>NC_044382.1:51261080-61261080 GCF_006542625.1 Nomascus leucogenys
TTCGTGCTGTTTCTTAAAAGCAAAAAATAAAATTCTCATATAAAAGACCCCCTTCCCACACTAAAAGGAATGAGGAGATTCTTATCTTAAAGGGCAAAAAATTGAGACCAAGACAGTACTTTACAATGTTGAAAAAAAAAAATCTCTTGGCTGGGCGTGGTGGCTCACACCTGTAATCCCAGCACTTTGGGAGGCCAAGGAGAGCAGATCACGAGGTCAGGAGATCGAGACCATCCTGGCTAACATGGTGAAACCCCGTCTCTACTAAGAAATACAAAAAATTAGCCAGGCGTGGTGGCGGGCGCCTGTAGTCCCAGCTACTCGGGAGGCTGAGGCAGGAGAATGGCGTGAACCCAGGGGGCGGAGCTTGCACTGAGCCGAGATTGTGCCACTGCACTCCAGCCTGGGCGACAGAGCGAGACTCCGTCTCAAAAAAAAAATTTTTTTCTCATATTCAGGTTGCAGTGAGCTTTAATCATGCCACTGCACTCCAGCCTGGGTGACAAAGTGAGACCCTGTCTCAAAAAATAAAAATAATAAAATAAAATAAAGAACAAAAGAAAAAATAAGAATATAAATATAAATAAGGCCAGGCATAGTGACTCACACCTGTAATCCCAGCACTTTGGGAGACCGAGGCAGGCTGATTGCTTGAGCCCAGGAATTTGAAACCAGTCTGGGCAACATAGCAAAATCCTGTCTCTACAAAAAACACAAAAATTAGCTGGGTATGGTGGCATATGCCCGTAGTCCCAGCTACTTGGGAGGCTAAGGTGGGAGGACTGCTTGAACTCCAGGAGGTGGAGGTTCCAGTGAGCTGACATTGTGCCACTGCACTCCAGCCTGGGTGACAGAGTCAGACCCTGTCTCAAAAAAAAAAAAAATTAAAAATTAAATAAATGAAATAAAATTTCTCAGATTCATATTTCAGAGGCTCCACTTTTGCAGTATCTTGCTACATGGATTTATAGGTCACACATCACTGCATTTAGCATTTTCTCCCCTTAAAAAGGCCAGAGATAACTCTCTCCTTCAACTTTGTCATCAGCTCCTGAACCTTTTCTCCAGTTCTAACTCTGCCGTTATGTCCTGACACGAAAATGTTTATCTTAATGGCCTAAAAAAGCAATGTTTTCCTCCAATATAATTTGATTCTGTATTCCTCACTTTCCTTGATGTATCTAAATTGTTACTCTTATAACCTAGACCCATTCTTCCTATGTCAGATTAAATTCAAACAATCTTTTCATCAGGTTTGACTTCCAGGTTATCTAAATGAGATTCCCTTTAGAAAAAACAATCACACTGTAAGAGGTTTTTCTTTACCTTTTTGGTAAAGAAAAAGAGTTTACATTTTACCATGATAATTTTCTGCATTGCCTTTATTATGTTTTTGATCACTTTAAAAAAACTGAGCTTTAAAAGGATTAAGGTTTTAACATCCATGTAACTTTTTTTTTTTTTTTTGAGATGGAGTTTTGCTCTTGTCGCCCAGGCTGGAGTGCAGTGGCATGATCTCAGCTCACTGCAACCTCCGCCTCTCGGGTTCAAGAGATTCTCCTGCCTCAGCTTCCCAAGTAGCTGGGATTACAGGCACCTGCCACCATGTCTGGCTAACTTGTATTTTTAGTAGAGATGGGGTTTCGCCATGTTGGCCAGGCTGGTCTCGAAATCCTTACTTCAGGTGATCCACCCGCCTCAGCCTCTCAAAGTGCTGGGATTACAGGCGTGAGCCACCGTGCCCGGCTCTACATTACTTTTAAAGTCTTTTGATTATCACGCTGGTTAAATAAATGGCTATAATTTTACAGTAACCTGTAATTCTGTTTTTTTCCCCCCTTTCTTTCTAAGAGATGGGAGGTCTTCCTATATTGCCCAGGTTGGCCCCAAACTCCTGGGCTCAAGAAATCCCCCCACTTTAGCCTCCCAAGTGGCTGCAACTACAGGCACATGCCACTATGGCCAACTGTAATTCTGTTTTCATCAAATATTTTCAGCCTTTTAATATCTTTGAGAAACTTACCCAAAATCAAACCTAAGTTGTCTTTTTTTTTTTTCCCTCAGAGACAGTCTTGCTCTGTCACCCAGGCTAGAGTGCAGTGTGCAATCTTGGCTCACTGCAGCTTCTAACTCTCAGGTTCAAGTGATTCTCCCACCTCAGCCTCCTGAGTAGTTGGGACTACAGGAATGCACCACCATGCCTAGCTAATTTTTGTATTTTTTGGTAGAGATGGGGTTTTCACCATATTGGTCAGGCTGGTCTTGAACTCCTGTCCTCAAGTGATCCACCCACCTCGTCCTACCAAAGTGCAGAAATTACAGGTATGAGCCACCATGCCCAGTTCTGGTAACTTTAAAATCAACAGACTCAATACAAATTTCCAAGAGGCTAATAAAAAAAACCTGATAGATTCATAAAACTACTAATAGAGATCAAATAGTAGTTAATTATGAGATTAAGTAACTAATGTTTTATGACTTTTATTTAAAACATTGTTACTTTGGCCGGGCGCGGTGGCTCACGCCTGTAATCCCAGCACTTTGGGAGGCCGAGGTGGGCAGATCACGAGGTCAGGAGATCGAGACCATCCTGGCTAACACAGTGAAACCCCGTCTCTACTAAAAATACAAAAAATTAGCCGGGCGTGGTGGTGGGCACCTGTAGTCCCAGCTACTTGGGAGGCTGAGGCAGGAGAATGGCTTGAACCCGGGAGGCGGAGCTTGCAGTGAGCCGAGATTGCGCCACTGCACTCCATCCTGGGCGACAGAGAGAGACTCTGTCTCAAAAAAAATAAAAATAAAAAAAAATAAAACATTGTTACTTTATGCAAATATTTTGTTTCCTCCATTTAAAAAAAATTTCTCTTAAGCTATGTATCATTTTCAACAAGTTGATAAAGTGTACTTTTGTAAACAAAGATAAAAACATATTTTTTCTTTTCCTTACTTAATCCCTCCAAAATTCAAAAACTATTTCTAAATATTCTTAGGACAATATGGTTATTTACATAAACCCAATAAAATTCTGCTCTTAAATGTTAGTTATATTACCAAGGCTTTGACTAAAATGTCATATTTAAAAATACACATAAAATGCCTGACTTCAAGGGTTCCCAGCCTTATAGTAAGTAAATAAACCTGTCACTTTCTGGCAGGCCCAGAAACTTTAAGACTATAAATAAATGTAAAGTCTGCCTTGGTTTGGCTTCCCAGCCTCAAGATCGTTTAAATGTGAGATTCCTATATTTCAATAGGAAATATTTTATTTTTCAATGTAAAAAATAAATTATGTTCCCAAAAGAAAGCTATAATATATACCTGTTATTAGAATATAACTCTGTACATTGTTTTCAAGTTGTTACCTGTTTTTGAGTAGTCTAGGTCCTAAAATCTCCCAAGTTCCTACAATCCAAGTTTCTTCCATAAAATTACTAAAACGGGAATTGCTCTGTTCCTAAAGCCCTATAAGCTAAAACCTGAGAAATTTTTATAAACAAGTTTTGTGCCTGTCAGCCTGATGTTTAGGCCACATAGAAAGTTCACCAAACTGTCCAATGCCCTAACCAGTGACATTCAAACTACAAACCAGGATGAGAAGTGGACATTGTCCAGGCTGCAAACAGCTTTCCCTAAGATATCAAAACAAGACTCCACATCATCATGAGACCCTTACTTCCCTTAATGCTCCCTTTTCATTTGATAAGATGCTGTAATTAAACTTTCACAGTCAATAACTGTTACTGATAACCTGACAAAACCTGACCTAAAAAATCCTTTTAGGACTAGGCTTGGTGGCTCATGTCTGTAATCCCAACACTTTGAGAGGCCATGGCAGAGGGTAGTTTGAGTCCAGGAGTTTGAGACCAGCCTTGGTGACATAGTGAGACCCTGTCAAGAAAAGAAAAGAGAAGAGAAGAGAGAAAGAAAGAAAGAAAGAAAAGAAAGAAAGAAAAGAAGGAAGGAAGAAAGGGAGGAAGGAAAAAGAAAAGAGAAAGGAAAGAAAGAAAAGAAAGAAGGAAAAGGAAGGAAGGAGAGAGAGAAAAAGAAAGAAAGGAAAGAAGGGAAAGAGGAAATAAATAAGGTAGGAAGGAAGGAAGGAAGGAAGGAAGGAAGGAAGAGAGGGAGGGAGGGAGGGAGGGAAGGAAATTAATTACATTTTGAAAAAAATCCTTGTAGTCAGACCAAATCAGAATCCAGCTCAGGTGCTACACAGTTTATGCCTGACCCCAAGCTCATGAATAACAAGCAGTCCCACCCAGAAGATGTAGATATGTACGGCACACTAGAAACTGAAGCAGACTGCAAAGAGAGACTGCATAGACAACTATGAGATGTGTGAAGTTGCAAATAATTATTTTAAAAATCATGTAATCAAGATATGAACACCAATGAGATTAAAATCTGAAAATATGTACATGTGTGTATATACATACACATATTTATACATATGCACATGTATATCTGCTCTAGCTTTTCTGAATTAATGTCAGTTAAATTGGAATGGTATGTGGAAAGATGTGTTCCCTGTTTCGTTTTGTTTTTTTCCGTTTCCTAGAATAAAATATCCATGCTTTATGGCAAAAAAAAAAAAAAAAAAAAAAATCCTTTTCGTCCACCTAGCAGACAACTTAGACAATATCCCTAACACAACTTACTGTTCAAATTGTACTGGTGGTCCCTTTTCTAAAGTCGGCAATTTTCTGTTTAATGCAAGCAAGTCATAAAATACTACTTAATGACAACTACAGGTCTCACCCAGTTTCCAATATGGTTTTTGTTTTTGTTTTTGTTTTTGAGACAAAGTCTCGCTCTTGTCCCCCAGGCTGAAGTGCAATGGCGCGATCTTGGCTCACTGCAACCTCCGCCTCCTGGGTTCAAGCGATTCTCCTACCTCAGCCTCCCGAGTAGCTGGGATTATAGGCGCCTGCCACCACACCCGGCTAACCACCATGGTCTTTTAATTTGTTTAGTTTGTTGCCCTTAGTCTTGGGCTCTTAGTTCAAAAGCATTTTACAAACTAAATTTATTATATTGTTATTTTTTATATTATAACTTTTAAGGTTTTTGTTGTTGTTGTTATTGTTGTTTGCCTTTTTTTTTTTTTTTTTTTTTTTCAGACAGGGTCTCACTCTGTCACCCAGGGTAGAGTGCAGTGGTGTGATCATAACTCACTGCAGCCTTGACCTCCTGGGCTCAAAAGACCCTCCTGCCTCAGCCTCCCAAAGTGTTGGGGTTACAGGTGTGAGCCACCATGACTGGCCAGCTTTGTTCTTACTGCTTGTTTAATCTTTATAATGCCAGCTCTCTCAACGAAGTAATGTTAACCCAATCCTTCAAGATGATTGCTAATGCTTACAGAATTGTTAAGATACAACTTGATAAATGACTCTAGAACAATGTACCCTAAGAACACTCTTCCTTCTGGACTCTGTTACTCAGATGTGGCCCAGGTCGCTGACATAAGCCCCCATACTTCCCCGCTGATATGGGACAGAGACAATCAGAACAGGTCCATCCTAGCTCCGAGGGACAATTAAGCTAACTTATAAGTAGTTAATTGGCAATGCTTTCAAAAAAAGATCTCAATCAAAAGGGGAAAATGTGAAAGTGGATCATATTAATTGGGTCATGCCTCTCATATCCAACTAAAATGGAGTTGAGAGACCAGGGAAGAAAAAAACAGGGCACATAACATTGCTCCAAAAATATAATTCCCTACAAGCCTGGCTTTTGAAACTGCCTGTTGTAGCCTAAAGCCAGTTTTATCTACTAGCTACTGAAACAAACCTACTGTGACTCTAAGGACTCATTTTACCCACTGCTGTCACTCATTAATCAGAGCTTGCCAGATCTCCAAAACTTTGCTAGTCCCAGTGATCTTTCTCCAGAACAATATGTAACATTTCTCCTGTTTACAAAACCTCCAACCTTCTCATTGTTCTTCAGACATATGAAAGACCACTAGGTCTGCGTGTATGCACCAAATTACAATTCTTGCTTCTCAAATAAGATGTTTTAAATATAGAGATTCACCTTTATATTTTATTTTACCTTGACAGCTTTGATAAAAAGACAGACAATAACAAGTATTGGCAAAGCTGTGGAAAAATTGGAACACTCATACATTGCTGGTAAGGATGTAAAATGGTACATCTGCTTTGGAAAAGTTCCTCAAAAGGCTAAATATAGACTTACCATATGACCCAGCAATTCCACTCCTAGGTATATGTATATACCCAGGGGAAATGAAAACATATGTTCACACAAAAACTTGTACACAAATGTTCCTAACAACACTATTCATAATAGCCAAGTCTATGGCGATACCACCCCAAACGCACCCGATCTCGTCATAATAGCCAAAAAGTGGAAACAATTCAATTGTCCACCAATTAATGAGCTGGATAAATAAAACATGGCTAAGCAATACCATGGAATATTATCCAGTCACAAAAAGGAATGAAGTCATAAAAAGGAAACCTCAAACCTCAAAAACATTATGCTAAAGTGAAAGGAGCCAGACAAAAAAGACCACATATTGTATAATTCCATTTATATGAAATGTCCAGCATAGGCAAATCCACAGAGATTAAAAAGTAGATCAGTGGTTGCCAGGGGTTGGGGGAGTGAGCAAGGGGAAGTGACTTTTCATGGGTATGAAATGATAAAAATGTTTTAAAATTATATAGTGGTGATGGTTGCACAACTCTTTAAAGACACTAGAAACCATTGACTTGCACGTTTTAATTGGGTGAATTTTAGGGATGTAAATTACATCTCAAATAAGAAGTTTTAAAAATGGAGATAATGTCTACTTCCCAGAACTACTTAGAGAATTTACCGAGAGAGCATATACGAGAGACGTTCTCTAAATGCTTATTTGTTAATTAAGTGGTACAGAAACCAGGTCAGGATGTAAAAGAAATCTTCCCTTTTCCAGGACATAAATGGAGATGATAAACTTCGCAAGACTGCATTCCAAATTTCCATGCCAGGTCCAATTAGATGATCCTTCAAGGGATAGAATTATTTTCAGTTAATGGTTTCTCAACTTACTTTATTTGAGGTAGAAATCTGAGAATGAGATAGAGATTCAGTCCCTGACAAGTTAAGACTTGTAATCCTGCTCAATTTGAAACTCTGTGAAAACAATTTCATCTTGTATCTACCTTCCCCCTTCCGGGCTTTTGCCTTCCCTCGGCTCAGCTCTTTTGCCAGAAATGAAAGCTCTTCTCTGAAAGGAAGAGGGTGGAAGAGCTAGTGTGATTTGTTTGGGCATGTCAAGATGGCTAGATCTCTTCACTCTACACACTGGCATGCTTTCACCTCCCATGGTTGGCCCACAGCCCAGGTAGTTTTTTTTTTTTTTCTTTTAAAAGAATGCTGGTAGTTTTATCCAAAGATCCTTCTGACACTGAGAGGGACCACTTGGATCCCTGAAATGCATCTGTTGCTTTCAAAATACCCTTTAAATAATTGAAAGTGACTGAGAGGACATATGAACAGATATACAGTATAGAAATAATCTGGCTATAGGCAGGGTGTGGTGGCTCACGCCTGTAATCCCAGCACTTCAGGAGTCTGAGGCGGGCAGATCACCTGAGGTCAGAAGTTTGAGACCAACCTGGCCAACATGGTGAAACCCCGTGTCTACTAAAAATACAAAAAAATTAGCCGGGTATGGTGGTGGGCACCTATAGTCCCAGCTACTTGGGAGGCTGGGGCAGGAGAATTGCTTGAACCTGGGAGGTGGACGTTGCAGTGAGCCGAGCCCATTGCACTCCAGCCTGGGTAACAAGAAAGAAACTCCGTCTCAAAAAAAGAAAAAATGAAAGAATCTGGCTATAATGTCTTATTGAAGAATATCACTTATTTATCATATTCATTATTGAACATCTATTTCAAAACTAAAATATGAAAAAATGCCCAAACATCTAATGTACACTATGGGAATCTCAAGGATGTATCCTTTTTTTATTTTTTTTTGAGATAAGGTGTCACTCTGTCACCTAGGATAGAATGCAGTGGTGCAATCATGACTCTCTGCAGCCTCAACCTCCTGGGCTCAAGTGATCATCCCACCTAAGCCTCCTAAATAGTTGGGACTACTGGTGCACACCAGCACACCTAGCTAATTTTTATTTGTGTGTGTGTGGAGACAAGGTCTCACTATGTTGCCTAGGCTGGTCTCGAACTCTTGGGCTGAAGCAATCCTCCCACCTCAGCCTCCCAAAGTGTTGGGATTACAGGCATGAGTCACTGCGCCCAGCCTTCAAGGACATTTTTCTAACTCCCATTTTCAAAGAAAGAAGGGCTTCTGCCTTTTACCTTATATACTTCATTCTTGTTGAAATTTTTTAAAAACATTGAGAATGTATTACTTGTATAATAGTAATGATAAAAACAGTGAAGAAAGAATATACAAGGAATACAAAAGGGGAGACATTTATCTTGGTCTGTGTAAGATTAAGTTCTCTATCTGTAAACTCTGTAGGGTAACCGGAACTCAGCGACTTTATACATAATTGTCTGCCTGAAGAAGCTGTTATTGAGTACCTGGGAGAAGCTGCTAGAATGACTAAGTCAACCACTGCTTCTCAGTAAGAATAAACAGAGATACACACAGTTTTTCCTAAAATTAAATTTAACTCCTAGGGTATTTAGTTCTCAGATTGCTGTGATAGATAATATAGACATCAGGAATTTCTAAGTCAAGCATCAATATATAGCTGTTGAATGAATTGCTGTATTTTATTCTCTTCTGCTCTCCACCTAGACTGCAAAGTTGGTAAGACTTTATAAAAGAAATATAAAACATCAATAAATTAAGCAAAAAGTATACTATAACTTCCACATGGAGCCATTTGGGCAGCTCAGAAAAGGAAAACTAAAAATACACAGTCCCCACAACTGAATGCTACTCAAACCACAACCAGGCACTCCCCACCCTGTACTACAGGACAAGTGGGCTGGTCTTGTCTGACTGGGAGCCCAGAATGGCTTTGTTCCTGTAGTGCTTTAGGCCCAGGCAAACTACATTGGCAATGCAGGTGGGAAAATTCAGTTTTTTTCTTTCTTAATGGGAAACTCACCTGAAGCCTTGGCTTTTAAGTGCATATTACAAACACCAAAAACATCAATTAGTTCAAACTTGTCCATCATCTTGGGGAGCTGAGAACAGAAATTACGCCTCTACCCCTCATGTTCTTCATCACCAAATTAGCTAGTAACTGATTTGCACACCAATGAAAATTACTAAAAACAAACACAACACCAACAACTGCGATTTTGATAGCAGGCCCTAGAGGCTAATGAGCTCAGTGGGTTAATCAACTAAGATGCTTATTCCAAACAGCAAGGTGGTCACATTAGAATGGCATGCCACCCATTCCCAAAAATCCAGTCTTAAAAAAAATAAATCAATGAAAAACATCTCCTTGACAGTAGTACAGTTTCTTGGGGAAAGTACATGATGACTTGTGTTCTGAGACTTCTGAATTATAAGCACCTTAGATTCTTGCTTCTTTGATTTATCTGACTTCCATAAGCACAACTTATGGTCATGTGGCCTCCTGGACCCCCAGGCCTATCTCAATTCCTGCCCTCTTTGGCCTCTCAGCTGCAGGTAATTACTTTCTCTCTTGAAACCCGTTACTCTTAGAGCTTTCCTTCTCACCTAGTTGTCTTTTACCACTTTGGGTGGTCATTTTGTCTCTTTGAAGAATCCTCTTTTTGCTTTTGAATCTAATCACAACTTGCAGTTAATCTAAAGTGTTTTGTATATAGGAGATATACAAAATTTTTGTTGAATAAAGAAAGAATTTGGCTGGGCACAGTGGCTCATGCCTGTAATCCCAGCACTTTGGGAGGCTGAAGTAAGAGGATTGCTTGAGTCTAGGAGATTGAGCCTGGGCAACATAGTGAGACCCCCATCTCTACAAAATGTTTTTTAAAAAATTAGCCTGATGTGTGTTGGCATGCATCTGTAGTCCCAGCTACTCAGGAGGCAGAGGTGGTAGGATTGCTTGAGCCCAGGAGTTAGACGTAACAATAAACCATGATCATGCCACTATACTCTACCCTGAGTGACAGAGCAAGACTCTGTCTCTAAAAAAAAAAAAATTCCAGAATTCCAAGGCTCAGGGCTTCTTTGTTATATGATTTCCCATCTGCATGCTCTCTTAAGCTTCAAGTACTAAGTCTATATAGAGCATATCCACATTAAACTCTGAAAGAACTAGCCAGTAAGAACCTGCACTTACCTTTGTGCTCACTGACAACCTTGCCTCCGGGAGGTAAACAGAACACATCAACGTGAAGAATGGCATTACTGCATCAATGCCCTTTGCTATGTGACTTGGTAGTGGGTCCCACTAACGGGACAGCATATATTTCTCTATCCCTTCACTTTTGGGTTGGGCCTCATGACTTGCTTTAGCCAACAGAATAAGGCAGAATGATAGGATGTCTGCTCCGAGTCAGGCCTGAGGAGCCTCTGGAATTTATGGTTTCTCTTTGACACTTCATGGTTCTCACCATGAACAGAACAAGCCCTGGTAGGCCACTGGTTCAGGGATGATCAAGAACATATGAAGCACAGCTACCACAGCTGGCCCGAGACCTGCTGGGAGGGGCCAGCCACCCAGCCAAGCCCCACTGAACCTTCAGCGGGTCTACAGATGTGTGAGTGATAATAAATGATTGATATTTCAGGTTACTGAGTGTCAGGGTAGTTTGTTGTTGTTGTTGTTGTTGTTTTCTGAGAAGGAGTCTTGCTCTGCTGCCCAGGCTGGAGTGCAGTGGTGCGATCTCAGCTCACTGCAACCCCCGTCTCCTGAGTTCAAGCAATTCTCCTGCTTCAGCCTCCCAAGTAACTGGGACTACAGGCACACGCTACCATGCCCAGCTAATTTTTCTATTTTTAGTAGGGACGGGGTTTCGCCACGTTGATCAGGCTGGTCTCAAACTCCTGACCTCAGGTGATCCACCCACCTCGGCCTCCCAAAGTGCTGGGATGATAGGCGTGAGCCACAGGGTAGTTTGCTAAATATCAATAACTGACAGAATCGACCTACTCAGGCTTCAGAAGTGAGAAGTTACAGAGATCACCACATTATTACCTAGTCATCCAACAGTAGATGTAATAGTGAAGATTCTGATGATGATAACAACACTAAAATATTAATAGCTAACACATATTGAACACTGTGTGCTAAGCAGTTGCAAGAAATTAACTCATTTAATCCTAACATTAAGCCCCCTTTTTATCAATAAACATTTTATGATAGAATAGTGAACTAATATTGACACTTTATTATCAACTGAAGTTTATAATTTACTCAAATTTCCTTAGTTTTCCCCTAATGTCCTTTTTTTTCTTTTTTTTTTTTTGAGACGGAGTCCCACTCTGTTGCCCAGGCTGGAGTGCAGTGGCGTGATCTTGGCTCACTGCAACCTCAGCCTCCTGGGTTCAGGCAATTCTCGTGTCTCAGCCTCCCAAGTAGCTGGGATTACAGGTGCCTGCCACCACACCTGGCTAACCTTTTTTGGTGTTTTTTTGTAGAGACGGGGTTTCACCATGTTGGCCAGGCTCGTTGCAAACTCCTGACCTCAAGTAATCTGCTTGCTTCAGCCTCCCAAAGTGCTGGGGATTACAGGCGTGAGCCACTGCTCCCGGCCCTAATGTTCTTTTTCTGTTTCAGAATCCCACCTATCACATTACTTTTAGCCATCATATTTCCTTAGGCTGTGACAATTTTAGCCCTCTCCCCTCTTATTAAATTTTATTTTATTTTGGCCAGGCACGGTGGCTCATGCCTATAATCTCAGGACTTTGGGAGGCCGAGGTGGACAGATCACCTGAGGTCAGGAGTTCAAGACCAGCCTGACCAACATGGAGAAATCCTCGTCTCTATTAAAAATACAAAATTAGCCAGGTGTGGTAGCACATGCCTGTAATCCCAGCTACTCGGGAGGCTGAGGCAGGAGAATCGCTTGAACCCGGGAGGCAGAGGTTGCAGTGAGCTGAGATCGCGCCACTGCACTCCATCCTGGGCAACAAGAGCGAAACTCCATCTCAAACAACAAAAAATATTTTTTATTGTATTTTTTGATAATAGTTTTATTGAGCTATAACTCACATACCATACAATTCACCTATTTAAAGTTCATAACTTGGCTGGGCGTGGTGGCTGACGCCTGTACTCAGGAGGCTGAGACACAAGAATTGCTTGAACCCAGGAGGCAGAAGTTGCAGTGAGCCGAGATTGCACCACTGCACTCCAGTCTGGGCGACAGAGTGAGACTCCATCTCAAAAAAAAAGTGCATAACTCAATGATTTCCAAGCATACTCACAGAGCTGTGCAACTGTCACCACAATGAATCTTGGAACATTTTCATCACCCCAAAAAGAAGTCTTGTATCCTTTACCTATCACCCTCAATTATTTCTCCTTTACTCCAGCCCCAGGAAAGTACTAATCTATTTTCTGTCTCTAAAAAATTGCCTATTCTGGACATTTCATATAACTGGAATCATATAAAATATAGTATTTTGTGGCCAGTTTCTTTCACTTACCATGTTTTCAAGGTTCACCCATATTGTGGCATGTATCAGTCCTTCATTTTTATAGCCAATAATATTCCATTGCAGGTATATGCCACATTTAGTTTATCCATTCATCAAATGATGGTTGTTTGAGCTATTTCCACCTCTTGGCTATTGTGAATAATACTGCTGTGAACATTCACACACAAGGTTTTGTGCAGACATATGTTTTCATTTATCGGGTATATTCCTGGGAGTGGAATTGCTGGGCCAAGTAGTAACTCTATGTTTATCTTTTTGAGGAACTGCCAGACTGTTTTCCAAAGTGGCAGTACCATTTCAAATTCCTACTTAGTTGCCTTTTCACAGATAACAAAAAATTAAAGCCCACAGGGATTAAGTAATTTGCCAACGCATGGGAATGGGGTGGCCCACCCAGGTGGTCTGCCGACTGTACCTCGCTGATGGAGCCAAGGGAAACTGAGTTAACTCTGACCTCACCATGTCTGCTTCTGGACCTTTTGGGAAGGGTGCCTTATTCTCTACATCCTCTCCAGATTTGGAGCCCACAAGTCAAAGGGGATGTGGAGAACAACAAAGAACCATAAAAAGAGAAATAAAGTTACTGCAAAAAAATGTTTTGATAAGAAAATATTTAATACCCTGAGTTCTTTTAGCTTAATGAGAGAGCAAAGGTGCATATAGACAGTAGTTGAGGCTGGGCGTGGTGGCTCACGCCTGTAATCGTAGCACTTTGGAAGGCCAAGGTGGGTGGATCACTGGAGGTCAGGAGTTCGAGTCCAGCCTAACAAGGTGAAACCTTGTCTCTACTAAAAATATAAAAAATTAGCTGGGTGTGGTGGCGGGCGCCTGTAATCCCAGCTACTTGGGAAGCTGAGGCAGGAGAATCACTTGAACCCAGGAGGCAGAGGTTGCAGTGAGCCGAGATCACACCACATTCCAGCCCGGGTGACAGAGCGAGACTCTGTCTCAAAAAAAAAAAAAAAAAAGACAGTAGCCAACTAACATAAAAACATAAAAGGTTAATGTGGTAAGAGCTCATGTGTGAGTCATTCTTTACCTCCTTGAATTAGAGGAAATAATGATTTAATCTATAGAATAAGTAAACATTAATAAAAACTTCCTCATCATTATGAGACACCGAAACTCTATAGGGACCCTTTGGAAACCCTCCAGGAATATTATTATTATGACTTAAAGTGTCCTAGCTAGGAGGCAGGAAGATGGACAAAATGACCTGGCCCTAGGACTTTAGAGATTTTGTGCAAATAAACACGATACAGTCTCTGGTCCACAGACTTAAAGTCCTTTAACCAGGACTGACTTACCCTGAATTGCAGATAGATATACAAAAGTGTCTTCATGTTCCAAGTTTTCCAAGAATATCTGGAACCACAAAATACAGCAGTGATAAGATTTACAAAGAATAAGGAAGATTTAAGAGGCTCCCTTATCAGCAGCTCAAAGGAGTAAATGCTTTGCTTCTTGTTTTTCTTAGCTAGAAACTGGTCTGACAGAGTTTTGTAGGGGAAATGGCATATATGCTTAAGTCTCATTTTTATAACCATTAAAAAAGTATAGAGACTGGGGGAGATACTTGTATTCTTCCAGCAGTAGTCCTGGAAACCGATGGAAGAACAATCCTCAACATTTTTCCATGACAGCCATGGTGAGTAACATTCTCACATATGGCATGACAGACTATGGGCTGTGACACACAAGAGACAAGGTTTGGGGTTATGTGCAATGGATGGCACATTTGCTGCAATTTGATCCTTTTCTCTTGCACTCACAAAGCATATGGAAGTGCAAGTGAGATAGAGATGTTATTATTGAGATAACTTTGAATCTGTTCTAATTTATTTTTGAAAATCTTGTAAATTTCAGCACTTTAATTAACATTAGTAACAAATTACTCTCAAAATATCTTACAATTTAGGAACCTATCAGTGGTATCAACTACAGTGAGTACAGCTTATCTGGAAAATACTACATGATATGTTAGCTTTAGGCCCAACATGAGAGCCAGAGAAAGGAAGACGGAAGTGTCTGCTCCATATATAATGCTGTGTTCTTCGCTGGCACAGTAATTCTTGACACCAACTTGATGCTGCTGGTCTCTACATCTGAAGTATGTAGGGAGAGCCTAAAATTATCCCAGTTAGGAAGATGGCCAGTTTTGAAGGTAGGGAATCTTTTATGGAGTAAGCAAGGGAAGCTTAATTTAGGGTAATGGCCATGGAAATAAAGAGGATAAGATACATTTGAAAGACTTCTTGGAAAAAAGAATTGACAGGACTTGGTGACCAATTATGTACAGCAGAAGAATGAAGCTAAAAAAAAAATTCCAAGATGTTCATTGCATTCACCTTCAAATAAGTGTATAAAAGGATATTTAAAGCCAGGCATGGTGGCTCATGTCTGTAATCCCAGCACTTTGGGAGGCTGAGGCGGGTGAATCACCTGACGTGAGAAGTTCAACACCAGCTTGGCTAACATGGTGAAATCTCATCTGAACTAAACATACAAAAATTAGCTGGGTGTGGTGGTGGGCACCTGTAATCCCAGCTACTTGGGAGGCTAAGGCAGAAGAATCACTTGAACCCAGGAGATGGAAACTGCAGTGAGCTGAGATCGTACCACTGCACTCCAGCCTGGGCGACAGAGCGAGATCCTGTCTCAAAAAAACAAAACAAAACAAAACAAAAAACAGCTATTTCACCACGATGAAGGGAGAGAAGAGGGGAGGAGACCCAGTTTTGCCCAATGCCCACTAAAGATGCCCAGAGAAAACAGGTGGCTTATCTGGGCTGGGTCACAGTGCTGAAGCAGACTTATTTACCACAAAAGGTACTTTCCCATCTCTGGGAATTTGCTCATGCTGTCCCACCCCTCTTTCATCTGCTCAAACTTTACCATTTTGTTATGACCATATTAAGATCTACATCCTCCATAAGATTTCAACTTTCTCTTTTTCCTGACTGCCCACAGCATTTCTTCCATGCAAAAATTTTGAAGGACGGGCGTGGTGGCTCACGCCTATAATCCCAGCACTTTGGGAGGCCAAGGCAGGTGGATCACGAGGTCAGGAGATCGAGACCATCCTGGCTAACATAGTGAAACCCCGTCTCTACTAAAAATATAAAAAAAGTAACCCCCCCCCCCCACCCCCCCCCACCCCGTCTAATAGGACCCTCCCAACTAATGAGGAGCGCCTCTGCCCGGCCGCCCCGTCTGGGAAGTGAGGAGCGCCTCTGCCCGGCCACCCACCGTCTGGGAAGTGAGGAGCGCCTCTGCCCGGCCACCCATCGTCTGGGAAGTGAGGAGCGCCTCTGCCCGGCCACCCATCGTCTGGGAAGTGAGGAGCGCCTCTGCCCGGCCACCCCGTCTGGGAAGTGAGGAGCGCCTCTGCCCGGCCACCCACCGTCTGGGAAGTGAGGAGCGCCTCTGCCCGGCCACCCACCGTCTGGGAAGTGAGGAGCGCCTCTGCCCGGCCACCCACCGTCTGGGAAGTGAGGAGCGCCTCTGCCCGGCCGCCCCGTCTGGGAAGTGAGGAGAGCCTCTGCCCGGCCACCCATTGTCTGGGAAGTGAGGAGCGCCTCTGCCCGGCCGCCCGTCTGGGAAGTGAGGAGCGCCTCTGCCCGGCCGCCCCGTCTGGGAAGTGAGGAGCGCCTCTGCCCGGCCGCCCCGTCTGGGAAGTGAGGAGCGCCTCTGCCCGGCCACCCACCGTCTGGGAAGTGAGGAGCGCCTCTGCCCGGCCGCCCCGTCAGGGAAGTGAGGAGCGCCTCTGCCCGGCCACCCACTGTCTGGGAAGTGAGGAGCGCCTCTGCCCGGCCACCCACCGTCTGGGAAGTGAGGAGCGCCTCTGCCCGGCCACCCCGTCTGGGAAGTGAGGAGCGCCTCTGCCCGGCCGCCCCATCTGTGAAATGAGGAGCGCCTCTGCCCGGCCACCTATCGTCTGGGAGGTGAGGAGCGCCTCTGCCCGGCCGCCCCGTCCGGGAAGAAGTGAGGAGCGCCTCTGCCCGGCCGCCCCGTCCGGGAAGAAGTGAGGAGCGCCTCTGCCCGGCTGCCCCGTCCGGGAAGAAGTGAGGAGCGCCTCTGCCCGGCCGCCCCATCCGGGAAGAAGTGAGGAGCGCCTCTGCCCGGCCGCCCCGTCCGGGAAGAAGTGAGGAGCACCTCTGCCCGGCCGCCCCGTCTGGGAAGTGAGGAGCGCCTCTGCCCGGCCGCCCCGTCCAGGAAGAAGTGAGGAGCGCCTCTGCCCGGCCACCCCGTCTGGGAAGTGAGGAGCGCCTCGGCCCGGCCGCCCCGTCTGGGAAGTGAGGAGCGCCTCTGCCCGGCCGCCCCGTCTGGGAAGTGAGGAGCGCCTCTGCCCGGCCGCCCTGTCTGGGAAGTGAGGAGCGCCTCTGCCCGGCCACCCATCGTCTGGGAAGTGAGGAGCGCCTCTGCCCGGCCACCCATTGTCTGGGAAGTGAGGGGCGCCTCTGCCCGGCCACCTATCGTCTGGGAAGAAGTGAGGAGCGTCTCTGCCTGGCCGCCCCATCTGGGAAGTGAGGAGCGCCTCTGCCCGGCCGCCCCGTGTCTGGGAAGAAGTGAGGAGCGCCTCTGCCTGGCCGCTCCGTCTGGGAGGTCTACAATGGAGGCCAGAAGCAATGTGGGGGCTGGACGTGGTGGCTCACGCCTGTGGTCCCAGCACTCTGGGGGGCGAGGCGGGTTGATCACTTCGGCTAGGAGTTCGAGACCAGTCTGGCCAACTTGGCGAAACATGAAAATACAACAGACAAACCAACCAACTCAGTGACAAAAAACAGTCTACCCTGGATCATACTCTTTTTTTTTTTTCCTTTCTGATCCTTTATCCCTTTCTTTTTCTTCTCTTCTTCTCCTCTTCTTTGTCAATAGAGGATTGATTATTATCACTGATCCATAAAGTCCTCTCTACTTATTTTAACTCCCCCCATTTCTATTCCCGACTTCCATGTGTACCTTCTAATATTTTGTCCATTTTTTTTTGTTTTTTTTTTTTTTTTTTTTTTTTTTGCGGGTGGTGGCAGACACCTGTAGTCCCAGCTACTTGGGAGGCTGAGGCAGGAGAATGGTGTGAACCTGGAAGGCGGAGCTTGCAGTGAGCCGAGATTGCGCCACTGCACTCCAGCCTGGGGAACAGAGCGCGATTCCGTCTCAAAAAAAAAAAAAAAAAAAAAAAAATTGGCACTCGGTTCATATTCAATTGAGGAGTTTAAGTCTTTCCTGTGTCTAAATAAGTCTTTCCTGTGTCTAAGTGTTGCCTCCTCACAAAATTCACAAATTTCTGGAGGGTGGTCCAGAACAGCTCTTGACACATAGTCCAGGCTCCAAAAATACTTGAGTTGAATGAATGCTCCTGGACGGCTGCCCCACCCTGTGCTCATGTGTCTTTACAGTGTGTTCTACTCACCTTGAGAAGCTTCTCTTGCATCTCAAGGGCTTTTGCTTCTCTCTGCTCTATCCAGCGGGAAAGAGTACGCAGGGCAGCAGCCCGTGTTGGAATTTCAGGGTCATAAGCTGACAAAAGAACCTCTTGGAGCTGTTCTGTGGTTACGCTTCCAGATTTCTGACTTGTAGTAGAGCTGAGCTCATTGACTCCTTGAGGAATGATTGGAGCATTTGACTGCAGGCCTGTCTGGGGGGCTATCTCATGGCTCTGCTGTTGTTCAAGGTGGCTATGAGCTACATCAGTGGGTCTTTCACGACTGGTTTGTTGCTGCTCTTCTATTTTCCCTTCCAGATCTTTTCTGTTCAGTGTACTTCGGGCAGCCATGCTGATGGCCTCAGTGGCAAAGGCTCCACGGGTAGAGATGGTGATACGGAGATCAACAGCGAGTTCTTGGATGACAGGATCAGGGTATGTGTTGGATACGTTCTCCAACAGAGGCAGCAACTGCTTCAGAACAGCAAAATCACTTGACTTCAACTACAAAATGAAATAAAAAAAATGTCAAACCCAAATTAACATAGCAAATTTCAACATGACCTGAGCACCAGGAAACATATTCTGAGAAAAACGAGTAGGGATCAAATCTTGCTCATGGTGTAATCAGTGTATTGCCTGGGTCCAGCACTGAATACCATTTGTTGAATAATCATACCTAACATTTATTGGACACTTATCATATACAGGTTCGTTTCTAAGATAAAACACACACACACACATTCATATCCCTGTGATATAATGACTATTATTATCTATATTTTAAACAGGTGGAAACAGAACGGTTAAGTAACATGCCCAAGGTCACAAACTGGAAGATAGTAAGATGTGAACTCAAGAAACTGGGATCAGAGCCCACACTCTCACCCAATACCCTACACAGTCTCCCTTGCAAAGATAAGGCTGTTCTTAACTACATGATCTAAAGTGGCCAGTCAGTATGCAAGTGCACCATAGATCTGGAAGGGATCAGGGAGAAAATGGGAAGAAAGGGATTTCTTCTGGAAAGTGGAAGTGAAAATTATATAACATTTTATTCTCCATGGAAGCTTTGTCTGAATAATGCCATATGCCTTACTACTAAGAAAGGTGCATGAGTGTTACAGCTCTTTTAGAATTTGTCTAGCAGGTTTTCTAGTCTTCACTGGAAAGCACCCCCCTCACCTACTGCCACCCAAAAGGTGTATGTGCAATCAATGAAAAGTAAGAATCAATGGTAATACTTTTCTGTTTGAAAACACTGGAGAAATTATCAGATGAGGCTTCAGGAGGCCCTGAAAATTTGAATACCTTAAGGATCTTAAATCCTTTTTATTGGCCAACATGGTGAAACCCCATCTCTACTAAAAATACAAAAATTAGCTGGGCATGGTGGCGTATGCCTGTAGTCCCAGCTACTCGGGAGGCTGAGGCAGGAGAATCGCTTAAACCCGGGAGGCAGAGGTTGCACTGAGCTGAGATCACGCCACTGCCCTCCAGCTTGGGCAACAGAGTGAGACTCTGTCTCAAAAAAAAGAAAAAAAAATCCTTTTTATCTTTACTTTTTTATTTTCTTTTTGGAGACAGAGTCTCGCTCTGCTGCCTAGGCTGGAGTGCAATGGTGCAATCTCGGCTCACTGCAACCTCCACCTCCCGGGTTCACGCCATTCTCTTGCCTCAGCCTCCCGAGTAGCTGGGACTACAGGCACATGCCACCATGCCTGGCTAATTTTTTATATTTTAGTAGAAATGGGGTTTCACCATGTTGGCCAGGCTGGTCTTGAACTCCGAACCTCAGGTGATCCACCCACCTTGGCCTTCCAAAGTGCTGGGATTACAGGCATGAGCCACTGTGCCCAGCCAAGACATTTTCAAATAATTGTACTAGTATTATCATTATGCTAAACTTCATTCAGTGCCTCTGTTATATTGTGGACTTTTTTAAAGCATCTAAAATGAGAATAATTTATCTATAGTCTATTTGGCCTCTTTTTCATTTCTCTTCTATATAACAATTTCTTCTAAAAAAAAAAAAACCAGCCAAGACAAATAGATCAGTGGAACGGAATAGAAAGGCCAGAAATAGTCCCAGATAAATAGAGTCAACTGAACTTTGACAAAGGAGCAAAGGCTTTAAATGGGAAAAAAAAATACAGTCTTTTTTTTTTTTTAATTGGAACAAGTGTCAGTAGAAAAGAAAGTTTTTTCAACAAATGGTGCTGGAACAACTGGCATGCACATGTGAAAAAATGAATCTAGACACAGACCTTGCACCTTGCACAAAAATTAACTTGAAATGGATCATAAACCTATCAAATACAAAACTATAAAACTCCTACAAGTTAACGTGGTAGAAAATGGAGATGACCTCTTAAAAGCAATGACCTTTTAAATACAACACTAAAGGCATGATCTATGAAAGAAACAGTTAAAAACCTGGACCTTATTAAAATTAAAAATGTCTGCTCTGCAAAAGAAACTGTCAAGAGAATGAAAAGACAAAGAATGAGAGAAAATATTTGTAAAGACTTACCTGAAAAAGGACTAATATCCAAAATATACAAAGAACTCTTAAAACTCGGTAAGAAAATGAACAACCTGACTTAAAAATGGGCAAAAGACCTAAACAGATAGGTCTACCAAAGAAGAACACCCTACCAAAGAAGACATACAGATGCAAATAAGCATAGGAAGACATACTCAGTGTCGTAAGTCATTAGGGAATTGCAATTTTTTCTTTTCTTTTCTTTTCTTTTTTTTTGAGACAGAGTCTCGCTGTCACCCAGGCTGGAGTGCAGTGGCGCGATCTTGGCTCACTGCAGGCTCTGCCCCCCGGGGTTCACGCCATTCTCCTGTCTCAGCCTCCCCAGTAGCTGGGACTACAGGCGCCCGCCACCTCGGCCGGCTAATTTTTTATATTTTTAGTAGAGACAGGGTTTCACTGTGTTAGCCAGGATGGTCTCGATCTCCTGACCTCGTGATCCGCCTGCCTTGGCCTCCCAAAGTGCTGAAATTACAGGCGTGAGCCACAATTTTTTCTTTTTTTTGAGACAGAGTCTTGCTCTATTGCTCAGGCTGGAGTGCAGTGGCACAATCTTGGCTCACTGCAACCTCTGCCTCCCAGGTTCAAGCGATTCCCCCACCTCAGCCTCTTGAGTAGCTGGGACTCCAGGTGCGGCCACCATACCTGGCTAATTTTTGTATTTTTAGTAGAGTCAGGGTTTTGCCATGTTGCCCGGGCTGGCCTCAAACTCCTGACCTCATGTGATCCGCCCACCTCAGCCTCCCAAAATGCTGGGATTACAGGCATAAGCCACCACACCCGGCCTCCCACCCACCCCTCTTTGCATCCACAGAGTTCTCAATCCCGGGCATGGCAGAAGCACCTTGATTCCTCCCTGATCAAGGGTGTGACCTGGGACCCCTGGCCTCGGGCTGGACAACCAGGTGCCCACATCCTGCATGGGGGTATTTACTCATTGAACATCTAGCCCCTGGGGTTGTCCAGGGAAATGCACTGGGTGGCAGCAGATATCTGAGGAGTTTTTTTTTTTTTTTTTTTGAGATGGAGTTTCGCTCTTGTCACCCAGGCTGGAGTGCAATGGCATGATCTCAGCTCACTGCATCCTCCACCTCCCAGGTTCAAGCGATTCTCCTGCCTCAGCCTTTCAAGTAGCTGGGATGACAGGCGCCCGCCACCACACCTGGCTAATTTTTTTATATTTTTAGTAGAGATGGGGTTTTGCCATTTTGGCCAGGCTGGTCTTGAACTCCTGACCTCAGGTGATCTTCCCACCTCAGCCTCCCAAAGTGCTGGGATTACAGGCATGAGCCACCATGCCCAGCTGAGGAGCCTTTTTTTTTTTTGAGAGGGAGTTTTGCTCTTGTTGCCCAGGCTGGAGTGCAATGGTGTGATCTCGGCTCACTGCAACTTCCGCCTCTTGGGTTCAAGCGATTCTCCTGCCTCAGCCTCCCGAGTAGCTGGGCTGGTCTGCAACTCCTGACCTCAGGTGATCCGCCCACTTCGGCCTCCCAAAGCACTGGGATTATAGGCGTGAGCCACTGGCACCTGGCCAAAGCTCTGAAAATCTTTAATGATGTGTATAAATGAGCACAATGAAGACAATTCCAGAAATAGATGGTTTAATCTCAAAAGTAAAAAGAATTAGAGAGAACTAGTCAGCTTAGTTAACTGGAAAGTCATTTTCTTTTTAAACTGTAAAATTGGAGGCACTGTGGTTTGCAAGTAAGGGCTTTTTTAGCCAGTTTGATCACCTGCATACAAGCAGTTGAAGGATGCCTCTCCACTCTAGGGAAATTCTGAGAAAAGACTGGATTACCTAGAGGATAATCAAGTGAAAGCCTGTGAAAACAAGAAGCATGGCTCTCCTTTGCCCCTGATAACACATGACTAACATTCACAACACTCCCATGGGTGTGCCCAGATCTGGAGGTTGCTCACTATGGGTGAGGGCAGTGTTTTTCAACTTTTTGAGCCCATGCTCTTTTGAAAAAACAAAACAAAACAAAACAAAACAAATCATGCCTCCTTCATTAGACATCATCTTTCCTTTCTTCCTTTTATTCTTTCTTCCTTCCATTTATCCATCCATTCAAAAACTGTCAATTAAGTACCTACTGTGGCAGGTTTATTAAATATGGCAGAAAGTAAGACATCTCTAAATGAGGCTGCTTGGAAGCAACAGCAATTAAGGATTGTCTGCTCTTTGGAGTTCTATATAACAGCTTGAAATAATGGGAATTTTCCCAAGCAGTTCTATAGAGCACCCAAATTGGGCTCGGTGAAGAAGAGAAAGGACAGCATTCTAGCACAGGAACTGATTCAACCAATTCGCCTCACCAGCATGCAACAGATTTCAGCGGCTCTTCCCTCTCTCCCCTTCCTCCATTCTGCAATAGACCTCTAGCTTGCTTACCACTACGTCTACCCCAGCCTCTAATCGTTTGCAATGATTCTAATATGTAAGTCAACAGCACCTAAAACACAGTCCATGCTCATGGCAACCTTTCTGCCAAAGAGTCTGAGCAATGGCCTTTGATCAAAAACATGACCTAAGCAGGCCGGGTGCGGTGGCTCACGCCTGTAATCCCAGAACTTTGGAAGGCCGAGGCGGGCAGATCACCTGAGGTCGGGAGTTCGGGACTAGCCTGACCGACACGGAGAAATCCCGTCTCTACTAAAAAAAAAAAATACAAAATGAGCCAGGCGTGGTGGTGCATGACTGTAATCCCAGCTAATTGGGAGGCTGAGGCAGGAGAATCACTTGAACCCAGCAGGCGGAGGTTGTGGTGAGCCGAGATCGTGCCATTGCACTCCAGCCTGGGCAACAAGAGCAAAACTCCGTCTCAAAACAAAAACAAAAACAAAAACAAAAACAAAAAACAAAACAAAACATGACCTAAGCAGTGTAGAGTAAGACCAAGCTAAAGACTCCTTCCCCTTTAGAGAAGAGATGCACCTTTTCTCTCCCAATAATGGGCCCCCACCCCAGTAGAATCTAGATTTAAAGATCTGGAGCCCAGCTTTTAACCAGAGGCTCTGGTGCCTCCCTGGAACAACATGGTTTTGGTTTTTCCTAAAGAAGGTCTAGAATGGTCTGCTCAGCTTCGTGCTTTAGAGACCAACGGACAATGCAACATCATGCAGAAACTTCTTGAGGGGACAGGCAGGAGTAACCAATGTATAATACTTTTAGTGGTGACTAACTCTGAAATTTAGAAAATGAGCCTGGAATTACAGTTATCTTGTCAGCAGTCTTTTTTTTTTTTTTTATAAATTTTTGTATTTGTTTGTTTTGAGATGGAGTCTCGCTCTGCTGCCAGGCTGGAGTGCAGTGGCGCAGTCTCCGCTCACTGCAACCTCCCCCTCCTGGGTTCAAGCGATTCTCCTGCCTCAGCCTCCCAAGTAGCTGGGATTACAGGCACGTGCCACCAAGCCCAGCTGATTTTTGTATTTTTAGTAGAGATGGGGTTTCACCATGTTTGCCAGGCTGGTCTTGAACTCCTGACCTCGTGATCCGCCCGCCTTGGCCTCCCAGAGTGCTAGGATTACAGGCATGAGCCACCGCGCCTGGCCTTTTTTTTTTTAATTTTTTTTTTGTCGTCAGCAGTCTTAAATATATGCTTTTTCCAAATTAACTCCTCTTCCCAGACACAATGTTCTAATAATCACTTAGATTACATAAATTAGAAAGAAAAAAGGTTCAGATGATGTTAGATTCTTTTTTAGTTAGCCGAAACAACGAATCCTAGTAAGAAATAGGAAAAAACAGTATATTGTTAGCCTGACAATGATTAACTGAAAACACAATTCAGAATCATGACATTTTTTCTAATACAAAGAAAGAAAATCCAGCATTACTATAGAAGCCATTTACAAATCCATGATTCAAACAGAAAAAAAGTAGTAGATCTAGGGCAAAGATATAGGGGGTGACGTGCTTATGTTCACTTAACTAACTGCAAAGTCAGAGGAATGCCGGATGTAACCAGTGAGTCAGGATGGCTCACAGAAAGGCAGGGGCCTGCAAGGTATAACCTTGACATCAGTCAGGTGAGTCTGTCTTAGAACACAACTAATGTGCACAGCCAGCCCTCCAACAATGGACTTCTAGAAAGGGAAATGGAGATTTTTGTGATCTATCTTCCATTTGGGATGTGGTTTGAAATGATAAGTGTGAAGTAAAGAGAAGCCAAAAAAAAAAAAAAAAAGCACACTCTTACCTTGTGGAAAAAGACTATTCAAATTAATATTCAACCAAAAAAAACAAAAATCAATTTGGCCAACTAAATCCAATAAGAATACAACTTGAGAAAAATGATTCCAGCCGAGTGCGGTGGCTCATGCCTGTAATCCTAACACTTTGGGAGGCCGAGGTGGGTGGATCACCTGAGGTCAGGGGTTCGAGACTAGCCTGGCCAACGTGGCAAAACCCTGTCTCTACTATAAATACAAAAAAATAGCTGGGCATGTTGGCGCATGCCTGTAATCCCAGCTACTTGGGAGGCTGAGGCAGGAGAATTGCTTGAACCCAGGAGGCAGAGGCTGCAGTGAGCCGAGATTGTGCCACTGCATTCCAGCCTGGGTGACAGAGTAAGACTCTGTCTGAAAAAAAAAAGAAAAGAAAAAAGAAAAATTATTCCATCGGTGAAACTTTCCTTTTTTTTTTTTTTTTTTTGAGATGGAGTCTCGCTCTGTCTCCCAGGCTGGAGTGCAGTGGCGCGATCTCGGCTCACTGCAAGCTCCGCCTCCCGGGTTCCCGCCATTCTCCTGCCTCAGCCTCTCTGAGTAGCTGGGACTACAGGTGCCCGCCAGCACGCCCGGCTAATTTTTTTGTATTTTTAGTAGAGACAGGGTTTCACCGTGGTCTCGATCTGCTGACCTTGTGATCCGCCCGCCTCGGCCTCCCAAAGTGCTGGGATTACAAGCGTGAGCCACCGCGCCCAGCCGAAACTTTCCTTGATAGTTCTTTTTTTTTTTTTTTGAGACAGAGTCTCGCTGTGTCACCCAGGCCGGAGTGCAGTGGCACGATCTCGGCTCACTGCAACCTCCACCCACTGCAACCTCCGCCTCCCGGGTTCACGCCATTCTCCTGCCTCAGCCTCCCGAGTAGCTGGGACTACAGGCGCCCACCACCTTTTTTTTTGTATTTTTAGTAGAGACGGAGTTTCACTGTGTTAGCCAGGATGGTCTCGATCTCCTGACCTCGTGATCCGCCCACCTCGGCCTCCCAAACATTGATAGTTCTAACAGCAAGGGTATACTATGGCTCTAGAAACTGAACCAAAAGGTTTTTTTTTTAAACAACATGGAAAATATATTAGAAGTGCTAAGTAAATCTACCAAGAAATGGGCTTCACACTAATAACAGGCCCAGATAAAATTCCCTTTCCTTCTAGACAGGCTAGTGAAAGGTATACTCTAATACATCAAGAATCAGTCAGATTTGAATCCTCAAGCTCAAAAATCCATTCCCAGAGGGTATCCTACTCATTGTTAAGGGTTATGAGCAGGCTGGCTGCAGGGTAGATTTCATAAGACTCACACTAAGCCTATTCTGCTTTCCTGCAGGCTCCTCACCTAACTTGGTATGTAATCAGCCAGTCACACACACATGCATGGTCTAGCCCTTGACTATCTTTTGTCCTTGCAGGCATGCTCTTCCCCTTGGTCTCTACAATTCACCAACAACAGCCTTCTATCAGTGTCTCATGTATACCAAGCTCTTTGCTGCTTCTAAGCCTTTGTACGTGATGTTTTCCTTACTTGGAAGAGTTTCCTTTAAATCTTAGCTTATGCTTACACTTCCTCGGTGGAAATCTTCCCAGCCTAGGTTAGATGTTATGTGCTCTTGGTACCCGCCACTTCTCTTTTGAGGCCCTTCATTCAATTCTAAGTATATTTCTGAACAGTCATTTAGTGTCTGACTTCCTTACTGGACTGCAAGTTTCATGAGGGTCTGCCCTGTCCCCTGCTGTATTCCCAGCATCATAGCTTAGTATGTGTGGCACACAAGTATGCAATATGTAGGTTTTTTTGTTTGTTTGTTTTTTTAATTTTTTTTGAGACGGAGTTTCACTCGTTAGTAGAGACAGGGTTTCACCATGTTGGCCAGGCTGGTCTCAAACTCCTGACCTCAGGTGATTCACCAACCTCGGCCTCCCAAAGTGTTGGGATTACAGGCTCAGTGAGCCACCGCACCTGGCCAATATGTAGTGTTTCAAAAAATAAATTTAAAAATTATAAATTAGGTATGTAAAAGACATATACACTTAAAAGTGGCTGGAAGCAAAGCTTCAACATGCTACCTGACATGGGATGAAGAATGAATCCTGTGCTAAAATGGAGCATTCAAAATAGATGAATCCTATGCAACCAGCAGGTTACTAAGGACTTTCCCCAACAACAGTAGCAGAAACAAGGGCTGAGCTTTGGAGAGTGAGAGCCAGAAAATCTAGTATTCACCACAGATGCAAAACACCAGGCTAGATGTTCCCAAATTAAGATTGTAACAGGTAGAAAGGACCCTGCCCTTCTGATAGTGAAGTCTATTCAGGTGACAGAGTAGAAATGGTGCAACTTTCTTGTTCTCTACTTTGGAGAGAATTCTCATTAACAAACTAACTACTTTATCCAGGTTCTCCTATGTACAATATCCATTCTTATTTCTCACAAGGGTATGGAAGGAAAACAACTGATATTTCGCTTCTCCCTTCCCTCCATTCAAGCTTGCCTCATGTCTACAACTCACCTGAACAGCTCCTCCTAGCATGACAGCCACCAGCCCCATGGACATGCTCAGCGTCTGTGATTCCACGGTGCTCTCTGCCTGATGGGCCAGGCTTGCACAGGCTCTCTGCAATGTTGCTGCTACAAAGTCCACCACCTACCAAAAAAAGGGAATTGAGAATCAATCGGGAATGAAAAAAAAAAATCAAAATTCTCCTTACATCTTATGTCTACATCCTCATCTTCTTCATCTACATCATGATAGCAAGAACCATCCAGAACAACTGCTACTTACCATGCAGGTGTGATGTTCAGTGTTTTGCTTTTTTTTTTTTTTTAAACATTTACCGGTTTATTATAAAGGTTATTACAAAGGACGCAGATGAACAGATAGATGGATAGGACAAGTGGGTGGGGGTGTAGCTTCCATGCCCTGTCTGTGCTAGCCTCACTCCCAGCATCTCCACATGTTCAGCAAGCGGGAAGCTCCCAAGTGTTTCACATGTACAATCTCATTTAGTTCTCATATCAACTCTACAAGGTCAGTACTATTATCCTCATTATGAAATGAAGAATCTGAGACTTTAAAAGGTTGTTTGTTTAAGGCCATACACTTAATAAATGAGAAAGCCTATTCATACTTTTCCAAATGTTTTAATATGCTACTCCAACTTCCTTTACTTTTCATGAATTTTGCCTGAAAATTAAAAAGCAAAATGACTTGTAAATTAACTCAAAATGGATCACGGACTGCAATGCAAAATACAAAATTATAAACTCCTAGAAGATAACATGAAAAATCTAGATGATCTTGGGTATGGTGATGACTTTTCAGATACAACACCAAAGGCACAATCCGTGAAAGAAAGTAATGATAAGCTAGACTTTACTGAAGTTAAAAATTCCTGCTCTGCGAAAGACACTGTCAAGAGAATACAAAGAGAAGCCACAGACTGGGAGAAAATATTCATCCAAAACAGTCTGACAAGAGACTGTTTTCCAAAATTTACAGAGAACTCTTAAAGCTCAATAATAAAACCTGGGTTGAGCACGGTGGCTCACGCCTGTAATCCCAGCACTTTGGGAGGCCCAGGTGGGTAGATCACTTGAGGTTAGGAGTCAAGACCAGCCTGGCCAACATGGTGAATCCTGTCTCTACCAAAAAATTATCCGGGCATGGTGGCGCACCTGTGGTCTCAGCTACTCGGGAGGCTGAGGTGGAAGAATCGCTTGAACCAGGAGGTGGAGGTTGCAGTGAGCTGAGATAGCACCACTACACTCCAGCCTGGGCAAAAGAGGGAGACCCCATCTCGAAAAAAAAAAAAAAAAAAAAAAAAAATTAGCCAGGCATAGTGGCAAGTGCCTCTAGTCCCAGCTACTCAGGAGACTGGGGTGGGAGGACTGCTTGAGCCCAGGAGGTCAAGGCTGCAGTAAGCCATGATGGTGTCACTGCACTCCAGCCTGTGTGACAGAGAGAGATCCTATCTTGAAAAGAAATGAGCCCAATTAAAAATGAGCAAAAGTCCTGAACCGACATCTCACCAAAGAAAATATACAGATGGCAAAAAAGCATATGAAAAGATGCTCCACATCCTATGTCACTGGAAAACTGGAAATGAAAGCATTGGTGATATACTGTTACACACCTAATAGAATGGCCAAAATCCAGAGAACTGATTTCACCAGGAATGCTGGTGAGGATGGAGATCAACAGGAGCTCTCATTCATTCATTGCTGCTGGGAATGCAAAATGGTACAGCCACTTTGGCAGACAGTTTGGCAGTTTCTTACAAAACTAAACATACTTTCACCATACAATCTAGCCATTGCTTGCCTTGATATTTATCCAAATGAATTGAAAACTTATGTCCACACAAAAACCTGCACATGGTTGTTTATAGCAGCTCTAGTCATAATTGTTAAAACTTGGAAGTAACCAAGATGTCCTTCAGTAGGTGAATGCATCAATAAACTGTGATACATCCAAACAATGGAAAAACAGCACCAAAAAATGGGCAATCAAGCTATGAAAAGACATGGAGGAAACTCGAATGCATATTACTAAGGGAAAGAAGCCAAGCTGAAAATGCTACATGCTGTATGACTTCAACTATATTACATTTTGGAAAAGGCAAAACTATGCAGACAGTAAAAAGATCAAGGGTTGCCGGGGTGAGGAGAGAGGGACAACAGAACAGGTGGAGCATAGAGGATTTTTAGGGTGGTGAAACTATTCTGTATGATACCATCATGGTAGATACAGGGCATTACAAATTTGTCCAACTCCATAGGCTGTACAACACCAAGAGTGAGCCCTAGTGTAAACTATGGACATTGGGTGGTGATGTGTCAATGTAGACTGATCAGCTGCAAAAAATGCATCACTCTGGTGGGAGATGTTGACAATGGAGGAGGCTATGTTGTGTGAGTGCAGGGAGTGCAAGGGAAATCTCTGTCTCTTCTGTTCAATTTTGTTGTGAATCTAAAACTGCTCTAAAAAAAAAACTCTTTATAAAAAATGACCTGTTACTTTCTCACTATGTCAGAGGGTCCTGGATCTGCTTCTCAAAAGGAGGTTTCCTCCTCAGGGATTCCTGCCCTGACTCACTCCCGACATTTTGACAGTCTGATTCTAGAAAGTGAAGAATGGAGGGGTAGTGTTCAATTTCATCTAGAAGCCAGTGTCTTCGAACCATCTGTGCAAATGATTGACAGTAGTGATCCCCAACCCTTTTGGCATCAGGGACCGGTTTCATGGAAGACGATTTTTCCACGCACCGGGGTTGGCAGGGGCAGGAGGGGGAGAGGGGCGGGGAATGGTTTCAGGATGAAACTGTTCCACCTCAGATCATCAGGTGTTAGTTAGATTCTCATAAGGACTGCGCAACCTAGATCCCTCACACGCACAGTTCACAACAGGGTTCGTGCTCCTATGAGAATCTAATGCTGCTGCTGATCTGATAGAAGGCGGCGCTCAGGTGGTAAAGCTCACTTGTGCACTGCTCACCTCCAGTTATGCGGCCCGGTTCCTAACAGGCCATAGAACAGTACCAGTCCATGGCCTGGGGGTTGGAGACCCCTGATCTAGAGTCTTTTTTTAAGTATTAAATATTTGAAAGGATTAAGACTGTTCCTAGACAAGATTTTATATAGCATTTGGCTAACAACTAAGCTTTAAATAGAAATAATATGGTCAGCATCATTTTCAATGCATTTGGATTAATCACCTTAAGTAAAAACACCTTTGAATAAATGACAGCACACAAATACACATGCATGCACACACACACTCATACTTAGGATTAATGACTCAAAAGACAGAAATCATTTTAGAAATGGAAAGGCTGAGAAGGTCATAATAAGCCTCCAAACAACATGCAAGCTTGCATGTTTAATTCTCTGGACAAATCACATGCTGTGCTAGAATCTTTATTGCAAGCTTAAAGTCAGGAGAATGGCTTGTTAACACTTGTCTTCTGAAGCAACGCAGGAAACTAGAAAGGTTATTAAAAGTTCCACTTACTGAAATGAACAATGCTGTTTATGGCAGTTTTCACCACCTCCTCCATCCCTAAGATTTTATTCATACTAGAAGACAAGGACACTGGCCCTTTCTAGAGAAACTAGGTAGAAACTGTTTCTACTATCTTGGGCCAACTATTTTGCCTCCAGGGAGTTTTCTAAAGCACTCCTTAGCTGGGCACAGTGGCTAACGCCTGTAACCTAATACTTTGGGAGGCCAAGGCAGGAGATCCCTTTAGGCCAGGAGTTCAAGACCAGCCTGGCAACAAAGTGAGACCCTGTCTCTACAAAAAATTTAAAAATTAGCCAGGTACAGTGGCACACATCTGTAGTCCTGGCTACCCAGGAAGCTGAGGTGGGAGGATTGCATGAGCCAAGGAGTTCAAGTTTGCAGTGAGCTATTTCGCCACTGCACTCCAGCCTGGGCAACAAAGAGTGAGACCCTGTCTCTAACAACAATAACAAAAAATATATAAAGCATTCCTAAATTACTCAACTAGGACTATTTAGCCTTCCAACTTTTTCTAAATGCCTTTCCACTTTTTTTTTTTTTTTTTTTTGAGAGAGTTTTAGCTCTGTCGCCCAGGCTGGAGTGCAGTGGCGTGATCTTGGCTCACTGCGACCTCCGCCTCCGGGGTTCAAGCAATTCTCCTGCTTCAGCCTCCCGAGTAGCCTCCCAAAGTGCTGGGATAACAAGCATAAGCCATTGCGTCCGTCCTCCACTATCTATATGTGTGTGTGTGTGTATACAGATATCAAAACAAGTAGTATGATCCTATTACTAAAATAGACACTTTCTATGTTTGTATGTATGTTTAAAAAAAAACTCAGGGAACTGTTAACTGTAAAGAGATAGCCAACAATCATTGTCATCTATGAAGTACTCTTTCCGCCAAACTTCTTTGTGTTAACCCCAAAACCCCCTACCCATTTGGACAGCAACTCCTCCCCCTACTATACATTTCCTGTGATTTTGGTGGGGCTTCCAGCCACAAGAATAGGTGTGTGACTGAAGCCTGTTCTAAAATTTATATATGTTGTGGAGAGTGGGGACAGACCTTTACTTTTTACTTAAAACTTCTTATAAACGTACATAATTTTAAAAGCCAAATATTCCTGAAAGCTTATAGTGAAAAATAGCAGTGCCCTACTTCATTTCTTCCCATCTGATTCAGGCTGTACAGAAGCAACCACTTTTAGTTTGCTTTAATAATAAACTGTTTAGTTTATTAATAACATTAAGTCCAGGCACGGTGGCTCATGCCTGTAATCCCAGCACTTTGAGGCAGGCAGATCACCTGAGGTTGGGAGTTTGAGACCAGCCTGACCAACATGGAGAAACCCCATCTCTACTAAAAATACAAAAATTAGTCGGGTGTGGTTGCAGGCACCTGTAATCCCAGCTACTCTGGAGGCTGAGGAAGGAAAATCGCTTGAACCAGGGAGGCAGAGGTTGTGGTAAGCCGAGATCGCGCCATTGCACTCCAGCCTGGGCAACAAGAGCGAAACTCCGTCTCAAAAATAATAATAATATTAAACATTTACTATTTACCAAGCACAATTCTGAACACGTTACATGTATTAACTCATTTAATCCTCATAGTAGTCCTATGGGGGTGTCTAAACCTGCTGCCAAGACTCTGATACCTGAGTGGAAGGGGTGGAGGCCTCATTGTTGAGGATGCAGACTTCAACTTATACCTCCTATTTTTCAGTTCTCCTCTCCCACCCAGTTCAGAGTCCCTTGGGCTCAACATCTCTCAAGAGTAAACCTCCAGTCCTCCTCTCCCACCCACTTCAGAGTCCCTTGGGCTCAACATCTCTCAAGAGTAAACCTCCAGTCTTTTGCTGGGAAGGGGAGGTGGTTGTACAAAGGGAAGGAACGAATGAAGGGATTTACTGAATCCTATATAGCCTTTCAAACTGTTTTAAGCTCTAAATTCAACTCCATTTTTAGAGCTTATCTAGTGCTTCCTGTCCATCCAGGGTTCTGCAGTAAAAAGGAGCCTGCTCCTTTTTTTCTTATTTTTCTTTTCAAAAAAAAAAAAAAAAAATTTAGGCCGGGCACAGTGGCTTACACCTCTAATCCCAGCACTTTGGGAGGCCAAGGCGGGTGGATCACCTGAGGTCAGGAGTTTGAGACTAGCCTGGCCAACATGGTGAAACCCCATCTCTACTAAAAATACAAAAATTAGCCAGGCGTGGTGTTGGGTGCCTATAATCCTAGCTACTCGGGAGGCTGAGGCACGAGAATCGCTTGAACCCGGGAGGCACAGATTGCAGTAAGACGAGATTGCGCCGCTGCACTCCAGCCTGGGCGACAGATTGAGACTCTGTTTCAAAAACAAAAAACAAAAAACAAAAAACAATTAGCTGGGCATGGTGGTGCATGCCTGTAGTCCCAGCTATTTGAGAGGCTAAGGGGGGAAGATTGCTTGAACCCAGTGGGTGGAAGGCTGCAGTGAGCTATGATCTTGCCACTGAACTTTGCAACATTTGTTATTACCCCTTTTTTTTTTTTTTGAGTCTCACTCTGTCACTCAAGCTGGAGTGCAGTGGTGCAATCTCGGCTCACTGCAACCTCCGCCTCCCGAGTTCAAGCATTTTTCATGCCTCAGCCTCCCAAATAGCTGGGATTACAGGCGCTTGCCACCACACCCTGCTAATTTTTTTTTTTTTTTTTTTTGAGAGATGGGGTCTTGCTATGTTGATCAGGCTGGTCTCGAACACCTGGGCTCAAATGCTTCGCTCACCTCGGCCTCCCAAAGTGCTGGGATTACAGGGGTGAGCCACCACACGTGGCCGGCTATTACCTTTTAGGTCTCTTCTCTGCTGCTCTGTTGGTCCCTGTGGCTTCCATGAACATGTGTTCATGGCCGGGCACGGTGGTTCACGCCTGTAATCCCAGCACTTTGGGAGGCCGAGGTGGGTGGATCACAAGGTCAGGAGATCGAGACCACGGTGAAACCCCGTCTCTACTAAAAATACAAAAAATTAGCCGGGCGCGGTGGCGGGTGCCTGTAGTCCCAGCTACTCGGAGAGGCTGAGGCAGGAGAATGGCGTGAACTCAGGAGGCAGAGCTTGCAGTGAGCCAAGATCACGCCACTGCACTCCAGCCTGGGCGACAGAGTGAGACTCCGTCTCAAAAAAAAAAAAAAAAAAAAAACAAAAAACGTGTTCAGTACACTGTCTTTCACCAGAAGTCCCTATTTTTTACATCATGAACTTCCCTATTGTTTAAATGTTTTTTTGTTTTTTGAGATGGAGTTTTGCTCTTGTCACCCAGCCTGGAGCGCAGTGCAGTGGTGCGATCTCGGCTCACTGCAACCTCCGCCTCCCAAGTTCAAGCGATTCTCCTGCTTCAGCCTCCCAGTAGTTGGGATTATAGGCATGCGCCACCATGCCTGGTTAATTTTTTGTATTTTTAGTGGAGATGGGGTTTCACCATGTTGGCCAGGCTGGTCTCAAACTCCTGGCCTCAAGTGATCTGCCCACCTCAGCCTCCCAAAGTGCTGGGATTCCAGGCGTGAGCCACTGCACCCGGTCTAGTTTTTGTATTTTCAATAGAGGTGAGGTTTTGCCATGTTGCCCAGGCTGGTCTTGAACTCCTGGGCTCAGGCAATCCTCCTGCTTCAGACTCCCAAAGTGCTAAGATTACAGGCGTGAGTCATAGCACCCAGCCAAGATGTAATTTTCTAGTTTTCTTTTTGAATTTTTAGCTGTGATTCTCCTATAAAGAAAGATTTTCCTTCATATACCATTTGGTTACCCTGACATACAATTCCTACAGGAAACACAAGACAAATGCTTTATTCTTTCCCTTTACTTATCAAGGTACAAAATAATGAGTTGATGCCCTGGCAATCGCAAAGATGTCCTATGAGGGTTTTTTCTTTGACTCAGATTTTTATATCTTTGATGTACTTCAACCGTTGCAGGCATTATTCCTTTTAATGATCTAATTGTCCTATCTATGGCAATGGGAGTCCCTTCAAGTTGGCTCCAGTGTGCTACAGATATGATCCCATTCATCTTAGGTCATTTCCTTGTATTTAAGCACAACAAGATGCCTTGAGGCTTATAAATGTATGATTCCTCAGACTTCGAATCAACCTTATTCCATATAGAGCTTAGAATTCTTTTAGTAGAAACTATAAATTGGGCTGGGCACAGTGGCTCATGCCTGTAATCCCAGCACTTTGGGAGGCCGAAGACAGGTGGATTGGTTGAGGTCAGGAGTTCAAGACCAGCCTGGCCAACATGGCGAAACCCCGTCTCTACTAAAAATACAAAAATTAGCCAGGCGTGGTGGCATGTGCCTGTAATCCCAGCTACTTGGGAGGCTGAGGCAGGAGAATCACCTGAACCCGGGAGGTGGAGGTTGCAGTGAGCCAAGATCGCACCACTGCACTCCAGCCTGGGCCGATAGAGTCAGACTTGGTCTCAAAAAAAAAAAAAGAAACTATAAATTGTCACTAAGAATGCTTATTGCCACTGGGTTGTCATTGCTTCTTGGGATTGACAATGGACTGAGCTGGAAATATCTATTTTTTAAAGAGAAAAAAATAAACTATGAGTTCATACTAATATTTCCAACTGAAATTCAGTATTACAGGGTTTTAAGCTAGGCACAGTGGTGTGTACCTGTGGTCTCAGCTACTTGGGAGGCTGAGGTGGGAGAATTGCTTGAGCCCAGGAATTCAAGTCTAGCCTGGGCAACATAGCGAGACTCTGTCTCTTAAAATAAAATAAAATAAATTATAGGGTCTTTGCGCTGGTTCTTTACTTTATACCTCTTTTTTTTTATGCTAAAAATCTTGATTCCTAATAATATTCACAAAATTATATTAACTTATTTTCTTCATCTATATGTGTGTGTTTCAAAATAATATACCAATAATGGCTGGGCACGGTAGCTCACACCTGTAATCCCAGCACTATGGGAGGCCAAGGTGGGTGGATCACCTGAGGTCAGGAGTTCAAGATCAGCCTGGCCAACATGGTGAAACCCCATCTCTACTAAAAATACAAAAATTAGCTGGGCACAATGGTGCACACCTGTAATCCCAGCTCCTTGGAAGGCTGAGGCAGGAGAATCGCTTGAACCCAGGAGGTGGAGGTTGCAGTGAGCTGAGATTGCGCCACTGCACTCCAGCCTGGGCGACAGAGAGAGACTCCGTCTCAAAAAAATAAAATAAAATAAAACAATATACCAATATTATCACGAGCAGTGACATTACCAAATGCAATTTAATATTTCCTTGTGGTTCTTTTTGCCCTGATACATTTTAACCTTAGCTGAAAGATAATTTAATGGGACAAATCATTTTTGTACCAGCCTGACACCATTGTTCCTTAATTAGGAGTAAAGGGAGCTAAGTGCAAAAGCTCAAGTCATATCAGTTTTTAGACCATTTCCCCTTCCAACTAGCATCCTGAGACAAAAACATAAGGTCTGGATGAAAAAGTCTTCAGGGAATGGATATAAACACAGGAGAAACAAATCACCCTACTGAGTAACACGGGGTCAGTGAACTGAAAGAATAAGAGGCCAGGAAAGAAATCATGAGCATAATTCTCATTAAACAGGCACGGTAAGTCAGAGCTGACAGGCAGCTGCAAATTTTCTCAGCAGGAGCTATAGTGAAATGCTGCTTAGCAACACCCGAAGGCAGATGACAATGACGACCATACAAAGAGCTGGAGAATCAGATTTAAGCGTGACAATCATGCCATCTTACAACTGCCTATTGACCAACCAAGCAACAACTAATTCTAGTTAAGTGGTAAAATCTGGCAACTGCACTGCCTTTGCTTTATTACTTTTATTTCCTATCTTTTTTAAAGGTGGGAAAAATAATGTCTGAGCCAATACAATTCAGGCACTGACTCACATAGTGATACTCCTCTAAAAGCATTTTTTAAAACATCTTAGAACTTTACAGAATGTCGTGGAGATAAGCTGTTAGACAACCTATAATAAAATTCAAGGTGATCTCATTATTATTAGTGATTTCTTCAAGTTGAGTGTATAATCATTTTCAAGTTTTGATACACCTTAGAATCATCCATGGAGCCTGAGTAGGACAAAGATGCCCGGGCTCTAATGCAGACATGCTGAATCAGAATCTCTAAACGTGGGCTGGCTATCAATATACTGAAAAAGATCCCAGATAACTTTTTTTGCACCCAAAGTTGAAAACTACTATAACATAACATATAAACATTTAAGACAAAATTTTACTTGCATGAGAATCACCTCGGGAGCTTCTTAAACGTGTGGAGTCTCAGGACACTGGAACGTTTTGGATTCAGTGGCCTGGTGTGGGCTGTGTAGTTTCCATATTTAACCAGCATTCCAGGAAACACCTCATGATCCAGGTGTCATCAAATCACACTCTCAGCAACATTTTTACACTTTATTTTTTGGAAAGAAAAAAAGGCTGGGGTCCAGAATGTGGCAACTACTGACCTGAGTGATGTTTGTGAATATCTGCTCAGACATTCTCTCGCACAGAATAGCCATCAGCTGCAGGACAAGCAGCTTCCGCTCTTGGCCTTCCGCAAGAAGAGTCTGATGTTGCTCTAATTCCAAGAGGCTCTTGCTGGAGAAGGGCTCAGTTTTTAACTCTGTTTCATTTTCCGAGGCCACATGAGTCAACTCCTACAAGCAAGGCAGGAAAGAAAAAGTGAAGATAAAGCCAGTAGAACTAAGGCCTTCTCAAACATAAGTAGAAAACTTTGTTTGAACTGCATGTTTAAAGAAATAGTCTGTGTTTGTTGCAACATTATTTATAATAGCCAAAACTTGGAGACAAGCTAAATGTCCAGCAATAAGAAAAAATTATGATGTATTTACTGTATCACAGCAGTTAAAATAAATGAATTAGATTTATATGGTTATCAATATAGACAGATCTCAAAAACACTACTGAGTGAAAAATCTAAGTTGCAGAATAATATGTACAGTATGATACCATGTATATAAAAATTTAAAATCTCATAATAAAACACACACACAAAGAAATGGTTTGACAAGCTTTCTGCTTTGTGGGTATTTTTATTATTTCTACTAGTGGCCTTCCTTGAACTGAGACCTCAGATCACCTCACATTCTCAAACCCCTTTTGGAGACCATGAGATGCCTCCAGCACTATAGCTCTTTTCCTCTAAGATACTTAGAACTAACTTCTAAGACATCATGTATTACTGTGGGTTTTGTAGGCTATTCACCTACCCTTTTTGGCTCACTGAAACTTCTGCCTCCTGGGCTCAAGTGATCCTCTCACCTTAGCCTCCCAAGTAGCTGCGACTACAGGCACAAGCCACCATGCCAGGCTAATTTTTTTTTGTATTTTTGGTAGAGACGGGGTTTCGCCATGTTGCCCAGGCTGGTCTCAAATGCCCGAGCTCAGGTGATCCACCTGGCTCGGCCTCCCAAAGTGCTGGGATTATAGGCGTGAGCCACGTTTTTTTAAGTATACAATTAAGAGCACATCCCCTTGGAACGTTATTTAGAAAGAGTATTGCTGGGCATGGGGATGGGTGTGAACATGGGAGGTAAGAAAGCATCAAAAAGTGTCCCCTATTTCAAGTTCTCGAAATGTTAGCCCTGATTCCCTCCTTGAATTCTCCCATATCCACAGAAACCTTAAACTCTCTTAAGAGTTCTTTTAAAGTAGACACTTTATTTAGGGGAAGAAGCTGAGAAAGCAGAGCTGGAGGTCACTGGCTTATGATGTCATACAGTGCAACAAGGAGTAACATTATGGGGTACAAGTTACTGTCAGAGTACAGAAGAAAAGCAAGCAAAGCACAACCACTGGCACTAAGAAACCAACCCGGAAAAGGCTTCAAGTGCCTGCAAAATGAAATGAAGGAGGCAGAATTGCTAAATCTCCTTTGCAAATACCTGACAAAACAACAGTCAGAAAGGATAAGGGATTACTCTATAGCTGTAAAACCTGCTATTAACTTCAAAAGAGTTCTTACTGTCAACACAGAGCAAAGATTAACCCTTTCATACATGGAGGGTTTTGCTTTGTTCATCTCTAAACTGTCAGTGCCGATTACTTGGAGAAGTAGTAGATAACATGAGTACTAGTGAAGAAAAGTTTCCTCTTTTTACCAATCCAAAGGCTACTAAAAAATAAATTCCTTTATGTCCTCTGACCATTTTCCTTAAATTAGGGCCTACATTTTAGGACCTAAAATTATAAATGCTTTGAAAATTCAAAGGGTTTCCTGGAACTCCCCTGGAACAACACTGACCAGGAACTACAGGTAGTTCTTACTTTCAAACAGAAGATGAAGAAGTCTCCTGCCAAACCGCATTCCTGGCAGTGGGACAGCAAGCCCCCGAGATGCTCCACCCGGCCCTGCTCTGAGGATACCTTCTTGTACAGGGCTTCATCTTCATCTTCATCACTGCAATGCAGGGTAAAATTTATCTTGGCAGTGTCACCAGAGATACACATAATTTTAAACCCCATAACAATCTTCTCAAGTAACATGTTATGTCCAAACAGTTAACCATTAGAAAGATCCCCCAAATTTATTTAACTTATTTTATTATTTCTCCATTCTGAAAAAAGTACTGATTATCAGAAACTAGGCTGTTATGGGCCAGGCGCGGTGGCTCACGCCTGTAATCGCAGCACTTTGGGAGGCCAAGGCGGGCAGATAATGAGGTCAGGAGATCGAAACCATCCTGGCTAACACAGTGAAACCCCGTCTCTACTAAAAAAAAAAAAAAAAAAAAAAAAAAAAAAAAATCAAGGTCTGGGTGAGGTGGCTCACACCTGTAATCCCAGCACTTTGGGAAGCCAAGGCGGGTGGATCACCTGAGGTCAGGAGTTTGAGACTAGCCTGGCCAACATGGTGAAACTCCGTCTCTACTAAAAAATACAAAAATTAGCTGGGCGTGGTGGCTCATGCCTGTAATCCCAGCTACTTGGGAGGCTAAGGCAGGAGAATTGCTTGAACTCAGGAGGTGGAGGTTGCAGTGAGCCGAGATCGTGCCATTGCACTCCAGCCTGGGTGACAAGAGCGAAATTCCATCTCAAAAAAAAAAAAAGAAAGAAAGAAACTAGGCTGTTATGTCCTGCATGGTCATGAAGATGGATATTAGCCAGGCACAGTGGTGCACACCTGTAGTGCACTAGGAGGCTGAGGCAGGGAGACTGCTTGAGCCCAGGAGTTTGAGGTTGTAGTGCATTATGGTCACAACTATGAATAGCCACTGAACTCAAGTAACATAGACAACATGGCAAGATCTCATTTCTAAAAAAAAAAAAAAAAAAAAAAAATGATGGATGTTGGAGAATTACTATTACTTCTGCAAAAGCAAGGAGGAATTAAAGCATAAGTCATACGCAGATATTCTGGGTCCTGAGGAAAAACAAAGAGAAGGCTGCAAAGTAAGGCTAGATCACAGAGGGCCTTGGATATCATTCAAAGGAAATTTGACTTTTTTTCTGATGAGCCACTGAAGGGTTATGGGCAGCAGAAAAAGACGTGATCATCATGGGAGGACATGCAGTCTCAACTGAAAGGAACCAATTAGCTGAGGTAAGAAAATGCATAAAGGTTCAGAAAAATGAGTAGGTTGAACATGATTACCAAGTTATAAAATCTGGCTAAATCAGTGCTATGATTACTGTGAACATTTCTATATTTATTTATTTGAGATAGAATCTCGCTCTTGTTGCCCAGGCTGGAATACAATGGCGCGATCTTGGCTCACTGCAACCTCCACCTCCTGGGTTCAAGTGATTCTCCTGCCTCAGCCTCCTGAGTAGCTGGGATTACAGGTGCCCGCCACCATGCCCAGCTAATTTTTTGTATTTTTAGTAGAGACAGGGTTTCACTATGTTGGCCAGGCTGGTCTCAAACTTCTGACCTCGTGATCCGCCCACCTCGGCCTCCCAAAGTGCTGGGATTACAGGCGTGAGCCACTGTGCTCAGCCATTTTTTGTTTTTTGTTTTTTGTTTTTTTTAATTTTTGAGACAGGGTCTCACTCACTGCCTAGGCTGGAGTGCAGTGGTGCGATCATGGCTCACTGCAGCCTCAACCTCCCAGGGTGAGGCAATCCTCCCACTTCAGCCTCCTAAGTAGCTGGGACTACAGAGGGGCACCATCACAACCAACTAATTTTTGTATTTTTTTGTAGAAACCAGGTTTTGCCACATTGCCCAGGCTGGGCAAGAAATTTTTGTACTTTCTCATGAGGTACTATGGCTTTTAGTTTTTAATTCTTCTGACAAGTGAAGAGACAAAGATACTATGTATACATATACATATACATATACCTTACTTACTATTTTTAAAATTTTTTTTTTTGAGACGGAGTTTCGCTCTTGTCACCTAGGCTGGAGTGCAATGGCATGATCTCGGCTCACTGCAACCTCCACCTCCTGGGTTCAAACGATTCTCCTGCCTCAGCCTCCCGAGTAGCTGGGATTACAGGTGCCCGCCACCATACCTGGCTAATTTTTGTATTTTTAGTAGAGACAGGGTTTCACCATGTTGGCCAGGCTGGTCTCAAACTCCTGACCTCGTGATCCGCCCACCTCAGCCTCTTCCAAAGTGCTGTGATTATAGGCGTGAGCCACTGTGCCTGGCCCCAATTTTATTTTTTTGAGACATAGTTCCATTCTTGTTGCCCAGACTGGAGTGCAATTGCGCAATCTTGGCCCACCACAACCTCCGCCTCCTGGGTTCAAGGAATTCTCCTGCCTCAGCCTCCCAAGTAGCTGGGAATACAGGCATGCGCCACCATGCCACCAGGCCCGGCTAATTTTATATTTTTAGTAGAGATGGGGTTTCTCCATGTTGGTCAGGCTGGTCTCAAACTCTTGACCTCAGGTGATCCGCCCGTCTTGGCCTCCCAAAATGCTGGGATTACAGGCATGAGCCACTGCGCCCGGCCTTTTTTAAGAAATGGGGTCTCGTTATGTTGCCCAGGCTGGTCTTGAACTCCTGGCCTCAAGCAATCCTCACACCTTGGCCTCCCAAAGTGCTGGGATTACCAGTATGAACCACCATACCCAGCTCAAGATACTATATTATTATACCGTATCATCATATAAACAAATACAAAGGCATTGAAGATGCACTAAAAAGCAAAACACTAAAATAATGTGAACAGGAAGTAAGATACTAGTTGACTTTTGTTTTCCTCTTTATGTGTTTTTTGTACTATACAAAGAATATGTGTTATTTCAGTGACCAATGACATAAAATTTTTTCAGACTAAATTGAGAAAAAAAATGACGGATGTTTCATCTCATTGAAAAGTACAATTATTAATTTGGCAGACCATTTCATCGGGCAGTATGTCTCAATGTGCCAGGCCGGGCACAGTGGCTCACACCTGTAATCCCAGCACTTTGGGAGGCCAAGGCGGGTGGATCACGAGGTCAGGAGATCAAGACCATCTTGGCTAACACGGTGAAACCCCGTCTCTACTGAAAATACAAAAAAATTAGCCAGGCGAGGTGGCAGGCGCCTGTAGTCCCAGCTACCTGGGAGGCTGAGGCAGGAGAACGGCGTGAACCTGGGAGGCGGAGTTTGCAGGGAGGCGGAGTTTGCAGTGAGCCGAGATGGCACGACTACACTCCAGCCTAGGCACCAGAACAAGACTCTGTCTCAAAAAAAAAAAAAATGTGCCAGTTCACTAAGAACATGGACTTCATATTCCTCTAATAGAATGAATAACCTATACATTTAGCTTAGGATATTTCTTGTATTATCCCAGAATCTTCCAGAGTCCTTCAGATCAGTCATGTTTTCTCCACAACATTCTATGTTAAAGGAAAAGCCAAAATGGATAAACGTCATTTCTAAGCTTCTGTGAGCCATTTTGATTGTGAAAATGAAGTACTGTATTCAAATACTCCTAAAACAACATGACGTTAGCCTGGCATGATGGCGCGCGCCTGTAGTCCCAGCTACTCGGCAGGCTAAGGCAAGAGAATTGCTTGAACCCAGGAGGCGGAGGTTGCAGTGAGCCAAGATCATGCCATTGCACTCCAGTCTGAGCAATAGAGCAACACTCAGCCCCAAAAAACAAAACAAAACAAAAACACATGACAATTATCTTACGAAGCACTACTTTAGTCACTCTTAAAAATTCAACGATAAAGAGTAAATTCCAAACAATTATATTTAATTCCAGAAAAGTAAAAACTCTGGATCTAAAGATCATAAAATCCAAGCTGCTCTTATAGAGTTTCTTTAAATAAACTTCTTTTTTTTTGAGACAGAGTCTCGCTCTGTCACCTAGGCTGGAGTGCAGTGGCGCAATCTTGGCTTACTGTAACCTCCATCTCCTGGGTTCAAGTGACAGTCCTGCCTCAGCCTCCCGAGTAGCTGGGACTACAGGCGCCAGCCACCACAACCGGCTAATTTTTGTATTTTTAGTAGAGATGGGTTTCACCATGTTGGCCAGGCTGGTGTTGAACTCCTGACCTCAAGTGATCCACCCACCTCGGCCTCCCAAAGTGCTGGGATTACAGGTGTGAGCAGCCACCACGCCTGGCCCTTCTCTTTTTTTTTTTTTTTTTTTGAGATGGTCTCGCCCTGTTGCCCAGGCTGGAGTGCAGCGGTACGATCCCAGCTCACCGTAACTTCCACCTCCCGATTCAAGCAATTCTTGTGCCTCAGCCTCACAGGTAGCTAGGTCTACAGGCATGCACTACCATGCCTGGCTAATTTTTGTATTTTTAATAGAGATAGGGTTTTACCATGTTGGCCAGGCTGGTCTCAAACTCCTAACCTCAGGTGATCCACCCGCCTCAGCCTCCTAAAGTGCTGGGATTACAGGTGTGAGCCACCGTGCCTGGCCAAAAACATCTTCTTGATAACTGTTGCTGGGCAGAATAGCAGCTTGAGTTTGTACTGATAATTCTGTTTGCAATCTATGTGTTTTTCTATTTTCCTCAAGTCCATCAAACTGAAGGGGTGTTTTAAAACTTTACCGAGTTAACCATGAATATATAATTATATTTCAACACTTCAACAAACAGCAGCACTTTGAATGTGATGTGAAATCCAAACAGGAGGCCGGGCGCAGTGGCTCACGCTTGTAATCCCAGCACTTTGGGAGGCCGAGGCGGGCGGATCACGAGGTCAGGAGATCGAGACCACGGTGAAACCCCGTCTCTACTAAAAATACAAAAAAATTAGCCGGGCGTAGTGGCGGGCGCCTGTAGTCCCAGCTACTCGGAGAGGCTGAGGCAGGAGAATAGCGTGAACCCGGGAGGCGGAGCTTGCAGTGAGCCGAGATTGCGCCACTGCACTCCAGCCTGGGCGACAGAGCGAGACTCTGTCTCAACAAAAAAAAAAAAAAAAAAAAAAAGAAATCCAAACAGGATAGCAGTCACCCGTGAATATTACATGGACTATGACCAACAGGAATTTACGTTCTGAGGTAATAACATTAGATCATCCAGAAAGTGGAAATAATTTAAAATATGCAATTGTGAGATGTTGGAGAAATAAATGATCCATTCCACTAATATTTATTAAGCACTTTCTAATCAATCCCTATAAGAAAAAATTTCCATCATAAAATTACCATAAAAGATAGCTATCAGACAATTTCCCTCAGGAATAAGTCTGACTATAAACACATACATATACCATTTTAAGAGTCAGAAAGATAATTGGATTATTATGGTGTTAAGGGTGAACATGTGTTTGCCCTTTACTCTGATTAACTGGCAAAGACGGTGGAGTAAGTGGGCTTGTTGTGATGCAGAGCTATGAGGCTCCAGTAAATTGCACCAACTATTAGCAGGCATCTTGGGAAAAAACCTGGAGGGTTATTTAAGGCTCACGTTTCATTTAGAGAATATAAATAGCAGGCACCTCAGCCACTTGAGTTTCTGATTTCTTTTCTATCAGCGCCCCTTAGTGGTTGAATCACTGAATGGCCTTTTGGGTGGAACTAAATCTGAAGAGACAGTAACGGATGGGTGGACTCACCTAATGGCCTCTTTGATGGTAATCATAATGCCACCTTGAGTGGCAGCTCTAAACTGACACAGAGAATGGAGAGAGGGCACAGCTTTGTCCAACCCTGCAAATCCTTTCAGGCTGGCAATTGCCTTCTTCCTTTCCAGCTTCCCCAGAATCCATAATAAGATTTCTTGGCAAAGTGACCTGGCAGAAAAAGCAGTTATGAATGAGCTTGTCATCTTACTCCATGCATCTAACAAGCTAACATAAAAAAAGAAAGAAAGGCTGTCAGGTTCCACTGCATTTTAAATGCTGGCACGATCTCCTAGTACTACTGAAATGCAGGAGTGGAAAGTGTGTTTCTTGTGAATTTCAGAATGCAAATATGCTGAAATTCAATGAGTGACTGACTAATCCTTGGCTCTGGCAGCAACCCTGATTTGCCACATGAGCCCCACGTGATTTCTTTCTTTTTTTTTTTTTTTGGTAATTCCAAGTGTACTACTGCCTTTGCATCAGGCACTGTCAAAGAAAGTATACACGGATAAAAATCATCTACTCTCAGCAAGACCAATAGCTGGAGACCAAGAAACAGCATACCAACAAAATATTGCTGATTCCTCAACCCCTTTCATCTGTGCCAATTAACTAGAAGAGGAACTAAATCACTGTTCACATGTTCCTTGTCAGTCTCTGATGAGGACATGACAGTGCTGTGAGGACTTAAGTTTTAAAACAAAAACAAGAGGCCAGGTGCGGTGGCTCACGCCTGTAATCCCAGCATTTTGGGAGGCTGAGGTGAGTGGATCACCTGAGGTCAGGGGTTCAAGATCAGCCTGGCCACATGGTGAAACACTGTCTCTACTAAAACTACAAAAATTAGCTGGGCATGGTGAAAGGTGCCTATAAGCCCAGCTACCCAGGAGGCTGAGGCAGGAGAATCGCCTGAACTCAGGAGGCGGAGGTTGCAGTGAGCCAAGATCACACCACTGCACCCCAGTCTGGGTGACAGAGTGAGACTCCGCCTCAAAAAAAACAAAAACAGGAGTTATTTTATGGACTGTCCCTTGAAACCAAGTTCACAGATGTACAGCCTCCCTCTTCCAATGCATTCTCTCTTGTCGTTGCCATTGCCGCTGTGGGATACAAGGATGTGCTGACTCAAGCTGAAGAGCCAGGGGCACTATGTAAGCTTTGAATAGTACAAAAGATGGTGTTTTCCTTCACCACTTAGCAATGGTGATAATGATAGCTACCATTTATTGAGCTTACTATTTGCCGGGGACTGTACTAAACACATTAATGCATATTTAGTCTTCACAATAACTCTGTGAAGAAGGTACTATTATTGCATATTGGATTACATGTGAGGATCTCCAAACACCAAAAATCATAATTCTGTAGGACTTGAGATAACTCTTACCTGGAGGAAGAAACTATAAATTACTGTGAAAATAGAGCTGATACAAAATGAATCCTACTTAAATTCTACGACAAAGGAGTATTTTCTGGATGACTAAGAAATCCCTTCTTTCTAAACAACACACTGCATCACCAACACCAAATCCCAGGCTAAATTACAAAGTGCCACATTCAGATCTAGATTTTCCAAATGTGTTTTCTAACTCCCCACAAGGTCATTATGATCCATCCCCTATTTCCTTCTTCCTAGACATGTAATTGCAGTATTTCTCACTTATCGAAAAGTGGCATGTTTACACATGTAAACAGAGATTTTGTCTTTGAGATTTAGGACAGAGGCTGAGGAAAGTCATTCTAAAAACTGTATCCAATGCCCTGTGATCTTCAAAATTCTTGTTCTCTTCTAGATGAGCAAAATAGGAAGATCCCAGTGTTTTCCTGACTTTGAAAGGAAATGATAATTTCAAAGTGGCAAATATAAATTCAAAATAAGAACAAAAACAACATGCAAAAAAGACATTACAATTTATAAACAAATAAGATTCTGTTTATAAACAAATAAGGGTCCCTTGATTGTTTACCTTATGTGAGACACACTCTGCTTAGTAAAACAGTAGAGAAGAAAAAGCACCCCCAGGACTGGAAGCAGGGAATCCATCAAAACTGTTAAAGGTTCATTCCCAACCACGTACACCTAGAAAAAAGGAAATGGTGAAGAATAATAATCCCATGACTGCCTGGCCAGAGCAATGAGAATCACACACCAAACACCTAGCAGGGCTCAGCGTCTTAAGCAATATCTCATCTGAATCACACCATTTTAGCTCCAAAGATGTGCTCAGATATGGCAATGAAACCATTTGAGTTTGGCAGATAGGCTGAAACAAGACAGTGAACTGGAACAGCACCATTTCATGTGTGCAGTCCCTAGAACTGCCCAGAATAGGTCAACTACCCTGCTTTCTGACCTCTTCCTTTCCTACTTTTGGCTATGTCTGAGTTTCCTAATCTACCTATTGTTTAACTAGATGATAACTGTCCTACTGCTGAAGGCCCTGCTATTAGGAACAAGTAATTACTACCAAAGGGAAAAACTTAAAACTGGATTTGGAAAATCAAACCAAACCCAAAACACTGCTTATTCCAGTTTCATCACTCTTAAGATGTGACCACCACATGGACATGTCCTATTCTCCCTAATTCTATAAATGTTCAAAGAAATTATCCTGTAGGGCTGGGCACAGTGGCTCATGTCTGTAATCCCAGAATTTTTGGAGGTCATGGAAGGAGGATTGTTTAAGGCCAGGATTCAAGCCTAGCTGGGCAACATAGTAAGACCCCATCTCTACAAAAAAATTTAAAAATTAGCCAGGCTTGGTAGTGCACACCTACAGTCCTAACTACATGGTGGGCTGAGGCAAGAGGATCGCTTGAGCCCAGGAATTCAAAGCTGCAATAAGCTATGATCACGCTACTGCCCTCCAGCCTGGGTGACAGAGTAAGACCCTGTCTCAAAAAAGAAGAAAAGTAATTGCACTCTTCACCTAGATCTGTACTGGCTCTACATGGTTAAGTGTGTGAGGATGTTGACTACTGCCTGTGAAAAAAAAAAAAAAAAAGTGTGTGAGGATGGTGACTTTTATTAATAATCATAATGTTGCATGTTTTAGTTGTACCTTTCAATAAGGCTAGCACAAATGCATTCAATTCAACCAACTTTTACTGAACGCTCACTGGGCTCAAAGCACTGTTTTAGGTACTGTAGTGAATATAAAAATCAGTAAGGGTCATAATCCTTCATATTACTTGTGATATATGGGAAGAATAAAAAAAGTAAACCTATTATTATATTTGAGATGTGGTCTCTCTCACCCAGGTTGGAATGCAGTGGTGCAATCACAGATCACTGCAGCCTCAATCTCCAAGCTCAAGTGATATTCCCATCTCAGCCTCACGGGTAGCCGGGACCACAGGCACACACCAGCATGCATGGCTAATGTTTTGTATTTTTAGTAGAGATGGGGTTTTGCCATGTTGCTTAGGCTGGTCTCGAACTCCTGGGCCCAAGCAATCCTCCTGTCTCGTCCTCCCAAAGTGCTGGAATTACAGGCATGAGCCACTGCACCCAGCCAAGTAAACCAATAATAATAATAATAATAAGGCAGATAATTGAAAGTATCTTAAGAAGTACAAAAATGTTATTCAAAACTCCAATTAAACACGATAGGATTTCAAAATGTAATTCTGTTATAAGAAGTTAATTAAAACCTGATAGTATGGACAGTGATAATGGTAAAAAGAGAAAGAAAATGAGCTGACAATGATTATGCTCATGGTATATGTTCTGGGAATCATAATAGGTTTTTATCTTCCAAGTACTATGCTAGATTCTTTAAAGAGCTAGCTTGTTAAAATTATAACAATCTCACAAAGTCACTACTAGCGGCCCTATTTTGAGGGTGAAAGGGGCCCAGTATGATGGCTCGCACCTGTAATCCCAGCACTTAGGGAGGCAAAGGAGGGAGGATCACTTGAGCCCAGGAGTTTGAGAACAGCCTTGGCAACATGGTGAGACCCCATCTCTATAAAAAATAAAATAAAATACAATACAGTAGAAGGAAGGGAAGGGAAGTTCAAAGAGGCCCTTATTTATAGAAAAGAGTTTTGAAGTAGGAATCAACGTTGTTCATGAAACTAAAGATCATGGAGGCACTTTCATGATCTGGAAAAATCTCTGTACTTTTCCAGTGAATCCTGTCTCTTAAAAATCAACCCTAATTTTTCACATCCCTTAAGCCTCCTGACTCTTCTCTGGAGCCTGTTAGCCAAGGAGCCAGCTTCCTGTGCATGATCTAATCTCCATAAGCCCAGCTAAATGAAGTGCTGTGTACAGCAGCGTTCAGAAGTCATGTACAGGCCTAATGATGATATCACCAATTACAGGAGGCAAAAGAAGAGATTCTTCCAGATAACGTAAAGACCTATTGTTTGGCTTTGGATCCTGTGTTCTCAGAGGTAATCCCTGTGGAGCCATCCTTCCTTACCAGGATTTTTTGTACAAAAAATAATAAGCCCCCAAACAAGAACAACAAAGAAAACAAAAAACAAATGGAGTTAAGTCTTCATTATTTACTGGCTTGATAGGGCCAAAGCACCCCAAACTTTAACAAGAACTCAACTGAGCACATTCCTCAGGGGTATATGTTGTTGCTGATAAATTCCTCTAATTTGGCCGGGGGCGGTGGCTCACACCTATAATCCCAGCACTTTGGGAGGCTGAGGCGGGTGGATCACCTGAGGTCAGGAGTTTGACATCAGCCTGACCAACATGGTGAAACCCCATTTCTACTAAAAATATAAAGTTAGCAGTGCATGGTGGCACATGCCTGTAATCCCAGCTGCTTGGGAAGCTGAGGCAGGAGAATTGCTTGAACCCGGGAGGCGGAAGTTGCAGTAAGCCGAGATCGTGCCTGGGCAACGAGAGTAAAACACCATCTCAAAAAAAAAAAAAAAAAAAATTCCGCTAATTTTTTGTGTGTTTCTTCCTTATACTTTTCTATATCTTCTTATAATGAACAAGTACTACTTGTGCCTAAAATTTAGGAAATAACGTACAGCTATTTATACATATATATTATTTTTATATAAAGATTCAACAAATGTTTATTGAGTGCCACTTTTGTGCTAGCACACTTGCAGCCCTGCAGATACGGTGCTGAACAAAGTATCTGCTTCAAGGAGCTAACATTCTAGTCAAGGAGACAGGCAAGAAACAACAACTATATAATACCAGGTAGTGATGAGTACTAGGAAGAAAAATAAAGCAGGTTAAATGGATAATGATAAGGGGAAGAGCATGCAGAAAGAGAAAGAAAAATTAAGAATAGCCCTTATCAGCTGGGCACTGCGGTTCACGACACCTGTAATCCCAGCACTTTGGGAGGCGGTGGGCGGTGGGCGGTGGGCGGGGGGTGGGGGTGGATCACGAGGTCAGGAGTTCGAGACCAGCCTGGCCAACATGGTGAAACCTGTCTCTACTAAAAATACAAAAGTTAGCCAGACGTAGTGGTGCACACCTATAATCCCAGCTACTCGGGAGGCTGAGGCAGGAGAATCGCTTGAACCTAGGAGGTGGAGGTTGCAGTGAGCCAAGATCATGCCATTGTACTACAGCCTGGGCAATAGAGCAAGACTCTGTCTCAAAAAAATAAAAAAGAATAACCCTTACCAATTTACCAACTAGTATCTATCAAGTTCACAGATAGAAACAGAGAAATAGGACTTTTTTTTTAAGTGAAAAGATTTGGAATTAAGGTTTTCTTTTGGTTCAATCTGATAAATAAATGTTTTCTATAGTATCTTAAAGAATGTCAATGGCCTCTCCTTGATCTATACACAATTGCCACCTCCCTTCCAACACTAATAGTAAATTTCTTCTGTATTGAGCTCAAATCTACCTCCCTTTAAACTTCCTTGATGGAAGTACATGTATCCTTTACAAGTTTTGGGCTGGGTGCAGTGGCTCATGCCTATAATCCCAGCACTTTGAGGCTGAGGTGGTAAGATCACTTGTGCCCAGTTCAAGACCAGCCTGGGCAACATAGCATGACCCCATCTCTACAAAAAATAAAAATTAGCTGGGCATGGTGGTGCATGCCTGTACTTCCAGCTACACTGGAGGCTAAGGCAAGAGGATCTCTTGAGCCCAGGGGCTTGAGGCTGCAGTGAGCCATTGCACTCCAGCCCAAGCAACAGAACAAGATTCTGTCTCTAAAAAATTAATTAAAATAAACAATAAAAGTTTTGGGCTGGGTGTGGTGGCTCACATCTGTAACCCCAGCACTTTGGGAGGCTCAGGAGGGAGGATCACTTGAGTCCAGGAGTTTGAGACCAGCCTGGCCAACATGACAAAACCCTGTCTCTACTAAAAATGCAAAAACTAGCCAGGTGTGGTGGGGTGGGCCTGTAATTCCAGCTACTCAAGAGGCTGAGGCACGAGAATCATTGCTTGAACCCAGGAGATAGAAGTTGCAGTGAGCCAAGATTGCGACTACTGCACTCCAGCCTGGGTGACAGAGTGAGACATTCCAGCCTGGGTGACAGAGTGAGACACTGTCTCAAAAAATAAAATAAAATAAAAATTAAAAAATTTTGGACTAGTCATCTAAAAACAATATTCAAAATCAGTTTCACATAACTATGTACAATTATGTGTCAATTAAAATTTTAAAATAATAAAAATACATAATTTTTAAAAATACAGTTTCTTTTATCTGCCTTAAGCACTGCTATGCATCCTAATGACCAGATTGATTTTGGAGATGAAAGATATGCAATGGTACTTATTAAATTGATCCAGCACAAGTTCTGCCTCCTCCATAAGCCTGCCATATATTTACTCTTCAACTGTTCATTCATTCATTCACTCATTCATTCAAATATTGAGCACCTAACCACTATGAAATGATTTTTCTTCTTTAAATTCCAATTGCACTTTAGAGCCTGTGACATATAATTGGTCCAGGAATATAGTACATAGTTATCTCCCAACTCCTGAACTAGCCTGGAAGGCAAAAGTCAAGCTCCCTTTTTCAGCACCTATCAGAGTAGATTATGAAGTAGCGTTACCTGAATTTTTGGTGAATAGGCAGTAAATACAGTAGTACACAATTTAAAGGAAGCCCACTGTTACTGCTTTTATTTTTTTATTTTATATTTTTATTTTTTGAGACAAAGTCTTGCTCTGTTGTCCAGGCTGGAGTGCAGTGGCATGATCTCAGCTCACTGCAACCTCCACCTCCCGGGTTCAAGTGATTCTCGTGCCTCAGCCTCCCGAGTAGCTGAGACTACAGGCACATCCCACCATGACTGGCTAATTGTTACTGCTTTTATGAAGCAAACAATAACTGCCATGTACTGCATTCCACTCAAGAGTGAGCCAGGTATTCAGCCAAACATTTAACATACAGAAAGTCTTCATAAGAGGAGTCCCGCAGGTGAAGAATTTTTGTTCCTATTCTAAAAATGCAGAAAACTGAGGCTCAGAGAAGCAGTCGGTCAGTTGAGCAAAGACACATTGTTACCAAATGGCAGAACCAGGATAAACCCAGATCTGTCTGAGACAAAATCCATTCACAATCCACATAGAGGGAAAGCAGATTAGTGGTTGCCAGGGACTCGGAGGAGGTTAGAATGGGGACTGATTGCTTCATGGATATGGGAGTTCCATGTAGAGTGATGAAAAAGTTCTGAGACTAGATAGTGGTGATGGTTGGGCAACATCGTGAATAAACTTAATGCCACTAAATTATAACATTTCAAATGGTTAAAATGTAAATCTCATATGTATTTACTACAATATTAAAAATCCCCAAACACATACCCCTGGCCTCTCAATACTTACCTCCTTCCTCTATGCATAATGAGATTTTCATTGCTTCAGTTCCTAGCCTATACCAATTTTATCCCAGCTGTCCCCACCCTCAGAGTCAGTATGCCAGCTTGTCAGGCTTTTAATAACCCTAGTCCTGCAAGCTCCGTAAGCTGGAGCTGAAGTGTCCGTGTGGCACCATGGACAGCGGCTTCTGTAACACCTCCCCTTCCTCCTACTTATACAGCTCCCTTTTCTTATACAGCCCCCTTCTATTAATACCAAGTTTTCCAGTAGATCTCCAGGGGTATACTCTTGCCAGATGCTTCCAAGGACAGCCCCCTTCTTCCAATCTCTTGCCTAGTACTGAACTCCTATGCAGGTTAAAGTTCAGTCTGCAGGTGACATCCAACATTACCCCGTATTTACACTCCCAAAGTAGAATCTGATCACTTCCCCCTTATCGTCCCCTGATCATTGGCTTATATTTGGAGTTTGGTAACCTATTCAGGGAAATGAGAGGCTGGACTGATTCAGCCAATGCTGCATTTCGAACTCAGCCAGGACTTACAATAGCCAAACAATGCACTAAAAAGGAATAATCCTTCCCATGAAATCATACTACACATGGAAGAAATGGTTGGGGTAGTTCCGTCCAGCCTCCTCCACATTGGACTGGTGACGGTATGGACTGAGGAAGCAGCGAAGGCACAACAGACAAGCTGTTCCTGCCACATGGAGGTCAGGGCCTGATTGCTCCATCTCTGTGCCCCAACATCTGGGTGTTGTATGATTTCCTTGGACTGTGCTTATGTTCAGTCTCTTTCTAGTTGGGGCGGGGTGGGGCGGGGGGTGGGTCTTCCCTGATCACGTGGAGGCAAAGTGAGATGGGAATTCAAGTTCTGAAACACAATACGATACTTCACGTGTTATTTTTCTTTTCCTTTCTTTTGGGGGGGGGCTTTTTTTTTTTTTTTTTTGAAACACAGTTTCACTCTGTCGCCCAGACAGGAATGCAGTGGCATGATCTTGGCTCACTGCAACCTCTGCCTCTTGGATTCAACCAGTTCTTGTGACTCAGCCTCCCAAGTAGGTGGGATTACAGGTGTGTGCCACCATGCCCGGCTAATTTTTGTATTTTTAGTAGACACGGTTTTGCCATGTTGGCCAGGCTGGTCTCAACTCCTGATCTCAAGTGGTCCGCCAGCCCCACTTCCTAAAGTGCTGGGATTACAGGCGTGAGCCACTGTGCCTGGCCACTTCATGTATGATTTCTACCTACGATAAAAATGTTCCTAAGAAGCCTATCACTGAAAGTTCCCTTTTTTAATAGTATAATGGTTGGGTATGTCTTACATAGAGTTATTTATTAATATTTCCACTGACCAGTTGTGTGACTTAACACAAATCAGTGGACTTCTCTGAGTCTGTTTCCTTATGTGTAAAACAAGGTTGGATGAATGGTGCTGTAAGGCCTCTTTCGTATCTCATCTATGATTCTCTGACTTGACTGCAAGTTTGCTCATTTCCTTCATTCCCTTTTGGTACCTCAATCATTAAGAGGTGAGACTAGTTGAAAAAAATTAACCACCCCTCCAAAAAAAAATGCAAAACAACTGAAGCTTCAACGTGACCAGATGTAACAAGTTTCTAACCCTTCCTCATATGCTTTCTGTTATGCTATCAGTCCTGAAGTTAGTCCTTTAAAGATGACATCATGTTCAGTTGAAAGGTTTTTTGGTTACTCTAGGTATTTCCACAACTAGGGATCCCCAAACAAAATACCAAGATATGGGAAAGCTGAAGCAGTGAAGGGAGAGACCTTACGGTAGCTTTTCAATTGCGTGGTGTGATAAAAGCCTCTCTGGGGTTAAGTGAAAGGATGCCTGGAAGAAAGGATGAACCTGGCCCGGGCGCGGTGGCTCACGTCTGTAATCCCAGTACTTTGGGAAGCCAAGGCAGGCAGATTGCCTGAGGTAAGGAGTTCAAGACCAGCCTGGCAACATTGTGAAACCCTGTTTCTACTAAAAATACAAAAAATTAGCTGGGTGTGGTGGTGGGTACCTATAATCCAAGTTACTCGGGAGGCTCAGGCAGGAGAATCCCTTGAACCTGGGAGGCGGAGGTTGCAGTGAGCCGAGATCACGCCACACCACTGCACTCCAGCCTGGGTGACAGAGACTCCATCTCAAAAAAAAAAGAAAAAGAAAAAGAAAGAAAGACTGAACCTCCACTTACCTGTGGCTTTTCAAATACAAACATGTAGCATGTAGCAAGAGCTGAGGGGCAAAGTCAGAGGCCAATGTGGGTCAATGAAAACAGATTAGGCAAGGATACAGACTGGTACCAACAACCCCAGTGGCAGTCTGGGGATTTCCACATTTCTTCCTGATTGCACCTCGGCTTTCTTTTGCAGATCCAGCCAGCTATGATATGAGGCGTCTGCGGCTAAGACTTAAAATCCTTCATCTAAGCTTAGAGGGCTGCTCTGCAATAAGCGATAGGATGATCTTAGCTATGGCCCACACACTACTGTAACTCTTTGTCTACTTGACTAGGAACGCCTTGAAGGCAGCAGTCGGCTCTTAATCATTTCTGTATTTGTGAACCTGGCAAAGTGTCTGGCTTTCAGTAAATACCTGATAAATGTTTTTGTGACTGATTGAATCAAAGAATAAATGAACAAAGTAGGCTGCTATTTTCCAAAAGCTCTATTTTTGTGGAGAAATTACAATGCCCTATGCATTTCCTTTCTCTTTCCCTCCCTCCCTGCCTTCCTTCCTTCCTCTCTCCCTCCCTCCTTCCCTCCCTCTTTCCTTTCCCTCCCTCCCTCCCCCTTTCCTTTCCCTCCCTCCCTTCCCCCCTCCCTCCCTTTCTTCTTTCCTTCCTTCCTTCCTTAAGCTGTAGCTACAGGTGATTCCATCAGTGCTAACTAACAGAGCAGAATCATAGAACTTCAGCCATGGAAGGGAGAGCAGACTGAGCAAAGCTGGACTGTACATTGGCTTGTATAGCATCTAACTTCAATATCTGGAGGATGGAATTTTTCTGGAAGGATTGGCTAGAAATTTAAAAGAGAAAGAAAAAAGTGGGTGGAATCAAAATGGTCAAAAAAATTAAGAATAAACGTGTTTCTGTTTCAAAGCAAACAAAATAAAACAAAACAGAATGGAGTTCTCACATGCTCCATTTCTTTCTTTTTTTTGAATTCTTGAGAGGGAGCCTTGCTCTGTCACCCAGGCTGGAAAGAAGTGGTGCAACCTTGGCTCACTGCAACCTCCGCCTCCCCAGTTCAGGTGATTCTCCTGCCTCACCAACCCGAATAGCTGGGATTACAGATGCCCATTATGCCCAGCTAATTTCTTTTTTTTTTTTTTTGAGATGGAGTTTTGCTCTTGTTACCTAGGCTGGAGTGCAATGGTGCGATCTCGGCCTACTGCAACCTCCCCCTCCCAGCTACAAGTGATTCTCCTGCCTCAGCCTCCTGAGTAGCTGGGATTATAGGTGTGCGCCACCACACCTGGCTAATTTCTGTATTTTTAGTAGAGATGGGGTTTCACCATGTTGGCCAGGCTGATCTTGAACTCCTGACCTCAAGCGATCCACCCACCTCGGCCTCCCAAAGTCTTTTTTTTTTTTTTGAGATGGAGTCTCCCTCTGTTGCCCCGGTTGGAGTGCACTGGTGCAATCTCGGCTCCCTGCAACCTCTGCCTCCCAGGTTCAAGTAATTCTCCTGCCTCAGCCTCCTGAATAGCTGGGATTAGAGGCACCTGCCATCACATCCAGCTAATTTTTTTTTATTTTTTTGGTAGTAGAGATGGGGTTTCGCCATGTTGGCCAGGCTGTTTTTGAACTCCTGACCTCAGGTGATCCAACTGCCTTGGTCTCCCAAAGTGCTGGGATTATAGACATGAGCAACCACGCCTGGTCTAATTTTTGTATTTTTAGTAAAGACAGGGTTTCACCATATTGGCCAGGCTGGTCTTGAACTCCTGACTCAAGCAGTCCACCCACCTTGGCCTCCCAAAGTGCTGGGATTATAGGCGTGAGCCACCACACCCGGCCATGTGCCCCATTTCTCATTTCATAGACTTCCATGACATTGCTAAGCATGTCCCTTAGAGACTACTGCAGAGTAGTTGAAAGAGCACAGGGAAGTCAGTAGTCAGGAAACTTGGATGTTAATTTTGTTTCTGTCACCTTTGTGACTGCCCCAAATTACACGTTAAATGAGTGAACATGGATAAGACATTTAAGTCTCTCTCAGTCTCCATTTTCTCATTTATAATGTAGGCATCAAGCCTTTGGCATAAGGACCAATTAAGATAATTCATGTTAAAAGATTTTGTGAAATATACACCCCATACAAATGTTAGATTTCTTCCTAAATGTTTTATATGTTTGATGCTATTGTGAACGGAAATATTTTCTTAACTTATGGGCTTATCTTTTACAGGGATGTACATGTGTGGGAATACAAACATGATGGGCCTATTCGGAATCAAGCTGACTGAATCCTAACACTGAAATTCAGTACAGGCTGGAACTTGATTTTACACCTCCTAAAGATTAAACTAGTCAAATACAGCCTTCTAAAACATTACAGTGATCTTTCTGAAAGTAGTGTTCCAGAACTTCTAATGCACTTGCTGAGTGTAATTAAGACTTGTGAGAGGAAAAAAGAACAAGGCAAGTTACCTAATATAGCAAGTATTTTGCACTGTGCATGCTTTCAGAACATATTGCATAAGATCGTCTTTTTAAAAAACAAGTTTCCCTGAACCAAAAGAGAACTGACAGTTTTTTAAGCACTTATGTGCTACAATATGCCATGAACCCACCAAGTTACCTTATTTCATCCTCACAAATCAAGTGTTAAATAAGTTACCTAAAGTTGCATGGACAGTCAACTTTGGAGCCAGATTCCAACCTAGGTCTGTCTGGCTCAAAGGTGCTACACCATACCAGAGAGTCTGAACCAAAGCATTTAGAAAAGCTAACATTTGCAATTCCCACAGCCTTGAAGATACTTCTTTCGGTCTTTTGCTTGTAATTCAAGGTCACAGTTCAATTGCACATGGATGTTTCCAGAAAGAATTATTGCCAGTGCAGGGAACCAAAATTAGAAAGAGACTAACTTTTCACTATAAAGTTTTTTGTCCTCTTAAATTTGTACCATGTGTAAATATGATCTTTTCTAAACACAGAAAGGGAGAGTGAAAGGGAAGGAAAGATTGGTTCCTGGACCTGCTCTGCCACTCCCCAGCTGTATGATTTGGAACAAGTCACTTCACAAAATCTTTTGGATTTTATTTTCTTTACTACAAAATGAGGGGTTAATCTGTCAAAACTCATAGACTATACAACTCCAACAGTGAACCCCAATGTAAACTATGGACTTTGGATGATACTGAGGCATTAAGGTGGGTTCATCAATTGTAACAAATATACCAGGCTGTCTGGAGATAGATATACGGGAACTCCCTGTACTTTCCACTTAATTTTTCTGTGAACCTAAAACTGCTCTTAAAAAATAAAGTCTATTGGTAGGCGTGGTGGCTTACGCCTGTAATCCCAGCACTTTGGGAGGCTGAGGCGGGTGGATCACTTGAGGTCAGGAGTTCAAGAACAACCCAGCCAATATAGCGAAGACCTACTTTTGCTAAAAATACAAAAATTAGCCGGGCATGGTGGTACATGCCTGTAATCCCAGGTGTAATCCCAGCTACTCAGAGGCTGAGGTAGGAGAACCACTTGAACTCAGGAGGCAGAGGCTGCAATAAGCTGAGATTGCACCACTGCACTCCAGCCTGGGTGACAGAGCGAAACTCAGGTTCAAAAAATAATAATAATAATAAATAAAGTCTATTTAAAAAGTGAGAGGTTACACTAAATTATTTCTTTTTTTTTTTTTTTTTTTTTTTTTTTTGAGACAGAGTATCGCTCTGTCGCCCAGGCTGGAGTGCAGTGGCTCAATCTCGGCTCACTGCAAGCTCCGCCTCCCGGGTTCACGCCATTCTCCTGCCTCAGCCTCTCCGAGTAGCTGGGACTACAGGCGCCCGCCACCACGCCCGGCTAATTTTTTGTATTTTTTAGTAGAGACGGGGTTTCACCATGGTCTCGATCTCCTGACCTCGTGATCCGCCCGCCTCGGCCTCCCAAAGTGCTGGGATTACAAGCGTGAGCCACCGCGCCCGGCCGACACTAAATTATTTCTGAAGTTCCTTCCAGTTCTAAGATTCTATTATTCTAATGTACTCTGCAAACCTAATTAAAAATTCAGAAAGAGGAGTCAAATATCCAATCTGACAGAATAGCTGTAATTAGAAATTCATTAAGATTAAATGGAGAAAAGACTTGGCTAATTAAAGGCAAGATTCCCTGAATCTGGAAACAGAGAGATAAAATGGAAATGAGAATGGAGGAAATAAACTAATTAAGTGCCTCCTAGTTTTTCCTACCCTAACATTTCTTCTGCTTTTAGGAAGAGTGTCAGGCAAGTACTGTGAAGAATACTACAAGGAAATGTTTTCCCCATTTCAGAATCTAGCCAATCCTCTTACGAGCAAAAAATGTCCAAATAAAAAGGAATTGCAACTCTCTTACATTGTCCTACCCAGAACCAATCTCTGTGCAGTCTAGGCCTCCCTTCACCTCTCTAGACAAAGAATACACTATTAATCCTTCTCATACCAGGGAGGGCAAATAATTTAAGCATTCTAGGGTTTGGGCCCCAGGCATTCAGAGCAAAAGGACAGAATGGAGAACCACTGGACTAAAAGTGTTTTGAGCTGCATATCCCCTTTATGTCTTAGATAATTTTACCAGATAGAAGGTACATACATAGAGGTGAGAATCATTTATGCAGATGAAGTACACGTGGCTATGCTAGGTTTTCAATTCAATTCACCCAGCACCTATGAATGCACCTACATGCGGAGAACTTTCCTCCTGGCCCCCCAGAGCCATCAGAACCACCTGCTCTACTCCCTGCTGGAGTGAAGGATGCAAGAGTAAAAAGCCCTTCCCCTATAATTTTTCCCATCATAAAATTTTCATTCAGAGCATTGAGGGTTTATTCTTTTTTTTTTTTTTTTTTTAGACAGAGTCTCGCTCTGTTGCCCAGGCTGGAGTGCAGTGGCACGATCTCGGCTCACTGCAACCTCTGCCTCCCCGGTTCAAGCGATTCTCCTGCCTCAGCCTCCCAAGTAGGTAGGATTACAGGCAAGAGCCACCACGCCCGGCTAATTTTTTTGTATTTTTAGTAGAGACAGGGTTTCACCATGCTGGCCAGGCTGGTCTTGAACTCCTGACCTCAAGTGATTTGCCCGCCTTGGCCTCCCAAAGTGCTGGGATGATAGGCATGAGCCACTGTGCCTGGCCCTAGAAGGAAATATTTCTAATATGCAATCCTTGCCTTTTTAAACAAAGTATATTGGACATACCAGCCCCAACAAACCTTGCTTTTCAAATTCTTATGCCCTTTTTGAGTAGTTTTTTGGTGTTCTTTCTTGTTCCTCTCTGCTGGCATTCTCTTGTCATTGTGCCTTATTTAGTCTAACTTCTATTTTTTAACTTTGAATTCTCCTATGGTCTAAAAAATCAGATAACCTGCAGTCTGATCAGGATAGTGTATAAAGGTGACACGGGCTGCTCTGCAGCTAGTGCACAGCCTCTGGGGTGGCCACTGGGTGGATGGTGGCAATGGTGCACATGACAGGGGATGTCAAGGTGAAAATGCCAAGTGAGGCACCAAGATAAAATAGACCTACACTCCAAAGGAAGACACCAGACTAAGATGAGAACAGGTCGGGGATTATAAAAACTGCTCTTCCAGAAAGAGGGGAGAGAAGGATCAAAAGTATGGAAGGGCCGAGCATGGTGGCTCATGCCTGTAATCCCAGCACTTTGGGAGGCCGAGGCAGGTGGATCACCTGAGGTCAGAAGTTTGAGACCAGCCTGGACAACATAGCAAAACCCCATCTCTACTAAAAATACAAAAATTAGCTAGGTGTGGTGGCTGGCGCCTGTAATCCCAGCTTCTTGGGAGGCTGAGGCAAGAGAATCGCTTGAACCTGGGAGGCAGAGGTTGCAGTAAGCCGAGATCGCACCACCGCACTCCAGCCTGGGCGACAGAGCGAGACTCGGTCTCAAAAAAAGAAACTATGGGCCAAGTGCAATGGCTCATGCCTGTAATCCCAGCACTTTGGGAGGCTGAGGCAGGTGGATCACCTGAGGTCAGGAGTTCGAGACCAGCCTGGCCAACATGGTGAAACCCCGTCTCTACTAAAATATACAAAAAATTAACCAGGCGTGGTGCCAGGCACCTATAATCCCAGCTACTGGGGAGGCTGAGGCAGAAGAATTGCTTGAACCCAAGAGGCGGGGGTTGCAGTGAGCTGAGATCATGCCATTGTACTCCAGCCTGGGCAATAAGAGCAAAAATCTGTCTCAAAAAAAAAAAAAGTATGGAGAGACTGAGATGAGATTGGTGAGGAGGATTTCTCTGGAGTGAGCTGTTTGTTAAGCCAGGAGCCCATCCCTCAACTCATCAATAATGAAAAGACAATAACCCAATTTAAAAATGGACAAAAAATTAGCCAGGTGTGGTGGTGCACACCTGTAATCCGAGCTACATGGGAGGCTGAGGTAGCAGGATTGCTTGAACCTGGGAGGCAGAGGTTGTTGCAGCGAGCTGAGATTGTGCCACTGCACTCCAGCCTGGGAGACAGAGCAAGACTGTCTCAGAAAAAAAAAAAAAAAAAATGGACAAAGGGCCTTAATAGACATTTCTCCAAAGAAGACATGAAAATGGCCAATAAACACATGAAAAGCTGTTCAATATCATTAGCCATTAGGAAACGTAAATCAAAATGACAATAAGATACTACTTTACTCCCACTAGGAGGACTATAATAAAAAAGGCAAGACAGGTAAAAAATTTTGGCCAGATGTAGAGACATTGGAGCCCTCATATATTGCTGGTGGGAATGTAAAATGGTGTAGCTGCTTCAGAAATGTTTGGCAGGTCCTCAAAAGGTTAAACATACAGTTACAATATGATCCAGCATTCCACTCCAAGGTATATAGGCAAAAGAAACGATAACAGGCTCACACAAAAACTAATAAAGTACACCAATGTTTATAGCAACATTATTCATAAGAGCTAAATTGCGAAAACAACCCAAATATCCATCAACAGATGAACAGATAAGTAAAATGAGGTACATCCATATAATGGCATACTTTTTGGCAATAAGAAGGACTGAAGTACTGCTTCATGCTGCAATACAAATGAACCTTAAAAACATCATGCTCCAGTGCAGTGGTGTTTACAACTAATTAATCACAACCAGTTACAGATTTCTTTGACCCCTTTCCGCTCTGACTGCTTCACTTGACTAGATTTGAAAGAAGCCAATCACAAAAGACCATAAATTGTATGATTCCATTGATATGAAATGTCCAGAATAGGCAAATCTATAGAGACAGAAAATAGATGAGTGGTTGCCTAAGGCTATGAGCAGAGTGGGGAGAATGGAGAATGACAGCTAATGGATATGGGTTTCTTTTAAGGGGAACAAAAATATTCTAAAATTAGACTGACGATGGTTGTAAAACCCTATGAACATACTAAAAAACACCGAGCTGTACACTTGAAATGAGTGGACTGTATGTTACGTGAATTTTTATCTTAATAAATCTGTTAACAAGAATAAAAAAAGAGAGAGAGAGAAAAAAAGAACTGGAAATGTTCCCAAATGCTTCTCTAAAATTAAACACTCTTTTGTTATCCTCCATGTTACCTAGTGAGCAGCTGGATCAATTTACCCATCCCCGATATTTTCCTTATTTCCTGCCTTTGAGCTGTACTCTATAATTTAGTATTAGCAGAAAGTTAATAGACACAACACATCCTTTGTTGTTAAATTTTACCCAGTGTTTACCATTTTCCTCCAACATACACATTTCCTGTTTTCCCACTGCAGCTGGCTGCCAAAACCTTGCAGAGAGAATAATTACCCTTCCACCCCTCTTAGTTTCACCACAGTGCCAATCATTGGTGCATAACCAAGTGTCTACAGAAAACTAATGGTCTGCTTGCCTCTCCAGGGGGCTTTAAATTCGCCAAACTGTTGACCAAACTATGAAGGTTTCCTCCCTCCTTTTTGGGGACCAAGAATAGGAGAAATGGCAGGATTCATTATTTCCAGATCTCTCTCTGTTTTTTAGAGGATAACTCCCTTGCTAGAAAGAAATTATCTGTTTGCTCTTTTTTTCACCCTCTAAATTTACTGGCTTCTAAGGCATACCATAAGGGGTTTGCAACAAAATTTAGTCACAATTAGTCTTACCTCTATCCCGACAGTACTTTCAACTCTTTCCAACATTCCAAACCCAACCACTTGGCAGTTTTTCATCATGCTATTTCTTACATGGGACATGGTCTTTCTGAAAGTTAGTAGGCCACTGTTCTCTAATTTAGAACATCTGCTTTCTAGACTGCTCTAATAATTTCTTATCTCTCCATAATCTGAAAAGTCTTTGCCTACTAATATTCAGAACAGGATAGAAGACCCCTCTTTTCAGGAGTCTACCCATGAGGCATTAAAAAATAAAAACAGCACTATAGTCACATAGTCACCATGTCATCTTTCAATCTCTGAGCAATCTGATTCCATATTTGTGTGCCAGGTCAACCCTCAAAGGGTAGACTCCATTTTCAAAAATAGTGAAATTAAATAAAAGGGTAGTAAACATTTCACTTTACAAATAAAGTGAGTGAGGCCGGGCACGGTGGCTTATGACTGTAATCCCAGCACTTTGGAAGGACAAGGCAGGAGGATTGCTTGAGGTCAGGAGTTTGAGACCAGCTTGGCAAACATGGTGAAACCCTGTCTCTACAAAAAATACAAAAATTAGCTCGGCGTGGTGGTGGGTGCCTGTAATTCCAGCTACTGGGGAGGCTGAAGTAGGAGAATCACTTGAACCTGGGAGGTGTAAGTTGCAGTGAGCCAAGTCATCTCACTGCACTCCACCCTGGGTAACAGAGTCAGACTCGGTCTCAAAAAAAAAAAAAAGCAATAAAGTGAGTGTTACAGAGAATGAGTTTGCATTTTCTTTTTTTTCTTTTCTTTTTATTATTATTATACTTTAAGTTTTAGGGTACATGTGCACAATGTGCAGATTTGTTACATATGTATCCATGTGCCATGTTGGTGTGCTGCACCCATTAACTTGTCATTTAGCATTAGGTATGTTTCTATCTATGAATCTACTAGTATCATGCAGAAAGCTTAAAGCAAAACAAAAGCATCTGCCTTCTTATCTGAAAGAATCGATTCACTTTATACCCTCATATACTGCCGATGGGAATGTAAAATGGTGCAGTCACTTTGGACAACAGTCTAGAAGTACCTCAAACAGTTAAACAGAGTTACTACATGATCCAGGAATTCTATTCCTAGGTATATACCAAAGAGAAATGAAAACATAAATATACACAATAATGTTTACATGAATGTCCATAGCAGCATTATTAATAATAGCCAAAATGTTATTATGGCTATTATGGAAACAACCTAAATGTCCATTTACTGATGAATAGATAAACAAAATGAGGCATGTTAATACAAGAGAATACCATTTGGCAATGAAAAGAAATGAAGTATAGCTCCATGTTATAATATCATGCAAAGTGAAAGAAGCCAATCACAAAAAAAAACATATTGTACAATTCCATTTATATGAAATGTACACAATAGGCAAATCTTGAGAGAGAGAATACAGACTAGTGGTTGCCTATTTATAGGGGATGGGGGATTGGTGGTGGAGAGTTTTGAGAGTGATGGCTAAGTGGTGCGGGGGGCGTTCTTTTCTTTTTCTTTCTTTTTTTTTTTTTGTGAGACACAGTCTTGCTCTGTCACCCAGGCTGCAGTGTAGTGGCGCGATCTTGGCTCACCGCAACCTCCGCCTCCCAGGTTCAAGCGATTCTCCTGCCTCAGCCTCCCAAGTAGCTGGGATTACAGGCGTGCACCACCATGTCCAGCTAATTTTTATATTTTTAATAGAGACGGGATTTTGTCATGTTTGGCCAGGCTGGTCTCAAACTCCTGACCTCAGGTGATCCTCCTGCCTCGGCATCCTAAAGTGCTGGGATTACAGGCATGAGCCATTGTGCCTGGCCGGGGTTTTCTTTTTTGGAATAAAAAGTTCTAAAGTTGATCGTGATGACAGTTGTACATATCTATGAATATACATAAAAGCCATTGATCTGCACACTTTATTTATTTATTTGTTTACTTATTTTGAGAGAGAGTCTTGCTCTGTCGCTCAGTTGGAGTGCAGTGGTGCGATCTCGGCTGACCATAACCTCTGCCTCCCGGGTTCAAGTGATTTTCCTGCCTCAGCCTCCCGGGTAGCTGGGATTATAGGTGCCCGCCACCATGCCTGGCTAATTTTTGTATTCTTAATAGAGACAGGGTTTTGCCATGTTGGCCAGGCTGGTCTTGAACTCCTTACCTCAGGTAATCCACTCACCTTGGCCTCCCAAAGTGCTGGGATTACAGGTGTGCCTGTACACTTTATTTTTAATCTTTTCTTTTTTTGAGGCAGAGTCTTGCTCTGTTGCCCAGGCTGGAATGCAATGGTGTGATCTCAGCTAACTGCAGCCTCTATCTCCCAGGTTCAAGTGATACTTCTGCCTCAGCCTGCAGAGTAACTGGGATTACAGGCACATGCCACCACATGCAGCTAATCTTTGTATTTTTATTTATTTATTTATTTTCAGACAGAGTCTCGCTCTGTTTTCCAAGCTGGAGTACAGTGGCACAATCTCGGCTCACTGCAACCTCCGCCTCCCAGGTTCAAGTGATTCTCCTGCCTCAGCCTCCTCAGTAGCTGGGACTACAGGCGCATACCACAACGTCCGGCTAATTTTTTGTATTTTTAGTAGAGACGGGTTTCACCATGTTAGCCAGGATGGTCTTGATCTACTGACCTCATGACCCGCCCACCTTGGCCTCCCAAAGTGTTGGGAGTACAGGTGTGAGCCACCATGCCAAGTATTTTTTTTTTTTTTAATAAAACTGGTTTATTGAAGTATACTTTAAAAACCATAAAATAATTTATTTTAAATATACGGTTCAGTGAATTTTAGTAAATTTACAGATTTGCAAAACCATCACCACAATACAATTTTAGAGCCTTTCCTTCATCAAAAGATCCCTTGTGCCATTTGTAATTGCTCCCTGTCCTACCTACTAAATTCACATACAGGTTTTTGTATGAACATTTTTTTTTTTTTTTTTTTTTTGAGACGGAGTCTCGCTCATCGCCTGGGCTGGAGTGCAGTGGCGTGATCTGGGCTCACTGCAAGCTCTGCCTTCCAGGTTCACGCCATTCTCCTGTTTCAGCCTCCCGAGTAGCTGGGACTACAGCTGCCCGCCACCACGCCTGGCTAATTTTTTTGTATTTTTAGTAGAGACGGGGTTTCACCGTGTTAGCCAGGATGGTCTCGATCTCCTGACCTCGTGATCTGCCCGCCTGGGCCTCCCAAAGTGCTGGGATTACAGGTGTGAGCTACCGTGCCTGGCCTATATGAACATGTTTTCATTTCTCTTGGGTATATACCTAGTAGTGGAATTGCTGGGTCATATGACAACTCCAGGTTTAACTTTTTGAGGAAATGTCAAACTATTTTCCAAAGCAGCTGTACCTTTTTATATGAAATACAGTTTTGAAAGCTGTTTTCTAATGTAAAAGTGTTCAGCAGTAAATTATTATAAATTTATTAAAATAAACCTTATTTATTATTTTTATTTTTTATAGAGCTCGGGTCTCACTATATTCACCAGACTGGTCTTGAACTCCTGGCCTCAAGTAATCCCCCTGCCTTGGCCTCCCAAAGTGCTGGAATTATAGGCATAAGCCACCACACTGGGCCTAAAATAAACTTTAAAGAATATTTACCCTAATTCCATCTAGCCATAACACAATGAATTTCATTTGTTTTCCAAAAGCATATGCCACATATATTTATAAGACTGTGATAATAAAGAACATAACATTTAGATTCTTAGTTTTCATTCTTTTTTTTCTCCCTATGAATAGAAAAGCAAGTTTTCATTCTTGTTATATATTTATGTAGTCATTTGCAGGAATCATTTATTCAGACTTAATTTGTTATGACAGTAATTACTATCAAAAGTTATAAAGTAGATTCAATTATCATACACTTTTAAGAAGGCTATAGTATTGAAAACGCCCCTGTCAATTTCTTTTTTTGTCTGGAGACAGAGTCTCGCTCTATCCCCAGGCTGAAGTGCAATGGCATCATATTGGCACACTGCAACCTCCACCTCCTGGGTTCAAGCAATTCTCCTGTCTCGGCCTCCTAGTACCTGGGATCACAGGTGCATGCCACCATGCCTGGCTAATTTTTGTATTTTTAGTAGAGATAGGATTTCGCCATATTGGCCAGGCTGGTCTTGAACTCCGGGCCTCAGGTGATCCGCTCTCCTCGGCCTCCCAAAGTGCTGGGATGACAGGCGTGAGCCACCATGCCTGGCTCCGTGTCAATTTCTTCAATAGACATGCTTTCATCAGTGGCATTTGCCAGTTCGAGAATCTAAACTGTTTCAACATTTAGAATAAATGATGTAATTAACAGGGTTTCAAAAATATATCAGTTTTTTCACTTAAAAAGGTCAGCTTGCCAGGCGCAGTGGCTCACGCCTGTAATCCCAGCTCTTATGGAGGCAGAGGCAAGAGGATAGCTTGAGCCCAGGAGTTCGAGACCTGCCTGGGCAATATAGCGAGATCTCATTCTCCACAAAAAGGAAAAACAACAACAACAAAAGACAAAAAAGGTCAGCTTATAGTTTCTGGTTTTCAAAGTGAAAAGATTCTGACAGCTTGGAGCTTTAGATTAGTCATTCCAATGCTTCAAGTGCTAATTAAAAGGTAAAATTATTTTAAAAGGCTGGGAGCAGTGGCTCACACCTGTAATCCCAGCACTTTGGGAGGCTAAGGGAGGAGGATCGCTTGAGGCCAGGAGTTCAAGACCAGACTGGGCAACGTGGTGAGACCCCCATCTCTACAAAAAAAGAAAAAGTTTAAAAAAAATTTTAAATTTTAAATAAGAAGTAAATAAAAACATTAGTGACTGAGATTACCAACCTTAAACACATCCTCAATGCATCTACTAAGTTCTTCTTCTGTCACCAAAATAGCTCCTGGTACCATGTCACTCTCTGGAAGCTCTAGAAAAAAAACACACAAAATTACCCATATTTAGTGCCTCACTGAATAGGACATACTAAAGCTAAGGAAGAAAGTTTTACTAGAAAGATGGCTCAGTAAGTAACACCTAAGATCAGAAAACTGACATGGTTACCATTGAACAATATACCATTCACACACATTTCATGGAATATATGATGCCACTGATTATAAACATGCATTGTTATTTTATGTATTACTAAGAAAAAACACCACATTGCCAATTAACCTATAGCACATTATCACTTAGAATTTTCATTTTAGGCTGGGCACGGTGGCTCACGCCTGTAATCCCAGTATTTTGGGAGGCCGAGGCAGGCGGATCACAAAGTCAGCAGTTTGAAACCAACCTGGCCAATATGGTGAAACCCTGTCTCTACTAAAAATATAACAAGTTAGCCGGGTGTGGTGGGGCAGGCCTGTAGTCCCAGCTACTCAGGAGGCTGAGGCAGGAGAATCGCTTGAACCTGGGAGGCAGAGGTTGCAGTGAGCCGAGATTGTGCCACTGCACTCAAGCCTGGGCAACAGAGTGAGACTCTGTCGCAAAAAAAAAAAAAAAAAAAAAAAAAAAATTTCATTCTAAACTTAATTGAATAAAAATTGGGGATTGGATGAAATGAAAATGGCAGAGTTGGCCAGGTGCAGTGGCTCATGCCTGTAATCCCAGCACTTTAGGAGGCTGAGGCAGGCAGATCACAAAGTCAGGAGATCGAGACCGTCCTGGCTAACACAGTGAAACCCTGCCTCTACTAAAAATACGAAAAATTAGCTGGGTGTGGTGGCAGGGGCATGTAATTCCAGTTACTCAGGAGGCTGAGGCAGGAGAATGGTATGAACCTGGGAGGCGGAGCTTGCAGTGAGCTGAGATCATGCCACTGCACTCCAGCCTGGGTGACAGAGCGAGACTGTCTCAAAAAAAAAAAAAAAAAGAAAGAAAATGGCAGAGTTAATAGTTGTATCTAGGTGACAGGTACATAGGAGTTCACTATATAATCTCTATAATATGTGTTTAAAAATTTCCCTTCAAAAAGTTTTAAAATAGTTATATTTTATTTTTATTTATTTGAGACAGGGTCTTGCTCTGTAACCCAGGCTCTGGAGTGGAACTGTGTGATCATGGCTCACTGCAACCTCAACCTCCTGGGCTCAAGTGATCCTCCCACCTCAGCTTCCCGAGCAGTTGGGAATACAGGCATGCACCAAGATGCCCAGCTAATTTTTAAAATTTTTTCTAGGCCGGGCGTGGTGGCTCACGCTTATAATCCCAGCACTTTGGGAGGCCGAGACGGGCGGATCACGAGGTCAGGAGATCGAGACCACGGTGAAACCCCGTCTCTACTAAAAATACAAAAAATTAGCCGGGCGTGGTGGCGGGCGCCTGTAGTCCCAGCTACTCGGAGAGGCTGAGGCAGGAGAATGGTGTGAACCCGGGAGGCGGAGCTTGCAGTGAGCCGAGATCGCGCCACTGCACTCCAGCCTGGGCGACAGAGCGAGACTCCATCTCAAAAAATAAATAAATAAATAAATAAATAAATAAATAAATAAATAAAATTTTTTCTAAAGACAAGGTCTCATTATGTTACCTAGCCTGGTTGCAAACTCCTGGGCTCAAGCGATCCTCCCGCCTCAGCAATCCCAGCACTTTGGAAGGCTGAAGCAGGAAGGTCGCTTGAGCCCAGGAGTTCCAGACCAGTCTGGACAATACAGGAAGACCCCATCTCTATAAAAAATAAAAATTAAAAAAAAAGTTTTTAAAGTTTTATAAGTCTTTCTATTTATTTAGACATAGTTTCATCATATATTATTATTATTATTTTGAGCAAGGGTTGCACTCTGTTGACCAGGCTAAAGTGCAGAGGTGTGATTATGGCTCACTGCAGCCTCAACCTCCCAGGCTCAAGCAATCCTCCCACATCAGCCTCCCAAGTAGCTGGGGCTACAGGCGCTTGCCACCACGCCTGGCTAATTTTTATATTGTTTTTTGGTTAAGACGGGGTTTTGCCATGTTGCCCCAGTGGTCTCGAACTCCTGGGCTCAAGCAATCTGCCCGCCTAAGTCTCCCAAAGTGCTGAGATTACAAGCTTGAGCCACCACACCCAGCCATGATTCTTGATTGAATTCTGGATTAAAAAAAAAAAATAGCTCTAAAAGAAATTATTGAAACAATTAGAGAAGTTTGAATGGAATTTGTATATCATATCAAAGCATATGGTATAAATGTTAAATTTCCTGAGTGTGGTAATTGCCTTGTGGTTATGTAGGAGACTGACATTTTTCTTTGGAGATGCATACTGAAGTATTTAGGGGTGAAGTGTTGTGATGTCTGCAACTAAGTCTCAAATGCTTCAGAAAAGATATGTTTATATGTATAGAAAGAGAGAAGGATAAAACAAATGTGGCCAAAATGTAAAGTTATTCAGTCTAGGTGATCTATATATGGGTAGTTCAATATACTCTTCTTGAAACTTGTAAGTGAATTTGTCAAAATAAAAAGTTGGGAGGAGGGGAAGGAAAACTAAAGACACTGATATAACACAGATTTAAATCATTTAAACGTGAAATACTGAAGAAGGTCCTTTACAGGCACACCCAACCACCACACTTCCTCCTTTACCTGCTGTATTCAAACATCGATGAAGAGGAGCTAACACTGGCTGGAGCAAATACTTTGCTGCCAATTGTGGGCGTTCTCTTGACAAAGTTATAAAGGTAGTGGTGGCAACTCTCTGAAATTGTCGTGCTGTCAATTTATCTTGAAAGTGAAATAAATCCAGAACCTACAAAAAAACTACAAGAAGTAAATACCAGTTTTTTTGCAAGGAATATGACATTAACTAAAAAGAAAAAGCATGAATTTCTTTAAGCCAAAAAATAAACTCACTGCAATAACACTGATTCAACAGAATTCTTTTCTTAATTTAACATACCCAGTATCAAAGTGTAAGAGAGCTGAACAGGCAGTGTTTTTATTTTTAATTAAAAAAACCTGTTGGCCAGGCGCGATGGCTCACGCCTGTAATCCCAACACTTCGGGAGGCCGAGGTGGGCGGATCACGAGGTCAGGAGATCGAGACCATCCTGGCTAACACAGTGAAACCTTGTCTCTACTAAAAATACAAAAATCTTAGCCGGGCATGGTGGCGGGCACCTGTAGTCCCAGCTACTCAGGAGGCTGAGGCAGGAGAATGGCGTGAACCTGGGAGGCAGAGCTTGCAGTGAGCGGAGATTGTGCCACTGTACTCCAGCCTGGGCGACAGAGCGAGACTCCGTCTCAAAAAAAAAAAAAAATTTTTTTTTGCCCACCTCTCATACTTGCAGTGTTTTTATTAAATAATTTTATCAAATTTATAAAATACGGGCTTGTTTTAGGCATACACATAGGGAGTATTAATTAAGAAAACTCCTTCCACATTTTTCTTTTTTTTTTTTTTTTTTTTGAGACGGAGTCTTGCCCTGTCGCCCAGACTGGAATGAAGTGGTTCAATCTCGGCTCACTGCAACCTCCACCTCCCGGGTTCAAGCGATTCTCCTGCCCCAGCCTCCCAAGTAGCTGGGATTACAGGCACGCGCCACTACACCCAGCTAATTTTTGTATTTTTAGTAGAGACGGGGTTTCACTATGTTGGTCAGGCTGGTCTCAAACTCTTGACCTCGTGATCCGCCCGCCTCGGCCTCCCAAAGTGCTGGGATAACAGGCGTGAGCCACCATGCCCAGCCCCACATTTTTCATGTATCAGATTAGCAAAGATCAAAAAACTTTGTAACACATTGTGTGGGTAAAAATGTGGGAAAATAGGTACATAAAGCATATCAATCAAAAATTTAAATACATAAAACCTTTGAACCAATAATTTCAATTCTAGGAATTTTTCCTATGGTAATACTGGTAGTTATGTACAAAGACTTACGGATATTAACTGTAGTGTAATTTGTAATAGAAAAAGAATGGAAACAACTCAAATGTCCCTCAACAGCAGGCTGGTTAAATAAATTATAGTACATTAATATGATGAAATACCATGTACCCATGAAAATGAATGAAATTATCTCCAAGGTACACTATTTTTTTTTTTTTTTTTTTTCAGATGGAGTCTTGCTCTGTCACCCGCGCTGGAGTGCATTGGTGCAAACTCAGCTCACTGCAATATCTGCCTCCCGGGTTCAAGAGATTCTCTATCCTCAGCTTCCCGAGTAGCCAGGACTACAGGTGTGCACCACCACGCCTGGCCAATTTTTGTATTTTTAGTAGAGATGGGGTTTCTCCATGTTGGCCAGGCTGGTCTCGAACTCCTGACCTCAAGTAATCTGCCCACCTCAGCCTCCCAAACTGCTGGGATTACAGGAGTGAGTCACTGTGCCTGGCCAAAGTACACTATCAATGAAAAAAAGCAAAATGAAAGAGGGCATGCTGCATGCTATCATTTAGATAAAAATTAGCACTGGCCTGGCATGGTGGCTCATGCCTATAATCCCAGCACTTTGGGAGGCCGAGGCAGGCGGATCACCTGAGGTCGGGAGTTCGAGACCAGTCTGACCAATGTGGAGAAACCCCGTCTCTACCAAAAATACAAAATTAGCCTGGCGTGGTGGCACATGCCCGTAATCCCAGCTACTCGGGAGGCTGAGGCAGGAGAATCGCTTGAACCCGGGAGGTGGAGGTCGTGGTGAGCCAAGATCACACCAATGCACTCCAGCCTGGGCAACAAGAGCGAAACTCTGTCTCAAAAAAATAAAAAAAATTAGCATTAATTTTACCGTCATGTGTATATGTTGATGTATGTGTGTGTGCACATACATGTTAATATACACATACATTAACATATACACATATGATGGTATATGCATAATACACAGAATATCTCTGGAAAGAAATTCATAGCAGTGACTATCTCTGAGGGACTGGAGAACAGGAATGGGAGGGAGACTTAGTTTTCGGTTTACTCTTTTATGCTTTTTAAATTGTTTGCCATGTTAATTTACCTTGTTTATTTAATATCTGCCTTTAACAACTAATTAACAACACATGGAGAGAAAAGATAATGAACAAGATGAAACTTGAGTTTTGTATTCTAGCTCTGAGAGCAAGCTGAGCCAATCATTCAGTAGTAGTGAGGCATTCTTCTTTTTTTTTTTGAGATGGAGTTTCACTCTTGTTGCCCAGGCTGGAGTGTAATGGCTTAATCTCGGCTCACGGCAACCTCCGCCTCCCGGGTTCAAGCGATTCTCCTGCCTCAGCCTCTCAAGTAGCTGGGATTACAGGCATGTGCCACCACACCCGGCTAATTTTGTATTTTTTTTAGTAGAGACAGGGTTTCTCCATGTTGATCAGGCTAATCTCGAACTCCCAACCTCACATGATCCGCCCGCCTCGGCCTCCCAAAGTGCTGGGATTACAGGTGTGAGCCACTGCGCCTGGCCTTGCCATTCTTAAACTGAACAATTAGGTCAGTCTCTTCCACCCATTTTTATTCATTTATTAAGAAGGCTCCTCACTAAACAATAAACTTAAATATTATATTGCTTTTATCTCAATACTAGAGGAACATTAAAAGTCCTCTTTCTGTACATAAGCAGATAATCCTCAAATGATCAACAGAAACAAAAAGATTTACCTGGGGGCAGATGTCCCTGTAGTAATTCTCTGGTGAAAGAGACTGCTGGGGACAAGAGGCCAAAATCTTTGCGATCAGGTCACACTTCTTCCAGTCAGCAGCCGTCACCTCAGCATCACTTCCACCAGCTGCTCCCGCTGGCACAATGGAGACAGATGTCAGCAGCTCATAGCAATTCCCCACAGAAGGTCCCATGTAACAAATTTATCTTAAAATTTAGGGTAAAACGCATTTATCTTTTCTATTGAAAATAGTTTATTTTTTTCTATAAGATAATCTACCCTTCTATATTTTCCTTTTTATGTTTTTTATTTCTTATTTATTATTATTATTTTTTGAGATGGAGTCTTGTTCTGTCGCCCAGGCTGGAATGTAGTGGCATGATCTCAGCTCACTGCAACCTCTTCCTCCCAGGTTCAAGCGATTCTCTTGCCTCAACCTCCCGAGTAGCTGGGATTACAGGCATACACCACCATGCCCAGGTAATTTCTTTCTGTTTTTAGTAGAGACGGGGTTTTGCCATGTTGGCCAGGCTGGTCTCGAACTTCTGACCTCAGGTGATCTGCCTGCCTCGGCCTCCAAAGTGCTGTGATTACAGGCATGAGCCACCGCGCCCGGCCTATACTTTCCTTTTGATGCTAGTTTCCGGGAAATTCAGAGAAAAACTAGCACTTAGTCACTATAATGATATTATTCATATAACTGGAATACTAGCTTCACCATGTTTATTACTATTATTATTCTGTCTCCTTGTATGTATCATTTCATTTAAACTGTCTTAAGCCACAGCCGTAGAGTGACAGGGACCAGAATTACTTTACCATCTTAAGCAATTATAAAATTGGACAAAATATATAAACAATGCTTTCCAGACAATGGACAACAGGCAGCCCAGGACACTGATCCCTGAGAGAAGGGAAGCAAACAAATAGCTTGACGACTGCCCACGTTCACTGCCTGGAGAGAGTTTTCAGGCGATGACAAAAGCAGCCCAAATGAAGCCTGGCATCTTGTTCAGTGGAAGAAACATAGTTCAGAGTTCAGGGAGGCCAAAGCAGCTGGAATTTTCAGGGCAAAATACCAGAAAGGAGGAAGTTACAGGTAGAAAGAGTTCCAAAGATCTGCAGAAGGGTCCTCTCTCAGGTCTTTGGTACAGTATGATACACATATGTGTGAGGAAAATACCAAAGCCTGGGGCAATAACCACCAGAAAGGAGTAGGGGGGAACAACCCCCACGGTTCATAAAGGCTGGGAAAAGTTGTGTTCCCACTAGCCCGCCTGGGAGGATCTCCTAATACACAGGGCAACAACTAGAATTCTCAGAAGTGTATTATCTTAGTACAATCTGTATTGTTACACTTAGTACAATACACTTAGTATAATACAATAAGGGGTTAAATTACCTTAAAGGTTGCTGTAGAACCACACTAACAGAACTGAAAAGTCAGGATCAAAGGGACTAAACTAATTCGAAGTAACTTAACTGCATTCCAGAACAAAGTCCAACTAAGGAATATAAAAATCTGACACTCAGCAATGTAGAATAAAAATGTTCAGCATCCAGTCAAAAATTACCAGGCATGTCCATATGAGGAAATATTATTCAGTCATAAATAGGAATAATTTTTATGGAGGACTGATTCATTCATGTTATAACATGACTAAACCTCGGCTGGGTGCGGTGGCTCACACCTGTAATCCCAGCACTTTGGGAAGCCAAGGCAGGTGGATCACCTGAGGTCAGGAGTTTGAGACCAGCCTGGCCAACATGGTGAAACCCCATCTCTACTAAAAATTAAAAAAAAAAAATTAGCTGGGTGTGGTGGCACGCACCTGTAGTCCCAGCTACTCGGGAAGCTGAGGCAAGAGAATCTCTTGAATGTGGGAGGCGGAAGTTGTAGTGAGCTGAGATGGCACCATTGCACTCCAGCCTGGGAGGTTGCAGTGAGCTGAGATCACGCCACCGCACTCCAGCTTGGGCGACAGAGTGAGACTCCACCTCAAAAAAAAAAAAGAAAAAAAGTGACTTCTATGGTATGTGAATAACATCTAAAAAAAAAAAAAAAATTACCAGGCATGCAAAGAAGGAAAACAATATGGCTTATAATTAGAACAAAAAAATCAACAGAACAGGCTGTGGGCGGTGGCTCATGTCTGTAATCCCAGCACTTTGGGGAGTCCAAGGCAGGCGGATCACCTGTGGTCAGGAGTTCAAAACCAGCCTGGCCAACATGGTGAAACCCTGTCTCTACTAAAAATACAAAAATTAGCTGGGCATGAGGACGCACACCTGTAGTCCCAGCTACTTGGGAGGCTGAGGCAGGAGAATCTCTTGAACCTGGGAGGCAGAGTTCGCAGTGAGCAAAGATCGTGCCATTGCACTCCAGCCTGGGTGACACAGTGAGATTCCATCTCAAAAAAAAAAAAAAAAAAAAAATCAATAGAACAGACCCCAAAAAACAGAGATAACAGAATTAGAAGACAAGACAACTTTTTTTTTTTTTTGAGACAGAGTCTCACCCTGTCGCCCAGGCTGGAGTGCAGTGGTGTGATCTCGGCTCACTGAAACCTCCACCTCCCGGGTTCAAGCGATTCTTCTGCCTCAGCCTCCTGAGTAGCTGGGACAACAGGCACGCACCACCACACCCAACTAATTTTTTGTATTTTTAGTAGAGGTGGGGTTTCACCATGTTGGCCAGGCTGGTCTCAAACTCCTGACCTCGTGATCTGCCCACGTTGGCCTCCTAAAGTGCTAGAATTTCAGGCGTGAGCCACTGCGCCCGGCCCATTAAGACAACTATTAAAATTTGCCCTTGGCCAGGCACAGTGGTTCACGCCTGAAATCTCAGTACTTTGGGAGGCCAAGGTGGGTGGATCACTTGAGACCAGGAGCTCAAGACCTGCCTGGGCAATATGTCGAAACCCTGTCCCTACTAAAAATACAAAAATTAGCTGGGTGTGGTGGCACATGCCTGTAATCCCAGCTGCTCAGAAGGCTGAGGCACCAGAATTGCTTGAACCTGGGAGGCGGAAGTTGCCGTGAGCCAAGATCATGCCACTGTACTTCAGCCTGGGAGACAGAGCAAGACCCTGTCTCTGGGAAAAAAAAATTTTAAAAGACAGACAAAAATAAAAAAGACATAGAGAAAAAAAGACACACACACAAAAAGAGCATTAGCAATTGGCAGGACAACATTAAACATAATATTTGGTATAATTCAAATCTCAGAAAGAGAGATCTGAGGGGAGTACAGAAAAAAATATTTGAAGATAATGTCTGAGCCATTTCCAAATATGGCAAACACTAAAAACCCACAGCTCTAAAAAGCAGAAAAAAAAACATAAAGAAACCAACACCACACCAAGGTACATCATGATCAAATTTCTAAAAACCAGCCATAAGAGAAAAATCTTAAAAGTAGCCAAAGGGAAAAATGGTATATCATTTATAGAGGAACAAAGATAAGAATGATAGCAGACTTCTCGTCAGAAATGACACAAGCCAGAAGACAACGGAATATCTTTAAAGTACTAAAAGAAAAAATAAATGTCAACCTAGAATTCTATACCCAATAAAAAATATCTTTCAAAAAGGAAGATGAAGTAGACTTTTTCAGACAAATAAGAGCTAGAAAACTAATTGCCAGGCCAGGTGCAGTGGCTCACACCTGTAATCCCAGCACTTTGGGAGGCTGAGGCAGGTGGATCACCTGAGGTCAGGAGTTCAAGACCAGCCTGGCCAACGCGGTGAAACCCTGTCTCTGCTAAAAATACAAAGAAAAAAAAAATTAGCCGGGCGTGGTGGCTGGCACCTGTAATCCCAGCTACTTGGGAGGCTGCAGCAGGATAATCGCTTGAACCCAGGAGGCAGAGGTTGCAGTGAGCTGAGATCGTGGGCAACAAGAGCGAAATTCCGTCTCAGAAAAAAAAAAAAAAAAAAAAGCAACATTCATTGCCAGTAGACCTACACTAAAAGAAATGGTAACTAAAGTTCAGGCAGAAGGAAATTTGCATTGAAATTTTGATCTACATAAAGAAATAAAGACCACCAGAAATGGCAAACATGCAGGTCAATATAAACCTGCCTCAAACCATTTTGGGGAAGAAACAAGGTATGAATAGATAACAACAAATACATACATGCACAAGTTGGGGGAACTCATAGGAAAAAGAGGGTTCTGATCTTCTTATAGCAGCTCTCAAATCTGCACGCCCTTAAGTGAGGTCTAACCCTTCTTGGAAAAGGAAGATGCAAAGACCTGTTTGTAGGGGACAACTTCTTATGGGTAACTGATCATTTGTTATTTCATTGGCCCTAGAAGCCACTGTGGGGAGAACTGAGGGGAGGCAATATTATAGCCACTCTAGACCAAATCTACCAACGTCTGCCAACCACACTGACCTCACTTTTGTCTGATAGGACCAAGGTACATTATGCCAGAAATGAAGTCAAGATTTATTTTTCTAGCTCTCTTCCTTCTTCCCCACATATCCAGGGCTTCATTAAGTTTTGGCAACTCTCCTCCTTAAATATCTCTCAAACCCATTCATTTATCTCCATTTCCATGGCCACTGCATTAATCCAAGCCTCTGTGATTCCTCAGATGTCTGCCTTTTAACTGATCTCCCTGCTTCTGCTCTTACCCAATCCATTCTTCACAATACCTCCAGATAGATACTTCTAAACTGTAGATTTGATCATGTTCTCTCTTTCTTAAAACCTGTTAATCGTTTCGTATTTCCCACAGAATAAAGTTCAACATCCTGAACTCAGCCTATCAGGCCTCCCTGAGGTGGCCCCCAGCCACCATCCCCGCTCACTGCGCACCACTCTCCCTCCACTCTGCCCTCACTACTCTACCCACGGTGGAGATTTCCTCAGAAGCACTATGCTCATTTCTACTTCAGTTCCTCATACATGCTACTCTCTCTGCCTATAACTATCTTCTCTCTCTCTTCAGCTAGTTAATTCCAACTCAGCCTTCAGGGCTCAGTTTAAATGCCATTTCCATAAAAAAGCCACTAAGTTTGTGGTAAGTTGTTGCAGTAACAATAGGAAACTAACAGGCATGGGATAAGGGAGATAAGGGAGTGAACACACAAAAAATGCAAAGTATTCACCAGGATAAAGGTGAAGGGGATCCTTGGATGGCAGCTGAGTAGAAGGTAACCAGGATAGAGTAAAGCAGGTCAGAAGACCAAGAGAAAGATATTTCCAAGAAGACAAAACTGATAGAATATCTGGTGGGTTTTGTTTGTTTGTTTGAGACAGGATATCGCTCTGCCACCCAGGCTGGAGTGCAGTGGTGTGATCATGGTTCACTAAAGCCACAACTTCCAGGGCTCCAGCAATCCTCCTGCCTCAGCCACCTGAGTAGCTGGGACCACAGGTGCGCGCCACCACACCCAGCTAATTTTTGTATTTTTGGTAGAGATGGGGTTTCACCATGTTGCCCAGGCTGGTCTCCTGAGCTCAAACGATCCACCTGCCTTGGCCTCCCAAAGTGTTGGGATTATAGGCATGAGCCACTGTGCCCAGCCTATTTGATGTTTTTGGATGTATTAAAAGGAGATTTAAACAAAAGAGGGACAGCTTGGGAAAGATTAGTGATAAGCACATAGAAAACTAATCAGATGTACAAAAAAAAGATTAACTCCAGGAAGTACAAAAGATTATGTAAAAAAAGAAAGTAATCATAATATACAATATTGCTCAGCTGTAAATAATTACAGAGTGACACTAATATAAACACTGAATATTGATCTAACCAAAACTAAGATATAAATATATTACGGAGATGTGAAAATAAAAATGTACTTGGCGGAATGATGGCAGTGTTATGAAAGAGAACAAGATCCTCTTCCACACATGGCGAGAGGTAGACAAATGATGCCTGAAACTGAAAAAATTATGAATTCCCATATATTAGTTAGAAATATAGAGGTAAATGGCCAGGCTCACACCTGTAATCCCAGTACTTTGGGAGGCCGAGGTGGGTGGATCACGAGGTCAGGAGATCGAGACCATCCTGACTAACACGGTGAAACCCCGTCTGTACTAAAAACACAAAAAATTAGCTGGGCGTGGTGGCGGGCGCCTTTAGTCCCAGCTACTCAGGAGGCTGAGGCAGAAGAATGGAGTAAACCCGGGAGGTGGAGGTTGCAGTGACCCAAGATCGTGCCACTGCGCTCCAGCCTGGGTGAAAGAGCGAGACTCTGTCTCAAAAAAAAAAAAAAAAAAAAAGAAATATAGCGGTAAATACCAGAAAAAACTCACTAAAAGAGTTCAAAGTAGTTGCATCTAGAAATGGGAAATGGATTGGAATGGTGCCAAGGACTGCTATTTTTCACTATAAGTCTCATAGAACTATTTGACTTTAAATGATGTACATGTCTAATTTTCTCTAAAAAATAAAACAAAAAACATAAATTAAAAACTACTACCATGCTTAGCATTAACTTTTTTCCTATTAATGAGAACTGAGATAATATAATTGGGGAAATGACTCTAAAACTTCATCCCAAAGTTTGCATCTCAAAGGTATTTCTGGCTTCGAGAAAATTATTTTATATTTCACTTTTTTTTTTTTTTTTTGAGACAGGGTCTTGCTTTTTTTGTCCAGGCTGGAATGCAGTGCCATGATCATAGCTCACTATAGCCTCGAACTCCTGGGCTCAAGTGATCCTCCTGCCTTAGCCTCCCAAGTAGCTGGGACCATAGGTGGGCACCACCATACCGGGCTATTTTTTTTTTTATTTTTTGTAGAAACACAGTCTTGCTATGTGGCCCAGGCTGGTCTTGAACTCCTGGCCTCAGACAGTCCTTCTGCCTCAGCCTCCCAAAGTGCTGGGATTACAGGTGTAAGCCACCACACCTGGCTTTATTATTATTATTATTATTATTATTATTACTGAGACGAAGTCTTATTCTGTCACCTAGGCTGGGGTGCAGTGGCACGATCTTGGCTCACTGCAACCTCCACCTCCAAAGTTCAAGTGATTCTCCTGCCTCAGCCTCCCAAGTAGCTGGGGTTAGGCACCTGCCACCACACCAGGCTAATTTTTGTATTTTAGTAGAGACGAGGATTCACCATGTTGGCCAGGCTGGTCTTGAACTCCTGACTTCAAGTGATCCGCCGGCTTTGGCCTCCCAAAGTGCTGGGATTACAGGCGTGAACCACCGCGCCCGGCCCACACCTAGCTGTATTTAACATTTACTTTAGGGTTTTTACTTCAACTTTCTGTGTAATGTTTTCCCCAGATAGTATAAATTATTTGAAATGGCTTACAATATTGTTCAATAAAATAGGCAGTGTATCACAAGTGTTTTAGGAAAAGAGCAAGAGAATTAGTTTCTTTCTAAAAGAAGCTCATTAAGGGCCTCTAAGTTTAACCTGTTCAATCCCTGCAAGGACGGAGTTTAGTTTCAGTCAGGTTTTAAAGGTAAATACTAAAGACCAATAATTCACCTCAGACTCTGACTCAAAGGAAAACAGATATCAAAGTCACAGAAACATTTTATTTCTTACCACCCGCTCCTTCCAAAATGCCCCGGACTACTGCCTGGACACCATTAGGTCTCATTAACCTTTCAGAGAGCAGCTGTCCACATAGACGCCGAAGCCAAGCTGGGGCCCGACACCTCATCTGTGTCTTCACATCTGTGCAGGACTGAGAAAAAGAAGGTGTGAATTCTGAATGTCACTGAAATAGATATGATGGCCGGGTGCAGTGGCTCATGCCTGTTAAAAAAAAAAAGGAGAAGTAGCTATGATACGTAGACTTATTTATTTATTTAGAGATGGAGTTTCACTCTTGTCACCCAGGCTGGAGTGCAGTGGCAAAATCTCGGCTCACTGCAACCTCCACCTCCCGGGTTCAAGCAATTCTCCTGCTTCAGCCTCCTGAGTCATTGAGATTACAGGCACGTGCCACTATGCCTGGGTACTTTTTGTATTTTTAGTAGAGATGGGGTTTCACCATGTTAGCCAGGTTGGTCTCGAACTCCTGATCTCAGGTGATCCACCCGCCTCAGCCTCCCAAAGTTCTGGGATTACAGGCATGAGCCACCGTGCCCAGCTAGACATTATTTTTTAAAAGTCCTGAGTCATACTGACAATTAACAGTGTGCTATACAGACTTCAAAAGAGCAACATTTTTTCCTTAAAAAAAAAAAACTTTACAAAACCTTCTTCTGCATTACTTTTGAGAAAGTAAAAAACAGTGAAAGTGAAAAGCCAATGAAATTTCAAACTCAGAAACAGACAAACGCATCAGCAATTAAAATGTAGATCTTCAGAACACAAAGTTAATGCAAACAATCTCTGAATGTAGCCCTGATAATCAAATCCAGCTTCCAAGGGAGATTCTTATGAACGTTATTTGCCACTAAGAGGGTAGTTCACAACAGGGAGGGAACATTCCAGCCCTTGCCTCTGTGGCATTAGCAACTCTGATTCCTGTGACACAGTTCCAAGAAACAGTTGGATTTCTTTTTTTTTTTTTCGAGATGGAGTCTCGCTCTGTCGCCCAGGCTGGAGTGCAGTGGCACGATCTCGGCTCGCTGCAACCTCCGCCTCCTGGGTTCACGCCATTCTCCTGCCTCAGCCTCCCGAGTAGCTGGGACTACAGGAGCCTGCCACCATGCCTGGCTAATTTTTTTTTTTTTTTTTTTTTTTTGTATTTTTAGTAGAGATGGGGTTTCACTGTGTTAGCCAGGATGGTCTCGATCTCCTGACCTCGTGATCCGCCCACCTCAGCCTCCCAAAGTGCTGGGATTACAGGCATGCACCACCGCGCCCGGCTGGATTTCTTTTGTATTTCTTTCCTGCCTCAGTATGATCTGCAAGAAAGAGGTGGATTTCTTCAAGGGCTCCTTTCTGGGAGTTCTGTGGAGCCACTGTGAATAAACAGACTCGGTGTCCCTTATTGCTGTGGGTGGAGTAAACTCACTTGTTAGCTGGTTTTGGCATACACCTCTCAGCTCGTTCCTCTTCTATCTTTTGAGAGTGACTGCATATTTTGTTCTGCTTTTTCTTGTTGGGTACTTTTCAGAGGCCTATCCCCTGCAGAAGGTGATGCAGTTTTAATGTTCTAGCCCTTATTTTGGGCTAGAACATTGATCACGTTGCTGTCAACCACTGCACTTAAGTATGTAAACCTCAAAATTAGTAACAGAAATATTTCATCCTAACTCTCCTGTCCTCTCTCTTTTACTGAATTATTACCATTTACTGAGGGATTATGGTGTGCCAGGCACATCATAAGTAACTCCCATATAATCTCAAAAGGGACTTACAAGGAAGGCATTGTAATTATCCCTATCTTATAGGTAAGAAACCTGAAGAATGGAAAGGTTAACAAATTCAAACACCTGCACACGGGGGTTGAATCCCAGAGAGGCCTGATGGAAGGCTTACAGTAAGATTCTAAGGATGAGATGAAAATTACTCAATTAGGAGATACCTTTGTAGCCAGCTTCAGCTGGTCCTTGCTCCTGACCTACAGCTAATTCCTTTGGCTTCTCACTCTTTTTCTTTTCTTTTTTTTTTAAAGGCAAGATCTCACTCTGTTGCCCAGGCTGAAGTGCAGTGGCCCGATCACAGCTCACTGCAGTCTCAACTTTCTGGGCCTGAGGAATCCTCCCACCTCAGGTTCCAGAGTAGCTGGAACTACAGGTGCATGCTACAACACTTGGCTAGTTTTTTATCTTTTGTAGAGACAGGGGTCTTGCTATGTTGCCCACTTTGGCCTCAAACTCCTGACCTCAAGTGATCCTCCTGCCTCAGCCTGCCAAAGTGCTGGGTTTACAGGTGTGAGCCACAGTGCCTGGCTGGCTCCTCACTCTTTACACACCTAGATTCATAACTAAAATGTAGGTACTAAAAGCAAACAGACAATTCCATCTACATCATCAAATTAAATCATTTCAGACAAACTTTTTTTTTTTTTTCAGACGGAGTTTCGCTCTTGTTGCCCCGGCTAGAGTGCAATGGCGCGATCTCAGCTCACTGCAACCTCTGCCTCTTGTGTTCAAGCGATTCTCCTGCCTCAGCCTCCCGAGTAGCTGGGATTACAGGCATGCGTCACCATGCCCAGCTAATTTTGTATTTTTAGTAGAGACAGGGTTTCTCCATGTTGGTCAAGCTGGTCTTGAACTCCCGGCCTCAGGTGATCCACCCACCTCGGCCTCCCAAAGTGCTGGGATTACAGACGTGAGCCACCGCGCCTGGCCTCAGATAAACATTATTTTTAAGAAACCAAAGAAACTATCTTATCCCTAGCAGAATATATACTACTGTATGTTTGAAACAAACAAAGAATAGAACCAATAATATCTCTAGTTTTAATTTCTTGACTTCATATACATTATCTATTCAAAGAATTAGTGTCCAGATACTTGTGCTAAAAAAACATTTTGTCAAACAGCCAAATTTTACTTACAAAAAGAGAAGATCTAGTTTCAGAATGAATAAAATATATCTCACATAAAATTGCCATAAGTCTTTTTTTTTTTTTTTTTGAGACTGAGTTTCGCTCTTGTTGCCCAGGCTGGAGTGCAACGGCGCGATCTCGGCTCACCACAACCTCTGCCTCCCAGGTTCAAGCAATTCTCCTGCCTCAGCCTCCCGAGTAGCTGGGATTATAGGCATGCACCACCACGCCCAGCTAATTTTTTTTTTTGTATGTTTAGTAGAGACGGGGTTTCTCCATGTTGAGGCTGGTCTCAAACTCCCGACCTCAGGTGATCCACCCACCTTGGCCTCCCAAAGTGCTGGGATTACAGGCGTGAGCCACCACGCCCAGCCAAAATTGCCGTAAGTCTTAAAAAAAGTGATCATCATATTCTTGGGAAAAGTGTCCATCCATTAGAGAAAAGGTCTTTTAAATTATCCTAAGGGTCAGCGTCATCTAGTTTTATAAATATCATTTTATGATCTAAAAGATGAAAAAAGGCTCAACTAGATCATTAAATAGGGAACTAAAGTTATTTAATTTTCCAGAAGAAGACAGAAAACCACACATTATCATTAATGAGTCACCCCCAAGAGTCCCCAGGCCTGAGTACCTGGGGTGGTCCTCCCTGGAGGATAAGCAGTTCCCGGACTGCTAAGGGCTGATAGACTTGATCCAACATGTCTCTCAAGGCCCCCATGGATAGGGTTCTCTCCTCTTCAGTTAGGACCTAAAAGAAATATGCACTTGGCTTTAGTGGAATTCAAACCAGGCAGACAATAGAAGGTAATGTTTTACAACACTGTACAGAGATACTTGTGAGAGGAGCGGAAGGAAGGCTTCTATCCTCTCTTGATTTCCTTCCACATGGGGGAAGCTGTACTACTAAAACATTCCTGGTCCTCTCTCCATCTCGCTCACTCCACTTCTGGGCAGGTTATGAGACTGATCTTACTGCTGAGGGTGGAGTAAACTCACTTACTGGCTGGTTTTGGCAAGCATCTCTCAGCTCATTCCTCTTCTGTCTTTTGAGAGTGACTGCACATTTTCTTCTGCTCTTTCTTGCTGGGTATTTTTCAGAGGCATATCCCCTGCAGAAGGTGCTGCAGTTTTCCAGTGCACCTTAAAATGGGTGAGTAGTGAGAGTGTCTAATTCTGAAGAGCACTGTTTTGTTTCCTGCCAGGTGTGGTGGCTCACGCCTGTAATCCCAGCACTTTGGGAGGCCGGTGGGGGGCGGATCACCTGAGGTCAGGAGTTCGAGACCAGCCTGGCCAATGTGGCAAAACTCCGTCTCTACTAAAAATACAAAAATTAGCCGGGCGTGGTGGTGTGCACCTGTAATCCCAGCTACTCAGGAAGCTGAGGCACAAGAATCACTTGAACCCGGTAGGCGGAGGTTACAGTGAGTCAAGATTGCACCACTGCACTCCAGCCTGGGCAACAGAGCAAGCCTCCATCTCAAAAATAAGTAAATAAATAAATAAGTAAGTAAGCAGGCTGGGTGTGGTGGCACATGCCTGTAATCCCAGCTACTCAGGAGGCTGAGGCAGGAGAATCTCTTGAACCCAGCAGGCGGAGCCTGGGTGACAGAGCAAGGCTCCGTCTCAAAAAATAATAATAATAAAAATAAATAAAAAGTAAAAAATAAAGATTTGTCTCCATCTATAAGCTATATCCTCCAACTTTGCCTTTATGAGCAATAGAGGTAACATTGTTTATCTTTCTTACTCTTCTTAACTCTCTTTTAATTCATTTGGAACTTGGGCAGCAAAGAGGGGTACAATTTTGGGGTACCCTTGAGCCATAACAGTACAATTCTCCTTGGTGATTACTGCTCAGGGTCAAACAGTCAGGGTCCTGCCCATTATCGTTTCACACACTGAGGTATGGGTGCCACTTAGAACACAGCTATTGGTGGGACTTTGTCCAGCTTCATAATGTACACCCAGCATGTTTCCCCTCTGTCAACTCCTTCTCCTGCCTTCCTAATTGGTTCTTTCTCTGTGTTTCCCTTTTCATTTCTCTCTCCTGCCTGAGATCCCTAGGCACAGTTTAGCCTCAGTAACTGTAATAAGACCTGTCAACCTGGGTCACACTACCTCAGGGAAGTGCAGGCAGGAGATGCTGCTAGAAGTGTCAATACGCATAACCCTGCCGGAAGGAGGACGCACTCTGCTCCTATCACATAAAGGCCCCAGGGAGCTGAGAATTTCATGCCAACACTTGGATGATAGTGGCTTTTAGGAAAATGTTTATGAATGTAGGCAGGAGAGAGAAGAGAAAAGGAACAAGGACAAGGGTGACACAGGCAGGTGACAGAGAAACGAGAACATCGTGAAACCTGGCTGTGGAGGCTGGGGAATCACTGCGCCTGGAGGCCGCACTGACCCTTGAGACATTTACATCTTTTTTTTTTTTTTTTTTTTGAGATGGAGTCTTTCTCTGCCCCCCAGGCTGGAGTGCAGTGGCGCGATCTCGGCTCACTGCAAGCTCCGCCTCCCGGGTTCACGCCATTCTCCTGCCTCAGCCTCCCAAGTAGCTGGGACTACAGGCGCCTGCCAACACACCCGGCTAATTTTTTGTATTTTTAGTAGAGACGGGGTTTCACCGTGTTAGCCAGGATGGTCTCGATCTCCTGACCTCGTGATCCGCCCGCCTCGGCCTCCCAAAGTGCTGGGATTACAGGCTTGAACCACCGCGCCCGGCCAACATTTACATCTTAACGGCTTCTGCTGGCCAGTTCCTATGCTGATGCCAGTGGTCCTCTCATGGCGGGGGTAGTGCTTCCTTCTATGTCATCCCTGTAAGTCTTATCTCCCCAGTCAGCGTGTGAGTTATTTGAAGAAAAGGACCATGTCTTATGTGTCTATGATCTCCACAGCAACTTCTGTAGTCTGGATGCTCAACTGCTTACTTGACTGAGTGACAGCAAAAATGGGCATATACCCCTAACACCTAATAATAACAATGAACATTGACAGAGTTCTGCAGTGTACCAGGTGCTCTATATGTGATATTTCATTTAACCCTCCCAAGCATTTAATGAGGGAGCCATGATACTATTATCAGTAAGAATTATCACTACTAGAGATTGGGCCAGATACTTGACACACATTATCCTTAATCCTCACGACCACCTTCCAAGGCAGGTATTATGATACACATTTTATAGAAGAAGAAACAGAGGCTCAAAGAAAAACAGCCTGCAATAGCTGTTTCCCAAAATGACAAGGGACAGGTGAAATGGACTCTACAGGTGTGCAAAGGATGAGCACCCAATAAATGAAACCTCCGCCCACCCCCAAAAGATTCATTTATCCATTGGATATGCTGTGGCATATCCAGTTCTGAAGAACTAAGAGTTGCCTTTTATAACAACTATCCACAAATATATACACACATTCATACACACACAATCTCTCCCTCTCTCTTTCTCAATGTATATTTACCTCTTCTGCAGGTGTTAGCAGTTTTCTTTTGGTTGGGCAGAATCCCAGTTGGCACAGACCTGCTGCGATATCCCCAAAATGGTGGCAGAAGATCAAGCTCCCCAGAGACGGGTGCTGAGCAACATTCAGAAGGGCCTTGCAGCTGGTGTACAGTCTTCGAGTTGCATCAGGGGCAGCATCAAGACACACCACATCTTGAACGACGGCACCAAACTCAGTTCTATGTCTCAAAGGGACTCCAACACCAGGCATGAGATAGGGGCAGATACCCAAGGTAACTACAAACTGCAAAACAAACTGGACGGTCTTCTGCTGTGAGATACTAAGTGCATCAGGGCTCAGGGCAGGAGCAACTTCTGGAGTCCTAGGGTTGGGTTTACCTGGATTGAAGTTAGCTGCAAGGCGGATCATGGTTTCCTTCAAGCACAAAAGCAACAACAAGGTTTGAGAGGTAAAACTCCAAGTGACATCCACAGAGTTTTGTGGCCATTCTGCGTTAACAGCAATTTCATCTCTTAGGAGTTTCAGATTCTTCCACTGAGGATCCTTCAGAAACTTGTCCTCCAAAGCAGACAGGTTAGATTTTAAAGTAGCCAACAAGACATCATGTTTTGTGACCTGCAGTGAACTTGAGCCTGAGCCTTTTGAAGAAGAAAAAAAGGAGAGATTATACACATAGTAAACAAACTGCACTTCTCCCTGTGGAATGCCCTGCCTACTCCAGTCCATCCTCGCAGGCTGGGCGCCGCTGTCACTGGCTCTGGAAAGCCTCCCCCAGGGGTACCAACCCAGCCTATGAAGAATTTAAGACCACATTTTCTGCCTTCCCACGGCACTTTGCATGTAATTGGAGTAGCGTCCTAATGTTATAATTCATCTAGTTTGTTTCTACTCCCCACATGTTTTTAGGGCAGAGACCAGGTCTTAATCATCTTATTGGGCTTAAATTGTAGCCAGAACAGAAATTTAAAAGCTGAACATTTAACATAGAACCTTCACTCAGTCCAGCTGTTCTAGGTGCTGGGGATAAAGCACTCAACAGAACAAAGGCTCTGGCCAGGTGCTCTGGCCAGGCTCATGCCTGTAATCCCAGCACTTTGGGAGGCCAAGGTGGGATGGCTGCATGAGCCCAGGAGTTCAATACCAGCCTGGGCAACACAGTGAAACCCCATTTCTAAAACAACTAAAAGAATCAGCTGGCTATGGTGGTGCGTGCCTGTAGTCCCAGCTACTCAGGAGGCTGAGGTGGGAGGATCGCTGGAGCCCAGGAAGTTGAGGCTGCAGTGAGCTGAGACTGCACCACTGCACTCCAGCCCGGGTGACAGAGCAAGACCCAGTCTCAAAAACAAAAAAACAACAACAAAAAAGACAGAACAAAGGCTCTTCCTCATGGAACTTACATTCTAGTGAGGAAGATCACAAAATATGGACACAGGACTCAAACATTAATTTAACCACATCGTTTTGCCCCAGAATATGTATTTTCAACAGATATCTATTTCCTATCAAGTATGTTCTCTGACTACAATGGCATTAAGACAGAAAGTATTAACAACAAAACATCCAAAAAGCCTTAAATGTTTGGAAATTAAACAATGTACTTCTTCTAAATAATCTACGGTCAAAAAAGAGATTACAAGATTTCCAACTGAATGCTAACGAAAAACATCAATATTTGTCAGATATAACTAAAGCAATGCTTATAGAGACATTTATAGCTGTAAAGCTTATATCAGAAAAGTAAAAAGGACCAGGCACAGTGGCTCACATCTGTAGTCTCAGTACTTTGGGAGGCCAAGGCAGGAGGATCACTTGAGCCCAGGAGTTTGAGATCAGCCTGGGCAACGTAGGGAGACCCTATCTCTAAAAACATTAAAAATAAAAATTAGCCAGGTGTGGTGGTGCACACCTGTGGTCCCAGCTACTCAGGGGGCTGAGGTAGAGGGACTGCTTAAGCCTGGGACATAGAGGCTGCAGTGAAAGAAAAGAAAGAAGGTTTAAAGCATAACTGAGAAATTAATGAACATTATGCCAAAAACCAAACAACATACATGAAATGAAAATATTTCTTGAAAAGTACAACTTATCAAAACTGTCACAAGACAAAATAAAAACCCTAAATAACCCTATATGTATTAGATAGTTAAATTTGTTACCTAAAAATCTTCCGCTGGGTGTGGTGGCTCACGCCTACAATCCCAGCACTTTGGGAGGCTGAGGTGGGAGGATCACTTGAGGTCAGGAGTTGGAGACCAGCCTGGCCAACATGGTGAAACCCCATGTCTACCAAAAATACAAAAATTAATCGGGCATGGTGGCAGGCGCCTGTAATCCCAGCTACTCAGGAGGCTGAGGCAGGAGAATTGCTTGAACCCAGGAGGCAGAGGTTGCAGTGAGCAAAGATCGTGCCACTGCACTCCAGCCTGGGTGACAGAGTGAGACTCTGTTTCAAAAAAAAAAAAAAAGAAATCTTCCAAGAGATAAAATTTCAGGCCTAGGTGGTTTCACTGATGAATCATTTAAGGAAGAAATAACATCAAGGTTACCCAAACTCTTTCAGAAAATAAAGGAGAAGGAATATTTTTCAATTTATTTTGAGAGGTCATTAGAACACTTATTCCAAAACCTGACCCTGATAAAATCACAAAAAAGAAAATTACTGATCAATATCCCTCATTAATCTAAACTTAATAATCCTTACTTAAAAACCTAAACTTATAAAATAGTACACATGGCAAACAAGCATATGAAAAGATGCCCAATATCATATGTCATTACGGAAATGCAAACTAAAACAACAGCCAGATACCATTATATACCTATTAGAATGGCCAAAATACAGGACGCTGACAACATTAAATGCTGACAAGGATGTGGAGCAACAGGAACTCTCATTCATTGCTGGTGGGAATGCAAAATAGTACAGTCACTTTGGAAGACAGGTTGGCAATTTCTTACAAAGTTAAACATATGATCTAGCAATTGTGCTCTTGGGTATTTATCCAAATGAGTTGAAAACTTATGTCCACACAAAAAAACTGCATATGTATGTTTATAGTAGCTTTATTTATAATTACCAAAAAACTAGGAGCAACCAAGATGATCTTCAAAAGGTAACAGGATTTTTTTTTAGAAAGAAAAAAAAAAGAATGGATAAACTGTGCTACACTCAGACATGGAATATTAATCAGTGATAAAAAGAAATAAGCTATCAAGCCACAAAAGACATGGAGGACCCTTAAATGCATACTTTTAAGTGAAAGAAGCCAGTCTGAAGAGCTGTATTCTGTATAATTCCAACTACATGACATTCTGGAGGAGGCAAAACTATAGAGACAGTAAAAAGATCAGGAGTAGCCAAGATATCAGGGATGGGGCAGGAAAGAATATGTGGAAGATGGTTTTTCTTTTTCTTTTTTTTTTTTTTTTTTTTTTTTGAGACAGAGTCTCGCTCTGTCGCCCAGGCTGGAGTGCAGCAGCGCGATCTCGGCTTACTGCAAGCTCTGCCTCCTGGGTTCAGGCCATTCTCCGGCCTCAGCCTCCCGAGTAGCTGGGACTACAGGGGCCCACCACCGCGCCCGGCTAATTTTTTGTATTTTTAGTAGAGACAGGGTTTCATCGTGTTAGCCAGGACGGTCTCGATCTCCTGACCTCGTGATCCTCCCACCTCAGCCTCCCAAAGTGCTGGGATTACAGGCATGAGCCACCACGCCTGGCCAAGGGATCATGGTTTTTTAGGGAGGTGAAACTATACTGTATGAGACTATAATGATGGATATACGACATTATGCATTTGTCAAAACTCATAAAATTATATAACACAAACAGTGAACCCTAATATAAACTATGACTTCAGTTAATAACAATGTATCAATATTGATTATCAGTTGTAACAAATGTACTACACTAATGCAAGATGTTAATAGGGGAAACTAGGTTTGGTGTAGGGAAGGGAGTATATGGGAACTCTGTACTTTCTGCTCAAATTTTCTATAAACCAAAAGCTGTTCTAAAAAATGGAATCTATTAATAACTTTTAAAAACGCTTAAATATTAGCAAATCAAACGCAGTGATATAGAAAAGAATAATACTTCATTACAAGTGTTGTTTATGCCAGGAATACATAGTTGGCTTAACACTTGACAATCAGTATGACTCATCTTATTAACAGTATAAGGAGAAAACCCATGTGATCATTTCAACAAATGCAGAAAAAGCATTTGACAAAATTCGACACCTGTTCATGACACAAATTAAGAATAAAAGGGAACTTCTACGATCTGATAAAGGGTATCCATGGACAAACCTACAGTTACCATCATACTTAGTGGTGAAGTAAAATAAACACAGGATGTCTATTCTCACATCTATTCAACATATTACTGAAAATCTTTGTCATTGAAATAGGTCAAAAGCAGCAATAAAAGACATACAAGAGCAGAAAGGAAGAAGCAAAATTGTTTATATTCACAGATGGAATCATTGTTTATGTAAAAAGCCCTAAGGACTCTATAAAACAACTACTAGAACTAATAAATGAATTAGCAAGTTCACAGAATACGATACAAGCAATAAAACAAAAATTAAAAAACAAAAAAAGACATTTTATATTTGCAGCAAAAATGAGAAAATGAAACTTAATTTTTTTTTTTTGAGACTGAGTCTTGTTCTGTCAAGGCTGGAGTGCGGCGGCACAATCTCGACTCACTGCAACCTCCACCTCCCAGGTTCAAGAGATTCTCCTGCCTCAGCCTCCTGAATAGCTGGGATTACAGGCACCCGCCATCACGCTTGGCTAATTTTTTTGTATTTTTAGTACAGATCGGGTTCCACCATGTTGGCCAGGCTGGTCTCAAACTCCTGACCTCAGGTGATCCACCTGCCTCAGCCTCCCAAAGTGCTGGGATTACAGGCATGCACCACCACGCCCGGCTGAAATTTATAATTTTTTTTTTTTTTTTGAGACAGTTTCGTTTTGTCTCCCAGGCTGGAGTGCAGTGGTGCAATCTTGGCTCACTGCAACCTTTGCCTCCTGGGTTCAAGCAATTCTCGTGCCTCAGCCTCCCCAGTAGCTGGAACTACAGGCGCATGCCACCACAACTGGGTGATCTCTTGTATTTTAGTAGAGATGGGGTTTCACCATGTTGCCCAGGCTGGTCTCAAACTCCTGAGCTCAGGTGATCCACCTGCCTTGGCCTCCCAAAGTGCTGGCATTACAGGTGTGAGCCACCACACCCGGCCTAAAACTTTAATTTAGGATAAATTTAGCACAAAATATACAAACTCTCTACACTGAAAACTTGCTGAGAAATTTTTTGTTTTATTTTTTTTTGAGACGGAGCTTCACTCTTGTCACCCAGGCTGGAGTGCAATGGCGCATCTCAGCCCACTGCAACCTCCACTTCCCAGGTTCAAGCGATTCTCCTGCCTCAGCCTCCCGGGTAGCTGGGCAGTTGCAGTAAGCTGAGATCACGCCATTGGACTCCAGCCTGGGTGACAGAGCAAGACTCTGTCTCGGGAAAAAAAAAAAAAGATGGCAATTGTCCACAAATTGATCTATAAAGTCAACGCAATTACAATAAGAATCTCATCAGACCTTTTTGCAGAAATTGATAAACTGATTAAAAAATTTATATAGAAACCTGTAAGACCAAGAATAGTCAAGAACAATGTTAGAGAACTTATACTACCCAACTTACTATAGAACTACAGTAATTAAAGACAATGTGGTACTGGCATAAGGACTGTTAGGCAGATTGATAAAACAGAATTGAGAACCCAGAAACAGTCCCACACTTATATGGCTATTTGATCTTCAACAAAGATATGAAATCAATACAACAGGGAAAGAAAATTCCTTTACCGGCCGGGCCCGGTGGCTCACGCTTGTAATTCCAGCACTTTGGGAGGCCGAGGCGGGCGGATCATGAGGTCAGGAGATCGAGACCACAGTGAAACCCCGTCTCTACTAAAAATACAAAAAAAATTAGCCGGGCGTGGTGGCGGGCGCCTGTAGTCCCAGCTACTCAGAGAGGCTGAGGCAGGAGAATGGCGTGAACCCGGGAGGCGGAGCTTGCAGTGAGCCGAGATTGCGCCACTGCAGTCCAGCCTGGGCAACAGAGCCAGACTCTGTCTCAAAAAAAAAAAAAAAAAAAAAGAAAGAAAATTACCAAATGAGGTTGGAACAACTGGATATCCATATGGCAAAAAAAAAAAAAAAAAAAACAAGTTTGACCTTTAATTCACACCATACATCAAAATTAACCCAAAATAGATCGGAAATACAAAATCTAAACTATAAAACTTCTGGAAGAAAACACAGAAGAAAGTCTTTTATGATCCTAGAGTAGACAACAATTTCTTGTTTTTTGTTTTATTTTGGTTTCTTTTCTTTTTTTGCAACAGGGTCTTGCTCTGTCACCCAGGCTGGAGTGCATTGGTCTGATTCCAGCTCACTGCAGCCTTAATCTCCCAGGTTCAAGTGATCCTCCTGTCTCAGCTCCCTAGTAGCTAGGATTACAATTGTGTGCCACCATGCTTGACTAATTATTTATAGAGATGAGGTCTCACTATGTTGCCCAGGCTGGTCTTGAACTCCTATGCTTAAGCAATCCTCCCGCCTCTGCCTCTTAAAGTGCTGGGATTATAGGTGTGAGCCATTGTGCCCAGATAGAATTCTTAAAACACAAAAACCATGAGCCAAAAGGAAAAAAAACTGGACTTCATCAAAATTTAAAACTTATTTTCAAAATATACAGTTCTAAAAATGAAGAGGCAAGCCACAGATAGGGAGAAAATGTTTGCAGTACATATATATGACAAACACATTGATCCTGAATATATGAAGAACACTTTACAGCTCAATAAAACAAACTAAAAAAAAAAAGGACAATTATTCAAACAGACACTTCAAAAAAGAAGTTATTCAAATGACCAACTGCATATGAAAAGATGCTCAATATCATTAGTTATCAGGGAAATGCAAATTAAAACCACAATGAGATACCACTACATACACCAGAATAGCTAAAATTTACAAAGATTGACACTACCAAATGACATGAAGCAACTGGAACTCTCACACATTGTTGGCAGAAGTATGACATGATCAAAGCTCAGTTGGTCTGGCAGTTTCTTAGAAAACCAAACATACACCTACCCTATAATCCAGCAATTCCACTCTAACATACTTGTCCAAGAAAAATTAATACACAATATACATTTTCATAACAAAGACTTGTACAAGAATGTTCATAGCAGCACTATTCATAATAGCCCAAAACTGGAAACAGCCCATATAGCCAACAAGATGTTTCTTGTTTATATTAAATTCTAGAATAGGCAAAACTAATCTACGGGTTAAAAAACCCAGAACCAGTTATCTCTAGGGGAGCAGGAGTGGGAAATGATTGTGAAACGGCAGAAGGGAACTTTCTGGGATAATAGTAATGATGCATATCTGTTTTTCTTTAGGTTTCTTTTTTTTCCCTTTTCTCACCTGGAAGTAACAATGTGTATCTTGACAGGGGTTTCAATGACAAAAGTATATGCTTTTTTTTTTTTTAGAGACAGAGTCTCGCTCTGTCACCCAGGCTGGAGTGCAGTGGTACAATCTCAGATCACTGCAAACCCTGCCTCCTGGGTTCAAGTGATTCTCATGCCTCAGCCAAGTACATGCATTTTTAAAACTCACTGAATGATACATGTATTATTTGTGCATTTCATTGTATATAAATTTTACCTAAAACAAATGAACTACAAAAAATCCAAATAAATATTAAACTCTAGTAAATGTTATAATGCTGAAGTGTTTATGGCTAAAATGTACTGATATCTGCAACTTACTTTGAATGCATCAAAAAAAGAGAAAACATGAATTGATGTATGGATAAATGGATAGAAATGTGATCAAACGGCCGGGCGCGGTGGCTCACGCTTGTAATCCCAGCACTTTGGGAGGCTGAGGCGGGCGGATCACGAGGTCAGGAGATCGAGACCAAGGTGAAACTCCATCTCTACTAAAAATACAAAAAATTAGCCGGGCGTGGTGGCGGGCGCCTGTAGTCCCAGCTACTCGGAGAGGCTGAGGCAGGAGAATGGCGTGAACCCGGGAGGCGGAGCTTGCAGTGAGCCAAGATTGCGCCACTGCACTCCAGCCTGGGCGACAGAGTGAGACTCCGTCTCAAAAAAAAAAAAAAAAAAAAAAAAAAAAAAGAAATGTGATCAAGCAAATATAATAAAATGTGAATTGTGGAATCTAAATGATGTGTATAAGGGTGTTTGCCATATAATTCTTTCAACTTTTCTTTTTTTCTTTTTCTTTTTGAGACGGGGGTCTCGCTCTGTCACCCAGGCTGGGGTGCAGTGATGCAATCACAATTCACTGTACCTTTGATTCTTGGGCTCAAGCAGTCCTCCCATCTCAGCCTCTCAAGTAGCTGGGACCACAGTTGCATACCACCCCACCTGACTAATTTTTTCATCTTTTGTAGAGATGTGGGGGTCTCACTATATTGCCAAGGCTGGTCTTGACCTCCTGGGCTCAAGCAATCCTCACACCTCAGCCTCCCCAAAGTGTTGGGATTACAGGCATGAGCTACTGCACCTGGCCACCAGCTTTTTTATTTGTTTAGAAAACCATAATAAAAATTTGAAAATATATATGGACATGCAGCCAGGTCAAATAAACTATCTTTTTTTTTTTTTTTGAAAACATAAATACAAGCAACAGACCTCAAAACTAAAGCTAATATACCTTCTAAGAAACAAATCAGAAGGAATCAAAATGTAATTGATAATAACTATGTCCAATACTGTATGATTTACAATAGTGTAAAATTAGAAATGCATGTCCCATAACAGGTGTTTGTTGAGTAAATTATGGTCTAATTGTACCTAACATACTATATGTATGTGAAGTACTTATTTTGTTTATTGTTTATTGTCTTTCTACCAACTAGAATCGAAGCACCTAGAAAACAGGGGTATTGATTTGTTTTGTTCACTGCTGTATTCTCTTTGCCTGGAACAAAGCCTGACAAGTAAAAGCTGTTTAATAAATTGTTGTTAAAGGCCTGGCACGGTGGCTCACGCTTGTAATCCCAGCACTTTGGAGGCCGAGGCGGGCGGATCACGAGGTCAGGAGATCGAGACCACGGTGAAACCCCGTCTCTACTAAAAATACAAAAAATTAGCCGGGCGTGGTGGCGGGCGCCTGTAGTCCCAGCTACTCGGAGAGGCTGAGGCAGGAGAATGGCGTGAACCCGGGAGGCGGAGCTTGCAGTGAGCCGAGATCGCGCCACTGCACTCCAGCCTGGGCGACAGAGCGAGACTCCGTCTAAAAAAAAAAATAAATAAAAACAAATTGTTGTTGAATGAATAAACAATGGAATATTTTGTAGCCATTAAATGAAGCTGAACATTATTTAATGACATGTTCATAATATATTCTAATGTGAGCAAAGAGTATAAAACACTACATGAGCAAAAGATACAGACAGTTTATAGGAAAAGAAATGCAAATGGCCCTTAAACATGAACATATGATCAATCTTGCTCATAATAAGAGAAAAGTAAATTAAAGTTATACTGAAATATCACTTTCCATCTATCGAACTGGCTAAAACCCAAAAGTTTTATAACACATTCTGTAGCAAGTCTGTGAGGAAACACACACTCTCATACATTGTTGGTAGGAACTAAAATGGTACATCCCTAAGGACAGAAATTTGGCAATATGTAGCAAAATTACATAGGCATTTCCCTTTGGCCCAGCAATCCCACTTTTAGGAATCTATCCTATAGATACACAGGCAAACAATGCAAAATTACATATTTACAAGACTATTCATTGCAGTACTTCTTAAATTAGCAAAAGACTTGACAACAACCCAAATGTCCACTAGTAAAGAACTGGTTGAATAAACTATGCAGCTATAAAAGAGAAAACGGAAGACTTATATGTACCACTGTGTGGCGATCGCTAAGACACTAAGTTTAAAAAGTAAGATGCAGGCCGGGCGTGGTGGCTCATGCCTGTAATCCCAGCACTTTGGGAGGCCGAGGTGGGTGGATCACAAGGTCAGGAGTTCGAGGCCAGCCTGACCAACATGGTGAAACCCTGTCTCTACTAAAAATACAAAAAATTGGCTGGGCGCGGTGGCTCACGCTTGTAATCCCAGCACTTTGGGAGGCCGAGGCGGGTGGATCACGAGGTCAGGAGATCAAGACCACGGTGAAACCCCGTCTATACTAAAAATACAAAAAATTAGCCGGGCATGATGGCGGGCACCTGTAGTCCCAGCTACTAGGAGAGGCTGAGGCAGGAGAATGGTGTGAACCCGGGAGGCGGAGCTTGCAGTGAGCCGAGATCGCGCCATTGCACTCCAGCCTGGGTGACAGAGCGAGACTCCGTCTCAAAAAAAAAAAAAAAAAAAAAAAAAAAAATTAGCCGCCTGTAATCCCAGCTACTCGGGAGCTGAGGCAGGAGAATCACTTGAACCTGGGAAGCGGAGGTTGCAGTGAGCCAAGATCGCACCACTGCACTTCAGCCTGGGTGACAGAGCAAGACTCTGTCTCAAAAATAAAAATAAAATAAAAATAAAAATTAAAAGACGCAGAAAAAAATAAATATAGCATGCTACCTTTTGTGTAAAAATGGGAATGAATATGAAATCATAGATTATTTGCATGTCTTTTCAAAAAAGAAGCAATTTAAGAATAAATTTAAAACTAATTAAAATAAGTCGTCTACAGAGAGAGGGAGACAGCAGAGGAGGAAACATGGATAACTGTATCTAATTTTATTAGTTTTAGAGCACAACAGATGTTTTTCATAGTTAAAAAAAATTAAATCAAAAAGAAAATGCAAAACAATTCCTAAAAATGAAAAACAAACAAATGAACCAATGAACCAAATTCTGTGCTCTATGTCAAAGGTCACCAAACTATGATCTGCAGTCCAAATCTGGCCCACCAACTGTTTTCATGAATAAGGTTTTACTGGAACACAGTTATGCCCGTTTACATATAGTCTATGGCTGCTTTTGAGATACAGTGACAGAGTTGAGTAGTTACAACAGAGACCATATGGGCCGCAAAGCTCAAAATATTTACTATCTGGTCCTTCAGAGAAAAAGTTTACTGACTCCTACTCTATATTAAGTTAGCAGCATAACCACACAGAAAACTATTTTAAGAGACTTGAAATAAAGAATTTTGTATATCCTGAGAACAAAAACCAAACAAAAACCCCTTAAACAGTGGGTTTGTAGTGGTAATGTTGGATTTGTTCTTTGAAAAGATTATAGACGTGTGAGTATGTATTGTGTGATTACACATTTTATATAATGTGAGATTATATATTTATATATGTATGGGTATATATATGCACATATATAATACATTAACTTCATTAGGAACCAATATTCTCAGATAAAAGAAACACAAATATAAAAATATAAAATACAGGATAAAAGAACAGCTAGAGGCCGGACGCAGTGGCTCACACCTGTAATCCCAGCACTTTGGGAGGCTGAGGTGGGCAGATCACAAGGTCAGGAGTTCGAGACCAGACTGGCCAACATAGTGAAATCCCATCTCTACCAAAAATACAAAAATTAGCTGGGCTTGGTGGCACATGCCTGTAGTCCCAGCTACTTGGGAGGCTGAGGCAGGAGAATCACTTGAACCTGGGAGGCGGAGGTTGTGGTGAGCCGAGATTCAGCCACTGCACTCCAGCCTGGGCAACAGAGCAAGATTCTGTCTCAAAAAAACAAAAAACAACAACAACAAAAAAGAACTGCTAGAAAGACAAATATGTAATCAAGCAATTACAGTAAAATTGTAACTGTAGAATGAAGGTCACAGTATCTTCACTGTAAAAGTTCTTCAACTTTTCTGTCAGCTTCATAATTTCAAATTTTCATAATGAAATGTTAGAAAAAATTTATAAAATAAAAAAATCCATTATATTTCATTTCAATTGGAAATACTGGTAAGAACTCAAGATTTATTTTCATCTCCTAAAAATCCACATATTTCCTAGCTCTAATCCTTCAAAAAGTCTGAAAGCAATGACAATTTCTTTTTTCTTTTCTTTTTTTTTTTTTTTTTTTTTGAGACAGGGTCTCACTCTGTCACCCAGGCTGGAGTACAGTGGTATAATCATAGTCCATTGCACCCTCAAACTCCTGGGCTCAGCTGATTCTCCTATCTTAGCCTCCAAAGTAGCGGGGACCACAGGCATGTGCCACCATGCCCAGCTAATTTCTGTATTTTTTAAAATTTCTGTATTTTTTGTAGAGATAGTGTTTTACTATGTAGCCTAGGCTGGTCTTGAACTCCTGGGCTCAATCAATCTGCCCACTTCAGCCTCGCAAAATGCTGTGATTACAGGTATGAGCCACCACATCCAGCCAATTATAATTTCTTTTTTTTTGAGACAGGGTCTCACTTTGTCACCCAGGCTGGAGTGCAGTTGCGCAGTCTCGGCTCACTGCCACCTCCACCTCAGGGGCTCAAGCAATTCTCCTGCCTCAGCCTCTAAGTAGCTAGGATTACAGGCACCTACCATAGCGCTCGGCTAGTTTTTGTATTTTTAGTAGAGACAGGGTTTCGCCATGTTGGTCGAGCTGGTCTCGAACTCCTGATCTCAAGTGATCCACCCACCTCGGCCTCCCAAAGTGCTGGGATTATAGGCATTAGCCACAGCACCTGGCCCATAATTTCAATAGCAATGAATATCCTGTGTCCACATTGTGGTTTCTAAATACCACTTCTCCTTAGAGAGAGTTGTTTTCAAAAATGGGGCAGGAAATACCTCAGATGAGCCTGGGATATCTTCTGCTTGAGAGCAAGGAGTCGATCAAAGACTATCATGGTCATGTCAAAAAGCCCAAGAGCCAATCGGAAATGGTTCCCACAGGCCAAAAATGGGAAATTTGATTAAGAAAAAGGAATACAATAATTGAAACATCAAATACATAAAATCTATGATTCATAATACAACAAAAAAGATCACTTCATTGGTTACCTTTGGAGGTTGCTAAGACACTTATTTATTATTCTGAAAATTGGTCAATAAAGGAACAGAATGATTCTAACTATATTAAAATACATTCATGTTTATATGCACAGAAAAGGGTCTCAAACTTTTAATACCTTGAGGTTTTAATAGTTGTGATCTCTGGGTGATAGGGTTAGAGGTAGGATTTTTCTTTTTACCGAATTATAGTTTTAATTTTTTTTTACAATAAATATGTATGTCTCTGCACTAGAAGTTATTTTAGGGTTATAAAACAGTATGTGGCATATTTAAAAACCTTTGCTATAATATTTTTTATAGAAGTAAAAACATCACTTCTATTTTTAAAAAAGAATAAAAGGAAAGCTGTCACAGTGACATCCCTGTAGTCCCAGCTAGCTGGGAGGCTGAGGTAGAAGCATCACCCGAGCCCAGAAGTTTGAGGCTGCAGTGTACTATGATCACATCTGTGAACAGTCACTGTACTCCAGGCTGGGCAACATAGGGAGACCCTGTCTCTATTTAAAAGAGAGAGAGAGAAACAGAGAGAGAGAGAGAAAGAGAGAGAGAGAGAAACAATAACATCCTTTAGGCCGGGCACGGTGGCTCACGCTTGTAATCCCAGCACTTTGGGAGGCCGAGGCAGGCAGATCACAAGGTCAGGAGATCAAGACCATGGTGAAACCCTGCCTCTACTAAAAATACAAAAAAATTAGCCGGGCGTGGTGGCGGGCGCCTGTAGTCCCAGCTACTCGGAGAGGCTGAGGCAGGAGAATGGCGTGAACCCGGGAGGCGGAGCTTGCAGTGAGCCAAGATCGCGCCACAGCACTCCAGCCTGGGCGACAGAGCGAGACTCCCGTCTCAAAAAAAATAAATAAATAAAAATAACATCCTTTAAAAATAATGAGAACAGAAGAGTAAGAAATTTGCAATAGTTTTTTTTTTTTTTTTTTTTGAGATGGAGTCTCGCTCTGTCACCCAGGCTGGAGTGCAGTGGCGCGATCTCAGCTTACTGCAACCTCTGCCTCCTGGGTTCAAGCGATTCTCCTGCCTCAGCCTCCCGAGTAGCTGGGACTACCGGCGCGAGCCACCACACCCAGCTAATTTTTGTATTTTTAGTAGAGACGGGGTTTCGCCATGTTGGCCAGGCTGGTCTCCAACTCCTGACCTCAGGAGATCCACCCGCCACAGCCTCCCAAAGTGCTGGGATTATAGGTGTGAGCTACCGAGCTCAGCCTGCAATATTCTTCTAGGACTTTCCAGGGCAAGTGTTCTGACCCACTGGCATGAATATCTGGTTCCTTTGGCTAATGTATACCTCAAATGGAAATGAGTGTTATTTCCCTCTTGTTGCCACTAATCATTAAGATCACTAACCAGGCCGGGCGCGGTGGCTCACGCTTGTAATCCCAGCACTTTGGGAGGCCGAGGCGGGCGGATCACGAGGTCAGGAGACCGAGACCACGGTGAAACTCTGTCTCTACTAAAAATACAAAAAATTAGCCGGGCGTGGTGGCGGGCGCCTGTAGTCCCAGCTACTCGGAGAGGCTGAGGCAGGAGAATGGCGTGAACCCGGGAGGCGGAGCTTGCAGTGAGCCGAGATTGCGCCACTGCACTCCAGCCTGGGCGACAGAGCGAGACTCCATCTCAAAAAAAAAAAAAAAAAAAATCACTAACCAACCTCTAAATGACTTCCTGTGACATAAGATCTTCGAAACCAAACATGGAACACAAAGAAAATGATTTAAAACAAAAGCTCTTACTGAAGTTTTTCCAGAGCTCCTTTAATGAAGTAGTCTTCTCTGCCCTCTACTGGTGATGAAAATAACATCTACTTGGAAATAAATTGGAGGCATTTCCATAAAGAAGCAGTTCTTAGTATGCTATGGGGACCTGGCTTGCCAGGGGGTTCCCAAGACCCTCTCAGGGGGTCTGCAAGGTCAAGACCATTTCATAATAATACTAGGTCATGATGTGCCTTTTATATTCTCAAGAATATACTGAGTATTGGCTGGGCGCAGTGGCTCACGCCTGTAATCCCAGCACTTTGGGAGGCCGAGGTGGGCGAATCACCTGAGGTTGGGAGTTCGAGACCAGCCTGACTAACATGGAGAAACCTCATCTCTACTAAAAATACAAAATTAGCCGGGCGTGGTGGTGCGTGCCTGTAATCCCAGCTTCTCGGGGGGCTGAGGCAGGAGAATCACTTGAACCCGGGAGGCGGAGGCTGTGGTGAGCCGAGATCGTGCCATTGCACTCCAGCCTGGACAACAAGAGCAAAACTCCGTCTCAAAAAGAAAAAAAAAAAAAAAAAATTAAAAAAAAAAAAAAGAATATACTGAGTATGAAAGGCTTGTTGATACGAGTTCTGATTTCGTATTGCAACAAATCTTTAAGATATTACCTCTTTGGCCGGACGTGGTGGCTCACGCCTGTAATCCCAGCACTTTGGGAGGCCGAGGTGGGCAGATCACTTGAAGTCAGGAGTTCGAGACCAGCCTGACCAACGTAGAGGAACCCCATCTCTACTAAAAATACAAAATTAGCTGGGCGTGATGGCGCATGTCTGTAATCCCAGCTACTCGGGAGGCTGAGACAGGAGAATCGCTTGAATCCGGGAGGCGGAGGTGGCAATGAGCCAAGATCGCGCCACTGCATTCCATCCTGGGCAACAAGAGCAAAACTCCACCACACACACACAAAAAAGGTATTACCTCTTGTTGAGTTTCTCATCACTTTTTCCCCACACAATTCATGCAGAGATTATCTTGTTGAGCTTTAGAATTGTATAAAAGAAGACCGGATGTGGTGGCTCACGCCTGTAATCCCAGCACTTTGGGAGGCCGAGGCGGGAGGATTACGAAGTCATGAGTTCCAGACCAGCCTGACCAATATGGTGAAAACCTGTCTCTACTAAAAAAAAAAAAAAAAAAAAAAAAAAAAAAAATTAGCCAGGCACAGTGGCACATGCCTGTTGTCCCAATTACTCGGGAGGCTGAGGCAGGAGAATTGCTTGAACCCGGGAGGCAGAGGTTGCAGTGAGCTGAGATCGCACCACTGCACTCCAGCCTGGGCGACAGAGCAAGACTCCGTCTAAAAAAAAAAGAAAGAATCGTATAAAAGAATGTACATAATTATCTGAAAAGGTGATTGAACTCTCCTTCCTTTTCCGATTACATATCTATGTGAGTCTAGGTTTTCTTCATGTACTTCAGTCAAAACAACCTATCATGACAGACTGGAGAAGCAGATATGAAAATCCAGCTGACTTCTTGGTTGGGGATGGTGGTTCACGCCTGTAATCCTAATCCTAGTACTCTGGGAGGTCAAGGTAGGCAGATCACCTGAGGTCAGGAGTTCGAGACCAGCCTGGCCAACATGGTGAAACGCCGTCTCTACTAAAAGTACAAAAAATTAGCTGGGTGTGGTGGCGCATGCCTGTAATCCCAGCTACTCGGGAGGCTGGGGTAGGAGAATCGCTTGAACCCGGGAGGTGGAGGTTGCAGTGAGCCGAGATTGCACCACTGCACTCCAGCCTGGGCAACAAGAGCGAAATTCCATCTCAAAAAAAATAAAAGTACAAAAATTAGCCGGGCATGGTGGTGGGTGCCTGTAGTCCCAGCTACAAGGGAGGTTGAGGCATGAGAATTGCTTGAACCCGGGAGGTGGGGGTTCCAGTGAGTCAAGATCATGCCACTGCACTCCAGCCTGGGTGATGGAGTGAAACTCTGTCTCAAAAAAAAACAAAAAACAAAAAAAAATAGGGTCTTACTCTGTCACCCAGGCTGGAGCGCACTAGTGTAATCACGGCTCACCACAGCCTAGACTTGGACCTCTTGGGCTCAAGCAATCCTCCCATCTCAGCCTCCCCAGTAGCTGGGACCACAGGTGTGTAGTACCATGCCTGGCCAATTTTTAAATTTTTTATAGACACAGAGTATCACTATGTTGCCCAGTCTAGTCTCAAACTCCTGGGATCCTGCCTCAGCCTCCCAAAGTGCTGGGATTACAGGTATGGCCCACCTCACCCAGCCACTACAGATATTTTTAAATTCCCTAAGCAGCTAATATGATAAAATAATAGACAGATTCATATAATATATAACAGCTACATGTACAAAATAATATAATTTTACACACTAATTCCTCTTCAAATAGGAATGCTTGAATTTCTGTAAATTAAATGAGTACATATATGTGTACTCCACCATACACTCATAGAGATTAGAGAGTCTTCTATAAACGAAGCATAATATACGTGTTTCATGATAGATGATTACTTCCAGGATTTTTGCTTATTTAAACATGTTCTCAGTCATACAATAGAGAGTTGCAGGCCAGGTGTAATGGCTCAGGCCTGTAATCCCAGCACTTTGGGAGGCCAAGGCAGGCAGATCACTTGAGGTCAGGAGCTCGAGACCAGCCTGGCCAACATGGCAAAACTCCGTCTCTACTAAAAAGACAAAAAATAGCTGGGCATAGTGGTGCGCACCTGTAATCCCAGCTACTCGGGAGGCCGAGGCAGGAGAATCGCTTGAACCTGGTAGGCAGAGGTTGCAGTGAACTGAGATTGTGCCACTGCACTCCAGCCTGGGCGACAGTGAGACTTCGTCTCAAAAAAAAAAAAGAGTTGCCGTTGCAAGATAAGTGACCTCTCGATTAGCAACTTAAAATTCTATTTTGCAGTCTGACTCTTAATTGAGACAATGTAGTATATTTACCATACTTTTAGTGGAAATAACCTAAATTCAAATTCTGCCACTTACTAGTTTGACATTGGGCAATTTCCAATGTACCTGAACCTTGGTTCCTTCATCCGTAAAAATTGAATACAAGTAGTACCGATCCCAGGGGATCGTTATGAGGATTAAATGATGTATATGTAAAGAGCCTACTATGGGGACTGATACTTAGTAGGCACTCATTTACTAATATTAATAACTTGTGTTCACTTCCCGCTGGTGTGGTGTAATGTTGGCAGAAGTTTTTGCAGTTTTGAGTATAAAATCTGAGACTGGGAGGTGATCCCCTTTGGCCTTTCATGTGCCCTTGCTAATTCTACAGATCCCTTCCCATCCTTTCCCCCAAATATACACCCCAGTGATAAGTAGAGCTCTATCTTCTACGTCCTTTCCAAAAGCTCCAGATAACATCAGAGCCCCTATACTGAATAATTTGTCTGATTATGAGAAGGGGGTTCAATAGATCTCGGGCCTAGGTCCGTGTTCTGTCCCTAATTTGACCACGTGATCTTGGACAGGTTACTTAATTTCTTCAGTGAGCCTTGGGTGTCCTCAGTCGCAAAAGGAGTAGCAGCTTCAACCACTCCCAATGTCCCTTCAGATTTTAGATTGGGAAGAAACTGTCCACGCACCACAAAGATTAAAAGCACCTGGAAACCCCTAAATACTCTCCCTAAACCCATTTCAAACGTCACTGCTTCCGATTTCTGGCCTTCTTGGCAGTTCGTACAAATCTCAAGGGTCCACGCTGGCCCCTGCGCCCTCACGCGGCTAGGACCTCACATTATAAGTCGCGGGCGCCCTACCCTCTGGAGCTGTGTCCATATCCCCTTCCCAAGAGCGCTGCAGTAAGCACTGAATGAAATAACGGCCCTGCCTGACAGAGGCCAGCACAAGGCAAGTGCTCAAGAGATGTTGGCTAATATCAGCAGTCAGCGGATCCCGCGCCCTCCTTGAGCCTCAGTTTCCTCAAGAACGTAATGAGGACAAGCAGAGACAATGCTCAAAGCCCCCAGCAGCGGGCTGAGGGTCCCGAGGCCGGCCTAAGGGGCGCACGCTGCGGAAGGCAGGGCAGCCCCGGAAGCTGGGCGGCCCTGAGAGTCCCGGGTCCAGCCCGGCGCCGAGATGCGTCCTCTCACCTCCCGGGCTCAGCAGCAGCTTCAATGCCTCCAAAATCCGATCCAGACCGCATGTCTCCTGAGCCCCGCTGCCCACGGCCTGTCCTGGGGCCGCCATGACTGGAGTGTAACACGACGCTCGCGACCCGCTCAGGCGCCTCGGCAGGGCGCCGCCGCCGCCATGTTAAGTGTGGCAGAAGGCGCTGGGCACACTATGGGGCGGGGCCCGCAGGGTGGGGCGGGGCCAAATCGGTCGGGAACGCCCCCTTCACTTTTTTTTCCGTCCCGGCTTAGTCCGGGGTGTAGGCGGGAACCCAAAAATGGCTAATCTGCCCAAGCGCACAATTTCAGAAGCTCAATATGATTAACCGCTATGTAAAGAAGGAAGAGAGAAGTAATTTATCATTAAATCTATATTTCAATATGAAAATACTCAGGTACTCAACACTGGCAGACATAATGAAGCAGACAGATGCTTCCATCTGCTTACAGTGAAGTATGGCTAAGAAAAACAATATTCAGGCTGGGCGCGGTGGCTCACACCTGTAATCCCAGGACTTTGGGAGACCGAGGCGGGCAGATCACAAGGTCAGGAGTTTGAGACCAACCTGTCCGATATGGTGAAGCCCCGTCTCTACTAAACATACAAAAATTAGCCAGGCGTGGTGGCAGATGCCTGTAGCCTGTAGTCCCAGCTACCCGGGAGGCTAAAGCAGGAGAATCGCTCGAAGCTGGGAGGCGGAGGTTGCAGTGAGCCGAGATCACACCACTGCACTCCAGCCTGGGCGACAGAGCGAGACTCCATCGCAAAACAAACAAACAAAACCGAAGTACAGACGTACACACGCATATATATCCATTGTGAATGTAAAGCTACAATGTTGCTATGGGTAATATGTTTTTTTTTTTTTTTTTAGTGAACTTAGTAAAGTTCCCAGTAAAAGTTGGATCTTTGTTGTTTTCATGGTTGATGCATTCCTTGAAAATTCAGGGTCTATCAAAACCATGCCCTCCGCCAAACTGTTTTTATATGTAAAACAGAAGGGATTTGAGATTCAGATAATCGGAAACAGGTTTTCACCTACATAAATCTGCTGGGACATTGAAAAACCATGTTGTCTGAAAGTCATGCTGCAGACACAGGACAATGTTTTTGAGGGCAGGACCTTTATTTTTATCTTTTGAGATGGGGTCTCGCTCTGTCACCTAGGCTGGAGTTCAACGGCGTGATCTCGGCTCACTGCAACCTCTGCCTCCCAGGCTCAAACAAGTATCTGGCCTCAGCCCCCCGAGTAGCTGGGATTACTGGAGTGCCCCAGCATGCCCGGCTAATTTTTGTATTTTTTGTGGAGACAGGGTTTCGCTCTCTTGGCTAGGCTGGTCTTGAGCTCCTCACCTCAAGTGACCTGCCCACCTGGGCCTCCCAAAGTGCTGGGATTACAGGCGTGAGACACCGCGCCCGGCCCAAAGGACAAACTTCTTAATGGTCCGGTCCTTGGCGGGGGGAATAAGCTGCGCATAGCTATTATCCTTTTTGGCATGACTCTTGTTTCTTCTTTTCTTTGTCATTTTGGAATGCAGGACCTAAGAGGGAAAAACGCTAAAAAAATTTTTTTCGAGATGGAGTCTCTATGTTGCCCAGACTTGTCTCAAACTCCTGGCCTCAAGTGATCCTCCTGCCTCAGCCTTCCGAATAAAATCTTGTGCGTGTGTGTGTGTGTGAGACAGAATCTCACTGTCACCCGAGCTGAAGTGCAGTGGTGTGATCTTGGCTCACTCCAACTTCTGCCTCCCCTGCTCAAGTGATCCTCCCGCCTCATCCTCCCAAGTAGCTGGGACTACAGATGCATGCCACCACACCCGGCTAATTTTTGTAGAAATGGCATTTCACCACGTCACCCAGACTAGTCTCAAACTCCTGGGCTCAAGCAATTTGCCACTTCGACCTTCCAAAATACTGAAATTACAGGCGTGAGCCATGGAGTCTGGCCTTAAAAATATTTTTGAATGGGAAATAAATGACCTACAAAATTGCCACCGTGCTCTTTTTATTTTGTATATTCCTTTCCAGGCTTTGTCATTAGACAATGTTTTCTCCATTGTGTATGGGCACAGGTTCATTTGGGAAATAAAAAATTTTAAGAGTATTTTGAGATGTTAAACATTTAGTGAGAATTGCTTGAACCCGGGAAGTGGAGGTTGCAGTGAGCCAAGATCGTGCCACTGCACTTTAGCCTGGGTAACAGAGCAGAACCTTGTCTCAAAAAATAAAATAAAATAAAAAATAAGGCTGGGTGAGGTGGCTCACGCCTGTAATCCCAGCACTTTGGGAGGCCAAGGCAGGCGGATCACGAGCTCAGGAGATGGAGACCATCCTGGCTAATACGGTGAAACCCGTCTCTACTAAAAATACCATAAATAAATAAATAAATAAATAAGCTGGGTGTGGTGGCGGGTGCCTGTAGTCCCAGCTACTTGGGAGGCTGAGGCAGGAGAATGGCGTGAACCCAGGAGGCAGAGCTCGCAGGGAGCAGAGATCACGCCACTGCACTCCAGCCTGGGCAACAGAACGAGACTCCGTCTCAAAAAAAAAAAAAAAAAAAAAAGGCAGATGCAAAAGGATGATTAAAGGAGTCTACATACATGGAAAGTAGAATAGAGATTAGGAGGGGATGGGGAGAGGCAGGAATGGAGAGTTATTGCCCACTAGATACAAAATTTATTTGGAATGATGAAAAAGTTCTAACACCGGAGCTGATGGTTATACAATATTTTGAATGTACTTAATACCACTGAATTGTACACTTAAAAACAGTTGAAATAAACGGGTACAGAGTTTGTCTGGGATGATGAAAAAGTTCTGAAGATAGTGGTGATGGTTGCAACACAATTTGAATATACTTAATGTCATTGAACTGTATACTTAAAAATGGCTACAATGAGGCCAACATGGTGGCTCACTCCTGTAATCTCAGTACTTTGGGAGGCCAAGGAGGGCAGATCACTTGAGCCCAGGAGTTCAAGACCAGCCTGTGCATCATAGCGAGATCCCCGTCTCTACAAAACAATTTAAAAAATTAGCTGGGCGTAGCGGTGCAACACCTGTAGTCCCAGCTACTAGGGAGGCTGAGAGGGGAGGATCATTTGTGACTGGGAGATTGAGGCTGCAGTGAGCCGTCATTGTGCCACTGCACTCCAGCCTGGGTGACAGAATAAGACCCTGTCTCAAAATTTAACAAAAGGGCTAAAATCATAAATTTTATGTTGTATTTTACCACAATAAAAAATTACCCAAAGAAAAAAGTCATACCCCTTCAACAGAGAAAAGTTTTAGGCTTACACCAGGGTTTCTTAACAGTGGCTGGCATTTTATGCTGGCTAATTCTTTGTTGTGAGGAACTGTCCTGTGCAGGGATGTTTAGCAGCATCCCTGGCCTTGATGTGATGACAGGACCACCTCCCCAGGTACTCCAGAAATTGCAAAATGTCACATGGAGGAGGGGGCCACATTCTTCCCCAGCAGAGAACCACTGGCCTGTACTCACTTGCTGGCCCCAGGGACATCATTTGAAGCTTTGCTCTGTCCCGTCCTTCAGCTCAGCCCACAGTCTCCCGTGGACATAGGAATTTTATTGGTTTCATCACATGCCACATGGATGGATACTGTTCAAATAAAGTTACCGTGTGAATGTAGTTTCTCCCATGTTGCGTCCAGTAGAATAATAGAAACTTCTGGAGAAGTCACTTCAGCATGAAGTTTTAAAAAATTTTTTTTATTTTTTTGAGATGGAGTCTCCTCCGTCACCTAGGCTGAAGTGCAGTGGTGCAATCTCGGCTCACTGCAACCTCTGCCTCCTGAGGTCAAGTGATTCTCATGCCTCAGCCTCCCAAGTAGCTGGGACTACAGGTGCGCGCCACCATGCCCAGCTAATTTTTGTGTTTTTGTGGAGACGGGGTTTCACTATGTTGCCCAAGCTGGTCTCAAACTCCTGAGCTCAAGTGATCTACCCGCCTCAGCCTCTCGAAGTGCTGAGATTACAGGCGTGAGCCACCACACCCGGACTCTTTCTCCATGTTTTGACTGAGGCCATCTCCATGCATCTTTTCTCTTGCCTGGAAATGTGGTGGAATCAAATAAAACAAATTCGACAATGGTTTAACAAAATTCTTTAATAAAATTTATAAAAATGCATCTTTGAGAATACTTTTCTCAGCTTGAATTGTTTTCCTTTTCCACCCCCAAAGAAAATACACAATTATCAGCACCCACACACGTATACACTCAAAACTACAGTGACATTCTCTATACAGAACTATATTCGATATAGCTTGAACTGCCGAAAAATCAAGACAATTCCAAAAAGTGATTGCAGGGTTGATTTTTTTCTCCAAAACACTTGAGAAACAGTGAAGCTATTTCAACAAAAGTCTTTTCTTTGATTGTCAAAAGTTGAAATTCACATTTAAATAAAAAGAGATCCAAATCAAGATCCTCTCTACCCCCTACCCCTCAACTAACCCCCTTTAGGGCCACATTTTCTTCTTGCTCCTAAGAAAAAAATTTGGAATTTTGAATATTCCCAGTTTTCTATGCACATCTGGAATTGGGCAAATATGTTCAGCTCAGCCAGCATTTTCTGTAGACATCATCAAAAGCAGGCACTTGGGGATTCTGGGCTTTGGGTACAAACCACGGATCCTGTGTCAGAAACACATGTTGAGACTCCTCCATTCCTTCCAGAATTTTCAAAGATGAGGTAGACCCACCTCAATCATCCTCAGCATCAGTTTGCTAAATTGCCAGGCTCAATGATAAGCTCTCCTGCCATCTCCAAGCCCACTTTTCATAGTTCCGCTCTGTCTTTGGCTGCAGCACTTTAGGCACTATTCTAAGTCCTGGAGTATATCACTCTTGCTTCAGAGCTAAATAAACATTAACGAACACACTTACTCAGAACAAGTCACTGGATAGATGCCCATTGCAAGTTACGTACTCAGGAGATGAAAGAGGGAAGCCATTAAAGGTCTTCAGAGTAGACAATACCTAGTCAAGATGTGGCCAGACGAAGACACGAGCTTCTTACCCTAAAAGGGCCCAATAATTTCTGCATCAGAGAACTCCTGTCTTAGGCAAAGCAACTGAATTCAGGAGCGAGAGTAGATATTAAAACATGGAGGCTGGGCACAGCAGCTCATGCCCGCAATCCCAGCACTTTAGGGGACCAAGGCAGGAGGATTGCTTGAGGCCAGGAGTTTAAGACCCGCATGGGCAACATAGCAAGACCCCATCTGTACAAAAAAATAAAAAGGAGGCTGGTGGGAGAATTGCTTGAGCCCCAGAGTTTGAGGTTACAGTGAGCTATGATCACATCACTGCATCCCAGGCCTGGGTGATGGAGCGAAACTGTCTCCTAAAAAATGGCAGGGAGTTAGGGAGCTGGGCAGGTGCAGTGGCTCATGCCTGTAATCCCAATAATCTGGGAGGCCAAGATGGGAGGATCACTTGAGCCCAGGAGTTTAAGACCAGCCTGGGTAACATAGGGAGACCCCGTCTCAAATATTTAAAAAATTAGTCATGCATAGTGGTGCATGCCTGTGGTCCCAGCTACTTGGGAGGCTGAGGTGCAAGGATTGCTTGAGCCTGGGAGGACAAGGCTGCAGTGAGCTGTGATTGCACCACTGCACTCCAGCCTGGCCGATAGAATGAGACCCTGTCTTAAAAAAAAAAAAAAAAAAGTCAGAGGTACACACCAGTGTAGCGATGAGCATGAGCACACAAATTTTTTTTAAAAAATTATATACACAAAACAACAGAACTAGAGTATAGCTGACTTCTCCCCTTCTTTTTAAAAGTGAGACAAAATTCCTTAAGACAATCTGCAAGGTGCTGGGTGAACCTTCTGATGCTGAAGTTGTTCTTCTGGAATATTAAAATTTGGATATCTTTTGGACATCACCACCATGTAAAGAGTGATGGGAAAAAAAAAAAACTTCAAGAAATAGTCAAAACTTTTCTAACACACACTGATTAGAGCTATAAAGTGGAAAGAGTATAAAGCTATACTAACTGCATCACTGACCAGTCTCTTTTTTTCCCAGAACTCATCTCAAGGGAAGGGAGCTGAAAAACTACCAGCAACATGATTTCTGCATTTCCCAGCACACGAGTCTAGGGCCCGCCTCTCTCAAGTCCCCTAGTCGTCCTCGCCGCCTCCGTACATGTCGGCCAGCTTCTTGAAGCGATTGCCCCATTCGTTCAAGTAGTCATAGTCCTGGTCTTTGTCTGACTCTGAGGAGTTCAAGGAGCTCAGACTAGCAGCTTCGGAACCACTTCCTTCATAGTCAAACACGAGCAGAGAATCATAAGGCGGGGCTGTGGGGTCAGTATCAGCCGCCTTCAGATTCTAAAGAAGAAAGGGGACAGAAGGATCTTTTAGTGAAAGGAAGGGCACACCTGTCATCTGGGGCAAGAACTCTAGCAATATGTAAGGTATGACAATGCACCCAGACTGTGGCACACCACGGAGCAGTGAACACCAACAACATACATTTATACACACTGTCATGGAAAGATGCAGACGCACAGGATATGTTGTTGATGGAAAGAGAAAGTAAAATGGTAAGTTATATGTAGGCAGGAGAGATGCAAGCACCAACTAGTCAGGATGGAGTCCCCACAAATCAGAGCGGGGCTGCCACACCACCAGCTGGGATGGGCAGAGCTGGAAACTTTGCATACTGGTGCATGCAGGCTGCATTTCCACCCAAAAGGCCTGGAAGGATGAAAGCCAAATGCTTAACAGTCAAATCTGGGGAGTGGGGGTGTGGGAATTAAGGAAGGACTTGTATTTCTTTTTTTTCTTTTTTTTGGAGACAGAGTTTCACTCTTGTCACCCAGGCTAGAGTGCAATGGCATGATTTTGGCTCACTGCAAAATCTGCCTCCCAGGTTCAAGCGATTCTCCTGCCTCAGCCTCCCAAGTAGCTGGGTCTACAGGCATGTGCCACCATGCCTGGCTAATTTTTGTATTTTTAGTAAAAACGGGGTTTCACCATGTTGGCCAGGCTGGTCTCCAACTCCTGACCTCAGGTGATCCACCCGCCTCGGCCTCCCAAAGTGCTGGGATTACAGGCGTGAGCCACTGCGCCCGGCCTTTTCTTTATATTTTTTCATTTTATGAAATAAATAAAGTATATTTATTTTAAGATGGAGTCTCAGAGTCTTGCTCTATCACCAAGGCTAGAGTGCAATGGCATGATCTCGGCTCACTGCAACCTCCACCTCTCAGGTTCAAGTGATTCTCCTGCCTCAGCCTCCTGAGTAGCTGGGATTACAGGTGTGTACCTCCACACCATAATTTATATTTTTAAAATAGCAAGCATACTTAAAAAAAAAACGTTTAGGTTTGGGAGTACATGTGAAGGTTTGTTATATAGGTAACAAATGGTAAACTCATGTCATGGGGGTTTGTCGTACAGATTATTTCATCACCCAGGTATTTAGCCCAGTACCCAATAGTTATCTTTTCTGCTCCTCTCCCTCCTCCCTTCCTCCTCCCTCAAGCAGACCCCAGTGTCTGTTATTCTCTTCTTTGTGTCCATGAGTTCTCATCATTCAGCTCCGACATATAAGTGAGAACACGTGGTATTTGGTTTTCTGTTCCTGCATTAGTTTGCTAAGGATAATGAACTCCAGCTCCACCCATGATCTTGCTCCTGCAAAAGACATGATCTTGTTCTTTTTTAGCATACTATTTTTATAGTTTAAATAAAAACTGCAAATACAAGTGATGACTTGCAAATGAGTGTGAATGGAGGAAAGGCCTGAATCCAGATGTATCTAAAAGGGGTCTGTAGCCAGGAGCGGTAGCTCACACCCATAATCCCAGTACTTTGGGAGGCCAAGGCAGGCAGATCACCTGAGGTCAGGAGTTTGAGACCAGACTGGCCAATATGATGAAACCCCATCTGTACTAAAAATATAAAAATTAGCTGGGCGTGGTAGTGGCGCCTGTAATCCCAGCTACTTGGGAGGCTGAGGCAGGAGAATCGCTTGAATCTGGGAGGCAGAGGTTGCAGTGAGCCAAGATCATGCCACTGCACTCCAGCCTGGGCGACAAGAGTGAAACTGTCTCAAAAAATGAAAATATAAATAAATAAATAAATAAATAAAAGGCGTGGTTAAACTGGTTTCTTCCTGTTTCTTGTTTTTTCCAGTGGCTAAAATGAATGTGGCTTGGTCACTTCTAACACTGCAGTGCCTCACAGTCCTCAGTGACAGCTCCCACAGAAAGCTAAAGCAGGCCAGGCACGGTGGCTCACGCCTGTAATCCCAGTACTTTGGGAGGCCAAGGCAGGCAGATCACCTGAAGTCAGGAGATCGAGGCCATCTGGTTGACATGGTGAAACCCTGTCTCTACTAAAAATACAAAAAAAAAAAAAAAAAAAAAAAAAAAAAAAAAAAATAGCCGGGCTTGGTGGCAGGCGCCTGTAGTCCCAGCTACTTGGGAGGGTGAGGCAGGAGAATGGTGTGAACCCAGGAGGCGGAGCTTGCAGTGAGCCGAGATTGCGCCATTGCACTCCAGCCTGGGCAACAAGAGCAAAACTTCGTCTCAAAAAAAAAAAAAAAGGAAAACAGGGCTCAGGGCTCAGGCAAGCTGAAAACATAGTAAAGGAAAGAATCTAAAGACTCTTTTTCTCATTTTTGACACAACTCCTCCTGAGCTTAGAGATGAGCCATGCTTTGGCTTTCCACATGGATTACTTACTTCATCAATAAAATTTCCAATTTCATCGGGATTGGCAGGGCGGGGAAGGTACCGGGGGACACTCATGAGGGTTGGTGCGACGTCGTTACGAGTCACTTCAGGCCGAGCGTCCAGGCCCCTGTGCAACTGGCTCAAGTCAAAGTCCTTTGGAGAAAAAGGTTGAAGTATAATGAAGAGTAAGAAAGAAACAGTCATATATACAGGGCTATGTTCAGTTTATAGATTACGGTTGGATGATGCCTTCACTGCCAACTGTATGATCTTTACCAGTTTAATGCAAAATGACAGTTTTCAAGCTAAAAGTCTCTCAAATAGTACTGGAAAAAAACATAGCCCAAAGGATTGTGAGTAGCATGTGTGGATCCAGATATAGGCTGTGTGCCTTATTACTTTTCATAGGACATGATGATTAGATCACTGTTTGGCAAATATTCACTCCCTCCCAACCCCAGCTTGTGAGAAGAGTATACATCCATCGATTTGGGGCTTTGTTGTGTGACTTGCTTAGCCAATGGGACAGTAACATGTGACACAGGCAAAGGTCTGAAAGGCACCAGCTTCTGGTACAAAGATGAGACTTGCATGGAACAGACCTGGACACAATTCGCAGGTTAGAGTCATTCAGCTAAACTCTGCCTAAATCTGCTGAGCCCCAGCCATCCTACAGATTCTCATGAGCTTAGATGAGACCAGCAGTTGCCCCAGCTACCCCACAGTACATGAGAAAGACACGCATGTTGTGTGCTGCTGAGATTCTGGGATTGGTTGCTCTATTGCTCACTGATACAATATATCTGGTATCCCCCAACTAGACTTACAAGTCCCTGAAATCTAGAACAATATTTTTCTCTGTACACCCACCTCCCTATGTTGTATGGAGCTCAGTAAACTGTGCCTCACTCTGTGGCCTCAGTCAAAAGCAGGACTCTGTAATAGACCCCCATGGTTCCCTTACTATAATAACTAGACTCTCCAAGACACTGAACAGTTCCCTAGACAACTCCAGGGTAAGATGTTAAGATCATCTCCAAAATCAGGAAATACAGAGGGACTAAAGGTATAACAATGACAAAAAGGAGTCTGGTCTAGCTAAAAACTCAAGAGAAACAAAGGAGACCAGTTGTTCTCTGTCAAAGAGAATCTGGCTGAAGTTCATGTCCAGAGAATGGCAATGAGGAGTGCAGGCTCTGAGACAGACCATTTGTCTCTATTGCTTCCTAGCTGTGTGACCTTAGCCAAGTTACTGAGCTTCTCTGTGCCTCAGCTCGCTCACTGAGGTGCAGAACAGTATGCGATCAATAAATGTTAGCTGTGTTGGTGATGATGTGATGATGATGATGATGGTCAATGACAATGTCTACTTTCTTGGGTAAGGCCTTAAAAAGATAATATCCAAAGTGATTCAGAGCTGTTTCAAATGCCTACCTCTTACTAATCATTGCTTCTTCCGAATAAAGAGATCACCATTGAGCTACCAAGGTTTTAAAAACCCACCTGGTCCTCTTCTCCGCCTCCTTCTTCATCATAGTAATAAACGTTGTCCCGGGTGTCATCCTCTGGGGGCAGTAAGGGCTCTTTGACCACCGCTCTCCTCCGAAGAAACAGCAAGAGCAGCAGAATCAGAACTAGGGTGGTGGGGGAGAGAGAGCAAGTGTTGAGAGCCAAAGATAAAGAAGGCCAGAAGCAGCAGCTATCACAGAGCACCCCTCATACCAGACAGCGGGCAGCTAGACAGCCACTAGCTGCCTTCAATACACTTAAAGATGTCAATCCATGTGACACTCACATCTCTGAAGTTGGTATGTACAGTACAACATAGTAGACAGTGATATGTGAATTCAAGCATGGTCCTGAACTTTCAGATGGGTTTTAAACTCAATCACTGTCATTTTCCCAAATCTGGGGGAAAATGTTCCAGGCAGAGGAAACAGTAAGGGCAGAGGTCCTGAGGCAGGAGCATGTTTGGTGTGACGGAGGGAAGGTGAGGAGGCCAGCATGGCTGTAGCGGGGTGCATGAGGGGAAGAGACATGGAGAAGAGCTCAGAGGGGCAAGCAGGGCGGGAGGGACATATGGGCCACTGCAAGGACTTTGGCTTTGATTCTGAGTTGGAGCCATTGAAGGTTTGTGAGCAGGGCTCCTAGGTTAGCCCAAATGTGACTGATACATAATCAGCTATGGGGAGTGGGACAGAGACTTTAAAATTGCCTGATATGTTCTTATTTTCTCTTAAGATAAAATCATGTAAGCAAACTTTAAAATCTAACTTCCAAGGCTTAACACAAGGGTTACATTTCACCTTGGGATTATTTCTAGGATATATACAATTAACATTTAACTTAAAAAAAATTCTCTAAAGCAGCCAGAAAGAAGCCACTTAACTTAAAATATATGTGTATTATTCACTATGAATGAAAAAAAAGATTCCATGTGTTTTCTATCTATGGGTGCCCAAGTACCTATATACTGTACCCTATGAAGCATAATCTTTTTTTTTTTTTTTTTTTTTTGAGACGGAGTCTCGCTCTTTCACCCAGGCTGGAGTGCAGTGGGGTGATCTCGTCTCACTGCAGGCTCTGCCCCCCGGGGTTCACGCCATTCTCCTGCCTCAGCCTCCCGCGTAGCTGGGACTACAGGCGCCTGCCACCTCGCCCAGCTAACTTTTTTTTGTATTTTTAGTAGAGACAGGGTTTCACCATGTTAGCCAGGATGGTCTCGATCTCCTGACCTCGTGATCCGCCCGCCTTGGCCTCCCAAAGTGCTGGGATTACAGGTGTGAGCCACCACGCCCGGCCGAAGCATAATCTTTATTTATTTATTATTATCATTATTTTGAGACAGAGTCTCACTCTGTTGCTCAGGCTGGAGTGTAGTGGCGCAATCTCAGCTCACTGCAACCACCACCTCCTGGGTTCAAGTGATTCTCCTGCCTCAGCCTTCCAAGTAGGCGGGAGTATAAGCGCCTGCCACCATGCCCAGCTAATTTTTGTGTTTTTAGTAGAGACAGGGTTTCACTGTGTTGCCCAGGCTGCTCTCAAACTCCTGACCTCAAGTGATCCACCCACCTGGGCCTCCCAAAGTGCTGAGATTACAGGCATGAGCCACCATGCCCGGCCGAAGCATAATCTTTAAACAGGAGGTTGCATAAACTTGGGGAAAAGATTTCTCAGATGTACCTCAACTACCTATTTCTGAAATCAGAAAAATGCCAGAAACCTTATCAAGATAAACAACATAACTCCCTTGTCCATGATTCATCAACAAGAACACTGAATTGGCTGCACAGGGAGACAGCACTGAACAAGACTATAGGAGCTACACAGTCCCCATCCATGCAGAGCAAGAGGCAGTTTACCATTTCCAAAAAGACGCCTCTTATCAGCTGTGCCAGAAGCCCAGTATCTGCAGGCTCTGAGAAAAAGCCTGGCACAGAGTAAGCAATCAAAGACTGGCGGAAAACATGAAAAGCTTCAGATCTCCTGGTGTCTCTCTAAGTAATTTTTTTTAATAGAGATGGAGTCTTGCTATGTTGCCCAGGCTGATCTTGAAACCTAGGCTCAAGCAATCCTGCCACCTCAGCCTCCCAAAGTGTTGGGATTATAGACATGAGCCACCGCGCCCAGTCTCTAGCACATTTTTGCCCTTAAGAAACAAGAAATTGGCCGGTGGAGTGGCTCACACCTGTAATCCCAGCACTTTGGGGGGCCAAGGTGGGAGGATCACTTGAGCTCAAGAGTTTGAGACCAGTGTGAGTAACATAGTGAGAACCCATCTGTAATAAAGAAAGAAAAAATAATCATAGAAGTTAAAAATACAAGAAATTGAACATCTGAATTCTGGCATTGCCTGTTTTAAATGTTGTTCTACATGGGAATCCCCACCCCCAGTGTCTAAAAAAATACATACCCATAGCAAATTTAGATAATCCTATTTTTAAAAAATATTTCAAGTATAACTACAATCTTTAAGATTCCCTGGCTAGGCACAGTGGCTCATGCCTATAATCCCAACACTTTGGGAGGCCAAGGCAGGAGGACTGGTTGAGACCAGAAGTTTGAGACCAGCCTGGGCAACATGAGGAAACACTGTTTCTACAAAAAAATATAAAAAAATTAGCTGGGTGTGGTGGCTCATGCCTGTGGTCCCAGCCACCCAGGGGGCTGAGGTGGGAGGATCACCTGAGCCCCTGAAGTTAAGGCTGCAGTGAGCTGAGATCACTCCACTGCACTCCAGCCGGGACCACAGAACGAGACCTTGCCTCAAAAAAAAAAAGAAAAAAAGAAAAGAGAAAAAAGAAAAAAAAAAGATTTCTTTAGAATAAAAGTACTACCTCAATAAAAATTTCAAAAAAAATAAAAATAAAAATAAAAATAAAAGTACTAGTCAGTAACCACTATACCAAAAGCAGACCAGGCCACTGAAATGTAATTTGACTAGCAAGTGGGCAGGCAGGGCTTGTGTTACCCTGCCCAAGGCCATGATGAATTAACCTAATCTCATGGCTCAATAAAGCCATGTAAAGGCTGGCAGGATGAAAGTCCAGAAGGCTTGCTCAGTTCTCAATAGCACTATCCTTTCCTTCAACTTTGGAAGGACACCAGGAAGGGGCAGAAGCAAATGGGATGCCCAGCAGACATTTCTGGAAGGTTGAAAGGCACCCTCTCCTGGAGTCCACTGAGGCAGCAGCAGCAGGATCAATGGCACCCATGCTCAATCTAAATTGAAAACCCTAGATTTGGTCCCACTGCTCCCTCCAAAATTCTTTTTCCATTCCCACCAGCTTGGCCTGGTCTCTGCCCTCCAAGGAGTCTCCTCAAGCCTCTGCTGTGCTTTGCTAGGAGGGGAACCTTCCTGAATACCCACCTGCCTGTTGGAATTCTACCAGCCCCTGTGGCCTAACCACTTACATCTTCCACAAAACTGTCCTTGAGACTCAATTAACAGCCTTTTCTGACTACACTGACTACAAAGGCATTCATGAGCTGGACCACCCCTTGCAGTCACTAATTATATATGATCTTTAAGCATTTCTTTAAAAAAATTTTTTTAATAAAAAATATATTTTTTATTTTTATTTTGTAGAGACAGAGTCTTGCTTTGTTGCCCAGGCTGGTGTCAAACTCCTGACTTCAAGCAATCCTCCCACCCTGGTCTCCCAAAGAGTGAGCCACCATACCAGGACAAAGGTTTCTAATTGACTTGCTCTCATTTGCTTTGAGAATCATTCGCTTGCTCTTCTATCATTCATATGTTTAAAGCCCTACCAGAGTTCTGATGTAGTGCACTCTTCCATATGGATACTTTGTCTTTTGATGCACATAGTCTGTTTTCATAGTTAATTTATTCCTTTAATAGATTCAGTATTTTCTCCCTGTGTGTAAATGATAGAAGTATTTACCTTGACCATAACAGCACCTGTGTCACCCCTAGGGCTCACTCCAGGTGGGCTCCAATGGAAACAGGTTTAAGGACTATGGCAGAAACTGCCAATTTTCCTCAGCATCCTTTTTCTCCTTTATCCTTTTAGTCATTGACACTCACTGCTCACCCTACACTCCACCCCTACTCCATGCCAATTTTCAATTGTAAGTAGAAGCTTCCAGGCTCCCTTGCAGCTAGATGTGGCTGTGTTTGGACCAACGGTATATAAGTGGAGGTGATATATGCAACTTCCAGTCGTTTGGCCTCCACTTCCTCTCTTATCCCCTTCCCCCATCTAGGATGGAATGTAGAGATGGTAGTGAGCTGGCTAGCTTAGACCACGCTGATGAGGGCAGCCCCCAGGGTCTTGCTACTCTGCCTATGTTCTAAGGAAATGCAACATCAGTACCCCCTGGGAGCTGGTTAGAAATGTAGAATCTGGCCGGGTGCGGTGGCTCAAGCCTGTAATCCCAGCACTTTGGGAGGCTGGGGCGGGTGGATCACCTGAGGTCAGGAGTGCAAGACCAGCCTAACCAACATGGAGAAACCCTGTCTCTACTAAAAATACAAAATTAGCTGGGCGTGGTGGCACATGCCCATGGTCCCAGCTACTCAAGAGGCTGAGGCGGGAGAATCGCTTGAACCCGTTAGGTGGAGGTTGCAGTGCGCCGAGATCACACCATTGCACTCCAGCCTCAGCAACAAGAGCGAAACTCCGTCTCAAAAAAAAAAAGGAAATGCAGAATCTGTGGCCCTATGCCAGACCTCCTGGATCAGATTTCCCAGTTTAAAAAGAGGCCCAGATGATTTGTATGCACTCAAGCTTGGGATGCACTGTCTTGAAGGATGAAAAGAAACAAGGCAGAAGAAACCTGGGTCCCCTGTTGACTTCATGGCCTTCCCACCTTAGACCATTTACCTCTGAAATGTTGAGTAAGAGACAAACTTCTATTTTATGGAGGCCAGCATAACTTGGGAGTCTCTTTCCTGTATCAGCTAACCTATATCCTTACTAAGAACAAAAATCATTTCCAGGAAATAAACCTCCTCCATTTTTTTAAGTCAAAGGCTGAGTCACTTGCCAGCTGGACTTACTTAGCAAAGCAAGAATTCCTCCAAGAATCCCCAGAATGGCAGGAATTTGCAATCCTGCTTCGACAGGCTGTGCCTTTCTACAGACGCCGGCGGCCCCTTCACAGTCACACACGCTGACCTCTAAGGTGGTCACTTGGTCTTTATTCTGGTTATCCATGAGCTTGAGGTTGATTTTGTAGTCACCCACCTCTAAGGCCATCTTTGGCTTCAAAATGATAGATTCTTGGGCTGGAGAAAGCAATAAAAAGAAATGATGAGACCAGGAGAGGAAAATAAAAAGCTCATTCCAGAATAAAATTGCTAGTGAACTAAAGACACTCGCAAGCTGAGTGAAGACAGCAGAGCTGCTTGGGTTTTATTTAGGTATGTACTTTTTTTCTTTTTCTTTAAAAACCTTTATTTCCATTTGGTCTAAGCATTTGGTCTAAGGCTCGGGAGAGGGCTCTAGAGTTGGTTAAAAAAAGCTGCCTAGTGCCCAGAGGGAGAGGCTCAGGCAGAGCAGGGCTCTTCAGATGTCGCTGGGTTCGGTAGGCTCCTGTGTGCCTGAGGGTGAACCTTTTTGCCCAGCCCGGCCTGGAGGCTGGCCAGCCTGAGAAGGTTGGTCAGGTGGTCACCTATCTTCTTGATGAGTTTCACTTTTTCATCTAGGAAGTGGCTCTCCAGGAAGTCACAGATATGGGAGTCTGTGCAGGCAGAACCCAAGGCATGAAGATCCAAAAGGGCCTGGTTCAGGTCCTTCTCCAGGGCCAGAGTGACTTCCATCGCACCCAGGGTTTTACCCCATTCATCTTGACACAGCTTCTGGATGTCCTGGAAGACAGTGTGGCCGCCACACTGGTTTTGCATTTTCAAGGGACACTCAGTGCACTTGTGCTTCTCCTTGGCCAATTTGTGGAAGAAGTGGTGCACACCTTCCAGATCCACATCGTCACGGTGGAAATAGAAGCCCAGAGAGAAGTAGGTGTAGGAAGCCCATAGATGCAAACTGACCAGGCAGTTGACAGCTGCCTCCACCTCAGTAGAATAGTTCTGATGAATCTGGGAGCTCACGATTGGTTGGCAAGAAGGAGCTAACCACAAAAATGGTGTTGTTTGGTCCCAGGAGTAGGAGGTAGCAGAGAAGATGGTCCTGGAGGTTGCAAGTGGAGAGGGGAGTGGAGGGTGGCTAGAGGCTGGGAGAGGGAACCCTGCTTGGGTTTTACATTACTGGGTAGCATGCTACAAAGTTAGATACCAGGAAAGGAAAAAGACCTTTGGAGCAAGGCCTCAAAGACAGAAGGGACAAGGAAGCAAGTATCAATGGAAGGGATGACATCTAGAAGTTGAGAAGGGAAATTGAAAGGTGGGGATCTGGGGGAAGAGAAGCATGGCAGTTGGAGCAAAGTTGCCAAAATAAAACTCAGGTACCCACTTGGGTCGTTGTACTGAATGGTCCAGTTGGCACTCGCCCCATGTGTTAGTTCTGCTGTGAAGGGAGATGTATTGGGAGGAAGGTCTGCATCAATGATGTTTATGACCTGAGGCTTTGGATTCCTCTCACAGAAGAATATAGTTCGAGGTTCTGGTATGGGGGCATTGTCATTCACATCAGACAGGATCAGCAGAAGTGTCCCTGTTCCAGTAGCAACTGGAGAACCTAAGAGAAAATACACAGGAAATATAGCAGCTTGGCAACAGTAATGAATCCCCATTGCCTTCCACCAGACCAAGTCTAGATCTTGTCCTGGCTCTTCAGTGGTCCCTCACCAGGCCCCACTCCACCTGCAGAACCTCCTGTCCCACCAATCCCAAAGGACCTCCACTCCCAGGTGGGCAGGTCTCTGGCCGTTTTACACAGACAGCTTATTCCCACCTTGCTAACAATTATTCAAGTTATTCCTCACACCAAGAACACGCTCCTCCTTCTTCACAGATCGTCATTCATTCACTGAATTTTAACTACTCCAAGAAGTCCTGTTGCCTGCCTGTTGCTTCCCTAGTTCTCCTTTTTCTGCACTTTCTGCCATTTGAGGTCATTAACAAAGCATTGAGTCTTTTTATTTATTTTAATTTTAAGCCTGACTAGAAGCTTAAAATCAAAGGGGATGAGTTGGCTCTTTTGAAGTCTCTGCAAATTGGTTTTCAAAATAGATTGGGGACTTCATATACACTTTTTTTTTTTTTTTGAGGCAGGGTGTCACTCTGTCACCCAGACTGGAATTCAGTGGCATGAACACAGTTCACTGCAGCCTCTACCTCCCGGGCTTAATCTCCCACCTCTGCCTCCCTAGTAGCTGAGACTACAGGCGCATGCCACCATGCTTGGCTAGTTTTAAAATTTTTTTTTGTAGAGAGGGAGTCTTATCATGTTGCCCAGGCTGGTCTTGAACTCTTGGGCTCAAGTGATCCTCCCATCTTAGCCTCTGAAAGTGTTGGGATTATAGATGTGAGCCACTGCTCCCAGCCCATCCACACTTCTGTTTGCATTTCTTTTACATCTTGACACAACACTAAGCATATGGTAGTAGGAAAAATTGGTACCCAGGGAACCATCGTCAATATTAGTATACGATACGGATACAAAACAACAGAGGAATCCATCTCAAACCTATAAATAGATACGTCTAGATGGCATGACTGTAAATTTTTAAAACTTTTTTTCTCATGTAAATTTTCTTTTTTAACAATGAGCACATGTCATTTAAAATTAACTTAAGGAGGCCAAGCATGGTAACTCATGCCTGTAATCCCAGCATTTTGAGATTATGGGCAGTATGCTGCCCAGGCTAGTCTTGAACTCCTGGCCTCAATCCATCTCCCACCTCAGACCCCCAAAGTGTTGGGATTACAGGTGTGAGCCTAGCACCCAGCCTATAAATGTATTTAAATACACAGAAACAGTCTGGAAGGACCCACACCTAACTGATTTAACACCTAACTAATTTCACCCACATGAGTATTAACATTTTTCAGATAGGGGAATTGAGGGACATAAAAATTAAACAGCAGGCAAGGCGCGGTGGCTCATGCCTGTAATCCCAGCACTTTGGGAGGCCAAGGTGGGCAGATCACAAGGTCAGGAGTTCAAGGCCAGCTTGGCCAATATGGTGAAACCCCACCTCTACTAAAAATACAAAAAATTAGCTGGGCATGGTGGCGCACACCTGTAATACCAGCTACTTGGGAGGCTGAGGCAGGAGAATTGCTTGAACATGGGAGGCGGAAGTTGCAGTGAGCCAAGATTGCGCCACTGCACTCCAGCCTGGGTGACAGAGCAAGACTCTGTCTCAAAAAAAAAAAAAAAAAAAAAAAAAAAAAAAAAAAAAAAAAAAATTAAACAGCAAATCCAAGGTCACATGAGTATTAAGCTTTGGAACTGGATTGTAAACCATCATTATCTGGTTTCCTTAGGGAAGGCATAAAGAGTGAGTAGTGAAAAGTAAGTTCTGTTTGACCAAAATTACTTGAAAAAAAATTTTTTTTGGAGACAGAGTCTTGCTCTGTTGCCCAGGATGGAGAGCAGTGGAGCAATCTTGGCTTACTACAGCCTTCACCTCTCAGACTCAAGCAATCCTACCACCTCAGCCTTCTGAGTAGCTGGGACTACGGGTGCTCACCAACACACCCAGCTAATTTATGTACTTTTTGTAGAGACAGGGTTTTGCAATGTTGCCCAGGCTGGTCCCGAACTCCTGGGCTCAAATGATCCTCCCACCTCAGCCTCTTAAAGTGCTGGGATTACAGGTGTGAGTCACTGTGCCCAGCCCACTTGAATTTTTGATAATAAGAATGCCTTTGTTTAAGAATAAAAGAGAAATCTTTTGCAGCAACATGGATGAAACTGGAGGCCATTGTCTCAAGTGAAACAAATCAGACATATAAGGAGAAATACTGCATGTTCTCACTTAGAAGTCAGAGTTCGATAATGTGTACACATGGATGTAGATTGTGGAATGATAGACGATGGCAGCTGGGAAGGGTCCGAGAGGTGGGAGGGGGTAGATGATGAACAATTACTTAATGGATACAATGCATGGTATTTGGGTGATGGATACCCTAAAAGGCCTGACTTTACCATGACACATCTATGCATGTAACAAACTTACCCTTGTACTCCATACATTTATACAAATCAATCCAACAAACAAAAAGGATAAAAGAAAAAGAATGAACTCTTGCCTCCAAAAGAAGGGAGGGGCAAGGAAGTGAACTAGCTGGAGGTCGAGGCAGCAAAGGCCCAGATGAGGCCCCCTTACCGTTGTCTGTAGCTATGATGAGGGCTGTGTACGTGCTGTTCTTCACGTGCTCAAAATTCTCCCTGTCCAGCTCAGCCCGAGTGGAAATGGCACCAGTGTCCGGATTAATCTCCAGCCAGTTGGCAGTGTCTCTCCAAATCCGATACCTAAACAGGCACAAGCTCTGGCTTTTAGAATAGGACCAGCAAAAAACATGTAGCTGAAAACGGCTTAAGTGCTTCTTCAGTTATATGGTTACTTCCAATGTTTTTATTTTGAAAACCAACGACAGGCCAGTCGTGGTGGCTCACGCCTGTAATCCCAACACTTTGGGAGGCCGAGGTGGGCAGATCACCTGACATCAGGAGTTCGAGACCAGCCTGGTCAACATGGCGAAACCCTGTCTCTACTAAAAATACAAAAATTAGCTGGGTGTGGTGGCACATGCCTGTAATCCCAGCTACTGGGGAGGCTGAGGCAGGAGAATCGTTTGAACCCGGGAGGTGGAGGTTGCAGTGAGCCGAGATTGCACCATTGCACTCCAGCCTGGGCAACAAAAGTGAAACTCTGTCTTAAAAAAAAAAAAAAAGAAAACCAATGATACAACAGACAAGTTACTAAAATAGTATGATGACCATCCATGGACTCTTCACCTCAGTTTACTCATTGTTAATACTTTGCTACATCTGCTCTGTCTATATCAACACACACCTACATAATTTCCTGTTCTGCTGAACCATTTGCAAATAAATTGCAGAAGTCATTCATGTTCCTTTACTTATAAATATGTCAATGTGTTATCTCCTAAGAACAAAAGCATTCTGTTATATAACCCCAATTTGATTTTTTTTTTTTTTTTTTTTGAGATGGAGTCTCGCTCTGTCGCCCAGGCTGGAGTGCAGTGACTCGATCTCAGCGCACTGCAACCTCAGCTTTTTGTGTTCAAGTGATTCTCGTGCCACAGCCTCCCAAGTAGCTGGGATTACAGGTGTGCACCACCATGCCCGGCTAATTTCTTGTGTTTTTAGTGGAGGCAGGGGTTTCACCATGTTGGCCAGATTGGTCTTGAACACCTGGCCTCAAAGTGATCCACCTGCCTAGGCCTCCCAAAGTTTTGGGATTACAGGCATAAGTCGCTGTGCCCAGCCCAAAATGAGAGTATTTTAAAGCAAGTGTTGTAGTTGGTTGGCATGTGAGTTTTCAGCATCTGTGTGATTTACATTATAGAGGTACCTTCAAGTTTGAAAGGAGAATACTGATAGTAAGCTACTTAGAACACAATGCTATGGGATGGGTGTGGTGGCTCACGCCTGTAATCTCGGCACTTTGGGAGGCAGGCAGATCACTGGAGGTCAGAAGTTCGAGACCAGCCTGGTCAACATGGTGAAGCCTCGTCTCTACTAAAAATACAAAAATTAGCCGGGCGTGGTGGCAGGCACTTGTAATCCTGGCTACATGGAAGGCTGAGGCATGAAAATTGCTGGAACGGAGACAGAGGCTGCAGTAGGCAGAGATCACGCCACTGCACGCTAGCCTGGGCAACAAAGTGATACTCCAAACTCAAAAAAACACAATATTATGTATGCAAAGTAAAATTGCATTTCTACCATACTACAAGAGCTCAAAGAGAGGCAGCACATCAGACCAAGAATGGCTGTCTGTAAAGGGAAGGTAACAGGTGAAAGGAGCACAGAAAAAGGGAATAAAAAGTAAATTAAGAGAATGGTCTTGTACAGACAAATGACAAAATGCCATGAAGTACATATTACTGATTTATATATAAAACGATATAAAATAACGAGTTGCTGCAAGTCAGTTGAAAAATCCTCACACTTACGTTATTTTCTGTTCCATAAATGTGTCTGGCTCCCGGGCAGTGTAGGATGTGATTTCCTGGCCCACGCCAAAGTCCTCGGACACTTCCACTCTCTTTTCAGGAGGCACAAAGATGGGGGCTTCATTCACATCCAGCACATCCACGGTGACGGTGGCTGTGGAGGTGGTGAGAGAGACCTCAAAAGGCACCACATTCGTCACTGCTACGTGTAGAATGTACTGCTGCTTGGCCTCAAAATCCAAGCCCTAGAGAGCAGAAACAATGAAGTTAAAAACAAAACGAAACATTTTATGTTAGTAAAAATAAAATTAAATCCTTAACTTGCTTTTGGTAATATATTAGGTTGGTGCAAAAGTAACTGTGGTTTCTGCCATGACTTTCAATGGCAGAAACCACAATTACTTACCATGGCTTCTCAAATCTGCTCACCTACTCAAGAGGAAGTCAAAGGTCTGGGGCTATTCTAGGGATCCAGTCACTTCAACAAGCAATTCACTCAAATTCTTAGTTTTCAAGTTTCTTTCCTTATTTTATTTTTTTCTGAGACAGCATTTTTGCTCTTGTCACCCAGGCTGGAGTACAATGGCTCACTGCAACCTCCGCCTCCCAGGTTCAAGCAATTGTCCTGCCTCAGCCTCCCTAGTAGCTGGGATTACAGGAGCCCACCATCACACCTGGCTAATTTTTTGTATTTTTAGTAGAGACGATGTTTCACCATGTTGGCCAGGCTGGTCTCAAACTCCTGACCTCAGGTGATCCACCCGCCTTGGCCTCCCAAAGTGTTGGGATTACAGGCGTGAGCCACTGCACCTGGCAGTTTTTTTTTTTTTTTTTTTTTTTTTAAAGAGATGGAGTCTCGTTCTATTGCCCAGGTTGGAGTACAGTGGCATGATCATAGCTGAGTGCAGCTTCAACCCCCTGGGCTCAAGTGATTCTCCCACCTCAGCCACCCAAGTAGTTGGGCCCACCGCCATGCACTACTGCGCTTGGCTAGTTTCCAAGTTTCTAGGACATTTTTCAAAAACAACCATATCTGCCCCACTTCTAAAATAAACCAGCACAAGAGCAGAGACCAGTAAATCATTTTCCCTCTCATTGCAAAATGGAAAGAGCTAAGGGAAGGAGAATGTTTCTGGGAAAGAGCCTATTAAAGCAGATAGTACTTCTTTTTCAATTTCAGGATCCTGTGTAAGAGCTTCTTGATTTCTTTCTTTTTTTTTTTCTTTTTCAGACAGAGTCTCACTCTGTTGCCAGGGCCAGAGTGCAGTGGCGCGATCTTGGCTCACTACAACCTCTGTCTTCCGGGCTCAAGTGATTCTCCTGCTTCAGCCTCCCAAGCAGCCGGGATTACAAGTGTGCACCACCACGCCTGGTTAATTTTTGTATTTTTGGTAGAGACAGGGTTTCACCATGTTGGCCAGGCTGATCCCAAACTCCTGACCTCAGGTGATCTGCCCACCTCGGCCTCCCAAAGTGCTGGGATTACAGGCATGAGCCACCATGAGCCATCAAGAAGCCTTAGCTTCTTGATTTCTTTTTTTTGAGACGAAGTCTCACTCTGTTGCCAGGCTGGAGTGCAGTGGCATGATCACGGCTCACTGCAACCTCCGTCTCCCAGGTTCAAGCGATTCTTCTGCCTCAGCCTCCCTAGTAGCTGGGACTATAGGTGCGTGCCACCATGCCCAGCTAATTTTTGTATTTTTAGTAGAGATGGGGTTTCACCATGTTGGTCAGGATGGTCTTCATCTTTTGACCTTGTGATCTGCCCGCATTGGCCTCCCAAAGTGCTAGGATTACAGGCGTGAGCCACCGCGCCCGGCCTCCTTTTCCCCGCCCACCCCCCGAGACTGAGTCTTGCTCTGTCACCCAGAGCTGGAGTGCAGTGGCGCGATCTTGGCTCACTGCAACCTCCACCTCCCAGGTTCAAGCAATTCTCCTGCCTCAGCCTCCCTAGTAGCTGAGATTACAGGCACATGCCACCATGCCCGGCTAATTTTTGTATTTTTAGCAGAGACTCAAACTCCTGACCTCATGATCTGCCTGCCTGGGCGTCCCAAAGTGCTGGGATTACAGGCGTGAGCCACCACACCCAGCCCAGTTTCTTGATTTCTTACATGAGCAGGAAGAGCCACTGCAAACCCCACATGGTCCACTAGAATCTGGGAAAGTCACCCTGTCCCCTTGCCAAAGCGAATTTACTTCTAAGAAGGTACCAGGGGACAAGGGCATGAACAGCTGCGAGGATGCCAGTTTCTGCATCTTGCCAGGTACCATACAAACCTTTGCTGTTTTCAAAATGCCATCGTTGTTCGCTGGATTTGTGGTGACGACAAATTGTCCGTCATTATCATTCAATATGGTGTATACAGCCTCCCACGCTGGGGTATTGGGGGCATCAGCATCAGTCACTTTCAGTGTGGTGATTACGACATTAGCCTCGTTCTCAGGCACCTGACCCTTGTACTGCAGAGCAAAGAGACGTGTCATTTACAAAGTACCAAGACTGCTAGCAAAACTGAGTCTCAAGGCGCTAAATGAATCCTCTTTTTTTGTTGTTTTTTTTGAGACAGGATCTCACTGTCATCAGGCTGGAGTGTATTGGAGCGATCATGGCTCACTGTAGCCTCAACCTCCTGGGCTCAAGCAATCCTCCCACCTCAGCCTCCAGAGTAGCTGGGACCACAGGCATGCGCCACCACACCTGGCTAACTGAAAGCAAGCTTCAAGGAGAAGATGTGACAAGGAGAGGCCAGGCAATGGGCACACTGGGGTGCAATGGTATAATCTCGGCTCACTGCAGCCTCCGCCTCCTGGGTTCAAGCAACTCTCATGCCTCAGACGCCCGAGTAGCTGGGATTACAAGCATGCACCACCATGCCCGGCTAATTTTTGTATTTTTAGTGGAGACAGGGTTTTGCCACATTGGCCAGGCTGGTCTCAAACTCCATCCTCAAGGGATCCACCAGCCTTGGCCTCCCAACTTGCTAGGTTACAGCTGTGAGCCACCACGCCTGGCCATTATACAGGATGATTTAAACTTCCCCTACTTGGTTCTCAATACCTTCTCCTTGAATGCATGTAACATCCTTGGCATTCGATAATTCTCATAAGATGTCTTCCTAGCTATACTAGAAACACCATGAGAATGGAATCTGTCTTTGTGTGTGATGGTCTCTCCAGTGTCTAACACAGTGCCTAATATAAACTTAGAAAATATTTGTTCAATAAAGAAATGAAACCCGGTAATATTTGCTATAAAAATGTACCATATGAGGCTATGAAATCAGTAGGTGCTTTTTGCAACTTCGCAATCTTGCGCCAATTGGCCCTAGGCCAAGGGTGGAAAAAAGATGCTAAAAGACAACTGCCATCTCAAGATGCTTGCTTTTAAGTTTAAAGTTAACATTCGCTAGTCTGGAGAGAGTTTTCAAAGATTTCGCCCATGAGCAGTGGTGAAACTTAGTTCATGAACAACAAAAGACCTTTCTTTGGAAACCCTCTAAGGAGTTATAGAATTACCGTGGTGGGATTGAAGATCGGAGGGTTATCGTTGGTGTCAGTGACTGTGATCACAGCTGTTGCTGTTGTGCTTAACCCATCACCTTGAAGGTCAGCAGCTTGAACCACCAGGGTATACGTAGGGAAACTCTGCAGAGAGATCGACACAACCAAGTCAGGACCAGGAACACTAGCCACCTTTGGCCTAGCCCAGCCCAACACATGGAACCAGAATATTTAACCATCTGCTTCATGCCAGCCTGCCTGTCTTCTACACATGGAACCTCTGGGCAGAAGCTTAGATGCAAAGCTCAGACCATCACTGTATTAACTGACAACTGGCCTAGCAGGATTTTGCTTTGTCCAAGGGATTGGGCTAATACACATTTGTCCTCCACACCCTCTGGATCCTCCTGACCCCTGACCTCTCGGTCCAGCCCAGTGGTGACCACACTGATGACTCCTGTGTTCTTGTTAATGGTGAACATATTTTTGTCAGGCAGCTCAGGATCTTGGCTGAGGATGGTGTAAGCGATGGCGGCATTGTAAGTGTTCACATCATCGTCTGCGTCTGTGGCTGTGACCTCCATCACAGAGGTTCCTGGAAGAGTTCAAGGAGAGGACGGTTTAGACAAGCTGTACTTTGGGACCGGGTCAATACTGCTTAATCCAATTCTGCCCTGAGGGATAAAGGAGGGGACATGGGGGTGGTACCATGTCAGAGTTCCCTAATTCCTAGAATTCTTACCAAAGTGCTAGGGGAGGAAGAAAGCTCAAACTTTCTAAGTTTGAACAAACTATCAACTTATTATCCAGGTATAAATACACAAATGGTAATAAAGAAAAGAAAGGGAATGATTATGACAAAAGTCACGGTGTGGTTATCTTTTTTTTTTTTTTTTTGAGATGGGAGTTTTGCTCCTGTTGCCCAGGCTGGAATGCAATGGCGCAAACTCGGCTCACCGCAATCTCTGCCTCCCAGGTTCAAGCGATTCTCCTGCCTCAGCCTCCCAAGTATCTGGGATTATAGGCATGCATCTCCACACCCAGCTAATTTTGTATTTTTAGTAGAGACAGGGTTTCTCCATGTTGGTCAGGCTGGTCTCGAACTCCTGACCTCAAGTGATTTGCCCACCTTGGCCTCCCAAAGTGCTGGGATTACAGGTGTGAACCACCGTGCCCAGCCTAGGGTGTGGTTATCTTTATGGAGGAGAGAAAAGAATGTGACCAAGGGGGATTGTTTAGGGCTTTAAGGTACTGGCAAAGATCTGTTCCTTAATTAGGAAGGTTGTTCTTAGCCAGGTATAGTAGCTCATGCCTATAATCTTAGCAGCCTGTGGGGCTGAGGTGGGAGGATTGCTTGGGGCCAGGAGTTTGAAAGTAGCCTGGACAACAAAGCAAGACCCTGTCCCTAAAAAAAAATTTTTTATTTTTTATTTATTTTTTTTTTGAGACAGAGTCTGGATCTGTCACCCAGGCTGGAGTGCAGTGGCGTGATCTCAGCTCACTGCAACCTCTGCCTCCCGGGTTCAAGCAATTCTCCTGCCTCAGCCTACCAAGTAGCTGGGATTACAAGCACCCGCCACCACGCCCGGCTAATTTTTTTGTATTTTTAGTAGAGACGAGGTTTCACCATGTTGGTCAGGCTGGTCTTGAACTCCTGACCACAGGTGACCCACCCACCTTGGCCTCCCAAAGTGCTGGGATTATAGGCATCAGCCACCATGCCCAGCCTAAAAAAAAAAATTTTAATAATAAAAAAGGGAAGATTGTTCTTAAACTCTCCCTATTTTATATGTTTCCACAGGTAGACTGTTACACACACGCATATAACACAACAATGGCTTGCCAAGAAGTTCTGTCCATAGGAAGGATCAGCTTTAGTTACACAACCTTTGGGGTTGGACAACACTTTGGGGTCCAAAGAACCTAAGAGTCTTTCTGGGTATTCAGATTCTCATTAGTGGATATACCTGGAAGAGCACCTTCCATGACAGACCCCTTAAAGACCTCCTGGGTGAATTCGGGCTTGTTGTCATTCTGATCGGTCACCGTGATCACAATCTCCATTGGGTCCTCAACTGCATTCCCGTTGGATGACACAGCATGAGAGAAGAGCTGAAACAACCGAGTGAGGGTGACCTGAGTTCTGATGAGGAAGAAAATGTGGGAGAAGGGGCACGGCCAGAGCACAGTGCGCTCCCCCGGCTGCCACACCTTCCCACGCTCTGAGACCCCCAGTGGGTGACTTTTCTCACACATGTGCTGCTGCTGCTTTAGTGAGATCATAACAAGGTAAGACCCATGGGCTGGAGAACACCCCCACTGCCTCAGACCTCCCATTTCCCACACGAGGACCAGGGCATCAGACCTAGAGATACAGGTGGGGGCCTGAAAAACTCTTATTCTATGCCGGGTGAAACTTGCTCTGGACCTTCTAGTCTAGCATTTCCCCCAGATATTTCTGAATTTGGTATCAATATATGACTTCCTGGCCAGGCATGGTGATTTACGTAATCTCAGCACTTTGGGAGGCCAAGGTGGGCAGATTGCTTGAGCTCAAGATTTCAAGACCAGCCTGGGCAACATAGCAAGATCTTGTTTCTACAAAAAATACAAAAATTAGCTGGGTGTGGTGGCCTGAGCCTTTAGTCTCAGCTACTCAGGCAGATGAGGTGGGAATGTCGCTTGGGCCCAGAAGGTCCAGGCTGCAGTGAGCTATGATTGTACCACGGCACTCCAGCCTGAGTGACACAGGTAGACCCTGTCTCAAAAAAACAAATATCCAAAACAAAAACAAAAACAAAAAAAATGACCTCTTGGAGGCCGGGCGCGGTGGCTCACTCCTGTAATCTCAGCACTTTGGGAGGCCAAGTAGTGTGAATCGCTTGAGTTCAGGAGTTTGAGACCACTCTGGTCAACATGGCAAAACCCCATCTCTACTAAAAACAAAAAAATTAGCTGGGCGTGATGGCAGCTGCCTATAATCCAGCTACTCAGGAGGCTGAAGCAGGAGAATCACTTGAACCCGGGAAGTGGAGGTTGTGGTAAGCTGAGATCACATCATTGCATTCCAGCCTGGGTGACAGAGCGAAACTCTATCTCAAAAAAAAAAAAAAAAAAAAAAAAAAAGACCTCTTGGTTTTCCTAAGCTTGCTGCTCCCAAGCCCAAGAAATGAGTTTTGCTCCCTTATATCATCACTGTCCTGTTCCTTTAGGTCAGGGACTTCCAGCCCCAAGAACAGGTTGACATCTTGGGTCTAAATTTGTCCTGGTTGTATGAGGATGCATGGGGATTCTCCTTCCTTTCTTCCTGACAAGGAGAAAAATTAACAACCCCAAACTGTCCCACCTTCTCCCGTCATTTCTCCTTAGCAACAGGTCAAGAGGTGTCAAGTTAAGCTCCTCATGTGTTCAGAGCCTCTGATCTGGGGATCCAGTATGGGTTGACCAAAAAATCCCGGGTAGATGTTACCCCAGTGTCAACAAGCTTCTAAGAGATACTTACAGTGTATGTGGCAATGTGTTCTCTATCCAGAGGCTCTGTCACCTTCAGCCATCCTGTTTCTCTTTCAATAATAAAGACACCAACAGGGGGTGTGTCAGCTCCTTGGCCAGTGATGCTGTAGAAAACCTTGCCTTCTTTGTCTTTGTTGGATTTGATCTGAAGACAAAATGAAAGAAAAAGAATTAGTAAAGAAGGATCCCAGGCCGGGCGCGGTGGCTCACGCTTGTAATCCCAGCACTTTGGGAGGCCGAGGCGGGCGGATCACGAGGTCAGGAGATCGAGACCACGGTGAAACCCCGTCTCTACTAAAAATACAAAAAATTAGCCGGGCGTGGTGGCGGGCGCCTGTAGTCCCAGCTACTTGGAGAGGCTGAGGCAGGAGAATGGCGTGAACCCGGGAGGCGGAGCCGGCAGTGAGCCGAGATTGCGCCACTGCACTCCAGCCTGGGCGACAGAGCAAGACTCCGTCTCAAAAAAAAAAAAAAAAAAAGAAGGATCCCAACATTGGGTCTTTTCCCTTTCACTCCTTGGTACTTCTCTGCCAAATCTCTCCCAGAAAAATAGAGAACTTCTTTCTCTACCTGAACCAGGTTTTTAGGAAATGGGCCTTTTTCATTTTCTGGGCAGCTGATGGGAGGAATAACCCAGTCTCTCTTCTGTCTTCTGAGGCCAGGAGAAGAGTTGGGAAATGTGAGCAATTCTGCTTGGATTCCAGAAACAGAGGCCTAAAAGGAAAGAAGATGAGGAACAAGATGAGACAATTCAGGATGGATACTACGGGTCTAACAGTCCAACCAAGCCAGACAGTGTCCCCAGCCTTCCGTGGGCAGTGTACAGTTTGAATTTAATGACACATTCTCTTATCAATGACAAATTATATATATCCACCAAAATGACCAGTCAAAACAAAAACCAATGAGCCCCTTTGCTATATCGTAAAGACTGCATTCTCTTTTTATCTTTCTTAGTGTCCAGAGCTCAAATAATCATCATGCATACGCAAGTATTGGTTTCAGGGTTTGATATTATCATTTACAAGTTGTTTCAAGCCTCCATAATCTCATTTTATTTTTATTTTTCTGAGACAAGATCTGGCTCTATCACTGAGGCTGGGGTACAGTGGCAAGATCTTGTCTCACTGCAACCTCTGCCTCCCAGGCTCAAGCCATCCCTTCCATCTCAGCCTCCTGAGTAGCTGGGGACTACAGGTGTGCACCACCATGCCTTACTAATTTTTGTATTTTTAGTAGACGTAGGGTTTTGCCATGTTACCCAGGCTGGTCTCGAACTTGTGAGCTTAAGCAATTTGGCCTCCCAAAATGCTGGGATTACAGGTATGAGCCACCACACCCAGCCCGCAATGTAATTTTTAATAGCAACATTATACTCTGATGATTTAATATCAGAGCTTACTCAACAACTGAATATTTGGGTTTTCGATTTCTTTTCTTTTCTTTTTTTAAATAGAGACAGGGTCTTGCTCTGTCACCCAGGCTAGAGTGCAGTAAAGTGATCAAAGCTCACTGCAGCCTTGAACTCCTGAGCTCAGGTGAGCCTCTGACCTCAGCCTACCAAGTAGCTGGAACTACAGGCATGCACCACCACGTGCACCTAATTTTTTAAATTTTTTTAATTTTTGTAGAGGCAGGGTCTTGCCATCTTGCCCAGACTAGTGTTGAACTCCTGGGCTCAAGTGATTCTCCTGCTTTGGCTTCCCTATTTGCTGGGATTACAGGTGTGAGTCACTGCACCAAGCTTCTTTTATGTTTTTCTTGGGGACATAGGTCCTCAAAGTGGAGTTATCCCAAAACAAGTAGATTTTGAGAACTGGTACTGAGAACTACTTTGTGATCAATATAAATCTCTTCATCTCACTGTATCATTATATCTATATGGTTTCCATTTGTTCTAATAGAAGCTGTTGGGATGGAAGCCAAAAACACCCTTTGAGACTTGTATTGAACAGTTTTCATATGCAATAAAGATAACTTTATGCACATGCAGGGAAATAAGAGAGTTGAAAATGGAAGGAAAATATTTGCCAAATTGTTTAAGTGTTTTAAAGTGATTACTGGTAACACAGCAAAGTTTCCAGGGGAAAATTCTATCTCTCACCCTCCACATAAAAACTCAGTCACTGATCATTGCTTGCCAAGTTTGAGTTCAGCTCTATTTTCTGGCTTTAAGATTGAAGATGCACCAGATACATGTGAGATATGACCAGGTATCATCTCAGAACGCTTCCTCAAAGCTGCACACTGGCCACATGTGCACACATGCACACACACCTACGCTCTCTGCCCTCTACATCCGGTGTTTGTCTCCTAGAGAGGCAGCCCAGCCTGCGCCAAGGGCAGGCTCTGGAGCTAGACTGCCTGGCTTTGAATCCTTATGATGGTACCTCCTTGCCCCAGGAAGATATTACTTAATTTCTCTGTACTACAGCTTCCTAATGTCTGAAATGGGGATAATATTAGAACCTATCTCATATAATTCTTGGAAGGATTAAATGAGATGCTGGTATTGCACATTTAAAGTACTGTGAATAGTGCCTGAAACATAGTAAGTGCTCAATAAAGGTAATGATGGAGATGATGGTTGGACTGGTTGGAAAACACTGAGTTATGGTTTTATGGAGATTTGACCCCAGCACACGAACAAAATAAAAAACTGACCATCAACACTGTATCCTAGGCCAGGCGTGGTGGCTCACACCTGCAATCCCAGCACTTTGGGAGGCTAAGGCGGGCAGATCACTTGAGGTCAGGAGTTTGGGATCAGCTTGGCCAGCGTGTACCAAAACCCCACCTCTACTAAAAGTACAAAAATTAGCCGGGCATGGTGGCGCACATGAGGTCCCAACTACTTGGGAGGCTGAGGCATGAGAACCACTTGAACCCGGGAGGCAGAGGTTGCAGTGAGCTGAGATCACGCCACTGCACTCCAGCCTGGATGACAGAGAGAGATTCTGCCTCAAAAATAAATAAATAAATAAATAAATACACAAAAATTAGCCAGGCATGGTGGCATGTGCCTGTAATTCAAGCTACTCAGGAGGCTGAGGCAAGAAAATAGCTTGAATCTGGGAAGCAGAAGTTGTAGTGAGCCGAGATTGTGTCACTGCACTCCAACCTGGGAAACAGAGCGAGACTCTGTCTCAAAAACAAAAACAAAAACCAATTCCAGAAAAACCACTGTATCCTAAGGCTTACAACAGCCACCTTGGCGAGGCGTGGTGGCTCATGCCTGTAATCCCAGCAGGCTTTTTCCTTTGGGAGGCCGAGGCAGGTGGATCACCTGAGGTGAGCTCAAGACCAGCCTGGCCAACATGGTGAAATCCCGTCTCTACTAATATTACAAAAATTAGCTGGGTGTGGTGGTGCACACCTGTAATCCCAGCTACTGGGGAGGCTGAGGCAGAAGAATTGCTTGAACCCAGGAGGTGGAGGTTGCAGTGACCTGAGATTGTGCCATTGCACTCTAGCCTGGGTGACAAGAGTGAAACTCTGTCTCAAAAAACAAACAAACAAACAAACAAAACAACAAAAACTGGCCACCTTGCACAGCCATGGTGAGCACATGGGCACTGACGGATTAATGCAAACCCAGTTATCATCACATTGAAAGGAAAGGAACATGCATGCCTTGCTGACATCAGGACTATGGAATATTTTCAGAGAATGAATAAAGATGAACACTGTGCTGGCAAAACATCACACTAACATTTTCATGCGTGAAATGAAAGAGAGTCATGCCTGAAAACACTGCACATGGAACTGATCCCTCAGAAAAATAGGATACCGGGGGGGTGCGGTGGCTCACGCCTGTAATCCCAGCACTTTGGGAGGCCGAGGCAGGTGGATTGCTTGAGGTCAGGAGTTCGAGACCAGCTTGGCCAACATGGTAAAACCCTGTCTCTACTAAAAACACAAACGGAAGGGAAGGGGAAGGGTAAGAAAAGAAAAGTAAAAATAAAAAAGAAAAGAAAGGAAAGATGCCAGACTGAGAAAACTCACCCAAATAAGGTAAAAGAACTAGAGACTAAGATCTATTCTTATACAAATTGAGAGATTTTGAGCCTGTGCAACAAGGTGAGACCCTATCTCTACAAAAAAAAAAAAAAAAAAAAATTAGCCGGGCATCATGGTGCACCCTGTGTCCCAGCTACATGGAAGATTGAGGCAGGAGGATTACTTGAGCCTGGGAGGTCAAGGCTGCAGTGAGTTGTGTTCCCACCACTGCACTCCAGCCTGGGTGACAGAGCAAACTCTGTCTCCAAAAAAAAAAAGATTTTGTTACCTGGATATGTTGTTTCTTAAAAAAGTTAAAAATTAATAAATATATAATGAAAGCAAGGTAAGACTGCCATCTAATTACAGTACCACCTGGTTCCAGAAGGATCCTTTGAACTATAGAGACAAACCAAGGTGAGTCTCAAACCAGCTGAGGCATAATCCGCTACCTACCACCCAATATCCACTCTTTGTTTCTGATTGAAAACAAAATAAAAACCTATCTCTCCAATATATATCTCAATTTTGTAATTCTGTAATATACATTCCAGAAATGTATTCATATAAAAGACTACATTCCCTACACTGCACGTGCAGCTAGATGTGCTCATGAGGCTAAGTTGTGGCCAGTGTTTCTCAAGTGTTGCTTGTGGAGAATTCCACAAAGGTTGGGCTGGGCGCGGTGGCTCATGCCTGTAATCCCAGTGCTTTGGGAGGCTGAGGCGGGTGGATCACAAGGTCAGGAGTTCAAGACCAGCCTGGCCAAGATGGTGAAACCTCGTCTCTACTAAAAATACAAAAAAATAAGCTGGGCTTGGTGGTGGGCACCTGTAATCCCAGCCACTCAGGAGGCTGAGGCAGAGAATTGCTTGAACCCGGGAGGCGGAGGTTGCAGTGAGCCGAGATCGCGCCACTGCACTCCAGCCTGGGTGACAGAGAGAGACTCATCTCAAAAAAAAAAAAAAAAGAATTCCACAAAGGTTTCTTAAAAGGCAGACAAGGCCAGGCGCGGTGGCTCACACCTGTAATCCCAGCACTTCGGGAGGCCGAGGCAGGCAGATCACGAGGTCAGGAGATCGAGACCATCCTGGCCAACACGGTGAAACCCCGTCTCTACTAAAAATACAAAAAATAAGCCGGGCGTGGTGGCGGGTGCCTGTAGTCCCAGCTACTCAGGAGGCTGAGGCAGGAGAATGGCGTGAACCTGGGAGGTGGAGCTTGCAGTGAGCTGAGATCGCGCTACTGCACTCCAGCCTGGGTGACAGAGCGAGACTCCATCTCAAAAAAAAAAAAAAAAAAAAGGCAGACAGATAACTAAGCAATGAATTTTTATGCTACTCCTTTCTCCTTCTTATTGCTTAGAATAAAGACATGATTAAAAAAATAAAAAAAGACATGATGACAAGCTCCAGCCACCATCTGGGATCATGAGGTCTCCTTGAGGATGAAGTCATGTGCTGAGGATGACGGAGCAAAAAGGAAAGGGGGAACCTGGGCTCTTGATGACTATCAAGTCTCCATACTGGGCACAGCTTAGCCTAGGGCTTCCTTAACTTGAAGAATAAACCACGACATAAACCACGACAACTGGGAGATTTATATAACATGTACTTGAACCTAATCCTGATACAGCAGACATGGAGGCAGAGACAAAGTTCAAGAGATGTGGAAGAAAAGTTGAAGACCCAAGCTCAAAACTGTCCCTACAGCCGGGCGCAGTGGCTCAAACCTATAATCCCAGCACTTTGGGAGGCTGAGGGGGGCAGATCACTTGAGGTCAGGAGTTCGAGACCAGCCTGGCCAACATGGTGAAACCCATCTCTACTAAAAATACAAAAATTAGCCAGGCATGGTGGCGGGTGCCTGTAATCCCAGCTACTTGAGAGACTGAGGCAGAAGAATTGTTTGAACCCGGGAGGCAGAAGTTGCCATGAGCCAAAATTGCGCCACTGCCCTCCAGCCTGGGAGACAGAGCAAGACTCTGTCTCTAAAAAAATAAAACTGTCTCTGGATCATAAGAGGCTTCCACACACAGCTGCCTGGCAAGGACTCACTGTGCTGAATTTTTTTCACATGAATGATGGCATCCCTTGGAGACTTTGAGTCAAGGAGCTATGTTAATATAGTCCTGTAGTATTAGATTCCTCATTTTTCTGGTCTAATTACACCAGGGAGAAAAATCGGATCAGGAAGACCATTAAGTTCCAAGAGTATCAAGAGTCTTCAGGGAGAAAAGAAGATGTTACTGGCCCTGGCACTTACAACACATTCCACACTTCCAAAGCAGTAAGCAGGACACAACCAGAATATCCCCCAGAGAGACATTTCGGTAGGAAGCACTACAGGAACACTTGAGAAACTGGCTTCGAGTAACAACCCCTAGAAACATTCCTGCTAAGAACCTAGGCAGACATCCATCCATCCTTCCATTCATGGCCAATTCATCTGTTTGTCTGTTCCTGGTATGGGCCGGACCTAAGGCCAGGCACTGCAAATACAATGGGAAAGGGTCTTGTGGAGGTTATAGTCTAATGGGGTAAGAGCTGCCCACTGGTTCTTCTCCTTCTTTGCCAAGACTCTTCTTACTGGAAGCACAAAAAGCAAAATGATCAGAGAATCCACACTCGGCCAGGCATGGTGGCTCACTCCTGTAATCCCAGCACTTTGGGAGGCCAAGGCAGACAGATCAATTGAGGTCAGGAATTCGAGACCAGCCTTGCCAACATGGTGAAACCCTGCCTCTACTAAAAATACAAAAATTAGCCGGGTGTGGTGGTGGGTGCCTGTAATCCCAGCTACTCAGGAAGTTGAGGCAGGAGAATCACTTGAACTGGGGAGGTGGAGGTTGCTGTTAGTCACGCCACTGCACTCCAGCCTGGGCCATGGAGTGAGACTATGTCTTAAAAAAAAAAAAAAAAAGAGAGAGAGAGAGAAGAAGAAACCAGTTTTCATTCAATCTTCTTCCCCCAGGAGGGGAGTGGTAAAGACAGCTAACAATGACCACATATGCCTTGTGTATTTTTAGCATTTCACATGTATTAATTCCATCCTCACTATTGTCTCCATTTTACAGATAAGGAAGCTCAAGCATAGAGAGGTGATGTAACTCCTCCAACATTAACCAAGTAGTAAATGGCACGGCTGAGATTCAGTCCCAGACGGTGTCCAGGCCTTTACCACTCTTCCACACTACCTGATCCCCACACCCCAAAAACTCCAGCAAGAATCATTCAGTTAGACCAAGAGCCCTCAATTCGGGCTGATTTGTCCCCCCAGAGGCCATGGGCAACATGTGGAGATACTTTGGGTTGTCACAACTGGTGGAAGTGCTACTGGTGTCTAACCAGTTAAGGCCAGGGATACTTGCTAAACATCCTACATAGTGCACAGGACAACCCCTACAACTCAAAATCATCCAGCCCAAAATGTCAATGGTACCAAGGCTGAGAAACCTGGATTAGACAGTGCACTAAAACAACAGCGAACTTCTCAGAAAAATGCCAACATACCTGATGGGGCGGGGGGCGGTGGTGGTGCCCCACCGTATTCAGCGTGACTTTGGTGGAAAACTTTCTGTAGGTGGAGTCCCAGGCGTAGACCAAGAAATGGATCTGTGGGTTATGAAACTGTAAAGGCCTTTTGACTGTAATCACACCATCTGTGCCCACTTTGAATCGGGTGTCGAGGGAAAAATAGGCTGTCCTTTGTCGACCGGTGCAATCTTCAAAACTCACTGCAGGGCAGAAATCACAGAGATTAGGAAATTGGACAGATTAAAGACAAGAGCATTCCTTCTCCAAAGAGCGAACTTGTGGGAAGCCTCCCATAAAACCAAACACAACCAAAACAAACCACAATCCGGTGACAGAACAACAAAGCTATCACCATAACGTTAGTTCTTCACAATTACAGGATGACTTCCTTGTGCTCTGATTTCTTTCTCATCTTCTTGTCAATTGAAAATATTATCTTGTCTAGAAAGTAACTTCTCGGCTGGGTGTGGGGGCTCATGTCTGTAATCCCAGCACTTTGGGAGGCTGAGGTGGGTGGGTCACTTGAGGTCGGGAGCTTGAGACCAGCCTGGTCCAGCGTGGTGAAACCCCATCTCTACTAAAAATACAAAAATTAGCCAGGCGTGATGGTAGGTGCCTGTAATCGCAGCTACTCGGGAGGCTGAGGCAGGAGAATCGCTTGAACCTGGGAGGCGGAGGTTGCAGTGAGCCAAGATCGCACCACTACACTCCTGCCTGGGCAACAGAGGGAGACTCAAAAAAGATGAAAGTAATTTCTCTTTTTCAATAACAACAAAAAAAGGAGGCTGCTCTGTCCATTGGCCCTTGCCAGTCAGCAGGAGAACAGATCACTAAAATAACTGGGACTGAAGACCTATTGTTCCCAGAAGTTAGTGCCTAAGGTACAGTGAGAAGCCATTTACATTTAAATAAGCCATTTACATTTAGAACAACAGTGGCAGATAATGAGAGAGCCAGCAAGCAGTAATGGTTAAGAGTAGACTCTGGACCAAACTGCCTGGTTTAAGTCCCAGCTCTGCCACTTATGAGCTCTGTGACTTCAGGCAAGTTACTTAACCTCTCTGTGCCTCAGTCTACCTATCTGTAGAATGATGGCAACGATAGTAACTATCTACTACGATTGTTTTAAGGTACATAGACAGCACCTTGCACATAACAAGCATTATATTAGTTTGTTAAATACAAATTTTAAAACAAATATAGCTTTGATTAATCATTGATTCAGCCCCCATGAGTATTCCACAAAAGTCACCGATAAGTCAATAGTTACTGACTGCTGATTACATTAATATCTTCTGAGGAACCAAGAGGTGTTACCTACTTGCAGCCTAGGGCACAGAGGAGAAACTGATCAATTGATCACTGTCGGAGAGATGGTGAAGGTTTCACAGGAAAGTCTTTAACCTGACCATGCAGGGTAGCAAGACAAATGCAAAAGACAGAAAAGGACTACTTGGGTGGAGAATGTTATGACCAATGGCTTAGAGACAAAACTACTTAAAGCTCTATAGCTATTAAAGTATTAAAACTTTAAAAAGTATTAATATCGTTCAGGCACAGTGGCTCATGCCTGTAATTCCAGCACTTTGGGAGGTTGAGGCAGGTGGATTATTTGAGCCTAAGAACTTGAGACCAGCCTGAGCTACATAAGGAGACCCCATCTCTACAAAAAAAAAAAAAACAAAATTAGCTGGTCGTGGTGGTACACACCTGTGGTTCCAGCTACTTGAGAAGATGAGATGGGAGGATCACTTGAGCCCAGGAAATCGAGGCTGCAGTGAGCCATGATTACACCACTGCACTCCAGCCTGGGCAACAGAGTGAGACCCTGTCTCAAAAAAAAAAAAAAAAGTCTGGGCACAGTGGCTCATGCCTGTAACCCCAGCATTTTGAGAGGCCAAGGTGGGCAGATCACTTGAGGTCAGGAGTTTGAGACCAGCCTGGCCAACATGACGAAACCCTGTCTCTACTAAAAATACAAAAAAAATTAGCCAGGCGTAGTGGCGGGCGCCTGTAATTCCAGCCACTTGGGAGGCTGAGGCAGGAGAATCTCTTGAACCTGGAAGGTGGAGGTTGCAGTGAGCTGAGATTGCGCCACTGCACTGCAGCCTGGGCAACAGTGCGAGACTCCATCTCAAAAAACAAATAAAAGTAATCAAAACTTTAAAAAGTATTAATACTCTAAAACTGGAGAAGCTGTGGTTGAAGCATCTACATTATACATTAGAATCTCAAAGGACTCATTCAAATAGGTAACCATCAAGCTATATGCCAGACACTGTTGGACTGTGAGGACAAAATCATGACGAAGATAGTTAAGGTTTCTGCTCTCATTGAGCTTACACTACTGAGGAAGAGATGGACAAAGACAGAAACTTAAAATTTCAGGCAGTGGTAAGTAATAGGTAGAAAGAAATTAAAATAAAAGAGGGTGATATAAGAGTGGCAGAGGAGAAGGGAGTTTGCTGAAGATGTAACATCTATTGCATGGTGAGGGCAGGCCTTTCTGAGGTAGGACCATCTGAGCTGGGACCTGAAGGAGCCAGCCTTGCAGAAGCCTGGTTCAAAGAAGCTTCCAGGCAGAGGGGAACAGCCGATAAGACCATTCATTCTAGGAAACTCTCAGCTTGGCCTGATTTCCTCCCTTTCAAATAATTGTCCGATGGAACTTCTATTTCATCCAAGTGCTCTTTTATAAAAATTCCTGCCGTCCTATCTTACAAGGCTAGACATGAGGATCAGGTTTCTGCCAGAAAGCCCTGAAGCCATCCCTAACGCCTGGGCAGCAGTTCTCATTTCTTCCACCAGGGGCCACCCTTGCAAACATTTCTGAAGCCAACAGCCCTGCCCTTACCAGAGAAAAATAAGACCACGTTTGGGGGTGAGAGGGGAAGTACCAGATTTTCTCCATTTTGAAGATGACACTGAGGCTCACAGAGGTTAAGAAATTTACCTGACATCCTGTAACTATTAAATGGCAGAGCTGAGACAGGCCCTTAACATGGGTTAGTCTCATGGTTGGCTCTTCCTCTCTCTGGAGAGACCCTATTAAGGCCTTGGTTGTTTTTTTTTAAATAATATTTTTTGTAGAGATGGGGTCTTGTTATGTTGCCCAGGCTGGTCTTGAACTCCTGGACTCAACCAGTCTTCCTGCCTCGGCCTCCCAAAGTGCTAGGATGACAGGCGTTGAGCCAGTGTGCCCGGCCAACCTTTTTTTTTTTTTTTTTAATTATTATTATTATTTTTTGAGACAGAGTATCGCTCTGTTGCCAGGCTGGAGTGCAGTGGCACGATCTTGGCTCACTGAAACCTCCGCCTCCTGGGTTCAAGCAATTCTCCTGCCTCAGCCTCCCGAGTAGCTGGGATTACAGGCGTGTGCCACAACACCTGGCTAATTTTTGTAATTTTTGTAGAGACAGGGTTTCACCATGTTGTCCAGGCTGGTCTCAAACTCCTGACCTCAGGTGATCCACCCACCTCGGCCTCCCAAAGTGCTGGGATTACATGAATGAGCCACCACACCCGGCCCCAACCTTGGTTATTTTTAAAAGGAAGATTATGCCTCCAAGCTAGGATCCCAAGACTGAGATCAGAGGCTACCCCATGCAATAGCTGGGAGTCTGCTACCTGGCAAATAAACTGAGCAACCAAACCAGGAAGAGTTCATTCGTAGGAAGGGAGCTGTGTCATTCAAAGAGTCGCCCACCTGACCCTCCCTCCCAGTTTGTTAAAAAAAAAAAAAAAAAAAAAAAAAATCACCACCATGCCCCAACCCCTACCTTCTCAGCCCTTAGACTGGGTCTACAACTCACTTCCGCAACTTGAAGGGAAGGATGGGGTGAGCAGGGGGAGCCGTAATAAATGACGGGAAGACACAGACAAGGAAAAAGGGCTGGACTCAGGGTCTGCGACTGGATTATAAACCCAGATTCTGCCATGTTCTGGCTGGGTGGCTTTAGCAATTTGCTAAACCTCTATGGGCCTTGGCCTTCTCTACTATAACATAAAGGTTATCACCACTGTTTGAGCCTACCTCTAGGGTTTTGTGAAGACCAAGACAGTGAATGAGATGACATTTTTTAAGTTAAAAAGCAATGAAAGTAGAAGAGATGACTATTATTTCTGTGTATTTGGGTAGACAAGTGTTTGTTAACTGAACAGCTGAGCCATAAGATGATGAAAGAATCAAGAAGGAATGCCAAGTCCTTAAAGGATGGGCAGATACCATCCTTTTAAGTCTAAAATAGGAATTTCTTTTCAAACTAGCAAAACCAGATGCTCTTCAAAAAGTCCTCCCCCACCCCCAGCAGAAGTAATGGGGCAACTAGGTCATCTTTAGGGGCTTGTCATGTAAACAGGGAATGAGGGCTGCACTGAATTCCTTTCTCCAGCCTTCCCAAATTTAGGCAGTGAAAGTTGAGACAAGCATGATTGGACTTGCCAAGGGTGGCGGCCTGAAAAAATGAAAATGGTTTTGCAAATAACTTGATCCAAGGCACTTAACCTGCTTTGGGGCACCTCATCTTAATGGTGGTTAAGCCCTACCCTTTGAGAAGTGAGAGTATGACGGGGAGCCCCAACCTGAATTCCAGGTGCTCATAAGACTCATTATCTCCCCATGCAACCTGATCCCCTGGGCTGATTATAGGAAATTACAGGAAAGATTGAAAGGTTCTCCAGCTCCAGGAAGGCTCTGGGAAGCTCATTGTCACGCTGGCAAGGGCTGGGTTGTCTCTGAGCCTGGCAAGTGGGAGGAAAGAAGAATGGCAAAATGTTGAAACTAGAGGATCAGTATACGGGGACTGGGTATATTTCGACATGCCCATAATAAAAAGCTAACAAAAATAAAGCTAACAAGGGTCTAAGTGTTCTTTAACCCAGCATGCCCACCTTTCATAAACTTATTTGGTCACTTGTTGTAAAACCAAATCCCAACAAAAGAAGCTAAGACTGCATTCCCCACTACTGGCCATCTCTATGTGGGAAAATCTTTTTTTTTTGTTTTGAGACGGAGCGTCACTCTGTCACCCAGGCTGGAGTGCAATGGTGTAATCTCAGCTCACTGCAACCTCTGTCTCCCAGATTCAAGCAATTCTGCTTCAGCCTCCTGAGTAGCCGGGATTACAGGTGCCCACCACCATGCCCAGCTAATTTTTGTATTTTTAGTACAGACAAGGTTTCACCATGTTGGCCAGGCTGGTCTCGAACTCCTGACCTCAAGTGATCCGCCTGCCTCTGACTCCCAAAGTGCTGGGATTATAGGTGTGAGCCACTGTGCCCAGCTGGGAAAGTCTTTTCACTACAACAATATCATCACCATCATCAAAAACTGCAGCCTCAACTAAGCTTCAACTAGCTTTTGTGAACTATTTTATTCACATTTTATTTAATTTTATTTGTGTGCTTTTTGAGACAGGTCTCTGTCACCTAGGGTGGAATGCAGTGGTACAAACATTGCTCACTGCAGCCTTGGCTTTCTGGGCTCAAGCAATCCTCCTGCTTCAGCCTCCTGAGTAGCTGGGGCTACAGGTACATGCCACCATGCCTGGCTAATTTTATTTTTTGTAGAGATGGGGTCTGACTATGTTGCCCAGGCTGGTCTCAAACTCCTGGGCTCAAGCAATCTTCCCGCTTTGGCCTCCCAAAGTGCTGGGATTACAGAAGTGAATCACTGCGCCCAGCCTCATTTTAATTTTTTGAGAAAAGGTTTTACTCTGTCACCCAGGCTAAAATGCAGTGGCACAAACGCTAGCTCACCGTAGCCTCAGCTTCCTGGGCTCAAACCATCCTCCCACCTCATCCTCCAGAGTAGCTGAGACTACAGGTGTACTCCACCGCAGCTAATTTTTAATGATTGTTTGTAGGGACAGGGTCTTGCTATCATGCCCAGCCTGGCCTTGAACTTCTGGCCTCGAACTTCTGGCCTCAGGTGATCCACCTGCCTCAGCCTCCCAAAGTTCTGGGATTACAGGCATGAGCCACCAAGCTTGGCCTATTTTATTAGTATTTTAAACATGTAGAATATTAATGTGCCATGCTCTATTTTAAGCATGTGCTGCCACACCCAGCTAATTTTTGTATTTTTTGTATTTCAGCAAAAAATGTAATTTTATGTTTACAAGACTAGATGGGGTTTTGCCATGTTGCCCAGGCTGGTCTTGAATTCCTGGCCTCAAGCAATCCACCGATTTCAGCCTCCCAAAGTGCTGGGATTACAGATACAAGTATTGTGCCTGGCCAGGAGGCAGTTTGAAAACAACAACAACATATTTTCCTTACATATCCTTGTATTACTTTGCCTGTTACAATTAGAATGAATTCCTCTTTTTTTTAATGACAAAAACTAGTAAGAATGACTTTTAAAAAGTGTTTTTAACACCCTGTGACCACTGCATGCTGTTATTAAACCTACAGTGCCCCACTTTCTAGCCTACTGGGCAAAAGTAGCTTTCAAGAGAGGACCCCAAGAGAGATGACTGATGTTCAAATACAAATGAAACCCAAGTTCATGAAAAGCTTTTGGTCCCGGGCAGGCTCTGAGCACTCAGCAACATTCCTTGCTTGAAATTGCCATCATGCCACACGGAACAGTCCCACTTTGACGATCCCGTTTCTTCTCCCACGCCCGCCTGGTCCCATAACTGGAATGTGAGTGGGTAGAAACAAGACAGTCTCAAAAGCCTCTATATTATTTTCAGAAGATGTTGGGATTTAAGGACAGGGGCCAGCTATGAAAGGCAGCAAACCATAGTTGAGTTATTTGGTAACCAGTGGGATAACCTAGTGTCTTAGACGCAACTAGTTGGAAGCAGTGTTTTGTCCACACTGCACACAAAGGGGCACATTGTGGATTGCCTCCCTCTCATCAGAACACATTTCCCACAGCAAACACCAAAGAATACTGCATTTAGCAATTTTTTTTTTTTTTTAAGACAGAGTCTGGCACTGTCACCTGGGCTGGAGTGCAATGGCAGGATCTCAACTCACTGCAACCTCTGCCTCCCGGGTTCAAGCCATTCTCCTGCCTCAGCCTCCCGAGTAGCTGGGATTACAGGTGCCTGCCACCATGCCCAGCTAATTTTTTGTATTTTTAATAGAGACGGGGTTTCACTATGTTGGCCAGGATAACCTCGAACTCCTGACCTCGTGATCCGCCTTCCTCAGCCTCCCAAAGTGCTGGGATTAGCCACCGCACCCGGCCTACATTTAGCTTTATTCAAAGACCATTTGAATTTGAGAGCTCAGTCTCAGTTATGCATAAAAACTGGAGGACAAGATCAGAGAACTGGCTGGGCATGGTGGCTCATGCCTGTAATCCCAGCACTTTGGGAGGCCGAGGCAGGTGGATCACCTGAGGTCAGGAGTTCAAGACCAGCCTGGTCAACATGGTGAAACCCCATCTCTACTAAAAATACAAAAAATTAGCCAGGATGGTGGTGGGCGCCTGTAATCCCAGCTACTCAGGAGGCCGGGACAGGAGAATTGCTCGAACACAGGAGGCAGAAGTTGCAGTGAGCAGAGATTGCACCATTGCACTCCAGTGTAGGTGACACAGCAAAAAAGACTCCATCTCAAAAAAAAAAAAAAAAAGGCCGGGCGTGGTGGCTCACGCCTGTAATCCCAGCACTATGGGAGGCCAAGGCAGGTGGATCACGAGGTCAGGAGATGGAGACCATCCTGGCTAACATGGTGAAACCCCGTCTCTACTAAAAAATACAAAAAAAATTAGCCAGGCATGGTGGCACGTACCTGTAGTCCCAGCTACTCGGGAGGCTGAGGCAGGAGAATGGTGTGAACCTGGGAGGGGGAGCTTGCAGTGAGCCAAGATGGCGCCACTGCACTCCAGCCTGGGCGACTGAGCGAGACTCTGTCTCAAAAAAAAAAGCCGGGCATGTTGGTGCACCTGTAGTTCTAGATATTAGGGAGGCTGAGGCAGAAGGGTTGCTTGAGCCCAGGAGTTGGAGGCTGCAGTCTGCTACGATTGTACCACCACACTCCACCCTAGGTGACAAAGCAAGACCCCATCTCTAAAATTATAGTAATAAAAATTTAAATAACAAATTTTTAAAAATAAAAATGCAAAGGAAAGAACAATCAGGCCTCCAGTTTGTCCATACTTAGGGCATGTTGAAAAGGACATTCAAGTTCCACCAAGAACACTGACTCTCACTTGATAAGTCTCTAATGTTGTGTGTCCCTTTGCTACTAAGAACTATGGACAAGGCCAGGTATGGTGGCTCATGCCTATAACCCAACACTTTGGGAGGCAGAGGCAAGAGGACTGCTTGTGTCCAGGAGTTTGAGACCACCCTCGGCAATATAGCAAGACCGTGTCTCTACAAAAAACTCAAAAAGTCAAAAATTAGCTAGGAGCCGTGGTGTGTGCCTGTAGTCCCAGCTACTTGGGAGGCTGAGACAAGAGGCTTGCTTGAGCCCAGGAGGTCGAGGCTGCAGTGAGCTGTGATGGTACCACTACACTCAGCCTGGGCAACAGAGTGAGACCTTGTATCAAAAAACAAAAACAAAACTATGGACAACAACAACAATCTATATCCTTATTAGATAAAGCAGTCCTGTGTGGTAGGGATTTTAGCACCCTCCCCCCGACTTTTTTTTTTTTTTTTTTTGAGACAGAGTCTTGCTCTGTTGCCCACGCTGGAGTGCAATGGTGCAATCTCAGTTCACTGCAACTTCTGCCTCCCAGGTTCAAGGGATTCTGCTGCCTCAGCCTCCTGCCTCCCAGGTTCAAGGGATTCTCCTGCCTCAGCCTCCCAAGTAGCTGGGATTACAGGCGTGTGCCACCACGCCCAGCTAATTTTGTATTTTTTCACTTGAGACGAGGTTTCACCATCTTGGTCAGGCGGGTCCTAAACTCCTGGCCTCAAGTGATCCATCCACCTTGGCCTCCCCAAGTGCTGGGATTACAGGTGTGAGCCACTGTGCCTGGCCAGCATCCCTTTCTTATAAATGGGGAAACAGAGAAGGAACTTAACCAAGTTCCATACTATGAAGTGATGGAAGCTGTGGTCTGATGCTACTTAGCTGCCAGGACTCACCAGGCAGCCTGTCTGTTAGTACTAATGAGCCATTCACAAGCCTGCTAGATGAATGGATACTGAGGAGTTAGTTCTCACAAAAGAATAGGACAGTTGGAGAGTAACTTGAATAACGGCAAAAGCATCATTATACACACTCCCTCTCTTCTTGGATGAAAACTGAGCCTTGGAAATCCAGTTCCAGGCCTCAGAGAAACCTAAGGATATTCCAACAGCCACACAGAGGAGGAAGTGTTATACTTCAGTTTCAAAGAGGTCTCGCTGTATGTTACCACTTTGCATAAGCTGAAATAAGTCAAAGTTCCTCTAAACTGCCAACGTCAACCGCAACATTTTTCCAGGGAAGATAAGCAGGTTGGAGTATCACGTTGCACAAGCATGACTCTTAACGTGCCCACAACATCCATGCAATGTGCTCTCAGGGCGGCAGCTGAGGCTTCCGCACCCCTGTTGACAGGCGACCCCCATGGCTTCCCAGGGACTGGAAGTGTATTTGCATGAAGCTTATCAAGTTCCTTCTAACGTCCCCCAAACATATGTGCCCAGAACAAATTATATATCGTCTCTGTCTTCACTGAGCTACAATGTCAACAATGAACGCTGCCTGGATGGGAAGCAGGGAGCAAAGTCCCCTTGGCTTCTGTCCCCATCAAAGCAGATGGGGGTGGAGAGAGAAAACAGTGACATTGAAGATTAAGGAAAAGTTAGCCCAGGACCCTTTACCCTTTACTTTCTGAAGTGGGAGAAACAAGGCTAAAGGTGTAAGCCATCACCCTTGACTTTTTCCCTTTGTTTAAGATTACTCAGGTGACTTGGTCACACTGGCAATGGGTGTCTTTTTGCTTTCCCAACCATGGTTCTGCTTGGACAAATGCTGTTTCCTTCTCTGACAGCAAACACCATGGGTGTTGATCAGAACCAGCCCGGGGGGAAGGGTCATGAATGGTGCTTCTGGAATTGATTAAAAGTCAGTGTCGCAGGGCGTGCTGGCTCACGCCTATAATCTCAGCACTTTGGGAGGCTGAGGTGGGTGGAACACTTGAGGTCAGGAGTTCAAGACCAGCCTGGTCCACATGGTGAACTGTCTCTACTAAAAATACAAAAATTAGCCAGGCGTGGTGGCACATGCCTGTAATCCCAGCTACTCGGGAGGCTGAGGCAGGAGAATTGCTTGAACCCGGGAGGTGGAGGTTACAGTGAGTCGCGATTGCGCCACTGCCCTCCAGCCTGGGCGACAGAGCAAGACGGCGTCCCCCCAAAAAAAAAGTCAGTGTTTAGGCCGGGTGTGGTGGCTCATGCCTGTAATCACAGCACTATGGGAGGCCGAGGCAGGTGGATCACCTGAGGTCAGGAATTTGAGACCAGCCTGACCAACATGGTGAAACCCAATCTCTACAAAAATTCAAAACTTAGCTGGGCATGGTGGTGGGCGCCTGTAATCCCAGCTACTCAGGAGACTGAGGCAGGAGAATTGCTTCAACATGGGAGGTGGAGGTTGCAGTGAGCTGAGATCACGCCACTGCACTCCAGCCTGGGCAACAGAGAGAGACTCCATCTCAAAAAAATAAGCAAACAAAATACAAAAGGTAGACGTCCCCACCTCCTTTGAGGGATTGCTTCAAGGATTCTTCCTCCAGTAAATCTTTAGCGAGCCCTTACACTCTTTGTCAAGCATCATCCTAAGGCCTGAGAAATACAGCAATGGACAAAGCAAAGTCCCTGACCTCATGGGGCTTTCATTTCAATGTCAAAGAGATAATTAACAAGTAAATAAGTAATCATGGTGGCTCATGCCTGTAACCCCAGCACTTTAGGAGGCCGAGGTGAGAGGATCACTTGAGCCCAGGAATTCAAGACTAGCCTGAACAACATGGCAAGACCCCATCTCTACAAAAAAATTAAAGACTAGCTGGGTGTGGTGGCGCGTGTCTGTAGTCCCAGCTACTTAGGAGGCTGAGGTAGGAGGATCACCTGAAGCCCAGGAGGTCGAGGCTGCAGTGAGCTGTGACTGTGCCACTGGACTCCAGCCTGGGCGACAGATTGAGAAGCTATAAAAAAAAAAAAAGAAAGAAAGAAAAGAAAGAAAGAAAGAAAGAAAATGAAAAAAAGTATCAGGAATGAAAAGTGTAATAGAGAAATATAAGCAGGTAAGGAATTTCCAAGGGCTTTATGCGAGAGGCAGGACAACTCACTAAATAAAAGACATTAGGGAATATTAGGGCATATTAGGGAATAAAGGGAAGTGAAAGAGACTGCCCCAGCTTCGAGCTGTGTGCTGAAGTAAGGGAGAGAGCAGGCGGCAGTGCGGGGGAACAGTTCCGAGGTCTACTCAAAGCCTGCACACCTACTGTGTACATGCCTCCTGCATGGGAGGCAGCCTGTTCTAGTACTGAAGATCCAGCCACAATCACAACAGATAACCACTCCTGCCCACCCGGGGCCAACATTCAAGTGGAATTAACATGATTTTAGCACAGGCCTGTGAGAAAGGTTAGCTCTTGCTCCTGACGGCCAGATTGCCTCCCCATACCCCATACCCTTCTTGACAACAAGGCCAGAAGAGAACTTAGTTTTAAATCATTTTTCTTTCCAGGCCTCTCCCAGAGAGGACAGAAACAGCCAGTGTGCCCATTGATTAACAGCCTCACCCAGTTTCATCTCAATATTCCTGCCTGGATTGGGATCTGCTGCCTAAGGAAACATTCCTGTGGTCAGGTTGGGCAACTCTAGGAACTGTTTGCTTACTGATTAAAAAAATCATCACATTTTCTTTCTTTCTTTCTTTCTTTTTTTTTTTGAGACGGAGTCTGGCTCTGTCGCCCAGGCTGGAGTGCAGTGGCGCAATCTCGGCTCACTGCAAGCTCTGCCTCCCGGGTTCACGCCATTCTCCTGCCTCAGCCTCTCCGTGTAGCTGGGACTACAGGCGCCCGCCACCATGCCCGGCTAATTTTTTTTTTGTATTTTTAGTAGAGACGGGGTTTCACTGTGGTCTCGATCTCCGGACCTCGTGATCCACCCGCCTCGGCCTCCCAAAGTGCTGGGATTACAAGCATGAGCCACCGCGCCCGGCTAATCATCACATTTTCTTCCTCCTTTTTCTTTCTGTTGGATTCCCCGAGGTTAGGGAGACCCCAAGTACTGAATTCCAAAGCTACTAAATCCCTCCTCCCTTCTCCCCCTGATGCCCATGCAGGAAAGGGCAGCTGACAGGCCTGAGATGTGGGAGAACAAGTCCTGGGCCTCATAGACAGTGGTAAGGCTTAGATTCCCACTGGTGAAATAAAGCATGCACCAAAATGCCTCCTAACATCATTTCCATCCAGGGTCTAACGTGCTGCAAAAGAGACTTTCCTGGGTTTTTTTTTTTTTTTTTTTGAGATGGAGTTTTGCTCTTGTTGCCCAGGCTGGAGTGCAATGGCGTGATCTCGGCTCACGGCAACCTCTGCCTCCCGGGTTCAAGTGATTCTCCTGCCTCAGCCTCCCAAGTAGATGGGATTACAGGTATGTACCACCATGCCCGGCTAATTTTGTATTTTTAGAGACGGGGTTTCTCCATGTTGGTCAGGCTGGTCTCAAACTCCCAACATAATGTGATCCGCCCGCCTCAGCCTCCCAAAGTGCTGGGATTACAAGCCTGAGCCACCGGGCCCAGCCTCCTGGGGCACTTTTTAAAAATACTCAGCCAGGGCCCCTGCCTCAGACTAACTGAATCCAGATGCCCAGGGCTGGAGCAGTAGCAACTAAGGAGTGAGGGATTTCTTCTGGAGGTGATGAAAATGTTGTGAAATTGATTGTGGTGACGCTTGCTTAAGTCTGTGACTATAAGGGAAACTGTTAAATTCTACACTTTAAAGGGTATAATATATGCTATGGGGATTATGTTTCGATAAAGCTGTTACAAAAAAAAAAAAGATGAGCCAATCGCACAAGTATTCATAAGCCCATCTGTGCAGAGAGACCACTGCTAACACCTGATATGTGTCCTTCAGATCCTGGTCTACATCCCTTTCCTAATTCATTTACTCCCTTGTCCTGCATCCCTTTACATCCTGTTCTCCAAAATTAGGTTCTGGACATTATTCTATTTTTAAACACCTGGCCAGGTGCAGTGGCTCACACCTATAATCCCAGCACTTTGGGGAGGCTGAAGTGGGTGGATCGCTTGAGTCCAAGTCCAGTCAAGACCAGCCTGGGCAACACGGGGAAAGCCTGTCTCTACAAAAAATACAAAAAAATTAGCTGGGCATGGTGGCATGCACCTGGAGTCCCCATTACTTGGGAGGGCTGAGGTAGGAGGATCACTTGAGCTGGTGACATTGAGGCTGCAGAGAATCATGTTTGGGCCACTGCACTCCAGCTTGGGTGACAAAGTGAGAATGGATCTTCCTGTCCAACTTTCATTCATTCATTCATTGATTCATTCATTCATTTTTTGAGACAGTCTTGCTCTGTCACCCAGGCTGGAGTGCAGTGGCATGACCTCATCTCACTACAACCTCCGCCTCCTGGGTTCAAGTGATTCTCCTGCCTCAGCCTCCCGAATAGCTGGGATTACAGGTGCCCGCCACCATACCCGGCTAATTTTTTTTTGTTTTGTTTTGTTTTTAGTAGAGACGGGGTTTCTCCATTTTGGTCAGGCTGGTCTTGAACTCCTGACCTTGTGATCCACCCATCTCGGCCTCCAAAAGTGTTGAGATTACAGGCGTGAGCCACCATACCCAGCCCCAACTTTCTTATTATTTCGCATTTACCCATTTAAAAAAAGACTTATATATAGTCAATCTATAAAGTAATTAGGATGGGTAAAATATGGTATAGCTACTCAGCAACAAAAAGGATCAAACATCACAAAATGCAGTAGCATAGATGAACCTTAAAAGCATTACACTGAGTGAAAGAAGCTATTCACCAAAGTACACAGCTCATATGAAAAATCTAGAATAGAGACAAAAAGCAGATCAAGGGTTGTCTGGAGCTGAGTTAGGCTTGACTACCAATAGGCCCAAGGGAACTTGGGAGGTGGTGGAAGTATTCTAAAACTGGATTGTGATGACAGCTGAACAGCTGTGTACATTTATAAAAATTATCTAACTGTACACTTACAGTGGGTAAATTATGTGGTATGTAAATTAAATCTCAGTGAACCAGTAAGAAATATATAGCTATTAGGGTCTCTTGAGGAATACCCCATGAGTCAAAGTCCTATGGTTCAAAAATGAAAGAATCCAGGCACCCAAAAATGCCAAGGTTATGAAAAAGTGCAGAGAAGAGAAGCCATAAACAATTCTTAATTAACAGTAGGCTGGGTGCAGTGGCTCACACCTGTAACCCCAGCACTTTGGGAGGCCAAGGCGAGCGAATCACTTGAGGTCAGGAGTTTAAGATAGGCCTGGCCAACATGGTGAAACTTCATCTCTACTAAAAATACAAAAAATTAGCTGGGCATGGTGGCACACGCCTATAATCCCAGCTATTCAAGAGGCTGAGGCAGGAGAATTGCTTGAACCCAGGAGGCGGAGGTTGCGGTGAGCCAAGATCGCACCATTGTACTCCAGCCTGGGCAATAAGAGTGAAACTCTGTCTCAAAAAAAAAAAAAAAAAAAAAAAATTAGCCAGGCATGGTGGTGGGTGCCTATAATCCCAGCTACTTGGGAGGCTGAAGTGGAAGAATTGCTTGAACCTGGGAGGCAGAGGTTGCAATGAGCTGAGATTGCACCCTTGCACTCCAGCCTGGATGACAAAGCAAGACTCTGTCTCCAAAAAAAACCAAAAAAACAAAAAACCAAAAAAAACATAGGCTGGGCATGGTGGTTCACACCTGTAATCCCAATACTTTGGGAGGCCAAGGTAGGAATATCCTGAGGCCAGGAGTTTGAGACCAGCCTGGGCAACATAATAGGATCCCATCTCTATTTAAAAAAAAAAAAAAAAAAAATCAACAACTAAAAAACAAAAAATCTTTCTGAGAGTAAATATTCACTATGACAGTCATTACGTGTGGGCACTGTGAACTTTACATTGACTCCTATGTTGCTGTGAGGCAGGTAGGGGTTTTAAACCCCCTTAATGCTGAAGAGCAACTGAGGCAAAAAGCTTAAGTCATTTGCTCAAGGTCAGGGCCTTGTCAAGGTCACAGAGCAGGTCAGCCTCTGAAGGAACATTCGCCCCAGAACCAGCCAGCACCAAAGCTTCTGTTCTTCAGCACTAGGCTTGCGGAGGGAGAGAAATTCCAGGGTAGTTAACAGCAATGTGGGATGGGTAAAAGTAACCACAGATTTATTCTCTATAAAAAACACAACCCAGATATAAACATGCATCAATCTAGGGCCACATTTTCCAAGCACTGGCCGACGCCAAAATGTGCTGAATCTGGCTGTGAAAACACAGGAAAGCCGTTGTGGAATTCAGAACCTTTGAATCATTCAATAAGTCAAGAACAAGATCTAGAAACCTTCTACAAAGAATGAATATGAGGCTTGCACTACTTTCAAATGTGGGCTGTGCTGGAAAAGCTTGGACCCTCTGCGTCTGACCTTTGGAACAAAACTCATACAGCCCAAGAGAACAGCTGGGAGCCAACGCTGCGAAGTGAGGCATTTCCCACAGTCTCCAGGTCACATGCGCTTGCAGATGACTGTACAACAAGTGCTCACTTGTCCAATAGAGCTCACAAGAGGGTGCCTTTTCTCTTTTAATGGATGCTAACATCATTTTTCATTATCAAGAACAAATAAGCATTGATGGGAAAGGCAGCTGCTTCCAAGAGCATTTGCTGAATCTACTCTGACTGCCTGGAAAGGTAACTGCTCAGACTATATGTGTACCTTGGCTCAGGCTCCTGAGAAATGAAGCCTACAACCCATGCTGCATCCTTCTGAATACCAAAAAAAAAAAAGAAAGCAGAAAGATCTCAGACTGGGAGGCTCACTTCAAGAATCCCAAGTAGGGTCAGGTGCAGCGGCTCACCCCTGTAATCCCTGCACTTTGGGAGGCCAAGGCATGTGGATCGCCAGAGGTCAGGGGTTCAAGACCATACTGGCCATCATGGTGAAACCCCATCTCTAATAAAAATGCAAAAATAAGCCGGGCATGGTGGTGGGCGCCTGTAATCCCAGCTACTTGGGAGGCTGAGGCAGGAGAATCGCTTGAACTCAGGATGCAGAGGTTGCAGTGAGCCGATATCGGATCACTGCACTCCAGCCTGGGTGACAAAGCAAGACTCTGTCTCAAATTTGAAAAAAGAAAAAAAAAAAAAAAAAAAAAAAAGAATTCCAAGTAGGCAAAAATAATAAGAAAAGAGCATGAAGAAGAGTGACCCACAGGTGCCAGAATCCGACTCCGGCATACACTGGAGAACAGCCACAGGTCACTCACAAGATGCTATGATACTGTTGCTACCACCACAAGGAGGTGGGGCACCTGTTCCAGCAGTGGTTCTCCAGCCTTTTATTTTCCTGGTTGCTGCTCTTGCAGAGAGGCTCCGTGGGCCGTTTACCTGGACTGTTTCCATTTTCCAATGTGAAACTGGAAAGCTTGCACACAAAAATGAGGTATGTAAAAGGTTATTCACTAAGACATTGTTTGTGCTAGCAAAACATGGGCGACAGCCCAAATAGCTATCAATAGAGAATTAGTTAAATAAATTATGGAATTTCCTTACAGTGAAATACTATGAACCTATAAAAAAAAAATAAAGCTCTTTATGCTCTGCAGGGGAATGATCATCAAGACACATTATTGTTTGTTGATAAAAGCAAGTGCAAAGCAGCACTATCTTTTGTGTAACTAAAAAGAAGGGGATAAGAAATAAGTTTATGCCTGTAATCCCAACATTTTGGAAGGCTGAGGCAGGAGGATCACTTGAACCCAGGAGTTTGAGTCTGCAGTGAGCCATGACTGCACAACAGCACTCCAGCCTCGGCCACAGAACAAGACTCTGTCTTGGTCAGGCATGGTGGCTCACGCCTATAATCCCAGCACTTTGGGAAGCTGAGGTGGGTGGATCACTTGAGGTCAGGAGTTGGAGACCAGCCTGGCCAACATGGTAAAACTGCGTCTCTACTAAAAATACAAAACTTAGCTGGGCATGGTAGTGCGTGCCCGTAGTCTCAGCTTCTTGGGAGGCTGAGGCAGGAGAATTGCTTGATTCTGGGAGGCAGAGGTTACAGTGAGCCGAGATCACGCCACTGTACTCCAGCCTGGGCAACAGAGCAAGACTCCATCTCAAAGAAAAAAAAGAACAAGACTCTGTCTCAAAGAATATATGTTCATATTTGTTTATAGTTATATATAGAACTTTAAAAGACACTAACAAGTGAGATTTTAGGTATGGGGGAGGCACCTTATTAGACCAAAGGGGGATAGGGTGGGAGTAGAACTTTTCATTGTATACTTTTTAGATTATTTGATTTTTTTTTCAATGGTGTCCATGTGAACATATGACCTATTCATAAAGTTAAAAATAATCCCTTCTTGCAATCACAGTGCAACAGGCATGAGGGTGAAAGTCATCTGCTAAAATGACCGAACAGGAGGGTAGGAGAGCCCACTCCCGCCTCACCCTCCTGAGTAACTGGGATTAGAGACAGGAAGCACTGGACCTGGGAACTTAAGCTGTTAAAAAAAAAAAGAATGGAATTGGAGATTAGTATTCTAAGTGAAGTAACTCAGGAATGGAAAACCAAATATTATATGTTCTCACTCATAAGTGGGAGCTAAGCTATGAGGATGCAAAGGCATAAAAAGATACAATGGACTTTGGGGACTTTGGGGGAAAGGGTGGGAAGGGGGTGAGGGATAAAAGACTACACAGTGTACACAGGTACAGTGTACACTGCTCCGATCATGCGTGCACCAAAATCTCAGAAATCACCCTAAAGAACTTGCTCACGTAACCAACACCACCTGCCCCCCAAAAACCTATTTAAATAATTAAAAAGTTAAAAAAAGCACACACACACACACATGCAAAAGATCAAGAAAAAAAGTAGGGGACCACATGTAAACTGCTTACAATTTACAGAAGGAAAAGTTACATTTTTACAAACACTCAGAGGACTTAGGGAGTAAGTTGTTGGCCTGTCAGAAGGCTCCTTGCACCCACTCCCAGGGGCCGCCACCCCTCTGAGAATCTTAGCAACGTAGGATGCAGGAGACAAGAGGGAGGGGTCCGTGTAGGCGGTGGAAAGGAGGATGACCCACACATGATGGGAGAGGGAAGGGGGTGCTGCCGGCGGATGCTGGTCAGCTGGTCTAGCAAAAAAAATGCTGATGTCAGTTGACCAGAGTCAGACGACCAGATTATCTCTGGAGAGTGTCAGGCAAGCCCCTTGCATTTTTTCTGGGTTCGTTTTATCATGTGTAATGCACAGAGGTGGAAATGTATCAGCAAAGATGTGGGGCTCAAAGGTCTTGGACATCATGGCAAGTAGGAACCAGAATGGCTTTTTAAGAGAACATTCTGATCATGTTCATAGATTTTACATGCATAACTCCTTTCTTTCAGCAAAGCCCATTTTTAGGACTTCATCTCACAGAGGGACTCACACATTGCATGAAGGCAGATATACAGAGAGCCAATGCAAGCTTGTTTATGGTGGCAAAAGATAGACATATCATTGACAGAGGGCTGGATAAATCAATGATGAGCATCCACTCAATGGAAAATGATGCAAAAATTAAAAACCATGAGGGGCCGGGCACGGTGGCTCACGCCTAAATCCCAGCACTTTGGGAGGCCGAGGTGGGTAGATCGCTTGCGGTCAGGAGTTCAGGACCAGCCTGGCCAACATGGTGAAACCCTATCTCTACTAAAAATACAAAAATTAGCCAGGCATGGTGGTAGGTGCCTGTAGTCCCAGCTACAAGGGAGGCTGAGGCATGAGAAATGCTTGAACCCGGGAGGTGGGGGTTGCAGTGAGTCCAGATCATGCCACTACACTCCAACCTGGGTGACAGAGTGAGACTCTGTCTCAAAAAAAATAAATAAAATAAAAAGAATGAGGGAACTGTTTTAAAAAGTATCAAGTAAGTGTATATGTAATAATATGGGAAGAATCTGTCTTTAAAGAGCACAGAACTAAATGGGATAGGGAATAGGCTTAGAATATCTTCAGAAGGAAACAAGAAATCGGCAACACTGCTTGTCTTAGATGAACTGCTGACAGGCAGACGCTTTTAGGCTCTTAGGTACCATTTAAACTGGCTTGTGTTTGTTTTCCTATGTTCACATATACAAACTTTTTTTTTCTTTTGAGATACTCTCTGTTGCCCAGGCTGGAGTGCAGTGGCACAATCTCAGCTCACTGCAACCTCCACCTCCTGGGTTCAAGCGATTCTCGTGCCTCAGCCTCCCAAGTAGCTGGAATTACAGGCATGAGCCACCATGCCTGGCTAATTTTTGTATTTTTAGTAGAGACAGGGTTTCGCCATGTTACCCAGGCTGGTCTTGAACTCCTGAGCTCAGGATATCTGCCTGCCTCAGCCTCCCAAAGTGCTGGGATTACAGGCGTGAGCCACTGCTCCCGGCCCTTTTTCTTTTCTTTAATGAGAAGATTGAACCAAAGGAGGGATGGGTGTTCAGCTGACCGTAATCTCAATAGGCAACATGTGATGTGGCTTCCAAAACCAGATTTCAGTTGCGTTTTCAGAAATTAGACACTCAGGATATGGGAGACTATATAGTCCTTCTCTGATTCTATTTGTGGTTTGATAAGTACATTCTCAGGGTTGCAATCTAATGATTTCAATGATAAGTGTTTTTTTTTCCAAGAGTCATGCTCTAAGAGGGACACTGACCCATGGAGCTGGTCCAGGGGCAGAGGGGCAAGAATGGGAAGGAGCCCTGTGTGGGGTGAGGGGCAGAAAACAGACTCATTGTCAACATTTCTAGGGCTGATTCCTTTGTGAAGGATCGGTCACAATGGCACCAGAGGGTAAGATGTGGGCCAGCAGAGAGAAGAAAGAACAAGATAATCTGACCCTACAAAGAACTAGGCTGTAGCCTCCTGAACACCCCCTCTCAAAGGGCTTTACCAGGTGCTGCCTCATAGAGCACTAACGGTCAGTGCTTAGGCCTGGAGTCTAGATAGATGTGGACTTGAATGCAAACTGTGCCTCTGACTAGCTGTGTTAACTTCAGGAAAGTTCATTAACGCTTGAGTCTTAGTTTCCTCTTCAACTACAGAGTGGCCCCCACCTGTCACAGTTGGTGGGAACATTTGAAGAATTTGTGGTAAGCTGCTGCTCCTGTTCTGCCACAGATGGCTTTTGCAGAACTGGAAACTTCTGCAACTGCCTCTGAGGCCACCCTAAGGAGAGGCAGTGCCCCCAAGGTGGGTGTGCAGGTTCCAGGACAGGGCAACATCCCCAGGGCCTTCCCTGTAGGGTCAAATCCTGAGAGTGTGGACTGCCTCCCTGTGGCCCCCGTCCATGCCCTCAGGATTGGCCACTCCTGCCTTTGGGTGTGGTGGTCCCTTGCCTGTGGGGGGTGCCTGGGGAGCCAGAAGGAAGCCCTGAACCTGAGAAAGTCAATCCTTCTCCACCCCTCTTGATCAAAGGTTTGATGCCATGGGGAACAGCAGCTGCGCACACCAACCACTCCCTTCTCAGGCCATCTGGAAACATCTCTGTGGCCATGAAAGGAGTTTCCTGGGCTGCTGTTTTGCTTTTCTGACCCCCTCCTTGAGGCCTTAGCAGTGAGTGCCTAGGACTTGAGCCAAGGTTTGGGCTAGTGAAGGGCATCAAGGAAGGCGTGGGCCCCCTGGAACTGTGGGTTAAGATATAGGCACCTGTGGGAGGCTCTGTGGCCTTCAACAGTCTCTCAAAGGGTCTCAGATCCCAAAAGGATTAAAGATCTACTGAGGGGGCCGGGCATGATTGCTCAGGCCTGTAATCCCAGCAGTTTGGGAGGCTAAGGCAGGAAGATCACCTGAGTCCAGGAGTTTGAGATCAGCCTGGGCAACATAGTGAGACCCCGTCTCTACAAAAAATTAAAAAATTGGCCGGGCATGGTGGTGCCTGCCTGTTATCCCCGCACTTTGGGAGGCCAAGGCGGATGGATCGCTTGAGCTCAGGAGTTCGACACCAACCTGGGCAACATGGAAAGACCCGATCTCTAAAAAAAGAAAAAATTAGCCAGGTGTGGTGGCATGCTCCTGTAGTCCCAATTACTGGGCAGGCTGAGGTGGGGTTAATTGCTTGAGCCCAGGAGGTCAAGGCTGCAACTAGCCGTGATCACATCATTGCACTCCAGCCCGGATGACAGAGTGAGACCCTGACTCTAAAAACGAAGGAAAAAGTAAAAGACATACTGAGGGGTTAAAATGAGTGCTGTGGGTGTGTGGAGGAGGGTGGAGAAGGAAGCGGAGGCAACTGAGGCCACAATGCCTAATTGTTTCCAATACCCCCATCCCCAACTCAAACCCTCTGACCTGTAGATAAATAACGTCAGGCCTCCTGTGTGAGTGCTTTGAGTGCTGCAAATTACAAAATACAAAGCACAGCTGAGGAGTGGGGACAGGGTGGTCAAAAGGTGAGAGGAGAACATGGAGACAGAACGGCTTTGTCAGCCGACGCTTTTTTCCCCACAGACCCAATTCATCTCTGGACTCCTGGACCATTGCAGTAGCTCCTTAATCTTCCCAATTCTGGCCCAGGTTGCTATGGCCTCTTCTCTACACAGTAGCCCCAGTGAGCTTGCTACAACCTCGGTCAGGCCATGACAAGCTTCTGCTCTATGCAGAGCCCTCCAGAGACTCACTTCTCCCAGAATAAAAGCCCAGCTCTCTATAGTGAGGCCTCAGCTACTTCTGACTTTGTCACCAACTACCCTCATGTCACTTGCTCTGCTCAGCCAACACCCTGGAGGTAACTGTGGGCATGAAATCACGAGAATGAGGTGCAGTCCTAGCCAGCTTCGAAGACGCATGAAGTTATGGGAGTGCCACTCCTGGTTCATCAGCACTGTTCTCCTGGGGTTGACTCCAAGGTCCTTTTGCCAAAAACATACAACAAGGTAGTAAACGCTGTAGAGAAAACAATAAAACAGGCGCTGGGCATGGTGGCTCATGCCTGTAATCCCAAGCACTTTGAGAGGTCGACATGGGTAGATCACTTGAAATCAGCCCGGCCAACATGGCGAAACCCTATCTCTACTAAAAATACAAAAATTAGCCAGGTGTGGTGGTGCGCACCTGTAATCCCAGCTACTTGAGAGGCTGAGGCAGGAGAATCACTTGAACCCAGGAGGTGGAGGTTGCAGTGAGCCGAAATCACACCATTGCACTCCAGCCTGGGTGACAAAGGGATACTCTGTCTCAAAATAAATAAATAAATAATAATAAAATAAAATAAACAGGGAGGATAAGGAGGGAGTGCTGGAGGCAGTGGGGTGCCATGTCAAAGGCAATGAAGGTGACTTCGAGCAAAGGCAGTTTTAGCTGAGACCTAAGACTTGCTGGAAGGGAGGGAAGGAGGGAGGAAGGGAGCCACTCGGTCCCCTTTGGAAGGACATTTCAGGCAGAGGGAAAAGCAAACACAACTTGGTTGGAAGCCAGTCCAGGGTGGTGGCTGAGTAGAGCGAGTGACACAAGGGTAGTCAGTGACAAAGTCAGACGTAGCTGGAGCCTCAGTGTAGAGAGCCGGGCTTTTATTCTTGGAGAAGCAAGGAGTGTCTTGGAGTTTTTTATCTGTAGATCAGAGGGTTTGAGTTGGGGGTGGGGGGATTGGAAACAGCAGACATTGTGGCCTCAGCTGCCTCCCTTTCATTCTCCAGCCTCTCTCCAACACCCCCAGCGCTCGTCTGTTGCCAGGCTGGAGTGCAGTGGTGCGATCTTGGCTCACTGCAACCTCCACCTCCCAGGTTCAAGCAATTCTCCTCAGCCTCCCGAGTAGCTGGGACTACAGGCACGTGCCACGATGCCCAACTAATTTTTGTATTTTTAGTAGAGACGAGGTTTCGCCATGTTGGCCAGGACAGTCTCGATCTCTTGACCTTGTGATCTGCCTGCCTTGGCCTCCCAAAGTGCTGGGATTACAGGTGTGAGCCATCGTGCCCGGCCAACCCCTCAGTTATTGACCTTATCAGAAGCACCATGCAGAATTGCAGTTAATCTTCACAACAGCCTAGAAGGTGGGTACTGTGTTACTCCCATTTCATAGGTGAATAAAGCAATACTCACAGTGGTAAGGGATTTGCCCAAGGCCACGTAGCTATAACAGCACACAGCAGAGCTGGGAATTGAACTCAGGCCTGCCGGACCCCGAAGCCCATCACCTTAACTTTCACCTAGCCCTGCCTCCCTGGAGGATGTGCCTCTTTGCCCCTCTGTGCAGGGAGTAAAGAGGCAGAAAGAGGCAAAGTCACCAAAGGAGGGCGGCGGCTTACAGATGGGAGCAGTTTTCCCAGGACAAGCCACTGGGGCATCTCAGTCAAGCCCGCACTGCAGGTGGAAGGCTAAAAGTGCTGATGAGGCAGGTGGTGTTGATGTCTGACCAGGCCCATTTAAAGCAGGCCTTCGGGGATTTCAGCAGTTGTGCTGCTGAAATCAGCACAACTGGCTCTGCGTGCTGTAAATAAGTTGACTCAACACCTTGGCAGGTGATAGGGCTGTTTGGCCCTGGCAAAACCTGAAAGGCCACCTGGCTGTTCCCAAAGGCCTTAGTTTGCTTAAATAATGGCAAAACCTCTGGTGTGAATTCCCAGAGAACTTCCTGCCTTCTGACATGAGAGGGCACACACCAAGGGAGCCAGGAAGAGAAAAATCTCTTTCCCCCTCAATCAATTCCATAGGAAAACTGCTTATTAACTAAATCAGGAGGCAGAGGCTTACCGTTCATACCAGCATTAAATACTCTTTCCCTTCTCATTGTGAATGCACCATTTCTGCTGACAGGGCAGGAGTTCAGACCAGTCAGGCTACTGCTTTCTCTTTTAAACACCCTTTTAAGCCATTAGCTTAGGCTCATCTGGAAAACCTGCCTGCCTGCCTGCCTGCCTTTTGATTACACACACAATATATCCAGCTTATCTCAGGTGTCCATTTCCTTCAGCAGGTAGGGGGCTGTGGTTTCCCAGAAGCATTTCTGTTTCTGGGAAGGCTGCAAACCAGCACTGCACTCCAGCTTGGGTGACAGAGTCAGACCCCCATCTCAAAAAAAAAAAAAGAAAAAAAAGAAACGTTACCTTTTCTAGAACACTACCACCCCACAAACACTGCTTTTGAAGGCAGTCTTGGCTAAAGCCGTTGGTGGCGGAGATAATATTAGCAGCTAATGCTCTATAGCACACTGCATGCCAGGCTTATATTAGTCATTTATTTTCATAATAATAGTATGAATTAGATACTATTATTGTCTCCATTTGACAGATGAGAAAACTGAGGCATATGGGGGTCGAGTAACTTGCCCAAGGTCACATAACTTACAAGTTACTGGTGTGAACCTGGAATTCGAGCGAGCACAGGCCATCTGGCCCCAGAGCCCGTGGCTCTTAACCACTATGCTTTCATGAAGGGTTTTCTGTCTATGAGGCTTGAGAAAGACTGGAAGAAGCACGATGCCAACACACCTGAACACAATGAACCCGGGGGAACTGTGGCTTTCTCTATCTGAACCAGTTCATGATATGAGGCTTAGAGGCACCAATGTTGCATTTGGAACAGCAACAAACAAGCTTGGGACTGCACGGTGGTTACAAGTAACAAGTCTAAAGTCAGCCACACCAAGATTGAGGTTTCAGCTCCACCACTCAGACATACTTGAGGTTAAGTCACTTACCCTCTCTAAGCCTTAGTTTCCTCTCTATAAGATGGGCCGAATGGCAATTTCTAAATAGCAGGACTGTCGTGAGAACTACCTGAGAAGGTATATAATGTAAAGTGACCAGCCTAATCTGACAAGCCTGTTGGATTTTATGCATGGGCAGTTTTGCTGAAAACTGTGCATAACTCAAAACATGCTCAGCTTTCCTTTAAAAGTAGATGTGATGCACTCCCATTCTTTAAAAGCTGCAAAATGGGACTTTATGCCAGGTGCAGGAACTCATGCCTATAATCCCAGCACTTTGAAAGCCAAGGTGGGAGGATTGCTTGAGCCCAGGAACTCAAGACCAGCCTGGGCAATACAGTGAGGCCCCTGTCTCTACAAAACATACTATTTAAAAAAAAATTTTTAATGGGATTTTACTAAGTAAAATATTATAGTGCAGTTTCAAGTCTGAATGATTCAAATCTGCTGAATGTCAGGTACTGTCCATAGCTAATATTGGACTCCTGCTGTGCACCAGGCATGCCACTCAGCACTTTAATCCACTATTCATGTTCAGGAAACGTTGGTCATTATTAAAAATAGTAAAAGTATATGGACTATGTTTGTTACCTGCTACTACATTAAAAGAAACCTAAAATAGGCCTGGTGCGGTGGCTCACACCTGTAATCCCAACACTTTGGGAGGCCAAGGTGGGTGGATCACTTGAAGTCAGGAGTTTGAGACTAGCCTGGTCAAGATGGCGAAACCCCATCTCTACCAAAAATACAAAACTTAGTCAGGCATGGTGGTGCGTGCCTACAGTCCCAGCTAGCTACTTGGGAGGCTGAGGCACAAGAGTCGCCTAAACCCGGGGGTGGGAGGTGGAGGGTGCAGTAAGCCAAGATTGCACCACTGCACTCCAGTCTGAGTGATAAAGCGAGACTCTGTCTCACCAAAATAAAAAAAAAAGAAAGAAATCTAAAATAGCCATATTTGAGGACTTTTGACAATCTTCCCTCCTAGCTTTCCTCCTTTTGGGTGGATGGGGGAGACCTGTGGAAGACAGGGGAAACGTAAATGGGGACATTTTGCTAAACATCTGAGTGACAGCTTTGGAAAACGATCACACCTAAGTTTACACTGTCTTGACCTTGATGTCTAATTCCAGGGTCTATCAAATCATAACCTTTTGTTTCTTTGGAAAGCAACATGCTGATACCATCAGCTTTATCTTAGACACTTCAGATGTAGAAATGCCAGCTATGCTTTATTATAGGGGAAGAAAATGTCTTTTTAAATTACAAACTTGAGTCCCATGTGTGGCTAGTGTGTGCATGCATATAGCTTACATGAAAACTATATGCTTTTAAACACAAAAACAGAAATGTGTAACTGCTCCTGGAACCCAACTGATGCTTCAAATTCTATCTCCAAAGTGGGAGAACAAAAAGGGGGCCTTAGACAAATCAAAGGCAAGAACACCACCTTCTCTTCTCATGTTCCCTTCTGGGTACACAAGGACCTTGGGAGGTGATGTTTGAAATGACTTGCATGTGAGAGTTTGTAATAAATACAAGACATTCTTGGGATGGTTGGGGATATTTGCCATCAGAGTGGACGTTAGATGATACTATACGTTTTCTTAGTTGTGATAATGGCATTGTGGTTCAGGAGATGCAGACTAGGGGTGAAACATGCCTGCAGCATACTTTCAAATGGCTCATAAAGTACGTGCTCGGACGCACACGCTTAAGAGGCACACACAGAGAAGGCAAATATGACAATGTTAATTGTAAAATGAGGGTGTTGTTTTTGTGTTTTTTTTTTTTGAGACAGGGCCTTGCCCTATCACCGAGGCTGGAGTGCAATGGTAATCATAGCTCATTGCACCCTGGACCTCCCAGGCTCAAGCAATCCTCCCACCTCAGCCTTCTGAGTAGCTGGGACCACAGGTGCGCACCACCATGCTTGGCTTCATTGTACTATTTCTCAACTTTTATGTATTTAAGTTTCCATAATTAGAAGTTTTGGGGATGGGGAGGGGCTTCTATAATGAGAACTAACCAAACTAACCGTGTGGATTTACTGCAGATAAAATTAGGACTGAGATTCACCCAGTACGGACTGACACAACCACACCAATGGTTGAAATATTGAAAAGTCCCATCAGTTGGTGAGTAGCCTTTGCTCTGAGCCTCCTGGGGTCCTCGCCAGTGCCCACCCTCCAGCTGCTGCCCAGGGCCCCAGCACTTCTTGAGCACTGAACACCAGGCATCCACTTTCATTGCAAAGGGTCCAGGCTGTACTGGTCATCAAACTTTACTTATGTATTTATTTATGACAGGGCATTGCTCTGCACCCAGGATGGAGTGCACCATGTTGAATGCAAACGGTCCAGGCTGTACTGGTCATCATCAAACTTATTTATTTATTTGAGACAGGGTCTTGCTGTGTCGCCCAGGCTGGAATGCAGTAGTGCGATCTTGGCTCACTGCAAGCTCTGCCTCCCAGGTTCAAGCAATTATCCTATCTCGGCCTCCTGAGCAGCTGGGATTAAAGGCGCCCACCGCCACGCCCAGCTAATTTTTGTATTATTGATAGAGATGGGGTTTCACCATGTTGGCCAGGCTCAAACTCCTGACCTCAAGTAATCTGCCCGACTCGGCCTCCCAAAGTGCTAGGATTACAGGCATGAGCGACCGCACCCAGCCATCATCAAACATTTTAAAACTGTGCTTCTGGCCATTCACGGTGGCTAATGCCTGTAATTCCAGCACTTTAGGAGGCTGACGCAGGAGGATTGCTTGAGGCCAGGAATTCAAGACCAGCCTGGGCAACATAGCAAGACCCTGTCTCTACAAAAAATTTAAAATTAGCGGGATGTGGTGGCATGTGCCTGTAGTGCCAGCTACTTGGGAGGCTGAGGTGGGAAGATCGCTTGAGGCTGGGAAGTTGAGCTGCAGTGAGCTATGACTGCACCACTGCACTCTAGCCTAGGTGACAGAACATGGCCCTGTCTTAAAATAAATAAATCATTATTCTTGCATATTCTTAACTACTGGCCATACTCCACCAATCTCTCCTCTTGGTCATCTTTGTCCACATAACTTGTTTCTCATGGATATAAACAGGAAGAGCCCTGTGGCACACAGGTTAAGTGCTCAGGCTGAACTGAGTTTAAATCTTGGCTCTGCCGCCTCCCATCTGTGGGACCCTGGACTAGTCACTTTACCTCTCAGAGCCTCAGTTTACTTTACTGCAAATTGGAGATAATACAGTCAGTTCTTCAATAATCCTTGTTTTGAAAATGCAAATGTGTTTCAATCTGAATGATGTATTAGGAAATAACTTGAGCAGGCTGGGTGCACTGGCTCATGCCTGTAATCCCAGAACTCTGGGAGGCCAGGGCAGGCAGATCACCTGAGGTCAGGAGTTCAAGACCAGCCTGGCCAACATGGCAAAACCCCGTCTCTACTAAAAATACAAAAAAATTAGCTGGGAGTGGTGGTGCACACCTGTAATCCCAGCTACTGGGGAGGCTGAGGCAGGAGAATCACTTGAACCCGGGAGGCAGAAGTTGCAGTGAGCCAAGATTGTGCCACTGCATTCCAGCCTGGGTGACAGAGCAAGACTCCATCTCAACAAAAAAAAAAAAAAAAAAAAAAAGGAAAATAACTTGAGCATAACTCAATGTCAAGGTTGCTCACATGTGCAATTTTGTCTCCAACCAACACTAGGCGAATGCAGAAGACTCTATCCAGCTGAAGCACAGGAACGCACAAAACACCCACCTTCTCCAGCTGCCTCAGTTCACGTGTTACAAACCTCACCCATCCACACCTGGTGTTACAACTTCCATCTCATTTCAGACAATTCTCCTTCCACCACTTATAATAACAAGCCGCAACCCTTTAGAGACCCATTTCCACAAGCAAAATTCTTTTTGTCTAATGTATTATGATGAAGTTCTTGAGTGCTGAGCTCCTAAACCCATTTTCCCATAAGCCTGGTGGTTTTTGTTTTTGTTTTTTGAGACTGGGTCTCACTCTGTTGCCCAGGCTGGAATCCAGTGGCACAATCATGGCTCACTGCAGCATTGACCTCCCAGGCTCAAGCGATCCTCCCACCTCAGCCTTCCAGGTAGCTGGGACTACCAGGTAATTTTTTTGTACTTTTTGTATTTTTTGTTAGGATGGGGTCTCACTCTGTTGCCCAGGCTGGTCCTGAACTCCTGGGCACAAGCGATCCACCTGCCTCGGCCTCCCAAAGTACTGGGATTACAGGCTTGAGCCACCGTGCCCAGCCTAAGTCTAGTGTGTTTAATGGGCGATTTGACACAGTGTGGTGATTTTTAGGAAGACCTACGTCACAGGGTATGGAGTGAAGTATATATAAGATCGGTATACAGTGGGGGTTAGCCCAGACCCAGGCCAGTTGTAAGTGGTCCATAGATGTCAGCTGTGACTGTTCTCACTCTGAATGTAGACAAGCCTGGTGCATAAAAGATGCCCAGTGAACATTTATTGAATTTTCCTTGACGGGTCTATGGCTTATTAATCTTAGTGCACTAATTAAAGAGACATCTATCTCTCCCATATGTTGGAGAGGGACAAACCATAAATTAGAGAGGAAGCTTCCAAGTTCTAACGGAGCCCCGCCCTTCCATGCATGGCACGAAGAAGATAAGAAAGGCAGTGTCCCTGTCTGCTAGGCCTGCCCGATTAGGTGGTAAGCAAGGCAAGGACATAAGCGATTGGCCATTGTGTGGCAACACGGGGCCAATTTTGAGATAAGGAGCCTAGACCCTGAGTCCTTAAGTCAGGGTCCCAGTATAGCATTAAGTGGTTGAGAGCCCCAGGTCAGAGGTCAGACGACCCAAGTTCAAGCCCCAGATCCACTTATCAATTATACCACCTCGGGCACGTGATTTCACCTCTCCTGCCTCAATTTCCTCGTATGCAAAACAGAAATAGTGATGGTCTGTATTTCCTAAGGGGATAGGATGATTCAACAAGTTAATCCATGTAAAGCCCTTTAGCACTGTCAGACACAGAATAAAAGCTCAATGGGCCAGGCACGGTGGCTCACGCCTGTAATCCCAGCACTTTAGGAGGCAGAGGCAAGAGGCCAGGAATTTGAGATCAGGCTGGGCAACATAGTGAGATCTGTTTACAAAAAAAAAATTTTTTTTTTTTTTTTTTTGAGATGGAGTCTCGCTCTGTAGCCAGGCTGGAGTGCAGTGGCGTGATCTCGGCTCACTGCAACCTCCACCTCCTGGGTTCAAGAGATTCTCCTGCCTTAGTCTCCAGAGTAGCTGGGACTACAGGTGCGTGCTACCACGCCTAGCTAATTTTTGTATTTTTAGTAGAGACAGGGTTTCACCATGTTGGCCAGGATGGTCTCGATCTCTTGACCTTGTGATCCACCCGCCTCCACCTCCCAAAGTGCTGGGATTACAGGTGTGAGCCACTGCGCCCGGCTACAAAAAAACTTTTTTAAATTAACCAGGTGTGGTGGCACATGCCTATGGTCCCAGCTACTCGGAAGGCTCAGGTGGGAGGATTGCTTGAGCCTAGGAGTTCCAGGCTACAGCGAGCTGTGATCTGCACTGCACTCCAGCTTGGGTGACAAAGTGAGACCCTGTCTTTTTTTTTTTTTTTTTTTTTTTTGAGACGGAGTCTTGCTCTTTCACCCAGGCCAGAGTGCAGTGGTGCGATCTCGGCTCACTGCAAGCTCTGCCTCCCGGGTTCATGCCATTCTCCTGCCTCAGCCTCCTGAGTAGCTGGGACTACAGGCGCCCACCACCGTGCCCGGCTAATTTTTTGTATTTTTTAGTAGAGACGGGGTTTCACCGTGTTAGCCAGGATGGTCTCGATCTCCTGACCTCGTGATCCGCCTGCCTTGGCCTCCCAAAGTGCAGGGATTACAGGCGTGAGCCACCGCACCCGGCCTGAGACCCTGTCTTAAAAAGAAAAAAAAAAGGGATTCTGGGATTCTGGGGCTGAAAAAGAAGATCAGAGCCTGTGCAGGAAAGTGTAGGTGTGAGTAGCAGCCAGGGAAGGTCTGAGTTGCCTGGGACTGCAAGGCAGAACAGCTAGGAGCTAACTTCCACCAACCACCCGCCCAGAACCCTTTCTCATACACCAGCCCGCGCTTAGCCGTGTCCATGGAAGAAATGAGAATCAGCTCTGTCTCCTGCACATCATTTCCAAAAGATGGGAGAGCCTCCTCCGCTGGCAGGGAAAGGATTCACCTGACGCAGGAGTTGGCTGCACAGTCTGGTTTGCATCACTTCGTCTCGGTGGAAGCTGATGGAGGCAGAGGCACTTATCTGTCCTCCAGAAGATAAGGTCTAAAAAAACTAGAGACCAGCTCTAGCCTCTGCCTTCCCCTCCCAGCTTATCTCCCACCTGTGAGCCCATCTATCCACCAGGCCCTGCCACACTAGGCCTCTTGCCAACTCCACACACTGCGCTCCTTCCTGTCTCAGGCTGTCAGCCCTTGCTATTCCTCTCCTTGGAATTCTCTTCCTACTGCTCTCTTCATGGTGTCCTCCTTTCTACCACTAGGTACCACACAAACATCCTCCTGCCTGACCCACTCCTCAGCTAAAGGGGCCCTGCACCACTACCCCAGGCACTCCCTACCCTGTTTCACTGCTTTACATCCTTCTAGAATGTGCTGCCCTCTGAAATCCTTATTTATTGCCACGTTCCCTGAAGGCGTAAGGCTGGTGCCTGGCCCACAGCAGACTCTGAATGAATCTGGATGTCAACTGGCTGGTACCCACCTGAAGGCAGAGGCGGAGTCATTCATCTGTCCATGAACATCCCCTAAGGGCCCTCTATGTGCTGGGGACTGAGCTTTGGGCTCCGGGAGTGGGGATGGGACACAAGAGACCCAAATCTTTACCTCTGAGGTCCTTCCAGGCACAGGAAAAGATGTAGTCAGAGGGGGTCTAGCCAGGCGGTGTCTTGTGGAAGACAGGCCCAGTCAGGAAGGTGATAGTTTTAGGACGGGAGGCAGAGCTCCCCGGAGCACACACCTGGTGGTGGCAGAGAGGGCTAGGCCAGGTGGCCCCAAAAGCCCTTCCAACTTTACGATTCTGAGGCAAAGGTGAAGAAAGCAACATAATAGTAGCCAAGAAAAGACCCGTAATTGACAGGGAGGAAAGGTCTCCAGATAGACTCAGGCCTGAAAACAACCAGGGGCATGAGAGCAACCATCAGAGGCTACCATTTTCTTTAAAAAAAAAAAAAAAATAAAAAATTTAAAAAAAAAAAAAAAAAAAAAAAAAAAAAAAAGGTCAGCTGCAGTGGCTCACGCCTGTAATCCCAACACTTTGGGAGGCTGAGGTGGGCGGATCATGACGAGGTCAGGAGATCAAGACCATCCTGGCTAACACGGTGAAACCCCATCTCTACTAAGAATACAAAAAAAATTATCCAGGCCTGGTGGCACGCACCTGTAGTCCCCAGCATGAGCCACCACGCCCAGCCCCAGCTAATGTTTTTATCTTTTGTAGAGATGGGGTCTCCCTATGTTGCCGGGGCTGGTCTTGAACTCCTGGACTCCAGCGATACTCCCACCTTGGCCTCCCAAACTGCTGGGATTATAGGTGTGAACCACCACTACCAGCCATGGATAAAATATTTTAATTATGAAATTACATTTGCAGGTTGGGCACAGTGGCTCATGCTTATAATCCCCGCACTGTGGGAGACCGAAGCGGGAGGATCTCTTGATCCCAGGAGCTCAACACCAGCCTGGGCAACATAGTGAGACCCTGTCTCAATTAAAAAAAGAAAAAAAAAAAGAAATTGCATTTGCAGAAGATTTTCTATGAACACCTGATAGGCCATGGTGCAATTTAGAGGCATCTTACCATGTGCTGCCTCGAAGGAATCAGAAAGCAGCCAATAGACATTGAAGTAGGAAGAGCAAGAGCATGATTTTGAAAAAATGTATGTACATAAATCTAACTGTATGAAACATTTCTATAGGCATATTTTAGTAGTTATTGATATAGATGTATTTGTAATAAGAGAAATAGCTGTGTGGAGTCATTCATTCATTTAAATATCTGAGGACCTCCTCTATGCTGGGCAGAATTCTGAGCCCAAGCCCTAGAAGTACAGCAATGAACAAAACAGACCCACCCTCAAGGAGCTCATATTCAAAGAGAGGGAGACAAGCAGATCATGAAATTGAATACTAATTAGTGCCATGGAAAAAAGGCAGGGTAGGCGGTACAGTGACAAGGGTATAGATGTGAGCTATTATCCAAGACACACTCTGCTGAGAACTGGGGCAGTTTGAGCAGAGACTGGAAAGAGATAAGCAAGAGTGGCATGAAGATGCCTGGGGGAAGGGTGCTTTGGGCACAGGGAACAGCAGGCACAATGGCCCTGAGGCAGGAGAGTGTTGGATAACAATTTACTTTAGTAAAATGCCATTACTGACTCTTGCATTTATATTACAACATATAAGATAATAATAGAGACCTCACTTCTAGGAGGATGTATACAAAAATGTTCCCCGGTGGTGATATCTAGATAGTGACTTTACACACAATTTAAATATTTTTGTTCTTTTTATTAAGGGATGGTATCTCCCTATGGAGGCTGGACTTCAACACTTGGGCTCAACTGATCCTCTCACCTCAGCCTCCAGAACACCTGGGACTATAGGCATGTACCACTGCACCCGGCTTTTTTCTTTTAGCTATCTATATTTTCCAATGTTTTTCCCACAACAAACATGTATTAACTGCAAAATAATGACAAATACCAATGGAAAGTCCAAGGTAGTAAGAGCTGTTGCCAAAATCACATGAAGGTAAGAGCCCTGTGGAGAAGCTGGATCCTCTCTAAGGCACAGGTTTATGCTTAACTCATAGAAACCTAATTATGCAACTGATCTTATTTTCCTCTTTGCTTTGACTGGTAGGAAGCTCAGGGTCAAATTTGTGGTCTGCTTTTAGCAGGGATCTAGGTCTGTGGCAAACACATCACTATCCAACCTTCTTCCTATACTCATCTTTTTTTAAAAATTGTAAGCCGGGTGCAGTGGCTCACGCCTGTAATCCCAGCACTTCAGGAGGCCGAGGCGGGCAGATCACCTGAGGTCAGGAGTTCGAGACCAGCCTGATCAACATGGAGAAACCAGCCGGGCGCGGTGGCTCAAGCTTGTAATCCCAGCACTTTGGGAGGCCGAGGCGGGCGGATCACGAGGTCAGGAGATCGAGACCATGGTGTAACCCCGTCTCTACTAAAAAAATACAAAAAAATTAGCCGGGCGTGGTGGCAGGCACCTGTAGTCCCAGCTACTCGGAGAGGCTGAGGCAGGAGAATGGCGTGAACCCGGGAGGCGGAGTTTGCAGTGAGCCGAGATTGCGCCACTGCACTCCAGCCTGGGCGACCGGGCGAGACTCCGCCTCAAAAAACAAACAAACAAACAAACAAACAAAAAAACCATGGAGAAACCTCATCTCTACTAAAAATACAAAATTAGCTGGGTGTGGTGACGCATGCCTGTAATCCCAGCTACTTGGGAGGCTGGGGCACTTGAACCCAGGAGGCAGAGGTTGCAGTGAGCCAAAATCACGCCATTGCACTCCAGCCTGGGCAACAAGAGCGAAACTCCATCTCAAAAAAAAAAAAAAAAAATGTAATTAAAATATTTTATAACATATTTTTAGAGATGGGGGTCTCTCTATGTTGCCCCAGCTGGTGTGGAATACTTAGGCTCAAGTGATCCTCCTGCTCTCCTGCTTCAGCCTCCCAAGTAACTGGCAATACAAGTGCACACTACCACACCTGGCTCTCCTCTTGTCTTTTATTCTTATTTCTCCTTTGCCCATTTCCTTAACCCTATCTGAGAAATACATATAGCTATTATGTGATTATGCATCTGGGTGCCCCAAACCTCAAAATTCTTTGTTGGAGAGGTAGGAATGAACAAAGCAAATACAAAAACAAACGAACAACAATAACAACAAAAGACCGAGATATAGACAAGAGATTCTTAATGAAGTCTTGAAAAAGAAATGTTATTTTGGAAAGTCTTGTTACTATAAGAAAGAGAATCCCCATCTCTGGGGAATCCCAACTTTCTCATTATTGAAACTTAATGGTCTAGGCCGGGCACGGTGGCTCAGGCCTATAATCCCAGCACTTTGGGAGGCCGAGGCGGGTGGATTACCTGAGGTCAGGAGTTCAAGACCAGCCTGGCCAACATGGTGAAACCCCGCCTCTACTAAAATTACAAAAAAAAGTAGCTGGGAATGGTGGCGCACCCCTGTAATCCCAGCTACTCGGGAGGCTGAGGCGGCAGAATTGCTTGAGCCCGGGAGGCAGAGGTTGCAGTGAGTCGAGATCGTGCCACTGCACTCTAGCCTGGCCGACAGAGCGAGACTCTGTCTCAAAAAAAAAAAAAAAAAAAAGGAAACTTAATGGTCTAAAATGGAGTAGGGATGGTCTGGTTTATCGTGTTCTATTATGAAAATAAAATGACGCTAAAACTTTCTAAGTGGCAGATCTCCCTGTCACAGTAGACCACAGCTAAATTAACCTCTCTGGGTCTCAGCTCCCTTATCCAAAAACGGGGTCTAGGCCGGGTGCAGTGGCTCACATCTGTAATCCCAGCAATTTGGGAGGCTGAGACAGGTGGATCACTTGAGGTCAGGAGTTCGAGACTAGCCTGGCCAATGTGGTGAAACCCCATCTCTACTAAAAATACGAAAATTAGCCGGGCATGATGGTGGGCGCCTGTAATCCCAGCTACTCGGGAGGCTAAGGCAGGAGGATTGCTTGAACCCAGGAGGCAGAGGTTGTAGTGAGCCGAGATCACACCACCGCACTCCAGCCTGGACAACAGAGTGAGACTGTCTCAAAAAAAAAAAAAAAGAAAAAACAAAAATGGGGTCTAGAACTTACTACTCCCACAGAATAACTGGGAGAATTATATGTTACTATACAAATGCTCAGGGCAATGCCCCACATATAGTAAGGCTATGTCAGTGTTAACAATAATAGCAATTATGTTTACCGATTATCAGTAATAACTAATAGTATTTCTGAGTGCATACATGACATTCTATATTGTTCATCTCATTTAATCTCCCCCAAAACCTTATGAAGTAGGTTCTACTAAAGCCATTTTACAGAGGGAAAACATTGACCGGAAGACAAGATGCCCTTGAAAGAAATCCTGCTACTGGTCCCCTGGATTTTGGGAGAGCCTGGGCCAGTTTTCTCAAGGAAGGGAAGCAGTGCATCCAGCAGTTAGGGACAAGTTGTGAATCTTTGCCCTGCCACTAAATAGTCAAGGGGATGTCTCAGAGCCGCAGTGTCTTCATCCATAAAATGGGATAATATAAATTTTTTTTTTTTTTTTTTTTTTTTTGTAAACAGAATCTCGCTCTGTCACCCAGGCTGGAGCACAGTGGCGTGATCTCAGCTCACTGCAACCTCTGCCTCCCGGGTTCAAGCAATTCTCCTGCTTCAGCCTCCCAAGTAGCTGGGACTACAGGCGCGCACCACCACACTCGGCTAATTTTCTGTATTTTTAGTAGAGAAGGGGTTTCACCATGTTGGCTAGGCTGGTCTCAAACTCCTGACCTCGTGATTCACCTGCCTCGGCCTCCCAAAGTGCTGGGATTACAGACGTGAGCCACCGTGCCTGGCTGATATAAAAGTATAGTAGGGTTGGTGTGAAACACTAAACGATCTCATATATGTAAAACTAAATGCATACCAGTGAGTGAAGGGTTCTCAATCAATAAATAACTGAAGGGTCCTCAATTATTTGACACATAGGAGAAGATTAACTAAAAACAAGGCACAAGATAGAAAGAGAAACTAGATCCAACTGTGACAGAGAAATTTCCCATGAGAGGAAAACAAAGCTTTTAAAAAGTGTTAAATATCTGGCCGGGCGCGGTGGCTCACGCTTGTAATCCCAGCACTTTGGGAGGCCGAGGCGGGCGGATCACGAGGTCAGGAGATCGAGACCACGGTGAAACCCCGTCTCTACTAAAAATACAAAAAAAAAATTAGCCGGGCGTGGTGGCGGGCGCCTGTAGTCCCAGCTACTCGGAGAGGCTGAGGCAGGAGAATGGCGTGAACCCGGGAGGCGGAGCTTGCAGTGAGCCGAGATTGCGCCACTGCACTCCAGCCTGGGCGACAGAGCGAGACTCTGTCTCAAAAAAAAAAAAAAAAAAAAAAAAAAAAAAAAAAAAAAAAAAAAAGTGTTAAATATCTGAAAGTCATGACATGTCTAGAAATACTTAAAGAAAAAAAAAAAAGGAGACAGGTCACCTGTCTTGAGGCAAACAAGCAAAGACAACTCAGATGCCCTCAGGTTCATGATTAATTGCCCTACGATTTTGGGATTTCATTTAGAATCAAATAACTAAAATCCCTTACATACCTGCTGGATCTGTTACCAAACTCCAGATGGATTAATCATAGACCAAATCCCCTCCACCTTTCCAAAAAAATTAAAAAGCAGCCAGGCGCAGTGGCTCACGCCTGTAATCCCAGCACTTTGGGAGGCCGAGGTGGGCGGATCACGAGGTCAGGAGATCAAGACCATCCTGGCCAACATGGAGAAACCCCATCTCTACTAAAAATACAAAAATTAGCCGGGTGTGGTGGCAGTTGCCTGTAGTCCCAGCTACTCAGGAGGCTGAGGCAGGCAAATCGCTTGAACCCAGGAGGCAGAGGTTGCAGTGAGCCGAGATCACACCACTCTACCTGGCGACAGAGCAAGAATCCATCTCGAAAAATAAAAAATAAAAATAAAAAAGCAATTTAATTCCCCATTCACAGCAAGGAAAGTCCCCAAAATTCTTAGTTGGCCCAACCTAAAAGTGAAACTGCAGCTGCCTTATCTCCATGCTAGATCTGTTTTCTGCTCAGCTTGAGTTTCATGCTGGCTTCTCTGAGACAGCAGGAAGGTTTGGTGATGCATTTTAATATTGGGCTGGGCAAGTCAGAAGTAAGGGAGTTGGGTTTGCAGACTCATAAAAGTGATGCCTCTTTCCAAAACCATGTAAATTAACTTGTCAAATCATCCACTAGTCTGCATTATCCAGTCTACCCTCCCTGCACTAGGAGCCTAGATGGCTGAGATCTCGGATACAGCAGGTGCCCAATGACTACCTGAATGGAAGAGTGAATGATGGTTGAACAGATGAACAGACAGACAGAAGGAAGGGGCCCCCTGGCCACCTAAGGTCTCCTCTCCAAATACACTGGAATCCCTCCTCCACCACTGAGTTGCTGGTGCTTGTTACACACCTTGCATATTTTGCTTGCTTTGCTTCTCCAAGAACACACAGGGAGTTTGCAGGCCTCAACTGCATTTCCCTTCACCTCTGTCTTGATAGACCCTGAGATTGACTCTATGTTATTTTGTTTTATTTTGAGATGGAGTCTCACTCTATCGCCCAGGCTGCAGTGCAGTGGCATGATCTCAGTTCGCTGCAGCCTCTGCCTCCCAGTTCAAGCGATTCTCCTGTCTCAGCCTCCCAAGCAGCTTGGACTACAGGCGCACAGCACCACACCTGGCTAATTTTTGTATTTTTAGTAGAGACAGGGTTTCGCCATGTAGGCCAGGCTAGTCTCAAACTCCTGACTTCAGGTGATCCACCTGCCTTGGCCTCCCAAAGTGCTGGGATTACAGGCGTGAGCCACCACGCCTGGCCGGCTCCCGTTTTAGACTGGTAATTCCACTCAGAGTTAGCCTTAAATGTCATCTGGGATGACTCCTAAGAGAAATCTGATGAAAGATGTGGACATGATCCACATCTGTGAACTGATCACACACACATACCTTTGTCTACAACTTCAGGTGGCTTCATAGCCCATCCCCCACCAAACCCAACCAATAATCATCTTTTTTAACAAGTAAACAAAAAAAGCATCAAATCTCGAATCTCTTGACTCGAAACCTCTGGGAGGGAAAGCCCCTCACAGTCTCCACTTTTAAGCTCTCCATGTGACTGCCACCCCCCCAAGCTCTGGCCCAGGTTTGGAAACCTGCTCTTGCCCAGCTTGTCCTTGTAGTGGGATCCAGAGACCACGAGTTCCAGCACAGAATGGGCTTATTTTAAAATGCAGATTCCTGGACTCACCCCAGACTTAAACATCAGAATCTCTAGGGGTGCAGTCTGCACTTGTAGTTAGTTTTGCAGGCAGTTTTGAAGCATATTAAAGACAGAACTGTTTCCTCAGACTTCACAGGGTTAAAATGTCAGACAGGCCAAAGGCCTGTAAACAACTGCTAATGAACTAATCAGCATTTCAAATGATGGAGCTGATAAGGATAACCACTTACCCAGAAGTGGGGGAGGAGGGCCACCCCTCCGCAAATTTCTTCTTCCCTCCCCGACTTCCAGGTCCCATAGTCGACTTCCAGTTCCCTTGCCCCGCTCACTCTGGGAGGTCCTCACCTTTCCTCAACTGCCTCAGCAGTTGCCTCTGCCAAGCTGGCTGTTCCTCTCTCTAAACCTCAGTCTCTTCATCTGTAAAGTGGGGAGGAGGCTAGGGGCCAATGGACTGTGGCCATAAGGGAATTTGAGGTGTAAACCCACTCCCAAGACTCCTGTCCCATTTTCCCAGCTGAAATTGGACTTCTTCCCCCAGCACCCCCACCAGGCATTCTCCGGGATCTGCAGGCTGTGTTTGTTTCTCCCCTCCTTTCTCCAACTATAATGTGAATTCCACACATTGTAGGGAGTGGGGATTTTCTTCTGGCACAGGGTTGGCTCAAGAGCCAAGAGTGAGTTGGAGTTTTGGGCTCAGTGCCTGGCTGGTACTAAGCACGCAAAACAGGAATAGCTGTCACCATAATTTCTCCTCAATGTAAAAAGCAGGGGAATTGAACGCTTTAAATTAATCTACTTTTTACAATTGATTTATCTTCAGGAAGCAAATAGCCTTGCTGAGGGGAAGAGAGGAATCAAACTTTTTAAAGATCCCTTACTGTTTAAAAAGATGGCCAGAGACATCTATCTAAGCTCAGCTGGTTTGGGGCTTTTTTTTTTTTTTTGAGACAGAGTCTTGCTCTGTCGCCGAGGCTGGAGTGTAGTGGTGCTCACTCTTGGCTCACCTCCGCCTCCCGGGTTCAAGCGATTCTCCTGCCTCAGCCTCCCGAGTAGCTGGGATTATAGGTGCCCACCACCACGCCTGGCTAATTTTTACATTTTTAGTAGAGACTGGGTTTCTACTGGCCTGTTGGCCAGGCTGGTCTCAAACTCCTGACCTCAGATGATCCTCCGGCCTTGGCATCCCAAAGTGCTGAGAATACAAGCGTGATCCACCATGCCCGGCCTGTGTTTTTGTTTTGTTTTTGAGAGGAGCAAAATGTGACTGAAAGTTTTAGGAATCTGGCTTCCTTCTCTCCATTATAATGCACTCCCTCACTGCAAAAGTCCCCAAAAGATGGAGATAAGTCACCTCCACTGGGGGTTGGGGGGTAACCCTGCAGCCTAATCCTCCCACAGCAAAGAGCCCCTCATCAAACTACTCACTGAGTGGCAACTACATGCCAGGCTTAATGCTGGGGGCTGTGAATACTTCCCAAGTACCCAGCCTGGTGGGGGAGCATAAAAGAACCCAGGGGATCCCAACTGGCAAAGGGAAGGGGTGGGACGTATCCTGACACAGGCCTTGGGGATGAGGATAAGAGAAGGCTTCGTAGAGGTAGAAACAAAGAAGATGGCCCTGAGAGAGAAACGAGCCAGGCAAGGAACACTGGGAGGTGTCCCCAGCGGAGGGGTCAGAATATGCCAGAGCCAGCAGCACCATTGGAAATGGGAGTCCATGGCCCCACCCTGGGCCAAGTGGAGCAGAAGCCCAGGAGAGGCCCAGGCCTCTGTGCTCAGCTCAGAACCTGAGCAAGCAGGCCAGTGCCCATGCTACTAACCACCAGGCTCCACTGCCCAGAATGGAGAGGGGAGGCAGAACTGGCAGGAGGAGGCAGCCGGTGGATCTGGGCTAAAGGACCAGAGGAGTCCCGAGTGAAAGACAAAGTCCTGGTGATGGGTACAAGGCCCTCCACATGCTGCCACCCCCTCTGCCCTTCTGTCAGCCCCTGCCCCTTGATCACTGACCTTGCCCTTCTGCTCAGTATCAGGGATGTGTCTTTGCTGTTCCCTCCATCTAGAACACCTTTCCCTCCGTCTAGAACACCCTTCCCTACCTAGTCACATGGCCTGATCCTTCACCTCTCTTGGGTCTTTGCTCAAATGCCCCCTTCAGTGAGGCCTTCTCAGATCACCCTAGTGCTTCCCAGCAATGCTCCAAGTCATCTTTCCAACACACCTGTCTCCACTCAGCACTCTAAATATTTTACACATTGATTATGTTTATTGCCTGCTCCCCGCAATACCTGAGAATACAAATTCCATGAGGGGGGACATTCGTATGTGTCTGGGTCTCTGTGTCCCCCATTCTGAACAGTGCTTGGCACATAACAGCCCCTCCATCATTACTGAACAAACGAATGGAGGATGGACACATGGATGGACAGGATGGGTGAGATGGGCACCTAGAAGCAAGCTTGAGGAGAAGGGGATTTGGGATAAACATCTGAGGGCAGGGGAGAGGGTATGGGACAGCCCAGCTGTCCTGATGTATCAGCCTGGACCACTCAGGCCTCTCCAAGGGCTGCCCTAGGCAGAGAGGGCAGAGGACCTGCTGCCTAGGTTCTCCAAGTTCTCCCAGCTTGCTAGCCCTCAGGCCAACAGGGCCCCACCCAATCAGCCACACTATTGTCCTTCTGCAGTCCTGCCAGGCTCTGTTGGGCCCTGTCTGCCTCAAAGGCCCTGTAGGAAGAACCAGCAAGGGAGTTTTCTCACAGCCCCTACCCTTCTGTGTGACTCAAGGACCGGAAGTTCAGTTTCACTTGACCTATCTGAGTCACCATCCAAATATACCATCTGCCATATTCGTGTCTCCCGGTCTCTGCACAGGAGGTCCTGCCCCCACCCCTCTAGGCTTGGGGCATCCCCCTCTCAGCCAGCACCAGAGGCTGAGACTCTCCCCGTATTCCTGCTCACGTACCACCCGACATCCCAGACTCCCCCTGGCCTCCCCACTCTGGGGAAGCTCCACCAGCTGATCCAGCCCACACACTCCCACCCCACCTGGATTCTAAATGCGCCCATTGTCTGATGACTTGGAATCCCAGTGTTTTCTATCACCCCTGGGTCAGCTCCGAACTCCTGGAGACAAGGCTGGTAACTGACACAGAGCACACAGAAGGCACTCACACCGTGCAGAGGAGAACTAAACCTCAAGGTGTGTGTGGTGGTCTGTGATATTATTAATAAAGACACCTTGCCCAGATTAAAGAGAAAGAATGGGGGAGAAATATTCTCCAAGGCCTGTTATAAATTAGGAGGGGCAAAATTCTCCAAGGCCTGTTATAAAGGAGGGGCAGGAGACGGTTATACTTTACAAGACAATTCACATTCCCATCTTTGGAAAACTAGAATTTAAAATACTTTACAAGGGCTGGGCGTGGTGGCTCACGCCTGTAATCCCAGCACTTTGGGAGGCTGAGGGGGGTGGATCACTGGGTCAGGAGATTGAGACCATCCTGGCTAACACGGTGAAACCCCGTCTCTACTAAAAATGCAAAAAAAAAAAAATTAGCTGCATGTGGTTGTGGGCACCTGTAGTCCCAGCTACTCAGGGGGCTGAGGCAGGAGAATGGCATGAACCCGGGAGGCAGACCTTGCAGTGAGCCGAGAGCGCACCATTGCACTCCAGCCTGGGGGACAAGAGCAAGACTTCATCTCAAAAAAAAAAAAAAATTAAAATAAATAAATAAATATATAGAATACTTTACAAGACAATTCACATTCCCATCTATGGAAAACGAGAATTTAGAAAACCCAGCCGGGCACAGTGGTAAAGGGGATTTTAGGGGCTGCATGGGTAGACCTTGGCATGAGGCTCCTTTCTAGGCCAAAGTGATGGATCTAGAATGGGAATATTCTTTGAAATACGGCCGCTGAGCACAGGAGGGATAAAAGCCAGCCAGGGCGGGACACACACCTTTTCCTTCCCAGCTCCCCTAGCTGTGGAACTCTAGGTAAGTGAATGGCCTCTAGAAGCTTCTGTTTATGATTTGAAAATGGAATTGTCAGGCCAGGCGTGGTGGCTCACGCCTATAATCCTAGCACTTTGGGAGGCCAAGGCAGATCACCCGAGGTGAGGAGTTTGACACCAGCCTGGCCAAAATGGTGAAACCCTGTCTCCACTAAAAAATACAAAAATTAGCTGGGCATGGTGGTACACGCCTGTAATCCCAGCTACTTGGGAGGCTGAGGCAGAAGAATCGCTTGAACTCGGGAGGCGGAGGTTGCAGTGAGCCGAGATCGTGCCATTGCACTCCAGCCCAGGTGACAGAGCAAGATTCCATCTCAACCAAACAAGAAAAAAAAAAAGAAAAGAAAATGGAATTGCCATAGTACCTAACTCTAAGGTTGATGCAAGGATTAAAAAAACAAGATCATACACGAACAGTTGAGTACTCAATCAATAAACGAATGCAATGACTATTGTGGTTATTGTATAACAATACTGTTATTATTGGTAGAGATGGGGGTCTTGTTATGTTGCCCAGGCTGGTCTCAAACTCTTGGGCTCAAGCGATTCTCCTGCCTTGGCCTCCCAAAGTGTTATGATAACAGGCATGAGCCACTGTGCCCCCTGTAATCCCAGCACTTGTCGGAGGCTGAGGCAGGAGGATCGCCCGAGCCCAGGAGTTTGAGACCAACCTGGAAAACACAGTGAGACCTTGTATTTTAAAAAACAAATTAATTAAATGTAATAAGCTGGGCACAGTGGCTCACACCTGTAATCCCAACACTTTGGGAGGGCTAAGGGGGCAGATCACCTGAGGTCAGGAGTTTGAGACCTGCCTGACCAACATGGTGAAACCCTGTCTCTACTAAAAATAGAAAAAATTAGCCAGTCATGGTGGCAGGTGCCTGTAACCCCAGCTACTCAGAAGGCTGAGGCAGGAGAATTGCTTGAACCCGGGAGGTGGAGGTTGCAGTGAGCCGAGATGGCAGCAGTCTGGGCAACAGAGCAAGACTCCGTCTCAAAAAAAAAAAAAAAAAAAAAAATGCACTTAAATGGGTGTTGGGTCAAAGGAGTGTCTTATCCTTTAGGAGGTCAAGAGCAAAGTGACAAAGCAGTGTCACTCTTCCTCATACTCAATCCTCTGTGGCTCCTTTGACATTTACACCACCCCCCCACCCATGTTTTTTCCCTCCCTTGACGCAAGTCTAAAGCAGAAACATCTAATGAGAAAAACTAATTTGTTTTTTTAAAGATCGATTCTTGAGACATTGCCCAGGCTGGAGAGCAGTAACTATTCACGGGCACAATCAGCATGCACTGCAGCCTCGAAACTCCCAGGCTCAAGTGATCCTCCTGCTTCAACCTCCCAAGTAGCTAGGACTACAGATGTGTACCATGGAGCTCAGCCAATAAAAACTAAATGAAGAGTGGTTGCTACGTACTAGGCACTGGAAGCACTTCGCACATGCTAACTCATTGAATCCTCATTGCAATCCTTTGTGGTAGGAGCTATGCTTATCCCCTTTGTACAGGTGAGGGGCCTGAGGCACAGAAAGATTAAGAAACTGGCCCTAGGGAATTCCCATTTGGGTCTCTCCCTCTTTCTCTCAAAAAATAAAGAAATAAGGCTGGGCGCGGTGGCTCACGCTTGTAATCCCAGCACTTTGGGGGGCGGGCGGATCACGAGGTCAGGAGATCCAGACCACGATGAAACCCCGTCTCTACTGAAAAAAAAAAACCACAAAAAATTAGCCGGGCTTGGTGGCGGGCGCCTGTAGTCCCAGCTACTTGGAGAGGCTGAGGCAGGAGAATGGCGTGAACCCGGGAGGCGGAGCTTGCAGTGAGCCGAGATTGCGCCACTGCACTCCAGCCTGGGCGACAGAGCGAGACTCCGTCTCAAAAAAATAAAATAAATAAATAAATAAATAAATAAATAGAAGCCTGCCCTAGGCAAAATGGGGTGGGGTTGGGGTAGAGGAGAGGGATGCAAAAAAATTTGAAAAGAAAGAAACTTGCAGGCCAGTGCAGCAACTCACGCCCGTCATCCCAGCACTTTGGGAGGCCGAGGTGGGCAGATGACTTGAGCTCAGGAGTTCAAAACCAGCCTGGGCAACATGGCAAAACCTTGTCTCTACAAAAAATACACAAAAAAAATTAGCCTGGAGTGGTGGCATGCACCTGTAGTCCCAGCTACTTGGGAGGCTGAGGTGGGAGGATGGGGATGACTTGAGCCCAGGAGGCAGAGGTTACAGTGAGCCAAAATTGTACCACTCCACTCCAGCCTGGGTGACAGAGCAAGGCCCTGTCTAGAAAAAAAGAAAAGAAAAGAAAAGAAAAGAAAAGAAAAGAAAAGAAAAGAAAGAAGGAAGGAAGGAAGGAAGGAAGGAGAGAGAGAAAGAGAGAGAAAGAAAGAGAGAGAGAAAGAAAAAGAGAAAGAAATTTGCCCAAAATCACAGGACAAGTAAGGGTCCAATTGGGATTGGAATCCAGACAGTCCTGCTGCATTCCACCCTCGCAGTTCATCTTCTCTAAGAGAGGCTCATAGGCTAAAAGAGAAATAAATGCTGAAGAGTCAAATCTCCGTCGAAACCAGAAATGAAACCTCACATCTGGCAAGTAAAATGTGGTTTCCTAGGTTCAACAGCTTCCCAGGTATTTAAACACTCCCATGGTGGAGGTGAGAGGATTAGCAGAAAGAAGAATGAAAAATCATAACCAAATTACAAAGCCCAAAGAAAAATAAGTACAACTTACACGAAGTTTCAAAACCAAAAACTCAGCTGGGCGCCGTGGCTCACACCTGCAATCCCAGCACTTTGGGAGGCCAAGGTGGGCGGATCACTTGAGGTCAGGACCAGCCTGGCCAACACGGTGAAACCCTGTCTCTACTAAAAATACAAAAATTAGCCGGGCATGGTGGCGCTGGCCTATAATCCCAGCTACTTGGGAGGCTGAGTTTGAATCCGGGAGGTGGAGGTTGCAGTGAGCTGAGACTCCAACACTGCGCTCCAGCCTGGGTAACAGAGCAAGACTCTGTCTCAAAACAAAACAAAACAAAAAAATCAAAGACTCAAAATACAGCTCTGAAACATCCAAAAACCTCAAGGAGTAGAAGAGGGCTTTGTTTTGTTTTGTTTTTTGTTTTTGAGAGAGCGTCTCACTCTGTCACCCAAGCTGGAGTGCAGTGGTGCAAAACACAGCTCACTGCAGCCTTAACCTCCTGGACTCAAGGGATCTGCCTGCCTCAGCCTCCCATGAAGCTGGGATCACAGGCACATGCCACCATGTCTGGGTAATTGTTTTTGTATATAGAGACAGGGTTTCACTTTGTTGCCCAATCTAGTGTCCAACTTCAGGGCTCAAGCAATACTCCCACTTCGGCCTCCCAAAGTGCTGGATTACAGGCGTAAGCTATCTCACTCGGCCTCTTTTTAAATGCAGACTTGAGACAAGAAGGCAAAAGTTGCAAGAAATACAACCACAAATTCTATTTTCTCCAGAAAGTTTAGTCATGATTACAAGCCTGGGAGTTAGGTGGTAATGAAACCAGCCACATGAACGTCACCAAACAGCTGTCATTTCTCCAAAACCTCTTAGCATGAAGCTAAGAGAGAAGAGATCTAGGGCTAGTATCTCCTGGGACTTATGAGTAAGAGCCGGCACCTAGAGTACCTGTCACTATAGAGGGTGATGTCACCGCTGATTCAGCCTGATATTGAAAAACCTCACCAGGAGAGGCCTCTCAATGTCGGTGACTCAGGGCCCCACCCCACCTGTTCATAAAGTAAGTGCCCAGGTGTTTGTCTCACTGCTTATTCAAGGGATGATGTTTTCCAACAGGAAAGCCACAACTCTCCCCACCAACAAGTTGGTCATCTTGTTCCCTTTTTCAAACACTCCCACACAGTTGTGGTAAAGAATTTGTTGGGGAGGAAGTCTCGTACTGAAGGCGAGCTTCCAAAGTAAGTACCAGGTCCTAGGAACACTCATATACATGCACACACACACAAAATCTGCCCAAGAGGTCACGATGCCTGTTTAGGAAAATCTCATCCCTCCACAGTAAGAATCTTTAGAAAACTCGGCTAGGCGCAGTGGCTCATTCATGCCTGTAATCCTAATCCCAGCACTTTGGGAGGCCGAGGAGGGCTTATCACCTAAGGTCAGGAGTTGGAGACCAGCCTGGCCAACATGGTGAAACACCATCTCTACTAAAAATACAAAAAGTAGCCAGGCGTGGTGGCGCATGCCTGTAATCCCAGCTACATGGGAGGCTGACGTGGGAAAATCACTTGAACCCGGGAGGCAGAGGTTGTAATGAGCCGAGATCAGGCTACTTGCACTCTAGCCTGGGCAACAAGAGCAAGACTCTGTCTCAAAAAAAAAAAAAAAAAAAAATTTAGAAAACTCCACTAGAGCAATATTCCTCTTGGGCAATGTGCCAAGGGGTTGGGGGTGGCTTGGAATGAGCATTATTTCCTGGTTTGAATCTGATACCCTTTAAAGGAGATGTTCCTAAAGTGGCAGGTCAAAAGAGAAAGATAAATAAATAAAAAATAAAGGAGATGTGAAAATGAGCCCTCAGGATTCCTTCTCTAGAAAATGCCTGCCCTGGCCAGGCATGGTGGCTCAGACCTGTAATCCTAGCACTTTGGGAGGCCAAGGCGGGGGTATTGCTTAAGCTCAGGAGTTCAAGACTAGCCTGGGAAACGTAACAAGACCCTGTCTCTCTTTTTATTTTAACAAAAAAATTAAAAATTAAAAGAAAAATGCCTGACTAGAGAACAGTCTTTTTCAATGACATGAATATAGACTTGAATGAAGTCCAGTCCCCTCAAGATACAGTCCAATTCTTTTTTTTTTTTTTTTTTTGAGACAGAGTTTTGCCCTGTCACCCAGGCTGGAGTGCAGTGGTGCCATCATGGCTAAACCTCCCAGACAGCTTCAACCTCCCAGGCTCAAGTGATCCTCTCACCCCAGCCTCCCAAGTAGCTGGGACTACAGGCATATGCCACTACACCCAGCTAATTTTTTGATTTTTTTGTAGAGGCGGGGTTCTATCATGCCCAGGCTGGTCTTGAACTCCTGGGCTCAAGAGATCTACCTGCCTTGGCTTGGGATTACAGTCATAAACCACCACGCCCAGCTGACACAGTCCAATTCTAACATCTATTGAGCACCTCACTTCTTCTTTACACAAATGTCATCCTTCTTAGTGATGACTGCCCCTAAATTTCTCCACCCCAATGCATAATTTTCATCACCCTTCCTGCTGAGTTTTATTCTTTCTTCCATACATCACCATCTACCTGTCCCCTCCAATTAGAAGAGAAACTCCATGAGGACAGGGGTTTTTCTCTGTTTGGGCCCCGCTGTATCCCCAATGCCTAGCAGAGGGCTTGGCAGGTGCTCAGCATAAATTCATTCAGTGAACGGACAGGCAAATGCCTCTGTCACCTGAGACCTTCAGAGAAGGAATGATCCATCCCTTTCACCTGGCTGCTCACAGACTGTCATGTGAGTTGCCTTTTCCTGCCATAAAGAGCACAGACTTTGGAGTCCAACAGCCACCAGACATACGGCCAGGCTCTCCCACTTCCTGTGTGCATGACACACCTGTGTGCATGAGGGTTACAGGAGATGGCACACAGGAAAAGTTCAACATACAGAAAGCACCGCTCAATACACTGTTACTTATGATCCCAATAGAGAATACAACAACAAATACTTTTTTTTTTCTTGAGACAGTGTCTCACTCCGTCGCCCAGGCTGGAGTGCAGGGATGCAATCATAGCTCACTGCAGCCTTGACCTCTGTGGTCTCAGGTGATCCTCTCACTTTAGCCTCCCGGGTAGCTGGGACTACCAGCTCATGCCACCAGGCCTGGCTAATTTTTAAAAATCTTTTGTAGAGATTGTAGAGGGTTTGCCTATGTTGCCCAGGCTGGTCTCAAACCCCTGGGCTCAAGGGATCCTCCCACCTCAACATTCCAAAGTGCTGGGATTACAGGCATGAGCCACTGTGCCCTGCCAAATAATTTTTTTTTTTTTTTGAGACAGAACCTCGCTCTGTCACCCAGGCTGGAGTGCAATGGCTCACTTGGCTCACTGCAAGCTCCACCTCCCGGGTTCAAGCCATTCTCCTGCCTCTACCTCCCAAGTAGCTAGGACTATAGGCGCCCGCCACTACGCTTGGCTAATTTTTTTTTGTATTTTTAGTAGAGACGGGGTTTCCCCATGTTAGCCAGGATGGTCTCGATCTGCTGACCTCATGATCCGCCTGCCTTGGCCTCCCAAAGTGCTGGGATTACAGGCATGAGCCACCATGCCCTGCCCCTGCCAAATAATTTTTTTTTAAGTATGTCTCAAATATTGCGTGGGACATACTTATACTAAATATTAGCCATCATTTATCTGAACGTCAAATGTAACTGAGAGTCCTGTATTGTTATTTGCTAAATCTAGCCACACTACCCATTAAGCAGTTACCCTCCTGAAGGCAGGGTAGTCTAGGTTACATAAAAGATTTACAAGATGTGCCAGGCACGGTGGCTCACGCCTGTAATCCCAGCACTTTGGGAGGCCGAGGAGGGCAGATCACGAGGTCAGGATATTGAGACCATCCTGGGTAACACGGTGAAACCCCGTGTCTACTAAAAATACAAAAATTAGCCGGGCATGTTGGCTAAAAATTAGCTACTCGGGAGGCTGAGGCAGGAGAATCGCTTGAACCCGGGAGGCGGAGGTTGCAGTGAGCCAAGATCGCACCACTGCACTCTAGCCTGGGCAACAGAGCAAGACTCCGTCTCAAGAAAAAAAGAAAAAAAAAAGATTTCCAAGATGTCGCCCTACAGTACTCTCTCATGAATATTTATTGATCAGATGGATTTTGAAGCCATGAGATTTTTATCTTGGCCGAGATCTGATTAAGCAGGCCTTGCTTTCTTCTTTTTTTTTTTTTTTGTTTTTGAGACCGAATCTCTCTCTGTCGCCCAGGCTGGAGTGCAGTGGCGCTATCTCAGCTTACTGCAACCTCCGCCTCCTGGGTTCAAGGGATTTTTGTGCCTCGGCCTCCTGAAGTGCTGGGATTACAAGCATGAGCCACCACGCCTGGCTGGCCTTGCATTTTTGTCTTTGAGCTTTTTGCATCTCTCATCAAGCTCTTTCCAGGCTCCTCTGCACTGCCAAAAACTGGAAGAACGGACACCGGTTCTTGAACAATTCATGGGTCTGAAGGATGCTGGAGATACCCAGGGGGAAGGTGTTGGCTGTATCTGAGAGCTTTGCTCAAGGAAGGTGTTACCCACACAATAGGAAACCAAACAGATGGCTCTGGCGGGCTCAGATATCCGCCTAGATTTTGATCTGGTGCTTCTTTACACTCAGAAGTGTGGGACAGAAATGGCTCATCTGACCTTTAGACTCCAGACTGCAAGCTGTTTTGTGACAAGACAATTAGGTAAGGTTACATCAGGGGTGTGAAGAGCTCAGAGAAACTGGGGAGTGCCAACCAGAGGCACACGCCCTGAGAATACCCCTCCTCCCTTCTCTGTGGCTAATACATAAAGCCCTGTCTTTAAAAAAAGAAAAAACCACTACAGTGAAATATCCTCTAGAAAGAGAGATCTGTTTAGACCTGTCTGTATTAAATACACTCTGAAACCTCTAATTCATTCATTCTTTCTGATACTTACTGAGCCCTTATTATGTACCAAGCACTATTCTAGCTGCAATTCAGCCCAAGTACAAAACAAAAGGCATTAAAAATAAAAAAATTTAAAAATTAAAGACATTAAAAGCCTCCTGAGGCTTTTGTTCTAGTGGGAGGAGACAGACAGTGAACAGGAGAAATAAGTGAAATACATAGCATGTTGGACAGTGAAAAGTACTAGAAGAAAATTAAATAAAAGAGGTGGGGAGGGCTGAGGGCAGGGTTTACTATCATAAACAGGGGGTCCAGGTCAGGTGTGGTGGCTCACACCTGTAATCGCAGCACTTTGGGAGGCTGAGGCGTGTGGATCACCTGAGGTCAGGAGTTCAAGACCAGCCTGGCCAACATGGTGAAACCCAGTCTCTACTAAAGATACAAAAATTAGCCAGGTGTGGTGGCACATGCCTGTAATCCCAGCTACTTAGGAGGCTGAGACAGGAGAACTGCTTGAACCCAGGAGGCGGAGGTTGCAGTGAGCCGAGATCAAGCCACTGCACTCCAGCCTGGGTGACAGAGTTGAGACTCCAACTCAAAAAAAAAAAAAAAAAAAAATACAAAAATTGGCCAGGTGTGAGGGCAGACACCTATAATCCCAGCTACTCTGGAGGCTGAGGTTGCAGTGAGCCGAGGTCAAACCACTGCACTCCAGCCTGGGTGACAGAGCAAGACTCTGTCTCAAAAAATAAATAAATTGGGCCAGGCACAGTGGCTCATCCCTATAATCCCAGCACTTTGGGAGGCCGAGGCAGGTGGATCACCTGAGGTTAGGAGTTTGAGACCAGTCTGGCCAACATGGTAAAACCCTGTCTCTATTAAAAATACAAAAATTAGCCAGGCGTGGTGGCAGGCGCCCGTAATCCCAGCTACTCAGGAGGCTGAGGCAGGACAACTGCTTGAACCCAGGAGGCAGAGGTTGTAGTGAGCCGAGATCGCGCCACTGCACTCCAGACTGGGTGACAGAGTGAGACTCCGTCTGTAAATAAATAAATAAATAAATAAGGGGTTCAAGAAAGGCCTCCCTGAGGGTGGGAGTGACATTTAAGCAAAGGCTTGTAGTCTTTTCAGGACAGAAAGGAGTGAGCTGTGCAGATGTTATGGGAATGGTCACAGCCAGTGCAAAGGCCCTGAGGTAGAAGAGTGTGTAGTATGTTCTAAGTATAACCAGGAAACAAAGTTGTTGGGCAAAGTGAGCACAAAGAAGAGTGGGAGGAGATGAGGACCCCAGGTACATGAGTCAAAGGACAGACCAGTGAAGCCTCAGAAGGCATAGAAAGGACTTAGGCACTTATTTTGTTTGAAATGGGGAACCATGGGTAATTTTGAGCAGGAGTGATATTTTCTAACTTAATTTTAAAAACCTTCAACTCTGACTGATGGATGGAGAAAAGACTGGCTTGGAGGAAGGGGAAGGAATAAGTGGGGAGACCAGGAAGGAAGCTGCTGTGACAATGAAGGTGAAGACATGCTGAAACTTCCCTTTTGGGAATAGAGAAACAGCTGGGCGTCATGCCTGTAAATCCAGCACTTTGGGAGGCCAAGGTGGGAAGATCCCTTGAGCCCAGGAGTTCCAGACCATTCTGGGCAATATAGTGAGATCTTTTTTCTAAAGAAAATTTTACAAATTAGCCAGGTATGGTGGCATGTGTCTGTATCCCAGCTACTTAGGAGGCTGAGGTGGGAGGATTGCTTGAGCCCGGGAGGTCGAGGATGAAGTGAGCCAAGATGGCTCCACTATACTCTAGCCTGAGCGACAGAGAGAGACCCTGTCTTTAAAAAAAAAAAAAAGCGAAGGAGAAAGAAGGTGTACAGGCGTGCCTGAATGCCAAACCACAGAATCAGGTGCTCTTCTTCTTCTTCTTGAACTTGCCCAGGTCAAATAAATTTGAAAGGCTTTTGGCTTGTTACAAGCTCTCCTAATTACAAAGCCAGCTAATTATTATCTAGAACTTGGCCAATTATCCCACGGGGTCCTGAGCTGGCCACCGTTTAAGATCTTGCTCATGTGGAACAGGTTCAACCCTTCTAGGCAGGCCCCATTAGGTCCCAGTAGTAACTTTCCCTCTTTCGCAGCAGCAAGAGCCATGCCCCAGATGCCTGCCTGGCCAAGCACCTTGAGTAGGTCTCATTTGGAACAAGAGTTTCTTTAGGGAGGTTTCCCTGTCCCTACACTCCCAAGTCTTGAAGGCCAATATAAGTGGATCTTCTGGGACCCAGAGAGTTGAAAGAGACCGAAAGGAAGAGAAGTGCTGTTCAGCTAGCATTTATTTGGAAGTGAAGGTCAAGAGGGAAACTGGCTGAAACTGCCCATAAGAAAAAGACAAAAGAGGCCTTCCAAAGGCAAAAAAAAAAAAAAAAAAAAAAGCTGAATTCTAGCATCACAATCAAAATTAGTGAGAGGCAGGCCAGGCCTGGTCACTCACACCTGTAATCCCAGCACTTCGAGAGGCCAAGATGGGAGGACTGTGTGAGCCCAGGAGTTCAAATCACTGCACTCCAGCCTGGGCAGCAGAGCAAGACTCTGTTTCTTAACAAACAAACAAACAAAAAAAAATCATAAAATAAATAAAATGAGATGAAAAAGGTACAATGACAGCTTCTCCAAAGGGAAGAAGGGAATTCGTTTCCTTTAGAAAGGTGAATCAAGTCCCACTGGAGATGCTGAGTTTGGCAACAGTGTAGTAGAGGGAACTGGATGAGAGACCTGGTTTTGGAAGGAGAAAGGCCTGGCCTGCAGCCCCAGCACTGCCATTACCTGGCGGGGTGACTTGGGGGCAAGCAGTACAACCTCTGAGCCTGATTCCTCTTCCACAGTAGAGGATGATGAAAGTTCCCACCTTGGACCACAGGGAGGATTAACTGTCAAGTCTGCAAGGTCACTGGCAGGACCCACTCTCTAACCCTGTGCAAATAGACACAAATAGTTGTCTTTCATCTGCTGGCCACCTTCAAGTAAACACTCTCCAAACAAACACCTTCTATCATTTAATCTTCCAGCTTGTGAGGTCTCTGAAAACTCTGTATCTATTGACACAAGATTAAGGAAAAAAGACCACTATCCTATACAAATCCTTCTTTAAACTGGTACTTCACATTACTCCAAGCACAGAGCTGACACTCCCAAATACCCCTTTGAAAATTCCGCCCCTGCGTCCTTCAGACACTCAAACTCAACATATTCCTCACCAAGAACTAATTTTCCTCCCCTGAATTGTTCCTCTTTCTCCTGTTTCCAGTATTGGTCCAAAGGAACATTCTAGAAGCTGCTGGCATTACTTCTTGTTTAGAACCACTTAGGTGCTGGAAACCTTCCCCCAAATCAAAACTGTCTTATTGGTAGGGTGCGGTGGTTCATGCCTGTAATCCCAGCACTTTGGGAGGCCGAGGCAAGTGGATCACCTGAGGTCAGGAGTTCAAGACCAGCCTGGCCAACATGATGAAATCCCGTCTCTACTAAAAGCACAAAGATTAGCCAGTCATGGTTGCAGGCACCTGTACTCAGCTACTCAGGAGGGTGAGGCAGGAGAATCGCTTGAACCCAGGAGGCGGAGGTTGCAGTGAGCCAAGATTGCACCATTGCACCCCAGCCTGGGCGACAAGAGCGAGACTCCGGCTCAAAACAAAAACAAAAACAAAAACAAAAAAAAACTGTTTTATCTTCAGACAGGCAGGCACATAACACCTCTCCCAACCTCTTGCTCAAAACCTCCATTGGGACAGTGGGAACCGACTATCTCTAGACGCTGATGTGCAAATGGATCACAGTCTTTGTGGAAGGCAATATCTGCCAAAATTACAAATGCACATACCTGGGCCCACCAGGCTCACCCATGGAAATTCATCTTCCAGATACACCACAATGTGTAGAAAAAAATGCATATTTTTAAATGTATACATTTTTAAATGTATATTTAAAAATTAAACATTTTTAAAAAGGCCGGACACAGTGGCTCACGCCTCTAATCCCAGCACTTTGGGAGGTCGAGGCCGGTGGATCACCTGAGGTCAAGAGATCAGCCTGATGAACATGGAGAAACCCTGTCTCCACTAAAGAAACAAAGTTAGCCAGGTGTGGTGGTGCATGCCTGTAATCCTAGCTACTCGGGAGGCTGAAGCAGGATAATCACTTGAACCCGGGAAGCGGAGGTTGCGGTGAGCCGAGATCATGCCATTGCACTCCAGCCTGGGAAACCAGAGCGAAACTCTGTCTCAAAAAATAACAAAAAAATAAGTAAATAATTAAAAAAAAATTTTTTGGCCCGGCGTGGTGGCTCACGCTTGTGATCCCAGCACTTTGGGAGGCCGAGGCGGGTAGATCACAAGGTCAGAAGATCGAGACCACGGTGAAACCCCGTCTCCACTAAAAATACAAAAAAATTAGCCAGGCGTGGTGGCGGGCGCCTGTAGTCCCAGCTACTCGGAGAGGCTGAGGCAGGAGAATGGCGTGAACCCAGGAGGCGGAGCTTGCAGTGAGCCGAGATTGCGCCACTGCACTCCAGCCTGGGCGACAAAGCGAGACTCCGTCTCAAAAAAAAAAAAAAAATTTGTTTTTAGTTAAAAATAAATAAAAATAGGCTGGGCACGGTGGCTCACGCCTGTAATACCAGCACTTTGGGAGGCCGAGGCAGGTGGATTGCTTGAGCCCAGGAGTTTGAGACCAGCCTGGCCAACATGGTGAAACCCCGTCTCTACTAAAAATACAAAAATTAGCCAGGTGTGGTGGCATGTGTCTGTAGTCTCAGCTACTCGGGAGACTGTGGTATGAGAATCACTTGAACCAGGGAGGCGGAGACTGAGCAAGCTGAGATTGCGCCTCTGCACTCCAGCCTGGACAATAGAGCAAGACTCGGTCTAAGGAAGATATGTATGGAGAGAGAGGGAGAGAACATACAGATATATTGTTGGGAGAAAAACAAGGTACAGAGCAGTGCTATCGTATGCTATGCTTTGTGTAAAAGGATCATATGTTAGGAATTTACACTGGCATAAAGAAACAAGACTATGCTTGTATTTCCATAAGGAAACACTGAAAAGGATACACAAGAGACTAATGAAATCGGTTCCCTGTGCCCTGGGGAAGAACTGGGTGAAGCGTGGATTGGGGTGGGAAGGAGACTTCACTGTCTGCCATATAGACATATATACAAGCTTTTTCATATATATATGAAGATGTATATTTAAACTTATTTTTTAACTGCGTGAATAATTTGCCTACGAAAAGCCCAGAAAGAGAAAACCCTCCATGACCCACGGCCCAAGGCCCAGAGGTAACCTGGCCCGGCTGCCTCTGCAGCCTCATCCTGGGACCCTCTCCTCCCTCCTCCTGTGTCCAGGAAGGCACAGCTCCAGCCTTCTGCCTCCATGACCCTGCCACACCTTTGGGCACCCCACTTCCTCCTCCTGGAGTGCCCTTTCTTTCCTTGCATGGAAGACGCCCTCTTACTCATCAAGGCCCAGCAGGTGAAACTGACCACTCCTGGCATCCTCTGAACACATTCTCACTCCAGTGGCATTCTTGGAGCCTACTGGAATTACCCGCTGAGAGGTCTCGAACTCCTGACCTCGTGATCTGCCCGCCTCAGCCTCCCAAAGTGCAGATTACAGGCGTAAGCCACCATGCCCAGCCTGAGGAGCTTTTAAAAATGTCAAGTTCAAGGCTGGGTGCGGTGGCTCATGCCTGCAATCCCAGCACTTTGGGAGGTTGAGGCAGGCAGATTACCTGAGGTCAGGAGTTTGAGACCAGCCTGGCCAACATGGTGAAACCCTGTCTCTACAAAAATACAAAAAAATTAGCTAGGCATAGTGGTGCATGCCTATAATCCCAGCTACTTGGGAGGCTGAGGCATAAGAATTGCTTGAACCCAGGAGGCGGAGGTTGCAGTGAGCTGAGATCGTGTCATTGCACTCCAGCCTGGGTGACAGAGCAAGACTTCATCTCAAAAAATAAATAAATAAGTAAATGTCAAATTCAGATCTCCACCCTCGGAGATTGGCTCTCAGTGAATCTGCAAGAGGGCCAGTCTGCATGAAGTGCCCCAGGTGATTTGATTTTTAGCCACAAGGATCTCAGGGGCTGGGACAGAGCATTTTTGGCAGTGGGAGAACAGACAGGTATTCTTAGGCATGTGCATCATGAAATATATATATACACATATATATATGTGTATATATATATAATTTTTTTTTTTTGAGACAGGATCTCTATCAGCTGGAGTACCGTGGTGCAATCATGGCTTACTGCAGCCTCGACCTCCCGGGCTTCAAGCAATCCCCCCACCTCAGCCTCCTGAGTAGTTGGGACTACATGCACATGCCACCATGCCCAGCAAATGTTTGCATTTTTTTGATGCTAGGACTACAGGTGCACGCCACCATACCTGGCTAAATTTTTTTTTTTTTTTTTTTTTTTTTTTTTTGAGACAGAGTCTCGCTCTGTCGCCCAGGCTGGAGTGCAGTGGCGCAATCTCGGCTCACTGCAAGCTCCGCCTCCCGGGTTCACGCCATTCTCCTGCCTCAGCCTCTCCGAGTAGCTGGGACTACAGGCGCCCGCCACCACGCCCAACTAATTTTTTTGTATTTTTAGTAGAGACAGGGTTTCACCGTGGTCTCAATCTCTTGACCTCGTGATCCGCCTGCCTCGGCCTCCCAAAGTGCTGGGATTACAAGCGTGAGCCACCGCGCCCGGCCTAATTTTTTTTTTTTAATCTTTGTAGAGATGGGGGTCTTACCATGTTGCCCAGGCTGGTCTCAAACTCCTGGGCTTAAGTAATCCTGCGGCCTTGGCCTCCCAAAGCACTGGGATTATAGGTGTGAGCCACAGCATCTATCTGGCCTGAAATACTTTTAAAAGCCAAGCAGAAGCTGACAAGTTCAAGATCATCCTGACTCCCCCGGCCCTAGCTGCGCCTTGCCCCACTCCTCCCACCCCAGTTCTACACAACCTCCATGAGCAGGTCCCCTTTCCTAAGCCACAACAAACCTGTTCCAGGCCACCCTGAGCACCCTGCACAGTGGCAAGCAAGAAAACTCCAGTTCCTTCCTAACAAAGGCACTAGGCTTAGTCACTGTTTGCAGTGCACTGTTTGCTTAACACAGAAGCAGGCAGGGTGAAGAAACTGGTTTGGCTGGTTTGCTGGGTGAGAGGGAGCGCAGGGGATCTTTTGAACTAAGGGTAAAACATGGGAGACTTTCAAACAGACAGCACTAAGTCCTCCTGGGGCTCTAATATTTCATATTCACTGAACGCTTGACATACCATCCTATGATGTCTCCGTGCTATTATGCTCATTTTACAGAGAGGGAAACTAAGTCCTTGGCTGACATCCCTAGGCTGGGAAGGGACATTGTCTGGATTGAAATCTAGGCAGTCTGATTCAAGAACCTTCTGAATTTGGGGAAGATGCCACCCAAATCTTGGGCAGAAGTGGAGGATTGGAGGCAGGTAAGAGGAAGGAAGGAGGAAGATGAAAAGTGCAGAAAGGGAGGAGGCCTAAACCCCACCCCCCAAGGAGTAACAAGAACAAGCTGGGACACTGGGATCCCTGGCCTAGGGAAACTTACATTAACAAAGAGGAAGAAAGAAAGAGAGAGAGATGGCTAGAGATGGAGCTAGAAAGAGTGAGCATGCACCACAGATTTCTTTTTATTTGACCAAAGGCGGAAAACACTTAAAAATGACTATATGCCCTCCCATTTCCAGATTCAGGTTTGAGGTCTCCCTCCCTGCGCTCCATAGCTGTTCAGAGGGAAGCTATGAACACAGTATCCCCAGCACACACAGAGCATGATGGAAGGTTCTAACCGACCAAATTCTTCCCTGCCCATTTACAATCAACCTTAAGGGCTGGACCAAGTCCATAGAGTTTGAGAGGGAAAGACATTGGCCAAGATAGTGATTTATTCATGTGTTCATTCATTTGCTCAAAATAACATTGAGAGTTTACTGTGTCCCTAAGACATATCAACCACTGTTGAAATTATTCTCTCTGCTTTCTCTCTTTACATTCCTGCCCATTGGCACATATGTTCCGTCCAGTCTGCCGCAACTTCAGGGTCTAGCCCGGTGCTAACACACAACAGGCACTCACTTTTGTGAACTAAATGAATGTGCATACTTAATTCTCATAATAGATCAATAAGTATTACCACCCCATTTTACAGGTGGGGAAACTGAGGCTCATAGAAGTGACTTATTCAAAGTCGAATAGCTAGTGGCTAAAATTCAAACCTGGTTTCCCGTACTTCCTCGCTGAAGGATCCTAAACAGCCACGGCTGAACGATTTCATTCTCCTTTTTGAAAGCCTGTGCCCTCAAAGGAGATAGAGCTGAGGCAGGATAGAAACCCAGGAAGGGGCCCGGCTCGATGGCTCATGCCTGTAATCCCAGCACTTCGGGAGGCTGAGGCAGGCAGACCACTTTGAGCTCAGGAGTTCAAGACCAGCCTGACAACATGGTGAAACCCCAAATCTACTAAAAATACAAAAATTAGCCGGGCGTGCTTGTGCATGCCTATAATCCCAGCTACTCAGGAGGCTGAGGCTGGAGAATCACTTGAACATGGGAGGCAGGGGTTGCAGTGAGCTGAGATCCTACCTCTCTACACTCCAGCCTGAGCGACAGAGTGACACTCCGTCTCAAAAAAAAAAGAAAGAAACCCAGCAAGGATTGGATTGGGACAGGTGCCTCTCGGGGAATTTAGGGTTTGGGCAGCTTCTGGGAGATATGAGAGCTTCAGCCTCTGGCGTATCTGGGGCTACCTTGGAAGGGAATGTGTAACTGACACAAGGTGAGCATTTTGGAAGAAAAGCCTCACCCAATAAAAAGCCCTGGAGAGCAAATAGGGATTTCCATAACCACCTGGCAGAGAGGGGCAGGCAGGGCCCCACTGGGAGGAAGCAGCAGCCAGCCTTCCTTACATGGCCTTACCCGGCCCAAGACTTTCCACCTCCGCACCTCCAGAGACACAAAGGCAAGGCCAAGAGGGCGGCCCACTGGTCTCCTTTCCCAGTAAGCTCAAATCAACCTTTGTCACAGACATGAGTAATTAGGGAAGTGACTTTTATGAGTTTGAGGGGTAGGGGGTGGGGATCTGATGATGTAAGGTGATCCCAAAGCTGGTTTCTGGGTTTGCTTTTTAAAAGTCTAATTGTATTAGGGAGGCTGCATACTGTTTTCTGAACCTTTCAGCACATCCTTCAGAAAGGAGGGGAAATGGCCGGGCACGGTGGCTCATGCCTGTAATCCCAGCACTTTGGGAGGCCAAGGTGGGCGGATCACCTGAGGCCAGGAGTTTGCCCAGCCTGGGCAACAAGAGCAAAACTCCAGATTGTAGACCAGCCTAGCCAACATGGTGAAACCCTGTCTCTACTAAAAATACAAAAATTAGCCAGGCATGGAGGCACACACCTGTAGTCCCAGCTACTCGGCAGGCTAAGGCAGGAGAATCGCTGGAACCCGGGAGGCGGAGGTTGCAGTGAGCCTAGATCATGTCACTGCACTCCAGTCTGGGCAACAGAGCAAGACTCCATCTCAAAAAAAAAAAAAAAAAAAAAAAGGAGGGGAAATGGATGTATTTAATCCACAAAGGTGGGGTGCCTGTGAACTAGGTCAACCCCTCAAGCAGCCAAACCTCAACACTGAAATATAGGCCCTGTGTTTCCAAGGCCAGATTGCAGAGCATGCAAAGGAAGAAAACAATCACTGGGAAAGCCTGCCAGCTTTTCTTTTTTCCGCACCTGAGTCAACTTACAGCTGCGGTTACTAGGCTAATACTTCAAAAATCCCAAACTGTCTAACAGCCTGTGTTTCTCAAACCGGTGTGTGCTATGAAGAAGGAAAATAAGCAGCAACTCTAAAGGACTGGTTTATTAGCCAGGCATGGTGGCTCACACATGTAATCCCAACACTTTGGGAGGCCGAGGCAGGCGGATCACCTGAGGTCAGGAGTTCGAGACCAGCCTGACCAATATGATGAACTCCTATCTCTACTAAAAATACAAAGGCATGGTGGCATGTGCCTGTAATCCCAGCTGCTCGGGAGGCTGGGACAGGAGAATCGCTTGAACTGAGGAGGCAGAGGTTGCAGTGAGCCGAAATCACACCTCTGCACTCCAGAGTGGGCAGCAAGAGCAAAACTCCATCTCAAAAAAAAAACTGGTTTATTACAGTTGAGTTTTTTTTTTTTTTTTAAACGGTCTTCATTCTAGAAGCTGGAGAGAAACCAATGGAATAAATACAAGGTTGAGATCATGGGGTCAACCATGGCATGAGGCAGAGGAATGACCCTAGCAAACACTCCAAAGTCCCTTGAGTTAAGACCCTACAGCTACCTGTGCACAAAAAGTGACAGATTTCAAGTTTCAAAATTCCCATGGAGTAAATTCTCCATGAAGCCAATGTTTAAACCTGGTGCCAATGTTACATCCATCCCTTCACTTCCCTGCACTGTGCAAAGAGAGCCAGGCCACATCCCAAGTCCTAGCAGCCTTTTAAAATCACAAGCCAGTTCCTCAGATCGAACGTGTGATTTTACCAGAAGGGCACTTCCATCTTGGGGCAATTCCACATTGGACTGGTACAAGGAGACCCCACAGTCCAAAAAAGCCAAAACAAATATTAAGTGTCAGGAAATCTGTTGTGTGGGGGTGGGGGTCTGTGAACATAAAAGGAACTGAAACCAACCACACCAGAGGCCTGCGGATTCTGTGTGGAGGCTGCCTCTTCCCACTAAACCACCAGCCCCAGGGTCCCCCGCCACCTTCCCCCTGGTCTGACCCATCTCCATCATCACCACCCCCTCTCAGAGGTCCCACCCTATCAACACCTCCATTCTCAGCTTACTTCACATTGGACACTAATTCCCCAAACACCTTTTTTCTTTGTTTTTGTTTTTTCAGGTTATTGAGGTGAAAAACAAGGAGAAAAAGAGAAAAGACCAACTGTGGATCCTTCAGATTACAGAATTGCTTTATGCCTCAGTTTCCTCACTTGCAAAGTAGGAAGAATAACAGTGCCCACCCTCCTAATGTTCTAGTGAAGACTAAATGAGGTAAAATATGTGAAGCACTTGCCCCAGAGTCTGAGGCAAAAGTGAATAAGTGTCACTATTAATTATTAACATATTAGTGTTAATATGTAATAATATTGGTCAGACACAGGAGCTTAGAAGGGAGAAGTAAAAACCAGACCAACCCACTCTTGGTGCTAGCAAATATCTTGGTGCAGGAAAACAAAGTCACCAGCCTTAGCACGGGGACACCCCAGACGCACGCTCAGATACAAGCTTGTTTCTAGCCCCTGCCTTGCTCCCCAAGACTGGATCAAGTTTGCCTCCTCCGAGAAGCCACTCCTCAATGCCCACTGACATCAGAATATCCAGTCCCCAGCACTCTGGGAGGCCAAGGCGGGTGAATCACTTGAGCCCAGGAGTTAGAGATAACTTCTGATCCAATAGAAAGCTCTAGAGCACCCAGAGCAAATATACTTCATCAGTCGAGCTGTAGTTTGTCTGTAAAAAACCTCGAACGACTTCCAAAGTTCAAAAAAAATGTAAAGACAACAGCATGATTGCTAAAGATTCATGTGGTCAAAGACTGGAAGAATGACTACAGTGGAGTTGTTCCCTCAGGGGAATTGTGGGTGATTTCTCTTAAAAAAAAAAAAAAAATGCCTTTTATTGTGATACCCAATCAACTAAAATCATGAGAGAGGAGAAAGTGGTTTGATATAAAGTAAGCACTTGGGATTCAGTGAAACCAGAAGAGAAACTAGCCCCTTCCCTTGCTCCCTGGACAACAGTCAAGTGGAACAAAGCAAACTCTAGATTATCACAACGATAAGGCCTAGAAGTACATTGGGTGAATGCATTTTCATCCTGAGTCAGAACTACCATGCTTTTTTAAAAAAAGATCATTATTCCTGGCCAGGCATGCTGGCTCATGCCTGTAATCCCAGCACCTTGGGAGATCGAGGCAGGTGGGTCACGTGAGGTCAGGAGTTCGAGACCAGCCTGGCCAACATGGTGAAACCCCTTCTCTACTAAAAATACAAAAAATTAGCTGGGCACGGTGGTGGGCACCTGTAATCCCAGCTACTCAGGAGGCTGAGGCAGGAGAATCACTTAAACCTGGGAGCCGGAGGTGGCAGTGAGCCGAGATCACGCTGTTATACTCCAGCCTGGGCAACAAGAGTAAAACTCCATCTCAAAAAAAAAAAAAAAAAAAAAATTCATTATTCCTTGGGGGAAACAGTACCTGTATCAAGATGTTTTGGTCCAGGCACAATGTCTCAGGCCTGCAATCCCAGCACTTTGGGAGGCTGAGACAGAAGGATCCTTTGAGCCCAAGAGTTCGACACCAGCGTGGGCAACATGGAAAGACTCTTGTCTCTAAAAAAATTTTATTTTATTTTTATTTATTTTTTGAGACGGAGTCTTGCTCTGTCACCCAGGCTGGAGTGCGGTAGCACTATCTCAGCTCACTGCAACCTCCGCTTCCTGGGTTCAAACAATTCTTCTACCTCAGCCGCCTGAGTAGCCAGGATTACAGGCACACGCCACCGTGCTCGGCTAATTTTTGTATTTTTATTTAGTAGAGATGGGGTTTCACCATGTTGGCCAGGCTGGTCTCGAACTCCTGACCTTGTGATCCACCCGCCTCCGCCTCCCAAAGTGCTGGGATTACAGGCGTTAGCCACTGCGCCCAGCCTAAAAAAAATGTTAAAATTATCCAGGTGTGGTGGCACATGCCTGTGATAACCAGCTACTAGGGAGGCTGAGGTGTGAAGGATCACTTGAGCCCAGAGGATGGAGGCTGCAGTAAGCTATGATTATGCCACTGCACTCCAGCTTGGGCAACAGAGCAAGAACCTGTCTTTAAAAAAAAAAAAAAAAAAAAAAAAGCTTTAATATCTATAAACAAAAGCCACAGCCCAGTAACCAAGAGAGGGCTGCTCTTCAGTCATCCCAGAGATGGTGCTTAATGGGGCCTCGGAGTCAGATCCCAGTTCAGATTATCTGCTCTGCTGATCCTGAGCAAGTAGACATCACCTTCAGCCTCGGTTTGCTCAACTGTAAAACGGGAATATTCCTGCCAGGCCTTCCCACCCACCAGGTTTTTGCAGTCTGAAATGAGAGACTGTCTCTTCAGTGCTGAGGGCAATAAGAGAAATACGAAGGCTTCTAATAAGTACCCTCAACCTCCGCTTCTTCATAACATAGTTAACAACCACGCAGGGCTACACCCTCCACCACAGTGTTCAGTCGTAAACGTTTGGATCCCCAAATCTGCGTAAATTCCAAGGGGTGTCGTTTGAGCCAAGGAGGGAGCTTGCCCATTCCAACCCACGGGTGCGGGAGTGCAATTTCTCGGCCCCTTTCCAACCCCTCCCTGCTCCGCCCAGGGACACCGGCAGCGCGCCCTCACCTCTGCCCAGGACGCGGCCTCTCTCCAAGTGGCGCCGGGGCACCGTGAACGTGTAGCTCTTGGCGTCAAAGCCGGGGTGGCAGGGCTCCGGCTCCTGGCAGAGCCAAGAGGAGACCTGGGGTGGGGGAAAGGTAGATGGAACCGAGTGACTCGGAGGGTTCCCTCCTGTTCACCGAAACCAACAGCGCCGCCCCTCCCTCGCTCCCGGCGTCTGGATTGGGGGAGGACCCCAGCCCGCAGCCCCGGGACGGGCGGGCAGGGACGTCACCCTCCCCCACCCCGAAACCTACGGCCACCGAGCCCCCAGGAACTCCCGGGAGGGGGCCGCCGAGTCACCCCCTCGAGACCTAGCCCACCGTTCCTTTCAGTCTCCTTTCTCATTTTATTGGAGATGTCTTTATTCTCCCCGACCCCACTTTCCTTAGACCGGGAATGCACCACTCCTCAGAGCGAGGGGCGCTCCCACCTCCTCCGACCCCACTTTCTTATCCCCGGGACCCCCACTCCTATTTACGACCTTTCTTGGCATGGCAGGTGCCTTTATTTCTACGGATGCCCCTCTCCTTCCCTCGAGAATCGTCCCCACGACTCCTGGTTCCCCCTCGACTTGCACCGGGGCTCCCCTTCTCCACACTCCACCCCCTACACCCCGCTTCACACACCCACCGCCCGCCCGAGCCCACCCCGCGGACTCCGCGGCCAGACGCCCGCGCCTCGGTCTGCGCTGGAGGGGGCAGCAAAGCCGCGCTCGCCCCTCACCACCCACGCCCCACTCCCATCACTGTGGGGTCCGGAGCGCACGAGGCTTCCAGGCCGCTCCGCTCCTCGGGACCCGAACTTTCTTAGAAGAAGGGAAGCGGTGACGACGGGAGAGGAAGCGGCGCAGGGCTGGGGCGCGGGGCTGGGGCGCGGAGCGTGCGGCCCGAATGCGTCCCTCGCAAGTCAGGGGATCCGAGGTACCTGCAGCAGCAGCAGCAGCGCCGAGAGGCTGAGGCTCCAAGGACCCATGGCTGGCCGGGGACGCCGAGCGAGGGCAGGGGCCGGGTGCGGTCGGGTCGGGCCGGGCTGGACCGGGCTGGAGTCTGAACTGACTTCCGCAAGCTCACAGGTGCAGTTCCGACGCCACTGAGAGGGGGGTGCGCGGCTGCCGCCAGGTGAGCCCCGGAGGCACCGCCCCCCCGTACCGCTGATTGGCTGAGGGTTCACCTGCTGGCCACAGCCAATCAGCAGCGCGGACCCCTCCCCAGGGCGGAGCTGACGGCCCGCCCACCCGGCCTCGCACAGACCCGGTGACCCTCTAGTCTGGAGTTGCTAGGGTCTAGGTGGGTTATGGGACCTGCACAGTTCTGATTCCACTGGATTCGAATCCCAGCCCCGCCGGTGGCTCACTAAGACCTGGGATCAGAAAGGGCTTTTACACTTGGCTGAGTTCTTTTGTTTTTTGAGGTTTTTTGTTTGTTTTGGAGACGGGGTCTCACTCTTTCACCCAAGCTGGAGTGCAGTGGTGCGATCACAGCTCACTGCAGCCTCGAACTCCTGGGCTCAAGCGGTCCTCTGGCCCCAGTCTCTCTAGTAGCTGGGAGTACCGGTGCACACCACCACGCCAGGCTAATTTTTTTTTCTTTTGTCTTTTTGTAGAGAGACGAGTCGGGGCGGATAGGGAGGGGCAGTGGGGGCACTGTGTCTCCCTGTATTGCCCAGCCTGGTCTTGAACTCCTGGGCTGAAGCGATCCTCCTGCCTTGGCCTCCCAAAGTGCTGGGATTACAGGTGTGAGCCATGAGCCGCTCAGCTAGCAGCCTAATTTTTTGTTTGTTTGTTTTGTTTGTATTTTTTGAGACGGAGTCTCACTCTGTCTTGCCCAGGCTGGAGTGCAGTGGCACGATCTCGGCTCACTGCAACCTCCACCTGCCGGGTTCAAGAGACTTTCCTGTCTCAGCCTATTGAGTAGCTGGGGACTACAGGCGTCTGCCACCACACCGGCTAATTTTGTATTTTTAGTACAGACAGGGTTTCACCATATTGGCCAGGCTGGTCTGGAACTCCTGACCTCAGGTGATCCACCCTCTTCAGCCTCCTGAAGTGTTGGGATTACAGGCGTGAGCCACTGCACTCTGCCTGAAGCGGCCTAATTTTTTAAAAAATTTTTCTAGAGAGGTGATCTCACTATGTTGCCGAGGCTGATCTCAAATTTCTGACCTCAGGCGATCCTCCTGCCTCAGCTCCTTTATTGAGTTCTTGTTTTTTAATCTAGTCTTTTTTAACTGTAGAGCTTCACGGGTCAGTGAGTCAGCAAATTGATTCCCTAGGTCAGGACCACCTCCCAAAGCCTCAGTTTCTCCACCCTCCTAATGGGAATAATGATCAGAAATGTCTCCCTGTGCTGTTGTGAGACTCCCATACAATTAAAATGACAAATGTTTCTTGAGCCATAAATGCTCTGTATAAAAGTGAGGGGTAAAAATAGTAACAATAGGGCCAGGCGTGGTGGCTCACGCCTGTAATCCCAGCACTTTGGGAGGCCGAGGCAGGCAGATCACGAGGTCAGGAGATCGAGACCATCCTGGCTAACACAGTGAAACCCCGTCTCTACTAAAAATACAAAAAATTAGCTGGGCGTGGTGGCGGGCGCCTGTAGTCCCAGCTACTTGGGAGGCTGAGGCAGGAGAATGGCATGAACCTGGGAGGTGGAGCTTGCAGTGAGCCGAGATCACGCCACTGTACTCCAGCCTGGGCGACAGAGTGAGACTCCATCTCAAAAAAAAAAAAAAATAGTAACAATAGGTGCTGGCATTGAAGATTACTGTGCCAGTCTCTGTGCTAAGCATTTGACACTGACCAGCTCTTTTTTTTTTTTTTTTGAGATGGAGTCCTGCTCTGTCGCCCAGGCTGGACTACAATGGTGTGATCTTGGCTCACTGCAACCTCCGCCTCTTGGGTTCAAGCAGTTCTCCTCTGTCAGCCTCCTGAGTAGCTGGGATTACAGGCATGCGCCACCACGACTGGCTAATTTTTGTATTTTTAGTAGAGACAGAGTTTCATCATGTTGACCAGGCTGGTCTTGAACTCCTGACCTCAGACGATCCGCCTGCCTCAGCCTCCCAAAGTGCTGGGATTACAGGCATGAGCCACCGTGCCCAGCCACTGACCAGCTCATTTAAGCTCATTTCAAAACAACCCAAGAGCCATATTATTAGTCCCATATGATAGATGGGCAACTGAAGCTTAGAGAGGTTGAGGCCAATGAGAGGTGGAGCAGGACTGGAACTGACCTCTCTGATTCCAGGGCCTTTCTTCTAACAATCAACTTCATCTCATGTGGTCCCAGTCTTCCAGCTGGAGCTGCAGTTTTCAGTCTGTTTTTTGATGTTGACCTGGAAGAGACCTTTAGAGTTCACCCAAACCTATGATTTGCAAATAACTTGTTCAATGTCACATAGGCAGGTCAATGTCAAAGCCGAAGACCAGAACCCAGGATCTTCTGACCCCCAGAGTGGGGCTCGTAATGCCACAGCCACACCATGGCCACCACCACCTTCTCCAGAGAATTCTGTCCTCAGTGAAATAATTTTAGGATCAAAAATAGAATAGATAGGGGCCAAAGGTCTCAGGTCCTGGGCCAGTGGCCCTCCAGCACCTGCCGTCCTCCATCAAAAGACAAAAACAGAATAGACAGGCAAATGTTAGGTTAGACAACTTCCCTGTCTGACTGTCTGTGGTCAGCCAGGTCTGGGTGGCTTGTCTACCCCGATGAGGGCACCTCCTTTCCCTTTATCCTGCAAGCATGGTCAGAGCTACACAGCATTAAGAGGAGTCAGCCACTCACTAGCCCTGTGACTTTGGGGAAATCAGTGTTCTCCTTTGTATAAGTGAGTTGGCATGAGCTAATACAAAAACAATCGCTAAGCAGAGTTCTTGGCTCATCATAGCAACTGCTCAATAAATATTTGGAGTGGGGGTTACTCTTTCAAAAGGCCCACCCCCTATTTCCCTTCCTCCTGGGGAAAGCCATGTTTGGAATATTTCACCCAGAGCTAAAGGTGCCTCTGAGTCCATCAAGGGTAATTTCTCAACTGCAGACGATTTCTGGGCAGCCCAGCACCCCCCCCTTCAACCTGTCCCCTCAATTTTTATGGGTTTCCAATCAGGTCTTTTGGATGTCTGTATCTTGGCTCCCTCTGCTCTTAATCCACCAGGAGGCTCAGAGGGAGAAGGCTCCGGTATTTCCTTTCCCACTAGGATCGTGCCTTGAACAAGATAATGGAAATACAGAAAGAGGCGTTTCCCCCATGGGGCTGCACTGTCTGCTTATTTTTTTTCTCTCAGTTATGTAAAAATACATATTTTATACCATAGCTGGGCCCAGGGAGCCTTTAGGGCTTTACTTTCTTCTACCCAGCAAGCCTTGGCCATGTAACTCTGCAGCGACTCTCATCGACTCTTCCATTATACTCTGATAATTCAATAAAAAGGATTTTAGAAAACAATTCAGGGCAGCAAAGTCAGGTCAGGCCTGATGCATTCTTCAGACTTCTCGGCAAGTCCTTCTCCAAGTTCCAAAGAGAGTAGATCAGGTGTCCAGGGTGAGGTGGGAACACAGAGGGGCACCTTGTGGAAGACAGGTGCTGTGTGACTTTCACAACGCACTGAATTGCCTCTCTGTTTCCTATTTATTTATTTATTTATTTAGTGACAAGGTCTTGCTCTGTTGCCCTGGCTGGAGTGCAATGGCACGATCTCAGCTCACTGCAGTCTCCGCCTCCCAGGTTCAAGAGATTCTTGTGCCTCAGCCTCCTGAGTAGCTGAGATTACAGACACACGTCACCATGACTGGCTAATTTTTGTATTTTAGTAGAGACGGGGTTTCACCATGTTGGCCAGGCTGGTCTCAAACTCCTGACCTCAAGTGATCCACCTACCTCAGCCTCCCAAAGTGCTGGGATTACAGGCGTGAGCCACTGTGCCCACACTCTGTTTTCTCTTGCATCAAACAGGGATACCTCAGCAGGCCTGGTGGCTCACAATTGTAATTGCAGCACTTTGGGAGGCTAGTTGGGAGGTGAGATCACTTGAGCCCAGGAGTTTGAGACCAGTCTGGGCAACATGGTGAAACCCCATCTCCCCCACAAAAATTATTTTGAATTAGCTGGGCATTGGCAGTGCATGCCCGTAGTCCCAGCTACTCTGGAGGCTGAGGTAGGAGTATCATCTGAGCACAGGAGGTTGAGGCTTCAGTGAACCGTGACCACGCCACTTCACTCCAGCCTGGATTCACTTCTGGCCCTGCCGTTAGTTGAGCAGCATAAGTCATTTTACCTCCACCATCTTGGTTTCCTCATCTGTAAAATGGGGATGTTGATAGCACTTAATTCATAAGGTTCTTGTAAACACTCTGCAAAGGAGAGTGATTAGCCCTCTTGACCCAATACATTCCCTTCCCAGTTCTAGGCAAAATTGTGAGCTGCCTGGAGCCTCCCCTCCCCCAGGCTCTCCTTCCCCCACCCCCGCCACTAAAGCTCCTCAGGTTATCTCTTGCATCTACTGGAAAAAATTCTTTCATGCTGGCCAGCTCATCATTTCGAACCTCCCAGGGCCGTTTGCACTTTAAAGAGGGCTCTAGAGAAAGACTTTTCTTCTTTCAAAGGAGTTGTAAATGCTGTCCAGGGCTTTTAACCTGGTGTCTGTGGATAGGCTCTGGTGGGGTCCGTGAATCCCCTGAGACTGTACACAAACCTGTCCGTGCAGGTGATAAGGCCCATTGCTTTCCTAACATCTCAACTGGGGAAAACCCAAACTCCAGGAGTTGAGCTTTCTCTGAGATCTTGCTGAGATCCAGCGCTAACAGTGGAATTTCAGGCATCACTGGGGAAAAGAAATGTTTGGCCAGAGGCCTTGCCCTTCAGATCACTGCAGGTAGATAAGAGACCCTGCCACCTGGCAGATAACAGACCCCGCATGATGGGATCACAGACTCCAAGTTTCCTTATGGCAGAGGACAGACTTTCACTTCCTGGGTGTTTTGGCCACTGGCCTGCCTGGAGGCTAAAGATTAATCCTTCAGGCAGTTTCGTCTCTTTCATCTCCTGGCAAGGGGTGCAGTCATAGGGTTCAGACTGGGGTGGGAGGTGCCCCTCTCCAGACCTCTGCTGAGAAGAGTCCAACCGCCAGCCCACTGGGGAGGAATCCCCAGAGAAACTGGAATTGCTAGGGATTACAGCCTGATCAGGCTCCTGGCTAGGTAGGGTAGAGGAGGCTCCCTTCCTGCTGCTCCTAGAGGCTCCTGACACCTCTGCTGGGCTGGGCTGCCTGCCAGCGTGGAGGGGCGGGAACTGGCTATACCGCCTCCAGTTGAAATGGTGCTAACTGATAGGGGTGCCGCCCTTCCAGTCTACAAAAAAAAAAACAGTTTTATTTCAAACACAAAGTAAAGAAAATAGTGTAACACACACTACACATAGTATAATGAAACAACAGGTGTTCATCACCCAGCTCCAACAGTAGTTTTTTGCAATTTTTAAAGTTTCTGTAAACTTTGTAATTGTACCAAATCTTCTTTCGTCTTTCTAATTTTGCATTTTTATTTTTGTCTTTGCAGAATTTTTTGTTCGTTTATTTTTGAAACAGGATCTAACTCTGTCACCCCGGCTGGAGTACAGTGGCCCAATCTCGGCTCACTGCAGCCACAACCTCCTGGGCTCAAGCCAATCCTCCCACCTCAGCCTCCCAAGTAGCTGAGAAGGCAGGCATGAGCCACCACACCAGGTTAATTTTTGTATTTTTTGTAGAGACGGGGTTTCATCCTGTTGCCCAGGCTGGTCTTGAACTCCTGAGCTCAAACGATCCACCTGCCTCAGCCTCCGAAAGTGCTGGGATTACAAACATGAGCCATCATGCCCAAATTGTATATATATATGTGTGTGTGTATATATATGTGTGTGTGTGTGTGTGTGTATACATATATATATATGTTTTTTTGTTTTTTTTTTGAGACGGAGTTTCACTCTTGTTGCCCAGGCTGGAGTGCTGGAGTGCAATGGCATGATCTCGGCTCACTGCAACCTCTGCCTCCTGGGTTCAAACCATTCTCCTGACTCAGCCTCCCAAGTAGCTGGGATTACAGGCATGCGCCACCACGCCTGGCTAATTTTGTATTTTTAGTAGAGACGAGGTTTCTCCATGTTGGTCAGGTTGGTCTCGAACTCCCAGATTGATCCGCCCACCTCCGCCTCCCAAAGTGCTGAGATTACAGGTGTGAGCCACTGTGCCCAGCCCTGCATTTTGTTTTTGGTTGAATGCATCTCTGAGGTGTCCTTAAACGTGTTCCTCAATCCCACATGTAACATGAACTAGTACTGAGATATACAAGCTTGCCTTGATTCAGATCAATATTTTAGGCAAAAATATTTTATAAGTGTTGCTGGGCGCTCCCATAGCATTGTATCAGGAAGCAAGAAGCTCTCTTGCTGATTCACGTTCAGGATGCTAAGGTTCTGTAGGTGTCAGCAGATCTCTCCATTATCAAATTCTCCATCAGCCCCTTCACCTTGTGGTTTTAGCACCATGGATGATGGCTGTTCCCATCCATTAGCTCAAACAACAAACATTCATTAAGCACTCCCATGTGCCAAGCATTCTGCTTAACACTAGGAACAAAGAGATAAACAAAATATGGTCCCTGCCGTTAAGAAGCTCATAAGGGGCTGGGCATGGTGGCTCAAGCCTGTCATCCCAGCACTTTGGGAGGCTGAGGCAGGCAGATCACTTGAGGTCAGGAGTTCGAGATCAGCCTGGCCAACCTGGTGAAACACCATCTCTGTTGAAAATACAAGGCCGGACGTGGTGGCTCACACCTGTAATCCCAGCACTTTAAGAGGCCAAGGCGGGTGGATCACGAGGTCAGGAGATGGAGACCATCCTGGCTAACGTGGTGAAACCCCGTCTCTACTAAAAATACAAAAAAATTAGCTGGGCGTGGTGGCAGGCTCCTGTAATCACAGCTACTCGGGAGGCTGAGGCAGGAGAATGGCGTGAACCTGGGAGGTGGAGCTTGCCATGAGCCAAGATCACACCACTGCACTCCAGCCTGGGTGACAGAGTGAGACTTTGTCTCAAAAAAAAAAAAAAAAAAAATTAGCCAGGCCTGGTGGCAGGTGCCTGTAGTCCTACCTACTTGGGAGGCTGAGGAAGGAGAATCACTTGAACCCAGGAGGCGGAGGTTGCAGTGAGCCAAGATTGTGCCACTGCACTCCAGCCTGGGTGACAGAATGAGACTCAAAAAAAAAAAAAAAAAAAAAACTCATAAGGGGCCAGGTGCAGTGGCTCACACCTGCATTGTAATCCCAACACTTTGGGAGGTCGATGCAGACAGATCACTTGAATCCACGAGTTCAAGACCAGACTGGGCAACACGGGAGACTCCATCTCTACAAAAACTTTTAAAAATTAACTGACTCACACCTGCTACTTGGGAAGCTGAAGCAGGAGGACCACTTGAGCTTGGGAAGTTGAGGCTGTAGTGAGCCATGATCATGCCCACTGTACTCCAGCCTGGGGACAGAGTGAAACTCTCTCTCAAAAAATAATAAAATTTAAAAAAAAAAGGCCAGGCGTGGTGGCTCACGCCTGTAATCCCAGCACTTTGGGAGGCCGAGGCGGGCGGATCACGAGGTCAGGAGATTGAGACCATCCTGACTAACACAGTGAAACCACATCTCTACTAAAAATACAAAAAATTAGCTAGGCGTGGTGGCGGGCGCCTGCAGTCCCAGCTACTCAGGAGGCTGAGGCAGGAGAATGGCAGGAACCCAGGAGGTGGAGCTTGCAGTGAGCCGAGATTGTGCCATTGTGCTCCAGCCTGGGTGACAGAGCAAGACTCCGTCTCAAAAAACAAACAAACAAACAAACAAACAACCTCATAAGGTACTGTGGGATGGAGACAAGTAAACACTTATCATTTTATTTATTATTTATTGAAAGCCAATTATGTATTAGGCTTTGTGCTAGATGCCAATAATTGCATTATAATGTATGATAAAAGAGATAGCTACTATTTATTGGAGTGCACCATAGTATGCATTATCTCACCAGTCTTCATACAGCCCTTTGCTATAATACATACATACATTGTACAGATTTTGGGGTTTTGTTGTTGTTTTTGGAGATGGAGTTTTGCTCTTTCTCCCAGGCTGGAGTGCAGTGGTGTGATCTCGGCTCACTGCAACCTCTGCCTTCCGATTTTAAGCGATTCTCCTGCCTCAGCCTCCTGAGTAGCTGGGATTACAGGCACGCACTACCATGCCCGGCTAATTTTTTTATTTTTAGTACAGACGGGGTTTTACCATGTTAGCCAGGCTGGTCTAGAACTCCTGACCTCAGGTGATCTACCCACCTTGGCTTCTGAAAGTGCTGGGATTACAGGCATGAGCCACTGCACCGAACCCTGTTTGTTTTTTATTAGAGATAAGGACTCATTGTGTTGCATAGGCTAGTTGTGAACCCCTGGCCTCAAGTGATCCACTCGTCTCAGCCTCCCAAAGTGCTAGGACTACAGGCGTGACCATTTTACAGATTTGGAAGCAGAGACTCACAGAGAAGTAAAGGGATTTGCCTGATGTTACACAGTGTATTAGTCAGGGTTCTCCCAAGAACAGAACAAATAGGATAAATACAGAGAGAGGTGAGAGGGGACTTACTAGGGAAATTGACTCATGGGATTATGGAGGCTGAGAAGTCCTAGAATAAGCCATCTACAAGCTGGAGAACCAGGAAGCTGGTAGCATTGCTCAATCCAAGACTTTCAGTCCCAGGCTGAAGGCCTGAGAACGTTGGGGGGCTGCTGGTACAAATCCCAGAGTCAGAAGGCGAGAGACCCTGGAGTTCTATGTTTAAGGGCAGAAGGCAGGTGTCCCAGCTCTAGAAGAAGAGAGAGAGAGAAAGTGAGTGAATTCACCTTTCTTGCCTGCCTTTTTGTTCTATCCTGGCCCTCGGTAGACTGAATGGTGCCCACCCATGTGGGTGTGGGTGACTCTTCCTCACTCAGTCCACTGATTCAAATAGCAGTCTCTTCAGGAAACGTCCTCCCAGACATACACAGAAATAATGCTTTATGAGCTATCTGGGTATCCCTTAGTCCAGTCAAGTTGACACCTAAAAGACACCATCACACACAATAAAAATGACACAGCTGGGCCAGGCGCCGTGGCTCATGCCTGTAATCTCAGAACTTTGGGAGGCTGAGGTGGGTGGATCACAAGGTCAGGAGATCAAGACCATCCTGGCTAACCTGGTGAAACCCCATCTCTACTAAAAATACAAAAAAATTAGCCAGGCGTGGTGGCGGGCGCCTGTAGTCCCAGCTGCTCAGGAGGCTGAGGCAGGAGAATGGCATGAACCCGGGATGCAGAGGTTGGAGTGAGCCGAGATCACACCACTGCACTCCAGCCTGGGCGACAGAATGAGATTCCATCTCAAAAAAAAAAAAAAAAAAAAAAAAAAAAACCACCAAAAAAATGACAGAGCTGGAATTTGAACCCTGGGCCACTGCCCTCTGCAGTCGCTTAATCTCTGTCCTATTCCACTAAGATCAGGGTGGGCTTTTGTTTCTGGGTGCCATTTGAACTGAGTGGCAAACCTTGCTTAATTTAGCAAGAAATAGTCTTTTGCAGGGACCTGAAATTCCAGACTCCGGGGCAGCCAAGAGAAGGAAGGCAAGATGATGGCCTGAGCTCTCTGTTGTCCAGCCCAGCAAGAACTCCCACGACAGCCACAGGTCAGGGGAGCAGGTGACCAGGGCTCGAACCAGAGGGGCATTTGGTCCTCTGGCCAGCCTATAGAGCAGACACAATTATCCCCATTTCCCAGAGGAGGTGACTGAGGCTTAGAGAAATGAACGACCAGTTTCATGGCAGAGGCAGGGAGGCTGGTGTTCTGGCTTAAGACCATCCTGGCACAGTGGTTCCCAGCACAGACTTCAGTGCCTGACTGCCTGCTTCTGAATTCTGCTCATTTTCTTTTTTATTTTTCTTTTTTCTTTTCTTTTTTTTGAGACAAGGTCAGGCTGGAGTGCAGTGGTGCAATCTCAGCTCACTGCAACCTCCCTCTGCCTCATGGGCTCAAGCGATCCTTCCACCTCAGCCTCTTGAGTAGCTGGGACTACAGGCATGTCCCACCATGCCCAGCTAATTTAGGTATTTCTTGTAGAGACAGGGTTTCACCATGTTTCCCTGGCTGGTCTCCAGCTCCTGGGCTCAAGCAATCCACCCACCTCAGCCTCCCAAAGTGCTGGGATTACAGGTGTGAGCCACCATGCTGGCCTGAATCCTACTTTTCTACCTGCTAGTGATAAGCCTTTGAGTCAGAGCCACAGACTCTTTGGACTTCTAATTTCCTTATCTGTACAACTGAGAATAATAATGGAACCTACTTTGTTGAGTGATTTCAAGAATTAGGTGAAGGACCGGGCGCGGTGGCTCACGCCTGTAATCCCAGGACTTTGGGAGGCCGAGGCGGGTGGATCATGAGGTCAGGAGATCGAGACCATCCTGGCTAACATGGTGAAACCCTGTGTCTACTAAAAATACAAAAAATTAGCCGGGCATGGTGGCAGGCGCCTGTAGTCTCAGCTACTCCGGAGGCTGAGGCAGGAGAATGGCATGAACCCTGGAGGCAGAGCTTGCAGTGAGCCAAGATCAGGCCACTGCACTCCAGCCTGGGCGACAGAGTGAGACTCTGTCTCAAAAAAAAAAAAAAAAAAAAAGAATTAGGTGAGATAACCTAACCAAACATGGCAGACGGGAGTGCAAATCAACGTGAACTATTATTTCCATATTCCACATTACTCAGGGGACAAGATTTTTCCTGAACTCAGTCCATGGGCAGCAGGCCCCTCCAACTTAAGTGGAGTGAGTTAAGCCCCCTGGAAAGTGGGGCTGCTGTCATGGAGCCCCGTGGCTGACTGGGTGTCCTCCCATTGCTCAGATACCTTTGGACCTGGCATCTCAAGAACAATAGATAAGGTGCTGCAGTTCATAACTGTGGAGGCCCAGGGACCTGTTGCTTCCTGTCCCCCACTTCCAAGCAAAGAAGGCCCCACCCTCTTCTCAGAGCAAGGGAATCAGGTGCCAGAACTCTGTCTACTTGGGATGGAGAGATAAACCCTTCCCCAACCAACCCTCTCCAGGTTCGGCAGCCAATGAAACCATTCCCTGCCAAGTTCAGCCTAGCCCCATACCAAAGATGTTTGGAGACAAAGGGCTCTCTGATTTTACCTGCTGTAATTAAAATATTTCATTTTCTTAGTGTATGCCTGTGAATCTTTGATGTGACATCCATATAGATTAATTTCCTTTGAAAAAAAGGGACTTTGTGGCTAACACCATTTATTTATTCATTTATCACATCCCAGGAGGTGGCCAGACAACGTAGTGTAGGGAATTGACAGGTCTCGAGACCGTTTTTTTTTTTTTTTTTAATAATAGGGTCTCGCCTCTGTTGCTCAGGCTGGAATGCAGTGGTGTGATCATAGCTCACTGCAACCTTGAACTCCTGGGCCCAAGTGATCCTCCTGCGTCAGCCTCCTGAGTAGCTGAGACTAACAGGTATGTGCCACCACGCCTGGCTAAGTTTTTATTTTTTTATTTTATGTACAGTCAGGTTCTCACTATGTTGCCCAGGCTGGTCTTGAGCTCCTGGTCTCAAGTGATCCTCCTTCCCTGGCCTCCCAGACTGGTGGGATTACAGGTGTGAGCCACTGTGCCCAGCTGTAGGCCCTTGAATCCTTGATGTAAAGTCTATACAGTTTAAATTCCCTTCAAAAAAGGGACTTTGTAGCTAACATCATTGATTTATTTTTATTTACTTTTTTGAGACAGAGTCTTGCTCTGTCGCCCAGGCTGGAGTGCAGTGGCGCAATCTCGGCTCACTGCAACCTCCACCTCCTAGGTTCAAGCAATTCTCCTGCCTCAGCCTCCCAAGTAGCTGGGATTACAGGCGTGTGCCACCACACCCGGCTAATTTTTGTATTTTCAGTAGAGACAGGGTTTTGCCATGTTGGCCAGGCTGGTCTCAAACTCAAGTGATCCACCCACCTTGGCCTCCCAAAGTGCTGAGATTACAGGCGTGAGCCACCGTGTCTGGCCTCATTTATTTATGAAATCCCAGGAGGAGGCCAGGAATTGACGAGTCTTATGACTTGAAGCAAAATTTATTTCCTTCTCTAAGTCTCAATTTATCTTCTGTAAAATGACTCAGTTAGTTAGAAGGAGGCTTGAGATCTCTTCTGCCTCTAAGAACTATGACATTGAACTTCTTGAGATTGAAAACCGGCACTGCACAGGATCCCATTTTTTCCTTTTGGGGGCCAGGAGTTCTCAAGTGAGGGGTGTTTATGGAATCATGATGCTGTTTATTGCTTTTCAGTATTTAGACTCAACCTCCAGACAAAGTACAGAAGATTTAATTATAGCTATAGAACAAGATGTAAATGTTATGAATAATATATAACTATTAAAAATTGGGAATTGCTTGGGAGTGAAGCCAGGAAGCTTGAGAAGGACATTAAATTCCGTATCCTCTAACAAGTACTTCTCTAGAGAAGGAGAATTGGGCTGAGTGGTGAGTTCATAATTATTCGCTGTATTATTATACTTTATAATTTATATATGTGATACATTTATTCTCTTTATATGTCAAATATTATCTCTCTACAATATAAAAAAAAAAGTAATAGAGGCAGCGGATCACCTGAGGTCAGGATTTTGAAGCCAGCCTGTCCAACGTGGTGAAACCGTGTCTCTACTAAAAATACAAAAATTAGCTGGGCCTGGTGGTGGGTGCCTGTAATCCCAGCTACTCAGGGAGCTGAGGCAGGAGAATCCCTGGAACCTGGGAGGCAGAGATTGCAGTGAGCTGAGATCACGCCATTCCATTCCACTCCAGCCTGGGCAACAAGAGCGAAACTCCATCTCAAAAAAAAAAAAAAAGAAAAGAAAAATTACACAAGTAATAAAGATCTGCAACAGAAAAAATTTTTAAATGTAGATAAGCAAAAATAAGAAAAATACAAATCATCTGTCACTCTAGAGATAATCACAATTGACATTTTGAGCTATATCCAACCTTTGCCTCTTCAGACAAAAACATATAATTGTATTTTATTTGCCAGGCCTGTTGGCTCATGCCTATAATCCCAGCACTTTGGGAGGCCAAAGTGGGAGGATCACTTGAGCTCAGGAATTTGAGAGTAGCCTGGACAACATAGTGAGACCCTGTCTCTACTTAAAAAAAAAAAAAGAAAAAAAAATCAAAAAATCTGGGCATGGTGGCTTGTGCCTGTAGTCCCAGCTACTTGGGAGGCTGAGGCAGGAGGATCACTTGAACCTGGGAGGTTGAGGCAGCAGTGAGCTATGGTCACGCCAAGGCACTCCAGCCTGAGAGACAGAGTGAGATCCTGTCTCCAACAAAACAAAGAAACCAAAACAGTAAGTCTTACCATACCATCCCGTGCTACCCTCCTTCCCTCCCCAGAGGCAACTACTGTTATCAGTTTTTTTCATTTTTTTTTTTTTTCAAGCCGGAGTCTCATTCTATTGCCCAGGCTGGAGTGCAGTGGCGTGGTCATAGCTCATTGTAACCTCAAACTCCTGGGCTCAAGTAAATTTCCCACCTCAGCTTCTGGAGTATCTGGGACTACAGGCAAGAACCACTACACATGGCTGATTTTTAATTTTTTGTAGAGATGAGGGTCTTGCTATGTTGCCCAGCCTGATCTCGAGCTCCTGCTCTCAAGCAATCTTCCCACTTTGGCTTCCCAAAGTACTGGGATTACGGGACTGAGCCACTGTGCCTGGCTGCTTCAATAGCACTTTAATGTCAGTATGATTTCCCACTGTTTGAATGCCTACAATTTATTGAATCAATTCCCTTTTTGAAGAACCTGGGTTTTTTCCAGTGGTTAGTCTTTTTTTTTTTCTCTCACTGCAACCTCCGCCTCCCGGGTTCAAGTGATTCTCCTGCCTCAGCCTCCCAAGTAGCTGGGATTACAGACATGCACCACCACACCCAGCTAATTTTGTATTTTTAGTAAAGATGGGGTTTCATCTCTGTTGGTCAGGCAGGTCTCGAATTCCTGATTTCAGGTGATCCACCCGCCTCAGCCTCCCAAAGTGTTGGGATTACAGGCGTGAGCCACAGCGCCTGGCCAATGCTTAGTCTTACAGGCAATGTTGCGAGGAACTCCTTCATCGTACACCTTTGAGAAATTGTATGGGCAGGTCTTTAAGATGAATTTCTCCAAGTGGAGTTACTGGGTCAAAGGTCATGTGCTTGTTTCAGGTTTTTGAACCATATGTTGTGCCCACCAGCAAGGAGAGGGGTGGTCCAGTGATCTGGCAGCAGGCCTGGTACTGTGAGGTCTTTTGTTTCTTATGCTACTCCAGAGGCTATTCATCAGCAAAGCAATGTTAACCATTCCCAGGACCTCCCTGTGGGGTGGCAGGAAGTGGGGCGGCTTCTCAGGGCAAAGAACAACATGTCTTTATTAAAATGCTGTGCACCAAGAACGCTTTATGAGTACAGACCTTGGCCTTGCTATTGGGCAACTCCCTGCAGGCTGGAGTGGGGCTATGTCTCTGGGAGAAGATGAGCAGGACTCCAGGGTGTGCCCGGGCTACTTGAACATCGCCCCAGTTCCCCTCACTCAGTTATGCAATTAATACTACTGTGGAGTGGGCGAGAGCTGGATTCAAATCCTCTTTCTTTTTTTTTTTTTTTTTGAGAGTCGTGCTCTGTCACCCAGGCTGGAGTGCAGTGACATGATCTTGGCTCACTGTAACCTCCGTCTCCCAGGTTCAAGTAATTATCCTGCCTCAGCCTCCCAAGTAGCTGGGACTACAGGGCTGCACCACTATGCCTGGCTAATTTTTTGTATTTTTATTTTATTTTTATTTATTTATTTTTTTTGAGACAGAGTCTTGCTCTGTCGCCCAGGCTGGAGTGCAGTGGCACAATCTCGGCTCACTGCAAGCTCCGCCTCCCGGGTTCAAGCCATTCTCCTGCCTCAGCCTCCCGAGTAGCTGGGACTACAGGCGCCCACCACCACACCCGGCTAATTTTTTGTATTTTTAGTAGAGACGGGGTTTCACAGTGTTAGCCAGGATGGTCTCGATCTCCTGACCTCATGATCCGCCCGCCTCAGCCTCCCAAAGTGCTGGGATTACAGGTGTGAGCCACCGCGCCCAGCTAATTTTTTGTATTTTTAGTAGAGATGGGGTTTCACTATGTTGGCACGGCTGGTCTCGAACTCCTTGCCTCAAGTGATCTGCTCACCTCAGCCTTCCAAAGTGTTGGGATTACAGGCGTGAGTCATTGCGCCCGGCCTCAAATTCCCTTTCTGCTACTTCCTGGGTGTGTGGCATTGGGCAAGTTTAGAACTTCTCTGACTTTGGTTTGCCCCTCGGTAAAATGGGGCTAATAGTACCTCTCTTATGAGGTTGTCATGATACTTTTAATTTTTTTGAGGCAGGGTCTTGCTCTATCGCCCAGGCTGGAGTGCAGTGGCCCAATCATAGCTCACTGCCAGCCTCAAACTCCTGGGCTCAAGTGATCCTGCCTCAGCCTCCCAAGTGGCTGGGACTACAGACACGGGCCACCATGCCTGGCTAATTTTTAAATGTTTGTAATGATGAAGTCTTGCTATGTTGCCCAGGCTAGTCTCAAACTCCTGACTTCAAGCAATCCTCCTGCCTCGGCTTCCCAAAGCGCTGGGATTACAGACCAATCACTGAACCTGGTCCCAGCACTCTGGGGAGCCGAGGCGGGTTGATCACTTCAGGCTAGGAGTTCGAGACCAGTCTGGCCAACATGGCGAAACATGAAAAATACAACAGACAAACCAACCAACCAACTCAGTGACAACAAAACAGGTCTACCCTGGAGTCATACTCTAATTTTTTCTATTTTCCTCCCTTTCTGATCCTTTATCGCACTTTCTTTTTCTTCCTCTTCCTTCTCCTTCTTCTTTGTCAAATAGAGGATTGAGTTATTATCACTGATCCATATAAAGTCCCTCTCTCATTTATTTTAATTCCCACCCCCCATTTCTATTCCCCGACTTCCCATGTGCAACCTTCCTAATATGTTTGACACGCATCTTTTTGTTTGTATGTATTTTTAGAAAATGTTTATTGTTTTGTGTGCAAAAAAAAATTAAAAAAAAAAAATCACTGAACCTGGCCTTGTCTTGATACTTAAATGAGGTAGTACACATAAAGTGCTCGGAATACATTTGGTAGCTGAAAGTGCTCTACAACTATTACCTATCACCAGGGACCTTCGGTGGGCGAGATCACAGTCCCTCAGACTGGTTGGGGAAATGGACAGGTAAAGAGACAATTAAAATTCTGTGTGCTGGGTGCATTCATACAGATGCTAAGAAAACTCTAGTGGGAGGAATGCTAAATCCAGAAGGCTTCCTGGAAAAAAAATGACATTTTGGCAGGAACTAAGTTGCTTGTAGGGCTAAGGCAGAGGCAAAGTCGTTGAGAAACTAGAGACCAGCCATTAACTCCCTTTGCTGGGAATGTGGTGATGGAATTCAAAGAAGGTTTTCAGTCCCGGATTTCAATTCCAATTTCTCAGCACCTGCCTGGGTCCCAGGTCTTGTGCTCGGTGCTGGGGTGAGGGTAGAGGCTGGAGATAATTAGGCAAAAGTGCTCAGTGAGCTTAAGATCTAACTGGGGGGCTGGGCGCGGTGGCTCATGCCTGTAATCCCACCACTTTGGGAGGCCAGGGTGGGCAGATCACCTGAGGTCAGGAGTTTGAGACCAGCCAGGCCAACATAACGAAACCCCCTCTCTACTAAAAATATAAAAATTAGCCGGGCATGGTAGTGTGTACCTGTAATCCCAGCTACTTGGGAGGCTGAGGCAGGAGGATTGCTTGAACGCGGGAGGCGGAGGTTGCAGTGAGCTGAGATTGAGCCACTGCACTCCAGCCTGGGTGACAGAGCAAAACTCTGTCTCCAAAATAATAATAATAATAATAAATAGAATAAAAATTGATCAGATTTGGGAAGGGATGGGGTGAGAGGAAAAGGCACCCCAGGTAGGGGAAACAGCACAAGCAAAGATAAGGCAGCAGGAAGGCCTATATTCCAGGAAGGGTGCATTGCCCAGTGTGGCTGTGTGGTCTGTACCTGGGGAGCAGGACAGTGGGCAGGAGCTAGGGCTATAAGGTCAACCAAGGCTGGGATTTGAAGGGCGTCCGATGACATGCTGCTTGGCCCTTGTCCAGTAGGTCATGGGAACAGAATGGAAGTGTTTAAGCAGAGAAGGGACGTGATGGGATCTGCATTCTGGAAAGGTCACTCTGGCATAGCTGGGGGAGGAGTCCTCGGGAAGCAGGGAGCACAGCTGGGAGGCCCCTGCAATCGTCTCAACAAGAAATCTGGGGGTCTGGCCTAGGTCAGGGGAGGTGGGCACCGAGAGGAGGGGTGGAGGGTTTGTAAGCAGACTCTGAAACACTTGAAATCAACACCCTGACACTATTCCCTGGCAGCTCCAGGGTCAGGATGTCTAAAATCCCTGGAAAAATAAACTTGCTCCCGCCTCAGCCAGCAGGAAGAAGAGCAACCCGATATGCTTGTTGATTAGGATTAGGGAACTTTTTCCCCCTTTATTGAGGGTCAGCTGAATTATTAGTGGGGCAAAAGAGACAGAGGGAGACATATAAAAGTGAAGCGACTTATCGTTTTTCCTTGACAGAAACAATATATGAGATAGATCGACATTTAAAATGTTTTTCAAGGGTCATAAAGAGTATCAACCAAAAACAATCTTGACTTCATTTCCATAGAGACATAGAGAGTGGGGAGAGGAGGGACAGAAGGGCGGGGAGATCACAGGAGGAGGGGAGACAGGCCAGGAAGGGAGGATGCTGCACTGGCTGTGAGGGGGCTGCTTAAGAACCTTGGAATTGACCAGGCACGGGAGCTCATGCCTTTAATCCCAGCACTTTGGGAGGCTAAGGCGGGTGGATCACCTGAGGTCAGGAGTTAGAGACCAGCCTAGCCAACACAGTGAAACCCCAACTCTACTAAAAATACAAAAATTAGCTGGGCATGGTGGTGCATGCCTGTAATCCCAGCTGCTTGGGAGGCTGAGGCAGGAGAATTGCTTGAACCCAGGAGGCGGAGGTTGCAGTCAGCCAAGATCCAGCCACTGCACTCCAGCCTGGGTGACAGAGCGAGTCGCCGTCTCAAAAAAAAAAAAAGGAACCTGGGAATTGAGGGTCTCAAGTTCAAATCTCAGCCAAGTTCTCCCACCGTTCTCCCATATCTATCAAATGGGGATTATAACATCCTCACCATCTGCACAATGTTACGGTGTTGGATTTTCATCTTAGAAAGATCAGATCTCGGCCGGGTGCGGTGGCTCACGCTTGTAATCCCAGCACTTTGGGAGGCCGAGGCGGGCGGATCACTTGATCAGGCGGATCACTTGGTCAGGAGATCAAGACCACGGTGAAACCCCGTCTCTACTAAAAATACAAAAAAATTAGCCGGGCGTGGTGGTGGGCGCCTGTAGTCCCAGATACTTGGAGAGGCTGAACTGGAATGGCGTGAACCCAGGAGGCGGAGCTTGCAGTGAGCCGAGATTGCGCCACTGCACTCCAGCCTGGGCGACAGAGCGAGACTCCGTCTCAAAAAAAAAAAAAAAAAAGAAAGATCAGATCTCTCTGGCCACCTGATTGGAGCCAGATAAAATGTACCCATAGACTACCCGCTCTTAGAGTGCTTTTAAGACAAGGAGGTTATTATAATTATGATGACCATTATTATTATTATTATTGCTATTATCATAGCTTTATTATTATTTTCTTTTGAAATTCTGCTTGGCCACTGTTTACTCCCAGCTCCAGCTGCTCTTGTTGAAACCCCTCTGGGCCGGGTGTGATGGCTCACGCCTGTAATCCCAGAACTTTAGGAAGTCAAGGTGGGAGGATTGCTGGAGCCCAGGAGTTGGAGACCACCCTGGACAACATGGAGAAACCCCATCTCTATAAAAAGTACAAAAATTAGCCAGGCATCGTCGCATGCACCTGTACTGCCAGCTATTCGGGAGGCTGAATAGGAGGATTGCTTGAGCCTGGGGGGTGGAGGCTGCAGTGAGCTATGACTGTGCCACTGCATGTCAGCCTGGGTGACATCGTGAGAGTCTGTCTCAAAAAAAAAAAAAACCCAAGAAACAAAACACAAGGAACCTCTCTGGACTCCTAGCTTCCTAGGATCATGCAGGGTGGAGGGTGCACTCTCAAAACTTCCACCTTAGGGGTGTCCTGGGAGCACTGGCTGCTCCTCCATCCCTGGGCTGCACCCAGAGTAGACAGGGCTGCCTTGTTCCTCTTATCCTCCCACTCCACTGTCCAATACTGAAAGGCGACACAAGCAGGGTTCCTCTGCTCCTCTCTGTGAGTCAGTGCCCATGCCCTCGCCCTCGTGCTCCCTACTCAGGCCTCACCCCTCAGCTTTTACTTCTTTTCCTGGGAAACCACCCCAGGGGGGAGGCAAAGAAGATGAAATAAAGGATGTAAGTTCCCACGGGACCACCACTTCCCCTTTCCCCTTCCTCTCCAGCTGCTGGCCACTTCCCCGTCCCCTCTCTAGTGGGAAGCAGAACAGAGGCTGTGGGAAACCGGCACCATACAGTCCCTGGCATGGGCACAGCCAGCCTTGCGTGCAGTTCCTCACCTGTGTAACCTTGGGTAGCCCTGCTGCACCTGAACTTCCTCACTCACAGGTCCCCCAGCCGCCTCCAAGTGTTCAAAATGCCCAGAAATCTGCACTGCCCTCTTCACACCTGCTCTTTTTCTTTTTTCTTTTCTTTTCTTTTCTTTCTTTTTCTTTTCTCTCTCTCTCTCTTTCTTCTCTCCTCTCCTCTCTCTCCTTTCTTTCTTCCGACACAGGACCTCGCTCTGTTGCCCAGGCTGGAGTGCAGTGGTGCGATCTCGGCTCACTGCAACCTCTGCCTCCCAGGTTCAAGAGATTCTCCTGCCTCCGTCTCATGAGTAGCTGGGATTACAGGCATATGCCACCACGCTCGGCTAATTTTTATAGTTCTTTAGTAGAGACAAAGCTTCACTATGTTGGCCAGGCTGGTCTCAAACTTCTGACCTAGTGATCCACCTGCCTCAACCTTCCAAAGTGCTGGGATTACAGGCATGAGCCACTGCACCCGGCCTCCTTTTCAACTTTCTTTCAATCCTCCTTGCATCAAGGAAAGAGTCCCTTTTATTTGTACTTAGCAAGTCTTTAATAACTTCAAAATACTTATAATTCTCTCTTTTAACCAGAGAAAGAAGGCCTAGAATTTGAAGACATTGTCTTGTGTCATTGTATTTTTATTTACTTTATAGTTATGGCAAACGATGCTGCTTTTGCATTTATAAGATTGCACCTGTTTTTTATTTAAAATATGTCTCTGGGCCAGGCACAGTAAATCATGCCTGTAATCCCAGCACTTTGGGAGGCCGAGGCAGGAGGATTACTTTTGAGCCCAGGAATTCGAGATTATCCTGGGAAACAAGGTGAGACCCCCATCTCTAAAAAAAAAAATACAAAAATTAGCCAGGCGTGGTGTTGCACACCTGTAGTCCCAGCTACTCAGGAGGCTGAGATATGAGGATCACTTGAGCCAAGGGGTTCAAGGCTGCAGTGAGCCATGAATGCACCTCCGTGCTCCATCCTGGGCAACAGAGTGACAGAGACCTTATCTCAATAAATAAATAAATAAATAAATAAATAAATAAATAAATAAATAAAGATTCCAGATGGACAAGGCCATTCACTGTTCCACTGACTGTAAGTGTAAAAAGTTGGGACCAGACTCAGTGGCTCATGCCTGTAATCTCAGCAATTTGGGAGGCCAAGGCGGGTGGATCACGAGGTCAGGAGATGGAGACCATCTTGGCTAACATGGTGAAACCCCATCTCTACTAAAAATAAAAAAAAATTAGCCGGGTGTGGTGGCGGGCGCCTGTAGTCCCAGCTACTCAAGAGGCTGAGGCAGGAGAATGGCGTGAACCCAGGAGGTGGAGCTTGCAGTGAGCCAAGATCGCGCCACTGCACTCCAGCCTGGGTGACAGAGCGAGACTCCATCTCAAAAAAAAAAAAAAAAAAAAAAAAAAGAGCAAAAAGTTGGTAGTAACCCTTAGTCCATCAGTGGGGGCTGCTTAAATAACCTGCCATATTCACATCGTGGACTACTCTGCAACTGAAAACGGCAAAGAATGAGGAAGCTCTTTTTGTGCCAATGTGGAAAGATCTCCAAGATAACTTGTCATGTGAAAAAACAGGTGAAGTGTGTAAAGTGTTAAAGTGTGCTACCTCCTGTGTAAAAAAAGAGGAAGAAGATAAAACTATAGATTTTTTTTTTTTTACTTCAACGTGCAGAAATAAACTCTAGAACAGGGCTGTCCAGTAGAATTTTCTGCACTGATAGGAATGTTCCATTTTTGCACTAACCAGTGCTGTAGCCACTAGCCACGGGCAGCACTTCAGATGTGACTAGTTGGCTGAGGAGCTGAATATTTGTTTGTTTTTTTGTTTTGTTTTATTGTTTGTATTTTTGTTTTTTTGTTTGTTTTTTTTTTTTGAGACAGAGTCTCACTCCGACACCCAGGCTGGAGTGCAGTGGCGCCATCTTGGCTCACTGCAACCTCCGCCTCCCAGATTCAAGTGATTCTCTTGCCTCAGCCTTCTAAGTAGCTGGGATTACAGGAGCATGCCACCACCCCCAGCTAATTTTTGTATTATTATTTTATTTTATTTATTTATTTTTTTGAGACAGAGTCTCACTCTGTTGCCCAGGCTGGAGTGCAGTGGTGCGATCTCGGCTCACTGCAACCTCTGCTCCTGGGTTCAAGCAATTCTCCCGCCGCAGCCTCCTGAGTAGCTGGGATTACAGCCATGTACCAGCACACCCGGCTAATTTTTGTATTTTTGGTAGAGACGGAGTTTTGCCATGTTGGCCAGGCTGGTCTCGAACTCCTGACCTCAAGTGATCCACCCACTTCGGCCTCCCACAGTGCTGGGATTACAGGTGTGAGCCACCACGCCCAGCCTTTTTTGGAGAGACAAGCTCTTGCTATGTTGCCCAGGCTGGTCTCAAAGTCTAGAACTCAAGGAATCCTCCTGCCTTGGCCTCCCAAAGTCCTGAGTCTGCATCCTCGGATTCTCTTGGCTCTGCTGCTTACCGTCTGGGCACCACACTAGGTGACTTACTGCAACTCCTGGGGCCTTGGTTTTCTCATCTCTAAAGAGGAACCTGCCTTGAAAGTTTGTAAAGCACCTTTATTCAATTAATCTTTATTGAGTACCTACTATGTGCCAGGCACTACTCTAAGAGTTGGGGATACAGCAGTGAGGAACAGGGACAGACAACCGTGCCCTCACAGAGCTTATATTCAGAGGGAAGAAAGCCACTTAGCAGGACAAAGAGCTAAAATGGATACTATAGTGTGTTGAGAGGTAACACACGTGACAGAAAAGATAAGGTATGGGGCCAGGCATGGTGGCTCACACCTGTAATCCCAGCACTCTGGGAGGCCAAGGTGGGTGGATCACCTGAGGTCAGGAGTTTGAGACCACCCTGGCCAACATGGTGAAACCCCGCCTCTACTAAAAATACAAAAATTAGCCAGGTGTGGTGGTGGGTGCCTGTAATCCTAGCTACTCAGGAGGCTGAGGCAGGAGAATCGCTTGAACCCGGGATGCGGAGGTTTCAGTGAGCTATCATGCTGCTGTACTCCAGCCTGGGCGACAGAGTGAGACTCAGTTTCAAAAAAAAAAGAGAAAGAAAAGATAAAGCACTGGGGGGTGCAGGGCTGCAATTCTAAGGAGGATGCAGTCCCCTTCAGGGCTGGCATCTCTGACAGGCTGACATGTAGGTGATGCCTGAAGGACGTGAAGGAGCCGAGAGAAATCTGGGGGAATGGCATGCCAGGCAGAGGGTACAGCAAGTGCAGAGGCTCTGAGGAAACATGGTTTGATTTGGAGTGAAACTTCGGCATTTTGCCTGGCACATGGTAACTGCTTAATTTGTTCAAGCCCTACTAATTATCTTTTTTTTTTTTCTTTTTTGAGCTGGAATTTTGCTCTTGTCACCTAGGCTGGAGTGCAGTGGTGGGATCTCGACTTGCTGCAACCTCCACCTCCCAGGTTCAAGGATTCTCCTGCTTCAGCCTCCGGAGTAGCTGGGGTTACAGGCGCCCTCTACCATGCCCCACTACCTTTTGTATTTTTAGTAGAGATGGGTTTTCACCATGTTGGCCAGGCTGGTCTTGAACTCCTGGCCTCAAGTGACCGGCCCGCCTCAGCCTCCCAAACTACTGAGATTACAGTCTTGAGCCACTGCGCCCAGCCTATCATTCTTGTAATTAGTGGGCATCGTCTTCCTGGAGTGCCTGGGTCATCAGGTTCCTGGAGGACACACAGAGGCCTCAGCGCCCTGCCCTGTCAGCTATGGGCTGGCCGTGGTTTACCGGACGGACCACAGTGGGGACAGGAAGGGTTGGAACGGAGCCCAGGCATTCCTGACCCACCCAGCCCCTCTCAGATTTCTCCCTGGCCCGCCACACCCCTGCCGCTTGCTGGGCAGTGGGTACGGGGAATGCAGGGGCGGCTCCCCACCCCACCTCTAACTTGGAGAGGGCCTAATACCAAGCGAGGACAAGGCTGGCAGTGACCACCTGGCGATCCCCAACTGCACTGTAGGCTCAGCGCTAAACACTGAGTGCTTTTCCACCGTCGCCTCCTAGGGGTCTCCTTTCAGCTCACTGAGAGGCCAGGCTGGTGAGTCACCCCCACAGTCACCCCTTTAGGGGCTGCTGTCTTAGCCACTGCCCTACCAGACTACGGGGCGCTCTCAGACAGGCTCCCCGGTTCCCCCAGAGGAATCTCATAGCTCCTGCATGCCAGCTCTGCAGCTGCCCACAGGCCCCGACAGGCCCTGCTGTGTCCTCAGGGACTGAGGATAGAGCAGATGAAGAACCAGGTTCTGCCAGCCCTGGGATGGAGCTGAGTCAGGCCTTTTCCAGGGCTCCTGGGACTGGGCCTTGCCCTGAACTCAGCCTCCAGCCCATGCGTGCAGGAGGACACGCAGGACTGGGCGCCTGGGCCCCCCACTCCATACCTGTCCAACCTCATCTCCGTGCACACTCTCGACCCATCTCGACCCGTCCCTCTGCTCCAGCCACACTGGCCTCCCTGCTAAACCCTGCTGACCGCAGGCCTTAGCCCTTGCCATTCCTTTTATGTAGACAGGACACTGCATACTTGCTCCCTGATAGCCTCCAGTCTTTGCCCAAATGCCATCTTCCCAGCAGTGCCTTCCCTGGCTCCTAGAACTGAGCCCTACCTCCAGGCCCTTCCTCCCTAGGCCCCATCCCAGCTCCATTTTCCTCCACGCTTCACCTTTTACTAGACCACGTGTTTTACTAATTTGTCTTGTTTATGGTCTGTTTCTCATTGAAAACTCCCTTGGACTGGGCAGGAAGGGCCTCTACCCTGCCCTTCTGCCCCTCCTCATAGAGCTAAGGAAATGTGACTACTGGCCGGGCACAGTGGCTCACGCCTGTAATCCCAGAACTTTGTGAGGCTGAGGCAGGCGGATCATTTGAGGTCAAGAGTTCGAGACCAGCCTGACCAACATGGCAAAATCCTGTCGCTACCAAAAAATACAAAGATTAGCTGGGTGTGGTGTTTTGTACCTGTAGTCCCAGCTACTCGGGAGGCTGAGGCACGAGAATCACTTGAACCTGGGAGGCAGAGATTGCTGTGAGCCCAGATTGCGCCACTGCACTCCAGCCTAGGCAACAGAGTGAGACTCTGTCTCAAAAAAAAAAAAAAAAAAAGGAAATGTGCCTACTACAACCAGCGTCTTTGTCCCTCAGGCCTTCCCCAGTTCTGTCCCCAGGCAGCCAGCACAGCCCAGGTGTGTACTCCAAGGCCCATGGGGTAGTCAACGGAAGGCTGTATTGGGGGGACAGTGGAGGGAGCTGGGACACGTGGGTTGGGGTGTCACACAAGGAGCCTGGTGGTGCTAGATGGTGCTTGGGCTGGGTAGAGCAGGGCACTGGCCGCTGCTCCTGGGCTGGGACTCACCCTCCCCACGGAGCCACACTCTAGCCCAGTATTCTAGGTGTCTGTGAATTCAGATTTAAATCTGGCTCTCCCAATCACTGTGAGGATACACCTGTCCAAGTAGAAAGATAGAATATCTTTTACTTAGGAGCTTGTGACGTTGATCTTGACGCATTTGGTATGTGGGCCCTACACGTATGTTTACCTGCAGCCCCCATGTTAGCGCTGGGCTTTTTTTTTTTTTTTTTTTGAGACGGAGTCTTGCTCTGTCGCCTAGTCTGGAGTGCAGTGGCACGATCTCGGCTCACTGCAAGCTCTGCCTCCCGGGTTCACGCCATTCTCCTGCCTCAGCCTCCCAAGTAGCTGGGACTACAGGCACGTGCCACCACACTACGCTAATGTTTTGTATTTTTAGTAGAGACGGGGTTTCACCATGTTGGCCAGAATGGTCTCGATCTCTTGATCTCGTGATCCGCCTGCCTCGGCCTCCCAAAGTGCTGGGATTACAGGAGTGAGCCACCGCGCCCGGCTCTCTGGGCTTTTTTACGGTTTTCTGTATTGCTATAACCCTAGCACCAAGAACAGTGTCTTGGGGCTGGGTGCAGTGGCTCACGCCTGTAATCCCAGCAGTTTGGGAGGCCGAGGCAGATGGATCACCTGAGGTCAGGAACTCCAGACCAGCCTGGCTAACATAGTGAAACTCCGTCTCTACTAAAAATACAAAAGTTAGCCAGCCGTGGTGGTATGCACCTGTAATCCCAGCTACTTGGGAGGCTGAGGCAGGAGAATCACTTGAACTCGGGAGGTGGAGGTTGCAGTGAGCTGAGATCGCGTCACTGCACTCCAGCCTGGGGGATAGAACCAGACTCTGTCTCAAAAAAAAAAAAAGTGTCTTGCACAGAACATGTGCTCAATGAAGTTGTTCAACGAATGAATAAAAAAGCCTTAGATGATGCCACATACTCAAGGGGACCCCAGAAGTGGCTAGGAATGCTGTGGCTTTTGTGCTTCAGGGCTAGAGTCTCAGGGTCAGTGAAGCCAACTCCACCTTGCAGGAGGCCATAAGCATCACCTGAAGGGCGCCTTTTAGGGCCTGCCTGCCCTATGGCCCCATCTGCAGCTGGAGTTTATATCCTTAATTGTAAAAAGAGCCCACTTGGCAATCAAGGAGATCTAGACCCCAAAACTGTCTCTGCTGCTTCCTGATCGTATGTGGCCATTAACCTCTCTCTCATTTTCTTTGTTTTTGTTTGAGGCAGGGTCTTGTTCTGTCACCCAGGCTGGATGGAGTGCAGTGGTGCAATCATGGCTCACTGCAGCCTTGACTTCCTAGGCTCAAGTGATCCTCCTCCTCAGCCTCCTGAGTAGCTGGGACCACAGGTATGTGTCACCACACTCAGCTGAATAAAAAAAAATGTTTTTTAAATAGAGATGGGGTCTCACTGTTGCCCAGGCTGGTCTGGAACTCCTGGGCTCGAATGATTTTTCCCACCTTGGCCTTCCAAAGTGCTAGGATTACAGGTGTGAGCCACCACGCCTGGCTGCAATTTCCTTTAAAAAAGGGAACCATCGAACCTCTCCCCAGGGTTGTGAGGCGGGAGAACATGTAACTGACTCCATACTGACTGTCTTCATCAGTGTCCAAGGCCATTCCTGCCACCCAGCTGACTCCCTGTGTGGCATGTGGCAGCCAGTGCCACTGTTCCCTTCCTCTCTCCCTCCCTCCCTGCAGACCTGGCGCTTGGGCTGGGAGCTCTATGGGCTGTGGCAGTGGTTTGAGTGAATGGTGCCCTCTGCTGGGCGTGGGGGAAGAGCCTTCAGGGAAATCATACCTGACACTGGCACTCCCTGCAGGCTGGGCATCTCAGCCAATTCCTCCTGCTGGGAAGTGCAGTTTCCACCCAGGGAGCACTAGCAGGACTTGTGAGTCCCTACACTACCACAACAGTAGTGACAACATGCAGTAGCCTGTGCGCCAGCCACCCTTCCAAGCCCTTGCAGATATTAACTCTTTTACTCGCCCATTTTATTTATTAATTTATGATTATTATTATTTGAGACGGAGTCTCGCTCTGTTGCCTAGGCTGGAGTGCAGTGGCACGATCTCGGCTCACTGCAACCTCTGCCTCCCAGGTTCAAGTGATTCTCCTGCCTCAGCCTCTCAAATAGCTGGGATTACAGGCACGCACCACCATGCCCAGCTAGTTTTTTAATTTTTAGTAGAGACAGGGTTTTGCCATGTTGGCCAGGCTGGTCTCAAACTCCTGACCTCAGGTGATCACCTGCCTCAGCCTCCCAAAGTGCTGGGATTACAGATGTGAGCCACCATGCCCAGCCTACTCCCCCATTTTAGATGAGAAAACGGACACAGAGGTTATGTGGTTTGTCCAAGGCCTCATGCCTAGAAGTGCCAGGATTTGAACTTGTACTCTCCTGGGTGGATTGTTTTAACGGGAGGCCAGAAGGTGGGTTCTGCCTTTAGCCTGGAGGGAGTTGTTCGCTGGAGCTCTCCAGCAAGCCTGGAACTGGACACACGGGGTGTGGGCTGTAAAAGGGGCTTCCCAGGGTGACTGCTCCCACACTTTCAATGGCAGGCCCATCGCCTCAGGGCCCTTTCCTGAGTGGCCACCCCTCAGCAGTCCCCGGGCTGGGTCTTCTCCCTGAGCCCCTTTGTGGGCCCGGAAGTGAGTGAGGGAGGTCCATGCCTAGAATTGGGGGGCCGGGAATTCGGGGCCTCAGCTCCTTACCAACTGTCTAGGAATGAAGAGCATGCCACCCTCCTCAGGCCTCTCTAGGGACTGGGAAATCAAACTGTGGGGACAGGTCCTATCTGTGGCCCCTTTAGTCCCTTTGGGAAGAAAAAAAGATGGTTGGGTCAGTAATGAGGGAAAAGGCATGGTATGAAGTGAGGCCTGGGCGCTGGCCCATCTCTGTCCCCACTGGTGGGGCCATAGGGAGTGCTGTCTTTTGAGCCTCTTTTTCCATCTGTAAAATGTCAGGGATGGATTGGGGCAATTTTCAAAATGCTCTGAATTTGGGGGTTCATAAGAATACAAGCTGGGAGGATGAGGCTAGAGAAGGCTCTCTGGGTACCCCCGACCCCTTCTTCCAGTAAACCTCCACTTTTTTTTTTTTTTTTGAGATGGAGTCGTGCTCTGTTGCCCAGGCTAGAGTGCAATGGCATGATCTCGGCTCACTGAAACCTCTGCTTCCTGGGCTCAAGAGATTCTCCTGCCTCAGCCTCCCGAGTAGCTGGGATAACAGGCATGCCCCACCACACCCGGCTAATTTTTATATTTTTAGTAGAGATGGGGTTTTACCATGTTGGCCAGGCTGGTCTCAAACTCCTGACCTCAGGTGATCCTCCTGCCTTGGCCTCCCAAAGAGCTGGGATTGCAGGCGTGAGCCACCGCGCCCGGCCCAAAAATATTTTTTAACTAAAATACAAAAAAATAGCTGGGCATAGTGGCAGGCACCTGTAATCCCAGCTACTTGGGAGGCTGAGGCAGGAGAATTGCTTGAACTCGGGAGGCGGAGGTTTCAGTGAGCTGAGATCGTGCCACTGCACTCCAGCCTGGGGGAGAGTGAGACTCTGTCTCAAAAAAAAAAAAAAAAAAAAAAGTGTGTGTAATGCATAGGGGAAACAGATCCTGGAAGGAGGCACACCAAAGTGTTGAAACACAAAATTCAAAGGACCGATGGTCCTCATCATGGCCAGCACATCAGTTGTTTCTGGTTAATGTCCACTCTGCGTGGTTGGCGCTGGTGTCTTACCAATGCAAATATTTTTACTTATTACAAGCCCTAAGGATCAGAGTCCTAAGCTTCCATTTTGCAGATGAGAAGCAGGCCCAGAGCGAGAGAGTGACTTAATATTGTCCCCATCACAGAGCCCAGGCTCTGATTCTTTCCAAACCACTCGGGGGCTGGTGACTGGTTCCATTGCCGGGGGACTCTACATCCATCCACCGAGGCCAGTTGAGGCTGGGAAAGGCTGTTTTTCCTCCAAATATCTCAGGGGAGGAAGGCCAGCCTGAACAGGGGCTGCTTGGTTTCATGATTAGCCTCCGCTGAAGATAGAGTTTGATTTATCCAGGCTTCTCTGAAGGGAGTTGAAGATAACGGGCAGCAGGTGTTTGCTAGCAGAGACACCTAATCCTCCCACACTGTCAGCAAAGACAGCCCTGGCAGAGGGGAATCTGAGGCCCCAGCTCAGTGGGAGAGGCAGGAGGTGGCTTTGTCCTGAGGGTGCCATGGACCAAGGACAGGTGAGCTTTCTCATCCGACTTCATCCCCTTTTGTTGTTGAGATAGGGTCTCACTCTGTCACCTAGGCTGGAGTGCTGTGGCCTGATCTCGGCTCACTGCAACCTCCACCTCCCAGATTCACACGATTCTCGTGCATCAGTTTCCCAAGTAGCTGGGATTATAGGTGCATGCTACCACACCCAGCTAATTTTTGTATTTTTAGTACAAAAATGTGTGTGTAGGCTGGGCACGGTGGCTCACACCTGTAACTCCGCACTTTGTGAGGCCAAGGCGGGCGGATCAGGCCAGGCTGGTCTCCAACCCCTGACCTCAAGTGATCCACCCACCTCAGCCTCTGAAAGTGTTGGAATTACAGGCGTAAGCCATGGGGCACAGCCCCAACTTCATTTCCTTTTGGTTTCCCCATCCAGGGTCTGAGGCTTCAGGCTCCTTAGCCTCATCCTTCAGAGTCTTGGCAGCAAACCTGAGTGTGCATGAGCTTCCCATGGAGGGCTTGTCAACCCACAGCAGGGCCCTGCCTAGAGGTTCGGTTTCAGCAGGTGGCACCCATAACTCCAGGTCAGGGTCTGTGCTTTGAGCAGAGGCACTTTACAGAATTAGTCATCCTCATGGAAGGAAATGTTTATTTCAACATCAGCAATTTCCTCAGCTTCACTTCAGATTCTTTTGGCTAATTGCAAAGATGACTTTGAACTTCACATTAACAAGGGCACAAACAGAATCGTTCTATCGCTGCTGCCTAGTCCCGATTCCTGCATTTATGCCCTGGTATTGTCAGGAATGTTCCAATTTCACTGACATCTTGGGTAGGTTCTCTAATTTTGTTTTGCTTGATTTTGATGATGATCAGATGTCATTAAAAAAAAAAAAATACAATGTGGCCATTCTTTAAAGGAGAAAGTCCCCTCAGAGGGTGATTGTGAGGATTTAGAGGAAATAATCGAAGTCCTGTCTGGCCTTAAAAAGTACTGAATAAATGGTAGCTGTTACCAACGAACAAATTGCATGGACCATGTGCCAGATATTAATTCACTTAATCTCCACAAAAACTCCCCATTTTGTAAATGTAAAATCTGAGGCAACTAGAGGTTAAATGATGTGCCAACGCTGGGCACAGTGGCTCACGCCTGTAATCCCAGCACTTTGGGAGGCCGAGGCAGGCGGATCACGAGGTCAAGAGATCAAGACCATCCTGGCTAACACAGTGAAACCCCGTCTCTACTAAAAACACACACACACACAAAATTAGCCGGGCGTGGTGGCGGGCACCTGTAGTCCCAGCTACTAGGGAGGCTGAGGCAGGAGAATGGCGTGAACCCGGGAGGCAGAGTTTGCAGTGAGCCAAGATCACGCCACTGCACTCCAGCCTGGGCGACAGAGCAAGACTCCGTCTCAAAAAAAAAAAAAAAAAAAAGATGTGCTAGCAAGTAGCAGAGCTGGCTGTTCCCCAACCCCTGCCTTTCAACAGGGACCCCTCCAGCATAGAAGAGGAAGTTGTCATGCACTGCCCTGCAGGGAGGGCAGCCGCTGTTCCAGAAGCGACCTTGCTGGGGCTGTGGAGGGGCTCAGCCTTGGGGTAAGAGGTTAACGGTTCTCTCTCATGGAGCAACTGACTTTGCAAAGAGGAGGGCAGGTCTCCCCTCCCTGAGCCCATTTAGGCATTGAAGCTGACCCTGAGTATTCCCTGCCATTGAGAGGCGCTTGGGTGAAGCCAGCAGGGTAAAGAGAGCCCACTCTTTTTGCAGAACTCTGAAAATTCTAAAAACCATTGAATTGTAAACGTTAAACAAGTGAATGGTATGGTATGTGAGTTAGATGCCAATAAAGCTTCTATTTAAAAAAACAGTTCACTCCCCAGGCACCTCTGGGAAAAGTTTCTTTAATAAAAAAGTTCTAGTACATCTACACGGTTGTCCTCACCCTTCATCTACAGCAACGCAACAGGGAAAATAAAAAAGGTGCAACCTAGACACACTCAGTATAAAAATGCAGAGATCCATCCAAACGGGAGGCATCGGGGTCTGGAAACCAGAAATGCAGGACGGCCAGTGGGCCCAGCAGCTCTGGGCTGCGCTTTTGAAGAACTTTCTCCAATGTTTTGAAAATAGCATTAAAAAAAAAATTAAGTTGCACCAGGAGGCCTAAGAAGGTTCCATTCCAGAGAGAAAGTCCATTGTGGGTCGGTCACAGCAGGCCCAGGCCCAGGACACAGGGCTAAGCATTTTACGGCAGGTAAGAGGCTTCTGGAAACTTGGCCTCTGAGGCAACCCTGGCCCAGGTGGAGAGGTTTTCAGTGCTGAAGTCAAACTGCCCTCCATCCTGAAAGGCTAAGGAAGCAACTGCTCTAACGTCAGACTCATAGCCTGTCTCCGCCAAGTTGCTACGGCCGCTGCCTGACAAGCTCCAAAGTCCTCGGCTGAAGGGGGAACTGAGACCCCTTGGAGATGCTCTGTGGCCTGACGTTTGGTCCCCAGCCCTGCAGGCAGGCGGCCTAGTCGTCCTCCCCGCCACCGTACATGTCTGCCAGCTTCTTGAAGCGGCTGCCCCACTTGTTCAGATAATCGTAATCTTGGTCTTGGTCGGAAGCGGAGGAGGTAAGGGAGCTCAGGGACGCGGCGTCAGAGCCGCTGCCCTCATAGTCGAACACCAAGAGGGAGTCGTAGGGCGGGGCTGTGGGGTCCGTGTTAGCCGCCTTCAGGTTCTGCCGCAACAGAGAACAGGTGGTTAGGAGCAGCGGGCAAGCCTCCATTTCCTCCTCTGTGAGCCCCTCTCTCCCCTCCCCTAAGGTTTCGGAGGTTAAAATGAAAGAATGCGTTATTCATGCAGAATTCATTCACTCAGGGACCAGCAGACAGCAAGTGCTCAGTGCAACGCAGGCCAGTGGGTAAGGGCATGGACTGAAATCAGACGGCCCGGGCCAGAACTCACACCACACACTAGCTGTGTGGCCTTGGGCGAGTCCCTTAACCGCTCTATGCCTGTTTCCTTGTCTGTAAAATGACAATACTTTTTTTTTTTTTTTTTTTTTTTGAGATGGAGTCTCGCTGTCGCCCAGGCTGGGGTGCAGTGGCGCGATCTCGGCTCACTGCAGGCTCCGCCCCCCGGGATTCACGCCATTCTCCTGCCTCAGCCTCACGAGTAGCTGAGACTACAGGCGCCCGCCACCTCGCCCGGCTAATTTTTTGTATTTTTAGTAGAGACGGGGTTTCACCATGTTAGCCAGGATGGTCTCGATCTGCTGACCTCGTGATCCCTCCGCCTCGGCCTCCCAAAGTGCTGGGATTACAGGCGTGAGCCACCGCGCCCGGCCGACAATACTTTTTTCTTCCTTTTTTAAAGGATGCATGCCTGTGACACAGCCTCGGGAGGTACTGAGGACATGTGCCTCCTTCGTACAGTTTTAAAGGAACAGATGAATAAGTAAATGAGTAAATACCTGTAAAGCAGTTATTAGAATAGCACCTCGCAACAATAGCTATCATTACCTAATAAATGCTACGTGCTAGGTCAGTAGTTCCCAAACTTAAATTATCTGGAGAATCTTTTACAAATTCTGAAGCCCAGGCCACACCCAGTTCAATTACATCACAATCTTTGGGGGTGAGCCGAGGCATCAGTGGTTTCTGAAGGTGCCCAGGTGACTCCAACATGTAGGCAGGGTCAGGAACCACTGTGCTGGCACTGTCCTAGCTGCCTGCTCATTCAATCCTTGAAGTCTTCTACAGCAGAGGCTCCAAACTTTGCCTCCCAAGTGCAATCACCTGGGATCTGTAATCCAAACCCAGGTAGTCTGGCTCCACAGCATTCACCTGCTGTATGTGTTGAATAAATGAATAAATCATTCCTAATTTTTTTTTTTTTTTAAGATGGAGTCTCCCTTTGTTGCCCAGGCTGGAGTGCAGTGGCGTGATCTTGGCTCACTGCAACCTCCACCTCCCGGGTTCAAGCGATTCTCCTGCCTCAGCCTCCTGAGTAGCTGGGACTACAGGCGCCCACCACCACGCCCAGCTAATTTTTTGTATTTTTAGTAGAGACAGGGTTTCACCATGTTGGCCAGGATAGTCTCAATCTCTTGACCTTGTGATCTGCCCGCCTCATCCTCCCAAAGTGCTGGTGGGATTACAGGCATTAGCCAGTGTGCCTGGCTTTTTTTTTTTTTGAGATGGAGTCTCCCTTTGTTGCCCAGGCGTGGGGGGCGCACGACAAGACATTCAAGCCTATGTAAGAGGCATTGGCGGTCGAGGCGTGGAAAAATATTGAGGCACTGTGTGCATGTTGTTTGTACACGAGACTAGATCTCCTGGACCTTGAAAACAGGACAGGGAGTAGTATGTGAGATAAGGAGCGCTGAACACAGCCTCCTAAAAATGTGGTTTGAGTGTTTTTTTACAAGGCCATATGTGCCTCATACCCGACCGCCAAGAGCCACCTGGTGGATGTCTCTTGTTTGTCTAAATTGTAGTTTAAACAAGCTCTCTCAATAAATACCTGGCAGACAGATCTTAGAGCGACGCTCTCTCAAAGGAACTGCTCCCCGCCCCGCTCAGCTAGAATTGTCTGAGTACTTCACTCTCAGCGTTCATTACAGCTATAAGTTGGACCCAGGTGCGATCTTAGCTCACTGCAACCTCCACCTCCACCATGTTGGCCAGGCTGATCTCAAACTCCTGACCTCAAGTGATCTGCCTGCCTTGGCCTCTGAAAGTTCTGAGATTACAGGTGTGAGCCACTGCGCCCAGCGTCCTAATCATTTTTTTTTGTTGTTGTTGTTGTTGAGATGGAGTCTCGCTCTGTCGCCTAGGCTGGAGTGCAGTGGTGTGATGTCGGCTCACTGCAACCTCTGCCTCCTTGGTTCAAGAGATTCTTGTGCCTCAGCCTCCCGAGTAGCTGGGACTACAGGTGCCCACCACCATGCCTGGCTAATTTTTGTATTTTTATTAGAGACGGGGTTTCGCCATGTTGGCCAGGCTGGTCTTGAACTCCTGACCTCATTATCCACCCGTCTCAGCCTCCCAAAGTGCTGGGATTACAGGCATGAGGCACCGCACCCGGCCCCTCCTAATCATTTTTAACCACTCTGCAAGTGAGTTCTATGGAGGAAGAAACAAACCCCAGAAGTTGCTCAAATAAGCCAGAGGTCACAAGCTGGTTGGTGGTGGAATCAGAATTTGAACCCAGACCCAAGACTCCAGGACCATGCTTGTTCTCCTGTGTGGCTGGTGCTGGGCTTGAATAAAGGGTGGCCCTCGACTGGCCTGCCACGCCTCACCTCGATTATAAAGTTGCCGATTTCATCTGGGTTGGCTGGCCGAGGACGGTACATGGGTGTGGGGATGAAGGTTGGTGCCACGTCATTGCGGAGAACCACCTCCGGCCTGGCCTCCAGACCTCGGTGGAGCTGGGTGATGTCATAGTCCTGTGGGGAAATGCAGGAGAGCAGGTGACTGAGGACTACTGTCCCCCCCCTCCCCTGCCACATACATCTCACCCCACGCCCCCTACCCTTTGGGTACTCTGGCTCATGGGGAGGTCTTACAAGACAGATGAGGTCACAGATTTTGGGAAACCCTCATTTGCATCCTCCCTTATCCTAGCAAATTACACACAGGCTCGAGGTTAACTTGGCTAGGGCCAAAGAGACTACTGCAATGGACCAGAGGAGCGCTGGAGGATGGAAGAAAAGAAAGACGCAGCTTCATGCCAGGGCCTGGTCAACACAGCTAACTTGGTCAGTTGGTTGACCCAACAGCCCTGCCAGTGGCCTTGGGGGCATCCACCTCCCAATCCCAGAGCCCCCAGTGCCCCACCTGGTCCTCTTCGCCACCCCCCTCTTCGCCGTAGTAGAAGACGTTGTCACGCGTGTCATCTTCTGGGAGTAGGAGGGGCTCCTTGACCTTCCGCTTCTTTCTCACCAACAAGAGCAGCACCAGCAAGAGGACTGCAAGGGTTAGGGAGTGTGAGTGCTCCCTCTGTAACCACACAGCGGGCCAAGACCCCCAGGCCCTCAGAGCCCCTCTAACTGCAGACGTCCTCACTCAGTAGCCAGAGCTTAACATGCTGCAATGGCTTCACTTGCACCTAGGAAAACTTCAACTCTTTATCCAGGCTGGCAGGATTTGGTCCCAGCCTATGCCTCCAAGTCCCCCTACCCACTAAGGTCTAGGCATATTGGCCTCCTCTGTGTTCCTTGAATACCCCCAGCAGCTTCCCCTTAAGAACCTTCATACAGGCTCCTTCCTCACCTGGCAGACTCTATGCATACACACGGCTCCCACATGTCAGCTCTCAGCTTATGACACCTCCTCCCAGAAGACTCTGACTTCCTTCTCCCCACCCATAATGCTGTCAGTCTAACCAGACTGGTGGTACTGATCCTTAAGAAAATCTTTTGTCAGGATGTCGGGATGGGAATCTCCCAGCAGATGTTGTCTTTCAATGAGACTCTCTTTTAGTCACCAGATGTCCCCTAATTAGCCACAGACTTCAAGAACAAGATAATGCAACTTTCATAGGGTATAGTAATATAAACTTAGGTGAAATGCAGTGTTGGATTTTTTTTTTTTTTTTTTTGAGACGGAGTCTTAATCTTGTCGCCCAGGCTAGAATGCACTGGCGCAATCTTGGCTCACTGCAACCTCCGCCTCCCAGGTTCAAGCAATTCTCCTGCCTCGGCCTCCCCAGTAGCTGGGATTACAGGCGCCTGCCACCACACTCGGCTAATTTTTGTATTTTTAGTAGAGATAGGGTTTCACCATGTTGGCCAGGCTAGTCTCGAACTCCCAACCTCAAAGTGACCCAACTGCCTCAGCCTCCCAAAGTGCTGGAATTACAGGTGTGAGGCATTGTGCCTGGCCAGATTTTTTTTTTTTTTTTTTTTTTTTTTTTTTTTTTTTTTTTGAGAGGGAGCCTGTTGCCCAGGCTAGAGTGCAGTGTCAGGATCTCGGCTCACTGCAACCTCTGCCTCCCAGGTTCAAGTGATTCTCCCGCCTCAGCCTCCTGAGTAGCTGAGATTACAGGAGCCCACCACCATGCCTGGCTAATTTTCGTATTTTATTTTTATTATTGTATTTATTTTTGAAACAGAGTCTCGCTCTGTCACCCAGGCTGGAATGCAGTGGCATGATCTCAAATTTTTGTATTTTTATTAGAGACGGGGTTTCACCATGTTGGCCAAGCTGGTCTCCAACTCCTGACCTCAGGTGATCTGCCTGCCTCAGCTCCCAAAGTGCTGGGATTACAGGCATACGCCACCGCGCCCAGCCCCAGTGTTGGAATTTTAAAAGGGCCTGGCTTCAGTGATGTGGTCTGAAAGGCTGGCAGGCTCTTTGGACGTGCAGGGAACTGGCCAACTGGTTCCTGGCTGCCTTCCCTGTCATGCCTACACACAGTTAACTCTGTATTAAGAGGGGACCCTCTAGCCATCTCTCTATGGCAGTTCGATTTAAGAGCACACACCACTGCTCAGGATCATTGCTTTTTTGCCTGCTGATGGAACTGCTGTCTGTCCTTGGCCAGACAAAACAGACCCAACCTTCCTTGGGAGTCCACGGGTTCTGAAGATGCACACATGTGGGCTAGATGGTAACCTCTCCTCTCCCGAGTCTAGGGGAAGGCAAAACGCCAAGTGGACTTCTCTGAACCCAGGTCTAACTGCCTACTGACACCTCCACTTGGACTGGCCTGGCAAGTCTCTTCCCATGGTCCTTCCCAAACCGGCAAATGGAAATGCCATGTTTCTCCTTAAGCCGAAAGCCTTGCAATCATCCATGGCTCTTACTCTAATTCCACACATCAATCTGAAGGAACTCTACCTTGAAACATGACCACCTCTGACCACCTCAATGCTGCCATCCTGGCCTGAGCCTCCAATCACCTTTTTACTCCTGGATTATGGCAACAGCCTCCTAAATGATCTCCCTGCCTCCACCTTCGCCCCCATATAGTCTGCTCAGCAGGAATCTTGCACAACTTAAGTCAAATCCCATCACCCCTCTGCTCAAAACCTTCTGATAACTTTCAGTTCTACCCAGAGTCTTAACAATAACCTATGAGGCCTGACACAATGATACCCTGTGCCTGTCACTGCTCTGACCTAATTTCCTACTTCCTTTTTTGTTTTGTTTTTCTAAAGGCAGAGTCTCGCCCTGTTGCCCAGGCTGGAGTGCAATGGTGTGATCTCGGCTCACTGCAACCTCCATCTCCTGGGTTCAAGTGATTCTGCTGCCTCAGCCTCCCAAGTAACTGGGATTACAGGCATGTGCCACCATGCCTGGCTAATTGTGTATTTTTAGTAGAGACAGGATTTCACCACATTGGCTAGGGTGGTCTCAAACTCCTGACCTCAAGTGATCCACCCACCTTGGCCTCCCAAAGTGTTGGGATTACAAGTGTGAGCCACCACGCCCAGCGAAGAGCATGTTCTTGTTGTATTCATGTGATTGATCTCTGACTGACGATGTGTGTTGTCTATGTTAAGACCAAGTCAAAATGTGGAAAAAACAACTGTGATAGGTTCTATCTTTAGAGCCAAGAAATTTGTTTTTAACTAAACATTTCCTCCCACTAGACCAGTAATTTGCAGACTCCAGTATGTATCAGAATGCCTTGGGAGCTTGTTAACATGCAGATTACTGGGTTCTATTCCTAAATTTCTGAATCAGTAAGTCTGGAGCAGGGCCTGAGAATTTGCCTTTCTAATAATAGCAAATTCCTGGTGATGCTAATGCTGTTGGAAACCACCCTTTCAGAACCACTGTGCGGGCCCCTCCAGATGACCTGATGGCAGGGCCGAGTCTGTTTGCTCACCAGTGTATCCCCAAAGCCTGCTACATTCCACAAGCCCCAGAAAGACCTACTGATTGACTGATGCTCCTAGAATTAGGAGTTTAAGGAGTGGGCCAGGAGCAGTGGCTCACACCTGTAATCCCAGCATTGTGGGAGGCCAAGGTAGGTGGATTGCTTGAGCCCAGGAATTCAAGACCAGCCTGGGCAACATAGTGAGGCCCCATATTTACAAAAAATACAAAAATGAGCTGGGCATGGTGGCCCACACCTGTAGTCCCAGGTACTTGGGAGGCTGAGGTGGGAAGATCATTTGAGCCTGGGAGGCAGAAGTTGCAATGAGCCGAGATCATGCCACTGCATTCCAGCCTGGGCGACAGAGTGAGACCCTGTCATAAAAAAAAATTTAAGGAATGGACGGGCAATGTTGGTGGCCTCTTAGTTCCAGGAGTTAAAGTTCAAGGTAGAATCCAGTCTTTTAACTCCCTCATCCTCAGGGAGGGGGTGGGGGCCTGGTACTCACACAGCAGAGCCAGGACAGCCCCCAACACAGGGAGGATGAAACCTCCCTTCCAGCGTGGAGGGCAGGTCTTGACATGGCCGTGGCAGTCACACACGGTGGCCCTGATCACCGTCAGCTGCTCCTTGTTGCCGTGGTCAGACAGAGAAAGGTGCACGTCATATGTGTCCTGCTTCAGGAACTTCTTCAGGGACAAGACCACTGTGTCGCCTGGAGTGAACAGATCATTGATTAGCTGTGGGAACCATCAGTGCGGGGATCTGAGTATACCATGATTAAACTTTGAGAATACAGCTTCCACATGTGGGTAATGGGGAGAAATACTCCACAAGCACACTTTGGAAAATAGCAGTAAAAGCTGATCTTTGGCTAAAGCAAAATTCACCATAATGAAAAGGATTATTGGGATAGAAAAATTAATTTGTCATTTTACTTTTAAAAAAATCGATAATCACAGTATTTTTATAACATGAAGTTTTAAAAGCCATGTCATGCAGGACCAATAACTTCTTTGCATCATTGGCTGCTACACTGTTTTTTTGCTTCAAAAAGAATATTCTTCCTAAAAGATAGCTAACCCATTTTTTTTTTTTTAAGTAAAAGCAACTTTATTAAGAAAGTAAAGGAGGGCTGGCTGGGCGCAGTGGCTTACGCCTGTAATCCCAGCACTTTGAGAGGCCGAGGCGGGCGGATCACGAGGTCAAGAGATCGAGACCATCCTGGCCAACATGGTGAAAACCCTTCTCTACTAAAAATACAAAAATTAGCCAGGTGTGATGGCACGTGCCTGTAGTCTCAGCTACTTGGGAGGCTGAGGCAGGAGAATCGCTTAAACCCGGGAGGTGGAGGCTGCAGTGAGCCGAGATCATGCCACTGCACTCCAGCCTGGCAAAAGAGCAGGACTCTGTCTCAAAAAAAAAAAAAAATGTAAAGGAACAAAGAATGGCTACTCCATAGGCAGAGCAGCTGATCGCTAACCCAATCTTATATGAAACACCCATATTTCTAACTGAACATTCAATTTTTTTGAGACTAAGTCTTGCTCTGTCATCCAGACTAGAGTGCACTGGCGTGATCTCGGCTCACTGTAACCTCCGCCTCCCGCGTTCAAGCGATTCTCCTGCCTCAGCCTCCTGAGTAGCTGAGATTACAGGCACCCGACACTGTGCCCAGCTAATTTTTGTCATTTTTAGTAGAGACAGGCTTTCACCATCTTGGCCAGGCTGGTCTCAAACTCCTGACCTCGTGATCCACTTTCCTCGGCCTCCCAGAGTGCTGGGATTACAGGCGTGAACCACAGTGCCCGGCCTTCAATTTTTTTTTTTTTTTAGACAGTGTTTCTTTGTCACTCAGGCTGGAGTACAGTGGCACGATCTCAGATCACTGCAACCTCTGCCTCATGGGCTCAAGCAATTCTCCTGCCTCGGCCTCTGGAGTAGCTGGGACTACAGGTTTGCACCACTACACCCAGCTAGTTTTTGTATTTTTAGCAGAGGTGGATTTTGTGCTAGGCTGGTCTCAAGCTCCTGACCTCAGGTGATCTGCCCATCTCGGCCTCCCAAAGTGCTGGGATTACAGGCCTGAGCCACAACGCCGGGCTGCATCCAATTATTAATAAAACTAAATGCGGCCAGGCGCGGTGGCTCACGCTTGTAATCCCAGCACTTTGGGAGGCCGAGGCGGGCGGATCACGAGGTCAGGAGATCGAGACCACGGTGAAACCCCGTCTCCACTAAAAATACAAAAAAATTAGCCGGGCGTGGTGGCGGGCACCTGTAGTCCCAGCTACTCAGAGAGGCTGAGGCAGAAGAATGGCGTGAACCCGGGAGGCGGAGCTTGCAGTGAGCCGAGATAGCGCCACTGCACTCCAGCCTGGGTGACAGAGCGAGACTCCATCTCAACAACAACAAAAAAAAAACTAAATGCACATGACTTGGTTATGTCAGTGCTAATGTTGAGCAGATCAGATCAGATGCTAACCTGTGTTATCATTACAGCATTAGTGATCACACAAATGCAGGAATGCCAGAAATGAGGCTGTAGCAGGTATTGGGCTAACTGGCCTTCCAAGGCCCAGGGTGTGGCAGGCTAACCACAGAGCAGAAGCCAGGCCCAGCCCAGCCTGCACACTGGGCACCACTCGGGGGAGACTGCATGGCAATCCGAGTGGAGAAGGGGCTATGTGTGCGGGTGACGAACATAGTATCAGTGGCCTCTTTAAAGAAAGGCCTTTGGTTTAGACTCAGCTTTCTCAAGAAGGGAGCTCTTAGCCTGTGTGGAAGTTTTTTCATCATGCAGGATTTGCCACAGCATTGCGGGTTTCTACCAATAAATGCCTGTAGTGCCCCCAATCACTGGGGCAATCAAAAACAACCCCCAAGTTTCTAGCCCCACCCCCTCCCCAGGTTGTCAGCCTATCTCAGCACAGATTTGAAGTTTTTTCTGTTAAAATGCTCTGCACTCTCGCTGGGCTCCTCTTAGTCAAAGGGCCAGAAGGCAGAATCCACTCTGTCCCCATTTAGTGCCAGGAGGCAGAGACAGCTCTCCGGGCTGAACAACTAGTCGACCATGTGGAGTGGCCAACATGGGGTATATGTCACTAAAACATCTCTGCCATCCTATAAGGCTGATCAGTTGTTGATGACGATGGCAGTGGTGACTAAATGGGCACTTTTTCTTTTTTTTTTTTTTTTGAGACAGAGTCTCGCTCTGTCACCCAGGCTGGAGTGCAGTGGTGCGATCTCGGCTCACTGCAACCTCCGCCTCCCAGGTTCAAGTGATTCTCCTGCCTCAGCCTCCCAAGTAGCTGGGATTACAGGCACGTGCCACCATGCCTGATTCTTTTTTATATTTTTAGTAGAGACAGGGTTTCCCCATGTTGGCCAGGACAGTCTCGATCTCTTGACCTTGTGATCCACCCACCTCAGCCTCCCAAAGTGATGGGATTACAGGCGTGAGCCACCATGCCCGGCTAAATGGGCACTTACTAAGTGCCAAGCCCTACCCTGATCCTCATCATCGCCTTAAGAGGTGGGAACTGCTGTTATCCTCATTTTACAAATGCAGAAATTGAAGCTTAGGGAGTTAGGTAACTAGCCTGAGGTCACATGGGGTAGAGTCTGGATTAATTTCCCTGACAAAAGAACAAGGGCAAACAGAAAAATGAAATTAAAGCCAAGAACCAGGTTATCAATACTGATCAATACTGTTACAGGTATTAATAACATTGGGTTTTGGCCATAATGCTTATGCTTTTTTTTTTTTTCCCACACCACGGTGAGTGAGACTGCCTAGATTAAAATCCTGATAGGCCAGGTGTGGTGGTTTAGGCTTGTAATCTCAGCACTCTGGAAGGCCAAGGCAGGAGGATCACCTGAAGTCCGGAGTTCAAGACCAGCCTGGCCAACATAGCAAAATCATGCCTCTACTAAAAAATACAAAAATTAGATGGGCATGGTGACAGGCACCTGTAATCTCAGCTACTCAGACAGGGATAATTGCTTGAACCCAGGAAGCGGAGGTTGCAGTAAGCCGAGATTGTGCCACTCCACTCCAGTCTGGGAGACAGAGTGAGACTCCGTCTCTAAAACAAAAACAAAAACAAAAAACCCTAGTGACATTTTAATTTTATTTTATTTGAGACAGAGTCTCCCTCTGTTGCCCAGGCTGGAGTGCAGTGGCACAATCTCAGCTCACTGCAACCTCCACCTCCCAGGTTCAAGCGATTCTTTTGCCTCAGCCTCCCGAGTAGCTGGGACTACAGGCACACGCCACCACGCCTGGCTAATTTTTGTAATTTTAGTAGAGATGAGGTTTCACCATATTGGCCAGGCTGGTCTCGAACTCCTGACCTGGTGACCTGCCCGCCTCAGCCTCCCAAAGTGCTGGGATTACAAGTGTAAGCCACCGTGTGTGGCCATTATTTTTAAAGCCATAACACAGCTGGGTGTGGTGGGCATCTTGTGGGCCACAGGGGCAACGGTCTCTAGAACCTCAATCAGATGCTATTTATTAACCTGGTGGAGGCCTTTGGAATTCCACAGGACCCCTAAAAGACCATTCCAGCCCAACCGCCTTCCTGTGTAGATGGAAAAACTGCGGCCTTGAGAGGGAGGGAGTGACTTGGCCCATGTCACATAGCGAGAGTCAGGACCCAGCACAGTGATCGTAGCCAACACTCACTGAGCATGCTCTGTGCCAGGTCCACTTCACGTGCTCTACATAGGTTAGATTCCTCCAGGCCTCAGTTTTTCCGTCTATACAGGAAGGCGGTTGGGCTGGAATGGTCTTTTAGGGGTCCTGTGGAATTCCAAAGGCCTCCACCAGGTTAATAAATAGCATCTGATTGAGGTTCTAGAGGAAACCGTTGCCCCTGTGGCCCACAAGATGCTAGGACAGGAACGTGTGCAGAATCCTGGTGTGGGGCAGATGCCCACCAGTGGGGCTGGCACCCCACCCGCTACCACCACTCACTCAGGTACCTTTGTCGTTGACCTCTGCCATCCAGTAGATGTCTGAGTCCTCTGTGAGCTGGGCCTGGAAAGGGGAGGTGTGGGGAGACAGGTCCTTGTCCGTGATGTTCAGCACCTGGGGCACAGGGCTTTGGTTGCAGATGGTGATCTGACGGGGCTCAGGGACTGGGCCATGGTCATTGACATCAATCAGTGTTAGCAGAAGGGTTCCCGTGCCAGTAGTGGGAGGGCTTCCTGTTTATAATGACACATATGATGAGCTCCCTGTGACCCACCCAGTCAGCCTCAGGGGGGCTCCTGTTTACCACCCAGCTCTCACCTCTCAAGACCTTCCATGCCCTTGCTTCCAATACATGGCACATACATGCCAATTGGGCCATCATTCTCATTTTGGTCCACAGCAGACATTACTAACTATATCATGGCACAGTTGCAGCCACTTCATCCAGACAGCACTATAACCACAAAGTGAAACCTACCGGCTACTTCAGGGTTACTCCAGTGTTTGTCCATCAGCTTCAGGGAAGCCTCCCTTCATAGCCCTGCTGCAACCTCTCACCTGCCTGCAGGTCCTGGTTCATTACATGTCAACCAGAGGTGACAACTACGTCATAACCCCCCATCTGTCATGGTGTGGCATCACTAATCTGTCATAGCACTTTCCAGTCAGCCTCTAGCAATCAATCACAAGGGAAAACTGACAGGCTAATTCAGGACCCAGTGAACCAAAAACTAAGGCTGAAGGGACTCTCCTAATGCTGATGTTTTATTTACTTATTGGAGAGTCTTGCTCTGTTGCCCAGGCTGGAGTGCAGTGGCACAATTTCGGCTCACTGCAACCTCCGCCTCCTGGGTTCAGGTGATTCTCATGCCTCAGCCTCCTGAGTAGCTGGGACTACAGGCGTGTGCCACCACACCCAGCTAATTTTTTTTGGTCATTAGTTATCATTAGTTTATTATGAGAGAAATATGGAAATTATTTACATGATGAAAGATTTCAGAACTTCAGTGGAATGGGCAGCTTCACGGTGATGCCATTTCAATAGTGACTTATTTCAGTCTACGTACTTTCCAAGAATGTCACCATCTCTAAATAGGAGATAATCCTTGTCATCTAGAACTACTTTGGTGCCTCTCTATTCTGGGGGAACTTTATCTCCAACTTTCACGCCAACTGGTTGAATCTCTCCACCCTTTCCTTTAGAATCCGATCCAACAGCGACTACCATTGCTGCAATACTTTTCCTTGAGATTTTTCTGGAAGCATAATGCCTCCTTTGGTTACAGTTTCAGCAGCACTCCTTTCAACCAATACTCGGTCAAAGAGTGAAAGAAACTTTCTAAATGCTTGTCCTGCCATGACTCCCTCCGCCTCAGACTCGTACTCTGCTCTTCTGTAGCGACGCAAGGAGAGACCTGCGGTCTGACCCTGGCGACACTTGAAAAGACCGCCTGGGCACAGGCGCACTCGCCCCAGCCCTCGCCGCTCGCCCCCTTATACCTCCCCATGAGGGAGGGCGGTCGCCCCGAGGCGTGCAGCAATTCGCCCCAAGGGCCCTGCGCAGGCCACTGACGCGGGAACACGGCACACTCAGCTAATTTTTTTTTTTTTTTTTTGAGATGGAGTCTTGCTCTGTCGCCCAGGCTGGAGTGCAGTGGCGCAATCTTGGCTCACTGCAAGCTCCGCCTCCCGGTTTCACACCATTCTCCTGCCTCAGCCTCTCCGAGTAGCTGGGACTACAGGCGCCTGCCACCACGCCCGGCTAATTTTTTTGTATTTTTAGTAGAGACGGGGTTTCACCGTGGTCTCGATCTCCTGACCTCGTGATCCGCCTGCCTCGGCCTCCCAAAGTGCTGGGATTAAAAGCGTGAGCCACCGCGCCCGGCTCAGCTAACTTTTTGTATTTTTAGTAGAGACAGTGTTTCGCCATGTTGGCCAGGCTGGTCTAGAACTCCTGACCTCAGGTGATCCACCTGCCTCGGCCTCCCACAGTGCTGGGATTACAGGCTTGAATCACCACGCCCGGCCCTAACTCTTATTTTTTAATTTTTCATTTTTTGTAGAGACAGGGTCTCTGTATGTTTCTCAGGCCAGCCTTGAACCCCTGGGCTCAAGTGATCCTCCTCCCTAGGCCTCTCAAAGTGCTAGGATTACAGGCCTGAGTCACCACACCTGGCTCCCTCCCAACTCTTGGGTTTTAGGGAAATTGGAATCATGGCCAGTCCCTAGGATCAGTCTTTTGTTGCTGTTGCTTTTTGAGATAGTCTCACTTTGTCACCCAGGGTGGAGTGCAGTGGCACGATCTCGGCTCACTGTAGCCTCCACCTCCCAGGTTCAAACGATTCTTCTGCCTCTGCCTCTGGAGTAGCTGGGACTACAGGTGCGCACCACCACGCCCAGCTAATTTTTTGTATCTTTAGTAGAGATGAGGTTTCACCATGTTGGCCAGGCTGGTCTTGAACTCCTGACATCAGGTGATCTACCTGCCTTGGCCTCCCAAAGTGCTGGGATTACAGGCATGAGCCACTGCATCTGGCCTAGGACCAGTCTTTAAAAGACTCCTCGGAAAGACCCCTTTGACCATCTGGATTGGTTTGCAAATAGCCCTCCTTGACACATGTTCCCACCTGTGGAGGAAACATGCTGTGCTGTGTCATGTGACCTGAGAACCAAAAATGGCCCTTGTGGGAGGGCTGGGAGGATGCTCTCACCATCGTCCATGGCCAAGACCATGACTTCATAGATGTTGTTCCTCACAAACCGCTCATCCTCACGGTCTAGAGTGCCCACAGCTGTGACCTGCCCACTGTCTGGGTCCATGGCTAGCCACCCTGCTGGGTCTCTCAGGATGCGGTAGCTGGAGAGGAAAAGTTGAGACGAGTCACATCCAGAATATTTAGAATTCTGATGTCGTCATTCAGGGCCTCCTCATACCAACTGGCAGATGGCCTCTGGGCTCCTAAGCAGGATCATATGGAAAATGCACCTCGCCCATAAACGGGGGCCTAAAGCAGCAGGTGTAGGAGTCCCAAGAGGGATACATGACAGAGTGAGAAATACCTGCCCCCAAACCCCTATTCAATCTTCAGCCTCAAAGAGGGTAGGAAGAAGAGGACCTATGCAGGAGGGATATTCCTATTTAACAATCTCCGTGGTAATCAGAACAAACGTTGGCCATAATCACCCACCCACCAACTGTACCAGTACATGCTGCTCACTGAGCCCAGCTCCTGAGTACCTGATCTTTTGATTCTCCTTGTCAGGGTCTTTTGCGGTGTAGACACACACAGGCTCCCCAGTGGGGATGCCCTCCTGGACCTCAACGACTTTGGAGGGTGGGACAAACACGGGTGCCTCATTCACATCCTCCACATGGACCACTACAGTGGCTGTGGAGGTTGGGAGCTTCAGCCCAAAAGGGGCCTCGTTGGTCACTTCAATGTACAGGGTGTGCTGGTTTTTGGCCTCAAAATCCAAACCCTAGGAGAGAAGAGGAAGAAGGACCCGGACCACCATTTTGAGAGGAGGCCCTGTGCAGTGCAGTTGAGATGTGACAAGGAAAGAGCCCATACTGAGGGGCTTGAGGCCCCCACTAGCAACAACGCTGCCCATTCTCTGTCCCATAAACACTCCCGTGTTTCCTGAGTGCACATCTAATGGGGCCTCTCAGACCATCCTAAAGGTAACTGTATTAATAAGCCCTAGAACAATGGTTCCCAGTGGAGTGGTGGTAATGTTTGAGAAAACTGGGGGGCCTGGCATTGTGGCTCATGCCTGTAAATCCAGCACTTTGGGAGGCCAAGGCTGCTGGATTGCTTGAGACCATTATTTGAGACAGCATATTGCTCTGTCACCCAGGCTCGAGTGCAGTGGCTTGATTATGGCTCACTGCAGCCTCGACCTTCTTGGGCTCAAGTGACCTTCCCACTTCAGCCTCCTGGGTAGCTGGGACTACAGGTGTGTGCCACCACACCCAGCTTTTTTTTTTTTTTTTTTGAGACAGAGTCTCACTCTGTCATCCAGGCTAGAGTGCAGTGATGCGAACTCGGCTCACTGCAACCTCCGCCTCCCGGGATCAAGCGATTCTCCTGCCTCAGCCTCTTGAGTAGCTGGGACTACAGGCATGTGCCACCATGCCCAGCTAATTTTTGTATTTTTAGTAGAGACGGGTTTCACCATGATGGCCAGGCTGGTCTTGAACTCCCAACCTCAGGTGATCCGTCCGCCTCGGCCTCCCAAAGTGCTGGGATTACAGGCATGAGCCATCGTGCCCGGCCCCAGCTAATTTTTTGTACTTTTAGTGTAGACAGGATTTCTCCATGTTGTCCAGGCTGGATTTTTTCTTTTTCTTTTTTTTTCTTTTTTTTGAGACAGTCTCGCTCTGTCGCCGAGGCTGGAGTTCAGTGGCCCAATCTCGGCTCACTGCAAGCTCCACCTCCCAGGTTCACGCCATTCTCCTGCCTCAGCCTCCCGAGTAGCTGTGACTACAGGTGCCCGCCACCATGCCCGGCTAATTTTTTTGTATTTTTAGTAGAGATGGGGTTCCACCATGTTAACCAGGATGGTCTTGATCTCCTGACCTCGTGATCCGCCCACCTCGGCCTCCCCAAGTGCTGGGATAACAGGCGTGAGCCACAGCGCCCAGTCTGGATTTTTTCTTTATTTTAGTTAGGACATTCTCTATTTTTAGAAATCATGAGTTAGGTTAGTTATATTATAAATGAACTTCATTTCACATCATTTAACAATGTCGAAGTGGCATTACAAAGTATTTGTTGCAGAAAAGAGGACAGCAAACCCCAGTCTTTAAGATACATTATTTCATACAATATTTTATACCCTGTTTCTCAAACCACACCATTCTTCATAGTAAACCAGGAAGTAAAAGAAACTGATGCAAGATTAGGCCCATCTTCTTTTTTTTCTTTTTTAGTGCTGATGGGATCTCGCGATGTTCACCAGGCTGATCTGAAACTCCTGGCCTCAAGTGATCCTCCCACCTCAGCCTCCTAAACTGCTGGGAATAAGTGTAAGCCACTGCGCCCAGCCTTATTCAGACTTTTTGACCCAACCCACGTCCTATACTCCAATAAAAACAAAAATACATACACATAAAAAAGAGACTTTTAGAGAGGCAAGAGTGTGCCTCAGTGATTCAAAACATTTGTTTATTATCTAAACACCTAGACATGAGTTTTAGAGTAAATGCAAAGTCAGCATGGATTTCAATAAAATGGACCCTCTATGTGAGACTGATTCGGGGCAGCCATTGGACACTGTGGTCTGGGAGGAGGCTCCACTGATGTGCTTCAATTAGATCAGTGACTCTTACCTATTTATGAAGTGGGCTCCTGGGTAAGATTTAGTTTGAACAAAGGGACTCCCCAACACAAGAGTGGTAGAACAGTGATGGGAGCCCCTGGGCTGGTGCGATTCCTGGACTAGCCCACGGTACAGTGGCTCCTTATCCTAAAGCCTGCAGACCTGACTGCCCCAGGTATAGCCATTGTCTGAGGCCCGAATTGACTCACCTTCCTGGTTGTCAGGATGCCCTGGTTGCTCTCAGGGTGGGTGGTGATGGTAAAATGGTCCCCGTCGTCACCACCCACGATGAGGTAGGTGGCACACCACGCTGGTGAGTTGGGGGCATCCAGATCAGTGACTGTCAGCCTCTGCACCTCATGGCCCACTGCATTCTCAGGCACACGGGCCTCATACTGTCAGTGTGAGAAGCACAGCACTATCAGAGCAGAGAATGACTGTCCTACTCCAGAGGGTGAGAAGCCTCCATCCAACCTCAGGGGATCCCCATGCCTTTACCCTTTCCTGGACCACCCACCTACTTTGCGGGGTTTCAGGGTATACACAGCGGCAGGATGTCCCCAGCAACAGCCTTGCAGCTGCTGGCACAGACCACATCAATCTTGTGTCTGCTTTCCCTACACGCAGGGGCCTGATGTTCCAGAAATCTCACAGGTTTGCATGCCCAAGCCCCTGCCACATGTAGCTATCTATCCAGCTGAGATCCGAAAGGAATAAGGAAGGTGGCAAGAAGAGCTAGGTGCCTGAATGGGCTGGGGCACTGAACAGGAATTTTTTTGGAGGTTCTGGGACATGTGACAAAGACTGGAAAATCAGTTGCTCGGAACAAAATTTTTTTTTTTTTTTTTTAGACAGTCTTAGTCTGCCGCTCAGGCTGGAGTGCAGTGGTGTGATCTCGGCTCACTGCAACCTCCACCTCCCAAGCTCAAGCGATCCTCATGCCTCAGCTTCCCAAGTAGTTGGGACTACAGCCGTGCGCCACTGCACCTGGTTAATTTTTGTATTTTTAGTAGAGACAGGGTTTTGCCATATTGGCCAGGTTGGTCTTGAACTTCTGGCCTCAAGTGTTCTGCCCGCCTTGGCCTCCCAAAGTGCTGGGATTACAGGCGTGAGCCACCGTGCCTGGCCTCATTATAAACTTCTATTCAGACCTAATGTTCAGAGCTGTCTACAGATGGAAGCGGGAGGATGTAATTGGCACCCTGATTGGCACTGAGTCCTCTGCCTTGGAGGTACGCAAGCATTCGCTGGGAAAAGATGGGCAGGTGTAGGTACAAGGAAAATATGTTTTCAAATCAACAAAGATTTTCATATCCAGCACTTCTTTTCGGGCATCGTGTTAGGAAATGTACATAGATTATTTCATTTGAAACTCAGAACAATGCAGCAGGTATTATCATTATCTCCTTTTCACAGATTAGGAAATGGGGCACAGACAGGTTAGGTAGTTTTCCTAAGGTCACACAGCCATAGCGCTGAGACTGGCATTTGAAGCAATATAGACTGGTTCCAGTTTCCTGAGAAAGGCAAACTTTGGTCCTTCGTTATCTGATGAGGGACTGAGTGAGGAAGGGGCATTACCTTCCGGGGGTCAAACACAGGAGCATTGTCATTGGCATCAAGGATCTCCACTACTGCCACTGCCGTGGTGGTGGAGCCGTCCCCATCCATGTCTGTGGCCTGGATGGTCAGTGTGTACTCAGGGACTTTCTGGGGAGAAAGAGAGGAGAGGGGAAGCCCATTGTGGGTTCAATCTGAAGGGTCCCTCCCCTGACCTCCAGGAAGCACTGGCTCATGGGTGTGTGGATGGAGAGGAGGATCTCTCCCTATCATAATGCTGACTCCCTGACCACCCCTCACCCACTGCCAGGAGAACAGAAGCAGAGGATACTGTTGGAGAGGGAACCAGTGATCCAAATAGTTCTCCTGGGCCTGTCCTAGGGAAGCTTGGCATCACCTCCGACCCTTAACTGCTCCAGAATGAGTTTTGCTTTTGTTTTTGAGACAGGATCTTGCTCTGTCGCACAGGTTGCAGTGTAGTGGCGTGATCTTGGCTCACTGCAACCTCCACCTCCCAGGTTCAAGTGATTCTCCTGCCTCAGCCTCCCAAGTAGCTGGGATTACAGGTGCCTGCCACCACGCCCAGCTAATTTTTGTATTTTTAGTAGAGACAGGGTTTCACCATGTTGGCCAGGCTGGTCTTGAACTCTTTACCTCAAGTGATCCTCCCGCCTTGGCCTCCCAAAGTGCTGAGATCACAGGCGTGAGCCACCATGCCTGGCCTCAGAATAAGAGTTTTGAGTGAGGATTTGGATAAAGGTATCAATTAGGAAACAGGCAGCAAATCCAGTATCCATGGAGCTAATTCTACTTTGTGAAACATAAGGGACCAATTTGGGTAATGTGCACACTAAGTGAGCCACTCTGAGAGGAAATGAGAAAACCTACAAAAAATACCAAAAGTAGGCATTTTACAGCTGCCTCCCAGCCCTGGAGGAGATTTAACAAGATTGGCTGGCAGCGGGCCACAGGCCCAAGAAACCAGGGGCATCGCATGTGAACCCAGCAGCGGCCATCCCACCTGACGTGGGTCCTCACTGTTCTGCCTTGGGCTTTGTGGGCAGGGATAGGAGCTTCTGCTCTCAGAGTCAGGCCCCAGCCTGGGCAAGTCTGGGTAGGCAGTACTTTCCCTAAGGGCCACTCACTTCCCGGTCCAGGCCACTGGAGATGACGCTGATGGTGCCTGTGCTCCGGTGAATGGTGAACATGAGGTCGTGTGGGTCCTTTGGTTCTTGGCTATGGATGGAATAAGCAACCACCCCGTTGTAGGTGTGGATGGCATCATCCTCATCCGTGGCTGTCACCTGCATCACAGAAGTACCTGGAGAGAAGGGATGAGTATCTTTTCCTCCCAGTTCCAACTCCAGCCCTGTCTACTTCTGGAACTCTTTTTTTTCTTTTTCTTTTTTTTTTTTTTTGAGATGAAGTCTCACTCTATCACTCAAGCTGGAGCGCAATGGTGTGATCTCGACTCACTGCAACCTCTGCCTCCTGGGTTCAAGTGATTCTCCTGCCTCAGCCTCCTGAGTAGCTGGGATTACAGGTGCCCGCCACCACGCCTGGCTAATTTTTAAATATTTTTAGTAGAGATAGGATTTCACCATGTTGAACCAGCTGGTCTTAAACTCCAGATCTCAAGTCATGTGCCTGCCTAGGCCTCCCGAAGTTCTAGGGTTCCAGGCATGAGCCACTGCGCCCAGCCTCCATCAGCCATGTTCTAACACCTCCAGTCTTTGCTGCATTCCCTGTGGCTGCCATGCACTCAAGAGCCTCACATTAGGTGCTCTGTATTATGTAACAGTCTGCACATGTTATTTCTAATCTTCACCACTCTTCAAGGTTGATATTATTCCCATTTTTAGATGTGAGAGATGAGGCTCAGAGGTCAAGAATATGCCCAGGATCACAGCCAGTAAAGAGGGCAAAGCCAAGATTCAAATCTAGGTCTTTGAAGCTCCAAAGCTAGTGGTTCCCAAGCTTGGCTGATCATCTGAAGCTTTAGGGAAAATTTCAAATATACAGATTCCAGAGCTCTGCTCTAGGATCATTCTTATTCAGGAACCTTGGGATGGAAGGGGGGGGAATCTGGATTTTTAAGAAGATCCCAAGTAATCTGATACACAACCAAGGAAATCAGGTATGGTAGGATCTTTTAGCATTTAAGGGTGTGGGCCCAGCCCTGTAGCAGTCCCCTTCCCAGTCCTCTTACCTGGTAGGACTCCCTCTAAGACACTCCCTCGGAAGGTGTCCTGGGTAAACTTGGGCTTGTGGTCATTCTGGTCAGTCACAATGATGGAGATGTTCATGGGGTCCTCCACTGAGGCACCATTCTCTGACACAGCGTGGCCAAAGAGCTGTGGGGTACACAGCTCTGGGGTCAGCCTGGTGCCACCCACCTCACCAGGCCTAGGACCCCACTTCTGAGGGGACATTTACAGTAGACACTAAAGGCTACTTGCCTCATACTTGGCAATCTCCTCCCGGTCCAGTGGCTTATTCAACAACAACCAGCCTGTCTCCTTCTCTACAGCGAAGATACCCTCAGGTGGGCTGTCTGCCCCCGGCCCTGTGATGCTGTAGAAAATCTTGGTGTCTCTATCTTTATTAGACTTGAGCTGGAGGGAAAAGAAAATGGCAGCTGACAAAGTAACAAATATCCCATGACTCGGACAAAGAGTCCTCTGTGAAGAGGGGCACTGCCATAGGAGAATCTGCTCACAAAGGAGAGGGTTTTCTGTCTCGGACCCCACATTCAGTAGCAAGAAATCTCGTGCAGGCCTTTGGATGGGGGTCCCTGGGGCCACCAATGCTTCCCAGGAGAAGGCACAGTCGTACCTGATTCAGTCTCTGGGGGAAGGGACCCTTGCCATTTTCAGGGACAGATATTGGAGCAACCACCCAATCTCTCTTGTGTCTTCGTAAGATACGTTTGGATGGGAAGATCTTCAATGGATTCCTTTCCTTCAGCGACCTTCTTTCCTGCAAGGAGAGAAACTCCTTAACCCAGATGTGCAAATAGCTGGGACATGCTCAACATCCTCTCACCTATAAGAGTTAAGGGTGGCTGGGCATGGTAGCTCATGCCTATAATCCCAGTACTTTGGGAGGGTCACTTGAGCCCAGGAGTTCGAGAGCAGCCTGAGCAAGATAGCGAGACCCTAAGTTAAATTAAAAAAAAAAAAAGTTAGGGGTGGAGACCTAGATGAGCCTATTGCAAGGGAAACTCGGTGTTTACTTATACGGGAGGACCAGTGAAATATAGTACAGCACATCCATCTAGTGGAATACTGTGCAGCTCTAAAAATAAGAATGAGTATGCTCTCTATGTGCCAACAGGGAAAGATCTTTTTTCTTTCTTTTCCTTTTTTTGAGATGGAGTCTCGCTGTGTCACCCAGGCTGGAGTGCAGTGGCACGATCTCGGCTCACTGCAACCTCTGCCTCCCGGGTTCAAGTGATTCTCCTGCCTCAGCCTCCTGAGTAGCTGGGATTACAGGCATCTGCCACTACGCCCAGCTAATTTTTGTATTTTTAGTAGAGATGGAGTTTCACCCTATTGGCCAGGCTGGTCTCGAACTGCTGACCTCAAGCAATCCGCCCGCCTTGGCCTCCCAAAGTGCTGGGATTACACGCGTGAGCCACTGCACTCGGCCTGATTTTTGATTTATGCTGTCAAATGAAAAGATTAAGGTGTAGGGCAGCTTAATAGAGTTAGCATTTTATTTAACAAACACATTGTGCTTAATATGTGCCAGGCACTGTTCCACCTTTTGTGTAAAAGGGTAGGAAATAAGACCATATAGTCATATTTTCTTGTATATGGATGAAGTCAGGGAGAATACAGAAACAAACTAATCGTGGCTATCTGTGGAAAGAGGGTAGACACTGTGCTGTGCTGATATACTGTTAAGTAGGAAAAGAAAGGTACAGACATGTGAACAGCATCCTAGCTTTTGCATAAGGAAAAGAATCTGTTTTTATATATGTATATATACGAAATAGGTAACATGTAAAAACATGTATAATATAAATAAATATGTAACACATATAAGTATAGACTATATATAAACTCTGGAAGGAAAGAAACTAGGAACAGTGGTTAACTGCGTGAAGGGGTGAAGGGGGCTTTGGGCAAATGGAGGCAAACAAGGGGAGATTATTTATTGTATAGCTTATTAATATTTATTTTTGAACCACATGGCTATATTAGCTATTCAAAAATTAAAACGAAGTGTGGCCAAGCACCCCAGGTGTATCTTCCTGGAGGCTCATGGGATTGGCAGGCCTGCATTTAGAACTGCCTTCAGTTGGGGTTAACGTGGATGATAAGGGAAGGAAGTAAAGGGAGGTGGAAGAGGGAATCCGAGGGACCCAGTACAGTGGGTGATTACTCACAAGGCAGCTCTTGGCTCCACTGGCCTGACCTCAGGCACCGCTGTTGGGTAGCTGCAAGCACTACCCCCCTTAGATCAGTGCTCACGCCCAAGCTGTGGGCAGCTGAGGACTAACGCTAGCTCCTCTGAAGGGTTGACTTGGCTCACAATGGCCACAGCAACCAAGGGCTCCTGGCCAGCAATCTGGGCATGCACAGAGAACATCTTTCTTTTGTCCTGCAGGTGGACATGGTGTTTTACCTGGATTGTCTCGCCATTCCGCACAGTGAAGTCATCATTATCAGTGCTAAACAGAGCTGGCTCTTGCCCAGGGCAGCCCATGAATACTGTGAGGAAGGGGAAAAGAGAGCATTAAGAACGCAGGAGTATTCTGGAAGTTGCCCCAGGAAACGAGACTGATAAGAGTCCTCTGACTGGATCCAGGACTGCTAAGTGGCTGCAGAAGGGGGACTTGGCTTACTTTCTCTGACCAGGAGTGTGACTAATACAAGTTTCAGATGAGGCTTCCAAGTTTGGTTTCAAGACAGAAGATCGCCTCGTGATCAGTTTGTGGGTCAAACTCTTCTTTGTTCTTGGTCCCAGAGGACCAAGATCATAGACATTCAGGGACATTAGCCCCAGGTGGCCTCATGTGACATGGGGTTGACTAAGGTCATAGCTAGAGGCAGAAGATTTTCTGAAGGCTGCGAGTCTATTTACACACAATATATATGCCCACACGGATCACTTGGACAACCTTTGGTTGTTTCAGTTCACTTCGCTCCTTCTGAATCTCCAATGCTTGGCTACTCTTTAAACAAGCACTCCGAGTTAGTAACCACCATTCACCAGCTGGAGGTGAATTTCATCCTTACAACGATGATACCGAGGTAGGTATTATCCCCCCCTTTTTTTTTTCTTTTCTTTTTTTTTTTTTTTGAGACAGAGTCTCGCTCTGTCACCAGGCTGGAGTGCAGTGGCACAATCTCAGCTCACTGCAACCTCCACCTCCTGGGTTCAAGCAATTCTCCTGCCTCAGCCTCCTGAGTAGCTGGGGTTACAGGTGCGTGCCACCATGCCCAGCTAATTTTTGCTTTTTAGTAGAGATTGGGTTTCACCATGTTGGCCAGGCTGGTCTTGAACTCCTGATCCTGTGATCCACCTGCCTCAGTCTCCCAAAGTGCTGGGATTACAGATGTGAGCCACCATGCCCAGCCCCCTTTTCAAAGATTAGAAAACTGAGGTTCAGAGGCCAGGTCTACCTGACTCCAAGACGCACACTAGAGAATATTCACAACCAACGTTGTTACCTACTTTTATGGCAAGAAATCAGAGAATCTGCCAGGGGCTATACCCTGGCTCCTGTCAGCACCATGCTCTTCTCAGTGCTCCCATTTTTGCTAGGCTGCAACATAACAAAGACCACAAGGACGATCCCACGCCTGTCCATAGATATGTCAGGCGAGGGCACCAACTGTCCTTTCAGAAAGGCTTTTAGTTTCAGATTATTATTTTGGTTTAAAAATATCTTTCCTTAAAATAAGAAAGGATAACAGATAAGGTGTTTTTTTTTTTTTCAATTTTTATATTTTTTATTTTTTGGAAACAGAGTCTCACTCTGTCACCCAGACTGGAGTGCAGTGGTGTGATCTCGGCTCACTGCAACCTCCACCTCCCAGGTTCAAGTGATTCTTCTGCCTCAGCCTCCCGAGTAGCTGGGACTACAGGTGTGCACCACCATGCCCAGCTAATTTTAGTATTTTTAGTAGAGATGGGGTTTCACCATGTTGGCCAGGCTGGTCTCAATCTCCTGGCTTCAAGCAATCCACCCACCTGGCCTCCCAAAGTGCTGGGATTACAGGAGTGAGCCACTGCACCCGCCTCTACACGAATTTTTTTTAAAATTAGCTGGGCATGGTGGTATGCACCTGTTCCAGCAACTTGGGAGGCTGAGGTGGGAGGATCATTTGAGCCCATGAGTTTGAAGCTGCAGTGAGCTGTGACGGCACCACTGTACTCCAGCAAGACCCGTATCTCTAAGAAAAAAAAAAAAAAAAAAAAAAAAGGAGTTGATCAGGGGCTAGAGAGAGAGAGAGAGGGGAGGGGAGCTACTGCCTAATGCCTAACGAATACAGTTTCTGTTGGGGATGATGAAAAAGTTCTGGAGATAGATAATGGCAATGTTGCACAACACTGTGGATATACTTAGTGCTACTGAATTATTTACTTAAAAATGGTTGAAATGATAAATTTTATGCTATGCCTATTTTAACACACACACAAACAAAAGTCTGATATGGGAGGACAATCGCTTTGGAAAACAATTTGGCAGTACATATTGATATATGAATTCCCTAAGACCCAGCAAGTCCACTGTGATGTACAGATCCAACAAAAATACACTCGTCAAAACATATGTATTATAATGTTCATAACAGCACTATTCATAATAGCTAAGTTAGAATCGGCCCAAACGATGAGGGAGAATGGGCAGAAACACTGGGGTATATTCACGTAATGAAGTGAATGAAGCACAAGGACAGGCAACAACATGGGAAATTTAACAAACATAAGGTTGAGTAGTAGAAGCCAGATATGAGAGGACATATGCATGATTCCACTGACAGGAAGTTCACAACGAGGCAAAACTCATCCAGGCAAAGGAAGTTAAGACACTGGCCATCTTTTAGGCAGTGGACTCAGTGAATGGGAGAGGACAGAGGTGCTTGGGGACCCTAAAGAGCTGCCTCAGAGCCCAAGAGCTTACCACACACAGAAAGATCCTCTGTGGGAAGGCTGGAATGTGATCATGAGAAAGAGAAGATTGCTTAGGAACCAGCCCTGCCTCCTTGACGACATCCCCGCTGAGGAGTGCTGGGCTGTGACGTGCTTGGCCAGTGGGAGGAAGGGGAAAGAGGATCTGGGCCTGATTCAGTTCCAGAGCGTCCCAGGGGCCACACGATCCCCAGGGTGGCCCTGCCCTTTATTGCCAGCACACAGCTTTGTAGACTCATCTTCTGAGAAATGCTGCTTTGCCTTAGTGCTAGAAGGACCAGGAAGGATACTGTGGCAAAGGTTAAATCATCTTCTTTTTTTTTTTTTTTTTTTTGTTTTGTTTTTTTCTTTGAGACGGAGTATCGCTCTGTCGCCCAGGCTGGAGTGCAGTGGCTCAATCTCGGCTCACTGCAAGCTCCGCCTCCCGGGTTCACGCCATTCTCCTGCCTCAGCCTCTCCGAGTAGCTGGGACTACAGGCGCCCGCCACCACGCCCGGCTAATTTTTTGTATTTTTTAGTAGAGACGGGGTTTCACCGTGGTCTCGATCTCCTGACCTCGTGATCCGCCCGCCTCGGCCTCCCAAAGTGCTGGGATTACAAGCGTGAGCCACCGCGCCCGGCCAAATCATCTTCAATATAGGGCGAAAGCTAAATAATCTATGGGGGCACTTACTCCATAGGTCATTTATCCAGCTATGCAATATAACACTTTATATAGGGAAGTTCTTATACTATGATAGTAAAACAAAATAAGTAGAATGCAGAACTACTACATAATACATGTAACTATGCACAGAAAAATGACTGAAAGGAAATGACCTTTCCCAATGATTAAGGTCATTAGAAACTTATTTTCAAGTTCACTGCAATAACCATTTGGCCATGACTACCTGTTGGCAACTTATTTTCTCAATTTTTCTGCAGGTCCAAGTTTTCCCTTAACACAAGTTGTGTCCCTCCAAAATTCTTACGTTGAAGTCCTAACCACTGGTACCTAAAATGGCCATTGTATGTGAAGATAGGGACCTTAAAGAGGTAATTAAGGTAAAATGAAGTCGGCCAGGCACAGTGTCTCATGACTGTAATCCCAGCACTTTTGGAGGGCAAGATGGGCGGATCACCTGAGGTCAGGAGTTTGAGACCAGCCTGGCCAACGTAGTAAAATCCCGTCTCTACTAAAAATACAGAAATTAACCGGGCATGGTGGCCTGTGCCTCTAGTCCCAGCTACCTGGGAGGCTGAGGCAGGAGAATCGCTTGAACCCAGGAGACAGAGGTTGCAGTAAGCCGAGATCGCACCACCTCACTCCAGCCTGGACAACAGAGCAAGATCCATCTCAAAAAAAAAAAAAGGCAAAATGAACTCATTAGGGTAGGCCCTAATCCAGCATGACTGGTATCTTTAGAAGAGGAAGAAGTTTGGTTTGGACACAGGTAGTTACAGAGGGAAGACCACGTGAAACCACAGGGAGAAGTTGTCCATCTATAAGCCAGAACTATAAGAAAATAAATTTCTGTTGTTTAAGCCACCCCAGTACCTGGCACTTTGTTATGGCAAACCTAACAAGTGGGCATCAAATCTCAGCTGGGCATAGTGGCATGCACCTGTAGTACCAGCTACTTGGGAGGCTGAGGTGGGCAGATTGCTTGAGCCCAGGAGTTTGAGTCCAGCCTGGCCAATATAGCTAGACACTGTCTCTTAAAAAAAAAAAGTACATCAATCTCAAATCCCTCCCCTTCTAAATTACTATTAATAGATAACATTTATCTACTAGTTTTTTTTGTTTTTCTGAGAGAGTCTCGCTTTGTTACTCAGGCTGGAGTGCAGTGGTGCAATCTCAGCTTACTGCAACCTCCACCTCCCGGGCTCAAGCGATTCTCCTGCCTCAGCCCCTTGAGTAGCTGGGACTACAGGCGTGCACCACCACGCCCAGCTAATTTTTGTATCCTTACTAGAGACAGGGGTTCACCACGTTGCCCAGGCTGGTCTCGAACTCCTGGCCTCAAGCAATCCACCCGCTTTGGCCTCCCAAAGTGCTGGGATTACAGGCATGAGCCACTGTGCCAGGTTGATTCAGTATTATTTAAAGCTGGACTGAAGACCCATGTGAAAGTCCCTCAAGAATCCATTAATTGGAAATATCGCTGCTGATGTGGAACTTGAATTAACTTATTAGGAATTTATGCTTTCTCATTTGGAAGATGGATATTACACTTCACAGAACCATCAGGAGTAGCATACAAGTTGAAACTCCAAACTATGATGTAGTCCCAGCTGCTTAGGTAACTGAGGTGGGAAGATAGCTTGAGCCCAGGAGGTCGAGGTTACAGGGATCCGTGCTCTTGCCACTGCACCCCAGCTGGAGACAGAGCAAAACCATTTCAAGAAAAATAAACCCCAACCATGCATGTGTACACCCTCAGAACCTTACAAACCATTACCCACCATTTACCACATGAGGAAACTAGGGCTGGGGGTGAGGGGTGGTGGTGGTGAGATGACTTGCCAAAGATCAAACAGCTGGTGCGTGGAATTAGAATGAGAACCCAGCATGGTCAGGATCTAAAGCCAGGTTCTTCAGTGCAGCATTCATTCAGGAACTACTTAAGTGCTCCCTATGTGCTAATGACATTCTTTTTTTTTTTTTTTTGAGACAGAGTCTTGCTCTGTTGTGCAGGCTGGAGTGCAGTGGCATGATCTAGGTTCACTGCAACCTCCGCCTCTCGGGTTCAAGCGATTCTCCTGCCTCAGCGTCCCAAGTAGCTGGGATTACAGGAAGCCACCACCATACCCAGCTAATTTGTTGTTGTTGTTGTATTTTTAGTAGAGATGGGGTTTCACCATGTTGGCCAGGTTGATCTCGAACTCCTGACCTCAGATGACCTGCCTGCCTTGGCCTCCCAAAGTGCTGGGATTACAGGCATGAGCCACCATGCCCGGGCTTAAAAATTATTTTTTAAAAATGAGATGGGTCTGTGTTGCCCAGGCTGGTCTCAAACTCCTGGCATCAAGTAATCACCCGACTTTGGCCTTCCCAAATGCTGGGATTATAGCCATGAGCCACCACGCCTCACCGAGGATAAGACTTTTTACTGTATACTTTTTTTTTTTTTTTGAGACAGAGTCTTGCTTGTTGCCTAGGCTGGAGGGCAGTGGTGCCATCTTGGCTCACTGAACCCCACCTCCCGGGTTCAAGCAATCCTCCCACTTCAGCCTCCCAAGTAGCTGGGATTACAGGCACCTGCCACTATGCTTGGCTAATTTTTTTATTTTTTAGTAGAGACAGGGTTTCGCCATGTTGGCCAGGCTGGTCTCGAACTCCTGGCCTCAGGTGATCCACCCGCCTCAGCCTCCCAAAGTGTTGGGATTACAGGTGCAAGCCACCACATTTGGCCTATTGTACACTCGTCTGAATTCTGACCATTGTGTCTGCATTAGTTATTAAAACACTGATTTTTTAAAAAACTAAAGGTCACCTTTTTTTTTTTTTTTTTTGGTAGATACAGGGTCTTGCTATGTTTCCCAGGCTGGTCTAGAACTCCTGGGCACAAGTGACCCTCCCACCTTGGCCTCCCAGTGTGCTGGGATTACAGGCATGAGCCACTGTGCCTGGCCACTTTTCTCAATCTTAAAACAGCCCTCTTCCTAAGGGAAGGTCTTCAGCCAGTAAAGGGCTAACCAGACAATTCTGTCAATTATTTCCTTTAAGGAGAGACTCAATGACTCCAGTTCTCTCCTACCAGGTTACCCAGCAGGAGGCTAATGGATTGACTCCCCTACTACTCAGAAGACTTAATCCCCAAAACTCTGAGAGCTGCTACTGCCCACCCCCCACCCCCACCAGGAGCTAGAAATCCTCTTCCCACTGTCTACAAAATCTGCTTCCCACTAGAGTGTACAACTCACTCTACTACCCTGTCTTCTGGCATATTTCCACTGTTACATGGTTCCAAATATTTGTAGCACAGTATCTGGGCTGTCCATCTATTCTTAGAAGGGACAGCGTCAACAACCAAGGAGAAGCCAATGGTCATGTATTATAGGTGTATGTGCCTCCCACTCAGGGTGCACATTCCAGATACATCTGAGGGGCTGGCCCCATTAGCTCTAAACTGCTTTGAGTTGGGTACAGAGCACAACCAAGGGGCAATGGTCCAGACTGATAGGAATATGCTTCAAACACCCACTCTGTTCAGGATACCCAGCTAAGTGGTTTCCTACCCAAATCCTCACAAAATAACCTGCAAGGTGGTATTACTGCTCCCAATCTGACAACTCAGGAAACAAGAGGCTGCCAGGGGTTGAACTGCCCCAGGAAGCAGCAAGATCAGGTTTCAAATCCTGAAGGTATGGAAACAATGAAGAATATGAAATTTGGAGTCCAGAAGACTTGGATTCCAATCCCTATAATGTCACTTATCTATCCCATGATTGGGCAAATTGTATGAGTATACAGAAGCTCAGTTTCCTCATCTAGAAAATGAAACAATACCTACCTCATCAGGTTATTAGGAAGACTAAATGGGATAGTGTTCAAACAGCACTGAATACTGTGCCTGGCCCAGAGTAAGTAAGGTAAGCTCTCAATAAAAAGGTACCTTAGACTACTCACAATTAACCTAGGCTTCTGACATCCACATCCTGGCCTCTTTGTATGTATACCACCAAAAAATTCTCTCTCAAAGTGGGAAGAAGTTAGCTACCGCTGTATGCTTTACTCAACGGATGAAGCTGATCAAAGATGTTGACACACGGGACCAAAGGGCACAATAGGGAACTGGCTCAGTCTGCATTTGGAGAGGGCTGTTTTGTAAGGGTCCTCTGTGGTTTACCAGGGGAAGCAGAAGATGGAGATTTCACGAAAAAGCTGGCCTTTCTAGGGAAACTTGCTAGGCACATGTAGGAACATGAGTAGTCTTCTCTGCAAGCTATGAGTCAGAGAGAGTAAATGGTAAGCCCTGGGGCAGATCATTACAATTTCCTCCCAGATGCTTCCTGGCACCACTGGCTTGTATCACTAGTTTCAAAATGAAACCGATATGAAACCAGGTCTCATCATCACCCATCCCTCCTTTACCCTGTCTTTTAATAGTCAGCGAAGTAAACTGACTCCTGTTCCTAACTGCAGCATGGTTCCACAAGGCCACACATCTTGGCCAAATCACGGGGGCATGAATGGGCTTGCGTCAAACTTTCTGGGGCAAGTTGATGATGAGCATATGGGGCAATAGTTCAGAATTTAAGGCTGGAAAATGGAAGCCTAAACATAGCTCTTTCTTCCACACCCATCCAGGGCTTCGGACAGTCATCTGACTGCATTAGCCTCAGTTTCTCCCACAAAGATTCTGAATCACAAGGTCAATGAACCTGATGAAGAGGTGCCTGCTCTACCAATATAAATGGACGGCTTTTAGCACTGAGCCTAAATGTACATTTCCTAAAATATTGTCGGGGAAGGGAAAAAGGGAATCAGTAACCTGAGGCTGCTTCTAGAGAAATTAACAATTAATATCATAGAACACATTAAGTAGGTAAAAATAAATAAAAAGAGAAATTAACAACAAAAAAGCCAGAGCTCTATGTATCTGCATTCGATAGAAGACATCCAATGGAAATCAGGAGTCTCTGGCCTATGTTCAAAGCTCCTCTCTAAAGATCATCCTGCCAAGCCTGGCCTCGGGTCCTGAACTGGCGCCACTAATAAAACTTGGGCAAGAAGAGTTTGGTCCCTGGGGTACTAGAACTATTGGGAAAAGAAAGCTTTTTAAATAGACTTATAAGAATTGATGGATGCTGGGCTGAGAACTCATTCCTCTTATGTTCCAGGCCTGCTTTTAGGTTGGAATTTGCCTAGACACCTCCATACTCCCAAGGGAACACCCTTGAAGGTCAGGAGCTTGTCTCTTCCTGGAGGTGCTATGTGGTCCTGATATCCAACATTACTGGATGTTCTGGCAAAATAAAACCACCCATCTCTCTGGAGACAAAACGTCCATCAAGTGATCAATCTCCACCAATTTCCCTACTAATCTCTGGGTATTTTGACTAGAAGAAAAGGAAAACATCATCTTAAACATATTGTGGCCAAAAGGCAGCCTGGGGAGTTGGGGGAAGAGATTGCCTAGGAAATTTCTATTCTAGCTTGGTTTAGGGACATATCTAGCTCACAAAACAAACAAATTTGTCCTTATAGCTATCACTACCTTCTGTTAAGGGATTGGGATAAGAGGGCACAGGGGAAAAGTAGGTGGAAGTGACTTGAAGAAAGATTCTGGCATTTTTCCTAAGTAAAACTACATATAGAAAAAAGTTCACCAACTAAGAAATACAAATTAAAAGGACAAGCGCTGTGTCACAGTTGGGAACTGAGTGCTGCTATATATGGCTAGGGGTGGGGGAATATTAACTGGCACAACCTTTCTGGCAAATTAAAATGCCTTAAACAAGCCCGTTGACCCAGGAATTGTGCCAAGATACCATCTCAGATGTGACAAAACCACACCTGCCAGCATGTTCGTGACTTGCTTAATAGGGAAAAAAAGCAAAAAAAAGGTCTCAACAACCTAACTCTCAACAGAACAGTTAATTATGCTGTGCCACAGTCATCCAAATGTCTAATCTACAGCCTTAAATATTATAAAAGAAAACCTACCCAGGAAAAAGTATTTTGCAGAGGGGGGAAAAAAGCAGGTCATAAAGCCATTTATAGCATAAGCCTGACAATTATTATATAAAATATTTATAGTTTTATTCTTGTACCATAAAGAAGAGAGGGAGAGGGGCTGAGCCCTGGTACCAAGGCTGTGGTTTGCCTCTCCCGTCACCAGGTATTTTCCATGCACACGAAAACCAAGATGGTGGCCAGTGAGCCAGACCTGTTTTGAGGAGACCCACAGGAGAGGTCACAGGGCAGCAAAGTGGGGTGGGGGGAAGAGGCTGCACATGCTGGGATCCCAAGAGGCCTTGGGGCTACTGGGGACCCGCCCCTGGGCATGCTGAGAGGCCCATTGCCCTTGCCAAGCAAGCTTGGTGCAGCTCCGCAAGGGCCTGCCAGAGCCCTGGGTGCACCTGTTGGGGGTCCAGGCCTTTTTCCCCAGAGCTGTAAGCAGAGCAGCTCCTGGAGGGCAACAGGACCCAGGTGGAGTGCAGCTACACCTGGCGGATGGCGCCCATCTACACACAGGCCCCCTGGACCTGGATCTTCTTACAGATAGGGCTGACGGGGTGTGTGAGGGCCTCAGCTTGGAGCCCTTCTCTGACCCAGCCAAGTAGAAGAGGAAGCTGGGATACTGGGGAGGCAAGCCTGGAGAGTGAGTGGTGAAATCATTCAGACTTGGGCCCTCTGTCTCAGATCAGATACCCTCAACAAAGACTTGGGTGGAAACATTGGGAAATGGACGATTGATTTCAAATATTCATTTGAAAATACAAAGGTCCCATATGGATGGTAGGCCCCCATTTTGCTTATCTTCCAGTTTTTCCACAGTAAACATGTATTTGATTTTCAATCAGAATTTGATGTGAGTTAGGCCAGGCGAGGTGGCTCATGCCTGTAATCCCAGCACTTTGGGAGGCCGAGGCGGACGGATCACGAGGTCAGGAGATCGAGACCATCCTGGCTAACCCAGTGAAACCCCGTCTCTACTAAAAATACAAAAAATTAGACGGGTGTGGTGGCGGGCGCCTGTTGTCCCAGCTACTCGGAGAGGCTGAGGCAGGAGAATGGCGTGAACCCGGCAGGCGGAGCTTGCAGTGAGCCGAGATCACGCCACTGCACTCCAGCCTGGGCGGCAGAGCAAGACTCTGTCTCAAAAAAATAAAAAAAAAGAATTTGATTTGAGTTTTTCCCCGTGACTAGAAAAATTACATGGTAACCCCATGTTGTTGAGGGTGGAGAAAGCAGTTCCAGGGGAGTTTCGGCTGAAGAAAGCTCTGCTGTGTTCATCAAATTCCTCATAACCCTTAGGAGGTGAGTCTTCCCTCCCAGAGTGAAACCCAAACTAGGCACTCTGAGAGTTTGGAACACGGCTGACTCAGCATGAGGTGTGCTGTCTGGCTCACTGACTACCATCCTCAAGGACCATGCCAGAACAAAGATCCCAGTGATCAACCTGAGACAGCTGTGATAACAATTAAGGGTCTGGTAGGTAAAAGTGCTGTGTATTGGCTCTGCAGCCTTGGGTCAATCACTTAATCTCTAAACTGTTTAACAGTAAGTACTCAATAAATGTAAGCCATTTATTGCTTCTTAATTTCCAGTCTCTAAAATGGGAATACACACACACACACCCCCAGGTGCCTGTTAGGGTCAAATATGATGTGTTGTGCTTTATCTTTATTTATTTATATTTATTTATTTTTTGAGACAGTCTTTTTTTTAAAAGTAAACAAATCTTTTATATTGTAAATAACTGTTCCTCGATGGAACTTTTTGTATCCAGTTTACTTCTTTTCTAAAGCTGGGATATTCATATTAAATACACTACAATCTCTATAAAGCAAAGAGTCTATCTCTGTGAAAACACAAGTAATTCTTGATGGCAATATTTTTCTTAATTCACCTAAATAAATGCAGTTTGGAAGGCCAAAAGGAGAAAAAAACACTTCAGATTATCAAAACCAAAAGAGATATGAAAAAATAACATATTTAACAATGTAGATGGGAATTTTAAATACAAGATCCTGTTGAAAATATTGATATTCAAAGAAACAAACAGCTTTGGATCCATAGCCACAATTTAGGTTTTCCTAGATTAAAATCAGAAGTGATTTTATTGTTGGAAGATACATTAATTCTTTGAAGTCAGAATAAGAGGCTTGACAATTTAATTTCTAATTAAGTGACTGAATAGACAAAGGATCAAATACAAACAGTAGTGCAGGAAGAAAATAAATTGGAAGAAATAATTGTTCAACCAGTAGTAATAATTAAGACCACCATTTAAAAATTTTCTATACACAAAGAATGAGAAAATATTGTTATAATATTATTATTATACTTCTTTCTTCTTCAGTATTAGTGGACCCACATTATCTCCTGTCAATTCATTGTGTTTATTATGTGAACCATCACAGGCAGGAAACGTTTTAGAACGCCAACACCTACAATAAGCTGCTTAGTAAGACACAAATCTTCAATGTTTATTTCATTCACTACTTTCGGATTTTCCTTTTGTATTTTAAGATTAATCAAGCTATCCTTCTGTTGTTTCTTCTTCGGGAGGAATGGACGAACTGCAAGGTAGCCAAGAAGTGCGAGTACACCAAGGAAAGGTAATAATCGAAGCCATTCTGAAACTGTGAGCCTAGCGAACCCGGTAATGCTTTCAGGGACTGGGAGCCGCTTCAGATATGCGGGGAGCTGCACCTTCATGATGCGGGCCACGCTCTCCAGCACAATCCTGGCCAGCGGCATCCACTCCTCTCCCGACCCCCCTCCGCTCTGGCCAAGCTGCAGCGCCTGCGCCGAGAGCGGAAGCGGCCGGCGGGCACTCGCGGCCTCGGCCTGGGCGGCGGTCAGGGCGGCGGGCCCTCGAGAGAGAGTCTTACGCTGTCACCCAGGCTGGAGTGCAGTGGCATGATCTCGGCTCACCTGAACCTCCCAGTTTCAAGTGATTCTCCTGCCTCAGCCTCCCGAGTAGCTGGGACTACAGGCACGTGCCACCACGCCCGGCTAATTTTTTGTATTTTTTGTAGAGATGAGGTTTCACCATGTTAGCCAGGCTGGTCTCGATCTCCTGACCTCATCATCTGCCCGCCTTGGCCTCCCAAAGTGCTGGGATTACAGGCGTGAGCCACTGCGTCCGGCTTTGTGCTTCAAAAAGCACAATAAAGTATTAAAACCAGGGGCAGTGATTTAAAAAGCAACACAGAAGGACGGGAAGGTGAAGGCCATTCAGAATCCTGATATAAGCAGAAGGTTTAAAAATGGGATCAACTGCCATAGAGGCAAGCATAGGAAATTAAATCCCAAATGCCATGCAGCTAGGCACAGTGGCTCATGCCTATAATCCTAGCACTTTTGGAGGCCAAGGCGGGTGGGTCACTTAAGTCCAGGAGTTTGAGACCAGCCTGGGCAACATGGCGAAACCCCATCTCTACAAAAAAATACAAAAATTAGCTGGGAGTGATAGTGCATGCCTGTGGTCAAGCTACTTGAGAGGCTGAGGTGGGAGGATCACCTGAGCCTGGGAGATCAAGGCTGCAGTGAGTCGTGATCACGCCATGCACTCCAGCCTGGGCAACAGAGAGAGACCCTGTCTCAAAATAATAATATCAATAAAATGCTATGCTTCTTTCATCCACATCTCACCAGTTTGTTCCTTTCTACATATTTAGCTCTTCAAAGAGGCCTTAATGTTGTCACAGAGCAGTGATTCCCAAACATAGCTGATAGAATCATCCGGCAAACAATTTTAAAAATCCAGATTCCCTGCTGACCGCCCACCTATCACTTCTACCGAGTCAGCTTCTGGAAGTGGATCTGGGGAAAGCAGTTTGTTGCTATTTTTTAAAGTTCTTGATTCTCTCATTTATTTCTCATGAGTAGGTAAATTGGTATGGCTTTTTGATGGCACTTCAGACCACATATCAAAAATTTAATTATCTAGATCCTTCCTCTGACCAACACTTATATCTGTCTATTCAGTATCTCCTTTGGATGCTTTCAAGATATCCTGAAATCAGTATGACAAAACTTAAATTCACGATCTTTGCTTAACCCAAATATGGTCTTTTTCCAGCATCTCCCCCAGGGAATAGCATATCATGTACTCAGCTTGAGAACAGAATCCGGGTATCAGAAGCAGCCCAGAGTCTGGAGCCAGAGTGCCTGGGCTCAAATACCAGGTCCACACTGACTTTGGGCAAGTTGGCTAACCTCTCTGGGCCTGTTTCCTCAGCTCTGAAATAAGAATGATGCTAATATCTACCTCAGTTGAATGAGTTAATACTTAGCATAACGCCTGGCATATGGTTTAGCTAGCAGCTGCTTCTTCCTTGACCATTTCCCCCTTAGAGTTTCCCATCCCAGACTATCACCCACCAAGACTTAGGCCCCTTCCATCTCTACCCCGACCACCTAAGTGCATACAACATCATCTTTAGTATAAATGAGTGCAAAAATCTCCATTTAAGAAGATGAATCTCTTAAAAATGCAACAGCATAGTACATTTGAAAAAAATGAAATAAAGTCACTTTCCTGTTTGAAACTCAGTGATAAGCCTTTGTTCTTGGGATAAAAAAAACAATCTGGCCAGGCACGGTGGCTCACGCCTGTAATCCTAGCACTTTGGGAGGCCAAGGCAGGTGGATCATCTGAGGTCAGGAGTTCGAGACCAGCTTGGTCAACATGGTGAAACTCCGTCTCTACTAATACAAAAATTAGCCGGATGTGGTGGCAGGCACCTGTAGTCCCAGCTATTAGGGAGGCTAAAGCAGGAGAATAGCCTGAACCCAGGAGGCGGAGTGTGCACTGAGCCAAGATCATGCCACTGCACTCCAGCCTGGGTAACAGAGCAAGACTGTCTCAAAAAAAAAAAAAAAAAAAAAAAAAAAAAATTAAAAAAATCCACCAGCCTCCAGGCGCAGTGGCTCACGCCTGTAATCCCAGCACTTTGGGAGGCTGAGGTGGGCGGATCACGAGGTCAGGAGATTGAGACCATCCTGGCTAACACGGTGAAACCCTGTCTCTACTAAAAATACAAAAAAATTAGCCGGGCGTGGTGGCGGGCACCTGTAGTTCCAGCTACTCAGGAGGCTGAGGCAGGAGAATGGCGTGAACCCGGGAGGCGGAGCTTGCAGTGAGCCAAGATCGCGCCACTGCACTCTAGCCTGGGCGACAGAGCGAGACTCCGTCTCAATAAAAGAAAAAAAAAAAAAAAGGGCTGGCTTCAGCCTCCCAAAGTGCTGGGATTACAGACGTAAGCCACTGCGCCCAGCCAAAAAAATCTTTTTTAAAGGGACAAGGTCTTGCTATATGGCCCAGGCTGGAGTGCAGTGGCTGTTTACAGATGCAGTCATCATGCACTACAGCCTAGACCTCCTGGGCTCAAGTGATCCTCCTGCCTCTGCCTCCCCAAGTGGTGGGACTAAAGGTACATGCCACCGTGTCCTAAAAAACAAACTCTTTAATGTGCCAATCTCTCTCTCTAGCCACATTGAGCCTCTTCTTAAATATAGCATCACAGGGCCTTTGCACACACTGCTCCCTCTGTCTGGAACAGTGTCTCCTTGCATTCCCATTCTGATTTTACACAGTTAACTCCTGACATCTTTCAGATCCCAATTCCAAAGTTACTTTTTCAGGGAAACTTCCCTCAGCCCTCCCAAACTAGATCAGATTTCCCTGTGAAAAACCCTTCTGGCTCTGAATAACTTTCTTCCATAGAATTTATTACAACTTCTGATTATATATGTTTAGTAGTGATTGGCCGGGCGCCGTGGCTCACACCTGTAATCCCGGCACTTTGGGAGGCTGAGATGGGCAGATCACCTGAGGTCGGGAGTTCGATACCAGCCTGACCAACATGGCGAAACCCCATCTCTACTAAAAATACAAAAAAAATTAGCCAGGTGTGGTGGCAGGTGCCTATAAGTCCAGCTACTTGGGAGGCTGAGGCAGGAGAATTGCTTGAACTCGGGAGGCGGAGGTTGCAGTGAGCTGAGATCTCGCCATTGAATTCCAGCCTAGGACACAGAGTGAGATGCTATCTCCAAAAAAAACCAAAAAAAAAGTTGGCCGGGCGCGGTGGCTCAAGCCTGTAATCCCAGCACTTTGGGAGGCCGAGGCAGGCGGATCACGAGGTCAGGAGATCGAGACCATCCTGGCTAACAGGGTGAAACCCCGTCTCTACTAAAAATACAAAAAATTAGCCGGGCGTGTTGGCGGGCGCCTGTAGTCCCAGCTACTCGGGAGGCTGAGGCAGGAGAATGGCGTGAACCCCGGGAGGCGGAGCTTGCAGTGAGCCGAGATCGCGCCACTGCACTCCAGCCTGGGGGACAGAGCAAGACTCCGTCTCAAAAAAAAAAAAAAAAAAAAAAAAACAAAAAAAAAAAAAAAAAAAAAAAAAAAAGTTACTAGTGATTATTTAATTGCCTATCTCCCCCACTAGAATTTGCTTATCACTGTCTCCCAGCATTTAGCACTGTGCCCAGTACAAAGTAGGTGTTTAATAATTGTTGAATGAACTGTGAAAGTCACGTGACCCAGTAACTTCACTTCTAGAAATCCAGTCTAAAGAAATATGTATACAAACTATTCCAGCTATAACAATACTGCTATTCCTCCTGCCACTGGCACTTAACATTGATGTACTCACTACATGCTGTTTCATACACAAACTCATGTAATCTTCACTATAACCATATGAGATCCCATTATATTCATTTTACAGATAAGAAAACTGAGGCACAGAGGTTAAGTAACTTGCCCCAAGGTTTCACAAGTAGTAAGCGGACAAACAGATTCAACCCAGACACAGTGGCTCTGGGACCCCAATTCAGGCACTCTATACATTATAATACAGATATATTTCATGCAAACTTCAACTGCAGAAATTTGAAATGGTGCCATAAATATTAGTCTTGCTTTTTATGTAAAGTTTGAAGAAATGCAAATCCCCCAAATTAAAAGTTTTAAGTTATGTAATTTCAAAGCTGGAGAGAGTAGTGAATTGTAAGCATCCCCTTGGCCTCCCCACCCCATACATACACACACTTCACGTGTTCATATGACAACATAAGTCTTGAATCATGGGAATTATGAATTATTTGTAATTTTTTCTTTTTTTTTTTTTTTTTTTGAGATGGAGTCTCGCTCTGTTGCCCAGGCTGGAGTGCTGGAGTGCAGTGGCGGGATCTTGGCTCACTACAAGCTCTGCCTCCCGGGTTCACGCCATTCTCCTGCCTCAGCCTCCCGAGTAGCTGGGACTACAGGTGCCCGCCACTACGCCCGGCTAGTTTTTTGTGTTTTTTAGTAGAGATAGGGTTTCACTGTGTTAGCCAGGATGGTCTCGAACTCCTGACCTTGTGATCCGCCCGCCTCGGGCTCCCAGAGTGCTGGGATTACAGGCATGAGCCCCCGCGCCCAGCCTATTTGTGGTTTTCAAGAATGCATCCTTTATATCAATGCAACCACCCTGTTCTAGGCTTTAGTACAGCAATATTTGAGTTTAAGAAAAAAACTCATAAGCTCCTCTTGGGGGAAAATAAGAACAGAAATGAGTGTCTGCTTTAAGACTGAAAATCAACTTTTATTCAGCAAAATGCTTGCTAACTAGATTTTGAAATCTAAAGAAAAACTTGAGAAAAAAATGTACTTTGCATTGACTGATGACACATTCTCAATCTCTCAACACCCAGGGAAAATAATGCTAGTGTGAATGAATGTGGTAGTTTACTTCTGAGTCATGCAATTTAAAAGTTTTTGATTTTTGGTGAATTCATATGCTTTTGAAACTATTGACTATTATTTAGATAGTCATAAAACAAAAGTTAATCTGAAAACTATTTTCAAATGGTATAGTAACCTTAAGTTTACAGCAGAGTCTGTCTTAAAGGTATTGTTTAAACATGAAAGCTCAATTTATCTGGATGATGTTAAGATGTACAGTTCACTCGATCATCTTTCTACAGCAGTCTTTCCTAATAAGGCAATTACTGATAGTTAGATTGCTAAAAATCCAAACACTTTACAATTTTGATGTTAACTCTTCCCTACCACCACATCTGTAAAAGATAAAAGTAGAAGATTGGTTAAATAAATCATGGTACATTCACCATGTTAAAGACTACGGCGCTATTAAAAACAAGATAGATGTGAATTTAACAGTCTGGAAAGATGCCTGTGATTCTAAGTTAAAAAGCGAGTTGCAGAGTAACATTTGTATGCATGATATAGTCCAATTCTTGTTTTTAAAATTCCTGTATGCATACATAAGTTTTTTGTGCAAAAAAAAAAAAAAAAAAAAAAAAAAAAAAAGGTCTACAAGGATTCTTATAAAATCAGTAACTGTGTGCTTGCCCTTAAGAGAGTAGAACTGGGGAAGAAATTTCACGTGTTTATTTCTTTTTCTCTCTTTATTTATTTTTTGTTTTTTTGGAGACAGGGTCTCGCTCTGTTACCCAGGCTACAGTACAGTGGTGTGATCTTGGCTCACTGCAACCTCTGCCTCCCGGGCTCAAAAGATCCTTTTTTTTTTTTTTTTTTTTTTGAGACAGCATCTCACTCTGTTGCCCAGACTGGAGTGCAGTGCAGTTGTATGATCTTGGCTCACTGCAACCTCTACCTCCCAGGTTCAAGCAATTTTCCTGCCCCAGCCACCTGAGTAGAGTAGATGGGACTACAGGCATGCACCACCATGCTTGGCTAATTTTTGTATTTTTTGTAGAGACGGGGGTCTCACTATGTTGCCCAGGCTGGTCTCGAACTCCTGGGTTCAAGCAATCCTCCCACCTCAACCTCTCAAAGCACTAGAATTACAGTTGTGAGCCACCATACCCCAGCCTTCATGTGTTTATTTCTGACTTGCTTCTATTGACAGGCAGTAGAGTTCAGTGGTGTAAGCTCAGTCTGCTTAGGTTTGAATCTGAGCTCTACTACTTACTTAGCTGTGTGATCTTGGGCAGGTTACTTAACTTCTCTGGCCTCAGTTTTCTCACCTGTAAAATGAGGACAACAATAGTACCTCCCTCAAGGGATGTTTGAGGATTAAATGAGCTGATGCATATAAAGTACTAAGAACTTTATCTGTCACATAGTAAGTGCCACATATTTTATTGAAAAAAGTGTGTCTTTACAGTGAACATATATTCATGTATTAATTTGAAATCCCAACCAACCAACCGTCCCTATGTAAACAATATAAAATGGTATACACTGGGGAGGAGACGATAAAAAATAAAAAGCTCCCCAGGCAATTTGATCACCAGCCAAGCTTGCAAACTACTGACTCAGAGGCCAAAAGCAGGGATAAACCAGTTGAAGTGGGGCTGAGTCCCAGTTGGGGAATGCAGGAGACTTCTGGAAGCGGAAAAAGACCATAAAAGACAAGAGAAGAGCAGGTCTCGAAGTACGGTGGGAAGCCTGGATGAAGTGACTCTACAGGGAGAAGGCAGTGTGTGGGCCTGGCGTCCTGTCCTGGCTTGTGTGGGGAGAGCTCACAAGTAGCTGTTTCTCCCCTGCCTGAAGTTACGACAAGATGGGGCACGCTGTGCAAAGGCTGCTCAGAAGGCGGTCAGCCTTCAGCAAGACACCCAGGAGAGCAGCCGAAACCTCCACCTGGGCTCTCTCACTGGCCAGTGAGCAGTCCAGCCAGCCACCCCGTCATAGCTCCAGGGCCATTTCCCACGCAGGCACAGGGAAGTTAGGGCCTCAAGGCTGAGGAGCTTGGACTCAGTAACTCGCCTCAGGCCACATCATTTGGGATGAGAAACAGCTTTGAATCCATTTTTCCCTTGCCTGTGCTGAGATGTATACCATCAGGCCTCTTCCCACTGCTGGGTTTAACGAGAGTCTGAAGAATTTCCAAACGGACCCAAGTGCAAATCATTTCTCTCAACAGTAGTTCTAGTTTCTCTATAAAATGACTGGGGGCCAGGAATGATGGCTCACACCTGAAATCCCAACTTTGGGGGGCTGAGGCGGGCGGATCACTTGAGGCCAGGAGTTCAAGACCAGCCTGGGCAACAAAGTGAGACCCTGTCTCTTAAAAAAAAAGACTGGGATACTGGGGAATACCTGTGGTCCCCAAATTTGGAGGAGGAGATTTCTTAGAAAGATGCGCGTACACTTTTAGACACAGTTAATTCCTGGGGATCAACGACTTCCTAAAGCGAATATGAGACCCTGGAGTCAGAACGCAAGCAAAAATACCTTCTACTTCTCCTAACGTACAACACAGGTTGTCAAGGTCTCTTGCTAATAGGTAACTTCCAACTTTAAAGTGGTCTTGAACAAAAGGGGGGCTACTGAGATTGAAGGAGAAGACCTGGGATTATACCTCCCCATTCCCCATCTCCCCATTTAGCCCTAAGATGCCTCAGAGTCCTAGGGAAAAACAGATCTTTCCTCCTGGGGTTCAGTAGCACCTGGAGAGGCTCTCACAAGGGGAGGCAGCCCACCAGCCCTCCCACCTCCTGGCTCTGTGGCTTTGGCTCTGAGCCCTCTCCTCAGATGTTAGACAGCCACAGAGCCAGAGTCCTGAGTTCAAAGATGGGGTCGAGGGAGAAAAGAAGACGTTTGCTTGGCTTTTTGAGACAGAGTCTTGCTCTGTCACCCAGGCTAGAGTGCAGTGGCGCGATCTCCGCTCACTGCAACCTCTGCCTCCCAGGTTCAAGCGATTCTTCTACCTCAGCCTCCTGAGTAGCTGGGATTACAGGCACACGCCACCATGCCTGGCTAATTTTTATATTTTTAGTAGACAGGGTTTCGCCATGTTGGCCAGGCTAGTCTCAAGCTCCCGAGCTCAGATGATCCACCCGCCTAGGCCTCCCAAAGTGCTGGGATTACAGGTGTGAGCCATTACACCCAGCACGTTTGGCTTTCTTTCCCCGGGTGAGGCATTCTGGTTCACTGCCCAAGCAGCAGGCCCCCAACACTCTTAAGTCCAGCAGACAGAGGCAGCTGCAGCCTGGAGGGAATTCTGTCAGCTGGAGGAATTTGCAGACCTCTGATGCTCTAGGTAACCCAGAGCCCTGAGGATACCCAGATTTGGCTGGGGGAGGAGGAGTGAGTGGGGAAGGGTCTGTCAAGCTCTTCTACCCAGAGCAAGAGGTGGGAGGTCTTTGCTGCTGGAGGCAGGTGGGGGTGGGGTGACAGTTCTCTGCAGAGGGCTGTCAGTTTGAGTGCTATCAGGCTGGGTATCTGAACCCTCCTTGTTCCCCCATATCTTAAAAGGGAGGCCAGAGGTCCTGGGCAGAAGTGCCTGCCACCCCCCACCCTCCTGGCGATTAGCAGGGGCCTGTGGAGGGAACAGGAATTCAAAGCCCTTGGGTCAGAAGTTAACTATTTCCAATCTTCCTCTAATTTGGCTGGGGCCAGAAGACTCCAAATATCTTTCCCTTTCCCACCCTGATTTCCAAATGGTCAGTGCCTCATACTTAGGGGGTCACACCTGTGTTCAAAATGTGACTCCACAATTTATTAGCTGGGTGACCTTAGATAGTTACAAAGTGACAAGCTGAGGTTTCCTATCCAGTTAAATGGGGCCAATTCCAACCACCCCACGGGGCTTTTAGGAGGATTAAAGGGGCTTATTACATAAAGTACATAGTGTGATTCTGGAATTCAGTAAGCTCTCAAGTGGTATCTGGGTGGTGGTGGTGAGTTTTCACAGCCCTTCCTTGCCAGCCCTGCTACCTGGGTTGGCAATGCCAGGTGACTAAATGAAATGAGAAAAAGGCAACTGAGGCAGACATGGTCCTCCAGTCTGAAAAGTGGGAGGGGAGTTGAGAAGGGTTGCTGGGAGTGGGGGCCAATATCCTGGTTCCAGGGAAGACTTCAGAGACCCTGGCCTCCATACTGGTACAACTGGGACTTCAGCCATTATGTCTCCATACTGGTACAACTGGGATTTCCCCAAACACTTTGCTGCCTCTGTTATGGGGTGAGACAAATTTCAAGCGGGGCTGGACCCTGCCTATGCCTCACTGGCTCTCCCCACCTCACACTCCATGATCCAGCCAGATTCAATGTATCCAAGTCCCTGGAACCCTCGTGTTGTTCCTCTGCCAGAACACTCCACGTCACCTCTCATGCCCAACTCCCTTGCCTAATCCTTCTTCCTTGGCTGCCAGCTTGGACATCAGTTCCTCGAGGTTTCTCCAAGAACATGTCAGCAGCCCCTCCTATGTGACTCTATATCACTCCTTTCCCACCTCTTTTTCTTTTTTTGAGATGGAGTCTCGCTCTGTTGCCCAGGCTGGAGTGGAGTGGCTTAATCTCAGCTCACTGCAACCTCCACCTCCTGGGTTCAAAGCCATTCTCCTACCTCAGCCTCCCAAGTTAACTGGGATTACAGGTGCTTGCCACCATGCCAGGCTAATTATTTTTTTGTTTGTTTGTTTGTTTTTTTTGAGACGGAGTCTTGCTCTGTCGCCCAGGCTGGAGTGCAGTGGCGCAATCTCGGCTCACTGCAAGCTCCGCCTCCCAGGTTCATGCCATTCTCCTGCCTCAGCCTCTCCGAGTAGCTGGGACTACAGGCGCCCACCACCACGCCCGGCTAATTTTTTGTATTTTTAGTAGAGACAGGGTTTCACCATGGTCTCGATCTCCTGACCTCATGATCCGCCCGCCTCGGCCTCCCAAAGTGCTGGGATTACAAGCGTGAGCCACCGCGCCCGGCCATTATTTTTGGTTTTTTTTGTTTTGTTGTTGTTGTTAGCAGAGACAGGGTTTCACTATGTTGGCCAGGTTGGTTTCGAACTCCTGACCTCAAGTGATCCACCTGCCTCGGCTTCCCAAAGTGCTAGGATTACAGGTGTGAGCCACCATGCCCGGCCCCTCCTCAATCTCATATATGCATATATTGTACTTATTTTGTCTCTCTATACTAGCAGGTAAGTGGCCCTTTGAGGCCAGGATTTTTGCACATTTTGTTCACTAATGAATCCCCAGCACCTAGAACAGTACCTGACAGTAAACAGTACCTGAACTCTAATCAGGAGTTCATTGAGGGTTAGGAACTGTGGCCTTACTTACCCTCTGAGTATCCAGTACCTAGTAGGTACTCAGACATTTGTTGGCTGAATGACCATTTCAACTTGGCTTTGGATCTCAGACACTTCACTGTTTCTATAAGAGAGGAGCTGGATTTGAACATGTTTGCCAAATAAGGAGGCTGCTGCCCACCCACACACTGGTCAGGATAAAAATCTCCACCCAGGGCCATGCACAGTGGCTCACACCTGTAATCCTAGCACTTTGGGAGGCTGAGGCAAGACGATTGCTTGAGGCTAGGGGTTCAAGGCCAGCCCAGGCAACATAGTGAGACCCCTTCTGTATTTTATGTATTTATTTATTTTTGGAGATGGAGTCTTGCTCTGTTGCCCAGACTGGAATGCAGTGGTGCAATCTCGGCTCACTGCAAGCTCTGCCTCCCAGGCTCAAGCAATTCTCCTACCTCAGCCTCCTGAGTAGCTAGGATTACAGGGGCACACCACCACACCAGGCTAATTTTTGTATTTTTAGTAGAGACGGGGTTTCGCCATGTTGGCCAGGCTGGTCTCAAACTCCTGACCTCAAGTGATCCGCCCACCTTGGCCTCCCAAAGTGCTGGGATTACAGGCGTGAGCCATCATGCCGGCCGCCTCTAATTTAAATACATATATATATATATATATATATATATATATATATATATATATTTTTTTTTTTTTTTTTTTTTTTTTTTTTGAGACAGAGTCTTGCTCGGTCACCCAGGCTGGAGTGCAGTGACACGATCTCCGCTCACTGCAACCTCCACCTCTCAGATTTAAGAGATTCTCCTGCCTCACCCTCCCAAGTAGCTGGGATTACAGGCACCTGCCACCATGCCCAGCTAATTTTTGTATTTTTAGTAGAGACAGGGTTTCACCATGTTGGCCAGGCTGGTCTCGAACTCTTGACCTGAGGTGATCTGCCCGCCTCGGCCTCCCAAAGTGCTGGGATCACAGGTGTGAGCCACCGCACCCAGCCGCAAAAAAAAAAAAAAAAAAAAAAAAAAAAATTTAATTTAAAAATTAAGAAAAAGGCCAGGTACGGTGGCTCACACCTATAATCCCAGCACTTTGGGAGGCCGAGGCGGGTAGATCATGAGGTCAGAAGATCGAGACCATCCTGGCTAACAAGGTGAAACACTGTCTCTACTAAAAATACAAAAAATTAGCTGGGCATGGTGGCACATGCCTGTAGTCCCAGCTATTCAGGAGGCTGAGGCAGGAGAATCGCTTGAATCCGGGAGGCGGAGTTTGCAATGAGATGAGATTGTGCCACTGCACTCCAGCCTGAGCAACGGAGTGAGACTCCATCTCAAAAAAATAAAAAATAAAAAATTAAGAACAAATAAATCTCCACCAAGAAAGAAGTTCTCACTTAAGAAATTTGGCCGGGCACGGTGGCTCACGCCTGTAATCCTTGCACTTTGGGAGGCCGAAGTGGGCGGATCATGAGGTCAGGAGATGGAGACCATCCTGGCTAACACAGTGAAACCCCGTCTCTACTAAAAATACAAAAAATTAGCCGGGCGTGGTTGCGGGCGCCTGTAGTCCCAGCTACTTGGGAGGATGAGGCAGGAGAATGGCATGAACCTGGGAGGCGGAGCTTGCAGTGAGCTGAGATCACGCCACTGCCCTCCAGCCTGGGCGACAAAGCAAGACTCCATTTCAACAAAAAAAAAAAAAAAAAAGAAAAGAAAAAGAAAAGAAATTCAGGGCCCTTTCCAGATTCTCTTTCTACTTTTGAGGAACGAAGCAAGCATCAGGATAAGGACAAAGAAAAGGAAGCTTTTCTCCCCCAAGACAAAGGATGAGGCCAAGTACATAATAAAAACTTGCTGTCTCTTAGCATAGGGCCAGATGAAAATCAAGACTCCGGAAGGGGGGCGTCTGGCAGAGAGACTGTTGGGGTGGGAGAGTGCAGAAGACAACTCACTTACTTCAGAAGAGAGAGGAGCTGATATCTCAGTCCAGGATCACAGTACTGGAATCCTCAGGAAATCAGTTAACCCAGCAATTGTGCCCCAGGTGTATAAATAACAAATAGGGGTGCACAGGTCACCAGAAGATTTGCACAAAATGGAAACTACTGAAATGCCTATCAACAGCAGAATTGTGGATAGTCACATAATGAAATACTATACAATGAGAATCAACTAGAACTACATCCAGAATCATGCAAGAATCTCTCAATAGTGCCATGAAAGCAGCCAGAGCTAAGACAATTGTATGAGCCTCTTACAGAAAGTTCAAATGCAGGCAAATTCACCTGTGGTACTCAGAAGTCAGAAGAGTGGTTATCTAGAGAGAAGGGTTGAAATTAGGAGGGAGGGGGCATCCAAGGCCCTGGTAATGCTGTTTCTTGATCTGTGTGCCAGAAACACAGGGGTTTTAAGTTTGCAATGTTCATCAGGCTGCACACTCATCATTTCAGCACTTTTGTCCACATTTGTTATTCTTCAATAACATCGAGTCTCTGAATGGAGACCGTTCAGCCTCAGGACCAAAGCCTCAACTGACTGGAGCTGAGGAGGCCCTTCCCTCCCTCCTCTTCCATCATCCTCCAGATGCTTTGCAGAGCTATAGTTTCTGGCCCTAGAAACTCTTTGCTTGTCATAAGCACTGCCTTCCTTGTGCAGCAGGGAGGTGAGAGCACCGTGCACTGGGTAACCTAGGAACACTGTGGCATATGAGGAGGTGGGAAGGGAGACTAGAGGTTTGAGACCTGCTCCCCAGGCACAAGCTACTGGTGATGCAGGACAGAGTCTTCAGCAAGTTAACCCTACTCTGCTGCTAAGCCAGAAAAGCAGCCTGCTAGGCTTGAAGGTCCAGTTCAAATTGGAGCCAAATTTATGGATATGTCCCTGGGATGTGAAGGCAAAACATCAGGGTTTAAATCCCGGCCTTCTGTTTATTGCACCAGTGACCTCTCACTGACTTCCTTAACCTCATTTTACAGCTAAGTGGAAATTACCAACAAATGCTTTGCAGGGCAGCCCGTAAGCACAGAAAATTACTAAATTAGGGCCGGTTGGTCACCTCCAGTCGGTCCTGTCCTGCCACCGTACCCGCCAGCCGTGTTCTCCATGCAATTCAACAAGGGCCCCTCATACTGGCTCTCTGCCGAGGTCAAGAACCAGATCCTGTCCAAATATGACCCCCAGAAGGAGGCAGAGCTCCACAGCTGGATCGAGGGACTCACCAGTCTCTCCATCGGCCCTGACTTCCAGAAGGGCCTGAAGGACAGAATTATCTTACACACACTCATGAACGAGCTGCATCCAGGCTCAGTCCCCAAGATCAACCACTCCATGCAGAAACTGGCACCAGCTAGAAAACCTCTCCAACTTCATCAAGGCCATAGTCAGCTATGGCATGAACCCCATGGACCTGTTTGATGCCAATAACCTGTTTGAGAGTGGGAACATGACGCAGGTGCAGGTGTCTCTTCTTGCCCTGGCGGGGAAGGCCAAGACTAAGGGGCTGCAGAGCGGGGTGGATATCGGCATCAGGTACTCAAAGAAGCAGGAGCGGAACTTCGACTACAACACCACGAAGGCTGGCCAATGCGTCATTGGGCTGCAGATGGGCACCAACAAATGTGCTAGCCAGTCGGGTATCATCATGTACGGCACAAGGCGCATCTCTACAGCCCCAAGAACCACATCCTGCCGCCGTGGACCACTCGACCATCAGCCTCCAGATGGGTACAAACAAGTGCGCCAGCCACGTGGGCATGACGGCTCCCTGGACCCAGCGGCACATCTATGACACCAAGCTGGGCACCAACAAGTGTGATAACTCCTCCATGTCCCTGCAGATGGGCTACATGCAGGGTGCTAACCAGAGCAGCCAGGTCTTCAGCCTGGGCCGGCAGATATACAATTCCAAGTACTGCCCACAAGGCCCAGCGGCCAACAGGGCTCCCTCGGGCACCAACGACTGCCCAGGCCCAGGGAAGGCCCCTGAATATCCCCCTTACTACCAGGAGGAGGCCAGCTACTAAGGCTCCCAGCACGCTGTCTCCCCACATCATCTCCCTGTCTGGGTTTTGGGGTTTTTCTGTGTTTTCTTCTTTTTTTTTTTTAACCTGTTCAGTGTTGCCAGTCAACCGAGGGTCTGTGAGTGGCGGCATGGGATCTGGCAGCAGGGATTTTCCCCCCTTGCCTTGGTTCCTTCGCAGAACTGGGCCACCAGGCTGTGGAGGAAGAGGTTAAGGCTGTATCCCGATGCATGTAAGGTGAGGGTCCCTGCTGGCACGTCCAGGCTATGGGCTGAGCTGTGCTGGGGAGAAGAGACCTGGGCATGGAGGGAACCGGTCCCGGAAGGTTTCCAGTTGCCTTGCCTCTTCCCCCTTTTGTCAGCTGATCAGTTTGTGGTTTCTGTACCCACAAAAGTTTCAGGAAATATTAACAAAATAAAAATATGGCCGGGCGTGGTGGCTCACACCTGTAATCCCAGCACTCTGGGAGGTCAAGGTGGGCAGACCACCTGAGGTCAGGAGTTTGAGACCAGCCTGACCAACATGATGAAACCCCGTCTCTACTAAAAATACAAAATTAGCCAGGCGTTGTGGCACATGCCTGTACCAGCTACTCGGGAGGCTGAGGCAGAAGAATCACTTGAACCCAGAAGGTGGAGGTTGCGGTGAGCCGAGACCGCGCCATTGCGCTCCAGCCTGGGCAACAAGAGCAAAACTCCATCTCGAAAAAAGAAAAAATATGTATTTTTTTCCCCGAGGAATGGGGCAGGGACAGTGGAGAGGGTGCTGGGAAATGAGTCCCCTAGGAGAGGGGACCTGACCACGATGCTAAAATATGTCAGGCTGAGTGGCCGGCTTTCTCTAGGACCCTCAGACCAACAGATCTCAGACCCTCAGGCCTGCCAAGGGGCCCAGTGGGGAAACTGAGGCCCACACAAGGAAGTAGAATTCTGAGTTGTTAGGGCTAAGCCTGACCCCCTCTCCATGCTAACCACCCCCTACTGTGGTCCTCAGGTTTTTTTTTTTTGTCTTTGAGGCAGAGTCTCGCTCTGTTGCCCAGGTTGGAGTGCAGTGGCGTGATCTTGGCTTGCTGCAACCTCCACCTACCGGGCTCAAGCGATTCTCCTGCCTCAGCCTCCCAAGTAACTGGGATTACAGGCACACTGCCACCACGCCCAGCTAATTTTTGTATTTTTAGTAGATACGGGATTTCACCATGTTGGCCAGGCTGGTCTTGAACTCCTGGCCTCATGTGATCTGCCCGCCTCAGCCTCCCAAAGTGCTGGGATTACAGGCGTGAGCCACTGCGCCTTGCCCCTCAGTAGGTTTTAAGGAGCCCCCAGCCCTCCATCTCCCCTTCTGGGCCTGACCAGCTATACTGCTTCATCTCCCCTGGCCACATGCCCCGCCAAGTACTGCACAGGGACCCCCTTACCCAGGGGCCCTGCACCATGAGATAATGTGAAACACCAACTGTGGACCAAATGCAATAAAACCTCTGTTTTTAAGAAAAAAAGAAAAAAATTACTAGACTGTAAGCTCCTCAAAGGCAGGGACTTCGTTTTGTTCATTGCTTTATTTGAAGTTGTGGAACAGTGCCTGATCTATGCAGATGCAAAATATATGCTTACAGGAAGAATGAAATGTAAATAAAGGGCATACCCCAGAGTAGGGGCTTCCACAATAAAAGGCAGTTTTTACACCCAGAGCTGAAAGAGACAAAACCATCTTGATGTTAACTTGTGCTCAGTCAGATGCATTATTGAACTTGGAAGTTTCCTCCCAAAGCTGATGGTTAGTTTTTAATCTGACCCAAAGGCTGACTATGGGTCAGATGAACCTACTGAAGGCCATAATGAAGGACTACATCTGTTTGACTGCCATTAAGCTGCCTCTCTCAGTTGTTCACCCTTAAGGATGAGTAGACCACTGTAGGTCACTCACTTTTAATCACTGCACTAATACCATGTAAGTTCCCTCCTCCCACCTCTCCACTGTCGGCTTCCACACCACACTTGAAGGAAGGTGGCCCACAGACTGTGGGACTGGGATGGGGGAATGTGCCGGCTCTCCTTCCCTCCAGATTAACCTTTCCTCTTGAGCTACTCAAGACCCCTCACTTGGGCCCTTAGAGACTAAATCCAAACCAGTTTCCTCTACATGAATGTTTCTGGAAAACCCTACAAAAAAAAAAAAAAAAAAAATGACTAAGCGCTCTTGGGGCGGGGGGCCAGGAAAGCTTGTTATTTATAGCTGTGGGATTCAGGGATCCAATATTCTACCCTCTCCACTCAGGCCCTGCTTTCTGGTAGTAAAAAATGCCAGGGAGCTGGGCACAGTGGATCGTACCTGTCATCTCAGTGCTTGGGAGGCTAAGGTGGGAAGATTGCTTGAGCCCAGGAGCTTGTGACCAGTCTGGGCAACATAGTGAGACCCTGTCTCTACAAAACATTAAAAATTAGCCAGGCATGGTAGCACATGTCTGTGGTCTCAGCTACTTGGGAGGCTGTGATAGGAGGATCACTAGAGCCCAGAAGGTAGAGGCTGCAGTGAACAGTGATTACATCACTGCATTCTAGCCTGGGCTGGGTGACACAGCGATTCCCTATCTCAAAAAAAAAGAGCCAGGAAACTTGGGGGTCTGAAATTTCCATTCAAATCCCAGCTGATCACTGCAGTGATGACTTGGTGAAGCCACAGTCATGTAGGCTTCATCTATAAAATGGGCCACCCTTCACAAGGTTGTCAAATTCATTCATAATTCATACAGGACTGGGCATCCTGTAAGGTACCAGGCCCTGGGCATATACCAAGAGGTAAAAGTTGTGTCTATCACCCTCAAAGAACTTCACGAGCTGTTTGGCTTAAGTGAATCCAATCCATTAAGCTGTGCCTCTGTTTCTCCACCTTCAAAACCTCAGGCAAGGCTAGACTATGGGGTTTCTGAAGTTCAAAATTCTGAGATTAAGAGCTCAGCTTGTTTAACATTTACCTCACCTGCTTCAAGGGAATGTCAGGAGGATAAAGCAAGCTCAGAGTTGCAAAAGGGCTTTGAAGGGGAAGATGCACATACAAACAAGGCATTAATTACATCAGATAAGTTCTTTGAGCTGAACTTCATAGACACCCTTGATATTCATAACCCAGGGGCGAACAACAGGGGTGATTGTTCCTTAGCAATATGGAAACTTGCCTGCTTGGCTAAACTTGAGAGTGTATACGTTCCTGCAGGATAACCCTTTCAACGTGGCTAGATCCAGGCTGGGGCTCTATGTTTTGAGGATGAGGAACTAGGGTGCAGGTGGGGTGGTAAAAGTGCCAGCTGAAGACCAAAGGGAGAAATAGCAATATGTTTTGTTGGGAAGTCCCAATTTATTGGGACCAACTGGACCAAGAAATGCACTTTTACTTAAAAAAGAAAGCAGCAGCCCATGCCACCAGAAGCCTACTCTAAGACCCAGCCATGTGGCAGGGAGTTTCAAGGTGTGCCAAGCGCATTAACCCATCCTTTGTTGTATAACCCAGGTGTGCTCCTGGCACAAACCCACCGTTTTTCACAACCGTAAAGCAGACATCCAAGAAAGCTGAATTTCCTCTAAAGGTTTAAAATGCCTGACGTCATCGGGAAGCACTCGCCAACCCAACCATGAAATCGAAAACCTGATCACTGCTTCCCCCCAAAACCTCAAGCCTAGTGAAGTGACAGCTAATCTGATATTTCTTGCTTCAGTAGGAAAGATAAGGTACAGACAACACTCAAAGCTATAGCCTGCTCTGGGAGACTGTAGTCAGAGAACTTGACAATGGGGTGGGGGGAGGGGGCGTAGATTTGGCAGAAGTCTGGTTAGCAATAAGGCTTCCTCAGGGAGCCGGAATTGGATTTGGGGCCCTGCCCGAGTTCACATTTTTACAGGTTGGCTGAGTTGCAGTTTGTTAGCCAGCCAGTAATAAACCCCTGCGCAAGAATTTAAAGTTTATGAGGCATGGCTTCTTAATGCCTCTCCTCAGCTCCCTACAGCCAAGGGTTTTAAGGAGCCTAGCCTAGCCTGGGTGTTAATTGTTTTGTCAATCTGCAGAGTTATTTGGAGAAAGAATTTTTTTAAAAAGGGCTTCCACAGACTCAAGGTCCTCAATCCTCTTTTGGAGAAATAAAAGCCACTCTGTCCCCTAGGCATTGACAGCCCCACATTCAAACAGCGGGAATTTGTGCCTGGGGTGAGGGGTAAGTTGATGGAGACTTTAGAATAATGCTAGGTAGCAAGGGTTCTCAATGTTTTGAAAGCCAGGTAAGCCACAGTTCCTTCCCCGCAAAAATGAATACCCAAGTTCCCAAAAATTTCAGTGTAAGGATCCTCTGAAACCCCACCCAAGGATCCAGGGTTATACCGTTTAAGAACTAAGGTTTCATCCCTTGCTGGAGCCCCCATCCATTGTCCTCTTAACCTAGAGGGAGAAAGCCCTCCACTAGCCAGCAACCGCCTGGGTCTCATAACACACTGGCTCTCCTCACTAAAGTTGCACCGCCCACCCCCTCAGGTTTTTGAACTTGGGGCGGGGGGCGGGGGTAGGAGTAACTGACGGATCAAAAATGTGCTTTGATCGCCCCCATAGCCCCAGGCCTGCCAGCTTGGGACACTGTCCCCCTCAAACTCCTCCCAGTGACCTAGCATCCCAGGCCTGAGACGCTGGGGGCGGGGTGGTTCCCGTACGTGATGGCCCCAGCCCAGGTGTGCCAGGGCCCAGTTTCCAGGCAGGCTACAGGGGTGCAGGCCCTCCGGGAAGGGCAGGGTTAAGAGTGCATTCCAGCTGCCGAGGAAGAAGGGGGGCGGGGTAGGGGAGCTCGGAGAAAAGAAACAGACCCGGTCTGTCTGTCGGAGACACAAAGCACGGTTCACAAAGGGGACCCGAGAGGGGCGAAGGGGGCTGCCCGGGGCACGGCTCATCCCCACACCTGCGCGGGGGTTGGGGGAAGAATGTGGCCGGCGCATTCCTCTGCTGGGGCCAGCGGGGGAGAACTTCCCACGTCGAGACTGGGTAGGGGGCTCAGCCATCCGGCATCTCGGAGGAGGGGGTCAAGGTAGGCAGTGGCTACCGGACAAGGGGCTGGATGTCATAGGCGCTCTGCTGCCCAGCCTTCTCCGTCAGCCACCACTCCCAATCCCAGCCCCCGAGGCGCGTTCTGCGCCTCCCCGGGAACTGAGGTGGCGCCAGGAGTCCTTTGCCCCGGCCCGAACACCCCTCGCGCGGTCCACACCAGAGGGATCACGTGCGGCTCCTACCCCGCCGTTCCACCCGGAGGGTCTTACCTTTCCCCAGCGCTTGGCCGGGATGCTGCTTGGCGCCTCCCGCCTCCAAGGTCACTTCAGCCTCCCCGAAGACCGCCCGGCACGGCTCGGAGGCCGCGCACTGCAGCCAGCAAACCTGCGCCAGGGCAGAGAGTGAAGAAGGAGGCTGGGTCCAGGCGTGCCCGGCCCTGCACTCCCCACCCCGCAGGGTCCTCACGGGCCTTCCGGGCCTCCCTTGGCCCTAGGGAGCGCAGCCCGGCGCTCTCCCCGACGCCACTGCCCCATGCGGACCCCGCCCGCCCCCCAGGGAGCGGTCTCGGTCGGGGCCAGGGCGAGGCTGTGGAGTACCTGGAGGAGGAGGAGAGACGCGAGAGGTCCACGAGGGAGCCCCATGGCTGCAGAGAGAGGGGTGAGGCAGCTGCCGCGACGGCGGGCCGGTGCTCCGCTCAGCTCTTGCCCCTTTGAGCACCACAGCCCCCGGGAGCCAGCGGGAGGAGGCCAGGTGAGCGCAGGTGGGTGCTGATTGGTCCAGCGCCACGAGGTCCCGCCCCCTCGCAGGTGGGACCGTTGCGGGCGCGGTTGAGGCCCCAGCAAACCACTCCTGGCCTCCCGGATGCCCTCCTGCGCTCTCCTGGCTTTTCTGGAGCTGTTCTCTGCAGAGACTCAGCCCCTGTCTCGCAGTTCTGGGTTAGAGGAGAAAAGAACATCCAGTGCACTCCTCAGCCTCCGCAGTACGGGAAGAGAAATGTTTCCTTGCCTTGCGGCTACAGCGGAAAAAAGTGGAGACACATCTGAAGTCGACTGAAAACGGAGGCGCTGTTATCCCAAAGCTTTGAAGCAGGCCCGTGTGTCCCAAGCCTCTTTCTGCACCTCCCGTGCCAGCCCGCCGGGGAGGATCCTCCGGGGTTTAAAACTAGCAGGTCCCGAGGGACTGCGTTTCTTAATTGGATACAACTTCCGCATTTTTTTTTCTTTCTTTTATTTTTTTTTGGAGACAGGGTCTCGCTCTGTCGCCCAGGAGTGCAGTAGCGCGATCTCGGCTCACTACAGCCTCGACCTCCCAGGCTGAAGCGATTCTCCTGCCTCAGCTCCCGCTGAGACTACAGGCTTGCGCCACCACACCCGGCTAATTTTTAAAATTTTTTTGTAGTGATGTGGTGGGGAGGAGGGTCACCCTATGTTGCCCAGGTTGGTCTCGAACTCGTGGACTCAAGCGATCCTCCGCCTCCCAGAGTGCTTAGGTTACAGGCGTGAGCCGCCATACCCGGACGGCTTCTTCCATTTCACAGCTAAACAAAGGGAAGCTAGTCGAGAAAGTCCCAGAGTTTGGAAGCTGTAGTGGTGCTAAAGGGTGCGAGCTAAGAGGGTTGTTATTAGTCCCATAACCTCCAGCACCCCTACCCCCCGTATAAATAATGCTTTCTCAACTTTCTGTAAAATGTAAATAAAGACAATTTTTAAAACGCAGAGGTTTTGAAATTGGTCTGAAATACTGTATATAATCTGGGTAAAAACTGCTTGCTGCGCAAAGCAGCCTCCAGAGAGTCTCCCTTGGAAAACAGCTCTCCCACACCCTTCCTAGGAGATAAACGCCAGACCTGGGATTCGTTCCTCTACGTTACTCTCATTCCACTACGTTAAACATGAAGTGCTTTCCTCTTGCCGCACACAAGTGGGCTCTGGCCATAAAAACGGTCATGAGTCTCAATCACTACCCCACAAGCCCTTCCCCACGGAGCTGAGCTTTCCCGGCCAGTCTGTCTCGCCGGTCCCCTCACTTCTCCTCCACCTTCTCCTGCTGCCTTGAGAAGCCCTGGATGCCATCTCCTGGTCCTTTTCCCTCCCCGTTCCCAGCTCAGATTTAGGGGTTTGAGGAACGGACTGGAGACTGGAGGGTTTTTTTTGTTTTGTTTTTTTGAGATGGAGTCTCACTGTCGTCCAGGACGGTGTTATGATCTCAGCTCACTGCAACCTCCGCCTCCCAGGTTCTGCCTCAGCCTCCCGAGTAGCTGGGACTACAGGCGCCCACCACCACACCAGGCTAATTTTTGTATTTTTAGTAGAGACGGGATTTCGCCATATTGGCCAGGCTGGTCTCAAACTCCCGACCTGAAGTGATCCGCCTCTCTTGGCCTCCTAATGTGCTGGGATTACAGGCGTGAGAAACGACGACCGGCCTGGAGTTTTAAATGACAGATTCTTTGACCTTCCAGGGCCAACCTGGTAATCTACCTGTCCTCCTTCCCGCCAGGCCTGTGGCTAAGCCATGGATTGCTTGCGTTGCGGGGAGGGGGCGGGGGTCTTGCTCTCTCAGGCCTAGCATGGGCCCTTGGGCCGGCCCCGCCTGGGTTCAAACCGAGGTCCCACCCCTTAGTAGCGCTGAGGCCTCGGGGAAGTAAAATAAATCCCTTGGGCCTCAGTTCTGCATCTGTCAAATGGGGCTTTTATGATCTTAGTATTTTACCCTCTCATAGATGAGTATTAAATAAATTAGAAGGTTTAAAACGCTAAACATCGTATCTGGCACGGAGCAAGTGCCCAAATGCTGCCTGGCATTATTGCTCTCAAATGTCTTTCTTTCTAGCACCCCCACATCCCCTGAATTAAGAGAATGAGAAGCGTTGTAATCCTCCAATTTCATGGCTGAGGGTACAACGAGCAACTGGCATCTGGTATCTCGGGGAGCACTCCCTTATCCGGCGGGTGAGCCCAGCAGCTGGGGCTGGGACTGAGGCTGGGGGTGGACCACGTGGTGGGGAAAGCCTGGGACTGCTCGCTGAGCTCCGCGCCCTGCCTGCCTGGATCTCCCGCAGGGCGCTTTTATGCCCGAGGGGTGGTCAGGTCTACGCGAACCCGCGCGGCGCAATGGAGTGGGCCCCAGGCGGGACAGGGTGGCCAGGCCTACGCTCGCCTCGCATGTTCCCCCGCGCCCGCCCGGAGCCAGACGAAGCCATTAGGCAGACGGTTAAACACAAACGAGCCTCGGGATGCAGGCCCTAATTAAGTAAACACCCGGCTGGAGGGCTGTTGAGCGCGCTCATTTCCGCCTCAGCATTCCGGGTGGGGGCACTCCGCATTCCCGGTGGGGGCGGAGAGAGGAGCGGAGATTGGAGAGTCAGCCCTTCTGCCTGCGACGCGGACCGCACCGCGGCCTTCCCCTTAGCTCCCCTTGTCGGTCATTCACTCATTCATTCATTTCAAAAACGTTTGCTGACAGCCGGCGATGTGCCAACCACTTAAGATACAACAGTGAACAAACAAACATCCCTGCGCCTTCGGACTTGCCATCCAGAGTGTGGAAGGTAAAGTGAAGAAATACGTGGAAATATAATGTTAGATGGTAACATGTGCTGTGTACAAGAACAAGGACAGGGGGGCCCGGCGCAGTGAGCAGTGGTTCACGCCTGTAATCCCATTTAGGAGGCTGAGGTGGGTGGATGAGCCCAGGAGTTTGACATCGGCCTGGGCAACATAACGAGACCCCCCTGTCTCTGCAAAAAATACGAAAACAATTAGCCAGGCTTGCCGGCACGGGCCTGTAGTCCCAGCTACTCAGGAGGCTAAGGCGGGAGGATAGCTTGAGCCCAGGAGGTTGAGGCTGCAGTGAACTATGATCGCACCACTGCACTCCCTTGCTTTATTTTTTGAGGAAACACCATAATGTTTTCCATAGCAACTGCACCTTTTTTTTTTTTGAGACGTCTTGCTGCCATGCCCAGGCTGGAGTGCAGTGGCGCAATCTTGGCTCACTGCAGCCTCTGCCTCCTGGGTTCAGGTGATTCTCCTGCCTCAGCCTCCCAGTAGCTGGGACTACAGGCGCGCACCACCATGCCCGGCTAATTTTTGTATTTTTAGTAAAGACCGGGTTTCACCATGTTGGCCAGGCTGGTCTCTAACTCCTGACCTCAAGTGATCCGCCTGCCTCAGCCTCCCAAAGTGTTGGGATTACAGGTGTGAGCCACCGCGCCTGGCCACGACCACATCCTTTTACATTCCCAACATCACAAAGAGACCCTATCTCAAAAAAAGGCGGGGGAGGTGGATTGGGATTGGAATTGAAAATTGGAAATAAAGTGATTCACAAGGTGTGCCAGTCAGGGTCTGGCAGGAAACAGAATCGAACTCAGGAGGTTCAAGTCTTTTCTTTTTTTTTTTTGAGACTAGGTCTTGCTCTTGTTGCCCAGGCTGGAGTGAAATGGCGAGATCTCGGCTCACTGCAACCTCTGCCTCACGGGTTCAAGCGATTCTCTTGCCTCAGCCTCCCGAGTAGCTGGGACTACAGGCGCCTGCCACCATCCCCAGCTAATTTTTGTATTTTTAGTAGAGGCGGGGTTTCACCATGTTGGCCGGGCTCATCTCAAACTCCTGACCTCAGGCAATCCGCCCGCCTCAGCCTCCCAAAGTGCTGGGATTACAGGCGTTAGCGACTTCGCTCAGCCAGGAGGTTCAAGTCTTAAGGAAGGGACTAGAGAAATGGGCAGGGTTCAGGGAGCCCAGACAACAGGGGTGTTGAGGCACCAGAGACAAGCAAGAGCTGGAAGGCATGACTACTTTGAGAACTGAAGGGCAGAGAGGAAATCATGTTATTGGAAGTCCGTGGATAAGGGGACAGGGAAGTGTGGGATCCATTCCCAAATGCAGCTGTGATCGAGAAAGGCACAGCCACTGCCTAGAGCAGAGCAGAGAAAGTGCAGGGAAAAAAATCCCCAGCATCTGTCCCCTCTTGCTGTTCATCTCCTGGTGGCACCTCCCATTCACCAAACCCACTCAGAAGCCTGAGGCAAGAAAGCCCAGGTTGCTTTCTAGAGGGGTCATTCTCCCCAGGCTCAGGACAGGGCACAGAAGGGCAGAAAATGATGGGAGCTTGGAGAGCAAACAAGAAAGCCCAGAGGCCTTACTCAGAAAGTGGCATTAGAACAAAGACTTGAAGGAAGTGAAGGAACCACGCTTTGGAAAGAGCATTCCAGGCAGAGAAAACAGGGCAGAGGCCCCGAGGCAGTAGATTACTTGGAACAGCAAGAAAGCCAGTGTGGCTGGAGTAGAGAGAGCAAGTAGGAAGTGAGTCAGAGTATGGGAGGGCCAGGAGCACACCTTGTAGAGCATGTAGGCCATTGTAAGAACTTTGGCCCCTACTTGGGGAACAAGGGGAGGCAGCCACTGTTGGTTTTGAGCAGAGGAGTGATGTTGAGAAAATTATAAGGGACAAGGGAAGCAGGGAGGCTGGTGGGGGCTCCATTGCAGTTATCCAGGCAAAAGATGAAATGGCTTGGTTCAGGTTGGTCATTATGGAGTGGGTCTGAAACAGTCAGACTTTTTTTTTTTTTTTTGAGACAGGGTCTTGCTGTCACCCCAACTGGAATGCAGTGTAGTGGCATGATCACAGCTCATTGCAGCCTCAACCTGTCAGGCTCAAGTGCAGTCCTTCCACCTCACCTCCCAAGTAGTTGGAAATAAAGGTGTGTGCCATCACCCCTGGCTAATTTTTTTTTTTTTTTTTTTTTGGAGATGGAGTCTCGCTGTGTAGCCCAGGCTGGAGTGCAATGGTGCCATCTGGGATCACTGCAACCTCTGCCTCCCAGGTTCAAGCGATTCTCCTGCCTCAGCCTCCTGTGTAGCCGGGGCCACAGGCAGGTGCCACCACACCCAGCTAATTTTTGTATTTTTAATGGAGATGGGGTTTTGCCATGTTGGCCAGGCTGGTCTTGAACTCCTGACCTCAGGTGATCTGCCCACCTCAACTTCCCAAAGTGCTGGGATTACAGGCATTAGCCACTGCACCCGGCCTAATTTTTTAATTTTCTAATTTTTTTTTTTTTTGTAGAGAGAGCATCTCCCTATGGCCCAGGCTGGTCTCTAACTCCTGGGCTCAAGCAGTCTTCCTGCCTCAGCCTCCCAAAGTGTTGGGATTACAGACATGAACCACCGTGCCTGGCAGAAGATTTTTTAAAACCCAGAAAGTAGCAAGCATTGGTGAGGATGTGGAGAAATTGGGATCCTTGTGTGCTGTTGGTGGGAATGTAAAATGGTGCAATCGCTATGGAAAACAGTATGGTAGTTCCTTAAGAAAAAAAAAAAATAGAATTACCATATGATCCAGCAATTCCATGTCTGGGTACATACTCAAAAAAAGTGAAAGCAGGGGCTAGGCACAGTGGCTCACGTCTGTAATCCCAGCACTTTGGGAGGCCGAGGCAGGTGGATCACTTGAGGTCAGGAGTTTGAGATCAGCCTGGGCAACATGGCGAAATCCCGTCTCTACTAAAAATACAAAAATTAGTTGGGCGTAGTGGTGCACGTCTGTTATTCCAGCTACTTGGGAGGCTGAGGTGGAAGAATTGCTTGAACCCAGGAGGCAGAAGTTGCAGTGAGCCGAGATTGCCTCATTGCACTCCAGCCTGGGTGACCTGGGTGACAGAGTGAAACTTCATCTCAAAAAAAAAAAAAAAAAAAAAAGCAGGACTTGAAGAGATATTTGTATACCCATGTTCATAGCAGCATTATTCATAATAGTCAAAAGGTAGGACCAACCCAAGCACCCACTGATAGATGAATGGATAAACAAAATGTTTAATAGGTATACAGTTTCAGTTTTGCAGGATGAAAAGAGTTCAACGGATGGTGGCAATGGTTGCACAATAGGAACGCACCTAATACCACTGAAGAATACACTAAAAAATGGTTAAGATGGTAAATTTTATGTTATGTGTATTTTACCACTTTTTTTTTTTTGATTTACTAAAAAAAATTTAAAAACCCGTGATCAGATTCTGGGTATATTTTGAAGTATTGTCAATAAAATTGGCCAAAAGATTGGATGTGGAGTATGAGAGGCAGAGCAGGTCAAGAATGACTCCGGGGTTTTTGGCCTGGCCTGAGCAACCAGCAGGATGACAATACCATTTCCTTTTCTGAGACAAGAGTCTTATTCTGTCACCCAGGCTGGAGTGCAGTGGCACAATCACAGATCACTGCAGCCTTGATCTCCCACACTCAAGCAATCCTCTTCTTTCAGCCTCCCAACTAGCTGGGACTACAGGTGCATTACCACTATGCCCAGCTAGTTTTTTATTTTTATTTTTAGTAGAGACGAGGTCTTGCTATGTTGCCCAGGCTGGTGCTGAATTCCAGCCAGGAGGATCGCTCAAGCGATCCTCCCTCCTCTGCCTCCCGAAGTGCTGGGCTTACAGGTATGAGCCACCACACCCAGCCAGACAACGCCATTTCTGACATAGGGAAGGGAAGTGTAGTGGACACTGTCGGGGCCTTGCTTGGACTCCCTGGGATCACTTTTCCAGTTTTTGAACTCCCCTCCCTTGGCGCTGTGTGCTGTGCTCCTCACAGCCTGCAGCTGTAACTCTTCGGTCTCTCTGCCCTTGCAAGGAAGTGCCCAGGAGTTGACTTCCCCAGTCCATAGCCAGTTACCAACTGGTGTAGGAATGTGAAAACCCAGCTTCCTTCCCTCCATTTGGACAAACTCCAAGATATCATTTCCTTTCCCAGGGTGAAGCCACCCTCTCTGGGACTTGGCCTGGTATCACATCCCTCTTTGGCTTGCTTATTTCTCTTCTTTATCCTGCTTCTCCCACTCATTTACCACTGCCTCCTAGGAACACTTCCTTAATAATTCACTTCAGGGCCAGGTGCCATGGCTCATGCCTGTAATCCCAACACTTTGAGAGGCCAAGGTGGGAGGATCATTTGAGCCCAGGAGGTCGAGACCAGCTCTCTACTAAAAATAAAAATAGGCTGGGCGTGGTGGCTTATGCCTGTAATCCCAGCACTTTGGGAGGCTGAAGCGGGTGGATCACCTGAGGTCAGGAGATCGAGACCAGCCTGGCCAACGTAGTGAAACCCTATCTCTACTAAAAATACAAAAATTAGCCAGGTGCGGTGGCACGCACCTGTAATCCCAGCTACTCGGGAGGCTGAGGCAGGAGACTCACTTAAACCTAGGAGGCAGGGCCGGGTGCGGTGGCTCACGCCTGTAATCCCAGCACTTTGGGAGGCCAAGGCAGGCGGATCACGAGGTCAGTCCTGGTTAACATGGTGAAACCCCGTCTCTACTAAAAATACAAAAAAAATAGCCGGGCGTGGTGGCTGACGCCCTAGTCCCAGCTACTTGGGAGGCTGAGGCAGGAGAATGGCGTGAATCCAGGAGGTGGAGCTTGCAGTGAGCCGAGATCGCGCCACTCCACTCCATCCAGCCTGGGCGTCAGAGCGAGACTCCGTCTCAAAAAAAAAAAAAAAACCTAAGAGGCAGAGGTTGCAGTGAGCCAAGACGGAACCACTGCACTCCAGCCTGGGTGGGCCACAGAGCAAGACTCTGTTTCAAAATAATAAATAAATAAAATTAGCTGGGCATAGTGGTGCACACCTGTGGTCAGGAGGCTGAGGTGGGAAGATTGCTTCAGCCCAGGAGGTTGAGGCTGCAGTAAGCCATGATCGGGCCGCTGCACTTCAGCCTGGGAAAAAGAGCGAGAACTTGTCTCCAAAAAAAAAGTCACTTCAGGCCCATGTATCCTTGTCTCAGGATTGGCTTCTTGGAGTCTCATTGCAGGTAGGGCAAGCTTGGGATGGGGGGAAGATCAGAACTTCCATTTGGGGTATGTTTAGAGATGCCTAGGAGTAACATATTGAGAGGCTGTGGTTGCATACACCAGTTCAGGGGAGACGTCTAGCCTGGGGAAGTTCATTTGTCACAATAGGAAAGTATCCATTCTGGGGCAGCCTGTGGAGAAAGGCTTGCCCAGGTAGAACCCTGATCCTCCAGGGTCTCCCCATCTCTAAGTGAGCATGGCCTTCTTCAGCAGTCAGAAAGTCTGTCTCCAACACTGTCCAACTACACAGGGCCGGACTCCTTCTGTTCTTTCCAAAAACACTGCACTGGCCGAGCACGGTGGCTCATGCCTGTAATCCCAGCACTTTGAGAGGCCGAGGCGGGTAGATCACTTGAGGTTGGGAGTTCGAGACCAGCCTGACCAAGATGGTGAAACCTCGTCTATGCTAAAAATACAAAAATTAGCTGGGTGTGGTGGCAGGCACCTGTAATCCCAGCTACTTGGGAGGCTGAGGCAGGAGAATCACTTGAACCCAGGAGGCAGAGGTTATAGTGAGCCGAGCGCACCACTGCACTCCAGCCTAGGCAACAGAGTGAGACTCTGTCTCAAAAAAATAATAATAATTTAAAAAACTAAAAAAACTGCAACTTCCCAGTGCCTCTTGCCTGCATTCACATTTAAACCCATGCTACCTCCTGCCATGTGGAATCCCTGGCATCATTTCTTTCCTCTGAGTGTCTCTTCTGCTTCTCTCTTCCTCTTTCCTCCCTCCTAGGAAGCTCCTTGGGGCCTGACATGGTGTGGATATTTGTCCCCTCCAAACCTCATGTTGATGTGTAATTCCCAATGTCAGACGTGGGGCCTGGTGGGAGGTGTTTGGGTCATGGGGGCAGGTCTCTCTTGAATACCTTGGTGCTGTCCTCATAGTAATGAGTGAGATCTTACTCTGTTCGTTCATCAAGAGCTGGTTGTTTAAAGAGCCTGGTGCCTCCCCCACCTCTCTGTTACTCCCTCTCTCTCCATGTAACACATCCCCACTTTGCCTTCCACCATGATTAGAAGCTTCTGGAGGCCCTCAGCAGAAGCGAATGCCAGCACCATGCTTTCTGTACAGCTTGCAGAACCATGAGCCAAAATAAACCTCTTTTCTTTATAAATTACCCAGTCTCTGGTATTCCTTTATAGCAATGCAAATGGACCAACACAGGGTGAGAGGTCAGGGCTATTGGACTCTTACCTCTCCAGACTTCCCCACAGCACCCAAACTGAGACATGCCCATGACCTGAAGTTAGGGTCCACAGACCTGAGTTGTGAATCGTGCCTCTGAAAATTACTAAGTGACCTGGTGTGAGTTCGTTGATCCCTCTAAGCCCCCCAGAGCTTTCCACTTGATGGGTGATGGTGAGATTATCCCAAACTGAACTCCTGGCCTTCCCCGACACACCTGCGCCTCCTGCACTCTTTCCTTCCAGAAGCTCAGGCCAAGCCATCTTCCACTTTGGCTCCCACTAGATCCCTGAGCTTTCCCAACATCAGGGGTGGGCCCGCCACAGGCCTTTGCACTTGCCGTTCCCTCTGCTTGGATCACTCTTCCCGGACATCCACCTGCCCCCCTCCCTCACCTCCTTCAGGTCTCTGCTCAGATGTGGCTCATCAGAGAGGCCCTCCCCAAGCCCCATGCAGAGACAGCACTCTCCCATCACTCTGTTTTCCTCCTTTACTCTGCTTTTTTTTTTTTTTTAAGCTTTTTAAAAGTTATCTTGGCCGGGTGCGGTGGCTCACGCTTGTAATCCCAGCACTTTGGGAGGCCGAGGCAGGCGGATCACGAGGTCAGGAGATCGAGACCACGGTGAAACCCCGTCTCTACTAAAAATACAAAAAATTAGCTGGGCGTGGTGGCGGGCGCCTGTAGTCCCAGCTACTCGGAGAGGCTGAGGCAGGAGAATGGCGTGAACCTGGGAGGCGGAGCTTGCAGTGAGCTGAGATCCCGCCACTGCACTCCAGCCTGGGTGACAGAGCGAGACTCCGTCTCAAAAAAAAAAAAAAGTTATCTTTGTAGAGCTGGGGTCTCACTTTTGCCCAGGCTGGTCTCCAACTCCTGGGCTCAAGTGATCCTCCTGCCTCGGCCTCCCTAAGCAGTGGGATTACAGGTGTGAGCCCCATACCCAGCCTATATGTTTTAATAGCACTTATCACACTTTAATTTATTAGTATATATATATGGTTTTTTTTTTTTTGAGAGATGACCTATAGTAGAGATTAAGAGCCATGGACTGGGTGCAGTGGCTCATGCCTGTAATCTCAGCACTTTGGGAGGCCGAGGCGGGCAGATCGCTTGAGCTCAGGAGTTTGAGACCAGCCTGGGAAACATGGTGAAACCGTCTCTACTAAAAATACAAAAAATTAGCCAGGCATGGTGGTGTATGCCTGTAGTCCCATTTACTCGGGTGGCTGAGGTGAGAGAATCACTTGAACCCAGAGACTGCAGTGAACCGAGATTGCACCACTGCACTCCAGCCTGGGCGACAGAGGGAGACTCTGCCTCAAAAAAAGAAAAAAAAAAAAAAAAGAGATTAAGAGCATGGATTCTGGAGTCATACTGCCTAGCTTTGAATCCTGAATCCAGCTCTCCTTAGCTGTGAGACCTTGTGACTTTCAATCCCCTTGGAACTCAGTGTTCTAATCTGTAAAATGGGATAAGTATAATAACAACTTCCTCATAGGTTGTGAGTTAATATTTGTAAAGCACTTTAGGAGACAGTTTACATAAGAGTTTGTTAAATTGTACTCATCGTCTGTCTCCCTGCATTGAGTGTATCCTCTGCGAGAGGCAGGGGCTTTTGTCTCCTTTGTTTATTGCTGTATCTCCAGTGCATAGAATAGCTTGGCATAAAATAGATACTCAAATATTTATTGAATAACTGAAACCAACAAATTGATCATTGTTAAGCATGTGGCAGGGTGCTAGATCCACAGTAGAGTCAAGATCAATGTTGGTTCCCTGACCTACCTCACAGAGCTGATAGGAGATCCAATCAGCTAATATAAGGGAAAGTGTTTTGCAAAGTGTCATGCAAGTCATGCAAGTCATAATAAAATGAACTATTACCATTTCCTGATTACTCACTGGATACCAGACTCTGTGCTAAATACTCTCATACATAAGCTCATTTTAATCCTCATAAATTTACAAGGTGGTTCTTATTATTCCTATTTTACAGATAAAGAAACTGAAGTTAATTCCCTTGCCCAAGGCCACATAGCCAGGGCAGAGGCAAAGCAACAGGCTAATCTAGTTCTCACTCCCAAACTCATTGCCTGACGTAGTAGCCAAGCTGCTACCCATAAATATTTGCTGGAAGAGTGATTTGGGGGAACAGGTCTTTTGTGTATTTGGAAGAATTCCACAATATTCAATCCTTTCTCTAAGAACCTTTCAAAATAAACACATTTGCCTTTGGTCAAGGTTAAATTCTGGGTCTTCCAAGAAACATTCAGAAAGAGCTTTTCTGCCCATTTTTGGTAGTAAACTTCCCAGAGCTTCACTCCCACCGAGCACACTTAAAGGGATGTGTCCCAAAGACAAGAGGGTGTTTTCCAGTCTTCCAGGAAGTGGCCTTAAAACCGAGTGAGGCTCTAATTCCTGGCACCTCACACCCCAGGGCTCTGCGAGAATGATTCCACAATCTTACCTTTTTGCGTCTGTTCCTGAGCTCCTCAGTACCCGTCTATTTGCCTTGTGACATCACTGGCCAGCTCTTCCTATTTATCACTTCTGAATCCTTAAAGGTGCTGAGGCAGCCTGCCCAGATTGAGAAACCTGGGCTGCATACCTTCCCTTTCCCTGAATCTTGGGTGGGGCTATGCTGCCTTCAGCACTGAGGAATTTTTGCCAAGGCCTGAGCTGTCAGTTTCCAGAGAACAGAAGCCAAGCATTTGTGTACGTGTGTACGCTGAGGGCAAGGAGTCGATTAATCAATAAGCACTCATGACGCCCCAGGTCCCGCTGCAGTGGTTGGTTAAGGTCTAGAAACTCTGAGAACTTCAGGGCCAAAAAGGACCTTAAAGAAAATAATAATGATAATAATAATAATAACAAAATAATACAAATCTGCCGTCAGAGCCATTCTTCATCCTTCCCCTAAAAGGCAGGGGTGACCCCTGCAGACTGTTTCCCAGGCTCCCTTGAAAGATGACATCCTTCTGGATTCAGCTGATGGAGGCACTACTGGGAGGGCAGGAGGCAGAACAAACAAAAGAGCCAGAGAGCGGCCGGGCGCGGTGGCTCATGCTTGTAATCTCAGCACTTTGGGAGGCCGAGGCGGGTGGATCACGAGGTCAGGAGATCAAGACCACGGTGAAACCCCGTCTCTACTAAAAATACAAAACATTAGCCGGGCGTAGTGGCGGGCACCTGTAGTCCCAGCTACTCCGAGAGGCTGAGGCAGGAGAATGGCGTGAACCTGGGAGGCGGAGCTTGCAGTGAGCCGAGATTGCGCCACTGCACTCCAGCCTGGGCGACAGAGCGAGACCCCGTCTAAAAGAAAAAAAAAAAAAGAGCCAGAGAGCTTGCTCAACAGTGTCTAAGAAGTGGCTGTGTCTTGTCTGCAGATCCAGCTTGGCTGTAGGTCTCCCAGGTGACCCCAGATTCTAGGCTCCAGTGATACCACCTTTCCCCTCTTTCTTCATTTTTTTTTTTGTTTGATTTTTTTTTCTTTTTTTTTTTTATTTTGAGACGGAGTCTCGCTCTGTCGCCTAGGCTGGATGGAGTGCAGTAGCGTGATCTCGGTTAACTGCAAGCTCTGCCTCCTGGGTTCACACCATTCTCCTTGCCTCAGCCTCCTGAGTAGCTGGGACTACAGGCGCCCGCCACCACGCCTGGCTAATTTTTTGTATTTTTAGTAGAGACGAGGTTTCACCGTGTCAGCCAGGATGGTCTCGATCTCCTGACGTCGTGATCTGCCTGCCTCGGCCTCCCAAAGTGCTGGGATTACAGGCGTGAGCCACCGCACCCGGCCTTTTTTTTTTTTTTTTTTTTTGAGACACTGTCTCACTCTGTCACCCAGGCTGGAGTGCTGGCTCACTGCAACCTCTGCCTCCGGGTTCAAGCGATTCTCCTGCGTCAGCCTCCTGAGGAGCTGCGACTACAGGCGCGTGCCACCACACCCGACTAATTTTTGTATTTTTAGTAGAGATGGGTTTTACCATATTGGCCAGGCTGGTCTCGAACTCCTGACCTCGTGATCCACCTGCCTCGGCCTCCCAAAGTGCTGGGATTACAGGCGTGAGCCACTGCGCCTGGTTACCTTTCCCTTTCTTCCTTTTGCTAAGGGGTAGCAGACTTCATGCTGTCTAATCTCTGTGTTGCATCACCATCCCCGTTTGTCTTCTCATCTTCTCCATTACCTCTTTTTTTTTTTTTTTTTTTTTGAGATAGGGCCTCACTCTGTTGTCCAGGCTGGAGTGCAGTGCTGTCATCACAGCTCACTGCAGCCTCAACTTCTTGGGCTCAAGCAATCCTCCCACCTCAGTCTCCCAAGTAGCTAGGACTACAAGTGCACACCACCATGCCCGGCTAATTTTTATTTGTTGTAGAGATGGGGTCTCCCTATGTTACCCAGGCTCCTCTGGTTTAAATACTCACAGTGGTTTTTGTCTTCCTGATTGGACCCTGACCGATAGAATAGTTAAAACTTACACAGTACTTACTACATGCCAGACATCGTTTTAAGTGCATGATGGAAGTTAGCTTATTTAATTTTACCATCAAGAGAATGATTACATGTTATAGATGAGAAAGCTGAGGCACAGAGAGTTTGATCTAGCCCAGCGAGATCCCATATCTGGATCCATATCAAAAGTTGCCCAGGAAGGCCAGGTGCAGTGGCTCACGCCTGTAATCCCAGCTCTTCAGGAGGCCGAGGCTGGCGGACTACTTGAAGTCAGGAGTTCGAGACTAGCCTGGCCAACATGGAGAAACCCCGTCTCTACTAAAAATACAAAAAATAGCCAAGTATGGTGGCATGGGCCTGTAGTCCTAGCTACTCGGGAGGTTGAGGCAGGAGAATCGCCCAAACCCAGGAGACGGAGGTTGCCATGAGCCGAGATAGTGTCACTGCACTCCAGCCTGGGCAACAGAGCAAGACTGTCTCAGAAAAAAATAAAAATAAAATAAAATAAAAATAGAGGAAGTGATGGATGCCATCCTATCCCCCCTGAATCAGACTTTTCCAATCTATTCGGCCCAGCAATCTGGAGATGTAATAAGCTCTCCAGGTGATTTTGATGCAGTTAACCCAGCACCTTTCCATGAACTGGTACTATCTGAGAAAGCGTAACTTCGTTTTGGTGATGAGCACACCAAGATTTAGATCAGTAATGTGACCTGCCCGTGTGTGCACAGCAAGCTCAGTGGCAGACAAAAAACAGGGCCAAGGACAGCACTTTCTGCTTCCCCCACCACTTTCTCGTTCAAGGTCAAATGTCTGGTTCTGAGGTTTGGACTTGCTTCTCCTTCAAGCCATCTGAAACCACTTCTTATGAGAAATATTTTGGAAAATTTAGTATATAAACATGTATATGCAGGATTGCTGAGTGGCTGATCAGTGTTTGAGAAAAAGAGAGGCAGTTTAATTCACTTAATCTCTTATATTCCAGCTATTCTGAATAACCTTAGAGAGCTTGTTAACTCTTCCACATACTACCTTCCCCTATTAATTCATTAAGACTGTTGTAAGGCCAAGAATCAATCTATCTATCTATCTATATATCTATCTATTTTTTTTTTTTTTTTTTTTTTAGACGGAGTCTCGCTCTGTCGCCCAGGCTGGAGTGCAGTGGCGCGATCTCGGCTCACTGCAAGCTCCGCCTCCCGGGTTCACGCCATTCTCCTGCCTCAGCCTCTCCGAGTAGCTGGGACTACAGGTGCCCGCCACCACGCCCGGCTAATTTTTTGTATTTTTAGTAGAGACGGGGTTTCACCGTGTTAGCCAGGATGGTCTCAATCTCCTGACCTCGTGATCCGCCCGCCTCGGCCTCCCAAAGTGCTGGGATTACAGGCGTGAGCCACCGCGCCCGGCCTCTATCTATCTGTCTATCTATCTATCTATCTATATATTTTTTGAGATGGAGTCTCGCTCTGTCAGTCACTCAGGCTGGAGTGCAGCGGCGCGATCCCGGCTCACTGCAAGCTTCGCCTCCCAGGTTCACGCCATTCTCCTGCCTCAGCCTCCCGAGTAGCTGGGATTACAGGCACCTGCCACCACACCTGACTAATTTTTTGTATTTTTAGTAGAGACGGGGTTTCACCATGTTAGCCAGGATGGTCTTGATCTCTTGACCTCGTGATCTGCCCACCTCGGCCTCCCAAAGTGCTGGGATTACTGGCGTGAGCCACTGCGCCTGGCCGAGAATCTACATTTTTTAACTGAGGCCCAAAGTCATGTGACAATTTGAGAAAATAGAATCAAAATCCAAAAAGCCCAGAATCTGAATGCACTTCAGCAAAATGTCAACTCCATAAGAATTGGATTTTTGCGTTGTGGTGCACACTTGTGATCCCAGCTACTCGGGAGGCTGAGGTGGGAGGATTGCTTGAATCTGGCAGGTGAAGGCCACAGTGAGCCTTGATCATGCCACTGCACTCCAGCCTGGATGATGGAGTAAGACCCTGTCAAAAAAAAAAAAAAAGGCTGGGTGCAGTGCTCATGCCTGTAATATCAGCACCTTGGGAGGCCAAGGCATGTGGATCACTTGAGGTCAGGAGTTCAAGACTAGCCTGGTCAACATGGCAAACTCTATCTCTACTGAAAATATAAAAATTAGCCAGGCATGGTGGTGCACACCTATAATCCCAGCTACTTGGAAGGCTGAGGTGGGAGAGTCGCTTGAAACTGGGAGGCAGAGGTTCAAGTGGGCTGAGATTGTACCACTGCACTCCAGCCTGGGCAACAGAGTGAGACTCCATCTCAAAAAAATAATAATACTAAAAATAAGAGGCCAGGCGCGGTGGCTCACGACTGTAATCCCAGCACTTTGGGAGGCCGAGGCGGGTGGATCACGAGGTCAGGAGATCGAGACTATCCTGGTTAACACGGTGAAACCCCGTCTCTACTAAAAATACAAAAAATTAGCCAGGCGCGGTGGCGGGCACCTGTAGTCCCAGCTACTAGGGAGGCTGAGGCAGGAGAATGGCGTGAACCCGGGAGGCGGAGCTTGCAGTGAGCCGAGATCGCGCCACTGCACTCTAGCCTGGGCGAAAGAGCAAGACTCCGTCTCAAAATAATAATAATAATAATAATAATAATAATAATAATAAAACTAAGAATTAGATTTTTGTCCCTTTTCCCCCCATTGCTATATTCCCAGAATCAACAAGAGTGCCTGGCACACAATGGGTGCTATATATATATATATATATATTTTTTTTTTTTTTTTTTGAGACAGAGTCTCGCTCTGTCACTCAGGCCGGAGTGCAGTAATGCAATCTCAGCTCATTGCAACCTATGCCTCCTGGGTTCAAGTGATTCTCCCGCCTCAGCCTCCAGAGTAGCTGGGACTACAGGTGCACGCCACCACGCCCAGCTAATTTTTGTATTTTTAGTAGAGACAGGGTTTCACCATGTTGGCCAGGCTGGTCTGGAACTCCTGACATCAAGTGATCTGGCGCCTCGGCCTTCCAAAGTTCTGGGATTACAGGCGTGAGCCAGCGTACCCAGGGGCTTAATAAATATTTACTGAATGAAATAATAATGATTTTTAAATTGTATTTTGAAAATCCTTTCTGTATAGTTATTTGCTGATCCTCATGATGGACAGAACAGATATCTGTATATCCCAATATTCAGAAGAGTCCCTGTGATGATTAATACTGAGTGTTAACTTGATTGGATTGAAGGATACAAAGTATTGATCCTGGGTGTGTCTGTGAGGGTGTTGCCAAAGGAGATTAACATTTGAGTCAGTGGGCTGAGGAAGGCAGACCCATCCTTAATCTGGTGGGCACAATCTAATCTGCTGCCAGAGAATATAAAGCAGGCAGAAAAACGTGAAAAGGTGAGACTGGCCTAGCTTCCCAGCCTACATCTTTCTCCTGTGCTGGATGCTTCCTGCCCTCATCAGACTCCAAGTTCTTCAGTTTTGAGACTCGGACTGACTCTCCTTGCTCCTCAAGCTTGAGGACAGCCTATTGTGGGAGCTTGTGATCGTGTAAGTTTATTCTTAATAAACTCCCATATATATATACATACACACACACATACACACACACACACACACACACACACACACATATGTATATCCTATTAGTTCAGTTCCTGTAGGGAACCCTGACCAGTACAGTCCCCAATATACACAAGATAAAACTGAGTTCAGAGAGATTAGGTAGGTTGCCAGGTCACATCCCTAATGATAGGTGTTACAAACTCTCTTCACGAAATTCTTCTCTCCCAGCTGATAGGATGAAAGTGATGAGAAGGAACACAGGCAGAAGAATGCAGGTATAAATGCAAAATAAGCTACCATAATAAATAAAATAACTTGATAGGGATAAGAAATTCTAGTATTTATCTACACCCTCCCAAGACTAAACCAGGAAGAAGTTGAATCTCTGAATAGACCAATAACAGGTTCTGAAATTGTGGCAACAATCAATAGCTTACCAACCAAAAAGAGTCCAGGACCTGATGGATTCACAGCTGAATTCTACCAGAGGTACAAGGAGGAACTGGTACCATTCCTTCTGAAACTATTCCAATCGATAGAAAAAGAGGGAATCCTCCCTAACACATTTTATGAAGCCAGCATCATCCTGATACCAAAGCCTGGCAGAGACACAACCAAAAAAGAGAATTTCAGACCAATATCCTTGATGAACATTGATGCAAAAATCCTCAATAAAATACTGGCAAACCGAATCCAGCAGCACATCAAAAAGCTTATCCACCATAATCAAGTGGGCTTCATCCCTGGGATGCAAGGCTGGTTCAACATACGCAAATCAATAAATGTAATCCAGCATATAAACAGAACCAAAGACAAAAACCACATGATTATCTCAATAGATGCAGAAAAGGCCTTTGACAAAATTCAACAACCCTTCATGCTAAAAACTCTCAATAAATTAGGTATTGATGGGACGTATCTCAAAATAATAAGAGCTATCTACGACAAACCCACAGCCAATATCATACTGAATGGGCAAAAACTGGAAGCATTCCCTCTGCAAACTGGCACAAGACAGGGATGCCCTCTCTCACCGCTCCTATTCAACATAGTGCTGGAAGTTCTGGCCAGAGCAATCAGGCAGGAGAAGGAAATAAAAGGTATTCAATTAGGAAAAGAGGAAGTCAAATTGTCCCTGTTTGCAGATGACATGATTGTATATCTAGAAAACCCCATTGTCTCAGCCCAAAACCTCCTTAAGCTGATTAGCAACTTCAGCAAAGTCTCAGGATACAAAATTAATGTACAAAAATCACAAGCATTCTTGTACACCAATAACAGACAAACAGAGAGCCAAATCATGAGTGAACTCCCATTCACAATTGCTTCAAAGAGAATAAAATACCTAGGAATCCAACTTACAAGGGATGTGAAGGACCTCTTCAAGGAGAACTACAAACCACTGCTCAATGAAATAAAAGAGGATACAAACAAATGGAAGAACATTCCATGCTCATGGGTTGGAAGAATCAATATCGTGAAAATGGCCATACTGCCCAAGGTAATTTATAGATTCAATGCCATCCCCATCAAGCTACCAATGACTTTCTTCACAGAATTGGAAAAAACTACTTTAAAGTTCATATGGAACCAAAAAAGAGCCCGCATCGCCAAGTCAATCCTAAGCCAAAAGAACAAAGCTGGAGGCATCACGCTACCTGACTTTAAACTATACTACAAGGCTACAGTAACCAAAACAGCATGGTACTGGTACCACAACAGAGACATAGATCAATGGAACAGAACAGAGCCCTCAGAAATGATGCCGCGTATCTACAACTATCTGATCTTTGACAAACCTGACAAAAACAAGAAATGGGGAAAGGATTCCCTATTTAATAAATGGTGCTGGGAAAACTGGCTAGCCATATGTAGAAAGCTGAAACTGGATCCCTTCCTTACACCTTATACAAAAATTAATTCAAGATGGATTAAAGACTTATATGTTAGACCTAAAACCATTAAAATCCTATAAGAAAACCTAGGCAATACCATTCAGGACATAGGCGTGGGCAAGGACTTCATGTCTAAAACACCAAAAGCAATGGCAACAAAAGGCAAAATTGACAAATGGGATCTCATTAAACTAAAGAGCTTCTGCACAGGAAAAGAAACTACCATCCGAGTGAACAGGCAACCTACAGAATGGGAGAAAATTGTTGCAACCTACTCATCTGACAAAGGGCCAATATCCAGAATCTACAATGAACCCAGACAAATTTACAAGAAAAAAACAAACAACCCCATCAAAAAGTGGGCGAAGGACATGAACAGACACTTCTCAAAAGAAGACATTTATGCAGCCAAAAAACACATGAAGAAATGCTCATCATCACTGGCCATCAGAGAAATGCAAATCAAAACCACAGTGAGATACCATCTCACACCAGTTAGAATGGCCATCATTAAAAAATCAGGAAACAACAGGTGCTGGAGAGGATGTGGAGAAATAGGAACACTTTTACACTGTTGGTGGGACTGTAAACTAGTTCAACCATTGTGGAAGTCAGTGTGGTGATTCCTCAGGGATCTAGAACTAGAAATACCATTTGACCCAGCCATCCCATTACTGGGTATATACCCAAAGGACTATAAATCATGCTGCTATAAAGACACATGCACACGTATGTTTATTGTGGCACTATTCACAATAGCAAAGAGTTGGAACCAACCCAAATGTCCAACAACAATAGACTGGATTAAGAAAATGTGGCACATATACACCATGGAATACTATGCAGCCATAAAAAATGATGAGTTCGTGTCCTTTGTAGGGACATGGATGAAACTGGAAAACATCATTCTCAGTAAACTATCGCAAGGATAAAAAACCAAACACCACATGTTCTCACTTATAGGTGGGAATTGAACAATGAGAACTCATGGACACAGGAAGGGGAACATCACACTCCGGGGACTGTTGTGGGGTGGGGGGAGGGGGGAGGGACAGCATTAGGAGATACACCTAATGCTAAATGACGAGTTAATGGGTGCAGGAAATCAACATGGCACATGGATACATATGTAACAAACCTGCACATTGTGCACATGTACCCTAAAACCCTAAAGTATAATAAAAAAAAATAAATTAAAAAAAAAAACCATAAAAAAAAAAAGAAATTCTAGTATTTATCACTAGAGGAGGAGATTGGAGGCTCAAAGATTCCAGGGGACACACAGATTCCTTTCTCTCTCTCAAACTCCTAACTTTAGTTACAATTCAAGCAGTCCTCAATTGCCTGCTGAGTGCTAAAAAATGTCTCCCCCTTGGCTGGGTGTGGTGGCTCATGCCTGTAATCCCAGCACTTTGGGAGGCCGAGGTGGGTGGATCACCTGAGGTCAGGAGTCTGAGACCAGCCTGGGCAACATAGTGAAACCTCATCTGTATTAAAAGTACAAAAATTAGCCTGGCGTGGTGGCACGTGCCTGTAATCCCAGCTACTTAGGAGGCTGAGGCAGGAGAATTGCTTGAAGCCAGGAGGCAGAGGCTGCAGTGAGCTGAGATGGTGTCACTGCGCTCCAGCCTGGGCAACAGAGTGAGGCTCCAACTCAAAAATAAGTAAATAAATAAATAAATAAATAAATAAATAAATAAAATAAAAATAGCTCCTGCTTATTCCATGTCATTAAGTGCTAAGGGCTTTGTGTACGTTATTTCATTTAATTTTACCATATTTCCCCTGGACTACTGCAATAGCTTTCCTTAGTGCCCTTCCAATCTGTTTTCCCCACTACTGGCCGACTGGTCTTTTAAAAACTCCCAAATCTGGCCAGGTGCAGTGGCTCACGCCTTAATCCCAGCACTGTGGGAGGCCAAGGTGGGCGGATCACCTGAGGTCAGGAGTTCAAGACCAGCCTGGCCAACATGGTGAAACCCCACCTCTACAAAAATACAAAAAAATTAGGCGGGCATGATGGCGGGTGCCTGTAATCCCAGCTACTTGGGAGGCTGAGGCAAAAGAATCGCTTGAACCCAGGAGGTGGAGGTTGCAGTGAGCTGAGATCACGCCACTGCACTCCAGCCTAGGCGACAGAGCAAGACTCCATCTCCAAAAATAAATAAATAAATAAATAAATAAATAACTCCCAAATCTGATCACTTTGCATCCCTGATTAAAATCTCTGAATGCTTCCCCACTGTGCTCTTGCCAGGGCTTGTAAGATCCTGCTTGGCCTAGTCCCCACTTACCCCTTCATTCACTGTACTCAACACATACTTATTGAGGGTCTACTATACGTCAGACACTATTTGGGGCACCAGAGATACAACAGTGAACCAAATAGGCAAGGTCGTTGCTTTCATGAAGTTTATGAAAATAAACAAGTGGAGAAATAAAAACGATAATTATAGACTATGTAGTGTAAGTGCTGTGAAGTAAAAATAAAGGAATGAGTTAGTCACTGGGAAAGTCCATTTCTGATAGAAAAGTCAGGGCAGATGTGCCCAGGTAACATTGAAGCTAGGACCTGAATGTGGAGAAGGAGCTGGTCATGGAAAAACCTGGGAGAAGAGATATTCTAAGCAGTGGAAATAGCATGTGCAAAGGTCCTGAGGTAGGCAACTGCTAGACACCAGGACCAGAGAAGTTAATGTGGCTGAAGGAAAGAGAAAGAGGGAGAAGGCGAGGTTAGAAAAACAGGTGAAAGCCAGAAAGAGGGTTCACTTTTATTCTAGAATAAAAGGAAGCTACTAAGGAATTTTCTCCTTCCTTCCCTCCTTCCTTCCTTCCTTCCTTCCTTCCTTCCTTCCTTCCTTCCTTCCTTCCTTCCTTCCTTCCTTCCTTCCTTCCTTCCTTCTTGAGACAGAGTTTCACTCTTGTGGCCCAGGCTGGAGTGCAATGGCGAGATCTCAGCTCACCACAACCTCTGCCTCCCAGGTTCAAGCGACTCTCCTGCCTCAGCCTCCTGTGTAGCTGGGATTACAGGCATGCGCCACCATGCCTGGCTAATTTTGTATTTTTAGTAGAGACGGGGTTTCTCCGTGTTGGTCAGGCTGGTCTCAAACTCCCAACCTCAGGTGATCCGCCCACCTGGGCCTCCCAAAGTGCTGGGATTACAGGTGTGAGCCACGGGGTCCGGCAGAAGCTGCTAAAGAATTTTAAGCAGAGGAAGAATATGAACTAATTTATACTTTATAACAATGCCCTCCTGGCTACTGTGTGAAAAGTTGATTGGGAGTAGGAGGGATTAAAGGAGGGTATGACAGAAAGCTGGTGCTGTGTCCAGGTGACAGGTGATGGACTTGGCTTGGACTATGGTGGTGGCAGAGGAGATGCAGAAAAGTGGTCAGATTCTAGATAGAGCTTTGAGTCAAACTGACAAACTGGCCAAGAGATTGGCTTTGGAGGTGAAGGAAAGAAGGACTCAAAGTGGCTTCCTACTGAGGCTTGGATAGATGGTGGTGCATTTATAGAGGAAGGAGTCAACATTTCCTAATGGACTATGAAGTTGGAGGTGCTGACATCTAGCCGGGTGCAGAGGCCAGTTGGCTGTGGGCAGTTTGGGTCTGGTACTGAGGTTAGGCTGGGCTGGAGTTACTCATGTGTCTATCTCTGCACAGATGATACTTAAAGCCATTGGATTGGCCCTGAGGGACTTGGATATTTGAAGACTGGGTGGAGTGGGAGGGACTAGAGAGGTAAAAGGAAAACCAGAAGATTGAAGTCCACAGGAGAGAGGATTTCAGAAAAGAAAAAAAGTGGTCAGCCAGGTGCCCTGGCTCACACCTATAATCCTAGCACTTTGGGAGGACAAGGCAGGTGGATCACTAGGTCAGGAGATCAAGACCATCCTGGCCATCATGGTGAAACCCCGGGTGTACTTAAAAAAAATACAAAAAAATTAGCTGGGTGTGGTGGCGTATGCCTGTTATCCCAGCTACTTAGGAGGCTGAAGCAGGAGAATAGCTTGAACCAGGGAGTCAGAGGTTGCAGTGTACCGAGATCGCGCCACAGCACTCCAGCCTGGCGACAGAGCAAAACTCCATCTCAAAAAAAAAAAACAAACAGAAAAGAAAAAATGTGGTCAACTAAGTCACATGTTGCAGGGAGGCCATGAAAGATGTGTTCAGAGATATGTCCACTGAATTTGGCTACTGGGAGGCTGAGGTGGGAGGATTGCTCGAGCCCAGGAGTTCAGGGTTGCATCATTACATTCTAGCTGGATATTGCTGCCTGCTGGAGTCTGAGCATAGGACCAGCTCTTTGTTTAAGAAAGGAAGTTGTCAGCCGGGCGTGGTGGCTCACGCCTGTAATCCCAGCACTTTGGGAGGCTGAGGCGGGCAGATCATGAGCTCAGGAGATTGAGACCATCCTGGCTAACACGGTGAAACCCCCTCTCTACTAAAAATACAAAAAATCAGCTGGGTGTGGTGGCGGGCGCCTGTAGTCCCTGCTACTCAGGAGGCTGAGGCAGGAGAATCGCTTGAACCCATGGGGTGGAGGTGGCAGTGAGCTGGGATCGCCCCACTGCACTCCAGCCTGGGTGGCAGAGCAAAACTCTGTCTCAAAAAAATAAAATATTAAAAAATAAAAAGTCTGAATAGGAAACATTGGCCATCTATTGTCTCTAAGCTTGGCCACCTGTGAGATATTAGAATCTTGGTCTCCACAACCCCTTATCTTAACTCAGACACTCCTTTCTGTTGATTCCAAGTCTTTAAAATAATAACAACTCTTTCAACCAACTGCCAATTGGAAAATCTTTGAATCCACCTGTAAACCCCTGCTTCCAGTTGTCCTGCCTTTCTAGACCAAACCAATGTATATCTCACATCGTTGATTGGTGGCTTATGTCCCCCTAAAACGTATAAAACCAAGCTGTAACCCAAGCACTTTGAGCACATGTTCTCAGGACTTCTTGACACTGTGCCTCCAGCCATGGTCACTCATATTTGGCTCAGAACAAACCTCTACATATTTTACAGAGTTTGCCTCTTTTTGTTGACACGTCCCAGCCTAGAATATTCTCTTTCAAAGAATATTCTAAATAAGGCAAGTCTTTCAAGTGTTACATAAATGCTGCATTCACTGATGGAGTAGGAAATAGCCATTTAACATGCCATTGTAGAAAAATATTTATTTTTATGAAAAGATGTACACATAAAGAGAAGTTTCCGGCCAGGCGTGGTGGCTCAGGCCTGTAATCCCAACACTACGGGAGGCCGAGGTGGATGGATCATGAGGTCAGGAGGTTGAGACCATCCTGGCTAACACGGTGAAACCCCATCTCCACCAAAAATACAAAAAGTTAGCTGGGCGTCGTGGTGGGTGCCTGTAATCTCAGCTACTCGGGAGATTGAGGCAGGAGAATCGCTTGAACCCAGGAGGCGGAGGTTGCAGTGAGCCGAGATTGCGCCACTGCACTATAGCAGAGATGGGGTTTCACCATGTTGGCCAGGCTGGTCTCCAACTCCTGACCTCAGGTGATCCCCCCACCTCAGCCTCCCAAGGTGCTAGGATTACAGGCGTGAGCCACTGTGCCCGGTCTAATTTTTCTTTAAAAAAAAAAAAAGTTGTAGTTTTAGTAGAGATGGGATTTTGCCATGTTGGCCAGGATGGGCGACAGAGAGAGACTCCATCTCAAAAAAGAAAAAAAAAAAAAAAAATAGATGTACACAATGTGTTGTTGGATATAAGAAATGTATCAATGGCTGGGTAGAGTGATAGCCAGCTGGATGGATATGTGATAAAGCAAATATATCAAATTGTCAATAGGAGAATCTAGGTGGTGGCATATGGGTGCCTGCTACACAATTCGTTCATTCTTTTGTGTCTTTGAAAATTTCTATAATAAAATGTTTGGGGCCCAGCACCGTGGCTCATGCCTATAATCTCAACACTTTGGGAGGCCAAGGTAGGCGGATCACTTGAGGTCAGGAGTTCGAGACCATCCTGGCCAACATGGCAAAATCCCATCTCTACTAAAACTACAATTTTTTTTTTTTAAAGAAAAATTAGGCCGGGCACAGTGGCTCACGTCTGTAATCCTAGCACTTTGGGAGGCTGAGGTGGGGGGATCACCTGAGGTCAGGAGTTGGAGACCAGCCTGGCCAACATGGTGAAACCCCATCTCTACTAAAAACACAACAATTAGCTGGCCATGGTGGTGCACACGTGTGATCCCAGCTACTTGGGAGACTGAGGCAGGAGAATTGCTTGAACCACGAAGGCGGAGTTTCCAGCGAGCCAAGATGTTGCCATTGTACTCCAGCCTGGGTGACAAAAGCAAAACTCCATCTCAAAAAAAAAAATAAAGGCCGGGCAAGGTGGCTCATGCCTGTAATCCCAGCACTTTGGGAGGCTGAGGTGGGCGGATCACCTGAGGTCAAGAGCTCAAGGCCAGCCTGGCCAACATGGTGAAACCCCCTCTCTATTAAAAATACAAAATTAACTGAGCGTGGTGGTGTGTGCCTGTAATCCCAGCTACTCAGGAGGCTGAGGCAAGAGAATCTCTTGACCCGGGAGGCAGAGGTTGCAGTGAGCCGCAAGTGATCATGCCATTGCACTCCAGCCTGGGCAATAGAGCAAGACTCCGTTTCAAAAATAAATAAATAAATAAATAGATAGATAGATAGATAGATAGATAGATAAAAATAATACCTAGGCCGGGTGCAGTGGCTCACGCCTGTAATCTCACCACTCTGGGAGGCTGAGGCAGGCGGATCACCTGAGGTCAGGAGTTCGAGACCAGCCTGGCCAACGTGGTAAAATCCCGTCTCTACTAAAAATACAAAAATTAGCTGGGCATGGAGGCAGGTGCCTGTAATCCCAGCTACTCGGGAGGCTGAGGCAGAATTGCTTGAACCCGGAGGCAGAGGTTGCAGTGAGCCGAGATTGCACCATTGCATTCCAGTCTGGGTGACAAGAATGAAATCTGTCTCAAAATAATAATAATGATAAGTAAAGAATAATTGCCTCTTGCGAAAAAAGTAGTATATAAATGCACAAGGTATGTAATAAGTAGTATTTTCCAAAAGACAGCCTGTTAATGTCACCTTCTCTGAATAAAACCCTTTAATGGTTTCCCATTCTCTGAAATAAAAACTCTTAACAAAGTCTTCAGGGGCTGTCTGGTCTGGCCCCTGACTACTCTCCTGCCCACATTGCCCTGTGCTCTAGCCGTAGGTCCTCTGTCCATCCCTTGAATGTGGTGTAATCTTTTCTGCTACAGGTCTTTTGCTCCTGCTTTTTCCTCTGCCTGGAGCACTCTTCTTTTTTTCTTCTTTTCCACTTAATTTACACTTACCCTTCAATCTTAGCTCAGTGCTGTTTCCTTAGGGAAGCCTTCCCTGACTTCTCTAACTAGGTCAGAAAACTTTTTTTTTTTTTTTTTTTTTTTTTTTTTTTTTTTTGAGACAGAATCTTGCTCTGTCACCCAGGCTGGAATGCAGTGGCACCATCTAGGCTCACTGCAACCTCCACTCCCCCCAACCCTCCAGCCCCCCTGGGCTCAATCAATCCTCCCACCTCAGCCTCCCAAGTAGCTGAGACCACAGGTGCACACCACCATGCCCTGTTAATTTTTGTACTTTTTGTAGAAATGGGGTTTTGCCATGTTGCCCAGGCTGGTCTCAAACTCCTGGGCTCAAGTGATCCTCCTGCCTTGGCCTCCCAAAGTGCTGGGATTCCAGATATTCAAACCATTGTGCCCAACCAGAGCCCAATATTTTATGCTCTTGTAGGACTGAATATACTAGCTCTTGTCATTGTTTAAATTGTCCATTTATGTGTAGACAACTTGGCTAATTATCCACATTTAATTTTAATCTTTGGTTAAATTCTATCTCCTCGCTAGCCTGTGAACCATATGAGGACAGAGAGTGTTTAAGCTCACGGCTAGATCCCCAGGATTCAAAATAGCAAACAATAGGTGCTCAATAAATACTTATTGAATGAATGAATGAAGAATAGACACCAAAACCACATTTCCAGGTGATGAAATTATGAGTAACTTTGTTCTCTCTCTCTCTGCAGCATATCTATATCTTTTTTTCCTATTCGTTTTCTACCAAAAAATGTGGGCTAACTGTGAGTTAAAAACTAGTCTTTTGTGGACTAGTGTGGAACTGTCTGCTCCTCATTCCTGTGGAAGCGGGAATACATTCATACATGCTCCGTTAAAAAAGGAGTTCTAGGCCAGGCAGACTGCCTCATGCCTGGAATCCCAGCACTTTGGGAGGCCGAGGCAGGAGGATAGCTTGAGGCCAGGAGTTCAACACCAGCTTGGGCAACATAATGAGCCCCCTGTCTCTACGAAAAAATAGAAATAAATTAATAAATAAAAATTAGCCAGTCATGGTGGCACATACTTACAGTCACAGGTACTCAGGAGGCTGAGGATCGCTTGAGTCCAGGAGGTTGAGGCTGCAGTGAGCTGTGATTGTGCCACTGCACTGCAGCCTGGGCAACCCAGCAAGACCCTGTCTCAAAAAAAAAAAAAAAAAAGCCAGGTGTGGTGGCTCATACTTATAGTCACAAGTACTCAGGAGGCTGAGGATCGCTTGAGTCCAGGAGGTTGAGGCTGCAGTGAGCTGTGATTGTGCCACTGCACTGCAGCTTGGGCAACCCAGCAAGACCCAGTCTCAAAAAAAAAAAAAAAAAAAAAGCCAGGTGTGGTGGCTCACGCCTGTAATCCCAGCACTTTGGGAGGCTGAGGCAGGTGGATCACCTGATGTCAGGAGTTTGAGACCAGCCTGACCAACATGGCGAAAGCCTGTCTCTACTAAAATAAAAATTAGCTGGTTGTGGTGGCGGGTGCCTGTAATCCCAGCTACTCAAGAGGCTGAGGCAGGAGAATCGCTTGAACCCGGGAGCCAGAGGTTGCAGTGAGATGAGATTGCACCATTGCACTCCAGCCTGGACAACAGAGCAAGACTTCATGTCAAAAACAAAACAAAACAAAACAAAAACAAAAAAGGATCCTCAGGGCTGCCAACCTTATAGTACAAGTTGAGGTGCTAGTGGATTTCTCCTACACAAAAGACCAAGTAAACAAAAAGTAAAAAAGTTTAAAGAAACAAAACACCAGTCTTATCTGAGTTCTAGTTTTCCAGGGTGTGATCCAGAACCTATGGATCAAAACCAGAAAGAACAACCAGAATCCAGCAGCAATTCAGCGTGAGGCACTAACAGTTCTGCTTCCCAATACCCCCTACCCCACCTCTGCCCCCACCCAGGAATCTTCGTTTTGCAGGTCCCTGTAGCAGCCCTGGTTTTCACACCCTCATACACAATAGTTAAGGACACCAAAGCCCATTTGCTTGCCCTCTTTGATAAAACAGTGACAGCAAGACAAAACATCACCAGCAAAAGTCTTTAAAAATTTAAAGACCGTGATAAAGTCCTCCATTCCACATCTGCCAGGGAAGGAAATGGCCTCTGGCAAGTGCCTCTGTTGCTGCCCCCACTCCCACCCCCACCCCCACCCCACCCCACCCCCGCCAACACCTTTTCTACAAACATCCCCTTCTCAACTTGTCCTCAGCTGCCTGCTAGAGGGCACCAGATCCACTTGCCCGAGGAGCTGGAGGAAGGGGAAGCCCCCACGACCCCACTGTATAGTCACGGGGATGAAACTAATGAGTTGATGTTCTTCAAGCATTTGGAGGATCAAAGCCTGAGATCTGAGGCCTTGGCGAGAACACAGCACTTGCAGGCATGGGTGGGCACAAGCCAAGAGGCTCCCCCGGATCACACAGGGCCAGGTGCTGTGCACACTCTGGTAGGGGCTGCTTGCCGACAGACAGGTGTGAGGGCTGGCCCAAGAAAGTCAGGTCCCTAAACTGATACTACAGAAAAGGAAGAATTCTGAAACATTGTAATTAAATTAATACAGGAATTTGGGAAGGGGAGAGAAAGTAAAGGACAAGGAAGAAGAAAACAAGAAAACAACAATCACTCATTATCTCTCCAGATCAAATTAACCTATGCTAGGAGTTTAGTTTATTTGCTCCCAGTCTTTTTTTTCTTTTTCTTTTTCTTTTCTTTTTTTTTTTTTTTGAGACAGAGTCTCGCTCTCTCACCCAGGCTGGAGTGCAGTGGCATGATTTTGGCTCACTGCAACTTCTGCCTTATGGGTTCAAGCGATTCTCCTGCCTCAGCCTCCGGATTAGCTGGGATTACAGGCGTGTGCCACCATGCCCAGCTAATTTTTTGTATTTTTAATAGAGGCGGGTTTTCACTGTGTTAGCCAGGATGTTCTCGATTTCCTGACTTCGTGATCCACCCGCCTCAGCCTCCCAAAGTGCTGGGATTTCAGGAGTGAGCCACCGCACCCGGCTGCTCCTATTAATTTTTATTTTTTGAAACAGTCTTGTTATGTCACCCAGACTGGAGCACAGTGGTGCAATCATGACTCACTGTAGCCTCGACCTGGGCTCAAGCCATCCTTCCATCCCAGCCTCTGGAGTAGCTGTGACTTCAGCAGCACACCAACACACTCAGCTAATTTTTGTATTTTTTGTAGAAATGGGATTCCACCATGTTGCGCAGGCTGGTCTTGAGCTCCCAGGCTCAAGCAATCTACCCACCTCGGCCTCCCAAAGTTCTGGGATTACTGGCATGAGCCACCGCACCCACCCCAAGCTACTACTTTTTCCTGCAGATATTGACATGATAATATTTTTCTCCTTTAACCAGGTAATGTGGTACATTACATGAATAGGGTTTCTGCAGTTGAAATGCCCTTGCATTCCTGGGATAATCAATTGCAATTATTTTCTACTGTGAGTTCCTTTTCTAGCTCCCTGTCTCAGTTTATGCCTTGGAGAAGCAATGTTATTTCCGGTCTTGGCTCCTTGTCAAAAGCTCTAGTTTCTTAGCCGGAATGTTATAGAAGCTTCCAGAAACTTGGTTTGCTCATTAGTGATGTGGTAGGAGTGGTCTCACTCATTGCTGAGGTGGGGACAATGAAGTGGGAACAAAAGGAAGTGAGGGAGGTCTTGCTCTCATGAGCCTGGATAGTTCTCACAGGAATGAATTAGTTCCTTAGAGAATGGGTTGCTATAAAGCCAGGATGCCCATCAGGTTTCCGCCCCCACCCCACAGGTGTCCATTTCCCCTTTGACATTCACCACATTGTAACACAGCGCAGAAGTTCTTGCCAAAGCCAGGGCCATGTCCTTGAATTTCTCAGCCGGCAGAACTGTGAGGTTAATAAATCTTTCATTATAAGTTACCCAGCCTCAGGAATTCTTTTATAGCAACACAAAGTGAACTAAAACAGTCAGCAATGAAAATAAATGAAGTACTGGCCGGGCACGGTGACTCATGCTTGTAATTCCAGCACTTTGGGAGACCGAGGTGGGTGGATCACTTGAGGTCGGGAGTTCCAGACCAGCCTGGCCAACATGATGAAATCCCGTCTCTACCAAAAATATAAAAAATTAGCCGGGCATGGTGGTGGGTGCCTATGATCCCAGCTACTCGGGAGGCTGAGGCAGGAGAATTGCTCGAACCTGGGAGGCAGAGGTTGCAGTGAGCTGAGATCACGCCACTGCACTCCAGCCTGGGCAACACAGCAAAACTCTATCTCAAAAAAGAAAAAGAAAAGAAATGAAATACTGATACAAGCTACCTATGGATGAACCTTGAAAATATTATTTAAAGTGAAAGAAGCCAGTCACAAAAAAATACAACTAATTGTTTTATTAGTCAACTAACACATCTAATAGTTTGCCTATGCTGGACATTTCATATAAATTAATACAATTAATTGTATTAATTTTTTTTTGAGACAGAATTTCGCTCTTGTTCCCCAGGCTGGAGTACAATCGCGCGATCTAGGCTCACCACAACCTCCACCTCCTGGGTTCAAGTGGTTTTCCTGCCTCAGCCTCCTAAGTAGCTGGGATTACAGGCACCCGCCACCATGCCCAGCTAACTTTTTGTATTTTTAGTAGAGATGAGGTTTCACCGTGTTGGCCAGGCTGGTCTTGAACTCCTGACCTCAAGTGATCTGTCCACCTCAGCCTCCCAAAGTGCTGGGATTACAGGCATGAGCCACTGCGCCCAGCCAGTTGTCTTAATTGAAAATTGTGTTAATTTTTTTTTTTTTTTTGAGACGGAGTCTCGCTCTGTCACCCAGGCTGGAGTGCAGTGGCGCAATCTCGGCTCACTGCAAGCTCCGCCTCCCGGGTTCACGCCATTGTCCTGCCTCAGCCTCTCCCAGTAGCTGGGACTACAGGCACCCACCACCACGCCGGGCTAATTTTTTGTATTTTTAGTAGAGACGGGGTTTCACTGTGGTCTCGATCTCTTGACCTCGTGATCCGCCCGCCTTGGCCTCCCAAAGTGCTGGGATTACAAGTGTGAGCCACCGCGCCCGGCCTAATTGTGTTAATTTATATGAAATGTCCAGAATAGGCAAATCTATAGAGACAGAAAGCAGATTGATGTTTGGCTGGTGCTGGGGAGTTTGGGAAGAAAAGAGGCATGATTACAATGGGAATGAGGCTTCTTTTTAGGGTGATGAAAATGTCCTAAAATTGATTATAGCAATGGTTGTGTAAGTCTGTGAATATACAAAAAACACTGAGTTGTACACTTTAAATTGGGGAATTGTATGGCAGATGAATTACATCTCAAATAACTCTGTTATTTTTTAAAAGCTTTAAAAAGTAGCGTGCAACACAATTTCCCTAAGGGAGTTATTACTGCAGACACCCCATATGAACATGTGTCACAGCTGACACTGAGACCAATCAGACCACAAATGACTCCAGCCAATCGCACTTGGCAATGCTTGGTCATGCACTGGTCACACGGAGCTGACGGTTCTTAATAACACTGATCATGGGAGTTTACAGGCCATTTCCTAGATGCCATGTTTGGGCTGACAAAGCCAATTTCCCAGAGCATGTATAGTGATGGTTCATAGCAAAGGCTCTGCAATGAGACAAATTCGACTTGGAACCTGGGCTCTGTCTTGTGACCACTGGCAAGTTAGCCTCTCAGTCGCAGTTTTCTCATGCATAGAATAGAGCTAATGCCTAACCTATAGGGTGATTAACGTCTACCCTATAGGGGATTAAATAAAATGCTATTTGCAGAACAATGATCACAGTGCCTAGAACTGGGGAAAGGATCAGTACATAGTGACTGGCATCATTAATAGTAAGGCATATAAAAAACTGAGCACAGCGTCTGGCCCTTAGGAAGTGGTCAAAACACAAAATGATAAAGTTACACTTTTCTTTTGTTTTTTTTTGGAGACGGAGTCTCGCTCTGTCACCCAGGCTGGAGTGCAGTGGCAGGATCTCGGCTCACTGCAAGCTCCGCCTCCCGGGTTCAGGCCATTCTCCTGCTTCAGCCTCCTGAGTAGCTAGGACTACAGGCGCCTGCAACCATGCTCGGCTAATTTTTTGTATTTTTAGTAGAGATGGGGTTTCACTGTGTTAGCCAGGACGGGCTCGACCTCCTGACCTCGTGATCCGCCCACCTCTGCCTCCCGAAGTGCTGGGATTACAGGTGTGAGCCACGGCGCCCAGCCAAAGTTACACTTTTCACAAGAAAAGTATCTATGAGACAGAATAAACTTTCCAGACAAGGGCAGAGAATTTGAATTCTGTTGCTAAAAAACAAAAGTCGGTAACTTTGGATGTTGTTACTTGCTCACAACCTGGCTTTCACCTGATTCTACAGCCTAAAGCACCAGGTTCTCTCCTGAAGCCTCTTGACCAAACTCATCACATCATTAATAAGCAAACCAAGTTTCCAGAAGCTTCTAGAACATTCCAACTAAGAAACTGGAGTTTTTGACAAGGAGCCAAGACAGGAAATGACATTGTCCCTCCAAGGCATGGACTGAGACAGGGAGCTAGAAAAGAAATTCATGATAGAAAATAAATGCAATTGGCTGAGCACGGTAGCTCACGCCTGTAATCTCAGCACTTTGGGAGGCTGAGGTGAGCGGATCACGAGGTCAGCAGTTTGAGACCAGCCTGGCCAACATGGTGAAACCCTGTCTGTACTAAAAATACAAAAATTAGCCAGGCATGGTGGAGAGCGCCTGTAATCCCAGCTACTCGGGAGGCTAAGGCAGAAGAATCACTTAAACCCAGGAGGCGGAGGTTGCAGTGAGCCAAGACTGCACCATTGCACCCCAGCCTGGGCGACACAGCAAGACTCCATCTCACATTGGATTCTATTCGAGACCAGTCTAACTAACATGGTGAAACCCCATCTCTACTAAAAATACAAAATTAGCAGAAGCTACAGGGTCTTTTAAGGTCTAGGTGTGTGATGGTTAATTTTATGTGTCAACTTCACTGGGCTAAGGAATGACCAGATAGCTGATAAAACACTCCTGGGTGTGTCTGTGAGGGTGTTTCTCAGATTAGCATTTGAATCAGTAGACCCAATACAGAATTTGGCCCTCTCCAATGTGGATGGGCATCATCCCATCTATTTGGGGCCCAAATACAACAAAAAAGTCGAGGAAGGTAAGAGCCTCTCTCCATCTTTCTCTTCTCGAGATGGGACACCTGTCTTCCCCTACTCCTGGGCTCAAGCGATCTTCCCACCTTAGCCTCCCAAAGTGCTGGGATTACAGGCATGAGGCACCACACCCAGCCCACAAGGGTTCTTATATGTGAAAGAGGGAGCATCAGAGTGTGAGCCACTGTGCCCAGCCAGAGTGATCATTTTAAAGGTGAAATCAAATCACATCACTCCTCCATTCAAAATACTCCAAGACTTCATGTTTCACTCTGAGTACAGGTTTTTTTGTTTGTTTGTTTTTTGAGACGGAGTCTCGCTGTGTCGCTCAGGCTGGAGTACAGTGGCGAGGCCTTGGCTCACTGCAACCTCCGCCTCCCAGGTTCCAGCGATTCTCCTGCCTCAGCCTCCCGAGTAGCTGGGATTGCAGGCATGTACCACCATGCCAGGCTAATTTTTTGTATTTTTAGTAGAGACGGGGTTTCGCCATATTAGCCAGGATGGTCTCGATTTCCTGACCTCGTGATCTGCCCACCGCGGCCTCCCAAAGTGCTGGGATTACAGGCATGAGCCACGGCACCCAGCCAGTAAAAGTTTTGTGTTTTTTTTGGTTTTTTTTTTTGAGGAGTTTTGCTCTTGTTGCCCAGGCCAGAGTGCGTGGCGCAATCTTGGCCCACTGCAACCTCTGCCTCCCTGGTTCAAGTGATTCTCTTACCTCAGCCTCTCAAGTAGCTGGAATTACAGGCATGTGCCACCAAGCCCGGCTAATTTTGTATCTTTAGTAGAGATGGGGTTTCACCATGTTGGCCAGGCTGGTCTTGAACTCCTGACCTCAGGTGATCCCCCCACCTCAGCCTCCCAAAGTGCTGGGATTACAGGCGTGATCCACAACACCTGGCAGATCTAGCTATGTTAATAGAGATTCTTTACAAATGCAGATTTTCCCCTATAAAGAATAGCTTTGTCGGGCCATTTTCAAATACAGCAAAGAAACATGTTTTGGTGTAAAATATTTTGATTTTCTTCCTTGTCTCCTAACGTTACAACAGAGTCAGGTTGGAAAGTTAGTCACATATATAGGATTAAAGAAAATCCATCTGATGAGAATTTATTATTTGTAGGGCATGACTCCCTAGACCCCTTAGATAGGAATTTGGACAAGATAAACAAAAAATCACAGTTTAGGCCTCAGGACAAATCCAGGTCAGTTTGTGGACATGTTAAATTTGAAATGCCTCTCAAAAGTCCATGTGGGGATGTTGAGTAGGCAATCAGATATATAAATTTGGAATAAAGGAGAGAGATCTTGGCTACAGATATAAATTCAGGAATAATCTTATAGTAATTAAATCCATGAGGCTGGGCGCAGTGGCTCACACCTGTAATCCTAGCACTTTGGGGGGCCGAGGTGGGCGGATCACCTGTGGTCAGGAGTTCGAGACCATCTTGGCCAACATGGTGAAACCTCGTCTCTACTAAAAAAAAAAAAAATTAACTGGGTGTGGTGACAGGCGCCTGTAATCCCAGCTATTCAGGAGGCTGAGGCAGGAGAATCACTTGAACCCAGGAGGCAGAGGTTGCAGTGAGCCGAGATCGAGCCACTGCACTCCAGCCTGGGAAACAGAGTAAGACTCTGTCTGCAAAACAAAAAAGAAAAAAGAAAAGAAACTCCCCAAGCCCAGGCACTCATGCTCTGGTAGTAGTTTCATATCAAAACTGGCCACCCTTACCCCTCACTGTATCTTCATCCTTTATAATAAGACTTTGCAGCTTCTCCTATCTAAATGGTGGCATCTGTTCCTCCAACCCTATAATCTGGGCTGGCCTTGCTTTGGCCAACATAATGCAGCAGAAATGATGGGCCTTGCACACATCTGCTCTTCTCTTGTGAGACTGCCTCTGCTATGAAAACAAGACCAGGCTAGACTGTCGGACCATCGTGGCCCAGTCAACCCTGTCGCTTAGATAATAGGCAGCCAAAAGTCACCACTGCACTTTAGCTTGGGCAGCAGGAGTGATACCCTATCATAAAAAAAAAAAAAAAATCCATGAAATTGCATGAGATTACCGAGGGAGGGAGCGTAGATAAAGCAAATATTTAAGGACTGAGCCCTGAGGCATATCCAATTTAAGAGGCTAGGCAGATAAGAAACCAACACAGGAGAGTAACCAGTCAGGTGGTAGAAATGGAGGAGAGACTGCCATACTCAATTAAGGAAAGAAAGAGTTTTGTAAGGGCTGGGCACAGTGGCTCAGGCCTGTAATCCCAGCACTTTGGGAGGCCAAGGCAGGTGGATCACTTGAGGTCAGGAGTTCAAGACCAGCCTGGCCAACATGGTGAAACCTCATCTCTACTAAAAATACAAAAATAAACTGGGCATGGTGGCCCATACCTGTAATCCCAGCTACTCCAGGAGGCTGAGGCAGGAGAATCACTTGAACCCGGGAGGCAGAGGTTGCAGTGAGCTGAGATCGTGCCATTGCACTCCAGCTTGGCAACAGAGTGAGAATCCATCTCAAAAAAAAAAAAAAAAAAAAAAAAGAAGGTTTTGTAAGGAGGAAGGAGTGATCAACTGAGTCAAATTCTGCAGCTGATAGGTTAAGCAAGAGTAGGACTCATCAATGGCCATTGGATCTCCTCAAGTGGAAATAATTGGTGAGCTTTGAGACATTTTGGTGGACTGCTGGGGCGAAAGCTGAATTGTAATTGTGGTGAGAAGAAACAGGAGGAGGAGAGGAATTGGAGGCACGAGCTCAGACAAGCTTTTCAGGAGATTTTCTGGAAAGGGAGGGAGCAGAGTAATTAGGTAAGAGCAGGAGGAAGATGTGAGGTCAAGCTAGGAACTTTTTCCCAACATTTTATTGTGAAAGTTTTCAAACACACCAAAAAGTTGAAAGAATTTTACAGTGAACATATACAGACCCACTTTCTGGATTCTGCAACCAACATTTTACTATACTTGCTTTATCACGTGTATGTACATCTATCCCTCCCTAAGACAGGTTTATTTTCTTTTTCATTTTCTTTTTTCTTTTTCTTTTTTTTTTTTTGAGACACGGTCTTGCTCTGTTGCTCAGGCTGGAGCGCAGTGGTATGATCATGGCTCACTGCAGCTTTGACCTCCTGGGCTCAAATGATTCTCCCACCTCAGCCTCCCAAGTAGGTGAGACCACACTTTTAAAAATGTTTTGACCAGGCACAGTGGCTAACACCTGTAATTCCAGCACTTTGAGAGGCCGAGGAGGCTGGATCACCTGAGGTCGGGAGTTCGAGACCAGCCTGGCCAACATGGTGAAACCCCATCTCTACTAAAAATACAAAATTAGCTGGGCGTGGTGGCGTATGCCTGTAATCCCAGCAACTTGGGAGGCTGAGGCAGGAGGATCGCTTGAACCTGGGAGGTGGAGGTTGTAGGGAGCTGAGATCGCACCATTGCACTCCAGGCTGGGTGACAAGAGCGAGACTCTGTCTCAAAAAAAAAAAAAAAAAAATTTTTTTTTGTAGAGATGGGATCTCACTATATTGCCAGGGCTGGTCTTGAACTCCTGGACTCAAGTGATCCTCCTGTCTTGGCCTCCCAAAGTGCTGGGATTACAGGCATGAGCCACTTTGCCTAGCAGGTATTAGTTTTTTGTTTGTTTGTTTGTTTGTTTTTGTTTTTTGAGACGGAGTCTCACTCTGTTGCCAGGCTGGAGTGCAGTGGCATGATCTCGGCTCACTGCAACCTCTGCCTCCCGGGTTCAAGTGATTCTCCTGCCTCAGCCTCCGGAGTAGGTGGGATTTTTTTTTTTTTTTTTTTAGCATTGATAAATTACAGGCTGATTAAAGTTTGATGGGAAAAATGCAATGGTTGGAGGAGACTGAGGATATAGGAGAAAGGGGGAGGGATTGTTGAAGCAATTGGCTGAGTGGAAAAAAGGGGCTAAGATCTACTGCTAAGTGATGGATTGATCTTTATTTTTTTATTTTTTATTTTTTATTTTTATTTATTTATTTTTTTGAGATGGAGTTTCGCTCTTGTTGCCCAGGCTGGAGTGCAATGGCATGAACTTGGCTCACCGCAACCTCCGCCTCCCGGGTTCAAGCGATTCTCCTGCCTCAGCCTCCTGAGTAGCTGGAATTACAGGCATGCACCACCATGCCAGGCTAATTTTTAGTAGAGACGGGGTTTCTCCATGTTGGTCAGGCTGATCTCGAACTCCTGACCTCAGGTGATCTGCCTGCCTCGGCCTCCCTAAGTGCTGGGATTACAGGCGTGAGCCACTGCGCCTGGCCTGGGTTGATCTTTAAAAAGGGGCACAAGGGATCTGGTTCAGAGGCTCATGCCTGTATCCCAGCACTTTGGAAGTCTGAGGTGGCAGGATCACTTGAGCCTGGGAGGTTGCAGTGAACCATGGTTGCAGTGAACCATGGTTGTGCCACTGCACCCTAGCCTGGGTGACAGAGTGAGAACTCGTCAAATGACAACAACAACAACAAACAAACAAACAAACATCGCATGCAGAGCTGTGGAAAGAGTCTGGGCACCCTGGCTCACGCCTATAATCCCAGCACTTTGGGAGGCCGAGGCGGACAGATCACCTGAGGCCAGGAGTTCGAGACCAGCCTGGGCAACATGGTGAAATCCCTGTCTCTATCAAAAATACAAAAATTAGCTGGGCATGGTGATGCAAGCCTGTAATCCCAGCTACCTGGGAGGCTGAGGCAGGTGAATCATTTGAACCTGGGAGGCAGAGGTTGCAGTGAGCTGAGATTGCACCACTGCATTCCGGCCTAGGCAACAGAGCAAGACTCTGCCTCAAAAAAAAAAAAAAAAAAAGCTCTGGAAGGAAGGAAGGTGGGGCACACACATGTTCACAGATGCAGGGAGGTGGGTGCGTGTGGGTGTGGGAGCTTGTGGAAGTTCTCTTGTGATGAAATCATTGGCTGAGGGTGAGCACACAGGAGGATGGGTTGTGCATGAGAAGAGAGAGAAGGCATGAAATAATCTCTAGGAGAGTGGGAGAGTGAATGGCCTGAGAAAGGTGGTAAGATTGCCAAGCAACCCCGGGGGTCCACTTGAAGTTAATGGTCACGCATTTGAAACAAGTCCCTGTGGTTGTGAGTTTTCCCCAGCCTGTTCAGCTGCACGGGTACAGCTGCAGAGTAGAAGAGTTTGAATTAACGGTGTTTTCCTGGGTGAGTACAGAAGAGGGACAAGGAAGTTGAGGATGTATATAAAGGAGTGACTGTAATGATGGACCGTGGAATGTCAGACCCGAAGACGGAAGTGAGGCAATGTCAACGGTAAGAGATGACGGAAAGGTGGTAGAATCAATGGATTGCGGGTCCAAAAGGAGTCAAAGAATTACTGGAGTTGGAATACTTGAAAAGTGGGCTGGAGGTAGAGGTGGTGATTATCGAGCAGGATGCTTGAAATCAGGATTATGGGGTTACAGCTATCGGAACGATAGTTGTAACTTCTCACTAGCATAATGTTCTCAAGGGTCCTTCTCTTTGTTGGTATTGAAGTGATTATGATTCTTTAGTGTTGGAGAAAAGGTGAAATCATCAAGGAACAGGTAAGAGTGACTCAGGTTCCATAGCTGTTGGCCTTAAAGAGGGAGGAGGTGGTCCAGTCTGATGACCTGGGACCTAGAGTCAGCTCACATGAAGAGGAATTTACTCCAGGGCATCCAGCGATAGAAGAGGAATGATAAGGCTGGCTATCAGGAACCGGATCCAGAGTCAAGAACCAAGGTTGCGCTCTCTGGGCCACCAGGCTTTCTCATTTCTGCCTCTCCCTGCCCTTCCCTTTCTCTCACAGCCATCTTCCTCCTCCTCACCTGACCTGACATGGCCTCCACAGCCCCTCCACAACCCCAACACAATACAACCTTGCCTTTCAACTTTCTTCTAACTGCTTTCATCTCTGTGCCACATTTCCAGGACAAAGAGCCTGACTGCCTCAGCCCAGCCGAAGAATCAGTGTCCCTCTGGGTCTACTGTCCACTCTTAGGTCAGTCAGCCACGGCCCCGGGGGATGGGGGCCTATGGCACAACATGGCAGCCCAGGCAGTAGGCTGAGACTTCTCAGAACCAGATGTGGCTGGAGAGACCAGGAGCAGCCTCACTGGCGTCTCTCCCAGGAGGCACAAACACCAGCTAAGTAAGGAGAAGGCAGGAAGCTGTGCTCCGATGTCCCCAGGTGATGCTGAGGTGGAGCTCAGCTCTCCACCCTGCCTGGCCATCCTGCCCTGGGGAACAGTTTCTGGCTCTCAGCACCTCCCTGTCTGATAAACCCTCAGCTCAGAGTCATCTGGACAGACAAGATTCTGCCTTCGGGCCTGAGAAAGCCTGGCTGGTACACTATCCATCCCTGTGATAGGTATTTGGGCTTTCTGTTTGTTTGTTTTTAATTTTAAGACAGAGTCTCAGTCTGTCACCAAGGCTGGAGTGCAGTGGTGCCATCTCAGCTCACTGCAGCCTCGACCTCCCAGGTTCAACCGATTCTCTTGCCTCGGCCTCACAAGTAGCTGGGACTACAGGTGCCTGCCACCACGCCTGGCTATTTTTTTGTATTTTTAGTAGAGATGGGGTTTCACCATGTTAGCCAGGATGGCCTCGATCTCCTGACCTCGTGATCCGCCCGCCTCAGCCTCCCAAAGTGCTGGGATTACGGGCGTGAGCCACCACACCTGGCCGGGGGTATTTGTTTTTTTTTTTAACATTAATAATTTAAGGATGACTGAAGGCTGATGGGAAAATCCAATGGGTGGAGAAGATCAACGATGCAGGAGAAAGGGGCAGGGATTATTGAAGCAATGAGCTGAGTAGAAAAGAGAGGCCAGGATCGGGGGCTCTTTCACTGACCAGTGCCGTGGTATTTGCTGGGACCTCTTCCTATCATGGCACAGAGGCTTCAGGAGAAAGAACTTTTGTCACAAGAGATCAGCTTGAGCCACAACCCTGCCTAAGTCCCTTAGCTGATTCTCATGGGGGAAACAACAAGAAAGAGAGGAAAAGGAAAGGAAAGGACTCTCTGAGATTCTTTAAATTGTGGGGAAATGAGGGTTATTTTATTTTATTTTAATAAAATTTTATTGGCCAGATGTGGTGGCTCACACCTGTAATCCCAGCGCTTAGGGAGGCTGAGTCAGGCAGATAGCTTAAGCCCAGGAGTTCAAGACCAGTCTGGGCAACATAGCAAAACCCTGTCTCTATAAAAAATACAAAAATTAGCTGGTGTGGTGGCATATGCCTGTGGTCCCAAGTGGCTGAGGTGGGAAAACTGCTTGAGCCCTCGAGGTTGAGGCTGCAGTGAACCGTGATGGTGCCACTGCTTTCCAGCTCTAAAAAAAAAAAAAAAAAAAAGAGAACGTATTGATTTTTTTTTCTTTTTTCTGAGATGGAGTCTCACTCTGTTGTCCAGGCTGGAGTATAGTGGCACGATCTTGGCTCACTGCAACCTCCACCTCCCAGGTTCAAGCAATTCTTCTGTCTCACCCTCCTGAGTAGCTGGGATTACAGGTGCGTGCCACCATACCCAGCTAATTTTTTGTATTTTTAGTAAAGACGGGGTTTCACCATGTTGGCCAGGCTGGTCTCGAACTCCTGACCTCAGGTGATCCACCTGCCTTGGCCTCCCAAAGTGCTGGGATTATAGGCATGAACCACCATGGCCAGCCCTTCTTTCCATTTTTTTGACATAGTGTTCTGGACCTTACTTTCACTTTATATAACTTAGAGGTTGTTCTCTATGAGTATATAGCAAGCTCTCTGATTATTTTTCTTCCTTTTTTTTAAACTGCTGCATAGTATTCCACTGAAATGGGTCTCCCTAATTTATTTAGCTGATCTTCTACTGATAAACATTTGGCTTGTTTCTGATCTTTTACTACTATAAACAATGGTGCAGTGAATATCCTTGTACATAAATTATTTCACACATGTAAAAACATATCTGTTAGATACATTCCTAGGAGTAGAAGTACTGGCTAAGAGGCATATTTTATTTGCATTTTTTTTGCATTTGTTTGTTTGTTTTTTGAGACAAAGTCTCACTCTGTCACCCAGGCTGGAGTGCAGTGGCACGGCCATGGCTCACTGTAGCCTTGACCTTCTGGGCTCAAGCAATTCTCCTGCCTCAACCACCTGAGTAGCTGGGACTACAGGCATGCATCACCATGCCCCACTAATTTTTTTGATATTTTGCAGAATGGGGTCTCACTATGTTACTCAGGTTGGTCTTGAACTCCTGGGCTCCAGGTATCCTCCCTCCTCAGCCTCTCAAAGTGCTGGGATTACAGCGTGAGCCGCCATGCCTGGCCTCATATTTGCATTTTCAACTTTTGTAGATTTATTTAAGTTATGCTCTATATCAACCGGGGTTTTGTGCAAGAACCAGAAACCACTTTAGGTAGTTCAAGCAGAAGGAGATTTAATGGAGGAAATTAGGTGTTCACAAAATTGCTGAAATGACTGTAGGAGGGGCTTTAGCCTGGGCCTCCAAGAGGTCCCCAGGTCAATACACAGGTAACTTTCGGGGGAAGCCACTCCTCTGAGATCACTACTGGAACTGCAGCCAGAAGTTAGGATCAAAATGTCACTACTGACACCTAGGATGCCAGATAATGGACTCTGAATATGCTGCAGAAAAATCTCAGGTCTCCACAACCTTACTTGACAACAGAGACAGCCAAAAGTACAGAGAAAATGGCCTTTGTCTTTCAGTCATCTACCCCATGTGTCATTAATTCTTCTAACTAGTAGGACCTAATTTCTATCCAAAACTCTAGCTGCAAGGGAGTCTGGGACATGTAGGTTTAGCTTTCCAATGTCTCCACCTAGAAGAGGGTGGAATGAGTCAGACTGAGAGAGCCAGTCCACAGTACTCTCTGCACCCTCCATAAAACGGGTACCAAATTACACTACCACCAACATAGGATCCTGTCAACTCTGATTTGCTAATCCAAAACATGGAAAACAGTACCTTATTGCTTTAACATTTCTCTTATTATGAGTATCTTATCTTACAAATCATCAAAAAATCTATTTCTTTGAATAGAATCCAATGTCAGTGCTGCCCCCTGGAGTTGTGCAGCATGGTGACCCTGTAATATGAATAAATGCCATTTAAATTTCTTTTTTATGTATGAATTCTGTATGTCTTTTGCCCACAGATGGTCTTTTTTTTCCACCATGATATATTTAACATACATGGAATCTGTATAATGGCACAGTTTTCTAAACCTCAAGTTTAGCTAGTGATCCCACAATTTTTTTCCCTTTGGGTCATTTCTCCCCAGGGTATAGTCCCAGTGAGGGGTTGAGAGGGACAGCCTATACTTGAAATGTCACAAGCATGTCAAATTCTGGAGTTCTAGAACTTTGAAATTAAACTACACTCAAAGTGTCTCTCCAATGCCAGTTTACACAAAATTCTAGTTTGCCTCCTGCCTGAAGATTTAATTATGAATCATGCTGGATGGAGGAGTGAGGACACTGTGTGCCTAGTGAGCTGGGCAGCCATTCCTGCCTGCTGAGCTTTATGTTCCTGTGGTTTATAATGTCTTCTCCAGTGAATAATAACCTTGGGTTCATGCCAAGCCTTTTGGTCTTTGTTGATGACCTATAGGGACTGGAAGCCTGGGATCTCAAATTCAAGAACAGGCCTTTTAAGCCCGGTCAATCAATCAGGCTGCGTAGTCAGAGCCACAGATAGTACAAGCTGCCAAGCTGCTGATGTAGAAAAAGACCCAAGTACTCAAAGGAATACACCATTCGCCAGAAAGTACGGGGTTGATTTTTTTTTTCTCTTGAAATTGTTCAGTTGCTAGCAGGCTTCAGGTGTCAGTGGCAAGGCCAGCCAACAAGGAGAGCACTTACGGGCTTTCCCATAAACCCCAATCTGATGCACCAAATTTTGCCATTAGGTATTCACTCCTTTGGCTTAAACATTCCCCCAACCCAGCACTCCCTCCTGACCTGCTGATTATTTTCCACTTGGTCAAGCTTGAAGTGTTTTGGTCACTTTTTTTTGAGACGGAGTCTTGCTCTGTCGCCCAGGCTGGAGTGCAGTGGCGCAATCACGGCTCACTGCAAGCTCCGCCTCCCGGGCTCACGCCGTTCTCCTGCCTCAGCCTCTCCGAGTAGCTGGGACTACAGGCGCCCGCCACCATGCCCGGCTAATTTTTTGTATTTTTAGTAGAGATGGGGTTTCACCGTGGTCTCGATCTCCTGACCTTGTGATCCGCCCGCCTCGGCCTCCCAAAGTGCTGGGATTACAAGCGTGAGCCACCGCGCCCGGCCACAACTTCTTAACTGTCCTTGCAATGACTAGTTCGTTTCCCTGTCCCACCTTCAGTTTACTCCTCTTCAAAACCTCCTCCTTCTCACTGCTGCTTGCTCAGCTTAATTTTGCTAAAACGTTTCTCAGATGATGAACTCCTCGTGTTCAACAATCTTCAGTGGTCCCCATTGTCTTTGGGTATTGAGTCCAGATTCTTTAGCCTGGTGATGAAGGCTTTCCTGAACTGACCCAAACCTAGTCCAATTAACAACCACCTCCCAGCAGGACGTGATGGCTCATGCCTGTAATCCCAGCACTTTGGGAGGCTGAGGCGGGTGGATCACCTGACGTCCGGAGTTTGAGACCAGCCTGGCAAACATGGAGAAACCCCATCTCTACTAAAAATACAAAAATTAGCCAGGCGTGGTGGCGCATGCTTGTAATCCCAGCTACTCGGGAGGCTGAGGCAGGAGAATCGCTTGAACCCGGGAGGCGGAGGTTGCAGTGAGCTGAGATTATGCCATTGCACTCCAGCCTGGGCGACAAGAGTGAAACGCCATCTCAAAAAAACAAAAAAACAACCACCTCCCAACTGCTCCCAGTATGCCCGCCTCAGGCTTGACTTAGGGATGGGGATTTGGCAATGAGTAAGATTCAGTCCCCTCCACTAACTAGTGGAGAGACAGACAGATGCATAGACATTTTCTTTTTATTTTAATCTTTTTTATTTTTTGCCTTTTATTTTTAATTTTATTTTTTGAGACAGGGTCTCACTCTGTCACCCAGTGCAGTGGTGCAATCACGGTACAATCATGGCTCACTACAGGCCCAAACTCTTGGGCTCAGGCGATCCTTGAATCTCATCCTCCTGAGTAGCTGGGCCCACAGGCATGTGCTACCACACTTAGCTAATTTTTTGAGACCCTATCTCAAAAAAAAAAAAAAAAAAAAGGCACATCTTTAATTCCAAATAAGTCTAGAAACCGGCTATTTCTTATTTCTTTTCTTTTCTTTTTCTGAGATGGAGTCTTGCTGTCACCCAGGCTGGAGTGCAGTGGGGCCATCTCGGCTTACCACAATCTCCGCCTCCTGGGTTCAAGGGATTCTCTTGCCTCAGCCTCCCGAGTAGCTGGGATCACAGGCATGCGCCACCATGCCCAGCTACTCTTTTTTTTTTTTTTTTTTTGAGATGGAGTTTCGCTCTGTTGCCCAGGCTGGAGTGCAGTGGTGCGATCTTGGCTCACTGCAACCTCCACCTCCCGGGTTCAAGCCATTCTTCTGCCTCAGCCTCCCAAGTAGCTGGGACTACAGGTATGTGCCACCACACCTGGCTAATTTTTGTATTATTAGTACAGACAGGGTTTCACCAAGTTGGCCAGGCTGGTCTCGAACTCCAGACCTCATGATCTGCCTGCCTCGGCCTCCCAAAGTGCTGGGATTACAGGCATGAGCCACCACGCCTGGCCCCTTTTTTTTTTTGTATTATTAATAGAGACAGGGTTTCACCATGTTGGCCAGGCTGGTCTCGAACTCCTGACCTCAAACGATCTGCCCACCTCAGCCTCCCAAAGTGCTGGGATTACAGGCATGAGCCACCACGCCTGGCCCTTTTTTTTTTGTATTATTAATAGAGACAGGGTTTCACCATGTTGGCCAGGCTGGTCTCGAACTCCTGACCTCAAACGATCTGCCCACCTCAGCCTCCCAAAGTGCTGGGATTACAGGCATAAGCCACTTCTCCCAGCCCCCCTTTTTTTTTCTTTTTTTTTTGAGATGGAGTCTCGCTCTGTCGCTCTGGAGTGCAGTGGTGTAATCTCGGCTCACTGCAAACTCCGCCTCCTGGGTTCAAGTGATTCTCCTGCCTCAGCCTCCTGAGTAGCTGGGATTACAGGCAGGCACCACCACACCCAGCGAATTTTTGTATTTTTTGTAGAGATGGGTTTTCACCATGTTGGCCAGGCTGGTCTCAAACTCCCGACCTCAAGTGATCCGCCTGCCTTGGCCTCCTAAAGTGCTGGGATTACAGGCATGAGCTGCAGCACCTGGCCAGAATTTGGCTATTTCTGACCACCTTGGCCCAAGCCACTGTCATCTCTCATCTGAATTATTGCAACAGTCTCTGCTTCACTTCCCTCTGCACCTGCTGCCTTAGAGCCTATCCTTCTCACAGATGCTAGAACAATCTCTTAAAAATTGAAAATCAGATCCTGTCACTCCCCAGCATAAAATTATTCAATGGCTTTCCATTTCTCATAGAAATAATCCATTCCTTCTATTTTTTTTTTTTTTTTTTTTGAGACGGAGTCTCGCTCTGTCACCCAGGCTGGAGTGCAGTGGTGTGATCTCGGCTCACTGCAAGCTCTGCCTCCCAGGTTCATGCCATTCTCCTGCCTCAGCCTCCTGAGTAGCTGGGACTACAGGCGCCTGCCACCATGCCCAGCTAATTTTTTGTATTTTTTTTTTTTTTAACAGAGACGGGATTTCACCATGTTAGCTAGGATGGTCTCGATCTCCTGACATCGTGATCCGCCCGCCTCGGCCTCCCAATGTGCTGGGATTACAGGCGTGAGCCACCGCACCTGGCTCATTCCCTCTATTTTGTTCCTCAGTTGGTCTCAATTCTTTCACCCTCAGGGCCTCTGTGCTTGCTGTTCTCTCTGCCTGGTCCATTCTTATTCTGCAGCTCAGGAGTTTGCAAACTATAGCTTGTGCACCAAATCTTACCTTCTGTCTGTTTTCATACTGCCCGTGACCTACAAGTGGTTTTTACATTTTTTTTTTTTTGAGATAGGGTCTTGCTCTGTTGCCCAGGCTGGAGTACAATGGCTCACTATAACCTTGAACTCCGGGGTTCAGGGGATTCTCCAGCCTGAGCCTCCTGAGTAGGGACTACAGGCACATGCCACCACACCTGGCTATTACTTTTTTTAGGTGGGGTCTTGCTGTGTTGCCCAGGCAGGTCTCAAACTGCCAGCCTCATGCAATCCTCCCACTTTGGCCTCCCAGAGTCTTGGAATTACAGTCGTGAGCCACCATGCCCAACCAGTTTTTACATTTTTAAGTAATTAGAAAAAATAAAAATAAAAAAGACCAATATTTCAGATACATGAAAATCATATAAAATTCAAATTTTAGTACTGTATCCATAAACAAAGTTTTGTTGGAACACAGCCTCACTCATTCATTCATGTATCATCTATAGATGCTTTCTAAAAGTAACAGCAAAAGTAAGCTAAAGAGGCAAAGATCGCATGGCCCACAAAGCCTAAAATATTTACTAACTGGCCCATTAGAGAAAACATTTCTCCTGCTCTGGTTCTCCTGGGCAGCTCTTCACTCTTCAGGTATCAATTTCAAAAAATCTCCTTCCCATTCAATCTCATCCCACCCTCCATTACTCTTGATCTCAACTCTGTATCTTCTTCCCAGCAAATACCACAATCTGCACTTACTTCTTTATTTGTTTTCCTATTTTGTTTTATTTTATTTTATTTTGAGACAGAGTCTTGCTCTTTCACCCAGGCTAGAGTGCAGTGGCGTGATCACAGCTAATGGCAGCCTCAACCTCCTGGGTTCAAATGATCCTCCTACCTCAGCCTGCTGAGTAGCTGGGACCACAGGTGTGCACCACCACATGTGGCTAATTTTTGTATGTTTTTGTAGAGAGGAGTTTTGCCATTTTGCCCAGGCCGATCTCAAACTCCTGGCTCAAGCCATCTACCGGCCTCAGCCTCCTGAGTAGCTGGGACTACAGGCGTGCACCACTGTACCCAGCCTTAATCTTTTGTAGAGACAGGCTATCACTGTGTTGCCTAGGCTGGTCTCAAACTCCTGGCTTTAAATGATCCTCTTGCCATGGACTCCCAAAGCGCTGGCATTAGATGCATGAGCCACTGCACCCAGCCTCCTGTTTGCTACTTATATCCTCCACCAGACTGAATACTCCACGAATACAGAGACTCTGTCTCTGTAGATCACTGTATCTCCAGTGTCTGGCAGAATGCCTAGGCATGGTAGGCCCCTAATACATATTTAACAAATATTTATTTAAATATTTATTTATTTAATAAATATTTAACATTATTTAAATAAATATAAATAAGATGAAATTTGCAAGAGTCGTAGATTGAATTATTATTGTTACAATTCCGTCCCTTTAAAGAACCCATATTCTCAGCCAGGTGCAGTGGCTCACACCTGTAATCCCAGCACTTTGGAAGGCCAAGGCAGGAGGATTGCTTGGGCCCAGGAGTTCGAGACCAGCCTGGCAACATAGGTCTGGCAACATAGCAAGACTATTTCTTAAAAAAAAAAAAGAACCCATATTCCCAAAGTGCCACCCTCCCCTCTGACTGGCCGTCCAGTTGGGAGGTGCCTCCATCACTTGGTTTCTCTCTCTTTTCTTTTTTTGAGATGGAGTCTTGCTCTGTTGCCCAGGCTGGAGTGCAGTGGCGCAATCTCGGCTCACTGCAACCTCTGCCTCCCGGGTTCATGCCATTCTCCTGCCTCAGCCTCCTGAGTAGCTGGGACTAAAGGCGCCCACCATCACGCCCGGCTGATTTTTTGTATTTTTAGTAGAGACAGGGTTTCATCATGTTAGCCAGGCTGGTCTTGAACTCCTGCCCTCAGGTGATCCACCTGCCTCAGCCTCCCAAAGTGCTGGGATTACAGGCATGAGCCACCACACCTGGCCTTATCATTCAGTTTCTGAATGCCTATATTTTGCCTCCAGTAGGTTCACAAGGCATCTTTCTGGACTCTGCTTCCCACATCTTAACTTGTTAAGCAGCTGCCATTTACTAACTAGCTGTGAGATCCTAAGCAAATTATCACTCTACCTCGGTGTCCTCATCTGTAGGATGGGGACAATAGAAGTCCCTACATCATAAGGTTGTGAGGATTAAATTAAAATGCTTAGTGCATGGTAAGCATTAAATAGATGTTTGCTAAGTTGGTTCTTTCCTTCCCACCAGAGATCTTCCCAACAGCCTTTTATCTAGTCTCTATAAGGGGCTGGATTTGTTAGCTATTACTCTATAATAAACTGCCCCCAAAACCCAGTGGCTTAAAATGATTGCTCAAGAGTCTGTGGGTCAGCTGGGCTGTTCTACTGATTTCAGCAGGCCTGGCCCACCTCCACGGGGCTCACACATGAATCAACAGTCAGCTGCCAGGTCCCAGGTTGGCTGGCAGGTCTGGGGTGGCCTCACTCATATGTCTGGCTATTGGCTGCTTGTTACCTGGGCAACAGGGGTGACTAGGCCACGATGCTCTCGCCATCTAGCCTGGGCTTGTTTTCACAGCAGAGGAAGTCTCCCAAGAGAAGAGCAGATGTGTGCAAGGCCCAAGTGTGGACACCATCATTTTTGCTGCATTATGTTGGCCAAAGCAAGGCCAGCCAGGATTCTAGGGTTGGAGAAACAGATGCCACCATTTAGACAGGAGAGGCTGCAAAGTCTTATTACAAAGGATGAAGATACAGTGAGGGGTAAGGGTGACCAGTTTTGATATCAAACTACTACCAGAGCATGAGTGCCTGGGCTTGGGGAGTTTAGAATAGACTTATCAGTTGCAGAAACAGGAGTATCATCTCCCAGCTTTGAGGCCAGATCCAACTGGATTCAATCCCAGCTCCACCAACTACCTGTGAGGCCTGTGGGTGAGTTACTCTATCTCTCAAGCTTCAGTTTCCACCCAGGGTTGTTGTGATCAGAGGAAGTAGAGTGTAGAAGGGGCTGAGCACACTGCCTGGTTCACACAGAGCGAATATACAGCAAATAGAGATCATAGCATTCTTACATACGAGGTGCATCCTGGGCTCTGCTGATTCCCGCCTCTGCTTCCCCAGGTGGAGAAGAAGGAAAACAGGCCAGGCAGGAGAGTGATTTCAGATGGAGAACCATGAATTGGCAATTACAGAGTAAGAGCTTAATTATAGTTCTTTGGGAAAAGAAGTGAGGAATGCAATCTGGTGGGCAGAGGGGAGGGGTCTGGGGTGGAGGAGGAGAGGGGAAAGTTAAGAGGTGGAGGGGGAAGGGATGGAGAGAGGGAAGAGACACGGAGGCCCAAGACAGAAAAACTGAGCCACTGGAAAGGAGTCTCCCCCTCCCCTAAAATAATGTTGATGACATTTTGTTGTTGCTCTGATTATAGAAGTACTGTGTGCTCACTCCATGGTATTTGGAAAATGCATAGACTGTTTCACCCATAATCCCACCAAGCAGATATGATCATGGCTGATATTTACATGCTCCTAGGGTGTGTCAACATTGTCACAAATCTTTCACACTTTAATGTCTCCTGTGAAGGCCCCATGAGTAGACATTGCTATCCCCATTGCACAGGGGAGGTGAGGAAATGGGGCACAGAAGATGTAAGTAACTTGTCCAGTGTGACACGTCTAGTAAATGGCATGTCCACATTCAAATCCAAGCTACCTAGTGCCAGGCCTCACACGTCACCAAGGGGTATATGTCCATACATTTTTCTCTTTCAGGAAAGGGTACCACTATTTTATTACTTTTTAGAAGGTTATTTGGCCAGGAGCAGTGGTTCACGCCTGTAATCCCAACACTTTGGGAGGCAGAGGCAAGCAGATCACCTGAGGTCAGGAGTTTGAGACCAGCCTGACCAACATGGAGAAACCCCATCTCTACTAAAAACACAAAATTAGCCGGGTGTGGTGGCGCATGCCTGTAATCCCAGCTACTCAGGGGACTGAGGCAGGAGAATCGCTTGAAACCGGGAGGCAGATGTTGCGGTGAGCCGAGATCACACCATTGCACTCCAGCTTGGGCAACAAGAGCAAAACTTGGTCTCAAAAAAAAAAAATGTTATTTGGAAAATTTGTACTGCCTTTTTCCAATTTTAGTTTTTAGTACTAATTCTAGAAGAGTGAAAATTTGTTTCATTATTTATTTATTTATTTTTGAGATGGAGTTTTGCTCTTGTTGCCCAGACTGGAGTGCAATGGCACGGTCTTGGTTCACTGCAACCTCTGCCTCCTGGGTTCAAGCGATTCTCCTGCCTCAGCCTCCCAAGTAGCTGGGATTACAAGTGCCCACGACCATGCCCGGCTAATTTTGTATTTTTAGTAGAGAGGGGGTTTCACCATGTTGGCCAGGCTGGTCTCGAACTCCTGACCTCAAGTGATCCACCTGCCTCGACCTCCCAAAGTGTTGGGATTACAGGTATGAGCCTCCGTGCCCGGCCCAGAGTGAAAATTTGTGTATCTGTCTTCCTTTCCTCCCTTTTTTGGTAATTTGTAATTTTGATATAATTTTAAATGGAAACCAAAATCACAAGAATAGTACAAGAAACTCCAGAAACTGTACCCACATTTACCAGTTGTTGACCATTTGCTTCATAATTTTCTCCTCTATATGATATGGTTAAGCTTTGTGTCCCCACCCAAATCTCATCTTGAATTGTAATCCCCTAATTCCCATAATCCCCACATATCAAGGGAGAGACTAGGTGGAGGTAATTGAATCATGGGGGCAGTTTCCCCCATGCTGTTCTCGTGATAGTGAGTGAATTCTCAAGAGACATGATGGTTTTATAAGGGGCTCTTCCCCCATTCACTCGGCACTTTTCCTTCCTGCCGCCTTGTGAAGAAGGTGCTTTGCTTCCCCTTCACCTTCAGCCATGATTGTAAATTTCCTGAGGTGTCCCCAGCCATGCTGAACTGTAAGTCAATTAAATCTCTTTCCTTTATAAATTACCCAGTCTCGGGGAGTTCTTTTTTTTTTTTTTTGAGACACGGTTCGCTCTTGTTGCCCAGGCTAGAGTGCAATAGTACCATCTGAGCTCACAGCTACCTCCACCTCCTGAGTTCAAGCAATTCTCTGCCTCAGCCTCCCCAGTAGCTGGGATTACCACACCCGGCTAATTTTTGTATATTTAGTAGAGACAGGGTTTCACCCTCTTGACTAGGCTGGTCTTGAACTCTTGACCACGTGATCCATCTGCCTTGGCCTCCCAAAGTGCTGGGATTACAGGCATGAGCCACCACACCCAGCCTGGGCAGTTCTTTATAGCAGTATGAAAACAGACTAAGACAATATATAAATATTTACCTATATATGGATCTATCTGTGTATATGTGTATGTATATGTATTTTTCTGAACCATTTGAGATTAAATTAGAGACATCATGCCCTAAATATTCCAGTATGTAGTTCCTAAAAACAAAGACATTCCCATATATAACCACAGTATAATTATGAAACTTGGGACTTTTTTTTTTTTTTTGAGACGGAGTCTCGCTCTGTCGCCCAGGCTGGCGTGCAGTGGCACAATCTCGGCTCACTGCAAGCTCTGCCTCCTGGGTTCACGCCATTCTCCTGCCTCAGCCTCCCAAGTAGCTGGGACTACAAGAGCCCGCCACCATGCCCAGCTAATTTTTTGTATTTTTAGTAGAGACGGGGTTTCACTGTGTTAGCCAGGATGGTCTCAATTTCCTGACCTTGTGATCTGCCCGCCTCGGCCTCCCAAAGTGCTGGGATTACAGGTGTGAGCCACTGCGCCCGGCTGCAAGGGACTTTTTAATTTATTATTATTTTGAGATAGAGTTTCGCTCTTGTTGCCCAGGCTGTAGTGCAATGTCGTGATCTCGGCTCACCACAACCTCCGCCTCCCGGGTTCAAGCAATTCTCCTGCCTCAGCCTCCCAAGTAGCTGGGATTACAGGCATGCATCACCACGCCTAGCTAATTTTGTATTTTTAGTAAAGACGGGGTTTCACCATGTTGGTCAGGCTAGTCTTGAACTCCCGACCTCTGGTGATCTGCCTGCCTCTGCCTCCCAAAGTGCTGGGATTACAGGCGTGAGCCACCACATCCCACCAAACTCAGGACATTTAACATTGCAACAATACTATTATCGAATCTATAGCCTGTATTTAAATTAATCAATTACCAGTGTATATATGTTTTTCCCAGTTCAGGATCGAATCCAGGATCCTGCATGGTTGCATTTAATTGTCATAGCTCTTATGCCTTCTTTAAACTGAAATAGCTTGCCAGCCTTCCTTTGTCTTTCTTGACCTTGACATTGATATGGGCTCGTTATTTTGTAAAATGTTCCTCAATTTAGGTTCCTTCCATTATTTTTTCCTATGCAAATGTATACACACATATTTTTTAAAATTAGGATCAGGCCAGGTGTGGTGGCTCACGCCTATAATCCCAGCACTTTGGTAGGCCAAGGCGGGAGGAGCCCAGGAGTTCAAGACCAGCCTGGACAACATAGCAAGACCCTGTCTCTACCAAATACAAAACAAAATAAGGTAAAAAAAACAACATTTATTATAAAAAGCTAGGATAATCAAAATATATAAAGGATAAAGAAGGTACCCACCAATTTAACAAATAAAATATTACATCTATTCCTCCTCTTTGTTTCCATGTACATTTTACTCTTCAATACTTTTATATTATTTTATTGTTGAGGGAAAAAATGAGAATATATACGTATGTGTATATATATACGTTTTCTCTCCAGTCAATTTACTGAATGTCCATGTTTTCCATTGCTTTGTGATGTTTCCTATATACCCTACTGAGGTCATATGTAATAGGACATGTTTAAGTATTTCTATTTTTTCCCAGTAATTTGTGTGTTTATTCCTGCATCAGATCCACATTTATTAACTACACTTTTAATTAAAACATAAAAGCTAATTTAAATAAATTTCCATCATCCCCCAAAAAAGCTTTGTGTCCATTTACAGTTACTTTCCATTGCCTCCTCAGCCCAAGGGAACCACTAATTTATATTCTGTTTCTATGGATTTGCTTATTCTGAACATTTTATGTAAGTAAGAATCATATAATTAGTGGCCTTTTGTGTTTGGCTTCTCTTTTTTTTTTTCTTTTTTTTGAGATGAGGTCTTGCTGTGTTGCCCAGGTTGGTCTCAAACTCCTGGATTCAAGCAATCCTCCCACCTCAGCCTCCTAAACTGCTGAGATTACAGCCATGACCCACCACACCCGCTGGCTTCTTTTTCTTTTTTTTGAGACAGAGTCTTGCTCTGTCACCCAGGCTGGAGTGCAGTGGCCTGATCTCGGTTCACTGCAACCTCCACCTCCTGGGTTCACGCCATTCTCCTGCCTCAGCCTCCCAAGTAGCCCGGACTATAGGCGCACACCACCACGCCTGGCTAACTTTGTATTTTTAGTAGAGACAGGGTTTCACCGTGTTAGCCAGGATGGTCTCGATTGCCTGACCTCGTGATCGCCCTCTTCGGCCTCCCAAAGTGCTGGGATTACAGGCGTGAGCCACCGCGCCCGGCCTTGGCTTCTTTTTTTTAATGTTTCCAAGGTTCATCCATGTCGTAGCATGGATCAGTGCTTCATTACTTTTTATGGCCAAACAATATTCCATTGTATAGATCTACATGTTTTATTAATATTTGTCCATTCATTAGTTGAGGGGCATATGGGTTGTTTCGGCTTTTTGGCTGTTAAGAATAATGTTGCTGTGAACACTTGTGTACAACTTTCTGTGTGGACACGTTTCATTTCTCTTGGGTAGATACCTAGGTGTGGAATTGCTGGGTCGTACGGTATCCTTAACCATGTGGAGAACTGCCAGAATGATTTCCAAAGCATCTACACCATTTTGTATTCCCATAAGCAGTGTATGAGAGTTCTCTTCAGAATACCTTTTTTTTTTTTTTTTTTTTGAGACAGAGTCTCACTGTGTACCCAGGCTGGAGTTCAGTGGCTCAATCACAGCTCGCTGCAGCCTCAGTCTCCAGGGCTCAAATGATCTCCTACCTCAGCCTCCCCAGTAGCTGGGACCACAGGTAGAAGCCACCACACCCAGCTAATTTTTTGTAAAGATGAGGTCTCACTATGTTACCCAGGCTGGTCTTGAACTCCTGGGCTCAAGACCACCCTGGCCTCCCAAAGTGTTAGGATTACAGGTGTGAGTCACCACGCTTAGCTTAGGACACTTTTATAAACATAAACTCACAACAATAATCTTCATAACAACCCCAGAGATAGGCATCATTGCTGTAATCTTTCAGACGAGGACAATGACGGCAGAGAGGAGAGGACACCAGCTATAAGGGTTGGGGCTTCAAGTCTGAGACTGCCTCATTTCCTGTGGGAAGCCTGACTTTTGAGCCAAAACAATAGGCTTTCAGGCTTTGAGAGGTGATGGGACAATGGGCAGAGAGGAGGAATCTGCCGGTCAAAGTCTTGGTGTGGAGATGGAAGCTCTCAGAGCATCAAAGCCACTTCTGTTTTTGTTTTATTGGGCAACAGTGGAGCCAGGTTCTGACAAATTAATGATAATCAAAGTGCTCTGACAAGAAGGAGAGTTCTGCAAATGCCAGCCATGAATTATTCATGGCCAGGTCTTCTTAACTGGGAAAGAGGAGGCTGCCTAGGAGAAGAAAGCTAAGCTCTCAATTCCCCTCAAGTTCGCATGAGCCTGAGCAGCCCCCACAGGACTCAGTTTCTTGGTGCAGAAAATGGGGCCAGATGTGAGCTCTCATTTCTTCGTTTTTTTTGTTTGTTTGTAATTTTTTTGAGATAGGGTCTTGCTTAATGCCCAGGCTGGAGTGCAGTGGCATAGTCTCAGCTCATTGCAACCTCTGCCTCCCAGGCTCAACCTATCCTCCTGCCTCAGCCTCCCCAGTGTGAGGTGTGAGCTGGGACTACAGGTGCACACTATCATGCCTAACTAATTTTTTTTTAAATTTTTGTAGAGATGGGTTTTTGCTGTGTTCCCCAGGCTGGTTTCCAACTCCAGCTCAAGCAGTTCACCCGCTTTGGCCTCCCAAAGTGCTGGGATTACAGGCATGAGTCACCATGCCTGGCCAGCTATCATTTCTCTCTCTTTTTTTTTTGAGACAGAGTCTCACTCTGTCGCCCAGGCTGGAGTGCAGTGGTGTGATCTCAGCTCACTGCAACCTCCGCCTCCCGGGTTCAAGCGATTCTCCTCCCTCAGCCTCCCGAGTAGCTGGGACTACAGGAGCGCACCACCATGCCCGGCTAATTTTTGTATTTTTAGTAGAGACAGGGTTTCACCATATTGGCCAGGCTGGTCTCGAACTCCTGACCTCAAGTGATTCAGCCTCCCAAAGTGCTGGGATTATAGGTGTGAGCCACTGCGCCCGGCCTCATTTCTTTATACTATCAGACCAGGACCTGCCAAGAAGGGCTGGTGACCTGGGTCCTGTTACCACTCAACTGGAGGCAGTGCATACCCAAGCTGCCCCTAGCAAGTGGCAAACAAAAACTAATAATACCAAAACATAGTTCAGGGGTTGGTAAGCCTTTTCTTTTCTTTTTTTTTTTTTTTTTTTTTTTTGAGATGGAGTCTTGCTCTGTTACCCAGGCTGGAGTGCAGTGGCGTGATTTAGGGTCACTGCAACCTCCCCATCCTGGGTTCAAGCGATTCTCCTGCCTCAGCCTCCCGAGTAGCTGGGATTATAGGCACGTGCCACCATGCCTGGCTAATTTTTGTATTTTTAGTAGAGGCAGGGTTTCACCATGTTGGCCAGGCTGGTCTCGAACTCCTGACCTCAGGTGATCTACCCGCCTCAGCCTCCCAAAAGTGCTGGGATTACAGGTGTGAGCCACCGTGCCCGGCCTGGTAAGCCTTTTCTATCAAAGGCCAGATAGTACATATTTTGTGCTTTGCAGGACATATGGTCTCTGTCACACTACCCAGCTCTGCCATTGTAGTGCAAAAGCGTCCATAGATAATCCATCAGCGAATGAATTCAGCCATCCAATGAAGCTTGGTGTACATTGACATTTGAATTCTATGTGATTTTCATGTGTCACAAAATATTGTTCTCCTTTTGCTTTTTTTTTCCCCAACCATTTAAAAATGTAAAAACCATTTTTAGCTCCTGGAATGTGTAAAAACAGGTGTACCCTCAAAATGTTAAACATAATTACTGTTCGACCCAGAATTTTCATTCCTAAATATATACCTAAAAGAAATGGCCTTGGCCAGGCGTGGTGGCTCACGCCTGTAATTCCAACACTTTGGGAGGCCAAGGCGGGCGGATCACGAGGTCAGGAGATCAAGACCATCCTGGCTAACACAGTGAAACCCTGTCTCTACTAAAAATACAAAAAAATTAGCCGGGTGTGGTGGCACGCGCCTGTAGTCCCAGCTACTCCGGAGGCTGAGACAGGACAATCGCTTAAACTCAGGCGGCAGAGGTTGCAGTGAGCCAAGATTGCGCCATTGCACTCCAGCCTGGGCAACAGACAGCCTGAGACAGACTCTGCCTCAAAAAAAAAAAAAAAAAAAAAAAAAAAAAAAAAAAAGAAATGGCCAGGGGTGGTGGCTCATGCTTGTAATCCCAGCACTTTGGGAGGCCAAGCTGGGCAGATTGCCTGAGGTCAGGAGTTTAAGACCAGATATAAAGATATTTTCGGCCGGGCCTGGTGGCTCATGCTTGTAATCCCAGTACTTTGGGAGGCCGTAGGCAGGCAGATCACGAGGTCAGGAGATCGAGACCATCCTGGCTAACACAGTGAAACCCCGTCTCTACTAAAAATACAAAAAATTAGCCGGGCGTGGCGGCGGGCGCCTGTAGTCCCAGCTACTCGGGAGTCTGAGGCAGGAGAATGGCGTGAACCCGGGAGGCGGAGCTTGCAGTGAGCTGAGATCACGCCACTGCACTCCCGCCTGGGTGACAGAGCGAGACTCCGTCTCAAAAAAAAAAAAAAGATACTTTCTTTATCTGTATTTTTCTGGTTTTTCTGCAATTAATTTTAAGAGATCTACCCCAGTCACCTTCACAGTAGCGGCTTTGGATATATGAAAGTTGGGGGAAGCTGTGGAGGGGGACGCTATGAGAAAAGAATCAGGAATGGGATGGGGTTTTGCTCACCTCAAGCCCTACTCTGGCCCCAAATCCCTCTCCTTTCATTCTCAAAGATATTAAGGAAATCAAGGTGAAATTGCCAGCTATGTGGCCTTGGATTGATTACTCACCCTGTCTGAACCCTTTCCCATATATGTCATGTGGACTAAATTTCTGGAAAAGGCTCCCAGTCCTTTTCTTCCTTTCCTTCCTAGCACTGCTAAGCAAGACACAGGGAGTGACAGCTTTGTTTAGCAGTGCTGGGAAGGAAGGAAGGGAGAGAAAAGGAAGGTGGGGAGCACAGGGCGAGGAGGAGAAAGCTGGCATCCGAATCGCTGGTGGGTGTGGCAGAGGCAGCAGGTGGGACAGGTAGAGGGACTGGTCCCCTCCTGTCATCTTCTCTGCCCTGGAGGTTTGAGGGCATGATTACCCAATCTCTGGATGTAACTCTTAGAAAGTCTGTGCTGGGCTGAGCACTGGACATGAAGTCCAAAGACCTGCATTCTGCTCACACCTCACATTGGTCACCTGTGACCTGGGGCAAATTAGTTCCTCCTTTGAGCCTTGTCTTGCTCAGCTATGTAAGGAGTTAATGCTTGGCTGGTTGCAACAGTTCTAGGAAAGGTGCTTTGAAAAAGGCTAAGCAACTACGGTGCTGTCAGTGATGAACAAACTGTGGCAAACCTTCCCTTGTTTTTTAAAATGTCTTTATCGAGATGTAATTCACATACCACACGATTCGCCCATTTTAAATGCGTGCTTCAGCAGGTTTTAGTCTATTCACAGAGTTGCACAACCATGATCACGATCAGTTTTAGAACATTTTCATCATCCCAAGAAGAAATCTGTACTGTTGCCAGGAGCAATGGCTCCTGCCTGTAGTCTCAGCGATGAGGGAGGATTGCTTAAGTTTGGGAGTTCAAGACCGGCGTAGGCAACATTAAAAACAAGAAAACCCCCAAAAAAACCTTAGCTGGGCGTGGTGACACAAACCTGTAGTCCCAGCTATTCATGAGGCTGAGGCAGGAGGATTGCTTGAGCCCGGGAGTTTGAGGCTGCAGTGAGCCATGATCCTACCCCTGTACTCTAACTCGGGCGACAGAGCAAGACAACTCAAAAAAACAAACAAAAAAACTAAAACTAAAAACAAAACCATACTCTTAATTTATTTTATTTTATTTTATTTTATTTTATTTTATTTTATTTTTTAGAGATGGAGTCTAATTGTGTTGCCTAGATTGGTCTTGAACTCCTGAATTCAAGGGATCCTCTGCCTCAGCCTCTCAAAATGCTGCAATTTCAGGCATGAGCTGCGCCTGGCCAAAACCCTACTCAGGAGCTCTCACCCTCCAGTCTTCTCAGGCCTCTGAGCCCCAGGCAAGTACTCATCTACTTTCTATCTCTATAGATGTGCTTATTCTGGACATTTCATAGAAATGAAATCATGTAATGTGTTGTCTTTTGACTGACTTTTTTCATTTAGGATAATGCTTGCAAGTCTTGTCCATTTTATAGCATATATAAACATTTAATTCCTTTTTATAGTTGAATAATATTCCATTGTATGGGTATGCCATATTTTATGTATCCATTCATCAGATGATAGACGTTTGTGTTTTTTTTTTCCTATTTTGGGGCTACTATGAATAGTACTGCTATGAAGTTTTTACGTAGACACATGTTTTCATTTCTTTCTTTCTTCCTTTCTTTTTTTTTTTTGAGACAGAGTTTTGCTCTGTCGCTAGGCTGGAGTGCAATGGTGCCATCTCAGCTCACTGCAACCTCTGCCTCCTGGGTTCAAGCGATTCTCCTGCCTCAGCCTCCCGAGTAGCTGGGACTACAGGCATGTGCCACCATGCCCAGCTAATTTTTTGTATTTTAGTAGAGATGGGGTTTCACCACATTGGCCAAGATGGTCTCGATCTCCTGACCACATGATCCACCCGCCTCGGCCTCCCAAAGTGCTGGGATTACAGGCGTGAGCCCCACGTCCAGCTTTTTTTTTTTTTTTTTTTGAGACAGAGTCTCACTCTGTCACCCAAGCTGGAGTGCAGTGGTCCGATCTCGGCTCACTGCAACCTCCACCTCCCAGGTTCAAGTGATTATCCTGTCTCAGCCTCCCAAGTAGCTGGGATTACAGGTGCCTGCCACCACATCCAGTTAATTTTTGTATTTTTAGTAGAGATGGGGTTTCACAAGTTGGCCCGGCTGGTCTTGAACTCAAGCGATTTGCCCGCCTCGGCCTCCCAAAGTGCTGGGATTATAGGTGTGAGCCACCGCACCTGGCCTATTTTATTTATTTATTTTATTAGAGGTAGGGTTTTGCCATATTGCCCAGGCTGTTCTCAAACTCCTGGGCGCAAGTTATCTGCCTGCCTTGGTTTCCCAAAGAGTTGGGATTACAGGCATGCACCACTGTGTGGGGCCATTAAGTTTTATTTTTAACTGACAAATAATAATTGTATATATCTATGGGGTATGAAATGATGTTTCAGTACCTATATACATTATGGAATGATCAAACCAGGCTAATTAACATACTTATCACCTCATATACTTACTGTTTCTTTGTGATGAGAACATTTAAGATCTATACTTTTAGCTTTTTTGAAATATATATTATTATTAACTATCACCATGCTGTATACTAGATCACTAGAACCTGGTTGAAGAAAAATCAAAAGGATACCTTGTGACCATGAAAATTACATGAATTCAAATTTTAGCTTGAAATATCTACTATCTAGCCCTTTATAGTAAAACTCTGATGACTTCTGAACTAAACAAACACAGAGAAACTTGGATAGAATCTATAAGCTGAATGAAAAAAGCAAATATAACAGTGATTTGTTGCTGCATAACAAATGATCCCAAAAGGTAATGGCTTAAAAATAGACATTTATTATTTCACAGTTTCTATGGATCAAAAATTTGCAAGTGGCTTGACTGAGTGGTTTTGGCTTGGGGTCTCTGACAAGGTTGTGGTTAAGATGTTGCTGGAGGCCGGGCACAGTGGCTCATGCCTGTAATCTCAGCACTTTGGGAGGCCGAGGCAGCTGGATCACGAGGTCAGGAGATTGAGACCATCCTGGCTAACAGGATGAAATCCTGTCTCTACTAAGAATACAAAAAAATTAGCTGGGTGTGGTGGCGGGCGCCTGTAGTCCCAGCTACTCAGGAGGCTGAGGCAGGAGAATGGCGTGAACCCAGGAGGCGGAGCTTGCAGTAAGTGGAGATCGCGCCACTGCACTCCAGCCTGGGCGACAGAGCAAGTCTCCGTCTCAAAAAAAAAAAAAAAGATGTTGTTGGGGCTGCAATCATCTGAAGGCTTTACTGGAGCTGCAGAATCACTTTCAAGATGGTTCACTTACATGGCTGGCAAGTTGGTGCTAGCTGTTTGCAGAAGGCCTTGTTCCTCTTAGACCTCTTCATAGGGCTACTTGAGTGTCCTCATAACATGACAGTTGAAGGCCGGGTGCCTCAACTCATTGTTGTTTTAATTTACAGTTCCCCCTGGGCATGGTGTCTCACACCTGTAATCCCAGCACTTCGGCAGTCCAAAGCAGGTGGGTCACTTGAGGTCAGGAGTTCAAGACCAGCCTGGCCAACATGGCGAAACCCCATCTCTACTAAAAATACAAAAAAAATTAGCCGGGCATAGTGGCACACGCCTGTAATCCCAGCTACTTGGGTGGCTGAGGCAGGAGAATTTCTTGAACCCAGGAGGCGGAGGTTGCAGTGAGCCGAGATCATGCCACTGCACTCCAGCCTGGGTGACAAAGTGAGACTTAGTTTCAAAAAAAAAAAAAAAAGAAAAGATAAAAAGAAAATGCTTAATTATTACCCAAACGGCAGTGCTGGTGGATTGCTCACCCCTCCCGCCAGCCTTCTGCCCTCTCTGGAGACAAAGGGCTCTTATATTCCAGAGCCCTGTGAATGCCCCCAGTTCTAGACTGTTGGTGGGAGAATCAAAACTCTCTTTAAAAATATTAATATATCCTATGACTCTAGGCCTTGTCACTTCTTTCACTTAGCTCTTTTAACCCTCATCAGCTCTGCCAGGTAGGAACTGAACTGTTATATCAAGAGGCCGAGAGAAGTGAGTTGAATGGCATGTTTTTAACTGTTATACCTCCCTGTGAACTCATTCATTCATTCGGCAAATACTTATTGAGGACCTACTATGTGCCAGTACTGGGGATACAGCAGTGAACAAAGCAGGCAAAGCCCTTGTCTTCATGAGGGGTGGGAGCAGTGAGATAAGAGAGTAGACAGCCCATGCTTGGTATCTCATGCCTGTAGACCCAGCCACTTAGGAGGCTGAAGTGGGAGGATCACTTGAGCCTGGGAAGTGGAGGCTGCAGTTAGCCATGATTGCATCACTGCACTCCAGCCTGGGTGACAGAGACCCTGTCTCAAAACAAGCAAACAAACAAAGACATTAGGCAGTAAACAAACAGTAAATAAGATAGATACACTAAAATGGGGTGAACAGATAGAAAGTTACTGTGTTATAAGGGGTAGTCAGGGAAGACTTACATTTGAACTGACACCTGAAAGTGGGAAAGGAGCCAGCCCAGTGAAAAGCAATTCTGTAAGTGAACAAAGCAGTGAATAGAACAGCGAAAAATCCCTATGCTGACAGAGTTTACACACCACCAGAGGGAGACAGACAGCAAATATAATAAGTCAATTATATGACATGTCAGGAGGTGATAATTGCTATGGGGAAAAAGTAGAGCAGGGTAAGGGGGTGTATTAGTCTGTTTTCATGCTGCTGATAAAGATATACCCGAGACTGGGTAATTTATAAAGAAAAAGAGGTTTAATGGACTCACAGTTCCTCATGGCTGGGGAGGCCTCACAATCATGGTGGAAGGTGAAAGCCATGTCTTACATGGCGGCAGGGAAGAGAGAGAATGAGAGCCAACAAAAAGGGAAACCCCTTATAAAACCATCAGATCTCGTCAGACTTATTCACTACCACAAGAATAGTATGGGGGAAACTGCCCCCATGATTCAATTATCTCCCACATGGTCCCTCCCATAACACATGGAAATTATGGCAGCTACAATTCAAGATGAGATTTGGGTAGGGACACAGCCAAACCATATTGGGGGCTAGGCTAGTTAATGAAGGTCTTGCTGAAAAGCTGATATTTGAACAAAGACTTGAGGATGAGGGAGGAAACCATGCTCTTCATGGGGAACATTACGTGTGTCAGGAACAGCAAGTGCAAAGTTCCTGTGGCAGGAACGTGCCCAGGTTTTTTGAAAGGCAGCAGGGAGGCCTGGGTGACCCTGGGTTTATTGGGCTATGTGTCCCACATCTTAGACATAGCTTGTTGCTTCTTTTGATGTCAGATTTTTTTTTTTTTTTTGGGTGGGGGGGTTGGAGAGAAGGAAGGACAGGAAACTGTCACAGATAGCCCAGTGATCAAACTTAGTGTCACAAAATAGCACAAACCTATACAATGGGCCTCCTGATATGATATAATGGGAAATAGATACAAGGCCTATGTAATATGGTTACCAAAAGCGACTTGCCTGAATATAACCATGAATAATAAACAGTTGGAAATAAAAAATTGGAAATAAAAAATTCCAATTGTGGGACCTTTTACAAGACAACTGCCTGTATTCTTTAAAAATGTCATGAAAGAAAAAATGATGTGAACATTGATTGGATCTTGGATCACAAATACAACCACAGCTACGCAGGATATAAATGAGACAACGGGACATTTGAGTATGTATCGGTGAGATAATAGCATTATATCAAGGTTGAGCTTTTTAAGTGTGATATTGGCATTGCGGCTGCCTACAGAGATACAGGCTGAAGTATTCAGGGGCGAAGTGTCAGGATGTCTCCAAGTAACTCTCAAATGGTACAGTCAAGAAAATAAAAATACATATCTGAAATGCGTGGCAAAATGTGTCGACAATTGATGAATCCAAATGGGAGAACTAAGGGTGTTTGTTGATTGTGCGATTTTAAAGCGTTTCTGTGGGTATGAAGTTTTTCAAAATAGTTGCGAGGAAAAACTAACGCTTTGCTTGTGGAGATGCTGGCTGCTCCTGCATCCCACCACGGGCCCCTCGGATGTGTGGATTTGCGGGTCTCGTTGTTTCATTTATTTATTTAATTAATTTATTTAGACTTGGAGTTTTGCTCTTTCGGCCAGTCTGGAGTGAAGTGGCGATTCTCCTGCCTCAGCCTGCTGAGTAGTTGGGATTATACCTGCCTGCCACCACGCCCGGCTAATTTTTGTATTTTTGGTAAAGACAGGGTTTCGCCATGTTGGCCAGGCTGGTCTCAAACTCCTGACCTCAGGTGATCCACCCGCCTTGGCCTCCCAAAGTGTTAGGATTACAGGCGTAAGCCAGCGCGCCCGGCCAGGTCTCATTATTTCTGACGCTCAACCTGATCCCTGCTGTCGCCGGGTGCCCCATATCTCTTCCTCTCGCGTACAGGACCTGTAACCTGTGGATGGACGTCGCCAACAGCAGGTATCTCATCAGAGAAGGAGAAATTCTAGCGTCGTTTAAAGGAGGGAAGGGAGAAAAGAAGGAAGAAAAGGAGAGGAAGACAGACAAGCTCGCCTCTTGCAGGCTCCGTGAGGCCGGGCGGCTCCGAGCGCTTCAGTCCTAGGAGCCCTTCGCGGTGCGTCACCGCCCCCCGGTGGCCACCAGGCAAGCACGCGGCGCCCGGCAGGGAGGTGGAAGGGGTCCTGCAACCCTCGCTCCTGGAGGCTCCCGGGAGAACTCCTGGCAGGCCAGCGCCCCCACAATCCTAGCCTGTTCACCTTGGGTTAGCACATTGTAAAAAGCAACTACTATGAGCTGAGCACGGTGCAGGTGCAGGTGCTCTGTAGCTATTAACTCACTTAATCTTCACATCAGCTTTAATAGGTGAGATTATGGCAGCCCTCATTTTACAGAAAACTCAGGCTCAGAAAGGGAATGCAGATTGCCCAGGCTGGTCTTGAACTCCTGGCCTCAAGGGATCCGATCCTCCTGCCTTGGCCTCCCAAAGTCCTGGGATCCCAGGTATGAGCCACCTCACCTGGCCTGGGGCCTGTGTTTTAACTAGCAAAGACTGCACAGCTAGAGTTGTACCTTCTAACTCCAGGTCCAATGTATGGCCCACGACAGTACACCTGTTTTTTTTTTGTTGTTGTTGTTGTTGTTTTTTACTTTCCACATGTGATGACGATAACAAAATAATAGCAAGACACATCTATAGTGCTGACCATGGGCCACACATAGTGCAACATATTAACCCATTTAATCTGCAACAGCCCTACAGGTTAGGTTCTATTAATATGGCCATTTTACCGTTGAGGAAACTTAAGTACAGAGAGCTTAAGAAATTTGCTGGACATGGTGGCTCACATCTATAGTCCTAGCTATTTAGGGGCTGAGGCAGAAGGATGGCTTGAGCCCAAGAGTTTGAGACCAACCTGGGCAATATAGTGAGACCCTCGTCTCTATAAAAAATAAAAAATTAGCCAGGAGTGGTGGCAGTAACTGCAGTCCCAGCTACTTGGGAGGCTGAGCTAGGAGAATCACTTGAGCCTGGGGAGGTCGAGGCTGCAGTGAGCAGTGATTACGCCACTGCTCCCCAGCCTGGGTGACAAGAGTGAGACCCTGTCTCTAAAAAAAGAAAGAAAGTTTTGTCCCAGGTCACTCAGAGAGCAAAGAGTATTGACTGGAAAAGTATTGAGCAACGCTGGGATTGTCTGTTTATTCCGTTTATAAATGTTTATTGAACACATACTAAGTGCGAGACCCTGAACTAAGACCTCAGCGTGCAGGGAGGGGGAAAGACGACAAACAATGCTACTGAATTGAAAAATGAAAAATGCAACGAGCAAACCTAATGTAATTACAAAGGGGTTACTGGAAATAAGATCCTTAATGTGGAGAATGGAATGGTTTAAGATAATTTAGAAATAAAAGTAAACGTGAACAGCTGACTACTTCTGGGGGAGAGGAGGAGTGACGGCTTAAGTGAATAAACACCCTTTCACTGCAATCCACCAGCAGAAGTAACACACCGGTAAGTCCTAATTTAAGGCTTGGCTGAATATTTATTTTGACGACAAAAGAAGGAGCTGCCATTTTCCTGAGAAATTAAGAAAAGGGGTAGCTTTTAAAAACTGTATTGAAAGTCCTACTCTTCATAAACAGAATCTAGTGATTCAATCTGACTTTCAGAGAATGCCAGTTAGCTACCACTTGCAATCACCTCCTCCCACTTCAAGCCTCTGGCCTCATGCAGAGCACCTTGTGGCAGCGCCAGGTACTCAGTCCCCTCCTGGGTCAGAGGAAGTCCATCCACATGGCTCTTGTTAGGCCACCCCCTCTCTTCTGTACCTCTCAGGCCCACTGCTGCACCATGTTTCTTTGGAAGGCCTCAGACTTGGGCCTGCTAACCATCATCAGAGACTCACTCCTTCCTTATCTGGGTGGGCAAAACCCCAGGGAGAAGCAGCCTTCCCAGTGGGGCTCCGTCTACAGCCTTACTGTGACTGAGCTCAGCACCAGCAGGGCACTGCCTCCGCCCCACTGCAAACACACACTTTTATTTTTTTTTTTAGCTTACATACCTTATGTAGTCATATAAGATACATGCAGAAAAATGTGTAGGAAAATGAAAAGCACAAGGTTTTATCATTTTCATCTTATCATCCTTGTTAATATTTTGATCTACATCCTCCATGAAATATTGTCTGGACATATTCGAGGAAAAGATATGGCTGGAAAAACTGGTCAAGAGTGAATAAACTGGAGGGCGTGTTAGATCCAAAACAACACAACAGTAAAACAAGCATCCTGCAAAAGTAGTTGTATGTTTTGTTTTTATTGCGACAGAGTCTCACTGTTGCCCAGGCTGGAGTGCAGTGGTGTGATCACGGTGCACTGCAGCCTCAACCTTTAGGGTGATCCTCCCACCTCAGCCTCCTGAGCAGCTGGGACTACAGGGAGGTACCAACATGCCCAGCTAATTTTTGTATTTTTTTGTAGAGATGGCATTTTGCCATGTTGCCCAGGCTGGTCTTGAACTCCTGGCCTCAGTCCCGCCTCGGCCTCCCATAGTGCTGGGATTACAGGCGTAAGCCAGTGTGCCCAGCCAGTAGTTGCATTTTTTTATTATCTATATCATTGGTTCTCAAAATGTAGTCCCTGGGCCAGCAGTATCAACATCATGTGGGAACTTTTCAGAATTGCACACTCAGTAGCCAGCCCAGACATGCTGGATCAGAAAATAGGCTGGAGCCTGTGTTTTTTATTGTACTTATTTATTTTTTGTTGAGACCGGGGTCTTGCTTTTTTGTGCAGGCTGGTCTCAAACTCTTGGCTTCAAGTGATTCTCACGCGTTGGCCTCCCAAAGGGCTGGGATCTCAGGCATGAGCATCACACCCAGCCCGGTGTCTGTATTTTAACCAGCTTTCCAACGGATTCTGATAAATGCTCAATTTCGAGAACCACTGTACTGCACAATGACCAAACCTCTTAGGAATTCGGTGTGTTTAAAAAATGAATTTATACTTCTCTAACCATAACAACATCGACTTATAATTTCAGAAATAACAGCAAGAGGGCCAGGCGCGGTGGCTCACGCCTGTAATCTTGGCACTGTGGAAGGCTGAAGCAGGCGGATCACATGAGCTGGGAGTTCAAGACCGGCTTGGCCAACATGGTGAAAGCCCATCTCTACTAAAAATACAAATTAGCTGGGCGTGGCAGCAGGTGCCTGTAGTCCCAGCTACTGGGGAGGCTGAGGCACAAGAATCGCTTGAACCGGGGAGGTGGAGGTTGCAGTGAGCTGAGATCGCACCACTGCACTCCAGCCTGGGTAACAGAGCGAGTCTCTGTCTCAAAAAGAAAAAAAAAAAAGCTGGAGTTGGAGAAAAGGGGACAGAGAGAGTGGGGAACCAAGAGGAGGGGCAGAAAGGGATGAAGAGAAAACAAGGGACAGATGTAGGGATGGGAAGAGGGGTAGAGGAGGACATGGACAATGTAGGGGCAGAAAAATGCCCCAGGGGACCCCTCCTGGGAGCTCAAGGGTGCTTGGTTAAGGAGATCCTGCAGCTGCTGAGAGGGACAGTTTTGGTTCTTTTCCACTTTATATTCATTTTGTAACTTCACCACACAAACACTTTTGGGGAGGGAAGGGGGATGGAAAAACCCACCCCTAATTTTGTCCAGCCCATCTGGACACTGCCTGCTACCTGGTTCCTAGGACTTGTTACCCCAAGTAGAGATGTTGGGTGGATAACCCCATCCTCATGCCAGGCATTCTCTCCACTCATCAGACCAGAGTCTCCTTCTGCTCTTTGTATTCACGTGTCTCAGCCTTCCAAGTAGCTGAGACTACAGGCACGTGCCACCACGTCCAGCTAATTTTTTTTTTTTTAAGTAGAGACAGGGATTCACCAGATTGGCCAGGGTGGTCTTGAACTCCTGACCTCAAGTGATCTGCCCACCTCAGCCTCCCAAAGTGCTGGGCAACTCCGGCTTTTTACTTCTAACCTCTCTTTTTCTGTGTTCCTTGGTCTCCAGGTGTTGATGAGGGGATTGGGACACGGAGGTCATTGCCTGGTTTCCTGCTGGCCCCTGTGAGGATCTCAGTGGTGGAGGGTGGTTCAATGAGTCCTGCAGCGCACCCCCTTTTGTGGCTTTTCAGGTTCCCCAACATGGAGGCCATTCTTGTCCCATGGAAAGGCCCCAGGGCTGCAGTCTTCTTGGGAAGCTCACCATTGTCCTGTTGGGTTGCTGGGTCCTTGGGTCAGTGGAGTTGCCTCCATCCCCCAGCCCCACCCCAGAGTCGAATCCCTGGGCCAGGAAATGCCTGTGACCTGGCAACCTCTGGACAGTAATGAAGGAGGGGGCACCAGCGAGCACCTTTGGGGACCAGGCACTCCCAGGAGTGGCAAATGGGCACCCCATTTCTCTCTCTGCCTTTGGTCCAGCTTCCTTGCTGGGCCGAGATTACGCCACTGCACTCCAGCCTGGGCAATAAAAGTGTAACTCCTTCTCAAAAATAAATAAATAAATAAATAAATTAAATTAAATAAAGATAAACAAATAAAATATACAATTCAGGCTGGGAGTGGTGGCTCACACCTGTAATCCCAGCACTTTGGAAGGCTGAAGCGGGCAAATCATTTGAGGTTAGGGGTTTGAGACCAGCCTGGCCAACATGGTGAAAAATACATTTTTACACTGTATGGTAAAAATACAAAAATTAGCCGAGTGTGGTGGTGCATACCTGTAATCCCAGCTACTGGAGAGGCTGAGGCACAAGAATCACTTGAACCCAGGAGGTGGAGGTTGTGGTGAGTGGAGATCGCACCACTGCACTCCAGCCTGGGCGACACAGCGAGACTCTGTCTCTGAAAAAAATAATATATGCATATATAATTCAGTGAGGTTAGACAGATGTGAATACTCATGAAGCAATCACCACAATCAAGTTATTAAGCATTTCTGTCACCCCTAGGAATTTTCTTGTGTCCCTCTGCAGCCAATCTCTCCTTCTGCTCCTGGCCCTAGGCAACTGCTGATTGGCTTTTTGTCAATAAAGGTACATTTTCTAGAATTTTGTACAAATGAAATCATGTAGTATGTAACCTTTTGGGTCATTCACTTAGCATAATTATTTTGAAATTCATGCATGTTGTATGTATTAACAGTTCATTCCTTCCTGTTACTGTGTAGTATTCCATTGTGTGGATACATCATGATTTGTTTATCCATTCACCTGCTGATGCACCTTTGAGTTGTTTCCAGTTTTTGACTATTGCAAAAAAAAGTTGCTAGAAATGTTCATATACAGGTCTGCATGGACATGTTTGTTTCCTCTTGTTTTTTAGAGATAGCATCTTCTGTTGCCTAGGCTGAAGTGCAGTGGCATAATCATAGCTCACCGCAACCTCGAATTCCTGGGCTCAGGCACTCTTCCCAACTCAGCCTCCTGAGTAGCTGAGACTACAGGCACATGCCACCACACTCAAGTAATTAAAAAAAATTTTTTTTTTTTTAAGAAATGGGATCTCACTGTGTTGCCCAGGCTGGTCTGGAACTCCTGACCTCAAGTGATCCTCCTGCCTTGGCCTCCCAAACTGTTGGGATTACAGGCAGAAGCCACCAAACCTAGCACAATTTTTCTCTTAAAGTCTCTTTTGTTCTGACATTGGTATAGGCACCACAGCTCTCTCTTGGTTTCTATTTGTGTGGTATAAATCTCTTCCCATCCTTTTACTTTCAACTAGTTTGTACCTCTGAATTTAATTTGTGTCTCTTGTAGGAAACAACTAGCTGAAATTTTTTTTTTTTTTTTGAGGCAGAGTCTCACTCTGTTGTGCACGCTGGAATGCAGTGGCATGATCTTAGCTCACTGCAACCTCCACCTCCTGGGTTCAAGCAATTCTCCTGCCTCAGCCTCCCAAGCAGCTTACATTACAGGCATGTGCCACCATGCCTGGCTAATTTTTTTTATTTTTAGTAGAGATGGGGTTTCACCACATTGGCCAAGCTGGTCTCGAGGTCCTAACCTCAGGTCCGCCCACCTCGGCCTCTCAAAGTGCTGGGATTACAGGCACGAGCCACCACGCCCGACCCAATTCATGTTTTTAAATCCATTCTGCTGGCCAGGCGCAGTGGCTCATGCCTGTAATCCCAGATTACAGGGATTACCCGCCTCCCGGGTTCACGCGATTCTCCTGCCTCAGCCTCCTGAGTAGCTGGGACTATAGGTGCCTGCCACCACTCCCGGCTAATTTTTTGTATTTTTAGTAGAGACGGGGTTTCACCGTGTTAGCCAGGATGGTCTCGATCTCCTGACCTTGTGATCTGCTTGCCTCAGCCTCCCAAAGTGCTGGGATTACAGGTGTGAGCCACCACACCCGGGCTTTTTTTTTTTTTTTTTGAGATGGAGTCTTGCTCTGTTGCCCAGGCTGGTGCACAGTGGTGCAATATCAACTCACTGCAATATGCGCCTCCCAGGTTCAAGTGATTCTCCTACCTCATCCTCCTGAGTAGCTGGGATTACAGGCACCCACCATCACACCCAGCGAGCTTTTGTATTTTTAATAGAGATGGGATTTTGCTATGTTGGCCAGGCTGGTCTCAAACTCCTAAGCTTCAGTCTCCCAAAGTGCTGGGATTACAGGCATGAGCCACTGTGCCTGGCCCAATCTATTCCTTTTGATTGTGCTTAATCCATTTATACTTGATGTATTTACTTGTAAGGCAGAGTTTATATCGCCATTTTGGTATTTGTATCTATAGGTCTTGTCTTTTTGATATGGCCTGTTTTCTTTTGTGTTAAACAGTATTTTCCAGTGTATCATTTAATTTGATTATGATGTGTCTAGGTGTGGACCTCTTAAGAGTTTATCCTACTTGGAGTTTTTTTGAGGTTCTTAGATATAAGTTTTTTGATCTGGTAGGTTTTGGCCATTATTTTTTCAAATATTATTTCTGCTCCTTTCCCTCCCCTTCTCTTTTTCTGGGACTCCTGTTACACATATGTTGGTATGCTTGATGGTGTCCCACAGGTCTCTGAGGCTCTGTTTACTTTTTTTCATTCCTTTTAAAATCCTGCTCCTCAGACTGAAACTCTCAATTGACATAGCTTCAAGTTTGCTGAATATTTCTTTTGCTTGCTCAAATCTGCTGCTGAACCCCTCTAGTGAATTTTTCATTTCAGTTAATGTACTTTTGAATTCCCAAATTTCTATTTGGTCATTAAAAATAATTTCTACCTCTTTACTGATAGTTTCTATTTGGTGAAACATTGTTCTCATATTTTCCTTTAGTTCTCTGGACATGGTTTCATTTAGTTCTTTAAACATATCTTAAAGTAGCTGAGGTAAAGCCTTGTTTAGGCTTCCTCAGAAAGTTTCTATTGATTGTTTTTTTCTCCCTGTGGGTGGGCCATATATTCCTGTTGTGTTGCATGCCTCATAATTTTTTGTTGAATGTTGAACACTTAAAATATAAAGTGGCAACTCTGGAAATCAGATCCCCCTCCCCTTCCTAGAGTCTGTTGTTGCTGGCTGTTGTTGCTGCTGTTTATTTAGTAACTTTTCTGAACAAATTCTTAAACTCTGTGTTCTCTGTTATGTAGCCCCTGAAATCTGTGCTCAGTTAGCTAGTGGTCAGCTGATTAGACAGACTTCCTTAAATGCCTAGAACGACCAAGTCTCCTGGTCTTTTCCAAAGAGCAAAGGGCTCTTGTGTCTTTAGGGGCACACGTTCCACATTCAGCTAGGCAGTTTACTACCCTGCCTTAGGCATTGCTTCCTGCTTGCATAGAGCCTCAAGGTCAGCTATAAGTGATAGCTTAGTGACTTTCTGGGTTTTTCCCTTGCACAGCCCTATGCATGTGAATTGCCTTCTAGATTTCTAGGAATATGCTGGGGCTTTTCAAAGCTCCTTACAGGCATCTTATTACCCAGCTTTTCCTTTTAAGCTTTTTGGTTAGCCTATTGTTTGCATTGTTACCTACTGCCTCAGGTAGCAATGATGTTCAACAATTGCCCTGATCATTTTCAAGTGATACCCCTGGGGAAAAGGCTGTTTGCACTGAGTCAGGTCAAATAAAGATAAATCTTGTGAGTAGCGTCTTACAGGAAACCACCATACAGGTCAAATAATGACAATTCTCTGGAAATGGGGCTTTGAAGCTGCTCCAAACCTATTCTGCTCCTTCCAGTGGTTGCCAGGCTGTTGGTTTTCAGGGATGCCGAGGAGCTGGGGAGAAGGAAATGGGAATAGAGCATGTTTAAATGCCACAAAGATCACTCTTCTTAACGAAATGCATCTTTTTTTTTTTTTAAATAAATGTTCCCTAGCTTGCTGCAAGGGGAACATTTGCTGCTTGCTGGAATAAATGTTCCAGAATTTTAAAAAATCTGATTCTCACAGTTTTGTCAGTATTTTCATTGCTTGTATGGAGCAGAGAACTTCTGGAGGTCCTTACTTAGCCATTCTTGCTGACATCACTCAGGATTCTTTCTTGGAAGCTTCTGTCTTCCTTCTTTTTTTTTTTTTTTTTTTTTTTTGAGATGGGGTCTCGCTCTGTCACCCAGGCTGGAGTGCAATGGCGCGATCTCAGCTCACTGCACGCTACGCCTCCCAGGTTCACGCCATTCTCCTGCCTCAGCCTCTCCGAGTAGCTGGGACTACAGGCGTCCGCCATCACGCCCGGCTAATTTTTTGTATTTTCAGTAGAGACGGGGTTTCACCGTGTTAGCCAGGATGGTCTCGATCTCCTGACCTCATGATCCGCCCGCCTCGGCCTCCCAAAGTGCTGGGATTACAAGTGTAAGCCACCGTGCCTGGCGTAGTTTCTGTCTTCTTTCACCCTTACTCCCAGATGGTAGCAATAGTGGCAGGAGGCAGACAAATCCTAGGCAGACAGGAACAGGTCCCCATTGAAACCCAACCTTCAAGCTGAAGACAGTTTAATGCCTAGTTACAAATCCTCGGTAAATCCACAGACCGGATTGAGAAACTGTCTTCCCATTTGGCATGCTTTCCTCTGATTGATCCCTACCCTTCATCTATTTTACATATACCTACCCTTGCCTAATTGGTTTTCTACACTGTTGTGCCCACCTTTAAGTAGTGCCTTTGTTTTAGCCCTTCTTTTTTTTTTGTTGCATACTCACAAACCAATCAGCACACACTCCCCATTCTGAGCCTATAAAAGCCCTGGACCCAGCCAACAGAGAGACGACCTGACTTTGGGTGGGGGACCACCCTCAAATCCCCTCTCCACTGAGAGCTGTTCTGTTATTCAATAAAATTCTTCTCTGCCCTCCTCACCCTTCAGTTGTCAGCGTAACCTCATTCTTTTTGGACGCGGGACAAGAACTTGGGAACTGTCAAATGCGGGTATGAGCTGTAACACAGGCAGGCTGAGGCACGCCCGTCTCAGCCACAAGCTGAGTGCGGATCCCAGTGCACAAGCCAGGCATGGCATGGTGGGCTGAGTGGATGAGGCGCCTCCTGTGGTAGGCCTGGGGCCAAGGGAGGCCCAGGTGGGGACACTGCCGGCCACAGAGGCCACTACAGGCAAAGTGACTGAGAAAAATCCTATGTCAGTAGTCCTAAGTTGTCTAAACCACAGCTTGTTTTCCCCAGTTCAACATTTTCCTGAGGGTGTCTTCATCTGGGGTGTTAGTTCAAATATGGGATAATTATTAAGGCCACCAATGTCACAGCTGGGCTTCACAGTGTCTTTTTTTTCCTTTTTTTTTTTTTTTTTTTGACAGGGTCTCACTCTTTGGCCCAGGGTGGCATATGCCAGTGGCACAATCTCTGCTCTCTGCAACCTCTGCTTCCCTGGCTCAAGCAATTCTCCAGGCTCAGCCTACCGAGTAGCTGGGACTGCAGGTGTGAGCCACCATGCCAGCTAATTTTTGTATTTTTTTTAGAGACAGGGTTTCACCATGTTGCCCAAGCTGGTCTCAAACTCCTGAGCTCAAAGGAATCTGCCTGACTCAGCCTCCCAAAATGCTGGGATTATAGGTGTGAGGCACCACACCTGGCCCACGTGTGTCTTTCATCAGCAAAATGCCTCCAGGCAAAAGCAGATTTGAGTGCTGGGATCAGGAATTGTTTCTTGCTTCTCCTAAAGTTTGATCCCCAATTCTTTACTCTCCTTAGCTCTTCGGTGCTTTTAGGAATAATTTTGTTTTTTTTTTTTTCAACATGTTCGCCAGCTTATTTTCTGTGGGAAATTCAGACCTAATTACCTCGACCACTGTTATTGGGAGTATTCCCCACTCAAGGTTTCATTATTCTCCCTCTAGCCTGCCTGCACAAGGCCATCTGGTCCAGAGGATGGGAGGAGGGGTTGGAAGGAGACAGGAAGATGAGATTGCATCTCTGTTCTTTATGACCTTGTTTCAGGGGGAGGAGAAACTGAAGGAAAATCTTTTTTTTTTTTTTTTTTTTTTTTTCAGAAAAAGGAGACACATTGACCTGGAGTTTCCCCGCTTAGACAATTTCATATGGTTCAACTTATCCGCACTTTGTCCAGTAGGTCACATGGTGGGAGATGGCAGTCTCCTGCCATCTGGCAAAGGTCAGAAGGCAGGAGGGGCCTGGTCCAGGATGTCCCAGCCATGGGACACAGATGGCTAGTGGCAGCCACAAGAGGAGAATGACTTGTCCCTGTGTGCAGAAAACCTGGAGAAAGGCACGCAGCCAAGCTTGTACCCACGCTGTGCCACTCAGAAGGAAGCGAAAACTCAGCACTGCACGTGGCCGAGCAGACCAAAAGCGACTGCGAGGGAAGATGTTCAGCCCAGAAGTGGAAGTGAGCTGCCGCTAAGGCTTTCGGGGAATGTAGTCCCTAGCTGTGCCACATGTCCCTGCATTCAGGAGGTGCTCTCGACATGTGTGTGCAACACACCTGGCGGAACTACACATCCCAACCTCAGCTCATAAAATGTATGAGGATGCCAGTGGGCTTCCTTTGGACACCTCTTTAAAAGGCACACCCAGATCTTCCTATTATTAATTGTAAACTCATGGTGTAAACCTTTCTAACCTATGTGATGTTACCCTTTAAATGCCTTCCCACCCCTCAACACTGTCAAATCCCATGTTAGGATCCCTTAACCTGAGCAAATACAATTTTCTGCTTACTTTCAGTTATTGAAACTTAGTCTGACCATATATAGAGTTTTGTTTTGCTTTTAGAGACAGGTCTCGCTGTGTCACCCAGGCTGGGGTGCAATGGCATAGTCATGGCTCACTGTAGCCTGGACCTGCTGGCCTCAAGCCTCCTGAAGTTCTGGGATTTTAAGTGTGCCACTGCACCTGGCAATGAAGCCTGTGGCCTGCCCTGATGGCACCCCTGGGTCCAGCTTCATCCCAGCTCTCTGTGTTGATTCACAGCAGGGCAGCCTAGTTTCCCTTGGGCCTCATGCAATCCTTGCCTCTAACCAGTCTCAAGGTGAGTTTGGCAGAGCAGCCATTGACACAGCCTTATGGCTCCTGCCCACTTGTCCTCCTTCCCAGGAGCTCCAGGTACAGGGAGAGCATACATCTGGGTTTTAGAGCACAATCTGAGCTTCCCGTCTGATTAGCTTCCCCTTCATTCTCAGGGTCCCTGTTTGGACAATTAATTATAAGGACATCCTATCCAGGAACCACTGAAATCCTGACTTGTGATCTCTGATGTCAAGGAAAGCAGATGGAGTGGTCCTATCCTTTCCTTCCCAGGGATAACACAAATGCAGACCCTTAGAGATCTTCCACTCTGCTGCTAGGGGCTACTGCCAGCAGCAGCCCCCTCCCTTCTGAAATCTCCAGACAGTTGTGGGCACCCCTCTCTGTTCGATCCTTTACCACCTTCCACCTCCACACTTCAGGGAACACATTTTAAGGAACAAACATTAAGTTCTCCCAAGAAATCCAGGTGACAGCTGTGAAGTGGGCCTGTGGTTTTGCTGGAGATGGAGATGCCAAGCTCCCACGCTTTCAGATCCCCCGATATCTCATTCTTGGTGCCCAAGTCCCCCACCCCTGTAGGGGTGGGGTAGGGGCTTCACCCCAGGAGCATGAGGCCCGTCTCCTCTGGATCAGAACCTCCTTACATGGTTTTTATATCTACAGGGGCCAAGGGTCAAGTGGCTCTGTGAATCTTACATCTAGTGAGTCCTATGGGATCGTGTGTCCAGTCTCTATGACACCCTTTAGAAAGCAATGTGACATTTCGTTTTCACCTTAGGAGCTTTATCAGCAACTCCAAGCCAACAGAAAAGTCCCTGTCAAGATCCTGTGAGAACTCTAACTTTGGAACTGCAAATTGCCAGTTTTTTAATGCAGACAGTAGAATAACAGCCCCATTAATTACTACAATAATACTTCCTGTTCACAGCTCAATAAAATACCATTATAATTCAGGTCCAGATTTCTTAACTCCTTTATCCATTAAAATGTGTTTGTCTTTTAGTGTGTCTGCTACCTTTCCAAATGGCAAAAAAAAAAAGTGTTTGTCAGCTGGTCATGGTGGCATGCACCTGTAGTCCCAGCTGCTTGGGCAACTAAGGACAGAGGATCACTTGAGCCCAGGAGTTTGAGGCTTCAATAAGCTATGATCACACCACTGCATCAGAGACCCCACCTCAAAAAAAAGTGTTTGTTAAAAAAGTATGTTTTTCCAAAATTACCAGGGTTTTACTAAAAGTTATTAGCAAAAATTAGTAATATCCTTCCACCAACTCCTGCAAATAGTCACTTATGCTCCTCATCTGCAGGAGGCCCTCTGCTCCTCTGCCCTCCCTTCTTTTTAATTGGTGCCTCAAAAGGCATTTCTGGGGAGTGGCAACGCTTTGCTTGATTCTGACAGTGGCAAGACCTTCTTTTCTTTTTTTAAAAATTTCTTATTATTTTCTAAAAATTACTTATTTTTGTCGAGATGAGGTCTCACTATGTTGCTCAGGCTGGTCTCGACTCCTGGCCTCAAGTGATCCTCCCACCTTGGCCTCCCAAAGTGCTGGGATTACAGGCGTGAGCCACCGTGCTGGGTCCCTCCCTTATTTCTTGGGCTTGGATCAGCTTCTCACTATGGGGAGCATCAGTGCTCATTATTCCTTCCCCCAAATCCTTCAGGTGTGCTGGTGTACAAGTTTTCCAGGCTTATGCCCTGAGGGAAACCAAGCAGGTGGTTGTGTGGGAGGAGGAATCAGATAAGAAAAAGGAGGCCAACTTTAACTGTAAATGAGTTTAAACATTCACAGAGGCACATGCAACAAATACCTATGCACCACTGTGAGGACAAGAGTTTTAAATTTTATTATTTACTATTTTTTTTTTGCCTTTCAAATGAGTTTAATAAAGACTAGTTTGGAAAATAGCGATTTTAAATTTTAATCCACCATGTGACTTCTGACTAACCCTCAGTCTGGGAATGCCTCTAAAATGTCTAGTTGATGTATTACTCTTTATGTAGAAACACCTATTTCCTTTCCCTCAAAACAACCCTTGATGCTGTTGCAGAAATCATAGGCTGTGATACCCGGAGCATTCCCTCCGCACATTCCTTCAACAGCATGTATACTTTCCCCCAAGATACAAGCCCTGGTTCTGATGGGGTGTGGTGTGAAGATCTACCTTCCGGCCACCCAAGACCACACTTCTGTCTCTAAGTTTCCCCTAAAAAATCACCCAAACCGACAAACTGGATTTGTCTGCCTCATTCTTTGGTTTCTCAGCTCCTTCAGCATCTGAGGGTTGCTTTGCATACATGGCCCTTTCACAGAACTGAGCCCTGGGGGAATTCCTATGTCTAGAGCAAGGAAAGATAACTTGGGAGAAGTAGCTGTCAATAAAGGATAGGAAAATCTAGTAAGTGTAACCTGGAAGCCAAGTGAAAAAAAAAGGGTCACTGTGAGGAAGTGATCAACTAATGTATCAAATAATGTTGAAAAGACAAGTAAAAGTGAGGTAGGAGACCAGCAGTACTTATTTTCCACTCCCAACAGGATAAAGAGAAGAAATGGTGGGAACCAGCAGACAGTGCTAAAAGCAACCTCTAGCTTCCTTCATTGCTCATTAGCATAAGACCCTCCCACCAGCACCATGACATTTACAAATACCATGGCAATGGCCAAGAAGTTACCACCCCTTTCCATGACAATAATCCAAAAATTACCACCCCTTTTCCAGATATTTCTGCATAACCCTCCCCTTGATTTGCATGTAATTAAAAATGGGTATAAATATAGCTAGCCAACTGTCCACAAGTGCTCACTTGGGGTGCACTGCCTAGGAGTTGGATGTGCTTCACAGGAGCAATTCCAGTTCAGTAAAACTTGCTAACACCACTGGCTTGCCTTTGAATTCTTTCCTGGGAGAAGCCAAGCACCTGTATGGGCTCATCTGCCTGCATCAATAGGACTGAAAAAGACCACTGGATTTAGCCACATGGAATCTATCAGGGATCTTTGATGAGAGCAGACACAAATACCTGATTGGAGTGGGTACAAGAGTGAATGGAAGAAAAGGAACTAGAGACGAGTATTCCACACCTCTACTGAGGAATCTTACTATTAAGTGATGCAAGAAATGGAGTGGTAGGTAGGTAGAGGTGGATATAGAACACATACACACACACAAACACATATACACACACACACACACACACACATATATATATATTTGAGATGAGAAAAATACATGTTACTTTGCTAATGGGAAAGATCCAGTAGACCAAAAACAAAAAATGCAGGAAAGAGAACAACTGTAGGAATTATGCCTTAGTTTAAGGATGGGATCTAATACACTAGAGGAGGACTTGATCTTAGATAAGAGAACAAAGTGCCAACCATAGCAACAGAAAGAATGCAAGAATAAGATGCACAGAGAAGAGGAATTATCTTCTGATTCCTTTTTTAAAAAAATTATTTTTTTGGACCAGGTTATGAGACTGGCTAATTTTTTCTTTTTTTGAGACGGAGTCTGGCTCTGTCACCCAGGCTGGAGTGCAGTGGCGCGATGTCGGCTCACTGCAAGCTCTGCCTCCCAGGTTCACGCCATTTTCCTGCCTCAGCCTCCTGAATAGCTGGGACTACAGGTGCCTGTCACTGCGCCTGGCTAATTTTTTTGTATTTTTAGTAGAGACAGGGTTTCACTGCGTTAGCCAGGATGGTCTCGATATCCTGACTTCGTGATCCGCCCGCCTCGGCCTCCCAAAGTGCTGGGATTACAGGCGTGAGCCACCGCACCCGGCCAAGACTGGCTAATTTTTTTTGCATTTTTGGTAGAAACGAGTTTTGCCATGTTGCCCAGACTGGTCTCGAACTCCTGGGCTCAGGAAATTCGCCCACCGCGGCCTCCCAAAGTGTTGAGATTAAAAGTGTGAGCCACTGCACCTGGCCTCTTCTGATTCCTTTTCTTGTTCTCAGTTAACTAGGAAATAAGGTCACCAGCTGAGTGAGGAGTGGGCAAAGTGCTGCAGAGGTTAAAGAGAGAAGTCATAAAATAGCAACTTAAAAGAGTGGGACAATGACTGGATAGGAAAACAAATGCTGGAGGTTAGCATACAAGAAATTAAAGTGGGACTAATCAGCTGGGCACAGTGGCTCACGCCTGTAATCCCAGCACTTTGGGAGGCCGACACAGGCAGATCATGAGGTCAGGAGTTCGAGACTAGCCTGACCAACGTGGTGAAACCCCATCTCTACTAAAAATACAAAAAATAGCTGGGCATGGTGGTGTGCACCTGTAGTCCCAGCTACTCAGAGGCTGAGGCAGGAGAATTGCTTCAACCTGGTAGGCAGAGGTTGCAGTGAGTTGAGATCATGCCACTGCACTCCAGCCTGGGCGACAGAGCAAGACTCCATCTCAAAAAAAAAAAAAAAAAAAAAGTGGGACTAATCGTCATAGTTCTGTTTTTCTTCAGCCACATTTAGCTGGATGGATATAGGAGTGGAACAGACAGCTCTAGGCTCTTCTTTATTGTTTTGCCAGATGCTCTGGTTCCTTCATTTAAAAACTGTATGTTAAATTATAAGAATATGCCATGATTGACTGGGCACGGTGGCTCACACCTGTAATCCCAGCACTTTGGGAGGCCAAGGAAATGGATCACTTGAGGCCAGGAGTTCGAGACCAGCCTGGCCAACATGGCAAAAACTCATCTCTACTAAAAATACAAAAATTAGTTGGGTGTGGTGCTGCACACCTGTGGTCCCAGCTACTCGGGATGCTGAAACATGAGAATCACTTGAGCCTGGGAGGTGGAGGCTGCAGTGAGCCGAGATCATACTGCTGCACTCCAGCCTGGGTGACAAGGTGAGACCCCGTCTCAAAAAGAATATGCCATGACTTATTGTTAACCTATTCACTTCCCAGTATTTCTGTTGTGTTCATATTTTTACTCTTTAAAACACTGCCTCAATAAACATCTTTGTGTGTGTCTCTTTTGCTCACATGGGAGAACTTCTAGTCTAGGGTATGTATCTCCAAGTGGTATTGCTGAGACATGAGATATGCTTAGCTTTGATTTTACTGGATATTGCCAAATTACTCCCCAAAATAATTATACCAAGTTACCCTCTTGCCAGCAGTGTATAAAAGTTCTAATACCCCTCTGCCAGATTTCTCAATTTTTGCCAGCCTAATTGGTAGGAAACAGTACTACATTGTTTTATTTTGCAATATTCTGACTTCAAGATTGAGCATCTTTTCATTTACCTACCAGTCTTCTTTGTCTACCACTCAATTGCTTACTTAAAACACTATATCACTATATTAAGTATCTACCATATGCCTGGCATTAATTAACAGGGTAATAAAAAGAGCTATCGAAACAGACATGGATTCTTGCCTTCCTGGAACTCACCATCTAGTGTAGGAAAAAGAAAACCAAATAATCACAAATACAAACTGTGGTGACATGGAGGACATTAACAGTAATCCATGAAAATTTTTAAAAGGGAGACCAATGTAATTGAAATAGGAGAGTCAGCAAAACCTTTCCTGAAGCACCATTTGCATTTTAACAGATGAGTAGGAATTAACCACCTTAGTATTTTTAAAAAGTGCTCAATCTTAAAGTCAGAATACTGCAAAATGAAAAGCCTACTGCAGCTATAAAAAAACCCAAGCATCACCACCATCAATATGCCTAAAAGTGCATAAGTCTTTTCTTATCTTCCATGGAGGTGTGCTAGATGCTCTGGCAGATACAAGTATATCATACATATTTTAGGTTTCTTTAATGCAAGCAACAGAAACATAAAAAATTAGCTTGAGCAAAAAGGAGAAATTGTTAGACTGATGGGGAGCTTCCTGAATCCCAAGGAGAGCTTCAGAAATTGAGCCAGGTCTAAGGACATCAGGAAATAGAAACAAGAACACCATCATGTCAACCTTGTCCTCTCCTACTTCCCATCTCTGGTAAGAAATCAGGTTCCAGGAAGCTCTAGGCCTTTATCTTTTGGCCTAGCAACACAAAAGACCAAAGTAGGGCTCCTTCCAGCTCTACTTGGAAAAAATTCTGGCAAAGGACTGATTAGCTGAATGAGGTCTCATGCCTGCCCCTAAAACTATCAGTGAGCCCCAGGGACACCCTGACTTAGGTTCCTACAGTCAATACAATCAGATTGTTACAAGAGGAAAAGGGGGAAAATGCTGGGCAAAGACAAGAGCTACCACCACACTGCTAACCAGAAGTTATAGGGATTGAATGAAATGACAGATGTGAAAGACTTAGCACAATGTCTTTAAAGTAGTAAGCATTCAATAAATGGTAGCTATTATTAACTCACCTGGCTGTGATGAGTTTAGCAGTTAATTCCTCCTTCTTGGTGCACCACTCTTTAATCTTAGCCAAGTTCTGAAAATTGAAAAAGACAAACTGACTCCCATTCAACTCAGAAGGCTATTTATTGAAAGAATACAACGATGTTACAAGGATGCATTTCATGTAGCCCTAAAAGGCTGGGTATCCATAAGTGCATGGTGTATGGCTGTTGGGACTAAGAAAACCTTCTAGTCAATGAGCCACACATATGTCCTGGGCTCCCTCCCTGTCAATGAAGATGTGCTGAGGTTCAGAGAGTGGTGGTTGGATATAGGCCAAGCTCCAAACACAAACCAGTAATCTCTTTTGGGTCTTCTGGAACTAAGGTTTTATAAACTTCCATAACAGTGCGGGCAGCACTCGGTTACAATTCATGCCATTTCTGAAAGTAGTCCACTATGGGGATCCCCAAACAACCAGTAGCAAAATGAGTTCCTGACAGGCATCCTAGCCAATCAGTAGGAAGGGTCTGAGTAGAATTACCCATTGTCAAACTATGTATCAGACAATACAAGCATAGCCTTGGCATTGTGTGTGAGCTAATCATGGAGCACCACAAACAAGGTGTTTTGGATGGTCAGCATCTCAGAAGGGCAGATCTGCCATGGAATATTCCATTTTGCATCACAGAGGAGAGACTAATTGAGCTACACATACTACATTTCAGCCCCCATGCAAAATTTTTTCCCTGCAAAGAATGAAGAATACTTGGGTGCTGCCGCATGCCATCCATGATGAGAGAAAGGCAATGGATCCTGCTATCTGGCATGCAAAGAATCCAGTAGGAAAGGTTCACCATCAATACCACCAATATCATCTTGCCCCACGATTCATATTTAGGGCTGGGAAAATTTATCTATCTTTGGGAGGCAGCTGTTGTGTAAAAGGAATCAATGTCCAGTTGTGCCCAAATTGGTCTGCATGGTCAATGTCAACACACCAACAAAGGTTCTGGAAATTCCTTTAGGATAGCCCATGGGAGTCATTAGGGGATGAAGCAGGCCACTGAAGCTTAGCTGATGCTTTACTAATGGAAAAGCATTATAGAACTAAAACAAATTGACGTGTGTGTGTGTGTGTGTGTGTGTGTGTGTCTTGCTCTGTTGCTCAGGCTGGAATGCAGTAGTGTGATCTCAGCTCACTGCAGTCTCTGCTCCCGGGTTCCAGTGATCCTCCCACCTCAGCCTCCTGAGTAGCTGGGACTACAGCTGCATGCCACCATGCCCAGCTAATTTTTGGATTTTTTTTTTTTTTTAAAGAGATGGGGTTTCACCATGTTGTCCAGGCTGGTCTTGAACTCCTGGGCTCAAGCAGTCTATCTGCCTCAGCCACCCAAAGTGCCGGGATTACAGGTGTGAGACACCATACCTAGCCAAGTTAATTTTTTTAATGGTGAAACATTTTCTTTGCACATAAAATGAGCCAGTGCATGTTGTTTCTCTGAGTAAAAGACAAAATTTATGGCAATGGACAATTAGACTTATACTTTTCTGCAATAAAATTAACAGGGGAAAATTCTCCTCTTAGTTTTCTATTGTTTTCCCATTTATCTGATACTGTAGGCTTAAGACAGTGCTTTTTCATGGGCATGCTGTAAAAAGTACAATAAGGGGACTTAATAGTTCTGTGAAACTGGCATATGTTAGCTGAAAGTATAATTGTAACTGGGAAAAGGGGAAAAAAGTCACTAGTAGTTCAACTATCTGCAGTTTCTGTTAAATTGTGGTTTGTAAGCCTCCAAGAAGTTGCTTTAAATAGTTAGTGACAAATTTGCATACATTTTGCTGCCACTTATACTTTTAAGAATTCTCCAAGTGTCCAATCCATAGATGCCCATTAAATGTTTGTGTATCTGATGTATCTTAAAATTTATTTTAAAGCCCTCTGAGTCTGAAAATAACCTTTTCACTGGCAAGGCCATGGGGCCCCAAATCCAGGAAACCTGCATTTTTAACCCAGCTTTACCCTTATAGGCTGTATCATACTGTGGAAACCACTTCACATCTTTGGCTTTCAGTCTCTTCATCTGTACAATGAAGTGGTTGGGCTAGTTGATCTAATTCTTTGAATGGTGACTTCCTGGAGTTGGAACTGGTTTCCATGGTGAAGTTAATGTAAGAGCTGCAGTTGAGTGCAGATGTTAAGCAATTTTTAAAATGAGTTTTGGTCATTACTGCAGGAATTTATTTTTTAAAAAAGCTGTTGACATTGGGGGTCACAAGTCAAGATGTTGAAACTTGATATCCTGCATACATATATTCAAAAGCAAAGTCCAACATATAGGCATATCATCCCCAACCAGCTACATATATGTAGTTGTTTTTACACTAGTCTGTAATCAGATCTGAGAATGTGTCTTTTATTTATGTAAAAAAAAAAAACTGTCTACTAGCAGTTTTCTCCACACACAACGTATAAACACACACAAAATTCATTACATTCCCAAGCTCTCTCTCTCTAAGAATCCTCTGATCCTGAATCAAAACAACATTTTAGCTAAAGCATTCTGCAAATTCCTTAATTTCATGGTTCCTAGAGTTTATTTCGAGTATGAATTCTCTGGTGTTTAGTAAGAGCTGAACTTCGGCTGAAGTTTTTCCCACATTCCTTACAAGAATAGGGTTTTTCTCCAGTATGAATTCTCTGATGATCATGCAGGTTGGTTTTTTTTCGGAAGGCTCTCCCACATTCATTACATTCATAGGGCTTCTCTCCAGTATGAGTTCTCTCATGCTGAATGAGAGATGAACTTTGACTAAAGGCTTTCCCACAGTCAATACATTCATAGGGTTTCTCTCCAGTGTGGGTTCTCTCATGTTGAGTAAGCGATGAGCGTCGACTAAAGGCTTCTCCACACTCATTACATTCATAGGGTTTCTCTCCAGTATGAATTCTGTGATGCTCTATGAAACTTGTACTCCTTTTGAAAGCTTTCCCACATACATTACATTGATAGGGTTTCTCTCCAGGATGAGAAATAGCTTGCTGACTAAAAGCCTGCTCACAATCATAGGGGTTCTCTCCAGTATGGATCCTCTGATGGTCAGTAAAGTCTGTAATGTGACTAAAGTCTTCCCCACAGTCATTACAATGGTAGGATTTCACTTCGGTCAGAGTGCTTTCATCTTGAGTGAGAGATGAGCTGTGCTTGAAATCTATGCTGTAGTTACTGCTTTGGTAAGGTTTGCCTCTCTTATGAATCCTCATATGTTTATAAAGGGATGGGCTCTGACCAAAAGCCCTCCCACATATGCTACATTCAAAAGGTTTCTCTCCAGTATGAGTCCTCTCATGTTGGACAAGGGAAGAACATCGACTAAAGGCTTTCCCACATTCCTTACACTGGAAGGGCTTCTCTCCACTATGTGTGACCTCATGTTGAGTGAGGGATGTGCCATGCCTAAAGGACCTCCCGCATAGATTACATCGATAGGGTTTCTCTCCAGTGTGAATTCGCTGGTGTTGAACAAGAGAGGAGCTGCGCTGGAAGGCTTTCCCACAGAGACTACACTGATAGGGTTTCTCTCCAGTATGAGCATTCTCATGCTGACCAAGAGATGAGCTATGCCTGAAGGCCTTTCCACACACATTGCATTCAAAGGGTTTCTCCCCAGTGTGAATTCTCTGATGCTCAGTAAGCTGTGTCTTCCAGAGAAAGGTTTTCCCACAGTCAGTACATTCATGGTGTTTCTTTCCAGGATAAATTCCTTGATCTGTTCCATTAGGGAAAGCTCCCTCTCCTTTATGAGTTTTCTCATGTTTAGTAAGCGATGATCTATGAATAAAGGCTTTTCTACATTTATCACACTTATAGGGTTTCTTTTTTGCAAGAATATTATTCTGATTAAGTAAGTCTGCATTATGTCCCAAATTGCTTCCAAGGGTCTCACATTCACTAGGCCTTATTCTTGCAGGAATGTTCAGTTGTGTAACCAAATTGGTGTTCAATCTAGAGTTTTCACCAAATTTATTTTGCTCAAAACTTTGTGGTGTAATTATTTTCTTCTGGGTGGATGCCTCTGATCCCAGATGTCTCTTCCAGTTTTCCTGTTGCCTGTCTAACTGGCTGCTAACATCCCAGGAGTCTTCTAATGTAGCATGTGAGAGATCATGTGTGCAGTGGGATACTCCTGATACATCCTGCTGCAAATGTGAGGATTTGACTTCAGGCCTGGTCTTCCAGTCTGAAAGAAATCCAAAGTACAAAAGTCCCCTACTCCTTCCTGTTGAAATAAACTGCTAGAGTAGGAATGAAGAAAGAGATATAAGTTACATATGACTCAGTTTTGAAATTAGTCCTGTATCCTGAGAAGACCCAAAATGGAGAAAAGGAAAAGTGAAGAAATGATAGTGAAGACTGCAGATCCAGAGTATGTGGTAAGTCCAGAGAATGAGGAAAGCCCATCTAGGAGGGCTGGTTAGAAAATAAGGAAATAAGTGAGCAGGACTGTGTTAGGCACAGATACAAATGGAACAAGATCATAGTCCATCTTAGGATCCTATATGCTCTCCATGCCTCCTATCCTTTTATAAACCACCACAAAATCTGTCTTCCTAATATATCCATTTCATAATTTCTTTACTGTCAACTCTGAGGTTCCAGGTCTCCAAATGCTGCAGAGAAAATCTGTACCCAGCAATATAACTGAAAAGATTATTTGAAATACTGCATTTTCTCAGTTTGTAAAGTATAACCCTTAGAAATCAAGGAGGTCCTTGATCAGGAGGCAAATCATCTTTGTCTTTACAACTGGTACTGTGGTTTTCATCTATTTGAGCTCTGGTTCTACACTAATTACCTCCCTTGACCAAAAAATTTATTTCAATCTGGCTAATAAATTGATCTTTAAGTCCCTGTTTTTACTTCAGAACACTGATACAAGCAAATTGATTAATTTTTAGGGTTTAAGAATGATAACCTTTAAAAACTAAGGGCAGAGAGCTTTTTGGAGTGATGGAAATGTTCTATGTCAATATGAATTTGGGTTAGGCAAGTGAATGCATTTGTCAAAACCAACTGGATGGTACATATAAGACTTATACATTTCACTGTATATAACACTTTCTTTTAAAAACTAAAGAAAATTGAATTCTAGTTAATGACATACATACTAAAAGTGTAGGGGTGAAATGTAATTATGCCTGTAACTTACTTGGAAATGCATCAAAAAGTAAGATGGACTGATAGATGGCTAAAGAAATACATCATAAAGCAAATAAAACAAAATGTTAACAAAGCAAATAAAATAACATGTTAACAACAACGAATGTGATAATCTTGGTGGTAGGTATGTGGTATTGACTGTAAAATTTTTTTCAACTTTCCTATTTGAAAACATTCATAATAAACTGTTGAAAGAGGAAATCACAATAAGGCCCTAAACCCCCAAATTCCTTACCCTGCAATAAGAATCAACTCAAATCCTGAGGACAGAGAATGCCTTGTAATTTTTTTAAGGATTGTTCTCAGTGGGATATGCAAAAAATGCTTGTTGAAATGAATAAATGAGACAAGTTTTCTTGCTAACCAGATTTCTTACTGATCAATCAAGTAAGTTCTGATTGCTTTCTATATGCTCTGCCACACAGATAAAATATATAGAAATACCATAATAAACAGAGCTTGAATAGAAACAAGACAATCTTTTGGCAACTAAAAAAGGGTAAAACCATCGGATGGCATATTATTAAATCTGAGTTTTTATAGTGTAGATGATATAGATGATATTTGTTGTCAGGAAAGGAAGAAATAAATAAATATATTAGTATATATCAGATCTCATGGATTAGATAGATCTTGAAGAACAAATGGCTTTGGATAGGCAGAATATATTGCCTAATGAGGGAAAAGATATGCTGCTTACAGAAAATATTAAGAGAAATTCAACCTAAGGGGATCTGTTTTAGCAGGAATAGAAGGATAATACTGGAGGTATGATAGGGAACTTTTAAATCAGGGAGTTTCTATTTTCTATAGTAAAGTACAGAGAATAATAGCAATAGTTTGTCAGAAATTTTAAGAAGATAAAGCATTAGGCCGGGCGCAGTGGCTCATACCTGTAATCCCAGCACTTTGGGAGGCCTAGGTGGGCAGATTACGTGAGCTCAGGAGTTTGCAACCAGCCTGGGCAACACGGTGAAACCCTGTCTCTATTAAAATACAAAAAATTAGCTGGGCATGGTGGCATATGCCTGTAGTCCCAGCTACTCAGGAGGCTGAGGCAGGAGCATTGCTTGAACCTGGGAGGTGGAGGTTGCAGTGGGCCGAGATCATGTCACTGCATCATGCCAGTGCACTCCAGCCTGGGTTGACAGAGTGAGACTCCATCTCAAAAAAAAAAAAAAAAAAAAGAAGATAAAGCATTAAAATCCAGTGGCTGGGCATGGTGGCTCAGGCCTGTAATCCCAGCACTTTGGGAGGCCGAGGCGGGTGGATCATATTGGGCCAGGAGTTTGAGACCAGGCTGGCCAACAGGGTTTTAGTAGAAACCCCATCTCTACTAAAAATACAAAAACTAGCCAGGCGTGTTGGTGTGTGCTTGTAGTCCCAGCTACTTGGGAGGCTGAGGCATGAGAATTGCTTGAGCCCAGGAGGTGGAGGTTACAGTGACCTGAGATCACAGCCACTGCATTCCAACCTGGGTGACAGAGTGAGATTCTGTCTCAAAATAAATAAATAAATAAATAAAATCAATCCAGTGTGGTTCAGCAACTGACGAATAATTAAACAAAATGTGGTATATCCATACAATGGAATATTACTCAATGGTAAAAAAGAATGATGTACTGATACATGCTAGAACATGATTGAACCTTGAAAACATCATGCTAAGTGAAAGAAGCCAGTGCCATATTACATGATTCCATTTATACAAACTATCCAGGATATACAAATCCATAGAAATAGAAATTAGATTAATGGTTACCAGGTAGTGAGAGGAGTGGGGAATGGGGAGTAACTATTAATGGGTATGAGGTTTCTTGCTGGTGTGAGGAAAATGTTCTGAAATTAGATAGCATTGCTGTTTGTACAACTATCTGAATATATGAAAAAACCACTGACCTCTACGCTCTAAAGGGGTGAATCTCATGGTATGTGAATTATACCTCAATAAAGCTATAATTTTAAAAATCCATTTGATTTATGAAAAGAAAAAACAGAGTGAGCTATTCCAACTGGGAATTACAGCAGTCTAAATCTGGGACCTTAGCAGTGGCTCACACCTGTAATCCCAACACTTTGGGAAGCAAAGGGAAGAGGATTGCTTGAGCCCAAGAGGTCAAGGCTGCAGTGAGCTGTGACAGAGACACTGCACTCCACCATGCGTAACAGAGCAAGACCCTGTCTCAAAACAAAAAATTAGGCCGGTGTGGTCACTCACGCTTGTAATCCCAGAACTTTGGGAGGCCAAGGTGGGTGGATCGCTTGAGCTCAGGAGTTTGAGACCACCCGGGCAACATGGTGAAACCTTGTTTCTTCTCCACCAAAAATACAAAAAATTAGCCGGCTGTAGTGGCACATATCTATAGTCCTAGCTACTTGGGAGGCTGAGGTGGGAGGATTGCTTGAGCCCGGGAGGCAGAGACTGCAGTGAGCAAGATCACGACACTGCACTCCAGCCTGGGTGACAGAGTGAGATCCTGTCTCAATAAAATAATTAATTAATTAATTAATTAATTAAAAAATCTGGGCCCTGGTTTACATTGCCACCAGTAGAAGTTAAAAGGCAAGAAAATCTAAGCTACTTCTCATAGGAAGAAAATAACCTGGGTTGAAATAAAAGACTAAACTAATTAGGGTATCCAGCCTGAGCAATTAAAAATCCACTGGATTCTAACAGGCAAGGGTAGAAATGGGAAATAGGCAAGGTAGCAAAATATACTGGTGGGGGATGAAAGGTAATGAGTTTAGATTTTATGAATTTAATATGAACTATGTGACTTCTGAGAAGGATGAAAGTAACTATGGTACAAATAAGGAAGACTTCTGAGTCTACAGCATACAATAAAGAGCTGCAACTACCAGGAGGCAGGTACTCTGTTAAGGAGGTAATCAAGAAAGGAGGCTAGAAGGCAGGTTCCTTAAGGCAGGGTCACTTAGGGGGAAAAGCAAGAAAAGCTAAAGACATAAAGCTAAGCAGTACTTAACAAGCAAGAAACTGGGAGATGAGGATACTACAGGAACTGTGGAGGGAGGTAATGAGTCAAAGCAGCACGAACGTGAGATGGAAGAAGATGGTGGCAAGGCACGGAGTCTGAAGGCAGGTTATGAAGGGAGAGAGAATTCAGGAAGGCTGTGGGTGTTTCCTACAAGTCTGGGGCATCTGACAGTGAAAGCAGCAAGACTAAACAAGGAAAAGATGGGGGAGTTCAATACAAGAAAGAGATACGGGAGTTCAATTCAAGGAAGAAATACAGGAGTTCAATTCTGAATGAGTAAGAGAAGGGATCTCTAATTAATGAAGGGAATCAGAGGCCACCAGAGGAAAAATATTCCAGCAAGAGCAGGAGCACCCTTTTGAAGAGAGACCTACGAGGTGTTGGCCAGGCGATGGCTTCAGCCTCCAATGCAGATCTAGGAGATCCCAAGCCAGCTGCTGGAGGGTATCTCCCCCTCCCTAAGTTGTGCCATTATCTGCATTCACTCCTAATGCCTCTCACTCATTTACCTGGATAGAAAGGTCGTTGGATTTCTCCCTCTGATATCCATGGCTCTTCTCCTTGCTCCAATTTGAAGATCACCTCTGGCTTGGAAACTTGATATCCTGCTCATGGGTAAATACACAAGATTTGGTTGTTTGTGCAAGTGGACAAAGAACCCTCCTAAGGACAAGTCAGTACTAGTCCTTGATCCTCAGGAACTCTGAAGGAAAAAAAAGGTGCAACTTAAGGAGTCATGCAGTCAAATTGCCTATTTCCAGTTTTGCAAAATAAAGACCTTTTACCTAAAGAGCAGGCTCAAAACCCCATAAAGCTGGGTCCCAATGAAGACTAACAAGCTCTGACCCCTGAGCACCCTGGTCACAGTTACCTAAGCTCTGGGCACCCCCACTGTAGCAACCAAGGAAGGAAAGACCCATCAGCAGGAAAGACACTCAGAGAAGTGGTCCTTACCAAGAGAAACCAGGTGGCTATAGTTCTCCAGCATCACATCCCTGTATAAGCTTCTCTGAGCAGGGTCGACATGGTACCATTCTTCCTGGGTGAAGTCCACAGACACATCTTTGAATGTCACTGATTCCTGTAAGATCACATTCCTGCTCAACTGGGGATCAACCCCACAAATGTTCTAAGGCAATGCTGGGAACATACTGTAGGATCTATCACAACTGGTGATCACACATTTGTTAGACTGAGGAGTCAACGTTGGGTTACGTAAACTCGTTTTTTACATAATTTTGTAAAGGATCTAGTATGTCAGGCAGGAAAGTTATGAGGGGCAATTTGTCCTGCAGACCTGTATCCCTACCTAGCTATCTTCTTGGTTTCTTTCAAAGCCAAGCCTTTTAATACAATCACCAATTCATTGCTGCTTATTCACTTTCTTTGTTACAAAATCCAAATACGGTGGGTAGTAAAAAGTGATGACCTTCCTTCACTGCCATAACCAATCCCACTTTACTTTCAGAAATAACCACTCTTAATAGTTTGGTGTATACACAAAGTCCCTTGTTCATGTTTTTTAACACCCCACCCACCCACTTAACCATACTCACAACACCCCAACACAGAATCTTGTTTTATGAAATACTATACATATTGTTCTACAACTTGCTTTTTGATTTAGCTCTGTATCCTGGAGATCTTTGCATAGTGGAATAATTGCACCTTATTGAACTGCTTCATAGTACTCCACAGTACACCTCTATCACAGGTACCCACTGATTAAAACAAACAACACCTTGCTGTATTAAGAATAAAATGCAACAGGGCACGGGTGGTTCACACCTGTAATCCCAACACTTTGAGAGGTCAAGGCTGGCAGATCACTTGAGCCCATTCACTTCCTTTGTTACAGGAGCCCAAGAGTTTGAGACCATCAAACTCTTGGTCAACAGAGCAAAACCCTATCTCTACAAAATATCAAAAAATTAGCCTGGCATGGTGGTGTGTGCCTACAGTCCCAGCTACTCAGGAGGCTGAGCTGGGAGGATCACTTGAGCCCAGGAGGCGGAGGTTGCAGTGAGCCATGATCATGCCATTGTACTCCAGCCTGGATGACGGAGTGAGACCCTGTCTCAAAAAAAGAGTAAAATGCAATTCCCTCATGGCTTACCAGGCTGTCGCATGCTGATCTTGATATTCCTTGACCACATCAAACTTGTTCCCAGCCCTTTTGTTTGTTATTCCCTAGCCTCCTGCATCTCCACATGGTTGACAACTAGTTAACCAGTTATTCAGGCATCATCTCAAGCATGGCCTCCTCGGGAAGGCTGTCTTAGCACTTCCACTATCCATCACATTATGTGTTTAATTTTCCTGCTAGTCCAGCTATCCCTCACTGCCCAGTTCTTTACACCTGAACTCAAGAACGTATTAGATTCCAATAGAAAGGACACTTGTGCTTCTAGCAATGATCAGAGATATTAGCTTGCTACCCTATTGTCTGTCTCTCCACTGTAAGCTCCATGGGAACATGGACTTTATCTTGATCAGTTACATGCCTGGTGCCCAGAACAACGCCCAGCACCTAGTGGGGGCTTAAAAAACACTTGCTGAATGAATCAATGAACCAGTCCTTGTCAGCAGGTACTGAGATTATTTCCAGTATTCTGCTATTATAAACATTACCATAATAAATACTCTTTGGGCAAACATGCTAGGATTTCTCCTGGCTCGCTAGCTAAAATTACAATGGCTAGGTCAAAGGTCTTTCACTGCTTCATACCCTACTCTAATCACTTTTTCTTCCACCATCCCATGGACACATGGCTGGCTGAGGTGCCCCATGTCTCCCAATTGTCAGTTCTGATGCTACAGAGCTGATTGTCTAGAATCATTTGACCTCGTTAAACCATGAGTCACCTGTGACCATGGCCTCTTTGAGCTATGTACTTTTGGTTAGGATTTTTTTTTTTTTTTTGAGACAGCGTCTCACTCTCTCACCCAGCTTGGAGTCCAGTAGCTCAATCACGACTCACTACAGCCTCAACTGCCAGAGCTCAAGTAATCCTCCCACCTTAGCCTCCAGAGTAGCTGGGACTACAGGCATACGCCACCATATCTGGCTAATTCCTGGTTAGACTTCTGTCTCAGAAAGTATATAATAAAGTATGGCAAAGACAATTAGCGCAAAAAGACGTTGAAAGCAGAGCTGAGTTAGCTGGAGCAGTGAGGGAAGGTTTCACAGAGGCTTCAGCTTATTCTGTACCCTTCTCGTTTGCTTAGGTATAGCTGAACCGGATTCACTCAAATTCCTCAAGGGTATCATTCACTCCTCCCATTTCCCTTAGCTAATTCCATTTCATACTTCAGGTGCTGGTTAGATCTCCAGTAAAGTCTTCTGATCCCCCACTGGAGAGTCAACCTCCCTATCATGTGCTTTAAACCACTCTGCACACCTACCATTATTCAAACAAACCTACTCATCTATTTAATACTTGTTTTCCTAGTTAAACAGTATACATTATGAGGGCAGGGATAATACTTTTGGTTGTTTTTTAAATTCTACACCACCATTGCCCAGCAAGTGCCTGACTCACACTATACCTCTGTTTCCTGAATGAGTTCAGCCTTAGGGAGATGGATGAGATTTGAATATTAAAGGCAGAAGTGGCCCCTTCTACTGAGTGAGGTGCATGACCACATCCACAAACCATATGGCTCCTCTGCCCCATATTTCTGTTCAACACTTGGCTGTGTCCCTGCAGGAACAGGGGAGGGATGAAACAGGTGCCATTTTTCTGATCAAGGTTAGAGATCTGACTGACTAGATATTTACGAGGTGCCTGGATTTACTATATACACTGTGGCAGACTAAAAATGCAAAAGAAAAACACTGCAGTCCTTGAATACGGTTCAGTTTATTTTAAAAGCGTTATTTATTAGAACACAATATGAGACAATACACAGTAAGGTGAGGTGCTGCAGGCGCTCAAAGCAGGAAAGACTGGGAGAGGGAGAGAACACTTCAAGGTAGGCTCTGTACCAGGTCCTAAGAGGTAAGTGCCATCTGCATGGAAGAAGAAAATGTGGGAATCTAATCCAGGGATTGGGAAGCTTGAGAAGGGAGGCTGGTCTTGGGAGAGGCATGGCCAGCAAGGATAAAGGGGCTGGACCAGCCATTTTGAGATAAGTGGTGAGAAGTAAAACCTTCTCCCCATTGCCTACTCTACCCTCTAGACATATTGTCTCTTTGGTTTAGTAACAGTCATTGCCCAATCAGGACTCCTTTGCTTAACTGGTTCCTCATATTTAACATATGGCCTCCTGGTTTCTTTCGTTTTATTTTGTTTAATAAAGATGGGGTCTCACTATGTTGCCCAGGCTGGTCTCAAACTCCTGGGCTCAAGTGATCCTCCCACCTCGGCCTCCTAAAGTGCTGAGATTACAAGTGTGACCCTCTGAACCTGGCCGGCCTCCTGGTTTCATTCTGCTTTCCCAAAGAGTCTGCACTCAAGGTGAAGAATGTGCTAACCAGCAAGCAAACGCCTGCTCCAAGCCACTCATCATTTCTTGCCTTGACAGGGCAACCACTGGCCTCTGTTCTTTAACTCTTGATCCCAACCCCCTTTTTTTTCCCCTGGTCACTATCAGAGTTACTTCAAAACACAAATCTGATCATGTTCACAAACACTTCACTGCGGCCGGACTGAGTGGCTCACGCCTATAATCCCAGCACTTTAGGGGGCTGAGGTGGGTGGATCACCTGAGGTCAGGAGTTCAAGACCAGCATGGTCAACGTGGCAAACTCTTTGGGAAAGCAGAATGAAACCGTCTCTACTAAAAATACAAAAATTAGCCAGGCATGGTGACGGGCGCCTGTAATCCCAGCTACTCAGGAGGATGAGGCAGGAGAATCACTTGAACCTGGGAGGTGGAGACTGCAATGAGCCGAGACTGTGCCACTGCACTCCAGCCTGGGCAACAGAGCGAGACTCCATCTCAAAAAAAAAACAAAAAACAAAAAACAAAACAAAACAAAAAAAAAACAAGGCCAGGCGCGGTGGCTCACACCTGTAATCCCAGCACTTTGGGAGGCTGAGGCGGGTGGATCACGAGGTCGGGAGATCGAGACCATCCTGGCTAACACAGTCAAACCCCATCTCTACTAAAAATAACAGAAAAATTAGCCGGGCATGGTGGCGGGCGTCTGTAGTCCCAGCTACTGGGGAGGCTGAGGCCGGAGAATGGCGTGAACCCGGGAGGCGGAGCTTGCAGTGAGCTGAATCGTGCCACCGCACTCCAGCCTGGGCAACGGGGCGAGACTCCGTCTCAAAACAAAACAAAACAAAACAAAAAAACCACAACCCACAAACCTTCACTGCCTCCCACATTTCCCTATTCCTGTCACCCTCACCCTAGTTCGTGTCACCATCTCTTACCTGGACTACTGCTACAACCTCCTAGTTTATCTCTCCTCTCACTCTTGCCCCACCACCCAAGTCCATTTTCCATATGACAACCAGAGAGATCTTGTTAAAACCTGCCAGACTGCTGGGCATGGTGGCTCACACCTGTGATCCTAGCACTTTGGGAGGCTGAGGTGGGAAGATCACTAAAGGCCAGCTACTTGGGAGGCTGAGGCAGGGAGAACTGCTTGAACCCAGGAGACGAAGGTTGCAGTGAGCTGGGACTGTGCCACTGCACTCCAGCCTGGGCAACAGAGTGAGATTCAAAAAAAAGTATCACGTTCCCTTTCCTTATGCTGACATACAAGGATCTTGGCCAAATGGTGGAGCCCAAAGCAAGGAACTAGGAACAGCATATACTAAGCTGAGAAGACTCAATTTCATGGGCTCCTACAAAGCTCCATAATGAATAAATGAATAATATCCTTGAGTAGATCTTACACCTCCTGGAGATCCAATTACCTCATCAATAACATGAGTTCCCTGAACTACAGAAATAAAGAGTTTTATGAGCAGATGGGGTGAAAGGGCACTTCCAGAAAGGACATGTACCAATACAGAGTTTGCCCAATTAGAAAACATCACATTTATGGCAATACAGTGTGGTGTCTCCACTTAAGTACTCGGTGGCCTCTGATACCAGACCGATCATAGTTTAATAAGCTGATAGTTGACAATGTAACTAACAATGGTGTACAGAGAGAAGAACATCACTGTCAACCTTTGCACACACACAGATTCCTACTGCATCACCATCTGCAGTACTGAAGACTGGAAACCTGGACCTCCTCCTTGACTCTTCATTTTTCCTTTATGCCTTGCAGTCACCAAAAGCCTCAGAAATGTCTCCTGAATTCAGTCCCTTGCCTTCATCCTTCAAATCCAGCTGAAATCCTCCCTTGCCAATGACAGCATTAATCCAGGGAATGGCAATCTAGAGCCACACAGTCTAATATGGCAGCCACTGGCCACATGTGGCTATTCATTATGTTTTTAAATTAAGGATTTAGATGTTCACCCAATTATAAACTGCTTTTAAATACTAGGAGGAAAAGAAAAAGAGCAAACAAACTTACAAGCCACACTTGCAATGTAGCTAGTCCAAATGGGCATGTGTGATTAAGTAAAATACACACTGGGCCAGGCACAGTGACTCACACCTACAGTGGGTCACGCCTGTAATCCCAGCACTTTGGGAGGCTGAGGTGGGTGGATCACCTGAAGTCAGGAGTTTGAGACCAGCCTGGCCAACATGTAGAAACCCAGTCTCTACAAAAATACAAAAATTAGCTAGGTGTGGTGGCACACGCCTGTAATCCCAGATACTCAGGAGGCTGAGGCAGCAGAATGGCTTGAACCAGGAGGCGGAGGTTACAGTGAGCCAAGATTGCGCCACTGCACTCCAGCCTGGGCGACAGAGCAAGACTCTGTTTCAAATAAATAAAATAAAATACACACTGAATTTCAAAGACTTACTATCAAGGAAAAAATGTAAAATACCTCATTAGTAATTTTAAAATATCACATGTAGAGATGATAATATTCTGGATATATTATTTTAAATAATATGTATTACTAAAATTAATTTCACTTGTTTCTTTTTACATTGTAGCCACTAGAAAACTTAAAATTATACATGGAATGTGTATTTCTTTGGGACACCACTGTTCTACATTGTTCTAGGTCTCCACCTCAGGCCATCTTTCTCTCAAATGCTGCCTCCTGTCATACACCCAAAGCTTCTGCCACATGGACTCTTTGTTCCAGTAACATTCTTTTGTGTCTCTTTGCCTTTATACATCCTATTCTGACCATAATGTACTTTCTTCCCTCAGTTTCACAGGAAAAATTCCTAGTCATCCTTGTAGAACCAGTTCACTGTTCCATTCCCTCCTGAAGCTTCCTCACATCCTCCGTGCTCCCCATCCCCCTTCAGCATTTGGTCCCCATCTCCATTTCAGAACTGTAGCTATCTAGTTACATTTTTCTCCCTCAAGAACTTCTTTTTTTTTTTTTTTTTGAGACGGAGTCTTGCTCAGTCGTCCTAGCTGGAGTGCAGTGGCGCGATCTTGGCTCACTGCAAGCTCCACCTCCTGGGTTTATGCCATTCTCCTGTCTCAGGCTCCAGAGTAGCTGGGACTACAGGCGCCCACCACCACGCCCGGCTAATTTTTTTTGTATTTTTAGTAGAGATGGGGTTTCAACATGTTAGCCAGGATGGTCTCGATCTCCTGACCTTGTGATCCACCTGCCTCGGCCTCCCAAAGTGCTGGGATTACAGGCGTGAGCCACCACGCCCGGCCAGGAATTTCTTAAACTCCTTTTCATTTTAGTATCTCCGACACTGCAAGTGGAGTGTCCAGAATCACCTGGGCAGCTTTTCTCAATTGTCCATGCATGGAGGGTCCTGCCCAGCATCTTTTAAAAGCTCCTGAGGTGGTTCACTATCAAAAAGCAACAGCTCAGATTTCTCGAACACTCGCTGTTAGGCAAGCACTGAACTCGGTCATTCATGTGCACTCTCACATTTCCTCACTGAAGCCTTGTCACCACCCCACAGGAAGCAGGCACTACTTCCTGACTGGTTCTGAAGCCTGACCCTGGTTAAGAACCACTGCCTGGCACAGAGCAAGCATTCCAAACATGTCTGCTGAGTGAATGGATACAGAATCTGGGTAATTCTCACTGGAGGAAAATGAAGAGTTGTTTCGAGGATTTAAAAAAAACGTGGGTTAGTGAATTAAATTCTTGGATTATAAAAAGCAGAGGCAAACAGAAAAACGATGGCATTAACAGCCAAATCTAAGGCTGGTTCCTCTTAAGCACCAGCCAAATAGAAAAACCTCTCATAAATCTAGTAAGAAGAAATTTTTAAAAGATGAACTTCAAGATAGGAGGATAAGGCCAGGAACAGTGGCTCATGCCTGTAATCCCAGCACTTTGGGAGGCCGAGGCGGGTGAATCACCTGAGGTTGGGAGTTCGAGACCAGCCTGACCAACATGGAGAAACCCCATCTCTACTAAAAATACAAAATTAGCCGGGTGTGGAGGCGCATGCCTGTAATCCCAGCTACTCAGGAGGCTGAGGCAGGAGAACTGCTTGAACCTGGGATGTGGAGGTTGCGGTGAGCCAAGATTGTGCCATTGCACTCCAGCCTGGGCAATAAGAGCAAAACTCCGTCTCAAAAAAAAAAAGGAGGATAAACAAAACAGTGAAATACACAATAGTGTGTTAAGAAATGCAAAAAATCTTAACAAAAAACTTTTAAATTCTAAACTACTGATGTTTACACAAAAAAGCAGAAACCTTTATAATTGAGGAGGAAATAAAGAAAATTGTTGCCAAACCATCTTGTCTATAAAAATCCTGAGTCTAAATGTTTTATAGGTAAATTCTTTCAAAAGACAGAAAAAGGTGAAAAGCAATCTGAATGTTTCTACAAATTAAGGATAAGCATGACACCAAAACCTGTCCAAGAGTGCTTTCTCTCTGTTGGCTATTTCCCTTAGTAATACAGATACTAAAAAATGATCAACTGGGCTGGACGCAGTGGCTCACACCTGTAATCCCAGCACTTTGGGAGGCCAAGGCAGGTGGATCACTTGAGGTCAGAAGTTCGAGACCAGCCTGAGTGACATGGTGAAACCCCATCTCTACTAAAAAATCAAAACTAGCCAGACATGGTGGTACATGCCTGTAATCCCAGCCACTTGGAAGACTGAGGCAGGAGAATCGCTTGAACCCAGGAGGCGGAGGTTGCAGTGAGCTGAGATTGTACTCCAGCCTGGGCAACAAGAGCAAAAACTCTATCTCAAAAAAAAAAAAAAAAAAAAAAAAAAAGAAAGAGATCAACTGTATTTTGAAAAACTTATGTATTGTAACCAAGTGGAATTTTATCCCAGCATTATGTATAATAGTAAAAATTTCAGAAATAACCTAAATGTTCTCTGAGAAATGGCTAAATAAATTTTGGTACATTCATACAAAGCAATATAATATAGTCATTAAAACTGATTTTATTTTTATTTATTTATTTATTTATTTTTTTGAGACGGAGTCTTGCTCTGTCGCCCAGGCTGGAGCGCAGTGGCGCGATCTCGGCTCACTGCAAGCTCCGCCTCCCGGGTTCACGCCATTCTCCTGCCTCAGCCTCTCCGAGTAGCTGGGACTACAGGCGCCCGCCACCATGCCCGGCTAATTTTTTGTATTTTTAGTAGAGACGGGGTTTCACCGTGGTCTCGATCTCCTGACCTCGTGATCCGCCTGCCTCGGCCTCCCAAAGTGCTGGGATTACAAGCGTGAGCCACTGCGCCCGGCCTTAAAACTGATTTTAAACAACAAGAATCCTCATAAAACTTATACAAAATTTAAAATATGTTATAATTAAAAATGTTTAAGGGGAAAAACATGCATAAGGAGAAAAGGAAATTCATCAAAACAAATACAGAGGTCCTAAGGAAGAGGGATCATAAATGACTTTTTCTATCAAAAAGTCTAGATTATTAAGCAATTAATACCCAGAATATATACAGAACTCCTAAAAATCCAAAAAAAAAACAATTCAAAAATGGGCCAGGAACTTGAATAAACATTTCTCCAAAGAAGACATACAAAGATGTTCAAAAACACTAATCATCAGAGAAATGCAAATCAAAACTACAATGAGATATCACCTCACACAGGTTAGGATGGCTACTATCAAGATAAAACAGAAAATAACAAGTGTTGGGGGGACGTGGAGAAATTGGAACCCTTTGTGCACTGTCGTTAAGAATGGAAAAAGGTACAGCTGCTATGGAAATAGTATGGTGGTTCCGGAAAAAAATTACCGTATGACCCCGCAATTTCTCTCTGCGTATACAACCAAAAGAATTCAAAGTCAGGTCTCAAAGAGATATCTGTACCCCCACGTTCAACAGTTCAATGCCTCATGTTCATGTTCAGTGCCATAGCAGCATTATTCACAATAGCTAAACATGTAAACAACCGAAGTGTCTATCAACGGATGAATGGATAAGCAAAATGGAATTGTATTTAGCCTTAGAAAGGCTTTTATTTTAAAGTACTGTATTCAGACTTAAAAAGAAAGAAAATTCTGATATACACTACGACTTAGATGAATCTTGAAGACATTATAATGAAATAAGCCAGCCACAAAAAGATACATACTGTATGATTTTGGCCAGACGTGGTGGCTCACGCCTGTAATCCCAGCACTTGGGAGGCTGAGATGGGCAGATCACTTGAGGTCAGGAGTTCGAGACCAGCCTGGCCAACATGATGAATCCCCAGCTCTACTAAAAACACAAAAATTAGCTGGGCGTGGTGACACATGCCTGTAGTCCCAACTCTCAGGAGGCTGAAGCAGAACTGCTTGAACCCAGGAGGCTGAGGATGCAGTGAGCCGAGATTGCGCTACTCACCCCGGCCTGGGTGACAAAGCAAGACTCCGTCTTAATAAAAAACAAAACAAAACAAAACATACTGTTTGATTCCACTTATGTAAGATAGAGTAGTCAAAATCATACAGATAGAAAGCAGAATGGTAGTTGCAGGGGCTGGAAGAAGAAAGAATGAAGAGTTATTGTTTAATGGATTATAGAGTTTTCAGTTTTACAAGGTGAAGAGTTTTGAAGATGGATAGTGGTGATGGTTGCATTACATATGAGTGTATTTAATACCACTGAACGGTACACTTAAAATTAGTTAAGATTGTCTTATGTGTATTTTGTCAAAATTTTTAAAAATTGAAAAAGATTATATTAAAGGTAAAAAGTCTCTAATATTATATATGCTCACATACTTTAATAAAATATACTTTATTTGTTTTGAGTCAGAGTCTTGCTGTGTCACCCAGGCTGGAGTGCAGTGGTGCAATCTCAGCTCACTGCAACCTCTACCTCCCGGGCTCAAGTGATTCTCATGTCTCAGCCTCCGAAGTAGCTGGAATTACAGGCGTGTGCCGCCACACCTGGCTAATTTTTGTATTTTTAGTAGAGATGGGGTTTCATTATGTGGCCCAGGCTGGTCTCGAACTCCTGGTCTCATGCAATTCGCCCGTCTCAGCCTCCCAAAGTGCTGGGATTACAGGTGTGAGCCACTGTACCTGGCCATAAGATATACTTTAATAAAAGTAATACAACATGGAAAAGTTAAGGAAAATAATCTTATTTTTGAAACAGTTTTTTTTTGAGATGGAGTCTCGCTCAGTCACCTAGGTGGGAGTGCAGTGGCATGATCTCGGCTCACTGCAAGCTCCGCCTCCCAGGTTCACACCACTCTTCTGCCTCAGCCTCCCGAGTAGCTGGGACTACAGGCACCCGCCACTGTGCCTGGCTAATTTTTTTGTATTTTTATTAGAGACGGGCTTTCACCATGTTACCATGTTAGCCAGGATGGTCTCAATTTCCTGACCTCGTGATCTGGCCGCCTCAGCCTCCCAAAGTGCTGGGATTACAGGCATGAGTCACTGCACCTGGCCTGAAATAGTTCTCAGGAACAGGTTTTGACATCCTAACATCCCAAAGACAAATTTTTTTAAAACTGTTCAGTGCAAATCACATTGTTTCATGTAATCATTTTATCAGAAAATAAAATGGGCTCATTGTGACTGGAAAATATAATTTGTGCTATATTAGGAGCAGAAAGTATAAAATTGCTGCTTGGGCTTAAGTGGTTATGAATGATCATGTTACCTCGTGTTTAGTCTGGGCAAGGGATTGAAGGGAGGGGTCAAATGGCCTTACTCTAAAGGAGCACAAAGCCTGGTACAGAGAAAGCTGGGTGAATGCACCACTCCATTCCATGTAAGAACAGTATTATATAATAGGCGTGCATAGGCCGGGCGCGGTGGCTCATGCCTGTAATCCCAGCACTTTGGGAGGCTGAGGCGGGCGGATCACGAGGTCAGGAGATCGAGACCATCCTGGTTAACATGGTGAAACCCCGTCTGTACTAAAAATACAAAAAATTAGCTGGATGTGGTGGCATGCGCCTATAGTCCCAGCTACTCTGGAGGCTGAGACAGGAGAATTGCTTGAACCCAGGAGGTGGAGGTTGTAGTGAGCTGAAATCACACCACTGCACTCCAGCATGACAGAGTGAGACTCCATCTCAAAATAAAAAAGCAAAAAGAAAAAAAAAAAGGTGTTCACAGGTGCTATGGGCACACACAGGAGTGGTACCTAACCTTACACAGGGGAAGGTGCAATTTGAGCTGAGGCTTAGAGACTACCTCCTGTCAGCTCAGGCCGAAGCTGAGAAGGGGAACCTCTGGACAGAGGGAGCTCAGACATCCTTGACCACAAACATCCTGACCTGATTCAGCAACTGGTCTGGTTTCCCCTGGTGGCCCCAGGAGCATCTTTTCTGAGTTTGGGTGACCTAAGCCAGGTTTTGCTGGGTCTGTTCACCCTGATGATCTAACCAGAGCTTTTGTAATCCAGAGTCAACAGAGATCAGGCCCTGACCCCTCCTCCCCATTTCCTCTCTATCAAGGAAATCTCTTCTCTAACATGAAGAGATCTGGTCTCCATATGCAGCATTTTTCTTATAAAACTTCCCTCATTTCTCTTTTCTGTTTTATTTTTTTTTTTGAGATGGGATCTCTCTCTGCTGCCCAGGCTGGAGTGCAGTAGTGCAATCATAGCTCACTGTAGCCTCAAACTCCTGAGCTTAAGTGATCCTCTCACCTCAGCCTCCCAAGTGGCTGGGACTATAGGTGTGTGTGCCACTACACCTAGCTTAAAACTTCTCTCATTTCTTAGTGTTCTGGTGGCTTCAACTTTAAGAACGGCAAATGCCTTTTTTGTTTCCTAACTAAAAATGTAGTACACATGTGATGAGAAAGAGGCCAGCCAGTGTGGTGGCTCACACCTGTAATCCCAGCATTTTGGGAGGCCAAGGCAGGTGGATCACTTGAGGTCAGGAGTTTGAGACCAGTCTGGCCAACATAGTGAAACCCCATCTCTAGTAAAAATACAAAAAAATCAGCCGGGCGTGGTGGTGCACACCTGTAATCCCAGCTACTTGGGAGGCTGAGGCAGGAGAATTGCTTGAACCTGGGAGGCAGAGGCTGCAGTGAGACGAGATTGCGCCACTGCACTCCAGCCTGGGTGACAGAGCAAGACTCCACCTCAAAAAAAAAAAAAAAAAAAAAGGCAGGCCAGACGCAGTGGCTGACACCTATAATCCCAGCACTTTGGAAGGCTGAGGCAGGCAGATCACGAGGTCAGGAGATTGAGACCATCCTGGTCAACATGGTGAAACCCTGTCTCTACTAAAAATACAAAAATTAGCTGGGCATGGTGGTGCATGCCTGTAATCCCAGCTACTCGGGAGACTGAGGCAAGAAAATCGCTTGAATCAGGGAGTTGGAGGTTGCGGTTGAGCCAAGATCATGCCACTGCACTCTAGCCTGGTGACAGAGCAAGACTCTGTCTCAAAAAAAAAAAAGAAAGAAAAAAAAGGCAAATAAGGATGCATAATGTTTACATAGACATTGCTACTAATGATCCTATAGATACATAGCTATATCTACGCAAACATTCTAAATGGGTATCCTGGCTCCTCCATCTCTGCTCCCAGTCCCATCCTGCTTCAGGTGGAGCCAGTTCAGGAATTTAACTATGTTCAGGGGAAAGGTCCCACTCATCAAAACACCTCTCCAAAGGAACTATTATCAAATATAATATCAAACTTTTTCTCCTAGGATTCATCATTCATGGCAATCTTTTAAAAAATCTAAGAAGTTGTATTAGTTCCCTGCCTCAAATCATCAGCTCAAGCTACAATGGCCTCTTTGCTGCTCCTTGAATACACCAGACACACATCTTGCCACTAGGCTGTTCCCTCTGCCCAGAGCACTCTTCCCCTAGACATCAACTCCCTCATCGCCTTCAAGTCTGCTCAGGTGTCACCATCTCATTAAGGATAAGGCTTACCCTGACCACATCATTTTAAATTGCACCCCTACTACAAACCCCCCACCTCCCCACTCAGTCCCCCTTACCTTTCTCTACCTTTTTTCCCTCTTGAGATACTACTGCCTTCTAGGATACCATACAATTTACTTATTTACTGAATTCTTCTGTCTGCCCTCTCTAGAATGTAAGCTCCTTGAGAGCAGAGTCCTTTCTAATTTTGTTCATTGAAGAATCCCAACTGCCTAGAAAAGTGCCTGACACATCATAGGGCTCAATGACTATCTGATGAATGAGCAGATGAATGAATGAACGAATGAATGAGTTACAAGGCCAAAAAGAACAACTCCAAACTCCTTCCATTCTCCTCTACCCACTGCCAGCAGCCCACAGCTGATGTTACAAAGAAAATGCTTTAATGAACATGCACCCCCATCTTCTTGTCTCCCAACTCCCCTGATTCACCAAGTCAATCAGCTCTACCCTCTCCCTTTTGTTTTTTGGGGTTTGTTGAGATGGAGTCTCACTCTGTCACCTAGGCTGGAGTGCAGTGGTGGGATCTCAGTTCACTGCAACCTCCACCTCCCAGGTTCAAGCGATTCTCCTGCCTCAGCCTCCCTAGTAGCTGGGACTACAGACACCCGTCACCATGCCTGGCTAATTTTTGTATTTTTAGTGGAGACAAGGTTTCACCATGTTGGCCAGGCTGGTCTCGAACTCCTGACCTCAAGTGATCCGCCTGCCTCGGCCTCCCAAAGTGCTGGGATTACAGTCCCCTTTTGTTTTCACCTGCTTAGACTCCGCTCCTATTCAAAGGTGAAAACTCCACTGACTTCTTCCCACCAGCAGAATGTCCTGGCCCCTCTCTTAACTCCAAGCAGCCTCTGGACCTCTGCAACAACACTTGACACCAGCTCTCTTGGGCTCTACTTCTGCAGGAGACTGTCTGCTCCCACTAAATTAACTTTACAGTTAAGCAGTCACAGGACTCATTACTAATCTCTGCATTCCCCTGAGGGTCATGCTCAGAGAAGGGGAACCACTGCTAAAGGGAAATTTCTGCCTGAAAAGCCCCGTTTAGGACCAGTGTTCTGTTCTGTCCTTTATCCCTGGTTATCACCTGCAGCCTGAATTAGATAACCCAAGTGGACATCATCAGGCCATTCGATGAGAATGCAACTAAGCCAGGGTGTTCAGGGAACATAGCTTGAAAAGTCAAGTTTACAGTGGTCCTTAAAATTCATTGCTCAGAACATGAGTCCACTTTCACCACTAAAAAGGTATCCTCCCACTATGGAAAAGACTGGAGTCCCTGATGAGGTGTTAAGTCATCTAATTCTCACAAGCCTATGGAGGACACTTTGCATGTAAAGGGGATAATGATCATCATGTGCTCTGGCTCTCCTTAAACCAAGTAACTGTCTTGTTTTAGTACTGTCAGGTGCCTTACTCCTTAAGGCTCATCCCTGTAAAACAGAAACATATAATAAGAAGTAAATATATTTATTAGAAAAGGCAGGCCGGGCCCGGTGGCTCATGCCTGTAATCCCAGAACTTTGGGAGGTCAGGAGATCGAGACCATCCTAGCCAACATGGTGAAACCCCGTCTTTACTAAAAATACAAAAATTAGCTGGGCATGGTAGCACATGCCCAGCTGTGGTGGCTCACACCTGTAATCCCAACACTTTGGGAGGGTGAAGCGAGCAGATCACTTGAGCTTAGGAGTTCAAGTCCAGCCTGGCGAAACTCCATCTTTACAAAAAACACAAAAATTAGGCCAGGCGTGGTGGCTCACATCTGTAATCTCAGCACCTTGGGAGGCCAACGTGGGCGGATCAGTTGAGGTCAGGAGTTCGACACCAGCCTGGCCAACATGGTAAAACCCTGACTCTACTAAAATACAAAAAAATTACCCGGGTGTGGTGGTGCACACCTGTAATCCCAGCTACTAGGGAGGCTGAGGCAGGAGAATCACTCGAACCCAGGAGGTGGAGGTTGCAGTGAGCCGAAATCATCCCACTGCACTTCAGCCTGGGTGACAGAATGAGACTCTGTCTCAAAAAATAAAATAAAATAAACAAAAAAATACAAAAATTAGCCGGTGGTGGCGTGCACCATGACAGATGTTGCAGTGAGCCAAGATCATGTCACTGTACTCCAGACTGGGTGACAGAGAGAGACTCTGTCTCAAAAAAAAAAAAAAAAAAAAAAAAAAGCATGATGTATTGTATGCTTAATTCACTGTAAACTGCTCTTTCAAAGGACATTACTAAGTTGGTGTTTTTATCTTTAAATTTTTTTTTTTTTTTTGCAGAGACGGAGTCTCACTATGTTGCCCAGGCTGGTCTCAAACTCCTGGGCTTAAACGATCCTATTGCCTCAGATTCCCAAAGTGCTGGAGTTACAGGTGTGAGCTACTGTATCTGGCAACTTGGTATTTTTATTTGAATTGATCTTGATGTCTCAAACACCTAGCAACTACAATCTGTCATTTTTCCTTAATTCTAAAGAGAGTGTAGACTCAAAAATACAGATACCATCTGGATCTTGATGTATTTTCACCAATATGTAAATCAATGGATAACCTTAAGAGTTGTGATTCTTCTAGAAAATGCCCCCTCTGCCACTAGAAGAAATGGGTTCACGAATCAGCATTACATTAATTAAGGTGAAGGCTGGACTTCTGGCGGTGGGGAGTGGTGTACTCTATTACAATTTTGTTAAAGCAGAAAAGGACACAAAAAGCTCTGGGAGAATCAGCCCTGGTTTTGTTTTTGGTTGTTTTTTATTTTGTTTTGTTTCTGCCTCCTTGCCCAAGAAATCCCATCTCCAGCCTCTTCCTAGACATGTTCTAACTAGGCTTCTACGGTCCCTTACGGACTCTCTATGGGCCCTGGGTCAGAAGCTGGGGCTCCTCTCTCCTCACTTGCCGACGGTCACTTCCTCCTCTACAGTGTTTCATCCTGTCACCCCACTCTCTCCATTTCTTATTGACAAGAGTTCAAAAAACTGGCGTGGCATTCAGGACTCTCAAAACTGACACTTCCCAACACATCCAATCTCAACTCCTCCCACAAGATCGCACCACACTGGCCCCCTCTACCCCACAGAGCAGCCTCCCCTTTGGGAATCCAGCTCCCCAAAGCCTGGGGTTTTGCAAAGCCATTAGGCTCCGATCGAGCCAAGCAAGCAAGGGAGTCGCCAGGCGGAGAACAATGACTGCTCCAAACACCCTTGGGAGATGGGATGGATGGATGGATGGGATGCCCAGGAGGTTAGGAACGCGTTGCTCACCTGGGGCGCGGCCGTCGGAGGCCTCGGGGCCATTCCTGCCTCGCCAGGGCCCGGCTCCGGGGCAGGAGCTGGGGAGAAAGGACAGGGCCCACTCACCCCGCTGCAACACCGACCCCACCCCACCACGCCCCGCCTCCCCCTCCGCCCCTAAACCACATCTCCAGCGGAGATGGTGGCGAGGACCGCGGAACCAGCCTGGGCCTGCCGCTCCCCATCCCCGAAATGAAGGGCTCGGCGGCCTTCCGGACACCCCCCTCCGGCCACGCCCAGTCCCCTTCGCAGGGTGGTGGGCGAGGCCCGGCTGACACCCGCCAAACCCAGGAGGGGTGCCGCCCAGACCCGCGCACTCGGAATCACCGCCTCTGGGGGGCTCCGGATTTCGCGACCTCCGGCCCACCCAGAGCCTCGGGCAGCTCCTCCCGCCGCCGCAGGCTCGGTTATCTCCAATTCTGAGCTGCGGAGGGGCTGCCCAAAGGGGCCTCAGCCACTCCGGGGTCGGACAATGGCCGCAGCAGCGGGGCAGAGCCGGAAGTGCGCCTGCGCACGCGGAGCCTCGCTCCCGCAACCTCGAGGCCGCGCCGGGCAAGCGAACTACACTTCCCAGAGGCCCGCGGGCGCGGGCCCCGCCTCGGCGGCCTCCGAAGGCGCGTTAGGGACCCCTGCGAGGGCCGAGGGAGGCGGCCAGTGTGGCTCGAGCGTGCGTGTGTCCCTGTATTCCTGTCACTGTACGCCTCCTCTGTGCAAGGGGCTTGTTGCTAGCTGGGGGATCGGCCGGGTAAGACCCTGGTTTCGGGGAGCAAGCGTACGCCCCTTTGGACGAGCCTGACGATAAAAACGCAAACATATCAACAAGATAATGTCAGGTCCTGACTTCAGCTGTAAGAGTGACACAGGAAGGGAGTGAGACAGCGTCAGAGGGTGGGACATTTGCATCTTCATCAAAAGGCAATTTTCTATTTCTCATTTCAGAGAAAAGAGAAACTTCGGATAAATGCGTGGCCTCCTGAACAATGTGAAAAGGCAGACCTACTACCGTGTTATTTCATTACTTCGTGGCCCCTTAACGCAGGATTTTGTGTTTGGGACAAGCCAACAGTGATGGAAATTTTCTTTCTTTCTTTTTCTTTTCTTTCTTTTTTCTTTTTTTTTGAGACGGAGTTTTGCTTTTGTTGCCTAGGCTGGAGTACAATGGCGCGATTTTGGCTCACCGCAACCTCCGCTTCCCGGGTTCAAGCGATTCTCCCGCCTCAGCCTCCAGAGTAGCTGGGATTACAGGCATGCGATGCGTCACCAAAGAGTCGGAACCCGGGGTGAAGAACCCAGAACCGGCGCCCTCTTACTGTGCCCATGTTACCTAACAACCACGCCCGTCTAATTTTGTATATTTAGTAGAGACGGGTTTTCTCCATGTTGGTCATGCTGGTCTCGAACTCGCAACCTAAGGTGATCTGCCCGCCTCGGCCTCCCAAAGTGCTGGGATTACAGGCATGGGCAACCGCACCCGGCCCGATGGAAATTTTCAACACAAAGATAGGTCAACTTTTAGATACAGCTATTAGGTTTATGTAATTATGTCTTATGTATCACAGATATTCAGGCTACATTTCCTAGATTTCAGCTTGATTTCTTAACATTAGAGCATCGCATACCAACGTGGTAGAAAATGACTGCAACAATATGTTCCTTATGTCACACTGCTTTATCAAAAATATGAACATTCAAAAATAAATGCTTTATGCCGGGTGCGGTGGCTCAAGCCTGTAACCCCAGCACTTTGGGAGGCTGAGGCTGGCGGATCACCTGAGGTCAGGAGTTTGAGACCAGCCTGACCAACATGGAGATAACTCGTCCCTATTAAAAATACAAAATTAGTCAGGCGTGGTGGCGCATGCCTGTAATCCCAGCTACTCAGAAGACTGAGGCAGGAGAATCGCTTGAATCCGGGAGGCGGAGGTTGTGGTGAGCCGAGATTGCACCACTGGACTCCAACCTGGGCAATAAGAGCAAAACTCCATCTCAAAAACAAAACAAAACAAAACAAAACAAAAAAGGGAGAAAATTTCCATCACTGTTGGCTTGTCCCAAACACAAAATCCTGCGCAAGGGGCTAACAAGTAATGAAATAACACGTCAATAGCACAGGGAGGCTGAGGAGGGAGGAGCCCAGGAATTAAAAGACCAGCTTGGGCAACATGGCAAAACCCCGTCTCTACAAAACATACAAACATTAACTGGTTGCAACAGTGTACGCCTGTGGTCCCAGCTACTTGGGAGGCTGAGGTGGGAAGATCATTTGAACCCGGGAAGCAGAAGTTGTGGTGGGCTGTGATTTCACCACAGCACTCCGGCCTGGGCGGCAAAGTGAGACTCTGTCTCAAAAAATATATATATAAATTAATGAATGCTTTCTATCACTGCTTTGTGAATATAGTGCTCTGGAATTAGCAGAATGCATAATTCACAAGTATGAATTAGAGTGGACCGGGAGGCCTCTCTGAGGCAAGTGACTTAGTAGCTGCAACTTAAGGCAACTGCAGGCTGGGCATGGTGGCTCATGCCCGTAATCCTAGCACTTTGGGAGGCTGAGGGGGGCGGATCACTTGAGGTCAGGAGTTCGAGACCAGCCTGGCCAACATGGTGAAACCCCATCTCTACTAAAAATACAAAAATTAGCAGGGTGTGGTGGCACGCGCCTGTAGTCACAGCTACTTGGGAGGCTGTAGCAGGGGAATCGCTTGAACCCAGGAGATGGGGGTTGCAGTGAGCCAAGATTGCACCACTGCACTCCAACCTGGGTAAGACATGGAGACTCTGTCTCAAAACAACAACAACAACAAAAAAAACCCAACAACAACAACAAAACAACTGCAGGTACATAAGGGGAAAAGAATTCCAGGCTGAAGAAACTGAAGGTGCAAAAGCTGTCAGATGGGAACAAGCTTGGTGTGCTTAGGAACAGATAAATGCCTAATGTAGCTTAGCAGAGTGAGGGATAAGAGAGTGAGCAGAGCAGAGGTAGGGCAGGTAGACTGGGGCTTGATGGAGCAAGGCTTTGGAGGTTGTGATGAGGGGTGTGGATTTTACTTTGAGTGTGATGAGAGCCATTGGCTTAGTAACAACAGTGGAGTCACTTATTACTATGAGAAAATAAGAGGAATTTTTCCTACTGTCCCAGAATTGGTAACCAGGACTCAGAGTTGAGGATTAAGTTCTGCATTCTAAGGAAAGATGAAAACATTTGGGGTGAGAACCTCTCAGGTCTTATCAAAGGAAGCTGGGTGCTGAATTCTGAATTTGCTCTGTTACTGTTAACCACTGACACAATGCCACCCCTCTTTCCCAGGCTATATAAGAGTATGATGGGAAAGAAAAGGAAAAATCCCTACCCAGGCACAGTGGCCTGTACTTCCCACACTTTAGGAGGCTGAGGAGGGAGGATCGCTTGAGCCTAGGCGTTCCAGACCATCCTGGGCAACATAGTGAGACCTCGTTTCTACAATAGTAATAATAATAATGCCAGGTGTGGTGGCATGCTGGTAGTCCCCAACTACTGGGGAGGCTGAGGTGGGAGGATCAGCTTGAGCTAGGGGAAGTTGAGGATGCAGTGAGCTGAGATCGTGCCACTGTACTCCAGCTTGGGTGACAGAGCAAGACCCTCTCTCAAAAGAAAGAAAAAGGATTCCTCAGATGAGCAAGCCTTCCACCTGCTGCGGAAGGCAGTGTTCACCCCCACTCCCACTTGCAAGATAAATGTGAGAAAGAGCACTCAAACATTGAGCCTACCCAAGAGAGCGGAGGTTTTAAAAACTGCACTGCTACCTCCCAAAGAGAAAGAGAACAACGCTGTTTGTAAGGAGAGCAACCTGAATTTCTGCTGTTTGTGTAGAAAGTGCATGTACTGGAAAATAATTGGGCTTTTAGCCCCCAGGGGAAAGGTGTGCAGTTCACAATAGTAAGAGGCTGTGGAATTAACTGGGTGTGAGTAAGAGGCTGTGGAATTAACTGGGTGTGAGAAGAAGCTCACACCCATTTGGAGATTGAAGGAAGCTGAGGCAGAGCCGGGTGTTCCAAGTCGGGTATCTATTGGTTTTCTCTAAGGAACTCACAGATGCACTTCTGCTTCTGGGAGTGTGGCTCAGCAACTTTAATGCTGGATAAAATAATTTAAAAATCTTTTAAAATGTATTGATGAGCTAGAAAATTAGTAAGGAATACAGAGAAGCCCAAACCCAAACAAAATGAATAACTTAGAGAGTAGTAGGCAAAACATGGAACGCTAGCTTTCACCTGGGAATCATTTGCCAAATGAGGCAAACTTGAGCTTTGTTTTTCTTTCTTTTTTTTTATTCGGTCTCCGTAGAGACTGTCAAAAATTAAATTGCCAATGCCTAGTATAGTTCAAGTCATTATGGCAGTGTGTTGGGAAAAGTTTTCAATTAGCAGTAATTGTGCCTCGGATAAACCTCATTGGTTACGATACTGCCACTGCACAAAGCTAAGAGCTTTGTTTTTCATAGTCCTGTAGGCACAAGAGCCAAGTGACAAAACCCAGACCCCATCCAAAGTAGAGTATCTAATAGGAGACACTCGCCACCACCCAATAAAAATTGGGACTCCATAGATGAACACTCCCATGGTAGAGACTGCAAGGTAAATTACCTGTTTCAAACTTTGACAATGAGTAGGGGGGTTGGTGGAGGTGGTTGGTGGATATCTTTCCTGAGAATTTGTAACCAAAGCTGGTTCCTATGTGGGATTACAGCCTGTATTCACAGTCCCTGGGTGGTCCAAAAAAACTGCAAGCTGAGAATGTAGTTTAAATTCGTTCTCGGCTAACAGTGCTTCCAGGCATCTGGCAGAATCAAACATAAATCCAGCCTGGGAGAACTTACCTTCAGTCCAGGCTTCAAAGAACTTCCCCAAATATAATCCCAAGAAATATGAGCTCACAGCCATGAATCGCAAACACAAAGCACATGCAGAAAACATGGAACCATGAATGACAGACAGAAAAAATAGTATAATAATATTCATAACAACCTCAAATATAGGGAGTTGTCAGACACAAAATTTATAATAATGTCTAATATGTTTCAAAAATTTATTTTTATTTGTTTTTTGAGACAGAGTCTTGCTCTGCCACCCAGGCTGGAGTGCAGTGGCGTGATCTCAGCTCACTGCAAGCTCCACCTCCCAGGTTCACGCCATCCTGCCTCAGCCTCTCGAGTAGCTGGGACTACAGTCACCTGCCACCAAGCCAGGCTAATATTTTGTATTTTTAGTAGAGACGGGGTTTCACTGTGTTACCCAGGATGGTCTCGATCTCCTGACCTCGTGATCCACCTGCCTCGGCCTCCCAAAGTGCTGGGATTACAGGCGTGAGCCACCGCGCCCAGCCGTCAAAAATTTATTTTAATAAACTAAAGTAGGGGTTGGACATATGAATAAAGAACAAGAGTCCAAAATCTTAAGAACCAAATAGAATTTAAAAAATGGCCGGGTGCGGTGGCTCACGCCTGTAATCCTAGCACTTTGAGAGGCTGAGGCGGGTGGATCACGAGGTCAGGAGATCGAGACCATCCTGGCTAACACAGTGAAACCCCGTCTCTACTAAAAATATAAAACATTGGTCAGGCGTGGTGGCACATGCCTGTAGTCCCAGCTACTTGGGAGGCTGAGGTAGGAGAATCACTTGAACCCAGGAGGTGGAGGTTGCAGTGAGCTGAGATCACGCCATTGCCCTCCAGCCTGAGCTACACAGTGAGACGGTCTCAAAAAAAAAAAAAGTAAGAAAATCTTTAAGTTAAAAATGTAATGCACATGGTTAACAACAGATTAGACACAGCCGAAGATAAAATTAGTGAACAGAAGGTTGATCTGAGGAAATTATCCACAAATGGACAAAGAGATGAAAAAAATTTTAAAAAGGCAGAGAGCTATAACACATCTAATCTAGGTTCCAGAAAAAGAAGAGAATTGAGGCAATATTCGAAGAGATAAAGGCTGAAAATTTTCAGAACTGATTAAAGATATAAAGATTCTGGAATCCTGACACTCCAAGCCAGATAAATAAAAATAAATTTACATTGAGACACATCATAGTGAAACTGTAGAACACCAAAGAAGATCTTTAAAATCCTAGAGAGAAAAAACAGATTACCTTTGAAGGAATGAAAATTAGAAGATGGCTAGCTGGGCGTGATGGCTCCCAGCTACTCAGGAGGCTGAGGCAGGAGGATGGCTTGAACCTGGGAGGTGGAGGTTGTAGTAAGCTGAGATTGCACCATTGCACTCCAGCCCAGGCAACAGAGCAAGACTCTGTCTCAAAACAACAACACAAAAGGAGAATTAGAAGATGGCAACAATGGAAGACAGCTGGAATTACATCTTCATGAATGAGGATTAAATAGAAGGATTTTTGGAAAAACAAAAAACAGAATGTCATCAACAGAGACTCATTAAAGTTGGGTGTCTTTTAAATGGAAGGAAAATAATTCCACATGGAAAGTCATATATAGACAAGTTAACAGTGAACAAAGAAAGCGGTAATTCTACCTGCCGGGTGTGGTGGCTCACGCTTGTAATCCCAGCACTTTGGGAGGCTGAGGTGGGCGGATCACAACGTCAGGATATCGAGACCACGGTGAAACCCCGTCTCTACTAAAAATACAAAAAGTTAGCCCTGGCGTGGTGGCGGGCGCCTGTAGTCCCAGCTACTCGGAGAGGCTGAGATAGGAGAATGGCGTGAACCCGGGAGGCGGAGCTTGCAGTGAGCCGAGATCGCGCCACTGCACTCCAGCCTGGGTGACAGAGACTCTGTCTCAAAAAAAAAAAAAAAAAAAAAAAAGTGGTAAATCTATGTGTAAATCTAAATTAAAATTGACTATATAAAACTATTGATTATGTCTTGTGGGTTTAAAAAAAGATGAAACTAAAATCCAGGTCAGCAGAAAAAAATCAAGGTTCTCCTGATGAGAGATTAAAGGTTCTAAGATTATTATATTGTTTTGGAGGATAAAGAGGGACTTCAGTGGGTTGACTGTATGTCACAAAGGTCCCTGTGGCCTCTTCGTCTCACTTTCTCTGAATGTCAGCATTTGTTTCTCTTTCTCCTTTATGAAGACCTCACAGCCAGTCAACTGAACTTTTTTCCTACCAGGGCTCTTGATTCTTTTATCCCCACCTTGTGCTGAAACTGACCTACAAAATCCAATATCATGCCAGCTGAAAATTGCTGGGAAGATGAGCCTGTTGACAATTTTTATACCCACTTTTCAAACCCGCTCCTCCACTTCACCTCCAGTCTTAGAGACAGATGTTCCTTTGCTGATTTGGAGAAAAGTGCTCTCTCTCGGGGTCCTTGGTCCCCAATCCCTTCTAACCTATCATCCATTATTTCTTCTACATCTCACATTTTGTTTTTTCTTTTGGCTTTTTCCATTGGACTTATAACCATGCTTAAATCTCTCCCTTCTGAGAGAAAGAGACAGACAGACAGACAGACAGACACACACACACACAGAGAGATTTCTTGTCCCCAGCTATCTCTCAGCTGCCATTCTTCTTTACCCCTACCCGTTTCACCTGAACTTCTAGAAAAAGTACACCATCTTGTGAAGACCAAGTCCTCACTTCCCATTCATGCCTTGTTTGACTGTTGTTTGGCTTCTACCTTCACCTTACTCTGGTACTGATTTTGCCAACATGACCAGTGATTTAACTAGTTGATGACCTGAATGGACATCAGGCAGATTTTATCTAATGCTATCTGGCACTTATCTCCCTGAAACTCTTTCCTCCACTGGCTACTAATACTGCCTTTTCTGGAGCTCCTAGAATTTCTCTACATCCCACCTTTCTCCCCACTCCACCCATTTCCTTTTTTTTTTGAGGCGGAGTTTCGCTATTGTTGCCCAGTCTGGAGTGCAATGGCTCAATCTTACCTCACTGCAACCTCCGCCTCCTGGGTTCAAGCGATTCTCCTGCCTCGGCCTCCTGAGTAGCTGGTATTACAGGCGCCAGCCACGATGCCCAGCTAATTTTTGTATTTTTAGTAGAGACAGGTTTCACCACGTTAGCCAGGCTGGTCTCGAGCTCCTGACCTCAGGTGATCCACCCACCTCGGCCTCCCAAAGTGCTGGGATTACAGGCGTGAGACACCACACCAGGCCCTTTCTTTTTCTAACAGCTTTATTGAGATATAAATCATATACTATAGAGCTCACAGTTTAAAGTGTACAATTCAGTAGTTTTTACTGGATGTAGAGAGTTACATAACCATCACTATAATCTAATTCTAGAACATTTTCATCATCCCTAAAAGAAAACTTACGCCATTAGTAGCCATTCCCTAATCCTACCCTGCCACCTTGCAGTCCTAGGCAACCACTGTTCTACTTTTTCTCTATGTAGTTTGCCTATTCTGGACATTTCACATAAATGGGGTCATGCAGTATGTATTTGTTTGTATGTGTGTGGTTGGCTTCTTTCACTTATCGTCGCATCAGAGGCATGTGACCCAGAGCAACTCCATCTTAAATAGGAGCTGGGTAAAATGAGGCTGAGACCTACTGGGCTACATTCCCAGACAGTTAAGCCATTCTAAGTCATAGGATGAGATAGGAGGTCGGCATAAGATACAGGTCATAAAGACCTTGCCGATAAAACAGTTTGCAGTAAAGAAGCTGGCTAAAACCCACCAAAACCAAGACGGCAACAAGAGTGACCTCTGGTCATCCTCACCACTATACTCCCAAAAGAGTTTACAAATGCCATGACAACATCAGGAAGTTACCCCAAATGGTCTAAAAAGGGGAGGCATAAATAATCCACCCCTTGTTTAGCATATCATCAAGAAATAACCATTAACATGGGCAGCCAGCAGCCCTCTGTTTATGGCGTAGGCATTCTTTTATTCCTTTACTTTCTTAATAAACTTGCTTTTGCTTTGCACTGTGGACCTCGCCCTAAATTCTTTCTTGCGAGACAGCCAAGAGCCCTCTCTTGGGGTCTGGATAGGGACCGCTTTCCTGTAACAGTAGTGCTTCTGAGGTTCATCCATGTTGTAGCCCGTATCAGCAACGCATTCCTTTGTATTGCTGAATAATATATGATTATATGGATATATCACATTCTGTCTAGTCATTCATCAGTTGGTGGGCATTTGGGTTGTTTACACTTTTGGCTCCACTGTACTCCAACTCGGGCTCAAGTGACCCGCCCGCCTCTCCTCCCAGGGTGCTGGGATTACAGGCGTGAGCCATCGCACCCGGTCTCAAAGATTATTATTTATAAAACCCGGAATTGCTATGTGAGAGGGGACCAACTGGATATTTTGGAGGATGAAGCTCTCCCCATTCACAGAGCTCTAGTGGTTGGCTCGGATTTCTGCACAGAGGGAGACACACACGAAAACACACACTCGGGGGAATTCATCGGCTCCTGCTCACAGTTCCAAAACGCCACCCCAACCAGAACCACCCCTAAGCTCTCAACCCAGCGAACCAAGGTCCCAGGCGCACCAGAAGTGGAGTTTGACTCGTGCAGGTCCGCTGACTGCTGCTGGGGAGGGGGCCCCGCCCAGGCTCTACGTCCGGAGCCTTGGGAAAGGGGCCAAGCCCCTGAGGAATGGGGGTTGGTCGGCAGTGAGTCCCAGAGCAACGACGCGCGCCCCTCGACTGCGGCCCTGGGTTCGAGGCACCGACCCCTCCTCTCCGCTCCAGGTCCGCGCTCGGGGCTGGGGGCGGAGGCGCCGGGAGGGAAGCAGCAGGCTAGTTGCAGGGGAGGCGCCTCGCACAGCACCTGCGGCAGGGGGTCGGGCAGCCAGACTCCGTACTGGCAGTTGTCATCGGGTTGCAAGGCGCAGAACTCCCCAGGTGCTAAACGCCAGCAGCCATTTTCTTCCGCGGGTCCTCACCTCCCTGTAAGCCTCCGAGCCACGGGCTGGAAGGGGAGGGCGGGGGCGTACCTCCCAGCCAATCACGAGCCACGTAGTTCGGCGCGTTGTCTCCATGACAACGGCCTGGGGTTCTGAGAGCTCCTCCGGGTTCTGCTAGCTACTCAAGAGTTCGAAGGCAGAAAAGACCGACTCGCACGTCCACTGGAAACCAGGAACGCAGGGGCGGGACCCGAGAGACTGGCAGAAGTCTCCAGGTGCCCGAGTAGTGCCTCAAAGCCTCTTCAAACCCCGCGCCCCGGTGGGCAAGAGGGCGCTCCTGGGCTTGGAGGGCGGAGGATGAGGCATTCAGCGGGACCTAGTCCTAACCCAGCCTGGGAGAGCATCAGGGACCTGTCGTTAACGTCAAATGCCTTCCTTGTTGCCTGCTCTATCTTTCATATCCACGAGGACCCCATTCTCCATGATGTGCTTATTTCACGTTGCATGTCTGTATCAAAACATCTCATAGACCCCATAAATATATACACCTACTGTGTACCCACAAAAATTAAAAAACAAAAACATCTACGAGGGATCGGGCTTGGTGGCTCACACCTGTAATCCCAACACTTTGAGAGGCCGAGGAGGATGGATCGCTTGAGCCCAGGAGTTTGAGACCAGCCTGGGGAACACAGTGAGACCACCCCCCACCCCCGTCTCTACAACAACAACAACAAAAACAGAAGCAAACAAACAAATTAGCCAGGTGTGGTGGCCCAGCTACTTGTGAGGCTGAGGCAGGAGTATCGCTTGAATTCAGGAGATTGAGGTTGCAGTGAGCTATGGTCGTGACACAGCATTCCAGCCTGGGTGACAGAGCGATACCCTGTCTCTAAAAAAAAAAAAAGAAAGAAAAGAAAAGAAAACATTAACATCCACGTGGATTGGACCTCCAGTTCCTCACTCGGCCCGGCGTGGGTCCAGCCTTCTGGCTGGGGCCTCCCCCATAACACAAGAATATCCAACTTCCGGTGACTTAAAAAGTTCATTAAAGTGCCCCACCCTCTGATTTCCACGAAAACCGTGAGAAGAGATGGGACTCAGCGAATGTAGCCAGATCCGCTTCTGTTAAGCCGGAGAACCTGCGATTCCCAGAGCAATAGGGAACCCGGGTCCCCTGACGGGAAAACAAGGCTGAACCGCTAAGTGGGGTCTGGGTAGCTTCTGACCCCCTCTGCGGGGTTGGAAGCCGAGATGCGCGCCCACCCGCTTTCGACCTAGCGAAAGCGTGTCCTAGCACCCCGACTACCTTTCCTCTACTGACACCAGGCGCTTGCTTTGCCTCCGCCTTCCCGGGCATGCATCTCAAAACTGCTGGAGCTCGAGCGCCACCTGCCGTCCTCTGCGACGCACTACTGCTGTAAAGCCAACCGCATAGCAGCAATACCGGCAGGGGACCGTGCGAGGCACTTCACATACATTATCTTAATGGAATTTAACAACCTGTCAGGTAGATATTCTTATCCCCATTTGACACTTGGGGTAACAAGTTCAGAGAATTTAAGAAGCTTACCAAGCCCACTCTGACACCAAGTGTCATCCAGGATCCAAGAAGCCACTGTCCCCGGAGCTGTATACCCTCCCATGTCACAGTTGAGCCTCTGGTGATTCTGTCTTCAAGGACCCTCCAGGGTCCCTTCTGGCCTGCCTCTGACCATGTAGGCTCAGCATCGTTCTTCTCCAGGGCTTTCATGCCCCTCTGTGGTTGAGAGACCGGCTGGCGCTGGTCTGATGACCAACACTGTGTGTGCAAGCCACCAGACCAGAACCTGAACTGCGTTAGAAAATTGTTTTCTTATACCCAGTAGATTTAGGAACTAATTTTCTATTAATCAATATGTACGTTTACCTATTTTATATGTTGTAATGGGGATCTCCCCCCTACCCCACCCACCCACCCAGCATCCCTTCCCTCATCTCTCAGTAAGAGCACCCTCTTCCTTTAGGGGCAGTTCTTCTTCCTCCTCTATGAAGTTCTGGTGATGCGGTCAATCACAGACTCCATGTGACCCAAAGCAGGCCAATCAGATGCTTCCCTCTGGATGTTTTATGTAGATGCTCTATAGAAGGAAGCCTTTCCCCCTAGATTGTAGCAGGTCTGTGAGGATTGGAAGCCAACACACAGAGAGGAGTCCAGAGTGCAGGCTGAGAAGAGAGAGGGGAGGAAGAGATGAGGGATGGGAGAGGAGGAGATGGGAGAGGGGGATGGGAGGAGGGAAGGGAGAGGAGGTGGCAGAGAGAGAGACAGAGAGAGAGAGGGTTCTCTTTGTGCCAGTCCCAAGTTAGCTGGCCCTGCGTGCAGCTCTAGCCCTGCTAGTTTCACAGTTTAATTATATGCGCCAATAATTTCTTCCTGTTTTGTCCTATGCCTGTTTAAAATAGGTTCTCTGGCCGGGCATGGTGGCTCACATCTGTAATCCCAGCACTTTGGGAGGCTGAGGCGGGTGGATCACCTGAGGTCAGGAGTTAGAGACCAGCCTGGCCAACATGGTGAAACCCCGTCTCTACTAAAAATACAAAAAATTAGCTGGACGTGGTGGTGTGCGCCTGTAATCCCAGCTACTCTGGAGGCTGAGGCAGGGGAATCGCTTTGAGAGGCAGAGGCTGCAGTGAGCCGAGATCGTGCCACTGCACTCCAGCCTGGGCGACAGAGGGAGACACTGTCTTAAATATAAATAAATAAATAAAGTCAACAAATAAATAAATAAAATGGGTTCTTTGACTGCTGCAACCAGAGTCCTGGATAATATTCCATGACACTAGCCACCCCCGAACTCAAAATATTCAAAGCAGAATAAAGCTAGTACAGATTTTGTTACCCTTTTGATTTTAACGTTAGACTCACAAGAAGTGCAAAAGTAGAAAGAAGAGGTCCCATGTACCCATCACCCAGTTTCCCTCAGTGGTGGCACCTTACATAACTCTAGTACATTCTCAAAATCAGGAAATTGATATTGGCACAATATATTTATCTAAAGACCTTACTTGGATTTTTGCCTGCTTTGCATATTTTTTTTATGTCTTTGTTTATAATTCTATGGCACCTTATCATGTGTATATATTAATAGAACCATTGTAAATTTAAGATACACAGCTCCTGTTACCACAGAGAAACTCCCTTTGAGCTATTCTCTCTTTTTTTTTTTTTTTTTTTTTTGAGATGGGGTCTTGCCCTGTCGCCCAGGCTGGAGTGCAATGGCGCGATCTCAGCTCACTGCAACCTCCGCCTCCCGGGTTCAAGCGATTCCCCTGCCTCAGCCTCCTGAATAGCTGGGACTACAGGTGCACGCCACCACGACCAGCTAATTTTTTGTATTTTAGTAGAGACGGGGTTTTACCATGTTGGCCAAAATGGTCTTGATCTCCTGACCTTGTGATCCGGCCACCTCGGACTCCCAAAGTGCTGGTATTACAGGAGTGAGCCACTGCACCCAGCCTGGGCTACTCTCTTATGGTGTTACCCTTTCTAGCTCCTTCTCTAATCCATGACACCTTTATTCTCCATCTCTATACTTTTAAGATCTCTGTTACTTTTAAATGTTATATAAATGAAACCATGCAGTATATGAGCATTTAAGATTGTATTTACTTTTTACTCAGAATAACACCCTTGAAGTCCATCCAAGTCATCATGAGTATTAATAGATTCCCTTTTATTGCGGAATACTATGCTATTGTATGGAATAAAATTGCATTGTATGGAAAACTGTACCACAGTTTGTCATTAGTTCAGCCTAATTAAAGTTTCTTATTCAGATATATGTTGGGGAGGGCAGATAACAACAACAACAAAAAGGCACTCAGTCTCCTAGACCCACACAGTGAGCTGTGACCATCTGGCGCCTTGTCACAGACATCCTGTGGTGATGTCTGATAGGTCTGACATCTCCACAAGCCCCAGGAAATGACTTTCAGTTCAACAAAAGTTAACTGAGCACCTAGTAGCCCCAGCTGTCTGAGTTCCTCTGGTGTTCTGCCACCCTAGGCCAATCTGAAGGGCTCTACAAACCCTTTATTTTTTATATATTTTCATTTATATAGAAATGGGGTCTCGTTATATTGCCCAGGCTGGTCTTAAACTGCTGGGCTCAAGTGATCCTCCTGCCTCTGCCCCCCAAAGTGCTGAGATTACAGGCATCAGCAGCTGTACCCAACCTTCCACACACTCTTGATTCATCTCAACTGGGGTGACTCAGGCCAGAGCCAAGTGGTGTCACCTCAAGGCGATGTAGTCCCTGTGGGTAACAAGGGTCAGCAGTCAGGAGACCTCACACTGGGCTCCAGTTCAGCCACCTGGCTTTTCCCAGAGAGGCCCTGCTCAGGCCAGTCACTTGTCCCTTTGTCAGTTGATGGATGGGCCCCAGGAGTACCTGAGTGAGAGGTGAAGCCAGCTGGACTTCCTGGGTCGAGTGGGGATTTGGAGAACTTTTCTGTCTTACAAGAGGATTGTAAAACGCACCAATCAGCAGGATCCTAAAACCAGTCAATCACAGGGAGGACTGAGAAAGGGGCACTCTGATAGGACAAAAACGGAACACGGGAGAAGACAAATAAGGGAATAAAAGCTGGCCACCCCCTTCAGCCAGCAGCAGTGGTCCCCTTTAACACCATGGAAGCTTTGTCCTTTTGCTCTTGACAATAAACCTTGCTACTGCTCACTCTTTGGGTCCGTGCCATCTTTAAGAGCTGTAACACTCACTGCGAAGGTCTGCAGCTCCATTCTTGAAGTCAGCGAGACCACGAACCCACCAGTGGGAACCAACTCCGGACACCCTAGCATCCCATGTTTGCCCTCACCCTTTGGCCTGGTCTCTTTTATCCCAGGCTTTCCTCATGGGCTTGAAGTCATGAATGTCCACCCAGGCAAGGCTTTCCCCAGATACCTCTGTGCCCCTGAAACGAGGATATTCAATGACCCTGGGATGTGGATGGCTGTGGGGAGGGGACTGATCCCACACAGCCATTCAAGACACAGATGGCATCTGAGGGTTTTTGCAGCCAAGCAGAGGACTGTGCTTAGAGAAAAAAAAGTGGACAAGGCCGGGCATGGTGGCTCATGTCTGTAATCCCAGCACTTTGAGAAGCTGAGGTGGGCAGATCGCTTGAGGCCAGGAGTTCGAGACAAGCCTAGCCAACATGGCGAAACCCCATCTCTACTAAAAATATAAAAAAATAGCCTGGCCTGGTGGCTGTTTGCAATCATGCCACTGCCCTCCAGCCTGGGCAACAGAGCAAGACTCCATCTCAAAAAAAAAAGAAAGAAAGAAAGAAAGTGGACAAAATGAGCCAAGGACAGGATAGAGAAGGAGGGCAGAGAAAGAGTGAGGGACTAGAAATTAAACAAAACTGGGCAAGGTGCGGTGGCTCATGCCTGTAATCCCAGCACTTTGGGAGGCTGAGGCGGGCAGATTGCTTGAGCCCAGGAGTTTGAGACCAGCCTGGCCAACATGGTGAAACCCTATCTCTACTAAAACTACAAAAATTAACCGGGCCTCGTGGTGTGCAACTGTAGTCCCAGCTACTTGGGAGGCTGAGGCACAAGAATCACTTGAACCCGGGAGGCAGAGGTTGCAGTGAGCCGAGATCACACCAGTGCACTCCAGCCTGGGCCACAGAGTGAGACCTTGTCTCCAAAAAAAATTAAAAATTAAAAATTAAACAAGATTATTCTCATGCTATATTTATTGAATTATGTTTGTATCTGAATTTATTTATTTATTTGAGATGGAGTCTTGCTCTGTCGCCAGGCTGGAGTGTAGTGGCACGATCTGAGCTCACTGCCACCTCCACCTCCCAGGTTCAATCGATTCCTCCGTCTCAGCCTCCCGAGTAGCTGGGATTACAGGTGCCCACCACCACACCTGGCTAATTTTTGTATTTTTAGTAGAGGTGGGGTTTCACCATGTCAGCCAGGTTGGTCTCAAACTCTTGAACTCAAGTGATCCGCCCACCTTGGCCACCCAAAGTGCTGGGATTACTGGCATGAGCCACGGCACCCAGCCTTGTATCTGAATTTTTAAATAAACTTGCAAATTAATTAACTTGCAAATATTATAGCCGAGATAGTTTTTGTTCATGGCTGATGTCCTCCAACATTGCAACCAGATACATGGATCCAAGAACCTGGTCTAGATTGTCCTGAGGCTGGGCCTGCCAGGGGCCCAGTTAGAGACATTTGACAGCCCAGCAGGTTCTGTCTGTAAGACGAACTTACCCACTTGGGTGCCCACGAAATGTGTGCTGAGTTAACTGAGCTGAGCTTATGACATAAAAGCTTGGCTTTATTTATTTATTTATTTATTTAGAGATGAAGTTTCACTCTTTCACCCAGATTGGAGTGCAGTGGCGCAATCTTGGCTCACTGCAACCTCCACCTTCTGGTTTCAAGTGATTTTCCTGCCTCAGCCTCCCGAATAGCTGGGATTACAGGTGCCCACCACCATGCCCAGCTAATTTTTGTATTTTTAGTAGAGATGGGGGTTTCATCATGTTGGCCAGGCTGATCTCAAACTCCTGACCTCCTGATCCACCCGCCTCGGCCTCCCAAAGTGTAGGACCACAGAAGGCTTTGCTTTATTATAAAGAGTAATGGGTTTTGAGAAGAGCTAAGACAGCTCCTTCATTGTATAGATGAAACTAAAGCCCAGAGAGAGAAAGACACTAGTTGGAGGAGGAAGAATGTGGTATAGGAAGGAAAAGTTGCCTGTCATCTGCTGGAGGGATTCTTAAGTTGCATTGTAGCATTATGTCTTCTTAAATTCACCAGGCAAAAGCTTACACTTAAAACTATTTAAATTCAAAAGTGGTAATTTAAAAAATAGAATGTCGAGTGAAGTAACTTGAACCTTTAATCCCAGCACTTTGGGAAGCTGAGTCCGGAGGATCACATGATGTCAGGAGTTCGAGACCAGCCTGGGCAAAAAAGCGAGAGCTTGTCTCTACAAAAAATACAAAAATTTGCTGGGCATGGTAGCATGAGCCTGTGGTCTCAGCTACAGGAGGAAGGCTAAGGTGAAAGGACGGCTTGAGCTCAGGAGTTCGAGGTTTGAGGCTGCAGTGAGTTATGATTGCACCACAGCACTCTAGCCTGGGCGACAGAGTGAGACCCTGTCTCAAAATACTAATAATAATAACAATAATAATAATAATAAAGTGAACACATTGCTTGACTGGGCTTTGCTCATTTGCTTTGCTTTCTTCCATTCTGTTCCACTTTCTCTTCGCCCTGTTTCCAGGTCTGCTGTTGTGTGGTCTCCAAGTGCCTTTCCCTCTCTGGGTTGCTATTTCATCTGTACAATGCAGGAGCTGTTTTCGCTGATCCGAAACACCATTTTAATTTTTTCTACCACAACTGCTAAGTCCGGTTCAACCAGTGAAGGTGTGACCTGAGCAGAGGTGAGAAAACACGAAGGTGAAAGTCAGCTGGGTCCTTCATCTCTGCCTGGACCTTGGCCTGGGCTCACGGCCTGCCCGGGGCTGATGGCCACAGACCCCCGCGCCGCCCCCCCCCCCGCCTCAGCGTCTGATACGCCGCGCCTGGGGCGTTCTTGGTACCTCTCCGCCACCGCATGGGGACAACACAGCCGCAGCTCCGCAGTTACCATGGTGACCCAGCTGGTGTAGCCTCGGTAGCCCCCTAGCGGACACTTATGGAACCTGCAGTTCTTTCCTTTCCCTCGGGCGGCATATTTCACCTGCAGCCGTGTCCAGAGAAGGGGCGGCTCTCTTACCTGGCCTCCGTATTGCTTCTCACTACCCTGAGCCTGGCCACCCGCCCCACCTCTCCAGCCATTTCGGTTTCTCGGCCAGGGACCAGGCTTCTCTGGCTTTGTCACCCAGGCCCAACAGCTCTAATTATCCATCCCTTCCAGCTAGGGTCCTGGGGACTTCACAAGGGCTGTCACCCACGGCACTTCCAAAGTCCCTCTCGAGAGTGTAAAAGTCTGGCCGGGCGCGGTGGCTCACGCCTGTAATCCCAGCACTTTGGGAGGCCGAGGTGGGTGGATTATCCAGCCTGGCCAACATGGTGAAACCCCGTCTCTACTAAAAATACAAAAATTAGCCGGGCGTAGTGGTGGGCGCTGTAATACCGGTTACTTTGGGAGGCTGAGGCAGGAGAATTGCTTGAACCCGGGAGGCAGAGGCTGCAGTGAGCCGAGATCATGCCACTGCACTCCAGCCTGGGCGACAGAGAGACTCTGTCTCAAAACAAAAAACAAAACAAAACAAAACAAAAAAAGAAGAGAGAGTGCAATTTATTATTATTTTTTTCTGAGACAGTCTCGCTCTGTCGCCCAGGCTGGAGTGCAATGGCACTATCTTGGCTCACTGCAACTTCCACCTCCCGGGTTCAAGCGATTCTCCTGCCTCAGCCTCCAGAGTAGCTGGGCTACAGGGGTGCACCACCAGGCCTGGCTAATTTTTGTATTGTTAGTAAAGCTGGAGTTTCACCATATTGGCCAGGCTGATCTCGAAATCCTGACCTCAAGTGATCAACCCGCCTCGGCCTCCCAGAGTGCTGGGTTACAGGCGTGAGCCACTGCGCCTGGCAATGAGTGTAAAAATCTTATGTGATGTGGAGTAAAATACCCTTCCTTCGGCCAACCTCCCCTCCACACCCCACCCCCAGCAACCCTTGACTTAGACTCTAGCTTTGGGATCCACTTTTCCTTACAGGCCTCGTGCATCTGCTTGATGGAATCCGATAGGCAGCACAGCCCGGCCGGAATCCAGGGAGACACTAGTGCATGGGGTGGGGCAGCATCACCAGAACTGGGCATACAGCCTCAAATGGGAGACGGGCAAGCATATAGACAAGCCAACCCAATACAGGACTGGAGGTGGGCAGTCACAAAGTTGGTGGTGCAGTGTGCTGGGAGCACCACGTGGAAGGGGGAGGACCACAGCCTGATCTGGGCAGAAAGGCTTCCTGGAGGAAGTGATGCTTGAGCCTTGAAGGATGAGTAGGCGCTGGGCTTGGGTAGAGATCTCAGTGATGGCTTGAGGGGTGGGGGAGGACTTCTCTTCAGAGTCTGCCTTCCTGAGTGTCACTCCTCATCAGGGCCCCTCCTTGCGGTTTTCCTCTTCTCACCCTGTCCCCATTCCCTGGGCAACCTTCCCCAGCCCAACAAATGTAACCAGCATCCCCTTGTTACACGTGATCCTTTTCCCCTTGTCACAGGCAGTCCCTGGATGTGCCCTGGACTTACTTGCCTTCCTGGTGAGTTTATTCATCCTTCAAGACCCAGCTAGAAGGCTGGGTGCAGTGGCTTATGCCTGTAATCCCAGCACTTTGGGAGGCAGAGGCTGGAGAATCGCTTGAACCCAGGAGTCAAGGTTGCAGTGAGCGAGATTGCGCCATAGCACTCCAGCCTGTGCGACACAGCGAGGCTCCGTCTCAAAAAGAAAAAGACCCGGTTAGATATTCACTCTTTCTGGCACCTTCCCAAAACCACCCTTTCAATCCTGTATTTATTCCACAAACTTCTACTGAACACCTGGTATTAGGCCCAGGATGTGGCCTTACATTGCAACTTTTTTTTTTTTTTGAGACAAGGCCTCACTCTGTTGCTCAGGCTGTGGTGCAGTGGTGAAATCATAACTCACTGCAGCCTTGAATTCCTGGGCTCAACCAATCCTCCTGCCTCAGCCTCCCACGTAGCTAGGACAACAGGCGTGTCCCACTATGCCCGGTTAATTTTTGTATTTTTTGTAGAGATGGGATCTTGCTTGTTGCCCAGGCTGGTCTTTAACTGGCCTCATGTTATCCTTTCACACTGGCCTCCCAAAGTGTTGGGATTACAGATATAAGCCACCACACCTGGCCCCTACACTGCAACTTTCTGTTCATTTGTCGGTCTTCCTAGCTGGCCAGGATCTCCTATGAGCCAGGGGGAAGCTGAGTTGTATATTTTATTAATCCTCAGCCTTTAATATTCATGCCCTGAATGAATGGGTTAATGAATGAATGAATATAAGTACAGCTTCTCCTTGCAAAAAACAAATAAGAAACACCTCCGTTCACAGGGCTGGCACTCTCTGATTTCCAGTTCTGCCCCTGCCACTGTTTCAAAGGTATTTGGTCTATGTTATTAAATTAAAGTGAATTAAAATTTGCTTGAAATAACTACAGACTCCCCCCCTCTCCTGGGCCAGCAATGACCAGATTACATCTCCTCCAGGCACAGAAGTTTGACTTTTCATTGCAAAGTCATTTTCTTCTCATTTCCTTATGTTGCTAAAATATTCTATTTCTCTTCACTTCCCCTTTCTGTCCCCATTACTCACGTTTAGTTAAATTTATCTGCTGCCGTTTAATCATCTGAGATAAGCTTGCTGGTGTGGCTGTTCCTAGGGCACTGCCTCGCCTTCCCAGACCATCTGTCTCCTCCCAGGCCACTTGGAGAATGGGATCCAGACCCCTCCCCCCAGGGACAGAGTGTCTGTGTTACCTTCAGACCCTGGGTTTCTCCCCAAGGCAACTGACTTCAGGGTCCTCCCTGTCCCCAACCCACCCACCGCCTTCCTCCCCAGCCTCCTCCTCTTCTGTTTTCTGGGGTGTGGTTTTCATTCTGCCTCCCGACCTGGCACTTCTGTAGCCCTTTTGGTCACACTGAGCAAGTGGCCTCACAATTCTTCTCTCAGTGGGATCAGTGAGTAAATCCTTAAAGGGACAAAATATCTGGCAGAGTAGCCAATGTGGGAATTGTTCAGTGCCTGCTTGGGACACTGCCCAGACCCACCACATTCCCAGAGCTGGCTGGGGTACCCTTCTCCTCTCTGGCATACCCATTCTCACAGTATAGCCAGGGGAACATTATTCTCCCTGGAGGTAGTTGGTAGAGATCAGAAAGGCACATTTTGGCTGGGCGCGGTGGCTCACGCCTGTAATCCCAGCACTTTGGGAGGCTGAGGCGGGCGGATCACATGAGGTCAGGTGCTCGAGACCAGCCTGGCCAACATGGTGAAACCCCATCTCTACTAAAAATACAAAAATTAGCCAGGCATTGTGGCGGGCGCCTGAAACCCCAGCTACCTAGGAGGCCAAGGCAGGAGAATCACTTGAACCCAGAGGCCAGGGCTGCAGTGTGCCAAGATCGTGCTGCTACACTCCAGCCTGGGCAATAGAGCAAGACTCTGTCTCAAAAAAAAAAAAAAAAAAAGCCTCCTGGGAGGAACAAAAAGACATTGGCAGAAAGAAGCTGAAGGTTACTCCTGGGCTAAGGGGTGAAGAAGGGGTTGTCAGGGGACTTAGCCTAAATTTCATTGAGGGACAAAGGGAAAAGAAACTCCATAGGGTCAGTTTAAAGGACAAAGTGAGACAAATAGAAATTGTTTTATAGTTATATTTTATGAGTCACGTTTGTAGGACTATACATGTATTATCTCATTTAATTTCTTTCTTTAAATAAATGCGCTTCATTTAATTAATTTATTTTTTGAAACAGGGCCTCATTCTGTTGCCCAGGCTGAGTGAAGTGGCACGATCACAGCTCACTGCAACCTCGACCTCCTAGGCTCAAGAGATCTTCCCACCTCAGCCTCCCGAGAAGCTGAGACTACAGTCTGGTGCCACCATGCCCAGCTAATTTGTTTTCTTTTTCTTTTTTTTTAAGAGATAGGGGTGTCCCTCTGTCACCCAGGCAGGAGTGCAGTGGTACAATCATAGCTCACTGTAGCCTCAAACTCCTGGGCTCAAGTGATCCTCCTGCCTCAGCCTCTTGAGTAGATGGGGACTATGAGTGTGCAACACCACACCTGGCTAATATTTTAAAAGTTTTTTTGTAAAGATGGCATCTCACTATTTGCCCAGGCTGGTCTTGAACAACTGGTCTCATGTGATCCTCCCACCTCCACCTCTCAAAGTGTAGGGATTAGAGGTGTGAGCCACTGTGCCTGGCCTAAAATGTACTTTATTCTTGTGTCAATTCAAAACATATGCATCTTTCTAGAACAAGATCCTATCTCCAGTCTACATTCATCTATATTTTCTATGATCTCCAATTGCATCTAGGTCAAACAATCTATTATCTTTATTATTTCCCAGTTTATGCTCTTAAACTCTTATTTCATTTAATTTTCACAACAACCGTGAGAGAGAAGAGCTCTTGTTCTTTGTGTTCTATGTCTCAGGACCAGAAATTAAGAAAGGGGTCCAAGGAGTAAGTGACAAGAGTCAAGGTTGATTGGAAAAGTCAGGCCTGGCATTTGGGGGGTGTAGGCAGTGGTGGTGCCAACAGGTGGTGTCAAGGGGCTTTAGGAGCGGGCGTCAGCAGCTGCCATGGGCTGAATGTTTATGTCCCTCCACAATTCACCAATGTGATTGTATTAGGAGGTGGGCGTCTTTGGGAGGTGATTAGGTCATAGGGTTGGAGCGCACTCATGCTGGGGATTAGCGCCCTTACAAAAAAGTTTCCAGAGAGCTAGCTCACCCCTTCCGCCACATGAGGACACAAGGAGAAGGTGCCATCTATGAACTGGAAAGCAGACCCTCACTAGACACCGACTCTGCTGATACCATAATTGTGGACTTCTCAGCCTCCAGAACTGTGAGAAGTCAATTTTCGTTGCATACGAGCTGTCCAGTTTATGGTTATTTTGTTATAGCAACCAAAACAGACTAAGACAGCAGCCCTCCCTCAGATCTCAGTCACACCTCTATTCTTAAGTATAGGCAGTTGCTTAGATGCCCTCTGAGGAGGCTCTGGGTGGGGCCTTTTGATAGATGCCTCTAGGACTGTGGCACTGTGGCAACCAGGACTTCTACAAGGGTGCGTGAGGCTCTCTGTCTTTCTCTCTCTGGGCGTGTGTGTGGTTTTTTTGTTTGGTTTTGTTTTGTTTTTGTTGTTGTTTGTTTGTTTGTTTTGTTTTGTTTTTTGAGAGGGGGTCTCGCTCTGTTACCCAGAGGCTGGAGTTGCAGTGGTGCGATCTCAGCTCACTGCAACTTCCGCATCTCGGGTTCAAGCGATTTTCCTGCCTCAGCCTCCTGAGTAGCTGGGAGTATAGTCACACGCCACCATGCCAGGCTAATCTTTGTATTTTTAGTAGAGACAGGGTTTCACCACGTTGGCCAGGCTGGTCTCAAACTCCTGACCTCAGATGATCTACTCACCTTGGTCTCCCAAAGTGCTGGGATTACAGGTGTGTGTCTGCCACCACGCCCAGCCTTCACTCTCTTTTTGAGAAGATTTCTCACTATGTTGCCCAGGCTGGCCTTGAACTCTTGGGCTCAAGTTATTCTCCTGCCTTGGCCTCCTAGGTTAGCTGGGACTACAGGCATGCACCACACCCAGCTACTCTGTCTCTTGAAGACCCCCTCGAACACTGGGTCAAGTGTCATGACCAGAACTGATAAACTCAGAGCCTTGTTTCAGTGAGCTCGAGTTTTGCAGGGAGCAAGAACCAAGAGTCTGTCTGCAGGGAAGAGGGTGCCCAGGGCCAAGAGACAGGTGAGCCCTTCCATGCCCGGTGCCAGGGGGATGCTACCTGCAACTGGACAGTTCCCAGGAGGCCTGGCAAGGCTCTTACCCTCTGGCTCCCTCCCAGAGATTCCCCTGGGTCTCTGCAGGGACACCATTCCCTTTGTAAACTTGGCTGTGGGTGGTTCTGGTTTCACATCAACACATCCCTAACCAAGATAGAAATTCTAAAAACCTAGATTTCTTGAAAAATTTAAGATTTCTTGTATGAACTGGATTCTTCCTTTCTTAATGCCACTTACTTGTGGGTACTGTACCTTCAAGAATGCAATGGGCCCCCCAAAAGACCACAGGTCCTGGCTTGTATCCCCAGCCTCCTTTCTGCCATTTTGTTCCCTTGAAATAGATGGATGAAAATGGGCAGGCCGGCCTATGAGCACCCGCCTAGTGCAGACGCATGGCTGTCGTTTGCAGTAGGGATGGACTGAAGTCTTACGGGTTTTTCTGAGCCCAGCCACACATGCCTGGAGGTCAGAAGAAACGTCTGCCAGCGGCTTAGATGCAGCTGACATTGGCCTATTTCTTTTTTCTTTTCCTTTTTTTTTTTTTCTGAGACAGAGTCTTGCTTTGTCACCCAGACTGGAGTGCAGTGGCGCAATCTCGGCTCACTGCAAACTCCGCCTCCCGGGTTCGATCGATTCTCCTGCCTCAGCCTCCCAAGTAGCTGGGATTATGGACGTGTGCCATCATGCCTGGCTAACTTTTGTATTTTTAGTAGAGATGGGGTTTCGCCATGTTGGCTAGGCTGGTCTCGAACTCCTGACCTCAACTGATCTGCCTGCCTCAGCCTCCCAAAGTGCTAGGATTACAGGCATGAGCCACCGCGCCCAGCTGACATTGGACTATTTCTGAAGGAAGAGTCTTGCATTTTTCCCTTTAACAAGACTTCACAGGTGATTTAATGTGACTCCAATAGAGGCCACATCTGGGGTGTCCAATGGGTGTTATTTTTTGAAGCTCCTCTTTCATTTTTTCCAGTGAAAGAGTTTCAGCAGGTGTTCAGAAGTCTGAGGCGGCAATGGGTGAGCTGCCATGAGACAGTGTATGTCTGGTGTCTAATTTGATTTGACTTGTTTTCATGTCCATGAGAACTTGGAGCCAGGAATAAAAAGCACAAGCGGCAGAGATGACAGCTCCTTGCCACATGTCCTGCCTCTCTCCACCCCAAGGGTTCACTCTGTAGCCACAGAGAGATGGGAAAGAAATGTGTCAAATAATTCATGTCAGACACACATGGAGTGGGAGATTGTTTCTGATTACTTGTTTGTTTGTTTGTTTGTTTGTTTGTTTTCTGTGAGACAGATTCTTGCTCTGTCGCCCAGGCTGAAGTGCAGTGGTGCAATCTCAGCTCACCGCAAGCTCTGCCTCCTGGGTTCAAGAGATTCTCCAGCCTCAGCCTCCCTCGTAGCTGAGATTACAGGTGTGCACCACCATGCCTGACTAATTTTTGTGCTTTTAGTAGAGACATGGTTCCACCTTGAGGGCCAGGCTTGTCTCGAACTCCTGACCTAGGGTGATCCACCCGCCTCAGCCTCCCAAAGTGCTGGGATTACAGATGCCCGGCCTGTTGTTGATTATTTCTGAAAAGCCTCAGAAAAACCTCTTCCCCAAACTAGCCACCATAAGGCAAGAGGGTGATTTATTAAGCATGAGTTGGACTGGCTTAGCTCTCCTGGTTGGCTAAAATTGGCCAGAAAAATAATTTGTGGTTGTCAGATTCTAAATTAAATGATTCAAATACTACTGTGGCTGATTAAAAGGCTTTATTCAATTTCCTCCTGACCACATGCTCTCCTGTGAGACCAGGAGATACTGTTTCTAGAAGAAATGCACTATTTGGAGCCCGTTGATCTAATCTAATGGATGGTGGTTATTAAATATGGTCTCCCTACTTTTTTCTAAATGAAAGGTGAGACTAAAGAAGGAGGAAGAAATGACTTCCTGTTTGTTTAACTGTGAATGATTCTGTCTTGCCAAGTTTCTGGGTAGCAGCCTCTACAGTGAACCAGGGTGGGTACCTAAGACATTTTTAAGTACCCTTAAAAGACCTCTAGGCAACCATAACAAACGTCAACAAATGAAACTCAAGCATGAATAAACAGGAAGAAGAGTCTAGGATTGTAGCCGACCATCTAATGGTGCAGTGCATCACCCACGGTACCCGCTGAAGGGACAGTCTCCTGCCGGCCACCTCAGTGCCCTCCCTTCTTGGCCTTGCTGATTAGACCCCAAGGGAACCAGGACCCAAGGCAGCCAATCCAGAGATGTATCATGTGCCCTGGCAGAAAACAGATGAACTGGCTTAGGAATATGAATGAGGAACTCCAGCAATGAGGAGGTTAGCGACTGATGCAGGCATTGAAAGGGGGAGAGAGAGAGGTCAGAGAGAGACCACGTGACTCTGGGAGAGCGCCAGAGTAACCAGCTGGCCCCTAGAGTGGGCCTCACTCTGATCCAGGCTCTGTCTGGACCAGTTTGTTGCACTCATCTTGAAAGCAAGCTCAGCCCTTCTTTTTAAAAAAGTTTTTATTTCTTTATTTTTTTTTTGAGACAGGGTCTTGCTCTGTTACTCAGGCTGGAGTGCAGTGGCACTAACAAAGCTCGCTGCAGCCTCAACTTCCTGCATTCAAAGGATCCTCCCACCTCAGCCTCCCAAGTAGCTGGGACCACAGGCACATACCACCATGCTCAGCTGATTTTTATTTGCTTATTTTAAAATTTATTTTATTTTTTTCTGAAATAGGGTTTCACTCTGTCACCCAGGCTGGAGTGCAGTGGCACCATCTCCGCTCACTGCAACCTCTGCCTCCCAGGCTCAAGCGATTCTCCTGCCTCCCAGGTGAGTAGCTGGGACTTCAGCTGCGCATGACCAGGCCTGGCTAATGTCTGTATTTGTAGTAGAGATGAGGTTTTGCCAAGTTGGCCAGGCTGATCTTGAACTCCTGGTCTCAAGTGATCCTCCCACTTCGGCCTAATCCCAAAGTGCTGGGATTACAGGTGTGAGCCACTGCTCCCAGCCTGCAGCCCTTCTTAAGGTGGCCTAAGCAGGACTCAAAGGAGCCCGGCTGACCCCAGGAATCAACAGAAGATTTTCAGCAGGAACTACAGAGCAGTTCACCGCCATATAAAACACAGCGGCTTTTGGAGAGTGAGTTGTGTAATCTACAAGGGATATCATGAGGCCAGACCATGGGGCAGGAAATGGCCATTTGGCCAAAGCAAGGAGGAGGATGGCAGGCACTGGGGAAGAATGGGGCTCACCTCCCTGCGGCCACCTCCCACTAACCTCGCCTCTAGGCTTCTGTCTCTGGAGGAAAGGATGCCACAGCCTGGCCCTCCTACCCCAGGCCAACAGACAAGGGGGCTCACAGAAGGGAAGCTTGCTTCGAACTCCAAGTACCTCCAAGGTCTGGTAAGACAGCATGACCTTGGACCTTGGAAAGGAGCACAAATGGAAACACACCCAGACTCTGGCTTGGCCCATTGATAGGTGCAGGATCCCTCATCTGGGATTCTCTCAGTTTATTGAATGAATTTGTTTCCATTTACACTTTGGTTTTTAGCCAGTGTATATTTTTCATTGTGTTAAGAATTGGTCTCATGTAGTGAATAAGGCCATAGGCCTTGGTGCCAGACTGTTGGGTAAGTTTCTGGCCCTGCTACTTACTGTGTGGCCGTGACCTAGTCACTTAGCCTCTCTGTGCCTCAGTTTACTCATCTGTAGAATGGGAACAATCTGCCCCTCCCTAGTGTCATTGTTTATGAGATTAAAGGAGCTGTCTGTCCTGTGCCAGGGCTTGCAACAGATCCTGTCCATGTCAATATCAGCTTGACGTTTTATTGGACATTTGTGTTTCTTTTCCTTTTCTTTTCTTTTCTTTCTTTTTTTTTTGAGACAGAGTTTTGCTATTGTTGCCCAGGCTGGAGTGCAATGGCGTGATCTTAGCTCACTGCAACCTCAACCTCCGCCTCCTGGGTTCAAGCGATTCTCCTGCCTCTGCCTCCTGAGTAGCTGGGATTACAGGCGCCCGCCACCACATCCAGCTAATTTTTGTATTTTTAGTAGAGACGGGGTTTCACCATGTTGGCCAGGCTGGTCTCAAACTCCTGACCTTGTGATCCGCCCACCTCAGCTTCCCATAGTGCTGGGATTACAGGCGTGAGCCACCGCGCCCGACCTTTGTGTTTCATTTCAAATGCTTCTGTCCCGGCCCTTTGACTGTTTCTTTTATGGGGGGTGTTTTTCTAGTTGACAAGTAGTTCTTAACGCCAGCGCCCTCCTCCGTCCGCGCTGCGCGGCTGAGGCCCGTACAACCTCCAGGGGGCGCCCGGGGCTCGCGCTGCCTCGACGCGGTGGCCCGTGGGTGTCCGGGCCGGAGAACTCCAGATCCGAATGCGTCCTCTTAGTCCCCGAGCCTCCTCCCTCTCCCTTACCCAAGGACAGTGAGCTTGAGCGCGGGCGGCTGGACGCGTAGCGCAGCCCTCGCAACGGGTCTTTTTTCGTCCCACTTTTTATGGGACCTTGGGCTTCCAAACCGACGTTGGATGGTTTGTCAGCGGATACTTTCACCGCCCACCGCAAACTTGCAGAGCCAAGCCGGGCTGTTCTCCGGAGGATCTCGGAGGACGCCCCCTGCCAGCTGCCAGCATCTGGGGGAGAGGAACGGCGTTTGGGGTGGGAAATGAAGTTCTGGTTTTGCACATTTACTGGCCTACACTGGCGTCTCACTGTGACCTAGGAACTGGAGATGGAGGCTAGGGGTGGGAGTTGGGGAGCCACTGTGGGGCGGGGATTCCCACTGGGATAGGTTGGTGGGGTCACCAGGCAACAGCTCCCCATTAGGCAGAGGCCTTAGACGGCAGCATCATGGGCGACGGATGGAGACCATGGGATTCAGGGGCCTGAGAGGGAGGCAATGGGATGGCCACAGACTCCAGCCGGAAATGAAGGGACAAAGAAATCTTTGGGGCTGCGGACCAGTGGCCTCTGTGGTGGCCAAGGGTGAGGGAGACACAGGGTGCTAGGTATGGCAGAGGTGTCACTCTAAAGGCCAAGACTGTACAGGCTGGACCTGGCAGCACCTGGAGAGGGACCAAGGAAGTTTGTGACCTGAACTGTGACATAGGTCGTTCTTACCCGTCACAGTTACCCAAGATGAAGGGAGGTCCTTGAGTTGAGAAAGGGGCTGGGTGCCTGCCTGTAATCCCAGTGCTTTGGGGAGCCAAGGTAGGAGGCCAGGAGTTCAAGGCTGCAGTGAGCCATGATCATGCCACTGTACTCCAGCCTGAGTCAGAGCGAGACTCTGTCTCTAAAAAAAAAAAGAAGAAGAAGAAGAAAAAAAACAGACTGGGCGTGGTGGCTCCAGCCTGTAATCCCAACCCTTTGGGAGGCCAAGGCTGGCAGATGGCTTGAGCCCAGGAGTTCAAAACCAGCCTGGGCAACATAGTGAGACTCTGTCTCTACAAAAAATGCAAAAATGAGCCGGGCGTAGTGGTGTGCACCTGTGGTCCCAGCTACTTGAGAAGCTGAGGCAGGAGGATGGTTCAAGCCTGGGAGGCAGAGGTTGCAGTGAGCCAAGATAGCCCATTGCACTCCAGCCTGGGAAAAAGTGGGGAGAGAAAAAGTGAGCCAAGCCCCAGAGTAAGAGCTGGGAAGGGACAACAGCAAGCAGGAGCCTCAAAAACTGGGGCGGTGGGGACGGGGGGTGTGAAGGGGGTGGGATTGTTCAAAGGCACAAGAGCAATGGTTTCCAGGGATACTGGGGGGTCTGGAGAAGGGACAGCAACTCCTAGGAGATGTGGGGAAGCTGTGGCCAGCAGGGCACACCTGCAAAGCAGGAGATGGAAGGCTGAGGATGTGTCTGTAACGGATGGCCCCTGCTTTCCAGGGCGTGGAGGACAGCACTTGAGGAGTGGGTGAGAAGATAGGAGACTTCAATGGGTGGGAGGACAAGATGGGGTGACCAAGAGCGTGAGGGTGGAAGTCTGGGCAGGACCCTGGGCTCATCACTGGGCCTCCGGGCAGAACCAGGGCAGCAGAGCCTCCACTCACAGCCCGGACACCAGCCTGTCCTTGGAAGGACCCATCTCCTATTAAGAACCCCATGGCACAGTGGCTCATGCCTGTAATCCCAGCACTTTGGGAGGCCGAGGTGGGCGGATCACCTGAGGTCAGGAGTTCAAGACCAGCCTGGCTAACATGGCAAAACCCCATCTCTACTAAAAATACAAAAATTAGCCAGGCGTTTTGGGCGCCTGTAATCCCAGCTACACAGGAGGCTGAGGCTGGAGAATCACTTGAACCTGGAACCTGGGAGGTGGAGGTTGCAGTGAGCCAAGATCATGCCATTGCACTCTAGCGTGGTCGACAAGAGCAAAACTCCATCTCAAAAACAAAAAACAAAGAGCAAAACCAACAACCCTGCACCACGACAGGTCCTTAAGGAGTGAGTCATGGGCTCTCACTGCACACCAAGGAGCCCCACATGTGAAAATGCTTCCAGAAACACTGAGTGCTTGTAAAGACCTACTGCTGGGCATATTGGCCCTATTAGAGGGAACATTTTATCACACGAAGGCACAAGTAGGTTGTTTCATGGTAATTGCTTTCCTAAACCATAGAGAAAAATGCATCACAAACCCAGCACAATTAACTAAAGTGGTCACATTCCTCTTCTTTGATTTAAAGCTATTTAGAAATATTAGCAACTGACTTTGCCTCCAGGTTGTCGGTGCTTTTTTTCTCGACTGTAACTTTTTCTTTTGAATCCCATAAAATATCCTGAGTACACCAGGAGGGAGGAATGAAAATATGTTTGCGTTTCCAGCTCTGCAGCCAACTGCTACTCAGACAATACCCTCAATGTGTAACCTGGGAGTTTAATATTCTCAAATATTTATAGTTAGGCAGAAATAGCCCGAAGAAATGTTCAGCTTCTTCACAGCTGGATAATTATCTACATTCAATGTTCACAACCTCAGAGCTGCTTCTCAGAGTTTGGGGTGCCTCTCTGCCACTTGGGCATGCAGAGTACATGGGTTCTGTGGGCAGTTTCCTAAGGGGGCATAGAAGTGGCATGGGGAGATCCCAGCATGCTCTCTCTCTCTCTCTCAAGAGTCCTGCTCTGTGGTACAGGTTGGAGTGCAGTGGTACCATCATTGCTCATGGTAGCCTCAAACTCCTGGGCTCAAGCAGTCCTCCCACTTCAGCCTCCCGAGTAGCTGGGACCACAGATGCATGCCACCACACTTGGTTATTATTTTTTAAAATTTCAGTAGGTTTTGGGGGAACGGGTAGTGTTTGGTTACAAGGATATGTTCTTTAGTGGTGATTTCTGAGATTTTGATGCACCCATCACCCAAGCAGTCTACACTGTACCCAATGTGTAGTCTTTTATCCCTCACCCCTCTCCTACCCTTTTTTTTTTCTGACTAATTAAAATTTTCTTTTTTTTTGTAGAGATGAGATCTCACTTTGTTGCCTAGGCTGGTCTTGAGCTCCTGGCCTCAAGCAATCCTCCCACCTCAGCCTCCCAAAGTGCTGGGATTACAGGGTGAAAAAAGGCTTGATCATTCCCAGCAAATTCTGTAATGGACCCATGAATAAAGTCCTACATTGAAGAGTCCCCGCGGAAGTGTCTCATGGAGTCCCAGATGCTCCCCACAAAAGGATGCTGTGGTCAAAGCAGCACTGCCTCTGTCTGCCTTTGGAGAGCCACCATGCATTCCGCTATTCATACATTTTTCTCCTTGCCTGTCATCTCTCCTGCTACTCCCTCTGTTCCATGCATATTTCCAGAAGAATATCAAGAAAACTATTTTTCCTGCATAATTACCCGCCTCCTCTCCACCCACCTCCACACATCTTTTTGGCTTTGACGTGGCAGCTGCTCTGATTTCTTTAAGTGGACTGCATTCTGCATTTACCAGGCAGGTGGAATTCTATGAAGGGAGCCTCCAGCTGAGGCTGGGAGTGAGGGCCCTGGGCATGATCATCCCTCCCTGCACCAGACCTGCGGCTCCCCTGTCTGCATTGAGGTCCTCCTTCCCACAGTCCCTGGGGCACAAAGCTATTGGTTCCTGAATGAGTGTCACCAACCAGCTGCCTGGTCCTCCTTCTCCCAAGCCCAGGCTGCCTCAGTCCTGACTCTGTGACCTGAAAGGAAATTCCTCTTTAGTGAGATCAGCTAGCATCTTCTCAGTTGTAGCTTTCAGAACACTAGACCCAAACTAGCACAAGCTAAAGAGAATGGGCTGTCCCATGGAACCAAACAGTTTTGAAGCCCCAGCTGAGGTTCAGGCAGGGCACTGTTGCTGCTGCTCTGGAATTCTTTCCACCTGCCTGCCTTGGGCTATGGGCTTCATCTCCAGGCCAGCCATGCCCAACATGGCAAAGGGGTCAAAGATGTGCCAAACCCTGGTTCACACTCTGATTGCCTGGAAGAGCCAGCAGTTCCTTCTCCAAGTGCCTTCTACAAATTATCAAGAAAGCATCTTCCCTTGCTGGGTGTGGTGGCTTACACCTATAATCTCAGCATTTTGGGAGGCTGAGGCCAGTGCATCACTTAAGGTCAGGAGTTTGAGACCAGCCTGACCAACATGGCAAAACCCCATCTCTACTAAACATACACAAATTAGCTGGACTTGGTGGCAGGCACCTATAATCCCAGCTGCTTGGGAGGCTGAGGCAGGACAATTGCTTGAACCTGGAAGGCAGAGGTTGCAGTGAGCCGAGATCGTGCCACTGCACTCCAGCCTGGGCAACAGAGTGAGACTCTGTCTCTAAATAAATAAATAAGAAAGCATCTTCCCAGGTGCCCATCAAAAGTCCTGTGGGTCTTATTGGTCCCAATTGGGTCTGGTGCCCGTCCCTTAGCCAACCACTGTGGCCAGGTGGCCGGGACATGCTGATGAATGTCAGTCTATCAAGGCCTGTCCCTGAAGCTGGGAGAGGGTGAGAAGTCTCTGAGCTGCATGGGAGAAGAACAGACACCCAAATCAAATGTGGAATACTGGACCAACAGAAGTGGGTCTAGAACGGACCCTGAGGAGTTGTGAAATCATTTTCCCTGGAAGTGTTTGTGAAGGGAGGGACCCCACTTGGCTGCCAGGACTCAAGTTTACACAAAGCTCTGGGAAAGTGACCCCTTGAGGACCCCAACTTAGGGAGAGAGGAAACAGCTTGAGCTTTACCAGCCCAGTGAGGCCACTTGCTCCCATGCCTGCCTGCCTGATATAGGCCATATACCCGATATCCACTGGGTGCCTACAGTTTGAAGCACTATGCTAAGTGCTGCATGTGAAAGAGCATCTTCATTTCTCACAATAGTCCCAGGGGATAAATACTATTATCATCCCCATTTTGCAGGATGAACTGAGCCTTCAAGATGCTAATGGGCTTGCTGAGGTCACCCAGCTGGTAAGAGCTGGCCCTGGGATGTGAACTCTGGCAATCGGCCAACAGATCTCCTCTATCCAGCACTCAGCTGCTTGCTCCTTCAACCATGTTGGTCTCCATGGCCTGGTTGACTACTCTTGCTCCTTCTTTCAGGCACCAAGGGACACCAAGCGTCTTTACCCTGTCTGTGGAGTCCCTCTGGAGATGCTACAGCCATCAGCATGATGACAGAGATCATCATTCCTACAGTAAGAATGGAAAGTGAGAGGAGAGAGAAAGAAGGAGGCCTCCTCACTCCTTACCTTTGTGGCCGTCACCAGGATGAACCTGGCAAGACAAGGCTAAAGAGACCACAGCCACCCAGCCTCCCGAGTAGCTGGGATTACAGGTGCATGCCACCACACCTGGCTAGTTTTTGTAATTTTTTTTAGTAGAGACAGGGTTTCACCATGTTGGCCAGGCTGTTCTCAAACTCCAGACCTCAGGTGATCTGCCCACCTTAGCTTCCCAAAGTGCTGAGATTACAGGCATGAGCCACTGTGCCTGGCTCAGAAGTTGCACATCTGCTGTGGAGAAGGCCAGAATGTCAGATCCCAGCTCCAGTGTCAAGAAAGCCCTTCTCAGGCTCTTGCTTGTCTTCTCCCTCTCTCCAACTCTAGTTCATCCCTGAAGAGATGGACAGCACTCCAGCTGTCACATGGAGGATGAGTTGCAGCAGGATGTGCCCCCATGCAGGATGTGATTCTAAATAGATTCTAATGGTAGCCCCCATTTCAGATACCATTGTTTTTCTCATCTTGGCCTGGTTATTCCGGGCTCTCCTGCCTCCCAGACCAGTGGTCACTGCTGAACAGAAATAGAGGGAGGGGCAGCTGTTCCCTGGACCTCAAGAGGCATGAGGATGGGGTCTTGGGCGCAAAGGACAGACCAGACTGGGCCTCAGCCTCTCCCACCCTGCTGCTCAACTGTTGTTTGTCATTGCCATGGGGACTCTGCATCCCAGCCCACCAGGAGGCTCAGCCAGCCCATTTTTCTCATTTTATTTTGTTCTTTATTCATTTTGAGATGAGTCTTGCTCTATCATTCATGCTGGAGTGCAGTGGCGTGACCATAGCTCACTGCAGCCTCCAACTTCTGGGTTCAAGCGATCCTCCCACCTCAACCTCAACCTCCTGAGTAGCTGGGACTGCAAGCCTGCACCACTACACCTGGCTAATTTTTTGTTTTCTTTTTCTGAGTTGGAGTCTTGCTCTGTCGCCCACGCTGGAGTGCAATTGTGTGATCTCAGCTCACTGCAACCTCTGCCTCCTGGGTTCAAGCAATTCTCCTGCCCCAGCCTCCTGAGTAGCTGGGATTACAGGCACGCACCACCACGCCCGGCTAATTTTTGTATTTCTAGTTGAGACGAGGTTTCACCACGTTGGTCAACCTGGCCTCGAATTCCTGACCTCGTGATCCGCCCGCCTCGGCCTCCCAAAGTGCTGGGATTACAAGCGTGAGCTGCCGTGCCAGGCCTTGTTATTGTTCTTTCGTTTTTTGTTTTGGTAGAGATGGGATTTTGCCATGTTACCCAGGCTGGCCTCAAACTCCTGGGCTCCAGTGATCCACACACCTTGGTTTCCCAAAGTCCTGGGATTACAGGCATGAGTGACCCCATCCAGCCTCATTATTCTCACTTTAAAGACAAGGCTGGTGAGGTCTGGAGAGGTAGGACCAGCTCAAGGGCACCCAGAGAGCCAATGACAAAGCCAGGATTCAGGCTTCAGTCTGTTCCTGTAGCAGTGGGTGCCCTGCCCCATGAGACCCTCATAACATGCCCAGGAAAAACTGTTTCTGTTTCTGATGCCCTGGGACACCCTAGACATGCCATCGAGGCAGAGAACACAAAGCCCGCTATTCCCCTCAGTAGTTCTTCCTAACCACAACACCCACGATTTTCCCTTTCATTTGTTTTCCCACTGATCAACATGAAGAGAACATAAAGAAAACATAATAAGAGGCTTCCTGAATTAGAGATGGACCACAATGGCAGAGAAGTTGAACTATACATAGAAGAATGCTGGCCTTCTCCAAGCCGCCCCTGGGATGGTCCGCTCAGGCAGGGCCTGCACCCTCTCATTAAGCAGCCTCACAGCCCTCCCTTGGGCCCTGGGAGGCAGTTGGGTGGGGTGTGGGGTTTGGGTGAGGTTGTTAGCAGGGCTGGGCGGGGGCACTTGCCAGGCACATCACATAAAGTTTTGGGGAGAGAGTTTCAGCATCCTTCTATTATGGACAACATTTCCTCTGTTGGGGCAGGGGCAGGGGGCTGGGGGCAGGACTGGGGTCAGGTGGTGGACAGGGATCACCTGGGCTTTGGCAAAATGCCTGGCTGCCCTCTTAGGACAGATTCTTAGACATGGATGATGGATGTTCTGGGATATCCAGAGGCAGGCGGTTCAGCACCATCGTCAGCTGACCTTCCTTGGCTACTTACTGTACGCCAGCCCGATGCTAAGCATTTTCCATCATGGTCCCATTAAATCCTCTCAATAACAATGTACAGTAGTATTAGGATTGTCCTTATTGTACAGATGGCACACACAGAGGTTAAGCAACTTGCCCAGGGTCACACATCAGGTAAGAGACAGAGAGAGATTGAACCTAGAACCTGTCTCTTGTGCCTGTTGGTGTAACCACAACACTACACTGCTTACCCCAGAGGGCTGGGGAAGAGACCTATGGAGGGAAGTCTCTGGCAGGGAGCCAGCAGGCTCTGGGCTCAGCCCCATCTGGTTTGACAGGCCCCGGATATGGGAAGAAATAAATAATGGCTGGCTATGTTTGAGGAAGAGAGGAAGCCAGTAGGGGAAGAGGGAGGGACACCTGACTTGGAGGACGATGTTCAGGATCTTCAGAGCCTCCTGGCAGAAGTGACGAGTTACATCCATTAAGATGCAGCATACCTAGGGGAAACAGGGACAGCTGGGACTAGTCCCCAGAAACAGGATCTGACATGGGGGAAGCTGCAGCAGTGCACACAACTGGTACCCATCGAAGGGGGTTGGTTAGAAAAGCCAACATACCAGAAGCTGGCCGGGGGGCACAGGTCCAGGATCAGCAAGGGTTGCAGACTATGGGTCCCCTGAGTTGAGGACACCCAGAGCCACACATCCTTTGGGTTGCAGATCCTCAAGTTCATGGGCCTCGAGGGTTCCTAAATTGAAGGATAACCCAGGGTTATCAGCCCTAGAGCTGAGGGCACCCAGGGCCACAGATGCTGGCTTCTGGCCCATGTCGCCTTCTAGCTTCTACTCCCCTGGCCAGAGAACCACCCCAGTGGTTACAAATGGGTTTGTGGCCAGTATCCGAGGGCAGCGAGGCTCTGATAGAGTGGGGAGGGTTCCACATGGAATCCAGACACTCTTGCCATCAACAGGGGCCCCTGAGGATGACATGAGATGCTCCTGGGTGGGTGGCTTACAGGATGATGTGGTCTTGTCAGAGGCATTTGAACCAGAGCAACTCCATCTTGAGTAGGGGCTGGGTAAAATAAGCCTGAGGCCTAGTGGGCTGCATTCCCAGATGGTTAAGGCATTCTAAGTCACAGGATGCAGCACAAGATACAGGCCATAAAGGCCTTGCTAAAACAGGTTGCAGTAAAGAAGTCGGCCAAAACCCACCAAAACCAAGATGGCGACGAGAGTGACCTCTGGTTGTCTTTGCTGCTACACTCCCACCAGCTCTATGACAATTTACAACTGCCATGGCAATGTCAGGAAGTTACCCTATATGGTCTAAAAAGGGGAGACATGAATAATCCACCCCTTGTTTAGCATATCATCAAGAAATAACCATATAAATGGGCAACCAGTAGCCCTCAGGGCTGCTCTGTCTATGGAGTAGCCATTCTTTTATTACTTGACTTTCTTTTCTTTTTTTTTTGGATGAAGTGCAGTGGTGCCATCTCGGCTCACTGCAACCTCTGTCTCCTGGGTTCAAGTGATTTTGGTGTCACAGTCCCTGAGGAGCCGGGATTACAGGCATGTGCCACCACGCCTGGCTAATTTTTGTATTTTTGGTAAAGACAAATTTCTCCATATTGGCCAGGCTGGTCTCGAACTCCTGACCTCAAGTGTTCCATCCGCCTCGGCTTCCCAAAGTGTTGGGATTACAGGCATGAGCCACCACACCTGGCCATTACTTCCTTTCTTAAAAACTTGCTTTCACTTTACTGTATGGACTCGCCCTGAATTCTTTCTTGTGCGAGATCCAAGAACCGTCTCTTGGGGTCTGGATCGGGACCCCTTTCCAGGGTCTGAGATGGAGTCTGAGGCTCCATCTCTGGGAGGGGTGTCAGAACAAAGGAGAGGGGCTGTGCCCTGTGGCCTGGGGAGAGCAGGATACTTCTGTAGGGGGTGCTGGAGAGGAGTGGTTCTTGACCAGAGCAGAAAGGAGGCAGCAGGCAGGAAAGACTGGAGCTAAGGCAAGATGGAATGGCTCCCTGCCCCAGGCTGCTGTGGGCTAAGGGGCAGTGCCAGTCCTCCCTGCAGGGCTCTAGAGAGCCTGGTGGTGCTTAGTCCAAGGAGGCACATCTAACACAGGAAGGACCGGCCATCTGGGAAGGTGACAGGCACCCTCACTGGGAGTCCTTCTTTAGGTCTGGAGGGACAATCACCAAGACTGCTGCAGGGGGTCTGCCCTGTTGCCTCGCCAGATCCCCAAAGTGGAGGTCTTCTACTCGCTGTCCACTAAGAGTCCGGCCACCCCTGTCACTCAGGGTGGCTACCCTGGAGCTCCTGACCCTAGGAGTGGCCTGGAAAGCAAGACAAGGGCCACAAGAGCCAGTGGCAGTCTGGCCTGGACTCCGTGGGACCAGCCCCTCCAGGGAGCTAAGTGAGTGATAAGAAGGCTAGCTTCTTTCTCCTGCGTAATGCACTGGTGTTAATAAGGCCAGCGTTGTACACATTTACAGAACCTTTGATTTCACAATCACCAAGGGCCTTGCAAGTATTAATTAAGCCTCAAAACCCCTGGAGCCTGGAGCAGATTCTCATTAACCTCATTCGGCAGAGGCTATGACTCTGCTTCCCTGCCAGAGCCCCGTGGATGTAGCATGGCTCCAGCCCTGGGAGCCCGGCTGGCAGAGTTCCCACCCTACGTTATGGGATGGCAGAGGTCAGGGAAGGCTTTGGGGCTCCGAATAACTCTGTGATGCTCATGACAGAGCCCAGTTCAGACCAGACAGATCACAGGCTTCCATTAGAGTAGCCGACATAGAAAGGATCCCCGCTCCCTTTGGGCTTTATTGAGATCTAAGTTATATACCACACTCTGCACCTATTGAGTGCGTTCCATCCAGGGGCTTTTAGTGTATTCACAGAGCTGTGCATCCATCACCACGATCAATTTTAGAACATTTCATTAACCCAGAAAGAAACCCTACATCCCTTGGCCATTTTCCTGGCATCCTCCCCAGCCCTAGGCAGCCACAGATCTACTTTCTGTCTCTAGAGATTTGCCTATTTTGGTTTGTTTTTACTTATTTTTGTTGTGGTAAAATATCCATAACATATAACTTTCCACTTTAACCATTTGCAAGTGTCCAATTCAGAGGCATTAAGTACATTCACCTTATTGTTCAACCGTCATGACCATTCATCTCCAGAGCTTTTTCATCTTACCCGTCTGAAACTCTGTGGCATTAAACATCGACTCCCCATTCCCCCCGCCCCTGGCAACCATCATGCTACTTTCTGTCTTTATGAATTTGACTACTCTAGGACCTCATATTAGTGGACTCATATAGTATTTGTTCTTTTGTGCCTGGCTTATTTCACTTGGCATAATTTTTTTTGTTTTTTTTTGAGACAGAGTTTTGCTCTTTTTGCCCATGCTGGAGTGCAATGGCATGATCTCTGCCCCTCAGGTTTAAGCAATTCTTCTGCCTCAGCCTCCTAAGTAGCTGGGACTGCAGGCGTGCACCACCATGCCCAGCTAATTTTTTTTTTTTTAGATGGAGTCTTGCTCTGTCGCCCAGGCTGGAGTGCAGTGGCACAATCTTGGCTCATTGCAAGCTCTGCATTCCAGGTTCACACCATTCTCCTGCCTCAGCCTCCCGAGTAGCTGGGACTACAGGTGCCCACCACAACACCCCGCTAAATTTTTTTGGTATTTTTTAGTAGAGACAGGGTTTCACCATGTTAGCCAGGATGGTCTTGATCTCCTGACCTTGTGATCCGCCCACCTTGGCCTCCCAAAGTGCTAAGCTTACAGGCATGAGCCACCACGCCCTGCCTAATTTTTGTATTTTTAGTAGAGATGGGGTTTCACCATGTTGGCCATGCTGGTCTCAAACTCCTGACCCCAGGTGATCCACCCACCTCGGCCTCCCAAAGTTCTGGGATTACAGGCGTGAGCCACCATGCCCAGCCTTTTTATGTTTTGTTTCGTTTGCTTTGTTTTTTGAGATGGAGTTTCACTCTTGCTGCCCAGGCTGGAGTGCAATGGCGTGATCTTGGCTCACTGCAACTTCCGCCTCCCAGGTTCAATCAATTCTCCTGCCTCAGCCTCCCAAGTAGCTGGGATTACACACTTGGCATAATGTTCTTAAGGTTCATTTTGGCCTGTTTTTAAGATATGAAATACTTCAAGCAAAATTACAGAAAACAATATACAATACACCCCCATAATTTAACTCAGACATCTCAGACTTAACAAGTGTTAACATTTTGCCATAATATTTGCTTTTTGTTTTTTTTGTTTTTGTTTGTTTTGCTAATGTCCTCCCCAGAGCTAACCAAGTTCTAAAGTTAGCATTTATCTTTGTGTTTTCTTTTTTTAAAAAAATTTTTCTTAGATACCCTATTAACTGAGAAGTCAGTATACATGTTTCTTGTTCCTGTTTTTTTTGTTTTACAACCTAAGTTGATATCCATAATCCCATACAGTACTATTTTGTGTTTTTAAAACATATACAAATGGTGTCATATACGTTCATCTTGTCACTTGTTCTCTTGACATTGTATTTTGAGATGTGCCCATCTTGACACACATCGCTCTGGTCAATTTGTTTTTCCTGCAGTACATGATTTGACTATGTGTGATTAATAATTATATGTCCTACGTAACATGGGATTACACATCCTATGTAACATGGAATTTATCCTGGGATTTCTTACTTCTGAATTCTCACCAGGAAAACCATGGTGGTATGGTTTGGCTGTGTCCCCACCCAAATCTCATCTTGAATTGTAGTTCTCATAATCCCATGTGTCATGGGAGAGACCCGGTGGGAGGTAATTAAATCATGGGGGCAGGTTTTTCCTGTGCTGTTCTTATGATAGTGAACAAGTCTCATGAGATCTGATGGTTTTATAAAGGGCAGTTCCCCTGCATACGGTCTCTTGCATGCTGCCATGTAAAACATGCCTTTGCTCCTCCTTCGCCTTTCACCATGATTGTGAGGCCTCACCAGCCATGTGGAACGGTGAGTCCATTAAACCTCTTTTCCTTTATAAATTACCCAGTCTCAGGTATTTCTTCATAGCAGTATGTCTCTATTAACAGCATGAGAACGGACTAATACACAAGGTGACTCCTGTCTCACCTGGGCAGACACAGACACCTCCTGAGCAGAGAAACAGCCACCTAGCAAGAAGTTGAACACAAAAGTGAATCCAGGACTTTGACTCCTCCACCACCACCCAGCTCTGTGATCAGAGCTGTGAGGGGCACATCTAGTGTAGGGACAGCACCTCGTGGTTTTCATTTCAATTTCCCCAATGACTAATGATGTTGAATGGCTGTGTTTTAGCATCAGTTAATCCTGTGGCAAGTGGTCCAGATACAGATGCCCATCCCCTGGGATGCTGGGAGCTCCCAGGCCACCATGAGACCTCTGTGAGGGCAGGCTGCAGGCCCAGGGCTGTCCCAGGACCCCCACTGTGCTCAGCATGAGTGGTGCCCACCACCCCTCCATGCTCAGTCCCTCACCTGTGACGGGCCAGTTGCCAGGTGACACCTGGTTCGGGCAGTACCAGGTGCTGAGAATTCCTCTGACCATCCATAGTGGCCCCTCTTGGGGCACAGATCCACTTGTAGTACCAGGAGTGGGCCTTCTTCTATAGTAAGCGATTGGGTGGAGCTGCCCATGCTAAAGGCCCATGCCAAAGGTGCTGTGCTGCCTCCCACGAGCTCCACTCCAAATCTGTCAGGAGAGGGGTGCTGCCCCATTGAATGGCTGGGGCTTCACAAAAAGGGGGAGTGTCTGCCTCTGCACCCAATGTGGGCTCCCCAGTCACTCACTATCAGGTCCTGTCACCCTGTCCCACCTCCCAGCTCCTGCTGGCAAGAGCCCCAAGGGAGGTGGCAGGTAGTTGGGCCCTAGGCTTCACCCCCCCATCCAGAGAGGGCCACACTCAGGTTTCTCACCCTTCCCCCATTGTCCTGTGTCTGACATTGACCACAGCCCTGAGCAGTACCCCAGTGAGGCCCCAGCTTCACCAAGGTTTGACGCTGGAGGTGCTTGGTGGCCATCAAGAAGGCCAGGGGCAGTGGCTCATTCAGTCTGCTCCTTTCCCTGACACGCTGGAACCTCAGGACACCCTTCCTCCGCTGTGGGCCAGAGGAGGCCTGGGGGCTGAGGGCCCATCTGTCTAGCCACTTTCCATGGCTGTGTAGGGGCATGCAGCCCTCCATACAGGGCCCAGGTAGCACCTGGAGGACACAGAGGAAAGCCCAGAGGATCTTTGAGGGAGTGACTGAGCCTCAGGGAAGGGCTACACCACCCCCAGGCTGTGCACCCCCCATCTGCAACTCCCAGGTGGTGCCAGGGGATCTGGGGGAGTGTTTGCTGCACAAATACACACAAAGATCACAGCCTCCCTCCTCAGGGCACACCCCACCCAGTTCCCCTGCATTCCTCTGCCCCTGAGGCAGGTGGCAGCCATCCCAGGGGGAGCTCCCAGCAGGGCTGCAAGAGGTATGAGGAGCACCCCGCTGGCTCCACCTGAGTTGCTGGCAGGACTCTGTACTCCAGGTGCAGGGATCCCTAGCTTGACCATCTGGCCTGTGGCCAAACACCTCCTCGCTGAGCCTCCACCCCAGATTCCTTAGGCTGCCTCCCCGCCGCCATTCAGTGCCTGGCTCCAGTCTTCACTGTCAAAGCCCCAGCGGAGTGCCCTGGACTGAGAATAGCAGCTACACCCACAGCTTCCCACCCTGTGCCAGGCACAGCCCAGCTCCTCACAAACCTTATCTCCTGGCACTGGGGCACAGCCAAGGCCTCTGCCTCCACTCTGGCCTTGGACTCCCCACCTTTGTTATCTGAGCCTGGACTCCTGCACCTGGACAGTTCCCCCCACCCCAACCCTGTGGCTGCTACTGCTGTGGGAGCCTGGCTAATATGAAGGCCTTGTCCACCCACCAGGCCTGACCGGGCAGGCTATCTTCTTTCAGGAATTTTATGGGCAAGGGGAGGAGGGCCCCACTGGTGGTGCCACAGGGCAAGGAACAGGCCAAGGCGGTGGCAGTGACCAGGGCGGTGACCACTGGGTGTACCCTGCAGTGCAGCCTAGAAGGCTGAAGCGTTGAGGTCCCTGGGAGCCCTCGGAGCCCATGGGGACAAGCTTGACCACTTCTAGCCAGGGCCTCGGTGGCTGTTCCTGCCCTTGGGATCTCCATTTCATATATCAAATAAAGGTTTCGGTGGACGTGTCTAAGTGCCCTCCCAGCTTTTGGAAACACTGAGACTGAAACCCCAGATGGTTCAAAGGACTTGTAAGTGGCTTACAGGCCAGGAGCCAAAGGCCAAATAATCACATTCCTCACAATCAAATGAAATTCTCCCAGCTGGCCTGTTGTAGATCTCGGGTCGAGATTCATGCGCTGTAAAAACCTGGTATCAATTGACCGACGAGTTGCAGCCTGCACCGGAGAAGCAAGAGGGAATGGCTTCCATCTATCTTCCCAAAGCCAACTCAGAGGGTCTGTGCCGTGTCTCAACCCTGGCAGGCCCAGATTGAAGGCACGAGAACACGGATTTGCAGTCCCTTGGGATCGGGGTCCAGAATCGGCTCAGCAAGGTGGAGTGAGTCTCGTGGGCCCCCAGCAACTGGCACAGGGGCTTGGGACCCAGGCCTCCAGGCTTCCCTGCACATCCCCGGCGCTGCCCCCTCTACACCACAGAGACCCGCGACCCCTGCCCCACTGCTCCTTCGGCCTCTTCTTCGCTGCCCCCTGGCCTCACATAGTGTTTTGAAGGTGAACTCTGCTTACAGTGAATGCCATTTTGAGGTCACCTGTGGACAGAGGCTTCTGTGGATCAGTGTAAACGACAGAAACGTGCCTGGCCAGTGCTGTACTCGCCATGCGTAACCAGAAAAAGGTTACAGGATGCAAAGGCTCAGTGATCACAGCTGAGACCCAACTCCTCCTTGGCAGGGATCAAGTTCAAACTTTTAACCTCCTCACCAGGCTCGGGTTTCCTCTCCCCTCCCCTCCTGCCCCTGAGGATGGGGGTCTCCAAAAAAACCTGAGGATCTTCTTTCCTAGAAGTTCAAAGTTGTGGTCCCAGGGAGTCCACAGCTCGAGGAATTCAGGGCAAGAAGGGATCACGTGCCCTTGTTTCACAGGTGACTAACAGCCTCCGGGAGCCCATCCAGGCTGAGAGCCGTCAGACATGAGTCAGTGGTTTCCTGCTGGACTGGGGAGGACACCTGCAGTCCCCACCCGCACCTGGCTGCTTCACACTGGCTGTACCACACTAGCTGCTCCACAATGGCAGTGGATGGGTGGGTGGGGAGATGCATGCCTTGGCCCCACCGCCACCTCACAGTGCTCGTTCCAAGCTTCGCCCCTGAGTCCAAACACCCATCCCCCATCCCTCCCACCACCCCTCCATCTATTTACGCACACAGCGTGTGTTGGGAACCGGTGAGAGCAGCATTGCTGAAGCCATGAGAGGAAAGGGTTGGTGGCACCGATGTGCCGACTGTCCTCTGCCCTCAACCCACATCTGTCCTTCCCTGTCCTCCTGACACACTGCCCAGGTAGACCCTCCCTCACCTCCTCCTGATAAGCTCCCTGGGCTCTAAACCACTCTCCATATTGCCTGCCAGGGATCTTTCTAAAACACAAACCTTGGCAGGCGTAGATGGTGGCTCACACCTGTAATCCCAGCCCTTTGGGAGGACGAGGCAGGAGGATTGCTTGAGGCCAGGAGTTCCAGACCAGCCTGGGCAACATAAGACCCTGTCTCTTTAAAAAAAAAAAAAAGAAAAAGAAAAAAGAAAAACCCTGGACAGTATTTAACAAGTGTCCCTCTTGTTAAATACTGTCTAAATCCCTTGGAAGGGAATGGGAGGCTTCACAACTGGATCCAACCTGCCTGAGTCATCTCTGGCTCCTAGGAGACATTGATAAATGTTGATGAATGAATGGATGGATAAATGCATAGCACACCCCAAACTCTGGAGGGGCTCACACCCTAAAGATTGTACCACCTCCTAACATCAGGGATCCTGAGCCACAAGCAGGGCCAGCTGGAAAGGCCAGGCCCCAGCAGTAATGGGTAGGTACATGGACGCTAAGATTGTCCTCTAGTCCTGGGTACTGCCCCATAGCTCCTTCCAGTGGGGAATGGGCCTAGATCAGTATCCTTCCACCCAGGAGGGTCCTCAGGACTCTAGGGCCCTCAGTTCTGCGGGTCCTTCCTGGGCAGTCTGCTGGGGGACCACCTCCCTGGAACAGGTCTCTGAGCCAGCGACCATGACTGCTTATGGGGGCCCTGACACCAGCTCAGATACTTAGTTATGCAAAAGTGAGTTTCATGAGAGTTGGGCTGTAATATGGGACTGTGGCCTCTTCAGGTGCAGAGTGATTTTTTTCCAATGCTGAGTTAGAGGGCCCCTTGGGTCCTGCTCAATATTTCCCACCCCTAGGGCAGTCTTGGGGCCAAGAAGCTTCCTTAGAGAATGCAGATTCCTGACACCATCTTCAGGAAGTATTTCTAGGACACCCCTCCCTCTTTGTCTGGGGCCCAGGGAGTGCAGGCCTCAGGGCTTTAGTTGTAGTCACCAGCCAGGTAAACCCAATGGGAGACTCAGTTCTGAAGCTTCCGCTGCAATCTGTAGCCAGCCAAGAAAGGCTATGCGGAAGCCTCATACATGCTGATGGGAATGGCAAATGGAATGATGGCTTTAGAAGATACTTCAGCAGTTTCCTTAAAAGTTAAATATTTTCCCGGACATGGTGGCGCACGCCTGTAATCCCAGCTACTCAGGAGGCTGAGGCAGGAGAATCGCTTGAACCTGGGAGGCAGAGGTTGCGGTGAGCCGAGATTGTGACATTGCACTCCAACCTGGGCGACAGAGCGAGACTCCATCTCCAAAAAAAAAAAAAAAAAAAAAAAAAGTTAACTATTTCTATTCTCCTGTGTTGGCCTAAAGAACAACAACAACCAAACATTAAACATGTATCTATTACATGACCTAGCCATTCCACTCCTAGGTACTGATTGATTGATTAATTGACTGACTGAGACAGGATCTTGCTCTGCCACCCAGGCTACAGTGCAGTGGTGCAATCATAACTTACTACAGCCTCGAACTCCTGGGCTCAAGCAATCCTCCTGCCTCAGCCTCCTGAGCAGCTAGGACTACAGGCTCATGCCACAATGTACAGCTAATTTTTAAATATTTTGTAGAGAAGTGGTCTCACTGTGTTGCCCAGGCTGGTCTGGAACTCCTGGCCTCAAGAGATCCTCCCACCTCTGCCTCCCAAAGTGCTGGGATTATAGGCATGAGCCACCACTCCCAGCCTTCACTACTAGGTATTTACCCAAGGGAAATAAAAGCATATATTCACACAGACCCTTGCATATGAACATTCATAGCAACTTTATTTGTAATAACCCCAAACTGGAATCAACCCAAATATCTATCAACAAGTGAAGAATTAACAAATTGTGGTATAATCTATACAATGGAATGCTACTTAGCAATGAGAAGAAATTAACTATTAACATACACAACAAGGATGAATCTCAAAATAATTACTCTGAATGAAAGAACAAACAAAAATAGTACATAGTAGATAATTCCATTTATTTAAAATTCAGAAAATGCTAACTCATCTACAGTAACAGGGAGCAGCAGATGGGTAGTTGCCTGGAGACGGTGGAGATGGGAGGGAGAGATCACAAAGGGACAGGAGGAAACTTCTAGAGTTGATGGATGTGTTCATTCTCTTGACGGTGGTAGCAATTTCACAGGTGTATGCATACATATGTTAAAATTCATCAGATTGTACATTTTAAGTATGTGCAGTTTACACATTTCAACTATACCTGGGAATAAAGCTGTTTTTGTTTTTGTTTTTAGAGACGGGATCTTGTTCTGTTGCCCAGGCTACAGTGCAGTGGGGTGATCATAGCTCACTGCAGCCTCAAACTCCTGAGCTCAAGCGATCCTCTCACCTCAGCATCCTGAATAGCTGGGACTACAGGTGTGTGCCACCACATCTACTTTTGTGAAGTTTTGTAGAGATGGGGTCTCGTTTTGTTGCCCAGGCTGGTCTAGAACTCCTGGCCTGATCCTCCCCGCTTAGCCTCCCAAAGTGCTGACATGACACACATGAGACACTGTTCAGGGGTCCTGAGCAGGTCCCTGGCCTGATAACTGTGCAAGGGAGACTCTTTCCCTACCCAGCCCCATGGCCTTGTCCTTCCCATTCAGCTCCAGCCTTAGATGAGCTGGTCTTTCTTGGGGCAGCTGGGTCATACAGGCGGGTGAGAACTCCTACTCTGCCTAGATCAATCAGGGAACAGTGCAGAGGACAAGTATAGGAAGCCCGGGGGGAATCAGTCTTTGGGGATCAAATCTAGGAGAATAATGCCACAAAATAATGCCTCCCAAGCTGCTATGTTGGTAGCTAGAGGCACATGTGTACCAAGGGCCAAAAGTCTTTGCACGTAGCAGTGTATTTGCAGGAAGGAGCAGCCAAGAGCCAGAGGCACTGTCCCAGGGGAATAGGCCTGGGCTGGAGGTAGAAGCGCTGTCCATTGATGATCAAATGGTTTCCTGATGCCACAGGCAGGCAATCATTTATGCAACACTTCTTTCAAAACCCAAGTGACACCCACGGGGGCTGTTTTCCTTGTTCATCCTTCAGCAAAGCCAGCCATGAGCTGGTTGTTCTCAGATCTCTTCCCAGCTGGGTTAGTAACTTGTTTCCCACCAAAGTGCTCCTCAAAGTTCAGCCTCTTCTAGAAGGTACCTCTTGGCACCTTTTTGGGGGATAGGCCCCCTAACGTCACATTGCCTTAAAATTTCTCAAGGTGGCACCCCAAAGTGAAGTCCTAGAAACTCACTTTGAAGCCCACAGATTTTAGCTTAGGAAAGTTGCTAAGGCTCTCAGCATCCTCCATTGCAAAGGATCTAAAATAAAGTCCGTTTTCTTTTTGCATTTCAGTGTGTTTAAGGTAGCTGCTGCATGCAGAGCCCTGTACTAGATGCCTTGGGGAAGGCAGATGAATACCCTACCGGAGGGAGGCTTGCTCAGATGCTCACTGACTGCCACAGCCTGCAGAGCCAAGCCCAGCAAGGGTCCCTGGGGACATGGAGAGCGGGTGGAGTGAGTGTAAGGAGTGGAGGTCTCAGGACTTCTCTCAAAGAGCTCACAGCCCCATAGGAGCACGAAGAGGCAAACACAATGCAGAGTGCTTTATGCACTGCTGGAAGAATGTTCCAGAACAGGTGTACAGGAAGAAGGTGGGAATAGCACCTGTTTTATCTGATTCTTGTTCATAGCTGACTCTTCAGCAGAATTCAATGAGCTGGTCTTTCTGTTGGGAGTGCCAAGGGTCGGGGCAGGCTTTGTGGGGAGGTGCCATTTGAACAGTCTCTTGAATAATAAACAAAGCTTTGCCTGGCTGACAAAGGGAGGAGGGGCAGTCCGGGCCAAAGAAACAACATGAGCGAATCTCAGAAAACATCTTATGATGTAAGATAAGAAATGCCTTAAAAGAAATACCAACTTTGCTATGGGAATTCAAAGAATTCCAGAGAAATTCCCAGATTTAAAAAAGATGCACTGATGTTTGCCTCTTGATACCTGAATGTGTGCCTCTGAGTCTGGCACTGGCCTAATTCTCCTCCCTCTGCCTCTGTAGGGAGGAGACAGCTCATGCTAAAAGCCCTTAGAAATATTTTCCTCCGAAGACACACTGATTTCCCACTGGGTAATTAGGATGTAGTTGAAGCTTCCCAGAATGGTTGTGGTCTCTGAAGGATATAACTGCAGCAGGCCAGGGATTGGGACTTCTTAATTGATATATTTAATCCACATTTGAATCTCATTTTTCATTTGGCAAGGGCATGTGCCTTTTTTCACCATCTGGATGAGCTTGTTTAAAAATTCATCTATGCGGCCAAAGAGGGCAGATCACCTGAGGTCAGGAGTTCAAGACTAGCCTGGCCAACATGGTGAAACCCCATCTCTACTAAAAATACACACACACACACACACACACACACACACAATTAGCTGAGCGTAGTGGCGAGCACCTGTAATCCCAGCTACTTGGAGGCTGGGGCAGAAGAATCATTTGAACCAGGGAGGCAGAGGTTGCAGTCAGCCGAGATTGTGCCATTGCACTCCAGCCTGGGCAACAAGAGCGAAACTCTGTCCCCCCCCCCCAAAAAAAAAATTCATCTATGCATGTATACAGGTAAAATGGCCAAAGTGCTGCATTTGATTGGAAAATGGCTTCATTCTATAATATATTCTCTAATGATTTAGGATCAGAGGACTTTTCATTCTTCCAGACCTGGGCTGCTCTGTGGCCAATACAGTGTTTTCCAACCTGCTCCTCGTCCCAACCTGATTCTGAAATCTAGAAGGGCTTCTCTGGGCTGGGACCTTCCAACGTACACTGTTAGGGTGGACATGCCCAGCCTGCCTGGCCAGACCTCACCTTCCAGGGATCTGATGTAAGGGCCATGGGGACAGAAATGACTGCAGTAAGCTCAGGGAAGGACAGGAGGCTCCCTAACCAATACCAAATGAGGCTGAGGGGACAGGAGGCTGCAGTGCCAGCTAACCCTGAGTGTTGGGAACCTTTGCCGGGGAGAGAATGGCATCCACATTCTCTCATTAAAACCCTCTGGTGGGTCAAGTGTGGTGGCTCATGCCTGTAATCCCAACACTTTGGGAGGCCGAGGCAGGCGGATCACTTGAGGTTAGGAGTTCGAGACCAGCCTGGCCAACGTGGTGGAACCTTGTCCCTACTAAAACACAAAAATTAGCTGGGTGTGGTGGCCTGCGCCTGTAATCCCAGCTACTCAGGAGGCTGAGGCAGGAGGAGAATCACTTGAACCTGGGAGGCAGAGGTTGCAGTAAGCCGAGATTGTGCCACTGCACCTCAGCCTGGGCAACAGAGCGAGACTCTATCTCAAAAACAAACAAAGAAACAAAACCCTCTGGTGTTAGGGAGGGCTATGGTGACCCTGGCCAGGTGGTGGGTGGCCACGTGGGGGACTGTAATGGAGGGGATGGAGAGGTTAGAACTGACTCTGGGAAAAGCCTGCACTGCCCCCAGGAGACTCTTATTCTAGCTCCCCACAGTGCAGAGGAGCACCCTAGCTTTCTGCTCTGGGAAGCTGGTCCCTCCAGGATGGACACATACCACTGGCTTCTAGATCCAAGCAGGAGGGTTTTCCCTAGAGGCCTGGCTCACAAACCAGGCTACCCCGAGCCACTTGCAGTTAAGCCACCCTCACAAGCCAAATGGCAGCACTTCCAGGGATGCTGTGGTGCAGAGGCCACGCGTCCAGGCACCCCCAGGGACCCTTCATGCTTCCCGGCACTGGTACTGTGGTCATGTGCCTCCCCTGCCATTGGCATCTGGCCCAGCTTGGTTGAGCTACAGGACTCCCATCTCCAGGAGCAAATATTTAGCTGGTACCTCAGGGGTTGAAAAAGGATGAAGAACTCTGGGCATTGGCACTCAAACCTCAGCTGCTGCCATAACCTAGACCTTAGGCCGGATTGCATGACTGGGCTTCTGCTTTATCCCAAGGAACCAGCCCCACCAGGCAGTAAGAGGGAAGAGAACTCATGTTTATTGAGTGCCCTATGTGCTGAGCACTGTGCTAGCCCCTTTACCTTCATTTTCTCATTTAATCCTCCCAACCATGCCATGAGGTAGGCAAGGCTGAGGTCCAGAGAGGGGAAGTGACCTATTCGAGGTCACACAGCAAGATCTGCCAAGCTCTGTTTTACAGGATATAATTGTTGAAAACAACCAAAAATGCCAGATAAAACATGAAAAACACCTTGTTAAAAGCAATGAAGAACTGTCAAGAGAAAAAGGAATAAGGTCAGAATCTAAGGAAAGGTAAGAACCTAGACAAGTAGGAAGCCCTGAAGTCATTTTGGCTCTGTGGGTGTTTGCTGACATATATGTGAGAACCTCAGGTTTTTTTTGTTTTTTTTTTTGATATGGAGTCTTGCTCTGTTGCTCAGGCTGGAGTGCAGTGACATGGCACGATCGCAGTTCATTGCAACCTCCACCTCCCAGGTTCAAGCAATTCTCATGCCTCAGCCTCCTGAGTAGCTGGGATTACAGGCACATGCCACCATGCCCGGCTAAGCTTTGTATTTTTAGTAGAGACAGGGTTTCACCATATTGCCCAGGCTGGTCTCGAACTCCTGGTCTCAAGTGATCCACCCACCTTGGCCTCCCAAAGTGCTAGGATTACAGGCGTGAGCCACTGCGCCCAGCCAAGAACCTGTTTTAATGATCTTGTGGGCCAGTGTGACAAATGTCAAAACTCAGGGCCTGTCCCCGTGGGGAATCTATCAGGAGGCTCTCCTAGATTAAGCTGGTACCCTAACAGGTCTCCCTACCTTGGGAATGCAAGACAAGAGGGGAGGAGATGTCACTGAGATGTAACCACAAGCTGGCCATCACTTAGATTGGCGGCCCAAGTTCACGTCATTTGGGTGATTCGTAAAACCTCTACTCATGAATTTAAAGTACCCCTGGGGCCGGGTGTGGTGGTTCATGCCTGTAATCCCAGCACTTTGGGAGGCCGAGGTGGGCAGATCATTTGAGGCCAGAAGTTCAAGACCAGCCTGGCCAACATGGTGAAACTCCATCTTTACCAAAAATATAAAAATTAGTCAGGTGTGGTGGCATGTGTCTGTAATCCCAGCTACTCAGGAGGCTGAGGTAGAAGAATCGTTTGACCACAGGAGGCAGAGGGTGCAGTGAGCTGAGATTGTGCCACTGCACTGCAGCCTGGGCAACAGAGCAAGACCCTGTCTCAAAAAAACAAAACAAAATAAAACAAAATAAAAAAATAAAGTACCCCTGGACTGCTAATGCCCCTGGCACATGGCAGAGGGACCCATCAATCCTCTCTGGAGAGAGGCATATTCATCCTAGGCCTCAACAAGTACCCACCAATACGTTTTCAAATATACTCAGTGGTATATAAGCCCCAAATAAGCCAGCTACACAAGGAAACACTGAGAATCAGCAGAAACAACAGACAGCAGACATAGATCTACAACAACTTCAGATCATGGAATTATCCAGCATCAATTAGAAAACATACTTACCATGTGTAACAAAATAAAAGACAAGCTTGAAAATACCTGTAGGGAGTAGGAAACGATAAAGAGTGACCTAACAGATTTGAGAAAGAAGCAAATTTTCAGCAGACTTGAGAAAGGGGTCTATTTTTCAGAGGCAAAAAATATATCATAAATGAAATTTTAAAATGCAGTGGAAGACAGTTTGTGAGCTGGCAGATGGTTTAGAAAAAAGCAATGAGCCATCACGCCTGTAATCCCAGCACTTTGGGAGCACAAGGTAGGCAGACCACTTGAGGTCGGGAGTTTGAGACCAGCCTGGCCAACGTGGTGAAACTCCATCTCCACTAAAAATACAAAAATTAGCTGGGTGTGGTGGCGGGCACCTGTAATCCCAGCCACTCAGGAGGCTGAGGCAGAAGAATGACTTGAACCTGGGAGGCAGAGGTTGCAGTGAGCTGAGATCGCACCACTGCATTCCAGCCTGGGAGACAGAGACTTTGTCTCAAAAAAAAAAAAAAAAAAAATTAGCCAGGCGTGGTGGTGTGGGCTTGTAATCCCAGCTACTAGGGAGGCTGAGGCATGCGAATCACTTGAACCTGGGAGGCAGAGGTTGTAGTGAACTGAGATCACGCCACTGCACTCCAGCCTGGGCAACAGAGCGAGACTCTGTCTCAAAAAGAAAAAAGCAATGGAAAACAGCACAGAGAGACCAAAAGACAAAGTATATGGAAGGAAAGTTAAGAGACGTGGAAGAGATCAGCCTATGATTAGTGGGAGTTTTAGGAGGAAAGGAGAGGGAGAATGGAGAGAGGCAATATGTGAAGAGATACTGGCTGAGAATTTTTCCAGAATTGATAAGACACACCATTCATAGATGTTAAGAATCCTAAGGAATTCCTAGAAGGATTTTTTAAAAAGAAGAAAAGAAAGAAATACATATTTAAATGCGTATTGTAAATTGCAGAATACACACACATCACTCACATATGAGAGAGAGAGAGAGAGAAAACCAGAGGGAAAATGTCAGTATACCTTAGACTAACAGCTGATTTGTCAACCTCCACATAGAAATGTAGGGAGGGATGACCTGACACCCTAGAATTCTTTATCCAGTGAAAATATCTTCCACAAATGAGCACCAAAAAACACATCGTCAGAAAAACAAAAACTGAGAATGTATAATTAGGGAACTCTTATTAAACGATATTCTAATGGATGTACATTAGGTGGAAGGAAAGTGATCCCAGATGGAAGATCTAGGACGCAAGAAGGTATGAGGAGCTATGAAACTGGTAAATACATGGATAGAGCTAGGCAAACATGGACTATATAATATAATAATCATTCTAAGGTTTTCCGAAGTTACAACAAAACAAGAGAGAATGAAAGTACACACAGTCAAGACGGGGGGAAACAGTTAAAATGCTTTAAGGTCTTGCATTACTGAAGAGGAAGGTAAAGTGATTGACAACTTTAGACTTTGATAAGTATGCATGTGGTAATTTCCAGGGCAGCTACTAAAAAGAAAAAGAAAAAGAAACACCATGTATAAATTTCAATTTGTAGAGGAGAAAAAAGACAATAATAAAAAAAATTAGTGCAAAAGAAAAATAAACAAGAAAAAGAGAAAAAATGGCACAAAATAGGATAGTGGATTCAGGATCACATAGTGTGTGTGTGACAGAGCTGGGCCTTGTTCCCTGTTCCATGGAGCTTTGGAAAGTTTTCCCCTACCCCTAGAGTACCCCAACTGTCTCCTACCTCTAGAGTACCCCAACTATCTCCTGACACAGCTCCCAGCACTACTTGTCTACTATACCTGTCTGAGCACCACCAGGCTTCAGAACCACCCATTCCTCTGCTCCTCTCACAATGCTGGGATCTCTGGGGCCAGAGACTCAGACTACGGCAGGGGCTTATCCTGGGGAATGAGCTAATGGCTATGTGTGGCCCTCTTAAGTGTCTGTACTTCTGTCACAGTCACCTGGGTTTTGCCTAACTCTGTCTTGAAGTTTGATACCTGTTAGTACTGTTGACCCACATTCCCTTTCCTCTTTACCCCAGTTCTGCTGGTGCCTCGGTTCTGAACTTTTAAGCTCTCACCTGGGCCTTTGCAACAGCCTCACACCTGGTCTTCCTGACGCCACCTGACTCTTCTGATCCACCCTTTACGGCTGCTGAGGCATTACTGCTCTTTGGCTCAGAAATGATCCATCCTATGAGAAGGCCAACAGAGTCTGAACAGACAACATTAACAATGATCATCTGTTGGGCACTTACTATATTCAGGCACCTACTGTGCACATCACAGGCAATATCTTCACTTACGCCTTACAGCTACCCTTTGAGTTGGTTTTACTGATGAGGAAACTGAGGCTTTGAGAGAGGAACCAACTTGCCCAAGGTTGCCCATCTATGAAGCAGCAAAGCTAGATCTACGTGTCTGATTCAGAGAGGTCATGCCCATAAAGCATTAAGCTGGCTTTCAAGGATGTTGATAAATTGGTCCCAAGCCAATATCTTAGCCTCATCATCCCTATATTCACCTATATTAGGCAACACAGGCCATTTGTTGTCCCCTGACCATGCCCTGGTTGATCCCCACTCCCTACCTTTGCTCACACACATTCCTCCTCCTAAAATTTCCTTCTCTCATCTCTACCCTTCCGGAAGTCTTGTCCTAAATGTCTCCTCCCCAGGGAAGATCTCCTTCCTTTAATGATTGTCAGAGCCTTGCATCACACTCAAGCGTGTTCATGTGTCACCTTCTCTAGTGGGCAGCAAGTTAACTGGGAGCTGAGACCAAGCCTGGTTCATTCTCAGCTCCTCAGAAATGCCCCATACTGTGCATGGCATGCATGTTTTCTGAATTCTTTCAATCCGGTTCACGCAGACAGGTAGAAGCTGCACACAAACAGATCCTTTCCCGAGCAGCACAGCTTGGAGGATGTGGCATGTTTTACGGAGCTTGGCACGTGGGGCATTTGTGCATGTGCTGTGTAATCATCCCAGCCACATACCCTTTCTGTGTATGGTGCAATGGAGACATTCTCATGGGCAGAGGGGCTCCCGGGAGGTGTAAGCTCTGAGCTCAGGACCGCTTTTCGGCGAACGCTCTTGTTTCTCTTACCTTCAGAAATGAATGCCAGCTTTATTAACCCCAAGCTTCCATCACTGACAGGGGCATGCATCTCACTGCCAGTGTCCCTCCCAGAACTTATAGGAAAACTGTAAACTGCAGCTTGCAAACCTCCCACCTTCTCCTGCCAAAACTTGGACCTGGGCAAATCACACTGAAACAATCCATACTGGCCGGGCGCAGTGGCTCACACCTGTAATCCCGGCACTTTGGGAGGTCAAGGCAGGTGGATTGTCTGAGCTCAGGAGTTCGAGATCAGCCTGGGCAACATGGCAAAATCCCATCTGTACTAAAAATACAAAAAATTAGCCAGGCGTGGTGGTGCTCACCGGTAGCCCCAGCTACTTGGGAGACTGAGGCATGAGAATCACTTGAACCCAGGAGGTGGAGGTTGCAGTAAGCCAAGATCACATCACTGCACTCCAGCCTGGGCGACAGAGCAAGACTCTGTCTCAAAAACAACAACAACAACAATCCATATAGATTTGGGCGGTGTGGAGGATGCCAGATGCAGAGGAGATATGATGGAATGAGGAAGAATCAGAACTGTCTGTGCCCAGGAGGAGTTTACAATTTAAGTGGGAAGATAAGACACATGGGAAAGCTATGCAGAGGGAAATGAGATGATGCTTAATTACCAGTTTCAGGCCACAAGTGAAGAGGTTTTGCAAGATCCAGCCTTGGAGACAGGCCTAGCACATGGAAGGGTGGCCAAGCCTGAGGGGTGACAGGGCAGGAAACAGGCCTGCCCACCTCACAGAAACTGGGATCCAAGCTGGGTCTTGGTCCCCTGAGAGGAAGGGCATTCGTGCATGCAGAGCTGAGGGCTAGGAGAAGGGTATGCACCTGGTGAAGGGTGTGGGTGTCCACCCTGGCTGGGTGGACAGAGGCCCAAATGGAAAGGCTGGGAAAAGCATTGGAGATTGGCCAGGTTGAGCAACTTGGGTCCTGAAGGGGTCAGCAAGGCATTGTGGAGGGCCTGCTGCAGGCAGAACTGAAGGAAGGTACATCCAGGCAGCCTTTACTTCCTCTCCTCCACAGCCTTGGTGCTGTGAACTGACACCCAAACCCTCCAGGAGCACTTCCTTTCTAGACCCAACAAAGGGCAGAAGAAAAAAATAAAGCCTGGATCCATTTGAAAAAGGGCCAACCAGCACCTCCCAAACCCAGTTCTTTGACTTGCACCCAAGACTTAAATACACCCTTTGAAACTCCTCATCCATTGAAGTTCCTTTCCTTTGAAACCATAAAAGAATGTGGGGCTGCATTTTGCCTTGGTGGTAGGAAAATTCCACATGCAACTTGCAGCATTTACAGGGTGGAGACTTCTGGCCTGGGAGCAGGAGGTCTGAGCCCAGGCCTTTCCACAACAGTGACAGCCAGGGGCCTGGCAGTGCAGCCCAGAGGTCGAGGCATGTTCTGGAGTCAGGTCCTCTGTGATAAGCCAGTTGAGTGACCTTAAGCAGGCCACTGGATCTTGTGAAACCCCAGTTTTCTCACTCCTAAAATGAAGATAACATCTGCCCTCACTCTGGAAGGCTGCATACCTTTCGTGCACAGGGTTCTCTGCACATGCCAACAAGGGTATCAGGCCAGTTGACATCTGGTTAGTTTTCTCTCCTTGTGGGAACTTCCATATCCTTTGGCTGTTACTGCTGCAGATGAATATATGGGATGGCAAACTGTCACCAGAAATAAACAGCCGTCAAGAGTAGAATGGCCTCAAAGGTATGCCATCTAGCCTTTGCCTCTGTGACGAATACCAAATGAGGCTCCATGACATCCAGAGCAGGGTGAGAGGGGTCTCTGTCTCCACCAAGTGCTTGAGTGTACAGCAGGAGGTCAGAGGCTGAATGTATTATAGGAGACATCAGAGACTGGAATAGATGGCAACTTCATGAAGAGGTGGAGACAGAGGTGTAGTGGGGAGAGGGCAGAATACTAACTCAGAGCACCAGGAATCTTAAAAGAAAATGGCTGAACCTAGACCCCTACCTCACACCATAGACAACAATTAACTCAAAATGAGTTAATTGGACCTAAATGTAAGAACTAAAACTATAAAACAACCAGAAGTGAACATAGGAGAAATTCTTTGTGGCCTTGGATTTGGCCAAGATTTCCTAACTATTACACAAAAAGCACAAGCTGTAAAGATAATCAATACAATCTTCATCAAGATTTAAAACTTTTGTGGGCCGGGTACAGTGGCTCATGCCTGTAATCCCAGCATTTTGGGTGGCTGAGTGGGCAGATCACTTGAGGTCAGGAGTTCGAGACCAACCTGGCCAACATGGTGAAACCCTATCTCTAATAAAAATACAAAAATTAGCTGGGTGTGGTGGCAGGCATGTGTAATCTCAGCTACTCGGGAAGCTGAGGCACAAGAATTAAGTGAACTCTGGAGCTGAGATCATGCCACTGCACTCCAGCCTGGGCAACAGAGTAAGACTCCATCTCAAAAATAATAAAAATATCTTCCCGCCATCTTGGATCCTGTGGAGGCCTGCTGGGAACAGGACTTCTAAAAGAAAATATGTCTGGAAGGCTGTGGTCCAAGGCCATTTTTGCTGGCTATAAGCGGGGTCTCCAGAACCAAAGGGAGCACACAGCTCTTCTTAAAGTTGAAGGTGATTATGCCCCAGATGAAACAGAATTCTATTTGGGCAAGAGATGCACTTATGTATACAAAGCAAAGAACAACACAGTGACTCCTGGTGGCAAACAAAACAAAACCGGAGTAATCTGGGGAAAGGTAACTCAGGCCCATGGAAACAGTGGCATGTTTCATGCCAAGTTCCAAAGGAATCTTCCTGCTAAGGCAGGAAGCCTGTTATGGGGACACAGAATCCAAGTGATGCTGTACCCCTCAAGGATTTAAACTAATGAAAAGCCAATAAATATACATGGATTTGTGCTCTTGTAAAAAATAAATAAAAATAAAAAAGATTTAAAACTTTTGTGCTTCAAAATCTACTGCTACAAAAATGAAGAAGTATGGGCCAAGTGCAGTAGCTCACACCTGTAGTCCCAGCACTTTGGGAGGCCGAGGTGGGTGGATCACTTGAGGTCAGGAGTTCACAGCCAGCCTGGCCAACATGGTGAAACCCCGTCTCTACCAAAAATACAAAAATTAGCCAAGTGTGGTGGTGGGCACCTGTAATCCCAGCTACTTGGGAGGCTGAGGCACGAGAATCGCTTGAACCCAGAGGCAGAGGTTGCAGTGAGCTGAGATGGCACCACTGCACTCCAGCCTGGGTGACAGAGCAAAACTGTCTCAAAATACAAAAACAAAACCAATAAAAAGGGTAAAAAATTTGAAGAGACACTTCACCAAACAAGATGTTTGGATGGCAAGTAAGCATATGAAAAGACGCTCAACATCATTAGTCATTAGAGAAGTACAAATTAAAATTACAATGAGATACTACCACACACCCACTAGAATGGCTAAAATTAAAAAGACTGGCCATACCTAGTGTTGACAAGGATATAGAGGAGCTGCAACTCTCATAAACAGCTGGTGTGGACAGAAAATGGTTCAACCACTTTGGAAAACAGTTGACAGTTTCTTTAAAAGTTGAACATACGGCCGGGTGCAGTGGCTCACGCCTGTAATCCCAGCACTTTGGGAAGCCGAAGCGGGTGGATCACGAGGTCAGGAGATAGAGACCATCCTGGCTAACACGGTGAAACCTCGTCTCTACTAAAAATACAAAAATTAGCCAGGCATGGTGGCAGGCGCCTGTAGTCCCAGCTACTCGGAAGGCTGAGGCAGGAGAATGACGTGAACCCGGGAGGTGGAGCTTGCAGTGAGCTGAGATGGTGCCACTGCATTCCAGCCTGGGCCACAGAGCAAGACTCCGTCTCAAAAAAATAAGTTGAACATACGCCAGTCATTCGATTTCTGGGTACTTTGCCAAGAGAAATAAAAGCATATATTCACACAAACACTTGTACGTGAATAGTCATAGCAACTTTATTTGTAATAGCCCCCAAACTAGAAAGAACTCAAAGTCCATTGACAAATGAATGGATAAACAAATTGTAGTATATTCATATATTGGAATACTACTCAGCAATAGAAAGGAACAAACTGTTTATACAATGACATGGATGAACCTTAAAACAATGGCATTGAGTGAAAGAAGACAGACCCAAAAAAGTGCACGTACTGTATGGTTCTACATGCATACAATTCTAGAATATGTGAACTAATCCATAGTGACTGACCGCAGGTCAGTGGTTGACTGGGAGTGGGGCAGGAGGGCAGCAAGGGGGGATTTCCATGGGTACAAGGAAACGAGTGATGGAGATGGTCATTGTTGATTGTGGTGTTGGTTTCACAGGGGCAGACATATGTCAAAAATCCATCAAAGTGTGCAGTTTACTGTATATCAATTATGTTCAATAAATCTGTGCAAAAGAAGGAGGAGGGGAGGGAGGCAGCAGCTCTTGGCCCCAGGGGGACAACCAGTCACCCCTCAACTCTTCCAAGTATGGGTATGGGGTTTGTCTACAGAATCTACAAATTCACTCTCCTCTGCCACCCAGGGGTTCTTTACCAACTCAGCTGCACCTCTCCAACTTGTCCCAGGTTCTTTGAGGGCAGGGACTGTACCTTCTGTATCAGGCTCTCCTGTTGAGAAAGCGGATGATGGCAATGATGAGGCAGCTTCCGGGGTAGTAGGAGAGGGGCTGGTCTATCACTAGGACCAGGGCTGATCATACCTGGATCTTGGGGGAGTCCACCCAACTGTGGGGCAATAACACCACTGTCATTTCTGCCTTGTTTGTGGAATGCGTGGTGACTCACTCCAGGAAGACTCCCAACATTGCTGAGGAACAGGATAAGGCAGAGGTGAGATGGTGAGCAACACTTGGCTCTGAAGGAACTGAACCCCCAGGGCTCACCCTTCAGGTTGGGGCTGTTGGACAAGATGATCCTTATGTAATCTACAGAGAACAATTTACTTCTGGAGCGAGGAAGCCAATGTTGTGTGCAAGGTGCTCCTCTGAGCCTGCTGAACCTAGATTCCAATCTTTACCACAATGACCTGATTGAAGTCTCTGTGATCTGTGGTCACCATCATTCTGGTTGAGGCACCCCAAGGCTGACAACTTTGCTAAGCCAAAACTGGAGCTCTCTTCCTTCTAGAAGCCAGGCCAGAATCCCGCATGGCCACCAACTCTTGACTTTCTGAGGCCAAACACTTGATTCAACACAATGAAGCTCATTTCTGTTGCATTCAAGCACCATGAGGGCCTTCAGTAGTGATGGTTCCCATAGATTTGTGTAAACCAAAGTATGGACTAGGCTACGCATGAAATCCTTCACTTCGATGCTGGTCCTACTAACCTCTATGATCTGCCCTCACCCCTGTGGATTTTCCTTGATAGCATTAGTCTTACTAAAGAAAAGCTTGATTCAAAAGTCCAACCACATGGGCTGGTTCGAAGGTAGTGTGTTATCTCAGTTGATTGCTCACTGTCAGTTACAGGTTGAGCTCCTTGTTCTACTCTTTCCCTCTTCTTGCCACTGCACTTGACTAGTTTAAAGAAATATCCAATCACAAAATGGACATATACATTGGGTTATATGACACTTTTATGACAAAGGAATAAGTCATTTGATGAATAAGTGTCCTGGGTATTCCTTTAAATCAGACACTGGAGAAAGGCACGGTGGCTTAGGTCTGTAATCCCAGCACTTTGGGAGGCTGAGGCAGCTGTATCACCTGAGGTCAAGGGTTTGAGACCAGCCCGCCCAATATGGTGAAACCTCGTCTCTACTAAAAATACAAAAATTAGCTGGGCATGGTAGCAGCACCTATAATCCTAGCTACTTGGGAGGCTGAGGCAGGAGAATTGCTTGAACCTGGGAGGTGGAGGGTACAATGAGCCAAGAAGGTGCCACTGCACTCCAGCCTGGGTGAAAGAATGAGACTCCATCTCAAAAAATAATAAATTAATTAATTAATCACACAGTCTCTCATGGGCATTCACAAAATAATCTGGTTTGTGGAAACTGCCTGCGGGGGGATTTTCAAATGTGCCTGGGAAGTAAGGTGATACGTCTAGCGAGAGCCTTCCTTTCCTCTGGGCCCTGCTAGGGTTTCATTTCCTCAGGAAGTTCCCCTGACTTTGAAAGGGGCCAAGCTGCAGAGGGAGGAGAAGGGTGTGTGGCGGAGAGTCTGCACTTCCTCTCTAGGCCATTCTCGGTGCCCTGCTGACCTCCACTGACTCCACAGACCTTGCCCTGCTCTCTAGCCTGGCACAGTGGCTCCGTAGACTTTGAGTTCACCTCCCATGCTCCCAGGCACTTCTAACCAAGCTCAGCCCCTCAAATGGTGGGAAAGGTTGGCTGTTTAGATCTCTCATCCACTAGACATCAGGTGACACCACTTGGCCAAGTAATCTGGCAAATCCTGCTTTTGCATTTTAATTGAAACCATGTGCCCAGAATGGCCACCCCAGTGAGCAATGCAAAATGAAGTGGCCTCTCTCCAGGATGAGCACCTACACAGGGCACAGCACATTGCCACAGCATGCGTCTCCCCAGTACAAATGCACTTGTATCTTAACAGAAGAGCTCTCATGGCCACTGCACGTGGGCACGCAAGGGTGTGAAAATGAGCAGGGCACTAAGGCCAACTGCAGAGTCAGATGGAGGAGGACATAGGCATCTGAGATCTAAGACTTATCCTTGGAGCCCTGAGGCAAGCCGTGCATCCCACACTGGTATGTGCATCTAAGTGGCACCGGGTGGAGGGGAATCAAGGCTCTGACCCTGAGACCACCCACCTCCTTGATGGGAGCTCAGGCCCCTAGCCAGATAGTTACGGTGTGCCCACTAAGTGCTGACACTGTGGACTCAGTGGTAAACAAGGACAAGCCTTTGCCCTCAAGTTTTCTCAGCCTCATCTCTGTGGCATCAGCCCTGAGATATCATGAAGCAAGAACAGGGCTGGCCAGATTGGGTGCCAAAAGTGGCCCAGGTAGAACTGCAGAACTCCATCTCTTAGTGAAGGGAGAGAGAACTCAGGATAGGACAGGGCAGGGCCAGACATTCTCAACTGAAGCCACTGAGACCTTGGCCAAAACCAAACAGGGACATGTGTGTGAATTCTGGCCGGGATCAGAAAGCAGCCAAGGCTGACCAAGCTTCAAGAGGGCCTGAACCAAGTCGCAGGTCACATCAGAGCTTCTTCTAAAAGGGCAGCTCCTATAGCAGCCTGGCACCAGAGGTGCAGCAGCCTGGGCTGGGAGCAAAGGCTGGGCTTGCAGGGAAGAGCAAGAGTGCACAAGTGAGTGGAGAGGTTCAGAAGGTGGCCTGAGAGGTGGCAGAGGAGGAACAACCCTAGTGGGCATAGAGGTGGCAGCAAAGGATGGGGCCATGCTGTGTATCACAGCCCAGGGGGGCAGACCCTAGTCAGGACTGTGGCTCCACGCTACCTTCTCACAAGTCCCCATCTGAGATGCTCAGAAGCCAGAGCCCCTCAGCTGCTCCAGCTGGCCTCTGGTTCCTGCTTTTCACTCACCACCTCCCTCCTAGCCACCCTTCATAGCCTTCAGCCTTCTTGGCCATCTCACCTGTGTCCAGGCTGTGGACCCTACATCAGGGTTGGGCTTCCTTGGTTTGGCTCTGGAGTAGCCCCATGTCCAGCTGTCTTTCCCATCTTCTGTCTATTGGGGTCCTACCTGATCCAACTCTGGCCCCACCCCACACCTACCTGACAAAGTATGAGGTTCGCTGGTGGTTCCTGACAAGGCTTTCCATGATCCCGCTTTTTAAATTATTATTTTTATTATTATTTTTGAGACAAAGTCTCACTCTGTCCCACAGGCTGGAGTGTAGTGGCGCGATCTTGGCTCACTGCAACCTCTGCCTCCTGGGTTCAAGCGATTATCCCACCTCAGCCTCCCAAGTAGCTGGGACTACAGGCATGCACCATGCCTGGCTAATCTTTGTATTTTTAGTAGAGACAGGGTTTTGCTATGTTGCCCAGACTGGTCTCGAACTCCTGAGCTCAAGTGATCCACCTGCCTCAGCCTCCCAAAGTGCTAGGATTACAGGTGTGAGCCACTGCGCCTGGCCCTATTATTATTATTTGAGACAGGGCCTCACTCTGTGTGATCATGGCTCACTACAGCCTCTACCTCCTGGGCTCAAGCAATCCTCCCACCTCAGCTTCCCTAAGTGCTGGGATTACAGGTGACAGCCATTGCTCTTGGGCCTCGACCCCATTTGATATAGGATGGTCCAGACAGGAACAAGGAGTATGTGGCTCTAGAGAAGAGGGCAAAATGCAGGAAATCAGAAGGTTGACACTTCGGTGAGAAACCAGGGATCACTCAGGAGCTGGGTCTGGAGGTGCCCCAGGTCTACTGCGCAGGCATGAGCTGGAAGCAGGTTTGGCTCCAGATTCAAGAGTTCTGAGGGCAATCAAGGCTGGGGCTGGGGAGCCTCCTGGAGCCCCCAGGAGCTGAATGAGAGGTGTTAAGAATGTCTAAGCTGAGGTTGGGGCCAGGAATCTGAGAGACTGCAGGGAACTAGGCAAGTGGCTGGGGACAACTGTCAAAAATTTGGCATCTTCCTCACCTGGGCTCACTGTCTTCCTGTCCCTCGGCATCTCAGAAATGCTGCTGATCCCTGAAGGGTCGGGGCCAAGCAAGCCAGAGAGGTGGGAGAGGCCGGCAGGGGGAAGAGCCACAGTGACCATGGGAGCTCACCTTTTAGCCCTGGCTGAACAGGATCATCCCCAGGGCATGTCAGCCCTAGGGTCTTCAGAAAGTCCCTTAGCTCCTACAGGCCACACAGTAAGTCTTGTTCTAAGGAATTTCAGATGAACTGCTCCCACCTATTCACCCCAAATCTAGAACAAAGTTGGGGTGAGACATAGGATACATACTCAAGATCCCAAGATCTCAAATATCAATGAGTTAATTTAGTTTGGGGAAATATATACTCAATTCCCAAGGAAAACATGGCTCCAAGGCTCCTAACAAATGGGAATGGCACCAAGATACCAACACCCAGCAGTCCTACAAGTGGCATCTACAACCATTTGCAGCTGCATGGCCCATGCTGACTGGAGCAAAGGCTGCCAGAAGCCCAGTGCTGGAGCCGCACAGTCTGTTGTGGGGTCCTGGGCAGATCACTTCTCCCCGGCCTCGGGTTCCTGATCAGCAGAACACTCGCAGCTCTTGTCAGGCTGCATGGGGGAGCCTCACCCACTGAACACGGCTCACTCCCCCAGGGCTGAGCTCTGGGGAGAGGCTGTCAGGGCCATTCACCTTCTTCCACCAGATAAACTGAACTTCCCCTAAAGTTCTGCAGCTAGGGGAGCCCCGGCCATCACAGAGCACTCAGGGACTGCCTCCGAAAGCTGCCAATTCTCTCCACGTGACCAAGTGGAGTGACCAAGGACAACCGAAAGGAGAACAGAGAAAGGAGAACCAGACTAGAGGCATACATGCCCCCACAGAACATGCAGCTTCCTCCCCCAGACCGCAGGGCTCAGCAGCACCCGATTCCCTGCTGTTATCGAGAGGGACAGAGTGGTGTAAGCTGGACGGGCCCTGCAGCTTCTCCCCTTTGTGGCGCTGGCCAAGTGACTACCCTGCCCTGCACCTCAGCTTCCCCACCTGCCAAGTGGCGTGGTTGTGAGGATCAAATAAGAACATGTATTAAACAAAGGTCACATAACACACACCCCACGAGTGTAACTTCCCTCTGGCTTCCCTTCTGACCACACCATCACTCCACCTCCAAGGAGGGCCAGCAACTGCTCTGTTGCTCTCAGTTTATCAAAACACAAATTAGAAGTCTGTCTCCCCAGGCTGTCAGATGAAATGGTTAAGGACTGTAAACACGTGTAGCTGCATTTCGAATAACAAAAACGTGGGTGTTCCATGTTGCCTCCTTTACAATCTATTAATTTTTTTCTGGCAAACGCTACCACTAACTGCACAGAACGCAGCATTTTGGAAAGTTTTAGTGGCTAGGAATAGCAAAAAAAAAAAAACCCTATGTCAGCCCCAATTACTTTAAAAGATGAAGAAAAGAAAAAGAAAACAAAACTGAAACCAAATTTATTTTTAGAAATGCCATTCTTTGGGCAAATATTGATTTTAAAACAGCAAGAATATTTACACACACTAAGCAGGATTTCTCTTACAAAATCTTTACCTGCTGAATCTCAGGAAATCCTGGAGTTATTTTCAAATTTTCCATTCTGACACAAAGCCAATTTCAGTTCACTTTAAGAAGAGATTGCCTTCTACTCATACAAAACAATATGAAATTGATTTTTCTGTTCTCAATAATATTTGTTGAGAAAATAGTCTTATAGTTTTAAAAACAAATCTGGAAATATTTCAAAAGTAGCTTTACACTATTTCTTAATATGACATTATTATTTTGATTGGAGTATAGTTTCATTAGTCAAAAATCACCTTTACTTTTACAGGTGATTATCAGGCTCACTTCATGTTTCACTACATTATACAAGGAGCCACACAATGGATCAGCCAAACAGCTTTAGCTGGCTTAGTCTCTAGTGGGATTTCTGTACTTTTCCATCAAATCGTTTTAAACATTATTTTGGTACCCGAAGCCTTAGTGACATGACTGTAACCATCACGAACAAAAATATTATTACACTACAGAAACATAGAGAACAATTACGTTAAATGGCTGAGGCCACTGAGGATAAAGGGACAAATACAAACTCCAAATAGACAAAAAACAATTGTTTGGGGATCTTTTTGCAGAAACCATGACACCTGGGCCAGTGAAACTCAATACACATGCACCAGGGCCTCCAGCGAATCCAGGCTATGACAGGCGAGGGGCTCTTGGGCACTGGGTCTGAGGAGTGAATCAGGCAGCTGCACAGGGCCCTGAGCTTGAAGTTTAATGCTCTGCAGTCACCATCTCGAAATCCTTAATAATTCTATCATTGAGTTTGTGTTTTCTAAGTGATATCTTATGGGACAACACCTAGCAACCTGGGAGCAAAGAAAAGGAAGTAGGTATCTGAATTAAGGCAGGCGTGGCTTGTGCCTTTTCCTTTGGTTAGAAATATGTCGTATGCTGGTAGGAATGTACGGCCTTTCGCAGCGACTTGGCATTAATTAGTAAAATTCACGTGCCAGGAGCTGGGAGCCTCCATTCACTTGAGGTCCTACCTCCCTCCACCTCCCCACCTCCCTGGAACAAGTTCTGGGCCACCTGCCCCTCCACCCAGTGACTGCACCCATCCTGGCATGGGTCTGGGTGCAGGTATGGAAAGGATCAGGGTTGGGCATCTGTGTCAAGTGATGCTGCTTAGCCTTCCTGCCCATCAGCTTCCCTCTGTGAGCTTTTTAGTGAGAGGAGGTGTGACTGTGACCAGTGGCTGCTCAGCAGAGGGCAGAGCCTCAGGCACTGAGAGGGTCTGCACTTGAGCTGTAAGGATCTCTTATGCCCGGGGAAGAGCAACATTAAATAGCAAATAAAAAAAACACCATTACAAGTAGAGAGAGAGACTGGGAGAAAAGGAAAAAGCTTTTTCCTGCTTTGTGAACAAGGGGCACTACATTTTCATTTGCACTGGGTTCCACAAATTATGTAGCTGGCCCTTGGAAGCAGGCATTTAGAGAGAAAGTGCCAATCCTGGAAAAGGTAGAAATAGCCTCACTGTAGGGTATGGGGACTTCTCCCAGCAGCGCTCAAGCAAGAAGGATGATAAATAGCACTGAGGGCCCAGGTGAGGGTGGAACGAGGCACGGGGGTCTGGTGTCATTTCCACATAGTCATGTGGAGGGTTCAACCATCACCTAGCAACCTGGTAGCAAAGAAAAGGGAGTAAGTATCTGAATTGAGGCAGGTGGGGCTTGTGCCTTTTCTTTTGGTTAGAATGTTGGGGAAAATGTTGCATGCCAGTAGGAATGTACAGCCTTTGGGAGCAACTTGGCATTAACTAGTAAAATTCAAGATGCACGTAGACCCTGGAGAAATCCCTGCATGTGTGCATGAGGAGACCAGCATGAGAGTGTTAGGGCAGCAGTATGGGAAATACCTCGAAACTGGAAACAATCTTAATGTTCATCAAGAGAATGGAGATGGGAGCATATCCATGCAGCAGGAAACCATAGAGCTGTGAAGACAAATCAATCAGAGCTCCATGTGTCAGCACGGAAGACTCTGGAATGTAATATGGAGCAGCCCTGTGGGCACCCAGCCTTTACAGGCCACAGTTCTATGTCCCCCAAGTTGGCTGAGTCTTGGAGCAGGGAAAGGCCTGGCCTCCTGTGGAGTAAGGTGGGAATCACCTACAAGACATACCTACATCCAATCCACCAAGGGCCCAATGCCTGAGTTTCCACCATTAGAAATCTGTTCCCTTGGGTCAAGGCTATGTGCTTTGTAGGCAATCAGAGAGACCAGTGGTTTCATTCTGCAGAGCTCTGCTGAGCAGCTATGGGTCACACTCATACCTCCTCTCACTAAAAAGCTCACGGAAGGAAGCTAATGGGCAGGAAGGCTGAGCAGCAGGGTTGGGGCTAAATTCAAAGCACAATGGTATTTAAGGATGGGTCCGATGACAAGAGGTCAGAGGAGGCAGCTGGAAAGCGTCAGGAAACAGAAATGCCAATGAAACTACAAGAATTTTAAGAAGGAGTTGCAGAAACTGGTCAAATATCAGGAGGTAGGTCAATTCAGGTGAAGATAAAAAATATGTCATTTAATAACCCAACAAGAAGTCACTAGTAACCTTAGTGGGGACAGTTTCAGTAGACTGATGGGGGTGGAATCCAGACTTGGTGGGTAGTAAAAGAAGCTGAGGAAATACAGGCACAAAATTCGGGCTCCTTTCAAGAAGTTTGTGAGGGGCAGGGTGGGAACTCTAAGGAGAGAGAAGGTGAAGGTTTTCTAGAATGAGAAAGAATTATGCTTGTGGGGTGAAGGAAAGGAACCACACAAGGGAAGGATTAGAGAATCAGAGAAAGAGGGGTAATTTATTGAACTGAATCCTGGAGGAGGCCAGAGAGTGTGGGAGGGGAGGGAGAGCTTGGGGGAAGACTGGTCTTGGAAATACCATGTGGATCCTGTTAGAAGCAAAGAAGAGAAGAGCAGTGAACCTGACGTGCTTCACTGTCCCAGGGAGGGAGACGTTAAGGTCATCGGAGACAGAGATAGGAGTGGGGTGAACAATTGGAGGAGAGTTGGACACACAGGAAACAGCCATCATGGGGGAATGGAATTAGAGTCTAGCCAGGTGTAAATAAAAGGACCAGCAAAGAGCTAGCTGAGTTGGAAACCATGTCTCTGTACTGGTGTTAATTTTCTTCTGTCCCAGTAGAACTTGACAGCCCTGAAGCCCTACAGAGAGGCTGGAAGGCTGGATTATTCCTTGCTGGGGTAGGCAGGGAAAGTACAGCTGGACATGGGGCTTATGGCCACTGAGAGCTCTGGTTAGACAACAGCAGCTCGGGGACAGCTGGGGTTGACAAACAAAAGAGACAGACAACAGCAGCTCGGGGACAGCTGGGGTTGACAAACAAAAGAGACTTTGCGAGTTTTCTTTTCTAACAGAGATCACTAACTGTTATAACTTTAAAAACATTAAATAGAAAAGCATTTAGAATGGCTGGAGTTGATGTTTTCAACATTGAAGTAGCAACCTGCACCCCACCTTGCTCTGAGTCACTGACCAGGGCCAAGTGCCTTCTATGGGCACATGGCCTTGCCAGTATTCAGCTCTTGGCATCGGGTCTGCCCTGCAAACCCAGAAGTCAGTCATAGCGGGATGAGATTCTTATCTTTACTTCCATCCCAGCCCCTGCAGGCAACTGCTGCTGCAGGTGCTTAAGAATAAAAGTTTGTAAGTTCCTCAAATGTGGCATTTGGGTTAACCTATTGACCTACTGAAAAATTGACTGGATTGAAAACTATTATGTCCAGCCACTGCTTTTTTTTTGTTGTTGTTGTTGTTGAGATGGAGTCTGGCTCTGTTACCCAGACTGGAGTGCAGTGGCGTGATCTCGGTTCACTGCAGCCTCCGCCTCCTGGGTTCAAGCAATTCTCCTGTCTCAGCCTCCCAAGTAGCTGGGACTACAGGCGCCTGCCACCACACCCGGCTAATTTTGTATTTTTAGTAGAGATGGGGTTTCACCATATTGGCCAGGCTGGTCTCAAACTCCTGACCTCAGGTGATCCACTCACCTCGGCCTCTCAAAGTGCTGGGATTACAGGTGTGAGCTACCGCGCCCAGCCTCGCCACTGCTTTTTGAATAGGGAACATACTGCTGGACACCAGCAGTTTTCTAACCTTGGTAAACATCTCTAAGGAATTTTGTCAGTTTTTCAGAATTTTATTTATGGGTCTATTTTTAGTTTGTGTGTTTTATAACTTTTAAGTCATTTTTAGCCAATTATTTCTGCTTGGCACTGTTTATACTTATAAAAAGAATTATTTAAATATCCAATGATAGGATCTGTTCATAGTTCCCTTTATTTTTTTCTTATTACAAAAGCAGAATTTTGGCCAGATGTGGTGGCTCATACCTACAATCCCAGCACTTTGGGAGCTTTAGGCAGGAGGATCTCTTGAAGCCAGGAGTTTGAGACCAGCCTGGGCAACATAGTGAGATCCTGTCTCTACAAAATATTTTAAAGTTAGCCAGGCATGGTGGTGCGTGCCTGTAGTCCCAGCTACTCAGGAGGCTGAGGTGAGAGGATCGTTTGAGCCCAGGAGGTTGAAGCTGCAGAGCCATGCTCATGCCACTGCACTCCAGCCTGGGTGACAGTGAGACCCTGTCTCTAAAAAAAAGAAAAGGAAAAAAATGTGTATTCATGACAAAAAAATTAAAAAGCAGAGAAGTGGCCGGACACAGCGGCTCATGCCTGTAATCCCAGCAGTTTGAGAGGCTGAGACAGGTGGATCACATGAGGTCAGGAATTCAAGATCAGCCTGGCCAACATGGTGAAACCCAGCCTCTACTAAAAATACAAAACATTAGCTGGGTGTGGTGGTGGGTGCCTGTAATCACAGCTACTTGGGAGGCTGAGGCAGGAGAATTGCTTGAACCCAGGAGGCAAAGGTTGCAGTGAGCCGAGATCGTGCCACTGCACTCCAGCCTGGGCGACAGAGCAAGACTCCATCTCAAAAGAAAAAAAAAAAAAAAGCAGAGAAGCAAAAGGAGAAATGAAGGATGCGTGTATTACTTCTCAGAGGTGACCACCATTAGTTAACACTGAGAAACACATCTTCTAGCTCCTTTGCTAAGCCTGTATATAATTAGTTCACACCATATTTACTTTTTGCAACCATTTATAATTGCTTTAAGGAATCCAGCTCTCCAGGGCTCAAGTTCCCCCCACCCACCCACCTGCTCTGTGCCCTAAGAAAGGGGTGTTGGAAGCAAGAGTTGAGGGTGCTGTGAGGATAGCATAAGACAGAGACAGACATCGTGAGTTCCCTTTGGAAGGTGAAGTGGCCACATCTGCTTCAGGAACTGCAATGCTGTCACTGAACAACCATGCTAACAACCACTCCTGGACATCTGTGAATAATCTGGAACCTTACAATTTTCTGTTTTCGGAGAGTTTGACAAAGCCATGGTGGCTCCCTCAACCAGGGTCACTCAACTTATGGCTGAGTGGAGCTAGTGAAACTTGAACTTGAACCATAATCAGATGAGGAGCAAAGTTTGAAAGATAAAACAAGCGAAAATATCAACAACCATCCTAAATGGTTGTTATCCTGTAATAACATGGTAAGGCCATCCCTTTCCTCACAGAGCATGCCAAGGTGCCCCCAGCAGTAACAGTGTGGGTGTCCAGCTGCCCCTGAAGATTCTGGGACAAGACCTGGACAAAGGTCAGTGAAGAACATCTAAACCAGCAGCTGCTCAGCCCACAGGGCTGCACCATGAGTGGGCAGCAGTGAGGAAGGACAGAACCAAGGTGGGAATAGTTGTGGCACTGCAGATTGGGGTCAAATCAGCAGACATGTCTCAAGACCAGTGTACCTTAGGGTCCTGCAACCCAGAAAACACTGTTTGGGGACAAAAAAAGTCACATACCCCTTATACAATGAAAAGTAAGGGTCCGCTTGGGCTTGGGAGGGACAACATTACAATTTATGCCTACGTGCCTAGCTGCAAGGCCTGCTGGGGGAGAACGGTTGGAAAGTTCTCCAGAAGCAAACTGGAGTGTGGGCCAGAAAAGGGCCAAGACAGAGGCCGTGGGAAAGCCAGGCCAGAGGGGGCATGCAAACTGCAGACAGGACCACAGATTCGGCCTCACAAGGTCCTGGGAACTGGACAGCTTGAAAATTTGAGGATAGGGATCTTAAGAGGTTTCAATGAGCTGTGAGTCCTCCAGGAGAATCTGGTCCACAAATGGGCAAGAAAGATGAGATTTGAGACTTGCAGGAATGAGGATGATGCAGCCCCCACCTCTATCCACTCCTTACTCAACAGATGAAGAAACTCATTGCCCAAGAGATCCAGGGGAAAGAGGGCTGAGGGAGCTCCAGGAAGAGGCATGGGTGGCGGTAGAATGGAGAGAGGCTTCAGCTCCACCAGACCATGATGGGGTAGGCACTTTAATGGTAAGGTAGGAAGTAATGAAGGCACCTTCCAAAGCTCTGGTTCTCAGGGTGGGAGCTGAGCTCATCACCCCTGATTTGCTGGGCCAACTGGGTGGAGGTCTGCACGTGCCTAGGAGCTTAAGATGTACAGCTGGGGTGGAGCTAGGCTGACTCCATCATCCAGGCAGTGCTGGAGGCCAAGGCTCAAAGAGGACAGGCTAATTTCCTGACTTGCAAGGCAGAGGACAATCAGGGCAATCTCAGCCCCCATTCCAGCTTCACTTGAGGTTCCAGTCCATTGGCTTAGGCTCTAGCCTCTATGCAGGAAACTTCCTGCCTGAGAGGGGGACAGGGCTCTTTCTTAGTCCCATTTTCTATTGCTATAACTGAATACCTGAAACTGGGTAACTTATAAAGAAAAGAATGTATTTCTTACAGTTCTGGAGGCTGGGAAGTCCAAGAACAGGAAGCCACATCTGGTCACCTTCTGGTGAGGGCCTTGTGCTGTGTCATAACTGGCAGAAGGCATCACAGGGCAAGAGCGGTGCACTGAGAGCCAAACTGGCTTTTATAACATTAATCCATTAATCTGTTAACCCATTTATCCAGAGCCCTCGTGACCCAATCATCCTTAAAGCCTCCACCTCTTAATATTGTTACATTGCAGATTAAGTTTCAACATGAATTTTGGAGGGGACAACCTACTCTTGCTCACCAGAGTTCATTCCTCTTCCTCTGCCTGCTTGACCCACTTGGGGAATGAGGAGATGCTCCAGACCCTCCAAGATACTGCCTTCCTGTGCCCACCATTGAGTCCTGCAATCCTTTCCCTTTCAGCCTTCAACAAGGAAGACAGACATGAGGCGTTTCTTTCATGCCCCCAGGACACAGAAGTGGGCCATATTCCCCCTGCAGTCTCTAAGAAAATTGTGAGTAAACTGGCCTCAGGGGGTTACATGGTATATATGGAGAGCAGAGCCTCAGACAGACCAGGAAGGATTCCTATCTTGGTTCTATCCTATTCCAGACCTTAAGAAAGTTCCCTAATTTCTGTGATTCTCCCATTTCTAGCTTATAAAATAAGGATCCTTGCAAGGTATAAAGATTAAACTGAGGTTACGTAGGTAAAAAACCTGGCACCTTACCTGGTATATAGGTGGTACCCACTGAATATTAACATATTTACCTCTCAGCCTAGAGGGCTCACTATGCCTTTTCAGACCTGCTAGGACCTGAGCAAGGGCATCCTGGAGATGGGGGTGAACAACATTCATTCAACCAACATTTTCACAAAGTCCCTTTGCACTGAGCACCCTGGATATCAACTTCACTTAAAGATTTTTCTTGAAAATAATTATTTTGATATTAAGATGAATATTCTGGGCCAGACGTGGTGGCTCACGCCTGTAATCCCAGCACTTTGGGAGGCCAAGGCAGGTGGATCATCTGTGGTCAGGAGTTTGAGACCAGCCTGGCCAACATGGTCAAACCCCATTTCTACTAAAAATACAAAAATTAGCCTGGTGTGGTGGCACACACCTGTAATCCCAGCTACTCAGGAGGCTGAGGCAGGAGAATCACTTGAACTCAGGAGGCAGAGGTTGCAGTGAGCCAAGATCATGCCACTGCACTCCAGCCTGAGCGACAGAATGAGATTCTGTCTCAAAAAAAAAAGAAAAGAAAAAAATGTAAAGACTAATGTTCCTCTTGCCTAGCTGTTTCCTAATGATTTTACATTCTGCATTCAAATTCAAAATTCAAAACAGAAAGTCACAGAATGTCTTTCCATAGGATAGGAGGCTAGAAAGCCAATACCTCATGCATATCGCTCTTTATCAGGCTGAATCAAATTCAGATTTATACTTAGGGTTACATGATCAGATGAAATTGCTTTAGAGAGGCTGGGCGCAGTGGCTCACACCTGTATTCCCAGCACTTTGGGAGGCCAAGGCGGGCGGATCACCTGAGGTCAGGAGTTTGAGACCAGCCTGAACAATATGATAAAACCCCGTCTCTACTAAAAATACAAAAATTAGCCAGGCATGGTGGCATACGCCTGTAATCCCAGCTTGTCAGGAGGCTGAGACAGGAGAATCACTTGAACAGGGAGGCAGAGGTTGCAGTGAGCCAAGATCACACCATTGCACTCCAGCCTGGGCAACAAGAGGAAAACTGTCTCAAAAAAAAAAAAATTGCTTTCGAGGCAGAGTTATTTATTCACTGTACTTTACATATTGTTAAGGCTGTCTTCTTATGAATCAAAATCACACAAAAATTAGAAAAACTGCTAGTAAGATAAGGGAAAACAAAATTCAAAGCCATGGACTTGGGAGATCACATTATTCCCCCCAGCAATTTAATAACACAAGAAAGCAGCACCAGACGTGGAATTGTACTGTTAACTCATTCAACAAATAGTTCAATATTTACTATGCTCCAGGCACCATTCTAGGCACTGGGAACTCAGCAGTAAACAAAAGTAGCAAAACTTTCTGCTCTCAGGAAGCTTGCATTCTAGTCCGAGGAGCAGACAGAATATTCCTGTTCAGTAATACAATTTTTAGAGTAGTAGTAGTAGTGCTGTTTCTGCTGTTTTGTTTTCTTGCCATTTTTCTCAGGGAAAGAGAATGTTCTACCAATCCCCTTCTAAAGTTTGTGGTCATGTTTATGATTTCTTGCCATGGCCCTGCCAGGAGTAAGACAAACTGGATACCAGAACCTTTGGAGTCAAAGTAAACAAAGAATTGGAGAGCTACCTGCAGTGATTCTTCCAAGGACTTAGCTGATACAAAATGGTTCAGAGGTTCCTAGAGGAAGAACTTGAAGTGCCCCCAGGAACAAATGGGGTAGAGAACTGAGCCAGAAGAATGGGAGACCAGGAGCCGCCATGATGGGCTACTAGGATAAGCAGAAACAGGAGTGGGATTGACAGGGAGAAGCAAAGTTTAGTTCCATGTGAGGAAAAGCGTTTCAAAAACTAGAGCCTCCCCCCAGTGGAATGGGCTGATGGAAGGGCAGTTCTCAGTCTCTGGGGGTGGGTAAACAGACATTTCATGGCTATGTGACCTTGGGCTAGTCCTGTAACCCTCTGGGCATCCATTTCCTTGGCTGTAAACTGGGGAATTCTTATATAATAGTACCTAGTTCATAGTGTTGTGGTTAAGATTAAATAATAGAAAGCATGTAAAATGTTGGAGCACTGCCTGACACAAAGTAACTTAGGCATTGAAAGGCTGTCTAGATCAGATGATGCTTAAGAACGTATACTCTATGTTGTTTTTGTAATGGATTTTATTTTAACTGGTATCGAAACAGTATTATATATAGTCATATCTGGCAAGAAAATTAAAGTCTGTAGTTGTGATCTTAACATAGCAAAAACCAATCAGTCACAAAAACCAAACAGAATCTACAGTTCCCTATGAGGATCCCTCTGAATGATGCTATCATATTTCTGATATGACTGTGGTCCAACGCCAATATATGACCCCTGGCTGCTTTGGACACATGTGATCTCAGGCCTCCTTGAAGGTGTGCCAGGCTACTGGGCAAAGACAGGCATCCAGCCATACCAGTGTCCAGTGTACACTGGGATCAGGGAACACCCCAAGGCAGGAATAACCCCCAGCCCAAACACACACTCCCCAGCAGGACTGACTTGGGGACAACCTGGGCTTCATGACAGGAAGACCCCAGAGAGGCTGTGCTCGTCATGACAATGCTACAAAGAGCCCATTACTCTCCTGACCAGAGCAACAGTGCCAGCCTCAGCCCCAGGGCTGATGGACCCAGGTATCAGTCTGAGGGCAGCAAAGGATGGAATCCCAACTCACCCATGATGGCTTCTGGGTTCCAAGGGCAGAAGGAAAATCCAAGCAGGTGTCCTCTTCCACCCCCTGTGAGAACGCCCTACAGGCAGCTACAAAGCCCCAGGTGACCTGCTTACATCCTAGCCCCACTTCCCAGCCCTGATGGTTGGTAATGGTCCAAAGGTCAGAGAGGCAGGTAGTCAATCTGCTCATGTGTGCCCAGTAAGCCCTCTGGCCTCTGCCATCCCTACATCAAGCTGGTGTGACTCTGCTCACACCTGCTTTAGAATCAATGACCAGCCTTTAAATGTCAAGCCAATGTCCAGTCATCAAGTTCTTTCTATCCCACCCTCCCACCGACCAGCTCTCTGGCATGCTAGACTTGTCCGAACTCTCAGCAGGTACAGTGCTCAGGCCTATCCCCTCCCAATGCCCTCACCCCCACTACTTAAGAATGAAAATCTCCAACAACAATGTCTTCTACACTTGTGGTGCTTAGCACTTTTCAATGCACTTTTCATAACCTGTATATATTGATTAGGATTTTTAGTTCCAAGCAAAAGTAACTACCTTTGGCTGTCACGTACAGCAAAGGAACGTATTTAAAAGATAGTGAGTAGAAAAAAAAAGAAAAAAGAGAAAAAAAAAAGATAGTGAGTAGCTCATAAAATCTCCAGGAGGCTAGGAGAACCAGGCTTGGAAGCACACAGTCAGGAACAATGCCCCAAATCCCAACTCAGCACTGGTCTAAGAAGACATTATTGTGACCACCGAGGCTGGAATACTGCCCCCCGACCCACACCACAGACAACCCCATGCTGGATGCTGCCCATAAAACTGTTGTCACTGGTAAATGAGATCATACCCATCGAATCACTAAAAGGGCTGCTAAGCAGGCCCTTCCCCTTTGCTGTCTTTTGCTTCCAATCAAAAATTGATGGAGGGAGCCAATAGTGGGTATGGTTTGTCTTGCCAGAGAAGCCTGAGCCTCAGGCCAGTGCCCATGCCCTAGGTGCAAAGGAATATGGCTCTACCTCATGACACATGGAATTCCTCAAGGACAGAAAGGAGGCTCAGATGTCAGGCAACCAAAATGAGTGACACACATCTAACCCTGCATCTCACAATCAATCATCACACCTACACGTGAAGTTGTCAGGATGATTCTTATTTCCTTTTCAGATAGGAGTGGGACCAGGGTAGCTTCTCTACAACCAGGTTGAAATAAAACAGGGAGAAAACCAAACTCTTGCTTTCAGATTTCAAAAAGAAACAACAACAACAACAACAACAACAACAAAAACTGCAGGAGTGTAGGATAAGAGGAACTAGGTTTGGCTGCAGGTCACATAAAGATCTCAGCATCTCAGCTTACCAGAAGCTTCACATGAACCCAGTTGGAAAGGCTGCTGACTTGGCCACTGCGAAGACTTATGGCCAGGACAGGGTCCTGGCCTCTGGGCCTGCCAGACTTCACCTGGGGTTGAACATTCTAGTCTGGCAACATATTTGGTGAGATAGGCAGTCATGGAGGAGGAGGTTCTATAACACTTGGTATGTGGGCCCTGCTGCTCCTGAGGGCAGAACTGGGTCACATGAAAGCCACAGGGGTAGGCCGGGTGCAGTGGCTCATGCCTGTAATGCCAGCATTTTGGGAGGCTGAGGCAGGTGGGTCACCTGAGGCCAGAAGTTTGAGACCAGCCTGGCCAACATGGTGAAACCCCGTCTCTACTAAAAATACAAAAATTAGCCAGGCATGGTGGTGCATGCCTGTAATCCCAGCTACTTGGGAGGCTGAGGCGGGAGAATCACTTGAACCCGGGAGGCAGAGATTGCAGTGAGCAGAGATGGCGCCATTGCACTCCAGCCTGGGCGACAGAATGAGACTCCGTCTCAAAAAAAAAAAAAAAAAGAAAGAAAAAAGAATGAAAGCCACAGGGGGAAAATGCCAGCTCAACACTTGAAGTGCAGGTCAAAAACTGGACAGGCTGTCCCATGAGGTGGCAAGGTCCTCATTACCAGGGATGTGTAAGCAGAGGACGGAAAGCCATCTGTCCAAAATTTTAGTTGAACTAGATGATGAATGCAGTCCCTTCCAACTCTAAGATGCTATGATAAGCTTCCGTTGTGTGCTAAATATTGGGCACAATCTACAAGGTAGGACATCGGCCCTCCAAGAGCCTCCTGGGGACCTACTGAACAAACCAATGACCAAAAAAAAAAAAAAAAAAAAAGAAAGAAAGAAAAAAGAAAAGCAAAAAGGTGCATCCTTACTAGACATTAATTACACATAAAAATAAAAGGAAGGACCATTTTATACTCTACATTAGGAAAACCTGAAAGTAATGCCTAATGTTGGTAAGGCTGCAATAAAGCTGAAACATTCATTCATATTGGTGTTTAGGTAAAATGGGTACTACCCTTTTTATAAGCAATGTAGGGTGCAGTGGCTCACGCCTGTAATCCCAGCACTTTGGGATGCTGAGGTGGGCAGATCACCTGAGGTCAGGAGTTTGAGACCAGCCTGGCTAACATGGCGAAACCCCATCCCTACTAAAAATACAAAAATTAGCTGGGTGTGGTGGCGCATGCCTGTAATCTCAGTTGCTCAGGAGGTTGAGGAAGGAGAATCATTTGAACCCAGGAGGCAGAGCCTGCAGTGAGCTGATATCATGCCACTGCACTCCAGCCTGGGCAACAGAGCAAGACTCCATCTCAAAAAATAAAAAAAAAAGCAATGTGGCAGATGGTATCAAAAAAACCAAAACTATATTTAATCCTACAACCCAAAAACTGCTTGGGAACTTACCTTAAGAATGAAAGGTAATTGCTATAAACTTGAAGATATTCATTACATTATTATTAATAGACAAAAAGTCTTAACTAGGGGAGAAGTTAAGTGTGGTATGGTATATGATAGAATACTGGGCCATCATTACAAATGGCGTTTATAAAGAACCACTGTTTCTACATCTTGTTCACCACTATAGTCCCAACACTGTTTAGAACACAGAAACATTTCATTAAAGATTTATTGAATGAATGAGTGAATGGACAACTGAACAAATGAATCCAAGCAAAGGAAAATGCTTATTATATGTTATATATTTTTTAAAAGAACCAAAAATTATTCCTAAACTATGATTTCCAGAATACGAAAGATTATATGTACATATGTCCTAGATGTGGACTGTAATATGGAAAAATAAAAAAAATTAAAAATAAGTCAGGCATGGTGGCTCACGCCTGTAATCCCAGCACTTTGGGAGGTCAAGGTGGGTGGATCACTTGAGATCAGGAGTTTGAGAGCAGTCTGGCCCAAACGGTGAAACCTGTCTCTACTGAAAATACAAAAGTTAGTTGGGTGTGGTGGCGGGCACCTGTAGTCCCAGCTCCTCGGGAGGCTGAAGCACAAGAATCGCTTGAACCCAGGAGGTGGAGGTTGCAGTGAGCCGAGATAGACTGCTGCACTCCAGCCTGGGCAACAGAGGGAGACTCTGTCTCAAAAAAAAAAAAAAAAAAAAAAAAAAAAAAAAAAAAAAAGTTAGGATTATGTATTACGGAGGATGTGCTGTTATTCTTATTCATTCAAAGCATTTTGCTGACTACTTATCATGTACCAGACACTGTTCTACATGGTGTGAGCATAGCAGTGAACAAAATAGACAAAGTCTCTACCCTGATGGAGAGCTTATTCTACCTGGTCACTGGAGAGTTGGCAGTGGGTATAGACAGACAAAAAAGAGAGAGAGAATGTATATGTTAGATGGTGATAAGTGCTATTGACAAAAAAAAAAAAAAAAAATAGCAGGCAAGGGTGATAGAAAGTGTCAAGAGAGAAAAGGATGCCATTTTATAGGATGACCATCAGCATATTTAGGGAAAGAGCTTCCAAGCAAAGAGAACAGCAAGTTCAAAGGCTACAAAGGCGCTGAGGCCACAGTGTTTGGTACAATTAAAGAAGGTTAAGTTACTGGAGCAGAGAGTCTAGGGGAGGGGTCAGTGAGGCTACAGGAGTCAAAGTTCATGCCATGTAGGCTACCATAAGGACTTTAGGGTTTGCTCTCAAAGACACAGAAAAGCCGCTAAGAGCAGAGGTGTGATATGATCTGACTTGGGTTTTAAAACAGTCACTCCTCTTGTAAAAATATTTTATGAAAGTTTAGGATAAAAAAGAAGAACTTTAAACATTGGCCAGATTATCATAACATTCATGAATTGATTCACAAAATATATTCTGAGCTGTCCCCAACCCCACTTTGAGAGGCTGGAATAGCAGGCCTATTTCAAGATTACAAAGACATATCAACCATATGAAAATGTTTTAATATAACATTCTTTTTTTCAAAGATAGGGATTGCTCGAAGCAATTAACTGATTTTGTCCTTTTTTCTTTAGACATTACGGAGATTGTTTTTCTTAATTAACATTTAGATGCACATTTCATATTCTATACGAAGCCCTGTAATTGCAAACTGAGCTCCTGCTTGGGAAATCCTAAAGTTGGCTGCTTATTTGACTTGTCTTAAATATCCCACGCACAGCACTTCGGCAACATCACTCACAATCCAGCATTATTGATAGGAGACCCTTGTGGGAAGTCTAAATGTGCTGGCAAGATTATTTGAAAAACTAATAAAATTCTTGTAATCCCTTTCAAGGATGCAGAGAGGAAGATGGCTGCATTTCAAATTCATGGCATTTCAAAGGCATGAATTAAGCTCTAAGCTCTACATTTGGAAAAAAAATAAATCAACACAAGTTCTCTAATTTATATTCTAAACTGAGAAAACAAATCGTTGCTAAGAAATAAAATTTGCAAAAAATATTCAAATTTGTTTCTGAAACACATTTTCTAGTTGATATGCACATATTTAAATCTACAAACTATACCAAAATATAAATTACAGGAATCACTACTGTTGAACTTGGTTGATATAATTTCACCATGAAATCTGAAGTCACTTTTTGGTTTGGTTAATTTTATTCCAACATTCTGCCTTTTAGATGTGTACAAAACTGATCACGTGTATTGATGTTGACACAAGACTTCTGTGAAAATGTATGAGAGGCCAGATGTGGTGGCTCGCGCCTGTAATCTCAGCACTTTGGGAAGCCGAGGTGGGTGGATCAGGCCAGGAGTTCGAGATCAGCCTGGCCAACATGGTGATTCCCTGTCTCTACTAAAAATACAAAAATTAGCCAGGCGTGGTGGCGCATGCCTGTAATCCCAGCTACTCGGGAGGCTGAGGTGGGAGAATTGCTTGAACCCAAGAGACAGAGGCTGCAGTGAGCTAAGATTGTACCACTGCACTCCAGCCTGGGTGACAGAGCAAGACCCCATCTCAAAAAAAAAAAAAAAAAAGAAAGAAAGAAAAGAAAATGTATGAGAAAGCTCATTGCCTCACTTCCTCCTCACCCCACCTATCTTGGGCAAGAGGGCTTCTTCTTAGCACCCGCTATCTTGGGTTGTGTGACTCTCATGTCAGAGGGCTCTGTACTCCATCTCTCCACCTTGCCATCATCGAACACGCCACTCACTGTACATTGGCATGCAGCTACCAGGGTTCCTGTCTCCTTCAAACCGGCCATCTTTCCAGGAGACTTGCCAATAACCCATATAACAAACTGGCCTTTCAATCTCATGATCTTCTCTGTCCACCCCAGCCACCCTGCCCCCTCATCCCTGCCCAGAGCTCCTCCATCTCTGACCAGCATTGCTTGCCCTCCCTGCTCTTCCCTGCCACCCACGGCATCTGTCCTCTCACTCCGCCAAGAATCTCACTACCCCCATCTGCCCTCTCCATCCAGGCTTCACCTTCCTCTTGGTGGACCACCATTTCCACCTCTCGTCAGTATCTCCAAATCCCTTCCTTTCTTGTTTCCCTTGTCCAGCAAACCCCAGCCTGCACCAGCCTCCCCAAGGCTATCTCAGGGCCAACAAGATGCTGGAGAAAGCCCATAACCACATGGATTAGTGCTTCCACACCCATGGTCTCCAACTTCAGCAGGCCCCACCACTACCCTGCAGCCTCTGTGGATTGCCATTAGCTTTCCCTCCTGTTTTCCACAGCAGCCATCTTGAATCTTTTCTTCTTTCTCCAAGTTTCCCACCCCACCACACCTCCTCACACTGAGCACATATCCTTGCTTCCAGCATCAGAGAAGTAATGGCCATGGAATATGAACTCCCTCAATTTCCAGAGCCCACCTCTCATCTACCTACCTACATGTTTATTATTGTTAAATGTCCTAATTGCTCCCAACTCAAAACAAAATTGTTCCTCAACCTATATTCCTTCTGGTTTTCTCTCTCCTCCCCTTCCAAAGCAGTCCATTCCCCACAGTTGTCTACATGTACTCCCATTCACGGAGACTTCTGTCCCTGCTACTCCCCTGCACCCACTCTCTCCAAGGTCACAAGTGACCTTTTTGTTGCTAAATTTGGCATTTGTTTTTTCAGACCTTCGCTTATCTGAAGGTACCATGTCACCCCACTTCCTCCCTGTGGCTTCTGTGGCACCCCACCCTATGATTTTCTTCTAATCTCTCTGACTGGTCTCACCTTTTCCTCTGGGCTCCTCTTTCTCTACTTGTCCCCTAAATGTTGATATTTCCCAAGGAATGTTGTTCTTTTCTTTGACCCTCTCTACTGAAGGATTTCATTCATTCCCATGGCTTCAATTATGATCTATATGGTGATAATTTGATAATTTATGACTCTATCCCTTAACCAGATCCCTCTCATAAGCTCCGAACCACCTCTAGACATCTTGTTTGGACATTCACACCCAATTCAAACTTACCTACTCCTCTTCCTGCCTAAACGTGCTCCTTTACTGTGTCACATCTCAGGGGACAGCACCCCTATCCATCCCCTAGTTACCCAGGGCAGACACCTAAACATCATCTTTGACTTTTATCAGTTTCCTCCGCACCCTCGGCTCTCATTCACAAAGTCCTCTGAATATTTACCTTCTTAATAACTCTGTGATGAGCTACTTAAAAAAGATGGGAAACTTGATGAACTATTAATACTTAAAAAACAAACAAATAAATAAAAATATCTCTCAGATCTACCCCCTCTTTTCCACTCACCATGCTGGATCACCGCAGCACCTTCCTGATCCACATCCCAGCCTCATCTTCTCCTGGCCATTCTCCAAGCAGCCCCTAGACCTTTTCAAAATGCACATCTCCTTAAAAACCTTCATTAGCTTTAGAATCAACTTATATTCTCAGCCTAGAATACCAAGTTCTTCAGGACCCAGCCCTGGTCAATCACTCTAACCCCTCAGTGTCTGAGATTCAGCATTCTAGTTAATCTCCCCTTTACTTACTGAGAAGACCCATGGAACTTCACTGAGATCTTTTCTTCCCCAGGAAGAAGGAAGAAGTCCAGCACAGTGTTCCCCTGGAATCTTTTTTTTTTTTTTTTTGAGACGGAGTCTCGCCCTGTCGCCCAGGCTGGAGTGCAGTGGCACAATCTCGCCTCACTGCAAGCTCTGCCTCCCGGGTTCACGCCATTCTCCTGCCTCAGCCTCTCCGAGTAGCTGGGACTACAGGCGCCCGCCACCATGCCCGGCTAATTTTTTGTATTTTTTAGTAGAGACGGGGTTTCACCGTGGTCTCGATCTCCTGACGTCGTGATCCGCCCGCCTCGGCCTCCCAAAGTGCTGGGATTACAAGCGTGAGCCACCGCGCCCGGCCTGCCCTGGAATCTTTCACAACTGTAGCTTCGAAGCATTTAGAATTCCATTCATTCCTTTAGGGTTCTGTGCCCTAAAACCACCCCTTAAAAATGACAAAACAAATATATTGAGCATTTTCTCATATGAGTCAGGCCTTTTATCACATTTAACCCTCACAATTCTGAAGAACACATCATTTTAATTTCACAAATGAGAAAACTGAGACCCAGAACAATTAAATATTAAATAACCTAATCAAAGTCATACAATTAGTAAGAGAGAGAAGGGGGATTCAAACTCAGATTACCCAAGAAATTATCTCCTGTTTATTCATAGTCAAACCAATTTCTGGTAATCCAAGAATAATGTGAAAACAGACTAACATTTGGTAAGTGCTTAATATTTATAAAGTACTTTACATAAGGAATCTCATTTATCCCTTATGACATTTTCAAATAAACAGACTGCAAATCCAAGAAGGTAGTTTAGGCAAGGTCACACAGCTAGTAAGTAGCTTTGAATTTCCCTACCTCCACCCTTAAAAAAAATTTCTTTTTTTTTAGAGAGACGTCTTGCTCTGTCACTCAGGCTACTAGAATGTAGTGGTGTGATTGATCATAGTTCACTGCAGCCTCGAACTCCTGGGCTCAAGCAACCCTCCTACCCCAACCTCCTGAGTAGCTGGGACTACAGGCATGCACCACTGCACTGAGTTATTTTTTTTTACTTTTTAGTAGAGGCAGAGTCTCATTATGTAGCCCAAGCTGGTCTCAAATCCCTGGCCTCAAGCAATCCTCCTGCCTTGGCCTGTCAAACTGCTGAGATTACAGGTGTGAGCCACTGCACCCTGCCCCACCTCCATCCTTATTAGCTGCTACCTAACACCAATAAACAGCATTTTACAACTGAAGAAACAGCTCCAGCCCAGGGTCACACATCTAATCAGAGGCAAAGTCAGGATTAGGATCCAGGTTTCCTAACTCTACTTGGCTGTGCAGATGCTGTTATAGTCTCTGGGTGCTGCCAGAATTGTGGAACCCTGACTTTTTCCTATTTATAACAATTTGCCAAAACTGAAATTGGATTCCAGTGGTAGACAGATGGTGGTACACTACTTCTGAAGGGGTAAACTGACCTCCAAAGGGTTTCAGCTCTGGCTCCAGGTGGACTTATTTGGTATCCCTCTGCAATACTCGGGTGATACTCTGCTGATGCCCACCTGGTGGCATGGTCCTCCCCTGATCCACTTTTCCAACAGCCTCTGCTCTCACTGCATCCACTGAATAGCACACGTCCCATTTCCCCCTGCCTCCTTACCGTTTTCTCTTCAGCAATAAGGCCCCATCTGTTCACCCAGCTCCAGTGCCTTCTCTGACGGTTTAGCCAGGATCAAAGCCCCTCTGCCATGCCTCTTAAAGCCCTGTTGGTTCTTCCCTAAATGCCATCTGTTTTACTCACTCCCCCACCCTAGCCTTCCCTTCCTGGATGTTACTAACTCAAGGATGACAGAGCTGCTTTCTCTCAGGCTCTGTCTCTTTGGTTTGAATTAGGTTCAGAGTAAAAGTCCCCTTGGTTATTTCCTTCTTGGCCACGAGTTAATTATTCCCATATATTAAGGCATTCTCCCCAGAATGTATTGGCTGACATACACAAAAAAAATCTGGAGAAAGTGATAAAATGAAATGTGTAGATTAACTAGGCCATTTGGCCAACACCAGAATGTTTAGTGGAGAAATATTCAGGAAAGATGCTACCTAGCAAGGTGGGACATCACCAGTGAGGCCTAAGATGCTGAGCAGAGGGTTGAAAGGAGAGCAGGAGGCCGGGCACGGTGGCTCACACCTGTAATGCCAGCACTTTGGGAGACCGAAGTGGGCCTGGGTGGCGGAGGCTGCAGTGAGCTGAGATCGTGCCATTGCACTCCAGCCTGGGCAACAAGAGCGAAACTCCGTCAAAAAAAAAAAAAAAAAAAAAAAAGAGAAAGAAAGAAAAAAGAAAAGAAAGAGCAGGAATCTTAGGACGTCTTTACTTCATAACTGACAGGGCAGAAGATCTTTCTCAGAAAAGGAGTGGGAGGTAGGGCATTTAGGCACAGAAAGGAGTAGGGCCAACAGCTAGAAAAAGCAGAACATGAAGAACTGATAACATTTCAGGGAGAACTGACAGGAATAATAGGCATGGGTCTATCAATCTCTAGCATCATAGGATTAAAAGGGTATTCAAAGCATTCAGGTAAAATCCCAACCCACTGTACAAATGAAATAAACATTTCTTCAAGGGGGCGGCATGCCTCTAATTGAACACCTCCAGCAATGAGAAATGCCGAACTTTAGGAAATCAGAATTTTGGAGGTGTATGTGAATGAAGCTCCTTTATTTTCTTCTTTTAAATTTTATTCTTTTTTTTCTTTTTTTTTTTGAGACAGGGTCTCACTCTGTTGTCCAGGCTGGAATGCAGTGGTGCAATCTCGGCTCACTGCAACCTCCGCCTCCCGGGGTTCAAGTGATTCTCCCGCCTCAGCCTCCTGAATAGCTGGGATTACAGGCACGTGCCACCATGTCCAGCTAATTTTTGTATTTTTAGTAGAGACAGGGTTTCACCATGTTGGCCAGACTGGTCTCAAACTCCTGGCTTTAGGTGATCCCCCCGCCTCGGCCTTCCAAAGTGCTGGGATTACAGGCATGAGCCACCACGCCTGGCCCAATTCATTTTCAATTCAACAAATATCTATATTTATATTTCAGTAACTAGTGAGTGCCTACTACGTGCCAGATACTAGACACTGAACTGTAAGTATGAATAATATAGACATGGCCCCTCCCCTGTGGATCTTATAATGAGGAAGACGAGTATATAAACATGCAAGTAGAACAGGGGAAGTAGAGGGTGCTGCTCAAACACAGGGTGGGGCACTCAACAGACAGCCCAGCATCTAGATGTCTTCACAAAACAGGCAGTGTCTAGGCTGGGGCTTGCCGACGAGTTAGCTGAGGGCAGGGTGGAGGGGCCCAAGTGAATAGGAGGCTTCCCAGCTTCCAAAGAAGTTAAAAGTGTTGCAAGAAGGTGGAGTCCAGATCTTGAAGGGGAGAGTGGGCTTAGGTCCCGGGGCATGTGAAGCGCCCTCCGTCTACTGCGCTGGGGGAGATGCTGCGGTATCCGGGAGTGGTGTGAAGGAGGCCAGGACCTGCGATGGGAAGACGGAGACGGGAAGGCCCTGGTGGCCCAAGGGATGACCAAAAGTGAAGCTCTCCTCTATGACAAGATTGAGATAAAAATAGAGCAATAAAGTTTTGAATGCGGTGGGAGAGTCTCCTCCGTCCTCCCTCACCTTTGCTGGGCAGGAACCAAAGCTGCTTGCTTGCCCTCGGTTTGCCCCATCACCGACGGGTGTGGTCGGGGGCACAGCTCTTCGCCCTTCTTCTCAGATAGGAAAACTGAGGCCCAGGGTCCTGAGGCAGAAATCAAGGTTTTCTCCTCGAAATGGCCTCCCAAGAGGCGATCCTTCGAGGGTCCTGCGGCCTGCCCCACGCCTCCGCCAGCCATCCTCGGCTGGTCGTCTTTACTATGGAAACGGTCCTCCCGCCCTGCTCCGCGCCTCCGTGTCTTCGGTGCACTCTGGGAAATGCAGTCCCACTCTGCTTGCCTGCCCGCGGCGTGAGCCCACTCCGCGTCCTTAAAGAACTATAAGTCCCAGAAGGCTGTGCGAAACTCCGCCGGTCTCTGGGGGATGTGGTCTTGAAGGAGAGACCCAGGAACCTGCGGGCGGGGCCGGAGGGAGAGGGGGAGGACGCCCCAAATGGGCAGACTCCTGGGCGGGGTCCGGGTCACCATTGGCTACGGCGGCGCGAGGGAGGCGGGGTCAGAGGAATGAAGCGCGGAGCTGTTCGCCGCTCCAGGTGCTGAGTCTGAGGGAGGCTCCGGACCCGAGAGCCGCGAGAGCCGCCGCCGCTGCAGACGCCGCCAGATCTGCGGCCGGGAGCCCGGGCTGTGAGGAGCCGGGAGGAGCGGGGTGCGCTGCCGGGCGCTGACCGCCCTCCCGCCCGCCGTCAGAGGTCGGTGCTGCTGAATTTGCTTTTGTTTTCTTGGGGATGGGGCGAACCGAGGCGTGAGGGGCTGGGGAGTTGACGGGACGTGTTCTCGCTGCTCTCAGGACCGCGGGTCCCGGACAGCCGCCTACTGACTAGGGGCCTCCCGTGGCCCGGCGCCGGAGGTCGGAGCACCTTGGGTTAGTTTTCGTTTTATCATGGAGAAGGCTCTTGGGTATGAGGGGAGAGGGCTGGGGGTCTCCCCCGCCCCCCATCTCTCCTGGGAGAGCGAGGAGATTTGGACCCTCCCTCCCGCTGTGCCTAGCGACGGGGCTGCTCGGATTACTCAGGACGGGAGGAGGGGGTGTTGTGGGATGAGGGGACTGGAGGCAGGGGGACCCCTCCCCGCAACGGTTCGGCTGCTCGAGGTTACAAAGGAGTCTGGTGGTGATGGATGAGATCGCGGACCGCTCCCCCAACCCAGACCCTCCCAGGGTTATTAAGGAAGGGCTGCTTGGGATGCAGGGAAGACCCTTGCCCAGGCCCCTTCCTCCACACTCGTCCCCCTCCCTATCCCCCCCTCCTCCCCAGGCCCTAGGGTTTTGTAAAGAGGAGGATCGAGAATGTGGAAGAGAGAGAGGACTCTTACCCCTCCCACTTGGACCCTCCTAGGTTATTGGCGAGGGGTGGAATTGGGATGTGGCAGGGAAAGGCTGGGAGACCCCTCCCCATCCTTCTCGGAGTCGCGGGTGGAGGAAAGCACCGACACTTGGAATCCCCCGTGCTCGGGCCCGCGCCGAGGGTTGGGTGGCCTGGGTGTGGGAGGTGGTGTAGGGGGATGTACGAGGAGACGAGGGACCCCTCCCGACCTCTCCCCACCTGGGCCTTATCTCCCAGGCCCTCCCTACCTGGATCCAGGCCTGGGGCTCTAAGTCGAGACGACCCGCCCTAGCCCACCACGCCCCGGGGACCGAGCCTCTGGCACCGCAGATGGGCATGTACAGAGCGGGACGGGGCGGGTCTCCCCTCAAGCACCCAAGAGCTCCAGGTAGACGCTACCCCCAACCTCGTGCCCGCGAATCTTTGGGGGCTGCTCCGCTCCGATGCAGGGCGCACCCCAAACCGAGGCTCGGGGACCTGCTTCCAGGACGCGCGGTGGCTGTTCCCAGGCACGGGGCTTTCGCGCTCGGCCCAGGCTTCCTCGAGAGGACAAAGCGGCGGTCGCCGCACTGGCAGGCCTGCGCTGCGGGCTGGGCGGGGGGCGCGGCCGCGGAGGGGGGGCTTCGGGCGCGGCGCGGGCAGCTTCCACGGAAACGTGCCAGGAGCGGGGCGGGAGACAAAGCGCACCGGCTTCTAGCGGGCCCGCGCGAGCCGGGATGGAAAATCCCGAGGGAGGAGGCGGCTGAGCCAGGGCAGGGCACTATGCCCCACATCTTTCTCTTTTCCCATACCCCCTACCCTAAGGCCAGCCAGGCACCCAGGATTCTGTGCACACGATGGTGACCAGGGCCCCTTCGGGGGCCGAGAGCAGGGGCGTTCAGGACCTGTGACCACTAGGACAGGAACAGGTGGGGGCTCCACCTTGAGCAAGAGGCTTGGAGTTCACTGGGCGTGAGTGGGCCAGGGTCCAGAGGGACATCCTGACTGGACCCTCCCACGCCCCATCAGCCATGTTAGGTCAAATTTGGTTCTGGAGAGGGGATGTGTTTAAGTGTGTGAGGGTTTGCATGGATGATGGTGTGGGTCAGAGTGTGGGTGTGAATGTGTGTGACTAGGTGAATGTACCCATGTGTGTTTCAGTCTTCGTGTGTGGCATGGCCAGAGCTTATGCTTCTGGCTGCGTGTGTGTGTGTGTGTGTGTGTGTGTGTGTAGATGAACCACTTACTCATTTACTGCTGGGCTTCGATGTTGTGGGGGTGGGGAGCAGGGTAGTCACATCTTTAACTCTCAAGCCACAGCAATGACCTAGGGTCCGAGTGGATACCCTCAGGGTGAAGGCAGCTTCAGGTTGCTTTGTGCCTAGCCTGCCTGGCCTGCGTAAGGCCCAGTAAGTGGGGAATTCGCAACTATGTGGAGCCTTCTTCAGCCCTTCTGAGGTCTCAGGTCTGACCCTAACATACTCACCAGTGCCCTGCCCTTCCCATTTTATCAGAAGCTTTATCCTACTGTAATAGGCTGCTCCAAAGACCAGAATTCTGCCCCCTCACCACCACCATGTGCTTCCAAGTGAGGCTTGGCAAGGGACTCATCAACAGAGTCACTTATGATGTGGGTGCAAGACTACGTGGCAAGGCAACTTTTGTCACTTTGGCCTCCATGTCTGGAAGAGCATGGCGCTGATGTTGCTGGTCAGTCACAGGTGGTGTCTCAGAAATACTAGGTACACTCAGAGAGGAAACAAGGGTAACACAGACATACACTACAAGGTGATAACCCTAGAGGATGAGCATGGCCCTCCCAGACCTGCCCTCCCCAATAAGTGACCCTGATTTCACAGCACTTGCATAGCAAATGTACTGTGCAGCTTTGAGATAATCTTCACAGAGATCTACTTCCCATAGGATGAGAGACCAGATGATGGCCAGCAGAACAACAGAAAGAGCAAGTACCACAACGTAGTCACCATCTATCTAGCCCAGGCTGCCTGATCCAGTTCCCACAAGTGTCCACTCCCAGTGTCCACAGCGACCTCTGCTGGAAAGAGGTTAAACCAGACACAATTTGGCAACTAACACTCCCCCATGGTGTAGAGGCTCAGAGTGGGTGTGAGCATTGTTAGGTAAAATCACAAACATTTCTATTGGGGGGCTCCCTCCTACCTTCAGAGTGTCAAGTTGATGTTCTTGTCTGAAGTTCTGTCAAGCTAGTTCAAGCCATGGAATTGCTGCTTTCTTCACCTCTATGGAAATGTTTAAAGAGGGCTTGAAGGTCTTTGTTCAAGTTTCTGACCAGTGGAATGTGGGCATCAAACCCATTTATAAGGACAATGCATGGAAAACACTTATCAAGGTCAAAGAGGTTTAGGCATCTCCTGTCTCTCCCTCTACCTCTACTACTCTTTTCTCCTCTTTTCCTGTTCCACATTTATCCTCTTCTTTCCGTCATTATTAAATTAGTCAATAACATTTTTCAAAGGCAAGCCCTCTTTTCCTCAAAAACAATGTAGCCCAGAAAATGAAGGCATCTGGAGGCTATTACTAAATGCAAAAAGCTGCAAATACGGCTCTTCCAGGCCTAATGACAGAAGTGGGGGAGAGAGATGAGACATGCTCAATCCTAAATACCCATCTGGTGACATGTGTCTCTTCTCCTGGAGTTACTCTGAAGGAATTTCATGCAGTCACAAAATCTTAAGAGCTCTGCAAAGGAAAAAAGGTATTTTAATACCTGGTATTGTTCTTACTTTGGCATCCATGTGATTTGCATTGAACTACGTGACTCAGTATCATAAAGTAAAAATAGGACTTAATCTCTTCCTTGCCTGTTTGGAAGGTGACTGCATATGGTGTGTTGTGTTCTGCATTGGAGAGTGAAAAGCTAAATTGCCTCATAAATTGAACCACCTGCTTATCCTGATTAGAATGGTGCTTAACATCACCTACAGGCAATAACGTTATTTTATGTTTCTTTTAATTTATACCTGTATCTTTGTCTTGTAAAACATTTCCTCATGTTCATACATTATTACTTTCACTTGAAGTTAATCAAGAATGTTTAATCCTTGTACTGAAGCCAAACAAATTAAATATCAGCAGATTCAGGAAGATGTGGGTGGTGTTTCTGTTCTTTTTGGCCTCAAAAAAATTCTTGGAGTTCATGGAAAAGAAGGAAAAGGCCCTAAGATTTGGTAAATCTTGTGAGCAGTTCTGAGAGGCTCCTTAGAAATTTCCAGAAGGGCTGGTCATGTTGAAGAATCTGTACATGCATGCAAGTGGCAGCATGCATGCTGGAAATGAGACTGCAGCCCTGGCATTCCTAAATCACTGCACTAATGCAGTCTTTCTCAGAAAATTTCCCAAGACCCTCCTGCTCCCTGGGGTAGCCAGCTGAATCACTATGGAGGAGAGCTGTCCAAGGTTCTGGAGTGCTGGCCTCACCCACCTGGTGGGAAGGGAGTACTTCAGGGTGTGGACCAGAAGCAAGAGCTGAGGGCCATGGCCGCCAAGAGGATTTCCCCAAAGCTGATTACAGAATGGAATAGGAGGAAACAGAGCTGTGGAGGATATTACTGCATTACTTCGAACAAACTCATCAGCAATCCCTGTTTAAAGAATTATGAGCTAATAAGAGGAAACATTTTCTGACTCAGGCTCTTCACATGTAAGAATGTGTTTAATCCTCACAGTCCTATGAGGTAGATGGTGGCATAATTCCCACTTTCAAGGTGAGGAAACCAAGCTTTGAGAGCTTTCCCAAGGTTACACAGAAGGGGAAGAATTTAGGTTCCATCCTGGATCTCAAACTCTGGAAGTTCCTCCTTACCACTGTTTTTTCCCTATTGCTATTACAGAAATAAAACTGAACTATTGGATTGTCCTATGTAAGTTTATAACCAAATGCCAGAGGAATAGGATTGGGGATCCACTAGGATTTAGACACAAATCAGTCTTTCCAAGTTCAGCAAGGATAGTGCCACCTGCTTTGTATCTTATCCAGGTTTGTTAACTGAACTTGGTTACCAAAGAATGGGGAAAGGGCAGTATAATGACCCTCATGACCAGTAGCCCAGGGGTTTCTTTCCAGCATGGAAAATTTTCACAGGAAGCCAAGCGTAGATGGCAACAGAGTGTTGTCGTTTTTTTTCCTTTTTAAGAAAGGAAGGAAAAAAAAACATGAGGAAGCTGTTATTTGACAAAGAGTACACATACAGCCAAAGAAATAGAGCTTATCTTTATTTCCTAGCATCCTGTTCCAAAGCTGAAGACACTCAGATATTATTAAGAGATTCCTTCCACCTATTCGCACTCTCAGATTTTCATAGCAAAGCCTCTAACACCTAAATAAAATTTTCACTGTGTGGGCCTCAGCCAATCTCAGGGAAGCATCACATTCTTGTCCTTATGCCACCCAACCAAAGCTCTACCTCCATATGTGGCTGCAAGACTCCAGAAGGTGGGCAGGTTTGGGGTTTGGTGAATTTCAGACCACAAGTCTGGTCCTCCTAAAGTGGCAGTTCCAACTGCTCCAATCTTGCAACACACACAGGGGCCGGTTTCTGAGAACTCCCCATTGAGTTTGGATGTCTAAAGAGGGTAGAAAGGAATGAACTTATGATTTTTCTCCTCTCCCTGGGCCTCAGTCTGTACAACACTCAGATAGGGGGTTAGCCTTTTAGGAAAAATTCTTCATATCAAGCTGAGTTTCCATTCCATTTTGAGTGATTCCTTCCCCTTCCAAGCTGGGGCTACGCAGAGCTCTGATGAAAGGAGCAAAGGCTGCTATTGCTTTTCCCCAGGGCACTTGGAAGCCAAGGACCCGGCACCCCATCTGGGTCTGCTCTGACTCATATGACTGCAGACAGATTTGATTGTTTTCTTATTTAGAGTCATTAATTAACTCTCCTCAGCATCAGAACAGCATGTAATAAGAAGGAGGCCATTTGTGGGGGTCTCTAGGCAGCCACGCCTAGGGCTGAGTACCATCTCCTTTGCACACAGGATCAGGAAATGGTTTCTAATCCTAGCTATAACCCTTCAGAAAGCTTAGATTGTTAAGATTTTAGGCCAATATAAGAAAGTGCAATTAATTGCTAAGGCTGTTGTGATCATTCTGGCAAAAACTGGGAGGCCCAGGAGTCCCTCAAAGGAGGACTGGATTTCCATTCATTCGGACGTTTCTTGTGCCTACAAAAATGTGTCAGCCACAGAGCTGGGCACAGGGAACACAACTATGATGTGGGATAAGTCTTTTCTTATAGAAATCTTGAATGGAACAAGGAAACAGACACAGAAACCCTGAAACAATGTGTGCTGTAAGCAGAAAGGGCTTTAGAAATGGAAAAGATATTAATAATCATAAATCATCATGTCTTTTTAACATGAGGAAAGAGAGCAAGGGAAGTTGAGGGTTGCTCTGGCCACAGCCCTGGTTAGTGGTTCTAAGATGGGGCTTAGAATCCAGATTTTTTAATGCCTAAAGCATGTTCTTTCCACTGTCCTAAACTGTTGCTCTGTTCATTTAATTATCCAAAGGGCACATTTCCATTAACATAGGCTTCTTTGATCCAATACCAATGCAAAACCCAAATTTTAAGTTGAAATAGCCCAGGCACGGTTGCTCATGCCTATAATCCCAATAGTTTGGGAGGCTGAGGCAGGAGGCTTGCTCGAGGCCAAGAGTTCAAGACTAGCCTGGGTAACATAGTGAGACCCTGTCTCTATAAAAAATAAAAACATTAGCTGGGCATGGTGGTGAATGCTTGTAGTCCCAACTACTTGGGAGGCTGAGATGGGAGGATTGCTTGAGCCCAAGAGTTCAAGGCTGCAATGAGCTATGATTGTACTACCACACCCTAGCCTGGGCAACAGAGCAAGATTCTAAAATTTTTTTAATTTAAAAAATTTTAAAAATAAAGTTGAAATAGAAACAAATAATAGAAAAAATAGGAAAAGTATAATGTCTGTCTATATATCTGTTGTCCAACATGGGGCCATAAGCACTTGAAATATGTCTAGTGGCAATTAAGATGTGCTGAAAGTATAAAACATACACCAGCTTTTGAAAAATTAGTATAAAAAAAGTAAAATGTTGCATTAGTAATGGTAATATTGATTACAGGTTAAAATAATATTTTAGATATATTAAGTGAAATATATTTAAATTAATTTCACTTGTTTCTTTTTACTTTTGTAATGTGGCCACTAGAAAATTTATATTATATATGTGGCTTGCATTTGTAACTCACGTTATATTTCTACTGGGCAGTGTTGTTCTAGACTGCTTCCATTTAGGAGGATATTTTCTTTATAAACTGAGGAATTTAACGAAGTAGGTCTGTAATCAATTAGCCTGGGATTTGAATCCTGGCTCTGCTATTTGGGCTGCATAACCTTGAGCAAGTTGTGCCTTAGTTTCCTCACCTGCAGAATGAGGTGATAATAAAGCCTGCCTCCTAGGTTTTGAGCTAAATCACTTAGAACAGTGACTGACAGGTCCAGAGTGAGTGTTCACTTAATATTAACTATTGCTATTACTATTGGAGGAAGCTTATGAAGTGTTACAAGATAAGGGCAACAGGAAGGAGAGCAAGCAGACAATTTTCAGATAAATCAAGCAAAAGATTTATTACTAGTTAAAATATGATTGAAAACACTTGCTAAGTATGTGGCCCCTATTTTCTGGCAGATAATGATGTTGAGGAAAGATTTCAAGCCATTTACACAAGCATACAATGAATAAACAAATTAGCTAACTGCATTATGCACAGGTCTTGACTTCAGCTAATGAGTTGAGGAAGAGGATGATTGTACCAGATGACTCAAGGGCTCTAAGTCTCTTGGACTCCCAGATTCCTCAGGGGAATCAGGGGAATGACAACCTTGTGCTCTGGGAGAAAAATTCTGGACGGGAATCAGACATACCCAAGATCAAAGCTACTCTGCCACTTATTGGCCTTGGTCAAGACACTGAGTCTCAGTTTCCTCTTCTGTAAAATGGAGATAGTACCAACTCTCTTGCAGGTTGTAGTGAGGATTAAATTAGATAATACAAATAAAACATCAGGTACATAGTAGGCACTCAACAAATGATAGCTGTGACTAAATGGGATTTCAGGTATTCTTTAATAGAGAATTTTTTGTTATTTAATATAGAATTTGCAGTTCAGGCCAAGCGCAGTGGCTCACACCTATAATCCCCGCACTTTGAGAGGTCGAGGCGAGTGGATTTCTTTAGTCCCGGAGTTCAAGACCAGCCTGGGCTACATGATGCAACCCCATCTCTACTAAAAATACAAAAAATTTGCCAAGCATGGTGGTGTGCACCTGTAGTCCCAGCTACTCAGGAGGAGGCTGAGGTGGGAGGATCACCTGAGCATGGGAGGTAGAGGCTGCAGTGAGCCAACATTGCACCACTGTACTCCAGCTTGGGCTACCGGAATGAGACCGTCTCAAAAAAACAATGAAAAAACAAAGAGAGAATTTGCTGTTCAGAATCTTCAATGCCTTTTCTACAACTCTACCGCGTCATTCCCCATCCTCATTCAGTCCCTGAGGAGATTGAAAGGACAGTTTCACCTGATTAAGTGTGTCTACACCAAAACATAGGCTCTCAGTAACTTTGGGCACACTCTACACAATCTTTCATGTTCTCTGTCCGATTAACACACATGAGGCTCTTTCTTAGGATAATGAGGCAAGTAGCAAAATGGGCATTGTTCTCCATCATGTTTACCCTGAAGTTCTGACCTCAGTGTTTAGAGCACTTTACAAGTAGTTTTGCTTTAAAAAAGAGAGAACATAAATCTGGAAACCAGAGCCCAGAGCCATTTCTCCTGACTCCTAGGGCAGGCCATGGGTCCATTCACTGCATAGCTCTGAGGGAACACACATTGTTGCTGTTCTCAACCATCACCTCTTCTTCCAAAAGTTTGCTTCTGGAGGAAGATGGCCAAAGAAATATGTATTAAGCTCAGTGAAGGCTTATGTTAACAGAGCACGTTGAACTGTAAAGAAAATACTCAGATTAGTCCTACAGGAAAAGTGAGGATCGCTTCAAATGTTTTAGCAGGAGAGCAACACAGATTTCCTGACTCACAGCACAGTGGGTGAGTTGAGGTGGAGGGAGGCTCACCTCTGGTTCTGTTGGGAGGCTCCTGACTTCCAGGTACCAAGTACCAGTGCTAAGTTATTTGGGGATAGTCTGGTGTTAATATGCACATTTTCCTACTCATTCTTTCTTTTGTTCATTCAACAAATGCCAAATGATGGATAGCTAGAGTGGGGTGTTTTGAGAACCCTTCCCCAGGAGGAGACCAGGGTCTGGCTGGGGAGAGGAGAGATGCTCATATGCAGAGTGAACCAAGGAACAGGGGCTGAAGTAACCACAGGAGTCCTGATTAAGGCAAGTTGGCTATGGCAGTAGAAAAGCTATGGATGCCAACCAAACTTGAGTCTGAATCACATTTTTACCACCAAATGTGTGGCCTTGGGCAAGTGCTTTAACCTTTCCAAACTTCATCTTTCTCCTCTGGGGCAATAAAACTAACTTTTCCTGCCATGGCAATTACATGGCAACATATATGAAAATGCTTAGAGACAATACTAACCCTCGTTCAAGTGTTTACAGTGGGTCAGCCATTGTGCTCAGCAATACATATGTGTAAAAGAATACCATTATTATCCCTACTTTATGGCTGAGGAAAGCAATGCTCAGCGACTTTAAGTAACTTGCTCAAGGTCACACAGACAGTAAGAGGACCAGGACCCCAACCCAGGCAATCTGACTGCAGAGCCTGTTCTTAACCACTGAGATCACTGCTTCTCTGGTTCAAGATCAGCAAGAACCCAATAACTATTATTTTGAAGGAGGGAGGGTGATTTGTGGGTCAACTTGTGGAGAAGTCTTACGCTTGGTCTTCAAGCATGGGTACAATATGGATAATCTCTGAGGGGTGAGTGGGATGAGGAAGGAAGGCAAGGGAAAGTTGTGATCAAATGAACAGGGGTAGGAATGACAATGGTATGTTCTGGGAGCACTGAAATGGAGAAGAGTTTCCGTATGAAATAGATGTTTGGAAAGAAGAGTTGAGAAAGCCTTGAATGTCAGACTAACAAGTGTTAGAGAACCAAAAAAGCTCATAGGCAAAGAAAGGGATATGAAATCTGAAGCCATCAGTTTGAGGCATCTCACTGAATCTGGGTAATTTGTTGCAGTATTGAGTGTGCTCACCAAGTGTCTCAAAGCCACAGCTTCTGGAGGGTATTGCCAGGTGGCACCACAGTTGAGCATTCCTACCAGTACTATTTGGTTTTCAAATAAATTACACTATTTCTCGCATTTGGTCTTCACAAAAGCCCTGGGCAGGAGAAGGTAGCAGGTCTGCCACAAGGATTCCTGCCTGTGTCAAGTCGCAGGCAGTAATGGCTGCCATGAAGCACAGATGCCAAGAACAGCTGCAGTGCCCAAACCCAAGCACAAAGCTTAGAAGAGGCTTTCTCTGTGAGGGAGGAGGCAGAAGATTTGCTCCCTGTGCTCTGGGAGGCAGGCAATAGTATCCTTTGGTTCTTGATTCCCAGTGACACTCCTGAGCAGCTGCCTCCCAGGGTGGCTGCTGGGAGGGCCTGAGTTGGGGTCATTGCAAATTCCACAGCCCTTTTTGGTTGCAGCACCCATCAGTCACCCACTCCCGTGCAAACAGCTTGTTTTACAAAAGGAGATTTTTTTGGACCTGCCATCTTGAATTCATTCTGCTTATTTCTCTGTAGGCTGCAGGGGCTGAAAACCAAACCCCATCCTCCTTAGGCTGGTTAGAAGGAAAATCTGTCTTTTCTAATGGCTGCAGTCGCACTCTGTGCCAGATTTCTCTCCATGGCTACGCTTCTAATGACAATGGAAAACAAAGGCAGGAAGGGAGAGGGGCACAGATGCAGCACTTCTTCCAAGAGGCACCTGCAGTTCTGTGGAGGATGCAAGGCAGTGAGGAGGTAACTTTCACAGCTATGAGAGAGTCTCTTGACGAGTAAAGAGTTTTGATGTGCAAGATGATAGAGGATGAAAGAGATCACTGTGTTTTCTTTGAAAAGTCATGCTAGGATTCCAGATGCTCTCCACAGTTCTGGAAGGATGAGTACAAGGGTGGGAAAGGCCACAACAATTTTGACAAGTTGTCCAGGGATAAGACCTTAGTGATTATAAACATATAACTAATGAGAAATGACAAACACTTGGAAATGAAATGTTAAGGGCTCATCTGGCCATTGACCCCAGTAACAATGTGTGTTAGCACATGCTGAACTCGACAGGGTTGAATGGTGACTTCTGGAAAACAAAATCAAGTTGGGAAATCAGAATGATAACAGTAAAGGCATGGATGTTTGGAATGGCTGTGCATCAGAAAGTAGGGCTGTTTGGTTACATCAGAGCAACTTCATCAGCCAGGACCAAGTGTTCACGCCCTGCTCACACAACTGGCTCCCACTCTGTGTTGAACCCTGTGCCAGACATTGGAGAGATGGAAGTGAATGAGACACAGTCCCTGTCCTCAGGGAGGTAGTCAATTCTAAAACAGAACAAGAGATGCAGTGTAGAAAATGTGCAAATGAATGTGGCCACTTCATGACGTTCCCTTCTAGGTGCTTCCTCACGCCTCTGGAATTAATGTAGCCCAACAGGTGAGGCAAGTCGGGATCTTATAAATACTGCCAACCTTATCTCACATCAGGCCTAAGCAGACCTGGTATGTGGAACCTGGGGTAGCAGAGTAAAGGCAAAGGAGGCAAAGGGTGGTGTATTTCAGAAGCTTGTATACAGTTGGTGAGGATGATTTGCCTTTGTATTCCTTATTTGAAAGACAAGCTCTTGAGACCCTTTGCCTGCAATTAGAGCATGCTGCCACAAGGGGCACCATGAATTAGTGTGGTCCAAGCAGCCATGTGTCCGTCCCACAGGCATGGTATGCTGAGCAAAGTACAGTTTTTCCATTGTTAACCTTCAGAAGAATATAATTTTAAATTAATTGATTATAATGGGATTGCACACTTAATAAGACCAAGCCATAGTAACCTATATGTAGTGAGTGGAGCATTGTGAATTCATCAACATTCATTTAACAAAATCCATTGTGTGCCTACTGCTATGTGCAAAGAAAAGCACAAAGTCCCTGCTTGGTATTCAAGTCCTAGAAGGAAGACAGAGATAGATAATTACAGTGTAGTGAGATAAGATAAGTGGTAATATGGAAGGAGGAGCAGAGAGCACGGGGAGCATAATTCTACCAGGGGGAACACACACCACACACACATGCACACTCTTGTGTGTTGGGTCCAGACAGTAGCACCTGGGTCACAGGGTTTGTATCAACACACATAGAAGGGGAAAAGCCAATGTATTGGAATACTTTTAGATGCTGTAAGGAATTCAGATTGTTCTATTGCATGAACTTGGACATATCACCTATGTCTCTGGACCTCAGTTTCCTAATCTGGCGCTCTGGGGTTTTGGCAGTGGCTATCTTGACTATGTGGGTGGAGCAGCATGGAGGTTAGAGTAATGACTTTGATCTCCAGTGACCAAGCCTGGGATTGTCCTTGCCCTGAGACCTCCTCGGCACTTGTTTTGTTTGTTTGTTTGTTTGTTTTTGAGACAGTCTCGCTGTCACCCAGGCTGGAGTGCAGTGGCGCAATCTCGGCTCACTGCAGGCTCCGCCCCCCCAGGGTTCACGCCATTCTCCTGCCTCAGCCTCCCGAGTAGCTGGGACTACAGGCGCCTGCCACCTCGCCCGGCTAATTTTTTGTATTTTTACTAGAGACGGGGTTTCACCCTGTTAGCCAGGATGGTCTCGATCTCCTGACCTCGTGATCCGCCCGCCTCGGCCTCCCAAAGTGCTGGGATTACAGGCGTGAGCCACCACGGCCAGCAGGGCACTTGTTTGTTGGGACGCTGGTGATGCTACCACTTGATTCCAGCTGAAATGTTCCAAGGGATCGCAGAGGATTAGCTAAGATTCTGGTTCCAGAGGAACTTGGTGTTTGTGGGGTGCAGACTTTGGTGTAGAGTGGAAATGGTCTAGATCTCCTGAGGTGCCACTGGCTTCACCACCCTCCCCAGTAGCCAGGCTGGCCCTGCCATAGCACTGACCACTGTACACACTGCCTGCCTCCTTCTCATCAGTGGTCTTCTGACCTGTGGCCTGTCCCTGATGCCACTGTTGGGAAAGCTTTGTCCGAGTCAGGCAGAGGATCGCTGACAGCAGGCCAGTCCCACTCCTGCCCCTCAGGCCCCCCAGAAGATGAGGCCCTTCTTGGCCTGTGTTTCCCTCTGGAGAACTTAGGCCCTGGCAGGATGTCCCTCCCACCCCAGCCAGCCCCCACCCTGCCTTTCGCAGGCCCTAGCCCTCCCTGTCTGTGGCCCTCAGCAGAACTGGCACCTCTGTGTTAGGGGATACAGGGGAGCGACCAACTTGAATAAATGGAAAAAAATGCCAGAGTGTTTAATTTTAAACAAACCACTTAAAGCTGTTAATTGCCCTGTAGAGAGTTTTAATATGCAATATATTAGAGCAATACCTGGTTAAGAGAGTAGACAAATGGAGGCACTGAAAAAGCCCTCACTGAAATTCCATTTACAAGTCTTTAAAAGGATTTTTTAAAACAGTTTGTTTGCCCAGGAAATTTCCCAGCTGAGACCAATAGGCCCTGACCCACCTTTCTAGGCCAGGGCCAGCTCAGGTCCCTTTCCCCCAACCTACCCTCACTCTGGTCCCTCAGCCCTAGAACCCTCTCTCTGCGAAGAGTTCATCCCTGCCAGCAGGGACCAGATCTGCTCGGGCTGCCTTTCTCAAACAAGGGCCAGTGGAGCCAGAAAGAAGTGCTTCCAAACACAGGTGGTAGTGATGACACTTTCTGCCACGCCTCCCACCCACCATTGCCAAACACACATACCCTGTGGCCTGGACAATCCCTTCATCTGGCAGGAAGCACTGGGGCACCTCCTAGGAGTGGCCTGCCACTATCCTGCTCCAGGCATGCAGGACTCCCTTCCTGGAGCTAGCAAACAAAGAAAAACCAACATAGGGCCTTTAAAACCACTCTGCAGAGGATGTTGCCTCCACCAAAGGAGATGAGAAGGGCAGGCTGAGATAAGCAGAGCTGCTTAGAAACCGAACACAGAGTCAAATTAAAACATTCATTGGAGGCAATAGAACGCGGATCAGTGGAGTGAGAAACAAGATGTCTCCCTTCCAAATCACTGCAAAAGAGAAAAGAAATCATCAGCTATGGCTCAAAAGTCAGAAAAGAAAGGAAATGCAGAAAACATAAAACAAGATGACAGGGGGCCACCTGGAATGGTTATGATGATAAATGTAAGCATTTAACATTCCCTTGTAAGAAGAGAAAGGTTCTAGATTAAATTCATACAGGAGACTCGCCTAAAATTAAATGGCTCCAGGGTAGGAAAAGCTATCCCAGGTAAATGCAAACAAAAGAAAAAGCGTGAGTGGCTATATCAGACAAAGCACAATTTAAGGCAATAAGCAGTGTCAGGCAGGATAAAAAGGGTAATTTTATATTCATAGAGCAATTGTGAAAGCATAACCGTTCTGAACATTTGTACACTCAGTACTTTAGCATTGAAATACATGAGGCAAAATTTGTTACCGTTAGAAATACAAGAAGCTGGCCAAATGACAGTTGTGGGCATAAATTTACATTCATCTCTCAGTACCTGACCTTAAATAACCAAAACATATATAACAACAGAAAGGAGTAATATAATGAAAATTTAATTAAAAGGTGGATACTGAACTTTTTACCAGTTTGAATGATGTTTGCCATGTTTTAAAAGCCATAAATTCATGCCTGTGACATATGTTAAATTTAGTACACATTTATGTATACAATATAATTATAATAGCAGTTTTCAAAATCCTAAACCACTGAAAAGCCACTGAAAGAAAATAGACCAAAATGTTAACATATGGTATCTTTAGAAAGGTTGAAATTTAGGCATTTTTAATTTTTCTTTTTTCACTTTTTCTTCCTGTGTTCTTTAATGATCAAATAATATTCCATGACCTAAAAAAAAAAAAATGAACTAGAAAAAAAAGAGTAAGACTCATTCTCATAGCATAGGGTTTAGAATTTCTAAGATTTGAGACCATATATTCATGGGGTTTGGGTAAAAATTAACAAGCAAGGGCAGCAGATAGGAATCCCAGCAGGCCCCACACAGCCTGGGCTTCTTTGCTCCTCCAGGTCCTCCTAGCTCATTGCCTACTTGAAATCCTCTGCCCCAGGGCACTGCATTCTCCTAACTCAGCTCCCACTCCTCCTATCTCATCCTTTCCACTCTTCCATACTCCACTGGCAGCTCCAATGTGGTTGTCCCAAGACATAGCCCGGTCTCCTTGCATACCCCATCTGCCATGCCCTGGTGACCTCACCCACTCTTGTACAGGGATGTAGCTCCCCCTTATGTGCTATGGATTCCTGAATTCATCTCTAGCCCCAAACTCAACACAGAATATCAAGGGTGTACATCAGCCTGCTGACTGGACATCACTCCATATATGTAGGGAAGGAATGGTAGATGCAGGTAGATGTGCCTGCAGTCAGTCCCTCTGAGCACATGAGGGTGAGGCAAAGGGATTGAGTGTGAGGCAGGGATGCCACAGAGGCTGGTGATGAGAGCATTTAAACATCCATAGACAGATGCAGTAGAAGGTTCTTACGAAAGAATCAGAATAAATCATCACCTTGGATATGGCCTACTCTACGCCATCCAAAAATAAAACCAATGGCTCTCTCTGACTTACATGATTATGAACTGTGCTTATTGCAGTAATCCAGAAAAACAACAGCCAGGCACGGTGGCTCATGCCTGTAATCCCAGCACCTTAGGAGGCCAAGGCAGGAGAGTCATTTGAGCCCAGGAGTTCAAGACCAACCTAGGCAACATAGTGAGACCTCATCTCTACCAGAACCAAAAACACTAGCTGGGCATGGTGGCACACACCTGTAGTCCCAGCTGCTCTGGAGGCTGAGGTGAGAGGATCACTTGAGCCTTGGAGGTTGAGACTGTAGTGAGCCACGATCGCACCACTGCACTCCAGCCTGGCTGACCCTGTCTCAGAAAAAGAGAAAAAAGAAAAGAAAAGAAAAACAAAGTCAAATTTTTAAAACCAGAAACAGGCTGCCCTGGCACTTGGAATGCTCACTCTGGACCCCTCAAATTTTCTTCTGCCCACCTCATACATCTAGCCACCAGACAGACTCTGCACCCCCACTGAGATTTGCTGGTCAGTGGTTTCTGGTCTGGTCTCCTTACTTCTCAGGGCAGAGCAGAAAGTCTGTAAATTTCCTGAAGTTTTTAATCTACCAGTAAAACAAGTAAGGATGAGATGAGGTTCTTAGCCCACTGATGTGGTATGTTAATTTAAAGGCTTTTGTAACTACAAGGTACTGTCTCTTTTGAAAAGGACAAAAATAAACTTAAGTACTTTTTATAAACATATATTCTTATCAATTTCAGCTCCAAGTACATACTCTCATTGGAAAGTAAATTACTTTAAGAGAGCTTTCTAAAATTATTACATATAATTTCTCTTATATAAGAATCCTAGGTCTGGATTGCTATCCAGTTACTATTTTATTTTAAAAGGCAAATGTGCATGAGACCACTCTGGAAAGAGTGGCTTTGGAGAAGGAAGAAGTGAGTCCTCTAACAAGTCACTTAACTTTTGTAATTTGCAATCTCCTCTTTTCAAAAGTGAAGAAAATAATACCTACCATAAAGGATTATTGTAAAGAAAATTCTGTTTCTTTTTTTCTTTTTTTTTTGCGAGACACAGCCTCGCTGTGCCACCCAGGCTGGAGTGCAGTGGCACAATCTCAGCTCAGTGCACCTCTGCCTTCCAGGTTCAAGTGATTCTCGTGCCTCAGCCTCACGAGTAGTTGGGATTACAGGCCCGCACCACCACACCCAGCTAATTTTTGGTTTGGGGTTTTTTTGTTTTGTTTTGTTTTGTTTTGTTCAGACAGAGTCTTGTTCTGTTGCCCAGGCTGGAGTGCAGTGGTAGGATCTCAGCTCACTGCAACCTCCACCTGCCGGGTTCAAGTCATTCTCTTGCCCCAGCCTCCCAAGTAGGTGGGATTACAGGTGCCCACCATTATGCCTGGCTAATGTTTGTATTTTTACTAGAGACAAGTTTTCATCTTGTTGACCAGGCTGGTCTCGAACTCCTGATCTCAAGTGATCCGCCTGCCTTGGCCTCCCAAAGTGTTGGGATTACAGGCGTGAGCCACGACACCCGGCCAAAATCCTGTTTCTTAAGTAAAGTGTCTAGTACAGTCTTGCAGTACAAGCTCAGTAAACATAGCAGTTATTATTATTCCCATGTCAAACAGTGGTTTTCAGGCTCCCTACTCCTGCCCCATGCACATTATAAACGGGAGTCCATGTGGGAAAAACTCCCAGGTCTGATACAATTGCCAGCAGCACAGCTTTAACTCCACATCCCTTCTCCTGTCACTCAAGAAACATCAGAAGGCACTGATTCTGACTGCAACTGAAGCTAATATAGAAAAAGTCCCTAGACTCTTTACTTTTATTTTTAAGTAAATTAGTCCCGAACCTTATTGTCTTATCATTAGTAACAAATTAAAGGGCATGCACTAATGTCTACAAGACAAGTTCCAATTATCTGAGAGGCTGTTTTCTCAGAACCAGGCATGTCATCACTTCCCTGGGAGTTGGCAGCCCCCTTTATTATGTGAGACTTGGTGGCCCAGCTCCCTGCCTCATTTACAATCTCAAGTAACTGAAAATCTAAGGCCACATTTTCTTACTCCCTCAATCCCTGTCCTCCCACTGGTATGCTGCCCTGCCTTAGCTAACAGTTCCTAAATGTTTCATGAAGAAATATGTCTGAATTCTGCCCCCACTCCCTGCACAGGGACTGGCAAATATGCATTATGGGCCAAAATCAGGTCAGATGACCTGGCTTCCAGCAACAATGTGCACAGAAGGCAGATGATTCAATAGTGCATGTCTATCCACTTGACACGACATTCTGCAGCCACTGGAAATGATGCTCTCGAAGACTCAAAGGCCACATGGAGATGGATCTAACATTAATTGAATAAATAGACCATAAAGAGAGTGTCCCGGTTCAGCCATCACACGCATGGATCCAGGCAGAAGAGGAAGGCCAAACAGTATTTCTTGCTATGAGAGGGGCATGATTCTGTATGATGTGTTTCCAAATTCTCTTCCATGTTTTTTGGCTTTTATAATGAACAGTGGGGTGATGGGGCAGGGGGAGGGAGAAGGCCCCAAGACTGGAAATTAGCCCAGGGCTTCTTCATAGGCATGTAGCCAAACTCAGCGTGCTGAACTCAGAATGAAGGGTAAGGAGCCAGACCAGGGGAAAGGATGGGTCAGCTGGAGTCCATTTAGGAATGAAATGTGGACTTGACCCAAAATAGCTGTCATGCTCAGCCTCAGAGTCTAAATTAATCCTCCTCTTAGTTTATTGACATCTATGAAATTGATTCTCACCACAGAATCACAACCCATGGCCCTAGCATTGCAGTCGATAAAGCATGACTGGGGAGGAGGTAGGAAGCATCTGCACCCAATATTCACAGAGGGGCACTGTGGTGGGCTTTTCTAAGGCCTGTGTGTTATCCTATGCATTATTAGGGAGAAAGAGAAACTTTGGTGGAGGGAGGGGGCATAGAGGGAAGAGCGGAGTATGTTAGTGGCTGGGGGACGGAGGGCAGCTTTTGCTGCTGTCAGATCAAAGCTGACCTTGGGTACCACCTCCTCTACACTCATGCTGGAAGCCTGGCCCCACTTTAATTGAATGTGCTCCTAACCCCACTCCAACCCCACCCTGCAGATTTGGGGGGTAACAGGTGCAGCAGCAGAAGGGCCTGGATGGCTTGCTCCAGAGGGGACTACTCATCCTAAACTTTCAAAGAAGGGAGTGAGTTTATCCCTTTGTCCTCATACTATCTTGAGTCTGGACTTCAAAGGGCAGGAGATAAATAGCAGAACCGGTCTCAGGGAGAAAAGGGCTTTCCAGGAAGCCATCCTGGAAATTGTAACGTCTAACCCCTTCCTTTCCTTGCTGCTGACCCAGACTTCACTACCCTCTCCTAAGAAAGGACACACTGCTTGGTCCCAGGAATGGGTCCCTCCCTTTGTCCTCAAGTCGTTCATTTTGAAAAGCACAGAGAAGGGCACAGTCCAAAGGGCTCATACTCATTGCTGACAAGAGTAACTAGGACAGGCCAGTGTCAGCCCTGGGCTACACAGCCCCACCCCTCCCCAGCTGGGCTGCAACTGATCACGCTACCCTGCAGGAGTAAGGGCCTGTGGTGCCCACTGCATGAGCCCCAAGCTCCTTTTTTCTGCCCTCAAGGTCTTGCTGAGAGCAAAAACAATTATACTCCTGGAATCAATACAGGAGCCTTGAAGCGCTGTGCCCCCAAACCTACCCAGATCCTTCTCAGGAAATCCAGCCCAGCACCAAGGTTTCCATAGTAGTCAGAGTGCCCTTATCACTGGGCACAGAAGCTAACTGAGATTTTCAGAACAACCCTTCTCAAGCACAGAGCACTAACCAGCCCTCATGCAGCATTGACTGGTGCCTGGCTCTGGCAGCCCCTATTACACTGAGCTTTGCAGGATCTGGCAGACAGCTAGACTGGAATGGAGCCCACTGTATCCAGCAAGAAAGCAGGCAGGCCTTGGCTTTGCCCACAATGGAGATTAGACCACTAGCAATCCAGCCCTGGGGCTTCCATGCACGCCACCTCAGGGTACCTGGTAGGCTAGGGCCAACTCCGAGTCTATAACCCTGCAATGGCCTAGCCCATAGCCCATGTCTGCCCTGTCTATGGCACCCAATGTATAGCCAGCAGAGAGGGGTCGTCTCCTACAGGGCAGCCAGATGTAGTTACATCACTGAGACTGACTTTCCCCTGGCTTGACTAGGCTGACCTGCTCTGACCACAGTCACCATTGTCTGCTGGGATTTTTTATGTGACCATAGTTCCTAGACAGCAGAACCCAACTGGGCCTGGTCTCCTCTGGACTCTCTGCACATACTGCTGTGCATGACCATCTGTGTCCAGGTCTGCCTCCCTTCTCTAGGGCAGGGACCAAGTGTGACCTCCTCCAGCCCCTAGTTCAGGTATTGATGGAGGGTTCTGTGATGTGGGGACCTTAGGTACTGCCTCTTGCGAACATCCCAAGCTCACTTTTTCTCTTTCTTTATCAGACATGGAAAAGGGGGTTAGATGTTCCAGTTCCCAGTATGACTTCCTGGGAAGCCCTTTTCTCTCTGTGACCAGTTCTGCTATTTACCTCTTACGTTTTGAAGTCCAGACTCAAGACAGTATGAGGACACAGGGATAAACCCACCCTCACCTTTGAAAATCCAGGATGAGAAGTCCATTCTGGAGCAAGCTGCCCAGGCCCTTCTGCTGCTGCTCCTGCTCCCCGCAAATCTGCAGAATGGGGTGGGAGCGGGGTGAAGGATGCATTCAATTTGTAAACCAGGGTGGAGTAGCTGTTTGTGGCAGCCTGTGTGGCTCTTCTGTTCAAAGTGTTGCCTCTGGCATACTAGTCAAGGATTTGTCCTACTCTTTCTGATCATACACGGTTTATTGCTCTCTGCTTCCTAATGTCTTTTTACCATGGCTATATCTTCTTGGGAGATGCTCACAGGGCCTTTGAGCTGGAAAATCTTGGGCCATTAGCCTCTGTAAGTGAAGTTAAGTGAGTTTGTCTCCATGATGTTTATTTCCCTGCTCCAAGGATGGGGCCTTGGCTGCTCAAATACTCCAAAGCAAACATAGAAATGGGGTGTGGATGAAGGTGGACATAGCTCATGGGAAGTCTAGGACACTGACAGAGGCACAGGAAGATGCTTCTCTGTGGGTAGATCCACTAAGTGGCATGGGACCCTCCCCTCTCTGAAGTCTTCATCTTTCCTTTGCATTTCTGGGTCTCAAGCACAGGGAACAAGGGACTGGATCCTCAGGTGAACCTGTCTTGTACCTGCCCCCGCTTGCCAAGCTCCTCCCGTCCCCTCTGTCCTGCCCACTCCCTTCCTCCTTCCTTTCTCTGATTCGATGTTTCAGCTCCCACATTTGGAGGTGACTGCTCACAATGCATCAGCACCCCCCCAGTCATTTTTAACTCCCCATCCCACTCCTATGACCCAAACGTTAGATGTTACACAGTTCTCAACCCAGAATTATCCTGTTGACTTCTGCCCATAGCACCAGGGTTGTGCTGTCTGGTATGGGAGCCTCTAGCAATGTGTAACTATTTAAATATAAATAAATAAGATTAAATTAAAAATTCAGTTTCTCAGTCACCCAAGCCACATTTCAAGTGCCTGATAACCATGTGTGGCTACAGGCTACCATACTGGACAGTGTCGAAACAAAACATTTCCATCACTGCAGAAAGTTCTATTGGACAGTTGCTACCAGAGCCTCCAGATGTCTTAGGGTCCCAATTCTTTCACTAAATGCATTCATTATTCCTCCCAGTTCTTCCTTGACGTCTGGCAAGTTTGACGATACAGAAAAGTGGTAAGATCATCTTTGAAATCAGATAGACCTTAGTTTAAGGCTGGGCATGGTGGCTCACACCTTAATCCCAGCACTTTGGGAGGCTGAGGCAGGTGGATCGCTTGAGGTCAGGAGTTTGAGACAAGCCTGGCCAACATGGTGAAACCCTGTCTCTTTTGTATCTGAAAATACAAAAATTAGCCAGGCATGGTGGCACACTCCTGTAATCCCAGCTACTCGGGAGGCTGAGGCAGGAGAACCGCTCGAACCCCAGAGGTGGAGGTTGCAGTGAGCCAAGATCTCACCACTGCACTCCAGCCTGGGTGACAGAGCAAGACTCTGTCTCAAAAAAAAAAAAAAAAAAAAAAAAAGATAGACCTGAGTTTAAATCTCTGATTTAAAATAGGTTGCTGAGTGGACCTAGGAAGCCTCAGCCTCCTCATCTGTAAAATGGGAATAACCATATTGACCTACGTGGATTCATGGGAGGATTAAATGAGTAAATTTAAAGTAGCTGGCAGAAAGAAGCACTCCACAAATGAGGTTATTATTGTTCTTGTTATTAATAAAAAGTTGAACAGCCCAGTGTGAGGCTGAGTCCGTATGAAATATTTACATGTGTACACACAGTCAGGGTTGGAAAATGAGTGCAGTGACAGAAACAGCAATGACTAATGTACATCTATCCCTTGGCCTCTTGGGGATATTTCTATTTTGGGTGCTATTTCCACACCATATTGATTTTAAATCAATTGTTAAGAGCTTTTCATTGTTTCACAGTTTTCAGAAGCGTGTCTCTCCCTCAGATATTCAGTAGCTCCCCCTGGCAACTTTCATCAATGAGTCACTTGTATGGAGGCCAAGCAGTAGGGACAAGCTACTGGGTCAGCCAGGAGTCAGCTCCAGGCCGCTGTGAGGAGACCCACAGAAGCTTCTTGACATGGTCATGAAGTGGTTGTCAGTGTGACAAGGGTCAGCCAGCTCACCACTCTTTGTTTTCTCTTCCTCCAGTCTCCAGTCCCCATAATGACATAATAAATGGGGTTGTCAAAGATCAAATAAGGTTATTGAATCAACATTCATTTCCTTGTGGGTACACCTGTGTCTGACATCCGTGGGGCTTGGTTCTGCATTAAGCCTTAGTAGATTCTCCATTCAAATGTTGACTAGATACCTGATCATGCAAACGTCCTATTTAGAACTATGCTATGCATCTTGCAAAAGTGGAACAGGATTATTGATACTGTAGTAGATAAGATGGCTAAAATAGAGCCTCCATTTTATTTTCACCTTTGTTGTGTCTTAAGTCTGAAGTTTATTTTCCTTGAGGAAAATCTAGCCCATCATCAGCACTAGGGATCCCTGCTTCTTTTTAAGCAAATCCACTCTCAGTGCTCCCTTAGCATCCTCCCATGGAAGCCTCTGTGCTGGGGGTACATTGTTACCTCAGAGACACACATGTGATTGACTTCCCCGCAGCATAGTGCAAGGGAGGAGGGCTGGCAAACCCAGGTGTTGTTCCTTCTGGGTGGCACACCGCTCCCTCTCTTCCAGCAGGGAATGCTTGTTCTCCAGATCCCCACCACCCAGCCCCAGCCTGGGCTGGGCCGAGGCCAGATATCTTGCTGAGTATCCCACCAGCCTCCCAGCCTGCAGATTCACCCATCCTCATTGCCTTGCAGTGCTAACAACAATCTGAAGAGCTTAGGGTCAGCATTGATGCGTCCCATGGGGCTGCCACATCCCTGCCCCTGTCATCACAGCCTCCTTGGTTTCTGCCCATCCTTCTTCTGACTCTGGTTCCTTAGGGCCCACCCCCCACCCATTGTCCTCATGGCATCCAGTGGAGTTTGCCTCCTGTGGCTGTCACTCTGCAAAAGCCAAAGACCGTCTCCAAGAGATGAGGAAGCTGGGCCCCTTCGCTCCCTCCCACTGATTATTCATGTGAAACCTTGGAATCATCCAGCTGGAGGAGACCCTCTTGGCATGCAGGGCTCTTGCCCCTGCCTTCACCCACCCCAAGCAGTCTATTTCTTTTGAATAGGGAAGATTCTCCCTCACCAGTTCCAGCCTTGACTTCAGTGCACCTCCAGAGACATCCATGCAGTTCCCTTTTGATTTCCCATATACAGAGAATTGACTATCCTTAAAGGTCTAAAGCCAGAGGTTCTAATTCTGGCCCTTGTAAGCCCTACTATCTGATAAGTGGGAGTGAGTGCCATGACTACCAACCCACAGGCACCATCCCATCAGCTGAGGCCCAGGCCTCTCTTCCACATCTTCCTGGGAGGAGGTTTCTACATCTTTTATTAGGGACTGTTTTCTTAAGAACATTCTTGTGGTTTATAATATAGCCAGGTGCAGTGGCTCATACCAGCAATCCCACCATTTTGGGAGGCCAAGGCGGGCAGATCACTTGAGACCAGGTGTTCGAGACCAGCCTGAGCAACTTGGTGAAACCTTGTCTCGACCAAAAATATAAAAAATTAGCCAGGCATGGTGATGTGCACCTGTAATCCCAGCTACTCAGGAAGCTGAGGTGGGAGGATCACTTGAGCCCAGGAAGCAGAGGTTGCAGTGAACCGAGATCATGCCACTGCACTCCAGCCTGGGTCACAGAGTGAGACCCCATCTCAAAAAAAAAGAGAGAACAGGCCAGGCGCGGTGGCTCACGCTTGTAATCCCAGCACTTTGGGAGGCCGAGGCGGGCGGATCACGAGGTCAGGAGATCGAGACCATCCTGGCTAACATGGTGGAACCCCGTCTCTACTAAAAATACAAAAAATTAGCCGGGCGTGGTGGCAGGCGCCTGTAGTCCCAGCTACTCGGAGAGGCTGAGGCGGGAGAATGGCATGAACCTGGGAGGTGGAGCTTGCAGTGAGCCGAGATCGTGCCACTGCACTCCAGCCTGGGCGACAGAGCGAGACTCCGTCTCAAAAAAAAAAAAAAAAAAAAAAAAAAAAAAGAGAGAGAGAGAACATTCTTCTGGTTTATAATAGAGTCATCAAGACAGGAACTTTGCAGGACAATGCCACAGCATCTATTGAGCATGCTGATGCCTGGAATGGCGCTGAACCATTCTGTGTGGATTCTCCCATTTCATCCCCTCAGCTGTCGTATGATGCAGCTACTATGATTACCTCCATTTTACAGATGTGAGAATTGGGGTTCAGAAGTAAAATTACTTTTCCCAGGTCACTGTGGAGTCAGGCCCAACATGACTTGAGGGCCTGACTGTTTGACCATGATCCACAGGCCCTTGCACACAGGACCAAAGCTCTGCAGGCAGTGCCCAGGAGTCACAAGGGTCTCTGCTGATGCTCATTCCCCCTGCGGCCCCTGCAGCCCCATTGTGGAGGGGCAAGTGAAGAAGGCAGAAAGGCAGACTTAATGCTGGGGCTGGGAGTTCAGGATTCAAAGCTTCAGGATGGTATCTTTAGGATAGTTTCATCCTGCCATGTATACACAGGAGCAAGGACATGGCAGTACTCCTGGCCAAAGAGAGGATTCAGGAGAAACTGTTGTCCCCATAGCCAATGACCAGGGCAGGCTTAGCCAGGGGGCCTAGGACCCTCTGGCACCCTACAACCACCTAGGCCCCCTGGCTAAGCCTGCCCTGGTCATTGGCTAACTCCTTGGGCTTTGTGCAGGGAGGGCCTAGACTGGGCAGGTGACCTCCACAGGCCAAGCCCTTGGTCACCTTGGGCCATGTCCACCCTCAGTGTGGACTGTTCACCCCCACTGAGGCCTCCAGACCTTCCATCTCCCCAGCACTGCTCTGCTGGGTGACATCACCCCTCCTCAGCCACAGCTCGGGTCCAGAACCACCCACATCAGCCTCCACAACTTGCTTCACTTGTGCCAGTCTGTTCTTTCATGCTCAGAGTGCCCCATGGGGTCTGGAATAGTGCCCAGCTTAGGAAGTACCTGCTGGTAGGTAAAAAATAAGGTGGTCCTAGGCTCCTTGGCTAAGCCTGAAGCAGAGATCTGGGGTTCAGGAACAAGATCACTAGGAAGAAAAAGACTCAACCCAGTTTGCTGGTGTCTTAGTTCATTTTCTGTTGCTGTAACAGAACACCTGAGACTGGGTGATTTAGAAAGACAAGAAATGTATTTCTTACAGTTCTGGAGGCTGAGAAGCCCAAGGTCAAGGGGTCGCATCTGATGAGGGTCTTCTTGCTGTGTCATAATATGGTAGAAGATGGAGAGAGACAGAGAGTATGCCAGCTCAGATCTCTCTTCCTCTTATAAAGCCGCCAGTCCCATCGTGGAGCTCCACCCTAACTACCTTAACTAATCCTAATTACCACCCAAAGGCCTCACCTCCAAATGCCATCAATATATGAGTTTGAAGATTAGGTTTCTAACACAAGAAATTTGGGGGACACATTCAAACCATAGCAGCTAGTAAGTAACTCTCTGAGGAATCCCAGGAAGCATCTTCAGTGACTCAGAGCAAGGTCACAAGAAGGGAATGATCTTTGAGATCCCTTTTGTGCCATAAAGGAGGTGACAAGGAGACCAGAAAACCTGGGTCAAAATCCTGACTGTGATGCTAACTTCAACCAATTACTTCACCTCTTTGAACCTTAGTTTCCTCAACTGTAAAATAAGGTGATACCAGTGCCTGTTCTTAGGTTGTTGTGAAGATCAGAGCTAATAACTTTGAAAATGACTGTGAAGCCCCCGCTGAGGACTGTGGGAAAGTTTACCATTACAACTAAAATCCTCTAAATCAGGCTGGAGCTGTATATATGTACAATGGTTAAGGAAACTGGCGCTTTTCAAGGAGACTGCAACATTTTAGCCGAAGGACCTCAGAGATCCTCACATTAACCTCCTCACTTTAACGAAAGAACCAGTGCAGCCCAGCCCAGAATCTCCCAGCAGCCTACGTGCCACCTCTTTCTCTGCAGCAGGTACACCCAGGGGAGGCAGAAACTCGCCCACTATTCCCTGGAGGTTAAAATAAGGAGACTGCATGGGAAGCAATTTGCAGTCATCTCAGATCTGTGGCTAAGGAGAAAATTCCCTCCCCTTTTCTCCAAACCCTCAGCATCATCAAACTAAACAACCCCTCAGTGGGAGGTGGAATTCTTCACCACCAGTTCTCACCTGACTGGAGGCCTCCAAGCAGCTGGGCCTGTACTGTTTTTTATTTCAACAACAGAAAAATGTTCTTTTCCTCCTCTGAGCGCTTTATTATACTCTGTTTCCTGCACATTTTTCCAGCTTTTTGCTCAGGGGCCTTATACGTCTATCTTGTCCAAGCACCTTCCCAGATCACAGTTCAAATGAGAACCAGGCCCCCCATCCATGGCTTTCCCAGTTCTGGGCAAGGGAAGAGGTTAATTCAGATTCCATGAGAGCCTCTGCAGAATCACAATATTTCCTCACCTAGGATAAATTCCACCTCCTTCTGAGGATTTCTGCTGTAGTTTGGTGATGCTGAGGAATATGTTATCTTATAGTTTTGGAGGTCAGAAACCCAAAATCAATTTCACTGAGCTAAAATCAAAGCATCAGCAGGCTGATGTTCTTTCAGGAAGCTCTAGGGGAGAATCTGTTTCCTTCTAACTTCTAGAGCCTGCCTATATTCCTTGGCTCCTTGCTCATTCCTCCATCTTCAAAGCTTCAGCCTCTGCTTCCTTGTCATCCTCTTCTTCTGCCTTCAGCGGTCTTGCTTCCCTCTCACAAGGATCCTTGTCGTTACATTGGGCCCATCTGGATAATGCAGGCTTCTCCCCCCATCTCGAGTTGCTTGACTTAATCACACCTGCAAAGTTCCTTTTGCCACATAGAGTAGCATATTCACCAGTTCTGGAGATCAGGATATGGACGTCTTTCAGGGGCTACTATCAAGTCTACCACAGGCAGGCCACTGGACCCCTAAGCCTTGGTTTCATCAAGCAAGTAGGGAAGAAAAACAATGCCCACCCCTAGACTTTTTAATGGGTCTAACTCAATGGTGCCCTGGAATGTCAATGGCTAGGAATGGAGGCCGAGCTATGAGTATCAGGCCTCATTCCCTAGCCAAGTCAGAGAGATGTGTCTGGGAGGTGGTAGAGTGAGGGAGTGGGACTTGGACTTAATTGTTTTACCGGACATGGCTTTTTCAGGTGTACTGGGGGAGTGGTTTGCACAAACACTGCCAGGTTGGTCATAAGTCTGTCCCCCTGGCTCATTGCCATGCTGGCTTTGGCCCCATTGCTTCTGGTCTCTTCATCCCCCACCCCACATACATATCTTCCTGTGCTGTCATTCCAAAGCACACATATAACCACGTCTCTCCCTTTTGTGGCTCCCCCTCATCCTTGGGTGGAGGTTCAAGCTCTTTACCTTGAGTTAAACAGTCTCTGCCATTCTCCACAAGCGCCAGACAGAGCCACAGCAAGCAGGTAGCAGATGTGCGAAGGCAGAGCTGGGAATGGGGGTGAAGCAGATGAGGGAGGATGGGGATACTGTGCAGATGGTGTTGCAGGGACGGGCCTGACTCCAGGGGCCCCTGTGTACAGAGGCAGTCGGTGCCGACATGCTGGTGGTCTCTGGCTGTGAACCCAGGTGGGCCAGTGAATGAGCATCAGGTAGAGCCCAGCCCATCAGAGCCGTTGGCCTGGTCCTGACTCAAATGGGAGTGGCTTCTGAGTGCTGGTTATTGTTCTGAAGTCTGGAAGGACAAGAGGGGAAGTCTTTTCTCCACAAATGATTTCGGCCAAACCCCAGGGATGGAGAATGCCCACTAGGACCTGGATGAGCTGAAGGCCATAGCTTGCTGAGGGAGCGATTTGGTCTCTCTCTGCATTAGCTGAAGACATGTTGAAGTGGGTTCAGGGCCCCCACCTACCTGAGTCACCACCATGAAGCTTAATTAATGCTTACAAAGTGCTCTGAGGCCTTGACTGAGAGGCCTCATGTGAACACAGAATACCCTTATTAATCACTGTGACAGCACCAAGTGAGGTGGCCTATGGGGCAGCTGCCTCCACGCACAGAACAATGGATGCAGCCCAGCAGTTAAATTGCGATTTTGAAGAGTAGTCCTGATCAGATGGTTCAAAAGCAGCTTAGCTAGAGAAGGCAGGCCTGCCTAGGAGCCACTTAACTCACCTGGCCCTTATCTCCCATGCATTAAGTTGAGGCAATAAAACGCCCCTCCCTGCTGGGCAGGGATAATGGGAGGACTGTCAGGTAATGGTGAAGCATCCCTTTTAAGCCTGGGTAACCAGGCTGTTAGCCTTGCTAGAGGGAGCCAACTGGAAGATCATATAGGCTCCATATACCAGGCTGAGTGTCTTTGGACAAGTCCCTCAACTTCTCTGAACCTCAATTTCCTCATCTGCAAAGTGGGACAATAACAATCATACCTTTTTCCTTATAGGATTGCGAGGTTCAAATGAAATGGATATGAAAGGTGCCTATAGTAATGATATTAGTAATAAGAATAATGGCCGGACATGGTGGCTCACACCTATAACCCCAGCACTTTGGGAGGCTGAAGCGGATGGATCACCTGACGTCAGGAGTTCGGTACCAGCCTGGCCAACATGGCAAAACCTGTGCATGCCTGTGGTCTCAGCTACTTGGGAGACAGGTGGGAGGATTGCTTGAGCCTAGGAGGTTGAGGCTGCAGTGAGCCAAGATCACACCACTGCACTCCAGGCTGTGTGACAAGAAAGACCCTATATCTTAAAAAAAAAAAAAAAACAAAAAAAAAAAAAAACAGCAATAGCTATTCAGGATACTACATGTTCCAATAATCAGCTACTCTGATTCCCACTTTACAGATGAGGGAGCCCAAGAACAAAGTGACCTCCAAGTTCCCACAATTAGTGAGAGGTAGAGCTGGAACTCAGGCAGTCTGGCTTCAAAGTCTGTTCTCTCCCCCACTCTCTGATGCTGCCTTTATCATTAGTGTCATTATACTCATTTTAGGAGTAAGATTTCATTATGGTTGTCATCTTCATCATCATCATTACATGGGGTTCATGGAAGCTAGGCCCTGGGGCATCTGTGCTATGTTGGAGGTGAGGAGGGTTCTCCCTATTTTCCATAGGAAGGGAAGAAAGTTATTGTTGTCAAGATGGAGGTGAAGTACATGGATTTTCTCACTCACCAAAACTCTGGAGATGCAAGGAAATGTGTAACAGGATTTGAGGAAAAGCAGTCAACAGATGTTGGATGCTGCATCCCCATCCTGCCCTGCCCCTCAGGCTAGGCATTGAGGGGGACATTGTCCCCACATGTGATATACAGTGAGCTGCCTGTGGGTGATAGGGCAGTAGATTCCTGGTCACCCAGCCATCACCTGTTTCTCCTGCACTGGCTGATCCCCCAAAGGAAGGTTCCAGAGACCTGACCGAAAATCCTCAGTCTTGTTAATGTGCTCAATCCATGTTCCAGAACTTCAGCCAGTCCCTGCAGTGGGACCCTGGCTCAAGGGCCATCAACCTTCACTTCTTCCTGTCTCATTGGTGGCCATAGCTGCTCTGGGGCAGCTTCCTCCAAGACTCCCCGACCCTCCTAAACCAGCCTCAGAGGGTATGGTCCAGCATCCCTTACCCCTCCAGGACTAGATAGCCCAGCCAGATACTAGCTGTGGCCCCTAGCCACTACTTCTTCATCCCTCTCACTCCTCCTGAGGCCTATTTCTACAAATAGACCATACTGGGGCCTGCCCTGTACCCAGCTTTGCCCTCATGCCACACTCTCTCCATCCTGTCCTTGTCCCCTTCCTCAGCATCCTGCATTCACACCATCCCTCTCTCCCCTCTAGGAGGATACACCTAGCAGACCCATTCTAGACCCAGCATACAGAAGGTTCCCTGCTCTGGCCTTCTCATCACCCAAAAGGACAAGGAAGTCCAGATCCATCTTTAGACAAGCTGAAGACTATGGTTCAGGCCCACCTGACATTTACAAGGAGACAGAGCCAAGGGCAGGCTTACTTTAGAAATGAACAAAAGAGTTTCCCAAGCTACCTACCATTTGAAATGGGCTTCTCTGTTCTCATATGGGATCCAAACTGGTTTGCAAGGTAATGTGTGGTATATGGGGTGCTAGTGTAGACTATAAAATGCATTGAATCCTCCTCTGCTGCCTGCAGGGGGATGTGATGTCAACATGGATGTTGTTCTTTGCCTTCCCCATTTGCCTTTTGGGGAATATGTCCCTATCAGGAAAGTGAGTCTCTCACCCTAGGAAAGCTCTCTACTTTAAAAAATTTAGTGCAATTCTTTTTATATCAGATGGTTATATTTAAAGTATTCAAAGGCCTAGATTTGCATCGTCTTAGTTAAATTACTCATCACCCATCTCTCATCTACAACCTTTTTTTTTTCTTTTTTTTTTCATTTTATGGAGGCTTCATTTACATAGAGTCTAAGTTTTCCTCCAGCCAAGTAGGTGCTCATTTCTCTTGTGGGTATTTGAGTCATGTATCTACCTGCCTGGATGAACTCGGTGGGCATCTACACGGGACCTTCTGCTGCTGCACACCGTCTGCTGTGAGCCGCAGGTGTCTGGGTAGGCATCTTTCTCCCATGAGAAAGTGAAACCCAACAAGCCAGAAATGCACCTTGGCTGACAGCCCGCACACAACAGGAAGGGAGTGGGGGCAGATCCGGCAACATGATAGGGCACTTTCTTGAGAGCACATGATTTTATAAAAAGTTGTTATGAATGTGTACCATTTATTGAGCACTTGATATGTACCAGGCATGTGCTTGTTGTATTTTTCTTCAGAATAATTATGTGATGCAGGCATCAGGCCCACTCCTTGGCTGAATAAACTAGGGCTTAGAGAAGTTGTAACTTGGCAAATGTCCCAGAGCTGGTAACCGGCAGACAGGTCTGTCTGACACCACACCCCCATGGCTGTATGTATGTGTTTACTCATTTATACCCTACTTCATTCCACGCAGGGTTTGAGGCAGCTCAGAGGGAGCTGTGTGATATAGCAAAACAGCACAAAGAACAATAGCAAGGAAGGCACATTAAGGGAACTCTGAAGGTACCAGCATCTTTGTCTAGTAGCGCGTAGGTCTAGGACTGGTCTCCAAGCTTCCCAGCAGCCAAAGCAAAGAAAGCCCAATCTCTTCCCCACTTGTTTGTGTTTATATCATAAACACAATCCAAACACAGACCAAAGTCCTAAAGAAGCACAATGTTTCCTAAGTCCAAGTTCAAAAATAAACAAATGTCTCTCAAGTGGCTCCTTAGGGAGGCTTGAATGCAATAAAAGAGTAACAGTAGAACAATTGAGGGGGCTTCGTCAGCAGCCCCAGCACAGCAGGGCCAGAGTGGCTCTGGAGTGGGTAAGAGGCTATCAATCAACCCAGCCCCTCTTAGCTGAGCCGTGACAGCTGTCATAGCCTGGTCTGAGTGTGTGCGGATTTGTTGATGAGTTCAGGGAAGTGAAGAAGGCAGGATCAGGCAGATGGAGAAACAGACCCAGACTGTGGGTGCAAATGAGACCTCGGCCGTTCTACAGGGAACTCAGGAGCTGAGATAGCCCCTCAGAGTTGTCCCAGATGGGGGCCAAGGGACCTGGCCTTGGTACCCCCTCCCCATCTGCCAATCATTCGGAAAGGGCTTAATTTTGAGTGAGGCAGTTTGCCTCGGCTGAGGGCAATGCCCAGGGAGGGACACAGCTGTGAGATGTCCCCAGTGCCCAGGAGATGGGTACACCAGCCCTGAAGACAGGGTCTAAGTGGAAACCATGGCAGCCACCCCAAAGAGCCCTTGGCTACAGCTTTTGTGACTGAGTGCCCTGGCAATCAGGAAGCAGCTTTCCAGCCACAGAGCTCTCCTGGGACTGAGGCATATTCCAGCGACACAGGCCTCCCACCTGGACCTGACAAGCCTCAGGACCAGCCAAGTTGCCCCTGGAATATAGCATGGCCTATGATCTGACACACCTGTGCTGTGACCCACCAGACAGATAGGGCTTGAAGCCCCAGTGGCCGCATGGGTGACAATAACTTCAGCCTGGAAACTACTGAACACTCACCTAAGGCACACCTACCTACATTCACACAGCTTCAGAAATAAAAGTGCCACAAAGCACCTGGCTTTAGCAGTATTGTTACTTCCTGGTGAACCTGCCAAGATAAACTGTTTGCTGAGCATACAAGGACTAGGCAGAATAAGGGAACAAGTTTGATGTTGCTGTTAAGAGGGAAACTGCCAGGGTTAGAAGACAACAACGGCCTTAGATTGTGTAAGGTTTGCCAGTAACATTCTGGACAGGAGGGTCAGGAGGGATTAGGGACAAACCCAGCTGGGCGGTGGCAATGATTTGTGGAGGGAAGAGTGGGATGGGAAGTAGAAGCCTGGGACAACTCAGGGTCTGAGGCCCCAGAGAGAGGGAGATGGGAAGGGGCTGACAGGGAACAATGGGGAGACCAGGGAAGAGGGTGAGGTCTAGAGCAGGGGAAGGGGTCGGGCTCTGAGCCATGACCCATGTCAGTTTTCATTCACAGGAGTTCTCCCTGGCCTGGGCCCAGCAGGAAGCGCTGGCACACACCTGATTACAGGCACAGTGGCAGCAGCAACCTGTCACTGTCCTTCATAGAGGTCTGGTCTCAGAGTCTTGCAGAAGGCAGAATCTACAGTTCCATCCAGGTTCCATTTGGTTCTGCCCGGCTCTCCCAGCAGCCCTTGCAGCGCAGATGTTGTCAGTTTGAATCTGAAGTGATGAACTCTTTAAATAGCTACCCTAATGGATAATCAATCATTTCAGAGCTTTAATACTAAATCAGGCCGTTGGACACATTTGGGGGCAAAGCTGTTTGTAATGGAGCCAAAAACTGCCCTTTCTCTTTTACTTTGTGAGGCAAAGTATGTCACATTAAATACCTAAGGATCTAGAACAAGTCTCTTGTAACCTAAAAAAAAAAAAAAAGCTGAAGAGGTAGACTCTTCAAGAGTCTGCAAATTACATATGAAATTTGTAGATCTTTTTAAATTAGATTCTTCATCTGAAGAGTATAATGAATAGTAAAATAGAACCTCATGTTAACATTTAAAATAAGCATCCGCTATATATATTTTTGCTATATTTTTAAAAGTCAATATTAAAATAATACAAACACAGTAGTCATGGTTACACTTTTCAGGTTACCTAAATTAAAAAGGTACTGGAAGAAAGAAATTTTAAGCCGTAGGTTAACGTTTCCGTAGACAGATCTGAAAATGCCTGGGAAGCCTGCTTTGAACCTTCTGTCCAGGAAAACAAACCATCTGCAAAACTGCAGAGTTGGCTCAAACTGCAGCTAGACCCTCAGCATTGCTGAACGGGCAGAATTCCCCACAGTCTGACCCAGTGATGAGCCCGGCCTCTCAGGCATCCCCTTACTGCCTGACCCCCAAGGACTCTTGCCTCGGGGACCCACTCCATGCTCTCTAGCCACCCCTCTGCCCACTCCTTGGGTTTCTCCACAAACCCAAATGTCAGGGACTCCAGGAGCTTCTTCCTGGCCCTCTTTGGGTCTCACTCTGAACTCTCCCCATGGGATTTTATCCACTCTCTGGGTGTTACCTGTGGGATGCCCTTGCCTACTTTTCAGCCTCTGGCTTGAGTTTCTCCCTAATGGCACAGTTCATGGCCCATGTTCTCATGGATCCATCTGGATGTCCGCTAGCCACCTTAGTTGTCACCTGCCCATCTCTGACTCATCATAGATGCCCAAACCCACAGCACCCATTCTGTCTCAGATGAGGCCTCAGCATCCACCCAATGCATAAGCCAGGGGCCTGAAAGACCCCCTGCTAGGCCCACTCCCTCTCACTGTCACTGTCACACCAGTCATTGGTCCATCAGTCTTCCAGATTCATCATCTCCTGCCTGCTGTCACCATGTCCCTGGGTGACCAAGGCCACCTCTTTCCTGGCCCTGCTGCCTCTGAGCCTTCCCCTCCCGGCAGCCCATGTGGCCTTTGTAGAACACAAATCAGAGCATGTCACTCAATCTGATGTCTGCAGGATCTGGCTGCTGCCAGCCTTCCTCATCTCATGCCATGCCCTGTTGGCCAGAGCCAAGAGCCAGCACTTTCCCCTACAAGTCTTTGTGCATGCCATTCCTTCTGTTCCTGCTTGGACACAAACCAGGACATGAAGACTGGCTCCTACCTGTGGGGCCTCCCAGGCCCAGAGTCTCCCACCAGGAAATCTGACTGCCAAACCTAGCATTAGGACTGACTCCATCTCCCAAACCCCCTCCTCTATCCACCAGTGGGTGGCTCAGTGTGGGAGAGACCAGGCTGAGCCTACCCTACAGGTGGGACTGCATATAATTGAGCCCGGGTCAAGCCTTGCTAAAGAAGAGTCACAGACATTTCTTATATTCCGAAAGATACTTTCACAGATTTCCTCCAAGTTCTGAATTAATAAAGAGGAAAGTGAGGCTTTTACTCTCCAGGCTGTTTTCAAAATATCCTATTGTCCTCCCTTCTTTTGCTCAGCTTCACAAAAGCAGTGAAATTCCAAGTGCCCTTTTAAAATGTTGAAATAGCCATCTTGAAGTTATTTATCTTCCAGCTGGAAGGACTTCACAGGTCACCCAAGCCTATACTCAGCCTAGCCCTGTTAGACTATGGGAACAGAGTTGGGTGGTTGAGGTGGGGACAGAGACCAGAGCAGGGAATCTGTCTCTACCATAGTATGGCAGCACCATCCTCAGACTCTGTATAGCCAGCGGGCCAACCTTCATCTGTCCACACCTCAGGTGGAAAGTCACAGCTAGGATGGTGAGAAGGTTCTGAATGTCCACCCACCCAGACCTTGACAGGAAGTGCCCCAGGCCCTTCAGGAGAGCACCAGAACAGCACCAGAGCATGCCAGGTTTTATACTTGGTGTGTAGCAGCTGGTCAGGGATTCTGATCCAGGACTCCTGCTCTGTACAGCCCATGCTCTACCCACTAAAAATCACTGACTTCATGTGCTTGAACCTACAAACAGGAATTTAACTCAGAGAGGGGAGAGTGGAAAGGGGATTATTTTAAGCTGTTTCCAGAGGAGGATTAAACCATTTTTTGGATCCATTTCAACGCACTGCCACGTTTTCATGACTAGCCTGGAGTTCTGAGTCCATATATCTTTTTATAGTTTGACCTTTACACAGGAAAAAACCTCAATGATTTTCCACTATTTTGAATAAGCCGAATGATTTTCTATGTTTTCTGAATGATTAAGGAATGAAAAAACAGAGCCTCTCATCATCAAAGGCCTTCAGGGATAATTTTCTCTGGAGGACAGGGTTCACAAAACTATCTTCCAGGTGAGCCAATCCCTTCCTCATGATGGAGACCTCCTGTTGGATAGACCAGCTATTGGACTATCTTCCACCTGCAAGGCTTCACAGCTCATGCTTTCCCATGTGGAGAGGGGAGCTTTATCCTGGAGCAGAGACAGAAGCAGGGCCTTCACCTCTCAGAGTGGCCAAAGCTATGGAGGCCAGGGCAGGAAATCGGTCCCCACAGTGAGCTGATGGGACAGTGTCAGCCATCACCACCACCCTGGAAAACATCACCCAAACTCAGGCTCTGTGCATCCAGCAAAGCCTCATTCACCTGGTGTCAAAGAGCAGGCATTCCACATAGGCCCCAGGCCAAGGACTTGAGCCACACCAAGGGTGAAAAGAAAAAAGCATTATCGGCATGAGCTGGGATACATCACTTCAGCTCTCTAAGTCTGTTTCCTTTTCTATAAAATGGCATAGATCATAGTTACTTGTAGGATTGTTAGGAGATTAACATGTTTAAGATGATGTGTATGTAGCAGGTACTCAAAAAATGTTCTTCCATCCCCTCTTCAAATGCCTAACTTTTAAAAGCACAGCATATTCCTCTAACATCTACCATACACTACCTTGCCTTCTTAAGAAATGAAGATGGCATCGCTTCTCGGCCTTTTGGCTAAGATCAAGTGTAGTATCTGTTCTTATCAGTTTAATCAAGAAATGAAGATGGAATATTATTTTACAATGTCTTGATAAGTTGGGGAGCCTCATTATGAAAATATGGGAATCATAGAATCTCTATCTTGAGTGGGAATTGGCAGCCTTTCCAGGCTGATTCCTCACTGTGATGATCTCGCACATTCGAGATTTGCAGAGCCTTATAGTTTTTCTTTTGGGCTTGATTTTCGTTGTAATTGAAACCAGGTACCAATGTCTATCAGAACTGTGTGTTAAATGAAGCAGGTAGGCTCTGAGTGAGGGCCTCTGCCTACAGGTGAGCATGTGGGGACTGGGGGTGCTGTGGCCACCGTTTTGACTCTTCAGAGCTGCTTTCTACTTACTCCTGGATTCACCAGCTATGTTTTGGGAGATAGGTGTGGCTGGAAATCTGTTGGATTTCCTGATCTGGACCCTTTATGTTAGATGTTAGGCTGTTTGGTCACTTGTGGGTCTTGGGGGCTATCATCCTTGCTGTGGGTTTCCTCCCTGCCCACTCCCAAGGGTTGTATCTGGCAACCAGGAATAGCAGTGGGTGTTGGCACAGGGCTTGGGCCGCTGTGGGCGTACCTTGACAGGCAGTGAGATTTTCTTCTGAGTCCCCACTAACTGCTCGTTCCTCGTCATCTTCATGCCCTCCCCTCCTTAGGCTTTTCCTAGGAAGTTGCCCCAGGCCTTCCCCAGCCTCCTCTGGCCTCCTGGGCACAGCTTTGCCTAGCAACTGCCTCTGCCTCCCTGGCCCCGTGCACTGCACTTTCCCAGAGCACCTCCTGCCTCCTTCTTCCTTCCCCCATGCCCTCATTTCTGTTCCAGGCATGCTGGCTTCCCAGCCACCATGTCTCAAAAGCTCCCCGACCTCAGCCTCTCCCCTCTGGCCCAGGGGGTGGCCAGGTGCTGATCCAGACTCCTGGATTTCTCATGTCTATCATTTTCATTCCTGCCCCCAATTCTGAGCTTCCTCCCAGTCTTCAGCACTTTTTGATGCTGTCCCACTGCCCTAGGATCCCCAAGGTGTCATAGCCACTTCCTCTGGCTGCTACCAGGGCAAGGCAGAGAAGGCATTAGGAGCTCCACTTTACAGAATAAAACATCAAGGTTAATGCATGGGGCTTGCTTGAGTGACCCAGCTTGTTCTACAAGGATGCTCTACATGGTTGCTGTTCCTCCACTGCTGGGTGTGGGCCTCATCTTTGATCGTTATCCATTATCACTTCCACCTGCCCAGTCTCAAGTCCTGTGGGCAGCCCTGCTGGCCATCAGCTCATGCTCAGTCTTTCCTCCCTCCATCACCCTCCCATCCCTCACTCACCAGCCTCCGCCCATGCCTGCAGTGGGAGGGTGGGAGAGGCCCTAAGCAGGAATCAAGATGGGTAGGTGCTCATTTGGGCCCCACAAGACCAGGTCTCTAGCCTGAACTGTAGTGGTGACCTTGCAGGGGATGGTGGTTGTCCTCAGACACCAGCTCTGGGCTCCTATCTGACCAGGCAATGTGGCTGCCACACCTGGAGCTCCCCACCCCCAACACTGCAACAGCACCCAAGTGCCAAGTGCCCAAGGAGTTTGTGCCCCTCTGTGATCACTGGACTGAGGTGGTCCTGGCAGGAGAACAGGCCTGGGCCTGAGGTGGGGGGAGGGCCCTGTGCTGACACTCCCCGAAGATCTCTCCTGACCCCAGCCCGCTTTGCCTGGAGGCTGCCCTCCCTCATGCCCACAGGGACATTCTGGTCATAGAGGAGTGCAGCCACATGGCCTCTTCCTGCTGGCTCCTTAAACTCTGGCCTTCTCTCTCATCAATGTGTGATCACCCCCACACTCCAACACTGGCAGCTGATGATGCCCGCCCATTCCCTGCTTAGGCAGAACTCACTGGCATCTGCTACGAAGTCTGAGCGATTCCTGACCTCACTGTGCAGATGCCATGGCCTGTCATTAGGAGTCTTCACTCTGCCCGAATTCACAGATGCAAGATGCCTCAATACTGCAGGTGTTCCTGTTACTCTTTATTTTACCTAAATTACTTGTAACAGGAACATTGGGCCTTTCGGTTGGCCTACGATTTAAGTCCTTCTCTGTGTCTGGGAAACTTTTGAATTAAAAACAAACAAACCAAAAAACTCAGGATGCTAGAGTATTCCCATCCATGATGGTGGAGAAACAGATAAAATGACTCTCAGTCAAACTCTGCAAGAAAGCGAGGATTTGTAGTCAGGAAGGCTCTGCACTTACAGCTTTTTAATGAGGCTTAGGTGTCCAAAGTTGGGCTGATTTAAATCCAGTAGTATCTACTATGATTTTTAACACCTTGGGTTGCCAGATTTAGCACATAGAAATAGAGGACACTCCTAGCCCCACTGCCCAAATAGCCTGAGGCTGGGGGTGACAGTGCTGATGCCTAGGGGAATGGGGAGGAGATTCATGTGTGTTTGTGCCTGGACCTCAGAGTGGCATCCAAGATGACAACACCAACAATGTTCATGTTGGTGGGGCCACCCTTGGTCTGTGGATGGCATGGCCCATCGCCTCTGCCCTCACCTCCTCCTTCCCCTGGGAGCATCTGGAGCCTGAGCCCTGTGCTTCCTGACACCTGTGGAGTAACCACAGTTTGTGACACCAGCCCCAGCACCCACGGGGCATTCGTGTGTGCCAGGTGCTGGCTGCAGGTCCTCTGAGTACTGTCTTCCGTCCTCTTGTGGTGGAGCTGGGGGCAAGGAACTACCCCACCAGGGCCTGCACGTGATTCTTACAGCCCTCAGGGGACAGGCAGGTCTTGTCTCTGCCTCATTAGGGACAGAGAGGCCCTGGGGCTTGCCCACATGGGTGACTAACCTCAGCCTCTTCTCCCATGAGGTGTGAAACCTCTGTCAGGTAGGTGACGGTTTGAGGGAGGGAGCTGGTGGCTCTTCTCACCCCCAGGACAGGATAATAACCAATCACTGGCTGAGCGCGGTGGCTCACGCCTGTAATCCCAGCACTTTGGGAGGCTGAGGCGGGCAGATCACGAGGTCAAGAGTCAAGACCATCCTAGCTAACACAGTGAAACCCCGTCTCTACTAAAAATACAAAAAATTAGCCGGGCGTGGTGGCGGGCGCCTATAGTCCCAGCTACGCGGGGGGCTGAGGCAGGAGAATGGCATGAATCCCGGAGGCGGAGCTTGTAGTGAGGCGAGATCACGCCTTTGCACTCCAGCCTGGGGAACAGAGTGAAACTCCGTCTCAAAAAAAAAACCAATCATCATGACCACGCACCAAGTGCGTCTGAGTGGGGCACTGGGACAGGATTTTGTGTGAAGTTTACCCTCATGACACCTTCACCTCGTGTTACTTAGGTACTGTTAAAATTCCCACTTCAGAGATGGAAAAACGGAATCCCAGAGAGGAAACCTGACTTACCCAAATCCCCCCAACTCTGGCAGGCATTAGAGCTGCTGCCCACAACACAGACCCAGCCTGAGTCAGGCATGTAAGACTCACACTGCTGTGCCGTGACCACAGGTGTGTCCTGCTTACAGATATGCCTCTCCCCTGGGGGCTCCATGTCCAAGCCATGGCCCTCTCCCCTCACTGCATCCCCTCCCCGCATCCCCCACCTCTCAGGAAAGGCACTCTCTGCTGGGGCCAAAGTGAGTCCTCCGGGCAAGGTTTCGAGCAAGATGATGAAACACAAAAGAGCTTTAGAGCTGCAAAGGAATGAGCTCTGAGTAACTGAGTACAAAAGGTGACCGAAAAGCAGCTGGGAAAACGCAGTGCCTGCTGGAATTCCACCCTTAAAGCCTGCTGGGAGAATAGACAGAGACAGGTCAGCATTGTCAGCGAGGGTCCTCCCCCAACACACACACCCCAGTCACCTGCAGTGCAGGGCCCTTGTGAGACCTCAGCAACCTAGGTGGAGCCTCTTGGCGTGCACTCAATAGCGGTGAGGAGTGGGGGTGCACAACATATCCTTCTAAAGCAAAGCCCACTTCAGGATTGTGCCCACTCATCCAACACTTCATAACTGCCCACCTTTCCTGTTTCTAGTTTGTGAGCTATTATCGTCCAACACTAGCAGTAGTGGTATCAGCTACCAGTACCAGGCAGAAACCTCAGGGATGCTGGGAATGTGTCTTTGCCCTCCTGGAGTTCCCAACCCAGGAGAGACAGAACCATGGTTGAGTTTTTTTATGTGCAAAATGTACCAGGCACTCTCTGGGCAGACCAGAGAAATAGAACACAGCCTCTACCTAAGGACAGGCGAGACACTGCCAAATGCCTAGGTCCAGGTCCCTGGCCTTGACCTGAAATGATTCATTCAGCAATACGCTGATTGAATGGGAGCCATCCCAGAGTCACCCAGATCTTAGTGGGCATGTCTGTCAGCATCGCCCAGCCTTTGCTTCTCACCAAAAAAATTTCTAAATCAATCTTTCCTTTTCTAAATATTCTTAAAATATCTCCCCCATTTTCCCAGAAGTTACCTCTGACTCTCTTGCTTGTATAAATTCACAAATAATTAAATACCCATATGGGCAGAATATTCCTCACAGCTCAAAGGTAACAGTGGTCACATTAATTCCATAGGCAGCTTTATGTGTGGCTACAACAAATTTTACTAGCTTTTTCATTGTCTTTCCATGAAATGAAGTTGAGAAAATAATTTTCCCTTTGCAGATTGAAGTTTTATTTATGCAATTATCTTTTATTTAATAATAAAAATGCATGAATTGGCATACTTTGTTCATTTTAGTAGCTGGGGCTATGTAATTAATTACGTTTCCCTTTTTTCCTTGGATTCTAGGAAGCTCAAAGATAAATTTGGAGCTTGGTCACAGAAGTAAGATTAGCCATTGGTGGTTAGAAAATTTGTATTCTTTTCTGCCTGGGTTCCAATTTCCTATTTCTATCTTAACAAACTCTCTGTTATATCTTTTGTTATAAGCTTCACCAATTCTTTCTTGGTAAAAGGGAAATAAATGAAGTTGATTTTTAAAAGAAAGTACTTTTTTAAACACTTCTTTTTCCTCTGCCAGTAGAAACTTTTATTTTCACTGTTTTTTATAAGTAGGCAAACACATATTACAATATTATCAATACCAGAACTTCACACTCAGCAAGTTAGAGTTCGCACACCAGCCCAAACAATAAGGCATAAGAAGCATTTAAGATCACAGGTTAAAAATACAACAATATGCTACACATTCTAAGAGGCGATAATAAAGATTTTAGAATAAAAATTAAAAACAATTTTTAAAAATACAACAGGCTCCTGTAGTAGCTCACTCCTGTAATCCCAGCACTTTGGGAGGCTGAGATGGGAGGATCCTTTGAGGCCTGAAGTTTGAGACCAACTTGGCCAACGTAGCAAACACCCCGTCTCTTAAAAAAAATTAAAAATTAAAAATACAACAATAGACTCGAAAGTCAAACATTAAAGTTGAATGTCATTTTGAATACCTACCAATCAGGAATTTTAAATTACATAAAACAACAAAATACTCTTAAAATAGTTTTTCAAAAGAGGTTACTGATCATTCAAATTATTCTTTTCCAGGAAAGACAGCTTTAATTTATGCCTAAGAGCAGGGTTGTCTGCCCTTCCATGATGCTGTCTCAGACATGAATGTTATAAATTGATGGAGACAGTTCTCCTCGCCTACGTTTGGTTTTCCCTAAATGCCCTTAGCAACCTATGTATAAATCCATGCATCTTGCCAAGCTACACTTATGGTTAAGCAGTAATTATAGTGTGCCTGGACAGAGCCCTCAAATGTTCACCTCAAGCAAGACAAGTCTCCCTTCAATATTCTCCTGATCAAGCTTCTGCCCTTTTTCTGGCCACCACGTCCCAATCTTACTGAGCAGGAATCTAAAGACCACATTAATGAGCAAACAGCCCAGAACAGCCATCCGCTTTTACAAGATTCCCCCAGGCAAGCATTAAATCCTCAGTCTCTACTGCCCTACCCCCATGCCCCGATGTGCTGCTGAGAGCGGATTTTTCATTCCTGCCAGCTGATTGTGTTCAGCAAATGTTTGTAAATGTCTGTGGCCGTGTCTCCTCCACGCTACGGTGAGCTTCCGCCCCCTGAAACTGTGTTTTCTGAGTCTTTTGTGTCTCCTAATGGTGCCTGGAACATTTTGCACATGATAAAGAACTCAAATAAAATGAACAATAAGCGTCCCCAACCAGCTAGAGCTTTTACGAGGCTCTCAGTGAAAACTCTGAACCACATCAGCGTCTGATAAAGGCAAACATCTGGAGATGCCAGTGGCAGATGCCCAATTATGCTGAGTCTGATGAATGGGCACGGAGCTATTTGGGGCTCAGCAGCAATCCTCAGCTGGACCTGCTGCTACTGAGGGCGACAGGCTTCCCTCTTTCCAGGCACCATCCTGGCCTTCAGAGGGCTGGGAACTTCTGCTCATCCACCACTAGCCCCAGCCATCCCAACCAGCCACTGCCACAAGATCTGCTGCCCCATCCCCAAGGAAGAGGAGGGCCAGGTTAAATTGATTTTCTCATTCACTTTTTTATTTCACAGAAATATCATATTTTCTACAAGAAAGTGTTAATTATACCACAGACACCATCAAATGGTACTAAGTGATAACTAAATGTTCAGAAGGTTGACATGTATATTATTTCAAGTAGCTTCATGATTTATTATCTAATTTAGATAAATGGCAAATAGTGATATCATAACAGCCCCCTTTTATTCTGGTTTATGCCTCATTGTTTCTGGGTATAGAATAAAATGAATCATCAAACAGCCCCACGGGAAAGACTGGCAGACTGATTAAGAGCATAGGCTCTAGCATCAGACCCTTGGGGGTTCAACTCCTTGCCCTGCTGTTGACCAAGGGCAAAAGCAGGGAGTGCTAAGGGTGGCTCAGAGGGGACAAGGTTGATGATCAAGTGAGATAAACCACTTGACAATGTTCAGCATCACGAATGTGCTCCACCTGTGTTAGCTGGTGCTAAGTCTGGGGTTGAGGGCAGACGACAGCTCTGGATTTCCACTCCAGGGGTCACGCCCAGCTGAGAGGTGCAGGCACCCACATCAGTCTCTGAATTGTACCCAGTGATGAGGGGGCTTCACTGTGAAGGGGCAGTGACTGTGGCATGCCATCCTGTGGCCAGGTGGGTATTTTTTCAGGGCCCAAGCTGTATCAACTTACATTTCTGAAAGAGGAAAAGGACTTTCAGGCTGAGACTTTTACACCAAGAAGTCACCATTTTCATCTGAGTATAGTGAGGCCCATGATGGGGGCAGAACACAAGGCCTCTCAGACAAAATTATTCTCTCTTTGTATTTTCTTTTCTTTCTTTCTTTTTTTTTTTTTTTGAGACAGGGTCTTGCTCTGTCACCCAGGCTGAAGTGCGGGGGCACTATCATGGCTTCCTGCAGCCTCAAGCCCTAGGGCTCAAGCAATCCTCCTACCTCAGTCTCCCGAGTAGCTGGGACCACAGGTGTGTGCCACCACATGGGCTAATTTTTGTATTTTTTGTAGAAATGGGGTTTTGCCATGTTGCCCAGGCTGGTCTCAAACTCCTGAGCTCAAGAGATCTGACTGCTTCAGCCTCCCAAAGTGCTGGGATGACAGGTGTGAGCAACCACGTCCGGCCTGTGCATCTCTTTTAATGAAACCTGCCAGAGAAGCCAGCAAAGTCACGGAACCGTGTGGTCCAGGCCAGCAGGATGGAAGATACAGAGCAGCCATGAGTCCTGAGGCTGTGACCCCAAGCCCTCATCAAAACACCTGCCTTGGGGGAAGAAACTCTGCTAGTAGAATAGGTGTCTACCAGCAGTCCCAAAAGCTGTAGGTCCTAGAGGGTAGATGCCACAAATGATAAGGCCCCAAAGTTAAAAACAAAAGCAGCAGAAGAGGAAAAGTCCATTTTCCTCGAGTTACCAAATGCCCGGATAAGAGCCAGGTCCTACATCCGCTTGGGCCACAGGGCCTGGCAAGTCTGCACACATGTGCCGGGGGTTACAGAGAGAAAGTTCAGAGCCGCCCATTTCTACTGCTGCCAAGGACAAGTCTCCCACACAGTGTTCCAAGTCACTGGAGTAGATCTGTCAAGTACCAGGGCCTTTTCATTTCCAATTTGGATGCAAAGACTTCTTTTCTATGCTGTACTCCTGGAAACAGGGTTTCAGGCTGTCCTGATGCCCCCAGCATCTATACAAAGATAACAGCCTCTGGGGGCTAGCACCTCAATGACAGGTGGGCTGGGGGCACAAGTGACCCCTATCTCCTACCTGGGGAACCCTTGACAAGTCCCTTCGGAACTGCTTCTAAAGGTTGCCTGCCAGCCCCTCCTCACACCCCACCTCCTGCACACCCACCCTCACAATTGCTAAGCTGAGGCCCATGGAGATTCCAGGATAAAACAGAGAAAACAGCTGGGCGTGATGGCTCATGCCTGAGAGGCCAAGGCAAGCGAATCCCTTGAGCCCAGGAGTTCAAGACCAGCCTGGGCAACACGATGAAACCCTGTCACGGTGGCTCACTCCTGTAATCTCAGCACTTTGGGAGGCGAAGGCGGGCAGATCACCTGAGGTCAGGAGTTCGAGACCAGCCTGACCGACATGGAGAAACCTCATCTCTACTAAAAATACAAAATTAGCCAGGCATGGTGGCACATGCCTGTAATAATCTCCAGCCTGGGCAACAAGAGCGAAACTCCATCCCAAAAAAAAAAAAAAAAGTTAGCTGGTCGTGGTGGTGTGCACTGAGTAGTACCAGCTACTCGGGAGGCTGAGGTGGGAGGATCGCTTGAGCCTGAGAGGCAGAGGCTGCAGTGAGCCATGGCACCACTGCACAGAATGAGACCCTGTCAAAAAAAAAAGAAAGAAAGAAAAAAGAAAACAGAGAAACAATGGCAGGGTTGTCATCCTGCCCACCATCCCAGCTGCACCTCAGCCTCCCTGGGACCTGGCATTCCTGCAAAAGAAAGTGCATGGGCTTTCTGACAGCTGGCCCCTCTGACTCCTGTGTGTGTGGTCACCCCTCTAGTCACAGGCACTCAGTAAATGCTGTCACGCAAGAGTGGGGAGCTGTTCCCCTTCATTACGGAATATTTGTCAGGGTATTCTTCAAGGCATGAGGCCCAGCCCTGGTTTTGAAATGAGTTGGGGTAAAATTATTGTGCAAACAATCAAACCTCAGCAAATCCATTCTAATTCATTTCATTTAAAACTTTTGTTTTCCATAAAGGATTAGGCTAGGAAAGAATTTAATCACATCAAATCCACTTCTAAAATGGTTACAGATCCCAGGATCAAGAGTTATGATTACAAAAAAGAATAAAAATCCCTGGATATTGAGAACTCATGTTTGGTACTGAATTGGTCAAACCAGCCTTCCTGACGTCAAGAAGTAGCCTTCTTCCAGGACTAGGAAAACTGTATTTGTTGTTTTCAGGCGTGCATGAAGGCCTGGCCAGGCCACTTCTCTTTATGCGGAGGTCAGTTCTGACCTGTAACAAATTTGTATTGGCATCTACTCTGAGCCTGGCGCTGTTCTGGGTGTCACAGATCCAATAGTGAACATAACAGACAGAATCCCTGTCCTCAGGGAGCTCGTGTTTCAGTGGAAGAAGAAAGAAAACGTAGAAATGCAAGAGTTAAGTGGTGATGTTTTGGAAAGAAAAATGAAGCAGGGAAGGGAATAGAGGGTGACAAGAGGCATTATTTGTACGGAATGGTCAGGGAAAGCTATCCCAAGGGAGTGATGTTTGAAACAGGGACCTGAACAAAGTGAAGCAGGGAGCCACATCACATCTAAAATCAGAGCTTTACTGTAGGAACAAAGGCCCTGGGGCCAGAGGGAGTATGACACTCTGTGCTGCACCCTGACAGTGTCTACAAATCCACTCTACATACTCCAGAGGCAAGACTAGCTCATCATCATTATAGAAACAAAGCTTCCCCTCCAGCAAGTCAGCAGAGCACATCTCAGGCCCAACAAGCCCTTCTCAGCATCTTCCTGGAAGTCTCCTAACTCAGCATACGCTGGTTTTCCAGGGAAATGACATTCCAGTTGGAGGTTGCATTCCTAAGAATTTCTAACTATTGAATGCATTCCAGCATCCAATCAGGAAAGGCACTGACCTGCCGTCACCTTGAACCTTGATTCTGTAGAACCTTGTTGCCTCTTTGTGGCTACCACCTCTTTGAGTTTTCAGAGAATTGTCTGGTGTGGGTCTGGGGTCGCTGTTGGTCATCGGGGCTGGCAGTCGGGAAGGAGTGCTGAACATAAAGCCATGACAAGTGAGGATAAACTTGAACACTCAGGCACAGCAACCACCATGCTATATAACAAATCACTACCAAAGCAGTCATTGGAAGGAGTCACCACGCCTTCCACCACCAGCATAAATGTACCCACTGGCCTCATGTGGGCCCTGCTCTGTGGGACTCCCACAGCTTGTGCAAGATGAAAAGCCACACTGAATTGAGTCATGACTCTGGCTTATTGCTTGTCCTCAGATTATGACAAATGTGCACACAGAATCAATCCCTGCCTCCTGGCCCTCAGCACCCAGTTGCAGCCCCCTTCCTAGGGCGGTATGTCACATACCATCTCCATTTTATAGAGGAGAGAAACGGAGGCCTGCAGAGGTGAGGTGCTGTATCACTCAGGGTTCAATCAGGGAGGCAGAATACTACAAGTATAATGGAATCAGAAATTTATTCTAAGAATTAGACCTTATTAATTGTAGGAAGAGCCAGGGAAATGACAGTCTAAAAGAGAGAGAGATGTGACTCAGAGGAAGGTCACTAGCCAGCCGTGGCGCGGGTGAAGGAGAGTCAGAGCTTGCAGGGAGGTCCTGCTAAGGAAGGCTGGGTAGGATTCTGTAGAACCTTGTTGCCTCTTTGTGGCTACTGCCTCTTTGAGTTTTCAGAGAATTGTCTGGTGTGGGCCTGGGGTCGCTGTTGGTCATCGGGGCTGGCAGTTGGGAAGGAGAGCCGAACATAAAGCCACGACAAGTGAGGATAAACTGGAAGCTGCTGTCCTCTTAGCCATTTGGCATGTTTGCCTTGCTGGGATTCTAAAGATCTGTGAGGAAGGCATTTATATGGTCCTAGGTGCTTTAAGAAGGCTTCCAGAAAACCTGGTATGACAGCCTGCCTTGTACCTATGAAATTCTCCTGTTCTGGCCAGCACAGTGCCCTGAAACTTCCCCTTGCAATAAGAAGATTGAAGTTCCTGGAACCAGGCTATTGGTGTGGGGATCTCAGACAATTACCTTTTAGGCTAGGCCAGGATTCAGGGAGATTCTTGGACATGCCCTGTCCCACCTCCACCCTGACTCTAAAGCATGCTCCAAAGACAGGGCCCTGTCTTCAAACTCACCCCCTGTAACATCCCACTTATGCCCCAGCCCCTGCTGCCTCCTATACCCCTATCACTCCCAATTCCACTCCCAGCCCCAACTGCCCAAACTCAAGTCTTGCATTTTCTACTCCCTACTGAGCATCACCACTGAGCCGGGCAGCAAAAACCTAAAAAATTGGCTCAGAAAACCTCCAGTGCCAGTGACATCAGGTCCAAATGTGTCAGCTACATGTTGAAGTGCTCCCTGCAACAGGATGTGGCATGCCCCTCCCCTCAGCCACTGTGTTTCCCTCAGGTGGACTGGGGCAGAAAAAGGGTGAGACGCAGGGATGCTGTGGAAAGTGCCCAGATTTTGGAGCATGACAAATCGGAGCTCAAGTCCCAGTTCTGACACTCACTGATGCTGGCCTGGGTGGTTCATTCAAGACTCTGTACTTCTGTTTCACTGTCTGAGCTCTGAGGCCAGTACCTCACAGAGGGTGGCACTGGCAGTGCTCTGAAGGTGAGGGGTGGGTGTTGGGAGACAAAAGTTCAATCCAGTGCAAAACTAACAGATCCAATCACAAGCATCCAATAATCTGATTATTATTTGGCCTCTATGATCCCACAAACCACCACTTAGAAGATAAATCCTCTCTCACTCAGAGCTGGCCAGAAGTTGCCACGTACCTGAACCCAGTTACACTCCTCAGCCACAGAAGGGGCTGGTGTGACCGGCCCTGCCCACTGGGTGATTGCCCAGGTTTGGTTTTGAACAGAGCAGTGTTCCAGGTGTCTAGGCACCTTTGTCGGGGCTTGAGAGGCACAACCATAGCAGATCAAGGCTGCAGGGACACATGGCCAGTCTGAAACATGCCCCCATCTGTGTGTGGGACATACAAGTCTGTGTACTTGTAGCGTATGGTACTAAAAAAGTTCATCTCTTCCACTTAATTTTTAGAAAACTGTCAGAAAGTGCAAATTGAGGATTCTTGTCTGAGTCTAATCCAACTGCTACTGTAGTCTAACCCATGGGCCAGCTTCTGTCCCTTGATAAATATGACTTAGAACAACCATATTGAATTAGGAGCTGATTATATCTGATTTGCCCTGTAACAGGGTTAGGTCCATTTCCTGGGATATAGCAGAAGGGCCTGATGGTCACCAAGCTAATCCATAATTATGGTTTAAAATTACAGCCCAAATGGGTCATGCTGGCAAGGTCAGGGGGACACCCTAGCAGAGCTGGGCTGGACTCAACAAGAAACATCACAGCTTCCAGCACCTCCACAAAGCCCTTAACCCTTACCCAGGACCACATCACCCCCGACACGTATTTGAGGGTGGTTCCTTCTAGAGGCCACTTGGCAGAGGCAGGAAGTGGGACTAGGAGGCTCTGTGGCAGGATGGGTTGAGAAGAGCACTGGTTTTAGAGTCAGACAGACCTGGGTTCAAATCCCAGCTCCTCCACTGTGATCTTGGTAGCATGCTTTACCCCTCTGGGCCTCAGTTTCCTCATCTGGAAAATGGTGACTACAATAGTAGCTGCCCTGCTATGGAGTCGAGTGGAGAGGTGTGGTGACATCCACACTGGTGCCTGGGGAGGCATGAGGCTATGGAGAGAAGCTGTGCCCCGGCCAACTTGGCCTTAGCCCTGAGACAAGGCAGGGCTTTGGGTTTATCGTGGATGTCACTGATGTACTGTGTTTATAACAAGGGGCTCCTCTCTGGACATGGTCACTACAGAAGCAAAGTCCATACCTGGCCACTGGTGCAGTCTTCCAAATGATGAGGACGAGGCAACCTGGCAGTCCAGGTGAGCAGCCGCTGATTGGGTTCCAAGTCATCCAAGAAGAATGGCCAGTGGGGGGTCTGACCATCATTCTTCCTTCCTCCCCACCCACCCGCCCCTACATTGCATCAGCTGCCTCTAGGGAGCCTGGGCCTCAAGGCTCCTTCTTTGTGGGTGTCCACAAGATGGGATGGATGGCACTTGGCTCTTGAAGGGGACCCCACAGGCCTAGAAGGGGTCCCTACTTCCCTCCATTCCAGGCAGCAGATGTACTGGGGGCATGGGGACAGCAGAGTTGTTCTTTTTACATCCAAGGCCTGTGGGACCAGGGGCTGACATTCATAAATGAAGCACAGTGGTGAGTGGACATGCTATGGGGCACCAGACCATGGGGCAGTGGGGGTAAGATGGTGGCTCCTCCTTCTCACCTCCTGACCTTCACCTTGAACCCAGAGCAGAAGCCAGGTAATGGGAGAAGCCAGAAGTCCCCATGTGGGGAAAATGGGACCTCACTGCACGGCCTAGCCAGTCCTGATTTTGAATCCTGAAGTGACCTCCCCGCAAGCCCACCCACAAGGACATTTTCTGGCTTCAGCATTTGAACGAGAGTCTGAGAACCCAGAGGTGTAGGCAGAGGCTGGGCGGGCCTGAGGAGGCCGGGAGGATTTTCTGTCTTTATTCAGAGCCAACAACTACAGGCTCAATGTTTTTAAATGTTTGAATCAACAGAGGGACTATTTATCACTATTTTAAATAAGAAATGTAATTAGAGGTTAGTGAGCCCCCAGAGCTCCTGGCCACGATGCCAAAGGTTTCCTTGACCTGGAGCAGGGAACAGAATGAAAAGTGACCACAGACACACTCCACTTCGGTGTGCTCTGCCACAAATCCCGCCTGATGGGTGCCCCCACCAAGGCCCACAGAAGATTCTGTGGCTACTGGAATGGCATTTCACATAGGTCCATGTTTTTCTCATTCCTAGGTGGCTTTTCTTTCTAAACTTGGGAATGTGGAGATTCTATTTTAAGAGCATGAATTACTGTCTAATTTTAATGTAACTACTACAAACCAAAAACCAACTTTGAACTGAGGAAAGGAAACAAAAGCAATTTATGGGATAATTTTGTGTTCACATCCCTCAAGATTACTTGAGAACACTTGTCTGATGCATTTATTTCTGGTCAAGAAAAGTGAATAGCCAGCTTTTTGGTGGTTTCTGGAGAACAAGGTGAAGGTTGGCCACATCAGCCTGGAAGACTCCAGCTCGGCCACCTCAGGCCAGGATCCTCCTCGGGGCTCAAAGAGGTAGTGTCAGGAAGGTAAAAATAGCGCGAGGGATTCGGCACCAGCTTTCTGACACATGATTTTCTCATCCCAGGGACTGCCACGTAGGGCCCTCCTTTTCCAGCTATTCTAAGTGAAAAAGAAAAAAATAAGATTATTTGAGAACTAAATAAAAACAGTGCTATATTTTAAGCACCTTTTCTGTGATCTTCCTCCTTTCCCAAGTGCTCTTTTTGGCTCTTCTTTCCTCACCAAGCCAAAAATGGGATAAGCCCCAAGCTTCTGTCCTTGACCCCCTTTTTCCCTCCGCCTGTTCTCCCTGAGAACAGCATCCACAGCTGCAGCTCCAGCAGGGGCCCAGGTGGCCACAGCCCTAGCACAGTCCAGACGCCCACCCACCTCTTGGACTCCCTCCCTCCCTCCCTCCCTGACGAAGCCCCAACATCCCAGAACCAGATTCTGTATCTCCCTCTGGAAGGTTGCCTTTGGGGCATATTCCTCCCCGTGGTTGTCATCCCCTGGCCTTGCCTGTCTGCAGGTGGCCAGGACTGTTTGACATGTGACCCAGGTCCCAGACCCTCTAGAGACCACCTCTGGGGTGGTGCCAGGAGCAATAGGGGCTCGCTGTAGGAGGCCCTAAGACGAAGCACTGCCACCAGGGGAGGGGGGAAGGCTTCCTGAAGAGACCCCCCCACCAACCTGCAAAAGGCAAGAAGATGAGGAGGAGCTAACCAAGCGAGGCATGGAATTCCAGGCTGAGGAAAGGCCATCCTGGAGAGAGACCGGGACCAAGAAGGAAAGAGGGGAGCTCTAAGGACAGGATTGGCAAGAAGTGTGACAGGAGAGGAGGCAGACGTGGGGCATGGATTTTATCCTGGGGGCCATGAAAGAGTTCTCAGCTGGGAGGGTACCCAGGTGTGTACCTAGAAAGATCACTCTGGCTTCTGTATGGAGAACAAATGGAGGGCGCAAGGCTGAAGGACACCAGGGAGAGACAATGGGCTTGACCGGGGTGTTCCCCATCATCCCTCAGCCCCACAGCAGAACTCTACCTGGTTCCTGCTGGGTTCATACCTCCCAATCCCCACCAGCTCTCTGACCATTCAGATATCCAGGACAACAGTTGATGGATGAATTCACACTCAAGTGTTAAGAATAAATCATGGCAGCATCCGCCTTGAATCCCTCTGGGACAGAGGAGGAGGCAGGTAAGAGGGAAGGGTGGTGGCTAGCAAGACTTCTCAACCCCTGGGGTGTTCCTCCCTTACCTATGGGCACCTCCTGTGTATTAGAGAGCCCCATCGGTCAAAATGCTAACCAGGATGGGGCTGTAGATAAGTCTTGCTCACAGAATCTGTGCCACCCTCTAGCTGTGTGACTGAGCAAGTCACTTATGCCCCTCCAAGCGTCAGTTTTCATCTCTGAGTACGGGATCAATAATACCTACCCTCCCCAAGCTGCTTAGGGGATAAAACAAGGCATTGTGCAGAGAATGCTGTGAACACAGTGCCTGGCATACAGTGGGTGCCCCAAAACATTTTTTATATAATCATGTTGATGAAGATGATGATTCCAGTAAGCTATAGGCACTCACAACACACACGTGAGTTCACACAGCTTTTAAATTTCAAGTCTCCATGTTGCATTTTCATTTTGTTTTCTTTTGTTTTACGACAAAGTAGCCTCATTGAGGCAATAATTCAAACAATTGGGAGCAGTTTCTCACAGCTCCTGCTGTGCCCCCTGGTGTGTACAAACGGAATCAAACCTTCTGGTGATGGACATGCCCGCCTGGCTAGAAATCACTTTATTGATTCCACCGAGGTTCCTGGAATGCCTGTCAGGGACTGGACCCTGTGCTTAGAGCTCAGGGGGCTCTAGGCTGCCAGTACAAAGCCCCAGGGTGTGAGACTGAGGGGAGGGGGTTGGAAGCTTTAGAGCTGAACCTTGGAGGAGGGGTGTCAGGTGGACCACCAGGGTGTTCCAGACACAGGGTACAGCATGTGCAAAGGCATGGAGGCGTGAAAGAGCATGGTACGTTCCAGGAACAGTGAAGGCTGGAGGTCGGGGCCGTCAGATCAAATCAATGGGAGAAAGAGAGGGGCAGAAATGAGGCTGAGGAGGGCAGGGCCTGGTCACTGGGGTCCTCAAGCCAGGCCAGGTAGAAGGATTGATCCTGGGGGTAGAGGGAGATCTGGAGATGCTGGACAAGGGCAGAATGAGCTCAGAGCTGCTGGTGATGGGGATCACAGGCTTCAGCCCGATTAGGAGGGAAGGGGCTCAAAGCAGGCAAGACAGGAGGAGGCCCTGGTGGAGGTGACAGCCAGGGATGGGTTGGGAGTAGGGACTAGAAATGGACTCAGGAACTAGGAGTAATTGACCTTGACTCTGGACAGGACACTTGGGGCTGAGGGAGGGGCCAAGGACAGAGTAGACAACTAGGGGCTACACCCGCTGAGGCTGGAAGGGCAGGGCTGGGCTGCCCAGGCCAGGCACACTGAGCTGAGGCACCCAGGGAACAGGACTCTGCTCCCTGCCTTCCCTCAACCACTTTCAGTCTGTTTTTCTCTCTTCTTTAACTGCCACAATAGGAAACTAAGGTCTTTTTTATTGTTTGATATATTCCTCATTTTTAATTTGAAAAAAAGAGTAAGTGAAATATTTTCTATTTCCTTCTCAAACAGAAAAGCAACATTACCTATACAGTCTCTCATGTATAGGAATGTCTAGATTTTACTTTTCCCTTGATGTATTTTTTTAAGACAGTTTAGGCACCGGGATGAAATTTAGAGCTGTCTGTCACCTTGGTGCTCAGCTAGCTGCCACTCAGGGTCACCCCCTAAGTGGGCCCAGACTAGGGTGGCCACAGGCCCGAGCTCACCTGCCCGGTCTCAGGCTCATTGCTCAATATCTTGAGGTAAACTGGGACATGACGGCTGTGGGACTGAGATCTTCCCTCAAAGCCAGAGGGCACACTTTAAACCCTGGAGATGATGACATTTTGATAAAGTTTAAAAAAACTATTTCACTTTGCAAGACAAACAGCTAATAAAATAGAATCTTTTTTTGTAACCACCCATACACCAATCAATCTGTCACTCGAAAAACTAGTTCCCAAGAAGTGTGAAATGAGGCCACTCTGGAGTTCTGTGGGAACAGAGAGCCCCTGACAAGCCTTCCTCTCGACCAGATTACAGTTGCCACCCAACACAGGGAAAATCTCTGATTCTGAGCACAGGAAATACACAGCTAATTAGTTGCTCAATCAATACTGACTTTTGGAAGGTGAGCCATGAGGCTGGGGGTCACTGTTACACTGTTTATGTGCCCCCAGTCCACACTATCACCTATAATCCTGCCTTTTTTTTTTCTTTTTAATTCCAGCCCCCTTGGGAAAGATATATATATATATATATAAGCATGTCCCACCCAGGGGGGCTAGCCAAGGGAGTGATGCCATGGGAGCCTCTTCTGCACTGTAGCCATTCAAGCAAGAATTTAAAACAAAGGGTCATTCAACACCACCAACAAAAATCAATAGGACAAGCCTCAGTCATAAAACACATCTCTGTGCCCACCTGAGGCCACCATTGGAATGAGACTTCACCTCACTCACTCTCTCTGTGTCTCCAACTCTGCCTGATGGCCTCTTGTTTATTCTGTTTTCCCTTAGCTCTAATTCCCTATTTAAACAAACAAACAAAAGAAGTCTCATATTGTACATAGGATACAGTTTAAGTTATCTTAAATCTTTTGGGGAACAAGAGAAAATAAATGAATTAATTAATCAGAACCTGCCCAAAGCAGATGTGACTGAAGAATTCTGAATCCTGCTGCACTAAACTGAGAAAGAAAGCAGACAGCTACAAGTGCTAAATGATAAGCAGCAGTGTCTGCATGCAGTAGGTGCCCAATAAATGTCAATTAATTTTTTTTTAAATGATGGAATCTGAAGGAACAAATAAGATGAACTGGATAATAACTACTTTGAAAGAAATAAATGACAACAACAACAAAATACTAACAGAAACAGATCAGAAAAAAATAACAGCTGTAATTCCATGGTGACAATTATAAAAGAATTAGAAAACACCTGGAAGTAGTAATTGGCATTAACAGAAACAAATAGAACAAAGAAATTAGTGATGTTGAGGAGAAGGTAAGACATGAAACCTAAAATGTAAACAAAGAGAGGAGAAAATAACTGATTCAGAAAATGGAAAATGGTATCACAGCCCTAAAGTAGGCCTAGAAGAGAGAGATGAATGGATGAGGAACACATAAAGGAGACATCAGGAAAGAAATAATATAAGAAAAGTTTCCAGAAATGAAAAAACAGCTCAGCCTAGAACTAAAGAAAACACACTATACCTTTCAAGTTCAACTCTGAGGGAAAGAAATAAGCATTTGCTAGTGTAAATTTTGAATTATAAATTATCCAACAAGCTGAAGTGAAGGGAGATATGTTCTTCTGAAATTGGATAAGAATGACAAGAGAACTGACATCACAAATATTGAAGACAAAATGAGCCTCAAAAAAATGTGTAATTCTGACTGCACAAGTAGATTCTAACCACATCAGTTATGCTCCTAAACAAGACTTGTTCTCTACAAGTAGGGGAAAACAAAGTCTTGTAAAAATTGGGGGAAAGTTGTGCACAATTGTACTTTTTTAAAGCAAAGGAGAATATCTGATTTTTACAAAAATATAAAAGACAAAAAGCTATCTTATATAACAAGAAATTAGAATTAGAATGGACCAATTGAAGAAGAAAGAAAGAATAAGTGATCTGACAAAATGTAGTCACTCCCAAGAGTCCGCCTACACTCTAATATTCTCAAACCTGCTCCAATCCAGACCTCAACTCTGAGTTCTGGTTCTGAAGATCCCAATTCTGTCTGGACACTTCTATGCAAATGTCACCCAACACCACAAACCCTGCCTTCACCCATTCACCCAAACCCCACTGCCAGTGAGCAACTTCACTAGCCATACAGTTACCTGAACCAGGAGACCTCTGAATAAATTCCTGGTCCATTTTCCTTTTTGTTTTTTTGTTTTTGAGACAGAATCTTGTGCTCTATCGCCCAGGCTGGAGTATAGTGGTGCTATCTCAGCTCACTGCAACCTTGACCTCCTGGGTTCAAGCAATTCCCCTGGCTTAGCCTCCTGAGTAGCTGGGACTACAGGCTCACACCACCACACCCGGCTAATTTTTGTGTTTTTACTAGAGATGGGGTTCTACCATGTTGGCCATGCTGGTCTTGAACCCCTGACCTCAAGTGATCTGCCTGCCTCGGCCTCCCAAAGTTCTGGGATTACAGGCATGAGCCACCATGCCCAGCCTCCTGGTCCATTTTCATGTTACCCAGGTACCCCTTGGTCCCCATCCATTTGTATAAGTCTGTTTGGGCTACCATAACAAAATATCATAGACTGGGTGGCTTAAACAACCGAAATTTAGTTTCTTACAGGTTAGAGGCTAGAAGTCTGAGATCAATGTTCTGGCTGATTCAGTTTCTGGTAAGGGCTCTCTTCTGGGCTTGTAGACAGCCGCTTTCTTACCAAGTCCGCATATGGCTTTTCCTTGGTTAGTGTATGCACTTTGGCATCTCTCTCTTTTTTTTTTCCAGATAGCATCTCATTCTGTCATGCAATCTCAGCTCACTGCAACCTCCACCTCCAGGGTTCAAGCGTGCCTCAGCCTCCCGAGCAACTGGGACTACAGGCGCGCACCATCATACCCGGCTAATTTTTGTCTTTTTAGTAGAGACAGGGTTTTGCATGTTGGGCAAGCTGGTCTCTAACTCTTGGCCTCAGGTGATCCTCCTACATTGGCCTCCCAAAGTGCTAGGATTACAGGTGTGAGCCACCGCACCTGGCCTGGCATCTCTTCTTATAAGAACACTAATGTTATCAGATCAGGGGCCCATCCTTATGACCACCTTTAAACTTAATTACAAATGCTCCTCAATTTTTCATGGGGTTACATCCCTATATGCCCATCTTATGTTGAAAATACAGTTCCTTGAAAATGCATTTAATACCCCTAAACCAGCAAACATTATAGCTTAACCTAGCCTACGTTAAACATGTTCGAAACACTCACATTAGTTTACATTTGGGCAAAATCATCTAACAAAGTCTATTTTATAATAACTACTAACATTTTATAATAAAAAATTAAAATAATAAAAAGAAAAGGTCAAAATTCAAAGCACAATTTCTATGGAATGTCTATTACTTTTGCACCATTGAAAAGTTGAAAAATCTTGGCCAGGCACAGTGGCTTAAGCTTGTAATCCCAGCACTCTGGAAGGCCAAGGCGGACAGATCACCTGAGGTCAGAAGTTCGAGGCCAGCCTGGCCCACATGGTGAAACCTTGTCTCTACTAAAAATACAAAAATTAGCTGGACGTGGTGGTAGGCACCTGTAATCCCAGCTACTCGGGAGGCTGAGGCACGAGAATCACTTGAACCCGGGAGGTGGAGTTTGTAGTGAGCCAAGATGGCACCACTGCACTCCAGTATGGGTAACAGAGTGAGACTCTGTCTCAAAAAAGAAAAAAAGAAAAGTTGAAAATTCTTAAGTCGCACCATCGTAAGTCAGAGACCATCTACACTTCCTTAGAGCCTCCATCTGCAAATGCAACCACACAGTGGGTTTAGGGCTTCAACATATAAATTTGTTGGGGACACAAACATTCAGTTCATAACACCATTCTACCCTCTTAGATGTCCCCCAGATATGTGACCGTTCTCTCTTCCCACTGCCTTGGCCCTGCCATCTCCCTGCTTTGCCTACTGCACTGGCCTTCCTGCTTGTCTCCCCTCCTGCCCACCCCATGCTCCCTGTAGAATTATCTTTCCAAATGGATAACTGATCACTGAATGCCTACAAAGAGTTGTCACCAATATCATCTCATCTAATTCTCCCAACAGCCTTGCAAAGTAGTAGAAACCCAAGGCTCAGAGAGACTAAGTGAAGGCCCAGTGTTGTCCAGGGCCAGATTTGAACCTAGATTGGACTCTAAAGTGCACAGTCTTTCCAAGTGTGTCTCCCACCTTTGTAGTCCAAACTTCTGAAAGGATGTCAGGTCCACAATATACACAACAATTAATGACTGGCAGGTGAATGGGCTTCATATGTAATCAGAACTTCATCTTCTTCAGTATATATAGTCAAGTTGATCTCCCTTCTGAGTCCAACTAACAGAGATCCAGGCCCTCTGTTTTGCTGCTTCTTTGGGAGAAATGAGGAGTTAACATGTTGTTAATCAAAATCAAAATGTGTACTTTTCCTGTTAAAGACAATTCCCACATGTGACTTCAATTATTTACTAGTAGAGTTATTTGCACTTTTAAGGGCAGAACTTTTTCAAGCATAAAATGACAAACTACTGCTTTGTCTTAATTCCCCATTAGCTTATGTCCTAATCTTTGTTCACTGAGGTGGGGGCACTGTCCCACTCACTGGAAGATCAAGTTGAACCAACCAGGTGAGACACTCATCACCCTATAGTGTTACTCGGAGACCTAGGAGGTTTGAAGGGCAGCTCCTCTCACCAGCCATCACTAGCAGCTACTCTGGGATACTTCTGCACCTCTCCCCCAGGGTCTCACCCAAATGCAGACAGGCTGCCTGACCATGCCTGTCCAACCATGCCACCCCCCTTGCCTTGGTGCTGGTGTCAGAGGTGTTTGAACCAGGGCAACTCTATCTTGTTTTTTTTTTTTTTTTTTTGAGACGGAGTCTCGCTCTGTCACCCAGGCTGGAGTGCAGTGGCGCAATCTCGGCTCACTGCAAGCTCCGCCTCCCGGGTTCACGCCATTCTCCTGCCTCAGCCTCTCCGAGTAGCTGGGACTACAGGCGCCCGCCACCACGCCCGGCTAATGTTTTGTATTTTTAGTAGAGACGGGGTTTCACTGTGGCCTCGATCTCCTGACCTCGTGATCCGCCCGCCTTGGCCTCCCAAAGTGCTGGGATTACAAGCGTGAGCCACCGCGCCCGGCCGAACCAGGGCAACTCTATCTTGAATAGGTGCTGGGTAAAATGAGGCTGAGACATGCTGGGCTGCATTCCCAGAAGGTTAGGAATTCTTATTCTTTGTTTATTTTGAGACAGGGTCTCACTTTGTCACCCAAGCTAGAGTGCAGTGGCGCCATCACAGCTCACTGCAGCCTCGAACTCCTGGGCTCCAGCGATCTTCCCACTTCAGCAGCGCAAGTAGCTGGGATTACAGGCATGCACCACCACACTCAGCTAGTTTTTGTATATTTTTTAGAGACAGGGTTTCACCATGTTACCCAGGCTGGTCTCAAATTCCTGAGCTCAAGAGATCTGCCTGCCTAAGCCTCCAAAGTGCTGGGATTATAGGCGTCAGCCACTACATCCAGCCTAGGTTAGGCATTCTTAGTCACAGGATGAGATAGGAGGTCAGCCCAAGACACAGGTCACAAAGACCCCACTGATGAAAACAGGATGCAGTAAAGAAGCTAGCCAAAACCTGCCAAAAGCAAGATGGTGACCAAAACAACCTCTGGTTGTCCTCACTGCTCATTATATGCTAATTATAATACATTAGCATGCCAAAAGACACTCCCACCAGCGCCATGACAATTTACAAATGCCAGGGCAATGTTCCAGAAGTCATCCTTGGTTTTATATGGTCTAAAAAGGAGAGGAACCCTCAGTTTCAGGAATTGCCCACCCCTTTCCTGGAAAACTCATAAATAATCCACCCCTCGTTTAGCACATGATCAAGAAATAACCATAAAAATAGCCAACAAGCACCCTCAGGGCTGCTCTGTCAATGAAGTAGCCATTCTTTTGTTTCTTCTCTAATGAACTTGCTTTCACTTTACTGTGTGGACTCACCCTGAACTCTTTCCTGTGCGAGGTCCCAGAACCCTTTCTTGAGGTCTGGATCAGGACCCCTTTCCCATAACACTGGGGGCTTAAAGGTAACCCCTTCACTAGGGTTCAGTCAAGATTTTTCCCCAAGGTGAGCAGCTGCTCTTCACTCTCACTCACCCCAAACTTCAACTGTAGCATGAGGCTGGGAGGCCCCAGGTCTGCATGAGGTCTGACACTGACAGTCAGATGGAAGGCTGTGTGACTTTGGGTCCATTACTAAATCTCTAGGCTCCAGCCTCATCGAAGGTACCTGGCCCCAGTATCACCATGTGGGTAAAAAAATCAACCTCCTAGGTGCCAGGCCCTTTGCAAATATTATTTCTAGACCTGTGAAGTCAGTGTTATCCTCATTTTAAGAAGGCAGAAACTGAGGCTTGGAGAGAGGCCCCGGGGAACAGGTCCATTCATCTCCACAGCTGGTTCTGCTACAAAGGAGAGGTGGAGGTATCCAGGAAACTGACCAAGCTCAGTGCATCTAGGGATGTCTCCCTTGGAGCTGCACATCCATCAGGGGTCACCCCAGGTGCTGGTCTGTGGTCTTGGGGCCTGTGGGATTGAGGCCTCCTGGTGGACAGGCAGGCAGGCAGGCACATGTTTGGGACCACTGCTGGCTCCAGACACTGCCTTGCTGTGCTAGGTAAACGGCCCACTTTCCACACCCGTCCCCCAGGCCCTCCCTGCTCTGCTCCCACTGCCTATTTAAGCCAGAGGCCTGACTCAGCCCAGGCACAAGCCAGCTGCCGGAGCCAGGAGAGCAGCACTGCAGGCCCTGCTCAGCCAAGATGAAAGGTTCTTCTGTTTCACCATTTCCTACCGGTGCGTTTTGAATGATGATGCTGAGCAGGGTTGGAGCAGGAGCTGATTCTGCTCGCCTGGGAGTATATTGAGATGGGTAGCTGGCAGAGGGAGGCTCTGATTGAATTTTTCCCGTTTCTAATCCCTGACTTGATGTGATCTTATTCTCAAAGAGGGAAAAAGTCTGTGGTTCGTGAAAGGATAGGGGGAGAGCATATTTCAAAACAAGGCCTGGCTGAGAATATCAATGATCTGACATGTTTCTCTTTTCTTTGAGAAAAGAGAAGGGCTATAATTTCAAGGTTGTCAAGATTCCATTTCCCCTCAGGAACCCCTCCCTAAATAGTCATTTCTTGTCATTTAATTCTATTTTGAAAAAAACATGTAGGGATTTTTCAGAAGAGTTGGTGGGGCATGGGAGTGGGGGTGGAGAGTGGGGAGGGGGCTGTGCAGCTGGTGGGGGACAGTTTGGGAAATGTCGGAGGCCAAAGATCCTGCTTGACAAACTTCTCACTCAGGGATGAGAGGTGAGCTCCTCCCCACTTAGAGAGAGGGCAGTGGGGGCTGGGAGTCACACAGGCCCAAATGGCTCAGGAGCGGCCTGCCTCCTTTATGTCTAATGCCGGATGCTTGCGAGCCTGTGGCCTGGGTCAGGTCAGCCCAGCAAGAGGGTGAAGGACAGAGGTGCATGCAGGTTGTCAGCCAACTGTGGGTGAAGAGGCAGGAGTACCAGGAACAGAGGACAGGCCGGGACAGCAGGTCACTCTCTGCTTCCCGGCAGGCTGGACTCCCCAGGCTATGGGTGGGGAGGGATCCTGCCAGGTACTTGGCTCTGAGGGCAAAAGCCAGGGTGTCCACATGAACATAAGGGCTTCTGGGGAAGCCAGGTCACCACGTGCACAGCGTAGACCTGGGGGGCTCTAGCTTCCTTCTTCCCACTCTGATCTGGCAATATCAAGTGCCAGTGCTCATTTGGTCCTGGCCGTGGCCATCCAAGATCTTGCAGTGGCCCCTAATGTTACAGGGGAGGCTCAGAGGTTAAATGACTTGCCCAAGACCGATGGCCTAGACCAGAACCGGGTCTCATTGGAGCCCAAGCCTTTTCTGTGCAAATTCCCAGTGAGAAGGGAGCCAACTGTGTGCCGTGGAGGAGATGCTCCTGCCAGCACTGCTGCTACATCTTCAGCTAGGGGACAGAGAATGGACGGGGCCTCAGCTTTCAGATTCTTCTGAAACACTTAGTTTGGGTGATTTGCAAAATAAGTGTACCTAAGGGATAGGGTGTGAAGAGTGATGGGTCACCCTACTCTGGATGGAGTGGTGGTAAGAGGGCTTTGGGCCGGGCCATGGGACTGGCTTAAGAAGGTGGAGCATGCAAGGACAGCCCTGGCTGTGCTGGGCATTGGGCGGGGGGTGCTGAACTTGAAAGCAGAGACTGGGCCTGAGACAGGGGGCAGGCCCTGGAGCCAAGGATTCGGCAGGTTAGTAGGGACGAGGCCTGGAACTGGGCCAGTGGGCTCAGAGAGCTGCCTGGGACCAGGAATCAGGGGCGGGGCCAGCACCTGAGGCCAGGGGCGGGACTAGCAGGCAAGGGCAGGGACTACAAACTGGGACTGGGGCCCAAGTGTGGAGGGCAGCGTCCCCAGAGCATAGTGCCAGGATCCCTCACCTCAGTCAGCAAGGGGAGCCAGTGACATCATGTCCAAAGGCCTAGGGTCACATGAGTTCCCTCCCAGCTGTCCCCTCCAAAGACCCCGCTGGGTTCACAAAGTGTCCCGCTGAGCCTCCCTTCCACTGATCTGCTCCGCCTTAGATAATGGGGGAGCCACCAAATCCCTTTGGTTCCTCTCAATGTTGCTCTTCCTCCCCTAATCCACCCCATCCTGGTGGCCACTGTCCCTCTTCCCTGGCCTGGGTTCAGCTCTCCCCTACCCTCAGTATCTTAGGGAAGCAGAGATTGCACAAAGCTCCCAAAGCTGTGATTATTCTGGTTCTAACTATCAGATTAAACCTGGGCCCTGTGGCTGGAGCTTTTGAATTCACCTCTTGCCCACCCTCCACCTTCACCCTGAACCCCCTGGGCCTGGCCTGGGTCCCGGTGTCGATGTGGAGGGCTCATCCATCCCACCCTCAGAGTCCTCTCCTCTTGGCAACCCTCCTCCCTGAAAATCCGTCACACAAACCTCGGGCCCCACCCACTGGGGCTGCACTTCGTCCACTGGAACTGCCGGGCACACACCCTCGCCCTGGCGACGTGGAGGGTGTGGCAGTGCCTCTGGCCGCAGGTGAGGCCCCTTGGTCTTTGTACCTGGCTCACCTGTTCTGGGCTGCTCGGTGGCTGTCAGGTGAGCTCTGGAGATTGTTCCGGGCACCCCTGTGAACTGCTCATCTCCTTTCAGGTCTGCGGTGACAGCTCTTCTTCAGAGAGAAGGACAACAAGGTCCCAGTGGCCCCTCCTCAGGTAAAACCAAGGTTTCTGGAACCAGAGGGGTGGGGTGGGGGTGGGTAAGGGAGTGCTCCAAGCCTTTCCTCATGGGCTACTTGTTAGTATTTTTATAAAGAGACGCTGTGTGAGATTAAGAAAAGGCTCTCCTGCTTGTTAAAATGTTTGAAAACCACAGCTTTGGGGTAAGCAATCTGGAGCTGGCCATCTGGGTCCCATCCTGAACCTGACTCAAGTGGAGTGCAATACACCCAATCTATGGAGAAAATACTAACTCCTTCAATATATGGGAAAAGGATTTGAAGCAGCACTTCATAAAATGGATACAAATTAAGCATCCTGAAAAATGTAACCAGATACCACTGCCCACTAAACTATCAAAAACTTTTTTTTTTTTTTTAAACCTGTCTGTCTCTGGGGCTGGAGTGCAGTGGTGGGATCTCAGCTCACTGCAACCTCTACTTCCTGGGCTCAGGTGTTCCTCTAACCTCAGCCTCCTGAGTAGCTGGAACTACAAGTACAAGCCACCATGCCTGGCTAATTTTTGTGTTTTTTGCAGAGACTGGTTTCGCCATGTTGCCTTAGCTGGTCTCCAACTCCTGGGCTCAAGTGGTCTGCCCGCCTTGGCCTCCCAATGTGCTAGGATTACAGGCATGAGCCACTGTGCCCAGCCAAAATCACATTTTTTAATGTTAAAACCCAGAGTTGGTAAGGATGTTGTGAAACACATATTCTCAAACAATCAGTAAATTGACAGAACCTTGGTAGAAAGCAGTTGGGCAATATGTATCAGAAGCTTTAAAGTTTACTGAGTAATTCTACTCTTGAATCCATCCCAAAGAAGTAATTCAGACGACTGGCCCGTTCTCAGGAATAAAAGCAGAAACTGGTGACCCCTGACAGTCAGGAACCTCAGACTAGGAACCAAAACAAGACGACTGTAAGAACCCACTCCTTCCCAAATATTGACAAATTAAGTGTTTTCAGGGTTGCCAGGGTGGTCACCAGGCTGGGGGCAGGGAGATTTGGGGATCCAAGGTGGTGGTGACTGGATGGAAGAAAAAAGGGGAAATAGATGAGACCAGCAGCTCACAGGGAGGGAGGAAGAAGATCGGTGGAGTTTTCACCAATGGCTCAGAGGGGGTGGGTGACAAATGTAACCTTCAGGGGACTGAAAAAAGAGGCAAAGGTCTTGTTTTGTGGGAATTTAGGGGAAAAGACAAGAAGGACAGTGTAGGGAATGTTACTCTTCCCCCAGAACTTGTCCTGGAAGTAAGGGTGGTGCTGGACGCTGCTCATTTACATATTTCTGGATATGTTTGCATATCCCTTATATTCAGCCTTGGCAAGAAAAGTAGAGAGAAAAAGGAAATTGGAGTCAGGTGACTTGGCTGCACCTCTCAGAGACTGCCATTTACTTCTCTGAGTCTCCGTTTCCTCATCGGTAAGTGGGGCCAGCTGTACCCATTTGGGGTAATTGTGCAGTATAGATGCACCCCCAGTGTGAAAACCATATTCTCTGAGGTGTGTGCTGGGTGACGCCTTCTCCAATGTCCCCAAGAGCCGGCTCCGTTACTCCTGCCTTTCTGATGCTCATGTCCAATCTCCCTCTTGTCTTTGCCATGGACTGGCTCATAGCTGTGTCCCCGCTTCAGGAGGCAAAGAGAAAGGAAGGGAGGGAGGGAATGAGTTTGAAGTCCCAAGCAGGCCACAGGTGGCCTCAGATGAGCCCATTCTGGCTGCAGCTCCAGGTCAGCAGGGGGCAGGGCTGCCACTTGTTCTCGGTCAGCAGGGGTTCCTATTACCTGCCTACTCTACACACAGCTAGGGTCAGGTGATGGAATAAAATACTGAGGGCTTGTGGGGGGAGTGGGGGACACAAGCTTTGTTCTCTTCATCTGGCCTCAAAGTTAGAAAACAGAACCCTTATTCCCTGGGACTGGAAGTTGGGATGGTCGGGGAGCACCTTACCCCCCAACCCCAGGGCTCCACATGGGCAGGGTCCCTGGTCCTGCAGAGACAACCCGCAGAGCCACACGCACAAGGCCGTCCCTCCTTCTGCTTTGAAGGATGGAATTTGCTGACATAGCTTGAGCCTCCTGTCTCTCAGTTCTGTTTTTAGCTTGATAGATCTGAAGGTGTCAGATCTATCAGGGGCTGGTTACCTCCCTTTCTAGTATGCAGACTGCAAGCTTGTGCAATACATGCACAGAAACACTCAGCTCTCAAGAGAGAAAGGGCCTGTTTGGCCTCAGTCTAAGGTCCTCTAGTTATCCCAGGGGCCATGGGTAGACTGGCTGAGTTTTGATGAAGGGATCATCTCTGTGAATCTTAAACCCTGAGCTCCTCTGCTGAGGCCACATTCCTTCACACAGATGACAGCTGTCAGGGAACAACCCCAACAGAAGTGTGGAGGCCTGGAAGGGCACAGTGGGGGACTGCTCGGGTCAGGGCCCCTGGAGCTCCAGGAGCAAGAGGAGACAGAGCAATCAGGCAACCAGATATATCCTGCCCTTCCCTGCCTAGGTGCCTGGGCAACCTGGAGTCTGCAGGCACTACTGAAGGGCCATAGGGGAGCAGTGTGGTATGATGTGTAGTTTAGAAAGACCCCACCAGCTGCCAGGTGGGCCAGAGGAGGGAGACCAGGTGGAATCTGTTGCAGTGTCTAGGTTGGAGAGGGCAAGGCCTGAACTGGGATATGGCTGTGGGAATGGATCCAGGGGACTAGGAGGCAGAATTGTGAGCTGGGAAGAGGAGACAGGGTATGGAGGAGGTCCAGGGCCCAGAACTACATGGGAGACAGAACTGTATGTGGGGAAGTTGGGGGAGGAGGAGTAATAAACTTCTAGAGGAAGATGTAGAGTTGTCAATCAAATACATGTGGTCAGAGATCAGGAGATACCTGGGCTGGCTGTCACCTGGAAACAGGTGACCCACAAGGGATCAGCCGAGAAGGGAGGGAAGAGGCAAGAGAAAGTTCAGCCCCTAAGAAGTGGGCAGGGGAGGGGCTCTGAGGGATCTTCCAAGGGTCCTGAGAAGGAGCAGTCCCATGGTGCGGGGAGCAAGAGGATGGCGCCAGGACCAAGGGGCAGCAAGTGGAGCAGATGAGGAATGAGCCTCTTACACCTCCGGTTGGGCCTATTTCCTAAGCCCAATCTGGTTGAAACTGCATGGACTGTTTTCTCAGAGATGCTGACCTCTGTTCTGGACATTTTCTTTCCAAAACTCTACCAAGAAAGTCCAGTGAGACACTCTGTCTTCCTTTTCTCTTGTGGTGTGCGGGGGAGAGCAGGCAGCTTCAGGTGGGTTGCCACCCAGACCCCCAACCAGCCAGAGGGCCACTCAGCCCTCCTGGAGTGCAGGACACAGATGCAGCCGGCATGCTCTGAGCAGAAGGGATGACTTGAGCCAGCTTGCTCTGCACAGTGTAGGTGGGATGCTATCCGGACAGCCTAAGCATTTAAGTTAAACAAATCTGGCTGGGCGTGGTGGCTCAAGCACTTTGGGAGGCTGAGGCTGGTGGATCACCTGAGGTCAAGAATTCGAGACCAGCCTGGCCAACATGGTAAAACCCCATCTCTACTAAAAATACAAAAAAAATTAGCTGGCACATGCCTGTAATCCCAGATAATTGGGAGGCTGAGGCAGGAGAATCGCTTGAGCCCAGGAGGTGGAGGTTGTAGTGAGCAGAGATTGCACCATTGCACTCCAGCCTGGGCGACAGAGCGAGACTCCATCTCCAAAACAAAAAACAAAACAAAACAAACAAACAAAAAACTAACTGGGGGCAAACTAAGTGAATGCAGGGGATCCTCCCCTCAGGCCTGTGTTCCCCAGCTGCCCCTCCTGGAGGATGCCTCCTTGTCTGCAGTCAGTGATCTGGTAGTCATTACGGTACTCAAAGGTATGGCCCTGGCAAGGCATGATTCTCTAAGTGGCTCCACCTCCCTGAGTCCACTCTCAGTTCCCTTTCTGTCCCACCACCACACCTGTTTCTCCCTTGCTCATGGCTTGCTCCACGCAATACCCCCCACCTTCCTATCTCCACACCCTCCCTAGGGGACACCCCACCCTCAACTATACACAACTAGGAGGCAAAGTCTCTGCTGCCAGAAACCCTAGGCCCTTGCTGTGCAATACCCTGAGCTGCCACTGTGCTGCATCTGACTCGCCCAGTGCCCCCAGCCTCCCTGCTTAACAGCTGCTGCCCAGCCCTGCCCCTGCCAGCCCTGGGTGCACTGTCAGCCAGCCAGACCTGGCAGTGTCTCACCAAGCTGGGCCTCTGGGCTTTGACTCTTATCTCAGCCCACCTTAAAGGACCCCCAGTGTTGCCTCCTGCCCCTCCCCTACAGGGCTCACTTGGCCCCTGTGACCAACTCATACCCTGACCCCTGGCAGAGGTTTCTGGTGGATTTACTTCTCCAAGTCTATGGATTTACTGTGCTACCTGTGTCACCAAAGCAACCGCTTCTCTGAGCAGAAACAGTTTCCACTACAAATTAAAAGATTAAGACTCAGCTCCCCTGATGCTTCATGGTGCTAGAGGAACTTGGGCAGGTAGGAATGGACTTTTTCAGGCCACACTGAGGGGGTGAGGAGTGAGCCTTCCGCCTGGCCTGGATTCAGGACAAAGGAACATCATTATTGCTTCATTATCCTTGAGGGCAGGAAGAGTTGGATTGGATTGGAGAGTAGATCTGGCTGTATTCTTGGGAAACTGCGAGCTGTCCATAATGAGGCTTGTTTTCAGCATCAAGTAAGTGGACTAATTACACAGCCAATCAGAAGCTGTCCTCTATTGGTCAGGATGGGATGGGTCACGTGGTGGTTATAATCAAAGGTTTTCTTTTCTTTCTTTTTTTTTTTTGAGATGGAATCTTGCTCTGTCACCCAGGCTGGAGTGCAGTGGCGCCATCTCAGCTCACTGCAAGCTCTGCCTCCCAGGTTCATGCCGTTCTCCTGCCTGAGCCTCCCGAGTAGCTGGGACTACAGGAGCCCGCCACCACGCCAGGCTAATTTTTTGTATTTTTAGTAGAGACGGGGTTTCACCTTGTTAGCCAGGATGGTCTCGATCTCCTGACCTTGTGATCCGCCCACCTCGGCCTCCCAAAGTGCTGGGATTACAGGCTTGAGCCACCGCGCCCGGCCAATCAAAGGTTTTCTTCTTGCCCACACTACATGTGGGTTAGCTGGGGCCCTGCTCCGTGTCTCTTCATCCTGGACTGAGGCTGCCGGAGCAGCCACCATCTCCAACACTGCAGGTCAATGTGGCAGAAGGAGAGAGCTCTGGAAGGTTCCACATCTACTGTTTAAGTACTTAATTAAGCGCAGCAATACCCGAGATCACTTTCACTCACAGCTCATTGGTCAGAACTCATCACATGATCCCACCCAACCACCAGAGGACCAGGAAGTGCAGTCCTACCTCTTGGCTGGACATCAGGTTCCAGGTGCTTCAGGGGCCAGAGGAAGTGAGGCAAGAGTCCTGTCTTGGGCTTGGAAGCAGAGGTAAACTAAAGGGAAAAGAGCTCTGGTCTCCCCTTTCAGAGGTACAGCCCTTGGTTGGGCCTGAGCTGGGGCATCCTCTCTCAAAGAGGAGCGTGTTCTGGCTGGTTCTCTTGGAGCCAAGGGCTTTCATGGTGCCGTGTACAGAGGGAGGGTCTTTCATGGTGCCATGTATAGAGCAGTGGCCTAGGGTTAGAGGTCTCCAAAAGGGTCCAGGATGGGGCCTCAATCCTCAGCAGTGAGGCCTTGCCTCAGTCCAAAAAGCCCAGCCGCCTGGGAGGGTGAGTGAAATGCTGACACCTGATTTTATTTACTCATTCTCACTCACTTGCTTTTTAAGCTCCGCATAAATTTTCCTCTAGGACTCAGTTTGTTAAATGTTCTTTGCATAGAAAACTTTAGACTGAATGTGAAATGATTCCCTTCCGAAGAATGTTAGCCCGTCTGTTCTGTTTTAGGAAGGTTTGTCGTCTTAATCTGTGTTCTCTGGTGCCTTGAAATGCCTACACATCATGCAGTCGGCCAATCCGTTCCAGAAGGAAATGCTGTACTTGAAATGCAGCCGACACAGGGTCTGCCTAAATCCTAACATTTGTGTGGACTTGTGTTTAAAATTCTACTCCCACAGAAAGTATGCTGTCATCCCCTCTTAAGTAAAGTATATTCCAAGCCTTGTTTGGCTCATGAACCATTAACATCAGCCTTCATGTCAGGGAAGTAGGGACTTGGCTGTGACAGAAACCTCAACAGCAGAACCTGAGAGAAGCAAAGCCCTCCTGGTCTCCTTCCTGTGAAGGGCAGAGGTGGCGCTGAGGGCAGAGGGCCTCCTGAGGATGCAGGTGGCGCTGGTCAGCCAGGAGCAGGTGACGTGACCTGCTTTGGTGTTCCAGGATCCCTTGCTTTGGCGACTTGTGAGGCCCAGCCCAGGCACAGGCCTCAGCACCCAGGCAGGCTCAGAGCACTTGAGGTTGGAGGCCTTGCCTAGCTTAGATGCTCAGCTGTGGCCTGTAGCCTCCTGAGTCGGGCCTGCTCCAGTTCGGCCCCGGAGCTGCCTCAGGTGGAGGAGGTTCCCCATCTTCATCCTGAAGCAAGCCTTTGCCCCTGGCCGCCTCTCTGTCTTGCGCTCAGCCTCCATGAGGACATAGGACTGGGAGGAGCCCTGCGGGCTTCTGCCCTTGCAAACTCTGGCAGATAAGTCTGGTCAGGCGGGTTCGTGAGCAGAACACAGGAATGAGAGGAGGTGCTGCCTGGTGTGGCTCAGACGTGGGTCTAGGTGCCAGCCTCCATCCAGCCATCTTCTTGCTGGCACTCTTTGTGGTCACCAATAGATGACTTTGGAGTGGCAGGTGGTAGAGAGTGGGCAGTCAGGTCTTCAAACTCAGCTGTCCCCCTAGGATGGGGCCCATGCCTCCAGGGCAACTGCCCATGTCACCGTGGCACAAGGGCCTGGACCCAGGGGTCCTGCTGTTTGAAACATCACATTGGCTCTTGCACCTCTAGGACATGCACCACTCACCTGGCTTGAGATTTGCTTTCCAATCACGCCCAAGTTGGCTTCATCTGGGCTTTCTGACTTCACCAGGGAAATGCCGAGGCTGGCTGGTTGAAGGAGTGCCCCAGAGCTGCTCACAGCCTGTTCATATTCTCAGAAATCACACAGTGCAGTAATACCTCCTGTGGAAAGTTTCTTTCTGAAAATTGTATGGCCCCTTTGCCTGCACCTGGCTTCTGCAGAAGCCTGTGCCTCGGGCTCCCACAAGCAGCCCACAACAGATGGCTCTGATCACCTCCTGCGAGGAGACGGAGGCCCTGACGTTGTCCCCTGCACTGTCCTCACCATGCACCTGGGAGAGCAGAGAACCCTCTTTGTAAGGCAAACCAGCCTCACGAGGAGGAGACTTTGAAGGCTCCGGCTGTATCTTCAGGCCTTTGCAGCAAGGGAATTAACAGTGATAGCAAAATGATAAAAATAAGCATCCTAGAGATGAGGCAGGCACCACACTCGGTGCTGCACGTGCACCATCTGCAACTACCCTGAGAGACGGTTATTACCAAGGCTTAACATGTGAGGAAACTAAGGCACAGTCAGTTGAGCAGCCTGTCCAATAACCAGCAGGTTGACCTGGCCCCACATGTCCAACACCAGAGTTTGTGCTCCCAGCATCTGCTCCACTGTGGTCTCCCAAGGGATGCTGATAAGGCACAGGCCAGAGGCACCAGGTTCTGCAGGGCCTCCCAGGACTCAGGGGAGCCTCCACTTTGCCCAGTGGGACGTCAAGGGGGAGCCACAGGAGGTTTGCACAGGAGAGGACCTGATAGAATCACATTTTAGAAAGATCACATAGCTGTATCTGAGACAGGATCCATTTGGTGGCAAATGCCAGAAACCAACTCAAAGGGACTAGAGCAAGGAAAAGGGGAACTGCTGAATCATTAATTGGAAAGTCTGTGGGTTGTGCTGGCTTCGGGTGCAGGGAGCTCAGAGCTCAATGATGTCTCTAGGACTTGGTCTCTTTCCTTCCAGCCCTAAGGTCTGTTTTCCTCTGAATTGGATTCATTTTCAAAGAAGGTTCCAGAAGCTTCAGGTTTCTAACCTTCCATCTCAGATAAAATGCAGGCCTCTTTCCTAAAGGGCACAGTAAGAGTTCCAGGGAGAGCTTAGGGTAGTCTAGCTGGGTTGTGTGACCTTCCAGGTCAGGAGGGCTGGTGCTGTGTGGCCTGGCTGGCTCACTGCCCTCCCTGTGGAGTGCAGCAGGGTGGGCTTCAGGCTTGTGGTGGTGCCGAGACTTGGAGCTGTATCCAGGACGTGCAAACAGACACATGCCTGATTAGAGTGACAGACGGGGTGTGTGCAGGTCAGGGAGGACTTCAGGGAGAAGGAGGCAGGTGCTTTGGATCTAGATGGATGAACAGGCATTTACCTGGCACACCTGTGTCTGTGGGAGCCGCTGCCACAGCACACACATTCTTGCTGGACCCCAGACCCAATTCTGCCTGGGATGTGGCTTTCGGGAATTAGCATGGATGTGTCTGACCTGCATCACTCAGAAAGGCATCCGCTTCTGTCTTTCTGTCCTCCCAGCCACGAGCTGACTTAAGTTTCAGCAGCTCAGAGCTCATGTTGCCATGCCAACTCCTCTGCAGCAGGCATCCAGGCAGAAATGGCCTGGCCTTGGGTAATTGGATTGGAGCAATCCACGTGGCTTTTCCTGCAGAAACCAGGGGCTTGGTGCAGCTCCTGTTTAGACATGAGCTTGTGGACACAACAGGGACTCAGAGGAGGCCTCTCTGCTCTGGGACTCCCAGCCCTGCTGCCGGGAAGAGCAGTGTCAGCAAGCACACGAGCCAGAGGAAAGGGCAGTGGAGGGGAGACAGGCCTCATCCTAGCACCAAGGTGGGGCAACTCCCAAACCTCCTCAATTTTCCAGAAGCCCCCCAAGCTCAGAGATCCCTAGAAAATGGTGTAGGCTTCCTCACAGGGGCCAGGGCTTGCCTTACCAGCAGAACTGTCTGGCTTGTTCACTTTCCCACCACCAGAGAAATTCAAATTCAAAGCCAGGATCCACCTAGGACCCTTTGCACCACCGTGCAGGCAGAGCCTGTGTGCCATTACACCTGCAAGTCTATTGCCAGGGAGCTGGGGAATGGGATGGCTGTCTTGGTGCTGGTGGTATTTGAAGTCCAGTAGCAGAGGTCCTGGCCACAATGGCTTGTCCAGACAGGACCAGCCTGGCCAGGCCTTATTCCTGGGATCACCCTCCGCTGGTGGTGGCAGATCAGCTGCCCTCTGAGCCCTCAGGTCAGTGTCTATGGAGGGGGGCTCTGGCTCAGTGCAGGCCCCTGAGCAGCCATAGTCTCCCACTGTCCGTGCCGTGATGCCTCAGGTCACATGTCAGCAACGGGTCTCAGGACTGCAGATTGACTGCAGATCATCAGTCACTCACAGGAGCAGCCGCAGTGTGGGGCTGCCTGCTGTCAATGTCACACACCCACCAGGAGTGGCTGGGGCTGTGGCCTCCTGGGTCCTGCCCAAGACTTGTTCACTTCTTCCCCTCATCCTCTCACATCTGGACTTGGGGTTGTCTGGACTCCCAAACTCCCAGGGCAAGTTCCCCTCCTACTCGGGTCAACCTGCAAACCATGGAGCTCTCTGCTCCCTGTAGCCCAGTCCCCTTGTCACAGTCAGGCCCAGTCCAGTCCCCACTGCAGGGAACAGCAACAAGCTAGTGAAGTCCAGCAGCTCCAGCCTAGGCAGTGTGGCTGATGTCTCTGAGGCTGCTGAAGGTGCTCTGGGACAGTCAGGGTCCTGGGACTTCTGTGGGTGGGCTCCAGTGACCCCCAGAACCGTGCCCAGGACCACAGGCTGGGGAGAGCAAACAGGGCACACAGGGGCCGACCTCAGGGGAGGAGTGGTTGGGAGGTCCTACCAGGAGGGGCACAGCGGGTAGGGAAGGAAGCAGGGCCTGGCCAGGTCACTAGACTGGTCCCTTTCTGTCCTCATGATCATCCTGGGAGGTAGGAAGTCCTGACTAGTGCAGGGTTGCACTCAGGTCACCCTGAGTCCCAAGACCAAGCTAAGCAGTGGCCAGTGAAGCTGAGGGCCAGGGGCAGGTCTAAAGTCTCCTTTTCTAGGTTGGGGCTGACTCCCAGTAGCCCGGCCTTGGGGTACCGTGTGGCCTCCCACACTGACCCCAGGGCTCAGGAGTGACCATGGGGCCTGCCAGGACCCATGATGACCTGGAGACATTGGGACTCCAACTCAGGTCTGGAGAGCATGGTGTTGGCGGATGTCATTCTGGGCAACCTCAGAAGCCACATACCAGGATTTCAAAGGGGACAAACCCACAGATGACTGTGGACTTCAAAATAAGGAGCCCTGGGGGAACAATGCAGTCTGAGGTTAAGCTTCGAAAACTCAGCCATCAAGGCCTGTGGGGGTCCTGCCAGTCCCCTCAGAGGGGCCCACAGTGGACTCTACTTGGCAAACTTGCCAGTCCAGGGACATAGAAGCAGAGAGCGGGGGCATGGAGTCCCCCACCTGGAGACAGAGCCTGGCCTGGGCCCACTCAATGGCCCAACTAGGCCAAAGGAGCGCAGGCAACAGGAAGGGGACAGGCACCAGTGTGGCTGAGCACCACCACGCAGCAGGCCCGGGCCGGGGAGCACGTCCTGCCTTGGCCACCTCTCTGAGGACTCGGGGGTTTCTCTGAAAAGTTACTAGCCTCTAATGTTTAACTCTAGTTCTCCTCTTTCATGGGAAAGTGTAGATCAGACTAATTAATGTGTTGTTGCTTATTTACCCTCCTTTTATTTCCCTGAGACAAGATAATTAACCACAGAGCCTTAGAAACCAGCTCCATGGTTTCTCCATGGGTGGCAATCCCTTTTGTGTCTCCTGCACCAGCGGCTTCTGTGCAGAGGCAGGGGCCGCACACAGGAGCAGGGCAGGGGACAGCAGCTGGGAGGCTGGCAAGGGGCTGTGGACAGGGGACCTGGAGTCACTAGGAGGGGCCTGGAAGGGCAGCAGGAAGGGCTGGCATGCTTGGCTCTGCCACTTCCTAGAGGAATGCTCTTGGGCCACTCCTGCCCACCAGCTGCCAGTCACCTCAAATCCCATCAATTCCTGAATAAGGACCAAAGACATTCCTCTGGCCAGCCCAGGAGAAGTGTAAAGAGCAGGACTGGCCACTCACTACCATTGCTGGCAGGGCCGTGGGGAGCTGGCCCACAGGGTTTCTGGGGTCACAGCAGGAGAAAGGGGGGCCCAGGGCGGCTGAGGGGAGAGTCTGTCTCCTCTACACCCTCCACAGCCCCATCTCAGCCAATAGCAGATCCCAGCCCTGATGGGCCAGTGTCAGGGATGCACCACACGGGAGAGCAGTTTTGCAGAATTCCCTTAGGAACCCTTTGATGAAGTGAGTCTGCACCCTCCTCTGACCCATAAGGGAGCTGTGGTCACACTGGAATAGCAGCTAGTTCTGCCAGGAGGGCGGCATGGTGCAGACAGGATAGACCTTCTCCTCCCAAATCCTTCTGCAAAAGTGTCCTCATGCCAGGGCTCAGCCTGCACAGCCCTTCCTGCTGGTGGACCCCAGGGTGGGGGTGGATGAGGGAAAAGCTGGTGGGGGCAGAAGCACAAACGGCCCCTAGATAGAGACTGGGAGACTGGACTTTGTCCCCCAAGACAGTGAGACCACCAAGGGGAGAGAGAGAATCGGCTGTGTCTAGGAGGACCCTCTGCACACTGGTGGTGGACTTGGGGCTGTGGCTGAGGCTGAGGGCAGCAGGACAGTGCCGGGGTGAGGCAGGAGCTCAGGTGAGGATGGTGCTGGCCAGGCTGGGCTGGTGACCTCAGGCCACAGAGATGAGGGAGACTCGGGAATGGGCCTGCCTCATGACATTGGGGCGACATCCAGGTGGCCCCAAGAATCTGGCCTGGACCTTTAACCTGAGGCCTTAGTGCCAACTGCAGGGACTACTGGTGGCTGGAGAGCCTTGAGAGACCCCATCCCCCCCATTGTCCCCACAGGGACAGGACCTGCAAGCTCTCCCTCCGGCCCCAGCTGGTCCAACAGAGACAGGTGCCTGTGGGTGGCTCTGTGTCCCCTCCTGTGGATGTCAGTCCAGCCAGTGTGAAAGCAGCCGGCTCCACACAATGCGGGCTGCAGGTTTGCCGGCGGGGGGAACCCTCCAGCCTGGGAGGGAGAGTGAGTGGGCTGTCGCTCCCTCTGCAGGTTTGATTCATCTTGCAGCAAGTGCTGGGATTTTAAAGAAAGAATGAGGGAGTATGTCCTGGAGTCTCCCAAGCCAGATGGCAGGCGGGGGTGGACCTGGACACCCACCAGTCCCGCTGAGCACTGAGCCATGAGCACTGGCCGCAGAGTGAGATGCCCATGTCCCAGATTTCACTGAAGCCCAGGGCAGAGCTGGTTTCCCAAGGCTCCGGGTTGCCCGGCTGTGGTCTGCACAGATACACATGCTGCTCCGAACTGCACCCTTCCAGTGTTGGCTTCAAAGGCATTTCCCCTGAGGAGAGTGACAGCCTTGTGAAGCTGCTTATCAGAACCAGACACAGCTCCAGCTCAAGTTCACCTTTAGACACTAAGCGCTGGAGATGGCTGCAGGCTTGCCCTGGGGCTGCTGACATGCCCCACAGAAACCCCCTCCCCACACCTCGGGCTGGCGGGAAAACAGCTGCCCCCTCTCTGGCTGGAGGCATCCAGGTGAACCTCCCCTCATCCCCATCTCCTGCATACCTGCTGGTGCAAGCCTGGGACTCTAGGGCGCCCCTGTGCAGCCTATTCTTTCCTGAAGCTTGCGGTCTGCTGGGCAGGTGGCCACATCCCAGAGCATTTGTGATACAGAACTGCAGAGACCGGGCCACACGTGGGGACAAGAGCCACCAGTGGAGACACCTAAGCCACCGGGGCAAGGGGTCCAAAGGTCTTCTAAGCAGGGAATTTCTAAGTTGAGTCTTAGAAGGGGTGAGTGAGGCGAGGGGCAAAGGGATGGGGAATGGCAGGCAGGGACAGGACACAAGTGAGAGGCGGGCGTCCAGGGGAGGGGGCTGCAGAGACCCGCAGGCCTGATGGAGGGGCTGAGCTCCCCACTAAGGGCCGAGGGAGTTCCAGTAGGTGTGAGGCAGCTGTGACACAGCAGACTACATAGAGAGCATCCCTGCAGCCCTTGTGGAGGCTGATAAAGTTGGGGAACCGTGATGCAGTATCAGGCCAGCACAGGGGGTCCAGCAGGAGTGGCAGGGACTGATGGGGACTGAGGGAGGGCAGAGTCCAGTGACACCTAGGTCCCTGGCTTGGGTGACCAGGGATTCAGGAGGAGGAGAGGGTGTGGGGCCAGGATGGATGGCACCGTGGGCTCAGACCCCCCAAAGTGCCAGGGCAGGAGCTGGGCTGAGTCAGCAAGACAGTGGGTGGGAAAAGAGTGGCCCAACTGCTCCAGTCATGAAAAGTCTGGGTTATACTTCTACAGGCTCCCCCACGGAGTGATCACACGTGGGTCCCTGGAGGCTGGGCAAATACTCCAGACACTTGTCTTTATTGATTTTACATTCAGCACAATAGATGCACCTGGCAGCCTTGCCTAGGCGGAGCTCTGAGTCTGCTCTGAGACCCACTTGTGGCTCCCACAGGGGACCCAGGGTGGGCTTATTCAGGTGGCTGTGGGTCTCGACTGGGCTGCATCTCTGAGGACATGAGGAACAGCAGTTAAAGCTTGGGCCAGACCCACACAGCCCCAGGGAGCTTCTCCGAAAGTCACAGGGACTGTCAGGGGACCTCTGATGGTTCTCGAAGTTGATAAGACCCAGGCTGTGCTGGGATCCTCATTGCTGGAGGGTTTCGCCCCCGGTCAGTGGAGTGGAAGCACCGGGCTTGGTGTGATCCTGCAGGCTGGGGCCACAGTGACAGCCCAGTTGTGCATGGAGGGAGACCGCCCTCCCCTGCGGCCCTGCTGGCCACACTGCCCTCTGCTCCAGGAGTCTCTGGCCCCTTTGCTCTGCTATTTGTTCCTGCTCTGTCCTTACCTGGCAGGCGCTCCATGACAAGTGGCCATGTTTGTGGCTCCTCTGACCCAGGGTCACCTGCCCTCCCATTCTAAAAACTGCCCTGGCTCCTGATGGGCTTCTGGTGGCCCCCGGCAAGGGTGGGCCCAGGAGTCCTCTAGGATGCCCTGCCTGCTCCCTTTGCACCCACAAATCTGTACCTCTCTGAAAACCAGGGCCATTTTTCAAGCAATTGGGTTACAAGGTTAAGAAGGTTAGTTAGGGGCAGTCATGTCACCAAGCTATTCGCTCCAAGAGAACAGCACACACGGAGGAAGGGGTGTGCGGGGGCTGCCTCCCAGTCACCTGCTGAGCCTGCCGGCTCCAGCCTGGTTCTCAGAACCGTCCCACTCACACCAGGGGAAGCAGGAGTGGGATGAGCTGGGGTGACGGCCCCATATCTGACCCGCTCCCCTGAAGATCACTAAAAACAGTCCCCCTACTTTTGTCTCTGCAGGGTCTGCAGTAGGCCTCCGCATGGCCCACCGAGGTGAACCATGACCGGCTGGCCAACACTCGCCATTGACCAGCCGGAGTTGCATCTCGCCAGGAGGTGACCCCTCCTCCAGCTGTCCCCAACTCGCCCACCCTCGCCCAGGAAAGTGCCCGCGGCTGCCACGGACACCATGTAGTAGGGCCGGCTGCGGCGCCCAGTGAGCTGCGATGGTTTTGTACACGACCCCCTTTCCTAACAGCTGTCTGTCCGCCCTGCACTGTGTGTCCTGGGCTCTTATCTTCCCATGCTACTGGCTGGTGGACCGGCTCGCTGCCTCCTTCATACCCACCACCTACGAGAAGCGCCAGCGGGCGGACGACCCGTGCTGCCTGCAGCTGCTCTGCACCGCCCTATTCACGCCCATCTACCTGGCCCTCCTGGTGGCCTCGCTGCCCTTTGCATTTCTCGGCTTTCTCTTCTGGTCCCCACTGCAGTCGGCCCGCCGGCCCTACATCTATTCACGGCTGGAAGACAAGGGCCTGGCCGGTGGGGCAGCCCTGCTCAGTGAATGGAAGGGCACGGGGCCTGGCAAAAGCTTCTGCTTCGCCACTGCCAACGTCTGCCTCCTGCCCGACTCGCTCGCCAGGATCAACAACCTTTTTAACACCCAAGCGCGGGCCAAGGAGATCGGGCAGAGAATCCGCAATGGGGCCGCCCGGCCCCAGATCAAAATTTACATCGACTCCCCCACCAATACCTCCATCAGCGCCGCTAGCTTCAGCAGCCTGGTGTCACCACAGGGTGGCGATGGGGTGGCCCGGGCCGTCCCTGGGAGCATTAAGAGGACAGCCTCTGTGGAGTACAAGGGTGACAGCGGGCGGCACCCTGGTGACGAGGCTGCCAACGGCCCAGCCTCTGGGGACCCTGTCGACAGCAGCAGCCCAGAGGACGCCTGCATCGTGCGCATCGGTGGCGAGGAGGGTGGCCGGCCACCTGAAGCTGACGACCCTGCGCCTGGGGGCCAGGCCAGGAACGGAGCTGGCGGGGGCCCGAGGGGCCAGACGCCCAACCACAACCAGCGGGACGGGGATTCAGGGAGCCTGGGCAGCCCCTCGGCCTCCAGGGAGTCCCTGGTGAAGGGGCGAGCTGGGCCAGACACCAGTGCCAGCGGGGAGCCAGGTGCCAACAGCAAGCTCCTGTACAAGGCCTCGGTGGTGAAGAAGGCGGCTGCGCGCAGGAGGCGGCACCCCGACGAGGCCTTCGACCATGAGGTCTCCGCCTTCTTCCCCGCCAACCTGGACTTCCTGTGCCTGCAGGAGGTGTTTGACAAGCGAGCAGCCACCAAATTGAAAGAGCAGCTGCACGGCTACTTCGAGTACATCCTGTACGACGTCGGGGTCTATGGCTGCCAGGGCTGCTGCAGCTTCAAGTGTCTCAACAGCGGCCTCCTCTTTGCCAGCCGCTACCCCATCATGGACGTGGCCTATCACTGTTACCCCAACAAGTGTAACGACGATGCCCTGGCCTCTAAGGGAGCTCTGTTTCTCAAGGTAGGAGACCTCGGCCCAGCCTGAGGACCACGTGCCAGCCGGTCCTAGAGCCACGCAGGCAGGGGGGCTATAGCGGGGCGTCCTCCTCGTCATGGGGGCTGGAGTGGGAGGTTGGAGTGGGAGGCAGACGCCGTCTTTCCTGGAGCCAAACAGCAGGGCCCTGGCTCGGGGACAGGGTCAACACCAATGCAGGGATGAGCACTGAGGCTCTGGGCTCAGACAGACCCATCTGGGTGATCCCGGGCCCATTCCTCAGATCTCTGAGCCACCATTTCCACAACTGTAAAGTGGGGAGAGGGTGGGAGTGGAACAGAGCAGTAAGGCCTGGGAAGGGTTCCAAGCCGGCGCAAGAGTGGCAGTGGTGGCCATGGAGATGGTGGCAGTGATAAAGCAAGGAAGAACAGGAGGCAGGGCCCCTGTCGGTTCATACGAGGCAGAGAGACCAGCCCAGACCAAGCGCATGAGGCAGGCAGACGGGACCCTCAGGTCTCCAGGCCGTGATACCGCCTGGCTCACTGAGGCCACTAGCTGGACACCCCTCCCTCCTGGCTGTCGTGCAGCTGCCCTGCCAGGCTGTCTGCCCACCAGCCGTGGTTTCGCTTCCATAGTCACTAATTAAAGTGAATCATAATTATTTCTGCTAATTTGGATTCGATTGGAGGAGTTTTTAGGCTGTGGTAATTTGGCCATTATACATTATCTTCTGCTGCGCCTGAGATGCTCAGAGTGCCGACTTTTGTTCTCTATCCAAAAGCCGCTCATGGTGCTTCCAGAGTTTTCTGAAGAGTCATTTGGCCAGTGGATGCAGCACAGGGCTTTCTGCCCCGAGAGGCAGCAGCTGTTTCAGATGTGGGTTCTGTCCCTTTAGGGTGAGACATGAAAAAGTAGTGGCTCTGTAGGGAGGGCTGCAGCTCGGAGGCCTGCCTAGGGCGGGTTTCCTCACTTCCCAGTTCGCCTTCAGAAGCAACCACGCTCCGCCTGCCCAGGGAAACACTGGTGCGCAACCTGGCGCCTGCCAGGGGTGGTGGTGCTTTTCTTCAAGCCCTACGGGAGCCAGGGCAGGCAGCAAGGGCCCTGGCCCCCACTTCTGGTTCCTTGATGGCTCTTGTGTGGCTCTGCCAGGCCTAGAGTTTGGGTCCTCTGCTCTTCATTCACAGCAAGGGATGCTGAAATTGAAGCAACTCCTGACAGATAGATCCAACCTTCCCATTTTGGCATATGGTTCGTTGGTGTTCTGTTCCCTGGATATATTTTTGTCTCGGCAGCTAGAGTGACTTTCTGGGGAGGAAGGGGATGTGTTGTCAGGCCCAGGGTGGGAGGATGTGCCCCTTACTCCCACCCCTCACTCCTCCCACCCTACTACAGGTGGCTCAGAGGTCGGGGCCTCCCCCGCCCCCTACCCCAGCCCACTTCTGCACAGATCAATTGACACATCCTATCCCCACCTCCCTCCTCCATGGGGCACCCTCACTGTTCCCACCGAGGTCAACAGTGTTCTGTCCTGAAAGTTCTTTTCATCTTCCTCTACCCCCTGGGTCTCAAACTGTAACCTGATCTATGACGTTCAAAAATGTTTTGTATTGACCAATTTTTTTTTTTTTTTTTTTTTTTTTTTTTGAGACGGAGTTTCATTCTTGTTGCCCAGGCTGGAGTGCGATGGCACGATCTCAGCTCACTACAACCTCCACCTCCCGGGTTCAAGCGATTCTCCTGCCTCGGCCTCCCAAGTAGCTAGGATTACAGGCATGCACCACCACGCCTGGCTAATTTTTTATTTTTAGTAGAGACAGAGTTTCACCATGTTGGTCAGGCTGATCTCAATCTCCCGACCTCAGGTGATCTGCCCACCTCGGCCTCCCAAAGTGCTGGAATTACAGGCGTGAGCTACCACACCCAGCCTTGACCAATATGTTAAAATCAATATATTTCACAGAAAACCCAGTTTGCAGGTTCTCTCAGCAGCCCCAGGCCTGCCACATTCCGCACCCCACGCGGCTGCAGTGAGCTGGAGCTGTGGTTGGCTGCCCCTCGGTGGGGTTTCCCAGTGACCACCATGACACCTGCCTGGGAGTGAGACTCTGCAGCTTCCATTTCTGTCCTTTCTGAGGGCCCTCTGCTTTGTCCTGGCCCAGACCTCTTCCCCTAGCCCTGCATCTGGCTGCCTCCAGGACGCATCCCCATTCACTCGCAAACCAGACTCAGCCTCTGCCCTGGGCTGCTCCTCTTCCGTGTTCTGCCATCCTGAAGCCAGAAGGACCACCTTGGCTGCTCTGTCTTGTGCCCGACCCATCCATCCCAGGCCCCTAGCTCACTTTCTAGATGGCCCTGGGTGCACCCCACATGTCCAGCTCCCTTGGCCCAGGCCCCCTCCTCTGCATCAGCCCTGCTGTGGTTTCGGTCACCCTCCCCCTCGTCTGAGGCCAGGTGTGACTCCTCTTACACCCTCCACTGCCTCAGGAAAAGTCTGACCTTCACCTTGTACCACCTCCCCCCGCCCCCCCTCCGGCCCTCGCCACCCTTAGCTCCAGCTCTGCCTCAGCCACAACCCCGACGAGGGGCGCCTGTACTCCTGGCCCCTGCTTGTCTTGGTCCCACACTGGGTGTGGCCACACCACCTCATGGAGCTCCCTCAGCGGCCAGCTGCACAATCCTCTCTTCCCTTCATGGGCTCCTCTGCCCTCGTGCCCAGGGTCTTGTCTGTCCATCAGACAGAGCACCAGGACAGCAGAGCTGTGGTGTGCTCGGCACACACGGACCCGAGCACGGAGAAGTGAAGTACCTGGGGCCGCCTCGGGGACAGGCCCAGCCGGAGAGGGGCCGGGACGCTGGAGGGACTCGCTGCAGAAGCCAGCGGTCCCCTCCTCCCCGGAAGGCCCTCATGGTTTCCAGTGTGGGACTTCAGAGCCTTCAGGGAAATGTGGCTCTGTGAAGGAAGGGACTGGAATCCCTTTTTCCTCACCTACAATAGAGCCTTATTCTGGACGCCTCTTCTGTTGACAGTCTTTGCCCGCCAGGACTCAAAGGCACAGCCTCTCCTGTGATTGTTTGTTTTTGCAAGAGAAACACAAGGCTCTGCGGCTCCCAAGGCCACGAGCCAGGAATCAATAAGGCCCAGCAAATAATCAAGTGGATCTTGGCGAGATCACACAGCCGATGAGGAAGGAGAAGCGGGGCGGAAGGGAATAGGGCCTCGCCACTCCTCCGGCCGGCGGGTTCTCGTCGTGCAGGGCCCAGTCTGAGGCCTCCCTGCGAGTGTCCAACCCTGCCTGGGACACAGCACAGGGCAGGTGACACCAAGTGCTGTGTGAGTGAGAGGCTGATGCCTTAAGACCAGCAAACGGGCGGCTGGCGAGAAACCACAAAGACACCAGCCCCTCAGAAAGCAGCGCAGAGCAGCGCACAACAAACAGATCCGACTGGAAGCTGCCTAGACCATGTGAGCCTGTGACCCTGGCCCACGACTCAACTTCTGGCCTCAGTGTGTTCAACGGTAAAAGCAGCATCACTTTACCATGTGCCTGAGCCATTGTAAGGACCCAGAAAAGTAACGTCCATGCGCGGCCGCCCCACCCCAGCGTGAACCCACCGGGCCTGAGATGATCCTCATGGAGGAGGAGCAGTTGTTGCCTGAAGACGGCGCCCCCGTGTGGTCTTTTATTTATTTATTTATTTTGATACAGAGTCTCGTTCTGTCGCCCAGGCCAGAGTGGTGCAATGGGCCGATCTTGGCTCACTGCAACCTCTGCCTCCCAGGTCCAAGGGATTCTCCTGCCTCAGCCTCCTGAATAGCTGGGATTACAGGCATGCACCACCACGCCTGGCTAATTTTTGTATTTTTAGTAGACACAGCGTTTCACCATGTTGGTCAGGCTGGTCTCGAACTCCTGACCTCATGATCTGCCTGCCTCAACCTCCCAAAGTGCTGGGATTGCAGGTGTGAGCCACTGTGCCCGGCACACCCGGCTGATTTTTGTATTCTTAGTCAAAATGGGGTTTCACCACGTTGGCCAGGCTGGTCTCGAACTCCTGAACTCAGGTAATCCACTCGCCTCGGCCTCCCAAAGTACTGGGATTACAGGCGTGAGCCGCCGTGCTCAGCCTCATGTGGCCTTTTGAGCATGGCGGCTTCATAAATACTTTGTTTTTGCGGCAGAACCATTAACGCTGCGTGATCTCACAGAGCCATTCCGGGGGCGGGGATGCTGTTAGGCTAAGGTTTGGGTCTGTCTGTGGGCAAGAAGTGAATGGTGAACCTGTGAGGCCGAACAGCCAGACATTCATACCTGCAGGTACTGGGGAAGGAAGGCTGTGCATTAGGGCTGGGAAGGGGATGAAGAGCTGTAGAAAGCCAGGGGCACCTGCTGCTGAGGACATCCAGATGGAGGAGATAATACCAGCCCGACCGACTGCAGCAGTGAAGGAAGGACGGAGCCGGCCAAGGCCATTGGAGCAGATGGGCTGTGACGTTTGGGCTGCTGTGAGCTCCACAGATGCGAGGCACCCACCCTGCGGCCCTCGGCCCTCAGCCAACAACTGGGAGAGGCAGCGTGTCCTGCCCAGCCACCTCCCTGGAATGTTTTTTGGGTCTGGGGTCTCCTCATCATGGGAAACCCAGTCTGGAATAGATGTGCATGGCTTGGGGAGGGCACAGAGGCACAGGAGGGAAGGAATCCCAGGGGCAGGGGATGAGGAGCCGGTGAGCGGCCTCTCTGTGCGGGGCATCTCCATGGCCATCCCTCACCTCTCCTGGGCTGAACACTGACAAGGGCTCCATCTCGCCCCCACCTGGGGTAGGGCAGTTATGAGTTGCCTGCAGGGTACAGTGGAGATGCTCATTTGTTTTTTTTGTTTGTTTGTTTGTTTGTTTTTTATTATTTAGGGTTTTAGGGTACATGTGCACAATGTGCAGGTTTGTTACATATGTATCCATGTGCCATGTTGATTTCCTGCACCCATTAACTCGTCATTTAGCATTAGGTGTATCTCCTAATGCTGTCCCTCCCCCCTCCCCCCACCCCACAACAGTCCCCGGAGTGTGATGTTCCCCTTCCTGTGTCCATGAGTTCTCATTGTTCAATTCCCACCTATGAGTGAGAACATGCGGTGTTTGGTTTTTTGTCCTTGTGATAGTTTACTGAGAATGATGTTTTCCAGTTTCATCCATGTCCCTACAAAGGACACGAACTCATCATTTTTTATGGCTGCATAGTATTCCATGGTGTATATGTGCCACATTTTCTTAATCCAGTCTATCGTTGTTGGACATTTGGGTTGGTTCCAACTCTTTGCTATTGTGAATAGTGCCGCAATAAACATACGTGTGCATGTGTCTTTATAGCAGCATGATTTATAGTCCTTTGGGTATATACCCAGTAATGGGATGGCTGGGTCAAATGGTATTGCTAGTTCGAGATCCCTGAGGAATCGCCACACTGACTTCCACAATGGTTGAACTAGTTTACAGTCCCACCAACAGTGTAAAAGTGTTCCTATTTCTCCACAACCTCTCCAGCACCTGTTGTTTCCTGATTTTTTAATGATGGCCATTCTAACTGGTGTGAGATGGTATCTCACTGTGGTTTTGATTTGCATTTCTCTGATGGCCAGTGATGATGAGCATTTCTTCATGTGTTTTCTGGCTGCATAAATGTCTTCTTTTGAGAAGTGTCTGTTCATGTCCTCTGCCCACTTTTTGATGGGGTTGTTTGTTTTTTTCTTGTAAATTTGTTTGAGTTCGTTATAGATTCTGGATATTAGCCCTTTGTCAGATGAGTAGGTTGCAAAAATTTTCTCCCATTCTGTAGGTTGCCTGTTCATTCTGATGATAGTTTCTTTTGCTGTGCAGAAGCTCTTTAGTTTAATGAGATCCCATTTGTCGATTTTGGTGATGCTCATTTGTATTAAGCCAGCCTTTGGGGTCCTGCCAGGGTCACCTGCCACCTGGCGGGTGGAAGGCTCCGTCTTGGGTAAAGGAGGTAAGCAGGAGGTCAGGGCAGAGGGGAGGCCTGAAGAGGACGCTGCCACAGTGGGCTCAGGCTGGAGCCAGGGGTGTGCAGGGGCCAGCCTAGGACACAGGCCAGGGAGCTCTCATCCAAGACGTGGGACAACGGGACCACGGCCTATAAAGCAGATGACTCACCATGCAGCCAGAAGGCGACGAGGCCAGGAGGGGCAGGGTCTGGGCCTCTTACCATGTGGGGTGGGCTCTGAGGCCACGCCATGGCACAGGGGCAACCCCCTGAGATTTCAGAGGGAGAAAGCACCAGGGTGTGACCAGGTCTAGGGTGTAACTGAGGGAGGGAGGAAAGAGCCACAGACAGGAGTGGACAAGGAACTGAGAGCCGTGGCCATGCTGGTCGCTGGGAGATGGCAGGGCCTGGGCCTCGGGGGAGCCTTGCTGCGGTTCGGCACTTCCCCCATGCTTTGCACAGATGGCCGCCAGCACTCCCCACGCCACATGCCGATAGTTTCTTTCAGCATCCACCTCCGGCTCAGATCCGTAAGCTCCCAGAAGCAGGACACGTCCTGTCCCTACTTGGGCCCCAGAATCCAGCCAGGAACCTGGCTTGTGAGGGTCTGACCTCATGGGTGGGTGGGCACTGCCAGTGTCCTGTGCTCTCAGGGCCACAGTGACTGGCAGGTGGCGGCACTGACCCCCTCCTCCCCCAGGTGCAGGTGGGAAGCACACCTCAGGACCAAAGAATCGTCGGGTACATCGCCTGCACACACCTGCATGCCCCGCAAGGTAGGACTGCCGCCCACCTGTGATTTTCTAGGCATGGGATCAGCGCCTGGGGCCTAGGTGGGGTCTGGGGCAAGCTTCATCATCCAGTCTCCGTACTTCTGCCCTGCAGAGGACAGCGCCATCCGGTGTGGGCAGCTGGACCTGCTTCAGGACTGGCTGGCTGATTTCCGAAAATCTACCTCCTCGTCCAGCGCAGCCAACCCCGAGGAGCTGGTGGCATTTGACGTCGTCTGCGGAGATTTCAACTTTGATAACTGCTCCTCTGGTAAGGCCGGGCTCCTCCCCACTCAGGTCTCCAGCTCTGGGGAGGCTGTGGGCTCAGTCACAGCTAGACAGACTTCATTAGGCAGCTCAAAGAATTCCTGCTCCTCGAGAGCATGTGGGTGGGGTATTTAGCAAGACTGATTTCTCTGCCCCCTAGAAATCCTAGAACAGGAAGAGCCCACGCTCTGCCTAGAAAGCTGGAGACAGAGATGCCCTAAAAACGAACCTCTGACAAGGAAGGCTGGGGGCCTCTGAAGCGGACGAAGGACGAGTCCACTAGTAACACTCATCAACGGGGCGCCACGCTCTCGCTTCGAGCCAGCTGCCATTCTATCGCTGTTTCACTTAAGTGTCTTAACAACCTTGACAGGGAAGCATTGCATGTCTCCACGTGGTGTGGTGGAGGAAGCTGAGACTCAGAGAGGCTGGAGAACCAGCCCAAGGTCACATAGCCAGGCAGTGATTGCACTGGGATCTGAACCCTGGGAATTGCCCCTTAAACCATTAGGGTGAAAGACTACAAGCTCATCATCAGTGAAACAGCAAACACTTGCTGTGAATAACTGATCTGTGGATCCGATGACCATACGGACCTTGTGGGGACCTTCTTTTCTCTGTCCGAGGACAGTGGTTACTGTCACTGTCCTCAGACGTAATGCTGAAGACCAGGGCGTGTGCTGGGGCAGGTGTTCTCAAGGACACAGAAAAGGAGCGACAAATGAAGCACGGGGCACCTGACTGGGACCGAGATCCCACCCAGGGGCAGTGGCCTAAGGGACGGGGGCCTGGCAGCACATGGGGAGTAAGATGGGAAGCGGGGGCACAGGCCGTGTGGGACAACAAAGCCCCTTGATGCCTCAGCGTTTCCTCCCTCCCCGCACAGATGACAAGCTGGAGCAGCAACACTCCCTGTTCACCCACTACAGGGACCCCTGCCGCCTGGGGCCCGGGGAGGAGAAGCCGTGGGCCATCGGTGAGCTGGGGCTGGGGGAGGAGGATGGGAGCTGGGCTCCCCACAGACTTCCCTCGAAGATCACCAGGACCTACCCCCAAGACCCTACTACTGGGGAAGGGCCCCATTCAGCTGCCCCTGGCTAGCAGAAGCCCGTGCCCACCCACAGCGGCCACCCCTGAGAGGCTGCCTGGGCCCCGCCTGCAGCGACCACTGTCACCCCCTCGTCCCCCCCAGGTACTCTGCTGGACACGAACGGCCTGTATGACGAGGATGTGTGCACCCCGGACAACCTCCAGAAGTAAGCACCGCGCTCCCAGGCTGGGGACGAGGCACTGACTCCCTGACTCGGGTGGAGACAGGGACTGGGCAGGACCCACGCGGGAGAGCTCAGCTCAGGCTCATGAGGGCTTTTGTGTGGCAGAAACCTGTCCCTCATCTCACCTTTGAGAGCTTTTGAGAGCTGGGCCAGGCAGGTGCACCTCACACCCTCACGCCCAGGGGGACTGGCCTTGCTAAATCTCTAGGGGTGTTTCCTAAACCTGTTTTCAGGAGCTAGCCCTGCCCCGGGCCCCTGCCTGCTGGGTACAGGAAAGGGCCTGGAATTTCCCCAGGCCAGGCCACGGGTCGACCCCTGTGAAAGAGCTGCTGGGTACGGCGCCTGCTGAAGGCAGCCTGGCAGCTTGCAGCACCAATCAGGCAAAAATACACCAGCAGCAATTAACACAGTTGACCATTTTCAAAGTAGAGACAGTTCCATCCCAGCCAAAATTCATTCTTGAGCCCAGTGAGATGTCCATAAAGAACACATCTGAGAGGCCAACAGCAGAACCAATTTATAATTCACAGCCCGAGACTGCAGTCACGGTGATGGTTCCTTGCAGCTAATTTGAGCCAATTAATTAGATTATAGACTAAATTTGAAACATCATCCTATGCTGAGAAAATTCTTTTTATGAGATGATGATTAAAAAATGACTACCAGTAACTCTCAGATCATTGATGCTGGAATTAATTATCAAGGGCAAAGGACAGTGATGGATTCCATTTCTGAGCTGTAACAATGTTCTAAATGTCATTAGTGTATTTATCTTAAGGCTGATGAAAACCTTGTGGAAGCCCATGTTTGCAGGCCCTGCCTCGCCGGGTACCCCTTTTCCATCTCTCCAGGCACTCACTGACCTGGCGGCCTGTGCAGGGTCTCTAACCACTGCACTTGCCATCCTAGGCCCTGGCCCCAGCCTGCCCTCTGCGATAGGGGCTCCCAGGAGGGGGTCCTAAGCCTCTGGCCCAGTGGTGCTGAGGCCCCAGGGGACAGGCTGGCAGGAAGCAGACAGGCATACTGCTTGTCTCAGGGGAACAGTGCCAGAAAGGGATTCCAGATGTCACATCCCCCTGCTCCAGCACCCTGCCCTCCCTGTGGATCCCCTAGCACTATCATGGGTTTCCTCACTCAGAAGCGGTATGACAGCCTGTTCCCTGAAGCGTCTTGGGGCCCACAGCAACCATTCTCGTTTCAGAGGAGGAAACAGAGGCTTGGAGGCTCGGTGACATAAGCAGAGTCACACAGCCATGTAGGGACAGCCCCACATGAGACTCCTCAGAGGTGCTCTCCTGGCTCCCTCAGCCCGTCAACCTGGGAACAACAGTCACAGGGGTCCTCGAGACTCATGGCAAAGACCAAGCTCCCCAGAACAGGCCCCCTACTGGTTCAGGGCAGAAGCCCATTCTGGGAAACTGGTGGGATCAGTTCTGTCCGAGTTCAGAAAGGGAAAGTGAGTGCTGGCCAGGCTGGGGTGGACAGAACACCTCGACGGGCTCCAGAGCCCAGATTCAGCCAGGAACCTGCAGGCAACTCAGCCTGCCCCCAGCTGAGGCCCTTTTTGGACCCGAAAGGGAGAGATAAACCCAGCGCTTTGGTCCCACCCACCCGCTCCCACACTGGGAGGAGACCATGGCTCCACACACAGCCCCTGTCAGGCCCAGGGGCGGGCATGGGGGCTCACCTGCCTCCTGCATGTGTGGACAGAGTCCTGGAGAGTGAGGAGGGCCGCAGGGAGTACCTGGCGTTTCCCACCAGCAAGAGCTCGGGCCAGAAGGGGCGGAAGGAGCTGCTGAAGGGCAACGGCCGGCGCATCGACTACATGCTGCACGCAGAGGAGGGGCTGTGCCCAGACTGGAAGGCCGTGAGTCAGGCGGGCCCAGCAGCCAGGGCCATGCAAAGAGAGCGCAGGGCCCAGGCGCTGCAGCTCTCGACAGCCGACTCCCTGAGACCCCACATCCCAGGCCACTCTTACAATGACACCCATCACTCCCTTAGACCCTCAGGGCCCCAGGTCTTCCAAGCCCCATCCCTCTGACTGCAAGAAGGTCCCAGCCCCAGGGCCTCACTTCGGGGATCCCCAGGCCGCTCCCTGCAAGATGCCCTTGGAATCTGACCAGGATGTTTCTCCCCTCTCCCACTGGCCCCAGGAGGTGGAAGAATTCAGTTTTATTACCCAGCTGTCCGGCCTGACGGACCACCTGCCAGTAGCCATGCGACTGATGGTGTCTTCGGGGGAGGAGGAGGCATAGACCATCCGGAGCAGCGGGGCCTCTGCCAACCCTTGGAGCTGCAGCCCATCCCTGGGCCGTGTCCCCTCCATCGAGCGCCTGGTGCTTGGGGGAGGAGGGCAGGGACAGGGAGGGAGCCACAGTCAGTGCCCAGGAACCTGGAAGTTGCGCTGCTCTGCGCCTCTGGGCCTCACTGTGGACAGAGGAGTCAGGCCCGTCCCGGGAGCCTCCAGCTGCCTAACCAGTGCCATTCTTTCACAACACGATTTTCTACAAATCTACAGCACAACCGAGTTTGTAACCCGTGGGTTAGTATGAGGACCGGGTTCATGTACTCTCTGTATCTCTTAAGCTTCGTCCAGGGTTCTTTATTTTTGTCTGCTGCCAATGTCGTCTCGCATGCCTGCACCCTCGCATGCACGCTGCCCGCATGCCACGTGCCATGCCGTAGCCACAGACCCCTTGCTCGGGCCTCACCCAAGGCCAAACTCCAAACACAATCAGAACCAGCCAAAGAAGCACTTCCTGGGCACGGCCACCAGCTCTCCCGCCTCCAGTGTGGGCCGGCTCCCGCAGGGTCCGAGGGCTGCATCCCTACCAGCCAGCCCAGGGCTCTTCCCAGGGTCTCGCATTCAAGGGCGATTACATTTTAAAAAGAAAAACAGAAAAAGGTTAATCATAAAACCAACCCTCACTTCACAGGGTCTGTAAGTCACTCATAGAACTTTGCTCTTCCTGAGACAGGGTCCCTTCCCCAGCTCAGGCACAACAGGGTCTGGCAGGCTCTGGCGCCCCGGGCCTCCTCTGGGAGCCTCCCATCTGGGCAGTGGAGCCATAAACGGGGAATCCGAGAAGAGAGCATCCACTTTTTTTTTTTTTTACAGGAAGAAGGGACTCACAGCATAAAGGGGGGTGGGGGGGATCCTGATTTTGAAAATAATCTATTTGTAGCTTCTCTTCTATCAAAACCAACACATCCTCTTCTTTCTGCCAATCCTCTCCCCCACTGGACACCTCTCTGGTTCGGGACCAATCCCTCCCTGGGGACGTGCCCCACCTGCGTGCCGAATGAGCTCAGGAACCCCTGCCTGCCCCCCGGGTGGGGCTGCGGCTCTGGCCTCCCAGGCCCATCCTCAACAGCTACCCCAGCCAACAACACCAAGGCCACAAGGGGACCCCGGCCTAGGAAGCAGGAAGCCAAGCTGCAGAGAGCAGCCTGGCCCTCCCAGTGCGCGGGCTGGGGCAGCAAGACTGACAGTTGCCGCATGCCCAGGGCAGGGTATGGTACTGGCACCCAAGTTCAGCATGGCAGAGCTGGCCAACAGCCTGTGGTCCCTGATCTGCCTCCAGCCCCAAGCTGCCTATAGCCCCCAGGCCCCTTCGGCAGCACTGCCTCTGCCCACCTGCCTTTAACAGACTCCAGGGCTGCTCCTGTCATGCAGCGAAGGTTCTGTCTGTTTCAAAGTTCCAGACTCAACTTGAGGGACTGTTTTTGACAATCCCCGCTGACCTCCGCTCCTCGTGGCGCCCTGGCCCTGCACCCAGCCTGGCCCAGAGCTGGCTTTGCCTGGTGAGGCTGGAGGGAGCACCAGGACCTGCTGTCTGCTGTCAGCCCCTCCTGGTGCTGGTGCCCTGATGCTGTGCCTTGTCACCCATTGAGCTGCAAGAGGGACCAAGAGGGGGCCACGCAGCCAGCCAGATGCCTGGCCCTGTGCTGGGGCAGACAACACTGCGGAGCCTGGCACTAGGACGTGCGTCCTTGTGACACTGGCCTGTCTGAACTCACCTGGCCTGGGAAGCACCGTCTGTGCCCGGGCCCAAGCCCTGCCCCCGCTAGAGTCCAGAGCCAGGAAGGGGCTGCTGAGGGCGAGCGTCCTGCTGGGCTCTCTGCCTGGCCAGCGAGCCTTGACTGGGCTTCATGCTGTGGAGGCCCCCAACTCCCAGAAGCAGCTGGGATTCTGCTCACACAAGCAACTGGGCCGGCCGGCCCTGGACTCCTAGACCCTGAGCCGCCTGCCGACTGCCTGCACAGGGAGAACAGCTGAGGCCCGGGCAGGGCCCCCACACCAGACCCCAGCATAGCTTCCCCACCCAGGCACCCCCCTTCCTGGGGCAGCAGGCATGGGAGTCAGGGCTGCACGCTCCTCCCCTCCCACCTCACAGGCGGCCTTAGGCAAGTCATTTTCTGTCATCACAAGGTCGCCTCTGCCTAGTCAGGTCCTGGCGTCCAGAGTAAGGACGTGCGGCCCCCAGGCCCCCACATCCCTCCCTCAGCTCCAAGGCCAGGACGCCCCCTCCCCGCCCCCGCCCACTCACGTGTCTCATTGTGGCTGCCTGTGGACTCCCGGGCCTTGTGTACAGGCCTGGCCCTTCCACTGATTTTTAAAAGTGAACCATTGCTGGATCTCAGATTCTGTGGCATCTAAGGCCTAGCAGGGGTGGGCACAGGGGTTACCCGAGGCCCATACCAAGACTCTGTGCCTGCCCTAGGCCCAGTCTCAAAGGAAGCCACGAGGCACGGGGGCCGCTGAGGAAGGAAATGTTCATTTTCATTTGTCCAAAACCACCTTAAGTTTTAAGTATATTAATCTTGATGCTTTTTAACTATTGCTTTTTAACTTGCTGAGATTTAGAAATACTGTTAAAAGAAAAACTTTTTTAATTTCTGTATTTTTTTCTGTATTGTATCTTCATGGGACATTAGGGGTTTTCTATGGTAAGCACACCTACGGTTTTGGTAAAAACATCAAATATATATCCAGACGGTTCTTCCCTAGAAGAAAAACAAATCTTTACACCTGATAAAATATTTTGCAAAGAGAGGTGTTCTTTTTCCTTACTGGTGCTGAAAGGAAGGATGGATAATGAGGAGAAAATAAAACTGTGAGGCTCAAGGCTGGTGTTCTCCACTTATTTCAGCGACAAGCTGGGGCCAAGCCTCAGGGGCACGCCTGGGGGCAGGGGAGGGAGTTCCTGCCCCCAACTGCAGGATAGGCGCTGCCCAAGTCTGCCCTGAATCCGAGGACACCAGAACTCTGCTCATACAGGCGGCTTGGCTGGCCTGGCACAAGCCTCACCTCCTGAGCTGCGAGCCAGAGGCCACTGGGTTCTCTCACGTGGTGTCTGCTGTTACCTCTGAGAGCTGGGACATAACCAAAGCGGGGTTAGTGTGTGAGAGAAGCAAGGTCACAGTGCCTACTTGCCTCCCTGGTGAAGTGGGGCTGGGCAGGGGCTGCTCCCTGCCATACCCTACCTGCAGGAGGGGCTTTCCAAGCTGAGGGCGGTGCAGAGAACAGGGCTGCCTCCCAGCTCCCCTGACAGCCGCTTTCCTGGGCCTGCATCTCAGGAACTGCTCTGGGACAGCTGCCTTGTGTCCAGTCTCAGGTCCTGGCAGGCCTCCAGCTGGTGCAACACTGAGGCCAGACACCTATGGATGTGGCTTGAAGTTATCTGTCAGGTTAAAGGGCCAGAACCCAGGCCTCTCAGCCCGGGCCCAGCCAGGGTCTTCAAGCCCCAGAGACCCAGCCACAACTCAGCATCTCCACTCCGTAGAGGGCCAGAAATCTCCACCCTCCTAGCAGAAGCCAGAAGAGCAGGGACCCGGAGATCCCCGAGAGTGGGACAGGCAGGACAGGCTCCCACCATGGGGACTGCTCGCCAAGGGCGGCGTGGACAACCCCACCGGCCAGCCCAAGCCCCCAGTGCTTCCACTCCCTCCCCAGCTGGGGAGAGATGTCTCCGCATTGGAGCTTTCTCAGCACCTCAGAAGCACAAGCAGGGGGGTCTCCCCAGCCCCTCCAGGGCTCCAAATTCAGTCACCCTCTCATGCTCCCTGCCACAGCTGGAGCCAGAGGCCAGCAGTGCAAAGATGCAACAAGATGCAACACGGCGCAGTCTTTCCCACCCCTGAGGCCGAGCAGCTCCCAGAGAGGAGAAGAGGGCCTTCAGCCTTCCCCCCTAGAAAGCCATGAGCCACTCAGAACCCCAGCCCTCAGGCCACTTTATTGCTCAAGAGTGGTCATTCTGGGGTATCTGCGAGCCTGAACTCCATGGCGATGTCGCCTGTGTCGGGGTGAAACTCCACCGCATAGCTGACAGTCCGTGGGCCACCCACCAGTGCTCTGTGATCTGGGGCAGGGCTGAAGAAGTAGACGGCCTGCTTGCAGTGGGGGTTCCAGCAGCAGCCCCCCTGTAGGAAGAAGAGCAGGAAGATAGTGAGGGCTCCCTGGCACCTGAGCCTCCTTGCTAGCCAGCCTCCAGCCCAGGCAGCTCACAGCAGAGAGAAGCTGCTCAGAGGCCAGATGGCCCAGGACCACTGGGGGGTCATCATGTGGCCCGAAGAACTTGTGACAGAAACACCCAGAGCACGGGGGCAGGAAGGCCTCCCCAGGTGGCGCCTGCTCTCAGGGTCTGCATGCATACTGGGCCTGGCACACAGGCACTACCTCAGGGTCTGCAGGCTCCAGGAGGCCAGTGCTGAGCGTGCACTCCGGGGTGAGGTGGTACTCCATCCATAGCACCGCTGCGTGGCTTCGCCCGGGCCTGCCAAGGAGAGGGGGCCCAGCAAAAGTAGTCACACAAGAGGCAGAGGGGCACAGCTGCAGCTCCTGTGGCTTTCCAGAAACTTGTGGTCTTCCCCACTTCCTTCCTGCCCTGCTGGGAGCTCCCAGTGCTGCATCTACATAAACGTTCCTCAGAAAAACCCCAGCCAGAACAGCCGCAGCCAAGCCCCCACCTGAGCCAATCCGAGCCCTGCAGCCGGGCCACACATGGGGCAGGGCCGGCACGGCTCCAGGGTCCGGGGGGCTTGAAGCACAGCCTGGCACTGAAGGCTGGAAGGCCCCTCTGATACCCCAGACAGCAACCCTGGGAGCTCAGGTGGTGGCGCCCGCCCTGCCTGGCTGCCTGCCCCGGGTTGGGAGGTGCTTCCAGGAGAAGTCACTCCTCGGGCGAGGGTGGGGTGAGGGCCGGAGCAGGACAGGGCTGCCCGTGCCTGGACGCAAGCAGCGCTTGCTGACCCTGACCTGCTTCAGCTCCCAGGAGGGTTCAGGAAAATGGTGCACCGGTGACCACAGGAACTAAGCTCCCATCTTCCTGAGCTGTGATCCAACAAGGGACCCTCAGCTGTAGGGGGTGAGCAGAGCCCTTCCTGGCTCCCCCACCACTGGCACACACAGGACCGTGGGAACCACCACACGTGCAGGGCCACTCTGACAGGGACGGGCAAGGTTGTGGGGAGGACGAATACCCCCTCCACATGTCAGTGCCTCGCAGGCCAACTGTGCTCACCACGGGGGTGAGAACTCCAAGGGCAAGCAGCAGCCCCTGCCTGCCCCCCCGCCCAGCCCTCCCTGCACCCACCTCCTGAGCTCCACAGTGCCCTCGGCACACAGGGGCTGCGAGGGCACCGGCTGCCGGAAGTCAAAGGCCAGGATCTGCCAGGGCTCGGAGAGGCTGCGGCACGGGTACTCCCACAGTGGGTGGGGCTCAGCCTCCCTGCTCTCCTTGAAGTCCAGGGCACGCTGTGAACAGAAGGCGGCCTGGGGGCTGCAGAGACAGGCCGGCGGCCAGACAGAGGGACCCCTCCCTGGCTTGGCTCCCACTGACTGCAGTCACAAGGGGTGTGCGTTCTCCCGTAAAGATGCCGAGCGCCCAGCAGACCAGCGGCTCCCCCTCTCTGCCACTTCTCTCTCATCAGTGGCTCCCCAGGCACTGCTGGCTCTGAGCCTCACTCTCCGGATTTTTAAGATGGGGTGGTACCGCCTGTCTCAAGCTGTTCTGAGGACCACACGTCTACATCACTGGTGAGAACACCCAGCACCTAGAAACTTGGTGACCACCACAGCTGTGTGGCCATGACAGGTGGGCCCCAGGCCACGGGGAGGGATAAATGTGTGACAATACAGCGCCGGTGCCTGGCGGCAGGTTGGGGGCACCTGCATCCAGGAGGGATGCAGAAAGCTGCCTGGAGGAGGGGAGCTGACGGTCAAATGGGAGCCGGCAGGAGAAGGGCCAGAGGAGGTCCTTGAGGATAGAGCTAAGCCAGGAGAGCAGGCCAGGGCACCCAGGCCAGCCCGGCCACTCTGCAGGGGTGGTGTGGGGAGCCAGCTAGGGCATTCCTGCAGCGGGACGTGGCCAGACTCAGATCTACAAGTTCATGTGGGCTCCGTGTGGAGGACGGCCAGAGCAGGAGGGGCCCAAACTAGGACGGCAGCAGTCAGGGGACAGCCTGGGTCAGAGGCTCACTGGGAGCACGAAGGCCAATGGCAGGGGACAGGAGGACTTGCCAGGGAGGATGCCCGGGGCCCTGGGCCTGGCTGGTCGTGTGAAGTGGCACCAGGTCTAAGACAGGGCACTGGAAGGGCCAGGCTGAGGGTGGGGAAGGGCAGGGGGATTTAGAAAGCAGAGAAGTAAAAATGCCTGGCACCCCACTGTGGGATATCCACCACTCTCGGCCATCTGCCTTAGCACACGAGAGACAGACACTGGCCCAGGACCAGAGTGGCAGAACCGTATCAGCAAGAGGGGACAGGGACAGCCAGGGTGGGCAGGCCATGAGCAGGGGCCCAGGGGAGGCATAGAGCACATGGATCCAGTGCATGCAGGGCTCAGCGCGAAGGAGATTTCTAAAAGCATCAGTCAATGGTCTGCTGTGAGAGGCAGGTAAGATGCAAACTGAAAATATCCACAAGGTTTAATTTACTTAAAAAAGTGTTCACACACAGGCAATCCATGTTCGCTATGGGAAAATGTGAGCAGAAAGGCGAGCAGAAGCAGAAAAGCCCCACCTCCCCACGCGCAGCTGCTGCTGCGGGGCCACCGCTGCTTCCCGCTCCTCCGGTGTCCATGAGATTTCTTTTTTTGAGACAGGGTCTTGCTCTATCACCAAGCCTGAAGGCAGTGGCGCAAACGCAGCTCACTGCAGTGCCTCAACCTCCCAGGCCAAAGCCATCCTCCCACCTCAGCCTCCTGAGTAGCTGGGAATACAGGTGTGCACTGCCATGCCCGGCTAATTTTTTGTTAAGACAGGGTCTTGCTATATTGCCCAGGCTGGTCTTGAACATCTGGGCTCAAGCAATCCACCTGCCTCAGGTTCCCAGACTGCTGGGATGACAAGCAGGAGCCACGTGCATTTCCTTAATACACAGCATGGCCCACGCTCCTCACCCTGCCCCTCTCCTGTGGATGGAACAGGACCCTCAGCTTCAGTCCTCATGAATCCAAAGACCACTGGCGCTGTCAGGACAGCCCATGGTTCTGGAGAACGTAGGCCCAGTTGCTAATCCCTACCATGTAAATAACCTGTGGGACACTCCTCAGGTACCCCTCCCGGGAATGGAGCCCCCACCGTGGAAATGGCTGCCTAAGAAGGTTCCCAGACAGCCTCTGGAAAGGCTGCCCCAATAGAAAACAAGCTGTAGGCACTGACGGGGGCAGTTGCAATGACAGGACGTGTGGGCCCAGTGGAAATTCTGACACAGGGTGACAGCACAGAGCCAAGAACAGGACTGGTACCAAGCAATGCTCATGTTGAACCACACAAAATGGCAGCGCCTGACCTCACTGCCCCCAACAGAAGAGACTGTGCTGCCCAAGCCAGGACCCTGTGAGAGGCCTGCGCCGCAGGAGCAGGCGCGGGGGGACTACGCAGAGTGTGGCCCTGCCTACCTTAATCATGTCGTCCATGATGTGCACGTCGAAGCCTTCGCAGTCACCACAGGGGCTCCGGATCCGCCACAGGTCCTGTGAGGAAGGAGCAGCCCTGTCCACACCCGCCCGCCAGGGCACAGGGAAGTGTGGCAGCAAGAACAAGAGGCACATCTTGCTGTTCCCTGCACACCTGAAAGAGACCCCCAAGTATGAAGGGGCTCAGAGAGAACAAAGATCCACAACGGTTTCTGTAACAGACTGGGTTGGGCGGGAACCTGCAACCTCTGACGTGACACCTGAGTCCTCTCCTATAAGGGACAATCAGCCAGAGCTACCAGGCTGGGGGCTGCACACTCCTATCCGGGCCATCCTGAACATCATTTCTTCGGGAAGAAATTTGTAAGCCATTTCTCTACCCAGCATCATCTCCAGTCCATGAGGATGCTGGGGAGAGAAAAAGGCCCTGCCAAGAGGAATCCAGAGGACACTCAGGCCACACGGCCTTCCCTCCGTTCCTCCTGGTCACATGCATGCATGGATTGTGACATCCCCTCTTCGGCCATGAAAACCAGAATTCATGTGGAAATCTAATTAGGTAAACAAGTAACACAGGAGAAATGCCCAGAATTTCAGAGATGGAGCCAATAAGCTAGGAGAGAAAACCACTCTCATCAAATGAGATACACTCTCCAACCAGGGTAGAGCTTTTCAAATCCTTTTAATAAAAATGCCCTTCCCAAAATGACTTTGTGACTATGGTTCTGCTTTGATGAGAAAATTAAAAGGAAGCTTTTCCATTTTTTCTTGCATAAAGCAGCTGACTCTCCCAATCTCAAAATGCTTTTAACAATTGAAGCCTCGGCTCTTAATGAGAGCAGAGCAGGCCACACGGCATGGCTTCTGAAACGCTTAATTTATATTTTTTAATTATTCTGATAAGCCACAATTGTAAAATGACAACACTCAGCCATTTCCATTTCGTATGTCAAATTATCACATTTTTTAAAAGGCAAGCATCTTCTACTCAACCCCACAGTGTGCTGACACAGAAAGAAAACACAAGCTCAAATCATCAAGGCCCGAGCTGCTCCACAGGTGCCCAAGGTTCCTGCAAGAGAACAAGGTTCCCCACCCGCCTCCTCTGCTTTTTTCTGCAACATCCCCAGGGTGGCCTACCCTGAACTCCACAACCACAGCGTGCAGCGAGGCTGCCTGGGGCATCACCACGGCACCTGGCCCCAGGTGCTGGTCCACAGCGGTCCGCACGTACCAGAAGTAGAGGTTGTGCCACGGCAGCAGGCTGGTAGTGAAGAATGGCTCGCCCAGGAGGAGAGAGACCTGGTGAGCAGGGCGAGAAGCAGGGCCCAGGCGTCAGAAGGGCTCGGCCCAGGAGCGTTAACAGGAACACGGAAGCAACAGGCCACTCGAGTCACTCAAGTCACTCCCTCACTCCCTCCCCCTCCCTCCCTCACTCAGTCACTCACTCATTCAGTCACTCATTCCCTCCCTCCCTCAGTCAACAAACAAGCAAGGCAGCAAGGCTCTGTACCTCCCCTGGAGGCTGTAAAGATTACAACCAGATATGAGACCCGTGCTCAGGAGGGCAGAGTGGAAGAGGGAAGCAGACAAAGAGACAAAGCGGGGCTGACCCCATGTGACAGAAAAAAGCAAGGATGGGGGTCATGGAGGGAGCCCAGAAATAAACGTGCCAGATGGGGCTTCCAGGGTGGCATCCTGTCAACCCCCACTGGACACTTCATCTCAGGACTTACCGGGGCTTGTCTCCGTCTCCCTCCCCAGGCTGTGAGCACCACAAGAGCAGGGACTGGCAGCCCAGCATCCCCAGCAGTGGGCCAGTGCCGTGACCAGATGTTCTGTGAACATTTGTGAGTAAAGGAACACATGCATGGCGAGGAGCCTGAACAGCCGAGGGAGGGGCAGCAGGGGCAAGAGTGAGGCCGGGAGACAGCAAGGCCCCCCAAGGTGAGGGTGTGGAGCTGCACAGGAGCCAGCCCAGCCCAAGGCAGCCAGGACAAGGTAAGGGGCTGGACTCATCCCGGAGGCGGCGGTGGGGGTGGTGGGTGTCACTAAAAGCTTTCATCAGGGGTTCAAAATCAGAAGGAATGTGATTTAGAAGATCCTGCTGAGGACCATGAAGTGTGGAAGGGAATCTGCAGGTGCTGGGGATGGATGCGACTTGGGAGAGTGCAGAAAGAGTCCGGGCAAGAAACGGAGACTCCAAGGTGGGAGGAAAGGAAGGAGTGGCAGAGGGTAAGGAGACAGCCAATCCCGGGCGGGCCCAAGCAGACAGGCACCAAAGGGGGGCCAGTCAGAGATGACGGAGGTGCAGCAGGAAATGCTGGGAGACAGAAAGGGCTGCCCTGAGTGCTTCCTGGCCTCCCCCCACAGCATCAGGAACATGGCAAGAACGCCCACTCCCGCCACTCCAATTCAACGTGACCCCAGTCTACCAGTACACCACATAGCAGCTTTCAGAATCATCTCCTATGCCCTCATCTATGAAGGAGAAAAAAGGCGACTTGTGGATAAATATTTATAGCAGCATTACTCACAACAGCCCAAAAGTAGGAGCCACCCAAAGTCCATCAGCTGATAAACAGATAAATAACATGGTCTATCCACACAACGGAATCTTACTCAGCAAGAAAGAGAAATGAGGTATTGATTCAGGCTACGACATGGATGAGCCCTGAAAACATGAAGCCACATGAGAGGCCAGTCACGAAAGACCACACACTGTCTGATTCCACTCACACAAGACGCCCAGAATGGGCAAGCTAAAGACAGAAAGGAGAAGAGTGGGACTGCGGACAAATGGTGCGTGACTGCCAGTGGGTAATGAAAGGGTTCTTAAACTGATGTAGTGATGATTATACAACCTTATGAATATACAAAAATCACTGAGTGAATAGTAAGGTATGTGAATTGTATCTCAATAAAACTGTTATTTTTTAAATGGGCAAAAGGCTTGAATAGATATTTCACCAAGCAAGACACAAGCACACGAAATGATGTTCACCATCATCAGTCATTGGGCAAATACAAATTAAAACTATGTGGAGACATCACCACACTCCCATTAAAATGGTTATGCTAAAAAAAAAGCCAATGCCAGGTGCTGGTGAGGATCCAAGAACCTGGACCCTCAGACGTTACCGATGGGGATGTCAAAGGGACAGCCACTTCGAACAACAGTTCAGCAGCTTCTTAAAAAGCTGACCGTAACTACCACATGACCCAGCAATCTACACCAAGGCATCTGCATAAGAGACTGAGGACATACATCCTAAGACCGGTGAACCCATGTTCACAGAAGCCTTATTCAAAGTGGCCAAAAACTGGACACAATCCAAACATCCATAAGCAGGTGAATGGATAGCCACACCGTGGAATGCTACGCAGCCTTAAAAAGAACGAAATGGGTGAACCTCAAAGACGTTATGCTCAGTGAAAAGGAGCCAGACTCACGAGACCACACACTGTGTACCTCACTTTTGAGAAATGCCAGAAGAGACACATACTGGAGACACAAACCAGACCAGTGGCTGCCAGGCCTGGGGCAGGGGGATGCTGACTATTAACAGGCTCCCGGGAATTTGGGAAGTAACAGAAATGTTCTCTTTTCATTCCCATTTTTTTAGAGACAAGATATCACTCTGTCAGCCATGCTGTAGTGCTCTGCCACAAGCACGGTTCACTGCAGCCTCCAACTTCTGGGCTCAGGCGATCCTCCCACCTCACCCACCTCAGCCTCCTGGGACTACAGGCACGTGCCACCACACTCGGTTAATTTTTTTTGTTTTTATAGAGACAAGGTCTCCCTATGTTACCCACATTGGTCTGGAACTCCTGGATCCAAGCGATTCTCCCACCTTGGCCTCCCAAAGTTCTGGGATTACAGACATGTGCCACCATGTCTGGCCTGGAAATGTTCTAAATGAGACTGGGTGATGGTTAACTCCATACATTTACTTAAAAAATCACTGAACTGTACACTTGAAATGCATTAATTTTGTGGTATGTCAACTACATCTCAATAAAGCTATTATTTAAAAAAAGACTGGCAGGAAAGATGAAAGATGACAGCTCTGCTTTGGATGAGTCCAGTTTGTGGGATATTCAAGGAAAGGTGACAGGATGGCAGCTGGACATGAGATTTGAATCCAAAATAGTAAAGAGTGAAGGTCGGCTCTGATGGTCACTGATTCACACATGAGAAGGAACATGAATACCAGAGAGGATGCAGTAGGGGGAAACGGGGGACACGGGGAGAGTGCCATGGAGCAGCTCAAGGGAAGGAGCAGCCAGGAAGGTGAGGGGAAAGCGACCTCCCCAGCACAGGCAGAAGTCCCGGGTCACAAGGACAAACAAGTAGAGCAGATGAAGCCTGCAGGGAGACCGTGGGAGTAACGACGAGGTTGCTGGCAGAAGCAGTTTCAGGGCCTGGAAGCCTGACTGCAGCAGGAAGCCGTGGACGGGGAATGAAGACAGGAGTGCAGTGGAGAGGAAAGGACGCGCTCTGCTCCTAGGAACCCCAAGACAGCTGCTCTGTTCTGACCTGAAGGAGCAGAAATAAGGCTGAGCTAAGAGCAGTACAGCCAGGTGTGGTGGCTTATGCCTGTAATCCCAGCATTTTGGGAGGCTGAGGCTGGCAGATCCCATGAGCCCAGGAGTTCAAGACCAGCCTGGGCCACATGATGAAACGCTGACTCTACAAAAAATACAAAAATTAGCCGGGCGTAATGGCACATGACTACAGTCCCAGCTACTCGGGAGAGGTGAGAGGATCGCTTGAGGCTGGAAGGTTGAGGCTGCAGTAAGCCAAGATCGTGCCACTGCACTACACCCTGGGCGACAGCGCGAGACCCCATTTTCAAAAAAAAAAAAAAAAAAAAAAAAGGAGCAGTGCAACCATCTGCTCGCTGGGCAGCTCCATGAAAGCCTCACCACACCCTTGATGGTGGGAGCTCCTAGGAGGTAAGGTTACGTGGAGGACCCACCGTGAGACCCCAGGGACAGGGTGGGGCCTAGGCTACTTCAGTGCCGTGCTGCCCACCCTAACACAGCCCAGCGTAGCCGAAAGGCTCCTGCTACTCACCTTTCTGCCCTTCAGGTCCTCATTTGTTAATAATTCTGGCCGTTTCTCTATGATGTTAATTTTATCTTCCAAGTGGTTAGCCTTGAAGATCTTAGAAAGAAAACCGTAAAATTACTGTATTTATACTAAAGTATTGTTTTTATCAGGAAAAATAATCTCTCAAAGTTGCATTCTCCACTTTGAATTTTCTGGCAAATAATTCTGGAAAACCACTTTTATCTGCTTTGTGGAAATCCTCTCCTTGGGGGGCATCCTATAGACTATGGATGAGATCAGGAGCAGAATGTGATAAAAGCAAAAGAAATTTCTCCCGCAGGTGCACACCAGGACTCAGTGCGAGCCTGCAGTTCTGGTGAAGGGAGTTCCCCTTTGGAGAGGAAATCAAACCAGTTACTGGCCAGGGAGAGAAATGCCATCTCCCATCAGGCTGTGAGCACTGGCTCCCTCAGCACTGATGTCCCAGAAACACATCCTACATTCGATTCTACCACAACAGTAGCTTTATGTGAAGTGAGGAGAAAAGCCTAAACTTCTTCAGACACAAAAAAACAAAGCAGAGTGCAAATGCCTGCCTCTATTTCAGTGACAGCCCCCAAGGCCTCTGGCTGCTCTCCAGGCAGCAACCAAGACAACACAGGGGTGCAAGCGAGCTGCCACTCCTTCGTTCCCCCCCCGGGACAATGCCACTTCAAAGCCATCAACCCAGACCCCACAGGTCCTCTCACTATTTCAGCAACAACAATTCTCACTTACTTTTCTCAACAGTTTGTGAGAAGCTGCTGAGCTCTCGACTGTAAACACCTAGAGGGAACACCATGCTATTAGTTGTAAGATATTCACTTAATAGAGAAGAAATTAAAGATTAAAATGTGACAAGACCATCCTAAGGCAGAGGACACACCTGAACAACCCTCCCTGCACTCATTCCCTCCCTGGGGCAGCCTGAACACCAGCTCTGAGGCCTGATGCATGCCTGCACGCACAGGCAATAAACCCCCCAGCCCCTGACCCGAGCATGCTGTGCCCACGACAGTGGCCTTTGCAAAGAGCCTTGACCACAGAATTGTGCACCCGGACCACACGACGCCCTAACTCACGAGCCCACCCCAGGAGGCTGACAAGGGTGCACGTCAATACCTGCTCCACCCCCAGGTGATGGGCCAACATGGAGAGCAGGCTGCCATCGCTGACACACAGACACACGCTGTCCGGCTTCAGCACCTGTGGGGAATGGGCAACCTCAGCACAGGGCTTCCTCCAGTTTGCCAGAAGATTCCTGCTGGCAAGCTGTCAGAAATGCTTCCCTTCTCACCCCACTTGCCCAGACCTCGGACCATCCCCCTGCGTCCTCATGCAGTAACCACCCCCAGCCACAAACATGCCCGCCTTGCTCATGTCTCCCCACCTGTCCCCACTGTCAGAAAAGACACTCCTCAACCCAGCCTAGTGGCCCCGCTAAAGGCCTGCCCCACCTGCAGGCCACCTCCCAGTCCATGACAACAGGCTTCTTCCCTGTCTGGTGACAGCACAGACAGCTGAGAGCCTCCAAGGCTCGAGTGTTCACAATTGACTCCCCAAAGTCAGGGATGCCTTTCTGGGTGACAGACCCCTCTGAGAGAAACTCAGGATGGCTTGGATCCTCCTCCATCCCCCAAAATGCACACATGCACACTTATTTCTGTACACACCCCCAAGGGCCTCAAGAGACCCTCCCTCTAAGCCCCATCTGTAATCCCCAGGCCGAGTCCCCTGCTACAGGTAGCAGGGAGCAAAGGTTTTCAGGCAGGAGAGCGACATGATCAGATTTACATCTTAGAAAATTTTAGAAAGGCGACAACACATGAAAAGAGGGGTGGCCTAACCCACTGTGACCACCCACAGCAATGACTGTGTCTGAAAAGGCAAAGGCGTCCAGCAGGAGCCCAGCCAGAGGCTCTCCCAGTAGAGCAGAGAGCAAGCCCTCAGGAAGTCCAGCCCCAGGCTCTCCTGCTTTCTGCTCCAGTGCCCACCCCAGGAGGCGATCGCTGAAGCCACTCATAGACAAGAGGACACAGGAAAGAAACAGCAAATCATAAGCAGAGTGCTGGGGCTCATGGGACAAACTTATTTTTCTCTTTTCCCCACAACCAGCCAAGTGGCTGGACACTTACGGTCCTCAGAGCCTGGACGTATCGATCAGTTCTGTCCTGATCATTGATCTCCCCAAACCGAGGCCGGTTCCAGAGCAGGTGAGCCTGGCAGTCGCACACGGGGCGCATCTGGCGGACTCTCTCATTCTTTTCAGGGCTAGGCCAGGAGATGAACAAACAAACGTGGGCTGTGAGCGCCTCCACAGGTCTCTAGAGGGCATGAATCTGGACACTGGTCTCCAGTAGGCATGAGAGCCTAGAGCACCTGCTAGTTCCAGACTTATCCTACGCGTCTGCTCTAAACAGATTCCAGCAACCCATGACAGCCTCTCCTGGGTATACACGAATGGGCACTGACACATCGGTCACAAATCTTTGTTCTTATATTATCCTGTCCAGACACAAATCAACCCACTGGCACCTCCAAAGGATCTGTAAATGGGGAATTTACATGCAAGTCTCAGAGGCTCATCCTCCACCCCCATGAGGCTCGACATACCCGGTCCTCTGCAGGCTGTACCATACGCAGTAGTCATCGTGGTGGGCTACCAGATAGAGCGCTGAGCCCTGCACCACAGGCTCCTCTTGTGGCAGGAAGTACACACACTGCATCCAGTGGTCTCGCCACTGAAACGCAGAACAGAGTCAGCTGTCAACAAGCTGCAGCGTGAGCAATGCTTCTAATCCAGGAGCCGAATGCCAGAGAACTGCCAGTTTTCAGGACGTCCACAACGTAGACTGCAGCTGGCATTTGTGGCCAAGGAGATAAAGAAATAAACTCTAAACTCAGAGGCCAGTGGCCCAAAAGTTTGCGGGAACCCTGTTGGCTTCAGGAAGACACAATGTGGCCAAGGGCAGCGATCTGCCACAGTGGCTCAGGGGAGGGGACAAGTGCAGGCTCCAGTCCCCACCCCATCAGAGTAGCACCAAAGCTCTCTCTTCAACATGTAGGGCTGTGCTGAATGTTTCATTTGAAGGAAAAAACAATGGTTTAAACCTAGTGGTTTGAGGGGAACCTTTTCAGAATAGTCCCATGGCACGCATTCCAAAGGCTTTAACATACTCGGAATTTACAAAACAGTCAAACGCAATGCACTAAACCTAACTGGATCGTAGACTGAGGAAACAAAAGCTATCAAGGACTTCTGGAGACAAATTTTATTTTGAACCATATGTTAGACGATACTATGGAACCACTGTTTTTCTTAGGTGTGATCATGTGTTTCGTTTATGTTGCAGACTGTTTTCATTCTTGGGAGATGTGTTGAGGTATTTAAAAGTAAAGTGTCAGATGTCTGCAACTTACTTTCAAATGATTTAGCAAAAAAAAAAATGCGTGCGCACGTGTGTGTGTGTGTGTGTAGAGATGCAGGGCAAGAGGCAGAAAGACAAAGACAAAGCAGGTATTGTTAGGTAACATGGGGTACCTTAAAATGGCACCGTACCTTAAGATGGGGCCGGTTCCGGGTTCTTCTCCCCTCCTTGACCGGGCACTGTCTGAACCCGCCAAAGGAGGGCCAATCAGAAAGAAGTATCTCCCGCCTTCCCTTGGGCCCGCCCCTAGCCCAATCCACGTAGGTCCAGCACACCAGCAGCCCTCTCTCTGTCTCTTCTCTTCCTTCTCCTTGCGTGGTGCCGCTCGATACCTCCAATAAAGATCTCTTGACCGCGACCGGTGTAGTTTGGTCTCCGCCCGGCCCCTTTCATTAGTGCCGTGACTCAGATCGGGACTCCCCACCCCCCTCGGTGGGACCCCGATCCCTTTCGGGCTCAGTCCAGACCCCGGCCAGTCTTCGCTCATTCTCCTGTTCGCCAAGCTGTTCGCCCAACACCGGCCTCGTCTCGGTAAGTCTTCCCCTCCAGGGTCTACCTCTCTAGGCAGGCAAGAGACCCCACAAAGCGCCTTGCCTCAAGCCCCTAAGGCCACGGTAGAACCCAAATAGCAAAACTGGCCCACATATCCCCTAGACAACCAAAGCAAATGGCCCACTTATGGGTCTCTCGATCCTAACATTCTCCAGGATCTCTACAATTATTGTGAGTGAACAGGAAAATGGGTAGAGATCCCATATATCCACGCCTTCTTTCTCCTATGGGATAGACCTAACCTTTGTCTCCCTTGCAAACTGCAGCAGCTCCTTGCCGATAAACCGCCAACCTCTCCCTCTGCCCCTGACTTCGACCCAGCCGACGAACCCCCCCGCCCCCGGCCACCACCCTCCGCCACGTCCTCCGGCCGCTACCCAACCGGAAGTCGCCCAGCCTCCCGCTGCCCGCCCCCCCCCGATGCCCTCAACCGCCTATCCCGTCAGCCCCAGCCTTCAGACCCCCCACCACTCACTCAAAGTCACACCCCCCCCCGGCCCCCCTTAGAGAGATGGCAGGAGCTGAAGGTATTGTCCGAGTCCACGTCCCCTTTTCTATGGCTGACTTATCACAAATAGAAAAACACCTAGGCTCCTACACTTCCAATTCTGCTTCCAATACCTCATCCAAGCTTATAGCCTTCCATGCTCTCTAACACCCTCCTCCCCGAGAAGTGTAGGCGAGTCTAGGAACAAGCTCGAACTTATGCAGCATACAGGATAAAAATGAAAACCCATCCGCTTTTCTAGACCGCCTTACACAGGCACTCCAACAATACACCAACATAGATCCCGAAACCCCAGACGGTAGGCAACTCCTCATGTCCCATTTTTTGCTCAGAGTTTTCCTGATATCAAAGGTAAACTAAAAAAAACTGGACAAAGGCCCCCTCACCCCTCAAACTGAGATCTTAGCAACGGCATTTAAGGTGTATCACAATCGAGATGAGAAGGCAAAGAGGCAGAAGTACCAGTTACTGGCACAAGCCCTTCAAGCCTCCCCTCGATCACACGGCCATAAGTTGTCGTCTGCCCATCCATCCCAACGTCAGCCCCCAGGGCCCTGTTTCAAATGCAGAAAGGAAGGGAACTGGGTCCGAGAGTGCCCAAATCCCAGGCCCCTCAACCGGCCATGTCCTAAATGCCACCAATCTGGCCACTGGGGCGTAGACTGCCCCGGCTCCCAAAGCGGGGCCGGGCCGGCCACCATCCCAACTCCCAATCTTCTAGGATTGGCCATTCAAGACTGACGGGGCCTTGGGACTTCCTTCCTGACACAAATCATCACCACACAGGAGCCCAGGGTCTCTTTAACAGTGGATGGATGTCCCATCACCTTTCTCCTAGACACCAGAGCTACTTTCTCGGTTTTAAGGGAATTTTGGGGCGCCACTTCCCTCTTTGGATCTCCCATAGTCGGGGTCAGAGGCCAAACCATACGTCCAAGAGCCACTCCTCCCCTCTCCTGCACTTTCTCTGGCCACATCTTTTCCCATCAATTCCTAGTCATGCCACAATGCCCACTCTCCCTTTGTTAAGAAGAGACATCCTCTCAAAATTCAAAACCTCTATCACCTTTAATCCAGCCATCCCCCCCAAAATCCACCTCACTCATTGCCCTAGTTGCTGATTCCATATACCAGGCTCCTGCTCCTCCTCCGCCTTCGCTCCCAACAGGCGTCAATCCTGTAGTTTGGGATACTACCACCCCTTCGTTAGCACTATGCACCCCCATACAAATCTCCCTCAAAAATCCACATCACTTTCCCAGCCAACCCCAGTATCCTCTCCCCACCTCTAGTCTGGGAGGATTACAACCAGTTATCTCCGATCTCCTCAGGAAGGGGTTCCTTAGACCAACCCACTCACCATTCAACACCCCCATTCTTGCAGTAAAAAAATCCAATGGCACATTCTGCCTTGTTCAGGACCTCAGACTCATTAATGAAGCCGTTAAACCCATTCACCCCCTAGTCCCCAACCCCTATACTCTCTTGTCCTCAATTCCTATCTCAAGGATGCTTTCTTCACCATTCCTCTCTCCCCCCAATCACAAGATCTCTTTGCTTTCACCTGGACTGACCCAGACACCAAACAGTCACAACAACTGACATGGACCATTCTTCCCCAAGGGTTCAGAGATAGCCCTCACATTTTTGGCCAAACCCTAGCTTCACACCTACAAAAATTACACTTTCCCCAGTCCACCCTCCTACAATACGTTAATGACCTCCTCCTATGCATTCCCTCTCTAACTGTCTCACAAACTGACACCACCTCTCTTCTCAACTTCCTTGCTGACCAAGGCTACCGAGTATCCCCCCAAAAGGTCCAGCTCTCCCTCACTCAAGTCACCTATCTAGGAGTCCTCCTTGCCCATGACTCAAAGGCCACCACCCTAGACCAAAAGTGCTTCATTAGAAGTCTTCCCATCCCAAAAACCAAACAAGAGATTCTCTCCTTCTTAGGACTAGCAGGCTACTTTAGAACTTGGATCCCCAACTACTCTTTATTAGCAAAGGCCCTATATGATCTCTCCCGAGGTACCCCATCCGAGCCTGTAGAGGCCAGTCAAGCAGCCCTTCCTGTCACTCCAACAGGCACTACTCAAAGCCCCAGCCCTACATCTTCCAGACTTACAACAACCTTTCATTCTATATGTACATGAGCACAATGGCTTGGCTCTTGGAGTCCTAGGTCAGATGCACGGACCCACCTTTGCGGCAGTTGCATACCTATCCAAACAATTCTGAGAGCGAACTCGGCCCGCAGGGAACTGAGTTTTCTCCTTTCCCTCCTCACTCGTCCGGCCTGGGTTTCCTCCCTTCTCTCGCTCAAAAAATCCTGGTACCAGGTAACCCATGGCCCTCGGCCTTACAGAGGCCCATCAGTTCTTTCGTTTCAGTGACGACCAGCTCAAAGGTTCTGACTCGCAACACGGCCATCGGCTAATAGGGGACGCCCTGTTCAGCCAGCCGCCGTATACATATACCCCTTCCTCTCTCACCATGGGAGGCTCTGCATCCCTGCCGGCCAACTAGACCCCACCGTGAGAGGGTGGGCCCCCTGCCTTCGGGCCCTGGCTGCAGCCTACCTACTACTTCAAGAGTCAAAGAAATTAACGTTTAGGGGAGCTGTTGTCATTACCTCCCCCCATCACCTCAAGGAACTCCTGACCTACAAAAGTCTCCGCGTACTGTCTCTCCTAGTTTCCTTCCTGCACGATTCCGCTGTAACTTTCCAAACATGTGCACCCCTCAATCCCGCCACCCTTCTGCCTGTCTCTCCTTAAACACAAACCCACAAACCCCTCTAAAGCCAGGCACGCCTGTACCCCACAACCCTCTCAAAGTTCGCATTTCTAAAACGCCCTCCAGGGCCGCGCGCGGTGGCTCACGCTTGTAATCCCAGCACTTTGGGAGGCCGAGGCGGATGGATCACGAGGTCAGGAGATTGAGACCACAGTGAAACCCCGTCTCTAATAAAAATACAAAAAAAAATTAGCCGGGCGTGGTGGCGGGCGCCTGTAGTCCCAGCCACTCGGAGAGGCTGAGGCAGGAGAATGGCGTGAACCCAGGAGGCGGAGCTTGCAGTGAGCCGAGATTGCGCCACTGCACTCCAGCCTGGGTGACAGAGCGAGACTCCGTCTCAAAAATAAATAAATAAAAAAATAAAACGCCCTCCCTTCCTACTATTCCTAAGGCGTAAGCTGCCGCCCTCATGCCTGCTCTGAGCCTGCTCTTCTGGCTCTCCGCCTCTTACATCTTCTTCTACGGACCCTCCTCCGCCAACAGGCCCACTTCACAACCCTACTACCTGTTCACCCTCAAAGAAACCTACAACGCTAACCGGAGGTCACACACCAATGTCATCAGTTACACCCGATGCTCCGTCGACGCATCCTCAGTAAACCTTTCCCTCCCTAAACTCACCATAATAAATAGCGGTTAGGACCCTTATTTCCACATGTTCCACTTTGCCATTTGCTTTCCACACCAACAATCCCGCAGCGCCTGTAAAACTGAATGGCCCCAAAACTATGGGTGTCCCTGGACCAGCTGTGTTATGAATTAAATCACCAAAAAAACAGACAGACCCCATTCATATATTATGTCACCAAAACAATGCCTCATCTCGAGCAATTCACATCACCGACCCAGCCAACGCAATCTGGGGCCAGGCAGCCACAGGGGGAATATACCCAAGCAATGCCTGGTCTTATCCAGCACAAACTATAACCATCACCCGTACCCTAAAAACTGACTCCCAACAGGTTCTCCCTACTTCCGATTGTTTCCTCATTAAGTTTCTCTTCCATATCTAACCAAACATTTAACCAGCTTCTCCTCAGAAACTACCAACTTTTAGCCACCAGCGAGGACGGGACAGATTCCACAGACGGGCTCACAACCTGCTAACCCAAGCCAGTCATGACAACCGCCAACCGATTCCACAAATTGCTCAACGATCTCTGAGCCGACAGCTGGCTCATCGCCAACCCATCCCTGCCCCTCAACTGGCTCACGGCACTGGAGGATCTATACCTACAAGGAACATTACCCCACGAACAACCCTGACAGTTCTCCCTGTGCCCCCTCCCCACAGCGCCCCCACTCAGCAGGAAGCAGCCAGATGAACCACGACGCCCATTTTCCTCCATTTAAGAAAACAAAAAGGGAGGAATGTTAGGTAACATGGGGTACCTTAAAATGGCGCCATACCTTAAGATGGGGCTGGTTCTGGGTTCTTCTCCCCTCCTTGACCGGGCACTGTCTGAACCCGCCAAAGTAGGGCCAATCAGAAAGAAGCATCTCCCGCCCTCCCTTGGGCCTGCCCCTAGCCCAATCCACGTAGGCCTAAGGGATATAAAACCCAGCACACCAGCAGCCCTCTCTCTTCTCTTCCTTCTCCTTGCATGGTGCCGCTCGATACCTCCAATAAAGATCTCTTGACCGTGACCGGTGTAGTTTGGTCTCCACCCGGCCCCTTTCAGGTATGGCAAACGTTAACAACTGGTAAATTTAAATTAATAAAGGGACTATCAGTGTTCATTTTCACATATTCTGTGGATATATAATTTTTCAAAATAAAAAGGCGGGAAAATACAAAAAGGTTTTGGCTTATTCTTCGAATTAAATTGAAGTATTTAAATAACTGAATATTCTAAATTGTGAAACATGGTTGACAATGATCCACAGTCAATTTTTAATAAGCTGTGCTAGTCCTTACTACAAACCCCACATACAGGATTCTATCCTACGAAAATCCAAAAAAAAACAAAAAACAAAAAAAAGAAAAGAGTTATATTCACATAAAAATGCAAATCACAGAATTATTTATACCAGCAAAAACTGGAACCCACCCAAACAGCCAGTACTCAGAACAGGATATAAACCCTCATGTAGAATATGGACAGACATCTTAAACGCTGCTGCTGAAGGCTACGGGGCCCGGAACAGAGATGAGCCCCAACGACACCCACGCGTTTGGAGAGAGACCAAACAAAGGGAGCTATTTTGAGTGAAAGGGAAGACCATGAGTGATATTTTTATTTTATATAATGAGGTTTATTTCTCTCATAATTGTTAAGCTTCTTTTTGAAGGAAGAACTGCCCTAAAAAGTAGATGCCAGCTGGACGCGGTGGCTCACACCTGTAATCCCAACAATTTGGGAGGCCGAGGCTGGCGAATTGCTTGAGGCCAGGTGTACGGGACCAGCCTGGGTAACACACCAGTGACCCCCATTTCTACAAAAAACACAAGATTAGCTAGGCATGGTGGCACGTGCCTATAGTCCCAGCTACTCAGGAGCCTGAGGTGGGAGGATCGCTCGTGCCCAGAGTTCACAGCAGCAGTGAGCTAAGAAGTGCCACCACAATCCAACCTGAGCAATAGAGCAAGACCCTGTCTCTAACAAACAAAAACAGGAGATGCCTGGCTCAACTCTGAAGAGACGATTGCCTGCTCATTCTGTCACCTTCAGGAACTAAGAAAAACTTGGCCCTGTGGGACTCCAAGAGCACAGGTAAGGAACGTGCCCACCCGCCTGGTCTTGAATTTAACAAAAAGGCAGGAGAATGACATCCCCACACACTTAAGACGCCTACTTGAACATAAAAACTAGAAAATGAAAATCTGACCAGATATGTTCTGGAAAAATAAATAGTAACAGGAATAACACAGGTTCTTTTAAACCTTTTATTTATTCCCACACTATGCAAATATATGAAGACAGGAGAACCCTTCCCCGACCCCTCCTAGGCTCCCATGGCACTGCCCTGTCATCATGTCCTTCCCATACTCCCACCACAGGGACCTCCTGGGTCCTAATGTTGAGGAGCTGGTGACAGAACCCACTGTGCCAAGGTGGAACAGACTAAATATACTTAGGATCAAAGCAGTTACATGAATTCACAAGGGAGATTCATTAGCAACTTTCAAATTTCCAATCCAAAAGTCAACGCTGGTAGAGAAACAACACAAGACCCACAGTCAAGAGACCAGGGGCAGGACCCACTCTACTGCTCCTGGACACAAGGCCCCGCTCCAACCCCTGGAGCCTACTGAGTCCGGGTTGGCTATGGTTGTGGTTACCTGGTTTGTCTACTAAGAGGATTCAAGGAGAAAAAATACATAGTAGTGCTCTGAAGATATGCAAATTAAAAGTACTAACTTTTTTTTTTTTTTTTTTTGAGACGGAGTTTCACTCTTGTTGCCCAGGCTGGAGTGCAATGGTGCAGTCTCGGCTTACTACAACCTCCACCTCCCAGGTTGAAGCGATTCTCCTGCCTCAGCCTCCCAAGTAGCTGGGATTACAGGCGCCTGCCACCATGCCCGGCTAATTTTCTTTGTATTTTTAGTAGAGACAGGGTTTCACCATGTTGGCCAGGCTGGTCTTGAACTCCTGACCTCAGGTGATCCACCTGCCTTGGCCTCCCAAAGTGCTGGGATTACAGGAGTGAGCCACCAGCCAAAAGTACTAACATTTTAATGCTATTCTTATGCTAATTCTGCAACACAGTCTTAGGAAGAATGTGGCGCAGTGCCAATCTCAACTCTGTGGGTGAATTCAGAGTGACATACACACAGGCTGCAGAGGGAAGCTGGCATGCCCTGGCTGGACACACATCCACCAGGGGCCAGGCAACTGGAAGGTGGAGGGGAGACTAGGAAGCTCACATACTTCTTAGTCTCACATGCTGCTGTTGGTATGGGTACGCTGATTGACAGCAATCCCCCAGCAGTCACAACCGTTCGGCCTAAACAGTAACTCTGGGAATGGGGTAGGTGAAGCTGCTAAGGCCTTCCACAATGTTGTGGACACCTAGAACCAGCAGGTGAGCATTCAAAACAAAGCCAGCGGTTAAGGCCAGGCAGGCTGGACCATGAACAAAGGATGGTGCCTGAGGGCTCCTGGGTAGAGACAGGTTCTATTCTTGGCCCTGAAACCAAAACTGCCTTTGCAAAAAACAGTGAGAGAATTATGACAGTGAAAGAGATCTCATCTAACTAACGCCCATTTTGCTTTAATGTCCAAACTGCCCTTAATCATTCCTGGGTCCGGGCCAAGCTAACTGTGGGAGACATTTGGTTAATAGTTTATTTTTTATTCTTATTATTTTTTGAGACAGTCTCGCTCTTCCACCCAGGTTTCAGTGCAGTGGCGTGACCTCAGCTCACTTCAACTTCCACCTCCTGGGTTCAAACAATTCTCCTGCCTCAGCCTCCCCAGTAGCTGGAATTACAGGCACACACCACCACATCTGGCTAATTTTTGTATTTTTAGTAGAAGTGGGGTTTCTCCATGTTGGCCAGGCTGGTCTCAAACTCCTGACCTCAAATGATCCACCCACCTGGGCCTCCCAAAGTGTTGGGATTATAGGCGTGAGCAACCACACCCAGCTGGTTAATACTTTAAATGATAACCGCCCTTCTCCCAAATTAAACTTAAACTGAATCAAAGATCATTAGGTTAGGAGGATGAGAGGAGGCTGAATTCTGCTAAGGTGAAGCCATTATTAGGTCACAAGATCTGCAACCTTCCCTGATTCCTCCTGCAGATAACACCACCGTTGTAGAAACTAAGACTGACCCTTTGAAATGTCTTTTCGGGTTTTTACGTTTCTGTCTGATGACTCCACCCAGAAGTGGACTCCCTCGCCTGCCAAACTATCCTTGAAAAACCCTAGCCTGGGCCGGGCGTAGTGGCTCACGCCTGTAATCCCAGCACTTTGGGAGGCCGGTGGGGCAGGTCGCCTGAGGCCAGCCTGGCCAACATGGAGAAACCCTGTCTCTACTAAAAATACAAAATTAGCCAGGCGTGGTGGCGCATGCCTGTAATCACAGCTACTCGGGGGGCTGAGGCAGGAGAATTGCTTGAACCCAGGAGGTGGAGGTGGCAGTGAGCTGAGATCGCGCCATTGCACTCCAGCCTGGGCAACAAGAACGAAACTCCACCTCAAAACAAACAAAAAACTGTAGCCTGTGAATTTTCAGGGAGACTGATTTGAGTAACAACTCTGTCTCCCACGTGGTGTGGCTGGCTTCGTGTCAATTAAACTCTTTATTGTAATGCCATAGTGTCAGCGAATTGGTTTTGTCTGAACAGTGGGTGGGAAGAACCCATCAGGCAATTCCAACACACCTTTCCCACTTTCTTTTCCTTTGAGTGTGAGAGTGAGGGAGGGTGGATGAGGGTGTAAATAACACAAGCACATGAGGAGAAAATTCAAAAGGTATACAAGGATGCGTAGTGAAAAATATGTTTCCTTTCCACCCCTAACCTCCAGCCCCCATTCCCAGATGCAGTCAGTTTTACGAATTTCTGGGAATTCTTCCAAAGACGTCCTTATAGGTACACCACACACAACTCATCCACTCACAAACACATATATTCCTATTTTTACTAACACCAGTGCTGCCACACAACACACCATTCTGCACCATTCTCCACCCTGAAGCTTGTCCCACATCAGTGCACAGAGAGCTACCTCACCCACTGAAAGGATAATGGACTTGATCCCTGCTAGTGGCCTTTAGGTTGGCCATTTTCTACTAAACCAGGGCTGCACACATCTATTCTGTACAGACGCAAATCCAGCCACAGCCCCACGTCTGGAAGCAGCATTGCTATCTACCTAAGACGTTCTGACGACTCGCTTTCCTGCTTTTTCCCTGAGCTTCACCAACAGTGTGCTTGCAAACTGTTTAAACTTTATTCACTAATAGGTGAAAATGATATCTCATTGCAGTTTAAAGTTGCATCTCTCTCTCTCTTTTTTTTTTGAGAGACAGGGTCTCATCTTATTGCCCAGGCTGAAGTGCAGTAATGCAATCACGACTCACTGCAGCCTCGACTTCCTGGGTTCAAGCAATCCTCCTGCCTCAGTCTCCTGAGAGGCTGGGAGCACAGGTGCTGTGAGCAGCTAATACTGCATTTCTCTTATTATGAGGGACAGTGGGCAACTATCCCCATCATTTGTATTTCCTTTTCTGTCTTTCATGTCCTCTGCCTACTTTCTATTGGGGTAGAGAAAGGAGATTTTGAGGCCACAGAAGGTGAGGCTGTAGTTCTCTATTCCAAGCTGATGGGAGCCCCCTGGGATTACTCAGGGGATGAGGGGTGGTATCTAAGGGTGGCTGCATCATGATGAGGTGGGACAGGAAAGCCAACTTCTCTGTTGCTCACTGTGTCCATGGGTGCTGACCATGAGCTCACCCTGGGAAGGCTACCTTACTACAGCTAGCCTTTGCTTGCTTTTTAAAAACTTTTATTTGTCTTTGATTCTGACACAGCCCTCCTGTCTCTAAATTCTCTAAATTCTCCTGGTTACTTTCCCATGAACAGCAGTGGACAAGTTTCCTGACAGGGCACATGCTCGGCTCCTGCCTCTTACCTGCATCTCCTCTGCGTCTGAGTGTGCCCAGAAGGGGGCCATGGTGCACTTGATCTTCCCCTCAGGGTCCATTTCAATGTCCCACCAAGAGAGAACCACCTGAGCTTGGCCAGATGTCAGAGGTTCAAACTGCCTGCTATGGCAGGCTGCTGAGCTACTGACTTGCTTGCTGAAGTCTATGCTGAGGAATAATATTCAAGAATGTAAGCAGAGTTTAACCTCACACACTCCATTTTTTAAGCTTTTACAGTGACCTCACTGGCAATGACATTTGGCTGCAAAGGACTCCTGCCTTCGAGGCAGGTGACAGCAGCTAGATTTCCTTCCCACTCAAAAAGAACCTCCTAATACCCCACTTCTATCAAATGTCTCAAAAGTGCCGTCACCTATGGTGGCTCCTTGGTACCTGAACATGGGCAGCACATCGCTGAGGACTGTAAAGTCGGCTGGTGACACCTGGTTCAGCTGAATGTCACAGACAGAGGGTGCGCCAGGGCAGCTCTCCAGGTCCACGGGAGGGACGATGACCTGCTCTCCGAGGCTGGTCTGCACGCGGATGGGAAACAGCTTGTTCCACGACCACATCCTCCTGGACTCCACTAGCTGTGCATAGACAGTGGCTCTGTGGGGCACAGCCTCACAATTTTCCTAAGTTTATGTTAAAAAACAAAACCAAACAAAAATCAGGTGCTTAGACCCACAGTAATTCCCATTGATCAAAAGAGGTTTATTCCTTAACATTAGGTTGGTTTAGTAATGCCCAACACCTTATACTATTAGAATAGTGAACTGTTTTCAGCCCTATGCCCTTGGAAAAGGGAAAAAAAAGGTACCACATTTCAAAAAGAATACACACGGTGCCTAAAATGACTTACGTCAGCTAAGTTCCTGGCTACCTGGCACTCTTAAATGCTTCAAGTCCTGCTGCTGGGTGGTGATCCTGGCTCTGGGCTCAATGTCCCTTCAGTGCTGCTCCTGCTCAGCACCAAAACAAGAGCCTCCTTGTGGCAAAGCCCTGTGGACCATGGTGCCCCCTCAGCTGCCCAGCCCTCTGGCGCCGCTGCATTGCTGCACACTCAGCCCCTAGGGCTGCGGTTCCAGCTCCTTGTCCAGCTTTCCTCCTACCTCATGCATCCAATCCACATCCTCCATGCACCAGGCAATAGGGATCCAGCAAGAGCGCACTCACAGCTGCTACCCACGTGGCTTTCACCACCAGGGCACCACTGGCCTCTTGGGCCAAATGATTCTCTGCTGTGGGGGTTGCTCCGGGCATGGTAAAAGGTTAGCAGCATAACTGGCCTCCCTGCGAGGCATCTCCCAACCTTGCTCTGGTAGAGAAATGCCGCTCTAACTGGACTCGCTCCCGCTGCCTTCCCCAGGCTGTGCTTCCTCTGCCCCGCCTCACAAGGGGACTCCCTGGTCCGGACTGTCTCCCTCCACACTCTCCAGACTGACCTCAACCACGCCCTCTTCACTGACTAAATCCATACATCTCTGGGCCTCTTGGGCCTCTCTACTTGGCTGACCTTTAGAGAGCTCAAACTGTCTAAACCAGAAGAATCGCCCTCACCACTTCCCAACCTTCCCAAGGCTACCCCTCCTCCTGCACTCCCAGTCAACAGGAAGCACCACCATCCAATCCAGGTACCCAAACCCTGGCATCAATACCTCTACACCTAAGGGACCACCAACTCCTAGGACCACCTATCAGGCCCCTGGTCTACAGCCTTGGCTGAGGCCCACTGCACCATAGCGTCTGGACGACTCCACAGCCTTTTAACCCACCCGCAACCTCCAGCCCTATACCCCAACTGCCCTCCACACGTCTGCCTGCATAAATCTGCTGTCAATCCTCTGCTTCAAACCCTCCTGTGATGCCACCCCACCTTCCAGATGACAGCTACCCTCTGGGCATAGCCCCCAAGCCCTGCTCCATCTAGCTCCTGCCCAGCTCTCTAGCCTCAGTTGCTAAGCCCATCTCTCCATCTCTCCTGCCGCCCACACAGCACAAAATCCAAAGCAGGCTCCCGAGCCACCACGCCGATTCAGTCTCACATCTAGCACATGCTGCTCTCCTCTACCAGAAATATTCCATCTGCCAGGCCAACACCTGGTCACTTCTCAAGACTGACAGCTCAAGCATCGCCTTCCTGAGAATATTAACTGAACTGAATTTGAATATAGTTTCTTGCTTTTCAACTCTAACCTATTAAGATTTGGCATTCAAGGGACATGAAAGTCATAAGTGAAGAGAACCAGAGCCCCCCAGGAATGGAGGGGTGTCCCAGGTGCATCAGAGGTGCTGAGGGCTTGGGCTGTGTGGGACACGGTGCGTGAGTGAGTGCTATGTGAGCTGGCTGAGACCACAGACACGTCTGAGGGAGCCCTCCATCCACTACCTCCACGAGATGCCTGTGTGCGTGCTCATAGGAGGGCAGTGCCCCCTCCCCGATCAGCTCTGTGTCAAACAACTCTGTGACCAGGATGTTGGCACGGCACGGCATGTCACCCTCTGAAAAACACAAGAAAACAGAGTTGGACATAAGCAACAGGCTAGGAAAAATATTTACAGCAAATATGGGAAAGATAAGTGGTTAAGGGGCCATCACGCTAAAAGCACATATACATGCTGAGGTATTCAGAAGTGTCAGGATATCTGTGACTGACTTGCCAATGGTTCAGCGAAAGAAAAAAAAAAAATCCATATGTATGACAAATGCTAACTGAGAAATCTAGGGTAAGGGATCGTAAGTGTTTACTGTACTGCTCTTACAGCTATTCCATATGCTTAACATTGGTAGAGAGACCTGGAAAAAAATGATAAGAAAACTATAAATACCCAATGGATTGCTTGAGTTCAGGAGTTTGACATCAGCCTGGAAAACACGACAAATCCCCATTTCCACAAAAAATACAAAAATTAGCCAGGCGCGGTGGCTCACGCCTGTAATCCTAGCACTTTGGGAGGCCAAGGCAGGAGGATCACTTGAGGCCAGGAGTTCAAGAACAGCCTAGCCATCATGGCGAAACCCCATCTCTACTAAAAATACAAAAATTAGCCAGGTGTGATGGCGCACACCTGTAACCCCAGCTACCCAGGAGGCTGAGGCATGAGAATCACTTGAACCTGGGAGGCAGAGGTTGCAGTGAGCCGAGATTGTGCCACTGTACTCCAGCCTGGGCGACAGAGTGAGACTCTGTCTCAAACAAACAAAAAAAATACATGCCCAAAAGGAAACCAGGTAAAAATATAAACAGAAAATTCAAAACAGAAATCAAACATATGGAAACTTTTTCATCCCTATTAGCAATTAGACAGATATAAATTAACAATTAAACTATTAACCACTAAATTAGAAAAATTATTTGAAAAGCAAAAACTGAATGCTGGTACATCAAATACTTCTAGGTTGCAGGCAGAGGGAGGGAAAGCCAAAGCAAGACAACAAGGTTCTCTGATGATCTTCCAGCTACTGTGAGTTCAGCTCTGGCAGCCAAAATTGAGATCCATGACTTAGAATCCCCAGATCACTATGGTAAATCCCCTTAATGAAAGTGCCTTGTCACCAATCTCTTAAATAACAGTTGTTTTAGGACAGTAGGATTTTAGAGGACAGTAGGATTTGGGAGGGTTCTTCCGTTAACTGTTTTCTAAACCTCACTAATGTACTGCTACTTCTACAATTATAATTTTTAATGAGCCAAGAGCCAAGATAGACTTTGGAAGGGGCTATTCATCAGGGAGAATTAACTGTAAACATTTTAATGCCTCATGAATTATTATCTGACAAAGCCCACTCATCTCCCCTGCACAGAGCACAAGTCTCACAGATGACACAAGGAAGAGAAGCATGAAAGCAGCTGACAGGGGCCGGGCGCAGTGGCTCCCATGTGTAATCCCAGCATTTTGGGAGGCCAAGATGGGCAGATCACCTGAGGTCAGAAGTTTGAAACCAACCTGGCCAACATGGTGAAACCCTCTCTCTACTAAAAATACAAAAATTAGCCAGGCATGGTGATGGGTGCCCGTAATCCCAGCTACTTGAGAGACTGAGGCAGGAGAATCACTTGAACCCGCAAGGCAGAGGTTGCAGTGGGCCGAGATCGCGCCACTGCACTCTAATCTGGGCCAGAGTGAGACTCCATTTCAAAGAAAGAAAGAAAGCAGCTGATAGAAGAGCACAACAGAGACAGCGTGAACCTCGAGCTCGAGGCTGGAGCCTGGCCTGGATCTCGCTTCCTATCCCTAAGCCCTCGGTTCTTGACCATCAGTTGCCTCATCAGTAAAACAGGTGAATGGGCTCTGTCTCATGTGGTGGTGGTTGGGATGAAGAAGATAAAAAAAGCACACTTCCTAAGAAGCTCACCTGTGCTCCATGACAGTCTCACGTGGAGGAGCTTAAGAAGAAACTTCTGTCTTCTGCCACAGAGACCACCCTCCCGAGCAGCCCTGCCCATCCTCTCTGATGTCATGTCAAACTCCAACCGGAATACACTGTCCAAAACTCAACCTACCCACCCCACCTAACATGCCTGCTCCTCCCTCCGGGGTTTCTGCCTCAATCAATGAGTCACACAGTCCAGGAATCTGGGCATCATTTACTAGCTCCAGAACAGCAGGACCGCTGACTGCCTGTCCACTACTGTACCCCAGCGCCCACAACAAGGTCTAGTGCCCTGTAACAGTCAACACACACTAGATAAATTATTGATTTCTGTCACCCTACAACCCACTGATCACCTACTCTGCCAATTCTATCTCCTGAATGTTTAAAACAATTATATAACTTAAAATGCTTTATAGTCCAAATTGCTTCATTAAAATAAAAATCAAGAGCCAGGCACAGTGACTCACACCTGTAATTCCAGCACTTTGAGAGGCCAAGGTGGGTGGATCACTTGAGGCCAGGAGTTCGATACCAGCCTGGCCAATGTGGCGAAACCTTGTCTCTACTAAAAATACAAAAATTAGCCGGGTGTGGTAGCACGCGCCTATAGTCCCAGCTACTCAGGAGGCTGAGGCATGAGAATTGCCTGAACCCAGGAGGCAGATGTTGTAGTGAGCCAAGATTGCCCCACCATACTCTATCTTGGGCGATACAGTGAGACTGTCTCAAAAAATAATAAAGATTAAAAAAAATAAAAATCAAGCTTTATGGTCCAGTGCATTTTAACAAGTACTTCTTGAGGGCCTGGTATTTTGAGTGTGACTGCTAATGCATAAGGGCACGGGGTGGGGGAGTCTGAAGCGGGTAGCCACCCCAGGAGCTTCTTAAGCCCTTTCCAAATGAACGACATGGACGGATGAACACACACTGCTCCCTGGGTTGGCTCTCCACAAGCCTCAGCATGTAATCCAGCTCTGGGGAACAGGCAACTTCAGATGCCACTTTTAAAAAGGGCTGAGAGGCCAGGCGCGGTGGCTCACACCTGTAATCCCAGCACTTTGGGAGGCCAAGGCAGGCGGATCACAAGGTCAGGAGATCAAGACCATCCTGGCTAACATGGTGAAACCCCGTCTCTACTAAAAATACAAAAAAAAATTAGCCGGGCGTGGTTGCGGGCGCCTGCACTCCCAGCTACTCGGGAGGCTGAGGCAGGAGAATGGTGTGAACCCGGGAGGCGGAGCTTGCAGTGAGCCGAGATCGCCCCACTGCACTCCAGCCTGGGCGACAGAGCAAGACTCCGTCTCAAAAAAAAAAAAAAAAAGGACTGAGAGCAGAACCTTGGAAAGCATACATTTGGAGTAGAAAGAAAGCAACACAGGAGAACCAAGATGAAGAGATATCACTAAGGTCCAGGGAGAGAGTTTCAAGAAGAAAGGAATGGCAGAAGCACCAAAGCCGCAGTGGTTAGAGAGGAAAAGCAGAGGAAAGACCACCCAACTTGGCAATGAGGAAGCCACTTGTCAGTCTGCAGGATCGGAAACAAAGTCACATTTACAAGGGATTAGCACGACTGACAATCTACTCACTTAACAAAAATTACTGAACTCCTTTATATGACAGTCCCTGAACAAATAACAGAATGGAATAGTTAATACAACCCACGCAGTGCATGACCTCAGGATGCCTCAGCTGGGTGGGGATACAGACATTAAATACATAACTACATAATGATTTAATGATTGCAGTGGTAAGTGCTATGAAGAAAAAGTATTAAGAAATTGGCCAGGCGTGGTGGTTCGTGCCTATAATCCCAGCATTTTGGGAGGCCGAGGCAGGCAGATCGCTTGAGGTCAGGAGTTCAAGACCAGCCTGGCCAACATAGTGAAACCCCATCTCTACTAAAAATACAAAAATTAGTTGGGTGGTGGTGCATGCCTGTAATATCAGCTACTTAGGAGGCTGATGTGGAAGGATCACTTGAATCCGGGAGGTGGAAGTTGCAATGAGCCGAGGTCATGCCACTGCACTCCAGCCTGGGCGACAGAGCTACTCCGTCTAAAAAAAAAAAAAAAAAAAATTTTTTAAATAAGAAATCATATGAGGGGCCTGGCTTAAGCTGAGGTGCATGTGAACAATGCTGCCTGGAGGCAGAGTCAGCATACTGCACGGCCAAGGCTGCCCCGCAGGTCAGTCTCCCTGCCGTCAAAATGGATGGATTTTCAAGAATAAATGATCTTGCCAGGTGCAGTGGCTCCCATCTGTGATCCCAGCACTTTGGGAGGCTGAGGCAGGAGGACTGCTTGAGGCCTGGCGTTCAAGACCAGCCTGCGAAACAAAGTGAGACCTAGTTTCTTTTCTTTTTTTTTTTTTTTTTTTTTTTTGAGACAGAGTTTTGCTCTTGTTGCCCAGGCTGGAGTGCAATAGTGCAATCTCGGCTCACTGCAACCTTTGTCTCCCGGGTTCAAGCAATTCTCCTGCCTCAGCCTCCCAAATAGCTGGGATTACAGGCATGCACCACCACGCCTGACTAATTTTGTATTTTTAGTAGAAACGGGGTTTCTCCATGTTGGTCAGACTGGTTGCGAACTCCCGACCTCAGGTGATCCGCCCGCCTCGGCCTCCCAAAGTGCTAGGATTACAGACGTGAGCCACTGCACCCAGCCGCAAGACTTAGTTTCTAATAAAAATTTTAAAAAACAAAAAAATTAGTTGGGTATGGTGGCACCTGCCTGTGGTCCCAGCTACTCAGGAGGCTGAGGCAGGAGGATCACTTGAGCCCAGGAAGTCGAGGCTGCAGTGAGCTGTGTTCGCAGCACTGTACTCCAGCCTAGGCAACAGAGTGAGACGGTTTCAAAAATATATAAAAGAATCAATCTCCACTTTGACCATAGTGGAATAAGTGGGATCAGGCTTACCCTCCTGCTGTTATCAACTAGAAAACTGGGCAAAATGTATGAAACAAGTGTTTTCAGATGTTGAGCAAGAGGCAACACAGTTTGCTCCCTAAGAAGGGAAACAAACCAAGTAACCCTTACCCTGCCCTGGCTATCAGCCAGGAGACCCTCTCCAGACCACAGTACGGGGTAAGAGGTCACGCAGAGCACGGCAGTCTTGCTGAGCTAAACAGACAGGAAACGAGTTCAGGGAAGTGGAAGCAGCTGGAACTTGCCAGGCGGAGAATCAGAGAGGAAGTTAACACAGAAAAAAGCCTTCAGAATGCTGCACAGGGTTCCTCTAGGGTCTGTGTTAATACACTCACATACACAGAGGGTAATACTCTGTGAAGCCGAGCAAAGGGTGCATGAGCGATAACAATCTCCGGAGCTCTCAGAGGCCTGGGAAACATTCAAGTTCTGATCAGCCAGACAAGGGAATCCCTGCTGAGCACCTAGAGCTCTCAGCAGACACTCCAGAAAGGTCGCAGTAACAGTCTGGCTAAATAGCCTTAGAGCAGTGGTTCTCAACAGGTGGCAATTTTACACACTCGAGACCAAGGAAGACATGTGGCAGTCTGGAGACATTTTTAGTTGGCAAGAATGGTGGGAGGAGGGGAGTGCTACTGACATCCACTGGGAAGAGGCCAGGGACGCTGCTAAACATCCTACAATGCAAAAGACAGGGTCCACACAAAGAATTATCAAAATGTCACATAGTTGGGGAATGCCAAAATGTCATAGCACTACTGTTGAGAAGGCCTGACTTAAATCTACTCTAACCCTGCTCCAAAGAAAGCTTAAACAAGCCCCGAAAGGATCAATCTGAACTGCAAGTAACCCAACTGCATGCCAAAGTTTAAAAAGCAAAAACAACAAAGTCTAGCACTCAACAATGGGGAATTCCCAATAGCCACAGCATCCAAACAAAAATGATTAGACATGTGAAGAAGGAAAATGTGACCCAGAACAAGGATAAAAATGACTCAAGAGAACAAATCCAGAAAAAGCAAAGATGGTGGGAACAGAAGATAAGGATGTTCAAAAAGCTAAAATAAATGTGCTTATAGGAAACTATGAACGTGAGAAAAATGGAAGTTACGAAAAAGAATCAAGTGGAACTTTCAGAGATAAAAAATACAGTATCAAAAATGAGGCCAGGCACAGCGGCTCACGCCTGTAATCCCAGGACTTTGGGATGCTGAGGTGGGAGAATCACTCGAGCCCAGGAATTTGAGACCAGCCTAGGCAACAAACTGAGATCCCATCTCTACAAAAAAAAAAAAAAAAAAAAAAAAAAAAAAAAAAATTTAAGTTAGCCAGGCATGGTGGCATGAGCCTGTGGTCCCAGCTACACAGGAGGCTGAAGCAGGAAGACTGTGTGAGCCCAGGAAGTCAAAGCTGCAATGAGCTGTGCTCACACCCCTGCACTCCAGCCTGGGGGACAGGTCAAGACCCTGTCTCAAAAAAAAAAAAAAAAGAACAAAAAAGAAAGAGAAATGAAAAGTTTACTAGATATACTTAACAGCATATTAGATGCTGCAAAAGAAACGATCAGTGAATCTCAAGAACTATCCAAGAAATCCCTGTCCATCAACAGGTAGAGGGACAAACAAGTTACGGTACATCTATCTACCGAGTGCTGCTCGGTAACACAAAAGAACGAACCCCCAAGACACGAACACCGTGGAAGAGTCTTACCAGCATCACACTATATAAAACAGAGCACACACACAGAAGAGTACACACTTCTATGATTCCACTTCCTTGAAATCCTAGACAGGCAAATCTAATCTATAATGAAGAAGTCTATGAGCCGGTGCCTAGGACCAGGATATGGAGGGACTGACTAGAAAGGGTCATGAGAAATCTCTTTGGGCATGATGGAGATATTCTATTATCTTGATTATGGTGATGGTGGTTACAAGTGTGTTTATATTTGTCAAAACTCATCAAACTAATGAAAATGGATATTCATTTAATGTAAATCATACTTCAATAATGTTGATTGTAAATGGAATTACTTGTGCACTTTTTTGTTTGTATGTTTTAAAAATAAAAAAGATAGGCCAGCTGCGGTGGCTCACACCTGTAATCCCAGCACTTTCGGAGGCCGAGGCAGGCAGGTCACCTGAGGTCAGGAGTTTGGGACTAGCCTGGCCAACATGGTGAAACCCGGTCTCCACTAAAAATACAAAAATTAGCCGGGCATGGTGGTGCACGCCTGTAATCTCAGCTACTTGGGAGGCTGAATAAGGAGAATCGTTTGAACATGGGAGGCAGAGGTTGCAGTGAGCTGAGATCCTGCCATTGCACTCCAGCCTGGGCAACAGAGTGAGACTCTGTCTCAAATAAATAAATAAATAAGATAGTATCTGCTTCTTTTGTACATGTTTCAGATTCTCCATTAAAAAAAATTGTTAAATGGGAGAATAATGTTGACCTTACGTAGAAGCTTCAATTCAGAATCATACTGCATTCTCCAAAACCGTGGTGAAAAAGCCAGGTGCGGTAGTGCACACCTGTAGTCCCAGGTACTTGGGTGGCTGAGATGGGAGGATCGCTTTAGCATAAGAGTTTGAGTCCAGCCTGGGCAACATAGTAAGACCCTATCTCCACAAAAAATTAGAAAAAATCCATGGTGTTATCCATAACTTCACCACAGAAGTTTTTCCTTTGCAAATCTTTCAACTATGTTCTCTAAGTGTCAGTGGCATGTGAAATTTTCAGAGACTGAAACAAAGTTCTAGACTATAAAAAAATATTCTGGAGGCCAGGCATGGTGGCTCACACTTATAATCCTAGCACTTTGGGAGACTGAGGCAGGTGGATCACCTGAGGTCAGGGGTTCAAGACCAGCCTGGCCAACATGGTGAAACCCCGTCTCTACTAAAAAATACAAAAATTAGCCAGGTGTGGTGGCAGTCACCTGTAATCACAGCTACCTGGGAGGCTGAGGCAGGAGAATCACTTGTACCCGGGAGGTAGAGGATGCAGTGAGCCAAGATTGCACCACTGCAATGCAGCCTGGGTGACACAGTGAGATTCCGTCTCAAAAAAAAAAAAAAAATATATGTGTGTGTGTGTGTGTACATGTACATATTCTGGAAACCTTAAGAGACAATGCTATACAGGAGAATCGTTCATGTTGTATGCAGAGGCAGGATGTCAGAACTAAGTACTCTTGCCATTCTCCTGCCTCAGCCTCCCCAGTAGCTGGGACTACAGGTGCCCACCACCACGCCCGGCTAATTTTTTGTATTTTTAGTAGAGATAGAGTTTCACCATGTTAGCCAGGATGGGTGAACCAAGGAGGCGGAGCTTGCAGTGAGGTGAGATAGCGCCACTGCACTCCAGCCTGGGCGACAGAGCGAGACTCCATCTCAAAATAAATAAATAAATAAATAAACAAACAAACAAACAAACAAAGTACTCTCTGCCTGATGAAACTCAGAGTTGAGCTTTGAGCAGTGGCAGTATCGTAGCCAATGAGGTTTATCCAAGGCGTGATTATTGGTAGTTGAAACTCAAGAGTTGGCCGGGCGTGGTGGCTCACACCTGTAATCCCAGCACTTTGGGAGGCCGAGGCAGGCGGATCATGAGGTCAGGAGATAGAGACCATCCTGGCTAACACAGTGAAACCCCGTCTCTACTAAAAATACAAAAAATCAGCTGGGTGAGGTGGCGGGCACCTGTAGTCCCAGCTACTCGGGAGGCTGAGGCAGGAGAATGGCGTGAACCCCAGGGGGCGGAGCCTGCAGTGAGCCGAGATCACGCCACTGCACTCCTGCCTGGGCGACAGCGAGACTCTGGCTCAAAAAATAAATAAATAAAAAATAAATAAAAAATAAAAAAATTAAAAAAAAAAAGAAATAAAAAAGAAACTCAAGAGTTGAGCCCCATAAGAATTCCAACTTGCTTAAAGCAAATGTAGGGTTTGTTTGCGTCTCCATTGCTGGACCTGACTAGCTCTAGTCTACTCCTTCTTGATTAGTTTTAACTAGCAGGAAAATAAACATCAAGAGAAACCAAGTCCTTATTGTCAGAGCCCCACACAGAGAGGCCCCATTTCTATGCTATGACCTAGATTTGTTCCAGGTAACTGGAATAACCCTTTTCCTCTCTCACACAAGAGCAAGCAAAGTTTTCAACACAGGGTGTGTAAATCTCACCTGAACCTACAGTCACCTCGGTGGAATGCTTGTTGATAACCTTAATCTTATCACTAAAGCCATTTTTCTCCACAATCTTCACAGCAGCATCAGCCATAGGCTTGAAAACCTAGAAAATAGAGCCGAAACCCAAGGAAAAATGAGCAATAAATTAAACAGTAGTCTGACCTTTAAGGTGAGCAAGCTATTATTCCTTGATTCTGGTCCTAAGATATGTAACTTAAATACTTTATTCTCCAAATGTGCATCATGAAAAAGGGCTGAGATTCAGCTGGCTTTAACTTGTGATTAGGGACTGTCACTCCGTGCCAGGCACAGCGGGGATGCTGGGGATCCTGAGGAGGCTGCACTACTTAGTAAGAGCAGTAGGTGTCAGTACCACACAAGGGGACGCCAAAAAGCCAGGAAAGGGACTTGCCTCGCAAACCTGGGAGGTGTGCTGTGCCCTCCAGAGGACAGCAAGACTGTAGGTGTGAGTAAGCAGGTCATCCTCTGGGCTCAAAATTGTCCCAAATCCCCACTGTTGGCAGAACACAGCCTCTATTTTCTTATGGTGCAGCAGTGCCTCTTGTCCATGGGGGATACATTTTAAGACCCTTGGTGGATGCTTGAAACCTCAGATAGTACTGACCCTTATATATACTTTTTTTTTTTTTTTTTTTTTTTGCTATACATACGTACTGTTCCGTGGTGGGCAGCTCTATGTAAACCTACCCCAACAGGCCACGGGAGCTGAGAGGTTGAGGAAAGAGACTGGCAAATCCAGCTTCTTAGAAAGACACATTTTATAGAGACGTACCAACAGAAGCCTTGTCTCGGGCAGTGAGACACTGGGCCCCCACACTGTTATGGCTCAGACGCACGGCTTACATACCACAGGGAATGTGACTAAGGGCAGGATTTATGGTAAGTATGTATTTATGATAACATCAAAGTTGTTCTGACCTGAGGGCAGGATTTACATCAAAGTGCATGAGAGCGGAAATTTTAGAGGCATTCCTGAAACTGGGGTTGGTCAGAAGTCAGCATGGAGGATTAGCATTCACAGTGGAGCTGCTTCAGCCTCCAAGCTTACCTGTGACCAGGTTTAATTTATAAATTAGGCACAATAATAAATATAAAAAATAATTTATAAATTAACAACAATAAAAATAGAACAATTATGTAATAATACTCAGAATGGCACACAACTTACAACTTATAAATAATTTCTGGAATTTTCCATTTAATTTTTTTTTCTTTTTGAGAAGGGTCTCACTCTGTTGTCCAGGCTGGAGTCCAGTGGCATGATCACAGTTCACTGCAGCTTCCACCTCCCAGGCTCAAGCAATTTCCCATCTCAACATCCCGAGTAGCTGGGACTACAGGCATAGACCACCATGCCCAGCTACTTTTTGTAGAGGCAGGGTTTTGCCATGTTGCCCAGGCTGGTCTCCAACTCTGGGACTCAAGGTTTCCACCTGTCTCAGCCACCCAAAGTGCTGGGATTACAGGCGTGAGCCACCGCACCTGGCTCCGTTTAGCATTTTTGGACCTCAGTTGACCACAGGTAACTGAAATCACAAAAAGTGAAACCATAGATAAGGGGGAACTACTGCTTTGGAGGCCCTCCACCTTCCCAGTCTTCCTCCCCCACTCCCCCAACAACCAACACTCCAGCCACAAAGATCTCATGATCACTAGGCAAGCCTGAGCCTTCCCTGTCCTAGCCCCACCTGCCAAATCAAACCCCACTTCCCAGGGCAGCACGAATCCCCCGTCCAGAAGTCTTCCCTGAACTCTTCGAGTTTCCCTGAACATAAATAAGCACCTCCAACTCTTTGTTTTCAACTTATCCAGTCTAGATTCCACAGCCCCAAGAGCTCTAGCATGTAAAACAAACAGACTCATGTGTGGCCCTACACACGAAGTGGAAACAACAAAATGATAACGAGACTGATCCTGATAAGATTTCCATTTTTTCTAAATTCTTTTCTGTATTTCCCACATTTTCTACCATGAATACTATATTTTTTACTATAATCAAGGGACAAATGCTGTCTCCTTTCGTAAAGAGTACATATGTGAGCAGCTCCAGTTGTGCAATTGATTAGCGTGCAGTACTTACATGGAATACACACATGCTCTGCATGTTCTGCTAGAAAAATCTTCATCATCTATTTCAAATTATTTCTAGGATTTGCCTTGATGTTTGTAGATGTGGTCTGAGGGCCTTAAACCCTAGTTCTCACCGATCACTTTGCCTCCACCCTGACAATATCCAAAGCCAGTGTCGTCCCTCACCCCTGCTGCCTTCTGACTCATCAGTCACCTCTCCCTGAACCTGCAGGCTGGTACCTTCACACCTCCTTCTCCTCAGCCCATCAAGAAGCTCAAGATCTCACCCAAAACACTACCAGGAGTGGACACTGAAGATGACTTCCCGACATCCATTCTGTGTCCTCCCTCTCCCCTGAAATCAGGTAAGGGTGCAGCATGGGGAACTGACCTTTGCAGTGGTGCACTTGTCTGAGCTAAGAGTAACTGAATCCCTCTTGCCAGAGATGAGTTAAGAAATGAGATTTAACCTCATTCTAGCTGATGGTACCCAAGGAGAGGTTTGCTATGATAGAAATTCCTGGGAAAGTTCTTCCTTCTTACTTTTAAAAAAGAGAAACAAGGCAGGGCGCGGTGGTTCATACCTGTAATCCCAGCACGTTGGGAGGCTGAGGTGGGGGGATCCCTTGAGATCAGGAATTCAAGACCAGCCTGGCCAACATGGCGAAACCCTATCTCTACTAAAAATACAAAAATTAGCCAGGTGCAGTGGTACACACCTGTAACCCCAGCTATTTGGGAGGCTGAGACAAGAGAATTGCTTGAACCCAGGAGGCGGAGGTTGCGGTGAGTAGAGATCACGCCCCTAAAAAGACAGCAAAAAACTACTCTACCTTAAGCCACTGTGATTTTGAGGCTTTGTTATTTCCAACTCAATCACTACATGAACCCAGTTTTGTAGGGAAAGTATTTATATACATGCTCCCTGCCTGCCCCCAAAACTTGGAAGAATATACACCAAAATGTTAACAGTACTTAACTTTGGGTCAACATACTATTTTTATTTGGTATTTACCAAATTTCCTACAATAATATGCACTATTTGTTTTATGAGAAAAATAACATGTTTAATTTTTAATTTTGTTTGGTTTTTAATTTTTCTTGCTCTGTGGGCTCAAGCTGTTTAACGTTTTATTAAAGAAATGACAAATTGGTAAACATAAGAGAGCTGGCTGTGTAGGGACATTTAAGGTAGTGGTTCTCAACCTTGCCGCACATTCCAAAGTCCCAAGGCTCAGGCCTCACCCCAGAAAAGTTAAATCAAAATCTGTTAGGGCTGGGGACCAGCCATAAGGTTTTTTTGTTTTGTTTTGTTTTGTTTTGAGATGGAGTCTCACTCTGCCGCCCAGGCTGGAGTGCAGTGGCGCGATCTCGGCTCACTGTAACCTCTGCCTCCCGGGTTTAAGCGATTCTCTTGCCTCAGCCTCCTGAGTAGCTGGGATTACAGGCGCGCATCACCACACCCGGCTAATTTTTGTATTTTTAGTAGAGATGGAGTTTCACCATGCTGGTCAGGCTGGTCTTGAACTCCTGACCTCATGATCCACTCGCCTCAGCCTCCCAAAGTGCTGGGATTACAGGAGTGAGACACTGTGCCCAGCCTTTGTTTCATTTTGATTTTTTTGAGATAAAGTCTCACTCTGTCACCCAGGCTGGAGTGTGGTGGTGTGGGGGCATGTATTTAAATACTTTCCCCTACAAAACTGAGTTCATATACTGATTAGTTGGAAACAACAAAGTCCCACAATAACTGGCTTAAACAAAGTAGAAGTAGTTTTTTGCTTTCTCACATAAAGTCCAAATCATGGCTCACTGTAGCCTTGACTTTCTGGGCTCAAGAGATCTTCCCACCTCAGCCTCAAGAATAGCTGGAACACAGGCACGTGCCACCATGCCCGGCTAATATTTAAAAGTTTTTCTGTGGAGATGGGATCTCACTATGTTGCCCAGGCTGGTCTCAAACTCCTGGGCTCAAGCAATTCTCTTGCCTCAGCCTCCCGAAGTGCTGGGATTACAGGCATGAGCCACTGTGCCCAGCCTGTAAGTATTTTTTAAAGCTCCTAGTGATTCTGATGTGCAGCCTAGGCTGACAGAGGAGAAAACTAGCTCCTGGAGGAAGGAACTGTGTCTGACTCATCTCTGCATGCTCAGAGCCTGGCTCTGTGCTTGGCACAGAATGAGCACTCCATGAATGTTTGTGAAGGAACAGATAGGGAAAGTGCAAGAGCATAGGGAACTTCCCATGCAAGATGCAGGACACAAACCTGAAGGGAATGGCTTACCTCGATGGCATAGCAGAAGTCGGCGCCTGCTGTGACCGCCATCATTGACAAGAGTCCCGTGCCAGTGCCAATGTCGAGAACCAAGGCCTTCTGTCCTCTGTTCTTCACCCTGCTCACGGCAGCCCAGATACCTTGGTAGTATTTTACATTCTAAGGAAGACATGGCCGTCACTTACTACCAGTTATTGTAAGTAAGTGGAAAGGTGCTTTGCAAAGTTCTAGAATCACAGCTGGCAGTGGCAGTGCAAGTCAGGAGGGCCCTATGGCCTTTCTGGCCCCTGGCGGAACAGCTCTGGCTGAGTTGGGTAGGTCTTGTGAGTCAGCCCCTTGCCCTTTATTAAGCGACTGTCCCTGCTCCACACTCACTCTTCTATCCCCTACTAAGTGACGCCAGAGCCCTGCAAACCATGTTCTCCTTTTTCCAACTGTTAGGTACAGCCAAAGCGGGGACCAAAGAGGGCGACTGGAAGGTAGGAGGACAGAGCAGGCTTGCTCCTTTCTGCATGCTGCTGCTCTCATCAGGGTCCTCTCAGTAGGGGCAGTTGATTGCAGACTCCAACTTCTCCCAGTGATCCCATAACCAGCTCCTTGGGCCCCTCAGAGCTGCAGCCATACTTGGACAGTGGTCCACAGGATCTCTCCTCAATGCTTGTGGCTTCTGGAAATCCTAATCTTCTCGTTTAGTTTCTCAGTCCTAGGCAAGGTAACTGCTCCCTGCAATCTCTACTGCTAGGTTACTCAGCGTTCCCATTTGCTTTCTAGCCCTCCCACAGCTGGGTAGCCAGCTCCTTGTGTTAAAGCCGCTCTGCTGCAATATGTATGGCTTGTTTTCCTTTGCCGACTCTAACTCAGAGAGCTTCACTAAAAAGTATTTTCCCCATCAGAAAATAACTTCTTTGCATTTTGAAGATTTTTACTTCTGGTCTTTAGTAAACAGATACATCTTTCATCTATAATGGTCTGACTCAATAGGCACAGTGACCCTTCTGTTGAAAATAACTAAAGATAATGGAAAAAATATGTGCAAATCTTTTAAATAGACTGATGACCTGCCAAGTTAGTAAGAAATATTAAGAGGCTATTAAAATTTAAGGTAATTTGTTAAATAACAGTAGACAGCTAATACAGAACTGGCATCAAAAGGGTGATATCCTCTGACCACAATGCAAAACAAGTTAGAAATCTTAATATCAGAAACACAACTAAAGAAAAAAAAATTTTCAAACATTAAGAAACACACTTCTAAACTGATAGGCAAAAGACTAAATCAGACTGGAATTAGAAAATATCTAGAACTGAATATTCTTTAGAATTACCAGGCCAAGTGCGGTGACTCACGTCTGTAATCCCAGCACTTTGGGAGGCTGAGGCGGGTGGATCACCTGAGGTCAGGAGTTGGAGACCAACCTGGCCAACATGGTGAAACCTCGTCTCTACTAAAGATACAAAAAATTAGTTGGGCATGGTGGCGCATGCCTGTAACCCCAGCTATTCGGGAGGCTAAGGCAGGAGAATCACTTGAACTCGGGAGGTGGAGGTTGCAGTGAGCTGAGATCACACCACTGCACTAAAGCCTGGCAACAGAGAGAGACTCATTCTTGTTAAAAAAAAAAAAAAAAAAAAAAAAGAAGAAATGACGTTGCCTCTGAGGTAAAGCACAAAAATGTTTAGTCTGGGTGAAATAATTTTTCACAGAAATATAGAACTATTTCCCTGTTAAAGTAAGTGCATTTATGTCTCGGATACAATCAGTATGACCATTTATGTTATGTGTTTTTACAATTTTTTTTTTTTTTTTTTTGAGACGGAGTCTCCCTCTGTGGCCCAGGTTGGAGTGCAGTGGCGCTATCTCGGCTCACTGCAAGCTCCTCCTCCCAGGTTCACGCCATTCTCCTGCATCAGCCTCCTGAGTAGCTGGGATTACAGGCCCTGCCCACCACCACGCCTAGCTTTTTTTTGTATTTTTACTAGAGACGGGGTTTCACCATGTTAGCCAGGATGGTCTCGATCTCCTGACCTCGTGATCCGCCTGCCTCGGCCTCCCAAAGTGCTGGGATTACAGGCATGAGCCATTGTGCCTGGCCTTGTTTTATTTATTTTTTAAGTTAAAAAAAAATGATGAACAGCATCCTCAATTGTAAACCAGGGATGGCACAGCCTTCACTTTAACGATGCCATTAAATTAGCTGTCACTTTTTAATGACCCAGTTTTGAAGATACTACAGTGAATCTGGAACCCTTTTTTAAGGCAATGTGGCAGTGTCTATCAAGAATCACACCTATGTTCATAACCCTAGACTAGAACAAAGATATACACATGGTAAACAAGCACATGATGGCGGGGTGCGGTGGCTCATGCCTGTAATCCCAGCACTTTGGGAGGCCAAGGCGGGTGGATCCCTTGACCTCAGGGGATCAAGACCAGCCTGGGCAATACAGCGAAACTCCGTCTCTACAAAACATACAAAAATTAGCCGGGCGTGGTGGCATGCCTGTAGTCCCAGCTACTGGGAAGGCTGAGGTTGGAGGATCACTTAAGCCCGAGAAGTCGAGGCTGCAGTGGAGCCGAGATCACACCACTGCACTGGGCAACAGAGACCCGGTCTCAAAAAAATAAAATTAAAATTAAAAATGGAAATTAAAACTACAGTGAAGGCCAGGCATCATGGCACGCACCTGTAATCCCAGGTTATAATCCCAATACTAGGTATAATAGTATAATAATAGTATTATCCCAATACTAGGTATAATCCCAATACTTAGGCAGGTTGAGGCAGAAGAATCGCTTGAACTCGGGAGACTGAGGCTGCAGTGAGCCAAGATCTCGCCACTGCACTCTAGCCTGGGTGACAGAGCGAGACTCTGCCTCAAAAAAAAAAAAAAAAAAAAAAAAAATGTTGAACTCAGAAGCCCAGAGGATGGTACCTGCTGAGGGAGAGGATCTGATGTTTCAGTCAGACAGGATGAATAAGTTCTGGAGATCTGCTGAACGGCATTGTGAGCTATAGTTAATAATGTACACTTAAAAATTACTAAGCGAGTAGATCTTAAATGTTCTCACCACACACAAAAAAGTATGAGGTAGTAGATACGTTAATTAGCTTACTTCAATCATTTTACACCATACACATATATTCACCACATTGTATACCATAAACACAGACCATTTTTATTTGTCAGTTCTATCTTGATAAAGCTGGGAGATTAAACAACAAAAACAGCCAGAAGTAGGACCCAGCCTCCCAACTGATTTCCTGACCTCTACACCATATGCCTCTCAGTATCATTTAACATCATGACCCCCAAGGATTTTCAACCTTCTTGTAATCCAAGACTTCAAAACACCCCACATCAAGATAATAGTTTCCTTTTACACTTACTCTGTCTTTGTCATGTAGCATATCTGCATAGGATGACCTAAAAAGCAAAAAAGACAGTCAGTAACCTTTGCATGATACACATCAACACATGAGAGTATTCACATATATAAACACATTCCTAAACAGATAGAACAAACGTGCCACCTATTTTAAACTATTTTTTGGTTGTCTTTTTTATTTATTTTTTTGAGACAGGGTCTCACCCCATCACCCAGGCTGGAGTACAGTGGTGCGATCTCGGCTCACTGCAACCTCTGCCTCCCAAGTTCAAGCAATTCTCATGCCTCAGCCTCCCAGGTAGCTGGGATTACAGGCGCTCACCACCATGCCTGGCTAATTTTTGTATTTTCATTAGAGATGGGGTTTCACCATGTTGGCCAGGCTGATCTCGAACTCCTGACCTCAAGTGATCCACCCACCTTGGCCTCCTAAAGTGCTGGGATTATAGGTGTGAGCCACCGTGCCTGGCCTATTTTTTTGTTTATTTTTAGAAACAGGGTCTCGCTATGTCACCCAGGCTGGAGTGCAGAGGCTATGAACAGCCTCAACCATTGGGCACTGCAGCCTTCAACTCCTTAGCTCAAGAGATCCTCTTGCCTCAGCAGAACTACAAGCATCCGTTGCTGCACCTGGCCACTTTATTTTAATAGAGTTTCAAGCTGTTAGTCTCTAGTGCTGCAGAAAAAAAGTCTCAGTGAAAGATGTTCTCAGACCTAAAAATGCTCCAGTAGTTAGCTGCTGGGAACAGGCCCCCAAATCTGGCCAAAAACAGGCCCCAAAACTGGCCATAAACAAAATCTCTGCAGCACTGTGACATGCTCGTGACGGCTATGACGCCCACACTGAAGGTCGTGGGTTTACCGGAATGAGGGCAAGGAACACCTGGCCCACCCAGGGCAGTTTTCGCTTAAGGCATTCCTGAACCACAAACAATAGCATGAGTGATCTGTGCCTTCAGGACATGTTCCTGCTGCAGATAACTAGCCAGAGCCCATCCCTTTGTTTCCCGTTTTAATCTATAATCTATGGGAACAATGTTTATCACTGGCTTGCTGTCAATAAATACGCAGGTAAAGTTCTGTTCGTGGCTGTCAGCTCTGAAGGCTGTCAGCCCCCCGATTCCCACTCTGCACTCTATATTTCTGTGTGTGTCTTTAACTCCTCTAGCGCCGCTGGGTTAGGATCTCGACGACTGAGCTGGTCTCGGCAGTTAGCCCTGTCACAGTAATTCCACAGCCACTAGCATCTTGATCTTGTTATATGCGATACATTTTCCTCCTCAGGAAAAATTCAGACTCAATCTGCCTAATACTTGACCTAACCTTGCTTACATCTGTGCCTGGGGATAACCACTGATGTAGTAGCATTAAGGAGAGCAGCCAGGGAAAGAGAAGCACTCACATACACCCACTGTATATGTGACAGGTCCCCCACTGGGCACGTTCACTTAACATCATCAGGGAAAACTAAAGAGTTCACCAATACCGTACTAAAGGGAGGGGAGTCACTTCTCCATATTTCCTACTTCAGTAATTCACACACTGAAAACCCTCAGGTGGGGTCAGGATGAGCACCCAGAACTAGGCAGGCCCTCCCACGCTTTCTGGGAATTCAAGGGGACAGCTAAGGAGCTCACATTAAAACAGAGGCCCTCCAGCCTTGGGTCAACACTAGAATCACTAGAAAGCTTACTTGAAATGCAGAGTCCCAGAACACACATGAACACACACACACACACTCTCTCTCACTCTTATTGAGAAGGCTGGGCTAATGTGCTCCAGGCAATTGTGCCACAGGTGGTCCACATTCCACATTTTGAAGAGCGGTGCACTGAAAGAAGGGGTTTTTTTGTTTTTTTGTTTTTTTTAATGGCACATCAAGGTTTTATATCTGAAGCCAGCTATGGATGCTTAGCTGAAATGTAGTCCTTTCTACCTCTGCTCACTATTTAAAAGGCATCTCACTCACCACCTTCCTGGCCTCTTCACACACTTACTGCCCACCACTCCACTGACATCACTCTTGGTAACCACAACCAGCTCACTCCTGCAGCTGATGTCAGTCATCAGGATCTGGGACTTCCCAGTGCCTCTGACCTTGCTAGACACTCCCTCTTTCTTCCTTTCCATGCTGGCCATCTCCCTCGCCCTTCTCCTTTTGCCTCCTCAGCTATTCCAGGATTCCTTCTTCAGCCCTCTACCTTTCGCGTTCCACACCCCTTGAGAGACTGCAACCTCTCCCAGTTTCAGTTTCAACAACTACAAATTCTGTCTCCAGACCCAAAATTCTATTTGCCATTGGCATCTCTATGTGGATGTCCAAACCTAAACGCCTAATCTCCATCGTGTTCCTCTCCCCCACACCACCCATTCCGCCCTTGCAGGCCCCATCCACTTTGTCATTCTAACCAGAAGTCTTGGTGCTTCTTGAATCTTCTCTCTCCCTCCATCATATCCAGTGAGTTACCAAACTCAAGCTCCCCCAGCTGTCTCCTCTGGGAATATGCAGCTCTGGGACTACAATATCCCCAAATGCTCTCCTTTGCACACCACTCTCAGTGAGTGTTCCAAAATGCAATCCAATCCTCTTTCTCTCCTGTTTAATATATTACTCAGAAAATAACGTCCAGGCCTGGCGCAGTGGCTCACACCTGCAGTCCCAGCACTTAGCGAGGCAGAGGCGGGTGGATCACCTGAGGTCAGGAGTTCAAGACCAGCCTGGCCAACAGGTGAAACCCCGTCTCTACTAAAAAATACAAAAATTAGCCAGGTGTGGTGGCAGGTGCCTGTAATCCCAGCTACCTAGGAGGCTGAGGCAGGAGAATCACTTGAACCTGGGAGACAGAGATTGCAGTGAGCCGAGACTATGCCACTGCACTCCAGCCAAGGCAACAAAGTCTCCGTCTCAACAACAACAAAACAAGAAAATAATGTCCAAAATGTTTAGAAATATTTTAAGCCCTAGCCGGGCGTGGTGGCTCACGCCTGTAATCCCAGCACTTTGGGAGGCCGAGGCGGGCGGATCACAAAGTCAGGAGATTGAGATCATCCTGGCTAACACAGTGAAACCCCGTCTCTATTAAAAATACAAAAAATTAGCCAGGCGTGGCGGTGGGCACCTGTAGTCCCAGCTACTCAGGAGGCTGAGGCGGGAGAATGGTGTGAACCCAGGAGGCAGAGCTTGCAGTGAGCAGAGATCACGCCACTGCACTCTAGCCTGGGCAACAGAGCAAGACTCCGTCTCAAAAAAGAAAGAAAAAAAAGGAAATATTTTAAGCCCTAATTCTGCACCAGACACTGTATTACATTTAATCATCAAACAATTCTAAGATAATTCTATTATACTGTGAGATAATGTATTATTATATTGAAGTATATATTATTTTATATTAAGGCTCAGAGAAGTAACTTGGCCAAGAGAGTAAAGAAGTGGCAGAGCTTGGACTTAAACTCATGTTCCTCTTCCTGCATTTTGCTACCACCCTTTACAAAATGACCCTGCCTATGCTTTCAGCAGCCTCTCTTACCATAGTACTTTTGTACCACACTCCAGCTGCACTAAACTGCTAGCTGCTCCCCAAACTAGCCCATCTGTGTGTTTTTTTTGTTTGTTTTTTTGAGACAGAGTTTAGCTCTCGTTGTCGAGGCTGGAGTGCAATGGCGGGATCTCGGCTCACGGCAACCTCCGCCTCACAGGTTCAAGTGATTCTCCTACCTCAGCCTCCCGAACAGCTGGGATTACAGGCATGCGCCACCACACCTGGCTAATTTTGTATTTTTAGTAGAGGCGGGGTTTCTCCATGTTGGTCATGCTGGTCTCCAACTCCCGACCTCAGGTGATCCGCCTGCCTTGGCCTCCCAAAGTGCTGGGATTACAGGCATGAGCCACCGTGCCCGGCCTGTTTTTTTGTTTGTGAGACAGTGTTTTACTATGTTGAACTTGTGGGCACAAGCAATCCTCCTGCCTTGGCCTCCCAAGTAGCTGGGACTACAGGTGTGGGCCACTGCACCCAGCCACAAACTGGCTCATCTGAAAGCTTACATGTAATCCCTGCTGCTCAGACTTCACCTTCTCTTCCTTTAGAACTGAGAAATTATTCGAACATTACCTCCCACCCCAAGTCCAGCTGGTTCTTGCTGTTTCCATGACCTCTTGTGCCTTTATCTCACTGTGCTGTAATTTTTTTTTTTTTTTTTTTTGAGACACAGTCTCACTGTTACCCAGGCTGGAGTGCAGTGGCACAACCTTGGCTCATTGCAACCTCCACCTCTCGAGTTCAAGTGATTTTCCTGCCTCAGCCTCCCGAGTACCTGGGATTACAGGCGCCCACCACCACTCCCAGCTAATTTTTTTTTGCAGAGACGGGGGCTTCACCGTGTTGGCCAGGCTGATCTCGAACTCCCGACCCTCAAGAGATCAGCGCCCCCCCCCACCCCCCCCGCCCACCCTTTGCCTCCCAAAGTGCTGGGATTACGGGCGTGAGCCACCGTGCCTGGCTTTTGTGCTGTAATTTTGTACATGCCCGTCTCTTCCACAAAACTGCATGGTCCTTGAAGATGAGAACAGGATGTTCATCTGGTATCCACAGCCTTAGCACAATGCTGGCATACTGAATGCACTTAACGATTGCTACATAACAACTCACATACTTTTTTTTTTTGAGACAGAGTTTCGCTCTTGTTGCCCAGGCTGGAGTGCAATGGCGCGATCTCGGCTCAACACAACCTCTGCCTCCCAGGCTCAAGTGATTCTCCTGCCTCAGCCTTCCAAGTAAGCTGGGATTACAGGCATGAGCCACCATGCCCAGCTAATTTTTGTATTTTTAGTAGAAACGGGGTTTCTCCATGTTGGTCAGGCTGGTCTCAAACTCCCAACCTCAGGTGATCTGGCCACCTTGGCCTCCCAAAGTGCTAGGATTAGAGGTGTGAGCCACTGTGCCTGGCCAACAACTCATATACTTTTAAATATTTCTTCTAAGGGAAAAAAACCATTTTCATTTTTTTCATTCAAAAGAATTTAACCATATGATGAACATGTCACCATTTCAGTAAGGCAAGTAAATGATTCAACTTCATCAACACTACTGAGGCTTGGGTTTTCTTTACTCCATTTAACAGATGCTGAGGCTCTGCTAAGGCTGCTACATAATGTCTGACTCTCCAAACAGGCAAAACTTTGCCTAAATGCCACATATACCTACCTGGCTGAGCAGACCTGCTCAGAACCAACACCAGCCCTCATCATAAGCACTGGGTGACAGCCTAGCCCACGCTCAGACTGGATCCCAAGGCATCTGCTTTGAGATCAAGTGCCCCACCCAGCTGCAGCCTGCTGTAAACCAACCCAGTACCTTGCAATCTCCTGGTGGTAATCATAGTGTTCATCCTCCTCCAGCCACTCCACAGACCCCGTGGTTGGATTGGCCCGACTGCAGAAGATCTTCATGGTGCCCACTAGCTCCCCAGTTTTAGCACAGAAAAGCAGCCTTGCCAATTGAGTTCTTGTGGACAAGTCTGACTGTCAGAAATCTATTAACATCAGAAGGAAACAAGAGGTATATAAACAAACGAACAGAAAAAAATCTATTAACAGCATAATGCCCCAAAATTTGGAGGGGGGAAGGGGAGACAAAAGGGAAAAAAAAAATCAAGAAACTGACAAAAATGTCAAAGCCACTGACAGTATTTGTTAATCAGTATTGTAAATGTTTCCAGCAGGAGTTACTTGGTTTTATATTCAGCATATAACATTAAAAAACTGCAACAGATTTATACAGATGTCTGGAAACTTTAGCAGGCTTCGGTGCTTCCAAAAGGGTCAAATGAGGTTCATCTAGGTGCAGCCCTCAAGGCTAGGAGGAGAAGAGATGGGGTACTGGTAAAGAAGTGCCACCAATACTGCCTTCGTATACTGAATCCTTAGCTTAAGGAAAAATATGAAGATAGAGAAAGTCAAACCAGGAAAACTTTCATCTAAACAATAAATCACAGCCACACATAAACCTAAAAATGGATAATCCCAGGAATATAATGATGAGCAAAAACAGCAAATCACACAACACATGCAATACAATTCCATTTCTATGAAATTTATAGCTATGCAAAATGGAATGATACGTTCTTCAGGGATCACACTAAAAAGCATAGCAAGGAATCAGGATAGTTCACTTCTAAAAGAGAAGAGAAAGAGATGGGATCAAGGAGGGGTACGCAGTGGATTTCAAAACTATTGTTCTTTTTCTTAAATTGGGTGGTGGGAGCATAAATGTTCACGATATTAGCATTCTTATTTTTATTTTTTTAAAAAAGATGGAGTCTCGTTATGTTGCCCAGGCTGGACTCAAATTCCTGGGCTCAAGCATTCCTCCTGCCTCAGCCTCTCCAGTAGTTGGGACTACAAGTGAGTGCCCCCACCCAGCTAATACTAGCATTCCTTATGCTTCATTATTTTTTATAGTGATTACTTCTTATCTATTCAAATTTTAATTTTAAAAGCAATTTTTAAAAACCTTCCATCACCTAAAAAAATTTTGCTTCAAATAAATAAAATGTCATCAGATTCACATCTTGTATGGCTTGTCTCCCCAAAGAGATCTATTTCTGGGAGGCAGAGAAACACCACCGCTCAAAGTCTAAAGGCACTCCTCAGCAGGTGTGGGCTCTCCCAATACCCATCCCTCTTACCATGCAGAAAGCAATAGGTGTTCTACACTGTCCTTCCTTTCTTGTTAAACATTGGTGCATCTTCAGGAAACCTTAGAAAGAATGCCTACTCCACTTATCCCTAAACATTCCTATGGCATTTTATTGGCCAGAGTTTTTTTCTTTTGAAGTTATCTAGAGTAAGTAAACATGGAATTCTTACACAAATAGATGAGAAACAGGCCGGGCACGGTGGCTCACGCCTGTAATCCCAGCACTTTGGGAGGCCAAGGCAGGCGGATCACCAGAGGTCAAGAGTTCAAGACCAGCCTTGCCAACATGGCAAAACCCCCGTCTCTACTAAAAATACCAAAAGTAGCCAGGCATGGTGGTGCACGTCTGTATTCCCAGCTACTTGGGAGGCTGAGGCAGGAGAATCACTTGAACCCAGGAGGCGGAGGTTGCAGCAAGCCGAGACCACACCACTGCACTCCAGCCTGGGCAAGAGAGTAAGACTCCGTCCCCAAAACAAACAAACAAACAAACAAAAAGCAAATAGATTAGAAACAATCTTCCCTGAACAAACTCAGGCAGGCAGTCAGGTTCAAAGTAGACAATTTGTCCAGGTAAAACTCTACTTCTAAAATCCCAGCATATCTATCCCCTAGTCTAATGTTTTTCAAACTTCCTGATAACCCCAGTAAGAAATACACTTTACAATGAGACTCAATACACATACCTGCATATATGCATACAACTAAAAGTTCCACAAAACAATACTGACTTCCTACAAACAAGGCCCTCTGATATGCTCTATTTCATTTTTACTGTTTTTAAGAGATGGGATCTCCCTGCTGTCCAGGTTGGATCACAGTGGCTATTCACAGGCATGATCATTATACTCTGCAGCCTTGAACTCCTGGACTCAAGCGATCCTCCTACGTCAGCCTACCAAGTAGCTAGACTACCGGCATGCACCACGGCACCCAGCCGCACTTTTACTTGCTGGTCAGGACCCATCAATGGGTTGCAACCAGCAGTTTAACAGCATTGCTATAATCCATTTTATCTCATGTACTAACATTTATTTTACAGATAGAATACCTAGAACTATCAGAATCTGTAATGTGCATTAGAAAACTGTGTCCAACAAATGCTGGAGTAGAGAAAGAAATGGCCATATCTGACTGAATGTTCAGGGAAGGCTTAAAAGGTGGATTCAACTGAGGCAGGCGGAGAAGGAGGGTTGTAGAGGGAGAAGGCATTTCATCCAATTAGAAAGGCCTGGACAATCATGCACATTAAATCAATCAGTTTAGTGAAGTAAAACTGGACCAGGTGTTAAACATGTCAATAGGATCCATATGGTAGACTCCTGAAATACTAATCCGGTGGTCCATGTGGAATCAATTCTGAAGTCACTTAAAGGTTAAGAGTCATCCTTTTGTAGTTCATAAGCGTAATGACTGGGTGTTCATGTGTCTGTGTCAGACGTGCCTCCCTCAAACCTTTACTACATTGGCACGTTACCCATCTGAACTGGAGAAAGAAAAAAAAAACTTATAGTGAAGAACTTTAATCCATAGGATTCCTTTCTTGTCTGTGATGTTGCTGAGTCTAAAACCAGGACCACAGTGTCTTTTCAAAACCTGGAACAGCCCGGGCACGGTGGCTCACGCCTATAATCCCAGCACTTTGGGAGACCAAGGCAGGTGGATCACCTGAGGTCAGGAGTTCGAGACCAGCCTGGCCAACATGGTGAAACCCCGTCTCTACTAAAAATACAAAAAATTAGCAGGCGTGGTGGCAGGTGCCTGTAATCTCTGCTACTTGGGAGGCTGAGGCAGGAGAACTGCTTGAACCTGGGAGGCAGAGGTTGTAGTGAGCCAAGATCGCGCCACTGCACTCCAGCCTGGGCAACAGAGCAAGACTATCTCAAAAAAAAGGAACAAACCTGGAACTATGTCTTGTGTTAACAATTTTATGAAGGCATGAACCTCTTCTGGTGGGCACTACACACCTTCTCTGGCTAAATGCCTTCATCCATTATTATTTGTTCTCTCCCAGAAGTAGTCTACACTACAGATTCAGGAGATATTCTCTGACCCCCTCCTCATTCTCCAAGAATTGTAAACTCGCATGGCCATTTACAAGGAGGAAATAGAAACCACCATGCCAAGCCCTTATTACCCGTCAGACTGCAGAGCAGATGGTCCATTACATTCATTCAAAATGTATTTGCTAGGCGGTGGTGGCTCACACCTGTGATCCCAGCACTTTGAGGGGCCGAGGCGCAAGGATATCGAGTCTGGGAGTTCCAGACCAGCCTGCGCAACATAGTGAGACCCCGTTCTCCACAAAAAATTAAAAAAAAAAAAAAATTAGCCGGGCGCGGTGGCCTGTGCCTGTCGTCCCAGTTACTCCCAGCTGCTCGGGAGGCTGAGGTAGGGGAATCGGAGGTTGCAGTGAGCCGAGATGGCGCCACTGAACTCCAGCCTGGGTGACAGTGAGACCCTGTCTTAAAATATATATATATATAAATTAAATATACATACATTAAAATTAAAAATTAGCCGAGTGTAGTGGCGCGTGCCTGTAGTCCCAGCTACTCGGTAGGCTGAGGTGAGAGGATTGCTTGAGCCCAGGAGGTCAAAGCTGCAGTGCGCCTTGATCACACCACTGCACTCAGCCTAGGCAGCAGAGTGAGACTCTGTCTCGAAAAAATAAAATAACAAAATTTATTAAATACCTTCTATGTGCCAGGCACTATATTAGGGACTGGAGCCACTATCACAAGCTAGAGAAGACCCTTGCCCTCCAAGAGCTTAGACTCTAATGAGAGAGTAATACAAATTACAGACTAAACATGAAGGCAAGAAATACAGCGTTGTAGAAAGAGAAAATCAAGGTTACAGAAGGACTCTGAGAAAAGTAGTATTTGAGACCTACAAGACACACCGGGATAAAAGTTGGGGAAGAGTTTTTACAGGTCAGGAATCCTTCCCCCAACTTTCCCAAGAAAAGGCCCTAAGGTGGAAAGAATAGGTACATTAAGCAAAATGTGCCAAAAGCCTGAGCGACCGAAGCACTTCGGCAGAAGCCCTCCACTCCTCATCTCCTATCACACTTCTGCTCAATCAAGCTGGGCCTTGTCGACTTCGGAAAGGCGTTTGGATTTTGTTCTAAAAGCAGTGGGAGCCACTCAAGAGTTTTAAGCAGAAGCATATCTACACTGGGCGTACTCTTTTACAGGACCACTCTGGCTGGCGTGTAGTAAATACACGACTCTCCAATTACTCAGAACACAGTGAGTGGCAAAGACAACAGCAGGTCTGCCAATCAGAGAACTCGTGGCCCAGTTAAGGGTGCGATGGTTGGAGCTACTGCGGTCTCTGTGGCTGAGGGGAGGCGCCAGGCACGAGTACTGCAACACAGCCCCGCGAGCGGCAGGCACCCGGCTGCACTGCAGAGCCGGGGCCAGCCTAGAACCCCGCTCTCCCGCAGGCCAGGGCGTCCCGAGCTGCCCCACGCGGAGGAGTCCAAGTAGGCCCACGCTAGGCTCCTCTGCCGAAACCCTGGTGCCGAGGACACCATGCTGGCTGCACACCGAACCCCAAAGCGACCCCACCTTCCCAGCATACCCAGCGCCTCACCCGTCGCAGGAAACCCTCCGCTCGCCTCCGCTGCAAACCCTCCGCTCGCCTCCGCTGCTACCACTTTTACAGCGGCCAGCACGCGGGGCGGGACCTCGCAGCGCAGAGGAGCGTGCTGAGGGGCGGGTCCCAAAGCAGAACTGGAAGGCTATCCCGTCACACCCCGCGCGCTCCCACAGTGCTCAGTGGCAGCCACCATGGAGGCCGCCAGGACCGCTGTGCTGCGGGTGAAGCGGAAGCGCAGTGAGGAGCCTGCCGAGGCTCTTGTGCTCGCTTGTAAACGCCTCCGGAGCGACGCGGTCGAGTCAGCGGCACAGAAGACGTCGGAGGGTTTGGAGAGAGCGGCGGAGAATAATGTCTTCCACTTGGTGGCCACTGTGTGCTCCCAGGTATTGGGCGTGGTGCAGCTGGTGTGGAGGGCATCTTCGGGTGCAGCCGGTACGAAACCCGATCCCTGAGCCGCTCGCGAACTCCTGCTTACGATCGCCTCCGTCCCCTGTTGCCCCCTAGGAGGAACCAGTCCAGCCTCTCCTGCGGGAAGTTCTGCATCCGTCACGGGACAGCCAGCAGCGTGTCCGCCGCAATCTCCGCGCCTCGGCTCGGGAGATCCGGCAGGAGGGCCGCTACCGGGTGGTTTCCAGCCGCCGATCCTTGGGGACCACCTCGAGCGGCCAGGAGTCCGAGTACACGCCGGGGAACCCAGAAGCCGCCGGGGACTCGGGCTTTCAGTTGTTAGACCTTGTCCACGAGGAGGGAGAACCTGAAGCCGCCGCTGCAGGCTCCTGCAAAGTGAGTATGCTCCTGAAGGTGGTCGCTGGGCTTCTCAGGTAATGCCAGAAGACTGGGCCCAGTCGCAGCACAGTTTCGTCTCAGGGGGATGGATGATCCATCCGGCGTGACGGCCTCATTTTACAGATTTGGTTATTCATCCAACATGTGTTTACTGCGTGCCTACTATATGCCAGGTATTTTTTTTTTTTTAGTTTCTGTGGATACAGCAGTGAGGACCTAACATGCAGGTAGACAGAAACAGTAAACAAGTGAATTCAGTGTCAGATGATGATAAGGAATGTAAGGAGGCGGGGAGCCAAAGCAGGAAGAGTGGTGCCACTTCAGTGAGAGTGTCACTGAGAAAATGACATTTGAGTGAAGACTTGCAGAAGGTGAATGGCAGGGCATTCTACGTATCGAGAGGACTTCTAGGCAGAGAACCTGAAAGTAAAGAGGCCCTGAAGCCGTTTCTCTGCCCCTTGCAAGGTGCCTGGAGCCCGGTGAGCTAGAGGAGAGCAGTAAGGAATTTGAGGGGAGGATGCCTGCTAGACCTTCTAGGTACTTGTAAGGACATTGCCTTTCACCCTGACTGAGATGGGGATCACTGGAGCAAAGTAGAGATAGAGCAGGTAGGAAAATTGATCAAAGAGATGTTAAAGGAATAGTCCTGGGTAGCATATCAAGTTTGAGGTAGATTTAGGTCTAGAATGCAAGTCTTCTCACATTTAATCCAGTGCTTTTCTTTATATTACATTTGCTAAATTCAGTTGCACTCACTTCCAAAAAAAAGTCTACTACATGCAGCAAAACTACAGAAATGGAAAATTCTCCTTGAGGCTGGGCACAGTAGCTGATGCCTAATCCTAGCACGTAGGGAGGCCCAGGCGGGAGGATCACCTGAGCCTGGGGAGGTCAAGGCTACAGTGAGCCATGATTGTACGGCAGTAGCATTTCAGCCTAGGTGACAGAGTGAGACCCTGTCTCAAAAAAAATAAAATTCTCCTTGTAATCCCAGCGCTTTGGGAGGCTGAGGCAGGAGGGTCGCTTGAGGCCAGCCTAGGCAACAAAGCAAGACCTTGTCACTACAAAAAGGAAAAGGAGATTAGCTGGGCATTGTGGCATGCGCTTGTAATCCTAGCCACTGGGGAGACTGGGGCAGGAGGATCACTTAAATTCAGGAATTAGAGATTGTAGTGAGCTGTGATCAAGTCACTGCCCTCTGGTTTGAGCAACAGAGCAAGATACTGTCTCTTAAAAAAACAGAAAATTCTCAACATAAGGTGTGCCCTCTCTTTTTTTTTTTTTTTTTGAGTCAGAGTCTCACTCTGTGGCCCAGGCTAGAGCGCATTGGCGTGATGCTGGCTCACTGCAACCTCCGACTCCTGGGTTCAAGCGATTCTCCTGCCTCAGCCTCCCAAATAGCTGGGATTACAAGCGTGAGCCACCACACCCAGCTAATTTTTGTATTTTTAGTAGAGACAGGGTTTCGCTATGTTGGCCAGTCTGGTTTCGAACTCCTGGCCTCAAGTGATCCGCTCGCCTCAACCTCCCAAAGTGCTGGGATAACAGGCATGAGCCGCTGCGCCTAGCCAATATGCCCTCTCTTGATAAACTTTTTCATAGAACTCATTTTAATCACTTTTGAAACTTAAAAAAATCATAATTCAAAATGAATCCACAAGCAACAAGCAAATGGTACTAGTGTAATTGTTTATTGTTGTTTTTGTTTTGTTTGAGATGGAGTCTGGCCCTTGTCGCCCAGGCTGTAGTGCAGTGGCACGATCTCGGCTCACTGCAGCCTCCGCCTCCTGGATTCAAGCAGTTCTCATGCCTCAGCCTCGTGAGTAGCTGCGATTACAGGCATGAGCCACCACGCCCGGCTAATTTTGTATTTTTAGTAGAGACGGGGTTTCGCCATGTTGGCCAGGCTGGTCTTCAACTCCTGACCTCAGGTGATCCACCCGCATCGGCCTCCCAAAGTGCTGGGATTACAGGCGTGAGCCACCATGCCCAGCTGGTGCTAGTGTAACTGGATAGCAATTTGTGTATGATGTCCGTAGCCACATCTTTCACCAAAACATTCCAGACTAATGCATGACTTATAAAATGTGTAAAGTAAACCAATGCTCAGTGGAATTGAATCAAGTAAATAGTTCACTAGGCTGGGCACAGTGGCCCATGCCTGTAATCCCAGCACTTTGGGAGGCCAAGGCAGGTGGATCACTTGAGGTCAGGAGTTCAAGAGCAGCCTGGCCAACATGGCGAAACCCCATTTCTACTAAAAATACAAAAATTAGCCGGGCGTGGTGGCGGGCGCCTGTAATCCCGTCTACTCGGGAGGTTGAGGCAGGACAATCACCTGAATACAGGAGGCAGAGGTTGCAGTGAGCCAAGATTGCACCACTGCACTCCAGCCTGGGCGAGAAGAGCAAAACTCTATCTCAGAAAACAAGAGTAAATAGCTAATTTAATTTTATAAAGAAAACTAGGAGATAAACTGATGACGGATATGAACAGAGATTTTTCCAGTAAAGCAATACCGACTCCAAACATACCAAAAATGTTTGCGCAGAGTAATTATAGGGGAAAAATTAATTTAAGCTTAAAGCATGCTTGAGGTTTTATGCATACTAGACTAGCAGGAAAAAAGTAGTTGATAGCAGTGCTGGCAAGGCAATGATTAAAAGCATACACAATTGTAGGAATAAAATTGATGCAAGCCTTTTGGAAAACAGCATGGCATGGGAGCCATATTTTACATATGTAAACAAGCCTTTTGGAAAACAGCATGGCATGGGAGCCATATTTTACATATGTAAATTTATTATTGTTTGGATCTAAAGCCATGCATAATCTAGGAAAATTTTAAAATTAAAAATTTCTAAGGAAATTTAAAAGTGAGAGTATTTCTATGTTATGTTACAATGAATTTCTCCTTAAATTGACATAATTTACATTTTAAGCAAAGAAATTCCTATTAGATAAATTTAATAGGAAATTTAAAAATTAAAGGACTTCAGTTCCTTTTAACTAGTAGTCTCACCTCCAAGATTTATCCTAGGGAGATAATTCAGCAGAAGCAAACAGCTAAGCTAAGCTATGATATTAACAAATGCTACTGTTGATTGATTAAGTAATTATGTCAAATAGCGTGCTAGGTACTTGTTATATTTTCTTTTAATTTAACTCATTTAATCCTCACAAAAACCTTATGAGTTAGACACTTTCATCTCCATTTTCAAATGCAGGAAATGGCACATTCATTGCAACACTATACATGGAGGTTAAAAATTATATCCAAGAGGTTGACACATACAACTGTCTGGACCCTTAGAACTGATAACCGTGAAGACTGATTGTAGGGGAAAATATATATGTTTAACAGTACAAAATGCTGTGTGTAGTGAAACTGAAAATATAGGCTGGGCTCAGTGGTTCACACCTGTAGTCCCAACACTTTGGGAGGCCAAGAAAGGAGCACTTGAGCCCAGGAGTTCAAGACTGCAGTGAGCCATGATCATACTGCTGCCCTCCAGCCTGGGCGACAGAGCAAGGCCCTGATTCCAAGTGAATGAATGAATACACGTGGACATAGACTTTAAAATAATTTTCAGCAAGGGTACGGTGGGTTACTCCTATAATCCTAGCACTTTGGGAGGCCAAGGCAGGAGGATTGCTTGAGGCCTGAAGTTCAAGACCATCCTGAGCAACATAGCAAGACTCCATCTCTACAGAAATAATAATAATTATTTTTCTTCTAGCTAGGAGGAGTGGTGCACACCTTTAGTCCCAGCTACTCAGGAGGTTGAAACAGAAAGATCACCTAAGGCTAGGAGTTCAAGGCCAGTTTGGGCAACATAATGAAAACCGCCTCTTTAAGCAGTAATAGGCCGGGCGCAGTGGCTCGTGCCTGTGTTGCCAGCACTTTGGGAGGCCAAGGTGGGCAGATCATGAGGTCAGGAGTTCGAGACCAGCCTGACCAACGTAGTGAAACCCCGTCTCTACTAAAAATACAAAAATTGGCCAGGCATGGTGGTGCGCACCTGTAATCCCAGCTACTCAGGAGGCTGAGGCAGGAGAATCGCTTGAACCCGGGACGCAGAGGTTGCAGTGAGCCGAGATCGCGCCATTGCACTCAAGCCTGGGTGACAAGAGCAAAACTCCATCTCAAAAAAGAAAAAAAAATAATTTATGCTCATTATAGGAAATTTGAAAAAATATAGCAAAGGAGGAAAATCTCCCATTTTACCACCAACCCAAAAGTAGGTAGAATAGAACTGGTTTACTTCCTTCTGAGTACAAAATTCTGTATCTGTCATTTTTCTGTATTGCTAGTCTTATACCTTTTTTTGAGACAGCATCTCACTCTGTTGCCCAGGCTGGAGTGCAGTGGCATGATCACAGCTCGGTGCGGCCTCCACCTCCTGGGCTCATGTGATCCTCCTGCCTCAGGCTCTCAAGTAGCTGGAGCCACAGGCCTGCGCCACCACACCCAGCTAATTTTTGTATTTTTTGTGGAGACTGGGTTTTGCCATGTTGCCCAGGCTGGTCTCAAACTCCTGGGCTCAAACATTCCTCCCACCTTGGCTTCCCAAAGTGCTGTGATTACAGGCATGAGCCACTGTGCCAGCAATCTTATATTTTAATGGCTGCATAATTTGACTGAGTGGAGGGACTTGTGGGTTGGAGCCAGAACTTTCGTCATAGGTAGCTTTAAGTTTGCTCAAGAGCCTGCAGAAAAACTGGCATCTCTAGCTTCTTTTTGACTTTGGAGCAAGGAAGAATTCCTTAGTCTGTAAATTATAGCATTGGTCTCCCCTTGTCTGCCTTGGCCATGGGATCTTCACCATTTTCCTGCGTGGTGTCTGCTTGGAGCTATGCAGTGTCCTGTGATGAACCTATCAAGAGGAGCCATCTGCAGCATGTCCCTGTGGTTAACAAACTGACCCATGCCACCAGGCCCCTGGATAATACAGCCTGTCAGCACTGGAGCACATCTTACCTGGGCCATTTCTGTTCTGGGACATTGCATTTCAAACTGTTCTTTCCAGTAGAAAGACTATAGGTGAGCCCATTCCCAATTTGTGGTTAAAAGGAGGATGTCAATATATGGCAAGCCAAATGATGGGCAATGGTAGAGGTCACCAGGAACACCTGTTGGCTTCTATAGGAGGCCACACAAAATAGAGACTCATTTCAGGTTCAGCCATAGGGGTGCTAAGGTGGGCCTACTGATCCCCAAAGAGAGAACATTGCATAATACCAAAGGATCTCAGAAGACCTATAGAAGCAGGTCTGACTCAGAGCTTGGGGTCAAGACTGGCCAGGTCTTCTGTCTTTCCCCTCTCCTTGGGCCAGTCTTCCCATATTTTTTTTTCTTTCATTGTTTTGAGACAGGTCTTATTCTGTCACCCAGGATGGAGTACAGTGGCATGATCATGGCTCACTGCAGCTTCAACCTCCTGAGTACCTGGGACTACAGGTGCACACCACCACACCCAGCTAATTTTTATATTTCTTTGTAGAGACGGGGGGTTTTGCCATGTTGCCCAGGCTGGTCTTGAGCTTCTGGGCTCAAGCTACCTGTCCACCTTGGCTTCCCAAAGCGTTGGGATTATAGGTGTGAGAGCCGAGCACAAAAGAGCAGGGGGCTATCTTGTACGTTTCTATCTTAAAATAAGAACTACACAGTAATTTTACAGAGATTCTTGATTTTTTAATGTAATAATTAATTAAAAGACTAGGAATTCATGGGGATAAGAATCTTGACCACGACACTATGGAACTGTAGCTGGGCAAGGTGGCTCACGCCTGTAATCCCAGCACTTTGGGAGGCCAGGGCGGGCAGATTACTTGAGGTCAGGAGATCAAAACCATCCTGGCTAACACAGTGAAACCCCATCTCTACTAAGAATACAAAAAATTAGCCAGGCGTAGTGGCACGCACCTGTAGTCCCAGCTCTACTTGGGAGGCTGAGGCAGGAGAAACACTTGAACCTGGGAGGCGGAGGTTGCGGTGAGCCAAGATCACGCCACTGCACTCCAGCCTGGGCAACAGTGAGAGTCCGTCTCAAAAAAAAAAAAAAAAAAACGCTGTAGGGAGCCTTCCTTCACCCAACTCATAGGTTCTTCTTCATGGAATATCGTGTTTTGGGTCATGCATATGTCTGTAATCTGTGGTTCCTTTACAGACATCTGACCCAGATGTGATCCTCTGCAATTCTGTAGAGTTGATCCGTGAGCGATTGACTGTATCTGAGGATGGACCAGGAGTCAGGCACCAGGAAGAACAAAAACACGATGACTATGTGTATGACATTTACTACTTGGAGACGGCCACTCCAGGCTGGATTGAGAACATCCTCTCCGTACAGCCCTACAGCCAAGAATGGGAGCTGGTAAGGGGGCCCATGAGGAGACAGGGCATGAGGCATCCTAAGCTCTTTATCTAATCAGAATGCTTTGCTTCCCTGGGCTCCACTCCTGAACAACACTGTCCTTAGTTCTTTCCCTCCTTAAAAGGAAGAATTTATTCTAAGTGCCTTTTAGGAACCTGACTTTATAGTACAGGGAATTTTGGGAAAGATCATCTTAGATTGATAATTTTACATTAATGAATATTTTACAAGGTTTGCAACATCACCTTTATTGTTTATAGCTATCCATTCTTAGGGGGGAAATATGTATATGGGGCTTATGATAAGATAAAGACAATAAAACCAGAAATTCTTAACATGAGTGACAACAAAACCTATTTTTTAATTCGTACCTTAGAAGTAGAGAAACCTCGAATGAAGAAAGCTAACGTCCTGACATTCTTTTTTTTTTTTCTTCTTTTTTGAGGCAAGGTCTCACGCTGTCACCCAGGCTGCAGTGCAGTGGTGCTATCTGAGCTCACTGCAGCCTCTATCTCCCAGGCTCAAGTGATCCTCCCATCTCAGCCTCCCAAGCAGCCAGCCAGGAGTACAGGCATGCACCATGATGCCCAATTTTTGTTGATTTTTTTGTAGAGGCAGGGTCCCACTATGTTGTCCAGGCTGGTCTTATGGTCTTGAACTCCTGGGCTCAAGTGATCTTCCCACCTTGGCCTCCCAAAGTGCTGGGATTACAGGTGTGAGCCACCACACCTAGCTGACACCATTATCTTTTTTTTTTTTTTTTTTTTTTTTGAGATGGAGTCTCACTCTGTCACCCAGGCTGGAGTGCAGTGGTGCAATCTTGGCTCATTGCAACCTCCGTCTCCTGGGTTCAAGTGATTCTCTTGCCTCAGCCTCCCAAGTAGCTGGGACTACAGGTGCGTACCACCACGCCCAGCTAATTTTTGTATTTTTAGTAGAGAAAGGATTTTACCATGTTGCCCAGGCTGGTCTCAAACTTCTGACCTCAAGTGATCCGCCCACCTCGGCCTCCCAAAGTGCTGGGATTACAGGCATGAGCCACCGCGCCCAGCCTATTCTTAAATTCTAAAATGGGCTGGGCGCCATGGCTCACGCTTGTAATCCCAGCACTTTGGGAGGCCGAGGCGGGCGGATCACGAGGTCAGGAGATCGAGACCACAGTGAAACCCCGTCTCTACTAAAAATACCAAAAAAATTAGCCGGGCGTGGTGGCGGGCGCCTGTAGTCCCAGCTACTTGGAGAGGGTGAGGCAGGAGAATGGCGTGAACCCGGGAGGCGGAGCTTTCAGTGAGCCGAGATTGCGCCACTGCACTCCAGCCTGGGCAACAGAGCGAGACTCGGTCTCAAAAAAAAAAAAAATTCTAAAATGATTAACAAGAAAACTTAAGGTGGCACCTAACGGTCATGCTCAGACTGTAAGCAAGAAGCACTGCATCCTGCACCTGCATTAGGACAGATTTGCAGTCAGGTACCCACCTTAGACCACTGCATGGCCCTTCCTCCTGCCTTTCTGCACCTCTTACGCTTGGGTTTTGGTTTTGACCTTTGGAATTTGAAGGAATCGCTCAGAGCCATTACTCCTCTTTTCCCTGTGTTCCCTTCTCATGGAGTTCAGCGTGTCCTATCATTGTGGAGCTGGACTCTGAGTGGAAGGTGGCTATTATCTCCCTCTCATAGCCTCTTGTGCAATGGAGTCAAACTAACTCCTAGTCTGCAGTTTTTTCACATGGCACTTTTACATGACATCTCTCCAAGCTGGTATGCTAACAACTTCCCCCAGAGCATAACCTTAGAGGTTTTGACTTGGACTCATGTTTGTCTTGAGATGTGTAGGTGAATGATGATCAAGAACCAGAGGACATTTACGACGACGAAGATGACGAGAACAGTGAGAATAACTGGCGCAATGAGTACCCAGAGGAGGAGAGCAGTGATGGAGATGAGGATTCCAGAGGTGGGTGGCAGCCCCAGACCAGGAGGGACTGGTAGGATCTGAGACTGAGGTGCAGGCATAGTTGACAGGTGCATCTTAACTGCCTTTCCTTCTCTGCCATTGAGCACCAGCAGCTCAGCCGCAACTGAGCCGTGCTGTAGGAGACCCAAAGACCAGTGTTTCCCAGGGGCCTCCTGGGGGGTGTAATAATCCATCAGGCCTGGGTTCAAATCTGTAGTTGTCATTACTTTGCTGTGGCTCTTGGGCAGTTACTTTACCTCACTGAGCCTCATTTTCTCTCCAGATGAGATGGTTCTGCATGAATTTTAGTGGTTGAGATTATGTAAAATATGTAGCTCATTGTCTCTTCCCCTGCCCCAGTCAAGAAACCAATGAAGAGAGAGGTTTGCCAGTAGGAATAAGCCCAGCGTTTTCACAAATCAGTTATCTAACTTCTCAAAAAAACTGCTGCATGTACAACTGTTTTAAGAAAGATGCAACACAGACATAATACCTGGGGGAAGAAGATGCTCTGACAACATAATTCCTGTGGTAACTGTGTTAAAGAAGATAGAAGAAGCCCCAACAAAAAGAATTTATTGGTGTCTGATAACACAGAAATGAATCAAACAATTGCATATTCTATTGGGGAGGTCTGTCAATAACACGTTAAAAGGAGAAAGGTACAAAAATATTTACAATATGACTACAACTCTTACAACAAAAAAAATCCTATACAGCGGGGAGAAGTGACAAAATACTCCACGGAGGGGAGAAGTGACAAAATACTCCAGTGTGAAGGAACTTGGTTTAGATGATAGGAAAGTGATTCCTTCTTTAAAAAAAAAAAATTCTATATTCTTTACTTTATTTATTGAGCAAGCATTTTGCATTACAATCGGGAACAAAAACAGACCTTTCTGAGAAGAGAAGGGGCTCCTGCAGTAGCCTAGGAAAATCACATTTAGAATCCATTCCCGGGATGTCATTCTAGGCTCTGCTGACTACAACAGCCTGAGTGAGGAGGAAAGAGGCAGCAGCAGACAGCGGATATGGAGCAAGTACCCTCTGGATGTGCAGAAGGAGTTCGGCTATGACAGCCCCCACGACCTGGATTCAGACTGATGGTCTTGTGATGTCCATGAGGTTCTGCCACATGCCCTTGAGGGCTCTGAGTCCAGAGTTAACTGCCCTGCTGACATCCTCTTAGGTTTCCTAGCTTAACATGTGGAAGGAAAAGCATATCAAGCGTATCGGGCGGCACCATCCCACCACAGTGAAAACTTAGGGGAGTCTTTTCCACTTACAGTAGGGCCCCTTTGTCTCAATCAGAAGTGACCCTACAGTTTGAAAGAAAAAAAATGTTGAAAAAAGGAAGGTTTCTTTAATTTTAGCTTCTTGGCCCAGGAATTTTTCCTGGCATTCAGATTCTGTGCTGAAACCACAAGGGAGGGGGAGGTTCCCGTTTCATTAGCAGTAAGCTTCTGCTCTGCCATACCACCAGGCTGCCTGCCTCTAGGAAATCCCTGTTCCTTTTGATAGACAGAATCTACAAGGGGTACCAGTGGGTCCCTTGTAGCAACACAGACTGGATAGTAATGGCCATTAAGGCAGAAAGTAGTCTGTCTGAGCAGTGGGAGATTTTAGTTAACAGCTATTTGTGCTTCCAAACTCTGATAACGGTTGTGAAATTACTGACTGACTTCCTTCGACAGTGGGGCCAAGAAATAATATATATGAATGTGATACATGTGTTTAGTAAAATCTAGCTTTGAACATGGAAGAAAGTGATTCTTTTAAAACCTTTTAAATCCGAATATCTAAAACAGGGAGCAGTAGTGAGATAGAAGTTTCAGCATTGATTATAAATACCAAGGACTTAAGGCAAGGGAGGAAAAACAAAGTACCTTCTGAACTTAGCTTTCCACTGAGTAATGTTTACTCTTCACAGCACCCACCACAAAAACAAAGTACTATCAACAAGATCAATTTTATTACCACAGCTTGTATCTCTTCTAAGCAAACTCTGTCCCTATGCCTTTCCAAACCATAGCTGCCTTAACTGCCTTGGTGTTTATTCTAGCGTAACACTGTCCAGTAGAACTATCTGCAGTGACAATATGTTCTGTGTCTGCGCTGTGTAGTAGTAGACACGGGTGGCTACTGAGCACTTGAAATGTGATTAGCGCAACTGAGAAACTGAGCTTTTAATTTTATTTCATTTTAATGTAATTAGCTGCACGTGTCTAGTAGCTGTTGTAGCGGACACCACAGGTCTAAGGAAACAACACAGAACATTCAGCTAGGGGTGTGCCCTCATAGCCTGTGAGTGTCTCTGACTCACTGTCATGGGGGAAGGTGAGTTACACAGGGAGATACCTTCTTGCCGCCTCTTTTAGGATTTCCTAAGTATCTCTCTATCCTACCTGCCATCATTCTTTGACTTTATGTCCATTTTCTAAACCTTTACCTACACCAGCTCTTATCTACATGGAGTTGTTCAACCTGCCAAAGTGATTAAATTCTGTGTACACAGGTCATATATATTGCAGCTAATTAAAACAACAAACATCCTAGGTATGCACAAAGGTATAATTCACCGTTATAACAGGCAGCAACTTGTATGTCTAATATTACACATCTTGCTTTCTGTCTGTAGGCTTAGAAACAAAGGATTGAAAGCCATTCTCGTACTCACGGCAACTGGGTGAAAAAACAAAACACTGTGCTGTTACAATTTGCTCCCTGCTATTTATACTCATTAAGTTTCCCCAATATTAAAGGGCTGACAACTTAATAAACTGTACTCACTGCAAAAGGGATAATAAGCACAACAGGAGAAGGATTTAAGGAGACAGACAACAAAGAGCTGGCAGAAATTAATTCCACCATGAAGCTTGAGTGCTGTAGGGATCCTTTGGCTTTGCTCCCAAAGAGGGGATCCTGGGAGAAGTCTGTATCCAGCACAGAGGGGAAAAATGCTGTCACCATCCAAAAATGAAAGGAGGATGACACAGCTCACTAAGCAAGTACTAGGGCACCTGGCATGTGAGGTCCTTGCTTTCCCTAGAAGCCACTGGGGGAGGGGAGCAAATTCCTGGGATTAGCTGGTTATGTGGTAGAGAAAGCTAAAGCCTGGGTCAGGGATCTTCAAAAGGCAAGCACATTTTGCTTAAAGGATTAGCTCCAGAGGAGCCCTGGGATGGGTGCCAGCTTGGCTTAGAAGTCATGTTCTTAGAGTTCAGGCAAGTCAGCCTTTGCACAAGACACCCTGTCGTCGGGCAGGAATTTGCTGTACAAATCCCAGACCCATGACAGTAGGAATGTCACCCCATGTTTCACATATGCATTATGCTCTGAACCCAAGGCAACTGTGACCATGCTTCCTTCAATCTTTATTGAGCAAATATATGGCCAAGGTTATTCCCTTATCTGTGACTGGGTGGAGAAGAATGGTCAGGAAGGGAGACTGCCTCACTGTTGACCAATTCCAAAACCTAAGGATAAGAAGTCCATGGGGTATGTCAAGCTAGCAGGTTCTTCTCGGCCCAGGATGATAGTGTCTGGGTATCACAAAACAATTGTACAATCCAGTGCAGCCGTCCTGCTCATACAGTAAGATCCATTAGGCCAGAGCAGGCCTAACTTGGGTGTAAGCCCAGCCTGAGCACCAGAATTAGCTGCTTCCGTTTGTGCAGACTGCTGAAGAGCCAGACTCACTCAGGTTGAAGCAGCTTTCCTCCCAGTCTTCACTGATCTCCACAGGGAGAAAACAGAAGTCCCCACAAGTACCAAGCTCTTCCTGAGACTGCAGCCACCACGCCTCGGGGAAGGGGAGGCTGGCAGGAGAGGAGTACACTGTCCTGGTGACCCACACCAAGGCGGCTCCAATTGTAAACAAAGCCTGGTGCCAGGGACAGAAGAGGATGCAGCCTGATGTGAGGTTTTCAGAAAAGTGAAATGACCTAGCACCAGGGTGGGCTTGCTTGGGTCTGCACAGCAGTCCCTCACACTGCCCTTACAGAGAGGAACAGGTTATTTGATGACTTGGGCCCATGAGATGGGCCAAGTCATGTTCTCCAAGCCATTGACAGCTGAGAGAATTCAGGTGATCTACCTGAATTTCAGAAGTTTCAGCCCCCTTAGAGTTCGTAACAGAAACCCAGAGATTTACTGTCGGTTAGAACAAAGATGTAAGGTCTCAAGTAAAATAAAGGATTATCCTTCAAAACAGCAGTATTAACAGACTTCTGACTCATGAATTTGTTCATCTGTCCTTGCTGGACCTGAGCCAAGTGCTTGTAATGTGATCTACGATCTATCTGTATGCTAAAGTGTAACAGGTACATGAGGGAAAAAATCTTTAAGGTTCATTGTTGCAGGTAAGACTCAATAGAAGATTGCGCTAAACAGCATAAAATCTGTCGTCAGAGTCTGACCCAATACCATAGACATTTCTGAGCCCAAAGGGACTCAGTTTTGGGTACTTTGAATTTTAAATACAATCAGCCTATTGCATCCTGTAGATGAAGAGACACGCATGCTTCGTTAGAACTGGTGTTCTGGACTAAATATCAATAAATAAGGAACTCTCTCCCCAGGGAAGAATTTTGAGCCAGAGGAAGAAATGGTAGCATTTCAGGCCTTTAAAGTCAGGTGTTGGACCTGGTCAGAGGAAAACTTCCCATAAAGCAGCCCCTCTATAGGGACTTCTAGTTCAAATACCAAATTCAGAAGCCACCAGCCCTATCAACCTAGCATTCCCTCTTCCCCACTGCACTTTACCAAGTAAATATCTGTAAGAGCTGCATCTAACTATCAGGAGTAAAACTAAATGACCATTCCCCTGTTCCCCAATCTTCCCCCCACCCTCTGAAGCCCCAACCTTGAGGTTGGCCCAGATCCTGAGTCTCCTCCTATAGCTTACCAATAAGAGTGAGCACTGGCCCTGAGCCCCGTTATATGATGTGGGTCAAAAGGCTCCTTTAATTCAGGAGAGGTGGGCCCACAGAGTCTTGTTATCAGGATTTTCCTGGTTGGCCAGCCTTCCAGGCCTCGGAAAGCCACCTCTGACCTCTAGTCAGTTTTCCTCTCATCTTTTTTCTCTTCGGCTACATCAAGCTCAGTCAGGACACAAAAGCAAAGCTGCTGGGTGCCTCTGGTGATAGCAGCTAAATGAAAATAGAGCAAGCACAGGATTTAGTAAACATCTAGCTACAGCCCTAACCTGAACACAAGGCTGACTAGTAACATCTATGGCTCCCTCCCACCTGCCCCTTGAGTACCCTATATCAGGCTTTGCCCCTGTCTCCCAGCAAGCCTTATCATCCTCTGTCCCATGCCCAACCAGAGTCTGATGCACAACTCATCTTCCCAGGTGATTTGTGTTGTCAGGAGGCAATGTTTTAGCCCCAAAATAGGACACTAAAATTAGAACTAAAGTGATCATGTCAAAATCAAAAGGGAAGTTGTGGACAGCTAGGTCTCATGGCCTCCAGCAAATTCTGAGTATGGGGAAGCTGTAAGCCACCCCCGACCTCTGCATGCGCATGCACACACAGCCACCAGTGAGTAATGGGGTGCAGAGAAGCTCACCCAGGACATTCCGAATAAACAGTGGCCTCCTGGACTCTGGCAGGTAAACACCCATGAAGTAGAAAGGGACTCCAGAAAGGGCAATCCCGATGCCAATGAAGGAATTAATGGTGTCAGTGAAGAGGGGCACTATCACCAGAAACACGGAGCATATGCAGAACACAATGGGGAAAAACACGCTCAGCTGAAATAGAGGGGGTGAGAGATTAAGTAACGTGGGAAGAGGGAACAGCTCACGGGCAAGAAGCCACCTTAGGGAGATGGCCCACCCCTCCTAGTCTGCCCAGAGCTGCTGACCTTGAGAGGCCGGGGCCGCTTGGGCTCCTTCCAGCGGAGGTAGAGCTGTCCAACAACAGACAGGCCCACGAAGAACCAGTAGCTGAAGCTGAAGTAGTTGATAAGCTGGAAAACATCCTCCACGATGAGGTAGATGAGTGCCATGGTGCACTGTGGGAAAGGGGTGGGGAGACAGGTGAGCATCGTCATCACCTGCGCCCCCAGGAGACTCCACCACCCAGCAGTCAGTACTAGATCTGGTGCCACTTCACCAGATTACCTCTGGCTCTTTTCATTGACCCCTTGGCATCAGATAGGTCCATTCCTTGATGTACCCTGAGGTACATTAACCCTCAGGGTAGCATCTTTCCCTCTTCTGTTGCAGCCCTTCCTCCACTCAATGCCTCCCCCTTGTTGCAAGCACTTTAGAAAAAGGCACACATTGAGGCCCTCCTCACTTCAGTGCACCAACCTTAACATGGATTACACGGTGTCCTAGAGAGGGGTTAGACTTGGGTCCCAACTACCTGGCATAAAATGGGGGAAACACCTTCAGAACCATCTCACTGTCCTCGGGCCTGAGAAATGCTAACTAGCAAAATGGATCCCTACCCATCCGGACTAAATAATGTCAATAAATAATGGAATATAACTCTCTCCCCATGGAAGAATTTTGAGCCAGAGAGAGAAATTGTAGCATTTCAGGCCTCTGAAGTCAGGTGTTGGACCTGGAAACTAGCAAAATGGATCCATCCAGACATATGACAGCATTAGCCTCTGGAACAAAAGAATCCTAGAAGACAAGGATCAGGACCTAGAGTCCTGGGACAAGGTCAAATGTGTTTAAACTTCAATAATCTTTTCATTACAAATTATCAACAAAGGATTTAAAACAAAATAGCTCATTCTGCGGAGACAAGGGAGAACCCTGTATTAAGAAGAGAAGGCTGGGCGTGGTGGCTCATGCCTATAATCCCAGCACTTTGGGGACTGAAGTGGCAGCTCACTGGAGCCCAGGAGCTCAAGACCAGCCTGGGCAACATAGTGAGACCTCATCTCTACAAAAAATTAATTAGCCAGGCCTGGTGGTATGTGCCTATAGTCAGATAACCTAAATTTATAAATTCAATGCTGGCCCTGTCAAAATATCAAGAGAATTTTTCTCTTACTTCGATGAAATGATAGAAAAGTTCATCAAGACAAATAAACGAATGTGACAATTGCTAGGAAAATTCCAAGGGCGGGGGGACTAAAGAAGTACCCTTGGTCCCTCTTTAGTTTTCAGAGAGTCAGTATAAAGCTAAACTAAGGAGGCTTGGTGCTGATGGGGAGGATTAGTTGAGATGGCACATTTAAGGGGCATACAATAATAACTGGCACATATTAAGGACCCTAAAAAATTAGCTATTATTAATTTTCTATGATAGAAGTTTGAAAACTGTGGAAAAATGGATTGTTGAGTAAGCGATATTGGTATAGCTGGCTGCCATTTGAGAAAAAATTAAGTGAATCCCCACCTTTCTCAATCCTATGCTATAATATAAATTCCAGATTCATCCAAAATTAAACGTAATAAAACCATAAAATAACTAAATGACAACAAAAAATGAACTGTTTTTCAAATCTTAGAGTAAGGCCTTTCTCAGGGTCCCTCTTATTTAACAACTTAGCACAAATCAGAAGGAGCAATGCACAGATCCGCCCGAGCCCCGTGGTCCCAGCAAAGCTTACGTTGAACAGTAAAGCAGGGATAGGTGTAAAACGCTCAATGTGGATCATGGACAGAAGGTCCGGTAGGTGGCCCTCCCGGGAGCCCACGAAGAACAGCCTAGAAGGATGAGAATGCAGGATCCTTTACTCCTTTTACTCAGCCATATGGCCACACTCCTCACTTGGACAAACTCAGCTCAGAGCCCCCAAGGAAAGCAGGATGCAGCCTCCCAGGAGCATCCCAGGTCCTTAGCGCATCACCAGTCCAACCTCCCCGCTCCCCGCTTCCCTACAGATTTTCCCTCCCTCTTCATCCCCGGGCACCTCACCACTACCCAGATGCCTCACCCACCATCACCCAGACACCCCCTCTTCTCTCAGCCACAGATACCTCACCAACATCCAACAGATGCCTCACCCTGCTGTCACCCACTAACAGACTCACCCAATGCATGCCAAATTCATAGCTAACATAATAGGTTTTAAAGGGCAGCCAGATTCCTGTTCATGCCCTCCATATATGTTCCCTGAGCTAATGTAAGGCAAGACTGAGGGTCAGAGAGACAACCCAGGCTTCCTTTCTACACCTAAAGAGCTCTACCGACTGGGAAAAAGACTGACTGGCACAGCAGCCAGGTGCGGTGGCTCATGCCTATAATCCCAGCACTTTGGGAGGCCGAGGCAGGCGGATCACCTGAGGTCGGGAGTTTGAGACCAGCCTGACCAACATGGAGAAACCCCGTCTCTACTAAAAATACAAAACTAGCCAGGCACGGTAGCACATGCCTGTAATCCCAGCTACTCGGGAGGCTGAGGCAGGAGAAGCACTTGAATCCGGGAGGCAGAGGTTGCAGTGAGCCGAGATCGCACTATTGCACTCCAGCCTGGGCAACAAGAGCTAAACTCCATCTCAAAAACAAACAAAAAAAGACTGGCGCAGAAATGAACTGCCCCCCAGCATGGTCAGCATCACCTTGGAGTACACGACACTCACTCGCTAGGCTTGAGGCTTGTGCCGAAATGCTTTGCAAGAGAAGAGATGCAAAGAAGAGTTTCCAGAAGCAAGTCAGTAGGTGGAGAAAACGAGCATGTGCATAGGCAAAATGTGTGTAGGTAGGAAAGAGCGTGGCCTCTTTGGAGGTTGATGTAGAATGCCTAGAGCCCCAGGACAAGCTATGTGAGAAGAGGGTGCTGCGAAGGACCTGCATACAAGGCCACACTGTGGAGTCTGAATAAACACAGTCAGCTGTGGCTTTAAGGTAAGGGCCTGACGGGATTTGACACCAGACTGGAGGGCACACTAGAGCAGGGGGAGGCTAGGGTGTCAAGGAAAGGCTAGACAAGAATTCCATCTATCACAACTAGGCTGAGCAGAGGGAAGATGACACTACTTTTTTTATTTTTGAGACGGAGTCTCGCTCTGTAGCCCATGCTGGAGTGCAATGGGCTCACTGCAACCTCCGCCTCCTGGGTTCAGACAATTCTCCTGCCTCACCCTCCCGAGTGTCTGGGACTACAAGCACATGCCACCATGCCCAGCTAATTTTTTTTTTTTTTTTTGTATTTTTAGTAGAGACAGAGTTTCACCATATTGGTCAGGCTGGTGTCGAACTCCTGACCTAAGGTGATCTTCTCACCTCAGCCTCCCAAAGTGCTGGGATTACAGGCATGAGCCCCGCGCCCAGCTAGACACTATGTTCTTTTACAAGGCCTTGACTTCTCTAATTCTTTGGTTGCCCCAGGGAGGCACAATACATGGACTGGTGTGTGAAAACCAGTAAAAAGAATGAACAGGACAAAACTCTCTTTTATTTTTCATGCTTCTGTGTGTTCACATGGCAAATATTTATTGGATGACTATTATACCCCCGGCCCTGGGGATACCAGTTATAGGGTGAGTGGAAGAGAAATCAGGAAAGAAACTTTCTTCTCAGGTATCTTATGTCATAGAAGCCATGGGAATTGTTTCAAAATTGGAAAGTGGTCAGCATCACTTGCTTCAGAGGTCCAATAGGTTGAGGACTAAAGACAGGCTAGGAAAGAGATAGCCTTAATAAGAATATTTTTCAGGTAGTAGAAGCCAAACTTAACAGATGGGAAAATGAATGAAAGTTGAAGCCCAGACTGCTGTCTCACAAGTGCATCCAGGGCCAGGCATGGTGGTGCACGCCTTTAATCCCAGCTACTCGGGAGGCTAAGGTGGGAGGATCACTTGAGACCAGGAGTTTGAGACCAGCCTGGGCAACATAGTGAGACCCTAATCTCTAAAAAAAATTTAATTTAAAAATGAAAAGTAGTACATCCAGTAAGTGGGAAAAGGAGAGATGCAAAACGCTATTTTGTGACTCTCCTAAGTGGAGAGGAGAGAAGCTATTGGAGAGCTGGCTCCAAGTGAGCACCCACGAAAGAGAAGGGCCAACTGATGGAGCAAACTGCTGAAGAAGAGGGGAAGTGCAGGAACCCTGAGCCCAGGTAGCAGAGTCTGCCAGGAAAGGCACACCTGCTCCTTGCTTTGCAACAGCAGGAAGGACCAGCACGCTTATTGATGTCTGCACAGAGAGGAGATCAGGAGACCTGATGGCCTTGGCATTTTCTGGGAAGTGAGGGGGAAAGTCTTTCTGTACATAGTACCAATACCTGGTACACAGCAAGTGCTGTTGTCATCTACTGAAGGAATGAATCCTGGGGCTACAGCATAACCCACAAGGAGCCTAGAATCTGGTCCCTGCCCAAGTCACCACTCCAAGCTGTTGCTTTTCTCCCCTATACCTTTCATCAATCTGTCCTCATCTCAGATGGAAACATGAGCTACCAGCACATAAACATGAGCTACCAGCACATAAACATGAGCTACCAGCACATAAACATGAGCTATCAACACATAACATGAGCTATCAGCATACAATCTGTCCTCATCTCAGATGGAAACATGAGCTACCAGCACACAAAACATGAGCTACCAGCACACAAAACATGAGCTACTAGCACACAAAACATGAGCTACCAGCACACAAAACATGAGCTACCAGCACACAAAACATGAGCTACCAGCACACAAAACATGAGCTACTAGCACACAAAACATGAGCTACCAGCACATAAATATGAGCTATCAACACATAACACGAGCTATCAGCACACAATCTGTCCTCATCTCAGATGGAAACATGAGCTACCAGCATACAAATGTGCTACTTGCACAAAGGCAAGTACATGCCCACATACCAAACACACACACACACACACACACACACACACACACACACACACACACCCTATATGCCCATGAGAAGGAGGGAAAAAAGGAACTCTTATGCCTAAGCCCCAGAGAAATGAAATATTGTGGTCTATTATCAGTGACACAGAGACACGGTACCTTGATGAAGCAAAGATGGATGCATTGAGGCCCCCAAAGCAGGACAGGGCAACAGCAATGGGGATGGTCCAGCTGAACATGCCAAACGTCTGGTCAGCAAATGTCTGGGGGCAGGGCACAGAAAAGGCACTTAAACAGACAGGGTTTCATAATCCTGCATCTATGATCTCGGAACAAATGCAATCACTGCTAAGCAGCCCACCCTCTGGCCTAGACTCATGACCTCATCCTGCAGAGCTGAGGAGGGTGCAGTAAGACAGACTGAGCTGTGCAGGGTGCCTCAGTATCAGGAGATGATGAACAAATGGGGATCCCAGGAGACTCACCACAGCCACGGCATCACTGCTAAGGACATCTGAAATGTTCAGCACTGTGTAATAGGCCACATTGGTCAGGATGTAGATGAGCGTCACAATTGGCATAGAAATCCCAATGGCCAAGGGCAAATTTCTGTCAGGACAAGTGAGAAAGGACTACCTAGAACCAACCTCTCCTTGGGAACAAAGTTTACCAAGTCTCCACTGGGATTTTCCTAACATTTAACAGTTCACTAGCCTCCAAGTCTTTGAGGCAGGCTCACCTTCCCCTTGACCCTGGGTTCTTTCTATTGAGAAAGACACAACTTTCTCTGTGAAGATAGCTCATGATCAATATTGAATCTTTGCCACAGTAGGACCAATGGGTCCTACTGGGTTTCATAATCCTCCTGCATCTGTGATCTCAGAGGAACAGTGCAAGGAACAGTGTCCTGGGGACTAGATGCCAGGCTGGGGACCCAGCTGGCCAGAATAAGTTTTGGTTCTGTGGGCTGTAGTGTCAGCACCAGAGTCCGAGGTCCTAATTCCTTTGCCCCAGCTGGGCCTGCTGCTCCCCACTGAAGGTGCAAGGTCCTAATCCCTTAGCCCCAGCTGGGCCTGCTGCTCCCCACTGAAGGTGCAAGGTCCTAATCCCTTAGCCCCAGCTGGGCCTGCTGCTCCCTACTGAAGGGCCTCTCCTCTAGGAAGGACCCTGTGTATCCTCCAGTGCTAACATGAGGACAGGGAGCCAAAGGCTTTCCTACCTTCACTCACTCCCATTCTAGCCCTCAGCCCCTCCTAGCTGGAGAAGGGGGAGTAGGGAGAAGAGGGGAGGAGAGTTGGAGGGAGAAGGAGAAGGATGAGGGCAGCCACGCCCACTATCAGCAGGAGTTCCAGCCAAACTGGGGAGTGAGAGTATGATCCCACCTTTACCTTTCTGGGTTTTTGATTTCTTCTGTTACAAAATTAAGGGTGTCCCAACCTGAGTAAGAGAAGAGGGCAGAGTAGAGGGCAAGAGAGAGGTTTCCCATGTCCCAGGAGGAACCCTCAAAGGTGTCCTGAAAGTGCTCAGAGTGTCCTGTGGGGGCAAAGGCAGGTGAGGGGTTCAGAGAGAAGGAGCAGGCCAAAGGAGAAAGGAGGAGGAGATGGGAGGTGTAAGAGAAAGATACGAAAGGAGAATAGGAAAGAGGAAGGGAAGATGAAAAAAAGGAGGAATGGGGAGGAACAAGAAAGAAAAAACAAGAAGGTAGGGGAAAGAAAAAAAAACATAATTTAACACCAAAAGATCAACAACCACTAGCTCCCTACACTTTACCACCCCACCCACTTCCTCAGGAAAGCTCACATTCCTTTAATAAAACTAGACAATAAAAAACCAAAGACATTCCTGGCTGCCCTCTGATGTAGCAATACTTCTTCCAAAACCCTAAAGAATTTCCATTTCCTGCAAATGATCTCACAGCAAGCCCCAGCTCTTCTACCTATTTATGTCAAGAACCCCGTTTCACATGAAGGAGTCATTTTTCATTCAAAATTAGACCTTCCTGTGAACTACCTCTCTTGGACCAGACTACTGCACAGTTTGATCAATGGGTTTATCAGCCTCATGGGAAGGACTCTCTGCTGCTCTACTTGCGGTAGCTATGGTTGCATGGAGGAGATCACATGCTATAGAGGAACTGAGACCTTATCTTTCACTAGGCCTGAGCCACCCCCACCCTTTGGGGAGCCAGCCCAGCCTGTCATTCTCCTCAGAGGCCTCAGAGACTGCAGACACAAAAGCCCAGGGGACAGCACCCAGCTACCCAGGACAGAGACCCTCTGGACACACTGGGGTCTTTAACAAGACCCCAGACTTCTAAGGAACCCCATTGTCACACCCTGAAGAAAGCCTAGACCCAGCTCTCATATGGTAAAAAGAGCTGGCTATGCAGCAAGAGAAGAGAAAATAGAGACCCCTGTCCTCAGGGGTGTCCATCCTCATACACAGCAGTGGTTCCCTAAGGAACAGATCTTCAGGGGAGGATTACTCAAAACCCAATTTGACCCCAGGATGCTCCCGAGCCTCCAGGGACATCCACATGGCTAGCTCTACTAACTTGATATAAGTACACGGGCTAGACCAGCAGCCTGAGAATCAACAAGGGCAATTCTTTTTTTCTTTTTCTTTTTCTTTTTTTTGAGACGGAGTTTCACTCTTGTTGTCCAGGCTGGAGTGCAATGGCAAGATCTCAGCTTACTGCAACCTCTGCCTCCCAAGTTCAAGCGATTCTCCTGCATCAGCCTCCCAGGTACCTGGGATTACAGGCACCCGCCACCACCCCCGGCTAATTTTTTGTATTTTTAGTAGAGACAGGGTTTCTCCATGTTGGCCAGGCTGGTCTCAAACTCCTGACCTCCGGTGATCCATCTGCCTCAGCCTCCCGGCCTCCCAGAGTGCTGAGATTACAGGTGTGAGCCACCGCGCCCAGCCCAACAAGGGCAATTCTTTTTTTTTTTTGAGACGGAGTCTTGCTCTGTCACCTAGGCTGGAGGGCAGTGGCACAATCTCGGCTTACTGCAACTTCCGCCTCCTGTTTTCAAGCCATTCTCCTGCCTCAGCTTCCTAAGTAGCTGGGATTACAGGCGCGCACTACCATGCCCAGCCAATTTTTGTATTTTTAGTAGAGACAGGGTTTCTCCATGTTGGTCAGGCTGGTCTCGAACTCTTGACCCGCTGATTCACCCGCCTCAGCCTCCCAAAGTGTTGGGATATCAGGCGTGAGCCAGCGCGCCGGGCCAAGGGCAATTCTTAAAAGCACAGCTTTTTAGACTCCAAACCAACCAGAATGTGATCCAATAGATTTGAGATTAGGGTCTCAGCTACCTGGGTGACTGTACACAGCCACATTTAGGGACTGATGACCTAGAGAACTGGGCTGTGAAATGATTGAGATATCTGTAACTAAAGACACCTCAAGACCTCTCTAGGGCTCATGAGATCTTGGTAGGCCTGTTACCCTCACTGCCAGTCCTCTCTGATCCAGGAACGAAAAGCTTTCTAAAGCCAACATTTAGGAAAGACACTGCCAATTTCACAATATTTTAATATTTTTCTGAGAGCTGACTTGGGGAGGGATTGCTGAATACAAGTCCAGATGAAAAGTAAAGGCTGCAAAATAACCACCCATTTCCATACCCCACTTCCAGCTCCATATACCCTGCCACCTGTCTCAAGGAGGGCCCAGTCTTCCTACTTGTAGCTTGGCAGTCACAGACCACAAACAGGAGCCACTCTATCCCCACAGATTACTTTTATGACCCAATCATGACCCAAGCTTCGGGAGCTCCTAGGCCCTTGGCTGGCTTCCTGCAATGCTCCCAACCTCCACCAAAGGAAACCAGCCCTGAGGGAGAGGCTGACTCATGTCCACTTGGCCAAGCCATCCTGGCCCAAAAAGCCCAGAAAGAAATCTACTCCCATCTCTTGCACTCACTGACACATGCTAGCATGTACACAGAAACAGCTGAGCAGTGAAGCTAACAGAGTCCCCATGTCCTCCTCAGGGAATCCAGAGGAACTCTTGGTGGTACCCCCTTCCCACCACTTACCCTGGCACAGTTTAACAAGGCCCATGACAATGATGGCAATGAGCGCTACGACCTTGGCGTAAGTGAACGTGTCCTGCACACGTGTGCCCCACTTGACATAGGCACAGTTCACAAATGTCAGCAGACCTAGGAGGAAAACCACAAAGTCACTGGCAGACTTGAGTTGAGGGAACAGGGGCCCAACCCCTCTTTACAGAGAGCACCCTTTCTGACCTTCCTGCCTAAGGCAAAGGGGCCAATGGACCAGTCAGAACAAGGCAAACTGGCAAGTGAGGGGACACCCTGCACCCGCCCCAGCTGACAGCACACAGGCATGTCCATCACTACTGGCACTCAAGGATATGAAGGCATTCGTGAACACATACTTATACATCCTGATGGCCAGCACCATTTCTGGGAATCCCCCCCAGGCCCAGGGATGGGTGATTTCACCCACTCTTTCCCACCCAGACTCCCAAGGTTCCAAACCACAGGAGACACAAGACCTCTTCATGGCCAAAAGAAACTCATCAGTAAGTGAGGTAAATTTGAATGCAGATGGCAGGTTACCTAAGAAATTAGAGAGACAGTGTTTTGCATTAAGTGTAAAAATGAGGCCAGGTGCAGTGGCTCACACCTGTAATCCCAGCACTTTGGGAAACTGAGGCAGATGGATCATGTGAGCCCAGGAGTTAGAGACCAGCCTGGGCAACATGGAGAAACCCTGTCCCTACAAAAAATACAAAAATTAGCTGGGCATGGTGGTGCACACCTGTAGTCCCAGCTACTCAGGAGGCTGAGGAGGGAGGGTCACTTGAGCCTAGGAGGTTGAGGCAGCAGTGAGCCGTGCACTCCAGCCTGATGACAGACTAAGACCCTGTCTCAAAAAAAAAAAAAAAGAAAGAAAAAGAAAAGTCTGTTATATGCCTGACAATTTCACATACACCTCTCCATCGATTCTCACGACTCCAAAATACAGATATTCCTATTCCCATTTTATGGATGAGGAAACTGAGGCTGAGAGAAGCTAACTACCATTTCTAAGTTCACATTCCCAAGCCCACTGATCGCTTCCACCCTCATTCCTACCCATACCTCCCAATTCTCAATGAAGTCCATGGAGAAGCGCACCATAGGCTCACGTGGCCTTAAGTTCTAGCTCCTCACACACCTCAGTGACATCTGGGTCCTGTGCTGAGACCCCCGGCACTTTGCTCCTGCTAAACAATGACTGATCCATGGGGACGACATAAGAAAAATATCCAGCAAGAAGGAATGCAGTGACATCTGTGAGTACTGCCTCTAGCATCCAAAAATAGAACTTTTATGTGCACCTCAAATCTTACTACAAAATCTTTTGGGCCCATCCTCTAGGCCAACTCCACTTACTCCTACCCACTTTGCACTCTCTCCTTCAGCCAGACTTTCTCTCTTATTTGTACCGTACACACACATAAAAAGAAACGTCCTCCCCTCCTCTTCCTGCCATAGCCAACAGCAACTCCCACTTTCAAGGTCTAGTTCAGCCCCCGCTTCCTCTTCCTCTGTAAAACCTTCTCTAAATACACCACCTAGCCCCTCTCTGAGCTCTTTCTCTCCTGAACCACATGGCATTCCTGCTTCTTAGCACAGGTCAGTGTCTATGCTATCATCATGTAGACACCTGTCTCAAGTCTCTCCCTCAGGTGATTGGGTCATGCTTCTCCCAATATCACAAATTCTCAGAAGGTAACAGCAGTATATAATTTTATTTTCTTTCTTTCCTTCTTTTTTTTTTTTTTTTTTTTTGAGACAGGGTCTTCCTCTGTCATCCAGGCTGGAGTGGGCGCGATCACAGCTCACTGCAGCCTCGATGTCCAGGGCTCAAGTGATCTTCCCACCTCAACCTCCTATTAGCTGGGACCACAGGTGCACACCACCACACCCAGCTAATTAAAAAAAAAATTATTTTGTAGAGACAGAGGTCTTGCTATGTTGCCCAGGCTGGTCTGGAACTCCTGGGCTCAAGCGATCCTCCTGCCTCAGCCTCCCAAAGTATTAGGATTACAGGCATGAGCTACTGCGCCTGGCCATGTTGTTTTCTTAAGCTCATCGCCAAGCAAAGAGGGGCACTGATAAACCCTGGTTGGAACCAAGGTGGTAAGATTTTCACTCTAACTTCCAATTCCCTGGGGCAAGGCAAATTGTCAGAAAGTTGGATATTCTTCCATTCAAATGGAGAGAAGTGCCTACAGCCAGCCTGTGAAAATGAACACAGGTGGCAGGTGGCAGGCTCAATGGCTTCAAAGAGCTTTCACTCAGTACACTGGCAAGTAACACAGGTGCTTACTAGTCAATCATGATGTGGGAGTAGGGAGACAGTGGTCAAATGGGAGAGTAGAAGCAGCCCAAAGAAATGCATGCTGCTGGCAGGTCTTCCTAGGGACCTACCCTGATGATCAAAGCTACCTGTATGGGGTTAAGCCTCAATCAACTAACATAAGGATTACCTAGTTAATAGGTACCAGTAATCCATAGGCCCCTATATAGTACAGTAGCCATGTTTTGAAGTACCTGTCCAGCTCCTTCTTGGGAATTGCTCCCCCTTCCCTATCATGACTGATGGAGCCAGACACGGGACCCAAGTTGAGCCTGTTATATTGCCTCTCCCAGAAACACAGAGTTGGAATACCAAGAAACTGAATCTAACAGTAATGGGCAGAAGGGTCAGGAGCTACAGCAAGTCAAAGTCACATACAAGCCCTTAGTAACAAAGGGACAGAAACCACAAGTAAGTAGAGAAAGGAAGCAGAACACAAAAAGAAGCAGAAGTGGGAGGGCATGCAGCTTAGACAAAAAGACAGACAGGGGCCAGGGCAGCGGTGCACACCTGGAGTCCCAACTGTGTGGGAGGCTGAGGTGGGAGAACTGCTGGACCCAGGAGTCCGGGCCTATAGTGCACTGTAATAGCATCTGTGAATAGTCATTGCACTCCAGCCAGGGCAACAGAGTGAGAACTTGTCTCAAAAAAAAAAAACGAGAAAATACACAGAAGACAGAGATAGAGGGGTGAGAGATAAGAGACAAGGAGGCAGAGACAGAGAGAAGAGGACAAAAGGAGAGAAACACAAAAAGGTGGAAATAAACATGGAGAAAGAGACTGGCTGATAATATCCTGGCAGTGCTAACTGTGCGTCTGGTTTGCAGCTCCAAGGGGAAGAGAAGCTGATACACTCCTCAGACCCACTAACAGGCACTGGGTCTCACTTCTGATCCTTCTCCCTCCTTCTATCCTGCCATAAATGTCCTACAGGTTTGGTCCTCTCTGTGCACAGGTAAATATTACACACAGTGGAAATTCAACCATGTGCTAAACTAATGAATAAAGAAGGCTGCTTGTAAATGCCTGCAGAGTCCATTCCAATAGACCAGCTGGAAGGATACAAAAGCACCTGGTCAGAGTGGCTCCTCTGGGGAGAAAGACTAAAGCTGTGGAGAGGGAGGGAGACTTTTTCCACTCTATGGCTTACCGTGAACATAGCCCTTTTTCTAGATAAAAATAGTTCGTGCTCACTTCAGCGCACATATACTAAAATTGGAACGATGCAAAGAAGATTAGCATGGCCCCTGAAAAAATTTTAAAGAATTTGTTTAAAAATAAAAATAGTTCGGCCGGGCGCGGTGGCTCACGCTTGTAATCCCAGCACTTTGGGAGGCCGAGGCAGGCGGATCACGAGGTCAGGAGATCAAGACCATCCTGGCTAACACGGTGAAACCCCGTCTCTACTAAAAATACAAAAAATTAGCCGGGCGTGGTGGTGGGCACCTGTAGTCCCAGCTACTCGGAGAGACTGAGGCAGGAGAATGGCGTGAACCCGGGAGGCGGAGCTTGCAGCAAGCCGAGATCGCGCCACTGCACTCCAGCCTGGGTGAGAGAGCGAGACTCCATCTCAATAAATAAATAAATAAATAAATAAATAAATAAATAAATAAAGTTCATTAGCAACAATGTAGCACCAGAAGGCAGAGCCAGGGCAGTGTGAAGCTAGGAGGCACCTAGGGCACAAAATTTAAGGAGGCACTCACTCTAAGGGGACCACATGCCGGAACCTGAGAGTGAGTACGCCCTTCAACGCTGACCCCAGGCACCTCGCTTGCCTCACCCTACTCTCAGCCCTGCCAGAGAACAGAAAGCTCCTAGAACAGTCTGTCAAGCAGAAGCCAAGTCCCTTGACTGTTCTCCTGATTCTAATTAAGAAACAAAATTTCACCATCTGATCCTTACTCCTCTATTGCTTCCCAGAACTCCCAGCCCCCCTAGCTTACCATAAACTATCAGAGTTCAAACAAAGTCAACAACTGGGCCTTAAAGCCAGATGCTAAGATTCAGCTACCACAATTAAAACATCCAAGCCTTCCCTCTTCTCCTGATCTCATTTCCTTGCTGGACAAGGCTGCACCAATGAGCGTGGGACCCATGTGAGGGTCTTCAAGGCTCTCTGGGAGCTTATTGCTGAGAAAGGAGTACTCGAATGGCAGATCCAGACTGAAAGCCAAAGCAGAAACAAATCCCCAAAGTCTCTGTGGCAGACACGGCTAGTTATCTTCCTCTATCTGTTCTTCCCTTTTTCCTTCGTAATAGAAATTTTAGCTGAAGGCATGGCTGTCCAAAATAAAGCTGACATTTCCCAGCCTCTCCTGCAGGTAGGTATGGCTGTGCAACCAGGTTTTCTCCCAGGATGTATGCAAATATTTCATATAAGACCTCAGAAAGTGTCTTTAAATGGGGAAGGCAGTGTCTTTGTCCTTCCTGTCAGTTACAGTGCAGACATGACAGCTAGAGCTTCAGTAACCATCCTGGACCACCAGCTAGAAGTCACAGGCTGAGGATGGCAGAAGACAGAAGGAATAAACCTGGCTCTCTGAAGAACTGAAGTCATCCAACCCACACTGCCTCCTTTTAACATGTGAGAGAAGCAAACATCAACATGTTTGAGCCATGCTGCTGAAGGTTTTCTGTTGTCTGAAACCCAGGTTAATAGTGAATAACATATGCACCCTCTGGCAGAACTGTGCCTTTCATACTCTCTTTCTGATGAGGAGATGGCCTGGCAATCTGAAGTTGTACTCCCAGCTACGCTGACAGTAGTCACAACTCTCTTTTCCCACAGGCAACAGAGAGCGGAGGGAAACCTTCCAATTCCTCCCAGACAGGCTGAGTGTTATAAAGGGGCATTCAAGGACAAAGGAGTGCAACCTTAAACAAAAAATAACAACAAAAATGTGGAAGAAAGGCCGGGCACGGTGGCTCACGCCTGTAATCCCAGCACTTTGGGAGGCCGAGGCAGGCAAATCACAAGGTCAAGGGTTCGAGACTAGCCTGGCCAGTATGGTGAAACCCCGTCTCTACTAAAAATACAAAATAATTAGCTGGGCATAGTGGCGTGTGCCTGTAGTCCCAGCTAATCGGCAGGCTGAGGCAGAAGAATCGCTTGAACCCGGGAGGCAGAGGTTGCAGTGAGCCAAGAACACGCCACTGGACTCCAGCCTGGGCAACAGAGTGAGACTCCGTCTAAAAAAAAAAAATGCGGAAGGAAGAAAGGCAGGGTAGGGAGGGGACAACTAACTACAAGACATTCAGGAGCGAAATGCTCTCCAACACTCCAGGGGAGGTAAACCCTTCCAAATGGGGATCCCAGAATCAGTAGCTACCTCCTGGGATGTATATAAATATGTAATGTATGTGTCTTTTTTTAAAGTAGCCTTGTTTTTTTGTGGTTTTTTGTTTTATTTTGTTTTTTAAGAGACGAGTTCTTGCTATGTTGCCCAAGCTGGTCATGAACTCCTGGGCTCAAGTGATCCTGCTGCCTTGGCCTCCCAAACTGCTGAGATTATCAGGCATGAGCCACTGAGCCTGGCCAGTGTCTTTGTTTTTAATTACACAAATACATTTAGTCCCATTATGAAAGCATTCAAACAATATATAGCGTTGGAGTCTTGAAACAACTATGATCAAGACCCAGTCCTCCCTAGCCCCGTGTCACTCTCAGAACAAGAAAGCTGTCTGTCCATAGCAACTAGCCAAAATGAGGAGCGTGTCTTCTGTACTGAGAACTCTGACCAGGCCTGGGCCCAAGAAAGCAGGAAAGCATGGAAACAATGGATATTCAGGGATTATACAGTGTTTCTTCTTCCCTCCAGTCTCATCCTTCCCAGTTTCCCTGCTTCTCTTCCTCCTGCTCACTGTCACCCTTGCCAAACAAACTCAGGGGGAATGGAGTCTCAGCTGTGAGCAGGCACTGGGCTTTGATGCTGCTGTGTCAGCAATGAACTACTTCCATGTTGACATCTTCAAAGCAAATACTTCCCATTGATGTGTATGAGCCTACACAAGAGGGAGGATCCCGAGGTCAAAGCCCACAAAGCTAAATGGGCTGACAACACTCAAGGCAAAAACATCACCCTTCTGCAGTCAAATCAAGTACTCTTATAATACTGGGCACCTGGGTTACTGTGAATCCTGCTGGTCACCTAGGCAAAGAGGAGACCCTATGTACCTACCTCAAGAACCAACATTTCTCCCCATTAGTCTCACAAGTGAGTATGAGCCCCTAAACTTACTGAGTTCAGTCAGCAGCCTGTGGCCCTGCCTCACCACATAAGATTCCAAAACCCCAGAATACATATGAACAGAGTGCACCCTTAAGACAGAGTTTCTCAACCTCAGCACTATTGACATTTTAGGCCAAGTAAGTCTTTATTATGAGAAGCTGTTCTGTGCATGGTGGTATGTTCAGCAGCACCCCTGACCTCTACCATTAGAAGCAAAAAGCACCCCCTCCCAGGAGTTATTGCAACCAAAAGTGTCTCCAGATATTGCTAAATGTCTCCTGGAAGATAAACTCCCCTCTGGCTAAGAACCACTGTTCTAGGATAATTAGTAGGTAAAATAAAATAGCCTAAAATCTGCCAAAAGCTGCTTGGATCTCCTTGCCAGTATAACCTGGGAATGGGATGGGGTACAGCCAGAAAGCCAGGATCTGAAAGTGCAGTGCCGTCAGGGGCCAGGAAAGTAATATGAGTGAGCAAAGGCAAGAAAATCTGGGTATAATACAAGAAGTGGAGGACTACAGTGGTTTGGGGAGTCCATACTCCATTTAAAAAGAGCCACAGCCGGCCGGGCGCGGTGGCTCACGCCTGTAATCCCAGCACTTTGGGAGGCCGAGGTGGGCAGATCATGAGGTCAGGACATCGAGACCATCCTGGCTAACATGGTGAAACCCGTCTCTACTAAAAATACAAAAAATTAGCCAGGTGTGGTGGCAGGCACCTGTTGTCCCAGCTACTCAGGAGGCTGACGCAGAAGAATGGTGTGAACCTGGGAGGCGGAGCTTGCAGAGAGCCAAGATCGCGCCACTGCACTCCAGCTTGGGTGACAGAGCGAGACTCTGTCTCAAAAAAAACAAACAAAAAAAAGAGCCATAGCCCTCCACAGCGGCTCACGCCTGTAATCCCAACACTGGGGGAGGCTGAGGCGGGAGCATCACTTGAGCCAGGAGTTTGAGACCAGCCTGGGCAACATAGGGATACTCCTTTTAAATAAACAAAAAAAAATTTTTTTTTTTTTAAAGGAGCTACAACTGCTGAAATCCAGCTTATTTTATCAGGCAGGAATTTGGGTCCAACGATGCCCGAACTTTTGATTTTTAAAGAGAAAAGGCAAGTCCTGATTTTCAAATGTTGGCAACTAATTCAAAATTATTTACAATACCACAAACCAAACAAATCTATCTCTGGGGCCCAAGTCTGGCTCACGGGCCACCGGCTTGCAGCCTCTGCCCTAGAGTTGGTTATATACAGACTTCCTGGGCCCTCCCTTCTAGGATGGAACTTTAAGTGTCTAGAATGGCGTGGCCATAACTTGTTTAGGCAGTCTCCCAACCAACAAGCGGGACCCCTCTCATGCCTCAATTTCAAGACTAACTTAATTCTCCTATCCTACCGAAGTCTTACCCTAGATTCAGTGCAGACCTTTGGTTTTTTTCCCCCAAATAACCTCATTGGTTTCATGCAATTTATGTCTCCTGAAACCATGTTGTTCCCACTGCCGCCTCTACTCAAGGAGACTCTCTCAGCATATCCTAGCTCTGTTGAAAGCCTGATACTGCAACCTAAGTTCCAAGAAGGGAAGTAAGCTGAACCTTAAAGCCTACCCTAGTCAGAAGAGAATATGGTTTTAGGACTTGGCCATTATTACTATGACAAGCAAGTTCTTGCCCTCAGGCCTGGATTCTGGAAAAGCCAGTGCTTCTAGGATAGAAAGCCTGCAGGAATTCAGATCCCGAGGAATCTGGATGAAAGTACATGTTGAATGAAAGAGGCTGGCCAGCCCACACTTACAGGCTCACACCTATGATCCCAGCACTCTGGGAGGCCAAGGTGGGCAGATCACTTGAGCTCAGGAGTTCAAGACCAGTGTGGCCAATATGGTAAAACCCCATCTCTACTAAAAATATAAAAATTAGCCAGGCATGGTAGCTCGCACCTGTAAACCCAGCTACTTGGGAGGCTGAGGCAGGAGAATCACTTGAACCTGGGAGGTGGAGGTTGCAGTGAGCCAAGATTGAGCCACTGCCCTCCAGCCTGGGCAACAAAGCAAGACTCTGTCTCAAATAAAAATAAAAGAGAAAATCGAGGCAGCAATTAGTTAACTCCCCAAGATCAACAGTTGGTCAATGATAAAGCTGAAAATTAAATCCAGTCTGGCATGGAGGCCTGCAATCCTAACTACTATACTATACTGCCTGGAGATTGCTTATGTATCTTCAAACCATGTTTTCTAAGAGTATCTGATGAAAGAGATTAAATATGAAATTTTTTTTTTGAGACAAAGTCTCATTCTGTCACCTAGGCTGGAGTGCAGTGGCATGATCATAGCTCACTGCAACCTTGAATTTCTGGGCTCAAGGGATCCTCCCTCCTCAGGCTCCCGAGTAGCTAGGATTACAGATGCACACCACTGTCACTGCCACCATGCCTGGCTAATTATTTTTTTTTTAGAGGTGGGGGTCTTGCTTTGTTGCCCAGGCTGGTATCAAACTCCTGTGCTCAAGTGATCCTCCCTCCTCAGCCTCCCAAAGTGCTGGAATTACAAAAGGCATGAGCTACCATGCCCAGCCAATATTAATTTTTTTTTTAATTTTATAAAGCAGTATACAACCTACAAGAAAAGATGACCTCAAAAGGTATTTATGGCTGGGCATGGTGGCTCACGCCTGTAATCCCAGCACTTTGGGAGGCCAAAGCAGGCGGATCACGAGGTCACGAGATCAAGACCATCCTGACCAACATGGTGAAACCCCCGTCTCTACTAAAAATACAAAAATTAGCTGGGCATGGTGGTGCGCGCCTATATTCCCAGCTACTCGGGAGGCTGAGGCAGGAGAATCTCTTGAACCTGGGAGGCAGAGGATGCAGTGAGCCAGAGGTTGCAGTGAGCAGAGATCGCGCCACTGTACTCCAGCCTAGGCGACAGAGCAAGACTCTGTCTCAAAAAAGAAAAAAAAAAATAATAATAATAATAGATAGGCCAGGCGTGGGGGCTCACACCTATAATCCCAGCACTTTGGGAGGCCGGGTGGGCAGATCACCTGAGGTCAGGAGTTCAAGACCAGCCTGACCAACATGGAGAAACCCTGTCGCTACTAAAAATACAAAATTAGCCAGGTGTGGTGGCACATGCCTGAAATCCCAGCTATTCGGGAGGCTGAGTCAGGAGAATCGCTTGAACCCAGGAGGCGGAGGTTGCCATGAGCCGAGATCATGCCATTGCACTCCAGCCTGGATAGCAAGGGTGAAACTCCATCTCAAAAAAAAAATTTTTTTAATTAAAAAATAGTAACAAGAGTACTGTAGGAGGTAAAATCACGGGTGATTCTTAATTTTTTCTATTTTTCTGTATTTTTAAAATTATCTGTAAAATCTATGTTTTACCTTTTAATTAAAAAACACTAGGCCGGGCACCGTGGCTCACACCTGTAATCCCAGCACTCTGGGAGGCTGAGGCAGGTGGATCATCTGAGGTCAGGAGTTCAAGACCAGCCTGGCTAACATGGTGAAACCCTGTTTCTACTAAAAATACAAAAAATTAGCCAGGCGTGGTGGAGCGCACCTGTAATCCCAGCTACTCGGGAGGCTGAGGCAGGAGAGTCACTTGAGCCGGGAGGCAGAGGTTGCAGTGAGCCAAAATCATGCCATTGTACTCTGGCTTGGGCAACAAGAGCGAAACTCCGTCTCAAGAAAAAAAAAAAAAAAACACTAAAAAGTGTTGCTTTTGAAGAACATTTTATGAAATGGGGAAAAGCTTGTGATGTACTAAGTTTAGAAAGCAGAATATAAAATTATAAGCAAAGTATAGTGCCAAGTCTACAAAAGAAAGAAAGTACACTATCAAACTATTAAAAGTACTCTTCTTGGCTGGGCACGGTGGCTCACGCCTGTAATCCCAGCACTTTGGGAGGCCAAGGTGGGCGGATCATGAGGTCAGGACATCAAGACCATCCTGGCTAACACAGTGAAACCCCATCTCTACTAAAAAACTACAAAAAAATTAGCCGGGCGTGGTGGCGGGCGCCTGTAGTCCCAGCTACTTGGGAGGCTCAGGCAGGAGAATGGCGTGAACCTGGGAGGCAGAGCTTGCAGTGAGCCAAGATCACCCCACTGCATTCCAGCCTGGGCGACAGAGCAAGACTCCATCTCAAAAAAATAAATAAATAATAAATAAATAAAAGTACTCTTCTCGACCAGCCTGACCAACATGGTGAAACCCCCTCTCTACTAAAAATACAAAAATTAGCTGGGTGTGGTGGCAGGCACCTGTAATCCCAGCTACTCAGGAGGCTGAGGCAAGAGAATCATTTGAACCCAGGAGGCAGAGGTTGGAGTGAGCCGAGATTGTGCCATTGTACTCCAGCCTGGGCAACAGAGCAAGACTCCATCTCAAAAAAAAAAAAGTACTCTTCTTTTGGTGGTAGATTTTGGATGACTTAAGAGTAATTTAATTTTCTAAATAAACATGCTTTGTGAGGTTTTTTTTGTTTTGTTTTGTTTCTTTTGGAGACAGGGTCTTGCTCTGTCACCCAGGCTGGAGTGCAGTGGCGTGATCATAGCTCACTGTAGCCTTGACCTCCCGGGCTCAAGAGATCCTCCCATCTCAGCCTCCTGAATTGCTGGGACCACAGGCATACACCAACATGCCCAGCTAATTTGATTTTTTGTAGAGACAGGGTCTCACCATGTTGATGTTGCCCAGATTGGTCTCAAATTCCTGAGCTCAAGCAATCCTCCTACCTCAGCGTCCCAAAGTGCTGGGATTACTGGCGTGAGCCACCATGCCTGGCCTAATAAACATATTTTATAATCAGAAAATTATTCCCTTTTTTAGAAAGCTCAGTCAGACCAGAGTCTCCCTAGCCAAAGCCTATCAGACATATAGCTGAGCAGCCGCCTTCCCTAATCCTAAGGGTATGTGTTTCCCCCTCACTATCCCAAGGAATATGGAGGGTTTTCCCTTTAATTTGTCTTTAACAAATTCCATAAAGTCAAGAGGCATGGGTATTCTACAGTCCTTTATTGCTAACTCCAAGGTACTCTCAGGCTATTTTTAACACTGGATAAACTGCATATACTGCCAATGCTTTTGCAAGCAGAGATGTGGAAAGAACAGAATATTATTAAGTACCTCTGGCAGTACAGTGCTAAGGAACATAGAATTCTGGGCCTTTCTCATTTAAAACACTAGTTCTGCAAGGCTGGGTAAATTCACTGCAATCTTTTCTCCTTACTACCCCGTAAGGGAAGAAGGAAAATAAAGAGGGATCGACTGGGATCTCTCAGGTTCTATCTGCAGAAACTCAAATGTGGCCGCAGACAGAGCTTGTTTACAAAGTCAGTGTAAAGAAGTCTGATACACTAGGAAGAAAAGGCGTTTTGTTGTCATACCTGCTGCTCAGAGCAAGCCACAAAGAGCAGCAACAGCAGACAGGAAAGGGTCCTATGGGCCTGAGGTTTAACACCGTAGGACTCCCACAGTCTAGTGAAGCCTATTTTCTCACTGATGACTTTAACTGGTTTAAGATAAAAATCTGGGAAATGAAAGAACTCTTTATTTTTTTTCCTTTAGCAACAGAATAAAGGCCTCAACACTGGTGGGGTTTTTTTCTGGGCTTACAACTAGTGATGTTGACTTCAATCAAAACAGCTGTCAAGACAAATAAAAGACATGCCCCAACCTGTCACACAGACCACAAAATAGAACAAGGGCAGCCAAGAGAGGAGGAATATGAGGCACCAAAGCCACGAACAGATTCAAACTTCTCCCATCCCCATCCTTTATGCTTACTTATCTCTCAGGACCAAATGACTGGTAAAATTACTTCCTCAAAAGGTAAGAAGCCTCCCTCCCCTCCAAAATGCAAAATATGCTATTCAAATATAAAGTATCTTTTTTTTTTTTTTTTTTTTTTTTTGGAGACAGAGTTTTGCTCGTTACCCAGGCTGGAGTACAATGGCGTGATCTCTGCTCACCACAACCTCCGCCTCCCAGGTTCAAGCAATTCTCCTGCCTCAGCCTCCTGAGTAGCTGGGATTACAGGCATGCGCCACCATGCCCAGCTAATTTTGTATTTTTAGTAGAGACAGAGTTTCTCCATGTTGGTCAGGCTGGTCTCGATCTCCCAACCTCAGGTGATCCGCCCGCCTCAGCCTCCCAAAGTGCTGGGATTACAGGCATGAGCCACGGCGCCTGGCCTAAAGTACCATTATTATAGTACCCCCCACCCCCCAACATGCTCCCAATCTCAGCCCCCACTTACATATGCAAGCAGCAGCGAGGAGACGGCAGGCCAGGTATGGGGGATCACAGCTGGGGAAGGACGGCTGGATGATGTAGTTGGCGAAGGTGATGGCGATGATGGCCTGACTGGTGGGCTCAACAACTAGCAGTGAGACCCACAGGCGGATGAAGGCAATGAAGCCCCCAAAGGCCTCTAGAATGTAAGCGTAGCTGGCTCCCGACTTGGTGATGGTAGTCCCCAGCTCTGCATAACAAAGGGCACCCACAACAGAGAAGAGCCCACCAATGGCCCACACAATCAGCGACATCCCATAGGAGGCAGTGTGTACCAGCACACCCTTGGGTGAGACAAAGATCCCTGAGCCGATCATGTTGCCCACCACCAGGCTGACCCCATTCAGCAGGGAGATCTCCTTCTTCAGCTGCATAGTTTCAGAAGACCTTTGAGGTGGCGAGCTGACATCTTCTTCCACCTGGGACTGGCTGGTGTTAGGGACAAGATGGTAGGTGGGTGTGGGCCTCCCAGGCTCCCTGGCTTCCATGACAAACAGTTCCTGCACACCTGTGTTTACTGTGGCCTGGCAAAGAATACAAGTATGTCAGTCTAGGGCAGGAGCTAGTGAGGCTCTATTTAGACCAGATTTCCCTGCCCACTTCCTATTTAGGGACAGCATGCCATGCACACAGCCCGAACTACAATAGGCCTGTCTCAGTTCCCACCATAGGACACAGGGAAATAGAAGTGGGTAGACCTTCACTGCTCCCAAGAAAGACGCCATGAGAGCTCAGGCATGATATGATGACGACTTCCAATGACAAATACCTGTCTTGCAGCCCAGAGTAGGCTGGCATTAAATTTGTCCAACGATTGGATTCTCCCTGAGTTATGGATTTCTGCTCTGTTCTCACCAGCTTAAAACCCAAAAACCTGCCCTGCAGAGAAGACCAGAGTCTCTGTACCTGGTACACAGTCATCACCAGCCTGAAAGGCTTCTCACTGTCCATATCCAGGTAATCCTGCCTACTCACCTCTACCCAAACATAAACTGGGACTTCTGCAATATCCAGCGAGACATGGAGACGTCTGCAGCTATTCTCAGGCCAGTACAGAACATGAGGAGGTGATGGGAAGGGCGAGAAAGATGCTAAGATAGGGGCACATCATCATTGTAGTGACTAAACCAAGGGGAAGTCCCTCATGAAAATACACGCCTGGTAGGGCGCAGTGGCTCCCACCTGTAATCCCAGCACGTTGGGAGGCCGAGGTAGGCGGATCACAAGGTCAGGAGATCGAGACCATCCTAGCCAAAACGGTGAAACCCCATCTCTACTAAAAATACAAAAATTAGCTGGGCATGGTGACACATACCTGTAATCCCCACTCAGGAGGCTGAGGCAGGAGAATCGCTTGAACCAGGGAGTCAGAGGTTGCAGTGAGCCAAGATCACGCCACTGCACTACAGCCTGGCAACAGAGCGAGACTCGGTCTCAAAAAAAAAAAAAAAAAAATACATGCCTGTGTATCACTGTGTCTGCAACACCTACCTTACTTTCCCATGTTGCTGCTTGCCCATTCAACATCTTTCTTTTTCCAAAGTACCCAAAAGAGAAGGGTTACGTAATAAGACAGGGTGGAAAAAGGGCATCCAGGGGCATCCCGACCCAGGGCTAATTTGCCATTGGTGTATTTGCTTTCTTCCCCAGCATGCCCTCATGTTGGATTCCACATTAACCTACCTATGAAGGACCCAGAATCTATCAAAGGAAAATAAGCACCTTCCTGACCCTGCACCCAGCGTGATCTTCTCCCTCCCTCAACTCCTGTGCCAGTCACACTTCTGATCCCTTGATCCCATCTCATCTTCAGAAGAAATCTGGTGGGCCATTTGATTCCCACCCATGAGTTAGTCCTTTAAGGTCACAGAGATAACCTCCAAGAATCAGCAATAGGAACAGGATCGGCAAGCACATCATCTTTCCAGAAGTCTCTTATCTGTTCAACAAATGTGTATGTGATGTGCCCGAACCTGGCCTCATGGAGCTCAGAGCAAGGAAACCACAGAGAGTCAAGAGTGAGTAGTTCTTAGGGAAAATGCTGATCTCCACAGTCCCCACCCAAAACTCCTGCTTTCCCTGTCCCAAACCCCTTCAAGTCCGGACCTGAGCCCAAGTCAAAAAGCTCCTCCCAGGCCCTAGTCAAGCCTTCCCCCAGTCCCAGGAGTGGAGGCAGCCGACCTCTGCTTCAGTGAGGCTGAGCTTTAAGGCAGCACCACTTTTGCTCTCACTCTGGCACCAAGCCATGCAGGATTCCTACGCAGGCACCTGGAAACATATTTGTTTTCATGTGCCTGTCAGGTGAGCCCAGGCATCCATTAGAACAAAACCAGTATACAGCTGGGGAGCCTATAGTCTCACATAAGAGTCAGGTGCAAAGAGACCTAGGATGCCTTTTCTGTCCAAGTCAACATGGAGACAAGCAGAGAAATCTGACCCCAGTGACCAATACAGCTCCCTCTATTCCATTAGACTCTAGCTGGGAGGAGGGATTGGGGTTACTAGGTATTCCCTTTGTATTCATAAAACCTGGCACTGGTGTCGCTGATATGGCTTTATCAGGTTTGTCAAATACACTGGTGAAACTACCCAGTGGCCTTATTTAGAGAGGTGGGGCACAGTCACAGCCCCACAAGACCTCATGCCTAGGATTTCAGTCACAGCACCTGAATGAAAGACAAGGTTCCTGCTGGAAGGTTAAGGACTCCTTCAGCCACGGAGAGTAGCAGAATCACACACAACTGAAGACAGATAAGACTTCTTTCTCTTTCAATCTCTCTCTCTCTTTTTTATTCGAGAGACAGGGTCTCACTTTGTCACCCAGGCTGGAGTGCAATCTTGCAATCACAGCTCACTGCAGCCTCCAACTCCTAGGCTCAAGCAGTCCTCTATCTCGGCCTCATGAGGAGCTAGGACTACAGGTGCTCGCCACCATGGCCAGCTATTTATTTATATATTTATTTATTTATTAAATTTGTTTGTAGAGGCAGTGTTTCACTATGTTGCCCAGGCTGGTCTTGAACTCCTGGCCTCAATTGATCCTCCTACCTTGGCCTCCTGAAGTGCTGAAATTACAGGTGTGAGCCACCATGCCAGGCTTCTTTATCTTCATTCAGTAACAAAATGCATGCTGGGCGCAGTGGCTCACGCCTGTAATCCCAGCACTTTCGGAGGCAGAGGCGGGCAGATCACAAGGCCAAGAGATTGAGACCATCCTGGCCAACATGGTGAAACCCCGTCTCTAATAAAAATACAAAAAAATTTAGCTGGGCGTGGTGGCATGCACTTGTAGTCTCAGCTACTCAGGAGGCTGAGGCAGGAGAATCACCTGAACCTGGGAGGCGGAGGTTGCAGTGAGCCAAGATAGCGCCACTGCACTCCAGTCTGGTGACAGAGCAAGACTCTGTCTCAAAAAAAAGAAAACAAAAGAAAAATGCAATTGTTATCAAGAGTCTGTCCTTGGCAAAAGTAATTAAAGTTCCTACCTCTTCGCTAAACACCCAAGAGCAAAATTGTGATGTAACCCTAGCAGCTCCCAAGAGCACATGACTAAGTCCCAGGCTTGGCTTGGCACATGACTAACCCTAAGGCCATCCCTCACCTTCTCTCCATATCTAAACTTCACCTTGGCAGGGCACAGTGGTGCACACCTGTAATCCCAGCACTTTGGGAGACCAAAGCAGGTGGATCACTTGAGCCCAGGAGACCAGCCTGGGCAATGGCAAAACCCTGTCTACACCAAAAAACTGCAAAAGTTAGCTGCGCATGGTGGCACACACCTGTAGTCTTAGTTACTCAGGAGGCTGAAGTGGGAGGATCACCTGAGCCCAAGAAGGTTGAGGCTGCAGTGAGCCATGATCACACCATTGCACTCCCACCTGGGTGACAGAGACCCTGTCTCAAAAAACAAACAACAAAAAGTACAAATAAAATGGGACCAGACATGATGACTCACGCCTATAATCCTAGTACTTTGGGAAACCAAGGCCAGAGGATCGCCTGAAGCCAGGAGTTCAGGAGTAGCCTGGGCAACATAGAGAGGCTCTGTCTCTACAAAAAAATGAAATAAGAAAAAACTAGGCCAGGCACAGTGGTCCACACCTGTAATCCAGCACTTTGGGAGGCTGAGGCAAGAGGATTGCTTGAGCCCAGGAGTCCAAGACCAGCCTGGACAATATGGCAAGACCCCATCTCTACAAAAAATACAAAAATTAGCCGGGCACGGTGGCACATGCCAGTTACTTGGGAGGCCAAGGTAGGAGTATCTCTTGAGCCAAGGAGGTCAGGGCTGCGGTGAGCCATTATCATGCCACTGCATTCCAGCCTGGGCAACAGAGCAAGACTCTGTTTCAAAAAAAAAAAAAAAAAAAAAATCTAATATAAAATGGAAAGTCCTCAACTTCCAGCTTCCATTCAGTATAGATAGCACATTCCCACTCCAGTGACAAACAACAATTTTTCTTGGAGCCATCAGAAAGCTGAAGTTACAGGGCAACCAACTAGATTGAAACTGGTGGAAAGATGGCCACCTCCAAGGAGATAGAGAGATACAGGGTCTGGTTCACTTGTGGCAGTGGGAGAAAGATGAGACCACCATTTAGGTGAGTCAGAAGAATTCAAGTAAATTTTTTTTTTAATTACCAAATGTCAAGTGTGGGTTAGTCAGAGCCACAGACACTCAGGTTTTTTCCATAGACCTCAGTGGTTACTCAAAAGAAATATTGGGCAAGTAACCTGAGAAAACTCTCTTGGTAGTGCTGGCTTATGGGAGGGAAAATACAAAGGCCAACCTATACCCTTCTCCTCTAAATAATAAAAACCATAAACCCCTGGGAAAGGGCAGCAAACTCTGTCACTCCTGAGGCAGCTGGGGCAGGATAAAAGAAAAAAAAAACTCTATGCCTAGAGGAGGGGTAGGAAATTCTGGGCAAGACCACTGGAGGTGTCTTTCTCCTGGGAAAAGGGGAGGAGCACCCAGAAAGATCCACTCCCAAGACCCAGGGAAACCAACAGGGCCTGCCTAAGACTGAGGCTGAACCAGAACAACAGAGAAATCCCTACTCCCTACCACCAGGTTAGCAAGCACCCAGGAACAAGCAACAGTAGTCTACCACTGAGACTGTGCACTGAGGCATAGGTGCACAGAGAAATCCTAAAGCTGAGGGTGGCTGGACGCAGTGGCTTACACCTGTAATCTCAGCTACTCTGGAGGCTAAGGCTGGAGGAACTTGAGGCCAAGAGTTCGAGACCAGCCTGGGCAACATAGCAAGACCCCATCTCTACAAAAAAAATTAAAAAGTAGCCAGGTATGATGGCATACGCCTATAGCCCCACCTATTTACTCAGAAAGCTAAGAGGTAAGTTTGAGCTCAGGAGTTTGGAGGCTGCAGTGAACCATGATGGCACCACTGGCATTCCAGCTTTAGTGACACAGTGAGATGACCGAGTGAGACCTTTTTTCTTTCTTTTTTTTTTTTCTGAGACAGAGTCTTGCTTTGTCATGCAGGCTGGAGTGCAGTGGTACAATCTTGGCTCACTGTAACCTCCGCCTCCTGGGTTCGAGGGATTCTCCTGCCTCAGCCTCCTGAGTAGCTGGGACTACAGGTGTGCACTACCAAGCAAGCTAATAAGCTGAGGGTATGGATGGAGGATAACCACTGAGAAAAAGCCTCCCTCCAGAAAATCAACCGTAAGCTGGCAAGGCAACATGAGAAGAATTTGAAGCCATTGGTGCACCTAACGTAACCATAGCAACAATAACACCCAAACACAACTGTCTCCTGACTAGGAGTTCAAACTCCCATACAAACAGTCTAGCAAAGAAGAGCTGTACCCAGTTCCCCAAATAAATACTATATACCTCAGTCTCTACTGTTCCACATACCGTATCTGGCAATCAGTAACAAGTTACAAGCAACATAAAAAAAGCAAGAAAAACAACCCACTATCAAGAGGTAAAGTAATCAACAGGACCATACTGAGAGATGACCCAGATAATGGAAACATCAAACAAGGAATTTAAAATAATTGTGTTTGATACATTTAAGGCTCTACTGAAAAAGTTGAACAGCATGCGGAAACAAATGTAGAACTTTAGCAGTGAGATGAAAACCAAAAGGGTCAAAATGGAAAAAGTGAAAAAATAGAACATCAAGCTGTGGTGCAATATCAAATAGCCTAGGTAAATATTTTTTAAATACGTATTTTTGCTCTTTTTTTTTTTAGACGGAGTTTCGTTCATTGCCCACGCTGGAGTGCAGTGGCTCGATCTCGGCTCACCGCAACCTCTGCCTCCCAAGTTCAAACAATTCTTCTGCCTCAGCCTCATGAGTAGCTGGGATTACAGGCACAAGCCCCCACACCCAGCTAATTTTTTTATTTTTAGTAGAGACGGAGTTCACCATGTTGGCCAGGATGGTCTGGATCTCTTGACCTCGTGATCCGCCTGTCTGGGCCTCCCAAAGTGCTGGGATTACAGGTGTGAGCCACGACACCCAGCCCCGGCTAATTTTCATTTTTAGTAGAGACGGGGTTTCTCCATGTTGGTGAGGCTGGTCTTGAACTCCCAACCTCAGGTAATCCGCCCACCTCGGCCTCCCAAAGTGCTGGGATTACAGGCGTGAGCCACCGCGCCCAACCACATTTTTGCTTATTTTTAGTAACTTTAGAATATAACTGACTACCCAAAACAAAAATAGTAGTAATGTATTATGGGATTATAGCATATTTAAACGTAAAAATGTCAAGCCGGGCACGGTGGCCCACACCTATAATCCCTGCACTTTGGGAGGCTGAGGCAGGGGGAATCACTTGAGCACAGGAGTTTGAGACCAGCCTCGGCAACACAGCAAGACCTTGTCTCTACAAAAAATATAAAAATTAGCCAGGCATAGTGACGCACACCTGTAGTCCCAGCTACTCAGGAGGCTAAGACAGGATGATCCCTTGAACCTGGGAGTCAGAGGTTGCAGTGAGCTGAGAGATCGCACCACTGCACTCCAGCCTGGGCACTTCAGTGAGACCTGGTCTCCAAAAAAACAAGTAAAATGTCTGGCCAGTCCGTGGGAAGCCAAGAAGGGAGGGAGGATCACTTGAGGCCGAGTTCAAGACCAACCTGGGCAACATGGGGAGATCTCTGTCTCTACAAAAGGAAGGAAAGAAAGAAGGAGGGAAGGAGGGAAGGAAAGAAGGAAGGAAAAGGGAAGGAGGGAAGGAGGGATGGAGGAAGGAAGGTAGGTGAACTGGCTGTATTAACATCAGACATTTTCTGTCACAGTACTTATTCTTCAGGTAACAACTGATAAAGAATAAATAATGGCAAAAAGCTACTAAGACTTGGTTTTGAAGGAATTTGCATTTAATTAATCACAACAGTAGCTACATACATTCCAAAAACAGCAGTGCGTACCTGTGTGAGACGTGTTGTCTATCCTGTCCTCAGGGTAGATCTGCAGACCCTCTGCAACAATGGAATGAAAATCGTTGATTCAAGAGGTCAATAATTAAGACATTACCTCCAGCTAGGCATTATAAGAGGGTCATCAAAATTCTACCAGATCACCCTCCTGAATTGGCTATCCTTTTCCCTCAATTTTTATCCAATTCATAAGAGAAATTGCTACTTCCAATTAGTTACAGGTGCCACGAAAAAAAAAAGAGAGAAATTGGTATGTGAGGATCACACACAATATCAATCTCTCTCAGCCTGGGTAACATGGCAAAACCTCACCTCTACCAAAAAAATACAAAAAATTAGGCTGGGTGCAGTGGTTCAAGCCTGTAATCCCAGCACTTTGAGAGGCCAAGGTAAGAAGATGGCTTGAGGCCAGGAGTTCGAGACCAACCTGGGCAACATGGCAAAAACAAAAAAAAATTTTTTTTTTTTTTTTGGGGACAGAGTTCCGCTCTTGTTGCCCAGGCTGGAGTGCAATGACGCGATCTTGGCTCACTGCCACCTCCGCCTCCTGGGTTCAAGCAATTCTCCTGCCTCAGCTTTCCGAGTAGCTGGGATTACAGGCATGCGCCACCACACCCGGCTAATTTTTTGTGTTTAGTAGAGATGGGGTTTCACCATGTTGGTCAGGCTGGTCTCGGACTCCTGGGACGTCAGGTGATCCGCCTGCCTCAGCCTCCCAAAGTGCTGGGATTACAGGCGTGAGCCACCGCACCCAGCCAACAAAAAAATTTTTAAAAATTTTAAATTCCTGCAGTCTCCTGCAGCAGGTAATAAAGGAATTTAACAGAATACTAAAATTTCCCCATGAAAATTTAACCACGAAACTGCCACAAGCAATTTTTGGAATAAATGAATTTATCACAATTCAATTACATCAGAAAACGGGATGAAAGGGGGGAAAAGCTCAATTACAAAGGAAGTTTTACAAAGTGGATTTGAAACCAAAATTTTTGTAATGACTAAAGAAAAAAATGCTGTTGAGAATGTTTGGAAAAACTCAAAACCATTTTTACTGGGTACTCTCACACCACAACAATCAACACAGAAGAGTTCCGTGACCAAATGCCGGCGGGGAGGGTTCCCTACTAACAAGCAATCATTTCTCCCCAGGGACACCAGCTGAGAGTCCTCCAGTTCAATCCCAACACTATCTACCTGGAGACAGCATCAGATCCCACAGAGGAAGGGCCCAGTCCCACAAGACTGCCCCTCCCCCACAGGATACCTGGCACAAATCCAGGCCTCCTGAACTTCTGACCGAACTGTTTCAAGTTGGGGCTCCCAAGACTCCTCTTTCGGTTCAATTAATTTGCTAGAGCGGCTCACAGAACTCAGAGAAACACTTACTTACGTTTACTGGTATATTATAAAGGGTATAACAAAGGATACAGATGAAGAGGTTTGCAGAGCCACATATGGGGGAAGGGTCACAGACTTTCCTTGTCCTCCCAAGGAGAAGTACCATCCAGGAACCTCCACGTGTCCAGCTATCCGGAAGCTCCCCAAATCCCCGGCCTCTTGGGTTTTTATGGAGGCTTCATTACATAGGCATGAGTGATTAAGCCACTGGCCATTGGTGATCAAGTTAACCTCACCCTCCTCCTTTCTCCCCTCCCCGGAGGTTGGGGGTAGGGCTCAAAGTCCCAACCCTCTAATCCTGACTTGGTCTTTCCAGTGACCAGCCCCCATCCTGAAGCTTTCTAGGGGCTGCCAGACACCAATCATCAGCATACAAAAAGACATTACTTTGATCTTTCTAAGTATTTTAGGAGTTGTATGCTAGGAAACGGGCTGAAGACCAAAAAATATTTTGCTATATTACAGAGAAATACATCAAAATATTTTTATTACCCCCTCTGGTTGAATCAAAATCTTAACTATAGTGAAAACACAGAAGACTTTTTCTTATAAAACTCTCTGAGTTATGGCCAGGCGCGGTGTCTCACACCTGTAATCCCAGCACTTTGGGAGGCTGAGGTGGGTGGATCGCCTGAGGTCAGGAGTTCGGGACCAGCCTGGCCAACATAGTGAAACCCCGTCTCTGCTAAAAATACAAAAAATTGTCCGGGCATGGTGGTGGGCGCCTGTAATCCCAGCTACTCGGGTGGCTGAGGCATGAGAATCACTTGAACCCGGGAGTTGGAGGTTACAGTGAGCCGAGATCGCACCATTGCACACCAGCCTGGGCAATGAGAGCGAAACTCCATCTCAAAAAAAAAAAAAAAAAATCCACCACAATTGGGAGGCCGAGACGGGCAGATTGCCTAGCTCAGGAGTTCGTGACCAGCCTGGCCAACATGGTAAAGCCCCATCTCTACTAAAAATACAATTAGCTGGGCATGGTGGCGGGTGCCTGTAATCCCAGCTACTTGGGAGGCTGAAGCAAGAGAATCGCTTGAACCCAGGAGGCAGAGGTTGCAGTGAGCAGAGATCACGCCACGACACCCCAGCCTGGGTGACGGAGTGAGACTCTGTCTCCAAAAAAAAAAAGAAAAAACCCACCACAATTACTCTTTAGAAAGAGTTGTAACATAAATAAATGTATAATTTATTTTTATAATAAATTAGTGTTATTTAACATGTAATACTAAAGAGTTGTTAATTATGTGTAAGCCATTCTCTTTACTAGTATTGTATTCACACTGTATACAAGTAAGTAAAAACTCTTTGTAAATCACACAAACAAAAGACAGTGCAACAATATTCACCTGTCAAGAAATACGCGAACATCACACTTTCATAAGCCACCTCCTCATAAATGGGTCCAGTACTGAGAAGGAAATGAAGTCCCCTGCAGCAAGGCCTAATTCCACTTGTCTGCCTCGGCCACATAAACTCTGCAACAAAGAGTGGGAGGGAACTGATGAAAAAATGAACCCTTTTAACCTGAGAAAGCTGATTTAAAAATATATGTATATATGTGTGTGCATGTGTGTGTGTGTGTATGTGTGTGTGTAATTTTTTTTTTAATTAACCAAGAAAGCAGCAGAATGATATTTCCTTGTAAAATCTAAATTTTACATGCCCGACAGGGGCAGTCCTAATTACTGGCAGGTTCCCTGACACCCACAGGGTGGGTATAACTGAAGCAGCCAGCCCAAACCTGTCAGAGAACTGGCCTTGTCACATTAAATCATGCATGTCTAGGCAGCTCTGGGGCCCCAGGTCCCGTGGGCACTGTTTACATAACTTTTTTTCTTTTTTTTTGGAGACAGAGTCCCGCTCTGTCGCCCAGGCTAGAGTGCAATGGCGCAATCTTGGCTCACTGCAACCTCCGCCTCCCGGGCTCAAGCCATTCTCCTGCCTCAGCCTCCCAAGTAGGTGGGACTACAGGTGCCCACCACCACACCTGGCTCATTTTTTGTATTTTTAGTAGAGACGGGATTTCACCATGTTAGCCAGGATGCTCTCGATCTCCTGACCTCGTGATCCGCCTGCCTTGGCCTCCCAAAGTGCTGGGATTACAGGCCTGAGCCACCGCGCCTGGCCTGCATAACTTTTTTAGAAACTAATATACATCCAACAGATTACAGCAGAAAGCACAAAGGTCAGGAAATTTCTTCCACTAAGAAGTTCCAGGGAGATGGGGATCATAAAACCGGTACATGCAATAAAAATACATCCATGGCCAAATAGGGAAGGAGGACAAGGAGAGGAAGAGAGGAGAAAATCAGGGTGGTGGTTTTCCACACACTTGCCAGGAAAATAAATCAGGCTGGTGGTTTTCCACACACTTGCCAGGAAAATAAACTCCAGTGTAACGACCTGAATGATGATCTGAGATCAAAGTTGGGAAGCAAAAGCCATCTGCGCAGCATACATGGGACCTGAATAATGCAGGCAGCCTGGGCAGGTCCCCAAAGGGCCTCACCGCCACCAAAAAGAGGTGGAACTGATATAAGGAAGCACTCACAGCCTTTCAAATCTGCTCCTCCCAGATCTGAAATCTGGGAGCAGCTCTGAGAGATAAGCTCTGGATGGCTGGACACTGAACTGCCGCCCTGTGAGATGAGCTGGTCCTGGCTTTTTCCCCTATCAAGGGCAGAGGCTGAATTCTTTTTAACTGTGTCACCAAGCCCAGGGCATACAAGAGGTACTCAAAAACGTGTTCGCCGACACCCTGATTCCTATTTATACTGATCATTACACAACATGTTTGCTTAGAGCGCAGCGAAGAATTTTCAGAATGTTTCACGTCTATCTCCCCACATTCAGGAGAGATAGTCACACAAGATGACAGGCTATAGGGACGCTCAAAAGAGCCATAATCACCAGGGGCACGCGGGTTCCCCAGCGCCAGCAGCCCAACGCTCCAGGCTCCAGCACGCCACAAAACCCTGCGGCATTCTCTAAAGTAAAAGGACTGATTTTAAAATGATAATCGTCATTCTTGCGACAGCCCCAGGAAGCCTGGCTCCTGCGGTCCTGAGCCCGCGTCTTTCTCCGCCCCACCGCGGCCGCCACACAGCACAGGTTCTCCGTCCTGCAGTCGGAGGCACAGTCACAGTCCCACTCAGGGTCACCGTCGCACAGTCTCACGCTCGCGGCGCGGCCCGCACACTCAGCGTCCCGGTCACCCTCGCACCTGGGGTTTCCCTCTCCACACACACCCCCCGTCTCCCTCACACTCGCCGCGTCGCCAGCACACCCCAAGACTGGCTCCCTCGCGGTCACCATCAGCCTCCGGGGCTCGCACCATACAGCGTTTCTCCCACACTCGGCCCTCACGCTCGAGGTCTGTCTCTCCTCGTGGCACCCCCCGCCCCTCACCCGCAGCGCCTCTCGCGCGGCCCCGATCGGCCAGCCCTGCGCCGTTTCTGGGCCGCATTCCGCTCCCGACGGCGGCAGCGAAGACCCACAGGGCTCGGCTCCCACAGAACGCGGCCCAGCCCCGGCCCCGCTCCCGGCGCGCCCGCCCATGGCCCAGCCCGTTACCTCCCAGTGGCCCGGCGCCGCCAGGATGCTCGGTCGCGCCGCCGCCGCCGCCGCCGCGGCAGCTCAGGCCCCGCCCCGCCACGTCACTCGCCGCCGGATCGCGACAGCGCGCGCCGCGTCGGGACACAGTTTCGTGCGGGGCCAGCTGGAGGCGGCGCTTCCGGGCCCCCGTGGCCGCCACAGCCTGGCCGGTACGGGGTCCGCCGGCCCAGAACGTGAGCGTGGACGCCCGACAGCCCCCAGCTGCCTCGTCAGGGCCCGAGCAGCCCGTGAACTGGGCCCGGCCACGCTCGCCGCCTTGGAGTTAGATGGGGCCTCCGAGGGCGTCCACACCGGACATTCCCGCGGGGAGCTCTCATCGGCCCCTGCACCCCGTTCCTATCTCGCCCTTGACCTGGGCCCGACGTCCTGGGCGCCCCCTACAGCTCACACAGGGATCCAAACGGCCTCCGCCGCCGGGCCACTGCCACTCTCAGGCTAGGAACTCCAGGAAGACACACACTCTGGGGACTTGTCCAAACACACGCACAGCTCAGACTCGCAGTCCTTGAGGCCCCCACACCCACAAAGAAACTGCAGGCTCCCTTTGCCAACCCCAGCCCTCCCTGGGGCTCTGTCCTCATCTTCCCAAGAGGGCTGCCACCCCTCTTGGGGGAGCTGCACCTCCTGCCCCCTTCCCCTCCCTCTGTTTGCTCCTCCATCTTTCTCTCGAGTTCCTTTTCCTCTGGTGGCTCTGGGGCTCTCTGTCTAGAGCCTCCTGACCTCATGGGCGCCTGAGCCGTCCTCGGAAATTTCCTGTCCACACCTCAAGCACTGACTTTCTCCAGGGCCCTGGAATCTTTTCCCCCAGCCTTATGACCACAAGTGCACGTCCTCTGGTTCCAGACCATACCCAAGACCCTGCTCCCTGCCACCCAGTGACAGGGACCCAGCCAGAGATGGGTAGCACCTCAGACCCTTCCTCCCCACTCCTCTCACGGCCTATACCCCGTTTTCTTTTTTTTTTTTTTTTTTTTTGAGAGGGAGTCTTGCTCTGTCCCCCAGGCTGGAGTGCAGTGGCGCGATCTCGGCTCACTGCAAGCTCCGCCCCCCGGGTTCACGCCATTCTCCTGCCTCAGCCTCCCAAGTAGCTGGGACTACAGGCGTCCGCCAACACGCCTGGCTGATTTTTTGTATTTTTAGTAAAGACGGGGTTTCACCGTGTTAGCCAGGATGGTCTCGAACCTCGTGATCCGCCCGCCTCAGCCTCCCAAAGTGCTGGGATTACAGGCTTGAGACACCGCGCCCGGCCAACCTATACCCCGTTTTCTTCTCCCCAGCCACAACGGCTTCCCAATCCCTATCCTGTTCCCCTTAACCCACCTCCACAGAGTAGGGGATGCTCCTAAAATACAGATTGCGATAACTTTGTATCTGCCTAAAACGCTTCCATTCTCCTTTCTGCAGGCCTGGGATGACAATGCTTGAGGAACCCTCGCTGGTGCTGCCCTCCTGCCCTCTGCTTGGAACACCTCCCCTAAGTATCAGTGAGTGGACATATATATTTGGATCAATCGAGTTGCACCCTTTGCCTTCCAGATCCGTTCCTCCGGCCTCCCTGGCTGGGCAGAAGGACAGCTCTGGACACTTGTGTCGGCACCCAGCCCACTTGTCCCTGCCACAGCTTCATATAAGGTATGCCAGCTCAGCCGGGCCTGGTGGCTCACACCTGTAATCCTACAACTTTGGGAGGCTGAGGCAGGCAGATCACCTGAGGTCAGGAGTTCGAGACCAGCCTGACCAACATGGAGAAACCCCGTCTCTACTAAAAATACAAAATTAGCCGAGTGTGGTGGCACATGCCTGTAATCGCAGCTACTCAGGAGGCTGAGGCAGGAGAATCGCTTTAACCCAGGAAGCAGAGGTTGCAGTAAGCCGAGATCGCGCCATTGCACTCCAGCCTGGGTGATAAGAGCGAAAATCCATCTCCAAAAAAACAAAAACAAAAACAAAAAAAACCATATGCCAGCTCCCTCTGGCTTTGCAGTCTCACACCCAGTTACGTAGCCCATCAGCTGAAAGCCCCATGTACACCACACCCTGAATCAGATGTTCTCCAACACCATCAGTGTTCCTCAGGACCACCCTGCAGGATACATTTATTTGAAACCATTCTTTTCTTTTGCTTTTAGAGATCCTGCTGTTGCCCAGGCTAGAGTGCAATGGCTATTCACAGGTGTGATCATAGCTCACTGCAGCCTCGAACTCCTGGTTTCAAGTGATCTTCCTGCCTCAGCTTCCTACTTGGGACTACAGATTTATTTCATCTTTTTTTTTTTGAGATGTATCTCACTCTGTCTTGCTCAGGCTGGAGTGCAGTGGCGCCATCTTGGCTCACTGCAGCCTCCGCCTCCCAGGTTCCAGCGATTCTCCTGTCTCGGCCTCCAGAGTAGCTAGGACTACAAGACATGTGCCACCACACCTGACTAATTTTGTATTTTTAATAGATATGGGGTTTCACCATGTTGGCCAGGCTGCTCTTGAACTCCTGACCTCAGGTGATCCACCCTCCTTGGCCTCCCACAGTGCTGGGATCACAGACGTGAACCACGGCGCCCGGCCTATTTCACCTTTAGAGATAAAGTCTTGCCCAGGCTGGTCTCAAACTCCTGGGCTCAAGCGATCCACCCGCCTTAGCCTCCTGAGTAGGCGGAACTATAAGCGTGAGCCAATGCACCCAGATGTCCCTATTCTTTGGATGAGGAAACTGAGGGTCTGGAGGCTCCCCAGACAACTTGGCTGGAGCTAGTAGAGCTGAGATTTGAACCCTAGTGTGCTGGTCCTAAAGCTTCCTCTGATTCCATGTCCTTTCTCGCTGCAGCTATGAAACTGAGGGTGACAGTGAAGCTAAAATGGGTCAGGGGTGAGTGAGGTGCCATGAATAGGGGGGTGTCAGGGCCAAGCAGGGAGTCAGGTTGGGCAGGGCCTGGGGTGAAGCTTCCTTTCATGTTGTCATCCTTTTACTGAGGCCAGAGCTGCAGCTGGACCCCAGTATTTTTACCACAGGCATTTTTACCCCCACTCTGGGTCACCCCATCCTTCCAGGTTTGGCTAACAGGTGGTTCGGTGAGAGAGTTCAGGGCGCCCTCTTGTGGCCTCTGGTGTATCAAAGCCTGGTGCCCCAGCTTGTGGGGCTGAGTGAAGACAGAACTGGGTACCGGCTGGGCTCTGGACTACAAAATTCAGGCTGGGACCTTATCCCCTATCCATGTTTCCCTGTCTCTGCCTCTGTTTCTGTCTTTGTCCATGCCAGTCTCAGTCCAGTAGTCTCTTTTCCTCCCTTGATCTCTCTCATCTGTACCTCCCCAGGGGTACAGATGGCAGGCTGATGAGCTGAAGATGCAAAGAAGGATGGCATCCTAAAAATAATTCTAGGTTCAAAGGATGCTGACACTTGCAAGCTGAGGGAGGACAGAGACTGGGAAGGAGGGTCTAGCCAGGGTGACCTGCAGGACTGTCCTTGCTCCCAGCTCCTGGGTGGCATGTGGGGCCTGCTGACCAGGCAGGAGCAGGGGGATGACAGGACCCCATTTCCACAGGAATGTTTCAGGTCCTGGTTCTTAGTCCCAGGAGGGGAACTGGATTCCAGGAGAGAGGACAGGAGAATGAGGTCCACAGAAGGGCACAGGAACCATGCTTTGATGCTGAGAGAACCTGTCAAGGCTCCTGTAAAGGCCCAGCCCCTGATTTCCTGCCTCTCTAGCCACCTTGTACCTCCACCACCTCCCTCCCCTCATGCGCAGAGCAGAGTGTAGGCCAGGGCACCTTACAGCATCCAGAGTACTTTTATTGCCAGAATCCAGATACAGCCTGCTCAGAGCCCCATGCGGGGCCACTCAGGAAAAAGGGGAGACAGATGTCAGGCATGTATGCAAGAGAGAAAATCCAGCTGCACAGAAACCCTGTGGGAGAGCAGCTCAGTCCAGCCTGAAGGTGTCTTTGGGAACCCCACCTAGAGGCTGTACCCTTTTCTCGGCCTGTGGCCAGTCACCCACTTAGAGCCTACTGCCACGAAGGCAGCCCTGACTCTCCATGCCTGCTGCCACAGGGAGAACCATGGAGCACCCTGGGGCGGACAGAAAGCCCCTAGGCGGGCCTCAGGGGACCCCTGGCTCTCTCAGGGTCCCATTCAAGTTTCTGGGCTAGTCCCAGCACTAAGCTGGGTGCTGGCCAGGGTGGATAGGAGCCCCATCCTCAGCCCTGTGCTGACCCACTTGGTACTAGTGAGACCCTACGGCAGGGTGGCAGTGTGATGATGGGGTTAGCAAAAGGTGCAGCTCAGGGAAGCTGCGAGCAGCCTTGGCTGCTTCCTTGGATTCCCTTTCTCCATAGGTTCCTAGAAGGCCATGGCTCCAACCCCTGCTCTCATCCTTGGAACCACAGTCCCAGGGTGGAGGGAGGCAGCTTCAGTCCTGGGGCCAACAGCACATCTGAGGAAATCAGGACCCCTGGAACACAGCCTGCAGGACTGGGGGCACATCTTCTGCCCAATCCAGAGCTTGACTGCTCCTGGCGGTAAGGGAGGTAGGAGTGGAGTGAAATGTCCCAGGGCCTGGGAACCATGAAGAATGCAACAAACTGCCCCTGCCTGCAGGAGCTACTGGGCTCGCCCAGGAAGCCAGTCAGGCTGGCCACCAGCTAAGCCACAGGGAAGCCAGCAGCTCTAGCTACCCATGGCCGGTGGCAGGCCTATCTGTGGCTGATGTGTGGGAAGGGTCACCCGAGGGGCCAGGAGCCCATCCCTGGGACCTCTGGGTACAGGACCACAGCCCAGTAACATCCCTCATAGGAAGGCTGCGGGGCCAGGGCCCAGTAGGCAAGTATGAAAAGCCCACAGGAGTAGGGGGGACACATGGCCCCAGGTAGGGATTGGGACCAGGGCCCAGCCAGTCCACCCTGTGGAGCCAGTCCTGAGGTCACAGCAGTTCCACCATCAGCAGCATTCTTGCCATCCAGTGTCCCTTGAGTCCAGACTCTCATTTCTTCCTTCTTCACTGCCACAGAGAAAGGATAACAAACAGCACTTTCCCATGGCAGATGCTTCATAGTCCAAGACTCGGGGCCTTGAATGGTCAGTCACAAACTTTGCAAAACATGTGGGCCATGACAGCCCCAGAGGCCAACAGCAGGTCCACGGCTGAGCCACAGGAGTCCTGTGGCACAGGAGTCAGGGCCCAAGAAGCACACGTTTCAGATAGGCCAGGGTGGTGGCGTTGGCCAGCATCTCGATGTGCTCGCTGCCTGGCAGCTCCTGCAGCAACACTTGGTGCTCCTGGCGGCTCTGCCAGGCCTGGCACTGCAGGGCACTCTTCAAGTTCACAGTACCATCACCGTCACCAAAGCAGATTTTAGGGTCACGGTCAGGGAAGCTGTCATAGTAGAAGGAGTCTGGTGTGGGGACACCAGTGCCATAGAGGCAGTGCAGCTGTACGCCAGGTGGCATCGTGGCTTCCACCAGCCTTTCTGTGTCCTGCCGCATGAGCCAGCCATCTTCAAAGCCGATGTCCTGGAAGAACTTGCGGTAGTCCCGTAGTGTGTAGTTGATCGTGGGTGTCTGCACGAACACCTTCTCAGGTGACCATGTGTAGTTGTAGGGCAGCAGCCAGCTGGTGGAGACAGCTGACCGCTGCTGCTCCCGGATCTTCAGGGGCCCAATGACTGGGATCCGGTTGTTGTCTCCTGCAGGGAGAAGGCTCTGGTCAGTCTGTGCTTAGGAATGCCAGTTGGTTGGGCAGCATGTTCACCACCAGGCCCCTGCCAGACCCCAGCCAGGGGCCCAGTCCACAGTCCCACATCTCTACCCTGTTATCATCATTGTAATCACTGTGACTCCCATCCCTGCCTTGGCTTATTTTTTTTCCTTTTTGAGACGGTCTCACTCTGTTGCCCAGGCTGGAGTATAATGGCATGACCACGGCTCACGGCAGCCTCAACCTCTCAGGCTAAACCAATCCTCCCACCTCAGCCTTCCGAGTAGCTGGGACTACAGGTATGCGCCACCATCCCTCATGCCTGGCAAATTTTTCCTTTTTTTTTTTAGGTAGGGTCTCATTCTGTCACCCAGGCTGGAGTGCAGTGGTACAGTCTTGGCTCACTACAACCTCCACCTCCTGGGTTCAAGTGATTCTCCTATGTCAGCCTCCTGCGTAGCTGGAACTACAAGCACATCCCACCCCACCCCGGGCTAAAAATGTTTCCACTTTTTATACAGATGGGGTCTTGCTATGTTGCCCAGGTTGCTTGCCTTGGCTTTTATTGTTTCTCTTTATTTTTGCTACATCTGGGAACCACACAGCCAAGATATGTTTTGTTTCTTTTGCTTTCCTCACCAGGGAGTAAGGCAGCACATGCCCACAGGGTGATTTATGGTACTTCCTTGTCTGTAAACTCTACCATCCTCCAAGTGCTGATCAGGCCTGTGGGCACTGACCTAGTCTAAAGTGAGTCAGCAGGTTGGCAACTCGGAGATGACATGTTCTGCTTTCCCTTTTATGACACTGAACTGTGTACCAGTTTTTCTTTTCCTAAGCTCAGACCAGCGTTCAGCCAGCCGTGGCCTCATTCTGCCCACTTGCATGTGCGCTGACCTGGGCAGCCAGGCGTGCTGGAGACAGGGCACAAGGGGAGGCTGCAGATGGAGGCGGAGTCCCTGTACACAGGAATGTGAACAACACAAACAACCGGCAGCCAGGGAGGCCTCCAGGAAGTAAAAGCTGCAACTTGGGAACAGGAGCCTCTGGCCTGTTCAGGATCCATGGTCACCCATCACCCCACCCTGTATCTGAAAGCAGGGAGGCCTCTTGGACTGACTGTAGGGCCTCAGCTCTGCCTGCTGTGGCCTGGCTGGGGGACCCCTGAGGCAAGGAAAGCCCCTAGAGGTGCACGGACTTCCACCTCCCCGCACCACACCCCCAGTCCTGGACTGCCAAGGCGGGACAGAACAGCTTCCCAGCCTTTGAAACAAAGCTCTAAGGGGACTCACAGAGAAACTCTGAAAGGGGCCGGGGCTACCTGTCTAAACTCAGGGTATGCCCACATCTGTCCCTCCAGGCCCAGCCTAGACAGAAGGGGTGGCTATAATGAGTCCTCACTAAATCTGAGTGTCTTCCAGCCAATTCAGAGTCACTGAGCCTGACCCAATCACAATGCCAGTAGACCAAGCAGGTCAAGCAGTGGCAGGGACTTGAACTCATGAGATGCTTGACACAGCCCTGGCTCATAGCTCCCAAAGTGAGGATCCATAAGCCTCCCCCCAGTCCTAGCAGAGGGAGGAAAGCTCCCTTCTAGAGGAGGAAGCTCTACTCTACAGCTGCAGCTGGTGAGCTGCAACAGTCATGAAAAGATGGGGGAGGAGCCAGAAAAGGGGTGGCTTTCCCAATTGCCAGGCAAGCAGGCCCAGCCAGATCTGCACCTGCTTCCTCCCTGTGTTGCCTACAGAGGCTCCGTGCTGCCCATAGCTGGAGGCGCAACTCATAAATAAAAAACTGTAGTCTCACCTGGCTTATCCTTGTAATCCCAGAACTTTGGGAGGTCAAGGTGGGCAGATCATCTGAGGTCAGGAGTTCAAGACGAGCCTAGCCAACATGATGAAACCTTGTCTCTACTAAAACACAAAACTTAGCCAGGCATGGTGGCGGGCACCTGTAATCCTAGCTACTCAGGAGGCTGAGGCAGGAGAATAGCTTGAACCCAGGAGGCAGAGGTTGCAGTGAGCCAAGATTGTACCACTGCATTCCAGTCTGGGTGACAGAACCAGACTCTGTCTCAAAAAATAAAAATAAAAAAAAAAAGAGGGCTGACCCAAGAGAAGAGTCATTGTGGAGACCAAAGCAACTCCATTTTGTATACTAATCCACCATGTTGGCTTCTGATTAACCCCACATCCAGGAAGGCCACTGAGATTTCCACTTTATCTACTGTTCCTTGTGCACGTACTTACCATAAATCAAAACAGCCTCTGTGTTATCATCCTTCAATGTTCAACACATCGGAGTCACCCTTTCCCTATAGAATATAAGCTCTCGGTCTGGGGGCTAATGGTGTGGGGATCCACCATCTTGTCTTGCCACCACCTGAGACACAGACGTGGCTTCTATTCGTATGTCCCTATTAAATGTTTTTCTCTTGGACTTTTAGGGGTAGATCTGCATAGACCCCACACACCGTGGGACAGACATGAGGCATGCTGGCCCAGGAGGACACTTCGGAAGGGAAGAGAGGGCAGAATTCCTGGCAACAGCCCCCAACGCTGGGCCAGGTAGGGTCTTACCTGAAGCCAGGACGCGCAGGGTCTTGGCCACGCCCCCCCAGGGCGCACCCAGTGACACGAAGGCCCGGATATACTTGTCCTTCCAGGCCTGCGGCTGCCGCTGCAGAAAGTAGAGCGTGTACATGTTGCCCATACTGTGGGCAACCAGCACCACGGGGCCCCCATACAGCTGGTACATCTCCTCGATCATCTCGCGGAGGGCCAGGAAGTAGGGCCCGTTTTCATCTGCAGGCCAGAGCCAGGCAGGGGTCAGGTGGGAAGGGTCCTGGAGCCAGAACCACTGAGCTTTTCTCAGGCCAGACACAAGACGAGAGGGGAAGGGGAGGGTGCTCACATTCAAACAGAGTGGTCTGGGTCCCCCCGCCTTCCATGAAGGGAGGAAGCCTTATATTTCTCCCCAGGGCTCAGAGGCCCAGAGGTCCCAGGGTGGGAAATGGAGGACAGGATAAGACTGACCAAAGGTGGTGGCTGTGACCACTAGACTGGATGCCAGAGGCCCAGGGACAGGAGACAGCCAAGGACAAGGGGAGAGCCCAAGGCCTGTGGTGCCCACGATCACCTCGCCCCTACCTCCCGAGACTTCAGGGAGGGAACGAGAGTGTCTGCTTACTTGGGGCTCGGCGCCAGTCATAGGGAGCCCCTCGGACATCTTCACCCCGTGTGTAGCCCCAGCCCACAAGGCTCTCCACCATGGTGTGGAAATAGGAACCTGTAGACAGAAATACAGAGGATAAGAAAAGATACAGCTAGTGCCGGCCACCTACACTATGCCCAGCATGGAGACTGTGACAGCTAGCAGGTCCCTGGAAGAATGCTACAGGGCTCTGTGCCCACGCTGATCAGAGACAGCTCACAGGCTGTCCCTACAAACCAGCAGAGTTCCTCCAGCTCCAGCTCCAGTCCGGCAGAACCCCCATCCCAGCTCCCAGAGGCCTTGAGTAAGGGCTACATACCCACGCTGCTTTTGCTGGGGTCCAGGAACTCCAGTGAGAAGGTCTTCCCAAAGCCAGGGACACGTACATCCACACCATCAGGAAACTGGGTGACCCTGGATGTTTTGTTGTAAACCAGCCTGTTGTGAGAGGACATTGAGCCAGTGACCCAGAGGGGACACTGAGCTTGGTGTGTCCCAACAGTGCATCGTGTCCTGAGTCATACTCCCTTCTCATGCCCAGGTTTGGTCAGATGGATAGAAGAGACCGAAAAGTAACAAAGCAGGTTGATAAAGCACAGATCACCTGTAATCCCAGCACTTAGGGAGGCTGAGGCGGGAGGATCACTTGAGGTCAGGAGTTTGAAACTAGCCTGGCCAATGTGGTGAAATCCCGTCTCTACTAAAAATACAAAAATTGCCCGGGTGCAGTGGCTCACGCCTGTTAATCCCAGCACTTTGGGAAGCTGAGGCTGGCAGGTCATCTGAGTGAGGAGTTTGAGACCATCCTGACCAACATGGCAAAACCCCGTCTCTACTAACGATACAAAATCAGCCGGGTGTAGTGGCAGGCGACTGTAATCCCAGCTACTCGGGAGGCTGAGGCAGGAGAATTGCTTGAACTCATGAGGCGGAGGTTGTAGTGAGCTGAGATCACACCATTACACTCCAGCCTGGGCGACAGAGCAACACTCTGTCTCAAAAAAATAAAAAATTAAAAAATTAAAAAAATAAAAAGCACAGATCAGAGTAACTACATCCAAATGAGGACCCCACCAAGGCATACTTACTCCAAACACTGACCCCAGGACCCCTGTCAAAGCACCGTTCCCCTCTTCTCCGTGACCCTACACTAGAATGAGGGTCTTGGACCTGGTTGGGAGAAGGAAGTGCCAGTCCTGATTCTGCCATGAACTTCACACTGGACCCCAAAAGGCAGTCTACCCTCTTTCAGCTTTCCATCACTCCATCTCCTTGCATCCAGCTCCTGCCACCCAATATATCCCAGGCAAAGGAGGTGGTGAGTGCAGTACACAACAGAACCTGACAGGGGCCGGGTGCAGTGGCTGACACCTGTAGTTCCAACAATTTGCAAGGCCAAGGTGGGAGGAATGCTTGAGGCCACGAGTTCAAGGCCAGCCTGGGCAATATAGCGAGGCCTTGTTGCTACTAAAAATAAAAAATCAGCCAGGCATGGTGGTGCAGGCCTCTGGTCCCAGCTACTTGGAAGGCTGAGGCAGGAGGATGACTTGCACCTGGGATATTGAGGCTGCAGTGAGTCGTGATCATGCCACTATACACCAGCCTGGGCAGCAAAGTAAGACCCTGTCTCAGAAAAAAAAAAAACACACTAGGCCAGGCACAGTGGCTCACGCCTATAATCTCAGCACTTTGGGAGGCTGAGGCATGTGGATCACTTGAGGTCAGGAGTTCGAGACCAGCCTGGCCAACATGGTGAAACCCCGTCTCTACTAAAAACACAAAAATTAACCAGGCATGGTGATGTGTACCTGTAATCCCAGTTATCGGGAGGCTGAGGCAGGAGAATTGCTTGAGCCTGGGAGGCGGAGGTGCAGTGAGCCGAGATCGCGCCAGTGCACTCTAGCCTGGGCAATAAGAGCAAAACTCTGTCTCAAAAACCAAAAACCAAAAAAAAAAAAAAAAAACCCTAGAAAGGCACCATGCCTCAGGGCTGCTGTATGGGTGGGTAGGCAGGTAGGAGAAGGAGCAAGGCCCAGAGAAATGATGGGAGCTGGTGGGGAGAGACAGGAGGAAGGCCTTGTATGGCCCCAGGTAGGTATAATTGGGTCCCGCTTCTTCTGGGCATTGGACACAGCAGCCAGCCAACCTCCAAACACATCCTCCATGGAGGAAGGGAATTAACTATGCTCCTATGACCTCCCGGTACCCCAGGGCTGTATCACCTGTCAGACTGCAACCACAAGGCTCAGGGCTTGCCCAGCAAATTCCTAAGCGCAATGACATAGGACATGGACCACCAGCTACTGACTGAAGATCCCTAACAGCCCTTTCTTAGTTTTCTTTCTTCTTCTTTTTTGAGACAGGATCTCACTCTGTTGCCCAGGCTGCAGCGCAATGAGGGGATCATAGCTCACTGTAGCCATAACCTCCTGGGCTCAAGTGATCCTCTTATCTCACCCTCCTGAATAGCTAGGCAGGCACCATCATGCCTGGCTCATTTATTTATGTATTTGTTTATTTATTTTGTAGGGACAGGACCACACTATGTGCTCATGCTGGTCTCAAACTCCTGGGCTCAAGCGATCCTCCTGCCTTAGCCTCCCAAAGTGCTGGGATTACAGGCGTGAGCCACCGCACCCAGCCTATTAGTTTTCTAGAACTACGTAATAAATTACCACAGACTCAGCAGCTTCTAACACCACACATGTTATCTCATAGTTTCTGTAGCTGCAGTGCCAAACAGAACCAGACAGGACAGACCCCGCCTCAGGGCTCAGTACGTGGCTGCTGCACCATCTCCTATGGGAAGAGGGTTGTCAAGGCCTGAAGAAATGATGGGAACGGGGTGATGGGCCAGGGGAGACACCTTATACCAGAAGAAAAGCCTTGTGCCTTTGTGCTAAGCCGGGAACCTTGCTCTGGCCTCACCTCACACTGAAGAAGCAAATGTGCCCCCCAAAACACAGGAACCTGGAGTTTCTGGTGGTCCTGAGTCCCACCTGCCCACTTAGATATCAGCCACAGAAAGCTGACAGGATCCCCACAACTGACCCAGATAACAGGTCCTGGAAGCCCATTCTCTCCAGGGCAATTTGTAGATTATCCCAATGACCACACAGCAAAGTAGCTTGTTGCTATTAAAAATAAATTATCAAACAGCAAAATGCAGAAAACTGTTCTGGAAAGCCAAAGCAGTTCTGCGCTGGGTGAAAATCTAAACGGGTCAGAGCAGCAGTGAAGGCGGACAGGCCCCTCTTGGTATCAGCTGGCACCTCCAACTGGCAGCACCTGAGGCCGTGTCCCCAGTATAAAAATAGAAATGCACATCAACAGCCCAGAAATAACTCCGGTCACACAACACAGAGGAGGAAGGAGTCATCAAAACGGGCTCACAAACAGCCGGCAGGCCAGGGCGCCTGGAGGAGCAGCTAGCGAGTCTCTGGGAAAAACTTTTTTTTTTTTTTGAGACAGTCTTGCTCTGTCACCCAGGCTAGAGTGCAGTGCTCCGATCTCTGCTCAGTACAACCTCTGCCTCCCAGGTTCAAGTGATTCTCCTGTCTCAGCCTCCCGAGTAGCTGGGAGGCGTGTGCCACCACGCCCGGCTAATTTTTGTATTTTTGTATTTTCTTTTTTTTTTGAGATGGAGTCTTGTACTGTCACCTGGGCTGGAGTACAATGGCATGATCTCAGCTCACTGCAACTTCTACCTCCCAGGTTCAAGCGATTCTCTTGCCTCAGCCTCCTGAGTAGCTCGGATTACACCGTGCGCGGCCTTAATTTTTGTATTTTTAGTAGAGACGGTTTCACTGTGTTGGCCAGGCTAGTCTTGAACTCCTGACCTCATGATCTGCCCACCTCAGCCTCCCAAAGTGCTGGGATTACAGGCATGAGCCACCGTACCCGACCAGGAAAAACTTTTAATTTGGGAGACTCCATTCAGCTCAAACATTTATCGGGCGCCAACTGTGTTTCGGGTTCTACTGCTATAAAGACAAAACAGACACACACTCCCTCCCTTCACAGAGCTCAGCCTGGGAGGGAACCTCAGCTCAGAGCCACACATTCTGGGTTTGAATTCTGATTCTACCACTTATTAGCTGAGTGAGCACAGGCAATTTTGTAACCTCATTGAGCCTCCAGATTTCGCAGTTGTAAAGCAGGTTTAAAAACCACCTGTTGGCAAGTAACACTGGTGAAAAAAAAAAGAAAACAGCACCTATTTCAAAATGGGGTTGCTATAAGACTAAGTGAAAGAAAGTATATAAAATGTACAGTGCCTGTGCAATTTGGGGAAACATGCCTGGAGACAAATTTGAGCACGTGATGACGTTTAGAGGAAGCAAGCATGGGGCCTGGGAGGAGGAGAGGCAAACTGCTCTGGGGAGTCAAAAGGGAGATGTCACAAAGGGACCAGGGTCAGGTTTTTGATTTGTTGTTGTTGTTGTTGTTTTGAGACAGGTCTTGCTCTGCCACCCAGGCTGGAGTACAGTGGTGTGATCTCTGCTCACTGCAACCTCTGCTTCCCCGGCTCAAGCAATTCTCCTGCCTCAGCCCCCTAAGTAGCTGGGAATACAGGTGCATGCCACCATGCCCAGCTAATTTTTTTGTATTTTTGGTAGAGATGGGGTTTCACCATGTTGCCCAGGCTGGTCTTCAACTCCTGAGCTCAGGTGATCTGACTGCCTCAGGCTCCCAAAGTGATGGGATTATAGGAGAGCCACCATGCCTGGCCTAGGGTCATGTTTTAAAGAGTGAATGGGGCTGGGCGTGGTGGCTCACGCCTGTAATCTCAGCACTTTGGGAGGCTGAGGCGGGTGGATCAGGAGGTCAGTAAATCGAGACCATCCTGGCTAACACGGTGAAACCCTGTCTCTACTAAAAATTACAAAAAATTAGCCGGGCACTGTGGCGGGCGCCTGTAGTCCCAGCTACTCGGGAGGCTGAGGCAGAAGAATGGCGTGAACCCGGGAGGCGGAGCTTGCAGTGAGCCGAGATTGCACCACTGCACCCAGCCTGGGCGACAGAGCAAGACTCCGTCTCAAAAAATAGAAGTTTAAAAAAAAAAACAACAGTTGTGAGCTGAGATCGTGCCATTGCACTCCAGCCTGGGCAATAAGAGCAAAACTCCGTCTCCAAAAAAAAAAAAAAAAAAGGTGAATGGAAGCACATTTATCAGGCAAAGGGTGTAGAAATAGATTCCAGGCCAAAAGAATAGCAGGTGCAAAGACATGGCATGTCCCAAGAAGAATAACCAGCTGAAGAGGTAGGGGAGGCCGAGGTACAGGCAAGGAAAGGGGTGGGGGCCATGCCGAGGCTCTGAATAGGGGCTGGGGCACAGAAATTTTGTGTAGGCAGGCGCGGTGGCTCATGCCTGTAATCCCAGCACTTTGGGAGGCCAAGGTGGGCAGACCACTTGAGCTCAGGAGTTCGCGACCAGCATGGCCAACATGGTGAAACACCATCTCCACTAAAAATACAAAAAATTAGCCAGGCATGGTGGCAGGCGCCAGTAATCCCAGCTACTCGGGAGGCTGAGGCACAAGAATTGCTTGAACCTGGGAGATGGAGGTTGCAGTGAGCCGAGATGGCGCCAGCCTGAGTGACACAGCAAGACTCCATCCCAAAATAAAAAAAAAAAAAATTGTGTGTAGGCATGAGAGGCCAGGGCTGTAGAGTAGAGGAACAAGGGCAGCAGGAAGGGAAAGTTAGTTCTGCCTGGGAGTGCAGAGGTGGTGCCAACCAGACCAGACCAGACCGAGGAGCTGGGGAATGAGAGAGGTCAGTGACCTCGAGATGAGGATAGAAGGAACAGGCTCTGGAGGCCTCTCAGGCACTGTTGGTGAGCAGCATCCACTCTGTGTGCCCCAGCCCCCACCTGATATTGTCAATCCAGCAGTCAATGATGACAGGCAGCAGCAGTTCCAGGTTCAGCCAGATGGTGAAGTAGCTTTCAGTCTTCTTGGAGCAGAGGTAGTGCACCACTGTCGGCTTGTCCAGCTTGGCTTCCAGTTGGTTACCCAAATCACCAGGGACTGCAGGGGGCACAGGACATGTGTGAGTCCTTGGCCTGGCAGGTTCAAGACTCCCAAGAACTTTGACGTCTGCAGCAGACCCCCTGAAGAGCCACAGATACTATGGCAGACCTGTGCAGTTCCACGCCTCAAATTAAAGCACAGTGCCAGTGGCAGGAAATTCAGAGGGCAGGGACCTTGACCCAAAGGCCAGGGAACCATCTTTGTGCAGAAAAGCTGCTACTGCTGTGTGGTGCAGAGATGCCTGTGGGGGGCTTGAAAGAGGCCTAACATGTTTGGGGAAGGGCCCTAACACTGTCTCCAACTCCAGATAAAGTAAGTCTCCTGGATTTTCACTGGAACATCCTCTTGGGCCATTTGGATTATTGGAAGGGGATTCAGGGTGAAGTCACTCCCCGTGCTAGGCCTCAGTTTCCGTATCTGTTAAATGAGATCTTGGTCTGAATCACCCCCAGCAAACACAGACACACCTCTACACATGGTTTCTATGGTTAATGGACCCCAATGGGAGCTCTGCCTGGGAGGAGGGGCTTGGAGAACCCTTTGCATTCCAGAACCTCCAAAATTTCACCAAGGCCCTGTCATTAGATATATACCCTCGAGGCAGGGCGCAGTGGCTCATGCCACTGTAATCCCAGCACTTTGGGAGGCCAAGGTGAGTGGATCACTTGAGGTCAGGAGTTCAAGACCAGCCTGGCCAAAGTGGTGAAAGCCCATCTCTACTAAAAATACAAAAAATTACCTTGGCGTGGTGGCACACACCTGTAATCTCAGCTACTCGGGAGGCTGAGACAGGAGAATTGCTTGAACCCGGGAGGCAGAGGTTGCAGTGAGCCAAAATCGTGCCACTGCACTCCAGCCTGGGTGACAGAGCAAGACCCGGTCTCAAAAAAAAAAAAAATATATATATATATATATATATACCCTGGAGGCTTGAACCCAAAAGTCTTCCACCCATAGCTATCCCAGGCTACATAGAAGACAGGGCCCCGTTCGCCCTGAGAGAGGAAGAAGGAAACAGAACAGAGCCCTGGGCCACTCAGCTAAAATTCAACCAGACAAAGTATGCAGGACAGGCTTGTGGGAGGGAAATGAACAGAAACACAGCTAGAGAAGCTTACATTGGCACCCGCCAGCCTACCAAGGGCCCAGGCCTTACTAAAGGCCAGAGTCCAGTAAGGTGCCAGAGAGCAGATCATCTGGAGGGCCCTACCATGGCTGGTTCAGCCACCCTGAACCAGCACCATTATCACCACAGTCCAGACCCTAGGGTGACTTCTTTCCATCCCAGCCATCCTATTCAGTCTACTCAGAACTCTGGGGCCCTGGTGACACCCAAATCCCTCCCCACTGCGTCAAAGCCCTTCACAGTCTCGTTACTCCCATTGACCTTTCGGGCCTCACCTGCCCCCACATGCCATGCTCTCACCACTTCCCAAACACATCCCCGTTTAGGGTCCATGATCATCGAGTGAAAAACCAGCACTTGGCTCTCCTGGACATTCACTGGGAACTGACTGTAAATCCAGCCCTGAACAGGGTGCACCCTCCCTGGGCACCATCCCAGTGTCTTCAGGGTGCCATGAGAGGCAGGGTGGCACATGCCTTCATCTCTCTTCATGGTATGGGTGCAGAGGGGGGGAGTCCCCGTCACGACAGCCTCTGGATGACATGCTTGTGGACTGGGCAGGGCAGGGCAGAGACCCTGGTCACTGTCTCTACCAACGGGAAATGGTAAAAGAGGAAGTCACCAGATCTGCTTTGCTCAGATGCTCCTTGCCCTGGTCAGGCTGTGTGGCCTCTAAAAATAGCAGTGGCCACTTCCTGAGCCCCTCTGCGCCTGGAACTAGGACAAGAGCCATCCGCATGCCTTTCACCTCAAGTAATACTGGGAGGGGACAGCCTTACTATTTCCACTTAACTGATGGGGAGACTGAGGCTGCAAGAGGTGGAAATGGACTTGCCTATGGTCCCTTTCCCTTGCCCAGGGTCTTCTGTATCACATCTCTGGTCTCTCTTTCCTCCACCACCATTTCAGGACCCACCCCTAGAGGATTCTGATCCTTTGACAGTCAAGGTCAGATCCCTGCTCTGTGCCCAGGAGCTGCTTATCCAACTGCCCACCGTGAGGTCTCCTAGGGCTAAGGCCAGCAGCCTCACTCCCTGAAAAGCTGGGCACGTTAGGACTCCTGATGCTCTGTGATTCTGGGTGGGGTCTGAGGCTCTTCTGCTGTGACCAAGGATAAACAGACTGACTGAATTGATGAGTGCGGTTAGCATTAATCCAGGCAAAATGGCTGTGTGCCAGCCACAGACCACATGCTTCCTAATGCCACGCCCCCTTAGATTTAGAACTCTGCAGGCCCACCCAGGACTCCCTGAAGCCCTCAAGATAAAGTTCAGATGACCCAACCAGTCACAAGGCCTGTGCAGTCCACTCCTCCTGTGACTCAATCCCAGGCAGCCTGAGATGCTCACCTCTCTCCCTGGCCCAGTACTCTCTCCTGGCCTTAACTCCAGCTATATACTCCAGGAAGCCTTACTTGACACCCACCCATCCAGGCTGGGTTGGTGGATTCTCTGTGCTTGCCCCACACAGACTTCCTCTCTGGGGATCACTGTTATTCCTATCCTGCAAGCTTTGGGGAGGCAGGGCCAAGTCTGCCCAAATCCCATGGTGAACCTGGGCCTAGCATCTCCCCGGAGCATTTCCTGGCTGGGAACTCCTGGTGGGGCCTGCCTGGCACCACCCTGCCTGCCAACTCTACCCTTCTGTGATTTGCATCGTCCCCATTTAAAGTACTCTCAGCAGAAAGAGCATGGAGATCACACTGCACTAGACTCCACGTGTAACTCATGCCTCAGATGCCTCTGCCTTCAGGAATCCTGGCTGGCCACGGACACAGCTCTGGATGGGAGTGACGGCCTCAATGAGGCACCCAAGGCCCCCCAGACAGAGGTGTCATCCCTGCCCATCCCTGCAAGGAAATACTGTGGCCATTGTAGAGTTGCCAGGGTTGTGATCAAGGAGTGGGGTGGGCAGGGGAGGTCACCAAGCCTCCACATAGTGTAATCCAAGCATGTGTGGCAGGGTAAGAGTACAAGCATGTTGCCTGACACAGGTTCATGGCCACTGTCCCAACCCTTTCCCCTGACTTCAGCTGTCTTCAGTTTCCCTTGGGCCTTTTCCCTCAGGCAATGCCACACATCTGATAAGTTGTGGGAGTTGGTGGCCAGGTAGGAGAGCAATCCTTTCCCTAAGGAGGTTCCTTTCAGTAATGCCTTCTGGCATACGTGGCGTTGGAGGGGTCGAGGGTGACAGCCTCCTAGCCACACCCAGGTCGATGCAGAGGTCAACATAGGAGCCACTCTACACACCCCCACCATCCCTCAGGAGTGGGGCTGAAGTACCTGTCTTTCCAGCTTAAAAATGGGATAAGGGGAGGCAAGGCTTGGGAATGATGCGGACAGGTGGAACTATGAATAACCAGATGGTAACTCTCCCACTCGCCCCCATTTTCTACCAGGGCAGGAGGTGGGGAGCTGCCCGCGCCCAGCATGGCGGGAGGTGGGCTGGCAGATCTAGATCACCTAAGTGACAAGACAGATACCAGTACGCTCCCCCATTTCGTGACTGGAACAGAAGCAAACCGGGAAGGTAGCCCCGCCCGCGGCCCGTCCCGCCCGACCGACAGATCCACCACGAGACCCGTGCCTCACCCAGCACCACTGGGGGGTGACGTCCGGCCGGGAGCGCTGGGTCCGCGAGCAGCATTAGCAGCAGCAGGAGGAACAGGAGGCCATCCGGGAGCAGCCCCACACGGTAGGGGCGGAGGTGGAGGCCCATGGTGTACGACGGTCGCCGCAGGTCCGGGATGCAGGTTCAGCTCTCTGGGCTCTCGCCTAGGCGGGGGCGGTGGCGAAGCGCTTAACCCCGCCGCCCGCATCCCCCGCATCCTCCCGGCCAATCAGGGCCCGCCTCCCGCAAACGGCCGGCCAATAGGGACTCGCCGCCATATACGCCCCTCCCAGTCGGAGCTCGCCGCCCCACCCTTGCCCAACCCCCTGCTCCCTGGACCACGCTGAGCGCCGAGTGCATCGATGGATCGAGGTACCGACTGGCTCCGCGCCGTCAGTCGCCCACCTGGGGACCCAGCTCGCCGCTGCTGTATCCCGCCCAGCCCTGGGTACCCGAAAACCACGCTGCGCAGCCCTCACCTGGCGACCCCCTGACCTGGAGGATCTGGAACGGACAAGACCGGGAGAGGATAAGGGATGCAGCGCTCGCCGCTGCTGAACGACCCCGGTTAAAGCAAAAAGAGAGGAAGTGAGTCCCGGACAGTTCTTGGGCCTCAGGTGACCAGGAGCTGACCAGGACCTTTGTGCAGCCCCCACACCAATTCTTAGCACACCCTGCCCCGAGGGCACCTGGGTTCGGCCAGTCAGCCCCTGTAACTCTGCCCCTGGGTTACAGATGCGGGGGGAACAGGGAGAAGCCAGGTCAGCATGTTCAGTTCCCAAGAGAGGGGTTAATCTGTTCGTTTTAGGGGCGCAGAGTGCAGTCACCCCGCCAGTCCGGGCAGTTCGGGCGCGGGATTGGGAGTGGGCTTGAGCCTCGACCCTGCGCCATGGGCCACCTGCAAGTTCCCCTGTAGAGCAGGAGAAGCATCGGGAGCTCGTGATCCCTCTCCACTCTCGCAAACCTGGGGAACCAGAAAGGACATGGACTCCCTGCGCCAGGAAGCAGCGGCGAACAGAGTGGGCAAAGACCTGACAGCTGGTTATATGCCAGCACCATAGGTCACTGTGGGATAGAGGGACGAGAGTATTTGGGAAATAGAGGTCTTGATCCTCCACACACACACCCCTTCGAAGGGGCCAGCTGCACCCTGGTCATTCCACCTGGTCCCAAGAAATTTGTCCTGCCCCTTCCTTCCTTCTTCTTGGTAAGCAGCTGACCTGGCTATGAAGCCACTATCTTGCCCTGCCCTTCTCGAGTTCTTATAGTGAAACATGTTGGTGACTGGGCTACCACCACCCTCCCTCTTTTTTTCTTTTTCTTTTTCTTTTTTTTTTTTTTTTTTTGAGACAGAGTTTCGCTCTTGCTGCCCAGGCTGGAGTGCAATGGTGCAATCTTGGCTCACCATAACCTCTGTCTCCCGGGTTCAAGCAATTCTTCTGCCTCAGCCTCCCGAGTAGCTGGGATTACAGGCATGCGCCACCACCCCGGCTAATTTTGTATTTTTAGTAGAGACAGGGTTTCTCCATGTTAGTCAGGCTGGTCTTGAGCTCCCAACCTCAAGTGATCCACCTGCCTCGGCCTCCCAAAGTGCTGGGATTATGGGCGTGAGCCACCATGCCCGGCCCCTTTCTTTTCTTTCCTTTTTTTTTTTTTTTGAGACAGGGTCTGTCACCCAAGTGCAGTGGCGCAATCACGGCTCACTGCATCCTTGACCTCTCAGGCTCAAGCAATCCTTCCCACCTCAGCCTCCTGAGTAGCTGGAACTACAGGTGTACACCCCCACGCTCAGCTAGTTTTTTATTTTTTGTAGAGTTGGGGGGTCTCACTATGTTGCCCAGGCCAGTCTTGAACTCCTGGCCTTAAGTGATCCACCATGGCTGGGCGCGGTGGCTCACGCTTGTAGTCCCAACACTTTGGGAGGCCGAGGCGGGCGGATCACAAGGTCAGGAGATCGAGACCATGGTGAAACCCCGTCTCTACTAAAAATACAAAAAAAAAATTAGCCGGGCGTGGTGGCAGGCGCCTGTAGTCCCAGCTACTCGGAGAGGCTGAGGCAGGAGAATGGCGTGAACCCGGGAGGCGGAGCTTGCAGTGAGCCGAGATTGCGCCACTGCACTCCAGCCTGGGTGACTGAGCGAGACTCCGTCTCAAAAACAAAAAAAAAGGGATCCACCTGCCTCAGCCTCCCAAAGTGCTGAGATTACAGATGTGTGCCACTGTGCCCAGCCCCACCCTCTCTTAAGGTCCAGCCATCTCCCGCTAAGGCCCTGGCTCAGAACTCCCACTCCCAAAGCCCCTGCCTCCCCCACCTTCACCCGTGACCCAACAGAAGATCAGTGAAGACCCATCTGGTGAAAACGCAGCGTGGGAGACCATAGAGACTCTTCTGCAGGCCTAGGGATGGGCAGAAGTCCAGTCAAAGGTTATGTGGAGGAAGGGAAGGATCAAGAGGTACTGGGTCACCTTGGACTCTGGCCACAGTCTAAATGTCTTGTCAGCCCAGCAGCATCTGGTGACCGTGGGCCCCTGGAAGGGTAGCCCTGTCCTCAAGAGGGGTTCCCTGGTGCTTCAACCCCATAGGCCCTGCACGTGTTAGGAATCACAGCCATTAGGGGCAGGATGGCAAGGCCTGGTCATCAATGGCCCATGCTGGCACTGTGGAGAAGGGTCAGAAGGTGAGGGTCCTCCCTTTTCACAATGACTCTGCCATCCACCTGATCCCCCAGGCTGCAGACTTGGCATCATCCTGAGCTCTGGATGCCTCCATGCTTCTCAGAACCACAACTCAGGTGGTCATAAGGGCTTGCCAGCTCTACACTCCCCAAACCACACTACCCTATTCCCATAACAGCCTCGTCACTGATGTCCCAATGCACACCCTCGTTCCTGTGGGTCATTCTCCACATGCCAGGCTGACACCATTTTTTTTTTTTTAAGAGAGAGTCTTGCTCTGTCACCCAGGCTGGAGAGCAGTGGTGTGATCCGGGCTCACTGCAACCTCTGCCTCCTGGGTTCGAGCGATTCTCCTGCCTCAGCCTCCTGAATAGCTGGGATTACAGGTGCCCGCCACCACGCCCAGCTAATTTTTGTATTTTTTAGTAGAGACGGGGTTTCGCCATGTTGGCCAGGCTGGTTTTGAACTCCGGACCTCAGGTGATCCGCCCACTTAGGCCTCCCAAAGTACTGGGATTACAGGTATGAGCCACCACCACGCCCGGCCCTGATTTTTTTTATCTTGCTCAAATTACTATCTCAAATTGTATGGTTTGCCCTACAAACCATAAATTCTCATTAGATGGGTTTTATTTAATCCTATATATCAGGACTTACTTTGCAATCTGACTCTGGCATAACATTACGTGACAAGAAAGTCAAAATATTCCAAAACAATGTTTCTTTGCCATACTTTGAAATGGCCCTGCAAAACTGTCCTTTGTGGAGGAAAATTTGCATCTGTAAAGAATCTCTATTAACATAGCTAGATTTTCTTCCAGGCCCTCCCAAACCTGAAGAGATTAGGAGTCTAGCACCTTTTGCAGGTCTGAATAGGGCCGGGCGCGGTGGTTCACGCCTGTAATCCCAACACTTTGGGAGGCCGAGGCGGGTGGATCACCTGAGGTCAGGAGTTTGAGACTAGCCTGGCCAATAAGGCGAAACCCATCTCTACAAAAATAGAAAAATTAGCTGGCCGTGGTGGCGGGCACCTGTAGTCCCAGCTACTTGGGAGGCTGAGGCAGGAGAATCACTTGAACCTGGGAGGCGGAGGTTGCAGTGAGCCAAGATCATGTCACCTCATTCCAGCCTGGGAGACAGAGCAAGACTCCATCTAAAAAAAGTGTCCAGGCCGGGCATGGTGGCTCACGCCTGTAATCCCAGCACTTTGGGAGGCCGAGGCAGGCAGATCACGAGGTCAGGAGATCGAGACCATCCTGGCTAACACGATGAAACCCCGTCTCTACTAAAAATACGAAAAATTAGCCAGGGGTGGTGGCAGGTGCCTGTAGTCCTAGCTACTCGGGAGGCTGAGGCAGGAGAATGGCGTGAACCTGGGAGGCGGAGCTTGCAGTGAGCCGAGATCGGGCCACTGCACTCCAGCCTGGGTGACAGAACGAGACTCTGTCTCAAAAAAAAAAAAAAAGTGTCCAAATATTTTACAGAGTTTGACTCTTTTCATCAGCAGAATAAATCCAGAGACTGACGAGCCAGTCCAGTTGTGGTATCTTCCTTGAGTGAGCACACAGCCAACACCCTTCACCCTTCCTGCTACCTGGCCCTTTGCACTCCCTCTCGCTGGCCTAAGCTCAAAGCTCCCCTACCTGAACTAGGTGGATCCTGGGCTTGAGGCAACCAATCTAAGTTCAGGGCTTCCGGGCTGATTTGGTGGCCAGAGCTGAGTCCATTTAGAGGCCGGTGGAATCCCCCTAAAGCTCATGGCTCAGCAGTTCCCCCATTCCTCTGCAGCCAGTCTCCCTGCAGCCCCAAGATGCCTCACACTGATCCAGCCACAACAGAACCCTGGAGGCAAAGGGCCCAGAACAGAGATCATGCCACTGCACTCCAGCCTGGGCGACAGAGGGAAACTCCGTTTCAATAAAATTTTCAAAAATAAAATATAAAAGGTCAGGCGTGGTGGCTCACACCAGTAATCCTAGCACTTTGGGAGGCCAAGGCGGGCAGATCGCCTGGGTTCAGAAGTTCAAGACTAGCCTGCGCAAAGTGGTGAAACCCCGTCTCTACTAAAAAAAAAAAAATTAGCCAGGTGTGGTGGTGTGGGCCTGTAATCTCAGCTACTCAGGAGGCTGAGGCACAAGAATCGCTTGAACCCGGGAGGTGGAGGTTGCAGAGAGCCAAGATCGTGCCACTGCACTCCAGCCTGGGCAACAGAGCAAGACTCTGTCTCAAAAAAATAAAATAAAATAAAACAAAATAAAATAGGCCAGGCGCAGTGGCTCACGCCTATAATCCCAGCACTTTGGGAGGCCGAGGCAGGCAGATCACTTGATGTCAGGAGTTTGAGATCTGCCTGGCTAACATATTGAAACCCCGTCTCTACTAAAAATACAAAAATTAGCCAGGCGTGGTGGCGGGCACTTGTAATCCCAGCTACTCAGGAGGCTGAGGCAGGAGAACGGCTTCAACTCGGGAGGCAGAAGTTGCAGTGGGCCGAGATCGCACCATTGCACTCCAGCCTGGGAGACAAGAGCAAAACTCCGTCTCAAAATAAAAATAAAATAAAATAAAATAAAATAAAAATAAAGCCAGAGGGTATTGGCCTGATGGGGGCATCGAGGGGACCCCCTTTTCACCACTGTACTGGTGCTTTGCTCGACCTCGGGCGCACGCCCCTCCCCCTCTAGTTCTGGCAACGGAGTCAGCGCGCCCTCTGGCGGGTGCTCGGCAGCCACTCTGCACAGGTGCGGGGATCCCAACCCGGGAGGTTGGGACATAGTGGGTTGGGACATAGTAGGGTGGCCCGGGACATAAGGAGGGTCGCTGAGAGCGGGGACGGGTCTGGGCAGGCGAGTGTGGATTTCCGCGGTGATCCCCAGGGTCGAATCCTCTTCCACTGCGAGATCTTTCCTGGCAGCGAAGGGAAGGAGGGAGGGCGTTTTCGCACCACTCCTAGACGCCCTGGAGGTTCCAGAAGACCCGCCACGCTTCCCGCCTCCCACCCTGTATCTGCCCGGGCTTTCACGTCTCCGAGGCAACAGCGCCGGCTGCCTTTAGGAGTCCAGCCCAGGCAGGCCTGAGGGCCAAGGTGAGGGTAAAATTTCGCGAGTATGAGGCCCACGGAACCGAGTTCTTTCTTCCAAATATCTGGCACGCGGTTTTGAGAAAGGCGTCTGACCTCGGGCGGCCTGGGCCGTCTGGGCCTTGCTTACCGCTCTGCCGTACCAATCTCCTATTCATTAATTCATGAACCCCAGAGGAACGAGGAGTGGCGTGGGCGTGGCGGACAATTTTCAGAGAAGTACAGAAATCTCAAACTACAGAAGGGACCCCTGTGGAAGGTAGAAAATCTGGAGGAAGGCCGGGAACGGTGGCTCATGCCTGTAATCCCAACACTTTGGGAGGTCGAGGCGGGCGGATCACGAGGTCAGGAGTTCGAGACCAGCCTGGTCAATATGGGGAAATCCCATCTTTATTAAAAATACAAAAAGTAACCGGGCATGGTGGGGCGCGCCTGTAGTCCCAGCTACTCGGGAGGCTGAGGCAGAGGAATCGCGTCAACCCAGGAGGCGGAGGTTGCAGTGAGACGGCATCATGCCATTGCACTCCAGCCTGGGGGACAGAGCAAGACTCTGTCTCCAAAAAAAAAAAAACAATTCTGGAGGAAGAGCTGGGGTTAACTTGAGAAGGGGCAGGGCTGGAGAGGAGGAAAGGGCACAGATGAGACCCTACTGCAAAGGCCTGTGTCTTACCATTGCTGAAATACCCAATGGGAGAAGAAGCTAGCCTTAGACAACAGTTCATTCATTCAGTGACAGGCGTTGGGGGTAAGCCTCTATCTTCGAGGATAGGATGATGGAGTGGGGAGATAATACACGATTAATAGATCGTGTTATAAATTGGCTAAGTTGGGGGATCGGGGGGCAGAAAGAAGCAATGAGGGACGGTTGGGGTCAGGAGTGTGGGTTGTTTAGTAATAATGGGGTGATCTGGAAGGACTCATCTGAAGATGAGTAAGGGATCTCAGCAAACAGGACCCCACCCTCCTGCCTAGTATTTAAACGAATTTGGTTTTTAAAGAAGAATCCAGGCCGGGAGCGGTGGCTCACGCTTGTAATCCCAGCACTTTGGGAGGCCGAGGCGGGCGGATCACGAGGTCAGGAGATCGAGACCACGGTGAAACCCCGCCTCTACTAAAAATACAAAAAAATTAGCCGGGCGTGGTGGCGGGCGCCTGTAGTCCCAGCTACTCGGAGAGGCTGAGGAAGGAGAATGGCGTGAACCCAGGAGGCGGAGCTTGCAGTAAGCCGAGATTGCGCCACTGCACTCCAGCCTGGGCGACAGAGCGAGACTCCGTCTCAAAAAAAAAAAAAAAAAAAAAAAAAAAAAAAAGAAGAAGAATCCAAGGGTTGGAGCTGAATGCACGGTAGCTCACGCCTGTAATTCTAGCCCTTCGGGAGGCCGAGGTGGGCGGAGTTCGAGACCAGCCTGGTCAACATGGCGAGACCCCGTCTCTGCAAAAAATACAAAAATTAGCCGGGCGTGGTGGCTCACGCCTGTAATCCCAGCACTTTGGGAGGCCGAGGCGGGTGGATCACCTGAGGTCAGGAGTTCGAGACCATCCAGCCTGATCAACATGGTGAAACCCCGTCTCTGCTAAAAAAATAAAGGCGTGGTGGCGCACGCCTGTAATCCCAGCTACTTGGGAGGCTGAAGCAGGAGAATCGCTTGAACCCAGTAGGCGGAGGTTGCAGCAAGCCGAGATCGCGCTATTGAACTCCAGTTTGGGCAACAAGAGCGAAACTCCGTCTCAAAGAAAAGAATAATAAAAATTAAAAAAAATAAAAAAGAATCTAAGTTGCAGGAGTTGTCTTGCTATGGGGGCAGCCGGATAGGCACCCGGGGTAGTTTAGGGGAGCCGCACTGTGCTACCAGCTCGTGCCTCAGGTTCACGACCCAGCGGCGACTTGGACACGCATAAGCGCGTCTTCCGTGGGAAAGCGCTCCGGACTGCCAGAGACGCCACAATGGAGCGGTCACCTCGCGAAGGTGGCTTCCGGGAAGAGCGGGCGTCGAGACTCACGCTGAAGAGGAAAAAGGGCCTAGAGGCTGCACAGATGAGGTAGCCAGGAGGGGCGAGAAGGAGACCGAGTAGCGCCCGGACCTCCGGGCGGGGACGCTGTGACCCTGTGCTGTAAGAGTGGAACCCAGACAGGAGCCAAGGAGGAAGCGACGTGTTTCTGTGGAGCTTTAGGAATGCGGCGGTTAGGGCCACTGGTTTAGGGGACTTGGCTGGAAGGGCGTGGCCGGAGGAAGGGCCGCCTCCACCAGGCGCAAGCGCGCTACCGGGCGGGAGGGGGAGGAGCCTTACTCGCGGTTGCGCCCCGCCCCGCGAACAAATATTTGACATTCCAGACTTATCGGGAGGAGGGGCCCGAGGAGCAACGTTCTCCCTTCCCCCGCGCCTGATTCGCTTACCGCTTCCGGGGGAGGAGACACATGGGCCAGTGCCCGGGTGGGCGGTCCGGAGATGGACAGCCGCGCACCAAGGCCCGCCTCCACCTGTAGGGAAAGTAAAGTGCTAGTCGCTCGAACCCGCCGGGCAAAGGAAGCACTTTCCATTCTCTCCCTGTCGCCGTGTCCGGGCGCGAGTCATTTCCGTCCCGGGCGCCTGTTTCTTTAGCTGCCAAGTGGAGCTACGCTGAGCTCTCTCCCCCCGGGCCTCGCCCCTTTCCCGGGCATGAGCTCTGGTGATGCGCCCGGGTACCCCGCTCTCTCCATTGTCCAGGGGCCGGGCCGCAGCACCCTCCTTGTCTGAAAGCGCGTGGTGCGGCTCCCGTCTCAGTCTCGAGTCGGGCTAGGCAACTGCGTGACTCAGTTCCCGCCAGACTGGAGCCCCCTCCTTCCTGCTGGATTATTCAGTTTCTCAGTCACTTACTCAGTTTCTCAGTCACCTCCCTGGGAGAGTTTGGGAAAGTAAGGAACGGCCGGAAAACGCGCCATAAAGCAGCCTCACCAAGCTCCACTGGGCGAAGGGAGGAATGGGAGCCCCCAATGCGGGACTGTCAATTGGGTTGTAGGTGCGGAATGGAAAAGGGAGGATCAGCAGCCCGCATGCGCGCACACATGGTCAACGCTAGCCCCCCATCGGCCGGAGCGCTCGCAATCTCCAGGCAGCTTCTCCATCGTCGAGAAAGGGACGAAAGCAGACAGGCCCCCACACGTGGGGTAGGAGTGAGGCTCCAGGCCCGTTCTACCCCTCTCAGCCTCGTCTAGGGTGCAGCTCTCTGGGGTTTGGGGGGTTCCTTTCCCCAGCATTGAGGCCTGCCCACTTCCAACCCACAACGACCGCGCTCTGGCACTTCTCAGTGCCAGGCTACCGCTCGGCCCTAGCATCTGCGTGGACAAGCCCTTCCCTGTGATCCCTGGTGACTACCCCACAGCTCTAACAACCCTGATGTTCCCGCCGTCCTCCCCTTTCCCAGCTGACTTCTGGTGATCCCCCCACAGGGTGATAACCGGCAACTCTCAACTGCCCCCTTGACCCTTTGACTTCCATCAACCCTAGACCTGCTGTGTTGACCCCCACAGCCCCTAGACTGCCTCCTGGTGACTTCCATACTGGAGAAGGCCTCTGTCTTGCACGCTCCTTTGCAGAGGCCTGACGGCCCCTGGGGAAGAGTGGGGGGAGAGCGGAAGAATGGGTTAGCCCCCAAAATCAGGCAGGACCAGCCCTGGAAGTAGGAATCCGGATCCTGAGCGTGCGCCCAGGCCAGGAGCGTGAGTTCTTGCGTCCTGGGTTGGGTTCTGGCGGCCCTCCCCCAAGGTTCCCGGGGCCGCCCCGGTCACGTGGCCGGCGGGGCCGGCAGGTAACTCGCCTGGAGAGGGCGTGGGCCGGTAGCCGCCCCGCCCTGCGGGGCGCCACGGGCGGGTCTCGGCAGCGCCCACTGAGCCAGCCGGGCCGCAGGTGCCGCCCCCGATACACGGTGTCCCGCCCAAGCTGATCCGCGTCTGCGGTCGGTCGGTGCGTGCGTGCGCCTCGTCGGTCCGCGTGTGTCTGGCCGAGCGCCCCCTTCCTCTGCGGCCATGACTCCGCCGCCGCCGCCGCCTCCGCCCCCGGGCCCTGACCCCGCGGCAGACCCCGCCGCGGACCCCTGCCCCTGGCCCGGATCACTGGTCGTCCTCTTCGGAGCTACGGCGGGTGCGCTGGGACGGGACCTGGGCTCGGACGAGACCGACTTAATCCTCCTAGTTTGGCAAGTGGTTGAGCCGCGGAGCTGCCAGGTAGGGTGGAAAGGAGGCGGTGAGGTCCCCAGGGAGCTTCCGGGGTCGAGGGGCGCGACTGATCGGTTTCCCCCGCCGCTCACAGGTGGGGACGCTGCACAAATCGCTGGTTCGTGCGGAGGCGGCCGCACTGAGTACGCAGTGCCGCGAGGCGAGCGGCCTGAGCGCCGACAGCCTGGCGAGAGCAGAGCCGCTGGACAAGGTGCTGCAGCAGGTGAGCGCAGGGGTGGGTGGCGGCATGGCCTGGACGTGAGGACATTTCTGGGCGGGAGTGGCGGTCGGAGACTAGGCCTGGCGTGCCGCAACCAACCGGCCCAGGCGGCAGGACTGCGGTCTTGTTTAAAACTTTGAGCGACTCTCGCGTGTGCGTGTCCCTTTCATCCGCGCGTGCCGGCCATTCCCCTGGGCGCCTTACTTTTCAACCATTGCAGGAACCTACTCCTACCGAAGGGATCGGGACGCAGGCTTTGGGATCCATCCCCAGTTCCCGCCCGGGGAGCGAGGCCGAGACGCCTTTGGGAGACCTGCTGGGTCAGGTCTCCCTGAGCCGCAGCCGGAAGCGAAAGGGGTCGAGGGGCCCATATAGGTCACCGGTCCTTGCCGCCCGCGTCTTCGGCCTGCTTGGGAGCTGCTGGAGCGGAGGCGTAGGGCGGTGTCGGCCCTAGAGGTAGACGCCGCCAGGTGTAAACTGCTCGTCTAGGCCTGTCCCGGCCGGCTGGCCAGGCGTGGGCGCTGTCCCGGCCTCGCCTGGGGGACTATCTGCCTGCTGAGTGCAAAGGCCTGGGGTGCCTCCTGCCCTAGCTGAAGTGGGAGGTGGTTTCCATTGCTGTTTTCTTTTCCTTATCTTCACTACGGCGCTCACTCTGTGTCTGACTCTTGAGTGTCATTAGTGTAAGTCCTTTTTATATGCACACATTCTTTCATCTTCCAACAACTCTTGTGGTTCCTGATGAGGAGGCACCACGATGATGATTCCTTGTCTGTTCCAGAAGGGCTCTTCACTTGGGGAGTTTGCTGGAGGAGAGCTGGGTTGCCTTGCTCTGTCAGCCTCAAGTTGTAAAGTGTCACAGAATTGGCAGGGAGGGTTCGTGGGTCAGTGATTAGTGTTTATACTTCTCCAGTGGAGATGGACCTGGGGGAGGGCTGGGCAGCTTCAGGAGTGCCACCCCCTCTATGAGCAAACAGCTCAGTGCCAGCCGGTCAATAGGATGTGGGTCAAAGCTCATGCTGCCCCTGATGTCCAAGTGTGGAGCTCTGTCCTTGGAGTTTCTCTGACCCTCGGTTGGTCAAACCTGGAGGCGGGGCTGCCATTGACCATGAGCCTTCTGGGCCTCAGGCAGGCCTGGGCCTCCCCCACCTGTCTGAGGGTGGTGCCTGGTCAGAGACAGGTTTAACCTGCTTTGCCCCGCCCCTTCCCACCTGCTTGTCCCACTCCAGGTGTTTGCTCTGGCCCCACTCCAAACTCCTGGAGTGTGTGTGTTGAGGGCTTGGGTTATGTGTGATTGCCCTCATTTGGCCTGGAGGAGGTGACAGTGGACTGGAACAGGGTTGGGGGGTGAGGGGAAGGGACATAGGGCTAGGCTCAACAGGCGTGGCCTCTTCTTCCCAGGCAGGATAGGGCTGAACATCTGGCTGAACCAGCTTTGCAGCCTGCCTCCTTCCTCCTCCTACCCTCACTTCCTGCCTGCCCAGCTGTGAATCTGTGTGTTTCTCTCCCCATTACCTATCCCCAGTTCTCACAGCTGGTGAATGGGGATGTGGCTCTGCTGGGCGGGGGCCCCTACATGCTCTGCACTGACGGGCAGCAGCTATTGCGACAGGTCTTGCACCCCGAGGCCTCCAGGAAGGTATGCCCCTGAAGGAAAACTGGGCGGGGTGGGGTGGTCAGCAAGGTTCCCAGGACCCCTGTTGTCCTGAGGATGGGCAGGGCACTCATCCCCAATCCTATGTGCCCCCAGAACCTGGTGCTCCCCGACATGTTCTTCTCCTTCTATGACCTCCGAAGAGAATTCCATATGCAGCATCCAAGCACCTGCCCTGCCAGGGACCTCACTGTGGCCACCATGGCACAGGGTATCTGTGACCCAGCAGGGTTAGGGTGGAGAAGCCACTGTGGGTACATGTGTCTGAGTATGTGCATGCTATGGGTGGGTAATATGGACACATGCAAGACTGCATTATCTGCTAAGTCCCCGAGTGTACCTGTGTCTTTGTGTCTGTGCTAGGATGAGTTTGGAATGTGGGTATATGTCTATGTCTGGACTGGGAATCTGTAAGTGCACACATGAACTGGGCCAAAACAAATGTGTATGCTGGTCTCCAGCATGTGTCTATGGAGGGGAGTTGGGCCCAGGGGTAAACAGGATTAGTGCTTATGCTAAGATGTCTTCACTGTCACTTCTCTGCCCATAGATTTAGGACTGGAGACAGATGCCACAGAGGATGACTTTGGGGTCTGGGAAGTCAAGACAATGGTAGCTGTTATCCTCCATCTACTCAAAGAGCCCAGCAGTAAGGTTTCCCTCACTGCCTGTCACCTGTTCTCAGGGATGACGAATGCCTATTACTCCTCCCCACTGTGACCTTCTCTAAGAGACCACAGGGGAAGCCTCTTTGTCATTTTTTTTTTTTTTTTGAGACAGAGTCTCCCTCTGTAGCCTAGGCTAGAGTGCAGTGGCACAATCTCAGTTCACTGCAACCTCCACTTTCCGGGTTCAAGCGATTCTCCTGCCTAAGCCTCCAGAGTAGCTGGGATTATAGGCACCTGCCACCACGCCCGGCTAATTTTTGTATTTTTAGTAAAGACGGGGTTTCACCATGTTGGCCAGGCTGGTCTGGAACTCCTGACCTCAAATGATCCACCCACCTTGGCCTCCCAAAATGCTGGGATTATAGGCGTGAGCCACTGTGCTCGGCCTGTCGTTTCTTCATCTCTCTCAACTGTCCTCTTTTTGCAGAACTTGGTGGGGAGACCCCTCTCCACCAGACCCTGCTGACCCCCAGGCCATCTTTTCTCAGGTCAATTGTTTTTGAAGCCCGAGGTGATAAAGCAGAAATATGAGACGGGGCCTTGGTGAGTGTGGGAGCAGGGGCTGGGGGTGACAACAGCTGAATAGCTCTGACAGCACTGTGCCCTGCCCCTACAGCAGCAAGGCTGATGTGGTGGACAGTGAGACTGTGGTACGGGCTCGTGGGTTGCCCTGGCAGTCATCAGACCAGGACGTGGCTCGCTTCTTCAAAGGGCTCAACGTGGCCAGGTGGGTGTGGTGGGGTGGGTGGGCCCAACTGGACAGGCCTACCCAGGAGGCACTAACAGCACTGGCTCCACAGGGGTGGTGTAGCACTCTGCCTCAACGCCCAGGGCCGCAGAAATGGCGAGGCCCTCATCCGCTTTGTGGACAGCGAGCAGCGGGACCTAGCGCTGCAGAGACACAAGCACCACATGGGCGTCCGCTATATTGAGGTGGGGCTTTGGGCTGGGAGCGGAGCAGGGCCAATCTGAGTCAGGCCTGAAACCCAGGGGCTGCTGCTCTCTGTACCCACAGGTGTATAAAGCGACAGGGGAGGAGTTTGTAAAGATTGCAGGGGGTGAGTATACCGCAAACAGGGCCTGGCTCCCCTGGTTCTTGATCCATCTCACTTCCCCACCACCCCTTGCCTGCCTGCTCCCCTGCATGGGTTAGTGTCTGGAGGAGCATGAGTGAAGTCAGCAGGTGACTCTCATGTCCCCCACACAGGCACATCACTAGAGGTGGCTCGTTTCTTGTCACGGGAAGACCAAGTGATCCTGCGGCTGCGGGGACTGCCCTTCTCAGCTGGGCCAACGGATGTGCTAGGCTTCCTGGGGCCAGAGTGCCCAGTGACGGGGGGTGCTGAGGGGCTGCTCTTTGTGCGCCATCCTGATGGCCGGCCGACTGGTGATGCCTTCGCCCTCTTTGCTTGTGAGGAGCTGGCACAGGCTGCACTGCGCAGGCACAAGGCCATGCTGGGTAAGCGATACATTGAACTCTTCCGGAGCACTGCGGCCGAGGTGCAGCAGGTGAGCGCCCAGGGCTCCCCACCCCCAGATGTACTGTTACTCCAGGGCGGCCCTCTGTGTCCCTGCCCTACTTGGTATGACCAGCCTGTTGCTGCCTTCCTTACTAGGTCTTGAACCGCTATGCATCCAGCCCACTCCTTCCCACACTGACTGCCCCACTGCTGCCCATCCCCTTCCCACTGGCACCTGGGACTGGGAGGGACTGTGTACGCCTCCGAGGCCTGCCCTACACGGCCACCATTGAAGACATCCTGAGCTTTCTAGGGGAGGCAGCAGCTGACATTCGGCCCCATGGTGTGCACATGGTGCTCAACCAGCAGGTGAGGCCACTGCTTGGTAGGGGGAACACATAAATAGGAAGGGGTGTGTGTTAGGGGTAAGGCACTCTTACACATGACAAACTGCTCACAAGATGGTGTGCACAGGGCCGGCCATCGGGAGATGCCTTCATTCAGATGACATCAGCAGAGCGAGCCCTAGCTGCTGCTCAGCGTTGCCATAAGAAGGTGATGAAGGAGCGCTACGTGGAGGTGGTCCCCTGTTCCACAGAGGAGATGAGCCGTGTGCTGATGGGGGGCACCTTGGGCCGCAGTGGCATGTCCCCTCCGCCCTGCAAGCTGCCCTGTGAGTGCCCTAGGGGCTAGGGAAGAAGGAGGCCTGTGGGAGCCAGGCTGTTGTAAGCCCCTACCTTCTATAGCGGGCACTCCTTTCTGGCTACCCCACCCAGGGCAGTGCTGGGCTCCGTGCACATGCACCTTCTACTTCTGTCTCTAGGCCTCTCACCACCTACCTACACCACCTTCCAAGCCACCCCAACGCTCATTCCCACGGAGACGGCAGCTCTATACCCCTCTTCAGCACTGCTCCCAGCTGCCAGGGTGCCTGCTGCCCCCACCCCTGTTGCCTACTATCCAGGGCCAGCCACTCAACTCTACCTGAACTACACAGCCTACTACCCAAGGTACCCTGCAGCTAAGAGAACATCACAGTCCCACTCCCTGTCCCAGTCTGGGGAAAGGTCACGATCCCCTTTCTGGACCAGATAACTCCTCCCTTGAGATGACAAGGGAGTAAGGTGGGAGCTGGCTAATGCCATCTACAAAACAGATCGAAGATGACTCTGTAGAGGCTGGGGCTTCATGGAGGAGGAACTGAATTAAGCACAAGGCAGAAACAAGGGAGGAGGGCAACAGGTCTCAGTCTAGGCCACAGGTGGCATGCATGACTAAATCTTGTCTCTCCCACCATAGCCCCCCAGTCTCCCCCACCACTGTGGGCTACCTCACCACACCCACTGCCGCCCTGGCCTCTGCTCCCACCTCAGTGTTGTCCCAGTCAGGAGCCTTGGTCCGCATGCAGGGTGTCCCATACACTGCTGGTATGAAGGATCTGCTCAGCGTCTTCCAGGCCTACCAGGTGAGATTGTGTGGCCGGAGGGCCTGGCGGGTCCGGCTGAGCTCTCTGCCCTAAGTCTGTGTCCCTTCTGTAGCTACCCGCTGATGACTACACCAGTCTGATGCCTGTTGGTGACCCACCTCGCACTGTGTTACAAGCCCCCAAGGAATGGGTGTGTTTGTAGGAGAGAAAGCCAGGAGGTAAGAGCCAGCTGATATCCTCAGCGAACATGTCTCTCCTGAGTCCAGAAGACCAGCACCCTCAACCTGGTAGCTTCTTTCTGGCTTGTCAAAGCTCTCAGAAGGTACCTAGAGGAGCCCAAGCCCCAGCTCCATCCTCCACTTATTCTTCTGCCTGTTTCCCCCAAAGACAATGGCTGGACCCTGCATGCAGGGCTGGGAGTGGAATGGGGCTAACCAGCTCCTGATGGCCTGAGCCAGGCATCTTGACTGGCATCTGGAGAGCCCTTTAGTCTGTCCTGGCTGTGGCCCATGCCAACAGATATCGTGGGGCTGACAGGTCCATGGCAGGCTTGCTTTCTTTTATAAAATGGAAGCTCTGGTACCTTCAATCTATGACTCCTGGGAGAATTAAGGGTCCATCTGAGCCTCTGAGTAAAGATCCCAATGTTCTACCTCCCCCTGTCCCTCTGGTGGGGGATAGGGAGGCAGAGAGAGCCAGCCCCTACCCTCAGAATATCTGGACCTCAGAGACCATGTTGTGCCAGGGGTGGTCCCACCTAAAGATGCTAGCCCCTCTCCAGGTGGGCATAAGGAGTAACAGATGGCAAAACCACAAACTATTTTGATGGACTGTGCTGCAGTATCACCAGAAGACATTAGGGGGCAGGAGGCCCCCACACAAAACCTTCAGGCTTGAATTTTAAAGGGGACTTTCTGCCAACTTTTCTTGTACGCCTTGGGAAAGCCAGTTGCCCTGAACCCAGCAGACACCGTGGAATGTCCTTTGCACGCATTAAATGGTACAGAACTGAAGCCTTGGAAGCAATTTGGAACTCGATCTTCTCTTCCTTAAATGAAAAGTTATTGACCAAATGGACTTTTTAAAAGACACAGGACCCTTAACTTTGCCCCAAAGCGAGGGGCTCCACACCAACCCCAGGCAGAGGAACACTCAGACAGATTAAGAATACTGTTGACCTGTCACTGTTTATTATTTCAGCACTAAAACTGAGGAGCCTCAACTGCTGGCTCTTCTTCCCTTTGTATTTGTGTAAGGAGCACTGCACTCCCATAAAAGGTTTTAAAATACAAAATGTACAAGAACACACAATTCCAAGTGCTGTAAACATAACTGAGAACCAGTTCCTTTACTAAACATCCATTTTATAAAATACAAGGTTTCAATTTGAGCCCATCTGAGCCTTAAAGATCCATTCTGAATACCAAAAACGGCTTCACAGCCAGGCCCAGAAGAGGTCTGGTGATAATGGCTGGCCCTGGGTGGGGATAGTTTACACCTGGGCAGCAACACCGCACATGAACCCAAAGACATGTTCTTTTTAAAGCTGTTTTCAGCCATGTTTCTCTGTGCATCTCCAGTAAGCAGAAGGCTACTCATTCCATTCCTCAACCCAAGAGCTAGCCCAGTTAGAGTAGGAGGGGGTGCGTACTAGCACGTGCCCAGTTGCTCAGTGCTGCTACTAGAAATTGATTTGCATAGTCCAATGGATGTGTGCTTTAACACCACTATGTTGCACAAAAATTTAAGTCTTTATCTACAAAGCCAAAAAATATTGACTCAACACCAAAGCTTTTACAAAGCTGATATAAAACTGCTTACCTAGTATACAAAGCTCTATTTTAAAATTTAATGTTTATTTTAAATAGGAAAGCATTTCTAGTGCTACAGGCATCAAGGTATTTAGAAGGCATCAAAATTTGGTGCATAGCAACTCTGGATCATAGAGGCTTTTAATTCTTGAAGGCAGCAAAGCAGCCCCCAAAGGGTATTGCAAGGGGAACTCTTGCAATAACCTCATATGAGGCAGCTACACCAGGGGCAAAAAGGTAGAAGCAAGTCTGGCCATTTCTCTGGAATGTCAACTGAGAAGCCAACTTCTTGCCCCTCCGAAGGAAGCTGTGGGCTTCCAACCACAGGCCCAGAAGCAAATCTCACTATCCACATTCTGTAACACAACTCACTTTTCAAGAAAATTTGAAAACACCCAGCTCCAAGAGAGGCCACAGTGATCTGCTGAAGGATAGACCTTTTTCTCTAACTAACTTTAGGGGAGAAATCTAAAATATATTTTGTTTTTTTTAAAGACCATACTTCCTCATCCTGAGTCAACAGCTCCTACCCTACTGACAACAGGTGGTGGGCAATAGGCCAGCTCCCTTTCCCAGACCTGAGGTGGCCTTAGTAGAGAGAGTCCTGGCATCAAGGGCCTGCAGTCTCCTGGAATAACAGCATCAGGCCTTCAACCAGCACACTGTCTCACATATAGGCACTCAAAAAATCTGCTTCCTGAATCAATGAAAGTATATTATTTCATTTGAAAGCATACTGCAAACTTCAGAGGCTGTGTAATGGGCCCAGGAACAGGTAAAAAATCCCATTAGGGAGAGGGGTAAGGGCAGGTTTGTTTTTTTTTTAAAGTACCCAACTCGGGTACCTCCTTTGGTAGACAGCAGGCTGCAGTTTCTGCTGGGCCCTGCCTTGGACACCAGTCTCACCAGCAGCAGCACCAGGGTGTCTTTGGTGTGGAGGGTCAGGTTATCACTTCTGGATGTGCTCAGAGCCTTCTGGGGAAAAGGCTGGTTTTTAGATCATACAGACAGGGCAGGGTAGGCCAGAATCATTTCAGGCTATAAACAGAACGGCAGATAAGCCTTCCATGCCAGTATGACTCTTAAAACCTTCCCATCTGGAGTCCTGTATTTTTCTCTGCCCATGCTAATGTACTGCTCATTTGTGCTTTAGCTCTGCACACAGCCTGGCCTCTAGAGAAGAGTTAGAACTGCAAAGCTGCCTAAACCGCTGTGAGACTGGCTTCAAAGGTCACAGAACAGCCAAAGGCAGATGCTTCTGTTTGGAAAAGGTTCTAGGACCAGACGACACAAACAGGAAGAGCACTCCACAGCCTACTAGTTTTTATGATGGCAAGAAATGAAAGTGACCAAGCTAAAACCCCACCATTCAGAGTCACCTTAAATGTAGCCATCTTACCCAGGGTCCTGAGGGAAAAAGCAATTTCAACATGGAGCCAGTATGGAGAGATTGCAAGATTACCTAGAAAGTTACCAAAAGGCTATGCTCTGGAATGTCTTTTTATATTCCAACACTTCAATGATGGAATGGTCTCTTCTCATTTTATCTAACAACAGTTTAGTTTTATAAAGAGGTATGAGCTACATTTGGCTTTATTTCCTATAAATCTATGAAAGTCTTCAGGACACATGCTGACTTTCTGAGGCATAGGTGTGGGCTTGGGATATTTTTTTTTCTTTCTTTTTTTTTTTTTTTTTTGCTTCTGGAAGGTCTTATCAAAAGTTCCTATTTTAAAAATTATCATAAAAACTAAAGGGCCCTTCAAATGACCATAAAGCAGTACAAATCACCAATCCTAGCTAAGTAACCAGGTCACCTGCAAAAGCAGCACCTCGGAAACAAGAGAGGCTGCTGCATTCACACTCAAAGCACCCATCATATAAAAGTATCCTAGTTAAATATAAAAAGCAAAGCTCATTTCCCCAAAGCTCAAACAGCCTATGCTGCTCCTGTTCTTTTGCCAAATCTACCCAAGGCCTGAGGTGGAGGAATGCTACTTTCCCACAAATGGTGGGTCCCACTCCTGGCTCCAGACCTGAAGGCTGCAGAGTTGGAAACCCAAGGTCCAAGGAGAGAAACATGCTGAGAAGTTGGTGGTGGACACAAGGCTGCAGTGAGCACTGTTAGAGCCCGTCAGATCTTCCTAAATCCAGGGACTCAGGACTCCGGAGGGGAGCCTGCCTGCTCACCCCTGCTCCTTGGGAAACAGAAATCTGGGACATGTCTCTCCCAATTATCTCGTTCACTGAAAAACAAGAAAAGGGAGAGTGATTAGTGACCTCTGAGTGACTAGCCATATGATGCCCAATGCTGAGCTCTACCTCAGACATTTCCCTTCCCATGGCTTTCTGTAAAGATAAAGGCAGTGTCTGAAGCCTGCTCCTGAGCTGAGTGGCATTAGAGATGGAAACATCACTCCACAAACTGCTCCAGACCTCTTTTTCTCTCCCTCTCATTCAGCTCATTTTGGGTTGGGAAGGGGGCTTATCCTCACTCTAAAGGTATGTTTAAATAAGTATTCACCTTACTCTAACTTTTCTTCAATTCGTATCTCTTTGAGAAAGTTTTTATTTTCTACAATGCCACCTCCTATGTAAATGGAATGAAAGTAAATGCTTTGGTCAGAATCAATCACTGTGATGTGGGGGTGATTTTGCTACTCTATCCTAATACAAGCACTCTTTATTATGTGGGGGCATCTCTGTTGTTTGTGATCTTTTCTGATTGGAGGCTCTAGCTTTTCTGTTAATTTCTCTGATGTCCCAAGCATCTCAGGGAGGTACAGTGCTCTGTGAGGTCCAGAGGAAAGAATTTCCATCTTATGGAACTAACACAGAAGGGAACATCCCAAATCCCCAAAATAAGAAGCTTTAGTTCTCACATCATTTCATTCCTTGCCTTATCAACTGAAGAGTCTACGCTAATTCCACTCCTAGGCATATTTACAAGAGAAGTGAAAACATATGTCCACATTAAAAACTTTCAAATGTTCACAGCAGCATTATTAATAATAGCCAAAAAGTGGAAACAATCCAAATGTCTACTAAATGATGAATGGATAAACAGTAAGTTGTCTCTATCCATAAAATGGAATATTCAGCCTTGAAATGTAATGAAGTTCTGATACATGCTACAACATGGATGAGCCTTGAAAACAGTCTGCTAAGTGAAAGAGGCCAGACACAAAAGGTCATATATAATTCCATTTAGATGAAATGTCCAGAACAGGCCAATCCATAGAGACAGAAAATAGATTACAGGTTGTGGAGAGGGAGAAACAGGGAGTGATTACTAATGAGTATGGAGTTTCTTTTAAGAGTAATGGAGTTATAAAATTAGATACTAGTAGCCAGGCGCGGTGGCTCACACCTGTAATCTCAGCACTTTGGGAGGCTGAGGCAGGCAGATCACCTGAGGTCGGGAGTTTGAGACCAGCCTGACCAATGGAGAAACCCCATCTCTACTAAAAATATAAAATTAGCCGGGTGTGGTGGCGCATGCCTATAATCCCAGCTACTTGGGAGGGTGAGGCAGGACAATCACTTGAACCCGGGAGGCAGAGGTTACCATGACCTGAGATTGCACCATGCACTCCAGCCTGGGAAACAAGAGCGAGACTCGGTCTCAAAAAATAAATAAATAAAAATAAAAGTAGATACTAGTAATAGTTGCAAAACTCTGACTATACTAAAAACCACTGAGTTGTACACTTTTAAGGATAAATTTTATGGTATGTGAATTATATCTCATTATAGCTGTTATAAACAAAAACAGACCAAAACAAAAAGTTTTCTGTACTTAGAATTTGATGTGATCATACAGCAAAGAAACACTAACAAACATTTTAAAAATCTTCCAAGTATTAACATCTAATCTTTTTCTATTTTACACAGTTCAGAACAAAAATTTCTCAAACTCATATGGCTATAAGGAGAGGGAACTAATATTTACTAATTCAGTTGCTTGAACCTGGGATGTGGAGGTTGCAGTGAGCCGAGGTTGTGCCACTGCAGTCCAGCCTGGGAGACAAAGCAAGACTCCATCTCAAAAAAAAAAAAAAACCCGAGCGCAGTGGCTCACGCCTATAAACCCAGCACTCTGGGAGGCCGAGGCGGATGGATCACAAGGTCAGGAGTTCAAGACCAGCCTGGCCAAGATGGTGAAACCCTGTCTCTACTAAAAATACAAAAATTAGCCGGGCACAGTGGCAGGCGCCTGTAATCCCAGCTACTCAGGAGGCTGAGGCAGGAGAATCGCTTGAACCAGGTGGGGCGGAGGTTGCAGTGAGCCAAGATTGCACCACTGCACTCCAGCCTGTGCAACAGAGTGAGACTCCGTCTCAAAAAAAAAAAAAAAAAAGATTTGGCTTGGCTGTGGTTAGTAGAATAGTAAAGAGGTAGGGACTTGAAGCCAAAGGACTCTGCAAAACAGTGAAGATTAATCAATACTGGTGAACTAATAATTACTAAGTGATATGCTTTTTTTTTTTCACTGGAGCATGCCACCGTGCCCGGCTAATTTTTTGTATTTTTAGTAGAAACGGGGTTTCACCACGTTAGCCAGGATGGTCTCGATCTCCTGACCTCATGATCCACCCACCTCGGCCTCCCAAAGTGCTGGGATTACAGGCGTGAGCCCCTGCGCCTGGCCAGTGATATGCAATTTTTTAAGGTATAGATTAATAAAGTACTTTGTCAGATTTTTTTTTTTTTTTTGAGATGGAGTCTTGCTCTGTCACCCAGGCTAGAGTGCAGTGGCACAATCTTGGCTCACTGCAACCTCCGTCTCCCGGGTTCAAGCGGTTCTCCTGCCTCAGCCTCCTGAGTAGCTGGGATTACAGGTGCCCGCCATTGTGCCTGGCTAATTTTTATATTTTTAGTAGAGGCAGGGTTTCACCATCTTGGCCAGGCTGATCTTGAACTCCTGACCTCATGATCCACCTGCCTCAGCCTCCCAAAGTGCTGGGATTACAGGTGTGAGCCACCACGCTTGGTGTTTTGTTTTTTTAAGAGACAGGGTCTCGCTCTGTTACCCAGACTGGAGTGCAGTGGTGCAATCACAGTTCAAACTTGAACTCCTGGCCTCAAGCCATTCTCCCACCTCAGCCTCCGAAGTATTCGGTTGGTGTAAAAGTAACTGTGGTTTTTGGCATTACTTCTAATGGTGAGAACCGTGATTACTTCTGCACCAACCTAATAGCTGGGACTATAGGCACACACCACCATGCCTGGCTGATTTAAAAAGTTTTTTTGTTGAGATAGGGTCTTGCTATGTTGCCAAAGCTGATCTCTAACTCCTAGCCTCAAGCGATCCTCCCACAGTGCTGGGATTACAGGCATGAGCCATTGTGCCTGACCTGTCAGATGATATTTAAGTAAATTTGCCAGGCTGGGATTTATTAACCATTCATAATGGATGCTGCAAAGAATAATGGAATATAAACTAAACTTACTCCTGACTTTCTAAAAATAACTCACTGGAATAGTTTCTTTGTAAATGAAAAGTTGTGAGGATGCTTTGCATAAGAATATATTTTTCTCTTCAGTTTCTTCATCAGTACAATGGAGAAGAGAAATACCTCCTATATAGTACATAGAGAGGGAATATAAAGTGGGCATAAGAAGGCAAGGCAGCCCTTGGCACCTGTTATTTCAAGCCACAAAAAATATAAGGCACAGTGTTTTCTGTGTAGATTCTGGGGGTTCTACGAGCTAGTCTTGTGCTAAGAGGGAGCACAAGGATGGCCCACAAATCTCTGTGCATGACTTCTAACATTCCTCCTCTTCATATTAGATTATCATCAGGTATCATCATTATGCCTCCCAAATAGGCTATGAGCTCCCAAAAGGCAAGAGCCTTGCCACTGAGGAAACATCCATTCCTGATGACTAAATAAATGGACCCTAATACAATACAATCACTTGGAAGCTATTTAGAACAAGCACAGTGAAAGTTCATTAGGTGGTAGGTAGGAAGGGGACCAGAGAATGTTAAGACTAATGCATGTTATTTGATTTTCACAGTGTGTATTTTAGGCAGGCATTACAGCAGTGGCAAAAAGCCAAATATATAAGCAAGCACCTGGCTCACAATCAAATCATCTTTTCTTATCATTTGTCACTTCCAAAGGCAATAATTTCAAAGATGTTCCAGGCTGCTATGAAAAACACTTTTTACAATTTGTATTTCACTGTTCAAATTTTAAAACTACAAACTGATTTTAAATGGTGTTTTATCATCAAAAACCACATGATGTGTTTTCTCTCTTTTTTTCTTTTTTTCTATTTTTCTTGGCAATGGGGTCTCACTCTGTTGCCCAGGCTAGAGTGCAGGGGGCACAATCATGGCTCACTGCAGCCTTGAATTCCTGGGCTCAGGTGATCTTCCTACCTCAGCCTCCTAAGTAGCTGGGCCTACAGGCATGTGCTACTACACCTATGCCTGGATAATTTTTGGATTTTTTTTTTTCCTGCAGAGATGAGGTCTCACCATGTTGCCCAAGATAGTCTCAAACTCCTGGACTCAAGTGATCCTCCCACCTCAGCCTCCTAAAGTACTAGGATTACAGGCGTGACCCACTGCACTCAGCTGAGGTGTTGTTCTTCTATGTCTTATAAGAAGTCAATGCTTATATTTTCCTGACGATGAGGGTCCATATCTAGCACTGTCTATTCACTTACCAAGTACACTTATGTAAGGATGAAACCATCATTTTCTAAAGTAGGCATGTGGTATTGTTTATAATGGAAGCCTGCTCAATGCTGTGTTATTTCTGCTCCCCCTTACCAAAGCTCTGCTGTTCCTTTGCCTGGTGTGCCTCACCTTACTTAGCTGAAGGAACCTGGAAAGTTCCTGACAGTTTAGGATTTTAAAACTATGTTAAAGTCAGAAGATTTTCCACATAGTAGTGCTCAAGCGGACTATACTCAACTATACATTATACCACAGGATTCACTTATTTATAAATTCACCAGCAGTCAGGAGATTTAAGTTCCAATGGGGCAGACTTTCTCTATCTTGTTTTCCTCTGAATCCCTAGTGCTTACATATATTGAGTACTAAATAAAATTACTTGCCAACTGAATCTTTAATACAATTTGGGGACTTGGAACAATGACAACAAAAATCATGCTCAAGTAATTGCTACAGGTGAGCACTGAATATGAATTTTAGGCTAGGGAGTCAGAACTGCAACAAAGTGCTTTCACAGACCCTTAGCAATAACTTGAGCCGAGTGTTAATCATGCAAGTCCTCTGCTTTCCTTCTCCCTCACTTCTCCCTCGGGCTGGGGGCTCTGGGTTCAGGCTCTCACCTCTAGATTCCTCAGATATCTTCCTGCTGGGACTGGCCAAAACGTAGGTCTCAACTGAAGCAAGTCAAAATTATTACTGGTAAACAAATCTATGATGTAATGTAAATGTAAGTAATTAGCAATCTTGATAAGCGCAATTTTTAAGTTGTTAAAAATACTAATGCTTGCAATTTAATTTTCAAGTCATCTTGAATGGATATATGCATGAATTTGCTGATTTATTTAAACCGTAATCCAGGCCAGGTGCCATGGCTCATGCCTGTTATCCCAACACTAGGGGAAGCCAAGGCAGGAAGATTGAGGCCAGGAGTTCAAGAATAGCCTGGCCAACAAACAAAGTGACAATTTCTTTTCTTTTTGAGACAGAGTCTCCCTCTGTCTCCCAGGCTGGAGTGCAGTGGCACAATCTCAGTTCACTGCAAGCTCCGCCTCCCAAGTTCACACCATTCTCTTGTCGCAGCCTCCCGAGTAGCTGGGACTATAGGTGCCCGCCATAACGCCTGGCTTTTTTTTTTTTTTTTTTTTTGTATTTTTTTTTAGTAGAGACAGGGTTTCACCATGTCAGCCAGGATGGTCTCGATCTCCTGACCTCGTGATTCACCCGCCTCGACCTCCCAAAGTGCTGGGATTACAGGCGTGAGCTACCCCGCCCGGCTGTGACAATTTGTCTCTTAAAAAAAAAAAAAAGTAAAAATAAACTTTAGTCCACCAAGTATGTGAGGTGGCTTCCCTATTTAAGATAACAGTATAAGGAATTGTTTATGCCCCTAATGTACAATTTTATCATTTTTCTTCCCCCCAATTTTTTTTGAGATAGAGTCTTACTCTGTCACCCAGGCTAGAGTGCAGTGGTATGATCTTGGCTCACTGCAACCTCTGCCTCCCACCCAGCTAATTTTTGTATTTTTGGTAGAAATGAGGTTTCTGCCATGTTGGCCAGGCTGGTCTCAAACTCCTGACCTCACATGATCTGGCCACCTCGGCCTCTCAAAATGCTGGGATTACAGGCGTGAGTCACCGCGCCCGGCCCTCATTTTCCTCCCTTTAAAGAGCAAAGTGAATTAAAAGCCTAGAACAAGAGTGAACAGTCCTCAATAAGGGTGCTAACAGGTTATGTAGGTCACAGGATCTGGCAGACTTTTGGCAGCCACCATCTGTGACTTCCACTACCCTAACACTTGAATTTGCCTGTGCCACCACAACAAAAGTAGAGTCAGAGCTATCAATAATGTGTGCTGTAAGAAAAAATGTTCGTATTCAAGAAATGTTCAAATTGGCAGTCCACTGGAATGCTATTTCTACACACAAGAATGAGGTGCTTGAGCACCAATAGGCCTCTTATTTAGAGCTATTTCCCATGCTTAAGAATTCAAAGTTAGAACTGACAAGTATATAGTATGGAACCTCACAACCAGGTAGAGAGGGGCAGGGTAACCCAGGGTGCTCCCTCTTTGAAGGGAGTAGATACACATTGCCACATACACAAAATCCCAACGGGCCTTTCTAATTTGCAGTTTTGTAAAGGATTTCGGGGTATTTTTAGACTCCATTTATATGTTATTTCCTCTTGAAGCTGCAATGAACATTCACCAAAGTTTGGTCACGTTATTCTTTTCCTGAACCTGAAGATTAAAGGTATTCATTCTCTGGGTAAACAATTTTGTGAAGGTGTTAATTTATTATTATTATTATTATTATTACTATTATTATTTTAGGAGACAGCGTCTTAGTCTGCCACCCAGGCTGGAGTGAAGTGGTGTGATCATAGCTCACTACAGCCGTGAACTCCTAGGCTCAAGTGATCCTCCTGCTTCAGAGCCCTACCCCAAGTAGCTGGGATTATAGGCATCTGCCACCATGCCCAGCTAATTTATTTTTTTATTTTTATTTATTTTTTTTGAGACAGAGTCTTGCTCTGTCGCCTAGGCTGCAGTGCAGTGGCATGATCTCAGCTCACCGCAAACTCCGCCTCCCGGGTTCAAGCAATTCTCCTGCCCCAGCCTCCCAAGTAGCTGGGATTACAGGTACCTGCCACCATGCCCAGCTAATTTTTTTTTGTATTTTAGTAGAGGCGGGGTTTCACCATGTTCAGGCTGGTCTCAAACTCCTAACCTTGTGATCTGCCCACCTCAGCCTCCCAAAGTGCTGGGATTACAGGCATGAGCCACCATGCCTGGCCCAGCTAATTTATTTTTGGGGAGGATAGAGACAGGGTCTTATTATGTTGCCCAGGCTGGTCCCGAATTTCTGGCCTAAATTGATCCTCCCACCTCGCCTCGGCCTCCTAAAGCGCTGGCATTACAGGCATGAATCACCGTGCCCAGCCGAGATGTTGTTTTTATAAAATAAAGACTAAATGTATTTTAAAAATGAAGCCTACATGTATGCAATTGTTATAAAAGCACCATCTAGGCCCGGCGCGGTGGCTCACGCCTGTAATCCCAGCACTTTGGGAGGCCGAGGCGGGCGGATCATGAGGTCAGGAGATCGGGACCATCCTGGCTAATACAGTGAAACCCCATCTCTGTTAAAAATACAAAAAATAGCTGGGCATGGTGGTGGGCGCCTATAGTCCCAGCTACTCAGGAGGCTGAGGCAGGAGAATGGAGTGAACCCGTGAGGCAGAGCTTGCAGTAAGCCAAGATTGCACCACTGCACTCCAGCCTGGGCGACAGAGCGACTCCATCTCAAAATGAAAAAAAAAGCACCATCTAAACTAAATACAGGAAAACATACTGAATTCACCTTTTTTATTTTATTTTATTTTATTTTATTTATTTTTTTTTTGTGTGTGAGGCTCTCATTCTGTTGCCCAGGTTGGAGTGCAGTGGCACGATCTTGGCTCACTGCAACGATCTTGGCACAGCACCAAACCTGGCCAATTTTTTCTTAAATTTTTTTGTAGAGACAGGGTTTGCCATGTTGCCCAGGCTGGTCTCAAACTCCTGAACTCAAGTGATCTGTCTGCCTTGGCCTTCCAAAGTGCTGGGATAACAGGCATGAGCCACCATGCCTGGCCTGAATTCATCTATTTATGGCATGAGTTGAGGAATTAATTTGGATTTATCAAAATCTGATTAATTTGGCCAGGTGTGGTGGCTCATGCTTGTAATCCCAGCACTTTGGGAAGTTGAGGCAAGAGGATCACTTGAGCCCAGGGAGTTCCAGGCTGCAGTAAGCTATGATCGTGCACTACTGCACTCCAGCCTAGGCAACAGTGCGAGACCCTGTCTCCAAATAAAACAAAAAAAGGGAAAAACAAAAAAAAAATTAATTTGACTTTTCAAGCTACAGACAGAAATAAGTTCCTGAAAATTTAGAAGGTATCTATTGTAGGATGCTAATTATCTTAATTCATTCTTCCACAGTAATCAAGGTTTAAGTTAGTCACACTGACACCCAGCTACAGAGTATATTTCCTGGCTTCCCCATTGTAGCAGGTATGGCCCATGCAATTCGTTTTCTTCAATGAAATGTGAGCAAAAGCGATGTATGTATCTTCCTCATCACTTGCTTGGCTTCCTTCTTCCTCCCCTTTTCCCATTCCTTCCTCGGGCTAAGACTCAGTCATGACTAAGTGGTTTCTCTGCTTTGACAAAACCTAAGGAGAAATATGAACAACAAATTGAAAGGAATCTTGATCTCTGAATTATCATGAAGTGTGAGGGAAATTTCCTTTGTGGAAATTTCTCTGGGATCTCCATTATACTAACTTAGCTAATTCTATTAACAAAAATAAAACCACCATAATTATAACACAGGAAGAATTTTTTTTTTTTTTTTTTGAGACGGAGTCTCGCTCTGTCGCCCAGGCTGGAGTGCAGTGGCGCAATCTCGGCTCACTGCAAGCTCCGCCTCCCGGGTTCACATCATTCTCCTGCCTCAGCCTCTCCGAGTAGCTGGGACTACAGGTGCCCGCCACCACGCCTGGCTAATTTTTTTGTATTTTTAGTAGAGACAGGGTTTCACCGTGGTCTCGATCTCCTGACCTTGTGATCCGCCCGCCTGGGCCTCCCAAAGTGCTGGGATTACAAGCGTGAGCCACCGTGCCCGGCCCACAGGAAGAATATTTAAGTACTGTAAGCAAGAAGACCAGCTTGAGCTCTTTTATGCCAGATTTTTTTTTTTTTTTTTTTTTGAGACAGAGACTAGAGTCTTGCTCTGTTGCCCAGGCTGGAGTACAGTGACGTGATCTTGAAAGCTGGAGTGCAGTGGCGTGATCTTGGCTCACTGCAACCTCACCTCCCATGCTCAAGGGATCCTCCTGCCTCAGCCTCCTGAGTAGCTGGGACTATAGGCATGAGCCACCAGGCCCAGCTAATTTTTGTATTTTCTGTAAAGACGAGGTTTTGCCATTTGCCCAGGCTGGTCTCAAACTCCTGGGCTCAAGCAACCCGCCTACCTCGGCCTCCCAAAGTGTTGGGATTACAGGCATGAGTTACTGTATCCAAGCCTAATTTTTTTTTCTTCTTTTTACCTGACACAATGGGGTGGACTGATAGATTTTTAACTAAGTTATCTTAAATGTCACCCTGAATTCTAGACAGCTTCCTACCATTGAACAGATTAAAACTACATGCACAATGATTTGAAGATATCCTTCACTTTTTTTAATATAAAAAATTTCACCAGCAATAGATCAGATATTCACTTTTAACATTAGCTCTAATACTAGTAAAGGAAAATTATTATACCTTTTTTCCCCACCCAATGGATTCAGGGGGAAAATTAGTCCTTTTAAGACTCCTTCCTTTTTAAGAAACCTCTTCTTGGCCAGGTGGGGTGGCTCACGCCTGTAATCCTAGCACTTTGAGAGGCCAAGGTTGGCAGATCACTTGAGGTCAGGAGTTCAAAACCAGCCTGGCCAACACGGTGAAATCCCATCTCTACTAAAAATACAAAATATTAGCCAGTTGTGGTGGCAGGAGCCTGTCATTTCAGCTACTTGGGAGGCTGAGGCAGGAGAATTGCTTGAACCTGGGAGGTGGAAGTTGCAGTGAGCCAGTATGTTGCCAATGCACTCCAGCCTAGGCGACAGAGGGAGACTCTGTCTCAAAAAGAAAAAAAAAAAAGAAAACCCCTTCTATGTGTGATGCTATAATCAATGTCATAACAATGTTTCCTCTAGGAATGTTTTTAACTGAAAACATTCTACAAAGATAAACATTAAATCTCCAGCTGAGTAAACAGTACACAGGTACTTGAAAGTATATTCAAGTATCAGCATGTACTCTTTTCTATCAGCAAAAGCTGAAATGTGAAAAAAATAAACAACTTCTCTCAATTTGGCTTAAGATGTGGGACTCAGAAGCATTTTAAAATTATCAGAAGAATCCTTTATCCCTATTTTGTTTTCTCATTTTGTACATTTTCCTCTGAATAATCTTGTCCACTGTTGACTCCCAACTCCATCTCTAAGGGCCAAACCTGAGCTCCAGACCCAAAAATCCACAGGACCCATTCCACTACCTGTGCTCTGGAACCTCTTCAACACCTTGCTGCATCAATTTTCTTCACTTCTTTGTCTCTATCAACTCATCTCCCCAGATCCTTCTCATCAGCACTTAGTATGTGTAAATCTCGGCCAGCGCAGTGGCTCACGCCTGTAATCCCAGCACTTTGGGAGGCCGAGGTGGGCAGATCACGAGGTCAGGACATTGAGACCATCCTGGCTAACACAGTGAAACCCCATCTCTACTAAAAATACAAAATATTAGCCAGGCATGGTGGCGGGCGCCTGTAGTCCCAGCTACTCGGGAGGCTGAGGCAGGAGAATGGCGTCAACCCGGAAGGCGGAGCTTGCAGTAAGCTGAGATCACATCACTGCACTCCAGCCTGGGTGACAGAGTGAGACTCCATCTCAAAAAAAAAAACAAAAAAAAAGTGTAAATCTCTCTATCTCAAAAAAGCAAGCAAGCAAGCAAGCAAATAAAAACACTCAACCCCACGTTCCCCTCTGTATCTAATTCTTTCTTTCACGGCTTAACATCTTAAAGGAGTTGTCTACACTGCTATTTCTTCTATGTTCTCACCTCTTATTCACTCAGTCATCCATCGATCCCTTCACTCCACATAATACTTCCTTCCTACCAAGATCATTAGTGACTAACTTGTTGCTTCACACATGGGAAGCACACTGGGCTAAACACTGGAAGAAGTAAGCTTTAGCCTTGGTTTGGCTGTGATGTGACTCAGGTGACTTAACTAATCTTTCTGCAACTTATTTTCTCACCCCTAATATGAGGAAATTATTTTAAATCCTCTGGTTATAACTCTCCTGAGAGTTTTATATACATTCAATGCAGGAATTAAGTCACCACTCCTCTCATGGTTGGACAAGAATGACATGAGACCAGGGTAGGCCCAGCTCTGGGAGAAGTTAGGGTTTTGGTATCTTGTCTGATAGGTCATCAGGAGGCTGCAGAAACCTAAATATAAAGGTTTGGGTAGTGAACATGATTTCCAAGGCCCTTTCCAAATCCAGATTCATTTTAAAATAAAATTGAAATGGCATTTAGGAAGTTATAATCTGTGTATTTATAATTTCTATCACATATTTTCTTAAGTGGCTTTGATAGTATTTGAAGAAAGGAGCCAACGACAGCAAGGAAAAGCTTCGTTCCTCCTTGGCTGCTGAGTCTAGAAGCCTAAGCCTAGACACAGACACTGGCTCTAGTACTACAGCTTTCTTCCAAGTAGAGCCCCAGAGGACTACCAGAAGTGCAAACATGGGCCCACAGGGGAGGCTAGGGATAAATATTCTGGGTTGCCTCTGAAAAACGGACAAAATTTCCTGATTTCATTCACATCAAAACCTAAGAATACTTGACCAGGAATGAGTAGGCTTACATACCTGATCAGCAACCAAATTTACTCAGCAACCCAAACCATATAGAATTCATAGATATGAAACCTCTTTCTGCTTTGGTGTAATAAATCTAAGTAAACACTTGCCTTTCATTCAAGAATAAAATCATAAGCACAAGTGTAAGAGCTTGAGTGTGGTTAAGTTTAAAAAGCAGAGTCTTTTAGTCGAAGTGTAGTTCCAAAGATAATGAGTGGGCCTACCAGAAAATGCCCGTGCATACCCCCTCCTCTGTAGCACATGCAAATCCAGCCACTGCATGCAAATACCAGACTTGGGCACAAAAACAATGACACATTTCAATCAACACTCACCCTCTAGATTCTCCAGAAAGGAGCTGGACATGAGAGCACACTGTGGTTAGGCCATTTCTCTGCTGAACCTGATGGCTGGTGTTCCAAGTCAGATATAAATTGGTCTGTGTCAAAGAAGACAACATCACTACTGAATGGAACAAACCAGAGGGTGAACTTAATCTACTACAGTGCCCAGCCTGTTTTTTCTATAATCAAAAGGAATTTAACTGTCTTTTACTTGTCAATCACTGCATAAAATGGCTCTCCATATTTTATTAGATAAAATAAATATTGGAGTTCAGATAGCTCAGGTACTAAGATGATTCTTTTAAAAATTTGAAGGGCAATAACTTTAAGAGTTACGATTATGGTTTTCAGTGGTTTTAAGGGATTAAATTCAGCTTTAAATAAACTAGTTTTTATTATATCTATTAGTAGTTCCCAAATACTTGGCTAAGGCTACATCAAAATTATCTGGGCAACTGATAAAAATATAAACTCCTGAATGCTTTATAAAAATATAAACTCAAACCACAAAATCAAAATCTTTAAGGGTAGCAGCCCAGAAAACTATATGTACAGCCAAATCTGGGAGTCATGGAAGAGTATTTTTTTTGAGATGGAGTCTCACTCTGTCACCCAGGCTGGAGTGCAGTGGCACAATCTCTGCCCACTGCAACCTCTGCCTCCTGGGTTCAAGTGATTCTCCTGCCTCAGCCTCCCTAGTAGCTGGGACTACAGGCATCTGCCACCGTGCCTGGCTACTTTTTGTATTTTTAGTAGAGATGGGGTTTCAACCATGTTAGCCAGGTTGGTCTCAAACTCCTGGCCTCAGGTTATCCACCACCTAGGCCTCCCAAAGTGCTAGGATTACAGGTGTGAGTCACCATGCCCGCCTGGAGGAGTATTTTTTAAACTGAAGTTCACATCCATTAGAAATTTATGAAATCAATTCAGCAAATTGAAACTTTTTTTTTTTTTTTTGAGACAGAGTCTTGCTCTGTCGCCCAGACTGGAGTGCAGTGGCACCATCTCGGCTCACTGCAAGCTCTACCTCCTGGGTTCACGCCATTCTCCTGCCTCAGCCTCCCGAGTAGCTGGGACCACAGTCACCCGCCACCACGCCTGGCTAACTTTTTGTATTTTTAGTAGAGATGGGGTTTCACCTTGTTAGCCAGGATGGTCTTGATCTCCTGACCTCGTGATCCACCCACCTCGGCCTCCCAAAGTGCTGGGATTATAGGCGTGAGCCACCGCGCCCGGCCCCTGAAACTAGTATTTTTAAAAAGAGAAAGAAATAGGCCAAGCACAGTGGCTCAGGCCTGTAATCCTAGCACTTTCGGAGGCCGAGGCGGGTGGATCACGAGGTCAGGACACCGAGACCATCCTGGCTAACACGGTGAAACCCCGTCTCTACTAAAAATACAAAAAAAAAAATTAGCCAGGCGTGGTGGCGGGCGCCTGTAGTCCCAGCTACTTCAGAGGCTGAGGAAGAAGAATGGCGTGAACCTGGGAGGTAGAGCTTGCAGTGAGCCGAGATCATGCCACTGCACTCCAGCCTGGGCGACAGAGCGAGACTCAGTCTCAAAAAAAAAAAAAAAAAAAAAAAGAGAAAGAAATAGAACAAAATAGAAGATAACAGACTGCATTCCCTCTAATAAAGGTTAAGAATTGGTTTGTGAGACTTTAACATTAGTTGTATATATTTTTTGTGTACTGGGTCACAACATAATCCTTGTATTTTATTGTAGGAAGCTGTCAAAAATGTTTGAAAGTCACTGCACAAAAGAAGAGTCACCACTGGTCAGTTTTGCGGTACTGGCTAAAGCATTCAGATGCCCCAAGAGTCAAAAACACAATAACAAAATAGGCAAACTCTCATCTTTTTGCCTATAAGGAATTATTCTTGGCCTCTGTTGTACAACTTCAAGTAAAAGGACCTAACCTACTTAGAAGGGAAAAATCTGCATGTAGTCTCTATGAACACTAACTAATACCTTCCTTTTAAGCAGATAAAAGAAGAAAAACAAAGGAAGAGTCAATCTGTACAAAATGCACCCTCACTATAGGGGTCAAAACAAAACAAAATCCAGAAATCCTTTGCTTAAGCAAAGTTTTTCTGACTTAAGCTTGTTTATTATTTGAGATCACTCACCTAGTTTTCAGAGGTGATTTAAATATTACAGTGTGTGCAAAGTATTTTAAATACTGAAAATATCAAAATACTCTTTTTGGGGGTTCCCAATCTCCACAATTGAATCCTCCAAAACAGACATGAAGGTATAGAACATGTGATTACAGGTAGAGCAGCATAAAAATCATAAGAAAGCAGCCCAAGAACAAAGCAAGAGGCCAACACAAACTATGGGAGCTTTTGTGAGTGGATGAATTCAGTGGTACTTTCAGATTGTGCTTTACAGAAACTTGCAGTGCTCCAGAAATCCTTCTAGTTCCTTGAAGCACTTTTGTGAGCTCCAAAATATACCTCATTCATCTCTCCTGATCACAAGAACTTTGACCAAACATTTACAAAAGTGGGCCGGGCACGGTGCCTCATGCCTGTAATCCCAGCACTTTGGGAGGCCAAGGCAGGTAGATCACCTGAAGTCAGGAGTTCGAGACCAGCCTGGCCAGCGTGGTGAAACCCTGTCTCTACTAAAAACACAAAAATTAGCTGGGCGTGTGGTAGGTGCCTATAATCCCAGCTACTCAGGAAGCTGAGGCAGGAGAATTGCTTGAACCTGGGAGGCAGAAGTTGCAGTGAGCTGAGATCATGCCATTGCACTCCAGACTGGGCAACAGGGCGAGACTCCGACTCAAACAACAACAACAACAACAAAAAACATTTACAGAAGAAAAGTTTCAGCTGGGCACAGTGGCTCACACCTGTAATCCTAGCACTTTGGGAGGCCAAGGCGGGAGGATCACAAGGTCAGGAGATAGAGACCATCCTGGCCAACATGGTGAAACCCCGTCTCTACTAAAAATACAAAAATTAGCTGGGCATAGTGGTGAGTGCCTGTAATCCCAGCTAATCGGGAGGCTAAGGCAGGAGAATGGTGTGAACCCGGGAGGCGGAGGTTGCAGTGAGCTGAGATCGCGCCACTGCATTCCAGCCTGGCGACAGAGAGAGACTCCATCTCAAAACAAAACAAAGAAAAAAGAGTTTCAATTCTTTTGAAACTCTTACAAAAGATTAAAGAGGAGGAAACACTTCCTAACTCATTTATGAGGCCAGAATTTACTCTGACACCAAAGCCAGAAAAAGATACTATAAGAAAAGAAAAGGCTAGGCACAGTGGCTTACACCTGGGAGGCTAAGGTGGGTGGATCACGAGGTCAGGAGTTCGAGACCAGCCTGGCCAATATGGTGAAACCCCATCTCTACTAAAAATACAAAAAAATTAGCCGGGCATGGTGGTGCGCGCTTGTAGTCCCAGCTACTCGGGAGGCTGAAGCAGAAGAATCGCTTGAACTGGGGAGGCAGAGGTTGCAGTGAGCCGAGATCACACCACTGCATTCTTGCCTGGGCGACAGAGCAAGACTCCATCTCAAAAAAACAAACAAACAAACAAAAACAAAAACAAAAAAAACAAAACTACACAATATTCTTTATGAATATAGATGCAAAAATCAACAAAACACACAATTCAGCAGCATATTAAAAGGATGATACATTAAGACCAAGTGAGTTTTATTCCCAGAATGCAAGGATGATTCAACAAATGAAAATCAATTAAAGTAATATGCCAAATTAGTTGAACAAATGAAAAAAAAAATACTCCTGACTGGCATGGGCAACATGGCAAGACCCTACCTCTACAAAAATTAATTTAAAAACCACATGATCATCTCGATAGATGCAGAAAAGCGTTTGTAAAAATTCTTTTTTTTTTTTGGAGACAAGGTGTCACTCTGTCACCAAGGCTGGTGTGCAGTGGCACAATAATGGCTCATTGCAGCCTCTACCTCCCAGCCTCAAGCAATCCTCCCCCACTTCAGCTTCCCAGGTATTTGGGACCACGGCACCTGGCTAATTTTTTTTTTTTTTTTTTTTTTGAGATGGAATCTCACTCTGTCGCCCAGGCTGGAGTGCAGTGGCACGATCTTGGCTCACTGCAAGCTCCGCCTCCCGGGTTCATGCCATTCTCCTGCCTCAGCCTCCCGAGTAGCTGGGACTACAGGTGCCCACCACCACGCCTGGCTAATTTTTTTGTATCTTCAGTAGAGATGGGGTTTCACTGTGTTAGCCAGGATGGTCTCAATGTCCTGACCTCGTGATACGCCCGCCTTGGCCTCCCGAAGTGCTGGGATTACAGGTGCAAGCCACCGCACCTGGCCATTTTTTGTATTCTTAGTAGAGAAAGGACTTCATCATATTGCCCAGGCTGGTCTTGAACTCTTGGGCTCGAGCAATCTGCCCACCTCGGCCTCCCAAAGTGCTAGGACTACAGGATTGAGCCATCGTGCCCACAGTGAGTGTGACTGTGAGTGTGTGTGTGTGTGTGTGTTGGGGGGCAGGGGGGGTAAGCCAGAGTTTTATTTGTTCATTTCTTGCATTTGAAGTACTTCAACTACTACGCAACTGCAATGAACCACTTTATGGGGTTTCCCCTCTCTGTCAACTTTACAGAGACCTAACCATTCCCCCTAGCTTCTTGTCATCAACGTTAATTAGGTTGATTTGGTGTTCAGCACAAGGAACCTCTATGAACTTGACATAGGCTCATCACACTTGGATGCAAACACACAAAAGATGGGCCTGACGCTTCAGCAGCTTTGCGAATTCCACGTGCTAGGCCATCATGGGTGAGGACAGTCTTCAACACCTCTGTATTAACAACCACCACACCTCCAGCAGCAACGCCTTCCTTGGCCATGGTGGTGGTCTACGGGTGAAGCCAAATCTTGAATGCACTCAAGCCTCTGCCTCCACTCGACTCGGCAGAGGCAGGGAAAAGAACTCTTTTTCTTTGAGCTGGTCTCACTCTGTTGCCCAGGCTGGAGTGCAGGAGAATCCCAATCACGGCTCACTGCAGCCTCCACCTCCTGGGTTCTAGCTATCTGCCTGCCTCAGCCTCCCAAAGTGCTGGTATCACAGGCGTGAGCCACCGCGCCCAACCCATTTATCAAAATTCAATGCTCTTTCAAGATGAAAACATTCAATAAAGAATAGAAGGAATTTCCTCAGTATGAAAAAGGCCATATATGAAAAACTCTTAGTTCCTATCATTATCAACAACAAAAGCTTTCCCCCTAAGATCACAAACAAAGCAAAGATGCCCACTCTTTCACCACTTCTACCAGCCTACCACTAGAAGTTCTAGCCCGAGCAATTAGGTTAGAAAAATAAATAAATAAATAAAGGCCATCCAAATTAAAAAGGAAGAGAGAAAATTATCTCTGTTCAAGAATGGCATGATAGTATAAACATAAAACTCTAAAGAATCCACACAGACAAAAAAATGTTAGCACTAACAAAGTCACCAAAGTGGCAGAATACAGAATCAACACACAATATTCAGTTGTACTTCTATATACTTGGAATGAAAGGTCCAAAAAAAAATTAAGAAAATAATTCTTGTTCTGGGGTTTTTTGTTTGGTTTGTTTTTGAGATGGAGTCTCAGGCTGGAGTGCAATGGCATGATCTTGGTTCACTGCAACCTCTGTCTCCCGGGTGCAAGCGATTCTCCTGCCTCAGCCCCCTGAACAGCTGGGATTACAGGCATATGCCACCACACCCAGCTAATTTTTGTATTTTTATTAGAGACAGGGTTTCCCCATGTTGGCCAGGTGGGCCCATGTTAGCCAGGTTGGTCTTGAACTCCTGACCTCAGGTGATCCGCCTGCCTCGGCCTCCCAAAGTGCCGGGATTACAAGTGTGAGCCACCATGCTCAACCTTAAGAAAAACAATTCTATTTACAGTAGCATCAAAAACAATAAAATACTTAGGAATTAACCAAAGAGGCATAAAATTTCTACATTGAAAACTAGGCCGGGCATGGTGGCTTATGCCTGTAATCCCTGCACTTTGGGAGGCTAAGGCGGGTGGCTCACCTGAGGTCAGGAGTTTGAGACCAGCCTGGCTAATATGGAGAAACCCCATCTCTAATAAAAATATAAAAAATTAGCCAGGCATGGTGGTGTGCACCTGTAAACCCAGCTACTCAGGAGGCTGAGGCAGGAGAATCGCTTGAACTCGGGGGGTGAAGGCTGCAGTGAGCCAAGGTCATGCCACTATACTCCAGCTTGGGTGACAGAGCCAGACTCCGTCTCAAAATAAATAAATAAATAAATAAAATAAAGGATTTGGATAGACAAGAAAATATACAAATGGACAACAGGCACATGAAAAGATGCTCAACATCATTAGTCAATAGGGAAATGCAAATCAAAATTATAATGAGATATCACTTAATACCTAGTAGGATGGCTATTATTTTAAAAATGGAAAATAACATGTGTTGGCAAGGGTATAAAGAAACCGAAAGCCTTATACATTGTAAATGTAAAATGGTGTGGCTGCTGTAGGATTAACAAAAAAAAATAGTGGTTCCTCAAAAAGTTGAACGTGGAGGCTGGGCTTGGTGGCTCACGCCTGCAATCCCAGCACTTTGGGAGGCAGAGGAGGGCGGGTGACCTGAGGTCAAAAGATTGAGATCAGCCTGGCCAACATGGTCAAACCCCGTTTTTACTAAAAATACAAAAATTAGCTGGGCGTGATAGCACATGTCTGTAATCCCAGCTACTCAGAAGGCTGAGGCATGAGAATCGCTTGAACCCAGGAGGCAGAGACTTCAGTGAGCCCAGATCGCACCACTGCACTCCAGCCTGGGTGAGAGAGTGAGACTCCATCTCAAAAAGAAAGTTGAACACAGAATTACCACAGGACCCAGCAATTCCACTCTTACGTAAACACTCGAAAGTACTGAAAAGAGGGACTCAAACAGTATGTATGCCAGTGTTCACAGCAGCATTATTCACAACAGCTGAGAGGGAAACAACACAAATTATCTTTTTTTTTTTTTTTTGAGATGGGGTTTTGCTCTTGTTGCCTAGGCTGGAGTGCAATGGCATGGTCTTGGCTCACTGCAACCTTTGCCTCCCAGGCTCAAGCGATTCTCCTGCCTCAGTCTCCCAAGTAGCTGAAATTACAGGCACCCACCACCATGCCCAACTAATTTTTGTATTTTTAGTAGAGATGGGGTTTCACCATGTTGGTCAGGCTGGTCTCGAACTCCTGACCTGAGGTGACCCACCTGCCTCAGCCTCCCAGGTGCTGGGATTACAGGCATGAGCCACCAAGCCCCGTTCATCTTTTTTTTTTTTTTAAATATGTATGTGTTCATCAACTTTTTTTGAGACAGGGTCTCTGTTGCCCAGGTTGGAGTGCATGGTGCAGTCTCAGCTCACTGCAACCTCCATCTCCTAAGCTCAGGTGATCCTCTCATCTCAGCCTCCCGAGTAACTGGAATTACAGGCACACACCACCATGCCCAGCTAATTTTTTAATTTTTTATAGACATGGGGTCTCACCATGTTGCCCAGGCTGGTCCTGATCTTCTGGGCTCAGGCAATCCACCCACCTCAGCTTCCCAGTGTGCTGGGATTAGAGACGTGAGCTACCGTGCCTCGCCCCAAATTATTTTTTGCCAGATGAATGGATAAACAAGATGTGGTGTACACACAAAATTGAATATTATTCCTCCATATGGAATATTATATGTAAATAATATGCTATATAAAAATATTCCAATAGATTATTCCTCCATATGCTTACAATAGGGATGAGCCTCGAAAACATTATGCTAAGTGAAATAAGCCAGACAAAAAAGGAAAAACATTGTGTAATCCCACTTATATGAAGTATCTAGAGTAGGGAAATTCATAGAGACAGAAAGCAGAGTAGAGATTACCAGGGGCTGGGAGGACGGGAAGGAAATGAGTAGTTATTACTTTAATAGAGTTGTAATGTTTGGGTGATGAAAAAGTTGTGGAAATGGATAGTGGTGGTGGTTATACAATATTGTGAATGTATTTAATGCCACTTAATTATATACTTAAAATGATTAAAATGGTAAATTTTAAATTTTAAACAAACTTTGGATTTTCTCATGGGAGAACATTGTGTGAAATGACTTAATTAGGTTTTCACAGCTCTAACCCATTAACTTAAAGCAAGACTTAGAGGACTTTTGTAAATCCCTCTTTTAAAATTTATAAATCTGGATACTTTTAACTCATATCTCAATGAGCTAATGAACCTAACAAAGGGCTTCTATAAATCAGTAAGAGGGAGGATCAACAATCTAATAGAAAAGTAAGCAAATATGAACAGAGATCACAGATTTGGGAGGTGGGGGTTGCAGCGAGTCGAGATGGTGCCACTGTACTCCAGCCTGGGCAGCAGAGTAAGAATTCATCTCAAAAAAAAAAAAAAAAAAAAGATAGTGGTACAAATATTCAAAGCAGTATTTTATAGAATATTTTATGGAATATTCTATTTTCAGAATATCTTTCAAGGAAGCTCTTCTATGTTACAGTATAGAATAATCTCCCAAGATTCTATATTACATAGGAAATGCAAAGTATAAACTAGTATACATAATATGCTAGTAAAAATAAGGAAAAAAAATGCAACTGTTTATAAATGCATAGAATGACAGCCAAGAAACTAGTAACTCCAATTCTCCCTACAGAGGACAATGGAGTATCTACCTAGAAGACAGATTTCTTTTTAACTATGTATAATGTTGTAACTTTAGCATTTTGAACCATATGAACGTATTACTTGTTCAAAAAATGATTATATTAGGAAACACAGGCCAGGCATGGTGGCTCACGCCTGTAATCCTAGCATTTTCGGAGGCCGAGACCAACCTGAGCATCGTAGTGAAAGACTGCCTCTACAAGAAAATTTAAAAATTAGCCGGATGTGGTGGCAGGCACCTGTAGTCCCAGCTACTGGGGAGGCTGAGGTGGGAGAATTGCTGGAGCCTGAGAGGTCGAGGCTGCAGTGAGCCATGATGGTCCCACTGCACTCCAGCCTGATCAACAGAGCAAACTCCTGTCTCCGTTCCCCCACCAAAGAAATAAACACAAATAAAATGTTAGAATTCCCATTCTACATAAAATCATCTACAGATGTTTTTAAATATACAACATGATTATCAAGGACTTAATCTGTACCATATTCTTGTAGATGTAAAGTTAAAATGCTTGTAAACATCACTCTCAACCCTACCCTATCTTCCAGCATAAATGAGACTTTCACACTTTTTCTCTTGCCCAGATAGAGAGGCTAACCATAGGCTTTGGAAATGTCTTAAAAAAAAAAAAAAAAAAGAGCCAGGCATCTTCAAACAGAGAAAAGCTCTTTGAGCACACTTATCTATGTCTGTCAAAAGCTATGATTGTTAGCAAGAGGTAACCTTGTAATGCCAAGGCAGAAAACTGCCACCAAACCACAAAAAGCTTGTTTAACTGCTAAACCTAAAATTAAACAATTTATCTCTCATTAAAAAATTTTTTTCTTCTTGTGAATAATCCGTCTTCGAAGGAACTCAAAAAAAGATATCAATTTTAAAATAGAATACAACTTTAAGACAGGTTTTGCTATCTTACACATGGCAGCACATTAGAAAGTTACAATGCTATTGTCTTTACAGAAGCGAGATTATGTAAGTAATCAATTATAGCTATTTTAGAAGCCACTAAAAACACATGTGAGAAAATCTACATTTCAGACAAATCTGGATTCAAATGCCTGCCCCAATTATTTGTGGCCATGTAACACTGGGATGTGCTTAAGGTCTCTGAGCCACATCTATACAAAATTAAGACTAATAATTCACATTTCACAGATGGTTGGGAAGAATTAATGAGCTACTAGCAAAGTGCCTAGCACAGTGTTAAAAAAAAATATGAGTTTATCAAGAAACAGTAACCATAATTCATTACCTTTTTTTGTATTTTTGAGACAGAGTATCACTCTGTTGCCCAGGCTGGAGTGCAGTGGCATGATCTCAGCTCACTGCAACCTCCGCCTCCCAGGTTCAAGTGATTCTCCTGCCTCAGCCTCATGAGTAGCCGAAATTACAGGCGTTCACCACCATGCATGGCTAATTTTTACTATTTTATCTTTTTTGGAGATGGAGTCTTGCTCTGTCGCCCAGGCTGGAGGATAGTGGTGCCATCTCAGCTCACTGCAACCTCTGCCTCCCAGGTTCAAGCGATTCTCCTGCCTTAGCCTCCCAAGTAGCTGAGATTACAGGTATGTGCCACCACACCCGGCTAATTTTTGTATTTTTAGTAGAGACGGGGTTTCACCATGTTGGCTAGCCTGGTCTCAAACTCCTGGCCTCCAGTGATCCGCCCGCCTCGGCCTCCCAAAGTGCTGGGATTGCAGTCGTGAGCCATTGCGCCTGGCCCAATTTTTACTATTTTTAGTAGATACAAGGTTTCACCATGTTGGTTAAGCTGGTCGTGAACTCCTGATGTCAAATGATCCTCCCATCTCGGCCTTTCAAAGTGCTGGGATTACAGGCATGAGCCACAGCACCTGGTCATGTATAAATCTTAATGTAGGTTGGTAAATTTTTTGTTCAGAAACAATACATTCATTATAAAAAAAAAAGGTACAACTTATTTATGTCCATGGAAATACACAGAGGCATTTGACATAAAAAATAAAAAATCTTCTCAAATGTTTGTTGTTCTTTCTTCATTAGGCCTAAAACTCAATTTTTCTTATTGTATGTCCCAGGGTGGTTGTGTCTAAGGTCTTGAATCCCCATCGTGGTCCATCTCGCATAAGCCATGATTTAAAGCCTACATGGGCATTATTTACAAGACCTTTCAGCTTCTGGAATCATTCGTCTTAAACATGCTTGAGGCTGTATAGTACATGTATGCTTCCCAAAAGAGGATTCGTGAGTTATCCAGTGTCCCAGTTAAAAGAGAAATTTCAGCATTATCTACCTCCCTCCACTCCAGTGCCCATAGTGATACCTCATAGATGACACACTCTCACCACTGGCTGTGCATGGCTTTTATTTAATTAATTTATTTATTTACTTATGTTTTATTATTTATTTATTTTGAGATGGAGTTTTGCTCCTGTTGCCCAGGCCAGAGTACAATGGCACGATCTTGGCTCACTATAACCTCCGCCTCCTAGGTTCAAGCGATTCTCCTGCCTCAGCCTCCCGAGTAGCTGGGATTACAGGCGCCCACCACCACTCCCAGCTAATTTTTGTAGTTTTAGTAGAGACGGGGTTTCACTATATTGGCCAGGCTGGTCTCGAACTCTTGACCTCAGGCGATCTACCCGCCTTGGCCTCCCAAAGTGCTGGGATTACAGGCGTGAGCCACTGTGCCTTGCCTTGTTTTATTTATTTTAATAAAATAGACACCAGTGAAACCACTAACCAACAGGTGCAAGAGAACACTGACAATATTAACCTCTCTGTTCCTCCTCCATACCAGTCTCCTGCTTCCCACATCCAAGTAACCACCTGAATGTTGTGTTTATCATTCCCTTGAATTTAAAAAGCACCTGCTTTTTGAAAGCAGGCTCTTCTGCTTGTCTTTTACATACAGAACTGAAGCAGCTGAGGTCATGACTAGAGTCCCTGTTTACTGCTGAACTACCAAATGCCCTACATTCAGGATCAGCATGTTACTGCACAGAGCCTGCAAGTGGCAGTGTCAGTTTTCACCACAGCAGCAGGTCAGGCTATATTTAACATGCATCCTCTTCTCTGTTGAAGAGCTGCAGCTGTGGCTCTGTTAGTCTGTGAACAAGGAGGACAAGTGGGAACTGAGGGACTTTAATGGAAAGTTGTAACAGGATTCGGTTAACTCAATCATAAATTAAATGGACCTGTATTTAAAGGTCTAAGATAGTCTAGTTTCACAATACTATAATCTTTTTTTTTTTTTTTCTGAGATGGAGTCTCACTGTTGCCCAGGCTGGAGTGCAGTGGTGCCATCTCAGCTCACTGCAACCTCCACCTCCCGGATTCAAATGATTCTCCTATCCCAGCCTCCCAAGTAGCTGGGACTACAGGCATGCACCATCATGCCCAGCTAATTTTTCCTTTTTTTATTTTTGGTAGAGATGGGGTTTTGCCATGTTGGCCAGGCTGGACTGAAACTCCTGACCTCAGTGATCCACCCACCTCAGCCTCCCAAAGTGCTGGGATTACAGGCATGAGCCACTGTCTCTGGCCGCTACAATCTTTCTTTTTTTAAAACAAACAGTATCAATTACCACACTGAATCAAATCTTAATTAAAATGTTTAAAACAGCTTGACAAACAGGCACAGTGGCTCACGCCTGTAATCCCAGCACTTTGGGAGGCCAAGGAGGGCAGATCACTTGAGCCCAGGAGTTTGAGACCAGCCTGGGCAACATGGCGAAACCCCATCTCTACCAAAAACAAAAAACAATAAAAACAAACAAACAAAAAACTCCCAAAAAATTAGCCAGGCACGGTGGTGTGTGTCTGTAGTCCCTGCTACTTGGGGGACTAAAGTGGGAGGATCACCTGAGTCCCGGGAGGTCAAGGCTGCAGTACGCCATGATCACGCCACTGCACTCCAGCCTGTGCAACAGAGTGAGACCCTGTCTCAAAATAAATTTTAAAAAGGCTAAGTGCAGTGGCTCATGCCTGTAATCTCAGCATTTAGGAGGCTGAGGCAGGCAGATCGCTTGAGGTCAGGAGTTCAAGACCAGCCTGGCCAACATGACTAAACCCTGTCTCTACTAAAAATACAAAAATCAGCTGGGCATGGCAGTGGGCACCTGTAATCCCAGCTACTCGGGAGGCTGAGGCATGAGAATCGCTTGAACCCGGTAGGCAGAGGTTGCAATGAGCTGATATCGCGCCACTGCACTCCAGCCTGGGTGACAAGGGAAACTCCATCTCAAAAAATAAATAAATGAAAAACAGCTTGACAGTTTCCGTATCTGTTATAAAATCAACTGTTTTAATGTTTATTGTCTGGTCTAAAATCTGCAGCATAAAAACCATAACGAACATAAATGTTTACGGAAAATTACATTTCCAGGCATACAAACTGTAAATATGAGTAAAATTCAGTGATAATTGGACAGCCGTAGAACATGCTTTTCAAGGAGGTGCAATGATACATGGAGGTAGTGAAGAAAATACAAAGACAAGAAGCAAAATAGTCATGAACTATGCCTTAATTGTTTGAGTAAGTTTATATTACAGCCTTCCAGGGGGACTACTTGAAAGAGAACACCACTTGGTGAAACGTCAGTACTGTGCTGCTGTTGTAACCCCCAAAGGAATATGTGCCTTGCCCCAGGAAGCCTGAGACTGAGAAATGCTTCTAGGATTCTTCTGAGCTTGGAAAGTTAGTATGAGGCACCAAAATCATTTCAATGAAACTGAACAAGGATAATTATAAAGTTTAGTCTTTGGTCCAAAAAAACCCCATATATATATATATATATATATATATATATATATATGAACCTATGTAGGGAAAGGACACAACTTTGCATAATTATGACTCACTACATCAACAGTATATCAGAGCTAAGAAAATCCCCTGACCTCAGGCCATACTGATAAAGTCTTTTGAACAGGGAAAGTGACAGTCTTAACCTACAACAAGCTAGCTAGAGTGTGTTCCCTTCTGGATACTCCACTATGAAAGGGAACTTAAAACATCACGGTTCGAGAAGAGGGAAATTTGCATTTTGGTGAGGGAAGGATGAAGTTGCTGGAGAGCTTTTAAGACTGGGAAAGAGATCAAGCTTTCACACATGTGAAGGCTGTTATACAAGAAGGATTAAATATGTTCTGAATTATTCTAGAGGTATTAGAGCCCACATAAAACAAGAAGAGCAGCTAGAACTCAAAAGGCCCTGAGATGCTCCAAAGAAGCTAGGGAAGAGACACAGAGGAATATAATCATCATTAAGAATACCAAAGTGTGAACTCCAGGGAGAAAGAGAATGGAGAGCCTTTAAAACTTCATCTAGGCTGGGCGCAGTGGCTCACGCCTGTAATCCCAGCACTTTGGGAGGCTGAGGCGGGCAGATCACAAGGTCAGGAGATCAAGACCATCCTGGCTAACACGGTGTAGACCCTTTCTCTACTAAAAATACAAAAAATTAGCCAGGTGTGGTGGCAGGCGCCTGTAGTTCCAGCTACTCAGGAGGCTGAGGCAGGAGAATGGCATGAACCCGGGAAGCAGAGCTTGCAGTGGGCTGAGATTGCCACTGCACTCTAGCCTGGGCGACAGAGTGAGACTCCGTCTCAAAAAAAAAAACAAAAACAAAAAACCAAACCAAACCAAAACAAAAAAACACTTCATCTAACACTGAGAATCAATAATACTTTTTTTTTTTTAAACAGGGTCTTGCTCTGTTGCCCAGGCTGCAGTGCAGTGGTGCAATTTTGGCTCACTGTAACCTCTGCCTCCTGGGTTTAAGCAATCCTCCCACTTCAGCCTCCTGAGTAGTTGGGACTATAGGCACACAACGCCATGATCAGCTAATTTTTTTTTTTTCTTTTTTAGATGGAGTCTCGCTCTGTCGCCAGGCTGGAGTGCAGTGGTGTGATCTTGGCTCACTGCAATCTCCGCCTCCTGGGTTCAAGTGATTCCCCTGCCTCAGACTCCTGAGTAGCTGGGACTACAGGCTAATTTTTTTGTATTTTAGTAGAGATGGGGTTTCACCATGTTGGCCAGGATGGTCTTGACCTCCTGACCTCATGATCTGCCAGCCTCGGCCTCCCATAGTGCTGGGATTACAGGCGTGAGCCAACACGCCCAGCTATGCTCAGCTAATTTTTAAATTTTTAGTAGAGACAGGGTATACTGCCCAGGCTGGTCTAGAACTCCTGGGCTCAAGCGATCCTCCCATCTTGGCCTCACGAAGTGCTGGGATTATAAGGCATGAGCCACTGCACCTGGCCAGAATCTATAATCTTAAGATTACCCTGGTCCCTCTCACAATCAAGGCTCTATGGAGAAAATGGCATTTTCTTTCATGTATTCTTTGTTTGACACTAATTCTAAAACCTCAACACACTGACTAGAAACTTGATTACAGATTCTAGAAAAACTCCTAGAGTCAGGAAACAGGTTTTAGTCTTTATTCTGCCATAATTCAAGTGTGTTTTCCTGGATGAATACCTTAGGCTCTGTGTAAAATTCAGATGCTTTATCCATAAAATGAGAGCTATATTAGAATATTTTCCAGCTCTATAACTACTTTATTTTTGAGACAGGGTCTCATTCTGTCACCTGGGCTGGAGTGTAGTAGCATGATCACTGCTCACTGAAGCCTCGACCTCCTGGGCTCAAGCAATCTTCCCACTTCAGCCTCCCAAGTAGCTGGGACTACAGGCACGTGCTACCATGCCCAGGTAACTTTTGTAATTTTTCCAGATAGGGTTTTGCCATGTTGTCCGGGCTATTCTCAAACTCCTGGGCTCAAGTGATCCGCCTGCCTGGACCTCCAAAGTGGTGGGACTACAAGTGTGAGCCACCATGCTCAGTCTATAACTCTCGAAATTCTGAGCTGAGTTACATTACTATCTTCTCTAGTAAATGTCATTGAATTTATAATAAAAAATTGATGTTAATGTCCACATTTCTAAAAGTAACAGTCAACTAATACATGAATTATTCCTAAGAGATTCCATCTTACTTAAAAACTTCAAATATTAAAGAAAGTGTGTTTTAATCTTTGATTTGGTTAAAAGAGGATATATAAATTTGAATATAAAACAGAATTAACAAAACTTACTAGGATAAGTATCTTTAAGTAGTATAGCAAAAAATTTTTTAAATTACTGTGTCCTGTGGTTGTAGAGTGGAAATTACTTTGGACTTAACAGTTGACATAATATGAAAAAGTTAAAACAAATTGAGCTTCGGCTAACTACAAAGTTCACTTTAGTCACTTTCAATCCTTTCTGGTATGTTCTATGACTCATTTAAAATATTCAGAGACAGGGTCTTGCTATGTTGTCCAGGCTAGCCTCAAACTGGGCTCAAGTGATCTTCCTGCCTTAGCCTTCCTCAGTAGCTGGGATTATAGGCACACACCACCACGCCTGGCTCTATGACTTTTAAAGTTAACTATTAGCAGGGCATGGTGGCATGTGCCTGTGGTCCCAGTAACTCAGGAGGCTGAAGCAGGAGCAATGCTTCAGCCCAGGAGGTTGAGGATGCAGTGAGCTGTGTTCACAGCACTGCACTCCAGCTTGGGTGACAGAGTGAGATACCATCTTCAAGAATAATAAAATGAAATAAAGTAAAATAAAATAAAATAAAGCTAACCAGAAAGGGGACATTTGGCCAGATATGATGGCTCCCAGAACTTTGAGAGGCCAAGGTGGGAGAATTACTTGAGGCCATGAGTTCTAGACCAGCCTGGGCAGTGTAGCAAGATTTCATCTCTACAAAAAATTTTAAAAAAAAATTTAAAAAGAAGGAGATATTCCAGTGCTATGGAGTTCAAGGTCTATGAGACATATGGGGTTTCTTATTTATTTATTTATTTATTTATTTATTTATTTATTTTTTGAGATGGACTTTCACTCATTGCCCAGGCTGGAGTGCAATGACGCGATCTCAGCTCACTGTAACCTCAGCCTCCCAGGTTCAAGCGATTCTCCTGCCTCAGCCTCCCAAGTAGCTGGGATTACAGGCATGCGCCACCACACCAGACTAATTTTTTATTTTTGGTAGAGATGGGATTTCTCCATGTCGGTCAGGCTGGTCAAGAACTCCTGACCTCAAGTGATCTGCCCGCCTTGGCCTCCCAAAGTGCTGGGATACAGGAGTGAGCCACTGCACCCAGCCATTTTCATTTTTATTTTATGGATTTACATTAAAAGGTTTTTTTTTTTTTCTTTTTTGAGTCTCTCACTCTGTCACCCAGGCTCTGTCACCCAGGCTGGAGCACAGTGGTGCGATCTCGGCTCACTGCAACCTCCACCTCCTGCGTTCAAGCAATTCTCCCTGCCTCAGCCTCCCAAATAGCTGGGATTATAAACGCCCACCACCACGCCCAGCTAATTTGAATTTACATTAAAAGATTGCAGAACTTTTTTTCTAAGCATCTAAAAATTCTACCTTCAAAGGCAAATCCAAATATCATAATAAATGAGTCAAATTAAAAATATCAAAAATTCATTTTAGGCTGGGCATGGTGGCTCATGCCTGTAATCCCAGCACTTTGGGAGGCTGAGGCAGGCAGACCACCTGAGGTCAGGAGTTCGAGACCGGCCTGGCCAACATGGCAAAACCCCGTCTCTACTAAAAAATACAAAAATTAGCTGGGCGTGGTGGCGCACGCCTGTAGTCCCAGCTACTCGGGGGGCTGAGGGAGGAGAATCTCTTGAACCTGGTAGGTGGAGGTTGCAGTGAGCCGTGATTGCGCCACTGCACTCCAGCCTAGGTGATAGAGACTCCATCTCAAAAAATAAAAATAAAAATAAAGATATATTCATTTTGGAGCTTAAATTAAGCATCAAAAATTCAATTTGCAAAAATTATACAGCCAATAATCTAAGATTTCCAGAAGTGCATTTTAACAAAAATTGGTCAGGTGTGGTGGCACATGCCTGTAGTCCCAGCTAGTCAGGAGGCTGAAGTGGGAAGATTGATCCCTTTAGCCAAGGAAATCGAGGCTGCAGTGAGCCAAGATTGCACTACTGCACTTCAGCCTGGATGACAGGGTGAGACTACCATCACAAAAAAATAGAGTGCGTTTCAGTTTTTTCTGTCCATTTTTTTTTTTTAATTTTAGAGACAGGGTCTCACTATATTGGCAAGACTGGGCTTGAACTCCTGAGCCCAAGTGATCCTTCCATCTCACGTTCCCAAGTGGCCAGGACTACAGGTGCACACCATTGTGTCCTGCTCTTCCCCTTCTGTAATTACTGCTTGGCAGCGCTGAGCTTCTATTAAGTCCCCTGAGGGGTGGCAATGAGCAAATGTGATAGCTAGTCTCTGGGGAGCTACAATCTAGGAACATTTTTTCTTGCTTTTTTTCTGAGACAGTTTCGTTCTTGTTGCCCAAGCTGGAGTACAATGGCGTGATCTCAGTTCACTGCAACCTCTGCCTCCCAGGTTCAAGCAATTCTCTTGTCTCGGCCTCCCGAGTAGCTGGGATTACAGGCGCCCACCACCATGCTGGCTTTTTTTTTTTTTTTTTTTTTTTTTTGTATTTGTAGTAGAGACAGGGTTTCAGCATGTTGACCAGGCTGGTCTTGAACTCCTGACCTTAGGTGATCCACCCACCTCAGCCTCCCAAAGTGCTGAGTTTATAGGTGTGAGCCACAGCACCTGGCTCCTTTCTTGCTTGTATGCCCTACCATAATAAAGGGAGCAAAAATAAAATTGCTTTTACAGCTGCCCTCACAGACCTCACCTTTCCAGATCTTCTGTTTTTGCAACAAATCTTAATATATTCAAATAATGAAATACATTTTCCCAAAATCTTTGTAGAAACCTGATTTGTTGCCTATCCAACCCTCTACCCCCAAATCTCTCAACCTGTGGTAAATTAAAAAGAGCAGGTTCTAGCTTTGGGCTCTTTTTAGACGGAAAAAATATCTTCATTGGTTAAAAAAAATGAGCTGAAGTGCCCTTAATGACTCACTCAATAAATCTCCTATCTTCAGTTATATCACAAATGAGTGACTCAAGGTCTCACTCCTTGTTTCAGGGTAAAAAGCAACGTGAAGAGTTAGTCTAAAACTGCTAAAAGAAACAGGCAACATTTTTAAAGCCAATATTTCCATAAGCCTTTATTTCAAATCTGTTTTGCATAAAAGTAGCAGCCTGCTCTCTACCTTTTGGTTTCATCATTTAGTAGGGAGTGACACTTATGTCAGCTGTGCACAGAGAACAGCAAAATGCTTAAATACCAGAGTGCTCAAGTACACCCAACAGTGTGACAGATCAGATGCAGTTGTGAACATGGGTTAATGCAGTGAAATTGTGCACATGCATTTCTGGAGAATATTCTCCAGGAATTAGAAAAACCTTGAGGGATTCCGTTTAGCACAGAGTTCTATTCTAACCACCATGGCCTGCTGTTTCTGGGAGGCAGCTGTAGTGCCACAAGAAAAAGACTGGATTGATCCAGTCTCAGTTCTGCTGCTTACTAGTTGTGTGATTTTTCAAAAGTCCAACTCTATAAATATCACTATCTACCTCAGAGTTTGAGGAATGCTAACGATTAGATTAGATAATAAATAGAAAAATGCTATGCAATTTTAGGTGTTGCTCTAGTTTACACATATACCTTCTGTTTACACACAAATGGCCTGGCATGTCCCCTCATGGCTTTAAAATCATCCTGTACCATACCAATCACCCCCATCCCCCACCCCCGTCCCCATACCTCACCCCACCACAGATATATCCTTTCCTGACAAACATACCCTTCTTCTCTATTTCTGCTATATTATCTGACTTGCCTCTGATGTTCACTTCACTCAGGTGGCCCTTGAACAACACAGCTTTGAGCTGTCTGGGTCCACTTATACACAGCTTTTTTCAACCAAACATGGATCTAAAAAAGAATATTCTCGAATGTGAAATCTGCATATGTGGAGGGCTTTTTAATTTTTTTTAGAGACAGGGTCTCACTTTGCTGCTACCCAGGCTGGAGTGCAATAGTATGCGATCAGCTCACTGCAGCCTCGAACTCCTGGACTCAAGCGATCATCCCACTTCAGTCTTCCTAGTAGCTAGGACTACAGGCACACACCACCACACCCAGCTAATTTTTGTGGGGTTTTTTGGTAGAAATGAGGTCTCATTATGTTGCCCAGGCTGGTCTCAAACTCCTAGTCTCAAGTAATCCTCCTACCTTGGCCTCCCAAAGCACTGAGACCACAGCTGCTTTTCTTACATGTGGGTTCCACAGGGTGACCGTGGAACTTGAGCATGCATGATTTGGATGTACACAGGCGGTCCTAAAATCAATCCCGAGTACACTGAGAAATGACTATGTCCATGGGGACTGGTTTTACAACCCCCCATACCAAAATCCATGAATGCGCAAGTCCCTTATATAAAACAGTGTACTATTTGCACATAATCTATCCACATCCCCCCTTTAAATCATATCTACATTATTTATAATAATGTAAATACAATGTAAATGCTATGGGAACTAGTGTAATATTACATTGTTTAGGGAATAATGCAAGAAAAAAAAAGTCTGTTTGTACATGTTCAATACAGATGCAACCATCCATTTTCTTCCCCCCAGATATTTTCTAATTTTTTTTTTTTTTTTTTTTTTTTTTTTGAGACGGAGTCTCGCTCTGTCACCCAGGCTGGAGTGCAGTGGCGCAATCTCGGCTCACTGCAAGCTCCGCCTCCCGGGTTCACGCCATTCTCCTGCCTCAGCCTCTCCGAGTAGCTGGGACTACAGGTGCCCACCACCACGCCCGGCTAATTTTTTGTGTTTTTAGTAGAGACGGGGTTTCACCGTGGTCTCGATCTCCTGACCTCGGAATCCGCCCGCCTTGGCCTCCCAACCCCCCAGATATTTTCAATCCACAGATGGTTGAATCCAAGGTGTGGAACCCATGCATACAGAAAGCCAACTGTACTCATCCTCCAAAACTTGGCTCAAATGTCACCTACTCACAGAAGACTTGCTGAATCCTTCCTGTGAAATCTGTTACATATCTCTGCTGATCTTTTTTTTTAATTTGAGGCAGGTTCTCACTCTGTCACCCAAGCTGGAGTGCAGTGGCATGATCATAGCTCACTGCAGCCTCAACCTCTCTGGCTCAGGTGATCCTCCCACCTCACCCTCCTGGTTAGCTAGGACTACAGGCCCACATCACTATGCCTGGCTAATTTTTTGTATTTTGTTTTGTAGACACGGGGTTCTGCCATGTTTCCCAGGCTGGTCTTGAAGTTCTGGGCTCAAGCGATCTACCCGCCTCAGCCTTTCAAAGTGCTGGGATTACAGGTGTGCGCCACTGCGCCTGGCCGAGAATCCTATCTTAATACATCCTTCGCATTCCCAGCATCTAGCTTCATCTTGCAAAAGGACAGCATTCAGCAATATTTATGGAACTAATGGCCTTGAATTCCATTCTCTAGACACTGTGATCTCACTACATATTCTGGAAGAAAAGATCCCGTATTCAGCAACAGATATTAGTGGTAAAACAGATGCTAAGGCATGGATTTTCATATCTATCCTCAAAGTTTTATATATATTTATATATATATATTTATATATATATTTATATTTATATATATATTTATATATATATTTATATATATATTTATATTTATATATATATTTATATATATTTATATATATGTTTATATATATTTATATATATGTTTATATATATATTTATATATATTTATATATATTTATATATATTTATATATATATATATATATATATATATATATTTTTTTTTTTTTTTCTCGAGACAGAGTCTTGCTCTGCCGCCCAGGCTGGAGTGCAATGGCGCTATCTTGGCTCCCTGCAACCGCCACCTCCCGGGTTCAAGAGATTCTCCTGTCTCAGCCTCCCGAGTAGCTGGGATTATAGGCACGCACCACTACGCCCAGCTAATTTTTTGTATTTTTAGTAAAGACAGCGTTCCACCATGTTGGCCAGGCTGGTCTCGAACTCCTGACCTTGTGATCCACCCACCTCAGCCTTCCAAAGTGCCGGGATACAGGTGTGAGCCGTGGTGCCTGGCAAAGTTATATATTTCTAATAACAACTTATTTAAAAGCCCAACCATATGCCAATAAGCAATCCATAGAAACTTTTTCATGATACTTGGGAGAAGTTCTTCACTACTTCAAGAACATATCACAGATGAACTTACCATCATCTAAAGTGATGTCCTGCAGACCAATGGTTGCAAAGTTAGGCTCCCGATCTTCTGGTTCAGGTTTAATGCTCACAGTTGCCCCATCAGGTGGAAATGAAGCTGGATCACACAAACTGTGACATATTAAGGATGAAGGTGCAGAAAGACCCCCCTGGCCTGTACTTTGTGCTTGAGTTGAGTGCTGTCCAGAATGCATTCTGGTGGCTGGAGACGGTGATGAGGCAGTTCCTGAGCTAGGAGATTGGTAAGGCATAGGCTGAAGCTGAGGAGATGGTGGCCCAGAAAGCGGTGAACTAGCCAAGGGATGAGAAGCTGCTGGGGAAGCTGTTGTAGCAGACCCTGAATGTGAAGGACCATATGTAACAGGTTGTAACTGAGAAGAACGCTGGCCTGTAATCTGGTCAGCCACTGCAGAAGAAAGAGATCTTTGTCCTGTATTTGAACAATGATATCCCATTGATTGCAGATGAGGCAGGGTATGCACAGAATGAGGTGTATGGGCTAAGAGATGTCCTGTTGAGCCTGAATTTGAAGAATGAAATGGTATGGATGACAGTGGTTGACAGCCAAGATTCACTAAACCAGGAAGAGTTGCATCCTGCTGAAACAAAACTGAATTAAATTCTTGACTAGAGGCAGCATTAATAGGAAGACAAGTTGGTCCATTGTACACAACGTTAGTTTGCATAGGCTGATAGGAAGACCCCACAGGAGGTGTTGGTGTGACTTGAAAAGGCTGGTGTACAACTGGAGAAGGAATCATATGCTGTTCTTTACTAACACTCTCATCTCTACACTGCAACTGTGGCAGATGGGATGAGGTCACCATGGATGCATATGTTTGTGGGATGGAACAAACCAAACTTCTCTGTCCTGACAGTACACTGTCATGTGAACACCCTGAATCAGAGGAAGGCCTCTGGGTCTGAGCAGGATGAGGCACAGGCAAAGATGGAACTGAAGACAAATCAATCTCTTCTCTGTGTTCTTGCTTCATCAAAACTGAAAAGAAAATGATTAAAGCAAATATTATTATACAATACAAAAAATTATTATGACAGGCCTTCATGCTAGGTTACACAACTACAGCATAAGCTGAGGGGCAAATTCAAATGCCAAGGAAGGCAGTTCATATAAAATATCGTGTATGTCTGTGTGTTTGTGTAGACCTATATATATGTATACACATACACATTTTGCTTCTGTATAATATGAATATCTTTGGGAAGAGGCACAAGAAACTATGCTAGAGTCACTGCTGGGAAGGAAAACTAGGTGACTAAGGGGCAGAATTAGGAAGTTTACTTTTTACTATTTTTTTTTATGTCTTTTGAATGTTTTTCACTGTGTATTTATTACCTATTCAAAATTAAGTAACTAAAACAAAAAACAAAACCCTAGGGCCTAATTAAGTATTGAATTTGGGATCCCTGATCCGAAGCCTACCAGTCATCTGGTTTTACATGTTGCAACATATACCAGAAATCATGACTCTGACATTCATAGAACTTCTGCTTTACAATGGTTCTCACATGCATCTCACTTGATCCTCTGCCATCATGTGGGGATCAAAAAAAGTACTAAAATCCACAAAAAAAACTAACAAATACATTCTGCAAAGTTGCAGGATACAAAATCAACATACAAAAATAATCAGTTGTATTTCTATAAACTAGCAATAAACATGTGAATAAAAATTCAGAAAACAGTAGGCCGGGAGCGGTGGCTCACGCCTGTAATCCCAGCACTTTGGGAGGCCGAGGCAGGCGGATCACGAGGTCAGGAGATCGAGACCATCCTGGCTAACACAGTGAAACCCCATCTCTACTAAAAATACAAAAAATTAGCTGGGCAAGGTGGCAGGCACCTGTAGTCCCAGCTACTCGGGAGGCTGAGGCAGGAGAATGGCGTGAACCCCAGGGGGCGGAGCCTGCAGTGAGCCGAGATCGCGCCACTGCACTCCAGCCTGGGCGACAGCGAGACTCTGTATCAGAAAAAAAAAAAGAAAGAAAGAAAAAAAATTCAGAAAACAATTTCTTTTTTTTGTTTTTGGGAAACAGGGTCTCACTCTGTCGGCCAGGCTGGAGTGCCGTCGTGCAATCCCAGCGTACTGCAACAAGTGATCCTCCCACCTCGGCCTCCTGAGTAGCTGGAATACAGGCGTGCGCCACCATGCTCATGTTTATTTTTTGTAGAGACGAAGTTTTACTGTGTTGCCCAGGCTGGTCTTGGACTCCCACACTCAAGCAATCCTCCCACCTCAACCTCCCAAAGTGCTGGGATTATAGGCATAAGCCACTGTGCATAGCCAACAATTTCATTTATAATAACATCAAAAAATAATAAAATACTCAGAAATGATTTAACTATGGAAGGCAGGACTCATAACTGAAAACTACAAAACACTGCTAAAAGAAATTAAAGAAGCCATAAATAAATGGCAAGACTTTCCAGGTTCATGGATTAAAGACTTAATATTGCTAAGATGACAACACTCTCCAAAGTGATCTTTTTAAAAAAAAAAAAAAGTCCTTGAGTCATATAAAGTGATCTTCAGATTCAATGTAATCCCCATCAAAGTCTCAGTGACAGTTTTTGCAGAAATAGAAAAACTCATTCTAAAATACCCATGGAATCTCGAGATCCCAAATAGCCAACTCAATCTTTTTTCCCGTGTGTCCAAGGCATAAACCAAGTATGGGCACAGACCAAAAGCCAAGCTGGGATAAATAAGGCATTGATTTGTCCCTGGCTTATATGAGATAGGCAGCACCAACCAGACGTCACTCTACCCAAGTCAAGGACAACCAACATCATCTTGAAAAAGAACAGAGTTGGAGGAAATCAGGACTTCCTGATTTAAAAACTTACTACACAAAGCTACAATAATTAAAACAGTGTGATATTAACATAAGGATAGACATAATCAATGTGATGGAATAGAGTCCAGAAATAAATCCTCACATATTTGTTAACTAATCTTCAAAAACGAGGGTGCCAAAACCATTCAATGGGGGAAAGAACAGTCTTTTCAACAAATGGTGCTGAGAAAACTAGATATCAACACGTAAAAGAATGAAGTTGGGGCCAGGCGCAGTGGCTCACACCTGTAATCCCAGCAGTTTGGGAGGCTGAGGTGGGAGGATCACTTGAGGTCAGGAATTCGACACCAGCCTGGCCAACATGATGAAACCCTGTCTCTACTAAAAACACAAAATTAGCCAGGTGTGGTGGTGCACGCCTATAATCCCAGCTACTTGGGAGGCTGAGGCAGGAGAATCACTTGAACCCGGGAGGCAGAGGTTGCAGTGAAACGAGATAGCGCCATTGCACTCCAGCCTGGGCAACAAGAGTGAAATTCTGTCTCAAACAAAAATAAAATTTAAAAACCCTAAAAGAACCAGCCATTTGCAATTAATGAGCATCCCTCCACTGGATACTGATATTGGTTGGATCCCTATTGCAAGGGGATTGCCAAAAAGGTAATAAATTCAGATATACCTTAATAAAAAACAAGCAACTATTGATGGCAGTGGTTGCCCATCTAGAGTGGCCACTGCCATGACACTGGCTGCAGTGGGCGAGGTGCAGCCAAGACTGCGTGCTCCACAGAGCTGGTGGGAGCTGGGAACAGGTGGAAGGCCTGCCACCTTCTGAATTGGCAGGGTGGGAGCCTTGCACTTCCTGGGTGCAGTTGTGGCCACCCAGCTGCAGCTGCTGACCCGGGCATCCCTATGCTCCTGGCAGGGGGAGAGGGGCAATAGCAGGCAGAAGCCCCACCATCTTGGGTGCAGCTACAGCCACTCAAACGATGGCTGCTGACCTAGGCATCTCTGCCTAGGAAGAGGGACCCAGGAAGCCCCCCTCCCGCAACAGGCTCAGAGGTGCTTGCTCCCGGTGTCTGGCCCCTCCCTGCTCCTGGTGCCCATTTCAATCTTGGAGCGAGGTTGAGGCCGAGTCTGGGCGATGTTGCAACCCAGCTGGTGTGTGTATGCTTGGGGCAGTGCTTACACACCAGCCCCCTGCCGCCTCAGCCCCCTCCAGACTTTGGGCACTGATGAGCATGGGAGGGAGGTCGAGGTAGGGCTGAGGGCAGCTCAGCCCTGGTTTGCAGGCGCCCCTTGACACAAACAACCTGGGCAGCATGAACAGCAACAGGAGGCAGACAGGTTCCTGGGTGGAAGGGGTGGGTCGCCAGTGAAGCCCCACCTTCAGGGTGGAGAAGGCCTGAAGCCTGGGGGCTGGGCTGCCAGTCCCACAGACAGACTGCGAACTTATGGTGCTTTTTCCGGGCCCACCCATGGCCACCCCATGGACCAATCAGCATGCACTTTCTCTCCTCTGAAGCCCATATAAAACCTGGACTCAGCCATACTCAAAAAGAGAAAACAGGACGACCAGCTGTGGAGAGGAGCTACCCACCCCAGGGTCTCCTCTCTGCTGAGGGCTGAGAAGACAACAGGACAACCCGCTTGTGTAGAGGAGCTACCCATTCTAGAGTTTCCTCTCTGCTGAGGGCTGAACACTTGGGACACCCTGGCTGCAGAGAGGAGCTACCCTCTGTGGGTCTTCTCTGAGCTGTTCTATTGCTCAAAAAAGCTCCTCTTCGTCCCGCTCACTCTCCATTTGTCGGTGTACCTCATTCTTCCTGGGCAAAGGACAAAACTCAGTGGGGCTGAAAGAGTTGTAATACAAACAGGGTTGAAACAGGCCCCCTGCTCGCTATAGTGGCAGCAACAAGAAGGAGAGAAGAGCTGCGGCCTTCAGGGAGCCTAGACCTAGGAGCTCCCTGAGCCAGGGCTGTGACACCCTCTTTGGGGCTCTGAGGTTCCTGGCATCTCCAAGTTTCTGGGAGCCACCACGTTCCCCAGTGCCAGCCATGGAAGCTGCCTGCAGTATCCCTGGTCCAGCTGCAGCCTCACAGGGAGCCACCACCCATGCTGGCACCTAGAGCTGCCGGCCCCTCCACAGCCAGCGTGCCTGGCTGTGAGCAGTGGCTGGACCCCATGCTCACTCACTCACACACCCCTTCCCACTCTGCTCACCCTTGGCAGGCATGGGATCCAGGCCAGTTGCACGAGCCGAATGCAACTTGCCAGGCCAAGTGGGCCCAGAGGGCCGTGAGCAAAGGTGCCACTAGCCACAGGGGTTTTCGGCTGGCAAAGTGACACCTCAAGGATCCCGTAACAATATGACTATCTAAAAATTGTACAAGAAAATTTTAAAAGGAATTATTTGCCATAAACAAACAAAATAAAATCTCTAAATAAAGAATTCATACAAATTAATGAGACAAACAAAACAACACTAACATAACAGAGATCAGGTCATACAACAGAATACTAAGAAGTTATTACAATTCTGTAAAATTCTATCTATTGATGAAGAAAAATTAAAATGTTCAGTTACAAAACTATATATGGGCTAGTCCCATTTCCATTTTTTTAAAATTTTGTTTATATGTGGATCAAAGGAATCTGGAAGAACAGAATAATAGTCTCAGAACAGAAGAGAATTTGAACTTTTTGTTGTTGTTGTTTTGTTTTTGTTTTTGTTTTGAGATGGAGTCTTGCTCTGTCACCCAGGCTGGAGTGCAGTGGCATGATCTCGGCTCACTGCAAGCTCCGCCTCCTGGGTTCATGCCATTCTCCTGCCTCAGCCTCCCCAGCAGCTGGGACTACAGGTTCACAACGCCATGCCCAGCTCATTTTTTTGTATTTTTAGTAGAGATGCGGTTTCACCGTGTTAGCCAGAATGGTCTTGATCTCCTGACCTCGTGATCCACCCGCCTCGGCCTCCCAAAGTGCTGGGCTCACAGGCGTGAGCTACTGCGCCCGGCCAAGAATTTGAGTGTTTTAATATAGTCCTTCCACCTGTCTTTTTTTTTTTTTTTAAATTACAGTAATGTACTGGCTTTTGTAAAAATTTTATTCAAAATGTCATTTTAGAAAAAAATGAAAAAAGCTAAATGCTACAGAGATAGTAACCAACCAGAACAAGTACTAGACAAACATTCCTGTGTGTCTATTCTTCTGTTAGTGTATGCCACCTGGTTTGTCATCTATCAACCATAAGGCCAGTGATGAGTTACAGTGCAACCCAATGTTTTCTTTCCATTCCAGAGCTCTACTGATTGCCATTCCCAAATGTAATATCCTCTAGGATTCTGCCTTTTTATTGTCCTCCCAATTCATGGGCTGAACGGCAGCAAACTCTCCTGGTTTGCCTTTCAATTACTACCACTATGAGGTAGTAATCAAACCCCCTAATCTGCTTGACTGATTTTGCTTTTCCTTATTGCAATCTGGAAAGCCCTCTTCTTTCTCATTCAGGTTAGAGTCTACAATCCCTCATCTCAACAGTATTTGATAACCTCTTTGGACAGGACGTACCCCGTTCTGGAGGAGATGCATACCTTACCACCTGCCCTGAAGAATTTGAGTGCTACTTAAGAAAGTTTAACAGCAGGTCAACTTGTTACCAAGTGGTATGAAAACCAAAAAGGGAGGAAAAAGAAAATTAAACCCCTGGGCCAGGCGCGGTGGCTCACACCTGTAATCCCAGCGCTTGGGAAGGCTTAGGCAAGCGGATTGCCTGAGTTCAGGAGTTCGAGACCAGCCTGGCCAACATGGTGAAACCCCATCTCTACTAAAAATACAAAAATTAGCCAGGGTACCTATAATCCCAGCTACTTGGGAGGCTGAGGCAGGAAAATCATATGAACTTGAACCCTGGAGGCGGAGGTTGCAGTGAGCCAAGATCGCACCACTGCACTCAAGCCTGCACAACAGCGTAAGACACTCTCTCAAAAAAAAAAAAATTAAACCCCTAATTATAGGATTAATTATAACAGTATCTGTAAATTGATGATCAACATCAATGGTGCCCTTCAATCAAGTCTAGAATGCTACTAGGTTTCTGTAGAGAACCTTCTCTCTCTTTACAAAAACTATTTCAAACATTCTCCATGATTGTCCAACTGTGAAATCACCCAAACTTCCCTCTGCTCACAACAGGACACTTGATGTCATTTTTTGCAGAAAAAACCTAAAGCTATCATATGGAAGCTCCTTAAACTCTCCATTACTAAATCTACAAACTTTTTTCATCTACATCCATCTTAATCCATCTTCTTTATCTTCTTTCCCTTCTGTTCCTTCTCCCCTCTAAGGCCCATTTAAAATCCTATCCCCTCTCATCTGTCCCCAAAACCTGATATTCTTTATCATCACTGATGTTCTGTCTGTACATTCAAAACACTCTTGGTGTCTGAATCACCTTCTTGGACTTATCTCATGTAAATCTCACTCCTCAGAGTCACTAGTTTCAGAAAAGATTAAACTGGTTCTTGACACTTTATAAAGAAAAGAAATATGAGGAAAATAATTTTGAAACACAAGTCCGATCATGTTACCTTTCTGTTAAAGCTCACTTCTTTTTTTTTTTTTTTTTTTTTGGGGACGGAGTTTCGCTCTTGTTTCCCAGGCTGGAGTGCAATGGCACGATCTCGGCTCACCGCAACTTCCACTCCTGGGTTCAAGCAATTCTCCTGCCTCAGCTTCCCGAGTAGCTGGGACTACAGGCATGCACCACCACACCTGGCTAATTTTGTATTTTTAGTAAAGATGAAGCTTCTCCATGTTGGTCAGGCTGGTCTCAAACTCCCGACCTCAGGTGATCCTCCCGCCTCGGCCTCCCAAAGTGCTGGGATTACAGGCATGAGCCACTGTGCCTGGCCACACTGCCTTTTTATGGTGCTAAGGGTATAAGGAGAGTTCATGACCCAGAAGCACACACATACTCACAAACACCTGCCCCTCTTTAATGCTGGGAATTTTTGATAAAAACTCTTCGAAAAAAGACCTTAAACCTACCGTCCATCTTCTAATTTCCTTATAATAAATCATTACAAAATAACAACTGAGACCACATCTAATATTTAAAGTCAACAAAAACTTTAGATTGGGCATCTGTTGGTGTTTTCATTGTTTATAAGCACTCTACCTTAAACATTGTAATATAGGATTCATTAAATAACTTTTTATTCATTAGGAAAGAAAGCTCTATAGTAAACCATCATGACTCCTCGTACCTGGTGTATAAGTAAAACGTTGAGACTGGCTTTTTTTCCTCTTGCCATTGCAAAGATAAAAGTGCACCTGCACTGCAGCTGTAACTGCTGGGTTATGATATGGAGGAACTTCAAGGACAATGTGAGCCTAAGGATGGAAAGCAAGATTGTGTTACACTCAGAACTAAAAATGAAATGCACCTGTTAAACACATCACAACTCATGAGTCTTAACTACAAGGCTCCAGCATAGATAATTATGCACATCAGCTAGTCATATGCATCATCTGGAGATTTACTAAAGGGATACTTCAGTCTTGAAAGAGACAAGTCCTTTAATCAATAAAAGAGAAATTGCTTTTTACTCACCCAATTGGGTTTCTGGTTGTAGCAGAAGTAAAAAGTCTTACATACTATGTAGTGAGATGTTTTACTCTACTGAATATTACATGTTACTATGTATCTTAACAGTAAATTCATTCTGATTTTTAATTAGGTTTAATGGTTCCCAAGTTGCATTATAGTTTAGATTCCTTATTTTACATTTTATATTCAAAATGTTCTAAACTGGAGCCAGGTGCGATAGCTCACACCTGTAATCCCAGCACTTTGGGAGGCTGAGGTGGGTAGATCACTTGAGGTCAGGAGTTTGAGACCAGCCTGGCCAACATGTTAAAACCCCATCTCTACTAAAAATACAAATTAGCCAGGCATGATATTGCACGCCTGTAGTCAGCTACTCAGGAGTCTGAAGCAGGAGAATCACTTGAACCCGGGAGGCGGAGGCTGCAGTGAGCCGCGACTACACCACTGCACTCCAGCCTGCACGACAGAGCTAGACTCCATCTAAAAATAAATACATAAATAAAAATTAAAAAAATAAAATAATCCAAATGTTCTAAACTGGCATTAAACAAAATGTGTATCTATATCAAAAATAATTTTACAAAACCAAGGTGAAAATCTTTAGCCCCAAACCAAATGCACTCCTCAACCTAACTGCTCCAGATCTTTGGAAAGCACTGTGGGAAGTGGTATTCCCTAGCCCAGAAAATGCTCTGTCTCCATTCCAACCACCATAACAAGACCAAAACTTTCAATGTAGAATCCTAGAAGGCTTAACTAAATAGCTGAAGAGTTAGAAATAGTGTGTTAAGTACACAATTCCCTAAGGACTTGTCTTGCTCCTATCTTTTACCCACTACATATGTTCTTTCTCTTTTTTATTTCCCATGAAGGCCTATACATATGTTCTTTATTGAATTTGTTTTTATTCCTAAATGAGTTCAGAGAAATTAATGGTAATTTCAATAAGAACCTTCTGATGATCTTTCATTTCTAGTTTCTCCTTCCCTATACACAATAAGGAGAAAAGAAGACACTAACTGGTTATCTTTTCTAAACTTTAATTTAATTTACTTTAATACTACGTAAGTATTTTACTTCCAAACCACTAGAAATTTTACTTTTTTAGACAGCGTCTCACTCTGTCACTCAGGCTGGAGTGCAGTGGCATGATCATGGCTCACTGCAGCATTGACCTCCCAGGCTCAGCTGATCCTCCCACATCAGCCTCCCAAGTGGCCGGGACTACAGGCACACGTCACCACACATGGCTAACTTTTTGTATTTCAGAGACAGGGTTTTACTATGTTGCTCAGGCTTGTCTCGAACTCCTGGGCTCAAACAATCCTCCTGCCTCAGCCTCCCAAAGTGCTGGGATTATAGGCATGAGCCACCATGCCCAGCCTAATTTTACTTTTTTATTAATCAATATACAAAAGAGTCATCCATACCATAAAGCAGCATTATTCAATTTTCTATTCAGTGTCTTAAATATTTCTTAAGAATTAAGGTAAATTTCTTACCCCTTGACATTTTTCCCTGATTATCTTCCCTTCTACCTCCCACTGAGGTCGTCCATCTATTGAAAGAAAGAGTTTATAGTTAAAAGCAATTCCTATCAGAAAGCATACAGACAAAATCTAATGAATGTAGTATCACAAATTTATTAACAAAGGGGATCTTTTTTCCACTGACTTCCATTATGAAAATAAAATGTAAATATGTACAAATGGGGAAAAAATAAGGAGAAAGATCTTGGGCTGCCCAGGTTAGCAGATCCCACTGAACTCATTCTAACCACCTACCCAAGTGATGTTTAAAAGCCCTCTGAGAGATACCATCTCACACCAGTTAGAATGGCGATCATTAAAAAGTCAGGAAACAACAGGTGCTGGAGAGGATGTGGAGAAACAGGAACACTTTTACACTGTTGGTGGGACTGTAAACTACTTCAACCATTGTGGAAGACAGTGTGGCGATTCCTCAAAGATCTAGAACTAGAAATACCATTTGACCCAGCCATCCCATTGCTGGGTATATACCCAAAGGATTATAAATCATGCTGCTATAAAGACACATGCACACATATGTTTATTGTGGCACTATTCACAATAGCAAAGACTTGGAACCAACCCAAATGTCCATCAATGATAGACTGGATTAAGAAAATGTGGCACATATACACCATGGAATACTATGCAGCCATAAAAAATGATGAGTTCATGTCCTTTGTAGGGACATGGATGAAGCTGGAAACCATCATTCTGAGCAAACTATCACAAGGACAGAAAACCAAACACCGCATGTTCTCACTCATAGGTGGGAACTGAACAATGAGAACACACTTGAGACACAGGATGGGGAACATCGCACACCGGGGCCTGTCATGGGGTGGGGGAAAGGGGAAGGGATAGCATTAGGAGATATACCTAATGTAAGTGACAAGTTAATGGGTGCAGCACACCAACATGGCACATCTACACATATGTAACAAACTTGCACGTTGTGCATATGTACCCTAGAACTCAAAGTATAATTTAAAAAAAATAAAAATAAAAAATAAATAAAAGCCCTCTGAGAAGACCCCCATCAAGTGGTGGCCAACTTTTGCTTGTACAACTAAAATGACAGCAAACTCACTTCCTCACCAGGTAACTCGTTCCATCTTGGATAATAATTGCTGCTAGAAAGCTCCTCGTGATAAATGAAATGTCTCTTTATGGTATCCAACAACTAGACTCAACATTATTCCTTGCCATCACAAAATAAAATCTTGATTGCTTCTCTGTGAGATTGTATTTCAGACGTTGAAAAGTTGTTGTATCTGCTTGTGTCTCCTCTCCTACTGGCTAGCATCCCCAGTTCTGTGCCTATTCCTTACATAATATTTTAGACTTCATGGTCTCTGCTTAAACATGCTCCTCCAAATTCACAAGGCCCAGGACTGAATAACCTAGGTGAGAAATGACCAAGCATGGTACAGAATGACTGAGGCTCTAACCACCGTACATGGAAATGCTGTGTCTTTGTTAATGAAAGCTTTCTTGGGGTGCAGGCAGGGAAGCTTTCTTGGGAGCACCATATGCTGACTCTCACACTAAGTATGTGACCAAGGGTCTAACATTTCCTACTGCCATGTTCCCACATTGTGCACTTATGCAGCTGAGTTGGTATTTTTCTCCCAACCCTTTGGAACATTACTTACTCCCAGCAGGGAGACTTCATTTTGTTGGATCCCTTGACTTGTCAAAATATTTTTTAGATACTGATGGTCCTAAAAAATGTTTCCTAGGCTTTCCAGATTTCTGTCACCTGAAGATTTGGCCAACACATTTTCCATCTCTTCATCCTAAGTGAACTACTCTTTTGGAGACAGTCTTATCTGCTACTAAAGCTCTCCGACTGATGTATAATTATTCCAAAGCATTCTTTTTGTGTCACGGGCATTCACCCAGTGACTAAGCCACACACAGCTTGCATCACTTCTTCATCTGGTCTGTGAAGTTATCATGAGATATTTCATCAAATACTTTCCAGGTTGTAACCATCATTTTCCAGTCCAGTAACTAGACAACGGTTACTTCTGCTGCACAAGAGACACTACAGGAAAGTGCTACACCTACTTAGAATTACAGCTCAGTTCAGCAATCATTTGCTGGATCCTTATGTGTCAGACACTTCATGTTACTGAGATAACTGAGACAGGATGCCCTGCCTTCAGCCTGTGGATGAAAGGCAAACGCACACAGTTCATCATAATAAAATGTGTTGGGTACAATAATTAATAAAGGTACACTCTGGATAAACCAAGAACACAGGGGTCAGGGTCTTTAACCTAATCTTGGGGAGGGGTAGTGAGACAAGGAAGGCTTCCTGGAAGAGCTCTTGAACTGAGACTTAACATGAGACAGAACTCATAATGTGGGGAAAGGGTAATTATAGACAGAAGAGACAGCATGAGCAAAGGCAAGATGACAAGAACCCCTAAGATACAGAGACTTACAAGCTGCTGTGGTGTTGTATAAAGTATGAGGCAAGGAGCAGTAAGAAAGAGGGTTGGAAAGACTGGCAGCAGATTATGGCCTGAATGCCATAATAAGGAGCCTAGAAAATGAAGGGGATCACTGAAGGTGCTTTTAAAATGGGAGTTACATGTTTACAACTGCAATCTCCTCTAAAACCAGTAACTGCCACCATTTAACATGATTCAACTTCAATCAAAAGCTCTTAAATGTGAAGTTCTGGGCCAAATAAATGAATTCAATAATACCTATTAATTGTATTCATGCACAGATGAATTTTTACAGTGGAAAGGAAGGGACAGCTCTGAGACACCATCTCTTCCTCATGCTCCTTATTCACCTAAAACGTGACACCTACAGAAAGACGTTCCTTGATGACTTGATATAAACAGTTCACAATTCAGTCTCTATCACTATACCCTCTTCATACAATTTTATCTGGAATAATCTTGTTCATTTATTTGTTTATAGGTGCTTCCCCCACTACAATGTAAGCTCTATCAGAGCACGCAACCTGAAGGTTGTATTCAACATTATATCCCCAATGCCTAGACTAGTGTCTATATCACATAGCACTGCTTCATAAATAATTGATGAATTAATAAATTATGAAACATAGCTATGTTTTTTGAAGACAGGCTAGGTACGGGTCAGAGTTGAAGGGAAGTGAATTTTAAAGGAGAAGACGACAGACAGCCACATACTTCCAGCTCAAAGAGAAGATGCTGATATTATTAATCAAGTTAAGAAATCCAGAGAGATAAACTAGTTTGTGAAGTCAGATATGTTTTCATATTTTAAGTATCAGTGAGACATTTATGAAGCAATATCCAGTGGGTATTTTAAATTTCAGGTTAAAGTTTAAGAGAAACATGTTGCTAGAGAGAGATTTGGGAGCTAACAAAATTTCTCAAAAAGAAGGAAAATAATGAGGAGAAAAATGTATATAAAACCTTAGAAAACATCTATATCTGAGAGCCAGAAAAATTCGTATAAAAAAACAAACAAGAATAAAGATGTGTGAGAACCAGATAACAACAAAGCCAAGGGGGAAAAGTGTTAAGAAGGATAGTAAGTAGCTGGCTGTCAAATTTTTAGGTGATTATGATTTCAATGAAGTGAAAGACGAAAGATTAAAGAGTAGCAGGTAAGGAAATGAAAGCATATGATACTACTTTTTTGACAGGTTGGATGCTAAGCGATAGAGAAATGAAACAAAAGCTTAAGAGGATGACAGATTTAAGAGAAAGAGAATATTTAGGATGAGAAGACATAAACATAATTAAACTCCAAGAAGAAGGATCCAGTAGAAAAAGATAGAGAAATTATAAAAGAGAGGTGATGGGGGCACTGTATAGCCTTTAATACTTAAGTTTTAAAAAGATAAAAGAATGAAAACATTAAAATTTTAATTAAGAAAAAACGTAAACAAAATGAAAATAAGTTAAATATAGAAATCAGTGAAACAGAAAGGCACACTGAAAGGTTTGATAAAGCCAAGAACTATGGAAAGACTGGTAAAAAATCCAGAAATGGCATAAATAAATAGCAGGAATAAAAGAGTGGGGGGATGTAACTCCAGATGCAAAAAGAGAATACTGTGAGCTAATTAATGTCAACAGATTTGAAAACGTAGGAGAAAGGAACAAAGTCCTAGAAAAATATATATGACCAGGCGGGCACATAGGCTTACGCCTGTAATCCAAGCACTTTGGGAGGCCAAGACGGGCGGTTCACCTGAGATCAGGAGTTCAAGACCAGCCTGGCCAACATGGTGAAACCCCATCTCTATTTAAAAAAATACAAAAATTAGCCAGGCGTGGAGGCAGCTGCCTGTAATCCCAGCTACCTGGGAGGCTGAGGCAGGAGAATCACTTGAACCCGGGAGGCAGAGGCTGCAGTGAGCCAAGACCACACCACGGCATTGCAGCCTGGGAAACGAGGGCAAAACTCCATCTCAAATTTAAAAAAAAAAAAAAGAAGAAAACAAAGAAAAATATATATGACCAGAACAAACTCAAGAAGAAACAAATTTGACTAGTCCTACAACCACAAATAGAAATATATCACAAGTTAATGGCTCCCCACAAAGACAGTCCCCTGTCCAGAAGGTTTTGGAGGTGAGCTCTGTCACATGTGCAAGGGGACATGACAGTACTCAACAGATACTGTTAATGAATGGAAAAAGAAGAGGCACTTCCCCCAATTCACTCTGATATCCAGAATGTATAAAGAATTCCTTAAGTCACTAAGAAAATGAAAAATGATCCAATGAAGAAAATAGGCAAAGATACAGTTATTGCACAGTAAATGAAATATGAATGGTCCATAACAACCTCAACAGCTATCAGGGAAATTCAAACCCAAATTTTGAAATACCATTTCACCCCTACTGGATTAAAAAAATTTAAGAATTTTAATATTCTTGCCTATGCCTACCAGGTACAGCAGTGCCAAAAACTGGACAATATCGAAATATCCAGTAAGAGAGAGGACAATAAATTGTGGTACATTCATACAATGAAAAACTTTATAGTAGTGAAAGGTCTTCAGTTACATGGATCAGTCTTAAAACATTAAGACCTCTGAAAACACAATTTTTCAAAGAATACAGGCAATATTGTACAAAGTCCAAAAACAGAAAAAAAAAAATGTTGAGCATTTAGTTTATTTCCATTTTTTGGCAATTATAAATAGTTTTATATGGTTGAAAAGCAAGGGTTACAGCTGGGCGCGGTGGCTCACGCCTCTAATTCCAGCAGTTTGGGAGGCCGAGGCGGGTGGATCACAAGGTCAGGAGTTAGAGACCAGCCTGGCCAATATGGTGAAACCCCATCTCTACTAAAAATCCAAAAATTAGCTGGGTATGGTGGTGGGCACCTGTAATCCCAGCTACTCAGGAGGCTGAGGCAGGAGAATCGCTTGAACACGGGAGGCGGAGGTTGCAGTGAGCTGAGATAGTGTCACTGCACTCCAGCCTGGGTAACAGAACGAGGCTCCATCTCAAAAAAAAAGAAAAGCAAGGGTCGATTCGGGTGATGGTTCCATTTGAGAAGGGGGACCCAGGGGCCTTCAAAGGTAAATGTATTTCTTAAACTTGGTAGTAGGTTTAAGTATTTGTTATATTATTCTTATAAAAATAGTCTTTCATGACTGGCACGTAGATCCTAGCACTTTGGGAGGCTCAGGTGGGCACATCACTTGAGGTCAAGAGTTCAAGAACCAGCCTGGCCAACATGGCAAAATCCCGTGTCTACCAAAAATACAAAAATTAGCCTGGTGTGGTGGCGTGTGCCTGTAATCCCAGCTACTCAGGAGGCTGAGGCAGGAGAATCATTTTAACCTAGGAGGCGGAGGTTGCAGTGAGCTAAGATTGTGCCATTGCACTCCAGCCTAGGCGACAGAGCAAGTCACTGTCTCAAAAAAAAAAGTCTTTCATAAGTTTTAAATGTTTTTAAAACTGAGAGGAAATAACTGATAAAGTGTTTTAAATATGCACAAGAAGGAATAAAATCAAACACCCTGATAAACATTGAATTCTTCTACTTTAAAAATAATTGAGGTATAATTCACATACTATAAAATCCATTCTTTTAAAGTATACTACTCAGAGGGTTGGGGGATATTCACAGAGCAGTACAACCATCACCACTATCTAATTCCAGAACATTTCCATCACTCCAAAAAGAAACCCAGTTCCCATCAGCAGTCACTCACTACTGACAACTTCCACCAACCACTGGTAACCACTAATCTACTTTTGGTTTCTGGATTGCCTATACTGGACATTTTATATAAATGAAGTCATATACTATGTGTCCTTTTATGCTGGCTTCCTTCACTTAGCCTATTTTCAGGGTTTATCCATGCTGTAGCATGTATGAGTACTTCATTAATTTTTATGACCAAATAATATGCCATTGTATGGATATATCACATTTTGTTTATCCATTCATCAGTTGATGAGCATTCAGGTTGTTTCCACTTTTTGGCAATTATAAATAAAGTTGCTATAAATAGTTGTCTCTAAGTTCATGTATGGACATGTATTTCTAACCCTTTCAAGCATATACTTAGGAGTAGAGTTGCTGGGGGAATTCTGCTTTTCAGGTATCTTAAATTATTATTAATATATCATTATTTAGAAACAAGGTTTCACTCTGTTGCCCAGGCTGAGGAGTGAAGTGCCACAATCAGAGCTCACTGTAACCTAGAACTTCTGGGCTCAAGTGATCCTCCTGCCTCAGCCTTCTGAGTAGCTGGAACTACAGGCACATGCCACCATGCCCAGCTCCTTAAAGATAATTTAACATTTATATGAAAATTTAATAAATGTTTGGTTTAAAATAAAATCAAGTGCAAAATGACACCCATAGCTTTATGAAAACTACTTTGTAATTTTTGTTACAGAAACATCTAAATAATTTATTTTACCCTTTGCCCCTTAGCTTGAAGTCAATCAACTCATATATTACTTACCTTGTCCTTTTTCAAGAAAAATGATTTTGGATTCTGGAAGAAAATTAGATCCAGTCACAATCATTTCATGACCTCCATTTACAGAACAACTGTTGATACTGTACTTCTCAATATGAGGAAGTTCTTGAGCAGACCGCTGGGCTGTTTTAATTTTTTTTAAAGAGTTGAGAAAAAACAAAATATTAGTTAGAAATCGTTGATACATAAATGACAAACTCAAGCTACAAAAAGACAATAAAGAGAAGCAAATTTTGGGATTCATTTAGGCTTTTAAAATTCAAGACAATGGCAACAAAACACACTAAAAGAACTAAGTTGTTTATAAAACAAAATAGATATATTAATGTGATTTCTAAGTATATTTATTTATTTAAGAAAGGGTCTCACTCTGTTGCCCAAACTGGAGCACAGTGATGTGATCATAGCTCCCTGCAGCCTCCAGTTCCTGGGCTCAAGTGATGCTCCCATTTCAGCCTCCCAAGTAGCTGGGGTTACAGATGCATGCCACCATGCTCAGCTAATTTTTTTGTTTTTTTAAATAGCAACATGGTCTCACTTTATTGTCCAGCCTGGTCTCAAACTCCTGGCTTCAAACAATCCTCCTGCCTTGGCCTCCCAAAGTGCTGGCATTATAGGCTTGAGCCACCACACCCAGCCAATTATTTTCTTAGACTACAACTATAAAGAAACTAATAAAACTTCATTAATATCTTCAACTTCATACTGACTCCAACACATTTACCTCATCTGCTTTTCTTTTTTGCTTAGATGTTTAATATGTTTCTTCTATGCAACTGTTAAAATCTATAAATCTAATTACAAAAAGCATGTAAGTCCAAAGATGTATAATTATATTGCGTGCAATGAAGAGAAGACAAGTTCTAGGGAACTATTACTAGACAAACACCAAGTAAGCCTTTCTTTTTGAATTCATTTTATTTATTTATTTTTTTTCAGACGGAGTCTCGCTCTGTTGCCCAGGCTGGAGTGCAGTGGCATGATCTCGGCTCACTGCAACCTCTGCCTCCCCGGTTCAAGTGATTCTCCTGCCTCAGTCTCCTGAGTAGCTGGGATTACAAGCATGCGCCATCGTGCCCGGCTAATTTTTTTATTTCTAGTAGAGACGGGCTTTCACCATGTTGGTCAGGCTGGTCTCAAACTCCTGACTTCAGGTGATCTGCCCGCCTCAGCCTCCCAAAGTGCTGGGATTACAGGCGTGAGCCACCACACCCAGCCTATATTTTTATTTTTTTTAAAGACAGAGTCTTGCTCTGTTGCCCAGGTTATTTATTGCCCAGTGTGGCATGATCACAGCTCACTGCAGCACCAAACTCCTGGGCTCAAGCAATACTCCCACCTCAGCCTCCCAAGTAGCTGGGACTACAAGCATGTGCCACCGTGCCTAGCCAATTTTTAAAATTTTATTTTTGTAGAGGTAGGGTCTCACTTTGTTGCCCAGGCTGTTGTCGAACTCCTGGGCTCAAATGATCCTCCCACACTGGCCTCCCAAAGTGCTGGGATTACAGGTGTGAGCCACTGTGCCCAGCTATTTACATTATCGACTTTTATAAAGAGTGTTTATGGTGCCACCTTTCTCTGATAATGACTGGTTCCAAGTTGCTACATTTTCTGGAGATTCTATTTCTGGCATTTCCTTTTTTTTAATTGCTTGAGTTTCAAACTGTAGATTATATTTCTTTTCACTGTGTAGGTTCTCTAATGGTTGTTTTTGTTTGTTGGATTTCAGAAACGGTCATGCACTGTCACTGAGGATGAAGTGCAGTGGCATGATCACAGTTCTGCAGCCTCAACCTTCTGTGCTCAAGTGATCCTCAGATCTCACCCTCCCAAGGGGCTGGGACTATAGGAATGCATTACCATACACAACTAAAAAAAATCTTTTTTTGTAGAGACAGGGTCTTAATATGTTACCCATGCTGGTCTCCAACTCCTGGGCTCAAGCAGTCCTTCTGGACATAAGCAGTACTCCTGCCTAGGCCTCCCAAAGAGTTGGGATTACAGGTGTGAGTCGGCACACCGGGCCTCTAATGGTTTTTACTTGCCAAATACCTAGATACCTAGGTTTCTCTCTGAATTAAAACAAATTTTAAAAGTGTTGATTATATCTCTTCACATTTGGAAAACAGGTCCACTTTTACTCCTAGTATGCTGGTGGGAAAACTGGTGGGTTTGAAGATCAGCTATGTTTTGTTTGGCTAGCAGAGTATTTTAAGGAAATTTAAAATGCAATGCCATTAGGAAAGCATCCATTCCTAGCTCACAACAGCTCTCAAGTACTTAATACCTAGCCACAAAAGTACATAAATTGGGACCCCAGCCCGATTCAAAGAGAGTATTATAATCAATCCTTTCATAGAAGATGCCTATGTGGGCCAGGCGTGGTGGTTCACGCCTATAATCCCAGCACTTTGGGAGGCCAAGGTGGGCGGATCACGAGGTCAGGAGTTCCAGCCAACGCGCCCAGCCTGAACACACTTTTGCTGTTACTTAGAAAGTACCTGTAATCACCAACATAGTGAAAACCTGTCTCTACTAAAAATACAAAAATTAGCCAGGTGTGGTGGTGCACGCCTGTAATCCCAGCTACTCTGGAGGCTGAGGTAGAAGAATCACTTGAACCCAGGAGGCGGAGGTTGCAGTGAGCCGAGATTGCACCACTGCACTCCATCCCTGGGTGAAACAGCGAGACTCCATCTTAAAAAAAAAAAAAAGAAAAAGAAAAAAGAAAAGAAAAAAGATGTGTATGCAGCCAGGCGTAGTGGCTCACACCTGTAATCCCAGCACTTTGAGAGGCAGAGGCAGGTGGATCACCTGAGGTCAGGAGTTTCAGACTAGCCTGGCCAACATGGTGAAACCCCATCTTTATTCAAAAATAAAAAAATTAGTCGGGTGCAGTGGTGCATGCTGTAATCTCAGCTATTTGGGAGGCTGAGGCAGGAGAATCTCTTGAACCTGGGAGGCGAAGAGTGCAGCTAGCCAAGATCATGCCATTGCACTCCAGCCTGGGCAATAGAGTGAGACTCTGTCTCAAGAAAAAAAAAAAAAAGATAGGTATGGAATTTAGGATCAATTATTACTTGGGATGTACCAAGCACCAACCTACATCTTAGACAATATTCATATCTCTACTGTTCCAAACAGGTCATAGAGAAGGGGCCTGAAAACAAACACTGATTACAGGTACGTTCTAAGTAACAGCAAAAGTGTGTTCAGGCTGGGCGTGTTGGTTCACACCTGTAATCCCAGCACTTTAGGGAGACCAAGGCCGGCAGATCATCTGAGGTCAGGAGTTCAAGACCAACCTGGCCAACATGGTGAAACCCCATCTCTATTGAAAAATACAAAAATTAGCCAGGCGTGGTGGTAGGCACCTATAATCACAGCTACTCGGGAGGCTGAGCTGGGGGAATTGTTTGAACCCAGGAGGCGGAGGTTGCAGTGAACTGAGATCGTGCCACTGTACTCCAGCCTGGGGGACAGAGCAAGACTCCATCTCAAAAAAAAAATAAAAATGTGTTCAACAGATGACATAAACATGCCAAAAAACTACTTGTGTGATGAAAATAATATTTTTGAAGAATATTTAATAACAGAAGAAAATGTCTATGATAGTATAAGTGAAAACTACAAAACAAGATATAAAACTATATCAGATAAGCCCAATTAAAAAACATTGTGTGTGTATGTGTGTTTACAAAAAGACATATAACTACAATAAAAGAAAATCCAGGCTGGGCACAGTGGCTTATGCCTGTAATCCCAGCACTTTGGGAGGCTGAGGTGGGCAGATTACTTGAAGTCAGTAGTTCAAGGCCAGTGTGACCAACATGGTAAAATCCCATCTCTACTAAAAATACAAAAATCAGCTGTGTGTGGTGGCAGGCACCTGTAATCCCAACTACTTGGGAGGCTGAGGCACAAGAATTACTTGAACCTGGGAGGCAGAGGTTGCAGTCAGTCGAGATTGCGCCACTGCACTCCAGCCTGGACCACACAGGGACACTCCGTCTCAAAAAAAAAAAAAAAAAAAAAAAGAGCCAGAAAAGGTTAATACTGACTATATATAAATAGTAATATTACAAAATAATTTAATATTACACTATTCTTTGTACCATTTTGTGCTTTTTTTTTTTGAGACGGAATCTCGTTCTGTTGTCAGGATGGAGTACAACAGCATGATCTCGGCTCACTGCAACCCCACCTCCTAGGTTCAAGTGATTCCTTTGCCTCAACCTCCCGAGTAGCTGGGACTACAGGCACACGCCACCACGCCCATCTAATTTTTGTATTTTTAGTAGAGATGGGGTTTCATTGTGTTGGCCAGGATGGTGTCGATCTCTTGACCTTGTGATCTGCCCACCTCGGCCTCCCAAAGTGCTGGGATTAGAGGCGTGAGCCACCATGCCCAGCCCCATTTTGCGTTTTCTATATTCTCAATAATCACATGTTAATTTTATTTTTATTTTTTATTATTTATTTTTGAGATGGAGTCTCACTCTGTCGCCCAGGCGGGAGTGCAGTGGTGCTCCTAGAAGTTCTCTACGTCCCACCTTTCTCCCCACTCCATCCATTTCCTTTCTTTTTTCTGAGATGGAGTTTCGCTCGTTGCCCAGTCTGGAGTGCAATGGTGTGATCTCGGCTCACTGCAACCTCTGCCTCCTGGGTTCAAGCGATTCTCCTGCCTCAGCCTCTGGAGTGGCTGGGATTACAGGCGCGTGCCACCACGCCCAGCTAATTTTTGTATTTTTCGTAAAGACAGGGTTTCACCATGTTGGCCAGGCTGGTCTCAAACTCCTGACCTCAGGTGATCCACCCGCCTTGGCCTCCCAAAGTGCTGGGATTACAGTCATAAGCCACGGCGCCTGGCCAATTTTATTTTTTAAAAAAGAAAAAAAATTAAGAATCATTTTAGTGTACTTCATCTCACACACTCAAACTACTCTATGAACTTGAATTATTTAAATCACTTTGCCAGCCAAGCATGGTGGCTCACGCCTGTAATCCCAGCACTTTGAGAGGCCAAGGTGGGCAGATCACTTAAGTCCAGGAGTTCAAGATCAACCTGGGCAACATGGGGAAAAATGCAAAAATTAGTCAGTTGTGGTGGCTTGTGCCTGTAGTCCCAGCTACTTGGGAGGCTGAGGTGGGAGGATTACTCAAGCCTGAGAGGAGGTGGCTGCAGTGAACTGAGATCATGCCATTGCACTCCAGCCTGGGCAAAAGAGTGGGGCTCCGTCTAAAAAACAGTAATAATAATAATAAAAGAATACAAGCTGGGTACAGTGGCTCACACCTGTAATCCCAGCACTTTTGGAGGCTGAGGTGGGCAGATCACTTCAGGTCAGAAGTTCGAGACCAGCATGGCCAACATGGTGAAACCCTGTCTCTACTCTTTTGCTCAAATAAATGAATTAATAATTTTGCTTTAAAAATAGAGTGATCTGGGGTGGGGGCAGGGGGGAGGGACAACATTAGGAGATATACCTAATACTAAATGAGGAGTTAATGGGTGCAGCAAACCAACATGGCACATGGATACATATGTAACAAACCTGCACATTGTGCACATGTACCCTAAAACCTAAAGTATAATAATAAAAAATTAAAAAAATTAAAAAATTAAAAAAAAGAATTAAAGCATTAAAAAAAAAAATAGAGTGATCTATGCTTACATGGGCATAGAACCCTCTGGCAGGATAATTAAGAAGCTGGCAATGGTAGCTGTTTCTAAGCAAGAGAACTGATTGACTTGGAAATTTATCTTGTACTCTATATTTCTGAATTTTGTAACATATACCTGTATTACTCATTAAAAAGTTAATATAGGCTGAATGTGGTAGCTCATGCCTATAATCCCAGAACTTTGGGAGGCTGAGATGGGAGGATCACTTGTGCCCAGGAGTTCGAGACCAGCTTGAGAAACACAGTGAGGCCCTATCTATATAAAGAATACATTTTTTTAATTTAAAAAATACAAAAATTAGTTCTGCAACTAATTCACCACAGATTTACTCAGTGATTCCCACAGTCAACTGGCAAATGATAAAGTATCACTCCAATTCAGCAAAGAGCAAAAGAAGGCTGTTTTATATATGAAAGATTTTATAGCAGATGTGGCCCCAAATTAAGAATACAGGGCTGGGTGTGGTGGCTCACGCCTGTAATCTCAGCACTTTGGGAGGGCAAGGTGGGCAGATCACAAGGTCAGAGTTCGAGACTAGCCTGGTGAACATGGTGAAACCCTGTCTCTACTAAAAATACAAAAATTAGCTGGGTGTGGTGGCACACGCCTGTAATCTCAGCTACTAAGGAAGCTGAGGCAGGAGAATCACTTGAACACAGGAGGTGGAGGTTGCAGTGAGCCGAGATCGTGCCACTGCACTCGAGCCTGGATGAAAGAGCGAGGCTCCGTCTAAAAAATAGTAATAATAATAATAATAAAAGAATACAAGCTGGGTACAGTGGCTCACACCTGTAATCCCAGCACTTTTGGAGGCTGAGGTGGGCAGATCACTACAGGTCAAAAGTTCGAGACCAGCATGGCCAACATGGTGAAACCCTGTCTCTACTAAAAATACAAAAACTTAGCCAGATACGGTGACGGGTGCCTGTAATCCCAGCTACTTGGGAGGCTGAGGCAGGAGAATCGCTTGAATCTAGGAGGTGGAGGTTGCAGTGAGCCAAGATTACGCCACTGCACTCCAACCTGGGAGAGAAGAGTAAATCTACATCTCAAAAAAAAGAACACATATGGTTAACAGAAATAAAACACTATTATATAATCAAGAGTATAAGAAAACCTGTTTTCTAGGCAGCACAGCTCTATCACCAAAAAGCAAATAACCTTGAATGAGTACTAGAGATACTTGTGCCTCAGTTTCCTCCTATGCAAATAAAACATGGAATCAGAATATTCTAAATTATGTCCTAAAGATCTAAGTATTAGTCTCAATATTTCAAGTCATACCAGCTAATCTGCCCAAGATCCACAGTTCCCCAGGACTGAGTACATGTCAGGCTGCAGGGTCTTTTCTTGTATCTTGGTTTTGTATATGTTAGGAAAAAACATTCACTATCTCAATCAGATGTTATAAATAATTTGAACAAAAGCTCTGTTAAGTCTTATTTAGCTAAAGTATCAGCCAGAAGTAAGCACCTCCTAGCATGAAGGCTGACATTTTAATGAAATAAAGATGACCAAGTGATACTTAAAAGCATCTGAATCATAGCTTCATGATTTGGTCCTCAGATGGCATGAAGCCCCCCATTCTCACAGACAAGAAAACTGTGGTCAAGAGAGTTTGTCTGTAGTTCACAGAGCTACCTAGTCAAACTATCATGAGAAACCATTTTCTAATTCCAAGATCAGTACTCTTTCACCCAAACATGTTAGCTCATTTCCACATGAGAAAATCAAACCAGCAACCCAGACTGTATGCCTCAGTTTGCACTTCAGACACATACATTACATTATAAGTAAAACAGAAAATAAGCTATTATACACAAGATCTTAAAACATCATCACAAGCTCACTTACAGCACTCAACGGGTATAGAGGCTATCTGCAGAGAAAGGACTTTTCCACTGGGCTGTGGGATGTGTACACGAAACACAAGTCGTACTCTAGTATTCTTTCTGCCAATATCAGTTTCTCCTTTTCGAAGTTCTATATCTGAATTGCGGAGTTTCAAAATACCTGCACAATCAATACTAAAGAGAAAAATATAAAAATTTAATTTGTTTATTGATAATCGTGGTTATAAACAACTCAACTACATAGAAATTGTTAATTTGTCAGAAAAAAACTACCCAAAATTAGGTCAAAAAAGAAAAATATGTATGATTGCTTTCTCTGCTAAACTGAAGTTTAGGCATTAAAAATATTTTTGTATGATAAAGTGCAAAACTAAGTATAGTAGATTGTCTGCAAAGTTAATAATTCCTCTTCATTCCAGTATTTGCATGCCTTTCCTACTGCCATTAAGACGTAGAATATCTATGCCTGCTCTCCTTGAGAACTGGCCTATGACTTGCTTTGACAAATGGAGTGTGGCCAAGTGACAATATGCAAGTTATGAGCCTAGCACTGAAGAAGGCTGGTAACTTGCACTTTTGCTATCTTGGAGTCCTGAGTAAGAAGTCCAAATAGCATGGTGCAGAGAAAGGCCCAGACAATCCCTAACCACTCCAGCCACCCTAGCCATTTTGGATGTTCAACCCTAGCTGAGCTCCCACTTAATCCAAGTACTTAAGTGACCCCAGCTGACACCATGTGAATGGACCAGCTGAGCTCAGTTAACCCAAAGAATCATGCAAAATAATAGAGTGATTACTATAAGCCATTAAATTTACGGAGTGTTAGCACTAGACAGCTGAAATAAAGTAAAGACTCTTTAATTCTATACATGTAACTAGGTCAGAACAACAAATAATTCATCAACAGCATATTTAGACTTTTATAGTGCTGTATTTATTAATAATAACAATCCATCAGGCTAAAATTCTTGAATTTCTAAGGAATGCACATATAAGATGAAGGTTCTGCATTTAAGGTGTAACGTTTCATCATCTGCTAACTTTATTATTAAGTATGACTGTTTAACACACTATTATGGCAGGAAACAACAGAAGCTACAAAATACCTTTGTTATTCACATATTAGAAGCATAAAGCAAATGGATAACTAATTATGATCAAATATACTAGTTAACCTTGCTAACAAGGCATTCCTTGTTATCTGTCCTCTTACTGGATCTATTAACAGTTCCAACCCTAATGCTTATTGCACAGAGGCTGCAGAAGTCACTTTGAAGGACAATATGTTTCACAACTAGGATACCAAGACAAGAACCGGCCGGGCACAGTAGCTCATGCCTGTAATCCCAGCACTCTGGGAGGCCAAGGTGAGTGGATCACCTGAGGTCAGTATTTCGAGACCAGCCTGGCCAACACGGTGAAACTCTGTCTCTGCTAAAATACAAAAATTAGCCAGGCATGGTGGCATGTGCCTGTAGTCTCAGCTACTTGGGAGGCCGAGGCAGGAAAACTGCTTGAGCCCAGGAGGCAGAGGTTGCAATGAGCCGAGATCACACCACTGCACTCCAGCCTGGGCAACAGAGCGAGACTCCATCTCCACCAAAAAAAAAAGAAAAAAAAAAAAAAAAAAAAGACAACCAGTAAAACAGAAGGCAGAATCCCAAAAGGAATTAAGCCACTCAAAATTTTTCATCTTCAGAAAGACACAGGAGAAGAATTTTTTAAAATGCAACAATTTTGAAAACTAAAAAAGCATTTGCCATTTATAGATAACAAATTATATAACTGATATTGAACAACTGTGCTTTAGCTCAAAGCAGTATTGATCAAGTTATATCAAATTAGTGATTATTCATGTTAACATGCCAACATGGGTCTTCAGGGGAAATAGCAGAGATCATCTGTGTTATTAAGTACTGAGCAAAGGCATTCTAGCAGCAAGCTAAGTTCCTAATAGATGTGAAATAACAGTACCAGAAAGTACATCTGAAAACTCTTAAATGCAAAAAACAAAAAAGCAAGCAAAATAAAACAAGAAAAAAACTCTTATGTAGCAGTGAAAATAAGTATTAAATTATCTTTAAAACTACATTTATTTATTTATTATTTTTTTAATTTTTTTGAGACGGAGTCTTGCTGTGTCGCCAGGGTGGAGTGCAGTGGCGCCATCTTGGCTTACTACAACCTCCGCCTCCCGGGTTCAAGGGATTCTCCTGCCTCAGCCTCCCAAGTAGCCGGGATTACAGGCATGCACCACCACGCCCAGCTAATTTTTTTGTATTTTCAGTAGAGACGGGGTTTCACCATGTTGGCCAGGATGGTCTCAATCTCCTGATCTCGTGATCCGCCCACCTCAGCCTCCCAAAGAGCTGGGATTACAGGCATGAGCCACCACGCCATTTTAAATCAAGGTGTAGCACTGCTACATCAATATTAATCCAATGTTAAAAAACAGAGGGGCCGCAAAGAGCTAAGGCAATAAATACTGGCATCCTATATTTAAAGCATCTTGTAGGGTAGCTCTATGGCTTATGGGTTAGTGTAATGGTCTTAAAAAAGAGATTAGGCTTGAAATAACCAAGCCCGTGGCTTAGTAGGCAGAACCAAGGGAATATCTACGAATTTTTCCACACCTTATTGCCTTAAGAGAACAGTAAAGACACTTAATACATACTTAAGGCTCACTTATGCATAAATTATTTTGAACCATGGTCTTATCTATCACCTGGGAATTTTAAACCTACCATTATCTGGAACTATATTATATTCAACCACTGTACTGGATAATATAGTTACATTCAACAAGCTACTAGGATACTAGTTTATCCTAGCAATTAGCTACTGAGTAAACAGGCTCATTCATCTTTAGCTACCCTGTTATCTACAGTACCTAAAAAAGGTTTCTTAGGTTTAGTAACATCCTAGTTGCCCCTTATTTAATCCTTTCTCCAACATACATAATGCTTGGGTCCTACAGAACTCCTGTTCCACAATCTACCAGTACAGAGCAGACAGAATGGTCAAGAAGTTTCAGGTATGTGTGTGGTAGGGTTGCAGGAGGAGGACTAGCTGTATGTTACTAGTCATAGTGGTATTTCTGCAGCCTGGTCCTTTCTGGTCTAATATACACAGTATGTGCTAGATCTGGTTGAGGAAGGGACATAAATTATGACTATTACCCTTGTTCCGTGTGCTAGTAAATGGAAAATGATGAAGGAGACAGGTAAATTTAGATGCTACTGCTCCAATTCTTTCATATTATTTGGGATATGAGCCTTTCTCAATTTCTTGATAATTTTTCATAGAAATTATTGTACTCTTTTCTATTTATTGGTTTACATATTATTTTCAGAAAGGATATGAGGCATTTAACAATATAGATACAAATAAAGCCAAGGAAAAATAAATAGAAAAAATTTTAAAACACAATAGGAAGTAAACTCCAAATCTAGAGTTGTACAAATTACTATAATTACTGTAAATGGGCTTGACTATGAAGTTCCTGGAAGCCAAGGCAAAAAGTAAATGTGATAAAGTTGTTATAGGCCACTTGTTGTATGGTAAAGCAAAATCTACCACGCCATAGGGAAACACTAACTTTTTTCCTTTAAGTTGAAAGGACTGTGTTTGTGTGTGCATGCACACACACATGCAATAGTGATCAACCTAAGAGAAACTGTCTTTAATAGTGGTTTTTCAGATTATGAAGTATGTTTATGGCTATTTCTCATACTGTCCCTCAAGCCAAGTTAAGAAACAGAATAAACTTGTGATTTTTCTATTTAACTTGATTCGAATATCGTGCTTTGAATATCCAGAGGAATGAATGCAAACATGGCCTGCAAACTATCATCTAGGGATCAATTTCCTAAGTTTTTGGAAAAAGATAGTTCAAAGGTGATTTTTAAATTTCCCTCTACAGCTGAATAATCACATATCACAAGCTTCTGATGCCATATAAAAAAGTAAGATCCCAGAACAAAAGGGAAGAAGCCTACTTGTATTCTCATTCAGAGGTTGGGCATCTTACCTTATTTGAAAATGTGTCCAATAGGATGCCTGGTGTCAGTATTTTTCTCAAGAAAGTTTTGCTCGAGTATCTGAATAAATACAGGCTGAGATTCCAAAGTTCTTTCTACATTATAGAACACAAATGTTTAAGGCCAGTGCAGTGGCTCACATCTATAATCCTAGCATTTTGGGAGGCTAAAGCGAGTGGACTGCTTGAGGCCAGGAGGTCGAGACCAGCCTGGTCAACATGGCAAAACTCTGTCTCTACTAAAAATACAAAAATTAGCCAGGAGTGGTGGTGCACGTGTGCAATCTCAGCTACTTGGGTGGCTGAAGCACAAGAATCATTTGAGCCTGGGAGGCAGAGGTTGTAGTGAGCCAAGATGGTGCCACTGCACTCCAGCCTGGGCAACAGATTTAGACAGTCTAAAAAAAAAAAAAATTTAAGAGTAGAGATTATCAGCTAGCTGTCTGCCTTTGCTGTGAAAAAACTCTGTCATAGCCCCTATGCAACGATTTGCTGGGTTGGGTTCTTGAGTATTTTCCATTTGAACCAAAGCAGGCAAAAATAAGATTTTATTTAAATTTATATTAACTTTTCTTTTCTGGTAATAAATAACAGAATAAGGGTTTTTTTATGGTTTTTTTTTGTTTGTTTTTTTGAGACTAAGTCTCACTCTGTCACCCAGGCTGGAGTGCAATGGCGCAATCTGGGGTCACAACAACCTCTGCCTCCTGGGTTCAAGCGATTCTCAAGCCTCAGCCTCCTGAGCAGCTGGGACTACAGACAGGACCACTATGCCCAGCTAATTTTTCTATTTTTTAGTAGAGTTGGGGTTTCACCATATTGGCCAGGCTGGTCTCGAACTCCTGACCTCAGGTGATCCGCCCAAAATAAGTTATGTATTGAGGCAATTTTTATTTTACCTAATAGAAACATATCATTTTGTATGTCCTCAGGGGGTACACTCAGCTCATCTAAAAAGTTTATTTAAATATAAATTTAAGTGAAGAGAGCTCAAGACTGAAATCCGATTTGTTTTTTTTTTTCTTTTTGAGTCGGAGTTTCACTCTTGTTGCAATGGAGTGATCTCAGCTCACTGCAGCCTCCACCTCCGGGGTTCAAGCAATTCTCCTGCCTCAGCCTTCTGAGTAGCTGGGATTACAGGCGCCCGCCACCACACCCAGCTAATTTTTTGTATTTTTAGCAGAGACGGTTTCACCATGTTGGCCAGGCTGGTCTCAAACTCCTGGCCTCAGGTAATCCGCCCGCCTCGGCCTCCCAAAGTGCTGGAATAACAGGTGTGAGCCACTGCGCCCAGCTGAAATTTGTTTTATAGGACTGTTCTTGCAATAGCATGGGATGGATGTTATTCCTGCCTTAAGAAAGGTCTGTGGGCCAGGCATGATGGCTCACGCCTGTAATCCCAGCACTTTGGGAGGCCAAGAGGGGTGGATCACGAGGTCAGGAGATCATGACCATCCTGGCTAACACAGTGAACCCCGTCTCTACTAAAAATACAAAAAAATTAGCCGGGCGTGGTGGCGGGTGCCTCTAGTCCCAGCTACTCACGAGGCTGGGGCAGGAGAATGGCATCAACCCAGGAGGCGGAGCTTGCGTGAGCCGAGACTGCACCACTGCACTCCAACCTGGGCCACAGAGCACGATTCCATCTCGAAAAAATAAATAAAAATAAAAAAAAAAAAAGAAAGGTCTGTAGTGTAGTTTGAAACAATTTCTGTAATAAAAATCTAAGTTTCCCATGTCTGGTTGTGCCTACTACCCATTGATAGGTGCCTACTCAATATCCTTTCTTTTCTTCTTCCTTAGTAATAGGCCCCTACATTGCTTTGTTTTTTGTTTTAAAAGACAGGATCTCACTCTTGCCCAGGCTGGAGTGTAGTGGCACTATCTCGACTAACTGCAACCTCTGCCTCCCGGGCAAGTGATCCTCCCACCTCAGTCTCCCAAGTAGCTGGGACTACAGACAGGCGCCACCGCAACCGGCTAATTTTTGTAATTTTAGTAGAGACAGGGTTTCGCCACGTTGCTCAGGCTGGTCTCAAACTCCTGAGCTCGGGTGATCTGCCTGCCTTGGCCTCCCGAAGTACTGAGATTACAGGCATGAGCCACGGTGCTCAGCCTCCCTAAATTATTTGAGGTGACAATGTGTTCTGGTAAATATAACATGTGTTCCTTACATATAAGCATGATCAATGAGATGCAGAGTTGTTAAGTAGGTTTTAGGAAAAGGCTCTTAAAAGAGGATTTGACACCGGTGGGAGTTCCCTTTTACCCTTCCTCCACACTTTTCTCCTTATTATCCCTTCTGGTAATAAGGATGTCATGGCTAGAGCTCCAGCAGCCATTTTAGATCATAAGACAATCTTTAGGATGGAAACCACATGCTAAAGATGGCAAAGAAGAAAAAACTTGCTTGGGGCCCTAATGACTTATGCAGCTACTGTGCTAGCCCTAAAATATCTATCTGTATATTTCTTTTATGTGATAAAACACTAAACCTCTAACTGTTCAAGGCACTGCATATCAGGTTTCTATTACAGGCAACTATATATAATCCTAACTAATCCTTTTGTACAAAACTCTATTGCATTCTCATTCAGAAGTTGGCCACCTCATCTTATTTGGAAATGTGTCAAGTGGGATGCCTGGAGGTAAAGTCAAAAGTTTTCCTTAAGGAAATAAAACAATCACAATTGTATCGTAATTGTTTATTTATTGTCTACCCTATTAGATAGACTGTGAGCCATTTGATGAAAGTCCAGATACAGTATTTATATCCCTATCACCTAGGATATGGCTTGGCTGGTAATATATAGTATAAAAACACTTACTGAATTGAATTTTCCTTCTGGAAATATGCTACCACTCATAGAAAATGTACTAAATGTACATTATTTATGTAATGCCATTTAGAACAATATTTTATATTTATATTCAAAAATATATTTACTTTTTTTCTGAAAGTATAGAGAAAAAAAGAACTGCACATTTTAGGTATATTTCAAAATACCTGGCTGACATATTGTTTTCAGGAAGAAGAGGAACTTCCAGAACTTTTGTACTGGCAATTATTATCTCTTGGCTTGCAGTAGCGACTGTCTTCCCAGTGATTCGATGCACCTGGTAAAATGCATGAGGTCGTAAATATCGATCATCTGCTGTCCCAATAAACATTTGTAGATTTATCGGCTTTTCATTATAGCCCAGGAGCTAATCAGGAAAAAGAAACACAGAAAAGCACAATTCATTATCCATGCATTTTACAATATGTCAACAATTGTAAGTCTATTATATCTCTATCATATACTATTGATACACAAAATGTTATTTCAAAAAATACAACCAAAAGTAACCAGTGAGCAGCCCTCCAAATTTCCAAATTAGTTTAAGAAATAAAACACTGGAATGTGTTACATAAAGGAATGTAGGTTTTTTTTTTTTTTAAGATAAGTATCTAGATCAACCAAAACTGTACAAAGCTTTCTGACTGCTATAGAAAACACAAAAGAAATACTGATTCTGTACTCTGGGCAACATTAACCATTCAGACCGGACCTAAAGATTTGGGTATATAGGAAGGTCCTCTAACAGACTGTTAAATCGGAGACATTTTGTTTTAGTAGAAAGAGTCTGAAAACCCCTATTCCATATATTATAAACTTACAATTTTATAAGTATAAACTTACAGACCCCAAGCAGCCTAGCTAAGGCTAAAACTGAAATGAGATTTTGAGCTGCCACCAACCACAGGGAGACAAGTTTTCCAGGCTGACTCCAACCAAGTTAAATGCCTACTTAAGCAAACAACTTCAACAATCTTCGGGAAAGAGAGAGGGAGAGAGGGAGAGGAGGAGAGAGAGAAAGAGACTGAGAGAGAGAGAAAATCTGTCTGTACCTTTGTTTTCTATGCTTTTTTTTTTCTTTTTTATTGCCTAATTGCTCTGGCTAGGACTTCTAGCATAAGGCTGAATCGCAGTAGTGAAAGAAGGCATCCTTGTCTTGTTCCTGACGTTAGAGGGAAACCTTTCCGTCTTTAACCATTAAGTGTGATATTAGGTGTGAGTTTTTCAAGAATCCTCTTGATCACATTGTTTCCCTCTATTTTCAGTTTGCTGCTTTGTTTTGTTTCATTTTGTTTTGTTTTTTGAGATGGAGTCTCGCTCTGTCGCCCAGGCTGGAGTACAGTGGTACGATCTCTGCTCACTGCAACCTCTGCCTCCTGGGTTCAAGCGATTTTCCTGCCTCAGCCTCCCGAGTAGCTGGGATTACGGGCACCCACCAACATTCCCAGCTAATTTTTGTATTTTTAGTACAGATGGGGTTTCACCATGTTGGCCAGGCCTATCTGAACTCCTGACCTCAGGTGATCTGCCCGCCTCGACCTCCCAAAGTGCTGAGATTACAGGTGTTGAGTGACTGTGCCCAGCTATTTTGCTTTTTTTAAATCATGAAAGCCTGCTGAATTTCGTCAAAGGTTTTTTTCTCTATCAACTGAGATGACCACATGGTTTTTCTCTTCATTCTACTAATGTGGTATATTACATAGATTAATTTTCATATGTTGAACCACTCTTGCTTTCCTGGGATAGATCCCACTTGATCATGGTGTATAAACTTTTGTAGTGTGCTGATGGATTTGGTTGCTGAGCACTTTGTTGAAGACTGTTGCATGTATATTCATGAATGATATTGGTTTGCAGTTTTCTTCTCTTGTATCTTTGTCCCCATCATTATCCATTTGTTTTTGTTTTTGTTGTTATTGTTGTTGTTGTTTTTGAGATGAAGTCTCACTCTTGTCCCCCAGGCTGGAGTGCAGCGACACGATCTCAGTCCACTGCAACCTCTGCCTCCCAGGTTCAAGCGATTCTCTTGCCTCAGCCTCCCGAGAAGCTGGGATTGATTACAGGCACCTGCCATCACACTCTGCTAATTTTTGTATTTTTAGTAAAGACGAGATTTCACCATGTTGGCCAGGCTGGTCTCAAACTCCTGACCTCAGGCGATCCACCCTTCTCCCAAAGTGCTGGGATTACAGGCGTGAGCCAATGCACCCAGCCAATCCATTTAACTTAAAATAAAAAACTGTCTCTGCCCTACTGAAAATCCTCCATCTTTTCATGTATACAGAATCCACCTTTTCCTCAAGGTAATTTAGGATTCTTATTATAGTAATTCTAAAGTCTCTTTCCAATATCTAATCTAAGCCTTCTCTCAGTCTGCTACCATTGAGTGTTTTCTCTCTTTAATGTGGGCCACATTTTCTTGTGTGTGTACGGTTGTTTATTGTTTTAATGGACATTTAGTATAAAAAAAGTCTAGAGACTCAAGCAGAAAATATTTACCTCCAGAAAGGGGCATGCTATTTCTTTTGTAAGGTCATAGTTCTTAAACTGTGTCTGGACTTCAACTGAAGCTATAGTCTGATTCAGTATAGCACTGGCTTTAAAGGCCTGGCGGGTGGAATGTCTCTCTCTTCTGCCTGGTGAGGAATCTGAGAGCTGGCCAGATTCCAGAGATCTACCTATGCTTCACAACCAAGTCTCTGGTCCTTGAAACTGTTGGAAGACCTTCCTCTGATTTACCACCTGGCTGATGATTTTTTAATCTATGAGGAGTTCTCTATGCTCTTCAGTCTTGCTCTTTATTTCTGAGCCTCAGGGTATCTCTTCAGCCATGTTACTAGATCTTGGGTCTTTTGAGATTGGCTTGGAGAGACTTCTTTCAGCTCTCCTGATAATACTTCAGTCTTTGTAAATGACAGCCTAAGTGCCTAAGGGTTTCTGCCTTCGGTAGGTAAAACTATGAAATGAGGGGGTCTCACTTCTCCTGCCATGCCTCCTCCTCCTTGGGATGGTAGCCTCCTTGTATGTGGTGGAGTCTTACAGGTGAGTTTTATTCCCGCCTACTTGCCCAGCCTTGGCTTTACAGTGGAATTTGTAACCAGGCAACTTCCCAATTTATTGGTTATCCTCCCTGTACCCAGAAGAAGACATTAAGACTTTTGCCTCTTACTAGGTAATGTAATTTTACCCAGGATAGTTTTCAGTCCTGTAACATTTATAAAGAAGCAATTAAAGCCTGGACTATTGCAATAGCCTTGTAACTGCTCTCTGTCTTCCCTCTTGTTGCCCTATAGCCCATTCTCTATCCAAGAGTCAGAATAAACTTGTTAACATGAATTGGATAACTTTGACTCCCCTCCTCAGAACTCTCTAATGGCTTCCCTCCACATTTAGAACAAATTCAAATTCCCTATGATGGTTTACACAGCATAAGGTGATTAGGGCCCTGGCTAAACTGTTGGCCTTACCCTTTCCACAGTCTGCTCTAGCCTTGCTGGCCTTATTGTATGAACCACTCAAGCTCATTCCTAATGTCAGGGCTTTCACACTTAATATTTTATGCCTCTGAAATATCATTCCCTCTGATCTTCATGTTACTTGACTTCATTCAGATACGTAAAGGTCAGTTCCCTGAGAGGAGACTACAATATTTAAAATATAATATCTGAGTCTCCTTATCTTGTGCTTGCCTACGTCCTATATTAAGAATAAATTCCTGCCCTTTCAGGAGCTTCAGGTAAGCATATGATAAAAATCAATTAAGCCTCTATGACAGAGAAAGGATGAAATCATGGAAACAAGTTAAGAGGGCTGAGGCACTAAAATCATGTGTGCTGAAAGTTTAAACTAGGGTGGAAGCAGGATCATAAATAGAAAATAGAAATGGAAAGGGATGAATGAATGGAAAGGATGAATGAATCTTTCCTAGAAGGCCCTAAAGAGATTTTCGTAACTAACTATACACAGAATAATAGAGGGATTGAATAAGTCAGATCTGAGCTTCAGTACCCAGGAGAATGATGGTATCACTAGGAAACAAAGTATAAGGCTGGCCATCATGGCTCACACCAGTAATCTCAACACTTTGGGAGGCTGAGGCAGGAGGACTGCTTGAGGCCAGGAGTTCAAGACCAGCAACACAATGAGACCCCCATCTCCACATACACACACACACACACACACACACACACTAGCTGAGCATGGTGGTGTGCTCCTGTAGTCCTAGCTACTTGGAAGGCTGAGGTGGGAGGGCTGCCTGATCCCAGGAGTTCAAGGTTACAGTGAGCTATGATTATGCCACTAAACTCCAGCCTGGGCGACAGAGTGTGAGACTTTGTCTCTTAAAAAAATAATAATGTGGGCTGGGCATGGTGGCTCACACCTGTAATCCCAGCACTTTGGGAGGCCAAGGCGGGCAGATCACAAGGTCAGGAGATCGAGACCATCCTGGCTAACACGGTAAAACCCCGTCTCTACTAAAAATACAAAAAATTAGCTGGGCATGGTGGCAGGTGCCTGTAGTCCCACCTACTTGGGAGGCTGAGGCAGGAGAATGGAGTGAATCCAGGAGGCGGAGCTTGCAGTGAGCCAAGATTGGGCCACTGTACTCCAGCTTGGGCGACAGAGCGAGACTCTGTCTCAAAAAAAAAAATAATAATAATAATAATAATGTGAAGTCACTGATTTTGGAAAAAGATTAATGTTGTCAATGCTGGTCACACCATAGTCGAGGTAACAGTGAGACATCTATATGGAAATGTGAGGCTACATAAGATGTATATGCTTTTTTTTTTTTTTTTTTGAGATGGCGTCTTGCTCTGTCGCCCAGGCTGGAGTGCGGTGGCACGATCTCGGCTCACCGCAAGCTCTGCCTCCCGGGTTCACGCGATTCTCCTGCCTCAGCCTCTGCAAGTAGCTGGGACTACAGGCGCCCGCCACCACGCCCGGCTAATTTTTTTTTTTGTATTTTCAGTAGAGACAGGGTTTCACCGTGGTCTCCATCTCCTGACCTCGTGATCCGCCCGCCTCGGCCTCCCAAATGCTGGGATTACAGGCTTGAGCCACCGCATCCAGGCAAGATGTATATGCTTTTAGCCCAGCCATAATGCTATGGCATAATAAACACAATGCTTTACTATCTAACTTTTTTTGGGGGGGGCGGGGCAAGGAGTCTCACTCTGTCACCCAGGCTGGAGTGCAATGGCGCAATCCTGGCTCACTGCAACCTCTGCCTCCTGGGTTCAAGCGATTCTCCTGACTCAGCCTCCCAAGCAGCTGGGACTACAGGTGTGCGCCACCATGCCCGGCTAAATTTTTGTATTTTTAGTAGAGACAGGGTTTCACCATGTTGGCCACGCTGGTCTTGAACTCCTGGCCTCAGGTGATCCACCTGCCTTGGCCTCCCAAAGTACTGAGATTACAAGTGTGAGCCACTGCACCCAGCCTGCTATCTAATTTGATAACAAGATAACACACAGTCCACTGTGCCTCAAAAGAATGACATTCGATATCTGCTTTTTCTTGTTTTGACATGATGAGTATGTACTGATTATTATTTTTTTAAAGTCCCAATGCAGCAATACTTGCGGCACTTGAAACACTATTGCGTTTTAACTGCATCACTGTGATTTGTACTGCCCTGAGCGGTAGTGTGAAGTGATGAGAGTGCCACTTATGTTCTCTGTCTTACTCAACTCTGTCGTTGTAACACAAAAGTAACCAGTCAATACATAAATGAAAAACAATCGTTATGGATGGTTAGTTTGGAATTCCACATAGTTTTCACATCAGAAAATAGTATTCTTTTAATTTTTTTCTCCAACCATGTAAAAATGTATAAAAACCACTCCTGGTTCACAAGCTGTACAAAAACAGGTAGGGCCAGACGTGAAGGCATGCACCTGTAGTCCCAGCTACCTGAAAGACTGAGGCAGGAGGATTATTCCTGCCTCTGAGGCCAGTTAAAGGCTGCAGTGAGCTATGATTGCACGACTACACTCCAGCCGGGGCGACAGAGCAAGACTCTTTCTCTTTAAAAACAAAACACCAGGTGTAGGGCCCATTTTGGCCTATAAAAGCCATAGTTTGATAACCCCTGGTCTAGAATGGTATTTCTTTTTCTTCTGAGCAAATGCTTTAATATCCAGTAGAATTATACCTTTTTTTTTTTTTTTTGAGACAGAGTCTCGCTCTGTTGCCCAGGCTGGAGTGCTGTGGCGTGATCTCAGCTCACTGCAATATTCACTTCCCCGGTTCAAGCAATTCTCCTGCCTCAGCCTCCCTGGTAGCTGGAACTGCAGGCACATACTACCATGCCCGGCTAATTTTTTTTTTTTTTTTTTTTTTTTTGTATCTGTAGCAGAGATGGCGTTTCACCATGTTGGCCAGGCTAGTCTTGAACTCCTGGCCTCAAGTGATCCGTCCACCTCGACCTCCCAAAGTGCTGGGATTATAGGCGTGAGCCACTGCACCTGGCCTTTTTTTTTTTTTTTTTTTTTTTTTTTGAAACAGAGCCTCACTCACTTTGTCAGGTTAGAGTGCAGTGGCGCCATCGAGGCTCACTGGAACCTCCGCCTCCCGGGTTCAAGTGATTCTCCTGCCTCAGCCTTCTGAGTAGCTGGGATTACAGGTGCCTGCCATCATGCCCAGCTAATTTTTGTATTTTTAGTAGAGACGGGGTTTCACCATGTTGGCCAGGCTCGTCTCGAACTCCTGGCCTCTGGTGACCCACCCTCCTCAGCCTCCCAAAGTGCTGGGATTACAGGCGTGAGCCACTGTGCCCAACTTAGAATGGTATTTCTTAACTTGGACAGTATCACCCTCTGCAGGAGAGGGTGGTGGTGGAACAGAGGCATTTTTTAAATGTTGTGAATATGTGTTTAGTTGCCAACATGATAAGTGGGGTGCACTATAGGTACTTAAGGAGAAAGGGCCAGAGATTCAACTTTATCTCAATACATGGGATAACTATAGTTCTTCAAAGTGAATAGTCTACATCTCACAGAATTTGAGAATATCCCATCAGACATTCATGTATAAGGAAAATGTTTATAAACTTAGAACTCCTTAGTATATATATATTAATACCCCCAAATGATGCAATTTTAACATACATGAATTTTTCATGAGTACAACTTACCATGTAAAGAGTTCATCATTTCAGAAAATCATGTCATTGTCAGTAATGCCACTCAGGGAATTTAGGGTGATGATCAACACGCCTGCCTTTGTACCTGGCAACATTCACACTGATAGTGCAGGTGTAAGTGTCCAACTACTTCACTGTGTCTTCTATAGTCATTATTAAGCAGGTGTTAAGTGTCCAACTACTTCACTGTATCTTCTATAGTCATTATCAAGCCTTTTCACTTTGAAACTTTTTTTTTTTAAGATGGGGGTCCCACTATTTTGCTCAAGCTGGTCTCGAACTCCTTGACTCAAACGTCCTCCTGCCTCAGCCACCCAAGTAGCTGTGATTACAGGTGTGAGCTACAATGCCTAGCCATACTTTTAAACTACTGTATTAGTCCATTCTCATACTGCTATAAGAAACTGCCCGAGACGGGGTAATTTATAAAGGAAAGAGGTTTAATTGACTCACAGTCCCCCATGGATAGGGGGCCTCAGGAAACTTACAGTCATGGTGGAAGGTAAAGGGGAACCAAGGCACCTTCTTCACAAGGTGGCAGGAGGGAGAATGAATACAGGAAAAACTACCAAACACTTACAAAGCCATCAGATCTCATGAGAACTCACTATCAAGAGAACAGCACGGGGAAACTGCCCCAATGATTCAATTACCTCCATCTGGTCTCTCCCTTCACACGTGGGAATTATGGGGATTACAATTCAAGATGAGATTTTGGGTGAAGACATAGCCAAACCACATCAACTATAATTTAGTTTATATATTTATTTTTCTCTTAATAGTACTGCATTATAACTGATATTCTTAAAACTATACATGTAGTCAATTATATCACTTTTTTTTTTTTTTTGATTCAGGGTCTCGTTATGTCACCTAAGCTAGAGTGCGACAGCACAATCATAGCTCATCACAACCCTGAGCTTCTGGGCTCAAAGGATCCTTCCACTTCAGTCTCTACAGTAGCTAGCACATCAGGAGTGTGCCTCCAAACCTAGCTTTTTTTTTTTTTTTTTTGTAGATATAGAAGTCCCACTAGGTTGCCCTGGCTGGTCTTTCGACTCTTGGTTTCAAGTGATCCTCCTGCCTTGGCCTTCCAAAATGCTGGTATTACAGGCATGAGCCACTGTGCCTGGCCTAATTGTATTATCTTTAAATTTCCATTTCAAGTTAATAAAGTAGCATTACAAAATGGATGTGGGTCTTTTTTTTGAGAGTGGGGCTAGGTCTGATAGAGTTGAGAACCACTGATCTAGAAGACTTGTAAACAAAGAGGCACAAAGACCTCAGGATATAACCACCAAAGGTTTATTATAATGTTTTGCAACAGGCAAGATTCTTTATTATAATTCATACTGCAGAAACAATTCCAGATTCAAGGAAGATGACAAATCGTAATTCCAACTACCCTTCTCAAAGGATATAAGTAGAGCATATAAAGCAGGAAAAAATAGCTAATAAATAAATGGAAAAAATGCTCAATCTTATTAGATATCACATAAATAAGAAAACCACTTTTAACCTATCAAAAAAGCAAAGAACAGAGAAGTGGTAATAGTCTACACAGACAACTTTTCCCCTTTGTGGCTATTTATATGATTTGCTCATTTTCTGTTTCTATTTTAGTATTATTAATTTTACAAGCCCTTTAGATATACTAAGCATATTAACCCTTTGTCTGCCTTACAAGTTATAAATATGGTTTTGTTTTCCATTTATCACCAATTCTGGATCAATTTCCGCTCCTCAAAAGGGAACCATTTGTAACCCTTTTCACTGTTTCTTTTGGAACTTACTTCCATATTTCTAAGGAACATGTTAATAGTGCTATTTCCTAATGTTTTTCAAGGTTAGATATATTATCTTTTGAACTTTCAATGTTCGCATTATAACTGTATACATGTTACTTGCAGCTCAGCCATGTAGTGTATTTTAATTATATTTCCTTTTTCTGCATAAACAAAAATCCAAAGTAACAGTAACTTAAACATGTTAAAAGTAAAGTTTATTTCTTAGAATCTACAGGTCTTTTCTACTGGACCAGTGAGTTTGCCTAAACACATCCTGCAGTCTTCTGCCTAGGGAGCATAATAAACCTATTGCAAGCATTGTGGGAACTAATAAAACGGTCAGAGGTCTCACTATTCAGTATGCAGACTTCCATTATGCCTTCCGTTCCACCCCCACCCCATTTTAAGAACAGATCATTAAGCCTTGCCTTTAGCTCTTCCAGAATCTAGAACCTCCACTTCATTCTCTCTACAGAATCACCAGATTCTCTCAGGGTAAGACAGGCATTATCACTAGGCTGTACCACACAGGAAAGAAACATCTGGGAAATTTAACTCCTTTTTAAATTCAATTTAATTTTTTTTTTCTTTTTGAGATGGAGTCTCACTGTGTTGCCCAGGCTGGAGTGCAGTGGCGCTGCAACCTCCACCTCCCAGGTTCAAGCAATTCTCCTACCTCAGCCTCCTGAGTAGCTGGAACTACAGGCATGGGCCACCATGCCCAGCTAATTTTTTGTATTTTTAGTAGAGACAGGGTTTCACCATGTTGGCCAAGTGGTCCCAAACTCCTGTCCTCAAGTGATCCACCCGCCTCAGCCTCCTAAGGTGCTAGGATTACAGGTGTGAACCACCACGCCTAGTCTTCACTCCTTCTTTTATAGACTTTTTATCCAATCTTCTTGTTTTCAGTCTCACCTCACATCCCACTTCCAGAGATATCCAGTACCTCAAATTCCTGAACCTTTCCAGAGTTCTCAGATGCAAAATGACTTGTGCTGCTTGCTTATTGGTTCTTTCTCACCTGCCAGCAGGCTTAAGCTACAGCTGTCTTATGTTTAGTGAAAGTAAACGTGTTCAATTTATTACATCTATGTTTCCATTTTCTGTATATATTTTAATTTTTATGTAGTCAAAAAATCTATCAGTGTTCTCATTTGTAATTTTTTTACACATTTTAGTGTAAAATTAATAAATTTCAAAGCTTTAATTAATATAAACTATTCCATAAAACTATAAAATGCCAATATGATCACAATAACAAAAACAAAAACTAGGTCAGGCGCGGTGGCTCACACCTGTAATCCCAGCACTTTGGGAGGCCAAGGCAGGTGGATCACCCGAGGTCGGGAGTTCGAGACCAGCCTGACCAACATGGAGAAACCCCATCTCTACTAAAAATACAAAATTAGCCAGGCATGTTGGCGAATGCCTGTAATCCCAGCTACTCAGGAAGACTGAGGCAGGAGGATCACTTGAACCCAGGAGGCAGAGGTTGCGGTGGGCCAAGATCGCGCCATTGCACTCCAGCCTGCGCAACAAGAGCAAAACTCTGTCTCTAAATAAATAAATAAATACATAAACCTTAAATAAATCAATAACTAAAAAGAAATTGGAAAAGTTTGGGCATATATTTTATGTGTGTCTGTGCAAAACCAAATTTCAGCCATTATTCTTTTGGTTTATGTGGCGGCAGATGGGGTAAGTAATAATGCCACGTGAGATTCATCCAGATTTATACCCAAAGGTAAAAAAAATGAAGGTAGAGAGTGGTTATAGTTCACTGCATCCTAAAACTCCTGTGGACTATATGTCTTTTTCTTTTTTTTTTTCAGTTCACAGATAAAGAATCTGAAGCTAACAATGATTAGGCAACTTCCTCACATTCATCTATTAAGTGATTAGTCATTCCTTTTCGGTATACCTGTTGCTCTTTCATGTTTAATCATAAATTTAACAAATTATTCTACATGACCAACTGTTCATCAGGTGGAGAAATAAACAGCAACAACTTTACCACTTGCCTGTGAGCACTGTGAAGAGGACAGTATCCATCTTGTTATCTCCAGAGCCTAACAGAGCGCCTAGCACATTACAGGCATTCAATCATTGTTGAAAGAATAAATTTTAGAATAACAGAGTACAATTTGGTGAAGCAAAATAACTCATGAAGTTAGTCAATACATTATTTTTAAAAGAACTGTAGGCAATTTGCTTTTATATAGAAAAAGAAAAAACAAAACAAAAAAAATTATAGGGCATTAAAGTAGCTGGTCAAAATGAGGTAGTTAAATCTAAAATAGAGAATACAAATAAAAAATTTTGCTATTACCTATTAAGTTATCCAGATATCAAATAACATACTGGCAAGTACTCTATACCAAAGAATCCTAGTCATATTAGATGGCTGACATGTATAACAGCTTGGCAAAGTCATAAGCCACTTGCTTTTTATACTTTGATAAAATAAACTGATGTTGGGGGAAGGTAATCACTAAGATTTCAAAGGGAATATATTTCGTAACACATATTTTGACCAACATCTGTTCCAGATGTATAATACCATAACATAAGAAAAATAGGGCTATGCCTTTCTATCTGAGAGATTTTTAAAGGAAGATCAAATAAACTAATTAGACTATTATCCCATCTGATTTCCAGAGAACCATTTATGTTGCAGGCAATAAATAAATTACTACTACTGTTAACACTAGTCTCTAAAAACTTTCACCAGTATCAGTATTCTCTTCAGTCCACCCTCTGCTTCGCAGAAAAAAGTAAGCCAAGCTGTTTGTTATGTTTCTGTATCGTTTCCATAGCAAAGGTCTGTGCCTGCTTAATTTAACTAAAGCTGGAGGGTTAAAGCCTGAAGGTCACTACAGGACAGACTACAGCAACTTCAATAAGAGCAGTTCCATTATCAGTTCTGCTAATTAGTTGGGTGGATGGGCTCTAAATATATTAGACCCATGACAACACATTGTAGAAATACTAAAAATACAAAATTAAATTTCTATAATATAGATTGCTTAAAACGAAAGTATGCATAAAAATGAAAAAATAATACAAACTTCATTTTTCAAATTTCAGTAACTTTTGGGATAAGATTCAAAATATGTATACCTTAATAAAACTTATCACTGTATAATATATAAGCTTTTTTAAAAAAATCCTTTTTTTTCTTTTTCTTTTGGGAGACAAGGTCTTGCTATGTTGCCCAGGCTGGCCTTGAACTCCTGGGATCAAGTAGTGATCCTCTTGCCTCAGTCTCCCAAGTAACTGGGATTACAGAATCACATCACTACACCTGGCTAAAACTTTCATTCTTCTTAAATAATTAGACTCATAGGAAGTTGCAAAAATAGTATGTATATGTACTACAGGTTGAATATCCCTAATCTGAAAATCCAAAATGCTCCAAAATTTGAAACTTTCTGAGCACTGATATGACACTCAAAGTAAACGCTCACGGGAACATTTTGGAATTCAGATTTTTGAATCAGGGATGCTCAACCAGTATGTATTCTGGAAATATTCCAAAATTTGAAAAAATCCAAAATCTAAGACACTTCCGACTTCTGATCCTAAGCAGACAAGGGATACTATAGCCCCATGTACCCTGCACCTAGCTTCCCCCAACTATAATACAGTACATATACTCACAATATTGAACTGTAGTTAGTACAATATCAAAACCAGGACATTGACACTGATATAATACTGCTAACTAGACTATAGATCTTATTCAGTTGTCATTGTTCTACATGCATTCATTTGTGTGTATAGTTTTATGCAATTTTATCCCATATATAGATTCAAGTAACTACTACCACAGTCAAGATATGAAGAAATTCTCTTGAGCCACCCCTTCATATTTGCACCCCTCAACCTGACCCCATTTCCTGGCACCAATCTATTCTCCATCTCTACAGTTCTGTCATTCTGAAAATATTACATAAATAGAATCATATAGTATATTGACTTTTCCACTCAGCATAAGTCTATGGAGAACTGTCCAAGTTGTTGCATGTATCAACAGTTTATTCTTTTATATTGCCGAGTGGTAGTACATTGTATGGATACACCAGAGTTTATTCATGTATTTGGTTTGTTTCTAACCTTGGGCTATTAAAAATAAAGTGTGGCAGAGCGTGGAGGCTCACGCCTGTAATCCCAGCACTTTGGAAGGCTGAAGTGGATGAATTGCTTGAGCTCAGGAGTTCAAAACCAGCCTGCCTAGGCAAGATGGTGAAACCCCATCTCTACAAAAAACATAAAAATAGCTGGGCATGGTGGTGCACACCTGTAGTCCCATATACTAGGAAGACTGAGATGGGAGGACGGCTTGGGCCTGGGAGTCTGAGGTTGCAGTGAGCTGCGATCGCATCACTGCACTCCAGCCTGGGTGATCTGCAATCTGCAGAGCCAGACCCTGACACACACACAAAAAAGAGAGAAAGAAAAGTTGGTTGTTAGGCCAGGCACAGTGGGTCAAGCTTGTGATCTCACAGCAGGGAGGCCAAGGTGGGAGGATCACTTGAGACTAGGAGTTGTAGACCAGCCTGGGCAACATAGTGAGACTGCCATCTCTACAAAAAAAATTTTTTTAAATCAGGTTGAGGCAGCCGTGTGCGGTGGCTCATACCTGTAATCCCAGCACTCCGGGAGGCCGAGGCGGGTGGATCACCTGAGGTCAAGAGTTCCAGACCAGCCTGACCAACATGGTGAAACTCCGTTTCTACTAAAAATGCAAAAATTAGCTGGGCGTGGTGGCAGGCACCTGTAATCCCAGCTACTCGTGCGACTGAGGCAGGAGAATCTCTTGAACCTGGGAGGCGGAGGTTGCAGTGAGCTGAGATGGAGTCACTGCACTCCAGGCTAGGTGACAGAGCGAGACTCCATCTAAAAAATTTAAAAAAAAAAATGAAGTTGAAGCTAGGCACAGTGGCTCATGCCTGTAATCTCAGCACTTTAGGAAGGCAAGGTGGGCGGATCACTTGAGCTCAGGAGTTCAAGACCAGTCTGGGTAACATGGTGAAACACTGTGTCTACAAAAAAAAAATAATGATGATGATAATGATAATACATAGTTGTTACGAATATTATTAACATACCTGCTATTGTGTAAGCATAAGGTTTTTGTTTTTTTTTCTGTTATAAATGCCCAAAAGTGAGATTGGTGGGGCATATGGGAAGCTTAGTTTTTTCAGAACCTAACAAACGATATTCCAGATTGGCTGTATCATTTCAACTCTCACTAGCAGTTTATGAAGCATCCAGTTTCTGTGCATCCTTGACAACATTTGGTATTCTATTTTTTATTTTAGCTGTTCTAATACGTATATAATGATAACTCATTGTGGTTTTAATTTGCATTTCCCTAATGGCTGGTGATGTCTGTTCATGTCTTTGGCACATTTTCTAACTGAATTGTTTTTATTGTTGAGTTTTGAGAGTTCTTTATACATTCTAGATACAAGATCTTTGACAGATATATGCTTTGCACATGTTTTCTCCGTGTCTGTAGCTTGTCTTTTCATCCTTTTAATAGCATCTTTCACAGAGCTAAAGTTTTTAATTTTGATGAAATCCAATTTATCAATTTTTTTCTTTTAGGTATGGTGCTTTTGGTATTATGTTCTAGAAATCTTTGCTTAGCCTGAGATCTTAAAGATTTTCTCCTGTTTTCTTCTAAAAGTTTTATACTTTTATGCTTTATTTTTTATGTTATTTTATTTTTTGAGATGGAGTCTCGCTCTGTTGCCCAGGATGGAGTGCAATGGCATGATAGCAGCTTACTGCAGCCTCCACCTCCCGGGTTCAAGCAATTCTCCTGCCTCAGCCTCCAGACTAGCTGGGTCTAGAGGTGAGCACCAGCATGCCCAGCTAATTTTTGTATTTTTTAGTGGAGATGGGGCTTCATTATGTTGGCCAGGTTGGCCTTGAACTCTTGACCTCAGCTCATCTGCCCGCCTCAGTCTCCCAGAATGCTGGGGTCACAGGTGTGAGCCACCACGCCTGACCTGTTTTATAATTAAATCCACAACCCATTTTGAATTAATTTTTGAGAAAGATGTGAGGTTTGGGTTAAGGTTTATTCTTTTGCCTTATGGGTGTCCAATTGCTCCAGCACTGTTTACTAAAAAGACAATGTAAAACCTCTTAAAGAATACTCATCTTTGTCTATAAACAGTATGTTACATAGAGTTACTATTACCTATTTTAAATTAAAAATTGACAATTCCAACTGATTTTCACATTTTGAAAAAAGTAGCATATCTCAAGTAATTCCTACAATGCTAATATTTTTTAGTAAATAAAACCCAATTTTATAACTATATAGCCTTTTTTTCCTTTTTTTTTTTTTTTTTTTTAAGCAAGGTCTTGCTCTGTTTCCCAGGCTACAGTGCATAACTCACTGCAGCCTCAACCTCCTGGGCTCAAGCAATCCTCCCAAGTAGCTGAGACTCCAGGTGGGTACCACCCTGCCTGGTTAAATTTTTTATTTTTATTTTTTGGTAGAGACAGGTTCTCGCACTATTGCTCAGGCTGGTCTCCAACTCCTGGCCTCAGGTGATCCTCCCTCCTCAGCCCCAAGGTACTGGGATTACAGGTGTGAGCCACTTCATGCGGGTACTATATACTTCTTATAATTTATTAATACAGGAAATCCTAGCCAGAACAATCAGACAAGAGAAAGAAGTAAAGGGCATTTAAGTTGGAAAAGAAGAAGTCAAACTATCTCTATTTGCCAAAGATATGATCATATACCTAGGAAACCCTAAAGACTTATTCAAAAGACACCTAGATTTTTTTTTTCTTTTCTGGAGACAAAGTCTCACTCTGTTACCCAGGATGAAATGCAGTGGCATGATCTCAGCTCACTGCAACCTCTGCCTTCCAGGTTCAAATGATTCTCATGCCTCAGCCTCCCAAGTAGCTAGGATTACAGGCACCCACCACCACGCCCAGCTAATTTTTGTATTTTTAGTAGAGACAGGGTTTCACCATGTTGGCCAGGCTGGTCGCTAACTCCTCCTGACCTCAAGTAATCCACCCACCTCGCCTCCCAGTGTTGGGATTACAGGCGTGAGCCACCATGCCAGGCCAACTCCTAGATTTGATAAATGACTCAGTAGCCTCAGGTTACAAAAGCAATGTACAAAAATCGGTAGCACTGCTACACACCGCCACCAACAACAACCAAGCTAAGAATCGAATCAAGAACTCAATAGCTACAACAAAAATAATAAAATACCTAGAAGTGTACTTACACAAGGAGGTGAAAGATCTTTACCAGAACCACAAAACACTGCTGAAAAAAATCATAGATGACACAAACAAATGGAAACACATCCCATGCTCACAGACTGGAAGACTCAGTATCATGAAAATGACCACACTACCCAAGGCAATCTACAGATTCAATGCAATTCCTATCAAAATACCAACATCATCTTTCACAGAATTAGAAAAAAAAAAAATCCTAAAATTCATATGGAACCAAAAAAAAGTCTGCATAGCCAAAGCAATCCTAAGCAAAAAAAAAAACAAATCTGGAACCATCACGTTACCTGACTTCAAATTATACATGGCTATAGTAACCAAAACAGCATAGTACTGGTATAAAAGTAGATATGTAGATTAATAGAACAGAGTAGACAACCTAGGAATAAAGCCAACTACTTACAACCAGCTGATCTTTGACAAAGCACACAAAAACATATATTGAAAAAAGGATACCCTATTAAATAAATGGTGCTGGGAAAACAGGACAGCCACACGTAGAAGAATGAAACTGAATCCCTATTTCTCATCACATATAAAAATCAACTCAAGATGGATTAAAGACTTAAAAGACCTGAAACCATAAAAATCCTAGAGGAAAACCTAGGAAAAACTTCTGGACATCACCCTAGGCAAAGAATTTATGATTAAGACCCCAAAAGCAAATGTAACAAAACCAAAAATAATAAATGGGGCCTAATTAAACTAAAAAGATTCTGCACTGCAAAAGAAATAATCATTGCAATAAACAGACAACCCACAGAATGGGAGAAAATATTAGCAAACTATACATCCAATAAAGGACTAATACCCAGAATCTACAAGGAACTCAAATCAGCAAGAAAAAAAACAAATAATCCCATCAAAAAGTAGGCAAATGACATGAAAAGACATTTCTCAAAAGAAGAAATACAAATGGCCCACAAACGTATGAAAAAAATGCTCAGCATCACTAACCATCAGGTAAATGCAAATTAAAACCACAATGAGATACCACCTTCCTCCAGCCAGAATGGCCATTATTAAAAAGTCAAGAAAACAATAGAGGTTGACATCGATGTGATGAAAAGGGAACGCTTGTACACTGCTGGTGGGAATGTAAATTACAAATTAATACAACAATTATGGAAAACAGTATGGAGATTTCTCAAAAAACTAAAAGTAGATCTACCATTCAATCCGACAATCCCACTACCGGGTATCTATACAAAGGAAAAGAAATCATTATATCAAAAAGACACCTGCACACATACATTATTCACAGCACAATTAACAACTGCAAAGATACGGAACCAACCTAAACGCCCATCAGCCACTGAGTAGATGAAGAAAATGTGGTATATCTACATCATGGAATGCTACTCAGCCATAAAAAGAATGAGATAATGTCTTTTGCAGCAACTTGGATGGCGCTGAAGGCCATTATTCAAAGTGAAGTAACTCAGGAATGGAAAACCAAATACCACTGGAAAGTCAGTATGTTTTCACGTATAAGTGGGAGCAAAGCTATGGGTACACAAAGGCATAAAGAGTGGTATAATGGATATTGTAGACTCAGAAGAGGGTAGGATAGGAGGGGGTGAAGGATAGAAAACTACATATTGGGTACAATGTACACTACTTGGGTGACCGGTGCACTGAAATCTCAGACTTCACCACTACACAATTCATCCATTTAACAAAAAACCACTTGTACCCCAAAAGCTACTGAAATAAAATATATAAATAATTCATTAATATACTATAGTTTCTCTGTCTTATGGGCTTCCAAACCAGTAATGTCCAAGATAACTTTCTGCAGTCACTAAAATACTCCTTTTTTTTTTTATTTCAATAGGCTTTTGGGTAAGATACTCTATATCCAAATTTTTTTTTAAAAAAATCCATGATCATTTTGTATTAATTTTATAAGATATAAGGTTTTAGGTCAAGGCTTGTTATCTTGCCCATGGATATCCAGTTGCTCTGACATCATCTGTTGAAAAGAAAATATAGTCAGTATCCACATGTGGCTACTAAACCTTGGAATGTTGTCAATGCAACTGAATAACTGAATTTTTAATTTCAGTTTAATTTAAATTGAAATAGCCATGTGTAGCTAGTGGCTTCTGGATTCCACTTTTGGACAGTGCAGCTCTAAACCCTTCCCTCTACTTAATACTTTTCCCTCCTTAATATCTATCTTTTCCCTAGATGTCTGCTTATTAATTAGCTAGACACTATGTTCAAATAAGAAGTCCCATTTCTGGCCAGGCCCAGTAGCTCATGCCAGTAATCCCAACGGGGGCGGATCATCCGAGGCCAGGAGTTCCGAGACCAGCCAGACCAACATGGTGAAACCCTGTCTCTACTAAAAATACAAAAAAACTAGCCGGGCATGGTGGCATGAGCCTTGTAGTCCCAACTACTTGGGAAGCTGAGGCATGAGAATTGCTTAAACCTGGGAGGCAGAGGTTGCAGTGAGCCAAGATTGCACCACTGTACTCCAGCCTGGGTGACAGAGTGAGACTCTCTCTCAAACAATAATAATAATAAAAATCCCTCTTCTTTCTTGTGGAAATAAAAAATAAGTACCTGATTCAACTCCATCAAATTTCAGGTCTCTATTTGCTCTCACAAAGATCTGAATTTCCTCCATTAAACGTTTATCATACTTTATTGGTACTATCTTATTTGCAAGTCTCAATGGACAATAAAGTTCATGGGAGTAGGCAACATGTCTGATTTCCCTCAGTGAATCCCCAGCTACATTAGCAAACTGCTTTGAATGTATTATTTGGTGACCATATTAATGAATCAGATTACTTATTTTGAAGAAAAGAAAAAGTTGATTTGTCAGCTGGCTACAAGGTAGGTGGTATTTTCCAACAGCACCACAGCTTGCATTCCTTCATCATTTCAAAAAATATGTATTTCAGAAATTTCTTAGCTCTTTTGAAACTGTCCTTTGCAGAATAACAGGAAGATCATTATAAGTGATGTTTAAGTACCCTTCTACTTTCCATTTTCACATATCACTAGCCAATTAATTCACAACTCCTTAAAATGTCAGTAACAAACCTAGCTTAATTCTAGGATGCCAATGTAGATATCTTATTCTGCTACATACTCTTCATCGGTGTGGAAGTGTTGGTCAAACTGTTCAAAGAAACCTAAGTAATAATACTAGCTAACTTTTACTAAGCATTTACAATGTGCAAGGTACCATGCCATGTTCCTCACAATGTTTCATTTACTCCTCACAACAGCTCTTAGGTAGATGATATTATTATATATTATTCTCATTTTATAAAGAAAAAATCCCAAGGTAAAGTTCTCTTCATAATTAACCTCTATCGCATCACATACTAATTTCCAATATAGCACTTACTATATTCTAATGTTTTGTTTATTTACTCATTGTCTCTCTCAGTATAAAGTGAGAAAGGCCCTTGAGGACAGGAGTTTTGTCTGTCTTGTTCATCTCTGCATCCCTAGCACCTACAATATTGTCTATAACATAGTGAGCAATCAAAAAATATATATTGAATGAGTAAATGGATAGATAGGTGAATAAATTAAGCAATGAACGATTAAATAAAAGGTCTAGAAAGAAAGGTTAAGTTACTTGGTCAAGGATACAGTAAAATCCAGGATTCAACCGAAACAGTCTGGCTCTAGAGCCCGTATTAGTGACTTAGCCATGATTTATTCCTGTGTGGAGCATGCGGCATAGAAGGCAAGCTAACCACCAAAGATTTAAGTATAGAGTTCTATATTACACTACAGAATACAGAGTTTTGATGAGGAAAGGCTCCCCAGCCAGGGACTACTTTGCCCGGTACTTCTGCATGTAAGTAAGGCCATGTGACTATTTCTAGCCAAAAAATTGTAAGTGGTGATAACTGATAGTAATTTCCAGGTTAATGTAGTTAAGTATCTTGAGTGCTTTCCGTACACCTTCTTCTTTCCCAGGGACAGTAGAAGCTGTGCATCAAAGACGGCATCAAAAGATGAACATATCTTGGATTCCTGAGTAACAATTTGAAAGAAAATGCAAAATAAACTTTTTTTTAAATTTTTTTGGTCTTAAACCACTGAGAATTGGGGATTATTAGTTACAGTAGTTAGGCTACTATGATTAATCCAAGGAAGGAGAGCTTGAACTATACTAATAGTAAACAAGCATTAAGATTTTCATCAGGGGCCAGGCACAGTGGCTTACACCTGTAATCCCAGCACTTTGGGAGGCTGAGGCGGTGCATCACTTGAGGTCAGGAGTTCGAGACCAGCCTGGCCAACATGATGAAACCTCATCTCTACTAAAAATACAAAAATTAACTGGGTGGGTGTGTTGGTGGGTGCCTGTAAGCCTAGCTACTTGGGAGGTTGAGGCAGGAGAATCACTTGATCCTGGGAGGCAGGGGTTGCAGTGAACTGAGATGTGGGCCACTGCACTCTAGCCTGGGCAACAGCATGAGACTCCGTCTCAAAGAAAAAAAAAATTTTTTTTTAAAGTAAGAGAAAGAGTATCTGACTTTAAGTCAAAGACTAGGCTTTCTAAAAGAGTTTATTTGGAGAATTAAATGAGATAACGTGAAAGTATTTTAGAAAATGAAACATACGGCTGGGCGCGGTGGCTCACGCCTGTAATCCCAGCACTTTGGGAGGCCGAGGAGGGCGGATCACGAAGTCAGGAGATCATGACCATCCTCGCTAACACGGTGAAACCCCGTCTCTACTAAAAAAACACAAAAAAATTAGTTGGGCGTGGTGGCAGGCGCCTGTAGTCCCAGCTACTCAGGAGGCTGAGGCAGGAGAATGGTGTGAACCCAGGAGGCAGAGCTTGCAGTGAGAGGAGATCTAGCCACTGCACTCCAGCCTGGGCGACTGAGCGACATTGTTTCAAAAAAAAAAAAAAAAAAAGAAAATGAAATATACTAAGAAATTATGAGATAATTACAGTGTAAGAAGTAATATGGTAAAACAGAAAGAGAAACGACAGTCAAAAGACCTGGACTTAAGACCTCTCTGCCAACTACAACATACATAACCTCAGATCACCTGTAAAATGTACAGTCATGAGCTACATAACAGTGGTTCAGTAAATGACAGACCGTATATAATGGTGGTCCCATGGGTAATAATGGAGCTGAAAAAGTCCTATTGTGCCTAGTGACATCTTGATGTTCCTGACCCTGTGAAGGCCTAGGCTAACATGTGTGTTTGTGTCAGCATTTTAAACAAAAAAGTTTTAAAAGTAAAAAAAAAACAAAAATAAAAAATTTGAACATAGAAAAGTTTATGGAATAAGGATATAAAGAAATAAAATATCTTTGTACAGCTGTACAACGTGTCTGTGTTTTAAGCTAAGTGTTACCACAAAAGACAAAAGATTTTTTTTAAATTCACAACTTATAAAGCGAAAAAGTTAATTATTAAAGAAAAAAATTTGGCTGGGCATGGTGGCTCATGCCTGTAATCCCAACACTTTGGGAGGCTGAGGTGGGCGGATCACGAGGTCAGGAGATCGAGACCATCCTGGCTAACACGGTGAAACCCCGTCTCTACTAAAAATACAAAAAATTAGCCAGGCGTGGTGGCAGGCGCCTGTAGTCCTAGCTACTTGGGAGGCTGAGGCAGGAGAATGGCGTGAACCCGGGAAGCAGAGCTCGCAGTGAGCCGAGATCGTGCTACTGCACTCCAGCCTGGGTGACAGAGCGAGACTCTGTCTCAAAAAAAAAAAAAATGTTTTATAAACATAGTACAGCCTAAGAGTACTGTGCTTAGAAAGTCTACAGTAGTGTACAGTTATGTCCTGGCCTTCACATTCATTCACTATTCACTCACTGATTCACCCAGAGCAACTTCCAGTCCTACAAGCTCCATTATTGGTAAGTGCTCTATTCAGGTATACCATTTTTGTATTTTATACCATATTTTCTTAAGTAAATCTTTGTTGTTGTTGTTTTTTAAGAGACAAGCTCTCAACATGTTGCCCAGGCTAGATGCTAACTCCTGGGCTCAAGCAGTCCTCCTGTCTCACCCTCCCAAGTAGCTGGGACTGCAAGCATGGTGCCACTGTGACTGGTTATACCACATATTAGGGTATACCATCTAGGTTTGTATAACTACACTCTATGGTGTTCATACAATGAGGAAATCGCCCAGTGATGCATTTCTCAGAACATATCCCTGGTGTTAAGTGACATATGACTGTACTTGCTTTGCCCTTTTCAAAGAACTTTTACAAAGATTAAATGTAAACTCCGAGGCCAGGTGTGGTGGCTCACACCTATAATCCAGCCCTTTGAGAAGCCAAGGCAGGCGGATCACTTGAGCCTAGGAGTTCGAGACCAGCCTGCCCAATATGGCAAAACCTTATCTCTACAAAAAATACAAAAATTAGCCAGGCATGGTGGTGTGCCCCTGTAGTCCCAGACATGGGAGAAGTTGAGGTGGAGAGGATTGCTTGAGCCCAGGAAGTGTAGGTCGCAGCGAGCTGACATTGCACTACTGCACTCCAGCCTCGGCAACAGAGTGAGACACTGTCTCATAAAAGAAAAAAGAAAAAAAAAAAGGTAAACTCTGGGAAAACATTTTGTAAACTACAAAACACTACAAAAAGTAAATTATTGCAATTAATAGCAGCACGAACCTACAAAATGCCATTGAAATTAGTAATTTAAATAGCATTTTGTCTTCAAGCACTTTTTTAGACAAATGTTCACAGTAAAGTAAATTCTTTCAAACTATTTTTCTTTCTTTCTTTCTTTTTCTTTTTTGAGATGGAATGTTTCACTCTTGTTGCCCAGGCTGGAATGGCACGATCTCGGCTCACTGCAACCTCTGCCTCCCGAGTTCAAGTGATACTCTAGCCTCCGCCTCCTGAGTAGCTGGGATTACAGGTATGCGCCACTAGGCCCAGCTAATTTTTGTATTTTTAGTAGAGTGGGGTTTCACGGTGTTGCCCAGGCTGGTCTCAAACTCCTGACCTCGGGTGATCCACCTGCCTTGGCCTCCCAAAGTGCTGGGATTACAGGTGTGAGCCACTGCACCCAGCCTAAACTGTTTTTCTAAAACCCAAACATTATTTTAAAACATACAGATAATCTATATTAAATCATCTAAAAAAATTCAGAAAATTAAGACCTACAAAAGTCTCTTCCAATTCTAATAACTGAAAATGTGCATTTTCATCAGGTAATTCCAATAAAAGGTATTGGCTTTAATTAAACAGACAATTCTTCCATATTTAGATAAGAACTAAAAAGTAAAATAATCTGATTAAATATTCATTAAAAACTATTTTAAATTTATTAAAGATTAGTTTCCCAGCAACAAGTACACAATTCAGTTTCATTTGAGATTAAATTGCATTTATTTCTCACTTGTGCACTCTGAAGGCACTATGAAGTCCCCCGTCACCAACACAAAGATATTGTGGATGTGTAAAACCCCCAAAAATGGTAACTTGGAGGGAGATTCTTAACAGTGTTACATAATTCTACACTTCCTAACCATAAATGATAAAAAAAGAGACTGTATCAGTCCAATTTAATAATAAAAGAACATTATCTCTATTTTACTTTAATATTAAGTTACCACATTACAGAAAACAAGCAAGTGGCAGACACTGGCTGCATGGTTCGTTTCTTGTATTCTTAAAATAGAAAACAAGTCTGCAAGAAAAGCAGTTGACAACACTCAACACCTATTCATGAATTCAAAAAACAAAAATAGAAACCTCCCAACAAATTAGAATAAAAGAATATCCTTAGTCTGATAAAAGGTATCCCCCACCCCCCAAAAAAAAACCCAAAACAAACCCTAGCAAATTACTTAATGGCACAATTATGAATCCTTTTTTGCCCTGAGTTTGGGAAAAAGACAAGGATGTCCTCCATTACCACCTCTAATCAATAGTGGCCGGGCGCGGTGGCTCAAGCCTGTAATCCCAGCACTTTGGGAGGCCGAGGCGGGCGGATCACAAGGACAGGAGATCGAGACCATCCTGGCCAACATGGTGAAACCCCATCTCTACTAAAAATACAAAAAATTAGCCGGGCGTGATGGCGGGCGCCTGTAGTCCCAGCTACGCGAGAGGCTGAGGCAGGAGAATGGCGTGAACCCGGGAGGCGGAGCTTGCAGTGAGCCGAGATCGTGCCACTGCACTCCAGCCTGGGCGACAGAGCAAGACTCCATCTCAAAAAAAAAACAAAAAAACAAACAAACAAACAAAAAAAAACAATGTATTAGAGGTCCTAGTCAATACAATGAAGCAAGAAAAATGGGGAAAAAAGTATAAAAATTAAGAAGGAAGAAGTAAAACTGTTATTAGTCAAAGATGAAGCTGGCTGGGCACAGTGGCTCACGTCTGTAATTCCAGCACTTTGGGAGGCTGAGGTGGGAGGATCAATCACTTGAAGCCAAGAGTTTCAGACAGGAAAACAAGCAAGTGGCAGACACTGGGCCTGGGCAACATAGTGAGGCCCTGTCTATAAGAAAGATATAAAAAATTAGCCAAGGGTGGTGGTACATGCCTGTAGTCCCAGCTACTTGGGAGGCCAAGCTGGGAAGATCACTTGAGCCCATGAGTTTGAGGTTGCAATGGGTCGTGATTGCGCCACTATCACAAAAAGTCCAAAAGATGTGAACAAACACTTCACGAAAGATATCCAAATGTCCAATAAATATATAAGATGTTCAATATCATTGGTCATCAAGAAATCACAAATTAAAACCACAGCCAGATACCATTATATCTTTACAATAATAGTTAAAATTAAAAGACTAACAAGCGTAACACTTGGTGACGACATGGAGGAACAACAACTTTTACATATGGCTGATTGGGAGTATAAATTGGTACAGCCACTTTGGAAAATCAGTAACTACACTCCCAGACATATACCCAAGTAAGTGAATGCTTTGTCCATCGAAAGTCATGTGTTTTTTTTGTTTGTTTGTTTGTTTAAGACGGAGTCTTGCTCTGTCGCCCAGGCTGGAGTGCAGTGGCGCGATCTCGGCTCACTGCACGCTCCACCTCCTGGGTTCACGCCATTCTCCTGCCTCAGCCTCCCGAGTAGCTGGGACTACAGGCGCCCACCACGGCGCCCAGCTAATTTTTTTTTATATTTTTAGTAGAGACGGGGTTTCACCATGGTCTCCATCTCCTGACCTCGTGATCCACCCGCCACGGCCTCCCATAGTGCTGGGATTACAGGTGTGAGCCACCGCGCCTGGCCATTTTTTTTTTTTTTTTTAAAGGGCACAAAGCAGCTTTATTCATAATTATCCAACACTAGACACAAATCAAATGTCCACGAAAAGACAACAGATAAAGAAACGCAAATTCATACACTAGAATAACACAAAGCAATGAAAAAAATAAACAACAAAAATTTGATGAATCCCACAATCATAATGTTGAATACATGATGTTAGATACAAAGCAGGACGCCCATTTATGTAAAATGCAGAAATAAGAAAACTAATATATGATGATGAGAGTTGAGAAGCATGATTATCTTCGGTTGGGGGTATAAACTGGGAAGGGGTACAAGGGAGATTCATGAAGTGCTTAAAATATGCTATATGTTAACCTGTGTGGTATTCTTATGGGTATACTTGTGTGTTAAATATTCATTGTGTTGTACAACTTAAGGTTTGTATAACTTTATTGATATATTTGTTCCTCTTTTTAGTTGACATGTAATAATTACACATATTTGTAGAGTAAATAGTGACATTTTGATACATGTATATAATGTATAATAATCAAATCAGGTTGATTAAGATATCTATCACCTCAAACATTTATCATTTGTGTTAACATTCAAAATCCTTTCTAGCTTTGTGAACATACACAATAATTTTTTTTTTAGACAGAGTCTCACTCTGTTGCCCAGGCTGGAGTGCGGTGGCGCAATCTCAGCTCACTGCAACCTCCGCCCATGGGTTCATGAGATTCTCCTTCCTCAGCCTCCTGAGTAGCTGAGATTACAGGCATGTGCCACCATGCCCAGCTAATTTTTGTATTTTTAATAGAGACAGGGTTTCACCATGTTGGCCAGGCTGGTCTCAAACTCCTGACCTCAAGTGATCTACCTGCCTCAGCCTCCCAAAGTGCTGGGATTACAGGTGTGAGCCACTGTGCCCTGCCACAATAAATTTTTGTTAACTATATTCACCCTACAGTGCTACATAATACAAGTCTTATTCTTCCCCTCTAGCTGTAATTTTGTATCCATTGACCAACTTCTCCCCATCCTTACCTCCCACAGTCCCTTCTCAGCCTCTAATAACCAAAATTCTATTTCTGTGAGCTCAAATTTTTTAGCCCCTTCATATAAGTGAGAACATGCAGTATTTATCTTTCTGTGCCTGACTTATTTCATTTAATATAATGTCCTCCAGGTTCATCCATGTTGCCACAAATGACAGGATTTCATTTTTTTTATGCCTGAATAGTATTGTATTGTGCATGTATGTCACATTTTCTTTATTCATTCATCAGCTGATGGACATTTAGGTTGATTCCACACCTTGGCTACTGTGATCTCTTCAATATACTGATTTCCTCTTCTGTGGATAAATTCCCAACAGTGGAATTGCTGGATCATATGGTAGTTCTATTTTTAATTTTTTTGAGTAACCTTTAGACTGTTTTCCATCATGGCTATACTAATTTACATTCTCACTAGCAGTGTAAAGGATCTTTTATTCTTTTATTCTTGAGGGTTTTTCCTTGACTTACTCTTCCTGATGGATGAAAGTATGTGTGGGTTAGCAGCTCTGCTATTTACTACACCAGAATCTCTTCTATTACACATTCCTCATCCTACCCCACCCTCCATCCTCTATCACCACTCTTTGAAGTTTATAGATCAAAGTTTGTGTTCTTCTTTGCTTGTTTGGGTGTTACCCATAGATTTTTGGCTGTTTCTTCACATCCTACACACACATACATTTTGTTTATTTTGTTAATTATTGGGGGAAGATTGTGATACTACTTCATTTTACTCTCTAAATAAAAGTTATTTTTCTAATATTGAGAGAAAAGCAGTACACGAGAGCACGTCATTTAAAAGGGAAAGTGGAAGTGATACCTGATTCTATACACTCCAACATATTTGCAGAGTTGTGCAATGTATGGAACACTATACCAGTATATGCCCACTTCTGAGACCACATTTTTTCCCATTAACACAGGTGGTTCTTCTCCAGCAATTGAGAAGAGTTGATAGATTTCTCCACTATTCTGAGGATTTTAAATTCTCAGAAAGAGAGAGAAAGGCATCGGTTATTCCAGACTGGTCTGAGCCTCACACATAAATGTGGTATGCTTAGGCCAGGTGCAGTGGCTCAGACCTGTAATCCCAGCACTTTGGAAGACTGAGGCAAGACGAATGCTTGACCCCAGGAGTTCAAGACCAAACTGGGTAATATAGCGAGACCCTGTTTCTACTTTAAAAAAAAAAAAAAAAAAAAAAAAGTACCTTGATTGTACTATCTGCTGGCTTGTTTCTTTTAAAATTTTGTTTTGTCTTTCAAAAGTTTTGTTGGCCAGGCACAGTGGCTCACGCCTCTAATCCCAGCACTCTGGGAGGCCGAGGTGGGTGGATCACTTCAGGTCAGTTCGAGACCAGCCTGGACAACACAGGAAAACCCCGTCTCTACTAAAATACAAAAAATTAGCCAGGCATGGTCGTGCATGCCTGTAATCCCAGCTACTCGGGAGGCTGAGGCAGGAGAATCACCTGAACCCGGAAGGCAGAGGCTGCAGTAAGCCAATATCGCATCACTGCACTCCAGCTGGTGTAACAGAGTGAGACTCCATCTCAAAAAACAAAAACAAAAACAAACAAAAAAAGTTGTTGTTGTATAAGAATGTATCAATAAATACTACCAAAAACATTCTACAGATTCAATGCAATCTCTGTCAAAATACCAAGGACATTCTTCACCGAAATAGAAAAAACGATCTTAAAATTTAAACTGAACCACCCAAGACCCCAAAGAGCCAAAGCTTAACTGAACAAAAAGAACAAAACTGGAGGCATTAAACTACTTGACTTCAAAATATATTACAAAATGACAGTAACAAGAACAGCACAGTATTGATATAAAAACGGACACACAGACCCATGTGACAGAATAGAGAGCACAGAAATAAATTCCTGTATTTACAGCTAACTCATTTTCGAGAAAGGTGCTAATAAGAACATACGTCGGGGAAAGGATACCCTCTTCAATAAATATGCTGGGAACACTGGATATCCACACGCAGAAGAATGAAATCAGAAACCCATCTTTCATCATATACAAAAAAAATCAACTCAAAATGGATTAAAGACTTAAATTTAAGATCCAAAACTATAAAACTACTAGAAGAAAACACAGGGGGAAGCTCCATAATATTGATCTAAGCAAAGATTTTATGAGTAATGCTACAAAATCACAGCCAACAAAAACAGAGAAATAGAACTCTATCAACTAAATAGCTTCCGTACAGCAAAGGAAATAACAGAATGAGGAGACAACCCACAGAATGGGAGAAAATATCTTTAAACTATTCATCCAACAAAGGACTAATACTAAGAATGTACAAGGTACTCAAACAACTCAACAGCCAAAGAACACCAAATAATCTAAAAAGTGGGCAAAGTATCTAAAATGACATTTCTCAAAAGGAGACATACAAATGGCAAACAGGTATATGAAAAAATGCTCAACATCACTAATCATCAGGGAAATGCAAATGAAAACCACAATGAGATATAATATCACTCTGGTTAGCATGGCTATTTATCAAAATGCAAAAAAAGGAAAATTCTGGCTGGGATAAGGAGAAAAGGGAATACTGGCACATTGTTATGGGAATGTGAGTGAGTACAGCCATTACAGAAAACAGTATGGAGGTTACTCAAAAAATTAAAAACAGAACTACCATATGACCCAGCAATTCCACTACAGGGTATATATCCAAAAGAAGTGAAATCAGTAGGTTAAAAAGATATTTATGCTCCTATGTTTCTTTCAGCATTATTCATAATAGCCAAGATATAGAACCAAAATAAGTGTTCGTCAATGGATGAATGGATTTCTAAAATGTGGTATATATACACAACTGAATACTATCCCACCACAAGAAAAGAGAGAAATCAGCCAGGCCTGGCAGCTCACACCTATAATCCCAGTACTTTGGGAGGCCAAGGCAGGAGGATCACTTGAAGCCAGGAGTTTTGAGACCAGCACAGGCAACAAATCAAGACTGTCTCCACAAAAAAATTAAAAAATTAGCCAGATGCAGAGGCATGCACCTGCAGTTCCAGCTACTTGGGAGGCTGAGGCAAGAGAATGCCCTGAGCCTAGCAGTTTGAGGCTGCAGTTAGGTATGATCATGCCACTGAACTCCAGCCTAGGTGACAGAGCAAGAGCCTATCTCTTAAAAAAAAAAAAAAAAAAAAAAAAAAGGCCAGGGGGTGGGGGCAAGGTGGGAGGATCATTTGGGGACAAGGGTTCAAGAACAGCCTGGGCAACATAACAAGACCTAAGATAGGCCAACATTTGAATAATAATTAGAGTCACTTAAGTGAACAACAAAATAAATAGAAAAAGAAATATGTACATTTTTCTGGCATGAAGCAAGAAAGAATCTCAGATTGAAAGGGAGCATCAAAAGTACTGGGAAAGACTGATAAAGAACTATTAACATTCAGACATACTCTGGTTAAGTCAACTATTTCAAGTATAATGAAATCATTCTTCAATCAGTAAGTTAGAAAACAGAAAGTCATTTACAAGAAGAAAATAAAAACTGCTGGTACCAGAAGTTGTAGTCTCCCCTTAAGGAGAGACTCAGCTGTTTTGTCTTTGTTTTTGAGAAGTGCCTTGCTCTGTCACCCAATCTGGAGTGCAGTGGTGTGATCATAGCTCACTGCAGCCTCAAATTCCTGGGCTCAAATGATCCTTCCACCTCAGCTTCTGAAAGAGCTGGGACTACAGGCGCATGCTACTTATTGTACTTGGCTATTTTTCAAATTTTTTGTAGAAACTGGGTTGGTCTCTGTTGCCCAGGCTGGAGTGCAGCGGCACAATCGTAGCTCACAGCAGCCTCAAACTCCCGGCTCCAGCAATCCTACTGCCTCAGCCTCTGGAGTAGCTGGGACTACAAGTGTGTGCCACAATGTCCAGCTAATTTTATTTATTTATTTGTTGCCCAGTCTCAAACTCCTGGCCTCCATCCTCTCACCTCAGCATCCCAGCCCACCATGTCACCTGGATTACAGGCATGAGCCACAGCACCAGTTCTGCTTTTGTTTTTTTGTTTTTTGTTTTTTTTGAGACGGAGTCTCGCTCTGTTGCCCAGGCTGCAGTGCAGGGGCGCGATCTCGGCTCACTGCAAGCTCCGCCTCCTGGGTTCACGCCATTCTCCTGCCTCAGCCTCTCCGAGTAGCTGAGACTACAGGCGCCCGCCACCACGCCTGGCTAATTTTTTTTTTATTTTTAGTAGAGACGGGGTTTCACCATGGTCTCGATCTCCTGACCTCATGATCCGCCCACCTTGGCCTCCCAAAGTGCTGGGATTACAAGCGTGAGCCACCGCGTCCCGCCATGCTTTTGTTTTTTAAAGAGACATGTTGCCCAGGCTGGAGTGCAGTGGCTATTTACAGCCACAATCATCATACACCACAGCCCTGAATTCCTGGCCTCAAGCGATCCTTAAGCCTCAGCATCCCCAGTAGCTGGGACTACAAGCACACACCATTGTTCCTGGCTCAGTTTTTGTTTTTGTTTTTTTAATCTTTTAAAATTATGTTTCTTAACATTGTTTTTTTCTTTTGATCACAGCACATGCATCGGTTTTTTCATTAAAGGAAAACTGTGGAAACAAATCATGTACCCTCCCAAAAGAGTTGTTCATTTATACACTTGTAAATAATTTGTTTATTGCTGTGAAAACTAAAAGACATAGAAAACTAAGTAACAAATCTGCTTACTTTATCAAACTGAAATAAATTCATTTAACAACAAAATATGACTCTTACGAACAAAATGACAAAATTCTTATGTTTTGTTTTCCTGGCATTTCTTAATAATAAATCATTTTTAAAAAACCATCTAAAATGTAAAACTTTATAGGTAAAGAAGTATAAAACATGATCAGATAATAATCGTAAAGCATAGCTCATAAAAGAGATGATAGTTCGTAGATTTTATTTGTTGAAAATCACTTCAGTGTAATTAGTTTTTCCACTACAGTATTCAATAAATACCATTAAGACAAGAGGGAAAAATATCTACACAGTCCTAAGAGATTATTATCTATAGCCATTTCTATACTTTAGTATATAAAGGCAACAAACACATTTTCAAACATGAAAGAACCCATGGAATATAGAATCCAAAGCCCTCCTTACATAAAAACAAAAAAAAACTTAACAATGAAATAAATAAAAAAGTAGTAGTAGTGAGCACTGAATCTAACTAGAAATAGAATTAAGGCTAAATAATTGGGGGAGAAGTTAGGGAGGATGTAAATTTGAAAGGAAAAATAGCATAAGCAAGAAAATTCAGGAGGTAAAGAGTAGAAAAGGGGAAGGAAGTTTAAGAGAGACAATTACCTTACTTTTCAGAGTAGAAGTCAATCCATGCCATCTAAATCTGAAACAATAACTTCATTTCTCAATAATGTACTTAATCTCTTTTTTTGACCTTAGAAAGATATTTTCGGAATTTTTTTTTTTTTTTTTGAGACAGGGTCTCATTCTGTTGCCCAGGCTGGAGTGCAGTGGCATGATCATGGCTCACTACAGCCTCAACCTCCCAGGTTCAATTGATCTTCCCATCTTAGCCTCTGGAATGGTTGGAACTATAGGCACACACCACCATGCCCAGTTAATTTTTGTATTTTTTTGTAGAGACTGGATCTCACTATATTGTCCAAGCTGGCTTCAAATTCCTGGGCTCAAGTGATCCACTTGCCTCAGCATCACAAAGTGCTGGGATTACAGGTGTAATCTCTTTCCTTAAAAAATTTTTTCCTTAAAAAAATCCATTCATTTTTCTAGCTATTCATTCAGTCTTCCACTAAATATATACACAGGGAGTTATCTGGAATGTTAATCAAATGTTAACACTTCTTATTTCTGAGAGGGTTAGATTTTGGGTAATTTGTTGCTTTATTCTTTCTATTTTTCTGATTAAATTTTACTTATTTATTTATTTATTTAGAGACAGAGTCTAGTTCTGTCACCCAGGCTGGAGTGCAGTGACATGATCTCGGCTCACTGCAACCTCCGCCTCCTGGGTTCAAGCAATTCTCCTGCCTCAGCCTGCCTCGGAGCTGGGATTACAGGCGCCTGCCACCACGCCCTGCTAATTTTTGTATTTTTAGTAGAGACAGGGTTTCACTGTGTTGGCCAGGCTGGTCTCGAACTCCTAAGCTCGTGATCCACCTGCCTCGGCCTCCCCAAGTGCTGAGACTACAAGCGTGAGCCACCGTGCCCAGCCTGTATTAAATTTTAGATGAGCATATATTTTATTCATAAATATAATATGGCCATATTTTTTTGTCAGAAAAACGGCTATTTGGCCACTGTAATCTTTCCCCCGAGTCTCCCCAGAAGGAAAGTCAGTCCAGGAAAGAACACCTTTTAGCCTAGCAAATATAACTCAATGCAGAAGTGTAGTCACATCAACAAGTCCCCAAAACCAACAAAGGCTCTCTAGTTTTGAGTTTATGCTCTTTGTACTCTCCAGTACCTAACTGAATAGACTTGTCTAATCATCACTAGGTGTATGGTATCTGCAAAACAAGCCCCAAAAGTCTCATACCTTCACAACAGGATGTCCCCCAGTAGATGCTTTTACTGCCCCTCGGCTACCTTCAGTTTCATAATGGGCTCGATGATGAGTTTTAGGTTGCACTTCTATTTTCAGTTCACATTGTCCAAAATGAGCTGGTAAAGGCCAGTCTAGTGGAGGTAATGAAGATGTGCTACAAACAAAACACACAAAGATGCATGTCACCATGCTATTATTGCCAAGCAGTGATTCAAATGGCTTCTTTGCCAGCACCAACATTTCTTTCTTTGATCTTTGAAACAATGTATTACAAAATAAAACTTCATTTAGTAAGTTATAATTCTGGTTATGGTGAGTGCTTAATAAATAATTATTTCACCTTTAGAATAAAATCTATTTTATTTCCCAGAGGTGGTACATGCTTAAAGATAAATAAATTTTAGAAAATAAAAATAAAGGCCAGGTGTAGTGGCTCATGCCTGTAATTCCAGCACTTTGGGAGGCCAAGGCGGGCAGATTACCTGAGGTCAGGAGTTCGAGACCAGCCTTGCCAGCATGGTGAAACCCCATCTCTACTAAAATTAGCTGGGCATGGTGGCACTCGCCTGTAATCCCAGCTACTAGGGAGACTAAGGCAGGAGAATTGCTTGCGCCCAGGAGACAGAGGCTGCAATGAGCCAAGACTGCGCCACTGCACTCCAGCCTGGCCAAAAGAGCGAGACTCTGTCTCAAAAAAATAATAATAATAAAATAAAATAAAATTTAAAAATCTATCTTCATTTTTGTTTCCCATGTTTTTTTGAAAAAGACAAATTCTTATAATTTATAAAACTGTAAATTTTTCTCAACTATGTGTATGAACTTAACAAAAATAACCAAAAAATAATAATTTCGATTTTTTAAAACAAAGAGGCACATTTCTGTTTTTGTGTATCTGTATCTCTCCACATATCCAAACATCTCTCTCTCTGTGTCACGATATCTGTCTCCCTCCCTGGTACATATCTGTGGATGTCAACCTACCGAAGTTATCACTTCCCGCACTTCCTCCCTATTGCTCCTTTCCCTACTTCCTTCCTACTGCGCCTTTCCGTCTCTCTGAAAAATTGCTTCCGTTCAGCAATATACTGCAATTTGAAGTAAAAATTTAATTTCGGTACATGCTTGGTTGGAAAACAGCCCGTCACTCCAGCATCTCTAAATGTTATTTTTTTACTTTATCAATAAGACAATTTAAATTGCTTAAAGGCCCAAAGGTTCATTTTGATATATTAACATTAAAACATGGATTATAAAAGAAAAACTTCATATGTCTACAGGTCAAGTACAATTTCTAAATTATTTCATTGTTTCCTTCCATGTCCTCAGCCTAGCTTTATGTCCTACTCCTGTGAATTCAAGGATATTAATTTTTATTAGTTTGAAAAAATCCAACTTCAACTCTCAGTTACTTCTGTATGTTTTGCAGCCTTACGCAAACCACTAGAAAAATTAAGATAAATTTCAGAAGCAAAGAGATGGGTTCAAAGCTGTCTTCATTACCATAGTTCTATTTTTCTAAAGATCAGGATTGAGAAATAAAGATTCACACTAATGAAAAAAGCATTGGCCGGGCACAGTGGCTCACGCCTGTAATCCCAGCACTTTGGGAGGCCAAGGTGGGCAGATCACCTGAGGTAAGGAGTTCAAGACCAGCCTGGCCAACATGGTGAAACCCCGTCTGTACTAAAAATACAAAAAAATTAGCCAGGCATGGTGGCAGGTGCCTGGAATCCCAGCTACTTGGGAGGCTGAGGCAGGAGAATCGCTTGAACCTGGAAGGCGGAGACGGCAGTGAGCTGAGATCGCACCACTGCACTCAAGCCTGGGCGACAGTGAGATTCCGTCTCAAAAAAAAAAAAGAGAAGGCCAGGCGCGGTGGCTCACGCCTGTAATCCCAGCACTTTGGGAGGCTGAGGTGGGAGGATCACGAGGTCAGGAGATGGAGACCATCCTGGCTAACACGGTGAAACCCCGTCTCTACTAAAAATACAAAAATTAGCTAGGCGTGGTGGCAGGCGCCTGTAGTCCCAGCTACTCGGGAGGCTGAGGCAGGAGAATGGTGGGTGAACCCAGGAGGCGAAGCTTGCAGTGAACCGAGATCGTGCCACTGCACTCCAGCCTGGGCAACAGAGCAAGACTCCATCTCTTAAAAAAAAAATAAAAAATAAAAAATAAAAAGAAAAGAAAAGAAAAGAAAAACCCCTGGCTGGGCACAGTGGCTCCTGCCTGTAATCCTGGCACTTTGCAAACTGAGGCAGGAGGATCACTTGAGGCCAGGAGTGAGATCAGCCTGAGCAACAAAGCAAGACCCCGTCTCTACCAAAAAAAAAAAAAAAAAAAAAAATTTTAAATAATTGAGTGTGGTGGTATACGCCTATAGTCCTAGCCACTCAGGAGCCTGAGGTATAAGGATTGCTTGAGCTCGGGAGGTCGAACCTGCAGTGAGCTATGATTGCACCACTGCACTCCAGCCTGGGCAACAAGATGCTGTCTCAAAAAGCAAAACAAAAATCCTAACAGGCACAACTCCATGTGGGAATGTAATACATAAAAGTTGTCTTTTCTAATCAATTATAGACTAGACTGATTCTGTTAATGTAATTAATAGGTTCTTTTTTTTTTTCTTTTGTGGGGGGTGGTGCAGACACGGTCTTGCTTTCACCCAGGCTGCAGTGCAGTGGCATGATCTCAGCTCACTGCAGCCTCCATCTCCCATCTCAGGCGATGCTCCCGCCTCAGCCTCCCTAGTACCTGGGACTATAGGTGTGTGCCACCACACCTGGCTAATTTTTGTATTTTTTGTAGAGACACGGTTTTGCCATGTCACTCAGGCTGGTCTTGAACTCCTGGGCTCAAGGGCCTCCCAAAGTGTTGGGATTACAGGCATGAGACACCACACCTGGCCCCCAAATAGTTTTCTTAGTAATTAAATTCATATTATAATCCAACTTTTACAATAAATTTTTTTTTTTTTTTTTTTTTTTTTTTGGTAGAAACAGGATGGAGTACAACGGCATAATCATGTTTCACTGCAGCCTTGAAGTTCTGGGCTCAAGCAATCCTTCCACCTCAGCCTCCCAAGCAGCTAGGACTACAGGCACACATCACTATGCCTGGTTAATTTATTTATTTTTTTTTGTAGAGACAGATCTTGCTATGCTGCCCAGGCTAGTCTCAAACTCCTGGGCTCAAGCAATCCTCCTGCCTCAGCCTCCCAAGTGCTGGGAATACAAAGCATAAGCCTCCAAACCCAGCCAGGATTTTTAAATGTAATTTATTATTATCAACAATTCATTAGCTATATACTTTTAAAATTATATTCAACCTATCTAAAAATAGTTTTAAGATGCAAATGAAAATAAACATTAAGTTATTTGGTAGACCTTTTTTAAAAAATAGGAAGAGGAGAAATGGTCAAACCATTATATACTGATAATGTAGTTATATGCCACCAATGGCCCATAAACATGAAAAATGACCAGCAGCCATTTCCATCAACTCACCGAAATATAGGGGTGTGGCCAGGCTTTGGTTTGCTCCAGGTAAAGGGTGAAGGAACTGAAAGAAACTGATCACCAGATGAATCTTTCTTTAAAGGATACTGAGATCCAAGGCCATCATCTATTGAAGTCTCCCGGGATGGTGATAAACTCCCTTGGTCATCTGAACACAGCTCTAATTTTCCTGGTAGTATTGCAGCATGATCTTCAGAAGTTTTCCTTGTTTTGAGAGGGATGTCAGTCTCTACACAGTACTGAAATGGAAAAACTGCAGGGCCAAGGCCTGACCCACCATGGACAGAAGCATTGAGCCAGGTATCTTCTGTCACACTTCCCCTGGGGGAGTGACCAGGAGAAGGAACAGGTGAGTGATGGGGTGAAAGGGACCCAGGATAACAAACTTCAGCACTGGAGTGCCTCCGTTTCCCACAGGGGGATGTGGGCCTTGATGAGGGTCCTGAGGCTGGCCTGGGGCTCAGCCAATTCTCATCAGTGACACTGGATCTAGGAGAGTGGCAAGGAGATTGCCTGGGTGATAATGAGTGTCCAAGTCCATACTGTTGATGCCAAGTTTCTTCTCCAGGGCAGCCCCCTGGAGAGCCACCAGGAGAAGTCAGAGGGGATCCAAGGGTAAATCGGGCTGCAGCTTCATTCAACTCTGAATCCACATCATCATAAATATGTGAAAGCGATTCACAAGAAGATGCATCAGAGAACCAGCTCCTAGAAGAGATGCTGCTGGCAGGACTAGGACTAAGAGAAGACTCCCGGTAGGATGGCTCAAGAGGAAGATAGAGATGACCTCTAGAAGGCCTTTCCAAAAATTCCCGTTCTGGGTCATTTATCTGTAGGTCATCTTCATGTGCTTCTATTTCTTGATGACAGTTGGGAGAGATAGATGTAATTTGAATACTTGGGCACTCGAAGGGTTTGGGACCACCTAATGGGCTATATTTAGATTCAGGAATCTCACAAGTTCCTTCATAGTTTTTGTGACTTTGGAGCTGAAACGATGGTGACAAAACAGAAGGGTGAGACGGTAATCCATGATGTGGTAAGCAAAGTGGTGTGTTTAAAGTAGATGGAGGTGGATCTACATTAAAGATGTAAATGGATGCACAATCATCTGGCTCAAGATCTATGGGGAGGAAGGCAAAAAAAAAAAAAAAAAACCCAACAAAACAAGAAATTAGAACACTCAGATGTATAATTACTAGATGAGAAAGTAAATAATAACAATCAAGAGAAAAAAGTGGGATACAAAATGTATGTCATTAGCTCCACTAAAGAGGTGGCATGTGTGTGTTTTTTCAATGAATCTGGTGGTTTCTGCAGATATGTGTGATTATTACATATACAATTACGTATGTAATTTTTCCTTTTTATGTCCACATTTTCTAAAAAGATAATCAGGAAACATTATGCTCTGAAAAAGATTTTTTTTTTTTTTTTTTTTTGAGACAGGGTCTCACTCTGTCACCTAGACTGGAGTGCAATGGTGTGATCATAGCTCACTGCAGCCTCAACCTCCCATCCTAGGCTCAGGTGATCCTTTCCTCAGCCTCTGGAGTAGCTGGGACACAGGTACATGCCACACTCCTGGTTACTTTTTATTGTCATTTTTGGCAGACATAGGGCCTTGCTTTGTAGCCAAGGCTGCGCTCAAGCTATCCTCTCACCTTAGCCTCCAAAGTGCTGGGATTACAGGTGTGAGGGAGCTTCTGTGCCCAGCTCAATAAATGTGTTTATTAAAAAAAAAAAAAAAATCACATCCATAATTCTAAAAAATACTCATAGCATACAGGCTGCAGTGAGCTCAGATCACGCCACTGTACTCCAGCCCAGGTGACACAGCAAGACTCCGTCTCAAAAAAAAAAAAAAAAAAAAGAAAGAAAAGAAAAGAAATGAGATATTCCTAGGCTGCAAAGAACAGAAAATCTAACTCAATGTAGCTGAAAAATGGGGAAGGGACACAGGCTGAATATCCCGTATCCAAAATGCTTGAGGCCAGAAGTGTTTGGGATTTTGGATTTTTTTTTTTGGCCCATTTACATATACACAATGAGATATCTTGATATGGGACCCAAGTCTAAACATGAAATTCACTTATGTTTCATATATACCTTATTTACATAGTCTGAAAGCTAATTTTGGACAATATTTTTTAATAATTTGGTGAATGAAAAAAGTCTGTTAAGAATTCTCCACTTGTGGCATCATGTCAGAGCTAAAAAGTATAGGATATTGGAACATTCCAGATTTTGAATATGACCTATGTATATTATCCAACGTAACAACCTGCATTATCAACCTGTATATATTATCCAACATAACAAGTAGTCAAAGGTAGGAAAACTCCAAAAGTGGGTTTTTCTTTGTTTTTTTTTGTTTGTTTGTTTTTTTGAGATGGAGTCTTGCTCTGTCGCCCAGGCCAGAGTGCAGTGGTGCAATCTTGCCTCCTGGATTCAAGCAATTTTCCTGCCTCCTGTCTCAGCCTTCTGAGTAGCTGGGACTACAGGCACTCGCCACCATGCCTAGCTAATTTTTTTTTTTTTTTCTGAGACAAAGTCTCACTCTGGCTGGAATGCAGTGGTGCGATCTTGGCTCACTGCAACCTCCGCCTCCCAAGTTCAGGCGATTCTCAAGCCTCAGCCTCCCAAGTAGCTGGAATTACAGGCGCCTGCCACGACACTTGGCTAATTTTTGTATTTTTAGTAGAGACAGGGTTTTTCCATGTTGTCCAGGCTGGTCTCAAACTCCTGACCTCAAGCGATCTACCCTCCTTGGCCTCCCAAAGTGCAGGGATTACAAGCGTGAGCCACCACACCCAGACTTTTTTTTTTTTTTTTTTTGAGACTAGGTCTCACTCTGTCACCCAGGCTGGAGTGCAGTGGTGCACTCATAGCTCACTGCTGCCTCAAACTCCTGGGTCAAGCGATCCTCCCACCTCAACCTTGCAAGTAGCCGAGACCACAGGTGCATGCCACCACTCCCAGCAATTTTTTTTTTTTTTTGTAGAGACAGGGTCTCGTTTTGTTGCCCAGCCTAATCTTGAAGTCCTGGGCTCAGGCAATCCAACTGCCCCAGCCTCCCAAAGTGCTGGGATTACAGTTCAACAATGTCCTTCAGAAATGTTTCTTTATTTCACTTTGCCATTTTTGGGGAGCTAACTTTGTGCTGTTCGTTTTTCAACCACATATACCTATTCTTTCTACACTGGAAACAACATGATTCAACTTATTCATTTAACAAAAATTTTTTTTAGCAACTACTATGTAAGCAGGCATGTTCTGAATACTAAAAACACCATGGTAAACAAAACAAAGTCCTCTCCTCATGGAGCTTACATTCTAGTAAAATATGTCAGGTAGTGATATTTGCTGTAAGAGAAAATAAAATTGGGGAAAAAATATAGAGGAGGCAAAGATGTTAATTTAATAGGAAAGCCTGGAAAGCCTTCTCTAGTATTTGAGGAAATAGCAGAAGAATATTAATGTAACTGAGCTATACAGAAATTTAGGGGCATAATGCAGGCAGAGGATAATAGTAAGTGCAAAGACCTGAGGTAGAGCATTGTTGAAGTGTACTGTATGAGAAAAAACAAGGCCAGTGGGACTTGAACTGAGTAAGGAGTCAGAATAATGAGAGCTAGGGGTGGTCAGCAAAAGGCTAATCAAGTAAGGCCTTGCGAGATGGGAAACCACTGGAGCATTCTAAACAGAAAAGTATCATCATTTGATATATATGATCTGATATAAATTTAGGAGGCTACTGTAATCATCCAGGTGAGAAATGATGGAATACAGGACCTAAGTGGTAGTGAGCTGTAAAAGTAGACGCAGCATTAAGAAGTCAAATTTTGGATTAAGGTAGTGCTGACGGAACTTGTTGACTGGATGTGAAAGAACAGTCAAGGGTGACACCAAGGTTTAAAGCCTTGAACTATTATTAAAAATACAGTATTGGCCGGGCGCAGTGGCTCACACTTGTAATCCCAGCACTTTGAGAGGCCAAGGCGGGCGGATCACGAGGTCAGGAGATCGAGACCATCCTGGCTAACACGGTGAAACCCCGTCTCTACTAAAAATACAAAAAATTAGCCGGGCGTGGTGGCAGGCGCCTGTGGTCCCAGCTGCTCAGGAGGCTGAGGTGGGAGAATGGCATGAACCCGGGAGGCAGAGCTTGCAGTGAGCCAAGATCGCGCCATTGCACTCCAGCCTGGGCAACAGAGCGAGACTCTGTCTCAAACAACAACAACAGTATTTCTGAAATTTTCTGAATTTCTGAAAGAACAGCAATTACTGAAATAAAGAAAGTGAGACAGACTTGACATAAGAAACCAAAACTTCTACTTTGTACATATTAAATATGAGAGTCCAGTAAGCTTTCCAAGTGGAAATATCAAGTAGATATTTGTACATAAGAACACAAGCTAGCTATGTAAATGTGGGAGTCATTAATGTATACATGAAATTTAAAGCCATAAGACCAAAAGATCACTAAGAAATTAGTACAAATAGAGAAGAAAGTAGGCAACTGAGGCACAAGGAACTCTAAAGTTTAGGACTAGGGAGAAAAAGAAGAATGAGTTAAGAGGTTAGAAGAGACATCAGTGAAATGGAAGAGTAACCAAAAGAATGCAGCATCCCAGAAGCCAAGTGAAGAAGGTGCTCATTCATTCACCAACTATTAATAATGTGATTAATATTTTATAGAAACTGTTCTAGATGGTAGGTACATAAAAAGTAAATAAGACACATATGGTCCCTGCCCTCATTAAGCAGTCTCAGTCTCAGGAGAGACTGACAAAAACACAAATTAAAAATGGTAAGTGCTAGTAAGTGGTAGAAGAGAGAATTAGAGAAGGAACTCGTTTTACAGAGATTACAGAGATAGCCTTTTTGAGAAGGTAGCATGTAAGCTAAAACCTGAAAGATAAATAGGAACCAGCAAGCAAAGAGAGAGAGTTGGCGGGGCTGGGGAGAGAAGGTGATGGTTCCAATACAGGAGAATAGGCATAAAAAGTCTGAGTCAAATAACGCCTTGGTTTCTTTAAGAAATGCCCAAGATGGCTAGAGTTAACAACTGAAAGTGTAGAGCTAGAAGAAGCCAAGATATAGAAGAACTGTAGTAAGGAGTTTGGATTTTATTCAAAGAATAATGGAAACCATGTAAGAGTTTTAAAAGGGGGACTGACATGATTTCTATTATATTTGAGAACAACTTCAACTGCTGTATCTCCAGTATCTACCAAGTAAGTCCCTGACATTTATTAGGTCTATAATAAATCATTTGTTCAAGTTGTTGGGGCCGGACATGGTGGCTCACACCTGTAATCCCAGAACTTTGGGAGGCCAAGGCAGGCAAATGGCTGTTTGAGACCAGTCGGGACGATGTGGAAAAAACCCATTTCTACAAAAATAAAAATACAAAAATTAGCCAGGCATGGTGGCACATGCCTGTACTGTAGTCCCAGCTACCCGAGAGGCTGAGGCAAGAGGGTCATTTGAGCCTGAGATTCAGAGGTTGCTGTAAGTCAACATAGCGCCATTGCACTCTAGCCTCGGTAACAGAGCAAGACCCCGTCTAAATAAATAAATAAGGTTGTTGGAATTGCTTCCCTTAAAGAATCTATGTTACTCCTAAGTTATGTCAGCAAAATCCTCAATCAGGAATTTTTGAACCATGTTTCTTGGCAATGCTATCAGCCTGTTGAATTATGATGATAGCTAAAACTTTCTAAAACTTAGCTCACAATGTCACTTATCTAAATGGTACTCAAGTGGACAGAAGTAAAACAAGCCTCTGAACACTCAAAATATACAGCATAAAAGCTCATGTGTTTAACTCACAGAAATTTTCCTTGGCCCCTTGTTCAGATCCTCTCTACTCAATTTTAGATTCCATAATATTATATGCTTATCTAGTCCACAGATTAGAAGCAGGAAATCTAAAATGAGAGAAGATGGCTACAAAGAAAAAGAAAGAGACAGGAAAAACAAGCAAACAGTTCAAAGGGTATATCACCTTGAAGTCATCCAGAACAACTTGTTCTTTACTAATTTCATCTAATCGTATTGCTTATTTTCAAACTGCCTTTTTCCTTTACTTAAGAATGTACTTGATTAAACAGGGAAAATTAATTAAATCCCAACCCTTTGAGGAAAAAAAAAAAAGGACAGAAAGTCACCCATGGAAGATTTTACAGTTTATTCAAATATAATTATTGTACCAGCCCATTTCAGTCGTTGACTAATGCTGAAAACCACACCCTTCTCCCAAATAAACTGTAGATGAAGCAAGCATATGCTACGTCAGAATGATGTCTTAAAGTGCTGCAGAGACCTGCACACAAAATTTGTGGGAATGCTGCTTTATCTTTTTCCCAAGTGTCCAACCCCTGGAAATGATATAAGCAGCTACTACAATCTAACTATGATGAACAGTCCTAGGTCCAGATTTCCAAGGCTAGAATTCTCAAATTCAAGGTGCTTCAGAAATTTCACCATCTCAAGAATTACTTGTTCCATGTTCCTTCAACCACCAGAGGGACCCATGCAAGCATACAGTAATCTGGACAACCCAAGTTGTCTTATGAATGTTTTTATGTATAGTATGAAGCAGAGGTTGGCAAAATACAGTCCATGTGCCAAGTCTGGCCCACCAACGAGTGGTAGGCCACATTTAAAATCATTAGTTTGTATGCTATAGAAAGCCTACAGACAATAGTTTGTCTTTCTATAGCCAACAAACTAAGGGTTTTAAATGGTTTCAAAAAATTGTTTTTAGCCGGGCGCGGTGGCTCACGCCTGTAATCCCAGCACTTTGGGAGGCCGAGGCGGGCGGATCATGAGGTCAGGAGATCGAGACCATCCTGGCTAATACGGTGAAACCCCATCTTTACTAAAAATACAAAAAATTAGCTGGGTGCGGTGGCAGGCGCCTGTAGTCCCAGCGACTCGGGACGCTGAGGCAGGAGAATGGCGTGAACCCGGGAGGCGGAGCTTGCAGTGAGCAGAGATCTCGCCACTGCACTCCAGCCTGGGCTACAGAGCGAGACTCCATCTCAAAAAAAAAAAAAAATATTTTTAACTGTGGCATGATAAAAAAAAGTTATGATTCAAATTCTGGTATCCATAAATAAAGTTTTATTGAAACACAGCCATGCTCATTCATTTATATACTATCTATGGTTATTTTCACACAAGGGTAGAGCTGAGTAACTGTCAAAGGGACCATATGTACTACCCCTATTCCTTCACATTGCTGCTTGATGGACACAAATTGCAGTGACAAAGTTCTAATGAGTGCAATGCATATGTATATACTGTGACTTTAATTTTTACTAGTGCATAACACAAAAAGAAAAGTAGACTTTGAATGTTGCCCTTTTAAAGCACAGTGGAGTGTGGTTATACTGTTATCAAATTAGATGTGCAATAACATTATGGCCATATATATGCATTACCACAGTAATGCAGTCATCATAATACTCCCAACTCACAGGAAAAGAAAAAAAATTTAAAAACAAACAAACAAACAAACAAAAAACAATCGGCCAGGTATGGTGGCTCACGCCTGTAATTCCAGCACTTTGGGAGGCCAAGGGGGGCAGATCACTTGAGGTCAGGAGTACAAGACCAGCCTGGCCAACATGGTGAAACCCTGTCTCTACTAAAAATACAAAAATTAGCTGGGCTTGGTGCCGCGCGCCTGTAATCCCAGCTACTTGGGAGGCTGTGGCAGGGGAATCAGTTGAACCTGGGAGGCAGAGGTCACAGTAAGCTGAGATTGCGCTACCACTGCACTCCAGCTTGGGTGATAAGAGCAAGACTCTCTCAAAAAAAAAAAAAAAAAAGAGAGAGAAAATCAAATGGCTCATTTGCTAGCAAAGTAAAGAAAGTCATTTACTGGGGCCGGGCGCAGTGGCTCACGCCTATAATCCCAGCAATTTGGGAGGCTGAGGCGGGCGGATCACGAGGTCAGGAGTTCGAGACCTGCCTTGCCAACACGGCAAAACCTCGTCTCTACTAAAATACAAAATTTAGCCAGGCATAGTGGCAGGTGCCTATAATCCCAGCTACTTGGGAGGCTGAGGCAAGGAGAATCACTGCAACCCGGGAGGCGGAGGTTGTAGTGAGCTGAGATCGCACCACTGCATTCCAGCCTCGGTGACCGAGTGAGACTCGGTCTCAAAAAAAAAAAAAAAAAAAAAGACAGTCATTTACTGATGGTGAGTTATTTAAATTGTGTTTCACTGGAGAAACCAAGGAAATATGTTCAGAGAAAAACTTACAAGACTATTAGCCTTTTAGCAAGAACAACTGGTAGAAAAACTGAGGACAATGGTAGCAACATTAATAGGTTAATTACAAAATAAGACAAACAATTTCCTTAAAAAGAGGTTTCCAGCCAGGTGCGGTGGCTCACGCCTGTAATCCCAGCACTTTGGGAGGCAGAGGCAGGTGGATCACGGGATCAGGAGTTCGAGACCATCCTGGCCAACATGGTCAAACCCCGTCTCTACTAAAAATACAAAAATTATCTGGGTGTGGTGGCACGTGCCTGTAATCCCAGCTACTTGGGAGGCTGAGGTAGGAGAATCGTTTGAACCAGAGAGTCGGAGGTTGCAGTGAGCCAAGATCGCACCACAGCACTCCAGCCTGGCAACAAAGCAAGACTCCGTCTCAAAAAAAAAAAAAAAAGGGGGGGGTTTTCCTTGGCCCTTGATGTGCTGCCAGATGTTACCAACATCTGCTCAGTTGTTATTTATTGAAGAGTCAATGCAGAGTTTAAAGTGACTAAACAATTAGCCTCCATGGATAGTGTGAAAGAAACAACTTCAAGAAAAAACATTTTCAAAGAAGAAAACACTAGTTTAGGCAGGAGGAGCCAAGATGGCTGATTAGAAGCCACTCCAGTCAGAGGCTCCCACTAAGAAGAGCAAAAATGGCCAGTAAATCCTGCTCCGTCAACTGAGGTATCCAGGTTCTCTCACTGGGACTGACTAGGTGGTTGCTGTGATCCACACAGAGCTAGGAAAGGCAGGGTGCAGCGACAACCTGACCTGGTAGCCACAAAGGCGAACTCCCACACCCAACCAAGGGAGGTGGTGAGTAACTGTGCTACCCTGCATGGGAAACCAGACCTTTTCCACAGATCTGTACATCCCATGGATCAGGAGACCCCCTCATGAGCCCGTGCCACCAGGGCCTTGGGACCCAAGCACAGAGCTGTGCAACCTGCTCAGGTTGTGGCCAGCAGCAGCAGGCTGGACACTGCCTAAGACTACCAAGTTCCCAGGGAAAGGGGCAGTCACCATTACTGCAGCTCCTGTCTGCCGTTTACGCCTGCTGGTGTTGGGGAGACTTGGCGGTTTGGACGAAGAGGAATTCCCCACAGCACAACACAGTAGCAGTGGCAGATCGTGGCCAGATTATTTCCTTAGGTGGGACCCAGATCCTTCTCTCTTCACCAGGCAGAACCTCCTTGCAGGAACTGCAGTAACTCTAGCCAGGAGTTTATGGACAGAACTCTGATATCCCTGGGAAGGAGCCTCTGTGGGTAGGGGTGGTCATGGTCTCATGGTTCAGCTGACCTAGTCTTTCCTGCCTGTTGGCAGTCCAGACGAGGGGAATTCTCCCCAGCACAGCCGAAACTGCTCAGCCAAGGGGCAGCCAGACTACTTCTTTAAGCAGGTCCCTGATCCCATCCCTCCTGACTGGGTGAGACCTCCCAACTGGAGTCGCCAGGCACCTGATACAGGAGCGTTCCAGCCAGCATCAGCTGGGTGCCCTCTGGGATGAAGCTCCCAGAGGAGTAGGCAGCCATCTTTGCTGTTCTGCAGCCTCCACTGCTTATACCTCCAGGTGCGGGAGGAGACAGATGAATTAGGTCTGGAGTGGTCCCCTATTAAACTGCAGCAGCCCTACCCTATGGAAGAGGGGCCTTACTATTAAAGGAAAAACAAACAGAAAGCAACAACAACAACATCAACAAAAAAGATCCCACAAAAACCCTATCCAAAGGTCAGCAGGCTCAAAGATCAAAGGCAGATAAATCCACAAGGATGAGAAAGAATCAATGCAAGAATGCTGAAATCTCAAAGAGCCAGAGTGTCTCTTCTCTAAATGATTACAACACTTTTCTATCAAGGGCAGAGAACTGGGCTGAGGCAGAGAAGAATGAATTGACAGAAGTAGGCTTCAAAAGGTAGGTAATAACAAACTTCACTGAGCTAAAGGAGTATGTTTTAACCCAATGCAAAGAAGCAAAAAACCATGATAAAACATTACAGGAGCTGTTAACCAGAATGGCTAGTTTAGAGAGGAACATAAATGACCTGATTGAGCTGAAAAACACAACACGAGAGCTTCACAATACAACCACAAGTATCAAGAGCTGAACAGACCAGGCAGAGGAAAGGATATCACAGCTTGAAGACTATCTTGCTAAAATAAGACAGGAAAACAAGGTTAAAGAAAAAAAAAATGAAAAGAAATGAACAAAACCTCCTAGAACTATGGGATTATTTAAAAGAATGAACCTGGCCGGAAACGGTGGCTCACACCTGTAATCCCAGCACTTTGGGGGGCCGAGGCAGGTGGATCACGAGACCAGGAGTTCAAGACCAACCTGCTCAAGATGGTGAAACCCCATCTCTACTAAAAATAGAAAAATCAGCCAGGTGTGGTGGTGCGTGCCTGTAGTCCCAGCTACTCGGGAGGCTGAGGCAGAAGAATCGCTTGAACCCAGGAGGCAGAGGTTGCAGTGAGCCAAGATCACGCCACTGCACTCCAGCCTGGGCGACAGAGCAAGACTCTATCTCAAAAAAAAAAAAAAAAAAAAAAAAAAAAAAAAAAAGACCGAACCTACGACTGGGGTACCTGAAAGAGACGGGGAGAATAGAACCAAGTTGGAAAACATACTTCACGGTATCATCCATGAGAACTTCCCCAACCAAGATAGGCCAACATTCAAATTCAGGAAATTCAGAGAAACCCAGTAAGATACTCCATGAGAAGATCAATCCCAAAATACATTATCATCAGATTCTCCAAGGTTGGAATGAAGGAAAAAATGTTAAGGGCAGGAAGAGAGAGAAAGGACAGGTCACCACAAAGGTAAGCCCATCAAACTAACAGTGGACCTCTCAGCAGAAACCCTACAAGCCAGAAGAGATTGGAGGCCAATATTCAACATTCTTAGAAAAGAATTTCCAACCCAAATGTCATATCTGGACAAATTAAGCTTCATAAGCAAAAGAGAAATAAAGTCCTTTTCAGACAAGCAAATAATGAGGGAATTCAGCACCACCAGGTCTGCTTTACAAGAGTTCCTGAAGAAAGCACTAAATATGGAAAGGAAAAACCATTACCAGCCACTACAAAAACACACTCAAGTACACAGACCAATGACACTATAAAGCAACTACATTAACAGGTCTGCAAAATAACCAGCCAGCATCATGATGACAGGACCAAATTCACACATAACAATATTAACCTTAAATGTAAATGGACTAAATATCCCAATTAAAAGACACAAAATGGTTAGCTGGCTAAAAAGACAAGAACCACTGGTGTGCTGTATTCAAGAGACCCATCTAACATGCAAAGACATGCACAGGCTCAAAATAAAGAGATGGAGGAAAATTTACAAAGCAAATGGAAGGCAGGAAAAAAGCAGGGGTTGCAATCCTAGTTTCTGACTTTAAACCAACAAGATCAAAAAAAGACAAAGGGCATACAGCATGGTAAAGGGTTCAATTCAACAAGAAGAGCTAACTATTCTAAATTTATATGCACCCAATACAGGCACACTCAGTTTCATAAAACAAGTTTTTAGAGATCTACAAAAAGACTTAGACTCCCACACAACAATAGTGGGAGACTTAACACCCCACTGTCAATATCAGACAGATCATCAAGACAGAAAAATCAACAAAGATATTCAGGACTTGAATTCAGCTCTGATCAAGTAGACTTACCCAAAAACAGAATATACATTCTTCTCAGTGCCACATGGCACTTACTCTAGATTCGATCACATACTTGGAAGTAAAACACTCCTCAGCAAATGCAAAAGAACTGAAATCATAACAGTTTCTCAGACCACAGGGCAATCAAATTAGAAATCAACATTAAGAAACTCACTCAAACCCACACAACTACATGGAAATTGAACAACCTGCCCCTGAATGACTCCTGGGTAAATAATGAAATTAAGGCAGAAATCAAGAAGTTATTTAAAACCAATGAGAACAAAGAGACAATGTACCAGAATCTCTGGGATACAGCTAAAGCAGTGTTAAGAGGGAAATTTATAGCACTAAGTGCCCACATCAAAAAGCCAGAAAAAACTCAAATCGACATCCTAACATCACAACTAAAAGACTAGAGAACCAAGAGTAAACAAACCCCAAATCTAGCAGAAGACAAGACATAACCAAGATCAGAGCAGAACTGAAGGAGATAGAGACACAGAAAAAACCCTTAAAAAAAAAAATCAGGCTGGGCGCGGTGGCTCACGCCTGTAATCCCAGCACTTTGGAAGGCGAGGCAGGTGGATCACAAGGTCAGGAGATTGAGATCATCCTGGCTAACACGGTGAAACCCGGTCTCTACTAAAAAAAATACAAAAAAAATTAGCCGGGCGTGGTGGCAGGCACCTGTAGTCCCAGCTACTCGGGAGGCTGAGGCAGGAGAATGGCATGAACCCAGGAGGCGGAGCTTGCACTGAGCCGAGATTGGGCCACTGCACTCCAGCCTGGGTGACAGAGCGAGACTCTGTCTCGGAAAAAAAAAAAAAAATTCAGGTCAGGCACAGTGGCTCACACCTGTAATCCTAGCACTTTGGGAGGCCAAGGCAGGCAGATCACTTGAGGTCAGGAGCTCAAGACCAGCCTGGCTAACATGGTAAAACCCTGTCTCTACTAAAAATACAAAAATTAGCCCAGTGTGGTGGTGGGTGCCTGTAATCTCAGCTACTCAAGAGGCTGAGGCAGGAGAATTGCTTGAACCCAGGAGGTGGAGGCTGCAGTGAGCCGAGATCGTATCACTGCACTCCAGCCTGAGAGACAGAGCGAGACTCCATCTCAAAAAACAAACAAACAAAAAACAATTCATCCAGGAGCTTGGCTAGGCTAATGAAGAAAAGAGACAAGAATCAAATCGGCACAATAAAAAATGATAAAGCGGATATCACCACTGACCCCACAGAAATACAAACCACCACAGAGAATACAATAAACACCTTTATGCAAATAAACTAGAAAATTTAGAAGAAACTGATAAATTCCTGGACACATACACCCTCCTAAGACTGAACCAGAAAGAGGCTGAATACCTGAATAGACCAATAATGAGTTATGAAATTGAGGCACTAATACATAGCCTACCAACCAAAATAAGCCCAGGACCAGACAGATTTACAGCTGAATTCTACCAGAGGTACAAAGAGAAGGTGGTACCATTTCTTCCTAAACCGTTCCAAACAACCGAAAAGGAAGGACTACTCCCTAACTCATTTTATGAGGCCAGCATTATCCTGATACCAAAACCTGAAAGAGATATAACAAAAAAAGAAAACTACAGGCCAATATCACTGATGAACATTGATCCAAAAATCCTCAAATAAATACTGGTAAACCGAATCCAGCAGCACATCAAAAAGCTTACCCACCAGGATCAAGTCAGCTTCATTCCAAGAATGCAAGGCTGGTTCAACATATTCAAATCAATAGACATAATCCATCACATAAACAGAACTAAAGACAAAAATCACATGATTATCTCAATAGATGCAGAAAAGGCCTTCAATAAAATTCAACATCGCTTCATGTTAAAAACTCAATAAACTAGGTATCGGAGGAACAAACCTCAAAATAATAAGAGCCATTTAAGATAAACCCACATCCATTGTCATACTGCATATGCAAAAGCTGGCAGTGTTCCCCTTGAATATTGACACAAGACAAGGATGCCCCTATCTCACCACTCCTATCCGACACAGTAATGGAAATTCTGGCCAGGGCAATGAGGCAAGAGAAAGAAATACAGGGTATTCGCATAGGAAGAGAGGGAGTCAAATTATCTTTGTTTGCAGACGGCATGATCCTCTATCTAGAAAACTCCCTAGTCTCAGCCCAAAAGCTTAAGCTGATAAGCAACTTCAGCAAAGTCTCAGGATACAAAATCAATGTGCAAAAGTCACAAGCATTCCTTTACGCCAACAACAGACAAGCAAAGAGCCAAATCATGAATGAACTCCCATTCACAATTGCTACAAAGAGAATAAAATACCTGGGAACACAGCTAACAAGGGAAGTGAAGGACCTCTTCAAGGAGAACTACAAACTACTGCTCAAGGAAATCAGAGAGGACACAAACATAAACATGGAAAAACATTCCATGCTCATGGATAGGAAGAAGCAATATTGTGAAAACAGCCATACTGCCCAAAGCAATTTATAGATTCAATGCTACTCCCATTAAAATACTATTGACATTCTTCACAGAATTAGAAAAAACTATTTTAAAATTCATATGGAACCAAAAGAGAGCCCGTATAGCTAAAACAATCCTAAGCAAAAAGAACACAGTTAGAGGCATCACGTTACCTGACTTCAAACTATACTACAAGGCTACAGTAACCAAAACAGCATGGTACTGGTACAAAAACAGACACATAGACCAATGAAACAGAACAGAGAACTCAGAAATAAGACCACACATGTACAACCATCTGATCTTTGACAAACCTGACAAAAACAAGCAATGGGGAAAGGATTCTCTATTTCATAAGTAGTGTTGGGAGAACTGGCTAGCCATATGCAGAAAACTGAAACTGGATCCCTTCCTTACACCTTATACAAAAATTAACTCAAGATGGATTAAAGACTTAAATGTAAAACCCCAAACTATAAAAACCCTAGAAGAAAACCTAGGCAATGAATACCATTCAGGACATAGGCATAGGCAAAGATTTCTTGATGAAAACGGCAAAAGCAATTGCCAACAAAAGCAAAAACTGACAAATGGGATCTAATTAAACTAAAGAGCTTCTGCACAGCAAAAGAAACTATCATCACAGTGAACAGGCAGCCTACAGAATGGGAGAAAACTTTTGCAATTTATCCATCTGACTAAGGTCTAATATCCAGAGTCTACAAGAAACTTAAATAAATTTACAAAAAAAAAAAACACCTCATTAAAAAGTAGGCAAAGGACATAAACAGACATTTCTCAAAAGAAGACATTTATGCAGCCCAACAAACATGAAAAAAAGCTCAACATCACTGATGATCAGAGAAATGCAAATCAAAACCACAATGAGATACCATCTCAAACCAGTCAGAAAGGCAATTATTATTATTATTATTATTATTATTATTATTATATTTTGATACAGAGTCTCACTCTGTCACCTAGGCTTGAGTGCAGTGGTGTGATCTCGGCTCACTGCAACCTCTGTTTCCTGGGTTCAAGTGATTCTCCTGTCTCAGCCTCCCGAGTAGCTGGGACTATAGGCATGCACCACAATGCCCAGCTAATTTTATTATTTTTAGTAGAGATGAGGTTTCATCATGTTGGCCAGGCTGGTCTTGAACTCCTGACCTCAACTGATCCGCCCGCCCTGGCCCCTCAAACTGCTGGGATTACAGGTGTAAGCCACCACGCCCGGCCCAGAATGGCAGTTATTAAAAAGTTAAGAAACAACAGATGTTGGCGAGGATGAGATAGAAAGGCTTTTACACTGTTGGTAGGAATGTAAATTAGTTCAAACATTGTAGAAGACAGTGTAGCAATTATTCTCCCACAGACCTAGAACCAAAAATACCATTTTACCTAGCAATCCCATTACTGGGTATATACCCAAAGGAATATAAATCATTCTATTATAAAGATACACCCATGTGTATGTTTACTGAAGCACTATTCACAATAGCAAAGACATAGAATCAACCCAAATGCCCACCAATGACAGACAAGATAAAGAAAATGTAGTACACATACACCATGGAATACTGTGCAGCCATAAAAAGAACGAGATCATGGATGGAGCTGGAAGCCATTATCCTCTGCAAACTAATGCAGGAACAGAAAACCAAACACCACATGTTCTCACTTATAAATAGTAGGTGAACAATGAGAACACATGGACACAGGGAGAGGAACAACACACACTGGGGCCTGTCCGGGGGTGGGGGTCACGAGAGAGGGAGAGCATCAGGAAAAATACCTAATGCAGGCTGGGCTTAATTAACACTTAGGTAATGGCTTGATAGGTGTGGCAAACTACCATGGCACACATTTTCCTATGTAACAAACCTCTATATCCTGCACATATATCCAAGAACTTAAAATTAAATGAAATTAAAAAAAAAAAAAAAAGAAGGCCGGGCACGGTGGCTCATGTCTGTAATCCCAGCTCTTTGGGAGGCTGAGGCAGACAGATCACCTGAGGTCACAAGTTCAAGACCAGCCCAGCCAACATGGTGAAACCCCATCTCTACTAAAAATACAAAAAAGAGGCTAGGTGTGGTGGCTCACGCCTGTAATCCCTGCACTTTGGGAGGCTGAGGCGGGCAGATCACAAGGTCAGGAGTTTGAGACCAGCCTGGCCAACAGGGAGAAACCCCGTCTCTACTAAACATACAAAAATTAGCCAGGCGTGATGGTGCACACCTGTATTCTCAGCTAGTCGGGAGGCTGAGGCAGGCGAATCACTTGAGCCCAGGAGGTGGAGGTGCAGTGAGCCAAGATCATGCCATTGCACTCCAACCTGGGCAACTAGAGTGAAACTACATCTCACAAAAAAAAAAAAAGAAAAGAAAAGAAAAAAGAAAACACTACTTTAGCACAACGTAGTAAGTGGATTTTGTTAGAATGTATTACAACTGGTATTTGCAAAAATATGTGTAGGAATACTATGATAATAAGAATACTATGAACAGGATCGGGCTCAGTGGCTCACACCTATAATGGCAGCACTTTGGGAGGCCAAGGCAGGTGGATCACTTGAGGTCAAGAGATCAAGACCAGCCTGGCCAACATGGTGAAACCCCATTTCTACTAAAATATACAAAAGTTAGCCTGGCGTGGTGGTAGTCCCAGCTACTAGGGAGGCTGAGGCAGGAGAATCGCCTGAACCCAGGAGACGGAGGCTGCAGTGAGCCGAGATTGCTCCACTGCACTCTAGTCTGAGCAACAGAGTGAGACTCTGTCTCAAAAAAAAAAAAAAAAAAAAAGGAAGAAGAAGAATACTATGAACAATCAATCGTACACCAACAAATCAGACAATCTAGAAGGAATGAGCAAACTCCTAGAAATACAGAGATTACCAAAACTGACTCAGAAGAAAAAGAAAATCTCAGACCTCACAAGTAAAGAGATTGAATCATAGTCAAAATTCTCCCAGGAACAGATGGCTTCACTGGTCAGTTCTAACAAACACTTAGACAAGAATTAACAGCACTACTTCTCACATTCTTCCAAAAAATAGAGGGAATGCTTCCTAACACATTCTATGAGGCCAGTATTTTCCTGATACCAAACCAAGACACTACAGACCAACGTCCCATATGAATATAAACACAAAATCCTCAACAAAATACACACTAGCAAACTGAATCCAAGAGCACATTAAAAAAGACCAAATGTGATTTATCCCAGGAATGCAAGGGTGGTTCAACATGTGAAAATCAACTGATATAACATACCATATTAATAGAGTGAAGAAAAAAAATCTACACAATCAGGGGCCAGGCGTACTGGTTCATGCCTGTAATCCCAGCACTTTGGGAGGCTGAGATGGGTGGATCACTTGAGGTCAGGAGTTCAAGACCAGCCTGGCAAACATGGTGAAACCTTGTCTCTACTAAAAATACAAAACTTAGCCAGGCATGGTGGCAGGTGCCTGTAATCCCAGCTACTCGGGAGGCTGAGGCAGGAGAATCATTTGACCCTGGGAGGTGAAGATTCAGTGAGCCAAGATCACACCACTGCACTCCAGCCTGGGTGACAAAGTGAGACTCCGTCTCAAAAAAAAAAAAAAAAAAAAAAAAAAAAAACACCCACACAGTCACCTCAACTGACAGAAAAAGCATTTGACAGAATTCAACATCTTTTTTTTTTTTTTTTTGAGATGGAGTCTTTGTCCCCCAGGCTGGAGTACAGTGGCGCGATCTTGGTGCACTGCAAGCTCCGCCTCTCGGGTTCACGCCATTCTCCTGCCTCAGCCTCCCAAGTAGCTGGGACTACAGGCGCCCGCCAACACGCCCGGCTAATTTTTTGTATATTTAGTAGAGACGGGGTTTCACCGTGTTAGCCAGGATGGTCTCGATCTCCTGACCTCGTGATCCGCCCGCCTCGGCCTCCCAAAGTGCTGGGATTACAGGCTTGAGCCACCGCGCCTGGCTTCAACATCTTTTTAAGACTGAAACAAACAAACAAAAACCTCAGCAAACTAGGAATAGAAGGAAACTTCCTTAACATGATCAAGAGCATTTGTGAGGCCGGGTGCAGTGGCTCATGCCTATAATCCCAGCATTTTGGGAGGCCAAGACGGGCAGATCATGAGGTCAGGAGATCAAGACCATCCTGGCTAACATGGTGAAGCCCCGTCTCTACTAAAAATACAAAAAATTAGCTGTGCATGGTGGTGGGCGCCTGTAATCCCAGCTACTTGGGAGGCTGAGGCAGGAGAATGGCGTGAAACCCGGGAGGCGGAGCTCGCAGTGAGCGGAGATCGCGCCACTGCACACCAGCCTGGGCGACAGAGCCAGACTCCATCTCAAAAAACAAAAACAAAAACAAAAACAAAAAAACCATTTGTGAAAAGCCCACAGCTAACATCATAGTGGTGTAAAACAAAGCCTTCCCCCAAGATGAGGAGCAAGATAAGGATGCATGCTTTCACCACTGCTATTCAACATTGTACTGGGAGTCCTACCCAGGGCAATCAAGGAATTAAAAGACATCCAAATTGGAAAGGAAGAAGTAAAACTATTTCTACTTGCAGAAGACACGATTCTATATAAAGTAAAACCCACAAGATCTACAAAAAACTACAGCTAATAAGTGAATTCATTAAAGGTGCAGGGTAAAATATCAACACATAAAATTCTGTTGTTTCTATATACAAGCAATAAACAATCTGAAAAGGAAATTAAGAAAATTCTATTTACAATAACCTCCAAAAGAAATAATACTCAGGAATAAATTTAACCAAGGACATGAAAAACTTACACACTAAAAACTACAAAACATTGCTGAAATAAATTAAAGACCTAAATAAGTGGTAAGACTTCTTGTGTTCATGGATTGAAAAACAATGTTAACATGGAATACTCTCCAAAGTGATGTACAATGCAATCCCTACCAAAATTTCACGGCCTTTTCTAGAGAAATGGAAAAGCCAATCCTCAAATTTATACGGAAATGCAAGGGGCCCAGAATATTCTCTGAACAGCCAAAATAACATTGAAAAAGAAAACAAAGTAGGATTAACACTCCAAAACTTACTACAAAGGCACAGTGTGGTGCTAGCATAAGAAGAGATGTATTAACCAATGGAATAAAAATGAGAGTTCAGAAATAAACCCAAATATCTATGGCCAACTGATTTTTTACAAAGGTGCTAAGACTTTAAATGGAAAAAGAACAGTTCCTTCAACTGGGTTGAAGTTACAGGGAAAACTGGATTATCACATGGTACTGGGAAATGGTACTGGGAAAACTGGATTATCATATGCAAAAGAATGAAGTTGAACCCCTTCCTCATACCATATACAAAAATTAACTCAAAAAGGATCAAAAACCTAAATATAAGAGCTAAAAGCATAAAACTCTTAGAAGCAAAAATAGGAGTACACTGTCATGACTTCAGAATTGGCGATGGATTCTTAATAGTAAAAGCACAAGCAACAAAAGAACTCAATCAGTACAACTTGGTAAAATTAAAAACTTTTGTGCACCAAAGGGCACCATCAAGAAAGTGAGGCGAAGCCCAGTGGCTCATGCCTGTAATCCCAACCCTTTGGGAGGCTGAGGCGGGCAGATCACTTGAGCCCAGGAGTTTGAGACCAACCTGGGCAACATGGTGAAATCTCATCTCCACAAAATAATACAAAACTTAGCTGGGCATGGTGGTGTGCACCTGTAGTCCCAGCTACTTGTAAGGCTGAGGTGGGAAGCTAACTTGAGCCGAGGAGGTCAAGGCTGCCATGAGCCAGCATCACACACCATGGCATTCCAGCCTGGGCAACAAAGTAAGACCTTGTCTCAAAAATAAATAAATAAATAAATAAATAAATAAATAAAAAAATTTAAAAAAGAAGAAGAAAAAAGAAAAGTGAAAAGACAACCTACAGAATGGGAAAAAATATCTGTAAATCTTAGATCTGATAAGCTTTAGTATCCAGAATATATATAGTTTTTATAACTGAACAGCAAAAAGTCAAACAGCTCAATTAAAAAATGGGCAAAGCAATGAATAGGCATTTCTCCAAAGAAGATATACAAATGACCAACATGCACATGAAAAGATGTTCAACATCACTGGTCATTAGGTAATGCAAATAAAAACCACAGAGAGATACCATTTCACACTCCCAGGATGGCTTTAATTTAAAAAAATAAACAAAAAGAGAAAACAAGTGTTAGTGTGGATACAGATAAATAAGAACCCTCATATATTACTAATGGTAATGTAAAGTGATACAGCTGAGTTGCTGTAGAGCAGAGTTTGACGGTGCCTCAAAAATTTAAATATAGAATTACCATATGACAAGCAATTCCATTTGTAGGTAGTCAGGTACTGCTTGATGATGTTTTGGTCAACGACAGACCACATATGTGAAAATGGTCCCCTGACATTACAATGGAACTGAAAAATTCAGAACACAAAGGACAAAGAGAAGAACCTAAAAGACTCAGAGGAGGGTAACAGGTTGCACATGAAGAATCAAGAATCAGAACAGTATCAGACTTTTCAACAACGACAATGGAATAAAATGGAGAAAATGGAGCGCAATGCTTTCAAATTTATGAGAGAAAATGATATGTAACTTAGAATTCCACAACCAGCCAAAATTAAGCATGAGGGAAGAATGAAGACTTTTTTTTTTTTTTTTTTTCCTGAGATGGAGTCTCACACTGTTGCCTGGGCTGGAGTGCAGTGGTGCAATCTCAGCTCACTGCAACCTCTGCCTGCTGGGTTCAAGCGATTCTCCTGCCTCAGTCTCCCAAGTAGCTGGGATTACAGCCACGCACCACCACACCCAGCTAATTTTTTTGTATTTTTAGTAGAGACGGGGTTTCACCATGTTGGCCAGGCTAGTCTCTAACTCCTAAGCTTGTGATTCGCCTGCCTCAGCCTCCCAAAGTGCTGGGATTACAGGCATGAGCCACTGCACCTGGTGAAGACCTTTAAATATATAAGGTCACAAAAATTTACCTCCTATTACCATCAGTAAGCTACTGAAAGAAGTACTCCACCAAAATGAGTTGCAAAGAAACAAATGACTCAACACAATAACAGAAAGGCAAAGGAACTCAAGATGATAGAGAAGTGAGGTCTCACAATGATAGATGTACAACATGCTAGGTATCCACTAATCCAGATTAGTTTAGAAGTCTCTGAGAGAAAGGAAAGTCTCCAAGAAAATAAAATTGACAGATGAATTGATGTGTCAAAAATGCTGAGACTCAGACACCTGAAAGATACTTTGGGACCGCGTGCGGTGGCTCATGCCTGTAATCTCAGCACTTTGGGAGGCCGAGGCGGGCGGATCACGAGGTCAGGAGATCAAGACCATCCTAGCTAATATGGTGAAACCCCGTCTCTACCAAAAACACAAAAAATTAGCCGGGCATGGTGGCAGGCGCCTGTAGTCCCAGCTACTTGGGAGACTGAGACAAGAGAATGGCGTGAACCCGGGAGGCGGAGCTTGCAGTGAGCTGAGATTGCGCCACTGCACTCCAGCCTCGGCGACAAAGCGAGACTTCATCAAAAAAAAAAAAAAAAAGAATTCTCATAAATGCGTAGAACAACAACAATCATTCATTCTTAAAACAGTATTAAATTGTACAAGGAAGGAAAAATAGTAGTACAGTATACTACGTGGCTTAGCTATGAATAGCACAATATGCGATAATAATATAAACAAATTGACATTAAATCTATTATGATATAACCATATTAGGGAATGAGAACGATGCCTGTGTAGAGTTGAGAGTTTAGAGTCTGCTAAATGTCATTTTTCATAATGAGAAGTCAATAAATAACAGCTGCAGCAGTATAAGCATGTTATCTAGAGATGAAGGCAAATATCAAAAGAAACTGCTACAAGAATTTGAAAGCAGCTGCCTCTAGGCAGCAGAGAAAGGAAGGTAAGACAGAGTTGGAGTCACAGGACTACTTTTTTCACAATAAGCTTTATTGATCTATTTGATAACTTTAAACAAAGTTCATGTATAACTTTGATAATACCTACAATAACTAAAAAAATAGTACTTTTGTAAGAAAATGAGTTAACAAGCTATCAATTGACTAAACTCAAAGTTCCTCAGAAAATTAGAAAGGAAAATGAGAATACAAGAAAAAAAACTATGTTGAAAATGAGATTATTAGCATAATCTAATGATGAGATTATTAGCATAGCTAGAGTGTAAAAAAATAATGCAACAAAGAAACAAAAGAGAGGCCGAGAGGCTGGGCTCAGTGGCTCATGCCTCTAATCCCAGCACTTTGGGAGGCCAAGGTAGGCGGATCACTTGAGCTCAGGAGTTGGAGACCAGCCTGGACAACATGGCAAGACCCCAACTCTACCAAAAATACAAAAAAAAAAGCCGGGTACTGTGGTGCACGCCTGTGGTTCCAGAAGTGGGAGGATCGCTTGATCCTGGGGGGATGAAGGTTGCAGTGAGCCCAGATAACGCCCACTGCACTCCCTGGGTGACAGAGTGAGACCCTGTTTCAAAAAAAGGGAGAAAGTGAACTAAATGTATACCTTAAATTCATTAAGCAACAAAATTCACTTCACTCAATAACAGACTGAAAAGCACTGTGGTAGAATGAATGTGGAATTTCAGACAGGTACTCAATTATATACTCAATCAATTACTATATACCCACAAAGCAGAAAGAAAATATTTCCTGAGACAAGCTTTTAAAAAAGCAAAGAATTCTACTGACTTTAGGTTCTATCATTGCTGAAAAATAGTCATAATGAACAGTTGTTCAAAGAAATTATCACTACAAACAGAAAAAAGAGTCGGGAAAATCATTCAGCAACCACAACTATGCTTAATTATAGGTGCAAAACTAACAGCATAGAAATGGTGTTGCAATCACAGTTTAACATCCACATGTAAGAAAAAATATATAAGGTCAATTGAGAGAACACAGAATATGTACTAGTATAATTCTGTAAAAGAATAAAAAGCCAAAATAATTTATTTTTCTCCTAAGATAGCCATTATAGTGGCCTATAAAGGGAAACAATTAGGAAAAAGTCACATTCAGCTACATTTATACAAGCCTTTGAGTTCACGCTATGTAATATTCACACCAACTGGCAAAGAAAATGAGGTAGCAATTAGGTAGGTAAACTGTAGCTTTGAAAATAATGACCCATAGATAACATTTAGACATTGTCCTTTTCAAGTTATTTATGAATAAACAATGTAAAAATTTCCAATATATATCCACATTTCCAATTATTATACTATTTGTATTAATTATATGTAATGGCTGTTACTATGGAGGACAAAATTCAAAATGACCATAAAAAGCTGGACGTGGGGGGAATCCTCCTGACCTGAAGTGATCCATTGGCCTCGGCCTCCCAAAGTGCTGGGATTACAGGTATGAGCCACATTGCTGGCCTAATTCTACAATTTATATGGAAACACAAAGTATTTAGAATAGCCAGAACAACATGAACAAAAAGAAAAACACAGTTGGAAGAATCATACTATCTGGTTTCTAATAGTTACTATAAAGGTACGGTAATCGTGATAGCATGGCATCAGTAAAGGACAGACACATAGCTCAATGTAACAGAACAGAGTCCAAAAATACACTCACATATATATGGTCTACTGATTTTTTACAAAGGTACAAAAGCAATGCAGTGGAAAAAGGATAGCCTTTCAACAAAGGGGCTGGAAAAATTAGATGTAAAAACAATGAACCTGGGGATCCATACCTCACGCTATACACAAAAATTAACTCAAAATAGATCATCAACTTAAATGTAAAACCTAAAACTAGGCCTGGTGCGGTGGCTCACACCTATAATCCCAGCACTTTGGGGGGCTGAGGCGGGTGGATCACCTGAGGTCAGGAGTTCGAGACCAGCCTGGCCAACATGGCGAAACCCCGTCTCTACTAAAAATACAAAAATTAGCCGGACATGGTGGTGCACGCCTGTAATCCCAGCTACTCAGGAGGCTGAGGCAGGAGAATCACTTGAACCCAGGAGGGTGGAGATTCCAGTGAGCCAAGATCACGCCACTGCACTCCAGCCTGGGTGACAGAGCGAAACTCCGTCGCAAAAAAAAAAACAACAAAAAAAAACAAACCTAAAACTATAAAACTTCCAAAAGAAAACCTAGCAGCCAGGCACAGTGGCTCACTCCTGTAATCCCAACACTTTGGGAGGCCAAGGAGGAAGGATCACTTGAGCCCTACAGTTCGAGACAAGCCTGGCCAATGCAGTGAAACCATATCTCCACGAAAAATTTAAAAATTGGCAGGGCATGGTGGCGCACACCTGTGGTTCCAGCTATTATAGAGGCTCAGGCAGGAGGAACAGCCTAAGCCCAGGAGGTTGATGCTGCAGCGAGCCATAATCATGCCACCACACTCCATCCTGGGCAACACGAGCAAAACCATGTCTCAAAAAATAGAAAAGAAAAGAAAACCCAGGAGAAAATCTTTGTGAGCACGGGTTAGGGAAAGATTTCTTAGATTTAACACCAAAAGTGTAATCCATGAAAGAACAAATTGGTAAGGCAAACTTCATCAAAATGTAAAACTTCTACAAAAGATACTAATAGAATTAAGAAACAAACCACAGATTGAGAGAAACTCTCTGCAAAGCATATATTTGATAGACCTGTTTCGTATACACATACACACCACACACACACACAGAACTCTCAAAATTCAACAATAAGAAAACAACCCAATCTAAAAAGGGGCAAAGACTTAGACACTAGACCAAAAATAATATACGGATGGCAAAAATCACATAAAACAATGGTCAACAGTATTAGTCATGAGAAGAATATAATTAAAGCCACAATGAGATATCACTACACACCCATCAGAATGGTTAAAAAAAAAAAAAAGGTGTTAATACCAAATACTGCCCAAGATGCAGAGAAACTGGGTAACTCATACACCTGCTGGTGGGAATGAAAACATTTGGCAAGTTTTTTTTTTTTTTGAAACAGAGCCTTGCTCTGTTGCTCAGGCTGGAGTGCAGTGGCACGATCTTGGCGCATTGCAACCTCCGCCTCCAGGGTTCAAGCGATTTCTCATGCCTCAGCCTTCCAAGTAGCTGGGACTATAGCCATGCATCATCATGCCTGACTAATTTTTGTATTTTTAGTAGAGATGGGGTTTCACCATGTTGCCCAGGCTGGTCTCAAACTCCTGGCCTCAAGTGATCTGCCTACCTCGGCCTCCCAAAGTGCTGGGATTACAGGTGTGATGTGAGCCACCACACCCTGGCAGTTTCTTATAAAACTAAATTCACAGATTGGAGGTCAGGAGGCATTTGTACTTCTGGGTATTTATATCAGAAAAAAAAAAAGAAACAACACATATCCACAACAAATCTGTACACAAATGTTCATAGCAATTTTCATAATAGCCAATAACTGGAAATAACCCGAATGTCCTTCAATGGGTAAACAATTAAACTGTAGTACATCCATATCATGGAATACCACTTAGCAATAAAACAGAACGAACTATTAATATACCCCACAACTTGGAAGGATTGCCAGGCAATGAGTGAAGAAAAAGTCAACCTCAAATGGTCACATAGGGCCTGGCACGGTGGCTCATACCTGTAATCCCAGCACTTTGAGAGGCTGAGGTGGGAGGAGAGCTTGAGCCCAGGAGTTGTAGGCTGCAGTGAGCCATAATCATGCCACTGTACTCCAGCCTTGGCAACCTAGTGAGACCCTGTCCCCCTGCCCTCCCCCAAAAAAGTCGCATAGTGTATGACTCAATTTATGTAGCTAACATTTTCTTGAAATAATACTTTGGAGATGTAGAATAGATTAGTGGTTGCCAGGAATTTGAGACTGGGTTGGGGAAGAGGGAGGGAAAAGGATGTGCTTATAAAGAAGTTAGTGAGATGAAACAGTTCTGTATTTATTATTATTATTATTATTTTATTTTGAGACAGAGTCTCACTCTGTCACCTGGGCTGGAGTGAAATGGCCCAATCTCAGCTCACTGCAACCCTCGCCTCCCAGGTTTAAGCAATTCTCCTGTCTCAGACTTCCCAGTAGCTGAGATTACAGGCACCCACCACCACACCTGGCTAATTTTTTTTTTTTTTTTTTGAGACGGAGTCTCGCTCTGTCACCCTGGCTGGAATGCAGTGGTGCAATCTCCGCTCACTGCAAGCTCTGCCTCCTGGGTTCACGCCATTCTCCTGCCTCAGCCTCTCCGAGTAGCTGGGACTACAGGCGCCCACCACCACGCCCAGCTAATTTTTTTGTATTTTTAGTAGAGACGGGGTTTCACCCTGTTAGCCAGGATGGTCTCGATCTCCTGACCTTGTGATCTGCCCGCCTCGGCCTCCCAAAGTGCTGGGATTACAGGCATGAGCCACCGCACCTGGCCCAGTTCTGTATCTTGATCATGGTAGTAGTTACACTAATCTACATAAGATAACACTGCAGAGAACTACACATATAAACACACACAAATCAGCGCATGTAAAATTGGTCACATCTGAGTTAGTTCAGTGGATTGTACCAATGTCATTTTCTTGGTCTCAATATTGTACTACAGTTATGCAAGATGTTATCATTGGGAGAAACTGAGTAAAGGGTACCCAGAACCTGTTTACATTTTATTTACAACTTCCTGTGTATCTATTAATTATTTCAAAATAAAAAACTTTTTTAAATGGGTAAAAAGCTTAAACAGACACTTAATCAAAAAAGATAGACAGCAAATAAGCACATAAAAAGATGTTCAAGAGCATTAGTTATTTGGGAAATATAAACTAAACCTACAGAAGATACCACTACACACCTGTTAGAATGGCTAAAATTAAAAAGACTACCTAAACCTGATGTTGGTTAGGATGTCAAAATATGTATTTCCATTGCTAGTGGGAATTTAAAATGATATAACCACTTTGGAAAACAGTTTGGCAGTTTCTTAAAAAGTTAAATGTGCCAGGCACAGTGGTTCACACCTGTAATCCCAACACTTTGGGAGGCTGAGGCGGGTGGATCACGAGGTCAGGAGATGGAGACCATCCTGGTCAACATGGTGAAACTCTGTCTCTACTAAAAATACAAAAATTAGCTAGGCATGGTGGCGTGTGCCTGTAATTCCAGCTACTCAGGAGGCTGAGGCAGGAGAACAACTTGAACGAGGGAGTTGGGAGGTTGCAGTGGGCCGAGATATGCATCACACAGCACTCCAGCCTGGCGACAGAGTGAGACTCCATCTCAAAAAATAAATAAATAAATAATAATAATAATAATAATAATAATAATAATAATAAACAAAAAGTTAAATGTACATCTACCAAATGACCCAACCATTACATTCTTAGGTATTTACCCAAGGGAATGGGAAAGATGTGTCCATACAAAGACAATACATGAATATTCATCGCTGCTTTATTTGTAACAGCCAAAACCTGGAAACAATCCAAAAGTCCATCAATAGGTGAATGGATAAAACAAATTGTACTATACACACATAATGGCAACTATTCCCCAATAAAAATTAATGACCTACTGATACACTCAATAACATGGACGTATCTCAAAATAACAATGACAAGAAGTCAGCACCCCCTCCAAAAAAAGAGTACATGCTTTACAATTCCACTTATATAAATGTTCTAGTGAGTTCAGCGGTTGTCTGGGAAAGGGAGAAAGGTGTATGGGAGGGAGTGATTACAAAGGCACACAAACAAACTTCTTTTGGGGGGTGGTGGATATGTTCACTATATTGAATCTGGTAAAAGTTTCATGGGTCTCCACATATGTCAAAACTTAAACTGTGCACTTTAAATATGTTGTTTATTAAATGTCAATTTTACCTCAATAAAGCTGTTGAAATAGATAAAACCCTCTTCTACCTTGGCTTTCCCTACACCATTCTCTTGACTGTCTAATTTAACTCTCTGACAGCATCTTCTCAGACTTCTCCTCTCCTTGCCATCCTTGCAATACTGTTGTTTCCGGAGTTCTGTTCTCAGCCTCCTTTTCACATTCTAATCCACACTCTCTTGCAGTGACTTCACCCATGCCCATGACTTCAACTATCATCAATATCTATAGACCAATAACTTTCAAATCTCTTTTGTGCAAGTTTCTCTTTTGAGTTCTACACTTTATTTCCAATTGCCTAGTAAATCTACACATGCTTCAAACTAGACATACACAAAACTGAACTCCTTTTTACTATATACTCTCATCGCACTTTATACTTTCACTTTCATGACACTAGTTACATTATTACTAGACTATGCACTTCACGAGGGCAAGGGCCATGTCTTGTTCACCACTATTTCCACAGATTTTTCATAATAGCACATTTTATTAAAATGAATCACCTTTCTCCCTCCCCACCTCCAAAGCTGATTCTCCTACAACTGACCCAAACTAGAAAAATAGAAATAATCCTGCCTCCTTCCCTTTCCTTACTCAATGGATACCAGGTCCTATGATTTCTTTCCTGTAAATCTTTCTGAGCACTATTCCCACTTTGTCGTCTTCACTGCTGTACCCTTATCATTTCTCAAATACATGTGTCCCCATCTCCATTCCTGTCTTCTTCAATCTATTACCCACAGTATAGTAGAGTGATGGAGCTACAAATCTGACATTTCTGCCCAATTTGAAATCCTTCAATGGCTCCCTGCTGTCTTCAAACTAAAATCCAAACTCCTCAATAGAGTATAATAGTCTGTCTCTCTCCAGCCACATCTGGACACGACAGAATCCTGATCTTCCACTTTCCAAATTAAAGGACCATGCTCTTTAACCTGTCTTTGGGTGTGATAATCAACTGGCCTGAAATGTTATGTCCTCCCTTAGCCACCTGGTGAACTCTTCCCACTGGATTCTGCTCAACTGTACTCTTCTCTGACCTCTCTACTCAGAGTTAATCTGTGTCATTATACGCTCAGAGGGCCTTCTCTGTACCTCTATTATATTAATATTGTTGTAGTCATTTATATGTCTACTCCAATAGACTGAATTATATTTAATTTGTATTACCAGTATTTGGCACATAATAATACTGACACTTAACAAAACTTAATTAAAAGATTAAATGATTTAGTATATTTACCCACTTAATGGAAGGGGACTTTCTTGAGGTCCCTTCCAGCTCAGTTACTCTAAGATCTCATACAATGTTACCCTCTGGTTACAACTTTCTCTTCTTCTACATATTCTTCTATTTTATCCTTTAACAACAGCTAGTTTCTTTCAGATTAGCCTTCGAAAGAGTGAAACAAAGCACTTTAAAAAGAATTTTTAGGGTGGGCATGGTGGCTCACACCTATAATCCCAGTACATTGGGAGGCCGATGTGGGAGGATTGCTCAAGCCCAGGAGTTTGAGACTGGCCTGAGCAACACAGAAAGACTCCGTCTCTATCAAAAATAATTTTTAAAAACTAGCTGGGCATGGTGGCGAGCACCTGTGGTTTGAGCTACTTGGGAGGCTGAGTTAAGGCTGCAGTGATCTGTGATTGAGCCACTGAACTCCAGCCTGGGCAGCAAAGTGAGATCCTGTCTCAAAATAAATTTTAAGAAATAAAATAAAATAAGCATTTAAAAAACACTTTACTATCTCAATTTTGACAAATCAGGATTTGACACTGTCTTTATGCTTCTGTATGTCTGCATAATCATCAGATTCCACCTGAACCACACAACAAAAATGAATTTTGTGTCCCAGATCTCCCACCCATCAGACACCAACCCCACTGTTATTAATCCAGGATCAACAGCCATACTTCTTTTTCTTGGGACCTCTATCAACTCCCATGCCCATCCCCAAGGACTCTGATAAAGCAAAAGAAAAAGCAAGTGCCAGAAAAAGTAACTGCATAGCAAAAGTCAGGTTTACATTATAAAGTCCCTCAACTGGATGGGCACAGGGGTTCATGCCTATAATCCCAGCAGTTTAGGGGGCCGAAGCGGGCGGATCACCTGAGGTAGGGAATTCAAGACCAGCGTGTCCAACATGGTGAAACCCTGACTCTACCAAAAATACAAAAATTAGCCAGGCACGGTGACACACATTTGTAATCCCAGCTAGTCGGGAGGCATAAGGCAATAAAATCACTTGAACCTGGGAGGTGGAAGTTGCAGTGAGCAGAGATTGTGCCACTATGCTCCAGCCTGGGTGACAGAACGAGACTCTGTCTCAAAAAAAAAAAAAAAAAAAAATTAGCTGGGCATGTGGTGCACACCCGTAAACCCAGCTACTTCAGTTACTTGAGAGGCTGAGGCATGAGAATCACCTGAACCCAGGAGGCAGAGGTTGCACTCCAGCCTAGGCAATAGAGTGAGATTCTCTCTCAAAAAAAAATTTTTTTAAGTCTCTCAATTGCTAGAATACTGTGGATAGTAAGCGCAGACAATTCTTTTGGTTGACCCCCTCCCAGCATCCATTTTCTCTTTCTTCCTCCCTAACAGATTTTCTACCTTGTATCCACTCCTCTCCCATGCAGCCTTGTGTTTTGGGGAAGCCAACCATACCCTCAGGCCAAGGCATAGGTCTGGTTGACTAAGAATAATTCCACTCATCTTTACCAGTAACTAATTTAGGAAAGGGAATGTAACCCAGTTTTGGTCAATGAAATGCAAGGTTAAGTTTGCTGAAGGCTTCTGGAAAAGTCCTTTATCACTCTTAAAAAGAAAAGAGCTGTGTGAAGCCAGCATCTGTTGTCTCATTCCTTCCCCTCAGCAAATATCAATCCAAACATAACTGTTTTGCATATATTTAAACTAGAAGATTAAGAGTATTTTACTATTTCTTTCAAATAGTAATCAGATGATTAAAAAGTCAACAGAAGTTCTAAAACCATGATCAGCCAACATTTACTAGGTAACATGTATGACAAAAGGGCTTTCTTGCCTTTGCTCTCAAAGGGAGAGTTCTGGTAAAACTCAGAGACAACTGGGTATGTACAAAAGAGAGAGAAAATCCAAAAGAGTACTGATCTTGAGAGATAAGAATAAATGGCAGATGGCAAATTGGTCAAAATATCAAGGAAAAAAATGTGTCAGTCCTAGTGGCTATAGAAGGTAGAATAGTTTTCCTTGCATCCTAAATTCAATCAAATAAATAGCATTAATTTTTTTTTTGAACATGTGAAAGCAAAATGTTAACCCTGAAAAATGAAACTACCCTGACAATTGAGCATTTTTAAAATTCTGAATTTTTCCTCATTCAGGTTTAGGGCAATTTTGATGACAGATCTAAACGCTTTAAACTTTAAAAGCAAAACAGCCTGCAAGATGACAAATCAGACCCTAATCAAGACAACATGGGCGGAGGGGGGCTCCAAAGACAAAGGCCATTCTTCCTTAGAGTAAACTGCCTTAAAACCTAAAATGATATCACCTCTTGACCTCCAGATCCACAAAGCAGAAAAGAGAAAAGGCCCAAATGGACTAAATTTGGGCCTAGCACAATTAGCGATATAGCGATACAGTACCCTCTATTGGTCTAACTGTATCACTGCTACCCTTTAAAATTTACTAGAGCAGGCAGGAATAAGAAGCATCTCTCAAGTAGCTATTTTGAGCCCAAAGCAGAAAATCTAGTCACAGGAACACATGTAATTTGTAAGACATGACTCATATACATTTGATTCCATATGCCCAACATGACCCTTGCTTTCACCATAGGAAAAACTGAGTATTTCTGTACTTAAACTCTTTCTGAGAATAGCAAGGCAAGAGGCAGGCATAGCAGAAAGGGCCCAAAATTTGAGGTCAGAAAACCAAGGTTCAAATCCCAGCTAATCCCACTTTCTAGATGGTCAAATCCATCTGCATTTCTGTTTCCTCATGCACTAAATGGAAATAATGCCACTCTCTAGGTTATCATGAGATAATGCACATAAAAATACCTTGCACATAATAGGTACTCAACAACACTGGATTAAATATCTAATGTATCACAAACAAAAAGTTACAAAATGATCAAAATTATAGGTTGTGCAAAAAGAACTGTAGGATTTTCTTTGTTGTTGTTGTTGTTGTTTTTAATCCACAAGAAGGAACTGTAGGATTTTCAAGCAAAAATTAAGCAACTTACTGGAGAAGACCAAAGGACTAGGAGTCAGAAGTCCTGGGTCTCTGTTTTGATATTAACCAGTTAAATGACCTTGGGCAGGTCAATCTGAGTCTCAATTTCCTCTCCTGTAAAATGGAAGGACTGAATTAGCTTGAAACTCTATGCTTTTTAGCAGTATCACACAATTAGCAACAGAAACGAATCTAGAATCCAGATCTAGCTCAGTACTACATCAAAATATCTGTTAAGTTGTCTAACAAAAGAGAAAGTCTTTGGTGAACACGTTGACGGCAGATCAGGAAAATGGATGAAAGGAAAGGTTTCACACTGGGACTGAAAAGAGATGAATAAAGGTGATGAGCTTGATATCCGAAGTAACAGATATAAAATGGTGGAGCACAATGAAAAACTGTGAGGAAAGGCAGGTTACAGACAAAAAGGAGTGGGAATTGAAGATAACCTCAACTATGACTTTCAGAACTGAATTAGGAGAAAATATGAAGAGAAAACTATTAATACACAAATCCAAATGGAAGGAGACCAAGACTTTGGCCACAGGGCAGAGAGAAGGGGGGAAACAAAAGTCATTTTCAGGAAGTGGCAAAATTTACCAGCCAACTAACCCAATAAAAAGATAGCAATAAGCTAAGTCAATTTTTAAAGTTTAACATATTAAAGAACTACAGACGTGGGAAATATGGTTTGAATAATAAGAACAACTCGATGCACTAACAGTTTGTTTTTGTTTTTAAGAAACAGGGTACCCTTATGTTGTCCAGACTGGTCTAGAATCCCTAGGCTCAAGAGATACTTCCAAGTAGCTGGGACTACAGGCACAGGGCACTGCACCCAGCTTCGATGTACTAACAGTTTTAATCAGAACCATGAAACCATCTCCTAGAGCTCGGTTTTTCAAACTGAAGGTAGTAAGTGATCTATTAGTGAGCTGTGACAAATTTTTTAATGTAATGAAAATGTCAGAGTAATGTCATGAAGTAAAGCTAAACACTTTTACATGAAACATCTATCTCAGTTTGTGTGTATAAACATGTACCTGTGTGTTGGGTTGAAACAAAATGTATTTCTTGCTCTGGCTCATGGTTAAGAGGTCTCAAAGGCTGGGCGCAGTAGCTCATGCCTGTTAATCCTATCACTTCAGGAGGCCAAGGCTGGAGGATCGCTTGAATCCAGGAGTTTGAGACCACGTTGGGCAACACAGCGAGACCTCACCTCTACAAAAAATTTTAAAAATTAGCCAGGCATGGTGGCGCACCTGTGGTCCCAGCTACTCAAGAAACTGAAGTGGGTGGATCAACTGAGCCCAGGAGGTTGAGGCTGCAGTAAGCTGTGATCACAACACTGCACTCCAGCATGGGCAACAGAGAAAGACCCTATCTCAAAAAAAAAAAAAGTCCTCAGTCCAGGCGCGGTGGCTCACGCCTGTAATCCCAGCACTTTTGGAGGCTGAGGCGGGCGGATCGCCTGAGGTCAGGAGTTCGAGACCAGCCTGGCCAGCATGGTGAAACCCCGTCTCTAATAAAGATACAAAAATTAGCCGGGCGTGGTGGCAGGCGCCTGTAATCCCAGCTACTCGGGAAGCTGAGGCAGGAGAATTGCTCGAACCCAGGAGACGGAGGTTGCGGTGAGCCGAGATCGCGCCATTGCACTCCAGCCTGGGAAACAGAGCGAGACTCTGTCTCAAAAAAAAAAAAGTCCTCAAAACTTTGTATAATGTAAGTTTTCAAATATACCTAAAGTACAGAGTCCCCATATACCTACCATCTTGCCTCAACAACTTCTGATCATCTTTTTTCTTGAGTGTTATTTGAACTACCTTTACTGAAAGAAAGTGAAAACTACAAAGAAGTGTTGACAGCAGAGAAGCTATCAAATTTCCTTAAACTTTTCATGTACAATAAAAAATAAGTAAAATTTAGATTAAACTTTCTATATCTTCCCCAAAGATATCTTTTATGTAAAGGACAAGATTAAAACTTTATTATTCGGCCAGGCGTGGTGGCTCATGCCTGTAATCCCAGCATTATGGGAGGCCAAGCCGGGGGGATTATCTGAGGTTGGCAGTTTGAGACCAGCCTGACTAACATGGAGAAACCCCGCCTCTACTAAAAATACAAAATTAGCCAGGTGTGGTGACGCATGCCTGTAAGCCCAGCTACTCGGGAGGCTGAGGCAGGAGAATCGCTTGAACCCAGGAGGCAGAGGTTGCGGTGTGCTGAGATCCCACCATTGCACCCCAGCCTGGGCAACAAGAGTGAAACACCGCCTCAAAAAAAAAAAAAAAAAAAACTTTAGTATTCAATATGATCTCACAAATGACAAGATGTGAAATACAAATTTCAGACCTTGTTTGCTCTAAAATGTTCACAAATAAAAAAACTTATGTCTATTATTTTTGTGAGTTTCTGCCAATTATTAAAAATGCAGATTAACGCCGGGCGCGGTGGCTCACGCCTGTAATCCCAGCACTTTGGGAGGCTGAGGTGGGCGGATCACAAGGTCAGGAGATCGAGACCATCCTGGCTAACACGGTGAAACCCCGTCTCTACTAAAAATACAAAAAATTAGCCGGGCGTGGTGGCAGGTGCCTGTAGTCCCAGCTACTTGGGAGGCTGAGGCAGGAGAATGGCGTGAACCCAGGAGGCGGAGCTTGCAGTGAGCCGAGATTGCGCCACTGCACTTCAGCCTGGGCAACAGAGCGAGACTCCAACTCAAAAAAAAAAAAAAAACACAAATGGCCCAGGTGGCCCAGACCCTTCAGGAATGAAGGTTTGGGTCACTCCACCAGGTAAAAAAAAAAAAAAAAAAAAAAATGCAGATTAAAAATTAAAAATGATTAAAAATGTAGTCTTAAAATCATGAACAAATTATCTAGCTTCTTTTCATCATGAATGAACTGAAAAGTTCATAGAAATGACACTTAACATCAGACTGACAGATACAAGCAACGTGATCAAACATTAAAATTTTTAAAACAATTTCAAGCTCTTAAATTACTAGATAATAAATGGATTTTTCTAGCGTCATATAGTTAATTAGAAAATATTTTTAAAATGTTAAAGCACCTACTCAAAAGCATAAGATCAGTTTACTTCCTATTTACGTGCGCCACTAACTCACCCACCATCTCGCTGTTAACACTACACAATCAAAGGGAGAAATGACTTTTGTAAATCAGACATATCATGCTAACTTTTATTTTCTGTTAATTTGTTAAGCCAGTTTTTTTTAACCACACACAACAAATCCTATAGCCTTCACAATGCTATTTTTAAAAGTGAATATTTTTCCTATCCTAATCTAGTACCTTAAAGAATTTGAAGAGCTTTCGAATGTCATTTTTTAAAGTTTTTATTATGGAAATTTAAGAACATATATAAAGAACAGAGAATATTATTGTGAACCCCCACATACCCATCATCTAGCTTCAACAATTTCTGAATGTCATTTTTTTCTAAATGCCATTTTTAACAATTTTTACCGAAAGATTTTTTAAAGCAATACTGAAAAATATTTACATTTAAGTACAACTCACAAACAGTCCATTAAAGTGTTCTAGTCAGTGATTACCTTGATGAGAAAAAAATGCTTTTAGAAACATTTTTACATTTAATACAAATCAACTTATTGAAAAAGTTTTAGGAGAAAAGAATTAACCTGAATATAATCCAATTTCAGAGGTCAAATAATCCTACCTATTTTCTAATTAAACAGCAAAGCTGATGAAAATTAATAAATACAAAATTAACACAAAATGTTAAGACACTGAAAAACATATTTTAAAATGCAAAATTCTCACCTGCTGCTGTAACATAAGACATTCTGAAACTGTACATTATGTAGGAAAATGACGGGCTGGGCGCGATGGCTCAGGCCTGTAATCCCAGTACTTTGGGAGGCCGAGACGGGCGGATCACGAGGTCAGGAGATAGAGACCATCCTGGCTAACACGGTGAAACCCCATCTCTACTAAAAATACAAAAAATTAGCCGGATGCGGTGGTGGGCGCCTGTAGTCCCCGCTACTCGGGAGGCTGAGGCAGGAGAATGGCATGAACCCAGGAGGCGGAGGTTGCAGTGAGCCGAGATTGCGCCACTGCACTCCAGCCTGGGAGACAGAGCAAGACTCCATCTCAAAAAAAAAAGAAAAAAGAAAAAAGAAAATGAAGGCTTCAGGTTACTTCTCTGGTATACCTGTGATGTTCAGGCTTTCATAGACTTGTAGTTCCTTTTTAAACATTTTTTTTTTTTGAGACGGAGTTTCGCTCTTGTTGCCCATGCTGGAGTGCAATGGCGCGATCTAAGCTCACCGCAACCTCCGCCTCCCAGGTTCAAGTGATTCTCCTGCCTCAGCCTCCCGAGTAGCTGGGATTACAACAGGCATGCGCCACCACACCCAGCTATTTTGTATTTTTAGTAGAGGCGGGGTTTCTCCATGTTGGTCAGGCTGGTCTCAAACTCCTGACCTCATGATCCGCCTGCCTCAGCGACCCAAAGTGCTGGGATTACAGGTGTTAAGCCACCGTGCCCAGCAATGTTTTGTTTTTTTTTTTTGAGAGAGAGTTTTACTCTGTCTCCCAGGCTGGAGTGCAATGGTACCATCTCAGCTCACTGCAACCTCCACCTCCCAGGTCCAAGAAGCCATTCTGCCTCAGCCTCCCAAGCAGCTGGGATTACAGGCGCCCGCCACCACATCCAGCTATTCTGTATTTTTAGTAAAGACGGGGTTTCACCATGTTGGCCAGGCTGGTCTTGAACTCCTGACCTCAGGTGATCCACCCGCTTCGGCCTCCCAAAGTGCTGGGATTACAGGTGTGAGCCACCGCGCCCAGCCTCACACATGCATATTAACTAATATTAACTAGAACTGTCCCAAAGATTAAATTTCAGCTGTCGGTAAACTAGCAATTCATAGGCTATGTTACTTAAATCTTAGAGCTCCAATTGCCAACAGATGAAAGTCATACAATATAATTACGTAAACATTACTAGAAATGCCAAAATAGATGCAGACCCACATTATGTTTGAGTTTAAATGATAGCTCTTAAAAAAGCTTGCTCCTGCTTGTGACTCTCCTAAGCCTCCCTGAACAAACTCACTCCTCTTAAATTCCACTGTTACTTGAACCTCATATGGCATGCCTGGGCAAATTTGATGACTTGGATTTTGTTTTAGAAGCCAGGCCTACTGCCAAGTCTGCTGTGTCTACTTCCCTGACCCACCAGGACAGCTTTAGACAACACCTTCCTTATTTATGTTACTGCTGTGAGCAAACTACTGCTTATTATCAAATGAGGCTCAACCTACTCAGGTTTCCTATCTTTTAAGAGTAATGTGACTGCCTTCACTATATTATGGCTTCTTCAACCTCACCTCTTATGTAAAACAAAACATTACCATACTGAATTATCTACTACTCAACTAGCAATAATGAGAGGGAAATCAGTGATACAACTCATTAACTTCTCTTAAAAGGTCCCCATTTTATATATCGCTATTTATGACTTTGTCTGAAGAAAAAGTAATACTACATTTTCTCACCAAAAATGTCCTTACGATTCCATTTCATTTAAAAAGTAAATACAGAGCAAACCTCAAAAGCAGAATTTGGACTATGCCTTCAATAAAAACAAATACAACTTTAGGCAAAGTTTACTGGTTGCCAAAGAAAGGCAAATCATCATTATAAGTTGATTCTACAGCTTACTCTAAATTATTATCTTGAACGCTTAAGATACAGGCCTTACTTAACCCCCACAACTTCTTGGCTATGTATATAATACCCAAGTTTTAACTTTTATAACACTTAATAAAACTACTACAGTATTACTTCTACTAATAGTTAAGAATATATGCCAAAGTATCCTTTCTGGATTGGCAAATAGGAACACCTAAGAAAGTACAGGAATAGCTCTTGCAATGATGAATGTTTTTAACAAAAACATGACATTGAAATTTTTCCTCGATTTTTCCCCATACTTGCTGAAACACATTTTTTCACTAATCTAGACTACAAAATTCTGCCAGTTACCCCTAGAAGCATCCTTCAACATCAGGAAATGTGTCAAAGAAACAGAGTAGTATTCTTCCAAATGAAATGTTAAAATATTTATCATCAACTCAGTCGTCTAATACATATTCTCACTACATTCAACTCTACAGAAAACATTGACCTAAGGTATGAAAATAAAGCTACTAAGGAGCATCCAAACCCTCCTTTACAGTACCTAATGGGCTGTACAAACACACCATAAAATTTCTACAAGAAACCAAGCAACTTCCTCCTTTTCATACTGATTTAAATACCCAATTATATACTTAAATGTTCGGCAAATCAACCAACTTTCACACTGTACTAAGAACTTAATTCAAGAAAGTGGAAAAATATAATTAAAAGTGTATTACTTTCAGTATTTGATAAAATATAAGAGGTAAGTAACATTTAAAAGACTAGAATTAAACAGATAAAAATGTCTTAAGACCAAATATTCTAACTCATGTAAGGTTTAAATTGCTGAATCTCTCATCTGCCCTAATCGCTTTTTTTCTTCTTTTTAAACTGCTACTGTTTGTAAATGCCCTACTATCTCTCAATGTTTTAATTTAGCACGTGGAGAAGGGTCTAGGAAAGAGAAGGAAGTAAAAAGTAGCCTACGTGTGTGTGTGTGTGTGTGTGTGTGTGTGTGTGTGTGTGTGTTTGAAGAAATGTTGGGGGGGGTGTGTGTTGAAAAAAATTTTAGTTACCACCACTTAAATAGGACCAGGACTGTGCTAAGTGCTTTAAATACATTATCTCATTTACACAAGATAAAACAAAAACCTTGACTAAAAATGATCAATAAAAACTGAAAAGTGAGAAAATAAAATTATCTAAGAGACAGTAAATTGGATCAGATCTCCAAGCACTAAACAAAGTAAAAACATTGTAGATTAAATTCTAAGACAATTTCTAGGAAAAGTTCCTCAACTTGACATATGAAAAAGTTGTGTATTAAAGGAATATCTGAAAAAAATTACACATATCTTATCATCGAGTAAACTTCTTACAAAAATACATATTGTATCTAAGATATTTCTCCCTTTGAAAAAACAGTAGTAGATAAGATACTATACATAGTATATAGCACATTCCTTCCAGTAACTCTCATTCAGGACTAGAAAGTCAATATTTAGTAATTAGTAATGAACCCTGAGAATGAAACTCTGAATTTGCAAAGGACAGATTATTATTATAACATCAAACTTAGAGATATACAATCACTACACTAAAATAGAGTACCAGAGGCTGCCCTTTATAATGGCAATCAATGTTAATGGAATACATTAAACATGTACCTATTTTAAATTTCCTATTTACTACTGAGGTACATCATCTATTTAGAGTTAGATATTAAGTAAAAGAATGTTAAGAAAAAGTTTACTTCATTTTTAACTGCAGAAATCAGAGATAGCACTGTCATCTTAAATTTAAAAAAAAAACAAGGTAGGCTGGTCTGATGGTAGTGAGTTATTATAATGTATTAACATTAGCATCACTAAAGTTGGTATACAACCCCCCACTACTAAATGTGACTGTCTAAAAAAATAAATAAATAAGAAAGCTAAAGACTCTAGGGTCTTAAATTTTCTTTAATGGAAAAAAATCTCAAAATACCCCACAAACAGTAGTCTTAAAAAGTCTGTCATCAGTCACAAATGTATACAACATACAACATTATCAAGCGTTATCAAGTCCATCTCACATCATCTAATTTGCACTTTAACAAGCCTGCTTAGGACATTCACTAAATTCAGCCCTTGGCTTGTCCTCACTCTCTATCCACTCACCTCACTATTTTTCAAAAATCTTCTCACTGTATGGAAATTTAGTTGTGATACAAGTACTCCCAAACCTTTAGAGATGTAAAACCACTGCAGCCCCAAATTACCAAGATCTAATTTATGGAACTCATCAATAAAAGCCAAAGAACTGAAACAATTCTCATCAATTTCCTCTACCACGAAAAGGCAGTGAGCAATGATTAAAAACTTAGGTGTTATTTATTCACTTATTTAACAAAATATTGGGGCTATGTGCAGTGGCTCACACCTGTAATCCTAGCATTTTGGGAGGCCAAAGCAGGAGAGCCCAGGAGTTCCAGACTAGCCTGGGCAACATAGTGAGACCTCCATCTCTATTTAAAAATATATATATTGGGCAGGGTGCGGTGGCCCATGCCTGTAATCCCACCACTTTGGGAGGCTGAGGCAGGAGGATCCCTTGAGGTCAGGAGTTCGAGACCAGCCTGGCCAACATGGTGAAACTCCGTCTCTACTAAAAACACAAAAGGTAGCCAGCTGTGGCAGCGCACGACTGTAGTCCCAACCACTCAAGAGGCAGAGGAGAGAGAATCGCTTGAACCCCAGAGGTCGAGGCTGCAGTGAGCTGAAATCACGCCACCGCACTCCAGCCCGGGCGACAGGGTGAGACCCTACCTCAAAAAAGAAAAAAAATATATAAAATATATAATAAACATTATATATAATATATAAAATATATTATATATACATCATTATATATATAATATATATTATTACATTACATATATAATTATATGCATTATATATATATAATATTGTATGCGTATATAATGTATATAAATTATATATGAAATCTACATTATATATGTAAATATATTATATATGTATTATATATAATATATATTATATATGTATTATATATAATATATATTATATATGTATTATATATAATATATATTATATATATAGTGCCTACTATGTAAAGGCACTGTGCTAGGCACTGATAATATAACTGAAAAAGATACAGACACTATCCTCGACCTCAAGGAACTTCTATTCCAGTGAGGAAGAGAATCCAAAAATAAGTTCGGCAAACACACTGACATAACCCAGCAAGGATCTGAATTCTACCAACAATTTTATTCTTATTTTCCACTTTACTGCATATATTATCCTAAAATCATTTCAGTGAATCCACTTTGTTCCTTCAAACTACATACTCATAATTATGCTTAGTAAAATGAAAACTTACTTTGTGAACAAATAATTCTGAAAACTTTGCTGTGAATATGTAACACATCCTCAACAGAATTTCAAAATTAATTGCTATGTGTTCATAGCAGCACTATTCACAATAGCCAAAAGGTAGAAAAAGCCCAAATGTCCATCAATTGGTGAACAAATTGTGTTCCTTTATACACACACACACACACACACACACACACACACGATGGAATATTATTCAGCCATAGAAAGGAATGAGGTAGTCCGATACAAAACGTCACATATTATATTATCCTGTCTATATAAAATATCAAAAAGAGGTATCATAGAGACATATCCCAGACTGGTGGCTGCTAGGGGTTGGGAGGAGGGAAGGGAAAATATGGGGTAACTGTTTAAGGAGTTTTCTTTTGGATGAAGAAAATGTTTTAGAAGTAGACAGAAGCAGTAGCTGCACAACACTGAATGCACTCAATTGTTCACTTTAAGAAGGTTTGTTTTTTCATATGTATTTTGCCTTAATATTAAAAAAAAAACTTTAAAAAAATTACCGGCTTAAAATATTTTAAAGTGGACTTTTTGTGACAAATAAAACTGCTGATGTTTACCTTTTGAAATTTCAGTTATAAATCAAGTTACAGATAACTCCTTTTAGACCTATTTTAATATCAAAATGGCTTTTGTGTATGGTAAAGATCATTAAAAATTTTTTCATAGCTTTGAAATGTTATTCAGTATTTTGGTTGTATATACAACTCTTACTTATGTAGTCACACAATCCCTTTATTATTCATATGTATGGTTAACACCCTTATCGATCATATATTTGTATATATGCTCTAATCAAGTTTGTGCCCAATAAAATTCGCTGACATCATCAACTGTTTATCTCTTTTACAATAAAAATACTCATTCAAACAAGCTGTTTTTCTTTCAAGTCCCGATAACCTAGGTACAATTCAATGCTACACTCTCCACAAATGCCACTTTTCCTGTTACTTCCTCTACTATAAAATGCATCACCATTCACAGACTTCCTAGTAATACAGTTATTACTTGGACTATGTGTCTCCTCCAACTATTTCCCAAACTCCTTGAGAAGCCTCAGTCCTCTGCATCATCATAACACTACAAGGTCCGTAAGAGTGGTTCGACGTAATAGGTGCTCAAATTATGTTAATGGAATTGAAAATAAACGAAGCCAACACATAACTATTATAAATTATGTACTACAGTGAAAAAGACATCTAGCATATGAAGACTAAAAGGACCGATAAAATAAGTACCGCCTAGAGAATCTTCATGCCTCACGTTCAGGTATGTTTTTCAATGCAACTCTACAGAACAGTCTATTGAACATCAAATATGAACATTAACAAATTCACCTCACACCAGGCAAGAAAAAATAGGGATTACTCTTATCCATTTCCTTTTTGAAGTTCGTATGCATATGTAATAGGGAAACTGAACTTAATGAACCACAGTATTCCAAACCAGGTCACAAAAGAGCTCTAAGTCCCCAGTCATCCTGTTTCTATTTCCTGATTGGTCTGACCTGCAAGCATGATGGTGCCCAGCTTTCCCAATTCAAGATTTCCTTTAAAATATCTTCCAAGGAGAGGTTTTTCTTTAAATAAAAATCGACTTCTAGAACTTTCTAGGAAAATTATGAAAAAAGCAAGCCACTATTTTAAAAAAAAAAATCTTCCGGAACACTTTATTCAAGTAAGGAAATCCAGTTTCCAGAAAAGTTCCGTTACAGTTACACTTCGAATTAATTGTGGGTCATAAACTTGCACGAGTGGACGTTAACTCGAAAGCATTACTCTTCTAGCAAAGTGGACTTAAAGAAACACGTGCGTGATTTTTAGAGGGGCCCTACCGTTGAAAAATAAGCATCTTTCAAACGAAAATTTCAAGAAGCGACCTAGAATAGGTGAAAAACCCAGTGCGCTAACAATTCACAGGGACAACATTTTCCCTGCAACACACGCTGGCAAAGCAGAGACAACCAGACGCCACTTGGGCAGCAGCCCGGATCCCGGGCCTCCAAACCCCGATCGTCCCGGAGTCGAGTTCCCCACTAGTTTGCTTCCAGCCAAGCCCGCCACCACTTCCACGTCGCAGCGACCCACACGCCTCCTCAGCGATTTAAATCCATTTTTAACTCACCACACACATACGCGCGCGCACACACATAGGGTTATCGGTCTCCGGTCATCCAAGGGAACAGGGAGGGGGCGAGAGATCCTGCGAGCGAGAAGCGGGGTCGCTCCACGGTCCCGCCTGGCCTGGCACCCACCTGCAGGCCGCGAGCCCGGGGGCGGCGGCGCCGGCGCCCCGTCCTCGCCAAAGACGAGTTTGAAGTCGAGCTCGTCGTGGGCGCCACAGTTTGCAGTAGTCATCGGCGTGGCCCAGGGTGCTGCGGCTCCTCCTTAGGCGGCGGCGGCGGCGGCAGCGGCAACCGGCAGCAGCAGCTCCTCAACGCCGCTTCATGCCGGGCCGCGCGGGCCAAGAGGTCGCGACTCCACGGCAAACTTTCTGGGCGGAGCCCGCGACGCCAAGGGTTCCGTTCCGAACTACAAAGCTGGCCGCGCGCCGAGCAGCACCGCCACCGGTGCCTAAGCCTCCACTGTCGCCTTAGCCAAAGTTCCCCGCCCCCCGCACAGTCTCCGCCACCGCCGCCGCGGGCGCGCTCTCGCGCCCTGCCGCGCGCCCGGCCCCGCCCCCTACGCGCGCCCACTCTGCCTGGCTGCCGATTGGCCACTAACGCGGCGAACGGGCGCCGGGCTCCGCCCCCTCACAGGCCTATCGCGTAACTCGGTCTCCGCGAGAAGGAAGTCACGTGAACACGCAGCCACCACCACCACCACCACCACCACCACCACCACCCCCCCGCCCTCCAGCCACCCCCAAAGAGCCCAGCTACCTCTCGGGAGTTGTAGTTTGGCCTGTGTTCCCCCGGCGATTCCTTCTAAACTAGACGGGAGAAGGCCGATAGCCTCTCTAATTGGATAGGGGACCACCAACGGCCAATGGAGAAGACCCTTTTCCTCATCGGGCGGGGCTCATGTCGAGGAAGGGGTGCCGAAGCACTGAGGTTCTGGGTTTGGTGATGTGGGGGCGCATCGTGTTACTCCTGATGGCTGGCTTTAGGGAAGGCATCAGGGCCCCGCAGGGTTACCTGGACGCCGCCCACATCCTCATCCCCCCACCTCAACTTTAATGGCTGAGTCTCCAGAGGGCGGGGACCGGACCGAGAGTCCAGCCAGGTTGGGGCGGAACCGAAGGAGACAGGTAGCGCGACAAGTCCGGACTCTGAGCTCGCGGTCGCCGCAGCCCCACCCTCTGCAGGGCGGAGCCTGCGCCCCGGTGGCTGCGCCTTTGTCCCCACTAGCGGGTCCCCGCAACTGCTCCCTTGACAGAGTGCGCGTTTGAGGCCTCCGCGAAGCCCAGTGGGCAGGACCTGTCCCTTGCTGGAAGTTGAGTAGATCGAGCGGGAAAGCCCGTTGTGAGCTCGTGCCAATCACAGCTGTGCTCTCTGCATCCTGGTGCATATCCATGAAAGCGGGAGGGATGGAGCCGCCCAAATTGGGTGGCTGGCAGTGGAGAGGAAGTGACACTGCCTAAAGAACCGTTTTCGTGATCTGCCCCTCCCGAGCAAGCTAGCCTTCCTGAGATGGCCCAAGACACCTCCTCCTGGGGTCTGGGGTGAAGGCCGTCCTTGGGGACTGGGAGCCTGGCTTGTTTACCTAAGGCTCCGCTGAGGCACAAGGTGGACAGGGAGGTGAGAGAAGTAGGGTGACCGCCTCCCCTAGCTCCGTGCCCCGGGCACAGGGCCCACAGGGCATAGCATCCCTAGATGCGCGTTGCTGGAGGAACCCAGGGCGCTGTCAGAGGCTTGGGTGCAGGTACGCCCAAACAATGCTGCCCTCTCAGAGGCTACAATATGTTGTTTAAAAAGAAAAAAAAAAGAGAGAGAAAAGAAAAAAAGAAATGCCGCTCTCACAAGGCCTACAGCACATTCCACACCGCCCACAAAGGCCAGTGGGAAGAGAGGGTAAAGGAAAGCTCTTTGCAGAGGTCTCAATGTCTGGACCGACACTTGAGCTACCAGGGAGCCCTAGAGGGAGCCAAATTAGACCTTGGGTCAGGAAGACAGGGAATGTCCAGAGCATCCAAGACGTTCATCTTGTATTGGTTCATTTCTGTCCAGTGTTTTGTACCGGTACCTGTGCTGTTCTTGGGGATTCAGAGATAAATTAAGTCTCCTTTCAGGGGTAGGGGAGAGGAGACCAGCAAATCTATAATTACTGTACAAAGAGATGAGGGTTGTGCCAGGAGCTTAGAGACAGTTCATAAGCCTGCTAGCTGCAGGGCCTTGACAGGGGCTAGTAGGAACTGGAGTGACAGGCAAGAAGTGAGCAAGTTTCATTCCAGGTAGAGAACAGATTTCCAAAGACTTGATAACCAGAAAGTACCTGCAGTGGGCAGAAGCCTAAGGTGGGGCCGAATGAGTGGGCAGAATGCTGCAGGCCACTGCAAAGTGTCTGGACTTTATCCTGACGGCAGTAGGGAGCAGTGGAAGGACTTAGAGCAGGGGATTTACGTGGTCAGAATTCTGGATGGATCACTAGATTCAACCGGGACAGGGGTGAATGAAGTTGGAGGGAGAAGATAACATGGTCAAGGAGAGGGAACAACTGGCATTAGATGGGTGGACTATCCTTCCCAATAACCTGTCCTGCCTGCAAATCTCCAACCTTGAAGGCCTGAGTGTGGAACTTGGGGCCCAAATGCCACATCAGCTCTGGAGCCCTCTGCCTCAGGCAGGTTGCTGGCCCACCTATTTGTACCACATGTAACAGGATCCTGATACAGTATAAGGTCCCAGAGGCTTGGCCAGCTCATCTGAAGTCCCTCCAGACATGACTTCACCTAAACCACGGGATCAGCCATAGTCACACCAGATGGCAGGCAGGAGGGAGACCCTGGGCTGGTCAGCCCCTCCACTGGGAAGGGACCACAGAGAAGCTGTAGATGGCTTGAAAAATTCAACCACTCATCAAATGCTCAGCTATGCATCTGTGTTCCCAGCCACTGAGCACCTGGAGAACACTTAGAACAGATTACATTGTAGGGAGGGTTTCTGACCTGGGGTAAGCTGAGAAGCTACCAAGGAATGGTGAGGGCTGGGACAGGGATGGGCACCAAACTGCAGGAAGAGTCACCATGTGTGTAAGAAAGTCAGCAATGGCTGGGAACTCTGCAGCCTGTGAAGGGGCCTGACCACACATACACACCGATATGTACATACTCTTTCAGCCCTTTGCCCCAGCTAGGGCCAGGATGTCCCCCCGTGAGCTCTTCTTCAGGCAGTTCCAAAGCTCCTGCAGGTCATCTGGGCCCACCTCCAGCCCTCTGAGAGCCCTGTGAAAGCAGGAGGCCCACAGGACCAGTGCAGTAGGTGGAACCCCAGGGTGGACAAGGGCTATGTGGGTCACTGTACAACCACTCTCTCCTGTATGAATGCCACCCAAGACTGGGAATTAGGGAAAGCCATCTTTATCATCAGCTGTCACAGGACTGTTCCCAAGCACCCGTTGTTGAAGTTCTTCAGTGCCCTCTGAGCCATGGGATGGTACAGTTTAGTCTACCCCAGTCCCTTGTTCCCCATTAGGCAAAACGGGAGCCTCTGAGGAAATTCAGAGTTTAGAAAAGTTCTTCCTCTCCATGCCAAACATCCCCCTCATCCCAAGCTCTGGTTTGATTCTTCTGTGCCTGCTCCCCAGACCCATGTCAAGGTAGCCACAGGGGACACAAGGACTGCCCTTGAGCAGCTCCCAATCTGGGAGGAGAGGATAAGACCAGCCAACTACGATCTCACAAAGTTAGTTGCTGAAGTCAGCACAGGGTGCTGAGAAGACAGGGTCAGCACTTTGTCCTCAAATGCCAGGCCGAGGAGTTTGGACTTTGTCCAGAGAGCAGACTTAAGAGACCCATGGAAGAGTTCTGAGCAGAGTAACACCTGGAAGGACCCAAGTGTCCAGAACTGCGGGTGGAAGAGATTCTTTGCACACAGCCCAGTCTTCCTGCTGTGACCTTTGAGAGACCTGCCACCCTCTCCAGCCTTACTCATCCCTTCCTCTCATGCTCATATCAAAACCATTTGTCCCCCAAATGTGATGAGCTAAGGGGAAATCCTCAATCAGGCTGGCTGGAATGGATGGATAAGTGTTGCGGCTACTAGCACTGGGAGAGGTTTGGGAGTCTAAATGCCCTAGTTTAAGGTGGACATGGTGAGAACAATGGGCAGAGCTTTCAGGCCTGACTGTCCCCCTCCACCCCCCAGTCAGTCTCATCCTTGGGCAGGTCACTTTGAGACCAGGAAAGGCAACACTGAGGTATGCTAAAGTGAGATCATTTGAGGACCAACATATCCAACCAGGATCTCTGCCAGACATCCTCAGTCACAGAATATAGAGTAGACCCACTCTACCTTTCTCCCCTGTGAAGGATTCTCTCCCCAGTGCTTCCCAGGGCCCTCAAAGCCCCCACATTACAGCCTCTATCTTAATAGCAGACCTGCATCCCTGCCTTTCCTTCCCCAGAGCCCAGAAATGAACCTGACCCTGCCAGAGGAGGGGCTTCCCCAGGGAAACCATACTGGTGGGAGAAGTGGCCTGAGATCAAACCCCAGTTCCACTGGGGAGGTAGATCTTAGGACTCAGTGACTTGGTGGGGGCGGGGACCACTGCAGCCTCTGTCTGACCAGTTCCAGTTGGAGGTATAAAAAAAGGCAAAGGGGGCATTTTTTGTTGTTGTTGTTGTTGTTGTTTTGAGACAGGGTCTTGCTCTGTTGCCCAGGCTGAAACACAGTAGTGCCATCATGGCTCACTGCAGCTTCAACCTCCTGGGCTCAAGTGATCAACCCACCTCAGCCTCCTGAGTAGCTAGGACTATAGGCACGTGCCATCACACCCGGCTAATTTTTTTTTTTTTGAGACGGAGTCTCACTTTGTCACCCAGGCTGGAGTGCAGTGGCATGATCTTGGCTCACTGCAAGCTCCACCTCCCGGGTTCACACCATTCCCCTGCCTCAGTCTCCCAAGTAGCTGGGACTACAGGTGCCCACCACCAGGCCCAGCTAATTTTTTGTATTTTTAGTAGAGACGGGTTTTCACCATGTTAGCCAGGATGGTCTCGATCTCCTGACCTGTTTATCTGCCCGTCTCAGCCTCCCAAAGTGCTGGGATTACAGGTGTTAGCCACCGCACCCGGCCACACCTGGCTAATTTTTATATTTTTTGTAGACAGGGTTTTGGCACATTGCCCAGCAGGCTGGTCTTGAACTCCCAAGCTCAAGTGACCTGCCCACCTCGGCCTCCCAAAGTGCTGGGATTACAGGTGTGAGCCACCATGCCCAGCCAAAGGAGGCATTTTGATTTTTTTTTTTTTTTTTTTTTGAGACAGAGTCTCGCTCTGTCGCCCAGGCTGGAGTGCAGTGGCGCAATCTCGGCTCACTGCAAGCTCCGCCTCCCGGGTTCACGCCATTCTCCTGCCTCAGCCTCTCCGAGTAGCTGGGACTACAGGCGCCCGTCACCACGCCCGGCTAATTTTTTTTTTTGTATTTTTAGTAGAGACGGGGTTTCACCGTGGTCTCGATCTCCGGACCTCGTGATCCGCCTGCCTCGGCCTCCCAAAGTGCTGGGATTACAAGCGTGAGCCACCGTGCCCGGCCTCAAAGGAGGCATTTTGATTGAGATTGTTTTTAGTATGAAAAATCAGAAATAGGCCAGGCGCAGTAGCTCATGCCTGTAATCCCAGCACTTTGGGAGGGTGAGGCGGGAGGACTGCTTGAGGCCAAGGGTTCAAGATCAACCTGGCCAACATAGCAAGACCCTATCTCTATAAAAAAAAAAAAAAGAAGAAAAATCAGAAATAAATTGTGCCTAAAGCTTGGTGGCTGAGATTGGACCAAGCCTCAGTCTTTCTCCTGAGTGGAGCCCTTTCTCTGGGAGCACTGGTCTGGGAAGTCAGTTAGGGCAGCCTGGCATGGAGTGACCCCATTAGCCATGCAGAGTCCTATCAAAGGGCCAGCCTATTGTCCTCCAGCCAGCCTCACACAGGCAGAGGACAGCTGATCCCCTCTAAGAGGAGAGCCCTCAGGACAGAGAGGACTAGAAGTGAGTTGCCCAAGGTCAAACAGCAATGAGCTCTGGGAGGCAGTGGGTAGTGTGGTATCCTTATCTGCACACAGAAAAGCAAGTGTGGGTGGCAGCGGGGAGGGGGGCAGTGCTGGAACTGAGACAGAGGCCTCACCCACCAAACCCTAGACTCAGAGGCCAGCAGGGCCAGGGGCTGATGGCTGGCACAGGTGCCTGACCCTGTGTTAAAGTTGCCACAAAACAGTGAGGCTCTGACACAGGGGAGATGTGGGAAATACAGCTTTGACCCAGAGGGGACTCCACGCCTCCCCACGGCCCCAGTAGAGCCTGGAAAAAGGGAGGAGAAGTAGCATGTTTACAGCTGAGGAAGCGGGGGCAGGACAGGGCAGGGACCTTTGGTCAGAACGCCCCTCCCAGTAAGCGGGGGAGGCCCCATGAGATGCGGTAGCCGTTTGTTTGCTTCTCACTGCCAGGAGGAAATTAAAGAGAATCTGCCACTTCCTTCCGCCCCAAGTGGGACGAGGAAGGCGGGGGACGGGAGGGACTATGTGGTGTGATCTGCCAAACATAAGGGCCCCAAATTGCTGTCATCAGCCGCCTCCAGTGCCCCACTGCCCAAAGCAGGCACCTCATCAGGTCTGAGACTCCAGGCAGCTGTTAGGCTTGGAGACTCTGGGGATCAGACCAACACTCCCCACCCCACTGGACTAGTCCCTTACCGGGGCATCAGTTACCCTAGTCTTTCTTCCAGATTCCATATCACCTCTCATCAGGACAATTGATGCCCAGTGCGTCAGGTGTACCATCAGTAGAATGGGCTTCTTGGGCCTTCCTAACTCGGCCCAAGTCCAGTGATACCCCATTCCCCACCTCTACCAGACCCACAGAGATGGGCAGGAGATCCAATTTGGAAAGCTCTAGCTCTGCACAGAGGGTGGGAGTAGAATAATCATGCCAGGACACAAGCCCATTTATGAAGATGCCCAAGGCTGAAGCAGCCAGCCGTGGGTGAGGGTAGGGAGTGTCTTTATTGCACAGTACCAATGTCAGGTTGGGCAGTTACCACCTGAAAAGCTCCTGTTTTCAAAGAGAACTTGACCCTGTCACTCAGATCCACCAAAGGGGCCAGGATCCACCCCTGGGCAGCCCCTGGTCCATGCTCTAGGCTGATGGCCCCTGCCAGGACATCTAACTCCTGCCAGGCAAGACCAGCAAATTGTTCAACGGCATCTGGTTCATGCTGTGGCATCCACAGCCACCTTAGCACCAGGCCCATGGAGGGGGTGACTAGGGCAGGAAGAGTAGTCACCAGCCTTCCAGGGGGCTTTCTTCACCACTTCCCAAGGCCACAAAGGGCTTCTTGCACAGATCCCCAGGTTGTGCTAGCTCCTGAGCTCTGGGGCCCCCAGGGTCTTGGTCAGGAGCCTCCCTCTTTCGCTTGTGCAAGGAAGGGCTCTCCTCACCCAGCCGACCCTCAGGGAGGCCCTGGCTCCGCAGACAGACGATGGCTGCAGCCTGCTCCGCCAGTTTCTTGGACTTGTCCCTGGGCAGACAGAGGGCAATAAGGTGAGGCGCAGGGTGCAGGGCTGTGAGGCCTGACTCTACACACCCTTGGCAGATTCTGACAAAACTGAGTAAGGGGTCACCATCCAGGGATGCCACTGCCCACATATACCATCTACCCAACCCTCTAGGACAATGCTGGATGTGTGGGCAGAATGCCCACTCTCCGCCCCACCCCAAGCCTCTTCTCCTATGATGAGGAAACTTACCACAAGGTAGACTGATACTTTTGTTCAGCAACGGTGACAATAGAGGAGAACAGGCGATCTAGAGGGCGTTGAACCTGGTACAAAGAGAAAAGGAAACACATGGCCAGAGAAATGAGCCCTGTAGGCCAACCTGCTGGGGTCAAATCAAAGGCAGATAAAAGGAAGTATTTCCAATCTAAGTCAAATGAAGGCTGCCTGTATCACATGCTCCTCCCAAGCAAAAGTGCCCAGTGGAGAAAGGCAGATGCACAAATACACAATGACCTCAAGTGTCTGGAGCTGTCATGGACCTAAGCAAAGCGCAGCAGAGCCCTTAGCTGCACGTGACTATGGAGCCTCCTGCTGACATCTGGATAGGCCAGGTCCCCAAAATGAGGAGTCACCAGATGCCAAAAGGGGGAGAAGGGACAAGCTAGGAGCAGAGAAGGCACACCTGGCAGAGGGACCAGGTGACTTGGCTGGAGCAAAGGGCTGCAGGGATGAAACTGGAAGGAGCGAGGCACGTGGAAGGGTCTCAGGCTCTATGCTGAGGTGCTGGCTTGATCCTTCAGACACTGGGGAGCTGCTGACTTGAGGAGACAGAAGTTAGATTTGTTTTGGAAAAGTCACTGTGGTGGGGGTGGGGACACAGACACAACCCCCAGAAGGTATAAGCCTCGAGGCTGGAAGACCAGTCCAGATGAGGCAGAGCAGCCTAAGGAAGGCATGGCCGCAAGGACGAAAGGAAGTGAAGCAAGCCTATCTCACGGTTTCCACCCCAGGGGCACCACATCTGGGACTCAATTCTGTGCCCCACTGGCTGAGGCTTGATCCAAAAACATGTCTGGGCCAGGTGCGGCGGCTCGCGCCTGTAATCCTAGCACTTTGGGAGGCTGAGGTGGGGGGATCATCTGAGGTCAGGAGTTCGAGACCAGCCTGGTCAAGATAGTGAAACCCCATCTCTACTAAAAATACAAAAAAGTGAGCCAGGCGTGGCGGTACCCACCTGTAATCCCAGCTACTCGGGAGGATGACACAGGAGAATCACTTGAACCTGGAGGTGGAGGTTGCAGTGAGCCAAGATCGTGCCACTGCACTGCAGCCTAAGCAACAGAGTGAGACTCTGTCTCCAAAAAAAAAAAACAGAGCGAGACTCCGTCTCAAATAAATAAATAAATAAATAATAATTAAATAAAATTTTTTAAAAAGGCTCATGACTTATAATCCCAGCACTTTGGGAGGCTGAGGAAGGAGGACCACTTGAGCACAGGAGTTTGAGACCAGCCTGCCTGGGCAACAAAGCAAGACCCCATTTCTTTTTTTTTTTTTAAGACAGAGTCTTGCTCTGCCACCCAGGCGGGAGTGCAGTGGCATGATCTCAGCTAACTGCAACCTCCGCCTCCAGGTTTAAGCAGTTCTCTGCCTCAGCCTCCCAAGTAGCTGGGATTACAGGCACCCACCACCACGTCCAGCTAATTTTTGTATTTTTAGGAGAAACAGGGTTTCACCATCTTAGCCAGGCTGGTCTTGAACTCCTGACCTCATGTTCCACCTGCCTCGGCCTCCCAAAGTGCTGGGATTACAGGCATGAGCCACCGTGCCCGGCCAAGACCTCATTTCTAAAAAATAAAAAATAAAAATTAGACTCTGTTTCAAAAAAAAAAAAAAAAAAGAGAGATGTCTGGCTGAACTGGACAACAGGCCACTGTAAGAGGGGAGGGGCTATCAGTAACTGACCTGGCCACCAGCAGCTTCTCCATGCCTACAGTGGTCAAGGCCAGGCTCCAGCCTGGCAGTCTAGAGTTGACGGTGTAAGCCATGGGAGTGCTGTGACTGGCTACAGGGCAGGCCACAGCTAGGAACTCACCGTTTCATACACAGGCTGTGCCAACTTCTCCCTCCGGCACCACTCTAGTAGGCACATCTTAGGGGTGATCTGGGCTGGGTATGCTCTCCTGGAGAAAGGAAGGGAAGCAGTTGGGGTCACCCACCATCACCACTCCCTCCCTCAGCCAGGGCACTACTCAGCTCCTGAAAGGAGCTGCAGAAATGAGAGGAACTGAGACACCGAGCTGCTGCCTTAAGGCTTCTGTACTTGCTCCCCTAGGCTCGCATTCTTGTCCTACCAGCAGCTTGGACCTGGGTTCTCCCTAAAGGGAAGATGAATTTTGGCATGCTAAGGAAATTGTAGGGGAAGGGGGAATGAACTCCCAGTACTCTGAGGTCCAGACTAGAAAAACAATCTTCAACATCCAAGAAGGAAGCTTGCCACTCAAGACAAGATCAGTAGGGAGTGGGTGGAGGTGGGCAATGGAGGTGGCCAGACAATGGTCTCGGGATCTAGCTCAGCGCCCACCCTGATTCCGTCTGCCAAGTGTCATGATCTGCTACAGCCATGGACACTTGCAATCTGGTTTCAGAGTCAGCCTGTGACAGGGTGACACAGTGACAGGGTGGGAGGGGTCATATTCCAACTTCCCAACTGGAACTCTCCCTGGCATCTGACTGCCCAACAGCTATTCCCCCCCACCCTGCTCCCCCACCGCCACCACACACCTCTGCCAGACAAGACTGGCTCCTGTCTGGTCCTGGGGACTGGAGAAAGGCTCAGATCCCAGAGGAGGGCACCATTCAAAGCTGAGTCACAATCTGAGGTGTAAGCAGCTTGAGAGGGCACCACAGGGCTGGTGAGGGGCAGTGGGTGTGGGTAGGAGCTGCAGAGCCAAATGAGGGCTAGGGTCCTGCTATTGTTTGAGGAGCTTCATGCAAGCAGCCAGCTCCTCAGGGCCTTGGAAAAGCACAGACTTTCAGGAACAGGAGACAAGTCCCCCCTGCCCTGAGTTGCGGGAGGCAGTAAGTCAGGGAAAAAGTAGAGTTCAGTTACCCTTAGGACAGCCTTTCAGGAACTATCTTCCCTGAAAGCACCTTCTATGGGATGCTGAAAATTTAGAACAAGTTTCCAAACCAACAAGACCTGTGGTCCCTACGTTTGACATTAAGCACATACAGCAGCCAGTTTGCTGGCCCAGTGGGACCCCAAGGGTGCTGGCCCCAGCCCAAGCTAAGGCCAAGCTGGAGACCTACCGGTCAAACTTGACAGCCATCTTAATGACACCAGAGGTATCTTCAGCTGGCTCCCCTGTCTCCTCTGAAGTCTTGGCTGAGAGCTTGGCCCGCTGGGCATCCAGCTCCTGTGTGGTCTCCTCATAGAAGGCACCAAGGCCAAAGGCCTCACTAAGGAGGAAGAAGCAGATCAGGGCAAACACTTTAGCAGAGCCAGCATCCGGGGTACTGCAGGACCCCAGGGCCCCACCACTGAGAAACTCCTCTACCACATACACCAAAACACCACCGGGGCCTGGCCATCAGAATGTACCTCCTGCCCAGCCCTGGGATTACCGTGGACTGGAAGATGGAAAGTGAATGTGAACCCAAGCATGGACACTAGAGGGAGGCTGGGCTGGGTGGCAAAGGTTGTAAAGGTCACCCCCACCACCTGCAGCCTCTCTCCTGAGGGGGAGCACACAGATGGTGTCCCCAGCCAGCCGTGACTGAGTTGACCAATGCTGATCAAGCACATGGGCCCATGGGAGGAAGAGACAGAGGCCCGACCACTAAGTGGTTCCCCACTTCCCGCCCAGCCACAGGCAGTTACACATGGGTGTCAGCCGACACTGAGGCACCACCCAGAGCTACAGAGTTATGTGGGGTAGGGACTAAACCAATGCCACAAGCCAAGGGTGGGAAGAGGGCTCTGGTAAGGGTTTTTCCCTTCTAGGAAACATCTTGAAGGCTGGAAGACTCAAACGAAGATAGATCCCCAATTGGCAAAAGTGGTTCAGAAAGGCATCTATGAAAGAGAGAGGCTACAGATAGCTCACGTGAGAGGGAGAGAGCCTTCCAGGCAGACGACCCATTACAAGCACAGGTGTGGAGTTCTGGAAGCAGACAGGTAGACAGGGAGCTGTGGGGGCAGTGGCTAGGCCAGCTTGTGAAGGGCCTCAGCTGTCAACCATCTGAGCTAGAGCTACACCTCATCTAGAGAATCAATAGGTGGTCTCTCAAACTGCAGGGTGATGGATGTGAGTGCAGGCTCAAGGTACAGGCTCCATGCTACAGCCCAATTCTCCTGACCACTGGTTCCTGGGGGCCTGGCCTGTGACCATCCCATTTATGGAAAACCTCCTACCTTTGCATTCCTCTATCCTTCTAGTACCCTAGTTCCCAGAGCTCTGCTGATCCATCCAGGGATGGGACGTTTCAAAGCTCTCAAAGAATCCCCTTCTGGGAGGCAAAGCTGTATCATCCCTCCACTCCTCTACATCTACATCCAGAAGCTGTGTCCCTGGTCCCCTAGTGGAGTCAGCTTAGGGCTTAAAGTCAAACTTGGGCAATGTGTACAAGGACAGATGGACATCTTATTGTGCCTCTTACCAAATTTCTTGGGAAGATTGGGCAGCATGGAGCAATCTTCCCTGGGGCGACTCCAGCTGTTCTCGTAGCATCTGGCACAAGCAGTACTTGGTGTTGGTGTAGTAGTTGTCATACTGCACCGCCTGAGAAAAGAAATGACTCGCCTGATGCCCAGGCAGGCTCTAAGGCCTGGGCTATGCTCTGATGGCAGGGAAAGGGGCTCCAAAAAGGCACCAGAGATGTATGTGCAGCCAAGGCAATGTGACCCCCATAAGAAGAACCACCACTGGCCAGGAGCAGTGGCTCACATCTGTAATCCTAGCACTCTGAGAGGCCAATGCAGAAGGATTGCTTGAGGCTGGGAGTTCAAGAGCAGCCTGGGCAACATAAGACTCAACTCTACAAAAATTAAAAAAAGAAAATTATCAGCTGGGCGCAGTGGCTCACGCCTGTAATCACAGCACCTTGGGAGGCCAAGGCGGGCGGATCACCTGAGGTCGGGAGTTCGAGACCAGCCTGACCAACATGGTGAAGCCCTGTCTCTACTAAAAATACAAAATCAGCTGGGCGTGGTAGCGGGTGCCTGTAATCCCAGCTACTCGGGAGGCTGAGGCAGAAGAATCGCTTGAACCCCGGAGGCGAAGGTTGCAGTGAGCCGAGATCGTGCCATTGCACTCCAGCCTGGGCGACAACAGCAAAACTCCATCTCAAAAAAAAAAAAAGAAAAAGAAAATTAGCCAGGCATGTTGGCACACACCTGTAGCCATAGCAACTAGGGAGGCTAAGGCAAGAGGACTGCTTGCACCCAGGAGTTGTGGCTGTAGTGAGCTATGATCATGCCACTGCATTCCAGCCTGGGCAACAGAGTGAGACCCTATCTAAAATTTAAAAAAAAATAAAAATAAATTAAAAAGCCACTTCAACCTTGGTCGTCTACTCCTCCAGCTAGTGGTACAAAGCTGGAGGGTCACAGCCAAGGCCCACGGTCAGAAACACACTCTCCTGGACAGCCTGACTGAGGTCTCGAACTGCGGGAGCCCCTTCCTGCTTCAGCCACCACAGAGGACCTACTGCCAAGTATCTTTCAGGGCAGGGAGGGGAAACACACCAAATTCTGGCATGGGAGGTCCAGTGCCAGGAAAGGGGTGAGATTCTTCTATTCCTTCTAACCAGAATGGGCACCTTCCCTTCCCACATCTTGAATAGCCTCTAACTTCCCCCTACATGGGTAAAACACAGCATCATTAATTCACATGTGTTACTCATCACTACATTTATCTATACAAGTGTGAGGTGCAACTGTCACCATCACTCCACAGACTACGAAATGAAGGCTCAGGGAGGCAAGATGACTGCCAGGGACACCCAGTGGAAGCCGGCTGGCTGGAGGCAGGGCAGGAGAGCAGTAGTGGGTGAAGGTGGCCTTCCCCAGCCCTCCAGGACACCCTCCCATTCCCCACCCCCTATGCTGCTCTAGTAACTCCATGTGGGCCTATTACTTCAGTGCCTGGAAAAGTGCCACAGCACACTCGGGACAAAGTGGGAAGTAAGTCGGGGAGCCCCGGCTGGCGGCAAGTCCTTGATTCAGTTTGTCTGGGAAGAAGGCACCTGGCTGGACCAGAAGCAGCCCTGCCTATGCTTGAAAGCCTCTCCCTTTCTCTGTGATAGCACACCCTCTTGAGGAGCTGCCAAGGGATGGCTCAGCAGGAATGATAACATCACCTTTCACCCAGTGAGCAAGCTCAGCACTGTTCAGCACATCTTCTTGGCCACAGACTTGCCAGCTGGCCAAAAAGCTGGACAGCTGACCTGGGCTGGGGCAAGCCCTCCCTTGCCATGGAGCTATCCCAGACCATTGGAGAGCTGGTGGTCACCAACTTGCCCAGCAGGATACCAGAACCAAGGGGTGAGGGCTGCAGCATTGAACAGGAAATAGGACAAAGGCTGCCCAGCTCTGGACACAGACCTCAGGGCATCTTACCATCCCAGCTTGCACAGCCATGGAAACACTCACATACCATGGCAGCCACAGGCACTCCTAGGCAGGTATGAACCCTAGGACTGAAGAGGAGGGTGCAACTCTGCTCTGGGCAAGGACTGCACCCTCTGTTCATACCCAATTCACTGAAGAATTTGAGGACCACTCACTGTCTCTCCCTGTAGACATGTGCAGCTGATCAGAGTCCCACAGAGTTCCAGGGTTATGCCAAAGAGATAAGGCAAGTGAACTCTTCATTTTCTTTTATAGGGATATGCCCTTGGCACTACCCTCAACCTCTCAATGAGAAGAAACTGGTTTAGAAAAGGCCATTCCCAGCCTGGGCAACATAGGCAGACCTCATCTCTATTAAAAAAAATAAAAAATTAGCTGAGTGTGATGGCACATGCCTGTAGTCCCAGCTACTTGGGAGGCTGAGGCAGGAGGATCACTTGAGCCCAGGAGGTCAAGACTGCAGTGAGTCATGATTATGCCACTATGCTCACACCTGGGCAACAGAGCAAGACCCCATCTTAAAAAAAAAAAAAAAAGCTATTCCCTAAGTAGAGGGTTATAGTTAAAGCATTCTGGAATTAGCAATAGCAAAGTTTTAGAAGTGATTTTGACTGATGAGTCAAATCAGGTGAGAAATTTCTCAATTGCTCCTCTTGGCTGTGGCTGCTCCTGAGCCAACCTATAAGCACATATGCCTTTGATGATGCATAACCCACAGTCCATGTACATGTGCCTCTTTATGTGCAGCGTGTGAGAAAAAGAAAGATATATATCATGTATTTGGGGCTCCAACAGCATCCTGGATCTAGAAGGTTCTTGCTATGACCTGCAAACCTCTGGAAGCTTTAGGAGATGGTAGGGGTATGCCCCCCAGCATCCTCTCTTAGCACTGCGGCTGGGGAGACCCAAAACAGCAGTGAGCTAGTGCAGCTACACTACATGAGCTAAAAAGAAAAGGAGAGGAACAGCAAGCATGGCTGGCAGCTGGGGGCTCACGCAAAGTGCTCTCTGCAGGAGTGTGGTAGACAGTGAGAAATGCTTGTTTTGAAAAAGTACAGAGACGTACGTATCTGATGTATTTCTGCATGACCTCCTCCAGGGGCCGCAGACCCTCCTTGAGGAAGATAGATGGGTTCCACATGGCTGCTCGGGCCACCATCACGGAAGAGGCTGCCGTGGCTTGTCGAAAGTCCTCTATGTCTGAATACCGTTGGATGTGGTCATGAGATCCTCCACTAAAAAGCAACCAGAGGGTTAGGGGTGTCCCCATCATGGAACCTATCAGCATTTTCAGAAAAAGTCAGCTCTCAGATCTGCCACTGATTAACAATGTGAATTTGGCCAAGTCCCATCAGCTATCAGAGCTTCAGTAAAGTGGATATTAGAATCCATATCCCATTATGAATTTAGGAGCACTAACTGAGATAATACATGGAAAGTGCCTGGCACTTAATAGGTAATCCAGGAAATTTACTTTCCTTGCCCCTAATCTAAAACAGTGGCTACAGCCAGCCCACATCTGGAGACATGGGTCCATAACTGGGCTATTGGGGCTACAGGAAAACCCCCAAGCCGAATGGGCCACTTACATGTTCACTGAGGGCTAAGTCAAAACCCTAGCGAGAGGAACAGGCACCCTGGTGATGACAAGAGGAGGGAAGGAGGCCCAGTTAGGTCATACTTTCCCCTCCCTGCAGCCTGCTGCTCCGAGGACCCCCTGCTCTGTCTCCGTACATTTCATCAGGAGTCAGGCAGCAGCCTCAGTCCTGAGACAGGCATGCAGAGGGGAGGGTCTCAGGCAGCAGCAGAAGGAACAGGTCTGGGGTCTTGTGGAAAGCCCTGCCCTTTCCAAGCCACCCCTAAAACTTTTCACTCTAGGGAAGGCTGGGCCTGGCTACCACCCAGCCCTCAGCTCTGTCGGACAGAGTACATGATGAAGACAGGAGGCTTACTTGGCTATGACAGGAATGGAGAGGGTATCAGCAATGGCTTTGATGACTTCACAGCTGACAGGATGCTGAGGTCGCTCCTCCCGCTTCCTTGGAGATAGAAAGACGGGGCTGAGGGCTGAGCACCAAAAGTCACGTCACCACTCACACAGGGTTACCTCAGCCAAACCTTACTGTCCTCCCCACTGAACCTCAAGAAGGTCAGGTGGCCATATGGCCATCAAGGACAGGTGGCAGGGAATGGCTCTCCCTGCCCTCTGGAGAAGAACTGTGAGGGGCAGGGTTAGCACAGATCCATGCTGAGACGGCAAGTCCAGCTCTTGGAGGCCTGCAGGGGAGGCCTGGCTGCAGGAGGGCAAGGTGGGTGGCCTGGCTCCCAAGGTCATGTTGCTTTTCCCTACCTTCCCTTTGTCTCTGCCAGAGATGAGGGACAGGGCCATAAGAGTGCTGCCCCTACTGTCCCAGTCCTGCCCTCTCCAAGGGACTGGGAACAGCTGCTGCTGCTCAGACTGGCCACTCCCACACAGCTGCCAATGCCAAAGCCAAGTTGCACAGCTGATCCTAGGGAGAGACACCTGACACAGGGTAGGCCCCGCACCAAGGGAAGGTCACGGACCATGGCTGCCACACCACGGCACAAGGGAGGCAGGACCACAACCTGGGGCCCCTCCTTCCAAAGTCAACTGCAAGTTCTTGTGCTTGAGTTTTAGGGCTGCTGACATGAGGCCTGACCTGAGCTGTGCTCAGAGACAAAGCAGGCAAGATGGTCGACCAGATAGCCCTTGTCCAGCTCTTGTTTGAGTATGTCCCCTCTGCTATACTCTTGTTCTTTTATTTTTGATATGGTGTTTCGTTCTTGTTGCCCAGGCTGGAGTGCAATGGTGCAATCTCGGCTCACTGCAACCTCCACCTACTGGGTTCAGGCAATTCTGCCTCAGCCTCCCAAGTAGCTGGGATTACAGGCATGAGCTACCATGCCTGGCTAATTTTGTATTTTTTTTTAGTAGAAACGGGGTTTCACCATGTTGGTCAGGCTGGTCTTGAACTCCTGACCTCATGTGATCCGCCCGCCTCGGCCTCCTAAAGTGCTGGGATTCTAGGCGTTAGCCACCGCGCCCAGGCCCCTCTGCTATACTCAACAAAAGGGTCAAGGGCTAGGCCGGGCGCGGTGGCTCACGCTTGTAATCCCAGCACTTTGGAAGGCCGAGGCGGGCGGATCACGAGGTCAGGAGATCGAGACCACGGTGAAACCCCATCTCTACTAAAAATACAAAAAAATCAGCCGGGCGTGGTGGCGGGCACCTGTAGTCCCAGCTACTCGGAGAGGCTGAGGCAGGAGAATGGCGTGAACCCGGGACGCGGAGCTTGCAGTGAGCCGAGATTGTGCCACTGCACTCCAGCCTGGGCGACAGAGCGAGACTCCGTCTCAAAAAAAAAAAAAAAAAAAAAAAAAAAAAGGGTCAAGGGCCACAGGGCCTCAGAGAGCCCTGTCAACCTAGCCCCTACCTCTGTCTCCCTACATCTCCAGCTTTGATGGTCACAAAGGGCTTTTAGCCCATCTCAACAGCTTTGATGGTCACAAAGGGCTTCTTCAAACTCACCCAAATCTGTCTTCCGAGTGTTCCCAACTACTGGTAAAAAAATAATAGCTTCTTTTATTAAGATAATACTGGCTGGGCATGGTGGCTGACGCCTGTAATCCCTGCACTTTGGGAGGCCAAGGTGGGTGGACCACTTGAGGTCAGGAGTTTGAGACCAGCCTGGCCAACATGGTGAAACCCCATCTCTACTAAAAATAAAAAATAAAAAAAATAGCCAGGCACGGTGGCAGGCACCTGTAATCCCAGCTACTCAGGAGGCTGAGGCAGGAGAATTGCTTGAACCCAGGAGGCGAAGGTTGCAGTGAGCTGAGATCATGCCACTGCACTCCAGCCTGGGCAACAGAGCAAGACTCCGTCTCAAAAAAAAAAAAAAAGAGAGAGAAAGAATACTACATGCCAGGCACTGTGCCAAGGATTTATATTCACAATCTCATAAAAGCCTTGGGACAACCCTATAAAGTAGAAATTATCTTAATTTCTAAACAAGGAATGTTGTGCTCAGAAAGGTTAAGTGATTTCCCAAGGATATACAGCTAACAAGCAGCAGAGACGAGATCTCAAACCAGGGAGTCTGAATCCAAAGCCTGCTGCCTTGGGAAGGCGCATATGTATACAAGTGTGTACTCCTCCCTCCTGGCTTCAACCCAAGCAACTCTGCTTTGCTCTGCTTTGTATGAAGGGAGTTCTGGGTTCCCTTCTCTGAAAATGTTGTTAAGAGCACAATCAACAACTTGGGCTCTTCCTATAAGACCCCTAAGCCCAAAGGAACATCACTCAGAGAAGAGAGGTCCTTCTGGTCCAAGTCTACTGACCTGAGATGCTGTACAAAAGCACATCCTGGACACAGGGAACAAGTGTGACTGGTAAGCCAAGGGTGGCCTTCAGAACCTCAGCTCTCAGCATAGAGTACATTAGCTATAGCTAGAAGGATTGTTTAGTCATTGTAACAGCTGGCAGTCCAACAAATGCAGACAAGAGAGGCAGAGCCTTTAAAAGAATAGGCTGGGTATGGTGGCTCAAGCCTGTAATCCCAGCACTTTGAGGGGCTGAGGCAGGAGGATCACTTAAGCCCAGGAGTTTGAGAACAGCCTGGGCAACATAAGGCGATCCCGTCACTACAAAAAAATAAAAAATTAGCCAAGTGTGGTGGCATGTGCCTGTAGTTTCAGCTACTCAAGAGGCTGAGGCAGGAGGATCGCTTGACCCCAGGAGTTTGAGGCTGCAGTGAGCTGATTGTGCCACTTCACTCCAGCCCGGGTAACAGAGCAAGACTGTCTCAAAAAACAACAACAACAATGAATTATTTAAACAATGTTTATTTAAACAAAGCAGTCTGTCTGGGATTATTCAATGGAGAAGTCACTGCTCAATATAATAGAAAGAAAATGAGGCTGGGCCTGGTGGCTCATGCCTGTAATCCCAGTACTTTGGGAGGCCAAGGTGGGCAGATCACCTGAGATCAGGAGTTTGAAACCGGCCTGGCCAACGTGGTGAAACCCTGTCTCTACTAAAAATATAAAAATGAGCTGGGCATGGTGGAGCACGCCTGTAATCTCAGCTACTCGGGAGGCTGAGGCAGGAGAATCACTTGAACCCGGGAGATGGAGATTGCAGTGAGCCAAGACTGCGCTACTGCACTCCAGCCTGGGGGACAGAATGACAAAGAGAGAGGAGGAGAGGAGGAGAGAGGAGAGGGGAGGCAGAGGGGAGGCGGAGGGGAGGAGTGGGAAGGGACAGGGGAGGAGATGGGAGGGGAGAGGGGAGGAGATGGGAGGGGAGAGGGGAGGAGATGGGAGGGGGAAGGGGGAGGGGGGAAGGGGAGGAGATGGGAGGGGGAGGGGGAGGGGAGAAGAGGGGAGGGGGAGGGGAGGAAGGAAAGAAGGAAGGAAGGAGGGAGGGAAGGAAGGAAGGGAGGGAGGGAGGGAGGGAAGGAAATAAATGAGATTTTTCTCATGAGGGTCAGAATTCCACCACGTACTGGGTGCATGGTATGATTTTGAGCAAATTATTCAATCTCTAGCATTTACACATCCTGATGGTAGAGGTGTTTCTCCTTTCTTAGTCTCTCTGCGTCTCTAAACCTCAGTACCTACCCTCAATAGGCACTCCGTGAATGAAAGAAAGGCAAATGCAAAAGCCCATTCAGGGTCTGCCTGCCCTCAAGACTCATAGGATATCAAAGAGCTAGGCAGAGGTAGGCTGAATATGTAGAAGAGAAATTGGCTGTCACTTGGGGTGACAGATCAATTAAGGAAGGATCACTGAGATGGGTTAGGACCTCCCTGCCAGTCAGTCACTAGAAAGGTGACCACTCACCTCCCATGAACTGCGATGGCAGCAATGCCAGTCCTCTCTATCCGCTTCACAAGGCTCAGGGTATCTTCTAGCTGAGGAAGAGGACCACGCAGGATGGTTACTGAAGCTCCAGAAGGAGCAGCTGCTGGCTCCTAAAGTAGGCTCAGCTCTACTCTCTCCTCCAAGCCTAATTTAGCACCTCAAGAATCATTCGCAAACCTAAATCCAACATCACCAGAGAGAATGGACCTTCAAATGTAACACACCATCCTTACCGACGGCAGGATGCGAATCTTGCAGGTCACAGGTCTGCGTGTCCCTTTAACAAGAGTGCTGAGGATCTGCAGAAAAGAAAACACAAGAGCACCTATGTCTTCTGGAACAAACCATCACACTGCCTGTGCTAATTAACTCCGCTACAGGCTGTGCATTCTGGTAGCATGAACAGTTTGTGTATGTGTAAATGCATGTGTGTCTGTTACACACATACACACATAAGCTCCATGAGGCAAGGGACCTGCCTTTGTTCTATAATGGAGCCCCAGCACCTGCCTGGCACCTAGTGGTGTATACATATTTGTCAAATATACTGAATGAATGAGTGAGTGAACGGGTATGCGTGCACACCTGTGTGCAGCTCACTGAGCCTTTGCCAGGACAAATACCAGAATTATCTGGAGAACTGAAGAAATACAAACTCTTGAATTCCACACTATTATTTCCTGAGTCAGTCTCTAGGGGCAGGGCTTAGGAATGTGTATTTTCAAAAGGCTCTGCCCAACACACTCCAGCCCATCCTCAGTATCATTCTGAGGCCTAGCCTTGGTTAAGAACACATGGCTTAAAAAAAAAAAAAAAAAAAAAGTAAGAAAAAAAGAACACATAGCTAACTGGGTGTGGTGGTTCATGCCTGTAATCCTAACACTTTGAGAGGCTGAGGTGGGAAGATTGCTTGAAGCCAGGAGTTTGAGACCAGCCTGGGCAACACAGCAAGACCCTGTTCCCTTTTTGTTTGTTTGTTTGTTTTGTTTTGAGACAGGGTCTGGCTCTGTTTCCCAGGCTAGAGTGCAGTGGCACGATCTTGGCTCACTGTAACCTCTGCCTCCCTAGCTCAAGCCATCCTCCCACTTCAGCCTCCAGAGTAGCTGGGACCACCATGTTGGCCAGGCTGGTCTCAAACTCCTGAGCTCAAGCAATCCACCTGCTTCAGCCTCCCAAAGTCTTGGGATTACAGGCTTGAGCCACTGCACCTAGCCCATCCCTGTTTCTATTTAAAAAAAAAAGGGGGGGGCGGGGCAGACAGCTTCTTTCCTGGGTAAAGGGAACGTTCTCTGAGTGTTATTCCAGGACTTGCATAGTAAGGGAACAGGAAGGCTCTTTTTTTTTTTTTTTTTTTTTTTTTTACTGGCTGCTTGGAGTTTATTTTCCACTTGGTGCCAGGTGCACAGTTCCAGGTGTCAGGAAAGCTAGCGAGTGCTGGCTGGGACCGGGCGGTAGAGAGCGGGGCTCTCACTCCTTTTTGGTGTCTGCTGTGTTGATGCGAAGATCTGCTTGCTGCAGCCGCCTAGTCTACAGGGTAGGGGGTGGGAGGTGGGGAGGGGGGCGGGGAGCGGGGAGGGGGTGGGGTGGGGAGTGGGGAGGGGGCGGGGAGGGGCTCTGGTGGACTAGCGCCTCCGCAGGCCTGCGGCTGTTGGTAACCGCTCAGGTCAGGACGGGGGCCCAGCGCTGGCTGTGCTGGACGGACCGCCGGGCTGCTTCCTCGGGGCTTCCCGAGCCAGGCCACAGGTGGTCATGCTGCTGGAGGCCTGGCGGGGTTCCGAGTGCTCTGCGGACTCCAACATCGTGGCCATGAACGGGAGGGTGGACTTCCCGAAAAAGAAGCTGGCCCACCAATGACCCGGGCCAGCCTTGGGGAGACCTGGGGGGTGGGGAATGGCTTCCCCGGGGCACTCGGTACTGCTGCAGGAGCTGTTGCTGGAAGTGGAACCCAGGCGGCGCCGGTAGTAGTCGTGGGTGGCCACGAGGGAGCCGCTGGAGGGGATGGCCGCCATGCTCTAGCTTGCTGGCTGGTGGGATATGGGCGGCGACCCCTCGCGGGCCTCGGCCCACGATCACGGGTGGCGGGGACGGGGGCGCTAGGCCACGGAGCCCATTTGCAGAGGAGACCGAGGGAGGCCACGCCACGACAGAGACGCGCGGGCAGGACGGCTCTTAAGGGCCTGCATTCCTCTTTAGAGGAATCAGACATACATGAGTGAAACTGGCAAAGGAAAAGACAACGTACTCAACATATTTAAAAGTGCTTATCACATAGCAATTGCAAAAGATTTCAAAGAAAGATCAAGAAGTCATGCAGGAAAGTGACAGGGAGGTAGCAAGACCAGACCACACAAGAATCAGAGATAGAGAGGTATAGATGACACTGCATGTCTGTGTCATTGCTATCTTCTTCCCTCATCAGAAATTTCAGGCCAGGCAAGCTGGAGGAAAGATGGTCCCAAGAACCCTATTCCAAGAACTAGATCTCTGCCTAGCAGAGCAGGGGGATATCTAGGTGGCTGCTGCCAGTCTTGATTCTAGACAGGCGGGGGCAGCAGAGAGCCAGGTTGCAAAAACCAGTAGTGGAGGCCTTTCAGGGACAGGATGAAGCAGGCCATTCCAGAAAGAAGACATCAGATCAAGAGGCTGGACTGACAGACAGGTGGACAGTTCATGAGCAAGACAGGACCTGCTGGCCCAACTGCCAGGGACTGGCAGGAAGGAACAGTCTCTAGGTACTGCCCCAGGAGGCAGACTTGGCCTGAGGTCTTAGGGTCACCCTGGCAGGCCTTAAAGAGGCACTTACATTTTAAGGGGGGGCCTGACAGGTTCATCAAGAAATACAATAAAAATTCTCATTCTAGTCCCATCCTTCATGCTCAAAGCAACATCTCTAAAAGGTTCCATTACAAGTGCTCACTTAGAATCCTCTGACATTTGGTGATTTAAGCAACACCAGCTGGTCTGATCCAATTCTCTGTCTTGTAGAACTTCCTTTTGCTATATTTTATCCGAGTAGCTCTCAGTACTTTCTTCAGTATTTCTGTGTGTTTCATGTGTGTGTTAAGGACTAGGAAGGAAATTAGGTAACCAAAAACCCTAGGCACTTGCAACGGTCACACTGAGGGGAAATGGCAACTAGAGATTGTCTTCTGGCCAGGCTCTAGCATGAAACTCTCCTGGACACCAACTCTCCAGATCCAAGTCTTTGGGGAGAAAGAACGAGAGACAAGTCCATATTTGAGCAGAGGAACAGCACATCTACCTACAAGCAGGCGGGCCTCAATAGACCCACTGGCCAACTGAAGAAAAGCAGGCTCCTTCACTCCCCTGGTTTCTGGGAGGCAGCAGACGAGGATAGGAAAGCATAGGCCTGGAAAGCAGTGAGACCTGAGTTCAAGTCCTGGCCCTGCCAATTGTCAGCCATGGCCCAAGTACAGTGTACACAAGGGGGATGCCCTGCGCACGCCTGTAATCCCAGCACTTTGGGAGGCCAGATCACCTGAGGTTAGGAGATCAAGGCCAGCCTGAACAACTTGGTGAAACCCTGTACCTACTAAAAATACAAAAATCAGCCGGGTATTGTGGTGCATGCCTGTAATCTCAGCTACTCAGAGGCTGAGGCACGAGAATCACTTGAACCCAGTAGGTGGAAGTTGCAGTGAGCTGAGATCGCACCACTGCACTCCAGCCTGGGCAGCAGAGCGAGACTCCCTCTCAGAATAAATAAATAAATATTTAAAAAAATAAAATAAAACTGAGGTTCTTAATCCAGGGAGTGTATACCAGAGTTACCTGGTAGAAGCTTTCTCAAAGAGATTGATATCCCACTCTCCAACCCTACTCACCCCAAGGGTCTGCAGAATTCTCAACGGATAGCATCCTTTATTTCTAACTGGGTTAAAATATATATAACCTGAAATTTGCCATCTTAAACATTTTTAAGTGTATAATTCAGTGGCATTAATTATATTCACAATGTGGTGCAACCACCAATGATATGTATTTCCAAGGTTTTTCATAACCCCAAACAAGAATCTTTGAGAAAATTTCTAGAGGTGGTCTTGAGATACTCCCACAGATGGAACCACGGGCCTAAAACACCAAGCCTGGAAGGACCCGCAAAGCTCTCACCCAGGTCACCTAGCTTGCCAGCACAGTCTGGACTTGAATTGAATCCAGCCCCTACACCTAAGCCACATCTGGCCTTGTTGTGGAAGCCTGCAATCTCCCCACCATGGGGCAAACCCCATCTATCAGTCCAACCTGGCCCATCTAAGTACCCAACCAGAGAAGTAGTGGAATGAACTAAGCTTCTGAGGCTGAGTGTATCTCTGCTGCCTCATGGATGAAATCTGCCTCATTCAAAGAGGGGCAGTAGAGAGGACAGAGCCAACAGCCTGGGTCTGAGAAGAGAGGAGCCTGGAGGATAACAAAAATGGCTGTGTGCTCATGTTGTGAACCACATCCTCCCTGCTGGGGCCCCCTCTCCTAGGTGTGGAAACCAATTTGACATCCAAGATGTCTACTTCCACTCCACCTTGCACACAAGTGTCTTAACTGGAGATTTCCAAGTTGAGGTGCCTATTGACCTAACACTTATAAACTATACCCAGGCACCTTGAACCTGAGATGCTACTGGAGAGGGTGCTGACACTGGGAGTCAGAAGAGACGATAGCTCACAAGCTGGCTCTACCTGCCACTTATTTACCATATGATCTTTTTTTTTTTTTTGAAACAGAGTCTTGCTCTGTCGCCCAGGCTAGAGTGCAGTGGCACGATCTCTGCTCACTGCAACCTCCGCCTCCCGGGTTCATGCCATTCTCCTGCCTCAGCCTCCCGAGTAGCCGGGACCACAGGCGCCCGCCACCACGCCCGGCTAATTTTTTGTATTTTTAGTAGAGACAGGGTTTCACCGTGTTAGCCAGGATGGTCTCGATCTCCTGACCTCGTGATCTGCCCGCCTCAGCCTCCCAAAGTGCTGGGATTACAGGCGTGAGCCACCGCGCCCGGCCTACTGTATGATCTTAAGCAAATTATTTTCTCTCTCTCTGCTTTAGTTTATTGTCCTTGATCAAATGGAGATAACTGCCAATCCTGTCTACTTCAAGGGGTTTCAGGATCAAATGAAAGGCACATTATGGCTGGGCACAGTGGCTCACATCTGTAATCCCAGCACTTTGGGAGGCCAAGGTGGGCAGATCACCTGAGGTCAGGAGTTCGAGACCAGCATGGCCAACATGACGAAACCCCATCTCTACTAAAAATACAAAAATTAGCCAGGCGTCGTGGTGGGCACCTGTAAACCCAGCTACTCAGGAGGCTGAGGCAGAAGAATCGCTTGAACCCTGGAGGCAGAGGTTGCAGTGAGCCGAGATGGTGCCACTGCACTCCAGCCTGGGTGACAGAGCAAGACTCTGTCTCAAAAAAAAGAAAGGCACATTATACAGGTGCACTATAGATAGAGTATCTCTGGCTGCACATGGGAAAAACGAGAAGGCACATAGCCAGCAAGCACAGTGGTCTTCCTATGTCCTAGAGACAGCAGGGCTGGAGGAACATGCAGGGTTGGGCTGCTGGCACAGCAACCATGCAGCTCTCACTGGCAATGATGGCAGCTCTCATTGGTGGTGCCTGAGTCCCAAGTCGCTCTAGCCTCTGGGAAGCAGGATGAGGCTTAAAGCCCAGACAGGAAAGTAGCGATAGAGAATGAAAAGGAAGGCTGGGCGCAGTGGCTCACGCTTGTAATCCCAGCACTTTGGGAGGCCGAGGCGGGCGGATCACAAGGTCAGGAGATCGAGACCACGGTGAAACCCCGTCTCTACTAAAAATACAAAAAAAAAAAAAAAGAGAGAATGAAAAGGAAAACAAAGGAGCTAAAAGGAAAGAGCTGGCAGACTGGGAGAGGAACACAAACCTGTCCCCAGGGCCTCATTAAGCTAGCCTACAGAATCACCAAAGAAAGGGGAACAGAGACAGACTAACTTCAGCTTGCCTCCCCTGACCCTGGCCTGGGCTTCTCTCCAAGGGCTGGGGTAGACTCTTTCAGGACATAGGGGACCCACTGCTGCTCTCATCAAGCCCCCTGGGAGAGGCCAATCCACCCACACACATACAAACACATATGGCCGCCGGCGCGGGCTCACGCTTGTAATCCCAGCACTTGGGGCCGAGGCGGGGATCACGAGGTCAGAGATCAAGACCACGATGAACCCATCTCTACTAAAATACTAAAATAGCCGGCGTGGTGGCGGCGCTGTAGTCCCAGCTACTCGGAGAGGCTGAGACAGGAGATGGCGTGACCGGGAGGCGAGCTGCAGTGAGCCGAGATCGCGCCACTGCACTCCAGCCTGGGCGACAGAGCAAGACTCCGACTCAAAAAAAAAAAAAAAAAAACAAACACATATGGCCACTGAGCCCATCCTCACCACAGGTGGCCTGGCCTCTGCTCTCAAGACCTTCCCAGAAGGGAGACAGGAAATACAGAGGAGGTTCTCTGTGAGTCCTCAGGACCCCTGGCTCTTCATTGACATGTCTCTAGCTCTGGGCTTTTTAGGAACATCAAGGCTGCTGTAGGCTGGCTCAGGGGTTCCCAAACTTGGCTGCATGTCAAAATCACTGGGAAGATTTTTTGGAAATCGCTAGGCCTCAGGGAGAGAAACTGGGTGGACATCAGTAAATCTGGTATTGGTGGAAGGAGGCGTTCTAAAAAATTCTAGTTTGGAGCTGTGTTTGAGGACTCCTGCTTTCACCCGTGGAAGACTTACCTTCTCAATCTTGTCAGGGTCTGACAGCAGGGCAGCTCCCATTCCTCCCTAAGGAGAAACACACAAAAGGTCTTCTTACATCTGGGAGACAGTATGGCCCTCTCCATGGGATGGGGTCTGGCAACTGGGCATCACCCCGGCACTCACTTCCAAGGGACCAAGGCCCACTGGCAACCGGCACTTCTTTTAAACAAGTAGGAGGGCAGCAGTATCTGTGCCCATAACATCTGGGACTGAAGTGTGATAATTTTTTTTCTTTTTTTTTTGAGACAAATTCTCGCTCTGTCACCTAGGCTGGAGTGCAGTGGCGCAATCTCGGCTCACTGCAACCTCCACCTCCCCGGTTCAAGTGATCCTCCTTCCTCTGCCTCCTGAGTAGCCAGGATTGCAGGCGTGCATCACCGTACCTGGCTAATTTTTTTATATATTTTTAGTAGAGACAGGGTTTCACCATGTTGGCCAGGCTAGCCGGACCAGAGTGATGACTTTTAAAATGTATAGGCTGGGCGTGGTGGCTCATGCTTGTAATTCCAGCACTTTGGGAAGCTGAGTCAGGTGGATCACCTGAAGTCAGGAGTTCAAAACCAGCCTGGCTAACATGATGAAATCCCGTCTCCACCAAAAATACAAAAATTAGCCAAGCGTGGAGGTGTGCGCCTGTAGTCCCAGCTATTCAGGAGGCTGAGGAAGAAGAATTGCTTGAACCCAGGAGGCGGAGGTTGCAGTGAGCCAAGATTGCACCACTGTACCCTAGCCTGGTTGACAGAGCAAGACTTCATCTCAAACAAAAAAAAAAAAGTCATCATTCTGATCCCCTTGGTAAATCCCACAAATCTATCTAGAAGTGGGCTATATAAAACTTATTTTTCAAGACTGCCCACTCCCTAACCCAGGTCTCAGTGTCTTAATAAACTAAATCCCACCATCTCCCAAGCCTTTAAAAAACAATGAATCATCCTTCATTTGAAATAAGATCAAACGCGCCTTCTTCCTATCATACTCAATGCTTGCATAGGCATCAACACCACCAGCAAAGCTACTAAGGCGCACACAACTTACAAACCTTGTCTAGGCCCTTCTCTTCTGCCAGCAACAATGTCCCAGCCTAGACCCATGCCCAACTCTAACAAAAGCCCCAGGAAATGGAAACTACCAACTCACACAACCACTTGAATCTTGATAATAGTAATGGTGGTTGCTCTTTATTGTGAGTTACTGGTGATTTTCCTGCTCTTTTCTGTACTTGTCTATATTTTCCAACTTCTAGACAATGGTATTAATTACTTTAATAATGGAGGAGGGGGATCTTTAAAAATCTGAATCCATTAAGAGTGAGATGAAGGCAAAAAAAACAATTCCAATAAATATATGCTGCCCATATAAAGATTACATACTAATGAATGCTCACAAAATATGCTCAGAAGGTGTAAGTTCAGTTATTACACTTTAACTTCATGTTTAAGGATGACAAATTGGAATCAGACAGAACATTAAACCACCACAGACTCGGCCAGGCTGAGCCTGGATTTTAGAGAAGAATGGGTAGACTGGAAATCCACCAAGCCTGGACTACATGGGTCATAAAAGAAACCATGAAGGCCTTGAGGAAGCCCCAGCACTCCCCCTGGCTCCATCTGTCCTTCCACTCACACGTATCCAGCCCTTCCTTATAGAATCACAGGATCTAAAATTCAGTTTCACTGCCCCTTCCACAATAACAGCTTTCTCAACAATGGAATTTCCTTCCTTCCTTCCTTCCTTCCTTTCTATTAAACTTACTTGCTTTTTTGAATAGGTAAAACATTCAAAATTTGAGAGATTCAAATGGGTAACAAGTAAGAAGTCTCCCTGCCTAAGGAATGGGAAATGTTTCAATCTATACTTTTTTTTTTTCTTTTGTTTCCGACACAGGGTCTCACTCTGTGGCCCAGGGTGGAGTGCAGTGGCGTGATCTTGGCTCACTGCAACCTCTGCCTCTGGGGTTCATGCAATTCTCCTGCCTCAGTCTCCCAATTAGCTGGGACTACAGGTGTGTGCCACCACACCTGGCTAATTTTTATATTTTTTGGTAGACATGGGGTTTCATCCTTTTGGCGAGGCTGGTCTTGAACTCCTGACTCAGGTGATCTGCCCGCCTCAGCCTCCCAAAGGGCTGGGATTACAGGCATGAGCCGCCACACCCAGCCTCAATCTATGCTTTTTATCTGGCTTCAATTTTTGAACCATGAGAACAGAGAAGATATTCAGCTAGTATGTACATGTGTGGCATACTGATTGGCATCTCCTCTGACTGATCAGTGCCAGTGCTGTGCCAGTTAATTATTTTCAATAGCACCCCTGTAATTGGAATTTACTACCTATGCATAACCAAATAAAAACTTAAGTTTCCTTCTCCAGAGGAAATCAATGTTACTAGTTTCTTCTGTGTCTCTCCAAAAATCTTCCCTGAATAAACAAATAAATATATATAATCATTCCCTATCCTCCTTATATAAATGGTATATACCACCTTACCCTGCCTCCAGATCATTTTAACTCTGCTCCTCACATAATTTAGGAACACAAAGAAGTAATCAGAAAACAGCAAAACTGCCAGGCACAGTGGCTCATGCCTGTAATTCCTGCACTTTGGGAGGCCGAGGCAGGTGGATCACGAGATCAGGCGTTCGAGACCAGCCTGGGTAACGTGGCAAAACCCTGTCTCTACTAAAAATACAAAAAAAATTAGTCGGGTGTGGTGGCGGGCATCTGTAGTCCCAGCTACTCAGGAGGCTGAGGCAGGAGAATCGCTTGAACCCAGGAGACAGAGGTTGCAGTCAGCCGAGATCGCACCACTGCACTCCAGCCTGCACAAGAGTGAGACTCCATCTCAAAAAAAAAAAAAAAAAATAGCCCAAAGATACCTAAAGTCCAAGTCCAGCTGATCTTTTACCAACCAAGGTTTTCAATCCTGCAGTCTGCTTCTTCTTCGTCATCTCCCACTCGACAAACCTCTGGTCAAATCAAGCTACTCAGCCCTCCCTGTGTCTACCTCATATTCATCCCCAGGCCCCTGCTTATACCACACCCTCTGCATACAGGGTCCTAAATCTCAGCCCAAGGACAACATTTCCCTATAAAATTCCAAGTTTAAAGGCTGCCTTTCCACTCCCTTCTCTGGGCTACCATAGTCTGATCTCTTCTGATACGACAACGGGAACATTTACACTGCATCCACTTTTTTTTTTTTTTTTTTTGAGACAGATTTTCGCTCTTGTCACCCAGGCTGCAGTGCAGTGGTATGATCTTGGCTCACTGCAACCTCCGTCTCCCAGGTTCAAGCAGTTCTCCTGCCTCAGCCTCGCAAGTAGCTGGGATTACAGGTACACATCATCACGCCCAGCTAATTGCTTGTAATTTTAGTAGAGACAGGGTTTCACCATGTTGGTCAGGCTGGTCTCAAACTCCTGACCTCAGGTGATCTGACCACCTCAGCCTCCCAAAATGCTGGGATTACAGGCATGAGCCACCAGGCCTGGCCTTTTTTTTTTTAAACTTTTAAAAATTTTTATAGAGACAGGGTTTCACTCTGTTGCCCAGGCTCATCTCAATCTCCTGGGATCAAGTGATTCTCCTGCATCAGCCTCCCAAAGTGCTAGGATTACATGTGTGGGCCACTACTCCCAGCTTCCTCTCTTTTTTTTAAATGTATGTCTCAGTTGTTTTCCCTTTTTTTTTTTTTTTTTTTTTTATAATCCTCCTCTGGGCTTTCTGGGATATGTATCTCAGTTTTATTCATGAAAAGACACAGCCCTGTCCCCTCTATTTTTCTCTGTACCTTTGCATTGTTTTATTACTTTGGCATGAGTTCTCTCTCTCTCTCTCTCTCTATATATATATATATATCTACACACACAATTATATACATTTATATAATATATGTAATATATATTTATATATATTATATATATTATATATTGTATATATTATATATAATTGTAAATTATATATATTATATATTTATGTTATATAGAATAAATATTATGTATCATATGTAATGCAATATAACTATATATTATATAATATATAACATATAATATATAACATATTTATATATAATATATAAGATATATATAATCTATGTATGAATCTATATACGTATGTGTGTGTGATATATGAGTGTGTGTGTATATGTATAAACCACTTGAGGGTAAGTTACATATATCATAGTCCCTTACTCCTAAATATTTCAGTGTGTATTCTCTAAGAATAGGGATATTCTGTTACATAACCAGAGAAGACTTATCTTCATAAGTTTACATTGATACAGTATATTTAGCTAATATACTATGGTCCCTATTCTAATGTTGTCAGTTCATCTAACAATATCTTTTTGAGCATTTTCCCCATCTAGTACAGAATCCAGTCCAGAGTTAGGTACTATACTTAGTTATGTCTTGTCAGCCTCTTAATCTGCATCCTACATTTATGAGGAGTATAAAGAAACCAGTTTACCTTGGTGGAATATTCTTTTGGACAGCCCATGTTGACATCAATACCAGCCACATCATTTTCTCTGGAAAAGGATGAAGGGGTAAAGGTAATAAATATTGAATTAGAGCAAAGAAGGTGAAATTAAAGGCATGGATGGGCCTGTGCTCATGAACCTCTTACCCTGTCCCTGACTCTGTGAAACACACCAACCCCCAATGACAGAAGCTGAAAAATGGGAAAGAAACCCATCCCTAAAATGTGCACCTGCCTCATCTGAGCAGAAATCCAGAGAAAAGACATAATGTGTGCACACATCTATAAAGGGCTAGATGCAGAGGGCTTTGCTACTTTGGAGTTGTATCAGATAACTCAGATGGGCACACTGAACTCGGCTGAAATAGTAAAAGCCATTTGTCAATGCAGAAAAGTGACATGAGCCTAAGGGCCCTTTGCCAGAAGACAGCTTCTGGTGGAAGTTCTAGCACTGCCTTTGTTGGCTGGGCTGCACAGATGGTTTAATCCAAACAATTCTTAGATGTAAAAAGAATCCTCACTCCGTCCTCTGGTATGTATTAGGTTGGTGCAAAAGTAACTGCGGTTTTTGCCATTGAACGTAATGGCGAAAACCACAATTACTTTTGCACCAACCTAAATGTTAATACATAGTTAATAGTCCGTGATCAGCAGCAATAACTGCCTGAGTTCCCGCTCACTCTCTTTGTAATTATAACAACAGCTAACACTTACTAAGATCTCATTATGTGCCACATGCAGCAAAGACATTTACATGCATTATTTCTCTTTTTTTGAGACGGAGTCTCCTCTTTGGCCCAGGCCGGAGTGCAGTGGCGCGATCTCGGCTCACTGCAAGCTCCGCCTCCTGGGTTCACGCCATTCTCCTGCCTCAGCCTCCCGAGTAGCTGGGACTACAGGCGCCCGCCACTGCGTCCGGCTAATTTTTTGTATTTTTAGTAGAGACGGGGTTTCACCATGTTAGCCAGGATGGTCTCGATCTCCTGACCTCGTGATCCGCCCGTCTCAGCCTCCCAAAGTGCTGGGATTACAGGCGTGAGCCACCACGCCCGGCCTTTACATGCATTATTTCATTTACCCTTCCCTATGCCAGAGGTTGGTAGCACTATTTTATAGGTGAGAAAACTAGGTTTTCACTGAGGTTAAGTAACTTATCTCAGGTCACACAGTTAACAAGTAGCAAAACCAGAATTCCAAACCAGGTCTGTCTTAACTTCAAAACCTATCACATTAACTATAGCACTCTCCTGCCTTTGTTTTTGTTCTTGAGACAGGGTCTCACTGTGTTCCCCAGGCTGGAGTCCAGTGGCGCAGTGGAGGCTCACTGCAGCCTCGACTTCCTGGGCCCAAGTGATCCTTCCATGTCAGCCTTCCAAGTAGTTGGGACCACTGGCATGCACCACCATTTTTGTAGAGATGAGCTCCGCCTATGTTCCCCAGGCTTCCTATCTTTGTTAATTCAGGAAGCAATATGTCTTACCTATACTTTGATACTTAAAGCTTCAGGACTCATAGTCATGGGAGTCCCTGGAAAGGGAGTTTCATGAATAAATACAAAAAAAACAGTTCTCCCCAATACGCATAGAGGTTCTCTGAGATCTAGGCACTGTGGGTACACATGAGTCCCAGGCCAGCCCTTGGATGCCACAAAGAAAAGGAAACTAGATACTGTTTTTTTTTTTTATTTTTTTTTTTAAGACAGAGTCTCGCTAAGTCACCAGGCTAGAGTGCAATGGCGCAATCTCAGCTCACTGCAACATCTGCCTCCCGGGTTCAAGTGATTCTCCTGCCTCAGCCTCCTGAGTAGCTGGGACTACAGGCACGTGCCACCACACCCAGCTAATTTTTGTATTTTTAGTAGAGACAGGGTTTCACCATGTTGGCCAAGATAGTCTCGATCTCTTGACCTCATGATCCACCTGCCTTAGCCTCCGGAAGTGCTGGGATTACAGGCATGAGCCACCGCGCCTGGCCGGAAACCAGACACTCTTAACCTGGAAACAGAAGGTAATGGGCTAGAAGGCAGAAGGGTGAGTCACCTCCAAAGTCACCAGGACATTAAACCCTCACAGTTCAAAGGGGAGGCAAAGGCAGCGCTAAAGACGGAGGAGGAACTTACACAAGCCTGGCCACAGCAAGGGCTCGCTCTGCGTCTGAAGTCCCCTGGGAACACAAGAGGCTGCATCAACCACTGCCCTGACACAGATACACATGCACTGACAAACACACCCATGCAGCACACACATACACACACATGCAGCACACACATACACACACATACCCCACACACCAACAACAGAGTCAGGCTGGCTTTCTCTTAAACGGCCAGCCCACTAGACTAGCTCACTGCCAGCCGAAAAAGGTGGACTTGGAAGGTCTAGAAAATGTTATCTATACTATGATTACACTCAAACATATAAAAAAACTTGAAAACATTTTATAGTGACCATTCAAACACTCACCATTTAGATTCTACAATTAACCTTTTGCTAGATTTGTTTTATCACATGGTTACCCACTGTTATCATTTTTTTAGAAACCTAAACATCATTCAGGATGTTTCTGAAAAAGCATCAAGAAATGCCCAAAGCGAGAGAAGAGCACTATAGAGTCATCACAACTCAAATACAAATCTTAACTACTCTTGAAAAATCCTAATTTTTTTCTATGAGAAATATATACACACTACATAAAAACAAAGACTATGATCTGAGTAATCAATGCTAGGGATAAAAAAAAAATAGAGAAATCATGCCAAACAGACAATTCCTACAAGTAAGTAAATTAAATTTGAGACTAGAGACATATAAGACTGTGATAGCTTGATTTCCATAAACTATCTCCAATAGTATAATTACTCATGACTGGCTCTTTGGAAAACATTAAAGCAGAATCTTCAGGAAGCCATCGTTGTACAATGTACCCCAGGTATTCAACACTGGCCTGGCACAGGGCATGAGTTGGGAAATCCCAGGGGATGGTGAGCCTCAGGAGGGCATGCAGCAATGGGGTCCCTCACCATCTGGAAGACCACCCTGTTCTGCTCTCTTTCACAGGTGCGGAAGACAACTCGATCATCAGGGGCGACAAAGTCCACTGTGCTGAGCACCTCTGCAAGAAAACCCAAACAGATAGGGTCACTCAATGAAGATGCAAGTTCAACCCTAGCTTAAGCCCTGGAAGAAAACACAGCCAGAGTATAAGCTTCGAGGGGAAAGAGATCCTAAATGTATACCATTCTTACCAAAAATAACTATGCACATGGGAGGCTTCTGTGATGATGAGGATGGTCTATTTCCTGACCTGGGTGATGGTTGTTCATTTTGCAATTACTTGTGAAACTGCATGTTTGTGTTTAATGCACTTTTTCTGAATGGTGGTTAACATTTTGCAATGCTTAAAATGTTAAAACAGGGCTGGGTATGGTGGCTCACGCCTGTAATCCCAGCACCTTGGGAGGCCGAGGCAGGTGGATCATGAGGTCAAGAGTTCGAGACCAGTCTGGCCAACATGGTGAAACACCGTCTCTAATAAGAATACAAAAATTAGCCAGACGTGGTGGGGTGTGCCTGTAATCCTAGCTACTCGAGAGGCTGAGGCAGGAGAATCACTTGAACCTGGGAGGCGGAGGTTGCAGTGAGCCGAGATTGCACCATTACACTCCAGCCTGGGCGACAGAGCAAGACTCCGTCTCGAAAAAAAAAAAAAATGTTGAAACAAAATGTACATACATAGCCAGGCGCAGTGACTCACGCCTCTAATCCTAGCACTTTGGAAGGCCAAGGCAGGTGGATCACGTGAGGTTAGGAGTTTGAGACCAGCCTACACAACATGGCAAAACCCCATCTCTACTAAAAATACAAAAATTAGCTGGGCGTGGTGGAGGGTGCCTGTAATACCAGCTACTCAAGAGGCTGAGGCAGGAGAATCTCTTGAACCTGGGAGGCGGAGATTGCAGTGAGCTGAGATCATGCCACTGCACTCTAGCCTGGGCAACAGAGGGAGGTTCTGTCTCAAAAAAAAAAAAAAAAAAAGTCCATACATGGAAGTTTGTCTATGTTTCAGATATGGCCCAAATTTTCCCAGAAAACATCACTCTGAAGTTCAGCAAATTTACTATTTACTTACAGTGAGACAGGTGCTATGAGTGGAAGGTTACTATATAACAATCAATCTCCTATACTATTCATAGTTGCATATTTGCAAATGTGACTATTTGCTAACATTTATTTGTGACCCCAAAATCAATACTTGTGATGTTTTCACGGTCATCCAAGGACAGGAACAGAGTGGTGAAAGTTTCAAGTTGCCTGATGTGCATGTTCCCAACTGAGGGCAAACAAGGTGATGCTCTGTCTTCTCCCTTCAGCTCTCATACTGTCAACAAGTGTCCCTTTTGTGGTATATTTCATGCCACATTTCTGCATGTCTATGCTTTTTGTTGGTGATCTCACTGTTTAAAATGGTCCCAAGTGGCCGGGTGCGGTGGCTCACACCTGTAATCCCAGCACTTTGGGAGGCCGAGGCGGTGGGTTACCTGAGGTCAGGGAGTTCGAGACCACCCTGGGCAACATGGTGAAACTCAGTCTCTACTAAAATACAAAAAAAAAAAATTAGCCAGGTGTGGTGGCACACACCTGTAGTCCCCACTACTGGGAAGGCTGAGGCACAAGAATCTCTTGAGCCAGGAAGGAGGAGGTTGCAGTGAGCCAAGATCATGCCGCTGCACTCTAGCTTGGGCTACAGAGTGAGACTCCATCTCAAAAAAAATAAAATAAATAAAATAAAATGGTCCCAACCATACTGCTGAAATACTGTCTAATGTTCCTAAGCACAAGAATACTGTCATGGGCCTTACAGAGAAAATACACATCTTGAATAAGCTTTGTTTAGGCATGAAATTATAGCACTATTACACATGTTAGTGGGTTCAGTGTTAAGTGAATCAATGGTATATATTAAATAATATGGCTTTAAACAGAAACACATGGCCGATGTGATGGCTCAGTCCTGTAATCCCAGTATTTTGGGAGGCCGAGGCAGGGGGATCACCTGAGGCCAGGAGTTTGAGACCAGCTGGGGAACATAGCAAGACCCCCATCTCTACAAAAAATTTAAAAATTGGCTGGGCATGGAGGTGTGCACCTGAAATCCCAGCTACTTGGAAGGCTGAGGCAGGATGATCATTTGAGCTCAGGAGTTTGAGGCTGCAGTGAGCTATGGTCACACCACTACACTCCAGCCTGAGCAACAGAGTGAGACCTGGTCACAAAAAAGAAACCAAACAAAAACAAAGAAACACACATAAAACAAAGTTATGGACTGATGAGTTGATGAAAATATGACCAGAGGCTTGCACAAACCTAACCCTTTGTTTCCCCCAGGGCCAATGGTTCAGTATCTGCTCATTTGATGTTTAAAGCAACTTTACAGAAACAACAACTGTGCATAATGAGAAGCAACTGTATTTTATCTGTCAGCTTCCTAAAGAAGCTCCACAATAGGTACTACCATTATTAGCTTTCAAAGATCACTATACATGAAAAAGACTGAAGGTGGCAGATAGGAGAATATGCCTACCTCAAAGGCTGTCTTGAGAAATACATGAGATCTTTGATGCTCTTAAAGCATTTCCATACATGGACAGTGTTATTATCATCCAGCACTAAACAGATGAGAAGGCTTTTCGGGTGGGATAAAGGCAATGACATATTGAGAGAGGTAATCAAAGTGATCACTGACAGAGACAGCTCATGACTGGCAGGAAGAAGTATGAGAGAAGAACCACAAAATATTTGTGTGTTTATAATGCAACTCTGTTTATAACAGCAAAATACTGGGAACCCCTGTTAAGGCTCTGGTAAAATCAATTCTGACATAGTTGCCCCTAGGTACTGACATGGGCAAATGACCTAAAGATAAGTAAATGGCAAAACAACACGTGTTGTATGATCTCATGGGGTGGGGAGATAGATAAATATAGATATAGATATAGATATAGATATATAGATATAGATACATTTTTTTCTCCTTATCTTCGACCTAGAAGAGGGATATATATAAACATGTCATATTTTGTACACACACATTATTTACTATACGTATAGAAAAACATACATTATTCCTCTTTCTGATTACCTCTTTAGGTGTAGGATTATGGAGGATTTTCATTTTCTAGGTTACACTGATCTATAATATTGAATTTTTTATCACACAGAAAAAAATATATAATTTAAAATTGTTCGGCCAGGCATGGTGGCTCACACCTGTCATTCCAGCACTTTGGGAGGCCAAGGCAGGCGGATCAAGAGGTCAAGAGTTCAAGACCAGCCTGGCCACCATGGTGAAACCCCTTCTCTACTAAAAATACAAAAATTGGCCGGGCGCGGTGGCTCACACTTGTAATCCCAGCACTTTGGGAGGCCGAGGCGGGCAGATCACGAGGTCAGGAGATCGAGACCACGGTGAAACCCCGTCTCTACTAAAAATACAAAAAATTAGCCGGGCGTGGTGGCGGGCGCCTGTAGTCCCAGCTACTCGGAGAGGCTGAGGCAGGAGAATGGCGTGAACCCGGGAGGCGGAGCTTGCAGTGAGCCGAGATCGCGCCACTGCACTCCAGCCTGGGCGACAGAGCGAGACTCCGTCTCAAAAAAAAAAAAAAAAATACAAAAATTAGCCGGGTGTGGTGGCATGCGCCTGTAGTCCCAGCTATTCGGGAGGCTGAGGCAGGAGAATTGCTTGAACCTGGGAGGCAGAGGTTGCAGTGAACCAAGACCGTGCCATTGCACTCCAGCCTAGGCAACAGAGGGAGATTCTGTCTCAAAAAAAAAAAGATTTCACAAGCATATACATATGTATAAAAAACCTCAAGGAATATACCACAACTATAATCAAAGCAGAATAAGCCTCATCAATAAAGTATCAGCAAAACTACAGTTCATCACAATCACATTTGCACAGAGCATAGGGCGTCCACAGTACTTATATGTACCTTATCTTATTTGGTCCTCACTCCAACCCTATGATTTAAGTAAAGCAAAGACCATGATTTCATTTTACAGATAAAGGAACTAAGGCAAACAGAGGTCATATGGCCTGCCCAAGGTCACACACCTAGCAAGTGACCAAGCCAGGGCCAATGCTAAAGCCATCCTGACTCCAAGGCTCCTAGAGTCCCTCCTATGCTATGATACATCGTGATTTCTATGCCAGCAAGCCTGTGAGTGAAAGGCACTCTTAGCCTGTTTCATATCAGGCTTTTTGCCATGGCCTCTGGAGATCAGTGACTGCTCTCAAGGGAGCATGGGATCTACAGAATTACTCAATGAAGCCAGGCAAGACACTGTCACCCCAGGCAAGGGCAGTGGTAGTGCTGCTTGAGCCCAGCAGGGCATATGCATAATTCTGGAGCCAGATCTGTACTCACCATTAACAACTCTCTTGCACTGAATCATCTTGAGGTCGATCAGCTCCTGCAGAGGAATCAGAGGACGCTTGTCAGTCCTGAACATGTAGGCTCTGGGCATGAAGGATTTTCATCACATACCTAATGAGAATCGCTTGGCCAGTTGCCCTACTACCAACAACAAACCACGGCTTTTGGGACATGTAGTGCTATCCTCCCCACCCAAGCATGGCAAGCAGGAGCCAGAGTGAGCTACTCTCAATTAGCTGCTCTTCCCAGGAAACTTGGAGATGTTTGGGGCCTAGAATGAATGAACCACTTAGCCAGAAAGATAATAATCATCCAGGATGTATTCACTTGGAAAATTTCCTCACGTACTGGTCTCAGCAGAAGCCCACCCCATCAAAGAATATCCCACCTATCCCTAAGCAAAGGGCAGGTAGTGAAGGGCTCCCAAGAAACATCCAAGAACAAAACTGGAACCAGTGAATAGAAGCAAAGGGAGGAAGATCTGAGATGAACACAAGAAAGAAAAGTCTAAAACCCCTATCCAACATAGGTCACACTATGTGGAAATGAAAAGGGTGAGGTCCCCAACTCTGGAGATACTCAAACAGACTAAGGAAAGAAAGAAAAAGGGGGGTTCTTCAAAATCACATCATAAAAATGGAGGAAAACCTCCTATCTGCTGGAGGACTGAGATTCTCTAATTCTTAGTTGGAGACAAGACTGTTCTGCTTTGTTCCATCATAATCTCAGCAGACACCTGTCACACTGCCCAGAAGTTCATGCCCATGGATTCTGGGGGTCCAGAAAAGAAAAGAAGAGGCACTCACTCCTGGTACTAACCCCCATACTGATTCCCTATGAGCCCCAGCAAGTCACAACCCCAGCCAAGTGGGCACAATGACCTCCTACTCACTCATCGGAGTACCTAGGGACAATGGTCAAAGAATCCTCATAGTATCCACGGGACTTCCTCCAGCATACCCACCATCAGATTAACAAATGCTCTAGGTGTTTCTGTGGCCATTCTCTCCATGCAGTATGCAGGTCATCAAATATCTGATGACCACTAGGCCTGAACAAACAAATCACCACAACCAAGCAGTTTGGACATGGTTGACATCCAACCCCCAAGAATCAGTGTGGCATCCCAAGGGATGGGCAGAGCCCAACTCAGAGCCCCAGTAGCCAGTGATCCTAGTTGCAGGGACAGGCAAGAAGGCAAGTGGACAAGTAGGAAGCACTGAATGGTCTGTGCTTATAAAAAGAAATTCAGTAGCCAAACTGAGCTTTGGTAAGGACTAGAACAGGAAAAAGTAAGACACGTACCACATCAAAGATTGGGAAGTTTATTGTTTCCAAGTATTTATGGAAATCTCCATCCAAATATTAGCTAACAATTAAGCTAACCCAGGAGAACTTTATAGGCCACACATGGCAAAGAACACAGGGCTTACAAAATTAGTTCAGAATAGTCACTAAGCAAACAAACAACAACAAACCCTGGCCAGATATGATGGCTTACGTCTGTAATCCCTACACTTTAGAAAACCGAAGCAGGAGGATTGCTTGAGCTCAGGAGTTAAAGACCAGCATGGGCAACAAAGTAAGACCTTATCTCTACAAAAAATTTTTAAAAATTAGCCGGGCGTGGTGGCATGTGCCTGTGGTCCCAGCTACACGGGACGCTGAGGCAGGAGAATCGCTTAAGCCCAGATGGTCGAGGTTGCAGTGAACTGTGATTGCGCCACTGCATGCCACCCTGGGCAACAGAGTGACACCTGTCTCAAAAAAAAAAAAAAAAAAACACGCCAGGCATGGTGGCTCATGCCTATAATCCCAGCACTCTGGGAGGCCGAGTCAGGTAGATCACTTGAGGTCAGGAGTTCAAGACCATCCTGGCCAACATGGTGAAACCCCATCTCTACTAAAATACAAAAGTTAGCTGGCCATGGTGGTACACGTCTGCAATCCCAGCTACTCAGGAGGCTGAGGCAGGAGAATTGCTTGAACCAGGGAGGCGGAGGTTGCAGTGAGCCGAGATTGTGCCATTGCACTCCAGAGCCTGGGCAACAGAGCAAGACTCCATCTGGGGAAAAAACAACAATGACAACAACAACAACAATAACAAAAACTTTGTTATTTGAAAATATCAACAAAATTGACAAACTTTTAGCTAGACTGCCAGTGGAAAAAAAGAGAGAAGACCAAAATTATTAAAACCAGAATAAGAGAGGCCAGGCGCGGCGGCTCACGCCTGTAATCCCAGCACTTTGGGAGGCCGAGGAGGGCAGATCACGAGGTCAGGAGTTCAAGGCCAGCCTGGCCAACATGGTGAAACTCCATCTCTACCAAAAATACAAAAATTAGTCAAGCGTGGTGGCACATGCCTGTAATCCCAGCCACTTGGGAGGCTGAGGCAGGAGGATTGCTTGAACCCAGGAGGCGGAGGCTGCAGTGAGCCAAGACTGCACCACTGCACTCCAGCCTGGCAACAGAGCAAGACTCCATCTCAAAAAAAAAAAAAGGCCAGGCGTGGTGGCTCACACCTGTAATCCCAGCACTTTGGGAAGCCGAGGTGGGCAGCTCACGAGGTCAGGAGATCAAGACCATCCTGGCTAACACAATGAAACCCCATCTCTACTAAAAATACAAAAACAAAATTAGCTGGGTGTGGTGGCAGACACCTGTAGTCCCAGCTGCTCCGGAGGCTGAGGCAGGAGAATGGCATGAACCCGGCAGGTGGAGCTTGCAGTGAGCCAAGATGGTGCCACTGCACTCTAGCCTCAGCGACAGAGCGAGACTTCGTCTCAAAAAAAAAAAAAAATCAGAATGAGAGAGAAAACGTTACTTCTGACCTTAAAGAAATAAAAAGGATTATAAGGAAATAATATAAAGCATTGTATGCCAAAAAATTAGATAACCTACGTGAAATGGACACACACTACTGAATCTGACTCAAGAAATAAAAAATGGGAATAGACCTAAAACAAGAAATTAAGGCCAGGCACAGTTGGCTTAGGCCAACAAAAATTAGCCGAGCGTGGTGGCACAGGCCTGTAATCCCAACTACTGGGGAGGCTGAGACAGGAGAATCGCTTGAACCTGGGAGGCGGAGGCTACAGTGAGCTGAGATCGTGCCACTGCACTCCAGCCTAGGCAACAGAGGGAGACTCCGTTTCAAAAAAAAAAAAAAAAAAAATGAATGAAATCGTGTACTTTACAGCAACATAGATGCAGCTGGTGGCCATTATCCTAAGCAAATTAACACAGAAACAAACCCAAATAACGTATGTTCTCACTTATAAGCGGGAGCTAAGCATTGGGTACACACGAACATAAATATGGGAACAACAGACACTGGAGACTTCCAAAGACAGGAAGCAGAGAGGGGGCAAGGGCTAAAGAAGATCCTATTGGGTATTATGTTCACTATCTGGGTGACAGGATCAATAGAAGCCCAAACCCTCAGCATCACACATGGTACCCTTGTAACAAATCCGCATATATACCCCTGAATCTAAAATTTTGAAAATAAGAATAAATTTTAAAATTTAAAAAGTTTCCCAGGCCAGGGACAGTGGCTCACGCCTGTAATCTCAGCACTTCGGGAGGCCGAGGAGGGTGGATCACCTAAGGTCAGGAGTTCGAGACCAGCCTAACATGGTGAAACCCCGTATCTACTAAAAATACAAAAATTAGCCACTCATGCCTGTAATCCCAGCTACTTGAGAATCTGAGGCAGAAGAATCACTTGAACATGGGAGGCAGACGTTGCAGTGAGCCAAGATCATGCCACTTCACTCCACTCCAGGGCCTGGGCAACAAGAGCAAAATTCCGTCTCAAAAAAAAAAAGAGAAAAGAAAGTTCCAGCCAGGACAATTAGGCAGAAAAAAAATAAAATAAAAAGGCATCCATATTAGAAAGGAAAAAGTAAAAATATATTTGCAGATGATGTGATTTTTTTTTTTTTTTTTTTAGACAGAGTTTTGCTCTTGTTGCCCAGGCTGGAGTGCAGTGGTATAATCTCGGCTCACTGCAACCTCCACCTCCTGGGTTCAAGCGATTCTCCTGCCTCAGCCTCCCTAGTAGCTAGGATTACAGGCGTCCACCACCATGCCCAGCTAATTTTTTGTATTTTTTTTTAATAGAGATGGGGTTTCATCGTGTTGGCCAGGCTGGTCTCAAACTCCCGACCATGGGTGATCTACCTGCCTCGGTCTCCCAAAGTGCTGGGATTACAAGTGTGAGCCACCACGCCGGGCCAATGTGATCTTGTATATAGAAAGCCTATGGAAGTTTCCCCCACCCATACATATACACACACTAGAGACAGAGAGAGACAGAAAGAGAACATACATGCTAATAAACAAGTTCAGCAAGGTCAAGGACACAAGATCAATACACAAAAATCAATTATATTTTATACACTAGTAATGAACAATCCAAAAATGAAATTAAGAAATTCCATTTGTAATAACATCTAAAAGAATAAAACCGCCGGGCACAGTGGCTCACGCCTGTAATCTCAGCACTTTGGGAGGCCGAGCTGGGCGGATTGCCTGAAGTCAGGAGTTCAAGACCAGCCTGGCCAACATGGTGAAACCCCATTTCTATTAAAAATACAAAAATTACCCGGGCACGGTGGTGGGCGCCTGTAATCCCAGCTACTCGGGAGGCTGAGGCAGGAGAATGGCTTGAGCCCGGGAGGCAGAAGTTGCAGTGAGACGAGATTGCGCCACTGCACTGCAGCCTGGGCAACTGAGCGGGACTCTGTCTCAAAAAATAAAAATAAAACACATAGGAAATAATTCAAAAAAAGAGGTATGAGACTCATATACTGAAAACTATGAAACACTGTTGAAAGAAATTAAAGAAGACCTGACCCGGCCCAATGGCTCATGCTTTTAATCCCAGAACTTTGGGAGGCCTAGGCAGGCAGATCACTTTGAGATCAGGAGTTTGAGACCAGCCTGGGAAACACGGTGAAACCCTAGCTCTACAAAAAAATACAAAAATTAGCCATGTGGGGTGGAGTATGGCTGTAGTCCCAGCTACTTAGGAGGCTGAGGTAGGAGGATGGCTTGAGCCCAGGAGGCAGAAGTTGCAGTGAGCTGAGATCATGTCACTGTACTTGAGCCTGGGTAACACAGTGAGACCTCATCTCAAAAAAAAAAAAAAAAGAAAGAAAGAAATTAAGGAAGACCTAAATAAAGACATCTCATGTTCATGCATGGATTAGAATACTAAATATTGTTATGACAGCAAAAACCCCTAAACTAATCTACTAATCTATAGATTCAATGCAAACTCCATCAAAATCCCAGCTGCCTTTCTGGCAGAATTGACTAGCTGATCCTAAAATTCATATAGCAATGCAAAGAACCCAGATTAGACAAAACAATCTTGAAAGAGGAGAAAAAGTTGGAGAATTTATACTTCCCAATCTTAAAACCTACCAAGCTACAATAATCAAGACTGTGTTGTATCCTCAATTCACCAGTAAGGAGAAAGAAAAAAAAAGGCTGTGGTACTGGCATACAGGTAGACATACAGACCAGCGTAACAGAAATGAGAGTCCAGATATAAATCAAAACATCTATGATTAACTGATTTTTTACAAGAGCACAGACCCGGTGCAGTGGCTCAAGCCTGTAATCCCAGCACCTTGGAAGGCCCAAGCAGGAGGATCACTTGAGGCCAGGAGTTCAATACAAGCCCGGCCAACATGCCAAAACCCTGTCTCTACCAAAAATACCTAAATTAAGCAGGCGTGGGGGCATGCACCTGTAGTCCCAGCTCCTTGCGAGGCCGAGACAGAAGGATTGCTTGAACCAGGGAGGTGAAGGTTGCAGTGAGCCAAGATGGTGCCACTGCACTCCTGCGTGGGCAACAGAGCAAGACTCCATCTCAAAAAAAAAGAAAAGAAATTATTTCTTTTTAAAAACATAATTTTTAATTTGTTGTTTTTAAAAAATTACCTATTCTGGGTGAATATGACATACAAATGGCCAAAAAAGCATATAAAAAGATGTTCACCATCACTAATCATCACTAATCAGAGAAATAAACCACAGTGAAATATCACCTCATATCCATTAGGATGGCTACCATCAAAAAAAACAATAAGTGAGCCAGGCACAGTGGCTCACACCTGTAATCCCAGCACTTTTTTTTTTTTCTCCCTGAGACAGAGTCTTGCTCTGACACCAAGCTGGAGTGCAACGGCGTGATCTCAGCTCACTGCAACCTCCGCCTCATGGGTTCAAGCAATTCTCCTGTCTCAGCCTCCCCAGTAGCTGGGATTCCAGATGGGCACCACCACACCCGGCTAATTTTTGTATTTTTGTAGAGACGGGGTTTCACCATGTTGCCCAGGCTGGTCTCAAACTCCTGACCTCGTGATCCGCCTGAGTTGGCCTCCCAAAGTTCTGAGATTACAGGCGTGAGCCATCACGCCCAGCCAATCCCAGTACCTTGAGAGGCCCAGGTGAGAGGATCACTTGAGGCCACCTGTTTGGGACCAGCCTAGGCAACATAGAGAAATCCTGTCCCTACAAAAGATTTAAAAATTAGCCAGATGTGGCTGGGCATGGTGGCTCACGCCTGTAATCCCAGCACTTTGGGAGGCTGAGGCAGGAAGATCATCTGAGGCCAGGAGTCCGAGACCAGAGCACTTTGGGAGCACTTTGGGAGGCTGAGGCAGGCAGATCATCTGAGGCCAGGAGTTCGAGACCAGTCTGGCCAACATGGAAAAACCCCGTCTCTACCAAAAATAGAAAAATTAGCCAGGTACAGTGGTGCATGCCCGTAATCCCAGCTACTCAGGAGGCTGAGGCACAAGAATTGCTTGAACCCAGGAAGCAGAGGTTGCAGTGAACTGAGATCATGCCATGGCACTCCAGTCTGGGCGATAGAGCGAGACTCTGTCTCAAAAAAAAAATAAAAATAAAATAAAAATAAAAATAAATAAATAAATAAAATAAAATTAGCCAGGTGTGGTGGCATAAGCCTGTAGTCCCAGCTACTCAGGAGGCTGAAGCAGGAGGATCCCTTCAGCCCAGGAGCTCCAGGCTGGTATGAACTATGATCACATCACTGCACTCCAGCCTGGGCGACAGGATAAGACTGTCTCAAAAACAACAATCAAACAAGCATTTCTGAGGATGCAGAGAAACCGGAAGCTTTGCATGCTGTTAGTGGGATTGTAAAATGATGCAGCCATTATAGTTATGGGAAACAGAATGGAGGGTCCTCAAAAAATTAAAAACCACCATATGATCTAGCAATCCCACTTCTGGATATATAATCAAAAGAATTGGCTGGGCGCAGTGGCTCACACTTGTAATCCCAGCACTTTGGGAGGCCGAGGTGGGCGGATCACGAGGTCAGGAGATCGAGACCACGGTGAAACCCCGTCTCTACTAAAAATACAAAAAAATTAGCCCGGCGTGGTGGCGGGCGCCTGTAGTCCCAGCTACTTGGAGAGGCTGAGGCAGGAGAATGGCGTGAACCCGGGAGGCAGAGCTTGCAGTGAGCCGAGATCGCGCCACTACACCCCAGCCTTGGTGACAGAGCGAGACTCCGTCTCAAAAAAAAAAAAAAAAGAATTAAAAGCAGTGTCTCAAAGAGATTATTTGCACACCCATGTTCACAGCAGCATTATTCACAATTGAAAGAGACAGAAGCAACCCAATGGCCATTAACGGATGAATGGATAAACCAAATGTGATATATACATAGAGTATTATTCAGCCTTAAAAAGGATGGAAATGTTGTCACATGCTATAACATAGGTAAGCCTTGATGACATCATGCTAAGGGAAATAAGCCAGTCACAAACAATAAATAAGCCAGTCACAAATAAATAAATACTGCATGATTCCACTTATATAAGGTATCTAAAGTAGTAATTCATAGAAATAGAAAGTAGAATGGTAGTTACCAGTGGCTGGGAGAAGGGGAACTGGGGAATTGCTGTTTAATGGGTGCAGGGTTTCCGTTTCACAAGATGAAAAAGTTCTGGAGATCTGTTTCACAACAATGTCAATATACATAACACTACTGAACAGTACACTTACAAATGGTTAAGACAGTAAATCTTGTATGTTTTTGGTCACAATAAGAAAAAAAAACTTTAAAAATCACTCATTTCTCTTTTTTTTTTTTTTTTTTTTTTTTTTTTTTTTGACACAGAGTTTCGCTCTTGTCACCCAGGCTGGAGTGCAATGGCACACTGGGCACATTGCAACCTCTGCCTCGTGGGTTCAAGCGATTCTCTTGCCTCAACCTCCCAAGTAGCTGGGATTACAGGTGTGCACCGCCAGGCTCGGCTAAATTTGTATTTTTATTAGAGATGGGGTTTCACCATGCTGGCAAGGCTAGTCTCGAACTCCTGACCTCAGGTGATCCACCTGCCTCGGCCTCCCAAATTGCTGGGATTACAGGCATGAGCCACTGTGCCTGGCCTAAATCAATCATTTGTGGGCCTCTGGGCTGTGGCACTCTGGGCCTCTTAAGAACACTGCCTTGTCCCTTGATCCTACTTAATAAGAAGTTTAAGTCTAACAGGTCGGTGTCTCTTCACAGACTGGAACACCAGAGTCCCACCATTCTTATAAAAAGAAACAGGAACGCAGCCTCTGCAGCACCTCCCAAAAACTGTCATCACTCCTCAAAAATTCCTGGCAGACCCTGATGTGGTAAGACTACTGCTCCCTTGACTTTTACAGACTGGCTCATCCTCCAGAGGCTGAGGACTTTGTGGGTTGTGTTTTGTTTTGTTTTGTTCTGAGACAGAGTCTCACTCTGTCGCCCAGGCTGGAGTGCAGTGGCGCAATCTCAGCTCACTACAACCTCTGCCTCCCAGGTTCAAGTGTTTCTCCTGCCTCAGCCTCCCGAGTAGCTGGGACTACAGGCGTGCACCACCACATCCAGCTAATTTTTTGTATTTTTGTAGAGATGGGGTTTCACCATATTGTTCAGGCTGGTCTCGAACTCCTGACTTCAGGTGATCCACCTGTCTTGGCCTCCCAAAGTGCTGGGAGGCATGAGCCACCTCATGGTTTTTAAGGAGGTGCCTACATGCTTGATATGCACGAGGTCCTGTGAGCTGGGTGAGGTCATTTGATTACCTAATCCCACAGATAGGCCACCTCACATCAACTCCCCCCCACCCCCAGTAAGAACATCCGGGCAACTGGTACTCCAAAGCTCACTGGCAAAACAACCATTGATCCACCAGGGGGCACCAAACACCACACTCAGCCATGTCCCCGGGCCCAGTCCCAGCCACCTACACAACCCAGGTTGACCTGCCTGCCTGTCTGCTCTCCATAGGTGGCAGATCTGGGTGGAAGGCTTAGGTCTCTGCCTAGGTAGATACCCCTTTGTTTATTTGTAAGTTATACTGACTCTCTCAGGGAAGAGCACATCAAACAAAGCTAACACATTTTAATTCATATTTCCTCTGCTCCATACAGGAGCAGGACCCTGGAAGAAAGGAATGGGCACATTTACTAGGAAAACCAAGTCTTGCCCAATTAGGAGGGTTGCATACTGAAGTAATCACATAAATTGTGGGCCCTAAACTTCCAAAGGGCTTGAAAATAATCCTAAGGCTGGGTGCAGTGTCTCACGCCTATAATCCCAGCACTTTGGGAGGCCAAGGCAGGTGGATCACCTCAGGTCAAGGGTTCAAGACTAGCCTGGCCAACATGGCAAAACCCCATCTCTACTAAAAATACAAAAATTAGCTGGACATGGAGGCAGGCACCTGTGATCCCAGCTACTCAGGAGGCTGAGGTGGGAGAATCGCTTGAACCTGGGAAGCAGAGGTTGCAGTGAGCCAAGATTGTGCCACCGCACTCCAGCCTGGGAAGACACAGTGAGACACTGTCTAAAAAAAAAAAAAAAAAAATTCCTGTCCTCTCCAAGCCCTGACCTTACCCATCACGCCAAATCCCCCAAATGAATCTTCAGGCCTCCTTCTAACGCCTTCCTTCCTCTTATACTACAAACATACAAGTCATCTAGAAACAACTCTCTTCACCCTACTTCCTCCACCTCAAGCTACCTGCCTGTACCTTCCTTAACTGAAGGGGTAGTCAGCAGCCCTATTTCTATTCCCTCATCTGCTATTCATTCCTCAAGCCATTAACTCCATGAGTGTTCATGTCTATGTGCTACAGCTGTCCTCCAGTGGTCTAATTTTCTTTTCCCTCTCTCCCTCCTTCCTTCCTTCCTCACTTCCTTCCTTCCTTGCTTTTTTTCAAGAAACAGGGGGCCAGGCGTGGTGGCTCATGCCTGTAATCCCAGCACTTTGGAAGGCGGAGACGTGCGCATCACGAGGTCAGGAGATCGAGACCATCCTGGCTAACACTGTGAAACCCCATCTCTACTAAAAATACAAAAAGAAATTAGCCGGGCGTGGTGGCGGACGCCCGTAGTCCCAGCTACTCGGGAGGCTGAGGCAGAAGAATGGCATGAACCTGGGAGGCGGAGCTTGCAGTGAGCCGAGATCCCACCACTGCACTCCAGCCTGGGCGACAGAGCGAGACTCTGTCTCAAGAAAAAAAAAAGAAACAGGGTCTCCCTATGTTGCCAAAACTGGTTTTGAATACCTGGACTCAAGCGATCCTCCTGCCTAGCCCCCCACAGGCATGAACCACTCTGCCCAGCCTAATTTTCAAGTCAAATACCTGCTTGGTCTTCTTGCAGCTGGATTTCTCTGCATTATCTGACATGGTTAACAAACCTGACTTTTGCCTTCCCTGACACTACGCTCTTTTTTTTTTTTTTTTGAGACAGAGTCTTGCTCTGTCCCCCAGGCTGGAGTGCAGTGGTGCGATCTTGGCTCACTGCAAGCTCCGCCTCCCGGGTTCACGCCATTCTCCTACCTCAGCCTCCCGAGTAGCTGGGACTACAGGCGCCCTTCAACACACCGGGCGCGGTGGCTCAAGCCTGTAATCCCAGCACTTTGGGAGGCTGAGGTGGGCGGACACTACGCTCTTTTTAATTTGCCTATTTTTCTCATTCTTTTACCTCTTCTGTCATTAATTCCTACGCACCAACACACATACCCAGTACATAAGGGTATGTTTTCCGCCAATCTCCTCTTAAGTCTTCCATTCTCTCTATATAGTGGTTTTCTTTTTCTTTTGTACATTTTTTATTTTTTTATTTTTTGGTAGAGACAGGGTCTCACTATGTTGCCCGGGCTGGTCTCGAACTCCTGGATTCAAGTAATCCTCCTGCCTCAGCCTCCCAAAGTGCTGGGATTACAGGTGTGAGCCACCACACCTGGCTTATTTTTTTTAATATATAAATTTTTTTAAAAAAAGAGATGGAGTCTCACTATATTGCCCAGGCTGGTCTCAAACTCCTAGGCTCAAGTGATCCTCCTGCCTTGGCCTCCCAAAGTGCTAGTATTACAGCATGAGCTACCATGCCCAGCCTCTTTTAATTTTTAATTTTTATCATTTTTTTTTTTTGAGATGGAGTCTTGCTCTGTTGCCCAGGCTGGAGTGCAGTGGCGTGATCTTTGCCCACTGCAACCTCCACTTCCCAGGTTCAAGCAATTCTCCTGCCTCATCCTCCTGAGTAGCTGGGACTACAGGCACGTACCACTATGCCCAGCTAATTTTTCTATTTTTAGTAGAGACAAGGTTTCACCGTGTTGGCCAGACTGGTCTCGAACTCCTGACCTCAGGTGATCTGCCCGCCTTGGGCTCCCAAAGTGCTGGGATTACAGCCATGAGCCACTGTGCCAGGCCTCTTTTATTTTTTTAAATAGAGATGAGGTCCCACTATGTTGCCCAGACATGTCAGGCGACTTATCTATCCACCCGGCCCAGGGTATCCCAGAACGCTTCTGTGCTACCAGGCTCCTGGACCTTGGCAGGGTTCACAAGACTCATCAGTGTCACACATGTTCGTCTCCTCCAGCCTTTGGTGAACACCTATAAAATCAATTCCCATTCTGTCCCCACTAACTCCTGACCACTCCCACACACAAATGAAGAGGAGTCTGCACTTGTGGAGAAGCCCACCCAGAAAATCAGAGCCCCTTACCTCACAGTAAACAATGTCCGCTCCATAATCCAGGGCCAGCAGCCTCATTGGAAGAGTCCCTACCCGAACCATTGGGGCCAGGATTAGCTTATTATGGTAACACAGAGAGAGGCTATTCAAAATCATTTCCTTCTCTGTTACAGCCTGAAAAAAAAAGAGGAAACAGGAGTCAGAAATTCAAATGAAGAAAATCTCTCCTGTTATCAAGAGCAGGTTTCCCTTCTTCAAGGTTCTAGCACACAGTAGTTTGTTTTCATTTTCTTTTGGTTGGTTGTTTATGTTTGATTGATTGTTTTTGCTTTTGAGACAGTCTTGCTTTGTCACCCAGGCTGGAGTGCAGTGTAGTGCAGGGCTCACTGCTACCCAAGTAACTGGGATTATGGGCGTCTGCCACCACGACCAGCTAATTTTTGTATTTTTAGTAAAGATGGAGTTTTACAGCTGGGCACGATGGTTCACACCTGTAATCCCAGCACTCTGGGAGGCCGAGGCAGGCAGATCACCTGAGGTCAGGAGTTTGAGACCAGCCTGGCCAACATGGTGAAACCCTATCTCTACTAAAAAATACAAAAATTAGCTGGGCATGGTGGTGGGCACCTGTAATCCCAGCTACTCAGGAGGCTGAGGCAGGAGAATTGTTTGAACCTGGGAGGCGGAGGTTGCAGTGAGACAACATGGCACCATTGTACCCCAGACTGGGCAACAAGAGCAAGACTCCATCTCAAAAAAAAAAAAAAAAAAAAAAAAAAAAAAAAAAAAAAAAGATGGAGTTTCACCACATTGGCCAGGCTGGTCTTGAACTCCAGACCTCAAGTGATCTGCCCACTTTGGTCTCTCAGAGTGTTGGGATTACAGGCATGAGCCACTGCACCTGGCCTATTTTCCTTTTCCCTGCACATAAAAATTAGTATACATGCACATACATTCATCTAACAAATATTTATTAAGTGCCTAGTCTGTGCCAGTCACTGACCCAGTCTGCTGGGATACATTAGAGAAAAAAAAAAACAGACAAAAATCCCTGCTCTGGCAGTTTTCAATCATTTTTTTTTACTCGGATACCTGCACTGGAGTATCTGAAGCAGAGTTTTCATTCTAGCCAGAGAGTATAGGTAAAAAACAAAAAGCGTAACAAATAAGTAAACTACATAGTATGTTGGAAAACTGGTAATGCTAGAGCAGAGAGAAGGGAGATTGAAAGTGCTGGGGATGGGTTGCAATTTGAAATAGAGAAGTCAACATGGGCTTTAATGAGAAGATAAGATTTGATCAATGAAGATCCCTGAGAAGAAAAAAAAATTGAGCAAAGATTTGAGTTACTCAAGAAGAATGCACAGCAGAGGAAACAACCAATGCAAAGGTCTTGAGGCAAGAGATTGCCTACTGTGTTAGAGGAACAGCAAGAAAGCCAATGTGATTAAAGTGTAGAATGTGGTCAGGCGCAGTGGCTCACGTCTATAATCCCAGTACTTTGGGAGGCCAAGGTGGGTGGATCACTTGAAGTCAGGAGTTCGAGACCAGCCTGGCCAACATGGCAAAACCCCATCTCTACTTAAAATATAAAAAATTAGGCCGGGCACCGTGGCTCGCGCCTGTAATCCTAGCACTTTGGGAGGCTGAGGCGGGTGGATCACAAGGTCAGGAGTTCCAGACCAGCCTGGCTAACAAGGTGAAACCCTGTCTCTACTACAAATACAAAAATTAGCCAGCTGGGCCAGGTGAGGTGGCTCACGCCTGTAATCCCAGCACTTTGGGAGGCAGAGGCAGGTGGATCACCTGATGTCAGGAGTTCAAGACCAGCCTGGCCAAGATGGTGAAACCCTGTCTGTACTCAAAATACAAAAATTAGCTGGGCGTGGTGACAAGCGCCTGTAATCCTAGCTACTCGGAAGGCTGAGGCAAAGAATCTCTTGAACCCAGGAAGCGGAAGACTGCAGTGGATCGAGATCATGCCACCGCACTCCAGCCTGGGCGACACAGCAAGACTCTGTCTCGAAAAAAAAAAAAATTAGCCAGCTGTGGTGATGCACGCCTGTAGTCCCAGCTACTCTGGAGGCTGAGGCAAGAGAATTGCTTGAACCCAGGAGGTGGAGGTTGCAATAAGCCAAGATGGCACCATTGCACTCTAGCCTGAGCAACAGAGGAAGACTCCACCTAAAAAAAAATAAATAAATAAATATATATATATACGTATATATATATACACATATATATATGTACCACCACATCCAGCTAATTATATATATATATGTGTATATACACATATATATGTATATATAATTAGCTGGATGTGGTGGTACACACCTGTAATCCTAGCTACTTGGGAAGCTGTGGCACGAGAATTGCTTGAACCTGGGAGGCACAGGTTGCAGTGAGCTGAGATTGCGCCCCTGCACTCCAGCCTGGGTAACAGAGGGAAAATGTCTCAAAAAAAAAAAAAAAAAAACATATAGAATGAAGAAGAGAGACCAGGCACGGTGGCTCATGCCTGTAATCCCAGCACTTTGGGAGGCCAAGGCAGGAGGATTGCTTCAGGCCAGGAGTTTGCAGACCAGCCTGGGCGACATAAACTCAGTCTCTACCAAAAAAAAAAAAAAAAAAAAGCCGGGCGCGGTGGCTCAAGCCTGTAATCCCAGCACTTTGGGAGGCCGAGGCGGGCGGATCACGAGGTCAGGAGATCGAGACCATCCTGGCTAACACAGTGAAACCCCGTCTCTACTAAAAATACAAAAAATTAGCCGGGTGTGTTGGCGGGCGCCTGTAGTCCCAGCTACTCGGGAGGCTGAGGCAGGAGAATGGCGTGAACCCGGGAGGCGGAGCTTGCAGTGAGCCGAGATCGCGCCACTGCACTCCAGCCTGGGTGACAGAGCAAGACTCCGTCTCAAAAAAAAAAAGAATGATCACGTGAGCCCAGGAGTTTCAGGTTACAGTGAGATATAATAATACCACTAAACTCCAGTCTAGGCAACAGAGCAAGGAAAAAGAAAAAAAAAAGAGAAAACACAGAGTCAGATACACAATGTTAACAGCAGTAAGAAAACAGGATACAATGGTCAGATCATGTAGAGCCTTGTAGGATACTCTGAGAAATTCGTTAGCTCTACATGAACTGTCTCATATTTTTACATGATCATTATGACTGCTGCACTAAGAGTGGACTATCCGGGGGCACAGATGCAGGAAAACCAGGGAGAAGGTGATTCTGTAATCAATGTGAAAGATGATGGTGGCTCCATCAGATCATGGAGCTGGTAGTGAAGGTGGTGAGAAGTGGTCACATTCTAGAAATACTCTGAAGGGAGAGCCAACAGGAGGAAAAAGAAGAAAATCAGAATCTCACATCCCAAAGATAACTACTGCTAATATTATGTATTCTTTTTTTTTTTTTTTTTTTGAGACAGAGTCTCGCTCTGTTGCCCAGGCTAGAGTGCAGTGGCACAACCTTGGCTCACTGCAACCTCCGCCTCCCGGGTTCAAGCAATTCTTCTGCCTCAGCCTCCTGAGTAGCTGGGACTACAGGCATGCACCACCACGCCCAGCTAATTTTTGTATTTTTAGTAGAAATGGGGCTTTACCACATTGGCCAGGCTGGTCTTGAACTCCTGACCTCATGATCCGCCCACCTCAGCCTCCCAAAGTGCTGGGATTATAGGCATGAGCCACCACACCCAGCCTAATATGATTTATTCTAACCAAATATGGTCTCCTCTAAATAGTCACAAAGAGGCCAGGCATGGTAGCTCATGCTATAATTCCAGTGCTTTGGGAGGATGAGAAAGATGGATTGCTTGAGCTCAGGAGTTAGAGACAAGCCTGGGCAATATGGCAAAACTCCATCTCTACCCAAAAATAATAAAAAATAAAATAAAATTAGCTGGGGGTGGTGGCACATGCCTATAGTCCCAGTTACTCGGGAGGCTGAGGTGGGTGAATTGCTTGAGGCCATGAGTTCAACACCAGCCTGGCCAACATAGCAAAATCCCGTCTCTACAGAAAAATAAAAATAATAAAAAGCCAGGCAATGGCTCACGCCAGTTATCTCAGCACTAAGGAGGCCATGGTGGGGAGATCACTTGAGTTGGAGATGGAGATCAGCTTGGAGTTGGAGATTAGCATGGGTAACATGGCAAGACCTCATCTCTACAGAAACATAAAAATTAGCCAGGAATGGTAGTGCATGCCTGTAGTACCAGCTCCTCAGGAGGCTGAGGTGAGATCACTTGAGCCTGGGAGGCAGAGGTTGCCGAGCTGAGCTGAGATCATACCACTGCACTCCAGCTTCAGTGACAGTGAGACCCTGTTTGAAAATAAAAATAAAACTAGGCCAGGCAAGGTGCCTCACGCCTATAATCCCAGCACTTTAGGAGGCCAAGGTGGACAGATTGCTTGAACTCAGGAGTTTAAGATCAGCCTGGGCAACATGGTGAAACCCCATCTCTACAAAAAATACAGAAATTGGGCTGGGCACGGTGGTTCATGTCTGTAATCCTAGTGCTTTGGGAGGCTGAGGCGGGTGGATCACTTGAGGTCAGGAGTTCAAGACTAGCCTGGCCAATATGGTGAAACCCCATCTCTACTAAAAATACAAAAATTAGCCAGACGTGGTGGCACGCGCCTGTAATCCCAGCTACTCAGGAGGCTGAGGCAAGAGAATCACTTGAACCCAGGAGACGAAGTGAGCTGAGATTGCACCACTGTACTCCAGCCTGGGTGACAGAGCAAGACTCTATCTAAAAAAAAAAAAAAAAAAATTAGCACCTGTAGTCTCAGCTACTTGGGAGGATGAAGTTGGAGGATCGCTTGCGCCTGGGAGGTTGAGGCTGTAGTGAGCCATGATCATGCCACTGCACTCCAGCCTAGGTGACAGAGCAAGACCCTGTCTCAAAAAAATTTTTTTAATTTTTAAATAAAAATAATTTTAAAAAGAAATAATCTCTGATCCAAGGTCTAAAGGAAGAGAACATGTTAACCAGTCCAATACATGGAAAGAAAATCTTTCCCATTTCATTAATAGCATCTCCTGTCTCCCAATTACTCATTCTTTTTTTTTTTTTTTTTTTTTTTGAGACGGAGTCTCGCTCTGTCACCCAGGCTGGAGTGCAGTGGCGCGATCTCGGCTCACTGCAAGCTCCGCCTCCCGAGTTCACGCCATTCTCCTGCCTCAGCCTCTCTTGAGTAGCTGGGAATACAGGCGCCCGCCACCACACCCGGCTAATTTTTTGTACTTTTAGTAGAGACAGGGTTTCACCGTGGTCTCGATCTCCTGACCTCATGATCCGCCCGCCTCGGCCTCCCAAAGTGCTGGGATTACAAGCGTGAGCCACCGCGCCCGGCCCCAATTACTCATTCTTAACCCACATTCCCCACATTCAATCCATCACTGACTTCTATTGAAATAACCTTCAAAATATAACTCTAACCCACATGTTTTACTACATCCCAATGACCACCACTGCGCACCAAAAACCCTCCACTCATCTGTTGCCAGGACTTTAGCACAGCCCCCAAATGGATCTCCCAAAATCTACACTTGCCCTTTCCTATCCATTCTGCCAGCATGGGATCCTAAAAAGGCAACTCTGATAATACCACTCCCCTGTTTACACCTTTCAATGGCTTCCCACTGACTTTAGGAAAAATCCTAAACCCTTCTAATGGCCCGCAAGGCCCTGCATGATCAGTCCCGACCCACCTCTCCAGCCTCACCCTCGCCTGTGTCTCTCTCACCCTCCCTCTCTGCCCTGGCCACCCTGGCATTCTCTTTTTTTTTTGGAGATGGAGTCTCACTCTGTTGCCCAGGCTGGAGTGCAGTGGTGCAATCTCAGCTCACTGCAACCTCCACCTCCCAGGTTCAGCCTCCTGCCTCAGCCTCCCCAGTAGCTGGGATTACAGGCACCCACCACCACACCCAGCTAACTCCTGACCTCAGGTGATCCACCCACTTTGGCCTTCCAAAGAGCTGGGATTACAGGTGTGAGCCACTGTGCCCGGCCACCCTGGCCTTCCTTTAAAGTCTCCCACACCAAACTGTCTGCCGCCCTGGGGCCTGCCCACTTGCAGTTCTGTCTGGAATACTCCCCCAACTCAGTCATGCATGCCCATGCTAAGGTCCCCTTGTCCTTGAATGCCCCTTTTGTGGAGATATGTCCCTACAGAAAATCAAATTCAGGTCCCTGGTCCCATGCTTTCCAAACACGCTACATTTCTCTGCAGCTCAGTTACACACACTGACTACTCTAGTTTCTTGTTCAATCCTCAGCTCCTCCTGGAGACCACCAGGACAACAAGCTCTACAAGAACAGGAGTGTGGCTGCTTAGTTCACTGCCAGGTTTCTAGCACTGAGCCAGGTACCTGGCCTTTAGAGGCTGCTTTGTAAGGTGTGACTGAATACTCACCACTGTGGTAGCCGAGAGGACAGCCTCTTGTAGGGTGGTTGGTCTGGGAACTTCCTCTGGCACTCAGTCAGAGGTGCCTGACACACCCTGCCTCTAAGGAGGCTCCTCTGAGAAAAACTAGGCAGCCCCCATGCCTTTCCCAGTTACTACCACAACCACTCACCCCACCCTGAGATCACGCCCACATCACCACTTTAGTCATTCATTTCCAATCTCTTTTACCATTCCTTTTAAGGGCTGGTCTCCTCTATTACTCCCAATTTCTTAGTAACCTTGGCTGGACGAGGTGGCTCATGCCTATAATCCCAGCACTTTGGGAGGCCAAGGCAGGAGGATTACCTGAGATCGGGAGCTCGAGACCAGCCTGGCCAACATGGTGAAACCCTATCTCTACTAAAAATAAAAAAATTAGCCAGGCATGGTGGTGTGCACCTGTAATCCCAGCTACTCGAGAGGCTGAAGCAGGAGACTCGCTTGAACCAGGGAGGCAGAGGTTGCAGTTAGCCAAGATCGCACCACTGCCCTCCAGCCTAGGCAACAGAGTGAGACTCCATCTCAAAAAATAAAAAATAGTAACCTCAACTTCAGTTACATGGACATAATATCCTGTTAACCTTTTAAAAAAAAAGACATTAAAGAAAAATATCTCCAAACATGCTGAGTTTATTTGAGAATGAGAGAAAAGGATTATAATCCAGGATGCACAGAAGGGCAAGCCACAAGTACATCTGGTGACAGAAGGGGAAAAGGAAGCTTTTATTGGCATAAAGGGAGAGATTTATATAAGTTGCTTAGAAACAGAGTTCATGGCCAGACACAGCGGCTCATGCCTGTAATCCTAGCACTTTGGGAGGCCAAGGCAGGCGGATCACGAGGTAAAGAGATAGAGACCATCCTGGCCAACATGGTGAAACCCCGTCTCTACTAAAAATACAAAAATTAGCTGGGCGTGGCAGCGCATGCCTGTAGTCCCAGCTACTCGGGAAGCTGAGGCAGGAGAATCGCTTGAACCTGGGAGGCAGAGGTTGCAGTGAGAGATCACGTCACTGCATTCCAGCCTGGTGACAGAGCGAGACTCATTTCAAAAAAAGAAAAAAAAAGAGTTCATGAGTTCCCTAGAGGATCAAAGCCAGAGTTGTCTTCAGTTCATTGATGGAGATGCCATTACTGGGCAAGTATTCTTTCCAGAGCATTTTATCTGAATTACGATAGTCCTAAAAAATGTCTATGCCAGGCAAGGTGGCTCACACCTGTAATCCCATCACTTTGGGAGGCCAAGGCAGGAGGATCACTTGAGGCCAGGAGTTTGGGACCAGCCTGGGCAACATAGCAAGATCCCATCTCTACCAAAAATATATATATATATTTTTTTTAACTAGCCAGGAGTGATGGTAGGTGCCTGCAGTCCCAGCCACTCTGGGAGGCTTAAGCAGGAGAATCATTTGGAGTCCAAGAGTTCAATGCAGCAGTGAGCCATGATTGTGCAACTGTACTCCAGCCTGGGTGACAGAGCAAGGCCCTGTCTCCAAAAAAAAGAAAAAGAAAAACAAAATGTCTACTGATAAACTTTGTCATAGAAATATATATACATATGCAAAACATGCAAGCCATGCAAAGCAGGTGATTCAAGAGAGACATGAAGGGATTTCTAGTGGGTTTTTATTCATTTTTTTATTTTTATTTTTATTTTTTTTTTTGAGATGGAGTCTCACTCTGTCACCCAGGCTAGAGTGCAGTGGAGTGATCTTGGCTCACTGCAACTTCCACCTCCGAGGTTTGAGCAATTCTCCTGCCTCAGCCTCCTGACTAGCTGGGACAAAAATTAACCATCATGCCTGGCCAATTTTTATGTTTTCAGTAGAGACGGGGTTTCACCATGTTGGCCAGGCTGGTCTCGAACTCCTGACCTCAAGTGATCCACCCGCCTCAGCCTCCCAAAGTGCTGGGATTGCAGATGTGAGTCACCACTCCTGGCCTCTAGTGGGGTTTTTAGAAAATCCTTTGAAACAGTTCTTATCTTGGACATGTAAGCATGAGCTCCCTCTACTTCACACCTTCCTTGTCCTATTTTGACAAAAGCGGTTTCATCCTGGTATCTGCAACTTTCATAACCCCATTAATTATAATGCTTTCAGATTGAACATAACACTATTCAGGGGAAACAATGGGTATAAACAAGCTTTACCATTCCCTTCCCTGTCAATTTTCCCCAAAGACAAGGCTTGCTTAAAAAGCAATTTCTGGCCAGGCATGGTGGTTCACACCTGTAATCCCAGCACTTTGGGAGGCTGAGGTGGGAGGATCATTTGAGGTCAGGCATTTAAGACCAGCCCAGGCAACATAATAAGACCCCACCTCTACAAAAAATTAGCTGGGCATGGTGGTGCACACCTGTGGTCCTAGCTACTCCACCTGCCTCAGCCTCCCAAAGTGTTGGGATTACAGGCGTGAGCCACTGCATCCAGCTCTAAAATACAAATTTAGAAAGTCAACTAGAATCAAGTATTTAGAGAATTATCCTATTTCCTACTCTGAACATGTGGCTAGGTCCAGTGGCTCATGCCTATAATCCCAACACTTTGGGAGGCCAAGGTGGGCAGATTACCTGAGCTCAGTAGTTCAAGACCAGCCTGGGCAACACGGCAAACCCCATCTCTACCAAAAAATACAAAAATTAGCCAGGTATGGTGGTGCAGGCCTATGATCCCACCTACTTGGGGGGCTGAGGCAGGAGAATCACTTGAACTTGTGAGGTAGAGGTTGCAGTGAGCCAAGATCATATCACTGCACTCCAGCCTGGAAATCAGAGCAAGATTCTGCCTCAAAAAAAATTTAAAAAGTGTGAATACACTAGGTGTGGTAGCTCACACCTGTAATCCTAACACTGGGAGGCTGAGGCAAGAGGATCATTTGAGCCCAAGAGTTCAAGACCAGTCAGGGCAATATAGTAAGACCCCATCTCTACTAAAAATAAAAATTAAAAAAATTAAAAACAAAAAACAAAATATATGCACATGACAAAAAGTAAAAGCGATTTGTTAGATTTGAGGAGAAAGAGGTGATATAGCTCTTTTTTTTTAGAGATGGGACCTTGCTGTGTTGCCCAGGCTGGAGTGCAGCAGCACAATCATGGCTCACTGCAGTCCCAAAATCCTGGGCTCTAGTGATCCTCCCATCTCAGCGTCCAGCGTAACCGGAACTACAGGCATGTTCCACCACATCTAGCTAATTTTGTGTTTAAATTTTTCTGTAGTGACAGGGTCTTGCTATGTTGCTCAGGCTAGTCTCCAACTCCTGGCCTCTAGTGATCCTCCTGCCTAATCTTCTGAAGTGCTGGAATCAGGCATGACCCACTGTGCCCAGCCCTGATATAGCATTTCATAGTTAAGATCCTGAGCTCTGGAATTGGACAGACCTTCATTTGAATCCCAGCTGTGCCTCGGGCACATTAATTAACCCAGCTGAGCCTCAGCTTCTCCTTGTGGAATATGAGGCTCCACTACAGGAGTCAAAGGAAATGCTGTGAAGAGTGAATTCCATGGTGTTCTACAGTTCTCAGCACATAGTAAAGGCTTAATAAATGTTAGCCACTCTCATCATCATGCTTTCACGGTTTCAGCACTCTATTTTTTTTTTTTTTTTTTTTGAGACGGAGTCTCGTACTGTCTCCCAGGCTGGAGTGCAGTGGCGTGATCTCGGCTCACTGCAACCTCCGCCTCCCAGGTTCAAGCAATTCTCTAGCCTCAGCCTCTTGAGTAGCTGGGATTACAGGTGCCCACCACCACACCCAGCTAATTTTTTGTATTTTTTTTTTTAGTAGAGATGGGGTTTCACCATGTTGGCCAGGCTGGTCTCAAACTCCTGACTTTGTGATTCACCCGCCTCAGTCTCCCAAAGTGCTGGGATTACAGGTGTGAACCACCGCGCCTGGCCTCTAACGTCTATTATTATGTTGTTATATCGACAAACATCTGCTAGCTCTTTTAAGATCAAGGCAGTGTGTGAGGTGTAAAGACATGGAAAGCACTAAGCTCTTAACTTCAAAGAGCTTCTCAGCTCTACAACTGCCATCTTCTATCAACTGAACCATGACAACAGTGTCCAAACCAGTCTCTCTGCTTCCAGGCTTATCACTTCCAATCCATGCTCCTTCCAGCCAAAGGGCTCTTTCCAAACGCAAAGATATGATACGCAAAACATGACAGTTCCATTTCTGGATGCCTTGCCTACTGCCTGTAAAATTAAGTCTACACTCTTTTTTTTTTTTTTTGAGACGGAGTCTCGCTCTGTCACCCAGGCTGGAGTGCAGTGGCGCGATCTCGGCTCACTGCAAGCTCCGCCTCCCGGGTTCACGCCATTCTCCTGCCTCAGCCTCTCCGAGTAGCTGGGACTACAGGCGCCCGCCACCACGCCCGGCTAATTTTTTGTATTTTTAGTAGAGACGGGGTTTCACCGTGGTCTCGATCTCCTGACCTCATGATCCGCCCGCCTCGGCCTCCCAAAGTGCTGGGATTACAAGCGTGAGCCACCGCTCCCAGCCTAAGTCTACACTCTTTAACACAGTAAATATAAGTTCTGGTCTCCACCTTCCACAGAAGCCTCTTTCATCACTTGCCTCCTGCCCTCAGACCTCCCCCATGCTAAGCTTCAGCTATTCTGAAATATTTCTGGTTCCCCAGCCTGGCCCGCTCTCTCTCAGTATGGGGTCTCTGAACAAGCTGCCCCTGCCCAGGGGCCACGTCCCTATTCTTCCACCTGGCTGACTCCCTGTAGACTTTTAGAACCTCATCACCCCCTCCTGGAAGCCTTCTCTTACCAACATCTCCCAAAACAGGGTAAAGGCACCGCTGAGCTCACTCCTGTCCTGGCATGGAGCTATCCTGGCAACTATTAATAGAAGAGCAACTATCTGTCAATGTGCCTTCTTCACTGTAAGGTGAAAATAGGCACTGTGGCTTGTTCATCACCAGATCCTCATCAGAGAGTATACAATCTGGCATATGGTAGATGCTTAGTGTTTGCTGTAAAAAGTTAATGGCAGCTGGGTGAGGTGGCTCACGCCTATAATCCCAGCACTTTGGGAAGCCAAGGCAGGCGGATTACCTGAGGTCGGGAGTTCGAGACCAGACCAGCCTGGCCAACATGGAGAAACCCCGTCTCTACTAAAAATACAAAATTAGCCGGGTGTGATGGCGCATGCCTGTAATCCCAGCTACTCGGGAGGCTGAGGAAAGAGAATCACTTGAACCTGGGAGGCGGAGGTCACAGTGAGCTGAGATCGTGCCACTGTACTCTAGCCTGGGCAACAAGAGCAAAATTCCATCTCCCAAAAAAAAAAAAAAAACAAGAAGTTAATGGACCAAGTACAACAAGAGCTATGATTCAGTCCATGCTTCAGTCACAGAAGAACTCTATCCCAGCCAAAGTGCATTTAAAGTGCTTTGTTCTCACTCAAGTTTGGTTTTAGAGAAGACGAATGACTACTCCAATCTCTGGCTTACCCAGTAAAGGACTACAAGCCCTTTGGCCAACTTGCATGAAGCCATCACTTGAGTGAACAAGATTCAGATAAGGAAGCAACAGGAGAAGAGGTTGAGCCCAATTCTGGATACTGATTAGGAAATAATCTGCAGGCAATAGGGATTCATGAATGGCTTTTGAGTCAAAGGGTAACATGGCCATAGCTGTGCTTTTTTTTTTTTTTAGATAGACTCTTGCTCTATCACCCAGGCTGGAGTGCAATGGCACAATCTCAGCTCACTGAAAACTCCACCTCCCGGATTCAAGCGATTCTTCCACCTCAGCCTCCTGAGTAGCTGGGATTACAGGCGCCTGCCACCATACCCGGCTAATTTTTGTATTTTTGTAGACACGGGGTTTCACCACGTTTGCCAGACTGGTCTTGAACTCCTGACCTCATGATCTGCCCGCCTTGGCCTCTCAAAGTGCTGGGATTACAGGCGTGAGCCACCGCACCCAGCCTAGCCGTGCTTTAATAACATCACTCGGGAAACAGAAAGTAGACCAGAGGGTAAAAGACAAAGAGCAGATAGGGAGCTGGATGAGAAGGAAGGTCAAAGGGTCCAGGAATACTATAGTGACAATGACTGAAAATATGATTACCTGCACACAGTCCTGCTACAGGTGGGAAAATGGAGGAATAATAAAGGAATACCAACAGCACTTTTTATTGTTGTAATGCTTTGCAATTCCCAAAGTGCTTCATTTATAACTGTGATTCTCAAGCCTAGTTACATCTGGAGAGGTTTTTAAAAATACCAATTTCTCGGCTGGGCACAATGGCTCACATCTGTAATCCCAGCACTTTGGGAGGCCGAGGCAGGTGGATTAACTGAGGTCAGGAGTTCGAGCTCAGCCTGGTCAACATGGCAAAACCTCGTCTCTACTAAAAATACAGAAATTAGCCGGGTGTGGTAGCACGTGCCTGTAATCCCACCTACTGGGGTGGCTGAGGCAGAAGAATCACTTGAACCTGGGAGGCAGAGGTTACAGTGAGTCGAGATTGCGCCACTGAAGTCTAGCCTGGGTGACAGAGCAAGACCCTGTCTAGGCCTTACCCCAAATCAATTAAATCAGAATGTAAACTCCACAAGGGCAGGGATTTTGGCTGTTTTGCTCACTCTCAATGCCTGGCACATGCATCGTGCTCAGGAAGTATTAGTTGAATGAATGATTGAATGAATGAATATACCATTATTAACTGAGATCCAAGGAACACACCAAGCTCCTGATCTCAGGAGCTTAGACTTTTTTTAGCAATAAGGACACCTTTCCTATTTCTAAAGCACTACTTATAAAAATATCTCAAGAAAACAATTAGAAGTTAATCACTGTCTTCTGTGAGTGAGGGGGAAAAAAGGTAGGCAGTGTCTAGTGATGTGACAAGAAGAAATTAGTGGCCATGGGCACACACAGGCTTAGGCAAGCTCTAACTCCTGTGAAATTTTGAGGTAATCATATTGTAAGGACTCAAGCATAATGAGAAAACAACTATATATTAACCAGCTACCCTACCCTGGGTATTTGAACAAAACCCAAAAACCCAAATGCATATACATACCTATTATTTTGTTCTGATACTTCAGGATTACTTTGATATATTTGTTCTGGCTTTGTACAGAGTAATTCTTTGTTTGATATCTGAAAAACAGTGGCACATGGAAATGGATGAAACCTGTTAGGACAAACATCCAAGGGACCTTTTTTTTTTTTTTTTTTGAGACAGAGTCTCACCCTGTCGCGCAGGCTGGAGTGCAATGGTGTGATCTCGGCTCACTGCAACAACCTCCGCCTCCTGGGTTCAAACGATTATCCTGCCTCAGCCTCCCGAGTAGCTGGGATTACAGGCATGAGCCTGGCCCCAGGGAACTATTTGGATAAGGAGAAGCCCTGAGTTTGGAAAGAATCATAAAAGTAGCATAGAATTGGGCCGGGCACAGCAGCTCACACCTGTAATCTCAGCACTTTGGGAGACCAAGGTGGGCAAATCATGAGGTCAGGAGTTTGAGACCAGCCTGCGCAACACAGTGAAACCCTGTCTCTATTAAAAATACAAAAATTAGCTGGGCGTGGTAGCGCACGCCTGTAATCCCAGCTACTCAGATGGCTGATGCAGGAGAATCCCTTGAACCCAGAAGGCAGAGGCTGCAGTGAGCTGAGATCGCACCACTGCACTCCAGCCTGGGCAACAGAGTGAGACTGTCTCAAAAAAAAAAAAAAAAAAAAAAAAAAAAAAAAAAGTATCCAGCCATTGTCAAATATGGTGGGAGGGAAAGGGCAAAATCACCCTTGTTTTAGAACCACTACCCTATCCAATGATTGTTCATTCACCCATCACTACTCAAAACTTTCTCTTCCTACTTCCAGATGTTTTCTTGTGGAGAAAAAAAGCCTCTCTTCCTCTGATTTATCTGGTAACTCTCCAGAAAGTCTAATTGTGTAGCACAAGGGTAGAGTGTACTTAAAATTGTGAAAGTTTTCCCTCATACTATTCCAAAAAAAGCAAAGTTTTTATCTTTTCAGTGGTATTTGATGAAACTAAAACATTTTCTCCAGATGTTACAAACCTCCCAGAGAGTTAATCCATAAATATTTACCTTATCTCCCACCCCAGGCACTGCAAACTACAGAAAAGATCTGACACCCATTTTCCAGATCTGTTCAAGAAGTATCTGTTGGGCATGGTGGCTCACGCTTGTAATCCCATCACTTTGGGAGGCCGAGGTGGGAAGATCGCTTGAGGCCAGGAGTTCGAGACCAGCCAGGCCTACATAGTGAAACCCTGTCTCTACTAAAAACAGAAAAAATTAGCCGGGCGTGGGTGGTATGCGCCTGTAGTCTCAGCTACTCGGGAGGCAGAGGCAGGAGAATCACTTGAACCCAGGAGGTGGAGGTTGCAGTGAGCCGAGATTGCGCCACTGCACTCCAGTCTGGGTGACAGAACAAGACTGTGTCTCAGAAAAAAAAAAAAAAAAGAGTGACTCATATAGTTCTTGTTTTTACAACCCGAATATCTGAATTCAGGTAAAATATTCTGCCTGACCAGGGCTACATGATAAGCCACGTACTTGATCACTTTGTAGGGTCGCAGCACCCTTCTTACTACTATTCAGGTAATTCAGGTTTCTGACGGGGAAGCCAGTGGAGCTGAGCGGGCGGCAAGAGGGGTGGGTTCAGGATGAGAAGTTGGGACGAGTGACGAGGAAGTAGAGAGTGAACCTTGGCTAAAAAGGAAAGAAAGTAACTGTGAAGAAGAAATGACCCAACTTAAAATAAAGCCTGAACACCTTATCTCCCACTTGAGAGAGAGAAGAAGCTGAAAGCCATCAGCTTGCACTCTGGGCTCACAGACAGAGAGGGTGAGGGGTTGAGCCCAGATCTATGACTTCAGACCCCTGACTCGGCCCCTAGGTCTGATCATTCATTCAAACTCTCAATAAACACGGATTACCAGACCCTGCGCACGGAACACATCTGGGAAAACAGCTGCAACCTCGGAGACCAGCATGGGACAAACTCTCTCAGGGCAATGAGGAACAACTAAAGAGAATCCCAGGAACCAGGTAACCAATCGCCAGAAGCCCTCCGCCCTCATGGTCCATTGGGTCAAGGCCCCAGTGCCGCCTCGTATCGCCAGCCTCCAGTCCTGCCTCCACGACGCGCCCTTCCCCAAGGCTGGCCGGGTCTGGATGTCGCCATCCCCTATTCGGAGCTACAGACCTCGCAGCTGAACTCTTAAAGAGAACCTCGCTTCTTCCTCACGGTGCTCCAGCTCTACACACCGTACTGAGCCTCGCCAGCCACCGTATGCGAGGCCGCGGCGCGTCCGTGACGTCACTGATGTGCGCTTCTCCTGCACTAAGGGAAACATGGCTCTAACGCGGCCGGTGCGGCTCTTTTCTCTCGTGGCTCGGTTGCTCCTGACGCCCCGACGAGGCCTCACGGTCCGCAGTCCCGAGGAACCCCTGCCGGTGGTGCGCATCCCAGTGGCTCTACAGCGGCAGTTGGAACAGCGGCAGAGCAGGCGTCGGAACCTCCCGAGGCCGGTGCTGGTTCGACCCGGACCGCTGCTGGTTTCGGCGCGGCGGCCGGAGTTGAACCAGCCGGCGCGCCTCACATTGGGCCGTTGGGAGCGCGCGCCGCTAGCCTCTCAAGGCTGGAAGAGTCGACGCGCGCGTCGGGACCACTTCTCCATCGAGCGCGCGCAACAGGAGGCGCCAGCGGTGCGAAAGCTGTCGTCTAAGGGCAGCTTTGCTGACCTGGGCCTGGAGCCCCGTGTGCTGCACGCACTACAGGAGGCTGCGCCTGAAGTCGTTCAGCCCACAACCGTGCAGTCTAGCACCATCCCCCCACTACTTCGCGGCCGCCACGTCCTTTGCGCCGCAGAAACCGGCAGTGGCAAGACTCTCAGCTACCTCCTGCCGCTGCTTCAACGGCTCTTGGGCCAGCCAAGCCTGGACTCCCTTCGTATCCCCGCGCCCCGAGGCCTGGTCCTTGTTCCTTCCCGAGAATTGGCCCAACAGGTGCGGGCTGTGGCCCAACCCTTGGGCCGCTCCTTGGGCCTGCTGGTGCGGGACCTGGAGGGAGGCCACGGCATGCGTAGGATCAGGCTGCAACTGTCCAGACAACCTTCAGCAGATGTGCTTGTGGCCACTCCAGGGGCTCTGTGGAAGGCCCTGAAAAGTCGACTGATCAGTCTGGAGCAACTCTCCTTCTTGGTGTTGGATGAGGCAGACACACTGCTGGATGAAAGCTTCCTGGAACTGGTGGACTACATCTTAGAGAAGAGCCACATAGCAGAAGGCCCAGCTGACTTGGAAGACCCCTTCAATCCCAAAGCTCAGTTAGTGCTGGTAGGAGCCACATTTCCCGAAGGTGTAGGCCAGTTGCTGAATAAAGTCGCCAGCCCAGATGCTGTCACCTCCATCACCAGCTCCAAGCTCCACTATATCATGCCTCATGTGAAACAGACATTTCTGAGACTGAAGGGAGCAGATAAGGTGGCCGAGCTGGTGCACATCCTCAAGCATCATGACAGAGCAGAAAGGACTGGCCCCTCAGGAACTGTTCTGGTGTTTTGTAATAGCTCCAGCACTGTGAACTGGCTGGGATATATTCTGGATGACCACAAAATCCAACACCTAAGGTTGCAGGGGCAAATGCCAGCCTTGATGAGAGTAGGAATCTTCCAGTCCTTCCAGAAGAGCTCCCGAGACATACTTCTCTGCACAGACATAGCCTCTCGGGGCCTGGACAGCACTGGTGTGGAGCTGGTTATCAATTACGATTTCCCCCCAACGCTGCAAGATTACATCCACAGAGCAGGGAGAGTGGGCCGTGTGGGGAGCGAGGTTCCAGGCACCGTCATCAGTTTTGTGACCCATCCCTGGGATGTGAGCCTGGTTCAGAAGATTGAGCTGGCGGCTCGCCGAAGGAGAAGTCTTCCAGGACTAGCATCCTCAGTGAAAGAGCCTTTGCCGCAGCAGCCTGATTTTGACAAATCTGATTAAAATGTGATGCTAGAACAGGGATCTTTCCCAGTATCTTGGGTGGGTGACCACACTTGTCAGTGGGAGGCTCTGGGCTGCCCTGTCAGCTCCTTGAGGGTGGGATGAACTGCTTTGTGACTTGGAAAGGTAAGCTGCTGGCCAGCATTGGAGAAGAAGCTGCTGAGCATGGCTTTCTGTAGTCTTTCGCAAGACACAAGTGGATTTTGACTTTGTATCATAACATGATTTCTAACAATAAATGATATTTTTATGTGCCTCCCCTAAGAATAGTTAGCACTGGGGCGGAATTCAGTAGTTTCTGAGGATTCATACCCCAAACCGCCACATCTGGGACAAAGGCGCTTTCAGTTGATGTTTTAATTCATAAACATTTAGTTTTTATTTCCTGCCCCCAAAAAGGTATCCATTAAGCCCCCAGGGAAAGGAAATGTGACTAGCAGTAGACAGAGTTACTCACTAACAATACCCAACACAAACGGGCATCCTGGCCAAATCTCTCTGGAAGGTACTGGCAGAAAAGTAAAGGGTAGACTAATACAGAAGTTTTGCTTGTTCGTTTTCAGGCTCTGCCTTCTATCCCAACTCGGTGGCCGAGAAAGAGGAGAGATGATTAAACTGTTTTACAAAACTGGAAAAATAACCATACAGCATTTTCTTTATATATATATATATATACAAAAAAATTACAAAAATTAACCCGGCGTGGTGGCACGCGCCTGTAGTCCCAGCTACTCGGGAGGCTGAGGCAGGAGAATCACTTGAACTGGGAGGTTGCAGTGAGCCAAGATCATAAGGCTACACTCCAGCCTGGGGGACAGAGCAAGACTCCATCTCAAAAAAAAAAAAGAGCCGGGTGTGGTGGCTCACGCCTGTAATCCCAGCACTTTAGGAGGCTGAGGCGGGAGGATCACCTGAGGTCAGGAGCTTAAGACCAGCCTGGCAAACATGGCGAAACCCCATCTCTACTAAACATACAAAAAAATTAGCTGAATGTGGTGGTGCACGCCTGTAATCCCAAATACTTGGGAGGCTGAGGCACAAGAATGGCTTGAACTCTGGAGGCGAAGGTTTCAGTGAGCCAAAATTGCACTTCTGCACTCCAGCCTGGGTGACAGAGCTGATACCCTGTCTCAAAAAAAATAAAAAAGAACAGAATCCTGAGCCCCACTCCAGATGGGATTAAGCTCTCTAAAGTTTGACCTGAGAATACTCTTTGTAAACTCCCCCAGGTGATACTTGGGCTCTCCCAAATTGATAAACCATTTGTCTATGCTGTACTCCTTTTCCCAGAGTCCCAGCAAATTCCTGTAAGGCTTTGTACCCCCACAAGACCAGAGGGATGCTTCCGGGCAAGTATTCTCTCCAGAGCCTTGGAGAATCTTAGTGATCTCATGCTAGCCCTCCTGCCAGAACAAACTTCCCAGGAACCGTCCCCTTGGTATTTTACCTCCTATCACTCCCTGCAGGCCATCAATTAGCACCACACTAAAGCAACTTATGAGAGAAGGTGCTATGATTCTCAACCAGGGTGACCCAATCTCCAAAGATTGGGCCGTCTCTACCTCCTGGGCATATCCCCTCTGCAGTAACCCCACTAAATAAATGTCCCATGTTTGCTTTTTCAAGGCCAGTAATAGGGAGACCTCTCCTATAGGTCATCTCTCTTTGGTAGGAAGTTCTTGGCCACACTGAACCAAAGGCTGCTCCTAGTGTGGTCCTGATCAGGCTAAGGGCAAAGTTGCCTTTCCTTTGAGTAGGACCAAATCGCCTTTTTTTAAATATAAAAAAAAATAGACACAAGGTCTAGCTATGTTACCCAGGCTGGTCTCAAATTCCTGGGCTCAAGAGATACTCCTGCCTCCATCTGCCAAAGTACTAGGATTACAGGCATGAGCCGCCACGCCTGGCCCAAATGACCTTTTGGTACCTTTTCACAGTGCTGACCTGGGCTGCTGCTGGGGGCTAAACCTCATCGTTTCATAGTGATAAGATTGTCATTGTTCGCCTATTTAAAGAGAAGGCAGTGTAATGATAAGGTTATGATTTAGTATTGTTATCTTTTTTTTTTTTTTTTGAAACAGAGTCTTAACTCTGTCACCCAGGCTGGAGTGCAGTGGCACAATCTCAGCTCACTGCAACCTCTGCCTCCCAGGTTCAAGCAATTCTCGGGCCTCAGCCTCCTGAGTAGCTGGGATTAGAGGTGCACACCACCATGCCCGGCTAGTTTTTATATTTTTAGTAGAGACAGGGTTTTACCATGTTGGCCAGGCTGGTTGTAAACTCCTGGCCTCAAGTGACCCGCCTGCCTCAGCCTCCCAAAGTGCTGGGATTACAGACATGAGCCAAGGCGCCTGGCCAGTCACTTGGGATTCTTGTCATGAATTTGTTTGAATTTCATGTTAAAATAGGTTCATCTGTAGACGTAACATATCACTCCTATAATCCCAGCACTTTGGGAGGCCAAGGCAAGAGGATCACTTGAGGCCAGGAGTTCCAGGTTACAGTAAGCTATGATGGTGCCACTGTATTCTAGCCTGGATGACAAAGTGAGACGCTGTTTCTGAAAAAAGAATAAATTTTAAAAATAGAACCATCATTCGCACTTCATACAGTCATTTGGGAGCCTCATTTTGCCTTGGGGCACATTTAACATACCTCCCAGTGTACATCACCTTTAAATGTGATGAGCTTGTCCTCACATTCTTAACAGCTATAAATCTGGAGCCCCAAATGAAGCCCTGCTGATCAGAATGCCTCTCTGCTACCTGTATGACCTTGGATGGACCCCTAACCTCTTGGCATTCTTGAATCTTAAGGTGGTAGAAATGTGAGGGTGCTATGAATTTCCATTTGGGGCAGAACAAAGTCAAGAAGAGCCTGTATGTTTTCAGTCTTCTTAATTGGAACATATTCCGTCTCCTATTGAAACCGCCATTGCAAAATTACAACCGAGACAGTGAAAGAAATTTGACCTAACCAGCTCCATCGTGCTTCTAACCTCCAAGCTGTCCTTGTTCGTTCCTGGGCATAGGCTAAACTAACTTTGGGAGGAACTTAGTTTATAGTATATAGTTTAAAGTTTAAAACAAAGAAGATAACAGCCCTTTCCCAAAAGAAACCCCCTTCATGCCTGGGAACTAGACTGCCTTTGTAGGACTAACAAAATCAGCCAAAAGATTAGAAATTATGGTTTAGCAGTCATGCAGCTAGAGGCTACAAGATTCTTTTTTTTTTTTTTTTTTTTTTTTTTTTTTTTTTGAGATGCAGTCTCACTCTTGTTGCCCAGGCTGGAGTGCAGAGGCGCTATCTTGACTCACTGCAACCTCCGCCTCCCGGGTTCAAGCAACTCTCCTGCCTCAGCCTCCTGAGTAGCTGGGATTACAGGCACCCACCACCATGCCCAGCTAATTTTTTGTATTTTTAGTAGAGACGGGTTTCACCATGTTATCCAGGCTGGTCTTGAACTCTTGTCCTCAGGTGATCCACCCATCTCAGCCTCCCAAAGTGCTGGGATTACAGGTGTGAGCCACTGTGCCCGGCCGAGGCTACAAGATTCTGACCATTCCCCAAATTGCTCTTGGGGATAACATCACTATATAAAACCTAAGATCATGCTCGCTTCAGCAACACATATACTAAAATTGGAACTATACAGAGAAGATGAGCATGGCCCCTTGTGCAAGGATGACATGCAAATCCATGAAGTGTTCTGTATTTGTTAATTTTTTAATTTTTTAAAATTATATACCTAGGCCGGGTGTGGTGGCTCATGCCTGTAAATCTCAGAACTTTGGGAGGCCGAGGCATCTGTCTCAAAAAAAATATATATAGATATATATATGTGTGTGTGTGTGTGTGTATACATATATACATACGTGTCATATATATGTTATATATATATGACATAGTATCAGTGCTTGAGATATTTTGCAGACCCTACACTTGATTAGCTGGGCGCAGTGGCTCACACCTGTAATCCCAACACTTTGGAAGGCCAAGGCGGGCGGATCCCTTGAGGACGGGGGAGTTTGAAAGCAGCCTGGCCAACATGGCAAAACCCTGTCTCTACTAACAATACAAAAATTAGCTGGGCATGGTGGTGGGCGCCTGTAGTCCCAGCTTCTCAGGAGGCTGAGACACGAGAATCCCTTGAGGGGGAGGTTGCGGTGAGTCAAGATCATTGCACCACTGTACTCCAGCCTGGGCAACAGAGTGAGACTCTATCTCAAAAAATATAAATAAAATAAAAAAGACCTTGTACTTGATGGATCACCTGACACCACCCAGATCAATCTTGTGGCTCCCCCACCCAGGAACTGACTCAGGGCAAGAGGATACCTTCGACTACCTATGATTTCTTTTTTTTTTTTCTTTGAGATGGAGTCTCACTCTGTTGCCTAGGCTGGAGTGCAGTGGCATGATCTTGGCTCACTGCAATCTCTGCCTCCTGGGTTTCAGTGCTTCAGCCTCCCAAGTAGCTAGCTGGGATTACAGACAGCGCCACCATGCCCGGCTAACTTTTGCTTTTGTTTTTGTTGTTGTTGTTGTTGTTGTTTTTGAGACAGAGTCTCGCTCTGTCACTAGGCTGGAATGCAATGGCTGGATCTCAGCTCACTGCAACCCACACCTCCCGGGTTCAGGATTCTCCTGCCTCAGCCTCCCAAGTAGCTGGGACTACAGGCACATGCCACCACACGCAGCTAATTTTTGTATTTAGTAGAGACAGGGTTTCACCATATTGGCCAGGATGGTCTCGATCTCTTGACCTCGTGATCCGCCCACCTTGGCCTCCAAAAGTGCTGGGATTACAGGCATGAGCCACCAGGTCCAGCCTAATTTTTGTTTTTTTAGGGGTTTCGCCATGTTGGCCAGGCTGGTCAGCCTCCCAGAGTGCTGGGATTACAAGCATGAGCTGCCAAGCCCAAGCCGACTCCCTATGATTTCATCTCTGACCCAACCAATCAGCTTTCCGGACTCACTGCCCACCACCCACCAAATTATCTTTAAAAACTCTGATCCCTGAATGCTTAGGGAGACTGATTTGAGTAATAATAAAACTCCAGTCTCCCGCACAGCTAGCTCTGCGTGAATTACTCTTTCTCTATTGCAATTTCCCTGTCTTGATAAATCAGCTTTGTCTAGGCAGTGGCAAGGGGAACCCATTGGGCAGTTACACTTTGCCTGTGTCCAGATCTCACTTGTCCTTCAAGTCCAGCTCGAAGGAGCCTTCCATGATCCCTTTGTCCATCGCAATCTCTGCCCCTCCTGCTGTTGATTGCTTAGCACCAGTGCGTGGCTACCTATCTCTTAGATTAATCTTGCCTCTCCAGCTCATCTCAGAATTTAGGTTACTCTTGCCCTCCTGTGGTCACTGGGGCTTGTACCAGCTGACAGATGTGCCCCACAGAGTGGCTACTAGGCATTTGTAGGGAGGGCTGGATTGGAGGGCCCAGACAGGATTCTTCTCTATCTCTGCCCTGCTTTCCTCCACAAAACCCTGAAGGCCCGAAGCCTGCCCCTTAGGTCACAGATTCCTTATGTGACTTCACAGGGTAGTGATGACCTCACAAGCTTTCAAAGTTTCCATGGCAGCGTGACTACACACCTGCGTCCTAGGGAAACCTCCCTACCATTTCTCTGTGAGATACCAATCTGTTTGGTTGGCTGAGAGAGAATGTCTGACCGGATCCTCTATATTCTCTCTAACATGTCCTCTGTCCCCTGGGAGGGCAGCGCAGCAGGTAGGCATACAGGGGGCATCTATACAGGAGGCGTTGCTGTACCCACAGCTTCACCTGGCTGAAACGTTCCTTTTGGGCTGGCCCACCACACCTCAGAGCTTTCCCAGCCATAAGTAATATCGAGGACATGGCCACTCAGGGATCCACAGTGTTCCTGCTCACTGCTAAAGGCAAGTGAAATGTCATCTGAGCAGGTGTTCAGAAAGGTTTTCATCTTTTTTTTTTTTTTTTAATTGAGACGGGGTCTTGCTATGTTGCTGGGGCTGGTCTGAATTTTTTTTTTTTTTTTTTTTTTTTTGAGACAGGTTCTCTGTCGTCCAGATTGGAGTGCACTGGCATAATCACAGCTCACTGAAACCTCAACTTCCTGGGCTCAGGGGATTCTCCCAACTCAGTCTCCCTAGAAGCTAGGACTACAGGCACGCACCACCACACCCAGCTAATTTTTTCTATTTTTAGTAGTGACAGGGTTTCGCCATGTTGCCTAGGCTGGTCTTGAACTCCTGAGCTCAAGTGATCAGCCCACCTCAGCCTCCCAAAGTGCTAGGATTACGGGCGTGAGGCACTGTGCCTGGCCCACCAATTTGTATTAGATGTTTTTATTTTAGTCTCGCTCTGTCACCCAGGCTGGAATGCAGTGGTGCGATCTTGGCTCACTGCAACGTCTGCCTCCCAGGTTCAAGTGATTCTCCTGCCTCAGCCTCCCAAGCAGCTGGGACTACAGGTGCGTGCCACCATGCCTGACTAATTTTTTGTATTTTTAGTAGAGACGGGGTTTCACCATGTTGGCCAGGCTGGTACTCCTGGACTCAAGTGATCCTCCCTCCTCAGCTTCCCAAAGTGCTGAGATTACCAGCGTGAACCACCCCACCTGGCTGATAGTAGATCATTTTTTACAAAACTTGAAAATAACTTCCATTAAAGCCTGAGATGTGACAGACCTTAAGAAATGTATTTTTTGGTCATGGAAGGGATGAGGAGGATCTCCTGGTCTCCTGCTGCTGACACAGGCTCCACGTAACTGTTTTCACAGCCAGCATCCTGTCTTAGGGACACATAGAGGTGATAGTCCAAGGCTGTGTCTGGGATGTGAAGAAGACGAAAAGACTTCTTAGGAAGAGTCACGAGAGAGGGGAGGCCGTAGCACCACAATGTATAAGGTAAAAGTGACTAATTCTGGTTTTCTTTCCAGCTGCAGTGACTGCCACTTCTCCTCCCACACCTGGGCACTACCATGTTCTCTACCGAGGGTGCGGAGAAACTCAGGTAGGCTGGCATGGGGAGACATACTGCCTGGTTGGTGGCTACCGGGCCCATGGGGATGCTCCTTTGGCCACCCCAACAAAGGCTGAAGCAGAGAAGCCAGCCCCTAGCCGTGCTCCCAAGAGACGTCAAGCTACGACAGAGTCAGATAAAGACCTGGGTTGCTCTAGCCCCAAAATTCAGTGCTTGGAGCATAGTGGCAGGAGACTGACCCCACAGAAGCTTGCTGGCTGAGCCATTTGGGAGAAACGACAAATGTTTAGCTGTCTAAGACAGCTAATGCCTCTTCTGTGGTGACCTCCCCTGCCCACCACTGCAGATAGAGCCTGAGTCATTCTACCTAAGCCTTCCTCATCCAGAAGCCCCTTCCTCATCCAGAAGCCCCCTTCCATGCTAACTACCCATGGGCAAGGAGCCTCAGAAACTGTGGTTTAAAATGAGAGGTTGCTTTGAACATCCCAAGGCTGAAGCCGGCCTGGAAGAAAACCTGATGTTCCTCTACTCAACTCTCCAGAGTCCCTTTTTGGGCAGAAGAAATAAATAGTCTGCACTCTGCTAGCTGCGGAGTCAAGTGCAGAGAGGGAGTGCAGCATAGCCCAGTAAGGGCCTGGTCTACCAGATGGGCTTTTGCTTTGAGTCACTGCCAGCAACTACCAGCACAAACCAGGAGGGCCAGGACTTGCTGAAACTGGAAGCAGCAGCCCATGGCTAGTCACAGCAGGAGAAAGCCTCCTGCTTGGCATCTCAGGAGGTAGAAGAAAGAGACCTGGGGAGACCTGCCACCTACAGCAAGAACAATAAGGAGGAAGTTGAGCAACATCCTCCTGAAGCTCACGTGTTCCTTCATTTCCTGCCCATTATGGCCCCAGTGAGGTCCCTACTGCTCAATTAAACAAAAAAAGATTAAAAAATTATTTTTCCATAACAATGTTTGACTTGATCATCTTTCTTTTCTTTTTTTTTTTTTTTTTTGGACGGAGTCTCGCTCTGTCACCCAGGCTGGCTTGCAGTGGCACTATCTCGGCTCACTGCAAGCTCCACCTCCCGGGTTCACGCCATTCTCCTGCCTCAGCCTCCCCCGTAGCTGGGACTACAGGCGCCTGCCACCGCGCCCAGCTAATTTTTGTATTTTTAGTAGAGACGGGGTTTCACCATGTTGGCCAGGATGGTCTCAATCCTGACCTCAAGATCTGCCCACGTTGGCCTCCCTAAGTCCTGGGATTACAGGTGTGAGCCACCACGCCCAGCTTCTTTCTTTCTCTTCTTCTTCTTCCTTCTTCTTTCTTCTCCTCCTTCTTCTTCCTCTTCTTCCTCTTTTCTCTCTCTCTCTTTCTTAGATGGGGTCTTGGCCAGGCACAGTGACTCACTCCTGTAATCCCTGCACTTTGGTAGGCTGAGGCAGTGGATCACCTGAGGTCAGGAGTTTGAGACCAGCCTGGCCAGCACAATGAAACCCCATCTTACTAAAAATACAAAAATTGGCCAGGCGTGGTGGCTCACGCCTGATCTCAGCACTTTGGGAGGCCAAGGCGGGCGGATCACGAGGTTAGGAGATCGAGACCATCCTGACTAACATGGTGAAACCCCGTCTCTACTGAAAATACAAAAAAATTAGCTGGGCATGGTGACAGGTGCCTGTAGTCCCAGTTACTCGGAAGGCTGAGGCAGGAGAATGGTGTGAACCCAGGAGGCGGAGCTTGCAGTGAGCCGAGATCACCCCACTGCGCTCCAGCCTGGGCAACAGAGGGAGACTCTGTCTCAAAAAAAAAAAAAAAAAAAGACCCTGTCTCTACAAATTTTAAAAGAAAAGTACTGTTAACTTTTATAAGGGTCATAATGGTATGGTAATTGCCATTTATTTATATATTTATTTTATTTTATTTTTCGGAAACAGGGTTTTAGTATGTTGCCCAGGCTGGCCTCAAACTCCTTGGCTCAAGCAATCCACCTGTTTCAGCCTCCCAAATAGCTAGGACTACAGGAATGGCCCAGTGCACCTGGCTTATAGTTGTCTTTTAAAAAGAGCCATTACCATTTATTTATTTATTTAGAGACAGAGTCTTTCTCTTGTCGCCCAGGCTAGAGTGCAGTGGCACGAACTCAGCTCTCTGCAATCTCTGCCTCCTGGGTTTGAGCAGTTCTCCTGTCTCAGACTCCTGAGTAGCTGGGATTATAGGCGCCCTCCATGACACCCGGCTAATTTTTGTATTTTTAGCAGAGATGGGGTTCGCTATGATGGCCAGGCTGGTCTCCAACTCCTAACCTCAGGTGATCCACTCACCTCAACCTTCCAAAGTGCTGTGATTTCAGGCAAGAGCCACGTGCCCAGCCTAAAAAGAGCCCTTACCTTTTAGAGGGGCATACTTAAAAATGGATGAAATAGATGTCTATGATTTGCTTTAAAATAATCTGTAGAAAGGGGTGAGTGAGAGCATAAATGAAATAAGATAAGCCATCAGTTGATAATCTTTGAAACTAGGTGATGGCTATATGGGATTTAATACACTTTTCTCTCTCCTTTCTCATGTATTTGCAATTTTCCCTATAAAAAGTTTTTTGGTCTGGGCACAGTGGCTCATGCCTGTAATCCCAACCTGTGGGAGGCTAAGGTGGGAGGATCACTTGAGACCAGGAGTTTGAGACCAGCCTGGGCAACATGGTGAAATCCCATCTCTACCAAAAAAAAAAAAAAAAATTAGCTGAGTGTGGTGGCACCACCCTTAGTCCCTGCTACTCGGGAAGCTGAGGTGAGGGGATCACCTGAGCCCCGAAGTTTGAGGCTGCAGTGAGCCATGACGGCACCACTGCACTCTAGCCTAGGCCACAGAGTGAGATACAGTTTAAAAAAAAAAGTTTTGTGTTGTTGTTTTTAATTAAGCTTCTCAGATTCACCCAGATGCAGAGTCAGTGAGATCTCACCTGGTCAGCTTCACAGGAGGGCAGGCTTTCTGCATAAAAACAGGAAGCTTAGAGAGCTCCGGGGCAGGGTGTGCTGTGACTTCACTGTGTTTTTGCAGAAACAGGTCTGACAGCCCTGGGGGATGAGCAGACTAGGTTAAGCAAAAGAGACAGCAAGTCTGAATTTGAGGTTAAATGTGAAATCACACATGTTGTCTACATGTTTGGTTAGCACTGGCTCCTGGATCTTGGGGCCCCTACAGAGCCCACCCTCCACCCCCATGTGCTTATGCCAGCACATGTGATAGCTGGAGACTTATCCAGCCACCTCACTGCACACCCTAGCAAATGGCCAGCACCAGTGGGTGATCAGGAAAGGATGTCCGGATAGATGTAAGGAATTTGAGGCTGGGCGCAGTGGCTCACGCCTGTAATCCTAGCACTTTGGGAGACTGAGGTGGGCAGATCACTTGAGATCATGAGTTTGAGACCAGCCTGGCCAACATGGAGAAACTCCCGTCTCTACTAAAAATTAAAAAATTAGCCAGGCATGGTGGCATGCGCCTGTAATCCCAGAAGGCTGAGGTAAGGAATTTGAGGCCTTTCCTAGAGGCAGCAGCTGAAAGTGGAGGGATTGAAGGAACCCCTCATCTGACCAGCTGCTCAATTTTCTCACCACACAATAAGGCTGGTTCCTTAAGTACACGGCCACATGAAAAAAAACAAAAAACAGGGCCAGGCGCAGTGGCTCACGCTTATATTCCAGCACTTTGGGAGGCTGGTGCGGGAGGATCACTTGAGGCCCAGAGTTCGAGACCAGCCTGGCCAACATGACAAAACCCCATCCCTACTAAAAATGTGAATATTTAGCCGGGAATGGTGGTGGGTGCCTGTAGTCCTGGTTACTCTGGAGGATGAGGTACGAGAATCGCTTGAACCCTGGAGGCAGAAGTTGCAGCGAGCCAAGATTGCGCCACTGCACTCCAGCCTGAGGAACAGAGCGAGACTTCATCTCAAAAAAAATAAATAAATAAAAAGAAAAAAACAGACTTTTGGGTCAGGCCCTCCGGGAAGATGACTGCAGTACAAGGGGCCAAGGTTAAAGTGGATGGTGGTGAGTCAAAACTGAGCAAGAACAAGCTGAAGAGATACCTGAAAGCCGAGAAGAAAGTGGCAGAGAAGGCGGCCAAGCAGTAAGAGCTCAGTGAGAAACAGCTAAGCCCAGGTCACTGCTGCTGCCACCAACCATACCACTGACAACGGTGTGGGTCCTGAGGAGGAGAACCTGGACCCAAATCAGTACTACAAGATCCACAGCTAAGGTCAGGCCCAGTGGTTCACACCTGTAATCCTGGCACTTTGGGAGACTGAGGCAGGCAGATCACTTGAAGTCAGGGGTTCGAGGCCAATATGATGAAACCCCATCTTTACTAAAAATACAAAAATTAGCTGGGCATGGTGGCACATGCCTGTAATTCCAGCTACTTGGGAGGCTGAGGCAGGAGAATCGCTTGAATCTGGGAGGTGGAGGTTGCAGTGAGCTGAGATTGAGCCACTGCACTCCAGCCTGGGCAACAGAGTGAGACTCTGTCTCAGAAAAAAAAAAAAGATTTGCAGTCAGGTAGGTCAATGGGAAAGACCCATACCCCATCGAGATCCATGTAGACATCTCCCTCACTGACTTCATCCCAGAATAGTGTCACCTGCAAACTGGGGATCTCCTGACTGATATCACCTTAAACATGGCAGATAGGATCCATGCCAAAAAAGCTTTTGGAGGAAAGCTGAACTTCTATGATCTTTTTTCTTTTTCTTTTTTTTTTTGAGATGGAATTTCACTCTTGTTGCCCAGGCTGGAATGCAATGGCACAATCTCAGCTCACTGCAACCTCCTCCTCCCTAGGTTTAAGCAATTCTCTTGCCTCAGCCTCCCTAGTAGCTGGGATTACAGGCGTGCGCCACCACGCCTGGCTAATTTTGTATTTTTAGTAGAGACGAGGTTTCTCCATGTTGGTGAGGCTGATCTCGACTCCCAACCTCAGGTGATCTGCCTGCCTTGGCCTCACAAAGTGCTGGGATTATAGGCGTGAGCCACAGTGCCGGGCCATGAACTTCTATGATCTTTGAGCAGAGGGGGTCAAGTTGCAAGTCATGGCCAATTTCAGGAATTATAATTTCAGGAAGAATAATTTATTCATATTAATAACAAACTGCATTGGGGAAACTTAATTGGAATTCAGGGGAATCCTGGGAAAAACCAGGAAGGATGGGCTGAGCTTCATTCCCTATGAGATCACACTGCTGTGGCCTTGCTTGCATATGTTACCTCATCTTCACTTTGGCCTCAAAGACAAGGAAACAAGGTATGGTCAGAGATACTTGGACTTGATCCTGAATGAATGAGGCAGAAATTTATCATCTGCTGTAAGATCATCACATGTATAGTAAGTTTCTTAGGCCAGGCGCAGTGGCTCACGCCTGTAATCCCAGCACTTTGGGAGGCCAAGGCAGGCAGATCACCTGAGGTCAGGAGTTCGAGACCAGTCTGGACAACATGGTAAAACCCCACCTCTACTAAAAATACAAAAATTAGATGGGCGTGGTGGCAGGTGCCCATAATCCTAGCTACTCAGGAGGCTGAAGCAGAAGAATAACTTGAACCCAGGAGGTGGAGGTTGCAGTAAGCCAAGATTGCACCACTATACTCCAGCCTGAGCAACAAGAGCAAAACTCTGTCTCAAAAAAAAAAAAGTTTCTTGGATGAGCTGGGATTCCTAGAGATTGAAACTCCCATGAAAGAACGTCATCCCAGGGGAGCTATGACCAAGCCTTTCATCACTTATCACAACAAGCTGCACATGAACTGCTCCAGAACTCTGCCATAAGATGCTAGTGGTTGGCGGCATTGACCAGGTTTATGAAATTGCATTCCAGTTCTGGAATGAAGGAATTGATTTGACGTAAAATCCTGAGTTCAGCACCCCTGAGTTCTACGTGGCCTAGACTATCACAATCTCATGGAAATCACAGGGAAGATGGTTCCAGGGATGGTGAAGCATAATACAGGTAGTTACAAGGTCACCTACTACCCAGATGTCCCAGAGGGATAAGCCTGCAATATTGACTGCACCCTACCCTTCCGGAGAATCAGCATGATAGAAGAGCTTGAGAAAGCCCTGGGGGTGAAGCTGCCAGAAAATAACCTATTTGAAACTGAAGCATTTGGCAAAATTCTTGATAATATCTGTGTGCAAATGCTATTGCGTGCCCTCCACCTACGACCACAGCCAGGCTCCTTGACAAGCTTGTGGGGGGAGTTCCTGGAAGTGATTTGCAACAATTCTGCATTCATCTGTGATCACCCCCAGATAATGAGCCCTTTGGCTAAATGGCACCACTCTAAAGAGGTTTGACCCAGCGCTTTAAGCTATTTGTCATAAAGAAAGCAATAAGCAATGCCTACACTGATCTAAATGATCCTATGCAGCAGCGGCAGCTTTTTAAAGAACAGGCTAAGGACGCAGGTGATGATGAGGCCATGTTCATAGATGAAAACTTCTGTGCCACCTTGGAATACAGGCTGTCCCCCACAACTGCCTGGGGCATGGGTATTGACCGAGTCACCATGTTTCTCACAGACTCTACCAGCAACTCGGAAGGCTGAGGCAGGAGGATTGCCTGAGCCCAGGAGTTTGAAGTTTCAGTGAACAACACAGTGAAACCCTGTCTCTAAAAGGAAATTTTTTTTTGAGACAGAGTTTCACTCTTGTTGCCCAGGCTGGAGTGCAGTGGCACGATCTCAGCTCACTGCAACCTCCGCCTCCCGGGTTCAAGCAATTTTCCTGCTTCAGCCTCCCAAATAGCTGGGAATACAGGCATGCACCGCCACACCTGGCTAATTTTTGTATTTTTTGTAAAGACGGGGCTTCATCATGTCGCCCAGGCTGCTCTCGAACTCCTGAGCTCAAGCAATTCACCTGCCTTGGCCTCCCAAAGTGCTGGGATTACAGGCGTGAGCCACCATATCCAACCTTTTAAAATTTTTCTTTTCTTTTTTTTCTTTTCTTTCTTCCTTCCTTCCGTCTTTCCTTCCTTCTTTCCTTTCTTCCTTCCTTCCTTTTTCTTTTTCTGTTTTTTTAATCTTACAAAAAATGTTTCAGAAAAGGTATTTTATTTTTAAGACAGGGTCTTGCTCTTTCCCAGAGGCTGGAATGCAGTGGAGCTACCATAGCTCACTGTGGCCTCTTTCTGGGCTCAAGCAATTCTCCCACCTCAGCCTCCTGAGTAGCTGAGACTACAGGCATGTGCCACCATGCCCAGCTACTTTTTAAAAATTTTTTTGTAGAGAAGGGGTCTCACCATGTTTCCCAGGCTGGTCTTAAACTCCTGGCCTCAAGCGATCCTCATGCCTCGGCCTCCCAAAGTGCCAGGATTACAGGCATGAGCCACCACCTCCTGTCCCCTGAGATACTTTTAAAGGCCTTGCTGGATCCAGCTCCTGCACCCCAGGGCCCTCCAGCCTCCTCCCCACCCTCGGCTGATGGCACTACCTCAAGGACATGGGATAGCATGCAACCTTGTGTCCCAGATCCTCTGTACTGCCTGAAATCAGGCAGAGCCCAGCTGCAAGAGGAACTCAATGGTACACATGGGACCCAAGTCATAAATCATCTCCATCAAAAAGCAACCCAGGACCAGGCACAGTGGCTCAGGCCTGTAATCCCAGCACTTTGGGAGTCCAAGGCAGGTGGATCACCTGAGGCCAGGAGTTCAAGGCCAATGTGGTGAAATCCCGTCTCTACCAAAAATACAAAAATTTGCTGGACATGGTGGTGCGTGCCTGTAGCCCCAGCTACTAGGGAGGCTGGGGTTGCAGAATTGCTTGAACCTGGCAGGCGGAGGTTGCAGTGAGCCAAGATGGCACCACTGCACTCCAGCCTGGGCAACAGAGCAAGATCCTATCTCAAAAAAAAAAAAGAAAGAAAGAAAAGAAAAAAGGCCAGGCGCAGTGGCTCACGCCTGTAATCCCAACACTTTCAGAGGCCGAGGCTGGTGGATCACCCGAGGTCAGGAGTTTGAGACAATCCAGCCTGATCAACATGGTGAAACCCCATCTCTACTAAAAAAAAATACAAAAATTAGCCAGCCTGGTGGTGCATGCCTGTAATCCCAGCTACTTGGGAGGCTGAGGCAGGAGAATCGCTTGAACCTGGAAGGTGGAGGTTGCAGTGAGCTGAGATCGTGCTATCGCATTCCGAAAAAAAAAAAAAAATACCCCAGGAATGTTGGACAGAGAGGCTGGCGGGGTAGGGGTTGGTAGGGGTTAAGGAGAAGGTTCGAGATGCATTCAGGAGATAAAGATGCATTTGGGGTTATTGCACTTCTCCTAGAAAGGTAAACATTGACTTCCTTTTGTGGAAGAAAAATGTTATGTTAGCTATTTGCCGTTTCAGGAAGGGTGGCTTCAGCTTGGTGATTGGAGGATGTTGTCTACGGTGGCCAGGCTGTTTTCTGGCTTGGAAGACTATTGTTTCTTGGGAATTGTCTGTATCAGACATCATGGGAGCAGATCCAGGGCGACATCAAAGGGAAGCATGAATCTCCAGGACCAGAGGGGCTTGGATGCAGATGATCATCATCTGGGCACTGCTGGATACTGAGTAAGCCCCAGCTGCACCCCACCCCTGCACTCTGAGCATGGGAGGCAGCCTGTGCAGCTATAACTCAGCCTGACTTTTTCCTTCCCTGCATACGCTTGAAATACACTGGAGATGAGTAGGGGCGAGTGAGCGGCACACCAGAATAAGTTTGGTCCTTGGAGCAAACTGTTTCTACTGCTGCCTCCTCTGCAGGTCTTGATTTATGCAAACACTGCATAGAAGAGGAAGTAGAGGGAAAAGCTGTTCACCCACCTACTCCTTCCTGGTAGCAAGATTTCCTATCCTGGCCTTGCCTCAACAGCACTACCAGTTGGAGGCTGAGGTTGTGCCAAGGCTCCGTGTGGTGGGACATAGCATCACTGAGGTGGCCAGATTTTGGAGGACAGGAAGTTTTGTGCTATTTGCTGAGACTGGAGAGGCTGGTGAGAGCAGACTCTCCAGGAGTTGAAAGCCAAAGAAAGAAATTTGGTAGATTTCTGCAATGAGAAGCCACAGAAGAACTTTAGGCAAGAGGATGCACTGGATTTTGTTTTTGTTTTGTTAGAGATGGGGTCTCACTCTGTTGCCCAGGCTAGGGAGCAGTGGTGCAATCATATCTCACTGCAACCTTAAACTCCTGGGCTCAGGCGAACCTCCCACCTCAGCCTCCTAAGTACCTGGAACCACAGGCATGCACCACCTTTTTTTTTTTTTTCCTTTTTTTTTTTTTTCTTAGAGAGAGTTCTCATTATGTTGCCTAGACTGGTCTCAAACCTCCGACTTCAAGAGATCCTCTCACCTCGACCTTCCAAATTACTGGGATTACAGGCATGAGCCACCGTGTCCTACCAGATTTTGTTAAAAGAGGAACAGGCCAGGCATCATGGCTCACATGAACACTCATGCCCCAGAGGTAAACAAGTGTTAGCCAACGAGGTGGCCTATCCTCCCCATAACCTCACCCAAAGCCATCTCTGTGCCCTTCCCCTTGCAGGGAAACAGCACACACTAGTGAAGTCTTGTCTTAGGAGCTGCCAATATCAGTGGCACAGACCTGAGCACAGGGATAATTTGGAGTCAGAGGCTACAGTCTAAGTTAGCTAGATGCTGGCAGTGGGCAGAGTGGAAACAAGGCAGAGGCAGGGAAACTCAGGGCCTGATTCCAGAGCCAACCCTAAGTGTCACTGCTGATTCCTCCTTACTGTCTCCCACCAACCCTGCTTCAAAGCATCTCCAAATCCTGTGGGTTCAACCTCCAAATATCTCCCAGGAATGTTTCCTTCCTATTCCCACTGCTTCTCCCCCGTACAGGCCCCTTCATTCCTTATCCCCTCCTGATCTCCTGGCCTCCAGCCCATTCCCTACAGAAAAGCCATACCTATTTCTTTCATTTAAAAAAATTTGGGCTGGGTGCGGTGGCTCATGCCTGTAATCCTAGCACTTTGGGAGGCCAAGGTGAGTGGATCACGAGGTCAGGAGATTGAGACCATCCTGGCTAACACGGTGAAACCCCGTCTCTACTAAAAATACAAAAAATTAGCCGGGCGTGTTGGCGGGCACCTATAGTCCCAGGTACTCGGGAGGCTGAGGCAGGAGAATGGCGTGAAACCCGGGAGGTGGAGCTTGCAGTAAGCCAAGATCGTGCCACTGCACTCCAGCCTGGGAGACAGAGCGAGATTCCATCTCAAAATAAATAAATAAATAAATAAATAAATAAATAAATAAATAAAAAATTTGGCCAAGGGTCGGGGTGGCTCATGCCTGTAATCCCAGCACTTTGGGAGGTCAAGGCAGGCGGATCACCTGAAGTCAGGAGTTTGAGACCAGCCTGGCCAACATGGCAAAACCCCATCTCTACTAAAAATACAAAAATTAGCCGGGAGTGGTGGCATGCACCCATAATCTCAGCTGCTCGGGAGGCTGAGGCAGGAGAATCACTTGAACCCGGGAGGCAGAGGTTGCAGTGAGCCAAGATTGCACCATTGCACTCCAGCCTGGGCAACAAGAATGAAACTCTGTCTCAGAAAAAAAAAAAAATAATAATAATAATAATAATATAATATCATCATTATCTATTTTTTTACAGACAGGGTCTTGCCCTGTCACCCAGGCTGGAATGCTATGGTGTCGTCATAGTGCTCACTGCAACTTCAAGTCTAGGTGTGTTTGCATTTCTGTGATTTGCTTTGTATGGTCCCCTCAAGGCCAAGTTTGAGGACTGAAGTTGCATATTATGGAAAATTGTGTTGTCTGGCTTATCTCCAGAGACAGTGCTCGCCTTTACTGGCTCAACTCAGCCTGCCTCTGCTGAGCTAGCAGGTACTCCAAGTCCCAGGAGGTCAGACATTTGGGCTCTGGAGAGAAGCTTAAAAAAAATTTAAGAAGTTGGCCGGGTGCGGTGGCTCACGCCTATAATCCCAGCACTTTGGGAGGCCGAGGTGGGTGGATTACCTGAGGTCGGGAGTTCAAGACCAGCCTGACCAAAATGCAGAAACCCCGTCTCTACTAAAAAATACCAAATTAGCCAGGCATGATGGCGCATGCCTGTAATTCCAGCGACTCGGGAGGCTGAGGCAGGAGAATCACTTGAACCCAGGAGGTGGAGGCTGCAGTGAGCCAAGATCGCACCATTGCACTCCAGCCTGGGCAACAGGAGCAAAACTCTGTCTCAAAAAAAAAAGAAAAGTTGAATTCTCCCCACCTACTCTGTCAGCTTTTATTTATTTATTCCTACCTACCCCTTCCTTATTTTTAAATTTTTCAAACTGACAAATAATAATTGACCAGCCTGGACAATATAGTGAGACACTGTCTCTAAAAAAAAAAAAAAAAAAATTAGCCGAGTATGGTGGCGAGTACCTGTAGTCCCAGACTCGGGAGGCTGAAGTGGGAGGATTGATTGAACCTGAGAGGTTAAGGCTGCAGTGAGCTGAGACTGCACCACTGCACTCCAGCCTGGGTGACAGAGCAAGACCTTATCTCAAAAACAATAAAAATAATAATTTGCACATATTCATGGGGTACATAGTGATTTTTGTTGTTGTTGTTTGGTTTTTTTTGGGGGGGGAGACAGGGTCTCGCTCTGTCATCCAGGCTGAAGTGCAGTGGCCCGATCTCGGCTCACTGCAATCTCTGCCTCCTGGGTTGAAATGATTCTCCCACCTCAGCCTCCCAGGTAGTTGAGACTACAGGCGCGCACCACCAAGCCCGGCTAATGTTTGTATTTTTAATAGAGAGGGGGTTTCCCCATGTTGGCCAAGCTGGTCTCGAACTCCTGACCTCAGATGATCCGCCCACCTTGGCCTCCCAAAGTGCTGGGATCACAGGTGTGAGCCACTGCGCCCCACCCAGTGATGTTTCAATACATATAACACATAATGATCAGATTCAGTTCCTCATTCTTTATGCCCCATACCTCTTGGGGCTCTCAGGAGAATAAACTGTTTATTCCTGAACCCACATCTTTGACCTGGAGACCAGCAAATCCAAGAACTTCTCCTCCCTCTCACTATTCCAGTGGGTTTGGGGGGCTGCTGACCAGCAATGGATGATGGAGAGAAGGAGGGAAGCCTGTGTTGGGGTACCCAAACCACCCAGATCTGGGACACGCCCTACTGTTCTCTGAAGCACAGCCCAAGAGGACTCACCGTCTGCAGTGGGCCTCCCTAAAGAACCCTCCAGCAGGGATGGGCACAGTGGCTCACATCTATACTCCCAGCACTTTGGGAGGCCAAGGTGAGATCATCACTTGCCAGAAGTTTGAGACCAGCCTGGGCAAGATGGCAAGACACTGTCTTTAAAAAAAAAAAAAAAAAAAAAAAAAAAAAAGCCCAGGTGTGTTAGCTCACTCCAGTAATACCAGCATTTTGGGAGGTTGAGGCAGGCAGACTGCTTGAGACCAGGAGTTCGAGACCAGCCTGGGCAACATGGCAAAACCCCATCTCTACTAAACATACAAAATTTAGCTGGGCGTGGTGGTGCATGCCTGTAGTCCCAGCTACTCGGGAAGTTAAGGCACAAGAATCGCTTGAACTCAGGAGGCTGAGATTGCAGTGAGCCAAGATTGTGCCACTACACTCTAGCCTGGGCAACAAAGTGAGACTCTGTCTCAAAACAAACAAACAAAAAAAGGCCCCCTTCGGCAGCAGTAGACGTAAGAGTTAACCCACCTCGAGCACTTGGCCATCGATCTGCCTTCCTCCTGGACAGCAGACACTGGGCAACATCAAGTGTGCAGTCCCTAAAATACATGAAAGCTGGGATCACTTCCCCTCCTGGGTAGCTTGGGACCTCCAGTCCCTTTGGAAGAGCTGGCTCATTTTCTTTTTAGGAGGCCTTCTTGAATCTCTAGTCGTCGTCAGGCTTAGATCACACTACCCGTGCACTGATCAGCCCTGCCACGTGGGGGAGGCTCCAAAGATGAAGCGGCTCCAGGGGTGCCAAGGTTCAGAGCAGAGTCTTGAGAGCCTGAGGGGCAGGAGGACGCAAAGGTCTCTGAGAACGAAGGGGTTTGGCCACGGTCCCGGAAGCTCTCAGCTGGTGGGGCTTCTGTGAGCCGGCACATCCCCTGTGCATGTGTGATTGTGTGCTTGTGTGGTTGGGGGTCCTTCCTGGAGGAGGCACCTAGGTTGAGGGCCCCAGGCCGGGAATGGGGTGGGGCTTGTCATCAAGGAAGGGACTCAGCCCTGGAGGTTTCTGTGAGAGCTCAAGCCACAGGAGCCACAAGATAAGAGGACTGTGGCTGCAGAACCCAGGTGGCAGGCCTTTCCTCGGGCGCCTTACTCCTGACCTGGACGAGGCCGGGGCTTCCTCAAGGAGGTAGGAGGTATCCTGGCCAGCAGGTCAGCCAGAAGCTCTAGGAGGAAGGTGCTGTGATCGGGGACTCTGCTGCCCTAGACAAGACTTCATTTCCTTCTATGCAGATGGCTGTGTGGGTTCCTGCTGTGTTGAGTGAATGTTCCCTGGCAGTGGCCAGATGCTTGCTCCGCTCTCATCCCTCCACTGGGGTCCTGGGGAGGTGTGGCAGCTCCTTAGGAAGGAGCTCTTTCCTAAGGCTGATTGGAGAATGTGGGGTCGGGGCTGGGGCAGAGGAGTGCTCCTCACAGGTCCTAGTAGCTGGGAGAGTCCCCAGGGTATAGGCTTGAGGGCCTAAGTTATGGGAGAGAGTAAGTCAGGGCCAGGGGTCCCCTTCCCGAATCCAGTCCACAGAGTTAACCCCTCATTGCCAGGGCCTGTCTTCTCCCCCACACCCACCCACACAACCCAGCACCAGGAAATCCAGAGCCCAGAGCACTGTGGTCACAGGGACACATGTGGCCCTGGGTGTGGCCGGGACACGTTGCAGGCGGTTGGGGACATGACGTGGTCCGCAGATCTCCCAGGGCAGGGCAGAGGGCCACTGTTTGGGAGAAGCACCCCAGGCCCTCTCTCTTAGAGAGGGAGCCTAGGGGCAGCAGAGGAGCCACCTGGGTCGGCCCCCTGGGGACAGTGGGAGGGGTAAAAGGGAGGGTGGAGGGTCCTGAGACAGGCCGCAAGTGGGCTCCCAGGACAGGGATCCGCCCAGCCGGCGGGAGCGACCTCGGGGATGACGACGGGAGGGCTAGGAGCCCCCTGGTGGCCGCACTGGGCGGTGCCGCCGCTCTCCACACAAACTTGGCGGGGCCCCGTGACTCCGTTACCCTCCTCTTGAGGCCACGCCGCCGCTGCTGCCGGGTGGCCTGAATCGAGGGTCGGGACTTCATCGTCGCGCTCTGCCCCTCGCCCGCCCCTCTCAGGCTCTCTGACTGACACCCCTGCCTGCCCGGCCCTGCACAACATGCAGCCCTCGGGCCTCGAGGGTCCTGGCACGTTTGGTCGGTGGCCTCTGCCGAGTCTGCTGCTCCTGCTCCTGCTGCTGCTGCTGCAGCCTGTAACCTGCGCCTACACCACGCCAGGCCCCCCCAGAGCCCTCACCACGCTGGGCGCCCCCAGAGCCCACACCATGCCGGGCACCTACGCTCCCTCGACCACACTCAGTAGTCCCGGCACCCAGGGCCTGCGAGAGCAGGCACGGGCCCTGATGCGGGAATTCCCACTCGTGGACGGGTGCGTAATTGCTGCAAGGGGGCGATGGGAGCTGAGCACACTCCTGGGCAAGGGAGGGTCCCAGAGTATGCAGGGCTGTGGAGGCGGCTCCCTCACACCACCCCTGGATGCCCTCTCTCCCGTCATGCATGGGTACCCTTTCCCCTCTGTCACCCCCTCTTGGGTGGGCACTCCTAGCCCGGGGCCTCAGGGGGTCTCAGTATAGTCATGTGACAATGAGGAATGGGGATCCCCAGATGTGTCCTTCCTGAACTGGAGGGCTAAGAGGCCCATCTGTCTGTTCTTCACCTGACCCTGCCTTGACATCCCTCCAGCCACAACGACCTGCCCCTGGTCCTAAGGCAGGTTTACCAGAAAGGGCTACAGGATGTTAACCTGCGCAATTTCAGCTACGGCCAGACCAACCTGGACAGGCTTAGAGATGGCCTCGTGGGCGCCCAGGTACCACAGGGATACATGAGGTGCCACAGCATGGCTGCTGGGGGATGTTGGGGAGAGTGGGGACCCTAGAGATCACAAGTTAGTCACATGAGAACTCAGTTACCATAATGACCCAAAAAGTTTCATGATATGGATGCTGGGGGCTGCAGAGGCTACAGTGAGCCAGCTTGGTGGCCAGGAAGACCCCGTGGAAGAAGCAGTACATTACATGTGGCCTCCTGGCCCACTGGGTGCTGTGTCAGCTGTGGAGGCTGTGAGCAGTCCAGGGTCCTCCAAAGCAGCCCCTGTCCAAGCCAAACCCTGGTCTTCTCCCCAGTTCTGGTCAGCCTATGTGCCATGCCAGACCCAGGACCGGGATGCCCTGCGCCTCACCCTGGAGCAGATTGACCTCATACACCGCATGTGTGCCTCCTATTCTGAGCTGGAGCTTGTGACCTCGGCTAAAGGTAGGCGAGTTGATGGGAAGTGTTAGGAACTTCATTGAGCTACTCCAGCCCTCGAAAGTAATCACCTGACCTACCTGCCCCCAGCTCTGAATGACACACAGAAATTGGCCTGCCTCATCGGTGTGGAGGGTGGTCACTCGCTGGACAATAGCCTCTCCATCTTACGTACCTTCTACATGCTAGGAGTGCGCTACCTGACGCTCACCCACACCTGCAACACGCCCTGGTGAGCCTAGTGCAGATGGGGTGGGACCGCTGAGGCAGGGGCAGAGATCTGCCTGAGGTCACTGTGGGCCCAGAACAAGCTTTACCCATGGGATCTGGCACTGACTCTGGAGTGGGGAGGGGAGCTGGGATTCTGGTTTTCAGAATACGACTTGACCCCTGGCCAGACGCGGTGGCTCATGCCTGTAATCCCAAAACTTTGGGAGGCTGAGGCAGACAGATAACTTAAGGCCAGGAGTTCGAGACCAGCCTGGCCAAGATGGTGAAACCCTATCTTGACGAAAAACACAAAAATTAGCCAGGTGTGGTGGTGCGTGCCTGTAATCCCAGATACTCGGGAGGCTGAGGCATAAGAATCTCTTGAACCCAGGAGGTGCAGGTTGCAGTGAGCTGAGATGGCACCACTGCACTCCTGCCTGGGTGACAGAGTGAGACTCTATCGCAAAAAAAAAAAAAAAAAAGAGAGATAAAAGGAAAAAAAAGACTGGACCCAGCAGGGCCCTCCTGCTGCCAGGCATGGCCCATTTGCAGGGCCCATTTTGTATCGCTATTTTTGTTTCAGGGGATTGCAGGGATGGAGGGTGGGTAGGGCCTCTAGGCTCTTGAGGCCAAGGAACAGCTACCAGTCAGACTGCTTCCTGGCCACCCTACAGGGCAGAGAGCTCAGCTAAGGGCGTCCACTCCTTCTACAACAACATCAGCGGGCTGACTGACTTTGGTGAGGTGAGGACCCTGGTTCACACTCCACCCCAAACAAATGTGCACACCCCAGCTGCTTACGAATAAATGTATACACATGTGCACCCCTGATACCCTTCTCCCAACATGTCCCTGCAGAAGGTGGTGGCAGAAATGAACCGCCTGGGCATGATGGTAGACTTGTCCCACGTCTCAGATTCTGTGGCACGGCAGGCCCTGGAAGTGTCACAGGCACCTGTGATCTTCTCCCACTCGGCTGCCCGGAGTGTGTGCAACAGTGCTCGGAATGTTCCTGATGACATCCTGCAGCTTCTGGTGAGAAACTGCCCAGCCCAGGAACCTAAAGCAAGAGGTTCAAACCAGGAGCCCTTAGGCCAAGCACGGTGGCTCATACCTGTAATCCCAGCAGTTTGGGAGGCTGAGGTGGGCTGATCACTTGAGGTCAGGAGTTCAAGACCAGCCTGGCCAACATGGGGAAACCCCGTCTCTACTAAAAATACAAAATTTAGCCGGGTATGGTGGCATATTCCTGTAATCCCAGCTACTTGGGAGGCTGAGACAGGAGAATCTCTGGAACTCGGGAGGTGGAGGTTGCAGTGAGCCAAGATCGTGCCACAGCACTCCAGCCTGGGTGACAGAGTGAGACCCTGCCACAGAAAACAAAAACAAAAAATAGGAACCCTCGAACCTGAGGCCCTGCTCCCTCCACTTCCTCCAACTTCAGGCGGAACATCTTTTGCCCCACAACTCCAGTCCACAGCCAGGAATGGGAGGTTCTAGATGGTAAATATGTATATTCCTCTACTCCTCAAAGCAAGTACCAAGACACCTATGCCAGACCAGGGCCTAGACTCCTCCATTCACACAAAACCAGAGAGGTGAAGTTTCCTCTGACTCCTGAAGCCAGAGCTGAACACCCTCTCCAGGGATCCAGAGGGTGGCAGGGCAGGAATGCAGTTTGCTGAGGGGCCAGGCTGAGCGTCCACTTGCCCGCCCCTGCAGAAGAAGAACGGTGGCGTCGTGATGGTGTCTTTGTCCATGGGAGTAATACAGTGCAACCCATCAGCCAATGTGTCCACTGTGGCAGGTAACCCCCTCTCCCGGGCTCTCTGAACAGTTCTGATTTACACCTGAAGACTTGGGAGGGCCCCAGGACTGTCCCAGTGGTTTCACTGAAAAAAATGCAATGATGGACAGTACACAGCACGTTGGTCACATGGAGGTGCAGCCACAGAGTCAGTGCTGTGGTCCTAATGGGTATAAGGGAGGAAGCCACACATAGAACCTGAGTGCTAACTATCTGCACCTCTGCGGGGGATCCCCAAAGCACCCTTCCTCAGCCTCTGGCCAAGAGACTGGAAGGCCCCTTAGGTCTCTGGGGTCTTTGTCAGTTGTACTCTTTGTCCCTCTGTCATCTCCCACAACCATAGAAAAGAGTTCCTACCAGGTTCTCAAAGAGACTAGAGGCAGGTTTAATCCTAGGTGGGAAATGGCCCAGACAGGTGGCTCTGTGGATCCACTCCAAACCTGAAATCCAGGCCAGAACCAGCTGAATCCATTCAGGTCAAACCTCAGGGTTCTCAGGTTGCCAAGCTATGTGGCAGGCCATGAAGGAATCAGCCTGCCTGGCCCACAGGCTGCAAGAAGGAGACTCAGTGCCATCCAGCCCCAGTGGCACCCCTACCCTGGAAGCCCTACGCAGCCGACTCTCCACCTGCCCCCTCCCCAGATCACTTCGACCACATCAAGGCAGTCATCGGATCCAAGTTCATCGGGATTGGCGGAGATTATGATGGGGCTGGCAAGTGAGTGCTTCCCTGTGGCTTGTCTTGGGCTAGCTATACAGCAATGGGGCCTTCATGGTCACCATAGTCATCATGTCCTTTAGGCCTTGACCACACTCCCGGGATCAGTTCCCTGGGCTCTCCTGTTTGTCTTCATCCCAGTGACCCCACTCTAGGACATTATACTTGGCCAAACCACCAGACAGAGCTCATCTGCCCAGCACTGCATGTACCCCCAGGCCCAGTAGACCCACTCTCTCTGAGCAGACCATCAGCAAGGTCTGGTGTGAGCTGACCATCTTCTCCGCCCTGTGCACAGTGGCCACGTTTGCAACTACTGTTTTCTGAAGAAGCTCTTCCTCTCCTTCTCCTTCTCTTCTTCCTCCCCCTTCTTCTTTGTCTCCCTCCTCCTCCTCCTTTCTTCTTCTCCTTTTCCTTTTTCTTTCTTCCTTTTCTTCTTCTTCTCAGGGTCTTGCTTTGTCGGCCAGGCTTGAGTGCGGTGGCGCAATCTTGGCTCACTGTAGCCTTGACTTTCTGGGCTCAAGCGATCCTGCCATCTCAGCCTGCAAGTAGCTGGGGCTACAGGCATGTGCCATCATGCCCAGATAATTTTATTTTTTGCAGAGATGGGGTCTCATTATGTTGCCCAGGCTGGTCTTGAACTCCTGGACTCAAGTGATTCTCCTGCCTTGGCCTCCTAAAGTGTGGGATTACAGGCCTGAGCTACCTCACTAGGCCTTTTCTTCTTCTTTTCTTTTCTTTTTTGGAGACAGAGTCTCACTCTGTTGCTCAGCCTGGAGTGCAGTGGTGCAATCTCGGCTCACTGCAACCTCTGCTTCCTGAGTTCAAACGATTTTCCTGCCTCAGCTTCCCAAGTAGCTGGGATTACAGGTGTGTGCCATGATGCCCAGCTAATTTTCTTTCTTTCTTTTTTCTATTTTTAGTAGAGATTGGGTTTCACCATGTTGGCCAGGCTGGTCTCAAACTCCTGACCTCAAGTGATCTGCCCACCTTGGCCTCCCAAAGTGCTGGGATTACAGGTGTGAGCCACCACACCTGGCCATTTTCTTCTTTTTAACTCTGGTTGGTAGGGGGGATATTTGCATTCAGTAAAAGGCATAGATCTTAATAGTATGATTCAGTAAGTTTTGATAAATATTCAAGGAGGTTGAGGCCTCCTTCTAAAGGATGAAGAGCAGAGGAGAATTACCTACTCTCTCTAAGTCTCCACTTCCCATACCTGACCAGGGCTGGGGTTTCATAGACCCTGGACTGTGGTTCTGAGTCATGATCAGGGAATCAGGTCTGAAACCCACTGGCCACACAGATTCCCTCAGGGGCTGGAAGACGTGTCCACATACCCGGTCCTGATAGAGGAGCTGCTGAGTCGTGGCTGGAGTGAGGAAGAGCTTCAGGGTGTCCTTCGCGGAAACCTGCTGCGGGTCTTCAGACAAGTGGAAAAGGTATTCTGGGCTGGGCAAGAGAGTAGCCGAGGGGTCTGAGCAGGTGTGTCGAGGAGAGCTGTGGAAGCTGAGCACCGACTGCCACCTCTAGGTACAGGAAGAAAACAAATGGCAAAGTCCCTTGGAGGACAAGTTCCCGGATGAGCAGCTGAGCAGTTCCTGCCACTCCGACCTCTCACGTCTGCGTCAGAGACAGAGTCTGACTTCAGGCCAGAAACTCGCTGAGATTCCCATACACTGGACACTCAAGTTATCAGCCAAGTGGTCACTCTCAGAGTCCTCCCCCTACATGGCCCCAGTCCTCGCAGTTGTGGCCACCTTCCCGGTCCTTATTCTGTGGCTCTGATGACCCAGTTAGTCCTGCCAGATGTCACTGTAGGAAGCCACAGACACCCCACAAAGTTCCCCTGTTGTGCAGGCACAAATATTTCCTGAAAATAAATGTTTTGGACATAGAACCAGACCTGAGTTTCCTTCTCTGCAGTGGGGACTGGTGGCATCATCTCCCAATGCTGGTGGTTGGTGAAGGATCCTTCATTTCAGCCATCAGTTGTTCAAGGAAAGACTGTTGACAGGAGCCCAAGGTGACCCAGGTGGTTGGGCTCAGCACTGGACGAAAACAGTGGTGGATCCGGTGGCAGGAGGTGGACCCTATTCTGTGTTCCCTCTGAGTAGCTCATCTCTTTTTTTTAATTTTTATTTATTTATTTATTTATTTACTTTTGAGGCAGAGTCTCACTTTGTCACCCAGGCTGGAGTACAGTGGCACAATCATAGCTCACTGCAGCTTTGAACTCTAGGGCTCAAATGATCCTTCTGCTTCAGCCTCTCAAGTAGCTGGGACTATAGGCGTGCGCCACCACACTCAGCTAATTTAATTTTATTTTTATTTTCACTTTCTTGATTTTTTTTTTTGAGAGAGTGTCTCGGTCTGTCACCCAGGCTGGAGTGCAGTGGCACAATCTCGGCTCACTGCAAGCTCCGCCTCCCGGGTTCAAGCAATTCTCCTGTCTCAGCCTCCCGAGCAGCTAGGACTAGAGGCGCCCGCCACCATGCCCAGCTAATTTTTGTATTTTTAGTAGAGATGGGGTTTCACCTTGTTGGTGAGGCTGGTCTTGAACTCCTGACCTCAGGCGATTCACCCGCCTAGGCCTCCCAAAGTGCTGGGGGATTACAGGTGTGAGCCACCGGGCCTGGCTTTTTTTTTTTTTGAGATGGAGTCTCGCTCTGTTGCCCAGGCCGGAATGCAGTGGTGTGATCTCGGCTCACTGCAACCTCAGCCTCCCGATTTCAAGCGATTCTCCAGCCTCAGCATCCTGAACAGCTGGGACTACAGGCACACACCACCATGCCCAGTTGATTTCTTTTTTCAGTAGAGAAGGAGTTTCACCATATTGGCCAGGCTGGTCTCGAACTCCTGACCTCATGATCCACCCACCTCGGCCTCCCAAAGTGTTGGGATTACAGGCCTGAGCCACCGCATCCGGCCAGCTTTCTTTTTTCATTACTTCACTTAGAAGGAGGATTTTTAATTTTTTTATAGAGACAGGGAGCTCCCTATGTTGCCCAGGCTGGTCTCGAACTCCTGGACTCAAGCAATCCTCCCACCTTGGCCTCTCAAAGTGCTAGGATTACAGGAGTAAGCCACCGTGCCCAGATGGAGTAGGGTAACTTTGATTTACCTAGCCAACCATAAGCAAACATTTTAAACTGTGCTTATGTATTATTTTGATAACATATAAAAAATTAATTGTAACTTCATGCCGTCTCCTTTCACATGTCTAATGTAGGAAATAGGGAGTCCTCTGAACCTCTTCCAGTTCTGGGGGCTGCCCATTAAAATAATACTTTTTTTTTTTTTCCTGAGACAGGGTCTCTGTCACCGCTGGAGTGCAGTGGCACAATCATGCCTCACTGCAGCTTCAACCCCCTGGGCTCAAGTGATCTACCCCGCTCTGTTTCCTGAGTAGCTGGGACCATAAGCGCGCACCACCATGTCCAGCTAATTTTTGTATTTTTCGTAGATATGAGGTTTCACCATGTTGCCCAGGCTGGTCTCAAACTGCCAGACTCAAGTGATCCACCCACCTTGCCCTCCCAAAGTGCTGGGATTACAGGTGTGAGCCACTATGCCCGGCAAAACAATTTAAAATAGGCTGAGAGCAGTGGCTCACACCTGTAATCCCAGCACTTTGGGAGGCTGAGGCGGGTGGATCACAAGGTCAGAAGATCGAGACCATCCTGGCTAGCACAGTGAAACCCCATCTCTACTAAAGACGCAAAAAATTAGCTGGCCGTGGTGTCACGCACCTGTAGTCCCTGCTACTTGGGAGACTGAGGCAGGAGAATCGCTTGAACCCAGGAAGCAAAGGTTGCAGTGAGCTGAGATCATGCCACTGCACTCCAGCCTGGGTGACAGAGTGAGACTCCATCTCAAAAACAAAACAAAACAAAAACCAAAAACAACAACAAAACTAAGCTAAAATAATAATAATAATATAGGAAACAGGTGCACATGCAATGCTTCTGCACTTTTCTTAAACTATTAGCAAAGTTGCCATTCTCCATGTTGTTCCAAGTCACTTAAATAAAGACCTTCAGGGCAGGCCGGGGAGGTTTATGGGAGACCAAAATAAACATGACCTTTCTCTGCCCTTCCTGAGAGAACCAAAGCTAGAAGCAGCTGGGTCACATTCGGCCATTAACCCCCAGGCATGAGGAGGAGCAGACAGCAACCAACAAGGGGAAGTGGTCACCAGAGGCCAAGGCCCTTCTTGAGGTGCCCAGAAGGGGATGCCCACTTATCAGGGAGCCCAGGTGAAAAAACAGGAGACAGAAACAGATGCAGAGGGAGGATAATTTAGATTCAGTCTGCGTCATTGGCCTTTCTCAGCAGCATCTGGCCCAGGAGGTTCAGATGCTACCCAGATTCAGGGTTTTGTTATTTGTTTTTTGTTTTGAGACGGAATTTCCTCTTGTTGCCCAGGCTGGAATGCAGTGGCGCAATCTCGGCTCACTGCAACCTCCACCTCCCAGGTTCAAGTGGTTCTCCTGCCTCAGCCTCCCAAGTACCTGGGATTACAGGCACCTGCCACCAGGACCGGCTAAATTTTTTTGTATTTTTAGTAGAGACGGGGTTTCACTATGTCGGCCAGGCTGGTCTCTAACTCCTGACCTCAGGCGATCCACCCAACTTGGCCTCCCAAAGTGATGGGAATACAGGCGTCAGCCACCACGCCCAGCCTTTATTTATTTATTTTTTTTTGAGACAGGGTCTCACTCTCATTGCCCAGGCTGGAGTGCAGTGGCACGATCTCAGCTCACTGCAGCCTCAACTTCCTGGCCTTAAGTGATTCTCCTACCTCAGCCTCTGGAGAAGCTGGGACCTCCAGTGTGCACCACCATGCCTGGCTAATATTTTGTATTTTTAATAAAGACAGGATTTCACCATGTTGCCTAGGCTGGTCTCAAACTCCTGGACTCAAGCAATCTGCCTGCCTTGGCTTCCCAAAGTTCTGGGATTATAGACATGAGCCACACTGCGCTGACCCAGATGCAATTTTTGTTTGGAGAGGGAGTCTCGCTCTGTCGCCCAGGCTGGAGTGCAATGGCGCGATCTCGGCTCACTGCAACCTCCGCCTCCGAGGTTCAAGTGATTCTCCTGCCTCAGCCTCTTGAGTAGCTGGGATTACAGGCACACACCACCATGCCCGGCTAATTTTTTTATTTTGAGTAGAGATGGGGTTTCACTGTGTTGGCCAAGCTGGTCTCAAACTCCTAGACTCAAGCAAACTGCCCGCCTCAGCCTCCCAAAGAGTTAGGATTACAGGCACAAGCCACCGCACCCAGCCCCAGATGCAGTTTTGAGATCCATTTCCCCTGCACCAGGGTTTTTTCAACAGGAAATGATCAGGAGCTGCTGGAATCTGCCTTGTGTTGTCTTGAAGTAGGATTTCTGCCCCACGTGAAATGTGTCAGACCAAGCTCGTCATGCTCTCAGGACCAAGAGCCCTAGTCTGATCTTGTCCCACAACTCCATGTGTTAGAGAATCCACCTGTGCCTCCTCCACAACAGTTGTTGTAATGCCCAAACTAGACCTCTGCTGGACTGTTAAGCCAACCCTGGATCCCCTCTCCACTCCTCCATGCCTGATCCAGACCTTTGAAGCAAGGTTCAGCTAATGCTGTGGTGCCTCCACCAACCCCCTATGACCCTGATTGGCCCTCACCAGCACTACCCATGATTTCCCTTACCCAGTATCACCATAATACAGAAAGAAATGAGATGCAAACTGATCAGGGTGTAGGTAGATCTCTTCCCGAGGGCCACTATTAACATCTGATGTATAGACTCTTCTAGGGTCTTTACGTGTCCGGAATTGGTGGGTTCTTAGTCTCACTGACTTCAAAAATGAAGCCGCAGACCCTCGCAGTGAGTGTTACAGTTCTTAAAGGCAGCGTGTCTGGAGTTTGTACCTTCTGATGTTCGGATGTATTCGGAGTTTCTTCCTTCTGGTAGGTTCTTGGTCACGCTGGCTCAGGAGTGAAAGCTGCAGACCTTCGCGGTGAGAGTTATAGCTCTTAAGGTGGCGAGTCTGGAGTTGTTTGTTCCTCCCGTGGGTTGGTGGTCTGGCTAGCTTCAGGAGTGAACAGTATGGACCCAAACAGTGAGCAGCAGCAAGATTCAGTGCAAAGAGTGAAACAACAAAGCCACCACAGTGTGGAAAGGAACCTCAGCGTGTTGCCACTGCTGCCTCGGGCAGCCTGCTTTTATTCTCTTATCGGGCCCCACCTGCATCCTGCTGATTGGTCCATTTTACAGAGAGCCGATTGGTCTGTTTTACAGAGAGCTGATTGGTCCGTTTTGACAGGGTGCTGATTGGTGCGTTTACAATCTCTGAACTAGACTCAAAAGTTCTCCATGTCCCCACTAGATTAACTAGATACAGAGTGTCCACACAAAAGTTCTCCACGTCCCCACTAGATTAGACACAGAGTGTTGATTGGTGCATTCACAAACCCTGAGCTGGACACACGGTGCTGATTGGTGTGTTTACAAACCTTGAGCTAGATACAGAGTGCTGATTGGTGTATTTACAATTCCGTATTTACAATTCCTTAGCTAGACATAAAGGTTCTCAAAGTCCCTACCAGATTAACTAGATACAGAGTGCCGATTGGTGCATTCACAAACCCTGAGCTAGACACAGGGGGCTGATTGGTGTGTTTACAAACCATGAGCTAGATACAGAGTGCTGCTTGGTGTATTTACAATCCCTTAGCTAGACATAAAGGTTCTCAAAGTCCCCACCAGATTAACTAGATACAGAGTGTTGATTGGTGCATTCACAAACCCTGAGCTAGACACAGGGTGCTGATTGGTGTGTTTACAAACCTTGAGCTAGATACAGAGCACTGATTGGTGTATTTACAATCCCTTAGCTAGACAAAAAGATTCTCCAAGTCCCCACCAGACTCAGGAGCCCAGCTGGCTTCACGCACTGGATCCCGCAGCGGCCGAAGGTGGAGCTGCCTGCCAGTCCCACGCCATGCGCCCGCACTCCTCAGCCCTTGGGCAGTCGATGGGACTGGGCGCCGAGGGGCAGGGGGCGGCGCTCGTCGGGGAGGCTCGTGCTGCGCAGGAGCCCATGGCCGCGAGGAGGCTCAGGCATGGCGTGCTGCAGGTCCTGAGCCCTGCCCCGCAGGGAGGCAGCTAAGGACCGGTGAGAAGTCCAGCACAGTAGCTGCTGGCCCAGGTGCTAAGCCCCTCACTGCCGGGGGCCGGTGGGGCCGGCTGGCCGCTCTGAGTGCGGGGCCTGCCGAGCCCCTGCCCACCCGGAACTCGCACTGGCCCGCAAGCGCCGCGCGCAGCCCCGGTTCCCGCCTGCACCTCTCCCTCCACACCTACCTGCAAGCTGAGGGAGCCGGTTCCAGCCTTGGCCAGCCCAGAAAGGGGCTCCCACAGTGCAGCGGCGGGCTGAAGGGCTCCTCAAGTGCGGCCAGAGTGGGTGCCACGGCCGAGGAAGTGCGGAGAGCGAGCGAGGGCTGTGAGGGCTACCAGCACGCTATCACTTCTCATTTTTGTGTCTGTGTATTAATATATATATATAGAAAAAAATATTCGGCCGGGCACAGTGGCTCACGCCTGTAATCCCAGCATTTTGGGAGGCCAAGGCGGGCGGATCACGAGGTCAGGAGATCGAGACCATCCTGCCTAACACGGTGAAACCCGGTTTCTACTAAAAATACAAAAAATTAGCCGGGCGTGGTGGCGGGCGCCTGTAGTCGCAGCTACTCAGGAGGCTGAGGCAGGAGAATGGCATGAACCCGGGAGGCAGAGCTTGCAGTGAGCCAAGATGGAGCCACTGCACTCCAGCCTGGGGGACACAGCGAGATTCTGTCTCAAAAAAAAAAAAGACCACATCTCTAAAAAAGAAATAAGGCCGGACATGGTGGCTCATGCCTGTAATCCTAGCACTTTGGGAGACCTAGGTGGGCAGATCGCTTGAGCTCAGAAGTTCAAGACCAGTCTGGGCAACATGGTAAAACCCTGTCTCTAAAAAAAAAAATGCAAATATACAAAAACTAGCTGGGCATGGTGTTGCATGCCTCCCAGCTACTTAGGGAGCTGAGGCAGGAGGATCACTTTTACCTGGGAGGTCGAGGCTACAGTGAGCTGAGATGGTGCCACTGCACTCCAGTGAGACCCTGTCTCAAAAAAATTTTTTTAATAAAATAGAAAACAACAATTGGCCATGCATGGTGGCACTGCACCTATAGTCTCAGCTACTTGGGAGGTGGAGGAAGGAGGATCACTAGAGCTCAGAAGTTCAAGGCCGCAGGAAGCTATGATCACCCCACTGCAACTCCAGCCTGGGTGACAGATACTCTGTCTCTCTGAGAAGGAAAAAAGCTAAAATAATGGTCCCCAACAAAAATTGTTCTTAAATTTCATTTTCAGGGCTGGGCACGGTGGCTCACGCCTGTAATCCCAGCACTTTGGGAGGTCGAGGCAGGCGGATCACTTGAGGTCAGGAGTTCAAGACCAGCCTGGCCAACATGGTGAAACCCCATTTCTACTGAAAATACAAAAATTAGCTGGGCATGGTGGCAGGCACCTGTAATCCCAGCTACTCGGGAGGCTGAGGCAGGAAAATGGCTTGAACCCGGGAGGTGGAGGTTGCAGTGAGCCGAGACTGCACCATTGTACTCCAGCCTGGACGACAAGACCCAAACTCCATCTCAAAACTGAAATGCGTGAAATGAAATGAAATGATGGAAAGAAAGAAAAGAAAGAGAAAGAGAGAGACAGAAAGAAAAGAAAGAGAGAAAGAGAAAGAAAGAAGGAAAGAAAGGAAAGAAGGAAAGAAAGGAAAGAAAGGAAGAAAGAGAAAGAAAGAAAGAAAGAAAGAAAGAAAGAAAGAAAGAAAGAAAGAAAAAGAAAGAAAGAGGCCGGGCGGGGTGGCTCACGCTTGTAATTCCAGCACTTTGGGAGGCCGAGGCGGGCGGATCACGAGGTCAGGAGATCGAGACCATGGTGAAACCCCGTCTCTACTAAAAATACAAAAAATTAGCTGGGCGTGGTGGCGGGCGCCTGTAGTCCCAGCTACTCGGAGAGGCTGAGGCAGGAGAATGGCCTGAACCCAGGAGGCGGAGCTTGCAGTGAGCCGAGATTGTGCCACTGCACTCCAGCCTGGGTGACAGAGCGAGACTCCGTCTCAAAAAAAAAAAAAAAAAAAAAAAAAAAGAAAGAAGGAAAGAAAGAAAGAGAGAAAGAAAGAAAAAAAAATGAAATACCTATAGAGAATCTTTCTCTGTCCATCAAACCAGACAGACCGAATTAACTCTTCTGAGTCGCAGCTTAGAATGTTTGACCTGCCTAAGAACTGGGTACAAGCTGGCAGCTAACCCCCACGTGGGCCTGGGTAGGACGTGAGATCAGGAAGATCCCTGGGCCCCTACTAGTTCCCTGCCTGGCCTCCTCCCCCACTCGTCTGGGGGTCTACGGAGCCAGCGATGGGGGTGGAAGGGCTAGCAGTCCTCGACGCTGCAGCGGCGGTTCCGGCCCATGGGGGCGCTCTCCTACTTGGGGGCGGAAAAGCCGTGGCGCCCCCTTGCGTGGCGCGTCGGTCGCAGAGTCGCGTGACTTCAACCCCCTCTTCGCGAGGCTGGGTCGTCATGGTCCGGACCCCATTGTCGGCCTTTCCCCGTCGCCTACTCCTCCCAGGCTCCCGCGGCCGACCCCCGCGCAACATGCAGCCCACGGGCCGCGAGGGTTCCCGCGCGCTCAGCCGGCGGCATCTGCGGCGTCTGCTGCTCCTGCTACTGCTGCTGCTGCTGCGGCAGCCCGTAACCCGCGCGGAGACTACGCCGGGCGCCCCCAGAGCCCTCTCCACGCTGGGCTCCCCCAGCCTCTTCACCACGCCGGGCGTCCCCAGCGCCCTCTCTATGCCAGGCCTCACTACGCCAGGCCTCACTACGCCAGGCACCCCCAAAACCCTGGACCTTCGGGGTCGCGCGCAGGCCCTGATGCGGAATTTCCCGCTCGTGGACGGGTATGTAGGTGCAGCGTTTGTGCAATGCGGGGTGAGCACACCCTTGGGCAGGAGAGGAGGTTCTGAGCATGCAGGGCTATCAAGGAGGCTCCCTCACACCACCCCTGGATGCCCTCTCTCCATCACCCATGGGTGCCCTTCCCCGCATTACTCCATTCCTGGTGGAACATAACTCCCTCCCTCCAACCGGATCTCAGGAGGTCTCTATATGGTCTGTGTGAGGAGGTGCCTGGTGGGGTGAAGGAGGGTGGACCCAAGCACCTGATATATCCTGACTGATCTGGAGGCCATGTTTCCACCTGACCTTCACGCCCCCAGCCACAATGACCTGCCCCAGGTCCTGAGACAGCGTTACAAGAATGTGCTTCAGGATATTAACCTGCGAAATTTCAGCCACGGACAGACCAGCCTGGACAGGCTTAGAGACGGCCTCGTGGGTGCCCAGGTACCACAGGGACACAGGGTGCCACAGCATGGCTGCTGGGGGATGTTGGGGTCACAGAAACCTGAGTCGGCCAGCCTCTGGGTGACTAAATACAATGGGGCATGCAGTGTGCCATCATGTGGCTTCTAAGGAGAGTGGGGCCTTGGAGGCCAAGACAGGCTAGCTGCATGTATGCCCAAGTTCTGTGGAAACACGCAGAAAATGACCAGAAAATCCCTAGTGAGTGTGGGGACTGCTGTAATCACAGAGGACATAGTGGATTGGCCTTGGGGCATTCACATAGCACATGGACTAACAGCAGGTTTTTGCTTGTTTGTTCGTTTGCATTTTTGAGACAGTGTCTCCTTCTGTCTCCCAGGCTGGAGTAGAGTGGCACGATCTCGGTTCACTGCAACCTCCACCTCCCGGGTTCAAGCAATTCTCCGTGCCTCAGCCTCCTGAGTAGCTGGGATTACAGGCACTCACCACCACGCCCTGCTAATTTTTGTAGTTTTAGTAGAGACAGGGTTTTACCATGCTGGCCAGGCTGGTCTCGAACTCCTGACCTCACGTGATCCACCCTCCTCGGCCTCCCACAATGTGGGGATTACAGGCATGAGCCACTTGGCCTGGCCGTAACAGTAATTTATGATGTGTCGTGAGTCCATCATTTGACTGCTGGCAGCAAACAGTCATCAAGGAACCAGGCCAGTGGTTCACATCTGTAATGCCAACACTTTGGGAGGCTGGGGCAGGAGGATCATTTGAGCCTGGGGGGTCAAGGCTGCAGTGAGCCGTGATCACACCACTGCACTCTAGCCTGGGTGACAGAGCAAGACCCTGTCTCAAATTTTAAAATAAAAATAAAAAATAATTTTTTAAAAAAGTCATCAAGGTACCATGGGGGGACACTGACCCAAATGGGTGTTATGGGGTCTGAGGCAGGAGTGGCAGGCCTAGGGGGTTGAAGACCACCCTGGCCTCATTCTGTACCCCTTGACCTACCCTCAGTTCTGGTCAGCCTCCGTCTCATGCCAGTCCCAGGACCTGACTGCTGTGCGCCTCACCCTGGAGCAGATTGACCTCATTCGCCGCATGTGTGACTCCTACTCTGAACTTGAGCTTGTGACCTCAGCTGAAGGTGGGCCAGCAGATGAGAGGTAGTCAGGATGTCACTCTGGAGGTCCTGTTCCTGGGATCTAACCACTTGACTCTCTACCTCCTTCTAGGTCTGAACAGCTCTCAAAAGCTGGCCTGCCTCATTGGCGTGGAGGGTGGTCACTCACTGGACAGCAGCCTCTCTGTGCTGCGCAGTTTCTATATGCTGGGGGTGCGCTACCTGACACTCACCTTCACCTGCAATACACCATGGTGAGCATAGCACCTGGCCAGGATGCTAGATGGCATGGTGTGGAAACTGCCCCATTCCTGGCATGGGTGTGACCAAGCCGTTGAGGATGAAGGGGTCCGCAGAGGGAGGCTGGACACCCAGCGGGTCCCTTACAATCCCAGAAAGCAGCTGCTTCTGCACCTGTTCTGGAAGCGGGATGGATGGATAGAGCCAGGGCCCCCAGGCTGTGATGGCCCAAGGTGTGATCAGCTAAATTGCCCTTCCATGGCTGTCCTGCAGGGCAGAGAGTTCCACCAAGTTCAGACACCACATGTACACCAACGTCAGCGGATTGACAAGCTTTGGTGAGGTGAGGACTCCTGTTTTGTACCCCAACCCACCTGCTCCCTATGGATATGTGTGTACACCTTTGCACCCCAACACCCTCCCCCACAAAAAAACCTAATTGTTTCTGCAGAAAGTAGTAGAGGAGTTGAACCGCCTGGGCATGATGATAGATTTGTCCTATGCATCGGACACCTTGATGAGAAGGGTCCTGGAAGTGTCTCAGGCTCCTGTGATCTTCTCCCACTCAGCTGCCAGAGCTGTGTGTGACAATTTGTTGAATGTTCCCGATGACATCCTGCAGCTTCTGGTGAGTGGCCATCTCAGCTCTCAAACCCAGGGCTAGGCATGTGTTATCCAAAGGTTCTTGACCCTGAGCACAAAGCCACCAGCCCGGGTTTCACACACCCTTGGACCAAAGGCTGGTTAATCCTCCTCCATCCCTGAAACTCAAGGCCAAGTCATTTCCACCCAGGGAGCCACAAACCCAGAGAGGTGAAGCCTCTTCCAACCCCTGAAGCCAGGACGGAGCACAGTCCTACCAGGGCCCCCACAGCACAGGAGGCATGCTCTCAGGCCAGAAGGGCTGAGACGAGTGTCCCTTTATCCCTCTAGAAGAAGAATGGTGGCATCGTGATGGTGACACTGTCCATGGGGGTGCTGCAGTGCAACCTGCTTGCTAACGTGTCCACTGTGGCAGGTGAGTCCCACCTCAGCTTTGTGCAGTGCTGGCTTGGGCTGTGGCTGCCAGGGCCCTCAGGACGACTCTAGCAGTCTAGTGCACCTGTTGGGCAATGGGCAGACCTCCCAATGACCCAGAGGCAGCAGAGAGAGACAGCTCTTCAGTGCCACCCAGATCTGGAGCCACAGAGTTGGTGCTGATGTGTTTGATGCCTCCTGGTTTTGCTCCCAATCCTTGAACTTCTCTCATTCCCCACATCTCTGGGCAGGACAGGCTCAGCCCGCACCTCTCAGCCACGGGCTGAGGACAGGCTCAGCTGCATCTCTCAAGGAACCCAGAGGCAGGGTGGCTCCTGGGCAGGAAAAGGCCCAAAGGGTGGCTCCAAGGTCCACTCTAGGTCCAGTGACCAGCCTGTAGCCACTTCAGGACTCATGACTGGCCATGGGCCAGCTCTGTGGAGCCAACGGCCACAGCCTGGAGTGCTGGGGACAGGGCTGGTGCCAGGGTCTAACTCCAGCCTAGTGCTGCCCACCCTCACCTCCACCCTAGATCACTTTGACCACATCAGGGCAGTCATTGGATCTGAGTTCATCGGGATTGGTGGAAATTATGACGGGACTGGCCGGTGAGTGCTTCCCTGAGGTTTCTCTTAGGCTGGGGTGCAGCAGGGAGTCCTTTAGTCTTCATTCCCATCCTGACGTCCTCCCATCCAGGCCTCAGCCACAGGCTCTGGTCTCCTAGCCCACCTGACACTCCCCACTCTCAGGGCCTGTTTCCTAATTTCTCCCTGTCCCTTCAGTGGCCCAGTGGCCCCACTCCAAGTTGTCATACTTGCTAAATACTCCCCTCCCCAGGCAGGGCTCATCTGTCCAAGATATGCTCCACTCCCAGCCTAGCAGACCTGCTGTGGGCTGACCGTCTGCTCAGCAGGTGGAGGTTACAGAAGCCCAGTCCTCCAGGAGCCTCCAAGGTTGCATTCACTAGCCTAAAGAACTTGGCCTTCAGTTTCCCCTGCGTGACTAGGGCTGGTGGACAGCGGGCCCTAACCCAGGATCAGGGCTAAGGTCCCACAGCTGGCTGGTGGGTGGCCACACAGGTTCCCTCAGGGGCTGGAGGACGTGTCCACATATCCAGTCCTGATAGAGGAGTTGCTGAGTCGTAGCTGGAGTGAGGAAGAGCTTCAAGGTGTCCTTCGTGGAAACCTGCTGCGGGTCTTCAGACAAGTGGAAAAGGTAAGCTGGGCTGGTGGACAGGATGGTTCAGTGGTTTGAGAAGGGGAAGGGATTGCCGTGGGAGCCTCTGACTGCGGACTTCCTCCCCCAGGTGAGAGAGGAGAGCAGGGCGCAGAGCCCCGTGGAGGCTGAGTTTCCATATGGGCAACTGAGCACATCCTGCCACTCCCACCTCGTGCCTCGGAATGGACACCAGGCTACACATCTGGAGGTGACCAAGCAGCCAACCAAACGGGTCCCCTGGAGGTCCTCAAATGCCTCCCCATACCTTGTTCCAGGCCTTGTGGCTGCTGCCGCCTTCCCAACCTTCACCCAGTGGCTCTGCTGACACGATCGGTCCCCGCAGAGGTCACTGTGGCAAAGCCTCACAAAGCCCCCCCTCCTAGTTCATTCACAAGCATATGCTGAGAATAAACATTTTACACATGGAGCCAGGTGCACGTGTCTTTCCTTCTACCTAGCGGGAGTGGGGGCAGGTGGGTTCTTGGTCAGTGAGGAGTCTTGTGGTCTAGCCACAGCTGCTCAAGGTGGGTGGTTCCCACTCACCTCCAGCTTTGGCTATCTCAGGAAGGCCAGAGGCATCTTATGAAATTCTTAAGCTAAAAGCTTGAGCCCACAGAAGTACACAAAAACGTTCAGTTTCAGTCCCTTCGTGGAGTGTGACAGTGGGGTGCTTCCCAGTTTCTCTCCGAAAGGTTAAATTTTTTTTTTTTTAGAAGCTGATACTATTTATAGAGTAAATTATAACTCAGCTGGGTACAGTGGCTTACGCCTGTAATCCCAGAACTTTGGGAGAGCGAGGCAGGCAGATCACGAGATCAGGAGATCGAGACCATTCTGGCTAACATGGTGAAACCCCTTCATTTTAACTTTGTCTATCTCGCCTCCTGGGTATTCCTCTATCCAAGCCGTTTACTTATTTGCTTTTAACGTTTCTTTCACTTTCTTCTCCACTGCTTCAGATTACTTATCTAGCTGGCTTTACTATTTTTTTCTCTATCAGAAAACCCCAGAGCCCATCTTACTTGTCTATCTCCACTCTTCTCCTTCGCGTGGCTCGGGTGGCGTCCTCTGACTACGCCTACTGCCAGCCTCCAGCCCTTGGGGTGGGGGGTACGGAATCAGAGCCGCTGGGCCCCGCAAGACGACCCCCGAGCTTACCACCCTCTGACCCCTCCCCCAGGGCCCCTGCGGCGGGCCCGCCGACCTGACCCCCCCCCTGCCCCTCACGCCACCTTCGGCCGCCCGCAGTAGCGGCCTTCCTGCTGGACTCCCTGCCCTCGCCCCTGCTCACGTAGAGCCGTCTCTTCTGAAGGAAAATCCTACTAGCTCATACAAATACAAAAAATTAGCCAGGCATGGTGACACGTGCCTGTAGTCCCAGCTACTCGGGAGGCTGAGGCAAGAGAATCGCTTGAACTCAGGAGGTAGAGGTTGCTGTGAGCACAGCTCGCGCCACTGCACTCCAGCCTGGGCGAAAGAGCGAGACTTCGTTCTCCTCCGTCCCCCCAGAAAAGAATAACTTGTTTGGAATTATCTGGAGAGTACCTTTGTAAAAGATTTCTCAGATTAGGTCCTCTGATTTTTTAAAAAAACTAATTTTTAAATGGGGGGGTGCAGAATCACCAAATCTTAAAACAAAAAATTGAAAAGAAATAAAAGGAGGCCGGGCGCGGTGGCTCACGCCTGTAATCCCAGCACTTTGGGAGGCCGAGGTGGGCAGATCATGAGGTCAGGAGATCGAGACCATCCTGGCTAACACGGCGAAACCCCATCTATACTAAATATACAAAAAAAAAACTAGCCGGGCGTGGTGGCGGGCGCCTGTAGTCCCAGCTACTCGGGAGGCTGAGGTGGGAGAATGGCGTGAACTCAGGAAGTGGAGCTTGCAGTGAGCCGAGATTGCGCCACTGCACTCCAGCCTGGGAGACAGCGAGACTCCATCTCAAAATAAATAAATAAATAAATAAATAAATAAATAGAAACTCATGGGGTCTGTATGGCTCACTCAAGTGGCCTCTGTCTTTGGCTGCTTTCCTCTCCAGTTGAGCCAGAGCCAGATCTAAGTTCCTTCCATGGGAACTTGGAATTGGGAGAAAGAATGACTCCACTGCCACCTGTGTTATAAACAAGGGTCTATATATGTCTGGGTCTGTTCCATTTATTTGGACTATTTGTTTATCATATCAATACCAACTGTCTTAATTATGGCAACTTTAAAATAAGTTTTGAGGCCGGGCACAGTGGCTCATGCCTGTAATCCCAGGACTTTGGGAGGCCAAGGCAGGTGGATCACTTCAGGTCAGGAGTTTGAGACCAGCCTGGCCAGCTCAGGAGGTTGAGACGAGAGAATTGCTTGAACCTAGGAGGAGGAGATTTCAGTGAACCGAGATCACACCACTGCACTCCAGCCTGGGCAACAGAGTGAAACTCTGTCTCATAAAATATAAAATAAATGGCCAGGTGCAGTGGCTCACACTTGTAATCCCAGCACTTTGGGAGGCCGAGGCGGGTGGATCACGAGGTCAGGAGATTGAGACCATCCTGACTAACACGGTGAAACCATGTCTCTACTAAAAACACAAAAAATTAGCCCAGCGTGGTGGCGAGCGCCTGTAGTCCCAGCTATTCAGGAGGCTGAGGCAGGAGAATTTCCTGAACCTGGGAGGCGGAGCTTGCGGTGAGCCGAGATCGTGCCACTGCATTCAAGCCTGGGCGACAGAGTGAGACTCCGTCTCAAAAATAAATAAAATAAAATAAATAGTTTTGAATTGGGTGCAGAGTGGCTCATGCCTGAAATCCCAGCACTTTGGGAGGCTGAGGCAGGAGGATTGCTTGAACCCAGCATTTCGAGACCAACCTGAGCAATTTAGTGAGACCTCATCTCTGAAAAAAAAAAAAAAAAAATTTAATTAGCCAAGTGTGGTGGCCCGTGCCTTTGGTCCCAGCTACTTGGGAGGCTGAGTGGGAGGATCACTTGAGCCTGGGAAGCAGAAGTTGTAGTGAGCTGAGATCACGCTGCTACACTCCAGCCTGGGCAACAAAGTGAGACTCTGTCTCAAAAAAAAAAAGCAAAGAAATCTTTCATATCGGCCGGGCGCGGTGGCTCACGCTTGTAATCCCAGCACTTTGGGAGGCCGAGGCGGGCGGATCAAGAGGTCAGGAGATCGAGACCACGGGGAAACCTCGTCTCTACTAAAAATACAAAAAATTAGCCGGGCATGGTGGCGGGCGCCTGTAGTCCCAGCTACTCGGAGAGGCTGAGGCAGGAGAATGGCGTGGACCCGGGAGGCGGAGCTTGCAGTGAGCTGAGATCGCGCCACTGCACTCCAACCTGGGTGACAGAGCGAGACTTCGTCTCAAAAAAAAAATAAAAAAGAAATCTTTCATATCTGATACTGTACTTAGCAGTATCAGTTTATCCTCATTATTTCAGCGATTTGTTTTTATTGAAGTGTAATTCATATGCCATAAAATTAACCATTTTATTTATTTATTTATTTTTTAATTTTTTTTTTTTTTTTTTTTTTGAGACGGAGTCTGGCTCTGTCACCCAGGCTGGAGTGCAGTGGCGTGATCTCGGCTCGCTGCAAACTCCGCCTTCCGGGTTCACACCATTCTCCTGCCTCAGCCTCCTGAGTAGCTGGGACTACAGGCGCCTGCCACCAAGCCCGGCTAATTTTTTGTATTTTTAGTAGACACGGGGTTTCACCGTGTTAGTCAGTATGGTCTCAATCTCCTGACCTCGTGATCCACCCGCCTCGGCCTCCCAAAGTGCTGGGATTACAGGTGTGAGCCACTGCGCCCAGCTAAAATTAACCTTTTTAAAGTAAGCAACTCAGTGGCTTTAGTACATTCACAATGTTGTGCAGCCACCACTTCTATCTAGTTCCGAAACATTTTCATCTTAACAGGAAACCCTACACCCACCCTATACCCATGAAGCAGTTAACCCCCTTATGCTTTTTTTTTTTTTTGAGATGGAGTCTTGCTCTTGTCGCCCAGGCTGGAGTGCGATGGCCGGATCTCAGCTCACTGCAACCTCTGCCTCCCGGGTTCAAGTGATTCTCCTGCCTCAGTCTCCCAAGTAGCTGGGATTACATGCGCGCACCACCACACCCAGCTAATTTTTGTATTTTTAGTAGAGACGGGGTTTCACCATTTGTCCAGGCTGGTCTCAAACTCCTGACCTCAGGTGATCCTCCCTCCTCAGCCTCCCAAAGTGTTGGGATTACCGGCGTGAGCCACCGCGCCCGGCCTGGATCAGGAGTTTAATAAGTGAGGGTAGGGACAGAGGCTAGGTAGATGTCCCCCAGAGTGAACAGTGGGTGATGCCCAGAAACTATAGGTCTCAGGTGAGAGAGATTTGAAGGGCTGAGGCTGCGAGGTGGGTGGCGAGGGATGCGCCTGCAGAGGTCGGGGTCTGGCCGCATTGGGCAGGACCTTATGGGCCGGGAGCTAGTAGGATTTTCCTTCAGAAGAGGCGGCTCTACGTGAGCAGGGGCGAGGGCAGGGAGTCCAGCAGGAAGGCCGCTACTGTGGGCGGCCGAAGGTGGCGTGAGGGGCGGGGGGGGGGTCAGGTCAGCGGGCCCGCCGCGGGGGCCCTGGGGGAGGGGTCAGAGGGTGGTAAGCTCGGGGGTCGTCTTGCGGGGCCCAGCGGCTCTGATTCCGTACCCCCCACCCCAAGGGCTGGAGGCTGGCAGTAGGCGTAGTCAGAGGACGCCACCCGAGCCACGCGAGGGAGAAGAGTGGAGATAGACAAGTAAGATGGGCTCTGGGGTTTTCTGATAGAGAAAAAAATAGTAAAGCCAGCTAGATAAGTAATCTGAAGCAGTGGAGAAGAAAGTGAAAGAAACGTTAAAAGCAAATAAGTAAACGGCTTGGATAGAGGAATACCCAGGAGGCGAGATAGACAAAGTTAAAATGAAGGGACTTGGCTAAAGCATCCAGTGCACTGTCCCAAAAAGGCAAGGGAGGCAAGCGGGGCGAAGGAGGGTGGGTGTGGGTGTTCTTCCTGCCGAGGACGCAGCAGCTCCTAGGGAGGGACCGAGAATCCCCATCTGCCTCCAACAGGAGAGGCTGCGGCTAGAGGGCCCAGGGCTGGGATGGGACCTTCGCGGGGGTCCGGTTCCCAGGGTCGCGGAGAAACGGGATGCAGACGCTGGAAATGGGAAGGAGGTATCCGGGGTTGGCGGGAGGCCCTGGGCAAGTGGCTTCTGCAGTCCTGGGCCTGTCCGGCCTAACCTGCCCCGTCCCTAAGTAACAGAGCGCTTCGTAAGCCCAGGGCGCAGAGCCAGGACACTCCGCGACCCATCTCACGAAGCCCTAAAATAACCCCGAGGTGGAAGTGTGTTTCCCCCATTTTACAAATATTGCATCTGGGGCTCAGAGAGGGCGGCCTCTCACCCGAGGTCACACAGGAATCGGGCCCGCCCCCAGGCCGTGGAGCCACTAGGAGTGCTCCCGCCCAGGGGTCTTCCCGCCACCAGGGCCCCCGCTCTGGGAGGAGCCGGCCCGAGCCCCTCCCGCTCTCCGCCCCAGAGGGGCGGCCCGGGGGGCGGGCGGAGGAAGTGAGCGCAGCGGGGAGGAATGCGAGCGGGCGGGGCGTGTCGGCCCGGGGCGGCGGGGACTGCGGCGGGCGGCTGGGACGGCGGGTGCGGCGGGTCCGAGCGCGCACGATGCCTCACTTCACCGTGGTGCCGGTAGACGGGCCGCGGCGCGCCGACTATGACAACCTCGAGGGGCTCAGTTGGGTGGACTACGGGGAGCGCGCCGAGCGGGAGGACTCGGACGGTGAGGGCGCGTTCTGAGGGGCCGTGGCGGGGCAGCGGGGCCTGCCACCCGGGGCAGCCATCCCGGGCCCGCGCCCGCGCCCGGACCTATCCCGGGACCTTGTACGCACACGTCGGTGCGGACTCAACTTTTTTTGGTTCGCGCCGCAGCCACTGGCTCCCCGCCCTGCGCGCGCAGACACGATTTTCCTCGGCCCCGGCGCCCGCGCCCGGCCGCTTTCTCCACCCCAGCTCCTCCCCTGTGGGCCGCGGGCGGGGGCTGCAGACGTGGCCGCCCAGGGAGGCCAGCCGGCCAGGCCGCCCGGCTTGGGGACAGGGCCGAGACCCCATCTCAGGCCCTTCCCGGCCCTTCACCTTCGGTGAATCCCACATCCTGTTCTCGCCTCGGTTCCCCATTTGAGATTCAGCGTCTTTGCCTTTGAGACGGCCGGCTCCCCAACTGCCCAAACCCCTCCGTGTGCCTCTCTGCGCCAACCTAAACTCTGGCCAGAGTGTGCCTACTGGGGGGGTCTATGGGTAACTGCCCGTGAGTGCGCCGGTGTAGATCTGTAGGGACAGTGGGCCTCAGTGAAGCACTCACACGGAGCCGGATGTGTCTAGGCACTTGAAGTGAGTTAACTCGTTGAATCCTCCAGCATCACCCTTGGGATAAGTACTGTTACTCCCAATTAGGGAGCAGTCAAGGGAGGGGTGGCAGTTATATAACTTGCCCAGGGGCAGTCAAGCCTGGGTTTGAGATTACAGCACCTTAACTCTTTAACCGTGCCAGGGCTGGGAGGTAAGCCCCATCTCCTTCCTCCTTCCTCCCAGGTGCCTGCCTCTCTCCACAGCCCTTTCTCTATCTCCTACCCCAGGAGGCCCCCCAGGGGGCTGTTCTTGTTAAGGCTTACCCTTGGAGTGCGAACACGGCTGAGGACATGTGTCTGTGTATGTAGTGGCATATGCATGTGTAATTGTGCTTGTACAAGTGTGTAGCTGTGGGTATCACAGGGTGAAGGCTGGTTCAGGTCAGGGCATTCTCACAGCCCCTGTTTGCTGCAGGGTTGACAGTGATGAGGATGGTGATTTGACTGATGACAAATGCCTGTGATATCTGTGACTGATCATGATGGAGATACATAGGAAGTGTGTGGTTGACACGTGCCAGGTGACGTTATCTGGACCTCTGATCCATTTGTGATGGTGACACAACTGAGGTGATCCATGCCTGATCTGAATGATGGTATGTGTGTATATGTACACAATATGTGTGTATATCACTTGACTGCCATGTGCAGAGGTAGCACAGGACAGTGGCATGGGCTGCTAGACATTGCAGAGGTTTTACAGGCTTGACAGCTGTGTGAGTGCCCCAGCCTCCATGCCCTTGTCTGCCCCAGCTCTATTCAAGTGGTCAAAGCAAAAGCCAGCATTGCTTCCCTAACCCTGGGAGGACCTCTGTCCCCAGAGGGTAGACTGGGCTGCATCTCCAGGATCAGCCTGGACCAGTGGGCAGGCAGAGCTGAGCCTAGCTGCTGGCCCCACCTTGGCCACGCCTTGGCCCCTACAGGGTGACTGGAGGGACCTGGAGCTACATTGGCTGAGTCCTGCTAGATCCCTGCAAGCTAGGCCAGCTCCTCCCACTGCCTCCCTTCCTCTTTCTCCTCCTCTTACTCCTTTTCAGCCAGACCTTGGCTGTCTACAGGATGGGGGACACCCTGAGCCCCGGTGAGTGATTTTGATCCTTGGTGGGGACTGCAAAGGGTCAGAGGGCACAAAGCACAGTGAGCCTCAGATCCATCTCCTGCCCCTTCCCCAGCTCAGTCCCCACACCTCTGCTCTGGGAGGCCTAGATGGGCTTGCTCATCCAGCCCACCTTGGCCTGTGGGCAGGGGGTAGAGAGGTCCTGGAGGGGGCACCTCAGGCAGATGTCCATGTACACAGGGATCAGGAGGGTCACCTGGATCCCCACCTGCCACTGGTGCAGTCACAGTTGCTGGTGGGAACACAGTTGTGTAGCTCACAGGCAGTCCCTAGGCCTAGGCCATATTCAGCTTTACTGGGGATCTCAGGTGGTGTCTGAGCAGCTTCGGCCTGGCAGGCATGTCCAGACCTGTCCTGGAATTTTTGGAATGGCTAAGGCCAGAACGGGAGGTCTGAAGCCGAGGGCAGTACAGACATCTAGGCACTGCTTAGACCCTTACATTCCCACAAGCCCTTGGGAGCTTTGGGGGAACTCCGAGGAGTGCCCGCTGTGTGTCTGGCACTAACTGTCCCTTTTCTAGTGCATCTGGGCAGTTGGAAAAACAAGTGTTACGATCTCCACTTCATAGGAGAGGAAACCAAGGCCGCACAGGGAGTAAGCATGTCTCCCTGGGTCACACGGGGGAAGGGCTGGGAATCCAAGCCAGTCTGCCACAGTCTGAATGCCCAGAGGCCTAGGTATGCGTACCCTGGCCAAATTGCAGCACTCTTCTCTATTTTTAAAGATTGTGATGCATAGATGGACTGGAGTCTGTAGTAGGAACGGAACCTGCAGCTTAGCCCCTACAGGGCTCTGATGGACCCTGGGACCCAGATGTGGCCTTCTTCCTGGGTGGCCTTGCCTCTGAACATCTTTGAGCTTCACTCTCCTTGTCCCTAAAAGGTAGTAAATGCTCTCTACTGGAATGTTGCTGTGAGAACTAAAGACAACTTTTGGAAGGGCCCCGAACCATCCTAGAGTGATGGCTGAAGGGACAGGGGATAGGCTAGGTCTTAGAGGACCATTTACAGGCATTTGTGGGGAGCTGCTGTGTGCTCAGCTGTGTGTTTTCTGGATAGCAATACAGTCTCCCTAGAAAGACCAGGCAACAGTGATGGGGCAGGCTGCAGTACATGAGTTTAGAATAAATTATAATTGATTTCCAGCCTACTTCCACAAAAGAATCAGAAGAAATAGCCAACAAAAGTGTCTCCCCAAGTGATTGTTACTCTCAGGAAGATTGAAAACCATGCAGAGGAAGGGGGCAAGGACTCTGAGATGAGACAGATGGTGACTTTATCTAAAGAGTAAATTTAGCTTGGAGATTCCTGGCAGCCAAAGCAGAAAGAGAAGTAAGACGAGCTGTATAGCTGGCATTTTCTGACAAAATGAAGCACCTGATTTATCAAAGGGAGACACCTTTTTTGTCACAAAAATCCAAGAGTAATTTTCAAAGGCTTTTCACTGAAGAGCCATTAATGTCATTAATGTAAGAGGCAGAATGTTATACTGGGTTTTCAGATTTTTCTTGGGACTCCTTCTGATCCTGAACAAGCATGGAGGGTACAGCAGATACCATAGAGTGTCCGACATGACCCCACCTGTCCTTAACATGACACGGTGGACTGTCTTGACCTCTGGCTGCCTTTGTCCACTGTGCCATTGGCATTGACCTATGCGAATGTGGGACTGAGCTGCTTGGCTCACTTAGCTAGTCCAGGTTGCGGGGTGCAGCAGGTATGCCACTTTCACATGCTGTGGGAAGGAAGAACTGACTTTGCCCCAGAAACTGTCATGGGCACACTTGATTTGTTAGTTTCCTTGGGGGATAAAGAATCCACAGCACAGCACCTGCTGAGTGGTTGTTGGCTCAGAGAAAGCAATTGAAGCCTCATGCTGATACCAAGAGATGTATGAGATGCAGGAGGATGCCTCAATCAGCATTCTCAGCTGCAGTTAAGAAAAATGAATTGTGGCCTATGTAAACAGAAAAGGTTGGCGGGCATGGCCAGTGCATGGCCCAATCACACCACTAGCCTGGGCTGGTGGTGACAGTTCTGTTGCCACCTCCATCACTGGACACCATGCCAGTCCTTCTCATGTCAGAACTGCATACTGCTGCCATCCAACACCAAGATGTGTGCTTTCCATTTGCTGTGAGGCCTTGAGCTAGGGCTGGGGTTGCGAGGGTAGCTGGGGTGGAGGGAACACTCAGCACCTAGAAAATGAGTGCTTGGTGTCCTGCTTGGTGGGAAGCTGGGAATGGCACCCACCGAGACTCATAAGGGACAAGAGTTGGAAAACAGGCAAGAGTGAATGATGGGAGGCCAGAAAAAACAGTCGAGCTTTGGGAGTTGAGGCAGGCTTATAAAAAAGGAGCATTTCACTCCTTTTGGCGAGATTTCTTGGAGCTGGGGCACTGGCTCACCAGCCTAGGGGTGTAGGCAGAGGTTAGTCTGGGGCAAGCAGCAGGATCTGTGGGCAAGGGGGCCATTGTGCTGCTCCTGCCAGCAGTCCCAGCTCCCATTTTTCTCCCTGCTCAGTCCGACACCCACCTGTCCGACTTTCTTAGGCGGCCCTAGAAGCTCCTGGCATCCACTTCCGCTCTCCACGTCCTGGGGCTTGCCCCACCTCCCGGCATGCCCCGGGCCGCCCTGCAGGATGCCCCCCACGCAGTGCATGGTGGGGTAGCCAGCCGGCCACCTTTGGGCCATGGCAGCTGAAGGTGCTCTGTGCGGCTTCGTCTATCTGGAGGGCACTGCCTGGGCGGTCCCTGAGAACCCTTGGCATCCTGTACATTGGGCACTCCGGAAAGACCGGGAAAGGGACGGAGGCGTGGAGGGGATCTGGGGGCAGGTCAAAGGCTGGCCCCGCCCATCTGCAGGCCCTGTCCTTCAGTATCCATACATGCTTGTGCTAGGGCCCCTGTGCCCTCACCTGGATTCCCTTCACTGGAGGGAATGATGTCCCAGGTTTTGGTCACTGGCCACTCTCTGGCTATCTCTGGCCCTTCAAGGGCATTGGCGCGGTGCGATATGAAAACTGAGTTGCAACCTGGTGACACTGCAGCTCCAAAGAGCTCCACAGAAATGATTTGGGGACTGGCTTTCTGAGAAGGGGCCCAGGCTGGGGGCTCAGGAAGCAGGCCCTGATTGTCCCTCTCTCTTCACAGGACATGGCAACCACAGAGAGAGCAGCCCTTTTCTTTCCCCCTTGGAGGCTTCCAGAGGAAGTGACTACTATGACAGGAACCTGGCACTGTTTGAGGTAGCTGAGGAGCCATTTTGGGCCATAGGTTTGGCACACAGAGGCTTTAGCTGAGCAGGCAGGCTGGACACGTGAGCCTCCTCTGTCTTGCTCTTCCTCTCATCTCCTCTTGTGTTCCTGGTTCTCATGGCAGCCGGGCTGCAGTTCCCTTGGCCCTTTCAACTGAAACTGCCTTCCCAGAGGTCACTCACAATCCCACCACCATTGCTACCTCCAGGGCTGTTCACCTCTGACTTCCTTACAACCCCTCAGCAAGGAAACGCCCGCTTAGGATTTCCCAACTCAGGATTTCTCCTCTTCCCTCCACTCCTGGTTCTTCTCCAAGTCCATGGTTCTTCGCTCTTCCATGGATTCTTCCTTGTCTTTCTTGGTTGGCCTTTCCAGCTCTGTCCCTCTCTAGTTCCCTGAGTCCTGGTCCATTTGCAACTTTAGGGGATACCTCTCTGGAAAGATTCCCAAATATCTGCCTCTGTACTTGAGTTTTATCTTCTCCAGACTCAAGCTGAGCAGTGAGATCTGGATTTAAGACGTAGTTTAAGCTCCTAAACTCTGACCCACGAATTCAGCCACTGCATGGCTGAATAATGGAGACTCCTTAATCTCTTTTTTTTTCTCTTTTTTCATTTTGAGGTGGAGTCTCACTCTGTCGCCCCAGGCTGGAGTGCAGTGACGCGATCTCGGCTCATTGCAACCTCTGCCTCCCAAGCTCAGTGATTCTCCTGCCTCAGTCTCCCAAGTAGCTGGGATTACAGGTGCCCGCCACATGCCTGGCTAATTTTTGTGTTTTTAGAGACAGGGTTTCACCATGTTGGCCAGGCTGGTCTTGAACTCCTGACTTCTAGTGATCCTCCTGCTCGGCCTCTCAAAGTGCTGGAATTACCACTGTGAGCCACCACATCTGGCCGAGGCTTCTTAATCTCCACATGCCCCCAAGGGCCCTCGTCTTCCTTTCTCACACCAAAGCAACTTCTCCTTGTGTGTAGGTCAGAAGGGAGCTGACAGAGAGGGAAAAGCTAAATGTGGGCAGGAGGCAGGTGGAGGCACAGCCTCGAGAAGGCTGCAGGAGAAGGGATCATCGCCTAGACCCCAGTGGGGCTGGGGGCCCTGAGCCCCGGGAGGCCTCCTGACCTGGGAAAGCAGCAAGGTTCTGCGGTGAAGGCCTTGGCCCAGCCCCGCCTGAGGATGGGCTGGAGGATCAGGATCCCATCTCTGCGACTGATGTGGGTACTCGCAGGACTGGGGTCAGGGGAAGACCACCCAGGGAGATCAGGGTTTGGGCAGACAAGAGAGACTTCACTTGTCCCAGATATCACTCTTTTGCCCTCTTTGGTTCCCTGAGGTGACTAGGGTGGCTTTTTTGTGGGGAGGGTAGGCGTGAGTCCTAGAGGTGCAGCCATAGCCGGGAGGTGGCTGGGCAGAGCAGGCAGGATAAAGTGTGCATTGCCCCCCTGCCAGTTGTGTTCTTCCCTGCCCTCTCTCCCCTGAGGCAGGTGGTTTTCACAAATGGGCTGACAGTGATTTGTGAAATCAGGTGCCAAGGTGGGGCAGAGAAAAGCAGCCGCGGAGCTGGGACTTTGAGTGCCACGTGCTGGGGTGTGGTGTCCACACCTGTCCAGTTCGATGGCTTGGGCTTCCCCAGGCAGGAACTGGGATCAGGCCCAGGCCTGTCTCAGGGCTTGGAACAGGGCCAGGGACCAGGCAGCTGACTCCACACAGCTGGCACCCGCCTGGCCCAGTGCCATCTTGCCCTGTGGCTCTGTTTGCAGGAAGAGCTGGACATCCGCCCAAAGGTATCATCTCTTCTGGGAAAGCTCGTCAGCTACACCAACCTCACCCAGGGCGCCAAGGAGCATGAGGAGGCTGAGAGTGGGGAAGGCACCCGCCGGAGGGCAGCCGAGGTGAGCTGGTTGGGGCAGCAGAGGGGCCACACCTGGGAAGACAGACACAGCACCATGGAATTGGCTGTTTCCCCACATGGTGAGCACACCAGGGGAAGTGGGTGCCAAGCATAGTGAGCAGGGAGGATGGGCACTGAATGCCTTGGCTCAGGAGGCTTTAAGAAGTGAGCCAATGAGAATCCCCCCAGGGGGCAGAGGGCCAGGGAGCCCCTCAGGAATGACAGTGGGAGACACAGCTGCCTGTACTCAGCCTTTACTGTGTGCGAGGTACCACACCAGGCCTGGGTTCTCACATGTCAACTGTACAACAAAACCAAGAGGCAGGTGCTTACTATCATCCCCATTTTTCAGATGAGGAAATAGTGTCAGGGACATTAAGGAACTTGTCTAAGGTGACTGAGCTAGACAAGATCAATGTGTAATGCTGGAAGATGGATTTGTAGATTTTATGGGAGACAGATTTGTGGGATATGTAACTATGCAAAATGCCAGATCAATGACATTGTGTGAGGGTGGCTAAGGGTATTGCCCTTGGGGCCAGGAACCAGGTTGTCTTTTGGAAGTCATGCCATCCAGAGCAAGTCACAAACCCTCCTGCTGCTTGCAGTGTTGGCCCAAGGCTCCATTGGCAGAACCCTCCAACACCCCCCAGGTTCCTTGAGTGCCAGGGTCGGGGGGACATGTGTATGTGATCGGAGCCTGATGCTGCTTTGTGGAGCTTCCCTGTCCCACTTTTTGGTCACTAATCCAGTTCTCTGGCACTTCAGCCCTCTTCTCTTTGGGGTGACTGTTACCTCTTTGCCTAGCTCCTCTGTGTCATTGCAGCTCAGTGTAGCTGAGGGCTGGGGATTTTTCTACATTTTTCATTTGGAGGCTAGGGACCCTCCCTCTCCACATACTGACTCCCTGAGGTTTGGGAAGCAGCGGTGTTTTAGGAGGAGCTGACGTCTGGCACTGGCTGTAGTATTCTCAGAGGTCGGCTCAAGCAGAAGGAGCTCCTGGCTGGGATAAGCCAGGCCTGCAGCCTCACACCTGGTCGTGAGGTTTGGGCCTTTCTGGGGTGGGGCTAGCAGAGAAGGTGAACCCCACTGAAGTGCGTCTCTCACCTTGCCCTTCAGGGAGGCAAACCAGCCCACAGTTCAGAGAGAGCAGCTGATACCTTGAGGTCACACAGACCTGACCCTGACCCTGTGCAGCCAGGTGTGACTAGATAGCGGAGAACCCTAACTGTGTCTGGCCATGTCTGTCCAGCACTGCAGGGGTGTCTCAACCTCTGAGAGTGCTCTGCCCACAGTGGGTGACAGGATCCTTAGGTCAGAGCCTCATCCTTGTCCCTTCAGGCCAAGCCAGAGAGCTGGTGGCGGGGAGTGAAGAGGCCCCTGAGAATGGCTAGTGCACATCTCAACAGGAATGTGGGAGGGATGCCTGGGCCAGAGAGGGCCCATCATCCCTTGGCCCAATGGGGAACCTGTGAGGATGCTTAGCTTAGCTATCCAGCTTACCTGGCCCCAGGGTAAGCATGGGAGAGGGTGGCTGGGTGTCCTAGCTGCAGTAGTTTTTTCATGGAAGAAGGAGGAGCCGGGTCAAGTCTTTAAGGAATCAGTAGGAAGTTAGGGATCTGGGGCTGCTGAGTCGTGGTCCTCACCCAGGGCAGGCCTGAGTAGGGGCCTCGGAAAAGGAAGGCTTGAAGCAGGAAGGGTGGGCCTCCTACCAGACCATGCCAAGACCCAAAGCCGCCTCTCCCCAGCAGCTGCTTCAGCTCCAGCTCCGGCCTGATGACCTTCTGAGGCTGCCAGAGGTTATTTGGGGATGCAGAAAGCATTTCCGGCCCGCCCTGCCCTTTCCCACACTGCCCTTTTCTTAGAGTGACTCAGCCTGGGATGGGGGTAGGACTGGGCGCTTTTGCCATCACTATTCTGTGGGTGGCATCCTCTGAGAAGGGCTCAGACAAAGCCCAGATGAGGGGGATCCGTCCCCTGCACTGCTCCACGCAGGACAGGTTGAGGAGCCATTTGTTTTTGCTGAGGCCATTCTGAAGTCCTTTAGGTCACTCACAGGTCTTGCCCCAGGCCAGGACCCTTCAGGAGGGGCATTAAGGAACTTGTCTAAGGTGACTCAGCTAGATAAGATCACGGCCATGGAGTTCTCTTCTCCCTGGCTTCAGGGCAGCACGGGCACTGTCTCATGGGGATTCCCTGTCCCCTCTCCCCGAATGATTTTCACTAATCTAGTCCTTTGGATCAGTGAGGAGGCTTTGCTGGGGCTCCAGTGGAAGCTGTCAGGGCCACACTGCGGAGGTTGCACTCTTGGGGGCTCAGTGCCTCAAAAAGATGTCAGCCAGCCTCTGTGCTCTTAGCCTCTGCCCTGGCCTCCTGGCTGGCCCCTACTTTGCCCTGAGTTGAGAAAGCCTGCCTGGATTTGCATATTAGATCTTCCTCACCTGCCCTACAGCCTGAGCACTTTCTCTGTAGGATTTTCCCAACAGGATGTCCCAGGGGCTTCCGAAGCACCGCTCACTGGGTTCAGAAGCACCTTTTGGGTACCTGCAGGGCCTGCTGGTGATAGAACCATAAACAAGCCAAGCCTGCCCTAATATAGTAACAAAATATACAAGTACATTCTGTTACCATGACCTGTAGTGACCACTGTGATAGGGAGTATCAGATGCCAAAGGAATGTCAGAGGGAGAACCAACTCCACCTGAGGCAACCTTCGGACATCTTCCTGGGAGAGGTAACAGTTTCACTGAAGAGGAGTTTGCCAGGCCGTGAGGCAGGGCTGGCTCTCCCAGGCAGAGTCCAACACATTCTCAGGTTCGCAGAATCTGAGGGACCCATGTGGTCAGGGGCTGGAGCTAGTAAGAGAGGTGATGGGACACATCTGGTGGCCCAAGCCAAGGAGTTGGACAGCACGCTGGATTACAAGACGACACAGAGGGTTTTCAGCGTGGGTGATGAGATTAGACTTGCTTTCAGAAACCTGCTCCAGCAGCAGAGTGGGCTGGAGTGTGGAGAGGTTGACAGGCTCAGGAGGTACCACCCAGGTGCCCCAGGTTCAAGGGACTAAGGCTGGGACAAGGCAGGCTGATCTCAGGGCAGCAGGGAGACAGACTGGGTAGGAGTTAGTGTCTACTGGGACTAGAGTTGGGGGTTGAGAGGGAGGGCCAGGGATGACTTCTGGGACTTTGGCTTGAGTGACTTAGGGCCTGCTGGGTGAGAAGGTGGAGATCTGAGACAAATCCCTCTTTCTAGAAGTTTAACAGAAGAGAGGAAGGGAAGGAAGCAGTACCTTGAGAGAGAGTTAAGTTTCCAAAGCTCAACGTGGGTTTTTAAAAAGAATCAGGTTTTACACCTTCCGAGACTCAACTGTCTTCCTATATGAAAGTCAATAGAGACATCCTAGCTGTCACCCCTACCTGCTGTGTTCCCTGGGGTCCCACTGGGGGAGGGGGCCTGCTGAGTGACTAGGGCTGACCCTCCATGGTGCATCCCTCTGATGCTCTACTTGCCCCCTTTGTGTTCGCATAGGCACCCAGCATGGGCACCCTCATGGGGGTGTACCTGCCCTGCCTGCAGAATATCTTTGGGGTTATCCTCTTCCTGCGGCTGACCTGGATGGTGGGCACGGCAGGTGTGCTACAGGCCCTCCTCATCGTGCTCATCTGCTGCTGTTGTGTGAGTGTCCTGGCGTGGGAGGGGTGGGCTGGGCATGGGCTACAGCTGCCCCTACAGAGCCCACCCAGCTGAGCCGCTCACCCAGGCCCTTCTTCCCACAGACCCTGCTGACGGCCATCTCCATGAGTGCCATCGCCACCAACGGTGTGGTTCCAGGTCAGTGAGCGCCACCCAAGGCCTAGTGGAAGAGAAAAGGACCCAGTATCTGCCTTGACCTACCTGGGAACCCCCATAGCATACCCCTGCCCCAAGCAGTTCTGTAGTGGGCTCCCAATCCCTGATGCCAGGACAGTGCCCACGTAGGAGCTTTCCTGCTTGACAGAGTTGGAGATTGCCAGTGTGGTTTTTGTTAATATAAAAGCAATACCAAAAAAAAAAAAAGGGCAATGTATATTTACTGTAAGAGGGTTTGAAAGTACAAAAAAGGCTGGGCACGGTGGCTCACGCCTGTAATCCCAGAACTTTGGGAGGCTGAGGCGGGTGGATCACTAGGTCAGGAGATCGAGACCATCCTGGCCAACACGGTGAAACCCCATCTCTGCTAGAAATACAAAAAATTGGCCGGGCGTGGTGGTGGGCACCTGTAATCCCAGCTACTCGGGAGGCTGAGGTGGGAGAATGGCGTGAACCCAGGAGGCAGAGCTTGCAGTGAGCTAAGATTGCACCACTGCACTCCAGCCTGGGCGACAGAGCGAGACTCCGTATCAAAAAAAAAAAAAAAAAAATATTAGCCAGGCATGGTGGTGGACACTTGTAATCCCAGCTACTTGGGAGGCTGAGGCAGAGAATGTCTTGAACCAGGGAGGCAGAGGTTGCAGTGAGCCAAGATTGTGCCACTGCACTCCAGCTTGGGTGACAGAGCAAGACTCCATCTCAAAAATAAATAAATAAATAATTAAAAAGTACAGAAAAGTGTAGAATGGAAAATTAAAAGCACCCATAATCCCACCATCCTGAAATCATTACTATTCGCCTTTTGGTATATATAAGTCTTAGGGTCTTATGAAGTATTGCACACGCACACTCTATATAAATTATATATATATATGTATTTCCCAAAAGTATATGTGTGTATATATACATATGCATATGTTTACGTGTGTACATGTGTGTGTGTTTCCCAAGTGTTGAAAACGGTTTTTTGATTTTGGTTTTTTGGGTTTTTTTTTGAGACAGAGTCTCGCTCTATCACCCAGGCTGGAGTGCAGTGGCATGATCTCAGCTCACTGCAACCTCCACTTCCCAGGTTTAAGCAATTCTAATTGATTCTCATGCCTCAGCCTCCTGAGTAGCTGGGATTACAGGCGACCACCACATTTTTGTGTTTTTAGTAGAGACGAGGTTTCACCATGTTGGCCAGAATGGTTTCGAACTCCTGACCTTAACTGATCCACCCACCTCTGCCTCTCAAAGTGCTGGGATTACAGGTGTGAGCCACTGCACCCTGCCGAAAATGGTTTTTTGAAAACAGGATTCTCCGTGGTACGCCATAACCTAATTAATGTGATTATTCTCCTGCCTGTGGGTTCCACTTTTTCACCATTGTATACATTGTTGTCATGAACATCCTTGAACATGAATCTTTGTTCATGCCCCAGCAGTTCCCTTAGGAGAGGGTCCTGGAGGTGGATTACGGCATGAAAAAGATTGACTTTTCATTTATTTATTTATTTATTTATTTTGAGACGGAGTCTGTCGCCCAGGCTGGAGTGCAGTGGCACGATCTCAGCTCACTGCAATCTCCACCTCCCAGGTTCAAGCGATTCTCCTGCCTCAGCCTCCCGAGTAGCTGGGATTACAGACATGCGCCACCATGCTCAGCTAATTTTTGTATTTTTAGTAGAGATGGGGTGTCACCGTGTTGGCCAGGCTGGTCTCGAACTCCTGACCTCAAGTCATCTGCCTGCCTCAGCCTCCCAAAGTGCTGGGATTACAGGCGTGAGCCACTGTGCCCAGCTGACTTTTTTTTTTTTTTTGAGATGGAGTCTTACTTTATCGCCCGGGCTGGAGTGAAGTGGCACGATCTGTGCTCACTGCACCCTCCGCCTCCCAGGTTCAAACGATTCTCCTGCCTCAGCCTCCTGAGTAGCTGGGACTACAGGCGCACACCGCCACGCCTGGCTAATTTTTTATATTTTAGTAGAGACGGGGTTTCATCGTGTTGCCCAGGCTGGTCGCAAACTCCTGAGCTCAGGCAATCCGCCCATCTCAGCCTCCCAAAATGCTGGGATTACAAATAAGGCCTTTTTTTAAAAATGTATATTTTTATCATTTCCTTTTTTTAGTAGAGACGGGGTCTCGTCATATTGCCCAGACTGGTCTGGAACTCCTGAGCTCAAGCAATCCACTCACCCCAGCCTCCCAAAATGCTGGGATTATAGGCATGAGCCACCACACCCAGCCAAGATTGACTCTTTGAAAGAATTTCTTGATCCCTGTTCCCAGATTTTCACCAGAGACATTGTCTCAGCAGCAGATACAACCAGCAACATGAGATGACTCTTGTCCCCCTGTGCTTGTCACCCTGGGGCCTAGTCATGACTCCCTGAGTCTTTTAAGGGTGTTAGACTTTGATAGAAGCACAGATTCAGGGCAGGAGCCGTGGACACTCACCTGGTGGCAGGCCCTGTGCTGGGCCTTAGGGCCAAAAGACTGGATGAGACACAGTCCCTGCTCTGGTCTGGAGGAGTCAGACTAACAAAGGCACAGGCCTCAGGAGGGTGAGGTGGGCTGAGATGGGACACACCCAGCCAGAGGAGGCTGTGGGCTGTGCACAGGGCATTGGAGGATGGTGGCCAGTCAGCCACTGCTGCAGACTAGAGCTGCTCCCACAAAGCAGTCATTTCCATGGGCCATGCTGGACATTCAAGTCAGATGGGGATAGGATCGAATGCCAGCCTAGATGCTTACCCACCTTTCTGCCCTGGGTAGGTCTCCCAGCCCCTCTACTCATCCATAAACAGGAAAAGCAGTCCCTGTCCCTCTGGGCGGTTGTGCAGGCTTGTCACAAGGAGACCCCTTGAAGAAGAACCAGCCTTGACCTGTGCACACTTTCATTTCTCTGCTGTAGCTGGGGGCTCCTATTTCATGATCTCTCGTTCACTGGGGCCAGAATTTGGAGGTGCTGTGGGCCTGTGCTTCTACCTGGGAACGACATTCGCAGCAGCCATGTACATCCTGGGGGCCATCGAGATCTTGCTGGTGAGTCAGGCTGAGCCCTGGCCAACTCTGGCCATGTCCAAACAGTCCCTTTGGACTCCAAACAGAAGGCTCAGGCTGTTCATCCCCACACGTCTGGCCAAGGCCTGGGCATTATAAAGTAGGAAGCCTCTTCGAGAGACAAAGACCTTTGTTCAGGCTGGTCTTCCTTTCACCTCCATGCCATTTTGGGCCAGGCAAGGAAGAGGCATGGCTGCCTTCACCTCGGCCCAGCTGCCTTCACCTTGGCCCTGGATGTTCCGTCCACCTGGGCTCCATTGCAGCCATGGCAAGTGTTCCAGGAACTGTTGTATTTAGCTCAGTGACAGATCTCGGTGGTGATGCAGGCTTCCTTCTGGGCTTGTGTGGGCCCTGGCCAGCTCTGTGTCCTCTGGGGCTCTGTGCCAGGGCACTTCAGATCCACCTTCTCCTTGTCCTTCAATCAGGGTAAGCAGCCATAGAACCCTGCTGGAGGTCGGTGCCCCCTCCATGAGCCCCATGGGAGCTCTGTCAGCCTCAGCTTCTCATTCCCCAATGAACTGCCGTACCAGTGGGAGAAGAGGCAAGGAGCTGCGGGAGGCATGGGGTGACAGGTGCCCGCCCTTGGGGATCCAGAGGGTAGGAGATACCTAGAGGGACTGCCTGGCTGTTCTTGCCTCCAGGTCCTCTACCTGCAGCATGGACCCTGCACCTGAATCTTCTGATTTTGGGGGGCTTTGGTTTGTTTTCATTTCTCATATCCCTTCTACATTCGTTATGTGGGATTTGTCCCTTCTCCTGTTTATCTATTCAGCCATGTCATTATATCTGTATGGAGTTCTGGATATTTACTTTATTCTTTGGGTTGTAATCCAATACTATGATTATTTATTTTCTTGCTCAAACTGTTCCACTTTGGCTATTTAACGATTCAGGTTGGCAGCTATGTTTGGATCCTTTTTGTTTGCTTGTTTTTAAATAACAGCTTTATTAACATATAATTTACATACCATGCAATTCCCATACCAATTTATATACCATTGAAAGTGTACAATTCAGTGTTTTATAGTATATTCACAGAGGTGCACAGTCAATTCTAGAACATTTTCATCATCCCAAGAACCCCCATTAGCAGTCACTCTCCATTCCCCGCCAGCCCTGGCAACCAGGAATCTGCTTTCTGCCTGGGGATTTGCCTATTCTGGGCATTTCATATAACAGAATCATACAATATGTGGCCTTTTGTGACTGGCTTCTTTTAGGTACTCTTATTTTTTATTTTTATTTATTTATTTATTGTGAGTTGGTGTCTCACTCCGTCGCCCAAGCTGGAGTGCAGTGGCATGATCACAGCTCACTGCAATTTCCGCCTCCTGGGTTCAAGCAATTGTCCTGCCTCTCAGCCTCCCGAGTAGCTGGGATTACAGGCTCACGCTACCACGCCCAGCTAATTTTTTGTATTTTAGTAGAGATGAGGTTTCACCATGTTGCCTGGGGTTGTCTCGAACTTGAGCTCAGGCAGTCGGCCTCCCAGAGTGCTGGGATTACAGGCGTGAGCCATTGTGCCCAGCCTATTCTTTATTTTTTTGAGACAAGGTCTCACTCTGTCACCCAGACTGGAGTGCCGTGGCGTGATCTCTACTCACTGCAACCACCGCCTCCGAGACTGAAGTGATTCTCCTGCCTCAGCCTCCCGAGTAGCTGAGATTACAGGCGTGTACCACTACCACCAGTTTTTGCACCACTAATTTTTATATTTTTAGTAGAGACGAGGTTTCACCATGTTGGCCAGGCTGGTCTCAAACTCCTGACCTCAAGTGATCCACCGCCTCAGCCTCCCAAAGTGTTGGGATTACAGGTGTGAGCCATGGCGCTGGCCTATTTTTTATTTCTTTTTTGAGATGGAGTCCCCCTCTGTCACTCAGGCTGGAGTGCAGTGGTGCGATCTCTGCTCACTGCAACCTCCACTTCCTGGATTCTAGCGATTCTCCTGCCTCAGCCTCCAGTTGCTGGGATTACAGGCACGTGCCACCATGCCCGGCTAATTTTTGTATTTTTAGTAGAGATGGCGTTTACCCATGTTGGCCAGGCTAGTCATGATCTCCTGACCTCAAGTGATCCCCCTACCTCAGCCTCCCAAAGTCCTGGGATTACAGGCGTGAGCCACTGCACCCGGCCTCTTTTAGGTACTCTTAAAAAGAAAACCAAAATGACAAGTTTCACTTTCCAAATAAGAAATAAAACCCTCCTTATCCATCTTCTTGTTTCAGACCTACATTGCCCCACCAGCTGCCCTTTTTTACCCATCGGGCGCTCAGGACACGTCGAATGCCACTTTGAACAATATGCGTGTGTATGGGACCATTTTCCTGACCTTCATGACTCTGGTGGTGTTTGTGGGGGTCAAGTATGTGAACAAATTTGCCTCGCTCTTCCTGGCCTGTGTGATCATCTCCATCCTCTCCATCTATGCTGGGGGCATAAAGTCTATATTTGACCCTCCCGTGTTTCCGTAAGTAACCCAGGAATTTATCTGGGCATTGCATGGACATCCCTCCCATGTAGCCAGCCTTTGATGCCCCAGATCCCAGAGATTGCAGGTGGGCACAGGCAGGGGCTTCGACCTGAGTAGGTGCCGGTGCTTCTGTCCCTCACAGGGTATGCATGCTAGGCAACAGGACCCTGTCCCGGGACCAGTTTGACATCTGTGCCAAGACAGCTGTAGTGGACAATGAGACAGTGGCCACCCGGCTATGGAGTTTCTTCTGCCACAGCCCCAACCTTACCACCGACTCCTGCGACGCCTACTTCATGCTCAACAATGTGACCGAGATCCCTGGCATCCCCGGGGCAGCTGCTGGTGTGCTCCAGGGTGGGTCCTCCCTCCCGTCGTCCTGCTCTTGAGCCCACAGGCTGAGCAGGGGCACAGAGCACAGAGCTGTCCTTGTGTGGCCAGCTTGGGAACGGGGGCAGGACTGGCCGCCTTCCCAGCCCCGCAGTGTCCTCCCAGCCTGGCTCCTGGCAGCTGAGTTTGGAGTGAGTGGAGCCTGTCTGGCCAGCATCCAAGGCCTGCAGCAGCCTGTCTTCCCCAGCCACCAGCCCCTGACACTGCCTGGGGATGTTCCCACAGGATCCATAAAGGCCTCTGTGCGAGGCGGGCGGTGGGGGGTTCTGAGTGATGGTGGTTCAGCCACCTTTGTCTGTCGACTTCTAGCTGGGCAGCTCCTTCTCTGTGGTCAGGATAGCCCTGTGGCTGACGCTGCAGTCATTGGGCTGAAGCTGTTCCCTGAGTCCCCAAAGTTGCCCTGCATCTGCGCCTCTGGCTAGGCTGCCCCAAACTGCCTGGGGTAGTGGGGGGTGGCTGTGGTGGTGACACAGCTACCCCTGCAGAAAACCTGTGGAGCGCCTACCTGGAGAAGGGTGACATCGTGGAGAAGCATGGCCTGCCCTCCACAGATGCCCCGAGCCTGAAGGAGAGCCTGCCCCTGTACGTGGTCGCCGACATCGCCACATCCTTCACCGTGCTGGTCGGCATCTTCTTCCCTTCTGTAACAGGTGAGCTCCGCCTGCCTACCCACCCAGCCCTGTCCCCAATCCCGGGGAGCCCCTGAGGGAGTCTCATCTGTTTTTGGAGGCATCATGGCTGGCTCAAACCGCTCTGGGGACCTCCGTGACGCCCAGAAGTCCATCCCTGTGGGGACCATTCTGGCCATCATTACAACTTCCCTCGTGTGTATCCTTTCCCAGGCCTGGGGCAGGTGGGGCAGAGGACGGGAAGCGCTTGGCCTGTGTACGTCGCCAGGTTGCATGCACAGACACCCCACACACTCATATGTAGCTCCCCTTCTCATGCACACATGCACATACACACCTGGGTGTGTATGTCTGGCTGGGGTGGGGGCACGTGGTACTGTTCAGGGACAGTGGGTTGGCAGAGACCGAGTTTTCCTTGACGCCGCCGCAGACTTCAGCAGTGTGGTTCTCTTTGGCGCCTGCATCGAGGGTGTGGTTCTCCGGGACAAGTGAGTGAGCTGGGCCACTCTCTGTAGCAGCGGCTGGGCTTTGGCCTGCCCTCACACTAGCTCCCAACCCCGTGGGTGGTCCTCAGCCTGCTGGCTGCCTTTGGTGGTCTGTGCCGTCCTTCTGGACCCCTGACATCCCTCACTCTGGTGGCCCCTGCAGGTATGGCGATGGTGTCAGCAGGAACTTGGTGGTGGGCACACTGGCCTGGCCTTCACCCTGGGTCATCGTCATCGGCTCCTTCTTTTCAACGTGTGGTGCTGGCCTCCAGAGCCTCACAGGGGCACCGCGCCTATTGCAGGCCATTGCCAAGGACAACATCATCCCCTTCCTCCGGGTGAGCCCCTCTGTACTCCCCCATGGCCTGGCTGCTCCCAGGCCCTCACCCGGCTGGGGAGAGAGATAGGGAACACAGATGCAGCACGTCCTGCCCTCAGTAGCCCCCCGGGGCCAGGCAGCCATCTATGAGGAGCTACTGAGAAGTGCCCTGGGCCTGGCACTCCCCTGGGCCTGGAGCTGCCTGGACCCAGAATCTTCATGGCCTGTTTAGGGCTCATCCAAAGGAGAGAGGCCTGGTGAGGTGGAATCGGGAAGACTGTTGACATCCACAGGGATAGACACAGGGGCGGCCTGAGCCCCCGAGGCGGGCCCTGGGGGTGAGGGAGGCCAGGCTGGGGTCTGGGGCCCAAGGTGTGGAATGGGGGTGACAGGACCCAGCTTCCTTCCTGGTGCACACAGGTGTTTGGCCACGGGAAGGTGAATGGTGAACCCACATGGGCACTCCTCCTGACGGCACTCATCGCCGAGCTGGGCATCCTCATCGCCTCCCTCGACATGGTGGCCCCTATCCTATCCATGTGAGCTGGGACCGGGCAGGGCAGGGGGATGGTCTGGGAAAGGCTCCCTGATCCCCAGCACCTCCCTGTGCCTGTGTCTGGTGTTGGGGGCGCAGCTGGGAGATGTGGCAGGCTGCATAGGGAGATGTGGCCTGGCAGGGCTCAGCCCACCCCTGCATTTAGGAGCAAGCCTGGCACCTATGCCAAAGCTATAAAGTGACCAATAGGTCCACACCTCCCTGAGAGAGCCCCCAGAGCCGGCAGACCTTCCCACTGGACAGGGCAACCACTGCGTCCCTCATGCCTCCATGAAGCCACTGCTGCCCCTTCCATCTGTTGGTTTTTTGTTTGTTTGTTTTTTTGTTTTGTTTTTTTTTTTTTGAGACAGAGTCTCGCTCTGTCACCCAGGCTGGAGTGCAATGGCGCAATCTTGGCTCACTGCAACCTCCGCCTCCTGGGTTCAAGCAATTCTCCCGCCTCAGCCTCCTGAGTAGCTGGGATTACAGACATGCACCACCACGCCCAGCTAATTTTTTGTATTTTTAGTAGAGATGGCGTTTTACCATCTTGGCCAGGCTGGTGTCGAACTCCTGACGTCAGATGATCCACCTGCCTCGGCCTCCCAAAGTGCTGGGATTACAGGCGTGAGCCACCATGCCCAGCCCATCCATTTTCAAAGTCATTTGCTTTTAACATTCTGGAATCAACCAGGCAAATCTGTGTGCCAGTGTCTTGCAGGGAGTGTCCAGTATGTGGTGACTCCCAGGGACCCCGAGGCAGCGCTTGTTTGGTTGGCTCTGTCCAGGCTGGGGTCCTCGCCCACCCTGCTCCGTGGCTGACGCTCCTTCTTGCTTGTGCGGTTATGAAAGGCCTCCCCTTCCCTACCCACTCAGCCTGCAGACTTGACAGGGGCCATGTCTCCCTGAGCAGGCTCCATCCCAGCTACAGCCAGGCCTGCTGGAGCCAGCGCCCTCTTGTCCACCCCCCCACGCCCCTTCCTCTCACCTAAGAGCACACCTGAAACTGTTTTGCCACAGCCGTCTTGGGTGGTGGCCTCTTGTGCCCAAGTCAGAGGCTACATCTCAGCCTTTATCTCGGGCCTCCTGCTGGGAGCCCCTGCCCCCTGGCATGCCCTGTGTGGGTCCTCGGCTGCCTTCCTGGAGAGCTCATGCAGCTGGCCCTGCCCATTCGTGGGACTCCCACACCCACCGCAGTGACTCTTAAGTGTCTCTGAATGGTTGCATTCAAATGGTCCGGCTCATCTTCTATCTTCCCCTTCATGCATGGCAGCCCCTCACCCAGCTAGCTGGTCACCCAGGTCAGAGGCCTGAATGTGGCCTAGAGTCTCCAGGCACTGAGCTCTTCCTGCCGCCCCTGCACCACCCTCTTCAGCTCTGCCCCGTTACTCCCCTTCCCACCTCCTCCAATGGCGAACCCTTGCCCATCCTCTGCGATCTGGCTCCAAGGACTCCTCCACAGTAGTCTCATCGCTTCAGGCCATGGAAGTGGCATCAATGAGGTTGAGAAGACCTGGCTGAGCCATGCAGGGCAGAGACCCCGTTTCTGGGCCAGGCCCAGCCGGACATCAGGTCCCTGGCTGCCGAGGAGGCTGCTCTTCGCCAACCGCCCCCTGTGCCGCAGGTTCTTTCTGATGTGCTACCTGTTCGTGAACCTGGCCTGTGCGGTACAGACACTCCTGAGGACCCCCAACTGGCGGCCCCGGTTCAAGTACTATCACTGGTGAGCCACGTCTCTGACACGGGAGGCCCTGGGGAGGCCAGGAGCCTCATTCTGGGTGAGGCTTGGGCTTCCTGGGTAGGGAGCTCTTGATGAAACACTGTGGGGAGGGAGATTATGGGGCTGGGGGGGACTGGACCTAGGTCTTGCACCTGGTGACCTGACTACCCACCTGGGACCTCCCACCCGGGACCTGACAGGGCTACCAGGACATGGGCCAGGCTGTGGCCAGGGGCCCTCCTGGTCCTGCCCTGACTCTGCCCTCCCCTCTTGTCCAGGGCGCTGTCCTTCCTGGGCATGAGTCTCTGCCTGGCCCTTATGTTTGTCTCCTCCTGGTACTATGCCCTGGTGGCCATGCTCATCGCCGGTATGATCTACAAATACATCGAGTACCAAGGGTGAGTGAGCGCTGCCACCTGGTCTCTGCCAGCAGCCTGCACAGCCCTGAGGGGGCCCGGCTGAGCAGGCAGGGTGGTCTGACTTTGGGGTGGGCAGGGAGCTGGGCCACCGTGGGTGCCAGGACTGGGGACTGTAACTCAGGACCCCTGGGTGGTCTTGAGGGGCAGAACCCCTCCACCTCGCATCCACATAGACAGGACCCCCTGGGCAGCACCAGGGGCTCACCAGCTGTGGTGGAATCTGCAGGGCTGAGAAGGAGTGGGGTGACGGGATCCGAGGCCTGTCCCTGAGCGCCGCCCGCTACGCGCTGTTGCGGCTGGAGGAGGGGCCTCCTCACACCAAGAACTGGCGGTGAGTTCCCGCCAGACCCTGGCCAGGACACAGAGGTTCTTAGGGGTCGCTGTCGGGGTCAGAGGGTCGAGAGGTGCCGGCTCCCCGTCCTGGGGCTGCCAGGGGCACCCTCCTCGGCCATGCTACCCAAACCTGCAGGGACCATGACCCGAGAAGGGAAGAAGAGGAGGGGCTCCCTGGAACGGCCGGCCCTGGTCTCAGGCTTCCCCCACCCGGCCACTGCAGGCCGCAGCTGCTGGTGCTACTGAAGCTGGACGAGGACCTGCATGTGAAGTACCCGCGGCTCCTCACCTTCGCCTCCCAGCTCAAGGCCGGCAAGGGCCTGACCATTGTTGGTTCTGTCATCCAGGGGAGCTTCTTGGAGAGCTATGGCGAGGCTCAGGCCGCCGAGCAGGTACCTGCTTTGGGGAGAGAGAGCTGAGCCAGACTGCAGGGGTCTGGACTGCAGCTGGCACGGAGGGGAGGGCCCAGTCTTGGCCAGGGTGGCCGGCCAGGCAGCCAGCACTGCTGCCACCTGAGAGCTGGCACAAGGGGGAGCCAGCAGTCGCATCTTGAAAACTTGGCCTCTGGGTAGGCAGCTCGTTGCCCCCAGGCCCTCCTCCACCCAAAAGTCGTTTTGTTCCCGAGGGGCCTTGGGAGGAAGCCCAGAGGCAGGAAGCTGATGGCCTCCCGTTGGCCCTGGGTGTGTTCCCCACAGACCATCAAGAACATGATGGAAATTGAGAAGGTGAAGGGCTTCTGCCAGGTGGTGGTGGCCAGCAAGGTGCGGGAGGGGCTGGCCCACCTCATCCAGTCCTGCGGCCTGGGCGGCATGCGGCATAACTCCGTGGTGCTGGGCTGGCCCTACGGCTGGCGACAGAGCGAGGACCCCCGTGCCTGGAAGACCTTCATTGGTGTGTGAAGGCCTGGGCCTGGGCTGGGCCCGGTGGGCAGGGGTGAAGTGAGGTGGCAGTGGCTAGAGGGCCACAGGCTGGTGGTCAGCCGTGCTCTTCCTCCCCAGACACCGTGCGCTGCACTACGGCTGCCCACCTGGCCCTGCTTGTGCCCAAGAACATCGCCTTCTACCCCAGCAACCACGAGCGCTACCTGGAGGGCCACATAGACGTGTGGTGGATCGTGCATGACGGTGGTATGCTCATGCTTCTGCCCTTCCTGCTGCGCCAGCATAAGGTAGGCCAGGGGGTGGGTGCAGGTGAGAGGGGCTGGGCCCTCCAAGGAGCGGCTGTGACCAAACCGCCCACCCGGTCCCTTGCCTCAGGTCTGGAGGAAGTGCCGGATGCGCATCTTCACAGTGGCCCAGATGGATGACAACAGCATCCAGATGAAGAAGGACCTGGCCGTCTTCCTGTACCATCTGCGCCTTGAGGCCGAGGTGGAGGTGGTGGAGATGGTGAGCCCCCTGCCCTGGACCCGTGGATACCATGTCCTGTGCAGCTGGGTCCTCACGGCCAACCCTGTCCCCAGCATAACAGTGACATCTCTGCATACACCTACGAGCGGACGCTGATGATGGAGCAGCGGTCACAGATGCTGCGGCAGATGAGACTGACCAAGACTGAGCGGGAGCGAGAAGTCAGTGCCCTTTGTGTTTCAGGCCAGGGTGGGTGGCAGGGTCAGGACTTTGGAGACCGCATCGGTGGGTGTGGAGGAATCAGAATGACTCACCGCAGCCCTACCCAAGCTAGCGCTCATTTCCCAGAGGCAAGGTGGTCACGTTGCGCCAGACAGGCCCCGTCCCCCTTTTCCTATGGGACCAAGGCTATCTCCTGCAATTGTCCCCAGGCCCAGCTGGTCAAGGATCGGCACTCAGTCCTGCGGCTGGAGAGCCTGTACTCGGACGAGGAAGATGAGTCTGCAGTGGGGGCTGACAAGATCCAGATGACATGGACCAGGGACAAGTACATGACTGAGACCTGGGACCCCAGCCATGCCCCTGACAATTTCCGGGAGCTGGTGCATATTAAGCCGTGAGTGCAGCAAAAACAGCCCCAGCGGCGCTGGAATCTAGGGGTGGAGGTGGGGTGGGGCAGACAAGTAGTGTTAGGTGGGCCAGGGGTGGGGACCCTCCTTGCAGGATGGCTCATGGTGACCTGTGACTGCCTACACTACGTGTAGGGACCAATCCAATGTGCGGCGCATGCACACTGCTGTGAAGCTCAATGAAGTCATTGTCACGCGCTCCCACGATGCCCGCCTGGTTCTCCTAAACATGCCTGGCCCACCCAGGAACAGTGAAGGCGACGAGAACTGTATCCCTTTGTGGAGAGGCAGGCAGTTGGGAGGTGGACAGCATGGGAGGTCAGGCCAGCAGCTCCTCTCCCAGGCACCCCTGGGTGGGCGTGGCCCCGGTGGCCCGGGGTTGCCCATTGATTCGGTTGTTGCCTCCTTGACTTGAGGCCCTGCAGACATGGAGTTCCTCGAGGTGCTGACCGAGGGCCTTGAGCGGGTGCTGTTGGTGCGCGGTGGTGGCCGTGAAGTCATCACCATCTACTCCTGAGCCCAGTGTCATCTTGTGGCCTGGAGTTGAGGTCTTGGCCAGGACATCACAAGCTGTGGTCTGGGGTAACAGCCTCTTCCCAGCACCCACCTGCCAGTCCTGCTTGCCTGGCCCTGTCCTGGACCCAGCTTTGCTAGGTCTCCTTGGAAACCAGGCCTGGGCCTCAAAATGGAGATGGATCCCAGGTCTTGTGGGACCCTGGGAGGTTTGGGGACTTTACTGTCTAGCACCCCAGTAGGCCTGTCCTGGCCAGAGAAGACTGGTAGAGACCGAGTGGGGTTTAAAGGCAGCCGGCCTGGCCCAGCCCAGGAGCGCTATTTATTGCATATTTATTATTTGGATGTCACCATCAGAGACGAAGGGAAGGGTAGCCAGGGAGGGAGTCCAGCCCAGCTGCCTGCAGAAAGATCTGGCTCAGTCTACTATGGGCAGGGCCCCCCACCAAGCTGAGCCAAATGGAGACAGCCGAGCTGAGGCCTGACTTTTTCAATAAAACATTGTGTACTTCTGGGCCTCCTGCTGCCCCGGCTCTGTTTCCCCTGGCGCCAAGAGAAGAAGGCGGAACTGAACCCAGGCCCAGAGCCGGCTCCCTGAGGCTGTGCCCCTTTCCGGCAATCTCTGGCCACAACCCCCACTGGCCAGGCCGTCCCTCCCACTGGCCCTGGGGCCCCTCCCACTCCCACACCAGATAAGGCCAGCCCAGTGCCGCTTCCTCTGGCAGTAGGCACCAGGGCTGGAATGGGGCCGCCCGGCTCCCCATGGCAGTGGGTGCCGCTGCTGCTGGGGCTGCTGCTCCCTTCTGCCGCCCCCTTCTGGCTCCTCAATGTGCTCTTCCCCCCGCACACCACGCCCAAGGCTGAGCTCAGTAACCACACACGGCCTGTCATCCTCGGTAAGCCCCCACCAGGCCCCTGATGCACCACGCCAGACCCTGGGGAGCCTGGGCCCCAGCCCCTGGCAGCTGACCCGGCCAAAGCCCTTTTGCTTTGCATAAGCCCCGACATAAGTACCTGCCGTGGTGTGGGGAGGGGCCAAAAGCTTGTCCCGTAGAGGAATGACCTCCCTTCTCCCCCCACACTGTGTCTCTCAGTTGTCTGACCCAGGGGGGCGGAGTGGGGGACTGGGTGTGCCTGAGGTCTTGGCTGGGGCATCACAAGCTGTGGTCAGTCACAGCCACACCAGACTCTGGGCCAAGCCCCACCACTCCTTCCTTGGCCCCCACCCACCAAGGACAAGATGCCCAGCCCAGGACCGGTGAGCAGGAGAGGCCCATCCATGCCCGGCCCCTATTAGGCCCAGCCCCCATGCCCCCAGACCTATCTGTTCCCACCTTGGACTTTGGCAATAAAGGAGCGCCAGGCTGGGTGTTTGCTCTGCAGAGGCAGGGGTCAGCGGCCTTGGCCTCAGCACCTCGGCACCTTCCCTTCCTCAGGGAAGCCTGGGCTTTGGCTACTGGGGGGACAGCGGGGAGAGGGGGTGTAAGCAGGGGAGGGTAAGTGTGCTTTGTACCTGGGGGTTGAGGGTGTGGGAGGTGGGGGGTGGGTCTGGTCACTGCAGCATCTGGGGTGACTGGGGTAAGGGTCACGGGGGGAATCCAGAGTCCAGAGTGAGGGCCGCTGCTCACAGTGCCCGGCTGCCTGGGGAATCAGCTAGAAGCCAAGCTGGACAAACCAGATGTGGTGAACTGGATGTGCTACCGCAAGACAGAGGACTTCTTCACCATCTGGCTGGATCTCAACATGTTCCTACCCCTTGGGGTAGACTGCTGGATCGATAACACCAGGTACAGCCATGTGCTCTGCCCCAGCCCCGACATGCTGCCCCTTGGCTACTGGCTGCTGAGTGGCACCCCCGCCCCGCAGGGTTGTCTACAACCGGAGCTCTGGGCTCGTGTCCAACGCCCCTGGTGTCCAGATCCGCGTTCCTGGCTTTGGCAAGACCTACTCTGTGGAGTACCTGGACAGCAGCAAGCTGGCAGGTTTGTGTCAGAGGGCAGGGCTGGGGCTCCAGGCTGGGGTGCTGGCCCACAGAAGGCATGGCCCAAGCCCCTGGTGCTGCTGCTCCCCCGACAGGGTACCTGCACACGCTGGTGCAGAACCTGGTCAACAACGGCTACGTGCGGGACGAGACTGTGCGCGCCGCCCCCTATGACTGGCGGCTGGAGCCCGGTGAGTGTCTCTGCAGATGACCGGCTTGGGGTGGGGCAAGTGCCCCAGACCCCAGTTGCCCTGACCCCTTCCACCCACTGCAGGCCAGCAGGAGGAGTACTACCGCAAGCTCGCAGGGCTGGTGGAGGAGATGCACGCTGCTTATGGGAAGCCTGTCTTCCTCATTGGCCACAGCCTCGGCTGTCTACACTTGCTCTATTTCCTGCTGCGCCAGCCCCAGGCCTGGAAGGACCGCTTCATCGATGGCTTCATCTCTCTTGGGGCTCCCTGGGGTGGCTCCATCAAGCCCATGCTGGTCTTGGCCTCAGGTGAGAAGGCCTCGACCACTTATGCCCAGCAATGGGTGAGACCAAGCTGATCCTGGGCCTGCCTTCATTGCGACTCCTGCTCACAGTGGCCTCTAGGGGTGCTATCTACCACCCCCGGCCAGCATGCTCGCTGTCACTGGCCCCCAGAGCAGTGACCCTGGCCTGGGCAATTAGGGTGGCTCCTTCCAGAGTCTGTGTCAGTGATGGCAAAGGGGCAGTGAACACAGAAAGTGAATCCCAGCTATCTGCCCCCAGGTTTGTTCCTTGTAGCCCCAGAGCCTGCCTACCCAGCCCTTGCCTGCCTTCCGCTTGCTCGCAGGAGCGCCTTTGCCCAGGGATGTGCTTTACTGAGGATGGATCTGCCAGAGCTAGGGCCAGACCCCCCGAGGCCCCGCCTGCCCTTCCCTAGGGAGTGGCACCAGGGCCCAGTACTGACACAGCTACCACCTACTCCCCACCCCCTGTACCCTGGGAGCTGGTCTGGAAAGAGAAACACAGTCTGGACAAGAGAAACACTCATCGGACACCACCAATAAACATCAAACAGACACCTCTTGTTTCCCCCTTTCTGGAGCACAACTCTGTGGCCCCCATTGCTGCACAAGCCACACAAGGAGCAGAAAGACACATGCCCGAGGGAGGACAGCCAGTACTGCCCCCACCATCCCGGGCCTCACCCACCATCCCCACATGCCCCGGTCCTCAGCCCTGCCTACATTTTTTTTTTTTTTTGAGACAGGGTCTTATTCTGTTGCCCAGGCTGGAGTGCAGTGGCGCGATCATAGCCGCAGCCTCAATCTCCCTGGCCCAAGCAATCCTCCTGCCTCAGCCTCCCGGTTAGCTGAGACTATAGGCACACACCACCACACCTAATTTTTGTTTTTTAGTAGAGACGGGGTCTTGCTATGTTGCCCAGGCTGGTCTCAAACTCCTGAGCTTAAGTGATCTTCCTGCCTCAGCCTCCCAAAGTGCTGAGATTACAGGCATGAGCCACTGTGCTGGGCCTTTTATAAAATATTTGTTTATTTATTTTGAGATGGAGTCTCACTCTGTTTCCCAGGCTAGAGTGCAGTAGTGCACTCTCCACTCACTGCAACCTCCGCCTCCCCAGTTCAAGTGATTCTTCTGCTTCAGCCTCCCTAGTAGCTAAGATCACAGGCATGTGCCACCACGCCTGGCTAATTTTTATATTTTTAGTAGAGACGAGGGTTCCCCATGTTGGCCAGGCTGGTCTCGAACTCCTGACCTCAAGTCATCTGCCTGTCTTGGCCTCCCAAAGTGCTGGGATTACAGGCGTGAGCCACCGTACCCAGCCCTATTTATTTATTTTTTAAGCTGGAATCTCACTGTGTCACCCAGGCTACAGTGCAGTGGTGTGATCATGGTTTACTGTAACCTCAAATTCTTAGGCTCAAGCAATCTTCCTGCCTTTGCCTCCTGAGTAGCTACGACTAGAGGTGCACTCCACTATGCCCAGCTGATTTTTTTTTTTTTTTTTTTGTAGAGACAGGGTCTCACTGCATTACCTAGGACTCCTGGCCTCAAGTGATCCTCCTGCCTCAGCCTCCCAAAGTGTTGGGATTACAGGGATGAGCCATGGCAGCTGCCCCTGCCCTCCTTTTGAAGCCCTACAGCTCCGCCCAACAGAGGTCTTATCAGGCCTTCTCATTGAGTAAGCTGACACTGAGCAGCATTGAATATCAGGCCTGCTCAAGCCTGTGGCTTAGAATCTGTGTCTAGATTGGGCAGGGACAAGATTGAGCATCTGGCTGAGCCTACACTCAGCAGGTTGTGGGCCAGGGGTAGCCAGGCCTGGCTCCCTGTCCCACCTTGCTCCATATCCACAGGTGACAACCAGGGCATCCCCATCATGTCCAGCATCAAGCTGAAAGAGGAGCAGCGCATAACCACCACCTCCCCCTGGATGTTTCCCTCTCGCATGGCGTGGCCTGAGGACCACGTGTTCATTTCCACACCCAGCTTCAACTACACAGGCCGTGACTTCCAGCGCTTCTTTGCAGACCTGCACTTTGAGGAAGGCTGGTACATGTGGCTACAGTCACGTGACCTCCTGGCAGGACTCCCAGCACCTGGTGTGGAAGTATACTGTCTTTATGGCGTGGGCCTACCCACGCCCCGCACCTACATCTACGACCACGGCTTCCCCTACACGGATCCTGTGGGTGTGCTCTATGAGGATGGTGACGACACAGTGGCGACGCGCAGCACCGAGCTATGTGGCCTGTGGCAGGGCCGCCAGCCACAGCCTGTGCACCTGCTGCCCCTGCACGGGATACAGCATCTCAACATGGTCTTCAGCAACCTGACCCTGGAGCACATCAATGCCATCCTGCTGGGTGCCTACCGCCAGGGTCCCCCTGCGTCCCCGACTGCCAGCCCAGAGCCCCCGCCTCCTGAATAAAGACCTTCCTTTGCTACCGTAAGCCCTGATGTCTATGTTGCAGGTTGAAGGGAGGCACTAGAGTCCCACACCAGGTTTCACTCCTCACCAGCCACAGGCTCAGTGCTGTGTGCAATGAGGCAAGATGGGCTCTGCTGAGGCCTGGGACTGAGCTGGGCACCCTAGATGTGCAGCTGCCCACTCTTCTGGTCAAGCTGTTGAGGTAGTGTGCACCATGCCTGCCTCTGTGCTGGGCGTGGGGACTGGAGCTGGCTCCACCCGCAGCTGTCAGAGGAGCACGGGGCGGGGGGGTTGGTGGGGGACAATTTGAGCTGTCTCTTCCAGCTCCCAAAAGGGCAGGTGAGACGACCTTTTGAGTGCTGGATGAATGACAGGGCCATAAGAGTTTAGAGGCCGGGCACGGTGGCTCACGCCTGTAATCCCAGCACTTTGGGAGACCAAGGCAGGCGGATCACCTGAACTCAGCAGTTTGAGACCAGCCAGGCCAACATGGCAGAAACCCCCGTCTCTACTAAAATACAAAACATTTGCCAGGTGTGGTGGCATGCGCCTGTCGTTCCAGCTACTCAGGAGGCTGAGGCACGAGAATCATTTGAACCTGGGAGGTGGAGGTCACTGTGAGCCAAGATCACGTCATTGCACTCCAGACTGGGCAACAGAATGAGACTGTCTCAAAAAAAAAAAAAAAAAAAAGAGACTGGGTCTCAAAAAAAAAAAATTTAGAATTAAAATCTGGGAGTGACAACCATTAATCAGATTTCACTAATGAAAGTTTAATTACTAATGAAGCTAAATGCTCTGAGGAAAGCTTAGGAAGCACAAGAGGCTGAGCCTTTCAGGTCAGCAAAGGCTTCCCAGAGGAGGCAGTGCCTACACTGAGGTCAGAGGGACAAGAAGAGTAATGGACCACTGTAAAGACTTGGGTTTGACTTGATTGAGCCCAGGAGTTCGAGACAAGCCTGGGCAACATAGTGAGACCTCATCTCTACAAAAATTTTAAAAATTAGGCCAGTGCGGTGGCTCATGCCTGTAATCCTAGCACTTTGGAAGGCCGAGGTGAGTGGATCACTTGAGGTCGGAAGTTTGAGACCAGCCTGACCAACATGGAGAAACCCCATCTCTACTAAAAATACAAAATTAGCCGGGCATGATGGCGCATGCCTGTAATCCCAGCTACTCGGGAGGCTGAGGCAGGAGAATCGTTTGAACCTGGGAGGTGGAGGTTGCAGTGAGCTGAGATCACGCTATTGCACTCCAGCCTGGGCAACAAGAGCAAAACTCCATCTCAAAAAAAAAAAAAAAAATTTTTTTTAATTAGCCAGGTGTGGCCACACCTGTGGTCAAATCTACTAGGGAGGCTGAGGTAGGAGGATTGCTTGAACCTGGGAGGCAGAGGTTTCAGTGAGCCAAGAGCAACGGCAAGACCTTGTGTCAAAGAAAAACCAAAAACGTAAAATAGGCCAGGCACAGTGGTTCATGGTTGTAAGCCTAGGACTTTGGGAGGCTAAGGAGGGTGGATCGCCTGAGTTCAGGAGTTCAAGACCAGCCTGGGCGACATGGTGAAACCCCATCTCTAACAAAAAAAAAATACAAAAAATTAGCCAGACATGGTGTGTGCCTGTGGTCCCAGCTACTCAGGAGGCTGAGGTGGAAGAGTGCTCGTGCCTGGGAGGCAGAGGTTCCAGTGAACCGAGATCACACCACTGTACTCCAGCCTGGGCAACAGAATAAGACCCCATCTCAAAAAAAAAAAAATTAAAATAAACCCTTTGAGACGGGGTCTATTGCCCAGGCCGGAGTGCAATGGTATGATCCATACTCACTGCAGCCTCGAACTCCTGGGCTTCCAAAGTGCTGGGATTACAGGTGGGAGCCACCAGGCCCAGACTGCTGAAGGGTTTAAACCAGAGAAAGAGTGTGACCAGATTTCCAATTCAGAAAGACCCGCTCTCTGCAGGGTAAGGTGTAGCCTGAGGTGGGGGGCAAGAATTGCAAGGTAACCAGGGAGGCCAGTGCAATGTCCAGGTGGGAGAGGATGCTAGCTGAGATGAGAAGTGCTAGGAAAAAGATGTGTGCAGACAAGAGTTCACTGGGGAGGTGAAATAACAAGGCTTGGCCATGAGTGGAACCCAGCACCCATGGTGCCCCTCTTAAGAGAGAGAAGATGGCACCTGAGACGGAAGATGGAAAGACCAGGGTCCCTGTGACTGAGGACTGAGCCTCTGTTTGAGGTTTCGCGGAGGAGTAAAGGCAACAAAAGAGGCGAGAGTTGGAAGAAAGGTGACAAGGAACAAAAGTCAGCTATGCCTGATGCTACTGGGTGGCCAGCAACAATGCAGACTTGGCCAAGGCTCTGAGAGCTTTACTATGCTGGGACTGGAGGTCAGAGTTGAGGCTAGGGTAAGAGCAAGCGGCTCAGATGGAGGGGGAGGAGGACCTGAACAACGTCCAGAAGGGAAGAGATTTGTCCCTCTCTCCAACAGAGGACCCAGTGAGCAGCACAGAGGGCACAGCAAGGGACATCATCCGGTTCCCCAAATGCTCAGAGCCACAAGCAAAGCCGAAAGTGAAAGACAAGATGCAGAAAACCGCCACGGGCCTTTGAGGAAGGGTAAAGGCGAAAGCGAAAGCAGGAAGGACAGACGTGGAGCCTAGCAGAGGACTTTTTAGCTCCTCACTGGCCCTGCTTGTCTGACCGACCCATTCGCCCGCGACCCCTAATCCGCTCTGCCTGCCCCAAGATGCTGAAGCCAGCCCTGGAGCCCCGAGGGGGCTTCTCCTTCGAGAACTGCCAAAGGTGAAGCGGGGCCGCGGGGGGCGGTCACTCCTGAGCCGCCTCTGCTTGGTCGTGGCCTTTTTTCTCGGCTGGGGGTGGGGGAGGGTGTGTTGGGCGACTTGGGTTCCAGGCTTACCCCGGAAGATGAGGGAGACGGGGACCAGGTTAGCGGAAGCAACAGGGGTCTTGAAAGCAGAGCCGAAACTTGGGCGCCCTCCTCCGTTTCCAGAAATGCATCATTGGAACGCGTCCTCCCGGGGCTCAAGGTCCCTCATGCACGCAAGACCGGGACCACCATCGCGGGCCTGGTGTTCCAAGTGAGCAGCGGGGAGGGACGGGGAGCTGGAGGGGAGCCGGGAGTATCGAGCAGGCCCTGAGGCTGCGGTCCCTCCCTCTCCTCAGGACGGGGTCATTCTGGGCGCCGACACGCGAGCCACTAACGATTCGGTCGTGGCGGACAAGAGCTGCGAGAAGATCCACTTCATCACCCCCAAAATCTAGTGAGACTCCCCAGCCCAGTTCCCGCACGCAAAAAAGAACGGCCCCCTCGTTCCCATTCCGGTCCCCGAACGTCCCAGCCCTGCCCACACCGATCCTCCCTTTTCCCTCAGCTGCTGTGGGGCTGGAGTAGCCGCGGACGCCGAGATGACCACACGGATGGTGGCGTCCAAGATGGAGCTACATGCGCTATCCACGGGCCGCGAGCCCCGCGTGGCCACGGTCACTCGCATCCTGCGCCAGACGCTCTTCAGGTGCGGGGGCGGGGCTAACAGGACCCCAGGAGGGGTCGTTGCGGGGTCGGGGCCAATGGAAGGCGGGACAGAAAGAAGGGCGGGGCCGCGACGGGCCAGGTGACCGGAAGAGGCCGGCCCAACAGAAGCTGGGCTACAGGAAAAGGTGATGTCAGTCATCGGGCGCCAGGCCACAGGAAGGGGCGGGGACAGCACCTAGGCGCGGGGGCGTAGAGGGGCGGGGCCTAGGCCCCCGTTTGTGGCCGACCCCGCCCATTCTCGAGCAGGTACCGGGGCCACGTGGGTGCATCGCTGATCGTGGGCGGCGTAGACCTGACTGGACCGCAGCTCTACGGCGTGCATCCCCATGGCTCCTACAGCCGTCTGCCCTTCACAGCCCTGGGTGAGCGCTTCTGTCCCTTCTCCTCGAACTCTGCCCCTGTGACCTTGGCCTCACTCCAAACGGCGTGGCAGCGGTTGACTTCAGATGCTTTTCCTGCCTTCAGGCTCTGGTCAGGACGCGGCCCTGGCGGTGCTAGAAGACCGGTTCCAGCCGAACATGACGGTGAGCGGCCTCTGTCCCCGACTTTGTGGTCGCTAGTGGGATGTGCACCCGGGAGCTGGGGTAGCACAGGACCTTGACCCAGTGCGGGTGGGGGAAGGCTTGTCGGAGGAGGTGACCACTGAAGGGTGAGTGGAGTAAGGGCAGAGAAGTGCGGTCCCGACACAACACCGTCCAATACCAAAGCCTGGACGGCTGGGAGAAGTGGAAGCTCACAGAGGATCTTTACGAGCGGAGGGCGGAGGGAAGGACCAGTAGGGTCCTACTTATATCAACGTCTGGAGCCTAGATTTTGTTTGGGGTGGGATGGAAGCACGTGATGTTGCCTCGGAGGTGGCTAAGGCTCAGAGGGAGAAACACAGTGGGGGTTTGGGGGGCAAGACCAGATTGGGTGAATGGATAGGCAAGTCCCCAGGCTGTAGCCTAAGTTAACAGCAGAGGGCCCGTTAGGCCTCACACACCTATCACCACAGCTGGAGGCCGCTCAGGGGCTGCTGGTGGAAGCCATCACCGCCGGGATCTTGGGTGACCTGGGCTCCGGGGGCAACGTGGACGCATGTGTGATCACGAAGACTGGCGCCAAGCTGCTGCGGACACTGAGCTCACCCACAGAGCCCGTGAAGAGGTGAGAGCTGCAGATCGGGGACCACAGGGATGTGTGGGGCTGTAGCAGGGGAGATAGGGGGCTGCAAAAAGGGGATGGGCCACATGACAGGCCCATGTTCAGAGGCTGTCCCTCCTCCCTCCCAGGTCTGGCCGCTACCACTTTGTGCCTGGAACCACAGCTGTCCTGACCCAGACCGTGAAGCCACTAACCCTGGAGCTAGTGGAGGAAACTGTGCAGGCTATGGAAGTGGAGTAAGCTGAGGCTTAGAGCTTGGAACAAAGGGGAATAAACCCAGAAAATACAGTTAAACAGATGGCTGTGTCATTCTTGAGTGGAATGGGGTGGGCAGGCGGCCAGCAGGGCTCTGTAGCTAAGGCATCCCTGCAGGGGCCATTACCTACCATAGCTCTAGTGTCTGGCCTAAGAGATGCCCTTCATCCATAACCTCAGGCACATACAACTCCAGAACCCCAGCCCTGGCCAGCATTGCAGGCTTGGTCTCCACCCAAACCTTCCTTCTGACTCCACACCTTGGAGGCTCCCCCACCACTCCACTGCCTTGCTCTTGCCCTCTAGTCCACTGAAGACTTGTAAAACACCAAATACCCCATGTACTACCCCCTCCTAGAGACTTTCCATGGCTCCTCAGTGGCCCAGGACAAAGCTCATACCTTTCAGTCAGGCCCCCACAGGCCCCACTGAGGGCTAAAGTGCTGACAAGAGGAGCTGCTCCCTGACTCTAAGGCAAGTTCTTACCAAGCACTACTCACCCTTGCAACATCTTTACCCATGACACCCCTCAGATGACGAGGCATGCCTGCACTGCTCACGTGAAGCTCGGCTTCTGTCTGCACACGCTGGGCTTGTGACTCCAAGTTTTCCAGGCTAACAAGGGTCACAGGACTCACATGGGGAGAGATGACATGTTTCTCCAACAAACTTTGCTGGGCCCCTGCTCAGTCTCAGGCCTGGCTGCTGGGTACCAGCAAGAGCATCCTGCCCTCAGCAAGAATGGCTGAACTCCGCTGGAGCTTCAGAAATGTCAGGGAGAGTCTGCCCAGGGCCCAGGACCCAGGGAGGGTCTATGCCAGGCTGGACATCCCTGGGCCGCTGACTGTGCTCCCTGCACCCCAACATTATATTATGAATATTTGTAAATGTAACTGAAAAGTAGAAAGAGTTGTATATTGAATACCCTTATACTGTCAGGTCACCACAGACCTGACAGTACTTTGTTATATTTGCATTATCATCTATCCATCCCTCTATCCATTAATTCATCTCTTTTTTTTTTTTTTTTTTTTGAGACAGAGTCTCGCTCTGTTGCCCAGGCTGGAGTGCAGTGGCACAATCTCAGCTCCTCTGCCTCCCGGGTTCACGCTATTCTCCTGCTTCAGCCTCCCGAGTAGCTGGGACTACAAGTGCTCGCCACCACGCCCGGCTAATTTTTTTTTTGTATTTTTCGTAGAGACAAGGTTTCACTGTGTTAGCCAGGATGGTCTCGATCTCCTGACCTCGTGATCTGCCTGCCTCGGCCTCCCAAAGTGCTGGGATTATAGGCGTGAGCCACCATGCCCAGCCAATTCATCTCATTTTTTGACTGATGCGGTTTCTTTGAGATGGGGGTCTAGCACCATCGCCCAGGCTGGAATGCAGTGGTGCACTCATGGCTCACTGCAGCTTGGAACTTAAGGGCTCAAGTGATCCCTCCTGCCTCAGCCTTCTGAGTTGCTGGGACTACAGGTGTGTACCATCATGCGCAGCTCATTTCTTAATTAAAAAATTTTTTTTTTGTAGAGACAGGGTTTCATCATGTTGCTCAGGCTGGTCTCAAACTCCTGGAATCAAGCCTCCTACCTCTGCCTCCCAAACTTTTGGGATTACAGGTGTGAGCCACCACACCCAGCCCTGATCTGTTCCTGAATCAGTTAAAGCCCTCACATTCCCGGAAGGAGGCCAGCCAAAGCACCTGTTAGAACTTTGCACACAGGGTGTCTTCTCCCTTCAAGCTTGGCCTGCAGCTCAGTAACAAATGGGCTGCAGACACCAGGGGCTTGCCCATGGGAGCCCCAAGGCCTAAAGAGGGTGGCAGAGATTTGATGTCTGTCACTCTCCACCTGCAGCCTCAGTCCAGGGTCTGCCAGGCACCAAGAGTTCACACTGCCCTCCTAAATGCCAGGCCCTTCATAAGTATCATCTCATTGTTAAGAGTGGGGGCTTCAGCGCCAGACAAATGTGGGTTTGTGTACAACTCAACCACGTGCTGGTGGGAGAGTCACCATCTCTGAGCAGACCTGTGACTCCTGTTCCAAACGGACGAGGAACCACTGAGATGATGTGTTAGGACTCCCAGCCTGCCAGAACCTCACAGCCCCTGGCCCTTCACAGCAGTCGACCACCGTGTGCATTCCTTCCACCAGTCAGAACACCCTGGACGCTGAGCGGCCTTCTCTGAGAGCCTGGTGCCTTTGATAGCCCTGGGTGACTCCTCTGATCCCAGCCACCAGGTTGTCACTATAGACCTAATTTAACCATCTGTCCTCGGTACCCAGGGCTCAACATTTGGAATGGGAGGTGGTTCTGGGAGCCAATTAGAGGCCAGGCTTTGGGAGGTGGCAGAGGTGAGAGCCTCATACCTGGGCTCTGTCTGGCAAGTCTAGGCCTGGGTCAGGGGACCTTGGCCTAAAGGGCCTGTCTTGCCTGGAGCATGGGAGGGGGCTGAGTCTACACAGCTGGCCTGGCCTCAGGCCTGGAGCTTTAGCTCAAGGACGAGAAGACCTATAAAGCCAGACCCAGCTCCCAACCTCACATCTGCCACGATGTTGCTGCCCAGCCTGACCCTAAGCCTGGTTCTCCTCGGCTCTTCCTGGGGTGAGTGGGCCAGGACCAGCCCTGATTCAGCCCTGGGACCAACTCAGCTCCCAGCACCAGCCCAGAGAAGGAGCTAGGCTGGCTGGAAGGGACGAAGGTGGACAGAGTGGGCAAAAGAAACAGGATATGCCAGGACAGGGGAGCAGGAACAGGCCTGCAGGGCTGGGAGGGGGCAAGAGGTGGGGTTGTCTCACGAATAGGACCAGAGCTTGAGCCAGGCCCTGGAGCCCGGGAGGGTTTAGGAAGCTGAGACAGGAAGACCTGTCCATGTCTTTTAGAAAGAACCTTCTGGCTGCATGAAGGGTATGAACTGTTCAGGCCGGGAGGGGGCAGAGAGACCAGGGGTAGACATGGGGAACAGCGGGGACTAGGCTGGAGAAAGATGTAGAACAGCAGGGCTGGGGGACTGGTTGGGTGGGGATAACCAAGAGAGCTGTGGGGCCCGAAGGTGCTTGCATGTACCCTGTTGGGAAGGGGTAGTGCTGTAACCTCTCAACAGACCTCTCTGGGGTGCACAGCCTGGGGCACCCAGAAGGAGGTGGAGAAAGGTGGGCTGAGGCATGGGAAGCAGGTCCTCATTAGCCCAATGGCCAGGCTGCAGCGTTCCTGCCATCAAACCGGCACTGAGCTTCAGCCAGAGGATTGTCAACGGGGAGAATGCAGTGTCGGGCTCCTGGCCCTGGCAGGTGTCCCTGCAGGTACACCACCGGAGGGGTGGGCAGGGTCCTGGGTACGTCATGCCTAGGGGCAGCCTCAGCAGCCCACCCCCACTCTGACCTCTGAGCCCTGACCCCGGACAGCAGCGGCTTCCACTTCTGCGGTGGTTCTCTCATCAGCCAGTCCTGGGTGGTCACTGCTGCCCACTGCAATGTCAGGTGAGTGCCTGCACTCCACCTGCCCTGCCCCTCGCCTCTTCCTGCCTCCTCCCCTAGCTGTCCCACTCTGGTGCTGGCCTCCCTGCAGCTGCCTAATCCCACCCCTCTGCAGCCCTGGCCGCCATTTTGTTGTCCTGGGCGAGTGTGACAGATCATCGAACGCAGAGCCCTTGCAGGTTCTGTCCATCTCTCAGGTGAGTGCCAGGGCTGCAGACACGGAGGAAAAGTGGGCAGTGCAGGTGGGTGGGTGCTGGGAATGAGGAATTCAGGACATGCCCTGGCCTACCCTGCTGAGCACCCATCAGAACAACATGGATTGTTTCTGACCCCACAGGCCATTACACACCCTAGCTGGAACTCTACCACCATGAACAATGACGTGACGCTGCTGAAGCTCGCCTCGCCAGCCCAGTACACAACCCACATCTCGCCAGTTTGCGTGGCATCCTCAAACAAGGCTCTGACTGAAGGCCTCATGTGTGTCACCACCGGCTGGGGTCGCCTCATTGGCGTGCGTAGGAACTCAGGCCAAAGCTCAGGGTGGGAGGACTGGGGTGGGGACCAGTGTTCTGGGCCCCACGTGACCACCCCTCCTGGCCCACAGGCAACGTGACACCAGCACGTCTGCAGCAGGTGGCTTTGCCCCTGGTCACTGTGAATCAGTGCCGGCAGTACTGGGGCTCACGTATCACTGACTCTATGATCTGTGCAGGTGGCGCTGGTGCTTCCTCGTGCCAGGTGAGCCCCAGCACCCGGTCCTCTGCACTGTCCTGTGGTACACCTCCCCACCCCACCCCCACTCACTTCTCCCTCCCTCTTCCCTCTCAGGGTGACTCCAGAGGCCCTCTTGTCTGCCAGAAGGGAAGCACGTGGGTGCTTATTGGTATTGTCTCCTGGGGCACCAAAAACTGCAATGTGCGCGCACCTGATGTGTATACTTGAGTTAGCAAGTTTAGCGCCTGGATCAACCAGGTCATAGCCTACAACTGAGCCCACCACAGGCCCCTCCCCAGCTCAACCCATTAAAGACCCAGGCCCTGTCCCATCATGCATTCCCGTCTTCCTGGCTCAGGAGAAAGGAGAGGCTGTTGAGGGTCCGACTCCCTACTTGGACTTCTGGCATAGAAGGGGCTGAGTGACTCCTTGAGTACCAGTGGCTCTTCCTAGAGTAGCCATGCCCAGGCCAGGGCCCCCACCCCTCCTCCAGGGCAACCCCTTGATCCTACAGCAAGAAGCCAGAACTGTGGGAATGAATGGCAGCCCTCCCTGGAGAGGCAGCCTGTTTACTGAATACAGAGGATACGTTTACAAACTGAATACGCATAATAAATAACTGCACATTCTCCATCCACAGTCCATGGCATGAAGGCCCAAGTGGGTCTATCAAAGGCCCACATCTATAAACCCCCTCTCCTGCCCTCAGGACCAGGCCCACCCTGGGCAAGAGAGAACATAATCCCCAGGCCTTCAGGTCCCCAGAGACACTTGGGGAACTGGGGGGAAATTTTGAGGCCATGGGGCTTGGTTCTCCACTGCCTCCTGCCCAGGGGGCAGTGGGGATGGCAGGAGGATGTGTCTAAGGCATAGTCGACTTGGCACAGAGTGGTCTCTTTAGTTTTGTTTCCCACTGGAGGTGGCACATGCAGGAAGAGGGCCTGGCCCAGGCTGCCGACCAGCAGAAGCTGAGTGGGAGCCAAACCCTCCCCCAATGGCAGGGGCCCTGCCATCGGGCTAAGGCCAAAGCTGGGCCCTGGCCCCATGCTACCCACCGAAGGCAGCTGTGGAGGAAGGGGCTTGGGTTCCAGCCTGGTTTGTGGTAGGGGGAGATACCACAAAAGAAATGGGGACGGTTCTGGCTCAGGCCTCTGGGAAAGCAGCCACCCAACCCCACCCACCTCCCGCAGGGGATCCTTCCAGCTTGAGGCTCAGCGGGACACAGACTGGAAGGTTAATGCTGTGAAGGGAAGCAGCACAGGGTGGACGGGGCAAGGCGAGCTGTGAGAAAGCAGTGCCCCAGACACCCAGGGTTCAGAGGCAGGTCACACAGTATGGCTAAGTTCCAGGGATGGGTGCACAGAAGCTCAGCAGAAGGGGAGAGGTAAGCAGCCAGGGACCTTCCCCCAGGGCGGCAACTCCTACCTTCCCATGTCCTCGTGGAGGACTACGGGTGTGCACGATGGGCGTGCAGTGATCACTCCCAGGCTGCCAACACCCGTGCAGACACCAGATGGCGCCTTCATGCAGCTGCAGAGGAGGGAGCAACAGAGCCTGAAGGGAAAAGGCAATGGGCTGCACCAAAGGATAGAACCCAGGCTGACACTGGACCCTAATGGGGAGGACCCCCTTCCCTCTGCCTTGGCCCCCAGGTGCCCCATCCCCCAGGTAGCAGCAGTGGGGCTCCCTTTAACCACCCCCAGTTGGGAAGGAGGCACCTGGGGAATGGAATGGACATCCAACGGGGAGAGGGAGGTAGCGATGAGCTCTACAAAGAAGGCACCAAGGGTGGTGGGTTGAGACCCCTCAGAATCTGGAGAGGCTGGAGCCTGGGCAAGCCGACGACCAGCATGGCCACACAGTCCAGAAGGGTGAAGGTCCATGCCATGGCCCTCCACCAGAGGTCCTGGGACCAGGAAGGCTCCCTGGGGGCAGGCACCATGAAGGACGACAGATCTTGGCTGGGAGGTGGAGGGCTGTTTCAATCTAGCCAGGGGCTACGGGTCCAGTCAAGGCACAAGCTTTGTGCCTACCAGGGTCTCCCACTGGAGCATAATCTTAAGGATCAGGATGCTTGGGAATGTGTGGAGCCAGGGAGAAGGGCTCTGTGGAGGAAAGGGGGTCCCAGAAGTAACTGTCCCAAAGGGTCCTGAGGCCACAGGACACTACACCCAGCACTGCAGGTCCCTTTGATTTGGGAAGAGTCAAAGGGCAAGGGAGACAGTGAAGGCCAGGTCCTATCCCTTCCCAACTCCACCAGAGCAGCTGCCCACCAAGAGGGGTATCAGTGCCAGGTCAGGCTCCCAGTCAGGGGGAGTCACAGCCCCCTGCACTACCTCCACACTGTCACACCTGGCCCTGGCCCAGGCCCATGGCGAGGACAGGGGCTGCTGAAGGCACAGAGAAAGGGCTGGAGCCAGACATTCTTCACCTACTGCGGGCCACATAGGCCTATCTCCAGAGAGGGCATCGGGCCCAGATTACACCACAGTGTGTGGCCAGGCTGGGCCGTGCCTCATGTGTGCACAGCCAGGCGGCTCAGCCATTGTACTGCTGCTGGTAGCGCAGGTTGAGCTCCCGCAGCTCCCGCTCCCGCACACGGCGTGACTTGTTGGAGCGTGTGGAGCGGCTGGAACGTGTGGACTGGGCAGATTTGGTGCTCTGGCAGCGCGAGGAGGCACGTTTAAGGAGGTTCTGGGATATGGAGCGGTGCAGGTTCTTCATGGATGAAGAGGCAGCCATGCTCACCACCCACGGGTGCCTCAGGGCCTGCAGTGCAGTCATACGGGCTCCAGGGTCCACTGTCAGCAGGCGGTCAATGAAGTCCTTGGCCAGGTTGGACACACTAGGCCAGGGCTAGAGACCAAAGACAAGCATTAGAGTGAGAGCATCCGACACTGCCCAACCCATCTGGATGAGGCCACTACTCAGCATCCCTCCACTTTCCTGAGAGAGGTACTGCCCCTCCTCTCATGTAGCGCTTGCGGCCTCCCCGCCCAACGCTGGCCCAGGCTGAACAGGGGCTGCTCTCCAGGTGATGGAGTCTGGCAACGAAGGAAAGGACCTCTCCACTCTCCCAGGGAGCAAATTCTATGGTGCACTGGACCCAAAGCCGGGCTCAGGGAGATGGCCTCTGCCAAGAGCCCCCAACTTGCCCCAGGAGTATCATAACACAGGGGACTGTAAGAGAATGACTCAAACTTTCCCACCACATCCTAAGTCAGATTGAAGCTCCAATATCTGGATGACCAGGATCAGGCTACTTAAATGGGAACTTCCTAGTCCTTACAGAGAAGATCCAACCTCTCTCCAACTGCCGAAGCAGTGGTAAGAGACCACTGCTCCCTGCCTCCGTCTCCCAGCATGGGGAGGAAAGGAAACAATTCAAGGCAACTAGATTTCCCAGTCGGCTGAGGGCAGGCGCTCCCAGGACAAGGAAGGAACCAGGACCCTTCTCAGTGGCACCCTCCAGCCCGCATTACTTCTCTAAGCCACAAAGGGCTCCTGGCAGTGCTGTGTGCCAGCCTCATTTTAGTACATTCTGTCCCCTGGGAGGAACTCCATAAAGCCCACTCTGCCACATGCACCCCGGGCTGCCTCATCTCAGCCCCGAACCCAGCAGCTGTCTGTCTCAGGGCCTCAGGCTGCACAGCTGTCTTCACCTGACTGGATCCTCAGGTTCTCAGGGTAAAGGACACTTGCTCAGACTCCCTCTTAGCCCCCAGTGCTTCCAGCAATTATTCCAGCTGTAACTTGAGACTGCAATTTCATATTTATTATTCCCATGAGATAACGCTGAGCTGGATGAGCCCCTGCCTGGTGCTGTGCATACAGGAAGCACTCAGTAGGCACAGGCTCAGACAGTAAACAACCCACGGTGCTGCCAGATGGGTGCCCTTTCCTGGAGCTGCTTCCAGGCCTTGGGGCTCAGCCAGGTGAGTCCTTGCATCCCTGCATCTCCTAGGAGCACTTTTGGCATGGGCTCTGATGCTCCCCCAAGGATAGGCAGCTAGGACCTTTCCTGAACCTGCTGCAGATGACTCAACAGGGATGCTAACCATCCTGTCACTTTCCCTCCTGCCAGCTGAGGTCTGCCTGTTCCATCCATGGCACCCTTCACCTTGAGGAACCCCTGAACATGCCCTCCAGGGGGTTCAGGAGGATCCGAGAGCCCACCTTCAGGGCAGGTGCACAGCCATCTAGCAGACACACACACTCACTGACTACTGCTACTCCCAGTCTGGCTCGCCTGACCTCCAACTCTTCTCCTACCACCCTTCCCCACTGCCACAGAGGGGTGAGGCAGGGAGAACACGCTTCCACCGTCCTGAGGAAGGGCTGGGGCTACCTGCAGCTGCTGTCTTCACCCACTCTTTGGAAGGTTATTCCAAGTTTTACTGAGCTGAAGTGGGAGCAACAGGGGAACCATATTCCCAAACACACCTAACAGGGTCATCCTCTACAGTGGGCCAGCAGCAACCCAGTGACTCCTGGGGAGATGCTGGCCCTCAGGAGGAGGAAAGTCAAGGTCCAGGAGCATGCAGCCAATGGAGGCCCATAGATGCGTTACTATCCAAGGGCGCAGAGTGCAACAGCCCTCCTCGACAGGCAGGTAAGTCTCCTGGGGGCTTGTGTAGTTCAAGATTCATATTGAGGGCCAGGTGTGGTGGCTCATGCCTGTAATCCCAGCACTTTGGGAGGCTGAGGCAGGTGGATCACAAGGTCATGAGATCGAGACCATCCTGGCCAACATGGTGAAACCCCGTCTCTACCAAAAATACAAAAATTAGCCGGTCGTGGTGGCGTTCCTGTAGTCCCAGCTACTCAGGAAGCTGAGGCAGGAGAATTGCTTGAACCCGAGAGGCGGAGGTTGCAGTGAGCCGAGATCGCACCACTGCACTCCAGCCTGGCAACAGAGCGAGACTTCATCTCAAAAAAAAAAAAAAAAAAAAGATTCATATTGAGGTATTGAGGCCGACATGCAGGGCAACTGGACTAGACAGCTGCCACAATAGCTTTTGGATCACAGCTCAAGAAAACCCCAAAAGCCAGGAGCAGTGGCTTCCGCCTGTAATCCCAACACTCTGGGAGTGTGAGGCAGGAGGATTGCTTGAGCCCAGGAGTTCAAGATCACCCTGGGCAAGATGGTAAGACTCCATCTAAAAGAAAAAAAAAATTAATGAAAATTTTTTTAAAAAGAAAGCTCCATGGTTGCCCCCTGAACACAAGAAACCACTACTGGTAGCAGCCAGTCCAGACCACAGACATTCACTGTAGCCCCCATCACCCACCGGAGAGACAGAAGCTTGATGGAGACAGCACACACACAGCTGAACAGAGTGGGTCAGGGGACACCTCTGCTGCCTGCTGGCTTTCTACAGTCTCCAGGAAGAGGAGGACTCACTAGGAAGCACGCTGCAGCTCAGTCTGGCCTGTTGCTGGAACAGCCCCAAGACAGGGCTGACAGCCCAGGGTGTCCCAATAGGGCTGGGACATGGATTCTGCCCCTGCCCCTTGGTCCAGCCAAGACAAAAGAGGGGCAACTCCCCTACAGAGGCCAGGAGCCTGAACACGGATGGACTGGAGGTTTCACCACTTCACATCCACACCCAGCCAAACCGTGGACCTGAAACTCCAAACCAGTCACCGGTGCAGTCTTGGAGGGGCCTCTCCCCAGACCAGCCCTATGGGCTTAAATGTCTCCATCTTCAGAGTGGCACAGGTTCACACCAGCAGGCATCAACCCCTGCTGCTCGTGGAGCGGCCGGCCTGTTAGTGCCAAAGCGAGCCAGATCGATCCCTCTCCCCCTGCTCCCCAAGATTCTAGCCTCACCAATTACTATGGGCGTTGTGGCTGTGTGCAGAATGCACATGGACTCATTTGTCTGAGGGCTGGCCTGGCCTCTCTGGCAGGTCCCAGCTCTCCCCATCTTTGAAGAGCTGTGAGCAGCTGGGCCAGGTGGGTCCCCCAAGCCAAAGTGACTCAAGTCATCCTGACCTGGCCCCCAGCCTAACCCTTGTACACAGAGGAAAGTCAGGCTGAACACAAGAAGGTGGTCCTCATCCAGTTCACTGACAGTGAGGCGGGGGCTTAGGGTGACTTTCAGAATAGCAGCCTCTAGAAGCCCTGCTGAGGCCTCCCACAGGGCTCAGAAAAGTAAGGCTTTCCACACTCGCCCACAGCCAGGCTTCAGGCCTCACATCAACTCAGCACCTCCTAAGAAAGCACTCAACACCAGCAGCCCAACCCACCTGCTTCCCCTGCAGCCACATAAGTACGTGTGTCAGCCAGGGGCTGACTGGCCGGGAAGCATTCTAAGCAGGAGAAACGGGAAAATGATGAATAGTCATGCCCTTCAGTCTCCACAAGTCTGTTTGTTCTGGGTGAAGAATGGAACTCTTGCCTCAGTATACTTATTTGAGCCACACCAGGGACACACATGGCCTCAGTTGGCTGACAGATGGCACAGGTGCCAAGACCCACCTGGGCAGTCTCTGAGGCTTCCACCTGCTTCTGGGTCGATGTGGAGCACGACGCACAGAGGGAAACACTAAGATGTCGGCTGGCTCTACGCCCAGACTCTCAGATCTTCCCTTGCTCTGGGATCAGAGAACAGCTTTCATACCCAGGGTGACAGTCTCCACTCTCTCCTTTCCACAGTCTCTGGGCAAGTCAGTGGCTCACATCTCTAATCCCAGCACTTCGGAATGCTGCTGTGTGAGTGAGGGCTGGGCCCTGCTTCAAGAGGAAGACAAGCAGGGGCTGTGGGAGGAGGGCATCACCTCTGCTCTGATTCCAACCATCAAGCTGGCTGCCTTTCTCCTGAGTCCATGGCCCTCAAAGAGTCCTTTTCCCCTTGCAGTTAAGGTACCTGCTCCTGATGTTGGAACAGCAAAGATGCCAATAGTGGGTATGAGGAGCAACCTCTTCCGTGAGCACCTCCTTATCAACTGGCCTTCCTCATCCCCCTACCCATGCTGGGCCGAAGCCACTCCTAGGCAGTGGAGTCCTACTCCCCCTGGAGAGGGAGAGGCAGCAGAGCAGGAAGGGCTTTCCGCTCCCGCCCGAGGACCCCCCGCACCAACCCTTTTCGTTTGCTCTAGCTCTAATGTCTGGCACAAGGGCCTGGCATGAACACTACCCAAGCCACTGCCAGCGGTCTCACCTTGAGCCGAAGGGCTAAGGAAACAGAACAGCGCCAGCTCTCGCAGAGGCTGCAGACAGAGGAGGAAGCTGCTTCTTTCTGGCAGCAAACACAGCTTACAGGGTGGCCCTAGACTTCCTCTGGCAGGCAGGGCTGCCTACTGGCAAGTGAGGCTGGGAAAGAAAAGCCCCTTGGTGTGTCTTCTGAGTGGCATCTGGGATAGGCTAAAGGGTTGCATTGCAAACCCAGCAACCTGAGTTCTAGTTCTACTCTCTCTGTCGGCCTTAGATAAATCACACCACCTTCACTTTTAACAGGAGGAAGGGGCTGAATGTCATGAACTCTAAGTCTCTTCCAGTTTCTAAACTCCTGAATTCCTTTTTCTCCACCTTTTCCTTCATGTGGCCACAAATGAAGCACAGAGTCTAGCATTTAAGCTGACCTCTTGAGCCCTGGGTTCCTTATCCAACCGACGATGATTCTGGGGCAGGCTGGCTGACAGAGAAGGTGGCCCCACCACAGTGCTGCTAGAGAAGGGATGGGAAGGGAGGAAGAAGCCTGGGCTTTGCTACCATGACTCAGTTCTTCCTTCAGCTCTATTTCAAGATGTATTTTCAGACCCACTATTCCCACCTTCAAAGGCCTCCTTTCTGTACTTACGTGGGCCTGAATGAGAGCAGAGAAAAGGGCACAGAATTCTGGAAACAGAGCTTTGAGTTTACTCAGGAAAGCAGCATGACAACAAGAACGGCACCCTGTGATGCTGCCCATGACGAAAGGCATCAGCAGAATTAGATACTGTGTGGCAGCAGAGCCAGCATCCCCTCCTCTGGTCAAAAACCCATCATCCTGGTGCCTGCGCTTCCAGACCAGACAGAATCTACCACCCTGGGACCTGGCAGAGGGCGGGTGAGGGGCAAGCAACAGAAAAGGGAAGGGTGTGGGGGGAGAGAGCCTGAGGAGAGAAATAGAGGGAAGAGAATGCAGTTTTAAAAACAAGTAGAGAATTAAAAAAAAAAGCAAAGAATCAAGATTAAAATGAGAAAAGGTGTGACAACTTAAAGGTTAGTAAAGCTGTGTTCTGAAACTTGAAATGGATAACAAAATGAAATGGTGTGCCCCCACCTGTCCCTGCCCAGAGCCAGAGTGGAGGGGAAGGAGAGGAGGGAGACAGGGCACAACTCAAGATCGAGAAGGATGCTATTTGCTCGCTTTGCAATAGGCCTGTGCCACCAACATAGCGATGTCTGCTTTTAACAATGTCCTGGAGTAGCCCTGGAAGGTTCCAGATTTAGAAGCCTGCTGCAGCGTGATCTCTTTCATCTACACTCATCAAGGGTTCCACTGAGGCCAAGTGGTTCCCAGGGCCCAGCCTGGTTTTTTGATTTTTTTTTTTTTTTTTTTTTGAGAGAGAGGGAGTCACGTTCGGTCACCTAGGCTGGAGTGCAGTGGCGCGATGTGCAATCTTGGCTAACTGCAACCTCCGCCTCCCAGGTTCAACCGATTCTCCTGCCTTGGCCTCCCGAGTTGATGGGACTACAGGCACGTGCCACCATGCCTGGTTAATTTTTTGTATTTTTAGTAGAGACGGTGTTTCACCGTGTTAGCCAGGATAGTCTTGATCTCCTGACCTCAAGATCTGCCTGCCTTGGCCTCCCAAAGTGCTGGGATACAGGCGTGAGCCACAGCACCTGGCATTATTTTTTTTTTCTTTTTCTGAGACGGAGTTTTGCTATTGTTGCCCAGGCTGGAGTGCAATGGAACCATCTCACTGCAAACTCTGCCTCCTGGGTTCAAGCAATTCTCCTGCCTCAGCCTCCCAAGTAGCTGGGATTACAGGCATGCACCACACCACAATGCCCAGCTAATTTTGTATTTTTAGTACAGATGAGGTTTCACCATGTTGGTCAGGTTGGTCTCGAACTCCTGACCTCAGATGCCACCCACCTTGGCCTCCCAAAGGGCTGAGATTACAGGTGTGAGCCACCGTGCCCAGCCTTTTTTCTTTTTCTCAACTTCCTCCCATCCTAATTTCTGAGGCAGTTTGGAGGCTCAGTGACTGTAACCATCTCATCCACACTGTAGTCTCTGTCCCTGGAACCCCAGGCATACAGGACTTGGCTTAGGGCCAGTGGTAGGTCAACATGGGATGGCAGGAAGAATGAAGAGATGAATGTGACTAAGCCTTCTGCTCCAAGCTGGCTGGGCCACAAGGGAGCAGAGCTCTCTGGGCACCACACATCTACCGAGGGACGTCAGGCACGATGGAGAAGGGTAACCTTGTGTGATGGGAGGACTGACCAGGGAAGGTGAGCTTGGAGGGGCACAGCCAGTGGGGATGGCTGGACCAGGTCACCATCAGCTATGCCATGCAATTGAGAGCCAGCCTCCACCTCAGTAGGTGTGGGAGGAGGATGAGCATGGGAGGCTATGAGTGGATCTAAAGAGGTCAGGTCTGGACACAGTGGCCCACACCTTTAATCCCAGCAGTTTGGGAGGCCGAGGCAGGAGGATCACTTGAGGCCAGGAGTTCAAGACCAGGCTAGGCAACGTAGTAAGACCCTATCTCTACAAGAAACCTAAAAAATTAGCCCGGTGTGGTGGCCCAGACCTGTAATCCCAGCTACTTGGGAGGCTGAGGCAGGAAGATGGCTTGGGCCCGGGAGTTTAAGGTTACAATGAACTATAATCACACTACTGCACTCCAACTCTTGTTCCTCTACAACAAGACCTTGTCTCTATTAAAAAAATAATAATATCTGGGCGCGGTGGCTCACGCTTGTAATCCCAGCACTTTGGGAGGCCGAGGCGGGCGGATCACGAGGTCAGGAGATCGAGACCACGGTGAAACCCCGTCTCTACTAAAAAATACAAAAAATTAGCCGGGCGTGGTGGCGGGCGCCTGTAGTCCCAGCTACTTGGAGAGGCTGAGGCAGGAGAATGGCGTGACCCTGGGAGGCGGAGCTTGCAGTGAGCCGAGATTGCGCCACTGCACTCCAGCCTGGGCGACAGAGCAAGACTCCATCTCAAAATAAATAAATAAATAAATAAATAAATAAATAAATAAATAAATAAATAAAAATAAAAAATAAAAAATAATAATAAATAAAAATAAAGAGGTCGGAATGTGGGAGAGATGACAGCCCAGCAGCTCCCAGAGGAACTTGAGGGCCCAGAAGTGACAGAGCCTGTGAAGGGCAGTGCTCTCCAGGTGGAGACAGACAATGAAAAGACAGGAGAGGGAGGGGATGGCTGACGCACCAGGGATGGCTCTGAGTGCAAGCCACCACACCCTGCTCTTTGTTGGCCAGGCCTCAAGGGCTGGAGGTGGAAAAAGTGATGAAAGGCAGCTGTGACCCAGGCTGACGTGATGCTATGGGTGGTCAGCAGGAACGGCTGAATGCAGCAGCATGGCGGGTGGGTCTGCTCCTGCCACTACAGGGAAGTTGCTACTTTCTGGGGTGTATGAAACCAGGGCAGCAGTGACAAAGGGAAACCTAGAGGACAGGGCTCTGGGGAGCCCAGTGTTGGCACAGAGGTGACACAGATGGGGCTGCTGCTCTTCTCCACTCAGAGCTTCCTCCGGCCTCAAATGGAGAGAGCTTCCTCTGCCTTCCTGCCAGAGATCTCCAACCAAGGGCAGGTCCCCAGCCACAGTGACCAACTGAGGGTCCACTGCCTCCATCCAGTGGCCCAAACCATGCCACCTCCCAGTGACCAGTCAGGAATCCAGCCTGAGGGCATTGGCTCCTGCAGTGAAGGAGGGAGACTTAATCTGTTGAACACTTCGTGTTTTGGTGAAGTGGGGATGGCTTTTCCCAAGGGAACCTTCCTGGCCAGGTATGGGGGCATCTGATCATCCTCATGGGATCCTCACATACAGACAGCATAAGCATCCGGCACTTGACATGCAGCAGCCCCAGCAGGCCGGCAGGGAAGAAGGGCTTAGGGACAGATGCCTCATAGCAAAGAATTCTAAACTGATTTGTGTTTGCTCGTGCTGTCAGCTATTCAGACAGTTGTGGGAAAGCCATCCTCTGACTCTGGTAGCAGGGGTCAGTGAGAAGAGAGGTGAGCTGATGGGTCCATCACAGTCCCCACCCACACTGAAGGTGAGAAAAGTCAGGCAATTAAAGCATCCAGGAGAATCCAAGCATAAGCCAGGAAACATGCTCCCCGCTTCCCTGCCTCCACTCTGCCACCAGCATATACATTTGGTCTCCTGCTCTCCAGACACCCGGATAGTGCTCCCCATGACTCTGGGATGAGGTCCTATCCCTGTTCACATGGCTGCTCCTTGTGACATATGGGGGGAGATGAGGGGCAGGGAGGGAGACAGAAAGTCAGAGCATAGGACCAGGCCGCATAACCAAGCCCTGTCACCTAGAGATCACTGAGACATGCCACATTCTCTGCATCTCATTTTATCTTCTACATCCCAAGGCATGTTAGAGTCACTTTAAGAAGTGGGGAGGCCGAGCGTGGTGGCTCACACCTGTAATCCCAGCACTTTGGGAGGCCGAGGCAGGCAGATCACCTGAGGTCAGGAGTTCCAGACCAGCCTGGCCAACGTGGTAAAACCCCGTCTCTACCAAAAATACAAAAATTAGCCAGGTGTGGTGGCTGGCACCTATAATCCCAGCTACTTGGGAGGCTGAGGCAGGAGAATCGCTTGAACCCAAAAGGTGGAGGCTTTGGCGAGCCGAGATCACACCACTGCACTCCAGCCTGGGTGACAGAGTCAGACTCCACCTCAAAAAACAAAAAAGAAGAACTACAGCTGGTCAAGCTCATTGCCCCTTCAGGTATACTTAGCCCCAGATCAATGTATGGTCAACCTGCAGACCAGACACCCACCCCTGGGAGGCCACCTCCCACCAGCCCTTGTCACCCAGGTAGCAGCAGAGTGGCTATGAAGGTGGGCTTCCTCTCCCAACGGCACTCTGTCCCCTGCCCAGCAGCACTCACAAGGCTCTGTGAGAACTTCTACCCAAGCCCATCTGTTCCTGGTACAGTCACCTGGGCTCACCCACAGCTCAGAGACTGGCCAAGCAGAGGAGGGTGATAATTCAGGATGCTGAATGCAGCAGACAGCAAAGCTCCTAATGGCATCACTCTAATATCAATCCTACAAAAGCCCCTTCATCCGTCCTGCCTCTAGGAATAGAACTCTTGACAAAAGCACTGACATCAAGGATGTCACATTTCATGTCAAGTGAATCACAGACTCTCCGCATTGGAGGACCCTGACAGTTCTCTAGCATGAGTCTGCAGCTAATGACTCACCTTCTGTGCCATCCTTTAGAAACAGCTCCTCCAGGCCTCCTGTTATAGGAAGCCTCCTCTCAAGGTGACTGTGTCCTCAGACTGCTCTCACATTCACACAGGCCTTCCCTACCTCTCCCAACCTGTGTCTCCCCACCACTTCCAGCATGCCCTCTCCACTCCAGTGCCTCTGGGTGCTGGGTAAACATTCAGATTTCTCCCTTCCAGTCATCTCCTCCTCAGCATTTACTCCTCTTCCAAGAGTCTTGTATTTGCCCTAAAAGTTGACAAGCACACACCAGCCCTGGGCCTTTAAATCCTCCCCCTGCCTGCACCCACAGGCAGCTGTGGCCAGCAGCCTCCTAAGCGCATTGCCAGCAGGCTCTCTGCTTCCTCCTGGAGTCTGGCCCCTTGAGGGGAGCACTCCACTGGCTGCACAGCCTGTCTGCCTGCCAGCAGTCACATTTGGGACACTTCCCAGGGTGTCATCAATAGCCACCGGTGCTTCCCTCAGGAGAAGCCAAGAGAAAGTTCCCCCACCAGTTATCACTTATAAATACTCCAGTTCAACCCAGCATACAGGTACCACTGTGCACTAAGCCTGGACACGACAGTGGACAGCATATGTACTGATGTACACGCTGTCCTCAAGGACCCTACAGGCTAGACAGGAGAGATGTGTCCACTGATCAGTAGCCAGAAAGCACTGAAACAAGAAACCAGCAACGTGCTGAGGCACACATACCAGGGAGAGCAGACTGCAGCGCTAGACAGGCCAAGAACTCTGAAGCCGAGACAGCCTGGAATCAAATCCCAGATGTGCCACCCTCCGGTCAGGAGACCATGGCCAAGTTATATAACCTCACCATCCTCAGTTTCCTCATCTGTAAGGTGGGGGATTATGTACCACCTGGCAGGGTTGTCATAGATTGGAGATGGGGGTACAGAACATTCAGTCCTGGGTCTGCTACTCAGTAGGCACCACACAATGGCAGTAGGCAGAATTATTTCTAAAGGAAACAACTAAGACCGATACTGGGAGCAGCATGAACAGTTGAGGCAGAAGCTTAGTGTGGAGAGTGAACGGGGGCAATGGCTCAGGCCTGTGGTGTGCAGGGAGTGGGGTGGGGTCTAGGGCATGGGCTTCGGGCTGGGGGATCTGGAGTGCCAGGATGGTAGGCAGGACCCCACATGCTCTCCAGGTCAGAGGGTAGCCCGGAATCCTCTCCAAGTCTGCCCATACAAGCTGATGTCCCTCCTGCAGAGCTAGGACTCTGCTCCATACTCCTTCACCTCCTATACTGTGGCTTACATATGCCATGTGGATCCCACTCCCTGGGATCCCTGATCTGCCCCAAACATCCCCAGGAGGACAGGATGGAATTATTCCAATAGCCTCCAGTTAGCCTTCCTCCTGCCAGGCTCCATTACCACTTTCTGCTGCCTTCCTCCTCCATTACCCAGAACCCAGAGGGCTCCCAACAACAAACACCAGACCTGCCCCAGCCTCTTCAACCTCTGCTCTGTCACTCCCAATCTCCTGTTTATTCTGGAGCACTCAGCAATGCTCCCTTCTCTGGGCCTCCTCCTTCTCAAAACTCATCTTCTGCAGGAAGCTTTCTATTCAAGTCCGTGGACGCCACTGAGCCTGACAGAGGACTGGGGCTGCATGGACAGAGCTCGCAGGAAACAGGCACACCAGACCCGGCCTGGTGTACAGGGGAGAGCACTCTACGGGGTCAGGGAACAGGAAAGGTGCCCCTAGAAAGGCACCAAGCACCATGAGACACTCGCTGGTGAGGAATGCATACCTCCAAACGCTGCTGCGTCAGAGGTCCTTCATTCACACAGCAACATCCCCCTCACCATGGAACACACTCTCTCTCTCACAGGTTATCCTGGCAGAGCCTTGCTCACTTAGATGGCCTTCCTAAGGGCAAACACCTATTACACATATAGGACAGATGGCTGGAGTGGGTGGGGTCAGGGCCCAACCACCTGACCTGAGCACCACAGTCCATGTTCCAGACTGCCCAGGCCCGGTGGTTCTATGCCAAGGCCTGTGTTCACATGTGTCTGCCAATGCGGGTTCATCCTATGGCCATTGCCTATTCTAGTTCCTTCTCCCCAGGCAATCTCAACCTCTATGGATAGGAAGAACAGGCCTTCACGTCTCTTGCATTTTCCCCAGGAGTGAGCAGGTGTGCTTGTGGGTGGGCAGTGGCCAGGAGAACAACAACAAAAAAAAAATGCCTGTCCTAGTATCCTGGGATAGAGCTATAAAAGCATGCCAGGTTGCTGGCAGGAACTTGAAGGAGGTGCTGCCTCTGCTTACCAGGAGACCGTCTAGCTGTGAAGTGAGTGGCTGGAAGGAGTGATTGCTGGGTCCCATTCTAGTGATGTCTGTCCTCACCTCCATGCAGAAAAGTAAAGAGAAACCAGGGCCCTGCCAGGGAGTGGCAGAGGCTGGTACTTCTCAGACTCCTGATGTTCATGCACATCCCCTGGAATCTCGTTAAAATGTAGATTCTGATTCAACAGGTTTTGTGGGGCCTGAGGGTCTGCTGGACTGGTCTCCAGCTGAGAGAGCCTGATCTCATGATAAGGACCCCTCCCCCAGGAAATGTCCCAGACAGATCCCTCCCAACCCAGAGCTCTCCACAGGGGGTGGTAGAATCTGATTTTTGGGGTCAGGCAAGCTCCTGGTCACAGATAAGGGCCACCAGAACCTGCCAGGATTTGCCTCTGGAGCTGGGAACTGATGCTTTTCAGCTCCAGGTAAAGGGTAGTGGGAGCAAAGGCTGAGCAGTGCCTCTCCGACACAAATATACACACACACACACACACACACACACACACACACACACACACACGCACACTCTCTCTCTCTCTCACTCACTCATTCACTCACTCACTCACTGTGAGCTGCAGAGTCCTGCCCTGTGATTCCAGCAGAACAACAGAATCTAAGGACTCAGTCTTTCGGCTACAGTAGGAGCGGGCAGGAACCCACTCCCCACCCCATTCGTCATTTTCCAACCCTCAGGTAATATAGCCAGTTAGCAAGACTGTGCAAGCTCTAATTAGATAAACTGCCAGGTCAACGACTGCCAGAATCAGGAACTCGGGCAAACCTACAAGCTTGTAGCAGAGTCTTTCCTCTGTCAGCATATCTTGGGAAATCTCTCTCCCTCCCTCCTGGGCTAAGTTCAATGTCCCCTCTGCCAGCTGGACCCTCAACAGCCTGGCACCATGCAGAACTCCCAGAACACAATCAGCTTCTCAAGCTTCAGACATTCCCAGATCTATCTTAAAATTTCAGTTTCACTGAGCGCGGTGGCTCATGCCTGTAATCCTAGCACTTTAGGAAGCCGAGGCAGGCAGATCACCTGAGGTCAGGAGTTTAAGATCAGCCTAGCCAATATGCCGAAACCCCATCTCTATTAAAATACAAAAATTAGCTGGGCATGGTGGCACACTCCTGTAATCCCAGCTACTTGGGAGGCTGAGGCAGGAGAATCGCTGGAACCTGGTGGGTGGAGGCTGCAGTGAGCTGAGATCGTGCCACTGCACTCCAGCCTGGGCGACAGAGTGAGACTCCGTCTCAAAGAAAAAAAAAAAAATTCAGGCCAGACACAGTGGCTCACGCCTGTAATCTCAGCACTTTGGGAGGCTGAGGCAGGTGGATCACCTGAGGTCGGGAGTTCGAGACCAGCCTAACCAACATAGAGAAACCCCGTCTCTACTAAAAATACAAAATTAGATATCTGGGCGTGGTGGCACATGCCTGTAATCCCAGCTACTTGGGAGGCTGAGGCAGGAGAATTGTTTGAACCCAGGAGGCGTAGGTTGCGGTGAGCCAAGATCGCACCATTGCACTCCAGCCTGGGCAACAAGAGCGAAACTCCATCTCAAAAAAAAAAAAAAAAATTTAGTTTCAGCTACAACTTCACTGGTTCTCCAGAGCCTGCTATCAGGACAACTGAACTTCCCAAGTACCCTGCAGGGTCCTCTGATGGACCTCAGCTATATATGAACCTGTCCCTCAGGCCACTGCCCCCAGGCCTGCCTCCTGCTTTCTCCCTCCTATACTTCTGTGGCTATCATTCCCTTTTTCTTGGTCTGACTCCTCACAGCCATGCTCCAAATTCCAGGTTCCCTCTTCTCTAAGACTGTCCCTGACCACCCCAGCTCACCTTTAAGGCACTTGCCTAAAAACCTGCTCCTAAAGCATGTTCTTATAGGTCAGTGTTATCAACACCACCTGGTGATTATTAGAAATGCAGACCCTCAGGCTCTACCTAGACCTATTAAATCAGAATCTACATTTTAATGAGATTCCAGGGGATGTGCATGAACATCAGGAGTCTGAGAAGTACCAGCCTCTGCCACTCCCTGGCAGGGCCCTGGTTTCTCTTTACTTTTCTGCATGGAGGTGAGGACAGATATCGCTAGAATGAGACCCAGCAATCACTCCTTCCAGCCACTCACTTCACAGCTAGACAGTCTCCTGGTAAGCAGAGGCAGCACCTCCTTCAAGTTCCTGCCAGCAACCTGGCATGCTTTTACAGCTCTATCCCAGAACACTAGGACAGCCTTTTAAAAAAAAAATTTTTTTTTAAGACAGGGTGTTGGCCAGGTGTGGTGGCTCACACCTGTAATCCCAGCACTTTGGGAGGCCGAGGCGGGCGGATCACCTGAGGTCAGGAGTTTGAGACCAGCCTGGCCAACATGGTGAAACCCCATCTCTACTAAAAATACAAAAAATTAGCCGTGCGTGGTGGCGCGTGCCTGTAGTCCCAGCTACTTGGGAGGCTGAGGCAGGAGAGTCACTTGAACCTGGGAGGCGGAAGCTGCAGTGTGCCAAGATCGCACCCCTGCACTCCAGCCTGGGTAACAGGGCAAGACTCTGTCTTCACACAGGCTGGAGTGCAGTGGCACATTCACAGCTCCCTGCAACCTTGAACTCCTGGGCTCAAGTGATCCTCCCACCTCAGCCTCCTGAGTAGCTGGGACTACAGGCATGTGCCCACACCTGGCAAAAAAAATTTTTTTTTAAAGAGATGGGGTCTCACTATGTTGCCCAGGCTGGTCTCAAACTCCTGGCTTCAGGCAATCCTCCTGCCTCAGCCTCCCAAACTGTGCTGAGATTACAAATGTGAGACACGATGCCCAGCCTGGGAGAGGATTTCTTTTTTTTTGTTGTTTCTTTTTTTGAGACAGAGTTTCACTCTTGTTGCCCAGGCTGAAGTGCAATGGCACAGTCTCGGCTCACTGCAACCTCTGCCTCATGGGTTCAAGTGATTCTCCTGCCTCAGCCTCCCGTGTAGCTGGAATTACAGGCATGTGCCACCACACCCGGCTAATTTAGCATTTTTAGTAGAGATGGGTTTCACCATGTTGGTCAGGCTGGTCTCGAACTCCCGACCTCAGGTGATCCACCCACCTTGGCCTCCCAAAGTGCTGGGATTACAGGCATGAGCCACCGCACCTGGCTGGAAGAAGATTTCTTATCGCCAGTTTATAGCCACAGATTGTGCCAACCTGATGGCCAATCCATATCTGAGAACCAAGTAAACATCAGGGCATTGCCCCAACGTTACTGAGGGGATCATCATCAGGATAAAGGGGCTTGTCTTTAAATTGCTCCCTCTGTCACCACCTGTGCCTGATCCTCTCACTCTTCCCAGTGCCTTCCATAGACATCAAAAGCTCACACTTGCCATGATGATGCTGGGAACCAAACCCAAAGCTTTATCTGAGCCTTGAATCAAATCTAATTAGACTGGAATGGTCCCGAGTGTGACAGTTAATTCACTGTTGGGCACTCCTGACTTTTAACTGAGTATTGGGGACTATTCTCTGGCTTCCCAGGCTCTCATTCAGTACCAGTATGGTCCCATTTACTGCCCAGTGCTCTAAGCATGTGACAGCCAGATTTTCTGCAGAACCCACCTGTCCACATAAAATCTGAGAATGACAGTGGGCCAGGACTGAGTTCTCCACAAGGCTGACCACTCTGCAGTAAGCATCTAGTGGTCTACAGTGGCCCCTTCAGATCCCAGGCCCACAGATCCCAGTTACTGGTATAAATCTTCACCACCTGCCTGACTCCTACTCAACGATCTCCTAAGAGTGGTACAAACAGATACCCTCCCTTGTGCCTGTGACAGAGCCAGCCTCAGGAGGAAAGCTTCCCTCCCTTCCTTGTGCCACCTTTGAGAGGCATGACATGGGGATGTCCCTAGAGAATGCCAGCCCCCTCCCCAGCAGGAGGAAGTCCTCAATGGACCCCATAGCCACATCCAGAAGCTGTCAGGGAAGGTGATACAGCACAGGACCTCAAGTGCTAAAGGCAAAGTAAGTGGTGTGAGGCTGTTGGGTGACTTTTTTTTTTTTTTGAGACAGGGTTTCACTCTTTTTGCCCAGGCTGGAGTGCAATGGCACAATCTCGGCTTACTGCAACTTCTGTCTCCTCGGTTCAAGTGATTCTCTTGCCTCAGCCTCCCGAGTAGCTGGGATTATAGGTGCCCGCTGCCACGCCTGGCTAATTTTGTGTTTTTAGTAAAGAGGAGGTTTCACCATGTTGGCCAGGCTGGTCTTGAACTCCTGACTTCCAGTAATCCACCTGTCTCGGCCTCCCAAAGTGCTGGGATTATAGGCGTGAGCCACCGCACCTGGCCAGCTGTTGGGTGACTCTTGAAGGAAATGCTGGCTAGGGCCAGAAAGGGCCCAGCCCACACCCCTGGGAGGAAAGCTGGGCCACAGAAGGGAGCTGCTTCCAGAGCTCCTTCCCCTCCACAGAAGATGTACAAGAGGCATGGATAGCACCTCAGCAGGTCCATGTCTGAGGGAAACACCCTATGGGGAGCCCCCTAGAAGAGGGGGTTCTCATTGCCTTGGCAAAATCTTGTCATCCTGCCAAGCTCACCTCCCTTCCACATAAAGCCGACACATACTCTCTTCAGCCTTCCCAGCACACCACTAGGCTCCAGCTGCCATGCTTGCTACTTCCTGCAGTCAGCCTTGTCTTCTACCCAGTCAGCATCCTTCCTAAGGACCAACCAGCCCTCACTTTTTCTGTACCTTCCTTCAGCTCCCAACAGTGCTGAAACCTCACACATTTTCGGAGGCATCAGGACTATCAATGGATCCAAAGACACAAACTGACAGCCTGGCGGTTGAATGTGACCTGCAGGTTAGTGTTTGTTGGCGCACAAGAAGCTGCTTAAATATGTGAATCAGAATATTCTAACATTTTGGCTGGGCGCGGTGGCTCACGCTTGTAATCCTAGCACTTTGGGAGGCCGAGGCGGGCGGATCACAAGGTCAGGAGATCGAGACCATGGTGAAACCCCATCTCTACTAAAAATACAAAAAATTAGCCGGGCGTGGTGGCAGGCGCCTATAGTCCCAGCTACTCGGAGAGGCTGAGGCAGGAGAATGGCGTGAACCCGGGAGGCAGAGCTTGCAGTGAGCCGAGATCGCGCCACTGCACTCCAACCTGGGTGACAGAGCGAGACTCCGTCTCAAAAAAAAAAAAAAAAAAAAAAAAAGAATATTCTAACATTTTAAGATTAGATTTTCTGGTCAGGTGCAGTGGCTCACGCCTGTAACACCAGCACTTTGGGAGACCAAGGCCGGCGGATCACCTGAGGTCTGGAGTTCGAGACCAGGCTGGCCAATGTGGCGAAACCTCATCTCTACTAAAAATACAAAAATTAGCTGGGCGAGGTGGGGCGGGCCTGTAATCCCAGGTCTGTAATCCCAGCCACTTGGGAAGCTGAGGCAGGAGAATCGCTTGGACCCATGAGGTGGAGACTGCAATGAGCCAAGATTGTGCCACTGCACTCCAGCCTGGGAAACAGAGCAAGACTCCATCTCAAAAAATAAAAGATCAGATTCTCTGGTTTCTCTTCTAAAAAAAAATCAGATCTGGACACACGAGGTCCTCATTGTGTGGCGAAACTGGACAGAGATGAGAAGCTGCTCTCTGAGATGGGCATGTTCAGTCTAGCTTGGCTGGGGCCCCACAGAGCAGATGCTGGGAAGGCCCTGCCCACATCCTCTCAGCCCACCCCCGAGCTCATCTGCAGCTGTGGCACACTGCTTGGTGCCTGGCAACAGCTTCCCACCGCCAGTGCCTGCATCTCTCTGCTTCTCTGCCTGAAGACTTTCTCTAGCACTAGTTGGTATCAGGACAGCCCAGAAGCACCAGGGATTTAGTGTCCTCAAAGAAATTCTCAACCCATGAAGTACAGGAGTCAGTGGATTAAAAAAAAAAAAAAAAAAGAAACTCACGTTCCTGCTGTTTGGTGGTACAACTGTGAGGCACGTTCCACATGGTTATTACCAAGGTTCCCAGTGGCCCACAGTGGCAGTCCATTTCTCAATATACTCTACTGACTTTCTCCCTTCCTGCCTCACTTCCCCACTCCTTCACTTGTAGTTACTCAAATCACATCCCAAATAAACTATCTGCTCCCAAGTCCTTGTCTCAGGGCTCACCTTGAGGGAACCCAAACTACATTCTGATAGTCTCACTTTGTCCCTTTTACATGACCTGCCTGGCCCTCACGAGCATGGCCCTGAGGACATACCTCTGACTGAGAGCTGCAGGATATACCTGCCTCTGCAAGTGCCTCCCCAACATCCCAGGACAGGGGCAGGACAGACTCACCTCCCCAGAGTAACTGTACTTGCCCCTGAGGATCTGCCGGTACAGCCGGGTACGGTTGTCATCCTCAAACGGCATGGTGCCACTGAGTAGGATGTAGGCAATGACGCCCAGCGCCCACATGTCCACTGAGTTGGTGTAGGGCTTGCGGACCAGGACTTCTGGGGCAATGTACTCAGGCGTGCCACAGGTGGTCTTCATCAAGCAGTCATCACCCTTCTTGCGAGCACTGGCCAGGCCGAAGTCGGTGATGATGATCTTGGAGTCAGTGCCTGGATGGTAGTAGAGCAGATTCTCAGGTTTGAGGTCTCGGTGTGTGATGCCCAGTGCATGCAGATACCGGACGCCATCCAGCACCATCTGCAGCACCCGTGTGGCATCACGCTCGGTGAAGGAGCCCTTGGCAATGATGCGGTCGAAGAGCTCTCCACCAGTGGCCAGCTCCATCACCATGTACACCCGCTCCTGCGTCTCGAACACCTCCACCAGCTGGATGATGTTGGCATGACGCACCCGACGCAGGACACGCAGCTCTGACTCACACACCTCCCGCCCCTCCCGGTACTTGGTCTCGATCATCTTGATGGCATACGGCTGCCTGGTTGCCCGGTGCTCTACACGTACCACTCGGCTGAAGCTGCCTCGGCCAATTAGGGCCTTGATGTCATACTTAGCTGTCACACGTGGGTCAAACTTGGCCCTGTACTTAGCTACCCTGGCCCTGCGTGGTGGTTCTGAGGGAGGCTCCGTGTGGCCAGCAGTCGGGGGACCGGGGCAGGGGTGTGCATATTGACTTGCTGCTGGGAACCCGGCTTTGACAGGGCCAATACTGTCCACCTCTGTGATGAAGTGCTTGTACACATCACTCTTAGTGCCACTGAAGGGCTCCACCTTCTTGACCAGATCCAGCTGGACATCCTTGGGTGGCTCGGGAAGGACCTTGCTTGTCCCACAGCCCATCACGGACACGAGGGCATCCTCTCCAGCGAGGCTGGCAGGACCTGCTCTGAAGGCAGTGCCCCGTCTACACCTACACATAAAGAGAGAACAAGTCAGCACAGCCAGGACAACTCTAAGGAAACCAGCCATCCTCCTCAGCCCTCCCTCTCCAGAAACTCAGTCTCCTTAAAACCAAACTCCTGGCCAGGCGTGATGGCTTACACCTGTAATCCCAACACCTTGGGAAGCTGAGGCAGGTGGATTACCTGAGGTCAGGAGTTCAAGACCAGCCTGGCCAACATGGTGAAAACCCATCTCTACTAAAAATACAAAAATTAGCCGGGCGTGGTGGCACACATCTGTAATCCCACCTACTGGGGAGGCTGAGGCACAAGAATCGATTGAATCCGGGAGGCGGAGGCTGCAGTGAGCTGAGATTGCACCACTGCACTCCAGCCTGGGTGACAGAGTAAGACTCTGTCTCAAACAAACAAGCAAACAAACAAAAAACTGAAGTCCTGGCTCTCATTTATTTCCCTGGTCGAGAGTATGGCTTTGCTGTTCAAGAGCCCAGACTCAATACAGGGTCTAGCTGAAAAGATGGCCCGAGCTTCACGGCTTTGACTCATATCTCCCTGGGCCTCAGCCTTATGCTGCTCTTCAACCCTGAGAGGGGGCAGGAACACGCACAGCCTCAGCTGTCAGGACGCCCACCCTCCTCACTCCTCTGCCTGGGCCCCTTATCCTAGCCGAAGTCCCATGTCTCTAAAATGTTAAAATCATTCCTCTTATTACTCTTGACTCATCTTTTCTGAAATGGGGGTGCGAAGTGTTGGAGGCCTGCTCTCTAACACCATCACCCACCAGGGCTCAGAAAGCTGCTTCTCCAAGGCCTCCTTCATGGATATCTTTCCCAGCCCTTTAGGCTTCCTACAGGGGTTGGTCCCTCTGCAACAAACAACAAACCACTTCCCTGGGGCTCTCCCTCATTCTCCTGGAAAGCTTCCACTCCTTTGCTAATGCACTGTCCCCACCCTGGAAGTTTAACTCCCTATTCCAGGGTCTCTCACTTCCCCAGCACACTACATGGATGGCTGAAATCCCACACAACGCCCAGAACTGCTGGAATCAATCCCAGTGAACTTGGGACCACAAGCCTCAACAAACTGCTACCAAGTGACAGCAAAACTCGCCTGGTCTTCATTCAAGAGTCAGAGGCAGGGCCGGGCATGGTGGCTCATGCCTGTAATCCCATCACTTTGGAAGGCCGAGGCGGGCAGATCACCTGAGATCAGGAGTTTGAGGTCAGCCTGGCCAATATGGTGAAAGCCCATTTCTACTAAAAGTACAAAAATTAGCCGGGTGTGGTGGTGGGCGCCTGTAATCCCAGCCACTTGGGGAGCTGAGGCAGCAGAATTGCTTGAATCCGGGAGGCAGAGGTTGCTGTGAGCTGACACTGCGCCACCCCACTCCAGCCTGGACAAAAGAGTGAGACTCCATCTCAAAAAAAAAAAAAAAAAAAAAAAAAAAAAGAGTTGGCCGGACGCGGTGGCCCAGGCCTGTAATCCCAGCACTTTGGGAGGCCCAGGCGGGCAGATCACAAGGTCAGGAGATCAAGACTATCCTGGCTAACGCAGTGAAACCCCGTCTCTACTAAAAATACAAAAAATTAGCCGGGCGTGGTGGCAGGCGCCTGTAGTCCCAGCTACTCGGGAGGCTGAGGCAGGAGAATGACGTGAACCTCGGAGGCGGGGCTTGCAGTGAGCCGAGATCCTGCCACTGCACTCCAGCCTGGGCAACAGAGCGAGGCTCCATCTCAAAAAAAAAAAAAAAGAGTCAGAGGGGCTTGAGCTCAGAGAGGACACTGGCAGTTTCACCCAGATTTAACTCAGGATGAAGATCAGGGTATCTTGCTTCCTTATGATGGGGATCCAGGAGCCCTTCCAGTTTGATTCCCAGACAGAGATGTTCCAACCATGAACTAAATACCCTGGGGCTGGTGGGGCCCCGGACAAGGTGTAGTGCTGAAGTTACTGCTTTCCAGATGTCACCACCTTTCTAATGAGAGGGCTCTTCTCTATGTCTGAGGACCCCAAGGGTTGAAGAAAGCTAAGGATTTTCTATTAATTATGACACACAGGCTGGGCCTGGTAGCTCACACCTGTAATCCCAGCACTTTGGGAGCCCGAGGTGGGCAGAACACTTGAGGTCAGGAGTTCAAGACCAGCCTGGCCAACATGGTGAAACTCCATCTCTACTAAAAATACAAAAATATTAGCCGGGCATGGTGATGCACACCTGTAACCCCAGCTACTTGGGAGGCTGAGGTGAGGCAGAAGAATCAGTTGAACCCAGTGGAGGTTGCAGTGAGCCAAGACTGTGCCACTGCACTCCAGCCTGGGCAACAGAGCGAGATCTGTCTTAAAAGAAAAAAAAAAAAGGCTGGGTGCGGTGGCTCACACCTGTAATCCCAGCACTTTGGGAGGCCAAGGAGGGTGGATCACCAGAGGTTGGGAGTTCGAGACCAGCCTGGCCAAAATGGTGAAACCCCATCTCTACTAAAAATACAAAATTAGCCGGGCTTGGTGGCACATGCCTCTAATCCCAGCTACTTGGGAGGCTGAGGCAGAAGAATTGTTTGAACCCGGGAGGCAGAGGTTAGAGTCAGCCGAGATCACGCCATTGCACTCCAGCCCGAGCAACAAGAGTGAAACTCTGTCTCAAAAAGAAAAAAAAAAAATTATGACAAATAGAACTGGAAGAGAAATTATCAATTCAGATAAAACATTTATTAAATATCTAGTAGATACCGGGGCAAAGGAATAAATAAAATATGGTCCAATGTAGGTTATATTTTAACACACACACAAAAACAAGTAGAACATGGTCAATAAACTCACAATCTAAATAAAGAGAAAAGCATAAAAACAGATAATTTTGTTTTTCTTTTTTTGAGACAGAGTCTCCTTCACCCAGGCTGGAGTGCAGTGGCACGATCTCAGCTAACTGCAGCCTCTGCCTCCCGGGTTCAAGCGATTCTCATGCCTCAGCCTCCCAAGTAGCTGGGATTACAGGCACCTGCCACTTCGCCTTGGCAATTTTTGTATTTTTAGTACAGAGAAAGGGTTTCATGTTGGCCAGGCTGGTCTCCAACTCCTGACCTCAAGTGATCCACCGGCTTTCGCCTCCCAAAGTGCTAGGATAACAGGTGTGAGTCACTGTGCCCAGCCAAAAACATAATTTCAATATAACATGGTAAGTGTTAAGCTTAAGAACCAACAGTAGATATGTAGAGTGAAGCCGGGGTTAGAAAAACCTTCCTGAAGGAGGTAACCTCCATGCTGAATTTTGAAGCAAGAATGAGTCAGATGAGGAAAGGGGGGAATGGTGTTTCAGGTAGAGAGAATAACATACTGCAAAGGCTCAGAAACCCAGAGTAACATCCTGCATCTAGGAATGGGCAGTTTGGTGGTACAAGGGCAGGGATGTGGAGATGAAGTTATAGAAGATCAGCAGAAGCTGGTTATGGAGAGCAACACAAGTGAGGACCAGGACCTTCCCGGGAAGTGAAGGAGAGCTACGAAAGGGTTTACAAGAAAAGAGGCATTCAGATCTGTGTTTAGAGAGAAGGATGAGGTTGACCTGGAGGAGGGTCAAAGTGGATTAAAAGGGCCAGTAAGAGCCGGGCGCGGTGGCTCATGCCTGTAATCCCAGCACTTTGGGAGGCCGAGGCGGGCAGATCACGAGGTCAGGAGGTCGAGACCATCCTGGCTAACACAGTGAAACCCCGTCTCCACTAAAAACACAAAAAATTAGCCAGGCGTGGTGACGGGCACCTGTAGTCCCAGCTACTCGGGAGGCTGAGGCAGGAGAAAGGCGTGAATGTGGGAGGCAGAGGTTGCAGTGAGCAGACATCGCGCCACTACAGAGCGAGACTCTGCCTCAAAAAAAAAAAAAAAAAAATTAAAAAAGGACCAGTAAGAGTGTGGTGTCCCATTGGCCAGGTGTGGCCATCCCAGCACTAGGAGTAATCCCAGCTCTTTGGGAGGCTGAGGTGGTGGGATAGCTTGAGTGCAGGAGTTTGAAACTAGCCTGGACAACACAGTGAGACCCTGTCTCTACAAAAGATTAAAAAATTAGCTGGGTAGGCCGGGCACGGTGGCTCACGCTTGTAATCCTAGCACTTTGGGAGGCCGAGGCAGGCGAATCACCTGAGGTAGGGAGTTTGAGACCAGCTTGACCAACATGGAGAAACCCTGTCTCTATTAAAAATACAAAAATTAGGCCGGGCGCGGTGGCTGATACCTGTAATCCCAGCACTTTGGGAGGCCGAGGTGGGCGGATCACAAGGTCAGGAGTTCGAGACCAGTCTGGCCAATATGGTGAAACTCCATCTCTACCAAAAAAATACAAAAATATTAGCCGGGCGTGGTGGCGCATGCCTGTAATCCCAGCTACTCGGGAGGCTGAGGCAGAATTACTTGAACCCAGCAGGCGGAGGTTGCAGCGAGCCGAGATCACACCACTGCACTCCAGCCTAGGTGACAGAGTGAGACTCCATCTCAAAAAAAAAAAAAAAAAAAAATCAGCTGGGTATGATGGTATGCACCTGTAGTCCCAGTTACTTTGGAGGCCAAGGCAGGAGGATTGCTTGAGCCCAAGAGATCAAGGCTGCAGTGAGCTATGATCACACCACTACACTCCAGCCTGGGTGACAGAGAAAGACCCTATTTCAAAAAAGAAAAAAAAAAAGAGTGTAGTGCCCCAAACAGTGGAGTGGAATCGAGAGATATCAGCAGCAGAACTTCCATGTTGGGTGGAAGGAAGAATGAGGACAGCACCCAGTCCCTTGCACAGCTCAAGGGCAAGTGGTCAGGAGTGTAGCAGGAAGCACAGATTTGGGAAGCAGTGGAAAGAGTTCAGTTTTGGATGTGTGGGGTGCATGTAGACCATCCATGTGACATTTACTGTGGGTTACTGGATACAGAATCTGATGTCTGAAAAGACTCGGGAGGCTGAGGCAGGAGAATCGCTTAAACCTGGGAGGCGGAGGTTGCAGTGAGCTGAGACTGTGCCACCGCGCTCCAGCCTGGGCAAAAGAGCGAGACTCCATCTCAAAAAGAGAGAGAGAAAAAAAAATTCAGTTTATCTATGGGGCATAGTGGCTCATGCCTGTAACCCCAGCACTTTGGGAGGCCAAGGCAGGAGGACTACTTGAGTCCAGGAGTTCAAGACCAGCCGGGGCAACACAGAAAGACCCTATCTCTACCAAACATTTTTTAAATTGAGTCAGGTATGGTGGCATGTGCTTGTGATCCCAGCTACTTAGGAGGCTAGGGTGGGAGGATCTGCTTCAGTCCAAGAGGTTGAGGCTGCAGTGAGCGGTGATGGTACCACTGTATTCCAGCCTGGGAGACAGAGAGAAATCCTGTCTGAAAAACAAAGCAAAACAAAACAAAACAAAACAAAAATAGTTTATTTTTTTTCACGTAAGGGGAAAAGATTCCTCCACAAGACTCTTCAGGATTTGCTGCTGTTCTCACCCAAACGCACAGGAAGTTACACATGGCAACTAGGAAATAATGTTAAACAAAGGCATTTAGAACTGAGGTTCCTTTTTGCAGAGGCCACAGGATAGAACTACGGACTGTGGAATTTTGCAGACTTATTTCTTCTTTCAGAGAAAACACAACACCTCATGCAGTGAAGGACTGAAGCTCCTCTTGGGCTGGTATTCCTGAGGCAGAACACAGGTCCCTCACCCTGATGCCCACGACCACTCAGTAAGCAACATCTACCACCATTCGGAGGCAAGACAAACTGCATGAGTAACCCAGCACAGCCACTCAGATGTCACTTCTTCCTGGTGAAGAAGCAGAACCCTAGATTCACAAAATAAACAGTCTACAGGCACATGTACTGTGTATTTTTGTTTAAATTTTTGTTTAAATGAGGACTTAGTCTGGTCCTCAGGGAAAAAACTAAGGAGAAAAGAAAAGGCCTGGCTGGGCACAGTGGCTCATGCCTGTAATCCCAGCACTTTGGGAGGCTGAGGTGGGCGGATCACAAGGTCAGGAGTTTGAGACCAGCCTGATCAACATGGGTGAAACCCCGTCTCTACTAAAAATACAAAAATTATCCCCGGATGTGATGGCACGCGCCTGTAATCCCAGCTACTCAGGAGGCTGAGGTAGGAGAATCGTTTGAACCAGGGAGGCGGAGGTTGCAGTGAGCCAAGATTGCACCACTGCACTCCAGCCTGGGCGAGAGAGCGAGACTGTCTCAAAAAAACAAAAAACAAAAGGCCTAACTTTTTGATTCATTTTTCTTTTTTTTTTTTTGAGATGGAGTCTCACTTTATCACCTAAGTTGGAGTGCAGTGGCACGATCTCAGCTCACTGCAACCTCCGCTTCCCAGGTTCAAACAATTCTCGTGCCTTAGCCTCCCAAGTTGCTGGGACTACAGGCATGTGCCACCATGCCTGGTTAATTTTTGTATTTTTAGTAGAGACAGGGTTACAACACATTGGCCAGATTGGTCTTACACTCCTGGCCTCAAGTGATCCGCCCCCTCCACCTCCTAAAGTGTTGGAATTATAGGTGTGAGCCACTACACCCGGCCTCACTATTTCACTTTAAACAAATAAAACCTGCACAGGGATCAAAAGTAAGTCAGCATCATGGCGCAGTGGTTTACACTGCGATCCTAGCACTCTGGGAGGCCAAAGTGGGAGGATTGCTTGAGCCCTGGAGTCTGAGACCAGCCAGGGCAATATAGTGAGGCCCCCATCTCTACAAAAAATTAGTCAGGAGTGGTGGCATGCACCTGTAGTCTCAGATAGTCAGGACGCTGAGGTGGGAGGATTGCTTGAGCCAGGGAAGTCAAGGCTGCAGTGCGCTGTGTTTGTGCTATGGCACTCCAGCCTGGGCAACAGAGCAAGACCCTGTCTCCAAAAAAAAAAATAGGCCGGGCACAGTGGCTCACGCCTGTAATCCTAGCACTTTGGGAGGCTGAGGCAGGTGGATTGCCTGAACTCAGGATGAGCCAGCCTGGGCAACATGGTGAAACCCCATCTCTACTAAAATACAAAAAAATCAGCGAGGAATGGTGGCATGCGCCTGCAGTCGCAGCTACTCGGGAGGCTGACAGGAGAACTGCTTGAACCCAGGAGGCGGAGGTTGCAGTGAACTGAGATCACGCCACTGCACTCCAGCCTGGGTGATAGAGCGAAACTGTCAAGAAAGAAGGATGGATGGATGGAAGGAAGGAAGGAAGGAAGGAAGGAAGGAAGGAAGGAAGGAAGGAAGGAGAGAGAGAGAGAGAAAGAAAGGAAAGAAAGAAAAAGAAAGAAAGAAAGAAAGAAAGAAAGAAAGAAAGAAAGAAAGGAAGGAAGGAAGGAAGGAAGGAAGGAAGGAAGAAAGAAAGAAAAAATAAAGTCAGTCGGCAATAAGAGAGTCAATGATTTTCCCTCTGACCTTCCTTCTCTCTTCCTGAGACATAGTTTCTCTCCCACTGATTCCAATCAGAAACTCTGTAAAAGACAGGCTGATGTGGGTACTCCACCATCCAAACTACAGATTGAAACTGGAGGATGGTATTAGACTAAATTGGCCAAGAGAGGGGGAAAAAAAAAAGAATGTAGAGAAGACAGGGTGCTGGCTGAGAGGTGGGGACAATGGGCAACAGCCCCCAGGTGATCACAGCTGCTCCACAGTCCCATCACATCTGTTAAACTCCCTCTCCACACTGTGGTCAGGTGAAAATGCAGACTCTATGACACGGGAGGTGGTTGGTAAAGCTCCGAGGAAGAAGAGCAGAGCCTTTTCCTGTTCCCAGCATCTCTTGTGTGTGCCCCTAGCCCAGAGATCACAGTGGGTGTAGGGATGGGCAAGGATGAGTAAGGAAGCTTCAGGAAAAGACTTCCCAGGAGGGTCACACTATGTCATCTTGCAGAAAGTACCCAATTCTCTAGAGTCTGCCTCCAAACCTTCAACTCCCAGCCTGGTCCAAAGCACTCTTCAAAGAAGGCACGCACACTGGACAGAGTGTGGCAATGGGTGTGAGCATTCAGCATTATCGTCCTCACTGACAATCTACAGAAATGACAGTCCAGGAGAGGTAAAGAGACTCGTCCAAAGCCACTCAGACGGTGGTGACCAAACATCTCGGACCCAAATATCCTAGTTCCCCATCTGGGGCTCCTTCTATCACTCGGGAAAGACTCCAGCAGTGCTGGGCCTCATCCAGTCAAGGCCTCAATCCTTCCCCATGCCACTGAGTTGGTGAACCCACAAAGCTTTCCTGAGGATCTTTCCTGAAGGGTCTGCTTTAGAAACCTCCATTCCAACTATAATCTGAGTCACACTGCTCACTGCTCTACTCCAGACTCCCTTTGATCACTACAGCTGTCAGACCTTTGAGGGAAGGGGCCATTCTCAGGTTTCCAGAACTCCCTTGGTACTTATCAAAGTACTGAACTCAGAGCAAATGAAATGTGGTCTGGCCGGGCGCAGTGGCTCATGCCTATAATCCCAGCATTTTGGGAGGCCAAGGCAGGTGGATCACCTGAGGTCTGGAGTACAAGATCAGCCTGGCCAATATGGTGAAACCCGTCTCTACTAAAAATACAAAAAAATTTCTGGGGCATGGTGGTGGGCGCCTGTAATCCCAGCTACTCAGAAGCTGAGGCAGGAGAATCGTTTGACCCTGGGAAGGAGAGGTTGCAGTAGGCTGAGATCATGCCACTGCACTCCAGCCTAAGCGACAAGGCAGCACTCTGTCTCAAGAAAAAAAAAAAAAAAAAAAAAAAAAAAACGGGCCGGGTACAGTGGCTCATGCCTGGAGCCCCAGCACTTTGGGAGGCTGAGGCAGGTGGATCACTTGAGGTCAAGAGTTTGAAACCACCCGTCCAACATGGTGAAACCCCATCTCTACTAAAAATACAAAAAAATTAGCCGAGTGTGGTGGTGGACACCTGGAATCCCAGCTACTTGGGAGGCTGAGGCTGGAAAATCACTTGAACCTGGGAGGCAGAGGTTGCAGTAAGCCGAGATCACGCCACTGCACTCCAGCCTGGGCAACAGAGCGAGACTCCATTTCAAAATAAATAAATAAAAGAAATGTGGGCCAGCACAGTGGCTCATGCCTGTAATCCCAGCATTTTGGGAGGCCGAGGCGGGCGGATCACGAGGTCAGGAGATCGAGACCATCCTGGCTAACATCGTGAAACCCCGTCTCTACTAAAAATACAAAAAATTAGCCGGGTGTGGTGGCGGGCGCCTGTAGTCCCAGCTACTCGGGAGGCTGAGGCAGAAGAATGGCGTGAACCCGGGAGGCGGAGCTTGCAGTGAGCCGAGATCACGCCACTGCACTCCAGCCTGGGCGACAGAGCGAGACTCGTCTCCAAAAAAAAAAAAAGAAATGTGATCTGGCTCTTGGATTTCTATTTGCTGCAAGTCAACAATTCTAGAACCTTGGAAATGTTGAAGAGGCCAGATCGGTAGTTAAACCATAGCCACACTCTTTGGACACCCTGTAAATATCCTCAACAATGAAGGAAGTCTGTTTGAGTTTTACAGATTCTTATCTGAATGCCAAAGCAAGTTTGTTCACAAGCTGCCAAACCTAGCCCCATTTGTGGGGAAAGCTAGGGGTCCCGGGGCAGGGAGCAAGGATGAATCCTGAAACAATTTTCTGTCCATAGAGGCAGGGTCTGTGAATGTCTTCCAGGCAAGGAACCATAGGAACCCTTGCCCTCTCCAAGCAAAGCTTTATAACCTGTCACCTGCAAAGATCTCTATATTCTACTGACATGTTTTGAAAAACTGTCTACCAGCTGGGCGCAGTGGCTCACAACTGTAATCCCAGCACTTTGGGAGGCCGAGGCAGGTGGATCACAAGGTCAGGAGTTCAAGACCAGCCTGGCCAAGATGGTGAAACCCCATCTCTACTCAAAATACAAAAATTAGCTGGGTGTGGTGGCACATGCCTGTAATCCCAGCTACTTGGGAGGCTGAGGCAGACAATTGCTTGAACCCGGAAGGCGGAGGTTGCAGTGAGCTGAGATCACGCCACTGCACTCCAGCCTGGGCAACAGAGCGAGATTCGGTCTCCAAAAAAAAAAAAAAAAAAAAAGAATGAAAGAAAGAAAAACTGTCTACCAAAATGAAGTAGGTAGGCCGGGTGCGGTGGCTCACACTTGTAATCCCAGCACTTTGGGAGGCCGAGGCGGGCGGATCACGAGGTCAGGAGATCGAGACCATAGTGAAACCCCATCTCTACTAAAAATACAAAAAATTAGCCGGGCGTGGTGGCGGGCGCCTGTAGTCCCAGCTACTCGGAGAGGCTGAGGCAGGAGAATGGCGTGAACCCGGCAGGCGGAGCTTGCAGTGAGCCGAGATCACGCCACTGCACTCCAGCCTGGGTGACAGAGCGAGACTCCGTCTCAAAAAAAAAACAAAAACAAAAAAATGAAGTAGGTAGCAATTTCTCAATAATTCCAAAAATAAGGCTGGACACAGTGGCACACAACTATAATCCCAACACTCTGGGGGCCAGGGCAGGAGGATCACTTGAGGCCAAGAGTTTGAAACCAGGCTAGGCAACATAACAAGACCTTGTCTCTATAAAAAAAAAAGTTTTTCTTTTTTTTGAGACAGGGTCTCACTCTGTCACCCAGGCTGGAGCACAGTGGCGCAATCTCGGCTCGCTGCAGCCTCCTCCTCCCAGGTTCAAGCGGTTCTTGTGCCTCAGCCCCCGAGTATCTAGGATGCCTGGCTAATCTTTGTATTTTCAGTAGAGACAGCGTTTCACCATGTTGCCCAGGCTGTTCTCGAACTCTTGAGCCCAAGTGATCCCTGTCTTGGCCTCTCTACAAAAAATGTTTAAAAAATTAGCTGAGTGTGGCTGGGCGCGGTGGCTCACGCCTGTAATCCCAGCACTTTGGGAGGTTGAGCCAGGTGGATCATGAGGTCAAGAGTTCAAGACCAGCCTGGCCAACACAGTGAAACTCCGTCTCTACTAAAAATACAAAAAAAATTAGCCGGGCGTGGTGGCATGTGCCTGTATTCCCAGCTACTCGGGAGGCTGAGGCAGGAGAATGGCGTGAATCTGGGAGGCAGAGCTTGCAATGAGCTGAGATGGCGCCACTGCACTCCAGCCTGGGGGATAGAGCAAGACTCCGTCTCCAAAAAAACAAAATTAGCTGGGTGTGGTGCTGTGTGCCTGTAGTCCCAGCCACTCAGGAGGCTGAGGTGGGAGAATCACTTGAGCATGGGAAGGCAAGGTTGCAGTGAGCTATGATTGTGCCGGCAAGGTTGCGGTGAGCTATGATTATGCCACTGCACTCCAGCCTGGCCAACAGAGTGAGACCTTGCCATCATCAGAAATACAGACCTGGCAATGCACCTGGGGTTCTCCTTCCAAAATCCCAACGTTCAACCCAGAAATATTTACTGAATTCCTGCTGTGACTCAGGAACTCTGCCAGAGGTTGCGACAAACAAAAAGAAGGCAGTCATAGTCTCTACTCTCAAGGAACTTACAGCCTGAATGGCTCCACACCAAGAGTCCCTTGATCCATAACTCTTAGGATGCCCTGAGAGGTCATTTCAAGGCTGGCAGCTTGGAAAGAAAACTTTCTCCCAGCAAATGAAAACATCACATTTTTCCACCTTAGCATCACATCAGACACCATGGCAACAGAGGGCTGTACCAGAATTAGCTCAGTGATGATCTAGCCAACACAAACCGGCTTAATGCTCCTTGAGTAAGATTCCTGGAAGGAAAGGGAGTTCAAATAAATAAGTCTCTCTCCAGCTCTCAACAAGCAGAACTGCTTCCCTTCTTCCAGGGCTGTACTTCTTTTTCTCAAAAATTTTTCCCCATGCCAAGATACACACAGAGAATGACAGAATGATACTATTGTATAACACCCGGGAGTCAGTGGAGACAGCTGTTCTCGGCTATCCTGAAGCTTAAGGGTCGATACTAGGCTGGGCGCGGTGGCTCATGCTTGTAATCCCAGCACTTCGGGAGGCCGAGGCAGGCGGATCACGAGGTCATGAGATCGAGACCACAGTGAAACTCCATCTCTACTAAAAATATAAAAAATTAGCTGGGCGTGGTGGCGGGCGCCTGTAATCCCAGCTACTCGGAGAGGCTGAGGCAGGAGAATGGCGTGAACCCGGGAGGCGGAGCTTGCAGTGAGCTGAGATCGCGCCACTGCACTCCAGCACTCCAGCCTGGGTGACAGAGCGAGACTCCGTCTCAAAAAAAAAAAAAAAACAAAGGGTCGATACTTTGGCACAACTATAGCCAATTCACATCATACAGCTGAGAAGCTGTGAAGAGGACCTAAGTTGCCCATATTACACACTCACACTTCCAAAGTAAAACAGAAGGCCAAACCAAAGTCTCACTCATTTAACTATGAACTTGTGATTATGATAGAGAACTCCAGCACCTACTTCTGTAGGGGCATTCTGTTCTAGATGCCAACCAGATGCCTGAGGTGAAGTGCAACTGGAGCTCAGTGTTAGATGCAAACAGGTTTCCTGAGGGCTGCACTTTTTCTACCTCATTTATACAACTTAACAAGCACAAAACTACAATTAGACCTAGACAATGTGCTTATTCAGCAAACCCACCCTCTAGTGAATCAGCATTCCAAATCTCTTCTAGGGGCATGGCCAACTGAATCAACCCTGATTTAGAAGCACCGTATTGCAGGAGGCTGAGGCAGGAGAATCGCTTGAACCCGGGAGGCAGAGGTTGTGGTGAGCTAAGATTGAGCCATTGCACTCTAGCCTGGGCAACAAGAGCAAAACTCCGTCTCAAAAAAAAAAAAAAAAAGAAGCACACTATTGTCAGTTTTCCCCAGTGACCAGAAATGACCTTGAAGAAATCATATAATACAAAGCAGCTTCCTACACACAACTAAGCCTGAAGAACAAACACGCTTATTAAGACAAGACCTTCTAGCCAGTTGTGGTGGCTCATGCTTGTAATCCCAGCACTTTGGGAGTCCGAGGTGAGTGGATCACCTGAGGTCAGGAGTTTGAGACCAGCCTGAGCAATACGGTGAAACCTCGTCTCTACTAAAAATACAAAAATTAGCCGGGTATGGTGGCAGGCGTCTGTAGTCCCAGATACTCAGGAGGCTGAGACAGGAGAATTACTTGAACCTGGGAGGCGGCGGCTGTAGTGAGCTGAGCTCACGCCATTGCACTCCAGCCTGGCGACAGAGCGAGACATCGTCTCAAAAAAAAAAAAAAAAAAGAAAAGAAAAAAGAAGACAAGACCTTCTTTTGACAAGGGAAACTCTGGGAAGAGGAGCCATTAGTAATAAAAGTGGCTTCCATTAACTGAGTGCCAACTTTGCTGAGGATCTTATATGTACCATCTCACTCCTCTCTACAAGCACATGTAGTAGGCAGGATTATTCCTATTTTGGAATAAGGAAATTAGGACTTAGAGAATCTCAAGATTTCAGAAAAGCCAGAAACTGAATCCAGGTCTTTCTGACACCAAAGCCCATGCTTCTAGGCATAAGACCACAACAGGAGTCTACAAGGCAAGCCCTTCTCACTGGACAAAGGAGACAACAGTTTTCCTAGGCGATGACAAAGATCTTCAATGAGGAAGCACAATAAAGTTATCTGGGAAGTTTTTTCAAAATACAGATACCTGGCCAGACGCGGTGGCTCACACCTGTAATCCCAGCACTTTGGGAGGCTGAGACAGGTGGATCACGAGGTCAAGAGTTCGAGACCAGCCTGGCCAACAGGATAAAACCCCGTCTCTACTAAGAATATAAAAATTAGCCGGGCGTGGTGGTGTGTGATTGTAATCCCAGCTACTCGGGAGGCTAAGGCAGGAGAATTGCTTGAACCTGGGAGGTGGAGGTTGCAGTGAGCCGAGATCGCACCACTGCACTCCAGCCTGGGTGTCAGAGCAAGGCTCCATCTCGGAAAAAAAAAAAAAAAAAAAAAAAACAGATTCCTACCCCAGATCATCTTCATCAAAATCTCAAAGAGTGGGCCAGGTGTGGTGGCTCTTGCCTGTAACCCTAAAACTTTGGGAAGCCAAGGTGGGAGGATTGCTTGAGCCCAGGAGTTCGACACCAGCCTCGGCAACATGGCAAGACCTTGTCTCTGTTTAAAAAAAAAAAAAAATCTCAGCCGGGCATAGTGGCTCATGCCTGTAATCCTAGCATTTTGGGAGGCCGAAGCAGGTGGATCACCTGAGGTCAGGAGTTCAAGACCAGCCTGGCCAACATGGTGAAACACCGTCTCTACTAAAAATACAAAAATTAGCCGGGCATAGTGGTACTTGCCTGTAATCCCAGCTACTCTGGGGGCTGAGGCAGGAGAATCACTTGAACCTGGGGGGTAGAGGTTGCAGTGAGCCAAGATCGCGCCATTGCACTCCAGCCTGGGCGAAAAGAGCAAAACTCCGTCACACACACACACAAAAAAACCCAACTCAGACAGTGAGGCTCTTGAATTTGTATCACAAAATTATCCCAGGAGATTTTGGACTATCCAGGATTATGAGGCTGTACCACCTATCACACACATACGCTTGCATTTGCTGTGCTCATCTCAGATCCTAGCCCTGACAGGTGCTCAAAAATACAGTTGAATCTATCCATTCATAAGTCAGCATTCAGCAAATGCTACTGGAGGCTAGCCCCTATTTTATGCCAGGCACAGAGCCAGACATATGCAGACAGAAGACCACCATGTGACACAACAGGATATACTCAACAGTAGCAGCATGGATATAGAGGAGTTAATGGTTACATGCCAAGCAAGGGAGATTTTTTTCCTAGGAAGTGACATCTCAGGTGGATTTTATAGGACAGATACAAGTTTCCAACACTGGTAGGTGGTCGGTGGGGTGGAAGGCAGTGTATAGCAAACTGAGAAAACTGCGTTATCTAAAGCACAAGCGGACCAAGCACAGCAGCTCACGCTTGTATTAATAATCTCAATACGTTAGGTGCCTAGGCGGGAGGGTCTCTTGAAGCCAGCTCTGGCAACAAAGCCAGACTCCCAGGCTCTACAAAAAATTTTAAAACTTAGCCAGGCGTGGAGGGGAGCGCCTGTTGTCTCAGCTACTTGGGAGGTTGAGGTGGGAGGATCATTTGAGTCCAGGAGTTCAAGGCTGCCGTGAGCTATGAATGAGCCATTGCACTCCAGCTTGGGCAATAGAGGCCTTGTCTCAAAATTAGTAATACTAAAACACGAAGGTATGAAACCAGAGCTAACAGGAGCGCCACACGCTTTAACAACAATAAACTACGTAAAGGGAGCACAGAAGTGCTCTGGTGTTGATCGGCTGGTTAAACCTTCACCAGATTAAGAAGAGCCCTGAATGCCTTGCTAAGAAGTGTGGCCTTTGTCCTGAAGGCACTAAGGAACTAGTTTCAGGCAGTGAAGGACTTATTCAGATTTTCAGGTGGGCATTATCACTTCAGCCGCTTTATGGAGGGGGACTAAGTGCCGGGGGCTAGGCTTCCCCTTGCAGGTAGAGGAATGACAAGCTTGCCAAGCAGGCAACCCAGCTGGACTCAGACCTGCTATTTCCCAGCCTGCACAAGGAAGCGATCAGCTGCCCCGCCGGCCCCTGGCAGACGCAAAGGAGGGGTGTGGAGTAGGCACCGGGCGCGAGAAGGCAGTAAGGACAAGGAAAACCAGGTTGGATCAACCTGACCAGCTCTGGACGCGGGGCGGCTGAACAGCAAGCAGGCAGGGCAACCGACCACGTCCACCAGGCCCACGCGGCCCTAGAGACGGGCTATCCAGCACGACAGCACGTTCCGAGGCCAGTCCAGACTCGGACGCCGGGGACCCGAGCAGCCATCGCCCGGCCTGCTCTCCAACCCTGTAGGCCCTGGAGCACGGGGCACGGGCCGACGCTGCAGGCTGACCAGGGGCAGGCCCTGGAGCGCCAGAAAGCGACCACGACCACAGTTCGGCTGCCCCTCCCGCCAGTCGGGCCGTCGTCCTGGGCCGGGCCGCCTCACCTCGCGCGGGCGGCGGGCTCTTCGGCGTCTCAGCGGCTCTGCCGGCCATCTCCGGGCAGTGGCCGCGGCCACCGCCTCCGCCGCCGCCGCAGCCATTCTCGGGCGTTAGCGTCGTGGCGTCATCACAGCGCGCAGCTGACGCCAAAACAAACCTACAGGGCGGGACAGGGGCGGACTCTCCCGAAGCTGAGCTACGCAGCTGGCGGATCTCCGAGCGTGGCTTGCCAATCAACCTCTTCGGGGCGGGGACGGGCACTCTCCTGAGGGGGTGGGTCTATTTGTCGCTCAAAGTAACTTGACCGCTGTCTGCGAGACGGATCGGTGATAGAAAAAGGAAGGATCGCGGGAAATAGGGAGAAAGTTTCAAGTTTCTGGTTGGGGGAAAGGGGACTCTGTAATGCGAGCTTGGGTAAACAATGCTTTCCAACAGAGGTTTCTGGAAGTGCCTCTGGAACTCCGCAAAGGATAGACTTAATTTTCATTAACAAAATCTATTTCTTAAAACTGCACTTAGAATAATTTCAACACTCCGTGTGTTGAATTTGGCCTCCATCAAAGAAGAGATGCAAAGGGTTAACTTGAAGATTGGTGAACTCAATCTTGGGCCAACTTCTGGACTCATGGTTATTTGTTGTTGTTGATTTAATTTATATGCCGAGTCTGAAAAGCAAGCGGATTTTAAAAAAAATTGTTACCATTCACAATGACTTCTCTATAGGATCAGAACTGGTTCACTTTACAGTCAACCCAACTTGGAGGGGGAAAAATAGGTGCTGCAGATGGTAAGTGCATTGTAACCTCCATCCATCTTCCCCATTTCAGTAGCTCATGTATTCAAATCTTTATTGAGTATGTACTTTGCACATGGAACTGTCTTTGATTGACTGTATAAGCTAATGTTATACTTTAAACCTAAAAATAAATTAACACCAATAAAACATTGTCGTTGGCTGGGTGCCGTTGCTCACACTTGTAATCCCAGCACTTTGGGAGGCCAAGGCAGGTGGATCACCTGAAGTCAGGAGTTCGAGACCGGTCTGACCAACAAGGTGAAACCCTGTCTCTACTAAAAATACAAAAATTAGCCAGGCGTGGTGGCAGCCTGCTGTAGTGCCAGCTACTCGGGAGGCTGAGACAGGAGAATAGCTCGAACTGGGAGACAGAGGTTGCAATGAGCTGAGATTGCACCACTGCACTCCAGCCTGGGTGAGGGAGTGAGACTCTATCTCAAAAAAAAAAAAAAAAAAACAAAATTGTTGTCTATTTTATGTAGTAAGGTTTCTTTCTTTTCTTTTTTCCTGGGATGGAGTTTCGCTCTTGTTGTCAGGCTGGAGTGCAACGGCACAATCTCGGCTCACTGCAACCTCTGCCTCCCGAGTTCAAGCAATTCTCCTCCCTCAGCCTCCCCGAGTAGCTGGGATTACAGGCGCCTGCCACCATGCCTGGTCAATTTTTTTTTTTTTTTTTAGACAGAGTCTCACTCTGTCACCCAGGCTAGAGTGCAGTGGCACAATCTCAGCTCACTGCAAGCTCCGCCTCCTGGGTACACGCCATTCTCCTGCCTCAGCCTCCCGAGTAGCTGGGACTACAGGTGCCCACCACCGCGCCCAGCTAATTTTTTGTATTTTTAGTAGAGACGGGGTTTCACCATGTTAGTCAGGATGGTCTTGATCTCCTGACCTCATGATCCGCCCGCCTCGGCCTCCCAAAGTGCTGGGATTACAGGTGTGAGCCACCGCACCCAGCCCTTTTGTATTTTTAGTAGAGACAGGGTTTCGCCATGTTGGCCAGGCTGGTCTCAAACTCCTAATCTCAGGTAATCTGCCCTCCTTGGCCTTCCAAATTGCTGAGATTACAGGCGTGAGACACCACACCCAGCCGTAGTAAGGTTTCTTACAATTTCATTTAAAAAGAACAATGGTGGCCCAGCACGGTGCCTCACATGCCTGTAATCCCAGCACTTTGGGAGGCCCAGGTGAGTGGATCACCTGAGGTCAGGAGTTGGAGACCAGCCTGGCCAACGGTGAAACCCCATTGCTACCAAAATGCAAAAATTAGCTAGGCGTGGTGGCGGGCGCCTGTAATCCCAGCTACTTGGGAGGCTGAGGCAGGAGAATTGCTTGAACCTGGGAGGCAGAGGTTGCAGTGAGCGGAGATCACACCATTGCACTCCAGCCTGGGCAAGAAGAGTAAAACTCTGTCTCAAAAAAAAAAAAAAAAAAAGTTAAAAAATTGTTTCCAAAAGTCTAGTGCAATAATGAAGGGTATAGACTTTGGGGCCAAACATACCTGGGATCAAATCCCAGCTCTGACACTTCCAGAGCTGTTTGAGTTTAAGCAAGACATCTGCCTCATCAGCCTCATTTTATTTTTTAAATTTTGGCCAGGTTGGTCTTGAATTCCTGACCTCAGGTGACCCACTGGCCTCAGCCTCCCAAAGTGCTGGGATTACAGGCGTGAGCCACTGCGCCCAGGCTTTTTAATTTTTTTAATAGAGACAGGGTCTTGCTCTGTCATCTAGGCTGGAGTGCATGGCAGCAATCAAAGCTCACTGTAACCTCGAACTCCTAGGCTCAAGGGATCCTCTTGTCTCTGGAACAGGAATTAAAAGAAATTAAATAATGTGTAAGTAGAAACTCAGTTGTATGTAAGAAAACCCAATTCCCCCTGAGAAAGAGAAAGAGCTGGAGACCTTTAAAAATTAACTGCCTGTTTTTCTGTGGCTAGGAAGCCTTATCTCTCCTCCTTTCCCAGGCATTGTGAAGACCCTGTTTGACTAGCTGTGCAGTTGCAAGGTCACTAGACAGATAAACTCAAGTTGTAAAACATGCTTCTCCTTGAAAGGTAAGAAATGATGTAATGTGGCCGGGCACGGTGGCTCACGCCTGTAATGCCAGCACTTTGGGAGGCCGAGGCAGGCGGATCACGAGGTCAGGAGTTCGAGACCAGCCTGGCCGACATGGTGAAACCCTATCTCTACCAAAAATACAAAAATTAGCTGGGTGTGGTGATGCGTGCCTGTAATCCCAGCTACCCAGGAGGCTGAGGCAGGAGAACTGCTTGAACTGGGACCTGGGAGGCGGAGGTTGCGGTGAGCTGAGATCACGCCATTGCACTCTAGCCTGGGCAACAAGAGTGAAACTCTGTCTCAAAAAAAAAAAAAAAAAGAGAAATGATGTAATGCATGTCTCAATTAATTTAATAACTGTCTTTGTTTCTTGCTTCTGTAATATGCTTCCCCCTGCACAGATCTCCGCCCCCCCACACACAAAATGCTTAAAAGGTAACTTAACTCTTTGTTCAGAGCTCAGTCCTTTGGATGTTAATCTGACTGGGCCAACGCACCTAAATAATTAATAAATATCCTTCTGAACCCCATCGGTCTCTCTGATTCCTTAAAATCCCACTACACCTCAGCCTCCCAAATAGCTGAGTCTACAGGCATGCACCACCATGCCTGACTTGCTTATTTATTTATGTATTTTGAGACGGAGTTTCACTCATTTTCCAGACTGGAGTGCAATTGCACGATCTCGGCTCACTGCAATCTCCACCTCCTGGGTTCAAGCAATTCTCCTGCCTCAGCCTCCCAAAGTGCTGGGATACAGACGTGAGCTATTGTGCCCGGCCTAATTTTGTATTTTTAGTAGAGACAGGGTTTCTTCATGTTGGTCAGGCTGGTCTCGAACTCTCAACCTCAGGTGATCCGCCAGCCTCGACCTCCCAAAGTGCTGGGATTACAGGCCTGAGCCACCATGCCTGGCCTATTTATTTAGACAAGCCCTTAAGTTATCCTCCCACCTCAGCCTTCCAGGGTGCTGGGATTACAGGCATGGACCACTGCACTGGGCCATAAGCCTCATTTTTCTTTTCTTTTTTTTTTTTGAGATGGAGTTTCACTCTTGTTGTCCAGGCTAGAGTGCAATGGCATGATCTCAGCTCACCGCAACCTCTGCCTTCTGGGTTCAAGCAATTCTCCTGCCTCAGCCTCCTGAGTAGCTGAGATTTCAGGCATGCACCACCACACCTGGCTAATTTTTTGTATTTTTAGTAGAGACAGGGTTTCACCATGTTGGTCAGGCTGGTCTCGAACTCCCGACCTCAGGTGATCCACCCGCCTTGGCCTCCCAAACTGCAAGGGTTACAGGCATGAGCCGCCATGCCCGGCCCATAAGCCTCACTTTTTTTAGCTATATAGTGAGGATAGCTCCGTGCTTGTAATCTCAACACTTTGGGTGGCTGAGGGAGGAGGATCATTTGAGGTCAAGAGTTCGAGACCAGCCTGGGTGACATAATGAGACCCTGTCTCTGCAAAAATATAAAATTAGCTGGGTTTAGTAGCACAGACCTATAGTCCTAGCTACACAAGAGGCTGAGGCTGGAGAATCACTTGAGGCCAGGAGGTCAAGGCTGCAGTGAGCCAGGACTGGGTTGCTGCAGTGAGCCAGGACTGGGTTACTGCACTCCAGCGTGAGTGACAGAATGAGACCTTGTCTCAAAAAATAAAATAAAATATAACGGGGGGTCATAATCCTGACCTTACAGAGTTGTTGTGAGGGTTAAAAGTAATATGAATTCCAGGGTTGATGGCACTCAGAAATCTACACAACACTCCTGTTTTACAGACATTCAGCGCATTAATTAACAAATATTTATTGAACCCTTACTATGTGCTGGTCTGGGCTCTGGAGAAGAGCAGGAGGGAGGTCCTTAGGTGAAGAGATATATTAATGCAGAGGGGACTGGGCTCAGGACATCCATCCCCCAGGCTCTCTCAGAACAATAAGGTACTCCTTGTCCACAGTGCTGCAAATGTGAGAAACACCATCACCATGATGCTCTGGCCTGGGCAGCTGTGCCCAGGGCCCAGCCAGCTTGGCTATCAGCCCACCCCTCTCCTCAAGCTCTAGGATAAAACACACAAAGCCCTTAAGCCCCTAGCCAGAGAGCAGATTCATTTCCCCCTCCCCAAGCCCTGCTCTATTCCATGGAAGAGTAGGGACTTAGCAAAAACCAGGGGAAAAGTAGGTCACAGCAGGAGGATGGTAATCTCCCTGACGGCTGGCCAGAACAGCCAGGCCCCTGCTTCTAGCCATCCAAGACCAGCTCTGGAAGACTTCGGGGGTATACAGCCCCAGCACCATCCTTCCCAGCAGTATGCCCAGGGTAAAGGTGCCACCCCAAGATGACACACCTCCACAGTGGGGTCATTCTCAGTCCAAGCTCTTGCTTACTGTAGCACTACTCATGCTGGACTTAAGAGTTCTATCTTTCATTCCACACCCGCCCACAAGTGCACCCTTTATATCCAGCCCTAGGTTGGATGCTAGAGACACAATGAGGATTCTGACAAAAAGGACTTCCTGCCCTTGGGGAATCCACAGTGGGGAATTCTGACCTGTACCTAGACAATAACAAGCTAGTGCTATCAGTACTGAGGCAGAAGGGAATCCAGGAGCTGTGTGGACCTAGAGGAGCCTTCTGATTCAGCTTGTAGTCAGGGTTAGGGAATAGTTCCTAGAGGAGGTGATACTGCAAGAGTGAGTCACTGTGCCTAGCTGAGTTTTTCAATTTAGAAAGTAAAGAATAGGCTGGGCACGGTGGCTCATGCCTGTAATCCCAACACTTTGGGAGGCCGAGGTGGGTGGATCACGAGGTCAGGAGATCGAGACCATCCTTGCTAACATGGTGAAACCCCTTCTCTACTAAAAATACAAAAAAAATTAGCCAGGCATGGTAGCGGGCGCCTGTAGTCCCAGCTACTTGGGAGGCTGAGGCAGAAGGGTGTGAACCTGGGAGGCGGAGCTTGCAGTGAGCGGAGATCGCGCCATTGCACTCTAGCCTGGGCAATGAGCAAGACTCCATCTCAAAAAAAAAAAAAAAAAAAAAAAAAGAAAGTAAAGAATAAGGCCAAACATGGTGGCTCATGTCTGCAATCCCAGCACTTTGGAAGGCCAAGGGGGTCGGATCACCTGAGGTCAGGAGTTCGAGACCAGCCTGGCCAACATGGCAAAACCCATCTCTACTAAAAATATAAAATTAGTCGGGCATGGTGGCGGGCACCTGTAATCCCAGCTACTAGGGAGGCTGAGGCAGGAGAATTGCTTGAACCCAGGAGGCGGAGGTTGCAGTGAGCCGAGATTGTGCCACTGCATTCCAGCCTGGGTGACAAGAAAAAAAAAAAAAAGAAAGAAAGAAAGTAAAGAATAAAGTGGAGGGAGCGATAATAGAAGTCAATGAGGAGACTATGGCAGTGCCTCTGTAAACCGTGGGGTAATGGCTTAGAATAGGATCCTGGCAGTGGTGGGAGAAGGCTGATCAGAAGAGGGTCCTACCCCCAGAAGGCTTCCTCCTTCCTCAGATTCTGCCTAGCTGATTTTGCTCTTCCTTTCCACCGGTATGAAGAGTGGCTCCTCGCACACCACATGCTCTCATTCCACGGCTTCCAGAAAGCCTTCTGCAATTGTTTTGACTACACACTGCCTACCTCTTCTCAAAGAACAAGCTTGTGGAGGTCAGGCGCGATGGCTCAAGCCTGTAATCCCAGCACTTTGGGAGGCCGAGGCGGGCGGATCACGAAGTCAGGAGATCGAGACCATCCTGGCTAACACAGTGAAACCCCGTCTCTACTAAAAATACAAAAAATTAGCCGGGCGTGTTGGCGGGTGCCTGTAGTCCCAGCTACTCGGGAGGCTGAGCCAGGAGAATGGCGTGAACCCGGGAGGTGGAGCTTGCAGTGAGCCGAGATCGCGCCACTGCACTCCAGCCTGGGGGACAGAGTGAGACTCTGTCTCAAAAAAAAAAAAAAAAAAAAAAAGAAAAAAAAAAAGAACAAGCTTGTGGAGAGCAGAGGCCAGAGGAACCCTTACGGTGACTCCAGTTTTTGCCACTTCAGGTCACAGCAGGGGCTTGAATGTGGACTTCAACAGAGGCTCCCCACCTTCTAGAACAGGCCTCCCTCAGATAGACCAGAAACCCAGAAGAAGGGACTGAGCACATAGTCTGTGCTGTGCCTTGAAGGCTGAGGTGACAGGCAGAGAGAGGAGAAGGTGAAATGGTCAGGAGCCCAGAGGCTGGGGAAGGGATGGAGCTGAGATCAGGGGCACTTCACCAGCTCACCTGGCCCCCAGGGGCCAGGATAGAAGGGGTAGGCAGTGCTAGGAGTGCAGGGCTGAGACCCCACCCTCCCGACCTCAGCCAGCACAGGAAGGTAGAGGAAGACTGTGCATTCTGGCAGATCTCCAGTCTCCACTGGAGGAGCTCTTGGGACCTGCACGAAATGGAAAGCTTTGCGCTGCCACTGGGAAATGAGTGTTTGTAAGGAGGAAGATTGAGTCCCCTGTGGTGGCCCTCAGCCCCACCCATTCCATCCAAGCAAAGGATCAGTTTCTAGGAGTCCCTGACCCCAGCCGCAAGCCAGGCCACAGCCAGGAGAAAGGAAGGAGCTTAGTACAAATATAAATACCTTTAATGAAAAGCCCTGCTACGCTCTGCAGAGCCTGGACAACCACCGCCAGAGCAGGGCTGGAGGTACGGGCGCTGCTACCCGACCCAACAGGCTAGGCCAGAGGCCTCAGGAGGTAGGCCAGAGCCAGAGCAGCCGCCAGCAGTGGGGGTGCGGGGCCCATGGGGAGTGCAGGCGCTGTAGCCCGCAGCGTCTCCTGGTTGGTTTCGGAGCCTGTGCCGCGCTCCCGAACATGCACCGGGGCACCGCACAGAGTGTGCAAGTTATTCGGATGGGGGGCCTGGCGAGCTTCTTGCTGTAGTGATTCCCACACTGCAGCTGCCTCCTCCGGACAGCCCGACAGGACCCGAGAGGCACAGGCATGGAAGTCATTCCAAGACCTGTTAAGGGAGTGGGATTAGGGGGATTAGGTGAGGCAAGGAGACTTTAACTTGGGAAATAAAAGGTTCAGTCCCCAATGGTGGCACAGGTTGGGCCACTGCCTCACACACCCACCGGTACCTGCAGATGGTCTCCAGCTCGCCTCCATGGCCCATGCCGTCCCCCAAGCGGATGAGACATTCGGCGAAGCCCTGGTATATGGTGTCACATCGGTTTGGGCCCGCTGCAGCTGCTGCCAGGGGAGGTAAAAGGACTAGAAGTAGGGCGGGGGTGGGGTGGGGTGGGGGAGGAATGGTAGATAGGATGAGCCAGGCCCGTCCCCCAGCCCCCAGGGGCTTATTTACCTGGGAGCACTCTGGGGATGTGACTCAGCGGAAAAAGGGCGCCCCAGCGAACTAAAGGGCAAGTCTGGGGATTACCTACCCAGGCCCCCTTCAAGGTAGGACTCAGACTGGGATTTGTACAGGGGGAGGGGGTGTTGTGTCCCCCAAGTCAGCTCTTCCTCTGAGCTTCTGGGGCCGCAGGTGGAGTGAGAAGGGTCCATGTAAAGGAGTCAGGACAAGATGGAGGGGAGGGAGGTCCAGAAGCCCCAGACCAGGAACAGGTGCATCTCTCTGCGGTTTAGACAAGCTTTGCTTGGCCCTCCGAACTCTCTCTAAAGATAGATATTTTTGGAGAGACAAGGCAGGGTGCAGAGGTATTGGGATCCAGGCCAGACCCTCAGAGAGGACTTAGGGATCCTACGGCTGGTCTATAAGTCCTGCCATTGGCATGTCTCCCTTTATCATAAGAGGGGATGCAAAATTTGGAGTCCTTCCCCCATAACTAGGGCTGTTTGTGCCTCTCACTTTCTGTCCTGAAGTCACCAGCACACCTTCCTGGAGCCCTTACAACTCTTCTCCACCCTGGCACCCAGCGTTCCCACACACCCTATGCCCAGCCTGGCCTGGCTGGGCGAGAAGGGGGTGTGGCCCGGGCCCCGGACGCCCGCACTCACCGAGGGGCAGCAACAGCAACGGCCTCAGGGCATGGGGTGGTTGCCGGCAGCAGCAGCGGCGGCGGCAGCAGCACATCATCCCTGGCTGAGAGCCTAGTGCCGGAGCTAGCTGCTTGGAGTGCAGCCCGTCCGCCCAACCCCCGGAGGGAGGGACGGTGATTGGATGGGAACTGGGGGTGGGGCTCAGAACCCAGCTGGTGGCTCCGCCTCCAACACCCAGATGGGAAAAGGAGCGAGAAGACCTCAGAGAGCAGAAATTCCCAGGAGCACAGGCTGGTGATGGGCAGGCCCCTGGACCCTCACCCCATAGAAGGAGGGAGAAGGGAGATCTGGGAAGGCAGTTGGAGCAGATGAATGGGTAACCCGGCCCCTTGGCTGGGTTGGCCTAGACAGAGCTCCACGGGGAAGAGATGGGCAGGGAACGAACAGACAGCAGTTATGAGAGTCACACCAAAGACAAAGCAAAAGCACACACATACTCCATTTTATTCCAAAAGATTTAATTGAATTTCTCAATGTTTTTCAAAAACAAAAAGATCCAAATTAGAGGTAAAAAGGAACATGGAAAATTCCACTCAAGTGGTGTCACGATCTCAGGGTCATGCTCCAAGCATGGCAGAACCCGAGCAGGCACAATACCTGCCCTGGGCCCAGCCTAAACCTTCTGACTACCACACCCTGTAGACCACGGCCAGTGCTCCCTGCTCCCTGACCCCCAAACACCCCAGAGATGGGGGCCTGAACAGGTAAAGGCCAGCCGTGACCCTGCCTCAGCCTAGGCCTGTCTGCTGGCCTTCAGTGCCATCCCACCCCTGGGCAAGGCAGGCTTAGCAGCTAAGGGAGGCTGGGGGTCACGAGGCCATGCAGCATGAGGCTGAGACGCCGGGCTGCTTTGCCAAGTGAGTTGTGTGGCTCAGCCTGCAGGAACTGAAAAAGCTTTTGGCGCACCTGGGCCATAACGGAGCCCATGTGGTCCCGAGTGATGGGGTCACTGTGGTCCAGGTGCATCACGGCCTCTTCCAGGTAGCTGGGGACGGGGGAAAGGACAGGCTACAGGTGGGCATTAGCAGACAGGAGCGCCCCCTGGTGGCACCGAGGCCCAGAGGGAACCCTCTGGGTGAAGGCAGAAAGGATTGGTGGAGAAAATTAGGGAGAGGATTCAGGCAGAAGTGGGCGTCAGCTTCAAACTGCTCCCTCCCACTGCCCCACTCCCCAGCTCATCTCCCTATCCCTGGCTGCCCCCACTTACCTGAGCTTGAGGTCAGTTCGAGTGCCAAGGTCAGATGCCAGCTGCTGGATGAGGGAAAGGAGCACAGGCTGGGAGAGTGGGCAGGGTGGCTGCCCAAAAACCTGGGCTGGGTCCACAGTTTCACACACATACAGCACCAGGTTCAGGTCAGCAGCTGTCAGCGCCTGGAGGAGAAAAAAGCACCAGTGTTTATAGCAAATATCAGGATGGAATGTCTGCTTGTCTGAACTGTGTGGCCTGGGGGAGGATGACCACAGGGTGGGCTAGTGAGAGCTCCAGAGGAACTCAGAGAGAGCCCCGTAGAGCTGTGTAGTTACCCTAGGGGATTGGGAAATGGTTCCTGAGAAGGGTGGTTGTAAAGCAAGGTGGGCTAGGTGGGAAGAAAGGGGTCCAGGAAGAGGAAGCAGCAGGGACAATGGCCTGGAGGCCAAAGGGAACCAAGAACAGTCTGCTGGGGCCAGAAGGTGCAAAGGTGATGGGTGGAGTACAATGTATGGTGTGTGGGCCTTGTCAAGACATGTGACCCTTACCAGGGCCTAATGCCTATCGTACCTGCTGGAAGGCCTGATTGAGGTGGCCCTGCTGCAGCAGCTGCAGGATATGGGCTTGCTGGGCCTGGCAGTCAAGGTGGGCAGAGGGGACAGGTGTGCCAGCAGCTGAGCGCATGGCCTGCATGATGCTGGAGGTGACGGCGGCCTGCTGCTCCTTGAGCGCCACACTCACCTCACCCTTAACGATGCGCTGTACCTGTGCTAAAATGGACTCCTGCAGGCTGCAAAGGGAAGTGAGTGAGGTGAAGTGGACAGGGAGCCTAGTCTGGCCTTTCTCAAGCCCACCACCTTGCCCAGTACTCTGCCCACACACCTGCCCACAGCCACATGCAGCTGGTGCTGCACCTCAGCCCGAACACTGCTGGCCACGGTGGCTGCCATCTGCTCAGTGGCACTCTGCAGTGTGCTGACCAGGCCCCGCAGCTGGGCCAGCACAGGCTCCCTGGCCTCCTGTTCTCGTGCCTTCCGGCTCTTCATGTGGCTTTCTAGCTGCTGCAAGTCTGAGGGGTGACCACAGGGACTATAAGGGGAACAGTAGAAAAGAGGATAACCCCTCCCACCTTGGGCCATATGACCCCACTCACATTCCTGTGTCCCCAGCCGGAAGCTATCATTGATTTGCTGGAACATGGCCTGGCAGCTCTTCTCAAAGGCCGGCAGCACCACACTCTGGAAGGCTTCCCGGTAGGCAGCCTGCATCGGCCCCTGTAATGTGTCTGCAGCTGCTCGGGCGATGGCATCAGTCAAGTTCTGGGGTTAGAGGGAGGGGCCAAGTTGAAAGCCTGAGCCCAGCCTGGCCTGACTAGGCCCAGGAACCACCACCTCCACCCACATCTTGGGCCCTATAGCACCTTGGACTTGAGCAGCTTGGAGATGTTCTCTTTCATGCTGCCCTCCACAGCTGTGAGCTTGGTAGCCACTGAGTTGCTCAGTTGGCCTGCCATAGGCTCCAGACTCCTTGAGACACCTGTGAGAGAGGAAGAGGGTGAGGTGGAGCCATAAGAAGCTTGACAGGTACCCCACTCCCACCTGAACCACCCAAAGGGAGTCTGCATGCAAAACTCACATGGAGGGACTGTCTTCTTGATCTCATCCCGTATGCTGCGCTCTAGCCGCCCAGCTACAGCTGAAGACAGTGCTTGGGACAACTGTTGTGTCAGCTGCTCCTGCAGCTGCCCTCCCCGCTGCTGCCCCTCAGCCAGTGCTCGCTCCAGCCGCCGCTCTGTGCCATAGCTAAGGAACAGGCCTGGAGCAGGTCGTGTACTCCTTCCCAGGCCAAGAATGCTGCCCCCGTCCCTATGCCATGTTGTGCTACCAGCCTCAAGGATACGTTCCTGCTCATGCCGGGTCTCAAGGGCACGTTCTACGTGGCCTGTGACTGTGCTCTGCAGGCCTTCGAGTTGAGTACACAGACGCTGCAGCAGCTCTTCTTGGCTGTGCCGCAGCTCTGCCAGCTCTCTCTGCTGTTGCCAAATTAGTGCTGGCCAGTCCTCAGGGGGCTCTGCCACCTGTCAGTAGTACTGACAGTCACAAGATGCCTGCCCTACCCATCCCCACACACCAGACCAGGGAATGGCCCAGAGCCCTTCTCCACCCCCGCAGGGTGAAGTTCCACAAGTACAAAGTGGGCTCATTCACTTACCTGGTGCTCTGTGAGCCGGGATCCCATGGCTGCATCCCTGCCATAGGTGAGAAGCACCTCAGGCTACGTCAGGCAGCCTGGAGACCACCCTCTCCCTCCCTAGGATTCCTCCCTACCCATCATCCTTCTTGCTTTTCCTCTTGAGCTTGGGTGAGGTTCGAGGGGATCCCTTGGTCTTCCAGTCCTTGGCAGGCAGCCGTGGAGCAGGAACTTTGGTGCCAAAGCCTCCTGAAGCAGAGGCAAGGCTGGCCACCTCATCATCATGGTCACTGTGGGAAGGGGAAGGAGGAGTAAGCCCCTGCCCACTTGCTGCCCATCCCCCCATGAGGGCAATGGTGTAGAGCGGCTCCCACCTTTGTTCAGCACTGGCATCCTGGCTGTCACGTTGCTGCAGCAGGTGATATGGTGGTCGGTGGAAGGCCAGGCTCTTGTGCTTTTCCTGAAGGCCATTCCTGGGGCTGGGAGGACAGGCCAACTCAGCAGTGGGTGAATCTATCTGAAGCCCCTCCTGCTAGCACACTTTTCCCCTCCCAAGCTCCTCACCTTTCTGCCAGGTTGCTGCAGGTCTCACGAGTAATGTCAGGTGCCGTGGGCCAAACCTGACTGTCAGGAGTCGAGGCCTCCTGGGTCAAGGCTGCCTCCAGGAGGGAGGGGGTACTATGCCGATCTCCGTCCCCAGGGCCTCCATCAAGGCCAAGCTGGGGGCCGAGCTCGGGCCCTGGCCGGGGCCGTGGGGACAGCAGGTGCAGTGCCGAGGCGGCTGAAGCCATACTGTCTGGCTCAAGGCCCTCTGGTGCAGAGGAGCCAAAACCACGGGACAGGGCCTCAGACGCAATCTCAGGGATGTCCTGGGACAGGGCAGTGGAAGCTGAGGAGATGACATCAGGGGAACGGGTGCGGCTAGGGGAGGCTTGGGGTAGCCCCAGGGGCTCCACTTCCTGCAGCTCCAGGGACAGTGCAGAGGCGGCAGTAGGCACCTGAGGTGGGCCAAAGATGGGGGCTTAAGTGGCAGGAAGTGAGGCAGGGATGGGGGGCACAGAGACGAGGCATTAGTATTAGTAGTAATGAGAGACAGGGCAGCAAGGAAGTGGGGCCTCAGAAATGAGGCCACAGCCAAGAAGAGGAGGTGGGGACAGGGAGGCTGAGGAGACACCCACCAGGAAACACAGGAGGGTGAAATGACCTCAGGGAAACATGGACCATGTTGGGTAGAGCAGGATCAGCAGCAGGGGGCTGGGAGGAGCCCACCACCCACCTTCCCTGCTGCCGCCCACCTGCTCCCCACACTTCACACACACACACACACACACATACACACACACACACACATACACACCCATTCACGCACCTGGCCCGACCCCTTGGGAGTCAGTTTGTCAGCTGGGGCTGGGAGCAGGCCAGGCAGGAGGCCGCGCGGGCTTGCCTGAAGGCTGCCACTGCTGCTCATTGTCAGGCTGCCATCCAGCTGCAGCTTGGGGCTCAAGGTCAACTCCTCAGGTGGCCTGGTGAGGGAAGGCTGAGGTGTCAGCAGCCAGAGCTTGGCATCATCTGGTACCAGCCCCTGCCATCCTCCACCTCTGACCCTTGCCTCACCTGGTCAAGGAGGGGTCCACAGCTGAGGTGCTGCTCATGGCAGACACAGCTGTAAGGGAGCTGCTGCTACTGCTGCTGCTGCTGCTGCTACCGCTGCTGCTGCTGCTGGGAGAGGCAGTGATCTGGGGAGATGCAGGGAATAAGACCTGTGGCCTGTGACTGAGGCATTCCCAGGTCCCCCTACCCTGGGAGAGTACCTGCTGCAAGGAGGCGCTAGGTGTCATGAAGGCGTCAGGTGTCATCAACTTGGGCTTGGTCTCACTGCTCAGGCTGAGGAAGTCGGCGGGTGCAGGCAGCTCCACGATTCGTCGGAGGTCAGGCTGGGAGCTGTGAGCGGCTGACCCCAGGCCCTCGGAGCCCAGTTCGGGCCGAGACTCTCCAAATGCTGCAGGGCAAGTTGCCACTTGAGTTAGATCTCAGACTCTGGTCAGTCCAACTTACCCTACCTCCCTCTCACGCCCTACTCACTAAAGTCCTCATGGGCAGTGTGGGTGGGCAGTGGGGCCACCACATCAGGGTTCAGCTGTGGCTGGAAACGGATCTGCACATCTTGCAGTGCCCTGCAGGAAAAGAAGGGGGAGAATAAAGTGCTCCAAGGGCGAGGGTCAGTAGAGTGGAGACAGACACAGACAGGACACTGGTGGGCCTCCCCTAACACTCACTTAGTATGCACACAAAAGAGCTTGATGAGCACACCGGCCGCAGACTCCATGGCACCGGTTCCATGGGTACCATCTGAAAGGACAGGGTGGATGATGAAGCCCCTGGCCCTCTCTGTGCCTCCACAACCCCCTAGATATATGGACACATAACTCTGACCCTGAGGCAGCTCACCAGCACCCAAGTTGTCATTTTCCTCTTCGGCAGGCAGCACCTCAGTGTGCCGTAGCCGGCAGCGACTCACAACCTGGATACCGAAGCTCAGCACAGGGTGGGTGAGCAGGAACTCCGAGATGGAGCTGAAGCAGGCATGGCCCTCCTCCTGGTTTTGCAGCAGCTCCATCACATACAGGACCTGCACAGGCAGAACGTTCCTAGCTGAGCTCAGAGGCTAAGGGCTGTGATGCGCCACCTGCCCCCTGGCCTTCCTCTATAATCCCAACTCTGCCCAGGGTACCCCATGGCAGCCTACCTTCCGTTGCACATCGCTGAGAATCAGGTATTCTGCTGAGAGGTCCAAGCAAACCTTGAGGCTAGGGGGCACACTCACTGAGCTGAAGATATCTGGGGAGAAGCTAGAGAGCCACAAAGCAGAGTGAATGAGCCTGAGAACTGAAGGAAGCCACATTCCCAACCCTGCCGCCCCTGCCCAGTCCCCCAGCCTTCCAGCCACTGCTTACCGAATAGTCTGCAGGCAGGTCCAGGATACTGTACACCACATCTTTAGCTCTCGGTTCTGGTCAGCACCAGTAATAAGGAACCTCCAGAAAGGGACACTGCAAGGCAACAAGGCAGTGAGTGGCTGGCTGGGCCCCCTGCTGGGAGCCATGGCCCAGCCCACCACCCACTAGGCTGCCCACTCACTCACTCAGGGTCTTGTTTCTTATGGTTGTCACAGAACAGGAGGCAGGAGAGGGGCCGCCCATCATGAGGCTTCCACTCGTGCAGACACCTGCAGGTAGGCAGATGAGGGGCCTAAGTGAGTGGGCTACCTCGGGAGGATCCTGGTCCCTGAGGCCCTGCCTTACCTTGGCTCATCTTGCCCCTCAATGTAGATCTGCCAGAACTTGACATAGCCATCATGGCTCGCAGTAGCCAGCACAGTCCCATCAGGAGAGAGGGCTCCTTCACTGAGGCACTAGAAAGAACCCAAAAAGCTTTGCTGACTAGAGGTGAGAACGAGCCCCTCCCAAGTGAGGACGGTAATGAGCTGAGCTGACTCATGGTGGGACTGGCATGCTTGTGTGACTCACTAAATGAACAGGGTTCCTAGAGAAGGCCAGACCTGCAGGGTGCTGCCAGGTAAGGAGAAAGCTGCACAGGTGAGGGCCACTTTGAGCTCAGAGTCCCCATGGGCAGAATGCTAGTAAAGCTGCCCGGGCAGCTGTGGATATAGGGAACAGAAGATGGATATGAGGAAGGGGGGAGGGGAGGGGAGGCAGGCAGTCACAGGCTTACCGTGCTATGACCTTTTACCACAATGAAGCCCTGCTTGATCTGGCTGACATCCACAGGCCAGGTGCTGTGGCTGGAGCGGAGCATGTCCAGGTCCCACACCTCAGCCTGGAAGGCACAGGGAGGTGAGTGTGCAGCCTAACCCCACGCTATGGCTTCTCTGGCGCCTCTTCGCCATGTCAGCCCCCTCACCCGGTCTTCATGCAGCAGGGCCACTGTTGGGCTGCTCTCCTCACAGCAGTCCTCGCTCTCCTCAGGGATGAAGGGGCACCAGATGATCCTGCGAAAGTGGTTCAGTGGCGTGCCCTCTGGCTGCCGGATATGGACCAAGATCTCTTCTCTGAGCAGGGTGTTAAGGGCTACACAGGTGAATGAAGAGGCGTGACACCCCAGCTCCGCCCACCCTTCTTCAGTCCCACCACCCACAGGAAGGAATGGATACTGAATTTTGCCATTAACCAGAGCCAAGCGCCACACGAACAGGTTGCCTGCCTCATCCAGGCAGGCCAGCTGTGGAGAGTTGAGGTGCGCGAAAGCCAGATCAGCCACACTGCCTGTGAAGCCCTTGAGCAAGGTCCGCTCCGAAGTGCTGACACTGATCACCCGCACCATGGCAGAGCCATTGTTGGCAGCTGGAATCAGGAGAGCAGTGGACCATGAATACGTATTCAGGCACAGGCAGTAGCAGAGAAGCACTGCCCCTGCCTATCTCCCTGCCACCACCATAGTCTCAAGCTTGGTTTTCCCACCCAGCTCCCCAAGAGGCAGCATGGACAAACCTTCCATTGTACCCCTAAGGCCTGAGTGGCCTGATGTCGGAACTGGCTCTGTGGGACGTCCAGGAAAACATTCCTTCCTCCTCACTGTCTTTACTCACCCCGAATGGCATAGGCCAAGAAGGAGTTAGACACAGCAATCAGGTTGCCATAGTAGTACTTCTGCTCCCAGTCATACTTGGCGACAGGCTGAATTTTCACCTGAGAACCCAGGGTGAGAAAAGTCATGGAATTTCCCCAGAGCCTAGGTGGCCCCCAACATCCCTGGGGATGGGAGAGGACACAGATGCAAGTCCAGCTACCCACTGTTACCTCCTGGAGCCAGACTCCCACAGAGGCTTGGCACCCAGCCCTGGCTTCCTGAAACTGGGAAAGTGTCAAGGTGGTCCCCATAGGAACTGGCAGCATGAGGGAGACTGGAAAGGCTGGGTGTGCCCCCATACATTATATATGCCACAGCATCCTAGTACCTACCTTGTTGCTTCCCCGGGCCTTGCTTGAAATGCTAGAGTCACTGCTGGCCACAATCTCCACCTCCTTGGCCAAAATCCCAACGCAGGTGGAGCTATCATCTCCTGAGAGACAGCTGTGGGGAAGAGTGCAAAAACTTTGTCTCTTGTTCACCCAAAGGCTCAATGGGCAGGGTTGGGAGGAAGCGAGGACATAGCCAGACTGGTGAAGGTATCTAGTCCAATGTCAGCTTTGCCTGGTCCACTGGCCCCAGACCCACAGCTCCACTTGCTCACCTCCTTCCTTGGGAATGAGCCTACTTTCATTCTAAACCAGGTATCCAGGCCAAACCCTTGAGCTTGTCCTTGCCTCTCATCCTAGTGCAAGCTCAAGCTCCACCCCAGGTCATCTAAAGAGGAAGCAGCAGAGGCTGCTGGCCCTGCTCACTCCCCATCTCATGCCTTCTGCTAGCAGACACCCCAAACACACCATCACCACTACTGTCGTCTCCTAGGTACTCACATGACCTGCTTCTCTTGCAGGTTAATGGGTGGCATGGTCCGAAGACCAGTCTTGTTTGTTGAGGTACCATCACCTGAGCAGAGAGGGTCTGGGACCAGAAGTCCATTGAGGTCCCCATTGTAGGCACTGGATGGCCGTGGGCTCTCTGCACTGGGGCCTGGGGACAAAGAGGATCACTCTGATAAGGTTGCTCGACCTGCCCACAAGCCTCTCCCCTTTCAGAGTTTCCTTCAAGAACTATGAGGTGCTCTAAGAACACTCAACTGAGCAAAGCATGTCTATGAGGAGGAGGGCCCTGTGTTCATCTCTCGTTCCATAAACACTAATGTAGGCAGGACCAAGGATGAGCATCAGGCTCTTCTGCTTGGGGCAGGGGTACAAGCCATCAAGGACCCTTTGAGAGCAGTGAATACTCAGGTCTGGGTCACTACAGAAGAACTCTGTGGACTCTGAGTGAGGGCATAGGAAGGGTCAGGAAAGACTTTATACAGCAGTTAGTGTGATTGGAACACACAAACACAGGAAAGATGGAGGGAAAACAAAGCTACAGAGGCATCAGGTATGATGCTGTGGCACTTAGACTCTCCCTGTGGGTCGTGAGAACCATAAAGAGTTTCAAAAGGGAAGGTGACATGGTCAGTTCTGGCCAGTGGGATGATTACTCTAAGATAGCATGCAGAATGGTTGAGAATCTGGGTGAGAGAGATCAAGGCCTAGACCAACATAGTGTCAGAGTTTGGAGAGAAGATGGGCTCCTAAGGCATGGAAGGGCACTGGTAAGATGTGGAAGGGGCTGCCCCACACAGAAATGGCTCAGAAGAAGCTATCTTGGGCAAGTAAACACAGAAGGCAGGGACATAAAGGAGCTGGACCAAAAGGAGAGAAACTATGGGGCAGAGTGTGGAGTAAGGAAAGACAGCATTTCAGTTCTTTGCAACTGGCTGGGTTTCAAACACTCTCATAGGCTCACACACCACTTCCAACATCCCCAGGTGGCAAGGAGCCTAGGGCTCCACATTCAGAACATAGCAAGTTTCCAGTCACAACAGTCTTTGAATTATTTTGGCGCCATCTTGGCTCACTGCAACCTCTACCCCCTGGGTTCAAGGGATTCTCCTGCATCAGCCTCCCAAGCAGCTGGGATTACAGCTCACCTAATTTTTATATTTTTAGTAGAGACGAGGTTTCACCATGTTAAGAAACCATGTTGGCCAGGCTGGTCTCAAACTCCTGGCCTCAAGCAATCCACCTACCTCGGCCTCCCAAAGTGCTGGGATTACAGGCGTGAGCCACCGTGCCCAGCCCTCAACAGTCTGAGTTCTGACCTGGTCGTCCAGTGAGAGGAGACAAGAAAGAGCTGCTTGGCAAACAAGGGAATCATGTGCCAATCAATAAACAAAGGAGTTATAAGGAAAGCCCCTAGGCCACTTCATTCGGATCAGAGCCACTTTAGCTGCTCAGGGACAAGCTGACAACTCTCCCTTCCATGAAGGGTACCATGAGGACAACCAAAAAGCAGGCCCAGGCTGTACATGGTTGGCCATGCCAGGCTCTACCAAATCTCTGCGGAGTCTAGTCTACAAAGCAGCTGAGCAGCAGGAGAGGTCCACGCCCAACTCATGAGTAAAGAGGGCATGCACTCCAGGCCTGGGACAAAGGGCCGAGTGGTCTCAGGCAGCAGATGGATTTTCTGAAAGTAGGGGTTAGTTGAATCCACCCCTAGTGAGCACCAGTGCCTGCTTCCAGAAGCAGCCAGTCTGGGCCTCCCAGCAGGTGTAAGAACAAGAGCTGAGGAAACATCAATTCTCCACTGTACACCCACAGCATCATCACCGGCCACTTCAGAGATCCCTAAACCTGTCAGTAAACTAGTGCCTGCACACGTGCTATTTCCTCTTCCTAATAGGTGGCTTCTACATAGGTGGCTTGGGTGCCTTTCCTGACACCCAAGCCCCTGTTCACATTACAAGACCTAGCCCAGTCTCCCCTCTCAGACCTGCACTCCGCACTCACCAGCCTCCACCCTTCCCATGCCCATCACAGTATCGAGACACTCCTTTCTTTCAATGACAACGGTATATTACAACCCTGTTAGCTGTGTCTTGGGGAATCTTTGGGGGCAAGACTAGTTCTGAGGTATCATTAAGAGTCAAAGCGAAACATGAATGAATGGGAACCAATTAGGGCTTGCAGATATTTGTAGCATAATTCAGTCAGGGTGGTGCGGTCTGTGATTTGCCTTCATCCCAGAAAGAACACGGAATTGAGACTGGACACCTTCCTCCTGGAAATCAGTTTCAGAACGGGAGGCCTGGAGTCTTTATTCCAGAGAGAAGGGCAAGTTATGGAGAGGGACCGGCGGCTCTTCAGCATCGCGCTTAAGCCTGGGCCCAGAATTCCATATACGGAGCCCAGACCAGGCCTCTGAACCATGGCGAAAGGGAAGAGGAGCTAGGCCAGTCCCAGGAACACTAGAGACCTCGGGGCCAGGAAACCAGAGGGCCCCAGCGGACTCAGGGAAGGGGCCTCACCTTCAACCGAGACGCTGAAGGACGAGGCAGAACAGCCTGAGGACAAGATAGGGAGGGGTCACACACAGGGGTCTGCGCCCTTCGAGGGGCACAGTCAATCTCCGTCCACCCTTACCCACCGGGAGGATCCAGAGCTAGTCCTAAGGGAGCTGTGGGCCCCAAGGGCGGTTCAGACGCGCGCCGCCCTTTTGTCAGCTCGCCTGGGGCCCACCCCCGCAACCCCCGCTCACCGCCCGCGGGCCGGTCCAGCTTGAGGATGTCCCGCAGGTGCTGCGTGGCGTCCTCGATGTCGATGCTCGCGCAGGAGGCCATGGGCCCAGCGGCGGGCGCCCCGCCCGCACCGCGTTCTTTCCGCCGCCGCCGCGCACCACGCACCCTCGCCCACCCGCCACGGGGCGAGACAGCGGGACGCTGGTCACTACACTCAGTCCACCCGCAGTTCGGAAACCGCCGCCCGCGCAGCGTCGCTGAGCCCCGCCAACCCCACCAACCGCCTCCACTTCCGGCACCCACGAGCTGAGGCTCCCGGAACCTGCCAGGGCCGGAGAAGAAAGGTTCCGGGCTGGGGGCGGAAGTCTAAACCCCTCCCGCAGCCCGTCCCCCTCGACGGCCCCGCCCCTGTGCCCGCGAGGTCAGGGAAGTCCCACAGGGCTGAAGTAAGCGTCCACGCACTGGGCCACCCAAAGCCCTCCTCTACTCAGAAGCCGCCAGGTCCCTGCCCACTCCCAGAGCATGGACTCCGATGGTCCTAGGACGGGGTCAACTCAGCCGCCCATGCTAAGGTCCCTCAGGTTCCCTTTGGGAATGGGTCGGAATAACTCAAGGCCTGAGGCTGCCCTCGAGGTCATAAAACTCAGGAATTGCAAGAGCAGGGGAGATGGTCCCACTACAATGATCAGTCATTGTTCCCTACTGTCCCCCAGCATCCCCTTGTCCCACCTGGCACCCTCAGGTTGGAAGAAAGAAACCACAATTTACAAATTCTTCTTTATTGCAGACAGTTCAGGCACAGGTACATGGAAGAAGCTGTATTGCAGATTTTACACAAGGTGGTTTGAGGCAGCAGGCACCTACCTCTTCCCCACCCCCACTTCCCCAAATACGCATCAGCCTAGAGATCATTCCCACTGAAATCTGAGCATGCTGTCCTCTCAAACAGCACACCATCCAGCCCTGTGCCCAATGTCACCAGGCAATCTATGGGATCTGAGGAGGTCCTTAGCCTCCACCCGTAGTGGGACGGGGGAAAGGTATCCTTTCACACGTCAGATTTAGCTGTGGTGTCCTTACCAATCCTAAAACCCTTAACAGGGCACTGACCCAAATCTTGGGTTTGGTTCTAGCCTATGGTTGCTACGTTGCCACTAGGTTTATACCATCCAGAAGTCTGTGGGACGAGGGGCTAGATTTGTACTGGGCAAGGCGTTTGTCCCCAAAATGGAGAAGCAGAAACTGCCCTAATAGCTAAGACTCCCTGGAATTTGAAGATAGCATGAAGTCCGTATGCTGAGGAAGGAAATAGAGAGAGGCCTGGCAATGTCCTGCAGCAGTCTGAGGGGTGAGGACTCCTAAAGCATGAGTCCCTCACAGACTGCCTCCTTCCACAGCTCCTGACCTATACTCCAACCCAACTGGGCCTGGCTCTGTGGGCAGTGAAGGCTGGCTCTTCGGGTTACCTGCCTTTGGGTAATGATATCCAAAGCAGATGGGACAGGAGCTGAGCTGCCCTCTGCCTGGCTTGGTGTATGTGGGGCATCCTGGATATGATCCTGATCCTTCTGGGGATAGGGCAGGCCCTTCCCTTGACACTGCTGACAGCTCAGCCCAGAGGGCCTGAACATGATGGGCCATTTTGCCAAGGCCTCTCCAGCTTCAACAGGATTCAGTATCATCTCTCCTGCTACTAGGGCCCTGAACCTACCCAGAGCAGAAGTCACAGGAGGTATCAGAACTGACTGCACAGGCTTCAATGAGAGAAGCTTCAGGCCAGACCTGAGCTCTTCCTGCCTGCTTTTCAAAGACCAGTCGCCCTGCGGAGTGGGAGAGAACTGCCCTACAGGGCTTCTCAGAGGCTAGCTGGGAGTGCCGCTTCAGCAGTTTCTCCCTGCAACAGGTATTCAGAGTTAGGGCAGAAGTGGGAGGGTGAGACATGAGAGAGACAATGGGTCCAGGTAGCTTCTGATGCCCAGCCAACTAGTAAACTAATTAAAACAATTTAAACTGTTAAGAAAATTTTTGTGGTTTTATTGTATCATGAGGCATTGAAACATCTGAACAAATCAATGTCTGGGCGGTGAGGCAGCTGCTTTCTCCTTCACTTCTTTGGGTTACTAGAGCAACTTGTCAGTAGATTAAAAAAAAAAAAAAAAAAAAAAAGGACAACCTTTTGCATTACTTAAGTCTTTCCAAGGCATGCGCTGGTACAACACAAACTTCTCCCGTCAGATGCAACTAGTCTAGCGTCCAAACATCATGCACAACACCTCGGTGGCAGCAGCGCACTGCGCCCACTCCCACCGTGGCCCTGCTCATTTGTGCATGATATTTGGAGCATCTGGAGGAGTGGGAATAGTATTGGGAAGAGGAGGGAGGAGGAAACAGCGTGAGTGCCTAGCTGAGAGGAGGTCAGCCAAAGTTGTGCAGGGCGAGCCTGAACATGTCATTGGTGCAAACCCAAGCATCGTTGATGTTCTTTAATAGGAACATCTGGTGGAACCCCATGATGGGGTCTTCATCCGCCTGTGAGAAGAGAAAAGAGGATTCAGTAAGGGGATCAAGAAACAGGAAGGGAATTCAGTGGTAGGAGAACAGGGCAAAAAAATATGGACTTTAGGATCAGGCCCTACTGTCCTGAACTCAAATCCCAGTATAGCCAAGGGGTACTTGTGAATGTGAATTGATGTAATGTATGAAACAATGCCCTGGGCACATGTAGGCCAACAATCAGCCACGCCTACTGCTATGTGTGCTTAAACTGCACAATAATTGACCCTTAGCTATAGCAAAGAGCAGAGGATGTACCTGCCTCCAAGCACATATCTCCAGACACAAGTGATCACAATTTTGAAACAAATCCCACAGTATTTACCAAGTAACTTGGAGTATCAAAAAAACTGCAAACAATCTTGAAAACATAGGTTCATCATCCAATGATGTTTCCTGTCATGTAATAAACAGTATTTGAGATGAAAAAAAAAGGCAAGAAACCTGCAGCCAAACTGCAGAAAACTAGGATGAGACCTAGCTGAAATTGGCGCCTAGCTAACCAGCACTGTCTCTAACATCACCTGCTTTCTGGGAATTATCGTCATCAAGGAGGCCAATCAGTTGTTTGGGAGCTCCAAATTGGAAAGAATCACCAGGAAGAACCTGAAGCTGGTGGGAAGGAGCAGTGTTTACTACCTTTGCCTGAGAAAGTGAGCAATGAGCTCCCTATAGAGACCTCCTGAATTCTGTGCCTCTTCAGGCACAGGCACTGAGCAGGACATCCTGGACAGGCAGGAGAAACTGACAGGAAAGTCCAGGCCAGAAAGCAGGTGCCTCTGCGTCCACTGCAGAGGCCCAGACCACCTACACACCCACTCTGGATTCAGGAAGCCCTGTCCCAGCTAGCCTAGAGAGAAAGAGCATGTGACGGTGTTATTGTAAGACACAAGCCCAGGCCGAGGGGCAGCCAATTTGTCCTGCTATTTTTGGGAAGAACGGTGTTTTTGTAAACAGAATCTGGCTTTATTTATTTATTTATGTAGAGACAGAGTTTCACTCTTGTTGCCCAGGCTAGAGTGCAATGGTGCAATCTCAGCTCACCGCAACCTCCGCCTCCCAGGTTCAAGCGATTCTCCTGCTGCAGCCTCCCGGGTAGATGGGATTACAGGCATGTGCCACCACGCCTGGCTAATTTTGTATTTTTAGTAGAGACAGGGTTTCTCCATGTTGGTCAGGCTAGTCTCAAACTCCTGACCTCAGGTAATCTGCCTGCCTCGGCCTCCCAAAGTGCTGGGATTACAGGCATGAGCCACCATGCCCAGCCCAGAATCTGACTTTAATATGCTGACGCACAACAGGTCCTTGGAGAGTTCTTGGGGGGTCTGAGGGACCACAGGAAGTCTGAGAATAACAGGTCTTGAGAAGGAGAAAGGAAAATGCAAAGAGAAATAGGTGGCTCATGCCTATAATCCCAGCACTTTGGGAGGCCAAGGCAGGTGGATCATCTGAGGTCAGGAGTTCAAGACCAGCCTGGCCAACATGGTGAAACCCTGTCTCTACTAAAAATACAAAAAATTAGCTGGGCGTGTTGGCGGGCAGCTGTAATCCCAGCTACTTGGGAAGCTGAGGCTGGAGAATTGCTTGAACTCAGGAGGAAGAAATGTAGTGAGCTGAGATTGTGCCACTGTATTCCAGCCTAAGCAAGAACAGCGAGACTCCATCTCAAAAAAAAAAAAAAAAAAAAAAAAAAAAAAAAAAAACCCAGAAATAGGAGTTCCAGGAATCTGCTTTGCTCAGCAGGTGAGGAGCCAGCAGCCAGCCTGAGGACTGGTAGCAAGGGCTGCAGTAGTGGACTGCCTCTCCGCAGCAGGCTGGCCTGTCCACCTTGACCTTAGGGCAGAGTGGGAGCCTAGTGGCTTGGCACCCCAGTCCCATCCTGCTCCTATACTTCTCCCTTTTCCAGATAAAGGCTCTAGACCAGTGTCTGCCAATAGGACTTTCTGCAGTCACAAAAATGTTCTATATGGCTAGTACAACCAAAGAAGTACGTTTTATTTAACCTTAATTAATGTAACTTAAAAATTGCCACCTACATGTGGCTAATGGCTAGCATACTGAACTACACAGCTCTAGACAGTCACTTTGTCTGGGTGTCCCTAGATAAGCAGGTCACATCCACAGGGAAAGCAGGGGTACAAGACTCTCCTCTGCCTGCCCACCCCTCCCTACCACTGTGGCAGCACCATTACCTTAAGCTGGCCCACAACCATGCTGATGATGCAGCTATCTGGAGTGGGCTGATGGTCCTGCGCAGTGATGCTGTGCTGGATTTTCTGGAACGGAAGGCTCTGCAAGAGAGAGAGTGGGAGGCGGGAGAACCAAGGCCAGAAGGGGTGGGAAAGGAGCCACCTGCACCCTGGCTTTCATCCCTACTTACAGACAACTTCTCCACAATGGCAGCTTTCCCCTGGAACTGTTGTCCTTCCCACGTAAGGCATGATGCGTCAATCTGAAACAGGCACAGGAAACCCCAGGGTTGGGGCCTCAGAGTACAAGTATCTCTAAGGCCCTGGAAAGACTCTGAAAAGGGCCTTGATTGGAGAAGTGTGGCCACACTTCAGTTTCCCTGTCTAAAGAGGGAGACTGAGTATAGCCCCCAAACATTACACTATCAACATCTTCAATTATACCCCACTGTCCCATGGGCCCAGGCTCTGAAAGACTATTTAATAAAATATACTTCCCATTTGTATTTAAGAAATCATATGGCCTCTGATATGCATAGGCCCAGGAGGGCTATATGTGGCCTGAGCTCAGCCATCCTGCTGTGTGGTCAGTCAGTGTCAGTCCCAAAAGGTCATCAGAAATATGGCCAGGCACGGTGGCTCACGCCTGTAATCCCAGAACTTTGGGAAGCCAAGGCGGACGGATCACGAGGTCAGGACATCGGGACCAGCCTGACCAACATGGTGAAACCCCAGCTCTACTAAAAATACAAAAATTGTCCAGGCGTGGTGGCGCACGCTTGAAATCCCAGCTACTTAGGAGGCTGAGGCAGGAGAATTGCTCGAACCCAGGAGGCGGAGGTTTTAGTGCACCGAAATTGCACCACTGCACTCCAGCCTGGGTGACAGAGTGAGACTCCATCTCAAAAAAAAAAAAAGTCATCAGAAATAACTTGGAAAAATTCCACATTCATCACCCTCCAGGGCCCAGGCTGAGTTCCACTGTAGACTTTCTAGCTAGCCTTCTGGATACCCATGGGGTCAGGGAGAGATGGAGGCTGACAGGGCCTTCCAAGGCCTAGTCTGGGACCCTCCCTACCACCAAGAAGCAAAATCTCACATGTAACCCACTTAGCTTAGTTCCACCTCAAATCTTCCCTTCCACAGCCTTCAAGGGCAGAACTCAAAAGGGCCTCTGCTACTTACTAGCTGGACATTATTTCTCTGAGTCTTAGTTTCCTAACCTTCAAAGGGGTAATGTGCTGAGTATTATGAAATAATATAAATTGTTCTTTTAGGACCTTGCTAACTCTCTTCTCTGGCTCAGGCCTGCTTTAAGAGATAATGAGGCCAGGTGCAGTGGCTCACACCTGTAATCCCAGCACTTTGGGAGGCCAAGGTGGGTGGATCACTTGAAGTCAGGTGTTCCAGACCAGCCTGGCCAACATGGTAAAACCCCGTCTCTTCTAAAAATACAAAAATTAGCTGGGCATGGTGGTGCGCACCTGTAACCCCAGCTACTTGGGAAGCTGAGGCATGAGTATTGCTTGAACCTGGGAGGCGGAGGATGCAGTGAGCCAAAATCGCATGAATGCACTCCAGTCTAGGTGACAGAGTGAGACTCCATCTCAAAAAAAAAAAAAAAAAGAGAGAGAGAGCGATAATGAGGCACAAGTGCCAGGATCTCAGGTCAGATCACTTCAAGTTTTCAAAAACTCTATGCAGGGCATGGTAACTCACACCTGTAATCCCAGCACTTTGGGAAGCCAAGGAAGGCAGATCACCTGAGGTCAGGAGTTGGAGACCAGCCTAGCCAACATGGTGAAATGTCACCTCTACTAAAAATACATAAATTAGGCGTAGCCGGGCGTGGTGGCTCATGCCTGTAATCCCAGCACTTTGGGAAGCTGAGGCGGGCGAATCACCTGAGGTCAGGAGATCAAGACCAGCCTGGCCAACATGGTGAAACCCTATCTCTACTAAAAAATACAAAAATTAGCCGGGCATGGTGACACGTGCCTGTAGTCCCAGATACTTGGGAGGCTAAGACAGAATAGCTTGAACCCAGGAGATGGACATTGCAGTGAGCCAAGATTGCACCACTGCACTCCAGCCTGGGCGACAGAGTGAGACTGCATCTCGAAAAAAAAAAAAAAAAAAAATTAGGCTTGGTGGTGCATGCCTGTAGTCTCAGCTACTCCTGAGGCTAGGCACAAGAATCGCTTGAACCCAGGAGGCAGAAGTTGCAGTGAACTGAGATCACCCCACTGCACTCCAGCCTTGGTGACAGAGTGAGACTCTGTCTCAAAAAAAAAACAAACAAACAAAAAAAAACTCTACTATGATAATGACAATCAAATATCTGTGCTGGAATTGGTCTTCCACTAATAAGATTTATTTTTTCCAAAATTTCTGAATGGACGCTGACTTTCTGGAGACAGACACAGAAGACTGTGGACAGTCAGCCCAGTCAGGCTCTGAGACTGTGCCTGGATTACTCCTATCACCCCCATCCTGGGCTCACCTGCCTGATCAATCACATTTTTGTGATTGACTCTCAGGCAGAGTCAAGTACAATTAGTTCTTGGTGTATATGAACATCATTAAAAGAACAGCAAACGCTGGGCATGGTGGCTCACACCTGTAATCCCAGCACTTTGGGAGGCCAAGGTGGGTGGATCACGAGGTCAGGAGTTTGAGACCAGCCTGGCCAACATGGTGAAACCCCATCTCTACTAAAAATACAAAAAATTAGCTGGCCATGGTGGCAGGCGCCTGTAATCCCAACTACTCGGGAGGCTGAGGCAGGAGAATCACTTGAACCCAGGAGGCGGAGGCTGCAGTGAGCTGAGATCGAGCTATTGCACTCCAGCCTGGCGAAAGAGCAAGACTCCATCTCAAAAAAAAAAAAAGAAAGCAGCCAGCAATGCCTGCATAGAAGGGTTTATGAAATGACCTATCAGCCTCCCTGGGCTAACCTCATTTGTTTCCCATGAGCATTCAGGAGCTTTGGATCCAAAAGGAAGCTGGACCCCAGGCCTCCAGGAGAGCTCAGCTTTGCACTGAGGATGCTCATGGCTGCTGCCTCCAGAGGGCACCATGAGCCCTAACCTCTGCCTGTCGCTGCCCAATCCAAAACCATGTGCCATGACAAGTGCTGGCCACATGGAATGGCAAGCCCAGAACACCCTGCCCAGAATAGCAGGATTCTCACTCTTGTGGGAGTTGACAAAAGGAAAAGTATAGACCAGGTAATTACTTGGGCCAAGCCTCAGACCCCTGTCCCATGGACAAAAGCTCAGATACAGAAGTGTAGCCAGTCCAGATAGGGCTACCAGAACTTGTGAACTGGACACACTGGCCCAACATCCAAATTGATCCCCTGGGGTCCTATTCTGGCCCTAGAGCTGGAAACTTACGTAAATTGCGCCTAGTTGGGTTCTATCGTTATCAAATAACTGGTAGTAATGTTGAATGAAGCTGGATCCAATCTGCTCCCAAATTGGCTTGTCTCCCATTCTGGAGCGTCACCCGGCCTCACGGAGACCTGCAAGACCAATGAGACCAGGAGGGAAGCATTGGTACCACAAGAGTAGGTGACTGGCCACTGACCCCCACCCCTCACTGGCCTTCCTGGGGTCCTTTGCTGTTGCTGAGATCTGTTCTCTCAGAGAACACGGACAGGCCCTGGGGAACTGGCAGGAGACCCCTCCCAAGCCAGACCAGTGCTGGGAGCCCAGAGGTAGACCAGACCCAGCCTTTCCTTTGAGTTCTTGGTTGATGAGACACATAGATGATTGGGTCATGGAGCACACAGGAGGGGTGCTGAGGGTGGATCTACAACAAAGAAAGGTCAAGGCAGGCCCTTGAAAGCCCAGCAAGGGGAGGGGCCTTATGGAAGGAGTTAAGCACTCCTCCAGTCTCTTTCCATGTAATCCTCTCAACAACCTGCAAGGTCAGAGTTATTGCTATTCTTCCCACTTTACAGCCAAGAACAACTGATACCTGTGTGTGTGTGTGTGTGTGTGTACTATTTTGTACTACAGCCCTCAGGCCCCCAACACTGTCCCAGGGCTACGCTGACAGATGGAAGACCCAGTGAGGACGGGGGGAGATTCTCAAGGCCCCTCCTTTTTTTTTTTTTTGAGACAGAGTTTAACTCTTGTTGCCCAGGCTGGAGTGCAATGGCGTCATCTTGGCTCACTGCAACCTCCACTCCCCGGGCTCAAGTGATTCTCTTGCCTCAGCCTCCGGAGTAGCTGGGATTACAGGCGCCCGCCAACACACCCAGCTAATTTGTATTTTTAGTAGAAATGGGATTCACCACGTTGGCCAGGCTGGTCTCGAACTCCAGACTGCAGGTGATCCACCCGCCTTGGCCTCCCAAAGTTCTGGGGTTACAGGCGTGAGCCACTGTGCCCAGCCAAGGCCCCTCTTCTCCCAAAAACAGCAAGTGATCCCTTAGTCTCATGGGGGCAGTTTACTTCCCCGAGGCCAGGTGATATGACCTGGCCCTTTCTAGGATATTTCTTCATTGATGGGAGTGACTCCTACTCACTTCAGAGCTGGGGACGTGAGTTCAAGGATCAGAGGGAAAGCTGAGGATTGTGGGAAGCAGGGATGGAGGCTGTGAAGGGAAACGTGTCATCGCTTCATATCCTCTCATCCCAGCATTGCTTTTACCCTAAGGAGCTGTCTCTCTTGGGTCTCTGAGAGGGAGGGGAAGCCCCCTCCCAACTAGAGACCATAGCTGTAAGGATACTGGATGGAAAACCCAAGCCCCAGATGGGAGAGCCGCTTGGGCTTTGCTAGGCCCCTTCCAAGTAGGGAAGCCCACATCTTGCTGCAGATCCCCTGACTGCAGACCCACGTGTTGTTCTGTGGATGGCCCCAACTGTAGAGGAGCCCACCCCCTCTGTCCTGATAATAGGACTCTGAACCAAAGCAGTGAGGAGGTGGGTTCCACCCCAGCAGACAAGCATTCACAATGGTGGGATCTGATGCAAGTCACTGCCCTTCTTAGGGCCTCAGCCTCCTCCACTGTAAGATGGGGATGGCAACCTGACAGTGCTGGTGGTTGTGAAGCTTCTCTAAGGGAACATGATAAAGCCCTCAGCTCAACATGGTAAGTGCTAGCTCACTCCAGTCCCTGTGACCTCGCCCAAAGCCAGAGGAGCCAGCGGGGAGGAATCGTGTAGGGAAAGAGTGACAACGCAGCCAATCCTCCACTCTGTGACCAAGACTCAAGCCAATGAGGGACGAGGAAGCTAAGCCAGCTTTATTTTAGGTCCCCTAGGAGGTAGTGGCACTAAAAATAGTAGCTCAGTGCTGGGATGACTAAGAAATGTCCAGGAAAATCTAAAGCAAGCAGGGGAGAAAGCTTGGATCCAGTCATGCCTGCCACACAGGAACACAAGGTGTGTCCTAGTTCACACTCTGCCAAGAAAAAAACCAACAAGTGGGGGAAGCACAGGACCATTATCTAGTCTTCGCTGTGGTCTTGGTCACATTTCCAAGGGGTCAGACGCTGGCTGTACTCACACACAAACCTAGAGGACCTAAGGCAGAGCACAGCTCCCGCCTCTGGCATTTCTGCCCTGTCCACCCTGGTACTTGCTATGCTTAGTCACTCAATGTGCCCTGACCCTGCTGCAGCTTCCAAGATACCATACCCAGTGCCTAAGAGATCTGAGGGTAGGGGAAAAGCTGGAGGAATGGATAAGGGCCATGTCTCCTTCTACCCTTGGCTCACAGCAAAGTTGGGCAGTCCTCAGAAAGGGTATGCCAACCAGAAGAAACAGCACTAGCAAATGTCTCGGGGCATGAAAAGGGTCTCGCTCTGTCCCCCAGGTCAGGGTACAGTGATGCCATCTCATCTCCCTGTAGCCTCAACCTCCAGGACTCAAGCAATCCTCCCACTTCATCCTCCCAAGAAGCTGAGACTCCAGGCAAGCACCACCAAGTCTGGCTGCTTTTTGTGTTTTCTGTAGAGACTGGGCTTCACCATATTGCTCAGGCTGGTCTCAAACTCCAGAGCTCAAGTGATCCGCCCAGCTTGGCCTCCCAAAGTGCTGGTATTACAGGCGTGCGCCACCATGCCCGGTCCGTGATAACTTTCTGATACAAAAACTCCTTGACTGAAGTAGTGGTAGAAGGAAATGGGGTGGAGGGATAAAGGAAGACAAAGACCCTTTGGCCTGGTAGGGCAGAGAAGAGTGGGGAAGAGTAAGCTCTCTGAGGAATAGGACAGATCAGGGGCTCCCAGAAAATGAGAAGGAACCTTCAAAACTACGTGGATTGCGGCTTGCTTCACCGTCTTGTGTTTATTTCCACGTAGTGATCACAATAGCCACATAGTCAGAATCCACTGTCATCCAGTGATGTCACTGGGTCTTGCCCTAAGCTCATCTGGTACATCAGTGCTGACACTGGGTCCTCTGCTCAAGGCCCGTCTCTTTTTTCTGCTAACTCTGCATCCCTGAGCTCTAAACCACAAAGCTGACCATGCTCCTCCCCTACAACACCCTTGCTTTTGGCTTAAAGGCCAAACTCCCTAAGCTCCACAGGTGGCCACCCACCCTCATCCCCATCTCCCTAGCCATTCCCTCCTACCTTGATCCAGCTACATACAGACACAACAGAACCTACTGAGAGCCTGCTCACCGTGTTTTGTACACAGGAAAGTCCCCCCTGCGATCCCCACCCTTCCCACGGGAGGCAACACTCTTGAGTCCAAAAAAAGAAGCAAGAGTGCAGAGCCCCCATCCTATCCCCAGGCAGCATGAGGGAGGGGTCCAGGCCAGGCTGGAAGATGTTCCCCAGAATAGCCAGCAAGCTCTGATCTTGTTTCTAACACATTTACTGTGCAAGTAACAGGCTGGAAAGAAACAAAAAAGCCTGGGCTCAGAGGCAGCCTCACATTAGACTGGGGACTGACCACCATGACAGCTTCTCCTACAGCTCTTGTGAGAGGGCCGCTGACCACACCATCTCCTGCTTCACCCCAACAGTCCGCAGGCTGACTGAGGCCAGGCTCCTTGAGGAGCAGAAAAGACTCTGATAACCTCTCACCTACTGAACACCAGCCTTCACTGACCCTTAGGTCTCTGTGAGTGCAAAGACTCTCTAAGAATGTCTCAGAAACTGTGGCCCTCTCCCAACACATCTGCACAGAGGTAGAGATGCCCCAGCCTTGTGAATAATTTTCAGCTGTTCAGCCATAGATCCCAGGTTAAAACCTCTGACCCAGGAGATCCCGTTAGACAACAGAAAAACTCCATTTTTATCTTCCAATTTTAAGTGTTTCCAAGAACAAAACTCAAAATAACAGTGTCTGGCTGTGAACACTTCATTTTCACTAATGCATATTAGGCACAGAAATGTGCAAAGAGCTTATGTGCACTTGTTTGTAACCACACCCTGTGAGTCAACGCCCTTGTTAGAGATGACCAAAAGGAGATTCAGGGAGGTTAGCCAACTCCAACTTGCTCTAGGTCAGCAGCTGATAGGTGGTGGAATTGGACTGACCAGATTTGGAGGCCTCTCCAGAGTCAGGACTCCTAGTGACAACTTGGGCCTGCAGACAAAAACAGACTACATCAGTGAGAGCACTCCTCTGAGCCTGGCTCTCTCATAAAGGGGCAAGGCAGTCCTGAACCAGGGCTTCCACCTCCAAACAAAGGCCTCATCAAACCCAGAGTCCAAACAACAGGAGGTTTCATGGAGGATAACGTCAGCTTTCTCAAACCTTCGAAGTCACAACCCTGTTCTACCATCTCAGCAAAGCAGACAGAGCAGAGATCCTAGCCTGAGGCAGGAGAGTGACCGGGAAGACGATGTCACTCCTTCCAGACTGGCACACAGAAAGATTCTCATGTGTCTGCTGAAGCCCACAGGGAATGCCGGCAGATTTGCATGGCCTGCAGTGAGGGCCCCAAAATCGGTACCAGTCGTGGCTATCCTCCACACATGCTATCACGGAGGCCAAAAACACAGCCCTGAAACACAGCCTGGAAAGGACTCCTCCAACAGGGAAACTGATAGCCAACATGGCTTAAACCCCTCAGGCCCAGGGCTGGGCATGGTAGCTCACATCTGTAATCTCAGCACTTTGGGAGGCCCAAGCAGGAGGATCACTTGAGTCCAAGAGTTCCAGACCGGCCTCAGCAACAAAGCCCCATATCTACAAAAAATTTTAAAAATTAGCCGGGCATGGTGGTTCACTCCTGTAGTCTCAGCTACTGGGGAGGCTGAGGTGGGAGGATCACCTGAGCCTGGGATGTCCAGGCTACAGTGAGCTGTGAACTTACCACTGCAATCCACCCTGAGTGACAGTGCAAGACTCTGCCTCAGAACAAACAAAAAGGCTGGGCATGGTGGCTCACACCTGTAATTCCAGCACTTTGGGAGGCGAGGTGGGCGGATCATGAGGTCAGGAGATCAAGACCATCCTGGCTAACATGGTGAAACCCCATCTCTACTAAAAATACAAAAAATTAGCTGGGCGTGGTGGTGGACACCTGTAGTCCCAGCTACTCGGGAGGCTGAGGCAGGAGAATGACGTGAACCCAGGAGGCGGAGCTTGCAGTGAGTGGAGATTGCGCCACCGCACTCCAGCCTGGGCAACAGAGCCAGACTCCATCTCAAAAACTAACAAACAAAAAAAAACAAAAAAAAAACCAATAAATTAGCTGGCCGCGGTGGTGTACACCTGTAATTACCCTAGCTACCCCGGAGGCTGAGGCAGAATTGCTTGAACCCGAGAGGTGGAGGCTGCAGTGAGCTGAGAACGCCCCACTGCATTCCAGCCTGGGTGACAGAGCGAGGCTCCATCTCAGAAAAAAAAAAAAAAAAAAAAGAAAAAAAAAGGCTGGTGCAGTAGCTCACGCCTATAATCTCAACATTTTGGGAGGCTAAGGCGGGTGGATCACCTGAGGTCAGGAGTTCCAGACCAGCCTGGGCAACATGGTGAAACCCCATCTCTACTAAAAATACAAAAATCAGGCCAGGCGCGGTGGCTCACACCTGTAATCCCAGCACTTTGGGAGGCCGAGGTGGGCGGATCACCTGAGGTCGAGAGTTCCAGACAAGCCTGGCCAACATAGGGAAACCCCGTCTCTACTAAAAATACAAAAAATTAGCTGGGTGTGGTGGCAGCTAATTTTTCCCTGTAATCCCAGCTACTCAGGAGGCTGAGGCAGGAGGATCGCTTGAACCCGGGAGGCAGAGGTTGCGGTGAACCGAGATTGTGTCATTGCACTCCAGCCTGGGCAACAAAAGCAAAATTCCATCTCAAAAAAAAAAAAAAATCATCAGCTGGGTGTGGTGGCATGCACCTGTAATCCCGGCTACTTGGGAGGGAGGCTAAGGCAGGAGAACTGCTTGAACCCAAGAGGTGGAGGTTGCAGTGTGCCGAGAACACCCCACTGCACTGCAGCCTGGGCAACAGAGTGAGATTCCATCTCAACAAACAAACAAAAACCCTTGCAGCCAGAGTGTAAAAAGTGTCTTGCGGGTGTGGTGGCTCACACTTGTAATCATGACTGTAATCCCTCGGACACTTTGGGAGTCCAAGGCAGGAGGACTGCTTAAGCCCAGCAGTTCAAGACCAGCCTAGACAACATAGTGAGACCTCATGTCTACAGGAAAAAAAAAAAAAAAAAAAAGCTGCGCATAGTGGAATATGCCTGTAGCCCCAGTTACTCGGGAGGCTGAGGTGGGAGGATGGCTTGAGCCAGGGAGGTCCAGACTGGGCAACACAGTGAGACCTTGTCTCAAAAAAAAAAAAAGTGTCCTGAAGGCAGAGCAACAGCTACCAGACAGGAAGACACTGCTGGATGTCAGTCCTTCAGGAAGTCCCCCAATGATTTTATGGTCTGAGGAGGGGTGCCACTATGTATTCTGTCCCATGGCACCTGTAACAAAGTCTCAACCACTTATCCTGTCCTAGGTGACCTGGCCCTCCTGGCTGTCCAACCTCATCTCTTGCCACTCCCTCCCCTCCTCTACAGTTGCACCAGGCACTTTCCTCTATCTGGAACATGCTAAGTCTGTTCTCATCGCAGGGCTTTGCAACTGCTGCTCCTTCTATCTGGACCACTCTACTTCCTAGATCTTCGTGTGTCACATATGTGCCAGCTCGAATGTCACCTCCTCATTCACACCTTCCCTGACCACTCGGTCTAAAGTAAGGGCTATCTAGTGGCCAGGTACAGTGGCTCACGCCTGTAATCCCAGCAATTTGGGAGGCTGAGTGGGCAGATCACTTGAGGTCAGGAGTTCGAGACCAGCCTGGCCAACATGGCGAAACCCCATCTCTACTAAAAATACAAAAATTAGCCAGAAATGGTGGCATGCGCCTATAGTTCCAGCTACTCGGGAGGCTGAGGTGGTAGAATCACTTGAACCAGGGAGGCGAATATTGTAGTGAGCCGAGATCATGCCACCGTACTACAGCCTGGGCGAGAGTGAGATTCGGTCTCAATTAAAATAAATAAATAAATAATAAAGTAGCTGTCTAGTTACCCATTTTGCCTCCTGTATTGTTTTCTTAGCACTTATCACTGCATGACATTGTCACATTTTGGTATTTGTTTACGGTCTATCTCCCTGACAAAGCACCCCTAGTCATCCCTGTTCCCATGGTACCTGGCCCAGCCCTCAATAACTATTTGTCCACTAAGTGCATGAGTGTGTCAGAGCCTGGGCTGAGAGGCCAGCCCTTCTTCTCTGGAGGAGGAGTGAGTTCTGGGCAAACTCCACTGAAGTGGCCTACTGACCCACTTCCCCTCCACCCACACCTTCTGTCCAAGCTGTGAGGAAACAATTATTTGTTGTCCACCCAGCTATCTGTCTATGGCACGTGGCAATTGGGGCTTGGCCCCAATACTCTCTCATTCCCAAGGTCCTAGTGAGAGACAGCTGTGGCTGAACAGCAGGCACAGCCACACCCTCAAAGACCTGGCCTCTAGCCTGCTCCACTTCTCCCTTGTTATGTGACCCTTTGACTCTGTCCCATCATTAGTAATTGTAGGATGTTAGGAGGTAATGAATGGGGTATGGAGCAGGACCCAGCTGTAAGGAGTTAGTATGGGTTCCTAGGTGAATGAATACCAGGTCAACAGCTAGGAAGAAGGTAGGTATCTCGCCCACACCATGGAGTAGGCCTAGAACCAGGAATGGAACCTGCCTGGCCCGCCACTCCCCTGCCTGAAGGATGGAGTGAAATCAGCCCAGATGGCTGGCCAGGACAGAATCCTTTCCTGGGGCTGTCACCTGAGGTCTAGGTGCCCACAGCACCCTAAGGGCCCCTTCCTCCTCTTCTGCCTGCAGGGAGGGTTCTAGAGCCACTGGGCTTCCCTGACTGGCCCAGCTGAATCCTGAGACCTGCATTCTGGTCTCTGCTCTGCACTTACTCCCTATGTAACCTCCCTTTCCCCAGTGACTCAGAAGACCTCTGGGGCCCCATTCTTTCTACACAGCTCCCATCCGTGAACTGAGCCTCAGGGCATGAACTTGATGGTCAGGTAAACACGGACTTGGCTCCCCTAATGGGGCTTGAGACCCCTAAGTGACCACTCCTGTGGCCTGGCCAACACTGTTGTGACACGCTGAGACTGAGAAGAGCAGGGAATAAAGGGATGACCATGGCATCCACAGGGTGGTGGAGGGAACACCTGCTGTGAGTCAAACACTTCTGTGTTCTCTCACTTGAGTCTCACAACAAGCCCTGTGAAGCTGGTATGATTATCTTCACTTTATAGACAAGGAAACAAAGACTCCAAGAAGTTAAGAAAGAATTTAAGACCACAAAAGGCCACTGGCATAGCCAGCATTAGAATGTCCACAAAACTGGCCGAGATGGGGCCGGGCACAGTGGCTCACGCCTGTAAATCCAGCACTTTGGGAGGCCAAGGCAAGTGGATCACCTAAGGTCAGGAGTTTGAGACCAGCCTGGCCAGCATGATGAAACCTCATCCCTATTAAAAATACAAAAAATTGGCCATGTGTGGTGGCAGGTGCCTGTAATCCCAGCTACTCCGGATGGTGAGGCAGGATAATTGCTGGAACCCAGGAGGCAGAGGTTGCAGTGAGCCAGGATCACACCACTGCACTCCAGCCCGGGCAACGAGAGCGAAACTCCGACTCAAAACGGAAAAAAAAAAAACAAAAAAAAACTGGGCCGGGCATGGTGGCTCACGCCTGTAATCCCAGCACTTTGGGAGGCCAAGGCAGGTGGATCACAAAGTCAGGAGTTCAAGACCAGCCTGGCCAAGATGGTGAAACCCTGTCTCTATTAGAAGTATAAAAATTCGCCAGGCATGGTGGTGGGTGCCTGTAATCCCAGCTACTCAGGAGGCTGAGGCAGAGAATTGCTTGAACCTGGGAGGTGGAGGTTGCAGTGAGCTGAGATCACACCACAGCACTCCAGCCTAGGCGACAGATCGAGACTGTCTCAAAAAAAAAAAAAAAAAAAAAAAAAAAAAAAAAAACTGGCTGAGATGCAAACAGCTGAGAGCCAATGTGGAGTAGCAGAAAGCACCTAAGTAACAAAATCAGGTGGCACAAGAACATGTCCATACACCTGTCTACCTTCTTCAGGGACATCCAAATTGGCCACATCGTAACAGTGGGTGAGTGCCGGTCCCTGAGCAAGACAGTGAGCTTCAACATGCTCAAGGTCACCAAGGCCGCTGGCACCAAGAAGCAGTTCCAGAAGTTCTGAGGCTGGACATCTGCCCACTCCCCACAATGAAATAAAGTTATTCTCATTTCCCCCATCCCACCCCCAAAAAAATCGGGTGGCAAGGAATGCAGCCCAGGCCTTGTCTTCCCCTATGAAATCAGCAAGCTCCATGAGCCTCAGAATGGATGAACCTGAGCACCTACTCAGCAGGTCAAAGCAGCTTTACACCTTAGGACAACTGAGAATTTGCATTCTCCTAGTCCTGAAACCACCTGCAAGTGGAACCAGTATCTCCACACAGAGCTCCTTCCTGGGGCAGCAAGCTTTCCAGTTTCTGCCCTCGGGAGACCCACTGGCTCTGATGGAATCATTCGAGGCTTTAAGAAACAAACATTCCAAAATTCCCCCAGTTTACTGAGGACACTCCAGCCTAGGCGACAGAGGGCAAACAGCCCTCAGTTCCCAGGTACCCCAGAAACCCCTCTTTCATGAGGGTTCCCCATCCCCATAGCAGCCCTGTCTCCAGCCTGGGGGCTTAGGGAGCTGGCACACAGCAGGTACAGCAACAAATGAGTAACGCCAAAGACAATGAAAAGAAGTTCTTAGCCACTGGTCAGCCAGCAGCAGGAGCTCTGTGGCCCCTAGGCAGGCCACCCTGGGCCTCGTGTCCCTCTCCCTTGGCCACTAAGACACGCTCCCAGCCAAACCCAGACCCAAGCAAAGCATTCTGCCCAGGAGGGCACACTCCAGCTGACAGGGTGAGGAAAAAGAGAGTGAATAATATCACATGGCCTAAGTCACTCCAAGGATAATCCATACGTTGCTGGCTCCCCGAGGGAGGGACTCAAGAATTCCTGCCATATATGATCAAAGGAAGAGAGAATCACAGAATCTCAAAGCCAGGAAAGGGATAGCCAACTCAAACTGAACTGCAAACACACAAACATCATTCTTAAATGCCTTATCAAAACATTAATTAAAAAAAAACAAAAAACCCAGCACCCAGCACAAGGTTCGGCGCAACCTCAGCTTAAAGAAATCCTGCCCAACTTTTTTTTTTTTTAAAGACAGAGATCTCCCTTTGTTGCCCAGGCTGGAGTGCAGTGGCGCAATCTTGGCCCACCGCAACCTCCGCCTCCCAGATTCAAGCAATTCTCTTGCCTCCCGTGTAGCTGGGATTACAGGTACCTGCCACCATGCTCGGCTAATTTTTTGGAATCTTAGTAGAGACAGGGTTTTGCCATATTGGCCAGGTTGGTCTCAAACTCCTGACCTCAGATGATCCACCCACCTTGGCCTCCCAAAGTGCTGGGATTACAGGTGTGAGCCTCCGTGCCCAGCCAAGAAATCATGCCCAACTTTCAATGTCTATTTTATGGAAAACTTTCTGGATTCACTCCCCTTGCCCCAAAAGGACTATTCCTCTGTCCTGGAGGCCTCAACGAAAATGGTGTGAATTGGATTCTAAAACAAGCACTATTGGTATTTCCAAAGTCCCTGCTGTCTCCTGTTTCCCTCTGTAAGCCCCCAGGCAAGGGCCATCTGCTGAAGGAACATCCAAGGAGCCTCCCTGACCAGGTCTGCTGAACCTCCCACCTCTGTGGAGAATTCCTGTCTGGCGCCTCGGAAGATGCCGATGGGTACCACCACAGGAACAACTATTGGGCACTTAAAGTGACCATAAGAGGGTCTCAGTGAAAGGAGCAGAAGCCACAAACCCATGCTCCAGGCAGGGGACTAGAAGGCCTCGCACAGTCCAGGCACTCAGTGGCTCACGCCTGTAATCCCAGCATTTTGGGAGGCTGAGGCGGGCAGACCAAGAGTTCAAGAGATCAAAATTATCCTAGCCAACATGGTGAAACCCCGTCTTTACTAAAAATACAAAATTTAGCTGGGCGTGGTGGCACATGCCTGTAGTCCCAGCTACTCGAGAGGCTGAGGCAGGAGAATCGCTTGAACCCGGAAGGCGGAGGCTGCAGTGAGCTGAGATCGTGCCACTGCACTCTAGCCTAGGTGACAGAGCGAGACTCCACCTCAAAAAGAAGGCCACGCACAACAGGCCAGGCATGGTGGCTGTTCCCTATAATCCCAGTACTTGGAAGGTTAAGGCAGGAGGATCACCTGAGCTCAAGAATTCTGAGACCAGCCTGGGCAACACAGTGAGATCCCGTCTCTACAAGAAGTTGTAAAACTTGGCCAGGCACGGTGGCTCACGTCTGTAATCCCAGGACTTTGGGAGGCTGAGGCAGGAGGATTGCTTGAGCCTGGAGTTCAAGACCAGCCTGGGCAAGATAGTGAGACTTCTGTCTCCACAAAAACTAAAAAATAGAATATAAAAATTAGCAGGTGTGGCCAGGCACAATGGCTCACGCCTGTAATCCCAGCACTTTGGGAGGCTGAGCGGGCAGATCACAAAGTCAGGAGTTCGAGACCAGCCTGGCCAATATAGTGAAACCCTGTCTCTACTAAAAATACAAAAATTAGCAGAGCATGGTGGCAGGAGCCTGTAGTCCCAACTACTTGGGAGGCTGAGGCAGGAGAATCTCTTGAATGCGGAAGGCAGAGGATGCTGTAAGCCGAGATCATGCCACTGCACTCCAGCCTGGGAGACAGAGTGAGACTCCATCTCAAAAATAATAATAATAATTAGCCGAGCATGATGGTGCACACCTGTAGTCCCAGCTACTCAGGAGGCTGAGGTGGGAGGACTGCTTGAGCCCAGGAGGTCAAGGCTGCAGTGGGCTGAGATGGCACCAATGCACTTTAGCAGTGACACAATCACAGCTCACTGCAGACTTGAACTTCTGGGCTGAAGTGATCCTCTTGCCTCACCTCCCAAGTAGCTGGGACTACAGGCACCCACCACCATACCTGGCTGGTTTCTATTTATTTAATTTATTTTAAAGACAGGGTCTCACTGTTGGTAAAAGAGTGAGACCTTATCTCATTAAAATAAAATAAAATAAAAAGGCTGCTGATGTACCCTAAGAAAAACTTTAAAAAGAAAGAAAAAAAGGGCCGGGCACGGTGGCTCATACCTGTAATCCCAGCACTTTGGGAGGCCAAGGTGGGTGGATCACCTGAGGACAGGAGTTCGAGACCAGCCTAACCAACATGGAGAAACCCTGTCTCTACTAAAAATACAAAATTAGCCAGGCATGGTGGCACATGCCTGTAATCCCAGCTACTAGGGAGGCTGAGGCAGGAGAATCGCTAGAACCCAGGAGGCGGAGGTTGCACTGAGCCGAGATTGCGCCATTGCACTCCAGCCTGGGCAACAAGAGCCAAACTCTGTCTCAAAAAATAAATAAATAGGCTGGGCACGGTGGCTCTCGCTTGTAATCCCAGCATTTTGGGAGGCCGAGGCGGGCGGATCACGAGGTCAGGAGATCGAGACCACGGTGAAACCCCGTCTCTACTAAAAATACAAAAAATTAGCCGGGCGTGGTGGCGGGCGCCTGTAGTCCCAGCTACTCGGAGAGGCTGAGGCAGGAGAATGGCGTGAAGCCGGGAGGCAGAGCTTGCAGTGAGCCGAGATTGCGCCACTGAACTCCAGCCTGGGCGACAGAGCGAGACTCCGTCTCAAAAAAAAAAAAAAAAAAAAAAAAAGGCCAGGCACGGGTGGCTCACGCTTATAATCCCAGCACTTTGGGAAGCCGAGGCGGGCAGATCACCTGAGGTCAGGAGTTTGAGACCAACCTGGCCAACATGGCAAAACCCCATCTCTACTAGAAATATAAAAATTAGCTGGATTATACCGGCATGCAGGTATAATCCCAGCCACTCAGAAGGCTGACGCAGGAGAATCGCTTGAACCCGGGGGGTGGGGACTGCAGTGAGCCGAGATTGCGCCACTGCACCCCAGCCTGGGCAAGAGTGACACTTTGCTCCAGCCTGGGTGAAAAAAAAAAAAAAAAAAGAAAAAAGATGATAGTGTTTTGTTAAGGGAAACCTAGCTTTTTTTTTTTTTTGGAGACAGGGTCTTGCTAGAGTGTCCCCAGGCTACAGTGCAGTGGCATGATCATAGCTCACGGATCCTTGACCTCCTGCAGCCTCTTGAGCAGCTGGAACTACAGGTATACAACACCACAACCACACTGGCTATTTTTTTATTTTTCTTTTGTAGAAATGGGTATTGCTATGTTGACAAGGCTGGTTTTGAACTCCTGGCCTCAAGCAATGCTCCAGCTTCGGAGCTGATGCTGAATCCTAGAATTTTTGATATAAGGTGGCTTCTAGTTATGAATTTTTTTTTTCGAGATGGAGTTTTGCTGTCGTTGCCCTGGCTGGAGTGCAATGGCACAATCTCAACTCACTGCAACCTCCGCCTCCCAGGTTCAAGCGAGTCTCCTACCTCAGCCTCCTGAGTAGCTGGGATTACAGGCATGCACCACCACGCCCAGCTAATTTTCGTATTTTTAGTAGAGACGGGGTTTTTCCATGTTGGTAAGGCTGGTTTCGAACTCCTGACCTCAAGTGATCCACCCACCTCAGCCTCCCAAAGTGCTGGGATTTCAGACGTGAGCCACTGCGCCCAGCCTTGTTCTGAAATTTGAAAATTCTGTGTCTCCAGGGTGGGGAACATCACACACCAGGGCCTGTCGTGGGGTGGGGGGAGCAGGGAGGGATAGCATTAGGAGATATACCTAATGTAAATTGACGAGTTAATGGGTGCAGCACATCAACATGGTATATGTATACATACGTAACAAAACTGCAAGTTGTGCACATGTACCCTAGAACTTAAAGTATAATAACAAAAAAAAAATTGTGTCTCCCTTTTTTTTGAGACAGAGTCTCACTCTGCCACCAGGCTGGAGTGCAGTGGCACAATCTTCGCTCACTGCAACCTCCGCCTCCCCGGTTCAAGCGATTCTCCTGCCTCAGCCTCCCAAGTAGCTGGGATTACAGGCACCCGCCACTATGCTCAGCTAATTTTTGTATTTTTAATAGAAACAGAGTTTCACTATATTGGCCAAGCTGGTCTCCAACTCCTGACCTCGTGATCCGCCCACCTCGGCCTCCCAAAGTGCTGGGATTACAGACATAAGCCACCGCACCCTGCCTATTCTGTGTCTCTCTTAAGTAATTCTTCCCCTCCCAAACCATCAACTCCAAAGGCAACAGAATAAAACAAGACATGGCTCAGAGAGAAGAGATGGGCTCAGCCAGGTGCGGTGGCTCACGCCTGTAATCCTAGCACTTTGGGCAGCCAAGGCGAGTGGGTCACTTGAGGTCAGGAGTTCAAGACCAGCCTGGCAATATGGTGAAATCCCATCTCTACTAAGAATACAAAAATTAGCTGGGTGTGGTGGTGGGCACCTGTAATCTCAGCTACTCGGGAGGCTGAAGCAGGAGACTCGCTTGAACCCAGGAGGTGGAGGTTGCAGTGAGCCGAGATCACGCCACTGCGCTCCAGCTTGGGCAACAGAGTGAGACTCTGTCTCAAAAAAAATAGTGACAGGCAGATAGGCTCCTATACACGAAGGGACATAATTTTGAGCTAATTGTGAACTGAGGCATCTTGATATCCTGCCTCATCCTTGTGCAGCAATAACCCAACCACCGCATGCCGGGTCCCACTTCCAAGTCAGCCCTACATGAATAGAGGATGCAGACAGATCCTGGATAACCTCAGGCTACTTCTCTTATATCTGAGACCTAGATGGCCCGCCAAGTTCCAGAAACATTAACGAATTCTCAGGATCAGGATGCCTAGCAATGGCTAGCTGACCTCAGACAAAGAGGTTACAGGGAACGGCCAGGTGCGGTGGCTCACACCTGTAATCCCAGCACTTTGGGAGGCTAAGGCGGGTGAATCACGAAGTCAGGAGATTGAGACCATCCTGGCTGACATGGTGAAACCCCGTCTCTACTAAAAATACAAAAAAAATTAGCCAGGCATGGTGGCGGGCGCCTGTAGTCCCAGCTACTCAGGAGCCTGAGGCAGCAGAATGGCGTGAACCCAGGAGGTGGAGCTTGCAGTGAGCTGAGATCGCACCACTGCACTCCAGCCTGTGAGATGGAGTACGACTCCGTCTCAAAAAAAAAAAAAAAAAAAAAAAAAAAGGTTACAGAGAACTTCTAGAGGTTGGAATGAGAAGAAGGGACCTGAATTCCTCCTACTCTTGAGTAACCTTGGAGAGGGAAAAGTATCTTTTTGACCCTGAAGAAAACCCTTGTGATCACTGGGCAATCGTTCACATCTGTAATCCCAGCACTTTGGGAGGCTGAGGTGGGAGTATCACTTGAACTCAGGAGTTTGAGACCAGCCTGGGCAACATATGGAGATCACATCACTACAAAAAATAAAAATAAGGCTAGGCGCGGTGGCTCACGCCTGGAATCCCAGCATTTTGGGAGGCTGAGGCGGGCGGATCACGAGGTCAGGAGATCGAGACCATCCTGGCTAACACGGTGAAACCCCATCTCTACTAAAAATACAAAAAGCCGTGCGTAGTGGCGGGCACCTGTAGTCCCAGCTACTCGGGAGGCTGAGGCAGGAGAATGGTGTGAACCCAGAAGGCGGAGCTTGCAGTGAGTGGAGATCGCACCACTGCACTCCAGCCTGGGCCACAGAGCGAGACTCCGTCTCAAAATAAATAAATAAATAAAAATAAAAATAAAATTAGGCCGAGATCAGTGGCTCATGCCTGTAATCCCAGCACTTTGGGGAGGCCAAGGCAGGTGGATCACCTGAGGTTAGGAGTTCGAGACCAGCCTGACCAATATGGTAAAACACCGTCTCTACTAAAATTACAAAAATAGCCGGGCGTGGTGGCGTGCCCCTGTAGTCCCAGCTACTCAGGAGGCTGAGGCAGGAGAATTGCTTGAACCCGGGAGGCAGAGGTTGCAGTGAGCCGAGATCGTGCCACTGCACTCCAGCCTGGGCGACAGAGCAAGACTCTATCTAAAAAATTAATAAATAAAATAAAAAATTTGCCAGGGTAGTAACGCATGCCTGTAGTCTCAGCTACTTGGGAGACTAAATGGGAGGATTACTTAAGTCCGGGAGGTTGAGGCTACAGTTGGCCACAATTGAGCCACTGTACTCCAACCTGGAGGACAAAGCAATATCTTGTCTCAAAAAAACAAAAACAGGCCAGGTGGGGTGGCTCACGCCTGTAATCTCAGCACTTTAGGAGGCCAAGGCGGGGGGACCACCTGAGGTCAGGAGTTTGACCAGCCTGACAAATATGGTGAAACCCCGTATCTACTAAAAATACAGAAATTAGCCAGGCGTGGTGGCATGCGCCTGTAGTCCCAGCTACTGGGGAGGCTGAGGCAGGAGAATCCTTTGAACCCAGGAGGCGGAGGTTGCAGTGAGCCGAGATCGCACCACAGCACTCCAGTCTGGGTGACAGAGCGAGACTCCGTCTCGAGAGAAAACAAAAAACAAAACAAAAAAAAGCCTCTCCTGGTCAAGCCACCCAGGGCCATGAAATATGCAAACTAAGCCATAGCCGTAAGCCAGCTCACCTGAAATCTGTGTCCTAGAAAGTACCAATCCAGACAATCTACAGAGTCTTGAAATAACTGCTTCTAGTTCTAGATTTCACCTCATTGTCCTGTGGGTAGTCCCTCCTTATTGCCCAGCTCCACTGGCAAAGTTGGCCTCTCCTGAGCCTCTTGGATGAACCTGATTTCCATGTCCTCATGCGCCAGGATATGGACTAGGAAAGTTAAATCCAGAGAGAAGGCAGGGCTTGGTAAGATCTGAGCAGCATCCTTGCCTATTCTTCCTGACCAGGGAGAATAACTAGGCAGAGCAATTTATATGCAAGAAAACTTCTAGGTCAAGAGTACTTGGAAGAAGTGACCAGAAATGACCAGAAAAACATTACCTGGGAAAATATTCAAGGAGGAAGGAAAAAAAAAAATGCAGGGGCAGTGGCTTTCTTCACCTTGGGTCTCAATCAGCCCTCCTAAGAGCCCTGATATTCTGCTTGCTGCTGAGGCCAGGGCTGCAGAGATTGAGCTGCTGCTGCTTTTTTTTTTTTTCTTTTTTTTTGAGACAGAGTCTTGCTCTGTCGCCCAGGCTGGAGTGCAGTGGCATGATCTCTGCCCACTGCAACCTCTGCCTCCCGGATTCAAGCGATTCTCCTGCCTCAGCCTCCCAAGTAGCTGGGATTACAGGTGCACGCCACCACACCCAGCTTTTTTTTTTTTTTTTTTTTTTTTGAGACAGGGTCTAGCCCTGTCACCCAGGCTGGAGTACAGTGGCATGATCTCAGTTCACTGTGACCTCCACCTCCCGGGTTCAAGCAATTCTCCTGCCTCAGTCTCCTGAGTAGCTAGGATTACAGACGTGCACCTCCATGTTCAGCTAATTTTTGTATTTTTAGTACAGATGCGCTTTCGCCATGTTGGCCATGCTGGTCTGGAACCCCGGACCTCAGGTGATCCGCTGGCCTTGGCCTCCCAAAGTGCTGGGATTGCAGGCGTGAGCCACTGCGCCAGGCCTGAGCTGCTTCTTTAGTCTCTGGAAAGACTGCAGCTCAGAGATATCAAGACTTTACATGCCATCTCTCCCCTAGTCCCAAGGTCTTCTCTGGACTGGTTCCTTAATTTATCATCTCTCAATCAGAAACGCCTTTACAAAGGATATCAGGATAGTATTTTCTGGTCAAAGATAACTCTTCTCCCAGAACACAGTAGGGTATCTGATGGCATCAGTAACCGCAATTTCATAAAGCAACCAGGTTTCTGCCTGTTTATAGGCAGCTCCAGTTGTTGGAAAGTGAGCAAGCGAGGGGAAGCCAGACTTTCTGGAGCTTCCAGCCCTAGTTCTGCCACCCAGGCTTCGGAAGGGCCCCACAAAGTCTGAAATCTACGTGCCCCACCCCCCAAGGCCCCTTCCAGCCCAGGTTCTGGTTTAGCACTAGGCTCAAGAACCTCAGGCCTGAATTCTACTTCCCCGTGCATTAAGTCCCACCTTAACATCCCATTCTTATGAAGTCATCCTGTCCTGCGGGGCAATTCTGTGTTGCTGCTGGGGCCCGGTCACTGATAGAGAAGGGCGTGGGCTGGGCCTACCGGGCAGGAGCCACCTCACCCCATCAGGCCCAGATCCTCTAAGACAAGCCAGGTGTAAAGTCTCCCGTGGAATCCCCTCCCGCCTCATATTCCCTGACCCTGCCCTCCCTGCGAGAACTCTAGTACGGGCTCCACAGAGGTAGCGGTAAGAAACGTACACCTCCGAGGAGCAGACAAGCAGGGGGTGTTCACCTACACCCCGGCCGGGCTATGGTCGGGAACCGGGTGAGGGGCCCAAGCCCCGGCTGCGGCAGGCGGGCGCCCTTACCCATGCTGACTCTGGAGCGGGCCGGGTGGCGCTGCCCATCCCCGGATCCTTCGTAGGTGGGTAGCAGGACGTGGGGCTGGGGTCTGCCCGCTAGCCAGGCTGCAGAGCTTGCGGGGCTCGCGCAGGCCAGGCCAGGCTAGACGGGGCGGGGCCCTAAGGCCCCATCCGGATGGTCCTGTCTAGAAAAAAAGGCCCGGCCATGGCGCAGGCCGGTGCACCAGCCACCAGCAAGGTACGGCCCAGATAGGCGCCCGGCTGGCTCTCTCTGCGTTACCCCCGGCCGCCGCCTCACAGGACCGGCGGGAGGCGGAGCCGCGCGCGACACATGGCCCGGGCCCCGCGCGGCTTCGGGCCGCCGGGGGGGGGAGGGGAGGGGCCGCCCGGGGACTCTCAGCGGAGCCTCCCGGCAGCCTGGAGAGCGGCTCCTGCGGCCCAGCCCCCGCCCCGGCGTGCTGGCCCCGACACTCACCCGAGGGGCTGGCACGATGGCGGCAGCGGCGGCGGCGGCAACCCAGCGCGGTCTGAGACCGACTGTCCCTTCCCCCCTGCCTTCCTTGCCCGCCCCGCTGCACTCTGGGAGACGCAGTCCCACCGCCCCCCCTTTCCGGCATGAGCGCGCCGAGAGAAAACTACAATTCCCGGCGTGCTATGCGCGGAGGCCCAGACACGGCCCGCAGCGCGGGAGGTGAGGCTAAGCCGCGGGGGAGGCTGCCGGGGCAATCCCCTGAGAATTGTGGTCTAGCGGAAGCCTCTGGAACACTAGAGGTTGGCGCCAGGCTAGGGTCAGGGCTTAGTTGTCGCCTGGTCTCAGCTGGCTCGGCCCCGCCCGGTCTGTGCACTGGGGTGGGGGTTGACCCCGCCTCCGTGGGAGCCCAGCCCGGCCCCAAGCTGGCTCAGCTGCTCCTCCCTGGGCCCCAGGGCCGTTTCCGCTCACGAAACCCCCTCCCCTTAGGGCTATGGCTGCCGCTGCTGCTCTTCCGAGCTATGTAGCCTTAACCAGCCCGGGCGGAACGCACAGCTCTTGCAATCCCAACATTCGTGCGCCTGCACCTGGGCGAGTCGAGCCCAAAGCTGGTTTCGAGCAGGCTAGGTTGTTCTTGGGCCGGAGACTCAAATGTCCCTCAGGTGGGGCTTGGCTGGAGAGGTTACCCTCAAACTTCTAGTCAGGGGTCCCCAAAACATTCTGTAAGGTTTTTTTGCAGCAGATAGAGCAGCTAAGTGTTTCATTTTTATTAATGAGGAAAGAGAAATGACTGACTTACCCAAAATTTCCGTGATTTAAGTGACCAGATTGTAAATAGTTCTCTTCCTACCCATTGCCCTTTCCTTTCAATGCCCATTTGTTTTCTTGGTAACACAAACATTTGTGGTAAGGCCAGTCTCTAGGTCAGACCTGTGCTTGGCAAAGAGATCTGCAGCTAACTTGGGGTACCACAGGTAAGGGAAATGGCTACAAGGCCTCTCCAGGCAACTCCTAGCCTGCCTTCCTGGCCAGAGATCTCTCAGTACTCCTGTTCTTCCACAAGAGTTTTGCACCTTTACCCACCCACAGGCTACCCCTCCAAGAGATGGCTGGTAAGACCGGACCACACTTCTGTTTTTTAAATCTCAGGTCTGTCAACACTACACTTTGCCTGACTAGATGCTTATTACTCAGCTAGTGAGAACTCTGCATTGCCCCGCTTGTACATCTGCATCTGGGATCTCCCTTGCTCTGTGAACTGTCTTCTTCTCCCTAAGAAGCCAAAACACTGCCCATAACCTGCAGACACCAGGGAGGGCCCAGGGAGTACTGCTGAGAGCCTCAAGGGAGCCAGTGCAGAAACAGCAGAAGTCCCTTCAATAAACAGGAGCTCAAGGATACACTGAAGAGCATGGCTGGATCCTGGAAAAGGCCTCGCTCCAAGGAAGGAAACCGGGAAGATGTGAGACTGGCCCAATAGGAGCAACAAAGGGCACTGCTGTGCTTCCACCACCTGATTACCAGCCAGATCTAACCCGAGGAAGACAGAGATCCAGTCCATCCCCCAACCAGGCACCCACACAACCTATGTCTCACCCCTTCTTCCCCACCAGACTTCTTTCCCAACTCAGTGCTAAGGGACTAGAAGGGAAACAGAGACTTGAGTTTTAGGACCATCCCAGCATGTTGCCACAGGCAAGTCCCCAGGCAGATGGCTTTGTCCATAAGTAACAAAGAGAAGGGAGTCATATTTTATGGGGTCTGAAAGTCTCCATTTGTGCCCCACCACCCACAGTAAACCCATAGCTTTAAAGGCATTTACTTTTAGACATTGGCTTTGAGCTAAATTACTTGGAGCTATAGACAAAAACAATGTAATCCTTGCCCCTTCAATATCCAATCTAAGAAAAAATAGAGGCTGGGCGGGGTGGCTCACACCTGTAATCTCAGTACTTTGGGAGGCAGAGGCAGGCGGATCACCTGAGATCAGGAGTTTGAGACCAGCCTGGCCAACGTGGTGAAATCCTGCCTCTACTGAAAATACAACAATCAGCCAGACGTGGTGGCGGGCGCCTGTAATCCCAGCTACTCAGGAGGGTGAGGCAGGAGAATCTCTTGAACCTGGGAGGCAGAGGCTGCAGTGAGCTGAGATCACACCATTGCACTCCAGCCTGGGCAACAAGGGCAAAGCGCCATCTAAAAAAAAAAAAAAAAAAAAAAAAAAATGAAAAAATAGAGGCAGCCAAGAAAATGAGTCAAGGAATCACACCTCCCAATTTCTTAATGCCCTCTGTGGATACAGATCTGTCACACCGAAGGTGTACCAAGGCCAAGGTATCTATACAACAGTCCTTGTGCCTGAGGCAGTCCTGGCTAGCTCCAGCTGTGGTCTTACCAGTTCAGAGTAACTGCATGCACATGCATACCAGAGGCTGTGCTAAGCCTAAGGGATGTCATGGTGAGCAAAATTAATCCCAGCTGAGAATTCAAAACCCTCAGAGGCGAACTATCACAATATATCTTAGTTACCAGTTGGTCCTTCTTGTTGAAAGGATACAGGGAGATAATCCATGGACAAATTGGGCCCATTTGGTGCAGTTTCCAAACTCTTTAGGGTGAGCTGGGCCAGGAACTCTGTGAGGACCTTATAAGGCCAGGATCCATGTGTTTAGGGCCCATTTTTGGAAAAACCTGGTCATTGAAGCATCTCTACTTTCAGGGTCAGCCTGGTCTTTCAAATAGGCTAAGGCCTATTTCCCAATGTTTCAAGGACATTTAACTATGTTTTTGTAAAAATAAAATGGCGAGACCCAAATAAAAACCTTACTTTTTGTTTAATTTGTTTTGCCAAACAAACACAGTGAAAACTTTAGTCTAATTGTACAGAAAATAGAATTTGTAACCAGTAGCAAACAAAACAGGATAAACCTAAGTCCCTGGCAAGCTGCATCTCCATCAGCAGGTCATCCAGATCCCCTTGTAAATGGCCTCCTGGGAAAATAAGTCCTAGGAGGCAGAGGCACAGATTTACCAGTCCCCATCAGAATCACAGGCTGCACCTGGGAAGGAAAAGCATGAAGAGGAGGAGAACTGATGTTACTTGAATCTCTTATCACTTACACACATTAGAGTTGTCTGACTGCTGACCAACCTTAAGGTATGGTTTTCCCAAACCCATAGTCCCTGGACATCCCACCTGCATCCCTAGAGGGTAAGTTTCAAGTTCAGTGGTTCTGAAGCCTCTGCTTAACCAGAATCTGCAACAATAACTGGGGGAGGAAGGGTAGACAAAGTCATAACTGCTGGTGTCACCAGCGCAGAGTCTAAGGCCCCAGCTTCCACTTCAGGAGGAAACAATTGAGGATGCCAGGTCACCAGCAAGAGAGTCCAGCTGCCTTAAGCCTCAGTACTGTCAACCAGTGCCCCAGGAGTATAGAGGAGTTCAACAATGGCCTGCGGTCCCCTGGCTGGATGGGGTCTGGGAGTCCAGCAGGCTGCCGGGGCACCAGTTCACATTCCGTGCTTCTTGCGGATGACAGCCATGGCAAGCAGCCGATCCTTCTCACGCAGTTCTTCGCGCAGCTTGGCCTCGGTGAGACGCAGGTGGCGAATGCTGCCTTTCATCTCTTTCATCTTCACTTCCATCAGCGCCAGGATGTCCCGCTGCTCATTCAGCTTGCGCAGAAGCTCCTCCTCCGTGGTGCCGGACGACAATGAGTACGAATGGTCGGAGCCAGTATCAGGGAAGCCCTCTTCCCCTACCACCACCAACTGGGGGCCCATAGGGCACTCGGCAGCCTCCAGCCCTGCGGTAGCAGCCTGTAACTCCGACGCGGCGGCCGCAGCGGCTGCGCCCTCTGCGGCTGCAAACTCCACTTGCACTGTAAGATCGATGGGCTTCACGTCTTCTCCAGTGGGAGTGATGGGCGCCGGCGGCACGGATCCCGGAGCCTGAGTGCTGTCTACAGCGGCCTGAAGGGTGAGAAGCACGGCCGCGGAAGCAGACACCAGGTTCGGCTGCAGCTGGGCAGTCTGGGCAGTGGAGGCAGAGGGTGATGACTGCTGCTGCTGTTGCTGCTGCTGCTGTTGCTGCTGCTGCTGTTGCTGCTGCTGCCTGCGGCGGGCGGCCGCGGCCCCGGCGGGTCTGCGCGCTACTTTGCGCTCATTGACGCCGCGCAGCGGGAAGATGGTGGGGACGCGTACCGTGTAGGTCTTGCGGCCGCCCTGGAAGTGAACGCTGCAGAGACGGTGGCCTGTGGTGGGCTGGAAGGTGGAGAAGCACCCACTGACGCCGGCACGCGACACGTTCTTGAGCCAGAGGCGCCGCAACTCAGCGTCCTTTGGAAACGTGTAGAAGTGCAGCGCCTTGTCCCGGTGCGAGTTGTTGTAGCAGCCTGGCACGCAGCACGTAAAGCCAGGCATGGCTGCGTCGCGCGGCCCGGCCCGGCCCACCGGCCTCCTGCGCCCTTCGACGGCCCAGTGGCTCCGTCGCCGCCCGCCCCTCGACGGGCGGCGCCGCGCGAGGCCTTGGGTAGTATCCCACCACTGCCGCTCGGCGCAGCCGGCCCGCCCGGCGCCCCGCGTCCAGAATACGCTTCCTGCCGGCCCGCGCCGCGCCGCCCGCCTGGCTGCCCGCCTGCGCTCGGGAGTCGGCCCCGGGGACGCCGCGAAGGACCGCCTGAGAAAGAGACTACGCCCCCCACAATGCCCCGCGCCAGGAGCCACTCGCTTCCGGGGCGGGTGGGTGCGGATTCCGGCCGCCTTCCAAGGCACTGCGATAGCCTCCGAAGAGCAGATTCTTTCCCCAGCCCGTCTTGTCCCCGGCGGGTGAGAGAGGCGTATTAGGTTGGAACGCTGTCGCCTGGACTGCTCCTCACGAGGACCCGAATCCTGATAGGGGCGTGGAGCGGGGCGGTGCGCGCCTCACCAGTGCGCAAGCGCCGTGGGTATATGCCCACGGAGACTACAAATCCCGTGAGGCCTCGCGCTGAACTAGGCGCCTTCGGCCCGAAGCGCCGCCTAAGGGAAAGATCGACCTACTGCGACCAGGATTCGGGCGAGGTTGTTCTGTTTGCCAGAACCAGTCCCCCAGCCCCGAGCGCCTTTGAGTCGACGGCATTGCTGCAGCAGAGGGAGACGAAACCTGGGCCTCGGCGCCCCGGGTCTCAGGAGCCCCTTTCTTTGCGCTGCGGACTCTCTCCTGATTCAGCTGCTGCCTGCGTTGACTCACTGACCTAAACGAAGTCTCCAGTAGACGCCTACTATGTGGCTGACACAGTTCAGGGAGTTTCCGGGAGTCAGACCGACTGGGCTCCTCTCTTGGAGCCTGACTACCTAGACGGATAAGCGTCTGTCTTTTGGGTAATAGATCTGAATGCACGCGAATGGATGTCTACTCACAGAAAGTAATCGCTCCAAAGGAATGAACAAGAGAGCAGAGAAATGGGGGGGGGGAGGTGGTGGGGGCCGGGAATAAAAAACGAACGAAAGCTCGGGTAGGGAGAAGTAGCCAATTCTTGTCCCGGGAATCAGTCTGTAAGGCCACATGGCAGAAAAGAGCTAGGCTCCGCCCTTAAAGAGCCTGGAAGGTGGTGGCCCGGGTAGGGCCAAGCGTAGGAAAATACCAAACTGGGACATGTTAAGGATTTGGGGTTTTATTCTGCAGGCCACTGAGAGCTATTAAAGGATTTTATGAGAAAGGATTTGCATTGTAACAATACACCTCCCCCCTACCTCAACTTATTTGAGGGAATCTTTTGTTGTTGTTGTTGTGAAGGAGTCTCACTATGTCGCCAGACTGGAGTGCAGTGGTGAGATCTCGGCTCACTGCAACCTCTGCCTCCTGGGTTCAAGCAATTCTCCTGCCTCAGCCTCTGGAGTAGCTGGTACTACAGGCGCATGCCGCCATGCCCGGCTAATTTTTTTGTGTGTGTTTAGTAGAGACAGGGTTTCGCCATGTTTCCCGGGCTGGTCTCGAACTCCTGAGCTCAGGCAGTCCACGCGCCTCGGCCTCCCAAAGTGCTAAGATTACAGGCGTGAGCTAGGATCACGGCGCCCGGCTGGGGGAAAATGTTGTAAAGAACACAAAATGTTGTGGAAAGCCAGGGACGGGCCAGGCAGTTCTCCAGGGGAATTACCTGCAAACTAGCCCTCCTTTGCCGAGTTCTTCCTTCTCCCAATTTTTTTTAAACTTTTATTTTAGGTTCGGGGGTACGTGTGAAGGTTTACTACATAGGTGAACTCGTGTCACCGCAATTTGTTGTACAGATTATTTCATCACCCCGGTATTAAGCCCAGTACCCAATAGTTATCTTTCCTGTTCCTCTCCCTCCTCCCACCCCCCTCAAGTAGACCCCAGTATCTGTTGTTGCCTTCTTTGCGTTCATGAGTTCTCATCATTTAACTCACACTTGTGAGAATATGTGGTATTTGGTTTTCTGTTCCTGCATTAGTTTGCTAAGGATAACGGCCCCCAGCTCCATGCATATTCCCACAAAAGGCATGATCGTGGTCTCCTCCCAATTTTTCTTGTCCTTTTTTCTCTCCTGATAGCAGATCACAGGCATGAAATGGAAGCCTAATATACATTATTTCTTTTTTTTTTTTTTTGAGATGGAGTCTCGCTCTGTTGTCCAGGCTGGAGTGCAGTGGCGCGATCTTGGCTCACTGCAAGCTCCGCCTCCCGGGTTCACGCCATTCTCCTGCCTCAGCCTCCCAAGTAGCTGGGACTACAAGCGCCCGCCACTGTGCGTGGCTAATTTTTTTTGTAATTTTAGTAAAGATGGGGTTTCACCGTGTTAGCCAGGATGGTCTCGATCTCCTGACCTCGTGATCCGCCCGCCTCGGCCTCCCAAAGTGCTGGATTACAGGCGTGAGCCACCGTGTACATTATTTCTAATTATAGTATTTGACATAAAAACAAAATAGGGGCCAGTGTAGCCCCTGGTAAAAGATATGCATTCATTTGGGTGAATCATTTATACAACAGTATAAACATGAACACACATACTACATTTTTACTTACGTATTTATTTATTTGAGATAGAGTTTCATTCTTGTTGTTGAGACTGGAGTGCAGTGGTGCGATCTCGGCTCACTGCAACCTCCACCTCCCGGGTTCAAGAGATTCTCCTGCCTCAGCCTCCCAAGTAGCTGGGATTACAGGCGCCGGGCACCACACCCAGCTAATTTTGTGTATTTTTAGTAGAGACAGGGTTTCGCCATGTTGGGCTGGCTGGTCTTGCACTCCTGACCTCAGGTGATCCACCCACCTCGGCCTCCCAAAGTGCTGGGATTATAGGTGTGAGCTACCGCACCCAGCCTATTTATTTATTTATTTATTTTTATTTTTCTTAGGGATGTCTCACTCTGTTGCCCAGGCTGGAGTGTAGCGGTGCAATCTTGGCTCACTGCAACCTCCACCTCCTGGGTTCAAGCAATTCTTCTGTCTTAGCCTCCCAGGTAGCTGGGATTACAGGCGTGCACCACCACGCCCAGCTAATTTTTGTTTTTGTTTTTTTTTCGAGGTGGAGTTTTGTTCTTGGTCAGGCTGGAGTGAAGTGGCACGATCTAGGCTCACTGCAACCTCCGCTTCAGGGTTCAAGCAATTCTCCTGCCTCAGCCTCCCAAGAGCTGATATTATAGGTGCCCACCACCATACCCGGCTAATTTTTGTATTTTTGTAGAGCGGGGGTTTCCTCATGTTGGCCAGGTTGGTCTCAAACTCCTGACCTCATGCGATCCACCCATCTCAGCCTCCCAAAGTGCTGGGATTACAGGTGTGAGCCACCGCACCCGACCTAATTTTTGTATTTTTAGAAGAGATGGAGTTTCAACATGTTGGGCAGGCTAGTCTGGAACTTCTGACCTCAGGTGATCTGGCCACCTTGGCCTCCTAAAGTGCTGGGATTACAAGCGTGAGCCACTGCACCCGGCCTATATTACATGTTTAAATTTTTTTTTTTTTTTTTTGAGACAGAGTCTCGCACTCGCACTGTGGCCAGGGCTGGAGTGCAGTGGCACAATCTCGGTTCATTGTAATCTCCGCCTCCCAGGTTCACAAGATTTTCCTGCCTCAGCCTCCTGAGTAGGTGGAATCATAGGCGCACACCACCAGACCCAACTAATTTTTTGTATTTTTCATAGAGACAGGTTTTCACTATGTTGGCCAGACTGGCCTCAACCTCCTGACCTCATGATCCACCCACCTCGGCCTCCCAAAGTGCTGGAATTACAGGTGTGAGCCACCGCGCCTGGCCATTTTTTTTTCTTTTTTTTTTTTGATACAGGAGTCTCGCTCTGTCACCCAGGCTGGAGTGCAATGGCACGATCTTGGCTCACAGCAACCTCCATCTCCCGGGTTCAAGCCATTCTCCTGCCTCAGCCTCCCGAGTAGCTGGGACTACAGGCATGCGCCACCATGCCTGGCTAATTTTTGTGTTTTTAGTAAAGATGGGGTTTCACCATGTTGTCCAGGCTGGTCTCGAACTCCTGACCTCAGGTGATCAGCTTGCCTCGGCCTCCCAAAGTGCTGGGATTACAGGCATGAGCCACCATGCCTGGCCATGTTTAAATATGTGTGCAATAGAGATAAAATTCAGCAAAAGATCATTGTAACTGTTATGGTTTAAACTCTACCTGTCTCAGGACTCACCTTGCTCAAAAAATGTTGAGAGGCCAAATTGATATAATGTCTTTTTTTTTTTTTTTTTTTTGAGACGGAGTTTCGCTCTGTCGCCCAGGCTGGAGTGCAGTGGCGCGATCTCGGCTCACTGCAAGCTCCGCCTCCCGGGTTCCCGCCATTCTCCTGCCTCAGCCTCCCGAGTAGCTGGGACTACAGGCGCCCGCCACTGCGCCCAGCTAATTTTTTGTATTTTTAGTAGAGACGGGGTTTCACCGTGGTCTCGATCTCCCTGACCTCGTGATCTGCCCGCCTCGGCCTCCCAAAGTGCTGGGATTACAGGCGTGAGCCACCGCGCCGGCCGATGTAATTTCTTTTTTTTTTTTTTTTTTTTTTGAGACAGAGTCTCACTCTGTCGCCCAGGCTGGAGTGCAGTGGCGTGATCTCAGCTCACTGCGAGCTCCACCTCCCAGGTTCATGCCATTCTCCTGCCTCAGCCTCCCGAGTAGCTGGGACTACAGGCACCCGCCACAACACCCGGCTAGTTTTTTGTATTTTTAGTAGAGATGGGGTTTCACCATGTTAGCCAGGATGGTCTCGATCTCCTGACCTCGTGATCCACCCGCCTCGGCCTCCCAAAGTGCTGGGATTACAGGCGTGAGCCACCGCGCCCGGCCGATGTAATTTCTTTATGCACAGAATATTGAAATTTTTTTTTTTTTTTTTTTGAGACAGAGTCTCGCTCTGTCACCCAGGCTGGAGTGCAGTGGCGTGATCTCAGCTCACTGCAAGCTCCGCCTCCCGGGTTCACGCCATTCTCCTGCCTCAGCCTCTCCGAGTAGCTGGGACTACAGGCGCCCGCCACCACGCCCGGCTAATTTTTTGTATTTTTAGTAGAGACGGGGTTTCACCGTGGTCTCGATCTCCTGACCTCGTGATCCGCCCGCCTGGGCCTCCCAAAGTGCTGGGATTACAAGCGTGAGCCACCGCGCCCGGCCTAGAATATTGAAAATTATGACCAGTGAAACTCTAATTTCCAGTACATAAAATCACCTGTCATCTACACTTAATCTTCTAACTCAAAGCATATCTGGAATGCATGGCTTTCTCCCCACCTCCACCGCCCAGTTCACTCTCTGTCTTAATCACCCCTGGAGAAAGGCAAGAACCTCATCACATGTCTCCCTGCCTCCAATCTTGCCTCTCCTGCAATCTGTTCTTCACATGGCTGCCAAAGAAAATCTGATATGTCATACCTCTGCTTAAATTCCTCCACTGGCTTCCTATTCCATTTAGAATAATGTCCAGATTCTTTCCCAGAGCCTGCAAGACCCCATATTAGTCTAGCCCTGCCATTCTCCTTCACTCCTCCCTGCCTCACTTCATCCCGGTATTTTTTTAAAAAGTAATTATAACGTTTAATTATGTGAACAAACAGAATACTACTGTACAAAGAATGAAGCTCATGGTTTGTTTGTTTGTTTGTCTGTCGCCCAGGCTGGAGTGCGATCTTGGCTCACTGCAACCTTCACCCTCCAAGTTCAAGTGATTCTCCTGCCTCAGCCTCCTGAGTAGCTGGGATTACAGGCACCTGCCATCGTGCCCGGCTAATTTTTTGTATTTTTGGTAGAGACGGGGTTTCACCATCTTGGCCAGGCTGGTCTTGAACTCCTGACCTTGTGATCCACCTGCCTCGGCCTCCCAAAGTGCTGGGATTACAGGTGTGAGCCACTGCGCCCGGCCAAAGTTCATGTTTTAATCTTTTTGAAACATGTTTCACCAGCCTGGGCAACATGGCGAAACTCTGCCTGTACATAAAATACAATAATTAGCTGGGCATGGTGGCTCACTCCCGTAATCCCAACTACTCAGAAGGCTGAGGTGGGAGGATGTTCAAAAGGTTGAGATCTTCAGTTACCTGTGATCCCACCATTGCACTCCAGCATGGGTGACAGAGCGAGACCCTGTCTCAAAAAAAAAAAAGGCCAGGCACGGTGGCTCACGCCTGTAATCCCAACACTTTGGGAGGCCAAGGCGGAAGATCACCTGAGGTTAGGAGTTGGAGACCAGCCTGGCCAACGTAGTGAAACCTTGTCTCTACTAAAAATACAAAAAATTTCGCAGTGGCTCACGCCTGTAATCCCAGCACTTTGGGAGGCCGAGGCGGGCAGATCACGAGGTCAGGAGATCGAGACCATCCTGGCTAACACGGTGAAACCCCATCTCTACTAAAAATACAAAAAATTAGCCAGGTGTGGTAGTGGGCGCCTGTAGTCCCAGCCACTCGGGAGGCTGAGGCAGGAGAATGGCGTGAACCTTTGGGAGGCTGAGGCAGGCGGATCACGTGAGGTCGGGAGTTCAAGACCAGCCTGACCAACATGGAGAAACCCCATCTTTACTAAAAATACAAAATTAGCCAGGCGTGGTGGCACATGCCTGTAATCCCAGCTACTCGAGAGGCTGAGGCAGGAGAATCACTTGAACCCAGGAGGCGGAGGTTGCGGTGAGCTGAGATCACGCCATTGCACTCCAGCCTGGCCAACAAGAGCAAAACTCTGTCTCAAAAAAAGAAAAAAAAATACAAAAAATTAGCTGGGCTTGGCGGTGGGCACCTGTAATCCCAGCTACTTGGGAGGCTGAGGCAGGGAGAATTGCTTGAACCCAGGAGGCAGAGGTTGCGGTGAGCTGAGATGGCACCACTACGCTCCAGCCTGGGCAACAAAGCGAGACTCCATCTCAAAAAAAAAAAAAAAAGATTTTTTTTTTCCCCATTATTCAGTAGTTCAAGGTTTTACTAGTAAATGAATAAATAATTTAAAACTTCAGGCTGGGGCCGGGTGTAGTGGCTCACATCTGTAATCCCAGCACTTTGAGAGGCCGAGGCGGGCGGATCATGAGGTCAGGAGGTCAAGACCATCTTGGCCAACATGGTGAAACCCCGTCTCTACTAAAAATACAAAAAATTAGCCAGATGTGGTGGCAGGCACCTGTAATCCCAGCTACTTGGGAGGCTGAGGCAGGGAGAATTGCTTGAAACTGGGAGGCAGAAGTTGCAGTGAGCTGAGATTGTGCCACTGCACTCCATCCCGGGCAACAAAGTGAGACTCCGTCTCAAAAAACAAAAAACAAAAACAAAAACAAAACTGCAGACCAGGCACCATGGCTCACACCTGTAATCCCAGCACTTTGGGAGGCTGAGGCAGGCGGATCATGAGGAGTTCGAGACCAGCATGACCAAAATGGTGAAACCCCGTCTCCACTAAAAATACAAAAATTAGCTGGGCGTGGTAGTGCCTGCCTGTAATCCCAGCTGCTCAGGAGGCTGAGGCAGGAGAACATCTCAAAAAAAAAAAAAAAATGCATTTAGGTAGTAACCATGGAAATATGTCTGCAAAAGGATAGCAAATTGAGTCAGATAACACAGATATCAGATCTAAATGACAAGGAATATTGATAGCTTTTTCTCTACAGTTCTCTTATTTTGAGAAGCAAGAATCTAATTTTTTGCTTAATTTTTTTTTTTTTTCGAGATGGAGTCTTGCTTAGTCGCCCAAGCTGGAGTATTGTGGCTGGATCTCAGCTCTGCAACCTCTGCCTCCCAGGGTTCAAGCAATTCTCCTGCCTCAGTTTCCAGAGTAGCTGGAATTATAGGTGTGTGCCACTACACCCCGCTAATTTTTGTGTTTTTAGTAGAGACGGGGTTTTACCATGTTGGCCAGACTGGTCTTAAACTCCTGACCTCAAGTGATCTGCCCGCCTCAGCCTCCCAAAGTGCTGGGATTACAGGCATGAGCCACCATGCCTGGACTTCTTGGCTCAGCTTATTTAACACAAGCACAAATATGCCCATGCCTGTCTCAGGTATCTGATAATTTACACTTGATCTCGGTGCAGATTCTGGGAAAGCGAACTCCATGGAAGACTCAGAAACCAAGTTCTAATTCAGTTGCCATGAAAACTTAAGGTGAGGGGATTGTCAATCAGTGAAAAATACGGAGGAAAACACTAACAGAATATGGTAAGCATCTCTAGCATTAACAATTTTTATTGGCTGGGTGCGGTGGCTCACGCCTGTAATCCCAGCACTTTGGGAGGCTGAGGCAGGCGGATCACTTGAGGTCAGGAGTTCGAGACCAGCCTGACCAACATGGAGAAACCCTGTCTCTACTAAAAATACAAAATTAGCCAGGTGTGGTGGTGCATGCCTGTAATCCCAGCTACTCCGGAGGCTGAGGCAGGAGAATCACTTGAACCTAGGAGGTGGAGGTTGCGGTGAGCGGAGATCGTGCCATTGCACTCCAGCCTGGGCAACAAGAGCAAAACTCTGTCTCCAAAAAAAAAAAAAAAAAAACCCAATTTTTATTTATTTTGCTAGATGTGGTGGTAATGGGGAAAACATTAATAGAACTTTTGAGAGCTGGAATTCATCTCAAAATTGCTCGTGTTTGGAGATCATAACATCAGTGCTGGATCACAAACAGCCTGTTAGCCTTGGAGCCTGCTTCCTGGTCTCTTCTGATAGAGATAGGCCCTATAGACAGATTTGCAAATGCAGATCTTTTAAAAATGCTTTTATTATTTTTTGAGACAGGGTCTCTTTCTGTTGCCCAGGCTGGAGTGCGATCACGACTACTGAAGTCTTGAATTCCTGGGCTCAAGCAATGCTCCTGCCTCAGCCTCCCCATTATCTGGGACTACACGCGCGCACCACCACGCCTGAATAATTTATTTTTATTTTTTTGTAGCGACCAGGGGGCGGGGGTCTCACTGTGTTGCCCAGGCTGCTCTTGAACTCCTGAGCTCAAGCTATCCTCCCGCCTCAGTGTCCTAAAGTGTTGGAATTACAGGCGTGAGCCACCGCCTAGCCTGCAAATGCAAATCTAACCAGGTCATATGTAGGATAAAAATCTTTTTCCTGGCCCAAGCGTCTCTCCTCATCTTCGGAGAGAGAGATGGGAATGAGAGAGCCTTCTAATAATAGCAATTGCTAGTTACCAGTGCCCAGGCTTATCGTGTGTTAGACTCTGAGTTAAACATTAACTCCTTGAATCATTACAAGCTCCTTATCAGGTGGGTATCAACCTCAATTTACAGATGAAGAAGCCAAGACTTGGGCTGCTTGCATTACATTAACCGAGGTTTACCCGCAGCGAGGTTGCCTCCAAAGCAGCTGGAGTTTGCAACCATCACTGTCCACCCCGCGAGCTGCGATAGTGCGAGAACTACAATTCCCGTGGGGCTTTGCGGGAGCATCGCGAGAGTTACCTTAACTGTGGCGGCGGGACGGCGGACCCTGCAGCTGGCTGGGCGGTTAGGAGGGCCCGGGCCGGAGACGATGGCTGACAACGACCCTGACAGCGACCCCACGCCGCGCACGCTGCTGCGACGCGTGCTGGATACAGCGGACTCGCGCACCCCGCGGCGACCCCGGAGTGCTCGGGCTGGGTATGTGAGGGGGCTCCCCGAGTACTTGAGCAACTAGAGGGACTGGGGAGTGGGGTCTGGGTGGGACCCAGCGCCGACTCTGTTCCAAGAAGGAAACTGAGTCTCAGAGAGGAGCAGGGCCTGGGACTCTGAGAACTGGTTCCATTGCTCTAGCCGGGCCCAGGCCAGCTGTTGGTGCCCCTGCCCCCAGGGCTCCAGGCAGCCAGCCCTCGGTACCACAGAGCCTGACTGATCCCGAGTCTTTGGGGGCTCGGCCACTGGAGATGGAGGATAGGCGCTCAGAATCTCACCTTCTGCTCTGTTCTCTAGGGTACTTTCTCCAGACCAGCCAGGGTGTGCCTAGGCATTTGCCCGGAACTTCTGCGTCCCGAGGGTTCCCACTGTTCCTGCGCATTGTCTTACTGTCCCTGTAGCTCTCAGCTGGGAAATGGGAAAGGAGCTAGAGGACAGCCTGGGCAGAAGTTGGGAGTCAGCAACTGGAAGATGCTTTGCTAAGGAGCAGGGAATTTGTCCTGACTCAGTGGGAGTGGCAGTGGGTGAGGGCTGTGGTGAGCTCACGGTGCAGAGGATGCATACGTTGACATCTGCCAGACTGGGACAGTGGAGTTTCTTTATAGGGAATGAGAAGCCATTCATTATAGGTTCTACACCCATTAGGTAGGAGCTGCGCCCTGGGAACACTTATGTGGCTCTGGAATCTGAGAGGGACTGGACTGGAGAGACTAAGGTGTCTGGGGTACCAAGTTCTTAAAAGATTTTAAAATACTTTAAGGCCGGGCGCGGTGGCTCACGCTTGTAATCCCAGCACTTTGGGAGGCCGAGGCGGGCAGATCACGAGGTCAGGAGATCGAGACCTCGGTGAAACCCCGTCTCTACTAAAAAATACAAAAAATTAGCCGGGCGTGGTGGCGGGCGCCTGTAGTCCCAGCTACTCGGAGAGGCTGAGGCAGGAGAATGGCGTGAACCCAGGAGGCGGAGCTTGCAGTGAGCCGAGATTGCGCCACTGCACTCCAGCCTGGGCGATAGAGCGAGACTTCGTCTCAGAAAAAAAATAAATAAATAAATAAAAAAAATAAAATAATATCCATTATGGATTGTTACTTTCATGTCTGGGGTGGATGCTCTTCCAATTGCCCCTCTTGTCTGTGTGGCTAACTCCTACTTATCCTTTGTGATTCTGCTGAAGTCACCTCTGTGAAGCCTTTCCCAGCCCCTCCTGGTTGGTTCACTCATATGCCCTCCCTATTCCCATACCCCAGGGGTCTTCTTCGGTCCACACTGCTGTTGACATAGGGCTGGGAACAGGGGCGATGGTAGGGGCAAGTGGTTTCTGGGTCCCTAGCCCTGAGGGAAAAAGGCTCCAGACCAAGACCCCTGATAAAGGCATGTCTCTATATCCTCTACCTTCCTCACCGTAATTCTCAGTGTTGCTGGTCTTTACGCAGAGCCCAGAGAGCCCTGCTTGAAATGGCTTCCTCCAGGAGGTTGAGTGGCCAAACAAGTACAATAGCCAGAGGGCGTTCCCGTGGAGCCAGGGTAAGTACCCAGCCCACTGACCCCAAAGGGCCCTGGCTGCCTCGGGGAGGGGGGGTTGAGGTCTAGCTCTGCTCTGGAGCCCACCTTGAGGAAATCTCAAGGCAAACGGACAGACTGGTTGCTTGGTGCTTTTGCCGATAGTCTATTGGCAGATCGGCCCATGTTCAGGCCAGTGGGCACTTGGAGGAACAGACACCTCGGACGCTGCTGAAGAACATCCTACTAACTGGTAAGTGAGCTCTGGCCTGCCGGTCAGAGTTACGTACCAGTCCAACACCAGTCTTGTGGTATCTTTCATTCAGGGTGGCCTGTTCTGTCAGCCCCACCCTCTCCTTGGTGTTTCTGCAGCCCCGGAATCTTCCATCCTGATGCCCGAGTCGGTAGTGAAGCCAGTGCCAGCACCGCAGGTGGTCCAACCCTCCAGACGAGAGAGCAGTTGCGGCAGGTACACAGAATTCCCCCACCTTAGATTGTACTATGGGCAGCTTAGTCGGGGAGTTTCTTGGGGGTTGCAAAAGCCAGAATTGGACTTCCTGGCCCGTCTGAGATAAGCTCCATTCTTACAGCCTGGAGCTGCAACTTCCTGAGCTCGAGCCCCCCACAACCCTGGCTCCAGGTCTGCTGGTCCCTGGCAGGAGGAAACAGAGGCTGAGACTGTCGATGTTTCAGCAGGGAGTGGACCAGGGGCTGTCTCTCTCCCAAGGTGAGGCCCTGGACACCACTTTCGCTACCCTCTCCCTCCTGTCCTCTGGAGAGGCTAAGGAGTCCTGAGAGAGGGCCCTCATAGGCCTGGATCACTTACCATGGTTTTCTTCTTTTACATTCTCTTGCCGGTTGCTGACAGAGTCTCAAGGGAATGCTGATGCCTCTTCCCTCACCAGGTGCTGTTCTGGGCATTTCCTGTTCTGGGAGTGGGTGGAGGAGAGACCTGGGAAAGGAGGTGCTGCCTGGGATGGAATCTGGCCATACTACTCCCTGCCGGTTTTAGCCTCATAGCATCTGTTCTAAGAGATGAGAGCCCCAGGGCAGATGGAGGGATCTCTGGGCAAACTGGGTCTCAGGTACCTGACTTTCCTCTGTGCCTCCCCGCTCTCACCAGCTCCCTCAACCTGACCTTTGCCACACCTCTTCAGCCACAGTCAGTGCAGAGGCCTGGCTTGGCCCGCAGACCTCCCGCCCGCCGAGCTGTAGATGTGGGTGCCTTTTTGCGGGATCTGCGAGATACTTCCCTGGCTCCTCCAAGTAAGGTTGAGGTTTTCCCCTGCTGGCCTTTGGGGAAAGCTCTCCCCGTTGTGACAGATAGGAGGTGATGCTGAGTCAGGGTTGCACCCCTCTCAGTGGGGTCAAGGACAGTGAGCAACTCTGGTCAGTGGGTCTACAAGGAATTTCTGCCTGCTTTCTACAGGGGGCCCCTTTCCTTGGTCCCTCGGTGTCTCCCAGGGCCCCATATCCTTAGACTGTAGGGCTGGAGGTTGGAAAGGGGTGTGGTGGGGTGTGGTGTGGTGGCCGAAACTTGTTGAAAGGGGCCAGGTTTCAGGATCAGCTGGCCAATTCAAACTGACCTGGGAGCCTGATTACAGAAAACAAGTTCACCAGAGTAAGAAGAGGGTTTGGGAAAAAGGAGCAGAACAAGCAGCGAAGAGGTATTTTAAGTGGGCTGCTGGTGGGCGGGCAGCTGTGGGGACCTGGGACTGCCAGGCAGAGGAACAGGAAGGTAAGCAAGGAGGGCTGTAGGCGATAAGGCCTCGCGTGCTAGGTCGTCTTCTTTCTCTGAAGGCCACTCAGGGCGGACCCATGCAGCCCACTGTCCAGGCCCTGGCAACTCTGAGTAGCAGCCGGTGGGCCTGGAATACGCTGAGAGCCAGCTGGCCCCTGATCTCCAGGTGACAGCCTCAGAACCTGTTACTACTCTGCCCACAGACATTGTGTTGGAGGACACCCAGCCGTTCTCTCAGCCCACGGTTGGCTCCCACGACGTGTATCACTCCCTGCCCTGCATGCCTCACACTGGGGCTGAAGACGCTGTGCGGGCTGCCAGTCGCAAGACACAGAGCAGTGGGCCTGGGCTGCAGAACAATAGTGAGTGTGTGGCACCGGTGGCCTGGAGCCAAACTTAGCTTGGGTGAGAGTTGACAATGGTAGTTTTCCTTCCTCAAGCCCCTCTGTGCCCCTAGAGCACCCTGGCTGTGGCTGCCTCCTTCATCCAAGAGCAGAGTCCATGTTGGGCCAGGAGACTTCAGATCCATGTCCTGGTGCTGCCTCTGGCTTTGTCTTTCCTCAGTGGGCAGGGCTGGATCTGCTAGTCCATCTTTACCCTTCTCTGAGCTATGCAGCCTTGGCCTGCTGCATCTCCAGCCTGTATTCTCTCCCCTTCACTCAGGCCCTGGGAAACCAGCCCAGTTTCTGGCAGGAGAGGCAGAGGAGGTCGATGCCTTTGCTCTGAGCTTCCTGAGCACCAGCAGTGGTGTCTCTGGAGAAGATGAAGTAGAGCCCTTACACGATGGAGTTGAAGAGGCAGAGAAGAAGATGGAAGAAGAAGGTGTGAGTGTGAGTGAAATGGAGGCAACAGGAGCACAAGGACCCAGCAGGATAGAAGAGGCCGAGGGACACACAGAGGTGACAGAAGCAGAGGGATCCCAGGGGACTGCTGAGGCCGAGGGGCCAGGAGCATCTTCAGGGGATGAGGATGCCTCTGGCAGGGAAGGTAAGAGGCCCAGTGCAGGGGGTGACTGGTGACAGCTGTGTTCAGGCCCTAGCAAACAGAAAGGCCTTGCCTGGGTTGTGTTTCCGGGCACTGGTGGTGGTAGGGGGTCAGGGAGACTGAGGGGCACCTGCTTGGCTGGAGCTAGGTGGGGCCCACCAGAAACAGGACAGAAATACTGTGGCTGTGCTGGCCTGGGTGAGATGGTCAGGTCTGGGATCCCTGTGACCCCACCCTTCTTCTTTGTAGCAAGTCCAGAGTCGGCCTCCAGCACCCCTGAGTCTCTCCAGGCCAGGCGACATCATCGGTTTCTTGAGCCAGCCCCAACTCCTGGTGCTGTAGTGTAAGATCCCACAACCCCATTCCTCATGGGCCTCTTGGGAAGGGAGCATTGGGTACGCTGTGTACATAGGGTCTTCCCCCTTCCTACGGGTATGCAGATGATTACCCAGCAGGGCAGCTTGAGCTGGGCTGGGGAGAGCTCACCAAGAGCACCCCTGCCATCCTGGTGCCTGCCTCCAGGGCTTAGAGGAGCCTGGGTGAGGGGGAAAGTATGTGGTTGGTTTGTAGTCAGAAAAGGCTTGCTGGAGGACGATTAGCAGAATCGGGAAAGGCAGCAGTAGAGTAAGGGGAGAGACTGTCCATTCTAAGGCCTGGGGTCATGGACCCAAGCAGGTACCGATATAGATAATAAGCCTGAACCAGGATGTCGAGTCGACTGTGGAGGGACAGAGCCCCGGGGAAAGACTGGCCTCTATGTGGCCCCCTGACCCAACTGCCCCTCAGCAGGTGGTCAGGGCTGCTGGTCCTGGCTGGCCATGGGCCACATGGTCCCAGCCTCAGCAGGAGCCAGCAAGACTTGCTCTTGAATAAGAGCCCCCTCTGTCCACTGTTGCCCTCAGCTTATCTTCAGAGCCTGCAGAGCCTCTGTTGGTCAGGCATCCCCCTAGGCCCCGGACCACTGGCCCCAGGGCCCGGCAAGATCCCCACAAGGCTGGACTGAGCCACTATGTGAAACTCTTTAGCTTCTATGCCAAGATGCCTATGGAGAGGAAGGCTCTTGAGATGGTGGAGAAGTGGTGAGTCCTGGGCACGTGGGGTAGGGAGAGGAACCCCTCGGGTCATGATCAGACTGTTCAGCCTGCTCCATCCCCACCTTCTTGGCAGTCTAGATAAATATTTCCAGCATCTTTGTGACGACCTGGAGGTATTTGCTGCTCATGCTGGCCGCAAGACTGTGAAGCCAGAGGACTTGGAGCTGCTGATGCGGCGGTGAGAGGGCAGAAGGTGTGGGGGTGCTGGCTGGGGGAGTTCTGGCGCTGATTCTGCCTGTCCCTTCTCTTCCTCCACTGCAGGCAGGGCCTGGTCACCGACCAAGTCTCACTGCACGTGCTAGTGGAGCGGCACCTGCCCCTGGAGTACCGGCAGCTGCTCATCCCCTGTGCGTACAGTGGCAACTCTGTCTTCCCTGCCCAGTAGTGGCCAGGCTTCAACACTTTTCCTGTCCCCACCTGGGGCCTCTTGCCCCCCACATATTTCTCCAGGTCTCCTCCCCACCCCCCCAGCATCAATAAAGTGTCATAAACAGAATATTCTGCATTTTGGTGCATGTTCTGGGGCCAGCCAGGCAGGGACTGATTCCCCCCGACAACTCCCCAGCACAGTCTGGAGAATGGCATGGGTTCAGACAAACACTTTTATACTAAAAGCTAGGGGTTAGCAGGACTGGAGCACTCAGGCTGCCCACAGGTTCCTAGATTGCAGGCTCTGGCTCTCGAGGTCCCACACGCCTGATGTCAATCACCTGAAGCCGCTCCAGGACAGTCTGGAGGATTTCCACCACGCCTTCTTCCTTCTCGTCACCCTCCTCTGGCATTTCCAACTCAGGGAGCTGGAAGGCCTGGCTCACGTAGGTGTTCACAGTCTGCTTGTCCAGGCTGGGGTCGATGGTCATCAGGGCCCCTCGCAGCTTGGGCAGAGTCACTTCCTCATGGCTGCCCCACAGGAAAAGAGAGTGACAGGCCCTGACCCCTCCTCTCCATGCCCCAGACTCCCAGGTGCCCTTCTCTGTGCTGGGCTGAGCAGTGGATGGTGCATGGTGCACAGGGAGACCCAGGGGCTTCAGGGGCCCAGCCTGTGGGACTCGCCTATGGATGAGGGTCACTCACAGTTCTATGCCCAGCTCCTGCTTTAGCTGCTGTAAGTACTCATCCTTCTCATCCATGTATTGTTCCCAGAGTTTTTGCACAAAGGGCTCACTCTGGCCCTCCTCATCCTGGGAGGGGCCACAAGTCGGGGGAGGGCACATTGGCTAGGGTCCAGCCAAGGCTAGGGCAGGGGCCAGCCAGGCCAGTCCCCAGACCCCACACACCCACCTCCATAAACAGTGAGTGGTAGTTAAGCAAGTCTGCATTGCTGCTGCTGGGATGCCAGCCCCCTGCCTCCATCAGCTCCTGGATTTGCTCTTCTGTCTTGAGAGGGAAGGTACTCTTGAGGACAGTGCTGTAGGGGAGACACGAGGGCCAACAGGGACCTGCTGAGGCCTGCTTGTGCCTCTCCCTAGTGCTCAAAATGGAGTGAGTTCCGAGGCTGTGGCCCTTCCCACCAGGTGCCCCTTTTCCCTGCAGATGCAGGAACAGTTGGGTAGGAGTTGGGGGTGGCCTGGACTGGCCTCTCACTTGAACTGCTCCATGGTTAGTAGCCCCTCGTTCTGACTGTCAGCATTTGTCATTTCCTTCAGCAGCTGGGCTACTGTCTCCTTCTGGGTGACATACACATTCTCACTCCGCTATAAGGAGAGAAGCATTATTCACTTGCTGTTCCTGGGAGTGGTGGGGGCAAAGCTGGTCTATGCTAGGGACAAAGACCGCTCTCAGTCTCCCCAAGGGGAATAGGCCCCAGCTCACCTTTCCCATCAAGACTGCATAGAACTGACTCATAACCTCGTTGGAGTGGAAGATCTTGATATTTTCAAAAATAGTGTAAGCCCAGGCCATGGCATCACTGGGCCCAAAGCGATGCTCCAGGAAATTGAAGAAGAAATCTGGGAACGTCTCTTTCTGCGGGATCGAGGAAATGCTCAGTCATCCTGCCTTAGGGTTGGTTGGCCCTCATCCCTGGCACCTCTGGACCTGCAGAGGACTCTGGATCTGAAGACCATGCTGGGCCAGAGTGGCTGGTGAGATCTGACCTGCTCCTCAGCAAGACGTTCCTTCCAGGCATCCTTGAGGAGGTTGACCACGTCCTTCTTGCTTGGCTTCTTGTTCTCCACAAGGCCATGAAACTGAAGAAAAGCAGGGATGGCTTCCCCATAGCCCTAGGAGGGAGGAGGATATCAGCTCATCTCTGGACCCATCTGTGGCCCCACCCCCAGTCAGGGAAGAGCTTCAGTTGGTTCCCCAAAAGCTTGTCTGAGCAGCAGGGCATGGCTGTTCTGACTCTGGCCCAAGCCCCACTCCTGGGGCCTACCCTACCAGACCAGGGAAGAAGTCTTTTTCCCGCAGCAGCCCCGAGCCAATCTCTTCCAGGAGCACGTCCACCAGCTGGTCGCTGTTCTTGCCCTCAGCCAGCATCTGCCAGCGCTCTGGGCCCCCAGCCACCACATCTGCATGTGGGAAGAGGGAGCTGGAGTCCGGGCCCACATGTAAGCAAGACCTGGGGCCCCGCCGGCTGCCTTCACCTTCGCACTTGGTCCAGTCAGGCCGCGGCGTGGAAGTGCGCTGGATCTCCTGCAGCTCAGAGAAGAATTGGTCCCGCTCCTTCAGCGTGCTCATATGCAGCTGCATCAGGATCTCATGTTCCTTGCGAACCTCCTCGTAGCTGGCTTTCAGGGTGTCCAGCTGTGGGCAAGGACATTGGCCCTGGCCCCCCATCTGTGAGACCCTGTCCTACCCTCCTGGCCCTGCCTGCCAGCACCTGCTCCTGAAGATCCTTGTTGGTCTTCTCCTGCATTTCAAAGTCCCTCCTGGGGACCACATCTCCAAAGTTGGCCTTCATGGTGTTGAGTTCCATCTGCGTGCGGGTCAGGTCTTGCCGGGTCATCTTAAGAGCCAGGGTTAACTTCACAGGGTCCTCCCCCCAGATGCCTGCCAGGGGAGGGGGTCCACCAGCCTGTATCATCATGGCTTTCTCAGGGGTTGCCTGAAGCCCTCTGCCCTTCCTGTTTGGGGTTCCCTGGGTCTTGCCTACAGCACTACCAGCCTAGGGTTTCAGGCTAAAGTCTAGAAGCCCAGGAAACTGAGTACCAGGCCTGTCCAGCCCACTGGGAGCCTAGGCTGCCTCAGCTACCAACTGTGTTCCTACAATTCGCAGTTCAACTCAGAAGATACATAGCCCTGGGGGAGGCAGGGACATCTCCCCTCTGAACGGTTATGGAATGAGAAGGTCTTAGGAATGTTGAATGAATGGGGCTTAGGGGTGAGAACAGACTCCTCCAGCGTCTCAGAGAAGAGAGAAACCCAATTCCTGATTCAGGCTTACCTGGCGACTGGGCTAATGACATGTCCTCCCGCTGGTACCGCAGCTCGTTCAGGTCTGCGATGAGGATCTTGCGGGCATCTCGCTCACTGAGGTAGTGCAAGTACTCCTCAGCCAAGTTCTTCCTCAGTTTGGTCACCTGACGAGAAGGTGGCTGTGTGGTCAGGGGCTGCCCCTGGACCCCTGTATGCAGCTGGTCACCCCAGGGAATGGGCTGGGTGCTGGGGGGCCCCATCAGGGACTGAACAGGAAAGGTGAAAGAAGGAGGAGATTGGCCATTTCTGAGAATTCGGCAAGGTGCCAATGCTTCCCCCTGTGGGGAAAGTGCTGAGCCCAGCAGCAGGGCAGAGGGTGGAGTTAGCAAGGCTCTGGGGAAAGGTGGTGGCTCAGTGTGTCACTCCCTGTAGAAAGGCAGAGCGGGGTAGGGGGTCACCCTTGTGGTGGGGTTGGCAGGAATTCGGGGACTTGGTCATCTCACCACTTCCATTCACCTCACTCTGCAATGAAATCTTCTCCTCATTATTTTTGTCGATGAGTTTTAGCAAGTTCATCTTCTCTTTCTTGAGCAGGGAGATTTCATGCTTCTCCTCAGTTCTCATGGCCAGGATCCTCTCATTGCAGTCCTCATTCACAGTGACAAGCTTGGCCTTCAGGGGCTCTAGAGCCTGAATCTTCTCCCTTTGGTGGGCTAAGCAGAGACAGGTGGGAGAGCTGCTTTGGGGCCATGGAGAACAAACAGCCAGAAGACACAGACCCTAAGGTCATGGGTGAGTGGCTATGTCGCTTGCAAACCCCAAGAATCTCTGCATGCCTTGTTCAAAGCCATGGTCCCTGTTTCAGGCCTTCCTGCACTCGATTTTAAACCAAGGGCAGAGTTCAGATGAAGACCGGGGTCTCTCCTATGTCCTTTCCCCTACAGCCTTAAGTCCTGCAACTGCACCATGTCCTGCACCTCCTGAGCCTGGCAGGGGAGCCTGCTAACTCCCAGAGGTGCTGACTCTCTCCTGGGGTTCACTCCCTTGTCAACAGGGACTGCCCCACTGTGCTTCTCAGTGACAGGGGTGGTCAGGTGCTCTGGGGTGCCCTATCACAGAACAGTCTGTGCAGAATAGCTGAGGGGCCTTGGTGACCTCAAGGCCCAGTTGGTAGCTGCCCCAGCCCTGCTGTGGAGCACCAGAAGGTTGAATAGGATCTTCTCCACCCCTTCCCCTTTTTTTTTTTTTTTTTTTTTGCGATGGAGTCTTGTTCTTTTGCCCAGGCTGGAGTGCAGTGGCATGATCTCAACTCACTGCAACCTCCACCTCCTAGGTTCAAGCAATTCTCCTGCCTTAGTCTCCCAAGTAGCTGGGATTACAGGTGTGTGCCACCATGCACAGCTAATTTTTTTGTGTTTTTAGTAGAGACGGGGTTTCACCATGTTGGCCAGGCTGGTCTCAAACTCCTGACCTCAAATGATCCACCGCCTCGGCCTCCTAAAGTGCTGGGATTACAGGCGTAAGCCACTGTGCCTGGCAGGAGGTGCATTCTTACCCAGCATCCCCTCATACGCATTCTTGATGGAGGATAGTAATGGCTTGTACGTTTTGAAGTCCTCTATGAAGAACTCAAAGATCTCTCTGTAAGGCTGGCAAGAAAAGGGAACCCATCATCTCCTGGCCCAGAGCTGCCAACCTTAGTGGGGAACTGTTTTTCTTTTTCTTTTTTCCTGAGATGGAGTCTCGCTCTGTCACCCAGGCTGGAGTGCTGTGGTGCAATCTCGGCTCACTGCAACCTCTGCCTCCCAGGTTCAAGTGATTCTCCTGCCTCAGCCTCCTGAGTAGCTGGGATTACAGGCGTGCGCCACCACGCCTGGCTAATTTTTGTATTTTTAGTAGAGACAGGGTTTCACCATGTTAGCCAGGATGGTCTCGATCTCCTGACCTCGTGATCCACCCACCTCAGCCTCCCAAAGTGCTGGGATTACAGGTGTGACCCACTGTGCCCGGCCCTGTGTCTTTCTTTTTTTTTTTTGGAGACGGAGTCTCGCTCTGTCACCCAGGCTGGAGTGCAGTGGCGCGATCTTGGCTCACTGCAAGCTCTGCCTCCCGGGTTCACGCCATTCTCCTGCCTCAGCCTCTCCGAGTAGCTGGGACTACAGGCGCCCGCCACCATGCCTGGCTAATTTTTTGTATTTTTTTAGTAGAGACGGGGTTTCACCATGGTCTCGATCTCCTGACCTCGTGATCCGCCCGCCTCGGCCACCCAAAGTGCTGGGATTACAAGCATGAGCCACCGCGCCCGGCCAGCCCTGTGTCTTTCTTTACTGGGCTTAGTAGTATTCCGGCATGAGGCTGCCAGGTCACTTATATTCAAGTAAATGCCCTAGATACCATCCAGGTACCTCACAGTGCCACAGAGTCTGGGGGGCAGCTCTCTGGAGGCCTGTCCTGATGCTATCTCTGAGGCCTAGTGGACTGCCATGACCATGGACAGACCTCCATTCTGTGCCTGAGCCCCTCTCTGGCTCTCCAGGCAGCCAGCCTCTTGTCTTCTAGACACTGCATCATTGGCCTCTCACTTGTAACCTCTCCCCATCTTAGAGCCTGGTAGATTCAGGAGATTGAAGGTTGTACCCTTGCATCCTGACATGCAAATAGGGGTGTGGTCCTCTGTCCCATTTGGACGCATGGGAGGTTTCTGGAGGCAGCACTGCTCACTGAAATGAACACAGTCTCCAGAGTCAGCCCTAAGTTTGAAGCCTAGCCCCACTACGCCATAGTGGTATGCTTTCTTCCTTATCTGTTCGGGAGATCGATGTAAGGCCCCAGCCCAGGGCCTTGCACTTGCACATAGCCAGTGTTCAGTAAATGCTTTAGTCAATGACTAAGTCAAAAGGCAGGGATCCTCTGTCATCATCCTTGTTTGAGCAGATTTGGTGATTCTCTCCCTAATATACACTGGAATCTGGGTTAGATCTGATCTCTCTCTCTCTCTTCCTCCCTCCCTCCTTATGCATCTGGGCTGGTTCCTTAAGCTTGGGGTTGTTGCCACTGGGCTGGTAAACACGGTGTGACCCCTGCTTGCCCAACTGCCAGCAGTCAGGCTCCATTCACTGATGTCCAGTGGCCCAACCTGGGTACTGGGGATCATAGAGCTGCAGGGACTGGGCACAGCATCCAGGCCACCTGACTCAGATGAGGAACTCCAGCCTCAGGAGACTTTCGGATCCACATTGCAGCCTTGCCTGCTCACTGGCGTTTTCTTTTTTTTTTTTTTTTTTGAGATGGAGTCTCACTCTGTCGCCCAGGCTGGAGTGCACTGGCGTGAACTTGGCTCACTACAAGCTCCACCTCCCAGGTTCATGCCATTCTCCTGCCTCAGCCTCCCGAGCAGCTGGGACTACAGGTGCCTGCCACCACACCTGGCTAATTTTTTTGTATTTTTAGTAGAGACAGGTTTTCACCATGTTAGCCAGGATGGTCTCGATCTCCTGACCTGGTGATCTGCCTGCCTCGGCCTCCCAAAGTGCTGGGATTACAGGTGTGAGCCACCATGCCTGGCCTTCTTTTTTCTTTTGACAGAGTCTCGCTCCGTTGCCCAGGCTGTAGTGCAGTGGCACGATCTTGGCTCACTGCAACCTCTGCCTCCCGGGTTCAAGCGATTCCCCTGCCTCAGCCTCCTGAGTAGCTGGGACTACAGGTGTGCACCACCACTGCAGGTTTTGTATTTTTAGTAGAGGCAGGGTTTCACCATGTTGATCAGGCTGGTCTTGAACTCCTGACCTCAAGCGATCCTCCTGCCTCAGCCTCCCAAAGTGCTGGGATTACAGGCATGACCCACTGTGCCCGGCCTCACTGGCATTTTCATAGGATGTTTCATGCTTCTGTTCAGGGAAGGAGACCCAGGAGAGCTGGGACAGGAGGGTTTCCCCTGAAGGTCTGAGGTGCTCAGTCCTTGTAGGTGAAGCTTTTCTTTGTTTTTGAGACGGAGTCTCACTCTTGTCGCCCAGGTTGGAGTGCAGTGGTGTGATCTCGTCTCACTGCAACCGCTGCCTCCTGGGTTCAAGCGATTCTCCTGCCTCAGCCTCCTGAGTAGCTGGGACTACAGGCGCCCACTACCATGCCCAGCTAATTTTTGTACTTTTAGTAGAGACAGGGTTTCGCCACGTTGGCCAGGCTGGTCTTGAACTCCTGACCTCAGGTGATCCACCTGCCTTGGCCTCCCAAAGTGCTGCGATTACAGGCGTGAGCCACCGTGCCTGGCCAGTAGGTGAAGCTTCTTCCCACCCTTCCCCCTCCCTCCCCAAGTTTCTTCTGTGGCTCTGACCTGCAGCCTTAGTTCCTGGGTGGAATCTGTGCCCAGATCCAGCAGGAGGAGCTCCTTGCGTAGGTAGTTTTCCAGTTCCTCCAAGTACCGGGGCTTGGCAGTGCGAAAGGGGTGCTGCTGGCAGCTCCTGCAGGGGACAGTGGCTGATATGTGGCCAGCACCCCCACGGGACCCTTGTGCCCTCAGTCTGGGGCAACACACGCCCCTGCCCTGTCTCCTGGCCCAAAGCCTGGCCCATGCCAGCCCACCCACCATGGGACTGACCCTGGCTTACCCTACTCGCTTCCAGTAGTCATCTGAACAGGGTTTTCGATTTTGCAAAATGGTCTGGCCACTGGTGTATGTGGGCCATGGGGACAGGTGCCCACCCATGGAGAACTGACCAGTCTGCAGGGAGGGACAAGTGGGGTTGCCATGGCAACATTGCTTCCCTTCCTAATGTTTCTCTCCATCTCTCCTCCCCCAGTCCTGACTTTTTTTTTTTTTTTTTTTTTGAGACAGTCTTCCTCTGTCGCCCAGGCTGGAGTGCAGTGGCACGATCTTGGCTCACTGCAACCTTTGCCTCCTGGGTTCAAGCTATTCTCTGCCTCAGCCTCCCGAGTAGCTGAGATTACAAGCACTCACCACCACACCTAGCTAATTTTTGTATTTTTAGTAGAGACGGGGTTTCACCATCTTGGCCAGGCTGGTCTTGAACTCCTGACCTCATGATCCACCCACCTTGGCCTCCCAAGGTGCTGGGATTACAGGCGTGAACCACCGCGCCTGGCCAGCTCTGATGTGTTTTACAAACATCTCTCAACATGTTCACAATTAAGACTGTGGGTTCTTGAGTTAGAGAAGACTGGGGTTAAGTCTCAAATGTCCCTTATTAGCTATGTCAAAACTTCTCTGAGTCTTAGTTCTCACGTCTGTAAAATAGGGATGATGGTAGTCTTCGTCACAGTGTATTGATGTGAGGATGCAATGAGAAAGCACAGTTGGGCACGGTGGCTCACACCAGCACTTTCGGAGGCTGAGGTGGGTGGATCACGAGGTCAGGAGATCGAGACTATCCTGGCTAACAGGGTGAAACCCCATCTCTACTAAAAATACAAAAAAAATTAGGCCGGGCACAGTGGCTCATGCCTGTAATCTCAGCACTTTGGAAGGCCAAGGTGGGTGGATCACGAGGTCAGGAGATCGAGACCATCCTGGTTAGCACGGTGAAACCCCGTCTCTACTAAAAATACAAAAAATTAGCCGGGTGTGGTGTTGGACACCTGTAATCCCAGCTACTCTGGAGGCTGAGGCAGGAGAATGGCGTGAACCCGGGAGGCGGAGCTTGCAGTGAGTGGAGATCGTCCCACTGCACTCCATCCAGCCTGAGTGACAGAACGAGACTCTGTCTCAAAATAAATAAATAAAATAAAAAATAAAAAAATAATACAATACAGATAGAATCGAGACAAAACCCCTCTAAAAATACAAAAAAAAAATTAGCCGTGGGGCGGGCAGTATCGGGGCTGGGGAATGGGTGACCCGGAGCTGCAGTCCCGCCACTGCACTCAGGGGTAGAGAGCGAGAGTTCAAAAAAAAAAAAAAAAAAAAAAAAAAAATCTGGCATGGGGGTGCCTGTAGTCCAGCTATCGGGAGGCGGGGAGAATGGCATGAACCCAGGAGGCAGAGTTTGCAGTGAGCCAAGATTGCGCCACTGCACTCCAGCCTGGCGACAGAGCGAGACTCGGTCTCAAAAAAAAAAAAAAAAAAAAGCCGGGTGTGGTGGCGTGTGCTTATAGTCCCAGCTACTCGGGAGGCTGAGGCAGGAGAATCCCTTGAACCCGGGAAGCAGAGGTTGCAGTGAGCCGAGATCACACCATTGCACTCCAGCCTGGACCACAAGAACAAAACTCTGTCTCAAAAAAAAAAAAAAAAAAAAAGAGAGAAAGCATAATGTGTGCTTTACATGGACCCTGGTACTTGCTAGGAACTCAATAAAGATTAGCTATTCTGGTCGGGCACAGTGGCTCATGCCTGTAATCCCAGCAGTTTGGGAGGCCAAGGTGTGCGACTTTTAGCACTTTGAGGCCAAGGTGGGCAGATCACTTGAGGTCAGGAATTTGAGACCAGCCTGGCCAACATGGTGAAACTCCATCTCTATTAAAAATACGGTGGTGTGTGCCTGTATTCCCAGCTACTAGGGAGGCTGAGGCAGGAGAATCGCTTGAACGTGGGAGGCAGAGGTTGCAGTGAGCTGGGATCGACCCATTACACTCCAGCCGCGGGGACAAGAGTGAAACTCCATCTCAAAAAAAAAAAAAAAAAAAAAAAGACTATCAAAATGGATGTAATTATTTATGTATGTATGTTTATATGTATGTATTTATTTATTTATTTGAGATGGAGTCACACTCTGTTGCCCAGGCTGGAGTGCAGTAGCGCGATCTCTGCTCACTGCAGCTGTGCCTCTTGAGTTCAAGCGATTCTCCTGCCTCAGACTCCCAAGTAGCTGGCCTGCCACCATGCCCGGTTCTTTTGTATTTTTAGTAGAGATTACAAGTGTGAGCCACAGCACCCGGCTCACGCCTGATTCCCAGCACTTTGGGAGGCGGAGGCAGGCAGATAACCTGAGGCCAGGAATTTGAGACCAGCCTGGCCAACATGTTGAAACCCCATCTCTACTAAAAATAAAAAATTAGCCAGGCCTGGTGGTGCACACCTGTAATCCCAGCTATTCCAGAGGCCGAGGCAGAAGAATTGCTTGAACCCTGGAGGCAGAGGCTACAGTGAGCAGAGATCGCACGACTGTACTCTAGTCTGGGTGACAGAGAGAGACTCTGTCTCAAAAAAAGAAGAGATGGAGAGATGGGATCTCACTATGTTGCCCAGGCTGGGCTTCTTGAACTCTCCTGGGATCAAGAGATCTCTACCTTGTCCTCCCAAAGTGCTGGGATTACAGGCTTGAGTCATGATGTCCAGCCTAATTTTTATCAAAGCACAAAATAACCCTGGAAGACACCTGGGAGTTTATTTTTTATTTTTTTCTTTTTTTTTTTTCTTTTTTATTTTTTTTTTTGAGACGGAGTCTCGCTCTGTCGCCCAGGCTGGAGTGCAGTGGCGCAATCTCGGCTCACTGCAAGCTCCGCCTCCCGGGTTCACGCCGTTCTCCTGCCTCAGCCTCTCCGAGTAGCTGGGACTACAGGCGCCCGCCACCACGCCCGGCTAATTTTTCGTATTTTTAGTAGAGACGGGGTTTCACTGTGGTCTCGATCTCCTGACCTCGTGATCCGCCCGCCTCGGCCTCCCAAAGTGCTGGGATTACAAGTGTGAGCCACCGCGCCCAGCTATTTTTTATTTTTTTCTTAGAGACAGGGTCTTACTCTGTCACCCAGGCTGGAGTGCAGTGACCCAATAACACCTCACAGTAACTACAAACTCCTGGGCTCAAGAGATCCTCCCACTTCAGTCTCCCGAGTAGCTAGGACTAATGGGCACGCCACCACTCCTGGTTAATTTAAAAAATCTTTTTCGTAGAGATGAAATCTCCCTGTGTTGCCAGGCTGGTCTCAAACTCCTGGTCTCAAGCAGTCTTCCTTCTTTGGCCTCCCAAAGTGTTAGGATTACAGGTGTGAGCCAGCCTTGTTTTTCAGAATTTTATTTATTTATTTTTTTTGAGACTGAGTCTTGCTCTGTCACCCAGGCTGGAGTGCAGTGGCACAATCTCTGCTCACTGCAGCCTCCACCTCCTGGGTTCAAGTGATGCTCCTGCCTCAGCCTCCTGAGTAGCCGGAATTACAGGCGCATGCCACCACACCCAGCTAATTTTTGTATTTTTAGTAGAGATGGGGTTTCACCATGTTGGCCAGGCTGGTCTTGAACTCCTGACCTAGTGATCTGCCCGCCTCAGCCTCCCAAAATGCTGGGATTACAGGTGTGAGCCACTGCGTCCAGCCCAGACTTTTATTTTTTATTATTTGTTTTTATTTATTCATTTATCTTGAGACGGAGCCTCACTCTGTCGCCCAGGCTGGAGCACAGTGGCACGATCTTGGCTCACTGCAACCTCCACCTCCCAAGTTCAAGCAATTCTCCTGCCTCAGCCTCCCAAAGAGCTGGGACTACAGGCACGCACCACCATGCCCAGCTAATTTTGTATTTTTAGTAGAAACGGGGTTTCACCATGTTGCCCAGGCTGGTCTCGAACCTCTGACCTCAGGTGATCCACCCACTTCGGCCTCCCAAAGTGCTGGGATTACAAGCGTGAGCCACCGCGCCCGGCCATTTTTCAGACTTGTAAAAGACCAGTCCTTGGCCGGGCGCGGTGGCTTAAGCCTGTAATCCCAGCACTTTGGGAGGCCAAGGCGGGCAGGCACATCACGAGGTCAGGAGACTGAGACCATCCTGGCTAACACGGTGAAACTTCGTGTCTACTAAAAACGCAAAAAATTAGCCAGGTGTGGTGACACGTGCCTGTAGTCCCAGCTACTCGGGAGGCTGAGGCAGGAGAATGGCTTGAACCTGGGAGGCGGAGGTTGCAGTGAGCCAAGATTGTGCCACTGCGCTCCAGCCTGGGCGAGGAGCGAGGCTCCGTCTGAAAAAATAAATAAATTAATTAATATATAAAAAAAAGACCAGTCCTCGTGTTCTGTCTACTGTTTCTACCGGGAGAAAATGTGGCTACCCTCCTTTGCTTGCAGAGGCGAGTGGAAGCTGGAGAGCTAGCTGCCATGCCGCGTCTTGGCTAGGTTATTAACAGCTGAGGGATCTCCGCCCGGGTGGCTGGAACGTAGTGCTCCCGGGCGCTCCGTGCCCTCTGCTTCCCCCTGTAGGTAAAAACGGGAAGGCGGCCCCGGAGGGACGGCGGGAGGGAACACTGCCCTCTGGTGGTTGATGCCGCGCAAAAGAAAGTGAGAATGAAAAAGCCTGGCCCACAGAAGGTGGCAGCTGAGAACGCTGCCCTGGAGCCTCAGAGCTTTCCCCTAGTCATCAGGTCTTTTGGGCTGCGCTTGGTCTCTGCGAATAATCCATACTGACCCCCACCTTTCTCCTCCCTGGAGTCACTCCCGCAGGGGTGTTGGGAGTCCCCAGCCCCAGAAAGTGTGTGGCCCATGTGTTTCCAAATTCCCCACGAGGGTCACGGTCACACAAGGAAAATCACCATACAGCCCGTGCTGTTCCACTGTGAGCCAGAGTTGTAAGTTTACTCAAATGTGTTTTTTCCTTTATGAGATTTGGACAATGGCTATTTGCTGATTAATAACAATCCTATGATCATATCAACAAGAGCCCAAAAGTACTTAATAAGACAGCATTGGGGCCAGGTACAGTGGCTCACGCCTGTAATCCCAGCACTTTGGGAGGCCGAGGCAGGCAGATCACGAGGTCAGGAGTTGGAGACCAGCCTGACCAACATGATGAAACCCTGTCTTTACTAAAAATACAAAAATTTGCCGGGCGTGGCCGAGCATGGTGGCTCACGCCTATAATCCCAGCACTTTGGGAGGCTAAGGCGGGCGGATCACGAGGTTAGGAGATCGAGACCATCCTGGCCAACACGGTGAAACCCCATCTCTACTAAAAATACAAAAAAATTAGCCAGGCGTGTTGGCGGGCATCTGTCCCAGCTACTGGGGAAGCTGAGGCAGGAGAATGGCGTGAACCCGGGAGGCGGAGCTTGCAGTGAGCCGAGATTGCGTCACTGCACTCCAGCCTGGGTGACAGAGCAAGATTCCGTCTCAAAAAAAAAAAAATTAGCCGGGCGTGGTGGTGTGCACCTGTAATCCCAGCTACTCAGGAGGCTGAGGTAGGATAATCACTTGAACCTGGGAGGCGGAGGTTGCAGTGAGCCGAGATCGCGCCACTGTACTACTTCCTGGGTGACACAGCAAGACTCCATCTCAAAAAAAAAACAAAAACAGTATTGAGCTCGGTGTGGTGGCTCACACCTGTAATCCTAGTGCTTTGGGAGGCCACGGAAGGAGGATTGCTTGAGCCCAGGAGTTCAAGACCAGCTTGGGCAACGTAGTTTAGACTCTGCCTCTACAAAAAATACAAAAAATAGCCAGGTGTGGTGGCGCACTCCTGTAGTCTCAGCTACTCAGGAGGCTGAGTGGGAGGATTGGTTCAGCGTGGGAGGTGGAGTCTGCAGTGAGCTGTGTTTGTGCCACTGCACTCCAGCTGGATTGTCAGAGCAAAACTCTGTTCCCCCCCACCAAAAAAAATTAGCTGCGTGTGGTGGCATGTGCCTATAGTTCCAGCTACTTGGGAGGGTGAGGTAGGAGAATCACTTGAGCCCAGGCATTTGAGACTGCAGCAAGCCATAATTGCACCACTGCACCCTGACAGGCAAAAGCCTGTCTCAAAAAAAAAGACGGCATTCTTTTTTTTTTTTTTTTTTTGAGATGGAGTCTTTGGCTGGAGTGCAGTGGTGTGATCTTGGCTCACTGCAACATCCACGTCCCAGGTTAAAGCGATTCTCGTGCCTCAGCCTCCTGAGTAACTGGGACTACAGATGCACCACCATGCATGACTAATTTTTGTATTTTTAGTAGATATGGGGTTTCGCCATGTTGTCCAAGCTGGTCAAACTCCTGACCTCAGGTGATCCGCCTGCCTCGGTCTCCCAGAGCACTGGGATTATAGGCATGAGTCACTGTGCCCCGCTCTTTTTTTTTTTTAATTTAAATTTCATTTCTCTTCTGATACCTTGGTACAGCATTCTTTTTTTTTTTTTTTTTTCTTTTTTTTGAGACGGAGTCTCACTCTGTCACCCAGGCTGGAGTGCAGTGGCGCAATCTCGGCTCATTGCAAGCTCTGCCTCCTGGGTTCACGCCATTCTCCTGCCTCAGCCTCTCCGAGTAGCTGGGACTACAGGCGCCTGCCACCACACCCAGCTAATTTTTTTGTATTTTCAGTAGAGACGGGGTTTCACCGTGGTCTCGATCTCCTGACCTCGTGATCTGCCCGCCTCGGCCTCCCAAAGTGCTGGGATTACAAGCGTGAGCCACCACGCCCGGCCTAGCATTCATTTTTATATACAAACTTTAAAAAAGAGGAATGGCGGAGAGATCCAGAGTGAACATGGTAGAGACGCATCTCTTTCCTCCTGCCTTCACACACCTACTCAGTAATTATGGAGCTATCAACATTTGGCAGACATTCAGGTAGCCTGTTAGATACTAGGGCCATAAAGACAGAAAGATACAGTCACAGCCTTGAAGGACCTTGGCAGATCTGGTATGACCGTCCCAGCAGGTAGCACAGTGCCTGGTGTGTTGGCGGGAGGGATGAGAAGTGAGGTCCGCTGCAGAATGCTGAGCTGCAGGGGAGGGATGTCTGTGGGCAGAGGCGAGTTCTCTCTCTGCCTAGGGAGATCCGGGAAGGCTTTTCAGATGAGGAGCAGGCAGCCAGTGTACACCCTTCTCCCCAAAGCCTGGTGGGCCTGGCCTCTCTGAGCCACACTCTCTGACTGAGAAGAAGCCACTCTGGTGGGCATGTTTCAGGTGGGCATGTTTCAGGTGGGTGGTACTCTTGGGTTGCAGGAAGGGAGACGGATAGGGTCTGGGGGCTGACATTTGGGGTTCCAAAACAACACTATCACTAACCAGTGTCCTTCGTTTCTGAAGAAGCTTGCGATTCTGGGTGCTCTTGTCTTCTGTGAGAAAGGATTCCTCTATGGTCACTCCTGAAGGCTGTGGCTGTAATCTGCACAGAGAAGGGAAAGCTGATGGTGGGTGACAGAGTCCGGAGTGGGAAGAGAACCCCCATCCTTCCTAGATCCACAAGGCATAGCCGTCTCCCCGAGCCAGGCTCTGGGTCTTCCCAGTGCTGCTTCCGGATTCCCAGAGAAACTGCCAAGCAAGTCCCTGGTCTTGGGTCCAAACCATTTGCTTACATTCCCAGAAACATTCTTTTCATCACCAAAATTTCACCAACTACTGCAGCAGCAGGACATCCTCCGCATGAACCCAGAGAACCCCATGGGCCTATACTTCCGTTCAGTGTTCAACTATGGCTGTGATATTGGTTTCACGTACACAACTCTGGCACACTCTGGGGCTGTGATACAAAGGGCAGGTGCTGTAGGACAAGAAGCACAAGGTCTGGGGTCCAGGATCTGGGGTGTGAGTCTGAATCCTGCACTTACTGGTGACTGATAGGGTCTAAGGGCTGACATCTGGGGTTCTAATAGGATCACCCTCGAGCAAGTCATTTAGTATTTCTCAGCCTGGTTTCTTCACAAAGAAGTGGAGACAACTTTTTTTTTTTTTTGAGACAGACTCTTACCTTGTCACCCAGGCTGGAGTGCAGTGGTGCCATCTCGGCCCCCTGCAACCTCCATCTCACGGGTTCAAGCCATTTTCTGCCTCAGCATCCCGAGTAGCTGGGATTACAGGCACCTGCCACCATGCATGGATAATTTTTGTATTTTCAGTAGAGACGGGGTTTCACCATGTTGGCCAGGCTGGTCTTGAATTCCTGACCTCATGATCCACCTGCCTTGGCCTCCCAAAGTGCTGGGATTACAGGCGTAAGCCACTGCTCCCGGCCAGAGACAACTCTTGCTTTGCCTATCTTACATAGTTGTGAAATTTATTTTATTTATTTATTTATTTTGAGACGCAGTCTCACTCTGTCACCCAGGGTAGAGTGCAGTGGTGCCATCTCAGCTCACTGCAACCTCCACCTCCTGGGTTCAAGCAATTCTCCTTCCTCAGCTTCCTGAGTAGCTGGGACTACAGGCCCCTGCCACCATGCCCAGCTAATTTTTGTATTTTTAGTAGAGATGGGGTTTCACCATGTTGGCCAGGCTGGTCTTGAACACCTGACCTCAAATGATCCACCCACGTCTGCCTCCTAAACTGCTGGGATTACAGGTGTGAGCCACCGTGACCCGCCTGAAGTTTAAATAAGAATTAGCTGGGTGTGGTGGCGGGTGTCTCTAATTCCAGCTACTCAGGAGGCTGAGGCAGAAGAATCACTTGAATCTGGGAGGCAGAGGTTGCAGTGAGCCGAGATCACACCACTGCACTCCAGCCTGGGTGACAGAGTAAAAGTCTGTCTGAAAGAAAACAAAAAAAAATTAGATGTGCATATGGGTGTGGTAGCTATGCCTGTAATCCCAGCACTTTGGGAAGCCAAGGCAGGCAGATCGCTTGAGCCCAGGAGTTCGAGACGAGCTTGAGCAACATAGTGAGACTTTGCCTCTATTTTTATTTATTTATTTATTTATTATTTATTTATTTATTTATTTTTGAGACAGAGTCTTGCTCTCTTACCCAGGCTGGAGTGCAGTGGCGCAATCTTGGCTCATTGCAAGCTCCGCCTCCCGCGTTCACGCCATTCTCCTGCCTCAGCCTCTCCGAGTAGCTGGGACTACAGGCGCCCGCCACCACGCCCGGCTAATTTTTTGTATTTTTAGTAGAGACGGGGTTTCACTGTGGTCTCGATCTCCTGACCTCGTGATCCGCCCGCCTCGGCCTCCCAAAGTGCTGGGATTACAAGCGTGAGTCACCGCGCCCGGCCTATTTATTTATTTTTATTTATTTCTGGTTTCAAACTCCTGACCTCAGGTCATCCGCCTGCCTTGGCCTCCCAAAGTGCTAGGATTACAGGTGTGAGCCACTGTACCCAGCCAATTTTTTTTTTTTTTTTTGAGACAGAGTCTGACTCTGTTGCCCAGGCTGGAGTGCAGTGGCGTGATCTCGGCTCACTGCAGCCTCCGACTCCCAGGTTCAAGCAATTCTCCTGCCTCAGCCTCCTGAGTAGCTGGGACTACAGGTGCACACTACCGTGCCTGGCTAATTTTTGTATTTTTAGTAGAGATGGGGTTTCACCATGTTGGCCAGGGTGGTCTCGATCTCCTGACCTCGTGATCTGCCCGCCTCAGCCTTCCAAAGTGCTGGGATTACGGGTGTGAGCCACCGTGCTGGGCCTATTTTTCTTTTTTTTTTTTTTTTGAGACAGAGTCTCGCTCTGTCGCCCAGGCTGGAGTGCAGTGGTGCAATTTCGGCTCACTGCAAGCTCCGCCTCCGGGGTTCACGCCATTCTCCTGCCTTGGCCTCTCCGAGTAGCTGGGACTACAGGCGCCTGCCACCACGCCCGGCTAATTTTTTTTTTTTTTTTTTTGTATTTTTTAGTAGAGACGGGGTTTCACCGTGGTCTCGATCTCCTGACCTTGTGATCCGCCCGCCTCGGCCTCCCAAAGTGCTGGGATTACAAGCATGAGCCACCACGCCCGGCCATCAATACCTTCTTATCAAGACTGATCTGTTATTTGCTGGGTGCAGTGGCTCAAGCCTGTAATCCCAGCACTTTGGGAGGCTAGAGGTGGGCAAATCACGAGGTTAGGAGTTCAAGACCAGCCTGGCCAACCTAGTGAAACCCTGGCTCTACAAAAAAAATACAAAAATTAGCTGGGTGTGGTGGCAGGTGCCTGTAGTCCCAGCTACTCGGGAGGCTGAGGCAGGAGAATCTCTTGAACCCGGGAGTCAGAGGTTGCAGTGAGCCGAGATGGAGCCACTGCACTACAGCCTGGGCAACACAGAGAGACTCTGTCTCAAAAAAAAAAAAAAAAAAAAGGGCAGGGCGCGGTGGCTCACACCTGTAATCCCAGCATTTTGGGAGGCCGAGGCGGGTGGATCACGAGGTCAGGAGATCGAGACCACCCTGGCCAACACGGTGAAACCCCATCTCTACTAAAAATACAAAAAATTAGCCAGGCGAGGTGGCGGGTGCCTGTAGTCCCAGCTACACGGGAGGCTGAGGCAGGAGAATGGCGTGAACCCGGAATTGGAGCCTGCAGTGAGCTGAGATCGCACCACTGCACTCCAGCCTGGGTGACAGCGAGACTCTGTCTCAAAAAAAAAAAAAGACTAATCAATTCTCCAAACTCTGTTCTTGCTCATGCTGGAACCACCAGGAAAGGCAAGGTAAGCAAGAAAATTGGGGAATTCTATAAATTCTGAGAAGCTGTTGAATGGAAAAGTTCAGTAGGTAACAGATGTTGTTAGTTTTGAATATCAAAGGAGACAACATTATAAAACAGACTTAAAACAAGGCAAACCAAACACCTGCTAGGGCCCGTACACTTATCCAAAAAGCTTAGGATGCTTGGGCTGGGCGTGGTGGCTCACGCCTGTAATCCCAGCACTTTGGGAGGCCGAGGTGGGCAGATCATGAGTTTAGGAGATCGAGACCATCCTGGCTAACACGGTGAAACCCTGTCCACTAAAAATACAAAAAATTAGCCAGGTGTGGTGGCACGCACCTATAGTCCCAGCTACTCGGGAGGCTGGGGCAGGAGAATCGCTTGAACCCAGGAGGCAGAGGTTGCAGTGAGCTGAGATCATGCCACTGCACTCCAGCCTGGGCAACACAGTGAGACACTCCATCTCAAAAAAAAAAAAAAAAAAAAGCTTAAGATGTATTATGTTAAATATTTTATGGTAACCCTTAGAGGGGAATGGGAAACATTTATATTTCTACCTCAAAGCTGGACCAAACTCAGTTATTTATTTATTTTTATTATTTTTTTTTGAGACATAGTCTGGCTCTGTCGCCTAGGCAGGAGTGCAGTAGCATGATCTCGGCTCACTGCAACCTCTGCCTCCCGGGCTCAAGTGATCCTCCTGCCTCAGCCGCCCGAGTAGCTGGGATTACAGGTGAGCACCACCACGCCCAGCTAATTTTTGTATTTTTAGTAGAGATGGGGTTTCACCGTGTTGGTCAGGCTGGTCTCGAACTCCTGACCTCATGATCTGTCCACCTTAGCCTCCCAAAGTGCTGGGATTACAGACGTGAGCCACCACACCTGGCCTCAAGCTCAGTTATTTAAGTGGTAGTAGGCAGTGGGTTTGTCAGGGGTGTATCTTGGTATTCAGTGAACGCAAGCTGCTGAGTTCCATCCACCAAGTGCCAGGGTTATAAGGGTGAAAGGAGAAAAGCCAATAGGGAGGAGAAACCTGCCCCAGGAAAATGCACAATTCGAAGGTCCCTTGCAGAGGGTCCTGATGACATGTTCCACAGTGCTAAGGTCTAGCCTATCCATCATGCTGCCCCTCTTTAAAGGGAAAGGATGAGGACACCCACAGTGTCTCTAAGAGAAACAGTGAGTCTGGCCCAACATCACTAAATACTGGTGAATAAGGAATATGGTAGATTAATGATGTTTGTATTTTTTTAAATTTTATTTATTTACTATTTTTTGAGACAGGGTCTCACTCTCTTGCCTGGACTGGAGTGCAGTGGCCCGATCTCGGTTCACTGCAACCTCTGCCTCCCAGGTTCAAGCAATTCTCCTGCCTCAGCCTCCCAGGTAGCTGGGATTACAGGTGCATGCCACTACCGCCTGGCTAGTTTTTGTATGTTTAGTAGAGACAGGGTTTCACTATGTTGGCCAGGCTGGTCTTGAACTCCTGACCTCAAATGATGCACCCACCTCAGACTCCTAAAGTGCTGGGATTACAAGCATGAGCCACTGCTCCCGGCTTGTATTATTTATTTATTTATTTATTTTTTTGAGACGGAGTCTTGCTCTGTCTCCCAGGCAGCTGGAATGCGGTGGTGAGATCTCAGCTCACTGCAACCTCCTCCTCCTGGGTTCAAGTGATTCTCATGCCTCAGCCTCCAGAATAGCTGGGATTACAGGCGCACGTCACCATGCCTGGCTGATTTTCTTTTTTTTTTTTTTGAGACGGAGTCTCGCTTTGCTGCCAGGCTGGAGTGCAGTGGCATGATCTCGGCTCACTGCAACCTCCACCTCCTGGGTTCAAGCGATTCTCCTGCCTCAGCCTCCTGAGTAGTTCGGACTACAGGTGCAAGCTACCACACCCGGCTAATTTTTGTATTTTTAGTAGAGACGAGGTTTTACCATGTTGGCCAGGATGGTCTCGATCTTTTGACTCCGTAATCTGCCCACCTTGGCCTCCCAAAGTGCTGGGATTACAGGCGTGAGCCACTGCGCCTGGCCAATATTTTGTATTGCTATTAGAAACAGGGTTTTTGCCGGCCGGGCGCAGTGGCTCACGCTTGTAATCCCAGCACTTTGGGAGGCCGAGGCGGGCGGATCACGAGGTCAGGAGATCGAGACCACGGTGAAACCCTGTCTCTACTAAAAATACAAAAAATTAGCCGGGCGTGGTGACGGGCGCCTGTAGTCCCAGCTACTTGGAGAGGCTGAGGCAGGAGAATGGCGTGAACCCGGGAGGCGGAGCTTGCAGTGAGCCGAGATCGCGCCACTGCACTCCAGCCTGGGTGACAGAGCGAGACTCTGTCTCAAAAAAAAAAAAAAAAAAAAAAAAAAAAGAAACAGGGTTTTTGCCATATTGTCTAGCCTGGTCTCGAACTCCTGAGCTCAGGCAATCTGCCTGCCTTGGCCTCCCAAAGTAATAGGATTATAGGGGTGAGCCACCTTGCCTAGCTGTATGGCTGTGCTTTTTTTTTTTTTTTTTTTTTGAGACGGAGTCTCGTTCTGTCACCCAGGCTGGAGTGCAGTGGGGAGATCTTGGCTCACTGCAAGCCCCGCCTCCCAGGTTCACGCCATTCTCCTTCCTCAGCCTCCCAAGTAGCTGGGACTATAGGCACCCGCCACCACGCCTGGCTAATTTTTTTGCGTGTTTTTAGTAGAGATGGGGTTCCACCATGTTAGCCAGGATGGTCTCGATCTCCTGACCTCGTGATCCATCCACCTTGGCCTCTCAAAGTGCTGGGATTACAGGCGTCAGCCACCACGCCCAGCCATTTTTTTTTAATAGGGTCTTGCTTTGTTGCCCAGGCTACAGGGCACTAGTGTGATCATAGCTCACTGCAACCTCTTGAACTCCTGGGTTCAAGTAATCCTCCTGCCTCAGCCTCCCGAGTAGCTGAAACTTTTATTATTATTATTATTATTATTATTATTATTATTATTATTATTATTATTATTATTTGTAGGGACAGGGTCTTACTATATTTCCCAGGCTGGTCTTGAACTCCTTACCTCAAGTGATCCTCCCACCTTGGTCTCCCAAAGTGTTGGGATTAAAGGGATGAGCCATCATGACCAGCCCTGTGCTTCTTTCTTAAAATGGATGGGGATTCTCTTTCTCGGTCTGCTTCATATCCTTTTCATAGAGAATGGCAGTTTACTAAATTATTCCTGTGCTGGGTAACAATTCTTTTTCTCTCTTTTCTTTTTCCTTTTTTTTTTTTTTTTTTGAGACGGAGTCTCACTCTGTCGCCCAGGCTAGAGTGCAGTGGCGTGATCTTGGCTCACTGCAACCTCTGCCCTCTGCCTCCCTGGTTCAAGCGATTCTCCTGCCTCAGCCTCCCAAGTAGCTGGGATTACAGGTGCCCACCACCATGCCCGGCTAATTGTTTTTTTTTTTTTTTTTTTGAGACGGGGTCTTGCTCTGTTGCCCAGGCTGGAGTGCAGTGGCAGGATCTTGGCTCACTGCAAGCTCTGCCTCCCAGGTTCACGCCATTCTCCTGCCTTAGCCTCCTGAGTAGCTGGGACTACAGGCACCCACCACCACGCCCAGCTAATTTTTTGTATTTTGTAGAGACCGGGTTTCACCATGTTAGCCAGGATGGTCTCGATCTCCTGATCTGGTGATCCCCCGGCTTGGCCTCCCAAAGTGCTGGGATTATAGGCATGAGCCACCGAGCCTGGCCTCTTAGGGACTTTTGTAGGCTTTTCTTTTTTTTTTTTTTTTTTTTTTTTTTTTTTTTTGAGAAGGAGTCTCGCTCTGTCGCCCAGGCTGGAGTGCAGTGGCGCAATCTCGGCTCACTGCAAGCTCCGCCTCCCGGGTTCACGCCATTCTCCTGCCTCAGCCTCTCCGAGTAGCTGGGACTACAGGCGCCCGCCACCACGCCCGGCTAATTTTTTGTATTTTTAGTAGAGACGGGGTTTCACCGTGGTCTCGATCTCCTGACCTCGTGATCCGCCCGCCTCGGCCTCCCAAAGTGCTGGGATTACAAGCGTGAGCCACCACGCCCGGCCTTGTAGGCTTTTCTCTGCCACGGTAGCAGACCCTGAAGGATGAGAGTTTAGGTGGGATTGGGTGGAGATTTTTTTTTTTTTCCATTGCGAATGAGTAGAAGCAGGGACACTACATTCATTCAACACTTACTGGGTGCCTATTACATACAAGAGCTGTGTCAAGAGCTTCACATATTCTGCCTAAATGTTCCCAACAATGTTTGTGGGGTGGGCTGTATCATTCCAATGTTTGAGATATACAAGCTGAGGCCTGGAACTTGAAGGGCCTTCTCTGAAGTCCCAAAACTAGAAAACGATTTAGCCAAAATTTTTGTTTTAATCCGTATATATGGCTCTCCAGGCTGATGGAGCTGGTCATATTTTGCAGTACCCAGAGGCTATACACCTGAGTACAGGCAGAAGCTACCCAGAGGATGATCTCTCCAGGCTTCTAAAGTATTTCTTTACTTGTGCAATGGTAATATTACTACTTTATACGGTTGTTGTGAGGATTAAATATGGTACGTAGGCCAGGTGTGGGGGTTCACGCTTGTAATCTCAGTTTGAGAGGTCGAAGTGGGAGGGTCGCTTGAGTCTAGGAGTTCGAAACCAGCCTGGGCAACGTGGTGAAACCTCGTCTCTACAAAAAACAGACGAACAAAGAAACAACCAAAAATTAGCCGAGGATGGTGGCGCATGCCTGTAGTCCCAGCTACTCGGGAGGCTGAGGTAGAAGGATCGCTTGAGCCCGGGAGGTCGAGGCTGCAGTGAGCCGTAGTAGTGCCACTGCACTCCAGCCTGGGAGACAGAGCGAGATCTTTTCTCAAAAATAAAATATTTAAAAATGTGGTATATAAAGCATTTAGCATATAGTACATTCAATACAAGCTGGTTGTTACTAGTAATGATAAAGTGCGCCTGCCCTTTTGCTAGCACGTAACGTCTTCACTGGGCTAAATCAGCCCGATTCTTTTTTTTTTTTTTTTTTTTTTTTTTTGAGACGGAGTCTCGCTCTGTCGCCCAGGCTGGAGTGCAGTGGCGCAATCTCGGCTCACTGCAAGCTCCGCCTCCCGGGTTCACGCCATTCTCCTGCCTCAGCCTCTCCGAGTAGCTGGGACTACAGGCGCCCGCCACCACGCCCGGCTAATTTTTTTTGTATTTTTAGTAGAGACGGGGTTTCACCGTGGTCTCGATCTCCTGACCTCGTGATCCACCCGCCTCGGCCTCCCTAAGTGCTGGGATTACAAGCGTGAGCCACCGCGCCCGGCCAATCAGCCCGATTCTAACCGTTCCTGCAACCATTGACTCTGTGGTGCTGGAGCCCTAGATCAATGGTCAGAGGCCAGCAGGAGGTGCAGAGGTCCGGATCAAGTGCCATTTCCCTCTCTAGAAGTACTCAAACCCTCCTCTCTGCCCTCATCCCTGCCAGCGCCTACCTCGACGCGGACGAGAAGCTGTGGTACCGCGACTGCTGGCAGGCCATGACCCACGGGCAGGCGGGCAATCAGCACCCGCGGCCTGGGAAGCTGTGGTAGTGTACAACCCGTCGCCATGGCGACCAGGCCCCAGACGCCCCCGCGGCGAGGGCGGAGTCAGGGATGCGCCACGCCCCCGAGCCTAGCGTCCGAGGGCTGGGAGGAGGACAAAGTAGCAAAGGTGGACTGGGACCCGGCAGCGGGTGCCCTGAGAGTCAATTACTACAACCGATTTGACCCCAGGTACAGAACTGAGGCGGGGGATGAACAGAGGCCATGGGGAGGGTAAGTGTGCTGAGAGGCCGGAGCCGCTTTGCCGGCGGGAATTGTAGTTTTCGGTGTCCCGACGTCTCGATGGGACAGGCTTATGGCTGAGGAGGGTTGTACTACATCTCCCAGAATTCTCTAGCAGCCCGAGTTGCTCCGCCTCTCGAGAGCTCTGCATTGTGGGGTATGGAGTTCGAAAGGTGGCGAGGCACGTCAGTGTCCAAAGAGAGGTGCCGGACTTGGACTCGGTTTCCCTGCGGCCCAGGGAGGCTCACGGGCCATTGGCTGAGCGGGGCGGATCTGGTCCCGCTCCTCCCCGCCCCCAGTGACACAATAGTAGCTCCCTCCAAGATGGCGGCAGCGACGGCAGACCCGGGAGCTGGGAACCCGCAGGCTGGGGACTCCTCCGGCGGGGGCGCTGGTGGCGGGCTGCCGTCCCCTGGGGAGCAGGAGCTGAGCCGGCGCTTGCAGCGCCTGTATCCCGCGGTCAACCAGCAAGAGACTCCGCTGCCGCGCTCCTGGAGCCCCAAGGACAAATACAACTACATTGGTCTCTCCCAGGGCAACCTCCGCGTCCACTACAAAGGTATCGGCCTGTCAGGCTGCGGGGAATCAAGGCTAGAGCGTCCGTGGGGTGGCTCTGCTGCCAGGCCCCCGTCCCATCACCTCCCTTTCCCTGCCTAGGTGCTCTAAGTTAGGCCTTGGCCCTTTCAGGATGTCCAGCGTGGTGAGGCTGACCAGGCCGAGGGCTGACTGCCTGTTCTCTGTCCTGAGACACCTGCCGTCAAGAGAACGGCAACAGGTGTCCAAACCTAGTGCTGGGCCGGACCTTCCACTCCAGGGCCTCCGTGCTTATCCTAGGCTGGCTCCAACGGCAGCGGGACCCTTCGCCACTGCTTAGAAGAAAGGGGTGGTCACATCCCTACCATTAGTCTGAGACTCATGGGCTTCCCCACCTGCCAGACATCCTAGACTGGGCCTGAGGTTCCGTGCTAGAGTTTGGGGAATGTCTTCCAGGTCGGCCTCCTCCTTCTTCCCCTGGCCTCCCAGGTGGGCTGCCTGGATTCTAGAGAGGCAGCCAGCAGCACTTGGGTATCTCTCACATTGCCTGTACCCTTGTTTTGTTTGTATGGGCAGTGTCTCAGGCAGGACTGCTGTTCTCAGGAGGAGGTGAGGCAAAGGTGGAAGGTTTAAGTGTTTATTCAGTTGTCTGATGATTCCTTGGACTGTGTAAGCGCTTCCTCTGGCCACAGAGGAGTGGAGTTGCCATGGAGGAGTTGCAGAGAAAAATGAGGCTGCCATTTGCATTTCCTTCTGCTGAAATTTCTTACTTGCCCTCTCCTGTTAGGTCATGGCAAAAATCACAAAGATGCAGCCTCAGTGCGTGCCACCCACCCCATACCTGCTGCCTGTGGCATTTATTACTTTGAAGTGAAGATTGTCAGCAAAGGAAGAGATGGGTAAGCCCTTCATGACCACCTTCTTTCCCCGAACATGGAGCTGATCCCTGTGGTCAGAGTTCAGATCCTTTGGCTGGCACTTGTTGCCGATGTGAGCTGGGGAGCCGCATGGGTCTGGGCTGCCACTATTTCCTGACTGTGGGCATGATCTGGTCTATGCAGCAGATCTTGATGGCCAGTGGGTGTGTTGGGGGTAAAGCAGGGGATTCTTTTTAGTGCTGATGTAATTTGATACCTAGAAGGTTAGGCAAACAAGTAACAAGTTTACTTTAAAAATTTAGTGTCCAGAATGGAGTTTCCCTCATGAGCATGTGGTGTTTTTGTGACTTCCTTCCTTTCACATTCTTGCTGTATTCATGAGGTTCTTTTTTATGGCATTTAGTCATGTAGAGGCCCTGGTAGCCTTCAAAGAGATAGTAGAGTCTTTGCAGCATTCATGAAAGCTGCTGTGGCCACCAGCCTGTCATCTCAGGGTAAACAGCATACACATGGTCAGAATCAGGTGACCTTGCTGCTCATAAACTTGTTTTTCAGTCCAAGGACTTGAACACTACTAGTTGGATCAGCTTTAGGAAGGTCCTCATTAAAGTCAGCATTAGGAGCCGGGCGTGGTGGCTCACGCTTGTAATCCCAGCACTTTGGGAGGCTAAGATGGGCAGATCACCTGAGGTCAGGAGTTGGAGACTAGCCTGGCAAACATGGTGAAACCCTGTCTCTACTAAAAATACAAAAAAATTAGCTGGCATACCTGTAATCCTAGCACTTCGGAAGGCCGAGGCGGGCGGATCACTTGAGATCAGGAGTTCAAGACCAGCCTGGCCAACATGGTAAAACCCCATCTCTACAAAAAAAAATTCAAAAATTAGCTAGGTGTGGTGGTGTGTGCCTGTAATCCCAGCTACTTGGGAGGCTGAGGCATGAGAATCACTTGAACATGGGAGGCAGAGGTTGTAGTGAGCTGAGATTGCGCCACTGCACTCTAGCCTGGGCAACGGAGCGAGACTCCGTCCCAAAACCAAACAAAAAAAAGTCAGCATTAGGGAGACTCCCTATTTTAGGGTGATCCAAGCAGACACAGGAAATCATAGGGGAGATACTTAATTTTTTTTTCTTTCTCCCAGTCTCCCTTTTTTTCCCAGTGATTGTGATGAAGCAGGTGTGTAAGTTATGAAGTAACATGACTGCAGCTACCTTGGAAAGGCTTTCCTCATCAGACTTTAGGTTTGGTGTCTGAAGTTTGCCAGCCCCTCTGGTGACCACGCCAACGTTGAGTGTGTGTTCTCAAACATTCAGAACTTCTTTCTCCTAGGGACTGTCCCCTTTGTGGTGCATGCAAAATGCTTGGCCAAGGGACTAGGCTGGGGACAACACTGCCAGAGTCAGAGCCTTGCCTACTTCCTCAGTGATGTAACTTCTCTGCCTGAGAGGTCTCTGTGGTCTTGGGTAGATGTTGGAGCTTCAGTCTCCTGATCTGCACTGTGAGGATCCAGGCCAGCATGTAAGCTGCCTGAACTCCAGAATTCTGTGCCTCTGAAATTCTGATCATGGGAAGCTACTGCATCTCTCTCTCTCTCTCTCTCTCTCTCTTTTTTTTAAATGAGATGGGGTCTTTTTTTTTTTTTTTTTTTTTTTTTTTTGAGATGGAGTCTTGCTCTGTCCCCCAGGCTGGAGTGCAGTGGCACAATCTCGGCTCACTGCAAGCTCCGCCTCCCAGGTTCACGCCATTCTCCTGCCTCAGCCTCCCGAGTAGCTGGGACTACAGGCGTCCGCCACCACACCCGGCTAATTTTTTTTTTTTTTTGTATTTTTAGTAGAGACGGGGTTTCACCGTGTTAGCCAGGATGGTCTCGATCTTCTGACCTTGTGATCCGCCCGCCTCGGCCTCCCAAAGTGCTGGGATTACAAGCTTGAGCCACCGTGCCCGGCCGAGATGGGGTCTTGCTCTGTCTCCCAGGCTGAAGTGCAGTGGCAAGATCACAGCTCACTGCAGCCTCGACCTTCTGGCCTCAAGTTATCCTCCCACCTCAGCCTCCTGAGTAACTGGGAATACAGGTGCATGCCACCACACCTGGCTAATTTTTTTTTTTTTTTTTTGAGACAGAGTTTTGCTCCTGTTGCCCAGGCTGGAGTGCAATGGCGCAGTCTCAGCTCACCACAACCTCCGCCTCCCAGGTTCAAGTAATTCTCCTGCCTCAGCCTCCCAAGTAGCTGGGCTTACAGGCATGTGCCACCACACCTGGCTAATTTTGTATTTTTAGTAGAGACGGGGTTTCTCCATATTGGTCGGGCTGGTCTCAAACTCCTGACCTCAGGTGATCCGCCCGCCTCGGCCTCCCAAAGTGCTGGGATTACAGGTGTGGGCCACCGCACCTGGCCTAATTTTTTAAATTATTTGTAGAGATGAGGTCTTGCTATGTTGCCCCGGCTGGTCTCTAGTGATCCTCCCACCTTGGCCTCTCAAACTGCTGGGACTACAGGCATGAGCTACTGCACCCAGCCGTCTTTCATTTTTATCCCCATCTAGTGCATTTACAGATAGGAAAGTTAAATTTATGGGAGGGCTTCAAAGCTCCTATTTTCCCCTTCCACCATCTGATAGAAGCACATATATTTAGTGTGCTTGAACTAGTGTGAATGAGAATAGCCCCTTAAAACAAGCACCTCAAAAATAATGTTGACTAAGATGGTAGTGCTGGAGTCTCATACTGCCAGAGAAACTGAAGTGCACTTCTTAAATTTGTAGCGAGGAAAATGAATTGTTTTCTCCTAGTCTTTATCATAGATAACAGCTGAGTTAGTTATCTAGGTAGAGAGCAGAGACCAAATTCAGAAGGGAAGTGTTTACACTTAGAGACCTGGATTCTTTTTTTCTTTTTGCATTTTTTGAGAGATGAGGGGCCGGGCGCGGTGGCTCACGCTTGTAATCCCAGTGCTTTGGGAGGCCGAGGCGGGCGGATCACGAGGTCAGGAGATCGAGACCACGATGAAACCCCGTCTCTACTAAAAATACAAAAAATTAGCCGGGCGTGGTGGCGGGCGCCTGTAGTCCCAGCTACTCGGAGAGGCTGAGGCAGGAGAATGGTGTGAACCCGGGAGGCGGAGCTTGCAGTGAGCTGAGATCGCGCCACTGCACTCCAGCCTGGGCGACAGAGCGAGACTCCGTCTCAAAAAAAAAAAAAAAAAAAGAGAGATGAGGTCTGGTTATGTTGGAGATCTGGATTCTTTCAACTGGCTTTTAACATTTCAGTTTTAGTCGATCTTGCTGGAAAAGGCCCTGTGTCATGTTAGATTGGTGAACTATAGGTGTTGACTGGAAGTCTAAAGAAAGGTGGGCATCTATTCCCAGCATTTTACATGTGGTAAACATAGCTGTTGAGCTAATCTGGAAACATCAGATGTTAATTAATTTATTTATTTGCCACACAGTCTCCCTTATCATCCAGGCTGGAGTGCAGTGACTCAATCTCGGCTCATTGCAACCTCTACTTTCTGGGTTCAAGTGATTCTCCTGCCTCAGCCTCCTGAGTAGCTGGGATTACAGGCATATGCCACCACGCCCGGCTAATTTTTAGTACAGATGGGGTTTCGCCATGTTGGCCAGGCTGGTTTCGAACTCCTGACCTCAGGAGATTCACCTGCGTCAGTCTCCCAAAGTGCTGTGCTAAGATTACAGGCATGAGCCATGGTGCCCAGCAAGGAAACATCGGTTTTAGAAAGGTCTCAGGTCGTGTATGCCTGTGGTAGCCTGCTTCAGTTGACCACTGTCAGATGGCAAGAGTATGAATGGCTCCTCATGGTCTCTTTACGGAATCCCTGAACTTCTCGTGGCTGGGATGCAGCCACATGTTAGTATGGGCCAGGTGTGGTTTTGAGGAGGCCAAAGGCAGTTACACAGGGTAGGCAGACATCAACTGGCTCATTTCCCTTTTTTTGTAGATTTTTTTTTTTTTTTTTTTTTTGGAGACAGGGTCTTGCTCTGTTGCTCAGGCTGGAGTGCAATGGCATGATCACAGCTCACCGCTGCCTCAACTTCCTGGGCTCAGTCAATCTTCCCACCTCAGCTTCCTGAGTAGCTGGGACTATAGGTGTGTGCCATCATGCTTGGCTCATTTTCTTATTTTTTGTAGAGATGGGGTCTCACAATGTTTCCTAGGCTGGTCTTGAATTCCTGGGCTCAAGTATTTCTTCCACCTCAGCCTTCCAAAGTGCTGGGATTACAGTCATGAGCCACCGTGCCCGGCTGATTTTTTTTTTTAACTATTTTATAGAGATGGGATCTTGCTGTGTTGTCTAGGCTGGTCTCCAACTCCTAGCCTCAAGTGATCCTCCTGCCTCAAAGTGATCCAAAGTGCTGGGATTACAGGCATGAGCCACCATGGCCAGCCTCCCATGGATTTTGGAGGTGTATTTTTTATCCTGGTTTAGTCCATGACCCAAGCATTAACTGGTTGTCTAGCTTTCTTGTGTTATCTAGTTTGATCCTTCACAGCATCTCTGGCAAGTGGCTAGAGCAGATGATCATGTACCTTCCCATTTTGTGAGTGAGCCCTGAGTCCCTGGGATGTTTGATGGCCTACCCTGGCTGCAGGGCTTAGGGTGTGCAGTGGAGTAGCCTGACTTATCAGATGTCCTTGCCTGATCCTAGACACACATGTCCACACTGCTGCTGCCTTTCCCCATTGTAGCTGTTGCATTCCTTCCCTGGGTAGAGTGAAGGAATGTTCTGTTGGATTCCTACCAGATTGCAATGTTAGGGGACAGAGCTGAAGGGGGCATGGTGCTGTGTAGGGCCAGAGAATTGTGGCATGCTCTGGGCCGGGCTTGATCAACTTACTGTTCCATTTAATCTGTAAACTTGCTTTTCTGCAGATTTGAGTACACCTCCTTTGTAAAGGTATTTATATACCCAGTTGTTAGTGTCATTGTTCTCCAGAACGTCCTTTGTTTTGACAATATCTTTTGGAGATGAACACACTAAGCTAGTCTAATAAGGAAAGTTCCATGTCAGGGTTTCACAGAATATTTATATATACCTACTATGTTCCAGGCCCTATACTAGGTGTAGGGAGAACAGATGTAAAGCCAGCACAAATCAGCTTTGTCCTCAGGAAGCCTGTGGCCCATTCAGTAGAGAGTGGACTGAAAGTCTTTCTGCAAGAGGAGACAGAGCCTGAGAACAGTTGGGAGGGATGAGTAGGAGTTCCCCAGCAGGCGAGACCTGTTAGACCTATGAGTCTGATGGGTAACTAGCTTGACTTCTGGGTGCTAGGCTTTCTGGGCACTCCTCAATTATAAGAGAGCTCTGTGGATTAGGAGGGGCTGTGTTTGAGCTAAGAGCCTGGCACAGACTGATGGGCTTCAGCTGCATTTTGCTGAGTCACCAGAGCTGTGAACTCGGGGAACGGGTCTGGTGGGGTGAGGAGATATCAGAGCACTGCCAGTGGTGCCAGGAGATAAGGGGCATCCAGGTCTGTCTTTCTAGGAAGCGAAGGAGGGCCTGAAGCTGAGTCCCTGGGGAGGAGCAACGTCTGCAGGCAGAGTTCATGGACCTGTGGGTGTCCCTGGCTCTTAGTGATGACACATGGAGGGTGTGGCTGGCTAGGCTGACAGATGCTCCAGTGTGACCCTCAAAATAGACTGTAACATCATCCCAACGGTGGAGGCCTCCTGACATGTGATGGTTGCTTTACCCAAGAGTAGTAGGCCTGGGCTAGAGCACTGGATGGCATGGAGAGGGGTGGGGGCATTCTCCTCTGTAGCCAGTGTCTGGGCCCAGGCCTAGAGCAGGGGTCTCTGACCACAGCCAGCCAGCCTTCCCTTGCTCCTGCAGCTGACGTCCTTTGGCCAGGCAGCAGTGCACTCATTCATTCATTCCAGACACCAGGGCGCAGTACCCATTGTTTTTTTTTTTTTTTTGGTTGTTGTTTTTTGCTTTTTTTGTTTGTTTGTTTGTTTTTTTTTTTGAGACGGAGTCTCATTCTGTCGCCCAGGCTGGAGTGCAGTGGCGCAATCTCGGCTCACTGCAAGCTCCGCCTCCCGGGTTCATGCCATTCTCCTGCCTCAGCCTCTCCGAGTAACTGGGACTACAGGCGCCCGCCACCACGCCCGGCTAATTTTTTTTTGTATTTTTAGTAGAGACGGGGTTTCACCGTGGTCTGGATCTCCTGACCTCGTGATCCGCCCACCTCGGCCTCCCAAAGTGCTGGGATTACAAGCATGAGCCACCGTGCCCGGCCTTTTGTTTTGTTTTTGAGACAGAGTCTCGCTCTATTGCCAGGCTGGAGTGCAGTGGCACAATCTTGGCTCACTGCAAACCTCCACCTCCTGAGTTCAAGCAATTCCCTTGCCTCAGCCTCCTGAGTAGCTGGGACTACAGGTGTGCACCACCACGCCCAGCTCATTTTTGTATTTTTAGTAGAGACGGTGTTTCACCATGTTGGCCAGGATGGTCTCGATCTCTTGACCTCATGATCTGCCCTCCTCAGCCTCCCAAAGTGCTAGGATTACAGGCGTGAGCCACTGCGCCTGGCCGTACCCATGGTTTTGTCCCAGCCTGGGCCCCAGGAGCACAGGCATGAGGCCTCACAGGTGGTGTCGAAGGGTCAGCCCACAGTGTGTGTCATATCCAAGGGTGGCCTGGAGGATGGACTGTACGTCAGAGTTTGAGGAAAACATCATAGAATCACAGAAGAGGTGATGATGTGGGCTCTGGAAAGAGGAGTTAGAGTGTTCTAGGTGAACAAAGTGAGAAGCAAATGCTTCAGGCAGAAGAAACAGTGCATAAAAAGACATGGAGTTAGCTGGGCACGGTGGCTCACACCTGTAATCCCAGCACTTTGGGAGGCCAAGGTGGGCGGATCACGAGGTCAGGAGATCAAGACCATCGTGGCTAACATGGTGAAACCCCGTCTCTACTAAAAATACAAAAAATTAGCTGGGCATGGTGGCGGGCGCCTGTAGTCCCAGCTACTCAGGAGGCTGAGGCAGGAGAATGGTGTGAACCTGGGAGGCAGAGCTTGCAGTGAGCTGAGATCGTGCCACTGCACTCCAGCCTGGGCAACAGAGCGAGACTCTGTCTCAAAAAAAAAAAAAAAAAAAGGTGGGGAGTGCAGAGCATGAGGTCGGTAGGGCCAGACTGAAAATACCTTGTGTGTGGCCTGGCTCATGCCTGTAATCCCAGTATTTTAGGAGACTGAGGCGGGCAGGTCACTTGAGTTCAGGAGTTCGAGAACAGCCTGGCCAACATGGCGAAACCCCATCTCTACTAAAAACACAAAAATTAGCCAGGCACTAATAATAGTGGTGGTGTGTGCCTGTAATCCCAGCTACTTGGGAGGCTGAGGCAGCAGAATCACTTGAACCTGGGAGGTGGAGGTTGCAATGAGCCGAGATCACGCCACTGCTCTCTAGCCTGAGTGACAGAGTGAGACTCTGTCTCAAAAAAATAAAAAAGAAAATACCTTGTATGCTGTGGTCAGGGAGCGTGGGCTGTATCCTGAAGGCAGTAGCAGTGTGGGGGGCTGTGGATCTACCCATGCTTTTGAGAGTGAAGAAAAGAAGAGACTGTGCCAGTCTGGTTCAGCCAGGCTTCTCTGGCCAAGAGTCCTGTCCAGGGTGGGCCAGTGACTTTAGGTCTTTGGCTCTAGCATGGTTTTCTCATAGCGGTTGTCTTTTTTTCTCTTGGCTGTTCCTTTGGTATGAAGAGATGAAGGGATGGGGTGTGAAAGACTGGTAGCCAGGAGGCTTCTCAGAGGTGAGAGGACTCTGCTTGTGCTGGAGTTCTGGTATTTTGGTTTTGCCAGCTCCCATCTGAAAGACAGTAATGTCCCATGTTTTATATCTAAGCATCTCTTCTCGTGAGCCAGAATCAGCCAAAGTGATTTTCCGTGGAGACCTAGAGAGCCACTGTTAATTAAGATATCTTGATTAAGATCTCACCTGCCACATTCCTGGTCTGGAGGGCCATCTAAGCTTAGGCCCTTCCAGCTGAGAGACAACTGTGGCTGGCTCGTCACCCTGGGTCCCCTCACCAAGTTCCAGTCTACATGCATTGTACAGTGCTGTTGAGAACTTTGGTGCTCATATGTCATCTGGGGAAGGCCTTGTCCTGCCCACCCTGAGAAGAAGGTGCTGTCCTTGCCCAAGGCAGGTACAGGCCGTGGTTGTGCCCCGTTTTCCCTGACTGCCCCCCCTGGAGTTGATGGCCTTAGAGGCAGATGCTGAGCTTTGGGCTGCACTTCTACTCAGGTAACACATTGTGCTATTTGTGGAGACATGGAATGTTTGGGTTCTGGAACACAGGGTAAGATGTTTGGGTTCTGGAACACGGGGTAAGAGAACTGGAGTCTAGATGGTGGCCACTGTTCTTTGCTTTTTTTTTTTTTTTTTTGAGACAGGGTCTCGCTCTGTCACTCAGGCTGGAGTGCAGTGGCACAATCATGGCTCACTGCAGCCTCAACCTCCTGAGTTCAAGCAATCTTCCTACCTCAGACTCCTGAGTAACTGGGACTACAGGTGCATGCCATCATGCCTGGCTAATTTTTATTTTATTTATTTAACTTATTTTTTGAGACAGAGTGTCGCTCTGTCACCCAGGCTGGAGTCCAGTAGAGTGATCTCTGCTCACTGCAACATCCGCCTCCCAGGGTTCAAGTGATTCTCATGCCTCAGCCTCCTGAGTAGCTGGGATTACAGGCGTGTGCCATGACACCTGGCTAATTTGGGTATTTTTTTTTTTTTTGAGACGGAGTCTCGCTCTGTCGCCCAGGCTGGAGTGCAGTGGCGCGATCTCGGCTCACTGCAAGCTCTGCCTCCCGGGTTCACGCCATTCTCCTGCCTCAGCCTCCTGAGTAGCTGGCACTACAGGCGCCCGCCACCGCGCCCGGCTAATTTTTTGTATTTTTGGTAGAGACGGGGTTTCACCGTGGTCTCGATCTCCTGACCTTGTGATCCGCCCGCCTTGGCCTCGCAAAGTGCTGGGATTACAGGCGTGAGCCACCGCGCCCGGCTGCTAATTTGGGTATTTTTAGTAGAAACGAGGTTTGCCATGTTGGCCAGGCTGGTTTTGAACTCCTGACCTCAAGTGATCTGCCCACCTCAGCCTCTGAAAGTGCTGGGACTACAGGTGTGAGCCATCATCCCCAGCCCTGGCTAATTTTTAAATTTTTTGTAGAGACAGGGTCTTGCTATATTTCCTAGGCTGGTCTAGAACTCCTGGGCTCAATCAATCCTACTGCTGGGATTACAGGCATGAGCCATCACACCTGGCCTGTGGCCACTTTTCTGGTAGGGCCTCCCTCCTCACTGTATGTTGCTACCCAGGCTCCAACTGTGAGCTGAGACTGGGGAGCGTCGTTGCCTTCTTTATAGCTGGGGCCTTCCTTGGTCGAGGATTAGCTTTTAGAGAAATTCCTAGAATTCACTTCACCTCCTGCCTTTCTGCCTCGATGGTGTTTTTGTTCTCTGGAACTTTTGGTCTTTTCCCTGTATGGGTCACCGTGTAAGGCAATTCCTTGTTAGAAGAGAAGCAGAAGCTCATCAGGCCAGAGCACAGGAGGATGAACCTAGCAGCACCATGCGGCAGGCACTGTGTGCCATTCCTATTATGGGGCCATTGGGAAGGAATAAAGGGCCCCAGAGTGGGTCTTGTGTGGTCGGGTCAAGTTGGAAACAAGGGACTCATCAGTGGAAGAGGGATGGATAATTATGTCTAAATGCGAAGATGTTCCTCTGCCTCTCCATTCTGTTCAAAATCCATATAAAATGTCTTTGTAATTCTAGGATCGTTGGTGTTGTGACTTGGTGGTGGAACAGAGCCTAGCCCTTCTGTCATGAAGGGGCCAGAACAAGATGCTCTGTACTATGTAGGGAAGTTGGGAAGGGACTGGGGAAGCCCTTTAAACCCCTCTTATGCCATTTTTTGTCACTTAACTCTTGGAATTAGAGATGCTTGGGGTTTCAGGGGAGTTTAGTTTAGGTCAGGGGTGGCAAGTATGAAGGCCCCAATACCCCACAATACCCTCAGCTTCTGTGACCAACATTACTGATTGACAGTAGCGCTTGTTCTTGTCCAGACAGAGCCCAGAATTTTTCTCAATGCATAGCACACTAGGCAGCTGTAATTTACTGGTCAGAGTTTCATCATGAGATGAAATCTACCAGCCCTCAGGGTGGAGGTGGTTGGAAGATAAGAAGTGGATAGAGGCCCAGATGGTTGAGGGCTCAGCTTATTTCTTCTAAAGGAGAGTCCCAAGGCAGAGCTGAACCAAGAGGAAAGAAACAGAGGGTTTGGACTGCTGAGTAGAACTGATTCTAACCCAGTTTATAAAGCCATGTATCTGAAATTAGCATGGACTTTTTAAAAAAATGGAATGTCCTGTTTTTATAACAACTTGCACCAGTAGTTTATCAGTAGTTATATTTACTTTTATAAAAATCAAAATAGGCTGGGTGCAGTGGCTCACACCTGTAATCTCAGCGCTTTGGGAGGCTGAGGCAGGCAGATCAGAAGATCAGGAGTTTGAAACCAGCCTGGCCAACATGGCGAAACCCCATCTCTACTAAAAGTAAAAAATATTAGCTGGGCGTGGTGGCAGGCGCCTGTAATCCCAGCTACTAGGGAGGCTGAGTCAGGAGAATCACTTGAACCCAGGAGGCGGAGGTTGCAGTGAGCTGAGACCATGCCCCTGCACTCCGGCCTGGGCAACAGAGCAAGACTCCGTCTCAAAAAAAAAAAAAATCAAAATATTTTTATTTTACCTATAGAAAACATTTATTTATTTATTTATTTTTGAGACAGAGTCTCACTCTGTCGCTCAGGCTGGAGTGCAGTGGTGCGATCTCAGCTCACTGCAAGCTCCACTTCCCGGGTTCACGCCATTCTCCTGCCTTAGCCTCCTGAGTAGCTGGGACTTCAGGTGCCCGCCACTGCACCTGGCTAACTTTTTGTGTTTTTAGTAGAGATGGGGTTTCACTGTGGTCTCGATCTCCTGACCTTGTGATCTGCCCGCCTTGGCCTCCCAAAGTGCTGAGATTACAGGCGTGAGCCACCACGCCCGGCCGAAAACTTTTATTTTTTAAAAATTATTTTATTTATTTATTTATTTATTTTGAGACGGAGTTTCACTCTTGTTGCCCAGGCTGGAGTGCAATGGCACGATCTCGGCTCACCATAACTTCCACCTCCTGGGTTCAAGCGATTCTCCTGCCTCAGCCTCCTGAGTAGCTGGGATTACAGGCATGCACCACCATGCCTGGCTAATTTTGTATTTTTGCTAAAGACAGGGTTTCTCCATGTTGGTCAGGCTGGTCTTGAACTCCAGACCTTATGTCATCCTCCTACCTCAGCCTCCCAAAGTGCTGGGATTATAGGCGTGGACCACCATGCCCAGCCTATTTTATTGAGGCAGGGTCTCACTCTGTTGCCCAGGCTGGAGTGCAGTGTTGCGATCACGGCTCTGCAACCTCCCCTCGTGCTCAAGAGATTCTCCCACCTCAGCCTCCTGAGTAGCTGGGACTACAGGCACATGCCATCATGCTCAGCTAATTTTTTTTTTTTTTTTTTTTTTTTAAGTAGAAATGGAATTTCACCACTTGCCCACGGTAATAATCTTCCTGGGCTCAAGTGATCTGCCTGTCTTGGCCTCCCAGAGTACTGGGATTACAGGTGTGAGCCGCTGTACTTGGCCTTTTTTTTTTTTTTTTTTTTTTTTAATTTGAGGCAGGGTCTTACTCTTGTCGCCTAAGCTGGAGTGCAGTGGCAAGATAGTGGCCTGAAAAAATTTTTTTTTAACTGTTAAAGAATATACAGGATTTTTTTTTAGGCTGGGCACGGTGGCTCAAGCCTGTAATTCCAGCAGTTTTGGAGGCTGAGGCAGGTGGATCATGAGGTCAGGAGATCGAGACCATCTTGGCTAACAAGGTGAAACCCTGTCTCTACTAAAAATATAAAAAAATTAGCTGGCCATGTTGGCACACACCTGTAGTCTCAGCTACTCAGGAGGCTGAGGCAGGAGAATCGGTTGAACCTGGGAGGTGGAGGTTATAGTGAGCTGAGATTGTGCCTCTGTACTCCAGCCTGGGCGACAGAGTGAGACTCCATCTCAAAAAAAAAAAAAAAAAAAAAGAATATGTCAGATTTTTTTAATACCTGATAAAGTCTACGTTTAAAAAATACACAGCAGGCCGGGTGTGGTGGCTCGTGCCTGTAATCCCAGCACTTGTTTTTTATTTTGAGACAGAGTCTCGCTGTGTCACCCAGGCTGGAGTGCAGCAGCATGACCTCAGCTCACTCCAACCTCTGCCCCGTGGGTTCAAGCAATTCTTCCGCCTCAGCCTCCTGAGAGCTGAGGTTACAGGCATGCACCACCATGCCTGGCTAATTTTTGTATTTCTAGTAGAGATGGGGTTTTGCCATGTTGGCCAGGCTGATCTCAAGCTGCTGATCTCAGGTGATCTGCCCGCCTCGGCCCCTCAAAGTGCTGGGATTACAGGCTTGAGCCACTGCGCCTGACCAGTCCCAGCACTTTGGAATGCCAAGACAGAAGGATTGCTTGAGCCTAGGGTTCAAGACCAGCCTGGACAACATAGTGAGACCCCCACCTCTACGAAACATTTTTTAAAATGAGCGGGGTGTCGTAGAACACTCCTGTAGACCTAGCTACTTGGGAGGCTGAGGCAAGAGGATTGCTTGAAACCAGGAGTTTGAGGCTGCATTGAGCTATGATTGAACTACTGCATTCCAGTGTGGATGAGTGAGTGAGACTCTGTCTCAAAAAAAAAAAATAATAAAAAATAAAAAATAAAATAGCAGAGGGATAGAGAGATGCAGGTTTAAACAAATGCAGGTTTATGGCCGTTATGTATATAGTACTAGTAGAAGCAAATGCAGAAAACAGAAACCAGATATTTCCAGTAGAAAGGGGTTTAATATATGGACTTTAATGCTTATAAAATTATCAAGACTTAGAATTTTCATGTAATGATGGACTAGGCTACTTAAATAATGTCTCTGACTGAAAATAAGATGGCAGATAAAATATTACAAGCCAGGCCAGGCATGGTGGCTCACGCCTGTAATCCCAGCACTTTGGGAGGCCAAGGTGGGCGGATCACCTGAGGTCAGGAGTTTGAGACCAGCGTGACCAACATGGCGAAACCCCATCTCTACTAAAAATACAAACATTAGCCAGGCATCGTGGTGTATGCCTGTAATCCTAGCTACTCGGGAGGCTGAGGCAGAAGAATTGCTTGAACCTGGGAAGCGGAGGTTGCAATGAGCCGTGGTCGCGCCATTGTGCTCCAGCCAGGGAAACAAGCAAAACTCCATCTAAAAAAAAAAAAAATTACAAGCCGGCGAACTCAAGGCCAGTGTCTGGATGAACACCTGTAACTAGAGTTAAGGGTAGTGTCTGTGTACCAAAGGACATTTGTGGTGTTCAAACACTGCTATGCTTGTGTGCTTCAGCTCCGTAATTACACAGGACCATAGAGGTGGAGGTTAGGGCCCAGAGCCTACTGGCTGTGGGGTCTAATGGGAACCCTCTCACATTAAGCTGGGGCATTAGTGGCTACACCCTTTGGTTACGGGCAGTTCATTTGGGTTTTTGAATGTGGTAGGCTCTAGAGAGTCAAGGTTTGGTACTTGAGACTCTGTTAGTACATTAGAGGAGGAACTCAGAACCAAGGGTGTGTAACCTGCCTAGGGCCACCGATAGGGGCTGTTCTGCCCCTTTTGTCTGGTGATCTCTCTGGGTGCTTTGATAGTGCTGGTGACATTGGGCACATGAGGGTCTCCTGACCCATACAGAGAACCACTTTTCTCCATATGAGCACCCTAACTTGAGGCTCCTTTGCTTTCTGGCCTTTTTTTTTTTTTTTTTTTTTTTGAGACGGAGTCTCGCTGTGTTGCCAGGCTGGAGTCCTCTGACTCCCAGTTTTAAGCGATTCTCCTGCCTCAACCTCCTGAGTAGCTGGGACTATAGGTGCACACCATCATGCCCAGCTAATTTTTGTATTTTATATTTTATGGGGCTTCACCATATTGGCCAGGATGGTTTCGATTTCTTTTTTTTTTTTTTTTTGAGATGGAGTCTCGCTCTGTCGCCCAGGCTGGAGTGCAGTGGCGGGATCTCAGCTCACTGCAAACTCCGCCTCCCAGGTTCACGCCATTCTCCTGCCTCAGCCTCCCAAGTAGCTGGGACTGTAATTTTTTTAGTAGAGATGGGGTTTCACCGTGTTAGCCAGGATAGTCTTGATCTCCTGACCTCGTGATCCGCCCGCCTTGGCCTCCCAAAGTGCTGGGATTACAGGTGTGAGCCTCCGTGCCCAGCCCAGTTTCGATTTCTTGACCTTGTGATCCACCTGCCTTGGCCTCCCAAAGTGCTGGGATCACAGGCATGAGCCACTGTGCCTGGTCTAACCTATATTTTTTGAATAGTGCTAAGGCCCAGGCCACTCATCTCTGTAATGCGCTTTCTCTTAGTGGGAAGCCTACACAGAATTGAGCTCAGTGGGTGACTGCATGGCTTCCTGGGGCAGGGGCGGGTATGGTTGCTTGCTGGAGGAGCAGCTTACACATAGCAGCCAGTGTCATGATGGACTGTAGCTTGCTTTATTTATTTATTTACTTTTTTTTTTTTTTTTTTGAGACAGAGTCTCACTCTGTCGCCCAGGCTGGAGTGCAATGGCGTGATCTCGGCTCATTGCAACCTCCGCCTCCCAGGTTCAAGTGATTCTCCTGCTTCAGCCTCCCTAGTAGCTGGGACTACAGGCGTGCATCACCATGCCCAGCTAATTTTTGTATTTTTAGCAGAGATGGGGTTTCACCATTTTGGCCAGGATGGTTTCAATCTCTTGACCTCATGATCTGCCCACCTTGGCTTCACAAAGTGATGGGATTACAGGCATGAGCCACCACGCCCGGCTTCCTTTTTTTTTTTTTTTTTTTTTTTTTTGAGAGGGAGTCTCGCTCTGTCGCCTAGGCTGGAGTGCAGTGGCGTGATTTTGGTTCGCTGCAACCTCTGCCTCCCAGGTTCAAGCAATTCTCCTGCCTGAGTAGCTGGGATTACAGGCGCACGCCACCATGCCTGGCTAATTTTTGTATTTTCAGTAGAGACAGGGTTTCACCATGTTGGTCAGGCTGGTCTCGAACCCCTGACCTCATGATCGGCTTGTCTCAGCCTCCGAAAGTGCTGGGATTACAGGCGTGAGCCACCATGCCTGGCTATTTATTTACTTTTTGAGACAAGGTCTCACTTGCTCTGTCAGTTAGGCTGGAGTGCAGTGGTGTGATCATAACTCACTGCAGCCTCAAACTCTTGGGCACTAGCAATCCTCCTGCCTTGGCCTATCAAAGGCTGGTATTACAGGTGTGAGCCAGCACACCTGGCATTGACTATGGCCTTAAGTGGGCTGATTAGACTATGAAATAAAATTCCTAGCACTGAATATTAGCTCTCATTTCAGACCTAAATATCAATTGTTGTTTTTCCTGAACCATCTTCCAAGGATCCTTTTGTAACTGAGGTCCCAGAGTTCCCCTTTGTTGTAGAGGCTGTTGATTTCTTCTCTGGGGCAGGTTCTGATAGCAAAAAGATTGCCAGCTTGCTGAACTGTGGCTAAGGTATTAGATGTCAAGATGAACCTGTCCGGTGAAATTCCTAGAGCCCCTGGGAGGTCTAGGGTTGGGGGTACTGGGGACTAGCCTTTTCACCTGAGGGTGGGCTGCAGAGCTGGTACCTTCCTGCAGCCTCCAACAGCCATCTCAGCCCTGAGGCTGAAGACCCTGTCTCTTCTCTCCTTTTCATCACTTCCTACCAGAGCCCTGTGAGTGTAGGGACATCCTGCTGATGGAGCTTAAATTTGAAACGTTCAAGCCTCATTGGCTCCTGTATCTTATGCAGCAGTTCTTAAAAGTGCCCATAGTCTTGCCAGCCCATGAAATATACCTTCCCTCTAAAAAGAAATTGGTAAAACTGAGCCGGGCGTAGTGGCTCACACCTGTAATCCCAGCACTTTGGGAGGCTGAGGCGGGTGGATCAAGAGGTCAGGAGATCAACACCAGCCTGGCTAACATGGTGAAACGCTGTCTCTACTAAAAATACAAAAAGTTAGCCAGGCGTGGTCGCACATGCCTACAGTCCCAGCTACTTGGGAGGCTGAGGCAGGAGAATCGCTTGAACCCGGGAGGCAGAGGTTGCAGTGAGCCGAGATCGCGCCAATGCACTCCAGCCTGGGCGACAGAGCGAGACTCCGTCTCAAAAAAGAAAAAAAAAGAAAGAAATTGGTAAAACTGGCCAGGCTCTGTGGCTCATGCCTGTAATCACAGCACTTTGGGAGGCTGAGGTGGGTGGATCATGAGGTCAAGAGTTTGAGACCAGCCTGGTCAACATGATGAGACCCCGTCTCTACTAAAAATACAAAAATTAGCCAGACGTGGTGGTGAGTGCATGTAATCCCAGCAACTCAGGAGGCTAAGGCAGAAGAATTGCTTGAATCTGGGAGGCGGAGGTTGCAGTGAGCTGAGACTGTGCCACTGCACTCCAGCCTGGGCAACAGATTGAGGCTCCATCTCAAAAAATAAAAAAATAAAAAATTGGTAAAAGTAAAAACAGTTGGGTCCTTCTTCACTCTTGTCATTTGCTATGGGCTAAGTGCGGGACTTCTGGCCCCAATGTGAGGCCAGAATATTCTTACGCTGCCCATTGTGCTCTGTGCCGGGGCCTCCCTTGTCTCATCGGGAAAAGCCAGATGCGGTCCTTGCTGGTTTGTAGGGCCATAGGGGTGTTCTTGGTGTCTCCGTGTATGTGTGTGTGGTAAAATATATGTAACATAAAAGATGCCATTTTATCCATTTTCAGTGTATAATTCAGTGGTATTAATTGCATCCACAATGTTGTGCAACCATCACCACATCACTCTCTATTTCTAGAACTTTTCCATCACCCCAAACAGAAACTCTGTACCCATTAAGCAGTAACTCTCCATTTCTCCCTCCTCCTAGTCCCTGTTAACCTCTGATCTACTTTCTGTTTCTATGAATTTGCTTATTCTTGATAGTTCATGTAAGGGGAATCCTACAATATTGGTCCTTTTGTGTCTGACCCATTTCACATAGAATTATGTTTTCGAGGTTTATCTGTGTTGTGGCATGTTTCATAACTTCATTTCTTCTTCTTCTTTTTTTTTTTTTTTTTATTTGAGATGGAGCCTCATTCTGTCACCCAGGCTAGAGTGCAGTGGTGCGATCTCAGCTCACTGCAACCTCTGCCTCTCGGGTTCAGCGATTCTCCTGCCTCAGCCTCCCGAGTAGCTGGGATTACAGGTGTGTGCCACCATGCCCAGCAATTTTTGTATTTTTAGTAGAGATGGGGTTTCGCCATGTTGGCCAGATTGATCTTGAACTCCTGACCTCGTGATTCGCCTGTCTTGGCCTCCCAAAGTGCTGGGATTACAGGTATGAGCCACTGCGCCTGGCCCATTTCTTCTTCTTTCTTTCTTTATTTATTTATTTAGTTGTTTTTAAGAGATATGGTTGGCTGGGCGTGGTGGCTCACGCCTGTAATCCCAGCACTTTGGGAGACTGAGATGGGTGGATCACCTGATGGGTGGATCACCTGAGGTCATGAGTTTGAGACCAGCCTGACCAACATGGTGAAACCCTGTCTCTACTGAAAATACAAAAAATTAGCCAGGCGTGGTGGTGTGCACCTGTAATCCCAGCTACTTGGGAGGCTGAGGCAGGAGAATCACTTGAATCTGGGAGATGGAGGTTGCAGCAAGCCGAGATGGTGCCATTGCACTCCAGCCCAGGCAACAGAGTGAGACTCCATCTCAAAAAAAAAAAAAAAAAAAAAAGAAACATGGTCTTGTTCTGTTGCCCAGACTGGAGTGCAGTGGCACAATCATGGCTCACTGTATCCTTGAGCTCCTAGGCTCAAGAAATCCTCTAGCCTCAGCCTCCTGAGTAGCTAGGACTGCAGGCATATGCCACCATGCCTGGGTACTTTTTTTTTTTTTTTGAGATGGAGTCTTATTCTGGTGCCCAGGCGGGAGTGCAGTGGCACGATCTTGGCTCACTGCAACCTCTACCTCCCAGGTTCAAGCTATTCCCCTGCCTCAGTCTCCGGACTAGCTGAGACTACAGGCGTGCACCACCACACCTGGCTAAATTTTGTATTTTTAGTAGAGATGGCATTTCACCATATTGGCCAAACTGGTCTTGAATTCTTGACCTCAAGTAATCTGCCCACCTCGGCCTCCCAAAGTGCAGGGATTATAGGCGTGAGCCACTGTGCCCGGCCTGCCTGGATAATATTTTTTTTTTTCCTCTTTTGAGACAGAGTCTCACTCTGTTGCCCAGGCTGGAGTGCAGTGGTGCAATCTTGGCTCACTGCAACCTCCACCTCCTGGGTTCAAGCTATTCCCCTGCCTCAGTCTCCCAAGTAGCTGGGACTACAGGTGTGTGCCACCACACCTGGCTAATTTTTGTATTTTCAGTAGAGATGGAGTTTCACCATGTTGCCCAGGCTGGTCTCGAACTCCTGACCTCAAGGGATCTGCCTGTCTCGGCCTCCCAAAGTGCTGGAATTATAGGTGTGAGCCACTGTGCCCGGCCTGCCTGGCTAATTAAAAAAAAGAATTTTGGGGCCAGGTGCAGTGGCTCATGCCTGTAATCCCAGCACTTTGGGAGGCCAAGGCAGGCAGATCACGAGGTCAGGAGATCAAGACCATCCTGGTTATATGGTGAAACACCGTCTTTACTAAAAATACAAAAAAAAAAGGGCCAGGCATGGTGGCTCATGCTGTAATCCCAGCACTTTGGGAGGCTGAGGTGGGTGGATCACAAGGTCAGGAGATCGAGACCATCCTGGCTAACATGGTGAAACCCCATTTCTACTAAAAAAATACAACAAAAAATTAGCTGGGCATGGTGGCTGGCGCCTGTAATCCTAGCTACTCAGAAGGCTGAGGCAGGATAATGGCATGAACCCAGGAGTTGGAGCTTGCAGTGAGCCGAGATAGCGCCACTGCACTCCAGCTTGGGTGACAGAGTGAGACTCCGTTTCAAAAAAAAAAAAAAAATTTGAGCCAGGCGCAGTGGCTCACGCCTGTAATCCCAGCACTTTGGGAGGCCAAGGTGGGTGGATCACAAGGTCAGGACTTTGAGACCAGCCTGACCAACATGGTGAAACCCCGTCTCTACTGAAAATGCAAAAATTAGCCGGTGTGGTGGCGTGTGCCTGTCATCCCAGCTACTCAGGAGGCTGAGGCAGGAGAATTGCTTGAACCCGGGAGTCGGAGGTTGCAGTGAGCCAAGATCACGCCATTGTACTCCAGCCTGGGCAACAGAACGAGACTCCGTCTCAAAAAAAAAAAAAAAAAATTCGTAGGCCGGGCGTGGTGGCTCATGCCTGTAATCCCAGCACTTTGGGAGGCGGAGGCAGGCGGATCACGAGGTCAGAAGATTGAGACCATCCTGGCTAACACGGTGAAACGCCATCTCTACTAAAAATACAAAAATTAGCCGGGCATGGTGGTGTGTGCCTGTAGTCCCAGCTACTCGGGAGGCTGAGGCAGGAGTATGGTGTGAACCCAGGAGGCAGAGCTTGCAGTGAGTGGAGATCGTGCCACTGCACTCCAGCCTGGGCGACAGAGTGAGACTCCGTCTCAAAAAAAAAAAAAAAAAATTTGTAGAGGCCAGGTGTGGTGGCTCACGCCTGTAATCCCAGCACTTTGGGAGGCCGAGGCAGGTGGATCATGAGGTCAAGAGATCAAGACCATCCTGGACAACATGGTGAAACCCCATCTCTACTAAAAATACAAAAATTAGCTGAGTGTGTTGGCACGTGCCTGTAGTCCCAGCTACTCGGGAGACTGAAGCAGGAGAATCACTTGAACCCGGGAGGTGGAGGTTGCAGTGAGCCGAGATCGCACCGCTGCACTCCAGCCTGGGCAACAGGCGAGACTCCGTCTCAAAAAAATTAAAAAAAAAAAAAAATTTTTTTTGTTTTCTAGAGACAGACAGAATCTCGCTATGTTACCCAGGCTGGTCTTTTTTTTGTTGTTTTTTTTTTTTTTTTTTTTTTTTAGACGGAGTCTCGTTGTGTTGCCCAGGCTGGAGTGCAGTGGCGCGATCTCGGCTCACTGCAAGCTCTGCCTCCCGGGTTCACGCCATTCTCCTGCCTCAGCCTCTCCGAGTAGCTGGGACTACAGGCGCCCACCACCACGCCCGGCTAATTTTTTTGTATTTTTAGTAGAGACGGGGTTTCACCGTGGTCTTGATCTCCTGACCTCGTGATCCACCCGCCTCGGCCTCCCAAAGTGCTGGGATTACAAGCGTGAGCCACTGCACCCGGCCTACCCAGGCTGGTCTTGACACTCGGCCTCAAGTGATCCTCTTGCCTCCGGCTCCCAACGTGCTGGGATTACAGGCATGTGCCACCATACCCAGCCTAGAACTTCATTCCTTTTTATGGCTGAATAATATTCTGTTGTACTTATATATACATCACATTTTGTTTATCCATTCTTCTGTTGATGGACGCTTAGGTTGCTTTCACCTTTTGGTTATTGTGAATAATGGTGCAGCGAACATTGGTGTACAGAGTGTTTGAGTTCCTATTTTCAGTTCTTTTGGGTGTTCACCTAAGAATGATATTGCTGGGTCATATGATAATTTTTGTTTAACTTTTTTGGGTAACTACTGAACTTTTCCATAGTGGCTGCACCATTTTACATCCCCACCAGCAGTGTGTGAAGGCTCCAATTTCTCTACATCCTTGCCAACATTTATTTTATTTCTTTCTCCATTTTTTTATTTTTTAAAGCCTTGCTGTCTTGCCTAGTCTGGTCTTGAACTCCTGAGCTCAAGCAATCCTCTTGCTTCAGCCTCTTAAGTAGCTGGAACTTTGATTGATTGATTCAGATGGAGTCTCACTCTGTCACCCAGGCTAGAGTGCACTGGCGCTATCTCAGCTCATTGGAACTTTTGCCTCCCGGGTTCAAGTGATTCTCCCACCTCAGCTTCCTGCCTTGGCCTCCCAAAGTGCTGGAATTACAGGTGTGAGCCACCATGCCTGGCCCATTTATTCTATTTTTTTGTTGTTGTTTTTGTTTTTGAGATGGAGTCTAGCTCTATCTCCCAGGCTGGAATGCAATGGCTTGATCTGGGCTCACTTCAACCACCACCTCCCTGGTTCAAGTGATTCTCATGTCTCAACCTCCTGAGTAGCTGGAATAACAGGTGTGTACCACTACGCCTGGCTGATTTTTGTGTTTTTAGTAGAGACGGGTTTCACCTTGTTGGCCAGGCTGTCCTCAAACTCCTGACCTTAACTGATCTGCCTGCCTCGGCCTCCCAAAGTGCTGAAATTTCAGGCGTGAGCCACCGTACTTGACCTGGAACTTTTAAATTATAGCTATTCTAGGTATGAAGTGGTAACTCATTGTGGTTTTGATTTGCATTTCCTAATGACTAGTGATGTTGAGGATCTTGTTATGTGCTTATTGTATGTGGCTATCTGTATAGATTCTTTGGAGAAATGTCTGTTCAAGTCCTTTGCCTATTTGGGTTGTTTGTCTTTTTGTTGTTGAGTTATAGGAATTCTTTACTTATTTTTGATATTAAACCCTTATCAGATCTATGATTTGCAAATACTTTTTCCTATGCCGTAGATTGTCTTTTCACTCTCTTATTTTTTATTTTTATTTTTATTTTTTTCAGATGGGTTTTTGCTCTGTCGCACAGGCTGGAGTGCAGTGGTGCAATCTTGGCTCACTGCAGACTTAACCTCCTGGGCTCAAGCGATCCTTCCACCTCAGCATCCCAAGTAGCTGGGACTACAGGTGCATGCCACCATGACTGGCCAATTTTTAAATTTTTTGTAGAGATGGGGTCTTGCCATGTTGCCTAGGCTGGTCTTGAACTCCTGGGCTCAAGCAGGCCTCCTGCCTCCACAGCCTCCCAAAGCACTGGTATTACAGGTGTGAGCTACCATGCCTGGCCTCTTGATGATGTCTTTTTTTTTTTTTTTTAATTATTATTATTATTTTTGAGACGGAGTCTCACTCTGTTGCCCAGGCTGGAGTGCAGTGGTGCAATCTCCGCTTACTGCAAGCTCCGCCTCCCGGGTTAACGCCATTCTCCTGCCTCAGCCTCCCGAGTAGCTGGGACTACAGGCGCCCGCCACCATGCTCGGCTAATTTTTTGTATTTTTAGTGAGACGGGGTTTCACTGTTTTAGCCAGGATGGTCTCAATCTCCTGACCTTGTGATCCACCCGCCTTGGCTTCCCAAAGTGTTGGGATTACAGGCGTGAGCCACCATGCCCGGCCTTTTTTTTTTTTTTTTTTTGGAGATGGAGTCTCACTCACTCTGTTTCCTAGGCAGGAGTGCAGTGGCATGATCTCGGCTCACTGCAACCTTCGCCTCCCGAGTTCAAGCGATTCTCCTGCCTCAGCCTCCTGAGTAGCTGGAATTACAGGCATGGACCACCATACCTGGCTAATTTTTGTATTTTTAGTGGAGACGGGGTTTTGCCATGTTGACCAGGCTGGTCTCGAACACCTGACCTCAAGTGGTCCGCCTGCCTCAGCATCTCAAAGTGCTGGGATTATAGGCATGAGCCCCGATGACGTCTTTTGATGCACAAAAGTTTTAATATTAATTAAGTCCAATTCATGTATTTTTCTTCTTGTTCATCCTTTTTGTATCATCTCTAAATCCACTGTGAAATCGAAGGTCATGAAGATTTACCCTTACGCTTTCTTCTAAGGATTTTATGGTTTTGGCTCTTTCCTTTTTACTTTATTTTTTCCCTTCCTTCCCTCCCTCCCTTCTTTCTTTCTCTTTCTTTCTTTCTTTCTTTCTTTCTTTCTTTCTTTCTTTCTTTCTTTCTTTCTTTCTTTCTTTCTTTCCCTTCTCTTCTCTTCTCTTCTCTTCTCTTCTCTTCTCTTCTCTTCCTCTCTTCTCTTCTCTTCTCTTCCTTTTTTATTTTTGAGACCGAGTCTTGCTCTGTTGCCCAGGATGGAATGCAGTGGCACGATCTCGGCTCACTGCAACCTCCTCTTCCAGAGTTCCAGTGATTCTCCTGCCTCAGCCTCCCAAGTAGCTAGGATTACAGGCACCTGCCACCACGCCTGGCTACTTTTTTTGTATTTTTAGTAGAGATGGGGTTTCACCATGTTGGCCAGGTTGGTCTCAAACTTCTGACCTCAGGTGATCTGCCCGCCTCAGCCTCCCAAAGTGCTGAGATTATAGGCGTGAGCCACTGCGCCCAGCCTATTTTTTTTTTTTTTAAGTGCCACTGGGCCAGTGCCAGATTTTTGGCCCAGGGCCTTACCTCTTATATTTAGATCATTTTCTTTTCTTTTTTTTTTTTTAAGACGGAGTTTTGCTCTTGTCACCGAGGCTGGAGTGCAATGGTGCAGTCTTGGCTTACTGCAACCTCCGCCTCCCAGGTTCAAGCAATTCTCCTGCCTCAGCCTCCTGAGTAGCTGGGATTATAGGCATACACTACCATGCCAGGTTAATTTTTTTGGGGGGGGACAGAGTTTCACTCTTGTGGCTCAGGCTGGAGTGCAATGGCTTGATCTCGGCTCACCACAACCTTTGCCTCCCAGGTCCAAGTGATTCTGCTGCCTCAGCCTCCGGAGTAGCTGGGATTAGAGGCATGGGCCACCACGCCTGGCTAATTTTGTATTTTTAGTAGAGACGGGGTTTCTCCATGTTGGTCAGGCTGGTCTCAAACTCCCGACCTCGGGTGATCCTCCCGCCTTGGCCTCCCAAAGTGCTGGGATTACAGGCGTGAGCCACCAGGCCCGGCCTAATTTTGTATTTTTAGTAGAGACGGAGTTTCACCATGTTGGTCAGGTTGGTTTCAAACTCCTGACCTCAAGTGATCCACCCGCCTTGGGCTCCCAAAATACTGGGATTACAAGCGTGAGCCACCTCTCCCAGCCTCTGCCTGATTTTCTTGTGTTGAACCACCCTTGCCTTTCTGGGATAAATCCCATTTGGTTGTGGTATATAATCCTTTTAATATACTGTTGGATTTGGTCTGCTACTATTCTGTTGAGGATTTTTGCATCTATATTCCTCTATATTGCTCTATAACTTTCTTTTCCTTTGATGTCTTCTTTTTTTTTTTTTTGAGACGGAGTCTCCGTCACCCAGGCTGGAGTGCAGTGGCGCAGTCTCAGCTCACTGCAACCTCCACCTTCCAGGTTCAAACACTTCTCTGCCTCAGTCTCCCGAGTAGCTGGGATTATAGACGCCCGCCAGCACGCCCAGCTAATTTTTTTGTATTTTTAGTAGAGATGGGGTTTTACCATCTTGGCTAGGCTGGTCTTGAACTCCTGACCTTGTGATCCGCCTGCCTTGGCCTCCCAAAGTGCTGGGATTATAGGTGTGAGCCACCGCACCCAGCCTGATGTCTTCTTAGTGGCTTTTTGATTGCTGTTCCAGGATCTTCCTCATCTTGGGTTTGCATTTGGGCACTGCACATTTACAATGTGCACAGACATTTTTCTGTGAAGAATTGAAGTCTCTAGGTCAAAGCTGGGAAGTTGCTTAGGAGCCTTTGGTTTAACCTTTCCTCTTCTAATAAGGAACCTGATATGTGGGTTGAAATCTGGCCGGGCGCGGTGGCTCACGCTTGTAATCCCAGCACTTTGGGAGGCTGAGGTGGGCGGATCACGAGGTCAGGAGATCGAGACCACGGTGAAACCCCATCTCTACTAAAAATACAAAAAATTAGCTGGGCGTGGTGGCGGGCGTCTGTAGTCCCAGCTACTCGGAGAGGCTGAGGCAGGAGAATGGCGTGAACCCGGGAGGCGGAGCTTGCAGTGAGCCGAGATTGCGCCACTGCACTCTAGCCTGGGCGACACAGCGAGACTCCGTCTCAAAAAAAAAAAAAAGAAAGAAATCTAAGACCCATAGTCTTGAATTAGGCCGGAGTGTCTGTGACCAGCCTTTCAGAGTCAAGGGTGTTGTGTTTGGAGCCCTGCTGTGAAGTGTTCTTGTCACCTCAGAACTCTTCAGGAGGCAGGAGGGGAAGTCAGACTTGTTGCCAAAGGGGTTCTCTGTGCAAGGTTCTCAAACTTGCTATCAGGACTGGGTGGTAGAGTACAGTAAAGGGGTCGTCTCCTTCCTGTGGCCTTATACATATCTGGGAGGTGTGAGAGTCAGGTGGCCCTGGTTTCTAAACTTCTGTCCTCTGTCCACCACCAGGCCTGCCTGGGTCGCAGAAGAAACTCTAGTCAGTTGGAGCTGTGCTAAGTCTGTCTCACTGCAGCAGGGTCTCCTGCGTGTGTGCTCTGTGCCCAGCTTGGGACATACTAGGTGCCATATGAGCCGGAGCCACAGTGCCTCTGCTCAGCAAGGATTTTGACTGTTTCTGAAGCTGTACTGTTGTGATGCAGCCTCTGCCCTTCTGTCAAGACTTGGGGTGCTAGGTGGACCAAGTTGCTGACTGTGAAAGCCACGTTTCCTAATGTGTCCGCCATCACTGAAATGTCCTGGGGTGATCCAGAGAGTCTGATGAGTGAGAGCCAAAAACCTTTGCAGTATGTAGCCATTACTCTTAAAAGTGGCTTTTAAGAGATGGCTCTTAAAAGTGATTTTTGGCCCAGCACGGTGGCTTATGCCTGTAATCCCAGCACTTTGGGAAGCCAAGCTCGGCGGATTACATGAGGTCAGGAGTTGACCAGCCTGGCCAACATATAGTGAAACCCTATCTCTACTGAAAAATACAAAAATTAGTTGGGTGTGGTAGCGCACACGTTGTAGTCCCAGCTACTTGGGAAGTTGAGGCAGGAGAATTGCCTGAACCTGGGAGGCAGAGGTTGCAGTGAGCCAAGATCGGGGCACTGCACTCCAGCCTGGGTGACAGAGCAAGACTTCGTCTCTAAAAAAAATAATAAAATATATAATAAAATAATTGGCTGGGTGCGGTGGCTCACACTTGTAATCCAAGCATTTTGGGAGGCCGAGGCAGGCTGATTGCTTGAGCTCAGGGGTTCAAGACTAGCCTAGGCAACAGGGCATATCCCCGTCTCTGAACTACCCAGGTGTGGTGGCACTCACCTATGGTCCCAGCTATTCAGGGGGCTGAGGTGGGAGGATGGCTTGAGCCTGGGAGGCAGAGGTTGCAGTGAGCAAGATCTCACCACTGCACTCCAGCTTGGGAGACAGAGTGAGACCCTGTCCCAAATAGAAAATAAAAATAGAAAATAAAATTTAAAAATTGTAAAAAGTAATTTGTGTTAGTTGTAGAAAATCTGGAAAAGCAAAGAGAAAAGGGAATCCAAGAGGACTGGACTGTGCTTGCAGCTCTCCACGTGACTGCAGGATTTCAGCAGACTTGCTCGGGTGGCAGGGCTGGGTGGACCCCCCTTGCGCAGGTGGCAGCATGAACTCCCTGCCAGTTGCAGTGGATGGTGGGAGCTTCTGGGTGGACTCGTGAGTGTGGACAGCTGTGGGCCTTTGCTGCCTGCTTCCAGGTGCGGTTGCTTCTTCTCTATCTTGTGTTCTGGTGGATCTCGACTCCACTTGGCCCAAGCAGTGCCTATTTGCTGCCCTCTTCTCCCTTGAGCTAGATAGGGCAGGACAGCTGTTCTCATATCTCCACCTTGCATTGTGGTTTTGGCAGGCAAGGGTAGGAACTGAAGTTACAGGCCTAGTCATGGCCTCACTGCCACGAAGAGCTTGTCTGTTGCCTCTCTGTGCTTCCTGTCTCACCTCTGGCATGATATTTTTTCTCCACTTTGCTGCCATTTAGAAGAAAGGAGTAAATCAGATGGCTTTACCTTACTTTCACTTGTGTCGTAGCATAAATAATTCCCTCTCCCCAGCCCTTTAAATATATCCTGCAGTTAGAAAAGAAGGCCCTGGTAGAGAATTGCTGGGAGCTAAGCTACTCTATCTATTCCAGTCACCTGCTCCGGGAGTAAAAGCCCTTGTTGCTGCCCTCCCTCCCAGGCTGACCTAGGCAGGCTGTATCTGTGAGTGTTTCTAGTATAGCCTGGCCCATTACCAACAAGGAAGCAAATATTCACCTCATTTCTCCTTGGTAATCTCAAGTAAACAGGCGTTTGTTTTAGATGTTCTAAGATCCAGGCCTTCCAGAATGGCCTCATTTCCTTACCAGATCCTGATGCTGGAAGATCCTCCAGTGTATGAATGAATGGACAAAGTGGGGTTGTCCCGTCATCCACCTTCAGCCCCAGGCACTGCGCCCAGGTGCTCCTTTGTCTGATCCTGTTGAATGGCTACACTGGGGGCTCTCCAGCCTCAAGGTAATAGCTGATAAAGCAGGCTCTGAGAGCACATGGGACATGCCAGTGGGCATGTGTTGAACTCAGTGGCGGAGGTGAGATTGGAGTGTGGGATTGTCAACTGTATTTGCTCCTTGGAGCTATGTTCTGAGATGTGTGTGCATGGCATCAATGCCAGGCTTAGGGAGCACAGCTGGAGAATGGCTGCTGCTAACTCTGGCTGAGTACTTTGGCTCCAGTATTTCCAAGTGGGTCTCAGAGAATTGACCTTTCCTTGGTACCTGGTTGTGCTAGGCAGTGTCTTAGGCTTCTGTAGCCCCTCCCCCATGCAATAAATTAACTGTGTTGTAAAGAGCACTTGCCTGTCTCCACATCATCTCACTGTTTCTGTCCCGCCCTTGTCATCTTCCATGGGAATGACTCTGGAAGTGTCCAGTTTTGGTTCTTCAGTCCATTTTTCAAATATCAGCTGTTTGATCAGCTGTGCCCTTTCTTTTTTTTAGAGACAGAGGTGGTCTTGTTATGTTGTCTAGGCTGGTCTTGCACTCCTGGCTTCCAATGATCTTCCTGCCTTGGCCTCCCAAGTAGCTGGGATTATAGGCTGAAGCCACCATCCCCAGCTTAGCCCCTTCTGTGGCTTCCCATTTACCTCTCATGAAGTTCAGACTCCTTAAGCTGGCATGCAGGCTGTGCAGGCACAGCCCATTTCCTGATCCAGCTGTCTGTCTTTCTGGGTCTGCCCAGACTGTAACCCAGTCACACTGAACTTCTGTTAGTTCCCTGACCATGTGGCTGCTTTCTTGCCTCTATGCCTTTTCACATTCTGCTGTGTTTTTTTTGTTTGTTTGTTTGTTTGTTTTTTGAGACGGAGTCTCGCTTTGTTGCCAGGCTGGAGTGCAGTGGCGCAATCTCGGTTCACTGCATTCTCCGTCTCCTGGGTTCAAGTGATTCTCCTGCCTCAGCCTCCCGAGTAGCTGGGACTACAGGCACCCGCCACCACGCCCAGCTAATTTTTGTATTTTTAGTAGAGATGGGGTTTCATTATGTTGGCCAGGATAGTCTCGATCTCTTGACCTCGTGATCCACCTGTCTCGGACTCCCAAAGTGCTGGGATTACTGGCGTGAGCCACCGTGCCTGGCCCACATTCTGCTATTTCTGCGTGGACCATGATCCTCTTTCTCCTGTCATCTACTTTACCAGGCCTTGGGTCAGCCTTCACTTCCTGAGGGAATTCCCCACTTTGAGTCAGCACACCTTGACTCTCTGGCTTGCCCTGACTTGACATTAGAACTGTTGGAGGGCAAGGATTGAGCCCAGGCCCCCACTCTTATGTCCCCAGCACCATACTGGGTACAGGGCATTTTTGTTGATGACATGAATGACTGGAAGAACCTCTGTGAAAAGAAATTTATCACACCTGTTTTTACTGAATTAATGTTAGCAAGGACCCAAGAGCTCCTAATAACTCAGCCATATTCAAGTGCCTCCAGAGATCAATAGAGGAAAGGTAGTATCAGTGGCCTCCTATGGGGATTCTTCCTGTTCCATAGATGCAAAGATACTGCAGTATGTGTACAAAAGAATGAGTTTGAGGTTTTTGTTATGCCCGTTCCTTATTTTTTTTGTCTCATTCTTGGCAGCTCAAAGGGTACAAAGTGGTATCTCGCTGTGTTTTGTTTTTTTTTTTCTTTGAGACAAGGTCTGGCTCTGTCACCCAGGCTGGAGTGCAGTAGTGCCATCTCAGCTCACTGCAACCTCCACCCACCCCAGGCTCAAGCCATCCTCCCACCTCGGCCTCCTGAGTAGCTGGGACTACAGGTATGCACTACCATGTCTGGTTAATTTTTGTATTTTTTGGTGGAGACAGGGTTTCACCATTTTGCCCAGGCTGATCTCGAACTCCTGGTCTCAAACAATCAGCCCTCCGTGGCCTCCCAAAGTGCTGGGATTATAGGCATGAGCCACTGCACCCAGACTATTTTTATTTTATTTTTCTTTTGAGACAGTGTCTCACTTTGTCATCCAGGCTCTGGAGTGCAATGGCACAAGGCACTGCAGCCTCGACTTCCTGGGCCTCAAGCTGTGCTCCCATCTCAGCCCCTCAAGTAGCTGAGACTACAGACAAGCACCACCATGCCCAGCTGATTTTTATATTTTTTGTAGAGATGGAGTTTTGCCATGTTGCTCAGGCTGGTCTTGAACTCCTGAGCTCAAGCAATCCCATCTGCCTCGGCCTCCCAAAGTGCTAGAATTACAGGCATGAGCCACTGTGCTCGGCCTCACTGTAGTTTTGATTTGCATTTCCATAGCGATAGTGATGGTGAGCATCTTTTCAGGTACTTGCTGGCCACGTGTACACCTTCTTTAGGGAAACATCTACTCAAGGCCTTTGCCCCTCTCATTTTTTAGAGATGGGGTTTTGCTATGTTGCCCAGGCTAGTCCCAAACTCCTGGGCTCAAGCTATCCTCCTGCCTCAGCCTCCCACATTGCTGGAAATACAGGTGCACACCACTATTCCTAGCTAAAAGTTTTAAAGTTTGATAAAGTTTATTTTATCTATGTTTTCTCTTGTTGCCTGTGCTTTTGTCCAAGAAATTATTGCCAAATGCAATGTCATGAAGCTTGCTTTCTATGTCTTTTCCTGAGAGTTGAAGTTTTAGCTCTTATGATTAGGTCTTTGATCCATTTTGAGTTGATTTTTATATATGGTGTAATGTAAGCGAAGAACTTTCTTCTTCTTTTTTTATTTTAGACAGAGTTTCGCTGTTGGTGCCCGGGCTGGAGTGCAGTGGTGCGATCTTGGCTTAACTGCAACCTCCGCCTCCTGGGTTCAAGCGATTCTCCTGCTTCAGCCTCTCAAGTAGCTGTGATTACAGGCATGCGCCACTATGCCCGGCTAATTTTGTATTTTTAGTAGAGACGGGGTTTCTCCACATAGGTCAGGCTGGTCTTGAACTCCCAACCTCAGGTGATCCACCCACCTTGGCCTCCCAAAGTGCTGGGATTACAGGTGTGAGCCACCGCACCTGGCTAAACTTTATTCTTTTGTTTGTGATTATCCAGATGTCCCAGCATTATTTGTTGAAAAAACTGTCATTTCCCCATCTAATGGTGTTGGCATCTTTGTTGAAATCAGTTGACTATACACGTGAGGGTTTATTTCTGGGATCTCTATTCTATTCCTTGGACTGTACGTCTATCTTTATGCGAGTCTTAAACTGATTTGATTATTGTAGCTTTGTAGTAAGTTTTGAAATCAGAAAGTGTAAGCCCTCCAACTTTGTTCTTTTTGAAGATTGTTTTGACTGTTTCTGTCTCTTGAGATTCCATATGGATTTTTCTATTTCTGTGAAAAACATAATTGGGATTTTGATAGGGATGGCCTTGAATCTGTATATCACTTTGGGTAGTATTGACATCTTAACAATAGTGAGTCTTCTAATCAGTGAACAGAGGATGTCTTTCCATTTATTTGTGTCTGTAATTTCCTTCATCAACATTTTATAGTTTTTAGTGTCTTTAGCCTCCTTGGTTAAGTTTTTTTACTTTTTTTTTTTTTTTTTTTTGAGACTGAGTCTTGCTTTGTTGCCCAGGCTGGGGTGCAGTGGCGTGATCTCAGCTCACTGCAAGCTCAGCCTCCTGGGTTCACGCCGTTCTCCTGCCTCAGCCTCCCCCGTAGTTGGGACTACAGGCCCCCGCCACCACGCCCGGCTAAATTTTTGTATTTTTAGTAGAGACGGAGTTTTACCATGTTAGCCAGGATGGTCTCAATCTCCTGATCTCGTGATCCGCCCACCTCAGCCTCCCAAAGTGCTGGGATTATAGGCGTGAGCCACCGCGCCCAGCCAACTTTATTTACTTTTAAGTATTTGTTTTCTTTTTTTTGGGCGGGAGATGGAGTTTTGCTCTTGTACCCCAGGCTAGAGTGCAATGCTGCCATCTGGGCTCACTGCAACTTCCACCTCCCGGGTTCCAGCAATTCTCCTGCCTCAGCCTCCTGAATAGCTGGGATTACAGGCATGTGCCACCACGCCCAGCTAATTTTTGGATTTTTAGTAGAGATGGGTTTTCACCATGTTGGTCAGGCTGGTCTTGAACTCCTGACCTCGTGATCCACCTGCCTCAGCCTCCCAAAGTGCTAGGATTACAGGCGTGAGCCACCGTGCCCAGCTTAAGTATTTTATTCTTTTGATGCTATTGGAAATGGAATTGTTTTCTCAATTTTTTTTTGATTGTTCATTGTTAGTGTGTAGCAACACAACTGAAAAGTGAGAAATAGGGTAACTTATTAGTTCTTTTTTTTTTCTTTTTCTTTTTTTTACTTTTTTTTTTTTTTTTTTGAGACAAGGTCTTGCTCTGTCACCCAGGCTGGAGTGCAGTGGCTTGATCTCGGCTCATTGCCACTTCTGCCCCTAGGTTCACGTGATTCTCCTGCCTTGGCCTCCCGAGTAGCTGGGATTACAGGCGCCCACCACCATGCCCGGCTAATTTTTGTATTTTTAACAGAGACGGGGTTTCACCACATTGGCCAGGCTGATCTTGAACTCCTGACCTCAGGTGATCTGCCTGTCTTAGCTCCCAAAGTGCTGGGATTACAGGCATGAGCCACCGCACCTGGCCAATTCTTTTTTTTTTTTTTTTTTTGGAGATGGAGTCTGTGTCTGTTGCCCAGGCTGGAGTGCAGCGGCCTGATCTCAGCTCAAAGCAACCTCTGTCTCCCAGGTTTAAGCAATTCTTCTGCCTCACCCTCCCAAGTAGCTGGGTTTACAGCCGTGTTCCACCACACCTGGCTAATTTTTTTATATTTTATTAGAGATTGGTTTTCACCATGTTGGTCAGGCTGGTCTTGAACCTCCTGACCTCAGGTGATCTGCCGACCTCGGCCTCCCAAAGTGCTGGGATTACAGGCGTGAGCTACCGCACCCAGCCCTGCACCTGGCCAATTATAATTTTTTTTTTTTTTTGAGATGGAGTCTTGCTCTGTTGCTCAGGCTGGAGTGCAGTGGTGTGATCTCGGCTCACGCCAGCTCCGCCTCCCGGGTTCATGCCATTCTCCTGCCTCAGCCTCCCGAGTAGCTGGGACTACAGGCGCCCACCACCACGCCTGGCTAACTTTTTTATTTTTAGTGGAGACGAGGTTTCACCATGTTAGCCAGGATGGTCTCGATCTCCTGACCTTGTGATCCGCTCGCCTGGGCCTCCCAAAGAGTTGGGATTACAGGCGTGAGCCAGCGTGCCCAGCAAGTTTTTTGTTTTGTGCAATCTTTAGGGTTTCCCTTTCCTTTCCAGTTTTTTTTTTTTTTTGACACGGAGTCTCGCTCTGTCGCCCAGGCTGGAGTGCAGTGACGCAATCTCGGCTCACTGCAAGCTCCGCCTCCCGGGTTCATGCCATTCTCCTGCCTCAGCCTCTCCGAGTAGCTGGGACTACAGGCGCCCGCCACCACGCCCGGCTAATTTTTTTGTATTTTTTGTAGAGATGGGGTTTCACCGTGATCTCGATCTCCTGACCTCGTGATCCACCCGCCTCGGCCTTTTTTTTTTTTTTTTAGACGGGGTCTCACTCTGTCACCCAGTGGCACAATCTTGCTTACTGCAGTCTTGATCTCCTGGGCTCAGGTGATCTTCCCACCTCAGTCTTCTAAGCAGCTGGAATTACAGGTGCACTTCACCATGCCCACCTAATTTTTTGTAGAGACAGGATATCACCATGTTGCCCAGGCTGGTCTCGAACTCCTGGGCTCAAGCGATCCTCCTGCTTCAGCCTCCCAAAATTCTGGGATTACAGGCATGAGCCACTGCACCTGGCAAGGTTTTCTACCTATGGTAACGTGTCATCTGTGAACAGAGATAGTTTTCCTTTCCAATTTGGATGACTTTCATTCCTTTTTCTTGTCTAATTACATCATCTAGAACTCCCAATACTGTCTTGAATAGAAGTGGTGAAAGCAGGCATCTTAGATGAAAGGCTTTCAGTCTTCCACCATTGAGTATGATGTTAGCTGTGGGGTTTTTCTAAATTTATTTTTTGAGGCGGAGTCTCTCTTTGTCACCCAGGCTGGAGTGCAGTGGCCTGATCTTGGCTCACTGCAACCTCGGCCTCCAGGGTTCAAGCGATTCTCCTGCCTCAGTTCCCTGGTAGCTGGGATTACAGGCGTGTGCCACCACACCCTGCTAATTGTATTTTTAGTAGAGACGTGTTTCACCATGTTGGCCAGTCTGGTCTCGAACTCCAGACCTCAAGTGATCCACCTGCCTCGGCCTCCCCAAATGTTGGAATTACAGGTGTGAGCCACTGCACCCAGCCAGGTTTTTCATATATGACCTTTGTTGTGTTAAGGTAGTTTCCTTTTATTCCTACTTTCTTGAGTGTTACTGACATGTAATTTAACATGCTATACAAGTACATTTAAAGTGTACAATTCAGTGTTTTTTAGTATAGTCACAGGGTCTGCTTTGTTTCTCTCAGATTGTTGGATGATAGTCTTCAAGTTTATGAAGAGTTTCTGGAAGATAGAAGAGTGCATCTTTTGGTAGCTTTAAAACACCATGCTTTTGGAAAAGACTTAATGTCACCCAGTATTTGAAGAGTGGGGGCTTATTCTCCTTGAACCCTGACTCAGCTGTGACCTCATTGGAATATGCAACCTGGGCTCCTGTGGGGCTGCTCCCTGTGTCATTGACACCTGGAGGTGGAATGGTGCCCAAATGTGGGTGTCAGCTTCCTCTGGCTGCTCTCCCCTTAGACAGTCCACTCAGATTCTCAAGTTGAGGCAGGGGTTTGTATAGAGGTTCCCGAGCCATCCACTAATAAACACCATCTTACCTGTGGAGCAGAGTCTGTAGGAAGGTGTTTAGGGCTAGCTGCTGGAGAAGGGAGAGGCTTCTCCTATGGGGAGGCCTAAGCAAGTTGTGTTTTGAGCACAGGTGCTTTAGTGATTCCCCATTCCCATAGAATGTTGTGGAACCAGAGCCCTGTTGCAGCGACCAAGCATAAGTCTTCTTGAGTGACCTTTGACCTCCCCCTTTGCACATGTGCTCCAAACATAAACCCTTACCTAGTGTCAGGAAGCCTATGTGCTGGGGATGGGATGACATGTGGTGTTGGGCATAGCCCCAGGCCCCTCTGAACAGGGCATGGTGAGTGGCTGTTGTCTAAATCAGGGAAAGCCCTGACTGTGTTGCACTTGTGCCTGTTGGACTGCTGACTGCAGGGCAGCTGGGGTCGTTTGCTGCTTGGTCAGCTGAGGTACTGAAGGAATGGAGACTGACTTTTGGCAGCCTCTGCCATGTAAAGTTAGGAAGCTGATTATTTGGGCTGCAGATTTTCTGGAAAAATGTGCAAGTTTTAATCTAATGGGAATTCTGCCAGCAGGCTAAGACAGCTTCTGCTCCTGATGGTCCTTGAAGCTAGCCCCTCTGGCAGGAGGTGGCAGGCAGTTTGTGTGTTTCTGGGAATGACTGAGCAGTCCTGTCCAGCTACAAGCTATATTGGTTCATGTCTTTGACCTTTAAGGATCCAACTCTGTCTCAAATGCTGCTTAAAACAAAGCAGAAGACAAGTTCCGAACCATGAAACTCCCTCTTTGAAGTCCTGTTCCTTCTGCTTTGCTCCTTTCCCTTCTCTACCTTTTTCCCTAAGCCATGTAGGCCAAGTTGTCAGGGCCATATGTTGGGTTGTATCCTTTCCTGGTTCCTGCCCAGCATGATTGGGATAGCTGATTTCAGAGGCAAGTGAGTAAGTCAGAGCCTTCCCTCCCTGCCTGATCCTTTATTTTGGTAGTAGAGGCTGCTCCCCCAAATATAGTGGTGCAGCAACCCAGAGAAAGGCAAAAGGGCATTTACTGCCAATAAAGGACTGGCAGGGGCAGTGTATTAGCCTTTTTTACATTACTATAAAGAAATACCTGAGACAGGGTAATTTATAAAGAAAAGAGGTTTAATTGGCTCACAATTCTACAGGCTTTACAGGAAGCATGGTGCCGGCAAAGGCCTCGGGAAGCTTACAGTCATAGTGGATGGTGACTAGGAGCCAGCATGTCACATGGCAACAACGGGAACAAGTTGAGGGGAGGTGCCATACTCTTTTAAACAACCAGATCTCACAGGAACATAGAACAAGAACTCGTTCATTACTGTGAGGACTGCCCCAAGACATTCATGAGGGATCTATCCCCATGATCTTAACACCTGCCACCAGGCCCCACCTCCAGCATTGGGGATTACATGTCTACATGAGATTTGGAGAGGACAAACATCGAAACCATATCATTCTACCCTGGCCCCCAAATTTCATGTCTTTCTCACATTGCAAAATACAATCATCCCTTCCCAGTAGTCCGCCAGAGTCTTAACTCATTCCAGCATTAACTTAAAAAGTCCCAAGTGCAAAGGTAAGATGGTATTTATTAGTAGATGGCTTGGGAGCCTCTGCCTCAACTTGAGAATCTGAGTGGATTGTCTAAGGGGAGAGCAGCCAGAGGAAGCTGACACCTACATTTGGGTGCCATTCTACCTCCAGGTGTCAATGACACAGGGAGCAGCCCCACAAGAGCCCAGGTTGCATACTCCAATGAGATCACGGCTGAGTCAGAGTTCGAGGAGAATAAGCCCCACTCTTCAAAGAGTGGGAGGAGTGAGGGGGTATCTGGGGGCCTCACACATCACTACTCCCAGCTTCGTGTGGTTTGGGAGGCCAACGTGAATGCATGCGGGGAAGGTAATGAATTTTGAGACCCAGAGAACAAGCTCTGTTTGAGCAGTCTTGATTGATGATCCTATATAGATCCAACATGGCTTTACCATGTCCTGGTCTTTGGTGCAGACTGTGTTGTCCCTATGGAACAACCGTGCATTGCTCTGTAAGGCACTACCTAGGATTGAGATACTTTAGGCACATCTTAGGAATAGATTCTGTGCCTTAGCTACAGCCAGAATGCCAAAGGACTGGAAGCCATGAATTCATGACACTTTTCTCTGAAATTGAAGCCAGTGGTTCATAGTGACACACACACACACAACTTTCTCTTTCTTTAGCTGGGTGAGGCACTAAGATGCTTTCCATTAGCAAATCAAAATGTCAGGTTTCTCCAAGAACCATTAGTATGTTATAAGAGCCTCTACATTCATTGCTTTTCTCATTTTTCTGTCTTTTACCAATAAATGTTTGAGAAGGGAGATGCATGAGCATTTGCTAACCAAGAATTTTGTGTTTTTTTTTTTTTTTTTTTTTTGAAGTTACATGGGAATAGGACTCTCGGCTCAAGGCGTCAACATGAACAGACTTCCTGGTGAGTCACTGTTTAAGAGAACATTTGTTCTGCTCTCCTGATCCAACTGGCGTTGAGAGTCATGGTGGTAGCAGAGAGGCTGGGGAGGACTTTGTTTGCTAGCTGCCTACCTCAAGCCATGCCACTGGTTGGAGGATCCTGAAAGGTAGCCCTTGGGCCAGGATGGTGTGCATTTCCATTCCAAAAATTAATTGACAAGTGATTGTCATTAATGGAATTTGAACTGTTTGCCATCAAAGTCAACTGACCTGAGTTTGCTCCAGGTAGGGATACGCCTCAGTAGCCCTTGCTCCCATTGGCCTTGCTGAGCAGACTCAGGCATGTACTGGGAGGAAGACTGCTGCCAACCTTGGCTCCTTTGTTACTTCATCGTGTTAAAGATCTAAGTTTTTGGCTGGGCGCAGCGGCTCACGCCTGTAATCCCACTTTGGGAGGCTGAGGTGGGCGGATCACCTGAGGTCAGGAGTTCAAGACCAGCCTGGCTAACATGGTGAAACCCTGTCTCTACTAAAAATAAAAAATTAGTGTGGTGGCACACACCTGTAGTCTCAGCTACTTGGGAGGTGGAGGCAGGAGAATCGCTTGAACCTGGGAGGTGGAGGTTGCAGTGAGCTGAGATTGTGCCACTGCACCCCAGCCTGAGCAACAGGGTGAGATTCCTTCTCAAAAAAAAAAAAAAAAAAGATAAAAGTTTTTAAGTGACCTCCCACATGGAATGTGATTGAAGCAGTTTATCTTTATTTTATTTATATTTATTTATATATATATATATATATATATATTTGAGACAGGGTCTCACTCTGTAACCCAGGCTGGGTAACACGATGAAGTGGAGTGGAGAAAAGAGACTTTTATGAGCTTTTTTTTTGTTTTGTTTTTGGAGACAAGGTCTCATTCTGCTGCCCAGGCTGGAGTGCAGTGGCATGATCATGGCTCACTGCAGTCTTGACCTTCCATGCTCAAGTGATTCTCCCACCTTATTCTCCCCTTTAACTGGCACTGCAGGTACAAGCTACCATACCCGGCTAATTTTTCACTTTTTGTAGAGGTGGGGTCTCACCGCGTTGCCCCAGCTGGTCTCGAACTGCTGCGTTCAAGCAGTCCTTCTGCCTCAGTCTCCCAAAGTATTAGGATTACAGGCATGAGCCAGCCTGCCTGGTAGGGACTCTTTTTTTTTTTTTTTTTTTTGAGACAGAGTCTTGCTCTGTCGCCCAGGCTGGAGTGCAGTGGTGAGATCTCGGCTCACTGCAAGCCAAGCTCTGCCTCCTGGGTTGACGCCATTCTCCTGCCTCAGCCTCTGGAGTAGCTGGGATTACAGGTGTGCCACCACGCCCGGCTCATTTTTTTTGTATTTTTAGTAGAGACGGGGTTTCACCATATTAGCCAGGATGGTCTTGATCTCTTAACCTCGTGATCTGCCTGCCTTGGCCTCCCAGAGTGCTGGGCTTACAGGCCAAAAGAGCCACTGCACTCGGCTTTTTTTTTTTTTTTGAGACAGGGTTTTGCTTCGTTTCCCAGGTTGGAGTGCGGTAGCACAAACACTGCTCACTGCAGTCTTAACCTGCTGGGCTCAAGCGATCCTCCCACCTCAGCCTCCTAAGTAGCTGGGACTATAGGTACACGCCACCACCCCCAGCTAGTTTTTTTGTATTTTTAATAAAGACAGGGTTTTGCCTGATTGCCCAGGCTCATCTAGAACTCCTGAGCTCAAGCAGTCCAACCATCTTGGCCTCCCAAAGTGCTGAGATTACAGGCATGAGCCACTGTTCCTGGCCGGGGACTCTTTAGGTACCAATTTGGAATCATCTGTAGGATATATTGGGAAATTAAAAATATAAAGCATGGAGGCCGGGCACGGTGGCTCATGCTTGTAATCCCAGCACTTTGGGAGGCTGAGGCGGGCGGATCACAAGGTCAGGAGATTGAGAGCACGGTGAAACCCCATCTCTACTAAAAATACAAAAAAATTAGCCGAGCGTAGTGGCGGGCGCCTGTAGTCCCAGCTACTCGGAGAGGCTGAGGCAGGAGGATGGCGTGAACCCGGGAGGCGGAGCTTGCAGTGAGCCGAGATTGCGCCACTGCACTCTAGCCTGGGCGACAGAGCGAGACTCTGTCTCAAAAAAAAAAAAAAAAAAAAAAAAAATATATATATATATATATAAAGCATGGAAATATATGATGTGCTACCAAATGTGTAAAAAAGAAAACAAACATATCTGTATTTACTCATACATGTATAGATCATCTTTGGAAAGCTACAGAAAAACTTGTAATATTGGCTGTTCCTTGGGAAGGGATGGGTGGCGGGAGCCAGGACTGAGAAAGAAAAATTTTCGCTTACGAGCCTTTGGAATATTCTTTCTTGTGAATATGTTATCTGTTTTAAAAATATAAATAAAATTAAAACTAAATAAACTAAAGCAATGGCCCTGTATCAGGAAACCCTCCTGTTTGTCTTTTAGGTAGTCTTAGGATGTGGCCTGTTACACCATGTGTTGGACTTAGTATTCTTTGCTTCATATGTTCTTTTTTTATTTAAAGACAGGGTCTCACTTTGTTGCCCAGGCTGGAGTGCAGTGGTGTGAACATGGCTCACTGCAGCCTCAACCTTGCAGGCTCAAGCGATTCTCCCGCCTCAGCCCCCCAAGTAGCTGGGACTACCGGCACATGCCATCATGCTCAGCTAGTTTTTGTATTTTTTTTTTTTTTTTTTTTTTGAGACAGAGTCTCACTCTGTCACCCAGGCTTTAGTGAAGTGGCACGATCTCGGCTCACCACAACCTCCACCTCGCGGGTTCAAGCGATTCTCGTGCCTCAGCCTCCCCAGTAGTTGGGATTACAGGTGCACACCACCACACCTGGCTAATTTTTTGTATTTTTAGTAGAGACGGGGTTTTGCCATGTTGCCTAGGCTGGTCTCGAATTCCTGAGCTCAGTCAATCTGCCTGCCTCAGCCTCCCAAAGTGCTAAGATTACAACGTGAGCCACTGCGCCTGGCTATTTTTGTATTTTTTGTAGAGACAGGGTTTTGCCATGTTGCCCAGGCTAGTCTTGAACTGAGCTCAAGCAATCCACTCATCTTGGCCTCCCAAAGTGCTGGGATTACAAGTATGAGTCATCATGCGTAGCCGTATGTTCTTTTTTCTTTAATAAAAACCCTTTTTTTTTTTTTGAGACAAGGTCTTGCCCTGTTGCCCAGGCTGGGGGTTCAATGACATGATATGGTTCACTGCAACTTTGACCTCCCAGGCTTAAGTGATCCTCTCACCTTAGCTTCCTGAGTAGCTGGGACTACAGGTACACACCACCATGTCTGGTTAATTTTTAAAATTTTCTTGTAGAGGCAGGGCGCGGTGGCTCACGCCTGTCATCCCAGCACTTTGGGAGGCCGAGGCGGGTGGATCACAAGGTCAGGAGATCGAGACCATCCTGGCTAACACGGTGAAACCCCATCTCTACTAAAAATACAAAAAATTAGCCGGGCGCGGTGGCAGGTGCCTGTACTCCCAGATACTCGAGAGGCTGAGGCAGGAGAATGGCGTGAACCCGGGAGGCGGAGCTTGCAGTGAGCTGAGGCAGCGCCATTGCACTCCAGCCTGGGCGAAAGAGCGAGACTCCGTCTCAAAAAAAAAAAAAAAATTGTAGAGACAAGGTCTCCCTGTGTTGCCCAGGCAGGTCTCTAACTCCTGGGCTCAAGCAATCCTCTCATCTAGGCCTCCCAAAGTACTGGGATTACAGGTGCGAGTTACCGCGCCTGGCTTTTTGCTTTTTTTTTTTTTTTGAAACAGGGTCTCACTGTCGCCCAGCTTGGAGTATAGTGGAGTGGTCATGGCTCACTGCAGCCCTGAATTCATAGGCTCAAATGATCTTCCTGCCTCAGCCTCCCAAGTAGCTGGGACTACAGGTGTATACCACCATGCCTGCCTAGTAAAAACTGTTTTTGTGTCACCCATTGAGTTTGAGATCCACAGAGTGAAGTAGACGAGGTGAGAGGTGTTCAGAGTCTGCTGGGCTGATCTGAGTCTCTTTGAGATGGGACCATATGGAGCCAGCCTAGTCTGTTTCTCTTTTTCACAATATGAGACTTTTAACCTCTCTGGGCTGGTCTGAGGCCAGCTACTGGTCATGTCCTTTGACATTGCTAATATAAAGCTGTAGGAAAATCTATTTTCCTCATGGGTGCACCTCTGTTTGGCAAGAGAAAGGGGCCTAAGTGTTCAGTGGATATTGCACTTGTCTTTGTTTCAGTCTGCCTGCCAACTCCTGAGGGTTTTCCTTCCTGCCATATCTGATCATCTCCTTGATTGTCTTTAAGGTGGAAAGGAGGAATCAGATTGCATCTAGATAGCACTTCTCCCTGGGAAGGATGGATGCCCCTGGCTTTTCCAGAATACAGGGCTAGCCGGATGTCTGGACAGATCCAGCACAGGGCAGGCGGGAGGATGGAGTAAAGGGCACCCCTCTCAGGGGTGATAGTGGGCCTTTTTGTTAGTTTGTGTTCCTCTCAAGGAATACCTGAGGCTGGATCATTTATAAAGAAAAGAGTTTTATTTGGCTCATGATTCAGGGCTGTAGATGCCTAGCTCCAGCATCTGCTTCTGGTGAGGGCCTATGGAAGCTTAAAATCATGGTGGAATGGAAGGGGAGCTGGTGTATCACATGGCTAGAGGGAGTAGTGTGGGGGCAGGGGATACCAGACTCCTTTTCAAACAACCAGATCTCGTGTGAACTCATTACCGCCGGGAGGGCACCAAGCCATTCATGAGGGATGCTAGTGTAACCCAAACACCTCCCACCCACCAGGCTCCATTCCATCATTGAGAATCACATTTCAACAGGAGATTTGGAGGGGACAAACATCCAAACTGTATCAGGTTGCCGTTACTCATTGCAGTACTGGGTTTTGAAGATCGGAATCCCTTTTGTTGCTTTCCAGTTTCTGGGATCACTTTTCTATTTCTGGTGATGAGCATATATTTTGCAAAACTGAAAGCATTATCATTCATAAACAGAGATGAAGGTCTTGGTATTTTGGTGGGGAGGTGGGATGGAAGACGACAGCAGCTAAAGCCTTTCTGCCAGCCGCTGCTAATTTCCAAGAGGCTCTTGGTTGAGATGCAGGTCAATTGGATGGTTCAGATGTGTGGTTGGTAGGAGGGCAGTAGTGGTGGTGGCCTAGGCTGGGTCCAGATTTTGAGACTTTGATGTTTGTTTATTTATTTATTTATCTGAGGCAGGGTCTTACTCTATCTCCCAGGCTAGTGCAGTGGCACAGTCACAGCTCACTGCAGCCTCAACCTCCTGGGCCAAGTGCTCCTTCCACCTCAGCCTCCCAAGTAGTTGGTACTACAGGCATGTGCCACCATGCCTGACTAACTTATTTATTTAGACGGAGTCTCGCTCTGTTCCCCAGGCTGGAATGCAGTGGCACGATCTCAGCTCACTGCAAGCTCCGCCTCCTGGGTTCACGCCATTCTCCTGCCTCAGCCTCTCGAGTAGCTGAGACTACAGGGGCCCACCACCACACCCGGCTACTTTTTTGTATTTTTAGTAGAGATGGGGTTTCACCATGTTAGCCAGGATGGGCTTGATCTCCTGACCTCGTGATCCGCCCACCTCGGCCTCCCAAAGTGCTGGGACTACAGGCGTGAGCCACCGTGCCCAGCCCCGACTAATTTATTTATTTATTTTTTTGAGACGGAGTTTTGCTCTTGTTGCCCAAGCTGGAGTGCAATGGCACAATCTCGGCTCACCGCAACATCTGCCTCCCGGGTTCAAGCGATTCTCCTGCCTCAGCCTCCCAAGTGGCTGGGATCACAGGCACGCACCACCACGCCCAGCTAATTTTGTATTTTTAGTAAAGACAGGGTTTTCCCATGTTGGTCAGGCTGGTCTCGAACTCCCAACCTCAGGTGATTCACCCGCCTCGGCCTCCCAAAGTGCTGGGATTACAGGTGTGAGCCACCGCGCCTGGCCGACTAATTTATTTTTTAATGGTTTTTTTGTTTTTTTGTTTTTTTTTTGAGATGGAGTCTTGCTCTGTGACCCAGGTTGGGAGTGCAGTGCTGCAATCTTGGCTCAGTGCAACATCTGCCTCCTGGGCAAGTGATTCTCCTGCCTCAGCCTCCCAAAGTGCTGGGTTTACAGGCATGAGCTGCTATGCCCACCTAAGTTTGCTGTTTTGACTGATACTTACACATCTTTGTGCAAAGTCTTTGTTTTTGCTTCTTGTGCTATTTATGAGGGGTGTTAATGTTTTAATATAGTTAAGATGTTCAAGTTTATAGCCCTTACATTTTATTGTACTAGACTGTTTTTGGATTTCATTAGCAACATGCCTGTTTCTTTGATGGCCCTATCAATCAGACTTTTATTAAATGTTCCAAAATGTTCTACTGGCATTTCAGATTGATAATGTGTTGCATAAAATCTATGGATTAGTATGGGAAACCTCAATCTTACTGAAAATTTAGTCTTCCGAACCAGAAATGACATATGTCTGTTTATTTTTACATTGCTTTATTTAATTTATAGACAGGATCTCACTCTGTCCCCCATGCTGGGGTACAGTGGCACGATCGTAGCTCACTGTGACAGGATTGACAAGCCCTATGGGAAGTGATTCAGCTGGACTTGGTGTCTTAACAGTAGATTATTAGACTGCAGGCTATGAGTAGTGTGCCTCTAGAGTGTTCCTGATAATTTGTTCTAAGAATGCTTTTTATTAATAAAATGGCCTGGCAATGGCCATTTTATTATTATTTTTTTTCTCTGTTCTGGCTTGTCAGTACAATGGCCATTTTAGATGCTGAGTCTCAGTGTTGTTAGGAGCAAGTGGACAGAATGTGAGTTAAGCGGCCCTTATCTGAGTCAGCCCAAGAAAAGAGGTTAACTTAGAAATTCTACCCTTGGCCTGCCCAGCTGCTGCTGTCTTAGAAGTACTTAGTCTTTAGCCTTTTATGAGCCCTCGGAAGAGAGGCTTGGGACGAAGGAGAGGCCCAAGTGTGGTATTAAGCCCCTTTTCTTCTGGGACCTGATCTGGTTGAGTGTTTGAAACCAACAGGAACTGATGAGACTGGCCTGAGAGAGCCTCTGCCTTTCTCTCTCTGAAGTAAGTGTTTCTCGAATATAGAGGATAATCTCCATCTCCCTGACTTCCTCCTGTACATTGGACTGCTCTTTTCTCTGGCCCTTTTGTGTCTAGTTCCTGATTAAAATATCCAGTACCTGGTTGGGCATGGTGGCTCATGCCTGTAATCGCAGCAATTTGGGCGGCCGAGGCAGGAGGATCATTTGAGGTCAGAAGTTCAAGAATAGACTGGCCAACATGGTGAAACCCTGTCTCTTCTAAAAGTACAAAAAAATTAGCCTGGCATGGTGGCATTGCACCTACAGTCCTAGCTACTCGGGAGGCTGAGGCAGGAGAATCGCTTGAACCCGGGAGGCAGAGGTTGCAGTGAGCCAAGATGGAGCCACTGTACTCCAGCCTGGGCAACAGAGTGAGACTCTGTCTCAAACAAACAAACAAACAAACAATCAGATACCTGACTGAAGTGGGTGTAGGAGTGGTAGGGATAGGACTTACCTTCCTTGAGGGACCCAGAAGACTCTTGAGGCCTATGAATGGTGGTTGTGCTTTGCCAGACCCTGAGAAAGCAGGGAAGGGGCAGCTGGTGCCCCCAGCAGGAGTATTCAAGCCACTCCACTCATTGCACCCTGCCCTTGAGCAGATCCCACTTCCAGAAACCTGAGTTCTTTGCTCCAGGTCCAACAGAGGTGAACCCACTTGCCCCAGACTGGGGTTATTTTCCTGCAAAAACCAGATCCTCGTGTGTTCCCCATCTCTGCTGACAGCCACTGTCCACCTTGGCCCCCAGGTGGGACTCCTCAGAGTAATCTCATGTCCTCCCTCTCCCTCAGCCGTGGTTCTGCTGCTCCACAGATATCTCTTTAATCTGGCTCCTGTCTCCACCCCATTGCCATTGCCTCTCCACTGGCCGTTTCCATGATCTGTGCCACAGGCCTCTGCTCTCCTCTCTGTGTGCACTGTGCCCCTTCCCTGCTTTGGGCCTCTGACTCCTCTGCCCAGTGGACAGTCTCTTGCTCAGCCTCGTTTTCCTACACCTCTGCCCTCTGCACATGCCACACACCAGCATGGCTGTGTGGGGTGCCAAACATGCTGCTGACACTCCCTGCTCTGCCCCTTGGCAGATGTCCTTCTTGCCCTGAGACTGCCCTTCCTCCTTGACCCCCACTCAACTTTGTCTGACTCCTTCAGCCCTGACCATGTCAGGGATGACACTTGCCACCCTGCCTGCTATGTGTCTTTCACATTTACCCAGAGTGTCCTCGCTGGATTGTGAGCTCCTTGGGACTCCCCCATAGTGAGCACAGCACCTGGCATCATGCACTTGGGCTTTGGGATGAGTTGTTTCTGCATTTTGCTGTGCTTTGCCTAAGTGTGTTGGGCTTCAGTAAATTGCATCAGGCTCCATCAGCTTGCGGCCTGCCTACAGCTTGAAGCCGTCATTTGGAGCTCAGCCTCACCCCACTGCCCTAATCATTATGGCACTGATTGTGTGTAGGGGCTCTGCTACCACTTTCTACCTGGAGGAGTAGTGACTGCTCCCTTTTCTATATGTCAGGACTAAGTGTCATTGAATCCACTCGTGACTCACATTTGGTCATATGGGGAAATAGACATCAAGGGCTGTGGTCAGCTGGTGGAGCAGAGCGTGGATTCTGGAGCTATGCCACCTGCATTTGCATCCTGGCAGCTGTGTTACCTGGAGCGAGTTACTTTACTGCTCTGCCTCAGTTTCCCCCTCTGTAAATGAAAGTGATACTAGTATCTAACTCATATATAGGATGGTTATGAGGATTGAGTTAATTCCTGTAACATACTTAGACTAGTGCCTGACACAAAAAAGGGGTACATAAATATTAGCTATTCTTACTTTTTAAAGATTGGGATCTCACTCTGTTGCCTAGGCTGGAGTACAGTAGCATGATCATAGCTCCCTTGTAACCTCAGACTCCTGGGCTCAAGTGATTTTCTTGCCTTAGCTTCCCGAGTAGCTGGAAGTACAGGCACACAACCACCACATCTGGCTAATTTTTTTGTTTGTTTTTATTTAGAGATGGGGGTCTTGCTATGTTGCCCAGGCTGATCTTGAACTCCTGGCCGCAAGCAGTCCTCCTCCTTTGGCCTCCCAAATTGTTGGGATTACAGGTGTGAGCCACTATGTTCAGCTATATTAGCTATTCTTATTGAGAAAAGGTGTGTTTTTTTCTACCTGAAGAAGGAGGTACCTATATATTTAAAGTTCTTTTATAAATGTTTATGTATGGCCAGGCATGGTGGCTTATGCCTATAATTCCAGCACTTTGAGAGGCCGAGGCGGGTAGATCACTTGAGGTCAGGAGTTCGAGACCAGCCTGGCCAACCTGGTGAAACCCTGTCTCTACCAAAGATATAAAAAATTAGCTGGATGTGGTGGTGCGCGCCTGTAGTCCCAGCTACTCAGGAGGCTGAGGCAGGAGAATTGCTTGAACCCAGGATGTGGAGGTTGCAGTGGGCCAAGATCGTGCCACTGCACTCCAGCCTGGGTGACAAAGTGAGACTCTGTCTCAAAAAAAAAAAAAAAAAAAAATATATATATATATATATATATATATGTATGTTTATGTGTTAGAGTGGAGTTAGGTATCATTGAAACTACCTTTTCTCTCAAGTGCTTGGTCTTCTGTGTTTGAAAAGGCGTGTTTAGCACAGTAGCTGTAGTCAAATTATAGAAAAAGATGGCACAGGAATCAAAGTCAAGATGTTGATGTTTTGAGTGTTTTCTTGTCGGTTGCACTGGCTCAGCAAGGACATCTTTGCCGGTAGAGCTGTTAGAGGCAGAGGGCAGACACCCTGGGGTCTTGCTTGGAACCTGGGGCAGATGATAACAGAAAGTCCCTCTCCAGTGAGGCTGTGGTGCTCAGACTTTCCTGGGAGCCTATGGGCATGTATGTCTTAGCTTGCATGGTCAGAGGTTTCTCCTGGAAGATGTGGAAGTTTTGATGTTTATCTTTTGCAAGGTGTTTTTTGGCCTTCTTAAGTGTGAAACCAAGGAACAGGTGTGACCCCAAAATAAAAATGTCAGAACTCTTGGCTAAATGACTTGGAAGCAGGGTAGGTGAACCTAACTGCAGCCCCACCCTGGCGTCGGTGAGCTGGCAGGGAAGGGCAGAGGCCAGGATACTGGATTGGGGAAGCAAGAAGACAAAGTCAGGGTTGTTGATGGAGAGAGTGGGGTTTGGGCGTCTCCCAGGCTTGGGTACTTTAAGGGGGTGGGAGAAAGACAAATCTTGCTTCTGTGTCTTGTGCCTCAGCCAGAGCCAGGGAGACTCAGGCTGTATTGATAGGAGGCCCAGCTGCATCAGAGCTGGGTAGTTGATAATTTCCTCCTTGCCATTTCTGTAGCGCAGGTAGCTGTTCACTTGGTGTGACATACATTACCTTAGTTACTACAATGCCTCAAAGCAGCATCAGGCCCGTTGAAGCATACTTTCCTTGACTGTAACTGTTGGAAAAGGAATAGCTGGAAGAACTACAGCAGGGATTGGGGATAGGGGACATACCTCCTGAAACACGTGGTGCCTGGCAACCAGGCCCTGGCCTTTGGGGGAGGAGGGGTAGAGCCTGTCTGCTTTGCTTCCACAGGATGATCCTTATCAAGTGAGCATCTTTCCTTCCCGTAGAACTTACCTTACCAGGCTTGCTCTGAGTGAGTTGTTAGAGGCATAGGCCCAGCAGGAAGCTGCTTCTGCAGGGTAGGACATGTTCTGCAAACAGCTGATATCTCACATCTGCGTGTGCCATGGAAGAGGAACCACTGATAGCAGAGATCAGGGCAGAACACCAGGGGTCTGTGCCAGGTTCACAAGGGCAGAGGCTAGTCCCTGCCTGAGTGGCAAGCAATGAAAAGAAATAACAAGGTGTTTGATATCATTCCTCCCTGTCCTCCTAAGAGTACAGCACATCCAGTGAAAGATGTCTCTGTTTTGAGCAAATACCAGTAGCAGGTGGCTTTGTGCAGTTGCTGTCTTAGAGATTACTGGCACGTAGATGGGTTTCTTTTTTTCTTTTTCTTTTTTGAGATGGAGTCTTGCTCTGTCACCTAGGCTGGAGTGCAATGGCACAGTCTCGGCTCGGTGCAAGCTCTGCCTCCTGGGTTCACGCCATTCCCCTGCTTCAGCCTCCCGAGTAGCTGGGACTACAGGCGCCTGCCACCACACCCAGCTAATTTTTTGTATTTTTAGTAGAAATGGGGTTTCACTGTATTAGCCAGGGTGGTCTCGATCTCCTGACCTCGTGATCCGCCCACCTCAGCCTCCCAAAGTGCTGGGATTATAGGTATGAGCCACTGCGCCTGGCTCCGACGTAGGTGGGTTTCTAGTAGTCTGGAAATGCAGTTTGTCTATACCTGCCAAATAGGCACCACTTCTTTCCTGCTCCATATAGCCTGGGACCCATGTTACAGCTGACAGTCCCTGCCATGTCCACCATTAACACCACCTCTCTCTGGAGCATTTTTCATCTTGGGATCTACAGTACTTCACAGGGGTCTGCTGTGGGGCAGCAAGGTCCCTCTGTGAGGGAAAGCTATGCTTCTCCCGAGCTGGGTGAGTTGAGCCATCAGGGCCCACTATGCTTCTGGGTGTCACTCCTTCTGGGAACAAGCCTCTGCTCCCCTGGCATGATTGGGCACTCTGTCAGCCGGTGCCTGACTGATGCTGGCAGGGGGAAGAAACCAACTGATTGTCACACTGTAGTTCAAGCCTATAGGGTGCCCCTGGAAAAGGACTCATGACACAGGAGGGTCTCCGAATTAGCTGGAGCAGCTGTTCAGGACCAGGGCTGTGGGAAGATAGGTTGGGTTTGTGTACCTGGTGCTGCCTTGCCCCTCTGCCTTTCTCATTCTGTCGTTTCTCATTTGAGAGACCCTTGGCACATGGCCTAGATGGGAGTGAAGGAGTAGACGTCCCAGGCCTTGTAGCTCTGAGCAGTAATAGGTTCTCCAGGGCAGTCCAGAACAGAGGGTGGTTTGGTATTTGGGCCCCAGAGGTACTTAGCTGGTGATTCAAGCAGTGGCTAATGGTGTAAGTGCTGCAGGACACTGTGGTCCATACTGAGAAGCTTGTTTCACCTAATTTGCTCTCTGCTTCCCTGCCACTCCTCCCTGGGCTGGCAGTACCCTCGGCTCTATGGCCAGCAAGCGCGTGTTCCTTTTCCATGGGCCTCCTCCCTGACCCACAGGAGACTTGTATCACCCCGCCACACCAGGGCTGCTCAGCAGCCTTTTCAAGCGAGGCAGCTCACCCAGACCTAAAAACTCTTATTCCTGGGCATGGGATTCCTCCTTGATACTGTCCTGTTTTCGTCTTCCAAATACTAGCCCCCAGCCTCTCTCACAGAAGTAAACATTCTAAGACTGGATTTTTCAGGGCAAGTTAAGTCCTTTGATAGAAAAGGTTTCATCGACAGCAGGGGGCCAGTTCTGAAACCTGAGTTTGTCAGTGTCTGAAAACAGAGATTCTCAAGTGTCCTGGGTGAGGCTGAGGCCATATTAGGGTGAAGCAGAGTGGAGACCAGTTCCCATTCAGTCCCCTGCCTTCCTAGTGCCGGCAGAGGATCTGTATCCCAAGACCCTGGGAATGTGGGGATGCCACTCCGGGAGCTCCTTTCGAGAAGGGGTTGGCCATCGCTCAGGACCAAGTGATGTACGCAGAGTCACAGGCATATGTTACCATAGGTCACCCATCCAATGACTTTCCCAGGAGGCTCAAAAGGAGCTCGGGGAAACAAAAGCCAAACCCAGCCCTAGAAGAGAGACACCTAACCTGGCAAGCTGACGTTGCACCTCAGTTTTGCAGGATACTGCAACGCCTTTCCTTAGCCTGGTTCAGTATGGGTTACAGAGCCAACTTGTCCTGTCGGGACAAGGTGTTGGCAGGTAGTGCTGCCAGATGGACCAGATGCCATCTGAGCCATGTCCTATCCAGACCCAGCTAGACCCAGCCTGGCCCCCCTGGGCCTTTCCTGGGCATCAGGAATCTACTTCTTCTGAGTGGGGAGGGTGTGATCTGTGCAAGGCCCCTTTTTCTGCAGGTGCTAGCTGTATTGTTCCTTGCCCTGCCCATGACTTCCAGCTGACACCTGGGTCCTATCTCAGTGGAGGGCCTAGGTGCCCATGGGAAGGCATGCCCCACTTGGTGTCAGCCCCTGGTATCATCAGCTACCTGTAGAGATAGCCTTTTTCTCCTGCCCCCTTTACCATGGCTTCCATGCTGAGCTACCATGAAGAGAAGACCCTGCACCCAGGGCACTGCCAGACCCTCCTGCCTGCAGTGCCAGAGGCATTACCTTATGGTTGCATTGGTCCTGTTCCTTGGTTCTAAAAGCTCAGGGGAACAGCCATGGGAGTGCTGTGACAGCGGTGTTCTCTGATGCCACCCCACAGCATTTGCTGAATGAAAAAAAATCTCTTTTGCTTTCCCATTATCCATTGTTGAGCTGCTCCAGGCCGTGGGTCCTGCCAGATTTTTTAAGATAGTTGAGGTTATGGGGACAGCATCTGTCTGCTGGATTTCTGGAGAGTGATGGCTCTGTGTGAGTGACCACCCTTGTGAAGCAGCCCTGCCATGATGTCCCGCAATGTACCTGGGCGCGGCCCCATGCTCAGGAAGCACTCTGGCCAAGCCAGCGCAGCATTCATCCCTCCACAGCCAGCCTCAAGAGTGACCTTCTGAGAGCCACTGGGCATGGCTGTTGAACCCTGCCTGGTGCTGCAAGGGTTAGATTGCCTTCCCAGGAGGCCAGAAACAAGAGTGGAGCAGGTCTGGGGCTGCTGTTGGTGGCCACTCATTAGGAGGGGGTCTAGTGACCAGCTCCATCCCTACCTGCTCCCTTGGGGCAGAAGGGAGCAGAACATGTGAAGTGCCCAGACTCTACTGCAGAGCCAGGGTTTAAGATGGTGAGGAAAGGGAATCTCCCTGGTGAGTGTCTCTCCTGTGGACTTGTGTCCCGTGCACATTCTCTTTTTTTTTTCTGAGATGGGGTTTCACTCTTGTGCCCAGGCTGGAGTGCAATGGCACGATCTTGGCACACTGCAACCTCTGCCTCCCAGGTTCAAGCGATTCTCCTGCCTCAGCCTCCCGAATAGCTGGGATTACAGGCATGTGCCGCCACGTCCAGCCAATTTTTTAAATATTTTTAGTTAAGACGGGGTTTCTCTATGTTGGTCAGGGTGGTCTTGAACTTCTGACCTCAGGTGATCCGCCTACCTTGGCCTCCCAAAGTGCTGGGATAACAGGCGTGAGCCACTGCGCCTGGCAGACATTAGCTTTTAATCTTCCTGCCATCCCCGAGAGAGAAGTTTAGCCAAGGGAACTTGGGGGCTAAGAAGTGACAGAATTGGGATTCGAGCTCAAGTCTTTCTGATCCACAGTGAGTGATGACTGGGACCCATTTGTTGGGAAGAGATGACTGGCTTGGTGATCAGTGCTCAGGCTAGCTTTTTGGGTTTTTGTTTTGTTTTGTTTTTTGTTTTTTTCTGAGACAGAGTCTTACTCTTTCACGCAGCCTGTAGTACAGTGGTGCAATTTTGGCTCACTGCAACCTCTGCCTCCCGGGTTCAAGCGATTCTCCTGACTCAGCCTCCCAAGTAGCTGGGATTACAGGCACCCGCCACTATACCTGGCTAATTGTTACATTTTTAATAGAGACGAGGTTTCACCATTTTGGCCAGGCTGGTCTTGAACGCCCGCTTCAGCCTCCCAAAGTGCTGGGATTACAGGCGTGAGTCACCGCGCCTGGCCTCAGGTTAGCTTTGTGAAGGAGACGTAGCTGGCCCCTGTGTCCTGGTCAGCTGTGGGCCAGGACCAGAACCTGGTGGTCAGGCATAGCCCTAGCCCCTTCCAGGTTTCCAGACTAACTTGCGGCTTCTGAGGAAATCTTTCCATTCAGCAGTAGGAGTGTTCTCCATTCCTCACTGCCCTGGGACTGAGGCCTTGGATGTGCCCTGGCAGATGGTAGTGGCATGGGTGGGCTGCTGGAACGGTCACGCTGGAGTCTCTGGCACCCTACAGGAGTCTCCCATCTCTAGGGCACTGTCCAGGGATGTTACCTGGGAGTGCCAAGGTGATAAACGATTTCTGCAGCCACCCTGGCATTTCTGTGACTGTGACTTTCTGTCTGAGTGATGATGCAGGGGGAAGTGGGTGGTGCCAGAGCGTCTGCACTGGCCACATGGGGCCTCCTGCCTGCTGGTTCAAATGTGGCTTGGTTTCTCCTTGCATCACTGGCATTTCATAAGTACCTGACATGGCCGGGCATAGACTTTTGTGTATGGGTGCCAGGCTAACTGCCCATCACTTCTCTCTGGGAGTGACAAGGCTTATTCTCTTTGGAGACGGAAGAATGGTTAGTTGGGTGGTCCTCTCTGTCAGAGTGTTGTCCCCATCATGTGGCCTCAGCCATCCTTCTGACCCAGAGCCAGCCGGATGTGACTCCCTGCAGGGCCTGACCCAGGCAGCCATGTCCACTTGTTCTTTTTTTTTTTTTTTTTTTTTTTTTTTTTTTTTTTTTTTTTTTTTTTTTTTTTTTTTTTTGAGGCAGAGTCTCGTTCTGTCGCCTGGGCTGGAGTGCAGTGGTGCGATCTTAGCTCACTGCAACCTCCACCTCCCAAGTTCAAGCAATTCTCCTGCCTCAGCCTCCCGAGCAGCTGGGATTACAGGCATCTACCACGATGCCTGGCTAAGTTTTGTATTTTTAGTAGAGAAGGGGTTTCGCGGGCCAGGCGCGGTGGCTCACGCTTGTAATCCCAGCACTGTGGGAGGGCTGATCACGAGGTCAGGAGATCAAGACCATCCTGGCTAACACAGTGAAACCCCGTCTCTACTAAAAATACAAAAAATTAGCCGGGCGAGGTGGCGGGCGCCTGTAGTCCCAGCTGCTCGGGAGGCTGAGGCAGGAGAATGGCGTGAACTCCAGGGGGTGGAGCCTGCAGTGAGCCGAGATCGCGCCACTGCACTCCAGCCTGGGCGACAGCGAGACTCTGTCTCCAAAAAAAAAAAAAAAAAAAAACGCGAGAAGGGGTTTCGCCATGTTGGCCAGGCTGGTCTTGAACTCCTGACCTCAGGTGATCCACTCACCTCGGCCTTCCAAAGTGCTGGGATTACAGGTGTGAGCCACTGCGCCCAGCCCACTTGTTCTTTTCTGGCCCTCACATCCCAGTCCCCTCTGAGACAGCCATCTCTGGCCTCACGGTGCGGGTGACAACCCTCACTTCTAGGCACATCTCCATCCTCTCTCTAGACCCACCGAGGGAGGGATGCATGTTTAGAAAGTTGCTGACTTTGGCTTCAGGGTGGGAGTGGGAAAAGGGTTGTCTGGTTCTAAAGCAGAAGTTGGTGGGGCTGGAGAGGCTGCTCACCCAGGCATAATTGCTGGACCCCCCCTTAATGGGAAGGGCAGCACCCTAGGCATGGTGCTGGGTGGTTGGGTTGGGAAGGAGGAGGTGGCTTCACCATCACAAGTACCTGCTTGGTGCTCCCCTGGGTGTCCCTCAGAGGAGGGAAGAAGTGTTATTTACATGACCACAGGCCTCCACTCAGCCTCTTAGTGCCTCAGTTTCCTCTGTCCTCTGATGGGATTTATCATACCTGCAAGTGGGTTGGAGTCTTAGAATGTTTCCTACAAGTAGACATCCAGGGCCCTTTGACAACTCTGCCTAGTCCCTCTCCTCTCATTTTGTAGAGAAGGGAACCAGGGTCTGAGGTCTGAGGATGAGTGACTGGCCAGGGCCTATCACGGGAAGAACAGTGCTGTGGCCAGAACCAGACAGCAGAAGCACTTCAGCCCCACTGGCTGTCCTGGCACCCAGGGCTACAGTCTCTTTCTAACAGAGGCCAGTCTGCCTGTGTGAGGATCCTAGCCTGAGGCTGACAACAGACTCACTGCAAAATGTGGGGCCGGGGCTAAGCCCTGGCCTTCTGGTTTCCAGTTTCTCAAGACGGCAGTGTAGTGCCAGTTCCTCTTTACTGTACAACTTCTCAAGGCCTGGGGAGCAGGTTCACAAGGGGCGGATGACTGAATCCATCATCTCCTGAACTCCTTTGGGCTTCTGGTGCCTTTGTTGCATGTTTGTCCTGTTCTTTCTAGCCCTTAGCTAGGCTGAATCTTTCTCACAAAGGAAAAACAGAAAACCATTGTATGTATCAGGACAACACAGGAGGAAAATCCTCCAGTGACTTCACTCAAAGTTTTCTGTCCACACCACTGTTTGTTTAATGAGTGTTCCCCATCACAGCCTTTCTGCATCTGGGAAGGAGCCACAAAGTCCCTGGACCTGCCACCATCTTACCTGCCTTGTTCAGCCGCTGGCTACTTGGATGTCTAATAAGACATCTCAAGCTTAGCGTTTCTGAAGGGCCTGTTCCTTCCACCCATCTTCCTTGTCTCTTTTTTTTTTTTTGAGAAGGAGTCTTGCTCTGTCGCCCAGGCTGGAGTGCAGTGGTGCGATCTCTGCTCACTGCAAGCTCTGCCTCCCAGGTTCACGCCATTCTCCTGCCTCAGCCTCCCGAGTAACTGGGCTACAGGTGCCCGCCACCACGCCCGGCTAATTTTTTGTATTTTTTAGTAGAGACGGGGTTTCACCATGTTAGCCAGGATGGTCTCGATCTCCTGACCTCGTGATCCACCTGCCTCAGCCTCCCAAAGTGCTGGGATCACAGGCGTGAGCCACCGCGCCCGGCCTCCTTGTCTCTTGATAAATGGTGCCACCATGTACTTGTTTGCTCAGGCCAGAAACCTGGGTGCCATCCTTTTTTCCTCTCACATTAGCTGCACCCACACCTGGCGAGTCCTGCCCACTCTGCTCTGAGTCTTTCCTAAGTCTTGCTCAGCTCCAGCCCCACTGGATGCTTTTCTGTTTCTCAGACATGCTGAGTTCATACCCTTTACCCCGAAGGTTTTTTATTCTGTTCCTCTTGTCCAGCAGACCTCTGCTTAGGAGTCACCCTCTCAGCAAGAACTCGATTGACTACCCCATTCCAGTCAGTCCTCATCCCCTCTCCCATTGCTAGCCCATCATCTGGCTTTGCATTTTCTTCTCTTTTATAAATAGTCTTTGTTGCCCAGGCTGGAGTGCAATAGCACGATTATAGCTCACTGCCACCTCAAACTGCTGGGTTCAAGGGATCCTCCCTCCTCAGTAGTACTACAGGTGTGCACCACAGTGCCTGGCTAATTTTTTGTAGAGATGGGGTGTCACCATGTTGTCCAGGATGGTCTCGAACTCCTGGGCTCAAGTGATCCACTTGCCTTGGCCTCCCAAAGTGCTGAGATTGCAGGCATAAGCTGCTGCACACAGCTTTTTTTTAAGATGAGATTTCTCTCTGTTGCCCAGGCTAGAGTGCAGTGGCATGATCCAGTCTTCCCAACTTAGCCTCCTGTGTAGCTGGGACCACAAGTACACACTGCCACACCCAGCTAGTTTTTGTATTTTTTTGTAGATATAGGGTCTCACCATGTTGCCCAGGCTGGTCTCGAACACCTGTACTGAAGCAATCCTCTTGCCTTGGCCTCCCAAAATGCTGGGATTACAGGCATGAGCCACTGCACCCAGCCCAGCCTTGTTTTCTTTAGAGCATACTTGATCTACCAGGTATTTCTTGTTTTCCTATTTGTTTACTTACATTTTCCCTGTCTTTATTCCTTTCACACTTCCTACTCCCATTTTGCAAACTCCCTGGGGCAGGCCTTTGTTAGTTATTTGGTGGTAAGCAGATAGTGCTTGTCCTTTCCAGAGGATGTGAAGGCAACACAGTGGCCATAAACCATGCTGCTGCAGCAGCCAGTGATACTAAATGAGGTGTGCAACATTCTGTTTTTAACCTCAAACTGCCTTTTGCACACATCCTTGTATAAATATATATATATAAGTTATATACCTTATATATACACACAGACACTTATTGTGTCTGGAAAAAAATATTGATAGCTTCAGTTGAAGATATATTACAGCTCTGTAATGGCAGACCCCTGGCCAGAATAGGTTCAGATTTCCTATTGCTACTGTAACAACAGTGTTGGCTTGAAATAATCATTTTACAGTTCTGGAGAACAGAAATTCTAAAATCCAGGTATTGGCAGGGCTGCATTCTTTCTGGAGGCCCTAGGGGAGAATTCATTCCTTGCCTCTTCTAGCTTCTAGCAGCCTCCTGTGTTCCTTGACTCATTCATGGCCCCATCCTCCATCTTCAAAGCCAGCAGTGAGATATCTTCCATTTCATAAAGACCCCTGTGATTACATTGGCCCACCTGGATAATCCACTGTCATCCCCGACTTCAAGGGCTTTAACTTAATCACTTCTGCAAAATCCTTTTTACCATGAAAGGTGACATAGTCACAGGTTCTGGGGATTAGACCATGGACGTCTTTGGGGTGGGGGTCTTATCCGGCCTGTAACAGGTACTGTGTATTTTTCACCTCTGGGAAAATCTATAAAAATTGATAAATCATTTGGGAATTGGAAAGGCAGAAAACTTCTCTCTTTTCTGGCCAAACTGAGGTGATGGTGAATCCTGAATTGATTCTAATTTTTTTTTTAATTGAGCTCTTTGGTTTTTTAAAATTTAAAATCCATATTTATAGCCAGAGTTAAAAATTTAAAAATTCTTTCTTTTTTTTTTTCTTTTTGAGATGGAGTGAAGTGGCACGATTTCAGCTCACTGCAACCTCCGCCTCCCAGGTTCAAGCAATTCTCCTGCCTCAGCATCCCGAGTAGCTGGAATTACAGGAGCGCACCACCACGCCCAGCTAATTTTTGTATTTTTAGTAGAGACGAGGTTTCTCCATGTTGGCCGGGCTGGTCTCAAACTCCTGACCTCAGGTGATCTGCCCACCTCAGCCTCCCAAAGTACTGGGATTATAGGCATGAGCCACTGAGCCTGGCCTTTTTTTTTTGAGACAACGTCTTGCTCTGTTGCCCAGGCTGGAGTACATTGGCACAATCTCAGGTCACTCCAACCTCCGCCTCCCCGGTTCAAGTGATTCTCATGCTTCAGCCTCCCAAGTAGCTGGGACTATAGGCATGTGCTACCACACCCAGCTAAGTTTTCTATTTTTAAGTGGAGACAGGATTTCACCATGTTGGCCAGGCTGGTTTCAAACTCCTGGCCGCAAGTGATCCTCCCACCTCATCCTCCCAAGTGCTGGGATTACAGGCAAAATCTAAAAATTCTGTGCTCGTTTTGTCAAAATAGTTATATAGTTTATTTTTAAAGAAAAGTGTTTAAAATACTTATTTTAATTTTAGGTCTTTGAAAATTTAAGCATCTGTTGTTTTCATAGTGGATATTGAACTCCCATACACTGAGACAAAAATATCTCCCAAATATCCTTGAGTCACTGACTAAGTAGGTTCTTACTGGTGATTTCATGAGCTTTCATAAATCATATGACCAAAGTGTTGTTAGGTTTTCTAGAGTATCTGCTGTTCTAACCTGAGAAAGTGAAAAAAGGGGCCGGGCACGGTGGCTCACGCCTGTAATCCCAGCACTTTGGGAGGCCAAGGCGGGCAGATCACGAGATCAGGAGATCGAGACCATCCTGGCTAACACGGTGAAACCGTCTCTACTAAAAATACAAAAAATTAGCCAGGCGTGGTGGTGGGCGCCTGTAGTCCCAGCTACTTGGGAGGCTAAGGCAGGAGAATGGCATGAACCTGGGAGGCGGAGCTTGCAGTGAGCAGAGATCGCACCACTGCACTCCACCCTGGGCGACAGAGTGAGACTCCGTCTCAAAAAAAAAAAAAAAAAAAAAGAAAGTGAAAAAAGGAAACCTTCCAGCTTATTATGTCTTAGACCTCCTGGACAGTAAAATTTGCATAAAAATCTGTCATACAGGATCATCCTTGTGTGAGAAAGAGGCAGGCTGACAACTGGGGCTGGTCACTGGTGGCACATAAACACACATATGTGCTTGTGCACACACCTGTACCACCTGTCAGACTCCTGACATGCTGGGCACTGGAGGAACTTTCCTGAGATCATTTGGCCCCTGTACCAAGGAGCTCATGATCTTGGGGGAAGGGGCATGGACAGTCCCGGGAACAGTGACTGGTGATTGAAGAGGTTCAGTAGGCACCAGGCTGTGGACCAGGGATATGGGCAGTGTGCAAGGGGAGGACCAAAGGATGTTATGAAAGACTCCAGGAGGCAGAAATTTGAACTGGATCATGATGCACTGGCAAGAGGGGAGGACAGAGTCGATACCACTAGTTCTTGGGCATAGTTCTAAGAGGACCCAGAAAAGCAGCAAGCAGCCTTCCTGAAAGACTATTTGGGGAGGGTGGAATGGGCAGTGGCTTTGCTGGATGGTGTGCCCCCGTGGCCACATAAGCAGTGGACTTGGCTTTAGGGGGCTGTGCAGGTCAGGGAGCATTGAGGAGAGCCCCACCTTACCTTCTGGCATCCCAGACCCCTGGCAACATCTGTTGTGCTGTGCCAAACATACAGGGTTATGGGTGCCCTCCTAACAGGTTGCCACATTGTTGTCAGTTACTGCCTTGCAGTGGGAAATCCCTGTGCTCTATCTGAGGGATGAGGGGCTGGGGGGGAGGAGGGCTGTTGTGGCTGGTGTGGCCCATAGTTATGGATCCTGTCAGGGCAAGCTGGTGGGCATGCCTGGGGCCACCACAGTCTGAGCCAGACCTGGAGGGATGATTTTCCCTTTGCTCCTCACTGCTGTCCAGCTGGCTGCCCTCATCTATAGCCTGCTATAGACCAGGGGAATAGCCGCTGCCATCAGGAGCCATAGTGTCTCCCGAGTTGATGCCTGAGAAAAGGCCTTGACTGTGATGGCCTCATGAGCCTGCCTCTTGGTGGGGAATGGGCATTGCTCTGTCCCAGAAGAGCTATTTCTCTGAGGTCAAATGATTTGCATACCCACTAGCAACAGAAAGGCCTCTCCCACTGCTGGGCCTGATGAGCTTAGGAGCTGAGTTGATGCTCAGAGCAGCAACATGTCCCCTGAGCCAGGCAGTTCCAATGTCTTTGGGGAATTCAGAAGGTAAGAATAGAGCCTGGATCCAGGTAGAGGCTTTGGCCCTTCTAAAGCCAGTCTCAAGCAGCTCTCACACTGGTTTCCTGGTGATGGCGGTGGGGAGATGCAGGAGGCACCAGCAGGGCTGAGGGCCTCCACCAGTTTCTGAGAGCTGTTCAGTCTTGGCCTGTTTCCCACTGTGGGTGCTGGAGAATCTTTGTTTAAATAGAGGCTTCCTGGATAAAAAGATGTGAAAGCTCAGGGTACACTAGGCTTGGGATGGGTGCTGTGACCAAGGGGACAACTTCCTTTGTGCTCACTGATTTAAATGCTGAGTTTAGGCTCCAGGGTCTGGACTGTGTCACCTCTCCAGTCACACTTTCTGCCTCTCTTGTCAGCCCTTGGCCCTGTTATCCTTTTCTCACCCCCACACCTTTGCTTGCTGCCTGCCCACACCCTGTGTCCTCACCTATCCACGTACACAACATGTACTGTGAATGTTTGAGCCTTGCCCTGCTTTCTGGCTACTCAGATCCTCTACTCAGAAGAGAGCCTCTACCCATGCCACTTGGGAGGGGAGGGATGTGCTTAAGCATGTTCCTATGGTGTGCTGCTTAGGCCCCAAGGAAGAAGCAGGCAGACACTGGGGAAGCTACCTGGAGGGGTACCTGGGGAGTAGACCTGCCTGTCAGCCCATCAGCTCCCCAGCCTGTGCAGGTCCTGGGCTTGTCATGGCTCTATGGGTTCCATTTCTGCTCCTTAGCCAGGCAGTCGAACCCTTCTGCAGCTCCACCCCTCCTGCGCCACCTGTACTCATGCCTTTGCCTGCACATCCTCCTCCCTTTTTCACTCCCCTCTCCCCTTGTCTAAAACCTTGGTGCAGAGGTGGGAGAATTGCTTGAGACCAGGAGTTTGAGACCAGCCTGGGCAACACAGAAAGACCCTGTCTGTACAAATAATAGTAATATATATTTTTTTCCTTCCTGAGTACCATGCACTTACTTTTTTTTTTTTAGACGGAGTTTCGCTCTTGTTGCCCAGGCTGGAGTGCAGTGGCGTGATCTTGCTCACTGCAACCTCCGCCTTCCTGGGTTTAAGTGATTCTCCTGCCTCAGCCTCCTGAGTAGTTGCGATTACAGGCGCCCACCACCACGCCTGGCTAATTTTTTTTGTATTTTTGGTAGAGACGGCGTTTCACCTGTTTGCTAGGCTGGTCTTAAACTCCTGGGCTCAAGCAGTCCTCCTGCCTTGACCTCCCAAAGTGCTGGGATTATAGGCATGAGCCACTACATCCGGCCAGAATAATTAATATTGTTAAGCTATCTATTCTCTCCAAATTGATCTAGAGAGTCAACAAAATCCCAGTCACGATCACAGCCCACCTTCGAAAGGCATTATTAAGAAAATGAGGGCCAGGCGCAGTGGCTCACGCCTGTAATCCCAGCCCTTTGGGAGGCTGACGTGGGCAGATTGTGAGTTCAGGAGATCAAGACCATCCTGGCTAACATGGTGAAACCCCATCTCTGCTAAAAAATACAAAAACAAAATTAGCCAGGCATGGTGGCGGGTGCTTGTAGTCCCAGCTACTCAGGAGACTGAGGTGGGAGAATGGCACGAACCTGGGAGGCGGAGCTTGCAGTGAGCCGAGATCACGTACCTGCACTCCAGCCTGGGCGACAGAGTGAGACTCCGTCTTAAAAAAAAAAAAAAAAAGAAAAGAAAATGAGTCCAGGCGCCATGGTTCATGCCTGTAATCCCAACATTTTTGAGAGGCCGAGGCGGGTGGACCATTTGAGGTCAGGAGTTCGAGACCAGCCTGGCCAACATGGTGAAACCCCAACTCTACTACAAATGCAAAAATTAGCCTGGTGATAGTGGCGTGTGCCTATAATCCCAGCTACTCGGGAGTCTGAGGTGGGAGAATCCCTTGAGCCTGGAAGGCGGAGGTTGTGGTGAGCTGAGATTGGGCCACTGCATTCCAGTCTGGATGAGAGAGTGTGAGACCCCTTCTCACCAAAAAAACAAACAAAAGATGATAAACCACAGACTGGAAGAAATACTCACAAAACATAAAAGGACTTGTATCTAAAATATATCAAGAACCTTTACAGTGCAATACGATAAACAAGTGCAATACAATGAACAACCCAATAAAAAGTGAGTTAAAAATTTGAAAAGACAGTTGAATAATTTTCCAACAAATAGATGGCAAATGAGTACATGAAAAGACACTCAGTATATTTTGTCATAGGGAAAATGTATATTAAAACCACAATGATATTAAAACTACTATATATACACTAAAAGGCCAAAATTAAAAAAAATAAACTGAGAATAGTAAATACTGAAGAAGATATGGAACTCATACATTACTGGTTGGAATGCAAAATAGCACAGCCACTTTGGAAAACAGTTTGACAGTTTCTTATCAAATGAAACATACACTTATCTTATAACCCAGTAATACCACTTGTAAGTATTTACCCAAGAGAAATGAAAACATATGTCTGTGCAAATACCTTAAGGCAAATATTTGTTGGCTTTATTCATGACAGCTAAAAATTATAACAACTCAAATGTCATCAACTGGTGTATGAACAGATAGAAAAACTGGGGTGTATCCATAACATGGAGTACTACTCAGCAATAAAAAGGAATGGAACACTGCTTCTCCTAACAACATGGATGGATCGCAGATGCATTGTGCTAAGTCTAAGAAGCCAGGCAAGACACCTCATGTTCTATGATTCCATTTATGTGAAATTCTGGAAAAGGCAAAACCATGGGAACACATCAGATTAGTGTTGCCGGGGACTGGGAATGGATGGAACAAATTGACTCCCAAGAGGCCTGAGGGAACTTTTTTTGGAGGAGATTGGGTCTCACTTTGTTGCCCAGGCTGAAGTACACTGGCATGATCATAGCTCACTGCAGCCTTGAACTCCTGGGCTTAAATAATCCTCCTGCCTCAGCCTCCTAAGTAGCTGGGACTATAGGCAGGCGCCACCACACCTGGCTAATTTTTTATTATTATTATTTTTGAGACGGAGTCTCGCTGTGTCTCCCAGGCTGGAGTTCAGTGGCGCGATCTCGGCTCACTGCAAGCTCTGCCTCCCAGGTTCATGCCATTCTCCTGCATCAGCCTCCTGAGTAGCTGGGACTACAGGCATCCACCACCGTGCCCGGCTAATTTTTTGTATTTTTGGTAGAGACAGGGTTTTACTGTGTTAGCCAGGATGGTCTTGATCTCCTGACCTCATGATCCGCTCGCCTTGTCCTCCCAAAGTGCTGGGATTACAGGTGTGAGCCACCATGCCTGGCCATGCCTGGCTAATTTTTTTTATTTTTTTATTTTTTATTTTTTCGAGACAGAGTTTCGCTCTTGTTGCCCAGGCTGGAGTGCAGTGGCGCAATCTCGGCTCACTGCAACCTCCGCCTCCTGAGCTCAAGTGATTCTCCTGCCTCAGCCTCCTGAGTAGCTGGGATTACAGGCGTGCACCACCATGCCCGGCTAATTTTGTATTTTTAGTAGAGACAGGGTTTCTCCATGTTGGTCAGGCTTGTCTTGAACTCCCGACCTCAGGTGATCCACCCACTGCGGCCTCCCAAAGTGCTGGGATTATAGGCGTGAGCCACCGCGCCTGGACAATTTTTAAAATTTTTTATAGAGATGAGGTCCCACTATGTTGTCCCAGGCTGATCTTGACCTCCTGACCTCAAGTGATCCTTCCACCTCAGCCTCCCAAAGTGTTAGGATTACAAGCGTGAGCCACCATGCTCAGCTTTAGAGTGATGGAAATGTTTTGTGTGTTGATTGTGGTGGTGGTAATGCAACTGTATACATTTGTTAAAACTCACTTGAATTATACAGTTTAAAAGGGAGAATCGGCCGGGTACAGTGGCTCATGCCTGTAATCTTAGCACTTTGGGATGCCGAGGCTGGAGGATCACATAAGGTCAGGAGTTCAAGACCAGCCTGGCCAACATGTTGAAACCCCGTCTCTACTAAAAATACAAAAATTAGCTGGGCATGGTGGCACGCATCTGTAATCCCAGTTACTCCAGAGGCTGAGGCAAGAGAATCACTTGAACCTGGGAGGCGGAGGTTGCAGTGAGCCAAGATCACACTACTGCACGCCAGCCTGAGTGACAGAGGGAGACTCTGTCTCAAAAAAAAAAATAAAAATAGAGATTCTTACTATATGTAAACGAATCCACAATATAAAATACATTTTAGGCCAGGCACAGTGGCTTACACCTGTAATCCTAGGACTTTGGGAGGCCGAGGCAGGCGGATCATGAGGTCAGGAGATTGAGACTATCCTGGCTAACACGGTGAAACCCCGTCTCTACTAAAAATACAAAAAAATTAGCTGGGCAGCGGCCGGGCGCGGTGGCTAACTCCTGTAATGCCAGCATTTTGGGAGGCCGAGGCAGGCGGATCACGAGGTCAGGAGATTGAGACCATCCTGGCTAACATGGTGAAACACCGTCTCTACTAAAAATAATAATAAAAAAAAAATTAGCTGTGCATTGTGGCAGGCGCCTGTAGTCCCAGCTACTCTGGAGGCTGAGGCAGGAGAATGGCGTGAACCCGGAAGGCAGGGCTGGCAGTGGGCTGAGATCACGCCATTGCACTCCAGCCTGGGTGACAGAGCGAGACTCCGTCTCAAAACAAACAAACAAAAAAGCATTTTAAACAACCTGCCAGATACACTTCCAAGGTTACTTCCAGCTCCCACTCCTTCACAAGGCTTTCCTTGACCACCTCCCACTCCTTCACAAGGCTTTCCTTGACCACCTCCTTGTTGTAACCCTCTGGTATGTTCCTTCTGGGTCACTGATGGTTTTGGTTCCTGTTAACCGCAGCATGGGATCATTCCTCTGTGGGGCTGCATCAGCTACTTCGGCAGTCACCTGCTGGACTCACAGCCAGACTCTGTCTATTGGTGGCTCTGCTAGAAGCCAAGAGTGCTAACAGAGGTGGGGCAGGCTGAGGAGAGGCTGAGAGACCTGGGTGGGCTTCTGTGACTGTCTTTTTCCTCCCTCAAGTACCTACTCAGTTATTGCTGCTCTCTTCCCCCCACAGGTTGGGACAAACATTCTTATGGTTACCATGGTGATGATGGGCATTCGTTCTGCTCCTCGGGGACTGGCCAGCCCTATGGTCCCACATTCACCACAGGAGATGTGATCGGCTGCTGCGTCAACCTCATCAATGGCACCTGCTTCTACACCAAGAATGGCCACAGCCTTGGTGTGTGCATAAGGGACCTTGGAGGCTCTGCTCTGTGGAGCCACTTTGGTTGGTGAGAGGCTCAGGGGCAAATGCTCAAGGCAGTGTCGCCTCTGCTGAGCTCTGGGGTACCGCACCATTTCCAGGCATTGGAGCCCTTTCAGGTGAATAGAGGGTAGCAGGGGCACGCCTTTGTTCATCCAGCCAGTCAGCTGTGTTTATCCAGCCCGGGGAGGATGCTGAGAGTACAGCAGTATCCTGGTCGTGATCTTGGCTTTGGTGGCACTTGTTGGAGCAAGGTTTGGAGTTGGATGAGAAGTTTGGGGAACCCTTGCATAGGTTGCGTGGTGGTGGTTTGTGTGCCTGTGAGCTGGCCCAGACTTTGGTGCTGGTTGCTGTGGAGCAGCAGTGAGGGTGGCACTAGTCCAGGAAGTAAACAGACAGGTGGGAGTCAGATAGGGCCAGACCTCTGGTCTGTTCTTGGTGAATGAGCAGCAGCCAGAGCAGTTACATTGAAAAAGGCTTCTGGTGAAACCATGAAGGATGGACCAGAGTAAAGACCAGGGGAAGAGGCAGATGGCCTGAGGTAAGGCAGTGGGGATGGGTGCAGGACAAAGGCCCAGGTGTGGCTCTGCAGGGCTTGGTGATAGATGGGGTGCACTTGCAGAAGGAAAGGTGAGAAAATGGCTGGATTAGTATTGCTGTTAACCAGGAGAAGAAACCCAGGAGAAATAGCAATCAGTGGAAGAGGATGGGGCCTCTGGGATCCCTGGAAGGAGCATTCCTGTACATGTGTAGACATTTAGGATTAGAGCTTGAGAGGAAGAGACTTTGGCTATTCTGATGCCTTGCCTACCGGGTGCTAACTGGTATTCGGCCACATTGGCCCTGAGGTGGTGACTAACTGCCTGGTCTGCCTGCTTGGGTTTGCAGAAGTTCCCGATCTACACACCCTAGTTCTCCAGAATGGAATGGTATAATGAGGAGAGAACTGGCAGAACTCTACCAGCCCAGCTGCCAGCAGCTCTGCCAGGAAAGGGAGTTGGGCATTTTACTTGGAACCCAACTCCTAGAAGTCCCATTTCCCTTGGCTTGAGGGTCAGTAAAAAGGTGGCTGCAACTCTCCATATCCCCACATCCCCTCTATGACTTCTCCAGGAGATGAGCACAGCTAGTATCAGGGGACCTGAGTGGGAATTGGATTGCTGATGGCTGGGGCTGCATGCCTAGGAGCCAGCATTCCTCAACAGGGCAACTGGATGCCCCAACCAAGAGTTGGCCGGAAAGCCTTGGTAGCTAGGCAGCCGAGAACATAGCATAGACACTGCTAAGCTGACCTAGGTGCACATCAGAGAAACCCTCCTCTGAAATTGATGACCACCTAGCTGCAGTTGCTAGTGACCAGCTGGTGAGGAGCTAGTGGATAGAGGGTGGTCCAAGGCCTCAAGACAGCTCTTCACTCTCCGCTCTGCACTCTGATTCTGCTATTTCTTGGCTCTGGGTTCTGCTGTCAAAGTCCCAGGGGCCACTATTGTGGGCTCTCACTCTGTATCCAAGCCCTCCTTCACCTACCCCCTTGTATAGCTGCCTTCCTCACATCCCTCCAGCTTGCCCACATTTTGCTCACGGATGGGCCTCCCTGCCCCTTTGCTCACTCTACTGTTCCCTCTGCACCTGCATCCCTCTCCTTCAGGCCTTTCATGTGCACCAGGACCACCAAAGGGCCATGAGCTCTTTGTCAGTCAAGTCCCAAGGTCCCATAGAGAGCAGATGGCCATTTTAATGTCACCTCAAACACTTAGGCTGTTTTTAGAAATCCATCTCCTTAGTGGATGCTTTTTATAGACCGCCATCCAAGACCTCACACATCTTGTAATTAAATTTCATCTGGTAGTATTCTGACTTTTTTTCCAGCCTGTCAACACCTTCTGTGTTCTTACTTGTTCTATCTCAAATATTTGATATCCTTTTCAGTGTTGTATTAATCTAAAATTTGTTGTTTGTGTTTATGTTTTCATGAAGATACTGTTAAAAAATATAGGAAGAAGAGAAGGTTAAGATTTGAGCCCTTCACTGTACAGTTGAGCTTGTCCTGGAAGACATCAGCCATTTAAGAATCACTAAGTTGGCTGAGCGCGGTGGCTCACGCCTGTATTCCCAGTACTTTGGGAGGCCGAGGTGGGCAGATCGCTTGAGCCCAGGAGTTCGAGATGAGCCTGGGCGAGTGGCGAGACCCCATCCCTATTTAAAAAAAAAAAAAAAAAAAAAAGAATCACTTAGTTCCTGAAGCTTATATTTTTCCATTTTTTCCACATGGATATTATTGAGACCTTACTGAAAACGGGATATGGCCTGTCCTCTGCATTTTTAGATTACAAAATTTAATGGAAGAGCAGTGAAGTTGGAGTGACAGAATGCATGGTGAATCTTCTACTGTCTCTGTTTCCTTTTCCCAAGCCATCTTATCTAACACTAATGTGCTTCAGAATCGAACCCTTCCCCACTTTACAGCAGCGGAATGATGTCTCCTGCCTCTGGCCTCCCTGCCCCTTTCCTCTGTCAACAGTCCTTGCCATATGTGCCATTGGTCAGTTGTCTGCGTAATTCTTAGTCATATGCCATCTCTCTTGCTGGAATCTGAGGGCCAGGTTTGCCACTGTTTCTCTAGTCTTGTGACAACAAATACTTGGTAGAAGGATGAAGGAATGAGTGAACGGAGATATGGACTGATGTCTCATTTGCAAGTGGTCCATGTGCTCACAGTCATTTCCACACAGCTCTGTGCTTTCCCACAAGGTCTTTATGTTCTCAGCCTCAGTGGTCCCTGACCTGTGTCTGTTTGGCTCTGGGTACTCCTTATCAGCAAGTTCAGCTATCCTGTTTGCATCCTGGATCTTTGCCTGAACCTTCTTCCCGTGGGCCAACTCAGATCTTGCCATCAAAGTAACGTTGCAGGCTGGAGGAGCAGTGTTGCCCTTGTCCAGTGCAGTAGTGGGTGGAGTAGCGTCTTTCCTCATTCTCCTGGAAGCACCTCAAGGCCTTATCCTTCCTGGGTGCCATTGTGAGGCAGAGTTGGGCAAGCCTGGGTAGGTCATCCCCTGACCAAAAGTGGGGCAGTTGCCTCACCCTGTGGCATTACTGCAGCTGACCTATACCTAGACCTCAGAGTTCATGAAGTAGCTTTCACAGAATGTCTCATTTTCTCCCTTTTTCCTTGAAGTCGAGATATCGATATTATTTTTTTTTTTTTTCAGATGAGCTCAGAGAGGTTGGGTTACTTGCCAAAGGTCACACTACATATAACTTACGGAGCTTGGACTCCCTTTTTCCAGGCTTCTTGGGGACTCCTCCATGAGCCCTGGAGTAAGCAATATCCTGGCCATGCTGAGATCCATGAGGGCAGCTCCTGGGCAGACCTGGAGGGTGGACATTGGGGTCTCCTCCTGGGTACAGAGAAATTTCCGGATTCAGTCCTGCCAGCATGCCAGAGTCATGCCGACTGTGCATGTGGGGCCCAAAAGTGGCCTCAGACAGGCAGACCATGCGGCTTATGAGTGTCCCTCAGTGAGAAGCAAACAAAATAGCCGAACAAAAAATATAAACCATCTTTCTGCATCTTGGTTTTTTCATATGTGAACTAGTGTCAGAGGTAGTATATATCTTCCAAGGTTGTTCTGAGGATTGAATGGTGCCTTATAAGATACTCAGTCCAGTGCCCATCATAGAAGAAGCATGTGGTATGTGCTGGCTGGCATGATTCCGGCCAGGTTTCTGGGAGACCTGTTGTCAGACCCTCACCTGTTCTATTTTGCAGGGCTTCAGTTTCTTTTCTGGGCAGGGGTTGGTGTAGCAGACTGGAGATCTCTAAGGAATCAGCAGTTTGAAAACCTCAGAGGCCAAAAGCTCAGGAGCTTCTGGGAGATAAGACTTTATCGGCCGGGCGCGGTGGCTCACACCTGTAATCCCAGCACTTTGGGAGGCTGAGACAGGTGGATCATGAGGTCAGGAGATCGAGACCATCATGGCTAACACGGTGAAACCCCGTCTCCACTAAAAATACAAAAAAAAAATTAGCCGGGCATGATGGCGGGCACTTGTAGTCCCAGCTACTTGGGAAGCTGAGGCAGGAGAATGGCGTGAACCTGGGAGGTGGAGCTTGCAGTGAGCTGAGATCACGCCACTGCACTCCAGCCTGGGGGACAGAGCAAGACTCTGTCTCAAAAAAAAATGGCGTGAACCTGGGAGGCGGAGCTTGCAGTGAGCCGAGATCATGCCACTGCACTCCAGCCTGGGCGACAGAGCTAGACTCTGTCTCAAAAAAAAAAAAAAAAAAAAAAAAAAAAAATACTTTATCTGAAAAATGAGAGGGCTTTGAGTCCTTGGGAGAGCCTCCACTGATCCTGAGTCATTTGTCATTTCTCAGTCTGAAGAACATGGGTGCTCTGGTGGCCTGCTTATATAGTTGGGGTCCCACTCCCCTCTACCCTCACTTCCAATTCAGAGCTGAAGTCCATAGAAATGCAGCCACTTCTCTTGGCAGGAGGGTTTTTGACAAGCTGTTTTTTGTTTTTTGTTTTTTTGGGACAGGGTCTTGCTCTGTCACCCAAGCTGGAACCCAGTGGCACAATCATACTAGCTCACTGCAGCCTCAACCTGCAGGGCTCAAGTGGTCCTCCTGCCTCAGCCTCCCAAGTCGCTGGGACCACAGCTAATTTTATATATTTTGTAGAGATGGAGCCTCGCTATGTTGCCCATGCTGGTCTTGTACTCCTGTTTTCAAGAGATCCTCCCACACAGGCCATTGTTAACCTGGACTTTGCCAGCTTGGAACCTCTGAGGACTCTGACTGCGTATGGACTGGAGATAGGCAGCTGCCACCCTCCCTGTTTCCACTTCTCTGTCAGCTTGGAGATGACATTGGAGCATTGGACAAGGAACGAATCCAGCCCCACCACTTTTGCTAGCTTTATGACTATTGGCAAATTGTCGAACCTCTGAGGCTATTTTTCTCCTTTGTAAAATGGGATAATCCTGCTTCCCAGAGTTGGCGTAAGGATCAGATGAAGTAATGGATGGAAAAGGGGCGAGGCTCGGTAACTCACGCCTGTAATCCCAGCACTTTGGGAGGCTGAGGTAGGCAGATCACTTGAGGTCAGGAGTTCAAGACCAGTCTGGCCAACATGGTGAAACCCCGTCTCTACCAAAAATACAAAAATATATATTAGCCGGACATGGTGGTATGTGCCTGTAGTCCCAGCTACTCGGGAGGCTGAGGCAGGAGAATTGCTTGAACTCAGGAAGCAGAGGTTGAAGTGAGCCAGGATTGTGCTACTGTACTCCAGCCTGGGAGACAGAGTGAGACCCTTCTCCAAAAAAGGATCTGGCATGCACAATAGGTTTCCATAAATATGTGTTAAATCAAGAGAAGGATCAGGCCTGAAGGGCCGCAGGGGATAGATATTTTGGATTTAGTTCCTCTTAGCAGGCTTTCTTTGCAGGTGGAGGAGCTATGCACATACCTAAGCATCTGATTTCACTTCTGGCCAGGCCACCAGTGAAGAGAAGGCCATGGTCTAATTAAAACTACCTAGCCCGGGGCCAGGCGCAGTGGCTCACGCCTGTAATCCTAGCACTTTGGGAGGCCAAGATGGGCAGATCACAAGGTCAGGAGATCGAGACCATCCTGGCTAACATGGTGAAACCCCGTCTCTACTAAAAATACAAAAAATTGGCCCGGCGTGGTGGCGGGTGCCTGTAGTCCCAGCCACTCGGGAGGCTGAGGCAGGAGAATGGCGTGAACCCGGGAGGCAGAGCTTGCAGTGAGCCGAGATCGCGCCACTGCACTCCAGCCTGGGCTACAGAGGGAGACTCTGTCTCAAAACAACAACAACAACAAACCAAAAAAACAACTACCCGGCCCTAGCACTGGCTCCACCATGGGGTGCAGAGGCAGAGTAGCCCCAGGGGCTGGCCCTGATGACTATTCCTTTCCCTCCACAGGTATAGCCTTCACAGACCTCCCGGTGAGTACTACTATTGGGTCTTCCCCTCCTGGGTTTCTGGGGGCTGACTGGGATGGGGCACGGTGGTACCTGCAAGTGCAGGGTGTGGAGTCTGGTTCTTTCCCCAACCAGGGATGTGTGCCATGCTGTCAGCTTGAGGGTACCAGGAGGGGCACTTGCTGGCCTTCCTCTCTCTCCAGCAGCAAGGTCTGGTCTTCCTACGACTCTTAGCAGGTGACAGTAATTTGTGGCACTTCCAAAGGCAGCTGTGGGGCTCGGTGGGGGGGCGGGGGTAGGGTGATGGAATGAAGATAGCTCCATGGCTCAGCTGGTCTAAGCCAGCCCTGTGTCAGCTGGGGTGCAGAGTGTAGGGAATTGTTCCTGAACTGTGAGGGAACCTAGTCCCTGTACATACCATCAGAGATCCCTGAGGAAAGCCAGTGCCCAAGGGGAACTCATCTGCTACTATCTAGGGCACCCTCAAGCCACAGAGGTGAGCTTTGTGGGGTTTTCTCTTCTTAGAAAAGGATGGAGTTTTCTGGCCCGGCGCGGTGGCTCACGCCTGTAATCCCAGCACTTTGGGAGGCCAAGGCGGGCGAATCACGAGGTCAGGAGATCAAGATCGTCCTGGCTAATGGTGAAACCCCATCTCTACTAAAAATACAAAAAAAAATAGCCGGGTGTGGTTGCAGGCGCCTGTAGTCCCAGCTACTCGGGAGGCTGAGGCAGGAGAATGGCCTGAACCCGGGAGGCGGAGTTTGCAGTGAGCCGAGATCGCACCACTGCATTCCAGCCTGGGCGACAGAGCGAGCCTCTGTCTCAAAAATAAATAAATAAATAAAATAAAGGAAAGAAAAGAATGGAGTTTTCTGCTTGCTTAGTTCAGGGTGTGTCCTCACCTCCAGCCATCCTGCACCTGTACTCCAGTCTCTCTTTATTATGAGTCATCACAGGCCTAATCACATGCAGGGCCTCCACCCAGGATGCTGGGAGCCTGGCCTGGCTCTGTGTGTTCTGGCTAGGTTCTGGAAGGAAGGAAGGTTTGCTGACTCTGGTGGCTGCTTTGGGATCCCAGACACCCCAGTGATGCCCCAGGAAATGCCTTTGTGATATGGGCCTCTGAAGCCCAGACCATAGCACCCAGGGTCCTCTTAAAACCTCCAGTCCATGGCTCAGAATCCTTCCCTCTTACCTGGAAGCCCCAGAGAGGGGCTGTGGTCCTAGGCAAAGAGAACAGAATCAGGTGGAGAATGCTGACCCTGGCTAGGGAAGGGTCTTGTTATGGGGACGTGACATGAAATGACCACGCATGAGCATGGCCAGTATGCAGTCACATGCAAGAAGGTATGGGGGAAAGACATTGTAGGCAGTGATGGTCAGGGAAGGCTTGTTGGAGGAGGGGGGCCTTGCCTGTGGTGTGGAGGATGGTAGGGGAAAGAAAGGAAGCGAGAGGTCCTCTGTGTGCAGAGCCCATGGTGGGCTGAAGCCAGCATACAGGAAGAGGTCCCACACTTTGGGCAGGTACAAAAATGCATGGTTGGCCGGGTGCGCTGGCTCACGCCTGTGATCCCAGCACTTTGGGAGGCTGAGGTGGGCAGATCACCTGAGGTCGGGAGTTCAAGACCAGCCTGACCAACATGGAGAAACCCCATCTCTACTAAAAATACAAAATTAGCCGGGCGTGGTGGCGCATGCCTGTAATCCCAGCTACTCAGGAGGCTGAGGCAAGAGAATCGCTTGAACCCAGGAGGTGGAAGTTGCGGTGAGCTGAAATCGCGCCATTGCACTCCAGCCTGGGCAACAAGAGCGAAACTCCGTCTCAAAAAAAAAAAAAAGTGCATGATACTCAGGAAGGAACATGGCCTGAGCACGGAGGTGAAGAGTGGACTCAGGGCCCTGGGAAGACCATCTGCAGTGACAGTGGGGAGGAGGCTAGCGAGGCTCTGGACAGTAGCAGCAGGGAGCCACAGGAACAACCAAGTGAGGGAGGGACCGGACAAAAGCCAGTCATGGTAGAGGCTAGGTGGAAAGCAGGGAGCCCCACACCCTACTGGCCAGAAGATCCTCCTCTTAGCGAGCCTCTAACAGGAGGGGTAGCTTCTCTTCACCAGGGGTCTAGACCACCGGTTCCCTTTTGCTATGCTCCCCTCCTCCCTCCTTTCCTGCGTCATCCCATCTCTGCCTACCCCCTCGTGTATCTATCTTTTGTTTTTTTTGTTTTGTTTTGTTTTGTTTTTTTTTGAGACAGGGACTCACTCTTGTCACCAAGGCTGGGTTGCAGTGGCAGAATCACAGCTCACTGCAGCCTCAATTTCCTGGACTCAAGCCATCTTCCCACGTCAGCCTCCCGAGTAGCTGGGACCACAGGTGCATACCACCACACCTGCCTAATTTTTATTTTTTTATTTTTTGCAGAGACAGGGTCTCACTTTGTTGCCCAGACTGGTCTCGAAAACCTGGGCTCAAGCGATCCTCCTAAATTGGCCTCCCAAAGTGCTGGGATTACAGGCATGAGCCACCGTGCCCAGCCTCATGTGTCTTATTTTTTTTTTGTGGCAGAGAGATCCTTGGCCCTGGATCTTTCCAAGAGGAGCCATGACCCACCATTGCAGCAGACCTTCATGGGCACATCTGCAGGGTCGTGGAGCCCAGCCCATTTCTGTATGCTTTGGCTGAGTTCCAGAAAGGGCTCTTGGGCCTTGAGGACACAATGGCCTCTGATACAGGGCAGGACACTCTCCATGATGTGCCTTGCTTGCTTTTCTTTTGCTTTCTCCCCTCAAGCTTTGGGGCATAATGTCTCTGCTAGGGAGGTGGACAGAGGTGGCTCTGCCCTGCCTCCTCCAGCCTTGCTGCAACTCTTCCAGCCCAAACATGGGCCAGCAGCAGCCATGGAGGTGAGGTGAGGCCTTAGCACCCCACTGCCCTCAGGGCCTGACTGACATTTCATTCTCCTCCTCAGGCCAACCTCTACCCCACCGTAGGCCTGCAGACACCTGGGGAGATTGTGGACGCCAACTTTGGGCAGCAGCCCTTCCTGTTTGACATTGAGGACTACATGCGGGAGTGGCGTGCCAAGGTCCAGGGCACGGTCCACTGCTTCCCCATCAGTGCCCAGCTTGGCGAGTGGCAGGCAGTGCTGCAGAAGTGAGTGCCCTGCTCCCGCCCTTACCCACTCCCACCCCACCCCAGCCCACTTCACTCTAGGCCCCTGTAGGGCTACAAGCTGTTCTTACAAATTCCAGCGGGTGGATCCTTTCTGGGAAGCATTCCCAGGGCGATTCAGCCTACAGCTCTCCTGCTTCTCTGTCGTCGGATGGACAGCTCCCACCGAGTTCTCCGGGCTGCTCCTAATTAAACCTTTGCCTCTCAGCCAGATTGGAGGCTCCTGTACATAAGATCACCAGCAGGGCTGTTTTCCTTCCCCAGGTCATTTTGCAGAGGATTTTGCAGAGGATGCCCTGTGGTCTCTTCCTCTGTGGACCCTTTTTCTACCATAGGGAGTATCCATGGTGCTGTGACTCTGGCCTGAGGCCACTTCACAGGGCCCAGCATCCAGCTGAGTCTCATTCGTCTATAGCAGTGGTGGAGGGAAGGGAGTTCTGCCTAGGACCAGCTGAGCTAGCTCCTTGGCTGATTAATTCCCAAACTGTCCTGGAAGCCAGTGTCGCTGAATTCCCAAGGGAGGCCAGCTTTGGGTTTCTCTTCCACTTGCCATCTGCAAGCCTGAGTGAGGCAGTGACCAGTACCCACTCTGCCAGGAGGTGGGTGTTAGCTTGGCTCCCAAGGATGGGCAGATGGGTATGGGGAAGGGCTGGGCTTCCACTACCTGTGGTCATTGCCCTGCAAAGGCACCAGGGTGCTAGGATCCCTGGGGTGGGGTTGGGGTGCACACTGGGTTCTTTGTGCAGCCTTTGTCCCTTGAGGCAGACCCCAAGGATGGGCTGAGGCAGGGGCTAGGTGGCCAGACCTTCCCCAGGAAAAACAGCATTGCTGCCTCTTGTTCACAGCCCCCTAGAGCAGATGACAAGGACTTCCTTGGATGGCCAGGACAGCGCCACTCCCATAGCAGGCTTGGTGGGATGGGCAAGAAGAGGGGTGAAGATGCCAAGTCTGTGTAGGGGAGGAACTGATACTCTGAGTTTTCAGGGCCTAGGCTCAGCACATGGATATGTTTTTGTTTTGGGGTTTTTAAAAAAATACTGAGATGGGGTCGCGCTTTGTTGCCGAGGTTGGACTCCTGGGCTCAAGTGATCCTCCCACCTCAGCCTCCTGAGTAGCTGGCATCACAGGCCTGTGCTGCCATGTCTGGCATAGCACATAGGTGTTTTTGTTTACATGTGTGTATCCATGTGCTTGTATGTGTTCATATGTAGCATTTGCCAAAACCTGCATATAATTTGTGTACTGTGGTTTTACATAACTTCATTTAATGAATATTGATAATGGCTATGTTATCACAGAGACAAATTTGTCACAAGCCTTTTGGCTGGCTTCCTCTAGTGGAAGGTCAGCTAATTTCCTCTCTTTTACTCGTGTAGGTAACCCTCTTGTAGATAAAGACTTTTTCATATTTACCCTTGTGTTTATAATAATAATATGGTGTAATAATAATAATTATACTTATTTTACTTTTTTCTGAGTCAGGATTTTACTCTATTGCCCAGGCGGAGTGCAGTGACACAGTCATGGCTCACTGCAGCATGGACCTCCTGGGCTCAAGCAATTCTTCTACCTCAGTCTCCTGAGTAGCTGGGCATGCACCACCATGCCTGGCTAATTTTTTGTATTTTTTGTGGGGACAGGGTTTCGCCATGTTGCCCAGGTGGTCTCAAACTCCTGGGCTCAAGTGATTTGCCTGCCTCGGCCTCCCAAAGTGTTGTGATTACAGGTGTGAGCCACCACACGCAGCCAATAATCTTTTTTTTTTTTTTTTTTGAGACGGAGTCTCGCTTTGTCACCCAGGCTGGAGTGCAGTGGCGTAATCTCGGCTCACTGCAAGCTCCACCTCCCAGGTTCAAGCCATTCTCCTGCCACAGCCTCCCGAGTAGCTGGGACTACAGGCGCCCACCACTACGCCTGGGCGTAATTTTTTTTTGTATTTTTTTAGTAGAGACGGCATCCCACCGCATTAGCCAGGATGGTCTCGATCTCCTGACCTTGTGATCCGCCCGCCTCAGCCTCCCAAAGTGCTGGGATTACAGCCGTGAGCCACCGCGCCCAGCCATATTTTTAAAGTAGAGATGAGATCTTGCAATGTTGGCCAGGCTGGTCTTGAACTCCTGGTCTCAAATGATCCTCCCGCCTTGTCCTCCCAAAGTTCTGGGATGACAGTCATGAGCCATCACGCCCAGCTGATAATTATTATTTATACTATAATATTGTGTAATATATCATTTCATAATAAGAAGTTTATTTATGGACTTCTTCCTGCCAGGTACTTTATGTGTATAATCTCATTTACCCCTTAAAGCTTGAGGGAACACACACCCAAACTTCTGTGCCTTCCACCTGACAACCCTTCAGACATTTGTGTTTAGAGTTACAGTAATGACATCAGACACATGTACACACCAAGGTATTCACTCCTGTACACATCAGATTTGAGGGTTCAGCCCCTGCTCTATATGTGTACACACATGTGCCACTGTTCAGCCAGCTTCTGCTGAGGTTAAATGGCTACTGGGAGTCAGACTTCTCCAGACCATTTCCCCAATGACTGTGTTCCCGTTGGCCCTGCTGCTGCCTATCTCTGCCTGGCAAAATCAGCCTGATTGCTTGGCTTCCTGGGCCCCTGATTTGTGGTGTATCATGGTGTAACTCTGGGTTGTGAGTTAGCTTCCCATCACTCACTCACTAGAGCTGGAACTGCTGAGGGCAAGTTCACCTGGAGGGCTGAAATGCTTCTCTCAGGTACATGGCACAGCCTGCAGAGGGGCTCCTGTGTCTGTAGAAGGTGTGCATGTGGTATGCATCCTGTCTGGGAATCTGCCAGATTACCTGGCTAGCTGCAGTTTCGGGAAGCTATCAGTGAGACCATTGGCCTCTTAGGCTTGCTGCATTTCCCAAAGAGGCAGCCACCTGTGAGGAGTGTGCCTGTGTGTGTACTTCTGTTATCGTACTCACTTACTTGTGGGCAGCATGTCTCAGAGAAACTGCAGCCACTCCTCTGAACTGTGGGCACAGATGTGGTGACCAGCCCCTCCGAAGCCTGACTTCATGACCGTGGGGCACCATGGGGGAAGTTTTCATTTTGTTTCAGCCCCCTTTATTTTCATTCTGTGGAGGTTACACCTCCAGGACATGTTTAGGGAGACCTCTGGGGGAGGTAATCTGTCCTGAGTCCATTGGGTAGTCAATGAGAAGTGCAGTTCTTGAGTGTCACCTGAAGCTCTTCCTTTCTTCTAGCATGGTCTCATCTTACCTCGTACATCATGGGTATTGTGCCACAGCCACGGCTTTTGCTCGAATGACTGAAACCCCAATTCAGGAAGAACAGGCGTCCATAAAGAACAGACAAAGTAAGGTTTATTCTACTTTCCCCTTTCCCTTCCTCACCTGTCCCTAACTCTGCTCTCTGGCTCATGTCAACCCTGGTTAACCTGTCAGGAGTCCATTCAGCTCTGGTCCTCATGACCAGCTTGCAGCCTGAGGCCATGTTCCTGTCCCACCTTCAAGATGGCACTGCCCAGATGGACAGCTGGCAGGATGGAGACGTCTCAGGGCAGCCTCCCTAATGCACATTCTGAAGGCTGGACGCAGGCCAGGCCCTGGCATGGCTGGTTCCATTCCTCCATTTCCTCCCTGCTTGTTTCCTTCCCCCTGAATCCTGGATTCCTCTCAGCCTCCTGTTCATGGTCTTCCAGGAAGACTGTTTGCCTCTTACCAGACAAACTCTCTGCCTTTCTCACCATTTACTCAGCCTTAGTAGTTCTGCTTATTCCTAGCCAGAGAGGGGACTGAAGTGGTCAGACAGGGCAAAGCCAGTGCTCAATGGCTGCTGTGGGGGCACTACCCTCTGCTCCCCACCTCTGGTCCTGCCCTTTGCAGACAACCTAAAGTCCTCCCTTGGCCAGAGCTCTCCCAGTGTTGATGCTGGCCTGGATGCTATGTGTCTGGAGGCTCTTTCATGGAAGGAGGGTTATTGGAAAAGAAGAAAGAGCCCAGCGAGGAGCTAGAAGGAGAAAAGGAGAATGAGGGCGAGTGGGTGTGGATATGCGTGTCTGTGAGTGCCTGCCTACCCCTCTCCGAGCCTGCTGTCTCTTCTGTATGTGCATGTGTCTGTCTCCCAGAGAAGCTGTGCTCAGCCAGACAGACGGAAAGGGATCCCAGACTTGGGATCTATGAATGAGAGCCTCAGACCCTGAAGTTGCTCCCAGCGAGATGTACCAGGCCCCACGGCAAGAGCGAAAAGGCAACAGCAAGATGCTGATGGCCTGAGAGGTGTCAACATCAGAGGTGCCAGCATGAGGAGGATGGCCTCCTCTCCCAGCAGGGGGCATGCTACAGCCCCTGAAGACCACCAGCCAGAGCCCTGATCAGAAACCAGTGTGATTCCATTACCATTCCCCTGTGAGGCCTGGAAAGAGAGGAGTCTGTCTGAAGAGGAGCCCCTCAGGCCACCAAGCTGCCTGGGTGCCCATCCCCAGATCATGTTGCCCCAGCTGAGGCCCTACCCTGCCCCCAGGTCCCTGGCACCATGTGCCCCACAGGAACAGACCTCCACATTTACCCTCCTGCCTTTGGGCTGAGAGTCTCCCCTCCATCTTCCCCATATTCTTGAGGACTCTCTGACACTTGGCAGAAACCAGGATCTGTTGGGCTGGGCAGTCCGGTTCTTTCTCCAGCCTCTTCTCCTGTGAGCATTTCAGGCTGGTGAGGCACTCTGAGCCGGACCCTACCCTGAGGCTGGTAGCATCCCAGGTGTGTGGCTATGGGAGAGGCCTGTAGCCCTCGCTCACTGCTGTGTTCTTGCACCCTGCAGAGATCCAGAAGCTGGTGCTGGAGGGCCGTGTGGGTGAGGCCATTGAGACCACCCAACGCTTCTACCCGGGGCTGCTAGAGCACAACCCTAACCTCCTCTTCATGCTCAAGTAAGTCTTGGGCACCCCCAGCTCCCCCAGAGTCCAGCCCCTCTCAGCTGATGGTGGGAACGTCAGCCTGGACCACAACCAGAGCATTATTGCCCGCTCCCTCCACAGGTGCCGGCAGTTTGTGGAGATGGTGAATGGGACGGACAGTGAGGTCCGAAGTTTGAGCTCCCGAAGCCCCAAGTCCCAGGACAGCTACCCTGGCTCCCCCAGCCTCAGCCCCCGACATGGCCCCAGTAGTTCCCACATGCACAACACAGGTCAGCCACTCTCCAGAGGGCTCTGAGAAGAACTGGTGTGGAGGAGAGAGGTCACTCCACATACCCTTTCCTGGGCTGGGCTCAGGGCTCACTGCTGGATTTGGGAGAAGGGAAATGGGACCATTGTGGTTATTCTTGGGGCTCCACTTCATGGCAAGCTGCCCCTCCTCTTCTGACTGTCCCCCTGGCTTCTAGGAGCAGACAGTCCCAGCTGTAGCAATGGTGTCGCATCCACCAAGAGCAAACAGAACCGCAGTAAATACCCTGCACCCAGCTCCTCATCCTCGTCCTCCTCCTCCTCGTCCTCCTCTTCCCCATCCTCCGTCAATTACTCCGAGTCCAACTCAACAGACTCCACCAAGTCCCAGCACCACAGCAGTACCAGTAACCAGGAAACCAGGTGCCTGCCTTGCTCTGCTTCCTCCTCTGCCTTCTGCCCTATGCCAGCTGGGCCCATTGCAGTCTGTCCTTTGAGTGCCCTGCCCTTCACCCCCAGCCTCCATCTCAGGTCTGTGCCTGGAGTCCTAATTTTTGGCCCACTGGGCCAGACATCAGCTCTGGTTTCTGGCCCTCCCCACGATTCAGCTGCACTTTCCTTGGCCTTGGCTTTCTCCAGAGGCTCCAATGATGCCAGGCTGAGGATGTGATCTCCTCCAAAGAGGCCGAACCTGTGAGAACCCTCAGGGTCCATCATGAGGGAGCTTTCCCTGGCTCTGGCTTATAGACAGCCAGTTTGGGCAGGCAGGGGAAGCTAAGCTGCAGGCTAGAGCTCTAGGTGGCTCTCAGCATCCCCAGGTACACCTCAAGGCTGACCTGAGTTTGGCTTCCAACCAAGGCCACAGAGCTGCCCATGGCGGCCATGGGGCCCAGTCATTAGGTTGGGGGATATGTGGAAGAGGTTTGTGAACTCAGAGGAGGGCCAGGGAGGGGAGAATCACAGAGGCAGCACTGAGACAAGGGTGGGAATCAGGTGACAGGCCTCTGAGGATAGCTGGTGTCACAGTAGGGGCCAAGTGCTGAAGACTTGGAAGCCTGAGCTGTCCTTTCATGTTCCTGGGGGGTCCTCGGTTTACCCACAGCAACCCATGGCTACAGCCTGAAAGGAGGCCCAACCAGGCTGCTCCAACCACACCCCCTGGGCCAACTCCCACCTCAACCCTTCCCCACAGCGACAGTGAGATGGAGATGGAGGCAGAGCACTACCCCAATGGTGTGCTAGGAAGCATGTCCACGCGCATTGTTAATGGTGCCTACAAGCATGAGGACCTGCAGACGGATGAGTCCAGCATGGGTGAGAGCCACGGCCTGGTGTGCTATTCTTTGAGGGCAGTGTGCAGTCTGGGTGCCCTCTTCCTCTGGGAGGGGCTGGGGCAGGCAGGCTTTGGCATCTTGAGAAGCTTCAGCCAGACCTGGTCCACAGCCTCCTTAGCCGATTGTGGATGGGTTCTTGAGGTGGCTCCAAATGTATGAAGGCCCTGGCCTGTGCCAAGACCACCTATGTTTGAGGCTGGAGGGTGTTCGAGAGCGTGGGCACCCTAATGAGCATCCTGCATCTGTGCAGGCTGGGAAGAGGGACAACTTCCAAGTCCTCCCTAAACCCTAGACTGTGCGCCAGGTGAATGAAGAGAACGCCTCGACTGTAGCTGCCTCACCTGTTCCTCCCAGCCCTGCCTGCCTCTGGCAGAAGCTGCAGCCCACCCGGGGTCCTTCCTGCCCCACCCCAGTCCTGCCCTTCCCTCCTCACCCGTCCTAACGTGTTCTCCACTGGGTTCTGGATGCAGATGACGGGCATCCTCGGCGGCAGCTCTGTGGGGGCAACCAGGCTGCCACAGAAAGGATCATTCTGTTTGGCCGCGAGTTGCAGGCATTGAGTGAGCAGTTGGGCCGGGAGTACGGCAAGAATTTGGCCCACACAGAGATGCTGCAGGTACAGAATGAGCCGGGCCTCATGCAGAGCAGGCCCTATTTGGTGTTGGGGGCAGGGTGGCTCTGGGAGAGTCCAGGGGGCAGCAGGAAAGAGTGGGTTCCAGCCAGGTCTGCAGAGGCAAGTGGGGCATCTGGGCCCACTGGACATGTGCCCTCCACACCTAGGCTCTGGGGAGAGTACAGCCCTGCCCGACCCTACACCCCACATTCCAGGCTGGGCATCATGCAGGGCCCTGTCTCCCTCTGGAGCCACGGGTAGCAGGGCGGGCTATGGTGTGTGCCACAGTCGTCTCAAGAATGCCCTGTCCTGTAGGATGCCTTCAGCCTGCTGGCGTACTCAGACCCCTGGAGCTGCCCAGTTGGCCAGCAGCTTGACCCCGTCCAGAGGGAACCTGTGTGTGCTGCCCTCAACAGTGCCATTTTAGGTGAGTGAATCTATTTATTATTATTATTAGAGACAGAATCTGCTCTGTAGCCCAAGCTGGAGTGCAGTGGCACAATCTTGGCTCACCGCAATCTCCATCTCTGCCTCCTGGGTTTAAGCAATTTTCGTGCCTCAGCCTCCTGAGTAGCTGGGACTAAGGTGCTCGCCACCACAACTGGCTAGTTGTTGTATTTTTAGTAGGGATGGGTTTTGCCGTGTTGGCCAGGTTGCTCGAACTCCCGGCCTCAGGTGATCTGCCCGCCTCAGCCTCCCAAAGTGCTGAGATTACAGGTGTGAGCCACCATGCCTGGCCTAGGTGAGTGGATCTAACAAAAACAGAAGCTGGCCCATGGCTACCTGGGTGGTTCCTGCCCCCCACCCCAATTGGTCCCAGAAAGAGCTGATGTTTGTCCACACTGGGGCAGCAAGCTCTGCACAGGCCCTCTCTGGTGACTCGTAGGACTCCTGGGCTCCCATGGTTGAACCTAAACCCTGACCTCCGTCTGCCCAGCTGAATTCATGATGGGTCCTAGGCCATGGCGGTAGGCCCAGGCCAGCCCAGTGCTCTACATGGGGCTAAGGTCCTCAGGTTCCTGGCATGACTTCAGGGCTATGGCCTGGTGGCTGGGACACACTTACACAGAGGTACTGAACACTCTGTTCCAAGAGAATCTGTCCACTGCCCCCTCCTTCCACCCCCAAGGGAACTTTGACCTGGGCCCAAGCCCTGGGCAGGCCAGTGACCAGGCCTTGTCTTTCCTCCACAGAGTCCCAGAACCTGCCAAAGCAGCCCCCTCTGATGCTCGCCCTGGGCCAGGCATCTGAGTGTCTCCGGCTCATGGCCCGAGCAGGCCTGGGTTCTTGCTCCTTTGCCAGAGTCGACGACTACTTGCACTAGCTGACCGTGCTGGCTGGCTCTGGCTGGCCCTCTGCCGGCCCCAGGGCTGGAACTGCCCTGCCCTCCATAGGCAGCTGGTGCAGGGACCGGGAAGCCATGGACAGAGTCCACTCCTCCTGCCTGGCCTTCCCCCTCTCCCTTTCCTTCCTTCCTTCCTTTCTCTGCCCACCACCCCCCTCAGTCTCTCTCTCTCCCCTTCACGTGCAGCGGCCTGTGACACAGTATTGGCTGGTTACTCTCATGTAGCGCCTTCTATTTTGAAAGGGGGGTTTTGTTTTGAGGAGGGGTTGGGGTTTTTAAATTTCTTTTCTCCTGACTGAGCCACCAGTATTTATCTCTGGAGAGTTTGTGCTGAGCTGGTTTCTGCTAATTTAGTGATGAAGCCTATCCGAGTTGGTGATAGCTTATTATTTTCATAAGTAAAAAACAAATGAGATTATATATATATATATAAATATATATATTAAAAGACAGTATTTATCGTAGCATTAGTGGTCCAGCACCTCTTGGGTGAGGCTGTCCAGGCACCATGTTTCCTTTGAGTCCAACTCATTAAAAAAGAAGAATCTCTGTCACCTCAGCCAAGTGATTTATTTTTTGCTCCCCCTTTTTTGAGTCACAAGCCAAGCTGCAGCCTAGGAAACCCAAATAGGGTTTGGTGGGCCACTTAGTGGGCATGGTTACGTTGGTTTATAGCACCCCAAGAACTATGGGTCCCTAGGCCCTTGAGAGCTGGATAGAGCAGAGAGCTACAGGGCCAAGGGTCCAGAGAAGTGATAACTTGGCCCAGGGCCACACAGCAGAGGTAGAGGGTCCTTGGCCAGCACACTGTCTACCACTCTACCCCACCTCCCACTGCCTGCCTTGCTCCCCTTTCCTCCCTTTTCAATACCCTACCTTCCCTTGTTGTTAAGATGGCCAAATAATACATTTACTCTAAATTGATTGCCTGGAAACTACCTGCCTTCATCCTGAGAGCTTCTGTGTGTCAGGCTGCCGGAAAGAAGACTCCATTCCCCGGACAGAGGCCCTTGAGTACAGGGGCTGCTCTCTTCCTGCCTGGATCTTCACCACCTCTGCACAGCTCTGAGAGAATGGATGCTTTCTGTTGAGAAACCAGTACCTTGTGGAGGCAAGTTCTTGGGCTGCTACTCCAGGGAGTGGATGGAATCCTTGGTCCCCTAGGCCAGACTTCACTGCCACTGTGCCAGACAGCTCCCTGCAGCTGGGCCCTAGCCACTCTTAGGAAAGACTGTTGGGAGTATTTGCTGGCCAGAGGATGGGACTCCATCAGCTTTACAGATGTCCCACCAGCTGTTTCAGATAGATCCTTACAGCTGGCAGAGTAAAAGCGGTCCCGCTACCATTGGGGAATCAGGAAAGGAAAGACTGAGATGGTTGCCAGGACTTGGGGTGGCCCATCTATGGAGAGGACTGGCTGCCCTGGAGGAGGAAAGGGAGGAAGCCTACACAGAGGAGCACCAGGACAGGCTGGAATTTCCATACGTGCTTCACATTGTGAGGGGAGTGCACAAGCCACCCATGCAAAGAGTAGGGTCAGCCATGGCAAGGCCGGAAGTTGAACTTTCAGTCCCTGCCTGAATCTGGGCTGTGCAAGCTCCTGCTCCATATTGGTGGACATGGGAATGGTTGGTGTGGCCTGAGATACTCATTGCTCACCAGGCCTCACTGGGCCCACAGCTGGGCAACAAGAAAAATGATTGAATTGGACCAACTGCTGGTGATGGGGCCAGGGTCCTGGGCCCTGTGCTTTCAGAATTCTGCCTTGGGAAATGATCCTATAGCTGCTGCTTTTTCTTGGTCCTTGGGGCTGGCAGACCCATAGACCATGGCCTGTTAGGAGGCGTCCTGTCTGTAAAGGAAATTCATCTCTTGTGACAGCCTGGGGCTACCTAGCTCCCAAACCCAGAGGTTGGAGACATCAGGCTGTTAAAATGATCATAGCCTAGCAGGATTGGATTAAAACCACAGGCTTTTGCAGCTGGAATGGGGTTCAGTGAACATCTCCCCCATTCCTCTCCTGCTACAAATAAGGAAACAGGCCCAGGAGATTAAGTGACTTGGCTAAAGTCACACAGCAAATTAGTAGCAGAGCCGGGACTATCCCTTATCCCTGTGGGTTGGGCAACAGTATTTAGTCCTGAAACTGAATGGCAGATAAACCCCATGAGAGGTCAGGCTGATGTGCCCTCCAGCAGTATCTGAGAAGCTGCTACCTTCAGAGGTGTGTCAGGGATGAGGATGGGTGCCTGAGCTTAGGTTGTGGAGTGGCTGAGAGGGCCCAGGAGGGCTCGGGACAGCTGTGTGCTGCATGGGGTTGGGTGTCTGCCTGGCTCGCACTCGGTACCCATGGCCATCTCCCCATTTTCTGTGCCTTATCTTACTGTTTCAGCTGAGTCCAAGTTGTTTACTCTGTTCCTCTCCAGAGGGGCTCTCTGTCTCAGTTGGGCAGCTCACCTTTGGGACATTAAGCCTTTGCCCCACAAGTTGTGGAGAGGGCCAAAACCAAGCTGCTTGAGCCCACTCTCTTGCTGAGAGTCCAGGCCTGCCTGCCAGCCAGAGGTGCCCCTTATGCACATCCAGTCCTACCAGCCTGCTTCCAGGAGCCTAGAGTGGGAAAGGCACCTGGGGGAGCCCTGGTGAAGGGCTGGACCTGACCCATGGAGGCAGGAGGAAGACCTGACTTTCTTGGTTTGTCCGGCCCTGGGGAGCAGCCTTCCCTACTCACTTTCCCCTTGCAGCACCAAATGGTCACTCCTTCCAGAGCAAAAACTGGCACTCATAGCAAGCCAGAACCCCCATCCCCATCCACATGGGTCTGTGGCTGGGTGGAGGCCATCAAAATGGACACCACGAGACAGAAGTGGGGACTGCCTGGCCACGCAGCGCCTTCCCACTCCTTCAGCAAGCACAAAGAAGATGAGGCAGAGAATTGTCAGAGCTGAAAGTTCCTTTGGTTGCTCACAACTCAGGTATGCACCCGTGTGGCAGCCAGGCAGCGGAGCCCTACTAGACTGCCAGTCTCATGCACCCAGACCTGTGGCCAGATTGTGGCCTCTGGCTGCCTCAGGCATTTGCCTCTTTGCATCGGGTTTTCCTCCATTAGTAACTACAGCTGAAACAGACATCCTCCACATTGTGCACACTGGTTTTGCCTTTGTCCTCAAGAGTTGATACTTGGCATTAGCATGAAACTTGTGGGTGTGGGAGGATGGAGAGAGAACTCTAACACAAAACATCTTATTAAAATTGTACTTGAGAGACAAAAAAAAAAAACTCCTGTTGTATTTTGACAGAATTATTTTTATTAAAATACACATCCATGAGCAGTCATGTGTGTCTGGTCTCTGTTTTGAGTCTTACTGAGGTTGGCACCCCTTCTGTGACACATCCTGTCCTAAAGGATTTGGGCCCTTCCCAGCCTCTCAAGTGCCCAGGCCCTCAGGTGCCTTCTTCAAGGACCTTTGAAACTGTGTAAGACCTCAAAGAGGACAGGTACTTAAACCTCAGTTCTCTCTTGAAACGGCTTTCATCTTAGACAAGGAAAAAGTAGCAAATTCAATTAAAGAGCCTGGGCACCGTGGCTCACGCCTATAATCTCAGCACGTTGGGAGGCTGAGGCAGGTGGATCCCTTGAGCTCAGGAGTTTGAGAACAGCCTGGGCAACATGGTGAAACCCCGTCTCTACAAAAAATACAAAAATTAGCTGGGCATGGGGGCGCATTCCTGTGGTCCCAGCTATTCAGGAGGCTGAGGTGGGAGGATCACTCGAGCCCAGGAGGTCAAGGCTGCAGTGAGTTGAGATCGTACCACTGCACTCCAGCCTGGGTGACAGAGTGAGACCCTGTCTCAAAAAAAAAAAAAAAAAAAATTCAACTAAGTAAAGGTGGGCCACAGGAACTTTTCCCCACAAAAATAAGATAGTAAGAATACATTCCAGAGCCAGGTGCAGTGGCTCACCCTGTAATCCCGGCACTTCGGGAGGCCAAGGCAGGCAGATCACCTGAGGTCAGGAGTTTGAGACCAGCCAGCCAACATGGTAAAACCCCGTCTCTACTAAAAGTACAAAAATTAGCCAGGCATGGTGGCGGGCACCTGTAATCCCAGCTACTAGGGAGGCTGAGGCAGGAGAATCGCTTGAACCTGGGAGGCAGCGGTTTCAGTGAGCCAAGATCGCACCATTGCACTCCAACCTGGGTGATGAGCGAAACTCCATCTCAAAAACAACAACCACCAAAAAAAAAAATTCCAGGGCCAGGTGCATTGGCTCACACCTGTAATCCTAGCACTTTGGGAGGCCAAGGCAAGAGGATCGCTTGACCCCAGGAATTCGAGGCCAATCTGGGCAACATAGACCCTGTCTCTACAAAAAATAGAAAAAATTAGCTAGACATGTTGGTGTGTGCCTGTGGTCCCAGCTTCTCAGGAGGCTGAGGCTGGAGGATTGCTTGAGCCTGGGTGGTTGAGGTTGCAGTGAGCCATGATCGTGCCACTGCACTCCAGCCTGCATGACAGAGCAAGGCCCTGTCTCAAAAAAAAAAAAAAAAAAAAAAAATTCCAAATATGCTCGCCTCAAATACTGCACAGTCAGAAAGTTTTCTGGGTACCCAGAAAGTTTTCTTTTGAGGTACCCAGAAAACTTTCTGACTGTGCAGTATTTGAGGCGAGCATATTTGGAATTTTTTTTTTTTTTTTTGAGACAAAGTCTTGCTCTGTCTCCCAGGCTGGAGTACAGTAGCATGATTATGGCTCACTGCTACCTCAACCTCAACCTTCCAGGCTCAAGCGATCCTCCCACCTCAGCCTCCCAAGTTGCTAAAACTACAGGTATGTGTCACCATTCTTGGCTAAGTTTTGTATATTTTATAGAGAAGTTTCACCATGTTGGCCAGGCTGGTCTCGAACTCCTGGCCTCAAGCAATCCTCCTGTCTTGGCCTCCCAAACTACTAGGATTACAGGCGTGAGCCACAGCACCCAGCCTGACGGGTATTGAAATTAGCTTCCTGTCTCTTGCTGAGGAGCAAGAGCTTGTGTTCAAAATCCTCGCACCGACAGCCCTGTTCACTGTGTTAACATGGAAAGTTAACCTCTTTATCCGAGACTGTTTCCCCATCCTTAAAACATGGTAAATCCTTCTGCCCCATGGAGGTAGGGGATTATGGCAGATATACAGCAGTGCTTGGCACACAGGGACACACACAGTACACATGAGCATCCTTCCTCCATGAGGATGCCCACTGGTGTGACTGGCCCACTCCTGCCTCCCCTGCCCCCAAGGCACCAGGGTTTTATGCAGAGGAGGGATATGGTAGATCATGCTGGTGTCCACCTGGAGGTGGTATTGGAGACAAATTGGAGCAAAAGAACCCACGTAGGAGGCTGCAAAGAGGGCAGGTTTGAGAAATATTTAGGAGAGAATTGGAGGTACAAGATGAATAACTGAATGTGAGGGAAATAGAAGCAAGAGACAAGGCAAATGCAGACTTTGGTTGGGGGTGATGGGATGGATAATAGTACCACAAAATAACAGAACAAAAGGGGGCAGGCAGTGGCTAGAAGTCACTGGAATTGGGAGGTTTGCCAAAGGAAAAGGGTTCTTCTGTGGTGCGGTAAATTAGGAAAACTGTCTTATGGATGTTCACAGTGATCGCCACCAGCTAATTAAAAGCTCACAATCCTGTGTTAAAATGTGTTGTTTAACCCGGCACTTTCCAAACTTACGTTACTACAGACTGTGTCACTCAGTAGAATCTCACAGGACTATTACTCTACAGAACGCTCTTAGGGAAGAGGTAGCATAGAAGGGAAAATACGGGTTTTAGATTAAGCATAAAGTCCTGGTTCTATATAAGTAAAGCCAGAGTAGGCTCATTTTCCTCTAGACTAGTGGTTCTCAACTGGGAATGATTTTGCTCCCAGGGAGACACTTGGCAATGTCTGGAGATTGGGCTTGGGGTGCTACTGGCATCTACTGGGTAGAGCCAGGGATGCTGCCAAACATCCTACAATGCAGACAGCTCCCCCCACCCCTGCCCAACAAAGAATTATCAGGTCCAAAATGTCAATAGTGCCATTGTTGAGAAATCCTACTCAAGAAGAGTGGAACTCCGAACAATGACTAAGAAACAGATCAAACAGGCACATTTTGACTCTGCCTCCCTTGTGCCTGGCTCTTGAGGATCCAGGAGAGAAAGGATAAACCCCATCGGAAGAAGGGGGGTTTAGGGGTTACAACTTCTCATCACTCTGGGAGCCTTCCGTGCTCACAGAGGTGGTAGGAGTCCTGTCTCCGCTCAAAGCAGGGATAGCTCTGCTGCTAGTTAGCATATCTCAGTAGGAACTGCCTCACGCTTAGGTCAGCTGACATATTGTGTCATCACAGGCTGCTCTGGAATGATGGCTGGGAGACCATCCTAATGCCAGCTGAGTGGGGATCTTGATACTCAGCAGGAGGCTCAGACAAGCAGGGACGGGGCTCCGCATGCAGATACAAACCCCAATCACATTTCCTACACAGCCAATTTTATTCTAAGGTCTACCGGCTTCCTTACTCTAGCGGACAGTCTGCTATTTACTTTGGTGGGGCATAGGCTTCAGTAAAGAGGCCAAGGGGACTGAGGTCACAGTCTTGAAGAGCACTGATATTTAAGGAACAATCAAAAAACATCCAGAGGAAGAGGAGCCCAGACAGGCACCTGAGAAAACGGAAAAACGAGTCACTGGGAGTCAGGGAGCCAGGAAGTCCGACGAGTTCGAGAGAACTGGCCTTCTGCAGATATGTCATTGTCCAACACGAAACTGTCTTCCATTCCAGGACAACCGAGGCTAACCACAGCTCCCAAAACCTGGTCCTTGACGCCGGTCAGCGGACCGGAGAGAAGCCAAACTTAGGAAACTGACGCCTCCGCCGCCGGAAATGAATAACCTGAGCCTCCTAGCCAGGCTGCTTAAGCTCCGCCCCCAACGAGCGAGCCTGCGCAGCTCCCGGCTACGGCCCCTCCCAGCGCAGGCCCACCCCCGTTACGGAGCATGCGCAGTCCTCCTGCCGTCCCGCCCCTCCCTTTCCAGAGCCCCCCGTTCCTTAGAAACCAGGCGGCGCGTTCCCGGTGGCGGCGCCCTGGACTCCGGGGCCCGCGCATCCCCGCCAGCCTTCCTTAAGGCGGATGGGTGGCCGCCGAGACCCCGCCGGACCCATGGTCTCCAGTGCAGCGCGGAGTGGGCGATGCCAGCGTGCCAGGTGAGAGGCGGCCACCGGCGGCGGGTGAGGGCGAAAGAGGGCATGGCGCGGTCGGGAGCGGGCGCCGACAGGGCCTCCTCCGCGGCCCGGCGCCGGAGGTTGGAGGCGTGGACCCGCAGAGCCGGGGCTGGAGGGGGCTTGTTCCAACTGCCTGCTGGCGCGTGGAGTGGAGGGTCGCCTTGGGGTTCGCCCTTTCCACCGTAGAAATAGGACCCGCAGGCTTGGTGGTAGAATTATAGGATTTGGGATCCTGAAAGAACCTGAGACATAACCCATCCTTTTACCAGATGCGAAAACCTAGTCTTCCCTGCCCTGTGCCGAGCGGACCTCCTGACTGTGTGAGGATGGACGCTTTGTGGATGAGGATGTGTGAGGTGTAGAAGCTTCAGACAAAGGGCTCGTGGAGTAGCTGGTTCGTCCCCTTTCAGAATGAGATGGGACTTTTGGGGATAAATCTTTAAGAAACGGGTGTTCCGTTGACAGGTGGAAGAAGGGACACCCCAGAAGGTGCGAGTGGCTCTGCCAGCCCCCATGTGCCCTGTGGCCACGTCTCAATGGCCCTGGCCTACCTTTGTATTTGTAGCTCTGGAAGGAAGCAGATGGACTTGAGACAAAAGGTGAAGTGAGGTATTCCCTTCAAGGCCCTATCACACTTAAAAGTTGAGGGAGGAAGAGTGGACAGGGGCATGAAGGCTTGGGAATGGTTGTGTGAAGAGTTTACCCTCCAGACTGCAGCACGATCTAAAGAACAAGGCAGGATAGAAGAGTTGGATAGGCATCAGGGAAGCTTATTTAACTGTCTTATTTATGTTCATTGTTCCCATAATGTTATCCTGAGGGCAAGAAAGTGGATGCCCTTTTAAATGTCCAGAAAGAACTCGGGCAGGGCACCACCTTTGTGATCTATGGGGCACAAAGCCTCTAAAGGAATAGCCCTTAGTGTGTGGCCCTTAAGTTGAAGGGAACAGCATTTAATTTAGAAAAGGAAGACACATGTATTGTGATGTGGAGCAATATAGAGAAGATGGTTGTTTTTGAGTCGGGGAAGCTAGATTCATTCTTGATAAGGAAACTTATTTCCTTCTGGAAAGCTACGCTAGAGAACAAAAGAGTTTTAAGGCCATCCATTTTACAGAAAATGTGAAAAAATTAACTGCTTTGGGATTGGGAGTTTAGAGAACCTGCCTGGACCAAAAGAGGAAAATTTTCAACAGACGCTTCTGTTGGTCGAATCCTTATTTCACAGATAAAGATTCTTTTGTGAGAGGTTTTCTCTTACCACCTGGTTTTCCCACTTTGCTATGGAATAATCATTGGTTTGGGTCTAATTCTCTATTTATCTATCTATCTATCTATCTATCTATCTATCTATCTATCTATGTATCTATCACTCTGTCACCCAGACTAGAGTGCAGTGGTGTGATCTCAGTTCACTGCAACCTCCGCCTCCCAGGTTCAAGCGATTCTCTGGCTTCAGCCTCCTGAGTAGTTGGGACTACAGGCATGTATCACCATGCCCAGCTAATTTTTGTATGTTTAGTAGAGAAGGGGGTTTCACCATGTTGGCCAGGCTGGTCTCGAACTCCTGACCTCAGATAATCTGCCTGCCTTGGCCTCCCAAAGTGCTGGGATTACAGGTGTGAGCCACCACGCCCAGCCCTCGTTATTATTTTTATTTGCTAGGGCAATTGCTATCTGATTTCTATAGTAATACTAGAACACATTGGTAGTAGAACTAGCAATTTTTTAAAAAGCCTCCTCTGACCCAAAACTTAAAAATTAGAAGTATGTGATTTTTAAAAGATGGTCCCTGATTCTAATCATCAAAGTCAGTTTGTCCCTAGCTTGATAAAAACTAATTTTCTATTTACATTTGACTTTGCAGCAGGTTTTTCCCCTTGCCCTTATAAGAAGATACATTGGCAGTATAATAATATTAACAGGAGAAATCAGTTTAAAGAAGAAAGCTCTGGGCTGGGCGCAGTGGCTCATGCCTGTAATCCTAGCACTTTGAGAGGCCAAGGTGGGTGGATCACCTAAGGTCAGGAGTTTGAGACCAGCCTCACCAACATAGTGAAACCCCGTCTCTACTAAAAATACAAAATTAGCAGGGCATGGTGGTGCACGCCTGTAATCCCAGCTACTTGGGAGACTGAGGCAGGAGAATCGCTTGAACCTGGGAGGCAGAATTTGCAGTGATCCGAGATCGCGCCATTGCATTCCAGCCTGGACAACAAGATCTAAACTCTGTTTCAAAAAAAAAAAAAAAAGAAGAAAACTTTGTCTTGGCTTCATAATTCAGCATTATACCATAACTATGGGTATTATGACTGTGCTTTTTACCGACTTTTCTTCCACCTGTGGGGTTATTTTGTATAAATACCTCAGGAGATATAATGGGGCATTATCAAAAGCAGATGTAACCTCTGGGGAAAATCAGTAGTTAACCAAATTCTGTCAGAAAGGCTTCATGAAAATCACTGTGTTCTGTGCAGAAACCTCCATTACTTTCAGGTTGACCCAGAGGAAGGTAAGACAAGTAGGCCAAAATCAAGTCAAGGTAAAATGGAAGGGAGCAGTTGCCACCTGTGGAACTGGATGGCGTGTGGGAGGGTGTTTTGAATGTGGGCACAAATACTTTGAATGAGCTTTTGGAGAGGGTACTGCTTAAATACGGCTGTGGTGTGCCCTGTGGATTTGTGTGCGTTTTCTGAGCTCCAATCAGAAAAACACTTGTTTTCAGAGAAGGGTAGACTTACAGAGGACTCTGAAAAGTCCTGGTTGCTATGACAGTGAAACCTTTGACAAATAATTACTTAACTTCTATGCCATTTTCTGGAGCAGCTGAGGGCAGTTATCGTATCTGGCCTGTAATAAAGTAATCAACAGTGTTTGACAGGCCAACCATGAGGAAACCCTACCAGATAAACCAGCAATGCTAACAGAAGCTACTTTCACTGAGCTGATTTTCTAGTTTTCCCATAAGAGGAGAAATGGAATGGGAATGCAATGTCATCTGATGTTAGAAGTTGAAATGCAGAGGTCAGTGTTCAGAAAACACAGGATAAGAGAGACCACTAACTTAGAAATAGGAAAAGTGCCTTTCTGATGCCTGAAAAGTCACTCATGCATATTTATTTTTAAATGTTTACTCATTTCGGGACAGGGTCTTGCTCTGTCACCGAGCCTGGAGTACAGTGACGTGATCACAGCTCACTGCAGCCTCTAACTCCTGGGCTCAAGTGATCCTCCTACCTCAGCCTCCTGAGTACCTGGGACCACAGGTGCATGCCACCACAGACAGCTAATAAAACAAGTTTGTTTGTTTGTTTTTTTGTAGAGATAGGGGTCTCTATAACAGGGGGTCCAATTGTAGAACAAATCCACAATTGGAATTAGAGTACATCTAGGAAAGAATGGAATTGGAGATTTTGCTATTTTTGAGAACTTATATACAGTATAGTAATGGAACATTATCTTTCTTACATTCAAAAGTAGTAGATTTATATTAGCAAACTTCAAAGCAAACTGAAATTTGGAGTCTAAAAGTCCTTATTACTTGAAAATTTAAATGGCAGGTGTTTTAAAAAGTGAGAATGAAAGATATTTGAAAAGCTTGGGTTCATGAAAGTTAGAATGATAAGAGATACTGAGAAAAACATGAAAGCAGGAAGAATTCCCTACACTCTAACACCTCCTTATAAATTAGACATTGGGTTGGGAATGAGCTCACTAAAGTATCTTGTCTTCAAAGACAAAAAAAAAAAATGACAATTTTCTCTCATAGTGTTGTGAATAAACACTTAGAAAATATGGATTAGAGCCAGGCGCGGTGGCTCACGTCTGCAATCCCAGCACTTTGGGAGGCTGAGGCAGGTGGATCACCTGAGGTCAGGAGTTGGAGACCAGCCTGGCCAACATAGTGAAACCCCGTCTGTACTAAAAATACAAAAAATTAGCGGGGTGTGATGGCGGGTCCCTGTAATCCCAGCTACTAGGGAGGCTGAGGCAGGAGAATTGCTTGAACTCGGGAGGCAGAGGTTGCAGTAAGCCGAGATTGTGCCATTGCACTCTAGCCTGGGCAACAAGAGCGAAAGTACGTCTCAAAAAAAAAAAAAAAAAAAAAAGAAAATATGGATTAAACATTAAGAAGGAAGAGTCAAATACTTCCACGTTACTTAGTACACTTGAACCCTATCCTTAAGCACTTGTTTGCTAGCTCCTGCTCTTAGAAAGGAGTTGCAAGTAGTGTTTTTGTCCAAGGTACTGTCATTTCTCAAGGTAGCCAGTGATAAAATGTATATACTCTTTGGGACCCTGGATAGTCCTGAAATTCGTGGGAACATAGCTCACTCTCTCTGCCACCTCTCTAAGTCATTCCCAAGAGCTTCTGTAAAGATTTCTATCAGTCCTCTATAATCAAGGATTTGGAATGAAGACTGTGAAAAATGGGAACTGAGTACTTAGTGTGGTCTTCCTTTCTGGCCTGGGATAACTGCGCTACTCTCAAATTGTCAGCTGTCAATTTCTCGTGAGAATAGATAACCCCAAAATAGAATCCAAAACACTTCTACTTGGCTTTGAGATTTTACTGTATCACTTTATAACCTCAAAATCTTTATTATTTACTTTCACAATTGTATTTTACTTAGGATGATAACCTTAGGCAAATCGTGTAATTTCTGGGTCATAATTTTTTTTTTTTTTTGAGACAGTGTTTCTATCTCCCAGGCTGGAGTGTAGTGGCACAATCCCGGCTCACTGCAATGTCCACTTCCCGGGTTCAAGTGATTCTTGTGCCTCAGCCTCCCGAGCAGCTGAGATTACAGGTGTGCGCCTTCATGCCTGGCTAATTTTTGTATTTTTAGTAGAGATGGGGTTTCATCATGTTGGCCAGGCTGGTCTTGAACTCCTGGCCTCAGTGATCAGCTCACCTCAGCCTCCCAAAGTGCTGGGATTACAGGTGGGAGTGACCCTGCCTGGCCTCTGGACCGTAATTTCTTAACCTGTATAACAGGAAGCAAAATGAAAATGTCATAAATGTGTAACAGTAGAGAATGAGAAGCTAGTTCATATGGTCAGTGGCTGTGATATTGTGAAATACATATATGGTCTTCTGTCCCTGTTTCCTGGCATGCAATTTCAATAGGTTGGTGCAAAAGCAATTGCAGATTTTGCCGCAAAGTAATGGCAAAAACCACAATTGCTTTTGCACCAACCAAATCCCTGGAATCTCCTGAGTGATGGTTTTTTGTATGCTAATGAGTTAACTGGTGGCTGGCAGTTCCTGGGTAGTTTCAGGATGGGGACTGGTTATAGGAAACATCAAAGCATGATTAGAGGGTTGTGACTTTCAGCCCCACTCCCCAACCTCTGGGGAGGAGAGCGGGACTGAAGGTTAAGCTGATCATCAATGGCCAGTGGTTTAATCAATCATGCCTAGTTAATGAAGCCTCTATAAACACAGGGAGGGCATGAAAGCTCCAAGCCCCTTCCCCCATACCTTGCCCTATGCACCTGCTTCATCTCTATCCTTTGTAATATTCCTTATAATAAACCAGTAAATATAAGTAAGTGTTTCCCAGAGTTCTGTGAGCTGCTTTAGCAAATCAGTTGATCTGAAGGAGGGAGTCATAGAATCTCCAGTCTGTAGCCCATCAGGCAGAGGCACAGTTGAAACAACCTGGGGCTTTTGATGGCACTGGTAGTTGGGGAGGGGAAGTCTGTGGGATTGAGCCCTCTACCCGGGGGATCTGATGCGATTCTCCAGGTAGATAACGTCAGAATTGAATTGAAAGACACCAGCAGGTGTTGACTGCAGAATTGCTTGCTTGCTTGGTCTGTGTTGATTGTTGTGTGAAAGCAGAGGAAAGGCCAGGCGCGGTGGCTCATGCCTGTAATCCCAGCACTTTGGGAGGCCGAGGCGGGCGGATCACGAGGTCAGGAGATCGAGACCATCCTGGCTAACATGGTGAAACCCCGTCTCTACTAAAAATACAAAAAATTAGCCGGGCGAGGTGGCAGGCGCCTGTAGTCCCAGCTACGCGGGAGGCTGAGGCAGGAGAATGGCGTGAACCCCGGGGGGCAGAGCCTGCAGTGAGCCGAGATCGCGCCACTGCACTCCAGCCTGGGTGAAAGAGCGAGACTCCGTCTCAAAAAAAAAAAAAAAAAAAAAAAAAACAGAAAGCAGAGGAAAAACAATTTGAATTTGTCTTTCCACTTTCACAATGACATACCTATTAGGTAACCCATACAACTATTTATGATAACATGAAAGATGCTTATGTCTGGCCGGTGTGGCAGCTCACGCCTGTAATCCCAGTACTTTCGGAGGCCGAGGTGGGTGGATCACTTGAGGCCAGGAGTTCAAGACCAGCCTGACCAAGATGGCGAAACCCTGTCTCTATAAAAAGTATAAAAAATTAGCTGGGTGTGGTGGTGCACGCCTGTAGTCCCAGCTACTCAGGAGGCTGAGGCAGGAAAATCACTTGAACCTGGGAGGCAGAGGTTGCAGTGAGCCAAGATTGCCCCACTGCACTCCAGCCTGGGCGATAGCAAGACTCCATCTCAAAAAAAAAAAAAAAAGAAAAAGAAAAGAAAAAAAGAAAAATGCTTGCGTCAGAAGAGTAAGTAAAATAACTCAGGATACAAAATTGTGCATACAGTATGATCACAAATACACCAAACAAATGTAAAAACGTAGCCAAAATAGAACATAAGAAAACACCATAGTTTTCTTAGTATTATTATGATTTTTTTGGTTCAATTTCTTTGTAAAAACGTTGGCCACCATTTAACATGTAGTGGCAGCCAGGTGCAGTGGCTCACGCCTGTAATCCCAGCACTTTGGGAGGCTAAGGTAGGCCAGTCACCTGAGGTGAGGAGTTTGAGACCAGCCTGGCCAACATGGTGAAACCCCATCTCTACTAAAAATACAAAAATTAGCTGGGCGTGGTGGCACCTGCCTGAAGTCCCAGCTACTTGGGAGGCTGAGGCAGGAGAATCGCTTTAACCCAGGAGGCAGAGGCTGCAGTGAGCCAAGACCGTGCCACTGCACTCCAGCCTGGGCAACAGAGCAATACTCTGTCTCAAAAAATAAATAATAAATAAATAAATATTAGCCGGGGATGGTGGTGTGTGCCTGTAATCCCAGCTACTCGGGAGGCTGAAGCAGGAGAATGGCTTGAACCCAGGAAGCAGAGGTTGCAGTGAACCGAGATTACGCCACTGCACTCCAGCCTGGGTGACACAGCAAGACTCCTAAAAAAAACAAACATGCAGTGGCAACAAAATGCATCCAGTTTACATGCATCAACAAGTTAAATCACAATACATGAACAACACAAATTTCAAACAAACAGTACTGAAATAACTCGTGTTGCATTTACTACAGTACTTGTACTCCTAATAGAGATGGGTCTAGGCCGGGCACGGTGGCTCAAGCCTGTAATCCTAGCACTTTGGGAGGCCGAGGCGGGTGGATCACGAGGTCAGGAGATCCAGACCATCCTGGCTAACATGGTGAAACCTCGTCTCTACTAAATATACAAAAAATTAGCCGGGCGTTGTGGCGGGCGCCTATAGTTCCAGATACTTGGGAGGCTGAGGCAGGAGAATGGCCTGAACCCAAGGGGCGGAGCTTGCAGTGAGCGGAGATCCCGCCATTGCACTCCAGCCTGGGGGACAGAGCGAGACTCCGTCCCAAAAAAAAAAAAAAGAGATGGGTCTATATTTTAAAAAGTAAACCCTCTTAAAGTTTTTTGCTGGTATAAATGAGGATATAAACTCATTTTCTGAGAGACTTCATCCCCTCTCACTCTATGAAAATTGGTGTGTGAGTGGGGAGAATGATGGCAGGGACTACTAGGTGGCACTGATGTTTCCTTTCCCAGGTGTCAGTGAAACAAACAGTAATGAGGTTACCTGGTTAATGAGTGTGTGTGTGTGAGGTGTGTGTTTGTGTGTGAGTTGTGTGTTTGTGTAATTGAAAGGTGACTATACATGACTGGGCACAGTGGCTCACATCTGTAATCCCAGCACTTTGGGAGGCTGGGGTGGGTGGATCACTTGAGGTCAGGAGTTCGAGATGAGCCTGGGCAACATGGTGAAACCCCATCTCTACTAAAAATACAAAAATTAGCTGGGTGTGGTGATGCGTGCCTGTAATCGCAGCTTCTTGGGAGGCTGAGGCAGGAGAATCGCTTGAACCCAGGAGGTGGAGGTTGCGGTGAGCCGAGATCATGCCACTGCACTCCAACCTTGGTGACAGAGTAGGACTCCATCTCAAAAAAAAAAAAAAAAAAAGAGTGACTATACAGATCTTAAATGTTGCTTTCTAAGACTGCTATTTCTTGTTGACAGGTAGTTTTGACCATTAGGGTTTCTTTGGTGGTGCTTGATGGACAGCAAGTATATTATAGGAAGTTCCATGTGGCAAGTGGTTTCTATGGCAGGGTCGCTCCTGCTAGGAAATGATTCTGTCTGAGAGGCCCTTCTGGGGGTGACTCTGGGAGCACGTGAGATTGTGTAATTGTCCTGCCAGGCATCCTCTGATTGTCAGGGAGAAGGGGGATGGAAGAGAGGTCAGTCATACTTCTGGTTGCTTTTCAGTCTTTTGTATTCATATTCCTGAACTCACATTCAGAAGCTCAGGGGACACAGCTTGTATTTTGGAGCAATGAAGATGATTTAACATAGTATTTCTTATGTGATGTTATTTTCAAAATAAATCACTGTAAGTCAATGACTGTTTTAGTTCTCTTAGCCCTGGGCTTGTTCTTGTTCATGGTGGGTTTTTTTGTTTTTGTTTTTTTGCTTTTTTTTTTTTTCTTTGAGACGGAGTTTCACTCTTGTTGCCCAGGCTGGAGTGCAGCGGTGCAGTCTCGGCTCACTGTAACCTCCCCCTCCTGGGTTCAAGCGATTCTCCTGTCCCACCCTCCCAAGTAGCTGGGATTACAGGCACATGTCACCATGCCTGGCTAATTTTTGTATTTTTAGTAGAGACAGGGTTTTATCATGTTGGTTAGGCTGGTCTTGAACTCCTGACGTCAGGTGATCCGCCCACCTCGGCCTCCCAAAGTCCTGGGATTACAAGCGTGAGCAACCGCGCCTGGCCTCATGGTGGTTTTTTTGACAGTCTCGTTCTGTTGCCCAGGCTGGAGTGCAGTGGTGGGATCTCAGCTTACTGCATCCTCCACGTCCCGGGTTCAAGCGATTCTCATGCCTCAGCCACTGAGATTCAATTATTTTACATCTCCCATTTAGCAGCTAGCTGGAAGATTGTTAACTCACAACTCAACATGGTCATGGCCCAACTAGTAAGCAGTTTTCTGTGTATAAGTAGGTAGTGCTTGTGAAGGGCACTGGACCTTTCCTGTCATGGGGGAACTACTTAGCCTTCCCAGTGATCAGAGACTATGTAATATGGAGTTAGAGAACACCCATCAGGGTCCCTGTGCTCTTGAGTACCCTGAAATCCAGAAGGAAGGCAGATGGGTGACCCAGAGTGTCTTTTGGTACCATTGAAATAGCAAGCACTTTTCTCAGGAACAGAGCACTCCTGTCTATATAGAAAGTAGAAAACACAAGAAAACTTCAATTAGGTTTGCACATTGAAAAATGTTTAGCATGATTAAATACCCTCTTCTTGGGACCACAGATAACACACCTCTCTAGGGTTGGCTACTTCATGTGCATCACAGACAAGTGTGCTTTACCTCAGTGATTCAAAGGCAAAGGTAGAGTCTTGGTTTACATGCCTGCCTCAGGGAAAGGTCTTGGAACACTCACTGTGATCTTCAGTCACATCAGTCCTTGGTATTTGGCTAAGGGTAGCAAGAAATGGAAACTGTAAGCTCCAGGGACCTGGCCTGTTTGGATCACGCTTGTGTGTCCCAACTGCTGGCATAATGCTTGATTCAGGTGGCATTTAAAAATATTAGGAAATGGCTGGGCACAGTGGCTCATGCCTGTTATCCCAGCACTTTGGGAGGCCAGGGCAGGCTGATCACTTGAGGTCAGATGTTCGAGACCATCCTGGCCAACATGGTGAAACCCCGTCTCTACTAAAACTACAAAAATTAGCCAAGTATGGTGGTGTGCACCTGTAATCCCAGCTACTCGGGAGGCAGAGGCATGAGAATTGCTTGAACCCTGGAGGCGGAGATTGCAGTAAGCTGAGATGGCGCCACTGCACTCCAGCCTGGGCAACAGAGGGAGACTCCGTTTCAAAAAATAAATAGGCTGGCTGTGGTGGCTCATGCCTATAATCCTAGCACTTTGGGAGGCTGAGGCAGGTGGATTAGTGGAGGTCAGGAGTTCAAGACCAGCCTGGCCAACATGGTGAAACCCCGTCTCTACTAAAAATACAAAATTAGCTGAGCGTGGTGGTATGCACCTGTAATCCCAGCTACTTGAGAAGCTGAGGCAGAAGAATCACTTGAACCTGGGAGGCGGAGGTTGCAGCAAACTGAGATTGCGCCATTGCACTCCAGCTTGGGCAAAAAAGAGGGAAACTCCACCTCAAAAAAATATATATAAAATAAATAAATAAATAAATACCTAATATAGCCAGTAGATAAGTACTTTGCCTATGTTAATAACTAGCTGAGGCAGGGCGCGGTGGCTCACGCCTGTAATCCCAGCACTTTGGGAGACCGAGGCAGATGGATCCCGAGATCAAGAGTTCAAGACCAGCCTGACCAATACGGTGAAACCCAATCTCTACCAAAAATACAACAATTAGCCTGGTGTGGTGGCACATGCCTGTAATCCCAGCTACTCAGGAGGCTGAGGCAGGAGAATCTCTTGAACCTGGGAGGCGGAGGTTGCAGTGAGCCAAGATCACACCACTGCACTCCAGCCTGGGCCACAGAGGGAGACTCCGTTTCAAAAAAAAAAAAAAACAAACAAAAAAACAACAACAAAAAACCTCATAGTCATCCAGATACTTCTATGGGTGTTAAGTTTACTTCTCCTTTATGATCCAATTTATCTGATCCTTTTGTACACTGGGTAGTTATGCTTCATAGGATAGATCATTAGCCTGTCATTAGTGTCCTTCCTGGGACACTGTGTGGAGCAAGGTAGCATGAGGAGCTGACATCTCTGGCTGGGGCTTGGTCTGTTCTCTGATAACATGGTAGTTGCCTAGCAGTTTACTGCCATGTCAACTTATAGAGCTGGAGGGATAGCATTTCTTTCCTTTGCCTTTCCTTTATTTATTTATTTATTTATTTATTTATTTATTTATTTATTTTTGAGACAGAGTCTTACTCTGTCCCCCAGGCTGGAGTGCAGTGGTATGATCTCAGCTCACTGAGATCCCGGGTTCAAGCGATTCTCCTGCCTTGGCCTCCCAAGTAGCTGGGATTACAGGCATGCACCACCATGCTCAGGTAATTATTATTAATATTTTGTATTTTTAGTAAAGACAGGGTTTCTCTATGTTGGCCAGGCTGGTCTCGAACTCCTAGCATCAGGTGATCCACCTGCCTTGGCCTCCCAAAGTTCTGGGATTACAGGCGTGAGCCACCACGTCCGGCCTGTATGCTCATTTTTCAATCGTTACTCTGCACCTACTCCATGTCAGGCACTGTGCTCTGTCCTGGTGACATAGCAGCATGTGAGACAAGCAAGGTCCTGCCATCATGACAGACACTAAATAGGTGAGCCAGTGAAGCATGCTGAGCCCTTGAAAGCCAAAGCTCAGGCTGCTGTGGGGACTGTGAATAGAATCACTTAACCAGCTGAGGCACAGCTTCTCTGAAGAAATGATGTTTAACTGGAGACCTAACAGATCTCTTGAGAAGGAGTTAACCTGGGATAGTCGAAAAAGGTTGTCCCAGGCAAAGCAAACAGCATGGCCCACAATCTCTGAGCAGAACTGAAAGGGTCAGGTATGGTAGCTTTTAGCCTGACAAATGCAGTCATAGGAGAAAGATGAAGAAGGGCCCCACCCACACTGGGGAGATGCTTTGTGAGCCCCATCAAGGAATTTGGGCTTTATCCTATGGGCTTAAGGGTTGGGGGAGAAAATGGTCAGAACCAGGAGAGAGACATCAGGATGTCCAGTTGATGGAATGGAAGGATGGACTGGCCGTGGGGGCGAGGAGGCTTCACTGCAGCCATAGTGGTTCCTTATGAACTGGTCAGGTTTGAGTCACTATCATTTATTTGGGTCCATTATCACTTGCCTTCCCTTCACATTTGTCTGTTGGCATTTGACTCAATATGACCCTCAGATGCTAGGTCACTGTGGTCCTGCAAGGCTCACTCAACACAATATACTTCTCTGGTAAGAGGGAGGAAACTTGACTGCAAGGGGACTGAGGTGATGGATAGGCCTGGGTCATGCCCTGTGGAGGAGGTGTAATGGTGGGAGAGACAGTTCTATGTGAGAGCAGTGTCTTGGCATATCATGATGTAGCAGAAGACAGAGCAGCAGCTCATCTTCCTAACCCCAAGCATCAGGCAGAGCTATTATGATGCTTTTTTTCTTTCCTGAACCTTCAAACCAGATTCTGCTCCAAACTACTTAGGCTAGTGACATAAGGAATCTCTTTATTACTTTTTTTTTTTGAGACGGAGTCTCGCTCTGTTGCCCAGGCTGGAGTGCAGTGGCGCCATCCCTGCTCACTGCAAGCTCTGCCTCCCGGATTCACGCCATCCTCCTACCTCAGCCTCCCGAGTAGCTGGGACTATAGGCGCCTGCCACCACACCCGGCTAATTTTTTGTATTTTTGGTAGAGATGGGGTTTCACCGTGTTAGCCAGGATGGTCTCAATCTCCTGACCTTGTGATCCACCTGCCTCAGCCTCCCAAAGTGCTGGGATTACAGGCATGAGCCACCACGCCTGGCCTCTTATATTACATTTTTAAGCATATCGCAAGAGCCTACTGATGGTTTTGGTGAGCTCAGTATATATAGTTTTGTATAGTATGGGTTTGATGAGCTCAGTATATATGTCTTAGTTTATTGACTGACTGTGCAGGAACCAGGTCTGAAATCTTTCATTCTTTCAGCAAATATTTAGCACCAACTACATGTCAGACCTTGTTTTAGGCAGTGGGGATATAGCAGTGAACAAAACAGACAAAAAATTTGTTGTCTTCAAGGAGGATACATTCTGGCAGGGATGGTGGGGAGAGACAAACAATGGAAAAATACACCTGTTTCTGAAAAGACAACATGGAATTAGAGACCTGAAGGAAACGTGAGAGAGAGAGAAAGCCAAATGGATGTCTGCACAATAGAGGACAGTGCCAGTGCAAAGGCCCTGAGGCAAGATGTACCTGACATGTTTGTGTGCAGACACCAGAAAGCTACCGTTACTGGAGCAGAGTGAGTGAAGGAAGAGCGAGTAGGATATAAGATCAGAAAGGTAGGCTGGGTGCAGTGGCTCCGGCCTGTAATCCCAGCACTTTGGGAGGCCAAGGTGGGCGGATCACGAGATCAGGGGATCAAGACCATCCTGGCTAACATGGTGAAACTCCGTCTCTACTAAAAATACAAAAAATTAGCTGGGAGTGGTGGCATGCGCCTATAGTCCCAGCTACTTGGGAAGCTGAGGCAGGATAATCACTTGAAGCCAGGAGACAGAGGTTGCAGTGAGCTGAGATTGCGCCACTGTACTCCAGCCTGGGAGGGAGAGCGAGACTCTGTCTCAAAAAAAAAAAAAAAAAATCAGAAAGGTAAAAGGAGTGTGGGATTGCAGACATATATTATGTAGGGCCTTGTAGATCAGTGAAAGAACTTTGGCGTTTACTCCAAGAGAGAAGGAAGCCTTTGGAGGGTTTGGACAGAGGAGTGGCTTGATCTGACTACATTTTAATCGAGTTCCTCTCAGTGGTTGCAATAATGTAGGGGAGAGGTAAGGGTGGATTGAACAAAGATGGTAGTAATAGCAGTTGTGGGAGGTGCTTGGATGCAGGGTATATTTTGAAGGTAGAGAGTCAGCAAGACTTGTTAATGGATCAGATGTGAAGTGTGAGAGAAAAAGAAGAAACAAGGATAACTCCAAGGTTTTAACTTGAGCATTTGAAAGGTTTGTGTTACCAGTTTCTGAGATGAAGGCATTGTGGGAAGAGTATGTTTGGTGGGGAGAAACATCAGGAGTTTTAAGTTTGAGATGCCTATTAAACATCCAAGTAGAGATGTTAATAGGCGGTTATTTGTACCCGTCTGGAGCTTAAAGAGGACCTGGCTGATAACTTTGGGAGTCATCAGGGAATAGATAACATTTAAAAGCCATGACACTGAATGGAACCACCAAGGGAGTGAGTATAGATAGAAAAGACAAATAGACTGGGGACTGAGCCATGGTTACTACAGTCACCATCAGGAGAAACGAGCAGAAGGAACCGAGAAGTGGTCAGAGAGGTAAGAGGAAAATCAGAAGAAATTTGTATTGTGGAAGTCAGGTGAAGAGTGTTTCAAGGAGGTTGGAATCTGCCATGTCAGATGCTGCTGATAAGTCAAAGTGGGATGAAGGTGAGAATTGACCACTGGATTTAATTGTATTTGACAAAGATGAGATAGCTGAAGCTTGGTTATTTGTAGTATGATTTACAACCAATAATCTAGGGTTTTCAGTCATGATGCCTGAACACAGAGCATCATGAGAGAGTTGCATAATTGCAGTTTGAAGTTCTAAACATTTTATTTACTTTTCCTTCCTACCTCTTTTGGACTCTTCATTCTGAAGAAATGCTTTTGGGTCTGGTTACTGCTCTGGGGAAGGGGGGCGTCTGTTAATCACAAATTGGGGTTTTAATGACATTGGGCTGCTGTGCCTTTTACTGCACTACCAGTGTCAATGTTTGGGTTTTTTTCATGGTGATGAAGACTTTATTCAGGACCATGGTGACAGGTATAGGTACCTCTGCAATGAGTCTTGCAGTCGGGGAGAGAGACTGAGCTGAACTCTGAATATAGCACAGCAAGTGGGGATTGATAGTCAAGGAGAGGGTAGGGTCAGTGGATAGAAAATGACTCACAATGTCAGTGTTTTTATCGTAATTGAGCCTCAGAGTGTGAAACCTTTCTCACGTGGAACTCAAAGTGCATTATAAATCTGTCATTGAACACTTTTAAAAATAAGGCTAACTGGCCGGGCACAGTGGCTCACACCTGTAATCCCAGCACTTTGGGAGGCCGAGGCGGGCGGATCACGAGGTCAGGAGATGGAGACCATCCTGGCTAACATGGTGAAACCCCGTCTCTACTAAAAAACAAAAAAATAGCCGGGCGTGCTAGCGGGCACCTGTAGTCCAGCTACTCGGGAGGCTGAGGCAGGAGAATGGCGTAAACCCGGGAGGCAGAGCTTGCGGTGAGCCGAGATCGCACCACTGCAGTTCAGCCTGGGCGACAGAGCGAGACTCCGTCTCAAAAAAAAAACAAAAGCTAACTTTGGGAGGCCAAGGCGGGCAGATCACTTGAGGTAAGGAGTTTGAGACCAGCCCAGCCAACATGGTGAAACCCGGTTTCTACTAAAAATACAGGGCTGGCATGGTGGCTCATGCCTATAATCCCAGCACTTTGGGAGGCCAAGGCAGGAGGATCATTTGAGCCCAGGAGTTCGAGGTTACAGTAAGCTATGATCACCCCACTGCATTCCAGCCTGAGCAACAGAGCAAGACCCTGTCTCTAAAAATATAATAAATAAAAATACAAAAAAAATTAGCTGGGCGTCGTGGTGCACACCTGTATCCCAGGTACTCGGGAGGCTGAGGCAGGAGAATCACTTGCACCCAGGAAACAGAGGTTGTGGTGAGCCAAGATTGCGCCACTGCACTCCAGCCTGGGTGACAGAGGGACACTCTGTCCCCTAAAAATAAAAAATAAACATAAGGCTAATTTGGCTGGGTATGGTGGCTCATGCCCATAATCCCAACACTTTGGGAGGCTGAGACAGGCGGATCACTTGAGGACAAGAGCTGAATACCAGCCTCAAGACCAGCCTAGGCAATATGGGAAACCCTGTCTCTACCAAAAATACAAAAAAAAATACCTGGGTGTGGTGGCATGTGCCTGTGGTCCTAGCTACTCAGGGGGCTGAGGTGGGAGGAATGCTTGAACCTAGGAGTCAGAGGTTGCAGTGAGCTGAGATCATGCCACTGCACTCCAGCCTGGTGACAGAGTGAGACCCCATTATAATAATAATAAGGCTAATTTATATCCTGTTGAGTCTGTCATAGCACCATTCTTTTCCTTTATAGCATTTAATCTCAAATCGTAATTACATATTTATGTGATTATTTGATTATCTTATCACTCCTCTTAGACTGTACACTCTATGCAAGCAGAAACTGTATCTGTTTGGCTTACTGAAGTATCCTGTGCTTTGCTGAGGCCTGGCTCACTCATAGTCTGTGCTTAATAAGTATTTATTAATCAACCTACATAAATTACAGGTGTCATTTTATACACAAGCACCTAAAACACGTGATCAGCTTAGCTAATGTCCCAATCTTTTTTTTTTTTTTTTTTTTTTTGAGATAAGCTCTGTTGCCCAGGCTGGAGTACAGTGGTGCAATCACAGCCCACTGCAGCCTTGACCTATACTGGGCTCAAGAGATCCTCCCACCCCAGTCTCCTCTCCTGAGTATCTGGGACTACAGGTTTGTGCCACCATGCCTAGCTAATTTTTGTATTTTTTGTAGAGAAGGAGTTTTGCCATGTTGCCCAGGCTGGTCTCAAACTCCTGGGCTCAAGTGATCCACTTGCCTCGGCCTCCCAAAGTCCTGGGATTACAGGTATGAGCCACTGCTCTCAGCCCTACAGTTTGTTTTAAGTTAGGTTGAGGATCTGTCTCACTTCATAACTAGGGCCGTGACCCTCACCTCTGGCCCCAGTGCTTTATATTAGGATGAAATTACTGAAAAGAATTCACAGAAAAATCAAATTATCAAATGAGTCTTATTTGCATTTCAAATAAAGAGAATTCTACAGTATGGGTCTTGACACTGGCCCTTTGGAATGTGCCTGAGGGGACAGAAGTGTGCAGCAAGTCTGTGGAGGTGCCTCTCAGGATGCAGTGCTCTGGAAGGTGTGGGGCTGGGTCTGGGGCTAGTCTCATGGTGAGTGGCCCTTAAGGCACAGTGGAGGCTGACACTAAGTGAGGGCTTGCCACTCTTTCAGTGCCAAGTCTTATTGCCCAACCTGTATAGCTACAACTACAAACTGATACATACCAATGCTCTATGAATAGCCATCATTAAATTTGCTTGCCAGAAATGATACCAGTGAACCCCTTTTGAACCCTCCCTTCCTCAGTATGAGTTGTTCATGAGTGGTGAGGACTTCCTAACATCTGGAGCTCAGCCACTCACCCAGTGTGACACTGCCCAGGGAAAAGTGCCATCTTCAGATACGCTCAGCAAGTGCTGGGATTCATCAGCCTATTGGGCCTTAGCTTGAAGTTACTTTCTCAGAAAACTTATTCTCTTGGCCCCAGCCTGTACCGATGATGTCCCCAAAAGTAAGCTTACAGGTTTTTTTGTTTGTTTTAAAGGAAAGAGACTTCTAATTCACACATATCCGTTTAGTTTGATTACAGACCTGAATTTGCAAGGTGTGAACAGGTTGTTCTATGTCCTTGGGCACAACTATTTAAGGTGATTAAAAATTAAGGTATAATTTACATACAATTAAAAACACAGATCTTAAGTATTCAATTTGATGAGTTTTGACAGTTGTACCACCATGTAACCCAAGCACCAAACAAGATACAGAACATTTCCATCACTCTAGAATGTAGCCTTGTGCCCCTTTCTGTTCGATTCCCTCCACCTCAGCCACCACCGCCACTGTCGCCTTCTGACTAGTGTCACTATAAATAAGCCTGGCTTATTCCTGAATTTCAAAAAAATGGAATTCTACAGTATGGGTCTTTTGTGTGTGGGCCTGCCATCTTTCACTCTACATAATATTTTTAAGATTCATACAGGCTAGGCGAGGTGGCTCATTGTAATCCCAGCACTTTAGAAGACTGAGGCAGGAGGATCACTTGAGGCCAGCAGGTTGAGACCAGCCTGGGCAACATAGTGAGACTCCCATCTCTACAAAAAATTAATAAAATTTTTAAAAAGAAAAAAATTCATTAATAGTTAATTTCTTTTTACTGTTTTACTGTATTCCATTGTGTGACATCATAATTTATGATGTTCTGTGAACATTTGTTTCTAGCGTGGGGCCATTATGAATAAGGCTGCTGTGAACATTTGTATAATTTTTTGTGTGGATTTCTGTTTTTATTTTCTTAGATAAATATCTATAAGTGGAGTTGCTGTGATTGGGTTGATATATGTTTAACTATAAGAAACTGTCAATTTTCCAAAGTGGTTGTACTGTTTTACACTCCCACCAAGAATGTATGAGAGTTCCATTTGCTGCATATCCTCTCCAAACTTCAGGATTGTCTTTTTTTTTTTTTTTTTTTTTTTGAGATGGAGTTTCACTCTGTGGCCCAGGCTGGAGTGCAATGGCGCGATCTCGGCTCCCTGCAACCTCCGCCTCCTGGGTTCAAGCAATTCTCCTGCCTCAGCCTCCTGAGTAGCTGGGATTACAGGCATGCACCACCACACCAGGCTATTTTTGTTTTTTCAGTAGAGATGGGGTTTCACCATGTTGGCCAGGATGGTCTTGAACTCCTGACCTCAGGTGATCCACCGGTCTCGGCTTCCCACAGTGCTGGGATTACAGGCATGAGCCACTGCGCCCGGACATTTTTTTTTTTTTGAGATGGAGTCTCGCTCTGTTGCCCAGGCTGGAGTGCAGTGGCACTATTTCAGCTCACTGCAAGCTCCACCTCCTGGGTTTACACCATTCTCCTGCCTCAGCCTCCCAAGTAGCTGGGACTTCAGGTGCCCGCCACCATACCTGGCTAATTTTTTTGTATTTTTAGTAGAGATGGGGTTTCACCATGTGTTAGCCAATATGGTCTCAATCTCCTGACCTTATCATCTGCCCGCCTCGGCCTTCCAAAGTGCTGGGATTACAGGCATGAGCCACCATGCCCGGTGACAATTTTTTTAATTGGGTGGTTCATCTTTTTATTGTTGATTTGTAGGAGTTCTGCAGACAAGTCCTTTGTTACATATATATTCAGCTCATATTTTTTCCCAAACTGTGGCTTGCATTTTCATTTTTTTAATGATGTATTTTAATGAGCAGAAATTACTTTAAATTTTGAAATCCAGTTTTCATGAGTTAGTGCTTTCTGTGTCCTGTCCTAGAAATCCTTACCCCATGATTTCAAAAAGTACTCTCTGATGTATTTTTCTAGAAACTTTATGGTTCTGGCTTCTACATTTGGGTCTCTGATCTGTCTTGAATTAATTTTTTTTTTTTTTTTGAGACAGAGTCTCGCTCCGCCGCCCAGGCTGGAGTGTGCAGTGGCGCAATCTTGGCTCACTGCAAGCTCCGCCTCCCGGGTTCACGCCATTCTCCTGCCTCAGCCTCTCCAAGTAGCTGAGACTACAGACGCCCACCACCACGCCTGGCTAATTTTTTGTATTTTTAGTAGAGACAGGGTTTCACCGTGGTCTCCATCTCCTGACCTCGTGATCCACCTGCCTCGGCCTCCCAAAGTGCTGGGATTACAAGCGTGAGCCACCGCGCCCGGCCTTCAATTAATTTTTGCACATAATAGTGAGAGAGATGGGTTAAGGTTAATTGTTTGCCATATGGCTATCCAATTGTTCTAACATCATTTCTTAAGAAGAATTTTTTTCCCCATTGAATTAATTTAATGCTTTGGCTGAAAAACAACTTACTGCATTTGTGTGACTTGCAAGGTAAAGATAGTATTACAAGACTATAACTTTGTCTATAGAAATCTCTAATGGCTCTTTTTAAAAGCCTGGCGCTGAGAAATAAAAAGCATATTTTGTAATTTAAAAAAGTATGGTCAGGCCAGGCGCAATAGCTCACGCCTGTAATCCCAGCACTTTGGGAGGTCAAGGCAGGCATATCTCACAAGATTAGGAGTTCAAGACCAGCCTGGCCAATGTGGTGAAACCTCATCTCTACAAAAAATACAAAAATAAGCTGCGCGTGGTGGCACGCATCTGTAATCCCAGCTACTCGGGAGGCAGGAGAATTGCTTGAACCCCGGAGGCGGAGGTTGCAGTGAGCTGAGATTGCACCACTGCACTCCAGCCTGGGCGGCAGAGCAAGACTCCGTCTCCAAAAAAAAAAAAAAATCACAGGGAAAACTATAACAGGCACTTTTTTTTTTTTTTTAAAGACAGAGTTTCACTCTGTTGCCCAGCCTGGAGTGCAGTGGCACGATCTCGGCTCACTGCAACCTCCGCCTCCCGGGTTCAAGTGATTCTCCTGCCTCAGCCTTCTGAGTAGCTGGGACTACAGGCATCTGCCACCGTGCCCAGCTAATTTTTTGTATTTTTAGTAGAGACAGAGTATCACGATGTTGGCCAGGCTGGTCTCAAACTCCTGACCTCAAGTGATCCGCCCGCCTTGGCCTCCCAAAGTGCTGGGATTACAGGTGTGAGCCACCGCACCCAACCTATTACAGGTACATTTTTTTTTTTTTTTTTTGAGACGGAGTCTTGCTCTGTCACCCAGGCTGGAGTGCAGTGGCGCAGTCTTGGCTCACTGCAAGCTCTGCCTCCCGGGTTCACGCCATTCTCCTGCCTCAGCCTCTCCGAGTAGCTGGGACTACAGACGCCCACCACCACGCCCGGCTAATTTTTTGTATTTTTAGTAGAGACAGGGTTTCACCATGGTCTCGATCTCCTGACCTCGTGATCCGCCCGCCTCGGCCTCCCAAAGTTCTGGGATTACAAGCGTGAGCCACCGCGCCCGGCCTACAGGTACATTTTTTAAAAGCTTGGATGGAACCACCCAGGCTCCATTCATCTATACATTTTTGAAGAGCTCGCTGCTGCTAATAGGATCAGGGAGACACAATGCCAGAACAGGTAATGACACTTGAAAAAACCTGTAGGTAGGCCAGGCACGGTGGCTCACGCCTGTGTTCTCAGCACTTTGCGGGGCTGAGACGAGTGGATAACTTGAGGCCAGGAGTTCAAGACCAGCCTGGCCAACTTGGCAAAACCCTGTCTCTACTGAAAGTACAAAAATTAGCTGGGCGTGGTGGCACATGCCTGTAATCTCAGCTACTTGGGAGGCTGAGGCAGGGGAATTCCTTGAACCTGGGAGGCGAAGGTTGCAGTGAGCTGATATCATGCCACTGCACTCCAGCCTATGCAACAAAGTGGGATTCTATCTAAAAAAAGAAAAGAAAAAACTGGCAGGCGATCAAAAGTATTCTTGAAGATATACTGAGAGGTATTTAGGATGAATAATGGATACCATGGCAGGGAAAACAACTATTCAACTCCTATATTTCTCTTTCATCAGAGACCCAGCTGGAAGGACCAAGTGCAGGGAAGATAGAATACCCAGTGCCCAGTGGGTTTGTTTCTTCTGATCAATTTGAATTACATCCCATGGGTCTCAGAAAAGTAGCAGCTTTCCATGATATACTTCATAAACTACTGTCAATAAGCGTTGAGGCATTGTGGAGTAGAGGCAGGTGCCAGATGATAGGAGATACACAACGTCTGTGATGTTTGAGCCTGATGCTGGTGATTCCTCAGAACTATGCAAGAACATCTCATCAAACAAATGATCCCTGAGCACCTAGAAAGAGAACTGGAGAACACTGCAAGGTGTGTGGATTTATAAAGGACATCATCATCTAACATTTATTAAGGCCTAACTCTGTGTCAGGTGCCTATACACATCTGGTTGTTGGCCTTGTGGATATATGGTCAGTTCTGACTGTGTGTGCACTTGGCAACAATTTGGTTTTTTTAGTATGCTTGCTGGATTATTAGTAACCTTGAGGGGAGTGCCAAATATAAATATCATTTATTTAGATCTGAGCTGTGGGGGTTTTTTGTAGTCTCTCATCCCATTGGGCAAAAAGAGAAATGAGAGCTAGTATAGTTCTGTGAAATTGTAATTACTGTACTTGAAATCACTAATCCAAAAAACGATGGCAGCCTCAGTTTCCACATCTGTAAAATGAAGATAATAATAATGGCACCTGCCTCTGGAAGTTATAATTGTTAAATCAGATGATGCCTGTAAAGCATGGGGCATGTAATGTTTACTCAAAAAGAGATGTTGTTATGCTGATCTCATTTTCAGCTGACACAAAGCTGGTAGGGACAGTGAGTAAATATCCAAAATTATCTCATCTGGTAAACAGTCACCCAAATTAAACTAAATGAAATTTATTAGAGTGAAAATTTAAAGTACTGAACTCGGGGTCAAAAAACTATAATTTATACTCCCAAGTTCATAGCAGCATTATGGACATAGTAAAATGTAGAAGCAACCCGAGCATTCACTGACAGATAAATGGATAAGCAAAATGTGGTATCTACACACGATGGAGTATTATTCAGCCTTTATAAAAGGAAGGAAAATCTGATACATGCTACAACATGGATGAACCTTGAGGACATTACACTGAGTGAAATCAGCCAGACATAGAAGCACAAATACTGTATGATTCCACTTATGTGAGGTACCTAGGGTAGTCAGATTCAGAGACAGAAAGTAGAATGGTGGTTGCCAGGGGCTGGGCAGATGGGTAATGGGGAGTTACGTCATCTCTTCCAGGAAGTCTTTCCTGCCTGTACACTGCCTCTAGCCCCTGTAGTTAATGGTGCTCTTCTCTGCACCAGAGGCAAGTTTCTGTTGCTCTGCCTGTCTACCATATGACAGATTTGCTCAAGTGCCTGTCTGATCTGTGGAGTTCTTTGAGGGTACAGGTAACATCTGATTCATCTTTTCAGTGTCAAAATCTGCAAGAAATTGTGTTTTATCCTCAAGTCACCTCCTGGTGGTAATTCCAGACAGAAAGGGGCAGGGGTGACAGTTCCTGCCAGTTGAGATTGCCTCCTTTAAAGAACATTTCCAGACATTCTACCAAACTATACCTGCTATATTTATCTCATTTGACACACCTCTTTACAAGGAATGCTAGGAAATACAGGTTTTTTTCCTTTTTTGTTTTGTTTTGTTTTTGAGACAGAGTTTTGCTCTTGTTGCCCAGGCTAGAGTGCAAAGGCGCGATCTCGGCTCACCACAATCTCCACCTCCCAGGTTCAAGCGATTCTCCTGCCTCAGCCTCCCAAGTAGCTGGGATTACAGGCATGCGCCACCATGCCCGGCTAATTTTGTATTTTTAGTAGAGATGGGGTTTCACCATGTTGATCAGGCTGGTCTGGAACTCCCAACCTCAGGTGATCCGCCCACCTCGGCCCCCCAAAGTGCTAGGATTACAGGCATGAGCCACCGTGCCTGGCCAGGAAATACAGGTTTTAACTCTGCACTTTAAAACCCCAACGTTATAAAGACTGTTGGCAGGAAAGAAGGATTCTTAGGCACCTTCTGCTGAGGGTCTGACCACTATACAAGCTGCCTAGTGAGTGAGTGACCTCTAAAGTTATCCACTGACTCCACAATTCCCAGAATCTGATTTCTCACACACAGTGAGGTGGGTGATTATTTTTTTACTATAATCCTGGCTAGTGGCCGGGCGCAGTGTCTCACTCCTATAATCCCAGCACTTTGGGAGGCCGAGGCGGGCAGATCATGTGAGTTCAGGAGTTCAATGCTAGCCTGGCCAACATGGTGAAACCCCATCTCTACTAAAAAATACAAAAATTAGCCAGGCACAGTGGCACACACCTATGATCCCAGCTACTCAGGAGGTTGAGGCAGGAGAATCACTTGAACCCAGGAGGCAGAGGTTGTAGTGAGCTCAGATGGTGCCACTGTGCTCCAGACTGGGCAACAGAGCAAGACTCCATCTCAAAAAAAAAAAAAAATCCTGGCTACCTTCATGACAATACTGTGTCACTTGGAGTTCCTGGGCCTTATAACAGAGCGTAGGACAGGGGTCAGCAAATCTTTTCTGTAAAGGGCCAAATTGTAAATTTTTTTTTTTTTTTTTTTTTTTTTTTTTGAGACAGAGTCTCACTCTGTCACCCAGGCTGGAGTGCAGTGGTGCCATCTCGGCTCACTGCAAGCTCCGCCTCCCAGGTTCACACCATTCTTCTGCCTCAGCCTCCTGAGTAGCTGGGACTACAGGCGCCGGCCACCACGCTCGGCTAATTTTTTTGTACTTTTAGTAGAGATGGGGTCTCACCGTGTTAGCCAGGATGGTCTGGATCTCCTGACCTCGTGATCCGCCCGCCGTGGCCTCCCAAAGTGCTGGGATTACAGGCGTGAGCCACCACGCTTGGCTACTTTTTTTTTTTTTTTAAGACAGAGTCACTCTGTTGCCCAGGCTGGAGTGCAGTGACATGATCTCTGTTCACTGCAACCTCCGCCTCCCAGGTTCAAGTGATTCTTCTGCCTCTGCCTCCTGAGTAGCTAGGATTACAGGTGAACACCCTGAAGCCTGGCTAATTTGTGTATTTTTAGTAGAGACAGTATTTCACATGTTGGTCTCAAACTCCTAGCCTCAAGCAATCTGCCTGCCTCAACCTCTCAAAATGCTGAGATTATAGGTGTGAGCTACCGCACCGGCCTCCAAATTTTAAATATTTTAAGCTGTGTGGGCCGTATGGCTTCTGTTGTACCTACTCTGCTATTGATGGTACAAAAGCAACCATAAATAGAGGAGTAGGTAAACAAATGGGTATGACTGTGTTCTGTCATACCCATAAAGCTATTTACAAAAACAGTTATCAGATTGGATTTCTCCCACCCCTGTGATAGGCAGTGGGTTGTGGCCTCTAGTTAGGCAGAAGCTGGGGCTCTACAGACTAGATACAGAGAAGGTAAGATGATGTTCGGGCAGTCTGGGAAAAAACAATTCACAAATCTCAGCCTCCACACCAAAGTCTCAACAGTCGGGCTTTTTGAGTTCCATGTTTCTCTTAAGGACACTGCAGTTTCTCAGTCACTTAGAACTTCAGGGTCTTTTTTTTTTTTTTTTTTAAGTGGGGTCAGTCACATTTATTGAAGTATAATTTACAGAACAGTGAAGTTTATCCTTTTTCTGTATATTCTGTGCTATCAGTTTTGACAAATGCTGTCATGTAATTGCCACCCTAGACAAGATACAGAAGTTTCATCACCCCATAAAAATTCCCCTGTGCCCCTTTGTTGTCTACACTTAGCCCTAGTTCCAACCTTTGACAACCACTGATCTACTCTTTGTCCCTATAGTTTTGCTTTTCCATTATGGCATTTAAATGGGATCACACAGTATGGTGCCTTTGAGTAGGGCATCTTTCAGTTAGCAGAATGCATTTGAGATTTGTTCATTGTGGCATACATCCGTAGTATGTTCTTTCCATTGCTGAGTAGTATCCATTGGCGTTGATATACTACTGTTTATCTGTTCACCAATTGAAGGATATTTATGTTGATTACAAGATGTGGCAATTATGAATAAAGCTGCTGTAGACATTCACATAGAGGTTTTGTGTGAATATAAGTTTTCATTTCTCTTGATAAGTACTAAACCTAGAAGTAGGATTGCTAGGTTGTGTGATAGGTATCTATTTAGCTTTATAAGATGGCAAACTTTTCCAAAGTGGCTATATTATTTTACATTTTCACCAATAATGAATAGTTGCTTCCTACCCTTGCCAGTATTTGATATCAGGTTTCCTGAATTTCAGACATTGTAATGTGTATTTAATAAGTTTTAATTTGTATTTCTTTTCTTTTTTTTTTTTTTGAGACAGAGTCTCACTCTGTCACCCAGGCTGGAGTGGAGTGCAGTGGCACAATCTCGGCTCACTACAACCTCTGCCTCCTGGGTTCAAGTGATTCTCCTGCCTCAGCCTCCTGAGTAGCTGGGATTACAGGCGTGCACCACCACGCCTGGCTGATTTTTTTTTTTTTTTTCTAGTAGGAACGGGGTTTCACCATGTTGGCCAGGCTGGTCTCGAACTCCTGATCTCGGATGACCCGCCCGCCTCGGCCTCCCAAAGTGCTGGGATTACAGGCATGAGCCACTGAACCCAGCCTTAATTTGTTTTTTTGTTTGTTTTTTTGTTTTGTTTTTGTTTTTTTGAGACGGAGTCTTGCTCTGTCACCCAGGCTGGAGTGCAGTGGCACAATCTCAGTTCACTGCAACCTCTACCTCCCGACTTCAAGCAGTTCTCCTGCCTCACCCTTCCAAGCAGCTGGGTTTACAGGCGCCCACCACCATGCCTGGCTAATTTTTGTATTTTTAGTAGAGACAGGGTTTCACCATGTTGGCCAGGCTGGTGTCAAACTCCTGACCTCAGGTGAGCCACCGCGCCCGGCCTTAATTTGTATTTCTAATTAATGCTGTCTAATGACTACTGATATGGTAAGTTATAGTAGTTGATTTTATTTTTTTAATTTAATTTAATTTTTTTTTCGAGACGGAGTCTCACTCTGTTGCCCAGGCTGGAGTGCAGTGGCGTGATCTCAGCTCACTGCAACCTGTGTTTCCTGGGTTCAAGCAGTTCTCCTGCCTCAGCCTCCCAAGTAGCTGAGACTACAGGCGCATGCTGCCATGACCGGCTAATTTTTTTGTATTTTAGTAGAGATGGGGTTTTACCTTGTTGCCCAGGCTGGTCGCAAACTCCTGAGCTCAGGCAATCTGCCCACCTTGGCCTCCCAAAGTGCTGGGAGTATAGGCGTGAGCCACCACGCCTGGCCTAGTTTTTATTTTTTTGAGGCAGGGTCATGCTCTTGTTGCCCAGGCTGAAGTGTAGTGGTGCAAACATGGCTCACTGCAACCTCCACCTCCCAGGCTCAAATGTTCCTCCCACCTCAGCCTCCTGAGTAGCCACAGGTGTGTGCCACGGCACTTGGCTTTTTTTGTTTGTTTTTTGTAGAGACAGGGTTTCACCATGTTCACCAGGCTGGTCTTGAACTCCTGGCCTCAAGCAGTCCACCTGCCTTGGCCTCCCAAAATGCTGGGATTACAGATAAGCCACTGCACCTGGCCTTTTTTTTTTCTTTTTCAGTTAAACATTTTGCTATCCAGGCTGGGCGCGGTGGCTTGCTCTTATTATCCCAGCACTTTGGGAGGCTGAAGCTGGTGGATCGCTTGAGGCCAGGAGTTTGAGACCAGCCTGGCCAACATGGCAAAACCCCTTCTCTACAAAATGTACAAAAATTAGCCAGGCGTGGGGTACACATCTGTGGTCCCAGCTACTCGGGTGGCTGAGGCACGAGAATCACCTGAACCCAGGAGGCAGAGGTTGCAGTAAGCCGAGATCGTGCCACTGCATTCCAGTCTGGGTGACAGAGTGAGACTCTGTCTCAAATCAAACTAACAAACAAAAAAACCCCACATTCTCCTATCCAATAGTAGTTGATTTTAGAATGTTGAGCCAGCCTTGCATTCCTGGGATTAAACCCCTCTTGGTCATGGTGTATTTTTTTTTTAATTTTTATTTATTTTTGTTTTGTTTTGTTTTTTAGAGACGAAGTCTTGCTCTGTCACCCAGGCTGGAGTGCCAGTGGCACGATCTCAGCTCACTGCAGCCTCTGACTCTCTGGTTCCAGCGATTCTGCTGCCTCAGCCTCCTGGGTAGCTGGGACTACAGGTGCCTGCCATCATGCCTGGCTAACTTTTTGTATTTTTAGTAGAGATGGGGTTTCACCATGTCAGCCAGGATGGTCTTGATCTCCTAATCTCATGATCCGCCCGCCTCGGCCTCCCAAAGTGCTGGGATTACAGGCATGAGCCACTGCGCCTGGCCACATTGCTATATTTAATTTGCTAATATTTTGTTGAGGATTTTTGTGCCTAAGTTTATGAGAGGTATTGGTCTATAGTTCAGTTATTTATTTATTTTTTTGGCTCTCCCACCACCTGATAATCCCAAATCCTAGTGATAACTGTCTGCTCCATTTCATTCACTCCATTAGACCCTCCTTATGTCTTACTTGATATCCTAACTGGTTCTCTGTATCTAATGTCTCCTAAACTCTATCCTACCTACGTCTTTCTGCCAAATTAAAGAAAAAAAGTTCAGGCCGGGCACAGTGGCTCACGCCTGTAATCCCAACACTTTGGGAGGCCGAGGTGGGCAGATCACCAGAGGTCAGGAGTTCGAGACCAGCCTGGCCAATATGGGGAAACCCTGTCTCTACTAAAAATGCAAAAATTAGCTGGGCATGGTGGTGCACACCTGTAATCCCAGCTGCTCAGGAAGCTGAGGCAGGAGAATTGCTTGAACCTGGGAAGCAGAGGTTGCAGTGAGCCAAGATCACGCCACTGCATTCCAGCCTGGGTGACAGCAAGACTCCATCTCAAAGAAAAAAAAAAAGAAAAAGAAAAAAAATTCAATGGTTCTTATTGCTTACCTACATTAGTCAAGGTCTAGGCAGGAAACAGTCAGTGTACTCAAAGGGTTAATTAAAAACTCTTTAATGAAGGGATTATTCACAATTGTGTGAGTAGTAAAGGAAATATACAAGGGATGGTGGAGCACCCAGGGACTGGCAAGGTAGTGTCCCCACCCTAGGTGCAATGACAGAGTGGGGATGTGTCACTGGAACCCAGCAAAAGCTATGGTCATGGGAGAGAGGGGTCCTCCAAAGGAGCTGTGACCTTGGTTAGGGAACACAGCTCTGCCAGAACCACATCCTGGCAGGGAGAGAAGGCAGAAAATAAACACCGTGGCCTTTCTTCCTGCTCGCTGATCTCTTCCTGGTTCTTTCCCTTGGCTGGACTCAGATGGAAGCCAGAGGACCTGGAGCCCAGGGCTTTAGAGACTGACCTTCTGACTCCAGAGACAAAAAGCAGGGCAGAGAGGATCAGGTAGGGAAGGAGGAGCAGACCAAGACTACCGAGCACACCCACCTGTCAAAGTCCAAACTCCTGAGATTAACACTTTATGTATGCCACCAGTTCTGGCTCCTACTCACCTTGCTGACTTGTCACCCCTGAAATTAGGACTTTTCATCTTTTTATGTCCCACAGCTCCCTCGTTAGCTCCTCAGAAAAGGTGAGACATATGACCAGATTAGTATTCGTTTTGAACAGTGGATCAGAGGCAAACAGTCACCCCCAGAGCAGACAGTGGAAGGAACTTCCCTGGCTCACACTCATGAGGAAGGATGGAAGAAGAGTTGCTCCACACATGCACATGTTACAAAATGACTGTTTTTCTTTCTTGTTTTTATAGAGGCTCAGAGAAGTGAAGTAACCTGCTCAAGGTTTCGTGCTGGTTGTAGCAGTTCATGCACACAGCCAGGCATAGAACCCTGGGAGAGTTACCTCGCCTCTTGGAGCATATTTTCTCATCTGTACAACAGGGTTGCATGGACCTAGGGACAGACTAAACAGTGGCTGCCCTATTATACTCACTTCATATTAGCTCAGAATTATGACCCTCATTTCTACCCAACTTTTGAAGAAGAGACATTTAAGTCAGTCACAGATAGTTAATAGATATCTTTTTTTCAGAAAAAGATTCCCTATGTACTGACTCATATCTAATTGGCCAGGCCCAATTATAGGTATTTTACAAATATTAACTCAATCCTTAAATTCCCTGTGAGGTAGATAAAATTTCTCCATTTTACAGATGAGGAAATGGAGATACAGAGTGACTAAAGGACTTACCCGAGGTCACCCAGCTGGTAAGTGACAGAGCCAGGATTTGAACCCAGGCAAGGCCTTGTCAAATTGTATATAGCCTGTCCTGCCAAGGCACACTTCATTCCTGACCAGCATGTGGTGATGGGAAATGCATGTGGCCTTGGCAGGACTGGGTTTGTGGAGATCTTTGGAGGCATGTGAAGGATATGTGCAAGGATGTTAAAGACAAAGAGTGGGGACATTTTAGGGGTGAGAAAGGGTAGCCACTGAAATAAACAAGGAAAACCAGCTCTGCCTGCTTGGGCAGGAAATACCTAGTCAGCAAGGCTGCCTGCCTTCATGCCATCTGGCTTCCTCGGGGGCCAGCCAGTACCCCTTTATGGGTGTTGATGAAGCTTCCCTTTGAGTCAGTGGCAATAAAACAGGTTATTAAAAATTTTTCGGCCAGGCGCAGTGGCTCACGCCTATAATCCCAGCACTTTGGGAGACCGAGGTAGGCAGATCACGAGGTCAGGAGATCCAAACCATCCTGGCTAACATGGTGAAACCCCGTCTTTACTGAAAATACAAGAAATTAGCCAGGCGTGTTGGTGGGTGCCTGTAGTCCCAGCTACTCGGGAGGCTGAGGCAGGAGAATGGCGTGAATCCGGGAGGCAGAGCTTGCAGTGAGCCAAGATCGCGCCACTGCACTCCAGCCTGGGCGACAGAGCGAGACTCAGTCTCAAAAAAAAAAAAATTCTAGTCCATTCTGTTGTTTTAAGCTACCGATACTTACATATATTTTTCACTTCATATTGGCTCAAAATTATCATCCTCATATTCCTACACAGCTTTTGAAGAGGAGACATGTAAGTCGGTCATAGATACGTAATAGATCATTTAAAAAAAAAAAAAAAAAGATTCCCAGCCGGGCGCAGTGGCTCACGCCTGTAATCCTAGCACTTTGGGAGGCCGAGGTGGGCAGATCACAAGGTCAAGAGATCGGGACCATCCTGGCCAACATGGTGAAACCCTGTCTCTACTAAAAATACAAAAAATTAGCCAGGCATGGTGGTGGGCTCCTGTAATCACAGCTACTTGGAAGGCTGAGGCAGGAGAATCGCTTGAACCTGGGAGGTGGAGGTTGCAGTGAGCCAAGATCGTGCCATTGCACCACTCCAGCCTGGGCAAAAAGAGCGAAACTCCGTCTCAAAAAAAAAAAAAAAAAAAGATTCCCTATGTAGTGGGTACATATATTCCCTATATATACCCAAATACAACTAGAGTGAGAAGGAACACGGTGTGAGAGTGGAGGAGGTGTGCCCTGGGCATGAATTTACAGAATACTTGGACTGTGTCTCACTCCCTTAGCCCTGTAACAGTTGGTAATTAATGACCAACAAAATTTGGCTGGGCACAGTGGCTCATGCCTGTAATCTTAGCACTTTGGGAGGCCGAGGCAGGAGGATCACCTGAGGTCAGGAGTTCGAGACCAGCCTGGCCAACATAGTGAAACCCTGTCTCTACTAAAAATGCAAAAATTAGCCAGGTATGGTGGCGCATGCCTGTAATCCCAGCTACTCGGGAGGCTGAGACAGGAGAATCGCTTGAACCCAGGAGGCTGAGGTTGCAGTGGGCCAAGATCATGCCACGGCACTCCAGCCTGGGTGACAGAGATGAGACTCCGTCTCAAAAAAAAAAAAAAAAAAAAAAACTTAAGTAGAATCTCACTACTTACCTAATGCTGCATACTTGACACTGTCAAGCTCCTATAATAGCCATAACCTGTAAATAACCAAGACACCTGTAAAAGCAGACAGTGACCAAAATAGCTGAAGGAAGTCCAGGACATGAAAATTGTAGAAGATAACTGTGTGCTTGACCTGTTTTCTAAGAAAACTAGTAGAGAAGCCTGTAGGGGCAGAATTAGCAAGGAGAAAAGAGAGAGGTGGTAGCCAGGCTCAGTGGCTCATGCCTGTAATCCCAGCACTTTGGGAGGTCAAGGCGGGTGGATTACCTGAGGTCAGGAGTTTGAGACCAGCCTGGCCAACATGGTGAAACCCTGTCTCTACTAAAAATAAAAAAATTATCTGGGTATGATGGCGTGTGCCTGTAACCCCAGCTACTTGGGAGGCTGAGGCAGGGAGAGTCGCTTGAACTGGAGCGGCAAAGGTTGCAGTGAGCCGAGATTGCATCATGACACTCCAGCCTAGGCGACAGAGTGAGAATCCGTCTCAAAAAAAAAAAAAAGAGAGATGGAGAAAGTAGAAAAGGAAAGCAAGGTGACTGAGTGGCCACAGACACTGTTTACCATCAGAAAGAAAGAAAGATGGTTAAAATAAAGCAGAACCCCAGTGAGAGTACAGGAGGCAAGCCAAGCTTCACAGTCACAGAGAGTGGAGACAGGAGGCACGAAATTGGCAGGGATCTGGAGTTAGAGGCAGCCCAAGTCGTGTAATTTAGTGGTTCACAAAGGAACAGGTATACTTCAGATAGAATTGAGCAGTACAAGATGTTATACTGGTTAATGCTGACAAACCATCCCCTACTGTAGACATTTTCGTAGTCCAGTATACTTGCGTCTACATTAGGAGCAAAAGAGATGCTGGGCTTGAAAATGAAATTAAGAAAACAATTTCGCCAGCTGTGGTGTCTCATGCCTATAATCCCAGTGCTTTGGGTGGCCAAGGTGGGAGGATCACTTGAAGCCAGGAATTTAAGACCAGCCTGGGCAACATAGTAAGATGCTGTCTCTATATTAAAATTAAAAAAAAAAACTTTTTTATTAAAAAGCCAGGCTCAGTGGCTCACACTTATAATCCCACCACCTTGGGAGGCTGAGCTGAGAGGATCGCTTGAGGCCAGGAGTTTGAGGCTAGAGTTTGAGACCAGCCTAGGTAACACAGCGAGACCTCATCTCTACAAAAAAATAAAAAATTAGGCCAGGCTCAGTGGCTCATGCCTGTAGTCCCAGGACTTCCGGAGGCCCAGGCGAGCGGATCACCTGAGGTCAGGAGTTTGAGACCAGCCTGGCAAACATGGTGAAACCCCGTCTCTACTAAAAATACAAAAAAATTAGCCAGGTGTGATGGCGTGTGCCTGTAATCCCAGCTAGTCAGGAGGCCGAGGCGGGAGAATCGCCTCAGCCTTAGAGCTCAGGAGGTGGAAGTTGCAGTGCGCCAAGATCGCACCACTGCATTCCAGCCTGGGCGATAGAGCAAGACTCTGGCATACTTTTTTTTTTTTTTTTTTTTGAGACAAAGTATGTCCTAAATGCCACTGGATTGTGGGGGTTTGTTTTTTGGAGTTTTTTTTTTTTTTTTTTTTTTTGAGACAGGGTCTTGCTCTATCACCCAGGCTGGAATGCAATGGCATGATCATAACCCACTATAGCCTGAAACTCCTGGGCACAAGTAATCCTCCCACCTCAGCCTCCCAAAGTGCTGGAATTACAGGCATGAGGCATTGCACCCAGCGGCCACTGAATTGTTCACTTTAAAATTGTTAATTTTGGCTGGGTACAGAGTTTCAGTATGGAATGATGAAGTCCTGGAGGTGGATGTTGGTGATGGTTGCACAATACGAATGTATTAGTGCACTGAACTGTACACCTAGAAATGGTTTAAAATGGTAAATTCTGTAATGTACATTTTTCCACTTCCCAAAAAAGATTCTAGCCAGGCACCATGGCTCATGCCTGTAATCCCAGCAATTTGGGAGCCCAAGGCAGGAGGATTGCTTGAGCCCAGGAGTTTGAGACCAGCCTGGGCAACATGATAGAACGCTGTCTCTACAAAAAATACAAAAAATTAGCCAGGTATGATTAGCAGGGCGTGATGACACGCACCTATAGTCCCAGCCACTTACTTGAACCCAGGAGGCAGAGGTTGCAGTGAGTCGAGATCGCACCACTGGACTCCAGCCTGGGTGATAGAGTGAGACTGTGTGTCAAAAAAAAAAAGCCAGGTGTGGTGGCTAATTTGAAATAAGGATCTTTGTCTGAGCTATAAGTGGTCCTGGGCCAAATATGCAGATGCAGTGCTACTCCCTGGATTTGGCTAGATCAGAGAGCTTGTGCTGGTGTCCCATTAGTAGGACCAGAGGTACATATATCTGTCACTTTGTGTTTGAAATGCAAGCTTTTTATTTAAAAAGTGAGGAAGGATTCCTTTTAGAACGACATTTTCCTTTTTTTTTTTTTTTTTTGTTTTTGAGACGGAGTCTCAATCTGTCGCCCAGGCTGGAGTGCAGTGGCGCGATCTCAGCTCACTGCAAGCTCTGCCTCCTGGGTTCACGCCATTCTCTTGCCTCAGCCTCCCGAGTAGCTGGGACTACAGGTGCCCGCCATCACGCCTGGATAATTTTGTTTTTGTATTTTTAGTAGAGACGGGGTTTCACCATGTTAGCCAGGATGGTCTCGATCTCCTGACCTTGTGATTCGTCCTCCTCGGCCTCCCAAAGAGCTGAGATTACAGGCATGAGCCACCATGCCCGGCCTTTTTTTTTTTTTTTTTTTTTTTTTTTTAATTATTCCCCTTTATCCCTTTCTCTACTCTGGTTTCCCTATCCCCTGTAAATGTATTTAGTATGTATCCTTTTGTTTGTATAAGTTCCTATGAAGCATTTTTGTTTGTATGTGTGTGTTTTTGTTTTGTTTTGTTTTGTTTTGTTTTGTTTGAGACAGAGTCTTCTTGCTCTGTCACCCAAGCTGGAGTGCAGTGGCATTAGCTCACTGCAACCTCTGCTTCCCGGGTTCAAACAATTCTCCTGCCTCAGCCTCCTGAGTAGCTGGGACTACAGGCGTGCATAATCACACCCAGCTAATTTTTTTATTTTTTAGTATAGACGGGGTTTTGCCATGTTGATCAGGCTGGTTGTGAACTCCTGACCTCAGGTGATCCACCCACCTCTGCCTCCCAAAGTGCTGGAATTACAGGCGTGAGCCACTGCACTCAGCCTGTGTGTGTATTTTTAGTTTATATAAATAATGTATTAGAGCTCGCTATGTTTTCTTTTTTTTTTTTTTTTACCAAGTTCATTCATGTGACTGTATTCATCTAGTATTGTTTCTAACTTGCAGAGAACTCCAGTGGATACATCCCCCACACTTTAGCTGCCCACTTCTGATCCCCAGATTGTCTCCAACTCTGCACCTCAGACATGATGTGGCAAATATCTTTGTATCCCTTATCAATGGATCCCTATGAGAATTTCTTTGGGAACACACATACACACACACAAGTAGAATTTGTGAGTCATAAAATGCATAGTTTTAATTATAAATAAGGCCAGATTACTTCTTATTCAGAACAGCTGTACGATTCTGTATCACTATCAGCAGCACGTGAGGATAGAACCTCCAGTATGTTTTCAGAGGGTAACTTTGGTGTTTCATGGACGAATGTGGCCATGAGAAGCTGGTGACACCAGTGAGTAGGCGCATCCAGAAAACACTTTACTGAGCGCAGTGAGTTCATTAATTTATTCATTCACTAATCAGTGGAGGGCCTGCTATGTTTGTGGCCCTGAGGACACAAAAGAGGAGTAAGTTTAGTTCCTATTGCAAGTATATAGAAGGTCCAGAGGGAGGAGCTCCTAGGGGGGTACAGTAAGAAAAGATTTACAGAGGAGGGAAGATGCAGGGTAGAGAAGAGTTCCAGGAGTTGGTCATCTCAAAGAAAGCAGAAGCTGTGCTATGCAGAGGGACCTGCCGCAGAGTCTTAATTTTTTTTTTTTTTTTTTTTTTGTCTAGGCACAGTGTGACTTGCTCCTGTAATCCTAGCACTTTGGGAGGCCAGGGTGGGCAGATCACTTGAGGCCAGGAGTTCGCGACCAGCCTGGGTGACATAGTGAAACCCTGTCTCTACAAAAAATGCAAAAATTAGCCAGGCACAGTGGTGTGCACCTGTAATCCCAGCTACTCGGGAGGCTGAGGTGGGAGGATCCCTTGAGCCTGTGAGGTTGAGTCTGCAGTGAGCCATGATCAAGCCATTGCACTTCAGCCTGGGCAACAGAGCAAGAATCTGTCTCAAAATAAAAATTGTGATAGTGACCAAGATCAGGAGTAGTTAGCTTTTTAAAGGTAATTGGTAGTCCAGGCACAGTGGCTCACACCTGTGATCCCAGCACTTTGGGAGGCTAAGGCAGACGGATCACCTGAGGTCAGGAGTTTAAGACCAGCCTGGCCAACATGGTGAAACCCCATCTCTACTAAAAAATAAAAAAATGGCCGGGCGCGGTGGCTCACGCCTGTAATCCCAGCACTTTGGGAGGCCGAGGCGGATGGATCACGAGGTCAGGAGATCGAGACCACGGTGAAACCCCGTCTCTACTAAAAATACAAAAAAAATTAGCCGGGCACAGTGGCGGGCGCCTGTAGTCCCAGCTACTCCGGAGGCTGAGGCAGGAGAATGGTGTGAACCCAGGAGGTGGAGCTTGCAGTGAGCCAAGATCGCGCCACTGCACTCCAGCCTGGGCGACAGAGCGAGACTCCATCTCAAAAAAAAATAATAATAATAAAATAAAAATAAATAAAAAATAAAAAAATTATCTGGGCATGATGACACGTACCTGCAGTCCCAGTTACTTGGGAGGCTAAGGCAATGAGAATCGTTTGAACCCAGGAGGCGGAGGTTGCAGTGAGCTGAGATTGTGCCACTGCACTCCAGCCTGGATGACAGAGTGAGACTCCATCTCAAAAAAGAATCAATAAATGTAATTGGTAAAGGGACCGTATGGTGTTTATAAAATTATTGGTAAAATGATGTTACTGAAGGTAATGCATAGAAGTTAAAATAGTTGTGTTAGAGATTTTTCCCTCTTAATGACAGATTTGTGCTTTTAATCATAGTACAGAGAGTGAGAAGGTTCAGGAAAGTGTACATATGACAAACAGGACATTTTGTTATGGCTCCAAATGTAGATAATTTTTCATATTCGTTAAACATAGTTCAGAGGTTCTCAGATGGTGGCTGCACACTAGGATCACCTGGGGGGGCTTTAAAAGTGAATGATAAAAGTGAATGATGAGGCCAGGTGTGGTGGCTCACACCTGAAATCCTAGCACTTTGGGCAGCCGAGGCGGGCGGATCACTTGAAGTCGGGAGTTCAAGACCAATGCCACTCCACTCCAGCCTGGGTGACAGAGCAAGACTCTGTCTCAAAAAAAAAAAAAAAAAAAAAAAAAGTGAATAATGGTCACCTCACATCCATCAGAACGGCTAACCAACAAAAAACGCCAGAAAATAACTAGGGTTGATGAGGACGTGGAGAAATCAGAAGCCTTGCACACTGTTGGAGGGAATGTAAAATGGTACAGCCACTGTGGAAAACAGTATGGTGGTTCCTCAGAAAATTAAAAATCTAATTACCATGACCCGGCAATTCCACTTCTGGGTATATGCCCCAAACAAATGAAAGCAGAGTCTAGAAGAGATATTTGTACACTATGTTCATATCAGTATTATTCACAGTAGCTAAAACATGGAAGCAACCCAGGTGTCCATTGATAGAGGAATGGATCAGCCATACAATGGCATATTACTCAACCTTGAAAAGGAAGGAAGTCCTCACATATGCTACAAGGTTTGTAAGGGTGAACCTTGAAGACATTATGCTAACTGAAATAAGCCAGTCACAAAAGCCCAAATAATGCATGATTTCACTTAGATGAGGTATCTAAAGTAGTCAAATTCATAGAGACAAAGCAGAATGATGGTTGCCAGGGGCTGGGGCGGGGGTAGTGGGAATGGGAAGTTACTATTTAATGGGAATAATGGGTATTGTTTAATGAGTTTTTAGTTTTGCAAGGTGAAAAGAGTTCCAGAAGTAACCATCACCAGGGTGGTGGTGATGGTTACACAACAATGTAAATGTATGTATTTATTTATTTACTTATTTATTTTATTTTATTTTATTTGAGACAGAGTCTTGCTCTGTCGCCCAGGCTGGAGTGCAGTGGCTTGATCTCGGCTCACTGCGACCTCTGCCTCCCGGGTTCCAGCAATTCTCCTGTCTCCACCTCCCGAGTAGCTGGAATTACAGGCACACACCACCACGCCCGGCTAATTTTTGTATTTTTAGTAGAGATGGGGTTTCACGATGTTGGTCAGGCTGGTCTCAAACTCCTCACCTCAGGTGATCCACCCACCTTGGCTTCCCAAAGTGCTGGGATTACAGGCATGAGCCACCATGCCCAGCTGTAAATGTATTTAATACCACTGATGTATATACTTAAAAATAGTTAAGATGATCTGGGCGTGGTGGCTCACGCCTGTAATCCCAGCAGTTTGGGAGGCCAAGGTGAGTAGGTTGCGTGAGCTCAGGAGTTCGAGACCAGCCTGGCCAACATGGCGAAGCCTCATCACTACGAAAAATACAAAAATTAGCCAGGGGTGATGGCACACACTTGTAATCCCAGCTACTCATGTGGCTGAGGCAGGAGAATCGCTCGAAACCAGGAGGGGGAGGTTGCAGTAAGCCAAGATTGCGCCACTGCACTCCAGCCTGGGCGACAGAGTGAGACTCTGTCTGTAAAAAAAAAAACAAAAAGTAGGCCGGGCACAGTGGCTCACGCCTGTAATCCCAGCACTTTGGGAGGCCGAGGCAGGCGGATCACAAGGTCAGGAGATCAAGACCATCCTGGCTAACACGGTGAAACCCCGTCTCTACTAAAAATACAAAAAAAAAAATTAGCTGGGCGTGGTGGGGGGGCGTCTGTAGTCCCAGCTACTTGGGAGGCTGAGGCGGGAGAATGGCGTGAACCTGGGAGGCGGAGCTTGCAGTGAGCCGAGACTGTGCCACTGCACTCCAGCCTGGGTGACAGAGCGAGACTCTGTCTCAAAAAAAAAAAAAAGTAAATTTTATGTATATTGTACCACAATTTTAAAAATTACATTAAAGTTTAAAAAGAGAAAAAGAAAATGACGGTGATGTGGCCCACATCACTCTTGTCTATTTCAGTGTGTCTAGGGTTACCAGTGATGCTAATACGGAGTGGGGAACTGCTGGTTTAGCTGAGGGAAATGTTGGATGGGGAACCCTGGTATTCTGAGCACATCTACATCTCATCTTGGTTTTCCCACATGACATTGATCCCAAGCAAAGGACTTTGGTTTGGTTTTGTTCTCTATTGTATAACCCTTGTGATCAGAAGAAAAACTCTACAAGACACAATCATGTCTCAGAAAATTTGGCAAAGTTCAAAAATTGAAAAGAATAAAAATCATTCATAATCCCATCAACCTCAGCAATCAATAAATTCAGGAGTATTCTAGTCCATCTACAGCATTGAATAGTCCTTCTACAGCATTGAATAGAGATATTTTTATAGATACATTACAGATATCCTTATATATATACTCATACCTATTGTACTTATTTTGTGTGCTTTTTTAAAAAAAACCCATACTTCTGATAGTGTATGTTTTCCCCTTTCAGTGACAATGTGGTGAATGTCTTTCAGGTTATTGAGGGCCTTCTACTTCATGGTTTTCAGTAGCTCCACAGCATTCTTTTTTTTTTTTTTTTTTTTGAGACGGAGTCTCGCTCTGTCGCCCAGGCTGGAGTGCAGTGGCGCAATGTCGGCTCACTGCAAGCTCCGCCTCCTGGGTTCACGCCATTCTTCTGCCTCAGCCTCTCCAAGTAGCTGGGACTACAGGCGCCCGCCACCACGCCCGGCTAATTTTTTTGTACTTTTAGTAGAGACGGGGTTTCACCGTGGTCTCGATCTCCTGACCTCGTGATCTGCCCGCCTCGGCCTCCCAAAGTGCTGGGATTACAAGTGTGAGCTACCACGCCTGGCCGCCCACAGCATTCTTTATCTAACCCATTACTTGTGTTGGACATCTAGATTGTCTCCCAGTTTTTCACTATGATAGCCAGTGCTATAGTAAATATCTGTATACAAAAAAACCTTTTTTCTTTTTTTGAGACAGTCTCACTCTATAGCCCAGGCTAGAGTGTAGTGGCACTGCCATAGCTCACTGCAGTCTTGACTCCTGGGCTCAAGCGATCCTCCTACCTCAGCCTCCCAAATAGCTGGGACTATAGGCATGTGCTACCATGCCAGGCTAATTTTTTTTTTTTTTTTTTTTTTTAGTAAAGATGGGTGTCTCACTACGTTGCTTGTGCTGATCTTGAATTATTGATCTCAAGCAATCCTCCTGCTTTGGCCCCCCAAAGTGCTGAGATTGCAGACATGAGCCACCACACCCAGCCCAATAAAATCTTTTTTCTTTTCTTTTTTTCTTTTTTCTTTTTTTTTTTTTTTGAGACGGAGTCTAGCTTTGTCACCCAGGCTGGAGTGCACTGGCGTGATCTCGGCTCACTGCAAGCTCCACCTCCCGGGTTCACGCCATTCTCCTGCCTCAGCCTCCCGAGTAGCTGGGACTACAGGTGCCCACCACCACGACTGGCTAATTTTTTGTATTTTTTAGTAGAGACGGGGTTTCACCGTGTTAGTGAGGATGGTCTCTATCTCCTGACCTCATGATCCGCCCACCTCGGCCTCCCAAAGTGCTGGGATTACAGGTGTGAGCCACCGCACCTGGCCTAATAAAATCTTTTTAAGCATACTTTTTCTTTTAGCCAGTTTGATAAAAAAAGTTTTTTGGTATTTTTTTTTCTAGTGAGCATTTTCCTATGTTTGCTACCATAAAAATTTTAATTATACTTAATCTGTATAGCAGTTAGTTCTTTCACTTTCCTCTTGAACTGGTTTTTGTTTTCCATTCTTCTTTTTCTTTTTTTTTGAGATAGAGTCTCATTCTGTCACACACGCTGGAGTGCAGTGGCACAATCTCAGATCACTGCAACTTTCACCTCCCAGGTTCAAGTGATTCTTCTGCCTCAGCCCCTCGAGTAGCTGGGAGTACAGGCTTGCACCACCACACCCGGCTAATTTTTTATATTTTTGGTAGAGACAGGGTTTCACCACGTTGGCCAGGCTGGTCTCGAACTCCTGACCTCAAGAGATCCGCCCACCTCAGCCTCCCAAAGTGCTGAGATTACAGGCATGAGCCTCCCTCCCTCCCTCCCTCCCTTCCTTCCTTCCTTCCCTCCTTCCTTCCTTCCCTCCTTCCTTTTGTGCTCGAGTCTCACTCTTGTCGCCCATGCTGGAGTGCAGTGGTGTGATCTTGGCTCACTGCAATCTCTGCCTCCTGGGTTCAAATGATTCTCCTTCCTCAGCTTCCTGAATAGCTGAGATTACAGGCCTCTGCCACCACACCTGGCTAGTTTTTTTTTTTTGTATTTGTAGTAGAGATGGGGTTTGGCCATGTTGACCCGGCTGGTTTTGAACTCCTTACCACAGGTAATCTGCCCGCCTTGGCCTCCCAAAGTGCTGGGATTACAGGTGTGAGCCACTGTGCCTGGCCTCCACTCTTTTTTTTCTTTGTCATATATAGAATCATGAACTTTTATAGCAAGAAGGAACCTTAAAGATCAATCACTCCCCTTATTATACATTTAAGGCCCTGAAGGTTGAATCTTTTAACCAGGGTTACACAGAAAGTTAAGTAGCAGAACAGAGATTTAAACTCAACTTTATTCATTTTCTGTTTTTCCTCCTATCCTTCAGTCTCCATGGAAGAAGAAGATTCTGCAGTTTTTCATCTTGGAACAGTATTTCTTTTTTCTTTTGAGACAAGGTCTTGCACTGTTGCCCAGGCTGGAGTGCAGTAGCACAATCATAGCTCACTACAGTTGTGAACTCCTAGGTTCATGTGATCGTTTCACCTCAGCGTCCCAGGTAGCTAGGACTACAACAAGCGCATGCCACCACATCCAGCTATTTTTTAATGTATTTTTTTTAATAGAGATGACATCTCGCCATGTTGCCCGGGCTACTCTCAAACTCCTGGTCTCAAGTGATCTTCCCACCTCGGCCTCCTGAAATGCTGGGGTTACAAGCGTGCATGAGCCACCATGCCTGGCCTCGAGCCATATTTCATTTGTGCTTTTCTTTTTTTGAGACGGAGTCTTGCTCTGTTGCCCAGGCTGGAGTGCAGTGGCGCAATCTCGGCTCACTGCAAGCTCCGCCTCCTGGGTTCACGCCATTCTCCTGCCTCAGCCTCTCTGAGTAGCTGGGACTACAGGCGCCCGCCACCACGCCTGGCTAATTTTTTGTATTTTTAGTAGAGACGGGGTTTCACCGTGGTCTCGATCTCCTGACCTCGTGATCCGCCCGCCTCGGCCTCCCAAAGTGCTGGGATTACAAGTGTGAGCCACCGCGCCCGGCCCTCATTTGTGCTTTTCTGGCAGAGAACTTGTTACTTCTGTATTTGAAAGTAGCCTTCGCATCACTGCACTCCAGCCTGGGTGACAGAGCGAGAGACTCCATCTCAAAAAAAAAGAAAGTAGCCTCAGCTGAGTGTCCTCTCCAGTAATAACCAGTGTAATGCTTGCTATTCTAGGAGCCATGTCTGACCAGGACATTTGGAAGATCATATCCATGCCGGAGGCTCTTGTGAGGAGATGAGTTGGTAAAGAGAGAGGCCGGGATGAAGATGCTGCCAGGAGTGGGCGTATTTGGGACTGGCAGCTCCGCCCGAGTTCTGGTCCCGCTGCTGAGGGCAGAAGGGTTCACTGTTGAGGCCCTGTGGGGGAAGACTGAGGAGGAGGCGAAGCAGCTTGCTGAGGAGATGAACATCGCCTTCTACACCAGCCGGACTGATGACATCTTGCTGCATCAAGATGTGGATCTGGTGTGCATCAGCATCCCCCCTCCACTCACCCGGCAGATATCCGTGAAGGCTCTAGGTACGCCCGGCAGGCCACAGCAGGGGCAGATCATGTCTCCCTCTGGGCAGTCCTCTGAGGGTCACTCCTCTCCTCTGAGCTCTCCTTCCTGGGCTTGCATCTGCAGGGAGGAGAACTCTGGGACATCACTTGTCCCTGAAGCAGTGCTTGGGGAAGGCATGAAAAAAGACATAGCCTAACCTACCTCCCATCTATAAATCCCTGAACAGAAATTAAGGAAATACTCTAAGAGACAGCCATCAAGGGGCTGGAGATGGTTGCATCTCAGGCAACGTAAAGTTTGCCTCTGTGAAGTTAGAGATCAGAGCCCTGGGTGGCGGGGAATTGGTTGTGACTAGTGTGTTTGTTCTCCCATTTCTGGGGCACACAGCACCACAGGAAGGAGAGGCTGTGTAGCAAGGCTACCATTTCCCATGTTTTGTCAGCATTTGACTATAGTGAGCACACACCCTTCCTGCCAAACTGCAGTCTTGTATTGCCGGAGGACAGGAAGGCTCTGCCAGCATTGGGCTTCCCTGACAGGATCCGTCGACAGCCTGCTTACGTGACATCTCCACTCCCTTGGAAAGTTTTGGGCTTGGTAACCTCCTGCCCCTGACTGGGCATGGCCTGCTGAGCTGTTCTCCTACAGTTCCCATTGGCCTTCTCTTTCCAGTCAACTGGAGTCAACTTCTTCTCTTTATCTAATATAAATCAGAACCTAGTTTACTAAGTAAACAAACCAGTAAACATTCAGCCAGTAATTTTTATTTTATTTTGAGACAGAGTTTCGCTCTTGTTGCCCAGGCTGGAGTGCAATGGCGCAATCCCGGCTCACTGCAACCTTCGCCTCCGGGGTTCAAGTGATTCTCCTGCCTCAGCCTCCCAAGTAGCTGGATTACAAGTGCCTGCCACCACACCCAGCTAATTTTTGTATTTTTAGTAGAGACAGGTTTCACCACGTTGACCAGGCTGGTCTTGAACTCCTGACCTCAGGTGATCCATCTGCCTCAGCCTCCCAAAGTGCTGGGGTTACAGGTGTGAGCCACCATGCCCAGCATTTTTTTTTAAATTATTATTATTATTTTATTTTTTAAATGGAGTCTCGCTCTGTTGCCCAGGCTGGAGTGTGCATTGGTGCAATCTCAGCTCATTGCAACCTCCACCTCCCAGGTTCAAGTGATACTCCTGCCTCGGCTTTGCAAGTAGCCGGGACTACAGGCATGTGCCACCATGCCCAGCTAATTTTTGTATTTTTAGTACAGATGGGGTTTTGTCATGTTGCCCAGGCTGGTCTCGAACTCTTGACCTCAGGTGATCCACCTGCCTTGGCCTCCCAAAGTGCTGAGATTACAGGCATGAGCCAACATACCCGGCCTCAATTATTTTTTTAATGCCTCCTGTGTGCCAGTCACTGTCCTGATGTCATTTTGGACATTCAAAGCTGTGTTAGATTGGACCCCTCCGTGCCTTCAGATTTTATAGTCCAATTGAGGCAACTAGAAATAACACACATTACAAGGTAGATGACAGAAGACATAGTCACAATTCAACTAGCATATACTTACTTGACTGAGTAACTGTTTTATGTGAGGTGATAGGAGCCAAGTGTCTCTTTGATGCAGCCAAAGATCTCTAGGTCGAGGAACTGGTGCTATGAGGTTGTCCTCCACTCTTCCTGACCACTGCCATGGTGGCAAACCTCAGGGTCTGCTACTTATCTCTTCCCTCATTCTGAGGAATGTCATATGAAGGTGTCTGTCACCTCTGGCCCAGTGGGTGGGGAAGGATAAATGTTCATTGAAGTGAGAAAGAACTTCAGTCTGTCTGGTTGTCAATTTGGAGCAAGTAAGTTTTGGCCTTATTGTTTGTTTCTTCCAGAGAGCTCTCTCTGAGGATGTGTGACATTGGAGTTATTCATTCATTGGTCACCAAATACTTGGGAGGTCAGATGGTGGCTCCCAGATTGAATTCAGAAATAGACCTAAGTCAACACTTTAGCAGCAAGTTGGTTCAAGGGGAAGCAAGCCACTATGGTCACTTGACTCCTTGCCATCCCTTGTGGCTTGAATGCGTGCTGGAAAGGTGAGGTGTGTCCAGAGCCAGAGCTCTGGAGGCTCTCAGTCCTCTTCCTGAATTTTAGGGTTCCCCACAGAGACCATTTCCAAGCTGTACAGGAAGAAAGAGAAAACCCCAGGGTTCTTTGGCAACAAGCTTGCTTTTTTTCTGGTTCTTGGTATGCTCCACCAGCAGCAGCATCACCTGGGAGCTTGTTAGAAACTGAATTCTCAGCTAGGCAACATAGTGGGATCCCCTCTCTACAAAAAAGTTTAAAAATTAGCCAGGCATGGTGGCACATGACTGTGGTCCCAGCTACTTGGGAGGCTGAGGCAGAAGGATTGCTTGAGCCCAGGAGATAGAGGCTGCAGTGAGCAGTAATCATGCACTCCAGCTTGAGTGACAGAGTAAGACTGTCTCAAAAACAAACAAACAAAAAGAAATCTAAATTCTCAGGCCCTACTCCAAACCTACTGAATCTCTGGGATCCAGCTATCTGTGTCTGAACAAGCCTTGCAGGTTACTTTGGTGGACATGAAGGATTGAGAGCCACTGATCCAATCATTTTGAATTAAACTGAGGCCCAGGAACATTAAGGAATGACACCTTGGTTACGTTTTACCAAGTCTTCGTGCTGTAATTTTTCTCTCTTGCTAGAGCTTTATATTTTTACCTTACTTCTAAGGCCATGAGATCATTTCTTGCCCTCGTTAGTAGTTTTTCCTAAAATTAATGATTGGACTTACCTTCCAGAGATATACTTTTCATATCACAGCTCTTTTTATGGCATCTTGTTTTCTGCTTTGGTCTGACCTATGTTCTTCATCTTCTACCTCCAATTTCATCCTTAAAGCTTTCCCATGAATTTCTTAAAGGGGAGAGGGGAAGGGCCCTAATATATTTTATTCTTCAGTTCAGAAGTGGTTCAGGAAATTGTATTTTAAGTGCAAGGTGCCCCAGCATCTTTGCCACAGTTGAATGTTTTCTTAAGTCTGTCACTAAAAGGTGGGCTTCTGTGCCCAATTCTTGGCACTTCTGTGGTTCATTAGAAAAACACTAAGTTTGCAGGCCAGGCATGGTGGCTCATGCATGTAATCCTAGCACTTTGGGAGGCCGAGGCGGGTGGATCACGAGGTCTGGAGTTTGAGACCAGCCTGACCAACCTGGTGAAACCTTGTCTATACTAAAAATACAAAAATTAGCTGGGCATGTTGGCACGTGCCTATAGTCCCAGCTACTCAGGAGGCTGAGGCAGGAGAATTGCTTGAACCCAGGAGATGGAGGTTGCAGTGAGCTGAGATCACGCCACTGCACTCCAGTCTGGGTGACAGAGCGAGACTCCATCTCAAAAAAAGAAAACATTTTTGTAAAGACAGGATCTCGCTATGTTGTTAAAGCTGGTCTCCAACTCCTAACCTCAGGCAATCATCCTACTTTGGCCCCCCAAAGTGCTGGAATTGTAGGTGGGAGCCACTGTGCCCAGCAGATTTCAGCTTCTCTAATCTCTCCCTTGACTTCCTGGCAGGAGAGCTAGATAAACTCAGGTAGACATGTCTTTCATGGCTACCCAAAGACTCTGTACAGCTAGCCCGCAGGAGCCCGTTTAACTCAAGATGTCCTTGTAGTCCCACACTGATACTACTGGGCCCTAAGTTTAAGAGTGCTGTTGTTCAGGGTTGGGCGCAATGCCTCACACCTCTAATCCAGCACTTTGGGAGGCCAAGGCGGGCAGATCACTTGAACTCAGGAGTTAAATACCAGCCTCGGCAACATGATGAAACCCCATCTCTACCAAAAATCCAAAAAATTAGCTGGGCACAGTGGCGTGCACCTGTGGTCCCAGCTACTCGGGTGGCTGAGGTGGGAGGTTAGCTTGAGCCCAGGAGGTGGAGGTTGCAGTGAGCCAAGATTATACCACTGCACTCCAGCCTGGGTAACAAAGCGAGACCCCATCTAAAAAAACAAAAACAAACTATTTTTCAGGTTCAAGAAGAGAGGTCTTTCCCTCTTTCCTCACCTCTTGAGGCATGAAACGGGATTCCTTATCCTAGTTTTATTACCACCAAACTCCTAGCAGTCATAAAAGTCCTTTTTCCTCTCAACCCACCTCCTCTCTGCCTCACACTGCAGTATCCACTCTGTCGCCACCACAGTGAGGCATTATAGCAGGAGGCTTCTGAGTTGGCCAGAACAGCAGCTCTCAGGTGGGGTGTCTGAGACCTCATTTCCTCATTACATCCCTCCCTGGTCAGCCATAGGTGTTCAGCAGCCAAATGGCAAAATTCACCCCCAGAACTGCGATTGTCTTATCCCTAATCTGGAAGGCCCACAAGTGTGGAGAAGCACTGGAGACCCTCCAGAAGCAGTAGTGCTAGCAGGGGCTACTCTCCCTGCTGGGCTGCGTGCAAGGGCCTGGCCACCCTATCCCAGGTATGTGACACTTGGCTGGCCGTTCTTTATTGTCCTGCTAGTACATGTTGTAAAGCTTCTTTTATTAAAGAAGAGCAGGAGATTGAAGTGTCATAAATTGAAGAGATTCACACCAACATGGCACATGTATACATATGTAACCTGCATGTTGTGCACATGTACCCTAGAACTTAAAGTATAATAACAAAATATATATTAAAAAAATAAATAAATTGAAGAGATTGAATGATGTCATAGACTACCGATCCACATGCCTTGTTCCTTGCTACAGCACTGAGGTTTGTAATCCTGGGAGTTCAGGCCTACCTAAGATGCCCATAAGTACAAGTGACAGGTGCTCTGTGGGGTTCTTCAGGGTCAGGGTGGCAGAGGTGGGGGTAGGAAGTGAGAGGAGGGGGAAGGGTTGACCAGAGGCACCAATTTGTCTCCTGTGGGCTTGGTCAGGATGTGAGCTACCAGGGGGCCAGGCTGGGCTTGACTCTTGGGGAGGCCTAATAAACAGTACGTATGATAAAACAACTCCTCTGTATTCATTTTGATTTTATTTATATTTTGAGACAGAGTCTTGCTCTGTCATCCAGGCTGGAGTACAGTGGCTCGATCATAGCTTACTGCAGCCTCTAACTCCTGGACTCAAGTGATTCTTCCACCCTAGCCTCTTGTGTATCTGGGACTACAGCTGTGCACTGCCACACCTGTGAGCCACCTCACCCAGCCTGAAAATTTGATTTTCTAAAAAGACATTATAAAATCAACATGGGTTGGGCACGGTGGCTCATGACTGTTATCCTGGCACTCTGGGAGGCCAAGGCAGGAGGATCACCTGAGGCCAGGAGTTTGAGACCAGCCTGGGCAACGTAGCAAGACCCTGTATTTACAAAAAGTTTAAAAATCAGCTGGGCGTGCTGTCACGCATCTATGGTCCTTGCTACTTGGAAAGCTGGGAGGAAGGCTCTGCTTGAGCCCAGACCAAGACTGCAGTGAACCAGAATCCCGCTACTACACTCCAGCTAAGTGACAAAGCAAGACCCTGTCTCTTTTTTTTCTTTTTTTTTTTGAGACGGAGTCTCGCTCTGTCGCCCAGGCTAGAGGGCAGTGGCACCATCTCGGCTTACTACAACTTCCGCCTCCCGGGTTCAAGCAATTATCCTGCCTCAGCCTCCTGAATAGCTGGGATTACAGGCGCCCGCCACCCCACCCAGCTCATTTTTGCATTTTTAGTAGAGATAGGGTTTCATCATGTTGGTCAGGGTGGTCTCGAACCCCTGACCTTGTCATCCACCCGCCTCAGCCTCCCAAAGTGCTGAGATTACAGGTGTGAGCCTCCGCGCCTGGCCAAGACCCTGTCTCTTAAAAAAAGGCAGAATAAACTAAATCAGATTTTCAAAATACAGAACACAGAAATTATTTACCTGGGACCAACACGGTGGCTCACGCCTGTAATCCCAGCACTTTGGGCAGCCAAGGTGGGTGGATCACCTAAGGTCAGGAGTTCAAGACCAGCCTGGCCAACATGGTGAAACCCCATCTCTACTAAAAATACAAAAAAATTAGTTGGGCATGGTGGCAGGCACCTGTAATCCCAGCTACCTCAGGAGGCTGAGGCAGGAAAATTGCTTGAACCCAGGAGGCAGAGGTGGCAGTGAGCTGAGATCCCACCATTGCACTCCAGCCTGGGCAACAAGAGCAAAACTCTGTCTCAAAAAAAAAAAAAAAAAAAAGAAATTATTTACCTGGAAAATGTAGTTTCTATGTGAGTCTTTTTTTTTATTTATTTATTTATTTATTTATTTATTTATTTGAGACAAAGTCTCATTCTGTCACCCATGCTGGAGCGCAGTGGCTTGATCGTAGCTAACTGCAGCCCCGATCTCCTGGACTCAAGGGATCCTCCTACCTCAGCCTCCCAAGTAGCTGGGGCTACAGGTACACGCCACCACGCCTGGCTTATTTTTTATTTATTTTTTAAATAGATACTAGGTCTTGCTGTGTTGCCCAGGCTGATTTTGAACTCCTGAACTCAAGTGATCCTCCCACCTTGGCCTCCCAAAGTGCTGGGATTATAAGCGTGAGCCACCACGCCCAGCCATCTTAAAATCCAAGTCACAATGGGCTTTTTTTCCCTGTATTTATGACGCTGAATCCCTCCCTTGGTGATGGTAATAAAATGTACTGTTGACAGCTGTACTGAGCCAGGTACTTTACATATACTGCTTTGGTTGCCTTAGGCCTCCTTTCTTCCCTGTAACTGTAAAATCCTGCTTTACAGTTATAGTAGTAAACAAAAACCCAGAGAAGTTTAGAAACTTCCCAGATCATCTAGCAATGAAGTGAGAGAGCCAAGATTTGAGCACAGGAATTTCTGGCTCCAAAGCTTGAGTCCAGCACCAGTAATTGACTCTTCCTGGTTAGTCAGTTGTCCTGGGGCCCATCCATCATGTGGGACATCGGCCATTTCTTTTTCTTTTTCTTTTTTTTTGAGACGGAGTCTCGCTCTGTCACCCAGGCTGGAGTGCAGTAGCGCAATCTCGGCTCACTGCAAGCTCTGCCTACCGCGTTCACGCCATTCGCCTGCCTCAGCCTCTCCGAGTAGCTGGGACTACAGGCGCCCGCCACCACGCCCAGCTAATTTTTTGTAGTTTTAGTAGAGACGGGGTTTCACCGTGGTCTCGATCTCCTGACCTCGTGATCCACCCGCCTCGGCCTCCCAAAGTGCTAGGATTACAAGTGTGAGCCACCGCGCCCAGCCTTTTTTTTTTTTTGAGACACAGAGTTTCGCTCTCGTCGCCCAGGCTGGCGTGCAATGGCGCGATCTCGGCTCACCGCAACCTCCACCTCCCGGGTTCAAGTGATTTTCCTGCCTCGGCCTCCCGAGTAGCTGGGATTACAGGCATGTGCCACCACGCCCAGCTAATTTTGTATTTTTAGTAGAGACGGGGTTTCTTCCTGCTAGTTAGGCTGGTCTCAAACTCCCAACCTCAGGTGATCCACCCACCTTGGCCTCCCAAAGTGCTGGGATTATAGGCCTGAGCCACCATGCCCGGCCAAGACATCGGCCATTTCTATAAAGTTTTCTTAGTTTTTGTTGCAAGATTTATTGTCTGTAGTTACTATTGTTTCTGCTGCAAGCTGGCCCCTCCTGAGCCTGTGTGAACAGAATCCATATTGGTCCATCAGGGTAAGCTGCACCCTGCAGTGAGCCATCAGAAATAATCTATGTCTTAACCATTACCTCATCTGAAAACATTCAGAAAATGTTTGGGGGCCTGAGGGAAGATGAGCACCATGGTTACTGAAGATGCACATACCTAGAGAAGGCACATTCTTGACTCGGTTGCCCCAGGTCACCGGCATCCAGGCCTAAGGCTGCCCCTCCAACCAGGAAGTACCTGTGGAGTGCTAGAGTGGAGCCTGGATGGCCGTGGAGGTGAAGCCCAGGTGCACACATTGCCCAGATGGGCTTCAACTAGAAGGGTAAGCACATGAATTAATCCAGGCCAAGACTTGGTATCCAGTTTTCCACATTGCATATAGGCTCTGTGTAATGCTTTCAGTCTCGTTTCCTAACCCAGCCCTGCCTTCTCAGTCCTTCAGCATTTTGTGATCATTGCCTCTCCCCAGTCCCCAAGTCCTTCTGCACAGCAGCCCCCATCTCACATTCAGTGCCTAGAGCAGGATGAGCAGCCGAGAGACCACAGGAGGCAAAGAGATCAAAAACAAAATTTTGGAGTGGCCAGACATGGCAGCTCATGCCTTAATCCCAGCACTTTGGGAGGCCAAGGCGGGTGGATCACCTGAGGTCAGGAGTTGGAGACCAGTCTGGCCAACATGGTGAAACCCTGTCTCCACTAAAAATACAAAAGTTAGCCGGGCGTGGTGGTGGGCACCTGTAATCCCAGCTACTCAGGAGGCTGTAGCAAGAGAACAGCTTGAACCTGGGAGGTGGAAGTTGCAGTGATCCGAGATCATGCCACTGCACTCCAGCCTGGGCAAGAGAGTGAGACTGTATCTCAATATTTTTTTTAAAAAAGGAAAATTTTGGAGGAGTGCACAGATCATATATGAAGACCTTATGGGTGGGGCCTTTGTAAGGACTGGCTTTTATTCCGAAAAGCAATTGCACATTGGAGAGCTTTTTCGTGGGTTTTTGCCAGGGTGTCTTTACCCTTCCTGGCTTACTATGACTTGTAAACTTATGTATGTGTCTAGTCCATACTGCTTTTTGGGCTTTCTAAGTTTTCTATTTAAAGTATTAGCACAGGATTTTCTTCGACTTGAACCACACGAAGCTCACAGGAGCACTGCAGGTGTTAGTGTCTCATGGCTGCTCATATCCTCACGAGCTTTCATCTTGAAACATGGAGCAGCATTCATCCCGTCAGTTTCCAGCTGCTCATCCTCTAGCACTCTCCTCAGGGCTTTGTCCAGCTTTGTTTAGCTCTGGGTGCGTGTTGGCTTCAGTGTACCCAGAATGGGTATGAGGGTAAAAAGGGTATTCTCACTTCCTTCCCTTCCTGCCGGAGCCAAGCATTTTCTAGCGTTGGGCCACTCTAACTTGTTGGACCAGTGTTTTCAGAGAACAATCTGCAGGGAATCTTAGGGCCCTCTCTGGAGTTGTGACTAAGAGTAGGAGTTATGACTAGCCCATCCCCTGGAAAATAGGTTAGATTCCCTTGCCCCAAGCTGATGACCTAATAAATGCATGACAACATAGAGACACGTCCATGAAGTGTGCCCACCTCTCTAGCCCACCGGTGTTATTCAGGGTTCTCCAGAGAAACAGAACCAATAGGGTGTTTAAGACAGAGATTTATTTGAAGAAATTGGGGCCAGGCATGGTGGCTCACACCTGTAATCTCAGCACTTTGGGAGGCCAAGGCAGGAGGATCACTTGGGCCCAGGAGTTCTAGACCACCCTAGGCAACAGAGGAAGACCCCATCTCTACAAAAAAAAAATTAAAATTAGCCAGGCGTGGTGGTATAGACCTGTCGTCCCACTTACTCAGGAGGCCAAGGTGGAGGATTACTTGAGGCCAGGAGTTTGAGACTAGCCTGGGCAGCATAGCAAGACTCCACCTCTACAAAAAAGAAAAAAAAAAATTAGTTCATGCAGTTGTAAGGCAAACAAGTCCAAAATCCTCAGGGCAGACAGACATGCTGGAGATTCCCCCTTGAAACTTTGAGTTTTCCTGTTGTGTCCTATTGTTAGGTATTGGGAAGAATGTGGTTTGCGAGAAGGCAGCAACATCGGTGGATGCCTTCCGGATGGTGACAGCCTCGCGCTACTACCCGCAGCTCATGAGCCTGGTAGGGAATGTGCTGCGCTTCCTGCCTGCCTTTGTGCGCATGAAGCAGCTGATCTCGGAGCACTACGTGGGAGCGGTGATGATCTGCGATGCCCGCATCTACTCAGGCAGCCTGCTGAGCCCCAGCTATGGCTGGATCTGTGATGAGCTCATGGGCGGCGGGGGCCTGCACACCATGGGGACCTACATTGTGGACCTGCTGACCCACCTGACCGGCCGGAGAGCCGAGAAGGTGCACGGGCTGCTCAAGACATTCGTGAGGCAGAATGCTGCCATCCGTGGCATCCGGCACGTCACCAGCGATGACTTCTGTTTCTTCCAGATGCTCATGGGTGGGGGTGTGTGTAGCACAGTGACACTCAACTTCAACATGCCGGGCGCCTTTGTGCATGAAGTCATGGTGGTAGGCTCTGCAGGACGCCTCGTCGCCCGAGGAGCCGACCTCTATGGACAGAAGAACTCTGCCACGCAAGAGGAGCTGCTGTTGAGGGACTCGCTGGCCGTGGGCGCGGGGCTGCCTGAGCAGGGGCCCCAGGACGTCCCGCTGCTGTACCTGAAGGGTATGGTCTACATGGTGCAGGCCTTGCGCCAGTCCTTCCAGGGGCAGGGCGACTGCCGCACCTGGGACCATGCCCCTGTCTCCATGGCCGCCTCCTTCGAGGATGGGCTGTACATGCAGAGCGTGGTGGATGCCATCAAGAGGTCAAGCCGATCCGGGGAGTGGGAGGCTGTGGAGGTGCTCACAGAGGAGCCCGACACCAACCAGAACCTGTGTGAGGCACTTCAGCGGAACAACCTATGAGCCTGCACCTGGGCTCCTTGCCACAGGGCAGAGGGACCAGGGAGGGGAACAGGAGCCAGACATGACAGGGGCTTGGCCCTAGCAGAGACAGTGTCTTTCATTAAATGAGTCTGGGTGAAGCCAGAGGTGGCCCTGGGACATCGCCCCCTCCAGTGGCTCACCTGCTCCTCAGACTTGCAGGGCAGCAAATGTTCCTATTGCCAGGTTATCACGGCGTGCACAGGGCAGAGCCGCCGCTGGGCCTCCTCGTGGCGATGCCAGTGAGTGGGACCAGGAAAGGCTTACCCTGGTGAGTCTTTCAGCCTGATCCGCAGTCCTTACGGGGTGAGAAAGCACAACAGGGGCCAGCTCGGCTGAGGCCCGAGGAGAAATGATGAGAAGTTTTGTTTTCTTCTTGGGCTGGGGCATCTCAGGAACAGTGAGGGCAACAGGCTGTCCCTCAGGGAGCCTTACCTGCCCTCCCATGTGACCAGGCCCTTCCCAGGTGGGGACTTGGGTTTGCTTTATTAAGTGAGCTCTTGGGCTTTTGAAGTAGGACAGAGGGCCCTGATTTGGCAGAGAGGAGGCAAGGGAGGGCTTTAGAACATCTGAGAAATGTTAATAAATAATTCAGAAAATAGGACATGGCATGTGGTTTTTGTTTGGTAGGTTGGGTTTCTTTAATACTGAAAGGCTTGTTTCTGGCTGGTAGGGGGTTTTTCTCTTTACTCATTGCTCCACAGCAGCTCGGAGCCAGCCGTGGGTCATCACCGCCAACTGTGCCACATGGGCGGCTGCCCCTGCCAGCCCTCGTCTCCTGCCTGTTCCCTCATAGCCAAATCCCAGGAGCCTCCGAAGAAAAGATTTCCTCAGAGAACAGGACTCAGGACTTCCTAATGGGCTGCTGCTGGGCCTGCCGTCTCAGCAGATAGCGGGAGAGTTTGGGGCCTCGCTGGGCTGGAGGTCAGGAGGGGTTCTGTTCTTAATGTCACGGTGTTGGCTGCCGGAGTGCCCTTGAGGTGGCGGGGAGTAGTGGTTTCAGGGAGGTGGCACAGGGTGAGGAGGAGGAGGAAGAGCTCCAGGCGTGCCCTATGGAGCAGCTGTGGCTGGACCCGAGGGCCAATCACCCACCATGCTCTTGACTGCTCTGCACAGGGCCAGCCGCCCACCCACCTCTGCCAGAGGTGGGGGGTGGGGGAGAGGAGGGGGGGGGTGCGGTGTTGAGAAAGGACATGCCCTCCCCTTTGCTTCTTTGACCAGCCTGCCAGGATCGTTCAGCCTGGACCAAGTTCTGTTCCCTTCTCTAACCTTCCGCTCTCTGCCCTGCCCTGGGCTCCTTGCCAGAAAAGCCCAGGGAGGGCTTCCTCTTCCTCTTGGCACCTCTTCTAGAAGTCACTAGGCTTGTTTTCCTGTCATTTCCTGGATTCAGATGTCCTTGTGAGAGGGAATAACAAGGGATAGGGTTGGAGTGTGCCTACTGCATGCTGACCCTCAGGGCAAACATGTATGTTATTATTTCACTTAATCTCCAAACCACTCTCTGACGGTAAATATTCTCATCATTCAGATCATAAAATGCAGGCAGAGGGCAAAGCTACTTGCCTCCTGTAGATTGTACATGATGGAGCTGGGAGCCTGGTCAGGACCATCTAACCACAGAGCCTGACCTTGAACCACACTTCCTCCCAGCATTTGGGAATCTTCAGACCTGAGGGCATGGCATTGCCCCTCCCTGTGGCAGGAGCCTCGGCCTGGCGGAGGTGAAGTGCAGACAGCACCCACCACCAGGCAGGACACCGAGGGAGGCTACCCCCTTGTCCCTGGGACAGTTAGCTCAGCTCAGTCCTCCCATGTGTTGCTAGGATGTCGAGGTCACTCTGAAATGTGGGAATTGACCAGGAAAGCACAAGCCCGACTTAGATGCTCCCACATAAGAAAGGGCCATGTGGCCAACCCAGAATGGCACTCAGCTTCCCAGAATGTGCTGGGGTGGGGGGTACTGCAGTGGGCTTAGTGCAGAGCTACTTTAATGAGGACACCGGTTCATCTGAGGGAATCCCCAGAGCCTAGATTCGTGGCCAGAGGGCTGCATGGCCCCTTCCCTCAGACGTCTTTACCATCGAGTTATCCTGGGCATCAGAGCTGGTCAGTCCCACACTGGGGATGGGGAAGACAGATGTGCCCAGATGCCTGTGGCCAAGGGAGCCCACAGGGTTCTGGTCTCCACAGGTGAGTGAACCCACATTGGTTCCAGACTTGTCCAGGAGCACCCCCTCCTGGAAGAAGGCAGTAGCATCTCCCAGGACCTGTTTCCAAATCTCAGGATGTTAACAGCTCTTCCTCAGGTCAAAATAAAGTTTTTCCAGGACAGTAAAAATGCAGTTAGCTTTGCTCGTCAGATACAGCAACCAGAAGAGAACTTCCCAAATACCTGTCGCTTATTCTTCAACCTCCAGCCAAATCCAGGACTGTTTCCACACAGACGATGGCAGCCGCTTCCTTTCCTGTTCTGCCCATCACCCTGCTGGCCAAGCAGCCTCTCCTGAATGTCACGCCAAGATCCCTCCCTGTCCACACCCCTCCTCCTCACCCCCAGACTTGCCCAACCTGGTTTCCATATGGCCATGCCCTCCTCTCCAGCCACACTAAGAGCCCTCCTGCAGAGGTGGCAGCTTCCATACTAGCAGGGCTTTGTCCCTGGCATGTCCTCTGCCTGGAAGGCACCACCTTTCTCTCTCAGGAGTCAGCTGGAGGACTTCCTGGTCACCACTTCTGACCTCAGCAAAGTAGCCACCTCCCAACCTGTGGTTCCACAGCCTTGGTCCTCAGTTGAACTGAGGTTGCATGTCTCTCCATCCCTCCCTCCCTCCCTCCCTCCCTCTCTTCTCTTTTTTCTTTTCTTTTCTTTCTTTCCTCTTTCTTTTTCTCTTTTTCTTTCTTCTTTCTTTCTTTCTCTTTTCTCTCTTTCTTCTCTTTCCTTCCCTCCCTCCCTCCCTTCCTTCCTTCCCTCCCTCCCTCCATCCTTTATTTCTTCTCTTGACAGAGTCTCACTCTGTCACCCAGGCCGGAGTGCAGTGGCATCACCTTGGCTCACAGCCACCTCCGCCTCCCGGGTTCAAGCGATTCTCTTGCCTCAGCCTCCCAAGTAGCTGGGACTGCAGCCACCATACCTGGCTAATTTTGGGTTTTTTTGTTTGTTTGTTTGTTTTTGAGATGGAGTTTCACTTTCATTGCCTAGGCTGGAGTGGAGTGGCACGATCTCGGCTCACTGCAACCTCCACCCCCCTGGTTCAAGCAATTCCCCTGCCTCAGCCTCCCAGGTAGCTGGGATTACAGGCACATGCCACCATTGCCCAGCTAATTTTTTTGTATTTTTAGTAGAGATGGGGTTTCACCATGTTGGCCAGGCTGGCTGGTTTCGAACTCCTGACCTCGTGATCTGCCCACCTCGGCCTCCCAAAGTGCTGGGATTATAGGCATGAGCCACTGCCCCCAGCCTAATTTTTGTATTTTTAGTAGAGACGGGGTTTTACCACATAGTCCAGGCTGGTCTTGAACTTCTGGCCTAAGTGATCTGCCCCTCCTCAGCCTCCCAAGGTGCTAGGATTACAGGCATGAACCACTGCACCCGGCCACTTGTTTTGAATATATAATTTCAACTTTTACTTTACATTTTGGGGGTACATGTGCGAGTTTGTTACATGGGTATACTGCGTGACGCTGAGGTTTGGGGGACGATTGGTCTCATCACCCAGGTAGTGAACACAGTACTCAACAGGTTTTTTCAACAATCATCCCACCCCCTCTCTGTCCCCTCTTGTAGTCTCATGTTTGTGTTTCCCATCTTTGTGTCCATATGTACACAATGTGTAGCTCCCACTTGTGAGAACGTGTGCTATTTGGTTTCTTGTTCCTGTGTTAATTTGCTTAGGATAATGGTCTCAGCCGTTTCCATGTTGCTGCAAAGGACACGATTTCATTCTTTTTTTATGGCTGCATCATTTTTACTTCTTGAGACAGGGAAAAATGTTGCCCAGGCTGGTCTTGAACTCCCGGGCTCAAGCGATCCTCCTGCTTCAGCCTCCCAAATACCTGGGACTACAGACACAGACCACCACGCCCAGCTACACATGTATCCCTAAATCATGTAGCATTTCCTCTTTACAGTGAGCTTCTAGGAGCAGTAGGGACTTGATCCTTTCTGCAGTTCCTACTACTCACCCTGCTTAGACAAGTCCATTGGGTAATAGGCCTCAGGAATTGCAGACTCGTTCTCCCACGATTTCTAATTCCTGCCTCACCTGTGAGAAGACCGGACCAGCTCTTCCTTATCAGTGCTGGCCTTGCTCACACTTCCAGCCCTGGAGACCGCACAAAGATATAGAGGCCTTCTTGGGTCCGGCCTTAGCCAGAGAGCCCCCAGGTCGGCAGATCCTGCACAACTCAGGACAGGGATTCCTAGATCCCAGGGTGTGGTCTCATGCAAGGCCACTTCTCTCCAGGCCTCTGCCATCCCAAACATAAAGCGAGGAGGTTAAGCTCAGTTATCTTGGCTGGGTGTGTTGACTCATGCCTGTAATCCCAGCACTTTGGGAGGTCAAGGAGGGAGGATTGCTTGAGGTCAGGAGTTTGAGACCAAGCTGAGCAACATAGACCCTATCTCCACAAAAAAAAATTTTGGCCAGGCATGGTGGCTCACATTTGTAATCACATTTGTAATCCTTGAGTCCGGGAAGCAAAGGTTGCAGTGAGCCAAGATTGTGCCACTGCACTCCAGCCTGGGTGACAGAGCGAGACGCTGTCTCAAAGAAAAAAAAAAAGTCCTGACCCCATGGCTTGCCATGGGGCCAGTGAGCACCCAAGTGACCCTGTCAAAGGAGGGAGCAGCCTCGGATGATGCCAGAAAGGGGACCCTGCCTTTCCCACCTGAACCTGCCCACCCCACTCCCTCCAGTGACCTTGCCAGGCCATATTTCAGGGAACCTACACATGACTGTGGCCTCAGGATGGCCTCAGCATTTCAGATTCTGGCCTGTCCCTCTCTGCAGCTTCCTCCACCCCTCACTTCAGTCTCATCACCTTGGTGCCTTTTAAGGGGCCCTCTGGCTAGGTCGATGTGATGCACTGAGATGTGCCCTTAGGGAGCTCACGGTCTAATCCTGACGACAGTTATAACCCACATGATAGTAGTGTGTAGGTGCTACCATGCAGGGCAACATGGGGTGCTGTCTGGCTCCCCAGGAAGCAGGGCCCCAAGTTTTCAAAGGTGTGCATGCACTAGCCGGGGGAGAGGTGGGAATAAAGGCATTTTAGGCAGAAAAAGCCCCACAAGCACAGAGTGAAGGGAGAAAAAGGTGTAACTGCTCAGGGAATTACCGGAAGCCACTGAATTCTAAGGTAGCTGGGGCAAGAGGAGGGGAATCCCAAGGGGGAGTGACACCATCAGGGGCTCAGGTGTGTGTGTCACAGGGCCACTGGATGGATCTGTGGGCCAAGGGATGACAGGTAGTGAGACCAGTGAGGCTGTCACCTGGAGATGACAGTGGTCCAGGCAACAGTGCTGACTGTGGGGTCCGAGAGTCTCTCAGCCTGAAAGGGTACAATCACTGGCCTCAATGTCTGCTTAGCTTGTAGGAATCAGGGAGCAAAGAACAGGATGGGGTCTGGGGTGACACCCAAGATTCTAGCTTAAACAATTGCGCAGATGAGATACAGGAGGAAAAGCCAGTTGGAGGGAGGGGAAATTTCCATGAACTTAAAATTCCCTGTGTCTGTTTGCAGTGTCCAAGGAACACACAGGAGGCCCAGGATGTGCAGTTTCCAAAATGGCCAACACTGGCCGGCTCTTCCCAGAGATCCCTGCCGGTTGGACACAGCTGTCATCCAGTGGCTTGGCCTCAGGGCCCCAGATGCACTTACTGCCCCTGTCCACCCCTCCCTGCCAGGAAAACATCACTGATGCCCCGTCACCTGTGACCAGGGGCTACTCCACAGACAAGGTCCGGTCCAGCTATGGTCTGGCAATGAGTGGAAAACATCCCAAAGCTGTCACTGTTGCGACAGGCAAAAGAACTCTGTGCTACCTCCTAGGAGGATCCCAAGTTTTGATCCCCTCAAGGTGAGACCAAATGCAGGCCCTTCCCCAGGAGACAGAGGAGCAGGGCCAAACACCTGCTTCCCATGACCCAACAGACCCTTTCTTTTCTGTGTCCCAAGTTCCTCCTTCTCACTTCCCTCTTCATCACCCAGTTAGCTGCCTGACCCTCAGATTCACCTAAACACACAGCACCAGGTCCACCCCGATTCAGTGAGGCATGGGGTGGCACAAAGGAATCTGTCATTGTCAAAGTCTCAGGTGATGCAGATGACCATTCAGGCCTCAAACCCTGCACTGTTGAGTCCTCCATCCTCTTTCCCATTTCAGGCAACCGATCTGGGGAATCACAAAGTCTTTGAAAAAGAAAAATATTTATTTTCAGCAAGACCAAAGTCCCAAGTGGGGGCAGGTGCCAAATTTGCCCCCGCCACCAGAGGGCCTGGGCCCACAGGAAGCCTGAAGCCAAATTCAGGTGTGGAAAGAGGAGAGCCACCAGTGGGGCGGGACAGTCACTTGTAATGAGGAGAGAGCGGAGGGACAAGCGGAGCAGTGCAGACACTTAGCATCTTGTCGATGTCCACCTGGGTTGACTTATCCACCTCGGCCTTGTGGTGGTCACTCACCCCCAAGCTGGGCAAGCCCCCAGGCTCCTCTCCAGCCTCCTCTCCGAAGGGAGCCAGAGCATGGGTGGGGGTCACTAGTGGACTGGGACAGGGCAAAGTGAGGCCTGGGCCCAGCTCACCTGCCAAGGGCAGCAAGGCCTGCAGTTGCTCCACACCTGCCTCCTCGGGAACCGGGGCCAGCTCTGCCTCTGCCTCCACCTCAGCCTCCCCGTCCCCCTCCCCTGCCTGGTTCAACTCGGGGTTGCAATAGTTGATGTACTGGTAGAGGGGCCGCAGGCGCTGGGCCTTTCCTGCAAAGACCCAGGGCAGGGCAGAGGCTAGAGCGCCAGGTTGTGCCATGTCGGGCCCCACAGGCAGGGGGAGAAGGAACAGCCCAGGGACTGCCACTCACGCTCCAGCCCCAATGTCTCTAAGGGTGCAGACACTGTGCTGGCCACAGCGTGGAGCACGGGAGCCCCCAGGCTCTTGCGCTTCTTGGCTTTTTTGTGCTGTTTGGCAGATGGTGAGGGCTCACTCTGGCTGCCCTCTGACTCCTTCTCCTGCAGCGGCAGCCTGGGTGGCAGTTCAGCTTCAGCCTTAAGATGGGCATGAAGGCCCAGGAAGCTGAGGGACCTGAGCCAGGGACAAGAGACTTGAGCCAGGCTCCAGCCCTGGCTCCCATTCCCTGGCCCAGGGAATAGCCCAGCCTGCCCACAGCCCCAGGGCTCAACGCCTGTCCCGTTCCTGGTCAATGAGGCCCCAGGCCCAAGAGGCTTAGAGGCCAGTGAGCCCAGTCCCCAACCAACCCTGAAGTTCCCACTCTCCTGCTGCTCCCTACACGGGGGCTATTGAGGAACGGGAAAGGAGAGTGACGGTAGTGGCTGGGGACGAGAATCCTCCCTGCAGGAGTGCAGGATTTAGGAATCTTACTGGGGTGTGTGCCCCAACCCCGGGGCTGCAGCTCTTTCCCCCGAGAGCCCCCTCACTTGAGAGGCTTTCTCTTTGGACCATGACGGGGCCTCACAATGGAGACCACGGTCCTGGGGCCTCTCTCCTCTAGCGCCCCGGCATACGGCTTGGGCCTCTCCTCCCCCAGCTTGGGTCCTTCCTCCTGGAGCTCCGGCTCCGAAGCTGCGCCTGCTGGGCGCTGGTCTTCACTCTGGGTTCCGTTGGCCTCATGGGCTGGCACCAGGAACTGGTCTCCCGCCACTGGACACTAGAGGTGACACACAGGCCATCGGTCACCATGGCCGGGCAAAGGACATAGGGATCCGTCACTGAACACCTAACATTAGACACCGAAACGGGAATAAGGACACCAGCCTGTGCCCCTCCCCGCCTGGAGGGCCCAGCCTGGCAGTTAGCGGGTCGGGGCGCTCAGAGTTCCACCTCTCAGAGCGCTGCGGCCCCGTGTTTGAAGGTTAAACAGCCTGACGGTCACCTCGGAGGTCTGAGCGCTGCCGGGCTCCTCCGTGAGCTGCCCCTGCCCCACGACCGTGGCCTCCTGGACCCCCGGCCTCCTCTCCGCCCCTGCCGAGGCCATGGCTGCGCAGGCTCAGTGCGTCCTCGACAGCTGCTTGGAGCAGGTCCCAAGGGGCTGGATGGTGGCCCCGCGCTGACCCCGGAGACCGGCCAGCAAGCGAGGGCAGAGCTGGGAAGAGAAACGGCGAGCGCGGAGCCCACCCTCGGCCGGAACTACAAGCCCCAGGACGCTTTGCGCCAGGGTCAGTGGGCCCTGACCCCGGGGACGGAAGCCACGGTTGCCCGGCAACAACAAGTCCCGTCGGGTGGTAGCGGCTGGCGGCAAAACCTCTCGAGTGAGCCCCTGCCCGAGTGCCGCGGGGAAGAGGCTGCGAGCGGGACCGAGAAGTGGGCTGGGAGCAGAGGTCGCGGAGGCGGCGAGCGAGGCCGGGGCCCGGGCGGAGACCGGCAGGGGCCCGGGAGTGGCGGGCACGCCAGGGTCAGGGTCCCGGGCGAGGGAGGAGGCCCGGGGTTGGGGAAGGGGGCCCGTGGAGGGAGGTAAACAGCCCTGAAGGCCTCGGGGCACCGTTGCTGGGCGGCGCTGGCGGCATGTGCGAGGGCCCGTCCCGCATCTCGGGGCCCATCCCCCCAGACCCGACGCTCTGCCCTGACTACTACCGGCGGCCGGCCTCGGGTGAGTCCGGGGGCTCCGCGGTGGTGCGAGGCTCAGGGGTCGGCCTCGGCTCCACCTCTGAGCCCCGGACTCCGCCCGGCTCCGCGCCACAGCTCAAGGGCGCCTCGAGGGAAACGCGCTGAAGCTGGACTTGCTGACCTCGGACCGGGCCCTGGACACCACCGCTCCCCGTGGCCCCTGCATCGGTCCTGGTGCCGGAGAGATCCTGGAGCGCGGCCAGCGCGGCGTCGGGGACGTGCTGTTGCAACTCGAGGGGATCTCCCTAGGTCCTGGGGCATCTCTCAAGAGTAAGTCCCAGGAATGGAAGAAGGGGCAGAGAGGCAGTGCGGGGTGGAAAGAGATCAAAAGCAGCTGCTCTTTCCACCCTGACCTGGGCCCAGGCTTTGCGTCTCTTGAGTCTCAGTTTCCCCAACTATAAGGGGGAGAAATGTGCTACCTTCTCGAAGGAGGTGAACTGAATGAGGTAGTTCCCACGAAGCCCTAGCTCTGCTTTATGCATTTATTACCCATTAAATTTGCTTGTTGAGTGCCTACTGTGTGCCAGGCCATATAGGTGCTAGAACACAGGGTTGAAGATAAGCATGAGCCATCACTGAGTCAAGGTGGGAGACAAAGAACAAGAGATGAATGTCATGTGTGAGATGATCTATGGTGTACTTCAATGGTGTACTTCACTATAATAATGGAGAAAATCACCTGGGTGCAGTGGCTCACTCCTGGAATCCCAGCACTTTGGGAGGCCCAGGCGGGCAGATCACTTGAGCCCAGGAGTTGAAGACCATCCTGGCCAACATGGTGAAACCCCATCTCTACAAAAAATACAAAAATTAGCCTGGCATGGTGGAGTGTGTCTGTAATCCCAGCTACTCGGCAGGCTGAGGTAGGAGGATCACTTGAGCCGGGGAGGTTGAGGCTGCAGTGAGCTATGATCATGCCACTATACTCCAGCCTGGGTGACAGAGTGAGACCCTGTCTCAAATAATAATAATAATAATGGAGAAAATCATCCTGAAATACTTACTACATGAGGAAGGGAACACGGTGATGAGGGAGAGTGTGTGTAGGGTCTAAGGTAGTTGGAGAGGTCAGGGAGCTCTTTCTGTAGGAGGCAGGGGGCAGGCCTGTGTGTGAACTAGTGGAAGTTGGATTGTGTGGGCCCTATGTAGGGCAGAGCCTGGTGGCATCTTTTCTCCAGGGAAGGACCCTAAAGACCATGAGAAGGAGAACCTGAGGCGGATCAGGGAGATTCAGAAGCGCTTCAGAGAACAGGAGCGCAGCCGGGAGCAGGGCCAGCCCAGGCCCCTGAAAGCTCTGTGGCGCTCGCCCAAGTACGACAAGGTGGAGTCCCGGGTCAAGGCTCAGCTCCAGGTACCTGCTTCAGGGAGCCATAAGTATTACCCATTTTGTTGGCCAACAGACAACTATACCCTGATCTGAGTTCTGGGGAGGAAGGGAAGTCACAGAGGTAACAGAGGACTAAGAGACCCTGGCTCTGCTGCAGGACGAGGCTGGGGGGCTTCTCAGAAGTAGTGATGGCAGGGCTGATCCTGAGGGGCAAGTAGCAATTAATCAAGGGGACAGCAGAAGAGAACATTCCCAAAAGATGGAACCTCACAGACCACAGGGCACGCAGCAGTGGTGATGCTAGAGTATAGTTCACTGTGAGGAAAGAAGGGCATGAAGTTAGACCAAGAAGTCAGCTGGACCCACATCAGGGGCCACAAAAGCCACTTTTCAGCCCTTATTTCTGAGGACAGTGGGAAGGGCAGGGGTATGATGGGGGGCTCTGTCTCAGGTAGAGAGCAGCACCATCCTTCAATCCAGGGACTCAGCAGGAGGAGCAGGAGTAAGAGGAAAGGCAAGGTCACACAAATGTGTCGTGGCTGAAGCATCTGTGGGGTTCTCAGGGGGTGGGAGTGTGTCCAGGAAGCAGATGGAAATTCAGGCCTGGATCTCAGGAGTGAGACCTAGGAGTTATTGACGATCAGGTTGAGGACAACGAGACCAAGGAATTGACCGCCTGGATTTGAGGACTTGGAGGCCAGCCGTTAGGAGCCTTGTGGGGCTAGAGCCAGGAAGCTTGGCTAGGAAGGAGGAAAGAGAGTGGTAGCTGGGCCAGTACTGAGGTGGAAGGAGAGATGGTTTGTTGTTTTCTTAAAAATCTGACATAGTCACACATTTGTGTGCTGATGAGGACAAGTGTCCCTTGAAGAGGGAAGAGGGCCCGAGGGACATGGATGAAAAGGTCAGAAGGGCCAAGATGGCCAGGGTCTTGCGGCTTGAGCCCCAGACCTCAGCCTGCCTGCTCTCTCTGCTGTGCCCTGTCCTCCAGGAGCCTGGCCCTGCCTTTGGGACACAGCCTGCCCACTTCCTGCGGGCGCACTCCCGCTGCAGCCCTGGCCTCCCACCACCCCGTGTACCTAGTCCCCAGCCAACCCCACCAGGTCCCGAAGCTAAGGTGAGAGGATGTGTGGGGGCTGGATAGTGGTTGGGCAGGGCTCCCGGTGTGTGTGGGGGGTTCGGGGACACAACATAATGCCGTCTGCCCCCACCCACGCTTGCTGTGTCCTGCAGGAGCCAGGCCTGGGGGTGGACTTCATTCGTCACAATGCACGAGCTGCCAAGAGAGCCCCCCGGAGGCATTCCCGCTCGCTGCAGGTCCTGGCGCAAGTGCTAGAGCAACAGCGGCAAGCCCAGGAGCACTACAATGCCACACAGAAGGGCCATGTGCCGCATTAGTAGGTCTCACTGCCCGACACTCAGGGTGAGGGACACCTGTGGAGGGTGGGAACCAACCTCTGCCCTGGGGTCATCAACCCTGAGCCTGTGTACCCACAGCTTGTTGGAGCGCAGGGACCTGTGGCGGCGGGAGGCCGAGGCCCACAAGCAGAGCCAGCCGGACCCTGCCATGCCCCCAGGCCACACGCGCATGCCTGAGAACCAGCGGCTGGAAACACTGACCAAGCTGCTCCAGAGTGAGTACCTGGGCAGGGAGGCTGGAGGGGGACCCCACTGGGGACCGGGCACCCCTGCCCAACACTCACTGTTCTCACTGTTCCCGGGCCCCCTGTAGGCCAGAGCCAGCTGCTGCGTGAGCTGGTACTGCTGCCTGCTGGGGCAGACTCACTGAGAGCCCAGAGCCACCGTGCTGAGCTGGACCGGAAGCTGGTGCAGGTAGAGGAGGCCATCAAGATCTTTTCTCGGCCCAAAGTCTTCGTGAAGATGGACGCCTGAGCCCCTCTGGGGGACAGTGGCAAGGAGCTCCATGCTGAGGATCGCCACATGGCTGCAAAGGACAGGGTTGGACCCAATCCCAGAGCAGAGGTCTGAAGACAGGAGCAGGGGGGTGGCCAGTGTCCCTAGAGCACTCTTCCCAGCCACCAGTGGCTGCAGAAGGGCCACCCCAGCGTTTTAACCGCTTTGTCAAAATTAAACATTTTGTACACAGGATTTGTTTCCATAAGAGCTTTTCTTACCCTAAAAATGCCAAGCCTGGTGGCCCTCCTGCTGCTTGATTGCAGGAAGTTCTCCCCATTGTCACTCTTGCCTTAGTCCAGAGCAGAAGGCAAGCTGGTGGGACCAGGGAGGAGGCTGGGACTGGGACACAGAAGGACCATGACTGTATTTGTAGAAAACCTTTAATGTTCCCCAGCCAGAGGGAGCCCTGTGAGCCAGCTGAAAACCCCCACTGTGAAGTCCCTGCCATGTCCCAGCAGTGTGGAGCGGCATGGGGCTGCATTCTGACTGTCAGAGGCTGAAGCCACTACCATCTCCTCGAATGTGATTCCCCCAGCCAGAACTGGCCTGCTCCTGGTCATCCAGGGAGGGCAGAGAGCTGCGGGTACCAGGACGTCGGCAGCCAGGGTGCAGGTCCCAGCACGGGGGCCCCTGAGACAGCCCATTGGAACTGGGAGGCTGGCGGTTCTCAATGACCAGGTCACTGCTGTCATCGTCACTATCAGGCTCAGCAGGCCTAGGCCCTGCAGAGGGAGGACCTGTCAAACGCCCAGATGCCCCTCGCACCACGTTATTGCGCTGGTTGGCGGGCTTGACAGTGACAATGAGGTTATGGCTGTTGGCAACCATCATGTCCGTCACTTGGTCCAAGGTCTTCCCGGCTACTTCAATGCCATTGACCTCGAGAATTTCATCACTGACCGCCAGCAGCCCTGTACTCTCAGCCAGACCCCCACGTACCAGGCGGGAGATGAAGATTCCTGGAACCCGCTCCAGGCCCTGGGGAGCCACACGCACGCTCATGCCATCTCGGATGTAGAAGCCCAGGGGGCGGTCTGAACCATGCTTGTGCAGCCGCACCCGTCGGTGGGTCTCAGGCAGTAGGTCCACATCTATAACTGAGGAAACCTGGCGGAAATCTTGGGGCAGGCTGATTAGCAAGGGTGGCCGGGTGCGCAGGGGTGCCACTGGCCGCAGCAGGAGCCCTTTCTTGCGCCGCTGCAGAGAGTTGGTGGCAAAAGCCAGGCCGCTGGAGTCAGCTTCTGCTGCAGAAGAGGGGGGATATTGAGATCAGAGACCTGCTCCCCGACTTGGGCTCTTTACAGGGGGCACTGTAGCTATTTCCTACCACTTGGAGGTCAAGCCAAGGGCAGGGACTGCAGAGGGTGACACTTGGGTACCCTGGGCATGAACTAACCCTTGTAGACCTGCCCCACAGACACCTTACCCCACAGAGGCTGCCCACTGTACCCCTCCTCACCCCGCTTCTGCACCAGTAGGCGCAGTGGCGGGGGCCCGCTGGCCAGGGCCCGGTGCAGGCTGTCGTCGTTGGTGAGGGGCAGCAGGTCTCCGTGAGCATCCGTATAGCCAAGTAGCACGTCCAGGCCCGGGATCTGGTGCACCGCCCGCAGCAACCGCGAGAACTCCTGGAAGCCGCTCACCGAAGCCCGGGGCAGCGCGAAGCGTCGGAACTCGGCGTCAAACTGGAAGTCGGGGTTGGGGGAGAGGAGGAGTCAGGACAGCCTGCGCCCCTTTCTCACCGCAGGCTGGCAGGGATGGGAAAGATACGGCTGCCGCAAAAGCGGCAGCCTTAAGCCCAGACCTCAGCTCCAGTACCAGGGACGCTGTCCAAGGTCTTCTTACCGCCCTCCAGGTACTCAGGCCACAGAGAGATCTGGAGACCAGCAGTGGAGGAAGGAAGATGGATGGGGGAAGGCGAGCAGAAAAGCAGAATGGGACTTGGAGGATAGAGGGAAGAGGTGGCGGGGACCAAGGAGCTGGGAAGGGGAGAAAGAGGGAATTGGGAGCGCCTAGGGCCGAGGCCGGAGGAGCCCTTACTTTGCTCTTCACCTCAACGATGCTATCGGGACTGCGCGCCGGAGTCCTCTGCGGCCGGGCCATGGCGGGGCCGGGCGGGCCGGGGACGGTGCCCCAGGCGGCCCGCCGAGGCGCAGGTGCACAGCCCGGCCGGCCCGCCCGCGCCGCCCCGCCCCGCCCCGCCCCTGGCGGTAGCACACGCCCCGCCTTCCCATCCGGAGCGTGACGACAGGGGGGCAGCGTCGCAGAGTGGAACGCGGAGTCCACGTTTCCTAGGAAACGGAGCCGTGGGTGGAGAGGAGCCATCCTCCGCTCTTGCGTCATCACGCTGAGGTCCGCGCGCCCCCGGAGTCTGGGGAGGAGGGCTCGGCCAATCCGAGGGGAGGGCGAAGGAAGTACCATTTATTGGGCGCTGTGTGTGTGCTCTTATTTCCACTGGCCTTACAAGACCATGCATTGTGTAGATGAGGAAACTGAGTCATAATAAATATGTGCTGAACCGCTCGGGGGTCACACGGTGCTGAAATGGTTTCGAGTCAACTCGCTCGGACGGTACTCGGCCGCAGCCTCCGGCCCTGGAACCCTCTCCAGGGACCGGACCAGCCCTTGTTCTGTTCCCTACCGGTACCACAGGAATCTTGACGAACGGCCCAAATGCCGGGCCGCTGTCAGAGTGACGCCGCGATGAGAGTAAACGGGCCAGCAGCTCGTGGACCAGCGGGGTGGACCAGCGGGAGTCTGCACACAACCTCCCGAGCAGGACGCCCTCGTGCGCAGGCGCGGGGTGCACGTGGGCGGGACCTCCTCCTCCGGCCCCGCCCAGCCGAAGGAGCTTCCTCTTCCGAGGAAAGGCGGGGCCTGGGCGCCCGCGGGAAACCCGGGCCCGTTGCCTCCGCTAGGTGCAGCCGTAGGAATGGCAGGTTCGGGGAGGCTGGTCCTACGGCCCTGGATTCGGGAGCTGATTCTGGGGTCAGAGACACTCTCCAGTCCACGAGCCGGGCAGCTGCTCGAGGTGAGCCCCCACTCAGGGCCCGGAGACCGAGGCGGAGGTCCGGGGTGGTGGGATTGACGCCGCTCGCCGCCGTCAGGTACTACAGGAGGCCGCGGCCGCGGGCCCATCCCACGCCCCTGATACGTCCGACGTCGGCGCCACGCTGCTTGTGTCTGACGGGACCCACAGTGTCCGATGCCTGGTGACGCGGGAGGCCCTGGACACCTCGGACTGGTGAGAGGCCCCGCGCGGCTCCGGAGGTCGGAGTCCGGCAGGAGAGCGCGAGGTGGGCGGGCCTTGTGTTCCGGTGGGCCCGGCAGTGAGGGTCCTGCTCGCCGCAGGGAGGAGAAGGAGTTCGGCTTCCGCGGGACAGAGGGCCGGCTGCTGCTGCTGCAGGACTGCGGGGTCCATGTCCAGGTCGCTGAGGGCGGCGCGGTGAGTGGTGAGACTGCCTTGGGAGGGTTACCGGGCATGAGTCTTCGTGACGATTCCTGAGACCTCCCCTTCCTCCCGAACTCTTCCAGCCCGCAGAGTTCTATCTCCAGGTGGACCGCTTCAGCCTGCTGCCCACAGAGCAGCCCCGGCTACGGGTGCCTGGTTGGTAAGTAATGCTTCCGCCCTCCAGCAGCTCTCCCCACCCCAGCAGCTCTCCCCACCCCAGCGTCTGGCCGGCGCTGGCAGACGCCTTTGGGGTAGGAGGGCTTGGGCCTTCATTAACTACTCTTCTCTTTTTCTTAGCAACCAAGACTTAGATGTTCAGAAAAAGCTCTATGACTGCCTTGAGTGAGTCTGGGGTTGGGCTCGGGGGCCACGTGTGGTTTGGTGAGGGGATGGTGTGTCTAGGTAGACAGGCCTCAGCATGGTTCCTGAGTCCTGGCCACTCTCTTCCTGTAGGGAGCACCTTTCAGAGTCCACCTCGTCCAATGCAGGTACTGTAGGGCTTGACCAGTGATCCTAACACCCTGTGCAGTGACCTCTCCAGCCTTAACCTTCCGCTTCCTCAATAAGCTCTCTTCCCCCTCACCCTCCCGGTCCTCCCCTTTAAGCCTTGACTCATCCCATGGTCCCCTGTCCCCAGGCCTATCACTGTCCCAGCTTCTGGATGAAATGCGGGAGGACCAGGAGCATCAGGGGGCACTCGTGTGCCTGGCTGAAAGCTGCCTGACACTGGAGGGCCCTTGCACAGCACCCCCCATCACCCACTGGGCTGCCTCACGATGCAAGGCCACGGTCAGTCTGGGGATTTTCTTGGGAGATGTCAGGGTGAGGAGTTGGGCAAGGGTCATGTCCCACAGGACATGAGAGTAAATGGGCCTGTCCTATAGAGTTCATGTCCCACAGGGAGAAGCTGTGTACACTGTCCCCAGCTCAATGCTGTGCATCTCTGAGAATGACCAGCTAATTCTGAGCTCTCTAGGCCCCTGTCAGAGGACACAGGGTAAGGGGGACTGGAGAGGTTGGGGGGATACCTGGGGCCCAGGTCCACAGTGCTGATAAGACTTCCTGAACCCCCCAGGCCCTGAGCTGCCCCCACCAGACCCGGCTCTGCAGGACCTATCTCTGACTCTCATAGCCTCTCCTCCTTCCTCACCCAGTTCCTCAGGTGAGGTGATGCATAGGTCACAGGCACTCACTGCCGTCTGTCAGTCAGGTTCCTGGGCTGCACAGGATGCTGTGAAAGGTGCACGGCGGGCGGGGGATAAACACAGTCCCTGCAGTCCTGTCTGAGCTCGCAGGCCACTCAGCTGCCCTGAGCGGAGAGGGCTGTGCCTACAGTAAGTCCCCTCCTCCTCAGGAACCCCGGCCTTACCCGGCCACATGTCATCCGAGGAAAGTGGTACCAGCATCAGCCTTCTGCCTGCCCTGTCCTTGGCTGCTCCAGACCCAGGGCAGAGGAGCAGCTCCCAGCCCCCACCAGCCATCTGCTCAGCCCCTGCCCCTCTGACCCCCAGGTCCCCACACCCCAGTCGTACCCCCAGCTCCCCACTCCAGAGCTGCACTCCCAGTCTCTCACCCCGTAGCCATGTCCCCAGTCCACACCAGGCTCTTGTGACCAGGCCCCAGAAACCTAGCCTGGAGTTCAAGGAGTTTGTAGGGTTGCCCTGCAAGAATCGGCTGCCTTTTCCCAGGACCAGAGCTACCAAGGGAGCCCAGGAGCCCTGCTCTGTCTGGGTAAGCATAGCCCCTCTACAGCTGGAGGGTAGAACAAGGAAGGCCTGAGGTAGAGCTGGGAGGGAGCATGGGTAGACTTGGATGGGGTTGGGGTCCTTGTTAGCCCTTCCCCAGACACCATACCCCTTTCAGGAACCCCCAAAGAAGCATCGTGATGGTTCTGCCTTCCAGTATGAGTATGAGCCACCCTGCACGTCCCTCTGTGCTCGGGTCCAAGCTGCCAGGTGAGTGCCTGGGTCTGCCCCCACTCTTGGTCACTAGTCCCAGGCTCCATTGACCTGCAGCCATGGTTTCTTTCCAGGCTTTCTCCCCAGCTCATGGCCTGGGCCTTGCACTTTCTGATGGATCCACAGCCAGAGTCTGAGCCAACTCCGATGTGAGAGGTCAGACAGGACAGATACCGCTCCACACTCTGCTTCCTTTGAGTTTTTTAATAAAATAATCTCATGCGGCAGGAGAGGAGAGGATCAGGGATTGGGGCCGCCGCCTCTTTGGTCTGTGGCTGGGGAGGGTGGGCTCCGCTCAGGGCTGGAGGGCTCTGTGGGCTGTGGGGGCAGAGGCTCAGTTCCAAGGCCAGATCCTGTGAGGGGAGGGAGGGAGAGAGAGGAAGGGTCAGGGCTGGGCTAAGCAGTCCTGCCACCCTCCCAGCTGGCCTGGACCCCCTCTTACCTAGGCTTGGGGATGGAGGTGCCTCGAGTTTTGGCCTGCGTTTGAGGACGGGGGAGCGCTGCAGCCGCAGGGGCCGTTCTAAGGGACACAGAAAGGCTTGGGGTGGGTTGCTAAGGCTTGGGGTCTGTCAATCCCCTGCCCCTCTTCCACCTCCAGTGCACGTAAGCATGCACTCACACACACTGCTGCCTTCAGAGCATCCCCCATCCCTGCGTCTTCACCCCTGGCAGAGGCTGCTCTTCAGGAAGTGGAGCCAGTGCTAGTTGGAAGGGCTTGTCAAACCCTTGCACCTGGTCTTCTGGCTCCCTGATTTCTTGAGCCCTCACACACTGGTGGCTCCCTCCAAGGACCAAAGCCATGAAGGGAGCCCCAGAAGCCCACCCTCCCACATCTCCTGCATTCAAGCATACGTGGAGGTGTCTCCCCTCACCAGCAGGGGCCTGGAGCTGGTCCTCATGCACAGACACTGCTCGCCGCCCTGCCGAGAGAGGCCTCGGCCTCAGCTGGCCATCTGAGGGAGGCCAGGGAATCAGGGGTATTCCAACAGCTGCCCCCACTCCAGCCCTTGCCTCCCACCCTCAGGGTCCTTAGAGGAGCTGAGTTCCCAGCAGGAACTCCTCCAGCCCCGAGGCCAGAATTGGGGTGGGGAATCAGGTGTCTGCCTACCTTCATTCCTGGGGCCCAAGCAAGGGTCCTCTGGGAGGCCCAGGCTGTCTGGTGAGGGGCTTGTTCTGCAGGGACTTGGGCTTTGACCAGGGGAGGGAGGGCCTGGACCATCCTGTTGGCCCCAACCACGGCTCCTGAGCTCTGCATTCAACTGCTGCCCCAGTGTCTTCCAGGTGGCAGACTCGGGCCCCTGGTTTCCTGGGCCAGGTCTGCAGGAGGGATCTGCGGGGAGAAGGGTGTCAGCCAAGACCTGGTCAGGCCTTGGAGATAGGTCTGAACAACGGTCTGACCCAACTCCTGCCTGTCCCTGCTCCCCCTACCAACACACACAGTGGCCCTCACTCACCAGCAGACACAGAGTGGGTGCGGGACTTGATCGAGATGGGAGGGGCCTCCGTGGAACTGTCCATAATGTCACCTGCAAGGCGGAGCTGGGGACTCAGGTACCAGACCTTGGAGGTGAGGGGAAGAAAAACCTGGCCTCTCCCCTTCCTCCCCAAGGAGAGCAAGTGCTTTGGGGGCTGTCTGTAAGGACACCCCCTGGCAAATGTACTGCCGCACCCCAGGGTCCCACTTACCATCTGAGCCAGCTTTCTTGATCTCGCCGTCTTTGCTCTGCAGGAAACAGGGCAATCAGATTCCAGCCCTGCCCCCTCCCCACACCCTAGCCTTTTGTTCATTCTTGTTCTTATAATCCTGCCACTGAATGCCCACCATGGGCTGGACAAGAACATGGCAAACCCAGTACAGCCCTCTTAGAACTCTTTGCACATTTGAATGTTTCTAAATTCAGGCCAACAACTTCATGTTTTTTGTTTGTTTTTGTTTTTTGTATTTTAAGATATTGAATGGATGGTATGGAGGGCTGGGATTCTTTGGGACTGTGATGAGAGTGATATTAGCAGGGTGGCCACAGAGGAGAGTCAGGGAAGAGCCATGGGCACTGCAGGGATGGCTGAGGAGGGACCTGGGGTAACCCACAATTAGAGACTGGAAGCGAGGCAGGGAGGACATCCAGACCACCCGGGGATGTGTGTGGAGGCTCCAATTTGCACCCAGGGGAGGGTGCAATTTGCACCCAGCAGTGAGGTTTTAAGGTGGCCAGGGCCAAGACCCCAGAGGGCCCTGAAGCAGGTTGTGGAGTCTAAACAGTGTCTTGAGAGGAAGCCCCCTGGAGGACTTGCTATTTCAAGTACAGGTGACAAGGTCAGATTTTTTTCTTTTTCTTTTTTTGAGGTGAGTCTCACTCTTGTTGTCCAGGCTAGTGTGCAGTGGCGCGATCTAGGCTCACTGCAACCTGTCTCCCAGGTTCAAGCAATTCTCGTGCCTCACCTTCCCAAGTAGCTGGGACTACAGGTGCCCACCACCACACCCGGCTAATTTTTGTATTTTTAGTAGAGACAGGGTTTCACCATGTTGGCCAGGTTGGTCTCTCAACTCCTGACCTCAGGTGATCCACCTGCCTCAGCCTCCCGAAGTGTCGGGATTACAGGCGTGAGCCATGGTGCCTGGCCCAGGCCTCAGATTTCTATTAGACCTGCAGAGAAAAGACTTTCTCAGGTCCAAAGAGGAGATGCTGGTGTCCTGTGCCTGGGTCAAAGCCAAGAGGGAAGAAAGGTCGAATCTGTAACTATTTTGAGGAGGATGGAGTAGAACTGACAATTAGACCTATCTGTCATGAGTCTCCTCCATCTTGGTCACATATATCACCCACAGCATGCCACCTGCCCTCTCACTTCATTCTCAGGTCCCCTCAACTCACTTGCTTCCTCTTGCCTTCGGCGCCCCCGCTGCCTCGGCTGACGCCTATCCTCTGCAGCATTACTTGTACCCGCTGTTCAAAGGATGGAGCCAGCTCTGTTTCTCCCCGCTCCAGGGGCCGCCGCTAGGGACAGAGATGCTCGAGTTGGAGACAGTCCATGCCCTGGGTCCCAGAAGCGCCCTCATCCCCCCCATCAGCAAGCCTCACCTTGTCGGGTCTGGCACCCAGCGTTGCCTCCTCCTCAGCAGGCAGCAGTATCATCGAGTAGGCCTTGCTGTCTCTTGTGTAGCGAGGTCGGCTCCTGCGGGCAGGGTCAGGGCTGCTGGTGTCCCCCTCAGCCCCACCAGGCTCCTCACCACGGCTGGGACGGGTTGGCGGCCGCAGTAGGTCGCCAAATGTAGTTTTTCGGGTTCGGGGAGCTGCCCCAGGGCTGGTCTCTAGATCAGGCCGTGGACCCCGTGTTGAACGAGGCTTCTTGAAGGCAAAGAGGGTGCCCAGCTTCTTTCGCAGTGTACGGGGGACAGGCGTGGCGCCCCCCTCAGTGGCTGGGTCCTCCTCGGGGGCCCAGCTGTGGGGACACCCAGCAGTGAGTGAGAAAGCCCATCAGGCATCCCACCCTCTCCCACCCCCAGCAGATGCCCCTCACTCACAGGCGATCCTGCTGGATCAGCCTTTTGGAGAAGAATTCTTCCACGCCCTCGTCCACGCGGGCACTGAGCCCATTCCCTTCCTGCGGCAAGGCTGGGGGTACCTGGGGGGCATCATGGGGTCAGAGATCAGGGCTATGTGCAACTCTGGCTTCTACCCCCTCCCCTGGCCGGCAGCCTAGACTGAATAACTCCAGGATTCCAGACTGGGGTGACCCTAGGGGCTGCTGATACCAGCCTCCTACTGTCCTGCTGCTGGACAGAGAAGCCAGATTTCACACACTCGTCACTCACTGCCGGCTCCCGCACACCCAGTCCACACCCGTCCTTGTCTCACAGAGTATCCTACACGCCCAAGCCACCCGGTCACCAGCAAACCTAGCCCTCACGTGCCCCCGGGGTCACCCGTTACCACTTGCCACCAGCTCTGCTCCGAACAGTTCCCTGCAGTGTCCCCCACCCCACCCCCACTCCACCCGGCCTGCTGCCGGCTCAGTGGCGCCGGCTGCTGCGTCAGACCCTCTGGGGGGGCCTCAAGCCGGCTCCTCCCCGCCCTCCGCCAGTGCCCGCTGCCCCCGCGGGCTTGCAGCCCACACACGCATCTCCCCACACGCGCCGCCGCCGGACGCGCAGCAGACGCAGGCTTGGCCCCGCGGCCTGGCTACCCGGCTGCCCCGCATCTCTCAGCAGCCCCTGGGGGAGGGCAGGAGGACGGACCCCCTCTCTCGCGCAGCCACGGAGGCCGCGGGCCGCTCCGAGGCGGAGTCCCACACCCAGGCACACCCCAAACGGAACCCGCACACCCATAGTCCCGCACAGGCATGGCCTGGGGTGGGGGGTGGCCAGGAAGACGCCAGGATGTGACCGCGGCCGCACGACCAGGTGGCCTTGGGCCCATACCACCCCCTCTCCTTGACCGCTACCACTCATGAGGAGCGGCCGGGCCACCCGTGATACCCAATTCCACGCGCTCCGGAGTGGGGGAAGGGTGCTCACCTGGGGGCCCCCCGGCGGCGGGCGGTGGTGGTGCTGGCGGCGCGGCCGCGGCCGGGCCCGGGTCGGATGGCGCAGGGGCTGCCCCGCCGGTGGCAGGTCCATGCGGGGCAGCGGGCCGGCCGGGGGCCCGGGGGCGGCAGGGCTCGGAGAGCCGCGCGCGGACGGCCCCGCCTGCGGCTCCGCATCTTCTCCCGGAGCCGCCAGCTCGGGCTCCGGCTCCGTTTCCTCAGCAGCACCTGAGGGGACAGCACCAGAAGAGCACCGAGCGCCGAGCCCGGGGAGGTGGCGGCGGAGGCGCTAGGGCGGCGGGGGACCCGCCCAGGGCGCGGGGAGGGGCCCGGCTACGCCGCCCGTCCCCCCGCCCCTCCGCCCCTCCGCCCCTCCCCCGCCGCCGCCGCTGTCCGTGGTGCTGAGCGCGGCCCCGAGCGCGCGCGACTCCGCGCCGCCGCCAAGCATGCGCGTCCCTGGGATAGGGAAAGGGGCGCGGAGAGGCGAGCCGAGCCGGTGTCCTGTCCCAGGTCCGCCCAGGTCCCGCCCCGGGCTGACCACAGCAGACCCCAGCTTTGCAGGTTGCACAGGGGGCCCGGCCTGGCCCAGTCACGGGCTGGTGGGTACCCAGACAAGGCTGAATGAGTTCATCCAGGTCCCCGGGTCCCCAAGTCTAATGGAGCTTCAGTCCACCCACGTAAACTCCCTCCCTCAAGGCCCTGACTTACTGTGAATGAAGGGGACCAGGTGAAGACCGTGGCTGAGCTCAGGCCATTTCTGTAGAGGACTGTCATCCTGGTGGGGAGGGCACAAACTCAGCCTGGGGTAGGTGAGCACCAACCCAAAAGAGCTGCCTTTCACATTCCATACTCCACAGCAAGATGGGAAGACTGGGAGTGTCATGCCCCGTGTTCTAAAACCACTTACCTTCTCCTTCTCCTCTTCCTTCTCCTCGGGGAAGAAAAGACCTTCCAATTCCCCAGGCTCAAGGAGGCTGGGCTCACCTCTATCTGGTGCTGGTAGGGCAGGGGGCATTGTCACTGTTGCCTGCTGAGCCAGACTCTCCACCTGCAATACCAAGCAGACAAAGATGGCAGGTAGGGCCTCAGCTATGATCCCATTGATGCTAAGGGGACCCTGAAATAGCCCTGGGCTACATGACCCCAGAAGACATTACAGAGCCCCTGCAAGAGAGATGGCCAGTCACTGCATGTGTGTGTTTGCACAAAAGTGTGTGCACATCTCCCCCTCACCAGCCGATCCCGGGCTGCACTCAGGCCTGCCAAAGCCTGAGCCACAATGCTCTCTGCCAAGGTCCCTGTGATTGATAGCCGCATGTCCCTAAGGGCAGGAGAGGACAGGGGTTAATGGGCTGGCTTTGCTCAGCCTTGCCCAGCCCAGCCCCATCCAGCCTACCTGAGCCTAGTGAAGGCATCTTGCAGCAGCTGCTCTGGAAGCAGCTCCGGGAGGCCCCTCGAGCCTGCCAGGACCCCCTCTAGCTGCTCCCTCCAGCTGGATCCCTGCAGCATCTGTGGGCAGAGGCTCCTTGCTGTGTCCAGTGTGGCCTGAGTGAAGTCCTGGACAAAGGTCAGTCAGAGCATGGTGAGGATGTGGCCAGACACCAGGCTGCTGGCTTGAGGCTCCAACTCCAACAGAATATTGAGTCAGGGGATATCACAGTTAAAACTAAAGGATGGGAGTCAAACCTGCAAACGGAGGTGGGGCTGGGGCAGGAGTACCCTCTCACCTTGATGTCCTGGCGGCAGACCTCGCCCACCTGTCCCAGAAGGCCCTCCAGCTTCTGCCCAAGCTGCCAGTGATGGCTTGGGGAACTTCCAGCTTCATATAAAATGGGGAGAATCTGAAGGCCAAAGAGGAAAAGCAGTTGCAAGCTGACACCTGACTAAGAGGGGAAGGGTCCTTGTAGCAAGAGGAGGAGTGCTCACGCTGAGAGAGAAGTTGGCATTTTGGATGGCATCCTCGGCCTGGTGCACAGCAGCTTCACCCTGGGGCCCAGCCCCACAGCCCAGCAGCTCCACATGCTCCTGCACTGACTGACACAATTCATTCACTTCCTGGGGGGGAATGGGGATCAGTCTCAGCCTAGCCCCCTCCCAGTCTCCCAGATCCTGCCTGCCTTCCTCCCAGGTTCTTTAACAGAGGGAGGTCCTGAAGCTGGCAACCTTAGACTAGCCACTTTGGAACCCTATCTGTTCAAGGAGGGAAGGAACTATCTGTTGCTTTGGTTCATTTTAAGGACTTTATATATACTTCCTAAGTGCCCAGAATAGCAAGGAAAGGAGTTGTAAATCATGTCTGTGTTTTAGAAGCTCAGTCTGTCCACACAGAGGATAGACTGGGAGAGGGGTGGAAAAGGGAGTGAGTAGCCCTGGAGGAGGGACTGGGAGGAGCAAGGGATAACTGGTGTGGGGGTAAGGAGTGGCATGTTTGAAGGTTGGTCTAGAGGCAGGACGAAGGAGGCCTATGAGGGCTCCAGTGTGACCAGGAGAGACCTGGAAGGATGCCCCAACCTCTGTCCACAGCACTGGGTGGCTGTGGGCGCCAGTGGGATTGGGCTCCAGGGTAGACAACAGGGTTTGTGAGAGACGATGACATCACTTGGAGAAGTGCAGAGCATGAAGCCCTGCAGGATGTCTGGATTAAGACCTTTGGGCTCTGAAGCTTAGCAAAGAAGAGGTATTTGGGAATGGAGAGGTGGAAACATCTCCAACAGATAAGGTAGTGGAGGGAGATGAAGACAGTGAAGGAGCGGCTGGGTTTGGGCACACAATGGAGAGGGGAAGGAAGCCATGTATATGTGAGGTCAGAGATGGGGCTACAATTGGGGGAAAATTGAGGGAGGACATAAAAATTCCTCTCTAACAGGACAGCCTGTTTACAGGCTTAACGTTAGGCAGCCAAGGGTGTTATTTGGAGAGCTATTTAAGGGGTGTTTAGCCGCCTCCAGATCGAGGAGAGGGACTTTGTCTGGGACAGCAGGGCTCAGGCACCCTGGCCCCACGAAAGTCAGACCCTCTGACTCATGGAGGCTCCCGGATGCCACAGGTCTTCTCATGCCCTACCTCTCGTGGTTGGGGAGGGGACACTGACCTGCTCTGAGGGGTCTGAGACCAGACCGAGTGGCTGAAGGTGGGTCGTGTGGTCAGAAGAGGCAGGGTCTGCGCGGTTGTTCCTCAAGAGACAGGCTTGGATCTAGGGGCAAGGGGTATTGAGAAATGCCCAGGGACGGAGCCACAGTGCAGAGAAGGGCAAGGGAAGAGGGGGACGCCCACCTGATGGACTGCACGTGCTGTCAGTTCCGGGCGGCTGCGCTGCGCCTGGGCCACGTCGTTCAGTGGCAGAGGCATGGCCTTCAGGCTGTGGTTCTGCTCCAGCGCCTGCGCCACGTCCAGCAGACCCAGAGCAGATGTGTGGTTCCGGTCCCAGACCACAGACCTGGGCCGGGCCTGGCTTCAGTCGGGGACGGAGCTGCACATGGCCCCACCCAACCCTCGGCCTCGTCCATTCGCCTCGTCCGCCTGCTCCATTTGTTCCGCCTCATTTAGTCCCGCCCTCCTCTCCACCGCGCCCCCTGCCCGCTGGTCCCACCCCTCTGACCCCGCCCACCGGAGCCTCGAGTTGACCCGCAGCGCCTTGGCCAGCAACTTGGCGCCCGCGTCCCCCATGGCGTTGCCGCTGATATCCAGCGCGGTCAGGTTAGGATTGGTGGCTAGGGCCCGGAGTAGGACGCTGGCGCCCAGCTTCAGCCGAGACTCAGCCACCGACAGAGACTGAAGAGGCTGGGGTTAAGAGAAAGCCATTGATGGCTGGAGTCAGGGGTCAGTGAGGGCAGGTCACAGGGTCTGAGGGAACAAGAGAAAGGAGGACCAAAGGGGTCTAATTGCCCGAGGACCCTGCAAGGTCCCGTGAACTCACACAATCGTCGTCCTGCATGAGCTGGACAATCCGGTGCAGGACGTCGTCCAGGGTCTCCCTGTGGGCAGGGGCCGCAGTTGTGGGGGACAGGGGTGGTGGGGTGTTGTCTGGGAGGCCCAGGAGTAGGGTGAGGGCTCACTTGCACCGGACGTTGAAGTTCCTTCCAAGCGCCACATGTCTCAGGGACCGGCTTCTCCCGATGGCCAGCACCAGAGTCACCATGTCTGAGCCGAAGCCTGGGGGTGACTTGGGTCACGCACGAGGCGAAGTTGCAAGGGTAGGGTGGGGATTCGGAATCGAGTGGATGATGTGAGGATGGGCTCTCGTGCAGCCTCACCGTTATCCGCCAGATCCAGGGAGCTCACAGCGCCTGCGTCGCACACTAAGTCTTGTATCACCTGGGCGCCGGCCGAGCGCAGCTGTAGGTGGGAGGTGGGAGGTGGGAGGTGGGAAGTGGGACCCACTTAGGCCTCGAGTGGGGAGGGGCAGGCGGCCCACGGCCCTGCCCTCCCGCCTCCCAGCGCTACTCCCTATGTGTGGTCTCTTCTGGGGGCCGGCGCTCACCTCGCAAGCGCTGAGGTCCAGGTGCAGGTCGCGGAGGTGCGTGTTGAGCGCGAGACCATCCAAAAGGGCTCTGGGAGGGGACGTTACAGGGGGTGGCGGGAGCTGGGACAGGGGGCTCCAGGTTGCGAACGAAGGAGGCAGGGCCAGGATCTGGGGGAGGTTGTGGGAGCGACAGAAGCAGGAGCGGGGAGGGGCGAAAGCCAGGGCGGGTGGGAGCTCCCGCGGGGCCGTGGCAGGGTCCGACACTGACCTGAGCGCGTCGGGCGGCAGCTTGCAGCCCGCCAGGCCCAGGTGCCGCAGAGTCCGCGCGCGGCTGAGGAAGAGCTGCATTGCGGCCGGCGCAGCGCGGGACTTCCTGGGGGAAATGGGAAGGTGGGCCTGGGGGCGCAAGGAGGCGGCTTCCAGCAGCCTCCCCTGGCCCCGACAGGTCCCCCTTACGTGCGGGAGAAGACGTTCCTCGAAGCGTCGAGGTGAATAAGGCTGATGCAGCAGCCTCCGGACAGCGCTGCGAAGAGCTGCGAGGGGAGGCTGTTGGCTGCACCCGCGGGGGGACCGAGCCCTCCCCGTCCCGCCCTCCAGTCCGCCCTGCCAGTCATCCATCCCCCCACGGAGCACCCCCTCACAGTGTCCAGGGCGGTGTCGGTGCCTGCGAGATTCAGGAACGACAGCACGTTAGGACGGCTCAGGAAGCTATAGAGGCCCTGGCGGGAGGACAGGGGTGCGATGGAGTCGGGGATCGCCTACCCAGGGCTTCTGAGCAACCCCAAGCTCCCACCTTGAAGACAGCCACTCACCCCACTGTCCTCGGAAGCCCCCAGCGCCCCAGGATTCCCAGAAAGGTCCAGGTGGGTCAGGGCGGAGTCAAAGGCGGCATTGGTGGCCAGTGCCCGGCCCAGAGCCCTCATTCCTGGTGGTGGGGCGGGGTCGCTCAGCAGTTGGACAGACCCCCCACCCCCTCCCCTCACCCCCTCCCTCATCCAGCCTACCTCGCGGTGTCAACCCTGTCTGGGCGAGGCTGAGTCTCCTCAGAGCTCCTGGACAACGCTCGAGGTGTCTGCTGAGTGCAGCCATGCCTTGGGGGGTGGGAACAGCCACGTGGGTCTCACCTCCTCCTGCTGCCCACCCCTGCGGTCCCCAGGCTCAGCCATACCTCGGTCATCCAGCAGGTTCCCCGCCAGGCTGAGCTCCCGCAGCCCAGAGCTTGAGTGTCCCGCCATCGCCTGGGCCAGTCGTCGGACAAAGTCTCTGGGGACCAGCCCCCAGGCATGAGATTCTGCCCCTGGTTTGCCAACCCCTCCCAGGCCAATAGCCCCCAGTCCCAAGCCCCCAGACTCTCCTCTCCAAGCCCTGCCCTGTCCCCCTCACCCCCTCAGGCCACAGGTCTCCAGCACCAGCTCCTCCAGGTGTGATGACTGACTCATCATGTGCAGAATCTGTTCTGAGACCTCAAGGCTCTGAGAAGCAGACGGCGGCAGCTCACAGGCTGCACCATGGCCCTCAGCGGGCTGCACCCTGGCCCACACCCTTGGCCCCTCCCTGCCCTTACCCCGCACCCCCTCACCAGCTTCATGTCCACACAGGAGAGGCACCGGAACCACAAGTTGTAGGACAGGGCAGCCACACTCAAGGCCAGGTCCCTGGTGGGAGGGTGGGAAGAGAGGCAGAGCTCAGGGCCCTCCAGCCAGGTCCCAGGCCTAGCAGCCCCTCCATGGAAAAGCTGAGGCCCAGGGATATGGGCTCCGGGATCTTCCTCCTCTCCCATCCTGGCAGGCCACACACCGACTGCCAAGGTGGCTGAAGTCTCCCAGGCTGAAATGGCGGCAGCCCTGGCGATGGTAAATGGTGTCCACGTCCTGGGTGAGAAGGAGATGCTTACAATTTGCTTGGGGCCACAAGGGGCAGGGAGGGGCTCAGCACACATGGGGGACCAGATGTCTCCAGAGCCCTCCAAAAGGGCCCTACCCTCACCCACTGAATCTCCTCTCGGAAAGGGAAGCCATTGTAGTCACACAGAGCCTCGTATGTCTCCAAGAAGCCACCTGGGGAGGGGATAGGGGTGCGATGGGGGAAAGGAGAGAGACGAAACATCAATGATGGAGGAAGACCAGACCCACAGACTAGGTGGTGGCTGGGACCTGAATGGCTCTGTGCAGTTTGGGGCCCCCCCAGCTTGCGGGTCTGGGGAGGCAGAGGTGGAGCAGGCTGGAAGGCCTGTGGCTCTGCCTTCACCCTTACCACAGGGGCTGCAGGGGTCAGTGGACTCCGAGGGGCTTCTTCTCTCCAGCCGAGCCAGCATGGAGGCAGGTGTAGGCCTCCGGAATAGCTTCCTGGTAGGGGGTTAAGGAGAAGGGGGCAAGGGACTTCCAGCCTCTGGGACGGGAAGCAGCCCTTCTCATGCACTCCCTCCTCCCCTGCCAGCCCCTCGAATTTGCCAGGCCTCACCCAAGGGTCGAGCAAGGGAAGACCTTCTTGATGGCCGCAGCCACGTGCTGGGCCAGCTGTTCCAGGGCGGCCACACCAGGAAACTCCAGGACCAGCTCACGCAGGGACTCCAGCTCAAAGGTGACCTAGGGAAGGGGGACTACTGGGCCTTGGCTCCACGCATGGGTGCAGGTGATGGTGGTAGCATGAAGACCAGGCTCTAGGCCCAGGTGGGGTACTAGGTGTCTCACCTGAGGGGGTGTCTCCTGCAGCGCCATGGCCTGGACCTCCAGGTAGCTGAATGTGCAGTCCACCTAGGAAAGGCCTAGATCAGCTGGGACCAAGCCCCCAGCCCCGCCCTCATGGAAGTCCAGTCCTTTGGGCAGCCTGGGGCAGAGCCAGACCTGCCTGGACTCCACTCCTGTCGGCTGCCCAGAGCCCAGTGTTGGTGCAAAGTCAGGGCCCACAAGGCCAAGAAGGACCACTCTGCAGATGCAGCCCCTTGCCAAGGTAGCTGCTGGAGGGCGGGGGGTGTGGCCAGGCCCTGGGACTCACCCTCAGCGGGAGGCAGGTGGTGTGCAGCAGGTAGGCTCTCCATCGTAGCAGTGCCTGGGGAAAGACAGTCTGATACCCTGGGCAGAGCAAGAGGCTCTTTCTGTGGGGCCACAGCCGCCTCCCCGGCTCTGTCCCCTGCCCCATACCAGGACATGGTTTTGTACAGCACCCTCCCCGGGTAGCCAGGTTTTCAGCAGCAGCTCCACCTCTTTGGGCCACAGGAACCTGGTGATCTCGCCTGTGGAAGGGCAGCCTGCTGGGTGACTTCACAGAGGCCACTGGTGCCCGCAGTCTGTGCCAGGCTGGGGCCCTGGGGCTTATCTGCGGCCAGCGAGGAAGGAGGGGAGAGGATCTGGGGCGCCCGCCCTCCTGGGGAGAAGAGAGGACCTCTGACCAGGCCCTCTGGGGCGCTGGGTGGGCCTCTGATTTTGGGGCTGCACTACTTCCTCCTGGCCAAGAAGGCGGGAAGGGCCAGCGCTTACCTCGGAGCTCACAGGAGATGCCGTCGGGGGTCTGGGCCATGGGCCGGGCGGGCCGCGGAGGCCCAACGAGCTCCGGCGGGAAACAGCAGCGGACGAGCGCGCACACAGGAAGCCTGAGGCCCAGACCCGCACGGCAGCCACCTGCTCCCCCGGCGGCGGAAGGTGCGCGCCGCTTCCTGCCAGGCCGCCCCCGGCCCGGCCCCTCCCCGCCCCGGCCTCGCGGCCCGAGAGCTCGCCCGGGAGCGGGGTTGTGGGAGGGGGGCCGAGTCCCACCTGCCCGCCCGCCCCGTCGCCCAGGAGCTTCTCCGCCCGGGTAGACGTCGGGGTGGGGAGTGGCGTGGCCGGGAGGGTCGCGCGTGTGGCGGGCCTCCAGCCGGTCCTTGCCCCTAGCTTCCACCCCGCCCCGCAGTCCCTGCCGCGAACACCAGGGGACGCTGCCTGCCCGGGGATCCCCGCGGCCCACCCAGGCGGGTCCCCTCCAAAGCCCAGGGCTGCGGAGGTGGACGAGGCGCCTGGCAGAAGGGGGACTGTTCAGCAAGGAGAGCCCGAATTCTGCCAACACCGGGGGTCCTGCCCGTTGCTCTGAACCTGGAGTCCGTGACCCTGTTAAGGATCCAAGAGATTTTGAATGGGTGGGAAAAAATGCCAAATGGGGCCAGGCGCGGTGGCTCACGCCTGTAATCCCAGCACTTTGGAAGGTGGAGGAGGGAGGAACGCTTGAGCCAAGGAGTTCGAGACCAAGCTGGGCAACATAGGGAGACCCTGTCTCTGCAAAATAATTTTAAAAACTAGACGGCGTGATGGCGTGTGTCTGTAATCCTAGCTACTTGGGAGGCTGAGGTGGGAGGATCACTTGAGCTTGGGAGGCAGAGGTTGTAGTGAGCGGAGATCGCACCACTGCACTCCAGCCTGGGTGACAAAGTCAGGTCCTGTCTAAAAAACAAACAAACAAACAAAAACCAGCCTGATGGGTCCAGACGCCCTTCCTTGCCGCAGAGGTGGGGTCAGGGCCGAAGGTGAGGGTGTACCCGGAGCCTTCAGGGGGGAAGCCTGGGGCTAAGGTGAGGAAGCCTGGGGCTAAGGAAGCCTGGGGCCAGGCACTTCATAGAGGGCCAGAGTGAGTCGTCCAGGTACATGGGGGTCTTCCTGTGTCTGCCTTCTCCCCAGGCTGAGGCTGGAGAGAGTTTGGGAGGGGGCAGCCAGAGAGAGAGAAATAAGTTAGTGTCTCCAGGGCTGAGAGTGGTCAGTCATGGGGTGGGGCCTGGTAGCCTGTTGCCCTTTCAAAGACCAGGACCTAGATTCTGGAAGGTTCACAGGAAGAGACTGCATTTTTTTCTTCTATTACAATCTAAACTCCACTTAAGCAGTAAGGAACAGCAGTCTACCCTGCCCATAGCTCAGCAAGGTGGAGGTGAAATGACAGCTAAGGGTGATGAGGAGGAGTCAGCTGGAGAAGATGCAGCACAGAGTTCCTGCTGCCTCCCTGATTGAAGAGACATACTTGGTTTGTTTGTTTGTTTTGAGATAGAGTCTTGCTCTGTGGTCCAGGCTGGAGTGCAGTGGCACAATCTTGGCTCACTGCAGCCTCCGCCTCCCAGGTTCCAGCAATTCTCCTGCCTCAGTCTCCCGAGTAGCTGGGATTATAGGCGCCCACCACCATGCCCGGGCTAATTATTATTATTATTACTATTATTATTATTATTTTAGACAGAGTTTCGCTCTTGTTGCCCAGGCTGGAGTGCAGTGGGGCGATCTTGGTTCACTGCAACCTCTGCCTTCTGGGTTCAAGCAATTCTTCTGCCTCAGCCTCCTAAGTAGCTGGGATTACAGGCATGTGCCACCACACCCAGCGAATTTTTATATTTTTAGTAGAGACGGGGTTTCACCATGTTTGTCAGGCTGGTCTCCAACTCCTGACCTCAGGCGATCTGCCCACCTCGGCCTCCCAAAGTGCTGGATTACAGGCGTGAGACACCACGCCTGGCCACAAAGAGACATAGTTTGGATTAAGATCTAAGGCTCTAAGACCACACAGAACCTCAAACTGCTTGTAGGATGACAATTCAGTAGGTCTCACACAGTACTGCCAAGGAACCAAGAATGCAGGTTCTGGCCAGGTGTAGTGGCTCATGCCTATAATCCCAGCATTTTAGGAGGCCAAGGTGGATCGCCTGAGCTCAGGAGTTCGAGACCAACCTGGCCAACATGGTGAAACCTTGTCTCTACCAAAATACAAAAAGCCGAGCGTGGTGGTGGGCACCTGTAGTCCCAGCTACTGGGGAGGCTGAGGCATGAGCATTGCTTGAGCCCAGGAGGCGGAGGTTGCAGTGAACCAAGACCTCACCACTGTACTCCAGCCTGGGCCACAGAGCAAGACTCCGTCTCAAAAAAAAAAAAAAAAAAAAGCAGGTTCTGCAGGCACACTGCCTAGATTTTGACACTGAACACATTACTTAGCCTTTCTGGTCTTCCAGTTTTGTTTGTAAGCCGGAGCTATTAACTAACCTCACGCTTTGCTCAAAGGATTCAATGTTTATTAAGGGAAGTACCTGCAACAGTGCCTGGCACTCAGATAACACATTTGCCAAGTCTACCATGACAACCCAGGGATTCCAAAACAGAATGACAGAAAATCCACCTCACTGGGATTTTTCTGTTTAGAATGACAAGGAGGAGAGAGAGATGAGAGTGACTGCCAAAAGGGCTGGAGCTGTGCCCAGGTGGAGGGCCTCTGGAGGCTGTAGCGATGCCAGTGGGGCCAGTCTCTGTGTGCGTGAGCACATGGGGGCAGGCAGGGATGACTGAGAGATCTGGACAGGCTTGCGGGGCTAGCAAGTGGCTGCTGGTGGTCAGGGCGGTAGTAACACAGCAAACCTATCTCAGAGACCAAGTGAACACATGGAACTCAGTTCTTACAAGTGACAGTGACTCAGTGAGAAGCTGTCAGCTTGTTCAAGCCCGTCTGTGTTCTGGATGGCATGCCACTCCATGGGCGTTCAGTAAATGCCAAAGCTCCTGAGAGCATCAGCCTCGCCTGCTCTGGGTAGCACAGGTTGAGGGTGAGACTTGCCTCCCAGGTGGGCCGGGCTACGCCCCCTTGGTGCTGCCACAAGGCTCACCTCGGATGATTTTCAAAGACCAGGTTCTGACAAGCCAGAGAAGGGCTCAGGTACTTGCTGAGCTGGGCAGCAATAGGGTGTGATGCCAGCCTAGGGGTGAAAGGGGCATAGATTCTTTACTTCTGTGGCTTAACACTGAGGGAGCTGCATGCAGGTTCAGGAACTTCCCTGTCAACAGAAGCAGTAACAAAACTGGCTTCTGCTGCTGAAGGTTTTATAATTAAGGGTCAGACAGGATGCATCCTGGGCTATGCAGCAGGAGGATCACTTTTCAGCCTTAACTCCATCAGCATGTCGATTCTCTTGCCCCTCCTCCAGCTAAAACAAATCCACTTTTTTTTTTTTTTTTTTTTTTTTTTTTTGAGAAGGAGTCTTGCTCTGTCACCCAGGCTGGAGTGCAGTGGCACGATCTCGGCTCACTGCAAGCTCCGCCTCCCGGGTTCACGCCATTCTCCTGCCTCAGCCTCTCCGAGTAGCTGGGACTACAGGCGCCCACCACCACGCCCGGCTGATTTTTTTATATTTTTAGTAGAGACGGGGTTTCACCGTGGTGTCGATCTCCTGACCTCGTGATCCGCCCGCCTCGGCCTCCCAAAGTGCTGGGATTACAAGTGTGAGCCACCGCGCCCGGCCAACAAATCCACTTTTAAACTTTTTTTTTTTTTTGAGATGGAGTCTCACTCTGTCGCCCAGGCTGGAGTGCAGTGGCGCGATCTCGGCTCACTGCAGGCTCCGCCCCCCGGGGTTCACGCCATTCTCCTGCCTCAGCCTCCCGAGTAGCTGGGACTACAGGAGCCCGCCACCTCTCCCGGCTAATTTTTTGTATTTTTAGTAGAGATAGGGTTTCACCGTGTTAGCCAGGATGGTCTCGATCTCCTGACCTCGTGATCTGCCCACCTTGGCCTCCCAAAGTGCTAGGATTACAGGCGTGATCCGCCCGCTTTTTTTTTTTTTTTTTTTTTTTTTTTTTTTTTTTTTTTTGAGACAGAGTCTCACACTGTCGCCTGGGCTGGAGCGCAGTGGCGCAATCTTGGCTCACTGCAACCTCCACCTCCCGGGTTCAAGCAATTCTCCTGCCTCAGCCTCCCAAGTAGCTGGGATTACAGGTGCCCACCACCATGCCCAGCTAATTTTTTGTATTTTTAGTAGAGACAGGTTTTCACCATGTTGGCCAGGCTGATCTCGAACTCCTGACCTTGTGATTCGCCTGCCTCAGCCTCCCAAAGTGCTGGGATTACAGGTGTGAGCCACCACACCTGGCCACTTTTAAACTTTCTAACAGAGGGCTGGGCATGGTGGTGCACGCCTGTAATCCCAGAACTTTGGGAGGCCGAGGCGGGCGGATCACGAGGTCAGGAGATTTGAGACCATCCTGGCCAACATGGTGAAACTCCGTCTCTATTAAAATACAATTAGCCAGGTGTGGTGGCGCGTGCCTGTATTCCCAGCTACTAGGGAGGCTGAGGCGGAATTGCTTGAAACTGGGAGGCAGAGGTTGCAGTGAGCCGAGATCGCACCACTGCACTCCAGCCTGGCAACAGACCGAGACTCCATCTCAAAACAAATAAACAAAAACCTTTCAAACAGAATGTATACAATCAGGAATGACAGTCTGTGTAGAAGATACAGAAAAACTGAGCCTCATTGTTCTGCAAAGAGGTTATATATGCTTAAGTGGCTGGGCATGGTGGTTCATGCCTATAATCCAGCACTTTTGGAGGCTGAGGTAGGAAGATCACTTCAGTCCAGGAGTTTGAGACTAGCCTGGGCAACATAGCAAGACCCTATCTCTGAAACACACACACACACACACACACACACACACACACACACACACACACACACACACAAATGAGCCAGGTGTGATGGCATGGCCTGTAGTCCCAGCTATCCAGGAGGCTGAGGTAGGAGGATTGCTTGAGCCTAGTTCAAGGTCACAGTGAGCTGATTGTGCCACCACATCCCAGCCTAGGTGACAGAGTGAGACCCTGTCTCAAAAAAAACTTGGAATTAAAAAAAAGTTGGGGCCGCGTGTGGTGGCTCATGCCTGTAATCCTAGAACTTTGGGAGGCCGAGGCGGGCGGATCACCTGAGGTCAGGAGTTCCAGACCAGCCTGGCCAACATGGTGAAACCCCATCTCTATTAAAAATACAAAAATTAGCAAGGTGTGGTGGTGGGTGCCTGTAATCCCAGCTTCTCAGGAGGCTGAGGCAGGAGAATCCCTTGAACCCAGGAGGTAGAGGTTGAAGTGATCCAAGATTGTGCCACTGCACTCCAGCTTGGGTGACAGAGCGAGACTCCGTCTCAAAAAAAAAAAAAAAAAAAAAAGAAAAAAAAGTTGTGGTTGGCTAGTAGCGGGTACCCTGGCGGGTAAACCTGTGGATGGGATAGAGAACTCAAGCTCCAACAGTCTGAGACCACTAACTTTCAGACCAACGAGTTAACTGCCTGGCTGAGTCCCGAGGCCCCAGGAGGCCCTGGGTCGTTTTCCTGGGAGACCCATCTGTGTGGACAGCACTAGCCAGCCAAAAGCTTCACACATTTTGCTCTGTTACTTCTAATTGAAAACTCCTAAGTTGGAATTTTGGTTAAAAAACTCAAGTGGTTTAAGCTTTCACCTCAAGTGGGTTTGCCAAAGCAATCTGCCTAGAAATGGCAGCAGCAGCAAGATGATTTTCCACTCACGCCCAAGATTCCAAACACGACACAACTCCCTTTCCATCCACCTTCCTGAAGTGCTACCAGGCAGCTCTATTATCTAAGACGGTCTCTTCACTACCCGGTGGTTGTGCATCTGTCTCTCCTTTCAAATGAACTTCTCGAGGGCAGGCTGGGGCCCAGCTCCTCTCTGTTCCCTCACACCTGGCAGAGCTCCAGGTACATCTGATCCCAGGCCTCCTTGAGCTGAGATCCTGAGTAGAGAGCTTCTCCTCAGCTTTCACTCCAAGCAGCTCTATGGCCCATCTACTCTGTGCACAGGGCACTTACTCCTCAAGTGGATCACGGAAGCTGGCTGCTGTCCATCTACTCACCTGTCTACTCACACACACATTTCGGGGAGTTAAGAAGTTACAGTAAGGGCTGGGTGCGGTGGCTCATGCCTGTAATCCCAGCACTTTAGGAGGCCAAGGCGGGCGGATCACAAGGTCAGGAGATCGAGACCATCCTGGCTAACACAGTGAAACCCCGCCTCTACTAAAAGTACAAAAAACTGGCCAGGCATGGTGGCAGGCGCCTGTAGTCCCAGCTACTCGGGAGGTTGAGGCAGGAGAATGGCGTGAACCTGGGAGGCGGAGGTTGCAGTGAGCTGAGATTGCGCCACTGCACTCCAGCCTGGGCAACAGAGCGAGACTCCATCTCAAAAAAAAAAAAAAAAGTTACAGCAGGATGCATTCAATATCCAGTCACCCGCCAAGATCGTATCCTCCCATCTGCTAGAGGAAGTACCATCCCAGGGAACAGAGGTTGCCTATGAAAGGCAGCAGCCTGCACAGCCTGGAACCATGTATGCAGCCTCCCAACCTCCCTCAAGCAGGCAGGAATCACGCAAGATGGAGTCTTTGGAGCACTTGTTAATCCGTTATGATTTATTAGCTGTACAGCAGTAGATCCTCCTCCCCAGCTTTCAACCCCATTACATATTTTATTACAGGTCTCATGTTGGCATCCTAAAATAATGAAAAATATCACACAGTACAGCTAAGTACAAAATGCATCAACCTAGGGTCTGATAGCTAACTGATGGCTCTCTTAAAAGCAATACACAGAAGAAAAAAGTGTTTGAAATCAGTAAGACTGAGGCTCTCTAAAAAACACATTTTTAAACATGTGACAGTTCATGTGCAAGAATCACTTTTTAGTTGGTTTTGCTTCACATTATTATTTTTTGAAGATCCAAAGTTTAAATTACTGACCTAGTGAAATTATCTGGCCCAGCATATAAGGGCTGCTGTGACCCACTCATCATCACCCTTCTGCCTTAACAGAAGATTTATAAAACACAACAATCAGCTACAAACAGGGCAAAGAAAATGTCGATGGGAAATCATAACTGAAAGTTAATTATACAAGGTTCAAATGCTGGCTCCGTGGGCTGGAAATCATGATCTGCCACGTGGGTGTCCGTCACTGGTGGGCAGTGGTCTGGGTGCCATTCTGCTACATGATTGTGATCCAATTCCTTGTCAACATTTACACACTACAGAGTCTGTGGTAACTTAATTTGCAAGTAATTAAAATGCTGGGTTTTCTTACACTGCACTTCTTTTCAACCTCTTAATTAATGGAAAAGATTAAAATGTAAAAAAAGTTATTTACAAGCTTGACCATACCAGAAACTTTGCCAAGAAAGAGGCAAAGCTTTCAGGACAGAACCTGATCGTAGCATGCCATACTACTGGTGTGCAGCTGACTCCAAGCAAAGGGAGTCAGGGAAAAGCAAAAGCAAAAAACAGTTTAAAAGTCTAAGTCCTTCCCAAGTATGCATTTACAATTAAAAACTCTCTTGGGAAGAAGACCATAGAACTCTGGGAAACCTGGTGGCCATTCTGGAGTGGTTTACCACATGGAGGGAGGGGTCAATGTCTCTGTTTCCATCTAGGAAAACAAGTTAGTCGTCAACACTCTCCTCAGCACTTCACAGTAAACCCTCGGGGACTCAGAACATTCCATGATTTGCTAACATCAGACAGCAAGTTCTAGTTAAATCACATTTTTTTCTAACATCATCCTTGAAGTTTTCGTTCTTGGTATGTTTGGTAAAATGATGCTTTTCCCAGAGCCAAAAAAAGAAAGAAGGGAGAAAAATTAAGATGCGGGCCGTTTAAACACAGCCCAGAGCAGTCCTGGCGACGCACAAGGCTCCACCATCACCGGTCCATCATGCTGAGGATCATCTCAGGCGTGAGGTCTCCGTTGGGGGCATCTGTGGCAGCTGGCTGGGCCTCCTCTTCCTCTCCCTCTGCGGGCTCAGCATCTGGCTCTTTTTTCACTTCAACTATAATGTTCTCAATTGCACCTGTATTCTGGTCTTCAACCTGAATGATAGCTGTTGCTGGCAAAGAGCACAGACAGAACAAATGGTGCATTAAAGCCCCAAGAATCACAAGGGTCTTTTAGACTGAGAGCGAACGAGATGTCAGCAACACAGGAAAGCCTTATTAGATAGCGGTCCAGAGAGAGTCAATTTATTTTTTATTTTATTTTTTGAGACGGAGACTTGCTTTTTCACCAGGCTGGAGTGGACTGGCGCGATCTCGGCTCACTGCAACCTCTGCCCCCTGGGTTAAAGCAATTCTCCTGCCTCAGCCTCCTGAGTAGATGGGCCTACAGGTGCTCACCCCTACGCCTGGCTAATTTTTGTATTTTTAGCAGAGATGGGGTTTCACCATGTTGACCAGGCTGGTATGGAACTAACGACCTCAGGTGATCCTCCCGCCTTGGCCCCCCAAAGTGCTGGGATCACAGGCATGAGCCACCGCTTGACCCTGAGTTTCTTAGAAGGGACAATCTCAGCACAGAAACTGCTTTCCCTCTCCACCCTTTACGATTTGGCTCTTTTATATTCATTACCACATCCATTCTGCCAGCTGACTGTGACTTTGGTTGTTTTTCAAAACCCGCCCACATTAACAGTACCCATCTTGTAGAACACAAGTACCCTTCTACTCTGGCCTTCTTGAAATGTAACAGGCCTCTAAAGACTTCCTCAGATGTTCCTCAGTAAAAACTCCTAAAAAGCCATTTCCTGAGAGTTTGTTCTCGACATGCCCTTAACTTGTTCTCATGGCTTAGTTCCCACCTCCCCAAAGAACAAGGATCCATCTGGCTCCCCCACATGCTCGGAGAAGACCCAGCCTCCAGAGCAGAGATGAACAACTTACGCTGGTTCTGTTTGGGCTGGTTGGTTCTGCCAGGGGGTCGTCCTCTCCGCTTCTTGGCGGGTGGTGGGGCTGGGGTCACAGGCTGAGGCTCTGGCTCAGGTTCAATTTCTACAGCAGGCTCCTCCTCATCCTCATTGTCGTCCAGATCTGGTTCAGCATTTTCTTTTCATGAAATCAGGAAGCACAGGTGGTGGGGCAAGGAGAAGGGTGGTGGAAGATGAAAGAAAACAATTATATATTCTTTGAAGTCTTGTTTTTTTTATATATATATATATTTCTTTTTTTTTTTTTTTTTTTTTTTTGAGACAGAGTCTCACTGTATTGCCCAGGCTGGAGTGCAGTGGCACAATCTTGGCTCACTGCAACCTCTGCCTCCCAGATTCAAGCAATTCTCGTGGCTCAGCCTCCTGAGTGGCCGGGACTACAGGCATGCACCACTATGCCCAGGTAATTTTTTTTTCCTTTTTTTTTTTTTTTTTTTTTTTTTGAGACAGAATCTCACTCTGTCGCCCAGGCTGGAATGCAGTGGCACGATCTCAGCTCACTGCAACCTCTGCAACTGGGTTCTAGCAATTCTCCTGTCTCAGCCACCTGAGTAGTTGTGACTACAGGCATACGCCACCACGCCCAGCTAATTTTTGTATTTTTAGTAGAGATGGGGTTTCACCATATTGGTCAGGCTGGTCTTGAACTCCTGACCTCAGGTGATCCACCTGCCTCGGCCCCCCAAAGTGCTGGGATTACAGGCATGAGCCAATGTGCCCAGCCAATCCAGGTAATCTTTGTATTTTTTGTAGAGATGGGGTTTTGCCATGTTGGCCAGGCTGGTCTCAAACTCCTGACCTCAGGCGATCTGCCTGCTTCGGCCTCCCAAAGTGCTGGGATTACAGGTGTGAGCTAGCGTGCTCAGCCAATTATTAAGAAAAATCAATTTAAGGCTGGGCACGGTGGTTCACACCTGTAATCCCAGCACTTTGGGAGGCTGAGGTTGGAGGATCACTCATGTTCAGGAGTTGACCACCTTGGGTAACATAGTAAAACCTTATCTCTACATGAAATAAGAAACTGGCAGCTGGGCACGGTGGCTCACACTTGTAATCCCAGCACTTTGGGAGGCTGAGGCGGGTGTATCACCTGAGGTTGGGAGTTCGAGACCAGCCTGACCAACATGGAGAAACCCTGACTCGACTAAAAATATAAAATTAGCTGGGCGTGGTGATGCATACCTGTAATCCCAGCTACTAGGGAGGCTGAGGCAGAAGAATCACTTGAACCTGGGAGGCGGAGGTTGCAGTGAGCTGAGATCCGCCACTGGCACTCCAGCCTGGGCCACAAGAGTGAAACTCTGTCTCCAGAGAAAAACAAACAAAAACAAAAACGAAATTGACTCGGTGTGATGGCTCATGCCTGTAATCCCAGCACTTTGGGAGGGCAAGGTGGGTGGCTCACTTGAGGTCAAGAGTGAGAGACCAGCCTGGCAAATATGGTGAAACCCCGTCTCTACTTTAAAAAAAAAAAAAAAAAAAAAAAAAAAAAGGTGGCCAGGCATGGTGGCTCACACCTGTAATCCCAGCACTTTGGGAGGCCGAGGTGGGTAGATCACAAGGTCAGGAGATCGAGACCATCCTGGTCAACATGGTGAAACCCTGTCTCTACTAAAATACAAAAAATTAGCCGGGTGTGATGATACATGCCTGTAGTCCCAGCTACTCGGGAGGCTGAGGCAGTGGAATCACTTGAACCTGGGAACCCAGGAGGCGGAGGTTGCAGTAAGCCGAGATTGCGCCACTGCACTCCAGCCTGGCAACAGAGCAAGACTCCATCTCAAAACAAAAACAAAAACAAAAACAAAATTTGCCCAGTGCAGTGGCTCATGCCTGTAATCCCAGCACTTTGGGAGGTTGAGGCAGGTGGATCACCTGAGGTTAGGAGTTCGAGACAAGCCTGGCCAACATGGTAAAAGCCTGTCTCTACTAAAAATACAAAAATTAGCGAGGCGTGGTGGCGGCACCTGTAATCCCAGCTACTCGGGAGGCTGAGGCAGGAGAATTGCTTGAACCCGAGAGGTGGAGGTTGCAGTAAGCCGAGATCACGCCATTGCACTCCAGCCTGGGCAACAGAATGAGACTCCATCTCAAGGAAAAAAAATAAGAAAAAAAAAAAAAAGAAGAAGAAGAAATTAGCAGGACACGGTGATGTGTGTCTGTAGTCCCAGCTACTCAAGAGACGGAGGCAGGAGGCCTGCTTAAGCGAGGGAGGTAGAGACTGCAACGTGCTGTGATTTCACCACTGTATTCAGCCTGGGTGATACAGTGAGATCCCGTGTAAAGAAAAAAAAAAAAAAAAAAAGCCCATTTAGGCAGGGCACGGTGGCTCACGCCTGTAATCCCAGCACTTTAGGAGGCCGAGGTGGGTGGATCACTTGAGGTCAGAACTTTGAGACCAGCCAGGCCAACATGGTGAAACCCCATCTCTACTAAAAATACAAAAATTAGCCAGCTGTGATGGCAGGCACCTGTAATCCTAGCTACTCAGGAGGCTGAGGTATGAGAATCACTTGAACCTGGGAGGCAGAGGTTGCAGTGAGCTGAGATCAGGCCACTACACTCCAGCCTGGGCGACATAGTAAGACTTTGTCTGGGAAAAACCAACAAATAACAACAAAAATAAATAAAAATTAAAAACAAAATAAAACAAACCAAAAGCCCATTTAAAAATGCTTTTAGGGGAGCAGGGTGTGAGGTTCCAAAAAATAATAAATAAAAATGCTTTTGCTGGAATTTTTGCTATCAGGATTAATATAATAAACAGGTATTACAGCAGAATGAAGCAAATCGACTTGAATACTATTATTCACATTTTATGTGGGATTGGCTATTACTTTCTCCTTTTAGCTTTAGACCCTTTTTTGACTCAACACAATACTGAATTTCAAATTCTCATGATCCCCCTACCTACTATACCAAGATAAAGCAGGACACTAAGCCAGAAATGGACCCTTGGAGATGTGGTTCTGCTCATCTCTAAGTGGGCAGGAGGGGTAAGAGGGAGTGAGAGTGAGAGAGAGAGAGAGAGAGAGAGACAGACAGAGAGAGAGAGAGAGAGAGAGAGAGAGTGTGTGTGTGTGTGTGTGTGTCTGTCAGGGGACAAGACGGAAATTCTTTTTCTTTTTTTTTTGAGGCGGGGTCTTGTTCTGTCACCCAGGCTGGAGTGCAGTGGTGCGGTCATACCTCACTGCAGCTTCTAACGCCTGACCTCCCAAAGTGTTAGGATTACAGGCTTCATCCATCACGCCTGGCCAGAAATTCTTACACATTGTGAGGTCCTACTTACTAAGGTAAGTAGCAAGAGTTCTTTTGAAACTATTATTGATTCTCTTTTAAGGTCAAGTTTTTGGACTTAATTTAATTCCCAGCTGTACCAGACCCAATGTGTCATTCCCAACCCTCTTGCTCTCCTCCCTAATGCCACAATTGTCCATTCGTAGTAAAATAAGTGGTACATAAAAGTGAGGAAACTATTGTATAAAGAATACTGACGAGGAGCCAGGTAACGAGGCTGTCTCAGATCTCTTACTAGGTACGTGACCTGGGACATCTGACCAGCTGAGACTCAGTTTCCCTGAGTAATTTCTGTAACATTCTCACTCCATTTAATAGTGACCTGGGGATCAACAGGACTCAGGGAACTCATGTAATCCCACTCCATAACCTATGGTCTACCACAAACACAGCTTTTACTTATAGCAAACATCACAATTTAAAAATTCGCCATTTTCCACTTAGGCTTCAGTACTTCATTGAATGAGGGTGTTACCCTCATTTTATAGAAAAAGTGAGAAACTAAGTGATTGCAACGCACAGCTAAGTCACAGCAGGTAGAATTCAAACCTCTGCCCTCAGTCTGGGGCTGTTCTGGCGCCCACATCTGCAGGCAGCCAAAGAGCTTTTGTTATCCCTCCCCCATGGCTGTGGCACAAAATGTACACTGCCTGCCTTCCTCTAGAAAGCACGGGTTATTAACGTGCACTTTCTTTCTCTGGAACAAAATGTTTAAATTTAGAGATCTGTGGGTAAACTCCTGCTCTTCCAGATAAAATGCCCTATTTCTCAAATGACTGAAATCCTAAGTGAAAACGTGGGGAATATATAGATAGGTGGCAGTGTGTCAAGAACAAGAGATGCTTCCCTGCTGAACTTCTTCAAGCCCTCTATTGCCTAGGTTGGCCCAATGCCTAGAAAACTAAACAAATTCAGTCAGAATTGGGGGGAAAAGCACACAAAAGCAGGCTAACAGGATCAAAGGCTTATTGGCTTGGTGGTATTTCGGCAAAAAGCCTTGAAAACAGCAGTAGACCATCTGCTGGTCAATCTCTGTAGACAGCTGACAGGCAGAACGTCTGGGTCAGGACAAGTAAGACTGCATGGCCAATAGTGGCATGGAGCCCAGGCTGATGTCCCTTTTCTGGGGGAGATAAAGAGTCACTAGGTATAAGGCCTTGAACCAAATTCCATGCTCTACTAACCAGCAGCAGACAGAACAGAGAACTGTAGAAATCTATCAGAAGCTATCAATAATCTCTTTAGACTAAAGATGCTTCTGGTTACATACAATTAGGGAAAGAAGCTGGTCTTCCTGGAGATGAACCACAGAAGTGAACAAAGCAGTATCAGGAGAAAGCAGGACACAGGACAGAGTCTGGCAGCAGGGGGCTTTGCAACTAAGAACAACTATAGGGATCCCCAAGGTTAAGATTATCTGATCACTGGTAATATCTGGGAGTCTCCCAATATTTCTGAAAACCCCCAACAGTTCACTGCAATAGTTTTTTTCCTTTTTTTTTTTTTGTTGAGACAGGGTCTCGCTCTGTTGCCCAGGCTGGAGTGCAGTGACACTATCTCAGTTCACTGCAGCCTCAACCTACTGGGCTCAAGCCATCCTCCCACCTCAGCCTCCCAGGTAGCTGGGACCGCAGGTGCAGGCCACAACCCCCTGCTGATTTTTGTAGATACAGGATTTTGCCATGTTCCCCAGGCTGGTCTTAAACTCCTGAGCTAAGGTGATCTGCCTGCCTCAGCCTACCGAAGTGCTGAGATTACAGGCATGAGCCACCATGACCGGCTGCAAATTGACATCTTAAAGGAGGCATACACTTAACACCCAGTGACTGAAGAAGATACTACTTAAAACGGATACTCCATTTAAAAAAAGGAAAAAAAAAGGGGTCGGGGGGGACCTTGTTACAGCTTAGTGCTTTCATGAGAAAGTTTTACAATAAAACCCATTAAGTAGCTGGGTGTAGTGGCTCATGCCTATAATCCCAGCACACTAGGAGGTCAAGGCAGGAGGATCACTTGAGCCCAGGAGTTAAGAGACCAGCCTGGGCCACACAGTGGGACCACATCTCTATTTAAAAACAAAAAAACAGCTGGGCATGGTGGCTCACGCCTGTAATCCCAGCACTTTGGGAGGCCGAGGCGGGTGGATAACCTGAGGTCAGGGGTTCTGGACCAGCCTGGCCAACATGGTGAAACCCTATCTCTACTAAAAATACAAAAATTAATAGGGTGTGCTGGGGCATGCCTGTAATCCCAGCTACCTGGGAGGCTGAGCAGGAGAATCACTTGAACCTAGGAGGTGGAGGCTGCAGTGAGCAGAGATTGCACTACTGCACTCCAGCCTGGGCAACAAGAGGGAGACACCGTCTTAAAAAAAAAAACAAAAACAAAAACCCCAAACAAAGAACAAAAAAGCCCAATAAAGTGACTAAAGTTCTCCAATATGTTCCTTCTTCAAAAATCTCATCCCCTCCCCACTATTTCTACTGACAACCAGTGCAAAACACAATATGAAGAATCCCTAGACTATCAGGCATCATCTATAATCTCTCCAGTTTAATGGTGCTTCTGGGAAGTCCATTTCTTAAAACCAAACTCTCTACCACCTTTTCCATCCATACCTTAAGTCTTTAGTTACAGAGGTGCCTTCCCACCTGGATGCCTGCAACCTAGGTATCCACACTATAGAATCTAACACTCTGAACATGTTTGTGTAATTAAATGTGGCCTCCAAATTACCAAGACACTTGTTCCTCCACCCTCTTTGTAAGGCTTGGCACTTTTTCTTTTTTTTGGAGACAAGGTCTCACTTCAACGCCCAGAATATAAGGCAGTGGCATGATCACAGCTCACTGCAGCCTCAATTTCCCGGGCTCAGGTGATTCTCCCTCAGCCTCTCGAGTAGCTGGGACTATAGGCATGTACCACCACACCTGCCTAATTTTTAAATTTTTTGCAGAGACAAGGTTTCACCGTGTTAGCCAGGCTGGTCTCGAACTCCTGACCTCAAGTGATCTGCCCATCTTTGTCTCCCAAAGTGCTGGGATTACAGGCATGAGCCACTGTGCCCGACCGAGGCTTGGCACTTCTAAGCACAACCTCCTGCCTGGATTTCATGACTAGAGAGGCAAAAAACACTCCAAAGAGTACCTGTGGTAGGAAAATAGGCAAGATTTTAAACTTTAAATGGAGAGATTAAGGTAGGAAGAGAAAGGCTGACCTTCACTGACTTGATCAGCACCTCTCAAGGTTAGGCTGACACAGGCAGTCAAACCATAAGTGAAGATACTTAAACAACCTTCTTCATGTCCATTAGATTCACTGCTCAATCAAATCTAGACCAGCTTCCTAAATGTAAAAGTTAAGAACATAGGAAAAGAAACTCTGCTGGCCTTAGAATATCACAAATTTGAATAAACTGAATAAAAATATTAATTCTGCTTTAACTCAAGATTATGTATAAGGCATTAATAATGGCTGGGCGCAGTGGCTCATGCCTGTAATCCCAGCACTTTGGGAGGCTGAGGCGGGCGGATCACGAGGTGAGGAGATCGAGACCATCCTGGCTAATACGGTGAAACCCCGTCTCTACTAAAACATACAAAATTAGCCAGGCAGGGGCCTGTAGTCACAGCTACTCAGGAGGCTGAGGCAAGAGAATGGCATGAACCCAGGAGGCGGAGCTTGCAGTGAGCCAAGATTGCGCCACTGCACTCCAGCCTGGGCGACAGAGCGAGACTCCGTCTCAAAAAAAAAAAAAAGGCATTAATAAGCGGAATGCCACGAGGAGAAAAGAAAATAAGCCCCAGAAAAACACTAACTGCTGTTGTAAATAGACGTTAGGAGATGAGAAGTTTAAAGAAAGGAAGAGTGTGTGCCTGCCTCTACATCCCAGCATATCCATACATAAATACACTGGAAACTGGGCTCCAAAGCCTGCCATAGTAAGCAAATCATGAAACAAGTCACTTACCACTGTCAGAGGAATCTTCTTTCTTAGAGCGCATCTTTCTTTTTCTTCCACGTTTACTCTTCTTCGTTTCTCCTCCATTTTCCCCCTCTACACCATCTGGGCCAGCACAATTATCAGCATGTCTTGCCATGGTATTCTAACAAAAAGAACAAAATCCTCTTTCACACCACTAAAAAAGCTAAGATCAGACTGTTAGTTATTTACTTTAATAAAATCCATATTAAGCCTAAAAATTCTAGTATCTGCTAAGTGTGTCCTGAACACACTGTCTCTGCTCAGGGGAAATGGATAAGGCTGGGTTCTCTGAGGGGAGGCTCAGCAGCCTGCAGACAGAGATGGGGGAGGATCAGACCAGCTCTTAGTTCTGTCAAGATCTAACACAGCCCCCAAGAGAAGTCCCAGAACAGGCTACAGCTAGCTAGGGGTGGGGTGGGGTGCAGGTTTCAATCCACCTAATTTTTTTTTTTTTTTTTTTTTTGAGACGGAGTGTCGCTCTTTCACCCAGGATGGAGTGCAGTGGCACGATCTCAGCTCACTGCAAGCTCTGCCTCCCGGGTATACGCCATCCACCTGCCTCAGCCTCCCGAGTAGCTGGGAGTACAGGGGCCCACCACCGCACCCGGTTAATTTTTTGTATTTTTAGTAGAGACGGTGTTTCACCATGTTAGCCAGGATGGTCTCGATCTCCTGACCTTGTGATCCACCCACCTTGGCCTCCCAAAGTGCTGGGATTACAGGCGTGAGCCACTGCGCCCGACCAGGAAATTTCTTTGTGCAATCAATCTATTCAAAGATACTGTGTTCCCCATCAGTGGAAGGGTTCACACATGGATAGAAACATCAAGATGGGGATGACTAACCCTTTCCAAACAATGAGGCATCTCTGTTTATAACCTCAGTGAAAAAAACCACCGTGCTCTGCAGAGGAAGACCAAAAATCCAATATTCAGTATCATAACAGGAAAAGTGAAGTTCTGACCCTTACCCGACGTGTAAATGTTTTCCCACACTTAGAACAGACAAAGGCCGCAGGGACGAAGTTGGGGTCGTGATAGCGCTTGAAGTGCATGTCGAGAAGCTGCTTCTGGCGGAAGGTTTTATCGCAGTGGCTGCAGGCATAAGGCTTCTCCCCGGTGTGGGTGCGCTTGTGCATGATCATGTGCCTCTCCTGAAACGGCGTAGGGGGAAAGGCCTCAGAGCCTGCTCGTGGGGCTACTGCCCCAGCTGCCACCTGCATGCATGTGGCCAACAGGTATTTCTCACCCAAGCTAGGTCTAGACTCAACACGGCTTGTTGAGATGATAAAGCTATATATTTAGAGACAGGGTTTGGCTCTGTTGCAAAGGCTGGAGAGCAGTGGTGTGATCAGGGCTTACTGCGGCTTCAAAATGGGACCATAGGTATGAGCCACCATGCCTAGATAATTTTGTGTTTTTTTTTTTTTTTTTGAGACAGAGTCTCGCTCAATTGCCAGGATGGAGTGCAGTGGCGTGATCTTGGCTCGCTGCAACCTCCACCTCCCGGGTTCAAGCAATTCTCCTGCCTCAGCCTCTTTAGTAGCTGCAATTACAGGTGCCTGCTACCACACCCAGCTGACTTTTTTTTTTTTTTTTTTTTTTTTTGAGAAGGAGTCTCACTCTGTCGCCCAGGCTGGAGTGCAGTGGCGTGATCTCGGCTCACTGGGTTCATGCCATTCTCCTGCCTCAGCCTCCGGAGTAGCTGGGACTACAGACACCCACCACCACACCCAGCTAATTTTTTGTATTTTTAGTAAAGACGGGGTTTCACCGTGTTAGCCAGGATGGTCTTGATCTCCTGATCTTGTGATCCACCTGCCTCGGCCTCCCAAAGTGCTGGGATTACAGGCGCTCGAGCCACTGCACCCGGCCTTAATTTTTTCTTTCTTTCTTTTTTTTTTTTTTGAGACGGAGTCTCGCTCTGTCACCCAGGCTGGAGTGCAATGGCACCATCTCGGCTCACTGCAAGCTCTGCCTCCTGGGTTCACGCCACTCTCCTGCCTCAGCCTCTCCAAGTAGCTGGGACTACAGGCGCCCGCCACCACGCCCAGCTAATTTTTCGTATTTTTAGTAGACAGGGTTTCACCGTGGTCTCGATCTCCTGACCTCGTGATCTGCCCGCCTCGGCCTCCCAAAGTGCTGGGATTACAAGCGTGAGCCACCGCACCCGGCCCCTAATTTTTTCTTTTTGTAGACATAGGGTTTCTCTCTGTTGCCTATCTCGGCCTCCCAAAGTGCTAGGATTACAGGTGTGAGCCACTGCGCCCGGCTTGATAAAGGTATTTTTAGTGTGGTGCAGAACTGCTTCCATAATTGTAGCACAGATAGAGCTGCTTATTCCTGCTGAGCTCCTTCTTTGGCTCCCTCCCAAGAGTCATGTCCCCACATGAGATTCTTCTCCTCTCTCAAGTCCTGGACTTACTTTCCAGTTTTCAGAAAGATGTCTGCTTAAGGAAGAGGTAAGCTGTGACTGAATAAAACATCAGCTGGACACTGGGATGATACAATTGACAAGGAGCATGACCTTTGATTTTGGTGACATTCCTCATAATCCACAGTTTGAAAATACTATCTTTAAAAACAGCCACTGTACTAGATACGTAAATGCCCTCTGATAACACCAGACACCGAGAAAGCACCAACAACTTTCAATGAAGGTTCCTACCTGTCTACAAGCATAATCACACTGGTCGCACTTAAAGCGCTTCTCATTCTTGTGTGACTTCTGATGCTGGATGAGGGCATAGCGCTCATGAAACACAGCATCACAGTAACGGCATTTCTTGCCTTGCTCAATATAGGAATGCTGCTTTCGCAAGTGGACACCTGAAAGCACAGTAAAAAGCCCAGTGTAATGTGAAAACACAAACAAGCACTTTAACAAGTTACTAATACATTTCTCCTGATTCTTTTTTTTTTTTTTTTTTTTTTTTTTGAGACAGAGTCTTGCTCTGTCACCCAGGCTGGAGTGCAGTGGCACAATCTCAGCTCACTGCAAGCTCCACCTCCCGAGTTCATGCCATTCTCCCGCCTCAGCCTCTTGAGTCGCTGGGACTACAGGCGCCCGCCACCACGCCTGGCTAATTTTTCTTTTTTTTTTTGTACTTTTAGTAGAGACAGGGTTTCATCGTGTTAGCCAGGATGGTCTCAATCTCCTGACCTCGTGATCTGCCCGCTTCGGCCTCCCCAAAATGCTGGAATTATAGGTGTGCGCCACTGCACCCGGCCCATTTCTCCTGATTCTTAAGTATTACTCTGGGTGCTATACAGAAAATGAATGAAAAGGCAGAGTAACAGGTGCAGGGAGAACAATTAAGATTGTTCAAACAGGACAGGTGGGAGAAGATGGTGGCTGGGACAAGGGTGATGACAATGGGTGTGGATGGAAGGGGAAGAACTGATGAGAGATGGAAGCAGCTGAATCAACAGGATTTAGTTGACTGTAGAGTGAAGAAGAAAGCAGGTATCAGGCCTGGAAAACCAGGTAGGTGTTGGAGTCATTTATTGAGACAAGAATAGTGGAAGAGGGCTTAAGACCAAGTTGTATGTGTTATTTTTGGGGTCGGGGGGTGGGGGGGCATAGGGAATAGAGAAGTTTTAGACCTTCAGTTTTAGACATGCTGAATTTGAAATGCCAGAGATATCAAAGCAGGGGTGGGACGGCAAGGGATACACAGTTATATAGGGCTAACTCGAAAGATCTGGAGTAGGAATATAAACGTACAAGTTGTTAGGATTTGAAAGCAGCTATGCTTATCACTGTACCACCAATGCCACAGAGAGTTGTTAGAATTTGAACCCATGGGAGCTGATAAGATCACCAAGGCAAAAAGTAGAATTAAAATAAAAAGGATGGGTCATGCTTTAAGAAGTCTAAGAGTTGGCAGGCACAGTGGCTCACGCCTGTAATCCCAGCACTTTGGGAGGCCGAGGCAGGTGGATCACCTGAGGTGAGGAGTTCAAGACCAGCCTGGCCAACATGGCAAAACTGTCTCTACTAAAAAAAATACAAAAATTAGCTGGGCATGGTGGTGTATGCCTGTAAACCCGTAATCCCAGCTACTCGGGAGGCTGAGGCAAGAGAATGGCTTGAACCTGGGAGGCAGAGGTGGCAGTGAGCCAAGATTGTGCCACTGCACTGCACTCTAGCCTGGGCGACAAAGACTCCCTCTCAAAAAGAATCCCAGCACTTTGGGAGGCAAAGGTGGGTGGATCACCTGAGGTCAGGAGTTTGAGACCTGGCCTGGCCAACATATAGTGAAACCCCGTCTCTACTAAAAAATACAAAAATTAGCTAGGCATGGTGGCATACACCTGTGGTCCCAGCTACTCAGGAAAACGAGGAAGGACAATCATTTAAACCAGGGAAGCGGTGGTTGCAGTGAGCCGAGATCGTGCAACTCTACTCCAGCCCGGGTGACAGAGTGAAACTCCGTCTCTCACACAAAGCGCACACACACACACACGCACACATACACACAAAGAAGTCTAACAGTTGGGCCAGGCATGGTGGCTCATACCTGTAATCCTAGCATATTGGGAGGCTGAGGGGGGTGGATTGCTCGAGTCCAGGAGTACGAGACCAGCCTGGGCAACATAGTGAAACCCTGTCTCTACCAAAAGCTAAAAAAAAAAATAGCTGGTCATCATGGCATGTGCCTGTGGTCCCAGCTACCAGGGAGGCTGAGGTGGGAGGATTCCCTGAGCCTGGTCAAGACTGCAGTGAGCCAAGACTGAGCCACCGAACTCCAGCCTGGGCAACAGAGCAAGACAGTCTCCAATAAAAAAAAAAACAAATAAAAAAATCTTGGAGTTAAGGCCAGTGAGAGAAAAAAAGGTTAAAATAAGAGAAAGTTGAAAGGAGTAAGAGGAAGAAGAAAACCAACAGGATTTAGTGTCACAGAGGCCAAGGGAAGAAAGTGTTTCAAAGGAAGAGGGTACTGTCAATGATGAAGAACACTGCTAACAGATCAAGTCAGCTCTTAGGAAGAAGAGTGGAAAGGAGTCTTCACTACATTCAGAGTGTGGGGTCATTCATGACCCTAAGCAAGAGTCATTATACCAGAGTGATGGGAAATAAGCCAGGCAGGGGGGAAAGATGAGGGAGAGAAGACTGTGAGGGATGTAACTCTTCATAAAGGCTGGCTGGGAAGGAGAGAAGAATTAAACCTAGAGGGTGAAGACTTTTACATATATATATAATTTTTTTTTTTTTTGAGACAGTGTCTCACTCCCTTGCCCAGACTGGAGTGCCGTGGCGCGATCTCGGCTCACTGCAACCTCCCCCTCCCCGGTTGAAGCGATTCTCCTGCCTCAGCCTCCCAAGTATCTGGGAGTACAGGTCCGTGCCACCATACCCGGCTAATTTTTTGTATTTTTAGTAGAGATGGGGCTTCACTGTGTTAGCCAGGATGGTCTTCATCTCCTGACCTTGTGATCCACCCACCTCAGCCTCCCAAAGCGCTGGGATTAGAGGCATCAGCCACCGCGCCTGGCCATATTTTTATTTATTTGAAGAGATGCGGTCTTGCTATATCACACAGGTTGGTCTAGAACTCCTGGCCCATCCTCCTGAATAGCTGAAACTACAGGTGTGAGCCACTGTGCCTGGCTAAGATTCTTTTTTTTTTGAGATAGGGTCTCTCTGTCACCCAAGCTGGAGTGCAGTGGCACGATCTTGGCTCATTGCAACCTCTACCTCCTAAGCTCAAGTGATCCTCCCACCACAGCCTCCTGAGTAGCTGGAACCACAGCTGCACCTCACCACAACCGTTTTGTATTTTTGGTAGAGATGGAGTTTTGCCATGTTGCCCAGGCTGGTCCGGAACTCCTAAGCTCAAATGATCTGCCTACCTCGGCCTCCTAAAGTGCTGGGATTACAGGCGTGAGCCACTGCGCCTGGCCCTTTGTCTACTTTTTAAGTAGGAAGACAAGTCATTTACTGAGACCAAGAAGGGAGAGAAAAAAGAAGGAAAATTAGAGGTTATAAGAAAGTAGGAGTAGGGGATCTGGTGCAGTAGCTCACGCCTGTAATCCCAACACTTTGGGAGGCCAGTGAGGGAAGATCACTTGAGGTCAGGAGTTCGAGAGCAGCCTGGCCAACATGGTGAAACCCTGTCTCTACTAAAAATACAAAAATCAGCCATGGTGGCAGGCACGTGTAGTCTCAGCCACTTGGGAGGCTGAGGCAGGAGAACAGCTTGAACCCAGTAGGCGGAGGTTGCAGTGAACAGAGATCAGGCCACTGCACTCCAGCCTGGGTGACGAGTGCAAAACTTTGTCACAAAAAAAAGTGAGGGCTGGGCGCAGTGGCTCATGTCTGTAATCCCAGCACTTTGGGAGGCCGAGGTAGGCAGGCTCACCTGAGGTCAGGAGTTCAAGACCAGCCTGGCCAACATGGTGAAACCCCATCTCTACTAAAAAATACAAAAAAAAAAAAATTTAGCTGGGCATGGTGGTATGCGCCCATAATCCCAGCTACTCAGGAGGCTGAGGCAGGAGAATCACTTGAACCTGGGAGGCGGAGGTTGCAGTGAGCTGAGTTCACACCATTGTACTCCAGCCTGGGTGACAAGAGGAAAACGGAAAACTCCACCTCAAAAAAAAAAAAAAAGTAAAAGTAGGGTGCCTAACTCTATATAACAAGCACCAAACACTGTGGAATGAATTCGCTCACTCATAAAGAACTGGAGCACACCTAACAAGAACAAACAGCTGGAATAGCTAGGAGCAGTGAGGGCCCAGCTACATTTGAGATCATGAATTTATATATTTACAGTACTACAAGTTGTATCAGCTGAGGTGATATCCCACCAAACTTAAAGAGAGCTAATTATTGGGAGTAGATATGAGGTAAGGGAGAGGATGGCTCTCACTTTTTACTCGCTACTTTTTTTTTTTTGAGATGGAGTCTCGCTCTGTCACCTAGGCTGGAGTGCGGTGGCGTGATCTCTGCTCACTGCAAGCTCCACCTCCCAGGTTCAGGCCATTCTCCTGCCTCAGTCTCCCAAGTAGCTGGGACTACAGGTGCCCACCACCATACCCGGCTAATTTTTTGTATTTTTAGTAGAGACGGGGTTTCACCATGTTAGCCAGGATGGTCTTGATCTCCTGACCTCGTGATTCACCTGCCTTGGCCTCCCAAAGTGCTGAGATTACAGGTGTTGAGCCGCCGTGCCCAGCCTAAATATAATTAATAAACTCCGGCTGTATGTAAACTCTAGTTTAACTATGCACAGAAATACAGTTACCACTAAACCAATAAAACAGTCCCATTACCTAGAGAAAGTACAGATGTTCTCAAAAAAATACAATAGAATGACCTGAGTTTGAATCACACTATGTTACTTTCCTATTTGGGGAAGGAAGGCTACTAATTAAAGGTGTACTCTGTCTCCTCCCATCACAGCTCCCCTTAATTTATAGATGAGTTTTATTCAGGACAGAATCTTGTGGGCTGACTACAGTATGAAAAGGAAGAAATAGAAAAAAAAAAAAAGCAGCTAAGCAATGGCTTTTACTAAGTGACAGACCATTCCTATACATAAAATGTTATGAGAGTCAGAAGGTGCAGTTATTTATGATCCCCATATTTTGAAATATAAATCCTTCAAAATATTTTTTTCACTTCTCACTAGTTAATCTACTTACCCAAATCACTTTTTCGGGCTATGACTGTGTCACAGTGGGGACAGTGAAATTTGGCCACATTTTCTGTGTGCTTCTGTAAAATGTGCATCTTCATGGTACCACTTTGGGTAAACCGAGCATGACAAATATAACATTCATAAGGCTTTTCCCCTTTAAAGAAAATACAGAATGAACACATAAATGAAATGAATAAATACTGTAATTTAATTGGAGGGTAACTCAGGTGGCAGATATGCTACATCACAGAGAATCTACAGGTCTTCGGAAGGCTGAGGCTCAGTCCCAGTTCCCAGATCTTGTCTATCTTCAGATATGGCCAAGTCCTAAACTGCTGCTGGCCACCTCTGCTCTGCCCAGCTCTGCTCTAGAATCCTCCACATTACAGCAATGCTTACCTTTGGGGGAGACTGAATGGAGAACCCACAAGTTTTTCTTTTTAGGAAAAGACAACATCCAGGAAAACTGAATAAGGTGGGTTAGGAAATCTACCCAGACTTTTAAAATTAAAATCTGTCCATTTTAACTTAATTTCTCCCTTAAAATTTTTCTTGTAGGCAGATTCAAGTTGAACAAAACAAAAGGTACTATTTTCTAATGTATTTTCCGAACAACGAATTCAGAGGATATGCCGGAGAAGCATTAATCAATTCCATGCTATTTTCAAGCCAGTCTTCCATTCACATAAACAATGTGGGCACACAGTGGTCCACAGGGTCCCATGGGATTCACTGAAAAGAAGCTCATTAATACAGTAAGGAGTGGAGAAGTCCTACCTGAATGGGTTCTCATGTGCCTTTTCAGCTTGTATGTGTCCCTGCTGGCATAACTGCACAAACTGCACTGAAACGGACGCTCTCCGGTATGAGAGCGAATGTGACGTTTTAATTTGCTGACCTGAAATACGAAAACAACCGAACTTTAACTTCTGTTAACACAGACTATAACATGAGCACTGTAGGTTAGGCCCAAAAGCTTAGTTTTGGGGCACTGAAGTTCAGAATACAGAAGTCTAAAAGATAACCTTCTTCCCTCCTCATTATTTGTAAACTTTGCTTCTCGAATCCATATTATTATCTAAGAGAAGTGGGTAAATGAATACGGGTGTAGATGAGCCAAGATTGGTCATTACTTGGGAGACTGAGGTGGGCAGATCATCTGAGGTCAGGAGTTCAAGACCAGCCTGGCCAACATGGTGAGACCCTGTATCTACTAACAATACAAAAATTAGCCAGGCATGGTGGCACATGCCTGTAATCCCAGCTACTCGGAAGGCTGAGACTGGAGAATCTCTTGAACCCAGGAGGTGGAGGTTGCAGTGACCCGAGATCGTACCACTGCACTCCAACCTGGACGACAAGAGCGAAACTCTGTCTCAAAAAAAAAAAAAAGACTGCGCATTACTAATAACTGTTTAAGCTGGGTGGCAAGCACATGAGGATGTATTACAATCTTTACTTCTACATGTTTGAAATTTTCCATAATAGTTTAAAAATAATCTATGCCTATTTACAGATCAATTTGTTCCAAATCCTGTGTTACTGAGTACATATTTTAATTCCACTCATCCTTTTTTCCTATCATTAGCGTTTCCTAGACAGGCCAGGCTCGAAGGGCCTCTCATCCATCATCCTCACCATTACCCATCCTTTAGTCCCCTGCAGGATACCTGATACTAAAACAGTGACTTTCAAACTTGATTCTACGAAGTGCTTTGAGGGCAGGTCGTAGTGGCTCACACCTGTAATCCCAGCACTTTGGCAGGCCAAGGAATGCGATCGCTTGAGGTCAGGAGTTTGAGACCAGCCTGGGCAACATGGCAAAACCCTGTCTCTACAAAAAATACAAAAATTAGATGGGTGTGGTGGCACATGCCTGTAGTCCCAGCTACGTGAGGAGCAGCTGAAGTGGGAGGATCACCTGAGCTCAGGAGTTTAAGGCTAGCTACAGTGAGCCACGATCATGCCACTGCAGTCCAGCCTGGGCGACAGAGTGAGAGACCCTATCCCCCACGCACCCCCTGCTCCAAAAAAGTGCTTTGAACATTCACTAATGTTTCAATGTTTTGAAAAATTTAAAAAGTATCCTAATTTTAAGGAAACAAACAAAAAACAAAAAACACTGCACTCATGTAAGTGTTGTTGGTTTTGTTTTGTTTTTGGGATGAAATCTCGCTCTGTTGCCCAGGCTGGAGTACACTGTCACACTTGTGGGTCACTGCAACCTCCGCCTCCCAGGGTCAAGCAATTCTCCTGCCTTGGCCTCCCGAGTAGCTGAGACCACAGGCGCACACCACCAGGCCTGGCCAACTTTTGTATTTTTAGTAGAGACGGGGGTTTCACCACGTTGGCCCGGCTAGTCTCAAACTCTTGATCTCAGATGACCAACCTGCCTCGGCTTCCCAAAGTGCTGGGATTACAGGCATGAGCCACCGTGCCCGGCCCCACTTGTAAGTGTTACACACCAAGTTTTCACACACATAAGTCGATAACTATCCTAACAGCATTACTAATTCTTTTCCTTCAAGATTTCCCTATTTAACCTGTTAACTTCAATATGTACCAGAACCTAGTCTGTTCCAATGAGCTATCTATTCCTACTGCAATATCACACTGGCTTCATTTACTATAGTTTTACAAAATCCAATGGCACAAGCCCCTCATTCTGTTTTCAAATTTTTCTTAGCCATTCACATTTATTCTTCCAGTTGAAAGTTAGAATCAACTGGTAATGTTTCTTCATTTATTCAGGTCCTTTGGAAAAGTTTCTGAAATTTTCTTCATGTACATTTCATAGATATTTTTTGTTGTTCAGTTTATCCCTAAGTTATTTTATTGCTATTAGAATCCATTTCATACCTTCCTATCACTACTAAAGTTACTGATTTCTGTATGCTTATATCTGGCCAGTGAACTGAACTCTTATCACTCTAAGTTTTTGTTCTGATACTCTTAGATTTTCTCTGTAAGCAAATCTCTTTGCAAGAAATAACAGTTTTATCTTTCCATTAATAATTCATTTCTTGCTTTATTCGATTAGCTAGGATTTCCAGTACAACGTTGAAACAATAACATTAAGAATGAATAACTTGTCACATTCCAGATTTTAATGGAAATACTTTCAATGTTTCAGAATTAATTAGGATGAGTTTATTATACATTTCTGGTATATATGCTTTTTTAAATTTTTTTGAGGGGAAGTCTCACTCATCACCCAGGCTGGAGTACAGTGGCGCGATCTTGCCTCAATGCAACCTACACCTCCCAGGTTCAAGTGATTCTCCTGCCTCAGCCTCCTGAGTCGCTGAGACTACAGGTGCGTGCCACCACGCCCAGCTAATTTTTGTATTTTTAGTACAGATGGGGTTTCACCATGTTGGCCATGCTGGTTAACTCCTGACCTCAGGTGATCTGCCCACCTCAACCTCCCAAAGTACTGGGATTACAGGCGTGAGCCACCATGCCCAGTCTAAACACATTATATATTAAAGAAGTTTTCTCCTATACTTAACTTGCTAGGACATTAAACAGTAATTAATGATTACTGAATTTTAGCCTCCGTCCCATCTACAGAAATAATATGGTTTTTCTTCAATCCTTCAATGTAATATACATCAGTAATTTCTCAATGATAAACAATCTTTGTGTTTCAGATATATTCAATATCACTTATTTTTTAGAACGTATTACTAAATTAGGTTGGCTCATTGGCTAATAATTTCATTTAGAATTTTTGCTTCTCTCTGAGGATAAGTTTGCTTTTCGGTAGTTTTCTGACCCAGTTTTGGTAACAGTGTAGCTTCAAATAATAAAATTGATAAACCTACCATTTTAAAATGTTCTGGGTACAGTTTTTTCTTCAAAGTTTGACAGAATTTGCCTGTACTAACACGTGAAACTGGTACTCTTTTTTAAGATGGAGTTTCGCTCTTGTTGCCCAGGCTGGAGTGCAATGGCACGATCTCGGCTCACTGCAACCTCTGCCTCCCGGGTTCAAGCGATTCTCCTGCCTCAGCCTTCCAAGTAGCTGGAATTACAGGCATGCACCAGCACGCCCAGCTAATATTTATTTATTTATTATTATTTTTTGAGATGGAGGGAGTCTCGCTCTGTCGCCCAGGCTGGAGTGCAGTGGCGTGATCTCAGCTCACTGCAAGCTCCGCCTCTGGCGTTCACGCCATTCTCCTGCCTCAGCCTGTCTCCCGAGTAGCTGGGACTACAGGCACCCGCCACCACACCCAGCTAATTTTTTGTATTTTTAGTAGAGATAGGGTTTCACCATGTTAGCCAGGATAGTCTCGATCTCCTGACCTCGTGATCCACCCACCTCAGCCTCCCAAAGTCCTGGGATTACAGGCTGTGAGCCATCGCGCCCGTCCTAAATTTTTTATTTTTTAGTAGAGATGGAGTTTCTCCATGCTGGTCAGGCTGGTCTCCAACTCCCGACCTCAGGTGATCCGTCCACCTCGGCCTCCCAAAGTGCTGGGATTATAAGCGTGAGTCACTGCACCCAGCCAGACACTTGACTCTTTTTAACAGGTAAATCTTTCACGCCCATCATAAGTTTTTGGGGGAGCGGTGTTGTGTGGGAGTGTTAATAATTTTCTAACATTCTTCTACCTCATCTTAAGTCCATTTGGGTAGTTATAGCTTTGTACTGAAATAAATCATGGTCTGCCTAAGAGAGATACCAACAAAAAGCTGAACACTCACTTCTACACTGGCGTAATCGCACATGGAACACTTGAATGGCTTCTCGTGGGTGTGTTTGTAACGACGATGCCGAACCAATTCTCCACTGGTCACAAAGGCCATGTCGCAGTCTGGGCACTTGTGAGGACGAGTACCTAGAGAAAGGATGGAGTAACAGGAAGAGCAAGATCAAGGGCACAGTTAATGACAGAGTTCAATGTGTGGCACAGAACTGCTATGAGACTGGACCCTATTCATCCCATCAACTGCAGTAGCTTGAAAGCAGATCCGGAAGTCAGCTCCGAAAACTATGGGAGGGCCTGGATCAATTTATAATACTAACACCAGGATATTATAACACACACCAAATTAGTTTCCCTTAATTACCCATCTGAATCTGCTGCCTTTGAATACAATAAAAACCTTCTTATTCCTATTTTGTGAATATCCTGGTCATTATGGATTAAAAGTTAATAGAGACCGGGCTTGGTGGCTCATGCCTCTAATCCCAGAACTCTGGGAGGCTAAGAGTTTGAGACCAGCCTGGGCAACACAGCAAGATCTCCCGTCTCTCAAATCTCACTGTATTATGCCTATAAATATAGGGCCATTGGGCTGTCCATATTCTGAAACTTTCTTTTAAAAACACAAACATATAACTTGTTTTCCATATATATCTGTCTTGATAAGGAATTTCAGAGGCTTATCACAGGCTTTACATAGTATTCCCTTTTATGTGATTTAAACAAATGATTTTCAAACATCCATGTCTAATATGCTGTGATCATTCTGAATGTCAGTTCATCCAATATAAAACATTTATGAATAATATACTCTCTACATTTCTTGTCTTTCACTGAAGGAATCTTAGAGACAAAACTGAGAGCACAATGCAGTGCTAGTTTCACAGACTAGTGACCATCTGTAATTGTGGGCAGCAGGTATGGGGTGACAGCAAGGTAATACCAAACACTAAAACCAAAGGAAGGCTGCCTTTGAGAATACAATTAGGAAGAGCCACAATGTAATGAACAGAACCAGCCATCTGCACAAATGATTCTCTTTGAGAATGAAGAGAATGCTGGAGAATGAAGAGAATACTAGAGTATAATAAAAACTAAGCAATTCCAAGGAATGTTCATTTGTTCGTTCAATTTGATTCTTTAGAACCACTATGTATCTAACAGTAAAGCACAGAGTTCTTCCTGTGAAAAGTGTATAGTCTGGTGGTACGGGTAAGAAGTAAAACAATTAACAAGAGAAGAAAAGTGGCATCCAATTTTCTTTTCGTTTTTTGTTTTTGAGCCAGGGTCTTCCTCTGTTGCCCAGTGGGAGTGCAGTGATAGGATCAAGGCTCACTGCAGCCTTGACTTCCCAGGCTCAAGCAATCCTCCTACTTCAGCCTCTCCAGTAGCTGAGACTACAGTCTTGCACCACCATGCCTGGTTAATTTTTCTATTTTGTAGAGATGGAGTCTTGCCATGTTGCCCAGGCTTGTCTCAAACTCCTGGGCTCAAGCAATCCTCCAGCCTCGGCCTCACAAAGTCCTGAGATTACAGGTGTGAGCCACCATGCCTGGTCTTTTAGAACAAAGTAAGCTAAAAAATAAATGCTCGTGTTTACCTAGTACTATCCAGGAGAGAAGGAGGCCTGCATAAGCATGGCAATTAGCAAAGAAGTGGATACTGCTGTGGGGCAGGGATTTCCATTAGGCTGCGCCACATGACCACCTACATCCCTTCACTCAAGGCCCATCCTTTTTTTTTTTTTTTTTTTTTAGACAGAGTCTCTTGCTCTGTCACCCAGGTTGTAGTGCAGTAGCATGATTTTGGCTCACTGCAACCTCTACCTTCCAGGTGGAAGCAATTCTCTTGCCTCAGCCTCCTGAGCAGCTGGGACTACAGGTACATGCCACCACACCTGGCTAACTTTTTTTTTTTTTTTTTTGTATTTTTAGTAGAGATGGGGTTTCACCATGTTGGCCAGGATGGTCTCAATCTCCTGCCCTCGTGATCCGCCCGCTTCAGCCTCCCAAAGTGCTGGGATTACAGGCGTGGGCCACCATGCCTGGCTTTTTTTTGAGACCAGGTTTTGCTCGTTGCCCAGGCTGGAGTGCAATGGCACGATCTCAGCTCACCGCAACCTCCGCCTCCTGGGTTCAAGCGATTCTCCTGCCTCAGCCTCCCGAGTAGTTGGGATTATAGGCATGTGCCACCACATCTGGCTAATTTTGTATTTTTAGTAGAGACAGGGTTTCCCCATGTTGGTCAGGCTGGTCTTGAACTCTTGACCTCAGGTGATCCGCCCGCATCAGCCTCCCAAAGTGCTGGGATTACAGGTGTAAGCCACCACATGCGACCACCTGGCTAATTTTTCTATTTTTAGTGGAGATGAGGTTTCATCATGTTGGCCAGACTGGTCTCAAACCCCTGACCTCAAGTGATCCACCCACCTCAGCCTCCCTAGGTGCGGGGATTACAGCAGGTGTGAGCCACCATGTGCCCAGCCATCAAGGCTCATCCTCGCCAAGTTAGCTTTCAATTGCTACAGCAGCTTTTTTTTTTTTTTTTTTTTGAGACGGAGTCTCGCTCTGTCGCCCAGGCTGAAGTGCAATGGTGCGACCTCCACTCTGCAATTTCTGCTTCCTGGATTTAACCAATTCTCCTGCCTCAGCCTTCCGAGTAGCTGGGACTACAGGCATGCGTCACCACACCCGGCTAATTTCTATATTTTTAGTAGAAATGGGGTTCCGTCATGTTGGCCAGGCTGGTCTTGAACTCCTGACCTCAGGTGATCCACCCACCTCGGCCTCCCAAAGTGCTGGGATTACAGGCAACAGCTACGGTGCCTGGCTGCTACAGCATCGTAACAGAGGCAAAGGCGCCCCCTAGAATGCAATGCAACTGCATCTGGAACATGAAAAGGTATACTCCTCACCATAAACTGATACTCTTGGTGTATGCATCTGCTCTTGTGGGTTTTGTTGGTATGAATCAGTCCTGCCAAATCTGCTGAGTAACCAGATAGACTGTACCTCTTACTTTCAAAGCTGAAGACCAGATAGAGAATGCCCAAATCAAGGCACACCCATCTTGGGAAGTCCTGTCACGGGGCCATTTATTTATTTATTTATTTATTTTGGTGAGACAGAGTCTTGCTCTGTCACCTAGGTTGGGGTACAGTGGCACAATCTTGGCTCACTGCAACCTCTGTCTCCCGCATTCAAGTGATTCTCCTGCTTCAGCCACCCAAGTAGCTGGGTTTACAGGCGTGTGCCACTACACCTGGCTGATTTTTTGTATTTTTAGTACAGAGGCGGTTTTGCCATGTTGGCCGGGCTGGTCTAGAACTCCTGGCCTCAAGTGATCTACCCCTTATCGGATTTCCAAAGTGCTGGGATTACCCAGTCACTTTTATTTAGTCATATGCCCCATCCTAGTGTCTTCGAAGTATCAAATAAAACATATTATCAAGTGTCTGGGTAGAAGTTAGGGAGATGTTTAAAAGTAACTAAGTCACATTAGTGAAGAATGTGCCCATGTGCAGCATACTGTTTATGATTAACACCTACTTGATCATGGTCAGCTGACAACCAGCACAACAAATCTAAAACAAGAGTTGTCATTAGAAATTTTTAAAAGCCTAAAAAACAAAAACAAGAGTTGTCATATGAAATGAAGTACAGAATATGGATAGAAGAAAGTTATTCTGCATGAAAAACCATGTGAGAAGACTTGCAACCAAGTTCCTACACTGGGATAACAAACAGCCCAGGAGAGCTTAAAGAGAAATTTAGTGCACAGAGTCCCTCTACTTTAGAGACCTCATGGAACCTGGCCACAGCCAACATGAAGCTAATATCAGGATATCTGAGCACTAAAGTAAGTAGGGTGCTCAAATAAATGTTTGAATTATCAGAATGGTGTCTTAACTTTTCCATTCTGAAATTATGAATTACTTACCTTCCTTGACGTGAAACAACCAGAAACAAAAAACGTTAAGGTTTGTTTGTGAGATGGAGTCTCACTCTGTTGCCCAGGCTGGAGTGCACTAGCACTATCTCAGCTCACTGCAACGTCTGCCTCCCAGGTTTCAAGCGATTCTCCTGCCTGAGCCTCCTGAGTAGCTGGGATTACAGGCACCCGCCACCATACCTGGCTAATTTATGTATTTCTAGTAGAGATGGATGAGGTTTCGTCATGTTGGCCAGGATGGTCTCCAACTTCTAATCTCAAGTGATCTGCCCACCTCAGCCTTCCAAAGTGCTAGGATTACAGGCGTGAGTCACTGTGCCCGGCCACTTTTTTTTAAAATAAACGTAGGATTTCACTTCTATTTCTTTTCTTTTTTTTTTTTAGACAGAGACTTGCACTGTTGCCCAGGCTGGAGTGCAGTGGCGGGATCTCGGCTCACTGCAAGCTCCACCTCCCAGGTTCATGCCATTCTCCTGCCTCAGCCTCCCGAGTAGCTGCGACTACAGGCGCCCGCCACCACAGCCAGCTAATTTTTTGTATTTTTAGTAGAGACAGGGTTTCACTGGGATTTCACTTCTGTTTCTAATGTTCTTCCTCACAGTACCAGGCATCTATTGCCTGAGACTTCTTTTTTTTAAGAGAGAGGGTGTTGTTATTTTTCATTAAATTTTCTTTACATTTGTCTATAATAACTAAGTCCAAGTGCTTACAATAAAATCATGATTACAAAAAGGGCACCATAAGAAATAATAAAAACTTCCTTTAAATTCCCGCTGGAGTCAGCTTGAATGAATACTAAAAAAGCCAAATCTGAGCATTTGCTGTTGTAGCCCCCAAGACTCTTATCCAGCACCTGTGTGTGTGTTAAGGTGATTCCTCAGGAGGGTGACTGTTCTGAATGCCCTGCCACAGAGATGGCACTTGTGTGGTCTCTCATCAGTGTGGCTTTTCATGTGACGATCCAAATTTGAACGCCGTGGACACGTGTAACTGCAAAGCTCACACTGGAATGTCTTCTTTACACCTATGTGCGAAATAAAACACTTACTTGCTGCAGAGTTTCAAAGTGTTAAGATTAATCCTAATCTTAAATTTCTACAAATATATTTGATTAGCTTTTAATAACAAAACCCAATATAAGTCATAATTATCTCATGTCACTAATGCATTTCCTTCTTCTTTGGGATTAAAAAAAGAGCATTCAACCTGAAAAAACTTATTTTAGACTGGTTTTAAAGAACGGTACCCACATAATGACCTTTTACAAATACAGTTAATATAAAACAACTTGCATATGCACTGTGTTGTATGCTTATCCCAAAATGGTTTTATGAAACCACTATGGATAAACTCGTTTTACCTTTCTTTTTAATTTTTGTTGGCTTTGGAGGCTTCATATTACCAACCACTTTCTCTGCATTAACCTCTGATAGCAGACCCTCCTGCTGTTCTTCCTCAAAATCGTAGACAGACACATCTACATCTTTGCCCTCCTCTGTATAACGCAGTTTGCTCTTTTTGGTTTTCTTTGTTTTTTTGGCTGGTGGCTGATAGTCTGGGTCTTTTTGCCAACTAGGATCTTCCTGGGGTGGAAGTTCTCCTTGTTCTAGTGTCTCCACCTCTCCATTGGCCCCCACTTTAACCACCTGAAACCCTTCAGGCAAAGGTAGGGTGTGGCATATCATGGGTTCACTTTCCGCAAGGCCCTCTTTAGACACTTCATTTTCATAAGCCCCCTGAAGTTCTTCTACTGAAGTGGTAGCAACAGGTACAGTCACAGGAACAGGTACTTGAACAAGCTGAAGCTCTCCTATGTTTATGGGTTGTTCCTCCATATTTACAACCTGTAAAGTTATAATCTGGGTATCGTCCACAGCAGCCTCTGCTTCTGGAGCCACTGTGCCCTCCATTACTTCAGTCTTCATCTGAAGAAGGGTGGGGTCCAGCTGTTCCATCATCACCATCTGTACACTGCTGTTGACATCCTGGACCACCTCACCCCCATCTGTCTGGTTCTGGGGTAAGTGGCAGGCATCTTCTTCCTGGCCCCCTTCCCGGCGTCTCTGGTAAGTCTTTCTCTCCTTTCCTTTAATAAAAGTTTCGGACTCCTCCACAATGGCTTCAACTGCATCACCTTCCATTTCCCCTGCCTTTATTAAGAGAGAACACAGATTGTTATTTAAAGCAAAGCATGTCTAAATAAAAACATACATTTTAAAACAAAAAGACCCTTTGGTGAATGACTTAGGCATCAATGGTTGTTAATATTAAAAAAGACACAACAGACATTATGTGCCTCTTGATGAAGGAAACAACCACCACCAGCCGGGCGCGGTGGTTCACGCCTGTAATCCCAGCACTTTGGGAGGCCAAGGCAGGCGGATCACGAGGTCAGGAGATCAAGACCATCCTGGCTAACATGGTGAAGCCCCGTCTCTACTAAAAATACAAAAAAAATTAGCCGGGCATGATGGCGGGCGCCTGTAGTCCCAGCTCTTCGGGAGGCTGAGGCAGAAGAATGGCGTGAACCCAGGAGGCAGAGCTTGCAGTAAGCCAAGATTGCACCACTGCGCTCCAGCCTGGGGGACACAGCGAGACTCCGTCTCAAAAAAGAAAAAAAAGAAAAAGAAAAAACCACTACCTGTAATGCAATCTTGTCAAACAAACCCCAAAACTCTGAAACCAATCAAGTCTCTAGATCCAAGCCAATTAACAGGAAATTGGTGACTCAGGATGTTAAATTATACTACAGGGATTAAATCAGTGAAATCCATACTGAGGGAAACACTGCAAGATTATACTCAGGTTCTTCTGCAAACAGGTAACAAGAAGAATACAAGGGAAGATTGGAGGGAGAACCAGTAGATCAGTAGTTCTCAGCCTTGGGTGACTTTGCCTCTAGGAACATTTGGCTAACACGTTTTTGGTTGTCACTACTGGGCTGGGACAACCAAGCAAGACTCTGTCTCAAAAAAAAAAAAAAAAAAAAAAAAAGAGTGTTAAGAGACAGTAATCAATCACAATGCATGAATCTTCTTTGGATCCTGATTCAAACCAATAAACGGTGAAAAAGATGTGACACAAGACAATTAGAAATTTCAACTGGATATCTGATGATATTAAAGAATTACTCACAAAACTAATTTAAATCTTACACATGTAGTGGGGAAGACACTGGTAAAGGATATAAAATTTCAGTTAGTGGAAGAAGAGATCTATTGTACAACATGACTATTACAGTTAATAATAACGTATACCTGAAAATAACTGAGAGCAGATTTTTAAGTGTTCTCATCACAGAAAATGACAAGGATGTGAGATGATGCATATATGAATTAGCTTAATTTTCTGCAATTATGGGATCTTGCCATGTTTCCAGACTGGCCTTGAACTCCTGGGCTCAAGCAATCCTCCCACCTAAGCCTCCCCAAGTGCTGGGATTATACGTGTGACCGAGCCACTGTGCCCGGGTCTGCCAATGTTTTGTAAAAAGCTTTATTAAGGTAGCTTTATTAAGCGCGTGATGGCTCACGCCTATAATCCCAGCACTTTGGGAGGCCGAGGTGTGTGGATCACCTGAGGTCGGGAGTTTGAGACCAGCCTGAACAACATGGAGAAACTCCGTCCTAACTAAAAATACAAAATTAGCCAGGTGTGATGGCACATGCCTGTAATCCTGGCTACTTGGGAGGGTGAGGCAGGAGAATCGCTTGACCCGGGAGGTGGAGGTTGTGGTGAGCCAAGATTGCTCCATTGTACTGCAGCCTGGGCAACAAGAACGAAACTCCGTCTCAAAAAAGAAAAAAAAACCCACTAAACACACCTCCAAAATTTCCTTGTATGTTTTGTTTTTGGTGATAATATTTATCATGAGATCCATCCTCAACACAATTCAAAGTGCATAATGCTATACGATTAATACAGGAACTATGTTGTGTAGCAGATCTCTAGAACTTATTCACCTTACATAACTAAACTTTATACCCACTGAATAGCAATTCCCCATTTTCTCCACCCTGTCAAAGTTTTTTGACCTTGTGTTTTGAAGCCAAACTCAGAACTTACATCCAGACTGCAATGGCCCTGTTTGTAGACACCACACAAAACTGCCCATGTCATACCATCAAGTTGACATTCACCTCTCTCCTGACAATGAGATCATGAATTCCCTGAGAATAAGAACCACATCTAACAAGTGGTTTTTTTTTTTTTTTTTTTTGAGACGGAGTCTCGCTCTGTCGCCCAGGCTGGAGTGCAGTGGCACGATCTCTGCTTACTGCAAGCTCTGCCTCCCAAGTTCACGCCATTCTCCTGCTTCAGCCTCCCAAGTAGCTGGGACTACAGGCGCCCACCACCATGCCCGGCTAATTTTTTTTATTTTTAGTAGAGACGGGGTTTCACCATGTTAGCCAGGATGGTCTTGATCTCCTGACCTCATGATCTGCCTGCCTCGGCCTCCCAAAGTGCTGGGATCACAGCTGTGAGCCACTGCGCCCAGCCGGTTTTTACTATATATTTTTTTTTTAGTTGGAGTCTCGCACTGTCACCCGGGCTGGAGTGCAATGGCGTGATCTTGGCTCACTGCAACCTCTGCCTCCCAGGTTTAAGTGATTCTCCTGCCTCAGCCTCCGGAGTAGTTGGGATTACAGGTGCCCACCACCACACCTGGCTAATTTTCTGTATTTTTAGCAGATACGGGGTTTCACTATGTTGGCCAGGCTGGTCTTGAACTTCTGACCTCGTGATCTGTCCACCTTGGCCTCCCAAAGTGCTGGGATTACAGGCGTGAGCCACCACGCCCAGCCATGGTTTTTACTCTTTAGCACTGTGCCCAAGCTGGTAAGTACTCAATAAATGCTAATCAAATTGAATATGTAATAGAAAACAGAAAACAAATCAGCCAATTCATAGTTTTTGGCTCTTATATCTTGTGAATAGGCCAGGCACGGTAGCTCACGCCTGTAATTCCAGCACTTTGGGAGACCAAGGCTGGTGGATCAGTTGAGGCCAGGAGTTCAAGACCAGCCTGGCTAACATGGCAAAACCCCATCTCTACTAAAAATACAAAAATTAGCCAGGTGTGGTGGTGTGCACCTGTAATCCCAGCTACTTGGGAGGCTGAGGCACGAAAAGAGCTTGAACCCTGGAGGTGGAGGTTGCAGTGAGCTGAGAACATGCCCCCGCACTCCAGCCTGGGCGACAGAGTGAGACTCGGTCTCAAAAACAAAAAACAAAAAACAAAAAACAAAGAAAAATCTTGTGAATGACATTACCTAAACAAGAGTAAAATAAGTAAAATAGGGGCCAGGCGTGGTGGCTCACGCCTGTAATCCCAGCATTTTGGGAGGCCGAGGCAGGCAGATCACTTGAAGTCAGGAGATGGAGACAAGCCTGGCCAACACGGCAAAACCCCGCTTCTATTAAAAATACAAAAATTAGCCAGGTGTGGTGGCACATGCCTGTAATCCCAGCTACTCAGGAGGCTGAGGCAGGAGAATTGCTTGAACCTGGGAGGTGGAGGTTGCAGTGAGCTGAGATCGGGCCACTGTACTCCCTCCAGCCAGGGCAACAGAGCAAGCCTCTGTCTAAAAAAAATAATAATAATTAAAATAAAACGTATAGCTGGGTGTGGTGGGGTGTGCCTCTAATCCCAGCTATTTGGAAGGCTGAGTGAGGCACGAGAATTGCTTGAAGCCTGGAGGTGGAGATTGCAGTGAGCCAAGTGCCACTACACTCCAGCCTGGAGCCTGGGCAATAAGAGTGAAACTGTGTCTCAAAAAAAAAAAAAAAAAAACAACAAAAAAAAACAACATTCAAGTGTTTTGTATTTTTGGCCAAGAATACAGCTCAAACGAAGCTTTTGTTACTTCTATTAGAGACACTTTTCTCCAATTCTCTGTCTAGGCACCTTAACATTGTATTATATCCACATTAGCAGTCAGAGAAGACTCCTTAAGCCAGGACCACTTGCGAGGCAGCACAAGAACTACAGAGAGAATGACATTACCTAAAGAAGAGTAAAATAGGGGCCGGGCATGGTGGCTCACACCTGTAATCCCAGCATTTTGGGAGGCCTGGTCCTACATTCTAGGAGTTACTGTCTAACATAAAGGACAAAATAGGTAGCACAATGGTTCAAGGTAAAATTACGTAGGTTTGGAGAAAGATAGCATAACCAGGTGTGATAGAAAAATGCTTCATAAATGTGGAATTTGAATGGAACCCTGAAACATGAACAGAACATTTAAAGGCAGAGTTTGACAGTGGAAGGCAGAGGGTGTATTCTGTAGGGGAAAGGTTTGGATTTTTGGGTAGAATAAATACATGTGGGAATTAGTTATGAGTAAGAAAAAGAACTGGCTTAAGGCACAGGACAGAGGAGAGGGTAGTAAGGTGAAAGATGTGCTGGTTGCCCCCCACAGTTTGGACGGTCTTGAATAACAAAATATCTCAGACGACTGGCAATGGAAAACCACTTATGCTTTCTGGGCAGAGAAGTAAAGATTCACTCATTTCACAAAGAACAGGACTTAATTTCCTCAAAAAGTGTGTCTCTATTTTTGCAAAAACTACATGATGCACTTACCACCCTTCTGGCTCACAAAGCCCCTCCATACCTGACCCCATGATAACCTATTCAGATTTATGTCTTGCCCTCTAGCACTTTCCCCTTCAGTCAAGCTGTCTTTTCATCCAGACACAGTTCCTACTGTCATCTCCCTGTCTTCACTCTGTACTTTACGCCTGATCCACTCCTCTCAACACCAGCTCATCCTTGGCACAACAAAGCTTTCTGAGGTTCTTGTGGCCACTACTTTGCTCCAAATGTGTTTCTGATAAAATAAGGACACAGTTTAGCATTTAAAATTTTCTCAAAGTGATCTATTTTCCCAGTTGGGTGTGAAAGCTCTTTAAGGGCAAAAGCCAGGCTTGAAGCAACATATATTTTTGGACAGATTCAGCAAACCCCACCATCTGCCTGGAAAAAAACAAGGCTTAAGGTAAACTCCCGAGGTTGTTGGATTGCCAGTTTGGTTTATTCTGCCATTACCTTCTTTCTTTCATTAGTCCCTTGTTCTCAACAACCAAGAGAAAAATACAACAACATCCAATGCAAAGGCTTCTTACTATGCTGTTCCATGACAGTGGGGACAAATATAAAAAAAGTTACCGCAGAAGGTGGGGATCAAAGAACATTTGTAGAATGCTTTATAATTCGCCTATAAATTTAAAATGAGCAAAGTGCTAGCATTTTTATTACAAGATCTCATTTAGGCCAAGCGTGGTGGCTCACGCCTGTAATCCCAGCACTTTGGGAGGCCAAGGCAGGTGGATCATGAGGTCAGGAGATTGAGACCATCCTGGCTAACACGGTGAAACACCGTCTCTACTAAAAAATACAAAAAATTAGCCGGGAGTGGTGGCGGGTGCCTGTACTCCCAGCTACTTGGGAGGCTGAGGCAGGAGAGTGGAGTGAACCCGGAAGGCGAAGCTTGCAGTGAGCCAAGATTGCGCCACTGCATTCCAGCCTGGGAGACAGAGCGAGATTGTCTCAAAAAAAAAAAAAAAAAATCTCATTCATACCTCTGATTGTAAAAGACTAAGCATAATCCTAACTATAATCAATTTTATATACTCAGTACTGTTCAGACAGATTATCTTTAGAATAGAAATTCTCTATGCTGGCACTGTTCAACAGAAATATAATGCAAGCCACAAACATAAGCCACATTATATATAATTTTAAGTAAAAAAACTTCATATTAAAAAGTAAAAAAAAAAAACCCAGGTGAAATTAATTTTAGTAATCTATTTTACTTAACCTGGTATGTCCAAAATACCATTTCAAGGTTTAATCAATTTAAAAAATTGTTGGCCGGGTATGGTGGCTCACGTCTGCAATCCCAGCACTTTGGGAGGCCGAGGCAGGGGGATCATGAGGTCAGGAGATCGAGATCATCCTGGCTAACATGGCGAAACCCTGTCTCTACTAAAAATACAAAAATTAGCCGGGCGTGGTGGCGGGCGCCTGTAGTCCCAGCTACTCGGGAGGCTGAGGTAGGAGAACGGCGTGAACCTGGGAGGTGGAGCTTTCAGTGAGCCAAGATTGTGTCACTGCACTCCAGCCTGGCAACAGAGCGAGACTCCGTCTCAAAAACAAACAAAACAAAAACAAAACTAACAAAAAAAATTGTTATATTTGAGACACAGACTTGCTCTGTTGCCCAGACTGGAGTGCAGTGGTAGGATCACAGCTCACTGTAACCTCCAACTCCTGGGCTCCGGTGATCCTCCTGCCTCAATCTGCCAAGTAGCTACGACTACAGTTTATGCCACTATGCTCAATTAATTTTTTTTTTTTTTTTTGAGACGGGGTTTCCTCTGTTGCCCAGGCTGGAGTGCAGCAGAATGATCATGGCTCACTGCAGCCTTGACTTCCTGGGCTCAGGTGATTCTCCCACCTCAGCCTCCTGAGTAGCTGGGACTACAGGTTCATGCCAGGCACCAGGCTAATTTTTTTGTATTTTTAGTAGAAGTGGGGTTTCATCATGTTGCGCAGACTGGTCTCGAACTCCTGGGCTCAAGTGATCTGCCCGCCTCAGCCTCCCAAAGTGCTAGGATTACAGGCATAAGCCACCGTGGCTGGCCTCTAATTTTTTTTTTTTTTTTTGAGACGGAGTCTTGCACTGTTTCCCAGGCTGAAGTGCAATGGCGCGATCTCGGCTCACTGCAAGCTCTGCCTCCTGGGTTAATGCCATTCTCCTGCCTCAGCCTCCCAAGTAGCTGGGACTACAGGCGCCCGTCACCACGCCCGGCTAATTTTTTGTACTTTTAGTAGAGACAGGGTTTCACCGTGTTACCCAGGATGGTCTCGATCTTCCGACCTCGTGATCCGCCTGCCTCGGCCTTCCAAAGTACTGGGATTACAAGCGTGAGCCACCGCGCCCCTCATTTTTTTTTTTTTTTTTTGAGAGGGAGTCTTCCTCTGTTGCCCAGGCTGGAGTGCAGGGGCGTGATCTCGGCTCACTGCAAGCTCCGCCTCTCGAGTTCATGCCATTCTCCCACCTCAGCCTCCTGCGTAGCTGGGACTACAGGCACCCACCATCACTCCCGGCTAATTTTGTTTTTGTATTTTTAGTAGGGACAGGGTTTCACCATGTTAGGCAGGATGGTCTTGATCTCCTGACCTCGTGATCCACCCACCTCAGCCTCCCAAAGTGCTGGGATTACAGGTGTGAGCCACCGTGCCCGGCCTAATGTTTTTTTTTTATTTTGTAATTTTTTTTTGTAGAGGTGTGTTGCCCAGGCTGGTCCTGAACTCCCAGCCTCAAGTTATTGTTCCATCTTAGACTACCAAAGTGCTGAGATTACAGGTATGTGCCGTGGTGCCCAGCTGTATTTTACATTTACAGCATACCTTAATTTGAACCAGTAAAACTCTAAATTCTCAACAGCAACATGAGGCTAGGGGCTTCTGTACTGGACAGCACAGCTTTGTACTTCTGTTATTCAAAGTATGGTCTGAGGACCAGCAGCACTGGCTTCGTAAAAACACAGAACTTCAGGTCCCACCCTTGACCCACAGAATTAGATTTTGCAATTTAACATTATACTATTACTGTTTCCCCATTAAGATTTTTCTTTCTCTTTCTTTTTTTTTTTTTTTTTTGAGATAGAGTTTCACTCTTGTTGCCTAGAGGGTGGAGTGCAATGGCACAATCGGCTGAACGCAACATCCGACTCCTGGGTTCAAGCGATTCTCCTGCCTCAGCCTCCCGAGTAGCTGGGATTACAGGCATGCGCCACCACACCTGGCTAATTTTGTATTTTTAGTAGAGACGGGGTTTCTTCATGTTGGTCAGGCTGGTCTCGAACTCCTGACCTCAGGTGATCCGCCGGCCTCGGCCTCCCAAAGTGCTGGGATTAAAGGCATGAGCCACCGTGCCCAGCCCCCAGAAAAAAAATTTTTAAGAGAAGTTTTTCAGTCCCTGAAAAGCCCCAAAAGTTAGTATCCCTGCAAAGGGAATGATAATCCAGATGTCTGGAGCTAGGGAACATACAAAAAGCCCAATTTACTTCACAGTGACATTCTCAGAAAAGGTATCAAAGAACAAAAAATTGAGATGCTGTGAATGTAAATGTGGTGACCCTGCCAGAATCACTACATAATCCCAGACTATTTAAATATCCTCAATAATAAAATTGGTGGAGGAAAAAGAATCTTTGGGGTCTCCAGGATTTTGTAGCATACAATTTGATGCTACAACTTGAAGACAACGGAAAAAAATTCTATCTGGTCTCTGGTGTGAATTTGAAAACTTAAAATGTTAAAAATTGCTTGTAAACAGGCCAGGCTGAGTGGCTCATGCCTGTAATCCCAGCACTTTGGGAGGCCGAGGCGGGCAGATCACCTGAGGTCAGGAGTTCGAGACCATCCTGACCTACATGGTGAAACCCCATCTCTACTAAAAATATGAAAATTAGCCAGGTGTGGTGGCAGGCGCCTAGAGTCCCAGCTATTCGGGAGGCTGAGGCAGGAGAATCGCGTGAACCCGGGAGGCGGAGGTTGCAGTGAGCCAAGACTGGGCCACTGCACTCCAGCCTGGGTGACAGAGGGAGACTCCATCTCAAAAAAAAAAAAAAAAGTAAACAACCAAGTCCAACCTAAAAGAGGTCACAGAATTATAAACCAGGTAGAAAAAGAAGTGGTACAAAAGAGTACAAATAGAAACTAACTGTGCCTCCAAGGAGTTGAGCTGACAGAGTATTATCTCACTGTGAAAAAAAAAAACATGGCATAAAGTCCACAAAACAACAGCATCTACTCAGGTCTTAAAGCAATAGCTTCTATTTTTAATAGAGAAAAATCAGACACAAAGTAGCAAGCCATCAGCCTCTCAATACACTGCTCAGAAATCTCAGAGCATCCCCGAGGTCAGGAGATCGAGACCATCCTGGCTAACACAGTGAAACCCCATCTCTACTAGAAATACAAAAACAAAATTAGCTGGGCGTGGTGGCGGGCGCCTGTAGTCCCAGCTACTGGGGAGGCTGAGGCGGGCACCTGTAGTCCCAGCTACTGGGGAGGCTGAGGCAGGCGCCTGTAGTCCCAGCTACTGGGGAGGCTGAAGCAGGAGAATGGCAGGAACCCGAGAGGTGGAGCTTGCAGTGAGCCGAGATCACGCCACTGCACTCCAGCCTGGGTGACAGAGCGAGACTCCATCTTAAACACACACACACACACACACACACACACACACACACACACACACACACAAACTTAGTGCATCCCATGAAGCAGTGGATCCCTCCTTTTACTTAACTTCTTTTACTTTCTTTCCAGAGGATGGGAGTCTCTCCTCTGAATCAATAAGTAACCAATAGGCTGGACCAGGTCACTCTCCCCACTCCCTGGGGACTGCGCTTCTAGCTGTCTCTCCCGACGCTAGCAGTTCCAATCCATCTCCTCCCTTTACTGCTTTCAAACAGTCAGTTCCTCTTAGCACAAAACATACCCACTCACTCTAATTCCTACATATTTTTTGGCTCTATGCTTGCTTGAGTCGCCCATGCCTTCTAGGTTTCTTCAAATATTTTTTGTGGACCAATACCACCACCAAAAAGAAGTTTATATCACTCAAAGCAGTTTTAATTTACTTACGGGACATATTTTTTTTCCTCCAGATTATGAAAATCACCTAATATTCTGATGCTGTTTTCTCAGCTATTCAGTTAAAGGTATGTATTTTGTATATATATGAAATCGTACTATATATAGAATTTATATACACTTCTATATATGGCTTTGCTCTCCTATCTCAAAAAATCTGTCCTTACGACTAGGTGCGTTGGCTCAAGCCTGTAATCCCAGCACTTTGGGAGGCTGAAGTAGATCACCTGAGCCCAACAGTTCAAGCCCAGCACGGGCAACATGGGGAGACCCATCTCTAAAAATAAATTTTAAAAAACACACATTAGCCAGGCCGGGCATGGTGGCTCACACCTGTAATTCCAGGACTTTGGGAGGCTGAGGTGGGCAGATTCCTTGAGTCCAGGAGTTCGAGACCAGCTTGGGCAACATGGTGAAACACCATCTCTACAAAATATAGCCAGGCATGGTGGTGCATGCCTGCAGTCCCAGCTACTTGGAAGGCTGAGGCAGGAGGATCACTTGAGCCCAGGATGCAGAGGTTACAGTGAGGTGAGATCACACCAATGAACTCCAACCTGGGCAACAGAGTAAGTGAGACCCTGTTCCTCAAAAATAAAATAAATCAAAAAATATAATAAATTTAAATATCTGTCCTTATTAAAAAGGACTCAACTCCCTCCTTAGCCCTCTGTGGCCCCTTTGTTTGGCCCACAGGTACCATCCATCAAGAACCACCAGAGTCAACCCAAGGGCCTTTCCTTCATTCTCAATCTCAGTTTCTCTGGCATCTGACAAGATGAAACTCATTTCTTCCTTCATAAGCCTCTTTGCTCCCTTAGCTCCCTTCCTTTGTCTCTGAGTACTCTTTCACCAGCCCCCCTGAGCACACCAAGGCTCTGCAGCCGCCCATTGCACTAGCCTTTTAACTTCCACTGTTTCTACACAGAGGTCTTTCCAATCCATATCTGCAATCCCAGTTTCACTGCCTAAAGAATCTATTAATGTTTGGCTGTCACCTTCAACTCAATGACACTGCACAGGAAATAAAGAGAAACTCCAGTATACCCAATCCATCACTAACCAACTAAGTGAGCTTGGCAAAGTGGGTGGGTTAGTCATCTAGACTGTGGTATCACCATAAAATGGAGCTCCTAAGACCAGATCCTTATTGCGTTTCTCTATCATCTAGGTGAAAAGGTGAAGCTTAGATAAAAAAATTTTATTATTCAGTCAACTTCTCTATACAGGATGAACAGGAGGTTCCTCCAGACTGAGGAAGAACAATCCAGGCAATCAGGGAGGAGGGGCAAAAAGGAAGGAAAACTGGCATCTTAATGCTTCTCTGGCCCTGCTGACTACTGAGTGTGAGGATGCAAGGGCCTAGAATCCAACACAGAGACCCCAGAGGCCTATATCCTTGGGGAGCATGGATCAGTCTTCCTCCTCTTGCTTCAGCCACTTTTTTTTTTTTTGACACAGAGTCTCGCTCTGTCACCCAGGCTGGAGTGCAGTGGCACAACCTCGGCTCACTGCAACCTCTGCCTCCCAGGTTCAAGCGAGTCTCTTGCCTCAGCCTCCTGAATAGCTGGGACTACCAGCACGTGCCACCAGGCCCAGCTAGTTTTTGTATTTCTGGTAGAGACAAGGTTTCACCATGTTGGCCAGGATGGTCTCAATCTTGTGACCTCATGATCCACTCGCCTCGGCCTCCCAAAGTGCTGGGATTATAGGTGTGAGCCACCACACCCTGCCAATTTTTTTTATTTTTAGTAGAGATGGGGTTTCACCATGTTAGCCAGGCTGGCTTCGATCTCCCGACCTCGTGATCCGCCCGCTTCGGCCTCCCAAAGTGCTGGGATTACAGGCGTGAGCCACCACATCTGGCCGCTTCAGCCACCGTACCCGGCCGCTTCAGCCACTTCTTAGCTAGCTCTATGTTGCTTAAATCTTGCCCATTTATAACTCCCCTCAACCCCATTGCAGGATTTAGTATCTGTCATCTCTTTTTTCCTACCACGCTCGACTTTACACTTGCTGTCTCTAATTCTTTCCTTACTTTCCACTCACCAGTTTGGTTTCTGATTGGGGAATCAGAAAGTATTGGGGAATACTTTACGGAACTGCTCTGAGGCCAGCAATGGCCTTTAATTGGTAAATCCACCAAGGCTTTTCTGTCCTTATTTGACTTGCCCTCTCTGTGGAATTCAGCATTCTAGTCTAGGCTTTATCCCAGAATTATGCCAGACCATCAGAAAGCTGGGTATACTTGGGCCACATGGCCTTATCCCCTACAGAAGTGCTTTTATTGAGTTTCACTTTGGCATCATGCCTTAGCTTACACTAAAAGATATGTGGGAGAAATTGCACTGGGAGTTAAATACTTGGAAAAGCTTTTCTCCAAGGAAATTTTTTTTCTTTCATTGTTAAACCTATGTAACAGGATCATATTGCCATTTTTTTAGCTGGCTACATCTTGATTAATTTGTTGCCTCTCAAACCATGTAATAATAACTTTCTATTATAATTTGTATTTTCTGGTTTATTTAAATCACTTATTATCTGTATTTCCTAAATATTTCTTCAAGTTCTTTCTGGAACAAGATGGGCTATAAACTCGAAAGTGTATATACAATCTATTCAATAAATATACACCACTGAAACATGGGAAAATATACAGAAACATAAAAAGATACAAGAAAAAGAATAATGTGAACTGAAAATGTGCAGGGTCTATTTGAAGATTATAAAACTCTTCCACTGGCCAGGTGCAGTGGCTCACGCCTGACTGCTAGGACTTTGGGAGGCTGAGGAGAGTGGAATGCTTGAGCACAGGAGTCTGAGACCAGGCCTGGGCAACACAGTAGGACACGATCTCTACAAAAACTTTAAAAAATTAGTCAGGTGTGATGGTGCATGCCTGTAGTCCCAGCTACCTGGAGGCTAAGCTGGGAGGATTGCTTGAGCCCAGGAGGTTAAGGCTACAGTGAGTAGTGATCATGCCTCTGCACTCTGGCCTGGGCAATAAAGTGAGACGTGGTCTAAAAAAAACTAAGAAAAACAAAAACAAAAAGAAAACAACCCTATCCCTCCAGCCCCAAATTCCTCCAAGAGGCATTTAAAAAACCTCACTAAGTAGGGACACTATTATCCATATCCATAAAGCTACATAATTCATATAATGTGGTACTGTTACTATAGGCAGACAATTTAAACAGAAGAGAGAATCCAGAAACAAAGCCTAGCAAATAAAAAGGTGTCATTTTAAATCAGTAGGGAAAAGAGAATTACTGCATAAAAGGTACCAGAAAAACAGTTAACTATTTGGAAAAAAATGGAAGTTATCTTTAATCCATTTGTAATATATCTGCTGTATGAAACAAAGAAGCATTGGCAGGGCCGGGTGTGGTGGCTCACGACTGTAATCTCAGCACTTTGGGAGGCCAAGGCGGGTGGATAACGAGGTCGGGAGTTCAAGACGAGCCTGGCCAACAAGGTGAAACCCCGTCTCTACTAAAAATACAGAAATTAACTGGGCATAGTGGCCCCCCGGGGCCTGTAATCCCAACTACTCAGGAGGCTGAGGCAGAGAACTGCTTGAATCCAGGAGGTGGAGGTTGCAGTGAGCCAAAATCGCACCACTGCACTTCAGCCTGGGCAACACAGCAAGACTCTGTATCAAAATTAAAAAAAAAAAAGCATTAGTGGCCAGGTACAGAGACTCACGCCTGTAATCGAAACACTGAGAGGCCAAGGCCAGCAGATCGCTTGAGCCCAGGAGTTCGAGATTGGCTTGGGAAACATGGAGATACTCCATCTCTACTAAAAATACAAAAAGTCAGCTGGGCGTGGTGATGTGCGCCTGTGGTCTCAGCTACTCAGGAGGCTGAGGTGGGAGGATCTCCTGAACCTGGGGAGGTTGAGGCTGCAGTGAGCCATGATTGTGCCACTGTATTCCAGCCTGGGCGGCAGAGTGAGACCATGTCTCAAAATGAAACAAAACAAACAAAAACACACACAAAACTTAGGAAAAGGTGAACAGCTTTCTAAAAATGAGGAAGGCGGCCAGGCCCGGTGGCTCACGCCTGTAATCCCAGCACTTTGGGAGGCCGAGGTGGGCGGATCACGAGGTCAGCAGATCGAGACCACGGTGAAACCCCATCTCTACTAAAAATATAAAAAAATTAGCTGGGCGTGGTGGCGGGCGCCTGTAGTCCCAGCTACTCGGAGAGGCTGAGGCAGGAGAATGGCGTGAACCCGGGAGGCGGAGCTTGCAGTGAGCCGAGATCGCGCCACTGCACTCTGGCCTGGGAGAAAGAGCAAGCCTCCGTCTCAAAAAAAAAAAAAAAAAAAAAATGAGGAAGGCTTTGTGCTTAGAAGCGTAAGTAATAAGAGAAATCAGAGGAAATGATTGAGATTTTAAGCACCATAAGATAAAAAAAAAAAAAAATTCCAGGCTGGGCACAATGGCTCACACCTGTAATCCCAGCACTTTGGGAGGCCGAGGTGGGCGGATTCCCTGAGGTCAGGAGTTTGAGACCAGTCTGGTCAACATGGTGAAACCCCATCTCTATTAAAAATACAAAAAAATTAGCCGGGTATGGTGGCGTGTGCCTGTAATCCCAGCTACTCAAGGAGGCCGAGCCAGGGGAATCGCTTGAACCAGGGAGGTGGAGGTTGCAGTGAGCCGAGATCGTGCCACTGCATTCCAGCCTGGGTGACAGGGCAAGACTCTGTCTCTAAATAAATAAACAAAACAAAACAAAACAAAATAAAATAAAAATAAAATTACGTATGACAAAAACATGTTGAACAAAAACTAAAAAGAAAATGGCCAAACATGAAAAAAATATCTGCAACATCTATGACAATGGATTAACCTCTTTATCATATATATAACTGTAAAATTTACAATGAAAAGATGAACACTGAAAGAAAAAGCTGGGCAAAGGACACAAATAGATGACTGAAAACACACAAATGGCAGATGAATAAGAAAAAACCAAACCTCATTAATAGTAAAAGAAATGCGAACTAAAATAATGTGACAGCATTTGCCTCTGTTAAACTGCTATGGCTGTTTTGAAAGATACTCCCCAGACTGGGCACAGTGGCTCATGCCTGTAATCCCAGCACTTTGGGAGGCCAAGGCGGGCGGATCACGAGATCAGGAGATCGAGACCATCCTGACCAACATGGTGAATCTCCGTCTCTACTAAAAATACAAAAATTAGCTTGGCATGGCGGCATGCACCTATAGTCCCAGCTACTTGGGAGGCTGAGGCAGGAGAATCGCTTGAACCCAGGAGGTGGAGGTTGCAGTGAGCTGAAACTGTGCCACTGCACTCCAGCCTGGTGACAGAGAGAGACTCTGTCTCAAAAAAAAAAAAAAAAAAAAAAGAAGAAAAAAGATACTCCCCAATGTTGTCCTTGGTGCAGTGAAACTAGCACAGTTCTACTGAAGGTAATTAATTGGTGGTGTGAATCATAGACATCAAAAATAGTGCTTTAATATAATACATAATATAGAGAAAATGTTTGTTCTATATTTAAAAAGGGAGGGCAGACAGGAGAAGCAGAATGGAATCACTGTTAAGAGTCAGAGATGTGTATCACAATTCTGATTTTTCTAATTAGCATTGTGACCTGGGGTGAGATATGCTACCTTCTCGCTGCAGTTTTCTTTTCTATAAAATAAGGAAATGGTACCCATTTAACAGGCTATCATAAAAACCCAATGAAACAATACATGCATGATGCCAACTGCTATCCTCTGTATCCTTATACCGCCAGCCAAGAAGACATTCAACATGGTTAACTCAACAATATATGCTTTTTTGGCTTCTTAGCTTTCTAATTAGATTCCTAGAATCTAATCTTATCTAAACCTTTGATAAATTTTCCCCACAAAAATGACTTCTCTGATAAAGTACTGGATTTCTGTAGGATGAAGGTAGCAATCAGTTGACAGAAGCTGGTGACTGACTATAAATCCAGGAATGAAGGAGAAAGAGTAAAAAAGAAACAGAACAAGCCAGGCATGGTGTTTGTACCCATAGTTCCAGCTACTTGAGAAGCTGAGGCAGGAGGATGGCTTGGGCCCAGGAGTTTGAGGTGAGTCAAAGGAAGGGTGGGGGATGGTGGTAGGAAGAGACAGAACAGCTTTGCAGGCTGGCCAGTCTTGTTCTATCCAGAATATTGATGCCACATTAACCTTCCTGAAATGAGGCTCAAAAATTCCAAAAATTCATGATTGGTAATGCTGACTGAATCAGGTCCAAATTCTCCATCTTAGCTCCCAGAGCTCTGTACAATTTGTTCCCATTCCCTTCCACCCACCCAACCTCACCTCTGACTATTTCCTGCTGGGCATCTTCCACATCAGTATCTGATGTCTTGTCCCTTCCCAGCTCAAGTCACCTTCTAAATCAAAGCCAACTCAACCCTGACCAGTGCAAACTGACCACAAGTTTTAACTGTGGCATAATGTTCTATGTGTTTTGCCCCCCGGTATTAGCTTTTTAAGGGCAGTAACTATGCCTTTTATTTCTGTAGTCTCTATAGCAAGGGATATAAAACAGTGTTAGACAAACAGGAATTCTCAGTGACTTTGTCAGGTGAAACAGGTATAGATGGTTCCTGCACAGGACAAGAGCAGGAAGGGAACATGAAAAAACAAAACACTGTTTACATGCTAAGTGAAAGCCTAAGTATATGAATTTACCTTTATTGCTCTCTTTGCATCACTATTTTTTTAGTGATGCAAAGTCTTTTTATGCATCACTATTTTTTTAAGTGGTGCAAAGTTTAGAAACTTTGAAAGACAAAGTTTCATTATATTGCCCAGGCTGTTCTCGAACCCCTGGGCTCAAGGGATCTTCCCACTTCATTCCCCACAAAATGCTGGGAATATAGGCATGAGCCACTGCAACTAGCCTGTGTTAATTCTTACATCTTTTTTTTTTTTTTTTTTTTTTTTTGAGACAGGGTCCCACCCTGTCGCTCAGGCTGGAGTGCAGTGGCACAATCAAGGCTCATTACAGCCTTGACATCCTGGGTTCAAGTGATCATCCCACCTCAGCCTCCCAAGTAGCTGGGACTACAGGCATGTGCCACCATACTTGGCTCATTTTATTTTACAGAGATGGGATCTCACTGTATTGCCTAGGCTGGTCTCCTAAGCTCAAGGGATCCTTCCACCTTGGCCTCCCAAAGTGCTGGGATTACAGGCTTAAACCACCATGCTCAGCGTGTGTCACTTCTTAATAGAGAAAAATAAAAATGCCCAAAAACACAATTACAGGTTAGATTTTTAAAAATCCTGCCATGTAAAAATGGAAGCTAATTGTGAATACACTAATTTTTGAAGACATTAAGGTTTAGTAATTTATCACCTATGATTATGACTACATAGCAAATATGTCAGACAATTTCCAAAGGAAAACAACCAAAATAACCTTTTATACTCACCACTGCAGAGTTTAGTCAGTTAAGTAGACTGGTTATTATACCAGGAATAATCCATGTGTACTGAGAATAAGACAGTAGAAGAGAATGATTTCCAGCAGTCTATTTTATAACTAAACCCACAACTTTTCAATATACTACTTACTATCCATTATAAGGGGCAATTGATTGCTAAAAACCCCAACTTATTTCCTGGGGAGACCAGAAGTCTATCTGCATTCTCTTGGTAAGAAATACATTAGCAGCTCTAAGACCCCATGAACTTTCACAAGCCACAGAAATTCTGAAAGTCAACATGAAGGGTACCTAACAAATGGCCTAACAGAGGTTGATAAAACCCTCAGACATCATAAGAAGGCAAAGAACGCACAGCCATAAAAAAGAATGAAATAACATCCTTTACAGCAACACAGATGCAGCTGGAGGTCATTATCCTAAGCGAATTAAGGCAGGAACAGAAAACCAAGTATCTCATGTTCTTACTTATAAATGGAAGCTACACACTGGGTACACATGGACATAAACATAACAACAGACCTTAGGGATTAGGAGGGGGAGGGACAAAACGGGGTAAGGGCTGCAAAACTAATCATTGGGTACTATGCTCATTACCTGGGTGATAAGAACAACTGTACCCCCAAACCTCATAATCACACAATATACCCATGTACACAAAAAAACTTGGACATGTACCCCCTGAATCTAAAATGAAAGTTGAAACTGTAAAAAAACTTTAAGAGAACAGAAGATACCTTGCAGCTTTCTCTTCATATGTATGTATAAAATATATTAGAAATAATATATTAAAATATAAAATATATATTAAAAATTTATACATACATATATATAATTTTTTTTTCCAGACGGAGTTTCACTCTGTCACCCAGGCTAGAATGCAGTGTCGTGATCTCGGCTCACTGCAACCCCTGCCTCCCAGGTTCAACCGATTCTCCTGCCTCAGCCTCCTGAGTAGCTGGGACTACAGGCACATGCCACTGCGCCTGGCTAATTTTTGTATTTTTAGTAGAGACGGGGTTTCACCATCTTGGCCAGGCTGGTCTCAAACTCCTGAGCTCAAGTGATCCACCCGCCTCGACCTCCCAAAGTGCTCAGATTACTGACACTGAGCCAGCCACCAATGCCTGGCCTCTGTACGTATCTTTTTTTGACGTGGCTGTTTTTGAGATGGAGTCTCACTCTGTTGCCCAGGCTGGAGTGCAGTGGCACGATCTTGGCTCACTGCGACTTCCGCCTCCTGGGCTCAAATAATTCTGTCTCAGCCTCCCAAGTAGCTGGGACTAAAGGCGCATGCCACCATGCCGGCTAATTTTTATATTTTTAGTAGAGACAGGGTTTCACCATATTGGTCAGGATGGTCTCAAAATTCTGAGCTCTGGTGATCCACCCGCCTCAGCCTCCTAAATTACTGGGATTACAGGCATGAGCCACTGTGCCTGGCCTTACTTATTTTTTTAGACAGATTCTTGCTCTGCCACCCAGGCTGGAGTGCAGTAGCACAATCCTGGCCACTGCAACCTCCGCCTCCAGGGTTCAAGAAATTCTCCTGCCTCAGCCTCCCAAGCAGCTGGGATTACAGGCGTGTACCACTATGCCCAGCAAATTTTTGTATTTTTAGTAGAGACAGGGTTTCACTATGTTGGCCAGGCTGGTCTCAAACTCCTGACCTCAGGTGATCTGCCCGCCTCATCCTCCCAAAGTGCTGGGATTACAGGTGTGAGCCACCGCGTCCAGTCAATAGATCTTTAAATTAGAAAAATGTTGACTGAAAAGCTTAGTCTGGTATTCTGACTACAGAGAATGTTAAATGACATTAGGACAAGGAGGGAAAAAAAAGCAATTAAAAGTAATCAGGTCGGGCACAGTGGCTCACACCTATAATCCCAGCACTTGGGGCGGCAGAGCTAAGAGAATCATTTGAGCCCAGGAGTTCAAGACCAGCTTGAGCAACATAGTGAGACCTTGTCTCCACTAAAAATTAAAAAAAATTAGCCAGGTATGATGGCATCCATCTGTAGTCCCAGCTACTCTGGGGGCTGAGGCGGGAGGATCGCCTGAGCCCAGGCTGCAGTAAGCTATCATCACACCACTGCATTCCAGTCTGAGCGACAGAGCAAGACTCTGTGACCCCCCCCTCCCAAAAAAAGTAATCAGTTTTTCCTGAGGATGAAAGGAAAAGCTAAGTAACTTTTACTAGATGCAGGACACTAGCCAAAACGAATAAAAGTTATTAACTCTTTTAGAATAAAAGCTGTTTAAAAGTTAAACAAAATAACCATTTTACTCTGCTATTCCTGAAAACATATACGCCATCATCTTATCTGAGAGCTTAAAATTCATCAAAGCAAAGTATCAGTGAACTAGTACCAGGAAAGTTGTAGACTACAATAAAGAATGAGGAGGAGCTGAACTGGGAGAATAACTTGGGCTGAGAAGCAGAAAAATAATAGTGACCATTTATTTCACAGTGATTGGGAACGGAAGCAGCCTTTATCTGAAGCAGCACTCATTTATTTAATCACAACTGTACCTCTCACTTCTCTTCTCTGACATTAATTTTCATTTATTTTTTGAGACAGAGTCTCGCTCTGTCACCCAGGCTGGAGTGCAGTGGTGAGATCTTGGCTCACTGCAACCTCCGCCTCCTATGTTCAAGCAATTCTCAGCCTCAGCCTCCTGGGTAGCTGGAATTACAGGCGCGCATCGCCACGCCTAGCTAATTTTTGTATTTTTCGTAGAGATGGGGTTTCACCATGTTTGCTAGGCTAGTCTCAAACTCCTGACCTCAAGTGATCTGCCCGCCTCGGCCTCCCAAAGTGCTGGGATTACGGTGGCTCACGCCTGTAATCACAGCATTTGTGTGAGCCACCCAGCCCAGCCTTTTCTATTTTTTTTTGAGACGGAGTCTCACTCTGTCATCCAGGCTGGAGTCCAATGGTGCAATCTCAGCTTACTACAACCTCCACCTCCCAGGTTCAAGCGATGCTCCTGCCTCAGCCTCCCAAGTAGCTGGGATTATAGGCACCAACCATCATGTCCAGCTAATATTTGTATTTTTAGTAGAGACAGGGTTTCACCATGTTGGCCACGCTGGGCTTGAGCTTCTGACCTCAGCTGATCCACCCTCGTCAGCCTCCCAACGTGTTGGGATTACAGGTGTGAGCCACCACATCTGGCCGGTCACCGTGCCTGGCCAATTTTTAAAAGAACAGTTAGGGCCAGGCACAGTGGCTCACGCCTGTAATCCCAGCACTTTGGGAGGCCGAGGTGGGCAGATCACGAGGTCAGGAGATCGAGACCATCCTGGCTAACATAGTGAAACCCTGTCTCTACTAAAAAAAAATATTATAAATTATAAAAAAACAGCTAGGGCTTTTTGTATGTGTGTGTGTAGAAATAATTAAAAGGGAAATAAAAATGTTTCTTCTAAGTAAAAAAAAAAAAGTTAAGAGCATTCTAGTATTTTGTTAACAATCTCACCTCCCATTTGTTAATATTAAAGGGTATGGTCAAAACAAAACAATTATTCTAACAGCTACTTGAAGAAAGCCCACTGAAGCTTTGAATCTAGGAAATACATACTAATAAAATATTTGTAATGGCAACAGTGAAACTAGTATGGGAGGAGGGGAAGGAGTTCTTTTGCTACAAAGAATAATAAAGGCAGACAATAATTCTTTCACCAAAAGGTGGCTGACACTGCTGTAGAAAGGAACTCTCTTCTTTTTTTTTAAAAAAAGTTCTAACTGTTCTTTTTCTTTTTTTGAGATGGAGTTTCACTCTTGTTGCCCAGTCCGCATTGCAATGGTGCCAATCTTGGCTCATTGCAATGGCCGTCTCCCGCGTTCAAGTGATTCTCCTGTCTCAGCCTCCTGAGTAGCTGGGACTACAAACGCCCACCATCATGCCAGGCTAATTTTTGTATTTTTAGTAGACATAGGGTTTCACCATGTCGGCCAAGCTGGTCTCAAACTCCTGACCTTAGGTGATCCACCCACCTTGGTCTCCTGAAATGCTGGGATTACAGGTGTGAGCCACCGCGCCCCGGCTCTTTTTCAAGTTAATGGAAGAAATGGGGTATTAGGTGTTGAAGTGTCATTTGGGGCCGGAGGCGGGGAAGGGAGAGAGAGTACAAGCATATGTACTAGGGGTAGTCTTCAATCAGTACTGTGGTAAAGCTGACTAACAGATAAGCTTTGTCTTCTGCACGAGGTTCAGTTCTTAGGGAGCTCCTTGTCTGGCAGGCAGCAAGAAAAACAAATAGCAGCTATATAGTGTGATGAGTACTGTAACAAGGGTTAACAAACTTCCTGCCACCCTGGCATAAAGGATGACTTCAGTGGGTGAAGGGCTTTAAGGAAAGGAATTGCTACAGCTAGATATTAAACGATGAGGTGGACCTTGCCTGACAAACTACAGAACAGGTGAACGGTATATATAACAAGAACTTAAATATGTATGGAATTAGACTAATTTTGTGCAGAAGAAATTTAATGTAACTGAGTGGAACTGTATTAAGCCATCTCAAATTAATATTATTATAATTATTTATCTTTTTTAAGAGGTGCGGTCTCGCTTTGTCTCCCAGACTGGAGTGAGCGCAGTGGTGCAATCGTAGCTTGCCACAGCCTTGAACTCCTGGGATCAAGTGCTTCTCTTGCCTCAGCCTCCTGGGTAGTTGGGACACTACAGGCATGCACCATTGCACCCTGCTATTTTATCATTATTATTTTGTAGAGGTGGGGTCTTGCTTTGTTGCCTTGGCTGGTCTTGAGCTTCTGGCTTCAAACAATCTTCCTGCCTCAGCCTCCCAACATGTTGGGATTATGAGCATGAGCCATTACACCCAGGCCTCAAATTTATTACTTTGAGGCTGGGCATGGTGGCTCACGCTTGTAATCCCAGCATTTTGGGAGGCCAAGGCAGGTGGATCACTTGGGGTTAGAAGTTCGAGACCAGCCTGGCCAACATGGCGAAACCCTGTCTCTACTAAAAAAAAAAATCCAAAAATTAGCTGGGTGTGGTGGTGTGTGCCTGTAATCCCAGCTACTTGGGAGGCTGATGCATGAGAATCGCTTGAACCCGGGAGGTGGAGGTTGCAGTAAGCTGAGTTCACGCCACTGCACTCTAGTTTGGGGTACAGAGTGAGAATCTGTGTCAAAAAAAAATTATTTTGATGTGGTTTCAGAGACCATGTTCTAGCCCTCTGTTAAGGGTAGCCTGTTTATTTCACTTATTGAACATTTATACATGAAACCAAAGATAATGCTCATCTGTGAGTCAACGTTGGTGCCATAGTGCCAACAGGAGGCTGCCTCCCAAGCACATGCTGTCCTCTCTCTGCTCTCCATAGCCCAAATGACACTTTTGCTGGTGTAGAGTAACCTAAGCTTCACTTCTTGTTCCCCTAGTAAGAGACTATGTTACAGACCACCAGATCCCTCCTTGCCACACTGCAGACCCATATACCTGGAAGCAGCTCAGAGTTAGACTCTCTTTGGAGCAGCCCTACAGTCTTTTTATCACTTGGAATACGAGAAAGACTGAGGATCTACAGCAAGTCTATCACCTTGAATAAATGTATTACAAAATAGGAATAAATTACACACATAATGCAGGATTTACACAACACCTAACAGGTACTTTTATGAATTTTGGACAGATGCTGCCTGAGCAATGATTCCCAAACCTACTCCGTATCAGAATATTCTTGTGAGCTTTAAAAAACAGAGATCCTGGCTGGGCGCAGTGGCTCATCCCTGCAATCCCAGCACTTTGGGAGACCGAGGCAGGTGAATCACCTGAGGTCAGGAGTTCGAGACCAGCCTGTCCAACATGGTGAAACCCCGTCTCTACTAAAAATGCAAAAATTAGCCAGGCGTGGTGGTGGGCGCCTGAAATCCCAGCTACTCAGGAGGCTGAGTTAGGAGAATCGCTTGAACCTGGGAGGCGGAGGCTACAGTGAGCCAAGATTGCACCACTGCATTCCAGCCTGGGTGACTCCGTCTCAAAACAAAACAAAACAAACAACAACAAAAAAACTACAAAGCCTATCTCAAAACTAATATAATTCTCACATAAGCAATAATAGAATGTATGACTCAATGAGTCTTTTGTCTTTTTCCCCCTTTTTGTGGAGAATGGGGTCTTGCTATGCCGCCCAGGCAGGTCCTGAACTCCTGGGCTCAAGCTATCCTCCTGCCTCTGCCTCCCTAAGTGCTGGTATCACAGGTGTGAGCCACTGTGCCTAGCAGAGTAAGCCTTGAAGTTTCACTTCTATTGTGGGTACAACCAATATTTAACAATCTCTAGGTAGTAAGGACAATCTGTAGGCATGAAAGAAGGGAAAAAGAAAAAAAAACCCTGCAGAAATGGGCACACATGATAGGGTGAACTGTCATGGTTTTTATTTTTATAAATAAAAATGTCTCTGTAACCCAGGACTCACCTCATGAAGGCTACTTAGTAAAACCAAGACAACTTTTATTTGGTAAAACGGTTCACCTGTAAAGTTAACATTAAATCAGAAGCTAACAGTTTAAATACAACAATGGATACTTGTACCAAATAGCAATGTGGTAACAATAAATAGCAATATAATGTCTTCGACAACAATCAAGAAAGTTATTGGCTGGGCAGGGTGGCTCACGCCTACCATCCCAGCACTGCAGGAGGCCAAGGCAAGAGGATTGCTTGAGCCCAGAATTTTGAGGCTGCAGCAAGCTGTGATTGTGCCAGCCTGGGTGACAGAGCGAGACCCTGTCTCAAAAAAAAAAAAAAAGAAAAGAAAAAACAAAAAATGTTTAAAAAGTTACCCCCCACTTAAAATGACATCATTAGCAAGTAGCAGGCCAGGCACAGTGGCTCACACCTATAATCCCAAGAGATGGGGACCAGCCTAAGCAACATGGCAAAACCTTGTCTCTACAAAAAGATACAAAAATTAGTCAGGTATGGCGGTGCAGGCCCGTAGTCCCAGCTACTCAGAAGGCTGAGGCGGAAGGATTGCAGGCGCCCAGGAGCCAGAGGTTGCAGTGAGCTGAGATTGTGCCCACTGCACTCCAGCCTGGACAAGAAAGTGAGGCCCTGCCTCAAAAAAACCCAAAACAACAACAAAAGAGTATAGCAGCATAGGATATGGATAATAAAGCATTACTGAATAGCTACAAAGAATAAAAGAGGCTGAAAAAACAAAGATACACATGTAGAAGTTTAAACAACAAAAGAAACAAAATGTTACTTCGTTTGTTTTTTTTTTGAGACACAGTCTGGAACCTCCACCTCCCAGGGGGTTCAAGCAATTCTTGTGCCTCAGCCTCCCTAGTAGCTGGGAATACAAGGGCCATGCTCAGGAAAAAAATTTTTTTTTTTTTTTTTTTTTTTTTTTTTTGAGACGGAGTCTCACACTGTCACCCAGGCTGGAGTGCAGTGGCGCGATCTCGGCCCACTGCAACCTCCACCTCCCGGGTTCAAGCAATTCTCTCCCTCAGCCTCCTGAGTAGCTGGGATTATAGGCGTCTGCCACCATGCCCAGGTAATTTTTTTGTATTTTTCGTAGAGACAGGATTTCACCATCTTGGCCAGGCTGGTCTCGAACTCTTGACCTTGTGATCCACCCATTCGGCCTAATTTTTTGTATTTTTGGTAGAAATGGGGTTTTCTATGTTGGCCAGGCTGTTCTATAACTCCTGGCCTCAAGTGATCCACCTGCCTCGGCCTTCCAAAGTGCTGGAATTATAGGCGTGAGCCACCGCAACCAGCCTCAAAATGTTACTTTGAACCAATATGATTAAAACAAGTAATTTGTCAACTTGGTTACTAAGAAATATTTAAACAAACATGTATAGGCAACAAAAAAATGAGGGCAATACCATAACCAAGAAATTGCATGGGGGTAGGGTGGGGGGCAGGGAGGGTTATATATTTATATATACCCAAAAGACACAATCAAGACAGGAAGAAGCAAATACTTTGTTGAACAGGGGGACAGGGAGAAAAAAATTACAAACCAAGAGTCACTACTATTTTATACTCTTAACATAACCTTAAAAATTTTTAAATAGGAGTAGAAAGATACAAGAGATAAAACACAGGAAATACTAAAAAGAATTACGATATCTTCTATTATAGAAGAGTTATGTATCATACCTCTGTAAATGTAAAATATCTTCTACCTGCTTTATAGTATGTGATAGTGACCATGCTATTCCAGAGATTTGTTATATTAGAGTTTATTTAAGCAAATAAACAAAAAGTAGTGGTTGGAAAAATTAAAAACTTTCAGTGGTCCAAGTGCACTACATTAAAAACAGAAGTGCTAACCAATACCGCCTCTAAGGATGTTCTGTTCTTATCACACAAAGATTACTGAAGGATTCTGAAAAGTCCTGGATTAAGAAGATGAGTAAGCTCAAAATCTTATTAGATACTGAACTTTAATATTATCTTCAGTCAGAGCCTAGTAATGCATCATTGCACACGTGGGCACTTTTTTTAAAGTTGGTAACATTACTGCTCTTCTTTGAAAAATACACACTGAGGACATGTATAAGACGGGCATGGTGGCTCACGCCTGTAATCCCAGCACTTCGGGAGGCCAAGGCAGGTGGACCACCTGAGGTCAGGAGTTCGAGACCAGCCTAACATGGTGAAACCCCGTCTCTACTAAATACAAAAAATTAGCCGGGCATGATGGTGCATGCCTGTAGTCCCAGCTACTTGGGAGGCTGAGGCAGAAGAACTGCTTGAACCCAGCAGGTGGAGGTTGCAGTGGGCCAAGATTGTGCCATTGCACTCCAGCCTGGGCAATAAGAGCAAAACTCTGTCTTAAAAAAAAAAAACAAAAAAAAACATGCATACTACACCCTAGAGCAGTAATGTACAGCCTCTACATTGTTTTTCTAGAGATACACATTGATGCATGTTTTTCTGTCAAAAGAGATTTAAAAAATGAAGGTATAAAATAATTAGCTACAGAACCAAATGCAGCAGGAAATTCTGGGAAACCCAAAGACTATTCAGAGCCAGTCTAGGGAAGAACAAAAAAGGCATAAGCACTTGTCCTACATCCATGACCTTAGGTGAATCACTTTGCCTCTTAGTTTTCTTATCTGTAAAATTAAGGGATTGACAGATGACTTCAATTTTCTTTTGGCTTTAATATCCTACAGTTTTATTACGTTACAATTTGAAGAATACTTATAGGTAAGAAAGGAACCAGTATCACCACTTCACAGTTTTTTAAAAAAAGAAGACTGGCCGGACGCAGTAGCTCAAGCCTGTAATCTCAGCACTTTGGGAGGCCGAGGCTGGTGGATCATGAGGTCAGGAGTTCAAGACCAGCCTGGCCAAGATGGTGAAACCTCATCTCTACTAAAAGTACAAAAACCACAGCACGCCTGTAATCCCAGCTACTTGGGAGGCTGAGGCAGGAGAATCGCTTGAACCTGGGGGGCAGAGGTTGCGGTGAGCTGAGATCGCGCCACTACACTCCAGCCTGGGTGACAGAGCGAGACTCCACCTCAAAAAAAAAAAAAACAAAAAAAAAAAACTTTTTTTTTTTTTTTTTTTTTGAGAAATAGTTTAATTTGTCATCCAGGCTGGAGTGCAGTAGCATGATCTCGGCTCACTGCAACCTCCACCTCCCGAGTTGAAGCAACTCTCCTGCCTCAGTCTCCCGAGTAGCTGGGATTACAGGTGCCCACGACCATGCCCAGCTAGTCTCGAACTCCTGACCTCAGGTGATCCACCCACTTCGGCCTCCAAAATGCTGGGATTACAGGCATGAGCCACTGCGCCCAGCTGAAGGCAGACATTTTTAAACGACTGCACACAGTGAGGCTGCACACAAGCATGAAGCAAAGGGTGGTTCTCTGGCTTTGCAGTCCCCTTGTCTGTAACCCAGAAATCAGACAGAAATCTCCAAAACCTAGTTAGATGAGGATTGCTAATGTACACCACTCTACTGAGCAGCATTTACATCTGCAGTCCAAGAAATATAAAGCAGAATCCCTGTGTCAGGCAAAAATGCTACAACATAAAATACAACCTACCAGACTGCCCTTTTCTCCCTCCATTAGGATATGTTTTAAACTAGAAAAGCTGCTCGAAAGTCAAGGATTAATCACTCTTTGTATACTCTTGCTTACTACTCACCACACAGAGCATCAAGATACATGCTCTTTTGTTTTTTTTTTTGAGACCAAGTCTCGCTCTGTCGCCCAGGCTGGAGTGCAATGGAGCGATCTTGGCTCACGGCAACCTCCACCTTCCAGGTTCAAGTGATTCTCCTGCCTCGGCCTCCCGAGTAGCTGAGATTACAGCATGCCCCACTACACCCGGCTAATTTTTGTATTTTTAGTAGAGACAGGGTTTCACCATGTTGGCCAGGCTGGTCTTGAACTGTTGACCTCAGGTGATCCACCTGCCTCAGCCTCCTGAAGTGCTGGGATTACAGACGTAAGCCACCGCGCCCAGCTAGATATATGCTCTTTTCTTCAAAAGCCCTCACCAACCTAGGATATTTTAGGACTCATTTCCTTCTTCCTTATTGGGTAAGATAATGTGTATCATCTACTTCTTTCAAAATAAGAAGTAGGCTGGGCGCCATGGCTTATGCCTGTAATCCTAGCACTTTGAGAGGCCAAGGCTGGAGGATCACTTGACGTCAGGAGTTAGAGAGACCAGCATGGTCAACATGGTGAAACCTCATCTCTACTAAAAATACAAAAAATTAGCCAGGCGTGGTAGTCGGTACCTGTAATCCCAGCTACTTGGGAGGCTGAGGCACGAAAATCACTTGAACCTAGGAGGCGGAGGTTGCAGTGAGCTGAGATCGCACCACTGCACTCCATCCAGCTTGTGCAACAGAGCAAAACTCCGTCTCAAAAAAAAGAAAAAAAAGAAATTGGAGATTTAAGTTCAGTGTGTGAAAAATGTGTAGAATATTTATAGCTATATAAGTGATAGGATAATCTACATAGCTGTTAACTAAGACAGACCTCTGTGTCACCCTATGTGTAAGTCATTAAACCAGCAAATATCTACCACTTAGAAAACAAGAACAGGACCAAAACAGGTTTGATTAAAAAAAAAACAACTCAAAATCTATGCACTCAAATTTACAATAAACTTGGCTCTCAGAGTCAATGTTCATATTTCATTTATTTTTTTGACACACAGTCTCACTCTGTTGCCCAGGATGGAGTACAGTGGCACGATCTCGACTCACTGCAACCTCTGCCTCCCAGGTTCAAGCGATTCTTGTGCCTGAGCCTCCCAAGTAGCTGGGATTACAGGCACCCACCACCGTATCCAGCTGATTTTTATATTTTTAGTAGAGACCGAGTTTCATCATGTCACCCAAGCTGGTCTTTAACTCCTGAACTCATGCGATCTGTTCACCTCAGCCTCACAAAGTGTTGGGATTACAGGAGTGAGCCACCATGCCTGGCCAATGCTCATATTTTAGAAATAATTCAATTAATGAGGAATAGGTAGAAACAACATAGTAGAGGCAAAAAGTCAGGGCAAACAAGGACTGCTATGCCCAAAGGAACAGTTCAGAAAACTAAAGCACGCACACATGTCACTTAACATCCAACAACAAAGTTCCTACTAATTTGAAGTAACAAAAGTTTTTTTTTTTTTTTTTTTTTTGAGACAGAGTCTTGCTCTGTCACCCAGGGTGGAGTGCAGTGGCGCGATCTCGGCTCACTGCAAGCTCTGTTCATGCCATTCTCCTGCATCAGCCTCCCCAGTAGCTGGGACTACAGGTGCCTACCACCACACCCAGCTAATTTTTTGTTTTAGTAGAGACGGGGTTTTACCATATTAGCCAGGATGGTCTCGATCTCCTGACCTCGTGATCCGCCCGCCTCAGCCTCCCAAAGTGCTGGGATTACAGGCATGAGCCATTGCACCCAGCCAACAAAAGATATCTAACAGAGGCTGGGTGAGGTGGCTCACACCTGTAACCCCAGCACTTTGGGAAGCTGAGGCAGGTGGATCAACATGAGCCCAGTCAACGTTGACAAAACGCTGTCTCCACTAAAAATACAAAAATTAGGATCATGCCTGTAATCCCAACACTTTGGGAGGCCGAGGTGGGTGGATCACCTGAGGTCAGGAGTTCTAGACCAGCCTGGCCAACGTGGTAAAACCTCATCTCTACTAAAAGTACAAAATTAGCCGGGTGTGGTGGTGCACGCCTGTAATCCCAGCTACTCCGGAGGCTAAGGAAGGAGAATCACTTGAACCTGGGAGGCGGAGGTTGTGAGCCAAAATTGTGCCACCACACCCCAGACTGGACAACAGAGGAAGACTCTGTCTCAAAAAAATAAATAAAATAAAAATAAAAATAAAATAAGCCAGGCCTAGTGGAACATGTCTGTAATCCCAGCTACTTGGGAGGCTAAGGCACAAGAATCACTTGACCCCAGGTGGCAGAGGTAGCAGTGAGCCTAGATCATGCCACTGCACTCCAGCACGGGTGACGGAGTGAGACTGTCTCAAAAAAAAAAAAAAAAAAAAAAACCAGATATCTAACAGGAAAAATGTTCATAACACGCAGCAAGGTTACAAAGGAGGATGCAGAAAAGGATTCCAACCTAATTAAAAATAAGTAAGGCCGGGCCGGGTGTGGTGGCTCACCCCTGTAATCCCAGCACTCTGGGAGGCCGAGGTGGGTGGATCAGGAGGTCAGGAGATTGAGACCATCCTGGCTAACATGGTGAAACCCCGTCTCTACTAAAAATACAAAAAATTAGCTGGGTGCGGTGGCGGGCGCCTGTAGTCCCAGCTACTTGGGAGGCTGAGGCAGGAGAATGGCGTGAACCCGGGAGGTGGAGCTTGCAGTGAGCCAAGATAGCGCCACTGCACTCCAGTGTGGGCAAGAGTGAGACTCCATCTCAAAAAAAAAAAAAAAAAAAAAAAAAAAAAAAAAAAAGGCCTGGTGCGGTGGCTCACACCTGTAATCCCAGCACTTTGGGAGGCCGACATGGGTGGATCACCTTAGGTCAGGAGTTCTAGACCAGCCTGGCCAACATGGTGAACCCCCGTCTCTACTAAAAAAAAAAAAAAAAAAAAAATTAGCCAAGGCGTGGTGGCAGGCGCTTCTACTAAAAGTACAAAATTAGCCGAGTGTGGTGGTGCACACCTGTAATCCCAGCTACTCTGGAGGCTGAGGCAGGAAAATCACTTGAACCTGGGAGGCAGAGGCTGCAGTGAGCTGAGACTGCACCATTGCACTCCAGCCTGGGGGACAAGAGTGAGACTTCGTCTCAAAAATAATAAATAAATAAATAAAAATAAAATAAATAAATAATTAAAAAACTAAGCCGGGCGTGGTAGCTCACACCTGTAATCCCAACACCTTGGATGGCCTGGGAGGAAGGGATTGCTTGAGGCCAGGAGTTCAAGGCTGCCTGGGCAACACAGTAAGACCCCATCTTTACAAAAAAAAATTAGCTGGGCCTGGTGATATGCACCTACACTCCTAGCTACCCAGGAGCTTCAGGCCAGAGGATGGCTTAAGGGCAGGAGTTCAAGGTTATAGTGAACTATGATCATACCACAGCACTCTAGCCTGGGCAACAGAGCGAGACTCTGTCTCTAACTTAATTAATTTAAAATAATCATTATAATTTAACAAACTAGACAAACAGAAATCCCAGTTATCCCACCTTAACTCAGGACAGCATTACATCTTGCTTGGACCAATGCAGTGGCCTTCTAACCAGTTTCCCTGCTTCCCCTCTTGCTCCGTTACCTACCATTTTTCACACAGCGGCCACGGATTTCTAAAATGTAAATCCGTTATCAGCAAGAAGACTTCCCTTCTGAAACCACCATGCTGAAAACTCTTAAAATCCAAACTCTTTCACATTGCCTACCACATGCTTCAGGGCCCTATCAGCAGATCTGCATCCAGCCTTATACACTCTCCTCTAATCACACCAAACTTCTTTCAGCAGCCAGAACATTCTAGGTCTTTCTTTTCCTGCCTCTGGGCCTTTGTACATGCCATTCCCTCTTCTAGGAATATACAAGCAATTCAATTTCTCTGAACTTACCCTATGTTTACACTAGTACACGAGCCTAAAGATGTGTATATAAGAAAGCTATTTACTACTAGGGTATTTTTCTCTAATGGCAAAAGATTAAAAACGGGCCGGGTGTGGTGGCTCATACCTGTAATCCCAGCACTTCGGGAGGCCTGGGCAGTTGGGAGGCCGGGGCAGGTGGATCACCTGAGGTCAGGAGTTCAAGACCAGCGCGGCCAACATGACGAAACCCTATATCTACTAAAAATACAAAAATTAGCCGGGCATGGTGGCATGTGCCCATAATCCCAGCTACTCAGGAGGCTGAGACAAGAGAATCGCTTAAACCTGGGAAGCAAGGGTTGCAGTGAGCCGAGATCACGCCACTGCACTCCGGCCTAGGTGACAGAGCAAGAATCCGTCTCAAAAAAAAAGAATGAAAACATCTTAAACGTTTAGAACGTGTACAGTAAGCTACTATTTGCGCTTTATTTTTTATTTTTATTATTTATTTATTTATTTATTTATTTTTGAGACAGAGTTTCACTCTTGTTGCCTAGGCTGGAGTGCAATGGCACGATCTCGGCTCACTGCAACCTCCACCTCCCAGGTTCAAGCGATTCTCCTGCCTCAGCCTCCCCAGTAGCTGAGATTACAGGCACGTGCCACTACACCTGGCTAATTTTTGTATTTTTAGTAGAGACGGGGTTTCACCATGTTGGTCAGGCTGGTCTTGAACTCCTGACCTCAGGTGATCCACGCACCTTGGTCTACCAAAGTGCTGGGATTACAGGCGTGAGCCACCATGCCCGGCCTTTTATTTTTATTTATTTATTTTTGAGACGGAGTCTCGCTCTTGTCCCCCAGGCTGGAGTGCAATGGTGCGATCTCGGCTCACTGCAACCTCCGCTTCCCGGGTTTAAGCTATTCTACTGCCTCAGCCTCCTGAGTAGCTGAGATTACAGGTGCCTGCCACCACGCCCAGCTAATTTTTGTATTTTTAGTAGAGACGGGGTTTTACCATGTTGGCCAAGCTGGTCTCGAATTCCTGACCTCAGGTGATCCGCCTGCCTCGGCCTCCCAAAGTGCTGAGATTACAGGCGTGAGATACCACGCCCGGCCTATTTGTGCTTTTTAAAAAAGATACATAAACTTGGCCAGGCACATTGGCTCATGCTTGTAATCCCAGCAATTTGGGAGGCCGAGGTGGGTGGAACACTTGAGGCCAAGAGTTCGAGACCAGCCTGGCCAACACGCTGAAATCCTATCTCTACTAAAACTACAAAAATTTGCTGGGCATGGCCGCACATGTCTGTCATCTCAGCTACCTGGGAGGCTGAGGCACAAGAATCACTTCAACTCAGGAGGTGGAGGTTGCAGTGAGCCAAGATCACGCCTCTCACTCTAGCCTGGGTGACAGAGTGAAAACCCTGTCTCAAAAAAAAAAAAAAAAGATACATAAACTCACACATTTGAATATACACAGAATTTTCTCTGGAGGGATACATCAAAAATTGGTATTTACTGCCTCTGAGGAAGAAAAATGAGGGATAAGAGGTGGGACTGAGGATTACTTTTCATTATTAACATTTTGTACTGTTTGAAGTATTTTCCCCTCATATTCTTACACTAAATGTGGTTATAGAAAATTTGCATAACACAATTATATTTTGTTTAAAAAGTTGTATTATATGTACATGCCTGTTAATAAACGCACAAAGTCAACACATCAGACTATTAATAGTCTTCAGCTCTGGGAAAACAAGGGATTCTTTAGGTTCTAATGTAATTCTACAATCATTAGACTCTTCCAAACAATGAAACTAAACATTACTTGGGTAATATTTAAAGAAAGTTTAAGACCAAATTTAAGTGAGGATCACTGCAAGAACTGCCTCTGCAACCTCAATCCCCTCTAACAGTTCGGCAGATGCAGGAGCTTCCTCCTGCCTTACTGTCCTCCTGGCTGCACTTCTGTAACTGTTCCAGTGGCCCTCTTGATTCCACTCAAGAAGTCTAGACTGACTGGGCACGGTGGTTCACACCTGTAATTGCAGCACTTTGGGAGGCTGAGGTGGGTGGATCACAAGGTCAGGAGATGAGGAGACCATCCTGGCTAACACAGTGAAATCCCGTCTCTACTAAAAAAATACAAAAAAAAGATTAGCCGGGCGTGGTGGTGGGTGCCTGTAGTCCCAGCTACTCAGGAGGCTGAGGCAAGGGAATGGCATGAACCTGGGAGGCGGAGCTTGCAGTGAGCCAAGATAGCCGCCACTGCACTCCAGCCTGGGCGACAGAGCGAGACTCCATCTCAAAAAAAAAAAAAAAAAAAAAAAAAAAAAAGAAGTCTAGACATTACTGCCAAGTAAACTAGGCAAAAACACCTTTTATCGTTTCTTTTTTTTTTTTTTTTTTTTTTTTTTTTGAGACAGAGCCTCCCAGGTTCATGCCATTCTCCCACCTCAGCCTCCTCAGTAGCTGGAACTACAGGCGCCTGCCACCAAGCCTGGCTAATTTTTGTATTTTTAGTAGAGACGGGGTTTCACTGTGTTAGCCAGGATGGTCTCAATCTCCTGACCTCGTGATCTGCCCACCTCGGCCTCCCAAAGTGCTGGGATTATAGGTGTGAGCCACCATGCCTGGCCCATTTCATTATCTTTATCAGAAAGTTTCAGTGCTACTTCCTACTGTACTGCATTCCCTTTTCCTTTAAAAATTATGCAATACAGGCAACAGGAGAAAGCTTAAAGAAACCTACCTACAGGTTTTATATACACATTCTGGCTTGTATCCAAATTCACAGTCCCCTCCCCAATATATACACATACTTACTCTCACGTGAGATCATACCATACATATTGTTTGATAATCTGCTTTCTCTGTACTTTGTTACAAGCATCTCGCCATTTCAACATATTTTTTATACATAACGGCTACACAACATTCTATCATAAGGCCGGCACGGTGGCTCACGCCTGTAATCCCAGCACTTTGGGAGGCAGAGGCAGATGGATCATGAGGTCAGGAGATCGAGACCATCCTGGCTAACACGGTGAAACCCCGCCTCTACTAAAAACACAAAAAATTAGCGGTTCCAGCTACTCGGGAGGCTGAGGCAGGAGAATGGCGCAAACCCAGGAGGCGGAGTTTGCAGTGAGCAGAGATCGCGCCACTGCACTCCAGCCTGGGCGACAGAGCAAGACTCCGTCTCAAAAAAACAAAAAACAACAAAAAAATTCCATTATAGGGATGTATCATAATTTAACTGGTCACCTATTGTTAAATATTTTTATAGCCAGATTTTGGTAATTCTGCTTTGATCTAAGAAAAGAAAAAAACTTATTTGCATTAAAAAAATTACACAAACTATACAAAACCAACAAAAAGTGACCCCCAAACCAAACTACCCTCACACTACAGTTTTGACTGATGATTTCCATGTCTGTTTAGTCTTTTTTCCCTAGGCATTCATTCATACAAATAATTACTTATTGGGCTTCTGCTATATGCCAGGTTTTAGTTTGGGATTTTCTTTACTTTTATTCCATAATAATTAACTTTTTGGTATTATGCTATTAAAAAACCTCTCTCATAAGCATTTTGCTGGTTAACAGTCTTCCATTTTTTTTTTTTTTTTGACAGGGTCTCACTCTGTCACCCAGGCTAGACTGCATGCAGCCCCAACCTCCTGGGCTCAGGTGATCCTCCCATCTCAGCCTCCCAAGTAGCTGAGACTACAGGTGTGCACCACCACACCTGGCTATATTTTTTTTTTTTTTTTTTACAGACAAGGTCTCACTAAGTTGCCCAGGCTGGCATTCATCTTTTTAAATGGGTTAGGGTTTTACATCCCTTGCAACGTGCAACGTGACCTTGTTTTCTTACCCATTTCTCTACTGCTCAACAGATTTTCTGATAAATCTAACCCATTTTCCTATGGCACAATATTTCCGTTTAGTTCATTAACATTTGTATTATCTGGTGGTCATCGAAGTTCAGTTTAATGCAAAATATATACAATAACCAACTTGGCCCCGCGCAGTGGCTCACGCTTGTAATCCCAGCACTTTGGGAGGCCGAGGTTGGTGGATCACCTGAGGTCAGGAGTTTGAGACCAGCCCAGCCAATATGGTGAAACCCCGTCTCTACCAAAAATACAAAAATCATCTGGGCATGGCGGCGCACGCCTGTAGTCCCAGCTACTCAGGAGGCTGAGGCAGGAGAATCAGTTGAACCCAGGAAGCAGAGGCTGCAGTGAGCTGAGATCGCACCACTGCACTCCAGCCTGGCGACAGAACGAGACTCCACCTCTCAAAAAAAAAAAAAAAAAAAAAAAAAAAAAAAGAGGAAAGGGAAGCCCAAGGAAGTCACCTCTAATAGAACTGCGCAAGGCCATATAGCTATTAAGCTGCATGGCCAGGACTTGGTGTCCTAATGGGATTAAAATCAAATTTATCTTCCCAAAGTGCTGGGATTATAGGCATGAGCCACCATGCCCAGCCTCAGAAAACTTAATTCTTACTTACTTATTTGTTTATTGAGACAGGGTCTTACTCTGTCCCCCAGGCTGAAATGCAGTGGCGGGACCATGGCTCACTGCAACCTCAACCTCCTCAGCTCAAGACGATCCTCCTGCCTCAGCCTCCTGAATAGCTAGGACTACAGGCATGCGACATGACATGTGACTAAAGAAAATGTAATTTTTTTTTTCCTTTATCCACAAGGACATATGGAGAAAATGTAATTCTTAAATGCCACTTACGTTAAGAGCAATATGTTAACAACAATACTTAGTAATTGTAAAACACACAGTTAAGAATAGCTGCTTTTGGCTGGGCGCAGTGGCTCACGCCTGTAATCCCAGCACTTTGGGAGGCTGAGGCAGGCAGATCACGAGATCAGGAGATCAAGACCATCCTGGCTAACAAGGTGAAACTCTGTCTCTGCTAAAAATACAAAAATTAGCCGGGAGTGGTGGTGGGTGCATGTAGTCTCAGCTACTTAGGAGAATGGTGTGAACCTGGGAGGCGGAGCTTGCAGTGAGCCAAGATTGCACCACTGCACTCCAGCCTAGCAACAGAGCGAGACTCTGTCTCAAAAACAAAACAAAACAAAACAAAACAAAAAGAATAGATGCTTTTGGCTGGGCGTGGTGGTTCATGCTTGTAATCCCAGCACTTTGGGAGGCCGAATTGGGTGGATCACCTGAGGTCAGGAGTTTGAGACCAGCCTGGCCAACATGGCAAAACCCCATCTCTACTAAAAATACCAAAATTATCCAGGCGTGGGGATGGACGCCTGTAACCCCAGCTACTCGGGAGACTGAGGCAGGAGAATTGCTTGAACCTGGGAGGGGGAAGTTGCAGTGAGCCAAGATCACGCCACTGCACTCCAGCCTGGGCGACACAGTGAAGACTGTCTCAAAAATAAATAAATAAAGTAGTCTTCTTAACAAACTGGCAAATCTAAAGAAGTGTTTCCTTGAGGTCTGTGAACTGCTTTAGCAAACTAATGGAACCCAAGAAAGAGGTCGTGGGAAACTCAACTTGAAGCCAGTTGGTCAGAAGCTCTGAAGGAATGGGCTTGTGACTGGTAGGAAGGACGGGTGGTTTTATGGGACTGAACCCTAAACGTGTGGGATCTGACATCATCTTGGGTAGATGATGTTGGAATTGAATTGAAGGACATCTAGTTGGTATCCACTGTTTGGTGTGTGAGGAAAATCCCTCCACCCCATCTTCGGTCACGTAAGTCTTTTTTTTTTTTTTTTTTTTTTTTTTTGAGATGGAGTCTCGCCTTGTCGCCACGCCAGAGTACAGTGACATGATCTCGGCTCACTGCAACTTCTGTCTCCTGGGTTCAAGCGATTCTCCTGCCTCAGCCTCCCAAGTAGCTGAGACTACAGGGCGTGCACCACAACGCCCGCCTAATTTTTGTATTTTTGGTAGAGACGGGATTTCACCATGTTGGTCAGGATGGTCTCGATCTCTTGGACTTGCGATCTGCCCACCTCGGCCTCCCAAAGTGCTAGGATTACAGGCATGAGCCACCGGGCCAAGCCACGTAAGTCTTCTTTTGTGTTGATGGTGGTTGTTGTGTGAAAGCAAAGGAAAAACCTGGGCTTGAGAGTATTTCCCTACACAAACACTACAAGGACAAAGTAAGGAGCAGGATAGCAGAGCTGTTCTATAGCTCAAATGTATTGCTTCTCAAACGTATCGACTATAGAATCTATACAAAGAGAACTTCCCACCCTCAGACACTCATGCTTATTTTGTTGAAGACCTGTGTTATCTTAATCGTACGGTTTTCATTCTGCTCCAAAAATGTCTATTTGTTTTAATATAACAATATTTAATATTTATTTATTTATTTTTTTGACACAGGGTCTTGCTCTGTCACCCAGGCTGGAGTGCAGTGGCGTGATCTTGGCTCACTGCAACCTCTGCCTGCCTCCTGGTTCAGGTGATTCTCCTGCCTCAGCCTCCCAAGTAGTTGGGATTACAGGCATGCACCACCACACCCAGCTAATTGTCTTTTTGGTTATTTTATTTATTTATTTTTTTGAGACAGTCTCACTCTGTTGCCTGGGCTGGAGTGCAGTGATCTCGGCTCATTGCAACCTCCACCTCCCAGGTTCAAACAATTCTCCTGCCTCAGCCTCCCAAGAAACTGGCATTACAGGTTCCCGCCACTACGCCCAGCTAATTTTTTGTATTTTTAGTAGAGACGGGGTTTTACCATGTTGGCCAGGCTGGTCTCGATCTCCTCACCTCGTGATCCGCCCACCTCAGCCTCCCAAAGTTCTGGGATTACAGGCATGAGCCACCGCGCCTAGCCTTTTGTTTCTTTTTTTGGGGGGGTGGGGCAGACTGAGTCACTCTGTCGCCCAGGGTGGAGTGCAGTGACACAATCCTGGCTCACTGCAACCTCCGCCTCCCAAGTTTAAGCGATTCTCCTGCCTCAGCCTCCCGAGTAGCTGGGATTACAGGCACCCGCTACCACACTCAGCTAGTTTTTATATTTTTAGTAGAGATGGGGTTTTACCATGTTGGCCAGGCTAGTCTGGAACTCTTGACCTCAAGTGATCTACCTGCCTTGGCCTCCCAAAGTACTAGGATTACTGGGATTTTGGAGGGCCTGGCCTCCCAACGTACTGGGTGTGAGCTACCGTGCCCAGCCAATATTTAATATTTAATCACTTACCAGTTAAATTACTTAACTCACCACCTCTTCAATGAGTAAAACTGAAGTTCTAGGAAGATGGGTCATGTTTATCTTTCTTGAGACTCCAAGTACCCCGAAATCATACCACCTGATTCCCTAAGGGTATTCATATCCCAGTTTGAGAAACAGGGATCTACGCAATTAAGCTGGTCATAACACTCGAAAGTGATTAACGTGTTCCTATAAACCCATTCCCCAAACTCTTAAAGGTTAGATTTCTCAATAGTTTTTAAATCAGCATTCTTTTAAATCAGCAACTTATTGGTATGCACTCTGTGTCAACACTCCTAAAAGAACCTGCAGGGCATAAGTTATTTCTGGAGCGACAGAATACTACCACAGACCTTCTCCTTCCCATCTAGCAGGATAACAAGTTGCCCATTTGGAAAATAAAGGTTTGAAGAATAACAGAACTTTCATTCCTATTCCCTTCTCTTTATTTGCTCCAGGCAGAGCCTGTAAGAAAAATCTTAGTAGTCGTTTAGATGATTCATTCATATAAGCTTATCTAATCCTGACATTTGTAATTTCCACTTCTACATTCCTTTTTGCCATTACACATGTACAATTAAATTATTTTCACATTTTTCTAGGGTCTGAAAAAAATGTGCTTTCTGGTACTGTGAGAAGAGATAATTTTTACAACCAGAATCCCACTTTGTTGTTTATGAGATCCCAAAGCATAGTAGATTCCAATATTTATAAAAGGCCTATTCCAAGTTCCATATAATGTCCATTATATTTTATAGTAAAAATTATAGGCTAAATTAAAATGATAATTACTGTCACACTCTGACACAAAATGGGCAATGAGCTAGGCTAACTCAAATTAAGACAATTTTTATCCAGGACACCAGGTTCCCCAAGAACAAGTTTCCATCTGTTTCTCATCAAAATTACAAGTAGCCACAGGTCATGGACTTTCTTTTCAGTTCATTTGCCAATAGTCAAAATACACATTGCAAGAGTTTCTACAGAAAATCAGCCACAATTTCCTGGGATCTTTCAATGTACATGTTCAGAATAGTACTTAACACTTTACAAAACACATTCTCATTAACTCTGAGAATAGTCTCTGAGATTGGTGGTGTTATTCTCTCACAAGTGAGGACTACAGGAGTAGACAGGTTAAAGTAACTTGCCCCATATTACCCAGCTAGTACATTGTTGTAAAGAATTTCAAACCCGGGACTCTGATTATGAAGCCTGTATGCTCTCAATCACCTGATATCCTGCATCCTCTATATCCAAGAATTAGCCAACAAATCCTCCAACTCCAGGAGGGTTATATTACTACCATTTTTAAGATAGAAAAAATGGAAATAGCACTTACCTCTCCGTGGCTGCAAAGTCAGTTTGAGGAGGGAAAACAGAACCCAGCTCTCAAGCCCCTGGTCAGCAATCTGTCCACTAGCGCATCTTGTTCTTTGGCTTCAGGTCCGTAATCATTCTAAAAGAAAAGCATAAAACATTTTATGAAACACTAAATTTATACAAATACACATACAGTATAAAAAACAGCATGAGGGAAACTGAAGACAGAAAAAATTGGGAAAGAAACAAAACACCTGTTAATGTCATGTCACTAACTGAGCCATTCCATAAATGTCCACCATCAAGCCAATAACAAAACATTCAGTTATTTTTTCACACATTTGCTAAATATATAAAGGACTAAAGATTTGTAAAGTAGCAAAATAGGACTCCAGGCTCATACCAGTAATCCTAACGCTTTGGGAAGCCAGGGTGGGAGACTCACTCAGGAGTTTGAGGCTGTACTGAGCTGAGATTGTGCCACTGCATTCCAGTCTGCTTCACAGAGTGAGAGATCTTGTCTCAAAAAAAAAAAAAAAAAGGCCAGGAGCAGTGGCTCACGCCTGTAATCCCAGCACTTTGGGAGGCCAAGGCGGGCAGATCACGAGGTCAGGAGATCGAGACCATCCTGGCTAACACAGTGAAACCCCGTCTCTACTAAAAATACAAAAGATTAGCCAGGCGTGGTGGCGGGCGCCTGTAGTCCCAGCTACTTGGGAGGCTGAGAATGGTGTGAACCCAGGAGGCGGAGCTTGCAGTGAGCCGAGATCGTGCCACTGCACTCCAGCCTAGGTGACAGAGTGAGACTCCGTCTCAAAAAACAAACAAACAAAAAAAAACTCCACTGCAATATTGCAACCAAATAATGGCACACATACTCAAACTACCAAAAAATTAATTCTTGGCTGGACGCAGTGGCTTACGCCTGTAATCCCAGCACTTTGCGAGGCCGAGGCGGACGGATCATGAGGTCAGGAGATCAAGACCATCCTGGCTAACACGTGAAACCCCGTCTCTACTAAAAATACACACACACAAAAAAAAATTAGCCGTGTGTGGTGGCGGGTGCCTGTAGTCCCAGCTACTCAGGAGGCTGAGGCAGGACAACGGCATGAAACTGGGAGGCAGAGCTCGCAGTGAGCCGAGATCCTGCCACTGCACTCCAGCCTAGGCAACAGAGCAAGACTCCATCTCAAAAAAAAAAAAAAAAAAAAATTAATTCTTGTGGCTGCAATAATGGCCCTCTAACAGTTTATTTCCGTATCTTCAGCAAGTAGTGGTCTTACTGATTAAGTTTGTTCATGCCATAAGTAAAGGCTATGCTTGCCAGTTTAGTAAGATAACTGCGGAAGCCAAGGCGGGTGGATCATCTGAGGTCAGGAGTTTGAGAACAGCCTGACCAACATGATGAAACCCCATCTCTAATAAAAATATAAAAATTCGCCAGGCATGGTGGCACACGCCTGTAATCCCAGCTACTCAGGAGGCTGAGGCAGGAGAATTGCTTGAACCCAGGAGCCGGAGGTTGGAATGAGCCGAGATTGTGCCACTGCACTCCAGCCTGGGTGAAAGAGCAAGACTCCGTCTCAAAAAAAAAAAAAAAAAAATAACTGGCAGGAGGAGCTTTTACTGACCTTTGAAAATCCTAGAAGCATAGCAATGAAATAGTTTTTTTAGTTGAATAACGGAATACTTTGTTAGATGGCATCTTTTCACCCTAAATTACAAAATGAACTGTCAAGCTTCAAGCAAAGGTAGAGTGGAACCTACACCTACAAAAAAAAAAAAAAAAAAAAAGAAAGAAAATCCCAGGCCAGGCACAATGGTTCACACCTGTAATCCCAGCACTTTGGGAGGCCAAGGTAGGTGGATCACGAGGTCAAGAGATTGAGACCATCCTGGCCAACATAGTGAAACCCTGTCTCTACTAAAAATACAAAAATTAGCTGGGCATGGTGGCGCAAGCTACTCAGGAGGCTGTGGCAGGAGAATCGTCTGAACCCAGGAGGCGGAGCTGCAATGAGCCAAGATCGTGCCAGTGCACTCCAGCCTAGCGACAGAGTGAGACACTGTCTCAAAAAAAGAATAAAATAAAATCCCAAGTGTAATAAAGAGCTAAATTTGAATTAAGTATTTCCAAATAGGCCGGGCACAGTGGCTCATGCCTGTAATCCCAGCACTTTGGGAAGCCAAGGCAGGCGGATCACGAGGTCAGGAGTTCAAGACCAGCCTGACCAACATAGTGGAATCCTGTCTCTACTAAAAAAATACAAAAATCAACCAGGCGTAGTGGTGTGCGCCTGTTATCCCAGCTATTCAGGAGGCTGAGGCAGGAGAATCGCTTGAACCCAGGAAGCAGAGGTTTCAGTGAGCCAAGATCGCACCACTACACTCTAGCCTGGGCAACAGAGCAAGACTCAGTCTCGAAAAAAAAAAAAAGAGTTTCCAAATAATATGGCCAGGTATGATGGCTCACACCAGCAATCCCAGCACTTTGAGAGGCCAAAGTAGAGGACAGCTCGAGCCTAGGAGTTCAAAGCCAGTCAGGGCAACACGGCAAAACCCCGTCTCTACAAAATATATAAAAATTAGCCAGGCAGACCAGGCACAGTGGCTCACGCCTGTAATCCCAGCACTTTAGGAGGCCGAGGCAGGTGGATCATGAGGTTAGGAGTTCAAGACCACCGTGGCCAACGTGGTGAAACCCGGTCTCTACTAAGAATACAAAAACTAGCTGGGCATGGTGGCATGCACCTGTAATCCCAGCTTCTCAGGAGGCTGAGGCAGGAGAACTGGTTGAACCCGGGAGATGGAGGTTGCAGTGGGCCACCATCACGCCACTGCACTCCAGCCTGGGTGACAGAGCAAGACTTCGTCTCAGGGAAGAAGAACCAAAAATAAAAAATAAAAAAATAAAAGGCCAGGCATGGTGGCTCACATCTGTAGCCCCAGCACTTTGGGAGGTCGAGGTGGGTGGATAACCTGAGGTCAGGAGTTCCAGACCAGCCTGGCCAACATGGCAAAACCCCGTCTCTACTAAAAATACAAAAATTAGCCAGGCACGGAGGCAGGCACCTGTAATCCCAGCTACTTGCGAGGCTGAAGCAGGAGAATCACTTGAACCTGGGAGGCCGAGGTTGCAGTGAGCCCAGAACATGCCACTGCACTCCAGCCTGGGAAACAGAGCGAACTCCATCTTAAAAAAAAAAAAAAAAAAAATATATATATATATATATATATATATATATATATATACACACACATATATATACATGCCAGGATGGGTGTTGTGTGCCTGTGGTCCCAGCTACTTGGAAGGCTGAGGTGGGAGGATCACTTGGGGCAGGCTGGGGACAAGGCTGCAGTGAGCCATGATCACACCACTGCACTGCAGTGTGGGCAACAGAGTGACAACCTGTCTCAAAAAAAAAAAAAAAAAAAAAAAGCAAGCTGAGTATGGTGGCTCACACCTGTAATGTCAACACTTTGGGAGGCCGAGGTGGGAGACTTGCTTGAGCCCAGGAGTTCAAGACCAGCCTGAGCAACATAGTAGGATCCTGTCTACAAAAAAATAAAAAGAATCAGCTGGGCATGGTGGCACACTCCTATAGTACCAGCTACTTGGGAGGCTGCAGCAGGAAGACTGCTTGAGCCCAGGAGTTCAAGGCTCAGTGAGCTATGAACATGCCACTGCACTCCAACCTGGGCAACAGCTATGATCATGCCACTGCCTCAATCAAAATGTATTAAAAAAAAAAGTTTCCAAGCAATTTGGCATATGAGGTACATCTTCTAAGAGGAAACCCATCTCACAATTAGCTAAACTCCACAAAACTCACTGATATAATACTTTCTTAGATGAAGCTAAAGTCTCCTCTGTTGAGAGGCAATTTTTAGTAACACAAACAGGTGATTAGCGTATTTAGTCCAAGCAACACTTCTGTACTGGAGTCCATTATTATTACTAGCATACCTCAAAGGGAATGAAATTTTCTACCCCTGAAAATTCCAAGAGTGACCAAAAACAAGGATCAAGTGTGAAAGAATATCATCCTAACCCTCACCTTTGGACTGTATTTTGGCAGTCTATATGCAATGCCACAACTTTGCATTCAAATATTAAATCACTGAGAAAATGCACAGATACTAGCAGGGAAGATACGAAGACAGACTACAGAAAGTTTACAGGTGTTTAAAAAAGAATGGGCTGGACACGGTGGCTCACACCTAATCCCAGCACTTTGGGAGGCCAAGACAGACAGACTGCTTGAGCCCACGAGTTTGAGACCAGCCTAAGCAACATGACAAAACCCCATCTCTAGAAAAAATTAGTCCCAGCTACCCAGGAGGCTGAGGTGGCAGGATCAATTGAGCCAGGGAGGTGGAGGCTGCAGTGAGCTGTGATCACACCACTGCACTCCAGCCTGGGTAAAAGAGGAAGACCCTGTCTTAAACAAACCCCACAGGCCGGGCGTGGTGGCTCATGCCTGTAATCCCAGCACTTTGAGAGGCCAAGGTGGGCAGACCACGAGATCAGGAGATCAAAACCATCCTGGCTAACACGGTGAAACCCCGTCTCTACTAAAAATACAAAAAATTAGCCAGGCGTGGTGGCGGGCGCCTGTAGTCCTCCCAGCGACTCGGGAGGCTGAGGCAGGAGAATGGCGTGAACCCGGGAGGTGGAGCTTGCAGTGAGCCGAGATCGCGCCCCTGCACTCCAGCCTGGGAGACAGAGCGAGACTCCGTCTCAAAAACAAACAAACGCCCCACAAGAACAACAAAACAAATGTGGTAAGACAAATCTTTTATTTTTATTTTTATTTTTTATTTTTGAGACAGTCTCACTCTGTCACCCAGGCTGGAGTTCAATGGCACGACCTTGACTCACTGCAACCTCCGCCTCCTGGGTTCAAGTGATTCTCCTGCCTCAGCCTCCTGAGTAGCTGGGATTACAGAAACAGACACATGCCACCCCGCCCAGCTAATTTTTGTGTTTTTGGTAAAGATGGGGTCTCACCATGTTGGCCAGGCTGGTCTCAAATTCCTGACCTCAGGTGATCCGCCTGCCTTGGCCTCCCAAAGTGCTGGGATTACAGGTGTGAGCCACCATGTCCCACCTACAAATCACATCAATTGAGAACCATGGTCTTCAAAGTTATACATTATTTGCCATTATTGTTCTTTTTAAATCATAATGCATCTGAGTTGTTTGAAGAGGGGCCTAATTTTTGGCAAAACAGTCAAGTCATCTGGAGCCAAGACAGGTAAATTAGGCAGACAGATGGTCTAGTTTAAAAAAATTAGGTGGAGTCTATAACGTAGATGATGTGGAGTGGCTGTGACAGCAGCAGCATCCCTGAAGCAAAAAAAGCAGTCTCTAGAGGTGACTTTTGGCCAGGAGGCACCAGCCTGCAAGGCTGTGCCCAAGATTCCTCCCCAGGGCCTTAAGTCAGCCACAAGTGGCTTCCACCAAGGAACTCCCCAAGCCATTCAGAAGTCCCAGGTGAGTGCCTTCATTTGCGTGTGTACTTTAAAATAAAATCCTAAAGCTCTTAGAATTTGAATGCATCTTAAGGACAACTTCACCTCCTAAATTCTTACATAGGTTGAATGGATCCCGATAAAGTTAACCTTTACAACTACTCTGTTTTTTTTTTTTTTTTGAGATGGAGTCTCGCTCTGTTGCCCAAGCTGGAGTGCAGTGGCACAATCTCGGCTCACTGCAACCTCCGCCTCCTAGGTTTGAGCGATTCTCCTGTCTCAGCCTTCCTAGTAGCCAGGACTACGGTGCATGCCACCATGTCCGGCTAATTTGTTGTATTTTTAGTAGAGACAGGGTTTCACCGTGTTAGTCAGGATGCTCTCGATCTCCTGACCTCGTGATTCACCCGCCTCGGCCACCCAACGTGCTGGGATTACAGGAGTGAGCCACCACACCCAGCCACAACTACTCTTAAATAGGCAGTATTTTCTTATGTAGGCAAACATTCCTGTTTTAATCCTCCTCCTATCACTAATTTAAATAACAGATCCTGGCCTGGAGAGATGGCTCACGCCTGTAATCCCAACACTCTGGGAGGCTGAGGCGGGTGGATCACCTGAGGTCAGGAGTTCGAGACCAGCCTGGCCAACATCGTGAAAACCCGTCTCTACTAAAAACACAAAAATTAGCCGGGCGTGGTGGCGCGGGCCTGTAATTCCTGCTACTTGGGAGGCAGAGACAGGAGAATGGCTTGAACCCAGGAGGCAGAGGTTGCAGTGAGCCGAGATCGCACCACTGCCACTCCAGCCTAGGGGACAGAACGAGATTCCGTCTCAAAAAAAAAAAAAAAAAAGAAGTCTGGGTTACCCTAACATATTAATTCATCCTCAATTTATTCTCTCTGTAGATTTAGTTTTCTAATAAAAACAAAACAAAGTAAGATTCCTGGCATATGGGAATTTCAAAGGATAGCAACTGTGTGGAAAAGGTCTATTCCACTAAAACAACATAAATGATGTATAAACCCAAGAAGCCGATGACTGCATATGAAACAACCAAACCAAGAAGCAAAATATGGTCTACGGAGCACAGTACTAACCCGGGAAAACAAGCTTTACTCCTGGCTCGATTACACACCTGCTGTATTTTAATTTTTAACTCAATGTTGAGCTTATTTAAATAAATAAAACATGCTACTTAACCACAATTTCAAAAGGAAAACAAAGTCACAAAAGAATGCAATAAATTACACAATTGGACTAACATATTAGATAATTAAAGGTGATTCTATTCCCAAGTCTAACTATCAATCAACTGCATTTAGTTACTCTATGCAATTTTATTGAGGAAGAGGGGTGGCAGGAACATTTTGCAGAGTTCCAAAAGGAGACATAGCGTGCCTACGAAGAGGACTGCAGTGAGGAGCTACAGATTGAGATTACATACAGTGGACTGGACAACTTTGGTTAGGACCAGGCTGTTTAATTTCTTCATAAACTTAACATAGCTTCCTTCCTAAAAACATGTTAATCCAGACTTTCTTCTCTCCAAAACAACCCGAACTGATACATCAACTGCTGCACTGAACTATATTAAGGCACTAGAATATTTACGGAAAAGCAAAAGACTCCCGCAATTCAACGGGAAGCTTTTTAGTGAAGAAAGAAAACTTAAGGACCGAATAAATTTAAATATATGCCCTGTTTAACTTCCTTTCCCACCTATGAGGACTTGGTTTTTAACTTTCTTAGTTGATCGAAACTCCAAGTATGAAGACTACGTATGCGAATGTTTACTTAACGCTGAACTCTGGGCTACAGGAAGTCTCCTACTAAACAGTAGTTACATTAGGCGTAGATATTTATAAACCATCTGCAGCAAGTGACCCAGGATTCAATTACAACGTCAACCCTCATATTTCATCGTATGGGCAAATTACCAGTGGAGTCAAGAATAAACTCATTCTGCCCTACTGGCGCTCTAGATCGAGTTGCACAATCCTGGGGCAGAACCGCCTTCACCTAGCCCTAGAGCATCAGGTACTAAGTTAGTGTGAGGACATTTTAAAGCGGGAGGGAAACTCAAGGGACTCAGCCCATACTCCCAAATTTAGAAATTTGTCATGTCACTTGAGATCAGAACGAAATTTAAGTTTCAGTCCCTTTGAGATCTCTGAGCGCACAAAGTCAGGCTGCTATCACTGGCTGGGGAGTCTGAACCCGGCTGGATAAAAACTACTTGGTGCAGAACTCGCATCTTTTCCGCCCACCGTGGGGGGGCCCGCATCGGTCGGGTCCGGCCAGGAGCCCAGGCGAGAGTTTGGGGGCGCAGCGGGAGCGGCGAGCGCGCGTCCCCCCGCCCGCTCAGGCAGCGTAGAGGTGCGAGCAGCTCAGCCAGTCTTGCAGAGGGAGCTCTCGGCAGCGCTGGGGTCCCTCTGCTCGCAGCCGCTGCAGCGCCGCCTGCGCCACTCGGCGGAGACGGAGACCAGCGGCGGCGACGCGCGGACTGGGAGCGACCGCCGAGCAGCCAAGCAGCTGGGGAGGCACGCAGGGCGGCAGGGTAGGTTCCGGGGACGGGGCTGGCTGGAGGAGGGGCAGCCCGAGACGCGACGGCCAGGGCCCGACACCCATACGGCACCGGGACCTGATTGAGCGCGCGGCGGCAGTCGGTCCGAACCCTTACGCTAGACGGGCGCCTTAGCCGGGACGCGGAGATAGCGTCTCAGCTGGGGTCACCCGCCGCGGGAGGGGCGGAGGACACAGGACAGAGGGCGGGCCGCGGCCGGGCGATCGGCTGGCCAGGAACCGGCCTCGAGGGCAGAGACAAAGGAAGGAAAATGGAGTCGCCGGGCGCGCGGGCCTCTGCCTCTGCCGCCGCCCGAGGCCTAGCGCGCTGCCAGGAGGGAGGCCTAGCGGGCGGGCGTGGGGGTGGGGGTGGGGGGCGGCCGGGCCACGGCGGCGACGGGCAATGGCGGCGGCCGCGCCGCAGCAGGGACGGTAGAGGGAGACAAACACCCCCCGGCGGCGGCGCTGGCGCCGGGCTGCAGCCAGCGCCGACCGGAGCGGCCCCATCGTGACACCTAGAGGCGGCCCGCGAAACCTCCTCCACCCCGGGCCCCCTTACCTCCGCGCCACACCCCCCGCGGCGCCCGCTCTGCCGCCGCTCCACGGCTCCGGCCACCTGGCGTCCCCGGCGAGCTCCGCGCGTCCGCACCGGCTACCGCCGCCGCCGCTGCCGCCAAAGAAGCAGCTCCGCGCACGGTTTAATCGCTCCACAGGCTCAGACACAAAATGGCGGCGGCGCGGTGCAGTGCGCCTGCGTCGGCGCTGCCGGGGCCGCGGGTGCTGATAAGGGAAGGGACGGGTGGGGGGGCCGGCCGGGCTGCGAGTAGAGGGCGGGGGAGGAAAGGTGAGGGGAGGGGTTGGCGCAGGGCAGCATGGGAGGCGGCCCCGGGCGCCAACTTTCAAAAGCGGGCGCGATGGCGTCACGGGACGCGCCGCGAGTCGCGTCGTCACGCCGCACGCGCCCTCCCGCGCCCCCGCCGGGTCGCGCGTGGGCTCTGCCGGCGCCGCGGCGTCCTGGCTCCCGCTGGGTGGGGCTTCCTGGGCGGAGGCCGCCGCCCCTGGGCGGTGCCGGATTCAGTCCGCTTGACCTTATTCCCTAGCTGCTGTCTCTGGCCCCCTGAACCCGTACAGGGTTGGGGAAGTGGGGGTGGCTGGAGGAAGCGCGCGCGGGGCAAGCCAGTGGGGCTGAGGAGGCTCCCGGGCCCGGCCCCGCCCAGTCTCCGCCCCAGCCAGGCCCGACCCGCCCTCCGAACGTCTCAGCTGCCCGCCACCGAGTAAGACCCGGTCGGTTCCCGCGCCTTCCCAGCTCCGTGTCCGCGAGCGACGACTGGAAGGGCTGTCCTTGTTCAGCGGCTTTTGGTGATGTCTCCGCCCTAGAAGAGGGCCACCTAAAAGCGGGTGCGAGAGAAGAGTGGGAGGGCGTCCTCTTGGTGTCCCCAGGCCACCTCAGCCCGGAGAGGCGGCGGAAGACCAGACTTGATGCTTTAACACGTTCATAGCAGTCGCTTTTTACTGAAAGGAGTTTCTGTATTTAGTGCTGTGTAATTCTGTGGAAACGTGCATTTCTTGTCTTTGCGGGAGAGCTGTTCTCTGTGGGCGGAGACCTTCAGTCCCACCCCTCCCCAGGAGCCGCCTGCGGACCCTTCCCAACCTGCAGTCAAGTTGACCAAGAACTGACTGCAAGGTGCTGGTGGCTCTGGGAGGAGAGCCTTTTGGTACTTACAGGGAATATGACTCTTCCCTTAGATATCAAATGGACCCAGCATCTAGGGAGCAGCTTCTGCTCCATCCAGCTGACCGTTCCCTTGTGAGAATGCTGGCCCAGTAACATACTCTTTTTTTTTTTTTTCCCCTTAAAGGAATAAAAAATCTGTATTTTTAAGATGTCAAATTTCCAGAGTTTTTAGATGTTAGCAACTGAATCAGATGTTTTTAAACTTCGTGAGTTGATTAAACCACACAGATGAGCTGTCAGTTTATGACCCCTGGCTTGGCTTGGAGGAAAGAGTGAAGAGAAATTCCATGGCCAAATCCTGGGGCACTCCAATATTGGGAGAGTAATGGAGAAGGAGTCTAAAAGGGAGCATCTAGGAAGTCATGAAATCTAGCGCTGAGTTGTGGAATCCCTGGGCAGAGAAGGTTTCAGGTAGGAGGCATCAGCTGAGCGGTGTGATAAACTTGGGCCAGAGATGTGGCTATTGGATTGGGTCACCTTGCAAGTCACTGGAGAATGTCACTAATGGCCTTGGCTTGATTCACGTGGGTATATCAGGGAGGTGGACTTGACCGGAATGGGTTGAAAAGTGACCAGGAAAGTGAGGAAATGGAGACAGCACATGTATGCAATTTGAGAGAGGTTTTGCTGTGAAGGGACTAGATAAGTTTGGGAATAGATATAGAAAGATGAGATGTTTTAAAAGATAGTAGGGGCTGGGCGCAGTGGCTCACGCCTGTTATCCTAGCACTTTGGGAGGCTGAGGCAGGTGGATCACCTGAGGTCAGGAGTTCGAGACCAGCCTGGCCAATATGGTGAAACCCCGTCTCTACTAAAAATACAAAAATTAGCTGGGCGTGGTGGTGCGCACCTGTAATCCCAGCTACTGGGGAGGCTGAGGCAGGAGAATTGCTTGAACCGGGAGGCAGAGGTTGCAGAGAGCCAAGATTGGGCCACAGCACTCCAGCCTGGGCAACAAAGCGGGACTCCATCTCAAAAAATAATAATAAATAAAAGATGGTAGGGTTCCCAGAGCATGTTTATGTGCCATTGGGAGGGATATAGTGGGGAAGAAAGATGGGTGATCCACGAGAGAGAAGGCTTGCTTGACCCATATAGGAGTCAAATCCATGAGAAGATAGAAGGAAACGGAGGGTTGACCTTGGAGAGGAACAGGGATGCTTCCATTCATGATAGGGGCAACAAAGGTGAAGACAGATGCAAGTGCAGGGGAGAGGGAAGGCAAGTCTTTAACAGGATTTCCTTGGTGGCGTTAAAGGTAAACCAGTTGGCCTAGTGTGTTGGTTTTTCTCCAACATTCAGCTGCTTAGGTACAGACATGAAGAAAAGGGATAGTACAGCTTCTCAACACCAGGACCCAAGTTTTCTCATTTCTTTCTTTTTTTTTTTTTTTGAGACGGAGTTTCGCTGTTATCGCCCAGGCTGGAGTGCAATGGTGTGATCTCGGCTCACCGCAACCTCCGCCTCCTGGGTTCAAGCGATTCTCCTGCCTCAGCCTCCTGAGTAGCTGGGATTACAGGCATGTGCCACTACCCCCGACTAATTTTGTATTTTTAGTAGAGGCGGAGTTTCTCCATGTTGGTCAGGCTGGTCTTGAACTCCCAACCTCAGGTGATCCGCCCGCCTCGGCCTCCCAAAGTGCTGGGATTACAGGCGCGAGTCACCGCGCCCGGCAAGTTTTCTCATGTCTAATCCCAGTTACTTACCTTATACCATTAGATACTATTTTAGAAATGTGTGAAGTATTTGAAAAATTTACACATGACCCTTCTTTTTGTAGAAACCAAGTTATTCCATTTGCCTCTTTTGTACACATTAGGACTCAGACATAAAGAAAAGACAAACTCAGAGGAAAATTACCAAACAGATGCCTCTGGAATATTCGCATTTTGCATTCTCCTCAGCCCAAATAGCTCCTGGTATACTTAGGAACTTTTTTTTTTTTTTTTTTTTTTTGAGACGGAGTCTCGCTCTGTTGCCCAGGCTGGAGTGCAGTGGCACAATCTCGGCTCACTGCAAGCTCCACCTCCCAGGTACACGCCATTCTCCTGCCTCAGCCTCTCCGAGTAGCTGGGACTACAGGCGCCCGCCACCACGCCTGGCTAATTTTTTGTATTTTTAGTAGAGACAGGGTTTCACCGTGGTCTCGATCTCCTGACCTCATGATCCGCCCGCCTCGGCCTCCCAAAGTGCTGGGATTACAAGCATGAGCCACCGCGCCCGGCCAGGAACTTATGTACTAGAAACAACAAAGCTGACTTGCACATAGGGAGAGCCTGTTTATACAAAAAATTTAAAAATTAGCTGAGTGTGGTGACGCATGACTGTAGTCCCAGGTACTTGGGAGGCTGAGGTGGGAGGATCGCTTGAGCCCAGGAGGTCGAGACTATAGGGAGCCATGTGTGTGCCACTGTATTCTAGCCTGGGTGATAAAGCAAGACCCTGTCTCAAAAAAATAAAAAATAGGCCAGGCACAGTGGCTCATGCCTGTAATCCCAGCACTTTGGGAGGCCAAGGTAGGTGGACTGCTTGAGCCCAGGAGTTTGAGACTAGCCTGGGTAACATGGCAAAAGCCTATCTCTACAAAAAATTAGCTGAGCATGGTGGTGTGTACCTGTAGTCCCAGCTACTTGGGAGGCTGAGGCAGGAGCATCACTTGAGCTCAGGAGGTTGAAGCTGCAGTGAACCCCGATTGCACCACTACATTCCAGCCTGAGTGACAGAGCAACACATTGTCTCAAAAATAAAAAAAAAAATTAAAAGCTGACTTGCATTTAAACTTTAGATTTTCTTTCTAGTAACATTAATAAGCGAATTAGTTCACTTTCTCAAGATTTTACTTCAAATCATCTTCCTTTTTTTTGTTTTCTTTTTGTGGAGATGAGGTCTCACTGTGTTGCCCAGGCTGGTCTCAGGCTCCAGCAATTCTCCTGTCTTGGCCTTCCAAAGTGCTGGGATTACAGGTGTAAGCCACCACACCTGTCCCCATCTTCTTTAAGAGTAGACTACAAGAACACCTTCTAAAGCTTTTATGTAGGCAAATATGAAGCAGTGGACTTATTTTTTTATTTTATTTTGTTTTTAGATGTAGTCTCACTCTGTCGCCCAGGCTGGAATGCAGTGGCTCGATCTCAGCTCCCTGCAACTTCTGCTTCCTAGGTTCAAGCAATTCTCCTGCCTCAGCCTCCCGAGTAGCTGGGACTACAAGTGTGCACTACCACTCCTGGCTAATTTTTTGTATTTTTAGTGGAGACGGGGTTTCGCCACGTTGGCCAGGCTGGTCTTGAACTCCTGATCTCAGGAGATCTGCCCACCTCAGCCTCCCAAAGTCTTGGGATTGCAGATGTAAGCCACCACACCCAGCCTGAGGCAGTGGATTTAGAGGGAAAAAAACCTCAACTGTATTTATGATTATATTTACAACTATATATTAATTATATTTATAACTGTATGATCTCTGAGGCATCAAAAGCCAGGAATGGGGTCCAAGTGGCCTTGGAGCCTGCTTTCTGAAGACAAGGACCCTATGTACTCCTCTCACATAGGGCTGAGAAAATGCCAAGGATCACTAAGGAAGGAAGAAAAGAAAATATTTTCTGGCTGGGCGTAGTGGCTCACGCCTGTAATCCCAGCACTGTGGGAGGTCGAGGCAGGCGGATCACCTGAGGTCAGGAGTTTGAGACCAGCCTGGCCAACATGGTGAAACCTCATCTCTACTGAAAATATAAAAATTAGCCAGGCGTGGTGGCGCACCTGTAATCCCAGCTACCCGGGAGGCTGAGGCAGGAGAATTGCTTGAACCTGGGAGGTGGAGGTTGCAGTGAGCCGAGATTGCACCACTGCACACCAGCCTGGGCGACAGAGCAAGACTTCATCTAAAAAATAAATAAACAAAATATTTTCTTGTCTTTATGGTAAATCTTGATGTGTCCTACTTTATGGAGTCAGCTCCAAAGACGAAGGAATAGAAGGCCAAACAAAAGGGATAGAATGTTTGAGGCTGGAAAGAAACAAGCTGAGGGAAAATATGATGACAGGCTGTGAAACAGTTGAGGTGATAAAAATAAGGCTAGGCTGGGCGCGGTGGCTCATGCCTGTAATCCCAGCACTTTCAGAGGCCGAGGTGGGCTGATCACTAGGTCAAGAGATTGAGACCATCCTGGCCAACATGGTGAAATCTTGTCTCTACTAAAGATACAGAAATTAGCTGGACATGGTGGCGTGTGCCTGTAATCCCAGCTACTCAGGATGCTGAGGCAGGAGAATCGCTTGAACCTGGGAGGCGGAGGTTGCAGTGAGCCGAGATCGCACCACTGCACTCCAGCCTGGTGACAGAGCGAGACTCTGTCTCAAAAAAAAAAAAAAAAAAAAAAAAAGGATCTGGTCCTTAGCCTCATACAGGACCAGAAACCCAATGTGGTTTGTACACTAAGAGCAGATTCCTTCCTCAGGGACTTGTCAGGTACACAGGCACTTGCTAGATAAGCAGAGTGCTGTTACCAACAGGCAAGTGGACCAGTGTCCTCGTGCTGGCAAAAGGCATATTGATCCCCTATAGGAGAGCATTTGGGAAAGCCCAATTGCTAGAAATATTTGATGAGCAGTTAATTAGATTAAGCAGTGTTAGTTATGTAACTTAAATGTTTAATGTCACCCTCTATGGATGCTGGAATTAGATTGTTCGGGATTCAAGTCTAGTCTTGGTTTCTTATTAGCTGTGTGGTCTCTGTTGAATTAGTAACAACTCAACTATAGATTTCTCTTCTATAAAATGGGATAATAGGTTGGGCATGGTGGCTCATGCCTGTAATCCCAGCACTTTGGGAGGCCAAGGCAGGCGGATCACCTATGGTCAGGAGTTCAAGACCAGCCTAGCCAACATGGTGAAACCCTGTCTCTACAAAAATACAAAAATTAGCCAGGTACGATGGTGGGTGCCTATAATCCCAGCTACTCAGGAGGCTGAGGCGGGAGAACTGCTTGAACCTGGAAGGCAGCGGTTGCAGTGAGCCGAGATCACGCCACTGCATTCCAGCCTGGGTGACAGAGGAGACTCTGTCTCAAAAAAATAAATAAATAAAATGGGATGATCACTGTGCTTGATACAGCCGTAAGGATTAGACAAGAAAATGCAAGTAAAGCTTTTTTATTTTTTATTTTTGGAGACAGGGTCTCATTGTCCACTGTCGCCCAGGCTGGAGTGTGGAGTGCAGTGGCGAACTCTGCTCACTGCAAACCTTGCCTCAGCGTTCTGAGTTGCTGGGACTATAGGCGAGTGCCAACACACCCGGCCAAGGTTTTTTGTTTTTTGTAGAGATGGGGGTCTTACTATGTTGCCCAGGCTGGTCTCGAACTCCTGATGTGAAGCAATTCTCCTACCTCAGCCTCCCAAAGTGCTGGGATTACAGGCATGAGCCACTGTGCCCGGCCAGAAATCATTATCCTATGATTCTCAGGAGAACAGTTGTAATTCCAAGATCTTCCTTGGCTCCTATTGTTACCCCTGTAAAGCTTGCAGTAATTATGATCATTTACATATTTTTAAAAAAACTCTTTAATCAAGATAATCAACAAGTGAAGGGGAGACATGTTGATTTTCTAAGACACAATGAGCAGGGAATCTTCCTGCCCTCTTTGGGGTAAGGAAGTTACATGTGAACACTCTGGTTTTCTCTATACCTATTGAGAACATGTGTGAGACATGATGCAGCTCATCAAGTAATTATTGAATACTTGCTGTGTGCAGCTTCCTGTTCTAGGCACTGGAGATTCAAAGATGACTCACGATGTGTTTCCTGCCCTTGGACTCAAAATTTAACTAGTAAAACTGGTTAAAACAAACACAGAAAAAATTAATGCAATAACTGTTATAGTGGAAAGAAATGAGCTCGCAGCTAAAGGAGTAAGTCACTCCAGGAGTATCTCATTTCAGCTGGGTCTAAAGGATTAGCAAGGCATTAACAAGTGACACGAAGACATGTAAGGTGAAGAGCCATGATCAAAGACATAAAAGTCTACAAGAGTATTTGGGGGACAGCGAGTCATCTTACACCATCGGATGAGGGTGTATAGTGATGCTAAACCTTTAAAGACATTTGGAAAGCTTTCATTGTCTACCAGCATCAACTGCCAAGCCTAACCACTTCTAACATTTTAATTTTTTTTCCCCAAGATGGAGTCTTGCTCTGTTGCCCAGCCTGGAGTGCAGTGGTACCATCTTGGCTCACTGCAACCTCTGCCTTCCAGGTTCAAGCGATTCTCCTGCTTGAACCTCCCAAATTGCTGGGATTACAGGCACGCACCACCATGCCCAGCTAATTTTTGTATTTTTAGTAGAGATGGGTTTCACCATGTTGGCCAGGCTGGTCTCAATCTCCTGACCTCACGATCCAGCTGCCTTGGCCTCCCAAATTGCTGGGATTACAGGCATGAGCCACCAAGCCCAGCCTCTTCTAACATTTTAAAGACTCATCCTTCCATATCATCTCTTGCCTAGACTATAGGAGGTTTTTTTCCTTATTAATGTCTGCTTTTTTCAGACCCCTGTGAAAGCTTTATTTATTTATTTATTTATTTTTGAGACGGAGTTTTGCTCTTGTTGCCCAGGCTGGAGTACAATGGCATGATCTTGGCTCACCACAACCTCCACCTCCGGGGTTCAAGCAATTCTCCTGCCTCAGCCTCCCAAGTAGCTGGGATTACAGGCATGCGCCACCATGGCCGTCTAATTTTGTATTTTTAGTAGAGACAGGGTTTCTCCATGTTAGTCAGGCTGATCTCGAACTCCCAACCTCATATGATCTGCCCACCTCAGCCTCCCAAAGAGCTGGGATTACAGGCGTGAGCCACCATGCCGGCCTATTTATTTATTTATTTATTTATTTTGAGGTGGAGTCTTGCTCTGTGGCTCAGGCTGGAGTGCAGTGGTGAGATCTTGGCTCACTGCAGCTTCCGCCTCCCAGGTTCAAGCAATTCTCCTGCCTCAGCCTCCTGAGTAGCTGGGACTACAGTTGTGTGCCACCATGCCTGGCTAATGTTTTTGTATTTTTAGTAGAGATGGGGTTTCACCGTGTTAGCCAGGACGGTCTCGATCTCCTGACCTTGTGATCTGCCTGCCTCAGCCTCTCAAAGTGCTGGGGTTACCTCAGCCTCCCAAAGTGCTGGGGTTACCCCGGCCAGCCATATTTATTTTTTACCTCTCAGCTCAAATGACTGCTCTTTAAGGTATAAAGGACTGTTGCTAGACCTATATCCAATGTTTTAGAAGTTGATTTTGTTTTCTGTGCTGTTACTTACTTTTCCAAACATGCATGGATCACCCTTTATAATCCATCTCTATATTTTTCATTTTGCAAAACACCTTCATGTCTGCCTTTTCAAGTGATGCTCACAGCTCTATTTGATGAGCCAGGCAGTTTTGTCCTAAATTCAGAAATGAAGTGAGTTGCTCAGGGTTGTCCAGCAACTTGTTGGCAAAATCAGAATGAGTACAGTAGTCTCTCCCTTGTTCACAGCTTCACTTTCTGCTATTTTCTGCTATTGGTTACCCATGGTCAACTGCAGTCTGAAAATACTAAATGGAAACTTCCAGAAATAAACAATTCATAAGTTTCAAATTGCACACCATTCTGAGTAGAGTGGTGAAATCTCACAACATCCAGCTGCATACTGCCTGGAATGTGACTTGTTCCATTGTCCAGCATACCCATGCTGTGTACACTACCTATTAGCCACTTAGCAGCCATCTCAGTTATCAGATTGATAACACATACTATATATAGGGTTCAGGACTATCCTTGATTTCAGACATCCACCAGAGAGCTTGGAACATATCCCCCATAAAAAATGGGGGACTGTAGGCTTGGTGTGGTGGCTCACGCCTATAATCCCAGCACTTTGGGAGGCTAAGGTGGGTGAATCACGAGGTCAGGAGTTCGAGACCAGCCTGACCAACATGGTGAAACCCCTGTCTCTACTAAAAATACAAAAATTAGCAGGTGTGGTGGCGTGTGCCTGTCATCCCATCTACTCAGGAGGCTGAGGGAGGGGAATCACTTGGGAACCTGGGAGGTGGAGGTTGCAGTGAGCCAAGATTGCGCCACTGCACTCCAGCCTGGGTGACAGAGCGAGACTCTGTTTCCGAAAAAAAAAAAAAAAAAAGAAAGATGGGATCTCACTCTGTCGCCCAGGCTGAAGTGCAATGGCGTAATCATAGCTCACTGCAGCCTTTAACTCCCGGGCTCAAGCAATCCTCCTGAGTCTCTAGGACTACAGGCACATGCCACCATGTCTGGCTAATTAAAAAAAAATTATTTATAGAGACAGGGTCTCACTATGTTGCCCAGGCTGGGAAGGGCTTTAATTGTGGAAACTTCAGGCTCTCAGGCAGACAGCAGAGGTATTTAGGTGATGACTTATTAATCTGTAAGTATGTCCTGAATAACTGCTGAGGACCCAGGTCTATGTTCGAGGTTAGGTAATACCAGAGATAGATAGAGGATGTCCCTAGCCCTCGAGTGCCTTCTATTTCGTTTTATATTAGTGTGGAAATATCAGACTAAACCTCGAGTATTAGTAGGTAAAAGTCAAGGATGAAAAGGGAAGTGTAAACGTATAGGCTACAGGTGTGGAAAGAATGGAGCATCACTGGACATCACAGTAGTCATATGAAACTGCATGCTAAAACGAGCGTGACTTTCAAGCCTGTGCTTCTAGCCTTTACCCACTCTGGCCCAGGCTACTCTTGCTTTTTTTTTTTTTTTTTTTTTTTGATATGGGGTCTCACTCTGTTGCCCAGGCTATCGGGCAGTGGTGCAATCACGGCTCACGCAGCCCTGACCTCCCGGACTCAAGTTATCCTCCTGCTTCAGCCTCCTCGGTAGCTGATGCTACAGGTGCACACCACCATGCCCAGCTAATTTTTGTATTTTTTGTAGAGATGGGGTTTTGCCATGTTGCCCAGGCTGGTCTCAAACTCCTGAGCTCAAGCAATCCACCTGCTTCAGCCTCCCAAACTGCTGGGATTACAAGCGTGAGCCACCAGGCCCAGACTCTTGCTGCTTCTAATGGTAACTGCAGGCTTCTCCCTGCTTCCGGCCTCCTCCCTCTCACAGCTGCCAGAGTGACCTTCCCAAAGCACACACGTGATCACAAACCCCCCCTGCTTCAAGCCCACGGGTGGCTCCCCAGTAACCTGGGATAAATTCCAAACTCCTCAGCCACTCCACAAGGCCTCCCATGACCAACCTGCTGCTCACCCCCTCAGCCTCATCTCTAACTGCCCCCTCTGGCCCCTGGGGATTCAGCTTGCTTGCTTCCTCCACCAGTCTGACCTCAGTCCTCTCTCCCTCTGTTGTCCCCTCCTCAGGCTTCTGTTCCATTCCTTAATTGGGATCCTGGTGGTGAAAGTGCATTCTAAAGCTCTATGCCCCATGGGGGGACTAGGGAGTGTTTTTGAGTTTCCAGGCTTCTTCCACACTGAACATATGGTACTTTCACACTCAAAGTGCTTTTCAGGTTGCTTTTGACATAAGACAAGGCCATCAGTTGGGAAGGTGTATTTAAGGGAAACCAGAGCTAGAGACAGATTTTAGAGGTATTCATCAAAAGATATTTCTGGACCACTTACTCTGTATCTGGCCTTGGGTGCTGGGCATAGCAAAGGCAGATGCAGCCTGAACAAATAGAGAATTGGCTGGCGCCACGCCAGACCTGCTGAATTAGAATCTCCAGGGAAGTTCTCAGGTGAATCTTAAAACTGGGTAAGTTGGAAAGCCCTAACCTGATTTCATTTGTAAGACATATCCAGGATAGGCAAATCTGTAGAGACAGAAAGTAGATTAGTGGTTGCCTGGGGGTAGGGAGGAGAATATGGAAGCGCAGGGATGACAGCTAAGGGGTGCAGGGTTTCTTTTTGGGTTGATGAAAATGTTCTAAAATTGTGGTAATGGCTGTGCAACTCTGAATATACTAAAAGCCATTGAATTGTACACTTTAAGTATTTATTTATTTTTTTGAGATGGAGTCTCACTCTTCACCTAGGTTGGAGTGCAGTGGCGTGATCTAACTCACTGCAACCTCCGCCTCCCGGGTTCAAGAGATTCTTCTGCCTCAGCCTCCCAAGTAGCTGGGATTAGAAGCATCCACTACCATACCCAGCTAATTTTTGTATTTTTTAGGTAGAGACAACATGGGGTTTCACTATGTTGGCCAGGCTGGTCAGGAACTCCTGACCTCAGGTGGTCCACCTGCCTTGGCCTCCAAAAGTGCTGGGATTACAGGCATGAGCCACTGCACCTGGCCAAATTGTACACTTTAAATGGTTGAATTGGATGGTATGTGCACTAAATCTCAAAAAGAGCTGTTTAAAAATAAATAAATAATAATAAAAAGGCTGGGTGTGATGCCTCATACCTGTGATCCCAGCACTTTAGAAGGCCAAGGTGGAAGGATCACTTGAGGCCAGCCTGGGCAACATAGCGAGACCACCTCTTTAGCAGGGCATAGTGGTGTGTGCCTATAGTCCCAGCTACTTGGTAGGCTGAGGCAAAAGGATCCCTTGAGCCCAGGAGTTCAACGTTACGGTGAGCCATGATCATACCACTGCACTCCAGCTAGGACAACAGAGCAAGACCCTGTCTCAAAAACAAAACAAAACACTTGGACCAAGTTCTAGAGGGAAGGTACCCACCTCAGACCTGGGTGGTTACTCAGTAAAATTGTCAGCATATATTATGAATGTATGTTCCAGAGGATACAAAGTAAATAAGCAATTGCAGGCCAGGTGTGGTGGTTCATGCCTGTAATCCCAGCACTTTGGGAGGCCAAGGTGGGTGGATCGCCTGAGGTAAGGAGTTTGAGACCAGCCTGACCAACATGGAGAAACCCCGTCTCTACTAAAAATACAAAATTAGCCGGGCATGGTGGCACATGCCAGTAATCCCAGCTACTCGGGAGGCTGAGGCAGGACAATCGCTTGAACCCAGGAGGCGGAGGTTGTGGTGAGCTGAGATCATGCCATTGCACTCCAGCCTAGGCAACAAGAGTGAAACTCTATCTCAAAAAAAAAAAAATAAATAAATAAAATAAAAGCAATTGCAGTGAAGTGTGATTAGTCTTATAGAAGGGAACGTGCAGGCTCCTGTGACAAGAGCAGGTGGGCGTGCAGCTTCTTAAATAAATATATGGGCCAGGTGCCGTGGCTCACACCTGTAATCCCAGCAGTTTGGGAGGCTGAGGCGGGTGGGTCACTTGGGGTTAGGAGTTAGAGATCAGCCTGGCCAACAAGGTGAAACCTCGTCTCTACCAAAAATACAAAAATTAGCTGGGTGTGGTGGTGGGCATCTATAATCCCAGCAACTCCAGAGGCTGACGCACAAGAATCGCTTGAATCCGGGAGGCAGAAGTTACAGTGAGCTGAGATCGCACCACTGCACTCAGCCTGGGCAACAGCACAAGACTCCATATCAAAAAATATATATATTTAGGGCATTTAATTGGGAGGATTCTGATGGCTGGGATGTGGGTACAGAGGAAAGAGTAAGGATGAGGCTCTGTTATATGGCTTGGGTACCTGGGAAATTGGTAACCACTAGAGCTGTTGGAGGAGAAACAAGTTTTGAGAAGATGTTGAGTCTGATTTTGAGCATGTTAAGTTTGAAATGCCCCAGATATTCAAAAGGAAGTATCCAGTGAGCAGTTGGATGTGGGGGTCTGGAAGCAAGGTAAGAACCATGTGAATGATTGGCATGCAGCCTCAGCATGTGGATGGAAGCCAGTGGAATGGGGAGATCTTCTAGGGGTATGTTTTGAGCGAGGAGGAAAGGGCCTAGAATGGAACCCTGTGGGGTGATTTTTATTTTTTAAGTAGAGACAACATGGGATTTCACCATGTTAAGACATGCCTGAGGAGGAGAAGGTTGTAAGGAGATTGAGGAGACAGCTAGAAATCTAGGCGTTGCGTATAGCAATTCAGCTGCTCTCAGTCAGCATTCACTGAGTGTCCATATGCCCTGTGTATCTGGAGACAAGTGAGACAGGTGAGACTTGACCCTTGACATTAAACTCAGAGTAGTGGCCATCACCCAATTGCCATCAACCTTCTGAAACAGGAGACCCCTTTCTCGCAGGCCGATGTCAGTCCTATTTTCTAAATGATAGATTGTGCTTCATTAGCAGTTTATATGAGGCACTGGAGTCCTTCCCAAGCTCACCATCCTGTATCACCCAGGCCCAGAAAAGCCAGGCCTTGCAGCCAAGCCAAGAGCCTTCTGTCCATAGGAGATGGATGGCCTGAAAGGTCACTCCAGGAGTGTCTGGGGTGGGGACGGGGGTATGGAGGGAAAGGAGGGTCATGTCATATGTCTGGGGTTCAGCAAATTGTACCCACATACCAGGCACAGAAACATACAAGGAAGGCACCCCCGCTCTGTGGGCGAGACAAAGCAGCAATCCTCTTCCCACATGCCAACCCATCTGCTTCTTTGCCTTCACAAACGTGCCTTTTTTCTTTCTTCTTTTTTTGGTCCTCTGCAGCTTGGAATACATGAGGAAGAAGAGTGGGAGACAGGAGGAAAGGTAAGGTTGGGAGAGGGCAAAAGGAAAGGAGGGGAGTAGAGGGAACACTCTATCGATTGCCAGCACAATAAACTGTATCATGGACTACTTCAGCCTGGCCTCTGTTTTGCATTGTGTGCAGATCAGTTTCCTCTGGGCAGAGTCTCAGAGATGATGGCCAAGGCGACTGTGGCCTCAATGGACTTAACTGATAGGGCACTTCTCAGTGTGTCACAGGCCTTGGAAGCCCACTTCCATCTGTCCCCTCAGAGGCTGGGCAGACACTTTCCCTGCCCTGATACCTTTGACTCATGATGGTATCGTCAGCTGCCCATCACCTGGGGCAGGGGGCTCCCAACTGTCCTCAGTCCCAGACAGCAGGAACACGTGCCTCCCTGACCCACATGACAGCAAGGTAGGGGGTGGGAGAATGCTATGGTCAGGTTTGCCCTGTGGGAGGCCCCTGTGAGGCAGAGGGGGTCGGGAGAGATATAGAGGTGGGAGGACAAGGGTTCTCCCTGCCCCTCCACCATCTCAGGGACCTGGGCATGGGCCTGGGTGTAGGAGGCCATTCAGCCTGCCTTCAAGCCACTGATGGAGAGAGGCCGATTGGCTGTCCTGGGGTTGATTCATGCTGCTCTGAGCCAGATGGGCATCATGTGCTTCACCTGGCTGTGCTCACAGTGCCCTCATTCTAGCTTCTGTCCCCTTCTGATCCTCACACCCATGCCTGGCTAGAGCTGAATACTAGGCTCTGGCCTCAAGACTCTGCAGAGCACAAAGAGTCCAGGGTCTGTCCCTTCCCAGCATTGGAGAGCAGGGATTCTTAGTGACAACTCCAGTGGACCCCTTAGCTGGGATGATGACATTTTTCCATCCTCCATTTCTTGTTCAAGCCCTGCCCTCTCCTGTGTACTGAGCTGTAAGCTCATGCTGGCTCAGTCACCCCCATCTGCACTTTCCCAGGACCTGGTCAACCAGTGTTCACTTCCTCTTTCCCCGCTATGACAGGCTATGCTTTTGATGCAGGTGGATAGCCCTGCTCTACCAATGGGCCTCTTGTGGGGGCCTCAGGACTGAGGGCTGCTAGGGCTGGTTCTGGGATTGCTGGCCTCCTGCAGGGACCCCTGGGGCAGGCCCCAGCTGTGGCCAGCCTTGGGTGCTGGCCTGGTCTCCATCATTTGTTTGCCTCCTCTGCCCCATGCTGCTCCAGCTGACCACCCCAAATACTGAGCTGCACCATCCCGTGCCACCCTTCGTTACCCAGAGAGCAAAGAGCCGCGCCAGTGTGCAGAGGGCTGCCTGCCTGCCCCTGCCCACCCTCGCCCCAGCGTCTGGAATGAGCCACCTGCATCCACACAGGTGCTTCCTGTGCTTCTTCCTGTTGCCGTTTTTCTGCTCAGCTTGGCTTCCCCAGCAGGTGGTTAAGGCCCCAGCCAAACCTCTTCATACCTAGCTCTAAAACACTGGGGGGCAGGGCTCCCTAGGGATCTGGGTCACCCTCCAGGGGACTGTTGGCACCTCACTGGCTCTTCCTGAGGGCAGGCTCCCCAACGTGACACGTCCTGCACAGGCCAAGCTGCTGCCACAGGTCCTGGGACATCAGAGTAGCCTCAATGATTCGGGGAGGCGCTGCCTGTGCACCATCTCCTTGCCCCTGGATACTGGAAGTGCTGAGGGAGAGGGGAAGGGTGGAGAGCCTGTTTCTCCAGCCACAGGTGTGGGCCTCCCTCAGCCCCTCCTTAGAACAGCCCTGCCATCCTGAAGTCCCACCCCACACTTCAGTTCCTCACGCAGGACTCAGCCTTCTGGGGTTAACACATTCACTGGCCAGGCAGCTCTGGGGCAAGGTGAGGCGGGGCAAAGACAAGCCCTCTCCTGGGATCTCTGCTTCCTGAAGCAGCACAGGTTGGCTGGCTGTTGGGGATCACAGAGTTCAGGCACGTTTGTTATTACAGAGGGGGAGACGGCTGGGGAGGGAAGGGACTTGCTGTCTTGGGTCACAGGTTAGCCTCCCAGGTCCCAGCTCTTCCCCTCCGCAAGGAGCTCCTTTCCCCTGCCACCCAGCCTCAAGGAGCTCCTTCAGCCCCCTCTGCAGAAAGCTGCCCAGGCTGCAGAAGACCCAAACCTGGCATCTGCTGACGCAGATCTGCTGCCCCCTGGTGGGCAGAAGCTCCAGCCACCCCCGTGCCTCCTTTCCCTTCCTGTTTTTCCTTTCCCTTCCCCTTTGCTCCCAGGCCACAGCCTGGGATTGGCACGCTTTGGTGTTTTCTGGGCCAACTCCAGTTTAGCTCCACCTTGGGCCATAGTTCCCAGGCCCAGGGTAGGCCCCACCTGCAGACTGAACCACCCTTTTCCCCTGCTGTCTTCTCCAAGCCCAGTTCCAGCCTCTGGGCTTTCTTCCACCTGGATTTCCAGGGCAAGTGCACATGGCACTGTCACAGCTGCAGTGTGGACACACCAGTGTCAGGCAGGGCCACAGCCAGAGCGTGTTGGAGCAGAGGGTCAGGAGTGTACCAGGCCGTGTAGGAAAGGCATTTTACTTTTTTATTTTCTGTAAAACTCTGTAAATAAAATACAAAACCAAGGGATGTGGCTGGGCAGAGGCAGGGTGGCCAAGCCCCAGACACTGATTTGTGGCAAGGGATGTGCTGAGCCGAGGCTGGGAGGCACTTGACTGCAGGCACTGACTCTCCAACCCCAGGGGCAACAGAAGAATATATTAGATTTTCATTGCTAGGAATCTGTGGGGGAGGGGTATCTGGAGCCAGCCCTTACCCTCCCTGCCAGTGCCTGGTGAGCCCTGAAAGTGGGGAGAAAGGGGCGCCAGGAACCCAGGGGTGAATAGTTTAGAATGCTGTGCTGGCCATGCTGCCAGGCCCAAAGATGCGGGGCAGGGCATCCAGGGACTCCTCCAGCCGTCGATGGGCAGACTGTCCCTCTTCTCCTGTAATGAGTGAGGATGGGGTCAGGGGTGGCCCTAGCCCCATCCCACTCTCCCACCCCTGGCGCCATCTCTCCTACTCCCATCAGCCAAGATGTCCCAGAACTCCACCCATCTCTCCCATCCCCCAGCCTCACCACACTGCTGTAGGCTCTGCCGGGCAGCTTCCCTCACAGCTTCTGTGTCAGTTTGGCAGAGGTACACCAGGGGCTCAATGCCCTCGGGAGCCTGTCAGGGGAGGGAGCATTGAGGTGGGCTCAGGGGAGCAGATGGGAGGGTTTCAGGGGTGGGGGTGCTGGAAGGGGACAGAGGGGTGGGAGTGTTGGCAGGGGTCACCTTGATGCAGCCTAGGGCCAGGCAGCCAGCCACACGAGTCTGCACGTCCTCATCCTCCAGCTGGTCCAGGAAGCACAGGAGGGCCTGTGGAAGGGCAGGAGGACAGACTTAGCCAGACGCTGGGAGCCCAGGACCCCAGCCCTCGCCCTCAAGAGAGCCCTGTCCGACTCACCCTCTCCCGGAAGGCAGGGCCCAGTGACAGGCTCCGGAGCTGGGTGCTGACAGCAGCCATGACCTTGTTGTTGCCATGGACGAGCAGGGAGCTGAGGGCCCGCAGCCCGTCCCTTCGCAGACGCCCCTCGGGCGCCAATCTCAGGGCCTTCAGCACAACAGCCTGGTCATCCGAGTTCAGATGCCGCACCAGTAACACTGAAAAAAGGGGATATGGTGGGTGGGTGGGCAAGGTGGCAGGGTGAGGAGCCCCCGAGGGTGGGGAGGGCTTGTCCTCATGTCCTCAGACCCAAAGAGGCCACTATGTGATCAGGGCCACCACCTCACCCTCCTCAGCGGTCTCGGTCACGTAGGCCTCCATGGTGGGGCTGTCCAAGGTTTCCACAAAACTCCAGAACTGGAAGACTGTGAGCTGCTCTCCAGGCCCTGGCTGGGGCCTTCTGGGCAGCTTCTGCCCCAGGGCATCCTCCAGGAACTTCACACACACTGCAGGAGGCAGTAGCATGGGCCTCAGAGTTTGGGTGAACACAAGCTTTTAGAGGGGAGAGATGCTCCTATCCTAGGCTCAGGTCCAGAGGCCCCCTGTTCAAACCCCACCCATCTGGGTCCTTCTGCTCTAAGGCCCAAGTCTTTGTTGGTCTCCTCGGTGCCCAGTTCATTTATCTGTGTGGGCTGACCTGGCTTCCCTGAGCTTCCTGTCACTGGGAATCTGAGCAAGGGTGGGAGGAGGAGGCAGCCCACTCACCAGCCTCAGCCAAGCCTGGCTGGCGCAGGGAGAGGCGGGCACCATACTGGTTGCAGAAGGTGAGAAGCACCCGCTCCACCGGGCAGAGGAAGCAGCTGAGTCCCTCTGTGCACTGGTCCCAGAAGGTCAGGAAGCCAGGCCGAGAGGCCGAGAACTGCACCACTGTGAGGGGGTGAGGGAAACTGTCAGCAATAGAGCAGGCGGGTGAGTAGAGAGCATGCAGATGGCGGTAGGCTGAGGTAGGAGCTTCAGGGCAGATGGCAGAGCCCGAACCCCTAAGGCCTTTACCTTCCTGGGCAGAGCTGGCCGGGATCTCCCACCGCCTGCTGAACTCGCATACTGCCTCCAGCACTCGGGCTTCCCGCAGCAGCCGCTCTAGGGCCCATGCCTCCTGGCAGCGCAGGGGCCCAAATGTGCCCAGTTTCTGGAGAACATGGGTAGCCAAGTAGCTCAGGCCTCAGGGTAGGGCTTGGGAGGATCGTGCTCAAGGACAAATCCCAGCATGCACTGGGGGAGGTTGGGGTTGCAGAGTTGGGAGATACTCCATTCAGCAAGGGCCAGATGCCAAGGGCCCTGGGGCACGGGGGTGTGGCAGTCAGAGGAGGTATAGAGGACCAGGATGGAAGGGCAGGACTCCCTGGGGTTAGGGGTTACAAGGGAAGGGTGGGGGAACACCATCAGCCTCACCAGCAGGAGGCGACTGCAGTGGTACAGGTGCCGGACCAAGGCAGCGTCCAGAGCTGGACACCCCGTGCTGAGGGGGCGGGCACTGGGTGAGTCTATGCTGTCCTCAGCCCCAGCCTCCGGGCTGCTTGGAGGCCTGAGAGAAAAATGGGGTCAACCACCCGACAGGCACACACCACCACCTGGTCACCAGCATTTATTTTTATTAAGCTTCCCCCATCCCAGAAAGGAAGAAGATGATGCACTGACAGCAGACAGTGGGGTAAGTTCATGGAGGATTTCCAGAAGGAGGAAGGGGCTGGGACCAGCAGGTAGTAGTACGGATCTCTGGAGTCAGTCTGCCCCATGCTACCTCCAGCTGGGACCACTGGGGATGGCATGGGTAGGAGTAAGCTGCAGGCAGGATGGTTTATGACAAGTGGACTGCAAAGGGTGCAGGGCCTGGGGCTGTAGCCTGGGCAGCAGCAGAGGAAGGAGGGACCTGGCACAACTCTCAACTGGGAACCAGCAAAGGCCACTCCAGGACTGACAGTTGAGGGGCCAGGGCCTCTGGGAGAGTCGGGGTCGAGAAGGAGCGGGGCAGTGCTGGGGTCCCAGGGTGCACGGTGAGACACTGAGAGAGCTCTTTCAAAGGGCAGGTCCAAGGTGAGGCCAAGGGGAAGAGGAGGGGCTGGAGGCACCCAAGCTGATGGGGACCAGCAGGGGAGGCAGACATTACAGAGGTGAGGAGGGCAGTCAGAAGCAGTAGGGACACATGTAGGGTTGGAGACATGGGCATGAAGGACATAGGAGGGGTGGACACAGGTGCACCTGCCAGCAACTCAGTCCTCACGTGCTCCACCTGGCCCTGCCTCACCTGTCCTCTCCTTTGACTTTCTCGCAATTCACCTGTTCCACCTTCCCCTGGTCCTGCCTCACCTTTTCCCTCTCACCTAGCCTCACACTCATCTTGCCTAGCCCCCTCACCTGTCCCCAGGAACATCATTGTCTTCATCTTCGTCTTCATTGAGGAAGCTGAAGCTCTCCAAGGCATGCTCCACAGTGATGCTGAGACTGGAGGCCCGGCTGCGAGTCAGACCTTGTCTCTGCTGAGGTTGTTAAGGACATTAGAGCGGCTGCTGCCCCCTGGCTGCCCTCCCTGGTTGTCCTAGCCCAGCCCAGCCCTCCTCACCATGAGCAGACTCTCTAGTCGGGTCACCTCCTGCTCCAGGCCCTGCAGCTCAGGAAACTGGCCACGGTAGTCATCCAGGGCAGCCATTAGGGCCCCCAGTGCCTCCTCCAGGCTCCTGTCCCCAGACCCTCCGGCTGCCCTTGGGACTGGGGTCTGGACAGCCATGGCCAGGCTAAGGTCTGAATGCTGGGGTGCAGGGGTTGGGGGTGAGGGAGTGGGGCTTAGACTCTGAACCACAGACTCTGGGGGATCTGGGGCAGGGCTTGTGAGGAGTTTCCTACTGGAATGGGCAGGACTTGGGTGGGGGGTTCTGGGGGCTATAGGGTCTGCCTGAGTGTAGGAATTGGAGGCTGGGGGACTACAGGGAAGGGAGTCAGTGCCTGGGAGGGTGGGGTCTGAGTGTTTAGAGGGGCTGGAGAGGGTAGCAAGTTCTACAGAAGTGGAAGGGCTTACATTTATAAGGATGGGGCTTGTGGTGGGATGGGTGGGGCTTGTGGAGGTATGGGTGGGGCTTGTGGTAGGATGGGTGGGGCTTGTGGCAGTCTGGATAGGCCCATAGCACTGGGGGTAGGACTTGTAGTGGTGGGAGGTGACATCCTGGTTTTGTGGGTGGGACTTGTAGTGGTGGGAGTTGACATCCTGGTTTTGTGGGTGGGACTTGTGGGGGTATGGGTGGGGCTTGTGGGGGTATGGGTGGGGCTTGTGGAAGTATGAGTGGGGCTTGCTGTGGTATGGGTAGGGCTCGGCATAGTGTGGGTGGGGCTTGTGGTAGTCTGGACTGGGCCTATGATATTGAGGGTAGGGCCTATAGTAGTAAGGGTAGAGATTATGGGCTTGTGGGTGGAGCCTGTAGTAGTGTGAGTGGGGGGGCTTGGAGCACTGTGGGTAGGGGTAATGGCACTATAGGTAGAGCCTGTAGTGGTGTGAGTGGGGCCTGGCAGTTCTGAAGGGCCACAGTCTGTGGACTTATGAACTGAGTCTAGGTGTGCAGATGGGGCAGGGTCTGTAGATGTGGGGACAGAGCCTGTTGTACCGAGGGTGGAGCTTGTGGCAGAGTGGCCAGGGTCCAGGGCAGGAGGAACAGGACTGGGGTGCTCTCCATGGGTGGGAGCTGGGTGTGTAGGTGGGCTAGGTCCCCAGGCTAGGCTTTCTGGGCCAACGGCCTCCACTGAAGCCTCAGCCAAGGCAGCGTCTACACTAGCCTCACTGATGTGGCTCAGAGTCCGACTGTAGGGTGCATGCCCATTTGCCAGGACTGGGGCCACGGCCCCCTCCTCATCCAAGGGCCCAGAGCTGGGGGTCTCAGGCCTACGGAAGGCAACTTGGATGGGAAGGGGTTCAGGCTGCTGCACCAGGGGCCTAGGGGCTGATGAGTGTCGGGCAGTGCCTGAGAGCTGTGGGCTGGATGAGTCGTCTGAAGATTCGGATGACAAGGACCATGCTGTCCCATTCTCCAGCTCCTCCTGCCGTCGCAGCATGTTCTGAGAAAGAGGAGAGGGCATTTCAGAACCACCCCCAGGGAGCCTCTGGGGGAAGACGAGGCCTGGACCTAGGCTATGACTCACATAGAAAGCCTGTTCCCGAAGTGAGGGTGTGTCCGGTGGGCTCTGGCTATAGGTGGAGAAGCGCTTGGTGACTGTGGAGGCCTTGTTGACAGAAGAAGCGGCTGAGGGCTGGTCATCCTTGTCGAAGGGGCTGGGAAGAGAAGAGGCTGTTGGCAGGTGCCACAGCCCTCCTGGCCCTCCTCCAAGCCTCTCAGCCCCACCAACCTCCATGTGACTTCCAGGCTGAGCTTGATGGTGCCAAGGTCATTGATATCCACAGCCACAACCTGGGGCAGGGCAGCAAACAGGTCCTTGGTCTCACAGGAGACACTGCCCACAACCACATGGTTGGCCAGGCCCTTCAGTTCTGTCACCTGTAGCCAAGAGTGCAAGGTAGGGTCACAAGGGTGCAGGGGCTATGAGATAATGGGAAATCTGAGGTCTGCATTTGCGTATAACTTATAAAATGGTCATAGGAGGCTGAGGCAGGAGGATCACGTAAGGCCAGGAGTTCAAGACCAGCCTGGGTAACATGGCAAGACTCTGTCTCAAAAAAAAAAAAAAAAAAAAAAAAAAAAAAAAAAGGCCGGGTGCGGTGGCTCACGCTTGTAATCCCAGCACTTTGGGAGGCCGAGGTGGGCGGATCACGACGTCAGGAGATCGAGACCACGGTGAAACCCCGTCTCTACTAAAAATACAAAAAATTAGCCGGGCGTGGTGGCGGGCGCCTGTCGTCCCAGTTACTCGGAGAGGCTGAGGCAGGAGAATGGCGTGAACCCGGGAGGCGGAGCTTGCAGTGAGCCGAGATTGCGCCACCTCACTCCAGCCTGGGCGACAGAGCGAGACTCCCTCTCAAACAAACAAACAAAAATTTTAGCCAGGCATGGTGGTGCACCTGTAGTCCCAGCTACTTGGGAGGCTGAAGTGGGAGGATGGGTTGAGCCCAGGAGTTTGAGACTGCAGTGAGGTATGATTGCACTGCTGCACTCCAGCCTGGGTGACAGAGTGAGACCCGCCATCTCCTAGATAGACAGATAGATAGATAGATAGATAGATAGATAGATAGATAGATAGACAGACACATGCATGCTCATGGAGCCATGGATGCTGGAAGCATCCTGGGAGCATGGGAATCACAGAGGTCTGCATGGTAGGGTCACTGAGGTCATAGAGGTCACAGCCTCATGGGAGCTTAGGAGGTCAAATATTCACAGGGTCAGAAGATCATGAGGAGGTCACAGGGTCAGGAGGACATGATGTCCTAAAAGTCACAAAGATTGTTCCTCTCAGGGCCACAGACATCATGAAGGTCATAGAATCATATCTTCACAGGGCTATGGAGCCATGAAGGGATCACAGGAGTAAGGGGACTCAGGGTAATGGGGGTCACAAGGGGTTCACAGGACCATGGTGGCCTGTTGTCCTGGGCAGAGACATCACCTTGATAGACAGAAATTCCGTGAGTAGAGGGAGAAAGATGGTTTCTTCACTGTCCCACACCTGCTTTCCACTACCCTCAATTCGGCCCCGTAGTTTCCAGCGCTGACGCCCATATTTCATGCAGATCTGGGGGAACAGGTGGGATGAGGGAGCCTAGGTGTTGGGACCCTACTGACCCAGCCCTTCCCTGCACATTCTCATACCTCATACTGATCGCCCACACACAGCCTGGCGAAGCCAGCCAGCCCTGAGAGTTGGAGGAGAAGGCGAGAAGTCGGTGAGCCATATTGGGGGTCTTCAGCATACTCCCTCCGGACCCTCACCTGCCCCCACAACTCAGTACCTTTCATTCGGAGATGAAACTCGCCCAGCTGTGCCTCCAGCTCGCTCTCCAGCAGACACATGCTCTGGGAGGGAGGGGCAGGGACAGGAGGGTGTCAAGAGCCAGCCACTAGCCCTGCCACACCCTGTGCCTCTGCCTCATGGGCACCCATCCCTCACCTCCGTGTACTCGCGATGCCCCCGAGTGGCCTCTGCCAGGCTGTCCCGGGCCTCTCGGCTCCCCGGGGACCCAGTGGTGTAGGCACGGACCATGTTGTAGGCACCATCCCGGAGACGCCGCTGGACACAGTATGCCTCATACAGCTCATCGATCTGGGAAGGTGAGTGGGGTGACAGTAGGGGGACTGAGACTCACCTCTGGGGTTACTCACCTCTGGGGTTGTTCATCCAGGGCCTGGCACCACCCCTCTTCTCCCTATGATATCCAACCCCGTACCCCACTCTGCACACATGCTACACTCGTACCTTGCTGGCATGGAACTCCAGTCGTCGCAGGAAGCGTTCAATGGACTTGACTTGCTGGGGGAGAGGTGGGTCAGGAGGGGCCTGAGGCCCAGGGCCCTTACCCTCCCTGTGAGCCAACCCCTTCCAGTACCATTCCATGCATACTCACCTTGTCCAGATCATACAGGAAGCCCTGCAGGGGGTGGGGAGAAGGGGCAAATATTTAGGAGGGATGAGGAGGACTCCAGCAGAGGCACTCAGACTCATCACAGCTCCCCTCTCTCACACCACAGTCCACAAGCACTCCCGTCACAGTAGCAACTGACGCCCCTTCCTGCTGGTCTAGCCCTTAGTGGATGCTGGTAGCACAGATCTGGTCCCTTCAGCCCCCTCCAGGACCCCTCCTCCCACCTCTTCCCTGGGATTCCTTTTCCTGCAGCCCCCTGGGGAGAGCTCTGTGCTTCCTTGTGCAAGGTTCCCTCTGCAGGGGAACTCCCATCAAGACCCGGCAGAAGTGTTCCCTCCTCCGGGAAGCCCTAACCTCTTCCCAAGAAGCACCATGCAGCAGTACCACTGCTCAGTACCACTGCAGCAGAATCTCCTGCTGTCCATGTCTGTAGGGGTCCCACCTACCCCACTGGAAGCTCCTGGAGCAGGTACTGAGTCCCAAGCAGAAAGTATGCACTGCAAAGTTTGGTGATAGAAAAGCCCCTCAGCCTTTCCTGATATCCCCTTTTCTACTCACACCTGAACCAGATCACTTCAGAAAATAGCCCAGATATCACCGAGGGCTGCCCTTGCCCAGCCCTCCACACCAAAGAGGCAAAGGGCATCCCTACCTCCCGCCACTCACCAAGCGGGAATTCCTCTTGGACTCCCTTATCTGCCCCTGGAGTTTCTCCTGCTCCTGCTGGTGCACTTCCAAGTAGGCCCTGAGGAAAGGGGCGACCACAAGAATGAACTCGGCTCTCCAGCCTCATGCTGCCCAGGGTGCAGACAGCAGGGAGAGGGCATGGGGCTGGAGAAGATTCCTACTAGCAGGATGCGGGCTTGGGGAGGGATCCCGGGACAGGGCTGGGAAGAGAGGAGCTGCTCACGTCAGGCCCCGCTTCAGCGCCGTGTACACCAGGTCCAGCCGCTCGGGCTGCGGCACCTTGGCGGCTGGGTGAGCCACGGAAAACATCCTGGACACTCGGGAGAGCGCGGGGGGCTTCCGTGGGGGCCCCGGCGGGCTGAAGACCGGGAAGCTCCTGAAGGAGAGGCTGTCCTCAGAAAGAGGAGAGCAGGAGTCCCCCAGACTCTCACTACGCACCCCCAGACCCTCACTAGCGACCAGTCCCAGCCCCATCTGACGCCCTTTGACCCCACCAACCCTGCGCGGCGGCGTACCTGGGTCCCCGCTCGTGGTTGCCGAGGACGCCTGCGAAGGACTGGCTCCTACTGACCCGGGCGCTGAGCAGGCGGCGCTGCGGCCGCACCGACAGGGACATCATGGAGTGAGTCCGCGCGGGGCTCCCTGCGGGGGATCGGGGGGGTGTCCAGTACCAGTCGGATCCCCGAAGCCCTCTCCCCGCAGCTGGAATCCAGGGCTGGCGCAGGTCTTTCCTGTCGCTAGGCACAGCTGCCCCAGCGGGCTCCGGCCGGGTCCTCCTAGTCCCGCCGACCCGGGCGCTAATGACAGGCCAGCCGCAGGCGACTCGCCCTCGGACTCAGCGTGGCCTCGGCTCGGCCCCCACTTCCTGCCGAGGTGCGGGCTCCGCCTGCCGCGGGGCAGGAAGGGGGGTCGCGCGGGGACCCTCCTCCGGCTGGGAAGGGGCAGGAAAGGGGCGGCGCGCGCGAAGAATGTGCGGAAGCGCCTGTTTACCCGGGGGCGGGGCAGCCTCCCCAGCCCTGCCCCCGATGTCCCCCCAGGGCACCCGGAGCTCGGGCGCCCCCACCCCGGGAGGCCAAGGAGGTCACGGGGCGGGGCGGGGCCACGCTCGGAGCCCTGCGGAGCTGCCCCACAGGCCCAGCCGGTGCGGGTTTGTCGCCCGCTCCCCGCCCGCCCGCCAGCGTGACCTGCTCCCCCAGCCCCCACCGGCCCCGGCGTCCCGGCGCCCTCCAGGCAGGGGGATTCCCAGAGCTGGGCGAGATGCCGAGAAGGGCCCCGCCCCCTCCTCTTTCCTGCGGCTCCCACCTGGAAACTGAGTCACTGACGTGCGCCTCCACCCCAGCATCGGCGGGGAGAGCTCCTCGGCAGACCCCCACCCCGCTTCGGCGAAACACGCACTCTTGGCCCCCGAACCCGGCCTGCGCCCCCTGGGGCCAGTCCCTGAGCTTTCGCAGCCCCGAGCCGGGTCCTACCTCTCTTCTTGGTGTTCATGGTGGGTCCGGGACGGCCCACGACCCGCGCTCGCCCCCCGCGGACCCTGCGGCCCTGGCCACTTCAAGCCGCCCGGCTGGGCTCCCGGCTCGCTCCCAGCGGCTCTGGCTCGGCTTCGGCTCCTCCCGGCGCCGCCCCCCGCCCAGTTCCTGCCGCCTGACTCAGCCCGCCTGGATGGGGCGGGACCGGTGACTGGGGTTCCCCTCGGGGAGGGGACCGACGGGGGGGTAGAGGGTCTTCTCGGCTAGGGTCAGTAACATGCGTAAAGGAATTTGAGCATGGAGATGAATATGAAGGGATAGAATGAAGGCGCTAAGTGGAGGAAGTATCGGACATTAGAGTAGGGGGCTTAAAGAGTCGCTATTGAGGCCGGGCGCGGTGGCTCACGCCTGTAATCTCAGCACTTTGGGAGGCCGAGGCGGGCGGATCACGAGGTCAGGAGTTCGAGATCAGCCTGACCAACAAGGTGAAACCCCGTCTCTACTAAAAATACAAAAATTAGCCGGGCGTGGTGGCGCGCGCTTGTAATCCCAGCTACTCAGGAGGCTGAGGCAGGAGAATCGCTTGAACTCAGCATGAGCACTCCCCTCCTCCCAGGACCCAGGAGAAAGGATCAGGTCTGGCTGCCAGCCAGGGCCTCCTCCCCAGTCAAGCTGCATCCTAGGCTAATGCCCCATCCTTCCTGCCCCCAGCTCACATGGGCCTCTCAGGTTCTGCGTTCCCAGTTCCCATCCTGATCCCCCTCCCCAGTATCTCTCTTTTTTTTTCTGTGTCTCCCAGGCTGTAGTGCAGTGGCACAATCTTGGCTCACTGCAACCTCTGCCTCTCAGATTCAAGCGATTCTCCTGCCTCAGGCTCCCAAATAGCTGGTATTACAAGCACCCACCACTATGCCTGGCTAATGTTTGTATTTTTAGTACAGACGGGGTTTCACCATGTTGGCCAGGCTGGTCTCGAACTCCTGACCTCAAGTGATCAGCCTGCCTCATTTTCCCAAAGTGCTGGGATTACAGTCATGAGCCACCGCGCCCAGCCTGTCTCTTCTTTGAATATCCCATGTCCGCCTCTAGCCTGGATAGATGCCACCATGCCCATCCCTCCCTTGACCTTGGAGGAGCTGGATGCTCCCCCATCCCATAAACACTCTTGCTCCTTGAGGCTCAATTCTCCCATACCGTGCTTACTTTCTCCCCAAGAGGCTGGGTTGGGCCCAGGGGTCTGCATTTCCACAAGTTCCCTCTCCTCCCGGCAGATTCAGATGCAAGAGGTCCGGGGACCTCAGTTTGAGATATGTTATTCTCCCCTCCTCCTTGAAGGTGAAGCCTGGGTACCCTGCACCCTACACTGGTGACCTGTGCTTTCCCATGGATTGCCTGCCTAATGCTGGCCTCTCTGCTCCCTTCAGCCATCCCCAGCCTTATCACATGTCTTTGGAATGCCCCCTTCCTAAACCACAACCACACTGATGCAACCCTCAGGCTTTCCATCACCCCCACCTCACCTGCCTTTTACCTGAGACCTCTGGCCCCTTGAGCCCTCACCCATTTATTCACCTATTCACTGGGTGGCAACCTTGTGCCAAGGATGTGCCAGTCACTGGAGATACAGCCCAGAATTTCACAGACACCACCCTGTGCAGAGCTCACAGTCCGCCTCTGCTTTCTTTTCTCCTGCTAGCTCCCTCCTACCTTCTCTTCTGTACCTTCCCTGCACAGCCTCCTCCCCAGCCTGGATCCACAGCCACCATCCCATCACTTGCCTGCTGCAAGTATCCTCAGCACTGCGCGCCTCTCTCCCAGCTGGCAGAAACCAGCCCTGGGGAACCCAACTCCTGGACTTCTCTACACCTGCACACAGGTTGGCAGGAGTTGCCAGAGGTCTTGGCACAGCAGCCTGGCTGGAATCACAGAGCAATCCTCAACCTTGGCCAGGCCCTCACTGCCCACCTGGCAAATCCTCAAGTATGACCCTAGTCATCTTTCTCCTTTTGGGGTGTTTCAGACTTTCTCCACAAGTCTCAGACAAGCTCAAGTCACTCCCACATGAAAAATAAAAACGGACTGGGTGCGGTGGTTCATGCCTATAATCCTAACACTTTGAGAGGCAGAGGCGGGTGGATCACTTGAGGTCAGGAGTTCGAGACCAGCTTGGCCAACATGGTGAAACACCATCTCTGCTAAAAATGCAAAAATTAGCTGGGTGTGGTCGTGCACGCCTGTAGTGTCAGCTACCTGGGAGGCTGAGGCAGGAGGATCTCTTGAACCTGGGACGCAGAGGCTGCAGAGAGCTGATATCGTGCCACTGCACTCCAGGCTGGGTGACAGAGCGGGAGGCAGTCTCAAAAAAAAAAAAAAAAAAGAAAGAAAGAAAAAAAGAAAACCCTGGAAACTGTCCAGATGCCTGTCAATGAATAATGGAATTACCACATAGCAAAAAGAATGAAAAATATACAGTGACATGCAACAATATGGGTGAATCTGAGAGCAAACCCAAGAGAGGACAAATGTATGATCCCCTTGATAGTAAGTTCAAAAGCAAGCAAAACTAATCTATGGTGATAGAAGTCAGCCTGGGAGTCTCCCTCCAGGTGTTGTGACTGAAGAAGCCACAAGGGTCTTCCAGGGTGCTGGTAATGTCCTATTTCCTGCTCTGGGTTAAATTTCCTGATCCCATATGAGTGTGTTCTCTTATGAAAATGTACAGAGTTGTACAATTAGGACATACACACTTTTTGTGTGCCTATTATATTTCAATGTAAAATTGGTTATAAATAATTACAAAATGTTGGACCTGTGCGGTGGCTTATGCCTGTAATCCCAGCACTTTGGGAGGCTGAGGCAGGTGGATCACTTGAGGCTACGAGTTTGAGACCAGCCTGGCCAACATGGTGAAACCCTGACTCTATTAAAAACACAAAAATTAGCCAGGCATGGTGGCATGGCCTGTAGTCCCAGCTACTCGGGAGGCTGAGGCATGAGAATTGCTGAACCCAGGAGGCAGTCAGCCGAGGTTGCACTGCACTATAGCCTAGGTGACAGAGCAAGATTCTTTCTAAAAAAAAACAAAAAATTACAAAAAAGAAATGACTCAGCCCAGTGCAGCGGCTCATGCCTGTAATCCTAGTACTTTGGGAGGCCGAGGCAGGTGGATCACCTGAAGTAAGGAGTTCGAGACCAGCCTGACCAACTTGGTGAAACCCAGTCTCTACTAAAAAAAAAGAAAAAACCACATACGAAATTAGCCGGGCGTGGTGGCACATGACTGTAATCCCAATTACTCGGAAGACTGAGGCAGGAGAACCGCTTGAACCCGGGAGGTGGAGGTTGCAGTGAGCCAAGATCACACCATTGCACTCCAGCCTGGGCAACAAGAGCAAAACTCCGTCTAAAAAAAAAAAAAAAAAAAAAGAGACTGCCTGTGGACCTTCTGTCTTTCTCCAGCTACCCCATTCCTTACTCCACCTCTCTCCTCTCCTTTCAAAGCCAAGTGTGTCTTGAAGAGATGTCTACCTGCATTTTCTCACTACACCCACCTGCTCCTCTTCCGACCCTGGTCCAGTTTCTGTACTCACCACTGGACAAGGTCACCAGTGACCTCCCTGTTGCTGAACCCAGTGCCCATGTTTTATCCTTATCCTGCTTGATCTCAGCAAAGCTTTTGGACTTCGTGGTTCCCCTCCTCTTCTTTAAGCCTTTCCTTCCCCTGAATTTCAAGAGACAATACGCTGGTTTTCTATCTACCTCTCTGGCTGCATATCTTACTTTCCCACAGAGGCTGCTTCTCTCCTCCCATCCCTGAATGGGCCTTATCCTCCCCGTCCTTGGGCTGTGCACAGATCCTGCAGCTCAATGCCATCTAAATGTTGCTGGCTTCCTTATCTCTCCTCCACCCAAGCCACTCTTCTGAGCACCAGGCCTCTGTATCCAACTGCCTGCTTGCTGCCTCCCCAGATGCTGCGTGCACTGTCATAGTGCATGCTGGGTTCCCAAACCAAAGTCACCACTTTCCACCTGACTCTCCCCAGTCTCAACTTCTCCATGACACCCCACCATCTATGTACTCTGTTGTTCAAGACAGAAACTAGGAGTCATCCTGGATGTCTCAGCCCCCATGGCCACTCAGTCACCCCCTCCTGCCAGGTCTGGCTCTTAAATCTCTCTGCAATCTGCCCCCTCACCTCTACCCCTATAGCCAGAATTCAGGTCCAAGCCATCACCAACTCTCTCCTCGAGTCCTACAGCTGGGCTTCTGATGAGCTAGAACCTTCCTGAAGGACTTCCTGTCTCCACTCTAACCTGCAATCATCCGTTCGTTATTCAGTAACAACCCTGACCTTAAAATTGTAGCCGCTTGACTATGCCAAAAACTATCCTTTATTGAGAGCATTCTATATGCCAGGTATTGAGCTTAGCAAACATCATCTCATTTAATCCTGGCAACAGCCTTATGGGGGTAAGTCCTATTAGCCCCACTTCGCACCTGAGAAACCTGAGGCTGTGTGACCTTGGGCAAGACACTTATTCAGCCTTTTGGGCTTCAGACATCCATCTGTAAAAAGAGGACAATAATAATAATAACAACAGCTATTTCCCAATGCTGCTGGGAGGATGAAATGAGATCTCCTCTCATGAAGATGTCCCTCTATAGGAAGTGTTTGGGGAAGGGAGAATTGTATGTGGGGTAGGGACGTTGAGGTGGACTCACCATACCTAATTTTTTTTTTTTTTTTTAAGACAAGGTCTCACTCTGTCACCCAGGTCTCAGTGCAGCAGTGTGTTCATAGCTCACTGCAGCCTTGAACTCCTGGGCTCAAGCGATCTTACTGCCTTAGCCTCCTAAGTAGCTGGAACCACAGGCATGCACCACCATGCCTAGCTAACATCTTACTGTGAACACACAACAAATACTAACTGCAGGCTGGGCGCGGTGGCTCACGCCTGTAATCCCAGCACTTTGGGAGGCCGAGGCAGGTGGATCATGAGGTCAGGAGATCGAGACCATCCTGGCTAACATGGTGAAACCCCGTCTCTACTAAATATACAAAAAAAATTAGCCAGGCGTGGTGGTGGGCGCCTGTAGTCCCAGCTACTCGGTAGGCTGAGGAGGGAGAGTGGCGTGAGCCCGGGAGGTGGAGCTTGCAGTGAGCCAAGATCGCGCCACTGCACTCCAGCCTGGGCGACAGACAGAGCAAGACTCCGTCTCAAAAAACAAAACAAAACAGTCACATAGCTGGTAAGTGTCAAGACCATGATTCAAACCCAGGCTGTCTGACCCCAGGACTCTAAATCTTTAATATCACTCTATTCAGACTGATGTGAAATAGCCACAGCCACTCTTGTCCCAGGGAGAAAGCCCAGACTCTCTAACATGACCCACGAGGCCCTTCAGGATCTGTCCTGTCCCTCACATTATTTCAGCCACTCCTCCCCTCCCAGTCCCCTGCTTTCTCTGTTCCAGCAACTGAGACCCTCTCTCAATACCTGCAAGCTTCTTCAGAATCTGACCGGCAGCCCCCATCGCTCCTATTCCTTCTTCCCACTACTCAGCCCCAAGTCCCTCTCCTTCCTCAAGTCTACCCTATGACTTCCTCCAGGAAGCAGGCCCTGGGTTGGTTCCCCCTTTTTGACTTCCTCCCTCTGAACCCCGAGACTACATAACCCAGTTGTCAGTTCTCCTTTAGGGCCTGTCTTCCCACCAGACTGAACCTTGTGAGGCCTGGGGCATATCTGCTTGGCTCACTACAGTGCTCTGGGGGTCCTGTAGCACCTGGGAGATAAAGGAGGGGGAGCAGTGGGGGAAGCTGGGCTGCCTAGACACTGAGCTGTTTGTTGGTGGGGAGGATTTCAAGTCTGTGTCCACCCCAACTCCCCTACTCCACATACAATCCTCCCTCTCCCTTCCCACTGGCTGATGGTATCATTTACCATCAGCAAATGGGGCTCTGCTCCCTGGGATGACGCAGGGTGGGGATCCCCTGGGATTCTGGACTTGGAAATGGCTGACTGTTCCATCACTTTTCGCTCTCTGGTTGGCCCTCTGCTGCCACCATCCCCCGAGTCCCATAGAAACCAGGATGTCTAACTGTTGGTACAAATGACCATCATAATGTCCATCTGAGTGACCGCTTCAGGAGATGGGTGAGCAGGATTGCCCTTGCTGGATGACAGCAGGTAGGGAAAGAGCTGAACCCCTTGAGCTAAGGCAGAAGGGCCACCTCAACTGGTGGGGGACTGGCTGATAAGAGCCAGGGGACTCTCTGGGCTCATGTCAGCCCTATAGTCTGTTCCCAGGATGGGAAATAACCCAGATCCAAGGTTCCAAAGGTTATGGGGCTTGCAGCACAGCCAGGTCAGGATGGCCGTGAGTGGAGCCCTGACCTGCCCGCATGGCCCCAGATCCTGCAGCCCCGCTACACTTCCTACACACCAAGACTGGCACACCCGGGTGCGGCGGAATATCCCGCCACCTCGGCTGCCCATCTCAGCACTGTGCCAGGCCAGCCGCCTCTCTGGGAGGCCCCGGGGCCGCCCCGACCGAGGTAAACAGAGGCTAAAAATAACCTGGGCAAGGGGCGGCTGCAAGGGAGAAGGGGGTCCCCTCTGAGCCTGTCCTTGTCTCCATGGCAACTGCCCCCAAACCCGGCGGCTGACGTCATCTCGCAGCTGCCCAAGCGCATAGGACGGAGGGGGAGCGGCGCAGCCCCGGACCCCCCACCCCGGAACCGGGCGGAGGCTGTCGGGTGGCCTCACTTCCTGCCGGCCCCCTCCCTGGTCAGCTGGTTACATTCCCTGGCCGCGCGCTAGGAACAGGGCGGCTTCCCCCGGGCCGGGCCTGACCAGGGCTGAGTCCGAGCGGCGGCGCAGAGGGGCCGCCGTGACTCACCCGCGCCCTCCCCGCCCGCTTCTCCCCAGCAGGACCTAGCCCGGAGTCCTGAGTCCTCCCCTCACCCGCACCCAAACCCAGATCCCTGGGGTGGCTCACCTTGCTCCTCTCTCCCGCCGCAGTCACAGGACCCAAGCCGGAGAGAGGGGTGGAAGAAGGAGCTATGCCAGTCCTCCTTGTCCCGCTGGAGTATTTTGTACCTCAGCCCCCAATTATCATCCCTCTCCTCCCTCCAATACCACGGAGGTGGGTGTCGCAGGGGCAAGGACTCAGATCTAATCCCGCTTCTCCCAAACCAGCTGTGTGACCTTGAGAATACTACTAACCTCTCTGGGCCTGTTACGGCCAGATGGTCATAACCCTCCTCAGATGCTGTGGTTGGCCGAATGCGGCAGGCCCAGGGCGCGGCCCCGCAGATTGCAGCCAGGGCACAAGGATTGTTACATGAGGCTGCGCACAGTAGGTGCTGGGGCGGCCAGCCTGGACATGCGTTAGAACTGGCTGGGGAGGGTCTGTAGGGGAGGCCAGACTCAGGCCTCACCCTGGAGAGGAGGACAAAGGGTGCTGAATCGAGACAGAATCCGACCTCTAGCCCTGGTGAGCAGCCCCTTGCCCAAACCAGTTCTGCAGAGTGCCCAGGCCCGGCTGTTGCAAGAACCTTGCGCCAACCTCCATTTCCAGGGAAAAGCTCTGTTCCCCGACAAGGACGATCCTCTCCGGCTTCGGCTACGCCAGGTTTAGGCGGAGAGCCCGGCTCCAGCCCAGGCTCGGTCACCTCGGGGCCCGCCACAAAGCTGCTTAGGCCGGCCCCTAGAGCCAGGAGGATTAGCTCAGCTCCTAGGCCGGCCCGCACCCTTCGTCGCCCCCTCCCCATTTCCAGCCCAGCCTCCCCTGCGGCGAAGGCAGCAAGGGCTCCCGGGGAGCGCGCGTGCCAGGGCCCAGGCTGGCGCCTTGAGCCCGCCCTCTGGCCTGGCCCACCCCAGCGCCCTGGGGCACCGGCCGCCAGGGCCTTGCCATGGGAGGAAGGCAGCAGCGCCAGGCGCTGCAGGCCCGGAGGCGGCGGCTTTTGTGGGAGAAGCTGCGTTCTCCAAGCCCGGGGGGAGGGGAGGGAAGACAAGGCGCGGCCGGGGTCCAGGGGATGGGGTGAGGCGGGACAGAGCCGCAGATCCCGGACCCACCGGGTGGCGCCGGCGGGGGGCACCAGAACCTCCGCGCCTGCTCCCCTCCCGGCCTGCAGCCCCGGAAACGGCGCGGACACTCACATGGCTGCGCTGGGCTGCGCGGACCTCGCTCTGTCCTTGCGCTCGGAGGTGCCCGGCCTGGTCGCGCCGCAGCTGCCGCTGTCGTTGCCGCCGCCGGCGCCGGCCCCTCCCTCCGCCCGCCGCCCCGCCGCCCCTCCCCTGGCCCGCCGGGCCCCACCCCCTGCGCTCCCGCGGCTCCCGCAGCCCTGGAGGCGCCCACGGCTCGCTCCGCCCTCTCGGGTAACGGGGCAGGCCGGTGGCCCATGCAGCCCACCAGCTTGCAGGGAGGGCAGACCCTGGGGGATGTGAGGGCGGCTTTCTGGGAACCTCAAGCAGACCCTAAAACGGTGAGCGCCAGGGAGCCTCGCCTGCTTGTCCCCTCCCCAGATCCCTGGGGCTCTGGAGACCTTGCGGGCCCCCTGTCTGTGGCCACCTGAAACAGGTCCTGGAGCTGCTACTGCTGGCTTAGGCTGGTTGGTGGAAAGGATCCAGGGCTGTTTTGGTGAAGGCCTTGGGGAGTCCAGAAGCCGCCTGGCACCTTCTGGGTCCAGACGCTGCCCTTCAGCCCTGCCATTTCAGCCAGCTTCAGCTTCCCCCCTGTAGAGGCAGGCCGCCCTTTCTGCCACTGTCTGGCTGGTAAGTCCAGGCTCATAGCCGGGTCATGCATTCCCCACTCATTGGGTACTGGTTTCCGGGCAGTCGGGTTGGGGACGCTGGCAGGGTCCCGGTACAGGGCCATGTGTTGGCTAACCCAGTCCTTTCCAAAGCCGGGGCTGGAATGCTGGCCCTCCACACAGTGGGTAAAGGTGGGGCTGAGAGTTGACCCCATGTTGGGGTCAAAGGGCCAGTTCCACTCCCCCGCTCCTCCCATCAATCAGACACCCCTGGCCCCTTCCAACCTGGACACCCCTGAGGCTTCTCCAGGCCTTGCACTCCTGCAGCCCCTCATGTATGTCAGAGGACACCTACCCAGGAATGGTTTCAGGGACAGTAAGAGGTCCCTGAATATCTGTACCCCGCCCCCACCAGTCCTGAGGGCTGTTTTTTTGTGTGTTTTGCTTGTTTGCTTGGTTTTGTTTGGTCGGGTTTGTTTGTTTTTTTTTTTTGAGACAGAGTGTCGCTGTCGCCCAGGCTGGAATGCAGTGCAAGCTCCACCTCCCAGGTTCATGCCATTCTCCTGCCTCAGCCTCCTGAGTAGCTGGGACTACAGGCGCCCGCCACCACGCCTGGCTAATTTTTTGTATTTTTAGTAGAGATGGTGTTTCACCATGTTAGCCAGGATGGTCTCGATCTCCTGACCTCGTGATCTGCCCGCCTTGGCCTCCTAAAGTGCTGGGATTACAGGCGTGAGCCACCGCGCCCAGCCTGTTTGGTCGGTTTTTTAGAGATGGGCTTTCTTCATGTTGCTCAGACTGGTCTCTAACTGGGCTCAAGCGATCCTCCCACCTCGGCCTCCCAAAGTACTGGAATTACAGGCTTGAGCCACCTCTGCCTCACAGTTCTCCACTCTCCAGCCCCTCCTCTTGGGCTTCCTTTGTAGTGCCCTTTTCTTTCTTTTTTGTTTTTTTTTTTTGGCGGGGGGGGACAGAGTCTCCCTCTGTTACCCAGGCTGGAGTGTAGTGGCATGATCTCGGCTCACTGCATCCTCCACCTTCTAATTTTTATATTTTTGGTAGAGATGGGGTTTCACCATGTTGGCCAGGCTAGCCTCCAACTCCTGGCCTCAAGTGATCCACCCGCCCTGGCCTCTCAAAGTGCTGGGATTACAGGCGTGAGCCACTGGGCCGGTCAGTGCCCTTTTCTCTGAAGTCCTTAAACCTGGGCATGACTTCCAGGGGCTGAGTTCTTCTCTTTATTCCCCCTACCCTAAAATATCATCCAGTCTCAGGGCTCCCATCCATTCACTGCTGACCATCCCAAACTTCCCTCTGTGCCCAGAGCCTTCTCCTGTTTCAGAGCCCCTGGCTGCTTTCTGGTTGACTCACCAGTCGTCATGATTGTCCCCATCCCTGCAAAGCGCCACTGTCTACCCAGGCATCCACCTGAGCTAGAGACTGGGGTTCTCTGGAGTTCTCAAAGCTGGCACCAATTGGCCTCTGCCCACCCCTAAAGTCACCCCTCAGCCGGGCATCTTCTGTGTACCTTCTCTGCAGACACCCTCTGTTCCAGCCTCCTATTGACTCCCTTCATACTACTCACCATGGCCAGGCAGCAGTGTACACGCCATGTGTGCTTATGGGCCTGAGCCTGCCTGACTGTGTTGTCTCTAAGTAGTGTGGGGGTAGGAACCACAGAAGTCCTTATCATCATGGTCCCTGGCTCACAGTGGGAGTTCAAGAAATATTTGTTGAATGAGCAAGTAACTGAACGTATAAATGCATGAGCCCTTGGCATCCCCCTCTCCTGCCCTCACCTTCCTTCAGCCGCCCAGTCCTCTTGCTTCTTTCTCCCTAACATCTTTTGAATTAATTCCCTCCCCCTACCATGCCCACCCACTCCAGTGGATAGTCCATACTTTGTGGTGGGGCCTCCGAGGCCCAGGAGATCTGGCCTCAGATGACCTCACCTCCTTATCTTGCACTTATTCTGCGGCCCCTGTGATCTGGCTTCCACTACACTCCCAGCCTGCAGCTCCCTGGATGCAGCCTCCACCCTCTGGCCTCTGCCTTTTATCCCAGCCTCCCTTCTGCCTAGGATGCTTCTCCCCCTCATCCACTTGGAAAACAGCTCAGATGTCCCCTCCTCCAGGGAACCTGTGTCCTCTGAGCACCCATTACTGTCTATTGTCCTTGTCCATGGCCAGGCTTGTGACCACCAGACCAGGCACAGATGGGGCTGCAGTGATTAAATGGAACACCTGGGAGTTCACCTGGCTCTTCCCCCACATCCAAGGGGCCTCGAGGGGAGGGCAGCATCCCTCCGAGGGTCACAGGGTGCTGGTGGCCTTCAAGGCCTCTCCCTAACAATTGGTGAGCTAAGCACAGGGGAGGACACAGCTTGAAACCCACTTCACAGAGGAGACACCTGAAGCTCAGGGAAGGCAAGAACTTCCCATAGAAACTGTCACATCATTGGGAAGGGCAGACTCTGAGCTCCAGCTTGGCTCCCTGGGTCGTGGTCAGTTCGGCCCTGTTTGAATCGGGCATCATTTACTGAGCCCCGTCCTCTGCCTGGGACTCAGCTGGTAGCTGTGGTGTGTGTAGAAAGGAATTATGAGCACTTCTAACCACTGGGAGATCACATTCTCAGAGGAGTGGACTCAGGCCTGAGAAAAATCCCTGGGACAGACAGCAGAGGGTGGTGAGAGCCGCAATGAACCCCCAGTCCTCACACATGGCGCTGCTAGTTCCATTTTCGGAAGCAATGCAGTTCAAGTCCAAAACCCCAGAAAAACCGCGGCGTCCCTCACCCCACCCTACAGCCCCCGTGGATGACAACTCTCTGCTATGCAATGCCCTCCCCTCCCGCCATCCCAGCTTTCTGTGAACGGATAGAATAGAAGCTTGCCCTGGACTGTGCCTGGGGCCACATCATTCATTCATTTGCCAGATATACAGCAAGCATTTGTGGAATGTCGGCTGTGCCCGGGGTTCCCTGGGGGGATCAGAGGTGAGATCTCCCTAGTCCCTTCCCACAGGGCTCACAGTCAAAGAGAACAGGTATGTCCAAGTCTCTGCACCTCCCGAGTCCCCAAATGCTGAGGGTGTGTGTGTATGTGAGTGTGTGGGACCGTGTCTGTGTGCACATGTGTGCTAGTTAGGAAGGGCTTTGCAGAGAAGGGGCCCTTAGCGTGGCTTGTTGTTGGGGCTCCCTAGGCAGACAGTGGGTAGGTCCTGGGAGGAGCAGCTGAGGCTGGGGGAGCAACAGAGTTTAAGCCACAGGAGGAAGGAGCAGCCTCTTTTGCTGGACCAGAGCAAAAGCTGGAGAATTGTGCACGGGGCCTTGGGGCTGGCTGGGGAGCAAGGATTTTACCCTTGGGGTGATGGGGAGCCTGGGCTTTAGGCTCGGGATTTTGTGGTCATATCTGTGCTTTGCAAACATCACTCAGGCACTGTGTGTGTGCGTATGAGGGGAGGCAGGAGGCCTCAAGGAGGCTGGTGCAATTTCCAGCCCAGTGGATGGTGGCCTGGGCCAGGGTGGGGGCAGTGGGGATGGAGAGAAGGAGACATTTAAGAGATGTCCAGGAGGCAGAATGCAGAGCTTGGTGACTGAAGGGATGTGGAGTCTGGAGAGAGGGAGACATCCCAGATGAGGCAGGAGCTTTGGGCCTGGGTGATGGGTGGATAGTGGGATAGTGGTGTTTTTTTAATGAGGTGGGGAGGCCTGGAGGATCTGCTTAAGGGGAAGGTAATATGGTCAGTTTGGGCAGGTGGCATCTGAGGGATCTAGGGACCACCGAGGAGGAAGTGTCCAGAAGGCAGCTGGACAGGCAGGGAGAAGAGAGAGGGGTCTGAGCTGGAGACATCTTCTAGGGGGAACAGTGGTCAACTGGGTCACCAAGAGATCAAGTGAGGAAAGGCCCAAAGCACCACGGCCTGCAGGAGCACTTCAGTGCATGGTGGGGCAAAGGCAGGCTTGGAGGAGGTAGGTATGAGGCTTGCGGGTATGCTTGACCCACCACCAGCCTCCACACCCCTCCAGCCCCAGCCTGGACTCTACTTTCCTTTGTGTGTGTCAAAAGACAAGAGCCAGGGATGCTGCCCCACATTCAAGTCCTGGCTTTACCGCTCTCATCAGGCTCCTCCTGGAGCCATTTCTCCTTTCTGATGCTTTAAGTGCACCCATCTATTTAATCGTTAAAATTGCAATTTGAAGAAGTGCTGCATCTCATTAATAATCAACACAATGCAAACACAAACAACAGGAGACACTATTTTTTTTTGTTTGCCTCTGAGATGGGCAGTGATGAACATGATGTGTGAGTGGACACTCAAGAGAGTAGGAATTGGTTTAAATGTTTACGGGTAGGCTGGGTGTGGTAGTGGCTCACACCCGTAATCTCAGCACTTCAGGAGGCAAGGTGGGAGGATGACTTCAGCCCAGGAGTTAGAGATCAGCCTGGGCAACATAGTAAAACCCAGTCTCTACTAAAAACACAAAAATGAGCACGCCATGGTGGCTCATGCCTGTAATCCCAGCTCAAGAGACTGAGGTGGGAGAATCGCTTGAGCCCAGTAGGTTGAGGCTGCAGTGAGCCGTGATTGTGCCACTGCACCCCAGCCTGGGCAACAGAGCGAGACCCCCATCTCAAAAAAAAAAAAAAAGTTTAAGGGTAGCTTTTTCAGAATTTATCAGGATGGCAAGCGCAAACCTCCCTTTCACCAAATTTCAGCAAATTTACCCCAAAGAAATAGCTGTTCATGACCGGGCGCAGTGGCTCACGCCTGTAATCTCAGCACTTTGGGAGGCCGAGGCGGGCAGATCACGAGGTCAGGAGATCAAGACTATCCTGGCTAACACAGTGAAACCCCGTCTCTACTAAAAATACAAAAAATTAGCCAGGCTTGGTGGCGGGCGCCTGTAGTCCTAGCTACTCGGGAGGCTGAGGCAGGAGAATGGCGTGAATCCAGGAGGCAGAGGTTGCAGTGAGCCGAGATTGTGCCACTGCACTCCAGCCTGGGTGACAGAGCGAGACTCCGTCTAAAAAAAAAAAAAAGAAAAAAAAGAAATAGCTGTTCATGCAGGAAAACATCTATGCCAAAAGATGTTGACTACTGGGTTGGTTTTTTTGTTTGTTTGTTTTGTTTTGTTTTGTTTTGTTTTGTTTTTGACGGAGTCTCGCTCTGTCACTAGGCTGGAGTGCAGTGGTGCAATCTCGGCTCACTGCAACCTCTGCCTCCCGGGTTCAAGCGATCCTCATGCCTCAGCCTCCCAAGTAGCTGGGATTACAGGCACGCGCCACCATGCCCGGCTAATTTTTGTACTTTTAGTAGAGATGGGGTTTCACCATGTTGGCCAGGCTTGTCTTAAACTCCTGACCTCAGGTGATCTGCCTGCCTCGGCCTCCCAAAGTACTGGCTTGTTTAATCAGGGACAGAGGGATGACATAGTCCCTCAGTGGGAGATGGAGGGCTAAAGGAGGTGCACATAGGCCTGAGATGCGCCATAGCCACTGCAAATGGATAGCAGGCATGGATTGAGCATGTGCTATGAGCCTGGCATCATTCTGGATGCTGGGGACACAGTGACAGACTACTTCGGCAAGGTCCCTGCTCTCAAGTTTACACTCTGCCAAAGGAGACTGATAATAAATGAGTTAACATATAAACAAGATGATTTCACAGAGAGGGAGAGAGGAGAGCTGTGAAGAAGCCAAACCAGGTGATGTGGTTTGGAGTGGTGGGTCTGAGGGGCTGCTTTAGTCAGGTTGGTCAGGGAAGGCCTCTTTGAGGCAGTGACATTGGAGCTGAGACTTGAATGACAGGAAAGAAACAGTCACTGAACGACCCAGAGGAAGAGTGTCCCGGGCAGAGGGAACAGCAAAGGCGGGGTGGGGGGGGGTAGCTAGGAGGTGAGAATGAGCTAGTGGTGGTTGAGTCATGTGGGCTAGAGGAGAGGTCAGGAGGTGTGAGGTCTGAGAGGTGAGTGGGATGACGGCAGGGTAGGGAGTGAGGGTTTTATATCTGAACATGGAAAGGCACTCAATATAATAAGCATGGTGGAGGCCGGATGCGGTGGCTCATGCCTGTAATCCCAGCACTTTGGATGGCTGAGGTGGGCAGATCACGAGGTCAAGAGATCGAGACCATCCTGGCCAACATGGTGAAACCCCATCTCTACTAAAAATACAAAAATTGGCCAGGCACGGTGGCTCACGCCTGTGATCCCAGCACTTTGGGAGGCCGAGGCAGGTGGATCACCTGAGGTCAGGAGTTTGAGACCAGCCTGGCCAATATGGGGATACCCGTCTCTACTAAAAATACGAAATAAGCCAGGCATGGTGATGCATGTCTGTAATCCCAGCTACCCGGGAGGCTGAGGCAGGAGGTTGCTCGAACCTAGGAGGCGGAGGTTTCAGTAAGCCGAGATCGCGCCACTGCACTCCAGCCTGGGGGACAGAGCAAGACTCTGTCTCAAAAAAAAAAAAAAAAAAAAAAAAAAAGTATCTGGGCGTGGTAGTCCCAGCTACTCAGGAGGCTGAGGCAGGAGAATCACTTGAATCCGGGAGGCAGAGGTTGCAGTGAGCTGAGATGGCACCACTGCACTCCAGCCTGGCGACAGAGCAAGACTCTGTCTCAAAAAACAACAACAACAACAACAAACATGGTGGAGTGGAGAAAGTTCCAGAACAGCCTGCATAGCGGGAATCTCCTCAGGTGAGACCTGCATCCATAGGTCCTGAGGGCCACAATGCCCGTAATTTCTGGGCGTTGTACTTTCACTTGGTTTATTTTCTTCTTTGTATTTTTTCATACAAATAATGGTTTGCAATCAACATGGCATCGTTTTCAAAAGCAACATGGCCATTACTTATTGGGGCATCTCCAGGCTGGCCTCTGCACTGATGAGGTGTAAATTTCTAGGCTTGGCAATCGCTTCCCTGGGGACACCGCTTGAGGCTGGCCAGTGTCGCTGTCATTGTCCCCGCTAGTCCAGCCTCGGCCTCCAGGGGGAGCTGTGACCTGGGCGGTGCTCTCCTGGTTTGGGCAAGGGGTGGGGCGACTGACTGTGTGTCTCGCGGTCTGGGCTGGGCGTCCTTCCTTCCTTCCTGACTCCTTTCTCCTAAGGGACAAGTGGGAGGGACGTCTTCGCCTGTCCCAGCTCATGGGATGAACTGCTCCCCTGGGACCCTTTCAGCCCAGGCCCCCTGACAAAGGAAGGCTGCAGTGTGTGGTGCATAGTTTATTTCTGTGAGTTGCTAACGCTAGGTGAACTGCTCTGTCAGAGACTCGGAGGGTGTCGTGGTAGGAGAGACCCGGTCACCAGGCATCTGGAAATTCCCCGCTCCCTTCGGATGACGACCTGGGGCTGAGAATCCCCAAGCGGGGCCCGGCGCTGCTCCTAAGAAGTAAAGTTGGTCTTTGGCGCCACCGTCTGGGAAGTGTCTACACTGCAGTTACGGACTTGGCAAAATACCGCTAGCTCAAGGGGGTGCCGCTGGCGGCCAGTCCTGGGTTCAAGAACCGACAGTCACTGTAGAGTGCAGTGTACAACCTGTTCGGTTCTGTGTGACAGCTCTGCTGACACTCAGACCTGATCACGGATCCTGGGAACCCCACCACTACCATTAAAACCCCCTCCATATACCAAAGCCTCTTCAAGAGGGAGGAATGCTCCCTGTCCCTCCACTTCTCAGTCCTCTCCTCCTTTGACCTTTGCAGGCGTGTTGGGCACAGCTGGTTCTCCCCATCTTCTGAAGCGTCCTTTGACTTCTGTGATCCAAGAGAAGGATTTCTAGCTGCTTCTCTATCTCCCTTCATGCCCCTCAGTGGGCTCCTCCAGGAGCTCAACCCCCTTCCCTCATTCTTTTTTTTTTTTTTTTGAGATGGAGTCTCACTCTGTCGCCTAGGCTGGAGTGCAGTGGCACTATCTCGGCTCACTGCCACCTCTGCCTCCCAGGTTCAAGAGATTCTCCTGCCTCAGCCTCCTGAGTAGCTGGGATTACAGGTGCACACTCCACGCCCAGCTAATTTTTGTATTTTTAGTAGAGACGGGGTTTTACCACGTTGGTCAGGCTGCTCTCGAACTCTTGACCTCATGATCCGCCTGCCTCGGCCTCCCAAAGGGCTAGGATTACAGGCGTGACCCACAGCACCTAGCCACACCTCATTCTTGATACTTCTCTCCAGGGCACAACTTCAGGATCTCTTTTCTTTTTTCTCTTCTCTTCTCTTCTCTTCTCTTCTCTTCTCTTCTCTTCTCTTCTCTTCTTTCTCTTCTCTTCTCTTCTTTCTCTTCTCTTCTTTCTCTTCTCTTCTCTTCTCTTCTTTCTCTTCTTTCTTTCTTTCTTTCTCTTCTCTTCTCTTCTCTTCTCTTCTCTCTCCTCTCCTCTCCTCTCCTCTCTTCTCTTCTCTCTTTTCCGTCCCTTCCTTCCTTCCTTCTTTTTCTTTTCTTTTTTTGAGATGGGGTCTCACTGTCACTGGGTTGGAGTGCAGTGGCGCGATCTCAGCTCACTGCAACTTCCGCCTCCCAGGCTCAAGCGATCCTCCCACCTCAGCGTCCTGAGTAGCTGGGACCACAGGCACACACAACCATGCCTGGCTAAATTTTTTGTATTTTTGGTACAGACAGGGTTTCACCATGTTGTCCAGGCTGGTCTTGAACTCCTGAGCTCAAGTGATCTGCCCACCTCACCCTCCCAAAGTGCTGGGATAACAGGCATGAGCCACTGCACTTGGCCCTCAGAGCCTTTTTTTTTTTTTTTTTTTTTTTTTGAGACGGAGTTTTGCTCTTGTGACCCAGGCTAGAGTGCAATGGCGCCATCTCGGCTCACTGCAACCTCTGCCTCCCAGGTTCAAGCAATTCTCCTGCCTCAGCCTCCCGAGTAGCTGGGATTACAGGTGCCTGCCACCCACACCCAGCTAATTTTTGTATTTTTAGTAGGGACACGGTTTCACCATGTTGGCCAGGCTGGTCTCGAGCTCCTGATCTCAGGTGACCCACCCGCCTCAGCCTCCCACAGTGCTGGGATTACAGGCGTGAGCCACCACGCTGGCCAGAGCCTCCTTTTTATTCCCACAGTGATGATCCCCCTCATCCTCCACATCTCTTGCTCCACTTCCCCCACTTAGGATGACCTTCGAACACCTCCAAATCCATTGTGTAAAGTCAACCTGATCTCCTCCCTTCAGAACTGCCCTCCCTCCTGGGTCCCCATGTAATCTTTCCCCAGACCTCTTCCCTGACACCCTCCAGCCACCAAGTGAGTCCCCTCTTCCCTATGCCCACTGCCCTGCCCTTGGTCAGACTATCACTTGCCAAGGATACACATCACTCTTTGTGTCCCTCGATACACCCTGCCTTCCTGGCCTCTCCGTCTTTGCACAGGGTGGGCCCTGAAGTGGTTTTTTTTTTTTTTTTTTTTGAAACAGAGTCTTTCTCTGTTGCCCAGGCTGGAGTGCAGTGGCACAATCTCCACTCACTGCAACCTCCGCCTCCCAGGTTCAAGCAATTCTCCTGCCTCAGACTCCCAAGTAGATGGGATTACAGGTGTGCATCACCATGTGGCCAATTCTTTTTGCATTTTTTAGTAGAGGCCGGGTTTCATCATGTTGTCCAGGCTGGTCTCAAACTCCTGACCTCATGATCCACCCACCTCAGCCTCCCAAATTACTGGGATTACAGGCATGAGCCATTGCGCCTGGCCTGGGCCATGCAGTTGAACGCCTTTTCCTCTTTCCTTCACCTGCTTAACTGCTGCTCACCCTTGAAGTCTCAGCCGAGACACCACTTCCTTTGAGACAGTTTCCTGGACCACAGGCTGGGTCCGGAAGCTCTCCTTCTCTCTTACAAAGCCCTGTGCAGCCCCCTTCTCTGCCCTTGTCTGCCTCCTCTTCCAAGAGCGCCACCTGCTCTGCTCAGGTTTCCAAATCCCAAGACCGGGTGCAGGTTGAGTCACCTGCCTCTGTGCCCAATTCCCAGACTCAGAGGTCCCAGATCTCAGAGGTCACTGAGTTCCAGAGGGAGCAAGGCCATGCTTGAGGGTCGCCACAGTGAGCCAGTGGCCAGGCTGGGCTGGGACGCAGGACTCTTACCTTCCCCTCCAGGGCTCCCGTGCTCCCCCAGATGCCATCATGAGCAGAGTTGGGATTCTTGAGGGCCCAAGGGGCTTCAACCAGAAGGGACTTGGTGGGCTCCTGTCCTGGGGGGATGGCAGCCACCAGCCCAGGCTCTCGAGAGCCCAGGATGCTGGTGAGGGCTGTCCCAGGAAGCCAAGAGAGCCAGTGTCAGCACATCAAATGAACTGCCTCCTTCTCCAACAGGGCTGGGCCGTGGGAGTGCTGGCCAATGTGCCAGGCAGGGAGGACCTGAATTCCTGAAGGTGGTGGTGGCAGCTGTTAGGGTCCACAGGTTAATGATCTCCAACGTCACACAGAAGAGAATGTGCTGAGGTGTGACCTCCCTCACCCTGCCTTGGCTGTGTGGGGCACTGTCCCTCCAGGACTAACCCTGCTCCCCACTAGACTGAAGTCTGAAGATCAGCCCAGTCTTCCTTCAGGCCTCAATGCCCTCTCCCTTCCCCAGCCCGAGGGACTCCTGGCTCTTCTCAGAGGCCGCTCTGCGGAGTCCCTCTCCTGGGCCTTTGCTAATGCTGTGCCCTCTGCCTGTCCCAGAGGTGGGCCTGGCCCGTTTCTCAGGGAGCTCCTGAACACCAAGAAATTGAATTGCTTTGTAAATAAACAAAAAGTGCCAAATAAGCCTGCCTGTCACTTGGGAGATGGCCCTCTCCGCCCCAACAAATTTGCTAATCAAATAAATAACCTAAAATAGAATAGAAAGAACTCATCTAGACTTTTCTTGTACCTCTGCTCCCCAAACAGCTTCTCTTTTCAGGTCTCCAGAGCAGTCCTGTTCTCTCTAGCCCAGGCTTCTGTCAGAAATTCAGCCTGATCTTAATTAATTAATTATTATTTTTAATTAAAAAATTTTTAAATATATACAGACAGGTGGGTGTGGTGGCTTATGCCAGTAATCCCAGCACTTTGGAAGGCTGAGGCTGGCGGATCACCTGAGATCAGGAGTTTGAGACCAGCCTGGCCAACATGGCGAAACCCCATCAACTCCACTAAAAATACAAAAATTATTTGGGCATGGTGGTGCATGCCTATAACCCCAGCTACTAGGGAGGCTGAGGCAGGAGAGTCACTTGAACCCAGGAACCCAAGCAATATATATACACAACGAAGTTTCACCATGTTGCCCAGGCTGATCTTGAACTCCTGAGCTCAAGCAATCCACCCGCCTTGGCCTCCCAAAGTGTTGAGATTACAGCCATGAGCCACTGTGCCCAGCCTTATTATTTGAGTAAGGGTCTCACTCTTTCACCCAGGCTGGAGTGCAGTGTCATGATCATGGCTCACTGCAACTTTGAACTCCTGGGTTCAAGTGATCTTCTTGCCTCAGCTTCCTGAGTAGCTGGGACTATAAGTGTGTGCCAGTATGCCCAGCTAATTTCTTTTTTTAAATTTTTTCGTAAAGACAACGTCTCACTATTTTGCCCAGGCTAGTCTTGAACTACTGCCCTCAAGCAATCCTCCTGCCTCAGCCTCCCAAAGTGTTGGGATTACAGATGTAAGCCACCGTGCCCAGCCTCAGCTTGAACTTTATATCTGAATGATCCTCCCATAGGTGTTAGAGAAGCCTTCCAAGACCCCCATCCCAAACCTTCCTCCTTCTCACTTAACACAAGTGCAATGACTTGCTCAATGGCTGTGAGCTCTGTGGGGCCAGGGATGGTGGTGCCTCATTCACCAATCCATGTGCACTGCCTTCCGTAGGAACTGGATGGATGCGCAATGACTCTCTGTTGGATTATGAATGGCAGGGAGCCTTGCGCACTGGGATATTGTCTTCCTCTCTGGAGCTGCCCAGTTTTTTTTTTGTTTTTTTTTCCTGAGTAGATGCATCTCAGTCTTCTATTAATAAATTGCCCGGAGGCACAGACTCTCTCAGGCGAGCTGTCTGGTTCCTTGCTATTTCGCTAGTCTTTCTCACTGTTGTTTTTCTCCCTGAGTTTCCACCGGAGCAAGCGGCTTGACAGTTTCACACTAAAACTAAACACTTTCCCCAAGATTCATCCTTCCTTAGTTCCTGGAATCTGCTTTTCATCTTTTTTGGCTGATAAAGCCATTTACTGATCCAGGATTCAGTTCTCCACTGGAATTTCTTGCAGGAAATCTGAGAGTGGCAGGTGACATCATTTTTCACTCTGCCTGCCCCCTCTTGTCTCTGAATTTTCTTATCTAAAGCTCCAGATTTGTTGAATCATAAGAGGCAGTGGAGTTGTTAGTTTTTCCTTTGATTTAGGCAGCCCTCATTACACCATGGCCCTGTACTCCTAGGGGCTCACCCCAGGCCCTTTGTAGAGCTTCCAAGGCCCCCAACCTCCAAACCTTACAAAGACACAAAATCACCTGTGTTTCCTTGCTAAGTTTCCACATAATGACAACAACTGGCTCTCACTGGAAATCTAGAAAGCCGTAGGTTTATTTCTAATGTACTTTCAAAATGCCAACCCTTCTCACCCTTTCTAGCTACCCAGAAATCACACATACACACAAGTACAATTCCTAATTTGTAATAATCTAAAAGCTAAAATGAAAATTACAGAGTCCACAGCCTGAACATAGTCAGTGTTTATGTTGTGACTGAAACGACCTAGGGGTTTGGTCTAGGTCCTGCTGCTCGCCACACAGAAAGCCAATCACTGAAACGAGTATTGCCAGGAAAGAAGGCTTTATTTATGTATTGCAGCTGAGATGAGAGATCAGTCTCAAATCCGTCTCTTTGAACGAAATTAGGGGTTTAGGCCAGGTGTGGTGGCTCATGCCTGTAATCCCAGCACTTTGGGAGGCGGAGGGGGGCAGATCACGAGGTCAGGAGTTTGAGACCAGCCTGGCCAACATGGCAAAACCCCATCTCTACTAAAAATACAAAAATCAACCAGGCGTGATGGTGTGCGCCGATAATCCCAGCTACTCGGGAGGCTGATGCAGGAGAATCACTGAACCCAGGAGGCAGAGGTTGCAGTGAGCCAAGATCCTAACGCTGCACTCCAGCCTCAGTGACACAGCCAGACTTTGTATCAAAAAAAAAAAAAAAAGGCTAGGCGCAGTGGCTCACGCCTGTAATCCCAGCACTTTGGGAGGCCAAGGCGGGCAGATCACCTGAGGTCAGGGGTTCGAGACCAGCCTAGCCAGCATGATGAAACCCCATCTCTACTAAAAATACAAAAAATTGGCCAGACATGGTGGCAGGTGCCGGTAATCCCAGCTACTCAGGAGGCTGAGGTGGGAGAATTGCTTGAACCTGGGAAGCAGAGGTTGCAGTGAGCCAAGATCGTGCCACTGCACTCCAGCATGGGCAACAAGAGTGAAACTCTGTCTCAAAAAAAAAAAACAAACAAACAACTTTAGGGGTTTATATAGCAGAGAAGAAATGTGACCTTGTATGGGAAAACAGGAATTAGGGAAGGGCAAGGAAGAGGAGTTGGTTAATAGGAAGCAGGTGGCTGGTTAGGCAGTTATTTATTTATTTATTTAGAGACACAGTCTTACTCTGTCACCCAGGCTGCAGTGCAGTGGCGTGATCTCGGCTCACTGAAACCTCTGCCCCCTGGGTTCAAGTGATTCTTGTGCCTCAGCCTCTCAAGTAGCTGGGATTACAGGCATGCCACCATGCCTGGCTAATTTTTGTATTTTTAGGAGAGATGGGGGTTTGCCATGTTGGCCAGGCTGGTCTCAAACTCCTGACCTCAAGTGAGCCGCCTGCCTCAGTTTCCCAAAGTGCTAGGATTACAGGTGTGAGCCACTGTGCCCAGCCTGATTAGGCAGTTATGATGGGTATGGGGTCTGGTAACATATTGTCCAGATGCAGTGATCTGTTAAGTTTCAGTTCCTTGATACTACCTGGGAGGCCTGATGGTTGGTTTCCTGAGAAAGGAACTGAGACAAGACAAATGTAACTTTCTAAAGTTTTAAGAGTGGGAGGATCAAATCCTATGTTTATTCAAATAAACCATAAATGTCAATTCTAGGGGACAATTGGGCCGGTTTCAATATGGCAGACAGGAACATGCAGATGTTGCCCACACTCAGCCAGATGACCTGAGGGTGTGTGTCTGTGTGAACTTTGAGAGAATCTGTGGCAGCTGGGTGGGAGATGGAGTAGGACTTTAGGAACTGTTGATGCAACTGGAGAATGGTGGTAATATCTGGATGAGAATATATGTATTAGTCTGTTTTCATGCTGCTGATAAAGACATACCCAAGACTAGGAAGAAAAAGAGGTTTAATTGGACTTACAGCTCCACATGGCTGGGGAGGCCTCGGAATCATGGCGGGAGGCGATGGGCACTTCTTACATGGTGGCAGCAAGATAAAATGAAGAAGTTTCCACAAAAGCGGAAACCCCTGATAAAACCATCAGATCTCATGAGACTTATTCACTACCACGAGAACAGTACGGGGGAAGCCAACCCCATGATTCAAATTATCTCCCACTGGGTTCCCTCAACAACACATGGGAATTATGGGAGTATAATTCAAGATAAGATTTGGGTGGGGACACAGAGCCAAACCATATCAGTATATAACATCTCAGTGTGTTTTGTTTTGTTTTGTTGTGTTTTGAGACAGAGTCTTGCTCTGTTACCCTGGCTGGAGTACGACAACATCATAGCTCACTGCAACCCCAAACTTCTGGGCTCAAGAGATTCTCCCTCCTCAGCCTCCTGAGTAGCTGGGACTACAGGCACGAGCCACTGCGCCTGGTCTCTGTGGGTGTTTGAAAGGCTGGGTGTGGGCTGTGCCCAGTGGCTCATGCCTGTAATCCCAGCACTTTGGGAGGCTGAGGCGGGCAGATCACCGGAGGTCAGGAGTTTGAGACCAGCCTGTCCAACATGGTGAAACCCCGTCTCTACTAAAAATACAAAAATTAGCTGGATGTGGTGGCGGGTGCCTATAATCCCAGCTACTTGGGAGGCTGAGGCAGGAGAACTGCTTGAACCTGGGAGGCGGAGGTTGCAGTTGCAATGAGCTGAGTTTGTGCCATTGCACTTCAGCCTGGGCGATAAGAGTAAAACTTTGTCTCAACAAACAAACAAACAAACAAAAACACCAAAAATTAGCCGGACGGGGTGGCGGGTGCCTGTAATCCCAGCTACTCAGGAGGCTGGGGCTGGAGAATCACTTGAACCCAGGAGGCAGAGGCTTCAGTGAGCCGAGATCACGCCATTGCACTCCAGCCTGGGCAACAATAGCGAAACTCTGTCTCAAAAAAAAAAAAAAAAAAAAGAAAAGAAAAGAAAAAGAAAAAAGAGCCGGGCACGGTGGCTCACGCCTGTAATCCCAGCACTTTGGGAGGCCGAGGCGGGCGGATCACAAGGTCGGGAGATCGAGACCATCCCGGCTAACACGGTGAAACCCCGTCTCTACTAAAAATACAAAAAATTAGGTGGGCGTGGTGGCGGGCGCCTGTAGTCCCAGCTACTTGGGAGACTGAGGCAGGAGAATGGCGTGAACCCGGGAGGCGGAGCTTGCAGTGAACCGAGATCGGGCCACTGCACTCCAGCCTGGGTGACAGAGCAAGACTCCGTCTCAAAAAAAAAAAAAAAAAAAGAATAAAAAAAGAAAAAAGAAAGGCTGGGTATGCATGTTGAGTTTCCTGAGGGTTGCCAAAGGGACCGCTTGAATAAAAAATGCTTTGCAAATGCACCAGTGAAACAAAGCAGAACGACGGCATGTGGATCCTGAATTAATCAGGCTGCAATGAAGTTTGAAAAACAGCTTTGGAGCAGTTCGCCAACTCTTATCATCATCATCAATGACACACAGTAATAACAGCCATCATTTTTGAGGGCTTAATATGTGTCAGACACAGCTGTCACCCCCTCCTCCACACAAACTTGAGTATCATGGCTTATGCAAGCCAAGGCTGTCTCATCCCCTGAGGGTCTTCTGTGCTGCTGTGGTCTTGGAACATTTTACCCAGGAAATACATTGTGGGACTCAGTGCAAAATGAAAATGCAGGGTGCCTTATTCAATCTTATTATGAATTTCAGGATGATGACAGCAGAGCATAAAAGCAGTCATGGGATCCTTTTGAGCATGGAGCCCTGCATGACAACACAAATCTCAGACCCATGAAGGCAGCCCTACTTTCACCACTGAATTATACCCAGGTGGCTAATGTGACCTTGAGTGGAAAGATTCCACACACTTCTCCTAGGGTGCCATCTGCCCACCTGGAAGTCAGCTGTGCAGTCATCCAGGGGCTCTCCCTGTGCAGTGTGATTGCTGTTGATTGACTGTCCTCAGTGCGTGCGTGCGTGTGTGTGTGTGTGTGTGTGTGTGTGTGTGTGGTTAATGTTGTGGGTTCTGTGTCTGGATGTTTCTGACTGATGTCAACCACGTGTGGAGGAATCTCTTTGATTGCAATCAAGTCAGACTCCGGGATGCAGAGCTATGCATCAGCTTGGGGAATTCAGCACAGGGCTGGGGCTTTCTGGGAGTCTAATCAATAGATCGGAGCGAGAACAGAGCTGTAGGGCCATAAGCCCCGTGAACAGAGAAGACCAAGTGAGAAGTTCCCAGGAAGTCCCAAAAGGAGAGCAAGTGTAAACATGCACCCACAAGGGGGCGTGCATTTACTGTCTTTCGATTAAAAACAATTTTTTTTTTTTTGAGTCAGTGTCTTGGTCTGGTGTGCAATGGTGCAACTACAGTTCACTGTAACCTCCAACTCCTGAGCTCAAGCAATCCTCCCGCCTCAGCCTTCCAAGTAGCTAGGACCACAGGCTTGTGCCACCATACCTGGCTCATTTTATTTTTTAATTTTAATGATTTTTTTTTTTTGAGACAGGATCTTGCTGTCACTCAGGCTGCAGTGCAGTGATGTGATCATGGCTCACTGCAGCCTCAACCTCTTGGACTCAAGCGATCTTCCCCCTTAGCCTCCAAAGTAGCTGGGATCACAGGCATGTACCACCACACCTGGCTAATTTTTGTATTTTTTTGTAAGACATGGTCTCGCTATATTGCCTAGGCTGGTCTCCCACTCTGAGGCTCAAGAGCTCCACCTGCTTCAGCCCCTGGAAAGTGCTGGGATTACAGGTGTGAGCCACAGTGCCCAGCCCATTTGAGTATATTATTTGGGTAAATATTTATTTTACACAGTTTTTTTTTTGTAGAAATGGGGTCCTGCTATATTGCCCAGGCTGGTCTCAAAGTCCTGGACTCAAGCAATCCTCCCACCTCAGCCTCCCAAGTAGCTAGGACTACAGGTGTGCACTACCATGCCTGGCTCTTTACCCACTTTTGCATTGAGTTGTTTGATTTGCAAATATTTTTTTCCCATCCTGTGGATTGTCTTTTCACTCTTCTTCTTCTTTTTTTTTTTTTTTTTTTGAGACAGAGTCTCGCTCTGTCGCCCAGGCTGGAGTGCAGTGGCACAATCTCGGCTCACTGCAACCTCAGCCTCTCAGGTTCAAATGAGGCTACTCCTCCTGAGTAGCTGAGATTACAGGCGCACGCCACGATACCCAGCTAATTTTTGTATTTTTAGTAGAGACAGTATTTCACCATGTTGGTCAGGCTAGTCTCGAACTCCTGACCTCGTGATCTGCCCGCCTCAGCCTACCAAAGTGCTGGGATTACAGGCGTGAGCCACCGTGCTACCGTGCTCGGCCTTTTTTTTTTTTTTTTTTTTTTTTTTGAGATGGAGTCTTGCTCTGTCCCCAGGCTGGACTGAAGTAGGGCAATCTTGGCCCACTGCAACCTCCACCTCCTGGGTTCAAGTGATTCTCCCGCCTCACCCTCCCAAGTAGCTGGGACTAAAGGCATGCGCCATCACACCCAGATCATTTTTGTATTTTTAGTAGAGATGGGGTTTCACCACGTTGGCCAGGATGGTCTCAATCCCTTGACCTCGTGATCCACCCACCTGGGACTCCCAAAGTGCTGGGATTACAGGCGTGAGCCACCACGCCCAGCCGAGTCTTTTCTTTTTAAATTATTTTTAAACTTCTTTTTTTGTTTGTTTGTTTTTTTGAGACAGCATCTCACTCTGTTGCCCAGGCTGAAGTGCAGTGGCATGACCATAGCTCCCTGCAGCCTTGACCTCCTGGGCTCAAGGGATCCTCCCACCTCAGCCTCCCGAGTAGCTGGGCCAACAGGTGCATGCCACCACTCCTGGTTAATTTTTTTTTTTTTTTTTGAGACGGAGTTTCACTCTATCGCCCAGGCTGGAGTGCAGTGGCGCGATCTCGGCTTACTGCAAGCTCCGCCTCCTGGGTTCACGCCATTCTCCTGCCTCAGCCTCCCGAGTAGCTGGGACTACAGGCGCCCGCCACCACGCCCGGCTAATTTTTTGTATTTTTTAGTAGAGACGGGGTTTCACTGTGGTCTCGATCTCCTGGCCTCGTGATCTGCCTGCCTCGGCCTCCCAAAGTGCTGGGATTACAAGCGTGAGCCATGCACCCGGCCAAATATTTTGTATTTTTAGTAGAGACGGGGTTTCATCATGTTAGCCAGGATGGTCTTGATCTCCTGACCTTGTGATCCGCCCACCTTGGCCTCCCAAAGTGCTGGGATTACAGGCGTGAGCCACCGTGCCTGGCCCACTCCTGGTTAATTTTTAAATATTCTGTAGAGATGGGATCTTCCTATGTTTCCCAGGCTGGGCAACATAACAACATAATAACATAACATAAAATAATTTTAAAGGTGATAGGCCAGGTGTGGGGACTCATGCCTGTAATCCCAGCATTTAGGGATGCTGAGGTGGAAGGATTGCTTGAGCCCAGGAGTTCGAGACTAGCCTGGGCAACATAGAGAGCCTCAGTCTCACCTGATCTCCCTTCCTTCTCCTCCCTGGGGTTCACGGCTGGCCATCAGCCTGTCCTGTCATTCCTGTCATCTGCCTGACTCCCTCCTGCACAGAGGTTCAACAGCAGGCCAGCTTCAGGTTCCTGCACCTCTGGCAAAACATCTTGCCTCTTTTTACTTGTCAAAATGATGACAGAATGACTTCAAAGATACATTCACAAAAGCCACCTTCCTATCCCATCACCGAGGCTTCACCAGAGAGCTCACTACCCCAGGGCTGCGTACACTGTCGCCCTCACAGCAGGGTTCTAACTTTGCCTCCCCCATCGCCTGAGAGTGAGATGGAGAGCTCTGGGCAGGTGGACTCCCTCCAGATTAGTTCAGAAAGTCGGCATCACTACAATTGTTTTAAAAAAAACCCTTGCAATGTGGGTATAAATTTTTGCCCCAGACCAGGCACAGTTACTCATGCCTGTAGTCCCAGCACTTTGGGAGGCCAAGGCGGGTGGATCGCTGGAGGCCAGGAGTTCAAGACCAGCCTGGCCAACATGGTGAAAAGCTGTCTCTGCTAAAAATACAAAAATCACGGCCTGGTGTGGTGGCTCATGCTTGCAATCCTAGCACTTTGGGAGGCCGAGGCCGGCAAATTGCCTGAGCTCAGGAGTTTGAGACCAGCCTGGGCAACATGGTGAAACCCTGTCTCTACTAAAAAAAAAATACAAAAAATTAGCCAGGCGTGGCGGCATGCACCTGTAGTCCCAGCTACTCAGGAGGCTGAGGCAGGAGAATTGCTTGAACCCAGGAGGTGGAGGTTGCAGTGAGCCGAGATTGCACCAGCCTGGGCAACAGAGCAAGACTCCCTCTCCAAAAAAAAAAAATAATAATAATAATACAAAAATCAGCCAGGCATGGTGGCATGTGCCTGCAATCCCAGCTACTTGGGTGGCTGAGGAATGAGAATTGCTTGAACCCGGGAGGCAGAGGCTGCAGTGAGCCGAGATTGCACCATTGCACTCCAGTCTGGGTGACAGAGCGAGACTCTGGTCTCAAAAACAGACAGACAGACAAACAAACAAACAGATCAGGCTCAGTTGCTCACACCTGTAATCCCAGCACTTTGGGAGGCCAAGGCAGGTGGATCATTTGAGGTCAGGAGTTCGAGACCAGCCTGGCCAACATGGTGTAACCCTGACTCTACTAAAAATACAAAAAAAATTAGCCAGGAGTGGCCAGGCACAGTGGCTCATGCCTGTAATCCCAGCACTTTGGGAGGCCGAGGCGGGCAGATCATGAGGTCAGGAGATCGAGACCATCCTGGCTAACATGATGAAACCCCGTCTCTACTAAAAATACAAAAAAAAAAACAAAACAAAAAAAACAAAAAAAAACAAACCCAGGAGGCTGAGGTGGGAGAATGACATGATGTGAACCCGGGAGGCAGAGCTTGCAGTGAGCCAAGATTGCGCCACTGCACTCCACTCCAGCCTGGGCGACAGAGCGAGACTCTGCCTCAAAAAAAAAAAAAAATTAGCCGGGCATAGTGGTGGGTGCCCGTAGTCCCAGCTACTTGGGAGGCTGAGGCAGGAGAATGGGGTGAATCCAGGAGGTGGAACTGGCAGTGGGCCATGATCGCGCCACTGCACTCCAGCCTGGGCGACAGAGCAAGACTCTGTCTCAAAAAAAAAAAAAATCAGCTGGGAGTGGTGGCGTGTGCCTGGAGTCCTGGGTACTTGGGAGGCTGAGGCAGGAGAACCGCTTGAACCTGAGAGGCGGAGGGTGCAGTGAGCCATGATCATGCCACTGCACTCTCCCATGCCTGGGAGACAGAGCAAGACTCCATCTCAAAAAAAATTTTTTTTTCTTCCAAATACCACCTTTGTGCAAGAAACATCAATCTGAATCTGAATTCCCTTCTGCCAAGTAATTACAGTCATGCAGCACTTAACAATGGTAATATGTTCTGAGAAGTAAGTCCTATTTTATCATTGTGTGAACATCACAGACTGTACTTACACAACCCCAGATGGTACAGCCTACTACACGCCTAGGCTACAAACCTGCACAGCATGTTACTGTGCTGAATACTGTAGGCAGTTGTACCACAACAGCTAATATCTGTTCATGTAAACATATCTAAACATAGAGAAGGTTCAGTAGAAATACAGTATTACGATCTCATGTGACCACTGTCATATATGCAGTTCATTGTTGACCAAATAGTCGTTATGCTGTGCATGACCCCGTTGGGGTCCCCTCCCCTCCCCTGGCTGAGAAATGACACAGGTCTTGCTTGGAGCAGAACTTTGGCCTTGCATCCCTTTTGGCCCACCACTGAGGGTCTGTCACTGTCCACACTCGCAAGGCCCTAGAAGGGGCAGCTCAGATAGGACTCAAGGACCTTAGTCAAGACTGGTGCTTAATTCTTTTTCTTTTTTTTTTTTTGAGACGGAGTCTTGCTCTGTCGCCCAGCCTGGAGTGCAGTGGCTCGATCTCGGCTCACTGCAAGCTCCGCCTCCCGGGTTCACGCCATTCTCCTGCCTCAGCCTCTCCGAGTAGCTGGGACTACAGGCGCCCGCCACCACGCCCGGCTAATTTTTTGTATTTTTTAGTAGAGACGGGGTTTCACCGTGGTCTCGATCTCCTGACCTCGTGATCCGCCCACCTCGGCCTCCCAAAGTGCTGGGATTACAGGCGTGAGCCACCGCGCCCGGCTCTTTTTCTTATTTATTTATTTATTTATTTATTTTGAGACAGAGTCTCGCTCTGTCGCCCAGGCTGGAGTGCAGTGGTGCGATCTAGGCTCACTGCAAGCTCCGCCTCCCGGGTTTACTTACACCATTCTCCTACCTCAGCCTCCCGAGTAGCTGGGACTACAGGCGCCCACCACCACGCCCAGCTAATTTTTTGTATTTTTAGTAGATACAGGGTTTCACCATGTTAGTCAGGACGGTCTCAATCTCCTGACCTCGTGATCTGCCTGCCTCGGCCTCCCAAAGTGCTGGGATTACAGGTGAGCCACCGTGCCCTGCCTTTATTTATTTTTTTGAGATGGAGTCTCGCTCTGTTGCCAGGCTGGAGTGCAGAGGCAAGATCTTGGCTCACTACAACCTCCACCTCCTGGGTTCAAGCAATTCTCCTGCCTCAGCCTCCCTAGTAGTGGGGACTACAGGCATGCACCACCACAGCCAGCTAATTTTTGTATTTTTAGTAGAGATGGGGTTTCACCATGTTGGCCAGGATGGTCTTGATCTCCTGACCTCATGATCTGCTCTCCTCAGCCTCCCAAAGTGCTGGGATTACAGACGTGAGCCACCACGCCTGGCCTACTGGTGCCTAATTCTTAGGGTTCAGACTCACTGGGTGCACTTTGTACTTGCTCCCCACTGAGGTCTTGCCACTGTTCTGGACGTGGTGAGGGAGGGGACACTGCTTCCACTGCATTGAGCCATGCCACCCACTGTCCACTCCCACTCCTTGTTGTGCCAGTGACATCCCACCAAGAGGAGTTCAAGTGTCTGTTTTTTCTCTGCTGTCATACTTCTTGATCTTTGCCAATAGTCTAGGGTAGAGGGGTTGGCTCATGGCCAAATCTAGCCCACTGCTAGTGTTTGTGCAGCTTGTGAGCTAAGAATGTTGGTTTTGTTTTTAATTTTTTTTGAGACAGGATCTCACTCTGTCACCCAGGCGAGAGTGTAGTAGTGCGATCACGGCTCACTGCAGACTCAGTTGCCTGAGTTCAGGTAATCCTTCCACCTCAGCCTCCTGAGTAGCTGGGACTACAGGTGTGAGCCACCATGCCAGGCTAATTTTTAAATTTTTCTGTAGAGACAAGGGTCTCAGGCTGGCCTCTCAAGCAACCCTCCTGCCTTGGCCTCCCAAAGTGCTGGGATTACAGGTGTGAGCCACCGTGCCCAGCCAAGAATTTTTTTTTTTTTTTTTTTGAGATGGAGTCTTGCTCTGTCACCAGGCTGGAGTGCAATGGCGTGATCTTGGCTCACTGCAGCCTCTGCCTCCCAGGTTCAAGCAATTCTCCTGCCTCAGCCTCCTGAGTAGCCGGGATTACAGGCGCCTGCCACCACGCCCAGCTAATTTTTGTATTTTTAATAGAGACGGGGTTTCACCTTGTTGGCCAGGCTGGTCTCGAACTCCTGACCTCTTAATCCGCCCAACTCAGCCTCCCAAACTGCTGGGATTAAAGGCATGAGCCACCGCACCCGGCATTAGAGATCCTGTCTTACAAAAAAAAAAAAAAAGGACTAGGGGCGGTGGCTCATGCCTATAATCCCAGCACTTTGGGATGCCAAGGTGGGTGGATCACCTGAGGTCAGGAGTTTGAGACCAGCCTGGCCAACATGGTGAAACCCTGTCTCTACTAAAAATACAAAACTTAGCCGGGCATGGTGGTGGGCGCCTGTAATTCCAGCTACTTGGGAGGCTGAGGCAGGAGAACTGCTTGAATCTGGGAGATGGAGTGCCTTGCAGTGAGCCGAGATTGCACCACTGCACTCCAGCCTGGGCAACAGAAGGAGACTCCATCTCAAAAAAAAAGTCTGAAGGAGATAGTGGCAATGGGTATACAACATTATGAATGTACTTAATGCTACTGACATATGCTTAAAAATGGTTAAATGGTGAGTTTTGTTTTTTAAAATAATAATTTAAAAAAATTACTTTAAAGAAAGAAGAAGTGGCTGAACCCTAGATCCCTTCCTCAACTCAACCCAGATGGTGCTGCCCTTCTCCCATACCAGCAGATGATAGAGAAGAGAGTGTCTGTAGACTGGGGAGCATCAGGCAGTTAGGAGTCAGATTATCATCCGAAAAGCAGAATGATTACAGAGAAGTTTATATACTGAATATGTAGGCACTGCTCTTCTTCTCTAGGAAGGGTCTAGAATGCCACCAGCCAGAGTATACCTGCAGGCAGGAGATTGGCAGAGACCTCAAGAGAAAATAATAAACACATTGACATTGACATCGTGCAGAGTGGGGAAGGAGGTTCTAAAGGAAATGACCATTCAGATTATATGACATTGAAACTGTGCACAAGCCCCGCTCAATGCCTTCTACTGTCAATCAGTTTTCTAGGGCCTGACTCTTCTATATAAGGAGACAACCAATAATCAGCAGATATTAGAGAAATAAAGGTAACGTGGTAAGCAGAGATGAAAGCAACAATAACAAAACAAATCAGAGGAAATGTACATTCTGCATTAATATTCTCAGAGATATTAGAGAAGACATTACATCCATAAAGCAAGAACAACATGCCTCAGGAAAAAAAGGGGGAAAAAATTCCAGAGAGCAATGTTAAAACTCTTGAAAAATGAAACATATGATAGCAGAAGTGAGAAACTCAATATAAGGGTTGGAAATAGAGTTGAAGAAATCTCCAGGAAGTAGAGCAAAATGACAGTAATGGGAAGTGTAAAGTGAAAGGGACCGGGCAATGTGCTCACACCTGTAATCCCAGCACTTTGGGAGGCCAAGGTGGGAGGATTACTTGAGGTCAGGAGTTCGAGACCAGCCTGGCCAACATGGTGAAACCCCATCTCTACTAAAAATACAAAAATTAGCTAGATGTGGTGGTGCACATCTGTAATCCCAGCTACTCAGGAGGCTGAGGTGGGAGAATCACTTGAATGCGGGAGGCGGAGTTCGCAGTGAGCCAAGATCGCGCCACTGCACTCCAGCCTGGATGACAGAGCGAGACTCCATCTCAAAAGAAAAAAAAAAAGAGACAGAGAGAGAATTTCCCATAACTGAGGTACTATGTGTATTTCCAGATTGAAACGGCCTGTCCCAGGATGGCTAGCTGTCACAGAGCAAAGGGTCTCAAACCTTTTGGTCTCATGACCTCTTTTCACTCTTCAGTATTTTTGAGGATTCTGAAGAATTTTGTTCATGTTGGTTATATTTATTATGAAAGGAAAATAAAATCTTGGGACCCCAAATTCATTATGTCAAAGGGAAAGTTAAGCTTGGGAACCACAAAAACTGCCTTCCTTTAGCAAACGGACAGCTGTAATTTCACAGGCTTAGTTATGTAAAATGTAGATCTGCTAAGCCCGAGACAATGCATAATTGACTCCCCCGACCCCTTTTCACATATAAAATGTAGAGTCACTGAGCTGCTAATCAGAGCCTCACAACAATGTCACCACTTGCCGCCCTGCCTACCCTCCTGCCCGCTTTTTTCCCCTTTCCTCCCTCCCCTCCTGCTGCCTCTTTCCTCTTTGGAAAAAGCACAGGACACAGATCATACAGTGACTTGTGTCTCTTTTTCCCCAGGCATGTCCTCAACCTTGGCAAGATAAACCTCTAAATTGATTGAGATGCCTCAGTCACTTTTTGGTTCACACCATTAATATTTACCATGTGAGAAATTAAAACAGAAAATGTTTGCATGTTTATTAATTTATTTATTTAAAATAATATCATGAAACCTTTACATGTTAACACAACTTTTTTTTTTTGAGAAGGTGTCTCGCTCTGTTGCCCAGGCTGGAGTGCAGTGGTGTGATCTCGGCTCACTGCAACCTGCACCTCCCAGGTGCAAGCAATTCTTCTGCTTCAGCCTCTCAAGTAGCTGGGATTATAGGAGCATGCCACCAAGCCCAGCTAATTTTTTATTTTTTTTGAGAGGGAGTCTTGCTGTCGCCCAGGCTGGAGTGCAGTGGTGCGATATCTGCTCACTGCAGGCTCCGCTCACCGGGTTCATGCCATTCTCCTGCCTCAGCCTCCCGAGCAGCTGGGACTACAGGCGCCTGCCACCTCGCTCGGCTAATTTTTTGTATTTTTAGTAGAGACGGGGTTTCACCGTGTTAGCCAGGATGGTCTCGATCTCCTGACCTCATGATCCGCCCGCCTCGGCCTCCCAAAGTGCCAGGATTACAGGCGTGAGCCACTGCGCTCAGCCAGCCCAGCTAATTTTTATATTATTAGTAGAGATGAGGTTTCATTATGTTGGTCAGGCTGGTCTCGAACTCCTGATCTCAAGTGATCCTCCCACCTCAGTCTCCCAGTGTTGAGATTATAGGCATGAGCCACTGTGCCCAGCCAGCACAACATACTTTTAATGAAAAATAACTACATTTTTCCAAACCAAAAAGAAGGTGAAAATAGTGGTATTGTTTTGTATTTTTTGCAAATCTCTTCAATGTCTGGTTGAATATTCTGGTTTAATTCCCATATCTGCTTCTATACTCAACCTGTTTCAACATCATATGTCACAAACAGCCAGGCGCAGTGGCTCACACCTATAATCCCAGCACTTTGGGAGGTGAAGGCGGGAGGATCACTTGAGGCCAGGAGTTGGAAGATCAGTCTGGGCAACATAGCAAGACCCCTCTGTCTGTATAAAAAACAAAATAAAAAAATCACATGTCATGTAGCCTCTGGAAAATCCCACTGTATACTCATGAAAGACAAATAATATCTTTTTTTTTTTTTTGAGACGGTGTCTTGCTCCATCACCCAGGCTAGAGTACAGTGGTGAGATTTCGGCTCACTGCAACCTCTGCCTCCCAGGTTCAAGCAATTCTTCTGCCTCAGCCTCCTCCCGAGTAGCTGGTATTACAGGCATGCATCACCACACCCAGGTAATTTTTGTATTTTTAGTAGAGATTGGGTTTCACCATGTTGGCCAGGCTGGTCTCAAACTCCTGACCTCATGATCCGTTTGCCTTGGCCTCCCAAAGTGCTGAGATTACAGGCATGAGCCACTGCCCCCAGCTAACAAATAACATCTTAATATTACTGTGAACCTAGTGTAGACTTTATGGATACTTTGAAAGGACCGCACTTTGGAAACCACAGAGTTAAACAATATCAAGTCTCATTGGCTTCATGCAATAAAAATGTACTCCAGTGAAGACTGGCCAGCTTCCCATGGAGAGCTGGCTTTTTCCATCATGCTGTAAATTATACCATCTGGAATGTGTGGTTTCCAAGTTTACTGAGAGAGAGGAGAAGGGGGCTGGTGAATCAGGTGGGATGCTTTTAAGGGTAGGGCCTGAGCCAGGCACACTGGTTCATGCCTATATAACATCAGCTATTAGGGAGGCTGAGGTGGGAGGATTGTTTGAGCCCAGGAGGTTGAGGCTGCAGTGAGTCATGATCACAGCACTGCACTCCAGCCTGGGTGACAGAACAAGACTCAGACCCTTAAACAAAAAAAAGACCAGGGCCTAGAGGTGGGGCATGTCACTGCTGCCCATATTTATTGGCCAGACCTCTGTCACTAGACCTCAGTTTAACTGCAAGGGGCCTGGGAAACGTCATCTTCCTGTGTGTCCAGGAAGAGAATTGGGTGTGGTGAACACTTAGCATCTGCTCTACCCCTGGGGTGATCGTGGCGCTCACATGATCCTGTGACCGGAAGCCTCCACAGGGTCACTTCATGAACATTTCTCATGTTTCTGCAGCATTTTCAAACAGTTGCCCTGTTAGTGACAGCAGTTATAACAGGTGACTTTGACTTCAAGCATTTGTCCCATTCAAATTAATTTTTCTATTTTAATTATAAAAGTAATACATGTTCACACACACAAAGCATCATTTCAGTGATCAGAGGGATAAAAGAGAAAGGTGAACATTACACCCCATGGAACCTCCTTGAACTGTGTCACCACCAGAGAGAAGCATAGTGAATTCTCTCAAAAAGTTTCTTTGCATCTCTAAGCTTACATCTACATCTATTTTTTGGAATGCAGTTGGGGTCATATTATGCATACTGTTCTATAAATCCGGAAGGAGGGGAATTAAGTAGACAAGATGATATGCAGAAGCAGATGGAAAGTAGAATAACTCCTCTGTGTGAATTCAGGGCTCCCTCTGGCTGAAAGAAGAAAAAGAAGATCATGGCTGGGGATGTGGCCGTAGAGCAATGACAGTCAGGCCTAGCCTCCCAGCAGCATGCAGAAGAGGCAGCCAGACCCCCAGATGGACTGCCCAGTCCTCACAGGCAGATAGGGTGTGGAAGCCTCACAAAAATGCTTAGGTCCCCAGCACTGCAGAGGCTTCAGCAAGTTGCTGGGCCTAGAGTCGTGACGACTAGGCATGGTGGCCTTCTCAGTGGTCATCTGTGAGGACACATAACCATGGACCAATTCCCCTCCTACCCCCTGTGTGGCATAACCCTGAACAGAGAACAAACACAAGAACAAACCTAGTGCCAGGAGTGGAACCCTGCCTGTTTTTGTATAACCCACAAGTCAAGAATGGTCCCTCCCTCCCTTCCTTCCTTCCTTCTCTCTCTTTCTTTCTTTCTTTCCTTTCTTTCAGAGGTTGTCTTGTTCTGTCGCCCAGTCTGGAGTGCAGTGGCGTAATCTTGGCTCATTGCAACCTCCGCCTCCTGGGTTCAGGCGATTCTCCTGCCTCAGTCTCCTGAGTAGCTGGTATTACAGGCACCTGCCACCACACCTGGCTAATTTTTGTATTTTAGTAGAGACAGGGTTTCACTATGTAGGTCAAGCTGGTCTTGAACTCCTGACCTCAAATGATCCATCCGCCTTGGCCTCCCAAAGTGCTGGGATTACAGGCATGAGCCACTGTGCCCGGCCTTATTGATCGATTGATTGAGACAGGGTTTCATTTTGTCATGCAGGCTGCGTGCAGTAGTGGGATCACAGCTCACTGCAGCCTCAACCTCCTGGGCTCAAGCGATCCTCCAGCCTCAGCCTCCCGAGGATTTTTTTTTTTTTTTGAGTCGAAGTCTTGCACTCTTGCCCAGGCTGGAGTGCAGTGGCGCAATCTGGGCTCACTGCAAGCTCCGCCTCCAGGGTTCACACCATTCTCCTGCCTCAGCCTCCCAAGCAGCTGGGACTATAGGCGCCCACCACCATGCCCGGCTAATTTTTTGTATTTGTAGTAGAGACAGGGTTTCACTGTGTTAGCCAGGATGGTCTCAATCTCTTGATCTTGTGATCTGCCTGCTCGGCCTCCCAAAGTACTGGGATTACAGGCGTAAGCCACCGTGCCTGGCATTTTTTTTTTAAACCAACTAAGAAGCACTGAAGTTTTTCTGAAGTTTTTACATTTCTCTCCCTCTCCCTCCATCTCTCTCTCTCTCTCTCTCTTTCTCTCTCTCTCTCTTTTTCCAAGACATGGTCTCCCTCTGTTGTCCAGGCTGGAGTGCAGTGAGCTCCTGGCCTCAAATGATCCTCCTGCCTCAGCCTCCCAAAGGATAGGGACTACAGGTGCGCGCCACCACACTCAGCTAATTTAAAATTTTTTTTGTAGAGATAGGGTCTCCTGATGTTGCCCAGGCTGCGTCTCCAACTCCTGGGTTTAAGTCATCTTCCTGCCTTGGCCTCCCAAAGGGCCAGGATTACAGGCATGAACCACAATGAAAAAAAATCAAATGGAGGCTATTTTGTGACATATTAAAGTTATCTAAAATTCTAATTTCAGTATGCAGACATGGAATTTTACTGAAATGTAGCCAGGCTCATCTGTTAATGGTGCCTGTGTCTGCTTTTGGGTTCCAACAGCAGAGTCGAGTTGTTGGAACAGAGATTGTAAGTGGTGCTCTCGTCATTTTGCTTTGCTGCTCAGTGCACTATAAATTGCAGTTTTGGGCCAGGCGTGGTGGCTCATGCCTGTAATCCCAGCACTTTGGGAGGCCAAAGCAGATGGATCACCTGAGGTCAGGAGTTTGAGACCAGCCTGGCCAGCATGGTGAAACTCCATCTCTACTAAAAATACAAAAATTAGTTGGGCATGGTGGCGGGGGCCTGTAATTCCAGCTACTTGGGAGGCTGAGGCAGGAGAATCGCTTGAACCCGGGAGGCAGAGGTTGCAGCGAGCTGAGATCACATCATTGCACTCCAGCATGGGCGACAAAAGTGAAACTCCATCTCAGAATAAATAAATACATAAATAAATTTCAGTTTTGAAGTTACAACTTGATAGTTTTGTTTTTGTTGTTGTTGTTATTTGAGATGGAGTCTCGCTCTGTCGCCAGGCTGGAGTGTAGTGGTGTGATCTCGGCTCACTGCAACCTTCACTTCCTGGGTTCAAGCCATTCTCCTGCCTCAGCCTCCCGAGTAGCTGGGATTACAGGTGCGCACTATCACGCCCACCTAATTTTTGTATTTTTAGTAGAGATGGGGTTTCACCACGTTGGCCAGGCTGGTTTCAAACTCCTGACCTCAGGTGACCCACCCGCCCTGGCCTCCCAAAATGCTGGGATTACAGGCATGAGTCACTGCGCCTGGCCACAACTTGATAGTTTGGAGTACCAATTGTATCATCATATAATGATGATTTATTTTATTTTATTTTATTTTATTTTACTTTATTTTATTTTTGAGACAGAGTCTTACTCTGTCCCCCAGGCTGGAGTGCAGTGGCGCAATCTCGGCTCACTGCAACCTCTGCCTCCTGGGTTCAAGCAATTCTCCTGCCTCAGCCTCCCAAGTAGCTGGGACTATAGGTGCACACCACCACACCCAGCTAATTTTTTTTTTTTGAGATGGAGTTTCACTCTTGTCTCCCAGGCTGGAGGGCAATGGCATGATCTCAGCTCACTGCAACCTCCGCCTCCCAGGTTTAAGTGATTCTCCTGCCTCAGCCTCCTGAGTAGCTGGGATTACCAGCATGTGCCACCACCATGCCCAGCTAATTTTTATATTTTTAGTAGAGACGAGGTTTCACCATGTTGGCCAGGCTGGTTTCGAACCCCTGACCACAGGTGATCCACTCGCCTTGGCCTCCCAAAATGCTGGGATTACAGGCGTGAGCCACTGTGGCTGGCCCTGGCTAAATTTTTAATATATATATATATTTTTTTTATAAGAGACAGGGTTTCACCATGTTGGCCAGGCTGGTCTCCAACTCCTGACCTCAAGTGATCTGCCCACCATGGCCTCCCAAAGTGCTGGGATTACAGGCATGAGCCACCGCGCCTGGCCCCTTCTTTTTTCCTTGCCTTTCCTCATCAGCTTGGACCCCAGGGCCGAGATCTACAACCTCCCTCTGGGTCATTATCTAGGGTGCCATGCCCAGTGATAGTATGTGTCCCTCCTGTCTATGACATGCCTGATTGGGGTCCACCTCATGTCCCATTCTCTCTCATACTCCATTATCAGAAGAATGAAGTGCCAGGGAATAGGCAGCAGGTGGCCTAGTGCCTCATCACCCTGTGATATCCACGGATCTGCTGTAACCTCAGCCTTCAGTTGGGGGTTGAGCATGGGGTGATGAGGGTGCATTCATAGTCCACAAAGCAGAATCGTATCCTAAAGTGGTGACTCAGCTTGGCCCCGATCAGGCCAGCAGCATCTGGGCTGTGCAGTATTTGGTGGAACCAGTGATTTCTATGTCATGTGTCTGCTGCCAAGGGAATAAGGGGAGGGAGGATCAGGCAAGGGCCTGAGGCCAGCTCTGCCTCCGCTCCACGTGCTGGCCCAGAATAGACCCTGCCCCTGGTCTGATGCTCTTCCTTCATCCCCAGGGTCCTCAGGCAAGGGGGGAAAATGAGCAGGCCCAGGTTGGGGAGGGAGTCTGGCCCCAGTGCTCCTGACACTTGCTCCCCAGCTGAGAAAAGTAGACTTTTCTGTGAAATGAGAATATCATCATCTTGGTTGTCAGGTTTAGATTTGCCAAGAATGAGAGGTTGAGGCCTTGTTCCTTCTTCTCTGCACCCCCTCTCCTCTGTCCTAGGCCTTTGGATCACTGCTGAGGAAGGCTTCCCAAGCCCACCCCCAGAAAGAACTGAGCTTGGCCAGGTGCGGTGGCTCATGCCTGTAATCCCAGCACTTTGAAAGGCTGAAGCAAGAGGATTGCTTGATCCCAGGAGTTCAACAGCCTGGGCAACATAGCAAGACCCTGTCCTTAAATTAAAAAATTAAAAAAAATATATGTATATAAATCACACCCTTGCCTGATCCTCCTCCCAACCTTATTCCCTTGGCAACAGACACATGACAAAAAAAAAATGTAATTCCAGCCCTTTGGGAGGCCAAAGCAGGTGGATCACCTGAGGTCAGGAGTTCGAGACCAGCCTGACCAACATGGTGAAACCCCATCTCTACTAAAAATACAAAATTAGCCGGACATGGTGGTATGCTCCTCTAATCCCAGCTACTCAGGAGGCTGAGGTAGGAGAATCGCTTGAATCCAGGAGGCAGAGGTTGCAGTGAGCTGAGATTGTGTTATTGTACTCCAGTTTGGGCAACAAGAGCAAAACTCCGTGTCAAAAAAAAAAAAAAAGGCCAGGTGCAGTGGCTCACACCTGTAATCCCAGCACTTTGGGAGGCCGAGGCAGGCAGATCATAAGGTCAGGTGATTGAGACCATCCTGGCTAACACGGTGAAACCCCATCTCTACTAAAAATACAAAAAATTAGCCAGGCGTGGCGGCATGCGTCTGTAGTCCCAGCTACTCAGGAGGCTGAGGCAGGAGGATGGTGTGAACCCGGGAGGCAGAGCTTGCAGTGAGCTGAGTTCACGCCACTGCACTCCAGCTTGGGTGACAGAGCGAGACTGTCTCAAAGAGAGAGAGAGAGAGAGAGAGAGACGAAAGAAAGAAAGAAAGAAAGAAAGAAAGAAAGAAAGAAAGAAAGAAAGAAAGAAAGAAGAGAGAGAGAAAAGAAAAGAAAGGGAGGGAGGGAAGGAAGGAAGGAGAGAAAGAGAGAAAGAAAATAAAGAACTGAGCTGGGTGTAAGTCACTGTCTTCAACCTTTGCAGCACTACAGGCTCCATGACAGAAGTTCTGAACTGGGACTGTAGACACAATGCGTCTTGTCTTATCACTGTAGTAAGGTGACAAGAGCAGGAGGACCTGGGACTTGGTGTATTTGGGGCCTCCCTGGGTTGGCCACAGCTCTTTCCAGCTCATTCCTCTTGTAGGCCGCCCTGAACTTGCTAACCCAGGGCCAGACTCTGGCCTATGATGAGGAAGCCATCCTGTGTGCTGGCACTCACACTGGCTGTTCCAGTTTGTACCTTGGGAGTCAGTTTTCTGACCCCCAATGTTATCTCCCAGCTGGAATCTGAGGACAGGGCTGCTCAGTTGGGTTCTCAGGAGCCTGGTAAAGATATCAGGTCCAATGGGGCCTATGACCTTGCACTCCATTTTTTCAGGGCTGTCAATAACAGGAGGAGCATAGGTTGTCATTGGGTGAAGTTGCCCAAGATGGTTGCCTAGAAGGAGTTTAGGGGGTTGGATCCTGGGGTCTAGGCCACAGATGGAGGCTGCAGAGAGTGGAACTTGGGAAGCCAGTGCTGGAAAGGTGGGAGACTCTGGAGGGAGGAGTGAGTGGTGCTCTAGAAAAGGTGATGGGTTGGAGGAATCCATAGGAATCCCTGGGGTGTCCACATAAGTGTCATCTCCTGACATGGGAAAGTGGTGGGTGGCATTCAGACCCAGCTTCTCTGGACCCTTCCTTGACTTTGGTTCACCCTGCAAGTATGGCTGTGGGCCGGCCTGTGGCCATGTGGCCTCAGCTGGACCACAAGGGCTGTGTGCTTTGCAGGCCCCAGTAACAGTGACAAAATCCACTCAGGACATGCTGAAGGCAATAAAGTGATGGCTGGGCTCACAGAAAAAGAGGTGGGGGCTTTCCTGGACTAGGAAGGCTGAGTCATCTCCTGGTAGGTATCTCCAAGGAGTGGACCAGACCACAGGAGCCCCAAAAGACCCAAATTCTTTGTCGATACCCAGCCTTCACATCAACCCTGCTCCCTCCACCCCCAGGTTCCTAGTAAGCCCTAAGCATTTGCACCAGGCCCTGGCATGCAGTAAGTGCTCAGAACGTATTTTAAGATAAAGGAATGAGCTCTGCCTCCTCACTGGGTTACAAGGGCCAGCACCTATTTGGTGTTCCCGGAGCTGAGTGTCAGGCCGCTTATTCCTCTGCCTCTAACATCCCCAGCAGCCCTTCCCACTAACTGGCTGCAGGCCTCAGCCATCATCTAGTACCAGAAAGACCTCGGGCTTTGGAGTTAGAAACGGTGGGTTAGGGCAGAGATTCTCAAAGCTCAGTCACATCAGAGCCACCTGAAAGGTCTGTTAAAACTCTAGCAGCTGGCCGGGCACGGTGGCTCACATCTGTAATCCCCGCACGTGGGGAGGCTGAGGTGGGCAGATCATGAGGTCAGGAGTTCGAGACCAGCCTGGCTAATATAGTGAAAGCTCATCTCTACTAAAAAACACAAAAATTAGCTGGGCATGGTGGTGCGCACCTGTAGTCCCAGCTACTCAGGAGGCTGAGGCAGGAGAATCGCTGGAACCTGGGAAGCGGAGGTTGCAGTGAGCCGAGATGGAGCCACTGCACTCCAGCCTGGGCGACAGAGTGAGACTCTGTCTCAAAACAAACAAACAAACAAACAAACAAACAAACCAACAAACAAACTCTAGCAGCTGAGCCCTACCCCCAGGAGTTTCTGATTCATTATGTCGGGGCAGAGCCAGACTTAACATCCTCACAAGTTCCTACCTTAGGCTGATGCTGTTGATGTAGGCACCACATTTTGGGGGATAAGCACGCTTAGACACACGTGGAACAGACTCTTGGTGTCCACTGCTGGTATCTGCCTCTGATGTGTCTGGGGCTTTCTGAGCTCACTCTACAAGTTGGTCAGAAGTGCTAGGAATTAACTCTCCCCCAACAACCCTCTAAGGGACTGAAAGAGGGTTGCTGTATATCTACTCACCTTCCTCCTGCCTCGGGTGGAACTTCTCTGAGACATGCATTCTGCACTGCAGCCCAGAGTTCCCCACCCACACCCCGGGGGGACCAGGCATCCCTGGTGGAACCCTGCTTATGACCCACTTTATGGCGGCTGTCTTCCCTCCCTGTATTTTTGTACCCTTGTTCTTTGTATCCTCTTTTATTTCCTTATTTATTTTTGAGACAGGGTCTTGCTCCGTCACCCAGACTGAGTGTAGTGGCATGCTCACAGCTTACTGCAGTCTTTTTTTTTTTTTTTTTTAGACGGAGTCTTGCTCTGTTGCCAGGCTGGAGTGCAGTGGCACGATCTCAGCTCACTGTAAGCTCTGCCTCCCGAGTTCAAGCCATTCTCCTGCCTCAGCCTCCCAAGTAGCTGGGACTACAGGCGCCTGCCACCACGCCCAGCAAATTTTTTTGTATTTTTAGTAGAGATGGGGTTTCACCGTGTTAGCCAGGATGGTCTCGATCTCCTGACCTCATGATCCGCCCCCCTCGGCCTCCCAAAGTGCTGGGATTATAGGCTTCGCCCACCGCCCCCGGCCGGCTTACTGCAGTATTGACCTTCTAGGCTCAAGCAATCCTCCCACCTCAGCCTCCCTAATAGCTGGGACTGCAAGTGTATGCCACAATGCCAGGCTATTTTCTTTTTTGAGACAGAGTCTCGCTCTGTCACCCAGGCTGGACTGGCAGTGGCACTATCTCAGCTCACTGCAACCTCTGCCTCCCAGGTTCAAGTGAGCCTCCTGCCTCAGCCTCCCAAGTAGCTAGGATTACAGGTGCACACCACAACGCCTGGATAATTTTTGTATTTTTAGTAGAAATGGGGTTTCATTCACCGTGTTGGCCAGGCTGATCTCAAACTCCTGACCTCAAGTGATCCAGCCATGTCAGCCTCCCAGAGTGCTGGGATTATGGGCGTGAGCCACTGCGTCCAGCCTAAGTTTTGTATTTTTTATAGACAGGATTTCCGCATGTTGCCCAGGCTGGTTTCGAACTCCTGGGCTCAGGCAATCTGTCCATCCTGGCCTCCCAAAGTTTTGGGATTACAGGCATGAGCCACCATGCCTGGCTTGTATCCTCTTAAAAAACTTCCTGTGCTACAATGTTTGTCTCAAGGTTTTCTGAAGTGGGAACTCAATCTAAGACAATGTCTCTGCCTCTTGTTTGTCTATGACTATGGTCAGGTTCATGCCATTGCACTTGATCTTAGCCAAAAGGCCAAGAAACGACAGGTTCGTGCCATTGTTCTGGGCCTTCATTCATTCTTCTGTGAAGTGGAGAGAAGTCCACCAACATTCTCATTGACTTGCAGTAACAGCACAATGGGTATGAACATTGCAGAGCAGGGACTCACTGGGGCTCTGGAAGTATGGAGGAAGAAACTCATTTCTTTTTCTTTTTTGACGGAGTTTCCCTCTTGTCACCCAAGCTGGAGTGCAACGGTGTGATCTCAGCTCACTGTAAGCTCTGCCTCCTGGGTTCAAGCGAGTTTCCTGCCTTAGCTTCTCAGGTAGCTGGGATTCCAAGCACATGCCACCATGCCCGGCTAATTTTTGTATTTTTAGTAGAGACGGGGCTTTACCATGTTGACCAGGCTAGTCTCAAACTCCTGACCTCGAGTGATCTGCCAGCCTTGGCCTCCCAAAGTGCTGGGATTACAGGTGTGAGCCACCGCACCCGGTCTAATAACAATTTTTATTGGGAAAATTTACACGATATAAAATTCACCATTTTAACCATTTTAAAGGGTACAGTGCAATGGTTTTTGTATATTCACGATATTATGCAACCATCACCACTACCTATTTGGAGAACATTTGACGTTTTTTAGTTGTTGCAACTAAAGAGGCGTGGTGCTACTGACACCTAGTGGGCAGAGATCAGAACTGCTGTTAAACTTCCCACCAGAAAGAATCACCTGGGCCTGGGGTTGCTGGTAATCCCAACACTTTGGGAGGCAGAGGTGGGAGAATCACTTGAGCCCAGGAGTTTGAGACCAGCCTGGGCAACAAAGTGAGACGCCATCTTTACAAAAAATACAAAAAATTAGCCGGGCGTGGCAATGTGGGCCCGTGGTCCCAGCTACTCGGGAAGCTGAGTTGGGAGGATCACTTGAGCCTGGGAAGGGGAGGTTGCAGTGAGCCATGATTGCACCACTGCACTCCAGCCCGGGCAACAGAGCAAGATCCTGCCTCAAAGAAAAAAAAAAAAAAAAAAAAAAAAAGAAAAGAAAAGAAAAAAAGGAGAATTATCTGCACCAAAATGTTAACAGTAGAGGTTGAGAAACCTTGCTCTACACAATGAAAACACCATCGCCACACCAACAGTAATTCAGCAGTATCACCCTGACTTGTTCCAAGAATGCCATTTTACCATATTTTTTTCTTTTTTTCGAGACGGAATTTTGCTGTTGTTGCCCAGGCTGGAGTGCAATGGTGCGATCTCGGCTCATTGCAACCTCTGCCTCCTGGGTTCAAGCAATTCTCCTGCCTCAGCCTCCCGAGTAGCTGGGATTACAGCCATATGCCACCACACCCAGCTAATTTTGTATTTTTGGTAGAGATGGGGTTTGTTGGTCAGGCTGGTCTCAAACTCCCGACCTCAGGTGACCCGCCCACCTCAGCCTCCCAAAGTGTTGGGATTACAGGCGTGAGCCACCACGCCCAGCCCATTTTAGCATTCTTATTTTAGTCCAGGAGCCAAGCAAGTTTCACGAATTGGATTTGGTTATGTCTCTCTAGTGTCTTTTAATATAGAAGAGTATCCTCTGCCCCACACTCAGCCTGTTTGTTTTTCATGTCATTGATTTTCTTTTTAGGAGTTTAGGCCAGGCCACTTTTCTAGTATATTCTGGATTTACCTGATTGCTTCTTCAAGATTGGATTCATGGTAAATACTTTTGTCAAGAATACTACATTGGTGATTTCTGCATCACATCAGGAGGCCCATCATATAAGATTGCTGTGCTATTTACGATGTTGAAACTGGAAGATAACATAGTTCAGAAGACAGAATCCGGTGCAGCCTCCCCCTCCCCTTCTCCTCCAAGTATGGTGTCCAGGCAGCTACTGTAGTTTGTCTACCCTTTCTGAAAAGTTGCGAGCTGGGAGAGGTAGTGTATGCCTATAGTCTCAGCTACTCAGGAGGCTGAGGCAGGAAGATTACTTGAACCAGGGAGTTCAAGGCTGCTGTGTTATGCACATCAGCCTGGGCTACGCAGTGAGGCTATCTCAAAAAAAAAAAAAAAAGTAAAAAACAGTGAAAAAGTCAGGGTAGCCTGAGGCAGATAACACTCAGCCAGCAGGAAGTCTTCAGACCCTCCTCTCTTCTCTCTTTTTTTTTTTTTTTGAGATGGTGTCTTGCTCTGTCGCCCAGGCTGGAGTGCGACCAGGCTGGAGTGGTGTAATATTGGCTCACTGCAACCTCTGCCTCCTAGATTCAAGCAATTCTCCTGCCTCAGCCTCCTGAATAGCTGGGACTATAGGTGTGTGCCACCATGCTTGCTAATTATTTTGTATTTTTAGTTGAGACAGGGTTTCACCATGTTGGCCAGGCTGGTCTCGAACTCTTGACCTCAAGCCATCTGCCCACCTTGGCTTCCTGAAGTGCTGAGATTACAGGCGTGAGCCACTGCACCCAGCCCTGTCTTCTCTTTATTACAGCAGTAAGAGGCCTCACCTTTGGGCCGGGCGTGGTTAGGAAGTCCTGATCATGAGGTCAGGGGCTCGAGGCCAGCCTGACCAACACGGTGAAACCCTGTCTCTACTAGAAATACAAAAAATATTAGCCGGGCGTGGTGATACACATCTGTAATCCCAGCTACTCAGGAGGCTGAGGCAGGAGGATTGCTTGAATCCAGGAGGGGGAGGTTGCAGTGAGCTGAGATTGGGCCACTGCACTCCAGGCTGGGCAACAGAGGGAGACTCCGTCTCAAAAAAAAAAAAAAAAAAAAAAAAAAAAGTTCTGTTTTCTCTCTTTTCTTAAAAAATCTGAAGCCCTTAGCTGGGTGTGGTGGCACATGCCTGTAATCCCAGCTACTCGGGAGACTGAGGCAGGAGAATTGCTTGAACCCAGGAGGCAGAGGTTGCAGTGAGCCGAGATCACACCATTGTGCTCCAGCCTGGGCAACAGAGTGAGATTCCGTCTTAAAAAAAAAAAAAGTCTGAAGCTCTGGCAAACCTGGGCCTACATCTGTGCCTGCCATCAGTGGCTTCTCCCTTCAGGCCAAACTCACACTTTTTGAACTGTTATTAAAATACCACAGGTTTGGTCTAGGTCCTGCTGCTCACCACACAGAAAGCCAATCACTGAGACAATTATTGCCAAGGAAGAAGGCTTTAATCGGGTGCTGCAAGTGAGGAGATGGGAGATCAGTCTCAAATCCATCTCCCTGATGGACTAAAATTAGGAGTTTGTATAGCAGGGAAGAAATGTAACTGTGTGTGGGAAAATGAATGCAAGGGGTAAGGAAGCAAATCATGATGAATGAGAGCCCTTGAGTCTCATTGTCTGGATGGGATGATTTGGTCCGTTTCAGTTCTTTGCTACTTTTTGAGAGGACTGAGGGTCCTTTCCTGAGAGGGGAACTCAGATAAAACAAATGTAAGTTTCAAGCTTTAAGATCAGAAGGGTTGATTTCTATGTTTATCCAAAAAAGCCGTCTATGGGACTATTGGGTTAGTTTCAAAACTTCCCCAATATTGAGTCAGAGTGTGGTCATTGTTAATATTGAAATACGGAACTAATCTTCTGTTTCCGAAAAAAAGTATGACAGGCTGGGCATGGTAGCTCATGGCTGTAATCCTACCACTTTGAGAGGCCGAGGCGGGTGGATCACCTGAAGTCAGGAGTTCAAGACCAGCCTGGCCAACATGGTGAAACCCCGTCTACACTAAAAATACAAAAATTAGCTGGGTGTGGTGACACACGCCCGTAATCCCAGCTACCTGGGAGGCTGAGGCAGGAGAATTGCTTGAACCCAGGAGGGGTTGCAGTGAGCTGAGATTGTGCCACTGCATTCTAGCCTGGGTGACAGAGCCAGACTTCATCTCAAAAAAAAAAAAGTATGAAAATAGAGGCCAAAGGGCCATGTGCTTCAGGGAAGATGAGAAATGGCATAATTGTGTATATGTGTGTGTGTGTGTGTGTGTAACTGGAGAAATATTCTTACGTATTTATTATTCAAAGTCAATCTGTGCTGAAAAATACAACTCCAGGTGTCATTATTTCCGAGCATAGTGACCAGGGGGTCATTACAGGGTCAGACTCCCCAGTATGACTCTCAGCTCTACCGCTTGCAAGCTATTGACCTCAGACAAGACTGTGACAATATCCGGACGTCTCTGTAATTTAAACTTCTCTGGACTACTCAAATATAGCCCGACTGCTATCTTCGTAAGAAAACACCCTGTACACGTGGCTTTCAAGGCTGTACTAAAGAAAACATGAAATCCCATACCCCAAATTATTCTTTCTGGGATGCAAATGTGCCCAAAGTCAATACCAGCCCAAGCCAAAAGCCAAATCTGGCTCCCATGGATAGGTTTCTGGCCCTGACTTTGGCAGATGGTGCTGGCCTATGTAACCTACTCTACCCCAAAGGCCACAGCAGGGGGAAGGCTCTGGAGGTCAGAACTTCTGTGAGAGTCACAGGCTGACCTTGGGGATGCTCACAGCCTGGGAGAGCTCAGCTTAGGTCAAGCGAGGACCATCAGATCCTGTCCAGAACAAAGTAGCTCACTGAATTCTCCAGCCACAGCCTTCAGCAGTAGGTGCCAGCAGGATTTTCAAAACCAGGACCAGGGAATTTGGAGACAAAGGTGACTTTCTCCTATAGGATGCTGAGGGAGGAGAAAAGGAAAAAAGCAGTTGGGCAGAGAGCTAAGGCTAGTCCTTGGTAAAATTCTTTTGAAAATTCTTTTGAAAATTCTACAGGCACAGATAGAGCAGCCTGGGGAAAAATCAAGCTGCAGCTGCACAGATAAGGGAGCAAGGCCCAGGATAGAGGCCTTTGTTCTTTGCGTAATCAGCAGGCTCCCAGGAAAATGTTTCCTCCCCTTTTCAGGCATGCAAATGGTGAGCTCTGTGGGAACTTGCACAGGGAGGGGGATGGGGAGACTTACCTAAAACATACCTGCAACTACAGAGACAAGAGAAGCTACATAGGCTTTCCTAAAGACATGCCCACAGCTGCACAGTTAACAGTAGTTACACAGATACGGGAAGTTACACAAATAGCTACAAAGATGAGGGAAGTTTCTTTCTTTCTCTTTTTTTTTTTTGAGATGGAGTCTCGCTCTGTCACCCAGGCTGGAGTGCAGTGGTGCAATCTCGGCTCACTGCAACCCTCCGCCTCCAGGGTTCAAGCAATTCTCCTGCCTCAGCCTCCTGAGTAGCTGGAATTACAGGCACGTGCCACCATGCTCAGCTAATTTTTGTATTTTTAGTAGAGATGGAGTTTCACCATGTTGGTCAGGCTGGTCTCAAACTCCTGACCTGACCTTGTGATCCACCCGCCTCAGCCTCCCAAAGTGCTGGGATTACAGGCGGGAGCCACCATGTCCAGCCAGACACTCCATTATTTTTTGAGCCACTAATAAAGGAAAAGAAAAAATGTTTTCATTGAGACACAGTATCCAGTAAAAAATACAATACTTTTTTTATTTTTTATTTTTTTTTTGAGATGGAGTCTCACTCTGTCACCCAGGCTGGAGTGCAGTGGCACGATCTTGGCTGACTGCAACCTCCGCCTCCTGGGTTCAAGTGATTCTTCTGCCTCAGCCTCCTGAGCAGCTGGGACTACAGGCACACACCACCACATCTGGCTAATTTTTTATTTTTAGTGGAGACAAGGTTTTGCTATATTGGCCAGGCTGGTCTCGAACTCCTGATCTCAGGTGATCTGCCCACTTTGGCCTCCCAAAGTGCTGGGATTATAGGTGTGAGCCACTGCACTTGGCAAAATACACAAGTCTTAAATGTGCAGCTTAATGAAATTTTACATACTTATATACCTGTGTGACCACCACTCAGATCAAGATACAAAACCTTTCCAACACCTCACATGTTTTCCTCATTTCCCCCCTCAGTCAATAATTCCCCACTCTCCCAGAGTTAACCGCTGTTGCGTTTTATCACCATTTATTATAATTTTGCTTGGGTCTGAATGTCATAGGGCTGGAATCATTCCATCCTCACTCCCTTCTGCAGCATGCTTCTTTCATTCAACCTTATGTCTGTGCAATTCATTCATGTTGCAGTGTGTAGCAGCAGTTCATTCTCTTTTCATTGCTGTATAGTCGTCAATTATATAAACATACTTTGTTTGTTTGTTTGTTTGAGATAGGGTCTCACTCTGTCACCCATGCTGGAATGCAGTGGTGCAATCTTGGTTCACTGCAACCTCTGCCTCCTGGATTCAAGCAATCCTCCCACCTCAGTCTCTCGGGAAGCTGGGACTACAGGCTTGCGCCACCATGTCTGGCTAATTTTTGTAATTTTTGAAGAGACAGGGTTTTGTTATGTTGCTCAGGCTGGTCTTGAACTCCTGAGCTCAAGTGATCCACCCGTCTCGGCCTTCCAAAGTGCCAGGATTACAGGTGTGAGCCACTGTTGTACCTGGCCCAATTATATCAATATAATGTTATTATCCATTTTGCTGTTGATGGATATTTGGATTGTTTCCAGTTTTCTTTCTTTTTAAAAAAATTTTTTTTAAGACAAGGTCTCGTGTGCATAAACTGGAATGCAGTGGTGTGATCATGGCTCACCACAGCTTTAACCTCCTGGGATCAAGCGATCCTCCCCACCCCAGCCTCTGGAGTCGCTGGGACCACTGATGTGCACCACCGTGCCTGGCTATTTTTAAATTTTTTTGTAGAGATGGGGTCTCCCTATGTTACCCAGGCTGATCTCAAACTCCTGGGCTCAAGAGAGTCTCCCACCTCGGCTTCCCAAAGTGGTGGGATTACAGGCATGAGCCATGGTACCAACTTTCTTTATCTTTTTGTTTTATTCCAACCCTCAAAGGATTGGACGATTCTGGAAACACCCTCACAGGCACACCTAGAAATAATATTTAACCAGATATCTGGGCATTCCTGGCCCTGTCAAGTTGACACATAAAATTAACCATCACAGATCCCCTCTAGCTCAGGGCTCAATACACCAGCCTGAGAGAACCCCCATCCATCCTTCTCCTCTCCCTGAATGACTGAGGAGACCGTGCCTCTCCAGGCAATCTCTGCCTTAGGAAATCCTACAGGTGATTCACAGGAAACACATGGCTGTGCTTTCTGGGGCAGGGGCAGTGGGCTGGGTAGGGGTTTCAAAATCAACCCTGATTGACAGAGCCACGGGTGCTTGCAGTTTTTCCCTGCACCCCCCACCCTCTCCCCTGGACAAAGTGGGAACAGGGCCCTTGAAGGGGAGTACACTGCAGGAGGAAAAAGGAGAGAAGGGAGAGGGTTTGAGCACCCCTCTCTGTCCTCATGTGGTCTCTGGCACGAGCACGCACACTCTCCCCTTTCTCCTCCCTGCACAGAGTCCCTGTGTTCCAGGCCCACACCCTCACTCAGGAGGCTCTGCCTCCCCTAGGGTTTCCCAAATCCTCCTCCAGAACATGCCACATATTTCTGAAGGTCCTTTTGCCAACAAGTATTGTCCTGGGAATATCAAGCTGGTTCCTTACCAGTAAAATCACCCACATAGTGAAACTTTTTCTTTTTTCTGAGACAGAGTCTCACTCTGTCACCAAGCTGGAGTGTCACCAGGCTGGAGTGCAGTGGCACGATCTCAGCTAACTGCAACCTCCGCCTCCTGGGTCTCAGTTCAAGTAAGTCTCCTGCCTCAGCCTCCCAAGTAGCTAGGATCATAGGTGCGTGCTACCATGCCCAGCTAATTTTTGTATTTTTAGTAGAGATGGGGCTTCACCATGTTGGCCAGGCTGGTCTTGAACTCCTGACCTCATGATCTGCCCACCTTGGCCTCCCAAAAGGCTGGGATTACAGGCGTGAGCCACTGCACCCGGCCGTGAAACTTTTTTTTTTTTTGAGACAGAGTCTCGCTCAGTCACCCAGGCTGGAGTGCAGTGGCTCAATCTCGGCTCACTGCAAGCTCTGCCTCCAGGGTTCACACCATTCTCCTGCCTCAGCCTCCCAAGTAGCTGTGATTACAGGTGCCCGCTACCACACCCGGCTAATTTTTTTTTTTTTTTTTTGTATTTTTAGTACAGACAGGGTTTTGCTGTGCTAGGCAGGATGGTCTCAATCTCCTGACCTCGTGATCTGCCCACCTCGGCCTCTGAAAGTGCTGGGATTACAGGCGTGAGCCACCGCACCTGGCCTTTTTTTTTTTTTTTTTTAAATGGAACCTGGGTTTTGCCATGTTGCCCAGGCTGGCCTCGAATTCCTAGGCTCAGGTGATCTGCCTGCCTCAGCCTCCCAAAGCGCTGGGATTATAGGCGTGAGTCACCACCACCATGGCTCACTGCAGCCTCAATCTCCTGGGCCAAAGCTATCCTCCTCCCTGTCTCCTGAGTAGCTGGGACTACAGGTGTGCACCACCACATTCAGCTAATTAAATTTTTTTTTTTTTTTTTTTGTAGAGACAGAGTCTCACTATGTTGCCCAGGCTGGTCTTGAACTCCTGGGCTCAAGAAGGTGTGAATCACTACACCTGGCTGTTTTTTTTTTTGTTTGTTTAGTTTTGTTTTTGTTTTTTGAGACAGCATCTTGCTTTGTTGGCCAGGCTGGAATGCAGTGGTGTGATCACAGCTCATTGTGTTTTGGCGGTGGGTTTTCTTGATCTCTCCCCCACTGGACCTGACCAGGGCATGGGCTGCCCTGTGAGTGCCTCAGCCCTCGTCCATCACTGCCCATGGGGCTGATACACCTGTGTGCACACACTCAGGTGAAGACAGCCACTGCTCGTAGGTGAGGTAAGACACTGAGCACCTGGGTGGGAGGAGGTCTTCCACTCCCACCCTGTCCACACCAGACCATGAAGAGCTCTCCATAGCATGGGTGCTGACCAGGCCCAGCCTGGGTGACAGAGTGAGACCCTGTTTCAAAGAAAAAGACATAATGAGGTGTGATTTTAATTTCTTGGATGTCCCAGTATATATAAATATTGGGAGTATGGATTACTTCATTTCATTTTAAATAGCATTTTTTTTTTGAGATGGAGTCTCACTCTGTCACCCAGGTTGGAGTGCAGTGGTGTGATCTCTGCTCACTGCAGTCTCTGCCTCCCGTGTTACAAGCGATTCTCATGCCTCAGCCTCCTGGGTAGTTGGGATTACAGGCATGTGCCATCATGCCTGAATAATTTTTGTATTTTTAGTAGAGATAGGGTTTCACCATATTGGCCAGGCTGGTCTTGACCTCTTGACCTCCAGTGATCCGCCCACCTTGGCCTCCCAAAATGCTGGGATTACAGGCGTGAGCCACCGTGCCTGGCCACCCTTTATCTTCTTTTCTTTTTGAGACAGGATCTTGCTCTGTCACTCAGGCTGGAGTGCGGTGATGCAGTCATAGCTCACTGCAACCTTGAATCCCTGTGCTCAAGCCATCCTCCCACCTCAGCCTCTACTACAGGTATGCACCACTACCCCCAGCTATTTTTTTATTTTTTGTAGCAACGTGGTCTCACCATGATACCCAGGCCGGTCTTAAACCCCTGGCCTCGTGATCCTCCCACCTTGGCCTCTCAAAATGCTGGAATTACAGGTGTGAGCCACCATACCTGTCCCCCTTCATCTTTTTTTCCACTGCCTTGTGCCAATCCAGTTTGTGCACTGGGGCCTTGTGATCCTCTCAAAGTTGATTCAGCCTGCATTCCTTTCCCAGATGGACACGTGTGTGATAAACAGCTCTGCAGTGGGGTGAAGGAAGGCAGGGGCAGTGGGGTCCTGTATGTCCTGCCATCTCCACAAAAGGGCAGTCCTTACCCCAGCCTTGTGCTGATGAGACCAGGCATAGACAGTCCTGACGACACAGGGCGGAAGGGAGCAGCCATTAGCGCTAATGAGGCAGGCGGCCTGAAAGCTTTGTACTCTGCAGTGGCTCGCCCACCCAGGGAACAGTTCGTTCTGTTTCCTTGGCTTCCAGGAACCCCAGGTGGAAAGGGGTTTGGGGACAGGAGCAGCAGTGGGGGGTCTTGGAGAAACCTGGAGGGAGAAAGGGAGGGGAGGACCAGAAATTCAGTCAGGAGGGCCTGGGATTGGTTAGGTGGGCTTTTCCCTCCCCATTCCCTCCAAAGAAACCCAGGTTCTGGTTCTGCACCTACCCCGGCCCAACAGTGGCCATTGGCTCATCACCCTCTCCAATGTCCTTGACCCGAATTCTTGGAAGCACAGGAAACAACACGCCACATAGGGGTTGAGTAAGCATCTCTGGGGCCACAAATTAAATTAAGCTTTCAGGGCCGCCTGCCTTGTTATTGCTAATGGCTCCAGCCCTGCTCAGCTCCTAGGTCCCTGTCCTGTGGAAATTTGGGGACCCTGGGCACCCTCTCTTGCTCCCAAATTTTAATTGGCTCCTGGAAACCTCACCCCAAATTGGAGACAGGCACTCCTCTTGTAGAACAAAAGGCTCAGGTTCAGGGAGTGAGGGCCTGAACTGTGCCCCCACCCTCCAGGAAGGGTCCTTCACAGCCTGGCTGCAGGATCAGTCACGTGTGGCCCTTCATTATGCCCTGCCATATAAGCCGAGGGCACGGGGTGGCCGGGAACTCTCTAGGCAAGAATCCCGGAGGCAGAGGTGAGTCCTCAGGTTGGGCAGGGACTCCTCCTCTCTGTGGGGTCTCTATCTGGGCACCTAGAGGGGACTCCAAGGTTGAAGAGGGACTAAGTGGTGCATCTTCCTGCTGAGCCAGGCCATGCTGACCGCAGCGGTGCTGAGCTGTGCCCTGCTGCTGGCACTGCCTGCCACGCAAGGAGCCCAGATGGGCTTGGCCCCCCTGGAGGGCATCAGAAGGCCTGACCAGGCCCTGTTCCCAGAGCTCCCAGGTCAGTGTGAGCAAGGGTGGGACTGGGCGGGGCCTGAATACCCTCTGGTTACAAATTGTCTCCCCTGGCATAAACCCTCTTTCCCCCTTCCCAAACCCTCCCCTGGGAGGTGGGTGCTTTGTGCATGGGGGTTCCTGCCCTCACATCCTCTGCCCCAGGCCTGGGCCTACGGGCGCCACTGAAGAAGACAACTGCAGAACAGGCAGAAGAGGATCTGTTGCAGGAGGCTCAGGCCTTGGCAGAGGTAACTGCTCAGGGAAAAGGGTAAGGTGGTGGCCCTTGGGAGGGGGCATTGGGTAATAGCTCCTCTCCCCAGCTCCAAACTCCCTCACCAGCGACGATACTACAGACCACCTCTCCCCATGCTCCACTGCCATCCTGCACAGGTTGGGACAGGTAAGGTCCCTGGATCTGTCTTTAGAGGCCTGTGCTGGTTCCCCACCCCCGCAGGTACTAGACCCGCAGGACCGCGAGCCCCGCTCCTCACGTCGCTGCGTAAGGCTGCATGAGTCCTGCCTGGGACAGCAGGTGCCTTGCTGTGACCCGTGTGCCACGTGCTACTGCCGCTTCTTCAATGCCTTCTGCTACTGCCGAAAGCTGGGTACTGCCATGAACCCCTGCAGCCGCACCTAGCTGGCCAACGTCAGGGTCGGGGCTAGGGTAGGGGCAAGGAAATGCGAATAAAGGATGGGACCAACCCCAAGGCTGTGATTATTTCAAACGTGGCCGTCAAAGGAGGGAGGGTTCACGGAGGGGTTGGGAGTGTCGCCAAGCCAAGAAACCACACATACTCTTATCCCAGGGTCTGGGCTACCCTATCATAGGAGGCACATACACGGGCGCTTTTAGGGGTCCTGGTGCCCCTGGGAAAAGTAGAGAAGAGCCACACTCCAGAAAATCTTGTACAGCAAGTGCGGGGAAAGCAGGATGCAGCGTGGCACAGGGGCTATCACTACTGGCTAACGAATTAGCCTTAGGCTCCAGGGCTTGCTTGCTGCTACTTCCACGCAAAGCCTGCCCCTCATCCTGTTACCAGAGGGAAGGCCGGGAGTGTGCATTGTTCAGGTACTTAGCGTTTTGAACGAAGAACTGAACAAAACCCATAAAGTAACAAACGAATGACACACAGGAAGAAAGCAGAAAGCAGGGATTTGTTAAAGCGAGAAAGCACTACGCAGGGTGGGAGTGGGCCTGAGCAAGAGGCTGAAAGGGCTCAGTTACAGTTTTCTGGGTTTTAAGTACTCATTTTGCAGTCCCTGTCTGTTACCCCTTATCTGGATGAAGGGTTTGGTCCATGGCTAATTAACCCATTTATGCCTGAGGTTGCAATCTTTTGAATTTTTGCAATCAGACCTTGGCCATGACTTTGAGCAGTAGGATATAAATAACTCCCATATGCTTAGCGTTCCAATAATGGAACACTAGGCATAAATGGGGCTAAGGTGAATTGGCGCCCTATGCAGACGAAGGGATGGCCCCGTGCTTGGCCCGCAGCCAATCCAAGGCATTCTCCCTTTCAACTGAGACGTGGTGGAAGGGGGAGGGTTGTGGGGACAGTGGCCTTTGATCCTTTGTTACTTGGACATGGGGAGATGGGGTTTTTCTTTTTGGTTTAGCTTTAGGAAGTTCGCCTTAGTTGGCCTCCGGTTCCCTGCCCCAGACCTTGGTGTTTTCCCTTGATTCAGCTTCAGAATTCAGCACGTATTGGCCTCAAGTTCCCTGCCTCCAGACCCTATTCTCCTGCCTCAATCGAACCTCAGTTTCCCTCTGGGGAGGAGGCTGGCCCAGCAGTCTGGAAACTTTCCAAGCTTGAGAAGGGCTCGCTCCCTTCTTTACCCTGCCCGCCCCTGCAGCGCCAAATGCAGCAAACCCGGGAAAGCTAGAGAAGGCCCAGTCAAATCCCTGCGGCCACGGGCGCCACCACGCGGCCGGCCTCAAACGTCCTCTTCTTAGCGCCCAGGCGCCACAGGGACATCCCCCAACCCACGCCTGCGCCGCGCTTCCGCGCATCCACCCGGAAGCCGGGCGCCGCTCAGAGCCACGCCCCTTTTGTGGTCACGTGAGGCGCTTGCGCGTCACCTGACGCACTTGACAGCCCGCTGGGGACGCGGCGTCAGCTGATCTGGGAGTCGCGATTCGTGCCGGCCGGTCCAGGTTCTCCGGTCCCGCCGCTCCCGCAGCAGCCATGTCGTTCTTCCCAGAGCTTTATTTTAACGTGGACAATGGCTACTTGGAGGGACTGGTGCGCGGTCTGAAGGCCGGGGTGCTCAGCCAGGCCGACTACCTCAACCTGGTGCAGTGCGAGACGCTGGAGGGTGAGCCGGGGCCGCGAAAGGCGGGGATAGAGGCTGGCCGGGGCCTGAGGGTTCAGAGGTGTAGGCCGGGAAGCCGGAAGCGGGGGTCTTGAAGGGTCTGAGAGGCCTTTCTGGGAATCCTGGGGCTGATAGCGGACGCGCGGGAGCGGGATCTATCTTTAGCTGTGGCTCGGCGCCGGCCCAAACGCAAACAAGGCTTTAAGAACCGCAGTTGTTCACCTCTACTTGGGCCACCTTTTCTCTCGTTGTGCTCACCCTGCGGTTTGGAAGGAGAGGGTGTTTCGGGGGTAGTTGATCGGTGCGAGATGTGGCCATACAGGCCTCTTTACCCTGACGTAGCCCAAGAGCTGTCCCGTAGCAACGCTTAGGAAGCTAAGCGGAAAAGTCCCCCACGTCTTCCCCCTCCCCCGACCAAGACTCTAAGATCTTTGGGATCATTGTGTCTTCGCGTTGGCCTGCGGGGTGAGCCTTCCTGGGGAACTGCTGAGCCAGTTTAGCGAGGGTTTTCTTCCAACTCTGAACTGCTGGCTGGGCAGTATCTCCTGAAGGCAATGTTTGGGAGAACAAGGGTGGCCCTTGCAGGTCTGGAAGTTCATATACAAGTATTTGGCCAATTAATCCCACCCCTTCAGCGAGGAGGATGCCTGTTGGGACAGGGTTTCTGAGCACAAGAGTAATGAGAAACCGAGTTCCCCTTTCTTCTCAGCACACAGCTCCAGAGTGGCGTTGACTTCTGAGGCACAGCTCCAACAGATGTACTGAGTTAGAGATGTCCCTAATTCCAGTCCTTGCCAACCACTCCCTCTGCAGGTGGTACGGAAGGGAAGGGTGGCCAGGATGTGAGGGGATCCCTGATCCTCAAGTGGTACTCTTGAGGAGAGGTGCTGATAGCCTCATAATTGGTAGCTGGGTGGGGGGAGGATGGCCAGATGATTCACCCACTAGAGAACATTTTCTCATCAGAAACTTCTTGAGGTTAAAAGTGAGCTCAAATTAAAAAATCATTTATTGTTTGCCTTGCAAACTAGACCAGTAAAGTGAAAATAAATACCTTTAAAATAGAAAACTTACTGTTAAAAATACAATAATCGTAGGTGTTATGATTTTAATGTAAATCTGCAGTACAGGCCGGGCGCGGTAGCTCACGCCTGTAATCCCAGCACTTTGTGAGGCCAAGGCGGGTGGATCACGAGGGCAGGAGTTTGAGACCAGCCTGGCCAAAATGGTGAAACCCTGTTTCTAATCAAGATACAAAAAATTAGCTGGGCGTGGTGGCAGGCGCCTATAATCCCAGCTACTCGGGAGACTGAGGCAGGAGAATTGCTTGAACATGGGAGGCAGAGGTTGCAGTGAGCCAAGACTGCACCACTACACTCCAGCCTGGGCAACAGAGAGAGACCCTGTCTCAAAAAAAAAAAAAAAAATCGGCAGTACAATAATTATAGGTCTTATGATGTTAACGTACATCTGCAAGAAAAGTTGTTTACCTTACTTATGTGAGTGGAGGTGGGGAAGGAGAGCACTTTGGGATGCTGGGCTGTAGGCATCTGCCAGCAACCGATTACCCTTACTGTGGGAAAAAGGGGAGAAATAGAGGGAGGCTGCCTGGGACAGGGCCTGGCACACAGTTGGAGCTTAATGTGAGTTTTGTGGACTGCCTGGGACTTGTCGAAGGTCTTTATTTGCCTAAATCTAAGGTGAACATCATTGATCATCAATAGACATTGGGTTGGTTGTTTCTCTTCTTGTCTTTCCTCACTCCTGCTGCTGTCCGCTGTCCTATAACAGAGCTTCTGGGGGTACAGCATTCTTCTCATCTTCCCAGGGGACCCTCTATCATCCCCCATAAATATGTTAGGCCATTCTTTCTACACATTTTTCCTATAACACCGCTCAACATAGGCACCCACCCTCCCGCCCCCTCCCCCACCTTGTAGAATACCATCTAGATCTTTAGTGTGGCATTCAGGGATCCTTTGCTCATTCACACATATTTCTTTCCTTTCCTTTTCTTTTCTTTCTTTCTTTTTTTTTTTTTTTTTTTTTTTTTTTTTGAGACAGAGTGTAGCCCTGTCACCCAGGCTGGAGTGCAGTGCAGTCTCCGCTCACTGCAACCTCCACCTCACCAGTTCAAGCCATTCTCGTGCCTCAGCCTCCTGAGTAGCTAGGATTACAGGCATGTGCCACCATGCCCGGCTAATTTTTGTATTTTTTAGTAGAGAGGATTTTGCCTTATTGGCCAGGCTGGTCTCGAACTCCTGACCTCAAGTGATCCACCCACCTTGGCCTCCCAAAGTACTGGGATTGCAGGTGTGAGACACCACACTTGGCCATTCACACACATTTCTATCCCTCATATCCCTCATGCAAGCCATCCCTCCAGCACTTGGTGCACAAAGTGTGGTGGACTTTGGAGTTAGGCAAACCTGGGGTTGAATTCCAATCCTGCCAATTACTGGACTACTTTAGATAATCTATTTAACACCTCTGGGCCTTGGGTTTTTCAACTGGTATATTAACAGAACCTATCTCACACAGGTTGTGAAATGTCAACAAGCTACAACATGTAAAACACTTAGCCCAGCACCAAGGACAGAGTAAGCGCTAGGTAAATGTTAACCCTTGTTTTCAGTATTGTTTGAACCTGTACCCTCCAGAATTTTGCTTTCCTCTTTTCTCTTTAAAACTGTTTATTGGCCGGGTGCGGTGGCTCACGCTTGTAATCCCAGCACTTTGGGAGGCCGAGGCGTTCAGATCACGAGGTCAGGGGATTGAGACCACGGTGAAACCCCGTCTCTACTAAAAATACAAAAAATTAGCCGGGCGTGGTGGCGGGCACCTGTAGTCCCAGCTACTCGGAGAGGCTGAGGCAGGAGAATGGCGTGAACCCGGGAGGCAGAGCTTGCAGTGAGCCGAGATTGCGCCACTGCACTCCAGCCTGGGTGACAGAGCGAGACTCCGTCTCAAAAAAAAAAAACAACAACAAAAAACTGTTTATTGATGGGGCGCAGTGGCTCACGCCTGTAATCCCAGCACTTTGGGAGGCCGAGACGGGTTGATTACGAGGCCAGGAGATCGAGAGCATCCTGGCTAACACGGTGAAACCCCGTCTGTACTAAAAATACAAAAAAATTAGCCTCGTGTGGTGGCGGGCGCCTGTAGTCCCAGCTACTCAGGAGGCTGAGGCAGGAGAATGGTGTGAACCCAGGAGGCGGAGCTTGCAGTGAGCCGAGATTGCGCCACTGCACTCCAGCCTGGGCAATAGATTGAGACTCCGTCTCAAAAAAAAAAAAAAAACTTTATTATGGATACTGTCAAACTGTCAAACATATACAAATAAGAAGCAATAATATAATGAGCCCCTAAGTAATAATCGTCTAACTACAACAATCATAAATTCTTATTGATAGAATAATTATCTTGTCTTGTTTCAATGCTAGTTCCATTTATACCCCCAATCCCAAATTATTCAGAAGTAAGTCCCAGACAGCATACCATTTCAGTCGTAAATATTTCAGTGTCTCTGAAAAAAGTCATGAGTATTTAAAAAAATGACAATATTATTCCTTCTTCCTTAAAAGCAGTAATTTGTTAATGTAATCAGATGTCCATTTAGTGTTCAAATTCCCCTGATTGTCTCAAATTTTTAAAATATGATTTGTTTCAATTGGGATCCAAATATGATCCATACATTTCAGTTGATACTCTCTCAAGTATTTTAATATATAGATTGAAGTTAGATCACTTGATTTATAGATTTTCCATCCATCTCAATTTTACTGATCCCATCTCTGACATATAGTTGAACTTGTTCCTCTGTCCCTTGTTCTCACTTTAAATTAGTAGTAGGTCTAGAGGCTTGCTCAGATTTTGGTTCAATTCTTTTTTTTTTTTTTGTAGATACCTAATAGGTGATGTTTGTACTTCTTTTTTTTTTTTTTTTTTTTTTTGATTTGAGATAGAGTCTTACTCTGTCGCCCAGGCTGGAATGCAATGGCACAATCTCGGCTCACTGCAACCTCTGCCTCCCAGGTTCAAGTAATTCTCCTGTCTCAGCCTCCCAAGTAGCTGGGATTACAGGCACCAGCCACCCAGCTAGTTTTTTTGTACTTTTAGTAGAGATGGGGTTTCACCATGTTGGCCAGACTGGTCTGGAACTCCTGACCTCAGGTGATCTACCCACCTCAGCCTCCCAAAGTGTCAGGATTACAGGCGTGAGCCACTACATCCAGCTAATGTTTGTACCTCTATTGGGAGGCACATAATACCTAGTTTCTCTTTTTATGATGTAAGGAATAATTGACATTTATTGACTGGAGCCATCATTTCATTGGGGGTTGCAAAATAGTGCTATTCTAATTCTGTTTCCTTCTGTAGTTGCCAGCTTGACCACTTCTATGCCTGTAAACTTCGAGTAATCAACTACTTAGTTGTCCTGAGATACAGTCTGTATAGGAGAGGTTAAGATAAATGCTTACTTCTTTCCAATAGTTACCAGGTTTCAAAATAATGAGTTGTTTCACTGACATCCTCCAAAAATGACTAATGAGGCTTTGTGACTAAACCAACCAAGATTTGTTTAGTATTATAACACACTAATGGATTTTAATGTATTTATTATGTTTCAGTTGATTAACCTTATTGATGCTTAAATTGTCTCTTGGCCAGTGGAAGCTTTTTCAGTTGACTGCCAAGTCTTTTTTATGTAACCCTGTAGCTGTTGAAAGCTTCCTTACTATCTGAGATGTCTGTGTTTTTTTTTTTTTTGGAATGGAATCTTGTTTTCTTGCCCAGGCTGGAGTGCAGTGGCACATTCTCAGCTCACTGCAATCTCTGCCTCCCAGGTTCAAGTAATTTTCCTGCCTCAGCCTCCTGAGTAGCTGTGACTACAGGCCTACGCTACCACGCGTGGCTAATTTTTAGTAGAGATGGGGTTACACCATGTTAGCCAGGCTGGTCTTGAACTCCTGACCTCAGGTGATCCACCCACCTCGGCCTCCCAAAGTGCTGGGATTACAGGTGTGAGCCACTCCGTCTGGCTTGGGATGCCCGTATGTTCTAATCTTACCTTGAACATTTCTTGACCCAGACGTAGTCTTCATTTCTCTTAGGAGACTTGGTTCTTTTTATTAAAAAGTTGTATTTAGAGACCATAATCTGAGTCATATGGGGTTCTGATTGATACTGTATTGGACATCATTCTTGGTTTTTTCCATGGCTAGTTTAGCTCTTCTCTTACTCAGAAACTTGGAAAATACAGAGAAGCAAATGGCTTGCTGGATTACGTAGCACCACTTCAGCTGATGAGTACCAGAATGCCAGTTTCCTAATTTGGAATGGGAGCTCTACCTGATACTTGGGCCAGTCAGGACATCTCCCTCCTGTTGTAAAGAAATATAATTAACACTCAAGAGGAGTCCTGTAACCTTCTCAAGTTCCATGTGAGCTAGTGGTCCTGAAGATTGTTCTTCTCAGCCAGAGAGTTAGATCGTTGGAGGCCATGGGTGAAGCGCCCATGTGTGATGTGCTGGCTGTTGTCCAGAACACTTTATCCCTCTCTACCCTGATTTCATTTGTCTTCTGTCCATTACATCTCTTTGTGCCTTTCAACATTATTTCACAAGAGACAATTTTATGCAAGAAGAAGAGAGACTCCAGGCTGGGCTTGGCCAATCTCCAGTTGCAATGTCACATGAAACTGCAGATGCAAATGTTGATGGTGTGGCAAGTCGTTTAGCACAGACTGTGGGGTGGTTAGGAGTGTGGTTGGAAAGTTAAGGAGAGATTAGCTCTTGAAGGATTGTAAAAACCATAGAAAGGACTCTGTCCTGAGTGCAGGGGATGGGATAGTAAAGCTATTAGACTTGTACTTTAGAGGATACCTGCAATTTGAAGGTGGAGGCCACCCTGGAGGCAGAAAGAACAGTTTGCAGGTTCTTATAGTAATCCAGGCTGGGGGTGAAGGCAGCCTGACCTCAAGCATTGGCTGGGAGTATTGCAGGAGAATTTTAGGAAGGGGATTTGATAGGACTTGAGGGTTGGGTAGGAAGGCTGGGGGAAGAATTAAGTCAAGGTTGATGTCCTCATCTCTGGCTTAGGCAACTGTGTAGGTGGCAAAATGAAATGACGGTGGCATGTAGGAGAAGGAACGGGTTGGAGGAGTGAGAAGATGAAATTGAGTGATCTGTGAGCCATCTGAGTGGAGATACGAAGGCTATTTTTGGTGCTCAGGTGTGACAGTTCTGAGCTTGGGAAATTGAGGTAGCGGTGTGTCCATGGTCCCCAAGAGATAACCATGGAGTCAGAAGAGTAGAGGCTGAAGATGGGACCCTCCCCCAGGAAGCACTTCAGTTGATCAAAGGACTTGGGGGAAGATGATGGTCCTGCCAAAAAGGCCAAAGTCATTCCCTGAAATGTGGGTAGCTCCAAAGGAGAGCCTGAAAATAAATGAGGTAGTGAGTGCCAAATGTGGCCAAGAGATTGACAAAGTCAGCCTTCCATTTGGTTTTGCCATTCAGAGGTCATAGGAGACCTTAATGAGAACAGAAGAAGGTGAGGCTAGAAGGTGGCAGCAGTGGATGGGCAGAGACAATGTCTAGACAGTTAGAGAAGACCTTACTGATGAACTGATCCCAGCGCAGCCACTTAACTGATTTTGTGACCTTGGGCAAGTCATTTATCCTCAGCTGTAAAATGAGAATAATATTAGGGTCTCTGAGATATTTATGAAGTGTAAGCACGGGGCCTGGGACCAAGTGAACAGTTGGAGAGGCCAGCTGCTCCACTGTGGTCATTCCCTGCCATCACTCCTATGAGACAGGTGCCATGGTGGGCCTTGAGTGGCTAATACAAGTATGTCACACAGGTCTTGCTTAGGGCAAGTGTGCCTGTCTAACAGGCAAACTGAGTGACCATCAAAACAGCATTGAGTGCACAGTAGGTGCAGGGTACTTTAGGGAGGGGATATGTTATGTGGTTGGTGACGGTTAATGGGTATGGGCTTTATTTTTGGGGTGATAAAAATGTCCTAAAACTGGCCAGGCATGGTGGCTCATGCTTGTAGTTCCAGCACTTTAGAAGGCTGAGTCGGGGGGATCACGAGGTCAAGAGTTCGATACCAGCCTGGCCAACATGGTGAGACCCCCATCTCTACTAAAAATACAAAAAATTGGCTGAGTGCGGTGGCTCATGCCTGTAATCCCAGCACTTTGGGAGGCCGAGGTGGGCATATCACGAGGTCAGGAGATCGAGACCATCCTGGCTAATGTGGTGAAACCCATCTCTCCTAAAAATACAAAAAATTAGCCAGACATGGTGGTGGGCGCCTATAGTCCCAGCTACTCGGGAGGCTGGGGTAGGAGAATGGCATGAACCCGGGAGGTGGAGCTTGCAGTGAGCCGAGATTGCACTGCTGCACTCCAGCCTGGGTGACCGAGCGAGACTCCATCTCAAACAACAAACAAAAACACAAAAAATTAGCTGGGCGTAGTGGCGGGCACCTGTAATCTCAGCTACCTGGGAGGCTGAGGCAGGAAAATTGCTTGAACCTGGGAGGTGGAGGTTGCAATGAGCTGAGATTGCACCACTGCACTGCAGCCTGGGTGACAGAGTGAGACTCCATCTGAAAAAAAAAAAAAAAAAAAGTCCTAAAACTGATTGTGGGGGTGGTTGCACAATTCTGTGAGTATACTAAAAACCATGAATTGTACACTTTAAGTTGGAAAATTGTATGGCAAATGAATTATATCTCAGTAAAGCTGTTGCCGCTCCCCCCCGGCCCCAGCCCCAAATTAGCCAGGCCAAGAGGTGGGAAGAGCATAGGGAGAAGGAATGGCATTAGTAGTCTCAGAAACATGAAACTGCCTCGTTCATGACAGCAGCCTTGGGAGGTGGAAGGAGAAAGTAGAGTGTGTGTCGAGGGTTTGCAGCAGCGAGGTCTGGATAGATGCATTGGGCTGGTTCCTGGAAGGCTGTGGGTGTCTTAGAAGGACATATTGCTCAGGAAGGATGAGAGTTATGGTAAAAAAAAATTTTTAAAAAGAGAGAGATTCTGAGGTTAAGGTTAATGTGTAGGAAATGTCTTGTTTGGGATTTTCTGTGTATGGTCTTGCCTGGAAATTTTTTTTTTTTGAGACGGAGTCTCGCTCTGTCGCCCAGGCTGGAGTGCAGTGGCGCGATCTCGGCTCACTGCAAGCTCTGCCTCCTGTGTTCACGCCATTCTCCTGCCTCAGCCTCCTGAGTAGCTGGGACTACAGGCACCCGCCACCACACCCGGCTAATTTTTTGTATTTTGTTTAGTAGAGACGGGGTTTCACCGTGTTAGCCAGGATGGTCTTGATCTCCTGACCTCGTGATCTGCCCATCTCGGCCTCCCAAAGTGCTGGGATTACAGGTGTGAGCCACCGCGCCCAGCCGCCTGGAAATATTTTATACATTTCATTTTGTTTGTCAAAGGAAACTCTATTGAATTGGTGAAATTAGATGACCACAACTTGGACAGCAAGATGAGCTTAGCTCAGTCCCAAATTCCTCTGAGTCAAACGTGATCCAAAGGAAGAGATGACATGGTACTGGCAATCTAGTGACTACAAGCAAGAGAGAGGAGCTGGGGGCTCGGGGAGGGCATTGGAAGAAGGATGTGCAGAAGGCAACAATGGAAGGAGCATTTACTCTGTGGAAGGAAGGGAACGAGCATGTTGAGTTGTGAGAGCCTGGGCCCCACACAAGCCTGAAGTTTTTCCCTCATGTTGGCCCCACTGCCTTGGGCAGTGGCATTGCTGCACAAGGAGACCCCAGTGCACAGTGGCGGATGAACTGGAATGGGTTGGTGGTGGTGTCTGGCAGCCTGCTGCACTCGTTGCTCCCCTCCAGCTTGCTGCTGCTGCCGCCTGCGAGGATGAGGCCCCAGAGCAGGAATGGCGGCTAGGGCTAGGCAGGGGGGAGGTTTGGCATCTCGCTGTCATGAGCCAGTGTGGGAACCTAACCCCTCAGTGGGTGAAGAAATGGGGAATTGTGGAAGAGGTAGGGTTGGTGGTGTGATACAATTAGAAACTCACCGGGCCTGGCGTGGTGGCTCACGCCTGTAATCTCAGCCACTTAGGAGGCTGAGGTGGGAGAATCACTTGAGCCCAGAAGTTTGAGGCCAGCCTGGGCAACATAGTGAGAACCGCACTCCCGCCCAATCTCTAAAAAAATACTAATATTGGAGGCTGAGGTGGGAAGGTCACTTGAGCGTGGGAGGTTGAGGCTGCAGTGAGCTGTGATCACACCACTACACTCCAGCCTGGGCAACAGAGAGAGACCCTGTCTCAAAAAAAAAATTAATAATAATTAATTTTTTTAAAAAAGAAACTTGCTCTGAGGGAGAGGATGGTTAATCTGTACAAAATTACAGCTAGATAGGAGAAATAAGTTCTATTCTATACCATAGGGTGACTATATTTAACAATAATTTATTATATATTTTCAAACTGCTGTAAGAGAGGATTTTGAATGTTCTCAACACAAAGAAATAATAGGCCACGTGTGGTGGCTCACGCCTGTAATCCCAACCCTTTAGGAGGCTGAGGCAGGTAGATCGTTTGAGGTCAGGAGTTCGAGACCAGCCTGGGCAACATGGTGAAACTCCCATATCTACTAAGAATACAAAAATCAGCCAGGCATGGTGGCACATGCCTGTAATCCCCAGCTACTTGGGAGGGTGAGGCAGGAGAATTGCTTGAACCCAGGAGGCAGAGGTTGCAGTGAGCCAGGATCACCCCCACTGTACTCCAGTCTGGGCAACAGAACCAGACTCTGTCTCAAAAACAAAGAAATAATAAATGTTTGAGTTGATGGATATGCTAATTACCCTGAATTGATCATTACACGGTGTATATATGTATCCAAATATCACATGTATCTTATAAATATGTGAAATTGTTACACGTCAGTTATAAACAAAAAAGAAACTTGCTCTGAGGCTCTAGAGGATGGATTTGCGGGAGCAGGCCAGAAGCAGGACACTTGCTAGCCGCTCTTGCAGCTCTCCAGGTAGGAGAATATGGACTAACCAGGGCTGGAGTGAAATGAGGGGGGATGAAGGACCAGGTCAGAGATCAGCTTGGGAAATGAAACCCACAAGATTGGTCCAGTTTTTATTAGATGTGGGGTGAAGGGGGTTAGAAGTCAGACTGCTGGCTTAATAAATGACTGGGTGGATGCTGGAGATCCTTTTGAGATGGGGGCTACCAGAGAAGGGTTAGGAAAGTTAAGGGTGCAGATTGCGGGGTGGGAGGGGAAGTATTCTATCTCAGATGTCTGAGGGAGTCCGTCAGGCAGTTGGCTGTGTGAGGAAGTAACACTAAAGATATTAACCTGGAAGTCACCAGTACACTGGCTGGTAGCAGTTAGGCCCGCGCCAGGCCATCTGTTGGCTCGTAGCCGGGGCAAGCCTGCCTTGGAAGCCTAGCTCTGCCCACAATTCCTGCCAGGAGGCTAGAGAGCAGCCTTAACTGTGGGCCAAGTGGACACAAGTGTGGCCTAACGAGGACACCTGGCATAGAGCCCAGTTTGGCAAGCAGAGCAGAGAGAGGGACAGCCGGGCTCTCCCTCCAGATTCCTGCCGTGTCTCTTCCTGCATGATGCTGGGGCATGGTGGCTTTTTGTTTTCTTGTTTTCTTTTTGACTAAATATAATTTTTTAACTCCAAAAAGTTGGTAGAAGGATGACTTGGTGTAGACTCTCCAAGGGGTATACATTGTCACCCCTTTGTCAAAACACTGCATGTGTATACCGTGTGACCTGCAACCCAACTTACAAGATTGTGTCCCGTAGATTAGCATGGGATAGCATGTACAGAGGTGTTTACGCCAGCCTTGTTGGTAACAGCAAACTACTAGAACCAATGGGATATCCGGTGATTTGGTTATGGTCTGGTTAAATAAACCGTGGTCTATTCTTACAATGGAATGCTACGAGACAGTGCTCAAAGCGTGAAGTTCCATAAGGGCTGATTTAGAAATATATTGTTAGGTGAAAAGTTGCAAAGCGTTACTTGTAATCCCATCTTGGTAGACTACCAGGTGGACATACACATGTTTTTGGAAGCACAGGCGCCAAGTTGTCTTGAGTGACAACCTCTGGGGAGAGGGATTTATAGAGGCTGGGAGGAGGAAGGTTTCAATGTTGACTTTTTATGTACTCTTCTATTGTTTAAATGTATTACAGTGAACACATTTTATAATTTGAAACATTCAATAAAGATATTTAAGGAAAATTAGGACATATAGGTAAGCAAAGAGAAGGGTACCCACACCCAGCAGCCATCAAAGCTGAGGCCTGTGCTGGAGAGCCTGGGACCTTTGTGGTCCAGGTTTTGTTTCGCAGCATTGTAGGGCTGGTCTGAGTCTTAGGGAACCCCCATGAAGCCACTTCTCTTTACACCTGAAGACTCCCAAGTCCGATGGGGGTGCTTGAGGGCCCAGGCCAGAGCTGGACTCTTCTCATGTCAGCTGGACAGAGCTGCAGGGCCCCTGTCCAGGTACAGCTCCTGTGAGCAGGTGACCACCTAACTGGCTGTTTTTCTGTCTGTCCTTTGCGTTTTCCTCCTGACCCCCATTCCTGTATTCCCTTTGTTGGTTACATCTTGCACTGGCATATACTTTAGCCCGATTTTATTATTTATTTATTTATTTATTTTGAGAAGGAGTCTTGCCCTGTTGCCTAGGCTGGAGTGCAATAGCACAATCTCGGCTCACTGCAACCTCCGCCTCCCGGGTTGAAGCGATCCTCCTGCCTCAGCCTTCTGAGTAGCTAGGATTGCAGGCGTGTGCCACCATGCCTGGCTAATTTTTGTATTTTTAGTAGAGACAGGGTTTCACTGTGTTGGTCAGGCTGGTCTCGAACTCCTGACCTTGTGATCCACCTGCCTTGGCCTCCCAAAGTGATGGGATTACGGGTGTGAGCCCCCGCGCCTGGCCTTTAGCCCGATTTTATCTGAGAAGCTATTTATGGTCAAGTCAGTAAGAGTCCCCACAGGAGCCAATAACTGCTGTTTCCAAATCCCTGCCACAGGATGTCTTGTCAGAACTTGCTCTGGTGGGTGATAACATATACTTTTTCTTGGGTTTACTCAGCGATTTCTTGGGCCTGGTTTCTGAGGTGGAGCCAGTGCTTGAACCCCTGCTAGGCCTTTTGAAGTACTCTCAGCATAGGCAGATGTCAGCCATTCAGGGCCCTTAGTAATATAAGGTTTCTGGGTGACTAGGGTTTCTTGATGGCAGAGACGGAAATGCTTCAACACCTTATTTTAAACATTGCATAATACACTTCTGGAATATATTAGGCTCATTTCTCTGCTTGCTTGCTTCCTTTCCTTTCTTTCTTTCCTTCTTTCTGTTTTTTTTTTTTTCTTTTTCTTTTTGAGAATGGGTCTCGCTTTGTTGCCCAGGCTGGAGTGCAGTGACCCAAACACAGCTCACCGCAGCCTTGACCTCCCAGGCTCAAGCAATCCTCCCACTTCAGCCCCCCAAGTATCTAGGGCTACAGGCCTGCACCACCACACTTAGCTAATTTTTGTATCTTTTGTAGAGAAGGAGTTTTGCCATGTTTCCCAGGCTGGTCTTGAACTCCTGGGCTCAAGTGATCCTCTTGCCTCGGCCTCCCAAAGTATTGGGATTACATGCATGAGCCATCACGCCTAGCTCCTTTTCTTTTTTTAAGACAGGGTCTCACTCTGTCGCCCAGGTTGGATTGCAGTGGCATGATCATGACCCACTGCAGCCTTAACCTCCTGGTCCCAAGTGATCCTTCTACCTCACCTTCCCCAAGTAACTGGAGTACAGGCATGTGTTACCATGTCTGGCTAATTTTTTATTTTTTAGTGGATACAGGATCTTACTATGTTGCCCAGGCTCCCTGCTTTCTTAAGTGGCACACACTGAACATAGCAGAGTCTCTCCTGCATTAATGGCTGTTAGACTTGGAATGAGATGGAACAGAACCACTGTCCCTGAGGGCCCAGGTCTGCCTCCCATAGTTTTGTCTGGGGCCTTCTGTCAGGCCACCCATTCACTCTTCCTGCTGTGGTCAGGATGCCTACTATAGCACCAAGGTCCCCTTCCCAACCTGTAGCTGCTCTTGGGCTTTGAGCTCAGTGGTCAGACACACTGCCACTTGTTAGGAGGATCTGCATCCAGAATGAACAGGTGCAAGGACATGATATGACCGTCTGTAAGTCATCTGCACCTGCTCAGGGTCAGGACCCTAGGGCCCCTATGGGTTGCCAGAACCTTTCTTGAGTTCTGTGTGGAGCCAGGCATCAGGCAGACCATGGCTCCCTTTCTGGACAGCTGTGTGATGCAGAGATGTATTTGCCCACTTGTAAAATGAAACAGAAATCACTTATTCGTAGGTTGTAAGGATTCAACAGCACAGTCCTAGCCAGAGTGGATGCTCAATAGATATTTGCCTGATTGGATGAGTGACAGCTCTTTTTTTTTTTTTTTTTTTTTTTGAGACAGAGTCTCACTCTGTCGCCAGGCTGGAGTGCAGTGGCACAATCTTGGCTCACTGCAACCTCCGCCTCCTGGGTTCAAGCGATTCTCCTGCCTCAGCCTCCTAAGTAGCTGGGATTACAGGCACCCACCACCATGCCTGCCTAATTTTTGTCTTTTTAGTAGAGGCGGGGTTTCACCATGTTGGCCAGGATGGTCTCGATCTCTTGACCTCGTGATCTGCCCACCTCGATCTCCCAAAGTGCTGAGATTACAGGCATGAGCCACTGCGCCCAGCCATGACAGCTCTATTGGCACTGGCTGAGTACTAAGCTTTGGTGGTGTGGGGGAGGAAAAGCCAAGTCTCCCCCCGCCAACCCCAGGGATGCACCATATCATAGATTTCCCTGTTTCTGAGTTATTAAGCACTTGCTTTTATTAGACACATACTAGGCAGTAGAGACAAAAGGAGTTGAGACTTACTTAGATAAAGGGAACTGGAGACTTGGGAGGGTCTGGCAGAGAGGGAGAGCAAGAGTGTAGAGGGCTGAGGATGCCCATGCTTCCCTCCACGTCCCCTTCAGCCTTGTCCCTCCGAAGGCTCTGTCTTCACTCATGCAAGACAGACCAGTTCCTTATGGCCAACTCAGGTCCATGTGGTCTCCGGTTTGGCTTTCCAGGCTTATATCCACCTACTGTTCTCTTTCTTTTCTTTTTCTTTTTTTTTTTTTTTTTTGAGACAGGGTCTCACTCTGTTGCCTGGGCTGGAGTGCAGTGGCTCCATCATGGCTCACTGTAGCCTTGACCACCTAGGCTGCAAACCACGCACCACGACGCCCAGCTGATTTTGTTTATTTTTGGTAGAGACAAGCTCTCATTATGTTGGCCAGTCTGGTCTCAAAACTTCTGGGCTCAAGTCATCTTCCAGCCACGGCCTTCCAAAGTGCTGGGATTACAGGTGTGAGCCACCGCGCCTGGCCAACTCCTGTTCTTTTTTTTTTTTTTTTTTTTTTTTTTTTTGAGACAGTTTTATTCTTGTTGCCCAGGCTGGAGTGCAATGGCACGATCTTGGCTCACTGCAACCTCTGCCTCCTAGGTTCAAGTGATTCTCCTGCCTCAGCCTCCTGAGTAGCTAAGATTACAGGCATGCACCACCATGCCTGGCTAATTTTGTGTGTGTGTGTGTGTGTGTGTGTGTTTACTAGAGACAGGGTTTCTCCATGTTGGTCAGGCTGGTCTCGAGCCCTCTACCTCAGGTGATCCGCCCATCTTGGTCTCCCAAGGTGCTGGGATTACAGGTGTGAGCCACCGTGCCTGGCCCAACTCCTGTTCTTTATGAGACATTCCTGCATAGCTCTGTGGGTACCTGTAGTCCCACTCCCTCAGAGGTTGATGACTGGGAGATGCTGACCAGGAGTCTGAGGCCGTGTTTAAATTGGAGGGATGTGTTGAAAGGGAACTGGAGCTGGTGTACCCTCTTCTCACCAGAGGGGCCCCTCGCTGTGGACAGTGCCATCCTCCCTTCCACCACAAGGGGGTGCGCCAGGATCACTCCACTGTCAAGGAGCCTGGGGAGGGAGGTGTGGCTGGACCCTGTAAGTCATCCAGGCTCTCTCTCCTCCACTTTTCCATGGGGCAACTGCCACCAGTACTGTCCCTTGGGTCTCTGCCCTGGGCCCTACTCCCTCACTTAAGTCCCAGTTGGCCTTCTCAGATGAGGTAGGGCTTGTCACTTAGTGTCTCCTGTCTGTGTACCTCTATCCACCCTCACCTCCCTATGCCCTATCTTCCTGGGTTGGGAAGGAGAAGGCCAGGGGACATTTCCTGATGCTCTCTGCCTTGGTGCCCAGTGCAGGCTGTTCCAGCCTTGCCCACCACACCGTCCTCATTTGCCCTCACCTGGGTCATGCCAGCAGCTCAGAGTTGGAGCTGTAGGTACAGCACAGTGTGCTATGAACCTAAGGGTCTTGGGAGCTCCAAGTAGGCTCTTGAGGCAGCCCAGGGATCAGGGCTACACTTCTCAGGCCCCTAGAACCATGCACCTGCCTAGGTAGTTACCACTCTTGTCTTGCCACCCTGGCCTCTCCAGGAGAGGGAAAATTTGTCTTCAGGACAGAGGATGAATTTTTCTCTCTCCTCAACCTCATTTGACACTCCCTCTGAGGGGCATGTAGGATGTATGTGGCATGTATAGGCACATATATGCAAGGTGACTCCGGGAGATGCCGAACCAGGCACCTGAACACCATGTAAGCACTGCAGGTCCACACGGTCAGGCTGGCGATGGGTTATCATCAGTTGATTGACAAGTCTCTCCTACCCTGTACCCCAGTTTGGAGGCCTCTCCATTAGCCTCCTTGGCGTCTGCCTCATCCAGCACCTACTCCCTGGCTGATGTTTTAAAAAATCTATCCTGCACTAGAATGTTGGTCTTCCTCCTTTTCAGAGTCAGGAAAATCAAGGCCCCGAAGGGTGCTTTAGTAGGATAGGCTGCTGCTGTGTGGCCTGGGCACCTAATATGTGTGTCCAAACCTAGCAACTCCCCTGAAGAACCAAGGAGTAGGCACGAGGGACAGGGCTGGGGTTGCCCCTGTGTGAATGTGGGTGGTCCTGAGGACTGCTGGGCAGATTGGTGGCAGGGGAAAGGAATATGTGGAGGAGCAGCCCTGACTGGTGCTGGACACTGCTTTCCTGGCTAGCTCTTGCCTGGCCCTGGGCACTTGCCCAGACCTTGCCCCACTTTGGATGCTCAGGCAATGGTTTTCAGGCCTTGACCTCAACAGAGGCTTTTGTGCTTGGCTGGTGGATGGGGCTTTCCCCTCTGAGGAGTCATCTGAAACTCAGCCTTTACTGCCTGCCCCTGTCCCTGTGCTGGTGGCCACTCAGAGGCTCCACAGCCCCAGGGTCTCCCCTGCAGCTGTCATTAGTTCTTCTGAGGCTGCTCCATGGGTATCCAGGCCACTGATCTCACTGGGAGCCCCTGAGGGGCCCTCAGGGGCTGGGTTGCAGGGAGTCAATGTGGTCTGGGCCTGACAAGGCTAGAACAGTGTCATAGCTGGACAGGCTCCTGGAGGTACCGTTATTCACTCTCTTCATCTGGGAAGCTGGGTCCAAGGTAAGGCCCAAGGGCATAATTATGGTCTCCTGACACCTGTCTTGGCAGTTCCTGTCCAATCACTCTATGTTCTTTGATTTTTTTCCCCCTTTATCTATTCTTTTATTTGTTCACTCAAGGATGCCTGTACTATATCTCTGTGAACTGGCCCTCAACTCAGGAAGGGGTAGTTGCGCAAAAAGGACCCTGCTTCTGGGGCCCTTGTCTTTCCCTCAGGCCTTGCCACCTGGGATCTAGCTTGGAACTTGAAGGGTTGGGAGCTGATGAATACAGATGAGCTGTAATCCATGATGTAGCACACAGGGCCCTGAGGCTGCCAGGTCATGGGTTCAGCTCTGCCTGTTTTCCCGTGCCCCCAACCCTTTAAGCTTCAAACTAGATACACATCACAAGGCCTGGGGGAGCACAGGGTCCTGGAATGTCACCTTTCAGTATCTGCCCAGGCTCCATGCCTCTCACCTCCCCCAGTGGCTTCAGTCATTTGGACCTAGCTTTCACTGTGTGGTCCAGCAGGTGACCACGTCCCTCCCAGGGGCCAGCCCAGGTCCACAGCACCGGCTCACTCTGGCATGTTACTGTTGCCCCAACACCTGTCCCACAAGGCCCTTGAGCAGGGCCGCTGAGGGGAGGGCTGAAAGGCAGGGTGGGTGGGGTCCTGGGGGTGCTGTACTGGACCAGGTTGTATAGTTACTGCTTCTGCCATCTTCTTGCCTGGACCAAGCCTCTTGGCTCTGCCAAGGAAAGGTATGGGATGGATTAACTCTACCTCTGGCTTGGGCTGCTCTGTCCAGTTTCTTTTTTCTTCTCTTTTCTTTTTCTTTCTTTTTTTTTCCCCCTCCTTCCTCCCTCCCTCCCTCTTTCTTTTGTCTTTCTTTGTTTCTTTCTTGAAAGGGTCTCATTCTATCACCTAGGCTGGAGGGCAGTGGCACGAACACTGCAGTCTTGACCTCCTAGGCTCAAGTGATCCTCTTGCCTTAGCCTTTCGAGTAGTGGGGACCACAGGCACGTGCTACCACACCTGGCTAATTTTTGTATTTTTTGTAGAGACAGAGTCTCTCTGTGTTGCTCAGGCTGGTCTTGAGCTTCTGGGCTCAAGTGATCCTCCCACCTCAGCCTCTCAAAGTGCTGGGATTACAGGCATGAGCCACCACGCCCAGCCTCTGTCCAGTTTCCATGAGCCGCAGGGAATGGGACTTTATGCTGACAGTGCATGAGCTCACAGCCCCAGATGAGGTTTGATCCCACGATCCCAAACACAGGGCCTAGGTCAAAGCAAAATGAGTATTTCCTACTTTTCTCCTTTGGGCTGGCTCTAGGCACCATGGAACTGGCAGGATGCTCCAGCCAGGATCCAGCCTGACCTGCTTATTCTCACTGAGAACAGCCACCTCTAGGGAGCCCTAGAAATCCCCTCCACCTCTACCTGAGTGAGCCCCAACTTTCCTTCATGTCCTTCCTAAGATGGCTGTGCATGTGGAACAGGAGCCCAGCATCAACAGCTGACAGGATTGCTCACGTGATGCAGGCCAGCAGACCCAGAAGCTAGACATGGGCATGGGCCAGGTTTTTTTTTTTTTTGAGACAGTCTCCCTCTGTTGAACAGGCTGGAGTGCAGTGGCATGATCTTGGCTCATTGCAGCCTCAACTTCCCAGACTCAAGCCTCCCAGGTAGCTGAGACTACAGGCACGTACCACCACGCTGGGCTCATTTTGTTTTATTTTTTGTGGAGACTAGGTCTCACTATGTTGCCCAGGCTGTTCTCAAACTCCCTGGGGTCAAGTGATTCCCCCACCTTGGTCTCCCAAAATGCTGGGATTATAGGTGTGAGCCACCGTGCCCAGCCTCGGCCAGCTTTTGAGCACAGCACATTGCCATAACTGGCCTTCCTTGGGCTACCTGGCATCTGGCCAGGCCAGACCACTTTACCTCTTACTCATGCCCAGGCAAACTCACATCTTTGGGAAAATGAAAAGAAGCTCTTCTTCACAGCTCCAGATCCACCCCAACCTGCGGGTTCTATAACCGTGGTGGCAAACCTGGAGAAGAAAGAGCTTGCTTCGGTCAAAGTGCAGGGCATCGACAGAGGAGAGTGCGGCCCCCACCTGCCAGGGTGAGGCTGGGTTGTCTGATTCTCAGGCTGGGCTGTGGCCAGGGAACATAGGAAAGCTGCTCTGCAAGCCCTGTGTCTCCTGGGACATGCCAGTCCCATGGAGCCTTCGGGCCTGGGTGGGGACGGCCTGGTGACGGGCTGTCCAGGCGGATCTCCACTCAGTCAGAGGAGAGCTTCTTGGAACTTGCCCTGGGTGCAGCAGTAACCAGTTCTGCCCCTCCCTTTGGCACATGGGACTGTCGCCTGCCTGGCACCCTCCTGACTGTCAAATGAGTTGACTTCCTCCTAGGATGTGAGAAATGCTTTCATCCTCCCAGCCGCAGGGACAAGGTGTTCCTGAGAGTATGAGGGTAATTAAATGTGTCTCTGCCACCACCTGCCACCTGTCCCAGAGCAGGGAGTGGGGTGATGAACCCAGGGCAGACATCCTTTTGCTTCCTGGACTTGGGAGGTGACTCTCCCATTTGATCCCTGTGTCTGATGTTGCTGGTGGTTGGTGCCACTGGCCCCTGGTGTCAGCTGGACCATCTCTGCCGATCGGCCCCATTACCCTACTGTGAGTGCCTCACCTCACTGAAAAACCTCTAGCATGAAACAAAATGTGGGTCCAGGGACCGAGGAAGGAGAACTTACTGTCTTTTCCCTGCAGGAGCTCTGCCTCAGCCACCTGAAACCTAGTAACTTGCATGTGACCGTGCCAGCAGGAGACTCCAGGTTCTTCCCAGGACTGCTGGCCTGCCAGCCCAGAAGTTTCCCATGAAGCAAGAGCTGCCCTTGGCTATACTACCCCTGCCTGCTCCTGAGACCCTCAGGGCAACTCAGGGTGTGGTGGGTGGTGCAGAGTTCTGTCCTTGCCTCTGTCTATCCAGGTTGCTGGGGCTGCTCAGAGCTCTCTATGATCTTGCTGATAGGTGAGATGTAGGTTTGGGGACAGGAGCCCCAGCTCTTGAGCCAGCCCTGTTTCTCTTTCCGCAGGAGATAGCAGAGTGTTAGCATGTTCATGCTGCACAAGGTCCCCTGCAGGCTTTATGACAGGGAGGAGGACATGCTAGAGGCCTGGGAAAGGGTTGGGACAGACCATGGAGAGGAGGAACAGGTACCTTCTGTACAGGACTTAGTAGGACAGCCTAAGCAACAGCCTGGAGTCAAGGCTACACCCTGCTGGGCTTATGGTGTCTGCCAGGAGAAATGGACTGTGGTATGCTGTGCTCAGCTCTCTGTAAACCACTGCCTTTGCTCAGTGTCCATGCAGTGCCCTGGGAGGCTGGCGCTGCAGAACCTGTTACCCGGTGACTGGCCAGGGGCCTGGTTCCGGAGAGATTCCACAAGTATTTTAGGGCCAGTTTGTAGACAGGATTTGAACCCAGGTCCTTATGGCTCTGAAGCCCAGATTCTTTGTCCCCTGTCCCACTCAGCTGCCTAAGGAATGATGTCTTGAAGCCAGTGATCTGGCAAAATGGATCTGCAGAGGGGGCTGGGGCTGTGGGATAGATCAGCTGATGGGTGATGGGTGGGCCTGCACTGGCCAGGGAAAGGTGCCATGGATACCCCAGTTGAGGGTGGTAGTGCCAAGGCTCTGGATGGGGAATGGCAGATGGCATGGGGGGAGGGGGGAAAGCTGGCATTTGATAGGAAGTGTTGGAACTTGGGGTTACTTAGTCAATTGGTGTTACGTGAGGTTTGCAGAGAGCCTGCCAAGGGCCCTGGCAGAGGCCTGGGGGCTGAAGAGGACACTCATACTGTGCTGCAGGCCCCAGGTAAACCCAGGGTTAATGGCTTCCATGCTGTGGCTCCCACACTGAGAGTTCCAGATGTGGTGCTCTGACCTTGCAGATCCAGCCAGCCAGTGCACACATCTGCTTTGGAGCTGATATGTAAAAAAAGGTCTCCTCCCACCCCTGAGCCTAGGGAGGAGGTCAGGCGCAGCACATTCACCGAGGAGGGGCAGGGCAGCTCTCGCTTTGTTGGGCCACCAGCCTGGCCATCTGTCCACATCGGTCCATCTGTCTGAGTTTTCCTACTTTGAGCCAGTAGAAATTGTAGCATTGGAGGTAGAGCCCAGGTCCAGTCCCTTCAAAGCAGACTTCTCAGCCAGGCCCAGGGGAGTGGTAGAACAGGCTCCAAGGCTCTGTCACCCTTGCAGAGAATGGCATTGTGGGCACACCAGAGTCTAGGGAGCATGTTCTCACATCTGGTTCCATTCAGTGGGCCTCAATTCCTGAAAACCCCTGAGCTCCCCAGGAGAGCCTCACTGAGTGACCTCTGGAAAAGCAGAAGTAAAGTCTGGGAACACTTTGTCCTCTCACACTCTGCTGTGGCCAGCTGGCCAGCAAGACCCCTCCATGGGCTGGCCATGAGGCCACGGGGGAGCCTCGAGCAGGGCTGCCCCGCCTAGTATGCTGGCCAGAGGCTGCCTCCATGCCTACTGGGCCCTGGGGCATGTGGGACCAACCTTCTGGCATGGGCCAGGACCCTCCTTTCTGCCTCCCTGTAGCCCTTGGGGAGGAACTACAGAGGCCTGGGGGCTGAAAAGGCCGTGTGCCATCTGACCCTAGGAGCCCTGGAGAGGCTGAAAGATCCCCTTCTGGGTTGGCAGGATCTGGGAAAAGTTTCAGGAAGTGGGCGGGGGCTGGGCTGCCCAGCTGCCACCTCTCAAGGCCTGTCTGGGGTTGGCTGCCAAGCCCATACTTTGTCACACAGAGAGCAGAAAGCACTGGGCAGGCTGAGTGTCCCATGCCCTCCTACTAATCAAGGGCTAGGGTGATAGGGGTGCCAGCTGGGGCCCAGTGTGGCCAGCCTGAGTCTGGTGCAGCCTGGCGACCCCTGAGAGGGGCAGCCATGCCAGGTGGGTCTTGGGCTGCAGCCTTCCCAGGCCTCTTCAAAGACCTCAGCTGCTCCTGCTGGAGCCAGGGCAATGGTCCTTGACACAGGCAACCTCAGGGTGGACAGGGCTGGCCTGTGGAGCGGGAGGGCAGGGACTCTCACTTCCAGGCTGGGGGTGTGTCTTCCCAACCCAGCCTCTCTGTGGGCCTGAGAAAGCAGCATTATTTCCTGCACTTCAAGGGCTTCTCTTTCCGGCAGTCTGTGGACTTCCCTAGAGCACTTGCTGGAGCAGAGATCACAGGAAGGTCACTCCGGCCAGCAAGTAGCGCTGTTAGACCAGTCAAGGGCTGAGGTAATGCTAGGGCTGAGGGCACGGGGCCTCACAGGCTGTGGGGGAGAGGCAGAACTCCAGCTTCAGGGCCACATGGACTGCTGGGTGAAGGTGACAGCGAACCGTTCAATTTGGAGGACTTCATTCTGGTGATGGTGTGGAGAGTGGTCTTGGGAGTAGGGAGCCAAGATGTGGGGCAGAAGGCCTGGGTAATGCCAGGAGATGGAGTTGGGGGGAGAGTCATCTGAACATAGGGACAAGAATGTGGGAAGCAGAGGAGGTGTGGGAAGGTCTTGGGGTGCAGACTGAGGAGCAAGCCTAGGCCCGAGGGAAGGCTGGAGACACTGGGAGACCAAGTTGGTCTGCTGCTTCTGAGTTGGGGTTTAGGTCAGACAGCAGAGAGAACTTCCTGAGAGCAGCAGCATCTTCTTGAACATGAGAAATCAGCCTTCAAGGAAGTCTTTTACTGTGAGAGATCCCAAGCTGGCCAGACATTCCTGGTGTTGGGCCATGGATGGGAGGATTTGGGGTAGACAGCTGGGCTTGTGGGTAGACCAGAGCAGTCCCCCGAGTCTGTGCTAGCCAGAACACTGCTTGCTCATGCCTCGGCCAGGCACGTCTGGGCCTCTCAGTGGCCATCACTGAGGCTGTCAGGCTACTGAGCCCAAGGCCCAGAGCAGAACTAGCCCCTGGCTTCCCAGAGCCCCTGCCGTCCTTGGCTGCCCTCAGAGGCTGGGCCAGGGCTGGGTGGCCAGGTCTCCCACAAAGCGCTCAACAAGTTCCAGGCCTCTCCTTCTGTGCTTAGATCCTGCTCCCAGTCACGTCCCCTCCCAGGCACATCCCCTCCTCCGCATCCCTCAGAGAGCAGGAAGCTGGGGAGGAGGGAGCATCCCAACCAGCCTTGTCCTAGGCCTGACCAGTACTGAATTAGGGCTTGGGGCTGCCAGCCACTGGGTCTGGGAGCTAGGTTTCTCCAATAGGGCCAGAGCTGGTTTAGAAGCCCTGTGTGGTCTCCTCATGGGTGAGCTGAGGGTTCAGCAGGCCTCCTCCTCTAAGTCGCCTTCTTGGCTGACAGGCTGTCCCCCTTCCCTGGGTCACAGGGAGATGTGGGGTTTGGCCAGGGAAAGTGGTCTGGAACAGCCCTTTGACATCGTCCCTGGGGGCTTTTAAAAAATAAGTTTCCTGGTAAGGAAGACTCCTCAGGCCTTGGGCAGGATTCTCAGTAGAGTCTCCGGGGTTTGCTCTGATCTGACAAACGCCAGCAGAAACCACCCAGCCGCCTGCGTTCCAGCAGTGCTTGGAGCTGTGGCTTCCCCAGATGCAGCGTCAGCAGAATGCAGCAGCCAAGGCACAGGGGTGTTTGCTTGGAGGCCCGTGCTAAGCCCAGGAGTGGGGGGCCTGCAGAAGAGAGCCCGCTGTTTGGCTTTGCCCCCTCATTCACATGCACACATTCCTGGCTTCTCTAGGAATGGATGGTGCCACAAGGGATGCCAGAGGGACTTGTCCCTGAGTGATGACAGTCCAGTGACAGTGCTGATGGTCCATGCCTGTCAGGTGAGCAGTGAGTGTCCAGGCTGCCTCCGAGGAGGGGAAGAAAGCATGCCCTGGCTTCTCTCACCCCTCTGCCACCACCTGCCAGCTCATCTGGGACTGAAATCTGTCTGGACAGCTGAGTCCGTATCTGAAAAGCCTGTCCTGCGTCAAGGGCTGGGGAATAGAGCAGTAAAGGAGGTGCAGAGTGGGGAGGAGAGGAGGAGACCAGATCTGGGGACAGACAGAATCCCCCAGGCCTGCTCCACATCCCAGCCCCTCTACGCCCCAACTTTGGGACTCTGGACAGGTTTCATGTTCTGTCTGATTTCTGTTCCTGAGGCTGAAATGGGCATGGTTGAGAGGTCCAGCACACAGGTTGCTCCTGGCATGGCTGAGAACACCGTACAGCCCATGTGTTTCCAGTTAGAGTAGATCTGGGTTGCCTGCTTCATGTTGGGATGAGGGGACTCCCCCCTGACCAGTGCCAGGTGTTGGATAGAGAGTCATGGAGGCCTAGGGAGGGGAAAGGTGCTTGGCAATGGGGAAGTTGCTGAGCTAGGGAGAGAAGCCATGCGGAGCAAAGTGGGAGGCTGGAGCAGAGGAAGTTTCATGCTGCTTGAGAGCTCATGAGGATCCTGAGTGGGAGGTGACAGCTCACTCGGGGAAGCCTCCCAGCAGCTTGTGCCAGGGCCTGGAAGAGCAGTGTGTACACAGATGCCCGGGTGAGGCCCAGCCCCTGGTGCTTTGGAGGGGAGGGATCAGGAGGCCAGACCAGGGTCCAGACTCCCAGTCCCAGGGAATAGTGGAGTCACTGGCAGGAGTGCCACCACCCAAAGGACTGAGTTTTTCCCTGGAGCTCACCCTGTACATCTGGCCTGGCTTCTAGGCCCAGGCTATAGCTGAAAAGGAAGAAGTCTCCTGGCCTGAGAAGGGCTCTTGGCTGGCTGCAGTGGCTGTGTGAATAAGCAGACAGGTTTGGTCTGGCAGCTGCCTCACCAGTGCCTGGGTCTGACCCAGAGAACTGTATTCCAGTCCTGGCTCCCAGCTGCCATCCGCTCTGCAGCTTCCCCTAGTGGAGATTTCAGCACTTGCTAGGCCTGGGCCAGAACCCCAAGTATATAAAATCAGAGCATGAACATGACTTTGATAAATTAAGAAGGCTTCATTTTAATACCACAGTAAGAGGAATCAGTTAATATTCTCACCATTTCACATCCACAAAAACCACATCAGGGGCATTAACAATCTCTCAGTTTTGTACAAATCATGTTTCTCTTAAAAAGACTTGCACACGTGGCTCACGCCTGTAATCGCAGCACTTTGGGAGGCTGAGGCAGGTGGATTACGAGGTCAGGAGTTCGAGACCAGCCTGGCCAACATAGTGAAACCCCGTCTCTACTAAAAATAAAAAAAAATTAGCCAGGCATGGTGGCATGCACCTGTAGTCTCAGCTATTCGGGAGGCTGAGGCAGGAGAATCGTTTAAACCCGGGAGGCAGAGGTTGCAGTGAGCCGAGATCGTGCCACTGCACTCCAGCCTGGGCAACAGAGCGAGATTCCATCTCAGAAAAAAAAAAAAAAAAAAGGCTTGCACACTTGCCCAAGCTCAAGGATATTAAAATCTAGCACATGAAACCCACTTCTAGAGGTAGAAATACAGGCAATATATTATTTCAGCAATGACCATCAATTACAGTTAAGAACAGTTAACAACCAAATGGGTAATGAAATACTGCAACCACCCAAGTTTACTGAGCAAAGCATCTTTTCTCACCCATGCCTTACTCTAGGAGTAGCTGGGGCTTGGTTAAACGTGGTGAGGATGTGAGAAGAGATCCCAGGGCAAGGGCTCATTGCAGATGGCCTGGGGTAAGGATGTAAGAGAGTGCACATCCCCCAGGCAAAAAGGCATTGGGGTTCACAGAGCAGAACAGGGGCTGGTGGCTTCTGCCTGCCCTGCCTGGCTTTCTTTTCTATGCCCTTTTGAGTGGCCATGGGAGAAAAGTAGTGGTCAATTGCAGAGTAATGGTGAAGGCAGCAGGTGTCTCCTGCAGGCCTCAGGAGGTTGAAGTTCACTCCATGAGTGCCCAGGAGCCACAGAGGTCATGAGTGTGGCCTGCCACCAGCCCCCCAGAGATGCAGGTGGAAGGCATCCATTCCAGAGACCTGTGCATACCCCTATCTCCAACGTGCTATATTCCATCTCTCCTTTAGCACGCCTGACTCCAGGTTGGGGCTGTCTTCTCCTGATGGAGTACAGCAGGAGGGGCATCACAGGGGTCCCCTAAGCTTGTAGAGAGTTTATATGCCCCACTTCCCTTCCTCTCTAAACAACCCAGGCTAGCATGGTCTCCTGAGCCTCAAAGACACCTGGGGAGGCCGTGGCCAGGACAGCATGTGGAGGTGGTCCCAAGTGCAGCTCCGCCTTTGATCCCCTGGGCAGCCTCCCCAGGGGACGGAGAGGCATGTAGTCTTCCAAGCCAGCCTCCGCCAACATGTGCCTGGGTCTCTTCTCAGCCATTGTCCTTGGTACTGTCTCCAGGGAGCTTCTGTGTCCTGTATCAGGTGGGATAAGTACTACTAAGAAGAATAACACAAGGGACAGTGATGGGCTGCTGGAGAAGCCTCTGAAGAGGGGGCGTGTGAGGAAAAATGTGAAGGAAGGGAGGGAGACAGCTCCACTTTCAGGCCAGGGGACAAGGAAGGGCCCTGAGGTGGGGACATGGCTGGGGATAGTGAGCATGGGGGAATGGCAGGACCTGTCAGAGAGGTAAAGCGGGGATGGTGGGACCATCACATGAGGGGTCCGGAAGGGACTCTCTTTCTGAGTGAAGTAGGAATAGGGGAGAGTTTAAGGACAATGAATGGCATGGTCTGCCTTGTGTTTTAAAAAGATCATTCTGGCTGGCACATGCCTGTAGTCCCAGCCACTTGGGAGGCTGAGGCCAGAGGACCACTTGAGCCTAGGAGTTCAAGTTCAGCCTGGGAACATAGCAAGATGCCATCTCTTAAAAACAAACAAACAAACAAACAAAACACTCTGGGAGACTGTTGTTAGGTTCTCATCGGGATCCCACTGCCTCTCCCCTGGCCTGCTTCCCCCGGGCCCTTCTGCTCTGCCTCTCCTTCCTTTTCCCTCACCCCGTCTCTGAATGCTCAGGAAAACCCTCAGGATTGGTCTGCCTGTCTCCAGCCACTCTGAAGGGATGCTCAGTCTTTCCTGCCAGCCTCACCTCCCCCGCATGCCACTCATTTGCCCTGCAGGCCACTTGTCACTCACACCATCCTCCTGGCTGTTTCCTTTGTACTTTCTTGCCCCTGCCCTTTGCTGTGGCCCAGCCTTTTGTGGCCTTCTCATCTTCTCAGTCTGATCTTTGGTGCCCTCTCCACTCCACTCCCACAGCTTCAGGCATGTCCTGTATTTCATGTGCCTCAGGGTGTGTTGGCTTGCCCCTCTGACCCTGAGGCCCTGGAGTGCAGGGCTCATGACTTACCCTGCTCTAGGTTAGGGCCAGCCTACAGCTTAACATACAGAAGGGCTTCAAAGGCTGTGGGTTGTGGATTGGACCTTGGAGTTTCCCAGGCTGTCTGGTCATCTTGGGGAGGAACTATTCCTCTTATGCTCGAACTTTGGGGCTCCATGTGCTGGATTGTGGCCCAAAGATCTGGTGCATCTCCAGGGCCTTAGCTGATTGCCCTGTGGTAGGCCCTGAGCCAACAGGGAGATGGAGGTCAGGGTAGTAGCGGGACACAACTGCAGGGGAGAGCTGGGGCTGAGTTGGGGTGGGGATGGGGACTTGGGACCCTTGGGGAGGCCCAGCAAGGCTAGCCCTTACCCCCTGCCCTTGGGTTTCAGACTTGAAACTGCATCTGCAGAGCACTGATTATGGTAACTTCCTGGCCAACGAGGCATCACCTCTGACGGTGTCAGTCATCGATGACCGGCTCAAGGAGAAGATGGTGGTGGAGTTCCGCCACATGAGGAACCATGCCTATGAGCCACTCGCCAGCTTCCTAGACTTCATTACGTGAGTGTGCCTTGTAGCGCCTTCTCCTCTCACCTGGGCAGGATAGCTACCCCTGCAGAAGCTGGCCCCAGTGTGGCTTAGGCCAGTTGCCTTCGTGCCTGTGTCAGCTGTCAGAGCTGATGGCAGCTCTGTCAGGCCAGCTGTCACAAGGCCCTGCCTTCAGAGTCCTCCCTGACTGTGTGCGTGGTCATTCAACAACCCTGGACTTCCAGGCCACCACCTATAAAATGGGGTCACCAGCACGTTCACTAGTGGCTGAAGATATGGTGGGCAGGCAAGAGTGTCCCACGCAGTAGTGCTGGATGAAGCCTCTTCCCTCAGTCACATAGACTGGGGCAGGGAAACCTGGGAAGGTGGGAGCCCTTTTTCTTACCCTACAGCACCCAAACAGAACACTCACCAGGCCCCAATCCCCATGCCAGGGTTCAGGTGTCAGGGGATGGACAGAGCTCTGAAAGGCCAAGGTCTTAGGATAGGCCCATTCTCTATCTGCTCTGACCATGGCCCTGGGTCTCAGGGAGATTGGGTTGGAGTAGAGTTAGGGGGCAGGCTGAACGTCTAGTTGCCTTTCTCAGTTCTGACGCAAGCCCTCAGGAACTCAGGTGGGCAGGCCCCCATTCTTATGACCCTTGGCTGCCCCAGCTTCTTCATTGTCTGACCCTTGGGCACAGCTCTGCCTTCATCAAGCTCCTGGAGAAGCTGAGTAGAGGAAAGGACCTTGGGATCTGCAGGCTCAGGGAGGGTACCTGGACTGCACAGGGAGGTAGAGAGGGTCCCTTTGCAGGGATGTCCCAAGAGCCATGAGCCAAGTCCTGGTGGACAAAGAAATAGCCCCAGCCTAGGTGGTGGCCCCACAGGGGTAGTGAGCAGAGGCATGCTCGGTGGCTAGCATCTAGGAGAGTACCCTGCATTGGCAGAGTGTGAGTGTGCGGTATGGTGAAGCATTTCCCTGAACTCTCTGGGTATTGACTAACTTTTACCATTCCTTGATTATGGTGCCCCCACTCTCCTCCTTGGGACCTGGCACACCTGCCCCACTTGTCCCTACAGAGACAGAGTTAGATGCCTGCTGCCTGACCTGATTCTTACCCCCTGCAGTTAGGAGCCACTTGCCCAGGATCCACTTGCTCAAGGAAGTGCTGCAGCCAAAGGGCTGCATTCTCAGGCAGGAGTCACAGGCTGGGACACCTGAAGGGCCAGGGAACATGCCCAAGCTAGGAAGCAAGCCCTCTCCTGGCCACAGGCCTCCTTTCCTGAGAGCCTTCTTGCTGCCCTGGCCTCCATCAAGGTATGCCAACATGGACCTACTGGGGCAGGAGGCTGGTAATGGGGTGTCTCTTGTGGTGCTACATTAGGGGTCACATTGCAGCTCCCCATCTGTTGATCATTCCCTGGCCTTGGTCTCTGTGTTCCTTGCTGCAAAGCCAGAGCTGAGGACATACCAGGAAGCAGTACATTTGTTGCCAGAGCCCAGCCTGAGACTTGTTTGCACAAGGCTGCATCAGCTTCCTGGTGAATGTTCCGGCCTTGCCAGCTAGGCTGGCCAGAGGAGGCCTGACCCCATGCCCATGGTCAGAGGGTAGATGTCACCCATCCCACTGCCCACTAGCCCACTTGCCTGTGCAGCTAGCCTTTGGCCTGTCTTGGTCTTAGCCTGCCAGGCCATGAAACTGGAGAGGGCTCTAAGCGTGACTGAGGCCGCACAACCGCAGCTGGAGGTTGGCTGCAAGCACCAAGGGTGCTTAAAGCAGCCAAGTGCTGTCCTGTGGCAGGCTGTCCGAATCTGCCACTTCCCACCCCTTCCATTCATGGGTGATTGTGGCTTCCAGTCCTACCAGCCACTCACTCCTGCCCTTACTCAGGAGGAGCGCAGCAGTCACGTGTCAGCCCATCAGGGCCTGTGTCTGCTTGGTCCATGACCTCGTCATCTCCAATGACCTGCTCCTTTGCTCCTCTGGTCTGCACTTCAGCCACCCCCACTGATGGCTGCCCAGGCCCATGTCACCACCTGGAACTGCTCCACCCCTGAAATTGCTGAATCAGGCACCCTCTGTACCCACAGGCTTTAGGCCATCCAGCCCACTCTCAGTCCCTTGTGGGACACGGGTTCCGGACTCAGCGGGACACTAGGCCTTGCTTCCTCCCCTGCTACCCCTTCTGTCTTCATTTCCCGCCCTCCCCAGCTGAAGTTCCCTGGTCCATCATTCGAGCACTTTTCTGCCAACATCCGCAGCTCTCTTGGCCGTCCGACTCATGGTCCCACCCGGCTGGCAGCCCCCCAGCCCTGGAGGAATCCCAGCAGCCTCCAGCCTGGAGCCGCCCTCCCCCTACCTCCACTGCCGGGAGGAAAGCTGGGGAAGCCAGCCTTGAGGGGGGTCATCCTTGCTGCCAGGCATGCATGTTCACCCTCTTAGCCAGCCTCAGCTTGTTTCTGCCTGGCAGCCTCTGGCTCTACCTACTCAGCACCCTGCAGACCCCACCAGCACTGCAAAGACCACCTTCCCGTCTTAAACACCATTGCTCTCCTGCCCCCAGCCTCCTCTTGGGCAGATGGCCCACCTTCTTCACAAAGACAGTAGAAGCCAATATGCCTCCCAGTGCTGCTTCTGCCCCCCCCCCACCCCGAACCCCATTCCGATGGCAGAAGTGCCCTTCCTTTTCTCTTGGATCCTTCCACCAATGTTCTGAGTGCCCTCACCTTACTCCCTGGATGCCGAATGGCCACTCATTTGCATTCCTGTCTGTGCAGGCACCTTCCCTTCCAAATTCTTCTCTTCAGTATCTAAGCAAGCTCAAATAATGAAAAACCATCTCGTGGGACCTAAACTTTTACATTCACTGTCTGTTCCATCATTTCCCCTCATCCCTCGAGCTTTCAACAGTCCCGTCACTCCACCACAAGGCCCTGGCTAAAGCCACCCCGACCTTCATGTTGCCAAGGTCTCCAGGCGTGACCACTCTGCGGTGTCCACCTCCCAGCCTCCTTAACTATTTCTTTGCTCCCATGATACCTCTCTGACTTAACTCCTACCTCTCTGGCCACTCTTCTTTCTCCACTCTGCCCCAGCAGGCCATCCCCAGTGTGTGTGTGTGGAGTGTTGCAGGAAGGGGTGAAGCCTTCCATAGAGGCCTGAGCTCCCTCAGGCTGGGGCTCATGATTGGCTTCCCTGAGGAGGTGGCTAGTTTGGCTGAGGGGAAAAGCATTTAAGGGAAGCATTGGAATAGGGGGGTTTTAGGTTGAGGGAACTATACATGTCCTGAGTAGCGAGCATGGTGCACCTGGCTCTGTGCCCCACACAACAGCCTCCAGGTATGGCGCCCACTCTGCGAATGAGGAAGCTACCCTAGAAAACCCAGAAGAATGTACTCAGAGAGGAGAGTACAGTCCTCCAGGCAGTAGAAGCATCAGCGAGAGGACCTGTCCTGGGTGTGAAGACCTGAGGGAACAGTGCCCTGACTGCCCACAGACAAAGTTGGCCCAGCTGGGGACAGAGGTTGGGACCATCACAGAGGTCACCTTAGCTCCATCCCTCAAGGCCTCATAGTTGCTTTTGGAGCTGCCCCAGTCTGGCTGGAGCAGGCTTCTGCCAGGAGGTGATGAAAGCAGGAGCTGGCTGAGGCTGCCTCTGCCCTTCTGTGTGAGAGACAGTGTCCCCTGCTTTTGTAGGTCCTGGCCAGCCTTCAGCCACACACATAACCAGTACCTGCTCTGGGCCAGGCCTGGGGCTGGGAGGGAGATGCCTGGATGCAGTGGGATGGCACCAGTGATAGTATAGACAGTGCCTGGAGAGGACTGTGAGCAGCTTTAGCAAATGGAACTGGGGGTCACAGGTGGCTTCACAGCATTGGGAGGACTCCAGGATCAGGTGGGGATAGAGAGGCCACTGGAGAGAGTAGGTGGCTGGAGAAGAGGCAGCTTTCTGGCATGAGGCAGCTCTCTGGCATGGGGCCGACAGCCTGAGTGAGATAGGGCCCGTGAAGTGGACTGTCGTCATGTGCTCTTGAGAGGATCTGGCTCAGTTTCATGCCACTAACATGTTGTTATGTCACCGTGCCCAAGCCCAGTCATTACCTTGCTGTGAGACTTGGGATAGTGTTGTCAGGGTTTTTTGGCCTTGGAGGGGACTTTGATCTGGGCCATTCCATGATGTTTTCCCTTGAGAGAGTCGGTCCTGGAAGAGAAGCTGAGAGACTTGTGGGAGGAGTGAGTGTGGCCTCTGGGGAGTCCCAGGTGGGCTTTAAAGGCCTTTGTCTTTGAATGAGTGAGCCTCCCTGGAGGGGGCCTAGCCCAGGTGCCCATTGGCAGAGCCTGGGCTTGGGTAACCTGCACCACCTGGGGGATCTGAGGGCCCCTATTTCTCTTGTGTCAGGGGCCTCGGTGCCACCAGCCTGGAGTGGGCAGCTGGAAAGAGGCTTTGTCCCAGGACAGTGGCCTCAAATGCCTAATGGGCCTGTGAGCACATCTGTGATTTTCTCCAGGACCTGTCACCCCAACCTTGGGGCCCTGCTTCGTCACAGAGGGGCATCAGGTTCCTCTGGCCCCCACTCCCCTGGCCAGTTCCTGTCTTTGCTATCTACAGTCACTGTTTCTGGGTCCATGGCAGGACTCTGCAGTTGAGGGCTGTAGGCCTGCTGTGGTTTTGGGGTCCTGGGCTAGACCTGGCTCCTGCCTTGAAGGAGTGCCAGCACTTTCACTCTTCTCCTGGGCCTGGGGTCAAGCATGCAGGAGCTCCGTGAGGCCCAGAAGGCTCAGACCAGGTGGAAGGACCCAACTGGGCCTCGGGGAGAGGCAGGACTTTTATGAGCAGGTTAGAGCTCACTATCTCTGTTGGAGCCACACCTCACTCATATGCTTTTTTTTTTTTTTTTTTTTTTTTTGAGCTGGAGTCTCACTCTGTCACACAGGCCAGAGTGTAGTGGCACGTTCTCGGCTCACTGCAAGCTCTGCTTCCCAGGTTCAAGTGAGTCTTCTGCCTCAGCCTCCAGAGCAGCTGGGATTACAGGTGTGCGCCACCACACCTGGCTAATTTTTGTATTTTTAGTAGAGACAGGATTTCACCATGTTGGCCAAGGTGGTCTCAAACTCCTGGCCTCAAGTGATCCACCTGCCTTGGCCTCCCAAAGTGCTGGGATAACAGGCGTGAGCCACAGCACCCGCCCTCATCTTCTATTTATTTTATTTTTTGAGATAGGATCTTGCTCTGTTGCCCAGGCTGGAGTGCAGTGGCATGATCATAGCTCACTGCAGCCTTGATCTCCTGGGCTCAAGTGATCCTCTTGCCTCAGCCTCCCAAGTATCTGGGATTACAAGTGCATGCCACCACACCTGGCTAATTTTTTTGATTTTTTTAATAGAAATGAGGTCTTGCTATGTTGCCCAGGCTGGCCTCAAACTCCTGAGCTAAGAGATCCTCCCACCTCTGCCTCCCAAAGTACTGGGATTACTGGTGTGAGCCACCATGCCTGGCCCTCACTCATCTTGATATGGAGGAGAAACTAAGTCTCAAGAGGTGGTGTGCTGAGGCCATGGACAGAGCTCAGAAACAGTGATATTTCTGTTCACTTTCCACTCTGCACAGGGCTCTTCAGGACCCAGATGTGATTGAATACAGATACTGTCACTAGCAGCTCACCAGAGCCCCTGCTGGGGACTGCAGTGGACAAGCTGGCAGGGTTACCCAGGCATCATGGCTGCCTCACCAGCACCAGACCAGCCCCCCAGGGTTGAGAAGCCATATTGTTCCAGCAGGTGGCACCAAAGGGCACAGCAGAGGGGCAGGGTTGGCTAGGGACTCTGAAGGCTTCTTGGAGGAAGTGGCTTCCTAAACTCCAACCCAAGATGTCTGTGGGCCCAAGCTAAGTTTTGAAGGCACAGGGCAAGGGAGGACCTCTGGGCAGAGGAATACAGACGGCCCCACCCCCACCCCACAAGGGCCTCTTTGGCCTGGCGGGCAGCCGGCCCTCCACTCCCCAGCTGTCTTCCCCTGGAGGGAGATGCTGACCAGCTGGAACCTTATTCCCTCCTATTGAGGCCAAATGAGGGGAGGAATGGTGGAGTGGCTTTCTGGGGGCAGGGAGGCAGCTGCTGAAGCCAGGCAAGGAGGAAGAGGAGGATTTCCCTGCCTGCCGAAGGCCTCAGCCTTGGGAGAAAGGCAGACTGCTGGGCCAGCCTCATCTCTGCCAGGCCTGTCTTGCCTCTCATCTCCTGAAAAAGAGGATTCTGCCCCTCACTGGGCAGGAGAGAAAAGCAGGGCTGCAGCAGCAACAAGCTTATAGCCAGCCCGGGAAGGGAAGTGCTGGGTCTGGCACAGGATTGCCCACGATTCGCCTGGCTTGGGTTTGAAGAGGGCCTTGAAGGGGCTGGGGTGGTGTGATTGTGAGTGGCCCTTACTAGGCTCAGCATTTCCCCCACATAAACAGATGCCCTGAGTGGGGGGCGCAAGGAGGGGGAGGTTGAAAAAGAGGAAATTGACTGGTGGGGATCCCTCTGAGAAAATGAGACAAGGTGGGATATGTAGAGCCAGGCAGGGGGCCCTGGCCATGGGTGGAGGTGTGTGGACACTTGCCATGGGGACGTGGAGCTCCTCTGCTTTGTGGTGTGATAGGGCCTGGTGCTGGCCCTCTCTGGGCCTTATCTGCTCTGACAGTGGGGCTGGTAATGCTAGTGGTTGTGGGATCACTTGGATAAGGTGGGCCTTGGGTGTGCTTTTTCTCCCTCTTCCTGTCTGAAAGGGAGTGAGAGCATAAGAAAGCATCCTTCTGCTTGGGGGCAGGGGATTTGTGGCTGTCTCAGGGAGCACCAAGGCTACACTGGGGCTGGATGGGGTGCAGTTAGAGTATTACGGGGTGGCGCGTATGCAGCATGGGCTCTGGGGTATGTGAGATGTTGGAGGCCTCATAGGCAGGAGGCGTGTGTGCTGTCCATGCACAAAGATGCAAGCTGGAGCTGCAGACCATGGCCCAAAGCTCTGGCAAGCTCTGAGGTCCCTTACTCTGCCAGCACTGTGGGGTTGGGGGCAGGAGGCTGCCCATTTGGGCCTCTTGGCTTGCAGCTGCAAGTGGGCCCTGCTTGAGGCTCTCAGTTATGGTTGGGAGTTAGGGGACTGTCTCTTCTCAGTGCACATCCTGTAGCTGACCCAGCCAGATTGGGGGTGGAGAGAGGGCAGTTGCCTGGCCCCAGGCCCAGGAGAGCAAAGGTCTTCGCAGGGCGCCAGGCTGGGTGGGAGCTGGGGGAGTGTAGAGCAAGCAGGGGGAGTGGGGGTCAGGCCAGGACAGGAGCTGGGGCCTTTTCCTCCTGCCGCCTTTCTAGAGGGCCCTGTGGGAGCTCCCCCAGTGGCCAGTGCTTTGAGCCGAGGCCTGGGCCCTGGGCTGCCACCTCCCCTCCTTTCTTTCTTCAGTATGGGGGAAGACACCTCCTACCAAGGTCTTCCCTGGACAGCCTGAGCACTAGTTGCACAAGGTCCTGTCACAGGGCAGGGGCCTAGCTCTGGCCCACGCAGAAGCTAGGACAAGACCCGTGCTCAGTGCCCAGCTCAGAACAGCCTCCACCCCAACTTTTATCCTCCTATAGGTGCCTCACCCTGACCTTGGAGGAATTTCCCCTAGGCCTCATTTAGCTCCCCCGTACCCTGAGTTCATCTCTGGTGGCAGACTGGAGGATAGCTGTGGCTACTGCAGCCTAACTGTGGACTGGGGCTTTCTGCCCTTCACTGCATCCCCACACAGGTGACTACACAGAACTCTGCCTCAGCCCCTTTGTAGCTGGTTGGAGGCAGAGCCTTGTCCCTTGCCAAGTCTGAACTGGGCAGTCTCACCCCTCCCCAGCTCCACAGCCCCCTCTGCTGCCCATGTACCCCACAGAGCTGGCCTTCTGCAGGGCAGAGTGATGGGAGCCTCGGCCTGGGATTGACCTGACCCAGCCTCCTGTTCAGGTCTCTGGGTCTTATCCAGGCCGTCCTAGGTGAATGCCCAGCCCTGGCCTCAGGCCCTAAAAGAAGAGGACAGTTCTCTATCTCTGGCATGGGCTGTGCAGGTCTGCCTGACCTGGGCCTTCACTCCAGAGAACCCCCACTGGCTCCTTGCTGGCCTTCCCTGGAGAAGCTTCTCTCCACTCCACTCCTCAGCCTTTCCTCCTGTCGCTATCTCTGCCTCTTCCTCTTCTGTCCCCACTGGGGGACAGAGTGACCCTAACTGGGTGGCGATTCCCCTGCTTACACCCTGCTCATAGATCCCTAGTGCTCAAAACAAAGCCAGGGCCCTCCAGGCCTAGCCTCTGCCCCCCGCCGCCCGCTGCAGCCCCATGCTGCCGGCTGCTGCGCCTTTCTCTCCGTCTGCTAGTCCTGACCGTGCCAGTTCTTCCAATGCATCCATCACTCAGTGAGTGCCTCCAGGCCTTTGCACATGCTGTTCCCTCTTCCCAGAACACGTTTTCTTCTCCTAGCCTTTTAATTTCCCAGGCTCTCACACTCTTCACCTCCTGGGCTGGGCTGCATATCTCACCTCCTGTGCCCCGTTCCCGTGTCCTGTTAGAATGCTATTCATGCTGTGGGGTAGTTAACTCGTGTCTCAATCCCTCACAGGGCATGAATCCCCTGCCCCCCTCTTTGAGGGGGGCTGTGTCTGTCCTAGGCCTCTGGCAGTGGGGGTGGTCAGAAGCTTGAGAGGAACATGGGGAGGGAGAGGAGACACTGGTGCTTATCTGCAGCACCCTTGAGTCAGCACACATTGTTAAGGGGTGATGGCCTGTGCAGGGGGGCGAGGGCATGGTGCTATGCCAGGACTTCCCGGCCCCCACCTTGATGGGCTCCTTGCTATTGCCTGCCCCCTGTAGTTACAGTTACATGATCGACAACGTGATCCTGCTCATCACGGGCACGCTGCACCAGCGCTCCATCGCTGAGCTCGTGCCCAAGTGCCACCCACTAGGCAGCTTCGAGCAGATGGAGGCCGTGAACATTGCTCAGACACCTGCTGAGCTCTACAATGCCATTCTGGTGGACACGCCTCTTGGTGAGCTGCTGTGGTGGTCATGGGAGGTGGGCAGTGGTGTCAGCATCAGCGCATCAGGGTGGAGTTTGTGGACCCGCTGGGGGGTGACCCTGAGCCAGAAAGTGAGACCTGCCCACTGCTGCTTACCTTTGTCTCCCTTCAACTTCCTCCTCCCATTCTCTCCTCACTTCACCCCTCTTCTGCTCCTGTCCTGTTGCTTTTGCTGGGCCAGGCAGGCTACCCAGGGCCTGACTGGGACTGTCTCACTTTGTGAAGCAGTCTGATTTCCCAGAGTGCAGAGGAGGGCTGAGCTCATGGAGAAGAGTGAGAGAGAGGCCCAAGTCCCTTGGAGTCCTGAGAGCTCCGACAGACTGTGGCCTGGAGCTGGAGCCTGAGTAGAGCCAGAGTGGCTGCCTGTGAGGCAAGGAGTGAAGCAAACACCGCCACTTCCCTCCACCGAGCAGGTCCCCTGGGCCAGGTCAGACAGCGTCCAGCAGGATGCAAGGTCCATGTCAGAAGCCAGGGAAGGGGAATCAAGAGCTTCCTGCAGAGCCCTGCTTAGGCAGTACTAGTTCCTGCCTGCTTAGGAGGCTGAGGAGAAGGCACTAAGTGTCCTCGTAGCCAGAGTCCTGGGCCTGGGGTACCATCTCCAAGAAGCCACCAGGGTTGAACCACAGGGCTCTAAGCTGCACTGGGTTCTGAGCTGAGAGGCCTGAGCCCTACCTGCTGACCTTGTCTGCTGTAGGCTGTCCCAGCAGCTCTGAGCTGGTTCTGGGCTGTTTGTGGCTTCTTCAGTTTCTCCATTTTTAATGAAGAGATAGACCAGTGAGTCTGCAGGCCCTCTTGGGGGATGGGGGTGCTCTATCCTGCTCTGGCCTCTCTTTCCAACCCCACAGTGGCCCCCTGGGTCACTGGTCTGTGCCTACCCTGCTGTTGGACTTGTCCTAAGGAGGAGGCTGGTTTTCCAAATGTGGGCGCCAGGCCTTCCTGGGGAGTGTAGAGAAGTAGGCGTTAGGCCCCGAATCCACAGCTGCCCCTCCAGAAGGGAGGATGTCACGGCCTCTTATGCAAGCCTGTCTTTGGCATGGTCTGAGCTTGGGTCTGCCCCAGTGGTGATTAGATCATGTTATGGCTAGCTGCCTCCTTTATAAATCAATTTTAGGAGCAAGGAGGCAGGAGAAGCTCAGGTCAGTGTACATGGCCCAGAGCATTGCTTCTGCCACTTCCAAGGCAACAGCCCAGGCTGGGGACCCCTCAATACGCAGCCCTGTGGGCCTTGTGGCACGGGCACTCTGTGCCATGTAGGGTATTTGAACATCAGGATTCTGGCCTAGGCCACCTGCCCACCCCTCAAACCATGTTTCCTCCCCAGCGGCTTTTTTCCAGGACTGCATTTCAGAGCAGGACCTTGATGAGATGAACATCGAGATCATCCGCAACACCCTCTACAAGGTAATGCCCCACGCAAGCCATGGGGGATTGGCCTGTCAGTGGGTGGGGCTGGGGGAAGTGGTAGGGCGGTGATTTATGTGAGGTGCTGGGACAGGATGCAGCTATGCCAGGCTCCTATCCCAGGGGCTTTTCTGCTTATTCTCTGGCTCCCATGCTGGGCACAAGGCTGTGTGGAACAGGTTCTCCATCCCATAGTGCCTGTGGCGGGCTCAGATAAAATCAGCAGGAGTGGCTGGTGCTCCACCGCTGGCCTGTTACAGCTGGCTCCTGGACAGCCACTCCCCCAGCATCCAGGAGGGTCACGGGCTACCACCCAGGCCGTGGCCCCTGGAACCGCCCTACCTAAGCTATTGCCAGCAAGGACAGGCACTTGAGCAAAGGCAACAGTGTGCTCACTTATGGTGGGGGGAGGGATCTGGCGAGGCATAGCCAGGTCCTCATGTCCCTCGTAGGTTCCCAAGCTTGGAGTCAGTGCCACTTCCCACTGTCCTTATCCCCTGCCCACCTCTTGCCTCCCACCGGGCTGTAGCATAGACTGGGCAACCCCTGGGGATTTCTGGGTCAGCACTACCCTGGCCCAAAGAGATTAAAGAGCCAGGGGACCGGAGAGGAGAGGAAAGTTTAAAAACTAAAAAAAAAAATAGCCTGAGACCAGTTAGGTTAGGGGTGTTTGGGATAGACTCTGCTCTGGCTGCAGTGAGGCACTGAGCTATAGCGCCAGGACCCCAGATGGGCTGTAGTCAGGAACATGGATCCGCAGTGGGCAGGCCCCAAAGCAGGGCTGAGGATGGCCCTGGCCAAGGGACCTGCTGACCTCACCTGTCTATTGGGTGAGAGTCCTCTCCTGCCCTGGTTGGAGCGAGCTGGCGGACATTCGGCTGCAGCCTGAGCCCAGGCCCGCCAATCTCCCTGCAGGGGCCTGGGCCAGAGCACAGTGAGGGTTGGTGGTAGGGGAAGGGCCTGCCTGGAGGTTGCAGTGGTGTCGGCAAGGGACCAGCACGTGCAAAAGGAAAGCATAGAGCATGGGCCAAGTGGCAGGCAGTTTGCTGTGGAAGGACACATTCCAGATGGACAGGGGGGACGTCTAGAAGAAAAGGCAGGCATGGGATCAAGTTACCCAGGGCTTTGAATGTAAGGCCAGAAGTTTGAACATAGTCCCGTGGACAGGGTCAGCCAGTGGAGGTTTCCAACAGAGCAGAGTCTTCTCAGAAAGCCCCTTCTAACCACAATGTGGAGAGCAGATTAGAGGGCCTAAAACCAGAGGTGGGAAGGTCGTCAGCTTCTTTAATCCTTCGGACTGCGCTAGGAACTGGGAAGGTGTCGTTATCCCCATGTGAAAATGGGGAAACCGAAGGCTCGGAGAAGTAGGGTGGGTTGCCTAAAGCCACATAATAAGTCACTGGCAGCGCCAGGGATCACACGTGGCTCAGCTTGTTTGCAAAAGTGAGTGCTCTCACCCGCTCCGCTAATAGGGCACAGGCCAGCCAGTTAGCTGAGAGGAGAGAGAGCATACACACGTGTGTGTTTGTGTGTGTGTGTGTGTGTGTTTGCGTGTACGCACGCGCCTAGCTGGCCTGTTGCCGGGTTCCCTGCCCTGAGACAGGGTGAGGGGTGCGGCTGTCCGCCAGCCTCACCCATGCCCTCACCGGGCCTGACTGGTTCTAGCTGGAGTCGCCAGCGAGGGCTGCCCAGGCACTAGCTCGTAAACACAGACCCAATGCTGTGGGCCTTGTGCCAGGACTGCCAGCCTGTCAGGCGATGTCCCAGCCCGGTGACCACAGATGGGAGATTAGGCGGACCCTCAACCACCCAGCAGGTGGGAACAGTAGGCAGCTGGTGCAGCAGCCGTGGATTGGCAGACTCTAGGGGACAGGGTGGGGGTGGGAAGGTGACCTTGGTACCGGGGTTGCTGGGATCTTGCCAGTTTCTTTAGCTGCCCTAGCCTCCAGAGGAGAGTCCCACCAGCCTCCCTGACCCTGGGATCAGCCTCTCCTGGGATTGGTACAGATTGGCTAAGCAATTGGTTGGGTAGCAGGGCATGGAGCTCAAGACCTGGTTGGTTGGTTCCCCCACAAATAAGAAGTGCAGGCCCCACTGGGCAGGCTGTGCGATTTTTGACATATCCAGCTTGGCTGGCCACAGGGAAGGAGGTGGCTGGGGACAGACCCCTAGAGGGACTGTGAAAGGTACCACCAAGCCATGGGAGGAGTTGGCAGCTGTCTCTGCCACCCAGGCCCTCTCATTCCTGGGATCCTCTGTGCTGGGGTCAACCCTCTCTTCCAGGCTTCTTACTTCCTGATCTGTCCTAGATTTTTGTTTCCCGTGATCCCAGAGGTCACTCTCAGGCCTTCCCCTGAGTTGGGCTTGCCCAGCATTGCTGGCCAGGGCAGGCCTGGGCTCACAGACTCCTGGGTCTCATCTCATCTCTCTTGGAGCACCACCCAGCAGAGCCTGTGAGCCCAAGTTGGCTGATGGTTGGTGGAAAGGTCTCCACACCTTGGAGTTCACACCTCAGTATGAAAAGCTTTCCATGCCATCCAACCCTTGCCTACAATCTGGAAGAACAGTCTCTAGCCTGTGGAGCCAGAGTCTCTGAGCCCATGCCAGCAGATGGGACCAGGGAGGTCTGAGTGGAGGGTGGCCATTACAAGGGAGCTTCCCATGGGGCCCGTAAGATCATCCACCTTCCTTGGCATGGAGAGGTGTTGGGAGGAAGCATGGCTGCTTTTGTGAGTGAGCGTTGGGAGGGACCTCGGGCCTGGGCTGACCCCTTCTTTCCTCATGCCCAGCAGATCCAATTTGCCTGGGCAGGGAGTGCTTGTTCCCGCCGGCAGCCCATGTGCCTGCCATTGTACTGTGCCCAGCTGACGTCCGTGTAGGCAATAACCATCCCTCAGCAGGAACTGGCCTGACAATTTTGTTCCTGCTGTGTGATGCTGAGGGGCTGCCTGGAGGATGGGAGGAGGAGGTGTTCTGTAAGGGAAGGTGGCAGAGAGGGCCGGGGGCACTCAGTCCCTGCCATCCCTGTGGACTTTCAGGCGTGGCCTTTCCTCACCAGCCCACAGACACCTGTTTTTTTTTTTTTCTTTTCTGAGACAGAGTCTCTTTCTGTCGCCCAGGCTGGAGTGCAGTGGCATGATCTCAGCTCACTACAACCTCTGCCTCCTGGGTTCAAGCAATTCTCTGCCTCAGTCTCCTGAGTAGCTGGGATTACAGGCACCCGCCACCAAGCCTGGCTAATTTTTTTGTATTTTTAGTAGAGACGGGGTTTCACCATCTTGACCAGGCTGGTCTTGAACTCCTGACCTCGTGATCCACCCGCCTTGGCCTCCTAAAGTGCTGGGATTACAGGCGTGAGCCACCGCATCCAGCCACACCTGGTTTTCAGAGGCTGAGGAAGGGGAGGTTTGGAAAGATTTGGGGAAAAGGAAGGCAGAGCAGCAGGGGAAAGTCAGAGGACCCCTGCGAGCCCAGCCTTCTGTGAGATGAGGGGGTGAAGGAGACTGTAACCTGAAGCAGACAGTTGGGTGGGCCCTGCCCTGGCACTCCTGGGTGGGAGGCTGTGGGCAGCTGCCACTTGGCTGATTCACAGAAGTGTTTCATTGGCTTTGCCGTAAGGGCTGCCCTGGCCCATCCATGGGTGTGCTTGTACCCACCTTGAAAGGGGCTAGGGAGGGGAGGAGGGAGCTGTGAGGGCTTGTGCCTAGCAAGCCCTCCATAGCCTCCTTGCCTGTGCTGAGCAAGCTCCATGCTCTCTACAGGCCTACCTGGAGTCCTTCTACAAGTTCTGCACCCTACTAGGCGGGACTACGGCCGATGCCATGTGCCCCATCCTGGAGGTGAGTGCCTGTCCGCTCTCCTGCCTGCTGGTGCCAGCTAGCCCTGGCCTGGGGAGGCTCTGCCAACTGACTGGCTATTGCTTCCTTCTTCCTCCCTCTCTCCTTACCTGTGCACTGGCTCCACAGTTTGAAGCAGACCGCCGCGCCTTCATCATCACCATCAATTCTTTCGGCACAGAGCTGTCCAAAGAGGACCGTGCCAAGCTCTTTCCACACTGTGGGCGGCTCTACCCTGAGGGCCTGGCGCAGCTGGCTCGGGCTGACGACTATGAGCAGGTCAAGAATGTGGCCGATTACTACCCGGTGAGTGCCCCAGCTGGCAGGACAGCAGTTGGGTGTGTTGTCACCAAGCACCCCCACCCAGAACCCTCATGCTCGTGCTTCCTCCCACCCCCCTGGCCAGGAGTACAAGCTGCTCTTCGAGGGTGCAGGTAGCAACCCTGGAGACAAGACGCTGGAGGACCGATTCTTTGAGCACGAGGTGAGTCTGCAGGGTCTGCTTGTCAGAGGGAGGCCAACCTGGTGGTTTAGACCTGACTCTGTGGCCATGGCCACCTGGACACCACATCTGCCTGTGTCCGCAGGTAAAGCTGAACAAGTTGGCCTTCCTGAACCAGTTCCACTTTGGTGTCTTCTATGCCTTTGTGAAGCTCAAGGAGCAGGAGTGTCGCAATATCGTGTGGATCGCTGAATGCATCGCCCAGCGCCACCGCGCCAAAATCGACAACTACATCCCTATCTTCTAGCATCCTGGCCCAAGGCTCTTAATTGCACTCTGTGTGTGTGTGTGTGTGTGTGTGTGTGTGTGTGTGTGTGTGTGTGTGTGTGTGTGGCGGGGGTGGGGTCTGTGACAAGCCTGTGGCTCACCTGCCTGTCCGGGATGTAGTACGCTGTCCTAGCAGCTGCCCAGTTCTCCCGACCCTCTTAGAGACTGTTCTTAGGCCTGAAAAGGGGCTGGGCACCCCCCGCACCAAGGATGGACCAAGACCCCCTCCAGAGCAAGGAGGCCCCCTCAGCCCTGTGTTTACAGCCACTGATGTGTCTAAGAAGCATGTGGTCACTTTCATGTTCCTCCCTAACTCCCTAACCTGAGAACCCTGGGGCCTGGGGGCAGTTTGAGCCTCCTCTCCCTTCTGTGGGTTGCTCCCAGAGCCATGGCCTATGGGAAGGATAGAGTGTGTGTCCTTGGGGCCTGAGGGGATGTTGCTCCTCAGCTCCCTCCCTCAGCCCTGCCCTTCTGAGACAATAAAACTGCCCTCTCTAAGCCCAACTGTCTGCTGTCTCGTTTAGGCCCTAGTACCTCTCCATGACCCCTAACTTCCCCCGTGACCCCACCTTGCTAAGCAACCCTGCCTAATCCTCCACCTCCCTCCCTCAGTCAGCAGCCGAGATTCTTCAGGGTTGGGGAGTCCCAGGAAGATAGCCCCTTCTGCTGGAGGCTCAGATACGTACAGGCCTGGGGAGCTAGGTGTTGGCCCCGGAGGCCCCCCTGGCCTCCCCAGTTGCTTCAAGCAATTGAGATCAGTGTCATTACCCCCATTTCACTATGAGGAAACCCATGGTCTTAAATGATTTGCCCCAGGTCAGTGGAGGAGGGGGAGGTGTGAACCACAGAGTCTACCAGGGGAGTCCCAGCCTCTACGCTGAGCCCCAGGAGTTGCCACCCTGTCACATGGCCACACCGTGTCATTCAGCCAGCCAGCCAGTGACCCCCTCCAAACAGCACCTGCCGCATTTTAGAAGAAATAAAAATTTGTCTTTATTTAAAATGTGGCAACTGGGAAGTACAGTACATGCTTCCCTGTGGCTTGGGGAGGTGTAGTTGGGGCCCTAATTCTTGAGCCAGTCAAGAGACACTTGGGATTTAGCCCTCAATTGCAGCACTGAGGCACTGGTGCCGAGAAACAATCCTGAGGGGGTCCCCAACCCACCCAGTCACTCCTTAGTTTGCAGAGGCACTATCTGCAGAGTCCCGTGAAAGGCTGCAGTGAAGTCTTGCATGAGACTCCCCATCCAGCGGAGTTCTCCAAGCTGCAGGGTAGAGCGTCGTGCCAGGAGGGTCTGTTTGGGCTCATGAAGCAGTGGAGAGGCGCAGAGGCTCACTGGGAAACCTTGGCCTCACCGGGCCTGGATTGGGCATCGGCAGTGGGCGTGAAGTAGGGGTGGGATTCTTTTTTTTTTTTTTTTTTTTTTTTGAGACGGAGTCTCGCTCTGTCGCCCAGGCTGGAGTGCAGTGGCGCAATCTCGGCTCAGTGCAAGCTCTGCCTCCCGGGTTCACACCATTCTCCTGCCTCAGCCATTCCGAGTAGCTGGGACTACAGGCGCCCGCCACCACGCCCAGCTAATTTTTTGTATTTTTAGTAGAGACGGGGTTTCACCGTGGTCTTGATCTCCTGACTTCGTGATCCGCCCGCCTCGGCCTCCCAAAGTGCTGGGATTACAAGCGTGAGCCACCGCGCCCGGCCTGGGGGGTGGGATTCTTTAGGCCAGGGTCCAGGACAGACTTGGGGGATCATAATGCCGGGGGTTTTCGGGGAGGAACCAAGGGCTCGCGGGGCCTCCTGTGCTGCAGTGGCCGGGCCATAGGTGCACATGGCTCACCGAGCCACTGCTGGGGAAGGGCCGGGGCTCAGGTTTGGGTCCTGGGCTGCGTCCTGTGGTGGGGTAGCGCCAGGCTGGCCAGGCTGCAGTGCTCGAGGCAGACAGTGACTGATGAAGAAGACCTGCAGGAAGCGTCGCCGCAGGCCCTCAGGCAGGTAGTAGTGGATGAAGTACATGAGCCCCAGGCCCTGGCCGGGGTAATAGCGGCGGCGGGGCCGAGCTGCCAGCAGCGCATCTGTGATGGCGTCTACAACTGGGCTGAGGTCGGACATGGCCAGGCGTAGCGAGCGCAGGAACTGCCCATGCAAGTGCTCGATGTAGTCCTTGCCGTAGGCCTGCAGCAGCTCTTGAGGCAGGTTAGCCAGCAGCAATTGCTTGCGCTTTTCCCACTGACCCACGTTTCTCACTGACTCTGGGGAAGGAGTGGCAAGGTCAGAGCGGGGTCAGCTGGGGGAGCCAAAGCCAATTAGGACTGTTTAACCCGTGCCAGGTCTCCAGCCAAAACCACACCCAACCAAAACCACGAGCATTCATCAAACCTGACCTGCCACCATAAGACCATTCCCAGCCCCACTCCCCACCCTCACCCCACCCCCAGCCCTGATTCCCACCTGTCTTGAAGCAGCCAGGCTGGATGATGCTGACCTTGACCCCCCAGGGAAGGAGTTCACAGCTGAATGTGTCCATGAGTAGCGCCACAGCCGCTTTGGAGGTTCCATAGGCCCCCAAGCACGGATATGGCATGTCCCCTGCGGATGGATTGGGAGTGGGGCAGCTCAGCTTCGGCAAGGGGCTCCCTAAGCCCTCCCCCACCCCAGGGGGCTCCTTTTTGCTCCAGTGAGGTGGGCACTCACCCGCTGGGCTGCCCACAGTCACGATGCGGCCCCTTGAGCTGCGCAGCAGGGGCAGGAGGCCCTTGGTCAGCTCAAGTGCGCCAAAGAAATTCACCTCCATGCAGCTACGGAAAGTGGCCACTGGAGACAGCTCCGCATCAGCAACTACATCATTGTGGCCTGCGTTGTTGACCAGGCCCCACAGGCCTGGGGTCACAGAGCAGAGGAGGGAAGCCTTAGGTCAGCCCAGCAGCAAACTTCCAGTCCCCGTGTCCTTCCCACTCCCCTGCCACACCCTTTTCTGGTGGACACTTGCCACTGACCGGTGCTGGTGGTGTGGGCCTTGGTGAACTCTAGCACACGGCTAATGTCTCCTGGTTTGGTCAGGTCCATCTGCAGCAGCTTTAGGCGAGGGGAGCAGCAGGTACGCAGCTCGATGGCACCGGGGCTGTTCAACTCCAATACGGTGGCCAGCACCGTGAAGCCCATGGAGTCCAGTTTCTTGGCCGTCTCCTTGCCAAAACCAGAGTCACAGCCTGGCCAGGCCAGGGCAGTCAGTGAACTTCCACTGTGGCCCAGCCCAGCTTGAGACAACCCCAGAATCACCAGGGTCTGGATGGAATCCAGGCCCCTACAAACCCAAGCCACCAGCAGTCAACAACCCTAACTCCTTCCCTAGGCCTATCCCTGGCAGGCTTTGCCCCTCTAGCTGAGCCCTGGGCACTAACTGTGACAGCTGTTATCTGCCTGACTCCCCATGGCTACCCCACTAATGTGCTTACAGAAGAGGAAACTAAGGCCTAGTAATACTAAGTTGCTTCCCAAATTCACACAGGTCAGGTCTGGGACAGTCCCAGGCCCCAATGTGGTTCTGGTTTCTTGATTTCAGGCCACAGCTCTAATTACAGGCACAGGTACAGTATTAGTAGGAGCCTCCCTTTCTCTTTTTTTTTTTTTTTTTTTTTTTTTTGAGACAGGGTCTCGCTCTGTCGCCCAGGCTGGAGTGCAGTGGCATGATCTTGGCTCACTGCAGCCTCCCCTCCTGGGCCCAAGCATTCCTTCCTCCTCAGTGTCCTGAGTAGCTGGGACTACAGGCCTGTGTCACCACGCCTGGCTGGTTTTTTCTTTTTTTTTTTGAGACAGAGTCTCGCTCTGTTGCCCAGGCTGGAGTGCAGTGGCGTGATCTCAGCTCACTGCATCCTCTGCCTCCCGGGTTCAAGCGATTCTCCTGCCTCAGCCTCCTGAGTAGCTGAGATTACAGGTGCACATCACCACGGGTCTGGCTAATTTTTGTATTTTTAGTAGAGACAGGGTTTCACCATGTTGGTCAGGCTGATCTCTAACTCTTGACCTCGTGATCTGCCTGCCTCGGCCTCTCAAAGTGCTGGGATTACAGGCGTGAGCCACTGCGCCCAGCCTGCCTGTCTGGTTTTTAAATTTTTTCGGAGAGATGGGAGTCTCACTATGTTGCCCAAGCTGGTTTTGAACTCCTGGGCTCAAGTGATCCTCCCACCTTGGCCTCTCAAAATGCTGAGATTGAAGATGTGAGCCACCACATCCGGCTTCTCTTCCTTTCTGACTGCCCACGCCTCTCCTTCCTTAATCTGGACTCTGAAGCAGCCCCTTCTGTAGTCCTGTCCCTTCTTGCCCTCTTGAAGCCCTTCTCTACCTAAGCAGACAAAGGGATCTTTCCCAAAATGACAATATCCCTCTGTGCTGCAAACCTTTCCAAGGTTGCCACAGTCCTCAGAATGAAGCCCAAGCTCCCTGGCTCAGGCCCTGTACAACATGAGCCCCACCTCCCTTCCCAGCCTCAACACCCTCTACTATTTTTTCAGGCTGGAGGCAAGCTGGAGGCCCATCCCCACTTCACCCAGGCCCTTGGAATTCCTGTCAGTGGCAATGGGTGTTTTCTGAGCCCCAGACTACTTGCCTCCAGGACAGGGACCATGATAGATGAAGAAGAGAACAGACCTACATTTGAATCCTTTCCCACACCCGCCAAGTGTGACCGAGGTCAGTTACCACTCTTGGAGGCTTAATTTCTATCTTTGGTATGCGGAGAGAAGAACCACCAGGCAGAGCCAGTGTAGGGGTCCATAGTACTGATAAGCCCCTGCCTCCTTGATTGTTCCCATGCTGATCCTGGCTCCATGGGCAGCCAGTGAGGGAAGGGGAAAGGCCAGTGAGCGGGGAGGCTTTCTCTTCTGCTCCTGCTCCCACCCCTGGCCCTCAACCCTGCCCCCCAACCCCCATCTTCTGGAACAGAAGCTGCAAAGCAGCTCCGGTTCCCTACTCCTGGACCGCTCAGTACTGTCTCCCCATCTCAGCTCCACTCCCTCTACTGAAAACAGCACTGGGCAGGGGTCTTCGAGCTCCTGCTGAGGAGGGGTACTTGCCAGGCAAGTCTGCCTTGGAGAGGGAGGCAAGCATGTGTGTGTGTGTGTGTGTGTGTGTGTAGACACACACATGCATATGTGCACTTGTCCGGGTCCCTCTCAGAGCAGACAGGTCCTCCCAAGGGAAACAGACCTCCCAGTTCTGACCTGAGCTGACCACAGGCCTCAGCTCTGTGGTCCCAACAATCACCCACATCTTGCACACCCTCTTGCTCACGTGCACACCCTCAGATACCTGTACATACTTCCAACCTTGCTGGATGTTCTCACAACGGGCTCAATCCCTACCACCGATTGGCGCACACATGTGCACATGTGTGCACACAGGCACCTGATCCTCAGCCCAAACCCTGATCCCACAGCTGAGCTCCAGAAGTAGCCTTGGCAAGTGGTTCTCTGGGCATTCTTAGGAGGGAGAGGGGGAGTAGCAGCTCTGCCAGGCCCAAAACACAGTGTTCTTGGCAGGTGGGGCCAAACCTGGTTACCTACTTGTCTTCCAGCCAGGTGTTGAGAGACAACCCCCAAGTGTTCGGGCCCTGGGAAACTTAAAGGCTTACTGATGCTTGTACAGGGCAGGTTGGGTGGTCCTCTCTCCCCCAACCCCAGCTTTGCAACCAGAGATCGGGGGAGCCCAAGTTAGAGAAAGCATCCCTCCTCTCACCTCTCTCTCAGGCTCAAGGCCAGAAGCAACAGCAGCAGCACAAAGGCGTGAGGTGAGACCTCAGAAAAGACTACCCAGCTAGGCTACTAGTACCTGCAGATGGCCTGGGTCCTGTTGAAGTGGCTCACAAATAAAGCAGGAAGGGATCTGCCCTGTCCCCAGAGGCAGAGCCCACAATCTGGCCCCTACTTCATACCAGGGGTGTCTGCTGACTTTCCTCCCTCAAACCCCTGAAACTGGCGTCCGCTGAGGCTTCACACTGCTCCTGGAACCTGGGTCTCTCCTGTCCAGCCCGAATGCTTCCCCATCTCTACCATCTTTGCTGGAGCGCAAGGCCCTTGTGCCTCCTTCCCCCCTACTCTCCCTCAGCAGTCTGGCTTCTTACCTGATTCATGGCCCCTCCCAAGGAAACCACCTCATATCCCCTTCTCCCCACCCCCACAGCCAGACTGGCTGTACCCTACAGAGACCATGTGTACTCCTGCCTCAAGCCTTTGTCCCACATCCTTTCTCTGATCCGAGATCCCTTTCATACTCCACTTATCTCCACTCATCCTCCGAGGCCCCACTCAAGGATTTCCTCCTCCAGAAAATTCTCCCAGCCCCATCTGATCACACACGGCCCCTACTAGACCGAGGTCTCTGAGAAGCCAGGTTGCTGGCTGCCCCAGCAGAGGCCCAGTGCAAGGACAAAGCCTGGAGCACCTGTCCAAAGCCATGGGTGTTGGGGAGAGACCAGGCTGCTCCTCCCCCGATGCAATGGAGTCAGTGCCCCCTGGCCCTTCTCCCCCTCCCCACTTCCGGCCAGGCCTCCAGCCCCCCTTCCCCTTCCCTCCCTCTGGTGACAGATTTATTCCCTGCTCCAGACAAAGGAGCTCAGCTAGGAGGCCAGAGGCACCTGAGCCCAGCTCTCCAAGAGCTCTTCCCTGGGCACAGAGGACCAGAAGGGCTTGGGGGTGGGGTGCCGGGTGCAGGCTCCGAACTACTGCCTCAGCAGTTTGGCAGTGGGTGGCTAGACAGAAAGACAGCTGAATGTCCAGCTGCCCCTCATGGTGACCTCAAGCTTTTCTGAACTCCAAGGATCCCAGCCAGTGGGGGATGGGTGGGGTGGGGAAGTTCCCCATCTACGCTCTTCCCTCTGGCCCCAGGAATGGGAGATGGGTATCTCAGGTGGGGATGTCAGGCAGAGTTCAAGGGGTAACGATCCTCCCTTCTCAAGGCCTCCAAAGTCCCCTGTGACTGCTCTCTTGGGGAACGGAATGGCATAAACTCTCAAACTCCAGGAGGTTCCCTCTTCTCAGCCACCAGTCAGTTTCCTTCTCGAACCTGCCCACTCCCTGTCTCACTTTCCCTCCAACACTCCCCGCAGCGGCAGGTAGTGAACCCGGGCTTGGGGAGGTGCCGGGCGCTCCCTACTTGGCTCGCTCCCTGCACCCAGGGGTGGAGACCTCTCCCACTCTTGCGCTGAGGAGCCCGCCTTGGCCGTGCCCATGGGGAGTCAGTCCTGTGAGTGTCCAGTCCCGCCCTCGAGCCTGGAGTCCCCGCGCTCCGCGACCCGCGCACTCACCGGTGATGAGCACCGCGCGAGTGGCCACCGGCAGGCGCTGCGGGCGCGCCAGGCGGGACAACGCGATCCAGCCGGCGGCGGCCAGCACGGCGAGTGCGGCCGGCGGGGGCAGCAGGCGCTGGCACAGCCAGTCGAGGGCGGCCAGCAGCGCCAGCGCCGCCAGCAGCGGGCGGCCCAGACGCAGGTCTGAGCGCAGCAGCTGCAGCAGCGCGCGGGCAGCCACGAGCAGCCAGGCGCCGCCCGACGGCCAAGGCCAGCGCTCCATGGCGGCCCAGCGGGCTGGGGCGGGGCGGGGCGGGGGCCGGGCCGGGGAGCGGGGAGAGAGAAAGTCTAGGCCGGGGCGCGGAGTGCGGGGGAACACCGGCCTGGGGCGCAGGAGGGACACTCGCTTTCCCTGCTCGCCCTCGGGCCGAGCTTATAAAGAGCCCCGGGGGCGGGGGAGGGGGCGGGGAGCGGGAGGGGCGGGGGCGGGGCTTTCCTTCACTTCTCTCCCGGCACCCCCTGCAGGGCAGGTGCCCCCCCCCCGCCCCGCCCCGCCCCCTCGACCAGATTCGATTTGGAAAAAGCCGGAACAAAGTCCCAAAGTTGCTGCGCTCGAGGAGCCGCCTGGCTGCGGGCGGTGCCGGGGAGAGGGCCCGTCGGTCCAGCCCGGGTGCCCGGCCTCAGCTCTCCGCCGTGCCCCCACCCACACGCCCGGGGCCGCCGAGCCGCCGCGCTCAGGTGAGCACATGCCACTCACGCTTGTTCGGGACACCTGAGGACACGCACAACCGGCATCCCGGTGCCCTTTGCTAATCGCACCACTGCGGCCGCCAAGCCTGCAGGAACACCGCGGGGAACCAGCCGGTGCTCACCTGGCCTCCGCTGCCGCTGCCGCTGCCGCCCGCGCCCGTACACGCGCCGCACTCCCACGTGGTCGCGCTCACCCTTGAGCAGCTCGCGGCCACAAAACCTGCCTGGGACGGGCTGGCGGGGGAGCAGGACGACCGATCCGGGTTCTTGGAGTCTCTGCCCCGTCTTTCCCTTTCCTTCCAGGGCTTAACCCTGGGGACGCACAACCCACTTCCTGCCTCACAAATGTATATGTGCGGGGGTCAGTGGGGGGTGGGGTGTCAGAGGAAGCACCTAGGTCTCCCATTACTTATGGCCCACCCCCGCCAACCCCAAGAGCCAGGCCAGAGGGACGTCGGTGAAGGCAGCCTCTAGGACAGGGTGGTCCCTGCCTTGCTCCCCTGAACCCCCAGGGGGTAAAATAAGTGGTATGAGTGTGGGTGGATTTTTCTGCCTGCGTGTGTGAAGGTCTCCATGCTTGTGTGTGGCCCAGTGGCCCCCCACCCTGCCCACCCCCGTGTCTGGCACCCTGTGCCTAGCATCCATGCCAGGGCTTTGCCAGGCATTGGGAGTTGGTGCCAGTACCTGGCTGCAGGCTTGATGCTGAGAGCAGTAGGTGCAGCCCTCAGCAGAGGGGTCCTTGCTTCCCGTGGGCCTCCAGGCCGTGCTCAGTGCCTCATCCCTGCCCTCCCAAGATCCTGGGAGGTTGTGGACTCCCTGTCACACCTCCTAGCCCTGTTGCTCATTCTCTCTTAGGTGCCCAGGCTCTGCCAGGGTTTCAGGGCAATGCCTCCTCCAAAGCCCTCTCTGCCACCAGACACAGCCCCCTGGTGAGCCAGGGAAATCTCAGAGGGGGCTGGGAGCCAGACCCACCTAAAGGGAGAGACTCTGGGTGGAGGACCAATTTGCCCTGAGCCACTCCTGTGCCTCCACCTATCCCTCCTCCTAAGGACAGAAGACAGGCAAGCCCCAGACCTGGGAGGCAGGACTTGAATGAGGAGGGTGTGTGTGCCTGACCTTGGGTACACGACCTTGTGTGCCTGTGTTTGCAAGCACTTGTGTCCATGGGACTCTGTGGCTTGTCCAGGCCATTTGGTTGTGTCACTCCCTATGCCGTGACCCTGTGTGTGCAAATGAGTACATTTGTGTGCATTGTGTGTGTTTCTGGTAACTCTCTGTACTTTGGTCTGGGTCATCCTGCCTCTAGAAACTCAGGGAAACATTCCCTTTCCAAAGTCACTGATTGCTGTTGCAGTGAATATATGGCCCAGGCTTGGAGGCAGACACAGCGCCCCTGGCCTGACTTCCTGATTTGAGCTGTAGAGCTTGGATTGGCCAGACCCTCCAGCTTTAGCCATCCCACCAAGAGTCTGGCTGTGGTTTCTCCAGCCTCAGTCCATTGGAGTCTTCCCCTTGGAGTGGGGAAGGGAGTAGAAGCTGAGACGAGGGTCCTGGGGAGCCTTCAAGGTCAAGGCGACACAGATAGAACCAGCACTTGCTAAAGCAGGAGTTGAAGAGTAGGGGGATGGGGCAGGAAGGCAAGAAAGGAAAGAGACAGAAGCAGGGTCCTACACTGTCCTGGGAAGGAACCGTGAAGGCCACCATGGGGAGAGACTTGCCGGGAGGCAATGTTGGGATTTGCGTTTGGCTGAAGAGTATAACGTGGTTAGGATGAGGAAGGGGGTGTTTCCAGCTCAGCTTCTGGAACCTCGTGCCACCTCAGGCAGAGCCATTAGTCTTATGGGATTTGGGTCTTGATGGGACTGGACCATCTGCCACATTTTTATATAAACTCCCCCTGCCCATGCATCCCACTTCCTAGTCCAAGCCTCCTCCTTCCCAGGACCTATGCTCCAGCTCCTGTGGCCTCCTCAGCCACTGACCCCTTATCCCTTATTAGGTGGAGACGTTCTAGAAGTACGAGGTGGTTAGGGCAGTCATGGCTGGGAGAAGCTGGCCCAGCCCTGTCTGAGGCCTGTTGCCAAGTCGTGCCTGCCTAGGGGCAGAAAACCAGCCTCTGCTAGAACCAGGAGTCTAGGCTGTCAGGGGCCTCCAGGGAAGAGAAGCGGAGAGGGGCAGTGGGCGGGAGCCTCAACAGATAAAGCAGGGCCTGGCAGGGCAGAGGAATGAAGGGTGACCAGGAGCAGAGCCCCTGAGCCACTTGGTCGCTAAGCCCTCAGCCCACAGCCCCCCTTAGTCCTTTGTCCCAGCCTCCAACCCACCTTGGTCAGAAACCTGGTTAACCAAACCCTTAGCACGCCCCAGGCTCTGGAGGACAAAGGGGTGGGCAGGCTGGCTCTGGTCTCCTCCAGCGCAGTCCAGCAGCTCACTGGTACCCTCTGCTGGCCGTGTAGGGAGAGCACAGCTCTGAAGGAGCTAAAGACCAGGTAACCCACCGGCTGCTGGGTTGAGGAGGGCGGAACAGATGTCTACAGTAGGGGGTACCAAGTGGCAGACTCCAGGAGCCCTCACACTCTGTCCTCTGACTGTACTTGGGTTCCTGGGGCAGAGCACTCAGCACTGACTTGTCACCTCCTCCTCCCTCTGCAGCTAAGAGGCTGCAGATTCCCAAGGAGCCCCTGCCCTGCACTCTGCTTCATGCCTTCAGCCCCACCACGCCTCCTCTTGGCAGAATGGCAGAGGGTACCCCTTCCTGCCAGTGGCCAGGGTCCTAGACCCCATTGCTCCCTGTCCTCAAAGACAGCAAGCTTGTATTGAGTTCCTACTGCATGCCAGGCCCTGTGCTGGGCACCACAGATATAGCAACTGACTACTGGCCCCAGCAGCAAGTGTACTGGCTCTAGCCTCACCCATTGGGAACCTCAAGCCCGTATCCCTTTCCACAAGCATCTCTCTTGTGGCTGGGCGCGGTGGCTCACGCCTGTAATCCCAGCATTTCGGGAGGCTAAGGCAGGCAGATCACCTAAGGTCAGGAGTTCGAGGCCAGCCTGGCCAACATGGCGAAACCCCGCCTCTACTAAAAATCCAAAAATTAGCCAGGTGTGGTGACGCATGCCTGTAGTCCCAGCTACTTGTGAGATTGAGGCAGGAGAATCTCTTGAATGCGAGAGGCGGAGATTGCAGCGAGCCGAGATTGTACTACTCACTGCACTCCAGCCTGGGTGACAGAGCAAGACTCTGTTTCAAAAAAAAAAAAAAAAAAAAAAAAAAAAAAAAAAAAAAAAAAGCATCTCTCTTGTGTTTTCTCCTACTGTTTTCAGCTGCATTTCTCTAAAGTTGTCCATAATCACCATCACCACTCTCCCCTCCTGGCCTTTGCCTGGGACCAGCTCCCAATCATAACCCCCTAGTCCCCAAATCCCATAGACCCATCTCTAGCTTCAGCTAATTTGGCCTCTTCAAAGCCTCGGCCCTGCTGGCCTCTCTTTCCTGCCCCAAGCCCTGTCTCCCTTGGGTGCCTGCAAAGCCAGGGCTGCCAGGTTTCCTCCTACCTCACTGCCTCTCCTTCTCAGCCTCCTTCTCCAGCTTCTCTTCCTTGTGGGTGAAGCTCTGGCTGTGGAGGCCTCACCCTCGGCCCTCCCCACACCATGAGCTCATCTTTCTGCTCACATGCTGGCGACCTCCCTGCTTGCTTTCTGGCCAAGCCCTCCCTTTTGACCACAGGCCCACATGTCCAGCTGCCCTTGGACACTTCCCTTGGACACACATAGGCCCCTCAGCCTCAGCATGTCTAAAGTTGGTCCTGGCAGCCATCGTGCCCCACCACATCCTCAACCTTCACGCCATGCACTGGCCTCCAAATCTCTTGCTGTGTCCCAAGCCCTGGGTTGGGTGCAGATACCTCATCATAGCCTTTATAGTAGTTGTCATTATCACCATTTTACATTCAAGGGAACTGAGGCTTCCAGAGGTGAAGGGAATTGCTCAAGCTCTCAAGTTCCACTTGCGTTGGAGTCTTGGACCAGCCCCAAGATTCAAACTCAGGTGTACCTGAACCCAAAGTCTGGGCTCTTGAGAACTGTGTTAATACAGGGCTGTGTTGGTCACCTGTGGCATCTTAGACTTCATCCTGAGGGCAAAGGAGAGCTTGAAATGGTTTTGAGCAAATGAGACCCCCATCCCAGGTGGACAGGAAATGGATCTGGGGAAGAGTGGAGGCTGACTAAATTATTATTATCACTTTTAAATTTTACTATGATTATTACTTTATTATTATTATTATTACTTTTAGTTAGAGATGGAGTCTTGCTCTGCCACCCAGGCTGGAGTACAGTGGCACAATCACGGCTCACTGCAGCCTTGAACTCCTGGGCTCAAGCGGTCCTGCCATCTCAGGCCTCCATAGTAGCTGGGACTACAGGTGCTCACCACCACACCTGGCTATTGTTTTTTAAATTTTTTGTAGAGACAGGGGTCTCACTATGTTGCCCAGGCTGGTCTTGAACTGCTGGCCTCAAGTGATCCTTGAGGCTGGGAGTCTTGTTCCTGCATCCAGATGAGGGACAGAGTAGAGGTCTGTTCAAACAAACTGAGCTTGAAGCACCCCTGAACATGCAAAGGCTGAGCCCCAAGGCAGGTGGAAGCCTGTGGGCTCCAGCACGTTGCTCCTGTAGCGTGGGAGCCCTGGAGGTTGCCGACTCCCCTCTGATTACCCTAGGCATGAACTGAACTCCCCCCTGCCCCCACCATTTTTCAGAGCTATCCCATCTGGGCTGAGCACCTGGAAACCAGGTCCTTCAGTTACGGAACTGAAGGAAACCTCCCCTCCAGTTACCGAGAGAGGGGGCAGCAAGACACAGAAAGCCAGGAGCATCACTTGTGTTTTCAGCCTGTGTCTGGCACCCTCCTTCGAACTTTTACTGTCTCCAGGATTAAAGGCAGATGTTTAGGGATTAGGGTCCTTGAGTTTGGGAAACAGAGAGAGTATGCTCTACAGGGCTTTCTGGACCAGTCCCAGGCGGAAAGCAAGCCCCAGCCGAGAGCATTTGGAGGGAGAGCTTGATTGACTCTGGATGAAATCCTTCTAGGATCTGTCTTGTATCCTCCAGTGTGGTTGTGTGTTTGTGGCATGCCAGTCCTTGTGCTTAGCTTGCTTGGTCTTTATTTTATTTACTATCCTCACATCATCGCTATGAAGTAGGTACTATCATTATCCTTATCCGATACATAAGGATAAGGCTACTGACCTTTTGCTATTTGCTGCTCGATTAAAAACAAGTCTCCCAACGACGGAATTAAGGCAACTTGATTGTTAAAACTCATTCCAAAGCTTGTCTCCTTACAGCTTCCGTCACCCCGATTCAGGCCTTTTCTTGGCAGAACAACTGCAAAAGATACAAAAATTAGTTGCTGTTGGCTGGCTGTTTTAATTTATTTGCATATACATAATTCAGCCCCACCCCTGGTGGCTAATACGCCCCCTGGGGAAGCTGTGGCTGTCTTCTGATTGCTGGTGGGGAGGCCTGTGTGTGTTGTCTTTTTAAATAAACTGAAACCAGATGGAGGGGGGTTTTGTTCACAACCTTGCCTACAATTTTCTCCAGCGAATTCCTTGAAAAGTCAACCACCTATGAGTGGTGCCTCTGCTCCGTGGAGGTCTCTCACCACTGGTATGCAAATATCAAGCAGGGTTGATATTTCTCAAAGAAGAAGAAAAAGAGCTTCTTGGCCTGAGGGCTTTCCAGAATGCGGGGTCATCTCCTGGTTGCCCCCAGTTTTAGGTCTGTACTTACAGTTAATGTCCTCGCTGTCCTTCCCCCTTGTGTTGGGAGTGGGCTAGGGCGGGGGAGTCTTGGGCCGGGCTTGAGTCAAATCACCTAGACTAACCACTTGTTATAAAAATGTGAATTCCAGACCCCCACCTATACCCCATTTGCAGCACTGACCTCCGGCATGAGACCCCAACTCTCCAGCTAGGTTGATTTTTGCAGTCAGCGGAGGGGATATTCTCCTAAAGGGGCCCAAGCCACTCCTGCTTCCATCCTGGGAAGGCCAGAAGCTGGAGGTGGTTATCGAAATATTTTTAACCGCCAGCCAGGTCCAAGGCTTTGTAATGCCCTGGGAGCCCTCATTAAGCGATTCCTTGTTCAGAGAAATGAAGCGAGTGTACCCACTGGTCACCCTGCCAGAGGTTTAGTATTTTTTCTTTGGAACGTGAATTGGGCATTGTGGTAGTGAAGTGTGACCCAGTCCCCAGGCAGGGGAGAGCACTTCTTTCCCAGCTCTGACCTTCATTCCTAGCTCAGAACACCATTCTTTTGGATCCCAAGCTTTTTCAGATAATTGTGTCAGGTTACATAAGGCTCTGAGATATGAACACTCAAAGGAAATTCCGGTGAGAGCAGGTCTGAGAGGTTCCGGCACATAATTTGCTTTAAAGTATTCGAGGAAAACTTCAGGTGTCTGAGGCCAGCACATTTTTGAAATAAAATAAGAGCAGCCAACAACTTTGCATGGATGTGCCATTCCCCATAGAAATGAGCGAGCAAAAAGACAGATTTCATACTGAAAGGAAATACCCCTCCCCAGGGAGCCTGTGCAGGGGCAGGAGGGGGCTGGTGGGGGAGAGGCGGGAGTCAGTTGCAAGAGAACAGCTTGGACCAGGCTGCCATTGAAATGGAAGTCTTCACCAGCCAGGATCACTTTTTTCCCCCTTTCTGCATCTTAGGTGACACGTGGTAAATACAAGACTTCAGTTTTCCAAGAAACATAAAATAAAAACTGAATTACTGGCAGAGAAGCTTTAAAATCTTTGGTTCCGACCGGGCGCAGTGGCTCACGCTTGTAATCCCAGCACTTTGGGAGGCCGAGGCGGGTGGATCACGAGGTCAGGAGATCGAGACCACGGTGAAACCCCGTCTCTACTAAAAATACAAAAAATTAGCCGGGCGTGGTGGCGGGCGCCTGTAGTCCCAGCTACTCGGAGAGGCTGAGGCAGGAGAATGGCGTGAACCCGGGAGGCGGAGCTTGCAGTGAGCCGAGATTGCGCCACTGCACTCCAGCCTGGGCGACAGAGCAAGACTCCGTCTCCAAAAATAAATAAATAAATAAAATAAAATAAAATAAAATAAAATAAAATCTTTGGTTCCTAGGACTCTGCGGGCACATTTTCCACACACCATGATTTTTATTTCATTTGCCTCTGAGGGGCGGCCCTCCAGCAGTTCTGTTGCATAAGGTACTGTTTCCAAACACCTTGTCCCCAACTGGTGACACAGAGTAAGTTTTATCTAGGTCTGAGAAGAGTTCTGGAAGAGTGACATCGTGTTCCAAGTCGCACCGGTTACAATCAACAGTAGGAAGGTTGCCAAAGATCTCACCAAGGAAGCTGAGAGAATATTTTAAATACTAAATGGCACTTCTTTCTTAAAGCATGAAGTGGTCGTAAAAACCACTTAACAGGGAAGAAAATTAATGGGAGGAAAGTGCCTTGAATGCAGCAAATTTTACAAAAAGCTTAACAAGGGACATGGAAAAAATAGATTTACTATGTTGAAGAGGTGGGATAATATAGGAAAGTCCATTTTTACACAAAAATAATTTGGTTATTTACACAAGGCTTCACAGAAGAATTCCTGTAAGTAGCACTATCCTTTTTTATTCTTCATGTGTTTGACACACATTTCTTTCTTTATGATTATTATTTTTAGAGACAAAGTCTTGCATCGTTGCCCAGGCTACAGTGGTGCAGTCACTCATAGGTCACTGCAGCCTCGAACTCCTGGGCTCCAGGGATCCTCCCCTTCTCAGCCTCCTGAGTAGCTTGGACTACAGGCATGCGTCATCATGCACCGCTAATTTTTAAATTTTTTGTAAACACAGGGTCTTGCTACGTTGCCCAGGCTGGTCTTGAACTCCTGGGCTCAAACAATCCTCCCACCTTGGCCTCCGAAAGTGCTGGGATTACAGCGGCCTCAACACACATTTCTTGAGTGCTTAGTATGTTCTGGGCTTAGTAATGTTCTGGGCTCTGTGCTAGGGAAGCAATTGTAAACAATACAAACCTTATTCCTCCCCTGTGGGAGGAATAATAATTCCTTCCTCTTCTGTCTGACTGGAGGGACAGGCCCTTATCAGATCATTACACAATCAAGGAGACCCGGACAGAAGGAACGAGAAAACAGAGTCCCATGATGCTATGGGAGTGATGGTCTCTATTCTGGGGACCACAGAGGGCTTTCCCAGAGGAAGTAAGTTTCCAGGTAGTGTGAGCTTCAAATGCAAAGGCCGTGGGATAGACAGAACTGTGGTCAGCCCGAGCCAGGGGGCATGCAAGGTCTTGGAGACTGCGGTGGCCACAGTGAGGAGGAGGTTTCTATTCCAATTTCATGGTATATGGAAATACCTCTCCCTAAGGAGTGGGGAGTGTTGTTGAGGGTTGTAAGCAGGAAGTAAAAGAATCAGCTTGGCGTGGGTTTTTAAAATTTTGTTTTTGTTCTAAGACAGCCACAGGCTGTAAGGAGAATGGACTGATAAGGGTGGGGACAGGGACAGGGAGGGCCCCCGTGGAAATCAAGAGCCAGTCAGAAGGCCAGGGCAAGAGATGCTGGTGGCCATGAAGACAAGCCAAGTGGATGGGCTGAGTCATCCAGGGCCCACTGGAGAGGGTACTGTGACCCAGACGAAGTGGGCCCAGAGAGCGAGAGCTGTGGCTGATCATCTCCCACCCAGTCTAATTTAATAATTTTAAATTTAATTCCACTCGTTGATGATGCGGACAGCATCATTTCCTGGTAGAAGGACAAGGACGGTCTGGATGGGAGGCACCCGTGATTACTACCCATCGAGCACTCTTTGGGTGCTCTATATGCATGGCCACATTTTCAGTCCTCATCACAGCCCTAGGCAGTAGCTATTGTTACCCCCATTTCAAATACAAGCAAATTGAGATTATTAAAGTTGAAGAATTTATGGCTGGGTGCAGTGGCTCACACCTGTAATCTCCAGCACTTTTGGAGGCTGAGGCGGGCGGGTCGCTTGAGGCCAGGAGTTGGAGATCAGCTTGGCCAACATGGTGAAACCCTGTCTCTACTAAAAAAAAAAAAAAAAAAAAAAAAAGCAAAACAAAAACAAACAAACAAAAACAAAAATTAGCCAGGCGTGGTGGGCACCTGTAATCTCATCTACTCAGGAGGCTGAGGCAGGAGAATCACTTGAACCTGGGAGGTGGAGGTTGCAGTGAGCCGTGATTGTGCCACTGCACTCCAGCCTGGGCGACAAAGTAAGATGCCGCCTCAAAAAAAAAAAAAATTACCCAAGGTCACCATCTTATAACTGGCACCATTAAGATTGAACCACTAACCTGCCCTGGGACAGGTGAAGAGTGCACGGAACCCTGGGATCACACTGGCTCTAATTATGGACATATCTGTCAGTTCAGGCCCAGGGTGGGCTGATCCGGCTTTGCCCCTGTGGAGTCTCCTCTGGCAGCTCCCAGGAGCCCTGTAAGTCAGCTCACATGTGTGTGCACACCTGGAAAACCACAGTTGGCCTTTTTCTCCCTGTGGCCCTTGGCTGTTCTATCCTGGGCAGACCTGCCTTGCGAATCACTGGCTGCAGCTCTGGCTAGGAACAAGTCCTGCCCAAGGGGCTAACTTCTATAAAATGGTCTCAAGTTTTCATAGAAATTGGCCAGGTTGGGGAGGGGGTGTTGTCGGGAGGAGCTGGAACAACACAAGTTAAAGAGAACCCTGTGGGAAGAGCCTGAGGGTGAAAACAGATGTTGCCGGTTCCAGGAGCTGCAGAATCGTCACAGAGGACAGGAAGAAGCTCCACATACCAGAAGCCTGCCCAGCAGGGCATTGGAAGCCACACTGTGTCATTTCAGTTGATCCTAAAGGCAAAAGGGAGCCCTGGAATCTCTTGAGCAAGGCTGATGAGGTGGTGTTTTCACATTAGAAAGATTTCTCTGGCACCTGCCAGGCAACATGTGACTTTCCTCAGTCGGTGATGCCCTGTGCAGTGTCAGCTTCTGGACAGACTCAGAGAGAGCATGATCAATTTGAGGTCAGGAGTTTGAGACCAGCCTGATCTACCTGGTGAAACCCCAACTCTACTAAAAATACAAAAATTAGCTGGGTGTGGTGGTGCACTCCTGTAATCCCAGCTACTCAGGAGGCCAAGGCAGGAGAAGTGCTTGAATCTGGGAGGTGGAGGTTGCAGTGAGCCAAGATTGCGCCACTGCACTCCAGCCTGGGTGACTCTGTCTCAAAAAAAAAAAAAAAAAAAAAAGCATAATCAAACTGCCTGTGCTTTTCAAAAGCAGATTTGGGGTGAGAGAGTCATCTTCTCACAGAGCCTGGCTTGGAGTCACGCAAAAAGATGTCAAGGGAGGCCAGGTGCCATGGCTCACTCCTGTAATCCCAGCATTTTGGGAGGCTGAGGTGGGTGGATGGCTTGAGTTCCAGCGTTTGAGATCAGCCTGGGACACATAGCAAGACCCTGTCTGTACCAAAAGTACAAAAAAAACAAAAAAACAAAAAAAACCCCGAGCCGGGTGTGATGGTGTATGCCTGTAGTCCGAGCTACTCAGGAGGCTGAGGTGGGAGGATCGTTTGAGCCCAGGAGACGGAGGCTGCAGTGAGCCGAGATCATGGCACTGCGCTCTAGGCTGTGTGACAGAGAGAGAACTCATCCCCCGCCCCCCCAACCACCCCCCAACCCGCCCGCTCAAAAAATAAAAGATGTCAAAGGAATCTGAGCTGTCTCTTGGATTTTTGTTTCAATTGAAAACAGCTTTCACTGGGCATGTATATGTGCACTTAACCCTGTTTGCAAACCACTGTATCCATTTCCTATTACTGCTGAAACAAATGACTGCCAATTGTGTCGTCTTGACAGTTCTTGAGGTCAGAAGTTGGAAATGGGTCCCCCTGGGCTAGAGTCAAGGTAACAGCAGGCTGATTCCTTCTGGAGCCTCTAGAGGAGGGTCTGCCCCCTAGCCTTTTCCAGCATCTAGAGGCTGCCTGCATTCCTTGGCTCAGGCCCCTTCCTCCATCTTCAAAGCCCACAGTGTAGCACCTTCAAATCTCTCTGACCTCTGTCGTTACGTGGTCCTTCTCCCATGTGACCCTCCTGCCTCCCTCTTATCAGGACCTTTGTGACTACATTGAGCTCACTCAGATAACCTGGGATAATCTCTTCCATCTTGAGATCTTCATTTCATCTGCAAAATCCCCTTTGATATATCATGTAACACATTCGAAGTTTCCAGGGATTAGGGCGATGACATCTTTGTGGCGCTATTATTCAGACTACCACCTCCTCTAACAAATAAAGAGAAGGAAGGATAGTCTGGCAACTGAGAGGAGGATGGGCCGGAAGTGGGCAGGCTGATATTAGGGAGAACTGGAGGCTGCTGCAGGCTCAGCAAGGAAGATGCTGGTGATCTGGGCTGGGGTGGAGCAGGAAGAATGGACACAGAATGTGTTTCAGAGTGAGGGCAGCCTGGTCACAGGCATTGTCTGGTTTAGGTGGGCAAGCACTAGCAGGAGAGACATGGGAAGATGCCTGAGTGTACAGATGGGCTCACTGGGTAGATGGTGGTGCCCTTCAGAGGGCCCAAGGGGAGGAGCAGGTTTGTGGCAAGGACAAAGAGGGCATGTGGGGATGTGTTACATCCCAGACACCAATGGGACATCCAGGAAAGAAGCCCCTGAGTCAAGTGGATGCAGGGTCTTTTGGGTCCCTCCCCTTATTATGGGAATATATGGACTCATCTTTCACTTTGTTTTTAAATTTTTATTTGTATTTGCATTTACTTATTTATTTAGAGACAGAGTCTTGTTCTGTCACCTGTAAGGAGTGCAATGGCCCAATCTCGGCTCACTGCAACCTCTGCCTCCTGGGTTCAAGCGATCCTCCCACCTCAGCCTCCCGAGTAGCTGGGATTACAGGCGCAGACCACCATGCCCACCCAATTTTTATATTTTTGGTAGAGACAGGGTTTCGTCATGTTGCCCAGGCTGGTCTCAAACCCCTGACCTCTAGTGATCTGCCTGCCTCGGCCTCCCAAAGTGCTCAGATTACAGGTGTGAGCCACCATGCCCAGTCCCACCTTGTTTTTTAAAATATTTATTTATTTATTTATTTATTTATTATTTTTTAAAGAGATAAAATCTGACCGGGCACAGTGGCTCATGCCTGCAATCCCATGGTGGCAGGCAACTGTAATCCCAGCTACTCGGGAGGCTGAGGCAGGAGAATCGCCTGAACCCGGGAGGTGGAGGTTGCAGTGAGCTGAGATCGCGCCACTGCACTCCAGCCTGGGAGACAGAGCGAGACTCCGTCTCAAAAAAAAAAAAAAAAAGAGAGAGAGAGATAAGATTTTTTTTTTTTTTTGTGACAGAGTCTCACTCTGTCACCCAGGCGGGAGTGCAGTGGTGCGATCTCGGGTCACTGCAACCTCTGCCTCCTGGGTTCAAGCCATTCTCTTGCCTCAGCCTCCGGAGTAGCTGGGACTACAGGCACGTGCCATCATGCCTGGCTTATTTTTGTACTTTTAGTAGAGACGGGGTTTCACCATGTTAGCCAGGATGGTCTCAATCTCCTGACCTCATGATCCACCTGCCTTGGCCTCCCAAAGTGTTGGGATTACAGGCGTGAGCCACTGAGACCAGCTGAGAGATAAGATCTTACTCTCACCCAGGCTGGAGTGCAGTGGCATGATTGTAATTCACTGCAATCTTGAACTCCCGAACTCAAGTGATTCTATTCTCCTGCCCCAGCCTCGTGAGTAGCTGGGACTATGGGCACAGGCCACCAGGCCTGGCTATTTTTTTCATCTTTTGTAGAGATGGGAGTCTCTCTATGTTTCCCAGGCTGGTCTGAAACTCTTGGCCTCAAGTGATTTTCCTGCCTCAGCCTCCTTAAAGTGCTGGGATTACAGGTGTGAGCCACTGCGTCCAGCCTCATCCTCCACCTTGATTTCTGGGTCATGATCTCTGTTTGACCCGAAGTTTTCCAATTCCGGGTAAGAGTTAAGTAGTCAGCTTGTACTCTGAAGCCAGAATAGCATTGATATTTATCTCACATTGAGTTTGAGTTTATCAGTCTTGAAAACAAGAATTTAAGTAATAGGTTATGTCACTTGCACAAGGACCCACACACCTGTCATGTGACAGAGCAGGAGTAGTTATGTTGCCTAATAAAACATACAATAAGTATGCTTGTGACTTATACATTTTAGAGATAAGGATGTTTTCTTTCCCTATCTGTCATATCTGCCTTGCAGATGTGCACAGGACAGATAGCAGAAGACAAAGTGTCTTCCTGTCTTTTGAGAAAGCCTGAGCTCATAGAAGATTCCATTCTGAGTGTCCCCAAGGAGAAGAGGAGAGGGGACTTTCAGGGAAACCAAGTTAGCAGGGAAGTCTCCCAGGTAGAGAAAGGGAAGGGAGGCTGCAGGCCATGGAGCAGAGGAAGCAGGTGTCTGTCCCTGGCAGCCCCAGGGAGAGGCAGGGGCCTCAGCAGGGATGGCCTCATAGAGCCCAAACCTGAAAATCTTTGTGGACTAGAGCAATGGCTGTGGCCTCAGTACCAGACAAAACCCTGACCAGAGGGTTTTTTGCTTGTTTGTTTTTGATTGTTGTCTTTTGCTGTAGGAAAACATGAGTCCTTTGGAATTACCTAGCTAAGAGGAGTCCAGTGGAGACTGAGACTGAATTTCCCGGCCGGGCAGGGGCTCACGCCTGTAATCCTACCACTTTTGGAGGCTGAGGTGGGCGAGTCGCTTGAGTTCAGGAGTTCGAAACCAGCCTGGGCAACATGGCAAAACCACGCCTCTACAAAAAAATGCAAAAATTAGTCGGGGGTGATGGTGCTCGCCTGTAGTCCCAGCTACTCTGGAGGCTGAGGTGGGAGGATCGCCTGAGCCCAGGAGTTCGAGGCTGCAGAGAGCCGTGATCGTGCCACTGCACTCCAGCCTGGGTAACAGAGACCAGTTTAAAAAATAAAAAAAAGATTGAATTTCCCATCAGCCTGGAAGATTGGGGTTTGATTTTTGCTTGATTTAAAGGCAATACATAAATGAGATATTTTGTGCTACTTATTTTAAGCTCTTACACTTCTCGCTTTATATTCTGGGGTACTTGCATTTTTAGTGGTGTAATTTATTTGTCTAGATCTGTTTGCCCCTTAACCTGTAAGCTCCCAGAAGGGTCGGGATATCATGGATGTTCCAGCACATAAGCTCACTGAAATGTGCAGGTCGACTGGGGTTGGGGGAGGTCTCTTCTTGAGAGCGGTGGTCTCAGGATAGAAACTGGAAGAGGGCGCTTTTGAGATGTTAGGATTTCGGGGAGACAAGCTGTGACTCGGGAGTAGGGAAAAGTGGATTTTCTAGACGAAAGGTTAGGAAGAATCTGGGAATGGGCCGACTTGGGCACCAAGGGGGTCCCTGGCAAGCCCCGCCCCGGCCGGGGGACCGGCGCGGAGTGACGCAGCGCGGTTTGGCCGCTGTGGGGCGCCGTAGCCCGCGCCGTTGTCAGGGGAACGGGCCCAGCGCCGGACGAGGCCCAGCCAGTCTGGGCCTGGCCTGGCCGCCCCTCCAGCCTGCTGGAGCCGGAGCCGGAGCCGGAGCCGGAGCCAGAGCCAGAGCCGGAGGACTCACCGGCCCAGTCTCCGTCCGGGATGGGGCCCCGCTCCCGGGCGCGTTGCTGCCCAGTCCCGGGGACCGTCCCTACCGCGAGGGTCTGAGGCGCGGCTGCCCCGGGGAGGGTGGAAGGCCAGGCGTGGGGCCCGAACCTCTGGCTGACCTTGGCAGGGCCCATCTGGCACGGCCTTCGCGACGCGCAGGTGAGGAGTCCCCGCCCGGTTTCTCACCTCGGAGCCTGGCTTGAGCCACGGGGTAGCGGATGCTGCTGCCTGGTCGGCTGTGGGCTCGCTTCCGCCTGGAGCCGGTGGCCTGAGTTCCAGGGCCCGGGCAGAGCGCGGAGCTTCCTTTTAGCATGCATCAAGTTCGCAGATCTTCCTTGAGCGCTTACTCTTTGCCAGGCTCTGTGCCAGGCGTGGGCACAGAGGACTCCGAACAGACATGGCCCGTCTCCAGAACCCAGAGCATTAAGGAAGGGGGCTGGGAAGCGGATGTCATACATGACTAAAGTGATTTCAGGTCGGGTTAGGCTCTTTGGTATTGAAATGGTGGGGTTGGTCGTGGAGGGTCTGTTTTAAAAGGAAACCATGGGAAGAGTTTTAATTTTTTCTTTTTTTTCTTTGAGACGGAGTTTCGCTCTTGTCACCCAGGCTGGATGGAGTGCAGTGGCACCATCTCGGGGTCATTGCAACCTCCGCCTCCCGGGTTCAAGCCATTCTGCTGCCTCAGCCTCCCGAGTAGCTGGAATTACAGGCATCCGCCGCCACGCCCGGCTATGTTTTGTATTTTTAGTAGAGACGGGGTTTCACCATGTTGGCCAGGCTGGTCTCGAACTCCTGACCTCAGGTGATCCACCCGCCTCGGCCTCCGAAAGTGTTGGGATTACAGGCGTGAGCCACCATTCCCGGCCAATTTTTAATTTTTTTGAGACAAGGTCTCTCTTTGTCACCCAGGCTGGAGTGCTGTGGTGTGAACATGGGTCACCGCAGTGTCTGGCTCCCGGGCTCAAGCGATCCTCCCACCTCAGCCTCCCAAGTAGCTGAGACTACAGATACCCGCCACCATGCTCAGCTGATTTTTTAAGGTTTTGGTAGAGATGAGGTCTTACTATTTTGCCCAGGCTGGTCTCGAGCTCCTGGTCTCAAGGGATCCTCTTGCTTCAGCCTCCCAAAGTGCTGGGATTACAGGTGTGAGCCACTGCAACCGGCAGAAGAGCTTTTTATTTTTTGTTTATTTTTATTTTTATTTTTGAGACAGAGTCTCGCTCTGTCACCCAGGCTGGACTGCAATGGCATGATCTCGGCTCACTGCAACCTCCACCTCCCGGGTTCAAGCGATTCTCCTGCCTCAGCCCCCCGAGTCTGGGATTACAGGCGCCTGCCACCACACCCAGCTAATTTTTGTATTTTTAGTAGAAACAGGGTTTCAACATGTTGGCCAGGCTAGTCTTGAACTCCTGACCTCAGGTGATCCAGCCACCTTGGCCTCCCAAAGAAGAGTTTGGATGAGTTTCACGTTTGAAAAGCTCACTTCACTCTGGCTGCTGAGCAGCATGGTTGTGACAGACATACCGGGAAGTCAGCTGAGGGCCATCCTAGTTCTGCCAATCTAGCTGTGCCTCCTAAAATAACTCATTTAGTGTCTCTGAGCCTCAGTGTCCTCATGATGGGAGTGGGTGTTCTGCATGTTTTTTATGAGGAAGTGAGAGGCCAGTCACATCTGAAATCAGTGACTACAGGGATCTACAAGAACAGTTGGAAATGATAGGACCTTCCTTAGAGCTCTATGAGGATTGAATGAGTGAATTCCATTGAAGCAGTGCCTGGCACAGAATAAGTGCCCTCTAAATGCTGGTGTTCGTTATTATCATGGAAACGCTGTAGGAGAGCGATGTTGGAGGTTTGGATTGGGGTAATAACAGCAGAGATGGTAAAAAAAAAAAAAGTGGCTTGACTTCCTTTACTGAAGGAGAGCTGGGTTCAGACACGGGTGAGGGGTGGTCTCTGCTTTTGTGGAACTGGTGGTTCACTGTGGGAGATGGGTTTGTAAACAGATAATCACGATGAGATGCAGTAAAAGCAACAGTGGTGCTTAATTAGCCAGTTGTTTTGTTTTGTTTTTGTTTTTCTTTCTTTGTTCTGTCACAACTTTGTTCTTAATGACTGTTGCGTGGTGGGTGTTCCCCAAGGCTGGCTCCTACAGTCATATGAGTTGATTTCCTGGTTGAAATCAACAACCTTGGCCTCTCTTCATTGGCCTTGTTTCTATTCTGTGTTACTCCCTCCTTCTTGTCCCCTTTCCTTGGCTTCATTTGTATCCCAAACAATTTGCAGTGGTTGCTTCAGGAGGAGAATGGCACAGAAAATGTTTGCAAACCATGTCAACTCAGGAATAATTGGGGTTTCAAGCTTTTCTTGCCATAGCATCAGACTTTTTTTTTTTTTGAGACAGAGTCTCGCTCTGTTGCCCAGTCTGGAGTGCAATGGCGTGATCCCAGCTCATTGCAAACTCCACCTCCTGGGTTCAAGAGATTCTTCTGCCTCAGCCTCCTGAGTAGCTGGGATTACAGGCACCCACGACCATGCCCGGCTAATTTTTGCATTTTTAGTAGAGACGGGGTTTCACCATGTTGGCCAAGCTGGTCTCGAACTCCTGACCTCAGGTGATCTGCCCGCCTCGGCTTCCCAAAGTTCTGGGATTACATGCATGAGCCACTGCGTTCAACCAGCATCAGACTTCCACCTGTTGTTTATGAGAGAGAAAGTGAGGGCCCAGCCACGTCTGAGACCAGTGACTTGAGAGGTCTTTGGGAACAGCTTGAAGTTCCGGTTTAATTTTTGGTAGTTGCGTGATGCACATCCGTTAGTTGAGCTAGAGCTGCTTCTCAGAATTTTAAGACCAGAGACTTCTCTGGCACCTGTGGGGAATTTTAATAAACAAAGTACTCGTCCCTAAAGAATCTTTTGTAAATGACTTTTTGCACTGTAAAAAACTGTGTACCGTGAAGTGTTTTCTTTCTAGCTTCCCTTTAGGTAGTTCAGCTGGGCATCTGTTAAATCTCAGTGAAAATTATTTCAAAAGCCGATCCTGGGGGAAACGGAAAGTTCATTTAGGAATACTCATAGATAGAAAATCTCCCGACTGGGCATGGTTGTTTACACCTGTAATCCCAGCACTGTGGGAGGCCAAGGTGGGAGGCTTACATAAACCCACGAGTTTGAGGTTACAGTGAACGGTGATCACACCACTGCACTCCAGCTTAGGCAACAAAGCAGGATCCTGTCTCTTAAAAAAAAAAAAAAAAAAGTAGGTTGGGTACAGTGGCTAAGAGGCTGAGGCGGGTGGATCACTTGAGGTCAGGAGTTCGAGACCAGCCTGGCCAACATGGTGAAACCCCGTCTCTACTAAAAAAAATTCAAAAAGTAGCCGGGCATGGCGGCGGGCACCTGTAATCCCAGCTACTCGGGAGGCTGAAGCAGGAGAATCACTTGAACCCAGGAGGCAGAGGCTGCAGTAAGCCAAGATCGCACCACTGCACTCCAGCCTGGTCAACAAGAGCAAAACTCCGTCTTAAAAAAAAAAAAAAAAGTGAAAGAAAAGAGAAGAAAATCTCTCACATGGAAACCACAAGTCCTCTAGCAAAAGGACAAGATGCATGGGAACAAACGTTTCCTGTGGAGTGCACTTTCCCTTCGGGTTCTGGGAGTCTCAGGTAGCTGAGTTGGCTGTGGCCAAGGATGAAGCAGGTCCTGCCTAGCAGCTCCTCTGTTGTGCTGTCTGATTGTGTGATTCCAGCTTTGACAAGATCCCTAACAGTTCATAGGAAGTTCTGTGGCTTTTCCTCATAGCTCTGCAGCCGAGTGTCTTAGAATTGCTTTCAAGAGTGAGAAAACATTTCACTAAAACCAAGCCCCCTTGTTAGGCAGGAATTCTTTGTCTGGCATGATAACAGGGCTCTAGATCACATAAGTGTGTTTCGTCCACAAGGCAGCTCAGTGGGGCCAGGAAGGCAGGAGGTGACATCCCCTAATCATTTGTTATTTGACATATTTTTTTTTCGAAAGCAGTACATGCTCATGATAAAAAAATATATATATTTGAACAGTTCAAAGGAGTACCAGGAAATGCAATTTCTGTCTTACGGCTCTTGGACCACTAGATCTCCTTCCTAGGGGCTGCTCCTGTGTTTGGTTTCTTGCATTTCATTCTGGAGAAAATCTGTGCATATAAGACTGTAGATGTGTCTATCCATCCCCGCCCCCCCCACCTTTTTTTTTTTTTTTTTTGAGACGGAGTCTCGCCTGTTGCCCAGGCTGGAGTGCAGTGGCACGATCTCGGCTCACTGCAACCTCCGCCTCCCGGGTTCAAGTGATTCTCCTGCCTCAGCCTCCTGAGTAGCTGGGTCTACAGGCCCGCACCACCACGCCCAGCTAATTTTTGTACTTTTAGCAGAGATGAGGTTTCACCAGGTTGACCAGGCTGGTCAGGAACTCCTGACCTCAAGTGATCTGCCCTCCTTGACCTCTCAAAGTGTGGGGATTACAGGTGTGAGCCACCGCGCCCGGCCCCCTTTGTTTTTATTCACTTGGTAGCTCCATCTACAAGTGTTCTTCATCTTGCTTTTTCACTTAATTGTGTATCAAAGATTACTTCATCCTTTTTTTTTCTTTTTTTCTCCCTTGTTTTTGATGCTGCCTAGCATATTATTGTATGGATGTGCCATAGTTTATTTGTATTGTCTTTTGTCCTTTATTATTGCAAACAATGCTGCACTAAATCTTTGTGAGTATATGTATAAGATAAATACCTAGAAATGGAATGTCTGGGTCAAAGGGCATATATGTTCTAAAGTTTCGCCAGACTTGGACGTTGCCAAATTGCTTCACTGAACTTTGTTGAAAGATGAGTACAGAAGAGATCCAAAGAAGTGGATCTGTGAAATTTTCCCCAATGTTCCTCAATCTGTGAGTGGCAGCTGGGGAACCAGAAAAGGGCTCTATTCCAGGCTCAGCCCTCTTCCTTTGATCCCACCTGCATCTCCCCATTGGCGGTGCAAGGTCCTCCAAGCACCTGCTTCAACCCCGTCGCTTTCTCCTCTGACCCCATCACCCTGCCCTCCCAGTTCCTTGTCCTCTCCTGGCAAACCCTCTTTAGTAATTAACTTGATTCTGAAGCCCTCAGGTAGCTTGCAGGAATCCAGGGATGCCCGCAGTCTCTCCAGAGCTGGTACTTTTCACTTTGAGAATGCTAGGCATGAATTTCACAACAACATTCCTAAATGTTTTTTTTGTTGGGAGCAGAGGTGGGCAGGAGGAAAGTGGGTCACTCATGTAGCTATAATGTAGTTCATAATGAGAACTTAAAATGTTAAGGTTTCCTTCATTTGACTTAAGCATATAAATTAAGGTACCCAGGCAGGGCGTGGTGGCTCATGCCTGTAATCCTAGCACTTTGGGAGGCCAAGCTGGGTGGGTCATCTGAGGTCAGGAGTTCTTGAGACCATCCTGGCCAACATAGTGAAACCCCGTCTCTACTAAAAACATAAAAATTAGCTGGACTGGTGGTGCCTGCCTGTAATACCAGCTACTTGGGAGGCTGAGGCAGGAGAATCGCTTGAACTTGGGAGATGCAGGTTGCAGGGAGCTGAGATTGTACCACTGTATTCCAGCCTGAGTGACTGAGTGAGACTCAGTCTAAATAATAATAATAATAATAATAATAATATAATTAATTAAGGTAGCCTAACCTTATATTGAAAACACCATCTAAGGCTTTTAGCAAGTGAATGTTAACATGAACAGATTACTGTCATCCTGCCAATGGCTTTCACCTTGTGGGGGACAAGGGAGGGGCCTCCACAGCCCCACTTGCCTGCCTTAGAAGCCACATGGGTCCTTGGCTTACCCAGGCCACGGGATACCCTCCTTTCTGTCTTCCCTTTATTCTGGCCAGCCTAATTCTCTATGGTTTGTTCTGTGGCAGTAAAAGGTACATGAAGAATGTTTTCCGAAGGCCGTGTACCTCTGAGCCTTGCAAAGATGCAGCTGGGGGTAGGCAGCTGGGGGTAGCCAGGTGGGCAGCAAGGAGCTTGTGGGCTTCACCGCCACCTTCTGACCAGTTTCTCCCAAAGCACAGGGCTGCTGGGCTCCCTGCTGGGCCGCTGTGGTGCCGCTTCCCCCATGCCCTCCTCCCCACTGGCTAGAAAGTTTTCCGAAACACCCTGAGCCATTGGGTCACTCTCATGCCTTCAGCCTGCTTTGCCTCCATGTGGCTCTTCCAGCAGTGCCCATGTGTCCTCACCTGGCCTCCTAGACCCCTGTGATCTGAGCCCCGCAACTCCGGTCCCATCTCTCACTGGGTCCTGCTGTCCATTCCCTCCTTCCCCCATCCCCCACCCCCGCCACCTGTCCACCCTTTGTTCTGCCACATTGGATGGCTGGCCCTTGCATGGGCTGCCAAAATGCCCATTCACCCACTGCCCTGGTATCTGTTCGTGTCTGTCCGGGTCCCAGAAAATAAGCCCCTGAGGGCACGCACCCGGTCTCATCTGTGTTTACATCCTAAGTGCGCAGGCTGGGCTCCGATAAGTGCTGACTGGCCAAGGTCAGAGGGTGCCAGCTGGCCACGTTGTTGGGGAACGGAGCCACATGTCTTTCAATCTGGTCTCCTAGAAAAGTGCTGAGAGGGGAGCAACAGCCAGAGAAGTCCTGGGGTCTGATGGCAGTGCTTGGTCCCATCCATGGGCCTGGGAGCCCCATCTTGGATTCTCTCCGACCTCCCAGCCCTTTTAATCAAAATCTTTTGGGCCGAAGGAATTTGTAGCCACCAACTCTGCAGGAGAAAATGTCGTCAGTGAAGAGTGGGCTGGCCTGGGCATGCTTCTGGGCCAGCCTGGGCGTCTATTCCGGAATGCTGCGTCTGCTGAGGGAGGTCTGCCTGGCAGCACCATCGCCACATCCACAGCCTCAGACAAGTGCTCCCTTCCTGGGCCAAGGGGGTATCCTGATTTGGAGTCAGAGCCATCCCCAAGGCTGTATGTGGCGGGCACCTGGCTGCAGATGGTGACTCCTCCTGCCTCAGGAATCCGGGATACAGCAGCACTGGGGGTGCCTGTGGCTGCTGCCAGGCAGTGGGGCCAGATCAGCCGCATGCCTCTGTTTTGCTCTTTGGAAACTCCTGCAAGGTGTAGGGTTGTTCAGGTTTGGGGATGGCAAAAGGAGAGCCAGAATTTAGGAATCCAAATTCATGGATTCCTTTCAAAGTAGTTGCCCTAGTGATGGTGTCACTGGAGAGCTGATGTGCAAGCCACAGAGATTGGCCCCAGAGCAGAACCATCCAGCCCAATTGTATTCACAGGGCTTGACCTGATGACCTTTGACAATTTCCACAATACAAGGACAAAGATTTGCTATCTTTGGGGACAGGCAAAAGAAAGTGAGGGCTGGGATAGTGGGTCATGCATGTAATCTCAGTGCTTTGGGGGGATAAGGTGGGAAGATGGCTTGAGCCCAGGAGTTGGAGACCAGCCTGGGCAACATAGTGAGACTGTCTCTGCAAAAATAAAAAATAAATAGCTAGGCATGGCAACACGCCGCTGTATTTCTAGCTACTCAGGAGACTGAGGCAGGAGGATCACTTGAGCCCAGGAGATTGAAGCTTCAGTGAGCTATCATTGCGCCACGGCACTCCAGCCTGGGTGACAGCGCAAGATCCTGTTTCAAAAACAAAAAACAAAACAAAACAAAGCAAGGCCGGGCACGGTGACTCAACGCCTATAATCCCAGCACTTTGGGAGGCCAAGGCTGGTGGATCTCTTGGGTCCTGAGTCCAGGAGTTGGAGACCACCCTGGGCAACATAGTGGGACCCTGTCTTTACAAAAAAATAAAAATTAAATTAAAAAAGTAGCCAGGTGTGGTGGTGCGTGCCTGTACTTGCAGCTACTCTGGAGGCTGAGGTGGGAGGATCACTTGAGCCCAGGAGGTCAAGGTTACAGTGAGCTGTGATGGTGCCACTGCACTCCAGCCTGGGCAACAGAGCAAGATCCTGTCTCAGAAGAAAAAAAAAAAACCTGAACCCAAAACCAAAATACCACCAGTTGAATCCCTGGGGGAAAACTAAGTCCTCCATTTAGCTTTGAGATGGGACCACTCAGAGGTCACTTCAAATAATGCTCGGCTTGGCCTGCAGGAGGCTCTGAACCTCAGGTGGGCTGAAGGGCAGGGTGGCTAGGAGTGTCTGGCAGTCAGGGTGGTAGCCAGCCGGCAGAGGGAGATGGGCTGCGGGAGGCATGGGTTCATGACCCTGCAGAAAGAGGGCAGGGCTGGATGGATGGAAGGCAGGGGAAAGCGGGCCAGATGGCTTAGGGTGGACCAGGATTCCACACCATTTACTGTGCCCACGTTTCCTTTTATTTCAGATGTTTTCAAGTCAACAAACATTTACTGAGGATCTACTATGTACAAGGTACAATTCTGGGTGCCTGGGGGAAGGGACATAGGGGACAGAGATGAATAAACCCCACCCAGCACATTTGCTGCCTTTGGGGAAAGCTGTCCTGACGGGGGCAGACATGAGGATTGCAAAGCGTCCCAAATGGCAAAGTAATTTGCCCAACAATGACTTAGCATAAGGGCCCCCTGACTCAGGGCATCAGGGAAAGCTTCCTGGATGAGGCAACGCTTGCAGTTGGCTCTGAAGATCAAGCCTCATTCTGTGGATTGAGAAGTGAGAAAGGTGATCCAGGAAGATGCACTGAGTCGGGGTCTGCGGCACCCTTTCTGCTTAGGTTCCCTGTCTCATGGGCAGGGGCTCCTGAAAGGAGAGTTCAGCTACCAGGGTTTTAGTCCCAGCTCCTGGCCTTCCCTCCACGAGCGCAGAAATGGCCTGTCTCCCAGGTGTGGTGCTGCCTGCCCGGGCTGTTGTCCCATCTTGGGCCCATATTCTGGGGATGGGGGTCTTCCTCCTGTAGCCCACCCCGTCTTGCCTGGCATTCATCCCTGGCCACTGGGCCAGCTGTCCGGCTAGAGGGTGGTGGGGTGGAGGGGGTGGTTGATGCCATCTGGTGTCTGGCTCTGAGTCCAAGGGCATTAGCCCACCTTTCTGTACAAAACTACACCAGGCCCAGATGTACTTAGAGAAACGTGGTCATTTCTGCTGCTGAAGGGAACTAAAGAGGAATCCTTCCCTTCCTCTCATGTGCTGGCCCCTCCCCAGCTGAGAGCCCTCAGGCAGCATGGGGCAGAGCTTCAGGCTCCCCCAGTCCTAAAGGGATTTTCTGTCCACCGTGGGGCAGAGGGCAGATCCTCTTTCTGGGCACCCCATTCCCCGTTTCCCTGAGCAAAGGATAGCGGGGGTGTCTGACACTTGCATTTGGACCTCAGGAAGGAGGTGACTAATCCTAACAGAATCAGCATGTGTTCTCATCACTCTGGCCCCAGCCTGATATTGTTACCAGATGAGAACATGTCTTATTGGGTTTAACTGTGATGGCTGTGGAGACAGCACTTTGAGTAACAGGCAGCAGCACTGTGTCCTGAATAAACCCTGGGCCCTCCTACCTTGTCCTGGCCAGGCTGGGGCCAGGGTTTGCTTTGGGCTTTGAGACAGCAGCCCACTCCCACCCTCTCCCCACTGCTCATCTCTGTTGTGCTAGGACCCCAGTTTCCCTGGCAGAGTAGCTGTCGCAGCCTACTTCCCCTGTGCTGAAACTTGGCTGCAGACACGGGGCCCTGGGCTCCAGCCCGGCCTCTTGGGCTAATGCTCTCTCTACTGTTTCTCCTTCTGGAGATGAACATCTGCAACAAGCCCTCCAACAAGACGGCCCCTGAGAAGAGTGTGTGGACAGCGCCGGCGCAGCCCAGCGGACCCTCCCCAGAGCTGCAGGGCCAGCGATCCCGCCGGAATGGGTGGAGCTGGCCCCCTCACCCGCTCCAGATTGTGGCCTGGCTGCTGTACCTCTTCTTTGCTGTGATTGGCTTTGGGGTCCTTGTTCCCCTCCTGCCTCACCACTGGGTGCCCGCTGGTTACGCTGTATCCTTGGGAAAGTGTAGGGCTGGTGTGTGGAAGTGGGGAGGCAAAGGATGGCCGGCACAGCGGAGGCCCAAAGCTGGGTTCAGAGCCTCGAGGAGCACAGTCAGGAGAGTGGAGCAGGGCAGGCCCAGTCCTGGGGACTTGCTGCTTCCCAGCCTGCCTCCAGCCTCCACCTGACCTCTCCACCTGATAGGGTGAGTGGGCATGCCTAAAATACCTAGGAGCATGTCAAGCCCTGCAAAGATGTGAATCCTGTCCACAGAGGCACCACAGGAGCAGTCGTAGAAGGAGGAGCCTCAAACCATCCTGACGCTAATTGTGTTCAGAGCTGAACAAAGGATGAAGTAGGGAGTAATTAGTCCATCTATCAAAGAATTTTTCACTTTTCAAAGAGTCACCGTAGAATTCTTTTACATAGTAAGTGTCCTGGTGCCTTAAAATATGGTTTTATTTATGGACAGACTGTGCCCAGGACTGTTTATGGGCACATTGATTCTGTACATCAGACCCTTTTAGAGTGAGGTTGAATGTGACAAGAGATGGGATGGAGATACCCTGAATGCTTCTGGGAATACTGACAAACCCGGACTTGCCTGAGCCCAGTGGTGTGATTGCCCCTTCCCTGGCCACAGCTCCCAGGAGCAGAGGATGTGGCTGCAAGGCCAGGGGTTGCAGTGAAGCAGGCATCTCTGTGCTCTTTTCCGGAGAGTTCCTATTTGAGTGTCCTTCACAAAGATGACTCCTGTGGGGAAGGTGAGGGCGGCCTAAGGGTGGTTGGCAGGGATAAGCCTAAAAGCCTGGGACATCGAGCCTGTGGTGAGCTCTGTCCCTGCTCAGCACCTTCAGAGCTGCACAGGACCGAGCAGCTCCTGCCAGCTCTGTGGGTCTTAGCCTCCTCCTCTGTCTGATGGGAAGGCTCCTACCTGGAGCACTTTAGGATATATGTGAGCACTAGAATTCATTAAGCCACAAATGTGAACATGCTCTTTTAGGAAACCGCAAAGCCCTGGGCTGGTGAGTGACAGGGTAGGTGTGTGGAGGGGGACCCTAGAGGAGGTTGTCATCCTCAGACACAGCAGTGCCATCTGGAGTCTTCTTGTTCACTAGAGCCCAGGGGCTGGTCATCAGCTCTGTGAATGGAAAACTGGACTTTGCCTGAGGTGACCAACAGGTCTTAGTGCTGTTAAGTCATGGGACATGGGAATGTGTCATGGGACATTCCTCCTGTGATCTGGAATGGACACGCCCCTCACTAGGGATCACCTGGGTTCCTCCCATCAGGATACCTGGGAAACCAGATTAACCAGATGAAAAACCCCATGGCTTGGACAAGTAGAAGCAGATCAAATCATGATAAATAGAAGGCAGTAGCCCTTATTGAGTCCTCACATGTGCCAGGCCCTGCGTCAGCCACTTTACATGAATGATCTCATTTGGTCCTCAGAGTAATCCTGTAAGGAGGTATTCTCCCCATTTCCTAATGAAGAAGCTGGGCACAGAGGTTCTGTGACTTCCTGAGATCACATAGCGGGCACCCAGTGAGGCCAGATGGGCTGCCCAGGAAGCCTGACTGTCCTGAGAGGGGCGGGTTGAGGGCTTTGTCTCCACATTCAGGGTTCGTCTGCTTTGAGCATTGCAGAGGCTCACAGAACCACCTGGTTCGTGCCTGACCAGCCTATACGCTCTCCTTCCTTCCATCAAGCCTTCTCCTTTCTGCAGGCTCTCTCAGGTCCCCTGAGGAGTGAGGTAGGGTCATAATGGGTACCAGGTACCCACCTTGGGCCTGGAACTGGCCTGGGCCTTCGGGATGCAAGCTGAGCCCTAGGGTGCTGGGCCCCCAGCTGAAGGGAGGGCTGGTGCACTGGAGATGGTGATCACGCCACATGGTAAGTGCAGCAGACTGTGAGGGCAGGCGGAGGCCACCTACACCAGCATCACCGCATGTCCACAGGCACACTCGCGGCCTGTGGCTCCCCTCCTCCCCTGCCCCACCTCTCCCCACGTGCTCTTGGCTCCTCCCCCTTCCTTCCTCACTTAAATCCAGTCAGTCATGCAGCCCTGTTGATTTTGCCTCCTAAATAGACACTGAATTGGCTCCTGGTTTCTGCCACTGCCAACTGCCTCTCTTCCCTGGATGACCGCTGAGTTTCTAAACGGGTCCCCCACACACACTCTCACCTCGGCCAGCCCCCATCTGCATTCCTGCTCTTTCCAAAAACCAAATCTGATAATGTTGCGCCCCAGCTCCAAGCTTTCTAATGGTTTCTTCCTGCCTTAAGCAATGAGGCTCAAGGCCGGGCGCGATGGTTCACACCTGTAATCCCAGCATATTGGGAGACCGAGGCGGATGGATCACCTGAGGTCAGGAGTTCCAGACCAGCCTGGCCAACATGCAAAACTCCATCTCTACTAAAAATACAAAAGTTAGCTGGGTGTGGTGGCGCACGCCCGTAATCCCAGTTACTTGGGAGGCTGAGGCTGGAGAATCGCTTGAACCGGGGTGGGGGGGTGGAGGCTGCAGTGAGCCGAGATAGCGCCATTGCACTCCAGCCTGGGCAACAGAGGGAGACCCTGTCTCAAAAAAAAAAAAAAAAAAAGAAAAGAAAAGAAATGAGGCTCAACATGGCGTCAAGGCTCCGCATGCTGGACTCTGCCTCTCTCCCCCATTTCCTCTGATGTGATTTTCCCTGTCCTCTTCTGTTTCCACGGCACTGGTCTCTGCCTGGAAGCCCCTTGTCTCTCTCCCTGCTCCCAACACCCAGCTAAATTAGAGGCCGAGAACTAGCAGCCTATGGGCCAGTCCAGCCTGCAGATTTGTTTTCTTGAATTGAAGGATAGTTAACAAAGAAAATGCACAGATCTTAATGTTCCTTCTATAGGCATGTTTTTTAAATTATTTATTTCCTTAACATTTAAACATTGAGAGATCTCACATAAAAACCCAGACTTCTGGTTCCTTTTGAGAAGCCAGAAATTGGCCACACAGACCCTCATTCTTGCATTCTTGCAAGACAGCTGTGAGCTGGAGGCACACTTCAGCCGAACTGCTGGTTGGCATTCCACAAGTTCCCCATAGCCACAGTCCCTAGCCAGGCCCCCTTTCCTCTTTACCTGCCAGGTCCCTGGAATCCATTCCTCTCCAAGTGTCAGCTGAGACAATACTTCCTTAGGTAAGCCTTCTGGACCCCTTCAGACTAGATGAGGTCACTTGGTTATAAACTGGCATAGTCCCACGAACTTTCTTCATTGTAATTAACCCATTATTTGATTGATATCCATGTTTTTGGGCAGGAGTGGTGGCTCATGCTTGTAATCCCTGCACTTTGGGAAGCCAAGGCAGGCAGATCACCTGAGGTCAGGAGTTTGTGACTAGCCTTGGCCAACATGGCAAAACCTTGGCTCTACTAAAAATACAAAAATTAGCCAGGTGTGGTGGTGAGCGTCTGTAGTCCCAGCTACTCGGGAGGCTGAGGCAGGAGAATCACTTGAACCTGGGAGGCAGAGGTTGCAGTGAGCCAAGATCGCGCCATTGCACTCCAGCCTGGGCAACAGAGCGAGACTCCGTCTCAAAAAAAAAATCCATGTTTTCCACCAGACTGCAGTCTCTTCAGTGCTAGGGACTCTTGCCCCTGCCATATCCCTCAATGCCTGTCACACAACAGAAGACCTCAGTAGACAGGTGAATGAATGACCCTGGGGGTGAGGCAAGAGAAGAGTTGGAGCAGGCAGGGAGTAAATGTTTGCCCTCATTCAGTGTCTAAAGAGTGGATGGCATGGTGAGCACAGTAGCTGGTGATAGCAGAGAGGTTTGGGAGAAGCCAGAGGGAAAGGGACCTTAGCACCGAGCGGAGGAGTGAATTTCAGCCAGAGAGCTGTTGAGACCCACTGTAGGGGTGCAAGCAGGGAGGGCTTTGGGTCTGAGCTTTTAAAAACTTACTCTGCAACCATGTGAAGCATAGACTCAAGGGAACTCAGACAGGAGGCACAGAGTTGGGAGGCTGTAGAGTGGCACAGGCAAGAGATGAAGACTTGGCCATAGGGATAGAAGGGGTAGTGATGGCCACAGGATTGTCTCTCTTAGCTGTGCTGTGGCACATTAGGGCGGAGCCTGGTTTATGCGGATATGTAGAGAAATTTGGCTGCTGGGAGGAGGAGGAAGGGAGGAAGAGATTGGACAGCTGATGAATGAAGGATGGCAGATGGATGATGGGTAGAGCATGAATGATGGAGGAATGATGTCTACCTGGCTAGCAAGAGAACGAGTGGAATTTTGGGCTGAAGCGGGTGTGATCAAGGGAGGGAGAGTGGATGGCTGCCTGGGTGGAATCTATGGGTGAATTTTTACACATCAGACTTTGTAGCAAATTGTCAGCAAACTTGTCTCCTGCATTTGGCCCAGTCATTGAGCAGATAGGTCCTGGAAGAGCTGTGTTTCAGCTTCAGAGACTAGCCATGCTGCCCCTGGCCAGGCCCTGAACATGGCAGGCCATCCCAGACACTCAGCCCAGGACTCCAAGTGCCTAGATTCTTGGTAGGGGAGGTAGCAAGTGTCCGAACCCCTGTCTGCAAGGGGTTCTCCATCTAGCCCAGCTACTGAAAAGGGGGGTGGCTGCATCCCTCTTGGAGGTGACTTCCTGTGAAAGCAAGATAAAGAAGCTGGGACTTAAACTTCAGGTTCTTGGACCTTAGGTGGGGTTGATCTCTTTCAGTCTCACATCACCATTTGGAATCTGAAACCAGAAACCGGCCTGAGGTCAGACCAGCCAGGGCCTGCACCAGGCCTGGAGCAGTGAGGCCAGGACCCTGTGATTGAGCACCTAGGTGGCGACAGCAGGCACTGCTGGCTGGCTGTGGATTCCTTTCCTAGATGGCCCCTCCCTCTTTCCATTTGGGGCACAGGGGTTACCTGGAGAGGTCTGATGAGGAGGCTTTGGGGGACTGGAGGTAGGAGGTGGCACAGGTAGAGAATCTGCACAAAGCGGGCTGGCATGGCAGTGGGGAGTTCTCTGGCTGCAAGGAACGGGGCAGGACTCCCAGCCGGCAGAGTGGAGTGAGTCTTTAACCTGCTGGGCCAGTGCATGGGTGCCATCTTTGCCAGCCACCTTGTGGTGCACCTCACTGCCGTCTCCATCGATCCAGCAGATGCCAACGTGCGGGACAAGAGCTATGCAGGGCCCCTGCCCATCTTCAACCGAAGCCAGCATGTACATGTCATTGAAGACCTGCACTGCAACTTGTGCGACGTGGATGTGTGAGTGTGTGTGGGTGCTTGTGGCTGCCGAGTGTGCTGTGGGGTACATGGTGGAGAGGGGGTGCCAGGACTTCACAGCCATCCCTGATGCCTCAGAACCCTCATGTTTTATGCAGTCAAGAACCTTGATGGCGTGACAGAGAATTGGGTTCCTGAGAAGGTGAGGAGAAGGTGATTGGAAACAGAAGATGAGGAGTAGTATTCTAGCAGTTAAAGGAGGAAACATTTGGCCCTGCCCAAACATTTCTAATGAGCGGCTCTGCCAGTGACACCCCCACATCTCTCGCCAGTATTCCCATATAGGGGTGGGCAGGGGTGTTGATGCCTGAGACTCACTGTGTGTTGAGCTCTTCCTGCAGCCACCCTGCATGGCTTTCTCACTTCATGGAGGAGGAAGAGCCCAGTGCTTAGAAAGGCTGATAGGCCAGACGCAGCCACTGATAGCGAAGCCAGACTCACATCTGGCCGGCCAGGCCCCTAAGTAGATACTGCTAATCTGGGGTCTACCCAGGAGGAGTCTGAGGCCCAGGGGGGCCAGGTAGCTTGCTCAGGTCCCTCTGCTAACGTGGAGGAGTCACTATGTCCTGCGCCCCTGCCACCTTGGCTGGTCCCAGCTACCTCTCTAGGAGCCCCTCTCCACCCTTCTGGAGCCCCCCAGTCTCCAGGTCTCGGGTGGGCGATCAGGGATGGGGACATGGCCCAAGGCCATCCCCCCCCAGGAAGCCTGTTGAAGGGGCCTGTCTGCAGACTGAGCAAGCCCTTAGCCTTAAGGCGCTAAGGACTTGGACATAAGGCCATCCTGCCATTCACTGGGCACCCGCCAGCACACTTTCTGAGCAGCTGCTCCAGCAGCTGCTGCCCATTGCAGGGCTCTGCCCTGTTCTGGGGGAGGGGTTGTGCCTTTGGGCCTTCCCAGGTGCCTCCCTGGGCTGAGAGACTCCCCTGAGCCCCTGTGGTGAGCACCTGCATACTCATGCGGATGGCAGCCTGCGCTTCTTTTGCCTCTTTTCTCTTAGTCCACACAGACTGAAGTTTCTGGAAAAATGCCAGTACCATTCCCATAGAATGGCAGGGAAACGGGCCCACTGCCGGAGGTGTCGGGAAGGGCAGTGCAGGGGTGTCGGGAAGGGCAGTGCAGGCCCTGGGCCCCCCACCTTGCTGTCTGCAGCTCCCTGGGCCCACACCTGCATCTTCTGGCTTCTCTCGGGGTCTTTACTTGGAAAGGACGCCCGTTTTCCGTTTCATGGCGCATCAGCTAAGCGCACAATCCCAGAGCAGGAGGGGTGCACCTCCTTACCCTTCCTGCGGCCTCCGGGCTCCCCCAGCTCTTCGGGAGCGCTGCCTCCTCCAGGGAACCCACCCCGCAGCGCCTGCAGAGGGCGCGCGCGCTCCTCGTCGCCTCGCTCGGGGCTGTCTCAGGCCTGGCGCTTGGTCCCTCCACGGACCCCACTCAACCGCCCCGACCAGCTGGGCCGCAGAGCGGGGAATGAGCCGGCCAACCGCGCTGTGCCCCCTCTCCCTGCAGGAGCGCTCGCTCCAAGCACTGCAGTGCCTGCAACAAGTGCGTGTGCGGTTTCGACCACCACTGCAAGTGGCTCAACAATTGTGTGGGCGAGCGGAACTACCGGTGAGGACAGCTCGGCCGCACGCGGGCCTCGGGATGCACTGTCTGAGGGTGGGAGCCACAGACCTTGCAGCCCGCCTGGCAGGCGGGCGGGGATGGGGATGCTTCGAGGACCTGTGCCCGTTTTATGCGGGGGTGCTGCCCAGAGAGTGATGCTCCTGGGTGCCGGCTGAGATGGCCAAGGGTGGGCCTGGAATCTTCCACCGAGCTGGCCCAGAGAAAGGTGGGCTGCTTGATGGGGTGGCCACCCATCTTCAGTTTTGCCGTATGCCTTTGGCTTCTGAGGAGTTGGGGCTGTGGGGTCACCCTCAGCCCTCTGAGCCCATAGCAATGACCCTACAGCCCCAACTCCTATGGGCCCTCCAAGGCTGGAGCTCCCTGGAGCTGACAGCTACCCATGGCTGGGCCCAGGCTCTTTCTACACAGTGTTGCATCCGCTTTACTGGGCGTCCTGCTCCTGGTGCTGGTGGCCACATATGTCTTCGTGGAGTTCTTTGTCAACCCCATGCGTCTGCGCACCAACCGACACTTTGAAGGTCAGTTTAGGCTCCAGACCTATTCTCACCCCCAACCCTGGTCACCTATCACGTCCCTGGTTGAGCACACGCTGCCTGTGCCTTGCAGTCCTGAAGAATCACACGGATGTGTGGTTCGTGTTCCTGCCCGCCGCCCCCGTGGAGACCCAGGCCCCTGCCATCCTGGCCCTAGCCGCCCTGCTCATCCTTCTGGGCCTCCTGTCCACAGCCCTCCTGGGGCACCTGCTCTGCTTCCACATTTATCTCAGTAAGTGCCTCCCGCACCTGCCTTCTGGAGCGCAGGGGTCCTCAGATTGCAGGAAGGTGCCCAGTTGGATGGTGGACCCTGAAACCATGCCCCTGCCCAGTATGGGCTCGCTATGGTGGCCAGGTCTCACCCGATGGCTTTGTGTATTTGGGGACACTGGTTTCAGCCTGGGGCTAGTTGTCCTCCCTCCTGTTCTGAGCTCCAGGGTCCCCCTTCCACCGCACTGAGCCCTCTCCTCCCCCCACCAGTGTGGCACAAGCTCACCACCTATGAGTACATCGTGCAGCACCGCCCACCACAGGAGGCCAAGGGGGTTCACAGGGAGCTCGAGTCATGTCCTCCCAAGATGCGGCCCATTCAGGTATAGAGGATGAGGGGTGGGAGGGGGCCTGGGTGTGGGGGGTGTTGGGCTGTGCAGTGAGCAGCCAGTGAGGAGACAGGGCAAGGGAGGCAAGCCTGGAACAGCCTCTGGGGGCGGGGGTGCTGGGGGCAGTGGGGACTGGGCTTGTGCTGAGCGTGTGTCCGCTCGCCCAAGCATGGGCACAGCCAGAGGGAGCCCTGTGTTTCCCGGACCCCACGTACACACCTGCCCAGGTGCCAAGCATGCACGGTAGGGCATGGGATGTGGGAGCCTGGAAGCAAGCAGGTTGGGGCTGCAGCAGGAGAGAGAGGGATGGACCAGCGACGGGGTCAGTGATGGGTGGCCAGGATGGAGCCATCACTTCTCCTCATCCATGACCTTGAACGCTTATACCCATTACCCTAATTTATGCTTAGAACAGCCTCTGTTGCAGATGTGCATACTGAGGCCTAGAAGGTTAACCACAAGCTGGGTCTGGGAAGAGTTAAGGTCTCCACGCTCTGGCCGGCCTGGCCAGGCTAGTGGCTGACCAGCCTATCCCCATTCCCACACCCCATGGCTTCCTGAGGTCAGCAGCTGGGGTGGGGGTGATCCAGTCGTCAGAGGAGCCCCTAGGGACTAGGAAGGCGGGCCCCAGGCAGGCTTTGCTGGGGGAAGGCTGAGCCCTGGATCCCGAGGCCTCATGGCAACTGGACACAAACAGAGGCTGGTGGGTGGGTTGGGGAGGGCCTAGGACCCTGCCTCTCCTGTTCTTGTCACCAGGGCTGGACACTGCTTGTGGGCCAGGCTGCCAAGACTGGGCAGGCCTGGGCCTGGGGTGTGCTGGCTATGGGTGGCGACTCCACTGTTACACCACCGTATATCTGCCCCGGTGCTGTGCTCTGATGGTGGCAGCTGTGCTGGGGAGAGGATACTGTTTCCAGCCCCACATCAAGAGGAGATGGAGGCCCAGAGAAGTAGGCAGGAGACTTTCTCAAGCCTCATAGGCAGCATCCACTAAGGCAGGGTGGGCCCTTCGGCCCTGCCCTGCCAAGGCTTTGGGGCCAAATGTGGCCACAGCAAAGACATTTAATTTCTGTTGTGTCCCTCTGCAGTGACTTGAGGGAGGTGAACCCGGGGGACAGGAGTGGTGTTCTTGTCCCCTTTTACAAAGCAGAGAGCTGAGGCTGAGGGCCCAGTACCATTCAGGAATATACACGGTTTTGAAGGTCTCTGAGGAAGTATCCTCTGGACAGCCATGGCGAGAGAGGACAGGGCTCTGAGTGGGGACTCACTGGGGACGCTTTCAGACTTCCTGAGCTGGCTAGGGCCTGGCGCCTTTCCCATCCTGGCCCCTCAGCTTCTGAGACCTCCTCTACCACTGCCCCCTCCTCTGCTTCCCCCTCTGGAGCCTAGGGCCCCCCAGTGGGCTTTGCCCCTCTGCTGACCCTGGAGGGTCACTGAGTCCACACTGGGGCAGAAAAGAGGTGTGGGGGAGAGTGATCTTGAGGTCTCCAGTCTCTGTGACTGGCCTCTGACCCCTGACCCTGCGCTCCTCGGCCCAGGCTGGTGCCCCCACAACCCTCTGCAGAGCAGCAGCCAGGGCAGAGGTTGGGCGGGGCCGCTGGCTGGGCTCCTCCCCCAGATCTGTCAGGGCCCTGCAGGCAGCCACCCACCCCCACCCCAGCAGGAATGCGGGAGGGGCCCCTCTCTGGAGCCGTTGCCCCCAAACATAGGCTTGTTTTAGAGACGGCCTTGCTGTTACAGTGTCCTCTCTGCATTAGTCAGGACGCCTCCGTCTCCATGGAAACGGCTGCTGAACTGGCGACAGCTGTCCGGGTGCTCTCGGCAACCCCTCCCCCTCCGACCCCGCCCGGGACCCGCCCCCATCCCGCACCACGCCCTTCCCGGGCCTGCTTTCCCCTGGTTTTTGTTTCCTCACCTGGAGTCCTCCTGGGCAAAGCTGGGGCGAGTCCTGGGGGCGGGGGTGCAGGACTAGGCCACTCCTGCAACCCCCTGGCTTCAAGACCCCTTTGCTTTCAGGGGTCGCGTCTGCACCCTCAGGGTTGCTGTGAAGATCAGGGCTTGCCCATAAGCCTGGTGCCCAATGGGGCTGTGGCTCTGTTTGCTCCACCACCTACTACCTTCCCTTTTGGTGTAGTGGCAGGGAGACCACCGCATGTGCATTTACACAGCCCCTTCTCGGCAGCCGGGATCGTGGCTGGTCCTCTGTGAGGGCGAGGGGTGCACCCAGGACTCAGCTCTGCGGGAGCTGGTGGATGCACACTCAGGCCTGTTTCTCAGCCAGGGGAAAACAATTGGTTCAGAGGCTGGATCCCTGGGGACGCCAGGAGCAGGTGCGGGCAGCTCTGAGCTTCCCACCACTCCCTGGCTGAGCCTCTCTCAATTGGGCCTATAGACCCATGGGGGCTGGGAGCCTTCCCGCAGGAGGCAGAGGCTGAATAGATGAGGTAAGGACCTGGGGATGGGGCAAGGGCCAGAAATGGGTGTTTTAAGCCTTACCCTACAGATGGGATTTTCCCAGCATGGCTGGGAGCCTGGCATGAGGCCTGAGATGTCCCACAGAGGCCAGTGAGGGCAGGACTGCGTGAGCTTAGGGCTCAGGAGGCTCGGGAGCCACACCTCGCCTCCCAGCCTCCTTGACTTCCACCTTCCCCAGGAGATGGAGTTCTACATGCGGACCTTCAGACATATGCGCCCAGAGCCCCCTGGCCAGGCCAGGCCAGCAGCAGTGAATGCCAAGTGAGTGCAACCTGGGCATGTGCCACTGGGCGTCTCCAATTAGCATGGCAGGGCCATCGAGGCAGGAGAAGGGGGTAGGCTAAGGTCGGGGCATGGGTCTGGCCCTTCTCTGAGCTAACAGGAAGGGAAGCTTCTCTCAGCACCTCCAGTGGGGAGGGATTTGGGGAAGAGGCCCCAGGCTTACCCTCCTGCTTCCCCCTCAGTCCCTCCCAGTTTCTTGCCACCCGTGGCCAAGCGGAACCTCCACCACCCTCTTCCCCAGACACTCTCGCCCTGCCTCCCCGGATCCGACCCCAGGTAGGAGGGACTGTGCTGGGCCTCTGGTCCAGGTGGAGTGGGATAGAAAGAAGCCTCTACCCTGGCGCTCGCCTCTGCTTCTTTTGGCGATGTGGGGCCCTCAGTCTCCCCCGTGTCTCTGCAGAAAAAGAGGAAGAGGCGCGTGTATAAAGTGCGAACTTCTGAGACCTCGGATCCGGCGTCGGGTGAGTGCCTCTCCCTCCCTGTCCGGGTCCTGCTCTGGGAACTCGAGGGAGGGGAAGGCAGAGCTACAAGCGAGCCGCAGCCACTGGGCTCATGTTCCCTTCACCTGCGCAGGGCCCAGGGCCCCCGGCCGCCGCTCCAGCTCGTCGACGGATTCCGCGGACGCCAGCCCTGTGCACGCCGCTGGCCCTGCCAGCGCCTACCACTCGGCGTCGGCAGAGTCCGTGGACGAGATTCCAGTGGCGCAGACGCGCCTGGGCAGCGCCGCTCTGGCCGCCCCGCGGGGCCGGGGCCGACAGCCCACGCTGGCGCGGCAGGCGCGTGCGCCCGCCGTTTTCGTGAGCCCGAGCAGCGGCGAGCCCAGGGCGCCAGGCGGCCGGGAGGCTGGTCTGGCTTAGCTGGGCCAAGAGGCCAGAGGGCCGAGTTGGAGCTGCCGGCCCGACTCTCTATGCAACACCCCATCCTTGCCTCACCGAGTGCACTTTAGGGGCCCCTACGGCCGGCGGGATCGGCCTCCCTCCCCCACGACTCAGCAATACCCGCCCCACCGGCTGTGATGCTCCAATAAACTTTTGTATGCTTTTGCGGACGTCGCGCTTACTTTCTTAATGGCAGGGGCCACGGGCCATCGAGAAGCCCGACCCTGGCCAGTCGACCGGGGGCGGGGAGGAGGTCCCTGTACAGTAGGTAGCCACCCAGGCTGCCCTGTGGAGGTGCTCAGGTGCGGCTCGTGGTTAAGAAAGGCCTTAGAAGGCGGCCTGGAGGAGGTTATTTTTCTTAAAGATGGGCTTTGCACTGGGAAGCAGAGAGAAAGCAGGCTTTGGGCTCCGAAAGCAGCAGTGGGCGCTGAGGCTGCGAGGCCGCGGGGAGGTGGCGGCGAAAGGAGGGGGCCGAGCCTGGAGGTCCCGCAGCTTTTCCCCGGCAGAGGGCTGCCGTCGAATGCCAGCATTCTGGGTCTGGGCGAGCGCGATTCGCTCGTGGGGAGTCCCCTCCCTTCTTCCCCACTGCTCCAGGCTCTGAATCCTACCCAAGAGAGCACGGGAGTTGTGGCCTGGGGGTGCCACCCGTTCAGTGGATGGCAGTGCTCTTGAGCCAACCGTAGACCCCTGTCACTGAGGGAGAGCTCCTTCCCGATTCCCCAAGCCCCACCAGTGCCCCGCTCCAGCTCCCCAATGGCCTCTGGTTGACTCTCTGGGGGGCTGGATCTCTCCTGGAGACTGGGGCTGCTTAGAGCTTTAGGCACATCCCAGGATGGGAGGCTGTTTCCTCAGGGGGCCGTCCAAAGGCGCCCCGAACTGCAGAGCGCTTGTCTTGCCGTCGCGAGGACCTCGGAGTTGCGGGGGAGGGGCGGGATGCGGCTCTCGGAGAGGCGCGGGGAGGGCGGGGCCTCGTGGGCGGGGCCGGCGTGACCTTGGTCACTCTCCCGCCGAGACAGCCTCGGGGGTGGGACTCGCTGTCTCTATGGAGACCGAGAAACAGGGGATAATACGGCGGAGCCGCCTGGGCTGCAGTCCCACCCGGGAGCCTGCAGGGAGCGGAGCTGCGGAGCCGCCTGGTCTCCCGCGTCCATCTGTCCATTCCTGCGTCCTTCTGTCCGTCCGAACGCACACTTCAGGAGCAGCCGCGAGGTAGAAGCCCATAGGAGACACAGATGCCCGCCACCCCAATCAGTATCCTGCACGATGAGGGTTGGGGGGAACAGCTTGGAAAGGGTCCCAACCTCCGGCGGTCCCAGCCGAGGAGCCAGCTGAGCGGCCCTGCCCTGGCCCCAAGCATTCCGCCTCGCAGCCCCCACCTCCTGGTCCGGCTGATTGATGACTCCAGCTGTCCCAGTGGGAGCGGGACGGGTGGCTCCAGTTCACGGGTGTGGCCACTCCATCCATGGCCTGCAAACCCATGGGGCTGCGGCCTGCAACCCAGCGCCAGCTGACTGCGCTGAGATGACCAAGAATCCATCTTTCCACAGACAGGAGTGAGCACTGCATGCAGGATCCGCCCAGTGCTTGGGCAAAGCACCCTGTGGCATCCAAGCTCCCCTGGACGTTACCCTTGGTGAACCAAGTGCGGGTCTTGGGGTCCCTGGTGGGAGGTTGCACCCAGGGAAAGGGAAGGGGAGTGCAGTGTGGACTGGGGTTGTGGTCCCTGCAACGCAGGAGCCACCGGTGCTCACAGTCCCAGAAACTGCCACTTAGGGATGGGAGTGTGGTCACTGGGGAGGAGTTTTCGGTGGAAGATGGGGCAGCCGGGCGGAGCCCAGGCTGTGGTCACTGGAAGCCCTAGTGTAAAAGGCAGAGCTAGAAGATGGTTGCTGAGACTGAGGGTGTGGTCAGGAGGTGGCAGTGGAGGAGGGGGATGTGGCGGGGAGGTCTCTACACAGGGGATCTCCCCATAGTACCTGGGAGTCTCATAAGGTTAGTGTGTGGATGTGGACTGGGGCCTTCACTGCAGGCTGAGGGTGTGGCCAGAGGGCTGCAGGTGTGTGGACAAAGGGGTGCTGAGGGTCGGGGTGCTGAGGGTCAGGGTGCCTTGATAAAGGGCTGTGGGTATTGGAGGGGGTCAGTGGCTGAGGCTATGGTCAGGGGTCTCAGGAAAGGATGCAGGTTTGTGGCCAGGGGCCTCAGCCCCAGGGCTGTGGGTGTGGGGATGGAGAAGGCTGCTGTGCAGGCTCAGGGTGTGGCCAGGGGTCTGCAGCGGAGGGCTGTGAGTGTGGGGGGCACTTTAGTGCTGGACTGTGGGCATTACTGGGGTCAGTGCAGGTTTGTTAGTATATATGTGGGGGCTGGTGGCCGAGGGCTGTGGCTGTGGGTGTGAGGATGGAGGGTAGAGGGCTGAAGGTATGGCCAGGGGTACAAGGCTCAGGGGGTGGCAGGCGAGGGCTGAGTGCACAGGGTTGCTGGGAATGTGGGGGGGTGTGGCCAAGTTCAGGGCGTGGCCAGGGGAGGTCTGAGGTGTAGACATGAGGAAGTGTGTTTCAGCCACAGCCCCACTTGCCAGCATGACTCTTGGGGTTCGTAACTCTACAGCCCCCACCCTACTAGCCCCCAACCTCCTGCTCCCCCAAAACTCCATAGTGGGAGGTTACAGCCCCAGTCGGTGGCAAGGGGCCAGGAAGCCACGGTTATGCCCCAGGCGCAGGGAGTGCTGGCGTGCCCCACCCGTGGGCCCCAGCTTCCCAGCCCAGCCCAGCCCCTCAGCACTGGGAGCTTCTCCCTGAGCCGCCCTGACACCATCCTGCCCTTAGCAACATTCTCCAAGCAGCACCACCCTCCCTTAGCAACCGTCTCCAGGCTTCACAAACTATGGCCAGGCCAGCCCCAAGCTCCCGCTCCCCTCATGTTTTTGTTTAACAGCAAATAGTAACAAGGCCTTGCTGGGCCAGCTGCACCCCTGCCCAGGGCATGCACCCATGCCCAGACTGGCTCTTGCTGGGTCCTCATGACCCTTACGGAGATGCCGTCCTCACCAAATGCCTGCCCGACCAGCAGCCTAGCCTGGCCCCAACCCAGCTTGGCATGGAGCTTCCAGGGAGGGGGCCTGCTCTGCCACCCTCACTTCCACCCAAGCAGGCCTTGTGCCAGGGCCAGACAAAGCCAGGGCCCCAGCTGCTGCCCTCACAGTCTTTCTGGACAGTGCCACTCTGTTCCCAGCCTGCTGTGGGCATCATTATTTCATCTGCTGAACCCTGCTGAGAGCCAGGGCTGGCATTAGTGACAAGACCGTGCCTCCCGGGGCTCTTCCTTGGGGTTCTGTGGCCCAGGGCGACAGTGACTGGTTCCTCTCCCCAGGCAGCTCCAGCACCAACTCTGTAGCAGAACCTGCCCAGGTCTTGCAGGTTTGAGGTAGAGGCTGGGATGTTCTGGGCTTGGGGGAGGGGAAGGGCAGATTGGCTGGGAGATGACCCAGGTGGGTATCTACAGGGTGGCATGGCAGCGAGCACAGACATCGCTGGGCTGGAGGAGAGCTTCCGCAAGTTTGCCATCCATGGTGACCCCAAGGCCAGTGGGCAAGAGATGAATGGCAAGAACTGGGCCAAGCTGTGCAAGGACTGCAAGGTGGCTGACGGAAAGTCCGTGACAGGGACCGATGTGGACATCGTCTTCTCCAAAGTCAAGTGAGCCCTAAGCAGCCCCTGCTTCTCATGTTCCCAGGAGGTGGGGAACTGGGGGGCTGGAACCAGGGAGGACATCAAGAAGGGGTCAGGGGAACACCATGATCACAAAAGTCGTTCTTCCAGGGCAAACCTTATCTATTGCCCTCCAGAGGTGCTGACCCCTGCGATTTCCCCAAACGTGGGAAAGAAACGCAACTGCATAATTTGTGGTGGCAGCGACTGTGTTTGTGTTTTCCCCTGGGGGAGAAAAAAGAAAAGGGAACCCTCATGGTGCCCACATGCCTGGCAGGGGGAAGTCTGCTCGGGTCATCAACTATGAGGAGTTCAAGAAGGCCCTGGAAGAGCTGGCGACCAAGCGATTCAAGGGGAAGAGCAAGGAGGAGGCCTTCGATGCCATCTGCCAGCTGGTGGCAGGCAAAGAGCCAGCCAATGTGGGCGTCACCGTAAGTGCCCTGCTGGTCTCAGGTGGCCACGGAATGGGGTGTGGGGAATCGTGGCTGTGGGTGGGAAGGGCTGGGCTCCCTCATCAGGTGCCCCGGGGAAACTCTGTCCAAACAGAAAGCAAAAACAGGGGGTGCTGTAGACCGGCTGACGGACACCAGCAAATACACGGGCTCCCACAAGGAGCGCTTCGACGAGAGCGGCAAGGGCAAGGGCATTGCAGGACGGCAGGACATCCTGGACGACAGCGGCTACGTGAGCGCCTACAAGAATGCAGGCACTTACGATGCCAAGGTGAAGAAGTGAGGCTTGGGAAGACCGCCCCGCCAAGTGCGGCTGCCCCTGCCAGAGGCTCAGGCCTGGGTCTAAGGGGCACGTGGAGCAAGAGATCCTGGTCCCCTCCCTGCTGGACCTGCCACCCAGAGCTTCCTGCCTAGTCCCATGGGGCCGGCCTACCAGGCCTCTGACCCAGGCTGCTCTGCGGCCCCTTCCTCCTCCTCTTCCCGCTCCGAATTCTGTCCACCTGGGGACAGTCTGTGCCTGTAGCCTCATGACCCCAACCCAGCCCCAGGCATGGCTAACCCCTGCCTGCTTGCCTCCTATTTAAGCTGCTGCTCTGGCCAAGTGCCTAATTTTAACCCAGACCTCAATAAAGACACCTTTTGTATGGTACGTATCACCTTTTGACGATGACGGGGGAATGACATTCACACCCCAGTGACCCCCTCAGGGTCATCACCCCGCTGCATGCCACACACTGCTAATCTCTCCCCTTCCCCTGGCAGCCTTGCCCAGAAAAAGGCACTCATGAGTCCCCTTCTGTTAGCACAGAGCCATTCTGTCTGAGGAGACTCCTGAGGAAGTCCAAAGCCTTTTAGCTGGGCCTGATGGGAGTCCTGACATCAAAGCTTGCCTTCCTGTGATCAGTGCCTTGGGTTTGGAGAGTTGGCCCCCTCTCCACTTTCACAGCAGTAGGAGGGATGAAACAGCCGACTCGGCCTGGGACAAGCATTGGCAGAGGCCCCAGAGCCAGGCATCAGCTCTCAGTCTGCAAACGGGCTACGGAGGCAAGTCATTTTGGGTTCTGGCTCACAATACAGAAAATGCAGAACCTTAGAGGGTAGCTCATCCAGGCCGGGCGCGGTGGCTCACACCTGTAATCCCAGCACTTTGAGAGGCTGAGGCAGGTGGATCATGAGGTCAGGAGTTCAAGACCAGCCTGACATAGTGATACCCTGTCTCTATTAAAAATACAAAAATTAGCTGGGCATGGTGGTGCGTGCCTGTAGTCCCAGCTACTCAGGAGGCTGAGGCCGGAGAATCGCTTGAATCCGAGAGTTGGAGGTTGCAGTGAGCCGAGATCGCGCCACTGTACTCCAGTATGTGTGGGCAACAGACACTTTGTCTCAAAAAAAAAAAAAAAAAAGAGAGTAGCTCATCTGACTCCGTAATTTCATAGCTGAGGAAATGTCCAGAGAGTGGAAGGGCTTCTGCAGACTAGAGGCCAGACCATGCCTCTTGCCTCCCAGGCCAGGGTCTTTCTAGCAAGCCCCAGCATTGACTTCCAAAACTGGGACTGGCTTGGCACCCAGCACTAGCCTGTGGTGGGGGGTAGGGCATCCCTCAGTGAAGGGGCCTCCTCTTTGATGTCCTCCCATCTGTTCCACATCCCTGGTAGGGGAAGGGGAGCCTCTCTGGTCCTGGGCGTTTCCAGATCATCTCACTGAGGCTCTGGGTGTTTTGACAGAGTTATTCCCAAGCCAAGGCTTTCGGGCCACCTCTCCTTCCTTCCTTGCTGTGAAAATGGGGCTGGATGGGACTTTAGGGCCTACCCAGGAGAGGGTGGCTCCCAAAGGGGCTAGAAAAGGTATAAAAGGGCCAGTTCCCAAATGCCTGCTTTCCTGACCCAGATCACAAGACAAAGCAGCACCATTGTTTATCCTCTCATCCCACAGGCTATTGGGGGATGCTCCTGTCCAGGTGGCCCCACATCCCTTAAGCCCAGCTCTCCTTGGGGACAGGGGTGTAGCGGAATAGTATGGCTTGAGACAGGGATGTCAGGTGGGAATCAGCAGGCAGCAAGTGGGCACCTGGCCACAGCAGAGCCTTGCCTCACAGCGCAGCTCTTCTTGACCCAGCTGACCGCGTCTCCTTGAGTGGCCCAGGGAAGAGCTTCAGGGACCTTCAGGCAGATCCTCCCACCAGCAAATGTTAAGAGGTAGAATGCAAGGTGTTTAATGAAAAAAAAAAATGCAGAGGAACAATTCCTCTAGCCTTGGAAAATTCATTTGAATTGCAAGCTTAAAATGAACATAATAGGAGTGAAACCCAAATGCTCTGGCTTTCACCAAAACAGCCTCACAGGGAAGCAAATTTAACTGTGTTCCAAATTGGGCCAGGCTCCCACTATTCCACTGCAGGTGACAGTACCATCCAATGGTAGAGGGCCCAGTGGCTTCTCCATTCCTGTGACTGGCAGTATGGCTTGGAAGAACACAGAGAGAATGGCTGAGCCCCAAAACCCCACGTCGTAGGAGTAAAGCCGCCTCTTCTCGAAATGCCGTGATGACGCCCGAGGGAATTTAAGGCCCAGTCAGGGCTGGGAGGACCCTAAGACCAAACGGGTCTGGCAGAATCTGGCACATGGCAGCCACTGCCCAGCAATGCCACTGCTCCTCCCCTAACAGCCTCCTTGTGGTCGAAAGCTTTGGATACCCTTGCTAGCAAAATCAGGTTAGACAAAGGAGAGGTTAGGATCAGAGGGACAGAGCCTTTAAAACCTGCTCTGTATGGCTGGGAGAACTCTCAACCTGAGAGTGGCTCTGCCCCTGCCTCTGGACATAGAACCTCCCTGAGGACCAGTCTCCATCCCAGACCTGTCTTGCTTTCTGGTGGTAGTGCCAGGCCTAGGGTGTGGGATTCTGCTCCATGTGTTTTCTGCTTGTTTCAAGGGTCCTCTGCTTTCCATGTTGAGTCCAGTTAGCCCCTCAGGGCAACAACTCTTTGGCTCTCTCCTTGACATCGCAACCCCTACCCGTGCCCTGTAGACCAAGTGCCACACAGGGAAAAAATCAGAAACACAGATGACTTCCCCAGGAGTGGCCAGCAACCCTAGCAGGTGCCTGGCCTGGGGCAGGGTTGGTCACTTTCAATGACAATGGAAAATGGGGTGGAGGGTGGCACATGCTGGGCCAGGCTCTTTGTTCCCCTTAGGAGGTGTCCTGAGCAGATTCTGGGGCTGGCACCATCCAGCGTTCATGGAGGATGCAGGAAGGGCTGGGGTGGAGGAAAGCAGTGCATTATTCCTCCCTGCCCCCTGGTGTGTCCATTAGGTTGGCCTGTGCACTGGGCTGAGACCTTGAAATGTAACAATTCAGGGATGCAAGGCCACTGGCTGATGCTGCCCTACCTGGGAGACAAAGACAGGCCCAGGAAAGACGCAGCAGGGGTGCAGGGAGGCTGCTCTTACCGACATTTCCACAGAGCACAAGCTTGCTCTAGCTCCCTCAGAGCCTTGCAGCTCAAAGAAACTTCTGGCTCCTCTGTACAAGCTGCTTTTGGGAAGCCACTTAAAATCCAGAAGTCTGTGGATTTATAACTTAGAAACTTGTGACTGTCATGGTGGTGGGGCTCTCCTTCCCTGCACAGCATGGAATCAGGGGTACAAGTAAGTTATCTAATCCTTCCACCTGTCTCTCTGTCTGATGTGGCCCTGAAGGTGAAGAGAGGAACCATGTGGCATTAGGTTGAAAATCCTTCACCTTCTACACGCTCTCTGGTGACATTAGCGTGCTGGGAGGCCACTGAAGCAGAAACATACCTAGAACCACTTACATCATCTTTCCCCATTGATTTTTTAAATGCCCAATCAGGATTAAAAGTACAGGGCACCTGCATGTAAACTGGATGCTGAGCCCAAAGCCAACATATTCAGAACCGGCATATCTAGTCCGGCCTGCCTCTGCCTCTTCTTTGGGCTGCCTAGCTCCCCCTTTGGTCCCTGCTTCACACATGATCAACCCATTCTCTTCTTCTCTCCTTCTCCTGCTTATTCTTCTTTCTTCTTCTTTGTTTTTCTTTTTTTTTGGAGACAGGGTTTTGCTCTGTTGCCCAGGCTGAAGTGCAGTGGTGTAATCATAGCTCACTGCAGCCTTGAACTCTTGGGCTCAAGCAATCCTCATGCCTCAACCTCCCTAGTAATTGGGCCCACAGGCATGCACCACTGTGCCTGGCTAACTTTAAAATTTTTTTTGTAGAGATGGAGTCTCACTATGTTGCCCAGGCTGGTCTCAAGCAATCCTCCCACTTCGATCTCCCTAAGTACTGGGATTACAGGCGTGAGCCCCTGTGCCTGGTCCTGAGAAAGCTTCTCAAACACAATCTGTCACTCCTCTGCCTTCCCAATCTAAAATCTTCAAAGAGCGGTGCAACTTTGCTCCTGCTTACCTCCTCTCAGCCCCTCAGCTCCCTGAAGAAACCACGTCCCTTTCCATTTCCCGGCCTTTGCACATGCTGCTGCTCTCTGCAGCTTCTCCCCATTGCTCTTGTCCTCAGCCACATGCTTTGCCTAGTAACCTCTTCATGTCTCCCCCTTCATGAACGATCACTTGCTCTGGGGACATTCTCATGACATTACACCTCTTCCATGTCCCACACTTCTATCCCTGCCCCACTATCCCCCTGTGGTGTTCCAGACTTTTCTGTGTACTCTTGGCCTGGGAGGCTCTGCATCCCCTCTACCTGCTACCGTTCTTACTCATTCTGCAGCGTCCATTCAAACAAGCCTCACTGACACCTTCTCCAATCCTACAGTGGCCATTACTCACTCTTTCTCCCTCTTCAGGGCATCTTTAGGCTTTTGTTTAGACCTATTTAGTACCAATTTGAAGCTTTGGGCCCCATCACATGAGTTTGCTTTTTTCCCTGACTAAATTGTTGGCTGCTCCAGGGCAGACACCAGATGTCAGCTTTTCACCATGGCGGGAGGGAATCAAACCCTGTTTGATAAATCTGGCGGATGTTCTTTTTTAACTTTCTACCACAGTTCCAAATGACACAGGGGAAAAATGTCTAGTGTTTTTTTCCCTTTCAACATTTTCAGCCAAATGTCTCTATGCAATATCTATACAATAGCTGGGACCAAGTGCCAACTATTTCTGTGAGCAGAAGGAAAGAATGACTCAATAGGGGGAGATAAATAGAGATATGAAAAGAAGGACTAATACAATCTAATCAGAATACATTTCTTTCTTAATCTTTGTAAGTACATACCACCACACTGGTGGCAATGGCGGTGAGAGCCTCTGTGGACCAGGGAAGCTGTGGTGTGAGTTCCATGCTAGCTCCATAAGCCAGGCTCTGGGGCAGCATCCAAGATGCTCTGTATTACTGACCAGTGTCATGTGCCACTGGTGAGGAGGAAGACAACGTGCTTTTCCCAAAGGGCGATGATCTCCCCAGATGATGACCCTTCTCAGGAGGCAGGAGCGCTTTCCCGGAATAACCTTTTGGCTCCTTATTCAGCTGCTGCAGCAGACACTCATTAGTTACCACCAGGGATCTGAGGCCCAGGGGAAAAAGGCAGTCATGAAATCATAAAAGCAAGAGAGATACCATGCAGACCCAAAATGTTTCCCAAAGACAAATGTGAAATGAAGTCACATCTTTAAATAGAAGGAACTGTCCAATTTATGATTATTTTAAAAGCAGACTTACAGTTTCTTCATTACAGTTCTGTTTGATTATATTCCAAACTTACCGAAGCAATAATACATTTCCCATTTTATATATAGCTAGCAGTTGTTCTGTTCTTTCAAAAGCACTTTGATGATGAGGTAAGTAGAAGCCTTGGGTCACTGGCACCTGATCAGGCCTCCAATTTCTACCCCAAATCATAACATCTACTTCTAATCTATCCTGCCACTGCAATTCACTAATGGTGATAGTCATGGCTGCATTGAACTCTGTATTACCATCTAATTTTTTTTTTTTTTTTTTTGAGACAGAGTTTCACTTTTGTTGCCCAGGCTAGAATGCAATGGTGGGATCTTGGCTCACTGCAACCTCTGCCTCCTGGATTCAAGCAATTCTCCTGCCTCAGCCTCCCAAGTAGCTGGGATTACAGGTGTGCAACACCACACCCAGCTAATTTTGTACTTTTAGTAGAGACAAGGTTTCACCATGTTGGTCAGGTTGGTCTTAAACTCCTGACCTCAATGATCCACCTGCCTCGGCATCCCAAAGTGTGGATTACAGGCTCGAGCCACCACACCTGGCCTGTATTACCATCTAATGTTAAAAGCCATCCACACACTGGCAAAAAGAAAAAAACGTATGCATAATACTATTCATTATAGCACTATTTTTAATGGCAAAATATGTTAAACTAAATGTCCATCAATAGAGGACTAATTAAGTAGTATATCATCCACACAACTGAGCACTATGCAGCTAGAAAAAGGAATGAGAACTAACTCTATACACCACTATGAACAGATTTTCAAGATGAAATGTTAAAGCAACACTGTGTCTTCTTATGTAATAATTGGGGAATACAAATATACACCCACACCTACAATAGAAGGATGGTGGGAGGGAAGGAAAGGACAGCAAAGACAGGAAAGGAAGCTGGATTTTTCTGGATTTATCTTATTTTATAGAGTTGACATTGGGACTGTGTAAATGTTTTACTTAATTATGAAAACAAGATTAAACCAAAATTATTTTTAAAATCCCCTAAGAATCAAGTGCAAAATAAAACAAATGAACCTGTATGGTTTCAGAAGGATTATTTCTGGTTAATTTAAAAGAGAGTATTTTGACTGTACATCACTAAAGCAATATATCCTAATGTTTTCAAAGTGTGGTCCCCAGACCAGCAGCAATAGCATCACCCAGAAGCTAATTAGAAATGCAGATGTTCAGTTCCCAACCCAGACCTGCTGACTCAGAAATTGTGGGTTGAGGCCCAGCAATCTGCATTTCAACACGTCCTTCGAGTTAATATGGAGGCATACCCAAGTTTGAGAACCATATTATGCTATTCTCTTTACTTTTGTAATGTTTGAAATAATTATAATGAAAAGCTTTTCAGACAAATCCAGAATGGTTCTGGGTCTAATCCTCTGAATATAAAGCTAACCAAATGAAAATCAGGAAGTGAAGTAGGAGGCTGAAGGTTTGGGGATGGAGTGCTTATCTTGAAGTCTCTTCTGATTTTTTTTGCCTGGCCTGTATCCTGGGGGTGCTTTTTTTTTTTTTTTTTTTTTTGAGTCTGAGTCTTGCTCTGTCGACAGGCTGGAGTGCAATGGCGCGATCTCGGCTTGCTGCTACCTCCGCCTCCCAAGTTCAAGTGATTCTCCTGTCTCAGTCTCCCCAGTAGCTGGACTACAGGCACGTGCCTTAAACTTTAATATGCTTACAAATCACCTGGGGATCTTGCTAAAAATAGATTTTGATGAAGTAGGTCTGAGGTGAGGCCCCACTTGTTTAGCAAGCTCCCAGCTAATTTTTGTATTTTTAGTAGAGACAGAGTTTCACCATGTTGGCCAGGATGGTTTTGGTCTCTTGACCTCGTGATCCACCTGCCTCGGCCTCCCAAAGTGTTGGGATTACAGGCGTAAGCCACCGCACCCAGCCGGGGGTGCTGTTCTTTAAGGACTGATGCTGTTGAGCTCCTCTGAAGGAAACAACACACTTTGGGTTCTTTCTCTATCACTCCCTGCCAAGTGCTGTTGATGTCTTCCGTGACCAATAGCAGGCACTTTCCAGAGGAGCCAGATGGCCGATTTTAGGGGTATGTACTGACCTCCCAAAAACGTTAGCTGACCCAAACAAAGGTCCCATCAGATCCAGTGAGAAGCTAATTATCGAGGTGTTGCAACCCACCAATGCCAACAAAGACGATTAGTCCCTGATGTGTCCTGGGAAGCCGTCATTTTTATAATCCCTGAGCTAACTGGCCAGATACAGGAGGTTTACACACAGAATGGAGTTCACTTGCAAAGTGCATAGATATTAACTTTCCACGCAAAACAAAGGAGATAAAAGGAGTAAATATCTGCTTCTAGAAGCAAGCTAGACAGACCCTCTCCTACCTCTGACTTTCATGGAGAATGGCAACTGTCTCTTCCAGCTTTTTCAGCTGGGCAAGCTCCTGGTTCAGGCAAGCCACCTGCATGGTCAGTTGTTGGTTTTTGTGCAGAAGATCATCTACAAAGGGCACAGTAGCCAGGGGTGAAAAGGATTCCAAGCTGCTAGTCTTTGAGCAGAATGTAAGTATTCAGATGGACATCTTGAGAACTGGGGGCCCCATGGCACCCAATTTCACACTCCATTTCCTTACTTGGAGATAGGAGATATGGTGGCAAGAATACAGGGTTTGGCAACAGATCTGAGTTAAAATTCAGCCACTTAGTATTGCACATGGGCTGGTCACGGTGGCTCAGGCCTGTAATCCCAGCACTTTGGGAGGCTGAGGCAGGTGGATCACGAGGTCAGGAGTTCAGGACCAGTCTGGCCAAGATGGTGAAACCCCGTCTCTACTAAAAATACGAAAATTAGCCGGGTGTGGTTGCGGGCACCTGTAATTCCAGCTACTCGAGAGGCTGAGGCAGAGAATCGCTTGAACCCAGGAGATGGGATGGAGGTAGCAGTGAGCCGAGATTGCGCCACTGCACTCCAGCCTGGGCAACAGAGTGAGACTCCATCTCAAAAAAAAACACAAATATTGCACGTGTTGGTTTATTTTTCTGACTTTCATTAGAGCTAATAACCCTGCCCCTTAGCACTGTTATGAGGATTCAATGAGACACCTACCCTCACTTAGCATAGGCAGTCAATAGATATTGGGTCTCACACTGTATTCTCCATTTTAGTTTGTTTTGTACATCCTTCAGTCCCTACGTAGTATGTGAAAACATCTAGAATGGTGTCAGGCACACAGTAATAACTCAATTAATACTTGTAGAAACTGAATTTGTGGCTAAGACACTTATACCTAGCTTCCCCAATGTACTACCAATATACTACCATTGCCTGCAATAATAAGGAGGTAAAAGAACAGGAATTCCGGTTGTAATGATGCCAATCTTCTATACTTAAACTTTTTTTTTTTTTTCTGAGGCAGAGTTTCGCTCTTATTACCCAGGCTGAAGTGCAATGGTGCGATCTCAGCCCACTGCAACCTCCACCTCCTGGGTTCAAGCAATTCTTCTGCTTCAGCCTCCTGAGTAGCTGGGATTATAGGCGCGTGCCACCATGCCCTGCTAATTTTTGTATTTTTAGTAGAGACGGGGTTTCACCATGTTGGCCAGGCTGGTCTCAAACTCCTGACCTCAGGTGATCCACCCACCTCAGCCTCCCAAAGTGTTGGGATTACAGGCGTGAGCCACCGTGCCCAGCCTTAAACTTTAATATGCTTACAAATCACCTGGGGATCTTGCTAAAAATAGATTTTAATGCAGTAGGTCTGAGGTGAGGCCCCACTTGTTTAGCAAGCTCCCAGGTGATACTAATGTGGATCACATCTTGAGTAGGAGGGTTCTAGAAGGTGGAAAACAAGGCTGCAAAAGCTTGTTTATCACCAGTAAGCGAAAATACTATACTAGGCCTCCTGGCTGAATGAAAGTAAGTATCTAGTGGACAAATACCTACTTTTAATTTCAAAGTAGGTAAGTGGAGACTGATATCTTTATTATTCGGGCCTGTGAGTATCAGATAGTGCTGAGAATTATTTATTTATTTAGTGCTGAGATTTAACAATGGAAATTCAGTGCTTCCACATCAGAACTTTGAAATCAAGTTCCTCGTATAAATCCGTGTACCCATAATTTGCTTAGGGGTGCTGAGCTAGTCTGTCAAGGGCAAACTTTATCTAACATACTGGCCTAAACTATGCTGATAATAAAGTAGTACAATCAAGACTTAAATAGGATATTATTTTTCACTTATCACAATGGCAAATTTTGAAAAAATGCCCAGTGTTGGCAGAGGGGAGTGAAAGGAGCATTCAAGTACACTGATGAGGTGGGTGTAAACTGAAACAACTTTCTTGGGAGTGATTTATGTAACAAAAGCCTCAAAAATATCCCATCCTTTGACTCACTAATTCTACTTCTAGGACTGTCTCCTAGGAAAATAGTCTGAAATGTACACAAAGATTTCTGTACATAGACATTTATAGCAGCATTATTTATAATAGTATAAATATTAAATATTAGGACTCTCAGCTCCATCAAAAGGAAAGAAGGTTAATCTCAGAAAAGTATTTGATTCTAGGGTCTTTTCCTTCATTTCAGGTCTTTCTTTTGAATGTTTAGAAACAATTTAAAATCATTTTATTCTAAATATTATATAACCATTATAAAAACAACTATATAGAGGACTAAATAGATAAATATGGTATATTCTTGTGATATTGTAGAAATGCCTATACCATGAAATTAATAACATTAGGATGTAGAAATCAGGTCTGTGATTACTTGAGATCAAGAGTAGGGGAAACTGACTACACAAAGATATGAAGAAACTTTCTAGAAATGTTCTGTATTTTGATTGAGATCAAACTTAAAATGTGTGCATCTAATTATATGTAAATTATTTTTTAAAACCAGGACACAGTTTTTTTATTATTATTTTTTGAGAGGCAGTCTTGCTCTGTCGCCCAGGCTGGAGTGCTCAGCTCACTGCAACCTCTGCCTCCTGGGTTCAAGCAATTCTGCTACCTCAGCCTCCCGAGTAGCTGGGACTACAGGGACTTGCCACCACGCCCAGCTAATTTTTGTATTTTTAGTAGAGACAGGGTTTCACCATGTTGGCCAGGCTGGTCTTGAACTCCTGAGCTCAAGTGATCCACCCACATTGGCCTCCCAAAGTGCTGGGATTACAGGAATGAGCCACTACACCCGGCCTATTTTTATTATTATTTTTCTTGAGACAGGGTCTCTCTTTCACCCAGGCTGGATTGCAGTGGCATGATCAAGGTTTACTCTAACCTTGAACTGCTGGGCTCAAGTGATCCTTCTGCCTCAGCCTCTTTGGCTCTATAGGTGCACACCACTATGCCTGGCTAATTTCTTACTTTTTGTAGAGACGGGTTCTCACTATGTTTCCCAGACTGGTCTCAAACTCCTGGACTCAGTCAGTCCTCCCACTTTGTCCTCCCAAAGTACTGGGATTGCGGGTGTGAGCCACTGCACCTGCCCAGCCACAATTTTAAATTTGGAGTTAAAAAATATACAGAGAGGCAAGGTAGAAGAAAATATACCAAAAACACTAATGGAAGTTATTGCTGGATCATGGGGTTATATTTTCCTTGTATTTTCCAAACTTTGTATAAAGAACATGTTCTTGGTGTTATAATCACAAAAGCATGTGTCATTCTCAAAATTAATGGCAATAGTAACAACATTTGTACATGCTTTCCACTGACAAGAGCTTCATCTGGTAACTCAAGCCACTTGCATTACAATTCTCTGCGGCAAGATGATTGTTTCTGTTAACTGTCAGGAAAACTGATGACCAAGTAGGCCAAAGGCAGCCACGTGAGTTAGCATGATGAAGGTTACTAAATGGGTCATCTATAAACAAACAGTTGTCTTGAGAGGCCCCATATATCATGGCTTTCCTCAACTTACCATAAGTATGTGACTGTTGCCCACTCACAATTGAGATGGCAGCACCTTCCTCCAACTGTTGAATTTTTTCTGACAAAACGAGGTTTTCCTGCAGCACTCTGACCAGTTTTTGCTTCAAACTTTCCTTTAGATTAGAAAACAAAATACAAATACATTAAGAATCTGACATTCTAGGCTGGGTGCGGTGGCTCACGCCTGTAATCCTAGCACTTTGGGAGGCTGAGGCGGGTGGTTTGCCTGAGCTCAGGAGTTCGAGACCAGCCTGGGCAACACGATGAAACCCTGTCTCTACTAAAATACAAAAAATTAGCCAGGCATGGTGGTGTGCACCCGTAACCCCAGCTACTCGGGAGGCTGAGACAGGAGAATTGCTTGAACCTGGGAGGCGGAGGTTGAAGTGAGCTGAGATAGCACCATTGCACTCCAGCTTGGGCGACAGAGCAAGAATCTGTCTCAAAGAGAAAAAAAAAAAAAAGAATCTGACATGCTAAGGTGTGTTTAGAGAACTGAAAGATCTTTTCCTCTATTTAGTGATAAACTCATCCTTTTCTCACTAGAATTTTAATTCGTTGGTAAATACAGCTCAAATGCAGTAAACAAATTTATTACATGGACTAGCAATCTTTCTTATGAGTTATCTACTACTCTTGCAGAACAAACATTTGTCATTTTGACAAATGGCCAGCATTCTTAGTGATCTATCTAAAGTTTCTAGAACTGAACTTGGTGTCTGAAAATCCTCTAATGTTAAGGCGGCTAAGGCCGGGTGCAGTGGCTCAGGCCTGTAATCTCAGTACTTTGGGAGGCTGAGGCAGGCGGATCACGAAGTCAAGAGATTGAGACCATCTTGGCCAATATGGTGAAACCCTGTCTCTACTAAAAATACAAAAATTAGCTGGGCATGGTGGCATGTGCCTGTAGTCCTAGCAACTTGGGAAGCTGAGGCAGGAGAATCGCTTGAACCTGGGAAGCGGCGGAGCTTGCAGTGAGCCGAGATCGCACCATTGCACTTCAGCCTGGGCGACAGAACAAGACTCCATCTCAAAAAAAAAAAAAAAAAAAAAAGAAGAAAAAAGGCGGCCAGGCGCAGTGGCTCATGCCTGTAATCCCAGCACTTTGGGAGGCTAAGGTGGGTGGATCACCTAAGGTCAGGAGTTTGAGACCACCTCGGCCAACATGGCGAAACCCTGTCTCTACTACAAATACAAAAATTAGCTGGGCATGTTGCTGGGCACCTGTAATCCCAGCTACTTGGGAGGCTGAGGCAGGGAGAATTGCTTGAACCCGGGAGGCAGAGGTTGCAGTGAGCTGAGATCGTGCCACTGCACTTGAGGCTGGGTAGCAGAGCAAGACTCTGCCTCACGAAAAGAAAATAAAAGAAAAGAAAAGAAAAGAAAAGAGAAAAGGGAACAAAGCATGGGGATATGAGTTGCTTCTTCCTTTCCTAGAGCCAGCAGGCTGATGCTCTAGAATGGCCCCTAGCCCCTGGTTCAGGGCTCTCAGCTCCCTTAGAAGGGAGGAAAGACAATCCCAGATACATTTGCTGGGATCAAACCATAACCTTCAAGAACATTATCCTAAACATTTCCACTCTAGAGTTTTTAGGAATTTTTGTTTGTTTCTTCTCATTTCAAGGCTTCAGAATTTTTGGATTAGGGTTAGGATGAGGGAGTCATCCTTGCAGAACTTCCAAGTTGTCCCTGTCCTAGCAAGTTTTGTATTCCTGCTGTGCCCAGACTTTTGCCATATTTTGGTTAGGTGTTCATGGTGATGCTGATCATTAAGGCACAGAGATGTTGTAGTCCTGCTGCTCTGTCCTTTTCTAAAGGGAGATGAGAGGGGCATACCATGTCATTAGGGACCAGCTGCGCAGCCTCCTTCAGTTCAAGCTCCCTCCTGCAGAAGGCTTTCGTCGTGTCTTCAGGATGTGAGCAACACCTCGCCTGAGAAGGCACTGGGACTACCAAAGACGGAAGCAAATCTCGGGCAGGACCTGCCAAAAATTCAGGATGGGCACACCGGCCAATCTTAAAAGCTAAAGCACAGCATTCCTAGTCAGTAACTACCAGCTCTCTGGATCAAATAGGCTAATCTATTATCTCCTTTTTACCAGAATTTAGTAAGTGGCAGAAAGAGGTGTTTTTAAGAGGACAAGAAAGTATATCCTACATACTCTATGGAGAAACAACAGCAGCCCCTTGTGAGTGCATAATTCCTTAGTCATTGATTAGTGGCCCTGGGGATAATTTCCTACAAAATGGGAGCAATAGGTCAACATAAGAAGGAAAATAACTGTTAGGATTTCTTCTTCTCTATGTCCCTTTAGACATTTTTTTAAAAGTTTTTTTAACCCCAAACAACTTTTAAGTTTCTAGTTTTTTTTTTTCGTTTGCTTGTTTGTTTTCCGAGACGGAGTCTTGCTCTATTGCCCAGGCTGGAGTGCCGTGGTGTGATCTCGACTCACTGCAAACTCCACCTCCCAGGTTCAAGCAGCTCTCCTGCCTCAGCCTCTCCAGTAGCTGGGATTACAGGTGCATACCACCACGCCTGGCTAATTTTTGTATTTTTAGTTGAGATGGGCTTTCACCATGTTGGCCAGGCTGGTCTCAAACTCCTGACCTTGTGATCGCCCGCCTCGGCCTCCCAAAGTGCTGGGATTACAGGCGTGAGCCACCGAGCCTGGCCTGCCTCATGTCTCACTTCTATCCATACCTGGCCTGTAGTCCAAGGGTCATAATAACCACTCCCTAGCATACACCCTCAACTCTCTGACACAACCCCAATTCTGGTTAAATCCAACCGTCCACGTGTTCCAAGCCTACATCAGAGCAGGGGAACATAACTGGAGAAAAAACGCATCTGTTCTGACCTTTCTCACTTTAAACTCATGATCACTATTGTAACTGCGCCCTTAGTGGTGCCCAGTTCTTCTGATTTTTTTTTTTTTTTACAGAGTCTCGCTCGGTTGCCCAGGGTGGAGTGCAGTGGCACAATCTCGGCTCCCTGAAACCTCCGCCTCCTGAATTCAAGATATTCTCCTGCCCCAGCCTCCCAAGTAGCTGGGTCTACCCACCATGCCCAGCTAATTTTTGTATTTTTAGTAGAGATGGGGTTTCACCATCTTGGCCATGCTGGTCTTGAACTTCTGGCCTCAAGTGATCCACTGGCCTTGGCCTCCCAAAGTGCTGGGATTACAGGTGTGAGCCACTGTGCCCGGCCTCTCCTAATATAATACTCTGGCCAATTTACTCTTCTATTCTCTGAGACAAATATTTCACATCTCTCTTCAAACTTCCAACACCTTCTCTTCCTTCCTTACTGCCAGGTGCCAACCTCCTTTATTTCCCTGAGAGGCAATCAAAGAAAACATCTACATGATCACACCATCAAATCTACCAACTCTCCTGTATCTGTATTAATAAATTCTCTGCCTTCCTTCTTATTACAATAGATGAACTATCTGTGCTTTTTTTTTTTTTTTTTTTGAGACGGAGTCTCGCTCTGTCACCCAGGCTGGAGTGCAGTGGCGCAATCTTGGCTCACTGCAAGCTCCGCCTCCCGGGTTCATGCCATTCTCCTGCCTCAGCCTCCCAAGTAGCTGGGACTACAGGGGCCCGCTACCACGCCCGGCTAATTTTTTGCATTTTTAGTAGAGACAGGGTTTCACCGTGTTAGCCAGGATGGTCTCAATCTCCTGACCTTGTGATCCACCCGCCTTGGCCTCCCAAAGTGCTGGGATTACAGGCGTGAGCCACTGCGCCCGGCCACTATCTGTGCTTTTATTTAAAACCAGCCTCTCCACTGGTGGACTGGATTCCATTTTCTTGTAACGGTCCCTTTTCTCCCTGGCATCATCAGTTTTCCGTCTACTAGATCACTTCTACCAGGATCTCCTTGACCCCATCCCCTCTCCAGCTAGTTCCATTTCTCTGTTTCCCTTTACTGCAAAACTCCTTGAAGGGGCTGATATGGGTTGGCTGTGTCCCCACCCAAATCTCATCTTGAATTGTAGCTCCCATAATTGCCACATGACATGGGAGGGACCTGGTGGGAAGTAACTGAATCATGGGGGCGGGTCTTTCCCATGCTGTTGTCAGTGATAGTAAGTCTCACGAGATCTGATGGTTTTATAAAGGGGAGTTCCCCTACACAAGCTCTCTTGCCTGCCACCATTTAAGACGTGACTTTGCTCCTCATTCACCTTCCGCCATGATTGTGAGGCTTCCCCAGCCATGTGGAACTGTGAGTCAATTAAACCTCTTTCCTTTATAAATTACCCTGTCTTGGGTATGTCTTTATTAGCAGTGTGAGAACAGACTAATACAAGGGTTGTCTATATTCAGTAACTTTACCGCCTTGCTTCCAACTTTTTTCTTGAATTCACCTCAGTGAGGCTTTCATTCTCATGCATCCCCTGAAGCTGTTCACTAATGTCTTCTTCATTGCCAAATACCATAATCGCTTTTCAGTCCCAGGCTCCCTCCCTCCCTATCAGAAGAAGCATTTGACCTAGCATTGATCACTCCCTCCTTCTTGAAACACATTCTTCACTTGGCTTCCAGGATATCACTTCCTCTTGGCTTTTTCCCCTCTATCTTACTGGCTGCTGCTTTCTCACTCTCCATGATGGTTTCTCTTTATCACTTCTAATTGTTGGAGGGCTCAGGACCGGTCCTCAGATCTCTTTTCTATCTATATTCACTCTTTCTGTGAGATTTCATCCAGTCTCAGAGTTTTACTGTCACCCGTACACTTATAATCTCCAAATTTATATTTCCAGCCATACCTTCTTCCCTAAACTCTGGACTAGTATGTCCAATTACCAAATTGGCATCTCTGGAAAGTTTTAATAAGGCATCTGAAACTTAAGATGTCCAAAACCCAACTCTTGATATTTATCTTAAAATCTGTATCTCCCATTCTTTTCCATGTTAGTAAATGAAAGCTCTGTTCTTCTAGTTATTCAGACTCAAAACCACAGAATCACCGTTGACCCTCTTTCTCCCACACTTCATCCTGGATCCATCAGCAAACCATGGAGTGTCATCTTCAGAACATATTCAGAATCTGACTACTTCTCACCACCTCCACCGCTATCTGTCTAGCCCAAGCCATCATCATCTGTTACGCTGATTCCAATCTCTCCAAAGCATTTTAAAAAAATTTCTACCCTGCTCCCCATAGTCTATTCTCAACCCAACATCCACAGTAATTCTTAAGTGAGATCACATCACTCCCTTGCTACAAACTCTCCAACTCCTTCTGATCTCACCCAGAAAAAAGTCTGGCATCTTTCTTACTTCATCTATACACTCTACTTTCTCTGCTGAGGCCGCACTGGCCTCCCTGAGGTTCCTTGTACATGAAAAGTATGTTCTAGCCTCAGGACTTTTGTATTCATTTCCACTGTCTAGAAAGTTCTCCTCACAGACCCACATGGCTTACAATCCCACTTCATTCAAGTCTCTACTTTTATGATGCCTCATCAGAGAAGCTTTCTGGACCATTCTATCTAAAGCATCGCCTCCTCCTTATCACACTCTATGCCCTTATATAATTTTTTCACAGCATTTACCATAACCTGACATATATTTACATGCTAAAATGTTTATCATGTGTCTTACCCCATGAGAATGTAAGCTCTATGAAAGTAGGAACTGTCTTATTATGGTAAAATATACATGGAACTTTATTTTGTTTGCTACTTTATCTCCAGAGGTAGGACAGTGTCTGGGACACTGTGTGTTCAATGAGTTTGGTTGAATAAATAAATAACAGAAGAGTGATCTCTGTCACTAACTCTGAAACTAACTTCTGTTTTTGTTTTCAAGACGGAGTCTTGCTCTGTTGCCCATGGAGTGCAGTGGCCCGATCTTGGCTTACTGCAACCTCTGTCTCCCAGGTTCAAGCAATTCTCCTGCCTCTCAGCCTCCTGAGTGGCTGGGATTACAGGCGCATGCCACCATGCTCAGCTATTTTGTGTGTGTGTGTGTGTGTGTGTGTGTGTGTGTGTGTGTATTTTTGGTAGAGACGGGGTTTCACCATGTTGGCCAGGCTGGTGTCGAACTCCTGACCTCGTGATCCGCCCGGCTCAGCCTCCCAAAGTGCTGGGATTACAGGCATGAGCCACCATGCCTAGCCTGAAACTAACTTCTTCTGAAAGTAACTCAGAACAGAAGTGACTGTGAGTAAAGACTAGATGTCCTGGGATGCTGCTTAACTAAAATAGCAAGTAGCTGCGATGCTCACTTTCCTACAAATTTTCCCTAATATATATATATCATGTTAAACTCATACCCTACAGATTTCTGGAGGTTCCAAGGACCACTGGTGACCCTAAAATACAACTTAAGAAATGCTAATACAATTTCAGAAGGGTTAATTCCAAAATTTTCAGCTATATCTTCTATCTTCATGCCTATGAAGAAGACCTGTAAACTGACAGGAAGCTGTTACCTGAACTAAGCTTCAAAAGCCTTCCAGTGCTGGAGTCAGGGTTTGACAGAGAAGTTAGTAAGTCTCCACAGGAATGTGAAGCGGTGGCCTTTATGTCATTTGAAGGCTTTATGCTATACTCTTGATAGTTCTTGCTTCTCTGAGGCCTTTTACCAAGACTTCCATGCAGGGATAGAGTTTGAGAATAACAACTGTCATAATTTTCCAGACCAACATCTGAAGGTAACTGATAGGGATGGATCTGGCTAGAATCACCCACATCCAGGCATTTACTCAATGAGGCATCATGGGTAAGATGAAAAGTATCAGGTTTTGGTATCAATTCCTTTTCTGGAGAAGAACCTGAAGACTTATTGTCCAAAAAAGATACTTGGTACTCTTCTCTAGTCATCTTCTCTGGGGATCAGACTGTGGACTGACGAGGCGAGTAGTGTCTGAACTCTGAACACCACCAAGGTAAAAAAACTAAACATGATAAGAATTCTTTGTGGCCTAGCTGGGAGTACCTCTGTTCACTGAACATACTCTCTGTCTGCCAGAAACACCTCTCAGGAAGAGGTGGTTTATAATTCTGATCAATGGTAGCATAAAGTGATGAAAGGACGGAACACCACCACCACCACCAATAAAATGTGGGACTTTTGTGTAAACAGTAAAGAATCTATAACATTCTGGAGACAAATTCTGTTTCTTTCTTTCTTTTTCTTTTTTTTTTTTTTTTTTTTTTTGAGACAGGGTCTCACTCTGTCGCCCAGGCTGGAGTGCAGTGGCGCAATCTCAGCTCACTGCAACCTCCGCTTCCCAGGGGGAAGCGATTCTCGTGCCTCAGCCTCCCGAGTAACTGGGATTACAGGCACATGCCACCATGCCCAGCTAGCTTTTGTAGTTTTAGTAGAGATGGGGTTTCACCATGTTGGCCAGGCTGATCTCCAACTCCTGACCTCAAGTGATCCACCCACCTCGGCCTCCCAAAGTGCTGAGATTATAGGCATGTACCACCATGCCCTGCTAATTTTTGTATTTTTTGTAGAGATGGAGTTTCACCATGTAGGCCACGCTGGTCTCAAACTCCTGACCTCAGGTGATCCACCTGCCTCGGCCTCCCAAAATGCTGGGATTACAGGCATGAGCCACTGCGCCTGGTCCGAAAAAAAATTTTTTTAATTAGCCAGGTGTGGTGGTAGTCCTAACTACTTGGGAGGCTGAGGTGGGAGGATTGCTTGAGCCCAGAAGTTTGAGGTTATTATGAGCTCTGATTGTGCCACTGTACTCTACTCCAGCCTGGGCAACAGATTGAGACCCTGTCTCAAAAATAAAAAAAATAAAAAAGGAAGTGGGAAGAGAGAGAGAGAACGAACTGCCTAGAAATCTATACCCATCTAAAATACCCTTCAAGAGTGATAGTGAAATAGAGGCATTATCACACAAAGAAAAGCTGAAAGAGCTAATCAGTAATAGACCTACATTAAAGTATGTATCACTGTAAGGCAAAGGAAAATGATATCAGAAGGGAAGCCTGGGAAGAAAAAGGAAGTGAGCAAACAGTAGTAAATAAATGGATAGACTTAAATCTACACTGACTATATAAAAAATAATATCTTGTGAAGTCTTTAAAAATATAGAGAATTAAAATTCATAATAACAACATATAAGTCAGGAAAGATAAATGAAATAAAGTACTGTAAGGTTTTTGAATTATCCAAAAGAAGACTTAAGGTATTAACAATTTAAAAATTATGGGCCGGGCGTGGTGGCTCACGCCTGTAATCCCAGCACTTTGGGAGGCCGAGGCAGGAGGATCACGAGGTCAGGAGATCAAGACCATCCTGGCTAACATGGTGAAACTCCATCTCTACTAAAAATACAAAAAAAAAAATTAGCCAGGCGTGGTGGGGGGCACCTGTAGTCCCAGCTACTCGGAGAGGCTGAGGCAGGAGAATGGCGTGAACCTGGGAGGCGGAGCTTGCAGTGAGCCGAGACTGCGCCACTGCACTCCAGCCTGGGCAACAGAGCAAGACTCCGTCTCAAAAAAAAAAAAAAATTATGTAAGTTAGGGATACATATTATCATTTGGGGAATAATACTAAAAGTATAGAAAATGTATATAACTTATAAACTAGTAGAGAGAAACAAATGGATGAATAAAAAAATAATAAATACAAAAGAAGGCAAGAAAGGTAAGAAAAAGAATAGTCAGTCAATGCAAAAAAAAACAAGAACAAAGGAGGTCAGAATATGCACTCTTTAAGCAGAAAAGTCTCACAGGTTACTAATCATCCAGGACAGTCCCTCACAAAAGCAGAAATTAGTTGACTAAATAGGGCCCCCATATTGAGACATCTTAATCTCCCAAATCCCATCACATCCAGACTTCTCTGATTAGTGTGGGGGAAAAATACTCAGTGAGCAAAATATTTACCATCTTCCTGGTGATTGTCACTTGGCATCTCCCTTCTTGCTACTTCCTGTGTCTAAAAAAAGTTCGAAAGTTTAGGTAGAAGGAAGTCCATGTGCATTCAGATGTAAGCTTATTAGACCAGGGGTTCAGAATACCTTGCTATTAATGGGAAAGACTATACTTTAAGGGAAACAGACCTTTAAGCAAAGGTCCAGTTTAAGTCTATTTTAAAACAGTCACAATACAAGGAGATTCCAGAGTTGCTTGAATATCCTTAGCAGGTAAAGGACATAGCAAACAATGACTGTACTTTCTCTGCCTTAGATAGCTCATAGAAGGTAGATGAGGGCCACTTTCCAACTTTGCTTTTTCGTTTAAAGGACTCTCATGCTTATTTTACCAGCTGGTAAAGCTACCAACCACCATAGCTAAGGGGGTTTTAATAGGATGAAAATTAATCTGAGGCATAACTAGGCAAGGACTGAAGCAAAACAGAAAGCCATCTAGGGTTTCCTTTTTAAAAAATTATCTTAAAGTATTCAGTGTCTTTTTGGTAGTCATGGAGAGAAAGAAATCCCACTTCCTTATTTCTTAAACTAAAAAGATACAGCAAACTATTCCATTTCCTTTTTTTTCACTTCAAGAAGTAATTTCAGACAAGTGTTTTTGTTTGCTTTTTTATCTAAGAAGTGCTATTTAACTGGAGATTGCAATACTCTTTGTCTCCATTTCCTTAAGTCAATATGGTTTTAAAAAATGGTAACTGAGATCATTTCTAAGTCATCCAAGTAGAATCTCCAAAAACAAAGAAACTGATTAAATGCTTATCTTTTTAAAAGATGAAGGTAGTCTCTACCCAAACTGAAAAGAATAGTACTAACTTTTTACTAATTCAGTCTTGATTATCCAAATTATGGATTAATCAGAGCCTTTGCTGCTTTTCTTTCTCCTCCTGGCTATTTTCTACAATTTTATTGCTCATAAATGTATCAAAGAAAGGGAGAAGGTGAATATAAAGTAGTCAGTTCTGCTCCTTGTATCATATTCACTCACACAAACAAGTCTTACATAATGGTTGCATCCCTTCTGTCACCAATTTTTTCACTAAAACCCTATTTTTCACTCCTCCACTATCTTGCATGATCTCTATCTTCCCATTGCCCACAACTTCCACGCCATCTTTACCCCTTAAACTTTACTTTTTCTGTTATACTGCAGAGGCAGCTTTGGGAAAGTCATACCTAAAATGTAAGACTCAGTATTAAAGGGTGTAGGTAGAAAATGTAAGAAGCAAGGCAATAGGAGATGGAGATATTGGATAGAGGGGAGAAAATTTAAAACCAGCCAAAAACTGTAACAGTTGCATTCTTGTTTGAGGACCAAAATGCCTGTCATAGATATGCTAAAGTTATATGTATAAATATATGACATTAGATAACAGGTTAGTGTGAGAGAGAGGGAAATGGGAGATTGAAATTAATGGAGAAGGTACTCTGCATTCTGTCCTGCCCTTTCCTTTAAAAGGGTCTAAAATGCCTTCATCAAACAAGTCCTCTGAGACCTTCATAAATAATTGAGGGCCCACTGAATTATCAATATTAATCATTGACTAGTCAACAGATCAGCAGGAGAGTGAATACATTACCTATGTCCCCAGTGGGAAGGTGTCTAATTTCTGATCAGGTGTATCATTGCCCTGAGTTGCAGAAGTACTTAGGGAATCCTTTATTTCCCAGTTGGGGAAGGGAATAAAAAGTCCTTTGAGTCTGTGTTAAAAGAAAAAGCAAACAATGAAGCACTCAACGACCAGACTTCAAAGGCTGGAAGTCTAATGGAAAGATACTAAAAGGAAAGTCACAAGACTGAGTGCTAGTTCTGGTGCCACCACTTGGAGACCACATGAATTTGGGCAAATCACTTAACCTCTCTACATCTCTCACTTCATTTGGAAAACAGAGATGATAAAATCTAAACTGCCTATCTCTTAGGGTTGAGCCAGGTTAAAACAGGATAATGGATATGAAATAGCTTCAGAATTTATGAAGTGCTCAACAGAAACTGAGTGGAAGGCAAATATTTTGCACATTTCCTAAGCGAATAAATAATTAACTTTGATACCAATTCAATAATCTCCAACTACAGGGGGTGATGCTGGGAATAGACTCCTGGCATTACACATCTCCAGGGTACTAATCAGCAGTCAGCACTGATTGACCATTTCAAACCAGCCTTTTTCTGCCTTGCTTTCTCTCTTTTGTAAAAAGAGAAAACTAAGCTGGGCATGGTGGCTCACGCCTGTAATCCCAGCACTTTGGGAGGCTGAGGCGGGCAGATCACTTGAGGTTAGGAGTTCAAGACCAGCCTGACCAACATGGTGAAACCCCGTCTCTACTAAAAATACAAAAATTAGCCAGGCCGGGCGTGGTGGCGCACGCCTATAATCCCAGCTACTCAGGAGACTAAGGCAGGAGAATCGCTTGAACCAGGGAGGTGGAGGTTGCAGTGAGCTGCGATTGTGCCACTGCACTCCAGCCTGGGTGACACAGTGAGACTCTATCTCAATAAAACAAAAAACAAAAAAAAAACAAAAAAAAAAAAAAAGAGAGAGAAACCAGTCAGGACCTATTTCATGGAGAAGAATGCTAAATCCTTAGGTCTCCCAACGTATTTTTTACAGTTTATTTTGTTTTATTCAATTGTAACTAATGCTATTAGAGAGATTCTTGTTTTATCTTGTTTTTTGGTTACCACACAGAGAATGTGGAAGTATCATCCCCTACTATTTATAAAATCCTTGTAAAATTATTGATTAAATTAGTGATAGGGCTGGAAATATTCACCATGAGCTTAAATATATTTATTAGTAGTACTTTAGGCTCTGTATATATATTCAAACTTCTGGCCAGGTGCGGTGACTCACATTTGTAGTCCCAGCACTTTGGGAGGCTGAGGTGGGTGGATCATGAGGTCAGGAGTTTGAGACCAGCCTGGCCAACCTGGTGAAATCCCGTCTCTACTAAAAATACAAAAATTAGCTGGGCATGATGGTGCACACCTGTAATCCCAGCTGCTTGGTAGGCTGAGGCAGGAGAGCTGCTTGAACCCAGGAGGTAGAGGTTGCAGTGAGCTGAGATTGCGCCACAGCACTCCAGTCTGGGCGACAGAGCAAGACTCTTTCTTGGGAAGAAAAAAAAAAAAAAAAACCAAACGTATTAGAACACTCTGTATGTTATTTTGGGTGAGATTTTTTTTTTAATTTTTACATTAAAAAGTTTTAATAGAAACAGGGTATCCGTATGTTGCCCAGGCTGGTTTAGAACTCCTGGGCTCAAGCAATCTACCAGCCTTGGCTTCCTAAAGTGTTGGGATTACATGCGTGAGCCACCAGGCCTGGTAAGATTTGTTTTATAGTGAAAGAAAAATAATTTTTAGAAAGTAAAGGAAATAGTGTTCCATTTTCATTAAAAAATACTGTTAGGGACAGGCATGGTGGCTCATACCTATAATTTCAGCACTTTGGGAGGCCGAGGTGGGAGGATCACCTGAGGTCAGGAGTTCGAGACCAGCATGGCCAACATGGTGAAACCCCGTCTCTACTAAAAATACAAAAATTAGCCAGGCGTGGGCGCCTGTAATCCCAGCTACTCAAGAGGCAGGAGAATCGCTTGAACCCAGGAGGCAGAGGTTGCTGTGAGCTGAGATTATGCCATTGCACTCCAGCCTGGGTGACAGAGCGAGACTCCATTTCCAAAAGAAAAGAGAAACAAAATCTCATTAGTATTTTGCAGTTCACCTTTCAAATTTTGATGTTAGTTTAATACATATATTCACAAAAAAGTGACAAATTTTAACTTTTTTTCCTGTTTTATAATTTTATTTTTTACCAATATTTTTACTGTGATTAGAAAAATTATTTTAAAAATAAAAAGTAAAAATAACAAAAACTGTAGCCTAGTTCTGGCCACTTTGGAAACTGTTATCAAGAAGAGCCTGTCAGCAATTCTATCACAGGCGAGGCACAGTGGCTCGTGCCTGTAATCCCAACACTTTGGGAGGCCCAGGCGGGTGGATCACATGAGCCCAGGAGTTCAACATCAGCCTGGGCAACATAGCGAGACCCCTATCTCTATTGAAAATACAAAAATAAGCCAGGAGTAGTGGCATGAGTCCCAGCTATTTGGGAGGCTGAGGTGGGAGGAACCCTGAACTTGGGAAGTCGAGACTGCAATGAACCAAGATTGTGCCACTGCACTCCAGCCTGAGTGACAGGAGTGAGACAAGAATGACAAGAAAGAAAGAATAATTCTATTAGGTTGTCATATTTGTACAAACGTTTTTCCACTCTTGATCAATACATTTATTAATGTATAATTCTGGGATTTGGAGTCTTCTGGGGGGACTTGAATGAAAATAAGAGTTTTGCTTTTGTTTAAGGAACTTTTTTCCAGCAGGATTATGTAAGAAGATAGTATCAAGAACTTGGGCCTTTGTCAAACAATGTGCTCTTATGCTCACTTTCATCTACTGGTTCTGGCAACAGGAAGCCACTACAAGCCAGTGCAACTGAGAGTAGACAGTGAATAAAGCCAGCCTCTTAAGAACCAGCCCCTCCATCCATTTGGGGCTCTAAGATGCTTTCTATTTCTGAATTGCCTTCTGGGACTGAAATGTCCTACTTAAACACAAGATGCTCTTCCAACCACTGGACTCGACAGAACTACTTTTCTGCAAGTGACATGAGCTATCAACCTTTTTGTCCTCTGTTCCCACTGCAGTAGCACTACAGAAGAAATAAAGTGAAGCAGAAACTGCTAGTTGTAACACAGCTTTTGTGTGAATGAGAATGGTTAATAGGCTGTGACTTTGGGTTCTGGCCTCCTCTTACTCTTATCCTGTGGAACAAGACTTCGCAGGTGTTCAAGACCCTGCTCCATCCTGCTTTTCCTCCCACAGCACATATGCTCTTTTCCAGATTCACAGGTTCCTTTTCTTTCAACCTATGTCCTGGTTCAAATCCCCTACTGCCTGAACTTCTTGCTGAGCGCTCTCATAGTTCTCCTGGGTTTTAGCTATCACTTACATCTGAGTGACTCTAAATCTAAATCTCTTAACTCTGGTCTCTCTTCTGATGTCCAGACCTAAATTTCCTGAACAGCCCCCCCAATGAGTACCCGCACACAACTAAAAAGTCAATATTTTCTTTTTTTTTTTTTTTTTGAGACAGAGTCTTGCTCTGTTGCCCAGGCTCTGGAGTGCAATGGCGCAATCTCGGCTCACTGCAACCTCCGCCTCCCGGGTTCAAGCAATTCTTCCGCCTCAGCCTCCTGAGTAGCTGGGACTACAGGCATGCACCACCACGCCCAGCTAATTTTTTTGTATTTTTAGTAAAGACGGGGTTTCACCATGTTGGTCAGGCTGGTCTCGAACTCCTGAGCTCAAATGATCCACCCACCTTGGCCTCCCAAATTGTTGGGATTACAGGAGTGAGCCACCACGCCCAGCCAAAAATCAGTATTTTCTAATCAAACTCATTATCTTCACTTCCAGGCCTACTTCTGCTGCTGGTGCCTCCCCCAATCTTGTTATTGGCATTAATATCACCCAATCACTTAAGATACAAACTTGTTATTTGACTCTTACTCATCTGAAATCTAAATTACCAAGTTCTACAGAATCACTCTATGACTGTGGGAGAAGCTTTATTTTAATTGAGATATAATTCATATATCATACAATTCATCCTTTTATGGTGTACAATTCAGTGTTTTTTAGTATATTCACAAAGTTGTACAACTATCACCACTATCTAATTCTAGAATATTTCATCACCCCCAAAATAAACCCCATAGCTGTCAATCCTAATTTTTCCCTCCCTTCCATCCTCTGGCAGCCAACAATATACTTTCTGTCTCTATGCAGTGGCCTATTCTGCAAATTTTATGTAAATGGAATCATACAATATATGACCTTTTTGTCTGGCTTCTTTCACTTAGCCTGATGTTTTCAAAATACATGTTATAGCATGTGTTAGTACTTCATTCCTTTTTAATGCCTGAATATGGATACATCATATTTTGTTTATTCATTCTTCAGTCAATGGCTATTATGAATAATGCTGCTTTCATTCCTGGACAAGTTTTTGTATGAACATAGGTTTCCATTTCTCTTAGGTATATATATCTAGGAGTGGAATTGCTGGATCAAATTTAACTCTATGTTTAACTTTTTGAGGAACTGCCAGACTGTTTTCCAAAACAGTTGCACAATTTTACTTTCCTACCAGCGATGCATGAGGGCTCCAATTTCTGCACATCCTTGACGTTGCTTTTTTTTATAGCAATTTTTTTCATTGTAAAAACTATTTTATTTTTTATACATGTTACTTCATCACTGGATATTAAGCCCAGTATTCAGTAGTTATCTTTTCTGCTCCTCCCCTTCCTCCCACCCTCCCAGCCATTGCTTATTATCTGTCCTTTTGATTCTAGTCAGCCTAGTGGATGTGAAGTGGTATCTCCTTGTAGTTTTGCTTTGCATTTCCCAGATGAATAGTGATGTTGAGCATCTTTCATGTGCTTTTGGCCAGCTGCATATCTTCTTTGGAGAAATGTCTATTCAAATTCTCTGCCCACATTTTTTTTATGGGTTGTTTTTGTCTTTTTGTTATTAAGTTGTTAAGAGTTCTTTACGTAGAATGGGTTGAGTACGTTAGCTCATGCCTGTAATCCCAGCACTTTAAGAGGCCGAGGTGGGAGTGTCACTTCAGGCCAAGAGTTCAAGACCAGCCTGGGCAACATAGCAAGACCTTATCTCCACAAAAAATAAAATAGCTGGGTGCAAAAAAAAAATTAGTGGTGACATACCTGTAGTCCCTGCTACTCAGGAGGCAGGAATATCACTTAAGCCCAGGAGTTTGAGGTTTCAGTGAGCTGTGACTGTGCCACTGTACTGCAGCCTGGGCATGCCACTACATTCCGGTTTTTAAAAATACAGAATGAACGTTAATTAGATCCTTGTCAGATATGCAGTCTGCAAACATTTTCTCCTATTTTGTGGTTTGTCTTTCCACTTTGATAGTGTTCTTTAAAACACAAAAGATTTTAATTTTTATGAAGTCCTTTGGTTGTTTTTTGTGTCATATCCAAGATACAGGATCACTCTTGAAAAAAAAAAACCTGATGCCTTGCTCTGCCACTATTATGACTAAGTATGTCATATACAACAATCAAGAAAATGAAGCAATTTGTATTCTGAGATTATTTTTTTCTTGTCTTATACTTCAGTTTATTTTATTCTTTTTCTTCAGATACAAAATATATCCAGCCCTTAATTCCAAAAGCAAATGTAATTATAACCTGTTGTCCAGCCCAGGTTTGAACATCCATATAATCAATGCGACACGACAATTTGTTTGAAAATTGTTTTCTATTTGTAATAACACAGAAATGGCTTCATCATACAGATACAGGGGCAAGTAACTAATAGCTACTTCTACTACCAGTAATCCCAGCTGGATGAGGCTCCACTTCACATGTTTGTACAAACACCCTGCAATCAATGGGAGGCTGAGATCTGGCCAGATCCCCTTCAAGGAAGGACTTGCTGCCTAGCTGCTGGAGGGCACTTCAGCCGTTTGCTCTTCATTCGGAGTCTGTCTTAGCTATCAAGAACCATCTCCTGATGCCATTCTTTTCCAAGGACAGTTTACTCCCCATGACAGAGCTAGGCAGGGGTACAAAGGCCCAGGCATTTCAGCCTAGTAAGGGACATTCTGAAGGAAAGTTCTTACTCTAGAGCTCTTTCTCTCTGCTTAACCCTCTTTCCTCCCCTTCCTCTCAGTGTTAATCTCAAATAAACATATTGTACCCCAGATTCCACTGAGATAAAAATATAAGAGCAGAAATAACTTGTCTTTCACTACTCTCCAAAACCATTTCTTTTCCATTGCTAATTACCAATAAAAACAACACAATCCCTGACATTTAAAGTATTAATATGTAACAACTATTGCAGATATGATAATTATTAAAGGAAATTGGTGAGGTGTTTTCCCATCATGAACAGACTCCGTGTAATCTTAGTAACCTTGTATTTTTCACCCTTTAAATAATAGTTGTGTCTTTTATTCAGAAATTCCATGCTTCTGAAGTTTGAACTATATAGCAAAACACTGCAGGTAAAAATACTTCATGTTTTGTATCCAGGCTTTATTTTCATATCCTCCAGGACTTAATCAATCTGTGTTTCCTCATCTGCATTTATTTTACCATTGGCCTCCGACGACAGGTCCTCATTACCTCCCACTAACTAAATCTAGCTTGAGTTATCTCTCAAAATCACACATTTAAGCATGCCTCACTTCTAAGAGATCCTTATTATTACCTATTTTCAAGAGAAGAAAATGAACATAATTAGTAAAGAGGGCCTTTGCAACTTGGCCGCATCTCCAGCCACAAGATGAGTCAATTTCCTCATCACCTGTCTTTGCTGCTGCTTTTCCCTCTACATTGAATACCTTTTCCCCTCAACTATGCCCACTGAACTCTATTTTAATGCCCAACTAAAGTGTTGTTTTGTGCAGCCTTTTCCCAGGCCTGCAATGAGTACTAACTGTAACCGCCTCTCCTCCATCCCTCTATATCTCTGCCACAGTGGAGCTCTTGTCTCACAGTGAAGCCTGACTTGTGACCTAATTAGCTGTAATAAATCTCTCCAAAATGGGAGTATGTGAAGATGTGACACTATTTTAATCATGTCCTTGTCTACCTACCCCCAACACAGGATTTGCCCAGTAGATATGCACTTCTTTGCTGAATTGCTGTCATTTCCACTGACTGAGATTGCTAACTGCCTCTCCCCCATATTCATTATTCCTCCCTTAGAACTCTCCCCATGACAGCCGTAGATTGTCAACATCTGGATTTCTATAAGAGAGATAAATGAACTTCTATCTTGTTTAAGTGACTATTTTGAGAAGTCTCTGCTATTCCAAGCTGATTTTTATTCAGCCAAAACTCCATCATGGCTAAACCAAGAGATGAAATGGATCAACATGTTGAAGTGGGATAGATTTCAATGAGTTATAAAGAAGACCCTGACACATCTGCTAGACACAGGAATGAGCCACTGAGGGTGGCTGTGGTGGATTTTTCCTTGTTATTTTAGAATAAGATATTAGATCAGTATATTTTTGGCAAGACTCTATTTAAGGGCAAATAGAACTGGCAAAAAGAGTGAGTTAGGTCGTTTCAACTAGTACCTATAGGATAAATGTAAATTGTTCTTAGTAAGGCATTCACTGTTTTCCAGGACCTGACCTTCTACCCAACATAAACCTTCCACCCAAACCACACCGACACATGGCTTTCTTCATGACCTACCATCCTCCTTATCACTTCCAGACAGTAATTCACACCAACCCCACCAATCAAAATGTGCTGCTCCTCTTTTCAGGCCATCCCATTGCTCTCCAGCCTGTAAGGTCTGATGGCTTTGTTTCCATATCTGCCATAAAACCTTTCTCCACTGCCCCCAGCACACACTGGGCTTCTGTAGCATGTCACCAGCCACATCAGTGTTTCTCAAACTCAAGGTTGTAATAAACTCTGAGAACAGGAGTCCAGTTTGAGAAACTATAAGAAACTAAACTCAGTATATAAAAAAAATCTTAAAAAGATTATATTGGAACAATTTGGCAGTTTCTTACAAAGCTCAACATACTGTTATATGATCCAGCAATCATGTTCTTTGGTAATTACTCAAATGAGTTGAAAACTTATGCCCACACAAAAACCTGCACAAGGTTGTTTATAACAGTTCTAGTCATAATTGCCAGAACTTGGAAGCAACCAAGATGTCTTTCAGTGGGTGAGTGGATAAATAAACTGTGGTACATCCAGACAATAAAATATTATTCAGCACTAAGAAGAAATGAGCTGTCAAGCCATGAAAAGGCATGGAGGAAATTTAAGTGTATATTGCTAAGTGAAAGAAGCCAATCTGAAAGGCTACATACTGAATGATTCCAACTATATGACACTCTGGAAAAGGCAATACTATGGAGACAGTATAAAGATCAGTGGTTGACAGGGATTAGAGAGGATGAAGGAATAAATAGGTAAGCACAGAGAATTCGTGGGGCAGTGAGGCTATTTTTGTATGATACTACAATGGTAGATACATGTCGTTATACATTCATCAAGCCCATAGAATGTACAACACCAAGAACCAAACCTAATGTAAACTATGAACTTTGGGTTATAATGATGTGTCAGTGCAGGTTTATCCGATTGTAACAAATGTACCACTCTGGGGCAGGATGTCCATAGTTGGGGAGGCTGTGCATGTGTGCAGGTAGGATATATGGGAACTCTACTGCCTGATAAATTTTGCTGTGAATCTAAAACTGTTCTAAAAAATAAAATATGTTTTAAAAATCAGATTATTGGCCAGGTATAGTGTTTCACATCTGTAATCTCAGCACTTTGGGAGGCCCAGGTGGGTGGATCACTTGAGGTTAGGGGTTCCAGACCAGCCTGGCCAACATGGTAAAACCCTATCTCTACTAAAAACACAAAAATTAACCAGGCGTGGTGGTGCACGGGTACTCGGGCAGGTGAGTACCCGGGAGGTGGAAGTTGCAATAAGCTGAGATGGCGCCACTGCACTCCAGCCTGAGCAACTGAGTGAGACTCTGTCTCAAAAACAAACAAACAAAAAAAGTTTCACTAAAATGGATGGGCTTTGGTCTGGGTCATAAAGAAGGGTAAGATTTGAGTAAAGCATTACAAGCAGGGGGACAGCATTAGTTTAGGGACAGAGGAGGGAGAAAGGAAGGACTATTTGGGGAGGAAGGAGTGGTTTGATTGAGTATTGGACATTGTAGTTGACAAACAGGAGATAAGATTTCAGCTTAGGCTGAAGAGACAAATCACAGATAGAGCTTAGGGGAGTCTTATATGCCAAGTAAAGGAGTTTAGACTTAATTTAGTAGGGGAGTGGGAGCCAGAGAAGTTTTTGAGCAGGCAAGCATAATAAATTATTACAGCTGTGTTTTAAGAGAATTAATCTGGCAGCAAAGTACAAAATGAATTGAAGGAGTAAGAGACTGTGAAGCAGTATCATGTAATGGTTAAGAGGACTTTGATGACAGATGGACCAGAGTTTGCCTCCTAGCTCTGCCACTTACTGTATAACTAGGGCAAGTTATTTCCCCTCTTTGGGTCTCAGTTTCCTCACCTGTAGAACCACCTTCAAGGTTGTTGTGAGGATTAACTGAGATAATTAACCATGCCTGGTAAGAGACTATCAAGAAATGGAAAGGGGCTGGATGTGCTATAATCCCAGCACTTTCGGAGGCTGAGGAACGCGGGTCACTTGAGGCCAGGAGTTCAAGACCAGCCTGATCAACATGGTGAAACCCCGTCTCCACTAAAAATACAAAAATTAGCTGGGCATGGTGGTGCGCGCCTGTAATCCCAGCTATTCCAAAGGCTGAGGCATGAGAATTGCTTGGACTTGGGAGGCGAAGGTTGCAGTGAGCCGAGATCCGGCCACTGTACTCCAGCCTGGGTAACACAGTGAGACTATGTCTCAAAAAAACAAAACAAAACAAAACAGAACAGAACACAAAAAAAAAACAAAAAAAAGAAATGGAAAGGAAGGCTCGTCAATTGTGGATCATACTACAGGGCATGAACATTCAGCTCAGAGTAGCAGCAGCATCAAACCCCAACATGATTCTGGGCCAGGGTAATGGGAAAGCTGTGGTAATACTGATGAAACCCTAGGAGCTGTTTAGGGTTGGGGGAGAGGGGCTCATTTGTTTGTTTTGGGGGTTATTTTGGACATGTATAGCTTGAGAGGCTGTTAAACAGTGGTGATTCCAAGTGTATACTACAAGTTGGTCAACAGAAATACGGGCCTGGTGCAGAGAGAGACCAGTGCAGGTTGTCAAAGCTAGACCAATATATTTAGGATATGAGGAAAGAATATAAAATAAATATAAATAAATAAAACAGGCTGGGCACAGTGGCTCACGCCTGTAATCCTAGCACTTTGGGAGGCTGAGAGGGGCAAATTGCTTGAGCTCAGGAGTTCAAGACCAGCCTGGGCAACATGGCAAAATGGCAAAACCCCCTCTCTACAAAAAAATACAAAACTTAGCTGTGCATGGTAGCACACACCTGTAGTCCCAGCTACTCAGGAGGCTGAAGTGGGAGGATGGCTTGAGCCCAGGAAGTAGAGGTTGCAGTGAGCACTCTGCAGTGGTTGCACCACTGCACTCCAGCCTGGGCAACAGAATGAGACCCTGCCTCAAAAAATAAATAAATAAATAAGACATTTATTTATTCACAAATAAGGCTGTAAAATAGATGAGATCAATAGGGGCAAAGAGAAAAAAACAGGAGAGCCCAAAGATACAGCCTAGGTACGCCTATTTCGGGGATATGGGAAGAGAGAGGGAGGAACCTTTCAAAGAGTCAATAATTATGTGGTTAGGAGAATAAGAGGAGGATCCAAGACAGTGGAGGTTCACTGCCCATTCGCAATGATTGGTGGGAAAACACCATTGTGAACAACTGAGCTAGTGAGAGATGTTCTCCAGAAAGTTTTCTCCTAGCCCGTGGCATGGCCATTAACGCGGCATAACCACTTTGATCATATTGGATTACCAACAGTGCTTACTGGCAACACTCCCCAGGGAATCCAGCACAAACACAATTTTCGGTGGAAAACAAAGCTCCTTAACGTTTCAAAGTAGCAAAATAAATTTTATATTAAAAAAAAATCCAGGAAACAGCTGGAGCTTCTAAGAACCTTTAGAAATGGGCCCTCTAGCAAAGCAGTTTGTTCTTAGAAGAGAAAGTGCACTTTCAGACTTTTTAATTGTGTTAATGAAGTAATGTGGCATAAATGAAGTCTAATTCAGCTTATACAAAAAGAAGTTGTCAAATTATGCTTCAATGTATTTTTCTCCGTCTGGAAATGGATACTTAAATGCCGGTACCTAGAAAAAAGACTAGGCTGTATACCAAAGGTGGTATACCAAGGAAGGCTGTATACCAAAGCATTAACTAGGACCAAACTGTTGTTTTTCATGCTTTTCAGTCTTTTCCAAAATTATTACAATAAAATTGTATCAATTTAAAAATATTAAAAATGCTACTTAAAATGAAATAAAGTAATCCATACTCCCAATATTTATATGTACTGGGACATCCAAGAAATGAACATTAAAGTCACACCTCATTATGTCTTTTTGTTCGTTTGTTTTTTGAGACAGAGTCTCACTCTGTCGCCCAGGCTAGAGTGCAGTGGCACGATCTGGGCTCACTGCAACCTCCGCTTCCCGGGTTCAAGCAATTCTCATGCCTCAGCCACTCAAGTAGCTGGGATTGCAAGCATGCGCCACCACGTGTGGCTAATTTTTGTATTTTTAGTAGCGATGGGGTTTTGCCATGTTGGCCAGGCAGGTGTTGAATTCCTGGCCTCAGGTGATCTGCCCATCTCAGCCTCCCAAAGTGCTGGGATTACAGGTGTGAGCCACCGTGCCTGGCCCGTGTCTTATTTTACCACAAACTACTCTAAAAATGATTTGTCAATAAATGATAAGAAATCAAGAAAATAAAATACATGTTATAAACTGAAAACCCTTAATGTCTGAACTACAGTGTAGAGTCAGTCTACTAAAGTTATTGCTTGGCTTTTAGGAATTGATGTTTAGAATTTGTGTATAATTCACTAGATTCTTCCAAGGGAAGAGGCACTGACACCGAAGAACATTTTCTCAAGTAAAAGGTCACTTGATTTATCTGACAGTGCCAAGCTAATCCACAAGGATTCACTGGATGTAACTTCTCTGGTGGAAAGCTTTCTCCGGGCCTGTGACATGACCATTAACGTGGCATAATCACCTTATTAATTTTTTATTTATTTATTTTTTTAAGATGGAGTTTCACTTTTGTTGCCCAGGCTGGAGTGCAATGGCACGATCTCGGCTCTCCACAACCTCCACCTCCCAGGTTCAAGTGATTCTCCTGCCTCAGCCTCCCGAGTAGATGGGATTACAGGCATGCGCCACCACGCCCGGCTAATTTTGTATTTTTAGTAGAGACAGGGTTTCTCCATGTCGGTCAGGCTGGTCTTAAACTCGCGACCTCAGGTGATGTGTCTGCCTCGGCCTCCCAAAGTGCTGGGATTACAGGTGTGAGCCACCGTGCCCAGCCTGGCATAACCACTTTAACCATATTGGCTTATGAACTGTATTTACAGGAATATAGTAAACATTCCCCAGTAATATATCCCAAACACAAGAGATTCTGCAGCTGCAAAGGTTCTTGGTTGGGCAGCCCAGGAAGCCCAGGGTGTGAGCTGGATGTATGCAGATGAGTCGCCAGTTTCTAATGAAATCAATCACTGATGTAATTTTCTGGGTATACTAATGATGTAAACTGATGTAAATGAAATTGAACTCTCCAAGTACAGCTTGTGCTTTCATGGGCTCTGGGTTAGGCCTGCTCTGTAAGGTCCTTCTAGCAGTGAGAGGATGGAAGAAAAACACAGCCAGTAAACCTGTGCTTGCTTCAAATCGGTTCTTTCTCAACTATGTGTCTTCATCTTACCTAATATTGGCTATGGCAGCTGACATGTCAACTGATGTTTTAATCATTTTATAATCACAGGGAGAAAACTTACCCATTTCAATCCTGCTGTCAACATTAGCACTGACTTTTGATGCAGAGCTCTCACCTGTTACACAGTTTTTCATTGTCTTCTCCCTAGAGCTGTCACATAGAATAATTTATTTACAACTCAAAAAAAAAAAAAAAAGGCTTCTGAGATCACCAGTAAATGCTATTTAGAAAACAGTTTATGGTGATCAGATTTTTCTCAAATGCTCTAGAACATATTAATTTAATTACGTTTCAGCCGGGCTCACCCCTGTAATCCAAGCACTTTGGGAGCCCGAGGTGGCCAGATCACCTGAGGTCAGGAGTTCAAGACCAGCCTGGCCAACATGGCGAAACCCTGTCTCTACTAAAAATACAAAAATTAGCCAGATGTGGTGGTGGGTGCCTGTAGTCCTAGCTACTCAGAAGGCTGAGGCAGGAGAATCGCTTGAACCCAGGAGGCAGAGGTTGCAGTGAGCTGAGATCATGCCACTGTACTCCAGTTTGGGTGACAGAGCAAGACTCTGTCTCTAAAAAAAAAAAAAGTTGCACAAATATTTCAGTTAAAGCCATACTTTATAAGAAAAAGTAATATTTATACTTGGAAATGTGAGAGAAGGGCACTATAGTTCAGCCTGTAAAGTGTGAAAGCCAGAAGATTTAGAACTTAGATACTCTGTTTTCTTGACACATACTTAGATCTGAATGATTGAGGGGGTAGGATAGTTTCTTTTGAATTAAAACACTCATAGTTAAGACACAGAAAGGAAGGTTCTGCTGCCAAGAATTATAGAGGAGACAACTATAGCCATTAGTTAGAAAAGCAGACAAGAAAGGCAGGTAGGTACCTTGGGTAGTACAGTAAGTACACGAAGCCTAGGCTGTATATATCAGATGCTTTATAATCACCATTTCATGTAATCATAAAAGGCCCCCTACTGGTCATCATCTCCATTTTATAGGTGGGGGAACTGGGACTCAGACAGACTTAAAAAAAAAAACTTCACCCAAGGTTAGAGAACTTATAAGATATTAATGTTAATACAGGGTACTTGAGTAACATTTTGCCTCCAGTTTTGCAATCATTATATGGTAAATAAACAGGTAAATGATGGAATTAATTTATCTGTTTATTAGAAAGTTTATTCAGTTACACATTAATTAATCTCTGTATTTTGTAGTGAATGGTATCCATTGCATTTAAAATAGAAATTAATCCATAAAACATATAAACAATGTTTTAAAAGCATTCAATTTCTGTCTAAAGAAGAGTGAATGTTCTATGCAAAGTAATCTCAATAAATCTGATTTTAAAAAATAAGAAACTAAGAAAAAATAGGAAACTAAGAATGTTCACTGAAGGCTGCACTAAAAAACATATAATGGATCAGAGCAGAGACAGGCAAAGTCACTGGGAAAGGGAAGGATCTCAGGCCAATAGGCACTGACTTCATTCATTCATCATTCAGTACATTATTTCTTAGCATCGTCTCTATTCCAGACACGGTTCTAGCAACTAGGGATACTGTAATAAGCAAGACCAACAAGATCCTTGTTCTCATGGAGTTTATGTTCTAGTAGTAAAGGTAAAAACAATAAACAAACAAAAGACTTATTCTGGAGAATAATGTAAGAATAATGTTGTGGGGATATGTTCATGATATCTTGTTAAATTAAAAATGGTGAGCTAGGCAGTGGTGTGCACCTGTAATCCCAGCTACACAGGAGGTTGAGGCAGCAGAATCACTTGAACCCGGAACGCAGAGGTTGTAGTGAGCCAAGATCGCACCACTGCACTCCAGCCTGGGTGACAGAGCAAGACTCTGTCTCAAAAAGAAAAAAAAAAGGATATTTACCGGAATATAATGAATGTTTCTTTCTGAATGGTAGGATTATGAATTACTTATTTTATCCCTTGTGTTTTTTTCTGTACTTTCCAAATTCTCAACAATAAGCATATATTACCTTTGTCATCAGAAAAAAATGCTGATATTATCTATATGTGTCTATAGTACAAGGATATCTGGAAGGATATATACCAAACATTACTAATAGTTAACTCTCAGTTGTAGGATATGAAGTGATTTTGACTTTTTTCAGTGTACTTTTCTGTATTATTAAAATTGTAATGGACTGCTATTTATTTTTAAAAAATAATAAAGCTACTTTTTAAAAAGCATAGGTTTGGGGGTAGAAGATAATGGTAACTTCTTTTGATAAGATTTTAGTAACAAGAAATGGACAAAGCTACCATTCAGAAATTTTAGAGCCTCAAGGTTTGTTCACTTTTTGTTTTGAAGAGAAATGCTTCTCTTCCCTTCCTTTAACAAATTTATCTCTAACAATCTTGCCCATGGTAATGTAATCCTAATTCAATAGGAAAAGATCAGGAACTGATTGATAACTCTACCGAGAAAGAGTTGGTAAGCATTTATACTTATAAGTAATCTCATAGAATCCCTATCTATAACCTGTGAACAACAACTTTAGAGAAGTTATAACAATTATACCCAAAGTTCAAGAAAACAGGAATGTACCCACTGAGGGCCAGATTATCATCCCAGATAAATCTCAGTTTGCAGAATAAATACTTTTATTCCTGATCTGAGGATTCTTACAATTTGTGGGAAATTTCTGCTGGAAAATGAAGAAAGCTAAGCAGGAATTCACTATTTCCTATGTCCAGAACCAAACTTTAAAAATTTTATAAAGAATCTTCTTAACTTTTTTCCACCTCTAAAAGAAAATTTTCACTGTTGCCCAACTGACTAAAATGCAGCTTGGCAGCTTTTCTCTCACCTTCACGTACAGTTCAGTCATCTGGAGGCAAAAACCGTGGTCTGAGCATGTTTCTTTTTTTGGCGTAAACATAACTAGTAGTTAATCAGAAAACCATATTCACAGAGGAAAAATTAAGACCAGTCTCATCTTGGTGTGTTAGAGACAGGTCACAAAATAATGCTATTATGTTGTCACTGGAGCAGGCAGTAACTCAGGGAGACTGCAGGGAGCCATAGCGACCACTGCCTCACAGTTGCAACTACCCTTCAGGAAAGCAGAGCTTGGACAGTAAACAATTCAAAGGCCTAATGTTAGGGCTGAAAGTCATACCATTGTCTGAAAGAGTTTACTTAGTTTCCCTACAATTACTTTCCCAGGGCCATGTGAAATCCAATTTTATATCAATAAGAAATGTATACTCAACAATAAAATTATAAGGAAGTCCAGCCTGGGCAACATGATGAAACCCTGTCTCTACAAAAAATACAAAACTTAGCTGGGTGTGGTGGTGCGTGCCTGTAGTCCCAGCTACTTGGGAGACTGAGATGTGAGAATTGCTTGAGCCCGGGAGGTCCAGGCTGCAGTGAGCCAAGATCGTGCCACTGCACTCCAGCCTGGGCAACAGAGTGAGACCCTGTCTCAAAATAAATAAATAAATAAAAAATAAAGTAAAATAATAAGAAAATACAGACCAGCTCATTTGAAGGAATATTTCTTCTTTCTTGCCAACTAAGCCCCCAAATAAATTGTATCAGCTTTCTATTGCTAATACAGTTGCAAAGTTGGGGCACCTGGAAAAATAATTCTCAATCTGGAAATTTTGTGTTGAGGAGGAAGGGGCGGTGAAACCATCAACTGAAGAAAACTAAAGCTGGAAGTAACTGATAAAATCATAGACTGTCATTCAATAAACAATAAAAGAACTCGTCATACATCCTGCCAACACAAAAGAGTTACATAAATATTGACTAATAAACAAATATATCCTGCCGGTGCACACTCTGGGCCAACATCCAAAAGGCTAAGGGGCAGCTGATTTAAAGTAAGATTCTGTGGAAAGGAACAGAGAAGGAAGGTCTTACCTAATTTCTCCAGAGTTTATAGTGTATATACAGCAAAGAGCCTATAATCTGTATCTTTCCTTACAACAGGATTAAGTCTCAAATCCAGTTCTTTGAGGAAGGGTAACGGTTGTAGACGGGACACTTCCACTAATGAAGGAATGTTGTTATAATATAAATTCAGGTCTTGGAGTGAACATAAATACTGGATTCCCTACAAGGAAAACACCACATTATGAAATGACATATTGGTAAAGACTAGGAACCTCATAGATAAAGGTGGAAATATATGTTACTTTCTGTCCTTAAACATATTATCCGAGTCCCCGTGAGAAAGGCAGGGCTGGAACTCCCACTTAACTTGTCTGAGAATAAGACCACTGCAGTCCATGAGCACTGGGTGTTCCATATGTTAAATAATTCATATATATAATACATTTCCTTCTTTTGATATTCAAATATCTGAAGTCAATTCTCCACTTCTGTTGGCTCTCCAATTATTCTCCCAATGCAATCCAATCCTTCACAGTGGTTTCCCAGTGGCCAAGCCACATTAGAATTCTCTCACTTTTGTTCCAACCCATCTCCTGATCCCACAAGCACCTTAATTTACAAGAAGGGAGGTAAGCAAAAAAGCTGGTTCTGGGGGAAAGGGGCATGGTTAAAAAAAAAAAAAAAAAAGAGTGTGTGTGTGTGTGTGTGTATGTGTGTGTGTGTTGTGTTGTGTTCTTATATCTCAGTGCCTCACTTATATGGTCAAAGGACTAATTAGGGAAACAAAACAATGCTGTCTCCAAGTCCTCCCTCCTGGACCAGTCTAGGCCTCCTAGACTGTGTTTGTTTTCCTCTTCAGAGTTCCTGCTACCACGCAAGCTTCCCATTTAATCAATCAGTCAGTTCTCCTTTGCAGAAATGTTCTTCCTTGTTTAGTTCTCTTTCTTGTAGATTTAGCAACCCCACCCTCTACCTAACTGGCAACAGTACAATCAGGACTGGCAAACTCAAGAGGAAAAGCCACAATTTTCTTCCTCTGCTGAAATCTGCTATTGAAAAGATTTCATCTTTATGTATTTAGCTAGTTAGCTGCTTTTGCCCAATACTAAATTTCAGGACAATTTCAAAACATGTACATATATGTATAATCGCATACTTTTTTTTTTTTTTTTTAGACAGGGTATCACTCTATCGCCCAGGCTGGAGTGCAGTGGCACAATCAGAGCTCACTGCAACCCTGACTTCCTGGGCTCAAGTGATCCTCTCGCCTCAGCCCCTGAGTAGCTGGGAATACAGGCATGTGCCACTACACCTGGCTAACTATTTTTTTATTTTTAGTAGAGACAATGTCTTACTATGTTGCCCAGGCTGGTCTTGAACTCCTGAGCTCAAGCAGTTATCCTGCCTTGGCCTCCCAAAGTGTTGGGATTACAGGCATGAGCCACTGTGCCTGGTTAATCATATACTTTTAATAGTAAAAATGCAAAAAAAAAAAAAATAGTAAAAATGCTTTCCATAGAAGGAATTCTGTCATTGAGAATTATTTCAGAAAGGTGAAATATTTTCCATCATGTATTTATAAAATAATGTTTTTATTCTCCTCCCATTTAAAATTATCATTTTGTCATTGCAAGAAATTTAGAAAACTCAGAGATAGATACAAAACATTCCCAACACAACCCTGTTTATACTTTGATGCATTTCTTTCGTTTTGTATTTGTTTTTGTTTTGTTTTGTTTTTTCTCCAATTCCATTAACTTCCATATTGTTAATGGGTCAGTGGTGAGGAATAGCTATCAGTGCCCTTGGCCTCACTCTCAGGGCAGTGCACCATTAGGACTGTCTTTCATGGTCTAATGGCCCAGCTCAAGTTTTTTTGTTTTTTGGTTTTTTCTGAGAGAGGATCTTGCTCTGTCACCCAGGCTAGAGTGTAGTGGCACGAACATGGCTCACTGCAGCCTTGAACTCCTGGGGCAAGGGATCCTCCTGCTTCAGCCTCCCAAATAGCTGGGATTATAGGCACGCACCACCAACTATGGTTTTTGTTTGTTTGTTTTTGTTTTGTAGAGACGGGGTCTTGCTTTGTTGCTCAAGCTAGTCTCAAACTCCTTGCCTCAAGTGATCCTCCTGCCTCAGCCTCCCAAAGTGCTGGGATTACAGACATAAACCACCACACCTGGCTCAAGTCATCTTTTAATGTCTCTCAGTGTAAAAATTAAGGAAACTCTTTCTTATCCTCTCACTTTTACCAGTTGGCATGAATTTATATATTCCCCAAAGTTACACTACGAATAATCACAAAACTTTTTCTCTCAGGAAAATTAAACAAAGGGATTCAGAACTGTTAAAGATTAATATAAAGTCACAGATGCGGCTGGGCATGGTGGCTTATGTCTGTGATCCCAGCACTTTGGGAAGCTGAGGTGGGCAGATCACCTGAGGTCAGGAGTTCGAGACCAGCCTGGCCAACATGGTGAAACCCTGTCTTTACTAAAAATACAAAAATTAGCTGGATGTGGTGGTGGGTGCCTGTAATCTCAGCTACTCAGGAGGCTGAGTCAGGATAATCTCCTGAACCTGGGAGGCAGAGGTTGCAGTGAGCCGAGATCGTACCACTGCATTCCAACCTGGGCGAAAGAGTGAGACTTTGTCTCAAAAAAATAAATAAATAAAAATCATAGATTCAAAAAATATAGAAAACTAACATTACTGAGTGCTTCCTATATGCCAAGCACTGTACCAGGAGTCTTATATATGTTCTATTTGATTACATGTGTTAAGTTGATTTTTTTTTTTTTTTTGAGACAGTCTCACTCTTTTGCCCAGGCTGGAGTGTAGAGGTGCGATCTCGGCTTACTGCAACCTCCACCTCCCGGGTTCAAGCAATTCTCCTACTTCAGCCTCCCAAGCAGCTGGGACTACAGGCGCCTGCCACCATGCCTGGCTAATTTTTGTATTTTTAGTAGAGATGGGGTTTCACCATGTTGGCCAGGCTGGTCTCGAACTCCTGACCTTGTGATCCGCCCACCTTGGCCTCCCAAAGTGCTGAGATTACAGGCATGAGCCACTGTGCCCAGCCAACTTGATTTTTTAAAATAGAGATAGGGGTCTCATTGCTCAGGCTGGTCTTGAACTCCTGGGCTCAAGCAATCTGGCTGCCTCAGCCTTCCAAAGCGCTGCATTACAGGTGTGAGTCACCATGCCCAGCCCTAATTTGATTAATTTTCATAAGTTTTTCACCCAATTTACAGAAGTGGAAAGAAAGGAAGTATAAAAACAAATTACAGCAATGTTCACTTAATTTTTTAGCCAGAAAAAGAATAAACAAACAAAAGAGACCTAAGCAACTCTGAACTAATACTTTATTTTTATATTTTATCTTTTCATTTTTTTTTTTTTTTTGACACGGAGTCTCGCTCAGTCACCCAGGCTGGAGTACAGTGGCGTGATCTCAGCTCACTGCAAGCTCCACCTCCCGGGTTCATGCCATTCTCCTGCCTCAGCCTCCCAAATAGCTGGGACTACAGGTGCCCGCCACTACGCCTGGCTTTTTTTTTTTTTTTTGTATTTTTAGTAGAGACAGGGTTTCACTGTGTTAGCCAGGATGGTCTCGATCTCCTGACCTTGTGATCTGCCCGCCTCGGCCTCCCAAAGTGCTGGGATTACAGGCATGAGCCACTGTGCCCGGCCATCTTTTCATTTTTTAAATTGGATGCTATCACCTCTGAAAGAACTAATCCTTTCTGAAACTGATAGGCCAAATATAAATGGCTGCTAAAAAATAGTCTAAAGACCTAGTTGAACTTGGAGTTACTGATTTTAGAGTCCTAGATGGAAATTTGATCTTGTTGGGGCTTTTGATCTTATAGGCCCTTAGCTAAACGTTGGGATTGGGTCTGGATGTGTTGTTGAACAAATATCCCCTAGGAAGTGCAAAACTGGTAGATGACCCAGGAGATCGGTAACTAATCCTGGATAGCATCTGTGAGTCTTTGTCACTCCCGATCTTGCATAGAAGGGCTTTGCCAAGACAGGTACAGAGCTTGGGCAAAATGGGAACATGAGGAAGAAGCAGTATTTGGGGGTCTATCACAAAGAAAACAAAACTCCATCTCTGTGTGTGTACACTCATGTTTGTAGAGTTCTTTGTGCGTGTTTGCTAATCCACACGCACACTGTTCATGCTTGGTCCCTCCTGCCTTCCTATACTGCCCTCTACTCCACCATCCCCTGCCTTAAATTTTCCGAATACCACACCTTCCTTCTCCTCATAGAAAAAACCCACAATAACAACACAGGCCAGTGTTTCTCCATGTATGCTCCAGGTACAACCATCATCAGAATCCCCTGAGTATGTCCTGAGCCTACCCTAGACCTACTAAATCAGACCAGCTCTCACAGTAGGGACTGAGAATCTGTACTTTTACAAGTGTTCTTCATAATTTTTTATACACATTAAAATTTATGCATTTGCTCTAGACAGTGATATCTTAATATAGTTTTCCCAGAGTATAAAATAAATTACCCTCCCAATATTTTATAACAATTTAAAATATACTGCAAAGTTGAAAGAATTTTATAATAAATAATTAGTTGGGAATCATTTAAAGGGAAGGTCCTATATTCCCCAGGATGACATGATCTCTTATTTCTTCCCATCAAAAAAATAAATTGGGCAGATCTGGCTGGTCATAGAATATAGAACTTACCTTAAGGCTAGTGATCAAATTCCTTGATAAATCTAAGGATCGGAGATTTTTAAAATTTCTGAAGGCATCACCAATGGAATGGATTTTTCCAGCATAAGATCCCTGCAATGAAAGAGACTCCACCAGTTCTGAAAAGAGATCATCAGTAGATATATTATGATCCCTGCTCGGATCAACAGCAGAGTCAGTGAAAGTAGGCCTTTCTTCCTCCCATATCTCAACTGTGAAAGGCCCTACATCCAAGCCTCATAAGATCAGATCTTCTTTTTAAAAGCAGCAGTATGGTCTAATATAGTGACATTGAACCTTAGTTTTATAGAGCCCTTGGGTTTTTCTAATTTCCCTGAAGGATGTACTAAAAGTCTCCAAAAGTTCTCAAAACAAAATTTCAAAAGATATTCAGCAAACCCACTGCTAGGATTTAGCCCTATGGATAACAGCCATAAAATTTTGGCAGGTTATATAAAATATAGCACAAGGATGTCAATTTCAGAGCGGTTTTAAGATAGTAAAAAAAATTAAAAAGAAAGAAATAGAAAACTGTCAAAGATCCATCAGCAGAAAAATAGAGCTAGACAGCCTAAATAATAGTACATTGATACGAAAGACAATATACTACATCTGTGACCTTGTTCAAGTCACTTAACCTCTCTGTGCATCAGTTTCCTCATCTGTAAAATGGGGGTAACAATTGTACTCAATTCATAAGGTGTTACAAGAATTAAATTAATATATATGTACAAAACATAGAACAGTGCCGGGCCACATGGTAAGTGCTACACAAGTGTTAATTACCATAATACAACCATGAAAAAGAATGAGGTAGATTTATAGATGTTCATATGGAAAGATCTTTAAGAAATTAAGTGATGGAAAATATAACTTTTTTGCATGTATAACTGTTTTTAAAGAGAGAATGCGTGTGTGTGTGTGTGTGGAATATATAGATTCTATAGAATATATTCTATAGAATCTATATATTCTATATTCTATAATATATATTCTAGATTCTATAATCTAATCTATATATTCTATATTCTATAGAATATATATATAGAATATATATATGAGAAGAAGTAGATAAAAGTCAACTAGACATTTTTTTCTATTTTTTTTGAGATGGAGTCTCGCTCTTTTGCCCAAGCTGGAGTGCAGTGGCGTGATCTCAGCTCACTGCAACCTCCGCCTCCCGACTTCAAGCGATTCTCCTGCCTCAGCCTCCCAAGTAGCTGGGAATACAGGTATGCACCACCACACCCCGCTAATTTTTTGTATTTTAGGTAGAAATGGGGTTTTGCCAAGCTGCTCTTGAACTCCTGACCTCAGGTGATCCACCAGTCTCAGCCTCCCAAAGTGCTGGGATTACAGGCATGAGCCACTGAGCCTGGGTGTCAACTAGACTACTAACAGCACAGAAAAGAGGAGAATCTCAAAACTGTCAGCAAGAACTCACTGGCAAGGGTGGTAGGCCAAACTGCGAATAGCAACCAAAACTTGAAGAGAGTTCTACAGAATCCAGTTTGCAGATAAGTGCCAGGAGACTGCACTGAAGTAAGATCTTAAGGTGCTAGACCAGTCTGGGTCCCATAAACTTTATTTTATTTTATTATTTATTTATTTATTGCGATGGAATCTCACTCGTCACCCAGGCTGGAGTGCAATGGTGCAATCTTGGCTCACTGCAACCTCCACCTCCTGGGTTCAAGTGATTCTCCTGCCTCAGCCTCCCAGGTAGGTGGGATTAAGGTGTGAGCCACTATGCCTGGCTAATTTTTGTACTTTTAGTAGAGACGGGGTTTCACTATGTTACCCAGGCTGGTCTCGAACTCCTGACCTCAGGTGATCCACCTGCCTTGGCCTCCCAAAGTGGTGTGGGATTACAGGCGTGAGCCACCGTGCCTGGCCCCCATAAGCTTTAAAAAGTCATAAACCAAAGATCCCTTTCAGGACAAGACGCATACCATGGAGAAATTAGTGGGAGTAGAATCTACATTGAATGGAGCAGGGACATAGATGCAAAGGAAATAAAAGGTCCAGATATGAATAGGGGACGGAAGCAGAGTGGACGGATCTCAGGAAGCATGTCATATGTTACACTATTTTGTGAACACAACAGAAGAGGGAGCTCCAAAACCTTGAAACTAAAAAAGCTATTCTGGTCCACCTTTCCCACCTAAAAGTGTACGAAAACTTAACTGTACTTAAAGAGCCACAGAAAAGGATTATAGTCAAATCTTATATGAGGTTATTATTTTTTTAAAATGAGCAGAATAATACCCCTAAAATTAAAAGCACTCCAGAAAGATACATCCACAAATGAAAACTGTAACTTAATATTTCAAAACAAGCTTAAAAACATCATAGCAATGTAGCAGCTCTCAAAGTATGGTGCCTAAACCCCTGGAGGTCCCTAAGACATGTACAGGGGTCCACAAAGTTAAAACTACTTTTAAAGAATTATTTTCATAATAATATGAAGACACTAATTGTCTTTTTTTTTTTTACAGTATTAACATTTACACTTATGGTGCAAGAGCAAAAGCTACTGGCACCTTAAGAATGAATCATGGCTGGGTGCAGTGGCTCATGTCTGCAATCCCAACACTTTGGGAGGCTGAGGTGGACGGATCACTTGAGGTCAGGAGTTCGAGACCAGCCTGGCCAACATGGTGAAACCACGTTTCTACCAAAAATACAAAAATTAGCGAGGCATGGTGGCACATGCCTGTGATCCCAGCTACTCAGGAGGCTGAGGCAGAAGAATTGCTTGAGCCCAGGAGACAGGGGTTGCAGTGAGCCAAGATCACATCACTGCACTCCAGCCTGGGCAACAGAGCGAGACTCTGTCTCAAAAAAAAAAAAAAAAAATTTCAGCTTCCAAGCAGAAATTAGAAATTTGAAAAGCTTTTATCTGCCACCATGAACTTGACGGCTTCTCAACACTTGAAAGGTTTTTCAAATGACATTGATGATGATATTAACAAACATGATTTTTAAACATTATATAATGAAATTTGTCAATATTTGGAAGATCTACATAACTTAGTGAGTCAATATTTTTCAAATGACCAATGTGTAACGTTACAAAATCATGCATGGGTAAAAGATTCATCCATATGTAAGATATACCAATAGATTTTGAAGTAACAGTACAAAAATTTCATTGATGTTTCAGATTCCACATTCTACTAAACTTTAAGAAACTACCACTTGTCCTGTTTTCATATTGTATCAAAGAAGAATATAAAAAATTCGATGAGAGACTATTAAAATATTCCTTCCTTTTCCGACTACATTTCTATATGAGGCCAGACTTTTTTCACATATTTCAAGCAAAACAATATATCATAACAAATTAAATGTAGAAGCAGATATGAGAATCTAGCTGTCTTCTTTTAAGCAAAACATTAAGGAGGTTTGTAAGAATATAAATCAGTGATACTTTCCTCACTATTTTTTTATTTTAGGAAATAGTTATTTTTCATAAAAATATTTATATTATATAATGTCTATGTTATGGTTACCTATTAATAAGTTAATAAATATTTTAAATTTTTCTCAGTTTTAATTTCTGTATGGTAGATATTAGTAGATATAGTCCACATTAACAAAAGCTCTTTGAGGTCCTCAATAATTTTTTTGTTGTTGAGACATTGTTTCACTCTTGTTGCCCAGGCTGGACTGCAATGGCGCCATCTCAGCTCATCACAACCTCTGCCTCCTGGGTTCAAGCGATTCTCCTGCCTCAGCCTCCCGAGTAGCTGCGATTACAGGCATACGCCACCACACCCAGCTAATTTTGTATTTTTAGCAGAGATGGAGTTTCTCCATGTTGGGCAAGCTGGTCTCAAACTCCCGACCTCAGGTGACCCGCCTGCCTCGGCCTCCCAAAGTGCTGGGATTACAGGCATGAACCACCACGCCCAGCCCTCAATGATTTTTTTAAGGTGTAAAGGGATCTTGAGACCCAAAAATGTGGGAATTAACTGAAAAATGTAAATTAGAATAGACAAATTCAGAAAGATGATTAGAAAGGAAAAAAATTTGAATATAGAGAAGACAGAATTCAAGAAATAATAAAAATTAGGCCGAGTGTGGTGGCTCACGCCTGTAATCCCAGTACTTTGGAAGGCCGAGGTGGGCAGATCACCTGAGGCCAGGAGTTCGAGACCAGACTGACCAACATGGCAAAACCCTGTCTTTACTAAAAATACAAAAAAATTAGCTCGGCATGGTGGCACATGCCTGTAATCCCAGCTACTCAGAAGGCTGAGGCAAGAGAATCACTTGAATCCAGGAGGCGGGGGCTGCAGTCACGCCATTGCACTCCAGCCTGGGCAACAAGAGTGAAACTCCTTCTCAAAAAAAAAAAAAAAAAAAAAAGGAAAAGAAAAAGAAAAGAAAGAAATAATAAAAATTAAAAGGTCATTTTTGAAATGAAGACCAAAGAATGAAAATAAGAGCACAAAAGAACAATAGAATAACTCCACTTCTGGGTATATATCCAAAAGAATTGAAAGCAAGGACCTGAACAGATATTTGTACACCAACATCCATAGCAGCATTATTCAAAATATCCAAAAGATGTAAACAACCCAAATGCCCATCAACAGATGAATGAATAAACAAAAATGTGGTATATCCACAAGAGGGACTATCACTCAGCCATAAAAAGGAATGACGGGCCTGGCATGGTGGCTCAAGTCTGTAATCCCAGCACTTTGGGAGGCCTAGGCAGGCAGATCATTTGAGGCCAGGAGTTTGAGACAAGCCTGGGCAACATAGTAGGACCCTGTCTCTACAAAAAATAAAAAAAAATTAGCCGAGTGTGGTGGCACAGCCCAGTAGTCCTAGCTACTTGGTAGGCTGAAGTGGGAGGATCACTTGAAACCATGAATTCCAGGCTACAGTGAGTCATGATGGCACCACTGCACTCCAACCTAGGCAACAAAGTAAGATTACCCTATTTCTAAAAAAAAAAAAAAAAAAAAAGTAGGCAAAAGAAAAACTGGATGCAGTGGCACATACCTGTAGTCTCAGCTACTGGGGAGGCTGAGACAGAAGGATTGCTTGAGCCCAGAAGTTCAAGTCCAGCCTGGGCAACATAGCAAGAACTTGTCTCTAAAAAGCAATAAAAATAAACCCCAAAACAGACACTCCACTAAACAAACATATGAAAAAAATGGTCAACATCATAAATCATTAGGAAATTACAAATTAAAATGAGATACCACTATAAATTTGTTAGAATGGCCTAAATCTTAAAACTTTCACAATGCTAAATGTTGGTGAGGATGTGGGGCAAAAGGAACTCTCATTCATTGCTGGTGGGAATACAAAATGGTGAAGCCACCTGAGAAGACAACTTGGCAGTTTCTTGCAGAGCTAAACACAAGTAAATCCCTTGATATTTACTCACATGAGTTGAAACTTTATGTCCACACCCAAACCTGCACATGAATATTTACAGCAGCTTTCTTCATAATTACCAAAACTTGAGAGCAACCAAGATGTCCTTCAATAGGTAAATGGATAAGCAAACAATGGTACATCCACAGAGTAGAATATTATTCAGCAATAAAAAGAAATGGGATATCAATCATGGAAAGACATGGAGGAGCCTTAAATACATATTGCTAAGTGAAAGAAATCAGTTTGAAAGGTTACATACTATATGATTCCAACTATATGACACTCTGAAAAAGGCAACAATAAAAGACCAGTGGTTGGGCCAGGTGTGGTGGCTTACGCCTGTAATCCCAGCACTTTGGGAGACCGAGACGGGTGGATCACCTGAGGCCGGGGGTTTGAGACCAGCCTGACCAACGTGGAGAAATCCTGTCTCTACTAAAAATACAAAATTAGCTGGGCGTAGTGGCACATGCCCGTAATCCCAGCTACTCGGGAGGCTGAGGCAGGAGAATCGCTTGAACCCGGGAGGCAGAGGCTGCAGTGAGCCAAGGTCGTGCCACTGCATTCCAGCCTGGGCAACAACAGCAAAACTCCATCTCAAAAAAAAAAAAAAAAGATCAGTGGTTGTCTGTTGCGGGAAGTCAGGGACCCCGAACGGAGGGACCAGCTGAAGCCATGGCAGAAGAACATAAATTGTGAAGATTTCGTGGACACTTATCACTTCCCCAATCAATACCCTTGTGATTTCCTATGCCTATCTTTACTTTAATCTCTTAATCCCATCATCTTCGTAAACTGAGGAGGATGTATGTCGCCTCAGGACCCTGTGATGATTGCATTAACTGCACAAATTGTTTGTAGAGCATGTGTGTTTGAACAATATGAAATCTGGGCACCTTGAAAAAAGAACAGGATAACAGCAATGTTCAGGGAACAAGAGAGATAACCTTAAACTCTGACTGCCGGTGAGCTGGGCGGAACAGAGCCATATTTCTCTTCTTTCGAAAGCAAATAGGAGAAATATCGCTGAATTCTTTTTCTCAGCAAGGAACATCCCTGAGAAAGAGAATGCATCCCTGAGGGGAGGCCTCTAAAATGGCCGCTTTGGGGGCAGATGTCTTTTACGGTCACAGCTGTGGGATGAAATAAGCCCTGGTCTCCTGTAGTGCTCCCAGGCTTATTAGGACAAGGAAATTCCCGCCTAATAAATTTTGGTCAGACCAGTTGTCTGCTCTCAAACTCTGTTTCCTGATAAGATGTTATCAATGACAATGTGTGCCTGAAACTTCATTAGCTATTTTAATTTCACCCCAGTCCTGTGGTCCTGTGATCTCGCCCTGCCTCCATTTACCTTGTGATATCTTATTACCTCATGAAGCATGTGATCTCTGTGACCCACACCCTATTCCTACACTCCCTCCCCTTTTGAAAATCACTAATAAAAACTTGCTGGTTTTATGGCTCAGGGGGCATCACAGAACTTGCCAACATGTGATGTCTCCCCTGGACACCCAGCTTTAAAATTTCTCTTTTGTACTCTATCCCTTTATTTCTCAGACTAGCCCACACTTAGGGAAAACAGAAAAGAACCTATGTGAAATATCGGGGGCAAATTTCACCTGATAGTTGTCAGGGGTTTGGGGTGAGGGAGGGATAAACAGATGGTGGGGCACAGGGGATTTTTAGGTTAGTAAAACTGTTATTATAATGGTGGACATGACTGGCCGGGCACGCTGGCTCATGCCTGTAATCCCAGCACTTTGGGAGGTTGGGGCAGGTGGATCACCTGAGATTGGGAGTTCGAGACCAGCCTGGCCAACATGGTGAAACCCCGTCTCTACTAAAAATACAAAAACCAGCCAGGCATGGTGGTACATGCCTGCAGTCCCAGCTACTCGGGAGGCTGAGGCATGAGAATCACTTGAACCCAGGAGGCAGAGGTTGCAGTGAGCCGAGATCGTGCCACTGCACTGCAAGACTCTGCCTCAAAAAATAAAAAATAATGGTGGACGGCCAGGCACGGTGGCTCACGCCTGTAATCCCAGCACTTTGGGAAGCCGAGGCAGGCGGATCATGAGGTCAGGAGATCGAGATCACGGTGAAAACCCGTCTCTACTAAAAATACAAAAAATTAGCCAGGCACAGTGGCAGGCGACTGTAGTCCCAGCTACTCGGGAGGTTGAGGCAGGAGAATGGCGTGAACCTGGGAGACAGAGCTTGCAGTGAGCCGAGATCCATGCCACTGCACTCCAGCCTGGGCAACAGAGCGAGACTCTATCTCAAAAAATAAATAAATAAATAAAAAATAATAATGGTGGACACGACATAATTGTCAAAAACCATAAAACTGTACAACACGAAAAGTGAGCTCTAATGTAAACTATGGACTTTAGTTAATAATAGCATCAATATTGGTTCATAAATTGTAATATACCACAATAATGCATGATATTAAAATTAAGGGAAATGGGGTGGGTGGGGAGAGGTACAAGGGAGGTAACGGTATATGAGAACTCTCTGTACTTTATGCCCAATTTCTCTGTAAACCTAAAACTGCTCTAAAAAATAAAGTCTATTAATTTTTTTAAAAAAGGAATGAAGTATTAATACATGCTAAAACATGAATGAATAATGAAAATACTATGCTAAGTCAAAGAAGCCAGACAGAAAAGGCTACATAGTATATGATTCCAATGATATGAAATACCCAGAAGAGGCAAATCCACAGAGACAGAAAGCAGTTTAGTGGTTGCCAGGAGCCGGGGGTAGTGGGAAATGAGGTGTAACTACCTAATGGGTTGATGAAAATGTTCTGGAACTATATATAGATAGCGATGATGCTTGCGTAACATTGTAAATGTACAAAATGACCCTGAATTGTATATTTTTTAAATGGGGCTGGGCGTGGTGGCTCATGCCTGTAATTCCAGCACTTTGGGAGGCAGAGGCAGGTGGATCACCTGAAGTCAGGAGTTCGAGACCAGCCTGGCCAACATGGTGAAACCCTGTCTCTACTAAAAACACAAAAATTAGCAGGGTACGGTGGCACGCACCTGCAGTCCCACCTACTCGGGATGCTGAGGCAGAAGAATCGCTTGAACCTGGGATAGAGGTTGCAGTGAGCTGAGGTGGGGCCACTGCACTCAAGCCTGGGCAATAGGGCAAGATTCTTGTCTCAAAATAAATAAATAAATACTAAAACGGTGAACTTTATAGTATGTGAATTATATCTTTTTAAAATGCACCCATCTCTACAAAAAAAGAAAAAATTAGCTGGGCATGGTGGTGCACACCTGTAGTCCCAGCTACTCAGTAGGCAGAGTCAGGAGGATTGCTTGAGCCCAGGAGGTCGGGGCTGCAGTGAGCCATGATCATGCCACTGCACTCCAGCTTGGGCAACAGAATAAGACCATGTTTTTTTTTTTTTTTTTTTTTTTTTAAGAAAATAAATAAATAAATAAATAAAATTTTCCTGACTTTGAGGGCAGTGTATTGGCAATTCTGTGGTATGTAATGATCTAACACCCTGAGAGTCTGTTAATATGGGAAAAAAGCTAAGGACAATTATGGTTTCCATCAATGACGCACAGCACTTCTCATGCCTTTCACTGCAGTCTATTTTGAAGAGCAGACATTTTAACATTTTAAGAAGGAACGTGAATTATTAAAATGATAAACTGCCACAAAGACAAACATTCTTTAATGATTCACATGAATGCACGTCTTAAGAGATTATGCATTTCGTTTCAGTGTTTATAAAGAGTGAAGACAAATCAGAGAACAAATCAAACACTGCACAGCATAGATGCCAAGAACAAAAGAATGATCTTCCAATTTTAATATATGGGTTACATAACCCCAATGGGCAAAAATTTGCTATTTGAAAACAACAAATCAAGTAGTCTCTCTAATGAAAACCATTTACAGCTCATTTGGAAGTTGAATTAACAACTTTTAACAAAGCTTGTTTATAATGACAATGAATGTTTCTAATAAATAAAACTTTTTCTTTTTTTTTTTTTTTTTGAGATGGAGTTTCGCTCTCTTTGCCCAGGCTGGAGTGCAATGGCGTGATCTTGGCTCACTGCAACCTCTGCCTTTGGGGTTCAAGTGATTCTCCTGCCTCAGCCTCCCAGGTAGCTGGGATTACAGGCATGTGCCACCACGCCCAGCTAATTTTTGTATTTTTAGTAGAGATGGGGTTTCACCATGTTGGCCAGGCTTGTCTCAAACTCCCAACCTCAGGTGATCCACCCCCTCGGCTTCCCAAAGTGCTGGGATTACAGGCGTGAGCCACCACACCCAGCCACAAAACTTTTTTAAAAAGAACTCAGGATTCAACTTGAAAGATCACCTATTAACTAAAGTTAGGATAAACTGAACATCAATTATGATAAGAACTATAATGGATTAAAACATACATTGAAATATATTGCTATGGTTTGAATGTCCCCTCCAAAACTCATGATGAAATGTATTAATTTATTCAGAGACAGGGTCTTGCTCGGTCAACCAGGCTGGAGTGCAGTGGCACTATCATAGTGCACTGCAGCCTAAAACTCCTGGGGTCAGAGGATCCTTCCACTTCAGCCTCCTGAGAAGCTGGGACTGCAGGTACACACTACCAACACCCAGTTAATTTTTTTTTTTTTTTTGAGACGGAGTCTTGCTGTGTCCCCCAGGCTGGAGTGCAGTGGCGCGATCTCGGCTCACTGCAAGCTCCGCCTCCCGGGTTCACGCCATTCTCCTGCCTCAGCCTCCCGAGTAGCTGGGACTACAGGCGCCCGCCAACACACCCGGCTGATTTTTTGTATTTTTAGTAGAGACGGGGTTTCACCGTGTTAGCCAGGATGGTCTCGATCTCCTGACCTCGTGATCCACCCGCCTCGGCCTCCCAAAGTGCTGGGATTACAGGCTTGAGCCACCGCGCCCGGCTCAACACCCAGTTAATTTTTAAATTTTTTGTAGAGACAGGATCTTGCTATGTTGCCCAAGCTGGTCTCAAATACCTGGCCTCATCCTCCTCCCTGGCCTTCCAAAGTGTGTAAGCCGCCATGCCCAGCTTTCATGTTGAAACGTAACTGCCAATGTAACAGCACTGGGCGGTGGGGCCTCTAAGAGGTGATTAGGTCAACGGTGGCTTCATGCTGTTATCATGGAGTTAGTTATCATGAGAGTTAGTTATCCTAATAAAGGAATTAGTTCAGTCTTCTCTCTCTCTCTCTCTTTCTCTCTCACATCTCACACATGCACCTTCTGCCCTTCCACCATGGAATGACCCTCACCAGATGCTGGCACCATGCTCTTGGACTTCCTAGCCTCCAGAACCATGAGCCAAATCAACTTCTGTTCTTTATAAATTACCTAGTCTATGGTATTCTGCTATGACAAGAGAAAAGGGACTAAGACATTTATTTATTTATTTATTTATTTATTTAGACTGAGTCTCAGTCTTTTGTCCAGGCTGGAGTACAGTGGTGCGATCTCAGCTCACTGCAGCCTCTGCTTCCCAGGCTCAAGTGATTCTCTTGCCTCAGCCTCCTGAGTAGCTGGGATTATAGGCACCTGCCACCATGCCAGGCTAATTTTTTTTTTTATTTTTAGTACAGACAAGGTTTCACCATGTTGGCCAGACTGGTCTTGAGCTCCTGACCTCAGGTGATCCATCCGCCTCAGCCTCCCAAAATGCTGGGATTACAGGCATGAACCACCGTGCTCGGCCCTAAGACATATATTTAAATCGATGAGTTTATAATGATACCGAGAAAGCAAAACAGTCCTCACTGGTCACCTTTGGAGAATGCTAAGAAAATAACTCATCATTCTGAAAGCTGGCATATAAGGTGAAAAAAAATCAGGCTTTTATGCTACCTTTCCTATACAAACTGTACCTCAGGATAAGCAAACAGTTGATGTGAGGAAATTTCTCTTTATAGAAGTATTACAGTTAATGAAGAAAAATGAAAGAAATAGACAATTACCATTTTGCAATCCCTAATGAATTAACTTAGGTAATCATATTCAGTGGCTGATATCACGAAAAGAAAGAACACTAGGCACCATATACTTCCTAACATAAACATACACCATTACCTATGAAATCATCTTGCGAAAAAAAAAAAAATCCAACCTGAATCTGATTAAGCATCACTACCAATTCATAGGAAGTACAGGGAACATGGGAAAATGTTAAACATCTTAGGAATGCAATGAGCAAAATTCAGGTTATAGAAAACTCTTTCGAAGCCAGTTTCTTCAAAAACAATTGAAAATGCTAGGGAAAAAAAAGGGGGCGCCTACAGATCAAATAAGACTTAAGACATATATCAACCAATTGCAATACATGGACCATATACGGATTCTTATTTTATTTTCCTTTACTTTTTAGATGGAGACTTGCTCTGCCACCCAGGCTGGAGTGCAGTGGTGTGATCTCAGCTCACTACAACCTCCGTCTCCTGGGTTCAAGCGATTCTCCTGCCTCAGCCTCCCAAGTAGTTGGGATTATAGGTGTGAGCCACCATGTCCGGCTAATTTTTGTATTTTTAATAGAGACGGGGTTTCACCATGTTGGCCAGGCTGGTCTTGAACTCCTGGCCTCAAGTGATCCACCCACCTTGGCCTCCCAAAGTGCTGGGATTACAGGCATGAGCCAACGCACCCAGCCATGGATTCTAATTTTAAAAAATTATAGGACAACTGGGGAAATAAGAACACTAGTTAGATATTTCATGATATCAAGAAATTACTGTTCACTTTGGGAGGCTGAGTCACTTGAGGTCAGGAGTTCAAGACCAGCCTGGCTAGCATGGTGAAACCCCGTCTCTACTAAAAATAAAAAAAATTAGCCAGGCATGGTGGCACACGCCTGAAATCCCAGCTACTCAGGAAGCTGAGGCAGGAGAATTGCTTGAACCCCGGAGGTGGAGGTTGCAGTGAGCTGAGATCATGCCACTGCACTCCAGCCTGGGCAACAGAGCCAGACTCCATCTCAAAAACAAAACAAAACCAAAAACAGAAATTACTGTTAAATTTTTTAGGTTGCATATGTGATTTTTTTTAAGTGATCTTAGCTTTTAAAAATACATAATGGCCAGGTGCTGTGGCTTGCACTTATAATCCCAGCTCTTAGGGAGGCTGAGGTGGATGGATCACCTGAGGTCAGGAATTCGAGACCAGCCTGGCCAACATGGCAAAACCCTGTCGCTACTGAAAATACAAAATTAGCCGGGCGTGGCGGCGGGTGCCTGTAGTTCCAGTTACTTGGGAGGCCGAGGCAGAAGAATCTCTTGAAATGGGGAGGCAGAGATTACAGTGAGCCAAGATCACGCCACTGCCCTCCAGCCTGGGTGACAGAGCAAAACTCTATCTGAAAAATAATAAAAATAATAAATAAATAAAATACATACTGAAATATTTATGGAGGAAATCATATACTTGGAATTTGCTTCAAAATAGTCAGTGTTGGGGGTTGGAGGTGGGTGGAGGATAGGTGAGGTATACGTGAAAGAAGCTTGGCCATGAATTGATGATAACTGTTGAGGTAGGCTAATGGAGTTCATTATTCTGTTATCTCTACTCTTGTATATATTTGAAAATTGCCATAATATACAATTATAAAATAAGTGATAAATGCTTATATATGTAGAGAATATTTCTGGAAAGCTATCCAAGATACTGGCAACAGTAATTGCCTTTAGGAAGGGGAACTAGGCCTATGAGACAGGGATGGGGGAGTCAGGGCTTTCTTCTCACTGTACAATTTTTATTTTATTTTATTTTATTTTTTTGAGACGGAGTCTCGCTCTGTCACCCAGGCTGGAGTGCAGTGGCGCGATCTCGGCTCACTGCAAGCTCCGCCTCCTGGGTTCACGCCATTCTCCTGCCTCATCCTCCCGGGTAGCTGGGACTACAGGCGCCCACCACCACGCCCCGCTAATTTTTTTTGTATTTTTAGTAGAGACGGGATTTCACTGTGTTAGCCAGGATGGTCTCATCTCCTGACCTCGTGATCTGCCCGCCTCGGCCTCCCAGAGTGCTGGGATTACAGGCGTGAGCCACCACGCCCGGCCCTCACTGTACAATTATTATATTACCCACAGAATAAATTAATTGAATTATTTTAACAGTCAAAATAAGTAAATATTACATATTTTCCCCTCTCTACTAAATTAATCATTAGACTACCGACATGCTCTAGTATATCCTTCCTGTTCTGTTCTTGACTGCACATCATACACTTCAGCTACCATCTATTTCTGCAGTCTCTTTTACAGCTACAATTTTCAGCAAAAGTTCTTACTTTCACTGTCTCTTCCCCTCAAATATCATTCCCTTTTTCATCCCACTCCAATCTGGTTTCCCTCCTCCACACCCTCCCAAAACTCCCTCTGTCAAGGTCACCAGTAAGTTCCATGTTGCTAAATCTAACAGACACTCTGCATTTAAGTTGCTCAGCCTGTCAATAGCATTTGGCATAGTTGGCCATTGCTCGCTCGATACGCTACCCCTTCTCAAATTCCAAGATACCACATTCTTCCTCTATTCAACCTCTAAACACCGAAATATTCCAAGGTTGAGTCTTAAGCTTTCTTTCACTTCTCCATCGACATTCTCTCCTTAGCTGAGTTCATCCACTCCCGTAGCTTTAAATACCACCTATTGCTAATGTCTCCAAAATTTGCATCTCTAACCCTGACATCTCCTCTGAGGTCCAGACCCATATATCCAACTGCCTACTAGGTACCTTACACTTGGATGTCTAATAGGCATTTTATCATTTATTTATTTTATTATTATTATTTTTTTGAGATGGAGTCTCGCTCTGTCGCCCAGGCTGCAGTGCAGTGGTGCGATCTCGGCTCACTGCAATCTCCGCCTCCCGGGTTCAAGCGATTCTCCTGCCTCAGCCTCCCGAGTAGCTGGGATTATAGACTTGAACCACCACGCCCGGCTAATTTTTGTATTTTAGTAGAGACGGGGTTTCACCATGTTGGCCACGCTCAGGTGATCCACCCGCCTCCGCCTCCCAAAGTGCTGGGATTACAGGGGTCAGCCACCGCCCCCCGCAGTTCTGTCACCTGCCGCAGGGTCCCCTGTTAACCTTGTTTCTCCTTCCCTACTTCACACTCCCCTCTTCTCTCTCAATTCCTTGGGCTCTGCCCCACACTCTCCCGGTACTTCAGTTCCTCCACCTCCACCTCCCTCTAACCTTCGGCCTCAACTTATACCCCCGCCCCCCATCCTCAGGTACCGCTTCTCTGTGGTTCCCTCGCCTCTATCTCAGGTTCCCCGGCTTCCACCTCAGTTTTCTTTCCACAGCTTCTGACCCTACGTTTCCGGTCCACACCCTCCCGGCCAGACCCTACCCGGCTGCTCCAGCGTCAGCGCCCCCAGGCGGCGGATACCTTCCTCGTCCAGCTCCCACTGCTCCGCCATCCCCGCCCGCCGCTCACCTGCCGCCGCCCGCGAGACCACCCGGCGTACGCCAGGCCACGCCCACTGCCCCGCCCCGCGCGCCGCCGCGACCCCAGGAGCCGTTATTGGCCGGGTCACAAGACCGACCGCCCGCCCGCTGCTCGAGCCGCGACCATGGTACGGAGCCAGCCCTAGCTGGGGCGCCAAAAGCACCAAAGCGGTGAATGGGGGCCGCTGTGGCGAAGGATTGGGGCTAAGTGGTTCGAGACCTGGCTCTGGCGCATGGGGGAGAGCGAGGGGCTCCCAGCTGGGAAGGATTTGGGGGGCTGGCTCTGAGAAGTTAGAATAACGCTCTGTCTTGAGAGATGAAGTGTTCTGGCTCGAGGATGTGGGGAACTCCGGTTCTGAGGGCTGGGCGTGTGCCCCTTTGACGGGGTGGTCTTCATATCTCAGCGCTGGGGGATGCTGACTCTGGGGCAAGGCGAGGGTGTGTGTGAAGGGGGGATCCAGATCTGAAGGATTGGAGCGTGGGGACAGAACTCTAAGGCATGGTGGGGAGCTCCAGATCTGAAAGGTTGGGAATCCTGGCTCTGAGGAGTTGGGGTCCTGTCTTTAGAGCATGAGGAAGTTCTAGCTCTAGAAATTGACTTGGACGGGCTGGGCGTGGTGTCTCACGCCTGTAATCCCAGCACTTTGGGAGCCCGAGGTGAGCGGATCACCTGAGGTCAGGAGTTCAAGACCAGCCTGGCCAACATGGTGAAACCCCATCTCTACTAAAAATACAAAAATTAGCCGAGTGTGGTGGCACGGCCTGTAGTCCCAGCTACTCGGGAGGCTGAGGCAGGAGAATCGCTTGAACCCGGGAGGTGGAGGTTGCAGTGAACCGAGATTGCACCACTGCACTCCAGCCTGGGCGACCTGAGTGACAGAGCCAGACCTTGTCTCAAAAAAAAAAAAAAAAAGGTAAGAAATTTACTTGGACGGAGCTTTTTTTTTTTTTTTTTTTTTTGAGACAGAGTCTCGCTCTGTCGCCCAGGCTGGAGTGCAGTGGCGCAATCTCGGCTCACTGCAAGCTCCGCCTCCCGGGTTCACGCCATTCTCCTGCCTCAGCCTCTCCGAGTAGCTGGGACTACAGGCGCCCGCCACCACGCCCGGCTAATTTTTTGTATTTTTAGTAGAGACGGGGTTTCACCGTGGTCTCGATCTCCTGACCTCGCGATCCGCCCTCCTCGGCCTCCCAAAGTGCTGGGATTACAAGCGTGAGCCACCGCGCCCGGCCTAGACGGAGCTTCTTTGCGGGAGAAGGATGAGCGTGGGAAAGAGAGAAGCTCTTTGTAATGGGGTGGGGATGACTGCTTTAGGGCTACCCCGTTTCCTGAAGTCAGTCTGGCAAGAAGGCTTTTGTCTTTCAAGCACCACAGGTCCCCCTAAGCTTGCCTGTGACTGAGGGCTGTCCCCAGGCTGGGATAGCTCTGCACTAACCAGCCCCTGAGCAGTCTTTGGGAAAGAACAGCCGCATCCCTAACCCCTACCCTCACTCCAGCAGGCACTTAAGAGCCCACCTGTGGATGGGACAGGTATGTAAGAAGGAGCCAGGACCCTCTTGTCACACCCTATCCTTAACAAGAAAAGAGGATGGGCCGGGCGTGGTGGCTCACGCCTGTAATCCCAGCACTTTGGGAGGCCGAGGCAGGTGGATCACGAGGTCAGGAGATTGAGACCATCCTGGCTAACACAGTGAAACCCCATCTCTACTAAAAATACAAAAAAAAAAAAAGCTGGGCGTGGTGGCGGGCGCCTGTAGTCCCAGCTACCTGGGAGGCTGAGGCAGGAGAATGGCGTGAACCCGGGAGGTGGAGCTTGCAGTGAGCCAAGATCGTGCCACTGCACTCCAGCCTGGGCTAGAGAGCGAGGCTCTGTCAAAAAAAAAAAAAAAAAAAAAAGAAAGAAAAGGAAAGAGGAACTGAGACCAGAACTGGGGCTCACCTTCGAGGAGTAGGTTTTCTTTGGCATCGAACATCTGCACACTCCGAGCACCCCCACTGAGCTCTCAGCCACCTTTAAGGAGAACAGAAAGCAGAATCAAGAGTCCTTCCTTGCATATTTATGCTTTCTGGTCTATGTGAGACCCTTAGTCACTCCATTTGTCACATTCAGCCTTTGCCTGAACATGAACTTGTAGAAGGGCTTTTAGAAGGGCTGGGACTTAGAATCCTAGGTTAGCTCATTAGATTGACTTTTCTGGCTCTGCTTCTGTCAGTTATGCAATCATTTCACAATTTGTCTTATTTCTCTTATTGCCCCCTTTAACTCTTCTAGTCTCAAATGTGGCATATATAATTGCTCTTCATGTCTGAATATTGCTGTGGGAGAGATGGACCCCATCGCATTCTTTCTTGCATGCATTTATTTTCCTTCCCCAGCTGTCAGAATGGGAAATGCAGGTTCTTTCTGGGGCAGGGAGCTTTTCCTTTCTTAAGTAATCACCTCTTACTTTAACACTCTTTTTCCCACACGAACGTCTTAATGCAATTTTATAGACATTCAGAAAGATTGAAAGAATTGTACAGTGAGCACCATATATCCACCACCTACATTCTACAATCAACATTTTGCTCATATTTGTTTTATCACATGTCCATCTAGCAATCCTATCTATCCATCAATCTGTCTTTTTTTAATTCATCTCAGAATAAATTGCAGATATCCAATCACTTCAGCCTGCATAATTTTTAATTAGAATTTGATATTGTTTTGGCCGGGCGCGGTGGCTCACGCTTTGTAATCCCAGCACTTTGGGAGGCCGAGGCGGGCGGATCACGAGGTCAGGAGATCGAGACCACGGTGAAACCCCATCTCTACTAAAAATACAAAAAAAAAAAAAAAAGAATTTGATATTGTTTTATGGTTCTTTTTAGGTAAAATTCTATATACTATTTACTACCCTTTAAAAAATGTTTTTATAAGGGTAGTGCCCTTTATTTTAAAATTTGATATGGATGGTTTGTATGTTTGATGGCTCTCTATTTTTCCATTGTATTGCTAAACTAGGTCATCTTGAAGCAAAGAAGACAATTCACTTATAAATAGATGACCTTAAACTTTTTTTTCAACAACCTCTTGTCCAACAGATGTACAGATGACCTTAAACTTTTAACAATGAGCTGAGGAAGGTTAGTGATCTTTGCTGCCTTTGTATATATGAAAAGGTATCTATAGCATTCATCCTCCAGTAATGTAATGTTTCTGCAGGTAAGATCCCAAGAGAGTTCTGCATGTGCTCCATGGAATGTGGACAGTACCTCATCTTTTTTTTTTTTTTTTACAGATCTATTGAGATATAATTCACATACCATACAATTCACACATTTTAATGTGTACAATTCAGTGAGTTTTAGTATGTTCAGAGTTGCACAACTATCATCACAATCAATTTTAGAACATTTTCACCATCCCCAAAAGAAATCCCATACTCATTAGTAGTCACACCCCACCTCCCCATAGCCTCTCCAGCCCTAGGCAACCACTAATCTATTTTCTATCTCTAGAAATTTGCCTTGTCCGCATATTGCATGTGCATGGAATCATATGTGATTTTTTGTTTGGCTTCTTTCCCTTGGCATAATGTTTCGAGTTTCATCCGTGTTGTTATCATGTATCAGTACTTCATTCCTTTTTAATTTTTATTTTTTTAGAGATGTGCCTCACTCTGACGCCCAGGCTGGAGTGCAATGGCACAATCACAGCTCACTGCAGCCTGAAACTCCTGGGCTCAAGCGAATCTCCTGACTCAGCCTCCCAAAGTGCTGGGATTACAAGCACGAGCCACCGTGTTCATCCCATTCCTTCTTTTTTTTTTTTTTTTTTTTTAATTAATTTTTTTTTGCACACAAAAACAATAAACATTTTCTAAAAATACATACAAACAAAAAGATGCATATCAAACATATTAGGAAGGTTACACATGGGAAGTCGGGGAATAGAAATGGGGGGTGGGAGTTAAAATAAGGTAGAGAGGGACTTTACGTGGATCAGTGATAATAACTCAATCCTCTATTTGACAAAGAAGAGGGAGAAGGAAGAGGAAGAAAAAGAAAGTGGGATAAAGGATCAGAAAGGGAGGAAAATAGAAAAAATTAGAGTATGACTCCAGGGTAGACCTGTTTTGTTGTCACTGAGTTGGTTGGTTGGTTTGTCTGTTGTATTTTTCATGTTTCGCCAAGTTGGCCAGACTGGTCTCGAACTCCTAGCCCGAAGTGATCAACCCGCCTCGCCCCCCAGAGTGCCGGGACCACAGGTGTGAGCCACCACGTCCAGCCCCCACATTGCTTCTGGCCTCCATGGTAGACCTCCCAGACGGAGCGGACGGGCAGAGGCGCTCCTCACTTCTTCCCAGACACGGGGCGGCCGGGCAGAGGCGCTCCTCACTTCCCAGACGGGGCGGCCAGGCAGAGACGCTCCTCACTTCTTCCCAGACGATAGGTGGCCGGGCAGAGGCGCCCCTCACTTCCCAGACAATGGGTGGCCGGGCAGAGGCGCTCCTCACTTCCCAGACGATGGGTGGCCGGGCAGAGGCGCTCCTCACTTCCCAGACGGGGCGGCCCGGCCGAGGCGCTCCTCACTTCCCAGACGGGGCGGCCGGGCAGAGGCGCTCCTCACTTCTTCCCGGACGGGGCGGCCGGGCAGAGGCGCTCCTCACTTCCCAGACGGGGCGGCCGGGCAGAGGCGCTCCTCACTTCTTCCCGGACGGGGCGGCCGGGCAGAGGCGCTCCTCACTTCTTCCCGGACGGGGCGGCCGGGCAGAGGCGCTCCTCACTTCTTCCCGGACGGGGCGGCCGGGCAGAGGCGCTCCTCACTTCCCAGATGGGGCGGCCGGGCAGAAGCGCTCCTCACTTCTTCCCGGACGGGGCGGCCGGGCAGAGGCGCTCCTCACTTCTTCCCGGACGGGGCGGCCGGGCAGAGGCGCTCCTCACCTCCCAGACGATAGGTGGCTGGGCAGAGGCGCTCCTCATTTCACAGATGGGGCGGCCGGGCAGAGGCGCTCCTCACTTCCCAGACGGTGGGTGGCCGGGCAGAGGCGCTCCTCACTTCCCAGACGGTGGGTGGCCGGGCAGAGGCGCTCCTCTCTTCCCTGACGGGGCGGCCGGGCAGAGGCGCTCCTCACTTCCCAGACGGTGGGTGGCTGGGCAGAGGCGCTCCTCACTTCCCAGACGGTGGGTGGCCAGGCAGAGGCGCTCCTCACTTCCCAGACGGTGGGTGGCCGGGCAGAGGCGCTCCTCACTTCCCAGACGGTGGGTGGCCGGGCAGAGGCGCTCCTCACTTCCCAGACGGTGGGTGGCCGGGCAGAGGCGCTCCTCACTTCCCAGACGGTGGGTGGCCGGGCAGAGGCTCTCCTCACTTCCTAGACGGGGCGGCCGGGCAGAGGCGCTCCTCACTTCCCAGACGGGGCGGCCGGGCAGAGGCGCTCCTCACTTCCCAGACGGGGCGGCCGGGCAGAGGCGCTCCTCACTTCCCAGACGGTGGGTGGCCAGGCAGAGGCGCTCCTCACTTCCCAGACGGTGGGTGGCCGGGCAGAGGCGCTCCTCACTTCCCAGACGGTGGGTGGCCGGGCAGAGGCGCTCCTCACTTCCCAGACGGTGGGTGGCCGGGCAGAGGCGCTCCTCACTTCCCAGACGGTGGGTGGCCGGGCAGAGGCGCTCCTCACTTCCCAGACGGGACGGCCGGGCAGAGGCGCTCCTCACTTCCCAGACGGTGGGTGGCCGGGCAGAGGCGCTCCTCACTTCCCAGACGGGGCGGCCGGGCAGAGGCGCTCCTCACTTCTTCCCGGATGGGGCGGCCGGGCAGAGGCGCTCCTCACTTCTTCCCAGACGGGGCGGCCGGGCAGAGGCGCTCCTCACTTCCCAGACGGGGCGGCCGGGCAGAGGCGCTCCTCACTTCTTCCCGGATGGGGCGGCCGGGCAGAGGCGCTCCTCACTTCTTCCCAGACGGGGCGGCCGGGCAGAGGCGCTCCTCACTTCCCAGACGGGGCGGCCGGGCAGAGGCGCTCCTCACTTCTTCCCGGACGGGGCGGCCGGGCAGAGGCGCTCCTCACTTCTTCCCGGACGGGGCGGCCGGGCAGAGGCGCTCCTCACTTCTTCCCGGACGGGCGGCCGGGCAGAGGCGCTCCTCACTTCTTCCCGGACGGGGCGGCTGGGCAGAGGCGCTCCTCACTTCCCAGACGATGGGTGGCCGGGCAGAGGCTCTCCTCACTTCCCAGACGGGGCGGCCGGGCAGAGGCGCTCCTCACTTCCCAGACGGGGTGGCCGGGCAGAGGCGCTCCTCACTTCCCAGACGGTGGGTGGCCGGGCAGAGGCGCCCCTCACTTCCCAGACGGTGGGTGGCCGGGCAGAGGCGCCCCTCACTTCCCAGACGGTGGGTGGCCGGGCAGAGGTGCTCCTCACTTCCCAGACGGTGGGTGGCCGGGCAGAGGCGCTCCTCACTTCCCAGACGGTGGGTGGCCGGGCAGAGGCGCTCCTCACTTCCCAGACGGTGGGTGGCCGGGCAGAGGCGCTCCTCACTTCCCAGACGGGACGGCCGGGCAGAGGCGCTCCTCACTTCCCAGATGGGGTGGCCGGGCAGAGGTGCTCCTCACTTCCCAGACAGGGCGGCCGGGCAGAGGCGCTCCTCACCTCCCAGACGATGGGTGGCCGGGCAGAGGTTCTCCTCACCTCCCAGACGGGGCGGCCGGGCAGAGGCGCTCCTCACTTCCTCCCGGACGGGGCGGCCGGGCAGAGGCGCTCCTCACTTCCTCCCGGACGGGGCGGCCGGGCAGAGGCGCTCCTCACTTCCTCCCGGACGGGGCAGCCGGGCAGAGGCGCTCCTCACCTCCCAGACGATAGGTGGCCAGGCAGAGGCACTCCTCACTTCCCAGACGGGGCGGCCGGGCAGAGGCGCTCCTCAATTCCCAGACGATGGGTGGCCGGGCAGAGGCGCTCCTCACTTCCCAGGCGGGGCGGCCGGGCAGAGGCGCTCCTCACTTCCCAGACGATGGGTGGCCGGGCAGAGGTGCTCCTCACTTCCCAGACGGGGCGGCCGGGCAGAGGTACCCCTCACCTCTTCCCAGACGGGGCGGCCGGGCAGAGGTGCTCCTCACTTCTTCCCGGACGGGGCGCCCGGGCAGAGGCGCTCCTCACTTCCCAGATGGGGCAGCCGGGCAGAGGCGCTCCTCACTTCTTCCCGGACGGGGCGCCCGGGCAGAGGCGCTCCTCACTTCCCAGATGGGGCAGCTGGGCAGAGGCGCTCCTCACTTCTTCCCAGACAGGGCGGCCGGGCAGAGGCGCTCCTCACTTCTTCCCAGACGGGGTGGCCGGGCAGAGGCGCTCCTCACTTCCCAGACGGTGGGCGGCCGGGCAGAGGTGCTCCTCACTTCCCAGACGGTGGGTGGCCGGGCAGAGGCGCTCCTCACTTCCCAGACGGGATGGCCGGGCAGAGGCGCTCCTCACTTCCCAGACGATGGGTGGCCGGGCAGAGGCGCTCCTCACTTCCCAGACGGGGCGGCCGGGCAGAGGCGCTCCTTACTTCTTCCCGGATGGGGCGGCCGGGCAGAGGTGCCCCTCACTTCCCAGACGGGGCGGCCGGGCAGAGGCGCTCCTCACTTCCCAGACGGGGTGGCCGGGCAGAGGCGCTCCTCACTTCTTCCCGGACGGGGCGGCCGGGCAGAGGCGCTCCTCACTTCTTCCCGGATGGGGCGGCCGGGCAGAGGCGCTCCCCACCTCCCAGACGCGGCGGTGGCTGGGCAGGGGCTCGGGAGGCTGAGGCGGGCAGAGCACTCGGCGTCAGGAGCTGGCGAGCAGCGTGGCCAACATGGCGACCGCGCGCCTGCAGCCAAACGAGAAAAAGCGCGCAGTGGCGGCGCGTGGCGGCAGTCCCAGGCAGTCCGCGGCGCGGGCAGCAGCGAGCTGAGTAGATTGCAGCCTGGGCCACAGAGGGAACGAACGAAAGAAAGAAAAAGAAAGAAAGAAGGAAGGAAGGAAGGAAGGAAGGAAGGAAGGAAGGAGAAAGGAAGGAAGCCATCCCATTCCTTCTTATTGACAAACAATATTCCATTGTATGGATATACTACATTTTGTTTACTCATTTGTCAGTTGATGGACATTAGGTTTATTCCCACCTTTTGGCTATTATGTTCTATGAACGTTAGTCTAGAAATTTTGGTGTGGACATATGTCTTTCTCTTAAGTGTACACCTAGGAGTGGAATTGCTGGCTCATAGTAGAATAACTCCATGCTTTACATTTTCAGGACCCACCAAACTGTTTTCCAAAGTGCCTGCACCATTTTACACCTCCACCAGCAGTGCATGGGGGTTCTGATTTCTTTGTCGACACTTGTTATTACCTATTGTTTTCATTCTAGCCATACTAATGGGTGTGAAGTAGTATTCTGTTGTAGGTTTTGATTTGCATTTCTCTAATGACTAAGGATGTTGAGCATCTTTTTTCGTGCTATTGGTCATTTGTATATATTCTTTGGAGAAATGTCTATTTAAATGCTTTGCCAATTTTTAAATTTGGTTGTCTTTTTATTATTGAGTTTAAGAGTTCTTTATGTATTCTAAAAACAAGTTCTTTATCAGACAAATGATTTGCAAATATTTTGTTCCATTCTGTGAGTTATCTTTTCACCTTCTTGATGGTGCCCTCTAAAGCACAAAGGTTTTTAAATTTTGATTAAGTTCCATTTATCTATTTTTTTTGGTCACTTTTGCTTTTAGTGTCACATCTAAGAAAGTTTTGCCTACTCCAAAGTCATGAAGATTTTCTATTTTCTTCTAAAGATTTTATGGTTTTAGGCTGGGCGCAGTGGCTCACGCCTGTAATCCCAACACTTTGGGAAGCCGAGGCCGGTGGATCACAAGGTCAGGAGATCGAGACCATCCTGGCTAACACAGTGAAACCCCATCTCTACTAAAAATACAAAAAATTAGCTGGGCGTGGTGGTGGGTGCCTGTAGTCCCAGCTACTCAGGAGGCTGAGGCAGGAGAATGGAGTGAACCCGGGAGGCGGAGTTTGCAGTGAGCCGAGATCGTATCACTGCACTCCAGCCTGGGTGATAGAGCGAGACTCCGTCTCAAAAAAAAAAAAGATTGTATAGTTTTAGGTCTATGTTTCACTTGGAGCTAATTTTTGTGTATGGGGTGAGGTAGGGGTCCAACTTTATTATTATTGTTATTATTATCTTTTATGCATATGGATGGGCAGTTGTCCCAGCACCATTTTTTATAAGGACTATTCTTTGTCCATTGAATCATCTTGGATTGCTTATCAAAATTCAATTGATCATAAATGTAAGGGTTTTATTCTGTACTCTCAATTCTATTCCACTTATCTTTATATTTATCCTTATGCTGGTAGCACACTGTCTTGATCTAGCTTTGTAATAAGTTTTAAAAGTGTGGGATGTGAGGGTGATCTGGCTGCAACATCTGTCACTCCATTGATTGCCAGGGTTGATTTGGCTGATCTGGCTGGCTAGGCGGGTGTCCCCTTCTTCCCTCAATGCTCCACGTATGTCCCTCCTGAAGCTGCGTGCTCAGTCAAAGAGGACGACCATCCCCAATAAAGGAGGACCAGTCTTCAGTCCAGGGTATACAAGTATCTGCTCTTCCTAGCTAGAACCTCCAAACAAGTTCTCAAGGTCCATTGTAGGAGAACGTAGGGTAGTCAAGCTTCTAAGACTTCAGACACATCCTAATGAGGCGCTGCATGTGGCAGTCTGCCTTAAAAAAAAAAAAAAAAGTGGGAAATGTGACTTCTTAAACATTGTTCTCCTTTTTTCAAGACTGTTTTAGCTATTCTGGATCCCCTGTATTTTCATATGAATTTTAGCATCAGCTTTTCAATTTTTGCAAAAAGTCAGGATTTTCACAGAGATTGTGTTGAATTTGTAAATCAATTGGGAGACTATTGCCATCTTAACGATATTAAATCTTCCAATCCATGAGCATGAGATATTTTTTCATTTATTTAGGTCTTTTAAATTTTCAACAATGTTTTGAAGTTTTCAGTGCACATGTATTTCATTCTTTTGTTAAATTTATTCCTAAGTATGTTATTTTTGATGCTATTGTAAATGGAATTGAATTGTTTTCTTAATTTCACTTTCAGATTGTTCACTGCTAAAGTATAAAAATACAACATTTTTTAATATTGCTCTGCATCTTTCAACCTTGTTGGGCTCATTTGTTTGTTTGTTTGTTTGTTTGTTTTTCTTTTTTGAGACAGGATCTTGCTCTGTTAGGCCAGAGTACAGTGGCACAATCATAGCTCACTGCAACCTCAAACTCCTGGTCTCAAGCCACCTTCCCACCTCAGGCTCCCAAAGTGCTTGGATTACAGGTGTGAACCACAATGCCTGGCCTGGACTTATTTCTAATAGTTTTCTGGTGAATTCCTTAGGATTTTTTATATACAAGATCATGTCATCAGCAAACAGAGATAGTTTATTTCTACCTTTTCAATCTGGATGCCTTTTTATTTCTTTTTCTTGCATAGATCTCTTTTTCATTCCCCCTTTAGGAGGAGTCTGGCATATCTCATGAATCAGCAGGGGACTTGTTTCATTTCAACATAGGGGGCTGGCATTTCTCAGTTCCCAGAAGCAAACTCTCTCAGTTTCCAGACTCCCTGCTGTGGAAAGAGGCTTCAGCCTTGACCTCTTCAGAAAGCCAGAGGCTATTTATCGACAGAGATGGTTCCACATTTAGGCACGTGCACTATTACCTCTACACCTCCAAGCTCTCCTTCTCCAGTTGTGCGGAACTGAACTTGCTGTATGAGCAAGCATTGGGTTTGCAGCTGATGCCTTTGCTGCAGGTAAGATGCTCTTGTTTTCTGGGAGTGGTGGATCAGTAACATGGCTTTACATCAGTAAATATTGTTTCCTGTTATATATTGGTTGCTGAGATGACCCTCTTAATGGGCAAATGTAATAAATGTGTTAAAGTAATAAATAATTTCCTCATTAGTATAGGGGTGAGTAAGAAGGAAAAAAAAGTAATAAACAATACACTGAAATTACCTGCTTTTGTTTTTTCGAGACAGGGTGTCTGTTGCAATCACAGCTCAGTGCAACCTCCACCTCCCAAGCCCAAAGGATCTTCCCACCTCCCACCTCAGTCCTTCTGAGTAGCTGGGAACACAGGTGCATGCTACCATGCCCAGCCAATCCTTTCCATGTTGCCCAGATTGGTCTTGAACTCCTGGGCTCAAGTTATCCTCTCTAATTGGCCTCCCTAAGTGCTCCCTCGGCTTCCCTAAGAGCTGGGATTACAGGCATGAGACTGTATATACACCCAGCCTACATATTCTTAATAAATGATTTCATCCCAACTGTGCTTTAGTTAGACTAGTAGCCACCATGGACCCAGAATAGGATTTACTGTCCACTGAGAGGGTGCCCCTGGCTCTTGAAAATCCTATATTAAGCTACTTCTTGTTTTTGTTTTTGAATCTTAAAAGGAGAACACTTTAGACACTTTAGGATTTGCTATGTACATCATGTCTGAGATTTAAAATCTAAAAGATTTATCAAGAATATCACCTCTCATTGTGCCTGTTAGGTACACAACATGCATTTACACCAAAGCAAAAAGTTCTAATCTTGGGCCAAATGTCAAGAGAGAGGAAAAAAAAAAAACAAGTTATGCAGAATCTTTCCTCTACCATCACTTCTTTGTCTTCCAAGAAACTTTATTATTATTATTATTATTATTATTATTATTATAATAAGAGCTTCAAATATCTTTACTTATCAACCATTAAGGTACTGCCAAAAAACATTACCTTTCTTTCCTAATTTTTCTCCAAGCCACAGAAATCATTTCTGTGGCTGATCTTAAGTAGTTTATTCAGTAGTTTTTGAACAATTCTTTTTAACCTGGAAGAACTAAATATTACAACTGGGAAGGACCATTGAACATCCTCCATATTAATCCCACTGTCTGTACAAGGCGTTTATTCCATCTCTATCAGCACTAACCCAACAAGCTGCAGTGTAGCCCAGTGTACCACCAACTGTGCCTCAACACTGTTTAGAAGAAAATTGAGATAGACCATGCGTATCTGGGCCATAGAGGAATGAGAACATTTCATAGTGCGTGTTTTTATGGATGCTTACTAAATAATTCAGTGTTTTCTCTTAAAAGTATTTCTATATTTGGAAATCAGAAATTCTTTTTTTTTTTTTTTCTTTGAGATGGAGTTTCACTCTTGCCACCCAAGCTGGAGTGCAATGGTGCCATCTCGGCTCACTGCAACCTCCGCCTCCCAGGTTCAAGTGATTCTCCTGCCTCAGCCTCCTGAGTAGCTAAGATTACAGGCACCCGCCACCACGCCCAGCTAATTTTTGTATTTTTAATGTAGACGGGGTTTCACCATGTTGGCCAGGCTGATCTCGAACTCCTGACCCCAGGTGATCCACCCGCCTCAGCCTCCCAAAGTGCTGGGATTATAGGCGTGAGCCACCGCACCTGGCCTGAAAATTCCTAATATACTACCAGGCAAGTTGTTGTATTTTTTTTTCTTTTTCAAACTACCTTCTTGATTTAATTTTTTTTTTCAACTGCCCCAGGAATGGAGTACTAGAATTGTTTACAAGTGGCTTCAAAACCACTTAAATGGCCTGTCATGACAGGATTGCTGATGACTCTATGCCAAGGCATCATTTTGAGGTAGAAGGGAGGGAGTAACTTGCTTGTTGCAGAAAATCAGAGATCAAGGCAATTTTTAAAGAACACTTTAAAGAATACAAGCCTATTGTACAGTGTATTAAGCCCTTTAAACCCTTTGCTGTCCTCACTTCCCAAATTGAAACAAAATATATCAAGGAAGCAGCTTTTTTTTTTTTTTTTTTTGAGATGGAGTCTTGCTCTGTCCCAGGCTGGAGTGCAGTGGCGCTATCTCGGCTCACTGCAACCTCCGCCTCCTGAGTTCAAGCAATTCTTCTTCCTCAGCCTTCAAGTAGTGGGATTACAGGCTTGCGCCACCATGCCCGGCTAATTTTTGTGTTTTTAGTAGAGACAGGGTTTCACCATGTTGGCCAGGCTAGTCTTGAACTCCTGAGCTCAAGTGATCCGCCCGCCTTGGCCTCCCAAAGTGCTAGGATTACAGGCATGAGCCACCACGCCCAGCCACAAGCAGCTTCTAAATGGGAGGCTGCGCCTCAGAAACCAATAGGTTGGTCCAATTCCAAAGTTCCACGTTGTGTGAGGAGTAGAAGTATCTGAAGAATCATGTGGATCTGCCTCCCTAAAAAAGACTGTAGGCCGGGCACGGTGGCTCACGCTTGTAATCCCAGCACTTTGGGAGGCCGAGGCGGGCGGATCACGAGGTCAGGAGATCGAGACCACGGTGAAACCCCGTCTCTACTAAAAATACAAAAAAAAAAAATTAGCCGGGCGTAGTGGCGGGCGCCTGTAGTCCCAGCTACTCGGAGAGGCTGAGGCAGGAGAATGGCGTGAACCCGGGAGGCGGAGCTTGCAGTGAGCCGAGATTGCGCCACTGCACTCCAGCCTGGGCGACAGAGCGAGACTCTGTCTCAAAAAAAAAAAAAAAAAAGACTGTAAAACAAGTGCTTATACTTTGAAATGGTGTTGTCAAAGAAATAAATATTTGAGTTGGCCCAAGTGAAATGGTGTTTATTTCTTGAAGCAGAGTGTAAATACAGCTGGGAACCAACAGTCACCTCAAGCTAATCAACAGCTTCACACATTTCCACCACTTTCCCACTGCTAAGGCCTATCAGATGCTCAGATTTTTTTACTAAATGAGCAAATACTCTGCTTGGAGAAATTGGAGTTTGCCAATTCTTAGTCTTTAGACCCTACACAGGCAGCCCAACTTAATGCATTCACCCAGTATTTATGAAGAACATTCTGGGTTCCAGGCATTATTCCTGTGGGCTTTGGGGAAAACATAGGATGATCCAATAAAAATATAATGTGAGCCATGTATATGAGCCACTTATGTAATTTTATATTTTCTATAGCCGCATCTAAAACAGTAAAAAGAAACAGATGACATCAATTTAATAATATATTATTATACTCAAAATATTAACTATATATTCAAAGTATTCAATATCTTCAGAATGTTATTTCAACATGTAATCAATATTTAGAAATTGAGAAATTTTACATTCTTTGTACCGTGTTCAAAATCCGTTGTGTTTTATACTTACAGCACATCTCAGATTCAGACTGTCATATTTCTTTCTTTTTCTTTTTTTTTTTTTTTTTTTCTTTTTTGAGACAGAGTCTCACTGTGTTGCCCAGGTGAGAGTGCAGTGGCGCTATCTCGGCTCACTGCAACCTCCGTTTCCTGGTTCAAGAGATTCTCATGCCTCAGCCTCCCAAGTAGCTAGGATTACAGGTGTGCAGCACCACGCCCAGCTAATTTTTGTATTTTTAGTGGAGATGGGGTTTTGTTATGTTGGCCAGGCTGGTCTCAAACTCCTGGCCTCAAGCAATCTGCCCCTCAGCCTCCCAAATTGCTGGGATTACAGATGTGAGCCACCGTGCTGGGTCTCAGACTGTCACATTTCAAGTAGTCAATAACCATACGTGGCTAGTGGCTACCATATTGGGCAGCATATATCTACACTGCTCTAAACTGTTAGTACTCCTCACCATAGAGTCCTTCAGATTTAGCCCCTAACAATAAAAATGTGACTTTGCCTCCTGCTAACTAAGGTTCCCATGCACTCAACAAATGCATATTCTACTCAGAATTATCTGTGACATAGTAGGCTTTGATGGAAAGCCATGTAGAATGACCAACAAGCAGCACAAGATGGGAAGCTTCTGGAGGACAGGCACCCAGGCTCATGCTGCTGCTCTGCTCTCCACCCCTCCCCATTCCCCAAATCCCCCAACTCCACCTGCCCACCCAACCCCCACCCCTAGCCTGTAGTTGTGGCCTCCAAAGGCTTATTAGTGTCTTATTGTGTATTGAGCACCAAACTTACACCAAGTTCTGGAGATACAGCAGTGAACCCTATAGCTGCACAATGTCAGGTAGAGATAAATACTATGAAGACAATTAAAACAGTGCTTCCTGTGTAATAATGAAGGAGGAGGGCATTTCTGTATTCCAGGACTTCTTGGAATTTCAGATTGTGTTTATATGATTTTCTTTTTTTTTGTAGTTTTTGTTTATTCAATTAGTCTTTTAAACAAAAGTATATTGCTACATTTTCCCCAGTATATCATTGTTTCACTGTCCTTATAGTACTAGAATTCAGTTGAAAGAATAAAACATTTACATCGAATCTGCTTGTCTTTTAATATTCAGATGGATAGTATGTGGCAAGAAGGGTAAGGGGATAGCAAGTGACTGGAGCCAGGGAAGTGACTTCTGTATTGAGTGATCAGAGGCTGGGCATGGTGTCTCACACCTGCAATCACAACACTTTGGGAGGCCAAGGCAGGAGGATCTCTTGAGCCCAGGACAAGACCAGCCTGGGCAACATGGCAAAACCCTGTCTCTACGAAAAATTTTTTTAATTAGCCAGAGGTGATGGTGCGTGCCTGTGGTCCCAGCTACTCAGGAGACTGAGGTGGGAGGATCGCTTGAGCCCAGGAGTTTGAGGCCACAGTGAGCCATATTTACACCACTGCACTTCGGCCAGGGTGATGGAGCTAGACCTTGTCAATAAATACTTAAATAAGAAAACAGCGATCAAACAGACCTCATTGACAAGGCAACATTTGAGCAGAAATCTGAATGAAAAAGGGGCAAAGGGGTAAGGCATGCAGGTATCTGGGGAAAGAACTTACAGACATTAGTAATAGTTAGGCCAGACGCGGTGGCTCCCACCTATAATCCTAGCACTTTGGGAGTCCGAGGTGGGTGGATTACTTGAGGCCAGGTTTGGAGACCAGCCTGGCCAACATAGAGAAACCCCATCTCTGCTAAAAGCAAAAAAATTAGCCAGGCGCAGTGGCTCACACCTGTAATCCCAGCACTTTGGGAGGCCGAGGTGGGCGATCACGAGGTCAGGAGTTTGAGACCAGGCTGGCCAACATGGTGAAAGCCCATCTCAACTAAAAATACAAAAATTAGCCAGGCATGGTGTCCCATGCCTATAATCCCAGCTACTTGGGAAGCTGAGGCAGAAGAATCACTTGAACCCGAGAGGCGGAGGTTACAGTGAGCCAATATCATGCCACTGCGCTCCAGCCTAGGCAACAGAGCAAGACTCCGTCTCAAAAAAACAAACAAACACAAAAATTAGCTGGGCATGGTGGCTCATGCCTGTAATCCTAGCTGTTCTGGAGGCTGAGGCAGGAGTGTCGTTTGAATCCAGGATGTGGAGGTTGCAGGGGAACTGAGATTGTGCCATGGCACTCCAGCCTGGGCAACAGAGTGAGACTATCTCAAAAAAAAAAAAAGAGGAATAGTTAAACGCTAATACCCTGAGGTTATAGTGGCTCGTTGGCCCACTTGGAGGCCATTGTAAAGTACAGTGAGAGGTAGGGAGATGTCAAAGGTTGACGATGAGATCAAAGGAAGCCAGACCTTGCAGAACCTTGAAAGCCATGGTGAAGACACAGGATTTATTCTAAATGTTATAGGTAGCTCTTGGAGGCTGAGGCAGGAGGATTGCTTGAAGCCAGAAGTTCGAGACCAGCCTGGGCAACAAAGTGAGACCCCAACTCTACAAAAAATTAAAAAAGAAATTTAGCTAGGCATGATGGCTCATGCCTATAGTTCCAACTACTTGGGAGGCTAAGGCAGGAGGATCGCCTGAGCCAGGGAGGTCAAGGCTGCAATGAACTGTGTTTGCACCACTGTGTTCCAGCCTGGGTGACAAAGCAAGACCCTTCCTCTCTCTCTCTCTCTCTCAATATATATATGTAAAATGCTAAGTGAAAAAAACCATCATGTCAGCTAAGTGAAAGAAACAGTTTTATTGTATGATTATATGTATAGAAGATAGACACAGCTGGGTGTGGTGGCTCATGCCTATAATCCCAGCACTTTGGGAGGCTGAGGTGGGTGGATCACTTGAGCTTAGGAGTTCAAGATCAGCCTGGGCAACATGACAAAACCCCATCTCTATAACAAACAAACAAACAAATAAATAAAATAGCACCATATATTGTATGATTCTATTTATCTAAAATGTGCAGAACAGGCAAATTTATAGAGACAGAAGATAGATAAGTGGTTTCCTAGGGCTGGGGCTCAGGGTAGGAAGGATGGGTGAGTGAGAATGGAGAATGAGCAATGACTGTTACTGGGTACAGGGTTTCTTTTAGGGGTATTGAAATAGATTGTGGTGATGGTTGCTTGATTCTGTTAATAGACTAAAAGCCACTGAATTGCATGCTTTAAATGGGTAAGTTTTGTAGTATGTGAAATATATCTCAAGAAAAGAAAGAAAGTAAGGAAGGGAAGGGAAGAGAAGGGGAAGGAGGGAGGGAGGGAGAGAGAGAAGAAAGGAAGGAAGGGAAGAAGGAAGGAAGAAAGAAGGGAAGGAGGGAGGGAGGGAGAGAGGGGCTGGGCACGGTGGCTCACACCTGTAATCTCAACACTTTGGGATGCTGAGGTGGGAGGATCACCTGAGGCCAGGAGTTGGAGACCAGCCTGGGCAACATAATGAGACATCACCTCTACAAAAAATTTAAAAATTATCCAGGCATGGTAGTGTGTGCCTGTAGTCTCAGCTACTTAGAAGGCTGAAGCCAGAGGATCATATGAGCCCAGGAGTTCAAGGCTGTAGTGAGCCGAGATTTCACCACTGCATCCCACCCTGGGTGACAGAGCAAGACCTTCTCTTTAAAAAAAAAAAAAGACCGGGTACAGTGGCTCACACCTGTAATCCCAGCACTTTGGGAGGCTGAGGTGGCCAGCCTGACCAACATGGTGAAACCCCATCTCTACTAAAAATACAAAATTAGCTGGGCATGGTGGCATGCCCCTGTAATCCCAGCTACTCAGGAGGCTAAGGCAGGAGAATTGCTTGAACCCGGGAGGCGGAGGTTGCAGTGAGTCAAGATCATGCCACTGCACTCCAGCCTGGGCAGCAGAGTGAGACTCTATCTCCAAATAAAAAGAAAGATCATTGGCTGCTGGCTTAACCTTAGATCAAGAATCTGCAAACTATAGCCCATGGACGAAATTCAGCCACTACCTTTTTTGGAAAGCCCATGAGCTAAGAATGGGTTTTACATTTTTAGATGGTTAAAAAAAAATCAAAAATATTTTGTGCTATGTAAAAATCATATGAAATTCAAATTTCAGGCCAGGCGTGGTGGCTCACGCCTGTAATCCTAACACTTTGGGAGGCCAAGGCGGGCAGATCACCTGAAGTCAGGAGTTCAAGACCAGCCTGGCCAACATGGTGAAACCCCATCTCTACTAAAATATAAAAATTAGCCGGGCATGATGGCAAGTGCCTGTAATCCCAGCTACTCGGGGAGGCTGAGATGGGAGAATCGCTTGAACCCAGGAGACGGTGGTTGCAGTGAGCTGAGATCGCACCACTGCACTCCAGCCTGGGCAACTGAGGGAGACTCTGTGTCAAAAAAAAAAAAAAAAAAAAAAAATTCAAATTTCATTGCCATTGATAAAGTTTTACTGGAACACAGCTATGCTCATTTGTTTATGTGTTGTCTACGGCTGCTCTCAAGCTATAACACAGAGCTGAGTGGTTGAGTTGACAGAGACCATGTGGCTAGCAAAGCCAAGCCTAAAATATTTACTGTCAGGCCTTTCACAGAAAAAAACTTGCTGACCCCTAGCCTAGACTACAGCAGAGCAAAGGAGGAAGTAGACCAGTTAAGAGGCTCCTGCAGATGAAAGATAATGGTGGTCTAGTCTGTGGTGGTAATAGTGGTGTTAGAGGTGTTCTAACTCTGAATATGTCTTGCTGGTAGAACTGACAGGGTTTGCTGATGAATTGAATGTAGGGTGAGAGAGAATGGACAACTCCTTTGTTTCTCTCCTGAGCAACCAGATGAATGGTGGATTTTGAAGGATGTGTACACATATTTAGGGAGGAAAATCAGGAGTTAGGATCTGAACATGTTGAGTTTGAGAGACAATGAAAGGGCAATAAAACCATCCAAGTGAAGGTAAACAGGAGGCGCTGGATGTACAGGTCTGGAATTCATGGAAACAGGCATAGAGATAAAAATTTGGGAGTCATAAAAGCTGATATGTAAATCCATGAACCTGGATGTTTTGGAATACTGTATATTGTTTATAGGGGAAATACAAAGTAGTCATTACAGGTCCATACATTAATATCATAGGGCCTCCTAGAACTTCCTGTGTAATTTGGGAAGGCCACTTTACCTAAATGTAAACTGATCTGAGCCCTCCACATCCATCAGCCTAGGTAGGAGTCTCAGCTGCAGAGTATGGAATTTCCCTTCAGGGTCATTCACCAGGGTTTAAGTTTCATGGCAAATTATCGATTCTTTTTTACTTTACCCCTGAAGTCCACTGAGGACAATGTGTTAACAGGACATGCTACTTATGTTTCCTTTTTCACACCTTCTGGGGACTTCTCAGTTTGGAACTTTAAATTGTTCCACTTGTGAGCATTCTGCTACCAGCAAGCAACCCAAACACGCCTTCATTCCTTGTGCTCAAGGGAGCCAGGGAGTTTTTATGTTGATCACACAAATGACGTTTTTAAGAAAATAGACCAGTGGCAGTCTCACATTTCCCATTAGTCATGATGTGAGATTATGACTGTGATCTTGGAAAGGAAGAGGATGACATAAACAGCAGATATTCATCCCAATTGTGCAGCTTGTCTGTGGTGTGGGTAAGTGGATGACTCAAATGCAAACCTCTTGACATGGTATCAGGGCTCCTCACAGGCTGGCCCATCTGCTTGTTCTGTCTCATATCCCAACAAAGACACAGACCTACATGCAGGCAAGGCCACATACACATGCACACACACACACTTTGAAGTTCAGCCACGCCCCAAGCACCCCACATGCTTTCTCTCTACACCTTTTCACTTGCTGTTTCCTCTTCCTGGATTTCTCCCCTTTTAAGATTTGGCCTTGGCTGGGGACGGTGGCTCACGCCTGTAATCCCAACTCTTTGGGAGGCTGAGGCGGGTGGATCACTTGAGGTCAGGAGATTGAGACCAACTTGGCCAAGATGGTGAAACCCCGTCTCTACTAAAAATACAAAAATTAGCCAGGCGTGGTGGCAGGCAACTGTAATCCCAGCTATTTAGGAGGCTGAGGCAGGAGAATCGCTTGAACCGGGAGGCAGAGGTTGCAGTGAGCCAAGATTGTGCCACTGCACTCTAGCTTGAACAACAGAGCGAGACTCCATCTCAAAAAAAAAAAAAAAAAAAAAAAGATTTGGCCTAAATATGGCCCACTGGAAGACTATCCTGACATTTCCTGAGTTTTTGTCTCTGTGCTTTCATAACAGACTGAATTCCCCCATTCTAGCAGTGCTAATTCGGTTGTGATCATGTATTCATATGTCTTTCTCCCTCACTGGGCTGTACTCTTTTCATGTTTTTATGAAACAAACACCTAGCACCTCTCACAGTACCTGGCATCTGCACATGCTTAACAACATATCTGCTGAGAGAACATTCAATGTTATGCTCAAGATGACTTCTGCAGAATAAGGTGACTGGAGCCCGCAGTGAAGGGGTACGTTTGAAATGCCGAAAGCTGGGTTTGTTTGGCTTTGGGGACTGACAGCAGCTGTTCTGCACATCCTTTTGTTCTACCAGCCTCGCTTTTCTTGAGCCTTAAAGCAGTGCTGGCCCTCCTTGTCTTTACAAGGCAGTCAGGGATTTGGAAGTTCCCCCAAGCTCCTTTACCATCACATTCTTTCCAACAGACTACATCAGAGCATAAGGCATCTCTGAGAACTGCTGCTGCTTTGGAAAACCTCCGTTAAGTCCCAAAGTTCTGCCAGCAGGGTGCATTTGTCAGCCATCTTTGGCAACCACACACACACATACACATACTTCCCCACGCCATCAGTTTTATGTTGCTTCTGATTGACATATTTTTTTCACCACTATCTAGGCCAAAAGCAACATCATTTATTCTTGTGCTAGAAATTAGCCACCTGAATTCATTTAAGGTCTGTATTTCCCTTAAGAAATCCTCTCTCCAATAACTTTTTCCAGGTCATAACATGTGAAAAGTAAAATTCCTGGAAGTTGTATTCAGGCAGATGAAAGTGGACTTGAAGTCAGCCTGCAGAAGACCAGCCACACACTCTGTAGCAACTTCAGTCAGCAAAGCCAGAGGGCAGCTGGAAGCCCAGGCTCTCTGGAGTGTTCTTCATTCATTTAGCCATTCATTGAACAAAAAGGTATTGAGACCCCATAGGCCTTGTTCTAGGTGCTGCAAATACAGCAGAGGACAAAACAGCCAAGGTCCTGAGGTCTTGGGGAGGTTATATCTATTAGGGGAAACTGGCAGATCAAAAATAAGTAAGTGAGGGCCTGGGGAATGGTTTCTGTGATTTCTTACAGCACCCGAATGGCTTTCTGTGAGTAGAGGACTTGTATTTCTAGAAGTCAGAGCAAGTATTGGTTGACAGAGTTTGGGAAACAGCCTTGTTGAGGCTCCTGAGCCTAGGTCAAGGCTGATGCCTGGGCCTGGCATGCAGCATGACCTGACTGGCAAGGATGGCAATCTTTGTGGACTTGTTTTAGTTTTTCTCTTTTTTAAGATTTCTCAGGCATACCTTTCTTGGGGAAAATGGTACTGCTAACACTTTACATGCTTGGAAATAGCAGGAAATGGAGATTTCATTTCTGCAAAATAGATCATTCTCTCCTCAACTAGCACATCACCTCTCAAACTAGCTAGACTGTCACTACTGACCCATTCCAGAGGACACATCCAGTACCAAACACCTCCAAATAGGAGTGTTGTCCTGGGCAGGGATTTCTCTCCCCTTCTCCCCACCACAGGCCTCCTCCCACGTGGCCAATTTAGAGTTGTTCAAGGGCACTATTATTTTCCCCACTGAGACAGAATCTTGGGAGTTGAATCTGCAGGTGAAGTAAGTGGCAGATTCAAGTTCCTGTGATGCAGTCCACTGAGCATGGGCTTGGAGTGCTACGCTCCCCTAGCTGACTCCCTAGTTTCACTCTTTTCTTGCTACTTCGCCTACTGTCTTTCTGTCCATCACAAATCAGACCCAAGCTAAACCCTTTCTTCTTGCCATCCTCTCTCCCTCTCCTTCATCCCTATCCCTCTCCCCCTTCGGTCTTCCCTCTGGCCTCCAGATCCCAAGGAGGAATCCCTGTCTTCATTGTCCTCTGAACATTATAGGCTCTGCCCATTGTAGTCTTGTGCTGGTTTTTCCTGTGGTTTTGGATACTGAACATCTTTCCATCTTTCTCAGTTTTATGAGTGCAGCCTACTTCTCTGTTCGCTCCTTTGGAGATCTCCCATGTTTCTTTTTGCTTTTCTTTGCAGAGAATCAGCCCTCCAGCCCTTCCTTTTCTTTTCTTTTCTTTTTTTTTTTTCAGCTGAAGTCTCTCTCTGTCTCCTAGGCTTGAGTGCAGTGGCATGATCTCGGCTCACTGAAACCTCTGCCTCCTGGGTTCAAATGATTGCCTTAGCCTCCAGAGTAGCTGGGACTACAGGCATGCACCACCAAGCCTGGCTAATTTTTTATATATTTAGTAGAGATGGGGTTTCGCCATGTTGGCCAGGCTTGTCTCAAACTCCTGACCTCAAGTGATCTGCCCAGCTCGGCCTCCCAAAGTGCTGGGATTACAGGTGTGAGCCACCGCACCTGGCTAGCCCTCCATTTTCATGCATTCTTTCATATGCATGCTAGGTTCTAGAATACAAAATGGGGATGCATCAAACCAGCCTTTCCCCAGGAAGCTTGGTATAGGGGGGAGAACTGGCCTGAAACTGAGCCAGAGGCCTGCAGAGAGAAGTGAAAGTGTTGGGTGTCTGTGGGAACAAAGTGGGAGGATGACCCATTCTGGCTCGGAGAGGCTCCAGGCTCTTCAGGAAGAGAATGGGGAGGAGTATTCTGGGCAGATGGAACAGCATACACAAAGCTGGGGAGGTGTCAAAGAACATGATGTGTTTTTGGAGTTTTGTGGAGTTTAGTGTCATTGATGATGGGGTGTAAACATAAAGAATGATGGGAGATGAGGCTGGAAAGGTAATTTAGCCTGTGCGCAGTGGCTCAAGCCTGTAATCCCAACACTTTGGGAGGCCGAGGTGGGAGGATCATTTGAGCTAAGGAGTTTGAGACCAGCCTGGGCCACATAGCAAGACCTCATCTCTACAAACATCAAAAAGTTAATGGGGCGTTGTGGCACACAGCTGTGGTCCAGCTACTTGGGAGGTTGAGGCAGGAGGATTGTTTAAGCCCACGAGGTCAAGGCTGCAATGAGCCATGATGATTGTACTACTGCACTCCAGCCTGGGCGACACAGCAAGGCCCTATAAAAAAAAAGAAAGGAAGGAAGGAGGGAGGGAGGGAGGGAGGAAGGAAGGAAGGAAGGAAGGAAGGAAGGAAGGAAGGAAGGAAGGAAATTTAGGATATGACCTCCAAGAGGAAGGAAATTAACATACTATTTCATTTAATCTTTACAACAGCTTCCAGATTTTACTGCCTCCACTTTGCCAGTGAGGAACCTGAGGCTTGAAGAAGTTACATGACAAGTGGAAGTCAGCAGAGGCTGGGAAAAGTAGGGGGAGGAAAGGGGATGAAGAGAATTTGGATAATGGGTACAAAAATACAGTCAGATAAAAAGAATAAGTTCTTGTATTTGGTAGTACGCTAGGAATAATATAGTTAACAATAATATATTGTGTATTTCAAACTAGCTAGAAGAAAATCATTGGAATATTTCCATCACAAAGAAAAGATAAATGTTTGAGGTGATGGGTCTGGCCAGTGGTTCATGCCTATAATCCTAGGAGGCCAATATGGGAGGATCACTTGAGCCCAGGAGTTCAAGACCAGCCTGGGCAACATGGCAAAGCCCTGTCTTTACAAAAAACTTAAAACTTAGCTGGCTGTGGGCCAGGCGTGGTGGCTCATGCCTGCAATCCCAGTACTTTGGGAGGCTGAAGCAGGCAGATCACTTGAGTCCAGGAGTTTGAGACCAACCAGGGCAATGTGGCGAAACCCCACCTCTACTAAAAATACAAAAAAATTAGCTAGGTGCGGTGGTGCATGCCTGTGGTCCCAGCTATTCGGGAGGCTGAGGTGGGAGGATCACCTGAGCCTGGGAGGCAGAGGTTGCAGTGAGCCAAGATTGTGCCACTGCACTCCAGCCTGGGCAACAGAGTGAGACCTTGTCTCAAAAAAAAAAAATTTAGCAGGGTGTCGTGATGTGCACCTGTGGTCCCAACTACTCAGGAGGGTGAGGTGGGAGGATCAGTTGAGCCCAGTAGGTCGAGGCTGCAGTGAGCTGTGATCATGCCACTGCACTCCAGACTAGGTGATAGAGTGAGACTCTGTCTCAAAAAAAAAAAAAAAAAATGACGTGATGGATATCTTCATTACCCTGAATTAATCATTATACATTGTATCCATGTATCAAAATATCACATGTACCCCCAAAATATGAACAACTATTACATATCAATAAAAAGAAAACAGTTGCTAAGGGCTTGGGCTCCAGAGTCCTGGGTTTCGTTCCTAGTATCTCCACTTACTTGGTGCACTTAGTCCCCTACCTCTTCCTGGACCTAGCTTCCCATGTGCTCAAAGGGAGTGATGATACCAGAGCCTACTTTGTTGTCAGGGGAAGATTGGAAGGATTCAGTTTAAAAGTCCATGGGTAATAAATGTTAGCTCTTAAGTGACAGAGTCAGAATTTACCCCAGATATGCTGAGTTCAAAGACCTTGTGCTTTTCGTGTATACCCTACTCCCTCCATTGATTGTGAAGGACCTTATGTGCAATGCAAAGGAGAGTCTGGATTTATCCCATAGCAACAGGAAACACTAAAGTTTTTTAAGATGAGGAGTGATTTGGACTCACCTCATATGTTTGCAAGACCACTGTGTGGAGAGGACCTGGGGGCTGGGGGACCAGGACTAGGGGAAAGGAAAGGAGAGAAAATGGAGAGTCAGGATGGGCATGGTGGCTCACACCTATAATCCCAGCACCAGCCGAGGCTGGTGGATCATTTGAGGCCAGGAGTTCAAGACCAGCCTGGCCAACATGGTGAAACCCCATCTCTACTAGAAATCCAAAAATTAGCCAGGCATGGTGGCGGGCACCTGTAACCCCAGGTACTCGGGAGGCTGAGGCAGGAGAATCACTTGAACCTAGGAGGCGGAGGTTGCAGTGAGCCTAGATTGCACCACTGCACTCCAGCCTGGGTGATAGAGCGAGACTCTAATGTTCCCTTCTAATGCTGTGGAAAGAAATCCCAGGGTTCCTGGAGGTCCAGAAACTTCATAACGGACACTGGCTCTAATCTCAGTATACATAAATTGTGGTCTTTCATATCTTCTCTCCCAAACTGAGAGCTTCTTGAGGGCAGGCACAGTGTCTGACTGTGGCCCTGGTGATGCACAATGAGTATTTCTCAAATGAAAGACGGTCTTCCAGCGTTCCACGCACACACTGTCTCCCCCATTGTTCACTGCCACAGGAAAGTACTCCCCACGATCCCACCTTTGCCCAGTGCTTTTGCAAACCCTCCAGCCATCCGAGGTGGGAAAGATTCTCCCACTCTGGCCTGCCTTCTTTTGCATTGACCTTAAGTGATTATGTGGGCACAGTTTATAGCTTGGCCACCAGAGGGCTAGTCTCAATGCTCAGGATTTTTGAGAGCAACTTCACAAGGGCTTCATTGACATAGCAGCATTTAGAGGCAGATTATTTGTTGGTTTCAGACTGAATCTGGGGCACCTGTCCATTTTTAGGATCTGGTGCCTTTAAAGTACCACTTGCACTGCTATATCCGGAAATTTATTGGGAAAATATTATGTATCTTCTTCTAGCGTAAAGACAGAAAAAAAAAAAAAAAGGGAGGGGTGCTGATGTTATGGTAATCTGCCCCCTGCAAGACTTTTGAGGGAGAACGGGTCCCTGGGTAAGGGCGGCACAAACACCGCCCTGGGCTTCAGGCTTGCCTAGTTGGGGTGCTCCACTCCAGCCTCAGCCCACCCCTGGTTGCCTGATCCTTCAAGCTGACAAGTTCTGGACTTGGAAGACTGCTTGGGCAGGCCACAAAGCCTTTGACCTCAGCCGCCTCATCAGTAAGACACTCACCAACCACATCTGTCTCACAGTATCATGTCATGGTAAATGAGCAAATGTGTGTCAAGTGCGTTGAAAAATGTGGAGTCCTGTGGCAATATAAGACATGTTTATTATACCTCAATCTCACCACTTAGATCACTACCCAGGGTTAGGATGAACACAAACAATAGCAAATCACAATTATAACAGGTAGAAAGTGGTTTTGAGTACTTGAAGGAAAATGATAGCAGAAAATAACAAGTTTTTAATGATTAAATAGAAATTACTCTTTAGATTGTGCAAGATAAATTACTATTACTCAACATAAAATTATAACAAAACTTATTTCAAAAATCAGAAGAGAAATAATCATTGGGACTTTGAATATCAGCATGTCACCCTATAGCCCTACATTTTTACATTTTTGTGTGATCGCCTAATTTATTTCAAAACACTTTAAGTTGCTGGGCATGGTGGTTCATGCCTGTGATCTCAACACTTTGGGAGGCTGAGGCGGATGGATCACCTGAGGTCAGGAGTTCAAGGCCAGCCTGGCCAACATGGTGAAACTCTGTCTCTACTAAAAATAAAAAAAAAATTAGCCGGGCGTGGTGGCAGGTGCCTGTAATCCCAGCTACTCGAGAGGCTGAGGCAGGAGAATCGCTTGAACCCAGGAGGTGGAGGTGGAGGTTGCAGTGAGCGGAGATCACACCACTGCACTCCAGCCTGGGCAACAAAACGAGACTCTGTCTCAAAAAAAAAAAAAAAAAGTAAGTCACATACTGTTTTTCCTGATCTTCACACTAGAATTGGTAGATAGTTACTTGGTTTAGATTCTCAAGATAGTACTCTTCATTATCTAACAGACTCTAGATAACCTGAAGGAAGGGAAACACCATCTACGCGTGCGGCCTGCAGACATACCTGTTGCTGAGAGAGCATCTCTGAACTACTGGCGTACATGGAAGTGTATTAGCAAACCCTCAGAATTTCCAATCAAAAGCCCAGCCTTCACAGGTAAATTGGGATAGGCTGGCCCTCCCTAAACCCCACACCAACTTTCCCCCTCCTCACCCTAACAGAAGTGGCTTCCATCCAGAGAGCAGAGACTGCCTGATTTCTGAGGCAGTCTCTGTCATCTTCTTTGATCTTCTGCCCTGCCACAGGCCCTCTCCATGGCTGCTTGCCTGCTGGAACCAACATCCTCCTCCACGCTCACTCCTCTGCATTCTGGCTTCACGTGGGCAAGGCGAGGCTTCATTCCACTCCCTCCTATTCATCAGGGAACGCCACCATTCTTTCGAGTTTCCTCCAACCACCACACACAGAATGTCCCCAAATGATCACTGTCTGATGGGTGCCTGGCAGCATAGTTCAGCCTATCTGAGACATGAGTACAAAGCATTTATGATTGTTGATGGAGTTTAGCTTCCAGGAGTGTCAAAAGCATCTATTCTGTCTGTGGATCACTGTGTTTGGTTTGATGAATTAGAAAGAATCAAATGGGTAAATGAATTTAATGACTTTGGGTACATAAGTCAAAATGTCACATGTCCCACTGCCCTTCACTGTTTATAGAAAAAAAAATAGATTTCCAGCTGGGCACAGTGGCTTATGCCTATAATCCCAGCATTTTGGGAGGCTGAGGCAGATGGATCACGTGAGGTCAGGAGTTCGAGACCAGCCTGACAACATGGTGAAACCCCATCTCTACTGAAAATACAAAAATTTGCTGGGTGTGGTGGCACGTGCCTGTAGTCCCAGCTACTTGGGAGGCTGAGACAGGAGAACCAGTTGAATCTGAGAGACAGAGGTTGCAGTGAGCTGAGATGGCACCACTATACTCCAGCCTGGGCAAAAGAGTGAGACTCCATCTCAAAAAAGAAAAGAAAAAAAAATAGACTTCCATGCCCCACTCCCTACCACACTCCTTCCAAACCTTAGGGCTACAACTGAAAAGATAAAGAAGGAAGATGTGTCTGGCAAGTGGCAAGGACCATATCCTGGGGGGGGTCTCTCTAGCATCCTCTGGGGCCCCTGGGTCAGTGAAAGCCCTGCTGGAATCAGATCCCTGGCTTCTGAGAGGTGGCGACATTGCCTGTATGTTCTCTTCCAGCCCTACATGACAATAAGGCACCTCTGGGACTCATGGACACACCCCTGTTAGACACAGAAGAGGAGGTGCACTACTGCTTCCTGCCCCTAGACCTGGTGGCCAAATATCCTAGCCTAGTGACTGAAGACAACCTGCTGTGGCTGGCTGAGACGGTGGCCCTCATCGAGTGCGAGTGCAGCGAGTTCCGCTTCATTGGTGATTGCTGTGTCCAGGGGTGGGGCTGGGGGCGGGCTGATAAGGCCCATTCACCCCTCCCCATCACATGTCCCACAGAGGCCCAGCTTGGTGCTCAGGGCCTCAGGAGCTTCCCTGGGCAGAGGTGGCGGAAGCATGACAGAGCCTTCCAGGAAGCAAGCAGATTCCAGCATTAGAATCTCACTAGACTCAGGGCTATTTTATTCCCTATTTGTTTTGGGATGGCCTGGCTGTAAAAGTGTCAGGCACTGGAAAGTGTCAGGGACCACAGGAGTTGGTGTGAAGGGCAGGGAGCTCAGTTGGTTGCCAGTCGGCTTCTCTTCTTACTCTGCCCTTATGTATCCAACTGGCTTTCAGGCCTCAGTTCCTCTCACCATAAAATGAGGAATCTAGATTGTTTCAAAGGATGGTGCTACCTGCTCTTAATGTCAGCAAACTCAGAATAAAAGGGAAGGAGGGTGGATGGTGACATGTTCCCCTGAGTCATAGCAGAATTGTCCACTTGAGGTAGTGGCCTAAGGAAGGATGAGATTTTCCACCTTTGACAGAGACAGCCTCTCTCCCCCTACTGCCCCAGGATGAGCTCTGTTTGGGATGTGAACTGAATGATCTCTTTGACCCCAAGATGCTACTGCTGTCTAGATAGATAGGGCAGTAAACACTCAAGTTACACTAGGAGCCCAAATGTCTGGAACCCCAGTCATTCATATTCATGGTCACCTAGAAAGTTGTCTGTGATGTGCTTCTGTATCTCTAAGTTGATTCACACAGGACATTAGCGTTGGCTCCATCTCTGCCTCCCATACTGCAGTCCAGGCAGGGACAAACTGCAAGTGCCACCCGCCAGCCCAGGCTCGGCTGGGCCCCTCCTCTCTAAGCAGCAAGACAACTCCCTCTTTTGGAATGACCTGCTCTTGGGTCAAGACTCACAGGGTAAGTCTCAGGGCCAGTGTGCCCACCAGGAGGGCCTGGCTTGGGAGCCCCAGGCCAAGCCACGGGAGGCCACACCCACGGCCTCAGACACAGGAAAACAAAGTAATGTGGGGTCTTTCACCTTGAAAACCACACACTCAAAGCTAATCTAATAAGGTATGTTGATAAGTTGTTTCAGAATAAGGAGAACCTAGGATAAGTTATAGCACCAGAAACCTGCCAAAACCAGGACCTATGGTTAAACCAGAAATAGCCTCATTAACTCACTGTGTTCCCTTTTGTTTTTCAAGTGAATTTTCTTCGCTCACAGAAGATTTTACTACCAGATAATTTCTCCAACATTGATGTATTAGAAGCAGAAGTGGAAATTCTGGAAATCCCTGCACTCACTGAAGCCGTAAGGTGGTACCGGATGAACGTGGGTATGTCACCAGGAAACCTTGGCCCCACCTTGACAGTCTTGGCTTGACCTGGAAAAGCCAAGAACAATCTTCCCTCCCACAACCACTTCGGGCTTTGGGGGTTAGTGAGAGAATTGGGTCTTCTGGCTGACTCTGAATCCAAGAAGAGGATTCACAGCCTGAAACCCTGCATGCTGCTCTGCCGGCTCAGCCTTCCCACTGAGGGTGGGGAGTGGGCAACCAGCCAGGGGTATAGAAAGCCCAGCCCAGCCTGGATCAGGAGGAGCCCAGCCCGGGTGGGGAGCCAGGCTGGAATGTCCTGGGCCTGAAGGCAGGCTTCTCAGGGGCAGGGGAGGTCTGCCCGGCTCGTGAAAGTGGTGGGGACTAAGAGCACCCACCAGCCATTCCCATCCTTCCTCTTCCAGGCACGGTTGGAGGTGTGGGAAATGCTCAGTGCTTCATGCGTCTCACCCGCCCCCAAATTCCCTCGTCATCTCACGTGGAAACCCCCGGCCGCTGTGCCTGTTTCTGCCTATTCCTGACGCTTGCTGATCCCTGTCCAGCCTAAGCCTTCGTGCTCCCAGCCCTACCTCATTCCAGTTTGTTCTTCCCCTCAGGGTTTCCTCAGGGCCGTTCATCATTCCATTTCCCCACTCCACCTCCATGGAAGATACTGTGCATGTTATAGGGCGCCAGCTACCTGAGCATGGCTTCAGCCGCCATCCTGAGAATGTGTAGAACTGCATTGCACATGGGAAGTTTGGCCTGGACATCACCAGACATTTATCCCATGGCAATCAGGCCTTTCCTTATCTTCAGGCATAGATTTCCCAGCCTTCTCCCAGACAAACAGAAACCCATCCTCTTGGCCAGGTGCTGGTGGCTGCCTGTAATCCTAGCACTTTGAGAGGCCAACGCAAGCAGATCACTTGAGGTCAGGAGTTCGAGACCAGCCTGGCCAACATGGTGAAACCCCATCTCTACTAAAATACAAAAATTAGCCAGGCATGGTGGCACACACCTGTAATCCCAGAAACTTGGGAGGCTGAGGCAGGAGAACTGCTTGAACCCAGGAGGTGGAGGCTGCAGTGAGCCGAGATCATGCCACTGCACTCAAGCCTGGGTGACAGAGCGAGACTCCTTCTCAAAAAAGAAACCCATCCTCTTTGTGGGGAGTGGCATGCTCCAGCAGGTCTCAGGACCCTGTCCCAGGGCCTTATAATCCGCTTCAGGCGGTGTGAGTTCAGCTCCTTCCCTCAAAGCCTTCTACTCCTCAGAGAACACAAATCATTGTGAGACAGTAGCGTAGTCCCTGCTCCACAGAGCAATGCAAAGATGGAGGAAGTGTGTTGACAGTCAGGCTCTGGAAGCTGGCAGCACTCCTCAAACACAAAAGTGGCTTTAGCTTTCTACAAAGCATCACAATAAGGGCAACAGCTGTGGTAACCTTGGAGATGGATAGAGCTGACCTCAAATCCTAGCCCTGCCCCTGCCTAGCTTTGCAGTTTAGGGCAAGATACTTCATTAGCCTCTCAGGGCAGGTTCTTCAACATGAAATGATGATAGCCCTACCCCCTCTTGTAGGGTTGCTCTGAGGATTGGAGATGATCCACGAACATCCCCCAGCAGTGTGCCCACTGGCACATCGTTGCCATGGGAGCAGGGTCCTGAAGGCTGTGATAACTGTATTCTCTGGACTGTACCCTGGGCCCACTATAGGAGAAAAAGGTCCCATCCATAAACCAGCAACCCAAATACCCACCCTGAAAATAATGCCACACAGTATGTCTCTGGGAGAAATTCTGCCCAGGAGAGCCAGCAATAGGGGCTGTGAATCCAGGAAGCCTGTAACACACATTGAGTTTCCAGGCTATGGTTGCCATTCTTTACCCTTGGATGGTTACAGAAGAGCTTGGAACTAATGGAGACTCCTGCAGGGGCTGGGGCCAGATGGCTGCTTTCCTGAAACTTAGGAAATTCAGATGCTAGTGATAGAGCAAATGAATCCCCCCACTCCCAACTCACCTCCCAACAAATAGTTATGACTTCTAAGCCTGAGTATACAAAAAAATTATACTGATTTTGAGAAGATCTCGATTTGGACTGTGCAAGGAAATATTCTTCCTCTTAGTCTCCTCGGTACAATGGAGGCAGCAGTAGGAACCGAGCCCCAAAGCCTCCAATCCAGCTATGACCATGGGGGGCCTAGGAGTCACCCCTTTCTCCCTGACACAGGTGGCTGTTCCCGGACCACCTGTCCTCCCCTGAGCCCCGGGAAGGGGGCCTGCACAGCTAGCCTGGAGTCCGTGAAACCGCTCTACACGATGGCCCTGGGTCTGCTGGTCAAGTACCCGGACTCTGCACTGGGCCAGCTTCGCATCGAGAGCACGCTAGACGGAAGCCGACTGTACATCACAGGGAACGGCGTCCTCTTTCAGCATGTCAAGTGAGGCCCTCCTTAGGGCACGCTGAGTCCCATCACCCTTGGCTCTGCCCTTCCCTCTAGGAATAACCTGGGGCCTTTCCCACTAGCCAGAGGTGAAGTGTGTCCTTGGGGCCAGCCCATCATTTTAGCCATTCCCATCACCAGCACCGCCACACTACCACCAGGTTAGGGCCTCAAAGGAGAGGGCTGGTGCCAAGGTACAAGGGTGGCTAAGGTTCAAAGGCTTCAGACCATTTCCTATTTCTGTCCTCTGCAGTCCATTTCCCTGGTTCTAGCCCTGTGCTAGGTCTGAGGTCACCAGGCCACAGTCAGGGAGCTGGGTACCTCCCTGTGCAGACCCCTCTACAAAGGTCCTCTGCCACTCTTGGGAGGCTCACTGGACACACAGAATGGCCAGAGCCAGGGGTGAGCCCCCTTAGAAGCAGGGCAGGGCAGGCCAGGCCAGGCTTCCCAGAGGTGCTGATCCTCGGCCTTTGCCTTATGGGATGAGCTCAGGATGTCCTCATTAGTGCAGGGGCAAGGAATCCAACCCTGTTTTGTAGATGGGCAAACTGAGGTGCATAACAACAGAGCAACTCTCTGAGGGTCACAAACAGACTGGCACCAAAATCGAAAGTAGAAGTGGGTTTTCTGGAGCCCCTGGGAGAGGGTCTGCTGACCCTGAATGCTGTCTTTTCCCAGTATTGTTGTTTTGGGCTGTTTTGGCCCATAAAGTCTATATCTTTCAGAGATGTCCACCCTGATGTCACAGAGGGCAAAGACAAGTGCCTTGGAAGGGAGGGTTTGGAGAACGGGGTTGATGTTTAGACCCCAGCCTTTTTCCAAGACCGTGGCAGGCTGCAGCACAGTGACTGAGATGTCTTGGGCAGATGCGTATGGGGCAAGAAGGGAGTGGCTGGGCCCTGGGCTGGCCCTGGAACCTGAAACAGGGCCTGGAGACATGAAATTAGTCCATTTAGAGGGCTTTGCTGAAATAAGTCAAGCTCAGCTCCAAAAATGTGACCTGTTGTCCAGGCTTACTCTCCTACAAGGTTAAACAGATTTCCAGTTAAAACAAGGAAACGGGCCGGGCGTGGTGGCTCACGCCTGTAATCCCAGCACTTTGGGAGGCCAAGGCAGGCAGATCATGAGGTCAAGAGATTGAGACCATCCTGGCCTACATGGTGAAACCCCGTCTCTACTAAAAATACAAAAAATTAGCTGGGCGTGGTGGCGGGCGCCTGTAGTCCAGCTACTCAGGAGGCTGAGGCAGGAGAATGGCGTGAACCCGGGAGGCGGAGCTTGCAGTGAGCCGAGATCGCGCCACTGATCGCGCCACTGCACTCCAGCCTGGGTGACAGAGTGAGACTCCATCTCAAAAAAAAAAGAAAGAAACCCAGTCTCTATTACAAAAAAAAAACATTAGCTGGGCGTGGTGGCGGGCGCCTGTAGCTACTTGGGAGGCTGAGGCAGAAGAATCGCTTGAACCTGGGAGGCGAAGGTTGCAGTGAGCCAAGATCATGTCACTGCACTTCAGCCTGGCGACAGAGTGAGACTCCATCTTAAAAACAAACAAACAAACAAACAAACAAAAGGAAACGATGTTAATGATGCCTGATTTGAGCCAGTGTTGTGGCAAGGCATCCTAGGCATGGAAAGTTTACAGGCTCAACTCTCTTGGGGTGCAATGCTGATGTTCTTCATAATAGACCTTTCCTCTGGGCAGGAACTGGCTGGGGACTTGCCGGCTGCCCCTGACAGAGACCATTTCCGAGGTATATGAGCTCTGTGCCTTCCTAGACAAAAGGGACATCACCTACGAGCCAATGAAAGTGGCTTTGAAGACTTATCTGGAGCCAAGGACTTTGGCACCCATGGATGTGCTCAGTAAGTGAGAAAGCTTCTAGGTTTGAATTTAGCATCAGGGGAGTATCTGGGAGATTGGAGGGAACAGATGAGGTGGCCAGGATGAGGAACTGTAGATGGAGGAGGAGGGGAAAGCCAGGCCAATATTTTGGATTTTTACAAAAGGGAAACTTTCATGTTAAGTGCTCCCTCCTCATCTCCAAGCCCACAATTCGTCTCCAGCAGCAGACAGGGCTGTTACCCAATCTGGGGCCACGCAGGACCCCCAGGGCAGACCTGCCTTGACCCTGGGAGCTGACTTGCTGTGCTTCTTACAGCCATGCAGGGAGGAGCATCCTCTGTTAAACAGAGCTGTCCCTGGGTCCATTTAACAGCCAAAAAATAGGTACAGAGAAGAAACCTCGCTCAAGTTACACAGTGGTCAAGCTGGGGTTTGACTGAGTCCAAAGCTAATGTTTTCACCAGCTGCCTATAACTTCTTATTACCAAAAATTTGGGGGGCAAAGTTAAAGCTGTATCACTATCATTTAGCAACATCCGACATTTATTGAGTACCGGCCATATACCAGGACAGCAGTAGACACTGGCGGTACAGAAGTAAGCAACACAGACTTAGTCCCTGTCTTCCTGGACTTCACAGTCTAGTTGTATACATCTTATCTCTTAGTTGTATAATCTAGTTATATACCCTTCATTCATTACAGAGCTCATTAGAAACTGCTTCCCAAACATCAGAACAAGGCCTACATATAGTCATCTCCAGGAAAAGAGTCATGGGTTCATCTTCCCAGCATACAGCCCCCATTCTCCAGACATGCCTAGAGGCTTAGTCTCATAAAAGTGACAGGGATTTGATAAGAGTTGGCTCCATGACATTTGCCAAACCATGAACACAAACACACAGAGGGAGATTCCTAGCTTCAGTCTGAGTGGCCACATGAAAAGCTACACACTCAGGACACACCCAACCAGAAACTGGAGGCAGCTGGCATTGTAGGTGGACAGGGTCATCAACCCAGCTTTCCTGAGGGAGGAGGGTCAGGTGAAGAGGGCCAGTGCCCTTTCCCGCCTCACCACCCAGGAAACCTTGCAGCAAGCAAGGTTTATGTCAGGGATTTCTGCTGCTTCTCAGAGTAGGCAACACAATATGACTGAGGAAAGATATTGAGACTTAACATGAAATACACTACTGACCAAAGGGCCCTACCTGCTTTCCCTTCTGGCCATATGATGATGTGTTCTATCTCCTGGATTCCCATAGATGAGTGGACGGCAGAGATCACTGTGTATTCCCCACAACAGATAATCAAAGTGTATGTTGGAAGCCACTGGTACGCAACCACCCTGCAGACACTGCTGAAGGTACTGACGGCCTTGGCCGCCCTGCTCCCCATCTGGCATCACCACCTGAGCTGCTCTGGGGGCCATCACCTGGCCCTCACACAGCTTCCAGCACTTGCTTAGAACAAAGACTTTCCCGCCAGGCGCAGTTGCTCATGCCTGTAATCCCAGCACTGTGGGAGGCTGACGCGGGCAGATCACGAGGTCAGGAGTTCAAGACCAGCCTGACCAACATGGTGAAACCCCGTCTGTACTAAAAATACAAAAATTAGCTGGGTGTGATGGCACGTGCCTGTAATCCCAGCTACTTGGGAGGCTGAGGCACCAGAATCGCTTGAACCCAGGAGATAGAGGTTGCAGTGAGCCGAGATTGCGCCACTGCACTCCAACCTGGGTGACGGAGTGACTCTGCCTCAAAAAACAAAACAAAACAGAGTGCAAGTGGACTGAGTGGCCTGCTGGGAATGCCCTCCGGAGTTTGGGTAGGGAGGGGGCCAGCTCTGAGGGACCTGGACTGAGAAGGAGGTACGGTGGGCTTCCAAATGCCTTGAGAGGGTGGTCTAGGGGCCATCAAAAGTTGAAGCAGGGATGATGTGCTTCTTCCTGGAAGCTCTGCTCCCCACCATGGTTCCCTGTGACTGACAAGACAGGGAGATGGAAATCTCAAAGCCTCTGCTCTAGTGTAGTTGGAAAAGGGGAGTGAGAGAAGATTGACCTGCCCCTTCCCAAAGACCTAGCATCTGAGACTGAGTCTGGTGTCCAACCCCCTCCAGTATCCAGAACTGCTGTCCAACCCTCAGAAAGTGTACTGGATCACATATGGACAAACCCTGCTCATCCACGGGGATGGCCAGATGTTCCGACACATTCTCAACTTCCTGAGACTTGGCAAACTGTTTTTACCATCTGAATTTAAGTAAGTGAGGCAAGGACACAGTAAGATGAAATCACGAAGGCTGACCCCTCCCTTAGCAACAAAGGAGACCTTCAGGGAGGCGGTTATTTTATTTCCATTGTGGGAACTGTTGGCAGCGGCAGCTCCAGGAGCTCATGCCCCCTCCCACACTCCCACCCTAGCTGCCCAGCTGGATATCTCCTTGTTTGCAGGGAATGGCCCCTCTTCTGCCAGGAGGTGGAGGAATACCACATTCCATCTCTCTCAGAAGCCCTTGCACAATGTGAAGCATACAAGTAAGGAAACTTTATTACGACTCTATGTTTAGAATTTGGTCCTTTAAATTCCTCTTGAAATCCTGTCCTAAGTCCCACTCCTAGAGGATCCTGTTCTCCTTGGGGTTGAGGGAGTGAAGCAGGTCCAGGATTGGCCAGTGACCTAGGCAAAACCCTTTAAGAGCCCCTTCTTCCCTACTGTCTAGCATTAACTCCCAGCCAAAGGGCAGATCTGACCAACTGGCCAATGGCCTGATGGAAGTCTCTACTCACTAACCAACCCCTCTTGGTTTCTGCAGGTCATGGACTCAGGAGAAAGAATCTGAAAATGAAGAAGCTTTTCCCATCAGGAGGCTGCACATGGTGACAGAAGGGCCAGGGTCACTGGTGGAGTTCAGTAGAGACACTAAAGAAGTAAGCCCCAGCCTTCTCTGGTTGGTGTTGTCCTCAAAAACCACTACCACCAGGCTCAGGGTGGATGGGGGTAGGCTCAGCTACTGAGGGGTGCAGCAAAATGAAAGAGCAGGGCCTACATGGGTTCCTAGGACAGGACTTGGCTTCTGAACTGTGAAGGAGGCACAGGAACTTACTGGCCACTTGTGGCCTGTGATGCTGATTGTATCTCCTGTTGGAATGACAGGCCACTGGGCTGGCACCACCCCCACTCAGCCTGAGCAAAGCTCAAATAAGTGACCCCTGTCAGGGATGGGATTGTTCGGGGAGAGCAAGTGAAGTCTTGGAGGCCCAGCTTATTAGATCTTGGGCAAGGCGTTGATGTCCATGCCCAACCTATCCAGAGTTACTGTGCCCTTCCCTCCCCAGACCACAGCCTACATGCCTGTGGACTTCGAAGACTGCAGTGACAGGACTCCATGGAACAAGGCTAAGGGAAACCTGGCGGGGTCCAACCAGATGGAGGAGGCTGAGCAGTACGCTCGGCCCATCCAGGTGTCCCTATGCCGAAATGCCAAGAGGGCTGGCAACCCTAGCACATACTCACACTGCCCTGGCTTGTGTACCAATCCTGGACACTGGGGGAGCCACCCTGAGAGCCCCTCAAAGAAGAAATGCACCACAATCAACTTCACACAGAAATCTGAAACCAAAGACCCTCCTGCCACTCCCATGCAAAAACTCATCTCCCTGGTGAGAGAATGGGACATGGTCAATTGCAAACAGTGGGAATTCCAGCCACTGACAGCCTCCCGGAGCAGCCCCTTGGAGGAGGTCACCCTGCAGCTCCCCTTGGGAAGCAAGGCTGCTTCCCAGCCCAGCACCTCAGCTGCCTGGAAAGCCCATTCCACAGCCTCAGAGAAGGATCCAGGACCACAGGCAGGGGCTGGAGCTGGAGCAAAAGACAAGGGGCCAGAGCCAACCTTCAAGCCATACTTCCCCCAAAAAAGAGCCGGCACCCTGAAGGACTGGAGCAAGCAGAGGACCAAGGAGAGAGGTGAGTCCTGTCCCCCTTTGATCTAAGTCTTATTCACAACAGAGAAGTCAAACTCCTTGGCCAAGATGGCAAAGCAAGTTAGTGACAAAGGAGGACTAGACCCCCCCGCTCACCAATGCCATCTCTGTGCCAGGCAGCAGACACAGAAATGACTGGCACATTGGCATGGCTGGAGGGGCCAGGAGAACACATATGGCAAAGGGATGAGTGCTGTGGGAAGGAGGCGCCTATGAAGCAGGAGCACAAAAGAGGCTGAGGGCTGGGGAGTCAGCAGGGGAAGGAAGGAGAAGTCCAGGATGTTTGGAAGCGCAGGGCATGGGTCTAGCTGGAGGCCAGGCTTCACATGCAGACGTGATAAAAGATGAGGCTGAAGACAGAAGTCATCAGGACAGGCCTTGCGGGCCAGCTTCAGGACGTGGTACTCCGTTCTGACCAGGATGGGAGTGAGCAGCGTCTGAAGGATTTTAGACAAGAGCACAGGGTCAGGTGTGCCCATCAGAAAGTCTGCTCCAGGAGCAGAGGAAATGCAGCAGGAGCAAGGTATTCGAAGCCACTTGGAGTTCTTCTAGGCTAGGGGAAGCAGGCTAGGCAGGTAGTGGAGGGAAAGAGGGATGGGCCAAGGAGGAGCCAGGTTTCTAGCCTGTGGGACTGCAAGGGGGTGGATAGGCCCTTACTGAGGTGTGGGTAAGAGAAAGAGCAGAACTTGGGGAAGGGCACATACTGAGTGCGAAATGCCGAGGGACATCCAGGTGGAGAAGCCCAGGAGACAGCAGGGGCTACAGGGACTGAGCTGGAGAGAGAGCGTGTGTAGCCAGCTAAGGGGAGGTGGCCAGGGAACTGTGCTGAGAATCGCTGTGCCAGGCTGCTGCCTCTGCTCCCTCAAAGCCCTGCCTGCAGTATTGTCACCTTCTCTATTAGTGGCTCCAGCCCTGCTTGAAGGGGCCTTCTTGGACTCTTGCCTGTGAGCCCTAAGTTGGTCTGTCAAGCTTGGGATGACAAATGTCCACTCTTTGGACATGCATCAAAGGCTGGCCCCAAGTTCTCAACTTAAAATTTTATAAAGATTTCCAGCCCTCAGCTGGGTTACTGTCGGCCCCATTTGATACGTCTTAGTTCAACAGAGGAATCTGGAGTTTCTTGGAGTTCCAAAATATTCAGGATTTGGCTTGCAATGATGCCAGGGCAATGAAGAGAGGAGTGGCCAGGACAGGCCCCTGCCAGCCCAGGGTGTCACTTCTGAGAAACTAGAGGTGGCAGCTGTTGCAAGGCTGGGGTGACTTGATTGTACTGGCCTGTCACCAGAGGTCCCCTCCCTGCTTGGGCTCTGAGGTAGCTTAAGGAGAGCCCCTGCTTATGTAGATTTGATGGTAATTGAAGAAAAGAATTTTAAAAGCCTGTGCATGTGGCTCATGCCTGTAATCCCAGCACTTTGGGAGGCTGAGGTGGGTGGATCATCTAAGGTCAGGAGTTCGAGACCAGCCTGGTGAAACCCCATCTCTACCAAAAATACAAAAAGCCGCGCGTGGTGGCAGGCGCCTGTAATCCCAGCTACTCAGGAGGCTGAGGCAGGAGAATCGCTTGAACCCACGAGGCAGAGGTTGCAGTGAGCCAAGATTGTGCCATTGCACTCCAGCCTGGGCAACAAGAGCAAAAATCTAAAAAAAAAAAATTTTTTTTTAAAAAGGAGAGCCCCCTCCCTATGTTGTTTTCACAGAAAGCCCTGCCCCTGAGCAGCCTCTGCCCGAGGCCAGTGAGGTGGACAGCCTAGGGGTTATCCTCAAAGTGACTCACCCCCCTGTGGTGGGCAGCGATGGTTTCTGCATGTTCTTTGAGGACAGCATCATCTACACCACGCAGATGGACAACCTCAGGCACACACCACCCACAGCCAGTCCCCAGCCCCAAGGTGAGGCTCTGGAGCCAGGCCGAGCCCTGCACCTCCTTGTGAGGATGCCTGAGCCCCCTCCCAAGATGCCTGAGCCCCCTCCCAGGGTACTTCAGGCAGAGACAGTGGCCCCTGGGGGCCCTACCCCTCTCCCCCTCCTCACACTGTCTCTAAGCCCCTAGCTGTTGACAGATGTGGCCACATCCACTTTCCCTCCTCCACAGAAGTGACTTTCGTGAGTTTCTCTCTGTCCTGGGAAGAGATGTTTTATGCGCAGAAATGTCACTGCTTCCTGGCTGACATCATCCTAGATTCCATCAGGCGAAAGGACCCCAAAGCCATCACAGCCAAGGTGGTCTCCCTGGCCAATCGGCTGTGGGTATGTGTGACAGGCCCCAGGCCCTGGGGCACCCTGTACCTTCTCCACCTCTTCCCGTGCCCCACAATAAGTGGTGCAAGGCAAGAGGAAGTAAGCCACGATGGGGTTAAGGAGAAGAAGGCCAGGGCCAGAAGAGTGGTGGGACAGGGAGGCAAGCAGAGCAGTTGCACCTGGACTGCGCCTTGGCCAAGAGGCAGATTTGCAGTGACAGTGCCTGCCCCCTACCCCTGTGGCTCTGCGGGCCCAGAGAAGTCCCTGCTCTGCATCTCACTCTGAGGGGCTAGGAGCTGCCCTAGCCCTGCCTGACTGTGGGCTCTCCTGGTAGACCCTGCACATCAGCCCCAAGCAGTTTGTGGTAGATTTGCTGGCCATCACCGGCTTCAAGGACGACCGGCACACCCAGGAGCGCCTGTACAGCTGGGTGGAGGTGAGGGCCACTTGCAACCTGACCTCTGTGGATGCCTCAGATGGACGTGTGTCTTGCTGCACCACAGCTGGGCCAGCACTGCCCAGAAAGCTAGACAGGCAGCTTAGGCCACTGCTCCCAGGGAGGGAGAAACTGGATGAAATTAACCAGTCCAGAGTAGTCCAAAAGCAGTATTCAGGCCACTGGTTTTTACAGCTTTCCTCCAATGATACCAACTGTGCCTTCATCACTAACAACCCTGGCCACACTTAGGGACACATATCATATGAGCTCAAGCTTTGACTCATATGGGAGTGAGGCCTTTTCAACCAGTGGTACCAGCTTCACCTATCTGGCCATGATGTCACCATTTGTGTACATTCCTTTCATTTTTAAACTACTTTTAAGCATTCTTAGGCTGGGCACGGTGGCTCACGCCTGTAATCCCAGCACTTTGGGAGGCCGAGGCGGTGGATCATAAGATCAGGAGATTGAGACCCTCCTGGCTAACACAGTGAAACCCCGTCTCTACTGAAAATACAAAAAAATTAGCTGGGCATGGTGGCAGGCGCCTGTAGTTCCAGCTACTCAGGAGGCTGAGGCAGGAGAATGGTGTGAACCCGGGAGGTGGAGCTTGCAGTGAGCTGAGATCGTGCCACTGCACTCCAGCCTAGGCGACAGAGCGAGACTCCATCTCAAAAAAAAAAAAAAAAAAGCATTCTTTACAAAGAAAAAGAAAATGTTCAGTGAGGACAAAGGAATGATCAAGGGTTTTTTTTTTTTTCCTTTTCTGATTCCTTAATTTAACATTGAGGTGGAAACGATTTAGGCAGTTTCTCATTGATCTGACACTTCTATAATCAAGAGCATTATTATAACGCCTTTCACCATAAGCCCTCTAGTACCCAGTTACCATTAGGCATCTGGCTCATAATGTGGTTTTTAAAGGTGAAGTCAGCATGTATGGCTAAAAAGCAGAAAACCAGTAGCAGGAAACATGTTTTTGACCCTCCAGTCTTTCTGCTTAGTTCCCTGATAGCCATTTCTAGCCCCACCCTGTGAGATGCCCCTGGGCAGAGCTGGGCCCTAGAGCATCAAAAGTCCCCAACGGCCGGGCTTGCCCTGTCCCAGCCCCGATAGGAGAACCCCACCCACATGGAGCTAGAGTAGACAACTGGCCAGGAAATCAGGGATAAGACTGGCCTTTCCTTCCAGCTTACACTGCCCTTCGCCAGGAAATATGGCCGCTGCATGGACCTGCTCATCCAGAGGGGCCTGTCTAGGTCTGTCTCGTACTCCATCCTGGGAAAGCACCTACAAGAGGACTAGGGTGCCCAGAGATGCAGCCCCTCGTGCCCCACCCGCCAAGGCTCATTTTAATTGGAGATAGCCCCAGAATGCATGTGCCCATCAGAGGGTACATATCAGTCTATTTTTTATTATAAACAAATAAAAGATTAAATCACACATCAAAGACCTAGACTCCTTCTCTGAGACACCAAAGGCCTAACAACCCATGAGATAATTTTAGACAACTCTATTGAAAGTTATTCAAAAGGCATCAAGTCAAAATAATGAAACTGCCCCAGTAAAAAAGGGGCTGGGCCTGGGGGCCAGGAAAGGCAAGCATGAGGGCCCAGTAGAGGTGGACCTGTCCCTATGGTAACTGAGCTCGGCTTTAAGGCCAGGGATTGGGAATCAGCTGCTAGGAGCCCACCTGTGTTCTTCCTGAGGGGTGGGGGCACCCTAGTCACTGCCCAGAGGCACATGGTCCCCCACCAGCCTACAGCATGAAAACACTCAATGTCTGCTCTAGCCTATTCTTAACCCACAACTGGGATGGGAGCTGGGGACAGGAGAAGGGGTCATGGGGCCAGGAACCTATTCAGGCTCTACAACCAGACTCCCCCAGAGAGGCCCTGTGCCAGTTAGTCCAATGGCCACACACATCAGAAAGGGTAGTCAACAGCACTGCACATGTAGGTTGGAGGTAGCCCAGGTGTCAGCCACACCCTGGTCACAGCAGATCCAGAGAGGCAATGTTCCTTGGAGCTGCAGGCTGCTGGATCTACTGCTCGTCCCGTCCCAGGCTCAGACCTGCAGGGCCAGGCCAGGCATGAATGCTTGCTTCCCTGACTCTGGGCCCAGGGGGTGTCTGGGGAATGGCTCTGGCCCACCCACTCCAAGCTCTACCCAAAGTAAAGGTGTAGCCTGGGCTGGGGAGGGGCTGGTCACAGTCACAGGCCCAGTGTGGGCTGGGGAGGGGCTGGTGGGTATAGGGCAAATGGCACTCACATAGGGTAAGTCCTCGAGGCCCCTACCCAGGGCCTGCCCTGACACACAGCTGCTGTCAGAGCCACTGGAGCCACTGGCTGATGGGCATTGGGACGAGACCTCTGAGTCTTCTGCAGCTAGGGAGGGAGACTGGGTGAGCTGTCAGCACGGGAGGCCCCAGACCCCAAGCCATGCCCTCCTGCCTCTGGCTAGGCCCAGACATACTCAAAGAGGGCTGGCTGCCCAGCTCTGCCTCAGCCTCCAGTGCTGCTTCCTCTGGGAAGTTGGGATACAGGGGACAGCGGAGACCCAGAAGAGCTGGGTCTCTGTACAGGTGCAGGTTGAGGGACCCCAGAACAGAGCAAGAGGCAGGGTCTCCAGGAAGGGAGTTCGAGGCCCCCAGGTAGAGGCTGACATGGTCAAAAGGGGCCACGGCAATGGACGCCCGAGAGCGAACTTCTGCATAAGAGAGAGGGTCAGGTTGGGACAGGCCAGAGCCTAGCCTGTCCCCAGATCCCAAGGAGAGTGCGGGCCAGCACTGATGGAGGGCCACAGTGCTTCCCGCATAGCTTTCCTACTCCTACCCCCACACCCTGTAGCCTGCCTGCTACCTCGGCACTTCAGGACATAGTTGACGGTGCGGTCGTTGATGGCTTCCTCGCTGGGAGCAATGTCTCGGAAGGCCTTGTTCCCCACACCCATGGACACCATCTCAGCCATGCGCACCTCTGGGTGGAGAGTGGACATAAGTGGGATGCTTCTGGACATAAGCCTGTCCTTGGGCCTCTACTACCCCCCAAATAAGTCTTTCCTGTACACCTCCATCCAGCACATTAACTGTCCTGTGAGCTGAGCCTTTCTAGTGCCAGATGTTCTCCTCCCAACAATCCTGTGGGGCAGGTGCCATATTCCCCTTTTAAAGATGAGGCCCCTGGCTGGGCACAGTGGCTCATGCCTGTAATCCCAACACTTTGGGAGGCCGAGGTGGGAGGATTGTTTGAGCCCAGGAGTTCAAGACCAGTCTGGGCAATATAATGAGACCTCTATGAAAAAATTTTAAAAATTAGGCATGGTGGCACATGCCTGTAGTCTCAGCTACTTGGGAGGCTTAGGTGGGAAGAATGCTTGAGCTCAGGAGGCAGAGGCTACAATGAGCAAAGATCATGCCACTGCATGCCATCCTGGGCAACACAGCGAGACCCTGTCTCCAAAAATAAAAAGAGAGAGAGAGCCGTGATGCCCCTGATATTCAGAGAAGTTCATGTTGTGTCCAAAGTCAGAGGCAGTGACAGCAAGGCTGCCTGGCTTTGAATTCCTTTCTCCTGCACTGGTGGCTGTCACTGGGCCTTCTCCCCACTTCCCGAGCTTTTCTAGGTTCCCGGGCTCCTGTGGGTCAATGTAAGCTCTCCAGTGAGGGGAGTGTGGGGTGAAGGAGGGGCATGGACCCACCCTTGTTGTGGATGGCCTGCCTCCAAAGCAGGCGGGAGATGTCAGCCGTCCAGGCCTGCTTGATGGCCAGGCTGGAGGCCTGCAGCACAAAGGTGTCCCTGGCCTTGCGGCGGCGGAACCAGATCTCGAAGCGCAGGTTGCTGTCCCCACAGCACTCAGTGAGACCAAGGTCTGCCATCTGTGACCAGCAGGGAGAGAGGGGCTTGGTAAGGCATGGGGTGGGAAAACAAGTGGTGGGGCCTGGGGTGGGCAGGTCTACCTTGAAGGAGCGCTTGTAGGCAAATGTGTCAACTCCTGTGGGCCCACGGCGAGGCTTGCTGAAGAGCAGCAGCTCCTCAAAAAGGAAGATGCGACGCACGGACTTGTGGCGCCCAGTGCGCACCACAAACTCATCCTGTCGCACCAGCTGCCCCTGTTCCTTGAGGTTAACCTGCAGAGTTGGGGGCCAGTGGGTGGCCGGCCTCTTCTGCCTTCTTCTTCCACACCTACCGCCCTTGCCCTGGGATGACTCACATCACAGCCCTGGATGGCGTCCATGGCCAGCAGGTCGTTTCCGTGCCGCAGCTGGAAGTGCACAAGGCTCTGGGCCTCCTGCAGCGCACTGAGCTCCTGCGTGGGGCCCCCGCAGGCCCGTGCCAGCTCCTGCAGCAGCAGTGCATACTTGCCCATGCGCTGGATGGGCTTTAGCAGGTAGGAGGCCAGGTCCAGGTGGTCCCCCAGCGCTTGCTGCTTGTTCTGTGGGCAGATGGGAGGCCACTCAGTGGTTTGGGGGCACTCCCCGCATCCCCTACTCCTCCTAGTCTCAGGTTCACCTACCTTGAAGAAGGTGTGCCCATAGCTTGACATCAGGGCATCAGAGCGAGGCTTATTCTTGCTGTAGAGCGCGTACATCCCAAACTGCACCCTCTACAAGGACATGTGGCTCAGCCCCAGTGCAAAGGGGCCAGCTCCCCAAGGCTGGCACAGGCTAGACCACCCTCAGCTTGAGAGGACCAAAATGCCAGTAGATGGCTCCTGGGGAGGCCTCCCCCTACAGACCCAGTCTACCCTGCTTTGAACAAGGGGTGATTTGGCAAGAACAGTACTGGGCAAAGGGGGTGTGCCCACAGGCCTCCAAGGAAGAAGCCACTTACCCTCAGACTGAGCCCCTGCCTTCAGCTCTGCTCCTCCCACGGCTCTAAGAGCTCACCTCACCTGGGACTGTCCTGCTCACTACACTCAGCCACCTCTTTGGCAGGCCCCCTTTCCTCCACACGACCTTGCACTTGCTCTTTCCACTGGGTGGGACACTCACTCCAGCCCCTCCCCTATTCATACTCAGCTTAAACATCAGCCTCTCAAAGGCTTCCTCTTGTACCAGGTGTCCTGGCACCGCACTCAGGCCCTCTAAAGTGGAGCCCCTGCCCAGCCAGTAATTCACAAGCATCTATCCTGCTTATTTTCCTCCTAGCCCCAACTATAATCTACAAGTATTGTTCTTGCTTCTATGTTTCCTTTACTGGACTAAGAGCACCCTCAGGTGCAGGAGCTTGCCAGTCTTGCTCATAGCTGTACCCAGCACAGGGACTGGCACCAAGCATGTGCCCACCAGCAACTTCGGGAGTGTGGCAGAACGAGCTGATACCACATGGCCTGTCGGGCTTACATGGCGCAGGAAGGCATAGGCCACTCGTGGTGGGTGCCGGGTGCAAGCCTCCAGCTCACGCAGGAAGAAGTGGCAGTGGAAGTCCCGCAGCTTCTCCAGGTTGCCAAAGAGGTGGGCACGCTGGCCGCGGAGGCCCTGGGGCACATCAGGGCGATCCAGCTCGGGGAAATAGTTCTCCATAGTGTACTCTAGAGCCCGGACATACTCCCGCTCCGTGGCCACCATCTCTGCCAGCACCAGCTGTAGCCTACCAGGTATGGGGAGTCAGGACCCAAGATATCTCTCCTCTACTGCCCTCCCCGCCCTGCCTACTACCCATACCTGTTGGGGCTCCTGGGGTCAGAGATGCCTGGTGGAGGCACAGTAGGGGATGCCTGGGGCAGGGTACCTCCTCCAGCCTCTGGTCTGCGGCAGGCAGCAATAGTGGCCGCATGGTGGCAGTGGCGGGCAGGTTCACTGAGACTCTGCCCCAGATTCCGATCGAAGCTGTAGGCCTTCCTCAGGGGAGGGTGGGCAGGTGCAGCAGGGACCTGGCTGACACACAGGCTAGCTGTGCTGCCCACCAGTGGTAGCTTCAGTGAAGCCTCAAGCTTTTGGTCCAGGGCCAGCCGGGTGTCCTGGCACCACGCCCAGGCCCAGCGGCACTCCTGGCGGATGGCCTCTGAGCCCAGCCCTGTGGCCAGAGCCCACATCTTTCGGAAGTGGGCAGGAGGCAAGTCAGGGTTCCTGGTCCAGTGCAGCTGCAGCTGCTGCAACACAACCCCCGGGCGTTCCTGCTCCAGTTCTGCCAACACTCGCTGCCCCTCCTCAGCCCACGTCAAGGCCTGCAACACCAGGGCCGGACAAGCATTAGAGGGAGATCCTACCAAGCCTGCTGGGCACTCTGCTCCTCTACCCACTCCCCATCCCCACAGGATGCTGTCCAGGACACAGCCCCAGTGACTGGGTTTTAGGGTCAAACTGAAGACCAGGGAAGAGAACAGGCAGCATGACCAAGAAGAGCTCAGGCTCTGCTGAAGCTGGGGCTGCCACCCCTCCGGCCTCATGGATCACTTGGAGCTGGGGAGACTCTCACCCACCTCCCTGAAGAGCTGAAACAGCCTCTCAGCATCCGCCAGCCGCTGGCACCGCTGGGCCAAAGCCTTAGAGAATTCAGTCAGCTGGGCTCGCAGGGCAAGAAAGCGTGCCCCAGGTGGGCCCAGTTCAGCCGCCTCCCAGCCAGTCAGTGGCTGCAGAAACTTCTCCCCTTGCCTGACCTGCTCCTGCAGAGACAGAGACTAGGCTCAGCCAGCCAAGGCCTGGTGGTCCAGCCCCCAGACCCAGATACTTCCTGCTGACATATCGACATGTCCCCATCAAGTCTGTCCTGTGGTGGAACATCTACCCCTATCTCCCACTCCCCACCCACATCCACTCCCCTTCTCCACAGCCAAAGTTCCTAGAGGAATCGTCTATCCTCACCGTCCTGTGTCGCCCTCTGCGCCAGCCCTCTCCAGCTCCACTCTGCCCTGTCCCCAGCGCTTCTCAGGCCTCACTGACTCCAACTCTCAGCGTCATTCAGCCCACTCTCTGCTGGGCTCCCCTGGCTCCTCCCCATGCTCCTGATTCTCCTCACTCTTCTCCGGTTGCTCGTCCTGCTCTCCTTCCCTCAACTAGGCCATTAAACACTGGGGATCCTGAGGACAGTGCACTCGCTCTCCCAGGCACTCTTGTGTGACCAACTTCAAACGTCATCCAAACACCTGGACCCACCAAGTGATCCTCTCCAGCCAGACCTCTGCTCCGAGCTCCAGGCCCAAGACCCAAGGGCCCTCCTTTCATCCCTCACAGCCATCTTAAGAGCATTCCCAAGACTGGACTCTTGAATGCCCTTCCCCTAAGATGACCTCGTCTCCTAGTCTCTCAGGGAACAGCACCCATTCATTCTTGCAACATCCCTGTCCCTTACTCTCCCACATGGGTCCACAGCAAATCCCATCAACTTCTCCAACCCGTCTCCCCTGCCACTATCCTGGCGAGAGAAGGCACTATTTCCCACCTAGACTACTGCAATTGACTCTTCACTGCACTCCCCATGCCCATCCTCCAAGTCACTGTCTACTCGGAAATGAAGGCAATCTTCCTAGAATATAGATCTGATTATGTGGCCTTCCTGATTAAACTTCACAGTGACTGCTACAGGGCCCAGTGATGTAGCCACTGACCAGGCTTGTCCCACCGCAACTCCCCCCACTCTTTCTTCCTCTCTGCTCTGCATTTCAACCTCACTGGCCTTACGATTCCTCAGGCATGCCGTCCTCCATCCTGCCACAGGACCTTTGCACACGCTGTCTTCCAAGACTGGAATGTGACCCCATCCTCAAACCTCTTCTCCTTGGTTGACCTCAACTTATCTTTCAACTCTCAGCTCAAAAATCACCCAAAAAAAGCTTGCCTGACACTCCTGCTGGGTAAAGTCTTGGTTATACCCTCAGGCAGAATCACCTGCACTGATTCTCTCCAGAGATCTTGCCTAGGTTTACAGGCACATATATGACTGTGATTAATTACAACTGATATCCTCTATGGGACTATAAGGTCTAAGAGAGCAAAGGATTGAATTGCTTTCACACAGTTCTGCATTCCTAGTTCCTGGCATTGCATCTCAATACCCGTGGCATGAACAAGTGACCACACATACCTGGGCAACCTGGTACAGCTCCCGAAAAGAGCCTTGGGCCTGGAGCAGCATATCCAGCGACAGCTCCCCAGGCTCCTCCAGTGCTGGCCAGCCCACCTGCTGCAGCCACACTTCAATCTGGAGGGGCACAAGCAGGGAAAAGTGAAGAGAGCTGCTATGGATTGGGGGCTCATGTCTGAGATCGGGACAGGGCCCACTCTGGGCAAGTAGTTCCGACCTGGTGCAGTCCGCCTTCCCGGGCCCCCAGTGTTTGGACCAACTCTAGGGCCTGTATTCGCTGGTTACTCTGCAGGGTCAGTTGGTGCAGCAATCCATCCACCCGGTCATATAGCTTGTCAGCCTTGTCCATTGCCGTCCTGGTGTAGGGTACACCATCTCAGACCCCATGCCTTGCACCACTCCACCCTGTCCTGGTCCCCACAGTCCTGCCAGGTTCTGAGCCAGCCAGACGAGTCCTGGCATAGAATATGGTGGGCTGGGGCAAGATCTGGGGGCCGGGCTTGCACTCACCTGTAGTCTGGGCTCAGGGTCACCTCTGGGACCTCTTGCTTCAGCCATGTCAGCTCCCGGCCCCCCTGGCATTGTAGCCATGCCAGCCGTGGTGAGTCTAGCACCTGCTGCATTAGGACCTCTGTCTGCTGTAGCAGCCGACCAACCTCCTGTGATTGGGGGCAATAAGCAGTGGAGGTGGCCGTGGGAGAGAAGGAGGGAGACAGGGAGCATTCATGGAGGGACTGGGAGGGGACACTCACCCCAGGCTCCATGGGCTGGGGCACAGCCTTCACACTTTCGATGGCCCCCTGGAGCAGGGCACAAGCTGCCTGGCAGTTCTCTAGTAGAGCTTCCAGCCGCTGTAAGCAGGGGCAGGCAAGACCGGAGCAGCATGCAGTGTTGGTCCCGGCCTCCTGGGTTCCAGGCCACTGCAGCCAGCTTTGTCCGGTTCAAGCCAGCCCCAGAGAGGCTCCTCCACGATCCCAAGTTGCCTATATAACTGCCCCCATGCCTCGCCCAGTGTACTGACCCTCCGGAAATCCAGCCAGGCCTGGTGGCAGTAAGGCAGGCCTCCTCCTAGCGAAGTGGGCAGCCCCGCCATTGGGATGTGGGTCAGCAGGCTCTGAGAGGGCAACTGCTCCAGCTACAGGAGAAGAAGGTGTTATGACCCAGGCCTGGGGGGAGGCACCCCACCTCTACCCCTAACCAACTGGGCTTAGTACCTGCAGCCCGGAAGGCACTTCCTTCAGCAGCGTGCTTCCCACTAGCAGCACCTGGTACACGGCCCCTGGGGCTGCTTCCTGCAAGGAACCTGAGCTCAGCCCTATCCCCAACTCTACAGAAAAGGGCATGGTGGCTCACGCCTGTAATTGCAGCACTCTGGGAGGCGAGGCGGGAGGATCACCTGAGTTCAGGAGTTCAAGATCAGCCGGGCCAACATGGTGAAACTCCCTCTCTACTAAAAATACAAAAATTAGCTGGGCATGGTGGCAGGTGCCTGTAATCCCAGCTAATTGGGAGGCTGAGGCAGGAGGATCACTTGAATCAGGGAGATAGAGGTTGCAGTGAGCCAAGATTGCGCCACTGCACTCCAGCCTGGGTAACAGAGCAAGACTCCGTCTCAAAAAAGAAAAAAAGTAAGAAAAGGAATGAGGGGAGCTACAATCCTGTACTCACTTGTAGTTGGCTGAGCCCAGAGAAGAGGGAAGAACTTGGGGAACAAATTCGGGCATCAACTAGCACTGTCAGTCCCAGTGCCTGTACTTCGGGCCTAAAGGGGTGAGCTTCAGTTCAGTACCTGACTCCCAGTCCTCACAGCTGGCTCAGGCTCAGTCTCCCAACCCCCTCCCTCAAACCTGGGGATGCTTCGCAGGTACAGCAGGAGGCGGATGAGTTCCTGGCTGCTGCACTCAGACTGAAGCCAGGCTGGGCTGTGGGCACACAGAAGCAGCACTGCCCGGCCTTGGACATCCCGAGTCCCTGTGGGGAGGAAGCAGTGAACTCCTGCCGCATTGGGCCACTCCACCTCCACCGCCTCTAGGCCCTCCTGGCTACCTGGCAAGGTGGCCATACCACTGGCCAGCAGCTCCCAACAGAGGTCTTGGGCCAGGAGACAGTCAGCAGGCTTAGGGAGGCCGGATCCACTGGGGGCTTGGGAAGGGAAATGACTTGGGTCTGCCTTGGGCCACCTATCCAGAGACCCCTCCTTGGACCCGGGCTTCAGCCTGAGTAGGGTCAGAGACCTCCAAAGTCTTGACACTCATCTCTCCAGGCATCCCCATTCCCTTCCCAGACTTCCCTAGCCCAGCCTTCCTTACCTGCCTCCAGCAGCTTTGATGATGTCTCTGATAAAGGGTCTCCAAGGCCCACAGGGTCGCTGTCCAATGCCCCAGGGCTCAAGCCAGATGGCATCACCCTGCTTGGACCTGGGTCCCCTACCAACCCTACCCCTGGGGTGTCACTCTCACCCTGTGCCAAGCTGAGGTGGGAGGACATGGGGCATAGGAGGCTCTCCACTCCAGAGGGGCCTGGCCCTTCTGACAGGACTGAGGAGCTTTCTACTGTGCCCCTCTGGGCATCCCCCGACTCATCTGCAGCTGGGGGTAACTGGAGTTTCCTGGACAAGGGGCTGCCCTGTAGCTCCTCATCCTGGGTGGCCCTGGCTGGTGGTCTTGGAGGACCCGGGTCCTTAACGTGCATCTGGGAAGCAGGTTCCTCCTCTTCCCAGGCATCCCTGAAACTGCACACAGCAAATCTCCAGTCGGTGGCATGGCCCTGAGAGTCTGGGGACTCATCCCCATTCTCCAGGGGCCTTTCCATCACGCCCTCCTAAAGGTGGGCCTGCTCGGGGCCAGTGGGAAAGGGCTGGGCCTCAGTGTGAACCGCGCTGAAGACAGTGGGACTCAGTGGGCAATGCAGGCGAAGGGCATGGGCCGCAGGAGGTGCCAGTCTTAGTGCCAGGGCACAGGAACTGCAATTCAAGCCTGGGAAGAGGGAATAACGTTAAGGGTGTCCCTCTGTCCAGGTCCCCCGTCGGACGCCCGTGGGCCTCTGCTCCGTGCGCGCCCACCCTCAGCGTCCTCACGGCCATGCTCTGCAGGCCCATGCCCGTGGGGGCGGCCCCGCCATGGCGCCACGCTGCCTCGCGTTCGCTCTCCTGCCGGCCCCGCCAGGCCCTGGCCTCGTTGCGGGGCCTGCCGCGCGCCCCCCGTCGCCCGCTGCGACACTCACGCCCCCGGGCCGAGCCGCGGGGAACCGTGAAGCCGGAGAGCCTTCGAACAGACAGCAGCCTCGACGGCCAGTACAGCGCGGCCGCGCGGCGTCACGGGACACCGACTCCTGGCCGCTGGGGAGGGAGGGCAGGGCCGCCGGGGCGCCGCGCAGCGCCGCGCCGCCCCCTGGGGGCCGGAGGACGGAGCCACAGCCCGAGCAGGTCTCGACGGGGCACAACCCTGCCGGCGGGGAAAACAAGGTGCTGCCCCTGCAGCAACCGCCGCCCGCCGCCGTCCTCTCCGTGGGCCCGGACAGCCCGCCAGCCCCGCCCCGCCGCACCCACGGGCCCCGCAGACCGCGCGCCCCACCCGCGGCGTCGCAGTGCGTGGGTCGGGGCAGCGACCAACGGCCGGCAGCTCCACCGTGCCCACTCCCCGGGCCTGGCGAGGACGCCGGAAGCGCTCTCCCGCCAGGAAGGCCGCGTGGGTGCGCGAGGGTGAGTGCGCGGGTGGCACCGCGGGACGGGGCGGGGCGGGGGCTCCCAGGGGCTTCCGCGACTGAATGAGCCGACGGGAGGGGAAGGCCTTCTGTGTAGGGAAGCGGGGTGCTGCCTCGCCGCGGGCACCCAGAGACAGGTTGCATGATCCCACGCGCGATGGGGCTGCCATCGGGGTGGGAGTAAGACCAATGGGTGGAGCTGACCCAGGCCTGCCAGAGTCCACCAGATCCTCCACCCCTTTGCCATCCCTGGCACCCCTTTACCCCCTTCTCCACAAAGTCCAGTGCAGGAGGCTAGTGCTGAGGTGGGGTCCTGGAGCCAGAGCTCCCAGCCCAGGCCTGGCTTCTCCACTTACCTGATGGGGGCGCTCCAGGAACTCTGTCTGCTCTTTGAGCCTCACCCTCCTCACCTGTAAAAATGGAAAGTCATTTTTCTCCTGGGGTTGCCGTGAGGACTGGGGAAGACTCCCTGTGTTATACGTTCACCCGCTGCCAGCACTCGGGCTGTGTTGGTGCCCTGCCCCCCCCATTTCACCCGCAGTCAGGGAATCCTGAACTGATGAAAGCCACTTGGGTAGCTGTGCGATTTGAGGTCCCTTTGGGGCATGTGGGCCTGGCCTGACACTCCCTAGAATTTCTGGGAAGATTGTGGGAAGGTCAGCTCTGTGACCAGGAGAAGACCCTGAGCCCCACAGTGTGCCCAGGCCCATGGTCCCTGGGGAGAGGGGGCACCGGGTGCAACGGCTTCCCTGGCTCTAAGGCAGGCGCCTCTTTCATGAACCTGGGGATTACAACAGGCACAGTGGGACCAACAGCTGTCTCCCCACCCAGCCCAGCCCAGCCCAGCCCTCAGAGTCCAGACTTTCAGGCAGCTACCGAGGAGCCTTCTTCATGAGCAGGTCTGGCTGCCAGAGGGGAGCCTTGGAATTGTCCTGCTCCATCCCTAACTCCCAGCCAGACCTCTCTTCCCACCCTCCTGGCTTCAGGAAGCATCATCCAACCTTGGCTTCCTCCCCAGTTCTGTCCCGGGGCCACCCCCACTGAGTCACTGCCTTCTGCTCCCTCCCTCCCCTTCTGCTGCCCACCAGCACCCACCAGCCAAGCCCCCCAGGAGCCCTAAGAGCCGGGGGGGACCTGCTGGCGGGCACACATACCCCTGTGAATGCCAGAGGCAAAGAAGAGCCTCAAGCCACAGGCTATAGCTGACCCTGGCACCCTGGGCACAGCAGGCAGATTCAGGGGAGGTACAGCCATACTGAGATAGAGGCAGGGCTAGGCCCTGGTTTCTCCACTCCACAGAGAATGTGCGTTGTAAGCTTCATGGAAACAGAGACTGTATGTTATCCACTTCCGTACTTCCAGCATCCAGCACAGGGCCTGGCACAGAATAAATGCTTTGGGGCGCCTGACACTGATCACACTACCCCTGCCCTCCTGAGGCTCCACATCTATGTATCCCATGGAAACCAGAGTCACAAATGGAGACACATTCAGAGACTCAGCCTGAAAGGAGACAGAAGAGGCAGAGAGCTACATGTTGCATGGCCCCAGGATGGCAAAGGTACAGATAGAAATGAGGACACACTGAGGCCTAGTGGGGAATATTGGGGAGCTGGGCCTGGAGCCAGCCAGGGGTGGCTGACCACAGCAGGCTTTGTGGGCTGAGCTTGCAGGACTGAACAGTGACTCATGGGGCCCATCTCTGTGGCTCTCCTGGCAGCAGAATCAACTCATAGCAGCCTTTTCCACTGAGATCATAAAATGGGAATGGGCCTCCCTCCCCTGACCCTTCCCCAACTCTCCCTCAGGCTCCCATTTCTTGCCAACATGACTCAATCAAAAATAAAATGGGCCGGGCACAGTGGCTTATGCCACAAAATTCCAGCACTTTGGGAGGCCAAGTCAGGCAGATCACCTGAGGTCGGGAGTTCCAGACTAGCTTGGCCAACATGGCAAAACCCCGTCTCTACTAAAAATACAAAAACTAGCCAGATGTGGTGGCACATGCCTGTAATCCCAGCTACTTGAGAGGCTGAGGCAAGAGAATCACATGAACCTGGAAAGCAGGGGTTGCAGTGAGCCAAGATCACGCCACTACACTCCAGCCTGGGCAACAAAGCGAGATTCTGTCTCAAAAATAAATAAATAAATAAATAAAAATGGGGGAGGGCTCTGGGCCTCACTGGGCCTAGTGACAACAGACCCACAGTCATTCACCTTGCACACCCCTCTTCAGTACTACCCCAAATACTGAGGGCAACAAATACCCCAGAACTTCCAGACGTCTCTTGCCTTTGGCCTAAATAAACTCCAAACTCCTTGGTATGACAGTCAAGGCCACTTAGAGGCATCACAGCCTTCCCATCTACCTCCCAGACTGGCCTGGAAAACAAATCTGATTACTAGTCTAGTCTCACACTGGCTCCTCTTCCTGAAGGCCCATGCCCATCTCCCCTAATCAAAATCCTTCCTCATTTGAGGCCTGGGTGCAGCATCTCCTTCACGAAGACTTCCCCAGCCAAGTTCTCTCAGCTCAGGCCACCCTGCCCAGTCACATGGCAAGGACCCATGGATGAGCGCTTGACGCACTTGCTCTCCTGCATCTGAGACACCTGCCTGCCTCCCTGTCAAACCCACCATGCTCATCTGCACCCCCCACTGCAAACTCCGTCTCCCGGGCTCAAGTGATTCTCCTGCCTCAGCCTCCAGAGTAGCTGGGATTACAGGCATCCACCACCATGCCCAGCTAATTTTTGTATTTTCAGTAGAGATGGAGTTTCAGCATGTTGGCCAGGCTGATCTCAAACTCCTGACCTCAAGGGATCCACCCGCCTCGGCCTCCCAAAGTGCTGGGATTACAGGCGTGAGCCACCGTGCTGGGCCAAAGTTTTTGTTTTTAAGTCCTTTAGACACCAGGGGAATTGGATTTGGGACTGCTCTTATCTAGGGATTTCTTTTTTTTTTTTTTGAGATGGAGTTTTGCTCTTGTTGCCCAGGCTGGAGTGCAACGGTGCAATCTCGGCTCACCACAACCGCTGCCTTCTGGGTTCAAGCTATTCTCCTGAGTTCAAGTGATTCTCCCGCCTCAGCCTTCCTGAGTAGCTGGGATTACAGGCGTGCGTCACCACGCCCAGCTAATTCTGTATTTTTAGTAGAGATGGAGTTTCTCCATGTTGGTCAGGCTGGTCTCAAACTCCCGACCTCAGGTGATCCACCCACCTCGGCCTCCCAAAATGCTGGGATTACAGGCATGAGCCACCATGCCCGGCCATCTAGGGATTTCTATTAATGTTTCTGGACCCCGCACTATCTGATTTGCATCATAAACACTCAGAGATGGCCAAGTGAGGTGGCTCACACCTGTAATTCCAACACTTGAGGAGGCCAAAGCAGGAGGATTATTTGAGGTCAGGAGTTCAAGAACAGCCTGAGCAACATTGTGAGACCCTACCTCCAGGAAAAAAAAGAAAAAAAAAAAATCTATCTATCTATCTATCTATCTATCTATCTATCTATCTATCTATCTATCTATGCCAGGCACAGTGGCTTACACCTGTAATCCCAGCACTTTGGGAGGCTGAGGCAGGCAGATCACTTGAGTTCAGGAGTTCGAGACCAGCCTGGCCAACATGGTGAAACTCCGTTTCTACTAAAAATTCAAAAAATTAGCCAGGCATGGTGGCATGTGCCTATAGTCCCAGCTACTCAGGAGACTGAGGCAGAATTGCTTGAACCTGGGAGGCGGAGGTTGCAGTAAGCCGAGATCATGCCACTGTACTCTAGCCTGGGTGACAGAGTGAGATCCTGTTTCTAAAAATAAATAAATATAATAAAAACAAAAACTAAAAATTTAGCAGGCATGGTGGTACACACCTGTAGTCCTAGCTACTTGAGAGACTGTGCCGAGAATATTCCTAGAGCCCAGGGGTTCCAGGCTGCAGTGAGCTATGATTGTGACACTGCACTCCAGCCTGGGTGATAGAACAAAATCCTGTCTCCAAAAATAAAAAATAAACACTCGGGGTAACCAAATCCCATGAGCCCTTGAGATTGCCTTCCCATCTGTCATATGCAAAAGGCCACCTCTGTTCATGTGTCCTGTACTTGCATCCAGGTTTTCAAGAAATGCTCATCTGGTCCTAGGTGTGTGGTGGCTGCATCAGGACAGCTTGGCACCTGACCTCTGGGGTCTTTCCCTGCTAGCCTTTCTCATTTTGTAGACTTTTAGTTCTGTGCCTCGATGCCAAAACAGTGATCCCCTCAACCACCACTGCAGGACCCCTGCTAAAGGGACAATATTGGAAAAGTATTGGGGAATGCATGACAGGGGACCAGAAGGATGAATAGTCCTGCCTAGGATTCCCCTCCATTCTCAATCCCTGGGGCAGGCAGTTGGGTTCTCACCTCCTTCACCAGATGCCCCTGTTGCCCCCCACCCTAAGAACCCCCTGACACATGGACACAAGACACTCATCCATCTGAGAGATGTTTAATGTATCTTAGGTTCAAGGTACAAAACACAAGGCAGGTGCTGACCCCTAGAAAGTCACCTGCCACCCTGTCAGCCACTGCTTAGCCAGGCATCCCAGCCCCCAGAGCAATGAAGCAGTGACCCTGAGATGCTGGGTTCCTTCTCTGTTTGGGGAATGTTCAGGTGGTGACATGGCAGCCCAGAGGCCACTATGTCCCCTCCTCAAAAAACCCAGACCCAAGGATCAGAAAGGTCTAGACTTAGACCCAGAGCAGCAGATCCCAGGGTGACCCCACTTAAGCAACAGGCCTGAACTGAAGCCTGGCCCAGCCTCTTGGCCTTGGTCTTGGAAAAGGAGGAACTATTACCCCAATACCTGGCAGCAAAGGGAAGGAGCTAAAGCAGGAAGTGGAGGCAGAGGTTCCCACTGCCCTAAAAAAATGGACTATGGGTAGCTGACCCAAGAGGGCAGCAAAGCCCAAGGATGAAGCCTGCCCCACCTCCCACCCCAGTTCCTCTAAGGGCCAGCCCCTCACGGAGCCTCACTGCCAGGACACTACTGACCCAGTGCTGGGGAGGGAGTGGGGGCAGGGAAGGCTGGCATCCACTGAAGAATAGGAATGATGCCCTTGCTTTGGGGGCAAGAGCAGCTGCCTATAGAGTCCCCGGGAAAACCCACTAGAGAAGGGGGACCAGCAACCCAAGTATTTGGGCCAAGCCCGTAGAACACCTGGACTGGGTCCTGAGCCAGAGTAGAGGCCTTAATGAAACAGAAAGTGGCAGGGGTTAGGAGCAGGGAGGTGGTGAGAAAGGCCCCTGTGAGACCAGCTTAGGTGACCCCTCTGACCAGCCCCAAGGAAGCCCAATTACTACTTCAACCCAGGCCCCTCTGGTCCCACGTCAAGTTTTGAGGGCTCTACCCATCGCCCAGGGAGCATTTCCCACGGGGATTCCACCAGCTGCTCCTCTTGGAGACCCTGAGCTACAGCCGGCTGCCTCTGTTGAACTGGATGCACCAGTGGGAGGTAGCGGTGCCTGGGCTGAGATGGGTGTGGTCCTCGTGGCCCATGAGGGGCTGCAGCTCCTGCTGCTGGGGGAGGTCGGCGCTGCTCTCACTGCGAGAGCGGCCAGCCTTAGCCAGGCTCGGTGGGAAGGCGAAGCTAGGGCGTGGATCAGAAGGCAGGTGGAGAGGGACCTGGGGCTCTTCAGCGCCCCGTGGATGGGGAGGCAGGCAGGTCAGAATTGGGGCCTGGTTACAGGGAGGGGACGCTAGGCTCTCCAGGGATGAGATGCTCTGGTTCCAACCCGTCTGCATGTCCACAGGCACAATCTTGGTGGTTTCCGAGGACACGTACACTGCCAGGTCCCCCTGCCCACTCTTCCAGGGGAGCTCCTTCTCTGCACAGGTTGGGGAGGGGGGAATGATTCGTGGGCTTGGGCACACCTCTAGGCTTCCTGGGGACAGAGAGTACACATGAACTCATTACCATACAGTGGAAACCTCAAGTATAAGCACATTCTCATAAATTCATGCCACAGTTTCCATATGCTGTCCATTTGTGCAATTATCTGATGAATGTCTTGCTGAGGCGAAGTACCACAGCTTGTTTCACTCTCCACTGTATCCCCAACACCTAGCACAGGGCCGGGCACACAGTAGTTGCTCAAGAAATTGAACATTATTTTCACTGAAGGAACGAAAATAAGGAAAGTTGGCCAAGCACTGTGGCTCACGCCATAATCCCAGCACTTTGGGAGGCCAAGGTGGTGGATCACCTGAGCTCAGGAGTTAGTGACCAGCCTGGCCAACATGATGAAACCCTGTCTCTACTAAAAATACAAAAATCAGCCACGCGTAGTGGCACACGTAAGGCTGAGACGGGAGAATAGCTTGAACCTGGGAGGTGGAGACTGTAGTGAGCTGAGATCGTGCCACTACACTCTAGCCTAGGTGACAGAGCAAGACTCCATCTCAAACAAAAAAACAAAAAACTTTGCCTCATCAATTATTTGGTTACTTTGAGGTACAGTTCACCCAGTGAATGCTTGATTCTTTCATTTATCAGTTTTCAGACCAAAGAATTCGTTCCTTAGCAGCCTGTAAAGGTGAATACCAAAGGTTTTTTGTTTTACACTTTTTGTTGTTGTTATCGCATTTTAATATTCCAGGTCTTTCAAGAGATACCATTTTACTTTTAATCATAGCATCAATATATTTCACACATGTACTCAAGCAAGAAGCTTATTGGGCTGCTCAGGACTTTATCGATGAACAGATACAGGCTGTGCTTTACTTTGGAGAGCTGGGGTGATTGGTGGCCAGAGGAATTCTCTTTCCAGGTTTCCTCCTTCAGAACCTCAGATTTCCTGTAATTCAGCCCCGCCCCTGCAGTTCTGGGATTCTTAGCTCAGGTCCCCTATGCCTCGTCATCCTCTTTGCGACAAAGCTCTGGCCTGCTGTTAGGTTTGCATGAGCTCACACTCCTGGGCTTTGTCCCACCAAAGGGCTGTGGAGGGTACTCAGGCAGGATGCCCAGCAGAAAAACCTTTGGCCTGCAGCCTCCAGGTCTTTCTTTCCCTCCCTGGTGGCTGGTGTTTCTCCCTCGATGGTTGGCTGGGATGGGGCTTGGCAGGAGGCTGTTTCAGAGACTGGTGCTGCAGTAGGGTGAGGGGATTGGAGATGGGGCTTCCTGCCTGGCTTCTGCTTTTGCTATCTTCTTCTTATTTTTTATTTTTATTTATTTTTTAGATAGAGTCTCACTCTTTCACCCAGGCTGGAGTGCAGTGGCGAGATCTCGGCTCATTGCAACCTCCGCCTCCCGGGTTCGAGCGATTCTCTTGCCTCAGCCTCCCGAGTATCTGGGATTACAGGTGCCCACCACCATGTCTGACTAATTTTTTTTTTTTTTTAATTTTTAGTAGAGACAGGTTTTCACCATGTTGGCTAGACTGGTCTCGAACTCCTGACCTCAGGTGATCCGCACACCTTGGCCTCCCAAAGTGCTGGAATTATAGGTGTGAGCAACTGCCTGTGGATTTACTGGTTTGAAGGAAATTTAAGGGACAGAGAAACATATTAAATGACACTTTGGGGATGCAATCAACAAAATCCAGACAGAGAAAGACTGTAGGACAAATAAGCAGGTTTCTTCAGTAAATACACTGTGAAGAAAAAAAAGTAGGGGGTTTGGGGGAACCTATGGATCAGGGTTTACCAAAGTTGACACTTGACATTTTGGGACAGCTACTCCTTTGTGGGGGGTTGTCCTGTTCATTGTAGGATGTTTAGCAGCATCCCTGGCCTCTACCCCTCAATGGGCCATCCTCACCAGTTGTGACAACCAAAAATGTCTCTGGGCATTGCCAAATGTCCCCTGGGGGAGCAAAATCACTCCACCACCATCCCCCTTGAGAATCACTACTATAGGTTAAAAGGGACATTGGACAAGCCTACTGTAAATATATATATATATATATATATATATATATATACACACACACACACACACATATATGTATATATAATCAGGGAAATTTGAACAATGATATTTGATGACAGATTTTTAGATATGGGAAAGGCATTGTGGTTATATATTTTTTAAAGAATCCTTTTTTCTTTCCCAAGAGACAGAGTCTTGTTCTGTTGCCCAGGCTGGAGTGTAGTGGTGTGATCATAGCTTACTGCAGCCTCAGCCTCCTGGGGTCAATTGACTATAGGCACGCATCAAGAATCCTTATCTGAGGCCAGGTGGAGTGGCTTGAGCCCAAGAGGTTGAGGAAGCAGTGAGTCATGATCCAGCCACTGCACTCTTGCCTGGGTGTCAAAGAGAGATCCTAACTCAAAAAAAAAAAAAAAAAAAAAAATCCTTATCTGGCTGGGTATGGTAGTTCACACCTTTCATCTCATCACTTTAGGAGGCTGAGAAGTAAAGATCACTTGAGCTCAGGAGTTTAAGACTAGCCTGGGCAACATAACAAGACCTCATCTCTACCAGAAAAGAAAAAAAAAAAAAAAGCTGAGCATGATGGTGTGTGCCTGTAGTCCCAGCTACTCGGGAGGCTGAGGCAAAAGGACTGCTTAAGTTGGGGCATTCAAGGCTGCAGTGAGCTATGATCGCACCACTGCACTCCAGCCTGGGTGACAGAGAGAGAATGTCTTGAAAGAAAAAAAAAGAATCTTTATATTTTAGAGATATGTACTGAAGTATTTATTGATAAAAGTGATATGATATTTGAGACTTGCATCAAAGGAACCCAGTGGAGGGTGGGGCATAGGTGAGGTTTAGGTGAAATAAGATTGGCTATGAGTAGGTAATTATTGAAGCTGGATAATGGATAGATGGGAGTTTATTTTATAGTTCTATCATTGTATATTTTGAAATCTTCTATAATAAAAAATTTTTAAAGACACTTGAGGGTGCCAGCCACCAGTGATACTAATATTATGAGTGAATTAGGTCTCTATACATACATAAAAATGCTTATATACTGTATTTTTGTCCACAATAACTCCATTTTGATGAATTCAGGGTGCTCCTCCAGGTCAGGCTGCCACCTTCACCTGGGGCTCTACTTGAGGGCATGGGTCTCAACAGAGCCCATGGTTTGCTCACTACCTCCTGTTCCTCACTAGACTATAAAGGGAGGCAGCATGGCCTTGAAAGGGTGTGGGTGGGCAAGGTGGCTGACACCTGCAATCCCAGCATTTTGGGAGGCCAAGGAGGGAAGACTGCCAGGAGTTTGAGACCAGCCTGGGCAACACAGTGAAACCTCATCTCTACAAACAATTTTTAAAAATTAGCTGGGTGCTGAGTGCGGTGGCTCATGCCTGTAATCCCAGCACTTTGGGAGGCCGAGGGGAGCGGATCAGCTGAGGTCAGGAGTTCGAAACCAGCCTGACCAACATGGAGACACCCCGTCTCTACTAAAAATACAAAATTAGCCGGGCGTGGTGGCGCATGCCTGTAATCCCAGCTACTCGGGCGGCTGAGGCAGAAGAATCACTTGAACCTAAGAGGCAGAGGTTGCCATGACCTGAGATCATGCCATTACACTCCAGCCTGGGCAACAAGAGCAAAACCCCGCCTCAAAAAAATAAAAAGCAAAAAAACAAACAAACGAAAAAAACAGCTGGGTGTGCTAGTGCACACCGTAGTCCCAACTACTCGGGAAGCTGAGGTGGGAGGATCACTTGAGCCCTGGAGATCAAGGCTGCAGTGAGCCATGATCATGCCATTGTGCAATCCATGATCCAGCCTGGGTGACAGAGTGAGATCCTGTCTCAAAACAAAAAAAAAAAAAGATTATAGCAATGCAAGAGTGGCATTAGAAAAAAAAAAAAAAAAAGGAAAAGAAAAGGCCAGGCATGGTGGCTCACGCCTGTAATCCCAGCACTTTGGGAGACCAAGGCGAGTGGATCACCTGAGGTCAGGAGTTCGAGACCAGCCTGGCCAACATGGTGAAACCCCATCTCCACTAAAAATATGAAAATTAGCCAGGCGTGGGGGTGCACGTCTGTAATCCCAGCTACTCAGGAGGCTGAGGCAGGAGAATTGCTTGAACCCGGGAGCCGGAGGTTGCAGTGAGCTGAGATCGCACCACTGCACTCCAGCCTGGATGACAAGAGCAAAACTGTCTCAAATAAAATAAAATAAATTTAAAAATTAAAGAAAGAAAGCCTGTGGGCTTAGGAGTCAGATGAGTCAGGTTCAAATTCTGGTTCTACTATGTGATGCTGGACAAGTCACGAGTCTCTTAAGCTCTCTAAGCTCAGTTTCCCCATCTTGGTTGTTGTGAGGGTTGAATATCACCTATGTCGGGCATCTGGTATGAAGAAGAGGCTCTGCAAATGCTGGCTGATGAATAAACTAGTGAATAGGAAAAGGGAGTTGTCTGGAGTAGAGGCCATGAGTGAAGAGAGAGGAAACCAGCTTGCTCCAGAGGGGAGGTGGGCAGGGAGGAAGCCATTACCTGAGACCTTGCCCTCTTGGAGAACCTCACTGGTGGCTCGAGCCACAAAGATGATCCCCTCATCGTCCTCCTTCTCTGTCTCTGAACTGTCACTCTCCTCCTCCTCCTCCTCAGACTCCACGGTTAATATCACAGCAGCTGGACAGAGACAAGAGCAGAGTCAGGCAGCCTGGACTGGCAAGTGCCTGTTGGGACTGCACAGCCCCAAGCCAGCTCCCTGTCTCCCTAGGCAGAACACACATTGGCAGAGACACTTGCTTTCTCCTCTGGCTGTTTCAAGCACTGGCCGAAGAGGTGGGGACTTGGGAGGAAGAGAAGTGACATTGCGGAGCCCAAGGAGGCAACAAGAGGAAGCTAAGTCCTCAGAGGAACCCATGAGAACCACACTTTCCAGCTCCTCCATCCTCTTCTTTCAGCCCCAAATCCCACGATCCACTGGAAACATGAGCACTTGGATTGCTGGAAGGCCCATTAACATTCAGCTCATACAAAACTGGCTTTGCAGCCAGGTGCGGTGGCTCACGCCTGTAATCCCAACACTTTGGGAAGCTGAGGCGGGCAGATCACCTGAGGTCAGGCGTTCAAGACCAGCCAGGCCAACAATGCGAAACCCTGTCTCTACCAAAAATACAAAAAAAAATTAGCCAGATGTGGCGGCGTGTGCATGTAATCCCAGCTACTTGGGAGGCTGAGGCAGGAGAATCACTTGAACCCGGGAGGCAGAGGCTGCAGTGAGCCGAGATGGCACCACTGCACTCCGGCCTGGGTGTCAGAGTGAGACTCTGTCTCAAAAAACAAAACAAAATTGGCTTTGTAGATAGGACGCTGGGCCCCAGGGTCCACCCATCCTCCAAGGCCCAGACCAAGCTCCCCGTTCTCCATGACACCTTTTCCAAGTCCTCGGGGCCTGTAACCCATAGTTTGCAATCAGATGCCTCCTGTCACGCATTGTCTAATAACTGCTTTGAACATTTCCAACTTGGAAATCAAGTCCTTGGAGGAAGAGCCCCAGCTCACAGTGCTTAACGCACCCTAAAGCGGGTCCTCCAGGATTCTGGCTGGCGAGCCGCAGCCCTTTCCCTCCTCCCTCCCATCCTCAATCCCACACTGCTCCCTGCTTGCCTGTGTCCTGAAAGCCCAGGTCTCGATGTTTCCCATTTGTAGCCTCAGCATTCGCCACACCATCCTTCTGAGGACCAAGAAAGAAAACCTGAGCCTCTGGCCCCGGCTTCCCACCCCAACCCTGTCATCTGGTGGGGTCGACAGGACAAGTTTTCCTAACCCAGCAGGGGAGGGAATTTGTGTCAGTCCCAGTGGTTCTACTATCCCTTGGCCAACCAGGCAAGAGTGACCCATGCCCCAGTAAGAAATCTGGATGCATCAGCCTGGGCTGACTTAGGAGCTCATGGAGTTGCCCCTCAAAGGAAATCTCCTTTTCTCCTGCCTTTTTCGTCTTTGGTAGGAGGCCCTGCTGCCTTCCAGCAGGTGACCACATGGCCAAGAGGCTGCTCCCCCTCTGAAGGTCTCACCTTACCCTTCTGGGACTCCAGGAACATCTAAAAGGGAACCCAAACTGCTGTAGTCATCAAGCCCCTGAGGACTGTCCCAACTGGGGTTCCCCGTAAGCTGGATCCTAACACTAGGGGGCTCAAAACTGCTTGCTGTCAGCCTCCAGCTCCAAAGAGGAGTCCCTGAGGGAAGACATGCCTTCCTGCGGCCAGTCTTGCGGGGTCGTGGCTTGCTCTTGGTGAAGCAGATGTTGTGCTTGGTGGACTTAAAGGACTCCAGCCGCCGCTTCATGTTCTGCTGGAAGACCTCCTTGTCCTGCCGCTCCTGCGCATCCTCTGAGATGAAATGGCGACTGCAGCTGGCTTTATACTGGCAATGACAGCCCCGCCTGGCTATAAGGACGGATGCCTTGGCCTCCCACAAGAACCCCAGGCCACAGCCCCAACATATTCACCACAGGCCCTGCCAGCCTAGCTTTTCCAGAATTAACAATGGATTGAAAAACAAAACAAAAAATACAACAGGAACCTAGCCAGAGACGCTGTGTTCTCAGTTCCCTAGGAAAAGCTTCTCTTTATCCCAGAACTTATTCCCCCAAACCTGGCCTTCCCCAACCCTTGCCATCCTTTCCCGATTCTCTCTGGTTTGAAGGTGACCCTCTATCTTGTTCCACTACTGTGACAACATGGGGGACATTTTCTTCTTTGTACCTCCATTTATCTGAGCTTCGCCCACACACCCAGCCTACCTGCCCCCTTCTAGCTACACAGGATCCTTTCTCCAGCTGGAATCTCCCATCAAGCCATTTCTACAACAACCACCATGATATCCTGGGCTGCACTTTGAACTTTCATAACTATCTCCCCTGACACCCTGGACCTTCTCCGTCCCAATAATTCAGGATCACCCCTATCATCTGCTTTTTTTTTTTTCTTTTTTTTGAGATGGAATTTTGCTCTTGTCACCCAGGCTGGAGTGCAATGGCACGATCTCTGCTCACTGCAACCTCCGTCTCTGGGGTTCAAGCAATTCTCCTGCCTCAGCCTCCCGAATAGCTGGGATTACAGGCGCCTGCTACCATGCCCAGCCAATTCTTGTATTTTTAGTAGAGACAGGGTTTCACCATGTTGCCAGGCTAGTCCCGAACTTCTGACCTCAGGTGATCTGCCTGCCTCGGCCTCCCAAAGCCCTGGGATTACAGGCATGAGCCACTGCGCCTGGCCATGCTCTTTTTAACTCTTACCAACACCAAGCCCGCTACACACTCACCTACACTGCCTCTGCCTCTACCCTCCCTGCTTAGCACCTTTTCATCATCTAGTGGTAATCCCCTGAAATGCTGCCCAGCGCCTGCCAAATCATCTTATCTTGCCTCATACCCCAAGTCTGGTCCCTTTATCTCATATTTTCTGCTTCCCTAAACCAGTTCTAAGAGTCCCCTTCAAGTCTCCCATCTGCCCTCCTCCTCTACCTATGCACCAGGAGGTACCCTCTTTCCTGGGGAGAAGGGGTCCATCTCCTTCACAAGGCTCATCGCTGCCCAGCCCCGGCCTCCACATTGCTCAGTTCCCTCCTTCCTGACTCCAGCAGTTCCTGCTGCGTCCTGTTTCTCCACTCTCCTGTATCTTCACTCCTTCCCTCACCACTTGGCTCCCTCCCCTCTGTTTTCAAGCTCCTGCCCTTGCTTCCTTAAAGAAAGTCTTCCCTTGAACACGATTGTCTCCCTTTTGCTGCTACACTTTTATAATTTGATTCTGACACTTTCTCTCCTACCCACTACTTCCTTAAATACCAGAAATGCAACTCCAGGGTCCACAACTCCACAGTGCTGCCTTCTTGCTGGTCACCAGTGCTGTGGGCTCTGCCTAGGTGCTGGCCAGGCCTCTGTGCAGCATCCAGCCCTCTTTCTGCCCCAGGCCTGAGGCACCACCTGCCACTGCTTCTCCAAGGGTTCCTTGTCTTTGGCTCTCTTTCCTTTTCTCCCATGTGCACTCCTCAGTGTTATCCTTAGCCCTCCTCCTGCCCCATGAAACACTCTCCCCAGAGAACTTTATCCATTCTGTCCGCCCCAGCTATCCCAGTGATACAGATCTGTGGTCCCCCAACATCAGTCATCAGACCAGCTGCATTTGAATCACCTGGGGAACTTAGTAAGAACACAGATTCTTAGTCCCATTCCAGACTACAGAATCAGAATCTCCAGGTGAAGCCAGGAAGTTCCCCAGGGGATTCTGTGGTAGCCAGGTGACAAAACCTGATATGGATTGCTTCCAAATCTCTCTCCAGCCCTTATCTCTCTATTAAACTATAATCTTATCTTTCTAACTGAATACTAGATATCTCTGTCTCTCTCTCATGATATTTCGATGAAGAACATGAGAAATTGTGGATTGTGTTATCATACTAAGTGGATTCAGAACTGGTCGAGTTACCATACCCCAAAAATGCTTGATCCATGTCAGTCTGGAGGAAAGTCTTTAGTAGCATGCCACAGCTCTATCCTGTTCAACATGTTTATGTGGATTTGGATGAATACAAAGTTAACAGGCTTAACAAATTTTCAGATGATATGAATCTAAGAAGGAGACATTTGGTGGCAGACATGGGAACCAAACAATGGGATGATGGGCTAACGCAAATAAGATGACATTTAACAGGATACACACAAACTTATTCCAGATTTTTAAAAAACAGACTACACATGAACTGATTGGACTGAACCCATTGAGCAATCTTATACATAAACACCACACACACACACACACCCCCCTCACCAAATCATTATGTACTTCCTGATGTGACACCACAGAAAATATATAGCATACCTATTGAATGTCCCTGAATTTGATCAGGCCTCTAGATTTAACAACCAGGAAATATAGGGAACGGAGGAACATGTTAAACAACACCACTGGAATACAGTCAGCAAAATCTAGAAAATGTGCAATTCTCCAAGACAAAGTATCCAGCTTCTTCAATAAATAAATAGCAAGGGAGATAGAGAGGGGAAAAAGAACTATTATAGATTTTTTTAAACAAAGAGACATATTTCCCAAATGCTAAGTGTGGACTTATTTAGACCCTGATTTGAACATCCAGCTGGGAAAAAGATATTTATTGAATACTGACTGGATGTAAGAGTTCTTGCCACCTAGAGAGACATACTGAAATATTTTGAGATGATGTGATACGATGTCTGGAGTTTGTTTTAAGATAAAGTGTGGGAGGGATGTGGTAGGGCTGCAGAATGTAATAGAATTAATCATGCACTGATTTTTCAGAGCTAGTTGATAGATAAATATGAGTTATTTTATTCGCTCTACTGGAATTTTGAATAAGAAAGGTTTTTTAAAAACCCCATAGGTTGCAGTGAGACAGGGTCTGCCAGCCATTAACTGAGGAAGACCTGGGAGTTTAGCAGATTCTAAGGACAATGTGGGGTCCCAGGGTGGTGAGCCAAGGCTGGAGGGATCTTGAGCTGTGGGAAGAGAAATAGCAAGTTCTAGAACTAGAATGGTATCAGAGCTTCTAGGCCCTTCCCTGGCCAGCCACAGCTAGAGTAGCAACTTCCATTCTGGGCCCTGTTTTTTCAAGTCCAGAGAAGACATACCAGGAGGTAAGAGATTCTGGCCTGAGGGCAAGAGACCCTGTGTCAAAGGGAACTGTCTTGAAATTTTGGAAGATTTATTCTGCAGAGCTGCAAAGAGTCAAATCAGGGCCAGTGGGTGCAAGTTAAAGGAGGCCAATTCTGTTTCAACAGTAGAAAGAGCTTTGACTGTTGAAACTGCCAGAACTGGTGACAGCTGGCTTCCCATTTTAGAAAGGTACAAGGTAATGGCTTGCTGCCCTCTTGTGGGGTTGCAACAGACTCTCTCCTGGATGAGCTGGGCCTTTCCAGCCGCAAAGCTTCATGATCTGCATTGGACTAACTTCCATTATTTAAAACAGATGCCCACCTTCCACAGGCTAAGCTGGTCTAGGAGGCTTCCTCAGTGCTCTTGCTTCTGTCTGTGACCCCATCACTCTCCAGTGACCCTCAAGGCCCCCAGTACTCTGTCTCCTCCTCCTCTCACCATCAGAGCCAATCACCTAGGCTTACGTGCCCCTCTCCTTTCCCACCGCTCAGCCCTAATCCACAATATTTCACTCCATCTTCCCAACTGGCTGTCCCAGCTTCTCAACTCACCCCCTCCAATTTGATCTGCACTCTGCTACCAGAAAAGGTATCCTTAAACAGTGCTTGTATTAGGTCAACCCTTTCTCCAAAAAATAAAAATAAAGCAGAGGTTTCTTATTACTGATGAGATAAAACCCATATTCTTTTTTTTTTTTTTTTGAGATGGAGTCTTGCTCTGTTGCCCAGGCTGGAGTGCAGTGGTGAGACCTCAGCTCATTGCAACCTCTGCCTCCCAGGTTCAAGCGATTTTCCTGCTTCAGCCTCCCGAGTAGCTGGGATTACAGGCACGTGCCACCACACCCAGCTAATTTTTGTATTTTTAGTAGAGACAGGGTTTCACCATGTTGGCCAGGCTGGTCTCGAACTCCTGACCTCAAGTTATCCGCCTGCCTCGGCCTCCCAAAGTGCTGAGATTACAGGCGTGAGCCATCGCACCCAGCTGAAACCCACACTCTTTAGCTGGGCATCTGTAGCTCTCCAACAAGCTGGCGCCAACTGCCTCTTAAGCTCTCCTCAGACCACCTCCACCCCCTCAAAATCCTGATGCCTGCCTGCTCTCACCCTACGGCGCGGCTTGTAGAGGCCTCCGCAGAGCAGATGATGCATCACAGCATCCTCACGATCCCGGCCGCTGCGTACTGTGTCAATCACCTGCAGATCCAGACACGCTCCACTGCCACTCTCCCTCCTGCAGGAGGCAGGGGACACATGTGCTGGGGAGGGGGCAGGAGGCAGTCCAGGAGAAGGGCAGATGCAAAGGTGCTGACAAATCTCCCCCAGAAGGGATTCAGAGAGAGGGCACAATGGAGAGGAGTATGAGGAAGGGGAAGGGGCTCAAGGACTCACAGCAGATTGGTGACAGAAGTTTCTGCCACAGAATTGCGGCTGGGCATAGAAGGCAGAGTGAGACCTGTGGAAGACAAGACGTGGCCTCCCTGCAGGTGTCAAGACCAAGGTCAGCCGGCAATCAGATGGAGGGTTGCCCAGGAGTCAGGGGTAATAAAAAAAATAATAATAACGAACACTTAGTTTACTCTTTTAACATGCCAGGTACTGTGCTAGGCACTTTACATATCGAATTCACAAAATCTATAACATAGGTACTCGTATGCCTGCTTTCTATTTTTTTTTTTTTTTTTTTTTGAGACAGAGTCACTCTGTCACCCAAGCTGGAGTGCAGTGGCACAATCTTGGCTCATTGCAACCTCTGGCTCCTGGAATTTTTTTTTTTTTTTTTTTTTTTTTGAGACAGAGTCTTGCTCTGTCACATAGGCTGGAGTGCAGTGGTACAATCTTAGCTCACTGCAACCTCACTGCAAACTCCACCAGGGTTCAAGCGATTCTCCTGCCGCAGGCTCCCAAGTAGCTGAGTCTACAGGCGCCCACCACCATGCCTGGCTAGTTTTTGTATTTTTAGTAGAGACGGGGTTTCACTATGTTGGCCAGGCTGGTCTCGAACTCCTGATCTCGTGATCCACCTGCCTTGGCCCCCCAAAGTGCTGGGATTACAGGTGTGAGCCACCATGCCCAGCCTGCTTCCCAGATTTTAGTGATTCTCCTGCCTCAGCCTCCAGAGTAGTTGGGATTAGAGGCATGCACCACCATGCCTGGCTAGTTTTTGTATTTTTAGTAGAGACAGGGTTTCACCATGTTGGCCAGGCTGGTCTCAAACTCCTGACCTCAAGTGATCTACCCACCTCAGGCTCCCACAGTGCTGGGATTATAGGCGTGAGCCACCGTGCCCAGCCTCTTATGCCTGCTTTCTTACAGCTAAGGAAACAGGCTCAGAGAGTGTGACTTACCCAAGGTCAAAAGCTTGGAAGTGATAATGGTTGAGCTGACTCCACAGTCCAGCTGTTTCCCACCTCTCTGGACTGCCTGCCAGACTCTGAATGTCAGCACCCAACCCAGCTGCTTCCTGCCGCAGCCACTTCACCAGACCATGGAGCCAGCGAGGAATTCCCAACTCCCTGCTCAGGGCCGGCCTGCTTGCCACCCCTTTCTGTCCTGCTCTGCTGACCATCTGCCCACCCACCACTGGCCCACCTGGAAGCTGCTGACCCACCTGGTCCACAAAGCTGATGGCATCCCGGATGTTAAGCCTGTAGTACACATCCCAGATCTGGTCCCGGATGCGGTAGGCTGATCGTCGCATCAGCAGCTGACTCAGGTATTTCTTGTCAAACTGCTCCCACCTACAGAGGATGCCAGGCCCGGCTCTGAGTCCCATTCCCAAGGCCTGGCCAGGTGGCCCTTCCTGAGACGGGGCAAGGACACCGTCAGCACTGGCCTGGGTTTTTAGATATGGGCCTCAGCCAGAGAGAATCTCAAGGCTAGTCCCTGCCCTCATGGAATTTACAGTGTCATGGGAAAGCCCAACAGTAATTGAAATTATTACAAATCACTGTAAAATTGCAACCATGACAAGAACTACAAAGGATAATTAGAGAATATGACATGGATATGTCCTAGCCAGAGAGGCCAGGGAAGTCCTCCCTAAGGAATTGAAGCCTATGGTGAGTTGTGAAGGATGAATCGAAGCTGAGTAAGTGAGAGGGAGGTGAAGGAGTGTTCTAGTACAGAGAAGGTCCCAGTGGCCAGGCTGGGGGAGCATGGTGGGTCCTGAGGCTGTAAGGCAGGGTCCATGGAATTAGCAGGCAGACAGTCAAAGACAGAGCAGAGCACGATGAGGCTGGAGTCTGGCAGTTGCCAAACCATGCAGGGCCAAGCAGGCCACACTGGGGAGCCTTGTCTTAACCTGAGAGCACTGGGATGCCACGGAAGGGCTTCAGGCAGAGGTCACCCAGCCTGAACCTGGCTCTGTCCCTTCTCAGAAGTGTGGCACATCCCCCCATGCTTCCCTGGCTGGTGGGGCTGCTGCTGCTGAAGGAGCCTCGGGGCAGCTCCCTCACCTGTCCCTCCAGTAGTGGTAGCCATGGTGCCCCACAACGTCCTCCACTGCAGCCAGAATGTGGTCAAAAGTCTAGAAGGGGGGTGGGTAGGGGGACTGGATCAGGACTCTGCCCAAAATAGGAGAAGGTCGAGAGGGACAGGCGAGGGCTGGGGTTCTGATACCCACGTGTTCATGCAGCTCCTGGTTCAGGGTGGGTTTGTGATGCTCACTCCTCTTCACCTTCAGCCATTTGACCAGTGGCTTGATGGTCAAGCCCTATGGACAGGCAGGATGTGAGCCCTGCCCTATTCCTATTCACTTCCCTGCTGCCTTTCTCTCCCCATAATGAGGCTTCAGCTTCAGTACCCCCACCCCACTGCACTCAAGGTCTGGGAAGTCAGGGCCCTCCATCTCCCAGCGGGAAGAGAAGCCCCTGTCCCATAGGCTCCAAGACTCCCCAAGGGCCTGCCTGACCCTCTCCCTACCCAGCCTTGTGGGCACTCCCACCTGCACGATGACTGTGAAGAAGACCACTACAATAGTGGTGGCTACAAAGTAGTCCTTGGCAGGGACCTTGGTCCTATCCAGTAGGATGACGAGAGCAAAGGCCACAGCCCCCCGCAGGCCCCCATAGGACATCACCACTTGGTCAATCTTGTCCAGAGGGACTAGCCGGAACTGATTCAGCACCCAGGTCTGCAGGACTACGCCTACAGCGGGAGGGAGGCCAGTGGGAGCAAAGCGTTGGGAGTGGAGGACGTGGGAGTGGATGGGACCAAGTATCTGGGCTGAGGTCTAACAGGGGCTGGGACAGGTGAGCAACAAGAGGAGGCTTAGGAATTGACAAAGATGTGGACTCAGATGGGGAGATGAGCTGCAGGGAGGGGCGGGACAGAAAGGAGAGTGGGAAAGCAGAGGGTGTCAGCAATACCGAGGGCTCGGAAGAACAGGATGAAGATGAGGGTGCCCAGCACTAGCCCAGAATCCCAGGCCCACTTAGAAGAGTCCACGGCTGAGATGCCAAGCAGCATGAAGATGACGGTCTCAGCACAGCTGGCTAGAGTCTTCATTGTATATTTGACAGTTGTGCGTGACTTATGGGAGATGTTGGCCTCCACGTACTTCTTACAGCCCAGGCCACACATGGTCACCCTGGGAGAGGATGGAGAGACATGGCAAGTGGGGAAGGGTTCCAGGGGGCTCAGCCTCTGGGGTTGGAGCATACTGCAGGAGGGGGCATTGCCCATTACAGGATGTCAGACTCTCAGAGCTGAAGCCCAGGGAGGCCTGAAGACTTGAGTGGTAGTGCTGAGCTAAGAGTCCAGATCTCCAGGCTTCCCACTTAGTGTCTCCTGGAAGGGAAGGTGGGAGGAACGTGCTCTGACTAGCGGGCTCTCTGATGCACCTTCTGAAGTGCTGTGGCCTCCAGGGCTGGTGGCCCCAGGCCTTAAAGTCTATTTCCAGCCCAGCCTACACCTAGAGGGTTTCAGGGTGCTGAGGACAGCTCTGGAGGCAGCTCCTGAAATATTGCTGAGGTTTACTGACTCCCCAGGAGAGTGTGAGGCTCCCACTACCACAAGGGCTCAGGGAAACCTATGGACTCCTGAAGTTCCTGCCTGTGTCCCTATGAGGGGCGACCATCTCCAGCGCCCCCTCCCAGCTGTCTGCCTGCAAGGCCCCCAAAACTCACGCAAGAATGGCGGAGAGTGAGGCCATTTCAGCAGTGAGGTAGGCTGCGTAGGCGAGGAGGAAGACCAGCAGCGGCTCGATGATGCGGACCCGCTTGGTGAAGCGTGTGGTCAGGGCCAGGAGGAAGGCAAAGACTAAGCCCACGGCTGCCCCGCCCAGACTGACCACAAACAGGGAGGCTGGGGGAGGAGTGGGTTGTCAGCATGACCCCTGGCCCGGACCCTACCCGGGCTGACAAGACTGCTGCTTGGCAGGGAGTGAGGGATGATGCCCACCGCACTCCCAGGGGCTCAAAACCCGAGAGCCAGGATCCCTGGCAAGCCCCTCCCAGACCCCATTTCTCTATAGAGATGAGGCAACCCGAATAGCCTCTTCTGTCCTGATGTGGGGTGGGAGGGCCTCAGCAACCCAGGGGAGGCAGACCTCCAATGCCAGCTGGGAGCGGGGAAATACTGACCGACTCCCTTCAGGTAGTCAGTGGCCTGCACTTTGGCAGAGCCCATCTCCACAAAGGAGTTGCAGACCTTGTACAGCACCTGAGTGAGAAGAGGAGAGTCAGCAGTGAGGCGGGAAGGCAGCAACTGGGACTGCTGGGAAACAGACTGCAGGGAGAGCAGGGTGAAAGCAGACAGCATATTTCTGCCCCAGGGGACCCACGGGAAGGGACTGAGTCTGCGCAGACCCCTAGTTGGTCAGAGCATGCAGCCTGGGGTCAGGGAATGGCAGTCAGCTGAGCACGCTCACCACGGTGACAGCATCGTTGAGCAGGGACTCGCCAAAGACGATGATAAAGAGAGTCTCATTGACGTGCACCTCCTCAAAGACAGCTAGCACGGCCACGGGGTCCACCGCCGAGATGAGGCTCCCAAACAGCAGGAAGTCCAGTAAGCCAGCCTGCACCCTAGGGGCTATTAAGGGACACGTGTAGGACAGGCCAGTCATTGAAGACGACCCAGTCTCCTGAAGCATGCCCTGGAACAAGCCCAGGCCCCACCCCTGCTGATACAACAAGGAAGCCCAAAGAGGACTTGGGATGGCAAAGACAGCATTAGCCTGCAGATCAGGAGACTTCGGTCAAGCTACCTATGCCTAAGGCCTGGCTTTGCCACTTACCAACTGTGTGATGCTGGTTCCGTCACTGTCATATGACTCACCTTAGCCAGGCCTCCTCATCTGCCTGCCTCACAAGATTGTTTCAAAACTCAACCCAGCCATTTGGAATAGGGAAAAAGGCCAGGTGCAGTGACTCATGCCTGTAATTCCAGCACTTTGGGAGGCCGAGGTGGGCTGGATCACCTGAGGTCAGGAGTTCAAGACCAGCCTGGCCAACATGGTGAAACCCTGTCTCTACTAAAAATACAAAAAGTAGCCGGGCACAGTGGTGCATGCCTGTAATCCCAGCTACTTGGGAGGCTGAGGCAGGAGAATCACTTGAACCAGGGAGGCAGGGCTGCAGTGAGCCAAGATCGTGCCACTGCACTCCAGCCCGGGTGACACAGTGAGACTCAGTCTCAAAAAAATAAAATAAAATAAAATAAAATAGGGAAAAAACATTGTAGCAACAGTAATAATAACTACCAGCAAATGGAAATTGGCTGCTAACTATTTTTATTAGGGAGAATAACAAAAGAGAGTGCTTTCTCCCACACCTGTGGTTCCCGGCCAAAGGGATGTGACACAATTCTCAGCAGGTGTGGAGAACTGAATATAGTAAGAAAAGCACCACAGATGGGACTTGAATATGTCATATAATTTCTATGGGCCCCAGTTTCCCCATGTCTAAATTGAGACTAATAACAAAGCTACCTCAAAAAGTTCCTTAGTTAGCCAATGCCTAACATATAGTAAGCACCCAAAAGATATTATTATCTATTACTGTTATTATGCTCTGATGTCCTCCCTTCCCTTCCTGCCCCAAATAGTTCACTACCTCAATAGGGAAACCAGGTTAGAGTCCCAGGTAGCAATTGTAAACGTTTTCTTGTAATACCTTGGAAAAAGTGTGAATCATCAACCTTCAGGGTTGAATGAATTTCTTGGGTTAGGAAATAAAGAAGGTAGCAAGAGAGGGCAACCTAAAAGCAAAGAGCCTTAGTAAAACAGACCTGAGGCCAGGCGCGGTGGCTCACGCCTGTAATCCTAGCATTTTGACAGGTTGATGCGGGCAGATCACCTGAGCTCAGGAGTTCAAGACTAGCCTGGCCAACATGGCGAAACCCCATCTCTACTAAAAATACAAAAATTAGCCAGGTGTAGTGACACATGCTTGTAATCCCAGCTACTCAGGAGGCTAAGACAGGAGAATTGCTTGAACCCAGGAGGTGGAGGTTGCAGGAAGCCAAGATCATGCCATTGCACTCTAGCCTGGACAAGAGTGAGACTCCATCTCAAAAAAACAAGCAGCAACAACAACAACAAAAACAAAACAAACAAACAAACAAAAAACACGGACCTCTTCTGCTAACCTTGGACCTGACAGCAAACAAATGTAAGAGGCTCTATTTCCTCATGTGTAAATGTGACAAACTACACAAAAGGGTTGCTATGAAGAGTCAGTGGGATAAGTAAGGAGAGAAAACCCAGTGTAGTGCCAGCATTTGATGGATTTATAATAGTTATTTATTTTTTAAATACCTATTATATTTATTTAAAAAAATAAATGTTTTAAAATAATGAATTTCTTATAGACAACATATAGTTAAGAAAAAAAAATAATAAAAACAGAAAACCACCCAGACCTGGCCTGGGGAGAGCCAGGACAGAAGGCCCTTGCAGAAATGATGCACAGCTGTGCCTCAGGGGAGCAGGGCTGGCAAATGGTAATGTGGTAACAGAGGGCAGGAGGCAACAGAGTGGTAACACAGGCTCCCCAGCCTTGGCAGCCCACATAAAGCTGGGAGCCAGACTCCTGCTCAGCTGTTACGCTGCAGAAGCCTAGACTGGCAGAGACCTAGATGAGGCCTGAACCCCATCGGGTGCACTGGCTTGCACTCCAGAGGGAGGGACCTAGGATGGTGCTTTCAGGGCATGGCTCACACCAGCATGGACCTCCAGAGCTTGAGGAGAAGGGAGAGGGGTGATGGGTCTCGCAAAGCCCAGGTCTTAGGGTCACTCACCTACAAGTCCAGCCTGCTGCAAGCCCCAGAGGGCAGCGCCTGTTGTGAAGGCATTCCAGAGTGTGCCTACCACGGCATAGGTGAGGATGGCACCCAAGTTGTCAAAGAACAGCCTGCTAGGCATGAAATAGCCTGAGTCCAACACAATAGGAGGCAGCAGGAAGAGGAAGAAGGTGCCTGGCTCCAGCTGGTACTCAGCTTTCTTGGCCACAGCTAAAACAATGCCCCCTAGCACCAGGCCCAGCAAAATCAGCAGGCAGCTCTCAGGGACCAGAGATGTTATTTTCCGAGACAAGTGAAACACTGCAATGCAAAAAGAGTGCAGGATGGATCAGTTTATGGAATATCCTCCCACACACAGGCCTATGAACTCCCAGTTTTGTTTTTTTTTTTTTTGAGACGAAGTCTCACTCTGTTGCCCAAGCTGGAGTGCAGTAGCACAATCTCAGCTCACTGCAACCTTCACCTCCTGGGTTCAAGTGATTCTCCTGCCTCAGCCTCCTGAGTAGCTGGGACTACAGACACGGGCCACCATGCCCAGATAATTTTTTTTATATTCTTAGTAGAGACAGGGTTTCACTATGTTGGCCAGGATGATCTTGAACTCCTGACCTCATGATCCGCCCACCTCGGCCTCCCAAAGTGCTGGGATTACAGGCGTGAGCCACCGCGCCTGGCCAACCTTCTAAGACTGGGACCAAGGGAAGAGAAATATGCAAGACTTCTAGAATTTCCAATCTCCAGGGCTACAAACCCTCCCCTGCAGTCAAAGTCATCTGTTTCTTAGTGCTCCTGTCACACTATGGTAACCTAGGCCTTTACTGCTTTTTCCCCTTCTAGAAATGTCCCTTCCTTTATACTTTCATCCTCAGGGGACCTCACCTTTCTCTGACAACCCTTATCCATGCCATTATTTGAACCTCAGCAAATGCTACCCAGTATCTTTTTATATGTAAGATAGCTGTAAAAATCAGGGCCTTTGGAGTCAAGCTGCTTGTATTCAAAGCTTAGTTCTGTGATCTTAGGGCAAATAACTTCACATCTCTGACTCAGTTTTCTCATCAGTGAAATGGGAGTAAAAACAATAATGATCTCATAAGATTATTGTGACCATTAAAAAAGACAACCTACAGGTGGGGCGTGGTGGCTCATGCCTGAAATCCCAGCACTTTGGGAGGCCAAGGTGGGCAGATCACCTGAGGGCAGGAGTTCTGGATCAGCCTGGCCAGCATGGCGAAACCCTGTCTCTACTAAAAATACAAAAATTAGCTGGGCATGGTGGCGGGTGCCTGTAGTCCCAGCTACTTGGGAGGCTGAGGCAGGAGAATTGCTTGAACCTGGGAGGCAGAGGTTGCAGCGAGCCGAGATCATGCCAACTGCACTCCAGCCTGGGTGACAGAGTGAGACTCTGTCTCAAAAAAAAAAAAAGACAATCTACTCAAAAGCACTTAGCACACTAATTTACAGTAAGCACTCAATAAATGTTACCTATTATAATGTCCTCACTCCTTAACTAGACCAGAATGTATATTATACCTCCTAGGAGCTGTGTAGACTTCCTAGCCCAATGTGCCTTTCATTATATGGGCTCACTCAGGACTGTGTAGTTTTTAAAACTTTGGCTTTAGCAATCAGAAGATCTCCAGGTCTTCTTCCAGCCTTAGCACATTCTGTGTGATCTCAGGCAAATTATTTAACTTACTTGAACTTCAATTTCTTCTTCTGTAATATAGGAAAAATACCCAGCATCAAGGGTGAGGATAAAATGATATAAAGTAGGCAAATGTGCCTAGCATAATGTCAGACACATAGTATGTTAGACACACACCAAATGTTAATTAAATAGAACAGTTCTGTCTGTAGGAGGGGAGAAGAAAAGGATTTCTAGCACTATTGCCACTCCTACCTTTGTCCTCTAAAATAAACTCTTTGGCTCTCCTTTAAGTCCTCAGACCACAAGTGAACACAACTCTCTCTACATAATCCCTGGGATGTTGGGGAAGGAGACTCTAAATTAGCCTGTGTGAGACCCTATGCCAAGAGAGTGCCCTTTGGAAGCTGTACCCAAAGGGCCTAGAACAGTGCCTGGCACATAGTGAGCTCTATGTAAATATTTGTTTAATAAAAGGGAAAAAGTCTCCTAGCAATGAAGCTGGGGGAAGGTGTTCCTGAATGCTCTGCCTTTTCTCTTGTTCGAGGATTTTCTTTGGCTTGTGAAAAGGAGGCTCTCTTCTCTTACTTACATAGGAAATGTCATCCAAACTAGAAAAAGAACCATGATTTATGGGGAAAACTACAGTTGTTGCTATAAACTCTAAGACAAGAACTCTTCTGCAACTCACAGACTTCTCAGCAAACCCAATTGTTGGCTCCAAATCTGAGGCTCTTTCCACTCTACTTTCATTGCTGCTGGGCCTCTAAGGTAAACGTGGTTATAGATCTCTCCATACTTGTCCCTACTTTGGTCTCCCACTTCTCTCTTTCAGGTACCCTATTTCATCTTCATCTCTTTACGCATTAACCCCAGCCCTGCGATCCAAGCCCCATCACAGAACCATGCTCCCCGAAGGCATATTGAGTTCCACTTTCTATTGTTAATCTCAGGCTGCCACAGCAGAGTGGAGAGTTCTGTTCCTGCCCAGCCCCCTCACCCCTAGCAGTGTCCCTGTGGGAGAAGAGGGGCAAATTCTAGGCTCTGGGTGATTCCTCCATGAAGGCTGTATTGGTGAGACTGGAGTACAGGCTGTGCCAGCATCCATGGGGAGAGAGTAGCAACGCTCAGCTATAATTAGTCACCCCCACAGCAGAGCCTGCACAACAGGGAGAAGGAGGAGGGTCTCTGGTGGGAGGAGGGACCACTGGCTGCTCAGAAGGGAGGAGGAAGGAGCAGATGCAAGGAAAAGCAGCTCTATTCAGGGAAAAAGAAGTCTGAAGCACAGCCTTCAATGCTGTCAGGACTGAAGAGGTCGGATGTATGAAAGCATCTAGGGTAGACAGCACACAGGAAGGCCCCGATACATGGAAGTTTCTTATACCCTGAAGTGGGAAGAATGTGGACCTGAACGTGGGGTGGGGGGGTCCCCACACACAGGCACAAGAAGGCAGCAGCTTTAAGTGGGGAGCAGGGGAGAGATGGAGGAAAAGTGGCAGTGTAGTTTCCCAAGGGAATGGACACTCGGACATGGTCTCCAGGGAAGGCTGCTTTTTCAGTACCAGGATGCCTGTGTTCGTGGGAGAACACCCTCCCCTCAATGTCCCCACACATCCTCACCAGCGACAGAGGTTTCTGGGAGGCTAGGGATTGGTGGGGGAGAGACCAGACTGAAGAGGGCCTACTGCAAGGGGAAGAGGGGAGCGGAGAGGGCAAAGGAACCTACAGATGGAGTTGGGGAGAGCGGGGCACAGCCCTTCAGAAAGGCAAATCCTCAGAGCTCCCAGGAGAGAAGACAGGGACCTGGGACCCACAAGAAGCGATGCAGGAACTGGGCGAGAGCCCGGATTTGTGGAATCCAAACCTAAGTCCCAGCACCGTGCAAGAAGCCAGCCCCAATCAGAGGACGGAGGAGGTGGGGGTGTTGGGGGCGGGTCCGCCGCTGGCCGTCGGCCTGGCGCACGCACACACACACTCACCGATTTTGGCCAGGCTGGCCACCAGGATCCACAGGGCCACCAGGTAGGGCGCCTCGACCTCGTGCCACTGCCAGCGGAAGAGCTCTAAGCCTGGGGGAGGCTCGCCTGGGGACTCTGGCTTCTGGGTGGGCTCTTCGGCCGCCCCCGACAGGGGCAGCGCGAGCAGGGACAGGGCGGCGCGCAGCATCCTGCAGCCTGCCCAGCCGCCCTCCCGGCACCGCACGGCCGCCGGCCCCGCGTCGCCGCCGCCACCTACCGGGCGCCCCCGCGTCACAGGCACGTGGGGCCCGCTCCCCCCAATCCCAGCTCCGATACCCCCAAGCCAGGTCCAGGCTCCGAGACCCTGCCCCGGACTCTCGTAGTAGGGGACTCTCTCCTCTTTCCTCCCTAAATCAGTCCCAGCTCCGGAAATTCCCCAGTGCAGCTCTCCCCCAAGTTTCACAACCTACTCCTTCGAGTCCGCGCCCCCAAACCTCCGCAAAACCGCCCCCACCAGATCCAGAGCGGTGCGCGGCCACAGCCCCCCTGGGGCAGCCCGCAGCGGGAAGGGCGGGGATCTGCGGGGGGCGCGGTTAGGACGGACGGGAGGGGCACGGCTCCTCCTCGGCCAGCGCTGCTGGGCGGCGAGCAGCACCCCCCTGGGACCCAGGCGCGGCCGGGTGCAAACGGCAGGGGACCGTGCTCGGCCGCCCTCCGCCCGCGTTCCCAAGCCCAGGACCCCCTGCCGGCCCCCGCCCGGACCTGAGCTGCGCACGCGCACTGGACGCTCCCCAAAGCAGTGAGAGACAACGCTGCCCCCAACGTCCCAGAAACCCTAAGGCCCAGACTGGCCCAGCTCATGCCAGGCGAAGAGGGAGGCTGTTCTTCATCTCCCAAACCAAGGGGCACCTGGCCCTCCCTTTCAATCACACTACAGAGAACTGTCTCATCTCTTTCATGAAGCTGACAGGAACCTATGGAAAACTCAGCCTACTGATTCCCTTCAAACTAGGCGAGATGCACCCAACTTTTTCCAAATCTGAGGGGCATTCGGCTCATAGCGCCCCAAACAGAGGAGAACCGTCTCCACTTTTCATTCAAGCTGAGGGGCACCCATCCCACTTTTTCTCCAAAACTGAGGGGAACGTGTTCTATCTGCCCCCTCAAACTGACTCATCCCAATCTTTTCCCAGAAAACTGAAGGGCATCCTTCCCTCTTCCTCCCACAACTAAAGGGAACTGATCCCACCTCTTCCTTCAAACTGGGTGGAATCTATTCTCACTTCTTGCTCCGAATTGAAGGGACCCTCTCTCACTGCTTTCCCTAAATGAGGAAACCACAGGCACTCATCCCTCAAATGGAAGGAATGAAGGCCATCTTGTCCCTCAACTGAGAGATACCTGGACGGCCACTATCTAAAGAAACTTCTGCCCCATCTGCCCTAACACCCCTCAAAGAGAACGCAGCCTCACTACCCCCAGACCAAAGGAAGCCTCCCCGCCTTCTGCGCGTTCTCGAAGGCGGGGCGCGAGCTCGGCTTTTCCCGCCCTCCTGGCCAGTGAACTAACGGGATTCCCATTGGGCCCTGTGAGTGGCTAGCGCCGGCCCCGCCTCCGGCAGTGGTTACCTCCTCGCGCGCACTCGGGGACTAATCTTGGCTCCACCCCCTTCCTCGGCCCCGCCTCCGTCTGGCCCCGCCCCTCCAGCCGCGTCCGGTCCGGCCCGGCCCGCACAGCGGAGCTACAGTGTGCTTTGAGTAGAAGCTGCACTGGGGCCGGGACTCGGAGGCGCGCTGCGCTAGCCGGCCGCGGAGCCATGGCGGGCGGGGAAGACCGCGGGGACGGAGAGCCAGTATCAGTGGTGACCGTGAGGGTGCAGTACCTGGAAGACACCGACCCCTTCGCATGTGCCAACTTCCCGGAGCCGCGCCGGGCCCCCACCTGCAGCCTGGACGGGGCGCTGCCCTTGGGCGCGCAGATACCCGCGGTGCACCGCCTGCTGGGAGCGCCGCTCAAGGTGAGGGGGGCCGGAGAAAGGTTGGGGCGATCGGGGGTTCAGGGTGGGCGCCATGAAAGCTGGTGGGAGGTGCCCCGCGGGAAGAGGCTGGAGCGAGTGTTCTCCTCCGGAAAAGTCTTGGGCTGGGGTCCCAGGGTCCACTCTGCCCCGCCTGCGGGGGAGTCCCCTCTCAAGTTGAGGGGAAACTGAAGAGGGGTGCCAGGAACTTGGCTCCGCCATTCTGACTGCCCTTCGAATTAGGCGCACCTGGGGAGGTGCTGGAGTTCCGCTCGCCGTCCGTCTGCCAGGGTGGCTTCCCTGGTCAGGGTGACGGTAGCCGCTTGGGCTGTAGCGGACCCTGGAGGCGGAGCTGGGGAGGGACCAGCTTCCACCTGCTTCAGGTGAGGTGGGGGCGGGACCACGAGGAGGGGCGGGCCCGAGGCGGGCTACTAGAGGTGGCAGAGGTTTCCTGCGGTGTCAGGAAGCTGGATTGGGGCTTGACCCTGTAGGTCAATGGGAACATGGGAGTGCCGGCCAGGGAGAGACTTCACGGGGTGAGGGGAGTCCCCGCGAAGCGGTCTGGCCCGGGATCCGCAGAGCGCAGAAGGCTGCACGGGTGGAAAAGCCCTTTGAGTCACCGCTCCCGCCCCCACCCCCGGACACTCGCCGCCCATCTGCCCGCGCCTGGAAGTGAGAGGCAGGGCCGGGCTAATTTTAAACCGCCGGCCTGCCCTACTTTGCTGCAGCCCCGAAGCCGACTTGTGCACAGTGCGGAAAGAGGCCCTTTTCCAGATGGCCAGCCTACCTCCTCTCCCCTCCCTCTCGCCGCCGTCAGCCCCCAGCAAGCAGCCCTTTCCGGCGCGCTGTTTCCGGGCCAGGACTCTGGAAGGCGCACTACCACCCCCACAGGCTCCCCACCAGCCCGGCCGCCTCCAGTGCTGGGGAAGAGGAGAGAGAGTCGGGGTGGGTGCCCTCCCCTGCTCCCAGCCTCAGCTGGGCGCCGAGTTGAGTAAACTTGCCCTTTGGGCCTGGGGTCTCCCCTGGAATGTGCCCCGGGCCCCCAGTCCGCATTCCTCGCGCTGCGGCCAGCCCCGCCTCTGAGCGCTGGCGGGAGGGGTGGTGAGACTATTGGCCTGGGGAGTGGCACGTGTCCAGGCCAGAACCCCGGCTTCAAGGCCATGGCTGGAAGGATGCAGCACACTGCTCACCGCCAGAGTTTTGATGCAGCAAAACAGAGTTTTGACGCAGCCCCCGCTTGTCCTGCCCTATTCAGAGGGTCAAATTGAGGTGTGCCTGGAAGACGCGTGTGCAGCTGGAGGCCACCTCCCATTCAGGATGGGGGCTGGGAAGACAGGAGTGCTGAACTGACTGGTTCCCGCTTCCAGGCTCCTAAAGTCTGGGTCCTGAAATAAGGGTGCGGCACTACAGAAAATATTGTATTCCTCTCATCCTGCAACTCAAGGATTGGACCTAGCCCTGACACCACCCCCCCCGATATTTTTTTTTTTAAGACGGATTCTGGCTCTGTCTCCCAGGCTGGAGTACAGTGGGGCTATCTTGGCTCACTGCAACCTCCACCTCCCGGGTTCTAGCAATTCTCGTGCCTCAGCCTTCCAAATAGCTGGGATTACAGGTGTGCGCCACCACACCCAGCTAATTTTTGTATTTTTAGTAGAGACAGGGTTTCTCCGTGTTGGCCAGCCTGGTCTCAATCTCCTGACCTCAGGTGATCTGCCTGCCTAAGCCTCCCAAAGTGCTGGGATTACAGGCTTGAGCCACCGTGCCTGGCCCCTTGACATACCTATTCCCAACTGGGGGCAAGCCTGGGAAGTCAGCTGCAAGAAAGAGGCTCAGAACCACTCCTTCTATCTCCCTCTCATGGGACCTGTGTCCCCACCCAACCCCACCAGGTGCTCTGCTCTGTGTTCCCTGCTCCTTAGCTGAGGACACTACTGAGCTCCAGTGGAGAATATAAGTTCCTCATCCCCAATGCAGTCCTTCCTGGTCTCCCTGATTTCATGTTCTCCCACCTGGAGTACCTGAGGACTGCCTCCCCTCCCCCACGGGGATACGGAGGTGGCACACTAGGTTACCACAATGCCAGAAGCCAGGACTCCCTGGGGCTAGCAACTCTGCCAGGAATGGTCAGATGCACTGTGATGTGTTCAACCCAAATATAAACTATGACCACAGCCCCAGAATAGAAGGCTGGAGGAACAGGGGCTGAGAATAGGGCAGGGACAGGGACATCAGAGAGCTGAGCGAGGGGGAGCAGGGCCCCTCCTTGCAGGAAATGTCAACAGCTGGTTCCTCCCGTAGTCCTATAAGTGGGTGCCCCAGAGTCACAGACATGACTCAGGCCTGTCTTGCTGGCCCTCTAGAGGGAAGAGGTGGCCCAGAAACTGGGGCATCCCTGTCCCAAGCTGTAGGGCAGAAATAAGAGGAAGGGGTTCTCTACTCATTGCTTCGTCCTATGTACAGTTGTCCAGCAGGGGACAGGACACAGCCAAGTGGCCTCTGTCCTCCTCTGGGTACTGGCCCCGGGCACTGGCCCTGATCATCCCAGATGACCCCCCTCCCTGGGGATGTACAGAGGCCAGCCTTCTTTCTCCCTGGGGCTCCACCCACACACCCCACTGGGCCAAGCTTAGCCCCTAGAGTTCCCCTGGGGGCTTCCTTTTTAAAGAGCTTTCAGATCTCAGAAAGCCTTGCTCATTTCCTCCTAGACTAGGAGGAAGCTCTTGGCCACAGCCTCTGACTCATCTCCTGGCTCTGGTTGGTAGAAGGGAGCTTGACAGTGCCTTGGGCCGGGCCTAGTGTCCCCGGGGGAAATCAGGAGTGCCTTCCTCCCCTCCAAAATATTCCCCCAGCCCAGGGACCTGCCTTTGCCCCAGGGGAGAATGTGTCCCTCTGGCCTTGTATCTCGTCTCCTAATCTAGAGCCTCCCAGTTCTACCCTCCCTTCTGGGAAGTGTCTCAGGAGCCTCTCCCTGATACCCAAGGCCCTACCACACCTGGTATAGCACTGACTTCTCCCTGAGCTCCGGGTAGGGGGACCTGGGGTGCTTTTCTGACCCTGCTGCAAAGGCCAGGAAAGCCCTCTCCTCCTGTCAGTGGGGATAGCCCTAGAAATCTGGTCATTACTAGCAACTTTGTTTCCCTAGCTATGGCTAAAAATCAGAGTAGGACAGGGGTAGCTCTGTCCTGGAATGTTTCCTGACCCTACCCCAACCCACTCTAGCCTCTTTACATGTCAAGAGCCTTTGGGAGACTGTAGAAAATTGAGGTGTGGGGATGAGTCCTGGTCTCCTCCTAGCCTCCCCTGGGGCTGGTCTATCCATTCTGCTGGTCGTTCTGGAACAGAGTGGCTGAGCTGTAGACTGGTGAGGGACACTGAAACCTAGGTCCTGGCAGAGGTAGATACTATTATCCTAGCTTGTACGGGGTGCGTGTGTCTATTGATGTTCCCTTACTGGAACTGGGAGGACCAGTTTGGGGTATTTGCAGAGTCCAGAAAACTAAGGATGTCTTCAGCTCTTGGCAATCCTCCTGGCCCCAGCCCTCACTCCACCTCCCCTCTAGGTTCCTTGGAGCATTTCCAGGGCCCATCCGCCCAAGATTTGGTCAATTAGCCCTGGCTCCTGGCTGTGCACCCTGGGGCAATGCGCTGATTTTCTGATTCTTGGTTTCCCCATCTGTAAAAGGATTATTGGTAGAATCAAATTAAATAGGCAGCTCAGGCTGGGCATGGTGGCTCATGCCTGTAATCTCAGCACTTTGGGAAGCCAAGGCCAGAGGATTGCTTGAGGCCAGGAGTTCAAGAACACTGTGGGTGATATAGTGAGACCCTATTTCTATTAAAAAAAGAAAAGAAAAGAAAGAGGCAGCCTGGTGCCTGGCACAGAGGAAGCATAAGAAAAGATAACAAAAGTGTATTTCCCTCCCCAAGGCCCATCCTTGTCATCTCATTCAGGAAGTCACACTCTAGTTGGAGACCTGCGATAACAGGAAAGGAGGGTCTTCAGAACACAGGGTCCTGTGTTTATAGGAAAGGAGACAAAAGAGGCAGTTAACCAATTATTTTCTAAAATGGAAGCCCTTCAGCCTATAATCCTGCCTCTTTTCCATCTTCCCTGTACCTTGTTCTGGTATGTTCAGTCTTACCTGATTACACTGTTCTTAAAAATATTGGGTAAGACAGTCTAAAGAAACAAGAGGGAAAAATGTATATATATATAATATATAATAGATATATGTAATAGATGTCTAGATATATATAATAGATATATAGCTATATATATATAAATTATCAATATCTATAGACATCTATATATTACAGATCTGTATCTATATATTATACATAGGTAGATAGATATCTAGAAAGAGAGAGAGAAGTAAACGCCATGGTCCCCTGGGCTTGACCCTGCATATAAAACCATACATAACCAGTTGGTTTTGGGCTGCCAGAAAAGCCTGAGCCTAGAGAGTCAAGAGAATAGTGGGCTGGAGGCCAACGTGAGAAGCTGGGCCTGGGAAGAATGGGAGAAAGACTCTACCCCAAGACAGAGACCAGAGAAATGAGGAAGACAAGAGCCAGGAAGGTGTCAGGGATGTGGGCCCATACTACGTGCTGACCTTAAGCCCTGTCAGCAAGGACCAGGGTTTGGGCTTATTCAGGCCTGGCCCAGCCCCAGGGTGTGAGAAACAAGGCCCAGAGGTTTGGCTCTCTCAGAAGGGTGACCTCAGGAAGGGGCCAGGGGTGTGAGGGACAAGTGCCATCCTGCTGGCAGGAAGTCTCCTGCTCTTTGCTGCTTGCCTGACTCTAGCCTACCACCCCACACTTCCACCCAGGACAGACAGCTGGGGGTGGGGAGACACTGTCCTGGAAGGCACTGGACTGCCTGTTTCCCTGGACCTTCTCCCCAGAAATAGGGCCCTGGCAGGATTGGACAGGTGAAGTGGCTGAGGAGGCTAGAGAATGTGGACCATTGGCCGGGCACAGTGGCTCACACCTGTAATTCCAGCACTTTGAGAGGCAGAGGCAAGCGGATCACTTGAGGTCAGGAGTTCAAGATCAGCCTGGATGACATGCTGAAACCCCGCCTCTACTAAAAATACAAAAATTAGCCAGGCATGGTGATGCACATCTGTAACCCTAGCTACTTGGGAGGCTGAGGTAGGAGAATCGCTTGAACCCAGGAGGTGGAGGTTGCAGTAAGCCGAGATCACACGCCACTACACTCCAGCTTAGGAGGCAGAGCAAGACTCCATATCAAAAAAAAAAAAAAAAAAAAAAAAAGAAGGTGGACCATTTAACCTTCAGGACCCTTCCCCAAATGGATGCAGGTGTCCTGGAATGAGAGGGCTATTCTCTGCTCTCTTGGGATTACAGCATGCAAGGAAGCAGGACAGCATGGTGTGCCTGACCTTTCTGGGTCTGTGCTGCTTTGGCCTGTGTTGGCCAGTGCATACCTGACCTTATACCTGGGTGTGTAAGCAGTTACCAGGTGTAACATGTTTTCCCTTCCTGTTTATCTTTATAGCACTCTGCCCCTCCCCTTTCTTAGCACCCATGAAAGTTGTGATTCCACATTCATTTGTGAGCTTTTTCTTTTTTTTTTTTTTTTGAGACAGAGTCTCGCTGTCGCCCAGGCTGGAGTGCAGTGGCGCGATCTCGGCTCACTGCAGGCTCCGACCCCCGGGGTTCACGCCATTCTCCTGCCTCAGCCTCCCGAGTAGCTGGGACTACAAGTGCCCGCCACCTCGCCCGGCTAATTTTTTGTATTTTTAGTAGAGATGGGGTTTCACTGTGTTAGCCAGGAGGGTCTCGATCTCCTGACCTCGTGATCCGCCCGCCTCGGCCTCCCAAAGTGCTGGGATTACAGGTGTGAGCCACCGTGCCCGGCCGTGAGCTTTTTCTGACTCAAGTCTGTCTGTCTTCCCATCTGCCCCACTGGGCTGGAAGGAAGGGAAGGCAGAGGCAGTATCTGATTCCTCCTAGGTCCTCTGCATCTGAAACCAGCCTGGTCATGAATGTTCAAAGAATGAGCTGTTCTATATGTGTGTGATTCGAGGGGATCCCTGACGGGGGGTGGCTCTGGGGTAGGTGTGTTCTTCTAGGGTCCCAGAATCTTCCAGGCCAAGGGAGGGAGATGTGGCTGTGCCTGAATGGGGGTAGGGTGGTAGGCTGCTGAGTCACCGTGTGGGAAGAGATCAGGAGGAATGTGGGTTGCCCTCAGCTGAGTTGGCCCTGGACAAGATACCCCAGCCCTCAGGCCTTGCTGCCCCTTCTCAGGCCTGTTCCCAGTAGGCCCTGGAGAAGATGACTCTGCTCCCAGGGAGGGGAAAGTGGCCAGGCCCGCCCAAGGCACCCTGGGGAGGGCAGGCAGCCAGGCAGGAAGTGGGACAGAGAACACGCTGGAGTGTTTGTCCTATGTCCCAGGTCCCAGGCGGGGGTGGGGGGGTCATCCAAGGGCCCCACAGGCTAAACTGTGGGGAAGGAGCCAGGTCAGGCTCCGAGGCAGGAGCAAGGGGTGCTAAACAGAGGTGGGGGTTGGGGCAGGAGCTGGACTCCCTTTTTCTTCAGGGGACCAAGGCCAGTTGGAAGCCCTTGGGCAGGGTCCAGAAGAGGGCAGGGCAGACCAAACAGCAGGACAAATGTTGGAATTGACATGCCCAGTAAGATGGAGACCAGAATACCCCCTGCCTCTCCAGAGGTGGGCTCTCCCTGGGCCAAGGCATCTCAAGGGCCAGAGCCACTTAAGTCAAGGAGACTTTGCTGAACCTGCATACCTGCACTGTGCAACGCGGGGAGGTGTCTGGGAGAGGTAGAGTGCCACCCTCCGACTCACAGGAGTCACCTCCCTCAGGCTTCTCTACAGGCACTTCTCAAGGGGCTAAGTGCCATGCCCTGTGGTGGGGGAGGAGAGCCCGGGGAGGGAAACATGGACACGTGGATGGAGCATGTGCCTGCTTGTTACAAAGGCAGGCTTTGGGGTCCTACTGTAGACTGAGTCAGACTCTAAAGTGTTTTGTTTTGTTTTGTTTTTTGAGATGGAGTCTCACTCTGTCTCCCAGGCTAGAATGCAATGACATGATCTCGGCTCACTGCAACGTCTACCTCCTGGATTCAAGCAATTCTCCTGCCTCAGCCTCCCCAGCAGTAGCTGGGATTACAGGCACCTGCCATCATGCCTGGCTTATTTTTGTATTTTTGTAGAGACGGGGTTTCACCATGTTGGCCAGGCTGGTCTAGAACTCCTGACCTTAGGTGATCCACCCTCCTCAGCCTCCCAAAGTGCTGATATTACAGGCGTGAGCCACCACGCCTGGCCTAAAGTTTGTTTTTTAATAGGCCCCTTGGGTGTCTCTGAGGTCCAGCTAGGACCATTGTAACTGTAGCCCACTTTGGGGGAGGGCAAAGACCCTGAAATCTGGTGGGACTGGGAAGTCTATGGATCAGACTCTGTCTTCACCCTCTTACTCACCGAGACACAAACACACACAGACACACTCTCCCGGGTGGGTTTGCACCTCCCAGCCATCTTAACACTTTCTCTCTGGGGCTTAATGCTTTGTGACTACAGCTTATCACCCCACAGGGCTGTGAGCTTCCTCGAAGGCAGGAACTGCCTCCCATCTTCTCTTCATTCCCCTTCCTCATCTGTGTTTATTAGCTCAACAAGTCCTAGTGAGTGCTTACTGTGTGTCGGGTGCTATGCCAGGCTCTATAGATACAGCAGGGAGCAAGACAGATGGAGTGCCTGAAAGCAGAGAATGCAGCTAGAGGAGACCAATGGCTCGGATATTAGAATGCTGTGTGGAAGGTCTCGGAGGGGAGCATACACACAGGGTGGAGTGGGTTGCATAGCAACCTAAAGAATATGTAGGTATCAGCCAGGAGAGGAGATGGTACAAACAAAGGCCAAGAAAGCCTGGTGCCTGACACAGACGGGCTTTGCACATAGTAGGCGCTTGAGAAGCAACCGCTGAAGGAATGCACAGCTGTAGTGCAGACCCTGTGTCTCTCTGCCACCCCTCAAGTGGTAGGTAAGAGGTCAGGGGTCTTCACACATTCCCCTGCCACCTCTTCCTCAGTCTCACAGCTGTTCCCTTTGCCCCCAGTTGGAGGATTGTGCTCTGCAAGTGTCTCCCTCTGGATACTACCTGGACCCCGAGCTGTCCCTGGAAGAGCAGCGGGAGATGCTGGAGGGCTTCTATGAAGAGATCAGGTCAGAACTGATGGGGCCAGGGAGGCAAGGTTACCCCCACCCTTGCCAGGGGCTGGCTCAAATGTCAGCAGCTGAGACACTCGATCACTAGCCTGGGCCATGGGTCACCTCCTGCCCCAGGGAAGTGTGCCAGGGGAATCCTAAAGCCTGGCCAGTGTTACCTGCTGCCCAAGGTGGGAGTCAGGGGCTCTCCCACATACCTGAGATACATGTGTTTGCACCAACCCTCTTGTCCGACCAACCCTTGGGTCCTTGGAGGAGCAGCTGGGAGGAACAAGCTGGGCTGGGGCTGGCATGGGGAGGTCTTTGGCTCCCTTGGCTTGTGGGGAGGAATGCTGAGGGATGGGCTGGGAGCTGCTGACAGAGATCCTTGATTCCAGCAAAGGGCGGAAGCCCACGCTGATCCTTCGGACCCAGCTCTCTGTGAGGGTCAACGCTATCTTGGGTGAGTGTGTGAGGGCATCCGTGTCCAGCAGCACCTCCTCCCCATAGCCCAGTTGGCTCACCTTCAGGCCTGTGCTGAACAGTGAGCAAAGTAGGTTTAGCTGGATGTGCTCCTTCCTCTCCCTATCCTGACCTCTCCTTCCAGGGCCAGGGTGGGAGTGGAGGGGGATTCAAGAATGTTAGAACAGACCAGGCATCGTAGCTCATGCCTGCAATGCCAGTGCTTTGAGAGGTCAAGGTGGGAGAACTGCTTGAGGCTAGGAGTTTGAGGCTGCAGTGAGCTATGACTGTGCCACTGCACTCCACACTCCAGCCTGAGTGACAGAGTGAGACCCTGTCTCTTAGACCAAAACATATATATATGACTATTCTTTGGTGGAGAGTTGTGGTTGTATCCAAGTAGAGGAAGACAGTGAGTGTGTCCCATTGAGGGTTTTATACCCTACCTTTTACAGAAAAGCTGTATAGCTCCAGTGGTCCTGAGCTCCGCCGCTCCCTCTTCTCACTGAAGCAGATCTTCCAGGTGAGGCCCTGCAGTGGGATGGGGGTAAGTGTGTAGCCCAAGCCTCCCTAAACTCCCCCATGGTGCTTCCAGGAGGACAAAGACCTGGTGCCTGAATTCGTGCATTCAGAGGGGCTGAGCTGCCTGATCCGTGTGGGTGCTGCTGCTGACCACAACTACCAGAGCTACATCCTTAGAGGTCAGCCCCGCCCCTCTCCCATGATCTCTGCTCCAGTGACCCTCGCTGACTCTGCCCATCCCTGTGTCCCCAGCGCTCGGCCAGCTGATGCTCTTTGTGGATGGAATGCTAGGGGTGGTGGCCCACAGTGAGACTATTCAGTGGCTGTACACATTGTGTGCCAGCCTGGTAAGTGGCTCTCCACCCAGCCTTATACCCTTTGCGTATTGCTTCTCTCTGGGCCTCAGTTTCCTGTTCTGCAAAGTGGGCTGGAAGGGAGTAAGTCTGAGGCCTCTCTAAGCCTATAAGGCACTTCAGTGCCTGGGCCTAGGGCCAGGGTCATTCTGCCTAGATTCTCTCTGGGTCCAGCCCCAGCAACCCTTCCCCTTCCCCAGCAACAGCTGGCACAGGTCTGGCCTAAGCCCCACTCATACGTGCTGACCTCTCTCCTCAGTCCCGCTTGGTGGTGAAGACAGCCCTGAAGCTGCTGTTGGTGTTTGTAGAATACTCCGAAAACAACGCACCGCTGTTCATCCGTGCAGTGAACTCTGTGGCCAGCACCACCGGTCAGAGACTGTCCCTTTCTCCCCCACCGCTCAGAGCCCTCTCTCCTACCTGTCCCCCCATGACTGCTCCACTTTCTGTGTGGTAGGTGCTCCTCCCTGGGCCAATTTTGTGTCCATCCTGGAGGAGAAGAATGGCGCTGACCCTGAGTTGTTGGTGTACACGGTCACCCTCATCAACAAGGTGTGTCCAAGGACTGGGTGCCAGCTCTGGGATGCTCAGGCTCCTGACCTCCCCACCAACCTCAGCCTTGCCTTCTTATCCCCGCCCTCCAGACGCTGGCGGCGCTCCCGGACCAGGACTCCTTCTACGATTTGACGGATGCACTGGAGCAGCAGGGCATGGAAGCGCTGGTCCAGCGCCACTTGGGTACTGCGGGCACTGACGTCGACCTGCGCACGCAGCTTGTGCTCTACGAGGTGGGCCGGGCTCTACGCTCTGAGGGGGATTGGAAGGAGGGAAGAGAGAAGCGCAGTCCCCAGCGCCCCACCCCACCTGCATGCACGTTAACCACTTTCTTACATCCTGGTCCGCCTCTGCTAGAACGCCCTGAAATTGGAGGATGGAGACATCGAAGAAGTCCCAGGCGCCGGTGGGCGGCGAGAACGACGAAAGCCTTCTTCTGAGGAGGGCAAGAGGAGCCGCCGTTCTCTGGAAGGCGGGGGCTGCCCCGCGCGTGCCCCGGAACCTGGGTAAGTACGAGCCTCCGTAGATGGGGAAGGGTGGATCTACTAGGTATGGCCCAGTGAGCTGACAGGCCCTGACCCCAACCCCCTCAGGCCCCGCCCCACCGACAGCCCCCGCCTCCTCCACTGGGCCTGCCGTACCGACAGGCCCCACCTCCAGCCCCGCAGGCAGCCACCCCACTGACAGGCCCCGCCTCCAGCCTCTAGGCCCCGCCCCACTGACAGCCCCTGCTTTCAGCCCCACAGGCCCCGCCTCACCGGTAGGCCCCACCTCTTCCACTGGCCCCGCCCTGCTGACAGGCCCCGCCTCCAGCACTGTGGGCCCTCCCTCCGGCCTCCAAGCTTCAGTGAACCTTTTTCCTACCATCTCTGTGGCACCCTCAGCTGACACCTCCAGCGAGAGGAGCATCTACAAGTAAGTAGGGAGACAGAGGCCACCCTGGAGTCCTCTCTCCCACTGTCCCTCCGCTTTGCGCCCCTCCATGGGCACTCAGCCTCCTCTGCCCAAACGCGTGCTTTCTCTCTCTCTTTCCAGACTTCACCAAACTGCTCCCGTTTGGTAAGTGACTGCCAGCGGGTGGGGTTCGGCTCTGACTGGATCTCCTCCTCCTGTGGTTTCCTTTGTCTCCTCCGACGTTCTGCCTGTCTTTGCCTCTTGTCATGTCTCCCGCCCCCTATCTGTCACTCCCTTGTTCTGCTGCCGCTGTCTCTTCCCCAGCACCCTGTCCTGCTCCACGTCAGTCTCTCTCCTCCACTTCCAGTTTCCTCGTGTCATACCTTCCCCCACTTCCCACTGCGGCTGGGAAGGAACCCCAATATCACTGCCTAGCTCTGTGTGGGTATGAGCAACCACGGAGCTGACACCACAGTTACCATCTCTTCCTCTCATCCCCCCTACCCAGGGCCCCTGAGAGCCCACCCGTCCCCCAGTCCCCTCCTGGGCAGGCCAGGCTGGAGTAAGTACAGAGGCTGGCCTGCCAGGCCTGCCATGTGCTCAGGGCTTCAGCATTGCTTCCCCCAGCAGGGGTTCCACGTGCCTGATGCAACCAAAGCTGGGGGACTCAGGCTTATCCTCTCCCAGACATATGCCTCCTCGGTAACCCAAAGGCTAAGCACTGGGAACCAACTCACTGGGTTCACAGTGGTCCCTGTGCTTCAATAGCAACACCTTAGCAGCCAGAGATGGGGATGTGGACACCCAACTTGGGGCTCATTCTGCCATGTCTTCAGCTCAGAAGCGAGCAGGGAGGGGACCTAGGGTGCTGTGTGGTGTGTGGTGTGGGGGTGGAGGGATAACCTAAGGCTGAGGCAAAGGCAGGGACTGAGAGCTGACAGAGGCTGGAGGGGCCAGAAAAGAAACAATGGATTGCACCCATTATTTCAGCATAAACTGAGGGCCCACTGTTTACCACATCCTTTATTTTTTATTTTTATTTTTTTTTGAGACAGAGTCTTGCTCTGTCTCCAAGGCTGGAGTGCAGTAGTGCGATCTCAGCCCACTGCAAACTCTGCCTCCCAGGTTCAAGCCTCCCAAGTAGCTGGGATTATAGGCCTGCACCACGACACCCGGGTAATTTTTGTATTTTTAGTAGAGACAGGGTTTCACCATGTTGGCCAGGCTGGTCTTGAACTCCTGACTTCAAGTAATCCACCCACCTCTGCCTCCCAAAGTGCTGGGATTACAGGCGTGAGCCACCGCACCTGGCCTGTTTACCAGGCCCTTTCCTGGGCATAGGCTCCCAGAAGCTACCAGACATGCCATGGGAGGGACAGCCTGATATGCCCATTGGGACAGCTATGCCCTTCCCCTGCTCTAAGAGTCCTTGTCTAGACTCAAGACACCAGCCTGGGCAACATAGCAAGATCTCATCTCTACAAAGAAATTTTTTAAAATTTGGCTGAGTGCATCATTCACACCTGTAATCCCAGCAATTCAGGAGGCTGAGGTGGGAGGATTGCTTGAGGCCAGGAATTCAAGGCCAGCCTGAACAACATAGTGAGACCCTGTCTCCTCAAAAAAATTAAAAAATCAGCTGTGCGTGGTGGCACATGTCTGTAGTCCCAGCCACTTGGGAGGCTGAGGGTCAAGCCCAGGAGGGTGAGGCTGCAGTGAGCTATGATCACACCACTGTACTCCAGCCTGGATGACTGACAGAGTGAGACCCTGTCTCTAAAAAACAACCAACCAAAAAAAATCAGGACAGTGAACATGAACGAGGTTGCAAGTTAGATGTTAAGTAGAATTTCTCCCTGTATTTTCACCTGGGAATGCTGGGTTGGTAGTAATCCTCCCCAGATGTGGAGGACTGAAGAGGGGCTGGCCTTGGGGGGTGTGGTTCTGGTCTGCTCAGCGCATGGACTGTTCCCCGTGTGTCTGTGTGCGCCTGCAATTGGGGGTGGTGTCCAGGGGCTCAGCAAGGCATATGCACCTGGGCTGGGGTGTGTCAGATGCTGTCACTGACAAGCACCTTCCCTCAGAGCCCGGTTCCTGGAGAATGTGGCGGCAGCAGAAACAGAGAAGCAGGTTGCGCTGGCCCAGGGCCGGGCAGAGACACTGGCCGGGGCCATGCCCAATGAGGCGGATGGACACCCAGGTGAGTAGGTGGGTGAGCAGGCAGAGCCTGCCTGTTGCTTTGTTGCCCCACAGGGGCATGGCACTGACAGCTCCTTCCCTTTCTTTAGATGCCCGGCAACTCTGGGACTCCCTAGAGACAGCCCCTGCACCCAGAACACCCCAGAGCCCTGCCCCCTGTGTCCTGCTCCGGGCCCAGCGAAGCCTTGAGCCAGAGCCCAAGGAGCCACTGATACCAGCAAGCCCCAAGGCTGAGCCCATCTGGGAGCTCCCTACCCGTGCACCCAAGCTCTCTATTGGGGACCTGGACTTTTCAGATCTAGGGGAGGATGAAGACCAGGACATGCTGAATGTAGAGTCTGTGGAGGCTGGGAAAGAGGTCCCAGCTCCCTCACCCCCACTGCCTCTGCTCTTGGGAGTCCCCCCACCTCCCCCACCTCCACCTCCCCCACCCATCAACGGCCCCTTCCCACCACCTCCACCTCTACCTCTGGCTGCCCCTCTTCCCCATTCAGTGCCTGACAGCTCAGCCCTCCCCACCAAGAGGAAGACAGTAAAACTTTTCTGGCGTGAGCTAAAGCTGGCTGGGGGCCATGGAGTCTCTGCAAGCCGCTTTGGGCCCTGCGCCACTCTCTGGGCTTCACTGGAGCCTGTCTCAGTGGACACTGCCCGGCTGGAACACCTCTTTGAGTCTCGTGCCAAAGAGGTGCTGCCCTCCAAGGTAAATCCACTCATCTGCAAAGTAGCCCTAAGGGAGGCTGGAGGGAATCAGAGCTTAAGGATCTGACCTGTTGGAGCTAGTCACTCACTTCCCACATGGGGAAACCAAGGCAAAGAAAGGAGTAGGAAATTGTCCAAGGTCTCCTAACAAGGGATCAGCAGTGCCCCAACTAGAATCTAAACGTGGCCGGGCATGGTGGCTCACGCCTGTAATCCAAGAGTTTGAGACCAGCCTGTGCAACATAGTAAGACCTTATCTCTACTAAAAGTTGGTCCGGGTGCAGTGGCTCATGCCTGTAATCCCAGGACTTTGGGAGGCCAAGGCAGGTGGATCATTTTGAGGTCAGGAGTTCGAGACCAGCCTGGTCAAACTGGCGAAACCCCATCTCTACTAAAAATACAAAATTAGCCAGGCGTGGTGGCGGGCACGTGTAATCCCAGCTACTCGGGAGGCTGAGGCAGGAGAATCGCTTGAACCCGGGAGGTAGAGGTTGCAGTGAGTTGAGATCACGCCATTGTACTCCAGCCTGGGGGACGAGAGCAAGACTTCGTCTCAAAAATAACTAAATAAATAAAATAAAAATAAATAAGTGTTAAAAAAAAAAAAATTGGCCGGGCATGGTGGCTCACCCCTGTAATCCCAGCACTTTGGGAGGCCAAGGCAGGCAGATCACTTGAGGCCAGGAGTTTGAGACCAGCCTGGCCAACATGGTGAAACCCCATCTCTACTAAAAATATGAAAATTAGCTAGGCGTGGTGGCTCATGCCTGCAATCCCAGCTACTTGGGAGGCTGAGGCAAGAAAATTGCTTGAACCTGGGAGGCGGAAAAAAAAAGTAAAAAAAAAAAATAGTTGTGTATGGTGGTACACACCTGTAATCCCAGCTACTTGGGAGGCTGAGGCAGGAAAATCCCAGAAGATAAGCTGCAGTGGGCTATGATGGCACCACTGCACTCCAGCCTAGGTGGTAGAGCCAGGCCGTCTCAAAAGAATCTAAGCTCATCCCCATGCCTTACACATCCCAGGTTGCCAGTTTGTCAGTTGTGGGACCATTTGGCAATCTAGAGGAGGGCCTTGGAGTGCCCTCTGAGATTGCTGTCCCAGCTAGTCCCTTCCTCAGTCTTTTTTTTTTTTTTTTTTTTTTTGAGAAGGAGTCTTGCTCAGTCACCCAGGCTGGAGTGCAGTGGCATGATCTCAGCTCACTACAAGCTCTGCCTCTTGGGTTCACGCCATTCTCCTGCTTCAGCCTCCCGAGTAGCTGGGACTACAGGCGCCTGCCACCATGCCCAGCTAATTTTTTTTTGTAATTTTAGTAGAGACGGGGTTTCACCATGTTAGCCAGGATGGTCTCGATCTCCTGACCTCGTGATCCACCCACCTTGGCCTCCCAAAGTGCTGGGATTACAGGCGTGAGCCACCGCGTCAGGCCCCCTTCCTCAGTCTTACACTGCCCTTCCCCCAACCATGCAGAAAGCTGGAGAGGGCCGCCGGACAATGACCACAGTGCTGGACCCCAAGCGCAGCAACGCCATCAACATTGGCCTAACCACACTGCCACCTGTGCATGTCATTAAGGCTGCCCTGCTCAACTTTGATGAATTTGCTGTCAGCAAGGATGGCATTGAGGTGGGGTCACCCAGCTATGGGTGCGGGGGGGAGGTCTGGCCTTCTCCTTTGGTAGATGGGCATTTCCTGTCCCTCCAGTGGTGGGCATGGGCTTGGCATTTCTGCAGGGCAGTGCCCAGACTCTGGGGCCTCCCCTAGATGACTGAGGGAGGGGTCAAGACCAATGCCTCAGGCCTCAGGCCTGCATTGAGGGGGCCATGTCAGGCTCTGGCTACATCCTCAGAAGCTACTGACCATGATGCCCACGGAGGAAGAGCAGCAGAAGATTGAGGAAGCCCAGCTGGCCAACCCTGACATACCCCTGGGCCCAGCCGAGAACTTCCTGATGACTCTTGCCTCCATTGGCGGCCTCGCTGCTCGTCTACAACTCTGGGCCTTCAAGCTGGACTATGACAGCATGGAGCGGGTACCTGGGTCTTGGAGTGGGACAGACAGTAGGGACAGGTAAGCATCATGACCATGTAGTCTGAGAGTCCCTGGTCTCCCATACCAGGAAATTGCTGAGCCACTGTTTGACCTGAAAGTGGGTATGGAACAGCTCGTACAGAATGCCACCTTCCGCTGCATCCTGGCTACCCTCCTAGCTGTGGGCAACTTCCTCAATGGCTCCCAGGTGAGTGAGAGTACATGGGGACTAGGGGGAGTCAGGGTTCTGGAGCTAACCAGGCCCAGGCTCAGAAAGGGTCCTTTCAGAGCAGCGGCTTTGAGCTGAGCTACCTGGAGAAGGTGTCAGAGGTGAAGGACACGGTGCGTCGACAGTCACTGCTACACCACCTCTGCTCCCTAGTGCTCCAGACCCGGCCTGAGTCCTCCGACCTCTATTCAGAAATCCCTGCCCTGACTCGCTGTGCCAAGGTTAGCACCTGCCAGAATCAACCAAGGCCGGACGAGGCATGAGGAGCGCTGCTTCCTGGGCCTGGCTCCTCCCCCTTCTCCCCATTTGGGCTGCTGTGCCAGGGCTTGCTCCAGCCACCTGGGTGTGAGCTATGCCCTCTGCCAGAAATGCTCTTTCCTCTATTGGCCTAGCCACACCTACTCAGTCTTTGGGTCTGTTTAACTGCCACTTCCCCCAATATACCTTCTGTTCCCCATTCACATCAAATGGACTTATGTCTCTTGCACTAGTCTATGAGCTTTTGGATGTCTGTGTCCTTAGAGCCCAAGCTGGCCAGTCTGGCCCAGAGGCAGCCTCGGGCCGTGTCTTGTCTACAGGGTGTGGGGGGACAGTATGTGCACCCCCTTGCTTTCTCAGGTGGACTTTGAACAGCTGACTGAGAACCTCGGGCAGCTGGAGCGCCGGAGCCGGGCAGCCGAGGAGAGCCTGCGGAGCTTGGCCAAGCATGAGCTGGCCCCAGCCCTGCGTGCCCGCCTCACCCACTTCCTGGCCCAGTGTGCCCGCCGTGTTGCCATGCTGAGGATAGTGCACCGCCGTGTCTGCAACAGGTAGGGGCATGGACCCAAGAGAGGCAGGACGGCCGCCACCCTCCCTCAGACAATAAGCAGGACTCACTGTCCCTCCCTACTCTGACCTGCCTAGGTTCCATGCCTTCTTGCTCTACCTGGGCTACACCCCGCAGGCGGCCCGTGAAGTGCGCATCACGCAGTTCTGCCACACGCTGCGGGAATTTGCGCTTGAGTATCGGACTTGCCGGGAACGAGTGCTACAGCAGCAGCAGAAGCGGGCCACATGCCGTGAGCGCAACAAGACCCGGGGACGCATGATCACCGAGGTGGGTGCCCTTCCAGGTCTCTTAGTCTTGACTGCCACCTCCTTGGTTTCCTTCACTCCTCCCAGCTCACCTTTCTTCTTTCTCCAGACAGAGAAGTTCTCAGGTGTGGCTGGGGAAGCCCCCAGCAACCCCTCTGTTCCAGTAGCAGTGAGCAGCGGGCCAGGCCGGGGAGATGCTGACAGTCATGCTAGTATGAAGAGTCTGCTGACCAGCAGGCCTGAGGACACCACACACAATCGCCGCAGCAGAGGTGAGGCCCATAGCTGCTGTAGGGAATGGGCTCCAGGGCCACCTTGGCCTGACTTTCCTATCTTGCCTTCCTCAGGCATGGTCCAGAGCAGCTCCCCAATCATGCCCACAGTGGGGCCCTCCACTGCATCCCCAGAAGAACCCCCAGGCTCCAGTTTACCCAGTGATACATCAGATGAGATCATGGACCTTCTGGTGCAGTCAGTGACCAAGAGCAGTCCTCGTGCCTTAGCTGCTAGGGAACGCAAGCGTTCCCGTGGCAACCGCAAGTCTTGTAAGTAACTCCCCACAATCCTACTGCCCACCTGAACCCCATCAACCCCCTCCAACCCTGCTCTGTCCCTGCAGTGAGACGGACGTTAAAGAGTGGGCTCGGAGATGACCTGGTGCAGGCACTGGGACTGAGCAAGGGTCCTGGCCTGGAGGTGTGAAGGTGCTGTATCCCGGATATCTATCTGGACCCTGGACTGCAGTGCAGGAGATGACAGAGTGAGGAGGGCCCAGAGCAGAATTCTGGCCCCAGAACTCCGTGCCCAGGAGCCATGCCTTGAGCAGTATTAGCTGTGTGTGTGTGCATGTGTGTGTGTGTGTGTGCGCGCATGCATATGCATGTGCATGTGTGTGAGCTCCTTGAACTCATGGAGCAAAATAAAATTTTCTTAGCTAATCCAACAGGTTTCTCTTCTTTCAGGGTCCCCACCAGGCTGGGTCTGTAGCAGGAGGGAAATCCCATAGGGCCAGCTTTTCCTGCCTCATCCCTCATCACCCACACAGCCATCAGCCACATTCTAAGCCATTTATTCAACGACCCTATAGAGTATAAGTATACCCAATATCTCAGACTGCTTTTGGCCCCTGGACTAGACCCTCATTGCTCCAGGCATGGAGGGCTGTGCACCCTGACAGAGCCACCCAGGGCCAGCGGCCTGTGGCCACAATGTCAATGGCTATAACCGCTTCATCTGCCGCCGCTCCTGTCGGCGCTGCCGTTTCTCATTGTGCTCTGGTGCTGGGGTGCCACTGTCTGCAGTGAACCAGGGGCCCAGCACATTCACCCACAGGAGGTAAAGGGCCCGGCCCGGAGCCTACAAGAGAAACGGTAACTTGAAGCAAGGTGCAGGGAATAAAAGATGGGGAGGGTGAGATGCCCCTTCTTGGGAGCGCCCCCAGCCCACTTACCAGAAGCCAGAAGGACCAGACATAGAGAGAGAAGCAGCTGAGCACCTGCACGATGGCTGTCAGTAGGATCACATCCTTAAGGTGCCTGTGGATAGAAATAAAGCTGCCAAAGACGGCATATGGGCCCCAGTTCAACTCCCTTCCACCCTTTTCAAGTTGCAAGTAGCTGTGCTTCTTGGGCTGTCTGGGCCCCAGCCCTGGGGCCGCTCACCTGGGCTGGCGGTGGGGGACACTCACTCTGCCATGCCCTGCTCCATGTTGAGGTCCATGCCACCATCCATCAGGGCCCCATCCTCAGAGAACGCTGCTCGTGCCATCGAGCTCATAGAGTGGTAGCTGGCCCCATACACTGCCAGACTAAAGCCCAGGGCCAACTGCAGAGCAAGAATGAGGGTATCAAAGGCCAGCCACTGACCCTATGCACTCATCCACCTCCCAGGATGGAGACACTTACCCAGGCCCAAAATGAGGCAGATGAGTAAAAGAAGACCAACGTCACAAGGCAGTAAATGGCCTGCAAGCAATCACAGGATCAGGATGGGGTCAGAAGTTACCTCCAAACCATGGGTCTCCCTCAACTCTGACCAAGAATTAGGCTAGGCTGTGGGAGGAGCAAGGTTGTTCTTACAGGGTTGAAGAAAGGCCCTGCTCCCTGAATCCCAAATACCCACTCTCCTCTGACACCCAACTCAGTCCAGGAAAGAAGCCTTTGTGTACTTGGAGGTAGGAAGAGCTCTCAAATTCAGCTACGACTCACGCCTTAATTTCCTTTGTGTTTTACTAGTCGGCAGTTTCTCTGTGCCCAGATCTCTCATTTCTTTTTGACTGGAGCTCTCTTCTAGAGCTTTTTCGGGTACCACTACTCCTCACCAAGCAGGGCTGAGGACTAGGGGACTGACTATAAGTGGGCATAGAAGCAAGGAGGCATGCACTTACATTGGCCCCCAGTATGATCCGCAGGTAGAATTTCAGGGTCTCTCTGTTCTCTTCAAATATCTGCTTCTTCCCTCTCGTGCCCACTTTGCCCTTGGGCTGCAGAGGAATGATGAGATACCGTCAGGAGGCCACGGTCCTCCTCATTCTCCCCACCAGCCTGGTTAGCTATAGAGCTCCATCCGCAACTCAGCCAGGTCCCCGTAGTGCTGAAACCTAGCACAATTCCTGGGATGTCCACCCATCCTCCAGTCCATCCTGTCTAGGGCTGACGCCATCTCTCCAGCACCCGCAGCTAGGATCAATCGCCTCCTGCTCGCCCTGGAACAATTCAACCCTAAGCTAATACCGCCTCTGGATCCCGTGGTAGTCTGGCTTTAGGCTAACGACTCTTCCAAGGGTACTCCTGAGCGGAGTTGAATGGTGCCTCTCTCAGGCCTCCGCTGGCGTGGTCCCGATCTGGGCTAACGCCCACCTCAGGTCACTTACATCTCTGGCCTGCTCTGGTACTGATGCCCACCCCGCTCCGGCACTAGTCCTGGTATGGTCCTGCGCCGCCATCCCCCCAGCCCAGCTCTAGCACGGTCTGGCCAGGGGATGGCGCCCCCCTCTGGCCCACCCCATATCCCTTAATGTTCTTTCTCAGTTTTCACTCTCACAGCCCCTGGAGAGCTTTGCTGGTGCGGACTCCGCCCTACCCATCCTCCTTACCGCCATGGTGCGAGGCAAATACCCAGCCCGGGGAACAAGCGAGAGCGACCGAAACCGCAATCACTAAGCACCACATCGGCAGCTCATGCACTTCCGGCGCAGACCGAAGTCGTCAGCTTCTGGGACGGAAATAGGTCTCACTTCCTTCCCAAGCCCCGCCCCAAAGAGGCGAGACTACACTTCCCAGAAAGCCTTGCGCGGGGGGCGGAGGCGGCAGGGATGCGATGGCGAAGTCGCTGACCCTGGAGGTGAGAGGAAGCCGCCCTCAGGCCTAGCTCTGGACAGGCCCCGCCCTCGGGGTCCTGAGCTTTGGGGAGGGGCTGTCAGATAGCTAGCCCGGCCCCTCCAGCCTGGCGGAAACGACCCGCCCTCCCGATCCCGGGACCTTCTAGCTCTGGGTAACAGTTCCTCCTTTGGGCCACTCTGTCCCTTTAGCTTGGGGGACCGTCTTCCCCTTCCCTATCGGCCCCAGAAGATAGCTGCCCTGTCACTTCAGCGAGAACAGGCCCTCTGCCCATCCCCTTCCCTTGAGGTGGCTGTCTACTCCCCGCTCAGTTCTGGAAGATGTCCCCTCCATCTTATCGTCCCGAAGAGTAACTGATCTTATCCCCATTGGTCCCTTGGGATGATCTCTCCATTTCCTACAGAGACGGCCGCCCCCTCTCCCTGGCAGTGGGAAACAGGCTGCTCCCTCCCCATCAGCTGCAATGATCTCTGAGTTCCTTTAACAAGGATAGGCCTGTTCCCCTTTCCTAGGCCCCTAGTGATGGCTGCCCTTACCTCTTTCACTCCATGGGATGTTTGCTCCTTCCCCTTAGCCAGGGGCAAGACCACTCTGCCCCATCTGCCAGGGAGATAACAGATTTTGTCTTCAGTGGCCTGTTGGAATGGCTTCTCCATCTCTTTTTTCCTGAGGGTTGGCAGCCCCCTTTCTCTGCCCATGGGAAACAGGCTACCCTTTCCCATCGGTCCTGGAATGATGCTCCTGTCCTTAGCAAAAATAGGCCTGTTCCCACCCCATTGAGCCTGCAGTGCTATCCCTTTCCCCCTTAGCTTTAGGGGCTATTTCCATCCCCATAGACCCCATGAGTGACCAATCATTATCTCCAGTAGCCCCCTTGAGATGGGACTCATGGGATGGCCACTCCATCCTCATCACTGCCTCCTCTCGTCCCTCTAGAAAGGCCACCCTCTTCTTAGGTCAATGAATTGTGTCCCTCCCCCACTCACCTCAAGGGATGACAGGTTTGTTCCCCTCTCCCTTTGCTCTTGGGCTGGCTGCTTAGCCCCAGAAGACAGGATGGCCACTGTCTTAACTCAGCTCAAACAGGCTTCCCCTCCTCCCTGGAGGGATTGGGACTTGGTCAGTCCCAGTCCCCGTCAATACTGTCTTTCCTGTGCCTAGCCTCCCTGGCCCAGAAGTCTATTCTCCCAGTCACTGTCCTCTCAGTAATGACTACTTTATTTCCCTGACCGCTTCCCTGAGCATACAATTGGTGAAAATAGGGGTAGAGGACTGGACTGTCCAACCTTAATTTAATCCAATAAGCACTGGCTGAGCACTGTGCCTGTGTGCTTGGCCTCTGAGAAGAGAAGGAGAGATCACAATGGGTTGGTGAAGTCAAGTTTCAAGAAGGGGATCCCAGGGAAAAGGCCCGCATAGGCAAAAGGAAATAGATATGCTGTGTTTGTAGGGCAGTGGGGAGACTGGACTGGGGAAGTTTGGGAACCAGCGAGTCCAATCAGCCACAGAGGCCTGGCAGTGCTGATCCAGGAGTGGAGACTGTCCTGAGAGTACTGGTGAACCCTGAAGTTTTACAGCAGGGGTGAGCTGAAACTGAAAACTGTTTTATAGGAAAAATTAACCTCGTGACAGTGTGCATAATGTATTAGCAAGGATGAACTTGGAGGCAAAGAGTTCAGGTGGGAGATTGTGGAAGGAATCCAGGTTTGGGGTGGTAGAAATCTGAGCTACTGAGGTGGGGAAGTTGCAAAGGTAGAAATTTTAGTAACAGCAATCCAGCAACCATTTATGGAACATCTAGTTGTCACACACACACTATATATATGTAAAATTTAATCCCCATGAGGCTATAATCTAGATTTTTTTAAAGTATCTCTATTTTATAGATCTGGAAACTGAAACTCTGAGAGGTCAAGTACCTTGTTTAAGGTCACACAGCAGTATGGCAGGAAGTAGTGGAGCTGGAATTTGAATGAGTCTAGGTTAGCCTGGCCTAAAACCTGTGCATTACACCTATATCTGGGAGCAAGGGACAGAATGGTTTGAATAGTTGAAAGTGTTATCAGGTAGATGCACTGCTGGCATTGAAAGTGGAATTTGGGAGGGGAGGCTGTTTTGGGCTGAGGGTGGAATATGAGTTTTGGTTGAGATTAAAGTGATGGCTAAACATTTGCATGGACAGTTGGCAATATGGACTAGCACTTGGATAATAGGACAATATGGGAATATTGAATTGTTGGTTATTCCTGTGTTGGTAAACAGAAAACCAAAAGACCCAGGTCTGAGCCCTGGGAGCCACAGAAGAATCCAAAAATGAGGCAATTGGGATACAGGGAGGAAGATTCCAGAAGAAAAGAAGAGTTAATATCAAATCGTTCTAGGCCTCACTGGTAACCCCTTCCCCAGTCCCATTTAGGACCTCGAACCTCACCACCCCCTAGGTCGGGGGAAGGGCCTGAGCCTCCCAGGCTAGGTCTTGCTGGGATCGAATCTTAACAACCAGTGGAGAGGGCAAGGTGGCAGTGCAGAAGATGGAAAAAGAGCAGGGTCCCAGAGCCTGAGCCATGAGGGCAGGAGGACCAAGCATGACTTCCTGAGGACCAGAGTGAGCACACCTGGCCTGCTGTGTTCTAGGTCCTATGCAAGACACTTGGCTGTGTTCTTTGATTCTCACAATAACCCATTTAAATCTCACTACAATTGCAATTTCACAGGTAAGGAAAACAAAGTTCGAGAGGTCAGTTGGCAGAGTAGAGATTTGAACTAGGTTTATCTGGCCTCAATGCCCAGGCTTTTTCTACCCAGCTAGGCAGGAAGTTTGATTCTTATCAGTCAGTGCAAGCCTGCACCCAGCTCAGGAAAGGTTTGTTCACAGGAAAGATACCTGAAGCCTGGAGCGGGGAAGTGAATGCTTCGTGAAGCTTCACATCCAAGATAAAGTAGAAGCCAGGGCTCTGGTGCCCTCAGACCCATGGTGCTGTCAGCTGGAGTCGGTTCCAAAGACCTCCCAGCTCTAACAGTCCCCAATGCCCTGTCTTTTTCCCTCAGATGCTCACATATATTCTGAGCTTCCTGCCTCTGTCAGATCAGAAAGAGGCCTCCCTCGTGAGTTGGGCTTGGTACCGTGCTGCCCAGAATGCCCTTCGGGAGGTAAGGCACCCACCCTTCCTCGTCCCATCCTCAGGTATTTCTCACTTCAGCTTACTCGTGGCCCTGCTCATGTATCTCCATCCATCTATCCATCCATCTGTCCATCCATTCATGTATGCTCATACATACACATATATACATACATTCATACATATTTGGCTCTGGGTACAGTGCTGGGGCTATACAGGTAAATAAGACACAGTTCCCTAAGGAGCTCACATTCCAGTGAAGGAGAAAGACGAGTAATATGAATAATCATGCTATCGTGTGCTCAGCACTGTGACACTGGGAAGAAAGAGTTCGACGGGGACAGCCAGGTGCAGTGGCTCACGCCTGTAATCCCAGCACTTTGGGAGGCCAAGGCAGGCAGATCACCTGAGGTCAGGAGCTCGAGACCAGCCTGACCAATATGGTGAAACCCCGTATCTACTAAAATTACAAAAATTAGCTGGGTGTGGTGGCGTGGTGTGCACCTGTAGTTCCAGCAACTTGGGAGGCTGAGGCAGGAGAATCGCTTGAACCCGGGAGGCAGAGATTGCAGTGAGCCGAGATCCACGCCACTGCACCCCAGCCTGAGCTGGGGTACACACACTATATATATTTTACCATATATATTTTTTACCATATATATAGTGTGTGCACCCCAGAGCGAGACTCTATCTCAAAAAAAAAAAAAAAAAAAAAGAATTTGACAGAACATGAAGAAGGACATCTAGAGGAGACTGGCGGTGTCAGGAAAGGCTTCCTGAAGGAACAGGATGAGAAGAAAGGTTGGGCTTCTGGGATCAGTAATAGCACAAGTGAAGGCACCATGGTGTGGAACCAATCACAGAAGTCCCGTGTGGCTGGAACTGAGTGAGACATGGCAGGAGGCGAGGCCAGAATGGGATCAGGCTGCAAGCTGGCAGATGTGCCAGGCAGCAGAGTTTGGCTTTCTCCTGGTGACCATCAAGGAGCCTGTTAGGCAGGCAAGTGACGCAGTGTGATTTGTATTAGAACTCTGCAGCGCAGAGTGGACTGGGAGAGTGAGACAGCGTAGGGAGGAGGCCAGCCAGGAGGTGAATGCAGACATCTGGGCTAGTTCGAAAGGCAGGCAGTGGTGGCTCATTGTTTTAATTTTGATTTGTTTATTAGTGAGGTTGCACTGTTTTTCTCATTAGTTCACCCTTCATATTTCCCCCTTTTGTTTATTCGTGTTCTGTATCCATTTAACTATTAAGGTCTTAGTATTTTTCTGTTCCATTTGTATGGACTTTTTCTTTTTCTTTTTCTTTTTTTTTTTTTTGGAGATAGAGTCTTGCTCTGTTGCCCAGGCTGGAGTGCAGTGGTGCTATCTTGCCTCACTGCAAGCTCTGCCTCCTGGGTTCAAGCAGTTCTCCTGCCTTAGCCTCCCAAGTAGCTGGGATTACAGACACCCGCCACCATGCCCAGCTAATTTTTTTTAGATGGAGTCTTGCTCTGTCACCCAGGCTGGAGTGCAATGGCGCAATCTTGGCTCACTGCAACCTCCGCCTCAGCAATTCTCCTGCCTCAGCCTCTCAAGTAGCTGGGATTACAGGCACTCGCCACCACGCCTGGCTAATTTTTGTATTTTTAGTAGAGACAGGGTTTCACTATGTTGGCCAGGCTGGTCTCGAACTCCTGACTTCAAATGATCTGCCCTCCTTGGCCTCCCAAAGTGCTGGGATTACAGGCGTGAGCCACTGTGCCTGGCCTGAAATATATTCTTAGTATGTTTGCCTTTTAATTTGATTTGTAGATATATGCTTTTATTTATGAGATATGGAAGTTAAATTTCTTTTTTTAATTTTTATATATATATAAATATATATATATATATATATATTTTTTTTTTTTTGAGACAGAGTCTCACTGTGTCGCCCAGGCTGGAGTACAGTGGCACCTCTCGGCTCGCTGCAACCTTTGCTTCCCAGGTTCAAGCGATTCTCATGCCTCAGCCTTTCAGGTAGCTGGGATTACAGGTGTGTGCCACCACACTCGACTAATTTTTGTATTTTTAGTAGAGATGGGGTGTCACCATGTTGGCCAGGCTGGTGTCGAACTCCTGACCTCAAGTGATCCACACCCCCTTGGCCTCCCAAAGTGCTGGGATTACAGGCGTGAGCCACTGTGCCGCGCTTCTTTTTTTATTTCTATTTATTTATTTTTTTGAGACGGAGTCTCGCTCCGTCGCCAGGCTGGAGTACAATGGCGTGATCTCAGCTCACTGCAACCTCCACCTCCCGGGTTCAGGCGATTCTCCTGCCTCAGCCTCCCGAGTAGCTGGGACTATGCACACACCACCACGCCCAGCTAATTCGTCTATTTTTAGTAGAGATGGGGTTTCACCATGTTGGCCAGGATGGTCTGGATCTCTTGACCTCATGATCCGCCCACCTCGGCCTCCCAAAGTGCTGGGATTTCAGGTGTGAGTCACCAAACCTGGCCTCTTTTTAAAATTTTAATTTAATTTAATTTTTTTAAAATTTCATTTGTTTGTTTTTGAGACAGGGTCTTGCTCTGTTGCCCAGGCTAGAGTGCAGTGGTGCAATCACAGCTCACTGCAGCCTCGACCTCGCCAGGCTCAGGTGATCCTCCCACCTCAGCCTCCTGAGTAGCTGGGACTACAGATGCATGTCACCATGCCTGGCTAATTTATATATATATATGTATTTTTTTTTTTTTTTAGACAGAGTCTTGCTCTGTCACCCAGGCTGGAGTGCAGTGGTGAGATCTTGGCTCACTGCAAGCTCCGCCTCCTGGGTTCACGCCATTCTCCTGCCTCAGCCTCCCAAGTAGCTGGGACTACAGGCGCCCGCCACCACGCCCGGCTAATTTTTTTTTTGTATTTTTGGTAGAGATGGAGTTTCACCATGTTAGCCAGGATGGTCTTGATCTCCTGACCTCGTGATCCTCCTGCCTCGGCCTCCCAAAGTGCTGGGATTACAGGCGTGAGCCACTGCGCTCGGCCTATACTTTTAATAGAGATGAGATTTCACCATGTTGCCCATGCTCGTCTCAAACTCCTGGGCTCAAGAGATCTGCCCACCTTAGCTTCCCAAGGTGCTGGGATTACAGGCATGAGCCACCATGCCTGGCCCAGAAGTTAAATTTCTCCATTGTTGATTCTGAACATCCTTTTCTTTTTCACTTCTTCCATTGTTTTCTAAACTTAATGATTCCTGGCCCTTTTACACTTTTCTTCTGTTTTTCTTAAATAGACTCTATTACTTAGAGCAGTTTTAGGTTTACAGAAAAACTGTCTCTTCTGCTTTCTGGTTTGAATTTTTGTGTTAATGTTTTTATTGGTAAAAATTATTTAGATTTATGTTATGAGGTAAGAAGCTAAACTGATTAATTTTCAAAGAGCCCAAACATCATTTACATCTAATCCTCTCCTTCTCTGCTTGGTTGGAATCCTCTATCCCCTATTAAATATGGGTCTATAAGTAGATTCTGTTGTTGAATTATGTATACAGTCACATTGATCTCATTGTCCAAAGGAATTTTATTTTGGACATGTTGAAAGTTTGAAGTGTGAGGATCTAGATGTTGAGATCCACTTGGTAGTTGCATTTCTGAGTGAGGAATTCAAGAGAAATGTCTGGGTAATAAATATAGATTTGAGTGTCATTAAAGAATAGGTGGCAGTTGAAGCCACAGATCTGAGTAACTTCCCCTGGGGAGAACATGCAGAGCTACAGAACAGCAGGCCACAGAGAAGCCCCAGGAGAGGACACAAGTCCAAGGACACAGAAAGGAGGAGACACCCAAAGAGGGGAATGAGGAGATCCCAGAGAGAGGAGGGCACAGACATCAAAGGCAGGAGAGCAGGAGAGCATTTAAAGGATTGAATGAGGCCAGGCATGGTGGCTCACGCCTGTAGTACCAGCTACTCAGGAGTCTGAGACAGAAGAATCGCTTGAACTAGGGAGGCAGAGGTTGCAGTGATTCGAGATCTAGCCACTGTACTCCAGCCTGGGCGACAGAGCGAGACTCAGTCTCAAAAAAATAAATACATAAATAAAGGATTGAATGGATGATTAACAATGTCAGATCCCACAAAAAGCCCAGCAAAATGAAGAACAAATAGTGTCCATGAGATATGTTATCCAAGGAGGCCACCAATGGCTTCAGTGATATTTGGCATCTGGAAAAAAAGCCAAGTGAATTGAGGAGTGAATGAGAGAAGTAGGAAGTGTAGAGCGTGACCTCGCTGGCAAGAAATTTCTCCACAGAAAGAAGGAAATAAATAGGGCAGGCCAGGCACGGTGGCTCACGCCTGTAATCCTAGAACTTTGGGAGGCCGAGACGAGTGAATCACCTGAGGTCAGGAGTTTGAGACCAGCCTGGCCAACACGGCGAAACCCTCTCTACTAAAAATATAAAAATTAGCCAGGCATGGTGGTGGGTGCCTATAATCCCAGCTACTCTGGAGGCTTAGGCAGGAGAACCACTTGAACCCAGGGGCGGAGGTTGCAGTGAACCGAGATCGCTCTACTTCACTCCAGCCTGGGCGACAGAGAGAGACTCCGTCTCAAAAAAAAAAAAAAAAGAGAGAAAGAAATAGAGCAGAAATGAGAAGTTGAGATGGGTTTGACAAAGACAAAGGGATTCTCTTCTGGAGAAATCTGAAATATGTTTGAATGCCTCAGGAGACTGGGCATGGTGGCTCACACCTGTAATCCCAGCACTTTGGGAGGCTGAGGCTGGTGGATCACTTGAGGCCAGGAGTTCAAGACTAGTCTGGCCAACAAGTTGAAACCCCACCTCTACTAAAAATACAAAAATTAGCCAGGTGCAGTGGTGCACACCTGTAATCCCAGCTACTCGGGAGGCTGAGGCACGAGAATCTCTTGAACCTGGGAAGGAGAGGTTGCAGTGAGTAGAGATCACACCACTGCACTCCAGTCTGGGTGACAGAGCAAGACCCTGTCTATAAATAAATGAATAAATAAATAAAGCTTCAGGGTGGCCCAGTGCAGTGACACAAGCCTGTAATCCCAGCACTTTGGGAGGCCAAGGCGGGTAGATGAATTGAGGTCAGGAGTTCGAGACCACCCTGGCCAACATGGTGAAACCCCATCTCTACTAAAAATACAAAAATTAGCTGGGCATGGTGGCGAATGCCTATAATCACAGCTCTTCGGGAGGCTGAGGCAGGAGAATCGCTTGAACCTGGGAGGTGGGGGTTGCAGTGAGCTGAGATCATGTCACTGCACTCCAGCCTGGGCAACAGAGTGAGACTCCATCTCAAAAAAAAAACAAAAAACAAAAAACAAAAAACACCATCCTAGCTAACATGGTGAAACCCCATCTCTACTAAAAAAAAAAATACAAAAAATTAGCTGGGTGTGGTGGTGGGCGCCTGTAGTCCCAGCTACTCAGGAGGCTGAGGCAGGAGAATGGCATGAACCCAGGAAGCGGAGCTTGCAGTGAGCCGAGATCGCGCCACTGTACTCCAGCCAGCCTGAGCGAGACTCCGTCTCAAAAAAAAAAAAAAAAAAAAGAGGCTGGGCGCGGTGGCTCACACCTATAATCCCAGCACTTTGGGCGGCCGAGGTGGGTGGATCACAAGGTCAGGAGTTCAAAACCATCCTGGCCAAGATGGTGAAACCCCATCTCTACTACAAATACAAAAAATTAGCCAGGCATGGTGGCGGGTGCCTGTAATCCCAGCTACTCAGGAGGCTAAGGCAGAGAATTGCTTGAACCTGGGAGGTGGAGGTTGCAGTGAATTGAGATCGTGCCACTGCACTCCAGCCTGGGTGAAGAGTGAGACTCCATCTCAAAAAAAAAAAGAAGTAAATTAATTAAATACATAAATAAATGCTTCAGGGAGTCACTAGAGGAGGGGTGAAGATTGGGGGAAGAGAGAGGTCAGGCGTGGAAGATGGTGGCAGGGACAGGCTTCCACATACCAAGCTTGATCTGGGATAGGATGGAGAGGACATCACTTCTTCTTTTTTTTGTTGTTTTGTTTTGTTTTGTTTTTGTTTTGTGTGTGTGTGTGTTTTTTTCTTTTTTGTTTTTTCAGCGTCAGTTTGGTGAAAAAAAGGATGTCACCTCTTCCTGAGGAGGTAGAGAGGTGGGGGTGGAAACATGGAGCTATTCGCAGAGAAGTTCCTCAGAGGCATCTCCTTCCTCAGCGGCCCCTTCGCTCAGTGGATTTGGAGACCAGGTTGTGTCAGGAGAGTAAAAAGAGACATAGAGACCAGGGCTTCAGCAGAGAGGGTTGGAGCAGTCACAGGACAGGAGGAAGACAGAAATTTACCAGAGACACATGGAGAGGGTTTGGGCAGCCTTACTCAAATGTTTCTGCTGTGCCAGGCACTGTGCTGGGCACCGGCGAGGCAAAACTGAGGAAGGCACAGTGCTGGGGAGTGTGTAGTGAGCACAGATGAGTAAAAAGAGGCTGGGGTGCTGCATTTGAAGTCTGTGTGAGGCACATCATGGGTGCAGAGAAAAGATCAGAAAAGACTCCGTGGAGAAGGAGGTGCTTGGCCTGAGACTCGAGAGAGGAATAAACATTTGCCAAATAGACCAATAGGAGCCGGTGAGGGGTGGGACCCCCCCCCCCAGAACAGAAAAAGCAGCTGAGCAGAGGCGTGTGGTACAGGACAATGGTCAGAAGTGGCAGCCTCAGAGCCAGGACTAGAAGGAAGGGGAATGGGCTTGGGAAGAGCTTGGCTGAAGCAGCAGGCCTGGGTCCTAGAAGGGCTTGAATGCAGGCTTAGGAAGCTTAGCCTGTGTCCTGGAGGCGTGCGGAAATGGCAGAGGGTCTGGAGAGCACAGGCAGAATCGCCTTTTGTAAGGGTCACACGGTGACAAAACCCAGGGTGGATTGGAGCCAGAGGAACTGGAGGCCAGGACCTGATAAGGAGGAAGCTGGCATCGTCTGAGCTTAGAGGAAGCAGCTCTCGGGCTGCTGGCATACAGTAAGGGGACCTCAACTAGGGCAGAAGCAGTGAGGTTGGAGCAGAGGGACAGATTGCACCGTATCAGGGAAACAGAGTGGAAGGGGCTTGGGTCATTGTGGATGTGGGGAGTGAGGGAGGATTCTAGAATCACTCCCAAATTTCCCACTTGGGTGACTCAATAGAGGGTGGGGAGAGTTTAGAAGGAGCAGAGTTGGAGGATGAGATGATGAATTCAGATTTGGGCATGCCACATCGTGCCCTCTGGAGAGAGGTCAATCAGGCATTTGGCTCCCAGGGTCTGGTGTTCAGGAAAATCATGTGGATTGGAAAGACAGTAGTTGGAATGATGGCCCCATGGGGCAAAATGCAGTTGGCCAGGGTACACTTGGAGGGGCACAAAGATCGTGTGCATATGTGCATGTGCACACGTGTGTGTGTGTTGTTGGGTGGAACAAACCATGGGGAACCCACTCATCTGTGGACTGGATCTCTGTTCTTTGTTGACCCCAAAACAGCCTGAAGAGGAGCAGGCTAGAAGGTAGGAGGAAAGCCAGGAGGGCAGAGTTGCAGAACCCCAGTGGGAGATGGCATCAAGGGGAGTGGCTGCTGGCCATGCAGAGCAGGTGACATGGCAGAGAACCCTTGTGGGAGGTCTGAGGTGAAGCCCCCACATGTTGGTGACCTTGCTGGAGGGGAGTTGTTGCCAGGAATGCGTGATCCTGTGGGGGCCAGGGTGGAGGGGTGAGCAGGTGAGGCGAGGGGCAACGAGTGGCCGGACAGCAGGCATGCCTGTGCCTGTGTGCTTCCAAGAAGCGTGGCTATAGAGGAAGGGGAGAGAAGAGAGGCAAGAGGAAGGGGTGCAGGATGAAAGGAGGCTTTTAGTTGCAGTTTAAGACTCTGGGGTGTTTGTGGCCTCTGAAGAAGGAGCAGTGGAAAGGCAGAAACATCAGGGTTCTCAGAGGAGAAGGTGCAGCAGGAGAGGGAGGCCAGGAGAAGAGGTCTTCTGGAAGCCAAAGAGCAGGAGAAGGAGGAAGGTTCAGATGGGCCCTGCCTGGAGGCAGCTGGTGGACATGAACAGGGGAAAGGGAGGGACTTCCCACCTGATGGCCATCCCTGAGAATCCTGGGTGAGGGAGGGTGTATCAGTAGGGCCAGGAGCTGGAGGGGGAGGGGCTTGGAGAGAAGTCTTTTGCGGGGTGGGAAGCGAGCAAGTAGGCCATGACTTCCTGGGCGGAATTCTGTATCCCTGGTACAGACTCAGAGGAGACAGCTGGTCTTGCCAGCCCTGGCCGGGCCAGGAGAATGGGCACAGCATCACGACTGAGGCAGGGCAACAAGGACCCCAAGGAGAGGCTGTCACAGGGCAAAGCCTCATGGAGCCCAGCAAAGATGGGGCAGTCAGAGGAGCCCAAGCAGGGCAGGGCTGGAGGAAGGAGAAGGAAGCCAGAGTGAGTGTTTTCGAGCGGGAGCTGCTCCAGCCAACCATGCTCTCCAGATAGAATGCGGACAGAAACAGATGACAGAGCCTTGGGATAACCAAAAACAAGAAAAAGAAAAAAGGAATGTTGACAAAGACCCTTTGGTGCCTCTGCAAAACTCAGCCCCACCTAGGCTGGGAGCACTGGGAGGCCAGGCCACAGGTACCTGGCATCACCCCTACCATGTGCCAGAGAGCACCTGAGGGACCCTGCAGGCAGGAACCATCTTCCAGGGCTCGGGCATGGCCAGGTGGATACTGAGGCAGTAGCAGTTAGGTACCAGTTAGGTGCTGTGGAAGACACTGGCTTACCGAGGCCCAGCGGGAACTGGTGACTCACCAAGTTGGGCTAGGACACTGGTCTTGGGGACTTACTTTCCCTGACCAGTCCCTCCTGTTCCCTTAATCACAATTTTCTCAAATAAGGATGCCGGCAAAGGCAGCACCCTCCATATGCACCAGCCCTGTCCATTCCTGGGGGAGCCCTGGTTGCCTCTGCTGGTTGGTCCCCATGAAGCAATAGCTGAAGAGAGCTCTTTGTGCCCTCCCTGCCTGAGGGATTGATGAAGTCCTGGAGCAGCCTCTGTATGACCCACCAGTCTAACTCCTCTCTAGAGACCAATGCCCTGGGTGCCAGGGCGTACATTTCCCAACGGCCTCCTGGAGAACAAGCACCGTAGCTTTGGAGTCCTGTACTAGGCAGGATGAAGGGCCATTTTCTCTATCACATGGCTTTCCAAGTCTGTACACAGGCCTGCAGTCTCAGTTCAGGGCTTCACTAGGTACAACAAAACCCTGGTCTCCCACAGACAAGGTACATACGTCACTTGTAGCAGATTCAGAGCATTTCCCAAATGATTTTGCAATTACTCTTTTTTTTTCTTTTTTTTTTTGAGATGGAGTCTCACACTGTCACCCAGGCTGGAGTGCAGTGGCAGGATATCGGCTCACTGCAACCTCTGCCTCTGAGGTTCAAGAGATTCTCCTGCCTCAGCCCCCAGAGTAGCTGGGATTACAGGTGTCTGCCACCATGCCTGGCTTTTTTGTATTTTTAGTAGAGATGGGGTTTCACCACATTGGCCAGGCTGGTCTTGAACTCCCGACCTTAAGTGATCTGCCCACCTTGGGGCAAAGTCCAGGAATTACAGGCATGAACCACCATGCCTGGCCAGCAATTACTCTTAAGATGCCAGCATCAGGAAGAGAGGAGACCAGGGGGCAAGGTGTTCCTTCTGTAGATGGGGCAGCTAGAGCTAGAGCATGTGGCCTCGCAGTTCTCTTTGGGTGGGTCTAGAAGCATCTTCCCAGGGCCCAGGAAGGGGGTGTCCTATACCAGGGCCAAAGACCAGAACCCAGAAGGCTTGCTTCAGCCTGCTGTTGTTCTCTCACACAGAGAAATATCCCTGAAAGGCTGTTCCTGGGCTCCTGCAGGTTTATTTACTTATTTAAGCTGGAGTCTCACTCTGTTGCTTAGGCTGGTCCTGCAGTTTTAAGTCCACATGACCTCAGGAGCAGGTGACCTCAGGAGCAGACCTCAGGAGCCACCTGGGAGGTGGCTTAGAGGCTGCTCCCATCCCACCCGGACATGGTGGAGCAAAAATGGTGGAGCCTGGACATGGTCTCAAGCCTCTTCCGTACCCCCAGAGCTGAAAGTCCTTTAAGCCAGGCCCTGCTTCTTTATCGGGTGGCCTTGCTGCCAGGAGCCAGCCCTGGACTTGGGCCCTGGGGCATTGCCAGAGCCTTCCAAGGTCTTTTGTCCACCTGGTTCATAGGGAGGCAGTGGGAGAGAAGAGACCCTTCTTGGCCAGCCAGGCTCCAGAATGAAGGGAAGGAAAGAAGTCAGGCTGAGCCCCTGAAGGTGCTGTGCTGCCGGAGCTGGGGCCTGCAGGACTGTCAGGGGTTCCTCAGTGATGTGTGAGTTGGGGGAGGAGGTGCTGCCTCACAGCCAGCTCTGCCCCACCTGCCCCAGCCAGTTTCCTCTCATCTGCATGGGATGGAGTCGTCCAGCTTGCAGGGCTTGGGAATGGCTGGAGGTATGCCCTCCATTCCTCTCTGATGTTTTATTGCCCTCTCCACCCTCACACACTGGGATCTTCCCAGCCTCCCTTTCACCTGAGATCCCCGATCCACTGCCCACGAGGAGACCTGTGGTGAGTGCCCCTCTCATCTGGAATGACCATGTTGCAGAAGTAGAGGCTGGAAGGGGAACCTGGCTGACCTCTGGTTCCTGTGAAAGAGGCCAGGAGCTGGTTCTTGTCTCTTACACCACTCCTTCCCATCATTACAGCCATGGGTGCCACTTCTCTGTGGTAGAAGCCAGGCTGGCCTCTCCACACCTGGGAATGAGTCCTGTGTTTCTTAGGAGAATCCTGTTGATAAGTATCTTGCAGGAGCACATCCTGTGAGTCACTTCTACCTTTTGCATTCCTTTTTTTTTTTTTTTTTTTTTTTTTTTCGAGATGGAGTTTTGCTGTGTTGCCCAGACTGGAGTGCAGTGGTGCAATCTCGGATCACTGCAACCTCCACCTCTCAGGTTCAAGTGATCCTCCTGCCTCAGCCTCCCAAGTAGCTGGGATTATAAGCATGTACCACCACACTAAGCTAATTTCTTTTTTTTTTGAGACGGAGTCTTGCTCTGTTGCCCAGGCTGGAGTGCAGTGGTGCAGTCTTGGCTCACTGCAAGCTCCGCCTCCTGGGTTCACACCATTCTCCTGCCTCAGCCTCCCAAGTAGCTGGGACTACAGGTGCCCACCACCATGCCCAGCTAATTTTTTTGTATTTTTAGTAGAGATGGGGTTTCACCATGTTAGCCATGATGGTCTCGATCTCCTGACCTCATGATCCACCCACTTTGGCCTCCCAGAGTGCTGGGATTACAGGCGTGAGCCACCGCGCCCAGCCTAATTTCTGTATTTTTAGTAGAGATGGGGTTTCACCATGTTGGCCAGGCTGGTCTCAAACTCTTGACCTCAAGTGATCCACCCGCCTCAGCCTCCCAAAGTGCTGGGATTACAGGTATGAGCCATCATGCCTGGCTTGGATTCCCTTTTGATGATGGTCTTTGGGGTACCAGCAGGGAACAGCAGCTTGTTTTTGCAGTTACTGACAAGACAGGTTTAGGGGAGCGTTCTTTCCTGCATCAGGACCATGTTGATTCAAACAAGAGCCCTCTTTGAGTACCATGTGCCTGCAACATGGGCAAGAGGTAGGGAGATGGGGCAAGGATTTTAGAATCCAAGCCCTCTTCTCCCTCTCCCCAGAGATCTGTTCCACACAAATTATACCGATTTCCCTTTGGCTCACTCCAGTGCAATATCAGGAAAAGTTCTTTGAAGATATTTCCTTAGCTGGGAGCTCCTAAATGCCTGCACAAGCCAACTTATTCCCACCATGTAGCCCTGAGCTTGTCTCTTGGGTCCCACCCGACTCCAGCTGTGCACTCCCCATTCTCACTCCCCTGTTCCTCTATGCAGATCCAGCTCAACTTCCTTGGCACGGGTGAGGTGTGTTCTGTTAGCTCCCACCTACGGAAATGGGAGGCTTCAGCGTCCTTACCTTGACAGATAGATGTCCCCTCCAGAGATATGCCACAGGGATCACAAGTACATCTTGAACTCTGGAGCATCCAGGGCCCAATACCAGGCAGCTCCACGTGTTCATGCACACACACGCACATGCACACACACACACATGCACATACATGCACACACACATATATGCACATGCACACATTTTTGCTTACACACACAACACATTTTTGCAAACATTCATGTGACAGACTCTCTCAGGCCACCAGGGGACTTAGGCCTCACTGCCTGCCCCAGACCTCTGGCACCTGGGCCATAGAGGGTTGTGGTGAGTGACACCTACCTCACTTCTATCGCCTTCCACTCTTCAGAGGGCTATGCTCTCTAGAAAGTGGAGGAGGCTTGCTGCTTAGCTCATGCCAAGTCCCTGGAGTAGGAGGCTGAGTCCATGGATCTCAGGGCCTCCTTCTGAAAGTCCCAAAGGTTGGGGTCTGGCGTACTTTGCCCTCCCACACCCTGGGGACTTCACTGGATTTCCTCTAGGTCCCATCTCAGCCCTCCTGTGCTCAGCATGCCAATACCCCACTCTGTCCCCACCCCTCCCTCAGTATCCCGTCCTGTCCATCACTAACCTTCCCGCCTTCCTCTGATGGTCATCTCGTTTGAACCCCAGCTCCCACTTCCTACCCATACCCAACTTGACCACACATGACACCACACACCATGGTGGGTCCCCATTGTGGAAGGGCCCTTCCTTGACCTGCCCTCAACCTCTGGCCAGTGACTTGTCACCAAACCCAGTGCCCAGCACCCTCTGAAGCCAGAGGGCTACCCCTAGGCCTGCTGCTTCTCCGTAGACAGATGTGCGATACAACATCCCCATGTCCTCTGCCTCCCTCTCGGCCATCAAGAGCCTGGGCCTCAGAGGCATCTGCTGCATCAGCCTGACCAACCTGGATGGCTCTCCGGCTTCACACCAGGTGCTACAATTTGTTGCTTACCACCTGGGCCCACACCTGCAGAGCTTGTCCCTGGGTGGAGGCAGCCCCACTGAGGCCTCCTTTGTGGCCCTGATCCTGGGCTGCCCAGCCCTGTGTGTCCTTGACCTCAGTGGCTGCAATAGCCTCTTCACCTCAGGCACACTGCCGGCTCAGCCCGAGATGGCACAGAGCATCCGGCAGGCTTTGAGCGGCCTCCGTGAGCTCAACCTGGCTGGCCTGCGAGACCTGGCTGACCTCAGCTTCAACCGGCTCAGCAGCTGTGCCCCCAGCCTGGAGCGCCTCTCCTTGGCATACTGCCACCTCACCTTCGAGCTAGGCCCAGCCCGAGGCTCCATCGGCCCCCAAGACTCCTCTCCCTCCCAGTTCTCCTTCTGCAACCTGCTGCGATTCATGCAAGAGCGGGCTGGCAGGCCGCGTGCCCTGGACCTGAGTGGCACTGGCTTGCCACCTGAGGCCCTGCGGGCCCTGGACCAGGTAGCTGGGCTGCAGCTTCAGGAGCTGAGCCTGCACAGCTGCCGGGACCTCTCCACAGAGGTTGTGGCTACCCTGTGCTTCCAGCAACCAGGACTTACCTCCCTGGACCTCAGTGGCTGCTCAGAACTGACTGATGGGGCGCTCTTGGCCGTGAGCCGAGGCCTGCGGCACCTGCGGCGCCTGAGCCTGGGGAAGCTGCAGCGGCTGACAGACGCAGGATGTACAGCTCTGGGTGGCCTGCAGGAGCTGCAGAGCTTCGACATGGCCAAGTGCTGCCTGGTGAGAGGGCGGGAACTGGCCCAGGCCCTGGGCTCTGTGCATGGGGCTCCATCCCAGCTGGCCTCCCTCAGCCTGGCCCACTGCTCTTCATTGAAGGTGAGCACACCATCATCCCCTTCCCTCTCCAGGACTGAGGACAGCGGGACAGGGGAAGTGGGGTGGTGGGGGGCCTTTGGCACCAGGGAGGGACTCCCCAGTGTTCATGCCTATGATTGGCAGTTAGAAATGAACTTTGGACCCAATCTGGAGGAGAGCAAGAGCCTAGACAGCTGCTGTTGCTGCCAGCATGCCTCCCCAAAGCCCCCATTCTGGGCCTAGGAGGTCCAAGCGGCCAAGGTGGCCCAGCCCACGAGGCAGCCAACAGTTCACATGCCAAGTGTGTGGCGACCACTGTGGTCTGGGGAGGGGCGCTGAGGATGAGTGTTCTGGAGCTGGGCGGGCTGAAGAAAGGGGGTGATGGGCAAGGAAGGCAGGGAAGGAGCACTGAAGAAGGTGCTGGGGCGGGGCCTGCGAGGGTGATGTAACAGGAGTAGCAGGGTCATTTCCTAGCCGAGGCCAGGCCCTTCAGCAGGGCTCAGCGCTGTCCCTCTGGGTGGCGCCCCCGTCTTGGCAGTGTCAGTCTGTCCCTCTTTAGTGGATTATTTCTTCAGCCTGTCCATTTGACCAGGGCATCCCCAACCTAAAAACCGTCTCTCCACTTTGCTCCCCTCCAAGTGCCTCTCTTCCCGGACTTACTCCTCCTTCTCTGTGGCACCAAGCATGTCAGATATGTGGTACCACATCTCCGTGTCCTCTCAGCTGCTGCCTCCAGGCCTCACGTTCTTGTGTCCCTGAAGCTCCCCTCTGTGCATCTCTCTACAAACCAGCTTCCTCTACTCTGCCCTTAGCTCCTGCTCCCCGTCCCTAACTGCCCTGGCAGCTGGCAGCTCTACCTACATCTCATTGTTCTGCGTCCAGTTCTAGAGGGAGCAACTCCGATTGGCTTAGCAGGGTCAACTGGCTGGTCTAGTTGTGAGCTGTGGTCTGAGGTGGCCTCATTCACTTTTTTGGCAGGGGCTGGGAGCATAGGCAGGGTGGCCACCCTAGGCCTTGCCACCTGCGTCCTTCCTGCCCCAGCCACAGTCCAGGCCTTTTTCCTGCCACAACCCCCATGGCCCACCCTGTCCACCCCCACCTTTCACTACCAGCACAGGGACCATGTTGCTTCCTTCCTTGGACCCTCTGGTAGCTCCCTCCTGCCTGTGGGGTGAGAACTTTGAATAGACCCTTCCTAGCTACCCCTGCCAGACCAGGTGGCATAGGCAACCAGCTGCTGCTCCATCCTGTCTCCTCCCTTCCTCCCTCCTAGGATGCCTCAGTGCTCTCCATGATCCCAGCGCTGGGCCTGAGCCTCAGGGTGCTACACCTGTCCTCCTGTGTGGCCCTCACCAACTGGACCCTGCAGGCCATCCGCACCTACCTCACCCACCTCTCAGTCCTGCGCCTGACTTGGTGCAGGGAGCTCTGTGACTGGGGGCTTCTGGGGCTGGGGGAGCCTGTGCAGGGGACCCAGGTGCGGGACCCTCGAGGTCTTGGAGGACTGGGTGGCCCCTGGGCTCAGCTGCCCTCCTGCCCCTCCCAAGTCTCTGTAGGAGTATTTAAGGGCAAACTCAGGAGGAACCTGAGAAACAAGGGCTTCTTCCCACAGTCACGCCCACAGCTGGAGCATCAGGCCTCAGGTACCAAGAACCCCTGTCCTGAGCCACAGGCCCTCCCTGCTCATGCTGCGGGCCCTGCAGGAGTTGGACCTCACAGCCTGCAGCAAGCTGACTGCCAGTTTAGCCAAGGTGTGGGGCTGGGGGTGCAGGTAGGCTGAGGATCTTGGGGCTGAAGTCAGGGGTCTGAGCCAACCCACTTTTTGCTTGGAAAAAAGTTGACCTTGGAGTTCCTTTTTCATTGGCTTTTGCTGCCTCTAGTCATGCCCTGGCTGGGGTGGGAGGATCTGGAAAGGCCAAGGCTGTGGGCTCCAGTGGCATTTACCTCTCCCCCACCTGCCCCATCCTCGTAGGTGCTGCAGTTCCCCCATCTGAGGCAGTTGTCCCTTAGCCTGCTGCCAGAACTCACAGACAAGGGCTTGGTGGCTGTGGCCAGGGGATGTCCTAGCCTGGAGCACTTGGCTCTGAGTCACTGCAGCCACCTCAGTGACAAGGGCTGGGCCCAGGCAGCCAGCTCCTGGCCAAGGCTGCAGCACCTCAACCTGTCCAGCTGCAGTCAGCTCACAGAGCAGTAAGTGTGTCCGATGACACTGGACAGATGGATCCACGGTGCAGGGGCTGGGCTGAGTCCCACGCTGGGCCAGGCACTCATCGGGTGGCCTCCCCACAGGACACTGGATGCCATTGGGCAGGCGTGCAGGCAGCTCTGGGTGTTGGATGTGGCCATGTGCCCTGGCATCAACATGGCCGCCGTCAGACGCTTCCAAGCCCAGCTGCCCCAGGTGTCCTGCGTCCAGTCCCACTTCGTGGGAGGGACTGACCTGACCCTAACACTCTGAGGCTGGGTCAGTAACCAGCCCTGCAGCACAGTCTCCTTGACTCCCCCAGTCTCCAACCCTGGCCTTGACCCAGGTTGCTTCTTGCCTCCCTCTACTGCAGACCCTCTAGGACTGGGGGTGGGGCCAATCCAGGGCAGCCCAGAGGGAACTTCCCGCCACACCGCCTGGCAGTAGCCTGTTTCCAGCTACACGTCGCTACCACAGGCCCCTGGAAATGCTACCTACATGTTGCCGCCACAGGCTCCTGCTCTCTGGCCAAGCCCTGGGCGGGAGGCCAGGCCCCCAGCAGGCAGGGTCTGGTGCCGGGAGGAGCAGAGCCCCTGCCTCTTGCCTGCCCTCCTCAGACCTAAGGCTGGGCTCCACCTACTCCTGTGGGACTCTCCCAGCACCCTGTGTGCACTGAGCTTCAGCAGCTGAGCCCAGGTCTGTGCTGTAAATCCTAAGATTAAACATTCCAGATAGTACCTCCTTGTCTTAAGTTCTCAGACTAAAGGGCCCCTCCCCTCCCAACTTCAGCTGAAGTGGCCCTGGGGCAGGCTCCTTCCTCAGGCCTGGCCCACAGCCCCACAGGGGCTCCTAGCATCTTCCCCACACAGTAGGAGACTCTGCAGGCCTGGGTGTGCCCTGAGGCAAAGGCACACGCTGTGCGCTTGTCCCAGCCAGATTCCAGAAACAACTGATGAATGATGCCTGAGTCAATGAGGCTGTCCTGAGGGGGAAATAAGAGGAAAAGAATGAAAGAGGCCAGCATCTCTGGGTGAGAGGGTCACTAGAGGTCACCTAATCCAGCCCCCTCAATGGTGCTGGTGACTTCTCTATGGCAGGTCTGGCCCTTGGTGTGTCCCTGCACCTCGTCCATATCCCTGTTCACTGGTTGTAGCAGCGAGCCATGGCTCCCCCAGTACCTGCAGGGACTGTGCTTTATGTGGGGATTCAGAGGGGCCAAAGCTCTCCCAGCCCCAGGGCCAGCTGGGGAGGCAGAGAAGCCAGCTAGCAGGGACAGTCCAGTGTGCAGGGTGTGGGTGAAGAGAGACAAGCACCTGGGACCAGAGCCCAGGGAGCAACAAATTGGGCTTGGAGGGTCCAGGAAGGAATCAGGGCAGTGAAAATGGCCAGAAGAAAGGAAGGGGGTGATCCAGGTAGAAGGCACTGTGGGGGTGCACACAGGCAGGCCAGAGCTGGCACTGAGGGGGTAGTCTAGGCAGGGAGGATGCCAGCTCAGACCAAGCATCCAGAACCCTGCAAGCCACAGGTGCTCAGGTGGAAGGGCTAAACCACGGTATGTCTGAGACTTACCTGGCTCAACTCAGGCTCAGCCATGGAAACTGTGGCCATTAACCCATGGACATGGATAGGGTGACATCAAATATATGGGATGTTTGTGTGTGTATATGATCAGATTTATGTCAGAGAAAGCAGTTGGGGTAGCTGGTATTGAGAGGATTGGAAGTGCAAGACAGGAGGCCAGAAGTCAGGAGGCTGTTGCTGTGATGGTGGCATGCACAAGGGACTGGAGACATTAAGAAGGAATAATTGACAGTTACAGGGAGGCCCACAGCATCAGGGGTCCCTGCCCCCCATTTCCACCTGTAACACAATGGCTGACTGCTCCATTTGTGGTGGGAAGTCCTTAGGCATGGGCATGGTGGGCCCTGGATGCCCAAGGATCTGCAGCTTAGCTGGGGGAGGGGGAGCAAGTGCCCTCCAGCACACTCTCCAAAGGAAGTGCTGTTTCATCAGTTCTCAAGGTCAGCCAGGTTGATGGTTAACAGTTAAAAACAGTACTGGGGCCAGGCACGGTGGCTCACGCCTGTAATCGCAGCATTTTGGGAGGCCGAGGTGGGCAGATCACCTGAGGTTGGGAGTTCGAGACCAGCCTGACCAACATGGAGAAACCCCTTCTCTACAAAAATTACAAAATTAGCCGGGCGTGGTGGCACATGCCTGTAATCCCAGCTGCTCAGGAGGCTAAGGTAGGAGAATCGCTTGAACCCAGGAGGCAGAGGGTATGCTGAGCCGAGATGGTGCCATTGCACTCCAGCCTGGGCAACAAGAGCAAAACTTCATCTCAAAAAACAAAACAAAACACAGTATTGGAGCCAGGTGCAGTGGCTCATGTGTATAATCCCAGCACTTTGGGAGGCCGAGGCGGGTGGATCATTTGAGGTCAGGAGTTAGAGACCAGCCTGACTAACATGGTGAAACCCTGTCTCTACTAAATACAAAAAATTTAGCCAGGCGTGGTGGCCCATGCCTGTAATCCCAGCTACTTGGGAGGCTGAGGCAGGAGAATTGCTTGAACCTGGGAGGCAGAGGTTGCGGTGAGCCAAGATCACACCATTGCACTCCAGCCTGGGCAATAAGAGTGAAACTATCTCAAAAAAAAAAAAAAAAAAAAAAAAGAGAAAGAAGAAAAAGAAAAAGAAAAAAAAGATATTGGAGGTGGCACTGGGGAGAGAAGAGGTGAATGGCAGGGAGAAGTCTGAGGGGCGGTGGCTTCAGCCTATCCTGTGAGCTCCACAGACTGATAGGCTCTTCTTTCCTCAAGGGCTTGGGGTCTGTGATCACAGCCTCTGCCCCTGTGACCAAACCTCCAGCTGGGCCCAGTACTCCTCGCTGCTTCTGCCCCCAGGGGCTCTGGCCTGTCTATGGCCTCCACCCTACCCATGGTTCTGAGTTAGGTTTTTAATTTGTTTTTTGAGATGGAGTCTCATTCTGTCGCTCAGGCTGGAGTACAGTGGTGCAATCTCAGCTCAGTGCAACCTCCGCCTCCTGGGTTCAAGCGATTCTCCTGCCTCAGCCTCCCAAGTAGCTGGGATTACAGGTGTGTGCCACCACACCCAGCTAATTTTTATATTTTTAGTAGAGACGGGGTTTCACCATATTGCCCAGGCTGGTCTTGAACTCCTGACCTCAGGTGATCGGACTGCCGCAGCCTCCCACAGTGCTGGGATTACAGGCATCAGCCAAGCCCGGCCCTGAGTTAGGTTTTAATCAGAATCCGGGGCTTCCTGCACAGAAGTGGCTCTTCCTGGAATCAGCCCACATCCTCCTACCAGCATGGGGATCTTGACCTTGCCTCTCTGCCTCTCTCTATTCATGCCTCTCACCAGAGGCCTCCAAGTCCCACAAAGGACAGCACGCAGGGCCATGCAAGCTTGAGGACTGAGGTCAGACTGTCAGAAGCCTTCTGGAGATGGCTCCCAGACTACGCCCCTGTTAACACTGTCCAGGAAGGCATCCATTTGGGGCAGTGCCTCCTACCCTGCCAGTTCTCCTGCAGCAGGCTGGCAGCTCAGCCTCTCCCTTGGCAGGTACCCCCAGACCACAGGCCAACCCTCCCCGCAGGCCCAGCATGGAGGGAGGCTGAGGACTCATCTTGGAGAAAGGCAGCAGTCCCAGCCTCTCCCCACCCCCTTCAGAACACCAGCCCCTCAACCGTAGCTGTCAAAATTTGTGGCCTGGCCTGATGCCCTATCTTATTCACCAGCTAAGTTTGAAGGCAGAAGGGGAAGACTGTCACTGTCACAAGCTCAGCCCGCAAGGTTCAGAGCTGGGTCAACATATCCCAAGAGCCAAGCAGACTTTATTTCTGCAGCAATCTCTGCTGGTCAGGGTGTCTGCACTCCTCTACCCACTGCCCTTCATGGCTGCTGCAGTGGCCGCAGCTGTGGCCCGTGGCCAGCCACACTGTCAAGGTTCAGCGATGCTGCAGTCATAGCAGAAGTTGAAGTTGGTGGGGGGTGGGGGCACAGGGGGTGGCCGCTCGGGGATGGGCACATTTTCCAGCTCCAGCAGACGCAGCTTGGTCTCCATGGTCAGCAGCTGCTCCAGGTCCAGCCGTGTCTGCTCGCTGCCCATGGGACTGCCCAGCAAGGCACTGAGCCCGTCTGTCCACAGGTAGAACTGGGGGTGGCACAGAGCCGTGAGGGTCTGCCTATCTGCCTGCCCTGCCCTGCCCACCTGCTGACCTCAGCCTGGCGGACACTCACCTCCCGCTTGGAGGGGGCAATGAAGTTGAGGTATGCCTCCTCCTCCCCACGGTCATAGCTGATGGAAAAGGCCAACTCATAGAGGTCCTGGGGAAGCAAGGGAGCGGAGACACTGAGCAGGGGACAGGGAAGGCGGGGGCGGGCGGGAAGGAGCCCCCGGCCCACTGTACCCACCTTGTTCTGCTTCCCGGAGCCCTTCTCCCGGACATGGGGGCAGTCCTTGCCTGTCAGGAGTGCCCTCATGTCAGCCACAGGGACTGCAGGAAGAAGGCTGGGCTGAGCACTGCAGCCCTGGCAGCACCGGGGCCCAGGGCAGTCTGGGGTCTGGCCCCCGCCCCTGCCCGCCTTACGTTGCTCGGGCAGACTCTCCAGGGTAGGCGGGCTGGCGCCCTCCTCCATGTCTCCGTACTGCAGCAGCTTGTGGTTGGGGGACAGGCAGCAGAACCACAGCTTATCTGTGTGGAGAAAGGGAAGAGGGCCGGAGTGCTGAGAGGTCCTGACGCCAAGTCAGCCGCCCTCTGCCTGCCCTCTGCTCCCCGCTCATGCCCACTCAGAGACCCTGGCGCCGCCGGCTGCTGATCTTGCGGAAGAGCGTCCCCTCACAGAGGCGGAGCAAGCGCTGCTGGCGGATCAGGCCCATGAGCTCTGGCTTCAGCTTCTCCCGCAGCTCCCTGATAGAGGGGTGTCACTGAGCACATCTGACCTGGGGAGTAGCCCAGGGGGCACCAGGGAAGGTGGGGCTAGGACTGAGGATCCATCCCCCAAAACTCACAGTATAGGGGGAGCCAGTGTGCCCTCCTGGTGCAGCCGTTCAGTCTGCCGCAGCCGCAGCACCTCCCCATAAGTGAGTGCATTCACCTTTGTTCGGAAGAGCTCCAGGGAGGTGGGCTTCAGGGCCAGAGTGCGGGCCAGCTGCTCCCGCACCACCTGCATGACCTGGGGCCGCCCAAGCTCAGCTCAGGGCCTAAGCTCTGTACCCAGATCAGCCCCCTGCCCTGGCCCAGGCCTCCCAGCTCCCACCCCACCCACCTTGTCGAAGTCCTCCTGTGTAGCCCGCATCTCCTTCCAGGTCTTATTCAACAGCTGGATGCCCACACAGAAGAGCTCGTGGAAGCTCTGGTCTTGGCCAAAGAACATGGGCGAGAAGTCCTGGGCTGTCTCAGAGCCTGGAGTGGGGGGGCAGGAGGGGCTCAGGGAGAAAGTGCATGCAGCCCCTGGCCCTCTCTGCCCTTCCGTCCCCTGCTCTTGGCCACGCTGTGCCCAGTCCAGGCCACTCACAGGGCTCCCCAACGCGAAGCAGCTCACACAGCAGCACCGTTAGCTGGATGCTGCCCCGGGCAAAGGGGCACTCGTGCTTGTCCTCGCGGCTGCTGTTCTCCAACACAAACTGGGGGGGCAGAGAATGGGGCAAGGAGTCACAGCTAAGCCCATGGGGACCCTGCCTGGGGGATGCTGCCACCCCCCACCCTACCCTGTCACCGACCCGGCTATACGCGCTGGGCGCATTTCTGGAGAAGTACAACATGTTGTCCAGGGCCAGCAGACCGGGGGGCACGCGCTCCAGGTCCTGTGCTGGGTTGCTGTTCTGGGGGAGGTGGGCACAGGCAGTTCAAGAAGGGCCACGGCCCCCTGGAACAACAGCCCTGGGCTGAGGCAGGGGTGGGGAGTTGGGTAGGGGGAATACTCACAGAGAAGCCCAGTTTGCGGAACTCTCGGGCACAGAGGGAACGGCGACGGTCAGCACTCAGCCCGGCACCCGAGGACTCCCCTTCCACCTCGAAGGCGGCCTGGCGCAGGACCTGCAGCTGCTCCCGCTGCTCCTGGGGTCAGTGTTGGGTGGCGGGGGAGAGGATCAAGATTATAGATTCAAGGCCAAGCTCCAAGCCACCCCCTGCCTTGTCCTCACCAAAGACACACACCTGGCTGTAGGGGTCCAGGGGCGTCCGCATGCGCGACTCCAGCAGCCCCAGCGTGAGGGCCTGCAGTACGTACAGGTGGTGAGCCATCTCGTCGCCCATTGGTGCTGCACTGTGGATGATGTTCTGCAGGACAGCCAGTCCCTGGTGTGAGCGAGGGCTCACGGGGAGGGAGGGCCGGAGAGGTCCCCCTGGCCCACCACTTCCTACCTTATAGATGAACTGGCGAAGGTTCCTCTGCCAAAGATAGTCAAGCATGTGCTGAGGGGGTAGAAAGAAAGGGGGCTTAGGCCGGGCGCAGTGGCTCACGCCTGTAATCCCAGCACTTTGGGAGGCCGAGGCGGGCGGATCATGAGGTCAGGAGATGGAGACTCTGGCTAACACAGTGAAACCCTGTCTCTACTAAAAGAAAAAAAAAAAAAATCAGCTGGGCATGGTGGTGCGCGCCTGTAGTCCCAGCTACTCAGGAGGCTGAGGCAGGAGAATGGTGTGAACCTGGGAGGCAGAGCTTGCAGTTAGCCAAGATCGCTTCACTGCACTCCAGCCTGGGCGACAGAGCAAGACTCCATCTCAAAAAAAAAAAGAAAAAAGAAAGGGGGCTTAGAGGATTTCGCTTCAGGGTGGGGCAGCACCCACCGGGTGCTGCCTCCATCTAGCCACCGATCGACACTCACCTTGCGTTCCATAGGGCTGGCCCCCTGCAGCAAGGCTGTCAGCAGGGCCATGGCCTTGGTTTGCAGCTGCTGGTTCATCCTATGGCAAGAAGAGGGCTCAGTGGAACATTCAGGCTCCAGCCCTGCTCCCCACATCTGGACCCCAGCCCCAGAGGCTTACACCTGTAGGTGCACCAGCAGCCTATCCAGGGGCACCTCGCTCTTGACCAGCTGGCCCAGGGCTGGGCTGCTCAAGGTCACACTCTCCAGCAGCCCAAGGGCCAGGGGTGGCACGGAGGCATCCATGAGGTTCATGTTCACGTAGCACACCACCTGTAAGGGGTGGGGGTGTCACCACCTCACCCTCATGGAAGGCCGGGTCTACCACTGCCCCACTGCCCCACTGCTCCACTGCCCCCACCCGCTGCCCTAGGAAAGCTCACCCACCTTCCTCACAAAGGGGATGTTCAGTGTCTCCCAGGACACCACACCGTGCTCCATGAGCTCTGAGAAGGCCCTCAGGCTGAGGGCCAGCACCTCTCCTAGGCTGGAGGGGGCACATCTGGGGCTGAGCAGGACCAGACCAGGACCAGAAAGCCCCACCATCTCCCTCAGCCCACACATCCCTGTGCTCACTCGTCCCCATCCTCAATGATGGTGCCTAGTCTCTGGAGCCCATTACGGCTGATGACCTCCCTGGCAAAGGTCATGTCCGAGGCCAGCGGAACGAGGCGCCTCAGGGCGTCCCGGCGCCCTTCACGACTGTCACTCTGCAGCCCACCCAAGAGCTGCTCAGCCTCAAGGTCCTGGCAGGAGCGGAGCAGGAGCAGAGGTGAAGAGGCTGGGCATGGTAAGGGTGGGACCTGGAAGTGTGCAGCCCCGGGAGTCAACTAGGTGGCGCAAGGTACGGCTGGGGCGGGGGCCTCCGGGGCAGGGGGCCTCCGGACCTGGGGCAAAGGGGCAGGGATGGGGAAGGCGGGACGGGAGGGGCATTACTGGGGCCGTGCTGAGGCACAGGATGCTGCCATTCTTGATCTCCGCGCGGTTCTGGAGAAGACAGCAGAAAAGGCAGCGAGGTCAGGGAGGGCTCCGAGGACTGATCAACTGGGGTGTCAGTGAGAGCGGCTGGGGGTCAGTAAAAGATCGCGCTCCGGTAGTGGGATGAAGAGCCACAGTTATCGGGGCCAGGTGGGTTGGAGGGGTCGGAAGGCGGAGCGTGGAGCTGGGGCGAGGGGACTCACATTCTCGGTGATGTATCTCCTGTGCCCATCCGCAAACTGCAGGGCGTAGCGCTCAGAGTGCGTCAGGCTCCACCTGCGGGGCACGAGGCTCAGCGAGGCCGGCAGGGGGCGCCGCCCCTCCTGCCCTCCCGCCCTCCGCAGGCCCTGGCCCGGCAGCACTCACGCGTCGCACACCTCCTTCAGCACAGCGGCCAGGGGCTTCGCCTGCAAGTGGAGTGGTCATTCTCACGGCCTGGGCAGGGAGGGATGGGGAGGAGCCTGGGGGGAAGGGTGGGGCGGGCTGCCCCGAGGGCCAGGGGGCTACCGGGAGGTGGGGCGGCGGGGCAGATGGAGGCGGGACCAGCCGGGTGACCTGGTCCAGCTGGATGAGCTGCGGGATGGCGTCACGCATCTGGATGGCAATCTTCACCACGTTCCGCGGAGGCGCCATGGTCCAGCCGGGACGTGGGCGCCTGCACTTTCCGGAGACGATGCACCTACGGCCAAGGGCGCACCTGGCCTGGAGCCCCTAGGGACGAAGAGGTCTTCCCTTTCCGAGACCTGACCTCGGTGTCCCGCACTCGCTGCCCAGACTGCGGCTCCTGGCCATGCAACGCGGCCTTCCCAAGGGAGCCGAGGTTAGTTCCGGGTTGGAGTCTGGGTGTAGGAAGGTAGGACGGCTCCGCCTGCCCCGCCCCGCCGAGTTGGCCCCGCCTCACACCAAGGTGCAGCAGGTGGGGGCGGGGAGGGCAGGCTGCCGGAGGCCGCCCCACCCCCAGTTCCAGCAAGGTGACCCACCCAATCACACTGCCAATCCAGCACAGTCCCAAGGAGGGTCCCGAAAGAACCACATCAGAGCTAGCCTTAGGCATGGTTTTTATTCACTTGAACACTGTACAAATATTACAATTTCCTTTTGCTGCAAAAAGTATAAAAATAATCTTTATATAGGAATCCATTCGTTACTGTAAATCTTTCTAAATCTCTGCAAATGGCTCTAAATGAGGGTAAATGAAAAAGCGGAAATGAAGAGAGGGTTATGGGGCAGCAGGAGGTGGGGCCAATCCTCAGGGCTGGACCACCCAGACTCCTCCCCAGAGACCTCTGTTCCTTCTTGGTAGCCGCCCCCACCACCTGCAGGTTCTAGGGCTAAAGGCCCAGCAGAAGTGGGCATGTGAGAGGGCCAGGAGGAGCTGGAGGGTCAGGGGGTGGGGGACAGCAAAGGAAGCTAGGGGTGGTGCTGGCACGTGCCCAGTTCCACCCCACCCTTCCCTCCTAGGGGAAGGAGCTGGCAGGAGCAAGACACTGAGGCTGGACAAGCTGCCCTATGGGGGGCAATGGCAGCTCCTCGGTTCTGTGCCACTGGGTGGCAGCCGAGCCTGGGCTGGCGAAGGCCGCAGAAAGGGAGAAGCAAACACTTTGGCTCGACGGTGATGGGGGCTGAGTCCCGTTCCCCTGCTCTGCGAACACAGAAGTGCCAGCACAGGAGCGGGAGCTGTGGCCAGAACTGTGCAGTGAGGGAAGGCCAGAGAAGCCAGGTGTCTGTGGCTCTCAAGCTGTGTAGGGTCGGGTGGGGGAGGTCCCCAAGCAACCCCCAGGTCAGACAGTCTGGGTCCCAGCCACACAGGGCATGTCCCTGTCAGTCAGAGGTTAAGAACAGGCACATCAAAGAGGTCACAGACACCTTCACTCTCGTCCAGGTTGTAGATATAATCATGGTCGCCGGGGGGTGGAGAAAGACGGAGCAGCGGGGCAAACACTGCAGAGAGCACTAGTCTCAGGCCCTGGGCCAGGGCTCCCCTGGCAGCAGCCCAACCCCTGCCCACACCCACTCCCACCTTCCAGGGCCACCCACCTTCTGAGGACATCAACTCCTCCAGCAGCTCCGAGCTCATGCACTCTGGGAATGGAGGGAGCTCAGTTACTAACATTCCAGCTCCCACCTCTCCACCCACCAAAGCCCAGGAAAGGGAACCCCACCTGCCCATCAGGAACTTCACCCTTTGCCCCAGTTACCATAAGCGCCACCACAGGGTCCTCAGAAGGGCAAGAAAACAGTCATAGGACCCAATGAGCTGTGTCCCTTACCCCTAGCCCCAGGGAGGAATGCAGCAGCCTACCTCGTGTGGGATCAAAGATTTCTGACAGCTCTTTGGGGAGTTCCAAAACTGAAAAACAAGAAAGCCATGCTCAGGGCACAGAGGTCCAGCCTGGCCCCGCTACAGCCCCCTGGCTTCCTCGGATCCTATACCACCCACCCTGAGGTTCCACACAGCTAAGGGGATGTAGGCCCTGCCTAGGCCAAGCTGGCACTGTCTGTTGGCCTCACTTGCTAAACCTGAATTCCTCAGTGCTGAACCCAGGATACCAAAGGCCCACTGCAGTGATTGGTACAGCCACAGAAGCCTCTTTCTGGGCTCAGCATGCACCCCCTGTCTGATAGAAGGTACCCCATCAGTCCCACCCTTGCTGAGCACCTGCTCTGTGCAAGACTCAGAGACCAGACCCTGGGTCAGGTCACCAGGAAGAGGTGGTGGCGCTAGAGGGTGATGACTCCACTACAAACCTCTGGCCAGGAGGACACAGGGGAAGCAGAAGAAAATGCAACCAGAGAGGACTATGAGGGATTTCACATGCCAGGCTCAGGAGTTCAGATCTTATCTGGTGGCCCTCAGGGAGCCATTAAAGGTACTTTTGCAAACAGAGAAATGCCACATTTTTCTGTCAGGCCTGCATTTCAGAAAGATCAGTCTGTCAGTCAGGGTAAAGAGAAAGATGCTGAAGAATCCAGGACAGAGGTGGCCAGGGGTCATCCTGAGTGCTGAGGATACCAGAGGATAGGAGGGGACGTCTGAGATAGACCTTGCTTAGTTGGCATGGGGTGGGCAGCAGAAGGAGGAGGGATAAGGAACTGGAACTAGAGTGAGAGCCAAGGGTCAGGCCTGGATAACTAGGGCTGACAGCTGGGTGCGCAGAGGTGGAAAGCAAGCTTCGGGAGGAAACTAAGTTCAGTCGAGGGCACGCAGGAATAAAGTGTCCATTGGATGTACACAGGACGGCAGGCGGACACCGAAGTGTGCAGATCGGGAAAAGATCTACGCCAGGCGGAGGCTGGGGATTCGTTCACCCACAGCTGCAGCCCTCTCCAGGAGTGGAATGGGACACAGCTCTCAAAAAGAGCAATGTTTAAGGACACGCCAGGGAAGAATTCAAGAAGCCAGTGAGATAGGAGAGCCAAGAGCTGGCATCATGATGCCAAAGGAGGAAAGAATATTGACATGAACCAAGAGAGCACCAGCAAAACACGCTGGAGGCTGCTGGGCTTGGCAGGCCTTCGGCAGCTTCTCAAGAGTAACACTGCTATAACACTGGGGCTGGGGGGGTGACTGCTGCAACCTGAAAGGTGACTAGGAGACTAATGGAGATTACTTTTTCAGGGAGTCCAGACAGAAAGGAGACAGAGAAGATGAGAGAGACTGATACAGAGAAGTGTCAATTAGTGAGGCGGTGCTCCAAGGGGTGGCAGGAAAGGGCTTGAGAGAGGGCAGGGAGTTCTGTGTTAACCTAGGATGGGGTGCTAGAGGGGGCACCAGCACTGACCCAGAGGTGCTGGCAGAGAGCTCTCGTGTCCAGCAGGGTTGACAGGAGAGCTGGGTTCCATCCCCAATTCTGTTTCTGACCTAGGACTGGACTGAGGCTAGACTCTCTCTCTCTGCCCCTAGGGGGCAGGTACTCACCACCTGTGGGGTCTGCCTTGATGGGCTCAAAGGAGGTAGAAGGGTTGGGTCCAGATGAACTGCTGCTGTTGCTGCTGCTGCTGCTGCTGCTGCTGCTGTCCAGCAGGGCAGAAGACTGCAGTGGCCGGGTGTCCAGTGCTGTTGGGCCCAGTGGGAGTGAACTGAGCTCACCACTGTCCTTGCTATCAGTTCCAGGGCCGCCACTCACTACAATGATAGCCCCCGAACCCAGTCACACAAGGTCAGGAAGAGGTCGTTGAAACTGGCTGTGCTGGAACCCAGACACAGGAGGACCACAAGCCTGGTTCCCAGACCCAAGGAGAATTAGGCATTGCCAGTCATCCCAGAGGTAGTAACCTGAAATTAGTCACTACAGGAGGCAGGGACACAAGACCTACAGGAGACTCGTGGTCAACATGTCTGCTGTGGCCATACTTCAAGATGGGATACCAGGGCAATTGAGACACCAGTGGATGTGGATCTGGGGGAGAAAACTGCCACCAGCAATGGCTCTTCCCACAGTCAGAGGTTCCCTGTTAAAAAGGGCCCATTCAGGCAGGCATGGTGGTTCAAGCCTGTAATCCCAGCACTACGGGAGGCCGAGGAAGGCAGATCATTTGAGGTCAGGAGTTCGAAACCAGCCTGGCCAACATGGTGAAACCCCGTCTCTACTAGAAGTACAAGAATTAGCTGCGCATGGTGGGCGCCTGTAATCCCAGCTACTCGGGAGGCTAAGGCAGGAAAATTTCTTGAGCTTGGGAGGCGGAGGTTGCAGCAAGCCAAAACTGCACCATTGTACACTCCAGCCTGGGGGACACAGTGAGACTCCGTCTCAAAAAACAAAAACAAAAACAAAAAAGGCTCATTCATTACCATAGCAAGGGAAGGCTAGGTGGTCAGGAAAAGGACAATCCCCAACCTGAAGAGTCTCTTCCAACTCTGAGCGTGGTGTTCCACAACACAGAGATACTGCCTCTTGGGCCTCTGTCACAAGCTCCCATGGTGCCTCACCTGTGATCTCAGCTGCTGGGCCAGCCATTCCCTGGACTTCTGCACTGCCAGGGACAGCAGTGGGAGTGAGCTGAGGACTATTTGGACGTGGGGCTTCCTGGGACTGGGCTAGGGCAGGCTTGGGCAGAGGTGGAGGTGTAGAAACAGCGGGTGGGCTCTGGAGCAGATCTTCAGGTGGTGGCACAGGCACAGCCACAGGAGGTGAGCTCCATGCCTCCTTGTTCACCAGCAGAACCTCAATGGGACCACTCACACTCTTCAGGTGAATCTGGTACTTCTTCTGCCCATTGAGACCCTAGAGATGGGTGGTAAGGGATGGGAGATGGGTAGAATTGGAAGCAGGCTTGGCTCCTGCCCGACTCTGGGTCAGGACCACAGTGTCCTCTCCCACCCAGGATGCCCATCCTCCTAGATTATAACCCCAAACTCCAGGCCTCCCCCTACTTGCCCCACCCAGGACTTATCAGGCTCCACAGCCAGCACCCGCCCTCAGCTGACCCCGCCTGCCTGGGCTAAGCACCCACCTCTGGGATGGGCACCTCCAGGCTGGTGCCTGATGGGGCCCGGATGGCCAAGAGGGTATCTCCTAGAATGACATGGAGAATGGGTCAGAGCCCATGGGCTCAATCTGAGCTGGGAACAGAGGTGCCTGCCTTTTGGAGCAAGACAGGAGATCATGGTCCCTGAGGAACTAAACAGTGGGCCTCACCCATCCCCCACAGTGGCCGGGCAGAGCTAAACCTCTTCTCTTCCTGAGAGGCCAGGGTCAGTAACCAGGAAATCTGGGTTCAGGTATGTGGAGTGAAAGATCACTGGCCTCATTCCTCTACCGATGGCTGATCCCTAGGTGAAGGTGTTCTAGCCAAGGCCAACATCCCTTTCCCATGACCAGTCAGGGGGATACAAGATGGAGAAGAAACACATCGGCGGGGCACAGTGGCTCACACCTATAATCCCAGCACTTTAGGGGGTTGAGGCGGGAAGACAGCTTGAGCTCAGGAGTTCAAGACCAGCCTGGGCAACATAGCATGACCCCGTCTCTTTAAAAAAAAAAAAAAAAAAAAAAGGAACATATCCTGTATTCACAATGCAACTAAACTAACAAGTTGGAAGTCGGCACCCCCATGCCCTGCATGTAAGAGCCTGCACACAAGCAAATACACACATATCCTCTCTCCCTCTTGTGCCTCTATCATACCCAAGAAGCCAAATTCAGGAAACAGTACAGATGGAAACAGACCCAGGGACCCACTCCAGAATTCCTGTACCCTTTTGGTATAGCAGACCTCCACAGGGTCCCAGTGACACTCAGACAGAAGACTTATCGTGCCCGGTTCCTCTCTGAGCAGGCCCCAGAAACCCTCTTAAGAGACAGAACTCTCCTGAGACACTGAGCCCAGTGCTCAAGCGCTTTGGCTGAGCCCAGCCCACCCCCTCACCCCTACCCAGGCTCTGCTCACCAGCAAAGCATCTGCAGATGTCCTCATGAGTGACGTAGGCCAAAGTGTGAGGGTTAAGGAGAATGGCTGATGCCCTGTGGTGACAGATGGCAGACTACAGAAAAGACCCAATTCTTTAGCCAAGGTCTGACACACAGGCCCTCAGAGAAAGTTCTAGGGACTCAGGTCCACCGGGGGAGGGATCACAGGCTAAGAGTGGAAGGGGAGGGGCTGTGAGGAGGGAGCCTGAGGCTGGGCCATGGCCAGGGGCTACAAGACAAGCTCCCAAGAGGAACAGGGCCCAGGGCAAGTTGAACCAGAGGGCCCCTTGCCCACTCCCCCCAGCAGGGACCGCCAGGAGGATATCAGCTGTTTTGCACGTCCTCTGTGACGTTCCGGATGCTCTGCTGCACCCACACCTTGTGCTGGTCTAGTTCTTGCTCCCGCTGCTGCAGCTCCTCGATCTCTGCCTTGAGCTCAATCAGCTTGTCGGCAATCTCCCGGGTATTGCAGCCAGGCCCCACACCCCTGAGCCCAGGGAGTGGGGCTGAGAGGGACTGCTGAGAACTCTGGGTTCCATGGCCCCTGCCTTCTTCGGCACCCTCCACCCCACGCCCGACATTTCTGGGTGGGACACTCTACTACCCTCCCACTATCCCCACTCACTTCCACTGGATGCTGTTCTTGGACTTTTTCTCGATTAGCCCGATACCTTCCAAAACATTGGTAATGTCGTAAATCCGCCGCTTCTGGCGTACAGCTAGGGTGTCAGCTGCCTGGCAGAGAGAGTGGAGAATGCTCAGCCCCACTCTCGGGTGTACCCCCAGCCACCCTGAGACGTGGTCTGGGAAGGGAGTAACCTGGATTCCAACCCTGTAGTGCCTCCCAGGCGCTACTGCAGCTCAGGACCGCAGCTCTGTCCCATAGGCAGCTCTTCTCCTCGCCAGCCAGGAAGGGCCACGAGGACGAACACCTGCAGCCCCGAGCCTGGCCCATAGCTGTAGCTCAATGGCCTCGGCCGAATGAATGAAGCATCCCCCGGCTTCTCTCCTGTGAGAAAGCACACGATGGCGGCCGGCTCTCGGAGGACCCAGTTGGGCCGCCCCCGGGGTTCCCGCTACCGGCCCAGGCCTGGTCCACCACCCTCCCTTGTCGCCCCTTAGCCCGGGCCGCACCAGCTTGAGGTCAAGCACGCCATCCTTGGCCTCTTGCAGAAGCGACACGAACTTGGTGGTGAGTAGTCCCAGGCTCTTTTCGTGCCGGCTTGGAGTGCCCGGGGGCGGCGGCGCCTGTGGCCCGGCCTCCGCCATCACGCCCGCCCGCCGCCTCCCCGCAGCCAGGCCAGGCCAGGCCGGCGCCGCCGCCACTTCCGCTTCCGTTCCTGGCCGCCCGGCAGCCGGAGCCAGCTTACTGCTTCCGCTTCCGCCCCGTGCGTCTTCCAGGGAACGTGGCGCTGTTGCTGTCTGTGGGTGCAGCCGCAAAACTTCAGGGACCAGTAGCAAATGTCCAGCCTCCGAATAAGACGAAAACTACCTGGGTAGACCGGGAGTTGGGATGAAGTTGGGGAGGAATGAGAAGGGCGTTAGTGGGCCGCCCTGGCAGTAGAGAAAGGGACGCCATTGGAACTTTCCTTGCCAATCTGCCCCAACATCACTAACTCTGCCCAATCCCCATCTTGGGAGAGGAGACCACACTACCTGACTAATCCAATCTGTTCCCTCAAACCCGTTCCTTTTCAATTTTTTTCTCTTTATTTATTCTTTTATATATTTCAAACTCATTTTACTGCCACATCAAACCTGTTCCTAAAGGCTGCCCTACTGTCTTGGGGTCACTCCATCTATTCCTATCCCTCACTTCCTGCCAAAGAGCAAGCACTAACTATATCTACCTTGTCCACCTCGTTCCATCCATGGTCCTAGCCTCATCTTTCGCTCATCTTGTCCTCACACTACAGTGCTCAGAGACTATGGGGTTATGAACACTTCAGCCAATGCAAACGTTGTTTACCTATGTGTAAATATCAGTAAAGCACTCAGAGTCATTCCTGGCATGTAGGAATGTTTGATAGGGTCATTTTGTTACTTTTAACATTGTTACTATTTATTACTGTTTCTTTTAGGTCAGGTTCTCTGGGACATGGGACTCGAGACAGGGTTTTGCAGCAAGTTTGTGGGGGATCCACACTTTTTTTTTGAGACAGGGTCTCACTCTGTTGCCCAGGACAGAGTGCAGTGGCAAGATCAATGCCATCTCAGCTTCCTGGGCCCAAGCGATTCTCCCACCTCAGCCTCCCAAGTAGCTGGGACCACAGGCATGCACCACCATGCCCGGCTCATTTATTTTTAGTTTTTTAGAGATGAGGGTCTCACTATATTGCCCAGGCTAGTCTCGAACTCGTGGGCTCAAGCGATCCTTCCACCTCAGCCTCCCACAATGCTGGGATGACAGGTGTGAGCCATTGCACCTGGTCAGGATCCACACCTTTAAGGGAGTAAGACAAGCAGAACTGGGCAGATGTAATTATAGGCCTCAGCCTATCCCACTAGGATCTCTGAAATTGGGGTAGCACTTCTGAAGGGTTCATGTTCACACGATGGTACCATGCTTTTGCACCCCAATATTGCCTGAGAGACTCAGTGGTGTGATCTCAGTAGCCTACACTCCTGGCAGCTGGAGAATGAGCGCTTCTGTCCTGAAGGGTGGATTTGGGTGGTGGACTGAACATCCACTAAATTATTATCACCTTATAGTCCCTTCCCTGGCTCCCTATAACTCTCAAGATAAACACAGCTGCCCATTTGCGGTGACTCACGCCTGTAATCCCAACACTTTGGGAGGCTGAGGCAGGCAGATCGCCTGAGCCCAGAAGGCTGCAGTGAGCTATGATGGTGCCACTGTACTCCAGCCTTGGTGACAGATCGAGACCCTGTCTAAAAAAAGATAAACACAGCTTTCATGACCCTCTCCTGCCACCCCCCCACCACACCCCTCTTCACAACAGCCTGCCACCTCTCACTCCTCCGCAGAGGTACACATCCTCCTCAGAGGCCGGCCAATCATCCTGTGCTGTTGATGTTGTCTTCGTCCATATCTGCACACTCTGCCCACCACCCCAGGTTGAGGCCAAGTCTAGCAAATCCCTGTCTCCTCTCCTGAGCACTAAGAGGTTCTGGGTAGGCTGGTCAAGACTGGTTGAGTACACGTACACCCCACCCCCCCGCCCCTCAGGGAAGTGTCGCCCAGCCGTCCCCACCCTCCGTGCAGACACTCTTTCCTGTTGGGAATAAAATGCCAGCAACTCAGCTTCCTTCCTTTCTGTCGATGGCCTTGGGGAGGGAGGAGCCTTGGTGGGACGAAGGGGCTTCTGGGCTGGGGAGTGGGAGAGAGACTTCCTTGGGGAGCGGAATTCAGCTGCACGCTGGAGTCAGCTGGAGTCGCCCAGGCCCTGTGAGCAAGTGGCAGGCGTGCCCAGCTGCATTGGTGAGAAGGCTGTTCTCAAGGCCAAGGTCATTTGTGGAGGGAGAACTGGATGCCTGATCAAATCTGGTAAGTTCTGTACCAAACTGTCCTGTGCAGCTCAGAGCAGGACCAGGGACCAGTGGAGACCTGTGCCCACCCTGTCTCGCTTGACATCTGCAGGGTCACAACTGGGAAACGTAGCAGGCAAAGCCTCCCAGGTGCCCTCCGCATCACACCCCCTCCCTCTCACTTCCTGAGGGGGCCGGGAAGAACCTCCTTCCTCCTCTCAGAAGGGCTTAGACAGAGGCAGCAGCTCACAGGGCATCTACTCTGCCTGCTTGCCCCGGGCCCACCTCAGCTCTGGCTCCTCCAGGCCTGCAATGGACTCAGCAGCCAAGGATGAGATGCAGCTGGCGTTGTCCCCTGGTATGAACCTTTTGGGTGGACTGGGGGAGGAATGATGGCAACAAAGATGGGACTGGCTGGGCTCAGTGGTTCATGCCTGTAATTCCAACACTTTGGGAGGTCGAGATGGGCAGATGACCTGAGGTCAGGAGCTCCAAACCAACCTGGCCAACATAGTGAAACCCCGTCTCTACTAAAAATACAAAAACTAGCTGGGCGTGATGGCACGCGCCTGTAATCCCAGCTCCTCGGGAGGCTGAGGCAGGAGAATTGCTTGAACCCGGGAGGCAGAGGTTACAGGGACCCGAAATTGCACCACTGCACTCCAGCCTGGGCAACAGAGCGAGACTCCATCTCAACAAATAAATAAATAAATAAATAAATACATAAATAAATAAGAAAGCTGGGACTGGGGGCGTTGGGCCCTCCCTCCCTGACTACATGGCTGCCCAGGTTATTCCTGCCCAGGGCCTGAGTGGCCGGAGCAGGAGCGGGCAGAGCAGCTGGCCCGGGGTGCAGCGCTCAAGTGGGCCTCAGGCATCTTCTACCGGCCGGAGCAGCTGGCCAGGCTAGGCCAGTACCGCAGCCGCGAGGTGCAGCGTACCTGCTCCCTGGAAGCACGCCTCAAGGTGGGCATGGGGCAGGGGGTGCGGGTACTGGGACTGTGCTGCAGGGCTGGCCCAGCCTCACTGGCTCCATCTTTCCACAGTCAGTGGTGCAGTCATACCTGGAAGGCGTGCAGACTGGTGTGTGGCAGCTGGCCCGGGCCATTGAGGTGGTGCAGGGAACCCGGGAGGCCCTGAGCCAGGCCCGTGGGTTGCTCCAGGGCATGTCCCAGGCCTTACAGACTCTAGAGCCCCTGCGGGAGCGGGTTGCCCAGCACAAGCAACTGCAGGCCCTGTCTCACTTGCTGCCTCGGCTGCGGGCAGGTGAGCGTGCAGGGGACCCTGGGCCTCAGCCTCCAATAGTCAGCCCGCAAACACCCATCCCTAATCAAGGGGCTGGGGCACTAGATGGAGAACTGCATAGAGGAGCACACCAGGGACCTCCCAGACAGTACCCTGGGCTTCCCATGGCCTATGAGGCAGGGTGCAAATCAGCTCATCCTGGGATTATCCCACATGTGGGATGCTTGAGTCAGGAGGGACACCCAGTCACGTGACTCTGGCCACCTGGTTATCAGTATACTGAAACTCTTCCCTAACAGAGTGGCTGAGCGAGTACTGGCAGGACCCCCCGATTTCCTCTGCCTTCCCTCCAAGATCCTCAGCTTCCTCATATTCCATGAGCTCATGGGTTGACCTCTGGCTTACCAGGTCTCTAGGACATTGCCAAGATCTTCTTAGATTGGCCAGTACTCTACTGGTTATTTTATTTATTTATTTATTTATGGTTTTTTGTTTTGTTTTTGAGACAGAGTCTCACTCTGTCGCCCAGGCTGGAGTGCAGTGGTGTGATCTCGGCTCACTGCAACCTCCACATCACAGGTTCAAGCAATCCTCCTGCCTCAGCCTCCCAAGTAGCTGGGATTACAGGCATGTGCCACCATGCCTGGCTAATTTTCATATTTTTAGTAGAGATGGGCTTTCACCATGTTGGCCAGCCTGGTCTCAAACTCCTGACTTCAAGTGATTCACCCACCTTGGCCTCCCAAAGTGCTGGGATTACAGGCATGAGCCACTGTGCCCAGCTTACTCTACTGGTTGTTAAATATTTTATACATCACCCCAGCCCTGGGCCTCAGTATCCCCTGCTGTGCACATTGAGGCGGTGGGAAGGCTGAGACCCAGGGCTGTCTCCTTTTCACTCTCGTTAGTGCCGGCTGCAGTGGCCCACACACAGACTCTGATTGATGGCCAACAATTCTTGGAGGCATATGTGAGCCTTCGAGAGCTGGAGCAGCTGCGAGAGGATACGTGGGCACCCCTGGGGGGCCTGGAGTTGCCAGTCTTCCAGGGGCTGGACCTTCTGTTCGAGGCACTGGGCCAGGCTGTGGAAGCAGCTGCAGGGACCGCAGGGAAGCTGGCACGGGAGGACCCAGCCCTGCTGGTGGCTGCTGTGCGTGTGGCGGAGGTGGAGACTGGACGAACAACCCCCCTGGGCCAGGTCCCCCGGGACTGGCGTCAGCGCTGTCTGAGGGCACTACAGGAGGGCCTGGAGCGGGCCCACTTTGGGTCACCTCTGCTGCCTGCACCAGGGGCCCTACCAGGGTGGCTGGAGGCTCTGCGAGTGGCCCTGCCAGTCGAGTTGGTCACAGCTGAGGCACTAGTAGCGCCTTGCTGCCCGCCACAGTACAACGTGGTCCAGCTATGGGCCCACACGCTGCATAGTGGTTTGCGCCGCAGCCTGCAGAACCTCCTTGCAGGGCCTGAGCTAGAAGCTGCGGATGCCTTCGCCTTGCTGCACTGGGCACTGCATGTGTACCTGGGGTCAGTGCCTTTGGGGCAGCGGGCCATGGGGGATCAGAGGCTGGGGGCCTGGTGGCTTGGTGTGACACCAGGCCACCCATCTCCAGGCAGGAAATGATGGGGAGCCTGGAGTTGGGGCCTGAGGCTGATGTGTCCCAGCTGGAGCCCCTTCTGACCTTGGAGAACATTGAGCAGCTGGAGGCAACATTTGTGGCCAACATCCAGGTGAGTAGTTGCGGCACAGGTCCAGAGAAGTCCTACTTATCTGCTGTGGGCCTTTATCTGCAGAGTGGAACGTCTACCCATCTCCCGCAGGGTCAGATCCTTGCTATATTCCTTTGCCCCTGGCCCCTCCCCCCAGGCAAGTATGTCTCAGTGGCTGCAGAATGTGCTGGATGGGGAGGTAGCTGAGTGGGGCCGGGAGCAGGGGCCCAACACAGACCCGTCTGGCTCCTATTACTCACCAATGCCAGCCATCGTGCTGCAGGTAGGTGGGAAGTGGCCAGACAGGCAGGCAGCCTCCATGGGGCAGTGGGGAGGAGAGGAAGGAGGGAGGCTTTGCCGATGGCTGCTCATTTCTGCCTGCAGATCCTGGAAGAGAACATTCGTGTGGCCAGCCTGGTCAGTGAGTCACTGCAACAGCGAGTGCACGGCATGGCACTGTCAGAACTGGGCATATTCTTGAGGAGGTCTGCTGAGGCACTGACCCATTCCTGATCCCTATCCCTGCTCCCCAGGCAGCCCAAAGGGGCTCTGAGTGAATAAGACATGTCACAGGGAAAGGGCTCTTTCAAACAAGGACTTGGGTATCTTGGAGGTGGGACAGGAGTACCAGGGACTGGGGCTGTGGGGGTTCCAGCATAGCAGCAAGTCCAGGAGCCACCTCTGCCCATTGCAGCTTCAGTGATGCTCTGATCCGATTCTCCCGAGACCACTTAAGGGGGAAATCAATGGCCCCTCATTACGTGCCCTACCTACTGGCCGCCCTCAACCACAAGTCAGCACTCAGGTACCAGAAGGCCCCCAGGGAACCCCGCCTTCACTAACCCCCTATTGAGTACCTATTATGTATGGGCTCAGCCCACACTAGGACACTAGAGACTTTGGACTCACATTGCCCTGGGGTTCCAATTCTAGTTCTGCTAATTACTAGTTGTGTGACCTTGGATGAGTTAGCTAATCTCTCTGAATCTGACTTTTCTCATTCGTATTATGTGGGTACTAATGGAATGTTCTGAGAATCACATGAGATAAGATGTAAAGTGCCCACCACCGTGCCTGGCTCATGGTGTCAATTGTTCATTCGTCCAGCAAATATTTCAAGGCCCTACTCTGTGCCAGTAATGTCTGGGGTTACAGTTCTGTGTACACACACACACACACACACACACACACACACACTCCCTTCCTCTTGGGTAGTATGTTCTTTTTGGTGGGGGCAAGGAAAACAAGTGATGATTTTTTACTCCCTCCTCACTGGGATAGTTCCCTTCCTTTACGAATGAGGAAACAGAAACCGAAAGAATGTTTTGCTCAAGGTCGCACCGCGAATTTGAGGCAGGTCCCGCTGGGCTGTGTCCTTTGTGGCTCGCCGAGCGCCCGCCTCCCAGCCCTGGTCCATGCCTGGGACCAGAAGTGCAGGGAGCCGCTGTTCTCGCTCCCTCCTGTCAAACACTTGCCCCACAAGGTGGCGCCGGAGGGGCTGGGCCACCGAGGGCCATGCGGGCCTTGGCCTTGGTCCTGAAGCCGCAGTTTTGCTCGGTCCAGCTCCTCAGGGTCTGTCCTACAGCTGGACGGGGCGGCTTCGGGGGCCTTGGCTCCAGTGGAAGCTGCGCTGGACGAGTTGCAGAGGAGGATCTACCGCCTGGTGTTCGAGGCGCTGCAGGCGGAGCTCCAGGTGAGGCCTCCTTCAGGTCAGGATGGGAGCAGATGGAGAGGTGGCGGTACAGCTACGTATGGGGGTCTCCAAGGCAATGCCAGGTCTGGATCATTTCCCCAGCCCCTGTTCGCGGATCTGCCCTCGCGCCAATGGCTGTCGAGCCCTGAGCTGCTGGAAAGTGTGTGTGAACGGACAGGGCGCTTCTGCCGGGACTTCTGGCGCGTGCGGAACCCCACAGTTCAGGTGCGTTGGGGGAAAAGGCTGGGGAAGGGGCGGCGAGGGTGAGAGGCGACCTGCACCCGCCTGAGTGCCTCCCAGCAGCTGCTGCTGGCTGAGGCCGAGCGCGCCGTGGTGCTCCAGTACCTGAGCGCGCTGATGCAAGGCCGCCTGGTGTGCCGCGGAGCCGACGAGAGGACACAGGCGGCCGAGCGCCTGCGGCACGATGCTGCCCAGCTTCAGCAGCTTTTCCTCAGTTTGGTGAGAGCTTCTTGGGTGGGCAGACGGGCGTGTCTCAGTGGTTGGGTGGGAGACGAGGGCTGCCGCGAGACCCTACCCCGACGTGCTCAGGGCCTGGAGGAGAACGCGCACTGCGCGCCGGTGCTGCTCGCCCTGAGGGAGCTGCTAAACCTCCGCGACCCCGCGCTGCTGGGCCTGGAGGTGGCTGGCCTGCGGCAACAATTTCCCGACGTGAGGTGCGGACTGGGGGCCAGAAGGGAGGAGAAGCCGGAGGGCGGGAAGGACGGGGCTGACACGCCTCCTTGGTGCCCCTGCAGCGAGGACCACGTCTCCGCCCTCTTGGGCCTGCGCGGGGACTTGTCCCGGGAGCAGCACCTGGCCGCGCTCAGCTCCCTGCAGGCTGCGCTGCCGCCCTCGCCCCGCGCAAGCAGCCGCGTCCTCTTCAGCCTCGTGCCCGCGCCCGCGCCCGCGGCGGCCTCCTGCCTGCCCTCGGGGTCCTGCGCCCGAGCCCTGCTGCTTGCAGAATAAACCACGGCTCCCGGACGCCTGAGTCTGTGTGTGTTGGGGAAGATGGGATGGAATAAAAGTGCCCACGAGAGTTGAGGGAATTCTTGCAGAGTGACACGCTTAAAGTATCCTGGCTCCAGTCCTGGTACACGGGCTGCGCCCCGCCTATGCAGGCATCTGCCCTTTGTACGGACTGCGTTCCCGAGGCCGCGGGCTACGCCCCCACGTCTACGCGCCCAGGCTGTGAGCAAGAGTCTAGGCCGCCCTGGCCGCCTGGGAGCCCCTGAAGCAGAGTAACTCGCTGGGGCCTTGGGAAGGGGGCGGGCCCAGGACCACGAACACCGCCCCCTCAACCCTGCCTGGCTTCGCTCCCAGTGGCCTCGGGGGCGCGCAGCCGGGGAGACTGACGCGAAGCCCCCAGCTTTCGTAAGAGCGTGCGCGCGCCCGAGGACGTACGCCATCGGCGTCGGCTCCCGCCGGCTGGGCGTTCGGTGGCCGGTGTAGCAGAGCGGGAGCGGTGGGCGGCGAGCAGAGGAGCGAACAGGTGGGGGCACGGCACGCGGACGGACCCCCCAAAGGCCGGGAGGAGGCGCGCGAGGCCACCTTTCCTGACCTCCCGGAGAACCCTCCACTCCATTGTCTCCTGGCCCCACCCTCCATTGTGCACGCCCTTCACCTTATCCCCCACCACTTATTGGCTGCGGGTCACGCTCCTCCTCAATTTCTGCTTCCCCATTGGCTCTTCACCTTGTCCTCTCCGGGGCTTCTCGTCGGCACAGGCCACACCCTCTCATTTGTCACCAGACCCCGCCTTAATAGTGGGGGGCTCCTCCCCCATCCATCCTTCATTCATTATGCACCCAGTGCTGGGTGCTTGGTACACGGGGGTGAATCAGACCCCGTTCCTGCCTTCGGGGAGTTCAGGGGGTGGTGGGAGGACACGGACCTAGGCTCCGACAGTGAGCTCTGAGTAAAGAAGTCGCCGAAGCAGTGGGACACTACACGCGGGGAAGGCTTCCTGGAGGAAGTGAGGCCTAAACTGAGCCTTGAAGAATGATTAAGTTTGCTCCAGGAATATATTGCAAAGGCATTCTTGGCGGAAGGACCCGAGACGTGAAAAAAACAGGCGTATTCTGGTAATTTCGAGGAGGTATGTCGAATGAAAGAAGGGGAGATGGAGGGGACTGGGCCAGGTAGAAACCTGTAAAGGGGTGAGGAGTCCAAAAAAGTGTACAGTTAGTTAAAGGGAGTGAAGCCTGGGACCTGAAGTCTTTTCAAGCAGCTGGTCATTAGGCAGGGTAGAGAGGAGTGGAGAGGGGGAAGATGAAGTCTAGATAGGGAAGCAAAGTGCAGGGAAGGAATAATTCTAGTTTTGAAAGAAGGGCTCTTGGATTCATTTATTTATTGAGCAATTGCTGTGGGCCAGGCACTGTTCTGGGTTCTGGGGACCCAGCTGTGAATGTTGGAAAAGATAAAACAGATAACTATCAAATATACCTATCATACAAATATAAAGTGTACTGAAGTACACTCCAGATGGTGATGACTGCTACAGAGAACAATAATTTGGGGAAGGGGAGATAGTGGAGAGGGGAGAGGAGATTTACTATTTTATAGAGGGTGTGTTAGGCTTTTCGAATAACATGGTATTGATGCAGAGATTTGAGGAAAGTGAGAGAGTGACCCATACCATTATATAGGGGGAGGAACAGCTCAGACAGAGGACATATTCTGTTTGATATGCCTGTTAAACATTCAAGTGATGACACTGCAGTGAAGCTGGACATGATGGCATGTGCCTGTGGTTCCAGCTACTTGGAAGGCTGAGGTGGGAAGATCGCTTGAGGCCAGGAATTCAAGACCAGCCTGGGCAAATAGACACTATCTCAAATTGCACTGAAATTGGCAACACTGGTCTAAAGTTTATGGAAGAAGTCTGAGCTAATGTATTTAAAACCACAAGAGTGGATGAGAACATCTAGGGAGTGAACATAAATGGAGAAGTTTCCATAGGCAAGTCCTGGAGCATTACAGTGTTAAGAGGTCAGGGAGATAGGGATGACCAGCAAGGTAGGAGGAGAACTAAGTTCGACTGTGTTTGGAAAACCAAGTGGACAGCATGTTTCCAGGATGCAGTGATTTTTTTTTTTTTTTTTTGAGATGGAGTTTCGCTGTTGTTGCCCAGGCTGGAGTGCAATGGCACAATCTTGGCTCACCGCAAACTCCGCCTCCCAGGTTCAAGTGATTCTCCTACCTCAGCCTCCCGAGTAGCTGGGATTACAGGCATGTGCCACCACACCCAGCTAATTTTGTATTTTTAGTAGAGACGGGGGTGTCTCCATGTTGGTCAGGCTGGTCTCGAACTCCCGACCTCAGGTGATCTGCCCGCCTTGGCCTCCCGAAGTGCTGGGATACAGGAGTGAGCCACCCTGCCTGGCCTCCAGGATGTAGTGATTAACTGTATCGGGTGCTGATCAATATGAAGATCATTGCTGGTCATTGGTGACCTTGATCAGATCAATTTGAATGGAGTGCCAGGAACAAAAGGCTAATTGGAGTGAATTTAAGAGAGAACAGGAAAGAAGGAACTGGAGACTGGGTATAGATGACTCGAGGTATGTGCTGCAATAGGAGCAGATGGAGGGAGATGCAGCGGGGCTGTAGCTGGAGGAGTGTGGGTTCTAGTGAGGGTTTTGTTTTGTTTTTTAAGATGGAGAAATAACAGCATGTGTTTATCCTGATGGAAAGACTCCAGTAGAGAGGAAGAGATTGATGATGTAGGAGAGAGGAGAAATGCTGGAAGTGAGTCACTGAGCAGGCAAGGGAGCTTGGCAGCTGGAGCCTCTCCAGGCAGTTTCTGGGGAGAGATGGGACTGGACTGAGTCCTGGAACAGAGTCGGGGTGAGCGCCCTGACACTGGCTTTGGATGACCACTGGAAAGATCCCTCAGATAGGGGACAAGCCAGAGATTGGCTTGGATTTGCTGAAGCTTCCTTCTGCTCCCCAAAAGCAGATTCTAATTTGGATTTCAACAGATAGCTCAGAGGAGAGAGGGCATTCTGAGGGGTACTGGCATAAGCATGGGGCCCTCAGACATTGAAACTGACTGAGACCAAATGGGCAGGAGGATGTGAGTAAAGCCAGGTGGGTGGGCAGGGGTGGCACTGAGAAGATGCCATAGGTTGAAGGCAGTCCCTGAGGCCTTCTCACCTACCTAATCTGCCCAGGCAACTGAAGCTGCACTGTACCACCTCCCAGATTGAGTGGGCACAGAGGTTAGAATCACGAGTAAGGGGCTCAGTCCTTGCCTTCAGGAGCTCAGGCTGAGAGGATTCCAGTAACCACCATCTAGGTGGGTGTTTAAAACTCTTGCTTTCAGCTGGGTGTGGTGGCTTATGCATTTAATTCCAGCACTTTGGGAGGTTGAGGCGGGAGGATCACTTGAGGCCAGGAGTAGGAGGCTGCAATGAGCTATGATCATTGCAGTGCACTACACCTTGGGCGACAGAGTGAGACCCTGTCTCAAAAAACAAAAACGAAAACAAATGTGCTTTCTCCCGGCCCAGCATACTTGGGTGAGTCTGCTGGAGGCAATGGACACTGCAGCCAATCAGACCCCTGGTAGCAGAGCCTGGGCCCCTACCAAGGGCCCAGCAGAGGCAATGTGGAGTACAGGGCCTGCTGGTCGTTTGGTCACACCCACTCATGCTGGTCCCCACATGCCCTTCTTTGTTCCCAGAGGTCGACAGTGTGGGGAGTTGGAGTGACCCGGCTGGATGTGACCCCCAAGACAGAATGGTGCTGGACTCGGGGGCTCAGGCGTATGATCAGGCACCCCCCAGCCCGCCTACCAGCCCCCCATCCCTGCGCCATAGGCTGAAGCCCTCAGACCGAGATGGGCCACTACTGTACCCCTGGTCTCAGTCCCTGGCCTTGCCCCTGGCTCTGGCAGTCCCCCCAGCACTGCAGCCCCAGCCTGAGCAGCAGCCGTTCTCACAGATGCACCTGGGTCACCGTGGCCACATGCGTCGCAGTGAGAGCACCTACTCTGTAAATAGTACTGGCCGGCAGGGTCGTGGCACCCTGGGACGGCCTCCACTTGGACGGGGACGGAACCCAGGTGGGGGCACCCTGCGGCCTGCAGCCTCCCTGCCTCACATTGCTAAGACTCAAAGGGATGCAGGCCATATTGCCAGCAAGAGCCCCTGCATGTTGGTGGCTCTGCGGCCAACCAACATGGACCATGAGCGAGACAAGTTCTTCCAGTCCCATTACACCTACAATCCACAGTTTGAGTACCAGGAGCCCATGCCCACGGCTGTGCTGGAGAAGTACTGCGAGGCCTCTGGACAGTTCATCCATCAGGTCAGTCCAGCCTCCCCACCATATCCTGGCCCTGACCACCCAAGGGCTTGTCCTGACCAGCCACTGTGGCCCCGTGTACAGGCAGTTGGCATCATTGAGGCTGTTCTGGAGAAGTTTGGAACCTATGAACACTTTGAGGCTGCCACTGGGGGGCAGCTGCTTACCAAGTGCCAGATATGGTCGATTGTGCGCAAATACATGCAGAAGGAGGGCTGCGTCGGGGAGGTGAGCTTGCCTGCAGAGCCCTTCCTCTACATGCCCCAAATCAGGGTATCTTGTGGGCGGTCCCAGGTCCAGCTCCACACCTGACCCACCCCTGCCCCTGCCCCTGCCCCAGTGAGGTGGGAGCTGGTTCTGAGCAGAGGTGATGAAGGGTGGGTGCCCTGGCCAATTGTCTGGCCCCGCTGCCCTGTGGCATCATTGGGTCCACCTGCACCCTGGCCCCAGGCTGGTGGCCATGGCTCAGAGCACTGCCACCTGCAGGTTGTGGTGCAGCTGAGTGAGGACCTGCTGTCCCAGGCAGTGATGATGGTGGAGAACAGCCGGCCCACATTGGCGATCAACCTGACCGGAGCCCGCCAGTACTGGTTGGAGGGCATGCTGCGGCATGAGATAGGTCAGGGTGTGGGTATCCGGGCAGATGGGTAGGCATGAAAGGGGCCTGGGAGCTGGGAGGGGTGGGAAGGAGAGGCCCCAATAACTCCCCCTTTTGTTTCTTCCCCATCCCTCCTGAGGTCGGGGCTTTCCTTTCCTGAGCAGCCACCTCCACCCTCTGGCTCACAGAGGTAGGCCAGAACATGCCTGCCCACACTCTGGGCTCACCCTCATCTCTTGGTCCTTTCGGGTATATTTTTCTCTCTCCACTTCCTCTCCGACTTCTCCCGACAGTGGGGGCAAGGCTGATCAGGCCCTGATAGGCCAGAGGGAGAACCCTCAGGGTCCCACCAGGCCAGCCACCACACGGGCCCTCCAGGGTGGATGGAAGGCCAGGTCCTGGGAATGGACTTGGCTTGAGGACACATGGCGCCTGGTTTAGGAGGGGACTGGTCAGGCTGGGCAGGAGGGTGCAGGGCACTAACCACTATTCCTATCTGTCTGTCCCTCTTCCTCGAGAATCCTGTTGCTCTGGGCAAGAGGTGATTTTTACCGGGGGCATCAGCGTGACTGTTCAAGATGATAAGGGCACCCAGGATGTTGGGCAGGGTGGTATATGTATTCTTGTGCCCAGGAGGGCTGGGGGCAATGTCAGTTTGGGAGAGTTCGTGCACGTGTGTGGGTGCGTGGGTGTAGGGTGGGGGGCGGATGGGTGGGAGAGGATTCATGTATGTGAGCCTCTATGGATCCTTGGGTGCCAGTCCACAGGAGGAGGAGCTTCACGCTGCCTGGGGCTGGGAGAGCTTCTGTGCGAGCCTGAGTTCGGGAGCATGAGGATGGAAGTGTCGCGGCCAGAGCCCCGGCCAGATGGAACAGGGCCAGGGCTGGGCTCGCAGGCCGGTCCCCGAACGCCCCGCCCAGCGCCGCCTCCCCTCGCCTTCCCCGCAGGCACCCACTACCTGCGGGGCGTGAACAACGCGCGCCAGCCGTGGCACAACGCGGAGGGCCGGCTGCGGTACGGGCTGCGGCCGGCGAACCCCACGGAGGAGGGCCTGGCCAGCCTGCACAGCGTGCTGTTCCGCAAGCAGCCGTTCCTGTGGCGCGCTGCGCTGCTCTACTACACCATCCACCGCGCCGCGCGCATGTCCTTCCGTCAGCTCTTTCAGGACCTGGCGCGCTACGTGCAGGACGCCGACGTGCGCTGGGAATACTGCGTGCGCGCCAAGCGCGGCCAGACGGACACCTCGCTGCCTGGTAGGTGCCAGCGCCGGGGAGGTGCCTAGAGCCGGGGTGGGGGCGGGGAGGGGCGGGGCTCACCGCCTTCCTGCCCTCCCAGGTTGTTTCAGCAAGGACCAGGTGTACCTGGACGGCATCGTGCGCATTCTGCGACATCGCCAGACCATCGATTTCCCGCTGCTGACCTCACTGGGCAAGGTGAGGGGCTGCGGACCTTCAGAGGTTCCGGCCAGCTCCCTGCCTCGCTGTAGAATTCCCTGAGCCTCGGATTGGTGCTAGACCGAGGGCTGGGTGTCAGGCCTCTGGTGGTGGGGGGCAGCGTGAGTGGAAGTGAGAACAGGAGATGAAATGACTCTGGCAGCAAAATCAGGTGCTTAACGGAGGCTGCAGGTGTATGTAGATACTGCATCTCAAAGGAGGTGAGCATTCCAGGCCAAGGGAGTGATCAGGAAGGCCAGGGGAAGGAGGCTGCAGAAATAGCCAGGGACCAACTCCCTGGCACTGGCATTTGTGCCAGGCCGAGGAAAGTGATTTCATCTGAAGCAACGGGGAGTGAGAGGAGCTTTAAGCAGAAGAGTGACACCGATATTTGCTTCAGAAGGCTCCTTCTGGCCATCATATGGGAGGTGGATTGGAGAGACGACTAGGGAAGGGAGTGCAGAGGCATGGAGGAGGCTTTGCCTGTCACTCCTGCAGAAGGGATGGTGGTCTGGCCTAACCAGACAGTGGCCGCTGGGTTGGAGATGAAGGGACAAGCTGGAGAGCTCTTCAGAGAGGGGAATACTTTTAACTCAGTGGCTACCCTGATGGGAGGGTGAGAGTCCAAGCCCCCTCCCTGGAATCTGACCTGGGTGACTGTGAAGAGGGTGGAGCTGGCATAAGCTGGCACTCAGGAGTTGACTATTGGACATGAGGCCATCCTGAGGGCTATCCAGGGGAAGACATTAAGGAGGCAGTTGGATGCCCATGTTTGGAGGTGACGGGAGAGGCTGGGCTGGAGAGAGAAGTGGGGTTGTAGGGCATCTATGACAAAAAGAAACTGTTGAGAGAAAGAGCAAAGATGAAAGATTGAGTCTAGAGGTATAAAACGTTGTATCTAATTGTGGATCAGGAGGGGAGAGGAAGGAGTCCCGGAGCAAAGGGCTGTGAGCTGTAAGCAGTGGGCTGGGACCAGCTACCTGAAAGCCAGGGGCCACTGCCTATGCCTGATGCCCAGCTTCCTCCTGCAGGTGTCCTATGAGGATGTGGACCACCTGCGGCCCCATGGGGTGCTGGATAATACCCGGGTGCCCCACTTCATGCAGGACTTGGCACGCTACCGGCAGCAGCTGGAGCACATCATGGCCACCAACCGGCTGGATGAGGCGGAGCTGGGTCGCCTGCTACCCGACTGATGTCCGTTGAGGGCTGCAGAGAGAGGCCCTGGACAGAAGCTCCAGATAGGCCCCCAGAACATGAAGCAGTTTGCTCTGTGCTTCCATGGCCTAGGTGTTTCTTGGGGGTGTTGGGAGGGCAGGAGCATTCCTTGAGGAGGAGTGGCAACATCAAAGTGTTTGTGTCCCTTGCCAGCCTCCCTGGGGCCTGGGGACCTGCAGCAGCATGTCTGGCAAACTGAGTCACCCTCCTGCTTCCAGCTCCCTGTTGAGCAGAGGGAAGGCACAGGGGCAGGAAGAGAGCTGAGCATTGATGGGGATGGGGGTGATTTGGGAATAGAAACTTGTCCTTGCATGAGATGGCTTTGGTTGTCCAAGTACTCGAGTCTCTCCCTTCCCTCACCTGGCCCCTTGGTGCTCCTTCAGCATTCGTGCAGTCTACCTCTCACTGGGTCCTGGTGGGGGTCGGGATCCCTTCTCCTGGGGTGATTGATGGCCTGAGCCTGGGGTCCTGGTAGTAGAGACCCAGCTGGCCTGGGGTCTGCTTTCCAACATTTTGCCTCTCTCACTGGTCATGTATTTATTCCATATTTATATGGTCTACTTCCTGTGGCTGCCAGCAGCAGCTCCTGAAGGTTCCGTGGGAGGGGGTGGGGGTGGACAGGACTCTCCTTCCTGGAAGGCACCAATTTTCCCAGCCCCACTCTCATTACACACACACACACACACACACACACACACACACACACACACACACAGTGATTTAGGCCTTGAGAGTCAAGCCCAAGAGCTCCCTTGGCCCTGTTCCCCACTCCCTCCACTGGCCTCTGCTGTTCTGTCTTTGCTCACACCCTCACAGCTGGTCTCTGGCAGAAGTTGGCATAGCCGGCCGGGCGCGGTGGCTCACGCTTGTAATCCCAGCACTTTGGGAGGCCGAGGCGGGCGGATCACGAGGTCAGGAGATCGAGACCACGGTGAAACCCTGTCTCTACTAAAAATATAAAAAAAAATCAGCCGGGCGTGGTGGCGGGCGCCTGTAGTCCCAGCTACTTGGAGAGGCTGAGGCAGGAGAATGGCGTGAACCCGGGAGGCGGAGCTTGCAGTGAGCCGAGATCGCGCCACTGCACTCCAGCCTGGGCGGCAGAGCGAGACTCCGCCTCAAAAAAAAAAAAAAAAAAGTTGGCATAGCCTAGGAGCAGCTGCAATTGCACCTGAGGGACAGGCCCTAGAGTATGGTGGCCCAAGTCCTGAACCCCTCTTGGACCAGGTGAGGTGCAGAGGTGGTTGCTGCTTCCAGTTTCCCTTCAGACTTAGCTGTGTGACCCCCACTCCTATCCTTTGGCCTTAGTTTTCCCATCTGTAAAACTCAGAAACGCAGCTGGAAAGTCCTTATTCATTTAGTAAGCGAATATATTATAATATGGATAGAGCGCCTTTTGTGTAAGTTACTGGTCAGAATCCTCAATGAGCTCCCAGTCCAGAGGGAAGCCAGACAATTAAAACAGTAATGACAATGATGTGTGTGGCCTCTGTCTACTCAAGGTCCCTTTCTGCTCCCCTCTTCTAATCTCACTTCCCAAGGCTGTGAGCTCTAAGCCCTCCCTATGTGGAGAGAAGTCACCCTCCCCTTGCTCCATGTTCAGCTCAGGGACTTGCATGGGGTTGAGCTGGTACCTACACAAGCTGCCAAGTGGCTCATGAGGGGAAATGGGTTGTGTATGCGGGCACGAGGTCAGGTCCTTGTCCCACTAGGGGGCTGGGTCTGGGATCTCCAGGGTGCAGCCTGGACTCCTAAGGGCAGATTAGGGCTGAGGACTGGATGATGCTTGTGGTGGGCTTGGGGCTGCCCAGGTCCCTGGGACTCAGAGGTACCCACCCTCAGTTCCTGGGCAAACAGAATCGTGGAGAGAGCCCAGGTCCCGTCCGACCCTCTGGAGTTTATTCACTTCCAGCGGTACTGGGCTGGACCGAGCCTTGGTGGCATCCGATTCAGCTCCAGCAGCATCCCAGGTCCTATCCAGCATTGCGGGGCACCGCCGATCAGAGCTCTGGCCGTCAGGAATCTAGAGATTCAGGAACAGTGGTCAAAGAGGTGGGGTCCGGCATCCGCTTCCCAGGCCATGCCCTCCCGCCAAGCCGGCTCAGGGTTTGGGCGGCCTCACACCTTCGGACTCGTCCCTTTCCTCGAAGTCGGGCTCGGGCTCTGGGTCCGGTTCTGGCTCTAGTTCCGGCTCTGGTTCTGCTTCAGGCTCGGGTTCCAGCTCTGGCTCTGGCTCCGGTTCAGCCTCTTCGGAAGCCTCAGCTTCCAGCTCTGGCTCTCGCTCCTCTGGGGTCCCGGATTGCACCGCCTCGGAGCCCTCAGGGCCCCCGGCCTCGTCGGGGTCTGAAGCTCTGGGCAACTCGGGGCATGTGGTCCCCGAGCCGGGTGCCTCCGGCGCCCAGTGGCCTGGGCATGGAGGGTCATAGCCGCGGTCCCGGTAGCCTGGGGCGGAGGTGGGAGTGACTGAGGCTCAATTTACCCCTGTGCGGTTTCACACTCGCCTACTTCTAGCGGAGACGACAACCCCGCCCTCCCCGGGCATTTTGTCTGTCCCAGCCCCGTCCCTACTCTGCTCTAGGCCCCGCCCCGCGCGCTCACCCGGACCCACGTGCTGCCAGTCCCAGGCGGGGTCCGGCGCGCCCGCGGTACGCTGGGCACAGCGCAGCAGCTCCTGGCAGGCGGCCTCGCCCTTGCCCTGCACCAGCAGCAGTAGGCGGCGCACCCTGCGCTCGGCATCAGGCAGTGCATCCAATGCCTCGTACTCTGGCCCGGTGAGCACGCCCCGCGCCAGCAGCGCGTCCAACAGCAACCCCGAGTCCGCCTGCAGCGTCTCGACCAGGCGTTTCCGCTCGCGGTCGATAGTCTCCGACGGCCGCTCCTGCGCGTTGCCCATTGTCGGAGCTGCATGGGGAAAGGGGAGAGAGGTAATGGGGGGTTGCCCTCCCCGCTGCCCTCGCCGCTTTGACCTCTCTCTCAGTGCCCCCAGTGAACACCCGGGCTGGGGTCTAAGTTCACCTCGATCCCAGCCGCCAGTCGGCTCCGCAATCACAGGACCTGGAGGCCAACACTGGGAACTCGGTGTCCTCCTGCCTCTCCAGACGCTCCGTCCTGTCTCCTCCTCAGGCTCCTCCTTCTGTCCCCAAGCGTCAGCCGTGGCTCTCCTCTCCTCCCCTGCCTTTCCCAGGACTGGCATCTACTCTCTGAATGCCCTCTCCAACCAGGACCTCATGAGCTCCAGCCCCGGCGAGTTCAGACCCCGTTTATCCAAACTAAGATCTTTCTCTCAAATCTGCTTCCCCACCTAACCAGGCAGAAAAACCTAGGATTGATGCTGATACTCCACACCCAGCTTGCAGACAAGTCCTTTCCAGTCTGACTGCTGAATATTTCTCTCACCATCCTCACCGCTTACTAAGCCCAGCCTTCTGCCTCCTGCTTTGGCCCAGCAGAACCCAGGATCAGAGCTCCCTGCTTCCATACTCTACCCTCCAGTCCCCTCTGCACCCAGAGCACAAAGTGCTGAGAGCCTCGCTGCCCCTCTCCCCTTACCTTGACCCTGAGATCCAACTTTCCAGGACAAGCCCCGCCTCTACACCCTCCCACCAACACCACCACCATAATGCAACCCCAATGTAGTTTCATGGCCCTTCCTGGTCCCCTGATTCCTGAGCAGAGATAACAGAATCTTCTTCAGGCCTAGCTCTGACCAAGATCTCTTGACATCGCCTGAGACCCACCTGTCTCCCTACTGAAGCCCTAACTCCCAATGTGACTGTCTCCCTGCTGACCCACCTGGCTCCCTGCTGACCTGGGAATGACCTACAGACATTTGTTGTTTGATCTTGAAGTACCCAGGGCCTAGCTCATACAGGCTACTGACAAATGCTTGCCAAACTTGGACTGATTTTCCTCCATGGATCGCCCTATTTTGAGAGACTTTTTTTTTTTTTTTTGAGATGGAGTATCGCTGTTGCCCAGGCTGGAGTGCAGTGGCGCAATCTCGGCTCACTGCAACCTCCGCCTCCCAGGCTCAAGTGATTCTTGTGCCTCAGCCTGCAGAGTAGCTGGGATTACAGGCACACACCACCATGCCCAGCTAATTTTTGAATTTTCAGTAAAGACAGGGTTTCACCATATTGGCCAGGCTGGTCTTGAACTCCTGACTTCAAAAGATCCGCCTGCCTTGGCCTCTCAAAGTGCTGGGATTACAGGCGTGAGCCACTGTACCCAGCCTTTTTTTTTTTTTTTTTTTAAGAGGTGGGGCCTTGCTATATATATATTTTTGTATTTATTTATTTATTTATTTATTTATTTATTTATTTTAGTAGAGACGGGGTTTCACTATGTTGGCCAGGCTGGTCTTGAACTCTTGACCTCGTAATCTGCCTGCCTCGGCCTCTCAAAGTGCTGGGGTTACAGGCGTGAGCCACCGCACCTGGCCTGGTCTTGCTATATTGATCAGGCTGGTCTCGAACTGCTGGCCTCAAGCGATCCTCCCATCTCAGCCTCCCAAAGTGCTGGGATTACAGGTGTGAACCACCATGCCTGGTTCTTGAGAGACTATCTCTACCAACAGCAGCTATTAGGGAGAGTCAATCTGCTTTATCCATTTTTTTTTTTTTTTTTTTTGGACAGAGTCTCACTCTGTTGCCCAGGCTGGAGTGCAGTGGCACATTCTCCCCTCACTGCAACCTCCGCCTCCTGAGTTCAAGCGATTCTTCTGCCTCAGCCTCCCGAGTAGCTGAGATTACAAGCGCCCGCCACCAAGCTCAGCTAATTTTTTGTGTTTTTAGTAGAGACGGGGTTTCACTATGTTGGCTAGGCTGGTCCCAAACTCCTGACCTCGTGATCCGCCCACCTTGGCCTCCCAAAGTGTTGGGATTACAGGCATGAGCCACTGCACCCAGCTGCTTTGTCCATTTATTGTCAACCAAGGATTATGGCCATTCCTGTGAGTGGCCTGACCCAGCCAGCAAGACCCCTGGCATTAGGAGGCAAAGACATCAGGCCTTGGACCATGCCCTCAGCCCACTCCCACCCCGATAATAACTTCTCCTCCTCCCCGCCTTGGCTTTGTTCACATGGCATCCTCCCACCTCTTCTTCCCTTTGCTGTCCCTCCTCTGCCTCCTTCTCTGGCTCTAGGAGGCTCAGCCTTCTCTGGGAGAGAGGATTTAGTCCTAGACGCCATCCTGCCTCCCAGGTCTCTCTCAGTACCCTCTGGTGTCACACTATACCTCCCCCATCACTTCACACCCTGGCTTCCTCCCATTGAAGCCCTTCCCCCCGGGGCCAGCTGAGACCAGGACTACCCCCTGCCCCTCCATCTCCCTTTATGTCCCATCTGTGATGAGTCTTGCTTCTCCACTTCTCAGTGAGTCTCCATCAGCTCCTGCTTTGCCACCCCACCATCGTCACCTCATGTCCTGTAACAGTCCCTCTAAGCCCCTCTTACTCCCATTCCACCAGGCCTGATAGCACAGTGACTTTTACAACTCTCTGGGCTAGGACTGCTGTTCCCATTTTACAGATGAGGAGACAGCCTCAGAGATTCAGTGGTAAAACTGGAATCTTACTTGCTCCAGCCTGAACTATGAGGAACTGAACTATATTTTCCTGTCTAGCAGAATTCCATCCTAAATACCTATCTACCTCCCCCCACACCCCACTGCCCATCAGAGAGAACCCAAAATATCTGGTCTGGCTACTCTAGCCTCCTCCCACCACCCTGGACAGCCAGGCCCTTCCCAGCTTCCCTCCACCAGCCAGGGCTCGGAGAACTCACTATGCCTCTGGCACCTCGGAGCCTTTGCTGATGCTGATCGCTAAGACTGGAATCCTTTTCTCCTCCCTCCGCTCCGTGGACCTATCCATCCTCTAGGACTCAAATGTTCCCTTGTCTACACCAATGCCTAAGTGTCCCAAGGGCTGGTGGTTCCTTCTTCTGTGTACCCCGTGAACAACACAAGCCCTCACTACTGCATTAACTGACATCATTGCACTGTGTACAGGCAGACTCTCTGCTTTCTTCAACTGAGCTTTCCAGAGTGTCCCTCCAATCGGTGGGCAAAGGAAGGGAGAGGGGGACAGCACCTACTCGGGACAGACACAGGGAGGGTGCAGATTGGATTGGCCCCTCCTTCTCTCCAACCTAAGTTGTTTTCATGTTAGCCTCCTCCTCCTATGACCCCAAGTCCTGCCCTTTATCCTGTCTTGGGGTAGAGACTCCAGCTGGTCTGGGCCCTCCCTTTGAGGCTCTCACAGCTCTCAATACCGAAGTTATTTAGCGGCCAGTCCTTCGAGGGTGACAGGTCCGATGCTTCCCAGAGAGCCAAGTGGCGGGGCATGGAGCTGGGTCCTAGCCCCCAACCCTACCTCGCTGCGCGGGCTCTTTGGCCAGGAAGCCAGGGTCTTGGGACGGTGAAGAGCCTTTGCGCATGTGCGACTGCACGGATTCCCCCTTACCTCCCTCCACCCAGTCCCAGAGCTTGAGAGTCCTGCGGCAGGGCGGGGCCCACAGACCTACCCCCTCCCCTCCGCCCGACCCCCGAGCGCCGCAGCCGGTGGCGGGGCGCTGATTCTGCCCAATCTCGGTTTCCCTTCCCTCCCACAGCCGGGAGTGGGGGTCCCGGTCTGGCCCGTTTTGGGCGGCCCCACTCACGGGTCGAGCCTCGGCGGGGCAGGAGATGACGGTGCAGAAAGGGCCGGGCAGGGTGGGGGTGGGTGCAGCAGCTGCGGCGGGGGCGGGGCGGCCAGGGCTGCTGGGAATAGGGAGGGTGAGGGTTCTTCCCCGGGCGCTAGGAGCCACACCGCGGAGGCCGCGCGCTGGCTGGGGACGTGCACGTAGTCAGCTTTCCCTCCCCACCCGGGGCGCACCAGGAGATGAGGCCAGGAGGGGGCAGTTCGGCCCGCGGCCCCACACGTCCAGTGCCCACTCAGGGCCTGCCAATTTCCAGGTGCTTTCCATCTATCTTGTCATCGACCCCTCTTCTCTGCCTGTCACAGAGGAAGTTCAGAGAAGGATACCAACTCACCAGGATCACAGAACGCATGCATTGCAGAGCTGAGTGCGACCCAGAAGCCCCCGCTTCCCAGAGATTGCAGAGGCCCCGTGCCAGCCCTGGATCCGGGCCTAAGCAACGGAGCTAGGCACCGGATCCCCAAGCACCTCCACTCTCCTGGGGTTCCTCTATTAAAGATCTAGTATCTGGACGCTTCCACAAATGCGAAATCACCCCCCACCCACAACTCTTGCGCTCCCTGGTCGATAGAGAAAAGAGACCAGAAACAGAAAAAAAAAAAAAAAAAGGAGTTTATGTGCAGGGCTCGCCGGGGTAGTTGAGAGAGGCCGTTCAGTAGTGGGGGCTTCGCTCACTCCCGACAGGGGGCGCCAGGAAGCCAAGAAGGATGTGCAGCCGCGGACTGGTTCCAAGCCCCTTCAGAGGCGCGGGGTCTCAGGGGGAGGGACTGGCTTCCGGGCCCAAGTAGGAGGCGGTCCGGCTCTCAGGAGTGCTATAAATGGTTAAAGCCCCAGGCAGGCCCAGGGCTGGGCCTCCCAAGGCTGCCTGGACATCCAGCAGGAGTGGGGCCCCGAGTGTGGGGTCCTTCCCTAGGAGAAGTGGGGCTGCGCTCACCAGGGGAAAGGTTCCCCCTCCTTTCTTCAGGGAAGGAGAGCCCTGCCTGTCTGCCTTCTGCTCAGTTAGGATGAAACATCCATTCTTAACCTCCCCACTCTCGCCCAATGGCGAGGGCATGGGTGGCTCAAGGAACACTCTGCAGTGCAGCCTGAACTCAGGATTTCCCTGCAAATTGCAGATTGCCCCCTCAATCTGCAATCAAGGTAGCTCAGCCCAATCACAGCGTCCTCCCAGGTACGAGTCATCACAACCATTACCTGGGCTTGGAGAATTTAACCCCTTGACTGCCAGCTCAGGCTCACCCCGCTCTGGAACCAAGGGCTGCATCTGCGTGAGAACCGCAGGGAGCAGCTGGGGAGGGGACCTAGCAGCTGAGGGGGACAGCTGGGAAATCACTGTGACAATTCTTCTAGAGACATGGCTCTGGCTTACAGAGAACAGCTAGGGACCAGAAGGCTTGACTCAGCCACCCCTGGCCTCTGCCCTCACCGACCCACTTCTTACCAAGGACAGCTCCATGTCCAAGTCCATCAGGGTCCATTCTCGCCCTTGGAGACTGGGGCCCAGCACCTGAGGAGAGCTCTGGGTCAGTGGTGCCCTCCCCAGGCTCCACAGAGAGCTAGACCCCACCAGGTCTCATGCCCCTGTTTCAGCAGAAGGAGTACTCACATCTAGAGGCCCTGCAGGCTCCACACTTTCCTGAGGGGGCTGAAGCAGCATCGGAGGCAGCAGACTCTCTGGGCTCCTGTCCCCGCTTTCCAGGCCCAGAGGCCCCCTGTGCAGAGAGAACTGCTTTTGGCCTGCAGTGTCCACCCCCCATTAAGTTCCCAAGGAACCCAGATGCATCAAGATTTTAATCCCCCAACATTTAGAAAATGATAGGAGAGGACCCCCATCCTCTCTCCACCCCCAACCTCCCCACCCCTGCCATAAACCGCACAGAGAAAGTGCCTCTGCTTTCTACCTGGGACCTGAAGTTTGGGTAGTGGAGCTGGGGCTTTGGGACTCCTCCCCTCCCTATGCAAATGTCAATAATATCAATGCTTCTTTTTTCTTTCTTTCTTTCTCTCTTTCTTTCTTTCTTTTTCTTTCTCTCTCTCTTTCTTTCTTTCCTTTTTTCTCTTTTTTTTTTGAGACAGTTTCACTGTCACCCACTACATCACTATGGCACTATCTTGGCTAACTGCAGCCTCCACCTCCCAAGTTCAAGCAACTCTCCTGCCTCAGCCTCCTGAGTAGCTGAGACTACAGGCAAATGCCACCACGCCCAGCTAATTTTTGTATTTTTAGCAGAGGCGGGGGGTTTCACCATGTTGGCCAGGCTGGTGTTGAACTCCTGACCTCAAGTGATCTGCCCGCCTCAGCCTCCCAAAGTGCTGGGATTACATGCATGAGCCACCTCATAGCCACCGATGCTTCTTAAACTATTGTGGGCTGGGCGCGGTGGCTCACACTTGTAATCCCAGCACTTCGGGAGGCCGAGGCAGGCGGATCACAAGGTCAGGAGATCAAGACCACGGTGAAACCCCATCTCTACTAAAAATACAAAAAATTAGCCGGGCGTGGTGGCGGGCGCCTGTAGTCCCAGCTACTCGGAGAGGCTGAGGCAGGAGAATGGTGTGAACCCGGGAGGTGGAGCTTGCAGTGAGCCGAGACTGCGCCACTGCACTCCAGCCTGGGTGACAGAGCAAGACTCCGTCTCAAAAAAAAAAAAACAAAAACAAAACTATTGTGTACTTTGCAGTCACCCCAGGGAACTCATTTGATATGTAGGTTCCTAAGCCCTTCCACAGATGCTGAGTGCCCTGACTGGGAGGCTCTGCTTTCCACAGAACTCTGATGCTGGGGCCAAGAAATCAGGTGAGTATCATGGAGTCAAATGGCCAGGAAGCTTTGTGGGCTGGTAAGGGTTGTTCTATCACAGGGCTCATGGGCCAGCTGGGGCCCTGCTTACCTGTCAGGTATCTCCCTGGGATCCCCTGGTTCAGGCTGTTGGGCATTCCTGGGCCCCTCGGGGCTGAAGCTCCCTTTCCCTTCCAGGATGGCCTGCACCACAGCCACAGGCAGTGGTGGGGGGGCTGTCACGCAGAAGTCACACTCGTTTGGGGCCAGGGCCAGCCCGGCCTCGCCATCCCCCCCTGGACTGGCCGGCTCTTCTTTGAGCAGTGCCAGGCCCTTCTCCCTGCACCGGAGAAAAGCTTCAACCAGACCCTGGCACTGACTTCTCCCTCTACCCCCACAGCCATCTGGGCTGCCAGGCCCTCCCCCACAGGCCCCCCAGGGGCAGCCCTGTCCCCCTTACCTCCTGCCATCACTGGAGGGAGAAAGCCTGGTCCCCTCAGGGGATGGAGAGTCTTCTGGGATGTCAGAGATGATGGGGCCCCTGGCCCTGTGAGGGCTGAGGCCCAAAGTCGTCTCTGGGAGGGGCTGTAAGTAGAAGGCTAGGCCCAGCCCTTGGCTTGTAGGCACAGGGAGAGCCAGAACCCCACCAACACCCACCTGGGCCAGGTCTAAGGGAGAAGGTTTGAGGGAGGAGGCTCAGTCCATGCTGGAGGGCCTGGGTCTGGTTGGGGGGAAGGCTGACTTCCATCTTCTCTTCCTTTTAGGGGATGGGGAGAAGGCACAGGATCTCCATAAGCCCAGCCATGCCCTTGGGAAGGGGGAAGAAGACAAACCTACCGACTGGATGAAGTAGGGGTCCTGCAGAAGGGCACCAGGTAGAGGGCAGGTGTTGAACTTGGCAGGTGTTGGGCATGAGCTCCCCTCATCCAGCATCAGGGACCTGTGTGGTCGATCCGGGCACAGACAGGGGTGGGGCAAGGTCAGCCCCCATGCCCCTCGGCCTGCACTTCCCTCCCTCCCTCAGGCCCCAGCAGCCAAGTCAGCAGAGCTGAGGCCTGTTGCCAGGGTGTCAGTCACATGCTAGAGGTGGAAGGGGCTCCCCCAGAGATGGGGGCCCTTTGTGGGTAGAGAGGGGAGGGAGGGAACCTGGTTTGAGCCCCAGGGCCTCAGCTGTTGGGAAGCCTTGTGGGAGGGGGAAGGGGCTGCTGGGGTAGGAATTTGGGAATAAGGTCCTGAATGGGAGGATCTGGGAGTGGGGATACCAGGTGGCAGAGTTGGGGGGAAGTGGATCCTAGATGGGGTGAGGAAGCCTGTAGTGCAGGGGGAGGAATGAGGATTCCTGGTGAAGGAGTTTCCAGAGGAGAAGGGGTCCTTGCAAGGGGACTTCTGGAGGGTCTTGGAGGTGGGTGTGGGCCTTCTTGGCTTTCTCACTCACAGCTTTCTCTTGCCTCCTGCATTGCTCGGCCCCGCCTGAAGTGGCCCAAAGAGACACTGGATCAGCTGAAGAGAAAGCAAAGGTTTAATTCATACTTTGGACACACCCCCTCTACCCCCGCACTTCCAGGTGAGGGAGGGAGGCTTAACAGGGGCGCCGGGGGACTGGGCGGTGGAATGGGGTGTCGAGGAGTTGGAGGGAGAAGCGAGGCATGGGGAGAGGAACACCTTGCCAATGACCCGGTGCTGCTGACCGTGGCTCTGCCGAAGTGTCACCACCTCCCGCCACAAGATCTCGTTCTGCCTGAGGAAGGGGTGGGAGGGTGCTGAGGCATCTGAGAGTTCGCCCAGTCACCACCCCCTACAGAATGGCGAGGCTGGGGACCCAGGAGACCACCGCGATGATTGGCCATCCTAGAGATCGCCCATAAGTCTAGATGGAGGCGCCAAGGCCGGAGAGAGGAAGAGGCTGCCCAGAACAGCCGGCCGGCCAGTTATGGTCTCATCCCGAACCCCCAACCCCTGTCCCCTCTTTCCCCGTCCGCCCCCGCACTGCCTGAGCTCCCGCAGCCGCGCCTCGGTGCTCTCCTGCACTCCCCGCAAAGCCTGCACCTCGCCCAGTAGTCGACCCAGGTCCTCCGGGCGCCAGCGGCCGTCGTCGCCGCGCAGCGCGGGCACCTGCAGGAGGGAGGCACCATCGGGACTGGGTCGCAGGAGCAAGGCAGAAAGTCCCAGCACCCCTCCGCCGCTTTGCTCATTCCCGCAGGCCGCCCTCACCTTGCGCCGCACGCGCTCCAGTAGCTGCTCGCGGCCGCGCACGAAGCTCGGGTGCTGGAACTCGACGTGGTCGCGCTCCGGCCTAAGCAGGCCGCCCTGCTCGATGCTCACCACCTTCCGAAAACCGTCTGGGGAGTGGGGCGTGGGGGCGTGGGTCGCCCCATCCCCGGCACCGAGTCCCCCATCCCCGCTCCCCGCCCGGCCGTAGGGACTTACACATGTTGAGTTGGCGCACGAAGCTCGCCATGTTGCTATGCTTGAAATACTGGGGCAGCACTTCCTTGGCGAAGCGGCTCTGGTCGCTTACGAGGAAACTGGTCCCGCTCTACCAAGAACATCGCCCGCCCACCGTGCGGGCGGAGACCAGGAGGGTGAGCGGTGCCTGCCCACGGCCAGTCCTGCGCTCCAGCGCGCGCACACACTCACGCTCACTCTGGGGTCCAGGCCTGCCACTTACGGGGATATGGGTCGAGGCCAGGCCAGAACGGGCTCCGAGGCCTAGCCTGGAGCGACCACAGTGAGTCCTTACCCCCAGCCAGACCCTGACTCCATACTCGGTTCTCAGAAAGGAGAGGCTGACGAGGTTCCAGCCCTGGACAGGCCACAGCCCCGCAATGTGACCCTGAGCTAGACCAGCCCTTCCCATCTCCCGGCCTCTGTTTTCCCATCTGTCAGATGGGGTAGGGTAGTAACTAAAAGGCCTCGAACGTCCCTTGGGCTCTAGGTCTTCAGAAGGCAGGCTCCTAACCCTTCTTCGGCCGCAGAGGAAACCCCCCTCTCGCACGCCCCCTCCAAGGTGAACTTCCCTAAATGGCCAAATCCGGGGATCCACGGCCCAGTCTCAGGCGGGGGTTGGTCGGGCATGGGTGTTCACTGATGTGGAGGGACCCCGGGACCACAGCGGGAATCGAGGGGCCCCGGCCCTCACCGGGCTCCAGCGGATCAGGTGGTCTGTGCCTGGGTCCCCCACCAGCGCCCATAGCTTGCCGAGGAAGGCAGGCACGGGGCTGGGGCCTGGCTCCGTGGGCAGCGCGGCTGGCGCTTCCTGCATGGTGCAGTCTCGGCCCGGCTCAGTGCTCGAGCCCGGCCGCTGCGTGCTTGTCAAAGCCGCGGAAAGTGCTGCGTTTGCCGCCTGCTCCGCCCTACTCCGCCCCGGGGCGCCGGGTCAGGCGGGGGCCACGTGCGAGCCCGCGGGGCGGGGCTCGGACAGCGGCCGAGGCACCAGCAGGCAGAAAAGGCTGGCTGGATGGGATGTGTGGAGTGGAGGGGTGGGGAGGGGTGGGGTAGGGTGGGGTGAGATGAGTGGGAGACTTGGGTTCGAGTCCCACCCTTCTCAGTCCCTCTATTTCCTTCTTTGTTCTACGGGAGAAATCGCCGGTGCGCGACCTGGTGTGGGCTGGGCAAGTCCTAGAAGGTAATGGCCAGAGGCACAGTGAAGCCCCAGGCAGGGCAAGCAGATAGGAATGGGGGTGCAGGGAAGCACGCCCCCTCCCGCCGAACCCCGGGACGTAGTCATTCCAAGGGCGCGAGTGCCCCGCCCATGACCCCCCGCAGCTGTGTCGTCCAGAGGACCTTGAGGAAACCCAACCTCTGCCGGGATGGCTCCTCCCGTACCCCGCGCGTTCCCTGCCCTTCCCTTTCAGATCCGACCCCGCCTTTAATAGGACGCAGAAACACTGCAGGATTTGTTTATTTCACACTCACCCCTGAGGCCTGTCCCGCGCCCGTGCCCTCCCTATCCCCGCGCCGGGGCCGCGGAGCTGCAGAGTCCGCAGAGGGGTGGAGGCAAGAGAGGGGGGCAGTGTGTCCAGGACCGAGCGTGTGGGGCGTCTGCAGAGGGTGAGAGCAGCTAGTGGTCTCAGGGCGCCCAGGACTGGTCCGGATGCCATCACAGTTCCCAACTCCGTAAAGACCCGGGGGACAACAATCCCAAAATAAGGCACTAGCAGTCGGGGCGCGCCTGGGCACCCCAGTTCCCTCTCAGAGCGCTTACGTCCGCGGGGACGGGAGAGAGAAGTCGCCCAATCACGCCACGAGCGTAGGCCGCCAGGGATGCGGCTCGCGCGTGAGCTTGAGGGTATAGGTGCGCAGGCGCGGGCAGTGCGCGCGGAAGGCGTCCAGCACCGAGTGGCTCACCACGCAGAAGCAATGCACCTCGCTCAGGGCCGCGCAGCGCGCCGCCAGCTCCTGCAGCGCGGCGTTCAGCTCGGCTGAAGCGGCTGCGCGCACCTCGAGCGCGCACAGGGTTGCGGCGTAGTGGTGCGCTGCGAAGCGCACTGGGCCTACGGTGTCGCCTGAGAGGTTGAGGCGCAGCGCAGCCACGGGGACCGCTGGCTGCAGGACGCGCGTCACGCTCTCAGCGGGCAGCGCGGGCTCCAGCTCCAGCTCCACTGCCAGCCCAGGGTGGCGGCGGCGCAACGCGATCCAGGCTTCGTTGGGCAGCGGGGGCGCGCGTGCATCTTCGGGGCACGCGCACCGCAGAGCCAGGAGCGCGAAAGGCGCGCGGTCTGGCGCAGCCAGCGCTTCGAGGATGGCGTGCGACAAACTGGCTAGGTGCAGGCCGAGAGCGCGCAGGCGCGGGCAGGCCTCCAGTAGCTCGAGCACTGAGCCGGGACCCACGCTGCCCACCAGGGTACTGTTGTCCAGAAAAAGGCTGTGGAGCTCGGGACAGCTGCGCGCCGCCTGCAGCACCAGCGCGTCGTCCAGTGTGAAGGGCAAGCGCCGCAGGTCGAGGTGGCGTAGCTGGCTGGCCGCCCCGCATACAGCGTGCACAGCCTCCAGGACGTCGCGGCCCGCGTCGAAGAGCGGCTTTTCTCCGCGGCACTCCAGGCGCAGGCCTCGCAGCCCCAGGGCACGGCCCGCCAGGGCCATCAGCAGCTCGATGGCCGCCCGGCGGCTCGGCTTCCTCGATGGCTCAAATTCCAGCCGTAGGTTGTGAACATGGTCGAGGCAGACGGACAGATAAGGTGGCAGCATGCCTTCCAGCTCACATTCGCAACTTGGGTTAGAGCCGTGCAGAAAAGGCCTCGGCTGAGTCCCTGCGACCAGCGGAGAAGCCTCTACCCACCCCTTAGCTGGCGTTCCAGCTGCCATCCCATTTCCTGCCTCCCTCCCCACGTCTCTGTTCAGACCACGACTGTTGCCCCAAAGGAGGGAACTCACATCCTATCCTTTTAGAAGATTTCAGTGGCTTCTGCCACAGGATGAAACCTGGACATGGAGAGCCAATGATATTTTAGGAACTGGGCTTTCTCAGCTGCCTCTAAGGAGTCTTGGCGTGGCCTCCGGACTGCTAGGTTCGAATTCTGCCTCTGCCATTCCCTAGCTGAGTGACCCGTGGGAAGTGATTAAGTCTCTCTGCCTCAGTTTCCTATTTGGGCAATGGAGGTAATGATAATACCTATCTACCACACAAGGTTTTCGTAAGGATTAAATTAGTTAATATATGTAAGGCACTTAAAAACAATGGTTGGTATATACTAGGCAGTCAATACATGTCAGTAATTATTATTATTTTGAGATAAAGTGTCACTCTGTCGCCAAGCTGGAGTGCATTGGCGCGATCTCAGCTCACTGCAACCTCTGCCTCCCGGGTTCAAGCGACTCTTGTGCCTCAGCCTCCCGAGTAGCTAGAATTATAGGCGCCCACCACCACGCCCGGCTAGTTTTTGTATTTTAGTAGGGACGGGGTTTCAGCATGTTGGCCAGGCTGGTCTCAAACTCCTGACCTCAGGTGATCCACCCGCCTCGGCCTACCAAAGTGCTGGGATTACAGGCATGAGCCACCGCGCCCGGCCAGCAATTATTTTTTAATATGGGAGAGTCAACCTGAATATCTATCTAGCCCACGACTCCACGGAGAAGGTGAGTGGGCGGTGGGGAGGGGAGTGTGGAGGACCAGGCTCACCTGATTTTTGTGTCGTGCCACACGGCGCTGCAGGTAGCAGCGGCGGCCCAGGCCCTGCAGACCCTGGCGGCGGCAGCACGGTCTCTCAGGGGCAGGTGGCGGAAGATGAGTGCCAGCACCTCCTCTGGCAGTCCCTCTCCAGGCTCGGCCATGGCCCAGATCCGGCAGGGGTGGGAGGATCCGCCACTCCCAATAGCTCCGGCCTGGAAAGAGAGGGACGTCTCTGAGCTCAGGAAGGCGCAAAGTGTTGCAGGAAGACCGAGCTTAGGTGTACAAATGCTTGTGGCCTGAGGAACTGAGGGCCTCTCAGACAGCGTGGGGCACCAGATAACCCCGAAACTTGTTCACAAAGCAGATTTCACCGCCTCACCTACTAAATCAGGCTCTCTGGAAAGGGTAAGGCCCAGGAATCTGCATTTCAACAAGCCTCCGTGACTCCACAGGTTCCACGTTGAGAACTCCCCTCCCACTTTTTTTTTTTTTTTTTTTGAGACAGGGTCTCGCTCTTTACCCAGGCTGGAGTGCAGTGGCGCAATCACAACTCACTGCACCCTCAGTATCCCGGGCTCAAGCAATCCTCCCACCTCAGCCTCCCGAGTAGCTCGGACTACAGGGGCACGCCACCACGCCTGGCTAATTTTTGTAATTTTATTGCAGAGACGAGGTCTCGCTTTGTTGCCCAGACTGACCTCGAACTCCTAGGCTCAAGCGATCGGCCCGCCTGGGCCTCCCAAAGTGCTGGGATTACGGGCATGAGCCACTGCGCCCGGCCTGAGAAACCCCATCTTAATCCCGCCGGTTAGTAGAAAGTGACTACAGGGTTAATAAGGCGGGAGCGTTAATGTAGGCTTTTCTTTGTCAGGGACCATGAGCCAATCAGGAAGTGCGGTGTGGGCGGGGCAAAGCTGGATCCGCCCCTGGAGGGGAGGCTCCTTCCCCGCCTCCACCTCGCGGGGGAGATGTCCCGGGTGCTCCCTAAGACAGTCCCACTGGATGAAAAAAAAACTTGGGTCTCTGGGACCTGATGGTTCTGGCGCCTGAGGGGCTCAAGATTCAAGTTCCGACCCCTGAGCAGCCCTGGCTCCCACTGGGCAATTTGGGTTCGGCTGAAACTCCGCAGACCCACCCTGGAGCGCAGCCTTTAGAGGGGGATGGGTTATTGGAAAGTGTGCGTCCTCTCTGAAGTTGCCAATCTTGTTTGTTTGTTTGTTTTTGTTTTGTTTTGAGACGGAATCTAGCTGTGTCGCCCAGGCTGGAGTGCATTGGCGAGATCTCGGCTCACTGCAACCTCCGCCTCGCGGGTTCAAGCGATTCTCCTGCCTCAGCCTCCCGAGTAGCTGGTACTACAGGCGCGCGCCACCTCGCCCGGCTAATTTTTGTATTTTTAGTAGAGACGGGGTTTCACCATATTGGCCAGGCTGCTCTTGAACTCCTGACCTCAGGTGATCCACCTGCCTCGGCCTCCCAAAGTGCTGGGATTACAGGCGTGAGCCACCGTGCCCGGCCGCCAATCTTGTTTTAAGGTTCTTGAAGTTTGCGTACACAAGGCTTCACACTACTCGCCAGTTAATGTTCCCATATCTTCCGAGCTAACAGTTTCTCCCGGAATTTGTGCCACGTGTTTCCTGGGGCTTCAGATATGTTCGGCCAGGCTTGTACCTGGGACCCATGGGCACCCTGTTTTGAGTGCCCACTGGTAGCAGCGATCTTGAAGCCGGATCCCCAGGGGTACTAGAAAATTCTGGTCTCCAGGGGGCGCCCCCTTGATCTACCGAAGTCTGGCAGCTCTAGCTCTTAGGAGCCCTCCGCCTCGTAAGAATCGCAAACCCCCAAAGTCCCGGTCTTCCTGCCGTCTAACCTTGGGCGCTGGTGTCTTACCTGCTCAACGGACCAGATGGGCTTTGCCCGGGGCAGAGGACTGGCAGCAGAGGACAGCGGGCGGGAAGCAGCCACGGGGAGCCCACGGGGCGGGACGCGCGGGCGGACGGGGCGGCTCAGGCTAGGGCACCGCCCCAGCGCCTCCGCGCACACCCGGAAGCGGCGCGAGTAGAGCGGAGCCTGGAGGGCGTGGGAACCCAGGCCCCGCCGAGGCGGCCAGGTTAGTGCAGCAGGTGGGTGGGTGGGCTCCCCGGTGCGGGCGGGAGAGGAGGTGGATCTTGGCTCCGAAACGTGGGCGCGGCGCAGATGTCACCGGCGGCTGCTCCAGCCAGCTGGTGGCGGCGGCCTATTGAGCTGTTCCCGTGGGAGGCGGGGGGCGGTACGGAATTTGGCCCCCCGCAGGCTCCTCGTCCCTGCCAGCACTTTCGAGGGGCAGTAGGGCCCTGCAGGAGAGAGGGCGGGGGAGGAGGGGCTGGTTCTGAATACTTCCTTGAGCGGAGACCCCTCTGCCCACCCCAACCGATCGCACGTGCGAAACTCCAGCTTGAGGGTGGGCTAGTGGGAGCCTGGGAAGCTCCCCTCAAGCGCTCGGGAGCTGCGTAGCTGAGTAGGGGGTGTGCCCGGCGGGTCGCAAGGAGTCACAGGCTTTCAGTTCTGGGCCACGCCCATAGACTGTCTCTGTCCACCCAGCCAGAGGTGGGGCTGCCCCCGGGACTGTTAGCTGTTCAGGGGGCACCGTGCGTGGCTCGTCCCTGGAAACAGGCGCAGACGTTGTTAGGTTGGTACCCAAGCGCCCCACAGTCTCCGGCCACCAAACTTTCTCAGGACCCAGCCTGGAAGCCTCAGCCCCGCCCAAAAAGGGACGACTCCGGGTGGGTGGGGCGCGGGGCTTCCCAAGGAGGGGCTTCTGTGAAAGAACACGTAAGAATAGCTGACAATCGGCGGATGCGAAACTAGGGCCCTGGCCTCTTTACCCTGTTAACTCGACCTCCAGCCTGGCTCACCTTCCCCATCTGTCTGGTACTAGTGAGGGTGAGAAAGCATCCCCAGTCTCCAGGTTCCCAGTACTCCCCACCTCCCCCTCCCCGACCACCACGGACCTGATGGGCAGACACTGGTCCCGTTCGGTCCCCACTTCCACCCCTTGGGGTGGGACCACAACCAAGTCAAGCACTCCCAAGTCAAGGGGCTAGGAAGACATGAAAGAGGGAACGTTTCCAGGGGAAGTTCCCACTCTCTCCTACTCCCCAGGCCACTTTCGAAGGACTCCCCCCTTATCTCATCTCAGTGGCTGGCTCCCTATCATGGACCCACTTGTCACCTGCAGTTTCCTGTTTTTTTCTTGTTTTGCTTTTAAAGAAAACAAATTTATTTTGCTCTTTTAATACAAAGAAAATATGTCTGCTTCACATAAAGCAGAAAATATTGCTAAATACAAAGAAAATAAAAATCACCCACAATCCTTCCCCACCCCCACCTACCTTCCTCCATCCTGCCCAGAGATAAACAAAATGCAAACTTCCTGTTACTATCCAGACTGTGGTTTGGCGTAAGTACACAAGTATTAAAATGTTTTCTATGAAAAGATTAGGAGGCCGGGTGTGGTCCCTCACACTTGTAATCCCAGCAATTTGGGAAGCTGAGTTGGGCAGATTGCTTGAGCCCAGGAGTTTGAGACCAGCCTGGGCAACATGGTGAAACTCCATCTCTACTAAAAATACAAAAACTAGCCAGGCATGGCAGCGTGTGCCTAAAGTCCCAGCTACTTGAAAGGTTGAGGTGAGAGGATTGCTTGAACTGGGAAGGTCAAGGCTGCAGTGAGCTGTGATAGTGCCACTGCACTCCAGCCTGGGTGACAGAGTAAGACCCTGTCTCAAAAACAAGATAATTTAAAAAACCAAGGTCGAGAGTAGTGCCTTACTCCTGTAATCCCAGCACTTTGGGAGGCCAGGGCAGGAGGATAGCTTCCTGTTCCTCATGTAAACAGATGGCAGCTGGGCCACCCCATCTGTCCTGCCCCATAGCTAACACTCAACACTCCTCCTAGCCCACCATATATAAACTCTGATGACTGGAGAGTACAGGAGTGTGATTGATGGGGCAGGAGGTAGGGCCTTGAGCCCATGATTCTAGGAAAAGGGTGGGTAGGAAAAGGGTGAAGTGGGGAGAAAGAGGGAGGGCAGTTTCCTACTTGCTGTCTCATGGGGTAGTAACTGGGAGACCACTGAGCTGTGGGTCAGTGCAGTGATTCCTTGGCTGGGAATTTTGCCCCCGCTGGTCCAGGGCTAGGTTTTTGTCAGAAGATGGAGGAAGGAGATACTATACTAGCACCAAGGGGCCCTGGCTTTTTCTGGACAGGGAAGGAATAGAACAATTTGTGTTGGAAATGACTGCAGCCGAACTCCAAGGGCTTTATAACAAAAAGGAATTATTTAGCTCACAAAACTGAAAAGTCCAGTGTGCAATGGCTTCAGGGATGGCTGGATCCAGGGGCCTAGTACGGTTAGGAGTGCACTTCTCCATCTCTTGACTCTTTCTTTCTGTGTCAGCTTCATTCCCAGCCAGGCTCTTCCCAAGCAGTGCTAAAGGAGAGCTACCTCTTCCTTCCAGTTCAGCCCCAAGGGAAGGGAAAGTAGTGCCTCTTTCCTATTGGCTCAACCAGAGTTGCAGGGTTGATTCTTATGGGTCCAACTTAAGTCCTATACCCCACCCTGAACTAATCACTGCAGAAATGTGAATGGAATATGCAGATTGGTCAGGTCTGGTACACAAGCCCGACCTGGAACTAGGGAGTGGGACACAGGCACATGGATTGAGAAGAGGGAGGAGGGAAGTCCCCAAAGGTAAGTCAGGCTTGGGGAGAGAATCTGGGTAGATGCAAACTACAGGTGTCCTTCGAAGTGAAGACAGGAGGTTTAGTCTTAGGCTGAGGTCCTCCAGAGATGCTGGGCTCAAGTCTACTCAGAAGGCAAGGCCAGGATATGGGTCTGGTTGGCTTTGGGGCATGGGCACCATCCTGAATGAAGATGTCTCTTGTCTGCATTGGTAAGAGAGACACACAGGCCTGAGGAGGAAGCAGAGAAGCCCCACTGCAGGATCTGCCTCTGCTCCCCCTCCACTGTGACCCTGGGCTCTTTCTCCAAGAAGGCAGTGGAGGGACAGTCCTCACTGTAAGCCTGGGGTGGGTGGGACTCTGTACAGAGCCAGGAGCTCAAGGGGCTTCCTGTGAGATGGTGAACTCCTGTCCCAAGTATACCAACCAGTGGTGGGGACAACTGAACCATGTGGGACTTGAGGCTACTGTGGTGGGGACAGCTGAACCACGTGGGGCTGGATAGTTGTCTCCAGGGTGGAGGGAGGGGGGATGAACTGGATACCTGACTGTCTGCATCTCCAGGAGGTGAGATGGCAGCTGGGCAAAATGGGCACGAAGAGTGGGTGGGCAGCGCATACCTGTTTGTGGAGTCCTCGCTGGACAAGGTGGTCCTGTCGGATGCCTACGCGCACCCCCAGCAGAAGGTGGCAGTGTACAGGGCTCTGCAGGCTGCCTTGGCAGGTGCGTGGGTGGGCGGGCATGTGGAGAGGAAGGGGTGGCCTGGAGCATTTTGTGGGTGGGCGTGGGCTTAGCCACCTTTAAGAAGAAGATTTGGGGTGGGAGGAGCAAGACGGAGGACCCCTGGCTGTGCAGACTCTCTTCTCTGCTTGTGGCATGACCTTGAGGGTAGGCGTGTGTTCTCGAGTCTGTGTATGATTTACCAATTTGTGCACTAACGTCCCTTGCTCGATCCCCGCCCCCCTCCACCAGCCGGCTCACTCCTTTCTACTGATTGTGGACGTCTGTCTCCTCTTTTCCTCTCTTACTGCAGCACTCCTTGCTCAAGACCCCTCCCCAGTACCTACTCTTCCAGGCCTCCCTTTCCCATCTCAGGGCAGAGGCCACAGGAGGCTGAAGCGGGTTGGGGGATCTGTGATCTGTTCGTGGCCTCAGAGCAGCGAGAGCCCCTCTTCTTCCCGAGCAGTGGGAGCCGTGCTTGGTGGAGGCCGAAGACCTGAGACCTCCCGCCCTCCTCTGCCCTGCTGGCCGCCTACCCAGACGGCTTGTTTGCCCAGGGCACACGCCCCCTTTTCTGTGCTTGGAAGTCCCTCTCTTTTGCCAGCCCTCATTTGGGGCGTGAGAGCGGGGGCTAGGTGGCACCCAGTCTGTCTTGGGGTGCTCCCTGTGACAGGTCCTGGTCTTCTTTCTGGGTTGTTGCTGTTTGTATCCCAATTTTGCTTCCCAGCTGGGTACTCTGGGGTAACTGCACCCTAGGTCAGGGGATGGGACGCCGGGCTTCACCACGGGCTTCGCCCCTCCTCCGGCCGCTTGGAGAACGGCCGAGCTTGGGGACCGCCCGGCGTCTGACCGCCCGCCTCCGCAGAGAGCGGCGGGAGCCCGGACGTGCTGCAGATGCTGAAGATCCACCGCAGCGACCCGCAGCTGATCGTGCAGCTGCGATTCTGCGGGCGGCAGCCCTGTGGCCGCTTCCTCCGCGCCTACCGCGAGGGGGCGCTGCGCGCCGCGCTGCAGAGGAGCCTGGCGGCCGCGCTCGCCCAGCGCTCTGTGCCGCTGCAACTGGAGCTGCGCGCCGGCGCCGAGCGGCTGGACGCTTTGCTGGCGGACGAGGAGCGCTGTCTGAGTTGCATCCTAGCCCAGCAGGTGCGGCCGGGCTGGGGTCAGGATGGGGTAGGGCGGGGATCCGTGGCTAAGTCCCCCGTGACGGCACGTTCCATTCCCCTAGCCCGACCGGCTCCGGGATGAAGAACTGGCTGAGCTGGAGGATGCGCTGCGAAATCTGAAGTGCGGCTCGGGGGCCCAGGGTGGCGACGGGGAGGTCGCTTCGGCCCCCTTGCAGCCCCCAGTGCCCTCTCTGTCGGAAGCGAAGCCGCCGCCGCCGCCACCTGCCCAGACTTTTCTGTTCCAGGGTCAGCCTGTAGGTGAGGCGCAGGCGGAGAGGCAGGGTCACCAGCAGGTTGGAGTCTGGGGAGGGGCAGGGGTCGTTGCCAGGTGGGGATGGGTGGGACCGGCGCTGGGGGTCCCCGCCCTCACCCCGCTTCCCCACTCCCTCGGCAGTGAACCGGCCGCTGAGCCTGCAGGACCAACAGACGTTCGCGCGCTCCGTGGGCCTCAAATGGCGCAAGGTTGGGCGCTCACTGCAGCGGGGCTGCCGGGCGCTGCGGGACCCGGCGCTGGACTCGCTGGCCTACGAGTACGAGCGCGAGGGACTGTACGAGCAGGCCTTCCAGCTGCTGCGGCGCTTCGTGCAGGCCGAGGGCCGCCGCGCCACGCTGCAGCGCCTGGTGGAGGCACTCGAGGAGAACGAGCTCACCAGCCTGGCAGAGGACTTGCTGGGCCTGACCGATCCCAATGGCGGCCTGGCCTAGACCTGGGGTGCAGCCAGCTTTTGGAGAACCTGGATGGCCTTAGGGTTCCTTCTGCTGCTATTGCTGAACCCCTGTCCATCCACGGGACCCTGAAACCGCACTTGGCCTATCTGCTGGACCTGCTGGGGCAGAGTTGATTGCCTTCCCCAGGAGCCAGACCAGCACCCACCGAGCCCGCTGGGGGTGCATCATTGGGGATTCTGCCTCAGGTACTTTGATAGAATGTGGGGCGGGGGGGGGACCTGCTTTGGAGATCAGCCTCACCTTCTCCCACCCCAGAAGCGGGGCTCACAGCCAGCCCTTACAGTTTCACTGATGAAGCACCTTAACCTTTGGTGTCCTGGACTTCATCCTGGGTGCTGCAGATACTGCAGTGAAGTAAAACACGAATCCATCTTTCCTGCCCCCAGCTCACACTCAGCGTGGGACCTCGAATGTTAAGCAATGATAATAAAGTATAACACGGTTTTTGATGTGAGAAATACAAGTAGTAGTGGCTTACACCTGTAATTCCAACAATTTGAGAGACAGAGATAGGAGGATTGCTTGAGCTCAGGAGTTTGAGACCAGCCTGGGTAGTCCCAGCCACTTAGGAGGCTGAGGGTAGGAGGATCCCTGGAGCATGGAAGGTTGAGGCTGCAGTGAGATGTGACTGAGCCACTGCACTCCAGCCTGGGTGACAGAGTGAGACCCTGTCTTAAAAAAAAAAAAAAAAAAAAAGAGAAGTTGTGGAGGATGGAGGAAGGGGCCTAACCTGGGCAGGGGACAGGGGGTAGGCTTCCTGGAGGAGATGAGTGTGAGTAGGCATAGGGGTGGGCTATCGAGAGAAGGGCAGCGTTCGGGGCACCGACAGTCTCAGGCAAGGGCTTGAGGAAGGTGAGAGAGAGGGACGTTAGAAGGACAGTTAAAAGTGGCTGGATCTGTGGTTTGGTGGATTTGCTAAGACCTGGAGCTGAGGCTGATCATGTGGTGGGATCTGATAAGCCATTTTACAGGGTGTGGGTTTTTCAATGAGGCCAGTAGGAAGCCTTTGAAGGGTTTCAGGAGTTAAGACTGGGAGGTGTTTTGTTTTGTTTTTTGTTTTGTTTTGTTTTCAGATGGAGCTTCACTCTTATTGCCCAGGCTGGAGTGTAATGGCACGTTCTTGGCTCACTGCAATCTCCACCTCCTGGGTTCAAGCAATTCTCCTGCTTCAGCCTCCCAAGTGGCTGGGATTACAGGCGCCCCACCACCATGCCCAGCTAATTTTGTATTTTTAGTAGAGACGGGGTTTCTCCATGTTGGTCAGGCTGGTCTCAAACTCCTGACCTCAGGTGATCCACCCACCTCGGTCTCCCAAAGTGCTGGGATTACAGGCATGTGCAATTGCACCTGGCCAAGACTGGGAGGTTGATGAGGATGGGGGTGGGGGAAATGGTGGCCCCAGGCTGGGGCAGTAGCAGCAGAGATGGAGGGAAGGGGATGACCACCAAAGAGCTGTGTGGGTGGAAGAGTAACAGGCCTGGTGACACTGGGTGAGGAATGGCTGAGAGAAGGCCCCAAGTTTCTGCCTTTGCCAGCTGGATGGTGGGTGGGACTGCCTGCTGGGATAGGGCCCCGGGGGAAATGAAGTGCTTACTCTGTTTGGGACAAGTTGAGCATGATGTTCCTGCAGGGCATCCGGGGAGAGAGTATGAGGGCAGCTGGGTCTGTAGTTCTGAGTTCAGGATGAGGGTTCAATCTAAAGATTGATGAATAGACAGGTGGGAGTGGGTGGGGTGGCCCCAGGGGATGTCCTGAAGGACACCAACCACAATGGGAACAGCCAAAGAGGAAGGAGGAAAACCAGATTTGGAAACCAGGGGATTACCCACCCGCTATAATGCAGTGAGTAGTCAAGACTGAGGAGCGTCTGTTGGACTCAGTTAAAAGGAGCTTACCAGGCAGGGGTCTTTCTGAGTCATGGTGGAGGCAGCCCGAAGCTTTATCACAGGAAGGAATGGGAGGTGAGGCTGCGGAGAAAGCTGGAGCAGAGGACTCCTGATTACTTCGTGACCAAAAAGAATGCGGCTCAGAGTGGAGAGTTGGCTTTTTTTTTTTTTTTTTTTTTTTTTGGACAGAGTCTCACTCTGTCGCCAGGTTAAAGTGCAATGGCACAATCTCAGCTCATTGCAGCCTTCATCTCCCGGGTTCAAGTGATTTTCCTGCCTCAGCCTCCCAAGTACCTGGGATTACAGGCACGTGCCACCACACCTGGCTAATTTTTGTATTTTTAGTAGAGACAGGGTTTTGCCATGTTGGCCAGGTTGGTCTCAAACTCCTGGCCTCAAGTGATCCACCTGCCTTGGCCTCCCAAAGTGTTGGGATTACAGGGGTAAGCCACCACGACTGGCCCTTTTTTTTTTTTTTTTTTGAGACAGTCTCACTCTGTTGCCCAGGATGGAGTGCAGTGGTGTGTTCTTGGCTCACTGCAACCTCCACCTTCCAGGTTCAAGCAATTCTCCTGCCTCAGCCCTTTGAGTAGCTGGGATTACAGGCGCCCACCACCATGCCTGGCTAATTTTTGTATTTTTAGTAGAGATGGGGGTTTCACCACGTTGGCCAGGCTGGTCTCGACTTCCTGACCTCAAGTGATCCACCCACCTCAGCCTCCCAAAGTGTTGAGGTTACAGGAGTAAGCCACTGCACCCAGCCAGAGAGTTGGCTTTTTAAGATTGAACGTTGGTGGGAAGAAGCCATCAGGAGCAGATATAGCCCTCGGACAGAGGATGGGACTGGGTTCTTACAGACTGGTGGAGGCTGTCTATTCCAGGCTCCACCACACGGGCTGGGACCAAGAAAGAGAGCGCTGGCAGCTGAGCTGGGTAAGGACTTAGCTCTCTATTGCAGAGCACCTCTGTCCACCTGGATCCCAGAGCAATCCCTTAGCCAAGGCCTCTGCCAGGAGTCTTCCCAAGCTGTCCCCATCCCTGCCAGCCCAGTCTGACCTGCCAGCCCAGTCTGACCTGCAGCGGCACAGTCCTGATCATTTCTACCTGCAGTAGGCTATGCTGGGGACCAGGGGACTCAGAACTGCACCTGGCTTGGGCTCAGGTCCATTAGCCCCCGGGGAGACAGGCTGAAGTGCTTGCCTGTGAAATTAAAGTAGACTGGGTTGGCCCGCTTTTCTGTATCCCAGTGGATGGATGAGCGGGGCAAGGACAGATAAAATAATCCTGGACTGAATTTCAGAAGACCTGGGGGCAGAGCTTTCTGGCCCTTGGATCCTGGGCAAATCACTTAACTCCCCGAGGAGCCCCCAGTGTCCCCATCTGGGCATGAATGAGAGCTGCTGGCAGGGTTGCCCTGAGGATTGGGTGGGCTGCCTTGTTTGTCCCGTGCGTGTGTTTACTGGGGGTGGGGAGCATGGCAGAACCAGGAGTAAGAAGACAGCCATGTGTCTCAGGGGCAGCGTATGCACCCCGCCTGATAGAATCAGGGCTGCTGAGGAGAGGCCCGCCCGGGATGGTGGCCAGGTTCATGCGCATTTGGAACCGGCCTGCTCAGGGGCTCCTAGCAGCCCAGGCTCCGCCCCACTCCAGAGACGCGGGAGTGGGGAGTGGAGAGTTGGGGGAGCTAACCAGAGGAACTGATGCTTCTTCCCAATCCCCGGAAAGGCGTATTTGGGGTGTGAGCACCCAGACCAGCCCTTCCCAGAGGGACTGACCGTGAGGAGGCTCCCTCTCAGGGATTAGTCCCCACTCGGAGGCCGGAGTGCTCCTGGCGCCGGGGCGGAGCTGAGCTCCAGATGTCCGGGCGCGTACAGCTGGAGGGTCACGTGGCACGGCACCGGTTCCCCCCCTTCCTGCCAACGCTGCATTTGGCTCGGGCCCGGTCCATGGCGGCCCCTGGGACCCTGCGCTGAGCCCCGGAGGCCAGGGCGTCCGGGGCTGCGCCACTTCCGAGGGCCGAGCGTGAGTGTCGGGACTCCAGGGCCCGACGTTGAGGGGATGGCAGGGGTGGAAGGGATTCAGACTCAGCGCGAGGGAGGCGGGCGCGGGAGGGGCCGAGGCTCCCTGTCTCCCTGCCTGGCCCTGGGTCGCAGTCCTGGGCTGGAACTGAGGCGGCGGGGGAGTTGGCTACATGGGTGAATTTCTTGTCCCTTCAGGCTGCCCGTCCCGGCGGTGCGACACGGCCGGGAGGAGAACAACGCAAGGGGCTCAACCGTCGGTCGCTGGAGCCCCCCGGGGGTGGCCTCCCGCCCCCCATCTGGGGAGGGCGAGGCTCGCTGCCCCCTGCCGCCGACTGCGACCCTTACAGGGGAGGGAGGGCTCAGGCCGCGCGGAGATGAGGAGGAGGCTGCGCCTACGCAGGGACGCGTCGCTCACGCTGCTCCTCGGCGCCTCCCTGGGCCTCCTATTCTATGCGCAGCGCGACGGCGCGGCCCCGACGACGAGCGCGCCGCGAGCGCGAGGGAGGGCGGCACCGAGGCCCACCCCCAGGCCCCGCGCGTTCCAGTTACCCGACGCGGGTGCAGCCCCGCCGGCCTACGAAGGGGACACACCGGCGCCGCCCACGCCTACGGGACCCTTTGACTTCGCCCGCTATTTGCGCGCCAAGGACCAGCGGCGGTTTCCACTGCTCATTAATCAGCCGCACAAGTGCCGCGGCGACGGCGCACCTGGTGGCCGCCCGGACCTGCTTATTGCTGTCAAGTCGGTGGCAGAGGACTTCGAGCGGCGCCAAGCCGTGCGCCAGACGTGGGGCGCGGAGGGTCGCATGCAGGGGGCGCTAGTGCGCCGCGTATTCTTGCTGGGCGTGCCCAGGGGCGCAGGCTCGGGCGGGGCCGACGAAGTGGGGGAGGGCGCGCAAACCCACTGGCGCGCCCTGCTGCGGGCCGAGAGCCTTGCGTATGCGGACATCTTGCTCTGGGCCTTCGACGACACCTTTTTTAACCTAACGCTCAAGGAGATCCACTTTCTAGCCTGGGCCTCAGCTTTCTGCCCCGACGTGCGCTTCATTTTTAAGGGCGACGCAGATGTGTTCGTGAACGTGGGGAATCTCCTGGAGTTCCTGGCACCGCGGGATCCGGCGCAAGACCTGCTTGCTGGTGACGTAATTGTGCAGGCGCGGCCCATCCGCACGCGGGCTAGCAAGTACTACATCCCCGAGGCCGTGTACGGCCTGCCCGCGTATCCGGCCTACGCGGGCGGCGGTGGCTTTGTGCTTTCCGGGGCCACGCTGCACCGCCTGGCTGGCGCCTGTGCGCAGGTCGAGCTCTTCCCCATCGACGACGTCTTTCTGGGCATGTGTCTGCAGCGCCTGCGGCTCACGCCCGAGCCTCACCCTGCTTTCCGCACCTTTGGCATCCCCCAGCCTTCAGCCGCGCCGCATCTGAGTACCTTCGACCCCTGCTTTTACCGCGAGCTGGTTGTAGTGCACGGGCTCTCAGCCGCTGACATCTGGCTTATGTGGCGCCTGCTGCACGGGCCGCATGGGCCAGCCTGTGCGCATCCACAGCCTGTCGCAGCAGGCCCCTTCCAATGGGATTCCTAGCTCCCCACTACAGCCCCAAGCTCCTAACTCAGACCCAGGATGGAGCCGGTTTCCCAAATTATTGCCGTGTATGTGGTTCTTCCCTGATCACCAGGTGCCTGTCTCCACAGGATCCCAGGGGATGGGGGTTAAGCTTGGCTCCTGGTGGTCCGCCCTGCTGGAACCAGTTGAAACTCGTGTAATGGTGATCATTTGAGCGAGCCAAGGGTGGGTGGTAGATGACCATCTCTTGTCCAACAGGTCCCAGAGCAGTGGACATGTCTGGTCCTCCTAGTAGCACAGAGGTGTGTTCTGGTGGGGTGGCAGGGACTCATGGAATCCTACCACACTGCTGGATTTGGAACCCCTAGGCTGACGCGGACGCATGCAGAGGCTCTCAAGGCCAGGCCCCACAGGGAGGTGGAGGGGCTCCGGCCGCCACAGCCTTCATGAACCTGGCAGGCACTCTGCCACAGCTCATCTGAAAACAGACATTATGCCTCCCACAACCTCTCCTGGGCCCAGGTGTGGCCAAGCACCAGGGATGGAGCAACACATAAGGGACAAATGAGTGCACGGTCCTACCTAGTCTTTCCCCACCCCCTGAACCCACACAACAATGCCAGTCTCCCACTGGAGGCTGTATCCCCTCAGAGAAGCCAAGGAATGTCTTCCCCTGATACGCCACCACTATTAATTTCCCCATATGCTTCAACCACCCCCTTGCTCAAAAAACCAATACCCACACTTATCTTAGTACAAACATCCCAGCAACAGCACATGGCAGGCCATTGCTGAGGGCACAGGTGCTTTATTGGAGAGGGGATGTGAGCAGGGGATAAGGAAGGTTCCCCCATTCCAGGAGGATGGGAACAGTCCTGGCTGCCCCTGACAGTGGGGATATGCAAGGGGCTCTGGCCAGGCCACAGTCCAAATGGGAAGACACCAGTCAGTCACAAAGTCATGGGAGCGCCACACAAACCTGGCTATAAGGCCCAGGAACCATATAGGAGCCTGAGACAGGTCCCCTGCACATTCATCATTAAACTATACAGGATGAGGCTGTACATGAGTTAATTACAAAAGAGTCATATTTACAAAAATCTGTACACACATTTGAAAAACTCACAAAATTGTCATCTATGTATCACAAGTTGCTAGACCAAAATATTAAAAATGGGATAAAATTATACATTTCTCTTCTCAATTCTTTTCAAAAGGATTAATATTTTTAAAGCACATATATGCTACTTTCCATTAGCAAGACCCATGAAGGGACTGAGCAGCCCAGGCTTCCTTGAGCCCCCAGAGGCTTTGAGCCATGAAATGGCCCAGCCAGGGGCCAGTGCCCAGGGTTGGGGCAGGGAGCCAGCCCACAGTGCAGAACAGAATGCTGAAACACAACAAAAGCAGGAAGATGTCTTTGGCTAAAACTTTGGCATTAAATAAAAGAGGCAAACAGGATGGAAACATGCAGCCCTGCCAGCCAGGTTGGGGCAGAGCAGGGGCACAGGCAATCTTGAAAGCTGACTCCAACAGGGGTGAGAACCAGGCCTGGGCACGTACCTGGATGGTAGAAAGCTGTGTTTCAACCAGTTTGGTGTGCCTAGGCAGGGAGCGCGTGCAAGAAAGGAACAGGGAAGGGCAGGTGGGCCACCCTGGCCACAGCCAGCTCATCAAGTAACTAAAGTGGATGTAGTGCAAATGTCGCAACCAAGTACTATGGACACGCTACCTGCTTGCCTTAAGGGTCATGTGGCAATGTGGGGCCAAAGGCAGGACCTTGTCCTTATCCTGGGTGCCTGTGTCCTCAGTCACAGAAAGAGCCCCAAGTCTTCCCAATGTGCATGGGACAAGGGTTGACGTGTCCTGCCTCCTTGCTTGTTAGTTGAGAGCTCCTGGGTCCAGGAATCAAGGCTCAAACTTTGTGCTTCTCTTTGCAGTCTGTGTCCCTTGCTGGCACCAGCAGGCCAAGGATGGACAGAGGAATATCTGGGCCTCTCAGCCCATGGCAGAGCACCCAGCCTGAGCCCAACCTCAGAACATCGCAACAGCCCTTCAACACTGGCCAGGTGTCCAAGAAAACCCACAGGGTGGTACAGAGGCCCACTGAGCAGGATGTGATGCACAGTTCCACGGGACAGAGAGGCATGGGTGATGATGTCCCTAGGGGAGCTCTGCTGTTCTCAGGTGGCTACCAGGCCTAGGGGGGCCATACAGGGTCACCGAGGCAATGTGGTTGTTCTGCATGACCTGGTGTGAGAAGAGGACAGTGGGTCAAGGGGGGAGGGGTAGAAGGATGTAGGCAGATCCCATGCACGAAGGCTGGAGGTTGTGACATACCTGCACCTAAGGGCTGGGTTTCCCGACTCCTCAACCTCCCCTGGTTCATGCTAAGGGCCCCCCTCTGCCTGAGATCTGCCTGTTTCTCAATGGTTATACACAGCCTTTACCACGGCCATGTGTCCAGTTCTTCTGGAACTGTTAAGTGTCTGCTGGAGATACTGCATCCACAGGGAAAACAAGGGTAGCTCGCTGTTCTCCCAAGTCAGTGGGGCCTCCAGAGCCACTCACTCCCCTACAATGCATTCGTTCACATGCCACTGGAGGGCCCCCAACACCCTCAGCTGGGCCCCACTTGCCCTGTGGTTCCCTTCCCTGCTATAATCATGTTTTCAGATAGAAACTTGGGATCCGTTACCTACCATCTTGTTGGATACAGACCGCTGCTTCGGCCTCTGTGACCCCAGATTTCTCAACATCATTTCTGAACCTTCACTGGTAAGTGTGGGGAGGCCGGGTATGCAGCAGACACGGTTGCTGAAGAAGGATGAATCTGCCCACTATGGCAGTGAGGCCCTCCCCAATTTCCCTCCATCATTCACCTGGCCCTACCATGACCAGCAACCCCACAGGCAGTTTATTTCTAGGGCTTCCACAGCTTACCTCAAAGATCATTCGCTGAAGACCAAAGCAGAATGTGGAACCAAATGGGTTGGTGTTGTTTGGGGAGGAAGACCTGAGGCCAGAGAATTCAGAATTAGAGAGGCAGACAGAGGCCACGGCCTTGAAGCAAGGGATCCAGTGTTTTCTGGGGTATGGGATACTGGCCAGTAGTCTCTCATGGCTGTGAGTGTATGTCTGTTTCCCACACAGGCCTGCAAGTTCCTAGGGGTAGGGATGGCCTCACTCAACTCAGAATTATACATACAGAGCCCAACAGGGCAAAAAAGTTACTGTGGTACTGGACTAGGGTGGTGAGGAGTCAAGAGGGCCCTCTTGAGTGAGAGAATCTCAGGCAGCATGGCAACCAGGAATGGGGCTGTGGACTTCAGCAGGCAGCAGCTTTGATGGGAAAAAGCCTAGGCCAGCCAGCCAAGCCCCTTATTGAATAACTAAGGGTGGGAAGGCCCCCATACCTAGAGGTAGGGTTGGGAGTGGGGAGCTACCCCTGGGGATATTCTCTCTATCACAGGTGAACACACAGAACAGTTGACTTAGTCCTAATGTGCAGAGTGGGGCAGGAAGTATGCTTGTGGCAATACCAGAAACTTCTGTAATTTTTAAGCAACATCCACTGTGCCAGGCCTCCCTCGGCTTTCTGGGCTCTGAAGAGTCAGGTGGGGTGGCCAGGGACATCAAACTCCCACTCACCTGTGCAGGACAACAGGCTTCTCCACAGGGTGGCCCAGGAGCTCCTGGATGTTGTCCCACTGCAAGAGGGATAGATGGGAGCAGGGGTTAGTAGGGACATGAACATTCCTGTGACCAATGGCTGGCCTAGAGGACACGGCCCCATACTGCCTGCAGGCTCATGTCCACCTCATTCTGTGCCAGGTAGGAAGATAGATGCTCACCTTGCTGTAGGTCGTGCATGTTTCTGTCTGACCATCTGCGCTTTCTGAAAAGAGAAGACAGTGGGGCAGATTGGTAGCTGGCCCAGCCTACCTGTGGCCCCAGCCCTAGGTAGGATCCAGACCTGGTGTCTCTTTGCACTGGGGTTGGAGTACATGGGGAGGATTAACAGGCTGTTTTGGAGTTCCAGGGTGGAAGAGGATGGAGGGGTGAAGGGAGGTCAGTCAGGTGTGAACTACACCAATTGGCAGTGGGTGGCAGGCAACAAGGATGGGCTGTGGGCCACTGGATGATCATCTGTAGATAAGAAACTCTCCCCTCCAGAGGCCAGCAATCCCACAGTCATAGGAAAAGGCCTCAAGGGCCTCTAGGAGACTCAGACCAAGAACACTGCAGTCCCCAGAACAATGAGCCCACCCCAGAGGAAGTGAGGCCATGGGCAGAGGCTCCACACACCCAACCACTGCTTCGATCTTTCTCCCTTCTCACAGTGGAAAACAGACTCTAAAACCCCTCCCTTACCCTGAGAGCTTTCACTACTCACCTTTCTTTATGGCTAGTGGGATCTTGAACTCACAGCGATGATAACTAGAGAGAAGGCAGATGGGTAAAGGCTGGGCCTCCTAGAAGGCCTGGCCACTCCCATATTCCAACCCCACACCCCAGGAGAAACAGAACCAAACACACCTGCCCAAAGCTCTGGCTCTGAGCCCCTGACAGTGTTCACTGGGGGAGGCCAGATTTAGGCACGGAAGTCGAACAGAAAAGATCCTGGCCCTGGGTTCTGGAGAGCCTATTACCTTGGATAAGACATCAAGCTTTCTGAACCTATTTCCCTATTTGTAAAATGGGTTCAAACAGAGAGATGTAAGGCATTGGACCCTGTGCCAGGAACACAGCAAGCACTCAGGAAATTCACTTCCCATGAAACAGCAAGAATTCAGGTGTAGATGAATTAGTGAACACCCAAAGCCACAAGCTCTTTCCTGGGGTTTTCAGCCCAAAACTCACTTCACAGAGGGGAGGTACAGACAGGTGTACTCACATGTTGAAATTATAATGCCCAGGGTAATTGGTGTGTAGAACAAACTTCTTCACTTTGTGTGTATTCGCATCAAAGAGGATGTCCTGGGATAGAAAACAAGGGTACTCAAGGAGGGAAAGTTACTGAGGCAGGGCAGAAGCCTTTCCAAAGGCATGTCCAACTTGGGACATCCACTGCACTCCACAGCGAGAATGCCTGCAGGCATTACCTTTCTTCCAGACAACAGTCCAGGGGACAGGCCAACCAGCTTTTAGACATTTTCCTTCTTTTTTCTTTTTTGAGATGGAGTCCCACTCTGTCGTGGAGGCTGGAGTGCAGTGACACTGTGTCAGCTCACTGCAACCTCTGTCTCCTGGGTTCAAGCAATTCTCCTGCCTCAGCCTCCCGAGTAGGTGGGATTACAGGCGCCCACCACCATGCCTGGCTTTTTAAAATTTTTTTTATTTATTTATTTTTTTAGTAGAGGCAGGGTTTCACCATGTTGGCCAGGCTGGTCTCAAACTCCTGACCTCAGGTGATCTGCCCACCTTGGCCTCCCAGAGTGCTGGGATTACAGGTGTGAGCCACTGTGCCTGGCCCCATACCTTATCTTTTCTGTCACGTGTGTTACCTCTCAACACACTGTACTATCCATTTTAGCTCTTTGTCCTGCTAAATGGCTTTCTTCCCTCTGAATATAAGCTCCGTGAGGGCAGGGTTGTCCGTCTGTGTTCTTCACTGCTGTATCCCCAACTCTTAGAGTATGCCTGGCACACAGTAGGTACTCAATAAAGATTTATTGAATAAAGGTGCTTTACAAACTTTCAAGGCAGGTTCCTCTTTAGAGATGAGGAAACCAAGGCCCCAGGAGGTCAGTAAGTCACCTAGCATGGTGCCCAGATGGTAAGCAGCAGAGCCAAGAGAATTCGAGGATGCAGACTCAGGACTTTGGGAGGCCAAGGCAGGAGGATTCCTTGAGTTGAGAATACAGGTGCACACCACTATGCCTGGCTAATTTGTGTAATTACTATTAGTGGAGATGGTGGTTTCACCATATTGGTCAGGCTGGTCTCGAACTCCTGACCTCAGGTGATCCACCCACCTTGGCCTCCCAAAGTACTGGGATTACAGGCGTGAGCCACCATGCCAGCCAAGTCACCTGGTTCTTGAGAGGCTCAAGACCACTTGACTATTCTGAATTCCATGATCCATCAGACCCTCCTGGCTTCCATTACACCCTCTGTGGGAGTCAGCAACCCCAGGAACTGAAGTTTCAGCCTGACCTCTTTCTAGGACTTGGACCTGGATTTGATGCCACCCAGTGAATACTTCCCTCCTATCCCCTACCCTTCCCAGCTTCATATCCATCCAGCTGCTTGGGCCCATGACCTCAGGGTCACCTCTGACTCTACCCCCATACCCACAGCCAACTAAGTCCTACTGAGGCCAGTCCATTCTCTCCATCTTCCCTGTCACCTATTGATGGCAGCAATGGCCCATCTGGAGTGGCCGCTGCAAGGCTGCCGACTGGAGCAGAGGAAGTGTGGCTGGGACCTCTGTTTTCCCATAGAACTATGCAGAGCCTGTGGGAACTGGGAACAGGTGAGAGCCCTGGCCTCTACTAAGTTGGCAGGGCAGGAGTCCATGCTCCTGGGTGTAGCTGCAGCCTCCCAACTGCAGCTCCAGACCCTGGCATCCCTGCACTCTCAGGGGCCCAGAAGGCCCCTTGCCCCAGCAGGCTTGAAAGTGCCTGCTCCCACTCCCTAGCCTCTCCCCACTCCTGATGCCTGCTCTGGGGAGGAGCAAAGTTGTGGTTGAGCCCAGGCACTGTCATGACCTGGTTGGGAGTGCACACGCTCAGGGCAGCACTGACATGCTAGCCCCCTTGCCGCCTCAGCATGAACAGCATGGGCACCATGGATGGCATGTAGGAAGCAGAAGGGCTCCTAGGCGGAAAGGGCTGGGTCCCAGGTGAAACCCCACCTTCAAGCCAGGGATGGCCTGAGGCCTGGGAGCCAGGCTGCCAGCTCTGGGTAGTCTGTGGGTGGAGTGAGAATTTATGGTGCTTTTTCCGGGCCTGCTCATGGACCAATCGGCATGCACTTCCTCCCTTCTGAGCCCATAAAGACCCCGGATTCAGCCAGACTTGGACAGACGTCAATACTACCAACTGTGGGAAGGAGCTACCCACTTCAGGTCTCCTTGACTCCTCAGGATGACCTGCCTACAGAAAGAAGCTACCCACTATGGGTCTTCTCTCTGCTGAGAGCTGGACACTCGTCAGGACGACCTGCCTGCAGAAAGGACCCACTATGGGTCTCCTCTGAACTGTTCTGTTGCTCAATAAAGCTTTTCTCCTTTTTGCTCACCCTCCAGCTGTCTGCATACCTCATTCTTCCTGGCCACAGGACAAGAACTTGGGACCCACCAAATGGTGGGACTGAAAGAGGTATAACACAAATAGGGCTGAAATGCCCTGCCCCACTTTCCACATTGCGGGTGACAAGGAGAGAAGAGCTGCAGCCCTTCAGGAAGCCCAGACCTAGGAGCTCCCCGACACCCCAGATACCCTGTTTGGGGCTCTGTGGTTCTTGGTGTCTCCAAGCTTCCGGGTGCCACCACGTTCTCCTTGTCCAGATATGGGTGCCCACAATGGAAGCCACTTGCGGTACATGTGATCTAGCCTCACCCTTACATGGAGCTGGTGCCTATGCTGGCGCCTGGAGCTGCCTGCCCCACCACAGCAGTCAGCATGCCTGGCTGGGCACAGTGGCCGGAGGCGACATTCACTCGCTCACACATCCCTTGCTGCTCCATGCCTGACTTGCCCTTGGGAGGCATGGGATCCAGGCTGGTAGCGTGAGCCAAGCGCAGCCTGCCAGGCTGAGTGAGCAGAATGAGCCCAGTGGGACCAAGCAAAAACTGGGGCAAAGGCGCCACCGGCCACACTGGAAAAGCGACACCCTAAGGTTCTCGAGATACCGTCATCACTGGCTCTTGAACCAGAGGTCCAGCTGCAACAGCACTGTTCCCTCCTGCCGCCATCCTACTCTCAGGAGTTCACAACCCGACAGCAGCTACCCTACTACTCTTGGCTCCTGTGTTTGGTCTTTCCCACTTAGGCAGACTCAGTCTCTCCTCACTCCCTCTCTGGAATCTACTGTTTGCTGCCTCAGGACCTCAGACCCTAGAAGGCTCAAAGGTTACAAGACCCATGGTCCAGGCCAGCCCGGCCTCTGAGATGTTTCCTGCTGAAACACTGTTTATACAATAATTTCTCATGTCTGCAACTCACCCACCAGCCTGACTGTCCGCACTGGCCAGCTACCAGCTATATCCAGCTCCCTGGGTCCAGAGCACAGGGCTACAGCAATGCCTCTGGGGTGGTCCTCTAAAAATCTACAAGCACACCCCACTGTCTCCAATCCTTTTCAGTCTCCATTTTGTGACTCAAGAAGAAGCTCCTATGCTTTACAAAAGGGCAGTTATCCAAACAGCTTAATCTGAATAATTTCCAAGACCTCCATCTGTGGAACATGTTTCTCTCAGAAAAGAAGTCAACATATACCAGGGAACCTAGTGTTCCTGAGCAATCCTGGTTGCAGGAAAGGTCTACTTTGGAGTACCAGAGCCTATGCAAAACAACCCCGGGCAAAGCCAGCTGGGGCTAGGTTCCCCAATGCCCAGGCATGGTTCCAGCTGCATGTGGACACACAAATCTGCAAAGGTGCACTGCCCACCCCAATAGAAATGAAGGGCTTCTCTGAGGAATCACAACTTACCACTCCAAGAGTGAAGTAGTTAAAAAAGTAGTCATTGCACTTCGATGGAACTTGTTTATGAGGGGAAGGAGAATGAATTTTCATCTGTAGGGAAAAAATAACCATAAATTAAAATCCATCCCTCTAATAGTTCTGGATTAACTGAAAGTCTACAAATTGTGTTCCATGTGTAACATTAAGCTGCGGTAAAACCAAGAGTGTGGGGAGTCTCAGCTGCTGGTGCTGACCAGTCTAGGAGGAGAGGGGGCCAGCTGTCGTTGACTATGGACTGCCTTGGTCTCTAAGGAAAGGTAGGCACTATGGAGAGGGACAGAGTCAGGGTAATTGGACTACAGGGGTTAGAAAAGTTTTCAATTTACTTTACCATTAGCTTTAATTAGAACAAGTTCTATGGGAAAATAGCAAACAGTTTATACTCAATATTAAATTGGTGTTGATTAAAAAAAAGAGGGAGAGAGACTGCAACATAATTCCCCTACCTTGTCTTCTGATTTATAGAAGACTTTGTGTGGAGAGCCAAGCATGCTAAGAACATCTTGGCAGGAATCACCAAAATACACTGAACGTTCAAATACCCGCATCTTGGCATCTGCTAATAGGCCAGGTCCACAACCTGCAAAACACAAGAGAGAGAGGTTGTCAGGTTATGGTTAGGACCAGAGACCCTCTCTGGGAGCCCCAGAGAAGCTACTGGCTGCATGCTACATTATTAGGTCTGGCGAGGGGCAAGACTGCATGCAATCAGAAACATCAGGTCACCACGGCTTAAGACTGTACAAGAGATCACTATCTATTCAAAATAATGCCAGGGACTTATTCAATCCCCCACATATGACATGAAGCTCTGGATACTTCATTCACTTATTCATTCACTATTTTATTGCCTACCATGGGCTAGGACATTGTGCTAGATGTTGAAACAAAAGTGAACAAAAGCAGTGCAGTTTCTGGCCAGACGTGGTGGCTCATGCCTGTAATCCCAGCACTTTGGGAGGCCAAGGCGGATGGATCGTTTGAGCTCAGAGTTCGACACCAGCCTGGGCAACATGGTGATACTCTGTCTCTACAAAAACATACAAAAATTAGCTGGGCATGGTGGTGGGTGTCTGTAGTCCCAGCTACTTGGAAGGGTGAGGTGGGAGGATCACTTGAGCCGGGGGGCAGAGGTTGCAGTGAGCCAAGATCACACCACTGCACTCTAGCCTGGGTGACAGAGTGAGACAGTCTCAAAAAAAAAAAAAAAAAAAAAGGCAATGCTGTTTTTTCCCCATAAGCTTATGCGTGCTGGAGAAGACTTTAATCAGATCATCACACAACTATGGTAAGATGTAAGGATTTATGTTAAGAGGTACTTCTTGGCTGGGTGCGGTGGCTCTTGCCTCTAATCCCAGCACTTTGGGAGGCCAAGTGGGGTAAATTGCTTGAGCTCAGGCGTTCAAGACCAGCCTGGGCAACATGGTGAAACCCTGGCTCTACAAAATATAATATAAAAATTAGCCAGGCGTGGTGGCACACTCCTGCAGTCCTAGCTACTTGGGAGGCTAAGGTGGGAGGATCACTTGAGCCCAGGAGGTAGAGACTGCAGTGAGCTAAGATCACACCACTGCATTCCAGCCTGCGTGACAGAAGGAGACCATGTCTCAAAGAAAGAAAAAAGAAGCAAAAAAAGAAAAATAAGAAGAAGAACCAATGCCTCAGAGACTGATGTAGGAACCCAATTTATGAATAAATGCTGGTTAGGCAATGAGCTCCATGAAGGTGCTCAGCTGTCTTTATGGGAACAAACTCCACGCTGAAGCTCCCAGTCCCGTTTAGCACGATCCACAACCCAAAGCAGCCGATGTTGGCCACGCATGGGAATGTCACAAAATGAGGCATGGATCCTGGAGGGACCAGGTACTGAAGGTGGCAACTCTTTTTTTTTTTTTTTTTTTTGTCAGACGGAGTTTCGCTCTTGTTGCCCAGGCTCCAGTGCAATGGCGCTATCACCGCTCACTGCAACCTCCGCCTCCCAAGTTCAAGCGATTCTCCTGTCTCAGCCTCCTGAGTAGCTGGGATTACAGGTGCGCATTACCACGCCCAGCTAATTTTTGTATTTTTAGTAGAGATGGGGTTTCATCATATTGGTCAGGCTGGTCTTGAACTCCTGACCTCAGGTAATCCACCCGCCTTGGCCTCCCAAAGTGCTGGGATTACAGGCATGAGCCACCGCACCCAGCCAACTCTTTCTTTTTGTTGTTGTTGTTGTTCATGGTTGGCAAAACTCTTGCCAAGGTGTGGCCAAACCACAATTCAACAAGTCTCGTCTGCTTGCCTACGTTGAGAACTTGGCATTAAGGGTAGAAAAAGGGGAGCCGGGCATGGTGGTGTATGCCTGTAGCCTAGTCAGGAGGTTAAGGCAGGATTGCTTGAGCCCAGGAGTTCAAGGCCACAGTATTCCATTGCACACCGGCCTGGGCAATATAGGGAGAAAAGCTGGGTGTAGCGGCTTGCACCTGTAATCCCAGCACTTTGGAAAGCCAAGGAGGGAGGACCGATTGAGCCCAGGAGTTCAAGATCATTCTGGGTAACACAGCAAGACCCATCTCCACATACACAAAAATTAACTGGGCATGGTAGCACGTGCCTGTGGTCCTAGCTACTTGGGAGGCTTAGGTGAGATCACTTGAGCCCAGGAGTTTTGAGGCTGCAGTGAGCTATGATTGCACCACTTCACTACAGCCTGGATGACAGAATGAGACCATCTCTTTTAAAACAAAACAAAACAAAAAAAGGTAGAAAAAAGGGGAGAGCTGGCCAGGTGTGGTGGCTCATGCCTGTAATCCCAGCACTTTGGGAGGCCAAGGCGGATGGAACACGAGGTCAGGAGTTTGAGACCAACCTGACCAACATGGTGAAACCCTGTCTCTACTAAAAATACAAAAATTAGCCAGGTGTGGTAATGCGTGCCTGTAATCCCAGCTGCTCGGGAGGCTGAGGCAGGAGAATCGCTTGAACCCGGGAGGCAGAGGGTGCAGTAAGCTGAGATCACGCCACTGCACTCCAGCCTCGGCGACAGAGCAAGACTCTGTCTCAAAAAAAAGAAAAAAGAAAAAAGGGGAGAGCAATAGCACTGCAACCCACAGGATGCATCTCCAGGAAACACTTGGGAACTGTCACAAAGCTATATAAGCACACAGCAGGCCTATGTGCATGCCGAGAGAAGCAGTGCTGTTGCTTATTAAGATTTGCTAATTATAAGACTATGTGCAGTCCCTTGACAAAACTAAACAAAAGCTTTAACCATAAACATCTGCATAATTTGTCTTCTACCAACTATGTGGCAATGGACTGAATGCTTTTGTTCCCCTAAAATTCATATGTTGAAATCCTAATCGCCAAGGCGATGGTATTAGAAGGTCAGGGCTTTGGGAGGTGATTACATTATGGAAGCAGAGACCTCAGGATTGAGATTAGTGCCATTACAAAACAGATTCCAGCGAGTTAACTAGCCCCTTGCACCATATGAGGACACGGGGAGAAGTCTCTTCTATGAACTAGACTACAGGCACATCCAGATACTCAATCTGCCAGTGCCTTGATCTTGGACTTCCCAGCCTCCAGAACTGTAAGAAATAAATTTTTGTTGTTTAGCAGCCACTCAGTTTATGGTATTTTGTTACAGCAGCCTGAATGGACTAAGACACACCCTAAGCACGTGGGATTTTAGACTATCTCAACATGGGTATAATGCGGAATGTACCAACCTCAAAGCCAGTCACTGACCTGCAGCAAGTAGGCGAAGTCGTAAACCTGCAGGTCCAGTTCCGTCTCGAAGAACATCTACACTCTCAGCATAGACATTGCCCAGGAAACAGCTCAGAGGCATCATGGGAGCCCTGGGGGCAGACAGAGAAGGAGCAGAGGCTTGGTTCTTTCTCCCAGGCAGCCCAGGCCTTAGCATGAAACTCATGCTCCTTACACTTACTTGGTATCCTGTAGGCTGTTGCCACTGTAGATATACATTCGTTTTACAGTTGCTCCATGGGGTATCTGGAGAGAAGCCAGGCCATGGGCAAAATTGGGCTGCAAACAAAGGTCAAGAGTTTTACTTAGGGCACTATAGGTCATGGGACTCAGGCTCTGGTCTTCCCTGTCACTCATGGTCTTCAAGAGCTGCTCAGGTCAAAGGGTCAAAGCGCACCCTCAAACCTGGCTCTCTGGCTCTGGGTCAGTAAACTCCCCAAAACCGTGCAAGTCCACCTTTAATTTCGCTTGGTTTTCCTTTTCTTTTTTTTTTTTTTTTTTTTTGAGACGGAGTCTCACTCTGTCACCCAGGCTGGAGTACAGTTGCATGATCTCAGCTCACTGCAACCTCCACCTCCCAGGTTCAAGTGATTCTCCTGCCTCAGCTTCCCGAGTACCTGGGACTACAAGTGGGCAGCACCACAACCGGCTAATTTTTTTTTTTTTTTTTTTTTTGAGACAGAGTCTCACTCTGTCGCCCAGGCTAGAGTGCAGTGGCGTGATCTCGGCTCACTGCAAGCTCCGCCTCCCGGGTTCACGCCATTCTCCTGCCTCAGCCTCCTGAGTAGCTGGGACTACAGGCATCCACCACCACACCCGGCTAAATTTTTTGTATTTTTAGTAGAGACGGGGTTTCACCATGTTAGCCAGGATGGCCTTGATCTCCTGACCTCATGATCCACCCGCCTTGGCCTCCCAAAGTGCTGGGATTACAGGTGTGAGCCACCACACCCGCTCAGTTTTCCTTTTCTTCATAGGGGAAAATGCAGAAATGCTTCCTTAATTAAAATAAGCCTCACGAAAGCTTATCATTTTCACAGCCCCAAGGATGAATGAAATGTTTGCAAAAACAAAGGTAACTGAAAATCCAGAGGATGAAATCTCCAAATTCTAGGCCACCAGGAAAACTGTTGATTAGGAGCTTGAAAATAAGGAATGAATGAACTTATTTCTGAAAAGTGAGCCTGACCTCACTCCATTGTGGGAAGTATCCTCTTCCTTGCAATGCCAGCCTGAGCATTGTTCTTCCTCTGTCAACCCACCTCCTCTACGACTTTACCCTGTAAAGAGCTCAAATACATGGAAACCAAAGAAAGTCTGCCTATCTAATACCCACTCCTCTATTCCCATACCATGACACTGTCTGCTGAGCCATACCACAGACACTGGGCAACAAACACCAGGGGACAGGAAGGGCTAACCTCATACTTTGGAGCCTCAGTCCATGAGTCTAACTGAAAAGAGAAAGACAGTCCTCTGAAGTTGAGATGGAAGAGCTGCTCAGCGGAGTTGTACACTGTTGGGGTGGGGGAGAAGAAAATAACATGGTTGACTGGCATCTGAAATGGCTAACATAAACCAGCCTGGCAGGGAGTAATGACTGACAATACCTTCCTTGTGGCTTATTTCTAAACTGGCCTACTAGGTTGAAAACAAGGGGGAGGATGTTTCCTTCACACCCAAGTACCAATCCCACAATCCTATGGGAGCCTGACTCCAGGAAGTGGGTGGGATGGCACTACCGGGCAGGTTTATTGCTATGAACTGCTACTGATGACCAGAGGAATCAGATGGACTTGGCTTACCTCCAGGATGGGTTGCGCCAAAAGACTGGTCAATCTGTTCAATGGTAGGAGCTATGGCCTGAGAATTAAAATGCACGCCACTGAAAAACAAAAATATTTTTTAATACTAGGCTTCACAAGATGGGCCCACAGATCATGTGAGATAGTAGCTGGGAGAGTTATTTTTAAGACACAGGCAGGTGAGTCTCTAAATATATCAAAATACAAAGTTTAATTGGACAACTTTTATTTTTTTTTTATTTTTTATTTTTTTTGAGACGGAGTCTTGCTCTGTCGCCCAGGCTGGAGTGCCATGGCGCCATCTCGGCTCACTGCAAGCTCCACCTCCCAGGTTCACGCCATCCTCCTGCCTCAGCCTCTCCGAGTAGCTGGGACTACAGGCGCCCGCCACCACGCCTGGCTAATTTTTTGTATTTTTTTTTTTTTTTTTTTTTAGTAGAGACGGGGTTTCACCATGGTCTCGATCTCCTGACCTCGTGATCCGCCCGCCTCGGCCTCCCAAAGTGCTAGGATTACAAGCGTGAGCCACCGTGCCCGGCCAAGAGAACTTTTAAATAAGAGAATTAATGAGGTCAGGAGAAGGTCAATTCTCATGAGGCTAATATACAGAGTTGATCCTCTGGGGCTTTATGACACCAGTGACTCTTAAGAAAAGGGTAGAGAAGAGAAGCCACCAGACGCTGAGGTATGAAGGCCCTAGTAAAACTAAAAGACAACTAGAACCTGCAGGGGCCAGTGGTACCACACATTTGCTTGTCTACTCCTCTATCAGCAAAACTGCCTGAGCCTGCCCCAGGAATCAGGTCCTCTTCACACCCTCAAAAAGGGAAAGGGAAGCCAGTTAAGGAGACTTACTGAAAGGAGTATTCTCTCGCTTGAACCCAGGAGGCGGAGGTTGCAGTGAGCCGAGATGGCACCACTGCACTCCAGCCTGGGTGACAGAGAGAGACTCTGTCTCAAAAAAAAAAAAAAGAAAGGAAGGAGTATTCTAGATTTTTAGATGCAGGCATGCTGCCTTGCCATAATGGGGGTGCAACAACTTTGGACTGTGCATGTCATCCCCGCTGTAATTCTAAAAAGTACATTATAGCTCTAAAATGGTGGTCTCTTTGGCATTCTCTTCAGCATAGGCTTTGGAGTCAGACCTATCTGGTTCGTCCCACCTCTATTACTTAGGAAAACATGAAAAGAGGTGCCAAGAGAGGCTGTCAGCGGGAGGGCAGCTATAACCCAGGAGACTGTCACATCACCTGTGAGCTGAGGTCTGGCTTTGTTGAGTGGATTAAGTTAGATGACATACACGTGAAGTGTTAAACACATCACATATTCTTAATGAGGTTTACTGCTCTTCTCCAGGAAACTGAGCAGGCTTGAAGGTTGCCTCAGGAAATCACGGCACTAGGCTATAATTGACATCTGTGACAGATGTGAATCTTTACTAACTTAATGAAGGTAGTAGATATGGCCTGTCTATACCAAGTGTGACATATACCAGCAGGGGAGAAAACTTACCAATATTTTAACTTTACTTTACTCAAATCATATACTTCGATCACCTAAAAAAAAGTTTAAGAGTTGTCAATGCTCTGAAGGTGATAACAGACTAAAAATGATTAAAAATACATTTATAGAAGAAATAGTAAAAAAAAAAAAAAAAAAAAAACTATTACCAGTAGAAATTTTATGGAAGCACTGTATATTATCTTTTGTTCTCATTTAAAATTTTTTTAAAAACTTTTTGTCGAGATAGAATCTTAGCAAAACTAAAAAACTATGTTGCCCAGGCTGGTCTCAAACTCCTGGGCTCAAATGATCCTCCTGTCTTAGCCTCCCAAAGTGCTGGGATTACAAGCATGAGCCACCATGACAGTCCTTTGTTATTTTGAAACCGGGGAGAAAACACAGAGCATAACCTCCTAGCTTCCCTCTCCTAGTGGACTGCTCAACAGATGTCCATGGATGCCCTGGGTCAAGGCTCTTACATGCAATCCACTTCTGGGTCAGGCTGGCGCACACACCACCCTATAGGACAATGATCTCTTCCACAGACATGAAGCTTGTTAAGGCTCTGCTTTGGACACTAAGCCCCCTTCCTCCCATCTCATATTTTGCTGCATTTTAAAACCCAGGTCGGGTTGCTTTAGAAAAGCTTATTTTAGCCAGGCACGGTGGCTCACGCCTATAATCCCAGCACTTTGGGAGGCCCAGGTGGGTGGATCTCCTGAGGTCAGGAGTTCCAGACCAGCCTGACCAACATGGTGAAATCTTGTCTCTACTAAAAATACAAAAATTAGCTGGGCGTGGTGGCACACGCCTGTAATCCCAGCTACTCAGGAGGCTGAGGCAGGAGAACCGCTTGAACCCAGGAGTTGGAGGTTGCAGTGAGCTGAGATTGCGCCACTGCACTCCAGCCTGGGTGACAGAGCGAGAATCCCTCTCAAAAAAAAAAAAAAAAAAAAAAAAAAAGGCCGGGCGCTCACGCCACTTTGGGAGGCCGAGGCGGGCGGATCACAAGGTCAGGAGATTGAGACCATCCTGGCTAACACGGTGAAACCCCATCTCTACTGAAAAATACAAAAAAACTAGCCAGGTGTGGTGGCGGGCACCTGTAGTCCCAGCTACTGGGGAGGCTGAGGCAGGAGAATGGCGTGAACCCGGGAGGCGGAGCTTGCAGTGAGCCGAGATCGCGCCACTGCACTCCAGCCTGGGCGACACAGCGAGACTCCTTCTCATCTCGAAAGAAAGAAAGAAAAGAAAAGAAAAAAAAAGAAAGGAAAGGAAAGGAAAGGAAAGGAAAGGAAGGAAGGAAGGAAGGAAGGAAGGAAGGAAGGAAGGAAGGAAAATAGCTTATTTTGAAGTTGATTTTGTTTACAAAACAAAAAGATGGAGGGGGAAGTCTATCCCATTAGAAAGCAAGCCATAATATTTGTCACACAAGTGTGACAGTATTCAGTTATGTCCCTGATGAAGAGGATCTGGTTGAAACAAGAAAGCCTCAGGACCTTTGTGAAGCTTGCTCTTTAATGGGTTCAGCCTCAGATGAAATTCCAAGAACTCAGGGCAGGGCAGAGATAAAGGAAAAGGCATCACCTAACACTCCGCCATCAGTGGTGCCAAGTAATAAGCACTATGAAGTCCTCCATGCAATGGTGTCAAGGGCTTGGCAGCCAGCAGCACAGGTAGGGGCTCAGAGCACCATCTACCATCCTCCAGCTGGGAGGTTTGGCTCTCATTGTGGAGACACAAGCAGAGCTGGCTCAATATCTGTTTGTCCTGCCAATCTGAGCCTGATTGTGGAAGAGGCTGTGGGGCATTGTATGCAGAAACATCTGGCACTGCCAAAGAAACTGAGACATAATAGATAGTAGGTTCGCTTTTGGCCAGAGACCCTATCCCTAACTTTATTTAGAGACCACAACACTGAACCAAATTGGAAACCTCTTGACTATAATGTAGCTCTTTTGATCCTATCTGCTAGAAAGAACTGCTCCCTCTGCTAGGATGTCACAGCACTGGAATGAACCCTTTCCTCCATACTTGTGTATTCTGTTAAGTGGTCCACTAAGTTAAGCCCCTTGAGGGACTCATTAATTTGCATAGGGAAGGTGTTCAATTCATGTTAGGCAGTTCTGCCTGGTATGAAGCTTGAAAGCATGAAAAGAAGTGCCAGGAGGGGCTGTGGAAGGAAGGGCAGGGGAACAGCTATGATTCAGAAGATAGCCAGTGTCCCCTACAGAATATCTGGGCATGGGAGTATACCATGCCAAACTGGCATGCCATTTCACTGAGGCCAGAGCCTTGTCTAGCAGACAGCCTCTACCTTCAGCCAGAAGCCCTCCTGCTCATAGCAGGCGCAGGCACTCACCTGCCTCACTTCTATCCCTACAGCTGGCCAATCATCCCCCAAAGTTTCCCACCACCCGCCCTGTGGAAGTGAGCCTGCACGATGTTCCTCCTGTATCACTGGCACCCCACCTGCCAACAGCTATACGGGTCCAACACATATAGGTGCTTCGACCCTGCCTGATCAATGGGAAAACAGTGGACCAGAGCTAATCATAAGGCACGAAGCAGCACTTGTGGCAATGGACCCAGAGTGCTGGCCATCCTGGAGTCCTTCATGTCACTAGGAGCATCAATAAGCAGATTTCATCTCTTGGAGATTGCTGCACTACAGGGACAAGCAGCTGGGAAGGCTAAAGCCTGTGATTTTCCACCTCTGGGCTACAGAAGCTCCTGATTTCCCCAGAGGGGAAGAGATGTGGCAGCAGCCAAGATAACAATGGAAAAGACAGGTGGCTATAAAGGTTGTGACTTATAAAGCCTCATTCCACAGGGCTGTCTCTCTTAGGCTTGAGGCAAGGGGTGGGGAGCAACTGTAGGAGGCAGTATCAGAACAGGTGGATTCTGAAGGTGTTGGATGGAAGGGCAGGAAGATAGGTCAGGTCAGGCTGGTGCCAATCAAAAACATCTGGGTGATTACTTGCTCAGTTTCCAGAAGACTCAGGCAGGATCCCAGTCTCTCCTTCATGGGGATCCCAAAGAAGGCAGAAGAGGATTGCCAGTTCGATTTTACCTCCTTTCCTATCCAAAGGTACTTCCCATTCCTCACATTTCTGTACATTTCTTCAGCTTTTCTCATTTATTTCCCAGATCCATCAACAGAGCCTAAGTGGTCAGCCACCACATATTGCCAATATCTAGTTAAAAGCCTGGCACCAGGTAGACTACTTATCCTCTCTGTCCCTCGGCTTTCTTGCTAGTAAACAGTACCTACTCACAGGCGCGTTAGGATTAAATTAGAAAATGCATGTGAAACACCCAGCCATGTGCCTAGCATGCCTAAGCACTCACTAAACATATGACATTGTCTTCACCATGCTGTGATGCTATGGGCTGCTGGACATCCCTTTTGTTGCCCATTTAGGTTACTTCCAGCTTCTCATTACCATGAAATGCCATTACCTTCCCCCAGTGTTTCTGGGTTACATTTTCTAAAGTGGACTTTTACCAAGTCCACTTGGTAAGGGAAATGACTACTTGTAAAGGCATTTCCATGTTACCAGATTAATTTCCCCCCAATTTGTGATTATGCCATATTGAAGATCATCCTCTGCCCTTTCCCAGTGTGGAACTTCTGGCCATGGAGACGGGATAGAATGAGGAATTCTAATTCCACGTACTGATTCTCTTTCCATGTTTTGTTTTCTCTCCTTAGCAGTTCACTTGTGACAAGGATGATGAGAACTGGGAAGTACCCAAGTCTTTTGGAAAGGCTACTCCATAACCCAAGAAGGACAACAACTCTGGCATGCCACTGCCCAGGGCCCATTCAATCTCATGACTTTGAGGCATGACTCTGGTGTCACATGACTAACCTGTGAGGCCCAGGCATTTGTAAACAGGGTATATCAAAAACAGATTGGACTGGGTGTGGTGGCTCATGCCTGTAATCCCAGCACTTTGGGAGGCCGAGGCGGGTGGATCACGAGGTCAAGAGATCGAGACCAGCCTGGCCAACATGGTGAAACCCCATCTCTACTAAAAACACAAAAAATTAGCTGGGTGTGGTGGCATGCACCTGTAGTCCCAGCTACTCAGGAGGCTGAGGCAGGAGAATTGCTTAAACCCAGGAGGCGGAGGTTGCAGTGAGCCAAGATTGCACCACTGCACGCCAGCCTGGGTAACAGAGTGAGACTCTGCCTCAAAAAAAAAAAAAAAAAAAAAATAGACTGGGCCGGGCGCGGTGGCTCATGCCTGTAATTCCAGCACTTTGGGAGGCTGCGGCGGGCGGATCACAATGTCAGGAGTTCGAGAACAGCCTGGTCAACATGGTGAAATCCCATCTCTACTAAAAATACAAAAATTTAGCTGGGCTTGGTGGCGTGCACCTGTAGTCCCAGCTACTCAGGAGGCTGAGGCAGAAGAATCGCTTGAACCCAGGAGGCGGAGGTTGCAGTGAGCCGAGATCGAGCCACTGCACTCCAGCCTGGTGACAGAGCTAGACCTCATCTCAAAAAAAAAACCAAAAAAAAAAACAAAGAAAACCAGACTGGACTGAAACAGGTGTTAGCAAATGGCACTCAAATGCCAATTAAGATAGCCCCACATATTAGTAAGTTGTTTTTTTACATTTCCTCCCCAGGGTTAAAGAATCAACTCATTGCTGGTGTTGTTAACCCAAGCCCCAGCATTCTAGGAAGAACAGTTTCCATTTTCTAACCAAATTACAGTGTTTGACAAAAGAATGAAGTAAAACCATCTTGTTTTCCTACTGGACATGAAAGCCCCCTCCCCATAGCATGTTTCCCAAATCTTCAACACTCTTTCACCTTCCCCTCTGGAGCCTGGGAAAGCAGCCCTTCCCAGCCTCTTTCTGACCATCCCAACCCACTTCCATCTTCCCTTTTTTTAGGGGAACAGGCACAGCTTCAGTTCCCTACATTGTAGTGATCTCTGAACCAAAGAAGTCCACACCTACTTATAAGTTTCTGAAACATCTCACAATAGCACATACTAATTAGCTCCAGAAAGACTGGCCCAGCCGGACATGAAACATTAGTTGTCATTTATAGTTACCTTAAGTCTCTGATTGAAAGCATCAAACATTAGTTTGATCCCGTCCTGAGTCAGGTTAAGAATGAGGTCATGGCTTAGAGGAGACTACAAAACAAAAATAAAACACATTCTGAGTAACTGATTTATTCACTAAGCACCTACTGAAAGCCTTACAATATAAATGCAACACACAGGGAATATCTAAGTGCAGGCAGTCCCTCTCTCCTCCAGCTAATGATGCTTGGAAACCAGAAAAAAACTGCTGCATGAACATATGGTGTTTTTTACTTCTAGCCTGCAGCTGCTGTTTCTTAATATCGGCTGAAAAAAGCCTCTCCCTTCTGGGCTTGAGTAAAAATACCTGGGGAAAAGGGACAAAGTTATATGAGTATACACGTCATTCTCCTTTCAGGCTCCAGGGTCCACATCTGCAGTATGAAGTTCACTGCCATCGAACCTACAGAGCAGTTGGTGAGGAATACAGGTCATGTGAAAAGGCCTAGTCCAGGATCTAAACTCAGCAGATACTGCTTATGCCTATCAGCTGAACCTACATCCATTCACACTCGGGCTGTTCGTACCATCCACAGGGAACACATTTTTATTCTTTGATGGTTTAGATCAAATTCTAGGACAAAGAAATACATTGTGATCTGATTATGAGATGACCCTCTTACCCTTTTTCTCTCTCCCCACAACCTCCCATCCCATTTCATATGTGCTTCTTCCTGAAAAGCCAAAATCTAAGATCTAAAGAGTCACATTTCTGCATTTGCCCCTTCTGAATCCTGGGGGAGGGGAGTAGCAGAACAAAGCAGTAGACAGAACCCTGGTGACCTTAGGTAACTCTCAAAACTTCTCTGAGCTCTGGTTTCTTCATGGGAATACCTTCATCCCTTCCCTCCAGGGTTGTTATGAGGACAGAGATAGTAGGTCAGAAAGCACCTAGCCCAATACCCGGCACACAGCACTCTCCTCTTGTGTCTGCCCCATCTGCGTGCTTCTGGTCCAATGCAATTAATTCAAGGATTCAATGTCTGAAGATTCTCCACAGCCCTGATCGAGGCTGCCCAATGGTAGAAGGAAAAACACCATCTAAAACCCCACCCTTCTTTAACACATGGCTACTCAAAAGGTTTAGTTTCTTTTTTTTTTTTTTTTTTAGATGGAGTCTCTCTCTGTTGCCCAGGCTGGAGTGCGGTGGCACAATCTCGGCTCACTGCAAGCTCTACCTCCTGGGTTCATGCCATTCTCCTGCCTCAGCCTCCTCAGTAGCTGGGACTACAGGCGCCTGCCACCACGCCCGGCTGACTTTTTGTATTTTTAGTACAGATGGGGTTTCACTGTGTTAACCAGAATGGTCTCGATCTCCTGACCTCGTGATCCACCCGCCTCAGCCTCCCAAAGTGGTGGGATTACAGGCGTCAGCCACCGTGCTTGGCCAAAGGTTTAGTTTCTTTATAGAGCTTCTCAAGTTAGACAAAGTGAATGATGGAGATACAGCTATCAGAGACAGAGACACAGCCTGGAAGGCCATAAGCCACTGCTGGTGTTGGCCTCATTGGCGAAATTCTCTCCTAAGAGTCTTTTGGGATTAGTGCAGGTTGCATCCTTCCATCCCAATGATCCCCACAAGGCAGCAGGCCCAGATAGTACCATCATGCTTGGCAAAAACTAAAGGAAGAATGTTGTATTTTCTAGTAGGTCTATATGAATGTCTAAACCATTAGGTCTCAAGCAAGATAATGGTACAATGAACTCTGAACTTGGATTACCAGTATCAACCCAGAACACAAAGTTCCATTTTGGAGAGAGCCATTCCATGGAATAAGCAGAGTGAAGCAACATTTTAGTCTCTTCCAGGAATCTTGCTTGGAGGAGGAATGTGCCAGGATCTGGATTTTCCTATACTTTCCCAAGATCTGATCTTTTTTTTTCCTGGCATTGTTATAATTCAGGATATAACCTAGCAATTTTCAAAAGCAATCAAATTACTCTCAGAGTCAATGTTTTATTAATACTTTGTATCTCTAAAACCAAAATACACACATACTATGTGGTATTTAAGCAGGTTCTTCCAGTAACCTAGCTGTCCTTCATATGAAGCAGTTCAGTAAAATCATCTGCTACTAGTTAACATCTTTTCCCTCTAAGAAAGATGGGACGTACTTGACATTTCATTTCCAAGGTGTGATTTGCATAGAGACAAGAAGATATTTCTGAAATGTTTAATGCAGACAAAATGTTTTCTGCATTTGGGAAACAAAGAGACAAATGGGTAAGGAAGGGAAGAAAGTAGGCAGAAGAAAAGGACAAGACCCAAATTTAAGAAGCATCACATTGGTTGGGTGCGGTGGCTCATGCCAGCACTTTGGGAGGCCGTGCAAAGCAGAATGCTTAAGGCCAGGAGTTTGAGACCAGTCTGGGCAAATATAATGAGACCCTGTCTCTAAAAAAAAAATTTTTTTGAGATGGAGTCTTACTCTATTGCCTAGGAGTGCAGTGGCATGATCTCGGCTCACTGCAACCTCCGCCTCCCAGGTTCAAGTGATTCTCCTGCCCCAGCCTCCTGAGTAGCTGGGATTACAGGTGTGCACCACCACACCTGGCTAATTTTTGTATTTTTAGTAGAGACAGGGTTTCACCATGTTGGCCAGGCTGGTCTCGAACTCCTGACCTGAACTGATCCAGCTGTCTTGGCCTCCTAAAGTGCTGGGATTAAAGGCATGAGCCACCGCACCTGGCCAAATTTTTTTTTTTTTTTAACAGCCAGATGTGGTGGCGCACACCTGTGGTCCCAGCTACCCAGGAGGCTGAGGTGGGAGGACGGCTGGAGCCCAGGAGTGGCAAAACTAAAGGAGGAAGGTTAGGGGAGGTTGCAGTGAGCCATGATCATGCCACTGCACTCCAGCCTTGGTGACAGAGCAAGACACTGTCTCAAAAAAAAAAAAAAAAAAAAAGGGCATCAGATCAGAGTTCTGAGAGACCATCTCCTTTTGATCCTCATCCAAAGATTATCCTAGGCTGGGTGTGGTGGCTCATGCCTGTAATCCCAGCACTTTGGGAGGCCAAGACGGGCGGATCACTTGAGGTCAGGAGTTTGAGATCAGCCTGGCCAACATGGTGAAACCCCATCTCTGCTAAAAATACAAAAATTAGCCAGGCGTGGTGGCATGTGCCTGTAATCGCAAGTACTCAGGAGGCTGAGGCAGGAGAATCACTTGAGCCTGGGAGGTGGAAGTTGTAGTGAGCCAAGATTGTGCCACTGTACTCCAGCCTGGGTAACAGAGCAAGACTCTGTCTCAAAAACAAACAAACCCAAAGATTATTCTATTATCAAGAAATTGTACTGTTTTACAGAAAGATAACCAGATTACTTATTAATATGCCACAACTCTCATGAATTAGAAATGAGAAAAGCAGATATCTAAATCAGGATTCAGACTCAAAAACCCATGTTTTTTTTTTTTTTGAGACAGGGTCTTGGTCTGTCACCTAGGCTGAAGTGCAGTGATACAATCATACCTCACTGCTCATGATTCTCCCACCTTAGCCTCCCGAATAGCCAGGATTACAGGTGTGCGCCACCACTCCAGGTTAATTTTTTATTTTATGTCGCCCTGGCTGGTCTCGAACTCTTGGACTCAAGCAATCTTCCTGCCTCGGCCCTCCCAAAGTGTTGGAGTTAGTGGTGTGAGCCACAGTGCCTGGTCAAACCCATATTTGCTAATGTGTTAAAGTTGCTTAGAAGATATTGGGGAAAATCAACTTAATGCTAACACTGTTTATACCCAAATACCGGAATAACAGACAATGATGGTGGTGATATAAGAAATAAATTTTGGCCGGTCACAGTGGCTCATAATCCCAGCACTTTGGGAGGCCGAGGCAGGCAGATCACCTAAGGTTGGGAGTTTGAGACCAGCCTGACCAACATGGAGAAACCCCATCTCTACTAAAAATACAAAATTAGCTGGGCGTGGTGGCACATGCCTGTAATCCCTGCTACTCGGGAGGCTGAGGCAGGAGAATCACTTGAACTCGGGAGGCAGAGGTTGAGGTGAGCCGAGATCGCACCATTGCACTCCAGCCTGGGCAACAAGAGCAAAACTCTGTCTCAAAAAAAAAAAAATTAATTTAATTAATGAGAATCCACTTTGGCACTGATAATCCACAGTGGTTCAAGAAACCCCTGCCCACCCTTGGCCGGGCGTGGTGGCTCACGCTTGTAATCCCAGCACTCTGGGAGGCCGAGGCGGGCAGATCACGAGGTCAGGAGATCGAGACCATCCTGGCTAACACGGTGAAACCCCATCTCTACTAAAAATACAAAAAAAAAAAAAAAATTAGCTGGGTGTGGTGGTGGGCATCTGTAGTCCCAGCTACTCGAGAGGCTGAGGCAGGAGAATGGCAGGTGAACCCAGGAGGCGGAGCCTGCAGTGAGCCGAGATTGCGCCACTGCACTCCAGCCTGGGCGATAGAGCGAGACTCCGTCTCAAAAAAAAAAAAAAAAAAAAAAAAGAAACCCCTGCCCACTCCTACAAGTCCCCTGTTCCGTTATAGGCACCACATGAATACTCAAGCACTTGCTTGGAGATTAAGCATGTCTTCTATCAGATCCCTCACATGAGGGTCTCATTAGGCTGGTAGAGGGGTACAATATGGCAGAATGTAATCTCTGGGTATAGGTAACAGGCCCAATTCTGATTCTGCTTCAAGTCAAAAAGTGAGAAGCCTCTCAGAAATTTTGCCCACCTATAATTTACAACATTCTTCATGTCAGAAATAAACTGTCATTTGCTTTAGGATCTGAAACTAATTGGAACAAATAGAACTGAAATAAACTAGTACTCAAAGGGTCTCAGAAAAGTCATTGGGGACATCCTTTAGCCTCTGTAGGCTCAAAACTATTCCCTGAGGCTTGTGACACATAGGACACCACAAAGGCTGCAACATGGCAGCACATGGTCTGGTCACAGAACTGCAGGTTTCAGAGAATTCAGTGGTGGGAAGATTGCTCTTTGAGAGAGATAAAGGGGTGAATTATATCTGTTTCCTTTCAAATCTGGTATGCTATGCTAGCTAGAGATCTGCACTGCAACAATCCTGAACACAAACTAACCAACAAAGCAGAAAAGACAACTTTAAACACAGAAGTGGAAGGTAAGCACTCTAAAATACCAGAGACAGCCTCTGAAGCAACCTACTACTGAAAAGTCCCTGTTTAAGGGCCTGTAGGCAGGTTGAGCACAGACAAAACACAGGTTCAATTATTACTGCTCTTCCAAACCTAGCTGTACTAGATAATCAAGAACAAAAGTTTCAGAATCAAAGAAAAGGTACTTGGTAACTGGCTGGTGCTAGAGATCCTCCCATTCGAACACAGCTATCCTTGCCAGTCAGCCTATCCCAAAGCATCAGCTCTGGAAGTGACTCACTGCCAAGGGATGCTATTTCAATAAACAAATCAGCCACCACTCACCTGTTCACTGTAGAGAACCTGGACGTTTTTGATGATGCGACAGTGCTTCTGAAGAATGGCTACTGCCTGAGCCAGAGGCATTCCTGAAATAAAGCAAGACACCTGTGTGGTTATTTTGGCTATCCATCTATTGACATCTACTACTTCACCAGGCACTGGTCCCTGTAGTAAAGCCTGGGGATGTTTGGGGGCTACTAAGGTCTACAGATACATGAGTAAATAAGAGTTCAATAAGCAGTAAGAGCTACAATAATGTTAAGCAGCAAGCACTAAGAGAATACTTGGACTGTGCACAGGTGTCCAACTCTTCGAATGCAACGACTCTTTTGCTTATCTGTGGTGGTGGATATCACAAAAATCATGCATGGGCCGGGCGTGGTGGCTTATGCCTGCAATCCCACCCAGCATTTTGGGAGGCCAAGGTGGGAGGATCACTTGAGGTCAGGCATTCGAGACCAGCCTAGCCAACATGGTGAAACCCTGACTCTACTAAAAACATATATATATATATACACACATACATATATATATATATATATATTAGCCAGGCGAGGTGGCTGCCCTTATAGTCCCAGCTACCCAGGAGGCTGAGGCAGGAGAAATGCTTGAACCCAGGAGGCGGAGGTTGCAGTGAGCCAAGATCACGACACTGCACTCAGCCTGGGCACCAGAGCAAAACTCTGTCTATAAAAAAAAAAAAAAAAAAAAAAAAAAAAGATGCATATGACGCATGGACCTTTTTTACATTTTTATTTTTTTTAAGCTCATTAACTATCATTAGTGTTAGTCTATTTCATGTGTGGCTCAAGACAATCCTTCTTCCAATGTGGCCCAGGGAAGCCAAAAGGTTGGACATGCATGGAAGGAGAGGGGAGGCACTGAATATACAAAAAGTCTTCCTAGAAATAGGGACCGCCACACTGATCTGACGCAGACAAGCGCCCAGAGAAAGCAAAGTAAGTATGAATCAAAGAACCAAGTGAGAAAAGCACTGACTGCATGATTCTGCAGACCCAGGTTTTGGTCCTCACTCTGCCATGGCTTAGGTATGACCTGAGATAGGTCCTTTCTCTTCCTTTCTGGCACCTGTCTCTGCATCTCTGAAATGAAGGCCTATTAGAGTACATGACTTGTAAGGAACAATTTTAAAAGTTTAAGATCAGGACTTGGTGTGGTGGCTCATGCCTGTAATCCCAACACTTTCCTGAGGCCAGGAATTTAAGACCCGCCTGGGAATATAGTAAGATCCTGTCTCTACAAAAAGTAAAAAAATTAGCTGGGCATGGTGGGATATGCCGGTAGTCCTAGGTCCTGGGGTGACTAAGGTGAGAGGATTGCTTCAGCCCAGGAGGTTGATCCTGCAGTGAGCCATGATAGTGCTACTGTGCTCCCATCTGGGTGACAGACAAGACCCTGTCTCAAAAAAATAAAAAAAAAAGTTTAAGATCACCCATCCACCAGAATCAATGAATCAACTTATTTTACCAAGGATTTCACTGGATTTTTACTTAAAATCCCACAAATATCTAGTTATTTTTATTTTTTTGTTTAATTTAAAAATAGCGACAGGGGGCCAGGCCTGGTGGCTCACGCCTGTAATCCCAGCACTTTGGGAAGCCGAGATGGGCAGATCATGAGGTCAGGAGTTCAAGACCAACCTAGCCAACATGGTGAAACCCTGTCTCTATTAAAAATACACAAATTAGCTGGGCATGGTAGAACACACCTGTAGTCCCAGCTACTCTGGAGGCTGAGGCAGGAGAACTGCTTGAACCCAGGAGGCGGAGGTTGCAGTGAACCGAGATAGTGCCACTGCACTCCAGCCTGGGAGACAGAGCAAGACTTTGTCCCAAAAAAAAAAAAAAAAAAAAAAAAAAAAAAAAAAAAATAGCAACAGGGGGCAGGGTACAGTGGCTCATGCCTATTAAAATACAAAAAAATGGCCGGGCATGGTGGCTCACACCTGTAATCCCAGCACTTTGGGAGGCCAAGGTGGGCGGATCACCTGAGGTCGGGAGTTTGAGACCAGCCTGACTAATATGGAGAAACCCCGTCTCTACTAAAAATACAAAATTAGCCAGGCATGGTGGTGCATGCCTGTAATCCCAGCTACTTGGGAGGCTGAGGCAGGAGAAGCGCTTGAACCTGGGAGGCGGAGGTTGCGGTGAGCCGAGATAGTGCCATTGCACTCCAGCCTGGGCAACAAGAGTGAACTCTGTCTCAAAAAATAAAATAAAATAAAATAAAATAAAATACAAAAAAATTAGCCAGGCAGCTGGGCGCAGTGGCTCGTGCCCATAATCCCAGCACTTTGGGAGGCTGAGGCGAGCAGATCACAAGGTCAGGAGATCGAGACCATCCTGGCTAACATGGAGAAAGCCCATCTCTACTAAAAAAAAAAAAAATACAAAAAATTAGCCGGGCGTGGTGGCAGGCACCTGTAGTCCTGTAGCTACTTGGGAGGCTGAGACAGGAGAATGGCATGAACCCAGGAGGCAGAGCTTGCAGTGAGCCAAGATTGCGCCACTGCACTCCAGCCTGGGCTACAAAGCGAGACTCCATCTCAAAAAAAAAAAAAAAAAAAAAAAAAATAGCCGGGCATGATGGTGTGCCCCTGTCGTCCCAGCTACTCAGGAGGCTGAGGTGAAAGGATGGCTTGAGCTCAGGAGGTGGAGGCTGCACTCTGGCCTGGGTGACCCAGCCAGGTGCTGTCTCAGGAGGGGAAAAAAAAAAAAAAAAAAGCGACAGGGCGAGGCATTCCTGAATATCTAATTCTTAACACTTGGTTCTTTAACTCATGGCCCATTATAAGCAGATTTACATATGCCTCTAGTTTAAGTAATCCAAATTCCAATTCCAATGACATCTCCAACATTCTTTTTTTCCTTCTTTTTTTTTTTTTTTTTTTTTTTTTTTTGAGACAGAGTCTCGCTCTGTCGCCCAGGCTGGAGTGCAGCGGCGCGGTCTCGGCTCACTGCAAACTCCGCCTCCCGGGTTCACGCCATTCTCCTGCCTCAGCCTCCGGAGCAGCTGGGACTACAGGCGCCCGCCACCACGCCGCCCGGCTAATTTTTTTGTGTTTTTAGTAGAGATGGGGTTTCACCGTGTTAGCCAGGATGGTCTCTATCTCCTGACCTCGTGATACACCCACCTCAGCCTCCCGAAGTGCTGGGATTACAGGCGTGAGCCACCGCGCCCGGCCCGACATCTTCAACATTCTAAGGACTCACCGAGACCACCAAAAAGTTTGTTTCCAGGGTGGGCGCGGTGGCTCACACCTGTAATCCCAGCACTTTGGGAGGCTGAGGCGGGTGGATCACGAGGTCAGGAGTTTGAGACCAGCCTGGCCAGTTTGGTGAAACCCTGTGTCTACTAAAAATACAAAAAAAAACAAAAAAATTAGCTGGGCATGGTGGCGTGCGCCTGTAGTCCCAGCTACTCGTGAAGCTGAGTCAGGAGAATTGCTTAAACCTGGCAGGCAGAGGTTGCAGTGAGCTGAGATCGCGCCACTGCACTCCAACTTTGGCGACAGAGCGAGACTCCATCTCAAAAAAAAAAGTTTGTTTCCAGAGTCCATTATAATTTAAACAAGAAGAAACACACAAAGAGACAGGACCTGGACAATCAAAAAACAAAGACTCATAGTTTAATGAATACAAAAACAATGTGTCTGCTGTTCACCACTCTCTGGATCCCTTGTACCCTGCTCAGAGCTAACCACCCAGTGACTGGTTTTGTTTTGTTTTTTTTAAGACAGAATCTCACTCTGTCACCCAGGCTGGAGTGTAGTGGTGCAATCTTGGCTCACTGAAACCTCTGTCTCCCAGGCTCAAGAGATCCTCCCACCTCAGTCTCCCGAGTAGCTGGGACTACAGGCATGTGCCACCACAACTGGCTAATTTTTAAATTTTTGGTAGAGACGAGGTCTCACTGTGTTGCCCAGACTGGTCTTGAACTCCTGGGCTCATGTAATCCTCCCACCTCCGCTTTCTAAAGTGCTAGTATTATAGGTGTGAGCCACCGCACGTGGCCAATCCAGTGACTGTTGAATAAATATTTACCGAGTGGGACTGATGGATTGTAGAGTGGGTGACAAAAGAAAGGAAGAAAAGGGACCATGGCTTCATCCGATGGCAGCCAGTTCACATTTAAATCAGTTGGCTTCCAGGTCAAAGAGAAGCGATATGCAAAAAAGAGCTTACAAATGAAGAATTAATTAGAAGGTAAAAGGCTCATGGCTGATTTTACATTTAAACAATCTGATTCTGCCCTCATCTGAGAGGCCATTCTTCAGTCTGAAGACAGTTGAAGGCAATCATCACAAGGCTGACTTATAATCTTTAAAAAAGTACTTTTCAGCCTTCCATAGCATAAAACCTGGCACATAGTAGGGACTCAATAAATGTTTGAGAATATGAACAAGCTGGATGCATCTGTCATCTTTGCCATTCCTAAATGGAGGAACATCTATGCTGTCATTCCCAGGAGGAATGGACAAACATCCATGTGCAGAAGACAGACAAGCTCAGTTAGTTAGATGTCAATGTCAAGAAAGAGGAAGTCCGCATGGCTTCTCTGATCCACGTGGCACATGCCAGTTTCTTTCTTTCTTTTTCTTTTTTTCCAAAGAGACAGGGTCTTGCTATGCCACCCAGGCTGGTCTCAAACTCCTAAGCTCAAGCTATCCTCCCGTCTCGGCCTCCCAAAATGCTGGGATTATAGACATGAGCCACCGCTCCCAGCCCATGCCAGTTTCTTGAGGGAGGATTCCATTTACCACATCAAAGGATGTCTCAGCATCTTAGGATCTTAGGATCCTGAGTCACCCAGGGAGAAACTCACCCAGAGGAGACGAAGCAGCCATGGTGACTGGTCATCACACAGCTACTGGTAAAAGAGCGCTACAAAAGATGTCTAAAGGGAACTAACTATATGAATGGCAAAGAAACAGGAGCACTATCCCAGCTCTAACAGAATAGTCAGCCTTCTAAACGGCACAAATCTTTGTCTCACAGATCTCAGCATTTGCCTGCTTATAACCTCTCAATGGCTTCCCATTGCAGGCGGATAAAACCCAAACACCATGTCATCACCAAAGGCCCTGAATATTCTGGATCTTATCCATCTATATCTTCTTTCCACTGTTCACCCTTTGTTACTTGCACACGTCAAGCTCTTTCTCACCTCAGGCCTCTGAATTAGCTCTTGTTGCTGCTGTAATCTGGAATGTTCTACCCAAAGCTGGCTCTTGTTCGCACTTTAGGTCTTGGTCACACCTCACTTCCCTCACTGCCTTATTCAATGAAGCCTCTCATACCATTTATTTATCTGTTAGTCTCCCATATATCCTCACAGAGGTAGGACCTTGTCTGTCTTGTTCACCTCAATACCTCCCAGCACCCAATCACTGTGCCTGGCACAACTGTAGGTGGTCATGCACATCTGTGAAACAAAGCAATTAGGTAGAACACTTAGGTCCTATACCACGAATCCTGTTGACCACCCTCCTTCTCTGGAACTCCTATTGTCTCTCCACCAATACTACTCTCCTCTAACTTTTCCGAGTCTCTCCAATAGACTGTGTTTCTTCTGCTCATCCCTGGTTCAACTAACCACCCAGTTTCTGACTCATATCTCCATCTGTTTTCTGTATACATTTAAAGGCAAATAAAAGCCAACAGATTAAAAGTGATCTTTTCATCTTCTCTGTATTCTAGGTCTCAATATCTATGTTCAACATCTTACAGAGTTTCTCAAGTCAGAAACCTCTAGATTCCTCCTTCTTCCCCACTTCTCCAAATCCAGTTCTTCCTAAACCAATGCCCACAATACACTTCGCTAATACATACCCTCTTTTCCACAGATTTGCACAGATCCCAACACAAAGTATCCCAGGCAGCTATAACCAAACAGAATTGGGACTCTGGGAAATCCATTTTCTTCTTCCACCAGTACATCATGCTCTAATTATAACACCAAATTGCTTATAGTTCCCTGCACACATCATCTACCTTTTCTCCTATGTTTTTTTTTTCTTCTTTCATTTGACTGCAAGATTTCCAGCTCCTGTTGGTTGGCAGAAAGTCTTCTCTGAACCCCTAGGTCAGGTCAAGTCCCTTCTTCCCCTCCACAGTACCCTACACATCTTCTACTTGATTATAATAAAAGGAACTATTTCTATAATCCTTCTCTATCACTAGATTAAGCTCTTCAGGGAATAAGATCACTTCTTTGTTTTTTAATTTTTATTTAAATAGAGACAGGGTCTCACTATGTTACCTAGGGTGGTCTCAAACTCTTAGCTCAAGTGATCCCCTCACCTCAGTCTCCCAAAGTACAAGCATGAGTCACTGTGCACTGTTTATTTTCAATGTTTGTGAGCAGAGTTCACAGAGGTAGATGATGCCTTCAACACAGTGAGCCTTCAGTCTCTGTGGAACAAGGTAATCTCGGAGAAGGTATTTTCTTCACTGACCCTTTAAATCTACCTTTTTTAGTCCCTTTCAAGACTAATTTCAAAAACAAATTGAGAGACTTGCTCTGCATCAATACATTCTGTAACTCTCATTGAAAACATTTCAGGGCCCGGCACAAACGCTCATGCCTATAATCCCAGCACTTTGGGAGCCGAGGCAGGAGGATCACTTGAGGTCAGGAGTTCGAGACCAGCCTGGTCAACATTGTGAAACCCCATCTCTACTAAAAGTAAAAAATTAGCTGGTGGCTCATGCCTATAATCGCAAGAGGCGGAGGTTGCAGTGAGCCAAGATCACACCACTGCACTCCAGCCTGGGCGACAGAGTAAGACTCTGTATCAAAAAAAAAAAAAAAAAAGAGGCTGGGTGCAGTGGCTCATGGCTGTAATCCCAGCACTTTGGGAGGCTGAGGCGGGCGGATCACGAGGTCAGATCAAGACCATCCTGGCTAACATGGTGAAACCCCGTCTCTGCTAAAAATACAAAAAATTAGCTGGGCGTGGTGGCAGGCGCCTGTAGTCCCAGCTACTCGGGAGGCTGAGGCAGAAGAATGGCATGAACCCGGGAGGCGGAGCTTGCAGTGAGCCAAAATCACGCCACTGCACTCTAGCCTGGGTGGCAGAGCGAGACACCATCTCAAAAAAAAAAAAAAAAAACAAAGAAAAAAGAAAACAAAACATTTCAAATCTGCACTGCCTTTACTCACCGCTGCTCAAACCATCAGTGACATTCATATTCACAGAGATTCTGCTTGGCCTAGGTTTTCCTGTCCCTGTGTTGCTGGCATTTCCCTAATCGTCCAACATTATACCACCAGGAAGGCAGCCAAGGAGCTGCCAGGATGCAGCTTCCCATTGTGATGCCAGGCAGATAATTGCATCTGCATTTGCACAGATTCCAATAAGAAACCTGGTGACAAAGTTGAGTCCACTCTCAGAAGGAAAGAGCAGTGGGATGCAGGATATGCCTGTTTGGCGACTTTTGTTTATCATCTCTCTCTGAGCCTGTCCCTCACCTGGCAAAAAGAGATAACAACACTTATCTTACAAGCTTGTGGTGGCAAGAGATAAGTTCTTCCTGGTTCACTAGCCTAGGCATGTAATTCTAAAGCAGATTCCCTTCCGAGACCTATCCCTACTTAACAGCCCCAAAAGTAGTTTGGATGTGTTCAGGGTAGGGGAGATTGACACAGGTGGAAAATGACTTTCCATTTTTAAAGTCTGATAAAGTTAAATGACCACCATCTCTCAGGCAGACACCATGTAAAAATGAATTTTAAGACCCACGGGAATCATGAAGGCTCTGAGCCAGTCTATGAGCTTCCCCCTAAAATTCAGTTCTGGACCCAATATACAGAAATGCCCTTCTCACTGTTTTTGGTTGCTATTTAGACAGTTTGAAAGAACTATGTAAACCCTTGATTCCTGGGAAACTAGCAGAGCTAGGAGTTAGGGTTAGGGTGTCAAAACAACAGCTGAGAGAAGCCTTGCTCTCTCACTCAGTTTTCTGGAAATCTTGATCTCAATTAATACCCTAGTAACTACTTTTTTTTTTGTCTCCTTGAGACAGGGTTTCCCTCTATCACCCAGGATCACGCCCAGTGGTGTGACTGTGACCCACGGCAGCCTTGACCTCCCCGCCTCAAGTGATCCTTCCATCTCAGCCTCCCAAGTAGTTGAGACTACAGGCCTGGCTAATTTTGTTGTTGTTGTTGTTGTTGTTGTTGTTGTAGAAACGAGGTCTCACTATATCGCCTAGGCTGGTCTTGAACTCCTGGCTTCAAGCTATCCTCCTGTCTCAGCCTCCCAAAGTGTTGGGATTACAGCCATGAGTTACTGCACCCAGTCCCTAGCCGCTACTTTTGACCAAGGGACTCTGAATGCTTGTACCACCAAGAGATCCACAACCTAGTCACACTATCAAGCACAGTTTGAAGCTATGGCTGTGGTTTTTATCCAGCCGTGGGAGGATCTTGCTTGGGTAGAAGCTGTCAAGGAGAGGGGAGGAAAGGAGTTAACCAAAAGCCAAAGAGCATTAGAATGGTATCACCAGCCTCCCAACCAAGATCTCAGTGCTTCATGAGAGAATGGAGCATTTCGTACAAGCTAATATTTTGGAAAGAACTCTGCAGGAGTGGTATAAGTTACGAAAGAATTTGGCCAAGACCCCTAAATTAAACCGGCTTTTATGGTTGGGCATGGTGGCTCACACCTGTAATCCTAGCACTTTGGGAGGCCAAGGTGGATCACTTGAGGTCAGGAGTTCAAGACCAGCCTGACCAACATGGTGAAACCTGGTCTCTACTAAAAATACAAAAATTAGCCCGTTGTGTTGGCAGACGCCTGTAATCCCAGCTACTAGTAGGGAGGCTGAGGCAGGAGAATTGCTTGAACCCAGGAGGCAGAGGTTGCAGTGAGCCAATATTGTGCCACTGCACTCCAACCTGGGCAACAGAGTGAGACTCTGTCTTTAAACAAAACACCAACAGCAAAAACTAGCTCTTACAACACACAGGACGTACGTAGCCACTAACCATCAGCAGGGCCTTACCAGCAATCTGTACCACCTGGTTTCTCCAATACACTGTCTCCACAGACATAAGTCTGTGTCAAGATAATTTATAATCCTTGACAGAGTCAAGGATAATTTATAATCCAATGGAGCAGCTGATTTAGTCCAGTAGCTCACACTAGAGTGACTAAAGTTCAGGCCTGCACGAACAAACAGCACCAACACCTACCCCACCCCCTTTTCTTAGTGCTGGAACATCAAAGTAAACACACAGGGGTTACTGAATGCAAACATCCTTGTACACATAAAAGCAGTGATGTTGGGAATGGAGAGGGTGAAGGGAGAAGGCTGGGCCAGCAAACCCCAAAACGACCAAACTGCATTTTTTAGAAACTGAATGTTACTTCCCCCTAACTCCTATTTCATCCAACCTTCACCTGTCACAGCTGAGGTCTGGGTTTAGGATTACAGCATCCGATACAGACTACATTTCAAAAGAGAGGGAAGCGGGGTCGGGTGCAGTGGCTCACGCCTGTAATCCCAGCAGTTTGGGAGGCCGAGGTGGGCGGATCACGAGGTCAGGAGTTCGAAACCAGCCAGCCTGGTCAACATGGTGTAAACCTCGTCTCTACTAAAAATACAAAAATTAGCCGGGCGCGGTGGCTCACGTTTGTAATCCCAGCACTTTGGGAGGCCGAGGTGGGCGGATCACGAGGTCAGGAGATCGAGACCACGGTGAAACCCCGTCTCTACTAAAAATACAAAAAATTAGCCGGGCGTGGTGGCGGGCGCCTGTAGTCCCAGCTACTCGGAGAGGCTGAGGCAGGAGAATGGCGTGAACCCGGGAGGCGGAGCTTGCAGTGAGCCAAGATTGCGCCACTGCACTCCAGCCTGGGCGACAGAGCGAGACTCCGTCTCAAAAAATAAAAATAAAAATAAAAAAATAAAAATACAAAAATTAGCCGGGTGTGGTGTTGCGTGCCTGTAATCCTAGCTACTGGGGAGGCTGAGGCAGGAGAATCGCTTAAACACACGAGGCGTTAAGTTGCAGTGAGCGAAGATCGTGCAACTGCACTGCAGCCTGGGCGACAGAGCGAGACTTCGTCTCCAAAAAAAAAAAAAAAAAAAAAAAGAGGGAAGCAAGTCAGCTGTTCCTTTAATACACACAAACTCAACTCCCTTGACCAGAGCCCCAACATCTGATCATAGGTTCCAAGCCTAGGTTTCCCCTCCAAAAAAGGGGAAGGAAGCCACAGCCCAGAAAAGCAGTGGGAGACAAACCACAGGCCACAGTGATGATCAGAGGGGTCAGCCACTTCTCAGCCATTATTTAGTCTGTAAAATGGAAATGGGAATAACAATAGTACCTATCCTCAGGCGCCGGCGAGGGGTACTAGAGAGAATTACGTCCAAAAAGAGCAGGGCCAGGCATTAGGCATTTGGGGAGAGCAGGCTATTATTGTCTTTACTACTACTGTCCCACTGTCCCAAAAGAGACCCTGCTGAGACCCGAGACGAGCAACTGACAGGCAAACCGGGCCAGTTGGAGCGGGTATCTAGTGCCTGGAGCCCAGCGAGCCGAGAGGACGAAAGAGGTGAGGAGCTGCGGGCGCAGGGGCGTGAGAGACTGAGAACAGAGGTGGAAAGAGCCCAGAAGAAAGCAAGGATCAGCGAATGGGGTCCTGACAGAGGACCCCAAACTCACCCAGCGTGAATTCCCATTGCTCGTTCCCCAGAGAGCGTTCGGGCACTACCTCCAGGTCCAGCATTGGTTCGGCTCGCCTGGCCCGGGCGGCCTCCCTGCGGCAGCGCAGACAGGACCCGAGCTAAGGAGACAAAGCAGCGGCTGACAGGCCGCCCCCGCCGGCCGCCGCAGCCCCGCTTTCCACCTCCTCCCCGGCGGCAGCGGCGGCGGCACCGGCCCAACACCACACCTCACCTTACTTCACCTCACCTGCAGCAGCCGCGGCGGCGGGGGCAACGGCGGCGGCGGGAGCGACTGCAGTAAAAGTGGCGTGCCGGGCCGTAAAGCGCAGGGAGGGCCGGGGGAAGGCGGGAGTGCCAGCGCGAGGGAGGAGCCTGGGGCGGAGCCGCGCACGCGCAAACTCCGGGTCCCGCCGCCGTCTCTGCGGAGGCTGAGCCGGGCAGGGCTGTAACGTTGGGAACTGTTGGGGCTCTAGGAGCAAGGAGCCCAGTACTTCGTGAGCCCCTACATCTGTGCACCACAGCACACATACTTAATATATCTACACAAAGAAGGGTTCACCACACAACACACACATCACACAGCTGCACAACACCCGTCTGCTGTCTACACATACGTCCCACTCACATTCACTGGTCGCAGAAGGCAAGTACAGAGGGCACGCTGAGGCCCAGCAGGAGGGAGGACGCGGAGTCCCTAAGCCTCACGTTCCCCACCGTCTCCGTTGGGGCCGGAGGTGACGCTGGCCGCAGCAGCTTTTAGTTGTTCAGGAATGACGGCCTCACCCAGTCGCCCCTGGGGCAGGGGTCGAACTGAAAGCGAGTGAGGACTGTGGGCGTTAGGGGTCGGAATTGGTTGGGGGAGAGGACTGGGTAGAAGGTGAAGGGGCCGGGCCAGGCCTCCCTGCTGACCACATCCAAATGTGCGCAGTCCCCCGGGACCAGGATCCGAAGCCGCCCGCAGCAGCGTGGACCAAAGCTGTGGGGGTCTTGACCAACCCCTTGGCGCTTTCTGTGCCACAGTTTTCCTAATCTGCAAGGGACAGGAAGGTTCCTCTAGCACGTTCAGACTGAGGTTTTGGCCCGTGCCCCGGGACACCCTGAAAGTAAAGGACAGCCGAGGCCTCTGCTGATGCCAAGCCTTAACGGAGGCAGTCTCTGGGTTCTCACAACCAACCTGAGACGCGAGATTATACTGACTTTACATAGGCGAATACGTGAGGCCCAGAGAGGTTAAAGACCCAAAGCTCCTTGGTTCTAGGCGCAGAACCCAAGTCCTTTCCATTACATTGCCCCTGGAAGAAGGTTTTCAGCAGGGGAGAGAGTGGCATACTAAATTCTCAAACTGGCTTGATACTAGTGTATCTTGGGAGGCTCTATCAAAATTTGAAGTCGCTGTTTGATTAAAATAAACTACATGGAGAAGGTTGTCCACTGCAGCATTGTATGCCAAAACAACAGAACTGGGTCACTGAGATGTCCAGTAGGGAAGTGGCTAAATAAACCCTAATATATATATATATATATATAATTAGATATGTTTTTAAAGGTGAATGCTGAGAGCAGTGCTCACAGCTGTAATCCCAGCACTTTGGGAGGATGAGGTGGGAGGATCGGTTGAGCCCGGTAGTTGAGACCAGCCTGGGCAACATAGCAAGACCCAGTCTCCATTAAAAAAAATTAGCTGGTGTGGTGGCAGTAGGTTCGGCCAGGAGTCCTAGCTACTTAGGAGGCTGAGAGGTGGGAGGATAGCTTGAGGATAGCTGCAGTGGGCTGTGATTATTGAGCCCTGGGGCTCCAGCCTGGATGACAAAGCAAGATCCTGTCTCTAAATAAATAAATAAATAATAAAAAGTGAAGTAGGTCTCTATGTTGATGCGGAAGGAACTCCAAGAGAAAAAAGCCAGTTGGAGAAGTATGCATACTATGACCGCCCGTGCCCCCCAGCCCGGCCTTTTTTTCTGTAAAAACAAAAATAAAAGAAACATTGGCTTTATCAAAAAGGAAGAACATTTCTGGAAAAATAAAACATTGTCAATCATACCTAATAGAGTAGCAGAGGACAGGAATCAGGGGGTCATTATTCCTTACTATGACAAGCATTAAAGATATGTTTAGAAATGCCTAGTTGGGCAGCTGGGCTAGATAGCTTGGGAAGGAAATCTGGGGAAAAATCTTAAGATTGGTGAGGAGCAATCTTAGTCAATTAAAAGTGTCTGGCTGGGCACAGTGGCTCATGCCTGTAATCCCAGCACTTTGGGAGGCCGAGGCGGACAGATTACCTGAGGTCAGGAGTTTGAGACCACCCTGGCCAACATGGTGAAAACTTGTCTCTACTAAAAATAGAAAAAATAGCTGGGTGTGGTGGTGCATGCCTGTAGTCCCAGCTACTTGGGAGGCTGAGGCACAAGAATCACTTGAATCCAGGAGGTAGAGGTTGCAGTGAGCCAATTATCACCCCACTGCATGCCAGCCTGGGCAACAGAGCAAGACTCTCTCAAAACTTGGAGGGGACTTACTTCTGGAGGAGAAAGATGGGTGGGGCCTAAATTGGGGTGGGATAAGCCCAGTGGGGTTGTGGGATAAGCCCAGTGGGGTTGTGCGAGAGGCAAGACAAAGAAGAAACCACATCATTCTGGATAACAAAGTGAAAAGGATTTCTAATTTGGGTAACCCCCAAAACAGGAAGAACAAAGTTGTTGGGGAGAGCCCTAAGAAATTCCCTGTTGGAATACTAGGCAGATAGATTTCTGTGAACAATGTCAGTCAACAACAAAAGTTTATCTGGCCAGGTGTGGTAACTCATGCCTATAATCTCAGCACTTTGGGAGGCTGAAGTGGGAGGATTGCTTGAGGCCAGGAGCTTGAGACCAGCCTGGGCAATATAGCAAGACCCCGTTTACACACACACACACACACACACACATACACACACACACACGCCAGATGTGGTGGCACATGCATGTAGTCCCAGCTACTCAGGAGGCTCAGGTGGGAAGATCACTTGAGCCTGGAAGGTTTTTTGTTGTTGTTGTTGTTTTTTGTTTTTGAGACGGAGTCTCGCACTCTCGCCCAGGTTGGGGTGCAGTGGCGCCATCTTGGCTCACTGCAAGCTCTGCCTGCCGGATTCACACCATTCTCCTACCTCAGCCTCTCAAGTAGCTGGGACTACAGGCGCCCGCCACCACGCCTGGCTAATTTTTTGTATTTTTAGTAGAGACGGGGCTTCACCGTGTTAGCCAGGATGGTCTCGATCTCCTGACCTTGTGATCTGCCCGCCTCGGCCTCCCAAAGTGCTGGGATTATAGGCGTGAGCCACCGCGCCCGGCAGAGCCTGGGAGTTTGAGGCTGCAGTGAGCTATGTTCGTGCCACTGCACTCCAGCCTAGGCAACAGAATGAGACCCTATCTCTAAGAAAATAAACAAGTTTATCTTTGCTCATTTAATGTTGATTGACCCAGGTTTTTATCCAAGGTGGGAGTAACTTTGGGATGGTGACATTAGGAGGCCTTGGCCCAGAGCCCAATACACAGAATAGAAGCAGAAGGTGCCTGGGAGGAGCAGGCCAATTCAGGAGAATGTCAGCTATAGCCATTCCCCCAAACTGAGGGTGGGGATGTTCAGAAATATGGAATCGGCTAATGAAGAGCATATTTAGGGAGGACAAGTAGTCATGGTAGCAGTCAAAGCCAGACATGCAGGGACAGCTTCAGGTCAGAACATGGTGATTAAGCTCAGGGACTCAAAATTTGAATCCCAGTTCTGCCACTTAATAGCTTTGTGCCTTGACAAGTTAATTAGCTTCTCCATGCCTTAGTTTCTTCTGTAAAATCTGTAACAATCTCACAGATTTGTTAGGAGGTCTGTACTTGTGTGTCTGGCTTACAGGTAAATGCTTTGTGTATAACTAAATTTTTAAAAAATCTAATAGTAACAGACAATTGATGGAATCCACTGGCAGGATTTACAGATTGCATGTGGGAGATGAGAGACTGGGAGTCAAGAATAACGACACAGTTTTCCCAGCTTGGGTAGCTGGAAGGATGGTGATTGGGGGAACTGACATTGGTGTTTGGAAGGATGTCAATCCTTCTGGTAAAACTGTCACATGTGATAACTTGGAAGGGAAGAAATGTAACAAGCTTGAAATCTTACTTGAAGAACTTGGAAAACAATCTTAGTACCACGGTTGTTATTAATTGCATTTGCCAAGTTATTTTTTCCTTTTTTTTTTTTTTTTTTTTTGAGACGGAGTCCCACTCTGTCGCCTGGGCTGGAGTGCAGTGGTGTGATCTCGGCTCACTGCAACCTCTGTCTCCTAGGTTCAAGCGATTCTCCTGCTTCAGCCTCCCCAGTAGCTAGGATTACAGGCACGTGCCACCACGCCCAGCTAATTTTTGTATTTTTAGTAGAGACGAGGTTTCACCATGTTGGCCAGGCTGGTCTTGAACTCCTGTCCTCAGGTGATCCACCCACCTCAGCCTCCTAAAGTGCTGGGATTACAGGTGTGAGCCACGGCACCCAGTCAATTTTTTTTTAAAGCCAGTTTGAAAGCAGGAATGACAGGTAATGTGTACAGCAAATGAAGGATGGGGCTAAAAGTCATGAAAAATGGTGGAGCAGGGAACCCATCCTAATAGGCCTTACAAAGAACACTCCCCTCTGTTAGGGCAGAGGGCCCTCAAATGGTCTCCAGTGTCACTTCATAATTGTTACTGACCAGTGACTTCATTCTTCCCCTTTCTGAAGGCAAATGCTTCCTGCAATTTTTCTGTCCCTGTCCCACCACTGTGTACTGGGTGTGTAGATCCTGGTCTCCACACACAATCTTAGCTCAATTGCCTGACTAGCAGGCACTTTTAGGTTTTCTTCCATGATAAGTGTATTTTCTTGAAGGAAGGAAAGTAAAACAATTGAAAGAGTGGCCTGTTGTAGTCATTAGAGCAATTCACAAATATTCTGACTCGTGGGCAAAAAGTAGGGTTGCAGTTCCCTGCACAACTGAAGTTGGGTGTGGCTGTGAATTGCTTGGTCCATTGAAAACAGAAGTCACGTGTATCAATTTCAGGTGAGTTTTCAAAGCCAATGCCTGTTTCATTACCTGTTTTCTTTCTTGGTTCTGTCACAATGGCTGGCAGTCCTCCAGTTCTGCTTTGTTAGCCTAGGTCAACCCCTGATGAGTATTTAGCATATAAGACATAAATCTTTAAGCCAATAAATTTTTTTTGGTGTTTTAAAGCAACACACCAGCCCAGGTGTGGTGGCTCACACCCGTAATCCCTACACTTTGGGAGGCCGATGCGAGTGGATCACTTGAGGTTAGGAGTTCGAGACCAGCCTGGTCAACATGATGAAACCCCATCTCTACTAAAAATACAAAAAATTAGTGGGGTGTGGTGGCGGGCACCTGTCATCCCAGCTACTCGGGAGGCTGAGGCACGACAGTTGCTTGAACCCAGGAGGCGGAGGTTGCAGTGAGGCGAGATTGCACGACTGCACTCCAGCCTGGGCAACAGAATGAGACTCCATCTCAGAAAAACAAACAAACAAAAAAACAAAGCAACATAACCAGCCTATCCTGACTGATAAGAGAAATTCGGAAAACTGTGAATTATGCCTCCTGTGCTGTTTATAGCTTTGAAATGTCTCCATGCCCACAAAGCTACCCTTAATCTTCCTGTGTTACCATATCATATGATCAGTGGGACCAAGTTTCTGACTCCAGTCTTATTCTCCCCAAATAAAATTGAGTTTTCTCAAGCACCGATTCCATCAAGGTCATAAGCCCTCAATGGCTTCCTGTTCACCCTTGGGAATGGTCCAAATGTTTTATTTAACACAGTTGGAAAGGCCAGTCCAGCACTGCTTGTGACTCTTACCCTGCCCTCTGCTGGGTGGAATCTGTCCTTCTGGATTCATCTCACTGCTGCAGCCCCCTGTTTTCTGTTCCAGTCATACTCAGCTGCTCTTAGGTTCTCAAACTTGCCAAGCTATTGGCTAGCTACCTCCAGTACCTTCTCTAGCTAGCGTAAGGTCTGCCATCCTTCAGATCTTAGCTCAAACGTCTCTTTTCTTATTTTCTGAGATGGAGTTTCGCTCTTTTGCCCAGGCTGGAGTGCGGTGGTGCGATCTCAGCTCACTGCAAGCTCTGCCTCCTGGGTGCATGCCATTCTCTTGCCTCAGCCTCCTGAGTAGCTGGGACTACAGGCGCCCGCCACCACGCCCGGCTAATTTTTTGTATTTTTTACTAGAGACGGGGTTTCGCCATGTTAGCCAGGATGGTCTCGATCTCCTGACCTTGTGATCCACCTGCCTCGGCCTCCCAAAGTGCTGGGATTACAGGCGTGAGCCACCACATCCACCCTCAAACGTCTCTTTAGGGAAGCTTTTATTCACCACCCAGACTAGAATAGATGTACTATAAGAGCCAGTATTTCCAATATAACTTAAACAGTGTTACTGCCTTTGGTCAGCTTTTGAGCTAGAGTGTAGATTCCTTGTGAGCAGGGAACATGTTTATTTTGGACACTGGATATTTCCCCCCCTAAATGATAACCATACTTTGTTTTAGTCTCCAAAAAAAAAAAAAAAATAGAGCCTCAACATTTTCCATTTTTATTTTTATAGGTAAGATCTTGCTCTGGTGGCCCAGGATGGAGTGCAGTGGCAAGATCATAGCTCACTCTCACTGCAACCTCAAAATCCTTGGCTCACACGATCCTCCCACTCCAGCCTCCCAAGTAGCTGGGACTTAAGAGGTGTGCACCACCATGCCTGGCTAATTAAGAAAAATATTTTTGTGCAGATGAAGGTCTTGCTATGTTGTCCAGGTGGTCTTGAGCTCCTGGCCTCAAGCAATCCTCCTGCCTCAGCCCCCCAAAGTGCTGGGATTACAGATATGAGCTACTGCGCCTGGCCTTTTATTTTCATCTACTCACATCTCCTCAACATTTCTGAAATCTGAATGAGGCCAATAACGACCTTAATTCTAAGTTGCCTAAATTTTCTAACCAAAAGCTGAGAGTTGACTCAAACAGTGACTTATCTGTTTTAGAATATTCTATATTTAAACAAACTAAACCGCCATTTCCATCCATGATTTCACTCTATGACTGTCATTTTTTAGCTTTGGAACATTTTTGAAATGCCATATATGAATACATGATGGTGATGCAAGAAAAGGGATTGATGCTATCTAGGGGGAATCATGCATTCAAATCTGCAAGACTGAAATCTTACCTTTAAAGAATGTTTAGATTAAAACACCAAAGGTATCTTTTTTTTTTTTTTTTTTTTTGAGACAGAGTCTTGCCCTGTTGCCCAGGCTGGAGTGCAGTGGTGCGATCTTGGCTCACTGCAAACTCCACCTCCTGGGTTCGCACTATTCTCTTGCCTCAGCCTCCCGAGTAGCTGGGACTGTAGGCGTCCGCCACCACGCCCGGCTAATTTTTTGTATTTTTAGTAGAGACGGGGTTTCACCGTGTTAGCCAGGATGGTCTCGACCTCCTGACCTCATGATCTGCCCACCTTGGCCTCCCAAAGTGCTGGGATTACAGGCGTGAGCCACCGTACCTGGCAAAACACCAAAAGTATCTTATACGTAGTTACATGTATTTGGTAATATCACTGTGGTGGTTTAGAAAGATGTCCACAAATGCTTTGACATCCCCGCCTTCAACAGATGAAGCTTAATATTCCTCCCACTTAGAGTGTGGACCAGACCCAGTGACTTGATTCTAACATACAATATGGCAGCCCAAGATTCAGTTCTAAGACTGTGCTTTTGGCTGGGCATGGTGGCTCACGCCTGTAATCTCAGCACTTTGGGATGCTGAGGTGGGCGAATCACTTGAGGTCAGGAGTTTGAGACCAGCCTGGCCAACACAGTGAAACCCCGTCTCTATGAAAAATACAAAAATTAGCTGGGCATGTTGATGGGCACCTGTACTCCCAGCTACGCGGGAGGCTGAGGCAGCAGAATCGCTTGAATCTGGGAGGTGGAGGTTGCAGTGAGCTGAGATTGCACCACTGCAGTCCAGTCTAGGCAACAGAGCGAGACTCCATCTCAAAAAAAAAAAAAAAAAAAAAAAAGAAGACTGCTTTCAACTTGGGCGTGCACTCTCTTGGATCACTTGCCTTGGGGGAAGCCAGCTACCCTGCTGTGCACTGTCCTATGGAAAGACCCAACTGGGCATGAAACAGAAGGAGGTCTCTGTCCAACATCTAGCAAGGAACATCTGCCTTTAACCTAGCAGGCTGCAAAGAACCGAGGCCAGTCAATGACCACATTAGTGGGTTTGAAAGGGGATCTTTCATCCAGCCAATCCTTGAGATGACTGTAGCCCAGAATGACTCTAACCTTATGAGGAACTCTGAACCACAACCATTGATCTTAGCTACTTCCAGATTTGTGACTCACCTGTGGGATGATATGTATTTATTGTTTTAAGTTGCTAAGTTTTGGGGTAATGTGTTATGGATAACACAATGGTTTATAGATTGAAAAGCTCCCCATTGCCAAATGAGGCATAAATCAAGTAAGATATTTTTCACCAAGCAGCCCCAAGCTAGCACATCCAATTATGTTTCTAGAAGTGATATACTTATTAAAACCATGCTGTTACTGCTCAATTTTTTGAAATTAACTCTCAGAGCATGAATCCTACTCTTTAGAATTTCCCTTAATGGTGTCAATTCAGAATTTAAAGGCATTTTTGTCATTTGCAGTAAGTCTGGTGGTTAATGAGTAAATCTGTTTATTATGCGTCAAGCTTAAGGCATACTTCCAAAGAAAAGGGCTTTTCTGTTGTAGGAAAATGCCAGGAGTTTTAAGAATGTTTGATATAATACCAGCACAATCAAAACGGCTGTATATTTCCAAAACAACTAGCTTGAAAGATGGAACTAATTTGGATGTGTAATTTAAAATTCTTTCTCCCAACATCACTACTTTATGGTCATATCTCACAGGATGGGTAAATCAAACCAGATTTCTTGAAAACCATAATATACACTGCGGGATTTGTATACCTTGTGATACCTATACTTAAAGTAGTCTTCTTTGGAATCAACAGAAATTACCACTAGATGCCACTGTTGTTGCTTTCTTAGAAATTACTGGGTTAGGTCAATAAAGAGCCAAGACCCTGTTTTTACTACACGGAAGTTTATTGTGAAAGTAATTAAACAAACAAACACACAGTATGGCTAATGGTGGCAAAAGCAATCTGGTAGCTTAAGGCAAGTTTTAATGGAGATGAATTTAGAAAAGATGATGCAATGATGTAATTTTGTTTAAATATAGATTATGAAAAAATATCAAATTGCATCAATAACTTAATAGAAGTAGTTTTCAAAGCCTGTACTACTGGAGAAAAAGGGCTCATGATCTTAATGCCAGCATTAAGACAGACAGAAGCAGTACGGTGCTAAATGACAGGAAAATCCAGTATTTACATTAGGATGGTAACAGGAACATTTAAGAGCATTTGATCTTATTTACTGGTGGACTGAAAGCCCTTAGCTAGACAATAGAGGAAATGTACCATCATCATGTTATTTAAAAAAATTTAAGTGCAGAAGTAAAAAACCAAGGAGCTCTGTAATAAAGTAACATAAAACACCACTGTAAGCATCACTTAAAAAGCGATTCCCTCAGGGGAAATTAGGGCACTGAGTGTGTAAACATGTGAGCTGTACAACACCAAAACCAACCAAATTTATTCATAGTACTTATAGTTATGCAAGATCAGCATGGCCTTTAATGATGCATTATTGTTTATAACAATTTAAACACACTCCTTACCATGCATGATTTCAAATATATAACAAATATTTTTATTCGATACAGGATATCCGTTTATGAAATAAGACCTATATACAATGAAAGTAACACCTCCCTCATCAATCAAGTACAGTTGTATGCTCTTTAAATGCAATGACCTTATTCAGACTTCAGTTCATTTTCTGAATTGACTGTGTCAGTTTTTCATCCTTTAAAATAATGCCATTTTATGATAAAATACATTTTTCAAAAATTCAGAAACGTAACATTTAATAAATGTGATCATGAAAAATATTTGTAAGGAGGTGCCAAATGACTTAGCACTTTTTTCCAGTCTGTATCTAAAAAAAAAGTTGCAATTTGACAGTAAGCCTATTTAAAAAATATTCTTACATTAATTCATCTCAAAAGGTTCTATTAATAGTCCTTTTGCAAAATACCATATATATAACTGTGAATGTTTTTTCCAGAATTAATGGAAGAAAATGTATCCTCTGCACAGATGAACATTTTCTCTCTAAAACTAATCTTTCATCACCCAGCATGTTTTTATAAAAGCATGCAATATAAAATACACATAAAAGCAGCTATCTTAAACATGATTTTAATACAATATTACCTTTGTAGCTGATTCATCACTGTCTCCAGTTTAATATGCTGTTACATACATGAAGAAGCTCCAGTATCCCTTTTCTGATTGACTTTTTAAAAAAATCCCTGAATAAAACAGAAGCCAGCCTGTGACTTCTTTAGGCATTTCAGTAGAAGATCATCTATGGAGAATATCTCCAACCAAACTCATGATTACAGAACAGAAGCTAAAACAATCTGGGGCAGAGTACAGAGTTAATACCAATTTAAAACTTTTATGTTTAAAAAGAAAGAGCCTGTAATCCCAGTACTCTGGGAGGCTGAGGCAGGAGGATCGCTTGATGCCAGGAGTTCAAGACCAGTTTGGGCAACACTGCGAGACCCTGTCTCTATTAAAAAAAAAAAAAAAAAAAAAAAAAGAAAGAGTGCTGATTACTAGCATTTAAAAGGATACTGCAACTTTAATAACTGTAAACTTTGTCAGAAGGCTGTGGCAGACAGCTCTATGCTACTAGGTTTTTAGCCTGTAAATAATGCAAACAACATCAGCAGTTTTAAAATGCTATAGACTATAAAAACACAAAAGGAAATGGGGCAAACAAAATATAAGAATGCTTATCTAAAATGAAGCTGTATAACCAAAACATCTAGAAGTACCAAAAAAAAATAGAAAAAATGATTGGAGAAAACCCTCTGATATAATTTTAATTTCTTGACCTGTTTTAAATGACATGAACTTTTAAATTAAAGTGGAAGAAAAGGAGCTTTACAGTTGATAGTTTCAACTCCCTAAAATAATGCCAACAAGGTAAGCTTGCATAGAAAAAAAACTTCAAATTATTACTGGCTACATGCTTAAAAAATTAGAAATGCAGGTATTATAATCATAGTGCAAAACCATGGCAGTTTGTGATGTCTATTACTGCCTAAGGTTGAGAAACAGACCATAGTACCTCCAGTTATCACAGTTTCTGGTCTTTTAATCAATTATTTCTACCAACTAGAAGCAATGTGTATGTAAAGACGGGCAGCACACATCTGCTGTGCTATTAATTAACGAAGTTTGAGGTCATCACCACCACCTAAATTGGAACCAGGACTAGGGTCTTGCTGTCTTCTTGCCTGCAATGACAAAATCATAATTTGGGGTGAAAAAGTGTTTTGACAATCAAAATGCTAGATATACAAAATACAAGGCAGTAGCACACAGAAAAACTTCATAACTAAAAAGTTTTCAACCAATATAGTCACATGTAACAGGCAAAAAAAAAAAAACAATTAAAATTATGTCTGACATATTTTACTAAAGTTTCCTTAAAAATCAAGAATAAAAATCATTTTTATTCAAAAGACAATCACCATAAATATGTACTACGTATAAAAGAACAACAAATCTAGCACTGGGCGCAGTGGCTCACGCCTGTAATCCCAGAACTTTGGGAGGCTAAGGCGGACAGATCATTTGAGGTCAGGAGTTCGAGACCAGCCTGGCCAAAATGGTGAAACCCTGTCTCTATGAAAAATACAAAAAAATTAGCCAGGCATGGTGGCAGGCACCTGTAATCCCAGCAACTTGGGAGGCTGAGGCATGAGAATCCCTTGAACCTGGGAGGTGGAGGTTGCCATGAGCTGAGATCACACCACTGCACTCCAGCCTGGACGACACAAGTGAGATTCCATCTCAAAAAAAAAAAAAACAAAAAAAACAAAAACCCAACAACAAATCTATATTTACAGTTTTGGAAAATGAGGATTTAACTTTAACACATTAGCCAACTGCCTTAGAAGCAAACTCTTCCTTTTAGTAATAGCTGACATTTATTGAGTATCAGCAGTCTGCAGGCACTGTTCTAAGTACTTTCCATGAATTAAATAATTTTTTAGACAGATGGGGTCTTGCTATGTTGCCCGGGCTGGACTGCAGCGGCTGTTCACAGGTATGAACATAGCACATTACAGCCTCAAACTCCTGGGCTCAACCAATCCTCCTGCCTCACTCGGCCTCCTAAGTAACTAGAACTATGGGCACATGCCATGGGACCTGGCTAGAACTAATTTAATCCCTCCCAACAACCTATGACAGAAGTGCTATTATTTATCTCTATTTTACAAATAAAAAAACTGAGTCACAGAGAAGTATATGTTCTACTAATTATATGACTGAAAAATGTAGCACTTTATGATGGATAAAGTATTGTCTCATATGTTAAAAATAGAAATATAAAATTAGAGTCCTGGGTGCACTTATATTCCCAGATGTTTTTTTTTTTTTTTTTTTTTTTTTTTTTTGAGACGGAGTTTCACTCTTGTTGCCCAGGCTGGAGTGCAATGGCACGACCTCGGCTCACTACAACCTAGCCTCCCGGGTTCAAGCGATTCTCCTGCCTCAGCCTCCTCAGTAGCTGGGATTACAGGCATACGCCACCACGCCCGGCTAATTTTGTAGTTTTAGTAGAGACGGGGTTTCTCCATGTTGGTCAGGCTGGTCTCGAACTCCCGACCTCAGGTGATCTGCCCGCCTTGGCCTCCCAAAGTGCTGGGATTACAGGCGTGAGCCACCACACCCGGCCCCAGATGTACTTTTTGTTTGTTTGTTGTTTTTTTTGAGACAAGGTCTCGCTCTGTCGCGGAGGCTGGAGTGCAATGGCATAATCTCTGCCGACTGCAACCTCTGCCTCCCAGGCTCAAGTGATTCTCCCACCTCAGCCTCCTGAGTAGCTGGGACCACAGGCACATGCCACCACACCTGGCTAATTTTTGTATTCTTTGTAGAGACAGGGTTTCACCATGTTGCCAGGGCTGGTCTTGAACTCCTGGGCTCAAGCCATCTGTCTGTCTTGGCCTCCCAAAGTGCTGGAATTAAAGGCATGAACCACCATGTACGACTCAGATGTATTTTTTTTTTTTTTTTTTTTTCTGAGACAGAGTCTCGCTCTGTTGCCTAGGCTGGAGTGCAGTGGCGCGATCTTGGCTCACTGCAAGCTCCACCTCCCGAGTAGCTGGGACTACAGGCGCCCGCCACCACACCTAGCTAATTTTTTGTATTTTTAGTAAAGACAGGGTTTCTTTGTGTTAGCCAGGATGGTCTCGATCTCCTGACCTCGTGATCCACCCGCCTCGGCCTCCCAAAGTGCTGGGATCACAGGCGTGAGCCACCGCGCCCGGCCCAGATGTATTGTTATAACAATATTTAACAATTAAGAAGCTTGACTAGGGCTATAAAATAAAAATTAGAAAAAAATACTTCCTGTTGACCAAATCTGTTTTAAAAAAAGGCTTGACAATTATAAACACCAAGATTTCAAGATTCACTTTGGAGTAAACATTCCTATTTAAACCCCTTATGGTAAATTACTTAATAGAGAGACTCTCTCTATATATATATATTCTCCTTCACAAGTTCTAATTTGTGGTTATTCTATAAGCTTTCTTTACTGTCTCCAAATGTTGGCCAAGCACAAACATCTGTTTGTATCCAGAATCTGGTACTAAGTACTTTCCATGAATTAACTAATTATTATTATTATTATTATTATTTTTTGAGACAGAGTCTTGCTCTGTTTCCCAGGCTGGAGAATAGTAGCGCAATCTCAGCTCACTGCAACCTCCGCCTCCCAGGTTCAAGTCATTCTCCCGCCCCGCCTCCCAAGTAGCTGGGAGAACAGGCATGCACCACCACACGTGGCTAATTTTTAAAATATTTTTAGTAGCAATGGGGTTTTGCCATGTTGGCCAGGCTGGTCTCGAACTCCCAGGCTCAAGTGATCCACCCACCTCAGCCTCCCCAAAGTGGTGGGATTACAGGCGTGAGCCACCATGCCCGGCTGAATTAACTCATTTTTTTTTAAAGAGATGAGGTCGGCTGGGCGCAGTGGCTCACGCCTGTAATCCCAACACTTTGGGAGGCCAAGGTGGGCAGATCACCTGAGGTCAGGAGGTCGAGATCAGCCTGGCCAACATGGCGAAACTCCATCTCTACTAAAATACAAAAATTAGCTGGGCGTGGTGGCATGCGCCTGTATTCCCAGATACTCGGGAGTCTGAGGCAGGAGAATCGCGTGAACCAGAAAGGCAGAGGTTGTGGTGAGCTGAGATTGCGCCGTTGCACTCCAGCCTGGGCAACAAGAGGGAAACTCTGTCTCCAAAAAAAAAAAAAGAGAGAGAGAGAGAGATGAGCTCTTGCTGTGTTGCCCAGGCTGGAGTGCAGTGGCTATTCACAGGCACAAACATAGCACCCTACAGCCTCAAACTCCTGGTCTCAAGTGATCCTCCTGCCTCACCTTCCCAAGTAGCAACAGTTTTCCTATGTTAGATAACTGCAACTCCATTTCACCAGTTGTTTGAGCAAAAAGCTTTGCTCTGTCGCCAGGCTGGAGTGCAGTGGTGCAATCTTGGTGCACTGTAACCTCTGCCTCCTGGGTTCAAGCGATTCCCCTCCCTCAGCCTCCCAAGTAGCTGGAACTACAGGCACGCACCACAACGCCTACCTAATTTTTTGTATTTTAGTAGAGACGGGGTTTCACCATGTTGGCCAGATGGTCTCGATCTCCTGACCTCGTGATCAGCCCACATCAGCCTCCCAAAGCGTTGGGATTACAGGCGTGAGCCACCATGCCCAGCCTTTTTTTTTTTGAGACAGAATTTTGCTCTTGTTGCCCAGGCTGGAGTGCAATGGCCTGATCTCAACTCACTGTACTTCAGCCTCCCAGGTTCAAACAATTCTCGTGCCTCAGCCTCCTGAGTAGCTGGCATGCACTTCCATGCATAACTTTTTTTACTTTTAGTAGAGACAGGGTTTCACCATGTTGGTCAGCCTGATCTTGAACTCCTGACCTCAGGTGATCCTCCTGCCTCAGCCTCTCAAAGCACTGGGATTACAGGCGTGAGCCACCAAACCCGGCCTCTTTCTTAAAATTCTGATATATTTCTCTAGCATATTTTAACTGCTTTTGTTAGCAGAATGGACAATGACTAAATTTTAGCACATTCTTTTCAATTAAATAGGTTATAGTGCATAGTCACAGATCGAAAGAGCTATGGAATACATATGCATCAGAAAAGCAATTTGTGTTCCATACACAATCAATGCTAAATGTAGTGTAAGGACAGATCAATTCTGCAAAATCAGAGATGGTGATATAAGCATCTGCTTTCAGTCAATGAAGGTTAGAAAGGGGCCAAGCAATGAAGAAACACTGAGAAAAATCAATCCTAATTATATATTTATAAATCACTCTAGCCGTAGTACCAATAATACTTTGTGAAAAGAGTATTTCAGCTTTTGTGTCTTGGGGCAAAAATAATTTTCAAATTATTTTAATAATAATGGGATTACTCCAAATATATGACAAAGAACAGTCATCAGCAGCTGGAGTTTTCCCTACTGGTCACGGCTGCACAGAAATAGCCATGGATTTGTTTAAAATATTACATTTTTGATAAAAGCACAGAGAACAGGAGTAAAGAAAAGTTGTCTTGCTATTATTTGTGGGTTTCGTTTCTATTTACATTGTGAAGGCACTGTGGAAGATGTAAGGAAAGACACTGTGATGAAGAGTCAAGAGTAGGAACAAAAAGGAGGGGCCCGGGCATGGTGGCTCACACTAGTAATCCCAGCACTTTGGAGGCTGAGGTGGGAGGACTGCTTGAGCCCTGGAGTTCAAGACCAGCCCGGGCAACATAGTGAGATCCCCATCTCTTAAAAAAAAAAAAAAAGAGGGAGGAAGTCTAACAATACAAATGAGAGCACAAGAGGGAAGAATGAGAGATCTGGGAGGACATTTAATGCTAGAAGGGAAGATGTATTGACCGTCATATGAAGGAAACAAATACAGAAACAGATTTAGGTTCAGTAAAATAGCTTCCATAGGACTCTAACTTAACAGCTGAAGAAGCAGCTGCTTTAAGAAGCAGAATTTCTTACTGTGGCAGTTTTCTAATGAAGGTTTTTGAAGGATTTCCTCTATGGGTAAACTATACTACATGATGGCAAAGAAACTCTGAACTCCATCATCCTAAAAGCACAAAGTTTGTAATTTCTAGTTTCCTTCTCCTCAGTCATAGGGCCTTGACTCTAACCTTTTAATAACAGTTATTTCAGAACTGGGGTTTTCATATAAAGCACACATCCATGAGTCTGATTTCAGAACACAAATCTGTTCTTAGTATTTATGAAGAATTAATCTCAGCATTGTGCTACAGACCTCTTACTACCAGTTGCTCTCCTGTTTTCTCTCAGTATATCATCTCCCAGGAACAAAGCAAATAGAGTTGCTAGGAGGCAGTCATGAGATGACTCCAAATGAAACGAAAGAACAGACACCAGTAGCTTGAGTTTTCCCTACTGGTCAGAGCTATGCAGAAATAGCCATGAGGAGGGGGTATCCAGAATGAAGAAAATTTCCTGGTTGATCTCCACTCTTTTAATATTGAGATTTCAAAAAAAAAAAAAAAAAAAAACTGCTGAAAACTCTTCATGGGAAAATTCCCTAACAATTAAAAACAACTATATTTTATTGAGTGTGTACTATGTCCAGATACTGTAGTATTCACTTTTCGTTTGATACTTGGCTAAAAGAACAGCTGGGCATGGTGGCTCACGCCTACAGTTTACAGCACTTTGGGAGGCTGAGGTGAAACAATTACTTGATCCCAGAAGTTCAAGACCAGCCTGAGTGACATAGTGAGATCCTGCCCCTACAAAAAATTTTTAAAAATTAGTTGGGCATGGTAGCACGTGGCTGGAATCCCAGCTACTTGGAAGGCTGAGGCAAGAACTGCTTGAGCCCAGGATATTAAGGTGCAGTGAGCTATAAGACTGCACCACTTGGCTCATGCCTGTAATCCCCACACTTTGGAAGGCCAAGGCGGGCAGATCACCTGAGGTGAGGAGTTCGAGATCAGCCTGGCCAACACAGTGAAACCCCATCTCTACTAAAAATATAACAATTACTTAGGCATGGTGGTGCACACCTGTAATCCCAGCTACTTGAGAGGCTGAAGCAGGAGAATCGCCTGAACCCAGGAGGCAGAGGTTTCAGTGAGCCGAGATTCGGCCACTGCACTCCAGCCTGGGCAGCAGAGTGAGACTTTATCTCCAAAAAAAAAGATTGCACCACTGTAACCTAGCCTGGGTGACAGAATGACACCCTGTCTCTAAAAAAAAAATAAAATAAAATTCAGGGGGAAGGAAGGGAGAAAAAATAAATAAAATTCTGAACATAGAATTATAGAATTTTAGAGTGGCAAAGTACTTGAGAGATCTGATTCAACTCTCATTGTGCAAATGAGACTAAGGTTAAGTGATTTCCCCCAAGTAACATAGTTGGAGGCAGAGTCAGAACACAGAATCAGACCTACGGAAAAGATGAGCCTTTAACTTACAACTGGCATTAATGGCAGCCTCCTTAGTCACTAGTTCTCCTTATTGCTAGTTCTCCTTATTGCTAAGTCTGGAGGAGACACAAAGCACAAATTTTAAGTCCCAATATGAGAGAAAGGAATGCACTTTCCCCAAACTCATTAAAAAGGTTAAAAAGCAGCCATAAAAAAGAATGAGTTCATGTCCTTTGCAGGGACATGGATGAAGCTGGAAGCCATCATTCTCAGCAAACTAACACAGGAACAGAAAACCAAACACTGCATGCTCACACTCGTAAGTGGGAGCTGAACAATTAGAACACATGGACACAGGGAGGGGAACATCACACACAGGGGCCTGTCGAGGGGTAGGGGGGAAGGGGAGGGAGAGCATTAGGAAAAATACCTAATGCATGCAGGGCTTAAAACCTAGATGATTGGGAGGCTGAGGCAGGAGAATCGCTTGAACCCGGGAGATGGAGATTGTGGTGAGCCGAGATCGTGCAATTGCACTCCAGCCTGGGCAACAAAGGCGAAACTGCCTCAAAAAACAAAAACAAAAACATAAAAACAAAACAAAACAAAAAAACAACAACAACAACAAAAACCTAGATGATGGGTTGATAGATGCAGCAAACCACCATGGCACAGGTATACCTATGTAACAAACCTGCACATTCTGCACATGTATCACAGAACTTAAAGTAAAATTTAAAAAAAATTTTAAAAAGGGTAAAAAAAAGTCAGCAGACAATTATAAACATCTGTCAGATAAGTAGACTGCGAGAGCTGTTCCAACAGGCATGTCAAAAAATATAGTTCTTACAAAGTATGCAACCTAAGGAAAACTTCAAATATAAAGTAACATTTCAAAATGAAATAGTGGCAATTAATCTACATTTCTGGGCTTGGACCATGATGGCTCTACCACTTTAGCTACGTGACCTTAGGGAAGTTTCTTATCCTCTCAGCCTCGGTTCCTCAAAATGAAGAGGTAACTTACAAGAGCATTTAAAGATCAAATATAAAGCCAAAATTATAATGTACACTGCCTGGCACATAGGATGCACTCATGATGCTGTTATTATAACAAAGCTGCTTATCACTTCCCATTTACATTTATGAACTTCTCAAATAACTATTCAAATGTTGAAAAATCCATATCTTGCAGATGGAATAATTTTTAGAAACTAAAACAAGGCTAAAACAAAAATAAATCTTAATAAAGTCTATCGCTCCTCTGATAGAGAACCAAGACTCTCTTCCTCTGGTAGTGGGGGAAGTCAGATTTCGTATCCTTTTCCTCCTTCATTAATCTTCCGATTCTCATTCTCAGTCTGAGTTCATACTCCCAGTTCAGTCTCATCTACTGCCATTACCCAAAACACAATCCAGGAAGGCCTAGCACAGACATATTCTCATGTTGATTTATCCGTACACAAGAAAGAATACTGGTAGAGTTAGATGATTTGAAAACTGAAGTCTTTGGACATTTAAAATAAAGAGAGGCTGAGATTTTTTTCTTGGACCACACAGAACTGAAGGCCCCAAAACTATGCAAAATACAAATACAAAAACCACATAAAACTTTTTGCCTGTTTTTATTTCCAAATAGTTTCCACATAAAATTCTCCTATGATTTGAATTGTATTAAGATTGCTCATAGTAGGATAAACAATAATTTACCCATTCTCTGACATTAAAGACAACCATTTATCTGCTGCCACTTTATAATCTAACCAAACGTAGACATTTTTAAGATAATAGAGAAAATATCTTTAAGCACCCTGTCACCTTGGAGCTGAGTTAAAAGCCAAGAGTGCCATTTTACAGTTTTAGGTCAAAAGGCCAATCAAGTTGAAGGCAGTCTCTGGAAACAGAGACTAGTGTACAAGTTGCTATCTTTCCAACTCAACTATGATCAGAGCATGAAATCTGTCCTTTATTAACCTCAATCTTCCTTCACAAAAGACATCTGAATTAGTTATAGACATATATACCTCCAAAAGAAAGGTCATGGGAAACATGTCAACACTTTCAGATCAAGGAAGGATTCTCAGACAGAAAAGGCGCTAGGATGCTTCTATATAGCAACAGATGCCAATGGAGAGCATTTCACAAAAGTAACATCTGTGATTATTTTTTATTTTTAAAAGCCTTCTTTTTATACAAGTACAGAAGACTGCCCAAATTGTTAAGTATGTAATGATGAATTTTCACAAAGCAAACACACTCACCTAACTAGCACCCAGGTCAAGAAGTAACATTTACCAGAACGTGGGAAGTTCTCTTCATACCCACTTCTAGTCACTACTCAACCCCCAGAGTAACTGGTAGCCTCCAACAGAGCCAAGAAAAGTCCAAAATCCTTTACTGGTTGTTTCAAAAAACCAAACCAACCAACCAAACAAAAAACACCAGAATCTAAAATAGCTTGGCAAAATAGTATCTTTGACTTTCACAGTCTAAAGTTAGGATATGACTACTTTTACTGCTTTCCTGCCACTCGATATGTTGTGAGCCAAGTGCACAGAAAGGAGGGGTAAAGAAACTGGCTTCGACTGAGTCCCCATTCTAAGCCTCAGATACTGAGCTCTGCAACAACCTGGGAGGGAGTTTTTACTGATGAGGCTCAATGAGAACAAGCAACTTTCTCAATGCTATGTGCCAAGTAGTGGAGCCGGGATGCAAAACCTTGTGCTCATTCCACTACATCCAGAGTCCTCGTTATGTTCTGCCACCCACTGGGTTCTGTAAAAACACCCCCAGGGACACCAGAGGGAGACCAGAACAATCCCTACCCTGGCTTTGCCCAGAGCAGTGCCTTTTAAAAAAACTATTTTATACAGTGGGGCTCTGTATACAATTTCAAATGAAGGAAGGGTTTCACATAAAAAACAGCCTATATGCCAGGGAATAGAGATAGCAAGGTCTAGAATCTTCTGTTTTCATTATTCTGTGTAATACTAAAAGCAAATTTTATTTTTTTCTAAATAGGTAATTAATGATACAAAATTCATAAGGTACAGAAGATATACGGTGAAAAATAGTAATTTGCTTATTTTGTCCCCCAGGTACCTGGTTCTCCCCCATAGTTTCTAGTTCCAGTTTCTTACATAGTCTACTAGAGAATGACTATGCACATTTAAACAAAGATTACCCACAGAGTAGGAAAAATACCCAGAGAGTAAGATATTATACACAGTACTCTGTACCTTATGTATATCATTTTAATGTATATCAATGATTTAAGAGTATTTGGTAAAGGTTACTAACATAAACAATGCTTCTTCATTTCACTATAGTTTCTCATTTCAAGTTAGTGATAATCTGCCACTACCCCTGAAAGGTAAAGAAAATATTGTACTACTGAAATAGGCTGTTCCAGAAAAATGAGAAAAAGAAAACACTAAATCCTATCATGAAGGATCGAAAACTTTCTAAATTTTACACATGGTGAAATGGAAGAATGCTCAAGGAATTTTAGAACTAGTTTCAGGTTAAAAGACTCTGTTGAAAATCAAAACCCCTTGGGCCACCAACCACTTGGAGTTCTGCTTCCCCCCTTAGTAATCTTAACCTTACACATAGATTAAATACTCACGAGCACCAGTGTTACAAGTTTAGCATGGCAGGGCTGGAGGCCTCAGAAGTTATCCAAACAGTGGAGGACATCCCTAAGCCTCTGTGCTGCTAGGATCTCAAGCTTCCACAGGCCGTTTACTGACTTGCTGCCACCCACGAGTTACCACTGTTCTCTGGCCCTCCTCTCCAGTCAGGCATCAGGACCACCCACTAGAACCATTATTTTTCTTTTCTGCCTCAGTCTTCTCTATTCCAGGCAAAATGGTTCTTAATCTCTCCTGGCAGATTTTATTTTTCAGCTTAAGCATATTTACAGGTGGTGTGGAAATTAATTTCCCAGCACTAAGCTGTATTTGTGCAGGCCTCCTGGTTAGGAAACTGGTTTAAATACTCACTTTTTCTTCCATTAACCAAATATCTGAGGGAGAGCAAGTCAATTAATTTTTTGGAGACTCTCAGTTTTATCAACTGTAATAATGTTAGATTAGATGATGTTTGAATCTCTAAAGATATCTGAATCACAGAGGGGAAACAACATTTTTCTCCAATATTCTCTTTTAAGGAAAAAGAAGGTAAACTGCAAGAAAATAAGCTGACATTAGGAATTTTTTATGGATGGAAAAAAAAGACAAAGAAACAAAATATATACACGTAAAGTGCCAAAAGACACACAAACCCCAAACTCCCCTATGTGATTGCCAGTGCCTGCGCTGGAGTCAGATTCCAGCCCAATTTTCCAGATGACAGTTCTCTACAAGAACTGATGTTTTAAATTACTGCCATAAGGGACTACAAGATCTTAAATCATTGATGAAAATATAACTGTTTTCCCTATGCTCTAGTTCATAATGCAGGGAAAGTGCCTTGATACACTTCAGAGAACTAAAAGGACGTTCTTGTTAGCCAAATAATTCAATTAACTGGAACCAGCATTATGGTGGAGCTTTTAGTGCTAAAAAGAAGTACTTTAGAGCTATTATTTACTGTAGGCATACACATACCAAGCATCATACTAAGTGCTTTACAAGCATTTTCCCATTTAATACTCAATTTCTGTGAGAAAATCAGGGCTCTTGAGGCAAGTGATGGAGCAGGAATCTCAACTAGGCCTGACTACAAAGCCCATGCTCTCAATCACTGACAAAAAAACAAATAGAAACAATCTATCTGAGCAAGAAATTATGTGACACTTCTATCAACAGACTACATTTCTGTTCATATATACATATAAACTCACATACCAAAATATTCTTCCAACATTTTAAATTAGAAAAATCAAATTAACAATGTATTTATTTCTTTCTGTGGGGTCAGGGAGACAGGGTCTTGCTCTGCTGCCCAGGCTGGAGTGCAGTGTCACAATCATAGTTCACTACAGCCTCGACCTCCTGGGCTCAAGCGATCCTCCCACCTAGCCTTCCAAGTAGCTGGGAACACAGGTACATGCTACCATGCCTAGCTAGTTTTTAAATTTTTTGTAGAGACAAAGTCTTGCTATGTTGCCCAGGCTGGTCTTGAACTCCCAGGCTCAAGCAATCCTCCCTGAGCCTCCCAAGGTGCTAAGATTAAAGGTGTGAGCCACCGCAATTTAGAATAGAAAATTCTTAAGTCAATTAATCTAGAGTTTTATGTAAAGCAAAATACATACAAAAGCTTTCAATAGTTGTTCCATTAATTGTCAAATAGTTAATCTCCAAATACAATGTAGCTGAAGAGTACTTTTTAGAAAATGATTCCTATATTCATTTAAAGCCATGTTAGCTTGCTCCAGAAATACTGACCAATCACACTCTCTGACTTGGCAGGCTCTCTTACTCCTCTATGCCTTTGCATACACTGTTTGTCCTGCCCAGAATGCTTTCCCCAACTTGTGCAGCTGGCAAAACACACTTTTCCTTCAAATCCCTCTAAGTGTACTATCCTGTGAATTTCCCATGCAGAGACAGACTTAAGCTTCCTCTACACTGCCGCTGTCCCCTTTTTGAACCTCCATTATGTACGGTGGTTGCTGAAGTACACTGCAATGATCTGTTTATCCATCATTTTTCCTCAAGACTGATAGCTGATCAAAGACAGAAACGATGCATTTTCATCTATACATTTCTCAGTCCCTAATGCAGAATACAGACCAACACACTTGGGGTTTATTACTTTACTTAACTAGTTAATATAAACCAACAGATTATAAATATTTAGAATTTTTCCAGAGACCATTAATTTGTATTATCTACTTGAACTATCCTAGCAGGCTCTCCTATGATTCTAGTTTTCAGATAGGCAGGATAGGGGCTGTTTTTTGAAGATATCCAATGAACAACTAAGCAGTGTACAAAGCATTGTGGTAGGTAATGTGGAAGACACAAAAATCAGGGGCTCCATCTCATGGGATTGCCGTAAAGCGGAGGGCACAAATGTTTATAATTGTTTCAACAGGTTGTTCAATAAGAACACTAGTAGAAATAAAAAGTGCTACAGAATGGAAGGGCTTTATGATTATGACTAAGAAGAGTGAGGAAAGGCCTGACATTTAATGACAACATTCAGGTTGGGCCTTGACGGACAGAAAAGAACATTCTACATCAGGGAACAAAGAGCATGAGCAAAAAGGTTCAGAAATGTAACAAATGTATATTATACATTTTAAAGCTTCTAAATTTTACAGATACAGAAAGAAAGGGCATGGTGTGGAAGTCTTGTATTCACATATATGAAAATCACAAGAATTATAACAGCATCAAAGAAAACAAATATATCACATATATCCCTTCTCTTAACTAACAAGTATTCTTGGGGACATCCTCAGCTGCTATCAGCCCATTAGGTTAACTCACTGACAAAGAGATCTAGCAATCACTAAAAGATACTAAATTTTAGGCTGGGTGCAGGGGTTCACACCTGTAATCCCAGCACTTTGAGAGGTCAAGGAGGGAGAATTGCTTGAGCCCAGGAGGTTGAGGCTACAGTGAATCGTGTTCGCACCACTGCACTTCTGCCTGGGCAACAGAGTGAGACCCTATCTCCCCACCTCCCCCCACCAAAAAAAAAAAGATACTAAATTTTATTTCAAGTCTGGGCACGGTGGCTCACTCCTGTAATCCCAGCACTTTGGGAGGCTGAGGCAGGTGGATCACCTGAGGTCAGGCGTTTTGAGACCAGCCTGACCAACATGGTGAAACGTCGTCTCTACTAAAAATACAAAAATTTGCCAGATATGGTGGCAGGAACCTGTACTCCCAGCTACTCAGAAGACTGAGGCAGGAGAATCGCTTGAACCTGGGAGGCAGAGGTTGCGGTGAGCCAACATCGTGCCAACACACACACACACGCACGCACGCATGCACACACACACACACACACTTTAATACACTAACCACCAAATAGGCTTGATTTTTAAATGTATTCTAAGTAAATATATTTTAATACAACTAGAAATTTTATGTAGTACTTTAAATAATATTAACAATAATAATAGCATCTGACACCTAGTCAGTGGCACATACTCTAAAAGTGGTTTCACATGTATTCACTCATTTACTCTTCACAATGACCATATGAGATAGGCAGGATTATTACTCCTATTTTATAGATGAAGAAACTCAGTCATAGAAAAGTGAAGTAAGCTGTCCAAGCTGACAAAGTAAATGACAGAGCCAGATTCAGACTTCTGTCTGGCTGTAGAGTCTGGGCTCTTAGCCACTATCTGCACTCATGCATGCACACAAACACACGTACGCACACACCTGAATTTAAATAATAGTGTACATATAATTTTGTGCTTGGGAAAAACCCACAAATTTTCTTCATTATGTAACATTGACTTTAAAACTTAAAAAAAGAGTAAAATACACATATCATAAAACTTACCATCTTAGCCATTTTTAAAGCATACACTCAGTAGTGTTACGTACATTCACACTGTTGTGCAACCAACTAGAACTCTCTTCATCTTGCAAAACTGAAACTCTATACTCTTTAAATAACTAACCCCCATTTCCCCTGGCAACCACTATTCTACTCTCTGTAGATTCCAAAAGTATGTAGGACATGAATTTAACAATCTTAGGTACATAATACTGATTTTTAACACCTGGAAATGGTTCTGTTTAGTTGATTTATTATAATTATATCTTAATGTGTTTTGATTATCAAAGATGAATGTGTGCTTTTTCTATTTCTTGTATGAAATGTTCATGTTAATACAAAGTTTATAAACTTGAAGCATGATAATAGTAACATTTGACAACACTCTTCTTCAAACACATTAGTTCTTATCTTGATTATTTTTGCTAGAATATACTTTTTTTTTTTTTTTTTTTGAGGTAGGGTCCTGCTCTGTCATCCAGGCTGGAGTGCAGTGGCATGATCATAGCTCCTGCAGCCTTAAGCTCCTAGGCTCAAGCTATCCTCCTGCTTCAGCCTCCTGAGTAGCTAGGACAACAGGCATGTGCCACCATGCTGGCTAATTTTTTATTTTTTTGCAGAGATGGGGGCTTGCTATTTTGCCCAAGATGGTCTCAAATTCCCAGCCTCAAGCAATCCTCACACCTCAGCCTCCCAAAGTGCTGGGATTACAAGTGTGAGCCATCGCATCTGGCCCTAGAATATAATTTTTAAAGAAAATCTGTATTTCTGAACAATTTATATATACTTTGAATATTAATTTTTATAATTGAGGTTTGTTTAAAGCAGAGTACAATTTTGTGTAAAAAAATTAAAATTCCATTGTCAATTAAAAGACACATCAAAATTCAGAAACCAACATGGTAGATTAAAAAAAGCGGGGAAAAAAGATCAAATTTTAAAACTGGGAAAGACTAAACTTCAATGGGTACTAAAACTAAAGAAACACAAGAAATAAATTAACTATAAAAATCGAAATAATGGGTCGGACACAGTGGCTCAAGCCTGTAATCAGTCCCAGCACTTTAGGAGACTAAGGTGGGTGGATCATGAGGTCAGGAGTCCGACACCAGCCTGACCAACATGGTGAAACCGTGCCTATACTAAAAATGCAAAAATTAGCCGGGCATGGTGGTGTGCACCTGTAATCCCAGCTACTCAGGATGCTGAGGCAGGAGAATCACTTGAACCTGGGAGGCAGAGGCTGCAGTGAGCCGAGATCACGCCACTGTACTCCAGCCTGGGCGACAGAGCAAGACTCCATTCTCAAAAAAAAAAAAAATCGAAATAATGATTACTTTTGAGCAGAAATCATGAGAAAGTCATGATTAGATGTATATATGGAAGGGGCTGCTGGGGTAGCTGTCAAAGGTTTATTTATGTATTATTTATTTATTTCCTAGAGACAGGATCTCACTTTGTCATCCAGGCTGGAATACAGTGGCACAATCACTGCTCACTGTAACCTCAAACTCCAGGGCTCAAGTAATTCTCCTACCTTGGCCTACCAAGTGACTAAGGCTACAGGCATGTGCCACCACACCCAGCTAATTTTCTTACTTTTTGTAGAGACAGAGTTGCTCAGGCTCAAAGTTTTATTTTTTGACCAAACCGTGGTTGTAAGGATGTTAACCTTATAGTAATTCATTGGGCTATAGATTTTTTATTTATTATTATTATTTTTAAAAATTTATCCTAAGTAAACCAGCAAAGGAAGCTACAGATTTGTTAATGTTGATTTCTGTTTCTGTATTTTACAATAGAAAGGCTAAAAGAAAAAGTTTAATTCCGTTCTTTGAATAGTTTGAAAATATTAAATTTTCCTTTAGTTAAAATCACACAAATGACCGACAATTATAGTTATAAAATCAAGACAAATATTCATAGAAAAATGGAAAGTAATATTATTCCAGAGTTTTAATAATGTTCTAAAAATATGCAGTCTATGTTAACATAAGCTGATTTTTACAAATAATTTGAAAAATAAGAAAACAAAAGAGATTTTGGGTAAATGAATTAAGAGAAAATATACCTTATTATAGTAAATGATTTTTATGAAGACCAATGAATGAGGAATTAATGTACAACTTTAAAATTAGAATAAATTTCTTCACAGCAATTATATTTAATAAATACAAAGTCAGAGAGTACAACTTTTTAAAAATGAAAGACAAAATTAAACTATTAAAAAGCATTATGCACAAAAATCACAAACACAGCCTGAGAGTTTGGGGGAAAGTACTAACCAGTTACTGCCAGCAGCTGTGAAACTCTCACCTCCATTTCCTCCCGATGAGACCTGTCTCTATCTTCAAATTCGCGTGTCCTTCTCCGAGCCTCTTCAAAGGCCTGTTGTGCTAATGCATCCTCCTGCTGTCAGAATACATGAAACACCTATTTTAATTTTGATTTATAAAAAAAAATACAAGATTTGGGCTTTTTTTTTTTTTTTTTTCCTGAAACAGTGGCCAGGCACAGTGGCTCACACCTGTAATCTCAGCACTTTGGGAGGCCGAGGCGGGCAGATCACTTGAGGTCAGGAGTTCGAGACCAGTCTGACCAACATGGTGAAACCGCATCTCTACTAAAAATACAGAAATTAGCTGGATGTTGTGGTGCATGCTTGTAATCCCAGCTATTTGGGACGCTGAGGCAGGAGAATAGCTTAAAACCCAGGAGGCGAAGGTTGCAGTGAGCCGAGATCGTGCCATTGCACTCCAGCCTGTCTCAAAAAAAAAGGAAAAGAAAAGAAAAGAAAAGGAAAAAAAAAAAAGAAACAGCATCCCGCTCTGTTACTCAGGCTGGAGTACAAGTGCAGTGGTGGAATCATAGCTCAACGCAACCTGAAAATCATAGGCTTAACCCCATTACAGCAATTCTCCTGCCTCAGCCTCCCAAGCAGCTGGTCTACAGGCACGCACCACTGCGCCTGGTTAATTTTTTTTTTTAGTTTTTGTAGAGACTGGGTCTTGCTATGTTGACCAGGCTGGTCTCAAACTCCTGGCCTCAAGAGATCCTCCCGTCTCGGCCTCTCAAAGTGCTGGGATTACAGGTGCAAGCCACCTTGTCCAGCCTTTTTTATTCCGACGGAAACAAACAGCAGAGTATTTCTGAAACATCAACACCATTAAAAAAAATGTTAGAGGTACTTTTAAAAGAAAATTTCAGTATTTCATATTTTATGCTACACCTTGGAAACATGTCATGTTAATCATATTCTAACAATTGAAAATGCTCTTCCGTTTTCTTTACCTACTTAATCCTACTCATCAAAATAAAATCTTGATCAATACAATATTTAAGGCTAAAAAATGTGGTAAATACTTCTATCATTTGGGGAAAAGAAAGGCTCTATGAACTAAAGCCAGAAATATAAATGAAGATGAACACCACTGACTACACAAATGTTGGAAACTTCTGGACAACAAAAAGCAAATAAAATCTCAAGGGAAATTATTAAGGAAAATATATTTATTAACATATAACAAATCTGTCTTTTGCCAGTTAGTGGCTAAAGATCTGCACATGAAGGAAACCCAGATACCTCAGGACTCATTGTGTCTAAAAAGGTAACCAACTTAAACTTTCTCCTCTACTCTTTTTTGGTCTCTGTTGGTGGCACAATTTTTTTTTCTGCGAGAAATCTGAGCCATCATCTTTGACTCTTCACTCTCTCCTTGTCTGCACAATCAATCAACCGCTAAGTCCTACCCACTTGATGTCCTATACATTTTTGGAATCTTCAGTCTCCTCTTCATTCCTATAAAAAATTTCCTAGTTCAGGCCCCTAAAATCTCACTTGGACCATTGCAAAAGTCTCCTCAACAGTCTCTCCTTGCTTCCATTTGGTCACTCCTCAACCCAATCTACCACACAGCCATTGGAGTATGCCTTTAAAGCACAATCTAACCTCAATGCCCCCAACTTAAAAAAGCTCCCTCACTGCATATAGCCCAGGATGCTTGGCCTTTTCCGCCACACACTTCTGAATACTAGATTTTTTTTTTTTTTTTTTGAGACAGAGTCTCACTCTGTTGCCCAGGCTGGAGTGCAGCAGTGTGATCTCTGCTCACTGCAACCTCCCAGGTTCAAGCAATTATCTTGCTTCAGCCTCCCGAGTAGCTGGGACCACAGGTGTGCATCACCATGCCCGGCTGGTCTTGAACTCCTGACCTCAAGTGATTTGCCTGACTTGGCCTCCCAAAATCCTGGGCTTATAGGCATGAGCCACCGTGCCTGGCCAGAATACCAGGAGTTTTGATGGTACACTTGAAGAAACTAAAAGATCCAAAACAATACCAGAAAAGTCATCAATACTACTCACTTTCCTAGATTCACTGCAGCAAGGGGTGGCCACGTAACTCAGTTGTAGCCAATGAGACAGAAACACAAGTCACCTAATGGGGCTTCCAAGAAAGTTTGAGACATTTCACCATTCCACCTTCTTAGGAACTGATGCAGTGCTCAGAGATGCAGCAGCCATCTTGCAAACATAATAATGAGGACATGGTCACACAATGAGCATGGTACAGCAGCAAGATTAAAAGACCTCATATCACGTCGGGGTCAAAAAAAAAAAAGACCCAGGGCCTCTGATAACATAATTAAGTGCTATACCAGGCCTGTGTACTGCTGGATATCTTGTTCTGTGTGATAAATCCTTTATTTGTCACTGTCAGTGGGGTTTTCTAATACTCAAAATTTTCAGTGACAATGTCTATAACGTAAACAGAATGGAAAGATGTAATCAAATTCCCATTCTTATGATGCACTTACTAGCTTTATAACCCAGGGCAACATTATTTCATTTCTCTAAGCCTCAGTAAATTCACATGTAAGAAAGGCAGAGTAATACTTTATAACAAGACTGTTGTAAAGATTAAATAACACATAAAAAGTGCTTAAGCATACTGACAGCATTCAGTAAATGCTATTATTCAACGAGCACGTATGGATACATAAAATTCAAACATTTGACTGAACATCATAACATGGACCTACTATATTCTCAGGACATACTATACGAGCCAGAGGTATCTGCAAAAGAATGCTGTTCCCAATTTCCCACGGCTTTCTATGCACTTAGGTATCAACTGGGACACATCTGCTGATGACAGGAAAAAACTGTGGGCCTGGTGTGGTGGCTCACACCTATAAGCTCAAGCACTTTGGGAGGCCAAGGCCGGTGGATCACCTGAGGTTGGGAGTTCAAGAGACCAGCCTGGCCAACATGGTGAAACCCCGTCTCTACTAAAAAACAAATACAAAAAATTAGCCAGGCATGGTGGCAGGCCCCTGTAATCCCAGCTACTCGGGAGGCTGAGGCAGAAGAATCACTTGAACCCCTGAAGGCGGAGGTTGCGGTGAGCCGAGATCACTCCACTGCACTCCAGCCTGGGCAACAAGAGCAAAACTCCATTTCAAAAAAAGAATAAAAAGTATTATTAATATTTGCAGCAAAATAAGCCTGGAGATATTTAGTAGCCTTCACTTTCTTGTTCCATCTTCTGTTTTGATCTTTTCTTTACTCTCTTTTTTAGAGAAAGGGTCTCGCTCTGAAGCCCAGGCTGCAGTGCAGTGGTGTGATCACAGCTCACTGCAGCCTCAACCTCCCAAGCTCAAATGATCCTCCTGCCTCAGGCTCCCAAGTAGCAGGGACTACAGGTGTGTGCCACCAGAGCTAATTTTTAAATTTTTTATAGAGAGATGAGGTCTCGCTGTGTTGTCCAGACTGGTCTTGAACTCCTGGTATCAAGTGATCCTCCTGCCTCAACCTCCCAAAGTGCTGGGATCGCAGGAATGAGCCACTGTGCCCAGCTTGTCTTGGTACTTTCTAATGACATGTGAGACGTATGTGCAGTGAACAGAATTCACACTTTAACAAATGGTAAAATGGAAAGACAATCAGCAATTACCAGTATTATCCTGATCCTTTCCTGCTGCAATCTAACACCTCCCTTTCAAGGACAGCATAAAGGGCAGCTGCTAATAAAAACCACGTGCTCACCCACAAAGTAGGCTCAAATGGCTAGGAACAACCAACTCCATTCAGGTTTGGGTAGGATAAGGTTTTCAGTTCTTCCGTCCCCACCAGCCACTTGTTACACTACTAGTCTGTTACTCCAAAGTCTATACCACAACCTGCACAATGTAGCCAGGTGGGGTCATCATAAAACATGGTTGGGTGTAAATGAAATCCATGTGGAAAATAAAGGCTTAGCAGTTCTGTCATAGAGCATACACAGAATATTCTGACCACTCTTGTTGTAGTAATTCTCTCTTCACTGTATTTAAATTGTCTTTATTTACTGACTAAATCTACAACTATATATATTTTACAGTTCGGCATTCTTGTTGTAGTAATTTTCTCTTCACTGTATTTAAATTGTGTCTTTATTTATTGTCTAAATCTACAACTATATATATTTTACAATTCGGTCGGTAACACTTACCTTTCTGCAGCAGAGTTTAAAAACTGGAAGTTCATGCTTAATTAAAAAATTAAGAATCAAATTTGTTTCCAAGAAAGTTGATGATGAACATCTAATTTGCACAAAATATCGACATTTACTATTCTCTGTGGGGACCAGAATATCACTGATCACATGAAAACCAAAAGAAATAAATCTGCTGAAGAAGCATCAGTATTTACATAAAAGACAATCAGTATGTGCAGCTGCAAATGGTACATTTAACACATCAATCTGTAGCACGTAACTTCACTTAAATGACTCTTCCAAATTAATTTCACCCACATTTTTGTGCATATGTAAAAAGTAAAGCTGTTTATACGTTACTTCATGAACAGAAAAACCTTGCAAACAAAAAGACACTGATTTTACAGCAGTGTCATCAGGTACTTCAAATAGAAAATTCATCAATTCCAATAATGGTTCAATTTTTCTAATCCAATCATGGAATCAAATAAAACTTTGCAAGGTCATTATATTGAAGGTGAAATATTGTTTTGTGATTGCCAAAACAAAGTCATTTAAAAAGTACAACAATGAAGATAAAATTATTGGCTTATATTGGTAATACAAATGTTGGTGGAACACATATTGTATAAGAAAATACCATTCTCATTGAATTAGAAATCTACTAGGAACTAGTAGTGGTACACATATAATTTATAACTGCATCCAAAGAAATGAAACATTCTATCCTTTAGAAGTTATAGTTTATATAACTTACAAATATCTTTATATATCCACAGTTAAAGTAACTGAACTGTAGAATTTTGACAAAGCTGATGATGAATTAAAAAAATAATCTCATGACAGTACACACTGGATTTTTAGAAAACTTGAGTCTCAAGAACTATGCTAAAACCAACCTAGTTCCTACAATAATACTGACCTTCTTTTGGTAAATGAGTCTTTGTAGTAACGTTTTGTTTAAAATTAGTTGGAAATCTCTGATTATTCAATGGTAAATTGCCAAAATCTTCATATTTTTCAAGCTTTTAGAGAATTATATTAAAAAAACCAAGTGTGGCAGATCACCTGAGGTCAGGAGTTCGAGACCAGTCTGGCCAACATGGTGAAACCCTGTCTCTACTAAAAACACAAAAATTAGCTGGGCGTGGTAGAGGGTGCCTATAATCCCTGCTATTTGGGAGGCTGAGGCAGGAGAATGGTTTGAACCCAGGAGCCGGAGGCTGCAGTGAGCTGAGATCGTGCCACTGTACTCCAGCCTGGGAAATGGAAAAAGACTCCATCTCAAAAACAAACAAACAAAAAACAACCAAGTGTGTAAAGAACACATTCAAACTTAAACTAAAAGATGAAAATACAATTTAAATTTGAATCTTTATAACAGTACTCAGAAATATCTTCATTTATAGAAAAACCTTTGAAATATTTTATTGCAGTATTTTACACATATAAAAAAAGTATATGTATCTTAAGGCTATGCTGTCCAATATGACAGCCACATGCCACAGACGACTACCGCAAACTTGAAATATGAATAGTCTATTGGGTACAGTGGCACACACCTGTAGTACCAGGCTGAGGTGGGATGATCACTTGAGCCCAGGAGTTTGTGGTATAGCGAGACCTTGTCTCAAAAAAGAAAAAAAAAATTAATATCAGTTGAGAAGCAATGTAACTAGACTATACACCCTGAATTTCAAATACTCATTACCAAAATAATATATCTCAATACATTTTTATATCGGTTATATGTTCAAATAATACTTTTGGGCATACTGGGTTAAATAAAATGTAAAAATCACACTTGTTTCTTTTTCTAACTTTTAAAATGGGCATCTAGAAAATTTTATTTTTTTCTAGAAAAATTTAAATTACAGTATATGGCTTATATATTAATTCTACAGGACCGCACTGTCCTAAACTCAGCTTGATAAATTTTCACAAATTGAACTCGCCCATATAACTAGAGCCATATGAAGAAACAAAACAGTATCAGCATCCTGGAAGCCTCCTGCTCCATTCCAGTAATTAGCCCCCTCCACCCAAGAGGGCACCATAACCCTTACTTCTAAAGCATGTGTTAACGATGAATAGACTTTGGGCATTTCGGTTTCTGTGCTGCTCTACCCTGTTTCCCTCCTGTTCCTAGAGGTGACCACTATCTATAATTTTGTGAATACTACTTATGGCTTTCCTATTACCAAGAGGCGTTTTGCTTAATTTTGCCTATTTTTTACTTAGTATAAAAAGAAACAAATGGGGGGAAAAACATGTATCGGTTTTACCTGATTTTGTACTTTTACATAAATCGATTCATATAACATGTGCTGTTTTTTAAATCATTTATTTTTTTGAGGCAGTCTGTTGCCCAGGTTGAAGTGCAATGGCGCAATCATGGCTCACTGCAGCCTTGACCACCTGGGCTCAAGTGATCGACCTACCTCAACCTCCCAAGTAACTAGGACTACAAGTGTGTGCCACCATGCCTGGCTAATTTTTAAAATTTTTTTGAGATGGAGTCTAGCTCTGTCACTCAGGCTGGAGTGCAGCGGCGTGATCTCGGCTCACTGCAACCTCTGCCTCCTGGGTTCAAGCGATTCTCCTGCCTCAGCCTCCCAAGTAGCTTGGACTACAGGAAGCCACTACCATACCCAGCTCATTTTTGTATTTTTAGTTGAGATGGGGTTTCACCATACTGGCCAAGCTGGTCTCGAACTCCTGACCTTGTGATCTGCCCACCTCAGCCTCCCAAAGTGCTGGGATTACAGGCATGAGCCACTGCACCCGGTCAATTTTTAAAAATTTTTGAAATTTTTAAATTTCAGGCTCTTCAACTCCTGGCCTGAAACAACCCTCCTGCCTTGGCCTCCCAAAGTGCTGGGATTACAAGGGTGAGGCACCATAACTGGCCTGTTCTGTACCCTCAATATTTTCGAGGAACTCACACATATTGGTGTTAGTTGTAGCTTTTCATTCTCATTGTATTTGTGTGACCACGCACTTTATAAATTTCACTGTTAATGGCCATTTGCGCAGTTTACAATTTCTAGCTATTACTAATAATACTGTTATAAATGTCCTAGCACATATTTTCTGATGAATATGCATATTCACTCCTGTTGCCATCATGCCTTGGAGTAGAACTGCTAGATCACAGTGTATATGTATATATGCATGCGCAGCCTGCACATTTACAGCCAGTTTTCCAAATGTTGTGCCAATCTTACATAACCAACACACCAACTGCTGCTCTATATTCTTGTCAATGTTTAGTATTGTCTTTTTCATTTTAACCATTCTGATGACTGTGTGGTAGTACTGTAGTTTTAATAATTATTTTTCTGATGACCAAGAAAGCTGAGTCCTTTTCATTTGCATAGCCTGTTTGTGAACTGCCTGTTAAATGTCTTTCGCCAATTTCTTTTAGGTTATCTGTGTTTCCTTCCAATGAAAATATTTTCTCACTGAAATGTAAGAGTTCTTTATATACGCACACACACACATATATATGTATTTTTTTTTTGAGATAGAATCTTGCTCTGTTGCCCAGGCTGGAGTGCAGTGACGTGATCTCGGCTCACTGAAACCTCTGCCTCCCAGGTTCGTGGGATTCTCCTGCCTCAGCCTCCTGAGTAGCTGGGATTACAGGTGTGTGCCACCATACCTGGCTAATTTTTGTATTTTTTAGTAGAGATGGGGTTTTGCCATATTGGCCAGGCTGGTCTCGAACTCCTGGCCTCAAGTGATCTGCCCACCCTGGCCTCCCAAAGTGTTGGGATTACAGGCGTGAACCACTGCACCTGGCCTCTACATATTTCATGTAAGTCCTTTGCCAGAAAACATTTTCCACCACTGTTCAAGTTGCCTTTACATTCTCTTAATACTGTCTTTTGATACACAGTTCTTGGTTTTGCCATAATTCGTTATTTATCCATTTATTTACAGTTTAGCATCTTTTGTGTCCTGTTCAAGTTTTTGCCTACTCCAAGGTCACAAAATGATCTTCTCATTTTCCTTTAAAAAGCTTTACTATTTCGGCCCATGCCTGTAATCCCAGCACTTTGGGAGGCCGAGGCGGGTGGATCATGAGGTCAAGAGATCGAGACCAGCCTGGCCAACATGGTGAAACCTCGTCTCTACTAAAAATACAAAAATTAGCAGGGTACGATGGCACGCACCTGTAGTCCCAGCTACTCGGGAGGCTGAGGCAGGAGAATCACTTGAACCCGGGAGGCAGAGGTTACAGTGAGCTGAGATCATGCCACTGCACTCCAGCCTGGTGACAGAGGTAGACTCTGTCTCCAAAAAAAAAAAAAAAAAGCTTTACTGTTTCACATTTTATAAACTGCTATCCATCTGAAATTGATTTTTGTGAATGGTATTAAGGGGCTCTGATATATTTTCCCCTCACAGAAATGTTTTATTGTCCCAGCGCCATTTACTGAAGAGACCTACCGCCTGCCCCCCAACCCTTGTCTGCACTGCAGTGTCACCTTTGTCTTTGTTTATTGCTGGTATATAGAAATGTAACTGATGGTTACTGACCTTGTATTACATCTAATGCCCTGTGAAATTCACGTGTTAGTTTTCTTAATAGTTTGTAAATTATCTTAGATTTTCTAAGTACATGAATCTTCTGCAAATAACAGTTTGGTGTTTTTTTTTTTTTGTTTGAGATGGAGTCTCGCTCTGTTGCCCAGGCTTGGAGTGCAGTGGCACGATCTCGGCTCACTGCAAGCTCCGCCTCCTGGGTTCACGCCATTCTCCTGCCTCAGCCTCCCAAGTAATTGGGACTACAGGTGCCCTCCACCATGCCCGGCTAATTTTTGTAGTTTTGGTTGAGACACGTTTCACCTTGTTGGCCAGGCTGTTCTCGAACTCCTTACCTCAGGTGATTTGCCCGCCTCAGCTTTCCAAAGTGCTGGGATTACAGGCATGAGCCACTGCGCCCAGCCTCATGTTTTTTTGAGATGGAGTCTCACTCTGCTGCCCAGGTTGGAGTGCAGTGGCACAATCTCAGCTCACTGCAACCTCCACCTCCTGGGTTTAAGTAATTCTCCTGCCTCAGCCTCCTGAGTAGCTGGAACCACAGGCACGTGCCACCATGGCTAATTTTTGAATTTTCAGTAGAGACGGAGTTTCACCATGTTGGCCAGGCTGGTCTCGAACTCCTGACCTCAAGTGATCCACCTGTCTCGGCCTCTCAAGAGTGCAGGGATTACAAGCGTGAGCCACCGCATCTGGTCACATGTCTTCTGTTTCTTTTTGGGCAAAGAATCTTGGATGGAATTCCATTTTTAACTGGAAATGATTTGATTCTGAAGTAACTGAACTTGGCAAAATTTTCAGAAGAATGATAGAGACAGAATCATAAATAGAGACAGCTTCGACAGGTATCGTCTTATACCAAACTTGGACAAAAGCAGAGACAACACCTGTGAAAATATTTCAGCTGAAATAGTTATACAATTTAATATTTCAAAAATGGAATTGACTCCCTTCCATTTAGCTCTTAATACAATTTAATATTTCAAAAATGGAATTGACTCCCTTCCATTTAGCTCTTAGTTTACCAGATACTTCAGCATTTGTTAGAGAGTATTTTGTCAATTTTTTACATAGTTTACAGACACTCAATTGAAGATGTCAGCAGTTCCAAATTTACTAATATGCAACTCTGAAGCGTATTGTGGGCACTTTTATGAAGAAAATAAAAGGGGCTAGATGCAGTGGCTCATGCCTACAATCCTAGTGCTTTGGGAGGCTGTGGCAGGAGGATCATTTGAAGCCAGCAATTCAAGACCAGCCTGGCCAACATGGTAAGACCTCATCTTTACAAAAAATAAAAAAAATTAGCCAAGCACGGCAGGAGCTCGAGGCTGTAGTGAGCTGTCATTGTACCACTGCACTCCGGCCTGAGCAACAAAGCAAGACTCTGTCACAAAAAAAAAAAGAAAAAAGAGGCTCATGTCTGTAATCCCAGCACTTTGGGAGGCTGAGGCGGGCAGATCACCTGAGGTCAGGAGTTGAAGACCAGCCTGACCAACATGGAGAAACCCCGTCTCTACTAAAAATACAAAATTCGCTGGGCATGGTGGCACACGCCTGTAAACCCAGCTACTCAGGAGGCTGAGGCAGGAGAATCACTTGAACCCTGGAGGCGGAGGTTGCGGTGAGCCCAGATTGTGCCATTGCACTCCAGCCTGGGTGACAGAGCAAGACTCTGTCTGAAAAAAAAAGAAAAAAAAGAAAAACAAGACCATATTGAAAAATCTATATATTCTTCAGAAAAATATTAGATACAGATATAAATAAGAGACTAATAAAGTGCATAAGTATCAAGACTAAGTATTCTGCTTATTAATCTTAATGTTCAGAAGACTAACATAAAGATATAACTTTTATTTTGCTTTAATGTGCACGTTATTTTATTTAAAAACATATTTTTGAAAATGTTTTTTGAATGAAACAATTTTTCTAGGGCTAGCAATATAATAAAATCGATTTGTTGGTCAATAAATTTGTGGGTCAAAATGTTACATAATTTCAGTTATTTTAAACATGATCTTATACTTTTAGGAGTAATACAGTGACAATAAGTAATATGGTCACTCTCATCCTGTATCAAATTATATTACATTATGAATGATAAAACATTAACCATGAACTTAAATAACTTTTCAAAAAACTGTTTTTTGGTTAATTCAGAAGAGTTATTTCTGCCTGTGTGATCAGCAGAGAGAAACAAAACTGTGCTGGGCCGTGGAAGTGAGGCTGCCACCAGGCTCACTCGCTAGAGATGGGGCCTATTCCAGCCCAGTGAAAGAGGGCTGAAATCCATGCTTTGTGATTTTACACACTACTGCACAAGACAGACATCTGGAGAAGAGTGGAAACCCTAAGTATAAAATGCTAAAGTACAAGCAGTAACAAACAAGAGTCTTCGTTTAGGAACTGTACTGCACGCTAGATACTGTGCTAGGCACGGCCCTTTACATATGTTATCCCATTCAACTGCCCAGAATCTTGTGGGCAGCATTATCCTATCTTAGGAAGGAGAAATCTGAGGCCTGGAGAGATTTAATAACTTGCCAGCATCACACAGCTAGTGTTTTAGTCATCTCAGGATGCCATACGAAAATACCATAAATGGAGTGGCTTAAACAACAGAAATTTATTTTCTCACATTTCTGGAGACCAGCAATCCCAGATCAACGTGCCAACCAATTTGGTTCCCCATGAGGAACCTCTTTCTGGCATGCAGACATCCATCTTCTCACTGTGTCCTCATATGGCAGAGAGAGAGAGAGAGAGAGAGAGAGCTCTCTCCTGTCTCTTCTCATAAGGACACTAACCCTACTGGATCAGAGCCCCACTCTTATGCCTTTATCTAACCTTAATTACCTCCATAAATGCCCTATCTTCAAGTACAGTAACAATGGGAGTAGGGCTTCAACATATCAGTTTGGGGATGGGGTACACAAACATTCAGTTCATAAGAGCCAGTAAGTGGTGGGGCCAGGATTCACATTATACGACTATGAACTCCTGCCCCTAGCGTCTACATTTCATTGCCTCTTTAGTTATATTATCTTGCAGATGACCTGGGGACAAGAGCTATAGGGAAGTACTGATTGCTGCCTAAATAGTTGGAGTCACCTGCTCTGAATTTTTTTTACTATACATTGTATAACTCCTGTTATCATAAGAGTTATGTAACTCCATTGTGACAGCAGTAAACTATCACAACAGATGGCACTTAGTTTGTAGTGATATAGTTCAATTTGGGGACTATGGAAATAAGGCTTGGAAAACTCCAAGTATAAAAAATGTTAAAAATTTTAACCTATCATCTTAATAAAATAGTTTTTGTTGTTTGTTTTTGAAACAGGGTCTTGTCTTGCTCTGTCACCCAGGCTGGAGTGCAGTGGTGCAATCTCGGCTCATTGTAATCTCAGCCTCTTGAGTTCAAGCAATCATCCCACCTCAGCTTCCTGAGTAGCTGGGACTACAGGTGCACACCACCACAGCTGGCTAATTTTTTGTTTTTTTTTTTGGTAGAGACAGGGTTTTGCCACATTGCCCAGGTTGGTCTCAAAACTCCTGGGATCAAGCAATGCTCCCGTCTCTGCCTTTCCAAGTGCTGGAACTACAAGCGTGAGCCACTGCACCCTGTCAAAATACTTTAGTTTTAAAAGTCAATCCAATCTGAATTTTCCTTATATAAATAAAGTCTGCTTTATCACTTCTTAACAGAAAATAGACTTCTAGATTGCTGGTTGTTTATTATTTTTCTGAAAGAATTGGAAACTCATTAGCATTGTGGAAATCAGGGTAGTTAGTGCATGGATTCTTTCTTTATTTTTATGTTTAGAGATGAAGGTCTCATTATGTTGCTTAGGCTGGGCTGGAACTCCTGGGATCAAGGGATCCTCCCGCCTCAGCCTCCCAAGTAGCTAGGACTACAGGCATGTGCCACTGGGATGGCCTGGGCCAGACCAAGGATTCTTTCTTAAGAATTTTAACTTTGAATCCTAAACTTTTCACTAGAAAGTTTTAATTTTTTGATCCCCTTTAAAGAAAATTCTTACATTTCCATATATAAAGAACTATATGGGAAGAGACAACAAAGCAACAACTAAGAGTTTCTTTATATTCCTGTTATTATTTTAACTTTATTAAGAAGGTTAATATCAGGCAACAATTAAAAGACATTAATACCTGCTAAGAATCAGGTGCTTTTGTGCTTTTACATTTTCTTTGTTTTTAAAGAGACAGGGACTCACTCTGTCACTCAGGCTTGACTGCAGTGGTACGATCACAGCTCACTGCAGCCTCAAACTCCTGGGCTCAAGTAATCCTCCCACCTCGGTCTCCCAAAGTGCTGGGATTACAGGTGTGAGCCACAGCACCCAATCTGCTTTTACATTTTCTTTTGGTGCTTTTACTATGTCATCCCACAATTTTCTAGCCTCTATGATTTCAAGAGAAGTCAGCTGTTAATCTTACCGTGGTTCCTTTGCATGTGAAGAATCCTCTTTCTTGCTGCTTTCATGATTCCTTGTCTTTCAACAGTTTATAATGTGACTAGGTATGGATTTCTTTGTGTTTATCCTACTTAGTGTCCATTGAGCTTCCTGGACAATGTGTATTAATATTTTTCATCAAACGTGAGAGTTTTTGGCTACTACTTCTTAAAATGTATCTTCAGGCTTTCCTTTCCTGAAACTTTCATTACATTTATGTTAGTATGGGTGCTGGTGTCCCACAGGTCCCCAAGACTCTCTAATTTTTCTTGTTCATATGTCAGCTCTTATCTACCATTTAGTCTGTGAACTTTTTGTTACTACTGTACTTTCCAACTCCAGAATTTCTTTTTTCTTTTTTTTTTTTTTGAGATGAAGTCTTGCTCCGTCGCCCAGGCTGGAGTGCAGTGACGTGATCTTGGCTTGCTGCAACCTCTGCCTCCTGGCTCCAAGCTATTCTCCTAACTCAGCCTTCTGAGAAGTTCAGATGGCAGGCATATACCACAACATTTGGCTTTTTTTTTTTTTTTTTTTTGAGACCGATTTTCACTCTTGTTGCCCAGGCTGGAGTGCAATGGTGCAATCTCGGCTCACTGCAACCTCCACCTCCCGGGTTCAAGTGATTCTTGAGCCTCAGCCTCCTGAGTAGCTGGGATTACAGGCATGCACCACCACGTCTGACTAATTTTGTATTTTTAGTAGAGATGGGGTTTCACCATGTTAGCCAGGCTGGTCTTGAATTCCTGACCTCAGCCTTGGCCTCTCAAAGTGCTGGGATTACAGGCGTGAGCCAACCACAGCCAGCCTCAACTCCAGAATTTCTATTTGATTATTTTAATAATTTAGATCCCCTTATTGATATACTCTACTTGATTAGTCACTGCCATCATAATTTCCTTTAACATTAAAAGGAAAGAATTGTCCTTTAGTTCTTTCGGCATATTTATAACAACTACTTTGAAGTCTTTCTCACTAAGAACCAACATTTGGTCCCCCTCGAAGACAGTTTATATTGCTTGCTTTTTCACCTTTGTGTAAGTCACATTTTCATAGTTGCATGTCTCATAACTTTTTGTTGAAAATTAGGCAGTTTAGATAATATACTGTAGCAACTCTGACTTCTGATCCTTGCTTTCAGCTTGTTGTTGATGTATGTTTGTTTAGTGACTCACCTGGACTAATTCTGAGGAGTCTGTTTTCCTCAGCAGTGCACAGCCTCTGATGTCACTGCTCAGTTTTTCTTTTTTTTTCTTTTTAGAGAAAGGATCTCACTCTGTTGCCCAGGCTGCAGTGCACTGGCATGATCATAGTTCACTGCAGCCTTGAGTTCCTGGACTCAAGCAATACTTCCACCTCAGCCTCCTAAGTAGCTAGGATTACAGACACATGCCACCACACCTGGTTAATTTCTAAAATTATTTGTGGAGATGGGGTCTTACCATGTTGCCCAGGCTGGTCTTTAACTCTTGGGCTCATGTGATCCTGCCATCTTGGCCTCCCTAAATGCTGGGATTATAAGCATAAGCCACTGCACACAGTTGTCTTTTTAAGTCTTGCTTTCTGGGGGGGTTGTTCCTGGATCAGCACAGTTCAGCTGTCAGCCAATGACTGGTCAGAGGTTTTACCCAAACATCCTGAGCCAGCAGACTTCCATCTTTTGCCACTGGACTTGTGCGTAGCTTGGGGAAATGCTTTCAAAGTTCAGGGAGTTTGCCAGTCTACCTTGTGTTCACCCAGGGAAAAGTAGCATGCAAGGGCCTTCTGTGCTCTCTTCAAGAGAGCAGGTGTAAGGCTGGGCGCGGTGGCTCACACCTGTAATCCCAGCACTTTGGGAGGCCGAGATGGGCGGATCAGGAGGTCAGGAGATCGAGACCATCCTGGCTAACACAGTGAAACCCCGTCTCTACTAAAAATACAAAAAATTAGCCGGGCACGGTGGTAGGCGCCTGTAGTCTCAGCTACTTGGGAGGCTGAGGCAGGAGAATGGTGTGAACCCGGGAGGCGGAGCTCGCAGTGAGCCGAGATTGCGCCACTGCACTCCAGCCTGGGCGACAGAGCGAGACTCCGCCTCAAAAAAAAAAAAAAAAAAAAAAAAAAAGAGAGAGCAGGTGTAGCCTTGTACATGCACACAGCTTTCTGGATGACATGAGTGTAATCTTAGTAGGGTCTACTTTACCTATCACTTTCCCTGAATCTCCCTGATAAATTTATGGCTGGTCTGCCATTTTGTTGCTTTCTGCAACATTAGCTTTGCCAGATTGTTAGCAAATGAGACCTCTATCATTTTAAACAATATGCCTGGGCATGGATTTTTTTTTTTTCCCAAGACCTGCTTTTAATAAAGTCAGCTCTCTTTGACAGGACAACAGATCTACCAGTGCTCATGGCTTACCCTGCCTGCCCAGGGAAGAACCTGAGGGACCACAGAGCTGGGGAACGGGAGCAGCTCCTGACTAAAATGCCACAGACTGTCACTGATCTTACTGAGATTCAATAGCTTCCATGAGGCCTTAAATGGGCATGGTTTGTTGTTGTTGTTGTCGTTTTTGAGACAGAGTTTTGTTCTGTTGCCCAGCCTGGAGTGCAGTAGCGCGATCTCGGCTCACCGCAATCTCTGCCTCCTGGGTTCAAGCGATTCTTGTGCCTCAGCCTCCCAAGTAGCTGGGATTACAGGTGTGCGCCACCATGCCTGGCTAATTTTTATATTTTTAGTAGAGATGGGGCTTCATCATGTTGGCCAGGCTTGTCTCGAAATCCTGACCTCAAGTCTCAGGTGATCCGTCTGCCTCAGCCTCCCAAAGTGCTGAGATTACAGTCGTGAGCCACCACATCCAGCTTTTTTTTTTTTTAAACAATTTTTGTGAAGTTTTATCATTGCTTTCTTGGGAGAGGACTTGCTGAGCTCCTCACTCAAGCATTCCAAAAGCACGGCTCCTACATTTTATTTTGAACTGTTTTTTCTTTTTTCCCTATTCATGTTCTAAAGATCAAGAACAAATATTTTAAAGAACTACTTACTGGACTTCGAAGCCCCCACTGAGCAGATACGAATAACCCATGAAATTTAGAACTGCTGAAGAAAAAACTTTCCCAAAATCAGGATCAGAATTTGAGTCAACGTTTTCAGGATTCTTTAATATTGCTTCAACATAATACTTTCTATACTTACTCTTAAAGATTGGGTAAAATAGGTCCCCAGACAAAGGCAAGATTAGGGACTAAAGGGACCATGCTCAATAAAGCCTGATGTCACCCTACCTGGGCTCGCTCCTCATCAAACTCCAGACAGCCCATACCATCCAGTCTTTGGAGATCAATCCAGCCTTTCCAGATAACACAGACTCCATTCAGAATCATGGGAGCCTTCAAATATACCTAAGACACAGAAAAGGATGAAAATAATTGAAAACCATCAGACACATGAAAATAAAAAGATTAAACTTACTTATATAAACTCTGTAGAAAAGATGAATAAAATTATGATTGACTGATTGATTGAGATGGAGTTTCGCTGTGCTCCCCAGGCTGGAATGCAGTGGTACGATCTAAGCTCACTGCAACCTCTGCCTCCCGGGTTCAAGCAATTTTCCCGCCTCAGACTCCCCAATAGCTGGGATTACAGGCGCCCACCATCATGCCTGGCTAGTTTTTTTTTTTTTTTTATTTTTAGTAGAGATGGGGTTTCACCATGTTGCCCAGGCTGGTGTTGAACTCCTGAGCTCAGGCAATCTGCCAGCCTTGGCCTCCGAAAGTGCTAGGATTACAGGCGTGAGCTACCATGCCCGGCCAGACACTTTGATTTTAGAATGTTGGGTAGAAAGATGGAAAACAATTGGAAGCCAACACCCTCTGAAGACAGCATGCACTGCTTCCCTCAACGTGGGTTCCTGGAGCCATGTAGGATCAGGCTCTTGATACTCCCTTCAGTTTTATAAACTATCTCATAGATTCCTGATAATTAATCTTTTTTTCTTTTTATTTTTTTGTCTTATTAGCCAGAGTTGATTTCTACTGCTTTTAACCAAAGAACTTTAACTGGTATAATATTTACTATTATATCACATTAAGTAGTATGTGGTTATCTTTAGGTGTCCATAAATAATTCGGAACAAAACACTGCTATCCTTTATATGGGATTTATGAAATTTAATTCAAGCTATTTCACAGTCTTTTATTTATTTATTTTTTACTTTTCCCAATAGGCAAGAGTAAGCTGAATCAGTCTTTTAAATATAGTAGAAAATTTTAAGGTCACAGGGTTTGACTACATGTATGAATCATTTATCTAGAAACTGGTAAGTTAACCCAAAATCTACTTATTTCAACTCCCTGTTGAAATTATTAAATACTATAACAAAATCAACTAAGACAATAAGGCTAGGCACCAGTGGCTAATGCCTGTTATCCCAGTACTTTGGGAGGCCAAGGTGTGAGGATCACTTGAGGCCAGGAGTTCAAGACCTGCCTGGGCAACATAGACCTCACCTCTAAAAAGTAAAAAAATAAAAATAATGAATAAACTTAACCAAACATCTTGAATTCTTAATAAATGGAAATGTGTTTATTCCTTACACATAATACCTTTAGATGAGAAAATTAGCCAGACTTCGTATTGTATCACATCCAACAAGTATATCTACTTATACATTAGAGAAATATCGAAAATAAGTATCCTAGGATATGGTAACGTCTCACATCACTGACAAATTAAATATGTTCACTATACTTCACGCACTGAGATTTTAAAAAGTACCAATAAATTTTAAAAAGATCTTCAAGACTGCTGAAACCAAAAGTATCTCTCATCTAGTGAACCTTCAGCTTTATGAGAAAACTCCTACATCCTGGCTAGGTGCAGTGGCTGATGCTTGTAATCCCAGCACTTTGGGAGGCCAAGGCGGGCGATCACTTGACGTCAGGAGTTTCAGACCAGCCTGGCCAACATGGCAAAACCCCATCTCTACTGAACATACAAAAATTAGCCAGGCATGGTGGTGCAGAGCTATAATCCCAGCCATTCAGGAGGCTGAGGCAAGAGAATCACTTGAACTCGGGAGGCAGAGATTGCAGTGAGCCGGGATAGTGCCACTGCACTCAGCCTGGGTGACAGAGTGAGATTTGTCTCAAACAAACAAACAAACAACAACAACAACAAAAAAGAAAACTTCTTTTACACTTTCATTAGCTTTTCTTCTGAAAAAAACCAAAAAAACAAAAAAACAACAAAACCCAATTTCTTCACCATAGTTTTTCAAGTAAATAAATAACTCTAGGATAAAAATTGCTTTAGGTATACATCATACCCAAATTTAGATCATTTTTGATCACCAAATTAATTCTCATATTGGCTCAAAATACAATTGTTCCCAAGAGTAACTATCCACCCCAGAAAGGATGATGCTAATTCTATCATCTGAGGTGAATATTTTATTGTGATAGAGATAAACAATATAAGAGAAATTTATTACAGTTTCTACAATCTTCCCACTCCTAATACCATACTAACCTAATAGTTACTTTGAAAAACATAATTTTAGGGCCGGGCACGGTGGCTCATGCTTGTAATCCCAGCACTTTGGGAGGCTGAGGCGGGTGGATCACAAGATCAGGAGTTTGAGACCAGCCTGGCCAACAAAGTGAAACCCCATCTCTACTAAAAATACAAAAATTAGCTGGGCGTGGTGGCGGGTGCCTGTAATCCCAGGTACTTGGGAGGCTGAGACAGGAGAATCGCTTGAACCCAGGAGGCAGAGGTTGCAGTAAACAGATTGCGCGACTGCACTCCAGCCTGGGTGACAAAGCTACACTCTGTCTCAAAAACAAATAAATAAACAAGCAAAACACATAATTTTAGGTCTTCTCTACCTTGTTTAACATGAGTTTCTGAATAAACCAGCATAGGTTAATATTTACTGCCTTGAACAAGACATTTTTAATGCAGAGGAAGCGGGAATTCTTTAGTGAGTTTTCAAAACTGCAGATTATCAAATATATCTTTACCAACGAGGCTTTTCATTTACCTGCACCAAATTTATTTTCTTTGGGAAATCCAGTGCTTTGTGAGCTAAAATCTGGCATTATTTATTACCTGTTTAATTATATAAAAATTTGTAAAACAGTCTCTCATTTTGAGGAAAAAGCTGGAAGCATCTTTTTTTTAAAACTCGTATCAGTAGTCTCTTCAGACTCTTGGATTCTTTTTGTTTTTAGAGATGTTTATAAGAATAACTGACTGCCAATAATTATAAATATGATAAAAAAATTTTCTCTGAGATACCTTTAAAATAGTACTTACAGAATTTATACCCTCTGGCTGGCCACAGTGGCTCATGCCTGTAATCCTAGCCCTTTAGGAGGCCGAGGCAGGAGGTCATGAGTTCAAGATCAGCCGGGCCAACATGATGAAACCCTGTCTCTACTAGAAATACAAAAATTAGCTGGGCGTGGGTGTGTGTGCCTGCAGCCTCAGCTACTCGGGAGGCTGATGCAGGAGAATTGCTTGAACCCGGGAGGCAGAGGTTGCAGTGAGCTGAGGTCGCATCACTGCATTCTAGCCTGGTAGAATGAGCAAGACTCTGTCTCAAAAAAATAAAAAATAAATAAAAATTTACGCTTTCCTGGTACATATTTGTATCATTCCCCTTCACTACTGAACCCAATAATTTCTGCTAAGGGCTGCAATAAACCACATTGAACCAATTTCTACTTATATTGGAAAATAACCAAAATACAAAAGGTTCCATTTCTCCTCCTATTTGGACCAAGGGAAATAGTCTTCAGTTACAACTGAAACCGTTTAACCACACATTTCCTTCTGTTCTGATAAGTGCTCATTCCCTTCCATATGTGCATTTAAAACTCCACCAATGTGCACCAAATCAAACAAGTGACTATGCCGACCTCTGCTCAACCCCTCACAAAACCTAAAAACAATAACCCTTATTTCATCTCAGTGAATCTTGATTTACCATCTCTCATGAAGATTTCCATCCAGAAATCTTCATTAATCTTAAATCCTGTTAGAAGGCTAACAGGGGGACGGAGTAGCATGCACTGGGGATTGTCATTTCACCTATTAGCACATCTCATTATAAATTCTAATCATGGAGACATCTTTCTAATAGCAAAGTCAACTTTATACCACTTTAATTGGATTTTATATTAGTCATCAATGATTTATATTCTTTAGAACTGAAGATTCCACATTCTCTTAGCTTATTCTTTTTTTTTAAATTATTATTATTTTTGAGACAGAGTCTCACTCTATCTCCCAGGCGGAAGTGCAGTGGCATGATCTCGGCTCACTGCAACCTCTGCCTCCTGGGTTCAAGCGATTCTCCCTGTCTCAGCCTCCCGAGTGGCTGGGATTACTGGTACACGCCACCACATCCTGCTAACTTTTCTATTTTTAGTAGAGACGGGGTTTCACCATGTTGACTGGGCTGGTCTCGAACTCCTGACCTCAGGTGATCTGCCTGCCTTGGCCTCCCAAAGTGATCGGGTTACAGGTATGAGCCACTGCGCCGGCCAGCTTATTCATATTAATGTCCATAGTCAAAAATATTTTCCTGGCTGGGCGCGGTGGCTCATACCTGTAATCCCAGCACTTTGGGAGGCCGAGGCAGGGCGGATCACCTGAGGTCAGGAGTTCGAAACCAGCCTGGCCAACATGGCGAAACCCTGTCTCTACTAAAAATACAAAAATTAGCCGGGCGTGGTGGTGGGCACCTGTAATCCCAGCTACTCAGGAGGCTGAGGCAGTAGAATCACTTGAACCCGGGAGACGGAGGTTGCAGTGAGCCGAGATCGTGCCACTGCACTCCAGCCTGGTGACAGAGCTAGACTCTGTCTCAAAAAAAAAAAAAAAAAAAATTTCCTTATAAAATTACTAAATTTTTTTTTTTTTTTTTTGAGACGGAGTCTTGCTCTGTCGCCCAGGCTGGAGTGCAGTGGTGCAATCTCGGCTCACTGCAAGCTCCGCCTCCCGGGTTCACACCATTCTCCTGCCTCAGCCTCTCCGAGTAGCTGGGACTACAGGCGCCCGCCACCACGCCCGGCTAATTTTTTGTATTTTTAGTAGAGACGGGGTTTCACCGTGGTCTCGATCTCCTGACCTCGTGATCCGCCCGCCTCGGCCTCCCAAAGTGCTGGGATTACAAGTGTGACACCGTGCCTGGCTAAAATTACTAAATTTTTTAAAAGCCCATTTATTATTTATTTATAAATGTTCTTTCATGACAAAGAAAACCAACGATCTGTTTTGAGAAATTTCTAAATGGTTTCAGAAAATGAGTAAAATTCTTTGTTTTTTGAGATGGAGTTTTGCTCTTAACGCCCAGGCTGGAGTGTAGTGGTGCGATCTCGGCTCACTGCAACCTCTACCTCCCGGGTTCAAGGGATTCTCCTGCCTCAGCCTCCCAAGTATCTGGGATTACAGGCACCTACCACCACGCACCGCTAATTTTTGTATTTTCAGTAGAGACGGGGTTCACCATGTTTGCCAGGCTACTCTTGAACTCCTGACCTCAGGTGATCCGCCTGCCTCAGCCTCCCAAAGTGCTGGGATTACAAGCGTGAGTCACCACGCCCAGCCAGAAAATGATGACAATTTTTAATCAAGACTAATGTCTGCAATTATAATTAAAAATAATATTTAGATGATCCTACTGATTTATTTAGATGTTCTCATTCAAATAAATACAGTTTTATGTGTACATCTTCAAAGTAAATGTTTGGTGCTTTCATGTATTCATGAATACCAAACTTCAAAGTATAAAGAAAATAAAATTCTGTCTCTTAACAGTTTGGCATTTTATAATGTAATTCAATAATGTCATTTAATACACAGTGAAATGCTTCTGTCAAAAAAAAAATGTCATTTAGGCACAAAGACAGTTTTTCACTGAAAATGATTCCTTATTTCAAACTTTAAAAAGTTATTAGAATATGAACTAGGGATTAAACCCATTGTCCTAGAACAATGAAATATTTTATACAAAATGGATTTAAAATGGGTAAACAGGCCGGTCGCGGTGGCTCATGCTTGTAATCTGTAATCCCAGCACTTTGGGAGGCCGAGGTGGGCAGATCCCGAGGTCAGGAGATCGAGACCACGGTGAAACCCCGTTTCTACTAAAAATACAAAAAATTAGCCGGGCGTGGTGGTGGGTGCCTGTAGTCCCAGCTACTTGGAGAGGCTGAGGCAGGAGAATGGCATAAACCTGGGAGGCGGAGCTTGCAGTGAGCCGAGATTGAGCCACTGCACTCCAGCCTGGGTGACAGAGCAAGACTCCGTCTCAAAAAAAAAAAAAAAAAAAAAAAAATGGGTAAACAGATGCAGCTAACCACACATGAGAAAAACAAGAAAACAGTTTATCTTTCCAAAAGTAAAATATCACAAATATGTTTGAGACTTCACAGCAGGTTAAAAAGTGACTATAGTGTCACATCTTGTGTTCTTCTGGAAAAGCAAGGGAAAAGCTAGTTTAACATAATTTTAATCATCTCAAGCTCTAAATATAAGTATTTGTGATGTTATATTCAATTTAAATTATACATGATATCACCTAATTTTCACATTCTGCAGCTTTAAATTTCCCACCACTCATGCAGTAAAGCTTCAGCAAAAACATGTTTGTACCATCAACTGTGGTATCACCTATACAATGGAATATTATTTGGTCATAAAAAGGAATGAAATGTTTATACACACAACAACACAGAATGAACCTTGAAAACATAATACTAAGTGAATGAAGCTAGAAAAAGGTTACATATTATATGAAATGTCCAGAAAGCTGGCTGGCATAGTGGCTCATGCCTGTAATCTCAGCACTGTGGGAGACCGAGATGGGCGGATCATCTGAGGTCGGGAGTTCCAGATCAGCCTGACCAACATGGAGAAACCCCATCTCTACTAAAAATACAAAATTAGCTGAGAGTGGTGGCACATGCCTGTAACCCCAGCTACTCGGGAGGCTGAGGCAGAAGAATCATTTGAACCCGGGAGGCGGAGGTTGCAGTGCACCAAGATCGTGCCATTGCACTCCAGCCTGGGCAACAAGAATGAAACTCCGTCTCAAAAAAACAAACAAAAACAAAAACAAAAAACCCCTCAGAAACGTCCAGAAAGCTAAATCTAGAGCAACAGAGCGACAGGAAGGAGATAAGTAGTTGCCAGGGGCACAGGGGAGTGGCAAATGAGGAATAATTGCTACTATGTATGGGATTTCTTTATGGTGTGATGAAAATGTTTTGAAATTAAATGGTAATGATGGTTGCAGAACTCTGAATGTACTAAAAATCAATGAATTGTACACTCTAAAAGAGTGAATTTTATGGTATGTGAATTATATCTCAATGAGCTGTCATTTTTAAAATTTGCTGCCAGGAGTGGTGGCTCACGCCTGTAATCTTGGCACACTTTGGGAGGCCACGGTGGGAGGACTGCTTAAGCTCAGGAGTTTGAGACCAGCCAGGGCAACATAGTGAGGCCTCATCTCTACAAAAATTTTAAAAAATTAGCCAGGTGTGGTGTCACATAAATGCAGTCCCCGCTACTCTCTGCAGACTGAGGTGGGAGGATCACCTAAGCCCAGGAAGTTGAGGCTGCAGTGAGCCATGATCATGCCACTGCACTCCAGAGTGGGCTACAGAGTGAAACTGTCTCAAAAAAAAAAAAAAAAAAAACGAAGAAAGAAAGAAAGAAAAAATAGGCCGGGCGCGGTGGCTCACGCTTGCAATCCCAGCACTTTGGGAGGCCGAGGCGGGTGGATCACGAGGTCAGGAGATCGAGACCACGGTGAAACCCCGTCTCTACTAAAAATACAAAAAATTAGCCGGGCGTGGTGGCGGGCGCCTGTAGTCCCAGCTACTCGGAGAGGCTGAGGCAGGAGAATGGCGTGAACCCGGGAGGCAGAGCTTGCAGTGAGCCGAGACTGCACCACTGCACTCCAGCCTGGGCGACGGAGCGAGACTCCGTCTCAAAAAAAAAAAAAAAAAAAAAAAAAGAAAGAAAAAATAAATTAAAAGTCTGCAACAATTTTTATCTGCTCCATATAAGTGACATCTATGAGATATCCAAATCAAGATTTTGAGGAGGCAGTTACATAGGGGATTCCAGCATTCTGAGAATAGATCCGGGCTGTTATAAATCTGGCAGCCATCAAAAATACCATAGTATTTAAACCCAGAGGAAAGGAAGAGATCCCTGGAGCAAGCAGGGGAAAAGAAGGAGACCCAGGAAGAATCTGGAGGAAGTCCAACTTTTAGATGCTGGGTAGAAGAAAAAACCCCAGCAGGGCAGGCTATGAACAACCAGTTAAGAAACCTGAAGGAGGGCAGGCTAAAGGTTGTTACAGGCCCCATTTAAAATTTCCCCTTTGTTGGCTGCATTAGATGGAGTTCAGAAAACCTACAGGGGTTTGGGCTTACAGATACGTTTCAAGAAGACCAGAAACTTCTCTGTGCAAAAATGTATGTGTTTGAGCCCATGTGCATTTTTCTAATGAAGTCCATTGCTTTCATCAGATGCTCCAAAGGGGTGTGCAAGGCAAAATGGATTCAATTATGATAGAAAAACTCCATTCTTCCCTTTCTCTCATAGACACAAAGATCTTTCTAATACAGAGCCTGAGATGGTAAATGTTCTTTTAGTAAATGAACCAAACTTAAGTAGCTAAATATTACTAATCCGGTGTTTTGAAATTTAAGTATCAAAGGAAGAACCTAAGTCTACTTCTCATGTATTAACCTGTAGAAATAGTTCTTTGAGAGTCTCGAAGCTACTTATTCTATGAATATCTAAATTTGGAATAAGCAGTGGCATCCTTACCTGTCTTTTCCTCTACAATACTATATAACTTACAGAAAAGATCATAGTTTCTAGGTAGCCGAGATGAGAGAGACAAAGGTACAAATGGATGGCAGAGTTCCCTTTTTTGAGTGATTCTAAAGAAGAGAATTTCAAGGCAATTAAAACAGAATAACGACAGATTTGCAAACAAGACCCCCATGCACATCAGTACTGAGTCATAAAATCAATACACACAGAAACCAAGTGTCAAAGCTATTGACAAAAGCAAGAAGCTGAAACTTCACTGTCAAAAAATCCCTTTCGATTGGAAAGGATATCTCGATTCTCTGTAATAAGTTGTTAGAGCTTAAACACTTGTGGCTCTAGTTTATAAATTGATGTATTAAGAAAACGTAAGAGGGTGTGATCATTCATCACTCCTTAGGTTCTCAGTAAATATTTAAATACTGATTAATAGAAGAACAGAAAACAGCTAGAATCCAGAATTTTTTTCTTGTAAGTTTCCTATAATAATTTCCATTTGAAAAGATCCACCTATTCCACAAATGTTTATTATCTGTTAACTATGTGCAGGAAATGCTTATAAGGGCAGTAGGGATATATGATGAGTTAAAAAAAAGATGTATTTCACCCATCCAAAAAGAGATTTCAGCACTACAATAGCTCTGCTCATTAAGTTAAAGTTTTTAATGAGGAAGAGCTGAATATATAAAAAAAGAACTGTAGGTCGGGCGTGGTGGTTCACGCCTGTGATCCCAGCACTTTGGAAGGCTGAGGCGGGTGGATCACTTGAGGTCAGGAGTTGGAGACCAACCTGGCCAACATGGTGAAATCTGATCAATACTAAAAATACAAAAATTAGTTGGACATGGTGGCACGCACCTGTAATCCCAGCTACTCAGGAGGCTGAGGCAGAAGAATCACTTGAACCCAGGAGGCAGAAGTTGCAGTGAGCCAAGATGGTGTCATTGCACTCCAGCCTGGGCGACAGAGCAAGACTCCATCTCCAAAAGAAAAAAAAAAAAACAACACAACAACAAAAAAAAACGATTTGAGTAACTGGTGTGATGTCATATTCATGAATGGAAAGACTACAAATGACAATTTATCCCAAAGTAATCTTTAACGAAATTCCAATGAAATACGTGAAATATCAAAATAATGTTTTTTAGAATTTGGGAAGTCTACAGTTCACATAAAAGAATCAGGCCATCCATGAAAAATTAGAGAAAGAATAATCTTTTGTCCTTTCAGATATTAAAACATATAACACAATCAATAAATATATAGGAATGCTGTGGCAGTCAGCTACAACTTAATGGAACAAAACCAAAAATTTCAAAAATGAAACCAAGTATATAAATACTTAATTTATGAAAAAGGCAATACTTAAATAAATAGTAAAAGGATATTTTATTTAACCAATGGAGTTGAAAAAACTGGCTAACCATGTGGAAAAGAATAGTTTAGAAAAAATTAACATAACTAACCAAAAATTATGAAAAAAGTTCACTAACAAATATATTAAATCAGAACAAGATAACTATTTTAAAACAAATATTAAAATAAATTGAAAAACATTTTAACAACATGTATCAGGAGGGAAAACAGGTTATATTACATTGTCGGGGGAGGGTAAACTGGCTAATGATTTTGGGAAGGCAATTTGGGGGAATAAGGGTGCATTTTCCTTTGACCCAGCAATGCCACGTCTGTGAATGTAGCCTAAAACTTAATCAAAGATGTACAAGAAATATTCTATTACAAGAATGCTCATTCTCAAGGGATTTTTGTAAATAATGGCAAATGATCAGAAATAACCTAGACGCCCAATGATAATGAGCTGAATAAATAAACTTCCAAATTGAACACTGACCTTTAAAAAGCCTGCTAGAGGCTAGGGGCGCTGGCTCACGCCTGTAATCCGTGTGCTTTGGGAGGCCGAGGCGGGCGGATCATCTGAGGTCAGAAGTTTGAGACCAGCCTGGCCAACACGGTGAAACCCCGTCTCTACTAAAAATACAAAAATTAGCCAGGCATGGTGGCAGGCACCTGTAATCCCACCAACTTGGAGGCTGAGAAAAGAGAATCGCTTGAATCCAGGAGGCAAAGGTTGCAGTGAGCCAAGATTGCACCACTGCACCCCAGCCTGGGTGAAAGAGTGAGACTCCATCTCAAAAATAAAAAGCCTGCTAGAGGCCGGGCATGGTGGCTCACGCCTGTAATCCTGCACTTTGGGAGGCTAAGACGGGCAGATCACGAGGTCAAGAGATCGAGACCATCCTGGCCAACATGGTGAAACCCCGTCTCTACTAAAAATACAAAAATTAGCTGGGTGTGGTGCCACGCACTGTAGTCCCAGCTACTCAGGAGGCTGAGGCAGGAGACCTGCTCGAATCCGGGAAGCCGAAGTTGCAGTGAGCTGAGATCATGCCACCGCACTCCAACCTGGTGACAGAGCGAGACTCTGTCTTTAAAAAAAAAAAAAAAAAAAAAAAAAAAAGCCTGCTAGAATCCAGGCAGGTCTGCTGATCCTTGACCACCAAAAACAAGCATCCCTCACCACCAAAAACAAGCATGTTACACGGGATGTTTACATTATGCTGTTAATGGAAAAAAACACAGTAAAATACTAGGTAAAGAAAACCATTAAGCCTACACACACACACACACACACACACACACACACACACACACACACGACTTGCCATTGTTATACTCTATCAAATCTACATGAACACTGAATTAGTGAACACTAAACCACTGTACCTAGGGGAAATGCAGAGGTAGGTTCCTTCTAGCCTAACATCTTCCTCAACTGATCAAGACATAATCTTGTTTTATGTATGCTTCTGTTCAGACATCGTCTTCAATATATATTGCTGATTCACTAACACTGAACTCAACGGCCGACAGCACTGTAACTCATGACTGAAGGGAACTTATCTAACATATACATTTTCTCCATAAGGCACATTACGGCCGTCTTGCATTTAAGGAATACTAGACAGCACTTTAACATTATGCTTGTGGGCCATTTTAAACAGTGAAATCACCAACAAAAAGCACAAAATGAATAGACCTCGAAAAAGACACGTATTTACAGTATGAAAGCTGAGACAAGAAGAAGGCAGCGCACCACTTTTGTTCTACCTCAACTGGGAACATGCTCTGAATGTTACTCATTTTTTTGCTACTCTGTGTAAGTTTGCAAATGGCTACCAATGATCCTCATTCTTTGTGGATTCTGTACCTGCAAATTCATCCACTACAATTTCTTTGTAAACTCAAACTCAATACTCACAGTGCTTTCACAGTGATTCACAAATATGCCCATGTGTATTGCATTGCACTGCATTGTATTTCATTCTGTCACCCACCCAGGCTGGAATGTCATGGTGCAATCGTGGCTCACTGCAACCTCAACTTGCTGCCTCTCAAGTAGCTGGGACTACAGTTGCATGCTACCATGCCAGCTAATTTTTAAATTTTTTGTAGAGACGGTGGTCTCACTATGTTGTCCAGGCTGGTCTTGAACTCCTGGACTCAAGCAATCCTCCCGCCTTGGCCTCCCAAAATGCAGAGATTATAGGCGTGAGCCACCATACCTAGCTATATATGTTTTGGGTTTTTTTTTGAGACGGAGTCTTGCTCTGTCGTCCAGGCTAGAGTGCAGTGGCGCAACCTTGGCTCACTGGAACCTGTGCCTCTCCAGTTCAAGTGATTCTCCTGGCTCATCCTCCTGAGCAGCTGGGACTACAGGCACCCACCACCACACCCAGCTAATTTTTGTATTTTTAGTAAAGATGGGATTCACCATGTTGGCCAGGCTGGTCTTGAACTCCTGACCTCAGGTGATCCTCCCACTTTGGCCTCCCAAAGTGCTGGGATTACAGGTGTGAGCCACTGTGCCCGGCCATGTATTTATTTTTAAAAGAAAGAAAATATTATCCACTATGCTAACCTCAAGACAGCATGGGAAGAGTGAAAACAAAATGTGCTTTGGAATAAAAAAAAATGTGAGTTTAAATTCTAGCTCTATTAAATGTGTCTGGGGCAAAGATTTCTTACATATAAAAAAATCGGGCTAAATAATACTCCTTCATAGGTGATGATAAAAATTAGACAAGTCAATATACAGAAAACTTATAAAACATAGAGAACATCACAGCAACACTGACAGTGATTTCTTTCCAAAGGAGAGACGCTGTTTTTTCCCTGACAATGAAGAGTTGTTCCTACCCACAGACCAACAAATCAGCCAACAGTAATACTGGGATGGCCATAGGCACCCAAGAAAACAAGATATTCCACTGAAGAAGTATGCACCCTGTCGTTTGCTGTAATCATTTCTGTAGTCTATTCAACAGATTCCTTTAGAAGATACTTGGTTCTGACTCATCCTCCTTTAGCCGCATATACCTCCCTGTTCATAAATGGACAGTCAGCTGCTCAACTGCCAGATAATCTCTACAGTCATTCAATCTTGTTTGCCTCTGAATCATAACTGGGTTGCATGTATGTGTAAAAATAGCTTCTTCTATAGTGACTTAATGTAATGTACTGATCTTCTTACAGTTCAAAAGAGAAATCATAAAATGAAAAACTAAAGAAAGTGTCTGGAGGCCGGGTGCGGTGGCTCACACCTGTAATCCCAGCACTCTGAGAGGCCAAGGCAGACGGATCACGAGGTCAGGAGATCAAGACCATCCTGGCTAACATGGTGAAACCCCATCTCTACTAAAAAAATACAAAAAAATCAGCCGGGCGTGGTGGCAGGCACCTACTCAGTAGGCTGAGGCAGGAAAATAGCGTGAACCCAGGAGGCAGAGCTTGCAGTGAGCCGAGATGCGCCACTGCACTCCAGCCTGGGCGACAGAGCGCGACTCTGTCTCAAAAAAAAAAAAAAAAAGTGTCTGGAATTCAATAGATTTAATAGACTGTGTGTGTATACACATATAAATACATATTCAATAAATGGATACTAAACTCAGACTTTTGTCAAGAATTAGACATTCCGAAGTCATAAAAATGTATTAACTTGTCACCAATATGCTCTCCACATCATTATTTTAATTTGGTTTCACTGTATTACTCTTTTCTTAAATGAAAAGCTGAGCCAAGATAAATTCTGACTTTCACACTTCAGTTGTAGCCCCCATTTCCTCTGAAGTGATGTAAAGTGGTAAAAATCTACCAGCTAGATTCTCAGATAAAATGCACCCAATAAACAAGAAGAGGATACTAACAAAAAAGGAACATTTGTAGCACACACAAAAAAGAGCTCTCGGTGAAACACTGTCTCTACTAAAAAAAAAAAAAAAAAATACAAAAAATTAGCCGGGCGTGGTGGTGGGCACCTTTAGTCCCAGCTACACTTGGGAGGCTGAGGCAGGAGAATGGCGTGAACCCGGGAGGCAGAGCTTGCAGTGAGCCGAGATCGCGCCACTGCACTCCAGCCTGGGCGACAGAGCAAGACTCTGTCTCGAAACAGACAAACAAAAAGCTCTATTGAAATATGATAGTAGAAATTAAGACCCAATATAAGACTTTGAAGATAAAGTAGAGGAAATCTTCTGGAAGGCAGACCAAAAAGACAAAAGAGACAGTAAGAAAATAAGGTAACAGGATTATTTCTGTGGGTCTAACATCCAAATAGTAGGTGGTCCAGAAAAGAATAGAAAAAATATAAGAAAGGAAGTCATCAATTAATATAAGAAAATTTCTTTACGAAGGACACAGCTGCCATACTGTAAAGGGCTGGCAAGTACCCTGCACAAGGAATGACTGTGGACCGACACTTGGTTACATCATAGATAAATACCAACACATGGAGACAAAGATTTTACAAACTTCCAAAGACGGGGGAAATTGGTCACAAACAGATCAGGAAACAGAATGACTTCAGAGATTTTCAACTGCAACATTTAAACCAAGACAATGAAACAAGGCCTTCTTAATGAAAATAATCTCTAACCTCAAGCTCTAGAACAAGACAAACTTACAATAAAGTATGGTAGAATAAAGACACTTCAAACATGCAAGAACTCTGTTATCCATGAAGAGACCATAAACCAAGAAACAGGAAGACAGAAAAACCGAAAAAGAAACAAAAACAAAAAAACAAAAAAAGAAGCCCTTCACAGCAGAGGATGAACACAGAAGCCAGTATGAAAGCAGTGCACTGGATATAGAGGACAATCAGTCTAGACTGAAGAGATGGACGTTCTGAGGATGGTCATCACCAAGATCCTGAGGGCAAAATGCTCATATATAAGCCTTTCCCACTGCTGGGACCAGCTAAGGACACTCATTTGAGCTGACAAAGGTGATGTGCTTTGACTTACTCCTGTGAAAAGAAGGTAGCTCTGGAATGAGACATCAATTTTGACAAAAGAATTAAAAAAAAAAAAAGGATAAAAGAAGATAGGTCGGCCGGGCGCTGTGGCTCACGCTTGTAATCCCAGCACTTTGGGAGGCCGAGGCAGGCGGATCACGAGGTCAGGAGATCGAGACCATCCTGGCTAACATGGTGAAACCCCGTCTCTACTAAAAATACAAAAAATTAGCCGGGCGCGGTGGCGGGCGCCTGTAGTCCCAGCTGCTCGGGAGGCTGAGGCAGGAAAATGGCGTGAACCCAGGAGGCAGAGCTTGCAGTGAGCCGAGATAGTGCCACTGCAGTCTGGCCTGGGCGAAAGAGCGAGACTCCGTCTCAAAAAAAAAAAAAAAAGGTAGGTCATGGTGAGCCTAGAAGCAGAAAATACCAGAGCAGCTGACTCCCTCTGACTATATTCCTCCAGATCTCTGGCACACGGTGAGCAATGGTTTCACAGTGTGCCAGATGCCCTAACTCCAGTGTGAGCCCTAGGTTTCCCATAATCCACTCATGACTGTGCTCACAAGCTTCCCCAGGGAGGCTCTAAAAATTCACAGGGAAGCTGAATCCAGACTTGACCCTAAGATTCTGTTCAGCTCATCTTCTAGGAGCTGCATCTGAAAGTGACATTAGAAGACCGGGTGCGGTGGTTCACGCCTGTAATCCCAGCACTTTGGGAGGCCGAGGAGGGTGGATGACAAGGTCAGGAGATCGAGACCAGCCTGGCTAACACGGTGAAACCCTGTCTCTACTAAAAATACAAAAAATTAGCTGGGTGTGGTGGTGGCGGGTGCCCGTAGTCCCAGCTACTCAGGAGGCTGAGGAAGGAGAATGGCGTGAACCCGGGAGGCGGAGCTTGCAGTGAGCCAAGATCGCGCCACTGCACTCCAACCTGGGTGACAGAGCAAGACTCCTCTCACAAAAAAAAAAAAAAAAAAAAAGTGACATTAGAGTCCTTTGTTTACACTGCCCTGAAGTGTGTGCTTCATATTTTTAAAACTAAACAATGCATTATTTAGAGACATATGCACAGGAAATAAAATGACAAAGAAAACTAAGGGAACAAACACATCAATCAGGATAGTGATTATTTTGTAGGGGGAGACGGGTTGAGGAAAAGAACTGTAGGCCGGGCGTGGTGGCTCACGCTTGTAATCCCAGCACTTTGGGAGGCCGAGGCGGGTGGATCACAAGGTCAGGAGATCGAGACCATGGTGAAACCCCGTCTCTACTAAAAATACAAAAAAATTAGCCGGGCGTGGTGGCAGGCACCTGTAGTCCCAGCTACTTGGAGAGGCTGAGGCAGGAGAATGGCGTGAACCCGGGAGGCGGAGCTTGCAGTGAGCCGAGATTGCGCCACTGCACTCCAGCCTGGGCGACAGGGCGACACTCCGTCTCAAAAAAAAAAAAAAAAAAGAACTGTAAAGTTTTCTTTTTTTATTTTTGAGATAGCATCTTGCTCTGTGGTATGAACACAGCTCACTGCAGCCTTGATTTCCAGGACTCAAGGGATCCTCCTGCCTCAGCCTCCCAAGTAGCTGGGACTACAGGCCTGTATCACGACACCTGGCTAATTATTTTATTTTTTTGTAGAGATGGGGTCTCACTTTGTTGCCCAGGCTGGTCTGTAACTCCTGGGCTCAAGCAATCCTCCCTCCTTAGCCTCTGAAAGTGCTGCAATTATAGGTGTGAGCCACCATACCTGGCCAACTGTGGAGGCAGTACTGTTCAATAGAAATATATAATGTGAATCACAAATGCAAGCCACATATGTAACTATAAATTGTCTAGCAGGCATTTTTTTTTTTTTTTTTTAAGAGACAGGGTCTCCCTCCTTCCCCCAGGTTGGATTGCAGTGGCACCATCACAGCTCACTACAGCCTTGAATTCCTGGGCTCAAGCAAACCTCCCACTTCAGCCTCTCCAGGAGCTAGGACTACAGATACACCCCACTATGCCCAGTCACTTAAAAAATGTTTTTATTTTGTAATGACGGGGTCTCACTATGTTGACCAGGCTAGTCTTGGACTCCTGGCTTCATGCAATCTTCCCACCTTGGCCTCCCAAAGTGCTGGGATTACCAGGTATGAGCAACTGCACTCAGCCTAGTAGGTATTTTTTAAAAAGTAAAAAGAGGTGAAATTAATTTTAATAATGTTACTTAACTCAAAACATCTAAAATTTTCAACATGGTATCAAGCAAGCAATATCTTGGGTCAGGCACAGTGGCTCACGCCTGCAATCCCAGCACTTTGGGAGGCTGAGGCGGGTGGATCACTTGAGCTCACAAGTTTGAGACCAGCCTGGACAACATGGGAGGAGGGCTTGAGCCTGGGAGACAGAGGTTGCAGAGAGCTGAGATCGTGTCATAGCACTCCAGCTTGGGTGACAGAGCCAGAACTTGTCTCAAAAAATATATATATATTCCTATTGCTATACATATATATTCCTATTGCTATATGTATGTATGCATGTGTGTGTGTGTGTGTGTGTATATCTATATATATGCCATATATATATACATGCCATATATATATGCCATATATATATACATGCCATATATATATATACATGCCATATATATATATATATATGCCATGTATATATATACGCCTATAATCCCAGCTACTCAGGAGGCTGAGGCAGAACAGCTTAAAACCCAGGAGGTGGAGGTTGCAGTGAGCCAAGATCACGCCACTGCACTCCAGCCTGGGCAACAGAGCGAGACTCCATCTCAAAAAAAAAAAAAAAAAAAAATCACCAAAATCATATAATACATTTAACGTAGACTTGAAATAAGGCTCTCAGCTTAAATATTTTACCTACATATGTTGGACATTTAGACATTTCTCACGTTTTACATAAACGTGGCACGTTATGCTATTCATGATGACACTTAGAAAACTAATTTAGTAAGTTGATAGAAACAGGTACAAAAACACACTGCAAAACAAACCCAGGAAAAAATAATTGAGTATAAAACTGGATCCATATATGTATGTATGTGTGTGTGTGTGTACATACATATATATATATTTATATAGCAACATATTACATTATTTTGGATATATATTTTGGATCCATATATATATAGCAATATATTACATTATTTTTGTTTTTCACACCAGGTTTCAAAATCTGGTTTGTGTTTTTTTCACACACATTGCATGTGAATTCCCACTAGCAACATTACAAGTGTTCAATAGCCACATGTGGATTGTATAATAGCTACCATACTGAACATCAGTCCTAATATACCTATGTTCCTTTTATTATTATTCCTAAAATGTACATGTTTTTATCTGTTCTTTGTAAGACACATCTAACAAATGAAAAATGACTTAGCAGAATTCTTAAAAGGAAAATGCATCAAGTACAGTAGTCCCCGCTTAGCCGCAGTTTTGCTCTCCATGATTTCAGTTACTCACAGTCAATCACGGTCAAAAAATATTGTATGAAAAACTCCAGAAATAAACAATTCATAAGTTTTAAATTGCACTCCTTCTCTCCAGAGAGGTGAATCATCTCTTTGTCCAGCACATCCATGCTTTATAAGGAATGTGTCCATTAGTTACTTAGTAGCCATCCTGCTGCAGTATGGCAGTGCTTATGTTCAAATAACCTTAATTTTACATTTATTATAGTGTATTGTTACCAGTGTTCCACTTTATTTTTTTAAACTTAGTTTTTTGGAGACAGGGTTTTGCTCTATTGCCCAGGCTAGAGTGTCATGGCTCAATCATAGTTCACTACAGGATCAAACTCCTAGGTTCAAGCAATTCTCCCACCTCAGCCTCCCAAATAGCTAGGACTACAGGTGCATGCCACCATACCCGGCTAATTTTTAAACTTTTTTGTACAGACAGGGTCTCATATTGCCCAGGCTGGTCTCAAACTCCTAGACTCAAGCAATCCTTCTGCCTTGGTCTCCCAAAACACTGGGATTATAGCTGTGAGCAGCCTTGCCCGGCCATGTTCTACTTTATTATTAGTCATGGTTGTTAATCTCTTACTGTGCCTAATTTATAAATTAAACTTTATCATAGATGTATATATGTGTATCTATATAGGAAAAAAACAGCACATATATAGGATTTGGTACTATCAACAGTACAGGAATCCCTGAGAGTCTTAGAACATTTTATATATATATATATATGTGTGTGTGTGTCTTAGAACATAATGCTGTATATATTAATATTTATGTATTATATATTTATATATTATATATAATTTATGATATATATTATATATAAATTATGTGATAAATTATATATATCACATATATTATATATATCACATATAATTTATATATGATATATATATGATATATATACCAGTAGAGTAACTTGGTGGACCAAAATAACTTTAAATAAGGCTTCGGAAGATGGTATGTGGAGTTTGCATCAACTTACCTATTACTTATTAGCAGTAGAGTAGTATGCAAAGAACAGACTTAGGGGTAAAAAATAAGTGGGTCTGGGTCCTGGCTCTACCAGGAAACAGGTAACATGACTTTTGAAGGTTAACTTAGCCTCTCTGGCCTCTGTTTCCTCAGCTGTAAAATCAAGCTATCACCAGATATGTTCTAAAATTAAACACTTCTTCTATACAGTGCAGTATTAAGAGAATTAGTGATAACGTAAACCATTTAGCACAGTGTCTGGTGGCAGCGATCACCATAAAAACTGCTTTGCAGTTCTCAAAAAGCATTTAAAATGGTTCATGGGAGGCCAAAGTGGAAGGATCACTTGAACCCAGCCAGGAGTTCGAGACCACCCTAAGCAACATAGTGAGACCCCCGTCTCTACAAAAAGTAAAACAAAACAAAAACAACAGCTAGTGCGGTGGCATGTGCCTACAGTCCCAGTGAGGTAGAATAATCGCTTGAGCCTGGGAGGTTGAAGCTGCAGTGAGCCACGGTTGTGCCATTGCATTCCAGCTTGGGCGACAGAGTCTGTCTCAAAAATAAACAGAATGGGGCCGGGCGTGGTGGTTCATGCCTGTAATACCAGCACTTTGGGAGGCCAGGGTGGGCAGATCACGTGAGGTCAGGAGTTCGAGACCAGCCTGGCCAACATGGTGAAACCGTCTCTACTAAAAGTACGAAAATCAGCCGGGTGTGGTGGCGGGCTCCTGTAATCCCAGCTACTCAGGAGGCTGAGGCAGGAGAATAGCTTGAATCCGGGAGGTGGAGGTTGCAGTGTGCCCAGACAGCGCCACTGCACTCCAGCCTGGCAGACAACAGACTCTGTCTCAAAATAAGTAAATAAATAAAAAATAAATAAAATGGTTCAGAGTTCTGAAATATTCACAAATTAGATAATGGTGATGGTTGTGAATATATTAAAAACCACTCAGTGGCCAGGCCCGGTGGCTCACACCTGTAATCCCAGCACTTTATGAGGCCGAGGTGGGCATATCACCTGAGATCAGGAGTTCAAGACTAGCCTGACCAACATGGAGAAACCCTGTCTCTACTAAAAATACAAAAAATTAGCCAAGCATGGTGGCACATGCCTGTAATCCCAGCTAGTCGGGAGGCTGAGGTAGCGAACTGCATGAACACGGGAGGGGGAGGTCGTGGTGAGCCGAGATCGCTCCATTGCATTCCAGTCTGGACAACAACAGTGAAACTCCATCTCGAAAAAAAAAAAAAAAGGCTAGATGAGGTGGCTCACGCCTGTAATCCCAACACTTTGGGAGGCCGAGGCAGGCGGATCACAAGGTCAGGAGATCGAGACCATCCTGGCTAACACAGTGAAACCCCGTCTCTACTAAAAAAATACAAAAAAATTAGCCAGGCGTGGTGGCGGGCTCCTGTAGTCCCAGCTACTTAGGAGGCTGAGGCAGGAGAATGGCATGAACCCGGGAGGCAGAGCTTGCAGTGAGCCGAGATCGCGCCACTGCACTCCAGCCTCGGCGACAGAGCGAGACCGTGTCTCAAACAAACAAAAAACACCATTCAGTTGTGAATTATAGCTGTGAGCAGCCTTGCTTAAGATGCTGACTTTCGTTTCAATTTTTAACTTTATGTAATATCTTATTTTTATATTTTATAAATAGCTTTTAAAAAAGTAAGTATAGTCTCATTGAGAAGATGTGTTAGGAAGAACCAAAGACCTTAATTCTCTCCCCTGGTCAACTGCCTTTCTTTTTTTCTTCATATCTAATGTTTTCATACAGAATATTCAGGATGGATATTTTAACCTTGGCCAATACATTTAAGGAAAATAAAAAATCTTTTAGGGTTTTTTTTCCTTATTTGTTTGGAGATGGAGCCTTGCTCTGTCACCCAGGCTGGTGTGCCGTGGTGCCATCTTTGCTCACTGCAACCTTTGCCTCCCGGGCCCAAGCAACTCTCCCGCCCCAGCCTCTCAAGTAGCTGGAACCAGAGTCATGCGACACCACGCCTGACCGATTTCTGCATTTTTATTTTATTTTATTTTTTGAGATGGAATTTTGTTCATTTCCCAGGCTGGAGTGCAGTGGCGCGATCTCGGCTCACTGCACCCTCTGCCTCCCAGGTTCAAGTGATTCTCCTGCCTTAGCCTCCAGAGCAGCTGGGACCACAGGCATCCGCCACCACGCCCAGCCAATTTTTGCATTCTTAGTAGAGACGGGGCTTCACCATGCTGGCCATGCTAGTCTTGAACTCCTAACCCCAGGCGATCCACCCACCCTGGCCTCCCAAAGCACTGGGACCACAGGCGTGAGCCACGGCACCTGGCCCAGTAAAAAATGGCCAAGAAATGTTCTGAATAGCAAAGGGATGGATGGAAACTCAGGACTAAAAAGCTGGTGTGAATAAACAATATCCTAAAAAAAAAATTTAGAGGGCTCTCCCAAAGGGCTCATTACTTAGAACACTGTTCTGCAAAAAGGGCCACACGATTATTAGAAACTATCGTCGTTATTATATGGAACAAACTTAGAACATCTATGATATGGGCAGAAGATTTGTTTATTTGAAAACATCTAAATTCTTCTAATGTAAATGTCGAAGTCACAAGTTTCTAGGCCATCCTTTTGTTTTCATCTGAAGATTAACCTGCCTTTACATCTGAAGTTTTAAAACAGAAAAAGGCTCAGTACCGACTGCATACATGGGTAAAAGGTTTCTTCATCCACAAAAACAACCTGCCAACCATCCCCAGACTCAGCCCTTTCCTTCTTAGGTACAGCCTGCATTAGAGTCCTGAAAGCACAGCAGTACTGCCAAGAGGCACGTTTTATTTTTTTAATAGTTTCCGCACACGGCACTGAAGCACATTTCAAATGGTATTTATTTATTTATTTATTTTTTGAGACAGAGTCTTGCTGTGTCGCCCAGGCTAGAGTGCAGTGGCATGATCTCAGCTCACTGCAACCTCTGCCCTGCCAGGGTTCAAGCGATTCGCCTGCCTCAGCTTCCGAAGTAGCTGGGACTACAGGCGCCCACCACCATGGCTGGCTAATGTATTCTTTTTTTTTAGTAGAGACGGGGTTTCACTATGTTGGCCAAGCTGGTCTTGAACTCCTGACCTTGTGATCTGCCCGCCTTGGCCTCCCAAAGTGCTGGGATTACAGGCATGAGCTACTGCGTCCGGCCCTTCAAATGTTATTTAAAATTCTGAGTTCCTAAATACACATCAATTTGAGGAGGTCCAGCTTAAACTGAAAAGCTTAAAATAGATAATTTCCAACTGTTCACATTGTATACTTTCATAAAAATAGGAACAATAATTAAAGTCTACCATATCACTATTATACTTTAGCTTGTCTGTAGCTTCCAATCCTCTGTAGAAAACTAAGTATCAAAGAATAATATTGAAGAAACAAAGTCTCTGCACCTGAAGGTAAACAGCATTTTTATGCTGTTAAAAAGAAATGACAAATGTTTTCTCTTCCCTGTAAGATGAGGATCACAAAAGTATCAGTGCATGTATGTCTGCATCAATTAGAACACTACCTGCAAGGGGGCATAAGGGAACTTTCTGAAGCAATGGTGAACTTTGGTGGTGGTTATACTACTGAATACACAGTTGTCACAGACTTGTACACTTAAAATAGGTGAACTTTACTATATGTAAATTATACCTTAATAATGCTGACTGAAAAACTACAAGTGAAAATGGGAAATAGTAAAACTAGGGCATAGCAGTGCTACAAAGAAATTAACATCTTCAGTCAACAACATTTCAATAGTCTTTATCCTGGCAGCATTTGAATTAACCCTTAAAAAAAAATGATGGGTACTGTCAGGCCCCTGAGCCCAAGCCAAGCCATCGCATCCCCTGTGACTTGCACGTACACATCCAGATGGCCTGAAGTAACTGAAAATCCACAAAAGAAGTAAAAACAGCCTTAAATGATGACATTCCACCATTGTGATTTGTTCCTGCCCCACCCTAACTGATCAATGTACTTTGTAATCTCCCCCACCCTTAAGAAGGTTCTTTGTAATTCTCCCTACCCTTGAGAATGTACTTTGAGAAATCCACCCCCTGCCCCCCAAAACATTTCTCCTAACTCCACCGCCTATCCCCAAACCTATAAGAACTAATGATAATCCACCACCCTTTGCTGACTCTCTTTTCGGACTCAGCCCGCCTGCACCCAGGTGATTAAAAGCTTTATTGCTCACACAAAGCCTGTTTGGGGGTCTCTTCACACGGACACGCATGAAAGGTACAACATGCCTGTAATCCCAGCACTTTGAGAGGCCAAGGCGAGAGGATTGCTTGAGTCCAGGAGTTTGAGACCGGCCTGCGCAACATGGTGACACCCTCGTACCTACAAAAAAATTACCTGGGCATGGTGGCGCATGCCTGTGGTTCCAGCTACTTGGGAGGCTGAGGTGGGAGGATCACTTGAGCCCAGGAGGCAGAGGCTGCAATAAGCCGAGATCACACCACTGCACTCCAGCCTGGGTGACAGAGAAAGAGATCTAGTTTCAAAAAAAAAAAAAAAAAATCAGGCCAGGCACAGTGGCTCAGAGCACCTACAATCCTAGCACTTTGGGAAGCCAAGACAGGCGGATCACCTGAGGTCAGGAGTTTGAGACCACCCTGGCCAAAATGGTGAAATCCCATCTCCAATAAAAACACAAAAATTAGCCAGACGTGGTGGCGGATGCCTGTAATCCCAGCTACTTGGGAGGCTGAGGCAGGAGAATCGCTTGAACCCAGGAGGCAGAGGTTGCAGTGAGCCAAGATTACGCCCACTGCACTCCAGCCTGGACGACAGAGCAAGACACCACCTCAAAAAAAAAAAAAAAAATATGTAGAAAGTAGAAGGAAGAAGGGGAAGAGTGAAGGATGCTCTTCTCAGACATATTATTTCTGCCTTTTCTCACTTAGAATATGTAATTCAGGAAAGGTCATGAATCAGAATTTCACCTTTACACTAAAATGGAAATAACGCAATCCAAAAGAAGGGAAAACGGGACTTCACAATCTTCAAGTGCTTCAGAGGTGCATTTACCATATATGCAGATTCATGTACTCTAACTGGAAGGTACTATGACATACTAATTTTAAAACATTTTAATTTTTTTTTTTTTTTTTCAGACAGAGTCTTGCTCTGTTGCCCAGGTTGGAGTGTTGTGGTGCAATCTCAGCCCACTGCAACCTCTGCCTCCCGGGTTCAAGCAATTCTCCTGCCTCAGTCTCCCGAGTAGCTGGGATTACAGGCACATACCAGCATACCTGGCTAATTTTTTGTACTTTTAGTAGAGGTGTGGTTTCATCACGTTGGCCAGGCTGGTCTCGAACTCCTGACCTCAGGTGATCCACCTGCCTCGGCCTCCCAAAGTGCTGGGATTACAGGCATGAGCCACCCCACCTAGTCAAAACATTTTAATTTTTTCAGAAAGTCGACTTCCTCTCTTAGATTGAAAAATAACTAAAATAAAAACTTTTCTTTAAAAATACAAATGCTTTTCCAGATACAAAGGTGTCAAATATATATATATATATATATATAAGCTTGCAGCTACCAGTTCTAAATTTTATGATTCAGTTATTAATTACAGTATATCTAAAACATATTTTTAAAAACCAGATTTCAATACACTAAACTGTCAATAACTAAGTGCTGTCAATTCATATTTAGGTTGAACTGAAATACTTAAAATCCAGATGTGACAAGGTATTTGTAAAGTTGTCTCAATTTCTCTTGAAGAAAATCACACTCCAAAGCTTTACCATAGAGATCTTTTATTTGAAATGACTGGGCTATCTACAGAGAAGGAACTTCTTGAGCTTAAATAGGGATTTCTCAAAGCTAACATCAAGAAGTCCTGTAAACTCTGCCAAATTGTGGATGGTATATAAACAAACACAATATTTATTTTGGGACAAAGATCCTGCAGGCAAGTGCGTAAATGGTTCCAGAAGAAACAGAGTCATAGACCTTTATTACAAAAGGCCATTTAAAATAAAATTCTGTCCTCACTCATTAAATCCAATCTTGTTAGATTTTGCTTTATTTTATGCTCTTAAAAATAAATTAAAAGACTTTTAAGTATAAAGTCCAGAAAGAAAAAAAATACAACTTATCAAAATTTTTAAAAGTAGCTACTCTAATGACATATACTTAAAAAATACTTCTCGATGTCTGATATGAATGTATTTGACTATCAATTAAAATCATAAGCTATAAACAAGAATGTAACAACCATAAAAAAGTTTAACCTCTCTTTTTCTGAGGTCAGCGTGGTAAAAACTAGATAGCATACACAATTTCCACAGAAAAAAATGAACAGTAGCACTGTAAAGTTCATTTTTTTCCTTTTATGAAATGATTTTCATACCCCTTATCTTTAAAGTCATAAACTGGGATCGCAAAGTACATCCAGTCATTATTTCAAAATCCCAGTGAAGCTTTATGAGACACAAATACATGTAAAAACCATCAATCTGACCACTCAAGACTAATAATTATGGTCAACCATAATCACTTGCATTTATTTGAAATAAAAGTAATTGGAAATAAGTCTTAAGAAGAAAGATCAAAGGAATTGGAGTTGCCTGGTCTATACAATTTTAACTTAAGAATGATTTAAATTCTGATTAGTTGCTTTTCCCTTGTCTTTTGACAGCCAAATTAGTTTAAAGAATTAAGAACATTTTGGCTGCCAGTGCAACACACCAAGATGTAACACCTGGGAAAGATGTAGTGTTCCAACATTGTTCAACTACCTGACATGAAGCTTACCTAAGGCACGCTGTAGCACAAACACTCTTATCAATCAGTTAGCTATAATCTCACCCTACAGAACCATCAAATAGCCTAACTGTGGATAGGGGTTTACAATTTAAAAGGCATTTTCACATATTCTGGTACTACATTTAATTCTCACATGAAGCACACGAATAGGGCAGACATTCTGATCCTCATTTACATGTTAAGGAAAATAGTTATGATTGTCTTGACTCAAATCTAGAGCTCTTTCTACTATACTGTATTAATTTAAATCATTTCTGAGAAAGATCCTTATTAAGAGCCAATATAGACAGCTCACCAGGTACCTGGGTATAAAAGTTTCAAATATATTTGAAGGATAGATTATAAAATTCTGTGCTCTAGCCGGGCGCAGTGGCTCACGCTTGTAATCCCAGCACTTTGGGAGGCCGAGGCGGGCGGATCACGAGGTCAGGAGATCGAGACCACGGTGAAACCCCGTCTCTACTAAAAATACAAAAAAAAATTAGCCAGGCGTAGTGGCGGGCGCCTGTAGTCCCAGCTACTCGGAGAGGCTGAGGCAGGAGAATGGCGTGAACCCGGGAAGCGGAGCTTGCAGTGAGCCAAGATTGCGCCACTGCACTCCGGCCTGGGCGACAGAACGAGACTCCGTCTCAAAAAAAAAAAAAAAAAAAAAAAAAATTCTGTGCTCTGACTTGGTCATATGTAAGGTATATACTTATAATCAGTCACCTGTTAACAGACCTTCCTTATGGAAGCTCTTGATTTGAAAATATTCTACAGCCACATAAGCAACAGAATGAATAAAAGGACTGATTTCTATGAGCCCATTTTCTTAAATCATAAAACTGTATTTCAAATAATAGACAATATAGAGCTTTCTGTTTCCGCTCTATTAGGATTCTAATTTTTTCTGAGTTCAATAAATTTAAGTGAGTATTATTATAGCTGGCCTCCAAGACGGCCTCAATGATCCCAGCCTCTTGGTATTCATATCCCTGTGTAATCCCTCCCTCCCTGTTGAATGTGGGCTAGACTTAGTGACCAGCTTCTAATGAACAGGCTAAGCAACAAGTGACTCAAATAATAGATCATAAAAGGTATGAAAGTGACTTGAAGAATGGATCATAAAAGGCATGGTGGGCCGGGTGCAGTGGCTCACATCTGTAATCCCAGCATTTTGGGAGGCTGAGGCGGGCAGATCACCTGACGTTAGGAGTTTGAGACCAGCCTGGCCAACATGGTGAAACCCCGTCTCTACTAAAAATACAAAAATTAGCCACATGTGGTGGCATGTGCCTGTAATCCCAGCTACTTGGGAGGCTGAGGAAGGAGAATTGCCTGAACCCAGCAGGCAGAGGTTGTAGTGAGCTGAGATTATACCACTGCACTCCAGCCTGGATGACAGAGCAAGACTCCGTCTCAAAAAAATAAATAAATAAATAAAAGGCATGGTGGCTTCACTCTTTTTCTCTCTAGGAAGAGGCATGACTAGCAAGTGAAGCCACCTACCAACAGGCAGATCCTTCAGTTCTAGTCAAGTCTTCAGAGACTGCACAGCCCCAGGCAAAAGCTTGACTGCAACCTTATGAGAGACACTGAGGCAGAACCACCCAGTCCAGTCAGTCCCAGGTTCCTGCAAAGGGGCACAAGGAAACCTTTGGGGGGTGACTGAAATATATCTTCACTGTGGTAGCATCTACACAGGTGCATACATTTGTTAAAACTCAGGCTGGATGCAGTGTCCCATGCCTGTAATCCCAGTACTTTGGGAGGCCAAGGTGGGAAGATTGCTTAAGGCCAGGAGTTAGAGGCCAGACTGAGCAAAATTTTTTTCTCTACAAAAAAATTTAAAAATTGGCCAGATGTGGTGGCAAATACCTGTTGTCCTACTCAGTCAAGAGACTGAGGCAGAAAAAATAATGAAACACTTAGAAACAAATGATTTTTTAAAAAGCCTGGGCGTGGTGGCTCATGCCTGTAATCCCAGCACTTTGGGAGGCCAAGGCAGGAGGATCACTTGAGGTCAGGAGTTCGAGACCAACCTAGGCAATATAATAGAACCCCATCTCCACAAAAAATACAAAAATAACTTCAGGCATGGTGGTGCTGGGGTTATAGGTGAGATGCTGTGGTCCCAGCTACTCGGGAGGCTGAGGTGGGAAGATCACCTGAGCCTGGGACATTGAGGCTGCAGTGAGCCATGATGGCGCCACTGTACTCCAGCCTGGCAACAGAATAAGACCTTGTTTTCTCGGGGGTAAAAAAAAGGCAGGAGGATCTCTTGAGCCTAGGAGTTTGAGGTTTGAGGTTACAGTGAGCTATGATTGCACCACTGCACTCCAGCCTGGGTGACAGAGTGAGACCCTCTCTCTTAAAATAAATAAATAAATAAATAAACAAACAAGCTGCAATAACAAGCTCCCACCACAACCTCACATGCGCTAAACTGACCTAACCTGTTGCTCAAAATTGTTCCAGCCAGTCTTCCCATCCCGATGACAGTAACCCCACAGTCCCAGTTTCTCTAGCCAAAAAGTTGGAGTCATTCTTTTTTTTTTGAGATGGAGTTTCACTCTTGTTGCCCAGGCTGGAGTGCAGTGGCACGATCTCAGCTCACTGCAACCTCCCCTTCCCAGGTTCAAGCAATTCTCCTGCTTCAGCCTAAGTTAGAGTCATTCTTAATTCTTCTCTTTCTCACACGCCATATCCAATCCATACGCAAATCCTGTTGGCTCTATCTCAAAATACATCCAGGATATGACCATTTCTCACTACCTCTACTGCTACCACCCTGGTCTCTCACCAAGATTACTGCAATAGCCTGCTTCACTTTTGCCCCCTATAACCTATTATTAACCTAGCAGCTAGCATGTCTGTCAAAACCTAACGTAGATCATATCATTCATCTGCTCAAAAGCCTGAGCCAGGTGCAGGAGCATGCCTTTACTCCCAGCTACTTCGGAAGCTGACCGAGAGCATAACTTGAGTCCAGGAGTTTGAGTCACCCTGGGCAACATACCAAGACCCTGTCCCTAAAAAATAAGCAAACTAAACACTCAAAACTATTCCCCATCTCATTCAGAATAAAAATCCCATGTGGTTACAATGTCCTACCATGGTCACATGAACTGGCTCACTGTTATTTCTGATTTCATCTACTACAACTTCTTTCACAGTCTATTCCAGCCACAATGGCCTACTTGCTGTTGATCAAAAACAGGGTGCCACTCTGGGGCCCTTTATAATGGCTGTTTCCTTTGTCTGGAACATCTCTCCTCCACTCCCAACCCCTGTAGGGCTCATCATTCCCTAACCTCCTGTGTGTCTTGGTTCAGGTATGATCTTCCTTACCCAGACCACTCAATCTGAAACTGCAAACTTCCTGGTCATTGATCATCCTTATCCTATAATACCTTTCCTTTTTCCCAAAGCTATTGTCACTTTGTAAGCTATTACGTAACTTATTATGTATATTGTCTATTAAGGAAGATCTCTGGTCACTGATTGTATCTCAAATACCTAGGACAATGCTCAGTACACATAACAGGTGTTCAACAAAGACCTTCTGAATGAATAAATTCTTTGATAACTGTGACAGGTACAGTAGTGGTCAAAACGCTTTACATACACTATTTCAGTTACTCTCAACAGCAACCCTGGGAAGTACCCATTAATTTCATTTTACAACTGAGGATTATAATGATTAAACAACATGCCCAAAGTTACATTGTAGTAAATGCAGAAGCCAGAACTTAACTCAATTTTGCCTAACTCTAAAGCCTTTACAACTACAGTTCCTCAAAACTGCATATGAACGGGACGAGAACTAAGCTGCTTCAGGAGGTAACTCAGTTGAGAATATGGAAGAAGGAATCCAATATAAGGAACAGAGGCAAATAATTAACATTTGGAGAAGTTCTTTCAATTTTCTTTGCTTCCAGTCCTAGTCCTGTGGGGACAGAAACAAAACCTAATGGTTATAATAAAACAGACCATAAAAAGAGAAAAGAAATTCGAGACCCCACAGTCTGAGCTCCACGGATGAGAAAACACAGGGCAATGCCTTTTCTCTAAATTCACTGGAGAATTTTATTACAGTGGCATGGAACAGTACAGTAGGAGTTTTTGCCTTAAAATGCTTTTTTTTCTTCTAGAAAAAAAGTAGTACAGAAGTAGTACAGATGTTGGCAAAATTCTATTTGAGAAATACATGACCTATGCATAAACATTTATAGATTTACATCTGAGGGAAAGATACTGATTTCTACTAGTGTCACCATTTATGGAACACAGCCACACTCAATTGTTTACATATTGTCTAGGGTCCCTTTCACACCACAACAGCAGAGTTAAGTAGTTACAGAGATGAGTAGTTGTGACAGAGACTGAAAGCCCGCAAAACTGAAAACATTTACATTTGTCCCTTCACAGAAAAAAAAACTTCTAAAACCAGTATTAATAAAATGTACATTTCCTGACAGCCTGCATCAGTTCTATCACTCTTCCTAATAGAATTAAAAACATATCTTTTTAATACATTCATGCATTGCTTTAACGTTTCAGCCTAAAATGGATCACATATATGACAGTGGTCCTGTAAGATTATAATGAATCTGAAAAATTCCTATTGCCTAGTGACACCATAGCCATTTTAACATTGCAGTGCAATTGCTTAATTTTTATAGATTTAGTGTGGCCTAAGCGTACTATGTTTATATAATCTACAGAATCACATTCATTCACCACTTACTCAACTGACTGACCCACAGCAACTTCCAGTCCTGCAAGCTCCATTCAAAGTAAGTGCCCTATACAGGTATACCATTTTTTTTTTAATATTGTATTTTTACCATATCTTTTCTATGTTTAGATACATCAAGATACACAAATACTTACCCTTGTGCTACAGTTGACTATAGTATTCAGTACGGTAACATGCTGTACAGTACAAGTTTGTAGCCTAGGAGCAACAGACCTATACCAGATAGCCTAAGTGTGCAGTAGGCTATACCATCTAGGTCTGTGTAAGTACCCTCTATATATACACAATGATGAAAATCACCCAGCAACACATTTACCAGACCATATCCCTGCCACTCACACATGACTGTACTAGAATAAACCATCTCACATTTTTGTTATTTTTGGTCATATAACTAAAAACATCTCAATGGTTTAAGTCCAAGGATAATGTGGTCTTCACACTAGTGAAGCAGTATCATTAAATTAATTCAAGCAAACTTAACTTCTGGTAGAGTTAACAACCCATTTACTAGTTATTAAATACTGGAAGACTTCAGTAACACTGAGATGTTGCTCTTGAAGTCTTAAAATAATTTTGGGCTAAAGCTGACAGAAAACAAATTTTTTTTTTGGTTTATGTCTTTAGTATCTGAGCTACCATGTTAAACAAACTTTAAGGAAGTATTCAAACAAGAAAAAAAAAATTTCTTTAGTCACACATACACGCACCAGGAGCACAAAAAAAACAATAATCCTACAAGGACTTCTCAAATTCTTCCTTATATACTGTGTAAGAATTACCAAATAGTAAAATCTGGACATTCACTTTTAATTTTCCAAGCAAACAAGCTAATACACAGGAAAGCAAACTGCTTGCTTATTACTCATTTTTTAAAATCTTATAATCTATTTTCCCTTTTCCAATCCAAAGATTGTTTTGTCATGCACAAAAGATCAAATCTAATTCTATAGAATTGGAGAAAACATTCATTTTATATATACATATATATGCATATACATACACATATATACACACATATATACATACATATATATACATATATACACACACATATATACATATATACACACAAGATTAAAAATCTTTTTCTTAATACAAAAATCTTTTAATTTTCTCAAAGGAATATTTAGACATTTCTCACATTTTACATAAATGTGGCAGGTTATGCTATTCATGATGACACTTAGAAAATTAATTTAGTAAGTTGATAGAAACAGGTACAAAAACACACTGCAAAACAAACCCAGAAAAAATGAGTATGAAACTGGATCCAAAAGGGTGTTTTGAATATAAAACTATATTTAAAAGAGTGTTTCTTCTTTAAAAATTTTATTTCTAGAAGTCAACTCCTTGACTTCTCAATTAAGAATCAACCAATCCAAGATGCTATTCATTAAAATTTCACCAGGCCGGGTGCAGTAGCTCACTCCTGTAATCTCAGCACTTTGGGAGGCAGAGGCGGGTGGATCACATGGTCAGGAGTTCAAGACCAGCCTGACCAATATGGTGAAACCCCGTCTCTACTAAAAATACAAAAAAATGGCCGGGCGCGGTGGCTCACGCTTGTAATCCCAGCACTTTGGGAGGCCGAGGCGGGCAGATCACAAGGTCAGGAGATCGAGACCACAGTGAAACCCCGTCTCTACTAACAATACAAAAAACTAGCCGGGCGTGGTGGCGGGCGCCTGTAGTCCCAGCTACTCGGAGAGGCTGAGGCAGGAGAATGGCGCGAACCCGGGAGACGGAGCTTGCAGTGAGCCGAGATCGTGCCACTGCACTCCAGCCTGGGCGACAGAGCGAGACTCCGTCTCAAAAAAAAAAACAAAAAACAAAAAACAAAAAAATTAGCCGGGCGTGGTGGCACACACCTGTAATCCCAGCTACTCAGGAGGCTGAGGCAGGAGAATAGCTTAAAACCCAGGAGGTGGAGGTTGCTGTGAGCCAAGATCACGCCACTGCACTCCAGCCTGGGCAACAGAGGGAGACTCCATCTCAAAAAAAAAAAACACACACACACAAAAAAACAAAACAAAACAAAAAAAACTTCACCAAAATCCTAATACATTTAACGTAGACCTGAAATAAGGCTCTCAGCTTAAACATTTTACCTATATTTTTGTATCTTTAACCTAAACTTCTAACATCAAAAATGTAAGACATGTTCCCAGAAACTTTTTCTCAAAACAAAACAAATGTATTTCCAAGTTAAAGTTTTCACATTGTTTTTCTCAAATGTAAATTTGCTCTGTTAATGGAATTAGAAAGTTACCTATGAGCTATTTCTAAATACTATTAATTTTTAAATCTAGAGGGCTTTTTTCTGTTTTCCTCTTAATTTTATTTTTATAGCACTATACTTACATATATTTTTGTAAACAAAATATATCTTGTCAAACTTTTAAAGAAATTGTTCTGTTACTTTCCTTAAGGGTTAGAATGTTCTACGACAAATATTATGTACATGAAATTAGGAATGGAGTGATATAAAATTTTAACAGTGGTTTTAAAAAATTATATTGGCCGGGCACAGTGGCTCCTGCCTGTAATCCTAGCACTTTGGGAGGCAGAGGTGGGTGGATCACAAGGTCAGGAGTTCGAGGCCAGCCTGGCCAACATGGTGAAACCCCATCTCTACTAAAAATACAAAAATTAGCCAGATGTAGTGGCGGGTACCTGTAATCCCAGCTACTCGGGAAGCTGAGGCAAGAGAATCGCTTGAAACTGGAAGGCGGAGATTGCAGTGAACCGAGATCACGCCACTGCACTCCAGCTGGGCAACAAGAGCGAAACGCCATCAAAAAAAAAAAAAAATTGTATTACATCCTTATAACATGGAATGAAAACAAATCTGAGCATATGCCGGTATAATCAGATCTGTGATCTTTATTAAAATGTAAATTACCAGATAATCTCTAACAAAACAACCGACAGTATTTTAAATTGCAAAGAAACGTTTCCTACCTTGCCTGCTTCTCTTTCTAAGTCGACATACTCTCGGCTAGGTGTTTGTCGCTGTTCTCCCTGCCAGCTGGCCGGAAAAAACTGGAGAGACAGATTGGTTCCTGTGGCCACAAAAGCCTTTTAGAAAAATCAATACAAACAGGATCAGGAGCAGGACATTACATAAATTATGCAGGCAGTCATTTATTTTTACATCAGTTTATGTCTTAAGCCAGGCAGCACAGAGAATACTTAAAAGTAAAAAACACACACTCATCATTTTTCTTAAGTATTAAGTTACAAACATCTGATTCCATTTTGAGGACATTTGCCATTGGCTGCTTAAATATAAAATCAGACATGGAATCAATACTTTCTTTCAGGTCATTTTTTTGCTGACGTTAGGATCTCATACTGCTAATGTCTAACCAGAAGCCACCATCCATCTTTGCATTTAAAAACTTCTATTTTTAAATGTAAAAATCACTGAAAATCTAAAGATTTTGAATTTTAAAGACCACCACAATTTAAAATTGTATAAATGAGACACTTTAATTTTCCTTGATTTCCCTTGCTGAAACACTGCATAGCAGGCAGTACATAAAAAATGCACTTGGAATTGTCCGTCCTCTGATAAACCATACATTGGCATGGGATGTGACAGTACTCTCTAAAACCCTACATGATTTTTAAAAATATGTCTTTTCTAACATTTGACTTTAGGAGAACTTGATCTGACTACAACAAAGAGAAAAGTATTCATCTAATATTTATAAAAGATTTGGATGTTAGAGCTCAACAGATGAACAATCTAAAACCACTTCAATAAAGTGTCATTTTATGTAGCCCTTGAGCAAGTTACCTCTATATTTCCCTCATGCAAAAAAGACATTACCCCTTTCCCAAAGGAAATTAAGAAAAAAAGAAGTAAAAGCATTTTTGAAAAAATACATTTTTCTTCATCTAAATGTAAACTCTTCTTTGCTGAAACCAGAAAAAGTTTTTTGTTCGGTTTATTCTACTAATTAAGTTCTGAAGCATAATTTGTTTCCATGCATAGAGTCTTCATCTCAAATCAAGAGGTTCACTTTTGGGGCAATTTGTTTAAAGCCATCAACCAAGTTAGCTATCCAATAGTTCCCCTGATGGCTAACAGTTTAGATTCTTTAGAGGTAAAAATTATACTTCCTATTTCTATTACTGGCACTGTCGGTACACTTGTCAACCTAAATGCTAAATCTCTAAACCTCTTTGATGGCATTTCCCTAATCAATTGGAGTACCATTTTCATGTGGTAAATGTTTTATATGCATAGAAACTGAACTAACATCAATATTACAACATCATTTTAAAAAATCTTTCAGGCCAGGAGCGGTGGTTCACACTGCTAATCCCAGCCCTTTGGGAGCCGAGGCGGGTGGACCAACTGATGTCAGGAGTACAAGACCAGCTTGGCCAACATGGTGAAACCCTGTCTCTACTAAAAATACAAAAAATTAGCTGGGCATGGTGGCAGATGCCTGTAATCCCAGCTACTTGGGAGGCTGAGACAGGAGAATCACTTGAACCTGGGAGGCAGAGGTTGCATGCAGTCAGCCAAGATCGCACCACTGGGCTCCAGCCTGGACAAGGCAAGACTCCATCGCAAAAACAAAAAAAACTTCCCATGCACTATGAGCATAAGTCTTAACAAAAAACCCCCCAACACTAGTTAAAAAAAAAAAAAAAAGTTTCTGGGAGGGAAACTGCCCAGGCTGTATGACCTGAAGCGTACCTCAGTTTCCTCACAAATTAATTATTTGTAAAGTGCTTAAAACAGTACCAAGTAAATGCTATGAAAGTATTTGCTGAATGATATGAGAAATAACTTTAAGCTCAACAAGAAAGCCAACTGTTTCAGCTTCAGATAATGAAATTCTCAGAGCAGAGTGGTGGCAGAAAAGACTGAGCCCATGAATGAATGCCCTGTGTCAAAATCCCTGTGGCTTTTTTCTTCAGTACTCACCTAGTAGCAAATCCTTCCACCTCCAATGTACCCCAAATCAGTTCTGTGCTAAGACATTGTGCAGATCGTATTACCTCATCTCCTGTCTTGATGCCAACCTCAGAAGAGATTTCCTGCATCACTATATGCCCATTATCTCATAAAGATCCCTCTCTGAGACAGAAGTGGTAAACACAGATCATTCTAGAATAATATTTTCCAAACTTATCTGACCATGGAACTCTTTTAATGAAATACCTACATATACGTAAGAGTTGGAAAAAGTCTGTTCCAAAATATTAATATGGTGTCAACATTGTCATAGGAAAATAAAGAAAAAAAGAAACAAAATGAAAACATTAAAATGCTACACTAGTATGACGCCTATATTTAAGATTTCCACGTTGTCTTATGTTTTATAGGTTTCATAAATTATAAAATAGCATACCTTGTGCCAATCCAACATACTTTTTACCAATCTTTAGAAGTAGAAATATGTATTAGTTTTTACTCTTCTCACCATAGAGCAACCATACTTCTTTTTTTTTTTTTGAGGCGGAGTCTCGCTCTATCGCCCAGGCTGGAGTGCAATGGCGCAATCTCGGCTCACTGCAAACTCCGCCTCCCGGGTTCACGCCATTCTCCTGCCTCAGCCTCTCCGAGTAGCTGGGACTACAGGCGCCCGCCACCACGCCTGGCTAATTTTTTGTATTTTTAGTAGAGACGGGGTTTCACTGTGGTCTCGATCTCCTGACCTCGTGATCCGCCCGCCTCGGCCTCCCAAAGTGCTGGGATTACAAGCGTGAGCCACCGCGCCCGGCCGCAACCATACTTCTTATAAATATTTTTTCTTTAAATGATTATTAGTGTTGAAGACATCTCCAACATTCTTACTACATAAGAATTGGCAAGAACAGGCTAGGTGCGGTGGCTCAAGCCTGTAACCCCAGCACTTTGGGAGGCCAACACGGGCGGATCACGAGGTCAGAAGTTTAACACCAGTCTGACCAACATAGCGAAACCCCATCTCTACTAAAAATACAAAAAATTAGCCGGGTGTGGTGGTGTGCGCCTGTAATCCTAGCTACTCGGGAGGCTGAGGCAGGAGAATTGTGTGAACCCAGGAGGCGGAGCTTGCAGTGAGCCGAGATCACGCCACTGCACTCTAGCCTGGGCGACAGAGCGAGACTCTGTCTCAAAAAAAAAAAAAAAAAAAAATGGTGAAACCCTGTCTCTACTAAAAATACAAAAACAAAATTAGCCGGGCGTGGTGGTGGGCGACTGTAGTCCCAGCTACTCGGGAGGTTGAGGCGGGAGAATGGTGTGAACCCAGGAGGCGGAGCTTGCAGTGAGCCCAGATCGCGCCACTGCACTCTAGCCTGGGCGACAGAGCGAGACTCCGTCTCAAAAAAAAAAAAAAAAAGAAACAAAGAATTGATAAGAATAAATCAAGGCTGGGTGCAGTGGCTCACTGAGGCAGGCACATCACTTGAGGCCAAGAGTTGGAGACCAGCCTGGCCAACATGGTGAAACCCATCTCTACTAAAAATACAAAAACCAGCCAGGTGTGGTGGCAGGCGCCTGTAATCCCAGCTAGTCAGGAGGCTGAAGCAGGAGGTGGAGGTTGCAGTGAACCGAGATGGCACCACTGCACTCCAGCCAGGGTGACAGAGTAAGATCCAGTCTCAAAAAAAACAATAAATCAGATTCTACCACAGATTCTTCTACCCGTGTTCACTTTTATTTAATGCTGATTGGGTTTTACAGTTAAAATCTCAATTGGCATAAAATAAGGAGGCTGAGTTTTATAGTTAAAGAGAGATGATCAACACAGCCCTTAAATTATTTCACATCTAAATGCAAAATGAGGCTGGGAGTGGTGACTCACACCTGTAATCCCAGCAGCACTTTGGGAGGCGGAGGTCGGTGGATCACCTGAGGTCAGGAGTTCGAGACCAGCCTGGCAAACATGGTGAAACTCCGTCTCTACTAAAAATACAAAAATTAGCTGGGCGTGGTGGTGTACACCTGTAATCCCAGCTACTCAGGAGGCTGGGTCAAGAGAATCACTTGAACCTGGGGGGCGGAGGTTGCAGTGAGCCGAGATCGTGCCACTGCACTCCAGCCTGGGCAACAGCAAAATGAATTCTTCATTAACCTCACTGATACATTAAGGAGATGTTCCAAATAAGAAGAGGAAAATTGGGGCAGGAGAAAGGTTGGGAATAGTTTTGAGAACTATAGATATCCTTGCCATTTATGGCTGCTGTCAAAACAGGCAAAATAATGCCTTTTTCCACAGCCAAATAGGAAGAAACCACAGCCTGTTCGTAAGTCATAAGATAAATTTCAGGCATTAAATTAAGTAGCCTCTAAATTCAAATAATCAAGTACCTCTGATATAAAAGGTATTGTGAAAAACAGCTGTATCCAGAGGGGTTTATACAGAATTAATGAGGTCTCTACCCTCTAGGAGCTAAGGATCCTGTAATTAAATGTGGGTTAACACTGAATTAAAGGAGGGAAACTAGAAAGAGAGAAAACTAGGAAATGTGAAATTCCTCTCCAAATACCAATAGTTACATTATTTAACAAAATAAGACATGAGCCGTCTTAAGTGCAAACCTCACACAGCATTCAATCTACCTTCTTTAACCTTTAATACTTCTCAGAAATTTAAAACTTGTAAAATCTGTCGGATCAGATATTTGTTTTATTTTTGGAGACAGGGTCTCACTCTGTCACCCAGGCTGGAATGCAGTGGTGCCATCATGGCTAACTGCAGCCTCGACCTCTCGGGCTCAGGTGAGGATCAGATATTTGGAAGCGGGGAAGGTCTAGAATGTCTAATTCATCCTGGAAATAAATTCATGACAAACACTAACCACCTATACTACTACTATAATATTACAGCATTTCAGATACCCTATGGGTTGAATTCATAATTCCATTCAGCAGTCTGAGATGACAGAAAACACCCTACTAGCTATGATCCACCAAATTTCCAAAAAAATTCAGCTTTCAAAGATAGTGATAATAATATAATACATGGGGCTGCGTATGGTGACGCTGAGCCTGTAGTCCCAGCTATTGGGAGGCTGAGGCAAGACGATCGCTTGAGCCCAGAAGTTTGAGGCTGCAGTGCCTTATGACTGTGCCTGTGAACAGCCACTGCACCCCAGCCTAGACCACACAGCAATACCTCTCTCTTAAAAAAAAAAACGAAACAAGGCCAGACGCGGTGGCTCACACCTGTAATCCCAGCACTTTGGAAGGCCAAGGTGGGAGGATTACTTAAGGTCAGAAGTTCAAAACCAGCCTGGCCAACATGGTGAAACCCCGTCTCTACTAAAAGTACAAAAAAATTAGCCGGGCATGGTGGTGTGTGCCTGTAATCCCAGCTACTCAGGAGGCTGAGGCAGGAGAATCACTTTAACCCGGGAGGCGAAGGTTGCAGCGAGCCAAGATCACGCTGTCGTGCTCCAGCCTGGGTAACGGAGCGAGACTCCGTCTCAAAACAAACAAAAAAGCAAACAGTAAGAATACAAGTACTTTGTATCTTATATATTATACTTGCATCCTTTACCTCCAGGAAATTCTATCGTCAGGTGTACCACCTTCCTTTTGCAAAAGGTAACTCAGGCAAAGGATGACACGATCATCGCACCAGCTAATGAATTCTTTTCTTATACCACTCAGTGCCAAAACCTAAAAGTATGTCTTATGCACTTCAATCATATAAATACTACAATTACTCAAGAAACTTGCAAGTGGGCTAAAAGCTTGAGACTGTCTTTCACAACATGCACTAATGATCAAATATTCAGGAGCTCCTCATAAATTTAACCAGTATCTTCTCACTATTACAACTCTAAAAAGCCTTCACTTAAAATATCAAAATATTCTTTAAAAATAGAGTTCAGTGATGTAAAGGGAGAATTTTATGGCATATGAATTATATCTGAATAAAAATAAACTGGTTTTTATATAAAGGGGGTGGGAGGAGTAAATTTCCAATGTCTTCCTACTGCTAACCCAAATTCAAATCGCACCTAGCTTCAAGCCTCTAACAATGCAATAAGTCCAAGTCACCGAGCAGAGAGTAACAACATTCCATCAGACAGTGCTTCAACTTTTTAAAAAATAATCAGGCCAGACGCGGTGGCTCACGCCTGTAATCCCAGCACTCTGGGAGGTGGAGGAGGGCGGATCACTTGAGGTCAGGAGGCCAGCTTGGCCAACATGGTGAAACCCCGTCTCTACTAAAAATGCAAAAATTAGCTGGGCGTGGTGGCAGGCACCTGTAATGCTAGCTACTCAGGAGGCTGAGGCAGGAAAATCGCTTGAACCCAGGAGGCGGAGGTTGCAGTGAGCCGAGATCGAGCCACTGTACCCCAGCCTGGGCAACACAGCAAGACTCCACCTCAAAAAATAATAATAATAATCAACCTCTTTTCTTGGTTTCTTCCTACCATTCCCTCCTCATCAGCACCTCCAACAACGCAAACCAAAAAGAGATGACAGGAACTAGGACCCTTGGATTTTTTTTTTTTTCAACCCAAAGTCTGGTGAAGACGCACCAAATCTGCCTCCTAAAACAAGGACCTCGAGATCAACCGTGGGTTTCGCCCATCTGTGCAGTTTTTAGGAACGGCAGCCCTACTCGGGACATGGTGATAATGGTTTCTTTCTGATTCTCCTGAAGCTTAACATTCTAAGAAAATGACACTTTTAGGGCCTTTTTCCCCCCTCCCCTCTCTATTAGAATAAATAACTGGAGGAAAGATTTCTTCTCGGCGATCTGGGAGTGAGACCGCTTGACATAGAGAATTATCGACAGATCTACCTTCTAAGAAACAAACTATCGCCGACCTTGAATGAAGCTCCAGTTCTTTTTCCGAATGGGGGTTTGCTTGCTACAAATACCCTGAACCCTTCTTCGGTGTCGCCGCCTAAACAATGCCCTTCGCTTGTTTGGTCTGGCTCGGGTTCGAGCTCCACTCGCGGTGCTCCGTTGGCCGACATGCGCCACCGCGGCGAGCCCCAGGGAAAGCGTCTCCCCGCGAGCACCGGCCCGCGGCACCTGGTTTCGCATTTTGAATCCCGAGTAGGAAGTAAGACGGCGCCCACTCAGTTCCGGGAGCCGCGGCAGCCGCGCCGCCGTCCGGAACCGGCCTGGGCCGAAGCGGCCCCGCGCAACAAGTGACCCGCGCGCGCCCCGGTCTGCGCCCCGGGCCAGCCGACTTACGATTTCCGAGCGGCCGTCGCGGCAGGCGTTCTGGAAGCGCGCCTGGCGTTCCTCGTGGGGCCGGTCCCTGAAGCCCGTGTACTTAATCTGCAAGGCAAGACGGCCCGAAATCAGGGGCCAAATCTGCGGCGCCGCCCGCGCGCCCGCCCTCCCAGCGCGGCGCCGATAAGGGCAAGCGGAGGCTGCGGGCGATGGCCGCCCCGGCAAGATTGCCCCTCCGCGGGCGCACCGACCGGGACTCCCGGGGACCGCGCCGCCCAAACTTTTCTCCGCCGGGGCCCACTCGGGGCGCGCTGCGGCCTCCTAGCCGCCCGCCCGCCTCACCTCACACTCGCGGCTCAGCTTCCTAAAGAACTCTTCGTTCTCGAACTTGCTTCTCTGGTCGGGCACGACGCGCGGCATCTTCCCGCCCTGAGGCCGCGCCGGCCGGCCGCGCTCGGGGCTTGCGCGGGCACCCGCTGGCTGGCTCCGCACTGACCGACTGAGCGCCCACCCGCGGCGCCCGGACGCCCGCTTCCCTTTGTTTCAGGCGCCCGCCCGCGTGGGCTCCCGTTCCGGGGAGTCTGAGGCGCCACCGCCCGCTCGAGCCCAACCCACGCCGCCGCCGCCGCCGCCTCAGCCGTTGCCTGCCGCCCGCGCAGCCCCAGCTCTCGCCGCCCCCAGCCGCCGCCGCCGCCGCCGCCGCCACTTCCTCTCACCGCCCACCCCGCCCCCGCCGGCCCCACCCCTCCTCCTCGCGCGCCCGCCCGCCCGCCCGCCTCCAACTCCGGCAAACAAGACGCACCATTCACAACTCGCGGCCCGCGCCACGCATGCGCCACCCGCCCGCTGGCGGAGCTGCCCGGCTGTGGCGCACCGGCGCTCCTTCCGCACCGTGGCCCTTTTCCCCTTGCTGGCCCGCGGCCACTCGGCGTGGAGCTGCCTTTGGGGGATCCGCCTGGCCTTTAGCAGACGGGAGTAGCCAGCGCAGGCCTTTTCTTCCGCCCTTCCTCGGCCATCTGGAACTTCTGGGTTCCCCAGGTGCGCGGAGTAACCCCAGATTGTCACTTGAACGCGAGGAAACCTAAGTCCTTGGGGACTTTTCGTCCCTACACCGGCAGGGGTGTAGGCTGTGCAAGTTGAAGACTGAGGTGGAAACGGACCAAAGAATCCAACCGAGTCATGGTGGAAAGGTCGTGGCTGTTGGAGTCAGATGGGTCTTAGATGGGATCCCACTCAGCTACACTACCTGCTGGCTGGGGCCTTAGACAAGAACTGGACCACTAAACCTCAGTTTCCTTATTTCCAAAATGCAGACACTCCTAGGTTTGCAGTGTTCGCGTGAGAACCTTTATGTGGATCTAGCACACAGTGGGAGCCCAATAAATTTAAGTTTCTAAAGAACAAGCTGGCCGGGCGCGGTGGCTCACGCCTGTAATCCCAGCACTTTGGGAGGCCAAGGCGGGCGGATCACGAGGTCAGGAGATCGAGACCATCCTGGCTAACACGGTGAAACCCCGTGTTAAACCGGCTAAAAAATACAAAAAATTAGCCGGGCGAGGTGGCGGGCGCCTGTAGTCCCAGCTACGCGGGAGGCTGAGGCAGGAGAATGGCGTGAACCCCGGGGGACGGAGCCTGCAGTGAGCCGAGATCGCGCCACTGCACTCCAGCCTGGGTGAAACAGCGAGACTCCTCAAAAAAAAAAAAAAGAAGAATAAGCTGAGTTAAAAATGTAACCGATTGCCAGTCCATATACTTAATGTGCAATCAGCTGCAAAAAATAAGATCCATAAATTCTAGGGAAGTTGTTTAGCCCAAACTGGAGAAAGCCTGACATGGGATTTATGGCAGAGTTTGATTCAAAGTTAGTCCTGTGGCCAGGCGCAGTGGCTCATACCCGTAATCCCAGCCTTTTTTTTTTAAACAGAGTCTTGCTCTGTCGCCCAGGCTGGAGTACAATGGCGCGATCTCGGCTCACTGCAGCCTCCGCCTCCTGGGTTCAAGTGATTCTTCTGCCTCTGCCTCCCGAGTATTTGGAATTACAGGCGCCCACCACCACGCCCGGCTAATGTTTTTGTATTTTTGGTAGAGACGGGGTTTCGCCATGTTGGTCAGGCTGGTCTCGAACTCCTGACCTCAGGTGATCTGCCCGCCTCGGCCTCCTAAAGTACTGGGATTACAGGCATGAGCCACTGCGCCTGGCCTAATCTCAGCACTTTGGGAGGCCGAGGCGGGCTGATCATCTGAGGTCAGGAGCTCGAGGCCGACCTGGTCAACATGGCAAAACCCCATCTTTACTAAAAGTACAAAAATTAGCGGGGTGTGGTGGCACACGCCTGTAGTCTCAACTACTTGGGAGGCTGAGGCAGGAAAATCGCTTGAACCCGGGAGGTGGAGGTTGTAGTGAGCCGAGATGGTGCCACTGCACTCCAGCCTGGGCCACAGAGCAAGACTCCGTCTCAAACAGCTACTCGGAAGCTGAGGCAGGAGAATCGGTTGAACCCGGGAGGCAGAGGTTGCAGTGAGCCAAGATCGTGCCATTGCACCCCAGCTTGGGGGACAAGAGCATAACTCCGTCTCAGGGGGAATAAAAATCCACGAGGAAGCACTCTTGCTCCACAATGGGTCCAAGGAGGGCTCACAGACCTCCAAGTTGATCTTGGCCAAAGACTCTAGCAATAATTGTTTCTGCCATGGGAAATGTGGAATAAATAAAAGTTGAAAGAGCTCTAGAATGGCCTTGGTGGCCATGAGCTTAGGCAAGGAAAAGGTCAGGGTCAAGGGAGCTAGACCTGGAGGGGTGAGAATGCAGAGCAGAGCAGGGCAGGGCTCTCATTGTCAGCCTCATGGAGGGGAGGAATGATGTCCTAAGGGAAAGGGACAGCAAAGCCTGCCAAGCAGACCCAGAACAGCAGCCCCACAGACAGCCTTGGGCAACTCCAGGCCACAGGGTAACCCACACTCGGCATAGTCTGGCATCCAACAGCCAGGATGACCGGGAAATAAGCCACAGGCTGAAGGAGGCCATCTCCTCGGCTGACCTCTATATGCCTTTTTGGTTGTTAATTTTTTTTCACTTATTTTAAAAAACTGAATTAAAGGAAATTTATAAAGGAAATTTTCACCCATGTAAGGTACACTTAAGTCTGTGCTCCTAACAGCTTTGGCAGCTGTTGAGTTGGGTATGGGTTGGCCCAGACACCATGCTATGGGTGCTTGCTAAGGGGGTTTGCTAAGATCCAGCTCTACTAAGGCCCACTCATGGAAGCTTAGAGGTGTCTCTTCTGTGCCAAGAAACATCTGCCTCCACCGTCCCAAAACCTGACTGAATTATCTGAAGTCCTGTCATCTAGAATCTTCCTTTCGTAGGGATTCAAGCCAATCAAGGGCCTCCTCTGAGTATCTCCCTAACTTCCTAGGTGGGTGGCTGCTCCTGCAGGATCCTAAAGCTGATCTTGGGTGGGTAAGTAGATAATACACAATGAAGCTGAGCAGAGCGCAGGAACCCTCACTTGCCTAGTGCAACTGTGAAGCTCTGTTCAGGGTGCCTTCATGCACCTTATCACAGTTAATTCACACAACCACTTTCTTTCTTTTTCTTTTTTTGAGACGGAGTCTCACTCTGTTGCCCAGGCTGGAGTGCAATGGCGCGATCTCGGCTCACTGCAACCTCCGCCTCCCGGGTTCAACCGATTCTCCTGCCTCAGCTTCCTGAGTAGCTGGGATTACAGGTGCCTGCCACCACGCCCAGCTAATTTTTGTATTTTTAGTAGAGAAGGGCAGGCTAGTCACGAACTCCCAACCTCAGGCAATCTGCCCACCTCAGCCTCCCAAAGTGCTGAGATTACAGGCGTGAGCCACCGCGCCCAGCCCACACAACCATCTTCTAAGTCAGGTCTTCTGTCTCCTTCTGAGAGATGAGGAAACAGACTTTGAAAAAGTAAATAAGGCCAGGAGTGGTGGTTCACATCTGTAATCCTAGCACTTTGGGAAGCTGAGGCGGGTGGATTGCCTGAGCTCAGGAGCTCGAGACCAGCCTGGGCAACACAGTGAAACCCCGTCTCCACTAAAATACAAAAAATTAGCTGTGCGTGGCAGCGTGCGCCTGTAATCCCACCTACTCTGGAGGCTGAGACAGGAGAATCACTTGAACCCGGGAGGCAGAGGTTGCAGTGAGCCAAGATCGCACCACTACACTCCCGCCTGGGCGACAGAGCAAGACTCTGTCTCAAAAAAAAAAAAAAAAAAAAGTAAAAGTAAAAAAGGACAGTGACGAGACCCTGATCCATTTGAAATATCAAAATGGGGGCTGGGCGTGATGGTGCACACCTGTAATCTCAACACTTTGGGAAGCGGAAGTGGGAGGATCACTTGAGGCCAGGAGTTTGAGACCATCCTAGGCAAGAGGGTGAGACCCCCCCCTACACACTCTAAAGAAACTAGCTAAGCATTGGGATACATCATCTTCATTCCTTCCTCACCACAACCCTGTAAGTTTAGTATTATTGATCCTATTCTACAGATGGGCCAATTGAGATTCACGGGGGCTAAGTGACCCCAGGGTACTGATTTTAATCATTCTACTCTGAGACCTAGTGGAGATACCAAAAGTCCTGCCTGCTGCCCTCACTGAACTGCAAACTCATAGAAGGCTATGTCTGGGGTTATCCTCTGGGAGCATCCCACCATGTTGTAGAAGGGTCCCCACAGGTTGAAGAAAGGGATTCTATTGTGAGCCTTGGGGCAGGATGTGGGTCTGCCCTTGAGGACTGTGCATTCCTATCTCTGAGCCTGTTTGTCCCTTCTTGGCTTGGAAGGTCAAAGTCTAGGTGTCCTGCCTCCGCAGGCCCAGCAGAAAGGATGGTTTTATCCAGGTCTGGTGTCAGCAGCCACCCACCTTTGCCTCTCCTCACAGAGGAAGTCTCTGAGCCTCTGATGCATTTTTTCTAAGGAAATAGTTTCCCTTCAGTTACTGAGAAAATATTGTACCATCTTGAAGCTGAAATAGGATCTGGAGCCACAAATGAGACTTGAGAGGAATGGGAGACAAAGAAAATTAGTGGCTGGCACATTGCCTAAAACCCTGGCTCCACTCAGCTTCTAGTTTTTAGAAGGCGATGGGCCTTAATCCAGGATAAGGGTGTCATCTGCCCGAGTGTGGCAGTTTCCTGGGCCCTAAAGAATTTTTTTCTTTTTGAGATATAATTTATATACCGTAAAATCCACCCTTGGGCCCAAAGAATCTGCCCTCCCTCCCAGGAGCATCTCCCCCTTCTGAGCCCTCCAGCCACCCTCCCCCAGCTCAGCCATCCCATAGGGAAAGGAAAGCAGAAAGGAGCAAGTTTCCCCAGAATAACATTTCTTTAGTGTTGGGATCAATAAACCCGTTTGCTTAAAAGGAACCAGATGATTTCATCCTTGTAATTATAAGTTTGACGTTTGCAAATCTTGCCTGGGCTCCAAATGAGCCTCTTTGTCATGGGTGTTGGGGGTGGAGGAGTTTGTCTGGGTGCCTGGGGATGGCAGGACTGAGCCTACTGGTGGGAAGAGGGCCAAGCTGGGGTCAGGAAGCCTGGCTGATGATCTTAGAGGGCTGCCTTGGACTGCTCCCCTTCCCCTCTCCTGCTCTCCTAGTTTCTGACAAGTGACAGGAAACAGACTAGACTAGGGGGCTAGGGAATAATAATAATGGTAATAACAATGATAATGGTAGTAATGATAATAATATAATGTGATGAGAGCTAGGTTGAGCTCTAACCACACCACCCTTTTGCTTAAGACCCCTTCCCCAAGATTGAAGAAACTTGGGGCAGAAAGACAAAGGCCCTCAGCCTAGCATTCATGACCCCCTGACAATCCCTACTTTCCAACACTATCTCCCATCGTTTCTCCCCATGGCACCCTGCAATCCAGCCATACTGGCCTGTTTCCATTCCCCACATGCCCATACCATGACTTCCTCCTGTTTCTCTACTGGGAAAACTCATCTTTCTTCTTTCTTTCTCTTTTGGGGCAGGGTCTTCCTGTTTTACCCAGGCTGGAGTGTAGTGGTGCAATCATGGCTCACTGCAGCCTTGACCTCCTGGGGTCAAGCAATCCTCCCACCTCAGCCTCCTGAGTAGCAAGTAGCAAGTTGCTGGGACTACAGGTGCCACCATGCTTGGATAATTAATAAAAAAAAATTTTTTTTTAGAGATGGGGTCTATGTTGTCCAGGCTATACTTCTTCTTTAAATATTTTCATGGGCCTCTGATTGTCCTCCATGGAATGACTGCCCCACAGCATCCATTTATTCATTTGGCTCCATGCTATGTGCCAAGGAGATGGTCAGCCCACCTGGGACATAGCAGTCCCCTGGATTCTGGGAGGATTTAGTTCTACACTAATTTGTTTACTTTACTGTGAAGCCTTCATATGAAGGTCTCTCCCCTCACCCTTAAGACTTTTTAAAGTTATTTAAAACTTGTACTTTTTTTTTTGCAGAAAATTTAGGACATATAGGCTGGGTGCGGTGGCTCACGCCTGTAATCCCAGCACTTTGGGAGGCCGAGGCAGGTGGATCATGAGGTCAGGAGATGGAGACCATCCTGGCTAACACAGTGAAACCCTGCCTCTACCAAAAATACAAAAAATTAGCCGGGCGTGGTGGCGGGCGCCTGTAGTCCCAGCTACTCGGAGAGGCTGAGGCAGGAGAATGGCGTGAACCCGGGAGGTGGAGCTTGCAGTGAACCGAGATCGCGCCACTGCACTCCAGCCGCCTGGGTGACAGAGCAAGACTCCGTCTCAAAAAAAAAAAAAAAAAAAAATTTAGGACATACAGAAAAAGAATAAAGGAATCCCACCATCTCAAAGTAGTCATTGCCAACATTTTACTGTGTTTCTTTTGGACTCATTTCATCTGTATTTTTTTCACTTAGTTATGACATTCCGTATGTGCAGCTTTGGATGCTCTGTTACCACCCTAAACCTATGGCATAAATATTTCCCCATATCATCATTTAAAATTCCTAATGGGATTAGCTGGGAGTGGTGGCATGTGCCTACAGTCTCAGCTACTTGGGAGGTGAAGGTGGGAGCATTACTTGTGTCTGAGAGTTTGAGACCAGATTGGGCAACATAGGCAGACGCTGTCTCAAGAACAGACAAACAAGCAAACCAACAAACAACGCAGTACAATTCCTGATGGCATCTTTTTTTTTTCTTTTTTTTTTGAGATGGAGTCTTGCTTTTGTCGCCCAGGCTGGAGTGCAGTGGCGCGATCTCAGCTCACTGCAACCTCCGCTTCCCGGGTTCAGACAATTCTCCTGTCTCAGCTTCCTGAGTAGCTGGGACTACAGGTGCCTGCCACTACACCCGGCTAATGTTTGTATTTTTAGTAGAGACAGGGCTTCACCATATTGGTCAGGCTGGTCTCGAACTCCTGACCTCAGATGATCTGCCCGTCTCGGCCTCCCAAAGTGCTGGGATTATAGGTGTAAGCCACCGCACCTGGCCCCATTTTTTTTTTTCAGACAGAGTTTCGCTCTGTTACCCACGCTTGAGTGCAGCGGTGCGATCTCAGCTCACTGCAACCTGGGCCTTTTGGGTTCAAGCAATTCTCCTGCCTCAGCCTCCTGAGTAGCTGAGATTGCAGGCATGCACCACCATGCCTGGCTAATTTTTTTTCTTTTTTTTCTTTTTGTATTTTCAGTAGAGACAGGGTTTCCCCATGTTGGCCAGGCTGGTCTTGAACTCTTGGCTTCAAGTGATCCACCCACCTTGGCCTCCCAAAGTGCTGGGATTACAGGAATGAGCCACCGTGCCCAGCACCTAATGGCATCTTTTAGCTCTACTGTTACTTGGCAGATCCCCTATTGTTGGGCATTTAGGTTGTTTCCTATTATTCACAAATTACTAATTAGGCTGCTGTGAATGCCATGGTTCTTAAGGCTTTTTCTTAAAAGTTCTGAGCCAGGCGCAGTGGCTCACACCTGTAATCCCAGCACTTTGGGAGGTCGAGGCGGGTGGATCACTTGAGGCCAGGCGTTCGAGACCAGCCTGGCCAACATGGCAAAACCCTGACTCTACTAAAAATACAAAAATTAGCTGGACGTGGTGGCACGCACCTGTAGTCCCAGCTGCTTGGGAGGCTGAGGCACAAGAATCGCTTGAACCTGGAAAGCAGAGGTTGCAGTGAGCCCAGATCATGCCGCTGCACTCCAGCCTGGGCAACAGAGCGAGATTCTGCCTCAAAAAAAAAAAAAAAGTTCTGGATAGTGTTTTTAGGATCAATTTCCAAAAGTAGAACCACTAGGTCAAAAGATATGACATTTTAAGGTTCCTGATGTATGTTGCCAAATTTCTCTTTGACATCACCTCTTCTCTTTTCTTGAGTCTTAAGAATCTGTTCCTCCTCCTCCTCCCATTTCTCTTATCAGTGTCTGAGACACAGGAAATGCCAACTAAGAATAAACCGAGAGCTGCAGATAGAGATCAATGGATCAATACAGGAGTTTGAATAATTCAACACTCGCTTCTGGCTCATTATTGACTCTGGAATCTAAATGCCTCTTTTACCTTCTCTCCTTTTGTGTCCCAGCTGATAACGCCTTGATAACCTGCCATGCTCTTGGATTCTTTCCCAAACTTTCCAAGCTCGGAACCATCAAAACAGGCAGGGTTTCTCATCATGCTGTAATATTACCTTGTAAATAAGCGGAAATAATTACTAGCCCACGGACACCTCACCAGCCTGCTTCCCCTCCAGGAACACAAAAAGGGCAATTTAGAAAGCAGACAATCGTTCTTTTCCCTGAGATGACGACACTACTGAGTAAATAGGCAAGGAATTCAGCTTTGGTCTGCTCCAGCCCTGGCTAAATTCCCTCTGTCTAGCTTGTCTTTCTCCCCTTTCTTGGCCAGACCAATTCACATTCTTCATTAAGTGTAGTTCAGAGAGGCCAGGCTCAGTGGCTCATGCCTGTAAGCCCAGCACTTCAGGAGGCCAAGGCAGGTGGATGGCTTGAGCCCAGGAGCTCGAGGCCAGTTTGGGCAGCATGATGAAACCCATCTCTACAAAAAAATACAAAAAATTAGCTGAGTATGGTGGTGCAAGCCTGTAGTCCCAGCTACCCAGGAGGCTGAGGTGGAAGGATCATCTGAGGTGGGGAGGTCAAGGCTGCGGTGAGCTGAGATTGTGCCACTGCAGCTCTTCAGCCTAGGCAACAGAGTCAGACCCTGTCTAAAAAAAAAAAAAAAAAAATTCCAGACGCGGTGGCACACACCTGTAATCCTAGCACTTTGGGAGGCCAAGGCTGGCAGATCACCTGAGGTCAGGAGTTCGAGACCAGCCTGACCAACATGGAGACACCCTGTCTCTACTAAAAACACAAAATTAGCCGGGTGTGGTGGCGCATGTCTCTAATTCCAGCTACTTGGGAGGCTGAGGCAGGAGAATCGCTTGAACCCAGGAGGTGGAGGTTGCAGTGAGCCAAGATCGCGCCATTGCACTCCAGCCTTGGCAACAAGAGTGAAGCGCCTTAAAAAAAAAAATGTAGTTCGAGCCAGGGCGGTGGCTCACACCTGTAATCCCAGTACTTTGGGAGGCCGAGGCGGGCAGATCACCCGAGGTCGGGAGTTTGAGACCAGCCTGGCCAACATGGTGAAACCCTGTCTCTACTAAAAATACAAAAATTAGCTGGGGGTGGTGGCACATGCCTGTAATCCCAGCTACTTGGGAGGCTAAGGCAGGAGAATCACTTGAACCTCGGAGGTGGAGGTTGCAGTGAGCTGAGATCGCGCCACTGTGTTCTAGTCTGGGCAATGGAGTGAGACACTGTCTCAGAAAAAAAAAAAAAGTGTAATTCAGAGGCCCCTGACAAGGCTTTCTAAACTATGCTGGGCAGAATGACTGCCCCTCAGCATGCCCTCACCAATGCCTATGAGACAAGACTGGACTCAACCACCTCAAAGGCATCCCACAGACTTGATAGCTTCCCTAGTCCCACCTTATGCTAACTTCATCTTGCTCCCTCCTGCCCAGGGGGAGCTCCCAGCATGCTTTGCAGTTTAGGTAGTGTTGGTGACGGAGATGGACACAAAGATGAACAACCCACGTTTCCCTTCAGTGAATAACTCCTTTCTTTTCTTTTCTTTTCTCTCCTCTTCTCTTTTCTTTCTTTCTTTCTTTCTCTTTCTCTCTCTCTCTTCTTTCTTTTCTTCTTCTTCTTTTTTTTTTTTTTTTGACAGGGTCTTGCTTGGACAAGTGCAGTGGCATGATCCTAGCTGATTGCAGTGTCCAACTCCTGGGCTCAGGCGATCCTCATCTCAGCCTCCTGAGTAGTTGGGACTACAAGTGCACACTGCCACGCCTGGCTAATTTTTACATTTTTTTTTCAATATAGGGTCACATTCTGTTAGCCAGCCTGGGGTGCAGTGCTGGCATCATTGCTCGCTGCAGCCTCAAACTCCTGGGCTCAAGTGATCCTCCTGCCTCAGTCTCACGATAGCTGAGACCACAGGCACACACCACTCCACCTGGCTAATCCATGCTTGCTTGCTTGCTGCTTGCCTGCCTGCCTGCCTGCCTGCCTGCCTGCCTGCCTGCCTTCCTTCCTTCCTTCCTTCCTTCCTTCCTTCCTTCCTTCCTTCCTTCCTTCCTTCCTTTCTTCCAGAGACGGGGTCTTGTTACGTTGCTCAGGCTGGTCTCGAACTTCTGGGCACAAGTAATCTTCCCACCTTGGCCTCCCACAGTGCTGGGGTTACAGGCATAAGCCACTGCATAAAGCAATTTTCCAACCACTCTCTCACTGGCCTCTCCTTAATTTCTTCAAGATAAAAAGGGAAGGCCAGGCGCGGTGGCTCACGCCTGTAATCCCAACACTTTGGGAGGCCGAGGTGGGTGGATCACGAGGTCAGGAGATTGAGACAATCCTGGCTAACACCGTGAAACCATGTCTCTACTAAAAATACAAAAAATTAGCTGGGCGTGGCACATGCCTGTAGTCCCAGCTACTCTGGAGGCTGAAGCGGGAGAAACGCTTGACCCCAGGAGGCAGAGGTTGCAGTGAGCCGAGATCGTGCCACTGCACTCCAGCCTGGGTGACAGAGCGAGACTCCATCTTAAAAAAAAAAAGGCTGGGCGCGGTGGCTCACGCCTGTAATCCCAGCACTTTGGGAGGCCGAGGCAGGCGGATCACAAGGTCAAGAGATCGAAACCATCCTGGCTAACACAGTGAAACCCCGTCTCTACTAACAATACAAAAATTAGCCGGGCGTAGTGGCGGGTGCCTGTAGTCCCAGCTACTTGGGAGGCTGAGGCAGGAGAATGGCATGAACCCAGGAGGTGGAGCTTGCAGTGAGCCGAGATTGCGCCACTGCACTCCAGCCTGGACGACAGAGTAAGACTCCGTCTCAAAAAAAAAAAAAAAATAGAAATAAAAATAAAAATAAATAAATAAAAAATAAATAAATAAAGGATAAAGAGGGAAAGAATTACTGTCCTATTTTGTAGCTCTTGAAATTGAGACTCAGAACAGGTGACTGACTCATTCAAGGGCATATAGCCAGGTAGACTCAGAGAGAGAGAGATCCCAGAGAAGTCCTGCAGTTGAAGAAATGCAGTCACTTAACTCTTTAATTTTTTTTTTCTTTAGAGGCAGGGGGGTCTTGCTATGTTGCTGCTCAGGTTAGTCTTGAACTCCTGGCCTCAAGTGATCCGCCTTCCTCAGCCTCTCAAAGTGCTGGGATTACAGGTGTGAGCCACAGCACCCAGCCTATTTTATTTTATTTTATTTGTTCAAGGCTGTTTCTCAGTGTGAGCTATTTCATTTCACTATTCCTTTTTTTTTTTTTTTTTTAGAGATGAGGTCTTGCTATATTGCCCAGGCTGGAGTGCAACAGCTACTCACAGGCACGATCCCACTACTGATTAGCACAGGAGTTTTGACCTGCTCCATTTTCAACCTGGGCTGGTTCACCCCTCCTTAGGCTACCTGGTGGTCCCTCGTTCCTGGGAGATCACCATATCGATGCCACACTTAGTGCAGACACCTAATCAGCATAGTGAATTACAGCCCAGAACTCCTGGGCTCAAGCAGTCCTCCTGTCTCAGCCTCCGGAGTAGCTGGGACTGCAGGCACATGCCACTGCACCTGGCTAGTTTTCCGTTTTACATTCCTTCACATGCTGACTCACCCTCAAGCGGTAGCCATTCTCTTTCCTGATGTTTCTACAAAAATCTTGAGATTGAGCTTAATAGTCCAAGTCTGGGTTATCTGGTCATCCCTGAGCTGTGGTGTGGACACGGTGAATTGCTGGGGACAGGGTGGTGTCACGGGAAAAGGAATGGCTGTACTGTGCAGGCAAAAACATCAGAAGGTACCTGGGTTAGTGTCCAGCACAAAGTTGTAAGTTCTCAAAGAACGGTGGCTATGACAGTGTTTATGGTCCCTTCTAGCTCTGAAATGCTATGAGTTGTACAACGCTTTGGTTGACACGAAGCCATCTGTAAACGTTGGCAGTAAGGGAAGCACAGGGTAACAATTTGAGTTCACATAAGGTCTAGCCAAAATGCCATACAATGAGCTGAAAGGCTGCCTGAAACCAGGCGCAGTGGCTTACACCTGTAAGCCCAGCACTTTCGGAGGCTGAGGCAGGTGGGTCATCTGAGGTCAAGAGTTCTAGACCAACGTGGCCAACATGGCGAGACCCCATCTCTACTAAAAATACAAAAATCAGCTGGGTATGGTGGCTAATGCCTGTAATCCCAGCTACTTGGGAGGCTGAGGCACGAGAATAGTTTAAACCTGGGAGGTGGAGGCTGCAGTGAGCCGAGATCGTTCCGCCACACTCCAGCCTGGGCGATAGAGCAAGATTCCGTCTCAAAAAAAAAAAAAAAAAAAAAAAGAAAAGGGTAACTGCCTGTGGCCTGCCTCCTTTTCGTTTTTCTTTATTCTCTTTTTTTTTTTTTTTTTTTTTTGAGATGGAGTCCTACTCTGTCACCCAGGCTAGAGTGCAGTGGTGCGATCTCGCTCACTGCAACCTCTGCCTCCCAGTTTCAAGGTTTCAAGCAATTCTCCTGTCTCAGCCCCCCTGAGTAGATGGGATTACAGGCGAGCACCACCATTCCCGGATAATTTTTTGTATTTTTAGTAGAGATGGGGTTTCACCATGTTGGCCAGGCTAGTCTTGAACTCCTGACCTCAGGTGATCTGCCCACCTCGGCCTCCCAAAGTGCTGGAATTACACGCGTGAGCCACTATGCATGGCCTGGCCTGCCTCCTTTAGTAGTGCAGCAGGGACTGTGGCAGTGCCAGAACCAGGGCATGGCCTGGAAAGGACTTCCTGAGCCTCTGGGGCCTGCTACATCCATAGCTCTTTCAAAAGATCCTGCTTCTATCAGCATTAAATGATCTGGCTGGACCTGGGACTGGACCTGCTCTGGGAGCTGAAGGGAGCCATGCATAGCTAGAGCGGAAGCGCGGGCTCCAAAGCCTGACCAATGTGGATGCTTTAGGTTAGGTGGTGATCGTGATCAACCAATTAGAGCCTTCTCTGAGGCACGTGTGTGATGTGAGTGTGCCTATGGATACCAAGCCCAGAGGAGGCAGTCATGAAGCTCAGGTTACATTCAGGCCTCATTCAGACGGTAAACCATGGAAATGGTGCCCCCTGGAGGTGTATGCTGCAACAGCTATTCTGTCGGCCATACCTGGATGCTGGCAGGTGGGGCTGCTACCAGAATAATGGGTTCCACATTCAGGCTGCCTCCCTGCTTCGCACATGAAACCTCCCACTACCAATGATTGTTTGGGTATAGTTGCATCCTCACTCTTCAGAAAAATATTCTTGTCTCAGATATACTGAGTATTGTGGATGTATTGGTCGCCTAGAGGCCAGGCAGGTTAGGATTTCTCCTGGCAGGGAGTATCAGAGAAGCCAACTGAGTGTCTGAGATCACACAGCAGAGGGAAGAGTTATATTAAAACCCAAGACCCCCTACTCATCAGCAGCCTTTCCTAGCACTGCAGAATCCTGTGATTTGGGAGCAGCAAATCCATGGTGGCACCCCTGCCGGGTGCTGAGAGGCCCAGCAACAGGGCCAGGGATCTGGGGTCTCTAGAAGGCCCTAGAAGCTACCAGCCCTTCCCCCAGGTCAGAGGGGCTGCCTCTTTGGCAAGAGACACGAATCGGCCACAGGTGCCTCCGCCAGGTTTTGATGAATTTCCCTGCCACTGGTGCTAATTTCCTGAAAGGCTTTTTCTTTCACCTTCAGGCTCCCCCTCAAAAGGGTTCTTGCTCTTTATCGGCAGGGGATCCATAATGATCACCCAGCAGCTCCTTGGTGAGGTCACCAATGTGCTCCACCAGCAGCTTCTGTGGCTGAAAGGGTTGGGAGTGGACAGGGGTCCTGGACCATGGCTAGAGGGGGCTGAGGCCAGAGTCCTGTCCTAAAACAGGACTTTCTTTTCCCAAAGAAAGTCTGGCCCAGAAAGGCAAGTGGTCTGCCTGAGGACACACAGAAGAACAGGCCCAGACAGGAACACACATCTCCCTAAATTCTGCCTAAAAGGCGTGGTGAACCCTGCTCTGTGGGCCATGTGATCTCAGCCTCTGAGTTCTTTGTGGGCTCAACTGGGCCCTCCTCCCCTACCTACTGGCTCCCCAAATAGACCCAAGCCTAACCCCTCATGGCAGTGGAGTCATCATCGCACAGAGGGCTGATGGTGGGAGTTGAGAGTGCTGTCTTAACAAGCTTTCTGTGGGGTGGGAGGTCTGTTTATGCCTCCACCCTGGACTGGACACCTCTTGGGGCTTTTCCTGGGCCCAGTGGGTAGATGCCATGGTCTCCCAGGCCTGGGGAGGGGCCAAGTGAGTTCCCAGACTTGGCTGGGTGGGAGTGTGCTAGGCCAGAGTACACCAGGGGCCATCCTGTGAGTGGGGGAGGTGAGTGATCAGAGCTGACTTCCCACCTTGGCCTAAAGTTCCTTGGAAAAACAGGACACTTGCCCTTATGTGTCACTAGGTCCTGACCATCTACTTTGGGAACTTGCTTGCTTGATTCCACGAACTAGACCCACTGTCTAGTTCTCCGCCACCATCCCCTGGTCTGCCCACTTCCACTCTCTCTTCCTCCAGTATCTCTGTACTAGGTAACCTCAAAGACCCTTCTGGAAGGTAAATCTGACCAAGACATGCCCCTCCCATGGCTCCCTAGTGCCTCAGCGTAGAGTCCATGCTCCCTCCCAGCTTACAGGCCTGGTGCTCCAGTTCTGGGCCATTTCCTCTTTCAGTTTTTCTGTGGGGGGCCATCTAACTGACACAGCTGCTGGGACTGAACAAGCCAATTCCTGCCTCCAGGCCTTTGCTCCTGCTGTGCCCTCTGGCTGAGATAGCTTCCCCTCCACTCCCACCTTCACTCCCTCCACTATTCCCTATAGGTCCTTTCAAAGGCTCCTCCAGGAAGCCCTCTCTTTCCACTAGCCTCCCACCCCAAGGTGTCTCAGTGGTCAGACAACTGTGATGAAAAACAGATCCCTGCCCATGGCTACCTTCTGAGTGTCCAGGCATGCCCCCTCTCTTGTCTGAACTGCCCCAGCACTGCCGTGGCTCTCTTTCCATTTGTCTGGCTGTGTGTCCACCAGCTTCTACCTCTTTCCTCCACCCCTGACTTTTTTTTTTGGGGGGGTCTCACTCTGTCGCCTAGGCTGGAGTGCAGTGGCACAACCTTGGCAACCTCTGCCTCCCAGGCTCAAGCGATTCTCATGCCTCAGCCTCCCGAGTAGCTGGGATTACAGGTATGTGCCACCACACCTGGCTAATTTTTGTATTTTTAGTAGAGACAGGGTTTTACCATGTTGGCCAGACTGGTCCAGAACTACTGATCTCAGGTGATCCACCTGCCTCGGCCTCCCAAAGTGCTGGGACTACAGGCATGAGCCACCATGCCTGGCCTTTTAAAAAATCTTGTCTCACTGCAACTTATTTTATTTATTTTATTTTATTATTATTATTTTTTGAGACGGAGTCTCGCTCTGTCACACAGGCTGGAGTGCAGTGGCGCAATCTTGGCTCACTGCAAGCTCTGCCTCCTGGGTTCACGCCATTCTCCTGCCTCAGCCTCTCCGAGTAGCTGGGACTACCGGCGCCCGCCACCACGCCCGGCTAATTTTTTGTATTTTTAGTAGAGACGGGGTTTCACCGTGGTCTCGATCTCCTGACCTCGGGATCCGCCCGCCTCGGCCTCCCAAAGTGCTGGGATTACAAGCATGAGCCACCACGCCCGGCCCTCACTGCAACTTCTGCCTGCCAGGCTCAAGCCATCCTTCCAGCTCAGCTTCCCAAGTAGCTGGGGCTGCAGGGGCATGCCACCATGCCTGGCTAATTTTTGTATTTTTCGTAGAGATGGGGTTTTGCCATGTTGTTCAGGCTGGTCTTGAACTCCTGGGCTTAAGCCATCTGCCTGCCACAGCCTTCCAAAGTGCGGGGATTACAGGTGTGAGCCACCGTGCCCAGCCAATCCCCTGACTTTCTTGGCTGATTGTTCCATCATCTCTTACACCTGTCTCTGTCCTTTTCCTCATTCTTTAATGCAGCTGCAGCTCATTCCACTGGACTCAAGGTGGTGTCATTGTCGCTATGTTCCTTCATTGTTCAGTCTGCATTCTCCAGTTTGTGACAGGGGCTCTCTCCCTCTCCACACAGTTAATGACCTTGGTGGAAAGAAGCAGTTCTGGTTCTTTTAGAGACATGGTCCACACTTTCCCAAAGAAAGTCTGGCTCAACAAGACCTGAGTAAATGGGCCGGGCGCAGTGGCTCACGCCTGTAATCCCAGCACTTTGGGAGGCTGAGGTGGGCGGATCACGAGGTCAACAGATCAAGACCATCTTGGCTAACGGTGAAACCCCGTCTCTACTAAAAATACAAAAAATTAGCCGGGCGTGGTGGCGGGCGCCCGTAGTCCCAGCCACTCGGGAGGCTGAGGCAGGAGAATGGCGTGAACTCGGGAGGCGGAGCTTGCAGTGAGCAGAGATCGCGCCACTGCACTCCAGCATGGGCGACTGAGCGGCACTCGGTCTCAAAAAAAAAAAAAAAAAAAAAAGACCTAAGTAAAGTTCCAGAGCACGTAGCAGGCTCCCAGCCCTCCAGACCTGAGGGAGCAGAGGGAGAACACACAGAAAAGGCCACTGCATCCAGGACTGGTCCAGCCTCAGCCCTTCTACCCCAGTCCCTTGTGGCACTCATGGGGAAAGAGCAGGATCTCTTTGGTCGACCTCACTTGTGGGCTTTCCTACTGAACCCTCTCCCACTTCTTGTTCTAGAAACTTCTGCCTCCTGCAGAGGATGTACTGGGCTCAGGCCCACTTTGTCCCTTACTCCTGGGCCCCAGTGTGACCAGCTTCAGCTGGAAGGGGGTTCTTTGGGGGAAGGGGAAGCCTTGACAGGTGGCATCTGTCCCCTACAACTCCCTCTTCCAGCCCCCCCCCCATTTTTTCACCCGATGCCTCCCTCCCTGCTCGGGGCTTTCTTTAGCTTGGGGTCCTAGCCAAGCTCCTGGAGCCTCTGCCCATGCAGCCTGCAGGCTCCTGGAAGGCAGGACCCATCCCTCTTGGGTCTCCCAAAGCCTATAGGTGGGTAAGTCAGGTTGTGCAGGGGAGGGACCCAGGGGAGGAGGTTCATGCATTCACTGTCAGTAATGAGTGCTTGTGTCCCTGTGCTGCCCACCCCCTATCCTGCCTACGTGCCTGTCGTGGGGCACGATCCAGCACTGGCCGTGGCTTTCCAAAGCCTGGCGCTGCTGTAGCCACCAGTGGGGAACTGCTCCACCTCGGCTAGCCCAGAACCGGGCCTTGGAGGTCCGGAAGAAGCAAGGAGGGCCATGAGAAGGCAAGAGGGCTTGGGCCGAGCCGCCCCCGCCTGGAGACTGCTGGCGGGCGCCAAGGCGCAGGCTGTCGGGGGCGCGGGAGCCCTCGCAGTGGGGCGCAGCCCACTAGCCCCCACCACCCAGCGGCGGCGAGATTCAACTCCCGGCGCCTGCACGTCCGCCCCGGCTCTGAGCTGGCGCCAGGCGGCTGGATCCGTGACTGCAGTTGGCGGGAGGCCGGACGGCGCGTCCCCCGGGGCTCCCAGGCAGCCAGAGCTGTCGGCCAGGCCAGGAGGGCTGTGGCAGTCGGGCGGGCGGCGGGAGGCTGGGGGCCCGCGGCAGAGGCAGCGCTGCGTGGGCTGTGGTCAGCAGGGGCTCCGCAGAGGGGCCGCGTCTCCTGTGCTAATTGGCCCTTTCCCAGCCGCCTGGGCCGATAATTGCTGCTTCGCGGGTGGAAGGTGGGGGCGTGGCGGGGGAGAAGCTGGGGCGCTGCTTCCGGAGCCTGGAGCCAGGCTCAGGACCAGGTGGGCGGCCCGGCTCGGCCCGGCCGGCAGGGGGCGCGTGTGTGCGCTGTGCCTGCGTGAGCTTAGCGCCCGCACTCTTTCGTACCCGCGATGGCGCCGGCGGGTGGATGAAACCCGGCGGTGGGGAGGGCGGCTGGGGGCAAGACTCAGAAGTGTCCTTGGGCTTTCACCAAGATCCAGTCTGTTCTGCGCACCGATCCACGCAGGATGGGGCCTGGCAGCAGCTTCAGGAGAGACTCCAGGTGGCCGTGGGAGGACCTGAGTGGGGACAGGAAGACAAGGTGGGACGATGGGGCAGTAGTAGGTAGCCCTCCCGTCTCCGTCATCCAGCAATGCAACCCGGGGAGGAGCTGACGAGAAGAGGGACACCTTCCTGGGTGTATGGGGAGGGTGTGGAGCTGGGGCTGTGGGAGGCAGGGGCCAACCCAGCATTCAGACTGCCCACTGGGGTTCTCCCAGGCTTGGATTCCTATGGAGGGTCCTAGGGTTTCCTCAGAGCTCTTTATGATTGTCACATCTGCTACAGCCAGCCTGGACCCGACTAAGCCCTGGCTCCTGCTCACCTGCACTTCCTCCAGTTGGGGGAGGAGGGCCCTGGGCAGGTGGCCGTTAGAGGCAGCTGCTCTCCCCACAGACCCGTGTGAGAGAGCATGAGGAGGGGCGTTCAAGAAAAATCATTCATGATCCTTGTTAAAGCTCAGTAAAGCAGACTTTATTCAGGAGCATCGAAATAGGCATAGGGGCCGAGCCGTTAGCTTGTGCCTGTAATTCCAGCACTTCTGGAGGCCAAGGCGGTAGAGAGGGTCTCACTCTGTCACCCAGGCTGGAGTGCAGTGGTGTGATGATCATAGCTCACTGAAGCCTCGGCCTTCTGGGCTCAGGCGATTCTCCCACCTCAGCCTCTTGAGTAGCTGGGACTACAGGCATGTGCCACCATACCTGGCTATTTTTTTTTTTTTTTTTTTTTTGAGATGGAGTCTCACTCTGTCGCCCAGGCTGGAGTGCAGTGGTGCAATCTTGGCTCACTGCAAGCTCCGCCTCCCGGGTTCACACCATTCTCCTGCCTCAGCCTCTCCGAGTAGCTGGGACTACAGGCGCCCGCCACCACGCCCGGCTAATTTTTTGTATTTTTTAGTAGAGACGGGGTTTCACCGTGGTCTCGATCTCCTGACCTCGTGATCTGCCCGCCTCAGCCCTCCAAAGTGCTGGGATTACAAGCGTGAGCCACCGCGCCCGGCCTAATTTTTTTAATTAATATTTTTTTGTAGGGATGGAGTATTGCAGTGTTGCCCAGGTTGGTCTCAAACTCCTGGGCTCAAGCAGTCTTCTTGCCTCAGCCTCCCAAAGTGCTGGGATTACAGGCATGAGCCACCGTGTCAGGCCCAAAAATTAAAAAAAAATTAGCCAAGGCTGGTGGTGGCTATCTGTGGTCCCAGCTATTTGGGAGGCTGACGTGAGAGGATTGCTTGAGCCCAGGAGTTTGAGGCTGCAGTGAGCTGTGATCGCACCACTGCACTTCAGCCTGGGCAACAGAGGAGACCCTGTTTCCAAAAAGAAAGAAAAAAGAAAAGAAATAGGCATAGGGACTGCCACAGTGGGGTTTTGCAGTCAGGCAACTGGGGAGAGAGATTGGGCTCAACTCTGAATACAGCATGGACAAGTGAGAATTTATAGCCAAGGAGCAAGGTGGGGTCAGTGGATGGAAAAATTACTAAGAGGAAATATCAGAGATAAAGGGGGGAATTCTGGCTAAGCCCATCCAATAGGATTCTTGCTGCAGGCAGGCCAGGGTGACCAGACATCACCTTGGGGATAATAGAGGCTAAAGAACTTTTATTTTTTATATTTTTGAGGCAGAGTCTTGCTCTGTCACCCAGGCTGGAGTGCAGTGGCACAATTTCAGCTCACTGCAACCTCCTGAGTTCAAGTGATTCTCCTGCCTCAGCCTCTCAAGTAGCTGTGATTATAGGCACCCGCCACCACATCTGGTTAATTTTTGTATTTTTAGTGGAATGGGGTTTCACCATATTGGCCAGGCTGGTCTCGAACTCCTGAGCTCAAGTGGTCTGCCTGCCTCTGCCTCCCAAAGTGCTGGGATTACAGGCGTGAGCCACCGTGCCTGGCCGAGGCTAAGGAACTTAATTAGATTATGGAAGATGATCAGATATCAAAGGTGGGGGGCTCTGGTTAAACTGACTTAGCAGGAATCTTGCTAAAAAGTCAGGCCTAGCTGAAAAAGTTCAGGAAAGTCTGAGTAGAGTTTGGTCAAGGAGATAATCTTTGTCAGGGGGAGAAATCAGGCGAAACCATCAGAGGCAGTCCTGGGCTAGCTCCTGGGCTGTGCCAGCAGGTCCCAGGGTGAGTAGCCGAGGACTTCCAGGTCAGGTTGTCCCTTGTGGACACTGGAGTGAAATCAGGCTCAGTTGGAGCTGAGCTCCTGCTGCGTTCTGCACTGGCTGCCCCAGGACCACCTTCCAGGGGCTGAACTAGCAGCCCTCACTCTGGCTCCTTACTGATGAGTGGCTGTTTGGTTGCCTGGGACATCCTCCGGCTGTGCTTCCTGAGACCAGAGCTGCCACATCTCCTGTGGTAGCCACCCTCCTCAGGGATTGCTCCAGGTCTGGATGGAGGTGGCAGGGTGCCTCAGACAGGCCTGGATCCAATTCCTGCTCTGCCTCCACCAGCTCAGGCCCTTGGGCAAGGCTTTTTAATGTCTCAATGCCTCAGTTTCTTCATCTATAAAATGGGGATAATAAGATCCACGGTTGTTGTGAGGATTAATGGTTGCTTGGAAGGGGCTTCGGCCCTCTTCCACCGTCCCTTTGCTTTGGGGGTTAGATCCTGGGGTATGGGGAATTAGATGTGCCTCATCCCACAGATCTGTGCAGCTTCCATTTGCCCCAGAGACTTAGGAACCTCTGGGAATAAAGGGCCTAATCAACACTAGTTTGGGACAAAAATACTGTGGGACACTATGCCAGTGTTCATAGCAGCATTATTCACAATAGCCTAAAGGTGGAAAGAACCCAAATGCCCATCACTGGACGGATGGATAAACAAAATGTGTTATATACCTGCAATGGAATATTATCCAGCCTTAAAACGGAAGGAAATTCTGATAGATGCTACAGCATGGATGAAACTTGAAGACATCATGTGAAGTCAGATAAGCCAGACACAAAAGGACAAATACTGCCTTACTGTACTTATATCAGGCACCTGGAAGAGTCAAGTTCATAGAGACAGAAAGCAGAATAGGGGTTACTGGGGGCTAGGAAGAAGGGGTAACAGCAAGTCATTGTTGAATGGGTACAGAGTTTCAGTTTAAATGATGAAAAAGTTCTAAAGACAGAATAGTGGTGATGGTTGTGCAATGATGTGAATGTACTTAATGATATTGAACTGTACATTTAAAAATAGTTAAAATGGGCTGGGCACAGTGGCTCACACCTGTAATCCCAGCACTTTGGGAGGCCGAGGTGGGCGGTTCACGAGGTCAGGTGGGCGGTTCACGAGGTCAGGAGATCGAGACCATCCTGGCTAACATGGTGAAACCCCGTCTCTACTAAAAATACAAAAAAAAAAAAAAAAAAAAAAATTAGCCGGGTGTTGTGGCAGGCGCCTGTGGTCCCAGCTATTCGAGAGGCTGAGGCAGGAGAGTGGCGTGAACCCGGGAGGCGGAGCTCACAGTGAGCCGAGAACGCGCCACTGCACTCCAGCCTGGGCGACAGAGCAACATTCCGTCTCAAAAAAAAAAAAAAAAAAAAAACCCACAAAAAACAAAAAACAAAAATAGTTAAAATGGTAAAATTTGTCATGTGTATTTTACCACCAAAAAGCCCACAGTGGCCAGGCATGGTGGCTCATGCCTGTAATTCCAGCACTTCGGGAGGCTGAGACTGGCGGATCACCTGAGTTCAGGAGTTTGAGACCAGCCTGGCCGACGTGATGAAACCCTATCTCTACTAAGAATACAAAAATTAGCTGGGCATGGTGGCGGGCATCTGTAATCCCAGCTACTTGGGAGGCTGAGGCAGGAGAATCGCTTGAACTCGGGAGGCTGAGGCTGCAGTGAGCCGAGATTTCGTCATTGCACTCCAGCCTGGGCGACAAGAGCAAAACTCTGTCTCAAAAAAAAAAAAAAAAAAAAGACCCACCAAACAACGGAACAAAACTGTGGGACAGGCTGGGATGCACACGGGCTGCAGGAGAGGCTAGACGAATCTGGAGGTGGCACTAAGACCTAAACTGATGGACAAGTGAGCGTGGAGTGTGACTGTCCTGCTGTCCTGAGGGGTGCACTTGAGACCATGAAGGCAAAAGGCAAGTGTTTTGTACCCCAGGCAACTTTGCAGTAGCATCCTTTGACTGAGTGTAGCATCCAGGCACAACCCACTAAGGAACAGGAAGCAACACTTCCTTTCTCTCAGGGCTCAAATTGAGACACCATTCACTTCACGCACCCATTTTATAGGTGGAGAAATTCAGGTCTAATCAAGACTTCTTTATTGAAGAGACCACCCCTGTGTATAGACTTTGGAGTGGCCCTGGGGGAGATAAGTGTGGGTGGGAGAGAAGATCCCAAACTACCAAAAGTTTGCTCCATGTCACAACCTGCCCTAGGTCTCCAGGCCAATGTGAACAGACAGGGACAAGGTTGAGCAGGATGGATGGTAAATGCCAAGCTGGGTGCAGTGACAGGGGCAGTGGCAGTCTGGGTCGACCTCCCATAAGAAGGAGCCACAAGGAGACATTGAAGGGTGGGAGGATTTGAAGAAGGGAAAAAAAGAGGTTGTCCTGAGGCTGGAGAGCTGGGCACAGTGTGGTGTTGACAGGGCCTGGCCTAACTGGATGTCAACAGTGAAGTAGGGGGACATCATGGGATGTCAGGCTGGAGAGGGCGGTGCAGGTCCCACACAACAGGCAAAAGCTCTAGCTTTGGCCTGGAGGCAGCAGGGAGCTCCTGCAGTTCTAAATTGGGGTGGGTAGAACTCCTGTCCCCAGGTATGTCCATGGCTAGTCTCCCCAGGGCCTGGGTGGTGGGGCAAACCCCTCTTTGGCTCCTTCCTGCATAGCCACCTTTAGAATTGCTTCTGCTTCTCAGGTCTTTGAGACTGGTACAGGCTCATCCAAAAAGCTATCTTCTTCTTCTTGAGCTTCGTGCCCACTCTCGTAGTAAAATCTAGCTGCAGGTACTTTTATTTATTTATTTGTTTTTGAGACGGAGTCTCGCTCTGTTGCCCAGGCTGGAGTGCAGTGGCGCGATCTCGGCTCACTGCAAGCTCCGCCTCCTGGGTTCACGCCATTCTCCTGCCTCAGCCTCTCCGAGTAGCTGGGACTACAGGCGCCCACCACCACGCCCGGCTAATTTTTTTGTATTTTTAGTAGAGACGGGGTTTCATGGTGGTCTCGATCTCCTGACCTCGTGATCCGCCCGCCTCGGCCTCCCAAAGTGCTGGGATTACAAGCGTGAGCCACCGCGCCCGGCCTGTACTTTTCATCCTTGTCGTAGCGTGGCCAGTAGGGCAGATTCCCATCATTGGGGTTTCTGCCCAGAAATAAAAAAGAGAGGATTACCTGTGTTCCTTTTCATCCTTCTTCTTTCTTTCACCCTTCCCTCATTTAATTTGCCCTTGGGAATTGGGGTTCCAGAGGGCTTTACGGAGATGATACTTAGAACTTTAAGAAAGAGTAGGAAAGTGCGGCTGGGCGCGGTGGCTCACGCCTGTAATCCCAGCACTTTGGGAGGCTGAGGCGGGCGGATCACGAGGTCAGGAGATCGAGACCATCCTGGCTAACACGGTGAAACCCCGTCTCTACTAAAAATACAAAAAATTAGCTGGGCGAGGTGGCAGGCGCCTGTAGTCCCAGCTACAAGGGAGGCTGAGGCAGGAGAATGGCGTGAACCCTGGGGGGCGGAGCCTGCAGTGAGCCGAGATCACGCCACTGCACTCCAGCCTGGGTGAAAGAGCAAGACTCCGCCTCAAAAAAAAAAAAAAAAAAAAAAAAGAGTAAAGAGTAGGAAAGTGTGTATTGGGGTGGGCTTTCCAGGCAGAGCAAACAGTATGTGCCAGGTTGAGTGATATAAAAGACCTAGGCTTTTGGAGGAAGCACAAGTCAAGAGTTAGGTAAAAACAGAGTGTGTGTGTGGCCAGGCGTGGTGGCTCAGGCCTGTAATCCCAGCACTTTGGGAGGCCGAGGCGGGCGGATCACGAGGTCAGGAGATCAAGACCATCCTGCCTAACACGGTGAAACCCTGTCCCTACTAAATATACAAAAAAAAAAGCCGGGCAAGGTGGCGGGTGCCTGTAGTCCCAGCTACTCGGGAGGCTGAGGCAGGAGAATGGCGTGAACCTGGGAGGCGGAGATTGCAGTGAGCCGAGATTGCGCCACTGCACTCCAGCCTGGGTGACAGAGTGAGACTCCGTCTCAAAAACAAAAACGAAAACAAAAAAACCAGAGTGTATGTAAAAGGGATCGAAGTGGAAAGGAGATGACATAGGAAAGATTTTGAAAGGCCTTTCACGCAAGGTTGAGGGGCTGGGACTTTATCCTGGAGGCAGAGAGAAGCCATGAAGAGTTTTAAACAGGAGAGTGACTTGGTCAGATGTTATTTCAGAAAGACCCCTTGGGCTGGGTATGGTGGCTAACGCCTGTAAGACCAACACTTTGGGAGGCATAGGTGAGAAAATGGCTTGAGCCCGGGAGTTGGAGACCAGTCTGGGCAAAATAGCAAGACCTCATCTCTACAAAAAATAGAAAAATTAGGCCAGGTATGGTGGCTCACACCTGTAATCCCAGCACTTTGGGAGGCTGAGGCGGGCAGATCACAAGGTCAGGAGATCGAGACCATCCTGGCTAACATGGAGAAACCTCGTCTCTACTAAAGATACAAAAAAATTAGCCAAGCATGGTGGCAGGCGTCTGTAGTCCCAGCTACTCAGGAGGCTGAGGCAGGAGAATGGCATAAACCCAGGAAGCAGAGTTTGCAGTGAGCTGAGATTGCACCACTGCCCTCCAGCCTGGGTGACAGAGCGAGACTCCATCTCAAAAAAAAAAAAAAAAAAAAAAAAAATTAGCCGGGCATGGTGGTGTGTGCCTGTAGTCCCAGCTACTTGGGAGGCTGAAGTGGGAGGATTGCTTGAGTCTGGAAGGTCAAGGCTGCAGTGAGCTGTGACTGCACCACTACACTCTAGCCTGGACAGCAGAGTGAGACCCTGTCTCAAAAAAATTTAAAAAAAAGAAAAAGAAAGACACTTTGAGTGTCATAAGGAGGATGAATTAAAGGAGAGAGGCCGGGCACAGTGGCTCATGCCTGTAATCCCAGCACTTTTGGGAGGCCGAGGTGGGTGGATTGCTTGAGGTCAGGAATTCAAGACCAGCCTGGCCAACGTGAAACCCCATCTCTACAAAAATACAAAAATTAGCCAGGCGTGGTGGCCTGTAATCCCAGCTCCTCGGGAGGCCGAGGCAGGAGAATCGCTTGAACCTGGGAGGCAGAGATCGCAGTGAGCTGGGATTGCGCCACTGCACTCCAGTCTGGGTGACAGAGTGAGACTTTAAGAAAATAGTCACAAGGCTGGCCAAAGCTCTCTTTACATGTCGCCTGCCCCCCAGGCTGGGCCAGACACCTCCTCTATGCTCTCAAAGTGCCTTGTGCTCCCCCAGTACAGCTCTCAGCATACCAGATTGTAATTTCCTGATTTTATGTGGTGAGCTGCTGGAGGATGGGGCTCATGTCTGCAACATCCTTGAATTCTAGCTCCCAGTACTGGGGCTGGGCCCAAAAGAGTGCAGTGGTGAATGACTGTAGAATGCTTGAGTGAATGAAGAGTGTGGGTCATGGATCAAGAAGGACACATTCTAGAGACATTTAGGATCTGGTGACTGGGGAAAGCTGAGGAAGAAGGGGCACTCTGGTTGGGCCGACTGGGCAGTTCCTGTAGGACATGCTGGGGCAAATATCTGAAGCAGCTGGCCATCGGGTCCAGCACTGGGCAGGTAGAATGCCCAGATGTGCTGGGGGGCAGACTCACCCTGTGCAGGCAAAGTTGGCCCAGTATTTCATCATCCAGAGGCTAAGTGCCTTCTCCTTACCCGTGGAAAGGCCTGGGGGCAGAATGGGATGTGGGATTTCGGACAGAGCAGGGGACGCTGACCTCCCACCCTACTCCTGCTGCTTCTGCTGCTTCCGGAGCAGAAGACTTTCATTTGGGAGAGCATCACAGATTAGGAACTGGTGAGCTCCCTGTGGCCAGCCGATGGAGGGGTGGGTCTGCATCCAGAGGTGGGAGACTGGACACCCAGTAGGGGTATCAGGTGGGGTCTTTGCACCTGTGGCGAAGGGGCCCCCAGAGAGGAAGTACATCTCATCCCCATGGTCTGCCCCATCAGTGCGGGGTTTGACGATTATTCCATGAGCGTGGTGCTCAAATTCATACAGGTAGACAGGAAGGCTGGCATCTGTGAATAGGGAAACTGAGGAGGGATGCAGGAAAAGCCTCCACCTAGGCTTCTCATCCACCCCATACCTCCCACTCACCTGCATCAAGCAGGAAAAAGAGCTTTGGCTTCAGAATCAAGGGGGCAGACTTGAATCCTGTCTGCACTACTCATTCGCTGTGTGACCTAAAGCAAGTTGCTCTACCTTTCTGAATTCTATCAATAATTCTTTATCTTCAGACTGAGAATACTGAAACCTAATTCACAGGATTGTGGCCAGGATCATGGAAGCCTTCCTTTTCCCTGTTCTGAACCTTCCTTTCTTGGCCTCATATTGAAGGGTCTTTGGTGTCTGCATTTTCCAGCCCACCCTTTAACCTGTTACCTACATGTTCCCCTAGCCCCAGTCAGCCTGAACTTTCAAAGTGCCCCTAAGCCTGTCCTCTCAGCCAGGAAGCCTTCCCTGACCACCCCAGGCTTCTCCTCTGGACTGTTTGAGGTCCTGCCCTTGTTCCTAAGGAAGAACAGTTCCTCTCTTATACTTTTTTTTTTTTTTTTTTTTTTAGACAGAGTCTCGCTCTGTTGCCCAGGCTGGAGTGCAGTGGTGTGATGTCGGCTCACTGCAACCTCCCCCTCCCGGGTTCAAGCAATTCTCCCGCCTCAGCGTACTGAGTAGCTGGGACTACAGTCATGCGCCACTACACCCGGCTAATTTTTTTGTATTTTTAGTAGAGATGGGTTTTCACCATGTTGGTGAGGCTGGTCTAGAACTCCTGGCCTCAAATGATCTGCCTGCTTCGGCTTCCCAAAGTGCTGGGATTACAGGCATGAGCCACTGCGCCTGGCCCCTTCCCCTCTTATAGTTGATAGCATGCTGCCTCCTCTGTGGCATCTTAGAATCCTATACTAGCCCAGAAGTACAGAGAGGGTAGGGGAGCAGTCGATAAGCCCAGTTGGTAAACAGCACACCTGGAGAGTGGACGGGGCCAGTGTGGCCACTCTTGGGGACCCCGCATACCTCGGTGGTAGTGAGCAGTCTGCAGCGTGGCGTACACGAAAGTGGCATCTTGAACTATGTCCATCATACGGTTTCGTAGCATCTTCCAGTCATGCTCATTGACATTGTCCAGGCATTCCTCCACCACAAGTGGTACCTGCTCCTTGGTGATATTCTGGGTGGGGAGGCCACACTTACCTGAGGTCTGGGTGCCAGCTGGGCCAGAGGTGGGCCCACCAGTGACTTGGATCCATGCTCAGCCCCCCCGCCCCCGCCAGGAGATTTTGGCCTGGGAGGGGGAAAAAGGGAGCTTCCTGGGAAAGTTTCTGTCTCTGCTGATTGTAACTCCTGATTTTGCTGCGTAACTGCCCCTATGACCCTGAGCACCTTACCTATAAGCAGTCATCTGATCCCACACCAGACCCCAGACCCTCCAAGAAAGATCCTTACCCTGGCTGGGAGCCCCTTTGCAAAGAGCAGCTACTAGGTTAAAAAAAACGGGGGGGTCAGCCCTGTCCGAACTGAGCACCCCTGCCAGCTGGGTCCCTCACCAACAGGGTGCGGGTACTTCAGAGCATCTTAGTGATGGTTTCCTTTCTCATCGCCTGCCAGTTTAGCGGGAACTTCATGATCTGTTCACAAGACAAGGACCCCAGTGTGGGTCAGGCCTGAGCATTAGGAGAGATTCTGGCCAGAGCCACAAAGGCCCCAAGGGTCTTGCCCATCTAATGATGAGTTATCAGACACAGCACACAGCCCAGGAAGGGCCCGTGACTCTCTCTTGCCCCCCTGCTCCCATTCTGCTCATCACTACCACCTGGGCCAGAGCTGAAGTGGTACTGAGCGGGGGTCTATCTTGAGTTGGGGCATCTACCCTGACCCAGGAGCAAGGGAGGGCTTCAGGATTTGCAGTTGCCTAGAGGCTTGGGAATGAACATCATAACCTATCTAAACTACGATCTGAGAATTTGTGGCCCTCAAATCTCCAACAGGCCATACTTCTCCCTTCTTCCCCTCCATCATTCATGGCCAGTTTTCACTGTACAGGGACTACAGGAGGCTCCCAAACATAGGGCATCCACGGAGGGGCTACTGGCATCTGACCTGGTGCCCAGCACCGTCCAAGAGGCATCCTTCCCTGCCTCCACTGTGGTACTCACTTACGTAAGGCAAGAGCCAGTTGAACTTCTATTCACTTACATAAGGCAAGAGCCAATTGAACTCCAGGTTGTTGACACCTAGAAGGTAGGGCACAGATGAAACCTGCCCCTGGGTCAGGAGCACCAAAGGGTCATCTGGGATCACCACACCATCCACCACAGGGCTCATGGACCAGATAATCTACAAGGCAAAGGACATTTCCAGCCAGTCTCCTCAAGTATCCTCCCAGGGTCCCTGCGACCTTGGGTGCCCCTTCAGAGGCTGCTCTAGCCTAGGCTCTTTGATTGGGAAAAGGCTGGGGCTGGCATGGTGAGCCCCAGGAGGATGGGTGTTGGAGGGGAGCAGGCTAGGCAGGACCAAGTTACATGGAATTGGGATGGCCGCGGGTATCTGTATAGCTCACTCCTTCACCTCTTGAAAATCTTTGCTAAATTTCACTTCACTGAGTCCTATCCTAGCCATCCTATTTAAAAGTCCACACCTCCCAACATGTCCAACCCCTTTACCCTCTCCATTCCTTGCTATTCACTTATCACCTTCTAAGGTGGTGGACAATATATTTATTTATAGTGTTTATTCTCCTTCCCCACTGGAACATCAGCTCCACTAGGGAAGGGATCTTGGCCTGAACAATTCCCTAAGTATCCCAAGTATCTGGCAAAGTAGGTGTTAAATAAATACTCAAATTGCAGAATGTGGCCTGATTACCTCTTCAGAGTCTCTCTGGAAGTTCAGTTGGAGGAATCTCTGTGGGGGAGAGGAAGGGATCAGAGTTAAAGGAAGTCTCTCCCATGTGCTCTTGAGACAGGGTCCCTGGGGAAGTAGTTGAGGGTGGCTGGGTACCAGGATAGGAGGATGGCCTTCAGGCAGCCAGGTCAGGCAGCTGGAATGTTCTACCTACCATCTTGTTGGACACACGCATCACCTTGGCCCCTGATAGTGCCCTCAGGCAGTTTACCAGGATCTGTGTGCTGTTGTGGTTGCATCCAGCCAGGTGGGCAACCTTCTATAGAGAGAAGAAGGGATGCTCAGGGGTGCTTCCATCCTGCCCCTCCTTGCTGAGCCCTGGGGAAGGAGAGGCACCCACCTTGGCCACTTTTAGTGGGTTACGAGTGATGAAAAAAGTCTGAGTAACACGGTGCCACTCTGGGAAATGGCCCGATGGAAGAGACCCGAGGCAAGGGGTGACATCATCTGCAAGAACAGGGAGGAAGACACCCATGAGATGCCCAAGTAGGGACACCTGGGCTGTTCTGGGCTTCTGTCTGGCCATGGGCAGGCAGCCTGAGTGAAGCCAGGAAGGGCAAGTAGCTGGGAGGGAGTCAGAAGTTCTGGGGTGATGTCCGAGACCTAAAGCCAGTGGTCTTCCTGCCTCTGGTCTGTACAGTGGGCCCCAGCGGGTTCCAGAGGGGATGTGAGATTGTGGGAGGGAATCTGCTGGTGTGGAAAAGGGGTCTCTGCTTTGGGGCTAGAAATGAGGGGTAGGTGGAAGGGACCTCATGGTTTCCCCAGGTTGTTACCTGTGCTGACAGCTGTTAGGCTCTCTCCACTGCCCAAGTTTGGGGAACAAGTACATCTAGGGCCTCCCATCCTGTCCCTTGAATACCTCAGACTTCATGTGCCCCAAACCTGCTCCAGCCAATCCCTGTCTGGGTGGCATTCCTTATCCCATACCATCCCCCAGCCCCAGGGCTTTCCCTATCTTTGCTAATTACCACACGCCAGCTGCCCGAGTCCTGCCCACTTGCCCTCCTGGATCACGCTGAGCCATCCTCTGCTCTCCATCTTTCCTGCCCCTGCTTTACAGCCAGCTCCCATGATCTCTCCTAGGATATATCCTATCCCCATCCCTGCCCCTCCCAGTAGCTCTCCGAGTCTCTGCTCCTGTTTCTTGCCAACTCAGTCCCATGCAGCAGGCTGAGCCATCTCTCTAAATGCACATCTGATCGTGTCACTTTGCTGCTTAAAATCTTTCCCTGCTTTGGAGAATCGCTTGAACCCGGGAGGCGGAGGTAATGGTGAGCTGAGATCGCGCCATTGCACTCCAGCCTGGGCAACAAGAGCGAAACTCTGTCTCAAAAAAAATTTTTTTTCCCCTGCTTTTTAGTGAATTTTGGATAAAGTTGCTTAATTCTCTGGGCCTTCGTTTCTTTATCTGTAAAATGGGGACAACAGTACTTTTCTTTTTGGACTATTGAAGGAATTACATGGATGACGACACATAAGGTGCTTAGAAGAATGCCTGGCACACAGGAAGTGCTCAGCTATTGAGTGTTATTATGACTGTGGCAAGCAGGGTCCTGTGTGATGTGTTCACTTCCCAGCCATATGCCCCTCACAGGGCACCTTACATTACACCCACATTCCAGGCACATCCCAGGTCAGCAGTCACACAGGAGTCAGGGGCAAAGCCCGCCAACTCATGCCTCTGGCTCACAGGCCTGGTGTGAGGTCCTAGCCTTGTCCAGGGGGCAGATGGTGGGCTCTGTTCAGGGGATAGAGTTCTGAGGGAATGTGGAGAGGCAGGAGGTGCTGGGTAGCACCTGGATTCACTGATTACCCCAAGCCTCAGCACTACCCTTCAGTTTTCTCATCAGTGCTATCCCTCAACAGAGGAGACATCCTTGGCTGTGAGGGGCGGTACCTTGGCAGGGGCGAGGGCATTTTTGTGGCAGGCACGTTCATGTACACGCAAATCTGCACATGGCCTGTGCAGTGGAGGATACATTTGTGGGAACGCAGGAGCCTAAGTCTGTGCTGGGTCCGTCTGGACATTGCTCTCACCAGTCCTGAGATGCTCATGGCCCCCGCCGACTGGCCGAACAGGGTCACATTTCCTGGGTCTCCCCCGAAGGCTGCGATGTTCTCCTGCACCCAGCGCAGAGCCGCCATCTGGTCCAGCAGCCCCCAGTTCCCGCGCGCGTGGCTGTCGTCCGTGCTGGGCGTGTGGGGTTCACTGTCAGGGTCCCTGGCCTCGACAGTCGGGGCGCGTTGGGCTGCCCTCCTGGGCTTCCTCCACCCAGCCCAGCCTTGCCCCTCTAAGACCCAGTCCTGCGACCACACCCCCTTTCTTGGAGTTAGCTCGCCCCATCCAGACGGTATGGAGCGCCCGCCCCTTCCACCGAGCGCCAGGCCCCGCCCCCGCCTAGCGGCCCCAGCCCCCATCCCCCCAGGCCCCGCCCCTCCCTTCCCACCCAGTCCCCGCCGCTCCGGCCAGAGCTGCGGTCCCAGAGGGTCCCGGCCCCGCCACCTCAGGAAGCCGAAGATGCCAAGCCTGTGCCGCAGAAACACCAGCACCACTTTCTCGCGGGCAGCCAAGTCAGAGCCCTCGTACGAAGAAGCAGCGCCCACGATGAAGGCGCCTCCCGGGAACCAGACCATCACCTGGACGAGGAAGGCCGGGGCCTGAGCAGTGGGCGGCGGTGGGACCGCGGGCGCGGGAGGCCTGGCACTCACCGGCAGCTGGGGATCCCCGGGCGCGCGCGCCGGCGCGTACACGTTCAGGTACAGACAGTCCTTGCTGAAGCGCAGCCACTTGCACCGTTCCCGCGTGCTGACGTACGTGGAGGCCAGCTGGCCCCAGGACTCCTGCAGGCACCTGCGGGCACCAGGTAGCGGCGGCGGCCGCGGGGAGATCGTTTCAATCCAGGGTCCGCAGCGAGAGGACAGAACCCAAAGCAAAATCCAGGCAGCGTCTGTGCGCGTGCATGTGCGTGCGCATGTGCGTGCGTGTCCGTGTCCAGGGGGCCTCCGCCAGCCCTAGGGCCCAGGACTGGGAGGCAGGTTGGCCTCTCAAGAACCATCCCCTCCCTGCCCGGCGCCTCAGTCCGTGGAGAGATTCCTGCTCCTGTTGGTGCTGTCAAGGCAGGAACCAGCCTGCCCTGGGCACCTCCCTGTCTTTCATGCCCCACCCTCCCCTCAGTCTCCCTTCTGCCTCCCAAACAGCTCTGGAATATGGTCCCTCCCCTCCATCCCCATCTCTGGCGAGATATCAAGGCCATCACCGTCTCTGGTCTGGACAGTACCCCAGCCTCTTCCCACTCCTCCTATTCCTCGGCCACACTCTGGCGGACTATGTCACTCCTCTTCTTCATATCTTCCCTAATATGTACAACTATGATATATCAATAAAAACAAACAAACAAATCAACAAAAATCTTCCCTGGCTCTCCACTGCCCTCAGGATAAAGTTCAGATACCCAGAGTACCCAGGCCCTCCTTTCCATCCAGTCATCTCTGTCGCAGTCACCCTTTGCTGTAGATACATGTGGCCCCTTGCCTCCCACCTCCAAGCCCCTGGGCCTCAGTCCTCTCAAGCAAATGTCTTCTGCCCTGCCCAGCAAACTCCTATTCCTGTTTAAGGCCCAGCTCAAGTGGTGTCTCCTCTCCTGGTTACTTCCACTTCTGTGCCTCCTGATATCCTGTCTACTTTTTTTTTGAGACAGAGTCTTGCTCTGTTGCCCAGGCTGGAGTGCAGTGGCACAATCTTGGCTCACTGCTACCTCTGCCTCTAGGTTCAAGCAATTCTCCTACCTCAATCTCCCTAGTAGCTGGGACTACAGGCACGCGCCATCACGCCCAGCTAATTTTTGTATTTTTAGTAGAGTCGGGGTTTCACCATGTTGGCCAGGCTGGTCTCGACCTCCTGGCCTTAAGTGATCTGCCCACCTCGGCCTCCCAAAGTGCTGGGATTATAGGCATGAGCCACCATGCCTGGCCTCCTGTCCGCTGTTGACCATGTCCTGGTTGGAGTTATTTCAGTTGGCTGTTTTTCTCCCCAAGTGACCATGCACTTCCCAAGGGCAGGAATGGAGGTAGATTCATCTGAGTACTGGCACCCAGCCCAATGCCTTATACTGTGTGGATATTTGGGGTATTTTTGTAGCATGAGCTCTCCAGCCATCTCACCTTTTCTCCCTGCTGGCCCAACCCCTAGGTGGCTATTCTCATAACAGCTGGGCCTGGACCATGTGACTGGGCGCAGGACATCCTGTTTGCCTCGCCTGTTCCTCTGCTCCCTTCTGCTCTTGTCCTAGCCTAGCCTGTTCCCAGAGCATCACCTGCTCCCTTTCACCAGTCCTTCCCTACAGCATTCCAACACTCCTCTGGCAGCAGCTAATGTGGTATTAGAATGCTGTCTAGTAAGCCACGTCTAGCATCTCACCAGGAAAGCCAGGGCTCTGATAGCCGGGAACTGGGATTATGAACAGCCAAGGCTTCTGTGCCCATCCCACCACCAGAGCCATCCTGCCATGGTCACCAGTGACATCCATCTTGCTAAATCTCTGTCATTATCTTACTTGCCCTGACAGCCCTCAACATGGTTGACCACATTATATTCCCCTTTGCTCCGTCTCCTTCTCTCTTTCTTTTTGTTTGAGACAGAGTCTCGCTCTGTCAGCCAGGCTGGAGTGCAGTGGCACGATCTTGGCTCACTACAACCTCCACCTCCTGGGTTCAGGTGGGAGATATCAGCTCACTACCTCAGCCTCCTGAGTGGCTGGGATTACAGGCACATGCCACAACACCTAGCTAATTTTTGTATTTTTAGAAGAGACAGGGTTTCGCTATGTTGGTCAGGCTGGTCTCGAACTCCTGACCTCATGATCCATCTGCCTCGTCCTCCCAAAGTGCTGGGATTACAGGTGTGAGCCACCGTACCTGGCCTCCTCTCTTTCTTTAGAGACAGGGTCACCCAGGCAGCAATGCAGTGATATGATCATAGTTCACTGCAGCCTTGACCTCCTGGGCTCAAGTGATCCTTAACCTCCCAAGTATCTAGGACTACAAGCACGCACCATCACACTGGATAATTTTTAAATTTTTTGTAGAGACAGGGTCTCACTATGTTGCCCAGGTTGGTCTGGAACTCCTAGCCTCAAGGGATCCTCCCACCTCAGCCTCCCAAGGTGTTGGGATTACAGGTGAGAGCCACCGCGCCCGGCCAGATTATCTTTCTCGAACAGCTTTCCTTCTCTGGGCTTCTGTAACACCCCGCACTCCTGATTTTCCTGCCACCTCATTGGTGGTTCCTCCTTCTCTCCAGTCCTAAGCATGAGAGTGCCCAGTCCTCAACCCTCAGTTGTTGTTTTTTTTCTGACCATCCTTTCTCCCATTATCCAGGCGCAGGGGCTTCACACCACTGATGTGCTGATGATCAGTTTGCCTTCTGTCTCCTCTCTCCAGCCACCTTACCGCCCCTCCACATGGAACATCTGTCAGCACGTCAAATTTAACAGGCCCCAAAAGGAACTCTGTCTGTGTGTATGTGTGTGCGTGTGTGTTAGATAGGGTCTCACTCTGTCTCTCAGGCTAAGTGTGAGTGGCATGATCACAGCTCACTGCAGCCTCAACCTCCCAAGCCCAAGCGATCCTCTTACCACAGCCGCCCAAGTAGCTAGGACCACGGCACTGCGCCCAGCTAATTTTTTAAATTTCTTGTAGAGACAGGGTCTCACTACGTTGCTCAAGCTGGTCTCAAACTCTTGAACTCAAGTGATTTTCCTGCCTTGGCCTCCCAAAGTGCTGGGATTACAGGCATGAGCCACTGCTCCTGGCTCAAAATGAATTCCTATTTTGCCCAAACTTGCTCTTGCTCCAGTTTTCCTCATTTTGATAAATGGTACCCCTATTTCCTTGTCTGCTGTGGCCAAAAACTAGTCATTAGCAGTGATTCCTCTTCTTTCCTTGTGGCTTATATCCAGTTCTCCAGCAAATCCTGTCAATTTTACTTTCAAAATAAATTTGGAGTCTGATACCTTCCTTCCACCTCTCCTGTAACTACCCAGGCAGAAACTATTATCTTTGACACATCCTCCTCTCCCGCTGCCCACCCCAACCACCACCCCATGGGCTATTCTGAGCAATCCACAGATTCTTACACTTGACACTCCGTTTCCAAACAGCCATTGTTCTGATAGCTCATGGTCAGTTTCTGACAACTGATGCCCAGACTTCTATACAGTGAACACCCTAACCTCTAAATCTCTGATCTCCAGGGTTCTAACAGTGGCCATCCCATGTTCTGTCACCTGATCTTTGGGATTCTAAATAAGTCACAGAATGTTCAGGATAACTGGGATCTTTTTTTTTTTTTTTTTTTTTTGAGACGGAGTCTCGCTCTGTCGCCCAGGCTGGAGTGCAGTGGCGCGATCTCGGCTCACTGCAAGCTCCGCCTCCCGGGTTCACACCATTCTCCTCCCTCAGCCTCCAGAGTAGCCGGGACTACAGGCACCCGCCACCACGCCTGGCTAATTTTTTTGTGTTTTTAGTAGAGACGGGGTTTCACCGTGTTAGCCAGGATGGTCTCAATCTCCTGACCTTGTGATCTGCCCGTCTTGGCCTCCCAAAGTGCTGGGATTACAGGCGTGAGCCACCGCGCCCGGCCGATAACTGGGATCTTATCAGTGACAGCCAATATTCTGACAATGAACACCCTGGTATTTTAGTAACTGCTGGTTGTGTTCTAACAGTGGACAACCTGCTTTTTTTTTTTTTTTTTTTTTGAGACAGGGTCTCACTCTGTGGCCCAGGCTGGAGAGTGCAGTCAGTGGTGCACTCATGGCTTACTACAACCGTGACCGCTTGGGCTTTGATCAAGTGATCCTCCCACCTCAGTCTTTAGAGTAACTGGGACCACAGGTGCTCACCACCACCCCCAGCTATTTTTTAAAATTTTCTGTAGATATGGGGTCTTGCCATGCTGCCCAGGCTGGTTTTGAACTCCTGGGTTCAAGCAGTTCTCCTGCCTTGACCTACCAAAATTCTGGGATTACAAGTGTGAGCCACTGTGCCCAGCCAACAACCTGTTTTTAACAGCTAGACACCTGGGGTGGTCTTTGTATCTTTTTATATCAGCTGATACCCAGGTTCTCAGACATTATTCTAAACCCTGTGCTTTAACCAACTGATGCTGAGCATTGTTAATGATTGCCACAGAATGTTCTGGACAGTGGATTACTCAATAGTCTGAATAAACAGTAAATACACTTGTTCTGGGTAAATCGCCAAGCCCAGTGCTTCAAAGGGCAGTCATTGTTCCAATTATGCTTCTGTGACTCAGGGCTCAGCCCCCAGAGAGAAGGAAGAGCTCAGGACTGGGTCAGGGGGGTGATGTGAGAGTGAACACTGCCCCTCAGACACATTTAGGAAAACGCAGCTCCCCAGCAGGTGCTGGAGCACGGTCAGTGACAGCCTCCCCCTCGCCTGGAGCTCTCCTCTAAGAAACCAACAACAAGGCTAGGCGCGGTGGCTCATGCCTGTAATCTCAGCACTTTGGGAGGCCAAGGCAGGTGGATCACGAGGTCAAGAGATCGAGACCATCCTGGCCAACGTAATGAAACCCTGTCTCTACTAAGAATACAAAAATTAGCTGTGCGTGGTGGCACTCACATGTAGTCCCAGGTACTCGGAGGCTGAGGCAGGAGACTCGCTTGAACCCAGGAGGCAGAGGTTGCAGTGAGCCGAGATCATGCCACTGCACTCCAGCCTGGCGACAGAGCAAGACTCCATCTAAAAAAACAAAAACAAAAACCAACAACAGCATTGTCAGTGACTTAAACACCATCGGGACCAGTTTGCTCATGATATGGGTCTGAAAACTGAGGCCCAGAATGGGCCCCAGGCCTGCCTGTGATCACACAGTGAGTTCTTCTCGGTGAGCTGTGCAAAGCCCCACCCAGATGCAGGCATAGGCCCACTGCCCCCTCCCAGTGGACAGGGCTCTGACTCTTACGCAGGCGGGTAGGTGGTAGCATCTCTGATTCCTTTCCAGGGCTTTGGGGGTTCTGGAGGTGCAAACCTGAGGACACCTAGAGGAGGTCTGGAGAAGGGGACTCCTAAAAAGACTTGGATGGGTGTCTTCTCCACATGCATCTGTTTTCCTTGCAGGGTTCCATATTTGGTGACCACTTGAGGCTTCTTGGTGTGCAAGGCACCTGGGAAGAGAAGGGAAAAGGGTCACCCCTCCGCAGCCACTCAGCCACAAATGGGACCCTGGCCCATCTGTCATGGGAAGCAGTGGCTGCTTTTCATAACAATTGATCATAACCATTGTGTGTCTGTCCACTGTTTCTTGTGCTTCTCTCAGAATTTTTTCTCTCCTTTAACGTTTCGTTTATTTATTTATTTATATTTATTTATTTATTTATTTTTTGAGATGGAGTTTTGCTCTGTCGCCCAGGCTGGAGTGCAGTGGCGCGATCTTGGCTCACTGCAAGCTCCGCCTCCCAGGTTCATGCCATTCTCCTGCCTCAACCTCCAGAGCAGCTGGGACCACAGGTGCCCACCACCACACCCAGCTGATTTTTTGTATTTTTAGTAGAGGCGGTATTTCATCATGCTAGCCAGGATGGTCTCGATCTCCTGACCTCGTGATCTGCCCGCCTCGGCCTCCCAAAGTGCTAGGATTACAGATGTGAGCCACCACGCCCGGCCCTCATTTATTTATTTATTTATTTTTTTAGACGGGGTCTTGCTCTATCGCGCAGGCTGGAGTGCAATAGCCCAATCTTGGCTCACTGCAACCTCCACCTTCCAGGTTCAAGTGATTCTCCTGCTTCAGCCTCCTGAGTAGCTGGGACTACAGGCACACAGCACCACGCCTGGCTAATTTTTTTTTTTTTTGAGACAGAGTTTCGCTGTTTTTGCCCAGGCTGGAGTGCAATGGCGCGATCTCGGCTCACCGCAACCTCCGCCTCCCGGGTTCAAGCCATTCTCCTGCCTCAGCCTCCCGAGTAGCTGGAATTATAGGCATGCACCACCACGCCTCGCTGATTTTGTATTTTTAGTAGAGACAGGGTTTCACCGTACTAGCCAGGATGGTCTCGATCTCTTGACCTCGTGATCCGCCCGCCTTGGCCTTCCAAAGTGCTGGGATTACAGGCGTGAGCCACTGTGCCCGACCTCATTTAACATTTCAAATCCCTGTTGGTAAGCACATAAAAGTTCATGTCGGCTGGGCGCATTGGCTCACGCCTGTAATCCCAGCACTTCAGGAGGCCAAGGCGGGTGGATCACGAGGTCAGGAATGGTGAAACCCCGTCTCTACTAAAAATACAAAAATTGGCTGGGCGTGATGGCACACACCTGTCTGTAATCCCAGCTACTCAGGAGGCTGAGGCAGGAGAATTGCTTGAACCTGGGAGGCGGAGGCTGCAGTGAGCCGAGATCACGCCACTGCACTCCAGCCTGGGCAAGAAAGTGAGACTCCGCCTCAAAAATAAATAAATAAATAAATAAAATAAATAAATAAATAAAAATTTATGTCTATTATATGGGCTATTTCTCTGCGTCATTTAATGGCAATAAATGCATTATTCATTTTGATTTCTGTTTGTCTGATATTAATATAGCTACACCTCTGTCCTTTTTTTGAGACGGCGTCTTGCTCTGTTGCCCAGGTTGGAGTGCAGTGGCACGATTTCAGCTCACTGCAAGGTCCACCTCCCAGGTTCATGCCATTCTCCTGCCTCAGCCTCCTGAGTAGCTGGGACTACAGGCACCCGCCACCATGCCCGGCTAATTTTTTGTATTTTTAGTAGAGACAGGGTTTCACCATGTTAGCCAGAATGGTCTTCATCTCCTGAACTTGTGATCCGCCTGCCTCGGCCTCCCAAAGTGCTGGGATTACAGGCATGAGCCACCATGCCCGGCCTATAACTCTGTTCTTGTTGTTAACATTAGCCCAGCATGTTTCTGGGAAGAAATCACACACGCATATATGCATTCTTACTCATATGCATACTCGCATCTAATACTCACATGTACATGCTAATTTATGATATAGGTACATGTGAGCACAGCTCATCTACAAAGGAACATGCAGAAAAAGGCCAGGCGCAGTGGCTCACGCCTATAATCCCAGCACTTTGGGAGGCCGAGGTGGGCAGATCACTTGAGGTCAGGAGTTCGAGACCAGCCTGGCCAACATAGTGAAACCCCTGTCTCTACTAAAAATACAAAAGTTAGCCAGGCGTGGTGGCGGGCGCCTGTAATCCCAGCTACTCGGGAGGCTGAGGCAGGAGAATCGCTTGAACCCGGGAGGCGGAGGTTGCAGTGAGCCGAGATTGTGCCACTGCACTCCAGCCTGGGTGACAAAGCGAGACTCCGTCTTAAAACAGACAAACAAACACTCCAAGAAACATGCAGAAACAGAAGAGTAAAATGCATGTCCATATACATACATACATATGCATGCAAGTGCAGTTGTAGATAGGTGACAACAAATCTGTCTACCGCATACTTATTACGCACACACACAAGCACACATACACAGTGCAAGCAAACTTACACCATAGCCAGCTCTTGGCATAGATATGAAATAGGCCAAGTTGAATCCAACTTCCCGTGGATACTCTTTTCTTCCTCTTCCAGGCTGTCATCCTGCCCCACTCCTATTGCCAAGAGTTGTTGAAGCCTCACATCCACTGTCCCTTCCTGAAGTGCCCTTGTCTATTTCTTCCCCCTCCTCCTTTTATCAAAACTGTACTGGGCTGGGCGCGGTGGCTCACACCTATAATCCCAGCACTTTGGAAGGCCGAGGCGGGTGGATCACCTGAGGTCAGGAGTTCAAGACCAGTCTGGCCAACATGGTGAAACCCCATCTCTACTAAAATAATAATAATAATAATAATAATAATAATAAGCCAGGCACAGTGGCACAAGCCTGTAATCCCAGCTACTCAGGAAGCTGGGACAGGAGAATCTCTTGAACCCGGGAGGAGGAGGTTGCGACGAGCAGAGATCACTCTGTACTCCAGCCTGGGCAACAGAACAAGACTCCATCTCAAAACAAACAAACAAAAAACCAAACAACAAACAACAAAAATCCAAACTGAATTGTTCTGTGCTCCGGTCCTATGGAGCTCATTCTGTAAAGTGACAGAAAGCAGACCTGATCCAAATAATTAGTGAACCTGGCTGTGCATCAGAATCACCTGGAGGATCATTGCAAAAATATGTATTCCTTGGCCCCACCCCACACTCTCTGATGAGAATCTCAGGGTTGCAAGCCTCCCCAGATTTTGATGCAAATGGTTTTTGGAATAGGATTTGGAATTGATGCAATAGAGCACACCTTCACACTCCCAGCTGCAGGTGGCCAAAAATGCCTCTCTGCCCACGCTCCCAGGTCTCTACAGGTCTCACATAAGCAATATCTGGGCACAAAGAAGTGACTGCAATGGAGACCCTTCAAGCATGGAGGCAGGCCAGCAGGGGTAAGGGCCAGCTCAAATCTCCCGTTTGTGCAGCCTTTGCAGTTTACAAAGCTCTTTCACATGGGCTTCCCCACTGGCCTTGGGAGGAGCTGGGGGAGGCCTAAAGACCCAGAGAGGGGCCGTGACCAGCCTGCGGTCTCATAGGACACAGCCAGGAGGCCAAGGTCTAACCCATTACCTGGATTGGCCCTGAATCCAGGGTCCACCACTATTGGCTATTGGTGGAATAGCCAATAGCTATCATTTACTGGGCCTTCATTATAGCCTGGCACTGTGCCAAACATCTTAAATGATCTCATTTTTTTCTTTTTATTTTTTGTAGAGACAGGGTCTCACTTTGTTACCCAGGCTGGTCTTGAACTCTTGGCCTCAAGTGACCCTCCCACTCTGGCCTCCCAAGGTGCTGGGAGTACAGGCATGCATGAGCCACTGCGCCCAGCCTCACCTCATTTTTCTGAAAACCTTATAGGGCAAATGTTATTGTTATAAAACTATACAAATGCGGAAGCCGAAGCTCAAAGGGGTTATATAAGTTGGCCGAGGTCACACAGAAAAGTATCTTACATCAGAGCAGTGCCTTAAACCATGTTTTTCTGTTGGCTCCCCAGCCTCCAAGGGGCACCCAGCCATGTAGCAGAGTTCTCTAGACCCCTGAGCAGGAGCTGCCATGGAGTGGTCCCCATCCCAGCTCTGCTACCCAGAGGCAGCATGTAAGCACCTATGAAAACAATATTCCACCTTACTGGTGGTCATAAAGTGCTAACTAAAACCAGGAGTTACAACTTAGACCTAATAAATTTAAAAGTGATGGCATCTAATTCTGGTGAAGATACAGTGAAAAGGACATTCACATACACTGTTGGTGGAGGATAAACTGATACAATGCCTTGGGAAAATAATTTGGCAAAATGTATAAAAAGCCATGAAAAGTTCACATGCCAGCCGGTGTGGTGGCTCAAGCCTGTAATCCCAGCACTTTGGGAGGTCAAGGCAGGTGGATCACTGGAGGTCAGGAGTTCGAGACCAGCCTGGCCAACATGGTGAAACCCTGTCTCTACTAAAAATACAAAAATTAGCTGGGCGTGGTGGTGCGTGCCTATAATCCCAGCTACTCGGGAGGCTGAGATAGGAGAATCGCTTGAACCCAAGAGGTGGAGGTTTCAGTGAGCCAGGATCACATCACTGTGCTCCAGCCTGGGAGACAGAGTGAGACTCCATCTCAAAAACAAAACAACAACCAAAAAAAAAAAAAAGAAAGAAAGAAAAGAAAAGTTCATATGCCTTCACTCAGTAATTCCACTTCTGGGTCTCTCCCCTGTGAAAATAGTCAGAAACACATGAAAACAAAGACCTTTCTGAACTAAATTTATCTATGCCATAGTGAATACTGGAAGCATCATTTATATCTGGGGACCAAGCAAGGCCAATATAACAATAGACTCAAACTTTAAACTGCTTTTGATAATAACTTAAATTAAAAAAAAAAGAGCCAGGCGCGGTGGCTCACGCCTGTAATCCCAGCACTTTGGGAGGCCGAGGTGGGCGGATCACGAGGTCAGGAGATCAAGACCATCCTGGCTAACACAGTGAAACCCCCGTCTCTACTAAAAATACAAAAAATTAGCCGGGCAAGGTGGCGGGCACCTGTAGTCCCAGCTACTCAGGAGGCTGAGGCAGGAGAATGGCGTGAACCCCGGGGGCGGAGCCTGCAGTGAGCCGAGATCACGCCACTGCACTCCAGCCTGGGCGACAGCGAGACTCCGTCTCAAAAAAAAAAAAAAAAAGAAAAGAAAAAAAGAAAAACCCCAGAGTATAAAATTGTGTTTATTCATTCATTCTTTCTTTTCTTGTCTTTCCTTTTTTTGTTGTTTTTTTGAGACAAGGTCTCCCTCTGTTGCCCAGGCTGGAAGGCAGTGGCATGATCATAGCTCACTGCAGCCTCCACCTCCCAAACTCAAGTGAGCCTCTCACTTCAGCCTCTCGAGTAGTTGGGACTGCAGGCATGCACCACACCATGCTTGGCTAATTTTTAAATTTTTTGTTCAGATGGGCTCTAGTTATGTTGCCCAGGCTGGTCTTGAACTCCTGAGCTTAAGCAATCCTCCCACCTCAGACTCCCAAAATGCTGGGATTATAGGCATAAGCCACCACATTTGGCTTAAAATTGTGTACATTCTAATAGTACAGCTATAGATAAATACACAATGAAAAGGTGAAAAGAGGCTGGGCACGGTGGCTCATGCCTGTAGTCCCAGCACTTTGGGAGGCCGAGGCAGGTGGATCATCTCAGGTCAGGATTTTGAGACCTGCCTGGCCAGCATGGCGAAACCCCATCTCCACTAAAAAAATACAAAAATTAGCTGGGCTTGTGGTGTACATCTGTAGTCCCAGCTACTTGGGAGGCTGAGGTGGGGAAAATTGCTTGAAACCGGGAGGTGGAGGTTGCAGTGAGCGGAGATGGCACCATTGCACACCAGCCTGGGTGACAGGGCGAGACTCTGTCTCAAAAAAAAAAAAAAAAAAAAAAGGATGAAAAGAAAATACACCACAATGTTAAAAGCGGAGTAAGCAAAGTTTCCTTCAAATTTAAAAAAATGGATATGTGTATATACAGGCAAAATTTATTTATGATAGAGGTCAGACTAGTGGTAACTTTGAGTATTGACTGAGAAGGAGTACATGGGATGCTGGAGATGGTTTTTTTTTTTTTTTTTTTTTGAGATAGAGTTTCGCTCTTGTTGCCCAGGCTGGAGTGCAATGGCACGATCTCGGCTCACTGCCACCTCCGCCTCCCAGGTTCAAGCGATTCTCCTGCCTCAGCCTCCTGAGTAGCTGGGATTACAGGCATGTGCCACCATGCCCGGCTAATTTTGTATTTTTAGTAGAGACGGGGTTTCTCCATGTTGGTTACGCTGGTCTCAAACTCCTGACCTCAGGTGATCTGCCTGCTTCGGCCTCCCAAAGTGCTGAGATTACAGGTGTATCCCTGTAAGTTAAAAAAGCTTTTTTAAAAAAAGGTTTTTAAAAATAGAGACAGAGTCTATTTACCCAGGCTATGTCTCACTATTTGCCCAGGCTGGTCTCAAACTCCTGGGCTCAAGTACTCCTCCCACCTCAGCCTCTCAAAGTGCTGGAATTACAGGCATGAGCTACCATGCCTAACCCACTGGAAATGTTCTAAATCTTGATCTGGATAATGGTCATCATATATATATATATATAATTAATATAATAGATATAATTATACAGTGAAGATGTGTGCATCTTGCTGTATACATCTTATACCTCAGTAAACTTTTGTTAATGTATTAGATCGTTTTCACAGTAAAAAGTGTAGTACTCATTTTAAAAAGAAAGATATTAGGGAGAAATTTGAAGGTGGTAAAGAGGTTCATGTAGCAGAGAGTGGGCAGAGACAGGCCTCCTGCTTAGGAGAGGGAAAGAAGGATGGAAGGAAGGAAAAAGGTGAGAAGGAAGGAAAGATGTGGCCATGTTCTTGGACCCCTTCACTGGTGCCTGGAGGCAGGAAATGCAGAGAAGCCCTGAGGTTCAGAGAGGCTAAAGGACTTGTCCAGACTACCAGCTGGTAGATGGTTTAGTGTCCTGAAACCCTACCCTCCATTTGCCCAGGCCTTGTCTAAGTGCTCCTGCCCTGCTGTCCCCAGGAGAGGTTGAACTGGGGCCTGTCCCTGCATCCCTTGTGCCCGTCTTGCCTGACACCCTCGGGAAGGGGTGGGGGTCTTACCCAAGGCCGTCTGCGCCATCAGGCAGAGGGTGAGGCTCCAGCACAGAATCCACCTCATGTTCCAGCCAGCTCCTGCTGTGGGCAGGAGTGATGGCAACACTGTGGATGGCATGGTAGCCGTGTCTACAGTGTGTGAGCACACTTTTATCTGCTCTTAATCCCTGCCAGCAAGTACTGGGGTGGGAGGAATTGTAACCAGCTTCTGACCAGCCCACAGCCTTGTCTCTGCCTTGGGCAACAGGTCACGCTAGCTGATCTTGGCTCTTCAGACAAACTGATCAGCCTGCAATCTCTGCCCAGTTTGCTTATCTGTGCAGTGGCTTAAAGCTGAACATGTGTGAGTCAAGGTCTAAGCATACAGTGGGTGCCAAGATTGAAGTAGAACACCTGGTTACTTGGCCCTTCAGCCAAGGCTTCCTGTCTGTGGATTTGAGGGTCTTGGGCCTCCCTGCTCCTCAGTGCCTTGTCCAGCCTCTTCCCTGCCTTTCCTGGGGGGCACATCCTGACCCTTGGCTGTCCTCACAGGTTCATAGTCCGCATGGGGAAGCAGGACCTGAAAGCAACCATAATGTGGGAGCCCAGAGGGGCACCCGAGGAGTGAGCCCAGGGCTGGGTGGTGGGAAGGAAGATTCCCTGGAAAAGATCTAATCTTCTAAGTAAAGGATGAGGAGGAGTGGGCCAGGCAAAGAAAGATCCTGTTTGAAGTTTGGAGCCACAGGAGCAAGTGTGGGAGGTGGAAGCAAGGAGACAGCAGTCCCATCTTCAGTCAAAGGTAAGATGGGGCTGGGTGTGGTGGCTCACGCCTGTAATACCAGCACTTTGGAAGGCTGAGGTGGGCGGATCACCTGAGGTCAGGAGTTCGAGACCAGCCTGGCCAACATGGTGAAACCCTGTCTCTACTAAAACAAAGAATACAAAAATTAGCCGGGTGTGGTAGTGTGTGCCTGTAGTCCCAGCTACTCAGGAGGCTGAGGCAGGAGGATGGCTTGAACCTGGGAGGCGGAGGTTGCAGTGAGCCGAGATCAAGCCACTGCACTCCAGCCTGGGTGACAGAGTGAGACCCTGTCTCAAAAATAAATAAATAGGCCGGGCACGGTGACTCATGCCTGTAATCCCAACACTTTGGGAGGCCGAGGCAGGCGGATCACGAGGTCAGAAGATTGAGACCATCCTGGCTAACACGATGAAACCCCGTCCCTACTAAAAATACAAAAAAATTACCCGGGCGTGGTGGCAGGCGCCCGTAGTCCCAGCTACTCAGGAGGCTGAGGCAAGAGAATCGCTTGAAACCGGGAGGCGGAGCTTGCAGTGAGCCGAGATGGCGCCACTATACTCCAGCCTGGGTGACAGAGTGAGACTCCATCTCAAAGAAAAAATAAAAAGGTAAGATGTTTCCTCTCTTCGTGTACCCCCAAAGTCTGGGGTCCTGGCCCATCTTTGTGAAAAGAGGGTCTGTTGGGCTTCTGTGCTGGGGAGGGGAAAAGGCAGGGGAACAGAGAACTTCTCCCTTGGCCCACAGCCTCTTGCTCTATAGGCCTGACAGATGGTTAAAGCCTCCTCCTTCTTTCACAGTCAATTTTCTGAGTTCTTCGGAGATGCTCTTTATTTGGGACTCCTCTCCCACAGTTCCCATCCTTGTGACCCTTCCTCAGTCCCAAGGAATGTGGCATTCACTGCCCAATCATTGCTGCCTGGACTCTATGCTCCTCTAATGAAGGCTCAAGATGATCCCCCACCCCTGCCTCTGACACTTATCCTGTGGGGTCTACATGGGCAAACCTCCAATATCCCTTGCCCCACCTCAGCAGAGGTGTGGCCCATCCCATTGCAGCCCCTTCTGCCCCACTCACGATGGCAGGGTGGAGTCAGGCTCTGGCTGGCTGAGCCTCCTATGGTGGAAAGCACCACTCATCCTCCCCATGGTCTCATGCCCACACGCTTGAGGGGAAAGAAGTGGGGTGAGAACTCACAGCGAGGTAACAGCTCTCTACAAAGAAAATCTCTCTCCTAACTCCTCCCCAGCATAACATGTTAACTTGCGGTGGCTCATGCCTGTAATCCCAGCACTTCGGGAGGCCAAGGCAGGAGGACCACTTAAGGCCAGGAGTTCAAGACCAGCCTGGACAACATAGTGAGACCCTGTCTTTACAAAAAATTAAAAAGTCAGCCAGATGTGGTGGTACATGCCTGTAGACCCAGCTACATGGGAGGCTGAGGCAGGAGGATCAATTGAGCCCAGGCAGTCAAGACAGACTAAGACTCTGTCTCTAACCAAAATACCCCAAAACAAAAAACAAAAAACAAAACCCACTTTTATTATTTATTTATTTTTTTGAGACAGAGTCTCACTCTGTCGCCCAGGCTGGAGTATAGTGGCACCATCTCGGCTCACTGCAAGCTCCGCCTCCCGATTTCAAGCGATTCTCTTGCCTCAGCCTCCTGAGTAGCTGGGACTACGGGTGCGTGCCACCACGCCCGGCTAACTTTTTGTATTTTTAGTAGAGACAGGGTTTCATCGTGTTAGCCAGGATGGTCTCAATCTTCTGACCTCGTGATCCGCCTGCCTCGGCCTCCCAAAGTGTTGGGATTACAGGCAAGAGCCACCGTGTCTGGCCTATTTATTTATTTTTGAGACAGGGTCTCACTCTGTCATCCAGGCTGGAGTGCAGTGGCCCGATCTCGGCTCACTGCAACCTCTGCCTCCTGGGTTCAAGCGATTCTCCTGCTTCAGCCTCCCAAGTAGCTGGGACTACAGGCCTGTGCCACCACCCCTGGCTAATTTTTGTATTCTTAGTAAAGACAGGGTTTCACCATGTTGGCCAGTCTGGTCTCGAATGCCTGATCTCAAGTGATCCACCCGCCTCAGCCTCCCAAAGTGCTGGGATTACAGACGTGAGCCACCACATCTGGTCAAAACCCACTTTCAACTCTCTTTTAAGCCTTGAATGGCTGAAGGGCCCAGGAGTTGTGGAAATGGTTCTCAGACCATTTTCTAGAAAATTCTCATGTGCTGAAGTAGCTTGGAGAATTCAAGTTCACTGCATCCTGGGGTCTGGGATGACACATCAGTGTCCAGTGTCCCCACCGTGGTACCCTCGCAGTTGGAAATTCTCATGTGCTGAAGTAGCTTGGAGAATTCAAGTTCACTGCATCCTGGGGTCTGGGATGACACATCAGTGTCCAGTGTCCCCACCGTGGTACCCTCGCAGTTGGTGAAGCAGGTGTCTTGGTTTTCTGATGGCAGGCGTGTGAATCATGCGGTCCTTCCTAAAGTCATTGAACAACGTAGAGCAAGAGCCTGAAACCCACCTGCATCCTTTGACTGACAAATTTGGTTCAGAAAACCATCCAAAACACACACACACACACAATTATTCACATGATTGGTGTCCTACAGCCTTCTTGATAATGGCCTCACCCGAACACAAATGGAGGGGATGGGTGAAGAAAGGATGTTACATCTACAGAATATAATATATGCTGCAGGGTCAGTTAGTAGCATGTTCTACAAGATTCCACAGTAGCAGATGGCTTAGTGTGGTGGTTTGCCCATGTTTGAATCTCATTGCTGCCACTTACTTGCTCTGTGACCTTGGGCAAATCACTTAACTTCTCTGAACCTCAATTTCTCCATCTGTAAAATTAGTATAGTAATAGGATGTATCTCACGAGGTTGTAGTGAGGGTTCATGAGTTAATGCAGGTCAATATACTTTAAATGCAGTATACTGTGTTAGCTGTTGTCACCAGTACTTGAGAAAAGTATTGGTTTTGGTTTGTTTATTTTGAGACAGAGTCTCGCTCTGTTGCCCAGGCTGGGGTGCAGTGGTGCGATCTTGGCTCACTGCAGCCACTGCCTCCTGGGTTCAAGCAATTATCCTGCCTCAGCCTCCCGAGTAGCTGGGACTACAGGTGTGTGCCACCATGCCTGGCTAATTTTTGTATTTTTAGTAGAGACAGGGTTTCACCGTGTTGGCCAGGCTGGTCTCAAACTCGTGAGCTCACATGATTTGCCCACCTTGGCCTGCCAAAGTGCCGGGATTACAGACGTGAGTCAACTCACCCAGCCACAGGTCAACTTGGAAAAGATAGAATTTGAAATTGCATATTGAATACGACCAGATGAGGCATGGAACGTACACATCAAAATACTCCAAAGTGGGAGGCTGAGGCAGGAGGATCACTTGAGCCCAGGAGTTGGAGGCTGCAGTGAGCTATGATCATGCCAGCAATCCAGCCTGGGCAACAGATCAAGACCCAGTCTTTAAAAAACAATCAAAAACACTCCAAAGATGTCTAAAATAACAGCAGACAGGTAGGATTGAAAATAAAATGGTATCTGTGAGGTTGGCCTAGGGTCATAAGCTACCTTGATTTTTCATTTCATTTTTAAAATTCTATGTATTTTCCACTTTTAAAAATATAATTTTTTTTTTTTTAGATGAGATCTCACTGTCACACAGGCTGGAGCGCGGTGGCATGATCTCGGCTCACTGCAACCTCTGCCTCCTGGGCTCAGGTGATTCTCCCACCTCAGCCTCCTGAGCAGCTGGGATTATAGGTACATGTCACCACACCCAGCTAATTTTTTTATTTTTTGTAGAGACAGGGTTTCACTATGTTGGCCAGGCTGGTCTCAAACTTGTCAGCTCATGTGATCTGCCCGCCTTGGCCTGCCAAAGTGCTGGGATTACAGGCATGAGCCACCACGCCCGGCCACATATTTTCCATATTTATTTATGTATTTATTTTTTGAGACAGAATTTCACTCATGTTGCCTAGGCTGGAGTGCAATAGCATGATCTTGGCTTACTGCAATCTCCACCTCTTGGCTTCAAGCGATTCTCCTGCCTCAGCCTCCTGAGTAGCTGGGAATTCAGGTGCTCACCACCACAGCCAGCTAATTTTTCTATTTTTAGTAGCATGTTTACCATGTTGGCCAGGATAATCTCGAACTCCTGACTTCAGGTTATCCACCTGACTCAGCCTCTCAAAGTGGTATTTTCCATATTTAAAAAAATGAACATTAGTTGAGGGTTCAGTCAGTGTGAGGTTTAAAGGGGCAGGGATGGGAGGACAGGGCGGGCAGGACCAGGAAAGCAAGGACTACCAGCAGCTCCACCTGGCCTGGACCACATCTCTCTCTGTTGACTGCCTGCCTATCCTCACAGCCTCATTCTGCCAGGTTCTCCTATAGGCTGTGGCCACATCAATAGAAGAATGGATATTAGGCTGTGGGAGGTGAGGAAGCTGCTTGTTTTGCTGCCCAGGATCTGACAAAGTTCAGAAGGCACAGGACAAAGTTCAGAAGGCACAGGACAAGCTGTCGGGCAGAGGACAGGGGAAGGGGGCAGTGGGGAAGACAGACAAGATTGTGAATCCACCTGCTAGGCCTAGGGGCCAGCCACACATAGACTCCCCCACTCAGCTATGCAGCTCCTTGGCCACATCTGTGTGGGCCTCAAGGACGAGTTCTGCCAACCTCTGGTTCTACTCCTGCCACCTGTCCCTGGGGAAGCAACAACCTTTCACCCAGCCCATATGGGAAGCAGTCGTGCCAGGCCAGGTACCGTGATGAGGTGCCCAGGACACACGTGTGCCCCATCTGATGCTCACATGGGGCACAGGGGATGTTGAGTGGGCAGCCACGTCAACCACGTAGTCCTGGTACAGTATCATATTTTCTGAGAATCAGCCTTTTCTCAGAAAGCCTGGGTGTTATTTGCCTGAGTCTCTTAGTAGAGTTTTCAGTGAGGTAGTCCTGGTACAGCATCATCTTTTCCGAGAATCAGTCTTTTCTCAGAAAGCCTGGGTGTTATTTGCCTGAGTCTCTTAGTAGAATTTTCTTGAGAACATTCCTATGTATCTTGGTTGAGCAAAGGGAAGGAAGTCGTGCTGTGGAATAAGCATTGATCTCTGAGTCTGACTGATGTAGGCCCCAACAGGCCGGGCACGGTGGCTCACGCCTGTAATCCCAGCACTTTGGGAGGCCAAGGTGGTGGATCACCTGAGGTCAGGAGTTCAAGATCAGCCTGCCTAACGTGGTGAAACCTCATCTCTACTAAAAATACAGAAATTAACTCGGTGTGGTAGCACACACCTGTAATCCCAGCAACTTGGGAGGCTGAGGCAGGAGAATCATTTGAACCGGTGGAGGGGTGGAGGATGCAGGTTGAGATCGCACCACTACACTCCAGCCTGGATGACAGAACCAGACTCCATCTCAAAAAACAAAAAAACAAAAAAACAAGATGTAGGCCCCAAGCTCACTTAGTCTCTTACCGTCCATGTGTCCCAGAAGACCCTTCTGAGCTTCAATTGTCCCATCTGTAAAACAGAGCTAACAATGACTAATTGTGAGGGTTGTTGTGAGGATTAAACAAATTGCTGTTAAGTGGGAGGGACTGCACGGGGCACACCACAGCATGGTGGAGATTGTGATGTCTGTGTAATTCCCCATATCTGTGGCTCTTTTATTGCTTAAAGAGGAAAGTTGTAATTATAAAACACAGAATAATTTTTTTCCTTTTTTAAAAACCTTAACTTAAAACAGCAATTTATAAAAGATTTAAAGCAAAAATTGACCAAGGCAATTTATAAAAGAATATGCATAAAGTGTATTATTGGCCTGTAACATGTAGAAATTTAATATATTTGCCAATGACAACACAAAGGAGGTGGGTGGAAGTAAGCTGCATTGGGCTAACAAAATGAAAACAGTAAAATAACAATCGTACAATGTATTTTTGCGCTTGTAACATTAATAGATGTAATACATATAACAATAATACCACAAAAGGGTGAAAAGTGAATAGGGATATATAGGAATAATGTTTCTATATCTCACTGAAATTAAGCTAGTAGAGATAGGGCCAGGCACTGTGGCTCACACCTATAACCCCAGCACTTTGGGAGGCCAAGGTGGGTGGATTGCTTGAGCCCAGGAGTTCAAGACCAGCCTTGGCAGCATGGTGAAACCTTGTCTGTACTAAAAATACAAAAAATAATTAGCTGGGGGTGGTGGTGCACCCCTGTACTCCCAGCTACTTGGGAGGCTGAGGTGGGAGGATCACCTGAGCCCAGGAGATGGAGGCGGCAGTGAGCCGAGATCATGCCACTGCACTCCAGCCTAGGCAACAGAGTGAGACCCTGTCTCAAAACGAAACAAAACAAAACAAAACAAAAAAAACAAAAAAACCTCTGAAGCTGATTCTCTTTAGGTAAAATGTATATGGTAAGCCCTAAAACAACCACTAAAAACAACAATAACAACAACAAAACTAAAAATATACAGTGATATTAATTATTAAAGAAATTTAAATACTTCACTAGAAAACATTTACTTAAAACAAAGAAAGCAGTAAAGGATAAATAGAAGACAAAAAAGACACCAGACACATGGAAAACAAAAAGTAAAATGACAGCAGTAAATCCAACTATGTCAGGAATAACATTAAATGTGAGTGGATTAAACAATCCAGTCAAAAGGCAGAGACTGTCAGATGGGATTTTAAAAAAAATTTTATTTATTCATTTTTTGGAGACAAAGTCTTGCTCTGTCACACAGGCTGGAAGTGCAATGGCACGATCTTGGTTCGCTGCAACCTTCGCATCCTGGGTTCAAGTGATTCTCCTGCTTCAGCCTCCCGAGTAGCTGGGATTACAGGCATGCGCTACCACGCCCAGCTAATTTTTTTTTTTTTGTATTTTTAGTACAGATGGGGTTTCACCATATTGGCTAGGCTGGTCTTGAACTCCTGACCTTAAGTGATCCACCAGCCTTGGCCTCCCAAAGTGCTGGGATTACAGGCGTGAGCCACCACATTCAGCCCAGATTGGATTTTTTAAAAAGTCCCCTATATGCTGTCTACAGGAGACAGACTTTAGAGTCAAAGATACAAATAAATTGAAAATAAGAGAATGGGAAAAAGTATATCATGGACACAGTAACCACAAGAAAGTTGGAGTGGCTAGGCTAGTATCAGGCAATGTAGACTTTTAAAATATTACTAGAGATAAAGAAGAGTATTTTATAATGATAAAAATGTCAATCTATCAGGAAGACATGCAATTATAAACATATATGTACCAGATAACAGAGCACTAAAATATATGAAGCAAAAAGTGACAGAAGTGGCCAGGCATAGTGGCTCATGTCTGTAATCGCAGCACTTTGAGACACCAAGGCAGGAGGATCACTTGAGCCCAGGAGTTTGAGACCAGCCTGGGCCACATAGTGAGATCCCTTCTCTACAAAAAATAAAAGGAAATTATCCGGGTGTGGGTGGCACATGTCTGTGGTCCCACTTCAAGCAAAACAATCTTGAAAAGGAACAAAGTAGAAGAACTCACATGTCCCTACTTCAAAACTTATGAGGAAGAAATGCTATTAAGAGAGCGTGGTACTGGGCCGGGCGCAGTGGCTCACGCCTGTAATCCCAGCACTTTGGGAGGCCGAGGCAGGCGGATCACGAGGTCAGGAAATCGAGACCATTCCTGGCTAACATGGTGAAACCGTGTCTCTACTAAAAATAAAAAAAATAAAAAAAAAAAAAGCAAGAAAGAAAAAGAAAAAAGAAAGAAAAAAATTAGCTGGGCGTGGTGGTGGGTGCCTGCAGTCCCAGCTACTGTAGCTGTGACTACACTTTGGGAGGCTGAGGCAGGAGAATGGCGTGAACTGGGGAGGCAAAGCTTGCAGTGAGCTGAGATGGTGCCACTGCACTCCAGCATGGGCAACAGAGTGAGACTCTGTCAAAAAAAAAAAAAAGAGAGGGAGAGTATGGTGCTGGCATAAGACAGATATACAGAATTGAGAGTCCATAAATAAACCCATGTCTCTATGGTTAACTGATTTAATTAGTTTATTTATTTTCAGAGATGGACTCTCACTAGGTTACCCAGGCTGGTCTTGAACTCCAGGGCTCAAATGACCCTCTTGCTTCGGCCTCCCGAAGTGCTAGGATTACAGGTGTGAGCCACCATTCCTGGCCAAGGTGAACTGATTTTCAACAAAGGTGTCAAGACCATTCAATAAGGGAAAGAATAGTCTTTCCAACAAATGATGTTGGGAAAACTGGATCATGCCATATGCAAAAGAATAAAGTTGGCTCAGGTGCAGTGGCTCACACCTGTAATCCCAGCACTTTGAGAGGATCGCTTGAGCCCAGAAGTTTAAGACCAGCCTGGGCAACAAAAAGTAAAAAAGATGAGCCAGGCATGGTGGAATGTGTGTGTAGTCCCAGCTACTGGGGAGGCTGAGGTGGGAGGATTGCTTGAGCCCAGGAGGTTGAGGCTGCAGTGAGCTATGATTGTGCCACTGCACTCTAGCCTGAGCAACAGAGCAAGATCCTGTCTCAAAAAAAAAAAAAAAAGACCGTTATATCACACTATGTACAAAAATTAACTCAATATGAATCAAAGTCCTAAATGTAAGAGCTAAAACTATAAAACTCTTAGAGGACATAGAGGTAAATCTTCACGGTTTAGTGACGTATTCTTAGATACGATACCAAAAGCATGAGAAACAACAACAAAAATAGGTAATTTGGACTTCATCAAAATGAAAAACTTTCGTGTTGCAAAGGCCACTATGGAAAAATGGAAAAGACAACCCACAGAATGGGAGAAAAGATTTGCAAATTATATATCTGATAAGGACTTATATCTGGAATATATAAAGGTATCTTACAATTCAACAACAAAAAGACAACTTAATTTTTTTAAATGGGCAGAGGATTTGAGTAAACCTTTCTCCCAGAAATATAAAAAGAGCCAGCAAGAACATGAAAAGATGCTCGACATCATTAGCCATCAGGGAAATGCAAATCAAACCAATATTAGACACTACTACTTCACACCTACTAGGATGGCTAGAATTAAAGAGTCAGATAATAAGGCCAGGCATGGTGGCTCACGCCTGTAATCACAGCACTTTGGGAGGCCGAGGCAGGTGGATCACTTGAGGTCAGGAGTTCGAGACCAGCCTGGCCAACACGGTGAAACCCTGTCTCTTCTAAAATTACAAAAATTAGCTGCGTGTGGTGGTGGGCGCCTGTAATCCCAGATGCTCGGGAGGCTGATGCAGAAGAACTGCTTCAGCCTCAAAGGCGGAGTTTGTAGTGAGCCAAAACTGTTCCACTGCACTCCAGCCTGGGTGATAGAGCAAGGCACTATCTCAAAATAAATAAATAAGTCGGACGATAAATTTTGACAAAGTGAAGAAATCTTATAGATCGCTGGTGGGAATATAAAGTGGTGTAGAAAACAGTGGTTTTAGAAAACAGTTTGGCAGTTCCTCAAATGATGAAACATAGAGTTGCCATATAACCCAGCGATTCCACTCTTAAGTATATAGTTGACCCTTGAACAATGTGGGTGTTAGGGGCGTTGACCGCCATGCAGTTGAAAATCTGCATATAACTTTTGACACCCAATAAACTTTACTAATAGCATACTGTTGGCTGGAAGCCTTACTGATAACATAGTCGTCGATTAACACTTTTTTTTGTTTTTTATTTTTGACACCCAGGCTCGAATGCAGTGGCGTGATCTCGGCTTCACTGCAACCTCCACCTCCCGAGTTCAAGCAATTCTTCTGCCTCAGCCTCCTGAGTAGCTGGGATTGCAGGTGTCTGCCACCATGCCAGGCTAATTTTTGTATTTTTTGTTAGAGACGAGGTTTCGCCATGTTGCCCAGGCTGGTCTTGAACTCCTGGCCTTAGCTGACCTGCCCACCTCGGCCTCCCAAAGTACTGGGATTACAGGTGTGAGCCACTGCACCTGGCCAATTAACACATATTTTGTATGTCATATGTATTATATAATGTATTCTTACAATAAAGCAAGCTAGAGAAAAGAAAATGTTATTAAGAAAATCACAAAAAAGAGAAAATATATCTAATATTCATTAAATGGAAGTGGATCATCACAAAGTTTTCATCCTTATCTTCATGTTGAGTAGGCTGAGGAGGAGAAGAAGAAAGAGGGTAGGTTGGTCTCAACATCTGAGGGGTGGCAGTTCATCTGCCAGTTTTCTCAATTTGTTACAAATCTCCGTAAATGTTTAATAAATTTCTTGAAAAAAATGTGTGTATAAGTGGGCCCACGAAGTTCACTATAAACCAACTGCCAATTTACTTCTTCTTTTCCATGTGTCTTGTGTCTTTTTTGTCTTTTATTTATCCTTTACTGCTTTCTTTGTATTAAGTAAATATTTTCTGGTATGTATTTAAATTTCTTTCTTTTTTTTTTTTTTTTTTTTGAGACCAAGTCTCACTCTGTTGCCCAGGTTGGACTGCAATGGCACCGTCTCAGCTCACTGTAACCTCTGCCTCCCAGGTTCAAGCGATTCTACTGCCTCAGCCTCCTGAGTAGCTGGGATTACAGGTGCCCACCATCATGCACAGCTAATTTTTGTATTTTTAGTAGGATGGGGTTTCACCACGTTGGCCAGGCTGGTCTCAAACTCCTGACCTCAAGTGATCTGCCCGCCTCAGCCTCCCAAGGTGCTGGGATTATAGACGTGAGCCACCATGCCTGGCCTCATTTCTTTAATGACTTATTTCACTGTGTATTTTTAGTTTTGTTTTTGTCATCATTGTTTTAAGTGTTTGTTTTAGGGCTTACCATATACATTTTACCTAATCAGGATAAGCTTCAGTTTTGTTTTTTGTTTTTTTGTTTTAGACAGGAATGAAGGAGAGAGAGAGAGAGAAAGAAAAGAAAAGGAAGAAAGGAAGGAAGGAAGGAAGGAAGGAAGGAAGGAAGGAAGGAAGGAAGGAAGGAAAGAAGGAAGGAAGGAAGGGAAAGAAAGAAGAGAATAGAAAAGAAAAGAAAGGGAGAGAAAGAAGAAAACACAAAGACTCAAGCCTGGGTGACACAGCAAGACCTTGTCTCAAAAAAGAGGGAAAGAGAGAGAAAGAGAGAGAGAGAGAAAAAAACACAAAGGAAACGGGTAGGGGGAGTTTTGTGGAAGGACTGACTCCTGACAGAGCGCTAAGCTGCAAAGGGTCTTGGAAGGGACAGATGAACTCCTAGTTATCCTGCAAGACCCAGCTCGACTCCTTCCGGGGTGTCTTGGAGGCCAGGACTGATCTGCTGAAGCCCCTCAGTCCTGTAAAAGGACAGAGTCTCACTCTGTCACCCAGGCTGGAGTGCAAGGACATGATCACAGCTCACTGCCGCCCTGACCTCCTGGGTTCAAAGATCCTCCCACTTCACCCTCCCAAGTAGCTGGGATCACAGCCACTATGCCTGGCTAATGTTTTTGTAGAGACAAGGGTCTCACTATATTGCCTAAGCTGTTCTCAAACTCCTGGGCTCAAGCAATCCTTCCACCTTGGCCTCCTTGGGAGGCCAAGTGTTGGGATTGCAGGCATAAGCCACCATGCTTGGCCCAATGCTGTCTCTTACCCAGAATTCTGGCCTGGCACTTTCCAGCCCCACTCCCCAGGCTCGGGCCAAGACCCAGGCATGCCTCCAGCTAGCCACATGGGGACCGAGGTGCAGCCCTGTACTAATGTCAGTCCTAGGGCATGGTGAGGGGCCGGGAGGCGGGCCAGGGCCAGGAGCCTGCCCGTGTTGTGGTCTGGGGGTCACAGAGGAACAGACAGGGCCTGACCAGGACTCGCCCTAGGCATATGGTGAGTCAGATTGCTTCCAGGCCTTCCTTGGGGTGGCAACTTTAGGTAGCTCCCACCCCAGGGGATGGTCCTGGCCAAGGCTGGGCACTAACTCCTGGGGCTTGTCCTGTGTCATCACAGAGGTGCCTCAGGAGGTGGGAGCAGGTGGAGGTGAGGGGCTCTGGCTACTCACCTGGTCAGCCTTATTACTCTGAGACCCCGTGGTGATTCTGGGCCTGCTCTGAGGGTTACCTGATCTCCTGGGAGGCCTGGGGGTTTCATCGCCTCCCACGGCTGCTCATCTCCTCCCAGAGTCGATATGTCCTGGCTCAGGATCTTCTCTTCCTTGTGCCCTCGGATGGTGCTTGAGGGGAACAGGGTCTAGAGGCCCACCCTCCTTGGGTAGGGAAGCTCAACATGGCCCTTCCCTCCACAGGCTCCCCTGCACCTGCACACTCCTCTGCACCTGCACACCCGGTTGGTAGGACTGAGGCCCTGCAGTCTGGCTGGGGTAGCACTGTGCATGCTGACAAACTCCAGGAGCCACAGTCCAGACCCAAAGGACAGAGGGAACTCACAAAGGCATCTGAGGGAGAGCAGGGCTGGCCCCTGTCATCTCCCTGCGGGCTGTCCAGCCCCAGTCTGAAGCCACTGCCTTGCAAAACCCCTCCTCTGGGCCTCCCTTGCTGGCCTAACTAGAATCCCAGTCCCCCCACCTAAGTCAGCCCACTAGACCCCAACTCCAGCACCTGCAAAGCCCACTCTAGACATGAGGGCACATGACGGAGGGGAAGGACTTGGAGTTTGAAGGCCAGTAAACTTGGGTGTGAGTCCTGGCTTTGTTCTCACTCTGTGTGGCCTCAGGCACAGTATTGCCCCTCTCTGATTCTAAATTCCTCATCTGTAAGGTGGAGTCCTCTCAGAACCCCAGAGGACCGCCCAGAGGCCTGTGGGAGAGGCCAGGTGTGAGTAAGCTTGGGCTCAGAGGAGAGCTCAGTGGGTGGCCAGGAGAAGCCTGGACGTCACCCCTACCCACACCGCCAGTGATTGCCTTGTTTCCTGGGGTCCTGGTCAAGGTCCGAAGAGTGGGAAGGGGCCAGCTTGGGGGCAGCAGGGAGTGGCAACCTCACCTGAAGAGAGGCTCTAGTGGCAACGATGCCCCAAAGTGTGGGAGGTCTGGGGATGATGGGAAGGAAGGCAGGCAGGCTAAGGCAGGGAAAGAAGGCCATGTGGGCGCCACTATTTCCAAGAACCAGAACTGGCGTTCCCCTGCCAAGTTCCTTCCTGTTCTTGCAGTAGCCTTCCCAGAGCCTGGGCAGGCTGGACTGGGAACTGGGGTGGAGGTGGGGGGCGGTGCGTAAGTGGAGAAGGGGGGTGGCTAAAACCCAGGAGGTGGGGCTATAGACAGACTGGGGAGGAGCTTGAACATGGCTTCCCTGAAGTCCCCAGGGAGGGAAACAGACTCTATATGACACTCAACCTGCCATTCAGAGCCTCCCAGGGGCCCACCCACCAATTCTTTTGGGCAGCTACAGGCCCAGAAGTTATTTATTTACCTAGAGACAGGGTCTCACTCTGTTGCCCAGCCTGGAGTGTTGTGGCTCAATCAGCTCGCTGTAACCTCGAACTCCTGGGCTCAAGCCATCCTCCTGCCTCACACTACTATAGGTGTGAGACACAACATCTGGCTAATTTTTAAAACTTTTTGTACAGATGGGGCCTTGCTATGTTGCCCAGGCTGGTCTTAAATTCCTGGCCTCAAGCGATCCTCCCACCTCGGCTTCCCAAAGTGCTGGGGTTACAGGCGTGAGCAACTGCACCTAGTCGCAGAAGTTATTTTAAGGTGGAAGAGACTCATGCCAAAATTATGATGCCTCCTGACATACCCCAATTCTTCCATGTTTGAGTGGTAGTCGAGGAGCCATATGATTTTTTTTGGACATTGTGAGCGGAGTGTTTATACCTGTGCCAGGGAGCACTTATTTAGCACTGGCTGTGTGTCAAGCACGACTCTAGGTGCTTTATGCTAATGATGTTTCAGTACTCACAGCCAGACCTAGGAAGGGAGTCACTATCCTTACTCTCATTTTACAGATGAGAAAACTGAGGAACGAAGAGGATACATAGCTTACTCAAAGATACACATCCGTGGCTGAGTGCAGTGGCTCATGCCTGTAATCCCAGCACTTTGGGAGGCTGAGGTGGGTGGATCACTTGGGGCCAAGAGTTCGAGACCAGCCTGGCAAACATGGTGAAACCCCGTCTCTACTAAAAATACAAAAATTAGCTGGGTGTGGTGGTGCGCGCCTGTAATCCCAGCTACTTGGGAGGCTGAGGCACAAGAATCATTTGAACCCTGGAGGCAGAAGTTGCAGTGAACCAAGATTGCACCACTGTACTCCAGCCTTGGTGACAGAGTGAGACTCTATCTCAACAAAAATAAAAAATAGAAATAAAATAAAAGATACACACCCAGTAAATGGTGGAACTCATAGGAACCCTATCCGTGAGTGTGTGTGTGTGAGACCGTCAGGTCGTGTGAGTAACTAAGTTTGGCCTTGGGTAGATACTGGAAGCATCTGCTAGGACCTCATCCTGTGGCGGGGTCCAGGTGTGCAGGTCTGATCCTGCAGCGCCCCCTGGTGCTCACACCCCTACACTGTTCACTTGGCCCTTCCTGTGGCCCTACCACTGGGAGGCTCCCGGGTCCACCAGTCCCTGTCCTGCAGGGCCACGCCTGTCTGAGTCTTTGGCTTGCTCCCTTGAGCTCTGCATGGCTGCTGGGTCCTAGGGCATGGAGGGGCCTTCAGGGAGCCTCAGGGAAGAGAGAATAGAGAGGCATGAGGCCTGGAATCCCCTCTGCCTGGCAGGTCATATTCCCCGGCCCCTGGGGTGGTACCAGACATTTTCCCCCCTCCCTGGGTGAAGGATGCCCTTGGCGGAGAGGGCTGGAGCTAGGACAGGGTCTGAGGCCTCAGCAGCCAGCTTGCCCACCCTCTCCAGGGCCTGCTGGTGTTGGCTATACCCAACCTGGTAACACCCCCCCACACACACACCCCCATGGCTGTCCTGTGTGGGCCACCGTCAGGCCCGGAGGAAGAGGCCTCTTTGTACATCCAGGGTGGCCCACACCAGACCCCTGATTTCTGGGTCTGCTCCTACTTGCCTTAAGGCTGCCCTGGCGGGGCTTCTTTTCCCTGACCTCTGTGTTTGGTCAGTCTTCCGGTCTTGTCTGCGGACTCTAAATCTGGAGCCCACCAGTGCCTCTCCGTCCACTTGGCAGCCCACCCTGGTCCCTTCCCTGTTCTCCCTGCTCTCCCCCTCCTCTCCCCTCTCCCAGCCACCCTCAACCATACAACAGGGCTTCCATGAGCGTCAAGTCCATGCCGCCCCCCGTCGCAGCCCACAAGTCCTCTCACGTCTGCTCTTTGCTGACCTCTCCAGCCCTGCAGAGCTGCGATTCCTCCGCACATTGCATCCTTCAGGCCTCTGCTCCTGTTGTTCCCCCTGCCAGGCACACCCTTCCCCTGTTCCCCACCCTTCCAGTCTTCTACGCTGGTCTGCATGGTTGAGTAACCTCTGTTTATTCCTCGGGTCTCAGCTGAGATGTCCCTCCTTCCCTGTCCCCCAAGTCTGGGCTGGTCTACGTCTCTGTGTCCTCAAAGCCCTTCGTGTCCCAGTTACACACTGTATTATTGGGTCCTGTTTTGTTTTGTTTTGTTTTTGAGACAAGGTCTCACTCTGTCACCCAGGCTGAAGTGCAGTGGCATGATCTTGGCTCACTGCAACCTCTGCCTCCCGGGTTCATGTGATTCTCCTGGCTCAGCCTCTCTAGTAGCTGGGACTACAGGTGCACACTACCACGCCTGGCTAATTTCTGTATTTTTAGTACAGACAAGGTTTCGCCATGTTGGCCAGGCTGGTCTCAAACTCCTGACCTCAGGTGATCCACCCGTCTCGGCTTCCCAAAGTGCTGGGATTACAGGCCTGGGCCACTGCGCCCAGCCAGGGCCTGTCTACTTGTGAAGCTCTACCAGCTTGTGGGGATGAACTTCCCTGGTGGAAGGAAGGGGATGAAAATAGCAGGACTTCAGTGGCACGTGGAGAACTTGGACTTGTCCTAAGGGAGACAGGGAGTCACCAGGAACTTTCAAGTAGGGGAATGACATGACTCAGAGCCCTTCTGGCTTTCTGTCTCTCCTTCCTCCCCAAAATGGACTTCCCAGAACAGAGCTGGTTCCAGTTGGAAATGAAAATGCCGGCCGGGCACGGTGGCTCACGCCTGTAATCCCAGCACTTTGGGAGGCTGAGACGGGTGGATCATCTGAAGTCAGGAGTTCGAGACCAGCCTGGTCAACATGGTGAAACACCTGTCTCTACTAAAAATACAAAAAATTAGCTGGGCGTGGTGGTGCGCACCTGTAATCCCAGCTACTCAGGAGGCTGATGCAGGAGAATCGCTTGGACCCGGGAGGTGGAGGTTGCAGTGGGCTGAGATCGTGTCATTGCACTCCAGCCTGGGCAACAAGAGTGAAACTCCGTCTCAAAAAAAAGACAGAAAGAAAGAAAGAAAAAAGAAAATGAAAATGCTTTTCACGCACCCATCAGCAGCCAGCAGCTCAGTCTGACTGAGGAAGGGCATTTGTGGGACTGGAGCTGGTAGGATGGCATAACGGGGGCAGGGGAGACTCTGAGATATGTATTGAAATCCAGGTGTTGGCTGGGCACAGTGGGTCACACCTGCAATCCCAGTGTTTTGGAAGGCCGAGCCGGGAAGATCATCTGAGGCCAGGAGTTTGAGGCCAGTCTGGGCAACATGGTGAGACCCTGTCCCTACAAAAACTAAAAAAATTATCCAGGCATGGTGACACTCACTTGTAGTCCCAGCTACTTGGGAGGCTGAGGTGGGAGAATCGCTTGATTGAGTTCGAGGCTGCAGTGAGTTCCAGGAGTTCAAGGCTGCAGTGAGCTACAATTGTGCCACTTCAGTCCAGCATGCACAGCAGAGTGGACCCTGTCTCTAAAACAAAAACAAAAACAAACCCAGGTGTTTTAAGGTAGTGGTACATTCATCCTCAAAGCAAGAAATGTTTACTTCTGTGTCCGGAATTGGTGGGTTCTTGGTCTCTCTGACTTCAAGAATGAAGCCGCGGACCCTCCGGGTGAATGTTACAGTTCTTAAAGGCGGCGTGTCCTGAGTTTGTTCCTTCTGATGTTCAGATGTGTTCAGAGTTTCTTCCTTCTGGTGGGTTCGTGGTCTCGCTGGCTTAGGAGTGAAGCTGCAGACCTTTGCGGTGAGTGTTACAGCTCTTAAGGTGGCATGTCTGGAGTTGTTCCTTCCTCCCTGTGGGTTCGTGATCTGATTGGCTTCAGGAGTGAAGCTGCAGACCTTTGCGGTGAGTGCTATAGCTCATAAAGGCAGTGTGGACCCAAAGAGTGAGCAGAAGCAAGATTTATTGCAAAGAGGGGAAGAACAAAGCTTCCACAGTGCAGAAGAGGACCCAACCGGGTTGCCACTGTTGGCTCGGGCAGCCTGCTTTTATTCTCTTATCTGGCCCCACCCACATCCTGCTGATTGGTCCATTTTACAGAGAGCCGAGAGGTCTGTTTTGACAGGGTGCTGATTGGTGCGTTTACAATCCCTGAGCTAGACACAAAGGTTCTCCACATCCCCACTAGATTAGCTAGATACAGTGTCCACACAAAGGTTCTCCAAGTCCCCACCAGAGTAGCTAGATACAGAGTGTCGACTGGTGCATTCACAAACCCTGAGCTAGACACAGGGGGCTGATTGGTGTGTTTACAAACCTTGAGCTAGATGCAGAGTGCTGATTGGTGTATTTACAATCCCTTAGCTAGACATAAAGGTTCTCCAAGTCCCCACCAGACTCAGGAACCCAGCTGGCTTCACCCAGTGGATCCTGCACGTGGGCAGCAGGTGGAGCTGCCTGCCAGTCCCATGCCGTGCGCCCGCATTCCTCATCCCTTGGGTGGTCGATGGGACTGGGCGCCATGGAGCAGGGGGCGGTGCTCGTCGGAGAGGCTCTGGCTGCACAGGAGCCCACCGGGGTCGGGGGAGGCTCAGGCATGGTGGGCTGCAGGTCCCGAGCCCTGCCCTGCTGGGAGGCAGCTAAGGCCCAGCGAGAAATCGAGCACAGTAGCTGCTGGCCCAGGTGCTAAGCTCCTCACTGCCCAGGGCCGGCAGCTCCGAGTGCGGGGTCTGCCAAGCCCACGCCCACCCAGAACTTCCACTGGCCCGCAAGTGCCACGCGCGGCCCTGGTTCCCGCCTGCACCTCTCCCTCCACACCTCCCTGCAAGCTGAGGGAGCCGGCTCCGGCCTTGGCCAGCCCAGAAAGGGGCTCCCACAGTGCAGTGGCAGGCTGAAGCGCTCCTCAAGTGCTGCCAAAGTGGAAGTCCAGGCAGAGGAGGCGCCGAGAGCGAGCGAGGGCTGTGAGGGCTGCCAGCACACTGTCACCTCTCACTTCCACTCTGAAAACCTCTTGGTGCTTTTCACCTTTTGCAGCCCAAGTGGGTGGGTCTCTTCTTTTCTCTGTGACAATAGCCCGACTGATGCCCTGGTCCAGATGCCCTCCCCTCGTCTGTCCTGCTGTGTCTTGGTGGGTGCTCTTGGAGCTGTGCTGAGCTCCCCAGAAACTGGTATCCCCAAGCCAGGAAGGGAGGGAGGACCCGGCACTGGGGCTGGGAGCTGGCATCCAGTGTCCTGAGGGTCAGGGCTGGAATTGGTGAGGGTCAGGTCTGGGTGACACTCATGGCCCTGCTGGATTCTGTTGTCATGTGCAGGGGCCAGGACTGGGCAGCAGAGAGGAGGATACCCCTCCCACCCTAGTCTGAGGCCTTAGTCAGGGGCTAAGGTCTGGTCTAGGCTGGATCCCCTGGCGCCCCAGGACTTTTCCCATCCCAGGTCTCTGCCACTGGCAGGCACCCTTCTGGCCAAGGTGGACAGTGTCGGTGGGGGCCTGAGTATGGCTTTGGCACCTGAAGGCTCTGGGTTCAAGTTCAGCAGCTGCCATTCCCATACTCTGTGTTTCACTCACTCAGCAAACATCCCCTAACTCCAGGTCCCGCCCGATCCTAGTGTGGGTGACAGAGTGGGGTTAGGCTAATCCCCATTTTCAGAGAGCTCCTCTGAGGGGGAGACAGACACAGACACAGTGCTAGCCTCGGATGGACTGTGCTCTAATGGAGGCAGACTTGGGGCCGCACAGCCCAGAGAAGGCAGGGAAGGCTTCCTGGGGGAGTGAGTCCTCTAGGAAGCTAGAGGAATGTGCTAGAACCTACCACGAAGAAAGCAGGAAAGGCACTTCAGGGAGAGGGAAGAACTTGTACAATGGCCCAGAGGTGGGAGGCAGCCTTGTGACATTTCAAAAGAACATAATGCCAGTCACAGAGCAGCTGACACTTTAAGGAACATGACTCCATGTAGGGCTGGTTGAGATTAAAGTCTCAGCAGGGGGAGAGGCTGGCTGCCCTGCTGGGACTCTGCCACCACTTGAAGAGTGGTTTGCCCCAGCCAAGAAGGTTCAGGCCTGGCCTCAAAGGTCCTCCTGGGGCTTCCTGTTCTTCTGCTTCTGGTGCCACTGTTGTATCTTGCTGGGGAGCGTCTCTGACCAGAACTGCATCCGGGCCTCCCTGAACTTCTGTCGGGCCCGTGGCACTGGGTTGATCTCCAGATATTGTTCCGCCTGGTTGAATCGGGGCCAAGGAGGCAGACCCTTGCTATTGGGGTCCCTGGGTGGGAAAAATGAATGAGGACCAAGGCTTCCTGTGCTGTCCCCCAGAGGGGCCGACCTGAGCATCCCAGGCCCAAAGCCAGCTATGCCCTGTCACTCACTCACCCTGTACGGGCAAAGTGGGTCCACTGGGCCATCATGGTGAGGCTTAGCTGCTTCTCCTCCTCTGTGGCCTCTGGAAAGGCTGGAAAGGTGAGAGGGACAGAACTGAATGAGAGTCAGGTGGGACTTGGAAGGGACCCAAGGATCCTCAGTGCTGACTGGAGACCTGTGTTCCTGCAAGCCCTGCCCAGGCCCCTTGGAGTCTGGCAGCCTAGGGATCACATGTCTGTCTGTCTGTCCTCACCCAGGCGGGAGCTCTCATCCATGAGGAAGGGACCTCCGAACACAAAAGCACCCTCAGCCGCATGATCAGCCTTCACCCAGGCAGGTTTGATCTTCGCAAAAGAACTGGGTCGATGCTGGAACTCATAGAAAAAGACAGGGCTTCCAGAATCTACAAAGAAAGGATGGGATGGGAGTTAGGCACTCATAGCCTGATTTGATGCTGCTTTTGGCAGCACATGCTCATAATAACACCAATTTCCATGATGATGATGATAAAATGACTAGCTGCAAACATTTACTGAGCGCTTGCTAGGTGACAGGCACCATTCTGTGTGCTTTGTGTCATCATTTTAATTTAATATTTTTATTTTAATCTTTGAAATGGTCTCGCTGTCGACCGGGCTGGAGTGCAGTGGCATGATCATGGCTCACTGCAGCCTGAGACTCCTGCGCTCAAGTGATCTTCCCACTTCAGCTTCCCAAGTATCTGGGACTACAGGTGTGTACCACCATGCCTGGCTAATTTTTAAAAAACTTGTGTAGCGATTGGGATCAATATGTTGCCCAGGCTGGCCTTGAACTCCTGGGCTCAAGCGATCCTCCCGCTTCTCCCAAAGTACTGGGATCACAAGCTTGAGCCACCCACCGCGCCTGGCCAGTGTCATCATTTATTTAATCCCCATCACAATAGATTAGATTCTGTATTAATAGACTTAATAGATTAGATTCTATTATTATTTCCATTTTACAAGGGAGGAAATCGAGGCACAGAGGGGGTAGGTATCTTGCCCAAGGTCACAAAGTTGAAAACGTGGAACTGTTCCAGGTCTGCTTCAGGGATTAGCTACTAGGCTTGAAGGAAGCAAGACTTTCCCGCCAGAAGTGCTGAAAGAGGATGAAATCACCCAATTGAGTGAATCCCTGAGAATTAGTGATAGGCCCTGCTGGGTGACCTTTGGTGAGTCATTGTACCTCTCTGAGCCTGGGGTTTTCTCCTCTGCATAGTTTCCTGCTGGAGACACCTCTCATTACTGTGACACTGCATCCCAGAGAAAGAGGGGTTTGGGGGGCAGTGGGGTGTGGGGTGCAAGGCATCGGGGGAACCAGCACCCTATCATGCCATGTCACCTGTGATGACCCAGCTCCTGGGTCCAAGTGGGAGGGGTTGGGCAGGTGGCCAGGGATAGGCTTACCTCGAAGGTATCTTGAAAAACTGTAGGTGGGAACATTGATGAATACGTCACCCATGAATTCCTGGAACGCCTGGCGTTTGGCTTGTGCGTCCGAGTTGCTGCCTAGGTATTCATCTATGATGGTGGGCATCATCTCAGGGGGCACATCCTGGGGCAAGAGGCCAGGCTCAGGCCTTCTCAGGGTGCACAGCTGTGGCAGACCCTCCCAGGAAGCCCCAAACTCTCCAGCATAGCTTCCCTCATAGCCTGATTCAATTCTGCCTTTGGCAGCACATGCTCATAATAACACCAATTTCCACGATGATGATGATGATGATGATGATGATGATGATGATGATGATAAAATGACTAGCTGCAAACATTGACCAGGCCTCATGGTCCAGGGGACAGCCAGCTGCCTCTCTGCCTCCCTGGGAGTTTGGCATAAGCTCAGGTTTGGAGTCAAATCTTAGCTCTGCAACCACTGCTTGGCTGTGTGATCTCAGACAGGTGGCTAAACCTCTCTGAAAGTCAGTCTCTGCCTGGCAGCCTATGTGAAGTCCCCAGCAAAGGGTCTGGCCTGGAAGCAGGTGCTCGGTTGAAGTTAACTGGGAAGTAAGTGAGAGCAGAAATGATAGGGGCTCCCTTCAGCTCCAGAGGGCAGTGATGAGATTGTGTGAATGGGAAGGGTTCTGGGGCTTCCAAAGAAGGGAAATGGACAAAGATTGAACAGCCCCTGGTATTGAGATCCCAGGTAGACTCTTCAAAAGCAACGTCTGGTCTCCTTACAACAGCCCAGGCGAGTGGGCAGTATCATCCCCATGTATAGATGAAGAGATGGGCTTAGAGGGGATAGGATAACTGGGCAAGTGCCCAGGGCTGGGATTTGGCCCCAGGTCTATCTAGCTCCACGTCTGACAGCTGAGGCTCTGGGGTCAGACAGAACTGGCTTAAACTGTGCCTCTGCCCCTTCCCCACCATGACACCTCAAGCCTCAGTTTCCTCATATGTAAAATGGGGCTAGTGAAAATTCCTCTGTAAAGAGTTGCAGTGCCGGGCGCGGTGGCTCCACGCCTGCAATCCCAGCACTTTGGGAGGCTGAGGCGGGCGAATCACCTGAGGTCAGGAGTGTGAGACCAGCCTGGCCAACATGGTGAAACCCTGTCTCTATTAAAATACAAAAATTAGCCGGGCATAGTGGCAGGTGCCTGTAATCCCAGCTACTCGGGAGGCTGAGGCATGAGAATCACTTGAATGAGGGAGATGGATGTTGCAGTGAGCCGAGATCGGGCCACTGCACTCCAGCCTCGGCGTCAGAGCAAGACTCTGTCTCAAAAAAAAAAAAAAAAGAAAAGAAAAGAAAAGAAAAGAAAAAAGAGTTGCAGTGAGGATTGAAGGAGATGAATCCCTTTCCCGGCACTCAGTGCACCATAGTCCGTGGCACATAATATGTGCTCATTAACGGGCAGTTTCATCTTGACGATGATGGTGATGATGGTTTTCCTTTGAGAACCACACTGGCTCGTGTCTAAGGAGATTCCAGAGTGGAAGTAAAATTGATCAGTTAGACAAAGGGGCTTGGTGGTAGGTGGGTAGCTGTGAGTGTGGGAAGGTAGGGGCAGAGACTGTGCTGTTGGATGGGATACCCACTAGCCTCCTCCCTCCTGCCTCTTGTCTCACCAGACTGGTCAAGATGGGTGTTGAGATGGCCAGCATGTCCTCCCGGCTCATCTGCTCCATTGTATCCAGGAGACCCCAGCCCTGTGTGGACACCAAGGCCCTCTCAGTGGAGCCTGCCCACTGGCTCACCCCGACTCCCAGCCCTGGGCAAGAAAGTGTTCACAGTCCTGAGGCCAGAAACTCATCATGGAGCACTTGGCCAAAATGGGGCCGAAAAGTCCACAGACCCAAAAAGATAAACCTCAAATTGGTGGGAGGTGGTGGGTGTGGGTGGGGAGAGCAGCCCCAAATACAACAGGCAAGTGGTTAAAGGCAACTGTAGACAATGAAAGAATTTCTTTAACTTTTTTTTTTTTTTTTTGAGACAGAGACTCACTCTGTTGCCCAGGCTGGAGTGCAGTGGCGCAATCTTGGCTCACCGCAACCTCCGCCTCCCGGGTTCAAGCTATTCTCCTGCCTCAACCTCCCGAGTAGCTGGGACCGCAGACACGCACCACCATGCCTGGCTAATTTTTCTATTTTTACTAGAGGTGGGGTTTTGCCATGTTGGCCAGGCTGGTCTCAAACTCCTGGCCTTGAGTGATAACGCCTGCCTTGGCCTCCCGAAGTGCTGGGATTAAAGGCATGAGCCACCGTGCCCAGCCTTAGTCACCCAACTTCTAAGAAATATTCTCAGTAACAAGTCCTGGGCACAGCCTTTCATGCCAGGCAGATCTCCCCAGGTCCTGGGGCACAGCCAGTTTGGGGTTCCCTTGGTTTCACTCATACAACTGGAAGTTGATGGTGTGGGGTTAAGGCTGCCTGCCAGAGTCTAGGGCATTGACCCGAAAACTTTTACAAGCTTTGTCTTTTGTGAGACAGTGTCTCACTCTGTCACCCAGGCTGGAGTATAGTGGCACAGTCTCGGCTCACTGCGGCCTCTGCCTCCTGGGTTCAAGTGATTCTCATGCCTCAGCCTCCTGAGTAGCTGGGATTACAGGCATGCACCACCACGCCCAGCTAATTTTTGTATTTTTAGTACAGATGGGGTTTCACCATGTCGGCTAGGCTGGTCTCGAACTCCTGACTTCAAGTGACCCACCCACCTCAGCCTCCCAAAGTGCTGGGATTACAGGCATGAGCCACCGCACCCGGCTTAAGCTTTGTCTTTGAGTGTCAAGGTCGCATGAGCCTCTCTCTCACATACCAAGAGACCAATATGAGGGGATTGATTCCAAAGGGCTAAGTCAGAGGACAAAAGCTATGGACATGAAGACATTCACTGCGCTATCAGCCTCAGTGGTAAAAACTAGAAGTTGCCAGGGCCGGGTGTGGCCTCATGCCTATAATCCCAGCACTTTGGGAGGCCAAGGCTGGTGGATCACCTGAGTTCAGGAGTTCCAGACCAGCATGATCAACATGGAGAAAACCCATCTCTACTAAAAAAAATACAAAAATTAGCCAGGCATGATGGCAGATGCCTGTAATCCCAGCTACTCAGAAGGCTGAGGCAGGAGAATCACTTGAACCTGGGAGGCAGAGGTTGCGGTGTAGTGAGCTAAGATCACGCCATTGCACTCCAGCCTGGGCAACAAGAGCGAAACTCCATCTCAAAAACAAAGCAAACAAACAAACCAAAAAACTAGAAGCTGCCCAAATGCCAAGATGAAAGAACAATGTAATCAGACCCTCCATTTGTGGAAGATTTGCAGCCATTAAAAGTGGTTGCTGGCTGGGTGCTGTGGCTCATGCCTGTAATCCCAGCACTTTGGGAGGTCAAGGCAGGAGGATTGCTTGAGGCCAAGTTAGCAGAGTGTGGTGGCACAGGCCTGAGGTCCCAGCTACTCAGGAAGCTGGGAAGATTGCTCGGGCCTGAGAGGTTGAGGCAGTAGTGAGTCATGATGGCGCTGCTGCACTGCAGACTGGATGATGGATTGAGACTCTGTCTCAAAAAACAAACAAACACAAACAACAACAACAAAAAACGGATTGCTTTGTCTTAGGGTGTGCAATGGGCCAAGATGGAAAAAAAAAAAAAAAAAAGAAAAGTGAAGAAAATCATTGCTATGAAGATGGGTAGAAGAATAAGAATGACATAAACAAGATCCTTGGGATGAAAGATGAAAGCACAGTGCTGGCACTCTTGTGGGAAGTTCTATGCACCTGGAAAGGACTGGAAGGCACTTAGCTCATGAGGTCCCCAGTGGCTTGATATCTAAAACCTGAGAGTCTTAGTCAATTGCTCCGGCACTGAATCACACTAACCAGTCTCATAGAGCCTGATGTATAAACCAGACACCAAGGCAGGAATATGCTGACCAGATCAGCACTGCCCAGTAGGCCAGTTTGTGCAAAAGTCTGGTTCCCTAAAATAAAACATTTGCTTTATTGTAGCAGCCCACGCCTGTAATCCCAATACTTCGGGAGGCCAAAGCAGGTGGATTACTTGAGGTCAGGAGTTCGAGACCAGCCTGGCCAACGTGGTGAAACCTCATCTCTATAAAAATACAAAAATTAGCCGGGTGTGGTGGCATGTGCCTGTAATCCCAGCTGCTTGGGAGGCTGAGGCAGGAGAAACTCTTGAACCCAGGAGGTGGAGGTTGCAGTGAGCTGAGATCGCACCACTGCACTCCAGCCTGGGTGACAGAGCAAGACTCTGTCTACAAAAAAAAAAAAAAAAAAGAAAAAGAAAACAAAACAAAACAACAACAACAACACAAAAAAACAAAGCTGAGTGACCTTGGGCAAGTCCCTCAAACCTTTCTGGGCCTCTGCTTTCTCACTTATCAAATGGGAGTAACAGGAGTGCTCAGCTCACAAGGTTGTAGTGTTGATGCTGGGGTGGGAGGTACTGGCTGGCGCAGGGCCTTGAAGGGCACAGGGGCGGGAGCACACTCACCCTGGGGATGAGCCAGCTGAATTCATGGTTGTTGACACCCATGAGGAAGGGCACAGAGTAGAAGGGCTTCTCCTTCAGGAGCTCCTTGGGGCTTTTGGGGAAGACAGTGCCATCAACGGTGAGAGGATAGATAGTCATTTTCTGCAGGAGAAAGCAATGCAGGAGGCTCCCAAGTTAGGGCCAAGCCTCAAAGGCTAGGACCCCAGGAGCCACTGAGCCGCAGGCCTGAGTGGCTGAACCTGGAGGGAAAGTGAAGGGATGGAGATCACCAGGGCTAAGGGGGTCAGGGGAACCGGGAGATCAGGGCGATGGACGCTTCCAGTTTCTTTCCTAGAAGACAGGCCTGCTGTGGGGATGGAGATGGCCCTCCATTTTTGTCTCCAAGCCCTCAGCCGCTTCCCCTCATGAGCTGCTGTCCCCAGCCCCACCTAGGAGTAGACTACCCCTCTGCTCCTGCAGGGCATGGATAGAACCCCCTCTGTGCCATTGCCCGGCACCATCCCCCAAAGGGTGGCCATACCAGCTTCTTGCTAAGGACCAGCTCTTCTCCTTCCTTCTGCCGAAGGCACTGTACCATCTCAGCCGGGGAGCTGGAGCTGCAGGCCAAGGTGTTTGTGATTTTCTGGGGACAAATGAAAGAGTCATGGCTCCCTCTCAGCCACTCAGCCCCACCTTGCAGCCCTCTGCCTCCCACAGAGAGGGTGCATCTGTAGGACAGCCGGATGCGATGTCACAGATCGACCCCGAGACTGGTCATAGACTTGCCACCACTCCTGAGAAGCCTGCCCTGCCCGTCAGCTTGGGTGGTCCCAAGGGCCCCCTTGCGTCCCCTATTAGATCATAATTTTATTATCTGGGGGAATGGGGGCGCTGAGTCCTCATTGCCCTCTAAGAATAGTGTCATTATCTTTTATTTATTTATGTTTTTTTGAGACGGACTCTCGCTCTGTCACCCAGGCTGGAGTGCAGTGGCGTGATCTCGGCTCACTGCAAGCTCTGCCTCCCAGGTTCATGCCATTCTCCTGCCTCAGCCTCCTGAGTAGCTGGGACTACAGGCACCTGCCACCACATCCCGCTAATTTTTTGTATTTTTAGTAGAGACAGGGTTTCACCATGTTAGCCAGGATCGCCTCGATCTCCTGACCTTGTGATCTGCCCGCCTCAGCCTTGAGCTGTGTTTTTCTTTGGACACGGGAGAGACAGGGAATGACCTCAAGTCTGTGGTCGAGAAAATATCTCCTGGCCATGGGAAAGAGGATGGGATGGGGAGGTTGAGAGGTGGATGCTGTTGTCCATACAAGGGTCAACATGCCCACGCAGAGGTCCCAGAATCATCTTGTACCCAGTGGTTACAATGCCCAGCCCTCTCTGCCTTGGCCGCCATCTGGGGCCAGGTGAGAGAACTGACCCAGCCTTCCAAATCCTGCTCACATTTGCCCCCTCTCCCCACGATGGCTCTATCGCTATTCCATCCTGTCTCTTTCTCCTGGACTCTACCCTGGTCATTTCACTGGCCTCTTGATCTTCAGGACAGCGCCCTCCAACCCACCTTCTGCTCCAAGTAGCTCAACCTTGTCTTTGCCCAACTTCTTCTTGCCCTCTGGAGAAAGTCCAGATTCCCAGGCATGGCCCCCACTTCTCCAGCGCCTTCACTTCCTGCCCTGTTCCCTAACCTGCAAGCTTGCTGCTGCAGGACCTGTCACTCTCTCCCACACCTGCAGCCTTTGCAGATGCAGTTCCCACTGTGACTTCCCTCCCCTGGATTCTCTTCAAAAGGCCTTACAATGAGGATCTAGGGTGGGGATCTGGAGCCTGAATGGAGAGCTCTCAGGCAGCAGGTGGCTGGCAATGGAGACCTCCTCCACCATGCTGTCTGGGGCAGAGAGGGGTGCTCCTGAAGACCACACCCTGGAGAAAGGACCAACAATGATATGCTTCAGGGTGGCCTCCTTCAGGAAGCCCTCCCTGACTGCCAACATGCTAGAATGCAGCAGTTGTTTCCTCTGATGCTCCTTCGTCTTATTGGGCTCCTCTTTTCTAACAGGGAGCTCCCTGCCAGCAACCCCCGCTACTCTGAGACCCCAGGGCCAGCATAGAGTGGGGTATGGGAGGCACGCATGGAGTAAGAGAGGGAAGGAAATGCAGACCTGAGCTAGGGGCCAGGGGTGAGACTCGATGATCCCTGGGGTGGTGATGACCCCACTCTGTGTAATGGCTCTGTGGAACAGCCCTGCAGCCATCGGGGACAGGACCTAGGTGCATTGGAGAGAGTAGATTGCTGTCAGAGGAGGGCAGAGGAGCTGGGAGTTCTGAGACCACCGGAGCCATCCTGGCCACCATCACTAGCCCCCTATGGTGACTTACCAGGCCAGAGATGATGCTTCCACCAGCAGATCCACCAAAGACGGTGACACAGTTGAGGTCACCCCCGAAGGGGGTGATGTTTCCTTGTACCCAGCGCAGAGCAGCTACCACATCTAGGAAGCCCTGGTTGCCAGGTGCATGCTCATCTCCAGTGCTGGGGGCAGTGTTGGGGCAATGGTTAGTTCAGCCTGGCTCCTCGCCAGCCTCTGCAGGTTTGCTTTGAATTAGCCACCAGGATGCTAGACCCTTCTCTGCTCCCCAGGTCTGGCCTGTCTGGGAGCCATGGCTGGCATCTCCGGAGCCTGTTGCTCTTTGTCCCATATCCTGCTGGAACCTGGGCTTCAGCCCAGGAATCAATGCCCTCTGCCCAAGGGATCAAGTTCACTGTATAATTCTGGCTTTGGCTGGACCCCTCTCCCAGGGTGGAGGCTTGGGGGTTGCCCTTCTCTGCCCCAGACAGCATGGGTAAGCGGCCCTCCATTCAGGTTCCGGACCCCAGCCTAGATCCCCAGTTGCTCTGGTGAGCTGGCCTCTCCCTGGTGCAGGCAGTGCTCTGGCCAGGCCTGTTGTCTCACCTGAAGAAGCCAAGGACCCCAAGGCGGTACTGGACTGTAACCACGACCACATTCCCATAGGCAGCCAGGGCTGATCCATCGTAGGAGGTGGCAGCGCCAGTTATCAGAGCGCCTCCATGGACCCATACCATGACCTGCAGAGGTGGCCATGGGGCACTGACCCCCAAGCTCCTGAGACCTCAGCTGCCCACCTGCCAGCCCAGGGCAGTCTCAGGATCTCTAGGGTGCTTTGGAAACAGGGACAGGGAGGGGACAGGTGGGCATAGTGGAGCTGGATCAGGTGGACAGGGCCCTCTGGGGTGCCTACCGGCCTGCCAGCCCCTGCGGTGGCCTCAGCTGGGCTATAGATGTTGAGGACCAGGCAGTCCTCTGAAACAGAGAAGATCTGCTGTTTTCCGTTGAGGACAAATCTGCTGTTGTTCATGCTCTCCACGTCTTGTAGGCACCTGTGGCCAAGGGTGGGCCTGAGGTCCAGCTGTTCAGCCCCACAAGCCCCAGCAGCAGGATTCTCCCGCAACCTGCCTGTTTGCCCGCCTCCACCAGCACTACTCACATTGGGGGCGCAGTGCTGGCATCCCGCACACCCTCCCAGGGCTGTGCTGGGCGTGGGGCTGAGAACCGGTCAGGCCCCAGTGGCGGCTGGGCAAATGGAATGCCCAGGAAGACATTCACAAGGCGGTCTGTGCCCTTCACGCCCACCTGCCGGCCTCGCACACGACCCAGGGTGGTGTCTACTTCAGGCTGAGCAACTTTGGGCCCTGAGGGAAGGACAGAAAGGCCACTGGGTGAGTTTGCAGCCCCCATGAGGGGAAGGAGTGAAAGACAAACACTCAGGCTGTTCTCAGTACTTACCACACAGCATCTTGGTAACCTTCCCAGCAAGCCGGTGAGCCTGGTCTTAGGTTGACGCCCAACTTCCTCCTCCCTGCCTGCCTGAGAGTCACTACCACTCCACTCCAGGCCAGACCGGGCCTGCCACTAGGGCCTTGAGCCTTGGGGCCAGCCATTTGCCCATTTGTTTGTTTTTTTGTTTTTGAGACAGGGTCTAGCTCTGTTGACCAAGCTGGAGTGCAGTGGCACGATCTTGGCTCACTGCAACCTGTGACTCCCGGGTTCAAGTGACTCTAGGGCCTCAGCCTCCCAAGTAGCTGGGATTACAGGTGTGCACCACAATGCCTGGCTAATTTTTGTATTTTTAGTAGAGACGTGTTTCACCATGTTGGCCAGGCTGGTCTCGAACTCCTGACCTCAAGTAATCCATCCACCTGGGGCTCCCAAAGTGCTGGGATTACAGGCATGAGCCATCATACCCAGCCCTGAATTATTTTTTAAAAAATAGAGATGGGGTCTCATTATGTTGCCCAGGCTGGTCTCAAACTCCTGGGCTCAAGCAATCCTTTTGCCTCAGCCTTCCCAAGTGCTGGGATTACAGGTGTGAGCCATCATGCCCAGCTGGCACCATGTTTCTTGTATGGCCTGCAGAACTGTGAGCTAATTAAACTTCTTTTCTTTGTGAATTACCCAGCTTCCTGTATTCTTTTACAACAACACAAACAGACTAAGACTGGAGGACTGCCTCTCCCAGGCTAGACAATTCCTACAGATAGGAGGCAGCTCTCTGGGGAGTTGGAATTGGCAGGCAATTCTCTAGGGAGCAAAGGCAAACCAGTCCAGAGCCATACCCCAACCACCTCCTTTATACAGCTCTCAGCCCCTGGCTGCCATCCACTAGCCATAATCACTGTAGAGCCAGGTACCAGGAAGCTGGGGACAGCCCCTTTCCTCAGAGCCTGCTGCCAATTGTAAACCTGTTTAGCCTGCCTTGCCTATTCCTTCCCACAGCAACTGTGGCAAAGGAGCTTGCCCACATTTTCCCCCTGCTCCCTCTGCCTCCTGGCCGATGCCACCTGGTGCTTCCCTCTGTGGCCCAGTGTGGCATGGCCTGCTTCCTGTTCACAGGGAACTACGAGCAAACTCCTTCCCTCATGATAGTCATTTGCATATCTGCTTGTCTTACTATACTTCATTAAAACAAATCTCAAGCCCCCTTAAAACATAAAGACAGGCCAGTTGCGGCGGCTCACCCCTGTAATCCTAGCACTTTGGGAGGCCGAGGCAGGTGGGTCACCTGAGGTCAGGAGTTTGAGACTAGCTTGGCCAAAATGGTGAAACCCCGTCTCTGTTAAAAATACAAAAATTAGCCGGCCATGGTGGCAGGTGCCTGTAATCCCAGCTACTCAGGAGGCTGAGGCAGGAGGATCGCTTGAACCGGGAGGTGGAAGTTGCAGTGAGCCGAGATCACGCCACTGCACTCCAGTCTGTGTGACAGAACGCAACTGCCTCCAAACAAACAAAAAACCATAAAGGCAATCATGGCCCCTGGCAGGGCTGCCCTTGGCGATCATTGAAGATAGCAAGAGTAGAGCGGGTACAGTGGCTCATGCCTGTAATGGCAGCACTTTGGGAGGCCGAGGCAGGTGGTTCACCTGTGGTCAGGCGTTTGAGACCAGCCTGACCCACATGGTGAAACTCCATCTCTGCTAAAAATACAAAAATTAGCCGGCCATGTGGCAGGTGCTTGTAATCCCAGCTACTCAGGAGGCTGAGGCAAAAGAATCGCTTGAATCCAGGAGGCAGAAGTTGCAGTGAGCCGAGATCGCACCATTGCACTCCAGCCTGGGCAACAAGAGGGACACTCTATCACAAACAACAACAACAAAAACAATGAAACAAATATAGCAAGAGCAGAGCGCCTGCCCAGAGAGAATGCACAACCCCTGCTCTGCCTCCAAACAGGACTCTTTCCCGAGCGGTCTGCCCACTGCTCCCTGTCCCTGTCTCACTCTTGACTCCTCCACACCAAGTCCCTCTGCAGGCCCAGCAGGTGTGTCTTACCAGTGGCTGTGGCAGGGCATGCCAGGAGCAGACAGACCACCCCGACAAGGACCCCAGACTCCACTCTCACTGCTGTCTCCATTCTCCTTACAACTGGTTCGACAGAAGCTTCAGAAGGTGGAATAAGATCCCTGCCCTTCAGCACCACTGATCTCTAAAGGGCTGTGCTATAGAACCTCCAAGGACAGCGCCACCTAGCTGGTGGCCAGCCCCATGCTCAGGCTGAGCCAGAGGCAGGGCTAGCTGAGCGCCCTGCAGAGGCCTGGTTGATATCACAGCCCTCCCAGACCCACTGTTTTCAAATTCCAGCTCTCCTGACTTGGTGATCTCCATGAAATCCTGTGCGTTCATCCCAAGATGATCACATCACTGACCCTAGGAAGTGGTGGCCAGTGACCCTGGGGTGCCACTCTGAGTGGGCCACCTGGCCTGAGGTGAGGGCTTGATATGGTTTGGATGTTTCGTCCCCTCCAAATCTCATGTTAAAATGTGAAAGAAAATGAAACAGTGATGATAATAGGACCCACCTCATAGCATTGAAGTGAGGGTACATGTTTGCGTGTGTGTGTGTGTGTGTGTGTGTGTGTGTGTGTGTGTGTGAAAACATGAGGCTTGGGACTGGGTGTGGTGGCTCATACCTGTAATCTTAGTGTTTTAGGAGGATGGGGCAGGAGGATCGCTTGAGCCCAGGAGTTTGAGACCCACCTGGGCAACACAGGGAGACATGTCTCTAGAAAAAATAAAAAAATTAGCCAGGTGTGATGGTGCATGTCTGTGGTCCCAGCTACTTGGGAGGCTGAGGTGAGAGGATCACTTGAGCCCAGGCTGTCGAGACTGCAGTGAGCTGTGATAATGCCACTGCACTCTAGGCTAGGCTATAGAGCAAGACAAAGAAAGAGAGAAAGAAAGAAAGAGAGAGAGGGAGGGAGGGAGGGAGGGGAGGGGAGAGGAGGGGAGGGGCTTGGAACCAGAATTCATGGAAGCCTGAGGAGAGGAGAGGCTGGGAACCAGAAATGATGGAAGCCTGCTCTTGACCGGGGTGGGGATCTGCAGGGCATCTGTCTCTCTGCTGGCTTAGGAGGCTCCCACCCCAAGGGAGGGCAGGACTTACTTTTGGGCCTCAGTGTCAGGAACATGTCTGGCTGGGAGTAGGCGGTGGGAGGATGGATAGATATTTGCTGGCCCAGTGAAGGACAGAGTGAGGGTTGTGCCTAAACACGATTCCAGATCCCCTTCCGGGGCTCCAGCTGGCACCCAGAGCTGAAGAGACAGGCTTTAGGATGAAACTTCCCTTCTACAAAAAATAACTAGTGCCAGCTGGGCATTGTGGCACAAGTCTGTAGTCCCAGCTACTCAGGAGGATGAGGCAGGAGGATTGCTTGAGCCCAGGAGCTTGAGGCCAGCTTGGGCAACATAGCAAGACTCTGTCTCTAAAAAAAAATCAATAAAAAACCATTGCAGCTTCCTGAATCTCCCCGGCAGCCTGGGGTGGGGTCTCCTTTTCAGAGCTGCCTCCAGACCTTTGTCCTTCCCTGTTCCACCTTCCTCTTCTTGTTGCCATCACAGCCCTGCCACCTCCCAGCCACACTCCCTTGATCATTTGCTGAAGATTTTAGCACCTGGCTCTGGCATGCTTTCCACCTTCAACACTCACATCAAGGCACCTGGATCTCTTCTCCGCCCGCAATCTTACCTTCCATCTTCAGGTATAGATGCTGTCAGGAGAGCTCTCCATCTGCTCCCAAGGCCAAGTTTCCCAACTCCCTGCAGCTAGGTCTGCCATCCCTCCTAGCATTGTGGATGGGCCTACCAGGGCCAGGACTAGGGTGAGACAGGCCAGCAAGGCGCCCAGGGCATAAAAGTTAAAGAGTCACTCACCCCCGGGGTCATACCAGTAGAGGGTCGGCACCTGAGAATGAATGCCTTCTAAATTTTACACTTGCTTGTCTTGCTCTAGTCCCAGATCTGGGACCTACCCATGGACACTAGACCCTGGTCCCCTCCCACGTCCTCAGGGCTGTCTCTTCCGTAGCGGCATCCCTCCCATCAGCTGCAAACACAGCTTCTGTGTAAATGCCACCATCAAAGCCTGCCTTGACCCACTTTGCCCTCTAGATATTGCTCCATTCTTCTGTCTTTTCCCCTCCCCTCCTTCCTTTCTTTCGCTCTCCCTCTCTTTCTTTCTTTCCTTTCTTTCTCTTTCTTTTCTCTTTTTCTCTTTCTTTTTATTTCCTCTCTTTTCTGTATCTCTCTTTCTTTTCTTTCTCTTTCTTCTTTTTTCTTTCCTTTCTCTTTCTTCTTTTTTCTTTCTTGCTTTCTTTCCCTCCCCTCCACTTCCTTCCTACCTTCCTCTCTTTCTTCTTCTTCTTTTTTTTTTTTTTTTTTTTTTTTTGGAGACAGGGTCTCACTCTGTCACCCAGGGTAGAGTATAGTGGCATGATCTTGGCCCACTGCAGCCTCGATCTCCTGGATTTAAGTGATCCTCCCACCTTGGCCTCCCAAGTAGCTGGGACTACAGGTGCATGTGTGCCATCATGCCTGGTTATTTTTTTACTTTTTGTATTTTTTGTAGAGATGGGATCTCCCTATGCTGTCCAGGCTGGTCTCGAACTGCTGGGCTCAAGCAATCCTCCTCCCTCCACCTCCCAAAGTGCCAGGATTACAGGCGTGAGCCACCACGCCTGGCCCTTCTGTTCTTATTTCTAGGAAAGCTAGTCATCCACCTTTGCTGTCTCCAGTTTCTCTCCTTCCAGTCTCCACCAGAAGTTGCTCTTGACCTCCACCCAACAGCACGGCCTGTTATTGATTCAATGTCTCCCATCCAACTCACTGTGGCCCCAGCCATCCTCCCAGCCTCCTGCCTTGGTAGACGCTAACTCTGCCCTTAATTCCCATGCCCTAATTAATAGCTGGGCTTTGGGTGCTAAGAGGTCCCCAGCTCCTCCCAGCTCAGAGTCCAGTGACAAAGCTCCTTTACATGAACAGGTCAACTTCTTCCAAATTCCTGGGCTGCTGTCCATGACTACTGGGGTGAACATGCCCATGTATTCCACCACTTACCGTGCTATCGTTCAGAGGTCCTGGCATTGATGATGACTGAGGGAATCATAAAAATGTGAAACGAAGGCCAGGCATGGTGGCTCACACCTGTAATCCCAGCACTTTGGGAGGCTGAGGCAGAAGGATCACTTGAGCTCAGGAGTTCAAGACCAGCCTGGGTAACATAGCGAGACCCTATCTCTACAGAATTTTTTTTTAATTGCTAGGCTGGTGTTGCATGCCTTTAGTTGCAGCTACTCAAGAGGCTGAGGTGGGAGGATTGCCTGAGCCCAGGAAGTCAAGGCTGCAGTGAGCCATGATCGTGCCACAGCACTCCAGCCTGGGTAGTAAAGGGAGACTCTGTCTCAAGAAAAAGAAGTGAAAGGAAAAGAAGAGTCATCTCGGGAGCACATTTCTCTGTGTGTGAGGAAATGTTACATATATAGTAAATGTAGAGAGACAGAGACACACAGAGAGAGACAAAGAGTCAAAAGCAGAGGCTAAAAGTCCAAGGGACCAATTGCAATGAGATGCCACTAAACACCCATTAGAAAAAATCAGGGTCAGGTGTGATGGCTCACACCTGTAATCCTAGCAATATGGGAGGCTCAGGCAAGGGGATAGCTTGAGCCCAGGATTTTGAGATTAGCCTGGGCAATATAATGAGATCCCATCTCTACAATGTCTTTTTGTTTTGTCTTTTGAGTCAGAGTCTCGCTCTGTCGCCAGGCTGGAGTGGAGTTGTGCAATCTCAGCTCACTGCAACCTCCACCTCCTGGGTTCAAGCAATTCTCCTGCCTCAGCCTCCAGAGTAGCTGGGACTACAGGTGCACACCACCACGCCCAGCTAATTTTTGTATTATTAGCAGAGACGGGGTTTCACCATGTTGGCCAGGATGGTCTCGATCTCCTGACCTCGTGATCTGCCTGCCTCAGCATCCCAAAGTGCTGGGATTACAGGCATGAACCACTGCGCCCAGCCACAGAATTTTTTTTTTTTTTTTTTTGAGAGGGAGTCTCGCTCTGTCACCCAGGCTGGAGTGCAGTGTTGTGATCTCCGCTCACTGCAAGCTCCGCCTCCCGGGCTCACGCCATTCTCCTGCCTCAGCCTCCGGAGTAGCTGGGAGTACAGGCACCCGCCACCACGCCCGGAGAATTTTTTGTATTTTTAGTAGAGACGAGGTTTCACCGTGTTAGCCAGGATGGTCTCGATCTCCTGACCTTGTGATCCTCCTGCCTCGGCCTCCCAAAGTGCTGGGATTACAAGCGTGAGCCACCGCGCCTGGCCCCAGCCACAGCATTTTTAAAAATGCCTGTATTGCTAGCTACTCAGGAGGCTGAAGTGGGAAGATTCCTTGAGCCCGGGAGTTTAAGGTTACGGCGAGCTATGATCATGCCACTGCACTCTAGCCTTGGTGACAGAGAGACCCTGACTCTAAAAAAACAAAAACCAAAACCAAAACCTGAAAAAATCAGATTTAAGACCCATAAGACCAAGTTTTGGTGAGGATAGAGAGCATCTGGAACCCTCACAGATGGCTAGTAGGGTTGCAAAAATCATATAGTCATTTTGGAAAACAGTTTGGCATTTTATTTTTTAAAAATATCAGCCTAGGTGACACAGCAAGACTCTGTCACACAAAAGAAATCTGTGTATTTATCGTGTAGTGTAGATATTTATTTATTTATTTATTTTGAGAGTCTTGCTCTGTTGCCCAGGTTGGAGTGCAGTGGTGCAGTCTCGGCTCATTGCAACCTGTGCCTCCTAGGTTCAAGCAATTCCCGTGCCTCAGCCTCTGAAGAAGCTGGGATTACAGGCATGTGCCACCATGCCCGGCTAATTTTTGTATTTTTAGTAGAGACGGAGTTTTACCATGTTGGCCAGGCTGGTCTCAAACTTCTGACTTCAGGTGATCCACCTGCCTTGGCCTCCCAAAGTGCTAGGATTACAGGCGTGAGCCACCGCGCCCAGCCTAGTGTAGATCTTTAAATAAGGGGCGTTTTCTTTAAAAGTAAAACACACCCTCGCCATATGATCCAGAATGGCCTTATATGGTGAGTGTCCACTCTCAGCTATCTACCCCACAGAAATGAAAGACTTGTCTGAAAATGTTCACAGCAGCTTTATAAAAATACCACAAAAATGGAAGTCACTCAAATGTGCACCCACTGATTGTAGGGAAAAGAAAGAGAGATCAGACTGTTACTGTGTCTGTGTAGAGAGGGAAGATATAAGAAATTTCATTTTGACCTGTACCCTGGACAATTGCTTTGCCCTGAGATGCTGTTAATCTGTAACTTTGCCCCAACCTCTTTGCCCCAACCTTGAGCTCACAAAAACACGTGTTGTATGGAATCAAGGTTTAAGGGATCTAGGGCTGTGCAGGACGTGCCTTGTTAACAAAATGTTTACAAGCAGTATGCTTGGTAAAAGTCATCGCCATTCTCTAGTCTCAATAAACCAGGGGCACAATGCACTGCGAAAAGCCGCAGGGACCTCTGCCTTGGAAAGCCGGGTATTGTCCAAGGTTTCTCCCCATGTGATAGTCTGAAATATGGCCTCGTGGGATGAGAAAGACCTGACGGTCCCCCAGCCCGACACCCGTAAAGGGTCTGTGCTGAGGAGCATTAGTAAAAGAGGAAGGCCTCTTGCAGTTGAGATAAGAGGAAGGCCACTGTCTCCTGCCTGCCCCTGGGAACGGAATGTCTTGGTATAAAACCCGATTGTACATTTGTTCAATTCTGAGATAGGAAAAAAACCGCCCTGTGGCGGGAGGTGAGACATGTTGGCAGCAATGCTGCCTTGTTATGTTTACTCCACTGAGATGTTTGGGCAGAGAGAAACATAAATCTGGCCTACGTGCACATCCAGACATAGTACCTCCCCTTGAACTTAATTATGACACAGATTCCTTTGCTCACATGTTTTCTTGCTGACCTTCTCCCCACTATCACCCTACTCTTCTGCCGCATTCCTCTTGCTGAGATAGTGAAAATAATAATAAAGACTGAGGGAACTCAGAGACTGGTGCCGGTGCAAGTCCTCCGTATGCTGAGTGCCGGTCTCCTGGGCCCACTTTTCTTTCTCTATACTTTGTCTCTCTGTCTTATTTCTTTTCTCAGTCTCTCATCCCACCTGGTGAAATATACGCACAGGTGTGGAGGGGCAGGCCACCCCTACACTGATGAATTAATAAAATTGCATATATTGGCGAGGCACACTGGCTCACTTCTACAATCCCAGCACTTTGGGAGGCTGAGGCGGGAGGATTGTTTAAGCCCAGGAGTTCAAGACCAGCCTGAACAACATAGCAAGACCCTGTCTCTAAAGAAAAAGAAAGGGGGTATATTTATACATGGAATACCAGTCCGCAATAAAAGAAAAGAACTACTGGTTGAATTTCAAAAACACAATTGACAGAAGCCAATCGCAAGTTATTTCATTTATATGATTAGTATTATTATATTAATTTATAATTTGTATTATTTCATTCATATTCTAGAAAACGCAAACTATAGCAATGGAAAGCAATTTGGTGGTTGCTTAGGAGCATGGATCAGGACGATTGACTGCAAAAGGGCTTGAGCGAATTTTGGAGTGATAGAAACATTGTAAAACTCCACGTGGTGATGTTTGCATGTCTTATACATTTGCTCAAAGTGATCAAACTGTACACTGAAAATGGGTGAGTTTAGGCCAAGCACAGTGGTTCACATCTGCCTGTAATCCTACCAATTTGGGAGGTCTAGATGGAAAGATCACTTGATCCTAGGAGTTGGAGACCAGCTGGGTAACCTAGTGAGACTTTGCCTCTACCAAAATTATGCATCCAGCCTGAAAGCAAATCGTCTCAAAAAAAAAAAAATAAAAAAATAAAAAAATAAAAAAATTTAAGTTCTCCAGCCATGGTGGCATGCGCCTGTGGTCCTGGCTACTTGGGAGGCGGAGGTGGGGGATGACTTGAGCCCAGGAGGTGGACGCTGCAGTAAGCTGTGATTGTGCCACTGCATTCCAGCCTAGGTGACAGAACGAGACCTTGTCTCAAAAAAAAAAAAAGGGTGGGGGGAGGTAAATTTAATTGTAAGTTATTTCACTATAAAGCTGTTAAAAAACAACTATTAAGTCTAAACTGTAATCCTGGGAATATATATTGGGAAAGTAAATTGTACATCTGCAGAACTGAAAAACATACAGAGCCAGGCATGCAGCCGGTGTTCAATAAATGCTTTCAGAATGTAGTGGAAACATTATGCACCAGTGTTTATTGAAAGGAAAGTCTCCCCCCATCTCTCAAATTCAAGTCAGCCCAGGTTTAACATTATCCTTGTCTGCCACCTGGTGGCCAAAATGGGCAAAGTGGATGTCCTGGTCTTTCACCTCCAAGCTTCGAAAGGCCGTAGTTGGGCTTAAAGGCCATGGATGGAAAGAAGGGAGACTTTCCCCCTGGAAAACCGGTGCCCTGAGAGGCAAGTTGGTCAGAGGTAGGGGTGTAAGGGGATTATTAGGGTCTATGGGACAAGAATACAGCCTCTTAATGACAGAGAGAATATACTTTGGTGAAACCAAGAGGCTGATTGAACACAATTGGCCATCTTTGCACACTGAGATATAATATGAGAAGGATTTTTGAGGAGCAAGGAAGGAGAAAAGTTCAGGGACAACAATGAGGTAAGTAGGAAAATAATCACGTGGACACACGTGATGAGTTCGTGGATGCTCAGGGGGTTGAAAGGTTGGCAGGGGAATTCTGAAAGGCGAGAGAACATCTCCCTGGGTGGAGAGGCCCCTGGGAGCCAGGGAACAGGAATCTCTTTTCTTAGATATGCCTGGACCTTTGGACCCTCAATCCCACTTCCAGGGCACACCCACAGATAAACATCTTCGCGAGCGTGCTATGATCCTGTGAGTATGGGCCTTACAGTGTTTGTAGAACCACTGAGAAGAAGAGCAACCTTCAGGAGACGGGCCACTGAGGAAGCGGCTTGGCTTTCCTGGCCACTGTGCAGGCGGCCCAGGCTCAGGGGCCTGTGGACAAGCCCAGTCTTGCTTCTTACAAAAATGGGGTGAGTCACCTCTGCAGGACACAGATAGGTGGGGAGATAGCTTGTTTTTTTTTTGTTTGTTTGTTTTTGTTTTTGTTTTTTTTTTTAGATAGAGTCTTGCTCTGTCACCCAGGCTGGAGTATAATGACACAATCTCAGCTTGCTACAATCTCCACTTCCCGGGTTCAAGCAATTCTCCTGGCTCAGCCTCCCAAGTAGCTGGGATTACAGGGATGTGCCACCACGCTTGGTTAATTTTTGTATTTAGTAAAGACAGGGTTTCACCTTGTTGGCCAGGCTAGTCTCGAAATCCTGACCTCAGGTGATCCACCTGGCTTGGCCTCCCAAAGTGCTGGGATTACAGGCAGGAACCACCGCACCTGGCCTGTAAAGGTGGCTTGTTTTAAATGTCAGTGATAGATGACATTTAGTGGGACAAAAGGGGAGTATAAGAACTTTTACATTTTCAGTAGTTGGTGACCTTGGTGGCTGAAATCTGGGAGCTCTAAGTGCTATGGTTTAAATGTTCGTATTGCCTCAAAAATTTGTATGGTGCAACCTAATCCCCAGTGTGATGGTATCAAGAGGTGGGGACTTCAGGAGGTGAAGGGATTAGTGTCCTTACAAAAGAGGCCAGAGGGAGCTTGTTTTCCCTTTCCTCCAGGGGAGCACACAGTGAGAGGCTGCCATCAATTAACCAGAGAACAAGTCATTGCCAGACACCAAATCTGCTGACACCTTGATCCTGGACTTCTAAGCCTCCAGAACTGTAAATAATACATTTCTGTCACATGAAGGCACTCAGTTTATAATATCAATCTGTAGAATTTTTTTAAAGTTTTATATCATTATAGGAAACTTTTTTTTTGAGACAGGGTCTTGCTGCATTGCCCAGGCTGGAGTGTAGTGGCACCATCATGACTCACTGCAGCTCTGACCTCCCAGGCTCAAGTGATATGCCCACCTCAGTCTACTGAGTAACCGAGACTACAGGTGTGTGCCACCGCATCCAGCTAATTTTTTACTTTTTTTTTTGTAGAGATGGCATTTCTCCATGCTGCCTAGGCTAGTCTCAAACTCCTGGGCTCAAGTTCAGGAGGCCCACCTTGGCATCCAAAAGTGCTGGGATTACGGGCATGAGCCACTGCGCCTGGCCTAACCAGTAGTATTTATTTATTTATTTTTTGAGACAGAATCTCGCTCCGTCACCCAGACTAGTGTGCGGTAGTGCAATCTTGGCTCACTGCAACCTCCGCTTCCTGCGTTCAAGTGATTCTTGTGTCTCAGCCTCCCGAATATGTAGGATCATAGGTGTGCACCACCAAGCCTGGCTAATTTTTGTATTTTTAGTAGAGACAGGGGTTCACCGTGTTGGCCAGGCTGGTGTCAAACTCCGGGCCAGCTACTCAGCTACTCAGAAGGCTAAGGCAGAAGGATTTCAATGCTGCATGACCTATGATCCTGTGCTTGCACACTAGCCTAGGCAACAAAGCAAGACCTAGTCTCCAAAAAAAAACATAGTGTGACTGCTGTGGGGATCAGGGAGGGAGGAAGTGATTGGAAATCACCTAACAGAGAAAGTCAGTCCTCTTAATAGATAAAGAATTTCTACAAACAAAGAATATGTTACCTATACAACAGAAAAAGCAGCATAAGAATATGTTCAGAATAAGCAATACAAATCAGTGTCTCTCAAATAAACAAAGAGATCCTTATCTCATTCATAGTAAGAGAAATGCACATTGAATTCTCACTGTGATGTCAACCACTCATTCTGTGGTATCACAACAAGCAAGACAATCAGATGTTACATATTTTCTATCAGAAGTACACAGCACCACATGTGAAGTAGCCCTCCAAAAAACAAAACAAAATAAAACCTAAAACCCAAATCTGATTATGCGTCTAGAATATAAATACAAGTTTACACAGTAGACAGGGGACAGAAAGAACAGTTAAAAGACACCACCGGGACGCAATCAGCAAAACCTAAATGGTGGGATCCTCTCCAGAACAAATAAACTGTTTTCTTCAACATGCAACAAAATTTAGAAAGAAAATTTTTAAAAGAGAGGCAGAGGGGAAATCTGAAGACTGAAAGAGACTCAAGAAACAAATAAAAATGACAGAGAATAATAAGTGTTGGTAAGGATGTGGAAAAATGGGAACTTTCATACATTGCCAGTGGGAAGGTAAAATGGTGCAGCTGCTTTGGAAAACAGTCTGGCAGTTTTTCAGGGGATTAACATAGAGTTGCCATATGACTCAACAATTCCACTCCTAACTATAAAGCCAAGAGAATTGGCAGGGCATGGAGGCTCACGCCTGTAATCCCAGCAGTTTAAGAGGTCAAGATGCGTGGATCACCTGAGGTCAGGCGTTTGAAACCAGCCTGGCCGACATGGTGAAACCCTATCTCTACTAAAGATACAAAAGTTAGCCAGGCGTGGTGGTGTGTGCCTGTAATTCCAGCTACTTGGGACGCTGAGGTATGAGGATCCCTTGAACCCGAGAGGCAGAGGTTGCAGTGAGCCTGGGTGACAGAGTGAGACTCCATCTCAAAAAAAAAGGAAAGAAAGAAAGAAAGAAAGAAAGAAAGAAAGAAAGAAAGAAAGAAACGTCTACTTATTTGCAAAGTATGAACCTTATTTGAATCCTGATTTTAAAAAAATACTTGTATTAACACAAGTATCATTTATAAATACTAAAGAACATAACTACATATTTGATTAAATTGAGAACATAATATGTTGTGGAAATATACACATACATACATATGTTTCTTTTCTTTAGTAGGACATGATGAAAAATTTACAGATGATATGATGTCTGTGATCAAATAATGATGCAAGAGAGAGGTGGCCATCCAGAAAACACCAGGTTATATTCAACCTGAGAAAGCTGATTTAAAAAAAAAAACAAAAACAAGATATTCGTCATTGCTGAAGGCGGACAATGGGGACATTGGATTTGTTATACTTCTCTTTCTACCTCAGACTTGGCTCATCCCTTGGTGCTGTACAGCCCTCGAGCAGCCTTGACCCTCTCTGTGCCTCAGGGAGATTCACCTGCTGTTGTTATTCCCACCAGCTCCCACCTGCCTGGCACCTTCCCTTTTGGAATCTCAGGTTCTGTTTCTGTAGGATTTGGGAAATCTGAGCCCAGTTCCATAATAAAAAGTCAGAAAACAAGTCAGGTGAGGCGGCTGATGTCTTTAGTCCCAGCACTTTGGGAGGCCGAGGTGGGTGGATCACTTGAGGTTAGGAGTTCGAGACCAGCCTGGCCAACATGGTGAAATCCTGTCTCTCCCAAAATATATAATATATTTGTCAGACACACATATATTTATAATATAATATAATACAATATAATATAATGTAATGTAGTATAATATATATGTAAAACCTTGGACTCCATCTGTTGCCCAGGCTGGAGCACAGTGGTGTGATTACAGCTCACTGCAGCCTCCACCTCCTGGGCTTGAGATCCTCCCACCTCAGCCTCCCGAGTAGCTTGGAGTACAGGTGTGTGCCACCATGCCTGAGTCCTTTTTTTTTTTTTTTAGTAGAGACAACTCTTGTTGCCCAAGCTGGTCTTTAACTCCTAGCCTCATGTGATCCTCCCATCTCTGCCTCTCACAGTGCTGGGATAACAGGTGTGAGCCACTGTGCCTGGCCCAAAATGTTTTGAAAGGTAGCTATCTGTGAGGCTGGGCAGATCTTCCTGCTAGGCTCCTGGTGAACTCTAGACTGTGGTCAAGGGCAGGCACGGAAGGAAGGCCTGCAGGAGTGCACCATGGGGCGGGGGAGCATGGACTCCACCTGGGCAGATTAAATTGGGAAAGGGTCGGGAGAGGCAGTCAAATCACACACTTAGGAGAGTTTCAGGTGAGAGAACCAAAGGCTGAAACACTCCCCCAGTTTCTGATAAGGGCCTGGAGAAGCCTGGCAGGCACACAGAGCCATCACCTTCACCCTGGAAGCCAAGTTGTGCCCTTGCCCAGGATGAGGTAAATGGCATGAAGGACACCACGAGCTCTTTGGCTCTTGTTTCTGGAGACAGATTTTTGCTTTTTCACCCAGGCTGAGCGGATGAAGGCTCACTGCAGCCTCAACCTCCCTGCTAAAGTGACCTCCCACCTCAGCCTCCCAAGTAGCTGGGACTACAGGTCACAGGCACCACAGCCCACTAATTTCCTTTAATTTTTTGTACACTCTGAGTCTCACTGTGTTGTCCAGGCTGGTCTCCAACTCCTGGGCTCAAGCAATTCCCTTGGCCTTCCAGTGTGCTGGGATTACAGGCGTGAACCAATCGCACCCAGCCACTGCTGCCTCTTGGATCTGCTTCAGGATTTGGAGCCTGGGGGCTTCTGCTCCTCAAGGACCACTATCCTCGTCTGAGGCCCGTTTGGAGGGTTCAGGGCGCCCCCCTGGCCAAGAACACCACACACTCAGAGCCAGCTGCTGCCAGAAGCTATTATTGTTATTACCGGCCAGCAGCACCAGCTACAGCCCCAATCATAAGAGGGAAATGGACTGAATTCCCGCACCCTCAATACCTCACTCACTCCGGCCCAATGCTGCCGACCCAGCCTGGCATGTCCCAGCGCTCTTGGGGCCCCTGTACCACGCTGGTTCCTCGCCGTGGTGTCCCGCAGGTGTCCCGACCCTTTCTGTGCTTCTAGGAGCCCACCCTGGGCGGCGGGGAGGCGTCGCCTGGGGCTCAAGAGTTCCGCGCTGTCATCTCCACCAGCTCCTACCTCCCAGGCACCTTCCCTCCCGCACTGTCAGGTTCTGCCTCCGCAGCATTTGACAGATCTGAGCGCGGTCCCTGTCACCCCTCCGCGGGAGCCTCACCCTGGCCGTGGACTAGAAGCAGCAGGAGCCCACAGGCCACCGCGCTCAGCCGCGCCCGAAGTTGGTGCAGCCGCATGGTCGGCTTGCTGGTCTCGATTCCCTGCGGGCAGACACGCTGCTGTTCACCCAGAGGCGCCCCGGGTAGGTCCAGCCATGGATCAGTGCCTTGTCCAGCCTCGGAGTTTGGACTGGGCAGGGAGTGGGCGGGGTGCGCTGGCTTGGGCCGGGGAAAGGTGGGTCTGGCAGGAGAGCCGGACTGAACAGTCATAAGTGGGTGGGGATCTAGTGGCAGGCAGGCCCGGACACGGCCACTTCCCCTCTGCCCGGGCCCCTTTGGCATCCTCGGAAGGGGCTGCGCGGCTTCTGTAGTCCTCTGCGATCCAGGGAATCCTCTTCTCAAACCTGTCCTTGTGCACAGGCCCGATGAGCGTGCTGGGGGATCAATAGGAGGGGGCAATAAACTAGAATTGGAGACCCCAGGAGGGCTTCTCTGAGGAGGTGCACTTTCAGGATCCCCACAGATGGAGAAACGGGAAGGAACTTGATTGGGGTGAAGGAATCGCTTGAGCAAAGGCAGGGAGGCGTGATGGCGCCCTTCATTCTGGAAGCTCCTCCTTGCTTTCGGGACTCAGTTTCCTGGGTCCCCCTTCACGGCCCCTCATCCCCTTACAGTCCAGGGTCTGAAGGTCTCCGCGGTCCCCTCCCTACTCAGTCACGCCCTTCATTTGAAACGTACATGTGACTGCAACACTTCTTAAGGAGCGCCCCCCTTTGCCTCGGTGGGTTTCAGTTTCCTCACCTCCCACGGAGAGCATGGACATGGTCATTTATCCACCTGACGAAAATTTCACCAGCGCCTTCCGGCGTAAGCGCTGGGGACCCAACACTCCCGGGCCTATGGTGCAGCAGGGGAGGCAGGCGCGTCACCGGGAGATCCCGAGACACTAGGAGCCCTGCCAGACCAGAGGCGACCAACCGTTCTGGGCACGGGAGTGTGCTATGGTCCTGTAACTACGGGCCGTACAGTGTCTGAAGCCCTCAGGTGGAGGCTGCAGTGATCTGTGATGGCACCACTGCATTCTAGCGTGGGTGACAGAATGAGATCTTGTCTCAAAAAATAAAAATAAAAAAAAAATTAAAAAAAGGTGGGGGGTAGGGGGTAAATTTAATTGTAAGTTATTTCACCATAAAGCTTTAGAAAAGTAACCATTAAGGCTAAACAATAATCCTAGGAGTGGACTTTGGGAAGGTATATTGTAGATCTTCAGAACTGAAAAACATACAGAGACATGCATGCAGCTGGTGCTCAATAAATGCTTTCAGAATGTAATGGGAACATTATGCACCAATCAGTGTTCATTGAAAGGAAATTCTCCTCCCTCTCTCCAGTTCAAGTCAGTCCAGGCTTAATATTTTATCCTTGTCTACCACCTGGTGGCCAAAATGGGCAATGTGAGTGTCCTGGTCTTTCACCCCCAAACTTCATAAAGCTCTGTAGTTGGGCTTAAAGGCTGTGGCTGGAAAGAAGGGAGATTTTCCCCCTGAAAAACCAGTGCCCTGAGAGGCAAGTCGTTCAGAGGTAGGTGCATAAGGGGATTCTTAGGGTCTATGGGACAGGAATACAGCCTCTTAATGACAGAGAGAATATACTTTGGTGAAACCAAATTGTGTTTGAACACAATTGGCCACTTTTGCACACTGAGATAAAATATGAGGTTTTTTGCAGAGGGGGGAAGGAGAAAAGTTTAGGGACAACAATGAGGTAAGTAGGAAAAGTAATCATGTGGCCACACATGGTGAGTTTGGGGATGCTAAGGGAGTTGAAAAGTTGGCAGGGGAATTCTGAAAGGCGAGAGGACATCTCCCTGGATGGAGAGGCCCCTGGGAGCCAGGGGACAGGAATCTCTTAGCAGGTGTGCTATGATCCTGTGAGTATGGGCCTTACAGTGTCTGTAGAACCACTGAGAAAAAGAGCAACCTTCAGAATACGGGCCACTGAGGAGGCAGTTTGGCTTTCCTGGCCACTGTGCAGGCAGTCCAGGCTCAGGGGCCTATGGACAAGCCCAATCTTGCTTCTTACAAAAATGGGGTGAGTCACCTCTGCAGGACATCGATAGTTGGGTTGGTGGCTTGTTTTATTTTTTTGAGATGGTGTCTCCCATTGTTGCCCAGGCTGGAGTGTAGTGCTGTGATCTCAGCTCACTGCAACCTCTGCCTCCAGTATCAAGCCATTCTCCTGCCTCAGCCTCCTGAGTAGCTGGGATTACAGGGGCCTGCCACTATGCCCGTCTAATTTTTGTATTTTTAGTAGAGATGGGGTTTCACCATGTTGGCCAGGCTGGTCTTGAACTCCTGACCTCAGGTGATCCCCCTGCCTTGGCCTCCCAAAAGTGCTGGGATTACAGATGTGAGGCACCCAGCTGGCCTAAGGTTGTCATCTATTAACCAGAGAACAAGTCCTTGCCAGACACCAAATCTTCTGGCACCTTCATCCTCGATGTCCAAGCCTCCAGAACTGTAAGCAATACATTTCCGTCATTATAAGACACCCAGTTTATAATAGCAACCTGTAGTATTTTGTTTAAGTTTTATATTAGTATAGGAAACTATTTTTTTAGACAGGGTCTTGCTGTGTTGCCCAGGCTGGAGTGTAGTGGTGCAATCACGACTCACTGTGGCCTTGACCTCCCAGGCTCAGTGATTCACCTGCCTCAGCCTTCTGAGTAACTGAGACTACAGGTGTGTGCCACCACATCCAAATAATTTTTGTATTTTTTTGTAGAGATGGCATTTCTCCACACTGCCTAGGTTGGTCTTGAACTCCTGGGCTCAAGCTCAGGAGGTCCACCTCAGTCTCCAATAGTGCCGGGATTACAAGCATGAGCCACTGCACCCGGCCTAACTGGTAATATTTACTTATTTATTTACTTATTTTTGAGGCAGGGTCTCGCTCTGCCATCCAGACTGGAGTGCAGTGGTGCAATCTCGGCTCACTGCAAATTCTGCCTCCCGAGTTCAAGTGATTTTCGTATCTCAGTCTCCCGCGTAACTGACATTCTAGGTATGCACCACAAAGCCCGGCTAATTTTTGTATTTTTAGTAGAGACAGGGTTTCACCACGTTGGACAGGCTGGTCTCAAACTCCTGGCCTCAAGTGTTCCGCCTACCTTGGCCTGCCAAAGTGCTGGCATTATAGGTGTGGGCCACTGCACCCAGCCTAACTGGTAGTATTTTTGCTATAGCAGCTGAATGGACTAAGACACTAGGCATTCCGCTGTCCAGGTTTCCTATTGGCTACTCAAAGATATAGGATCACCTGGGGCTTGTGGAGAGGTAGACTTTTATTTTTAGAATTTATTTTTATTTTTTCAGATCTCTCAGGGATGAACGGACATAGGCTTCTGACAGTTAGGTGTGGGCAACATTCTTCAAAGCACCTCCCTCAAAGTGGGAAAGATCTGGGGGCTCAGGGGAGAGAAGAGAGAAGGCAGGGAGAAGGTGGAGGTGAGGAAGGGAGGAGGGGGCCCAGGGCTCAGTGGGGTGTTGGGGAGGGTGGGTTTCCACTGGGGTTTGCCCATCCACAGCTCAGTGGGGGGATCTATCCAGTGTGTCTAACAAGAGAGGACCCATGGCAGGCTTGGTAACTAACATCATGCAGTAGCTTCTTCTATTCTCTCTCTTTTTTTTGGAAACGGAGTCTCGTTCTTATTGCCCAGGGTGGAGTACAGTGGCACAATCTCAGCTCACTGCAACCTCTGCCTCCCAGGTTCAAGTGATTCTCCTACCTCAGCCTCCTGAGTAGCTGGGATTACAGGTGTGCATCACAACTGTGCCCGTCGAATTTTTTTATTTTTCATAGAGATGGGGTTTCACCATGTTGGCCAGGCTGGTCTCAAACTCCTGTCCTCAGATGGTCTGCCCACCTTGACCTCCCAAAAGTGCTGGCATTACAGGCATGAGCCACAGTGCCTGGCCTATTATTCTCTTTTTATTTTTATTTTTCTCATGTTTTTTTTCTCCTTATATTTTGTTTTCTTTGCTTTTTAAAAATCTTTTTTACTTGTCACTAACTTGAAGCTCAAAACTTTCCTATTTAGTTTCTAACACACACTCTTTCTCTCTCTCTCTTTCTTTTTTTGAGAAGGGGTCTCACTGTATTGCCCTGGCTGGGCTAAAACCTCTGGCCTCAAGCCATCCTCCCATCTCGGCCTTCCCGATAGCTGGGATTTCAGGTATGAGCCCTCATGCCTGAGTAAGTTCTTAATAAATGCTTGCTGAATGGATGGACGGAATAATGAATGAATGGCTAAGTGAATGAAGGAATCAACTTCTTTCTCCTCAGTGGCTGTGTGTGGGCACAGCAGGCTGACCCTCACCTGTAAGCGAGCCGACCCCCTCCTCCCCAGCACAGGGAGCTACAGCTCTGTGTGTCTCTCTTCAGGTTCCTTGAGCTCCTGGATCTTCTGGGACAGCGCCTTCTTCCAGAACTGGAGCCTGTGGGCCTTCAGAGCCCGGCCCACCACAGGCTGTAGGTTCAGCTGCAGGTATTGCTCCTCCTGGTCGAACAGCGGCCAGTGTGGCAGACCCTTGCCATTGGGGTTCCTGTAGACATGCCGTCCCACCAGGGTGGTATGGGGGTCACTCTGAGCCTCTGGACCCCAGACCTGAGCACCCTGAATCTGGTCAAGCAAAGCAGCCAAGCACGCCAGGTGGGCTTGGGGAAGGAGCAGGGAGGCTTCCAGAAACGGGAAATAAGCTCCCTCTGGCTAGTGTCATCACCAGTGGGGGCTGGGCAGCCAGCTCTGTTGTGCCCCTCTCTCTGAGAGGGAGGCACTGACAGTGGCACAGCATTGGCGCCTACCCTCCAGGCAGAACGGAGAGATGGAGCGTGTCCACTGCCCCACGCACCCCTACCCTGTCCAAATGGGTCCCGGAGCTGGGGAAGGGGCTATCATGTGATGAAGGATGCGGGTGTGCTCATGAGGTCACCCCAGACTAGGAGAGCACTGGATGGGCACAAGCCCCCCAATCGGGGAGGTTGAGGCAGGGGTGTGCCGTCTCACCTGTTTCGTGCAAAGTTGGCCCAGTACTTCATCATCTTCCTGCTTAGCCGTTCCTCTTCCTCAGTGAATTTAACTGCCAAGAGGAAGAGGACATGTGTCTTTGTCAGGATGTCCCACCTCAGCATCCCAGGTGGAGCTTGTCCGTGGCCCCCAAGACCTCGGTCCCCAGTCCTGCTTCTCTGCTTTTTCTTCCACTGCCCTCAGTAGCCAGCCCTCCCCTTTTCCAAACTTTCCCCTCAGCTCAGGCTCTGGCTGACTCTATCCTGGGCTCCTTCGTGGCCCCGAAGGCCCCTTCTTCCTTCTATCTCTGGGAGTCATTGAAGAAACAAACATGTCGCTGAAACACCTGCTCTGCACCACGCCAGACACCCAAGGGTGGGGAGGGGCGGAGGGAGCACAGGCTACAGTCTGAAGAGTAGTTAATTCTAATCCTGGCGCAGCCTTTGGAGCTGTCAAACCTTGGACACCTGATCTCATCCTCTCTCTGAGCCTCAGTTTCCTTATCTGGGCAGTGATGACAATCAATCACCCTTCAGGGACCCAGCCAGGGTCCCAGCCCACCTCCCGGGAAAGGAAGAAGACTCACCGAAGTTGCCCCAGAAGAAAGTTCCAAAAACAAAAGGAAGTTCATCACCATGGTCTGCCTTCACATGCAGCGGCCTGATGTTCTTGACCCAGCTCGGCTGATGCTGGAACTCGTAGAAGTACACAGGGGCCCGGGAACCTGTGGGGTGGACAGCCCATGACACGGTGGCCCCTCCCCTGAAGACTTCTTGCCTCACTCATGGTGATAAGACACCTAGGTCCAAAGCTGGCTGGAATCTGGACAGCGGGGTGAGGAGCCCCAGGCTGGGGCAGGAGCAGAGGAAGGGACTTGCGATTCTTTGCTGTGTCATCTTGGGCAAGTCACTGAAGGTCCCTAACTTCAATTTGCTCATCTGCAAAATGGGGGAAATGTCGGGTTTTTGGGCTAGCCATGAGGATTTACTGCAATGATGGACGTCAAGTGTTCCCGGAGCCCAATAAACATGAGTGTGGACCCGGACAGCAGCAGGTCTCACCTGGGACCCACAGCCCTGAGCTGTACCCTGCCAGCCAGGCTTTGGTCCAAATATACTCACGCTGAAAATGTGCTACTTGGAGTGCGGGGATCACGAACATGGAGTCCGCCATCATCTCCTGGAACTGGGCTTGGAGGGTCTGGGGATCCCCATTGTCCCCAATGTACTCCTCCATCAGCAGGTCACCAAATGTAGGAGGCAACATCTACCCCAGGTGGATCAGGAAGAGGCAGGTTAGACTGGACGCCAGGCGCATGGATGAGGTGGTTTCAGGCTTGGGGATGGAACAGGAAGAGGGAGCAAAGGCGAGGCTCTGAGGTGACCCCACCCCTGAACACACACACACCCAGGCCTTTGCTCATGGGGGTCACTACATAGGCAGGGTATCTGGGGGTTGGATTTCCTCTGCCTCAGGACAGGAGAGGACCCCTTCTCCATTGGCGAGGGACCCCAGGAGCCTTACCATCAGCGTTAACATTTCCTGCAGAGCAGCCTGGGAGGCCTCTCTGTCCATTTCCTTCTGGGTGTCATAGATCCTCATGACCTGGGAGGCCGGGAGAGAGTCTGTAGCTGGGGATGGGATGAGCTTGGAGATCTGAAGCCCTGAACACCCCCTACTACCAGATGGGCTCCCCAGGCACTTGTGGGCTTGGGTTGGGCTTCACCTTGGGGATGAGCCAGCCGAATTCATCACTGTTGACACCAACGATGCAGGGGACAGGTTGGAAGTCAGCAGAGGCCAGCAGCTCCTGGGGGTGCCTGGGCAGGAAGACTCCATCCACCACTCCGGGGATCATCTTGAAAGGCTGAGGGAAATGCAAGGTCAGGGAACAAGATCAGGTCCCAGACATCTTCCGATGCCCTCTGAGTACCTTCCACTCCTTCCCAGTTTATCCCCGGATGCTCATACCCACCCCAGGAGATCAATGTCTGGTTCAGCATGCACCGACTTTCAGTCCCACCCAGGGCTATGACACCCAGGCAAGCAGATGAGGTACTGTGCCCAGGGAATATGAGGGCTGTGCAGGCTTGCCAGCCCCATGCCTATTGCACCCCTTCCTCTACACCCACATCCATTTAGACCAACCTTGTTAATTGCAAGAATGTCCTCTTTACTCTTGCCCCGCAGACAGCCCGCCAGGGCCTCAGAGTCAACTTGGTCACAGGCAGACAGGTTGGCCACCACCTGCAAAGGGACCAGGCAGGGGCTGGCTCATCCTTCCAGGTAGAGGAGAGGAGTTTGCCCAAGGCCCTGGCCAAGGACAGGGGCAACCCAAATCTCAGAGGGTACTGTGTATGAGTTCCTGCAGTTCTGACACTGTTCCAACTCAGAAGTCCCAGACATAGGGGCCATCCCATCTGCCTAGATTATTCTCCTTATGATGGGGATCCCTAGGGTGACAACTTTGCACAGAAGCCACAGAACAAGCTCAGCCTCTGCAGTGGCAGAAGGATGCACATTCTGACCCTGGAGCCCCCCAGCAATTCCACGGTAGGCAGCAGCTCCTGGGGCATGCTCCCGATGGCCCTAGTCATCCCCGTTTAACAGACAGAGGCTCTGAGGGGTATGAGGGGAGGGAGCAGGCCTAGGCCTCTTCAGCTGAGGGCACTCACTGTGGAGATGACATCAGCTGAGCTGGCAATGAGGCCAGGCAGGAGGGCCACGCCACTCTCCATGATGGCTCCGTGGAAGAGTCCTTGGGATATAGGGGACACAACAAGTGAAGACACACTCGTGCCACCTGCAGACTCGCCAAAAATGGTGACACGGTCAGGATTGCCTCCAAAGTGGGCGATATTCTGCCGGACCCAGCGTAGTGCGGCCACTTGGTCCAGGTAGCCCCAGTTGCCGGTTGCATGTTTGTCTCCAGTGCTGAGAAGTGCAGGGACAGGAATCACAGGGCTGTCCTGGCCCCGCTCAGCCCGGGTTGCCCAGCCCAGCCCTAGTCTCACCTGAAGAAGCCCAGGACACCCAGGCGGTACTGGATGGTGACCACCACCACGTCCTCCAAGGCGGCCAGCATGGAACCATCATACATGGAAGCCATGCCAAAAACAAGCGCACCACCGTGGATCCACACCATCACCTGGGGAAATCAAGGCAGCTACCACGATGCGCCCACCCAGCCAGAACCCCATCAGGGCCACTACCTAGACCAATCGGTGCTTTGCCTCTCTCTACGTCCCCATTAGCTCTCGAGCACAAATTCATTACATGGGCAAATGGTTAGGCACCCAAGATCTATCAGGAAGACCAGGCCTCCCAATCATTGCAATCGAACCACCCTGTATCAAAGTCTGGTTTCATTAGCCCCAGAAAACTCACCGAAGTGGAAAGAAAAGGGGTGTCTCCCTGATGGCTCCACATGAACATTAACCAAAAATGTCCTTAGGCTGAACCACATAGTGCGACCCCATTTCAACACTACTGGCGGAATAGGCCAGTAGTCCCAGCTACTCGGGAGGCTAACCTGGGAGGATCACCCAGGATTTTGAGGTTACAGAGAGGTATGTTCATGCCACTGCATTTTAGCCTGGGCAACAGAGCATGATGCCATCTCTAACAAAAAAAAAGGTTTTGTGCGTGCCCATTCTCATAGGCCCAACAGATTATCCATGGCTGGGGTTCTTGGTCACCTCAAGGTGCAGCCCTTGGGCACTTGAATGGATCTCCAGGGCATGAGTTGGCTGAGTGAGTTCTGGGTCCACCCCAGAGCCACAGCCTTTAACCTCTGGGAGCAGCCAGAACTCTGTGACCCCATGTCCAGGGGCCAGCTGCCCAGTCTGAGTAAGGAGCATTTCTTGGACCTGGTAGTGAGAAACTTCTCAGCAGCGTCCATTCTGCAGCAGGGCCTGAGCTAAGATTGTCCTTTTCAGCTTCTTGCAGAACTGTCCTCCAACCCCCAGTGAACTGTGGCCTGACACCCACCGGCAGGTTAGAGCCTTCATGGCTATGGGCTGGCGTGTAGATGCTGAGGTACAGGCAGTCCTCGGACATGGGGACAGAAGGGATGGTCACATTGAACTGGCTAAAAAACTCTGACTCCACTGCGGTGAGGTCCTGCAGACACCTGGTAACCAGGGCAAATAATCAGTCCAGGGGCGGGGCTGTAGCCAAAACCAGACCCTGGGTTCAGATGTGCTCCCAGCCACCCTCAGCCCCTTTCCACAAGACTCTGCTCGACATGTGATCCCTCTCAAAAATCCCTTCCCACCAAGTTACAGGCCACAGGCTCTGGGGAAGCTGGGATGGAGCTTGGACTTCCAGGGAGGCCTCGAGGTTATTGAGGACCTTGGGTATCATTCCTCCCAATGCTGGAAACCTTGAATCTTAGGGGTTTCTGTGAGAACCATTTGCTGCATATGTTGACATTCACCACTATATGGCTGTACCCCCTCAGGCCTGGAACAGGGGAGTAGCCCACATATGTGTGCTACATGAGTGAATGGATGTTAATTTCTCATGAGAAGGGCAGTGGGATGTCCCTCATCCCAAGTCTAAACTCTCAAAAACTCATCATTCCCACATGGCCTCCAGTTGGAAACATATACACGTCTCTTGGCCAATGGCTCCTAGTCCTGTCAGCGGACACAGTGACTGTGGAGAGTGCGGGTCCCCAGAAAGCTACCCCTACTGTTCTCTTCAGCTATTTGCAACACCTGCCACTAGAGTTAGGGGCTCCTACAAGGTTCATAGAGCCAACCCGAACCTTTCCCAGAGACACCTGCCAATGGTGGCAGAGAAAGTTTGGCATAACCAGAATCTGGGGAGATATGTGTGTCTGCCCCTCCGTTCACCACCTGGAGGCAATGTCTTCTGAATGCCAAGCCCTGAGCCAGGAGTCGGAGAAGTTATTCGGCCCTCCCGAGCCTCAGCATGCTCATTGGAAAAATGCACACGGGAATCCACGAAACTCAGAAGGAAAACTGGCTGTGGGGGTTTAGATGAAATGACAACTGCAGCCTAGCTGAGCTCAGCGCACCCTAACCCGTGCCCCATTGTCTGGAGTTCCCTGGACCCCTTGGAGAGCTTACATGGCCGGATGGGTGGTTCCATCCCTCACACCACTCCAAGATTCAGGGGGCTCAGGAGGTGCAAATCGCAGCAGACCTAGAGGTGGCTTGGCAAAGGGAATTCCCAGGAAGGTTTGGACCCTGGCACTGGCGCCCTTCACGTGGACAAGACTCCCCAGCACCTGCCCCGTGTGTGTGGTCCGGATGGGACTGGCAGAGTCCTGGCCTGTGGGCAGAGAGACAGACATCACGGTTGGGTTTGACCAATCGACTGCCCTCCCAGACTGTTGGTATTGCTGCTTCCTTGCCATCCTCATCTTAGCTCAAGGGATCCTGATCCGTAAACACGGGCTTTACAAACTTCCTGCCTGTAACACTCGCTTCCCGCTCTGGCTTCCTGGGCCTGTCTCCATCCCACCAGGCTGAGGCTCCTTGGGGCCCGGCATCATCATTCAGCCCTAGGACCTTCAAACAAAGGGTCACATGCCCTTGATGGGACTAGAGTGTCCTTTCAACTGTGTGCCAGGTCATATGACAGTAGGATGATGGTGGGAATTGGGCAGGCAAGGTTCCTGTCCTCAGGGATGTCATGCCCAAGGTGGCAAGAAATGACGTAAAGAAAGCATCATCCAAACCATGAGTGATGTTGGTGAAAAGAGGTGCAAGAGAAAAGTATGGCTGTGGCTGGGATATAAAAAGCACAGCAGCTGGCCTGGGGACCATAGTGGGACTCTGTCACTGCAAAAAAATCAGGAAATAAATGGGCGGGGTGTGGTGGTGCATGCCTGTAGTCCCAGCTATTTGGCAAGCTGAGGTGGGAGGATTGCTTGAGCCTGGGAGGTTGAAGCTACATTGAGCCGTGATAGCGTCACTGCACTCCAGCCTGGGTGACACAGTGAGAACCTGTCTCAAAAAAAAAAGAAGAAGAAAAAAAGCACAGCCTATCTTCTGTGAGGATGAGGGAGGGAGGAAGGGATTGAAAATCACCTAACAGAGAAAGTCAGTCTTTAATAGATAAAGAATTTCTACAAACAAAGAATATACCAGCGACACAAAAGGAAAAGCAGCATAGGAATATGTTAAGAATAAGGAATACAAATCAGTGTCTTTCAAATAAACAAAGACATCTTTACCTCATTCATAGTAAAAGAAATGCACATAGAATTCTCACTGTGATGTCAACCACTCTTTTTGTGGTATCACAAAAAGCAGGACAATCAGACATTACATATTTTCTATCAGAAGTACACAGCACCACATGTGAAGTAGTCCTCCAAAAAACAAAACAAAGCAATACAAAACCTAAAACCCAAATCTGACTATGCTTCTAGAATATAAATACAAGTTTACATGGTAGACAGGGGACAGAAGAACAGTTAAAAGACACCACTGGGATGCAATCAGCAAAACCTGAATGGTGGGATCCTCTCCAGAACAAATAAACTGGTTTCTTCCATATGCAACCAAATTGAGAAAGAAAATAAAAGGGAAGCAGAGGGAATATTTGAAGATTGAAAGAGATTCAAGAAACACATAAAAATGACAGATAATAATAACTGTTGGTAAGGAAGTGGAAAACTTGCAACTTTCATACATTGCCACTGGGAAGGCAAAATGGGGCAGTGGGAAGGTAAAATGGGCTTTGGAAAACAGTCTGGCAGTTTTTCAGGGAATTAAACATAGAGCTGCCATATGACTCAGCAATTCCACTCCTAAGTATAAAGCCAAGAGAATTGGCAGGGCATGGAGGCTCAGGCCTGTAATCCCAGCACTTTGGGAGGTTAAGGTGGGTGGATCGCCTGAGGCCAGGAGTTCGAAACCAGCCTGGTCAACATGGAGAAACCCTGTCTCTACTAAAAATACAAAAATTAGCCATTCATGGTGGCATGTGCCTGTAATTCTAGCTACTTGGGAGGCTGAGGCATGAGGATCCCTTGAACCCAGGAGGTGGAGGTTGCAATGAGCCTGGGCTACAGAATGAGGCTCCTTCTCAAAAAAAAAAAAAAAAAAAAAAAATCTACCAATTTGCAAAGTATGAACCTTATTTGAACCCCAATATATATTTTTTTAAAAAAAAACACTTGGCAGGTGCGGTGGCTCATGTCTTTAACCCCAGCACTTTGAGAGGTTGAGGCAGGCAGATCACGAGGTTAGATCAAGACCATCCTGGCTAACATGGTGAAACCCCATCTCTACTAAAAATACAAAAAAAAAAAAAAAATAGCCAGGCATGGTGGCGGGCACCTGCAATCCCAGCTACTCAAGAGGCTGAGGCAGGAGAATGGCGTGAACCCAGGAGGCGGAGCTTGCAGTGAGCCGAGATCATGCCACTGCACTCCAGCCTGGGCGACAGAGTGAGACTCCGTCTCAAAAAAAAAAAAAACACTTGTATTAATACAAGCATCATTTATAAATATTAACGAACATTTGACTATTTGATTAAATTGAGAACATATTATGTTGTGGAAATACACATATACATATATATGTTCCTTTTCTATAGTAGGACATGATGAAAAATTTACAGATTATATGATGTCTGGGATTTGTTTCAAATAATGCTGCAAGAGAGAGGTGGCCACCCAGAAAGCACCAGGTTATATTCAACCTGAGAAAGCTGATTTAAAACAGAAACGAAAACAAGATCTTCATCATTGCTGAAGGTGGACAATGGGTAAGTTGGATTTGTTATACTACTGTTTCTACCACAGACTTGGCTCATCCCTTGGTGCTGTGCAGCCCTCGAGCAGCCTTGACCCTCTCTGTGCCTCAGGGAGTTTCACCTGTTATTGTTATTCCCATCAGTTCCCACCTGCCTGGCACCTTCCCTTTTGGAATCTCAGGTTCTGCTTCTGTAGGGTTTGGGAAATCTGAGCCCAGTTCCATAATAAAAAGTCAAAAAACAGACCAGTTGTGGTGGCTGAGGTCTGTAATCCCAGCACTTCGGGAGGCTGAGGCAGGTGGATCACTTGAGGTTAGGAGTTCGAGACTAGCCTGGCCAACATGGTGAAACCCTGTCTCTACCAAAAGATACAACAATTAGCTGGGCGTGGTGGCGCGTGCCTGTAGACCCAGCTATTTGGGAGGCTGAGGCATGAGAATCTTTTGAACCTGGGAAGCAGAGGTTGTAGTAATTCGATATGGCACCACTGCACTCCTGCCTGGGTGACAGAGTGAGATCCTGTCTCAAGAAAAAAAAAAAAAGTCAAAAAACGAAAGCAGCCTCAGGGAGCTAATGCCACCCTACACCTGTCAGTTCAACATGGATCAATATGTTTGATGCCACCTGGTGTGGGTGAGCCCAGGGTCAGTAGACATTTACAGACACCAGAGAGGACATTTTAACAATGTCTCCAAGTCAAAAGGCCCATTCCTCTCCCCAGTAACACGCTCCTACACACGATTCCTTGCTGGAGAGCATGTCTATCCAGGTAATTCTCTGTGGCCACTGGCCACTGATGCCTGATGTTTGTTACAGCAAAGGACATCACCTGCTGAAACGTCCCTGGTTAGAGACCTGGTACATCAACTTCATGGAATAAAGAGATTCATTACTTGCTTCATCGTGGACAGAAGCTCTTCCATTAATCAGTACGAAGAAGCTCTACCATGTAGGGGTGTGTGGAGGCCACCCCTTGTGTTAGGAAATAGAAAAGCCTGGCCCCAGAAAGTGGGTGAGTTTATGACCATTTAGATGAAAATCAAGGACAAGTGCACACATCTATTCTTGTGTAAACTGCTGGGCACTGTGTGTACTGCAGTGTCAACAAGCAGTTTCCAGTGTGGGCCATGGGGACTTTGATGGCCCCTGAGGAGACACCAAGACTTGTTGGGACAAAAGAGGATGGCACACATCACCTGTACCCTCCTATGGCTTGTCAATTATTTTTTCTGAATGTGGGTCCAACCCAAAATTTTCTATACATATATATTTGTCAGACAAGATCTCCATCTGTTGCCCAGGCTGGAATGCAGTGGTGTGATTACAGCTCACAGCAGCCTCCACCTCCTGGGCTTGAGATCCTCCCACCTCAGCCTCCCGAGTAGCTGGGAGTACAGGTGTGTGCCACCATGCGTGAGTCCTTTTTTTTTTTTTTTTTTTTTTGGGTAGAGACAAGTCTCGTTGCCCAAGCTGGTCTCTAACTCCTAGGCTCTAGCGATCCTCCCATCTCTGCCTCTCACAGTGCTGGGATAACAGGTGTGAGCCACTGTGCCTGGCCCAAAATATTTTGAAAGGTAGCTATCTGTGAGGCTGGGCAGATCTTCCTGCTGGGCTGCTGGTGAATTCTAGAATGTGGTCAAGGGCAGGCACGGGAGGAAGCCCTGCAGGGGTGCACCATGGGGCGGGGGGAGTATGGACTTCACCTGGGCAGATTAAATTGGGAAAGGGTCAGGAGAGGCAGTCAGATCATACACTTAGGAGAGTTTCAGGTGAGAGAACCAAAGGCCAAAACACTCCCTGAGCTTCTGATAAGGGCCTGGAGAAGCCTGGCAGGCACACAGAGCCATTACCTTCGCCCTGGAAGCCAAGTTGTGCCCTTGCCCAGGATGAGGTAAATGGCATGAGGGACACCACGAGCTCTTTGGCTCTTGTTTCTGGAGACAGATTTTTGCTTTTTCACCCAGACTGGAGGGTAGCAGTGCAATGAAGGCTCACTGCGGCCTCAGCCTCCCAAGTAGCTGGACTACAGGTCACCGGCCACCACAGCCCACTAATTTCCTTTAATTTTTTGTACACTCCGAGTCTCACTATGTTGCCCAGGCTGGCCTCCAACTCCTGGGCTCAAGCGATTCTCCCCCTTGGCCTTCCAAAGTGCTGGGATTAAAGGAGTGAGCCAATCGCACCCAGCCACTGCGGCCTCTTAGATCTGCTTTAGGATTTGGAGCCTGGGGGCTTCTGTTCCCCAAGGATCACTAACCTTATCTGAGGCCCCTTTGGAGGGGTCAGGGCGCCCCCCTGGCCACGCCACACACTCAGAGCCAGATGCTGCCAGAAGCTATTATTGTTATTACCGGCCGGCAGCACCGGCTACAGCCACAATCATAAGAGGGAAATGGACTGAATCCCCGCACCCCAATCCCTCACCCACTCTGACCCGAGACTGCCGACCCAGCCTGGCATGTCCCAGCGCTCTTGGGGCCCCTGTACCACGCTGGTTCCTCGCCGTGGTGTCCCGCAGGTGTCCCGACCCTTTCCGCACTTCTAGGAGCCCACCTTGGGCAGCGGGGAGGCGTCGCCTGGGGCTCATGAGTTTCACGCTGTCATCTCCACCAGCTCCTACCTCCCAGGCGCCTGCCCTCCCGCACTATCAGGTCGTGCCTCCGAAGCATTTGGCAGATCTGAGCCCGGTCCCTGTCGCCCCTCCGAGGGAGCCTCACCCTGGCCGTGGACTAGAAGCAGCAGGAGACCACAGGCCACTGCGCGAAGTCTGTGCAGCCGCATGGTCGGCTCGCTGGCCTTGGTTCGCTGCCGGCGGACACGCTGCTTTTCACCCAGAGGCTGCCCCCGGGTCGGTCCAGCCGTGGATCAGTGCCTTGCCCAGCCTTGGAGTTTGGACTGGGCAGGGAGTGGGCGGGGTGGGCTGGCTTGGGCGGGGAAAGATGGGTCTGGGGAGCGGATTGAACAGTCATAGGTGGGTGGCGATCTAGTGGCAGGCAGGTCCGGGCACGGCCACTTCCCCTCTGCCCGGGCCCCTTTGGCATCCTCGGAAGGGGCTGCGCCGCTTCTCCAGTCACTCCACGATCTAGAGAATCCTCTCCTCAAACCTGTCCTTGTCCACAGGCCCGATGAGCGTGCTGGGGGATCGATAGGAGGGGGCAATAAACTAGAACTGGAGAACCCAGGAGGGCTTCTCTGAGGAGGTGCACATTCAGGATCCCCACAGATGGAGAAATGGGAAGGAACTTGATCGGGGTGAAGGAACCGCTTGAGCAAAGGCAGGGAGGAGTGAGGGCGCCCTTCATTCTGGAAGCTCCTCCTTGCTTTCGGGACTCAGTTTCCTGGGTTCCCCTTCACAGCCCCTCATCCCCTTACAGTCCAGGGTCTGAGGGTCTCCGCAGTCCCCTCCCTACTCAGTCACGCCCTTCTTTGAAACGTACACGTGACCACCGCACTTCTAAAGGAACGCCCCCCTTTGCCTCGGTGGCTTTCAGTTTCCTCATCTCCTGCGGAGACCAGGGCCATGGTCATTTATCCACTTGACGAACATTTCATGAGCACCTGCCGGTCAGAGCGATGCAGATCCGGCACTCCTGAGCCTGTGTTGCAGCAGGGGAGGCAGGCGCGTCACTGGGAGATTCCGAGACACTGGGAGCCCTGCCAGACCAGAGGCGACCAACCAGCCTGGGCATGGGAGTGTGCTGTGGTCTTGTAACTATGGGCCGTGCAGTGTCTGAAGCCCGGAGGTGGAGGTTGCAGTGATCTGTGATCACGCCACTGCATTCTAGCCTGGGTGACAGAACCAGATCTTGTCTCAAAAAAAAAAAGGTAGGGGCAGGAGGTAAATTTAATTGTAAGTTATTCCACCAGAAAGCTGTTAAAAATATAACTATTAAGTCTAAACAGTAATGCTGGAAACCGACTTTGGGAAGGTATATTGTAGATCTGCAGAACTGAAAAACATACAGAAACATGCATGCAGCCGGTGCTCAATAAATGCTTTCAGAATGTAGTGGGAACATTATGCACCAATCAGTGTTCATTGAAAGGAAAGTCTCCTCCCTTTCTCAAATTCAAGTCAGTCCTGGCTTAATATTATCCTTGTCTACCACCTGGTGGACAATATGGGCAATGTGGGTGTCCTGGTCTTTGTCCCAAACTTCACAGGGCTCTATAGTTGGGCTTAAAGGCCGTGGATGGAAAGAAGGGAGACTTTCCCCGTGGAAAACTGGTGCCCTGAGAGGCAAGATGGTCAGAGGCAGGGGCATAAGTGGATTATTAGGGTCTGTGAGACAGGAATACAGCCTTTTAATGACAGAGAGAATATACTTGGGTGAAACCAAGAGGCCGATTAAACACAATTGGCCACTTTTGCACACGAGATAAAAGATGAGGTTTTTGCAGAGCGGGGAAGGAGAAAAGTTTAGGGACAACAATGAGGTAAGTAGGAAAATAATCATGTGGATACACATGGTGAGTTCGTGGATGCTCAGGGGGTTGAAAGGTTGGCAGGGGAATTCTGAAAAGCGAGAGGACATCTCCCTGGATGGAGAGGCCCCTGGGAGCCAGAGGACAGGAATCTCTTCGCAAGTGTGCTAATATCCTGTGAGTATGGGCCTTACAGTGTCTGTAGAACCACTGAGAAGAAGAGCAACCTTCAGGAGACTGGCGACTGAGGAAGCAGCTTGGCTTTCCTGGCCACTGTGCCAGAGGCCCGGGCTCAGGGGCCTATGGACAAGTCCAATCTTGCTTCTGACAAAAATGGGGTGAGTCACCTCTGCAGGACATCGATAGTTGGGTGGGTGGTTTTTTTTTTTTTTTTTTTTTGAGATGGTGTCTCCCATTGTTGCCCAGGCTGGAGTGTAGTGCTGTGATCTCAGCTCACTGCAACCTCTGCCTCCAGTATCAAGCCATTCTCCTGCCTCAGCCTCCTGAGTAGCTGGGATTACAGGGGCCTGCCACCAGGCCCATCTAATTTTTGTATTTTTAGTAGAGATGGGGTTTCACCATGTTGGCCAGGCTGGTCTTGAACTCCTGACCTCAGGTCATCCCCCCAGCCTTGGCCTCCCAAAAGTGCTGGGATTACAGGTGTGAGGCACCCAGCTGGCCTAAGGTTGTCATCTATTAACCAAAGAACAAGTCCTTGCCAGACATCAAATGTGCTGGCACCTTCATCCTCGATGTCCAAGCCTCCAGAACTGTAAGCAATACATTTTTGTAATTATAAGGCACCCAGTTTATAATAGCAACCTGTAGTATTTTGTTTAAACTTTATATCAGTAAAGGAAACTCTATTTTTTTCAGACAGGGTCTTGCTGTGTTGCCCAGGCTGGAGTGTAGTGGTGCAATCACTACTCACTGCAGCCTTGACCTCCTAGCCTCAGTGATTCGCCTGCCTCAGCGTCCTGAGTAACTGAGACTACAGGTGTGTGCCACCACATCCAAATAATTTTTGTATTTTTTTGTAGAGATGGCATTTCTCCACGCTGCCTAGGCTGGTCTTGAACTGCTGGGCTCAAGCTCAGGAGGCCCACCCCAGCCTCCAAAAGTGCTGGGATTACGGGCATGAGCCACCACACCCGGCCTAACCGGTAATTTTATTTATTTATTTTTGAGGCAGGGTCTTGCCCTGCCGCCCAGACTGGAGTGCAGTGGTGCAATCATGGCTCACCGTAACCTCTGCCTCCTGGGTTCAAGTGATTTTCGTGTCTCAGCCTCCCCGGTAGCTGGCATTCTAGGTATGCACCACAAAGCCTGGCTAATTTTTGTATTTTTAGTACAGACAGGGTTTCACCCTGTTGTCCAGGCTGGCCTCAAACTCCGGGCCTCAAATGATCCGCCCACCTCAGCCTCCCAAAGTGTTGGGATTATGGGTGTTGGCCACTGCACCTAGCCTAGCCGGTAGTATTTTTGCTATAGCAGCTGAATGGACTAAGACACTAGGCATTCCGGTATCCAGGTTTTCTATTGGCCACTCACAGATATAAGAGCACTTGGGGCTTGTGGAGAGGCAGACAGAGGCTTTTTTTAGAATTTATTTTTATTCTTTCAGACCTCTCAGGGATGAACCAGACATAGGCTTCTCACACTCAGGTGTGGGCAACATTCTTGAAAGCACCTCCCTCAAAGTGGGAAAGGCCTGGGGGTTCAGAGGAGAGAAGAGAGAAGGCAGGGAGAAGGTGGAGATGAGGAAGGGAGGATGGGGCCCAAGGCTCAGTGGGGTGTTGGGGAGGGTGGGATTCCACTGGGTTTTGCCCATCCACAGCTCAGTGGGGGATCTATCGAGTGTGTCTAACAAGAGAGGAACCGTGGCAGGTTTGGTAGCTAACATGGTACAGTAGCATCTTCTATTCTCTTTTTTTTTTTTTGAAATGGAGTTTTGCTCTTCTTGACCAGGCTGGAGTGCAGCGGCCCAATCTTGGCTCACTGCAACCTCTGCCTCCCGGGTTCAAATGATTCTCCTGCCTCAGCCTCCTGAGTAGCTGGGATTACAGGTGTACACCACTGAGCCCATCTAATTTTTGTATTTTCCATATAGATGCGGTTTTACCATGTTTGCCAGGCTGGTCTCCGAATCCTGTCCTCAAGTGATCTGCCAATCTTGACCTCCCAAAAGTGCTGGGATTACAGGCATGAGCCACAGTGCCTGGCCTATTATTCTCTTTTTATTTTTATTTTTCTCATAGTTTTTTCCCTTTATATTTTGTTTGCTTTGCTTTTCAAAAATCTTTTTTACTTGTCATTGACTTGAAGCTCAAAACTTTCCTATTTAGTTTCTAATCATACACTCTCTTTCTCTTTTTTTTTTTTTTTTTGAGAAGGGGTCTCACTTTATTACCCTGGCTGGTCTCAAACATCTAGCCTCAAGCCATCCTCCCAACTCAGCTTCCCCAATAGCTGGGATTACAGGTATGAGCCCTCATGCCTGAGTAAGTTCTTAATAAATGCTTGCTGAATGGATGGACGGAATAATGAATGAATGGCTAAGTGAATGAAGGAATCAACTTCTTTCTCCTCAGTGGCTGTGTGTGGGCACAGCAGGCTGACCCTCACCTGTAAGCGAGCCGACCCCCTCCTCCCCAACACAGGGAGCTACAGCTCTGTGTGTCTCTCTTCAGGTTCCTTGAGCTCCTGGATCTTCTGGGACAGCGCCTTCTTCCAGAACTGGAGCCTGTGGGCCTTCAGAGCCCGGCCCACCACAGGCTGTAGGTTCAGCTGCAGGTATTGCTCCTCCTGGTCGAACAGCGGCCAGTGTGGCAGACCCTCGCCATTGGGGTTCCTGTAGACATGCCATCCCAGCAGGGCGTTATGAGGGTCACTCTGAGCCCCCGGAGCCCAGACCTCAGCACCCTGAGTCTGGTCAGGCAAGGCAGCCAAGCAGGCCAGGTGGGCTTGGGGAATGAGCGGGGAGGCTTCCAGAAACAGGAAACAAGCTAGTGTCAGCACCAGTGGAGGCGGGGCGGCCGGCTCTGTTGTGTCCCTCTCTCTGAGAGGGAGACCCTAACAGTGGCACAGCACTGGTGCCCACCCTCTAGGTAGACCGGAGAGATGGAGCGTGTCCACTGCCCCACACACCCCCACGCTGTCCGAGTGGGTCCCTGAGCTGAGGAAGGGGCTATCATGTGATGAAGGATGCGGCTGTGCTCATGAGGTCACCCCGACTAGGAGACTGCTGGATGGGCACAAGCCCCCCAACCCAGGGAGGTTGGGACAGGGGTGTGCCGTCTCACCCGTTTCGAGCAAAGTTGGCCCAGTACTTCATCATCTTCCTGCTTAGCCGCTCCTCCTCCTCAGTGAATTTAACTGCAGAAAGAAAGGGGACATGTGTCTTGGTCAGGATGTCCTACCTCAGTATCCCAGGTGGAGCTTGTCCTTGGCCCATTTGCCCTCTGTCCCCAGTCCCGCTTCTCTGCTTTTTCTCCCACTGCCCTCAGGAGCCAGCCTTCCCCTTTTCCAAACTTTCCCCTTAGTCCAAGCTCTGGCTGACTCCATCCTGGGCTCCTTCCTGGCCCCGAAGGCCCCTTTTTCCTTCTGTCTCTGGGAGTCATTGAAGAAACAAACATGTTGCTGAAACACCTGCTCTGCACCACGCCAGACACCCAAGGGTGGGGAGGGGCGGAGGGAGCACAGGCTACAGTCTGAAGAGTAGTTAATTCTAATCCTGGCGCAGCCTTTGGAGCTGTCAAACCTTGGACACCTGATCTCATCCTCTCTCTGAGCCTCAGTTTCCTTATCTGGGCAGTGATGACAATCAATCACCCTTCAGGGACCCACCAGGGTCCCAGCCCACCTCCCGGGAAAGGAAGAAGACTCACCGAAGTTGCCCCAGAACAAAGTTCCAAAAACAAAAGGAAGTTCATCACCATGGTCTGCCTTCACATGCAGCGGCCTGATGTTCTTGACCCAGCTCGGCTGATGCTGGAACTCGTAGAAGTACACAGGGGCCCGGGAACCTGTGGGGTGGACAGCCTGTGACACGGTGGCCCCTCCCCTGCAGCCTTCTTGCTCACCCATGGTGATAAGACACCTAGGTCCAAAGCTGGCTGGAATCTGGACAGCGGGGTGAGGAGCCCCAGGCTCGGGAAGGAGCAGAGGAAGAGACTTGGGATAAATCATGGCCTCGGACTTCTTAGCTGTGTCATCTTGGGCAAGTCACTGAAGGTCCCTAACTTCAATTTCCTCATCTGTGAAATGGGGAAATGTCTGTCTTTTGGGCTAGCCATGAAGATTTACTGCAATGATGGACATCAAGTGTCTCAGGGGCCCAGTAAAAATGAGTGGGGACTGGAAAAGCAACAGGTCTCACCTGGAACCCACAGCCCTGAGCTGTACCCCTGCCAGCCAGGCCTTAGGTCCAAATATACTCACACTGAAAATGTGCTACTTGGAGGGCAGGGATCACGAACATGGAGTCCGCCATCATCTCCTGGAACTGGGCTTGGAGGGTCTGGGGATCCCCATTGTCCCCAATGTACTCCTCCATCAGCAGGTCACCAAATGTAGGAGGCAACATCTACCCCAGGTGGATCAGGAAAAGGCAGGTTAGTCTGGTTGCCAGGGGCAGGGAGGAGGTGGCCTCAGGCTTGGGGAGATGGACCATGAGATGGAACAGGAAGGGGGAGCAAAGGCGAGGCTCTGAGGTGATCCCACCCCCAAGCACACACACACCTGGGCCTTTGCTCATAGCGGTCACTACATAGGCAGGGTATCTGGGGGTTGAATTCCCTCTGTCTCGGGACAAGACAGGAGCCCGTCTCCATTGACGAGGGACCCCAGGAGCCTTACCATTAGCCTTAACATTTCCTGCAGAACAGCCTGGGAGGCCTCTCTGTCCATTTCCTTCTGGGTGTCATAAATACTTGTGACCTAGGAGGCCGGGAGAGAGTCAGTAGTTGAGGATGGAATAAGCCTGGAGCTCTGAAGCCCTGAATACCCCCCACTACCAGATGGGCTCCCCAGGCACTTGAGGACTTGGGTTGGGCCTCACATTGGGGATGACCCAGCCGAATTCATCGTTGTTGACACCAATGATGCTGGGAACAGGTAGAAAGTCGGCAGAGGCCAGCAGCTCCTGGGGGTGCCTGGGCAGGAAGATCCCATCCACCACTCCGGGGATCATCATGTGGAAAGGCTGAGGGGAAATGCAAGGTCAGGGAACAAGATCAGGTCCCAGACATCTTCTGATGCTGTCTGAGTACCTTCCACTCCTTCCCGGTTCATCCCCGGATGCTCATATCCACCCCAGGAGGTCAATGCCTGGCTCGGGCATGCACCAACCTTCAGTCCCCACCCAGGGCTATGACACTCAGGCATGCAGATGAGGTACTGTGCCCAAGGAATATGAGGGGCATGCAGGCCTGCCAGCACCATGCCTATTGCACCCCTTCCTCTACACCCACATCCGTTTAGACCAACCTTGTTAATTGCAAGAATGTCCTCTTTACTCTTGCCCCGCAGGCAGCCCACCAGGGCCTCAGAATCAACTTGGTCACAGGCAGACAGGTTGGCCACCACCTGCAAAGGGACCAGGCAGGGGCTGGCTCATCCTTCCAGGTAGAGGAGAGGAGTTTGCCCAAGGCCCTGGCCAAGGACAGGGGCACCCCAAATCTCAGAGGGTACTGTGTATGAAGTCCTGCAGTTCTGACACTGTTCCACCTCAGAAGTCCCAGACATAGGGGCCATCCCATCTGCCTAAATGGTTCTCCTCATGATGGGGATCCCTAGGGTGACAACTTTGCACAGAGGTCACAGAACAAACTTGGCCTCTGCAATGGCAGAAGGATGCGCATTCTGACCCTGGAGCCCCCCAGCAATTCCACGGTAGGCAGCAGCTCCTGGGGCATGCTCCCGATGGCCCTAGTCATCCCTGTTTAACAGACAGAGGCTCTGAGGGGTATGAGGGGAGGGAGCAGGCCTAGGCCTACGCAGCTGAGGGCACTCACCGTGGAGATGACATCAGCTGAGCTGGCAATGAGGCCAGGCAGGAGGGCCACGCCACTCTCCATGATGGCCCCATGGAAGAGTCCTTGGGATATGGGGGACACAACAAGTGAAGACACGCTCGTGCCACCCGCAGACTCGCCAAAAATGGTGACACGGTCAGGATTGCCTCCAAAGTGGGCGATATTCTGCTGGACCCAGCGTAGTGCGGCCACTTGGTCCAGGTAGCCCCAGTTGCCGGTTGCATGTTTGTCTCCAGTGCTGAGAAGTAGCAGAGACAGGGATCATAGGGCTGTCCTGACCCCACTCAGCCCACGTTGCCCAGCCCAGCCCTAGTCTCACCTGAAGAAGCCTAGGACACCCAGGCGGTACTGGATGGTGACCACCACCACGTCCTCCAAGGCGGCCAGCATGGAACCATCATACATGGAAGCCATGCCAAAAACAAGCCCACCACCGTGGATCCACACCATCACCTGGGGAAATCAAGGCAGCTACCACGATGTGCCCACCCAGCCAGAACCCCAACTAGACCAACCAGTGCTTTGCCTTTGTCTACCTCCCCATTAGAACTCCAGCACAAATTCATTACGTGGGCCACAGACTAGGCACCCAAGATCTAACAGGAAGACCAGGACTCACATCTTTTGGGATCGACCCCCTGTATCAAAGCCTGGTTTTATTAGTCCCAGGAAACTCGCCAAAGTGAAAAGAAAAGGGTTATCTCCCTGATGGCTCCACATGAACATTAATCAAAAATGTCCTTAGCCTGAACCACATAGTGAGACCCTGTTTCAACAGAAAATGTTTTAAAAATTAGCCAGGCATGGTGGCATAGGCCAGTAGTCCCAGCCACTCGGGAGGCTGAGATGGGAAGATCATCCAGGAATTCGAGGCTACAGAGAGCTACGTTCATGCCACTGCATTCCAGCCTGGGCAACAGAGCATGATGCCATCTCTAACAAAAAAGTTTTTGTGTGTGCCCATTCTCATAGGCCCAACGGATTATCCATGGCTGGGGTTCTTGGTCACCTCAAGGTGCAGCCCTTGGGCACTTGAGTGGATCTCCTGGGCATGCGTTGGCTGGGTGAGTCCTGGGTCCAGCCCAGAGCCACAGCCTTTGACCTCTGGGAGCAGCCAGAACTCTGTGACCCCATGTCCAGGGGCCAGCTGCCCAGCCTGGGTAAGGAGCATTTCTTGGACCTGGTAGTGAGAAACTTCTCAGCAGTGTCCACTCTGCAGCAGGGCCTGAACTAATATTGCCTTTCTAGCTTCTTGCAGAAGAATTGTCCTCCAACCCGCAGGGAACTGTGTGTCCAGACACCCACCGGCAGGTTAGAGCCTTCATGGCTATAGGCTGGCGTGTAGATGCTGAGGTACAGGCAGTCCTCAGACATGGAGATGGAAGGGATGGTCACATTGACTTGGTTCCGAACCTCTGATTCCATTATGGTGAGGTCCTGTAGACACCTGGTAACCAGGGCAAACAATCAGTCCAGCGGCCAGATCATGGCCAAAACGAGACCCTGGATTCAGATGTGCTCCCAGCCACCCTCAGATCCTTCCCACAATACCCTGCACACACATGATCCCTCTCAAAAATCCCTTCCCACCAAGTTACAGTCCACAGGCTCTGGGGAAGCTGGGATGGAGCTTGGACTTCCAGGGAGGCCTCGAGGTTATTGAGGACCTTGGGTATCATTCCTCCCAATGCTGGAAACCTTGACTCTTAAGGGTTTCTATGAGGACCATTGGCTGCATGTGTTGACTTTCACCACTATATCGCTGTACCCCCACAGGCCTGGAACAGGGGAATAGCCCACATATGTGTGCCACATGAGTGAATGGATGTTAATTTCTCATGAGAAGGGCAGTGGGATGTCCCTCATCCCAAGTCTAAACTTTCAAAAACTCATCATTCCCACATGGCCTCCAGTTGGAAAAATATACACATCTCTTGGCCAATGGCTCCTGGCCCCGGCAGTGGACACAGTGACTGTGGAGAGTGCGGGTCCCCAGAAAGCTACCCCTACTGTTCTCTTCAGCTATTTTAAATATCTGCCACTAGAGTTAGGGGCTCCTACAAGGTTCATAGAGCCAACCCGAACCTTTCCCAGAGACATCTGCCACTGGTGGCAGGGAAAGCTCGGCATAACCAGAATCTGGGGAGATATATGTGTCTGCCCCTCCCTTCAGCACCTGGAGCCAATGTCCTCTGAATGCCAAGCCCTGAGCCAGGAGTCTGAGAAGTTATTCTGCCCTCCCGAGCCTCAGCATGCTGATCAGAAAAATGCACATGGGAATCCACGAAACTCAGAAGGAAAACTGGCTGTGGGGGTTTAGATGAAATGACAACTGCAGCCTAGCTGAGCTCAGAGCACCCCCACCCCTGCCCCAGGGCCTGGAGTTCCCTGGACCCCTGGGAAAGCTTACACAGCCGGATGGGTAGTTCCATCCCTCACACCACTCCAAGATTCAGGGGGCTCAGGGGGTGCAAATCGCAGCGGACCTAGAGGTGGCTTGGCAAAGGGAATTCCCAGGAAGGTATGGACCCCGGCATCGGCGCCCTTGACATGGACAAGACTCCCCAGCACCTGCCCCGTGTGTGTGGTCCGGATGGGACTGGCAGAGTCCTGGCCTGTGGGCAGAGAGACAGACATCACGGTTGGGTTTGACCAATCGACTGCCCTCCCAGACTGTTGGTATTGCCGCCTCCTTGCCATCCTCAGCTCAGCTCAAGGGATCCTGATCTATAAACATGGGCTTTACAAACTTCCTGCCTGTAACACTCCCTTCCTGCTCTGCCTTCCTGGGCCTGTCTCCTTCCCACCAGGCTGAGGCTCCTTGGGGCCAGGCATCATCGTTCAGCCCTAGGACCTTCAAACAAAGGGTCACATGTTCTTGATGGGACTAGAGTATCCTTTCAACTGTGTGCCAGGTCATGTGACAGTAGGATGATGGTGGGAATTGGGCAGGCAAGGTTCCTGTCCTCAGGGATGTCATGCCCAAGGTGGCAAGAAATGACATAAAGAATGCATCCTCGAAACTGTGAGTGATGTTGGTGAAAAGAGCTACAAGAGAGAATTATGGCTGTGGCTGGGACAGAAAAACCACTGCGCCTGGCCTGGGGACCCTAGTGGAACTCTGTCTCTGAAACAAAATCAAGAAAATAAATTAGCAGGGTATGATGGTGCATGCCTGTAGTCCCAGCTATTTAGCAAGCTGAGGTGGGAAGATTGCATGAGCCTGGGAGGTTGAGACTACATTGAGCTGTGATTGCATCACTGAACTCCAGCCTGGGTGACAGAGTGAGAACCTGTCTCAAAAACCAACCAACAAACAAACAAAAAAACACCGCCTATCTGCTGTGGGGATCAGGCAGGGAGCAATTAATTGAAAATCACCTAACAGAGAAAGTCAGTCCTCTTAATAGATACAGAATTTCTACAAACAAAGAATATGCCAGCTACACAAAAGGAAAAGCAGCATAGGAATATGTTCAGAATAAGCGATACAAATTCAGTGTCTCTCAAATAAACAAAGAGAGCTTTACCTCATTTATAGTAGGAGAAATGCACATTGAATTCTCACTGTGATGTCAACCACTCGTTTTGTGGTATCACAACAAGCAAGACAATCAGACATTACATATTTTCTATCAGAAGTATGCAGCACCACATGTGAAGTAGCCCTCCAAAAAAACAAAACAAAATAAAACCTAAAACCCAAATCTGATTATGCCTCTAGAATATAAATACAAGTTACAGGGTCGACAGGAGACAGAAGAACAGTTAAGAAGACTCCGCCGGGACGCAATCAGCAAAACCTGAATGGTGGGATCCTCTCCAGAACAAATAAACTGGTTTCTTCAACATGCAACAAAATTTAGAAAGAAAATAAAAGACAGGCAGAGGGTAAATCTGAAGACTGAAAGAGATTCAAGAAGCACATAAAAATGACAGAGGATAATAAGCGTTGGTAAGGATGTGGAAAACTTGGAACTTTCATACATTGCCAGTGGGAAGGTAAAATGGTGCAGCTGCTTTGGAAAACAGTCTGGCAGTTTTTCTGAGATTAAACATAGAGTTGCCATATGACTGAGCAATTCTACTCCTAAGTATAAAACAAGAGAATTGGCCATGCATGGAGCCTTATGCTGGCAATCCCAGCACTTTGGGAGGTCAAGGTGGGTGGATCCCCTGAGGTCAGGAGTTCAAAACCAGCCTGGTCAACATGGTGAAACCCTGTCTCTACTAAAAATACAAAAAATACTCAAGTGTGGTGGTGTGTACCTGTAATTCCAGCCACTTGGGAGGCTGAGGCATGATGATCCCTTGAACCCTGGAGATGGATGTTGCAGTGAGCCTGGGTGACAGAGTGAGACTCCATCTCAAAAAAAAAAAAAAACTACCAACTTGCAAATTATGAACTTTATTTAATCCTGATTTATTTTTTAAAAACTTGTATTAATACAAGTATCATTTATAAATATTAAAGAACACTTGACTATATATTTGATTAAATTGAGAACATATTATGTTGTGGAAATACACACATACATATATATGTTCCTTTTCTTTTAGTAGGACATGATGAAAGATTTACAGATGATATCACGTCTGGGATTTGTTTCAAATGATGGTGAAAGAGAGAGGTGGCCATCCAGAAAACACCAGGTTATATTCAACCTGAGAAAGCTGATTTAAAACAAAAACAAGATCTTCGTCATTGCTGAAGGCGGACAATGGGTACATTGGATTTGTTATACTACTCTTTCTACCTCAGACTTGGCTCATCCTTTAGTGCTGTGCAGCCCTCGAGCAGCCTTGACCCTCTCTGTGCCTCAGGGAGGTTCACCTGCTATTATTATTCCCACTAGCTCCCACCTGCCTGGCATCTTCCCTTTTGGAATCTCAGGTTCTGCTTTCTGTAAGATCTGAGCCCAGTTCCATAATAAAAAGTCAAAAAACAGACCAGGTGTGGTGGCTGACATCTGTAATCCCAGCACTTTGGGAGGCCGAGGCAGGTGGATCACTTGAGGTTAGGAGTTCAAGACTAGCCTGGCCAACATGGTGAAACCCCATCTCTACCAAAAGACACAAAAATTAGCTGGGCATGGTGGTGCGTGCCTGTAGACCCAGGTATTTGGGAGGTTGAGGCATGAGAATCTCTTGAACCTGGGAAGCAGAGGTTGCAGTAACTCGAGATGGCACCACTGCACTCCAGCCTCAATGACAAAGTGAGACCCTGTCTCAAGAAAAAAAAAAAGTCAAAAAACGAAAGCAGCCTTAGGGAGCTAATGCCACCCTACACCTGTCAGTTCAACATGGATCAATATGTTTGATGCCACCTGGTGTGGGTGAGCCCAGGGTCAGTAGACATTTACAGACACCAGAGAGGACATTTTAACAATGTCTCCAAGTCAAAAGGCCCATTCCTCTCCCCAGTAACACGCTCCTACACACGATTCCTTGCTGGAGAGGATGTCTATCCAGGTAATTCTCTGTGGCCACTGGCCACTGATGCCTGATGTTTGTTACGGCAAAGGACATCACCTGCTGAAATGTCCCTGGTTAGAGACCTGATACATCAACTCATGTAATAAAGAGATTCATTACTTGCTTCATCCTTGAGAGAAGCCCTTCCATTAATCAGTATGAAGAAGCTCTACCATGTAGGGGTGTGTGGAGGCCACCCCTCGTGTTAGAAAGTGGAAAATCCTGGCCCCAGAAAGTGGGTGAGTTTATGACCATTTAGATGAAAATCAAGGACAAGTGCACACATCTATTCTTGTGTAAACTGCTGGGCACTGTGTGTACTGCAGTGTCAACAAGCAGTTTCCAGTGTGGGCCATGGGAACTTTGATGGCCCCTGAGGAGAAGCCAGGACTGGTTGGGTAAAAAGAGTGTGGCACACATCACCTGTACCCTCCTATGGCTTGTCAATTATTTTTTCTGAATGTGGGTCCAATCCAAAATTTATATATATATATATAGATATACATATATAGATATACGTATATAGATATATGTATATATATATACATATATGTGTGTATATCTATATATGTATATCTATATATTTGTCAGACAAGGTCTCTATCTGTTGCCCAGGTTGGAGTAAAGTAGTGTGATTACAGCTCTCCACCTCCTGGGCTTGAGATCCTCCCACCTCAGCCTCTTGAGTGGCTAGGAGTACAGCTGTCTGCCACCATGCCTGACTTTTTTTTTTTTTTTTTTTGGTAGAAACCAGTCTTGTTGCCCAAGCTGGTCTCTAACTCCTAGCCTCAAGCGATCCTCCCATCTCTGCCTCTCAAAGTGCTGGGATAACAGGTGTGAGCCACTGCGCCTGGCCCAAAGTATTTTAAAAGGTAGCCATCTGTGAGGCCAGGCAGATCTTCCTGCCTGGGCTCCTGGTGAATTCTAGAATGTGGTCAAGGGCAGGCATGGGAGGAAGCCCTGCAGGAGTGCACCATGGGGTGGGGGAGCATGGACTTCACCTGGGCAGATTAAATTAGGAAAGGGTCGGGAGAGACAGTCAGATCATACACAGGAGAGTTTCGGGTGAGAGGACCAAAGGCCGAAACACTCCTGGAGCTTCTGATAAGGGTCTGGAGAAGCCTGGCAGGCACACAGAGCCTTCACCTTTGCCCTGGAAGCCAAGCTGTGCCCTTCCCCAGGATGACGTAAATGGTGTCAGGGACACCACGAGCTTTTTGGCTTTTTTTTTTTTTTTGAGACAGATTTTTGCTTTTTCACCCAGGCTGGAGTGCAGTACTGGGATGAAGGCTCACTGCAGCCTCAACCTCCCCTGCTAAAGTGACCTCCCACCTCAGCCTCCCAAGTAGTTGGGACTACAGGTCACCCTCCCCTGCTAAAGTGACCTCCCACCTGAGCCTCCCAAGTAGCTGGGACTACAGGTCACCCTCCCCTGCTAAAGTGACCCTCCCACCTCAGCCTCCCAAGTAGCTGGGACTACAGGTCACAAGGCACCACAGCGCACTAATTTCTTCTAATTTTTTGTACACACCGAGTCTCACTATGTTGCCCAGGGAGGCCTCCAAATCCTGGGCTCAAGTGATTCTCCCCCTTGGCCTTCCAGTGTGTTGGGATTACAGGCGTGAGCCAACCGCACCCAACCACTGCAGCATCTTAGATCTGTTTTCGGATTTGGGGACTGGAGGCTTCTGTTCCCCAAGGACCACTAACATTGTCTGAGGCCCCTTTGGAGGGGTCAGAGCGCCCCCCTAGCAAAGGACGCCACACACTCAGAGCCAGATGCTGCGAGAAGCTGTTATTGTTATTACCGGCCGGCAGCACTGGCTACAGCCCCAATCATAAGAGGGAAATGGACTGAATTCCCGCACCCTCAATACCTCACCCACTCCAGCCCAAGGCTGCCGACCCGGCCTGGCATGTCCCGGCGCTCCTGGGGTCCCTGTACTCCGCTGGTTCCTCGCCGTGGTGTCCCGCAGCCCGACCCCTTCTGCGCTTCTAGGAGCCCACCCTGGGTGGTGGGGAGGCGTCGCGTGGGGCTCACGAGTTCCACGCTGTCATCTCCACCAGCTCCTACCTCTCAGGCACCTTCCCTCCCCGCACTGTCAGGTTCTGCCTCCGCAGCATTTGGCAGATCTGAGCCCGGTCCCTGTCACCCCTCCGCGGGAGCCTCACCCTGGCCGTGGACTAGAAGCAGCAGGAGCCCACAGGCTACCGCGCTCAGCCGCGCCCGAAGTCGGTGCAGCCGCATGGTCGGCTCGCTGGTCTCGGTTCGCTGCCGGCGATCACGCTGCTGTTCACCCAGAGGCTGCCCCAGGTCGTTCCAGCCGTGGATCAAGTGCCTTGCCCAGCCTCGGAGTTTGGACTGGGCAGGGAGTGGGCGGGGTGCGCTAGCTTGGGCCAAGGAAAGGTGGGTCTGGCAGGAGAGCCGGACTGAGCAGTCATAGGTGGGTGGGGATCTAGTGGCAGGCAGGTCCGGGCACGGCCACTTCCCCTCTGCCCGGGCCCCTTTGGCATCCTCGGAAGGGGCTGGGCGGCTTCTGTAGCCCCTCCGCGATCCAGGGAATCCTCTCCTCAAACCTGTCCTTGTCCACAGGCCCGATGAGCGTGCTGGGGGATCGATAGGAGGGGGCAATAAACTAGAATTGGAGACCCCAGGAGGGCTTCTCTGAGGAGGTGCACATTCAGGATCCCCCCAGATGGAGAAATGGGAAAGAACTTGATCGGGGTGAAGGAACCGCTTGAGCAAAGGCAGGGAGGCGTGATGGCGCCCTTCATTCTAGAAGCTCCTCCTTGCTTTCAGGACTCAGTTTCCTGGGTTCCCCTTCACGGCCCCTCATCCCCTTACAGTCCAGGGCCTGAGGGTCTCCGCGGTCCCCTCCCTACTCAGTCACGCCCATCTTTTGAAACGTACACGTGACCGCGGCACTTCTTAAGGACCGCCCCCCTTTGCCTTGGTGGCTTTCAGTTTCCTCACCTCCCGCGGAGACCACGGCCATGGTCATTTATCCACTTGACAAACATTTCACCAGCGCCTGCCGGTCCGAGCGATGGGGACGCCGTACTCCTGGGCCTATGGTGCAGCAGGGGACGCAGGCGCGTCACCGGGAGGTCCCGAGACACTAGGAGCCCTGCCAGGCCAGAGGCGACCAACCGTCCTGGATACGGGAGCTCCCGGCCAGCCTGACTTCCAGGAGGAAGCGGTGTGGGGATCACCTCCGACCGCCTTTAGTGCCCCCTGAGACCTGGCTCTGGCCTCTACGTTTCAGCCCGCTACTGGCTCGCACGACCCAGCGCCGCCAAGGTCCCTTCTCAGCGCCTTTGCTCCAGCGACCATCATGTTCCCGAGTCGGAGCGGCCAGCGCCGTGGTCACGGATTCTCTCACACCTCAGGCGGAGAACCCACAACGCGGCGTGTCCCTCGCGCGACCCCGTCGCCACGCCACGCCCCCTTCCCGTTCTCCGGAAGTGCGCGGGTAGGAGCGGAAGCGCAGGCCTGCTGGGATCGGCGGTGGTGGTTCCGCGATGGTAGGCGGCGGCGGGGTAGGCGGCGGCCTCCTGGAGAATGCCAACCCCCTCATCTACCAGCGCTCTGGGGAGCGGCCCGTGACGGCGGGCGAGGAGGACGAGCAGGTTCCCGACAGCATCGACGCACGCGAGATCTTCGATATCCGCCGCTGCTGGGCGCGGGCGGGTTCCGGGGGCTTGCGGTGGGGGGAGCAGTGATGTCGAGCAGCTGGTGGAGCCGCATCCCAGCAGGGCGTTCTTGACAGAGGGTTCTGAGTGGGCAAGGGCGTAGAGTCCCTTTTCCTTCACTTCCCACATCTGATTCGCTCCATCAATGACCCGGAGCATCCACTGACGCTAGAGGAGTTGAACGTAGTAGAGCAGGTGCGGGTTCAGGTGAGTCACTTCCGAGGGGAGCGAGTTGTTCCAGAGAGTCAGAAAGGTTTCTGTGCACCAGGAGCTGGCGTGCTCTACGCTCACGAACACTGAAGGGTATCTTAGGGAAGGGAGATTGTGCCTATTTTATGGGTGTTGAAACGGAGGCCCATAGAAGTTGGGTGATTTGCCCAAAGCAACAAACTAAGAAGAGGGGCCTTGGGCTGAGGGTGGTTGACTCTTGACATCTCCCCTCCACAACCAGGTTAGCGACCCCGAGAGTACAGTGGCTGTGGCCTTCACACCAACCATTCCGCACTGCAGCATGGCCACCCTTATTGGCCTGTCCATCAAGGTCAAGCTTCTGCGCTCCCTTCCTCAGCGTTTCAAGGTAAGTTGGAGCTGAGCCCCGGGAGTGGGACCAGGCATTGAGGGTCTACTGCTGAGGATGGGGACTGGGAGAGCATGAACATGGAGAGGACATCAGAGTGGGGCCTGGAAGGATCCCCATTAGCAGAGAGGAAACTGGGAGGAAGCTTTCCAAGTCGATGTGACAAGAATAAAGATCTGAGCTGGAAAGTGGAGAAAAGTATTGAAGAGTGTGGCAGGAAGGGCAGCAGGGAGCGGCAGATGGGTTTGGACCAGGGGTGGGGCACAGGCAGCACTTTAAGTCAGCAGTAGTGGGCCAGTTCTTTGGACAGAATTGGAATAGCTAGGGCCGGGCGCGGTGGCTCACGCCTGTAATCCCAGCACTTTGGGAGGCTGAGGCGGGTGGATCACCTGAGGTTAGGAGTTGGAGACCAGCCTGGCCAACATGGTGAAACCTCATCTCTACTAAAAATACAAAAATTAGCGGGGGGTGGTGGCATGTGCCTGTGGTCCCAGCTACACGGGTGGCTGAGGAAGGAGAATCAAATTGAACCTGGGGGACAGAGGTTGCAGTGAGCCAAGATCACTCTACTGTACTCCAGCCTGGGCAACAGAGCAAGACTCAGTCTTGAAAAAAAAAAAAAAAGAATTGGAATACTTGTGGATGGGTTTGGGGTGTAACGGAAGGGCCAGAGTCCAAAGGCATGATTAGGAGGAAGGATCAGCTGGAAATGGTGCCTGAGGGTCTGGGGGCTGCAGGGAAAAGTGTGGGTCGGTGGGTGGGTGTTCAGGCCCTGGTTATCTCCCTCCCAGATGGACGTGCACATTACTCCGGGGACCCATGCCTCAGAGCATGCAGGTAAGTGTGGACTGGTGGTGAGGGTGTTGGCCCGGGCACCCCCTAAGCAGTCTGAGGCTTCCCCCTTGCACAGGAGTCTATGGGCAAGACTGGGGATGGGTAACTGCATGAGTGAAATTGCCAGAGACTCCTCAGTGTAGGTTATAACCTAAACCAAAGCTGGCCTGACAAGACTCTCCTGTGCTTACCATGTCCTCTTCTCCCAAATCCCCTCTCACCAAATATACAGGACCAGAATGTGTCAGGCTTCAGCAGCGCAGGAGGCAGCCAGGGGGAGGGATCCTAACAAGGCAGATTAGGTGGGCTCACGTGGTTGAAGTAGCCTGATCAAGATGTGGGGTCCTGGGAAGGAGGTGACAGGAGGGCTCTGTTGCTGTGGGGGACAGATCCTATACAGAGGTTCAGAGGTAGGGCTGGCTAGCACTCTGGCCAGAGCCTAGCTTTGACTCTGCCTTCCCCACACCCTCCTTCCCACCTAGTGAACAAGCAACTTGCAGATAAGGAGCGGGTGGCAGCTGCCCTGGAGAACACCCACCTCCTGGAGGTTGTGAATCAGTGCCTGTCAGCCCGCTCCTGAGCCTGGCCTTTGGCCCCTCAGCCTGCATACTGTTATCCTGGTCCCAGCTCCTGCCAGGGCTCTTACCCTTGTTTTCTTGAGTCACTCACAATGAGAAACTAACATTTTGTTTTTTGTAATAAAGTTAATTTATATTCAGTTCCCAGCGTGCCTTGGTGTCTTTCATCTTGGTGGAGTCATTTGGAGTTTGAGGGGGGATGGTGGTAGTAAGTGCCTCTGAAGGGTGGTGTACTTGCAACTTTTCGTAAAATAAAATCAAAATGGAAAGAGTAGTGTATGAATGTGCCTGTATGCCCACCACCACCACTAGAGTCAACAGTTGTTGACATATTGCAACACTGGTCTTATTTATGTGTGCGTATGTAAATATCATTAAGTAAGCTGCAGAGACTTGACTCTTCACTTTGAAGTACTGCAGCCCCTATAGTCAATATAAGCCTGTATAGCCACAATACTTTTATCTGATCAGAAAATGAACAGTTCCTCAATACCATCTAATACCCAGGCATATCTGGATTTCCCTAATGTGTCATTCATAGTTGTTTTTGTTTTGTTTTTGAGACAAGGTCTTACCCTGTTGCCCAGGCCTAGGAGCAGTGGCAAGATTGTAGCTCACTGCAGCCTCCAACTCCTGGGTTCAAGCAATCCTCCAGCCTTGGCCTCCCAAGTAGCTTGGATTACAGGCATACACCACCATTCCTGGCCAAATTTTTTTTCTTCGAGGGGACAGAGTCTTGCTCTGTTGCCCAGGCTGGAATACAGTGGCACAATTATACCTTTCTGCAGCCTTGACTTCCTGGGTTCAAGGGATCCTCCCACTTCAGCCTCCCGAATAGCTGGGACTGCAGGCATGCACCACCATGCCTGGCTAATTTTTAATTTTCTTGTAGAGACAGGGTCTCCTAGGTTGCCCAGGCCGGTCTCTAGCTCCTGGGCTTAAGTGATCCTCCTGCCTCATCCTCCCAAAATGTTGGGATTACAAGTATGAGCCACCCTAACCAGCCGAATTTTTTTTAAAATTTATTTATTTATTTATTTATTTTTATTTTTTATTTTTTTGGGTAGAGATGAGGCCTTGCTGTGTTGCCCAGCCTGGTCTTGAGTTCTTGTCCTCAAGCAATTCTCTCACCTGGTCTGCCAAAGCACTGGGATTATAGGCTTGAGTATCACACCTAGCTGTTTTTCAGTTTTTTTTTGTTTTTTTTTGTTTTTTTTTTTGAGACGGAGTCTCGCTCTGTCGCCCAGGCTGGAGTGCAGTGGCGCAATCTCGGCTCACTGCAAGCTCCGCCTCCCGGGTTCACGCCATTCTCCTGCCTCAGCCTCTCCGAGTAGCTGGGACTACAGGCGCCCGCCACCAAGCCTGGCTAATTTTTTGTATTTTTAGTAGAGACGGGGTTTCACCGTGGTCTTGATCTCCTGACCTCGGGATCCGCCCGCCTCGGCCTCCCAAAGTGCTGGGATTACAAGCGTGAGCCACCGCGCCTGGCTGTTTTTCAGTTTTTTTAATTCAAAACAACATTTTGTTAAGAGGTAGTGTATTGCTCTGCCACCCAGGCTGGAGTGCAGTGATATGATCAGAGCTCACTGTAGCCTCAACCTCCTAGGCCCAAGTGATCCTCTTGCCTCAGTCTCCCGAGTAGCTGGGACTACAGGCATGTGCTACCATGCCAGGCTAATTTTTTAATTTTTTGTAGAGACTGGGTCTCCCTATGTTGCCTAAGCTGGTCTCAAACTCCCAGGCTCAAGCCTCACAAAGTGCTGGGATTACAGGTGTGAACACCATGCCCGGCCCTTTGTCTTTTTTCACAGTGATTTTTTGGAAAAGTTCAGAGAAGTCCCAGTCCTGCAGTCTGATTTGTTCCTGATATGTGTTGCCTGTAACTGGAAATTGATCTAAAGGCCTCAATGAGTCCAGGTTTGAGCTTTTTGATGAAAACCCTGCCCAGGAATGGCATATATATTTTATAAACCCACTAGTAGGTGTGTGATGCCAGCTTTTGCTGCTGTTAGTGATGGCCATCTGGTCCCTGGTAAGGGCAGTGACATCAGACTTCTCTGTTGAAGGGAACCTGAGGCACCCTCTCAATCAGCCCTCCCAAAGGCGTGTGTCACCCCCAGTGTTGAGTAAGAGGGAAGCTCAGCACCGTGAAGTGATGTGCTCGGGTCTAAGGCCTCTGCCTCCCCTTGGCCCTGTGCCCAGATTGCATTTGGACAGACTGTAGGGCTTAGACCTTGGCTTAGCCGCTTAGGATCACTTTCCCAGGGGAACATCCTTCCTGCCTTAGTCTCATTCTCTGAGGATAAATGGCAATATTAAGAAGCAGTGCCCAACCCCACCTCATCCCTACTGAGGCCCAGATGTGATTGTGGGCAGAGAAACCTCAGTAGGGATCCTGGCCATTTTGCAGATCTGTTCTTGAGGGCCTGCTGACAGCATTGAGCCTATCCTAAGAATGGAATTCAGCCGAGGGCTTTACACTTACTATCTAGTTAGTTCTCCATCCAGCCCTATGCAGCAATTGCTGTCCTCTCTCTCTCTCTCAGGCGTGTGCCATCGCACCTAGCTTGCTATTCTTTATCCCCAATTTTTGGACAGGAAATGGGCTTCTAGAATAAATGTAGTCATTATGCATGGGTTCTACATCCATGGGTACAACCCACTGTGGATCGAAAATGTAGTTAGGCCTAGGATGACTGTATCTGTACTAGACATGTACAAACTTTTTTTCTTGTTATTCCCTAACCAATGCAGTCTAACAACAACTTACAATACATTGTATTAGGTATTACAGTAGTAATCCGGAGATGACTTAAAATATATGGAAGAATGTGCAGAGGTTAAATGCAAATACTATGCCATTTTATATAAGAGACTTGATCTCAGCCACTGAAGTTGAATTTAAAAAATAAAGTAAAAAAATATGAAAAGGAGTTAGTTAAGTATTCATGGATTTTGGGATTCATGGGGATCCTGGAACCAATCCCCTGTGGATACCAAGGAACAACTCTAATTTGCTTCTCTTTTTTTTTTTTTTGAGACGGAGTCTCGCTCTGTCACCCAGGCTGGAGTGCAGTGGTGCAATCTCGGCTCACTGCAAGCTCCGCCTCCCGGATTCACGCCATTCTCCTGCCTCAGCCTCTCCTAGTAGCTGGGACTACAGGCGCCTGCCACCACGCCTGGCTAATTTTTTTTTGTATTTTTAGTAGAGATGGGGTTTCACCGTGGTCTCAATCTCCTGACCTCATGATCCGCCCGCCTCGGCCTCCCAAAGTGCTGGGATTACAAGCGTGAGCCACCGCGCCCGGCCTCTAATTTACTTCTCAATACGTCTAGCCGGGCACAGTGGCTCACACTTGTAATCCCAGCATTTTGGGAGGCTGATGTGAGAGGATCGCCTGAGCCCAGCATTTTGGGAGGCTGATGTGAGAGGATCGCCTGAGCCCAGCAGTTTGAGGCAAGCCTGGGCAACATAGCAAGATCCTGTCTCTAAAATAAAATTTTTGTGTGTAATTAGTGGGGAATGGTGGTGCATGCCTGTGGTTCCAGCTACTTGGGAGGTGGAGGTGGGAGGATCACTTGAGCCCAGGAGGTTGAGGCTGCAGTGAGCTGTTGTGCCACTGTACTCCATCCTGGGTGACAGAGCAAGACCCTGTCTCAAAAAAAAAAGACTTCTGGCTAGGGAGTAAAGGAGGCCCTGAGCAGCTTGATAGGTGCTGTGCAGCTGGCAGGGGGCGCCGTTGCCTACAGAAGGGGCTAAGCCCATCCTGAACCCCAACTCCTATTGCCCCCACTCGGCTCACTCTTAGGAGGGAGTGGTCTCACCACCTAATGACCAAGAGGAGGTGCTAGATCTGGCTACCTAAGATCAGAGAGGTGAAGCCATCAGCCCCTATTGCCCAGAGCTGCTTCATCTGTGATAGGGGGATAGTCATGGCAACCACTCGGGACTGCTCTTGGGAGATTTAAATGGGTCTAGGCCTAGCTCTGATGATCTAGGCACTGTATCCCGCACAGATGAGGAAGCTGAGGGCTCCAGAGAGGCAGGGTGAGCAGCTGAGCCCCGGGGAGCCTTCCCAAGCTGAAGGCCTCACCCTGCGACGTGTGTACCTTCTGCCTGACAGTCCCTGTCTGAGGTGGCCATGGCGTCTGTGTTGAGCTGGGGACAAAGGGAGTCATGGGGGCGGCAGGTGTGGTTGAGTCATTTGGCTGGCCTTCCTGGCAGCCAGGCCATGGTGGGTAAGGGACACCAAACTGCTCATGCCACAGCTGATGTATCAGATAGTTCTCTTGTCACTCTTGACTCATCAGTGCCTGGCCCCTGGCTGCCTGCAGGGCCACCATCTGTGCATCCTGGGCCAGTGCCCAGGGAACTTTCTGGAACCCCAGATGCTATCTGAGGACACGGGTACAGGGGGTGGTGAAGTTTGAGGTTCCTGAAACCCTCCACCAGGTATCTCTGGCTCTGCTGTTTCTGGCCTGTGACCCCTCAGGCCTTGGTTACCATGTCTACAAAATGGGAACAACAAATCATAGCTTGAGTTTGACCCAGGGATTAGATGACATGTATGAACATGCCCAGCCATGTCTATTTTTGCTCATCATCCTGCCCCCAGCACAAGGGCCTGGCACACAGTAGGCATTTAGTACAGGACTGCGGAATGAATGAATGCATTGGGCCTTAGAACACAGCAGAGGCCCTGGGGCCTGAAGGCTGTGGTGTGAGGAGGGGGTGGGGACACTGAAGCCCAGCCCAGTTCCTCTGCAACATCTTGTCACCTGAGGGAGGGGGAAGAGTGTGGGGTCCTGCAGAGAGGAGACATGGGTATGGGGCTAGGGCAGAGGTATCTGCATTGTTCCTGAGACCTCTGCCCCACTCCTGGACAGACCACCGTCCTGGAGAGAGTGGAGCAGAAACAGGAGAGGGACCACAAATTCACCTAACCTGCCCCATCCAACCAAGGATGATGATGATAAACGTGCTCTTAGTGAGATATTACTGTGTGTCCAACTTGAGCCAACTACTGTGCCTCTGCATTTCATGTTTGTTTTGTCTCATAATAACCGTCAGGAAAGGATGATCCCTGTTCTACACTGGAGAAACTGAGGCTCAGCCTAGATAAATGGACACAGGTGAAACAGCTAGCAAGGAGCACAGCTGGGATCTGAAGCCCGGGTGGACCTAGGAGTGGTTCTGGCCTCAGTTTATTCCTCCTGGGCAGCCATGCTCAGCCCAGAGAGCTGGGAGGACCAGGTGATGGGAGTGGGGGTGTCTCAAGGTCGTGTCCTGGTGTTAATCCCTGGGGCCCCTGGCCATATCTAGCTTGTGGTGAGTGTCTCTGGCCTGTTGGAGCAGCCACTGGAATGCCTGGGGCTTGAGTGGCCCTTTGTGGATGCAGTTCCCTTGGCAATGAAGAAACACTGCTGAGGTCAAGAGCTCAGATTGCCAGAGGGGAAACCCAGCCCTCCTTCTTTGCATGGCCCCCTGCTGGGAAGGGCCACAGCTACCCCCCACCCTCACCCTCTGCCAGACACCTAGGGGCTCTTTCCAGTGGCACAATTGTGGGGTTGGAGGGGGCACAGGCAGCCCAGCCAGGATTCCTCATGGGAAGTGTGTGCTGGCTCTTTAGACTTGTCTGCTAATGGGAAGCTCTGCCCATAACTCCCTCTTCCCACTGGAGTTCATTCAGGAAGCCAGAATCAGCATGGGGATGCTCAGGCCTCCAAGATCCCCTAGGACCATGGGCAGGCCACCCCTCAGCCCAGCTTTTGCCTACTTTGGAGACCTCAAGGACAAGAGGGCCCTAATCTTACCGAGCCAGGTCCTCCTCAATCCGAGGGCTTCTTAGGCATTGCCAAGGAAACTGATGCAGCAGCCAAAGAGCCTGGCCCAGGTCTCCATGACAACCTACTACAACCCACCAGGGTCCATCCATCTGTGATGTCACCTGAGCCCCAAATGGATGCCCTCCCACCCCCACCACACTTGTCACAATCAGATGTCACAGTCTGATAGCAGGTCCCTGTCACAAAATACCTCACAGCCTGACCTGCAGCCCTCACACCCCTGAGAGATGAGCAGGGAGCTAAGACACTCCTCATGCCTTGACCACACCCTGTGTTTATGCCCCTCTTGGGTGTGGGCCTGAACCTCTAGGCCCTGGATGTGCCCTGGGTGGCTGGCTCAGCCTGCAGCTAGAGGGAAGAAGGGAGACCTTGACGACTCAAAGTGGCTGGCTCCAGCTGGCATTCAACACCCACTGGCCTGGATTTCCCCAACTCTGGGCAACTTCCAGTCCAGGAGCAGAATAACCAGGGCCAGGGCCAGGGCTGGGGCAGATTATTTATTTTTAGCAGAGTTGCTGGCAGCTGCCTGGTGGGTGCTGGGAGGTGGGATGGGGACTGAGTTTAATCCCTTCTCTCTTCTGGGCTGGGGTTTCCTCCCCGGGATTCAAGCAGGCATCTCCACCTGCAACACTGTCAGAGCTGCCCCCACCCCCAGCAGCCCTCTTAGGGCCCCCAGGGGCTCATGGGGTGACACCAACCCTCACACTGAAGGGTAGGCTCGTTAGGGAGAATCTTCAACTCCAGGATGGGGAGGGAGTGGAAAGGATTTTGTGTGAATTTAGGACACCCCCTAAATTCTAGCTCAGACCTGAGCCTATGGCGAGTGGGTGTCATGGGCAGAGAAGGGGGATCTCTGTCCAGCCTGTAACTAGTTTACTTGCTAAGAGGACGAACCGGGACTTGGGGAGAGGGAAGGGAGAATTCACTCTCACGGGGCCAGACCGAATGCTTCTCCAGAGGGCAGTTGCTGCTCTTGGCTGGTTGAGTTTACCCCGCTGCCTGCCTCCCCATCACGTACTCCCCCAGCAACCTCACTCTCTCTCTCCTTCTCACACACACACACACAGCCCCGGACCTCGCCTACCGGTCAGCCCCTCTATTCCCAGACAGCTACCGCTACTCCCCTGGCGGGTAGGGCGGGGTGTCGGGGGTGTGAGGTCCGAGGAGGAGGTGGGGGATTCCCCTGGTGGGGGTGGACAGACACGTCAGCCCCCGCAGCAGCGCGGACCGGGGGCGGGAGCGGGGGCGGGTGGAGGCTTAAATAGGTGGCTCTGGAGCCAGAGCCCAGTGCGGGCTGAGAAGGCGGTGGCTGCCGCAGCAGCGGCGGCGGAAACCCGAGAGTCCGAGTCCGGACTACGAGTGGGTGGCATCCTAATCCCGATCCTAGTCCTGAGCGTGTCTGTGTGCGAGTGGGTGAGTGTCCTGGAGGAGCGGGGTCGGGGCAGCTGCAGATGGATGCGTCAGGTCCGGAGGGGTCCCGGGTGAGGGCTCCGCGACCTCGGGGCTGGGGGAGGGCTGCGGCGGGACCTCGGCCGGAGCATCCCGTCTGACTCCAGGTTGGGCAGGTGCGCCCCGGGTCCCGCCTCCCTCGCGGCTTACACAGCCACCCGGGTTCCTGATCCCCTAGACGGCCCCGGACGCGATGACCCTGAACGGCGGCGGCAGCGGAGCGGGCGGGAGCCGCGGCGGGGGCCAGGAGCGCGAGCGCCGTCGGGGCAGCACACCCTGGGGCCCCGCGCCGCCGCTGCACCGCCGCAGCATGCCGGTGGACGAGCGCGACCTGCAGGCGGCGCTGGCCCCCGGTGCCCTGGCGGCGGCCGCGGCCGGGACGGGGACCCAGGGTCCCAGACTGGACTGGCCCGAGGACTCCGAGGACTCGCTCAGCTCAGCGGGCAGTGACTCAGACGAGAGCGTTTACAAGGTGCTGCTACTGGGGGCGCCTGGCGTGGGCAAGAGCGCCCTGGCGCGCATCTTCGGCGGTGTGGAGGACGGTCCTGAGGCAGAGGCAGCAGGTGAGGGGACCCAGCTGTTCAGGGGAGGGACGATCAGGGGGCTAGGACTAGGGGCTGAGACCGGAACTCAAAGCCGCAAGTACCGTGGAATTATTGTTATTATCATTGTTATTATTGTTATTGTTATTATTATTATTATTTTGAGATGGAGTTTCCCTCTTTCGCCCAGGCTGGAGTGCAGTGGCCTCGATCTAGGCTCACTGCAATCTCCGCCTTCAGGTTTCAAGGGATTCTTCTGCCTCAGCCTCCAGAGTAGCTAGGATTACAGGCGCCCACCACCCCACCCGGCTAATATTTGTGTTTTTAGCAGAGATGGGGTTTCACCATGTTGGCCAGGCTGGTCTCGAACTTCTGACCTCGTGATCCGCCCACCTCGGCTTCCCAAAGTGCTGGGATTACAGGCGTGAGCCACCGCGCCTGGCCAATAGTGTGGAATTCTATTGGCGCTTTCGGAATCATGCCTCTACCTACCCATTTCATAAATGGGGAAAGGAAAGAAGAAGGGACACCCCCCAGCCTTTGGTAGGGAAGAAATGCCCAGAGTAGAAGGCCAGGGCATAGATATGGCTACTCTGTGGGATGGGACCGGACATCCCTCCCTGCCTATCAGGGACAGGTCAGAGTTTCTAACCAGAGTTCCTCCTGTAAGAGAGGAGCCCTAGGTGGCCAAGGTCCCCAGGGAGCAGGACAGTCAGTATTCTAACTCAGGCCACTGGGTCAGAGCCATCTTGGGACCCAGGAAGCAGAAGGGCAGGGGGCATTGAAGCGGCCACCTGGGACATTGCTAGCTTGGGGGGCATGTGGGTGGAGGTCAGGCACACCATGCCCTCCAGCTCCCACTTCCCTGCCTGGCACTGCTGTTGCCACATACCAGCATCTGCAAGTGGAGTGGAGGGTAAGGAGGGCTCTGGGGAGGAGTTGGAGGGTGTGGCCAGAACAGGAAACCTGGCAGCAGGGGCTTTGACAGTCAGCTGGTAACCTGTCTACTGGCCTCCTGCCTAGGGCACACCTATGATCGCTCCATTGTGGTGGACGGAGAAGAGGCATCACTCATGGTCTACGACATTTGGGAGCAGGTAGGGTGCAGGCTGAGACCCAGGGCAGGGGAGGGAGGAGTGAGTTGGGTTAGGGGTCTGGGAGTGCCAGGCTCGTGTCGGGGGCATGAGGACTGTTGAGCAGATGTGTGTGTGTGTTCCCCAGGACGGGGGCCGCTGGTTGCCCGGCCACTGCATGGCCATGGGGGATGCCTATGTCATCGTGTACTCAGTGACGGACAAGGGCAGCTTCGAGAAGGCCTCAGAACTGCGAGTCCAGCTGCGGCGTGCACGGCAAACAGATGATGTGCCCATCATCCTTGTGGGCAACAAGAGTGACCTGGTGCGCTCTCGTGAGGTCTCAGTGGATGGTGAGTAGGCGGCAGGTCGCAGGGGGAGGGAGCACCCTTGATCCAGGCAGTCTTGGCTCAGCTTGAGTCCCCGCGGATCATCAGAGGCTAAAAATGTTCAGAAAGAAAACTGGCGGGGAGGGAAATGGGAGACAGCCGGTGCCTGCTCGCAGGGCTCCGGAAGGCCCCAGAGGGCTGGTGAAAGAACCAAATCTGATAGGGGAGCTGGGGACCACAGGGCCCTCCTCTCCTGCCCCTCTAGGTCCTGGCCTGGCTGGTTGGGGGGTAAGTGGGTGGAAGAGAGTGTAGGGGAACAGGCCAGGAGATCAGAGCCTGTGTCCTAGGTCTGGGCCATTCTTAGAGTAGACTTGGCTCCGGGGAAGACCCTTCCCACTTGGCCTCAGCATCCTTTTCTGTGGTCCCCAGTACTGAGCCCCTCAGAGGAACCCAGCAGTGACTTGGTGATCTTGTCCCCGCAACCCCAGTCCACTGGATCATTCATCGTGATATAACCTCGAATTAAAAAAATACTAAGTTGTGCCGGGTGCGGGCCGGGGGATGGCTCACGCCTGTAATTCCAGCACTTTGGGAGGCCGAGTCGGGCAGATCACGAGGTCAGGAGATTGAGACCATCTTGGCCAGCATGGTGAAACCCCGTCTCTACTAAAAATACAAAAAATTAGCCCGGCATGGTGGCAGGCACCTGTAGTCCCAGCTACTCGGGAGGCTGAGGCAGGAGAATGGCGTGAACCCAGGAGGCGGAGATTGCGGTGAGCCGAGATTGTGCCACTGCACTCCAGCCTGGGAGATAGCGAGACTCCGTCTCAGAAAAATAATATAAGATACTAAGTTGTCCAACATAGTTCTCATTTTCCTGTGTTTACTACTGTCGTACTTTGTTTAAACATCAGGCTTCAAATTATTTCAATAAGTGGATCTCCTTTTGAGGGCCACTGTTTTAGGGGCTCCTTAAACGCAGGCACTCTGCCTACTGGGTGACACAGCAGTGCCCAGTACCCTCAGTACAGGAGCTGGGGTCTCTGTGTTTTCGGGGAGGACCTTGCAAATTCTCGAGTGGCAGCTTCCATGGGTGGCCAGTGTTGGAGGGGGCTCCTCACTCACCCACCCTTTGTTTACTGGTGCCTGCCTTTCCCCACCCACACAGAGGGCCGGGCCTGCGCGGTGGTCTTTGACTGCAAGTTCATTGAGACATCAGCGGCATTGCACCACAATGTCCAGGCGCTGTTTGAAGGTGTCGTGCGCCAGATACGCCTGCGCAGGGACAGCAAAGAGGCCAACGCGCGACGGCAAGCAGGCACCCGGAGGCGAGAGAGCCTTGGCAAAAAGGCGAAGCGCTTCTTGGGCCGCATCGTAGCTCGTAACAGCCGCAAGATGGCCTTTCGCGCCAAGTCCAAGTCCTGCCACGACCTCTCGGTTCTCTAGGTCCCACCCGCTCCCACTGTGGTGGGAGACGAACGGAAGGGTTGGTGGGCTGGCCCAGCCAACTGCCCCAGGTGCCTCAGAGCAGGCTCAGACTCTGGGTCCCTCGGAGCTGCCAGCCGGGCACCCCCAACCTCATGGTCATGGACAGATAGACAGTGCTGCCCTGAGAGGTGGCTCCCAGGGGCCAGTGAGGGCTGGGCCCACAGAGATGCATGCGCAGGCTCATATGCGTCCCAAGAAGCCGCAGCGCAGCCGCGGGGCAGGCCTGTGTGCCGGGAGAGGACTCTGCCTTTTTTCACAGCCCGGGTGTGCCTGCCCTGGAGGGAGGCTGATCAGTGCGGTGGCTATTTGTTTACATGCAGATTTTTGTAATAAAGGCTATTTCCTGATAGTCATGGCTGTTGACTCTCTTTCCTCCTATCTGGGCGCTTCAGGAGCTGGAAGGATTTCTGAAGTTGAGGGGTGGGGGCTCACTGCCCCACCCTAGTGTGTGGCCATGATGTGTTAATGTGAGGGTCCGGATATAGCCAGCTGGGATGGGCATCGGGTCTGGTTAGGAGTTCAAGGAGCAGGAGACACAAACCCCTCCCAGTCCCTGTTATCCAGATTCTTCTCTTTCTGCACTGGGGCCTGGTGTTGCCCAACTGATTGAGGGTTCAATCACCTCACTGTCCATAAAGGGAAACTGAGGCTGCTCAAGGGAACACATTCTGCCCTGGGTCTCACAACCAGGCAGGAACCCTGGGTCTCACAACCAGGCAGGATCTGGCTCCACAGCTGGTATTTCTGCCCTGTTCCCTCTTGAGGGGCTGGAATCAGCTGAGGTTAGGGATAGAGACCTCGGAAGGGTGGTTTGTGAAGGCACACACAGCTCCACATGGCTCCTCCACCTCTTCGCTGGGGTTGAGCTACTGAGGAGGCCCTCACTGTTCTCTCTACCATGAGTATCCAGGCCAGAACATTCCATGCTCAGCATTGGCTAATTCAGTTTTGGTGGGAACAGCTGCCGGGAGCCCGCCCTGCCTGGAATGAGAGGTCTTGCATTTGTATAGGAAGGTGTACTCATGCTTATGTTTAGGGATGCACCTGTCTCCCTGCCCACCCATGCCCATGGCTCCCTCACCCTCGGCACAAGTGCTGCTAAGAGTTTTTATCTACATGGTCTCAGGAAAAACCATCCCCATTTGGTGCCGGGTGGGAAGTGGCTGAGTGGGTACTGGTATACAGGTCTGCCCATCTCCAAAGCCTGGAGGCAGCCTGGGGCGAGGTGGGGGGCAGTTTCTAAGAAGGTTCTGGGCCAAGGTCCATACATTCCTTCCTTAGTTCAATGTATTCATTCCACAGACTCCAGGGAGCCTTGGCAACCTGGTTAGAATCCTGATTGCAGCTTGTTGAATGGCAGGAGGAGGCTTGAGGGCTGCCCCTCCATATACAGGGGAGTGCTGAGATTCACCCACGTGCTCCCCAGGGCAGAGGTAACTGCTCAGAGCTGTTGCTGCTCTGCCCCTCCTCCCCACATACTTCAAGGAATGCAGAAGGCATGGTAGTTTCAGAGCAAGTGAGGGTCCCCAGGCCTTCCTGGCTGTCACTTATTGACTGTGTGACCCTAGGCAAACCACTCAGCTTCTCTGTGCCCCAGCGTGTGACACGGGCACAATGGCCCTTCAGAACGCAGTATGTGGCATAATGAAGGTATGTGCTCAGAGCAGTGCTGGGCGCAGAGCAGGAGCTTAACACGTGTGAAAGCCCCTTCAACCTCCCCACACTGCACTGCTCCAGGCTGGGTGCCAGAGTGACCCTGAAGCAGGCACTCAGCTTGTGACAAGGCTGGGGGCAGCTGGGGGTAGCTTCTGGCCTGAGAGAGAGACTAATCAGATGTACCGTGGGAAGGACTTCGTGGGGACCATGGGAAGCTCCAAGGCTGGGGAGGGACTGGAGACCCACTTCCCACCCTCTCCCCTCGTTCCAGACTCCCAGGCCCCAGAAGCATCTCCTGGCTCTGCTTGGCTGCCCTCATTGCGGGGAGAGCCCCTGTTCAGCCCTGCAACTCCCTCAAGGTCACCTGAGCCAGTTTAATCTTCTTAGAGGCACGAGACTGCCGACTGTCTCAGCCCTGTCACTGTTGAGTGGCCAATGTAAGGACTTCGGGAGCTCATAGGCTGCTGCACTCCCCCACCACAGGTCCCCCTCGGGGGGTGGTCTGGAGCCCCAATACCCACTTCCACTCATGCACTGCTCACCCATCCTTTGCAACCTCCAGCTCCTTGTCTTAGTTCCACAAGCCATGGGGAGCTGCCAGGGCAGAATGAGAGCCAGGTCATTCCTGAGTCCCTGAGTTCTGCTCTCAAAGGGCTCCCAGTCTAATGTAAGAGGCAGACAATGACAATCTGGTGTCCTCTGTGTATTAATAGAGATAGCACATGGCATGGCGTGAGGGGGAGGGGCATTGCCAGAGGAGGCTCCTGAACAAGCCTGGGAACATAGGGGAAGTTTCCTGGAAAAAGGAACATTTGAGCTGAGCACTGAAGCATGAGCAGGTGCTTACCACACAGATGAATGAGTGGGAAGGGTGTTCCATGCAAAAGGAACAGAGTGTGCAAAGGTGTGGCTGCAGACTCTGGAGCCTGGGAGATAAGTGAGACCAAGTCTGGAGCCACAGAAAAAGCAGTGTCCAGACCCAGAGGGCCAAGGAATACCTCCTGGGCTGTGCTGGGGTCGAGGGAGTGCCAGGCCAACCATCTCCCCACCTCCTGGGGCTGGCAGTCACGGATGCTGAGCAGCTCCTAGCTTTCCAAAGTCAATGAGTAACTTGGGGGGCTGGGCAGGGCCAGGCCTGCTGCTGTGGGCCCAGTGGCCTTTTCCACTCCTGAGCAAGCGTGGCTGAACCCTCCTACCTGATCAAGTGTCCTGCCTTGCCCCACCCAGCCCAGCCTGGCCAGAGCCCCCTGGAGAAGGAGCCCTCTTGCTTGGCAGCTGGACCTAGGGAGCCAGTCTTGGGTGCTGGAGGGTGAGGGGCTGGGAGTGGAGGGGAGGGCATGGCTGAGGCTGGGGTTGGTGTCGGAGAAAGGAGAAACACTGCCCTGTCCTCGTCATCTGGGAAAGAATTCTCAGGGCCTCATCTTAGAGGGGTTGTTATTTTATCGCTGCTCTGCCTGCCCAGCTCCATGACAAGGGCTGGGAAATAATGAGACAAGGGCCGGGCTCCTGCTCCGGGGGCTCTCCTTGTCTAGAAGGTGGCAGTGGGAGGCAGGACAATCCCAGAGGCCCTGAGCTAGGAGGACTCCTCCTGTGGTCAAGTCCTCTGTGACCTTGGCCAGACCCCAGCCTTCAGGCCTTGCCTGCAACAAGAGGTGACTTCAGGAAGTGACCCTCCAAGTCTTCAGGAACTTTCCAGCTTCAAACTTTTGTGATTTGGGGGGTTGCTAGAAAATTACCACTTTGGGATCTGCGACCTGGGGAGGCTATGGCGAGAAGGAGCTGGAGGTCTAGAGGTGAAATTCCGATAGAGTACTTGATGGGCCAAGAGCCTAGATGCAAGGTGGCTGGGCCTGGGGGCCTTGGTGGGCCTGGCCAAGGAGCAGGGCACTACCCTGTAGGAGATGGGGAGCCTCAGCTCCTTTGGAGGGGAGGAAGAGGAGGCTAGTCTGCAGTGCGATCCCACTAGTTGTGTGTGTGGGATGGAAAGCCCCTCCCCACCCACCTGGGCTGGATCCTCACTGCTGTGTCCCTCAGGCCTGTCCTGACCATGGTCCCTGCCTGGCTGTGGCTGCTTTGTGTCTCCGTCGCCCAGGTGAGCTAGGCCCTGCCTCCTCTCCTTCAGGTCTTGGCCTTGGGGGTTGACACTCTTGCCCCCAACTCCACCCAGACCAATTGCACTGACCATGAGAACGGTGCAAGGCATGGGAGGGGTCAGAGCTGGGACTACAGAGCTACCGTGGGATGAGGAGGTCAAAGGCCAGAGTGCGGGTGGATGGACTAAGGTATGGCCAGGCCCTGGGAGGGGGCAGAAATTCCCCTCTTCTGTTGGGTCCCAGTGCCCACGCAGGAAGATAGAGCCTGGTGACAAGGTGAGAATCCTCCCACAGGCTCTCCCGGAGGCCCAGCCTGCAGAGCTGTCTGTGGACGTTCCAGAAAACTATGGTGGAAATTTCCCTTTATACCTGACCAAGGTGAGCCGGAGAGCTGGGGTTGGGGCAGGGGGGATCCCTCCCCACAAAGTCCTTCTCCTTCCTCTGGCACCCTTCCTCTTGCTGTTTCTCTTTGAAACCCTACTTTCCAGAGAGTATGTACATGTTATACAGGTTGAATGTCCCCTATCTGAAATGATTGGGACCAGAAGTGTTGCAGATTTTGAATTTTTTTTTTCAGATTTTGGAATATTTGCATATACATCATGAGATATCTTGGGGAATGGAACCCAAATCTAGATACGAAATTCATTTATGTTTCATATACACCTTATACACATAGCCTGAAGGTAACATTACACATTTTTTTTCTTTTGAGACGAAGTTTTACTCTTGTCACCCAGGCTGGAGTGCAGTAGCGTGTTCTCAGCTCACTGCAACTTCCACGTCCTGGGTTCAAAAGATTCTCCTGCCTCAGCCTCCTGAGGAGCTGGGACTACAGGCATGCACCACCACTCCTGGCTAATTTTTTTTTTTTTTTTTTTTTTTTGTATTTTTAGTAGAGACAGGGCTTCGCCATGTTGGCCAGGCTAGTCTCGAACACCTGACCTCAGGTGAGCCGCCCACCTTGGGCTCCCAAAGTGCTGGGATTACCACTTTGGGATTTGCGAGCTGGGGAGGCTATGGCGAGAAGGAGCTGACGGTATAGAAGTGAAATTCTGATAGAATCCTTGAGGGGCCAAGAGCCCAGTGTGAGTCTGCTCCTGGGCGAATATTTTTAATGATTTTGTGCATGAAACAAAGTTCTGACTATGTGTTGACTGTGACCTGTCTCATGAGGTCAGATGCGGCATTCTCCACTTGTCACGTCATGTTGGTGCTCAAAAAGTTTCAGATTTTGAGTATTTCAGATTTCAAATTTTTGGCTTAGAGATGCTCAACCTGCAGTGGGAATGACTAACAGATTTTAATCCTAGTGGAGAGTAGAGCTTTAAGTTAAAGAACAAGTTTCAGAAAGAAGGGCAGAGGGCCGGGCGCGGTGGCTCACGCTTGTAATCCCAGCACTTTGGGAGGCTGAGGCGGGCGGATCATGAGGTCAGGAGACCGAGACCACGGTGAAACCCCGTCTCTACTAAAAATACAAAAAAATTAGCCAGGCGTGGTGGCGGGCACCTGTAGTCCCAGCTACTCGGAGAGGCTGAGGCAGGAGAATGGCGTGAACCCGGGAGGCGGAGCTTGCAGTGAGCCGAGATTGCGCCACTGCACTCCAGCCTGGGTGACAGAGCAAGACTCCCTCTCAAAAAAAAAAGAAGGGCAGAGAGTCAGAGAGTTTTGGGGAGCATCAGGTCCAGGGAAAAGAGTTCTGGCTCTGAGTCTCAGTCCTGATGCTTACTGGCTGTGTGACCTCAGACGTGAGCCAGATGTCTCTGAGACTCAGTTTCCCCGCATGTAAAATGAGGCCATCAGGTGGAGGGGGGCATTTCCCAGGCCTGGCCACCACTCCCTTCACTTCTATTCACTTCCATCAGTTGCCGCTGCCCCGTGAGGGGGCTGAAGGCCAGATCGTGCTGTCAGGGGACTCAGGCAAGGCAGCTGAGGGCCCATTTGCTGTGGATCCAGATTCTGGCTTCCTGCTGGTGACCAGGGCCCTGGACCGAGAGGAGCAGGCAGAGTACCAGCTACAGGTATGGCTGGGCCAGGTGTAGGGGAGAGCAGGCAAGGCAGGGCCAGACGCTGACTCCCCTTCCCTGCCAGGTCACCCTGGAGACACAGGATGGACGTGTCTTGTGGGGTCCACAGCCTGTGCTTGTCCATGTGAAGGATGAGAATGACCAGGTGCCCCATTTCTCTCAAGCCATCTACAGAGCTCGGCTGAGCCAGGGTACCAGGCCTGGTGAGTGACCAGGACAGCCAATTTACAGTAAGGTCAGGTGGGCCTTGATGGAACAGCAGAGAGCGAAGAGATGGCCAGAGAGTTGGCATAGGACAGGGCAGCCATTTCTATCCCATTTCTTTTTTCTTTTCTTTTCTTCTTTTTCTTTTTTCTTTTTTCTTTTTTTTTTTTTTTTTGAGATGGACTCTCACTCTGTTGCCCAGGCTGGAGTGCAATGGCATGATCTCGGCTCACTGCAACCTCTTCCTCCTAAGTTTAAGCAATTCTCCTGCTTCAGCCTCCCAAGTAGCTGGGATTACAGGCACCTGCCACCACACCCGGCTAATTTTTTGTATTTTTAAAAGAGACGGGGTTTTGCCTTGTTGGCCAGGCTGGTCTAGCACTCCTGGCCTCAGGTGATCCACCCGCCTCGGCCTCCCAAAGTGCTGGAATTACAGGCATGAGCCACCACGCCTGGCCCATCCTGTACCATTTCTGTCCCATCTTGTTCCTCCCTACTCCACTGAGAGTGCCATCCACTCTTGGCTTTAGTTTGCTCATCTAGGAAGTAGGACGAAAAGCTGTGGCTCATCTCCAGAGTCCTGATGTGATGATGGATAGGGAAGAAAGGACAGAGGAGAAATAGGAGAGGCATGGGAGACTCTCCCCACCCTCTCTATCCCTTACAGTTTACCCTCCCACCGTGAACCAGGCATCCCCTTCCTCTTCCTTGAGGCTTCAGACCGGGATGAGCCAGGCACAGCCAACTCGGATCTTCGATTTCACGTCCTGAGCCAGGTTCCAGCCCAGCCTTCCCCAGACATGTTCCAGCTGGAGACTCAGCTGGGGGCTCTGGCCCTCAGCCCCAAGGGTGAGCCCGAGAAGGATGTGCTGGGGAGGGAGGGTCAGAGAAGGCTGGAGAAGGTGGTATCTGAACCATAAGACAAGCATGGGTGGGAGCTTGAGAGGTAAAAAGGGAGGGAAGGGCACTCTAGGTGGAGAGAGCAACAAGGCAGGAGGGTGTGGAGGCAGGGCCAGGCATGGAGAGCTAGGACATGGTGTGAATGGAGGGCCTCAACTCCACACTCCATGGAGACCTGGGCCTAAGGGACAAGGATAGGAACAGTCTAAGGGCTTATAGCTAAGATGCTGCTGGGCGACCTTGCGACTGATGGCAGAAGAGACTTGGACCTGGAAGCTCAGACCAGAGGCATGAACTAGGGATGGAAAGAAAAGTGAATCAGACATCATCATAGCCAGCCACACATTCACCCATCTACCGCCCAACCACTTACACAGTCAATCCAACCACCCATCACTCATCCAAACACTGTCCTATTCACATAGTCAAACTCCCATCCACCTACCAAGTCAACCACCCTTTCATCCAACCACTCTCCTATTCACACACTCAAACTCCTGTCCACCTACCGAGTCAACCACCCATTCATCCAACCAACCCATCAACTACCATCTACCCACCACCTCATCCTGGTCATCCACCTACCCCTCTAGTCTATCACACATTCATTGTGTGGAGAGATATGGAGGTGGCTTTGCAAACTGTCGTGTCGTGGTTGGAGGCTCACAACAGTGCTTAAAGTTCCTCTCTTCCCTTGGCCAAGAGAGTGTCCCAATCACCTGCCGTATGCTTGGTTTTGTGTCTGGTGTCTTGCTGAGAATGATGCCCTGGCCCCTGCTCCCTGGCTGCCTGCTCCCTGGCTGCCTGCTCAGCTGACCATCTTCCTTGTTCTAGGGAGCACCAGCCTTGACCATGCCCTGGAGAGGACCTACCACCTGTTGGTACAGGTCAAGGACATGGGTGACCAGGCCTCAGGCCACCAGGCCACTGCCACCGTGGAAGTCTCCATCATAGAGAGCACCTGGGTGCCCCTAGAGCCTATCCACCTAGCAGAGAATCTCAAAGTCCTATACCCACACCACATGGCCCAGGTGAGTGAGTGGCTGTCAGTGCTGAAGCAGCCCCATGGATGGTGCAGCCAGGCCCGAGTCTCATGGATATTTGGGGGCTGGGTCTGGAACCCACATGACCCCTGCTCCTCCCTCCACTCTTCCCATTACTTCCCACTGTGGACTGGGGTGTTCAAGGCCCCGGACGCAGGCCCACAGCCCCTAGCCTGCCCTGCCATCCTCTAGCAGGCGTGACTCTGTGCTCTGACCTCTTGAACTTGCCCAAGGCTTCCTCAGGGAGAACAGCTGTCACCTCTTGCTGCCATGGGGATTGTCACCCCGGGCCAGGAATGTCTCAGGCCTCTTCTAGGAATGCCCTGGGGTCAGGCCCAGGCTGAGAGGGCAGAAAATAAAGTAACCTGGTCACTCAGGCACTTTGGGCAGGTTCCAGGCTTGGACCAGGGCAAGGCCACTAACAACATGTGCCCTGAACAGAAGGATTCCACCTGGACTCCAGGCCCAGGGAGGGCAGCACCTTGCCTGGGTCACACAGTTGGGGCTCAGGCTCCTCAACCAGAAATCAGATGGGGTGCAAGGGCTGACATGGATCGTTCCTGCCCCTTGGCCCGGGGTGTCCCCCCCAGGTACACTGGAGTGGGGGTGATGTGCACTATCACCTGGAGAGCCATCCCCTGGGACCCTTTGATGTGAATGCGGAGGGAAACCTCTACGTGACCAGAGAGCTGGACAGAGAAGCCCAGGCTGAGGTGATATGAACGGGGAGCCAGGGATGCAGGCTGGGGGTGCTTGGTCAGGGTCCAGTTGGCTTTTGGGGGTGTCACAACTACAACAGAGGCTGAGGCAGTGGGAAAGAGCCCCGAAGAGCTGGAGCTGGCCCACCAGAAGGAAACTCAGAGCCAGGCAAGACTGGAGCTGCCCTTGGTCCTGACCTGAAGCCCCCTACTGCCCACCGCAGTACCTGCTCCAGGTGCGGGCTCAGAATTCCTGTGGCGAGGACTATGCGGCCCCTCTGGAGCTGCACGTGCTGGTGATGGATGAGAATGACAATGTGCCTGTCTGCCCTCCACGTGGCCCCGCAGTCAGCATCCCTGAGCTCAGCCCCCCAGGTGAGCTACAGGATGGGAGAGGGACGAAGTCTCTATTAACCACCTGGTCTCGCTCTTCTCTCGGATAAGGACCCAGCCTCAGGCCCCCATGTCAATGTCCCTCCATAACACACGCACACACACACGCACGAGCTCAAGTTCAGTTTAGTTCAGCACAAAATAAGGAGTGGGTGGGTAAGGCCTCCAGGCTGGGCTGTGGTCCTATCCAGGCAGGTGCTGTCTTGCAGGTACTGAAGTGACTAGACTGTCAGCAGAGGATGCAGATGCCCCCGGCTCCCCAAATTCCCACATTGTGTATCAGCTCCTGAGCCCTGAGCCTGAGGATGGGGTAGAGGGGAGAGCCTTCCAGGTGGACCCCACTTCAGGCAGTGTGACACTGGGGGTGCTCCCACTCCGAGCTGGCCAGAACATCCTGCTTCTGGTGCTGGCCATGGACCTGGCAGGCATAGAGGGTGGTAAGTGCCCTGATTGGTGACCCAGGCCCCCTGTCCCCTCTGTTCCTACCCTGACCTCACCAACACGTTCTCCTCTGCCCCAGGCTTCAGCAGCACCTGTGAGGTCGAAGTCACAGTCACAGACATCAATGATCATGCCCCTGAGTTCATCACTTCCCAGGTAAGCAGTCGCAGGGAGGAAGGCCTTGGGAAGGATGCTGGCAGGGGGCTCACCATCCCTCCTCCTTCTCCAGATTGGGCCTATAAGCCTCCCTGAGGATGTGGAGCCCGGGACTCTGGTGGCCATGCTCACAGCCACTGATGCTGACCTCGAGCCCGCCTTCCGCCTCATGGATTTTGCCATTGAGAGGGGAGACACGGAAGGGACCTTTGGCCTGGATTGGGAGCCAGACTCTGGGCATGTTAGACTCAGACTCTGCAAGGTGAGGGCCGGGGTGGCTGGGAAAGGGGCCCACACATGCACTCATGCATGCACGTGTGCCTTGCCCAGGCCCACACAGTGACCTGGGCCTCCTGGTTCCAGAACCTCAGTTATGAGGTAGCTCCAAGTCATGAGGTGGTAGTGGTGGTGCGGAGTGTGGCGAAGCTGGTGGGGCCAGGCCCAGGTCCGGGAGCCACAGCCACAGTGACTGTGCTGGTGGAGAGAATGATGCCACCCCCCAAGTTGGACCAGGAGAGCTACGAGGCCAGTGTCCCCATCAGTGCCCCAGCCGGCTCTCTCCTGTTGACCATCCAACCCTCCGACCCCATCAGCCGAACCCTCAGGTGAGCTAAAATCCCAGCCCCTTACCTGGACTGGATGGCCCCTGCTCCCTGGGGATGACCCCAGGGCCTCAGAGGGGACTCACATTATCTATGGCCTGCAATATTTCTCAAACTATGGCAAATGCCAAGGTTGTGACTCCTGGCAGGGATCGGGGCTGGATGGACTGGGTGGGGCATGGAGAGGGGTGTTTTGGACCCCATGAGAGCTCAGATTATGCCTCAGCACCTGGAGGGAGGACCAGGCCCTCCTCCAATGCCCCCCAATGGATTTCAGACAGACAAGGTTGTTCCTAGACTCTGATTCCCTTGCAGGGTGACCTGGAGTGAGCAAAGTTGAAATGGGCCTCCCAGGCTCTGAGAGTTTCTCCCCTACCCACATGATCTGTTTTTCATCCCACACCCACCACCACCACAACAACAAATCCTGAAGCTGGAGAGAGAGACTGGGCCCCCCAGGCTTTGCTGTGGCCCCTGAGTCACAGAGAGGGTGTAGAATTTAAGCAAGTCACACAGCCCTGAGGGATTCTGAACAAAACCCTGTATGTAGTCCCAGTACCTCCTCACCTCCTTCCTTGGGCGGCAGGTTCTCCCTAGTCAATGACTCAGAGGGCTGGCTCTGCATTGAGAAGGTCTCCGGGGAGGTGCACACTGCCCAGTCCCTGCAGGGCGCCCAGCCTGGGGACACCTACACAGTCCTCGTGGAGGCCCAGGATACAGGTATGGCCAGGCAGTGATGGGAGCCCCTGGGAGGGGGTACAAACCTCAGACAGACAGACAGCAGGACTGAACTTCCTCCCAGAGGCCCTCACTGGCAACCCCCAGCCCCAAGCAGGAGAGGCGGATACGAAGCTGGGTTCAATGTTCCTCTCTGAGAATGGATCTACTCCTGCGGCGGGCAAGTCTGGTGTCTGCCTCCCCTCTCTGGCCACTCTTCTAGACTGACACACAAAATCTCCCAACCCTGTCCTTTAGTCCCTGGAGGGCCTCTCAGGGTGTCAGCTTCAGGGACTGGTACAGGGCCGGGGAGGTGGCAGGAGGACCAGAGGCTGCCCCTGGGGAAGGAGTGCTGGAGTGAATGGGCCACTGGAGCCAGGTGTGGAGGACTCTGAACACTGCTCAAGACAGAGAGCTGGCCCCAGGATGGGGAGCCCCGGGAGGCAGGTTTCAACTCCGAGCTGGACTGTGATACAGGGCAGACCCAGCGGCAGTGAGCTCCGCCAGTCAGGGATGTCCACAGTGGCATGGGGATGATGACAGGTGGAGAGAAGCATGGAGGGAGAGTGGCAGGGGAGTCTGTAGGGCAAGACTCATGGGCTGTGGGAGCAGCCCAGGGACCTCAGAGCTCACCCTCCCACTGACAACACCTGGCCAGCTCAGCACTGCCTCCTCTGCAGATGAGCCGAAACTGAGCACCTCTGTGCCCCTGGTGATCCACTTCCTGAAGGCCCCTCCTGCCCCAACCCTGACTCCCGCCCCTGTGCCCACCCGATACCTCTGCACGCCCCGCCAAGACCATGGCTTGATCGTGAGTGGACCCAGCAAGGACCCCGATCTGGCCAGTGGGCACGGTCCCTACAACTTCACCCTTGGTCCCAACCCCACGGTGCAGCGGGATTGGCGCCTCCAGACTCTCAATGGTGTGTGGTGGGGAAAGGGAGGGAGGATGTGGCCAAGGTAGGGAGGGGGTGTCACTTGGAAGTGAGATGCCCTTCTACCACGGGGGTGGGGCTAGGCCTAGAGGGAGCAGCCCCCAGAGGGCCTGTCCAGGCTGGTGACCCTGGTCGTTGCCTGCCGTCCCCAAAGGTTCCCATGCCTACCTCACCTTGGCCCTGCATTGGGTGGAGCCGCGTGAACACATAATCCCCGTGGTGGTCAGCCACAATGCCCAGATGTGGCAGCTCCTGGTTCGAGGTGAGGTTGGGCTTGGGTGCAGCCTGCAGTTCCTGAGGAAACTGCTGGGATGCAGGGGGAGGGAGCTGGATACACATGCATACGGACTCCTCATGTGGACAGCACATGCCTGTGCACACTTGCACACCTGTGGCTGGGCACACATACCTGGGCACACAGGAACAGGCACAGAGGCACATACATTTTTTTTTGAGACAGAGTCTCACTCTGTCACCCAGGCTGGAGTGTAGTGGCATGATCTCGGCTCACTACAACCTCCGCCTCCCAGATTCAAGCAATTCTCCTGCCTCAGCCTCCCAAGTAGCTGGGATTACAGGTGTGCACCAGGGATTACAGGTGTGCACCATCATGCCCAGCTAATTTTTGTATTTTTAGTAGAGACAGGGTTTCACCATGTCGGCCATGAACTCCTGGCTTAAGTGATCCACCCATTTCAGCCTCCCAAAGGGCTGGGATTACAGGTGTGAGCCACCACACCTGGCTAGTGCATATATCTTCACACACACGTGAATACACACATGTGCAGAAACACACACATATCAGCCAGGTGGCTGGGCTGGGGCTCTGAGCAGCTGGGCAGCCCTCCCCTCCCTACTCTTACCTTCCTCCTCTCTCCCCCCAGTGATCGTGTGTCGCTGCAACATGGAGGGGCAGTGCATGCGCAAGGTGGGCCGCATGAAGGGCATGCCCACGAAGCTGTCGGCAGTAGGCATCCTTGTAGGCACCCTGGTAGCAATAGGTAATGGAGGTTGGGCATTACCTGCGTGGGCAAGGGCAATGGGTGGTTGGAACCACAGCCTCCAAATAAACACCTTTGTCCCCATGGTGCCCCCAGCTCTGAAAAAGGAAGCCCCCAACTCTCCTAGTCATTATGCGCCTGCCCCTTTGATCATAGTCATTGTTAATCATTGATTAATTGTTAATCATAGTCATATCATCACTGATAATAGCATCTACGGTTACATGATTGCACATTGACTGTGTGGTAGGGACTATTGCTGGGAACCCTCCCAGCAACCCTGTGAGGTAGATCCTGGTATCTCCCCATTTTACAGATGAGGTCACTGAGGCTCAGAGAGGTTAAGTGACTGGTCCAAGGTTACCCAGTCAGGTTGTGACAGAACCCAGGTCTTTCTAGCCTAATTGCATCCCCTTCCATCCCCTTTATTTCTTTATCCCCTCAAATTTTCTCCTTGCTGGTTTTCCTTGCTGGTTCTAGCACACTGCTCTGATGAGCCTTTCTCTTGGAGGTCCATGGAGTTGGCATCCAACTTACTCATTCCCTGATGTCCCCCAGAGAAGGGGACTTTGGAGGCTGAGTATACTGGGTCAGTCTCAGAGGGGTAGGGGCCAAGCAGGCGGAGCAGTCAAGCTTGTCCCGGTACCAGGACCACAGAGTCATACCCAGCCCAGCCTCAGGATGCTGTCCAGGAAACTCATCTCTTCGTTAAGCCAATGCCAATCACAGGAAGTCCCTCGTGATGAACAAGTCCCACAGCCCCTTCTGAGGCCTGATCCATCCCTCTTGGGCCCCACAGGAATCTTCCTCATCCTTATTTTCACCCACTGGACCATGTCAAGGAAGAAGGACCCGGATCAACCAGCGGACAGTGTGCCCCTGAAGGCGACCGTCTGAATGGCCCAGGCAGCTGTAGCTGGGAGCTTGGCCTCTGGCTCCATCGGAGTCCCCTGGGAGAGAGCCCGACACCCAAGATCCAGCAGGGGACAGGACAAAGTAGAAGCCCCTCCATCTGCCCTGGGTTGGAGGCACCATCACCATCACCAGGCATGTCTCCAGAGCCTGGACACCGACTTTATGCACTGCCCATGGGAGTGCTCCGAATGTCAGGAGGTTTGCCCAATAATAAAGCCGCAGAGAGCTGGACTGGGCCCTACGGAGTTGGTATGTCTGTGTCTCAGTGTCTATGTGTGCATGTGTGTGTGTGTGTGAATCTGCACACATCTGCTTTTTCATCCCTTCCCCATCTCCTGCCACATAGAAAGATCTGGGCTTGAAGGACAAGACTGAGATCCCCTGCAGGGAAGGGCATGAAGACATCATATGGGCTATTGGTGAGAGCTTGGGGCCACAGCAAAGTGGGTCATTTTTGTGGGCATCCAGAGCCCACCAGCCACAGACCCTGGATGGGTGAACTCTATGCAGGTGATGGTCAAGGAGGGGTGTCTTTGAGGGTGTCATCTCTCTGTTTTCCCCGATGTCATCTTTGTTATGGGAAGGCAAAACCTTGTGAGTCCCCATCTTCTGCTCATGTGTGAGCACCTTGTGCTCCTGTGCATGAGTCACCTACACCCAGGGATGGGCAGAGGCCCCTCAGTCTCTGCAGGGGCCTGGGCAGGATGGTGAGGCCCCATGGGTCAGGAGCATGAGAGGTGAGGCTGGGGATGCGTCCTTCTGCCCCAGTGTAGGCTCCAAGGCACTGCTGTGTTTCACACACAAGCTGGTGAGTGCATGAGGGCATCTGCAGGAAATTAGAGGAGCGGAGTCACTTAGATGGAGACAATCGAAGTGGGACAGGCACCCCTGTGGCTTACTCTGGAGCTGCCCCTCTCTGAGGTGAACTCCTGAACCTGGCCCAAGATTAAGCCATGTCCTGATGCTCTGCTGAGCCCGGCTGAGCCCTGCTAAGAGCTGAGCTCTCCAGATTGACCTCTATCACTGACCTGTGGGTGACCCCAGATACATGCTGATCCCCTATGTCCCCTTCGCAACCATCTCTGGGGAGTCAGGGTGGGACTTGCTGTCCCAAGCACCATAAGCTGATGATGGTGAATCACGGGAAAGGGAGAAAAACAACCTCTGTAGGGCCCAGGCCCTATTTTTAGGAGATAATCTCTCCACTGTTGGCAGATTCTGTGGGATAGGGGCCAAGCCCAGCTAAGAGAGACAGGGCGGGCAACCTGGCAAAGACTCAGCCAGGATCCCCAGCCCAGGGATTGGACTCTGAGGCTGGCCCCTGTCATCCTGGCTCAGGTACCCCCACTGGAGGCTCTGCTGGCTACCCTCGTCCAGGCAGGACTTCCCTGCCCCTCTGCCAGGATATCCTCTGCTCGGCCTGCATGCACTCAGAAGTCTTCAGGGTGCAAACCTTCTGGAGGTAGTGTCTCATCTAATCTTCCTATCAACCTACGAGGGTGGATTATTGGCCCCATTTTGCAGTGGAGGACCTTGAAATTCAGGGAGGTTAAGGGCCGTAGCTGGGAGTCTTAGAACCACGGCACATGGCGTAACTATCTGGCCGAGGTCCGTGTTTCCTCTCTGGAAATGTCCACAGTGTTCAGGTGGTCTCTGCTCCCCTAAGATCTCCCAGCAGGGCCTTAGAGATCACCCATATCAGCTCCTTCTCGTAAAGATGGAAAGGTGAATTGCAAAGAGAAGGAGGGAAATTTCTAGGTTCATACAGCCATAAGATGCGTCACTTGAGCTATAACCATCACTTTCTGGCCCTTATCCTAGATGGATAAGTAGGGAGATAGGAGGGTGCGTGGGTGAGTGGATAAGTGGATGGCTAGGCAGATGCATGGCCGGATGGACTGGTGGGTAGATGGATGAGTGGGTTGGTAATCAGGTGGGTGGGAGACCCACAGACAAAAGGGTGGATGACAGGATACCAGGGCAAATGAAGGCATCTGCTCTAGTTTGAGGGCTTCTTCCTCAGGCCTCCAGGACCCAGACCACTCTTGGTTGTCAGTGCTGGAGCTGACCACCAGGTCCACAAGCCCCTTCTCCACAGACAAGGGCCCAGGTTCCTTGGGCATCTGGGGACATAAAACTCTCCTGTATCCTCAGCCCCATTCTGCAGAGGAAGGTGGCCAGGTGCGGTGGCTCACGCCTGTAATCCCAGCACTTTGGGAGGCCAGGGTGAGAGGATTGCTTGAAGCCAGGAGTTCAAGGCCAGCCTAGGCAACAAAGTGAAACTGTCTCTACATAAATAGAGAAACAGAGAAAGGTGAGGATCAAAGAGGGGGTGTGGCTTATCCTGGGTCACAGAGGAAGAGAGACACAAAGCTGATTGGTCTCTAGGCTTGGCAGTGGGCCGTGAATGCCTGTAAATATTAATGCTAGTGAGGCAGGCTTCATTCTGCAGGCAGGGCCTCGCCCCTGCTAGAGCAAGGTGGGGGCCAACCAATAGCTCTATAGGTAGAAGAGCATGTGTTGTGCTTATCCATGCGATGTGTCCCCAGGAAAACTGCTTCACCTCTCTGAGCCTTGGCTTACTTGGTGATACAAGTTTTTGTTGTTAGGAAAACTACATGAGCTAATCCCTGCACAATGCATTTAGCACAGTGCCAGGCACTGCAGGGCTCAGTAAATGTGACTTTCCCCAGTGCATGGATTGTTGAGGGACCTACAGCCCCACACTTACACACACTCCCTAGAGGTCCCAAGAGGCCCAGGCTTTTGGGAGGGAGTTTGGAGAGGGGCCCCACCTCCAGCCCCAACGCAAGAGTGCAAGACACCACTTCCAGCCCCAGCTCCCTTCCAGTGCCCAGGTGCTCACTGGGTCTGTGATGTCCAGGTTCTCACGGGGTTCTGGGCTGGAGCTGGAGGGGGTTGAGGGGTCGGCCCCAGCAGAGGCCTCATGCTCCCCATCTCCCAGGCCCCTTCCAGAGGCACTGGGCCAGATCAAAGGGACCCAGCACGGAGGATTGGGAGGCAGCTTGGAAAGAATGTAAACATGAGGATATTTTTAAACTTTTTCCAGCCCCAGCGATTAGGGCTCTTGAAGCCAGAGGCCCAGAGGTCAGTCTAGCCCTTACCCACAAAGAAAGCAACAGTCTCGGGCCCTCAGAGACCCCACCCCACCCACATCTACCTACACCCACCCAGGACTCTGCTGGGGCCTCGGGGCAGAAGTTCTTCTTAGGGTGTCACCTCCAGACACGCTGCGGCGGCGGGAGGATGCGTTTCTAATGTGAGGGCCTCAGCGGCCTGGGGCCCTGACTTAAGGGGTGGTGGGGGCCTACCAGACAGGGCTGGTGTTGGAAGACTGAGCTTGGGAGACTTCTTAGTGGCCCGGTCACTCTACCAGGCGTATGTGCACACGTGTGTCTGTGGGTGTATAAGTATATGCTGCAGTCTGGTCTGTGTGATGTATACATCAGAATGTGTGAGTGTGCGAGGAGCTTGCCTCGGCCCACCCTTCCTTGGTCTTCCCTAGCATCCCTGACCTCCTCCCTGGGACCCCTTTGTAGGTGGGGGACATGGGGGGGACAAAAGAGGAAGAGTCGCCTGAGAACAGGGAGGACGCGAGGAGAGAAAGGCGCCAGAGCCGGGGCAAGGAGGCTGGGGGTACCAGGTCCGGGGCCATGCAATGAGTCAGGCTGTGAGAGCTGCAGGAGTCACTGACGTGGGGACTGGGACTCGGCTCCCTCCATCACCCCCATGTGTCACAGTTGGAAATGAGGCTCCCTGGATCTCCCAATTCCGGTGTCACAACTACGCTCACCCTGGGTTCCAAGACAACAGCCTCTTACCTTGTAGTGACGCAGCCACCCTCACACCCTCACAGGAGTGTCACAGGACTCATGCAGGGCCCCCCCAACACCACCCAGTGGTCGTATCCCAGTGACCCCTATCTGTGAGACATGAGGACGCTCACCCTCTTCACATCCCCACTGACCAGAAAGTCAGAGTTCACAGGGGCACTCAGAAGCCAGACTAGACTGTGGTCACCAGGACAATAGGGGACCCAGCCCCTGGAGAGGCCTTGGCTGGCTATCTCATTCTCCACGGGCTGCTGTGCTACCTTGCCCTGCTTGTGGGCCCTGAGAGGGACAATGTCCAGCTCCAGGTCACACAGCTCCCCAGTGAAGGGCAGGGCTCAGGCCCCAGCTCAGGACCAATGTGGCGATGCCATCCCCTCCAGATTCCCCCTGCTGAGGCAGCAGCCGCAAGGGATGAGGCTTGGAGTTTTACCCTAAGATGTGGTAGGATTTGGGGCCCGGGATGATGGGGGAGTTAGGTGGGGCTGGAACTGATGAAAAGGGGAACCTGGAGACTCATCCTCAGTCTGAGGCTGAGGTTGGACACCTAAAGACATGGTTGGTGTCCCTGTGGGTGCCCACTCACTGGGGCTGTTGCTATTCTTATCCATCTCCCAGTGGTGGTGGCAGTGGTAGTGGCAATAGGGTCAGAGATAGCTGCTGGGTGGGAGAGAGTCATGAGCACCAGCCCTTTATCTGACACATTCCCTGGAAACTTGGCAGAGCCTGCCAGCCTCTGGGGGCCTGGGCGGGGCAGGACGTGAGGTGGTCACAGGGATAGGATGAGGGGGCTGGGCTGGGCTCAGTGCCCATGAGGACCCGCTCCAGCCGCCTCTCCAGGCAAGGTCCCCTTAGAACTGGCCTGGGGGGTTCTAGTGAGATTTCTTCCTATGCGGAGGCTAAGACCACAGGTCACCCTCAGCCCCTACTCACCCTCAGTCCAACCTAGAACACCCCACCGTTGGCCCCATCTCTGAGCTTTGGGCACTCCAGAGAACAATGTATTGGCTTCCTCAGTGATGCGGCTTCTTCCACGGGAGAGCACTGGACTGTGAGCCACAGTGGCCCCATCTGGCAGCTGTCCTGCCCACTTCCCAGCCACGTGACCTTGGGCAAGTCAATTCCCTTCTCTGATCCTCAATTTCCTCATCCCTCTCCTGGGCTGTGGTGGAGATGACAGGGTCCAGTGGTCAGGAAGCAGGCTAAGGGCTGCAAAATGTGAGTGTGTGTGCACGTGAGCACTTGGGTGGGGGGGCTGGAGTGGGGAGAGGGAGGCACATGGGTCTCCCACTTTGGGAGACTCCCGCCCTATGGATTTTCCATTGGCACGTCGGCACCCTCTCCCCTAAAATAGGCTCTACGAGCCGTGTGCGACAGAGCCCAGACTGAGGGGCCTTTTTTTAGCTGGGCTTTGATTGTCAGCTCTCGAGTGGCTGCTATTTTGAGCCCCAACGCCTAGAGGAGTAGGGCCAAGTGGCGGCTGAGGTTAGCTCAGTGGGCCTGGCTGGCTCGCTGAAGGCATCCCCAAGGGGGGCTGGCCATGCCATCTCACACCCTGCATTGCTGGCAGGGAGAGCACGACATCTCCTATAGATGGGGCCTAAGGGCTCCTCTGTCTACCTCTGTGGAAGCTGCAGACCTGGTAGAAAACAACCACATTTATAGAGCTCACCCCACAGGCCACTGCCCACCCACCCCCAACCAGAGAAGAGCACGCGGTGGGGATTAACTGAGATAATACAAGCAAAGCCCTTACTTTGCACAGAGGCCGGCACATAATTGGCTCTCAAAAAATGGAACAACTTCTGTTATTATTGTCATTACAGCTGCACTCATTCTTGGTTTTGTTGTTATAGTTATGTTTTTACCAGATTTCTTTCCAGTCTTTTTTCTATGCATTTATTTTATGTTACTGGGTTCGGACATGACCCTTCCCACCCCATCCCCATACATGCGTACATGCCTAGTTTCAGCAGAAAGCAGCCCTTCTCAGTCTGCTGGGGTGCGCTCTATGTCTCTGTGCTCCACTCCATACAGGAATCACCCCTTCTATAAAAGGCTTTTGGGGTTGACCCTTGAGATCGCACTTGACCTTTCAGAGTGGATGTAGTCGTGCCCACAGCTTCTGTGATTTCTTCAAATGCCATCAGCCACTGCCCCATAGGATTCCAGGCCCCCAATTCTGAATGTCCAGTTCTAGATGCTAGATCCCTGGCTGGGTTCTAGAGCCCTCTGACTGGAACCTGAGGAAATGGGCTTTGTCCACAGCTAGATGTGAGAAAGTGGCATTGCCACTGCATAAGGCGTGGCAATGGATCCTAAGGACAAATGCAGATGCTCTGGGCACCCTGCTTATGGTGTGTGTGTGTGTGGGTGTGTGTGTGTGTGTGTGTGTGTGTGTGTGTGCAGGGGTATGGGCTGCTGAGAAGAGGGGGATGAGGGTAGGAAGCCAAGTTCTGGGAAGCGGCTGGGGCAGGCCCTCCCCTTCCCAATTGGGGTCACTTCCTGGCAGGGCAGCAAGATCAGCTGGGGTTGGGGGGTCACATGTTCCATCCTTGTCCCAAATGGTTACTGCACAAGGTGAGACTTCCTTGTTACCCGAAGGACAAAAATAGGTCCCAGGTGATGGGCCATGATCCATGCCCAGAACCACAAGGGTTATTTTGAGTGGCAGGCACAGGGCCAGGTCTGGCCTCAGTCAGGTGGACCTGAACTGGCAGTGGCGTCCTTAGCCTGAAGGCTCACTTTGTCCATTCAGGGACCCTAAATGCAGGTGGGGGGCTGGAACCGCGTGCAGGCTGACCCTCGATCGGTAGGGGCTTGAGTCCCAACTCAGCTATGTGACCTTGGGTAAGCCACTTGGCGTCTCCGAGAACCCTGATCCCTGCCTCTTAAGATGGGTGAGAGAATTTAGTGAGGCTGACAGATGGCACTCAATAGATGCATGAATCTCTGCTCATCTGTCCTGGAGTCTAGGCCCAGGGGTCCGAGAGGGTAAGGGCCTTGCCTGAATTGCCTAGCAGCAGAAAGGTCCCTTCTCCTCCAACCCTGAAGGAGCCAGAGCCAGGCACAAAAGCACATTTCTGGGAGGGCATATAGGGATTTTCCAGGAACAGCTCTATCCAACTGGAGAATTCCATTCCCAGCCCTGCTGCCCAGGGCCCAGGCTAAGGAGGAGACACTCCAGCTCACTCTGGTTCTGTCCAGTTCCTGCTCCTCGCCGGCAGAGCCCAGGCAGAGTGCCCCACACCCTGTTCTCTTGCTGTTTGCTGTGGGGTTTGAGGGGCCTGAGGCTCCTGGGTGCCCCCCTCAAGGCCGTGGCACAGAACAGCTGGTCTGAGCACACAGTTGGTCCTCTCCCAACCCCTGACTCCTTCCAGGAGCCCACCGTTTCGTTCATCCAGCATGCCCTAGAATTTTCCCTGGACCCAGCTCCTGCCCTCAGGCCCACCCCAGCTGAACATAGACAAGCTGACATGATGGACGCTGACTTGGGGACAGATGACACCTGACCCAGCTCCAGGGTGGGGGTTGACAAAGGCAGCTGGAGAGGGGAAAGGTGGTCAGGCTGGGACAACTGTCTAGGCAAAGGCTCAGAGGTGTGGCTGTGCTCAGGGGATTGGGACACACTGCAAAGTTTCCTTAAGGCTGGAAATTGCCTGATAGGCACCAAGGGGTGGGAGAGTGGGGGCGTGGGATGTAGGGGGCAGGCAGCGAGTTGAACTGAATGGTTATTTGCTGAGCTGGAATTGAGCCCTAGTCCCTTTCCCAGCACAGACTTATCTCTTCCCCCCACGACCATCCCCACCAGAATTTTGGCCAGAAACAAGGGGAGTCCTGTCTGAGGAGAGCCCGGCTGGCTGATTGGAATCCTAAGACATGCCAAGGTGTTAGAGGCACTGCTAGGGAGACCCCTTAGCTCTTCACACAGTGGCTATCCTCTGGGATATTCCTGTATCCACAAAATGCACTTTCTGCACACACAGGTCCCTGGGAAATGATAGGACACCCAGATCCGGGAGCAAAGTTCTCATAGGGTCCCAGCTGAGCCCTGGAACTCCCCAGAGCCCCTCTGCCACTCCATCTCTGCGTCAGCCCAGCACCTGTGCCCTATCCAGCTTTGGCCACCATCTCCACCCTGGGGTGGGGGAGCATAACCCCCCTCCAGCCTGAGGCTGGCGCCAAGGTTTAGGAGCCAGCACAGAAGTCTCTGAGAGCCACAAGGGTGGAAAAAGTTACCCAGTACTAAATCAGCCAGCCTTGGGATGATCTCATCCATTTCCCAAGATAAGTCCCCTCCCCCACCCTCTGGCCACTGGCCAATAGGGTAAGTCACGAGGGAGCTGGTGGAAGAGTGTGTGTGAGGGCTGGGGGAGGGATTTCAACTCGGGGTCACACTGTACATTCTGTTTTGTGATCAATTCCCCCCGACATTTACAGTGTTGACAATTAGCAGTTTCCTGTCAGATAAACTATAAAGATCTTCCCCCATCGCTTTTTCTTTTCCTAATTATTTCTAAAGTCTGCCAGGATGGACACATCAGAATCTCTTTGTCCAGCCCTTGAGGAGGACGTGTCAACAGTGTCCAGTTTCTCTTTCTTACAAACACCAGTGCCATAACCAGTTATGTTCAAATCCTCTTACGCAATTGCCTCTCTCTCTCTCTCTCTCTCTACCTCTCTCTATTTCTCACTCAGTTGAGATAAATTCTGACTGGTAGCGGGTGGGAGGGCAGGCCTCACTGTGTGCCTGAATAGTTCTGGGCCCTTCCCCAAGCCAGAGGTGCCAGGCCCAGGGCAGAGGCCAGTCCAGGGCCGCAGGGTCAGGACAGTGGACAGGCTGTGGTCTGCTGGACTCTGCCTGCTCGAGGCGGGCTCCCCAAGCTTTCACCTGCTCTTGCCCACTCCCAGCCCCAAGGACTGGGCTGGCCTGGACACAGGGAAAGGCCATATGCAGGGTATCCCATGACCCATGCGTGCACACAGCCCCAAATCCCACGCATAGGCAGAGGTCCCAGCCTCAGGGTGGGGCCCCCACACTCCATCCAATTCACGTCTTGCCTAGTGCTCTACAGCTCTTGCTAGAATGCTTCCATAGACCAACTCTCCTTCCTAAGTTGCTGCCAGGCCTTTGGGGAGCAGGTGGAGCACGTGCTTCTTATCAAATCAATATATATTCAGTGGAATCGCATTATTGCTGAGGAAGCTTTGGAGTCAGACACCAAGGTTTCAAACTCCACTTTGCATTTGCTATTTTTGTGACCTTGGGCACATCCTTTTACCTGCCCAGGCTCAGTTTCTTCATCTGTAAAATGGCTTAATAATACTTGATCATAGGGTTGCATGAAGATTAAATGAGATAATACATGTAAAGTGCTCAGCACAGCCTGTTCTGAGCATAGGCTCACAGATGTGACCTAGTTTATGATCACAAATTATCACAAATTGAGTCCCTACTATGTCCAGTTAACAGAGAGACTCTCTCGCTGGAAGCAAATCAGAGTGGCTGAAGCACAGAAGTGGTAGAGGTACGAGATGGGGTTGAAGAGTGGGCAGGGCCAGGTCACACTCAGCCTTGCACATCATGAAGGGATTGTGACATTTTTCTGACTCCTTGGAAGCAGGGGAGGATGGTGGGAGGCAGGAATGGGAGGATGTCACTGAAAGCTTTTATTATTATTTTTAATGATTTGTTTGTTGGTTTTAGAGACAGGTCTGCCTCTATTGCTCAGGCTGGAGTGCAATGGCATGATCATAGCTCACTGTAACCTCAAACTCCTGGGTTCAAGCAGTCCTTCTGCCTCAGCCTCCCAAGTAGCTGGAAGAGAGGTGTGCAACCACTCCTGGCTCATTTTGTTCAACATTATTTTGTTGCAACATTGATGAAGAAAAAAATCTATTTCTGGCTGGGGCTACGGTCTGTGTGGAGTCTGTAGTGGACTTTCTCCGGGTACTCTGATTCCTTCCCCCATCCCAAGGGTGTGCATGTTAGATTAACTAGCTTGTCTGCATGCTCCCAGTCTGCATGAGTGTGAGTGTACTCAAGGCAATGGCATCCTGTCTAGGCCTGGTTCCCGCCTGGCGCCCTGAGCTGCTGGGATAGGCTCCAGCCATCCATGACCTTGAACTGGAATAACTGTATAAATAATTGTATTACTTGTTTTTGTTTTTATTAATCTTTCTTTCTTTCTTTCTTTCTTTTTTTTTTTTTTTTGAGATGGAGTTTCACTCTTGTTGCCCAGGCTGGAGTGCAATGACACAATCTTGGCTCACTGCAACCTCTGCCTCCCGGATTCAGGAAATTCTCCTGCCTCAGCCTCCTGAGCAGCTGGGATTACAGGTGCCCACCACCAAGCTCAGCTAATTTTTGTATTTTTAGAGAGACAGGGTTTCGCCATGTTGGCCAAGCTGGTCTGAAATCCCTGACCTCAGTTGATCTGCCTTCCCCAGCCTCCCAAAGTGCTGGGATTACAGGCGTGAGCCACCACGCCTGGCCTTGTTTCTGTTAGTCTTTCTTACATGTGTTTCAGTGTTTAATATGAGAAGCATTTGGGTCTTTATTTAGAAGTTTGATGATATTTCTATCACCAGAAATATGCTGTAGGAACTTAACTCTTGTTTATGTCAATTAGCCTATGACAAAATTGGTTTCCTTGTACGTCATTTTGCTTAAAGCTGCAATTTCCAAGAACTACATTAAGTGAGGACATTATATAAAGACTTACTATATTCTATTAGTTATTGTCAGGCCTCTGAGCTCATCAAGCTAAGCCATCACGTCCCTTGTGACCTGCACTTACACATCCAGATGGCCTGAAGCAACTGAAGATCCACAATAGAAGTGAAAATAGCCTTAACTGATGACATTCTACCATTGTGATTTGTTTCTGCCCCACCCTAACTGATCAATATACTTTGTAATCTCCCCCACCCTTAAGAAGGTTCTTTGTAATTCTCCCCACCCTTGAGAATGTACTTTGTGAGATTCACCCCCTGCCTGCCAAACATTGCTCCTAACTCCACCGCCTATCCCAAAACCTATAAGAACTAATGATAATCCCACCACCCTTGCTGTCTCCTTTTTCGGACTCAGCCCACCTTGAGTCCAAAATAAATAAACAGCCTTGTTGCTCACACAAAGCCTGTTTGGTGGACTCTCTTCACATGGATGCGCATGAGACAGTTATAAGCAAGCCTTTAAGGCCAGCCCAGATTCAAGAGGAGAGGAATTAGACCCCACTCCTTGATGGAAAGAGTGTCAAGGAATTTGTGGTTATCCTTAAAACCATAACAGGGCCAGCTGGGGCAACATGGCGAAACCTCATCTCTACAAAAAATACAAAAATTAGCCAGGTGATGGTGCACACCTGTAGCCCCAGCTACTCGGAAGGCTGAGGTGGGAGGATCACCTGAGCCAGGGGAAGTTTGTCTCACATGTCTGTGTGAAGAGGCCACCAAACAGGCTTTGTGTGAGCAACAAGGCTGTTTATTTCACCTGGGTGCAGGTGGGCTGAGTCCGAAAAGAGAGTCAGCAAAGAAAGGGTGGTGGATTAATCATTCGTTCTTTTTTTTTTTTTTTTTTTTTTTTGTATTTTTAGTAGAGACGGGGTTTCACCGTGGTCTCGATCTCCTGACCCCGTGATCCGCCCGCCTCGGCCTCCCAAAGAGCTGGGATTACAAGCATTAGCCACTGCGCCTGGCCTAATCATTAGTTCTTATAGGTTTTGGGATAGGTGGTGGAGTTAGGAGCAATGCACAAAGTACATTCTCAAAGGTGGGGAGAATTACAAAGAAACTTCTTAAGGGTGGGGCAGGTTACAAAGTACATTGATCAGTTACGGTGGGGCAGAAACAAATCAAAATGGTGGCATGTCATCAGTTAAGGCTATTTTCACTTCTTTTGTGGATCTTCAGTTGCTTCAGGTGATCTGGATGTATACGTGCAGGTCACAAGGGATATGATGGCTTAGCTTGGGCTCAGAGCCGGACATTGTTGAGGCTGCGGTGAGCCATGATCGTGCCTCTGCACTCCAGCCTGGGCAACAGAGTGAGACTCTGTCTCAAAACAAAAAGCCCATAGCAAGAAGCAAAAGGTGGAGGGTTTTGGGCTCCATCCCCGGGATAACCAGGGCACAGGCCCAATGCTTGCAAGAGGTGACTTCTTCTGCTTGTGAGGAAAGACAAGGACTTCTTTCTCTTTTCCCACTCTTTCCTCCCTAACATTTTAAATGCATGTGCAAGTGCCTCCTTCATACCAGGCACTGGGCTGATCCCTGGGGACTCAGAGAGTCAGAGGAGGTTCCTGGTGCTGCCAAGAGGGCAGACAGACTGACAGACATGGGGGAGCTATCTGAGGAGATGTGATGGAAGTCCCACTGCCATGGGAACTGGAGACAGGAGCTGGTACTGCCTGGAAAGCCAGGAAGTCTTCCCAGGGCAGGGGATGCTTCAGTAGAGTCATGCTGAGTCGAAGGAACAAGCCCAGGTGGAGGTGGATGGCACAGTGGTAGGTGTTCCAGCGGAGGGAACAGCAAGGCCAAAGGCCTGGCATGTTGTTCTTATTTTTTTTATTTTTATTTTTTTGAGACAGAGTCTCGCTCTGTTGCCCAGGCTGGAGTGCAGTGGCACAATCTCGGCTCACTGCAAGCTCCGCCTCCCGGGTTCATGCCATTCTCCTGCCTCAGCCTCTCCGAGTAGCTGGGACTACAGGTGCCCGCCACCACACCCGGCTAATTTTTATTTTTTTGTATTTTTAGTAGAGATGGGGTTTCACCGTGGTCTCGATCTCCTGACCTCATGATCCGCCCACCTTGGCCTCCCAAAGTGCTGGGATTACAAGCGTGAGCCACTGCGCCCGGCCAACCTGGCATGTTCTAGGAACATGTGACGGCCATGCCCACCCTGCTGGGAGCAGATGGAGGAGGCTGGAGAGGCCACCCTGGGGAGACGGAGTCTGAGCTTTCCTCCTTAGGGTGTGGGGGAGCCATGGTTCATTGCAAAGGAGTGACATGGTCAGGATGACTATGGTGTGGTGAGTGGTGACTAGACGGACAGCCGTCATCTGAGGCGGTGGAAGATAAAGGTGGTGTGGTCCATTATTGGAACTGGGACAGGGGAGGACAGATGGGAATGGCCCCCCGGGCTGCTGGAAGAGTGGCTGTGGGGACTGGCTGTAGGGAATGGGGTAGGGAGGATGGGGGTCAGAGGCATGGGGCGGTCCACAGAGGGGAACAGCCATGGGGGGGAAGATGGTCAAGGTGGCAGCCACTCCCCCACCATCTGGAGCCCACTGCCTGGCTCCCGCTCCTCCTGGGACCCCAGCAGTTCCTTCCCTACAAGACAGGGCTGGGTGACCACAGGACCCAGCCCTTCCTCCACCCACACTTGTTCCCAGTCCCAAAGACATCCCGAGTCCCAGGAGGCTTCCCGAAGGTACTCTAGGCTGCAGTCGCCGGGAAGCCCAGCTTGGGCTGGGGACAGGCCTCAGGCCGCATCTCATGAACACTTTGCTCCAATTTCACTCAGCTGAGGCCAGCGTGGTCAGATGGCGACATCTAGAGGCAACTTCTGCTTCATGCTGCCTCACTCACAGAACCCCATAGCCAAAGGCTCCCCACTGGTGTTCTCATCATGCCACCCTCAGGATTTAGTAACCAAGACACCAGTCAGAACTTGGAAGAGCTTCTCCACCCCTTCATGCCAAAGCCCAGTACAGGGCTGGCAAGGTCCCTGGGACCCCAAGTGAACCGTGGACACTCTCCCCTTCCAGAGGCCCAGGAGCATGCTGGCTGGTTGACAACCTTCCCCTCCCCATCCCTGCACTGCTTCGTTTCAGAGGAAGGGATTCTAGCAGCTCAGCCAACTCTCCGCTCATACAGTAATGTCCTCATCTCCTCCTCACCATCCGGGATCATCCTGTGTCCAGGGCCCTGAGTGAGAACACAGAATGGCCCTCACCTTTCTGTAGTGTTCCCATTTTTCTGTTTTTGTTTGTTTGTCTTGTTTTGTTTTGGAGACAGGAACTCATTCTGTCACCCAAGCTGCAGTGCAGTGGTGCGATCATCTCTCATTGCAGCCTTGACCTCCCGGGCTCAAGCGATCCTCACACTTCAGCCTCCCAAGTAGCTGAGACCACAGGCATGCACTACTACACCTGGCTATGTAGTGTTCTTTTTTTGGCGAATTGTTCATTTCCATCCACCCACACCCAAGGGCCCTCTGGTACTGGACACTCCTCACCAACTTTCCTTACTTTTCACAGCCATGCAGCCACTCACTGTTCGCCCCTTTCTCTCTCACCTGCTCCTCCCTTAATTGTCTATCCGCCGCTCCATCAGTCCTCCCATCCTTCCTCACTCATTCCACAGGCAGCCTGTGCACCCCCAGGGCAGGTCAGGGGACCAGGACTGCAGCCACAGGGATGGGGATGAGGAGGAGGCAAACGAGGAAACAAGGACAAATACCCAAAAGCCCTGGTATCAACATGCAGGGAAAGTGGGGGATTGAGGCAGGACTTTCTTTTTTTTTTTTTTTTTTTTTTTTTTGAGACGGAGTCTCGCTCTGTCGCCCAGGCTGGAGTGCAGTGGCGCAATCTCGGCTCACTGCAAGCTCTGCCTCCCGGGTTCACGCCATTCTCCTGCCTCAGCCTCTCCGAGTAGCTGGGACTACAGGCGCCCGCCACCACGCCCGGCTAATTTTTTTGTATTTTTAGTAGAGACGGGGTTTCACTGTGGTCTCGATCTCCTGACCTCGTGATCCGCCTGCCTCGGCCTCCCAAAGTGCTGGGATTACAAGCGTGAGCCACCGCGCCCGGCTTTTTTTTTGAGACGGAGTCTCGCTCTGTCACCCAGGCTGGAGTGCAGTGGCGCAGTCTCAGCTCACTGCAAGCTCCGCCTCCCGGGTTCACGCCATTCTCCTGCCTCAGCCTCTCGGAGTAGCTGGGACTACAGGCGCCCGCCACCACGCCCGGCTAATTTTTTTTTTGTATTTTTTTAATAGAGACGGGGTTTCACCGTGGTCTCGATCTCCTGACCTCGTGATTCGCCTGCCTCGGCCTCCCAAAGTGCTGGGATTACAAGCGTGAGCCACCGCGCCCGGCCAGAGGCAGGACTTTCTACTTTGCCCCCTCTCTACCTCTATGCTGATGAAGAGCCAGCCATGCCCCCAGCCCTTCCTGAGGCCACCACATGACCTTGCTTATTTTCCCATTCCAGGAGGTCACCTGCAGGGCTCCTCCCACCTAGCCACATTGGCTAGTCCCGCTGCCTCCACAGTGGTCCTGCAGCCCCATCCCAGACCCACCGTACGGGGCCACAAGCTTGTGCAGGATGGACAGAGCAGTGGCTCATGGCAGACATTCCTTCTGTTCATCTGTTGGAGGAAAAATGGGGTGAGGCATGGGAGGGCTTCCCAGAACCCCAGAAAGGCAGGAGGAGTTGAGATCTGAGACAGAGTAGGCTTTGGAGACTCCCTCTACAGACCACTCTTCCAGGGGCTAGGTTAATGGGGCTGCTTTGGGAAGCCAGGGCAGGTGGATCACCTGAGGTCAGGAGTTCGAGACCAGCCTGGCCAACATAGTGAAACCCCATCTCTACTAAAATACAAAAATTAGCCAGGTGTGGTGGCACATGCCTGTAGTCCCAGCCACTCGGGAGGCTGAGGCACGAGAATCACTTGAACCCAGGAGGTGGAAGTTGCAGTGAGCCAAGATCACGTCACTACACTCCAGCCTGGGTGACAGAGTGAGCAGAGTGAGACTCCGTCTCAAAAAAAGAAAAAATGAAAAAAAAAAAAAAAAAAGAACTGGGGCTGGACATGGTGGCTCACATCTGTAATCCCAGCACTTCGAGAGCCTGAGGCAGGAGGATCACTTGAGGCCAGTAGTTCAAGGTTGTAGAGAGCCATGACTGAAACCACTGCACTCCAGCCTGGGCAATAGAGCAAGACCCTGCTTAAAAAACAACAACAACAACAACAAAAAAAAAAAAAAAAAAATATATATATATATATATATATATGTATATATCAGAACTGGAGCCCAGGCCTCCGCAGCCCTGCTCCCCCACTCCACCCTCCCTCCCACTTCCTGCCTTGCTCCTCCCAGCTAGGTGATTTCCCAGATCAAGGCTGCTTGCTGGTAGAGAAAGTCAGGGGCCAATGGAGCAAAGACATTTGGACCCACAGACGTCAGTAAAGGTTCATCCATCCCAGAGAGCTGATTGGAGCACTGGCCACCAACAATTCAGAGGATCACTAAGCTGGGGACCATTTAAGGGCATTTAGTAGCATCAAGTAAAATGGAAACAGAAACTCTAGAGATGGGCCAGGCATGGAGGGTCACACCTGGAATCCTAGCACTTTGGGAGGCCGAGGCAAGAGGGTCACTTGAGGCCAAGAGTTTGAGACCAGCCTGGATGACATGGCAAAACCCATCTCTACAAAATACAAAAAAAATTAGCTGGGCATGGTGGCACATACTTGTAGTTTCAGCTATTCTGGAGGCTGAGGTGGGAGGATGGTTTGAGCCCAGGAGGCAGAGGTTGTAGTAAGAAGATATCATGCCATTGCACTCCAGCCTGGGTGACAGAGCCAGATCCTATCTCAAAAACAAACAAACAAACAAACAAACAAACAAACCTATAGAGATGAAAGGCAAAAAATAAGTCTATAAGTTTAATTCCTCCCCTGCTCTATTTAAAGAGCTCAAACAGCTCAATTAAAAAATTTTAATTCTGGCCAGATGCGGTGGCTCAAGCCTGTAATCCCAGCACTTTGGGAGGCTGAGGTGGCAGATCACCTGAGGTCAGGAGTTTGAGACCAGCCTGACCAACATGGAGAAACCCCATCTCTACTAAAAATTAGCCAGGTGTGGTGGTGCATACCTGTAATCCTAGCTACTCAGGAGGCTGAGGCAGGAGAATTGCTTGAACCTGGGAGATGGAGGTTGTGGTGAGCTGAGATCGCACCATTGCACTCCAGCCTGGGCAACAAGAGTGAAACTCCGTCTCAAAAAAAAAAAAAAAAAGAAATTAATTCTCCCTGTGTTCCCTTTATCATGTTCTAAAACGATGGGACATTGGCATGTTTATAAGTTAAGTATATGTAGCTTTACTCATAAGAGCCAAAGCATTATCAGAGTCCACAGAGCTATTTATTATTATTATTATTATTATTATTATTATTATTTTTGAGACTGAGTCTCACTCTGTTGCCCAGGCTGGAGTGCTGTGGCATCATCTCGGCTCACTACAACCTCTGCCTCCCAGGTTCAAGCAATTCTCCTGCCTCAGCCTCCCAAGTAGCTGGAATTACAGGTGTGTGCCACCACACCCATTTAATCTTTATATTTTTAGCAGAGACAGGGTTTCACCATGTTATCCAGGCTGCTCTCGAACTTCTGACGTCAGGTGATCTGCTCACCTTGGCCTCTCAAAGTGCTGGGATTACAGGCATAAGCCACAGCGCCCAACCTTATATTATTATTTTTGAGACAAGGTCTCGCTTGGCTGCACAGGCTGAAGTGGAGAGGTACAATCATGGCTCAATGAAGACTCCACCTCCTGGGCTCAAGCAACCCTCCCATCTCAGCCCCCCAAGTAGCTGGGACTACAGGAACACACCACCTTGCCTGGCTAATTTTTATTTTTATTTTTGTAGAGATGGGGGGTCTCACATGTTGCCCAGGCTGGTCTCGAACTCCTGGGCTTAAGCAATCCTCCCACCTTGGCCTCCCAAAGTGCTGGGATTACTGGTGTGAGCCACCACACTCTGCCCATAGAACTATGCTATTATCAGCAATAACTCCCAAAAAGCCTTCTAGCTTCCTTTCAGTACCACCAACCTCTCCTCCCAGCCCCACCCATTCCAGGCCAAAATTGTGCAAAAAACTGTACATAATTATCCCTTCCTGAAAGCCCAGTATTGGGACTTTGGACTTGGTTCAAATCCTGGCCCTACCGCTATGTTGTGGGTGTTTTTCAACCTCTGGGCATCAATTTGATCTCGCTGAAAAGGAGGGTTGGCTGGGCATGATGGCATGAGCCACTGCACCCTTCCACTTCTGCCCACTTCTCTCTTCTGGGGGGGGGGGCGGGTAATGTACCAAGTTGGTTTTAATGTCTCAAATTAAATAGTATGAAATTCTGGCAGGCTTTGGCCCTGAGTGTGTGGAGACCCTCACAACAAAAGCCTTCACTTCTTTTCAGGTCTCCACACACATGGTCAACACTAAATGAGGATTTCCTGAGCAACAGCCACCAAAACTTTGCAGAGCAGCATACTTCTCTTTTGGGTGGACTCTTGAACAGCCTAAAATCTTCCACGGTCAGAGAAATGTGGTGAAACAAAGGTTGGCCTAATCTAGTACCCTAAGGACTGAAAAAAAAAATTAGGATTAAAACCAAAAGAAACCAAATTTCGTTTTGTTTCTTTCATTTACAAGTTTTAATTAAATATCTCTAATGGTTAGAAAATCAATGTCAAATACGAACATTGGTATACAGCTTAAAATACAAATATCAGTAATTATTAAAGAACATGATTAATCATTGTTCCAAGTAAATGCTAGATCATTATTTCCCAGGAGGCAAGTTAAGCATCAGGTGCCTGAGGGGTAAGGAACAGGGCTTCAGTCGGCTCGGAGAGCTGCATGGCTGTCCCAGTGAGCTTTCCACTCAGATGGTGCCAGGGGCAGCTCTCATCACAGGCTGGCTCACTGGCCTTTATCCCCAGCTCCGAGGAAACACCAGGGCTTTTTCTGCCACAAGAGTCATGTTTCAGAGTCAAATGATCCACTTTAAGATGAAATTTGGACAGCTCAGTTCCAGAATATTCTAGCTTAACCTGGGAAGTTAAGACCTCCCAAAGGCTGAAGATAGGCCACTAGGGGCTGATGAACAAGAGTCAGGCCAGAGTCACTCTAAACACATTTTTGTTTTGTTCTGTATAATTAATTATACTGTATCTTCTTTAAGTAGCTCAAGTTCAAGCTCTCTATATTTCACTTATGTTTAAAAGACGCCAATTTGATTGTGTCTAAACTGAACTTTACCCAGTGTGCTGAATACTAAAGACCTTTTAGGCCAAAGGTACTTCTGGGAAAAAGATGTTCATATATTAATATACCTCAAAGTTTACATTTTCATTATAATAAATTAGCCTTAATGTTAACAAATAACATCTCAGAAAGTTGAATCTAAGTAACCTGATCTATCAAGCTAATTTGACTTTGTTTTTTGTTTTTGTTTTTTTGAGATGGAGTTTCACTCTTGTTGCCCAGGCTGGAGTGCAATGGCACAATCTCGGCTCACTGCAACCTCTGCCTCCCGGGTTCAAGGGATTCTCCTGCCTCAGCCTCACAAGTAGCAGGGATTACAGGCATGCGCCACCATCCCAGGCTAATTTCTCATTTTTAGTAGAGATGGGGTTTTACCATGTTGGTCAGGCTGGTCGCAAACTCCTGACCTCAGGTGATCCACCCACTTTGGCCTCCGAAAGTGCTGGGATCACAGGCATGAGCCACCGTGCATAGCTGACTTCTTTTTTTTTTTTAATTCAAACTTTTTTTTTAGACACAGTCAGACTCTGTCACTCAGTTTGGAGTGCAATGGCACGATCACAGCTCACTCTGGCCTAGACCTCCTGGGCTCAAGAGATCCTCTCATTTCAGCCTTCCAAGCAGCTGAGACTACAGGCATGTGCCACACCTGGCTATTTTTAATTTTTTTAATTTTTTATTTTTTGTAGAGGCAAGATCTATGTTGCCCAGGCTGGTCTCATACTGTACTCAAGTGAGTCTTCTGTCTTGGACTCCCAAAGTGCTGGGATTACAGGTGTGGGCCACAGTGCCTAGCCACGAATTTAAATTTAGAATACTATCTTATCTATCCATTTCGACCAAGCCCCAGAATCAACAGAGATGCAGTTATATATTTTTTAAAAATCTGGTGAGGCGTAGTGGCTCATGCCTGTAATGCTAGCACTTTGGGCAGCTGAGGTGGGAGGATCACTTGAGCTCAGGAGTTCGCAGCCTGGCCAACATGGCGAAACTCTGTCTCCACTAAAAATACAAAAAATTAGCGGTGTGTGGTGGTGCATGCCTGTAATCCCAGCTACCCGGTGGCAGAGGCACGAGAGTCACTTTAACCTGGGAGGCAGACGTTGCAGTGAGCTGAGATTGTGCCACTGCACTTCAGCCTGGGCGACTGAGTGAGACTGTCTCAAAAAAAGAAAGAAAGAAAATAAATCTAAATTATGCCAATATTATCAAAGTTTCTTACCTAAAATCATATACAATTTTAAGCACCAAAGCATACTTTCTTCAAAAGTTACATCCAAAATATTAAATGTTCAATCTCATTTTTCAGTTCATTTTAAGTCTCAATACTGAAATCTCTGTATAAAAGGAATAACAAATGCTTTGAAAGACCTGACAAGTACTACTAACCTCCTCTCAAATCCCAGTCTCCTGAGGCAGTAGCTCATGTGCTTCAAGAAGTCCAATGACAGCAGGATAGTGGTCAGGGAGACAGGAGTCTAATCAGGAGGTGCTCCCCAGAATGTTCATGGAAAGAACTGATGATTCACAGTGGAAAAAAAGCAAATGATAAGGCCGGGCGCAGTGGCTCAAGCCTGTAATCCCAGCACTTTGGGAGGCCGAGGTGGGCGGATCACGAGGTCAGGAGATCGAGACCACGGTGAAACCCCGTCTCTACTAAAAATACAAAAAATTAGCTGGGTGCGGTGGCGGGTGCCTGTAGTCCCAGCTACTCAGGAGGCTGAGGCAGGAGAATGGCGTGAACCCAGGACGCAGAGCTTGCAGTGAGCTGAGATTGCGCCACTGCACTCCAGCCCGGGTGACAGAGCGAGACTCCGTCTCAAAAAAAAAAAAAAAAAAAAAAAAAGCAAATGATAAATAAGCCTTTCTTCTTTCTCAATATTACTAACTAGAAAGCAGGAAAATCTATTAGGCAGAGAAAAACCAGATATGCCTGGAGACACAGGTAAGGACTCTGTGTTCTCTCAGCTGTCTCACAAGTTAATGAATCAGATACATTTATGACCTATGCTAGGCTCCAAAGTAAGATTCAGGTACTCTGTATGCCAGTAAAGCCTTCGAGGGTACTCCAGGGTTTAGCTGGTATAAAGAATAAAGGACAAAGAAAATGTCGGACATCCAGCCTGAGCAACATAGCAAGATCATGTTTTTACCAAAAAAAATTTTTTTTAATTATCTGGGCCTGATGGTTCATGCCTGTAGACCCAGTTACTTGGGAGGCTAAAAGGGGAGGGAACATTGGAGTCCAGGAGTTTGACAGTGAGTTATAATGATGCCGCTGCACTCCAGCCTGGGTGACAAAGCAAGACCTTGTCTCAAAAAACAACAAAAAGTAAACGTCAGATAGAATCCTCAATTTTAGCAGCAAACCCTCATGCTAGCGGAATGGAAGTGATTTACATTTTATTTTTGATTCAAGATCTAGGAGATAGGCTGGGTGTGGTGGCTCATGCCTATAATCCCAGCACTTTGGGAGGCCAAGGTGAGCAGATTGCTTGGGTCTAGGAGTTCCAGACCAGCCTGGACAACATGGCAAAACCCTGTCTCTATAAAAAATTAAAAAAATTAGCCAGGCATGGTGGTGCATAGTCCCAGCTACTCGGGAGGCTGAGGCAGGAGGATTGTTTGAGCCTGGGCTGCAGAGGTTGCAGTGAGCCAAGATCATGCCATTGCACTCCAGCCTGGCTACAGGGAGACCCTGTCAAGAAGGAAAGAAAGAAAGAAAGAGAGAGAGAGAGAGAGGAAGGAAGGAAGGCAGGCAGGCAGGCAGGCAGGAAGAACTAAGATATAAGATGGATTTTTTTTTTTTTTTTTTTTGTTGTTGTTGAGACAGAGTTTCACTCTTGTTGCCCAGGCTGGAGTGCAATGAATGGTGCGATCTTGGCTCACCGCAACCTCCGCCTCCCGGGTTCAAGCGATTTTCCTGCCTCAGCCTCCCAAGTAGCTGGGATTACAGGCATGCACCACCACACACGGCTAATTTTGTATTTTTAGTAGAGACGGAGTTTCTCCATGTTGGTCAGGCTGGTCTCGAATTCCCGACCTCAGGTGATCCATCTGCCTCAGCCTCCCACAGTGCTGGGATCACAGGCATGAGCCACCGCACCCAGCCAAGAAGGAATATTAATGGTTTCAGAATAAAAGGATCAAGGCTTAAATATTCAAAAGATAATTTCTTAGATGAAAACACATGACTAAACAGTTGCACTGAAAAATGTACAGAGAAACACCACCAAATTAGAAGTATCCCAACATTTAACTGAATGTCAGCTGGGACATAGACAAAAAACAGGAAACCAAACCTAGCTATCTGCTTTTCTTTTCAGTAGGTGGCATAAAGAGGTAAGATGAGAAAAGGGATCAACAAATGTAGTTCAACTTAATTGAAGAATTCTGCCTGATGTAGTAGAGGCAAATAAAATTGTTGGTTTTGTGGGATTATATTTGTTTCCATTTAGGGACACATTTCCTGTTGTTTAAATGCCACAGCAACTCATGAGATGAAATTCATCTCCAAAACGGATCCACATAACTGAATTTCCAAGTAAATACAAAGAGTCTATAGCCCACAGAAACCATTACAAATTACACTTTTATTTTTGCCCCAACTCCTATACTAAATATGGTCTAATTCCTGAGGACTAGCAATGGTGGTTTATCCCACAGTCTTGGGGCAAGCGTCCCATCTGATAAGTCTCACTCCTCCCTCCTCCCCACCACCTCTCAGGAAAGGATTCAGAGAATCTTGGTTAGAAACTGTTGTCCTTAAGCCTTTGTGTTTTCACCTCTCCAGATAGAGGTTGAATCTTAAGTCCACAATCCACTAAATTAACCTGTCCTGTCTAAACACGCCTATCACCATAACTATCACATGCAATCACATTTTCTCCTTTCCTGCAGCCACAGGAAGCAGGAACATGTGAAAGATTCTTTCAGACAGTATTTTGTAGTTGGCAGGCGCAGGATGAACGAGGGGTTCAGCATAGCAGAGGTAGAAGGATTGTGTGGAATTAACAGAAGAATGTTTGAGAGGTATAATCAGAAAGCTTAAATGCTGTGAATCAACCCCCAAAGGCTCAGCCCAGGAGGAAATTTTACTAATGCAAGAAAGGTCAGGAGTTAAGGCATAGACTAGTTACCTCCTAGCATGGCTCAAAGTTTCTGGAATGGGACTCAGTAGAGGGGACAAAAAGCTGCACCAGTAAATTCAGCTGGTCCAGAGGCATAGATCCTATCAGCTGAAAACCAAAACAAGTCATTCCAAGCATGCTTACAGTAGGTGTGTTTGCAAGTTTAAGGATTCAGTTTTAAAATAAACAAAAACAGAACTAGAACGTAGTATTACAAAATTTCTCACAAGCATAATCACAAAAAAACAGTTAGGATATTGCATAGAAAAGTGTCCTGTAGTATGCTTTGTAAACCTAGGCCTTAGTAATTTAAATAAAAGACAAACAAATAAAATATCTCTTCATAGTCTAGAAGTCCATGATTGTGAATTCAGGAGAATTATCAAATTTGCAGATTTTTGTGGCAAGACCTAAGAAGATCCTGAAGTTCTTTATTCTCAGAATCATGATTAAATTCACCCTTTGAAGGCTCAGGCTGACACAGTTTAACAACATCTTTATCAAATGACTTGGGCTACACGAGCCCAAGCCAATTCTGTAGACTTTAAGCTCTGTCCTCTCTGCATATAAGACTTAATCAGAACATACAGGGACATGAAATCACTGCTATTTCACTGTTTTTAAAGCTAGGCTGCTTGTTTTTTTCCTCCTGTGAGTCTATTTAGCAAATTAAATCTGCCCACACTTCTAATAGTAAGGTTTGGATAGCTAGTTTAGGAGTAAGTGAAACGTTTCAGAAGAGCATTTATGTTAACCTTGACAATAGGATGGGAGATTCTTAACCCCCCTTGTAATATGCACCGATTGATTCTGAGTTAAAATACACCACAGTGACAGTGATATCATCCCTGTACATCCTCGCCAAGTCCTCTGGCAATGTCAGCATTGCCGCCAGCCGCTCTGCCTCCATCTCCCCATACTCATTGTTCCCGATGGCATGTCTGATCAGCCGCGTGGCTGCATTTTGGTCAGCCTCGTGGAGCCCGCTGGCTTTCCTCTGCAGCAGCAGGCTCTGCATGAGCCCCAAGTTGGCGGGTCTCTGGGCCAGGTCTGTCTTGTGCCAATCTGCCTCAGCCAGGTGCCCCACCACCAGCCTTACCACGTCCTCATTGCTCAGCATGTCCCACAGGCCATCTGAGGCCAGCACAAGGAACTTATCCTGGGGCCTCAGCCTGTGGTATGTAACCTCAGGCTCAGCAGTCAGGTAGGGTGGAGTGTAGCAGTGTGGGGGTGTGAACTGGTAAATGTTGAGGGCCTCGGTATTGAAGCCCCTCTCCAGAATGCTGCGCTGCAACTCTTTACTCCACTTCAGCTGAACATCCCCAAAGGCCCTGCAGGGGATGAGGACGCCCAGCAGCCTGTCCTCCATGATGATCGTCCTGTCCTCTGACTCAGGATGCTCCCTCTTTAGCCGGGACAGCTCAGCCTGGTTCCAGGCATTGTGGTCACGTGTAAGGGGCAGACAAGACCACATGCCATTGTCCTCCTGGACACCAAGGATGGCTCGGCAGTCACCAGCATTTGCCACGTGCAAGTGAATTCCATCAACATGGGCCATGCAAGCTGTTGCCCCAGAGAAAGCAACCTGGAGTGACAGGTTCCTTGTCACCTCATCTTCCAGCGGGGCCTGGATTTCCAGCGAGATGTCAGAATCCAGTCTCTGGAAGGAGTACATTAACGCTTCTTCAATGCTTAGTCCCATTTCCATGTGCAAGTCAAGCAGTTCCTGCCAATAGACACGGAGGTGGTCAAGATGCACAGATGTGACATCCTTGTAGATGCTGTCCCCCGGGTGCTTGAGCCAATGCAGGATAGGCAGCAAGGGTTTCATGCTTTCCATAGCTCCCTCCATGTGCTCCAGAGTCTGGTGGGACATCAGGGACACTGCCACGTAGTAGAAGAGCCTCTCGCTCACTGCTTGGGCACATGCATGACCGCCATGTCCATCGAAGATGCCAAACATCAGTCCATTGGTTTGCAGGCAGGAAGCTACACCTCGCCGGTCCTCCACTGGGGAATTGGCAGCCAGCTGGTTGCTCTCAAACCGCAACACTGAATTTGGGACTCTGCTTTCAAGGTCAAGAATCTTGTGGGTTGACTCGCCAGCTCGAAGCACTTCATTTATCTGCTCAGGGCTGAGTTGCAAGTGAAAATCATCTTCCTCTGTTGATGTGTGTCTGTAGGCTTTGCACAGAGTAAAGCTACCACATGGGGAACTGTTTAGGGTGGGTGGCACTCGGGAAAAGAGCCTCCATCTTAATTTATTCCTATTTGAGACATACCTGGAGTATAAGCGTCTGCCCCCTTGCAATGTGGCAATGCTGTTCCTTGTAGAATTTAAGATCCAGTAGGACACAGTACTTGACATTCTGAAACTATATCAGCAAATGTGTTCCTTCAGCAAAAAAGGATATTTTTAAACCTAAAAATTAAAAAGTTGAAATTTCAAATTTAATTTCTTTCTTTTTTTTTTTTTTTTTTTTTTTTTTTTGAGATGGCGTCTCGCTCTGTCGCCCAGGCTGGAGTGCAGTGGCGCGATCTCTGCTCACTGCAAGCTCCGCCTCCCAGGTTCATGCCATTCTCCTGCCTCAGCCTCCAGAGTAGCTGGGACTACAGAAGCCCGCCACCACACCTGGCTAATTTTTTGTATTTTTAGTAGAGACAGAGTTTCACCGTGTTAGCCAGGATGGTCTCAATCGCCTGACCTCGTGATCCACCTGCCTCAGCCTCCCAAAGTGCTGGGATTACAGGTGTGAGCCAAAGCGCCTGGCCACAAATTTAATTTCTTAAAAATACTGACTTCTGAAAACATTTGCTAATATCCTGAACAAAAATGACTTAGAATAAACTATTTAAAATACACTAAACTCACTCTCACCAGCAGACTATAAGTGTTCATTTAAATATCTGCTTCGGGGGCCGGGCGTGGTGGCTCATGCCTGTAATCCTAGCACTTTGGGAGGCCAAGGTGGGTGGACAGCTTGAGCCCAGGAGTTGGAGACTAGCCTGGGCAACATGGTGAAACCCTGTCTCTCCAAAAAAATTAAAAAAAAAAAAATTGCCAGGCATGGTGGTGTGCATCTATAGTCACAGCTACTTGGGAGGCTGAGGTAGGAGAATCATCTGAGCCTGGTAAGTTGAGGCTGCAGAAAGCAGTGATTGTGCCGCTGCAGAAAGCAGTGATTGTGCCACTGCAGTCTAGCCTGGGCCTCTCGCTAGACAGGGAGTGAGACCCTGTCTCAAAAAAAACAAAAACAGGCCTGACGCGGTGGCTCACGCCTGTAATCCCAGCACTTTGGGAGGCCGAGGTGGGCGGATCACGAGGTCAGGAGATAGAGACCATCCTGGCTAACACGGTGAAACCCCGTCTCTACTAAAAATACAAAAAATTAGCTGGGTGCGATGACGGGGGCCTGTAGTCCCAGCTACTCAGGAGGCTGAGGCAGGAGAATGGCGTGAACCCAGGAGGCGGAGTTTGCAGTGAGCCACAATCACACCACTGCACTCCAGCCTGGGTGATAGAGCGAAACTCCGCCTCAAAAATAAATAAATAAATAAATAAATAAATAAATAAATAATCTGCTTCTGGCGTAGTGGCTCATACCTGTAACCCCAGCCACTCCAATGGCTGAGGCGGGAGGATCACTTGAGCCTAGGAGTTCCAAGACCAGCCTGGGCAACATAAGGAGACCTGGTTTCTACAAAAAATTTTTTTACAAATTAGCTGGGCATGGTGGTGCACACCTATAGTCCCATTCACTTGGAAGGCTGAGGTGAGAGGATTGCTTAAGCCCTGGAGGTCAAGACTGCAATGAGCTGTGCTCCTGCCACTGCACTCCAGCCTGGGCGACAGAGTAAGACCCTGTCTCAAAAACTAAATTTTACATACATGTATATTTCCCCACTAGTCTATAAACTCCATGACTCAAGCAACTATGGCTGCCTTACACACCAACAGCTTTCCAGTGCCTGGCCCTGTACCCAGCACACACTAAGTCCTCAAATACTGACTAAATATGACATTTTCAGAGGCCCAATAGCACACTAGCTGTGATACTATCTTGTGTAGCATCAGACACACTGCAGATGAGGTAACACTCCAGTTATCTATTGGTGGAATGGGAATATTAGTCTTAGAAGGTTTTGTGAGAATTTAATAAAATATGACCCTTCTGCTAAAAAAAAAAAAAAGTAGTTATTATTTTCATCATTAGGTATATATACCCCTCTAGTCATTCTGTACTTTTTTTTTTTTTTTTTTTGAGATGAGCCTGGCTCTGTCCCCAGGCTAGAGTGCAATGGTAAGATCGTGGCTCACTGCAGCCTTACCTTTCTGGCCTCAAGGGATCCTCCTGCCTCAGCCTCCCAAGTAGCTGGGACTACAGGCATGTGCCACCAGGCCCAGCTGATAGACAGGTCTCCCTGTGTTTTCCAGGCTGGTCTCAAACTCCTAGGCTCAAGCGATCTTCTGCCCTCCGCCTCCCAAAGTGCTGAGATTACAGGTGGGAGCTACTGTGCCCGGTCATTCTGTACATGTTTTTGTAGAGTTGTAACCACAACTTTGAATCTAGCATTCCTGATAAGAGTATTTTTTCACATCTGATGGCTACATTTTGACATAAATAATCACAACTTACTTAACTATTCTCTACTGCTGGAGATTTAGAGGTTGTTTCTACTACTTGCTATTTATTAATATAAAATACCAAACTGGATTGGGCACAGTGGCTCATGCCTATAATCTCAGCATTTTGGGAGGCCAAGGCGAGAGGATCACTTGAGGCTAGGGAGTTTAAGACCACCCTGGGTGATACAGCAAGTGCCCCATCTCCACAAAAATTTTTAGATTAGCTGGGCATTACAGGTACATGCCTGTAGTCCCAGCTACTCAAGAGGCTGAGGTGGGAGGATCGCTTGAGCCAGGAGTTCAAGGCTGCAGTGAGCTATGATCAACACCACCGCACTCCAGCCTGGGCGACAGAGCCAGATCTGTCTCTTTAAAAACAACAACAACAAAACCCCACCAAACTGTACTGCCTTATGCAGTAACCTTTTCTCTACTTAGGTTTTATCCTAGTTATTTCCCAAACAAGGAGTCAGTAGGTCCAAGGGTGTAGACTCATTGCCAAACTGATTTCCAAAAGCTTCACATCTGCCTCCACAAGGGGATGACGAGTTTCCTAGTCCCTTCACTAGCCTCTGGTGGTACTTTTCCTTGGAATATAATAAAATTAAATTAAAAAAAAAAAAAACAGAACAAAACCTTGACCCATTATAATGAGATTTTCTCCGGTTTCATGTATGAATCCTGCCCTCGGGATCTCGAGATCATTTGTCGAGATCTCAAGAGTTCCCAGGACTGAGGACAGTCCCCTCACTTCCCCACCCCCTGCCAGCCCACCCCGCAGAAGTCGGGGCGGGGGCGGTCTGTCCTGGAGTAGAAGGTGCCTGACGCTCCGGCCCTGCAGTCAAGGCAGGCAGCGGTGCAGGGAGATCCACCGCAGCCAGGACGCAAACCATTTTGCATCCTTAAAGAAAACAGACAGGTCCCAAGTTCAAATCTCTGACTACAGTCTCATTGCTAAGTGCATGGACTCCGGAGCCCACCAAAACCGATCTCCCTAGAACCCCGGCACGGCCGTACCCCAGCTGGGTGCCCCCGGGTGACCCGCTTGGTGCCTCTGAGCCCCGGCTTGCCAGCCTGTAAAACAGGGGCGCGCAGTCGGGACACAGAGCTCCAAGGGGTGCTCGATGGGCCAGAGCAGCTAGTGGGGTGCCCCGGTAGGTAGCCAAGGGTCCTCGGCGAGCCCGCGGGCCCACGTGGCGCGCGCACGTGAGTGGGGTGACCGTGGTCGTAGGCCCAGCTAGTCCCTCTCCGCCGCGGACCCGCCCCCTCACCTCAGCTCTCCGCCCAGTCACCTGAGCCGGTGCCGCAGGCCGGGAGGGACAGGGGCCGGCGAGGCCTGGCGGCGAAAGAGGTGTCCACATCCCCCGCTCGTTCCCTTCCCTACCTCGGACCCTCGCCCGCTTCTCACCAGCTGGCGAGGCCACAGCCGCCCGCTCGGTCCGGTCAGTTCCGCGCCTGCGCACAGTGCCACAACTGCGGCCACCAGGTCCTCACCTCACCCAGGCAGTCCCTAGTCAGGACCCAGCACCAGAAGGAAGCGCCCTCCCGCCAGCCCTAGTTGGCTCAATTGCGGAGGCGGGCCTTTGATGGACAGAGGTATTGCCCAATGGCTAAAGAGGATGAGAGGCGGGCAGAAAGGCGGGGCCCGGGAGGGGCCAACACCGCCCCTTACCCCTGCCTGGGTGCTGAAAGTGTTCTAGCGCTGGCCTACGGGACCAGGCAATCACGTGCCTGAGATCGCCAGCTACTTGGCCGCTACACTCTGCATACCCCGAACCCAGCGGCCTCCCCAATTCCTCACCGTTGTTAGAACGCCCCACTGCTTCCTCTCCACTTCGGTGTCGACCACTCCAGAACCCTCTCCTGAGCGCCACACCCTGGTGTCCAGCCACCTGGACACCTGCCTCTGGAGGCCCCCAGGCGCCTCTAACATAACTTCCCCCAAACTCAGCTTTCTGCCACACTTGCTTGTTCTCTTCTCTCCTAACCCAATAATGGCCCCACCATCTGCCCAGAGACCCAAGCCAAAACCCTGGGACGCATCTTCTCCTTCCTCTCCCTCACCTTCTCTTTCCAATTATCTAATCCTGTAAATCCTATCTCCTAAATCTCTCTCCACTCATCCATCCGGCGACGCAGCCACCCTATTCCAAGCCTCTCACTTGATTTTACGGTTTTCCCTCCTTAACCTTTGGCTTGGTCCTAACCACAGAGCAGAACAGACAGAATGACGCCCCTCCCACCTTTTTTCGTGGTTGGTGGGTAGAGACAAGGTCTTTCTATGTTGCCCAGGCTGGTCTCAAACTGCCGGGCTCAAGCAATCCTCCCACTTCAGCCTCCCCAAAGTGCTGGGATAACAGACGTGAGCCATCACGCCTGGCAGAATGACACTTCTGAAACTCAAATTCCAAGACCGAGTGCGGTGGCTCCTGCCTGTAATCCCAGCACTTTGGGAGGCCAAGGCGGGCGGATCACCTCAGGTCAGGAGTTTGAGACCAGCCTGTTTGAGACCAACATCACGAAACCTTGTCTCTACTAAAAATACAAAAATTAGCTGGGAGTGGTGGTGCGGGCCTGTAGTCCCAGCTACTCGGGAGGCTGAGGCACGAGAATCATTTGAACCAGGGAGGTGGAGGTTGCACTGAGGCGAGATCATGCCACTGCATGCCAGCCTGGGAGACAGAGTGAGAGTCTATCTCAAAAAAAACAAAAACAGAAACAAAAACAAAAAAACCCTCAAATTCCTGCCCTAAAGTCTTTAGTGGTTTCCCACAAACCATTAAGCTTTGAACTGACCATTATATTGGTCTGCTACTACCAGCATGGCTGGCGGCTGGTAGGTTGAGAGAGACAGAGAACCCCGACACCGGATAATCCCTCCGTCCCTTCTGGTCCTAACATTGTGGCATTCTGGTGATCATCTGCTTCCTTATAAATTATTTTAACAGAACTCTTGTAACTATGGTAAGTCAGATGGAGTCCTTCCCTGGAGACAGAGAAAAATGGGAGACAACCAGAAAAAGCCACTTGGAGCCCTGAGAATGTGGTTTTCCAGAAGGAAGACACACTGGCTTGCCTGGGCAGCCTGGCCAGCCTCCTGGACCCAAGGACGTGGTCACAATAAAACTGCTCCTGTCAGACTTGCCCTTGTATATTTATAGTTCCACTCACCCTTAGCCCTTTCCAGAAGTTCAAAGTCAGGGTTGGCAATATCTCTCTTCCTGCATATTAAGAGACCCAAACTAAAAATAAGTCTAAGTGTTTCTAATAAATGAGTGCAAGAGAATGCAAAAGCACACTTCTGCCCTCCCCCCAGCAGACAGGTCATATAGGGTCACAATGGGTTACCCTTCTGGACAGAGACAGCAATGTTTAATTATTCAATCTGCAGGTGTTATGGGTGCCCACAATGTGTCAGGCCCTGGGCTGACTGCTGAGACACACAGACGGCTGCCCCCGCCACTTTCCTGAGAAAAATTACATCATTCCACCAAGCCTGAAACCACTGAGTTTTTCTAAGTTACCACACACACCCACTTCCAAAGTAAAAATGCACCCTGGAGGATTTTATGCACACTGGAACTTTCATTTCAAGGCTATAACCAGTTCAGTCACCCTATATAGGATGGCCCTCACCGGATCTCTCAAGGCTTCCTTGTCCCAAGGTCTTATAAGCAAATACGAAGGAAAAGGATTACTTCTCTCTCCTTCGAGAAAGGGAAAGCATAGCTCGATTGGTAGGTTGTTTTTGTTTTTGTTTTGATGTGGAGTCTCACTCTGTCACCCACTCGGGAGGGCAATGGTGTGGTCTTGGCTCACTGCAACCTCCGCCTCCTGGGTTCAAGCGATTCTCCCGGCTCAGCCTCCCAAGTAGCTGGGACCACAGGCACGTGCCATCATACCTGGCTAATTTCTGTATTTTTAGTAGAGAGGGGGTTTCACTACGTTGGCCAGGCTGGTCTCAAACTCTTGACCTTGTGATCCGCCTGCCTTGGCCTCCCAAAGTGCTGGGATTACAGGCGTGAGCCACCATGCCCAGCCGTTCGCTTGGCATTTTTAGAGAAAAGATGTAAAAATATTCAGCCTCACTCAAAACCAAAGAAATGGCCAGGCACAGTGGCTCATGCCTGCAATCCCAACAATTTAGGAGGCCGAGGTAGGTAGATCACTCGAGCTCAGGAGTTCGAGACCAGCCTGGGCAACATGGTGAAACCCCCCCCTACAAAAAATACAAAAATTAGGCTGGGCGAGGTGGCTCACGCCTGCAATCCCAGCACTTTGGGAGGCCAAGGTGGGCAGATCACTTGAGGTCAGGAGTTTGAGACCAGCCTGGCCAACACAGTGAAACCCCGTCTCTACTAAAAATACAAAAAGTTAGCCAGGTGTAGTAGTTCGTGCCTGTAATTCTAGCTACAGGAGGCTGAGGCAGGAGAAGTGCTTGAACCTGGTAGGTAGAGGTTGCACTCCAGCCTGAGTGACAGAGTGAGACTCCGCCTCAAACAAACAAACAAACAAACAAAACAAAAATTAGCTAGGCATGGTGGTATGCATCTGTAGTCCCAGCTACTCAGGAGACTGAGGTGGGAGGATGGGAGGATGGCTTGAGCCTGGGAGGCAGAGGTTGCAGTGAGCCAAGATTGTGCCACTACACTCCAGCTTGGGCAAAAGAGCCAGACCTTGTCTCAAAATAATATTAATAATAATAATAAATAAATAAAATAAAAAGAAATGCTAATTATATGAACCATTAATTTTTGTCAGTCAACTTGGTAAATATTAAAACATGGTTTAAATACATAACATTGGCAAGAGAGCATTGCCATCTTAGCAGGGAGTGTGATATGGTTTGGCTCTTTGTCCCCACCCAAATCTCATCTCAAATTGTAATTCCCACTTGTCAAGGGAGGGATCTGGTGGGAGGTGATTGGATCATAAGGGCGGTTCCCTCATGCTGTTCTCATAATAATGAGTGAGTTCTCACGAGATCTGATTTTTTTCTTTTTTTGACGGAGTCTCACTCTGTTGCCCAGGCTGGAGTGCAGTGGCGCGATATCGGCTCACTGCAAGCTCCGCCTCCCAGGTACATGCCATTCTCCTGTCCCAGCCTCCCAAGTAGCTGGGACTACAGGTGCCTGCCACCACTCTCAGCTAATTTTTTGTATTTTTAGTAGAAACGGGATTTCACCGTGATAGCCAGGATGGTCTCGATCTCCTGACCTCGTGAAGATCTGATTGTTTATAAGTGACAGTTTCCCCTGTGCTCTTGCTTGCCTGCAGCCATTTAAGACGTGTCTTGCTTCCCCTTTGTCTTCTGCCATGATCATAAGTTTCCTGAGGCCTCCCCAGCCATGCGGAAATGTAACTCAATTAAACCTCTTTCCTTTATAAATTACGCAGTCTCAGGTATTCTTCATAGCAGTGTGAAAACTGACTAATACAGAGCGTACATGGAGGCTACTCAATGGACATACCTTCGATCCACTAATTCTACTTCTTTCAATTTATCCTAAAGAGACAAAGGTGAACATTACAATTTTTTTACAGTAAATATACATTACTCCATCTAGCATAACTTGTATAATGAGGGGGGAAAAGCAAAACTATTTTTTTTTTTTTGAGACGGAGTTCACTCTTGTTGCCCAGGCTGGAGGGCAATGGCACTATCTCGGCTCACCACAACCTCCGCCTCCCACGTTCAAGCCCTTCTCCTGCCTCAGCCTCCCAAGTAGCTGGGATTACAGGCATGCACCACCATGCCTGGCTAATTTTGTATTTTTAGTCGAGATGGGGTTTCTCCATATTGGTCAGGCTGGTCTCGAACTCCTGACCTCAGGTGATCTGCCCACCTCGGCCTCCCAAAGTGCTGGGATTACAGGCGTGAGCCACCTCGCCTGGCCAAAAGTATTTTTATTTTATTTTATTATTTATTTATTTATTCTTTTTTTTGAGACGAAGTCTTGCTCTGCTGCCTAGGCTGGAGTGCAGTGGCACAATCTTGGCTCACTGCAACCACTGCCTCCTAGGTTCAAGCAATTCTCCTGCCTCAGCCTCCCGAGTAGCTGGGACTAGAGGCACATGCTGCCACGCCTGGCTAAATTTTTTTTTTTTTTTTTTTTTTTTGTATTTTTAGTAGAGACGGGGTTTCACCATGTGGCCCAGGCTGGTCTTGAACTCCTGAGCTCAGGCAATCGGCCCGTCTCGGCCTCCCAAAGTGCTGGGATTATAGGCGTGAGCCACTGCACCCGGCCACAAAATTATTTTTAAAACAGCCAGATGCAAGAGAATAGCTTGAACACAGGAGGCAGAGGTTGCAGTGAGCTAAGATCACTCCAGCCCAGATGACAGAGCAAGACTGTGTCTCAAAAACAAAACAAAACAACAAAACCACCCAGGTCAGTGACAGGGGTAGAGAAATGGACCTCTTGGATGATTCCTGCAAAGCCCCCTGATTCCTCACCTATGCAGACAAGACTTTTTTTTTTTTTTTTTTTTTTTTGAGACAGGGTCTTGCTCTGTCACCCAGGCTGGAGTGCAGTGGCACAGTTAACAGCTCACTGCAGCTTCAACCTCCTAGGCTCAACAGGCTCAACAGGGACTACAGGAGAACACCACCACATATGGCTAATTTTTGTATTTTTTGTAGAGAGACTCCCACTATGTTGCCTGGGTGATCTTGAACTCCTGAGCTCAAGTGATCGCCCACCTTGGCCTCCCAAAGTGCTGGGCTTATAGGCATAAGACTTCTTGCAGGCCGGGCGGGGGTCACGCTTGTATCCCAGCACTGGGGCCGAGGCGGGCGGATCACGAGGTAGGAGACGAGACAGGTGAAAGTCTACTAAAAAAAAAAATAGCCGGGGGGGGGGGCCGTAGTCCAGCTACTGAGAGGCTGAGGCAGGAGAATGGCGTGACCGGGAGGCGGAGCTTGCAGTGAGCCGAGATTGCGCCACTGACTCAGCCTGGTACAGAGCGAGACTCCGTCTCAAAAAAAAAAAAAAAAAAAAAAAAAAAAAAAAAAAAGACTTCTATGGAATGTTAGGAAAGCTGGATTTGAGGATGATCTTGTGTCAGGAAGACCTGAGATGGTGGCAGCCAGTTTCTCTCTCACTATTAAAGCTGTAGCATTGGCCACGCATAGTGGCTCATGCCTGTAATCTCAGCACTTTGGGAGGCCGAGGTGGGCGGATCACTTGAGGCGAGGAGTTTGAGACCAGCCTTGCCAACATGGTGAAACCCCATCTCTACAATAATACAAAAATTAGCCAAGTGAGTGTGGTGGTACGTGCCTATAGTCCCAGCTACTCAGGAGGCTGAAGCACAAGAACCGACCGAATCCGGGAGGTGGAGGCTGCAGTGAGCTGAGATCGTGCCACTGCATTCCAGCCTGGGCAACAGAGCAAAATTCTGTCGCAAAAAAAAAAAAAAAAAAAAAAAGGCTGTAACATCCACGCTGATATCTAGGACAATTTGTAAAAATCTCAAGTGTCTTTGTTCTTTGCCAGTTAGCAGAAAAGCTTGTCATTGCAGTAGTTCTGTGGCATTCTCACTCCCCAGAGCATCTGAATAAAGCCTGAAGAGCTACCCCTCCCTGTGGGGCAGCTAGCTCAGGGATGGTTTAGCAAGCCTTGAGGCTGTGCCAGTGAAAAAGGCTTGAGAATTTTTGAAAAATACAAGTCCTTCTTCAGCCCTTTATTCAAATCTCCTCTGAAGTAACACCACCACCAAGTTTACCAGATTGTTGGGAGGCCTAAAAATTGTTGTTTTAAGCGCCTCAAGCTAAAGCCAATGCTAAGGCTTGCTCTCCTGTAGAGGAGGATGGGCAGACTCTCTGGGGGAAACATGACCTGTGTTTTTCAGCCTCTTTTCCAAACAGGGGAAATTCCTTTCACTCACCAGAAAGAGCAACTGCACACAAGATTGCAGTGATCTGTGCCCTAGGGGCAAAGCAACTGCTCTCTTTGCCACCACCAAGTCACACTCATCCCCAATCAGGCCTTATTCAGGAGCAGGCTCATTATTTTCCATCACCTTGGTCGGGGTGGTGGCTCATGCCTATAGTCCCAGTGCTTTGGGAGGCCAAGGCAGGTGGATCCCTTGAGGCCAAGAGTTTGAGACCAGCCTGGGCAACAGAGACAGGCCAACAGAAGAAAAGAAGAAGAAGGAGGAGGGAGGAGGAGGGGGAGGAGGGGGGAGGAGGGAGGAGGAGGGGGAGGAGGGAGGAGGAGGGGGAGGAGGAGGAGGGAGGAGGAGGGGGAGGAGGGAGCAGGAGGGGGAGGAGGGAGCAGGAGGGGAAGGAGGGAGGGGGGAGGGGGAGGAGGGAGGGGGGAGGAGGGAGGGGGAGGGGGGGGGGGGAGGGGGGGGAGGGGGGGGGGGGAGGGGGGAGGAGGGGGGGGGGAGGAGGGAGGAGGAGGGGGAGGAGGGAGGAGAGGGAGGAGGAGAGGGAGGAGGGAGGAGAGGAGAGGAAGGGGGAGGAGGAGGGAGAGGAGGAGGGGGTAGGAGAAGGAGAAGGAGGAGAAGGGAGGAGGAGGAGAAGGGAGGAGGAGGGGGGAGGAGGAGGGAGGAGGAGGGAAGAGGGGAGGAGGGAGGAGGGGAGGAGGAGGGAGGAGGGGAAGGGGAATAGTGGAGAGGAGGGAAAGTAGTGGAGAGGAGGGGAGGAGGAGGGTGATGGGGGAGGAGGAGGAGGAGGAGGAAGAAGGAGGGGGAGGAGGGTGAGGAGGGTGAGGGGGGGGGGGAGGAGGGGGAGGAGGGGGGAGGAGGGGGAGGGGGGAGGAGGAGGAGGAGGGAGAGGAGGGGGAGGGGAGGAGGAGGGGGAGGGGGGAGGGGAGGAGAAGGGGGAGGAGAAGGGGGGAGGAGAAGGGGGGAGGAGAAGGGGGAGGAGAAAGGGGGAGGAGAAAGGGGGAGGAGAAAGGGGGGGGGAGGAGGAGGGAGGAGAAGGGGGGAGGAGAAAGGGAGGAGGAGGGGAAGGAGGAGGAGGGGAGGAGGAGGAGGGGGGAGGAGGGAGGGGGAGGAGGAGGGGGAGGAGGGAGGAGGAGGGAGGAGGAGAGGGAGGAAGGAGGAGAGGAGAGGAAGGGGGAGGAGGAGGGAGAGGAGGAGGGGTAGGAGAAGGAGAAGGAGGAGAAGGAGGAGGAGGAGAAGGGAGGAGGAGGGGGAGGAGGAGGAGGAGGAGGGAAGAGGGGGAGGAGGGGAGGAGGGAGGAGGGGAGGAGGAGGGAGGAGGGAAGGGGAATAGTGGAGAGGAGGGAAAGTAGTGGAGAGGAGGGGAGGAGGAGGGTGATGGGGAGGAGGAGGGAGGAGGAGGAAGAAGGAGGGGAGGAGGGTGAGGAGGGTGAGGAGGGGGAGGGGGAGGAGGGGGAGGAGGAGGGGGAGGGGGAGGAGGGGAGGAGAGGAGGAGGGAGAGGAGGGGAGGGGGAGGAGGGGGGAGGGGAGGGGGGAGGGGGAGGAGAAGGGGGAGGAGAAGGGGGGAGGAGAAGGGGGAGGAGAGGGGGAGGAGAAAGGGGGAGGAGAAAGGGGGGAGGAGAAAGGGGGAGGGGAGGAGGAGGGAGGAGAAGGGGGGGAGGAGAAAGGGAGGAGGAGGGAAGGAGGAGGAGGGGGAGGAGGAGGAGGGGGAGGAGGAGGAGGGGGAGGAGGAGGGGGAAGAGGAGGGGAAGGGGGGAGGAGGAGAAGGAGAAGGAGAAGGAGGAGGAGGAGGAGGAGGAAGAAGGACAGGAGGAGTAAGAGAAGAAGAGGAGAAGGAGGGGGAGGAGAGAGAAGAATTTTCCATCACCCTGTGGGTCTCAGGACTGAGGCCCGGCTCTGCCACCTACTTGCTGTGTGACCCTGGGGGCCAGTCACTTCCTCTCAGCCTCAGTAAAACTACATGGAAGGGCATTTGTGTGGGCTTTGTGGTTGTCGTTTGCACTCCAATTTGCAAATGTCTCACATCCTTTCAAGAAGGGTAGTTTGGAGAGTAGAACGGCCTAAAAGTCTGGTGGGCGTGGACGGAGAAGAGGAAGCTGGGAGAGGAGACTCGGAACCTCCGAAGCTCAAGCAGCGCGCATTTGCGGCCGAGGCTTCAGGGGACACGGCCAGCAGGGGGCGCGGCCCGGCGAGCTCGCTCCCAGGAGGCGCACGCTGTGGGAGACCGCAGAGTCGACTGCGTCAGCAGGCAATGGCCCTGGAGCACCGGCCTGAGCTACCCAGGGAGACGGTGGATCTCCAGGAAACCGTAGGATCCCCTCCCCACCTTTTCCGGGGAAGCCCTGGTCGGAGCGAGCCGGTGAGCAACTCTATGCAAAAAGCATGCGAGCACTGGGGGCTGCGCACAAGGGTGGTGTGCAGGGTGTCAGCACCCCAGGTGGGGGCTGCAGGGATCTCACCTCGGCCTGAGCAGGCGCGCGGTTGGAATGGGCCAGGACAGAACATCAAGTGGAAAAACACGTTTACAGCAAAGAAGAGAAGGCGTTTTGATAACAACAATGATTTATTTCTGTATTTCTTCTCTATCCCCTTCTCCTCCCCCTGTGCCCGCCTGTTTATATGCAGAGAAAAGTTTAGTAGGACACACAAGCCAGCAGTTACCAATGCTTATCTCTAGGTCATAAAACTATACGTCTATTTATTTATTTATTTATTTTTGAGACAGTCTCCGGTCAGGCTGCAGTGCAGTGGTGCAATCATAGCTCACTGCATTTGAACTCCTGGGCTCAATAGATCCTCCTGCCTCAGCTTCCTAAGTAGCTGGGACTACAGGTGTGCACCACCACAGCCCAACTGGAACTCTCACATTCTTTATTTTTCTATTTATTTCATTATTTACTATTCTTATATCTTTTTAATTAAAAAAATTTTTTTTTTTACTAATTTATTTAATAGAGACATGGTCTTGCTATTTTGCCAGGGCTGGTTTTGAACTCCTGGGCTCAAGCAATCCTCTCCAGTCACCCAAAGTGCTAGGATTACAGGCGTGAGCCACCACTCCAGCCCTACTCATTTATTTTTTTTAAATAGAGACAGAGTCTCGCTCTGTTACCCAGGGTTGGTCTCAAACTCCTGGACTCAAACAATCCTCCCGCCTCAGCCTCCAAAAGTGCTGCGATCACAGGGGCGAGCCACCTCATCTGGCCTACTTTTCTTATTTTTAAACATGGAACATATATTTAATAATCAGGAGCAATTCATTAAAGTCTGCCTTACATACTTACACATAGGAGTGGGAGGGAAGAAGACATAGCACACCCACTTTCTGGGGCAAGAAGGCAAGAGAGGAGGCCAGGGCGCAGCTGCACCTGCCCCGTGGGTGAGGACTGGAGGCACCGCCCTTGTGGATAGGAAATCCAGGAAGGCTTTCGGGAGAGATCTGAAGGAAGTTAGGGAATAAACCCTTGTGGAATCTGAGAGACAACATTCCACGGAGAGAAAACAGCAGGGACAAAGGTCCTGGCCTTGTGGGCCAAAGGAAGGGCTTGGATTTTATGGCCAGGGCTGCCTGCCCCATCTCCAACCCTTGGGCCAGGGCTGGAAAGGACTTGAGAGGGCATCTCCCTCCTGCTTTCCTAAAGCATGCTCCCTGGAACATGATCCCACAAAATGTTCTGAGAGAAAAGAGCCATAGCCCACTACCCACCCTTGGAAGAGATTCAGAATGCACAGTGTGTATAGTCAAGGCTTTAAAATTCTGCAGTAAAAGGAATCCATCCAGTTTTATTGCAGCAGTGCCAAATGTTTCCCCATGAACCTCCTCTTTGCTGTAGAAACTAGTCACATCTGGCTGGACCCATGTACTTTGTGAGACACCCTTCTATCCATTTTTTTTAAGACAGAGTCTTGCTCTGTTGCCCAGGCTGGAATACAGTGGCATGATTATAGCTCGCTGCAGCCTTGACCTCCTGGGCTCAGGCATTCCTCCTGCCTCAGCCTCCTGAGTAGCTGGGACTACAGGCGTGTGCCACCACGCCCAGCTAATTTTTATTTTTTGTAGAGATTGGACTCACTATGTTGCCCAGGCTGGTCTCAAACTCCTCAGTACAAGCAATCCTCCTGCCTTGGCCTTCCAAAATGCTGGGACTGCAGATATGAGCCACCTTGCCCAGCCCATCCATTCTTTAAGGTGTAAAATAAAGTACAGAGACCTAAACTGACTTCTGCAGGTTCTCTCTCTTTTTTTTTTTTTTTTTTTTTTTTGAGACCGAGTCTCGCTCTGTCGCCCAAGCTGGAGTGCAGTGGCGCCATCTCAGCTCACTGCAACCTCCACCTCCCAGGTTAAAGCGATTCTCCTGTCTCGCCCTCCCGAGTAGCTGGGACTACAGGCGCGTGCCACCACAGCCGGCTGATTTTTTTAATTTTTAGTAGAGATGGGGTTTCACCATGTTAGCCAGGATGGTCTGGATCTCCTGACCTCGTGATCCACCCACCTCGGCCTCCCAAAGTGCTGGGATTACAGGCATGAGCCACCGCATCCGGCCTTCTTCTGCAGGTTCTCTAGAATCCCACTTTAAGCTCCTGGCTGAGGTAGGCCTGGACCCCATTCTCTGGACTCCCATCAAGCCACCTTCCTGGAAGCTTCCCACATTTAGTAGTTGAAGGAGTCAGTTTGGACATCTCCAAAGTCAAAGAGAGAGCTCCTGTATGCGCCTCTAGGGAAGACAGCATCTCCAGCTCCATGCTGTGGTTTTTTATTTGTTTATCTTTAGATAATGACTATAACTTAATTTTAATTTTTTATTTTATGCTATTTTTTTTTTTTTTTTTTTTTGAGATGGAGTCTCACTCTGTCACCCAGGCTTGAGTGCAGTGGTGAGACCTTGGCTCACTGCAATCTCCACCTCCCGGGCTCAGATGATTCTCTTGCCTTAGCCTCCCGAGTAGCTGTGATTACAGGCGTGCACCACCACGCCCAGCCAATTTTGTATTTTTAGTAGAGACAGGGTTTCACCATGTTGGCCAGGCTGGTCTTGAACTCCTGACCTCAGGTGATCTACCCACCTTGGCCTCCCAAAGTGCTGAGATTACAGGCGTGAGCCACCATGCCTGGCCTATGCTTCTTTTTCTTTTCTTTTTTTTTGAGACAGAGTCTCACTCTGTCGCCCAGGCTGGAGGGCAATGGTGCAGTCTCGGCTCACTGCAACCTCTGCCTCCCAGGTTCAAGCGATTTTCCTGCTCAGCCTCCCAAGTAGCTGGGATTACAAGCACCCACCATCATGCCTGGCTAATTTTTGTATTTTTGTAGAGATGGGGTTTCACCATGGTGGCCAGGCTAGTCTTGAACTCCTGACCTCAGGTGACCTGCCAGCCTTGGCCTCCCAAAATGTTGGGATTACAGGCGTGAGGCACTGTACCTAGCCTCTTTTTCCTTTGCAAAATCATTGGTAAAGAAAGACTATAATTTAAATATACCCATGCATTGTCTTCATTTCCAGGGTACTAACAATGTATGAGTATTTCTGAGCCTGCTCCCTGACCCCCACTGCCTCCATGGGAAATACAGTTTCAAACACACTCATAGAAAGTCAAGCACTCTTTAATCAGCCATTAGCAACAATCAAACCCTACAAACCTTCACCTGAACAACCCAGTTCTCCACAGAAGGCTGAGAATCCAGACTGGGTATATTTTCTTCCCTGTTGAGGACCAGGAGAGCACTTTGGCTTGGAGGCTTGTGTAGGAAGTGCACAGCCCATGACCATTTTTTACCTCTACTTTCTCCAAAGACAAGAGCCTCCCCTGGCACAGGGTACCCCATGTGATGTGGCAGTTTAAGAGGCTGGGCCTTGGGTCAGGCAGACGCAAGAATCCCAACACTGCCATTGGTCGAATGAGTGACTTGTACAAGGAACCTCAACTGCATTTGGAGCCTCAGTTTCTCTATCTGCTGAATGGGGGCAGCCGTTCTCATGTATATTGTGGGGGCAGACCCTCCCCCAGCTGTGTGTTCACTGCAGAATGCGGGGCAGGGAGAAGTATGCAGAGTGCTGGAGCACAGCTGCCCTCCTTTCCTTGGCTCAAGAGCTATTTCTGTCTGAAGAACTAGGACCTGTCACTGTAATCAGGGCACCCCCATCTCCAGGCTATGCTGAAGACTGGGTCAACTTTATTTTATTTTTCAATTTAAAAAAAAATTTTTTTGAGACAGAGTCTCGCTCTGTCACCCAGACTGGAGTGCAGTGGTGCAATTTTGGTTCAGTGCAACCTCCACCTCCTGGGTTCAAGCTTCTCGTGCCTCAGCCTCCCAAGTAGCTGAGACTACAGGCACACGCCACCACACCGAGCTAATTTTTTATTTTTAGTAGAGATGGGGTTTAGTAGAGAAGTTGGTCCAGCTGGTCTCGATCTCCTGACCTCAAGTGATCCACCCAAGTAGATCAAGTGATGGGTCTCCCAAAGTGCTGGGATTACAGGCGTGAGCCACTGCGCCCCGCCTTGGTCAACTTTTTTTTTTTTTTTTTTTTTTTGAGATGGAGTGTAGGTAGGTCTTGTTGCCCAGGCTGGAGTGCAATGGCACAGTCTCAGCTCACTGCAACCTCTGCCCTCCGGGTTCAAGTGATTCTCCTGCCTCAGCCTCGCAAGTAGCTGGGATTACAGGCGCCCACCACCATACCCAGCTAATTTTGTATTTTTTTTTTAGTAGAGACGGGGTTTCACCATGTTGGCCAGGCTGGTCTCAAACTCCTGACCTCAAGTGATCCACCCACCTTGGCCTCCCAAAGTGCTGGAATTACAGGCATGAGCTACCATGCCTGGCCTGGGTCAACTTTAATTTGGCTTTTTCTCACACCTTCAGTTCCATGTAACTGCCTCCAGCCCTTGCCCCTGCCGTTCCCTGCTTGGAATGCCCTCTTCTTTTTCTTCTTCTTCTTTTTTTTTTTTTTTTTTTTTTTTGAGATGAAGTCTCTGTCACCCAGGCTGGAGTGCGGTGGCTTGATCTCAGCTCACTGCAACTTCCACCTCCTGGGTTCAAGCAATTCTCCTGCCTCAGCTTCCCGAGTAGCTGGGATTACAGGCATGTGCCACCACGCCTGGCTAGTTTTTTTTGGTTTTTTTTTTTAGTAGAGATGGGGTTTCACTGTGTTGCCCAGGCTGGTCTCGAACTCCTAACCTTGTGACTTGCCCTCCTCGGCCTTCCAAAGTGCTGGGATTACAGGCGTGAGCCACCGCGCCCGGCCCTCTGCCCTCTTCTATCCTTCATAGTTTCGGGGAGAAGTGCACGTCCTTTCCCCAGGAGTCCAGTGGTCGTGGCGCTGGCCAGCTGTCTGCTCCATCCAGTGCCGGAGCTTCTAGCCAGCAGAAGAAGCAAGAGCTTAGGGCATCAGTGAAACGGGAGCATAAACAACAGCAAAAATATTTTATATAGTTTGACAAGTAGCAACCTGCCAGGCAAAGCTCTTTTCTAGCACAGCCAGGCTCAGGCCCCAGGTGGTGGATCCCCGGCTAGGATGCACTGAAGACACAGCCGCAGCTTTAAACGTGGCCACCAGGGGGCGAAAACAGATTGCGGGAAGCACCTGAGCTTCTCATTTCCCAGAGTGGAGGGAGGAAGAGTGTGTAGTGTGTGTGCGTGTGCGCGCGCGTGTGTGTGTGTGTGTGCTCACTCCTTTTCAGGGACCTAGTGTGGGGCGGGGGACTTCACTCCTTTTCAGGGGCCTAGAGCTTGCTCAGACTTCGTTCTGGGATAGACCAATCCTGGCCCGAGCAAATCCTGGCTGTGTGACCCAGAGCGAATGTCTTAATCAATTTGATCCTCAGTATCTCAGTTGCAAAATGGAAATAAGGCCGGGCGCAGTGGCTCACGCCTGTAATCCCAACATTTTGGGAGGCCAAGGCAGGAGGATCACCTGAGGTCAGGAGTTTGAGACCAGCCTAGCCAACCATGGCCAACGTGGTGAAACTTGTCTCTACTAAAAATAAAAAAATTAGCTGTGCGTAGTGGCAGGTGCCTTTAATCCCAGGTACTCAGGAGGCTGAGGCAGGAGAATCACTTGAACCTGGGAGACGGAGGTTGCAGTGAGCTGAGATCCTGCCACTGCACTCCAGCCTGGGCGACAGAGCAAGACTCTGTCTCAAACAAACAAACAAAAATGAGAGAAAGAATAGTACCTATCTCAGAAGGTTTGGGGTTTTGGTTGGGCATAATGGCTCATGCACGTAATCCCAGCACTTTGGGAGGCCAAGGTGGGAGGATTGCTTGAGGTCAGGAGCTCAAGATCAGCCTGGGCAACATGGGGAGACTCCATCTCTACTAAAAATTTAAAAAATTAGCCAGGAGTGGTGGATACTCTGGAGGCTGAGTTGGGAGGATCGCTTGAGCCCAAGAGGTTAAGGCTGCAGTGAGCCATGATAGCGCCACTGCACTCCATCCTGGATGACACAGTGAGACCTTCTCTCAAAACATTAATTAATTACTTATTTTTTAAAAAGGTCTTGGGTCTGATTAAATGAGTCAGTTCATGGACTGTTCACTGATGGGGCCATTCCACAGGCACATGGAGCATGTTCTCAAAGACATCAAAGGAATGTGCTTTAAAATAATTTGTTACTTAACATTTTATTAAAACAAAAGCAGCGTGAGGGAAATCACAATTATGTTTACTTTCCCTGTAGTTACTTGTCAGTTCGGTATCATTTTGGACTATTTTTCTATTTAGTGACATACTTGAGGACCCCATCATCCTCTTGGTGTGTGACTTAAGTGGGTTTTCAGCCCACGGAGGTCTCCACAGGAGCTATAGATGACAGGGCCCCCACTGTCTGTTCAGGGGTGCAGTTCATGGAGGGCCCAGAGCAGTTGAGCAGAAGAGGTCCCTGCAGGACCCAGAGAAGTATAGGTTCTGTTGCATCCTCTGCAGAAGGCCTGGGGTCTTGGGCAGCAAGGCCCTTATAGGGTCCCCCCACCTTCCACCCCCAGAGACCAGCCTGCTCCCCCAGGATTTGGCTATGGGGATGCTGCACCTCAGAGTCCCTTATCAGTGTTCCCACCTGGGCCTCCGTCTCCTTCAGACCAACCCCAACACTTTATTCGCTGCCCTCCTGGGGTGCACTTCCCCCAAGCATAGCCTCTCCTCTCGTCCCCTAGACTTGTTGTACCATCCTGGAGAGCATCTGGGGGAAGGGGTTGTCACATGGTTGGGGAGACCCCTGGCATTTGGGGTGGTCAGAGGTGCCAGGAGTCCTCCCCCAGTTCCACACAACAAGGGATTGTTTGAATCCTTCCTGACCTTCGAGTGTTCCACCAGCATGTTCAGACAAGTGAACGATCTGTTTTGTTTTGTTTTTTGAGACAGACTCGCTCTGTCGCCCAGGCTGGAGTTCAGTGGCGCAATCTTGGCTCACTGCAACCTCCGCCTCCTGGGTTCAAGCGATTCTTCTGCCTTGGCCTCCCTAGTAGCTGGGATTACAGATGTCCACCACCACACCCAGCTGATTTTTGTATTTTTAGTAGAGACAGGTTTCACTATGTTGACCAGGCTGGTCTCGAACTCCTGACGTCAGGTATCCACCTGCCTCGGCCTCCCAAAGTGCTAGGATTACAGGCGTGAACCACCATGCCCAGTCTTGTTTTGTTTCGTTCTGTTTTTTTTAACCAGGCCTCTATAGGTATCTGATGAACAATCTGTTTATCATCATTTGAACCTACAACCTTGCTGTTTTATTTGGAAACACAAAGGGATTTTTGCACAGTTTTAATATGTAGAATATTTTCCAAGAATACAGTTATCAAGTGAAATGAGGGAAGATGGTACTTTGTGTTGAGAATTTTACCAGGAGTTATCATCATCTAGGAAACTCACACCGTGGGGGCAAAAAGATTCACTTTTCTCTGCCTGGTATGCATCTGAAGCCGCTATTTATGGAGCTTCAAAATATGGGTACAGGGTGGGTGTGGTGGCTCATGTCTGTAATCTCAGCACTTTGGGAAGCCAGTGTGGGAGAATTATTTGAGACCAGGAGTTCAAGACCAGCCTGAGCAACATGGTGAAACCCTATCTCTACAAAAAAATACAAAAATTAGCCAGGCATCGTAGTGCACACCTGTAGCCCCAGCTACTAGGGAGGCTGAGGCAGGAGGATCGCTTGAGCCCAGGAGGTCAAGGTTGCAGTAAACTATGATCGCACCACCAGACTCCAGCCTGGGTGACAGAGTGAGACCCTATCTAAAAAAAAAAAAAAAAAAAGAAAAACAATATGGGTACAAACATCAGAAGACTTCATCACATATTTAGTGGCATTGTCCCCCACCATTTACATACTGACATAAATATTATTTTTATTACAAATTACATGATTTGTATACATAAATACAATTTTATTTTTTATTTTATTTTACTTTTTTTTGAGACAGAATCTCACGCTGTTGCCCAGGCTGGAGTGTAGTGGCACAATCTCGGCTCACCACAAGCTCCGCCTCCTGAGTTCACGCCATTCTCCTGCCTCAGCCTCCCAAGTAGCGGGGACTACAGGCGCCCGCCACCATGCCCGGCTAATTTTTTGTATTTTTATTAGAGACGGGGTTTCACTGTGTTAGCCAGGATGGTCTTGATCTCCTGACCTCATGATCCACCCGTCTCGGCCTCCCAAAGTACTGGGATTACAGGCATGAGCCACCGTGCCCGGCCTATAAATGCAATTTTAGTTATATCCATTTAAATACATATATTTTATTGTGTATTATAAATTACTGTCCTTTATATTACAATTAAGGCATCAAATTGATTTTTGAAATTGCGTGCATAGATTAGTTTGAATTTCATTTCAGGCTCATAATGGGAGGCATTGGATTTATCAATATAAAAGTAGGTTCTGAGAATCTCACAAACATAAGCAAAAAATCCAGAAATAAAAGAGATTTCTGAAAAGAGTGACTTCATTTATTGGAAGTTCAAAGTCAGGCAAATATCATTTTTACTCTTAGAAGTCAGGATGATGGTTACTTTGAGAAGGTAATAACTCGGTGGGGACATGTGGGGCTTGGGGTGCAGGAAATACACTTTTGCTGATCTGGATCCTACTTACACAGATGTGTTCAGGTTGTGAAAGTGCATCAAGGGTATATACTGGCCAGGCCCAGTGGCTCATGCCTGAAATCCCAGCACTTTGGGAGGCTGAGGCAGGTGGATCACCTGAGGTCAGGAGTTCGAGACCAGTCTGGCCAACATTGTGAAACCCCGTCCCTACTAAAAATACAATTAGCTGGGCACAGTGGCGGGCACCTGTAATCCCAGCTACTCAGGAAGCTAAGGCAGGAGAATTGCTTGAACCCAGGAGGTGGAGGTTGCAGTGAGCCGAGATCACACCATTGCACTCCAGCCTGGGCAACAAGAGCAAAACTCCGTCTCAAAAAAAACCAACCAACCAAACAAACAAACAAAAAAAACCATAAAGAAGGAGGGTATGTAGTTTTCTGTACATATATTACATTTCAATAAAAAAATTAAAATCAAAATTAACATCACCAAAAAAGGTACAAATCAATATCAAGTGCCTATTGATATTGATATGACACTGAAAATGGATCATTTTTAATTATATTCCAACAAAATAACCTCAATATTTTCATGCAAAAACGTCAAACAAACCCAATTGAGGATATCTTACTACCTAACTAGTTCTCTTCCCTCCCCCTGTCTCCCCTCCCCTCCCCTCCCTTCCCCTCCCTTCCCCTCCCCTAACCTATCCTCTCCTCCCCTACCCTACCCTCTCCTCCCCTTCTTTTTTTTGAGACAGGTTATCCCTCTGTTACCCAGGCTGGAGTGCAATGGTACGGTCTTGGCTCAGTGCAGCGTCAACCTCCTGAGCTCAAGAGATCCGCTGCCTCAGCCTCCTGAATAGCTGGGATCACAGGGTGCTGCACCACCATGCCCTGCTAATTTTTAAAATTTTTTTGTAGAGACAGAGTCTCACTGTATTGCCCGGAGGTGGTCTTGAACTCCTGGGCTCAAGCGATCCTCCCACCTTGGCCTCCCAAAGTGCTGGGATTACAGGCATGAGCCACCGCACCTGGCCCTTACCAGTATTTCTCAATGTTATCAATGTCATCAAAGACAAAGCAATTGGGAAGTTGTTCTAGATAAAGGGAGACTAAAGAGACTCAGCAGCTAATTGCAGTGCATGGTCTGGGTTTTTTGTTGTTGTTGTTGTTGTTATAAAGGCATTATTAGGACAATTAGCAAAATCTGAACAAAGTATGTGGCTTAGATAATAGTACTGCAGCAATGTTAGTTTCCTGATTTCGATTCTTGTACTGTGGTTATGTGAGAGAATGTCCTTGTTTTTTTGTTTTTAGACAGGGTCTCATTCTGTCACCCAGGCTGGAGTGCGGTAGCACGATCTCTGCTCATTGCAACCTCTGCCTCCCGGGTTCAAGCTGTTCTCCCACCTCAGCCTCTCCAGTATCTGGGACTACAGGTGTATGCCACCATGCCCAGCTATTTTTTGTATTTTTTGGTAAAGACGGGGTTTCACCATGTTGGCCAGGCTGGTCTCGAATTTCTGACCTCAGGTGATCTGCCCACCTTGGCCTCCCAAAGTGCTGGGATTACAGGCATGAGCCACCATGCCTGTTCTCGTTGTATTATTCTTTTGACTTTTCTGTAAGTTTGAAGTTATGTTAAAATAGCCTGGTGTGGTGGCATGTGCCCATAATCTCAGCTACTTGGGAGGCTGATGCAGGAGGATCCTTTGAACCAGGAGGTTGAGGCTGCAGTGAGCTGTGATTGAGCCACCAGATGCCAGCCTGGGTGAGACTGAGACCTTGTCTATAAAATGAAAAAAAAAAAAAAAAAACCATAAAATGCCAAAATACAAAGTTAAAAGAAAAAAACTTAAAAAACATACTTAGAGGTGAGGAGCTCTGGGTCTGATAGCAGAACCTTAAATGCTGGCTATTCATTTCCGTTTCCACAGTTGCAAGCCCAGTTTTCCAGGGCTCAGAAGAGGGGCAGAAAAAGAAGGAAGGAAAAGAAATGCAAAGCCCCGCACCTCTGGCCATAGCAGGTTCTTAGTGCTTCAGATACTGAGGGTTCATCTCTAGGGGTCTTAGTTTACAGCAAGGACTTGGTAAGGTTGGCTGAGGTGGTTAAGCTCTCGCCTGCTAACAGACACCTGATGTTTTTCTCCAGGCCCCCTCTCGTTTATTTTTGCTCACTGGTACTTCTCTAAACCCCTGCATCATGACCTATGACCTCTGACCTCAGGGGGTGCCAGGCTCAAGGCAGGCGCCTAAAAGACTGTAAAACTGGATGCTGATGCCCTGACCTGAGCCCCCAGGAGTTGCTGTAGCCACCCCTGGTGCCGGCGAAAGCAGCCAGGTTGGCGCTGAGCACTCCGTCCCCAGCCTGGGGTCAAAGGGTGCCTGTGAGCCTCTTTGCACTCAGTGGACCAGAGCTGCAAAGTGGGGAGGGGTTCCCCTCCAGGGTCTTTCCACTGCCCCCAGAAACCACAGGTTTCTGGATTTAGTGCTGGGGCCAGACCTTCAAAGGCTTGGCGGCCCCCAAAATATCTTTTCAGCTCACCTGGCCCTGCCTGGAATTGTACCATTAGAGCCATGCTCTCCAGGAAAGAAATCATTTCCAAGCATTGACTTCTCTGAAAGTCAGACCTCGTTGTTGTATGGGTCATGGTTCACGAACTTGGATATGTGAAAAACATAGAATGCCTTTATTTTCTGTAAATCCATTAAATCTCGCTCTGCGCTCCTATTATATTGGGCTGCTGGGAAATTCAGCCTGCAAATGCTCCTGTCACATTGATGGACTAAGGTCTGGGGGGCTTGGGGTCTCCTCCAGTTTTTAGCCCTTGCTGGTTTTGCCCCAGCCCCATGTCCCCTTTCAGTTTAGGAGGCACATGGGGTGACCCACAGCCTGAGATCTTGTGCGTTTTGCCTCCCAGCTCGGCCACAAGTCTGATTCTACTTCTGGGGAGGGAATCCACTTTGTCTCCTCCTTCAAGTTCTACCTGAGGCCTTCCAGGACTCCCACGGACACATTTTACAAGTGGGGAAACTGAGGCCTCGCGAAGCGCTCACACAGCAGACTGAAAAGGAGGCGATAACATCCTCCTTTTCATCCCAACAACGTGTTATCGACTGTGGCCTTCGCAGCGGCACTTGCATTCATCAGGCAACCATGTCTTACCTGTGCGCAATGCACCTCCAATGGCAGGACTTCAGGCACTATGACAGGCTGCCAGGGAGTTATTTGGAGAGGGGAGTCTCTTTCTTTCTTTCTTTCTTTCTTTCTCTCTCTCTGTCTCTCTCTCTCTCTCTCTCTCTCTTTCCTTCCTTCTTTTTTTTTTTTTTTTTTTTTTTTTTTTTTGAGACGGAGTCTCGCTCTGTTGCCCAGGCTGGAGTGCAGTGGCACCATCTCGGCTCACTGCAAGCTCCGCCTCCCGGGTTCACGCCATTCTCCTGCCTCAGCCTCCCGAGTAGCTGGGACTACAGGCGCCCACCACCGCGCCCGGCTAATTTTTTTGTATTTATTTTTTAGTAGAGATGGGGTTTCACCGTGGTCTCGATCTCCTTTCTTTCTTTCTTTCTCTCTTTCTTTCTCTCTCTCTCTTCCTTTCCTTTCCTTTCCTTTCCTTTCCTTTCCTTTCCTTTCCTTTCCTTTCCTTTCCTTCTTTCATGAGACCTTGTTCTGTCAGCCAAGCTGGAATCAAATGGTGTGATCTGAGCTCAGAGCTCCTGAGCTCAAGCTCTCCTCCCACCTCAGCCTCTTGAGTAGCTAAGACTAGAGGCACAGACTGCCACCATCAGCTAATTTTAATTTTATTTATTTATTTTTGTTGGTAGGGACAGGGTCTCGCTACGTTGCCGGGCTGGTCTTGAATTCCTGGGTTTGTGTGATCCTCCCACCCTGGCCTCCCAAAGCACTGGGATTACCAGTGTGAGCCACTGAGCCCGGCCAAGTGGCAGGGGTCTTTCTGTTACATAATGCTGTGTGGATAGAGTGAAGAGTCATAAATCCTAGCTCTCCTGCCAATTCACTTTGACAGACTCTGTTTCCTCTTTGGGCCTCAGTTATTGTATCTATATAATAGGATTAGCTCAGATGCCCTAGGATTCCCTAGATGGCTTGTGTGATGTTGTTCTTGTTGTTGTTTGAGACAGAGTTTTGCTCTGTTGCTCAGTCCGGAGTACAGTGACAGGATCATAGTTCACTGTAGCCTCGACCTCCCAGACTCAAGCAATCCTCCCACCTCAGCCTCCTGAGGAGCTGGGACTACAGGGACATGTCACCATGCCCAGCTAAGTTTTTGGTATTTTTTTTTTGTAGAATCATTGCTATTGCCTTGCTCTTCATTCCCCAAGCTGGTCTTGAACTCCTGGGCTCAAGGAATCTGCCTGTCTTGGCCTCCCAAAGTGCTGGGATTACAGGTGTGAGCCACCACACCCAGCTCCTAGATGGCATACAGACCCTATCATGGCTCCCTCTGGCTGAAGAAGTTATACCTCCAAACCCTGCTCCTGAACACTCAAGATCAGCAGTAGCAAGGGCCTATGCTCCAGGTCCCTGGGGGGCCTAGGTAACTGGAGAGACAGGGCTGTATGCCCTCTGATATCTCCTGTGTCTGGACATTCATGCTGAGAGCAGGAGCTGAGAAAGGAGGACGAGAAAGAGATTCAAGTTCTTCCCAAAAACCTGAGGGACCCCCGGGGCTCATGTGCCCCTATGCCTTTCTCGCAATGCCAGTCTAAGAGGGCCTCTTGGTAGGAATAAAGGAACCATCTGCTCACCCTCCTATGTCCTGGAAGACAAAAGCACTTGAGTTGCAGCTGGAGGAATGTAGGTTACACTCATAGACTGCCAAACTGGAAACTGCCAGGGTCCAGGCATGATTCCATCCTGCAGGGCTGAGGAGAGGCAGCAGAAGAAGTTGATGAATTGCACTTGCCAGAATTTGCACTCAAGCCCTGGGTTAGAAGGTGGATTCAAATCAAGTGATGCCTGGTGCTCTTTAAGCCTCAGGAAGAGTCCTCTTCCTCCAGCCCAGGAGGTCCTCAGCCCCTGCTTTAGACCTCAATGACCCCCATGGCCTGTGGATGTAAGGGTAAACCTCTGCCTGGCATTTGAAATCTCTGCAGCCTGGGAGCCCTTGTCTCCTCAGCCCCACTTCCTCTTTTTGTTGATACAGGCTGGGCAAGAGCCAGGCCTTCTTTTTCTGTCTGGTAAATGCTCTCTGCAGCTGAGGCTTCTGCCCCTCTCCTGGAATGCCAGCTTCTTTGTTCTGGGCCCCTCCTCCAGGAAACCCTCCCAGACTAATCAAATCTCAACCAAGCCAAGACTACCACCTCCCCTCACTCCCAACACTCCTCTGCAGTCAGTTCCTTGCTGAGGATCTTGGCCTTTCTCTCAGTGGAACAGGAAAGGCCCTTCAGGGTGGCCTGGGGCAGAGCCAGCCAGGCTGGAGTGAAGTGGGGTTAGAGAGGTTTCCTGTGGGAGGAAGGCCCTGGCAGAGGGAGCCAATTTGGCATCAAATGTTCTGAGGCTGCTCTCGTGGAGGACAGAGGCTGGGAGCAGATCTGACTCATTCCTACCACTTTGCCTGGCTGCACGCCCAGCCAGAGGGCTTTCTCAGACACCTGTCCAGGAGAGTGACATCCATTTAGGACTGTACCGTCTAATGTGGTAGCCAATAGGCCACATACGGCTTTTTTTCCTTTTTCTTATTTTTTAAAATTAGCAATGGGGTCTCACTGTGTTGCCCAGGCTGGAGTGCAGTGATTATGCACAGATGTGATCATCATGCAATACGCCCTTGAACTCCTGGCCTCAAGCAATCCTCTTGCCTCAGCCTCCTGAATAGCTGGGACTACAGGCACATGCCACCATACTGGGCCATATATGACTTTTTTCTTTTTTTCTTTTTTTAAGATGTGCAGTCTGGGTGCAGTGGCTGGTGCCTGCAATCCCAGCACTTTGGGAGGCTGAGGCAGGTGGCTCACCTGAGGTCAGGAGTTCAAGACCAGCCTGGCCAATATGGTGAAACCACATCTCTACTAAAAATATAAAAAATTAACCGGGTGTGGTGGCAGGCATCTGTAATGCCAGCTACTCGGGAGGCTGAGGCAGGAGAATTGCTTAAACCCGGGAGGCTGAGGTTGCAGTGAGCCGAGATAGCACCATTGCACTCCAGCGTGGGCAACAAGAGCGAAACTCTGTCTCAAAAAAAAAAAAAAAAAAAAAAGATGTGCAACTATATACTGACAGATAAGGCTTTGAGCATATGAAATGGGGCTGTCCTACGCTGAGATGTACTGTAAGCGTAAAACACACACTAGATTTCAAAGACTTAGCACAAAAATAAATGTGAAATATTTCATTAGTTTTTTTCTGTTAATATTAGTAACAGATTAAAATACATATATTTTGGATATAATTGGGTTAAATTAAGTACATTATTTAAATGACTTGTTTCTTTTTACATTTTTCTTTTCTTTTTTTTTGAGATGGAGTCTTGCTCTGTTGCCCAGGCTGGAGTACAGTGGCGTGATCTTGGCTCACTGCAACCTCTGCCTCCTGGGTTCAAGTGATTCTCCTGTCTCAGCCTCCCAAGTACCTGGGATTACAGGTGCACACCACCACGCCCAGCTAATTTTTGTATTTTTAGTAGAGATGGGGTTTCACCATGTTGGCCAGAGTGGTCTCGAACTTCTGATCTCAGGTGATCCGCCTGCCTTGGCCTCCCAAAGTGCTGGCATTACAGGCGTGAGCCATGGTGCTCAGCTACATTTTTCTTTTTGAGACAGGGTCTTGCTATGTTGCCCAGGATGGTCTTGAACTCTGAGGCTCAAGTGATTCTCCTGCCTCGGTCTCCCAAAGTGCTAGGATTACAGACATGAGCCACTGCACCCGGCCTTAAGTCTCTTTCCATATATTTTATAACACTATTAGAAAATTTTAAATTACAGATATGGCTCACATGTCATTTCCATTTTATAGAGAAGGAAATAAGCTTCAGAGGGTTTGAGTGACACGTGGTACAAAACCCAGGTATGACCCAGGTAAGTGGGCCCCTGGATTTGTGAGCAGATAAGACTTCAAAAGAGATACATTCCCCAGGCCTTGCTTCTGGCTAGAGGACAAATGCCAGAACATTTCGTGCTCAGAGAGTCACATCTCCTCCTCCCCCTGTCTTGACCAAGCAGCAGTACATTTGGCCTTTGAGGGTGGCCTCAGAGTTGATGTTGTGACCCATGGACGTGAGAGGATCCCCAAGATGCTCAGGCTGTTGTCTGACCTCTCTCCCCAACCCCAGGCCAGCTCCAACTGCATCCGAAAGCCTTCTGCCCTGCTCCAACCCCTCTTAGCTTGGACATCAGCTGTGGCTCCCTACCAGGCATCAACTATCAAGTTATCTTGCAACCTCCACCTCAGACCTATTTCTGTTCCTGTCTCCAGCTGTTGCTCAGGCCACAGATCACTCTCCCCACAGATGAGCACGCCAGCGGGTATGTGTCCAGCGCTAGCCGTGAGGGAACACTCCCAAGCCTTTGCAGCAGCAGCAGCTATTTATTTAGTGAGTAAATAAATGAGGGTCCCACAGAGAAGAATGAATGGTGAAGAGTAGGGACAGACCCTAAGGGAAGGAGGAGGGAGTGGTAGAGCTGGCTGGGCAGGTATGACCATGGGGTTGAAAGACAGCCCTCTGCAGAAGGAGCTTCAGGGGGATCAGATCTTCACAACCATCCCATCTCTTGAGGCCCGCCCCATAGAAGGGACTTGCTCTGGGGCCCACAGCCTGCACTGGAGGGAAGACTGTGACCCTCGCCTGGGCACAGACTCTGCAGGCTGTGGCTGCTGGCAGGCCCACAGCCCTGCCTGGATCAATCCAAGGGCCACCCCTGGCTGGCCAGGGAGGGCCCCTCTGGGGTCCTGGGAGCCAGTAGAGCTCATCTTGTCTTGGGTGTCCCAAATGTCCCCAGCATCACCTCCAGGGGAAAATCTTGTCCTGAATGAGGACTTAGGACCCAGTCCTGGGTCCCTTGAGGCCAGGTGTGCTGGGATCCAGCTGGGACATCCCATTTGGATATAATAGGGTCAAATCCGGGGCTGTAATTATAACATAAGGAGGCCACTTTCAGCTTTAAAATAGTTTTAAATTTAAAAAGTGAATTAAGGGAAAGGACTTAGGGAGTGAGGATTCTTGGCAGCCTCGGGATAATTATTATAAAACCAGCTCCCATTTTCCAAGTCCTTTGCAGCGCTGGGCCTGTGTTGCCACCATCCCTGGGAGGGGCTGGACAGGGTCCCTGGCACATTTAGCAGCATTGGGGCTATTATGCCACCTCCAGATGGCCACCACTATACCCATCCCACCCTCCTTTGAGCCCAGTTGCTCTAGTATAGAGTAGTAGAGTTACTGGACAGATCCTGGTTCAAATACTGCTCTGTGACCTGCCTACCTAACCTCGCTGAGCCTCATCATCCTCATCTGTAAAATGGGCTAACAACAGTTCTAGGATCACAGGGAGAGCTGGACGTCTGCCTCAGGTCCTTTGCCTGCTTTAACAGGAAGATTACTGGCATTGCTTCCCTGTTGCCACAGCTGCCTGCCTCCAAGCTGAGCAAATGCTGTCCTCCAGACACCTCTCTTCCCCTCCTCACCAGCTCCTCAAAAGTGGAGGGAGAAAATGGCCCCTACCTAGATCAGGCCAGGGGCGCCTGCAAGGTAACTCTCTATTTGGCTTGCTCCTCCTGTACACCCCACTCCTCCCCACTCCGGAGACAGGTTTGCCCTAAGCATGGGAGTGGGAAGGGGGTCCATAGAGCAAGCCTCTCCCTTCCCCACATCAGTGAGGTCAAAGTTAGAGATCTAAGACCCAAAAGTGCCCTGTGGCCTGGGAGTTCTCTTCTGGTGTAGTGACAATGACAGGACCTGTGGTCAAAGTGAGCAGATGACATGCACCACCAGCCCCTCCTGGCCCTGCAGTGGGGCCTCCTTCCCAAGGGTGTTCGGATATTCCATCTCCCCACAGCCACCTCCACTGTCGCTTTTTCCCCCTTCACAACTAAACTTGTACATGTGAGGTCCCAGTTTCTCACCTCCCCTCCCTCCTCAGCACCCCCAGTATCTGTCTCCTGCTCCTGCCGCTGTCTCATCTGGGTCACAATCATCACTTTGTCTCTAAGCCCAACTGTGAACTTGCCCTTGGGCACTATTTGGACTTGGGCTAGGGACTAGAGTGAGGATGCACATTTAAAGAAGCACTCCAGGGCCGGGCACGGTGGCTCACACCTGTAATCCCAGCACTTTAGGAGGCCCAGGTGGGTGGATTACTTGGGGTCAGGAGTTCGAGACCAGCCTGACCAACATGGTGAAACCCCATCTCTACTAAAAATACGAAAATTGGCTGGGCGTGGTGGTGCACACCTGTAATCCCAGCTACTCGGGAGGCTGAGGCAGAAGAATTGCTTGAACCTGGGAGGCGGAGGTTGCAGTGAGCCGAGATCATGCCACTCACTTCAGCCTGGGCTACAGAGCAAGACTGCGTCTCATAAATAAATAAATAAATTAATTAATTAAATTAAATTAAAATTAAAATAAAACCCCCTCTTGGGGTTGTGCTTGTGCAGGGCCTGGGCCTGAAGGCACATGCCCCCTTAGATTTTCCTTCCAGGACCCCACAATACTATGTGTCCAATGTGGCCAGCTCCCTGTAGGGTTCCCAGAGCAAGTGAAGGCTCCACTTTCTGCTCAGGGATATGCCCTGGTCCCCAGTCTATCCTGAACAGCCAAACACTGTCTTTTGGGCGCCACCTCCTAAATCTCTCTCATCCAGCCCTCTGTCTTCCACCTTCCTCCACCCTGTCCCCTCCCGCCTGGACACAGGCCACCCCTTGCTCCCTGCCACCATTCCTGCCTGCCCATCCACATTCTTCAAGGATCTTCCCCATTTGCAGGCCTGGCCCTGCTCCTCCTCTACTACAAGCCCTTGGTAGCTCTCTGTCAGCCTGGGGAGGGGGTCCCAGGTTTCCCCCAGGGCTCTAGCCCCTTTGAGCCTTTTGAGCCCCACAACCACACAGGGCTCCCTCTCACCTCTGAGCCTGCAACTTGCCCTTCCCTTGGCCTCAAACATGCTGTTCCCTTGTATCTGATTTGGAATACTGGCTGGAATTTCATTTCTTCCTTTCTTTCTGTTTGAGAGGGCCTCGCTCTGTCGCCCAGCCTGGGGTACCGTGGTGCGACCTCAGCTCACTGCAACCTGCAACCTCTGCCTCCTGGGTTCAAGCGATTCTCCTGCCCCAGCCTCCTGAGCAGCTGGGATTACAGGTGCACACCACTATCGCCCAGCTAATTTTCGTATTTTTAGTAGAGACGGGGTTTCAGCATGTTGGCCAGGCTGGTCTCGAACTCCTGAGCTCAAGTGATCCACCTGCTTTGGCCTCCCAAAGTGCTGGGACTGTAGGCGTGAGCCACCATGCCTGACCAGAATTTCATTTCTGCTGAGTGAGATGGTCTCCCCCCTCCTCTGCTCCCATAGCCCCTTCCCTGCCCTTTGTGTAACCCTCACCTGCTCACCACTCGTATCCCTTCCAACACGTAGTGCTTAACTCACCACCATTGCTCCCTAAAGCCTAGGACGGTACTAGAGACAGCACAAGCACTCAATTGGTATTTGTTGCATGGATACATGAATTTATTAATTCAACAGGGATGGATTGTCATGTAGGTGGCTTTGGTGACTGGGTGGGGACAAGGGGAGATACTGTATAAGCTATAGCCAGGGCCTGCCCGTGGCAGCAGGTGGCTGGAGGGAGAAGGCCACGTCACCTCCAGCATGCTGAGTGCTGATTTTAATGGCCTGGCAGTGAGGTGCGTGCATGGCAGAGCCTGCAGAAGAGGTAATGCCGAGAGGGCAGCTCTGCCCACCTCTAATTATTGCTTGAGTCTCTCTGGTAGTGTCAGCTGCCCGCCCCAGGGAGTTCGGTCTCCTCCATCACAGTGTGTGCTCGGGGTGGGGCTGCTGCCACTGCCAGTGGGGAAGACCAGAGGAGGTTCCCAGGGGTCTTTGGGTCTTGGAAAGCAGAGGCAGCCCCAGGCTTGGACCCTGCTTAGCTCCTGTCCTTCCTGTCCCCAGGGCAGCTGATGGGTGCCCCAGACTCAAGGGTCCCATCCAGAAGCCTCCAGGGTGACCAAGGAGCAAACTGGCTGAAGGAGGGTCCCCAGCACCCCCCAGGGAGGGAGCCTCAGATGGTTTGGTGTCTGCTGACATGGAAGCCCTTGGGAAGATGGTGCCCTAGTGGCCGGCTAGGCAGGTGGGCAGCTCAGGCCCGGAAGGAGGCCTTCACCACGCGGCCCTTCAGTGGCTGTGGTGGCCGGAAGTTGTTCACCATGTGGATCCTCTCATCGTCCTCCGAGGTAAAAAGCAGGCTCCGGAACTTCCCCATCTTGAGGAAGCAGAAGGGATGCTCAGGGCAGATTGGGGGTGCTGTGGTCCTCTATGACCCCAGATGCATCATCTGGCATACCTGCCCAGCCAGCTCTACCACTCCCTCCTCCTTCCCTTAGGGTCTGTCCCTACTCTTCCCCATTCATTCTTCTCTGTGGGACCCTCATTTATTTACTCACTAAAGGGCCTGGGCTCTGCTTTACCTAGTTCTAGTTCCAAGCCCATCTAGCTAAGACTTATCAGCAAATGTAGCATTCAGATTCCAACACAGTAGCGGGGGTGTGGGTCCCAGGATCCAGGTATCCCCGCTCCCAGCCAGTGTCTAGGTTCTGGTGATTAACAATCAAGCTAACTCCCAACCAAGAATCTATACATTTACTAGTAAAAAATGGGGAGGAACCTTGAAGGTGGGATCACAGGCTGTGGGGTGCTAGTTGGAGAGTCACATTGCCTGGGGTGGGCCCTGAGTGCCATGTCCCTCCATCTGGTCCTCTGAGAGGACTCACCTGCCTTTCAGAGATGCAGATGGGCTCCCGGAGCACAATCCAGGTGACACTCTCACTGAGCGGGGGAGTCGTCAGAGAGCCCGGGTAGGTCCAGTAGTGCCGGCTGGCAGGCAGGAGGCACTTGGGGTTGAAGCAGCTGAACTGGGCTTTGGTGCCCTGGAGCAAGATGGGGGAACCCAGGAATCAGCACAGACCTCCCACTGGGACCAAACCAGCAACTTCTCCACCCATTTCTTTCTTTTCTTTCTTTCTTTCTTGCTTGCTTGCTTGCTTTCTCTTTCTTCCTTCCTTCCTTCCTTTCCCTTCCTTCCTTCCTTTCTTTCCCTTCCTTCCTTCCTTTCTTTCCCTTCCCTTCCCTTTCCTTCCTTCCTTCCTTCCTTCCTTACTTCCTTCCTTTCTCTCTCCTTCCTTCCTTCCTTCCTTTCTCTCTCCTTCCTTCCTTTCTTCCTTCCTTCCTCTCTCTTTTTCTTTCTTTCTTTTTCTTTTTTTTTTGAGGCAGAGTCTCACTCTGTCACCCAGGCTGGAGTGCAGTGGCGCGATCTCGGCTCACTGCAACCTCTGCCTCTTTGGTTCAAGCAATTCTCCTCTCTCAGCCTCCCAAGTAGCTGAGACTGTAGGCATGCACCACCATACCCGGCTAATTTTTGTATGTTTAGTAGAGACAGGGTTTCACCACGTTAGCCAGGCTGGTTTTGAACTCCTGACCTCAACTGATCCGACTGCCTTGGCCTCCCAAAGTGCTGGGATTACAGGCATGAGCCACCATGCCCAGCATTCTCCACCCATTTCTATCAGCAGGATTTAGGCCTCCCTATGCCCATTGATGCAAATTGCGGGCAAATGTCTGTGATCCCAGATGCCATCTTCCAGCCTGAGCCAGGCCCTCTCCATCCGTTTGCTTGTATGTAAAAGCTGTGGCTCCTGGAGGTATTTGGCCACGATCTTCCCTCCCTTGCCTTCAGCTGCCCTCAATGACATTGCCTATTAGACTGCCATTAATGTGACAAGCATCTTATCAATTCTATACCTAGCCAGGCTTCATACTGGGCACCCAAGGGGGCTGATGACCCCGATGAGGAATCACGTGCAGGGCCCTGCTGATGCTGACCCTCCTCCTTGGTCTCAGCAAGGGTTTATTCCCAGAATGAAGGAGTGGACGGGCCCAACTTGTGAGCCAGCCTCTTCCTCTCTCCCCATCGGGCTGCTCGGGTCAGGGGCATGGACTTTACCTTGAACCGGACCATGTAGAGCGCATCTGTCAGACGATTCATGCTGGGGTGCTCATCTCCTGTCTGTCAGGGAGAGGGCAGTGTGAGCCCAGCAACCACTGTGTTCCAGACCTAGGGGCAGTGCCAGGCCTCCCATGCCCCTCCTGGCCCCAGCAAACCACCACTCACCTCCAAGAAAACACCAACCACAGCCAGGCCATCAGGCGCTGAGGCTGCCTCCCCAAAAGTGCTGTACTTCTTGGCATTCCAGTGAACCAGATGCAGCTATGGGGCAACAACAGGCCAATGCTTCGTGCCTCCCAGGGGCAATGGGAACTCTGAGCCAGGCTCCCCTCACTCCCACCAGACTCCTGGCCTCTTTGCAGGAAGGGGAAGCTGTCAAGTCTCCAAGGATTAGGATGCTGGGGGGTCCAGGGGAGCCCCAGAGGGTCACAGGTAGCATCCACCCAACTGTGGGCCCGATTCTTTTCTGAGCTCCAGGGGACCCAAAGAGGAATCTGGCCCAGGCCCTGCCTTGCAGAGAACGAGCTGTGAAATCCATCATGAACATCCAGTGTGACACCTCCTTGAGGAGGTGGTGCCTACAGCTGAGTCCAGAGAATAAGCAGGCAGTTATCAGAGGGAAGCCTTGGGGAAAGGCATTCCAGACAGAGAGAACAGCACAGGCAAAGCTTGGTGGTATGAAGGAGCCAGGTGTGGACAGGGGATTCATCACATGCAGCTCAGTGTATGAAGAGGTGAGGGGAAAGATGAGGCCAGGCAAGATCAGTTCATGCACAGCCTTGAATACTAGGCTCAACCCTTGAAGGGCTGTCAGCAAGGCTGCAGTGGGACTGGGTAGCCCTTCAGAAAACTCCAGGACATACAGACCAAGAAGGACAGCAGTGGGCAGGGTCAGATGGAAGACCCTGTGCTGGGGGTGGGTAGAAAGTATCTCTCCCAAAGGCCCTGGGTGCTCCTCTTCCCCCTCTCCAAGGCCCCACCCCAGGCATCCTCAAGCCCCTGACTACCCAGGCCTGCATTCTTTCACATGTAGCAGAGGGATTCAAGTGGAGGAGGGCCCGTACCTCGCTGGGGAAGGACTTGCCGTCCACCGTGTGCTCAGAACCCACATCGTGCTTCTTGCCCCAGTGGAAGTGAAACTGCTTGAGGCGGTAGGGCCCTTCCAGGGGGCCCCCAGTCACCACTGTGGGTAGAAGTGGGGCGAGTGGCAATGAGTAGGAGAGGACCGACAGCCCAGTGCCAGGACCAGGGCAGCAGCCCAGGAAAGGGACTTTTTTTTTTGAGTCAAGGTCTTGCTCTGTCAACCAGGCTGGAGTGCCATGGTACAAACATGGCTTATTATAGCCTCAACCTCCTGGCCTCAAGCCATCCTCCTGCCTTGGCCTCCTGAGTAGCTGGGACTATAGGCATGTGGCACCACACCCAGCTAATTTGTTTATTTTTTGTAGAGATCGGGTCTCTATGTTGGCCAGGCTGGTCTTGAACTAATGGGCTCAAGCAATCCTCCTGCCTTGGCCTCCCAAAATGCTGGGATTACAGGCACGAGCCACTGTGCCAGCTGAGATACATTTTTCCTTTTTTTTTTTTTTTTTTTTTTGAGATGGAGTCTCACTCTGTCACTGAGGCTGAGGCTGGAGTACAGTGGTGGCACAATCTCGGCTCACTGCAACCTCTACCTCCCAGGTTCAAGCATTTCTCCTGCCTCAGCCTCCCAAGTAGCTGGGATTACAGGCACCTGCCACCACATCCGGCTAATTTTTTGTATTTTTAGTAGAAAAGGAGTTTCACCATGTTGGCCAGGCTGGCCTCGAACTCCCGACCTTAGGTGATCTGCCCACCTCGGCCTTCCAAAATGTGGGATACATTTTTCATTTGGAAAATTCACTGGGCTGACTGGGCTTGGGTTGGTCCCCACTGCTCCCTAGACCCCTGTCCCTTGAGCTGGGCCAGGGCAGAAATCCTGACAGCCGGCAGGTGGCAGAGGGGTCTGGGACTGAGAGAGGACAGCTCTCTAGCTGTCCTCTCCACTCCTGCCCGATTTCCCACAGAGGGTGGGACCCTGCCTCCCAGGACCCCCATTACCACTAACAATTAGGCCTCCCATGTCTGAAACCTTGATCCAGGGCTAGGTTGAAGAGACTGTTTTGTTTAGTCTGCATAGTAGCCCATGAGGGACAGAACTTATTATTATCCATATTCTATAAAGGGAGAAGCTGAGGCACAGTGACGACAAGGCATTTGCTTAAGGTCACACAGCAAGCCACTGAACTAGGGTATGAACTAGTATCTCTTATGTCCAAAGTCCAAGCCACTAATCACCAGGCAACACTGCCTCCCTAGAACCTTGAAACTTCTTTAAACTTTGTGCTTTTCCAGAAAAGGAGGGTAGCTCCTGGGGGTCTCTACCTTCCTGGACAGGCCCAGATGCCTCCAGTGCCATCTGCCCCAGAAATGGCCTCTTCTGAGGGCCCCACTTGTGCTGGTTTTGTGACTTTCTTGCGTTGATACCCAGTGAGCTGGGGCCATGCACAAGGCCTCCTGGGACTGATAGAATTTCCAGCTGAAAGGGATCTGGAGGTGGAGGGAGCCCCAGCTAGGCTTGAATGTGAGCTCCTGGATCAGATAACACCCCAGGCTCAGAGTTCCACTAGTCCCTTCCATGATGGGTGACCAGGGTAGGGCTTTGGCCCTGTGGCCTCCTCAAGCAGGAGGACAGGACAGTCCAGAAGTCCCTCTTTCTTGCCTGGTCTTATCAAAGAGGCAAGACCTGGGCACTGGCTAGGAGTCTGGGAGTAGTAGCTGCGGGCGGGGCCCCAATCAGGCTGCCCCATCCCTGGAAGCAGGAGCAGCTGAGCCTGCAGGCTGAGCAATTGGATGGGTCTGCAGACACCACCCTCCAAGCATGCCTCACCTGGGACCCCATTGTGTGGACTCCTGGAGAGGGAGCTCCCTCCCTAACACCCCTTGACCTTGGACCCCTTAGCCTCCTCCACCAGTTCACACACAGAATGTGCTGCCATTCACGGGGCACTCAGTGTGTGTTTGGTACTCTGCTGGTATCAACCCATCTGACCTCCTGAGTGAGCCACAGTGGGTGAGTGGCACCGTCTCATTCCTCTTTTCACTGGCTTTCTGTGCCCTCAGGCCTGGGCATTCTGGGCGGGGGAGGAAGCCCCAGCCAGGCCTGAAGGCAACACCGCAGATCAGTGATCCAAAGGCATGTCCCCCTGTGTCTTCTCCCACCCCAGTGGCTGTCACTGAGCTACTGATTTCTTAGTGGCCTCTGAAGGCTATTAGAAGGGACAGTCATATGAAAACTGTTCCTTGCCAAACTATCATCTAGGGTCAGCTAGAGCCCCATGCCCCCTCCCCAAAGCTCTGAGTAAGAGGCTTTTCTTAGAATTCAGTACCAGGAAATAAATGCTTTGTGTCTCTCCTGAGGATCTGCAAGACTCCCTTTCTTTCACAGCAAGAACTATAACCAATCCTCTTTCTGTTCTTTCCTAGCCTACCAGGGAACTCAGAACTAAGTAAGATCATGCTTCTCGTGAAAGGTCTGGCTTCCTTCATCCTCTTTGCCTTTTAATTTTCCATTTGAAACTTAAGTTCCTTTGAGGGCTTTTATTGTATTTGTGGGGAGGGGAGAAGGAGGAGGAAGGAACCAGCTATTAATACTTCCTTACACAAGAAACTCTAGCAGGTTTCTTCCTCGCCCCATTCCACCACTCTACCCAGTCATAAGGCCCCGTTATAAGGACGAAAACCCCTTGATTGAACAGCACTCCTGAGGCCTTTGCCTAGGAATTTATCATGAAAGAACCTGGACTCTAATCCCAGGGCAAAGAGGCCTTGGAAGGAGCTGCCACAAATTCCCACTGGCCTCTTACTGGCCCAAGATGGTTGGACCTTGAAGTCGTAGGTAAACTGGAGAGACAGAGAGACCTTCAGGCTGGACCAGGGTGCTTCTGGCCCTCCCCAGCTCATCAAGCCTCTATTTGCCCATCTGAGAGATGGGTTATTGAGAAGAATAAATGAGCGGCTTGTGACTTTAGCAAGGGGTTTGGCGCACATAAATTTTAGCTCCTTTCTCTCTCCCTGCTAGGCTTGGCCAGATCACACAGGGAGGAGGGCTTGGCAGGTCAGTGATGGGGCAGAGAGTGAAAACAGACCTGATGTGTAGCACCACAAGGAAGGGAAGGAAGGGAAGGAAAGAAATCAGCATTTCCTGAGCATCTGCTGTGTGCCAGCTCTATCGATCTTACTTGGTTTTTTCATTTTTCCCCTCTATGACCTAAGAGGGTAGGTCTTATTGCTCCCACTTTATGCATAAGGAGACTGAAGATCAGCCCAAGGCTTCACAGCTGGTGAGAGGAGGAATCTTTCTTCCCCACCATAGCATGCTTCCTAAGACTGCCCAACACAAGGTTAGGACCCTAAGGGGCCAGGGGCCAGGTGCCAGGCTTTGGCAGGGGCCACTTACCGGTTCGGTCATCGCTGTCATTGAAGTCTACCTGGACAGAGTGGCCATTGTTGGTGATGCTGAGGGACATGCAGGCCTCATAGGAAAGCTCCAGTGGTTGCAGGCTGGGAGAGTACACAGCCTGGCTGGAGATGATATTGATGGGTGATTGGCGATCTCCCTGGGCAATGGGATACAGCTTGTGCCAATGCGAGGGGCCTGCAGGTGGGAAGGAGGGCAAGGACTCAGGCCAGTCAGGATCTTTGGGCTTCAGGCCGAGGACACCCATAAGGGAATGGTCTCTTCAGCATCCTTTCAGAGGTGAGCCCCTGCATTGGAGCTGCACGGCTTGGAGTTCCAATCCCAGCTTTGCCGTTTCCCCTTTCAGCCTCCATTTCTTTGTCTGTGAAATGGTCTCACTAAAACTCACCTTCCAGCGCTGACAGGGGGCCCAGAGAGGTACTGTATGGAAGGGAACATAACAGCTACAGGCTCAGGGGTGGCTCAGAGTAGTAAGTCTTCCCAACAGGGAGACCTCCAGACATCTGAAGTCTCTGACCTGACCCCATCAGTATCTCACCTCTTTCTGCACCTTGGGCAATTTGGTGTTGGTGTTTGTGATAAATAACAAGAAAAACTCACATCAACCTAGCTTTGACTCTGTGACATGTATTTTCCTCTCACAACCACCTTGTGAAATAGAAACCAGCAAGATCCCCATTTCACAGATGAGGGAACTGAGGGCCACGTACACATGTGTGCGTGCATGTGTACTAATATAAATACAGCATGTGCATGCGCTGCCCCCAGCTGCCCTCCCCACGTGTGTGCCTGCAAGTCTATAGAGATCTTCCTATGAACACATTAATCTTTCTATGATCTTCCATTGTGCACACAGAGCAGCCAGGCCCAGAACATTCATGTGTACAAACACACACACAGCCCTGCAGACTACATCTGACACACGCATATGCTCACTCACACACAAACCCCTCTGTTGGAGACCCAAGTTTGCATAAAGGACCACAGCAAAACACATGCCCATGCACACACACACACACACGCACCTGCATACACACCCACAGGCGCCCACCACCTGCCTCCCAGAGGATCCATCTGCAGCCGAGAGGCTCAGCATCTCCCTGGGGAACATCCTGAGATGCAGCCTATTTTTAGAGCTACTGCCGGCTGGTGCTTCTCCCCCTTTTTGGCTTCTTAAGTTTTCCTGAGAAAACAGCAGCAGGTGCCGACAGAGCCGTGTCCCCAATGGATGACTCAGAATCGTGGCCCGGCCCCTCTGGGTTATTTTTGAAGCCCTGTGAACACTGCCGCATGCCGGCACCTCTGTCCTCTGTCCTTCCCTTCCTCGACTGGACAATCCAGCTCTGCCTGGGTGATGGGGTGGCTGCCTGGGGGGAGCAGGCCCATGGAGCAGGCTACACAGGACACTGGGTGCTCAGAGCTGGTGGGCATGACTAGCAAGAAGGGCTGGAGGAAAGGGACTCTGGCTCTGGGGGAAGCACCCAAAAGGTGGCTCAGAGCAGGTGCTGGGAGAAGATGATCTCTATGTGTCCTGTCCATCTGCCCCATGTCTGCCTGTCTCTCCCTCTCTGCTTGTCTATATCATCTTTTTCTGAAGGTCTCTTTCCAGCTCTTGCATACCCAGATCTGGAGGTTCTCTTCCAAAATGTACTCCTTTGTTCTTGGGCCCCAGAGGGAGCCAAAGACTCCACAGCACCCTCCCTCTGGTCTACTGCAACTTTCTGGCTTCCCAGACTGTAGTCCCCCCCGCCAAGCTCACAAAGTGACTGCCTCTCCGCAGAGGAGTGGGGCTGGGGGATGTTCCTCCCACCATTACTTTTTCTTCTCCGCGCCCCACCTGTCTTGCACTGGTTCCCCAGGGGAATAAGGAACCCCTTACCCCACACCCCCACCCCTGCTTGGTAAGAAATGGCCCCAAAGGGAATTGACTGCCCCAGACCCACACTCCAGCCATCTGGCTCTCACCTTCGCCTCTTCTCCCTTTCTCTGAGTCCTAAGGAAACTGAGGCAGCATGAAGCTCTCTTCCGCGTCAGCCTAGGAGGCTGGTGTGGGCCACGAGCTCCCACGACTCACACCCGGACGTGCGCAAACACCCTGCTCGGTGTAGACACCCAAACACATGCTTGCGCCCCCAAGTGCCCCCTTCCCTCAAGTACCAGCCGAGAAGGCAGCTCGGCCACTTCTGCGGGGAAATTCTCTCCGGGGGACACTGCGCCCTTGCCACGCGGAGCCCCGATCCCCCGAGGTCCCCGCTCACTTGCCGTGCGCGCTCCCCGCAGACACCCGCGCACAGCGCTCCGCGGCGCCCGCCCCCCCTGCTGCCCTGGGCCACCCCCACGCGCTGCGCACGCCCGGGGCGAGTGAATGAGAGTCGGGGCCTGGGTCTGAGCGGGCTGGGCAATCAGGGGCTTCGCGGAGGAGGCGGCAGGACACAGCCGCCGGGTCGCTTGCTGGCGGCGGGGCCACCCGGGGCGCAGCGCGGACTTTGCGTCTGGCGCGGGGGACCAAGGCTTGGGCCAAGTTCGGGGGGCGGGATGGGAAGAGGGGTCCCGGCCCAGCCTGGAGGGTGGGAGCTTGCCGGTCTGGGAAACCAGCTGGGCAAGAGGGTTGGGGCGAATGCAGTTGGGTCGGGGGTCCGAGCCAGGGGCGGTGGGGGAGGTCTGCGCCTACCGTCGTCCTGGCCGTAGCCCCAGCCGTGGTGGCCGGTCATGCCGCTGCCGTCCCCGCAGCCGTGCACCTGCCCGGTCCGCTCGGTCCGCTCGTTCGGGCTGCGGCTCCGGCCCCGCTCGCTACCGCGGAGCAGCCTCTTAAAGCAGCGGCTGGCGGGAGGAGCAGTTCCCGGGGGACCCGCCCCCCACCCCCCAGCAGGGCCAGAGAGGCCGGCCTGCCCCGCCCTCGCCCGCCGGCGAGCCAGTTGAACCCCGAGCAGAGATTCAGGGCAGGAGGAAGTAACCCTCTCCCCCCAACTCCCACCCCTGCCCTGACTGGGCGACTCTCCCTCTTTTTCCCCCAGCAACCTGTGCGGACTCTGGGACACTAGATGCCCGTGCCGCACATGGCGTCCCTTCCCTAGGCTTGCCCCAGACCTGCAAATGCCACCACCAGGGACCTGAGCTCTGGGTCCTGAATCCTTCGGGGTTGGAAAGTCCCCTTTAAACTGCAAACTACACTGACCATCAAGTGTCCAGAATTGGAGCTTCCACTATTTGCCAGAGGCTGTTGCAGGTGCTGGGCCAAGCTTTGGGTCCTTCCTACAGTATAACCCTCTCTGTTACCCTACAAGGTTGGGTGCTTCTATTAGCCCTACCTGACAGAGGAGGGGAGTGAGGTCCAGAGAAGTGAAGTGACTTGCCCAAGGTCATCTAGCCAGGGGGTAAGGGGTTCATTAGCTGGGGTTCTTACTCCAGACACTGGGGGTTTTGTGGGATTTTTTGTTTGTTTGTTTGTTTCTTTGCTTGTTTGTTTTTAGACAGAATCTTGCTCTGTCACCCAGGCTGGTGCTATCTCAGCTCACTGCAACCTCTACTTCCTTGATTCAAGTGATTCTTCTGCTTCAGCCTTCCAAGTAGCTGCGATTACAGGTGTGGGCCACCACACCCAGCTAATTTTTGTATTTTTTGTAGAGATGGGGGTTTCACCATGTTGCCTAGGCTGATCTTGAACTTCTGGCCTCAATCCACCCGCCTTGGCCTCCCAAAGTGTTGGGATTACAGGAGTGAGCCACCACTCCTGGCCTGACACTGGGGTCTTTACCATTTCTCCTTGGTGCTGGGTACAAGGATGTGCTGTGAGTGTGGGGGTCCGGGAACCCTGGGGTAGATGCAGGGACAGGACTGGCAATCTGAACCCTTGGCCCAGGTGGAACCAGATCCCCCAAGGAGGAGTGAGAAGGAGTGGCATCAACCAATGGGCCTGAAGACAGGCAGACACCAGGTGGCTTCCCCATGGAGCTAAGTCTGAGGCTCTGACTTCCACCCTCCCTGTTATTTTGTCTGCTGCTTCCTCCTTTCTTCAGGGACTCTGCTTGTCCCTCCATAGCCTGCTGTTTGTCCCTCCTCTCCTGACCTCCCATAACCTTCAGTACACCCCCTGGGAGCTCAGACCCTCCACCCTGCACTCAACCCCAGTGCCTGCCTTGGCCCAGCATTTTCCCACCCACAAGCCCTGGTCCTTGTTGTGCCCTCCACCTGGTGTGTCCTCTGTCTTCCACCCACTGGCTCCAGCCGGCCCAATCTGATTCATCTTAGCATGTGGCCTTGTGCCAGGGATAGGGCTTGTCTCTGGCTAGTCCTCAGCAGGCAGTTTTGGAAAGACAAACAGATGGATGGATGGAAGGACAGACAAATGATCCCACCCAGGGTCCTGTACTCAGCAGGAGTTGAACAGCCACTAGTATAATGTCTGCTGGCCAGCCTCTTTCAGGCCCTGCTCTTGGCTGACCTTGTGCAGGAATCTGCCATCTTGTCTGCCTGGCTCCCCTACATCTCTGTGTCTGTCTCAGTTTCCCTCTCCCAGGCCCTAAACCCCAGATCCTCAGATAGAGCTATGGAGATTAATTGACAACTGGTTGGGTGGGCCAATGTTAGTGACTGCCCAGGCCTGCAAAGATGCCCCTCTCTGATCCAGGAGCAGGAAGGGATCCTTAATATAAATATGACCCTAGGGTGGGGCAGGGGACTTATGACAGCGATAAGTAGCCCCCAAGACCAGATGTGACAGAGAATCCAGCACTGTCAAGGCCCCAGGTCTCCAAGCCAGAAATGGCATCTACAGATCAAGAAGACAAAGGCATGCTTCTGGGTGAGGCCTGGACCTTCTGTCTCCCAGAGAAGCCAGCCACCCTTTACCTGGGAGAGCTGCCAACACCCTTTACCTGGGAGAGAGCTCTGGGGATAGCCCGAACTCCATTGACCCATTTCCTCTTCAGAGGGACTCAGGTCTTTTTCATATTTATTTGTAGTTCTTAAAAGATACAATTGGGCCGGGCACAGTAGCTCATGCCTGTAATCCCAGCACTTTGGGAGGCTGAGGCGGGAGGATTACCTGAGCTCAGAAGTTGAAGACCATCCTGGGTAACATGGTGACACCCCGTCTCCACTAAAATACAAAAAATTAGCCAGGCATGGTGGCAGGTGCCTGTAGTCCCAGCTACTCAGGAGGCTGAGGCATGAGAATTGCTTGAGTCCAGGAGGTGGAGGTTGCAGTGAGCCAAGATTGCACCACCGCACTCCAGCTTGGGCTACAGAGTGAGATTCTGTGTCAAAAAAAAAAAAAAAAAAAAAAAGATACAATTGGAATTCTTCATATAGTTTTGCATCCAACTTCATCTACATAGTAACCCTGGGGAGATTTTTACCCCATTTTACGGATGAGAAAAGCAAGGCTCAAGAGACGATGAGTGATGGGCTGGGAGATGCACAGTGAGTGACTGAACAAAGATGAAAACCCAGGGCTGCTGGGTCCCTCATTCAATATTGTCCAAAATCACTGGAAAGGGAGGAAGTGGATTTTAAATTTGACTCTCATTTGTGTGTATATGCAAGTCCTCTCTAAAAGGACTTAGGAGAAGCTAGGGAAAGTGTTTACCTACAGGGAGGAGACGGGACGCCGGAAGGTTGTGGAAGGTTGTGGAAGGGTGTGGTATAGCATGGGAAGGACACTCTTTACTGGTACTCCTTTGTATCTCTTGAATGAATTAAAGTATGTATTACCTCTTTAACAACCAAATAAAAGTTGATCCAGTTCTTTCCTTCCTGCAGCCTGTCTTCAGCATTTTCTCTGGGTACTGGGAACTCAGGAAGGTGAGAGGAGCCACTGGAGACTGCCCTTCTAAGGTGAAGCGCCAGTTGCCCCAGCAACCCACTCAGGTCAACTTGGGGGAGCGTGTGCCTCCATTCAGGCGCCTCCAGTCTCAATTACATGCTGTTTTTAAAGCTGAGTTGATCTCTCTGCTTGAGAGTTTTCTCTTTGGTCTCACTGGTGTCAGTGGCTCCTGGTTTTTGCTATTTATATGGGAGGGGAAAATGGGGGATGTGAGGGCTGTGATGGAGGCCTGGGGGAGGAGGGCATGAGCAGCCTGTACAGCCAAGCCTCATTCATCAAATGACCTTGGCCTCCAACTTTCACTTCCTTTTTTCTTTTTTTTAAAGATTATATAGAGACAGGGATCTCACTATGTTGCCCAGGCTGGTCTCAAACTCCTGGCCTTAAGGGATCCTCCCACCTCAGTCTCCCAAAGTGCTAGGATTACAGGTGTGAGCCACTATGCCCGGCCTTGTTACGTACATTTAAAGTCCCAAATATTTCTTTTCTAATTATAATAGTGACATCTATTGTAGAAAATTTGGAAGTCAGAAAAGCATATAGCAGAAAATTAAAATCACTGGTCATGTCACTACTCAAGGTTCGCCACTGTTAACATTTTAGTGACCATCCTGCCAAGGTTTTCTTTTTTAATTTTCTTTTTATTTTTTCCATAAGTTATTGGGGTACAGGTGGTATTTGGTTACATGAGTGAGTTTTTTGTTTTTTTTTTTTGAGACAGAGTCTTGCTCTTTCACCAGGCTGGAGTGCAGTGGTGCGATCTCAGCTCACTGCAACCTCTGATTCCCTGATTCAAGCGATTCTCCTGCCTCAGCCTCCCAAGTAGCTGGTATTACAGTCACGTGCCACCACGCCCAGCTCATTTTTGTATTTTTAGTAGAGACAGAGTTTCGCCATGTTGACCAGGATGGTCTCGATCTCCTGACCTCGTGATCTGCCCACCTCAGCCTCCCAAAGTACTGGGATTACAGGCGTGAGCCACCGTGCTGGGCCATGAGTGAGTTCTTCAGTGGTGATTTGTGAGATTTTGGTGCACCCATCACCAAAGCAGTATACACTGCACCATATTTGTAGTCTTTTATCCCTCACCCTCCTTCCACTCTTTCCCCTGGGTCCCCACAGTCCATTGTATCATTCCTATGCCTTTGCGTCCTCATAGCTTAGCTCTCACATATCAGTAAGAACATACGATGTTTGGTTTTCCGTTCCTGAGTTACTTCACTTAGAATAATAGTCTCCAATCTCATCTAGGTCGCTGCAGATGCTGTTAATTCATTTCTTTTTATGGCTGAGTAGTATTCCATCGTATATATATATACCACAGTTTATCAACTCGTTGATTGATGGGCATTTGGGTTGGTTCCACGATTTTGCAATTGTGAATTGTGCTGCCATAAACGTGTGTGGAAGTATCTTTTTCATATAATGACTTATTTTCCTCTGGGTGGATACCCAGTAGTGGGATTGCTGGATCAAATAGTAGTTCTACTTTTAGTTCTTTAAGGAATCGCCACACTGTTTTCCATAATGGCTGTACTAGTTTACATTGCCACCAGCAGTGTAGAAGTGTTCCCTGATCACCTAATCCATGCCAACATCTACTGTTTTTTGATTTTTTAATTATGGCCATTCTTGCAGGAGTAAGGTGGTATGGCATTGTGGTTTTGATTTGTATTTCCCTGATCATTAGTGATGTTGAGCATTTTTTCATATGTTTGTTGGCCATTTGTATATCTTCTTTTGAGAATTGACTACTCATGTCCTTAGCCCATTTTTTGATGGGACTGTTTGTTTTTTTCTTACTGATTTGTTTGAGTTCCTTATAGATTCTGGATATTAGTCCCTTGTCAAATGTATAGATTGTGAAGATTTTCTCCCACTCTGTGGGTTGTCTGTTTACTCTGCTGACTGTTCCTTTTGCTGTGCAAAAGCTCTCTAGTTTAATTAAGTCCCAACTATTTATCTTTGTTTCTATTGCATTCACTTTTGGGTTCTTGGTCATGAAACCCTTGCCTAAGCCAACATCTAGAAGGATTTTTCCAACGTTATCTTCTAGAATTTTTATAGTTTCAGGTCTTAGATTTAAGTCCTTTGTCCATCTTAAGTTGATTTTTGTAAAAGGTGAGAGATGAGGATCCAGTTTTAATCTCCCATGTGTGGCTAACCAATTATCACAGCAGCATGTGTTGAAAAGGGTGTCCTTTTCCCACTTTATGTTTTTGTTTGCTTTGTCAAAGATCAGTTGGCTGTAAGTATGTGGTTTTATTTCTGGGCTCTCTATTCTGTTCCATTGGTCTATGTGCCTATTTTTATACCAGTACCACGCTGTTTTGGTGAGTATGGCCTTATAGTAGAGTTTGAAATCAGGTAGTGTGATGCCTCCAGATTTGTTCTTTTTGCTTAGTCTTGTTTTGGCTATGTGGGCTCTTTTTTGGTTCCACATGAATTTTAGAATTGTTTTTTCTAATTCTGTGAAGAATGATGGTGGTATTTTGATGGGGATGGCATTGAACTTGTAGATTGCTTTTGGCAATATAGTCATTTTCTCAATATTGATTCTACCCATCCATGAACATGGGATGTGTTTCCATTTATTTGTGTCATCTATGATTTCTTTCAGCAGTGTTTTGTAGTCTTCCTTGTAGAGGTCTTTCGTCTCCTTGGTTAGGTATATTCCTAAGTTTTTTGTTTTGTTTTGTTTTATTTGCAGCTGTTGTAAAAGGGGTTGAGTTCTTGATTTGATTCTCTGCTTGGTTGCTGTTGGTGTATAGGACAGCTACTGATTTATGTACATTAATCTTGTTTCTGGAAACTTTGCTGAATTCTTTTATCAGTTCTAGGAGCTTTCTGGAGGAGTATTTAGGGTTTTCAAGGTAAACAATCACATTTTCAGCAAACAGTGACAGTTTGACTTCCTCTTTACCAATTTGGATGCCTTTTCTTCCTTTCTCTTGTCTGATTGCTCTGGCTAGGACTTCCAGTACTATGTTGAAGAGGAGTGGTGAGAGTGGACATCCTTGTCTTCTTCCAGTTCTCAGAGGGAATGCTTTCAACTTTTCCCCATTCAGTATTATGTTGGCTGTGGGTTTTTCATAGATGGCTTTTATTACATTGAGGTATGTCCCTTGTATGCTGATTTTGCTGAGAGTTTGAATCATAAAGCGATGCTGGATTTTGTCAAATGCTTTTTCTGCATCTATTGAGATGATCATATGATTTTTTTAAATTCTTTTTTTTTTTTTTTTTTTTTGAGATGGAGTTTTGCTCTGTCACTCAGGCTGGAGTGCAATGGCGCGATCTCAGATCACTGCAACCTCCACCTCCCGGGTTCAAGTGATCCTCCCACCTCAGCCTCCCGAGTAGATGTGATTACAGGTGCACACCACCATGCCTGGCTAATTTTTTGTATTTTTAGTAGGGACAGTGTTTCACCATGTTAGCCAGGCTCGTCTCGATCTCCTAACCTCAGGTGATCTACCCGCCTGGGCATCCCAAAGTGCTGGGATTACAGGCATGAGCCACTGTGTCCGACCTGATTTTTGTTTTTAATTCTGTTTATGTGGTGCGTCACATTTATTGACTTGTGTATTTTAAAGCATCCCTGCAACCCTGGTATGAAACCCACTTGACCATGGTGGATTATCTTTTTGATATGTTGTTGGATTCAGTTATCTAGTATTTTGTTAAGGATTTTAGCATCTATGTTCATCAAGGTTATTAGTCTGTAGTTTTCTATTTTGGTTATGTCCTTTCCTGGTTTGGTATTAGGGTGATGCTCTGTCAAGCTTTTCTGATACAGGTTGAGTATCACTTACCTAAAATTCTTGGGACCAGAAATGTTTTAGATTTCAGATTTTTTTCGGACTTTGGAATATTTGCATATACATAATATCTTGGGGATGGGACCCAAGTCTAAATACAAAATTCATTTACGTTTCATACTTACCTTAGAGACATAGCCTGAAGGTAATTTGACACACTACATTAAATAATTTTGTGCATGAAACAAAGTTTGTGTACATTGAACCATCAGAAAGCAAAAGTGTCATTATCTCAGGCCCCCCATAGCATCATGTAGGTGCTCAAAAAGTTTCAGATTTTGGAGCATTTTGGATTTCAGATTTTTGGATCGGAGATACTCAACCTGTATGTATTAGTAGTATGTAAACAGTCAAGGCCAGGTGTGGTGGTGTGCCTATAATCTCAGCTACTCAGGAGGCTGAGGTGAGAGGATCCCTTAAGTCCAGGAGTTTGAGACTGTAGTATGCTATAATCACACCTGTGAATAGCCACTGCTCTCCAGCCTGGGTAATATAGAGCGACCCCATCTTAAAAAAAAAAAAAGAAAAAAAGGAAAACAATTGAGCAATCAGGATCACAGGATGGCTTTTTGACCAGTTTTTTCCCACCCAGTGCCCTATGGTAAATGCTTCCTTGCTTTTTTTTTTTTTTTTTTTGAGACGGAGTCTCACTCTGTCGCCCAGGCTGGAGTGCAGTGGCACAATCTCGGCTCACTGCAAGCTCCGCCTTGCGGGTTCACGCCATTCTTCTGCCTCAGCCTCTCCGAGTAGCTGGGACTACAGGCGCCCGCCACCATGCCCGGCTAATTTTTTGTATTTTTAGTAGAGATGGGGTTTCACTGTGGTCTCGATCTCCTGACCTTGTGATCCACCCACCTCGGCCTCCCAAAGTGCTGGGATTACAAGCATGAGCCACCACGCCCGGCCAATGTTTCCTTGCTTGATCGGCCTTGAAGAACTTGCCACATAATATTCATTCACACACTGCTGTGATTTTGTTATTTCTAGTTTTCAGTGTTGCAAATATCACTGCAGTGAACATCCTTACTTGTACATCTTAGTATGTTTTTTTTTTTTTTTTGAGGCCCAGTATGATTTTTTTTTAAGAGATAGGGTTGGCCAGGTGCGGTGGCTCACGCCTGTAATCCCAACACTTTGGGAGGCCGAAGCAGGTGGATCCCGAGGTCAGGAGATCAAGACTATCCTGGCTAACACAGTGAAACCCCGTCTCTACTGAAAATACAAAAAAAATTAGCCAGGCGTGGTGGCGGGTGCCTGTAGTCCCAGCTACTCAGGAGGCTGAGGCAGGAGAATGGCGTGAACCAGGAGGCGGAGGTTACAGTGAGCCAAGATCGTGCCACTGCACTCCAGCCTGGGCAACAGAGCGAAACTCCGTCTCAAAAAAAAAGAGATGGGGTCTCACTGTGTTGCTCAGGCTGGTCTGTCTCAAATTCCTGGCCTCGAGCAATGCTTCCACCTCAGTCTCCCAAAGCACTGGGATTACAGGAGTGAACCAATGCGCCTGGCCTCCTTACTTATACATCTTTATATGTGACTGATTATTTCCTTGGAATAAATTGATAGAGGTAGAATTACCAAATCAAATGATATATACATTACTAGGAACATATTTTAAAATGTACAAAGTATGATGGCAATAGTTTCAGAAATTTATTCTTTAATCAATAAACATTTATTGAAGACTTATTAGATGTCAACTGCTGGGCCAGGCACAGGTGATACAACTGTGAACATTATAGACTCATAGCTGCCTCAAGGAGCTTATGGGGTTGGGGAGTGAGGCAAGAGATCAGCCAATGAGGACCAGGGTGAGAAGGGATGGGATGCGCAAGGACAGGCAGAGAGGGCTAGTGGCCTGGGAGGATGTCCTGGGTTATGACTCCTTCCTGGCTGGTCTCCCACAGACTATAATCTCTGCCAGCACAGAGCTAGCCCCAAACTTCCTGACAGCCCAAAGATCCAGTCTGCCCTCGTTGAGACCAACTGGACTGGATAAAATAACAGATCTGCGCTGGGGTCTGGTCAGATCTGTTGGGGGTATTTATTTCTTTTTGTTTGAGACTAGGTCTCACTCTGTCACCCAGACTAGAGTACAGTGCTGCAGTCATAGCTCAGTGCAACCTCCAACTCCTGGGCTCAAGTGATCCTCCCACCAAGTAGCTGGGACTACAGGTATGCCACTATGCCTGGCTAATTATTTTTTTGTTTTTTTTTTTTGAGATGGAGTTTCGCTCTTTCACCCATGCTGGAGTGCAGTGGCACGATCTCGGCTCACTGCAACCTCTGCCTTCCGGTTTCAAGCGATTCTCCTGCCGCAGCCCCCCGAGTAGCTGGGATTATAGGCGCCCACCACCACGCCAAGCAAATTTTTGTATTTTTAATAGAGACAAGGTTTCACCATATTGGCCAGGCTGGTCTTGAACTCCTGACCTCGTGATCTGCCCACCTCGGCCTCCCAAAGTGCTGGGATTATAGGTGTGAACCACTGCACCCGGCCAAATTTTTTATTTTTTGTAGAGACGGGGTCTTGTTATGTTGCCCAGGCTGGTCTCAAACTCCTGGCCTCAAGTGATCCTCCTGCCTTGGCCTCCGAAAGTACTACAGGTGTGGGACTACAGGTGTGATTACAGGTGTGAGCCACCGCACCGGACTGGGGTATTTGCTTCTAACCCCTGCACCACTTCTTAATCTTTGTTACTTCACTCTTCTCTCCAAACATCTGCCCTCTGTCTGTAAAACGGGGTTAGCAGCAATATCTGTTGCACTGGGTGGTTGTGAGCTTATGAGGTGATGCATGTCAGGGGCCTGCCTGGCATCATAGTAAGTGCTCAGAAAGCCAGGGTAGGATCATACATGTATCAGAATCACCTGGATGATTTGTTAAAACAGTTTCCTGGGCCTCACTCTACAGTTTCTGATTCAGCAAGTATGGATAAGGTCCAAGAATTTGTATTTCTTTTTTTTTCAGAGGCAAGGTCTCACCATGTCACCCAGCCTGGTTTCAAGCCCCTGGGCTCAAGCAATCCTCCTGCTTCAGCCTCCTAAGTGTTGGGATTACCAGAGTGAACTACCTTACCTGGCTTTCTTTTTTTTTTTTAATACTTAATTTTTTTTTTTTAAGATCTCATTTTTAAGAGAGGAATGTCTCACTCTGTTGCCCAGGTTGGAGTGCAGTGGCGAGATCATAGCTCACTGCAACCACAAACTCCTGGGCTCAAGTGATCCACCCACCTTAGCCTCCCAAGTAGCTGGGACTACAGGCATACACCACCGTGCCTGGCTAATTTTTAATTTTTTTTTCTTTTTGTAGAGACAGGGTCTTGCTATGTTTCCCAGGCTAGTCTCGAACTCCTGGCCTCAAGGAATCCTCCTGCCTTGGCCTCCCAAAGTGCTGGAATTACAGGCATGAACCACTGTATCCAGCCAAAAATTTGCCTTTCTAACAAGTTTCCAAAGTGATGTTGATGCCGCTGGTCCAGGACCACACTTTGAAAACCAATAGCTTAAATGAATTACACCATGGCTTCCTGTCTGATATATCTGGTTTCCATCCTCCACAACAGGGAGAACTCACCAGTGGGCCCTGAGTTCTTTCATGTCAGGGCCATCAAAAGAACTGTGTCTGATCAGCCTCCTCTGCTCCAGCATAGGCACCTTTACATGATTTTATGGGTTGAATTATTATTATTATTTTCACTTTCATCTCTACAGAAAATAATCTAAAAATTAGCCGGGTGTGGTGGTGGGTGCCTGTAGTCTCAGCTGCTCAGGAGGCTGAAGTGGGAGGATTGCTTGAACCTAGGAGGTCGTGGCTACAGTGAGCCATTGATTATACCACTGCACTCCAGCCCAGGTGAAAGAATGAGATCCTGTCCCCCACCCCCGCCAAAAAATAGTAACCAGACTCCAAAAGCATAGGCAACAAAAGCAAAAATAGACAAATGGGTTTATAGCAAATTAAAAAGCTTCTGCACAGCAAAGGAAATGACAGAATAAAGAGACAACCCACAGATTGAGAAAAAATATTTACAAAATATACATTAGATCAGGGACTAATATCCAAAATGCACAAATTCAGACCACTCAATAACAGTAAAACAAATAACCCTATTAAAAATGGGCAGGGCCAGGTGCAGTGGCTCATACCTGTAGTCCCAGTACTTTGAGGGGCTGAGGCAGGAGGACTGCTTGAACCCAGGAGTTTGAGACAAGTCTGGGCAATATAGTGAGACTCCGCCTCTAAAAAATAATGATAACATTAATACAAAACTTCTGGGCTGAATTATGTCCTCCCCAGAAGTTACTGAAGTCCTAACCTGCCAGTACCCGTGAAGGTGATCTTATTTGGAAACAGGGTCTCCGCAAGTGTAATCCAGTTAAGATGAAGTCATCAGCGTGAGCCCTGATCCAATGTGACTTGTGTCCTTAAGAGAGGAGACACAGAGACATGGGAGAATGCCATGTGACGATGGAGGCAGAGACTGAAGTGCTGTGGCTGCTAGCCAGACATTGCCAGCAAACCCCCAGAAGCCAAGAAGAAGCGGACGGATTCTCCCCTACAGGTTTCATAAGGAGCATAGTCCCACCCATGCTTTCATTGCAGACTTCCAGCCTCCAGAACTGTGAGACAATAAATTTCTCTTGTTTTAAGTCACCCAGTTTGTGGTTCTTTGTTATGACATTCCCAGGAAACTGATACCCTGAGGTATCATTTTACAGACAACACCAACACAAACCTTTTCAAAATCATTTACTTCTTCACGGGCACTATGACTAGCCTTCTACTAAATTTGAGGATGTTTCCTTTCATGAAGTCCATGAGTATGAGAAACTAAGCAGTCAACTCTCATCTGCTGCCTTTTGACCTTCCTACTTTCCCGGAGTGTACTTTATTATCCCTTATATTTTACCTGTCCACTTGGAGAAGGAAATGTGACAGCACAAACACATGATGAGCTGGGAAAGCCTCACGCCTCTGTTTCCCATCAGTGTGTTCCATGGGAGCTGGGTAAGGGCAAGGGAAGGTGTGGGAGGGTGTACTCTCACCCTAGTCCAGGAGACCACGCCCAGGGCAAAGAGCAATCCATCATCACTGCATCATTACCATCGAACTGTGCCATCTCTCTGGTCCCCATCCTAGGGGATTGGGGGTGGGGATCTGTGTTCATGTTCACCTTATTTCAGGCAGTTATTAACCTGAAGGTGCCTGTAGGGTCTGCGAGATAGCAGGGAAGGAGCCTTCATCTCCCTCACAGATGGTCACCTTGTCTTCAGCACCACCACCCCCCTCCCAATTGTTCTCATGGGGTAACCTCCTTCCTTGGCCTCCTATCCCCACAGGACAGCCATTCTCTTCCTGAAAGGAGGGTCTTTTCAGGAAGTGGAGGATTTTTAATTCCTCCTTGGATCTATGTTCACAGTCCTCAGAACCCAGCCCGTCCCAACTGTCTCTCAAACCTTCTCAACCACTCCCTATCCTTCACCTGACCAAACTTACTCTAGCACCTACAGCTTGCTATGCCTTCTTTGCTTCCTAGAGATGGCACCTGCTGTTCCTTATGCTTAAAACACCCTTCCAGCTGGGCACAGTGGCTCATGCCTGTAATCTCAGCACATTGGGAGGCCAAGGCAGGCAGATCGCTTGAGCCCAGGAGCTTGAGACCAGACTGGGCCATGGCGAAACCCTATCTCTACAAAAAAAGTACAAAAATTAGCCGGGTGTGGTGGTGCATGCCTGTAGTCCCAGCTACTTGGGAGGCTGAGGTGGGAGGATTGCTGCCTGGGAGGTTGAGGCTGCAGTGAATTGAGATCACACCACCGAACTCCAGTCAGCAATAGAGAGACCCTGTCTCAAACAAAACAAAACAAAAGACTCCTCCATCTCCACACCACATAAAACATTCTTGGAGAGGGGGATTGGGGAGGTTCTCCTGTGCACCCCTGAGCATCCTGCTTCCCTCTATCTAGAGGAAGGCCACATTGTCTGGTAAGTGCTTGTTTGCTGTCCTCTTCCTTCATGAGACTAAACTCTCCAAGAACAGAGCCCTGGACTTGTCTGCATCTGCAGCAGGGAGCCCCTAGCTTTGTGATTCAAAATAGGCTTGTGGGCTTTTCATGAGAGGAAGAAATGGGTGAAAAATAAAGATCATCAAAATGAAAGTTATTATTCATGCAAGATTTGGGGGGAGTCTGGCCTCCTGTATTCAAAATCTCATTAAGGTCAAAAGACACTTGGGACCCATTTATCCCCACTGCAGGTGAGCAAACTGAGGATTTGAGAGGTAAAGAGTAGATCTCACAACCAGTTAAGTGGTCAAAATACAAGTATGCCTGATTCCAAGGCCCCAGTCGCCCCCAATTACTGCACGGACAGAGGGCAAATTGGCAGGCTAGCGAGGCTGCCTTTCCGGCCGACGGGGACCAACAGCCCCAGACCCGCTCGAGTACCGGGGCCGCTTACGCCCCGGCGTACCGGTGACGCGTGCGCAGTGCAGTGCGGCGCCCCCTGCAGGCGGCGCGCAGGAGATGGTAGCGGCGGAGGGCCACTCAGTGCGTCTGCGCGCTTGTGGAGCTGGTGGCGGCGCTCCGCAAGGGCTCAGCTGTTCTCCGCGCGGCGGGCTCGGCCATGGCGCAGCCGGGGAAGCTGCTCAAGGAGCAGAAGTACGACCGGCAGCTGAGGTGAGCCAAGGCTCACCGAGCCGAGGGTGGGCCGGCGGGCTTCCCAGCGTCCGGGCCGGGCCTAAAGGCGCGGGCGGCGCGGTCGGGCCTCCCTCAGGCCTTCCTCCAGGCTGGGCCGGGCCGTGCGGGGCGCGGGAAGCCGGCGCTCGGGGCTCCCGCCCTGGGCCAAAGGTGCTGCGCGAGGGCTGGGACCCCTTCTCCCGCCATGCGGTGTGCGGTTCCGGGGCCGCGGTCCCCAGCGCCAGCCGGGTTGCTAAGGCGGCTGCCGGCCCCGCCTCGGTGCGCCCAGGCTCCTCGTTTTCCGAATGGGGAGGCCCGGAGCGCACCCCATCCCGGCCGCGAGGGCGGCACGGAGGGTTAGGTTTTGTTCTCAGCCAGCGCTGTCCAATGGAAGTAAAATGCTAGTCTTCATGTGAGCCGCAAATGTAATTATAAATTTTCTAGTAACCACACTAAAGGTAAAATGAAACAGGTGAAATTGATTTTTAAATACAATTTAACCCAGTATGTCCAAAACATTACTATTTCAACACAATCAATATAAAAAGTTCTTGAGATATTTTACTTAAATTTTTATTTTTATTTTTGTAGAAACGAGGTTTTTGCCACCTTTCCCCAAGCTGGTCATGAGTATTTTCCTTTTTAAAACTGTCTTGGAGGACCGGCACGGTGGCTCACGCCTGTAATCGCAGCACTTTGGGAGGCCGAGGCGGGCGGATCACCTGTCAGGAGTTCGAGACCAGCCTGGGCAACATGGTGAAACCCTGTTTCTATTTAAAAATTCAGAAATTAGCTGGGCGTGGTGATGCGCGCCTGTAATCCCAATTACTCTGGAGGCTGAGGCCGGAGAATCGGTTGAATCCAGGAGGTGTAGGTTTCAGTGAACCGAGATCGTGCCACTGCACTCCAGCCTGGGTGACAGAGCGAGACTCCGTCAAAAAAAAGCCCCCCAAAAACTCTTAGAAATATTGTATTTTAGGCCGGGCGCGGTGGCTCAAGCTGTAATCCCAGCACTTTGGGAGGCCGAGGTGGGCGGATCACGAGGTCAGGGGATCGAGACCACGGTGAAACCCCATCTCTACTAAAAATACAAAGAATTAGCCGGGCGCGGTGGCGGGCGCCTGTAGTCCCAGCTACTCAGGAGGCTGAGGCAGGAGAATGGCGTGAACCCGGGAGGCGGAGCTTGCAGTAAGCCAAGATTGCGCCACTGCACTCCAGCCTGGGTGACAGAGTGAGACTCCGTCTCAAAAAAAAAAAAAAAAAAAAAAAAAAAGAAATATTGTATTTTACACTTAACAGCACATCTCAGTTAACACTAGCCTCATTGCTTGTGCTCAGTAGTACATGTGGCTAGCAGCTACCTTAATGGACAGTGCAGGCCTAAGCCATCAGGAGGGTCCTTGGGTACTTCCCCACCCTTGCCTTTTCTCCTTGCACTACCCATTCCTTATTTATTGAGCGTCTTCTATGTCTTGAGGCTGTGGAGATAACAAAGCTGCTCGGCTTTCCTCCTTCCTGGAGCCTCTGAGACAACAGAAGTTATATGTCACCAAGGACTGGAGCTTCTGTTTGCACCACCAGCCTAGTGCTGTATTAGAGGCTTTAGGCACTTAATTCTGAGAGCACCCTTGAAAGCAACCATTTCCTGTGCTTTACAGTTGGAGAAACTGAGTCTTGGAGAAGTTAGGTAACTTGCTCAGAGTTCCCCATATCTTTGAGCCAGGATGTAAACTCAGGCTCTTCTGGCTTTTTCAGAGGTACTCAGTTACATCCTGCTTCCAAGCTTTTAGGAGAAGAAACAAGGTAACAGTCCTTATAACCAACTTAGGTTTTCTTGTAAATTCTGGGAGTTCTTGTGTTTCTAATGCAGGTATAACTGTACATGACAGAGCTGAGAAGATAGTTGAGGTTACTAAGCAACTCTAACAAAAGAGGGTTTTTGCTGAGGGCATTCCATTTAAGTCCCAAACTTTAGCTTTCACAGTGAGAACTGGTTTTGAAGTGTCAAAGGGAAGCAGTTAGAAGCAAAATGCAGCAGTCAATAAGCCCCTCTTGACTTCACCTTAGTCGGGCCAGCAAGATAGTAGAGAAGACTGATTCATTTGGCCTCTTCTTGAAACGTGTTTCTTACAGACACACCAGGATTCTTTTTTTTTTTTTTTTTTTCTTTCAGGGACAAGGTCTTACTTTGTGACCCAGGCTAGAGTGCAGTGGCAAGAACACTGCTCACTGTAGCGTCAACTTCCTGGGCTCTAACGATCCTCCTGCCTTAGCCTCTTGAGTAGCTGGGACTACAGGCATGTGCCACCATGCTTAGCTAACTGTTGTAGAGATGGGGGTTTGCCCAGGCTGGTCTCGAACCCCTGCACTCAAGTGATCCTCCTGCCTCAGCTTCCCAAAGTGCTAGGATTACAGGCATGAGCCACCGTGCCTGGCCTCAATATTCTTTTTGTTTTATTTTTGAGGTGGGTCTCAGTATGTTACCCAGGCTGGAGTGCAATGGCTGTTCGCAGGTATGATTATTGGCACACCACAGCCTTGATCTCCTGGGCTGGAGCGATCCTCGTGTCTCAGTCTCCCAAGCAGCTGGGACTACAGGCACACACTATCTCACCCTGCTTGAGATGCACCAGTATTCTTTTTTTTTTTTTGAGACGGAATCGCGCAGGCTGGAGTGCAATGGCGCAGTCTTGGCTCACTGCAATCTCCGCCTCCTGCGTTCACGCAATTCTCATGCCTCAGCCTCGCGAGTAGCTGGGATTATAGGTGCGCGCCACTGCGCCTGGCTAATTTTTGTATTTTTAGTAGAGATGGGGTTTCACTATGTTGGCCAGCCTGGTTTCAAACTCCTGACCTCAAGTGATCTGCCTGCCTCGGCCTCCCAAAGTGCTGGGATTACAGGCGTGAGCCACTGCGCCTGGCCAAGATGCACCAGTATTCTTAAATTTACTCTCCAACTATCCAAGCATCCATCAACCATATATGTCAGGTGTCTTCTACGTGCCATACTTTGATGGAGAAAACAGGCGTTTACGGTCCATCTGGTTCTAGGCAATTCCTCCATACATTTGACAGCTGTCTGGGCCCTTATGGAACATAGAGTGGAGTGGAAAGATGGATGCTCAGCAAACAAAAACAAATGAAGCCAGGTGCAGTGGCTTGTGCCTATAGTCCCAGCAACTCTAGAGGCTGAGGCGAGAGGAATGCTTGAACCCAGGAGTTCAAGACCAGTCTGGATAACATAGTAAGACCCTGTATAAAACAAAAAAAACAAAAAAAACAAAGCAGTTGCTTGACATATGCTCTGGAGGACATAGTGGCTACATAATAAGGGGTAATCTGCTTTAGATCAGGTAACAGGGAAGGCACATTAATCACTCTATTAGGATGTTCATTGGGTAATATACTTTAAAGCACGCCTGTAGAAGTTGATGTGAGGCTTTTCAGATGATAATTCAGTTTTCTTGGTAAAGCTTTTGCAGAAGTCACAGTAATAAGCCCTATGTCGAGATCTTAAATGCATCTAACTTAACTTAAATGCATCTAATATAATTTTTTTTTTTTTTTTTTTTTTGAGACCGAGTCTCATTCTGTTGCCCAGGCTGGAGTGCAGTGGTGCAATCTCGGCTCACTGCAAGCTCCGCCTCCTGGATTCACGCCATTCTCCTGTCTCAGCCTCCGAGTAGCTGGGACTACAGGCGCCTGCCACCACGCCCAGCTAATTTTTTGTATTTTTTAGTAGAGACGGGGTTTCACCATGTTAGTCAGGATGGTCTCGATCTCCTGACCTCGTGATCTGCCCGCCTTGGCCACCCAAAGTGTTGGGATAACAGGCGTGAGCCACTGTGCCCGGCACATCTAACATAATTTAAAAACAAATGAAATAGGGCTGGGCACAGTGGCTCACACCTGTAATCCCAGCATTTTGGGAGGCCAAGTGAGCCAAGATCATGCCACCACACTCCAGCCTGGGTGACAGAGCAAGACTCTGTCTCAAAACAAAAACAAACAAAAAGAATAAATGAAATAGAAAACAGATGAGGTTTTAAATCCAAAGACACTTTTTAAATGTTTGTTTGTTTGTTTTGAGACAGAGTGTCGCTCTTGTGCCCAGGCTGTTAAGGAGCTGGAAGACCAAGTTTCTGTTTCTAATTTGACGCTCTCCCTCTTTCCCCCTAACCATTCAAGGCATCAACCTGAGTTCTAGATTACTGTATAATCACTATACTAATATCTGTCTTACCTGTATTCTGTGGTTATGACATCAGTCTATGCAAGGAAAGTTGAAAGTTTAAAGATCACCATTCAAATAAGAAAACTGTATTTTCATGAAAGTTTTAAAAACGTCAAATTTGTGTCTGTTTTGTAGGTTGTGGGGTGATCATGGGCAAGAGGCTTTAGAATCTGCTCATGTTTGCCTAATAAATGCAACAGCCACAGGAACTGAAATTCTTAAAAACTTGGTACTACCAGGTAACGTAGGTTTGTGGTTGTGTTCTAAATATACTTCTTTAAGATTATGACCTAGAACTATATATTCCTGACTGACTCTGTTTTGGCTCTCAGGTATTGGTTCGTTTACAATTATTGATGGAAATCAGGTCAGCGGAGAAGATGCTGGAAACAAGTATGTTCTATTCTTTTCAAATATATACATGTTAAGGAAGGCAAGGCCTGAATCTTAGCTTCACCTCCTCAGTCAGGGTGACTCAACTCAGTGGAAATCATCCTTATGTTTGGGATTATGGTGAGGAGGAAGTGAGATAATATAGGTAAAGTGCTAGTACAGCATCTGGCAAATAGGGCATTAATAAATGGTACCCATCATTACTGTCTTTATTGTTATTAATATAAAGGTGTAGTCATTATTCCTTTATTCATGGAATATGGGCACTTCCTAAGCTCTTGCATTGACTTGTAGGTGTTAGCATATAATTAACAATAATACCTGTTGTTTGTGATGTCTTTTAGGCTCAGTCTAGGTGTATCTCTCTTTACACTGTGTCTACAAAAATGCTGTTTTAAAGATGGCCTGTATATTATTCTTTAAAGATTATATTTAGACTTTCAGAACATGCCCAAATTTGAATTTAAAGCTCACCTTTTCAGGGACTTGAAGTCTGGTATCTCTCATTGTGTTTGTCAGTAACAACAACAGTGAGTAAATTTAAGGAAAACCAGCAATTAGTTAATATTTAGTTTTGATGCCTTTTCTTTGGATCGTAGTGCCAGTTTCTGCTAGGCACAGCACAGCTTTTTTATTGATATATACCAAGAAGTCTTGTTATCTTTGCTTACTTGGTTGGTTAGAGTAGAATGTGATAAAAATAAGGTTTCTTCTTATGGAGCCAGTGAGCTTATACCAAAAAGTGGCATCCTGACTCTGATCAGCAGCCTCATATCTGGGCCTTGAGACATGTCAAGGGTATGTATGGGAGGAAGCCTGAATAAATCTGTTACAGTTACGTGCAAAAACAAATGGTTCAATACACCGAGAGTGGTCTATGGAACACTGGTTCTAGGGAACGATAAGAGCTGTTAAATGGGCCAATGGGTTCCACGGTCAAATTAGTTGGGGAAATGGATCAAATGAAGTTAAAATTTCTTTACCATAAGATTTTAGTATCACATTATTGTGTGTATTGTGAATTTACAAGAGGGAAATATGTATATGGTGTTTCCCAAACTTTTTTTTTTTTTTTTTTTTTTGAGACGGAGTCTCTCTCTGTCGCCCAGGCTGGAGTGCAGTGGCACAATCTCGGCTCACTGCAAGCTCCAGCTCCTGGGTTCACGCCATTCTCTTACCTCAGCCTTCCGAGTAGCTGGGACTACAGGCGCCCGCCACCACGCCCAGCTAATGTTTTGTATTTTTAATAGAGATGGGGTTTCACTGTGTTAGCCAGGATGGTCTCGATCTCCTGACTTTGTGATCCGCCCACCTCGGCCTCCCAAGGTGCTGGGATTACAGGCGTGAGCCACCACACCCGCTGGTGTTTCCCAAACGTTTTTTAGCCAAGGAACCCTCTTCTGTCAGAGGATCTTGTGAAATTCACTTTCTGTGGTACACACTTTGGGAAAGAAACATTGATTTATTAGCCTATCTTTCTTTATAAGTTTCATCTGATTTTCTTCCTCCAGGAAGGCCATTACAATCTGTAATCACAATATAGTTTGTTTTATACTATGAATGAAATATGCATGCTATTACAAACAACTTTTCCTTTATAGTCAGTAAGCTTTACTTTTTTTTCCTTTATTTTGTTCACTTTAGTTTCTTCCTTCAAAGAAGCAGTATCGGCAAGGTAAACAATTAGAGAATATAGTTGCATGTGAGCATCTAATGATGCCACTGTGTTTTGATTGCTTGAAAAGCTTTGACTTTAAAAACGTGTATTATTTCTCTGAGAAAAAAGTTAACTAATTTTTCTAATCTTGTAAATCTTCATATGTTTGGTAGTTTAAAAACTTAGAAGTTCTGTCTGTGTTTATACATTGTATCCTGTATTAAAGCTAAATCTTGAGTAATGTTACTATTCAGAGGATGGATTCTGGTTAACAAATTTTTTTTTTTTTTTTTTTTTTTTGAGACGTAGTCTCGCTCTGTCCCCCAGGCTGGAGTGCAGTGGCGTGATCTCGGCTCACTGCAAGCTCCACCTCCCAGGTTCATGCCATTCTCCTGCCTCAGTCCCCCGAGTAGCTGGGACTACAGGCGCCCACCACCACGCCTGGCTAATTTTTTGTATTTTTAGTAGAGATGGGATTTCACCATGTTAGCCAGGATGGTCTCGATCTCCTGACCTTGTGATCCACCTGCGTCAGCCTCCCAAAGTGCTGAGATTACAGGCATGAGCCACCACATCCGGCCTAAAAAATCTTACAAAACCATATTAGTCAACTTAGTGAAATGACTGTTAGCTTAGTGATTAACCACGCTTGTACAGGATTATAGATGTAGGTGGTTAGAGTGAGTCTGAACTTGATCCAGGACATCCCTGCCTGCTACCCAGAGTTTTTTGGTCATTTGCCTAATCAAAAAAGTAGAGTACAAGTAATGTCATTTGAGAACTCTGGATGATGATGGTTTTGCTCTGTTTTAAGTAATATTCTGTTGAGTCTTAAACACTAGGGGAAGCAGAATTGGCTGGGAGCAGTGGCTCACGCCTGTAATCTCAGCACTTTGGGAGGTCAAGGCAGGAGGATTGCTTGAGACCAGGAGTTCAAGAGCAGCCTGGGCAACATGTCAAGACCCTGTTTCTACAAAATATTTTTTTAAAAAATTAGCTGGGCATGGTAGCACATGCCTGTAGTCCCACCTACTTGGGAGGCTGAGGCAGGAAGATTGCTTAAGCCTAGGAGTTCAAGGCTGCAGTGAGCTATGATCAGGCCACTATGCTCCAAACTGGGCAACAGAGCAAAAGCCTGTCTCTAAAAAGAAAAAAAGAAGGGAAACAGAGTTGTCATACTTATGCATGAAATTTGGATAGTTTTACAGTATGTTTGCCTGTTCCATAAATTCGGGGATTATACTGTGACCAAGTTTTTTCTAATTCAAGTTAAATGCTTTGTTTTTAAAAAGAACCGAGCTGAAGCTGCCATGGAATTCTTACAAGAATTAAATAGCGATGTCTCTGGAAGTTTTGTGGAAGAGGTATATATGTACACACATTATTATGTCTGTGCTGAAATACAATTTTTTAAATAATTCAAAGCCCCAGAAATTTAGAATTTTGAATCCTTGTGTCATTTATGATTAGTTGAATTGGAATTGTTGCCTCATTTGTTGTAAAATAGCTTAACTGTCTCTGCCATGTTTAATATGATTGTGAAATTGGTTTTTTTTGTTTGTTTTTTTCTTTGCTGTCCTATTTAGAGTCCAGAAAACCTACTAGACAATGATCCTTCATTTTTCTGTAGGTTTACTGTTGTAGTTGCAACTCAGCTTGCTGAAAGGTAAATTTTTATGTTAATATGTTTTTATTTTAATCTTACTAGATTTGCATTGTTTTATTTTCTTTGCACAGTCTATGATGATATGGTTTTAAAAATTCTTAAATTCTACAGAAACTTTAAATATGAAACTTTTTTTTTTTTTTTTTGAGCTTGAGCTCAAATTCCTGAGCTCAAGCAATCCACCCTCCTCGGCCTCCCAAAGTGTTGGGATTACAGGTGTGAGCCACCATGCCTGGTCAAGAGTTTCAAATTTATGGCTGGGCACGGTGGCTCATGCTTGTAATCCCAGCACTTTGGGAGGCCGAGGCGGGCGGATCACGAGGTCAGGAGATCGAGACCATCCTGGCCAACATGGTGAAGCCCCATCTCTACTAAAAATACAAAAATTAGCTGGGCGTGGTGGCGCATGCCTGTAGTCCCAGCTACTCGGGAAGCTGAGGCAGGAGAATCGTTTGAATCAGGGAGGCGGAGGTTGCAGTGAGCCAAGATGGTACCACTACACTCCAGCCCTGGTGACAGAGTTAGACTCTGTCTCAAAAAATAAATAAATAAATAAATAAAAAGAAATTCTTAGAAATCTTCCAGCATTGAAAAGATGAGGAAGAGAAAAATACTGAAACTTTTTTTTTTATTATTATTCTTTAGACAGAGTCTTGCTCTGTTGCTCAGGCTGGAGTGCAGTGGCACAATCGTAGCTCACTGCAACCTCCGCCTCCTGGGTTCAGGTAATTCTCGTGCCTCAGAATTAATCAAATAGCTGGGATTATAGGCATGTGCCACCGTGCCCAGCTAATTTTTATATTTTTAGTAGAGATGGGGTTTCACCACATTGGCCAGGCTGATCTCGAACTCCTGGCCCCAAGTCATCCACCCGCCTCAGCCACCCAAAGTCCTGGGATTACAGTCGTGGAGCCACCAAGCCCGACCTTAGATGTGAAACTTTTGGAATATATTTAGAGCAGTTAAACTGAACGTTGTTTTGTTGTTGTTGTTGTTGTTGTTGTTCTTTGTTTTAGTGATTAAAAACTAGTTAGATTTGATTATTGAAGGCTGGTTGCAGTGACTCATGCATGTAATTCCAGCAGAACCAGGCTGAGACAGGTTCGGATCACTTGAGCACAGGAGTTTAAGACCAGCCTGGGCAACATGGCAAAACCTTGTGTCTACAAAAAATACAAAATTTAGCCAGATGGTGTGCCTGCTTGTGGTCCCAGCTACTCAGGAGGCTGGGATGGGAGAATCATTTGAGCCTGGGAGGTTGAGGCTGCAGTGAGCCATGATCATGCCACTGCACTCCAGCCTGGGCAACAGAGAATTGGTTATTGGAATTGTTGGGGGTGTATTTGTGGATTTTATATTTTTTCTCTATCATGGAAATGTTTAGAATTATCTCTTTAACGTTTCTCCTTAATATGACAGACTAAGGTTTCACATCCCTCTTGTCCAAAAGATGTACTTTCTTTGTTTGAGACTGCAACCTGTGGAAATGCTTGCTTTTCAGTGTATTCTTGACCTGCTTATGTAAATGCAGTTATGTACCTTTGCATCTATTATTTAGTAAGAAAGTTGCTTTAAGACATTTTCATGTTTTGCATGTTTTCGTGTTTGATGTATTTCCATTTGCTTATGTTCATATTTTGCTTTTTTTTTTTTTTTAAACAGCACTTTACTGCGCTTAGCAGATGTCCTCTGGAATTCCCAGATTCCTCTTTTGATCTGTAGGACATATGGACTAGTTGGTTATATGAGGATCATTATAAAAGAACATCCAGGTAAAATTGTTGAGCATATGGGCTTACTGTTGGTTGCTTTAGCTATAATTTTAGAAACTTGACGATTTAGCAAGTCAGTTTTAAATTACGAAGTAAATTTGTAGCAGCACATCTCTAGTTGCACATTCAAAGTGGCAATCAGATTCAATAGGCTGCAATCTACTCTTTATGTAGCATTATAGAAGGATACAAAGCAGGACATACAACAGGCACAGCTTCTTCATCTTATTAGGAGATCCAGCAACTATGCAAGTACCCAGCTTCTTTTGCCCCCTAACCCACATTGGGCATGTAAGGCTGTGGAGAGCTAAGGAATGTAGATCACTCTGACCCATGAAGTTACACCACCCTTCCCCACTCCAGTCTTTTTTTTGTTTTTTAAGAGAGTTTTGCTCTTGTTGCCCAGGTTGGAATACAATGGCACAATCTTGGCTCACTGCAACCTCCACCTCCCGGGTTCAACTGATTCTCCTGCCTCAGCCTCCCGAGTAACTGGGATTACAGGCGCCCGCCACCATGCCCAGCTAATTTTTTGCATTTTTAGTAGAGACAGGATTTCACCATGTTGGCCAGGCCGGTATTGAACTCCTGACCTCAGGTGATCCACCCGCCTTGGCCTCCCAAAGTGCTGGGATTACAGGTGTGAGCCACTGCACCAGGCCCGTCCAATCTTTTTATTTCATTCTCATGCAGGCTTTAGGTTCTCTCAATTCAGGTGCAATTTCACACAACAAAGACATTTATATAACTACTGTTCCCAAGGAAACTGTTGTAGGAGACCAAAGTCGTTTATAGGCAGACCTCCATCAGCTGAGGGTGGATATAAGCCCTTTACTTATAAAATTTTAATCTTAGATCATAAAATTTTCATCCAGTATTCATACAATGCTCTTTATTGACTCGAGAAAGCATTTTTACTATGACCCAAGCACTCTGCTAATGTGGTGATAGCCATTGGCATTGGTAGCATCACTGAGGAGTAATATCTGTGTGGGCAGTTAGGGATTGCTTGTCAGGATAAGCTCTGGCTGCTGGTGGTGAACCATTTAAGAGTTGAAAGTGGTGTCAACTGATGGGAGGGAACAAAAGAGTTGAAAGTGGGAGAGTGACCCGTGTAAACATTTTCTTTTAAATGGGTCACTCTGAAGTTGAGTAGAAAGTAAATGGATTTAAAGGGGCAAAGATTGGAGGCATGGATTGCTGTTAGAAATTTCCAGTGGCCTAAGTAAGAGAGAGTGTGTTCTTTTTCCTAATTTAGGGAAGACAAGAACAGGGGGTAGATAATAATGAAGGTTCAGTACTGCTAGTTGTATGCCTGCCTTTATGAGAATTATTTCATTTACTCTTTCCAAAACCTTTATAAGGTACAGATTGAGCATCCTTAATCCAAAAATCCAAAGTCAGAAGTGCTCCAAAATGCAAAACTTTTTGAGCACTGACATGATATTCAAAGGAAACACTCATTGGAATATTTCTTCAGATTTTTGGGTTAGAGAGCTCATCTAATATGTATTTGCAAATATACCAAAATCTCAACAAAATCCAAAACACTTATGGTCCCAAGCATTTTGGATAAGAGAGATATACAACCTGTAGATACTTTACTATCTGCTTTTTATAGATGATGCTGAAGCAATGAGATATTAAATTATTTGCCTAAGGTCACATAGTTAGCAAGTGACAGAACTGGGCCTACCTCTAAGCACTCACTGAAATTATACACTCTCCTGTACTCTCTCATGTGGAGAGCAGTGTACAGAGTGAGATTAGGAAGTGGGGAGTTACTGATGTTGGGGCCAAGGAAGCAAGAAGTAAAGGGTGACCATCAGGTTTCTGGGGAAGAAGTCTAGGTAGATGGTGATGCTGTCTATTGAAGATCACAAGAGGAGGAAGGATACGTCGTTAGTTGCTATCTCTACATAGGTTTTGTCAATTTTGAGCTTTTCCAGTTAGAACAAATTGTGTTCTAAGGGAATCTTGGTTTTACTTTTACTAAAACTTTATAGTTGACCTAAGATTTGTGCATTTTACTATATGTAAATCATACCTTAATAAAAATGAAAAAACCTGTGGGCCCTGTGCCCATTTAAAAATTAAAGATTTCCTAAGTTTCTATAATTCAGTGTATTGTCATCAGTATTGCCAAAGAATTAAGTTTATCTTTTGAGCTGGGCACGGTGGCTCACACCTGTAATGCAAGGACTTTGGGAGGCCAAGGCAGGAGGAGCCCTTGAATCCAGGAGTTTGAGACTAGCCTAGGTGACATAGTGAGACCCCATCTCTACAAAAAAATTTGCTGAGCACAGTGACACGAGACTGTAGTCCCACCTTCTCAGGAGGCTGAGGTGGGAGGATCCCTTCAGCCCAGGAATTTCAGCAGTGAGCTATGATTGTGCCACTGTACTTGAGCCCGGGTAATACAGCAAGACCCCATCTCTCTCTTTTTTTTTTAAGTATTAAATTTATCCTTTTGAATTCTTTGTTTCACAGTAATAGAATCTCATCCAGATAATGCATTAGAGGATCTACGACTAGATAAGCCATTCCCTGAACTGAGAGAACATTTTCAGTCCTATGATTTGGATCATATGGAAAAAAAGGTTGGTAGTGTGTGTGACCTTACATTTACAGATAGACTTAAAACATTTTTTTTTAACCTAAGGTTTCTGAATTACACTAAAGTGAGAAAATCCTATAAACCTCCATATTCCTGTCATCTGGATTACCCAATAACAATATTTTACCTTGTTTTCAACATATTAATTTTTCTCCAAAATTAAAAAACTTTTTTACTGAAGAAAAGTACATATACTGAACATCTGTGTAATCACTACCTAGGTCAAGAAATTGGACATTAACCTATTCCAGGTGGGGAGATGGGGATGGTTAATGGGTACCAAAAAAAAAAAATTAGAAAGAATGAATAAGATTTACTCCTTGAAAGCACAACAAGGTGACTATAGTTAATAATAACAACTTAGTTATACATTTTAAAATAATTAAGAGTTTAATTGGATTATTTGTAACATAAAGGATAAACGCTTGAGGGGATAAATGCTATACAGGTACCCCATTCTCCGTGATGTGCTTATTTCACATTGCATGCCTGTGTCAAAGCATGTACCCCATAAATATATACACCTAAGTACCCACAAAAATTGAAAATAAAAAATTTTAAAAAACAGAAACAAAAAAATTCCAAGAAGTTCTCTTTATGGCCTTTTTCTAAACAAATAGAAATAATGACTTAACAATATAAGGAGTATATGTATTTTTTCCCACTTCCATATTAATTAACAAGCAGTTGTTTATTTGGTTCATCAGAAAACAGAAAAGATCCTTCTTTCTTACTTTACGATTGGTGTCTGAAATTGAGATTTGAGCTGTGTTTTTGGGTGGCAGTCTCTGAGACTGTTTTGCTGGTGTAATGGGGACAATCATAGTATATATGTGACATACTAGGTATCTACCTCTAGAAAAATTTGTAAAGCAGTTTTTATTAACTCAGTTCATTTTCCTCTATTCATTACTCTTCATATATTAGGAGATCATAAATATTGTTGAATTTGTTGAAAATGAGATGGTACAGTGAAGAATTAATAATACTGATATTTTCTTTTTTTTGTCTCTCATTTTTAGGACCACAGTCATACTCCATGGATCGTGATCATAGCTAAATATTTAGCACAGTGGTATAGTGAAGTATGTCCTTTTTTAAAAAAAATTTCATATGTAACTGTATTTTCAATTTCTTATAAAGGATTTCCTTGATGGGGAATGGGAGATTAATTTTTTTCCTTATGAGGTTGTATGGTAGGGCAAATGGATGCTTTTAAATTTAAATCTAGCAGTTCCTTTTTTGATCCTGATAATTTTAATTAACAAAATGAAATTCAATAAATGTCATTATGAAACTGGCAGGGGGAATTAATGTAGATAAATGGTCACAGTGTCTGTTTTCTATCAAGTGAGCCTCTGATTTCACAGAGAAATATATTTGTTGATGAAATCTTATGTAGAGAATGGGGGACACTTTAGACTTTCAATTTCTGTGTTTTGAGTTTTTAATAACTAGATTTTTAAAATTTTTAACCAATTTAGACAAATGGACGAATACCTAAAACGTATAAAGAAAAAGAGGACTTCAGAGATTTGATTAGACAAGGTAATATTATGGGATATGATTAAATACTGTATAAAGCTTGAAAAGCAAATTGCTAGAGGCAGGTGCTTATTAGATTTCTGTTAACACCTTTGTCAGATGATACTATCATGAGCTTTTATTTTACTTTCCCTCTGGAGAAGTTAAGAAGCCACGCCTTGTATAGTTTTAAGGACTAATGATAAGCTGTATTTCTTAAGGTTTAATATTCTGCAGGATCTGACAAGATTATTTTTATAATGGGGGAACAGAAGAGTGAAAAGAAAAGGGCTGTTTGCTAACAATTTCCCATTATAATAGGAATTCTAAAAAATGAAAATGGGGCTCCAGAGGATGAAGAGAATTTTGAAGAAGCTATTAAAAATGTGAACACAGCACTAAATACAACTCAGGTAATGAAAGAGTTGCTGAGGGATTCACATGAACAAGGTGTTTTCTAGAGTCCTTGGCTATTAAATGGTTGATTATAATGATTTAAGTTAATGTTTTCTAAATGTATAGTTAGAAATAAATACAGGGCCAGGCATGGTGGCTCATCGCAGCACTTTGGGAGGCTGAGGCGGGCGGATCACCTGAGGTCAGGAGTTCAAGACCAGCCTGGCCAACATAGTGAAACCGCATCTCTACTAAAAATACAAAAATAAGCTGGGCATGATGGAACATTCCTGTAATCCCAGCTATTCGGGAGGCTGAGGCAGGAGAATCACTTGAACCCAGGACGCAGAGGTTACAGTGAGCCAAGATTACACCCTGCACTCCAGCCTGGGCAACAGAGTAAGACTCCACCTCAGATGCCTTTGGTTTTGTTATGGCTTAGTTGTTGAGGTCTGACCATTGAAGTTTTGGGGGAGCTTTGGAATAACACCTGGTAGTTTAAGTTAGAATTTTCTTGTCACTTAAAACAGCAAATATACTGCCTTTGAAGTTAGGAAGGCACGTAAGGTATTATTACCAACTTTTTAGAGACAACAAGGCAGTGTTGCTGAGTGATTAAAAGTGTGCTGGCTGGGGCCAGGTGCAGTGGCTCACACCTGTAATCCCAACACTTGGGAGGCTGAGGAGGGCAGATCACGTGAAGTCAGGAGTCTAAGACCAGCCTGGCCAACATGGTGAAACCCCATCTCTATTAAAAATACAAAAAAAATTAGTCGGGCATGGTGGTGGGCACCTGTAATCCCAGCTACTTGGGAGGCTGAGGCAGGAGAATCGCTTGAACCTGGGAGGCGGAGGTTGCAGTGAGCTGAGATCTCACCAGTGTACTCCAGCCTGGGCGATAAGAGTGAGACTTTGTCTCAAAAAAAAAAAAAAAAAAAAAGTGTTTGCTGGCCAGGTGTGGTGGCTCACACCTGTAATCCTAACACTTTGGGAGGCCAGAGCAGAAAGATTGCTTGAGCCCAGTTCAAGACCAGCCTGAACAACATAGGGAGATCTTGTCTCTACAAAAAATTTAAAAATTAGATGGGTATGGTGGCATGCACCTGTAGTCTCAGCTACTCTGGAGCCTAAGGTAGTGGGAGGATCACTTGAGCCTGGGAGGTTGAGGCTGCAGTGAGCCATGATTGTGCCACTGCACTGCAGCCTGGGCAATGATATGAGACCCTGTGTCCAAAAAATAAAAGTATGTGCTTTGTGAATCACTTTTCTGGGGTGATGAAAATTTTCTGTTTTAATTGGGGTTATAGTTAAAAATATGTATATATAGTTATCAAAATGCATTGAATTGGACATTTAAAATCTCTGTATTTCACTGAATATAAAACCACAGTTGAAAAGAAAAGGTTCTAATAGTTGGGGGGCAGTAAGCTAAATAAACAGATAAAAATGCACCAGGTGCTGTGAACAAAATTGAAGCAGAACAAAGGGTCAGAGAGCATGTTGGGGACAAGGGAATCTGGGGTTGAGAGACAATTGTACATAGGGAGCCAGGGAGACTTTCCAAGAGACGTTTAAGCAGAAGCCTGAGTGAAGTGACACGCAGAGGTCTGGTGGAAGAGCTTTTCAGTTGGAGGAAGCACATGTGCAAAGGCCCAGAAGTGGGATGAAGCTTGACTTTTGTTCAAGCATCAGTAAGCAAGTCAGTGTGATTGGAGTGAAGTGAAAAAGGGGGAAAAGTGGTAGGAAGGATTTGAGTTTGGAGAGGCAGAAAGGGCCAGATCATAAAGGCCTTGCAGGCTATTTAAGCATTTCGATTGGGCAAGTGGAGTGAGCTGCTTTATATTCTAAAAGACCATTCCGGCTTTGGTGAGAACAGAATTGAGGGGACTGGGAGTGGAAGCAGAGAGACCAGTTAGGAGATCCCACTGAGACATTTCTTTTTTCCACACATCAGTAGAATCAAAGCCTATGGTGTGGTGTGTGTGTGTGTGTGTGTGTGTGTGTGTGTGTGTGTGTCTATATATATATATATATTTTTTTTTTTTTTTTTTTTGAGACAGGATCTCACATTGTTGCCCAGGGTAGAGTGCAGTGACGCAATCACTGCTCACTGCAGCCTTGACCTCCTGGGCTCAAGTGATCCTCCCACCTCAGCCTCCCAAGTAGCTGGGACCACAGGCATGTGCCACCACACCCAGCTAATTTACTTTTATGTTTCCTATAGACGGGGTCTCCCTGTTTTGTTCAGGTTGGTCTCAAACTCCTGGGCTCAAATGACCCTCTCACCTTGGCCTCCTAAATGCTGGGATTATAGATGTGAGCCATTGTGCTCAGCTTTATACTCTTGATTAATGTATGAAGATCTTGCTAGCAATAAAATTACTTTATAGTTTTAGTTTTTTTCAGAGTGGTTGTCTCAACGGTAACTAATTAGGGTGCAAGGGTTTCAGCGTTTTGACAAGATGGAAAATCATGAAATACTACAAGTCTATAATCTGTTTTGTCTTCAGATGTAACTATAATAATTTACTGGGACCCCTTCTTTACCCCATTTATGGTATAAGAGAATAGGTATTAAATGCTAGCAACAGTGGACAGGAGAGGTCTTTCTTCCATTCTTTCTTTCCCCATCAAATCTTCATATGGTACTGATTCTAAATAAAATTATAAACAAATCAGAAGTTTGTATTTGATTACAATTTGAGAATTCAAAGAACATATCTGAAGAAATAGCACTGAAAATAAAGATGGGCAAATTCTTAATACTGTGTAAGTAAATGTTTCATGTTCCTTTGTTAGATCCCAAGCAGTATTGAAGATATATTTAATGATGATCGCTGCATAAATATCACCAAACAGGTAACAACAAAAAAAATAAAAACATTGCTGCTAAACCTTTGGGTCAAAGTAAAACACCACTTAATGTTAATTTTTTCTTATTCTTTTAGACTCCATCATTTTGGATTTTAGCTCGTGCCTTAAAGGAATTTGTGGCTAAAGAGGGTCAAGGAAATTTACCTGTTCGAGGCACAATTCCTGATATGATTGCAGATTCAGGCAAATATATAAAACTGCAAAACGTGTATGTCACTGTTTTCAAACTATGTAATAGACAAAGTCTGATTATATTAGAGATAAACATTTTATCATCCTATCAGAAATCAAATGAAAGTTTATTATAACCTCATTGCTTATAAATAAACTAGGCCAGCTGCAGTGGCTCATGCCTGTAATCCCAACACTTTGGGAGGCCAAGGTGGGAGAACTGCTTGAGTCCAGGAGTTTGAGACCATCCTGGGCAACATAGTGAGACTTCCGTCTCTACAAATTGAAAAATTAGGTGGGCACGGTAGCATACGCCTTTAATCTCAACTACTCGGGAGGCTGAGGCAGAAGGATCTCTTGAGCTCGGGAGTTTGAGGCTGCAGTGAGCCATGATCATGCCACTTCACTTCAGCCTGGGTGACAGAGCAAGACTCTGTTTCAAATAAATAAGTAAAAATAAGCTGAAGAACTTAGGCCAGGCTGGGCGTGGTGGCTCATGCCTGTAATCCCAGCACTTTGGGAGGCCGAGGAGGGTGGATCATGAGGTCAGGAGATTGAGACCATCCTGGCTAACACGGTGAAACGCCATCTCTACTAAAAATACAAAAAAATTAGCCGGGCATGGTGGCAGGTGCCTATAGTCCCAGCTACTCCGGAGGCTGAGGCAGGAGAATAACGTGAACCCGGGAGGTGGAGCTTGCAGTGAGCCGAGATCGGGCCAGTGCACTCCAGCCTGGGTGACAGAGTGAGACTCTGTCTCAAAACAAAAAAACGAACTTAGGCCGGGCGTGGTGGCTCACGCCTGTAATCCCACTACTTTGGGAGGCCAAGACGGGCGGATCACGAGGTCAGGAGATCAAGACCATCCTGCCAACATGGTGAAACCCTGTCTCTACTAAAACAAAAAATCAGCCAGGTGTGGTGGCGCGCACCTGTAGTCTCAGCTATTCGGGAGGCTGAGGCAGGGGAATCGCTTGAAGCCAGGAGGTGGAGGTTGCAGTGAGCCAAGATCTCGCTACTGCACTCCAGCCTGGCGACAGAGCAAGATTCCGTCTCAAAAAAAAAATACTTAGGGAGCAATTATTTTTAAGCTCAAAGCAAAATTGAATGGGACATACAGAATTACCACATATGCCTAGGAGGCAGAGTTTTTTTTCATACTTCTTGATAAACTTAATATTTGATCACTTAACTCTGTGCTGTGAACTATATGTATTAAGTAATTTAATACACACACAAGGTTCACAAAGACCTTATGAGAGAGAGAGAGACTGTTATTGTCCCTATTTTACACATGAAGAAACTAAGGTATTGAAAAGATTACTTATACAAGGTCAGATAGCTGGTAAATGGCAGAACCAAGATTTGAACCCCAGGAAACTCAGTACCAGAGCCTGTATGCTTAGCTATGGCCCTATACTGCCTTCTATTTGTAACTTAAAACCATGAAGGTTTGATGAATTTTTTATCTTAATGTTTCATAATTTATAGTCTATGACTATAGCTAGACACCTTGCTATCCAGGTATCACTAGCTTGAACCCAGATAGATTATCATAGGGATGGGTCTCAATGAATATTACCCTCGTATAGTTAGGGCATGGTGCAAAGAATCCAGATCTGCTGGCTTCGTTTCTTTGGGGGCCAAGTAATGGCACACAGAGATGATCTCTCTTCCCCAGACAGATTTCACACTTTATCATGTCACCATTGAACGAATCTTGGTTTGTTGTCCTAGCCTAAGAGTTCAACTACTTAAAACTTGGGGAAGGTCAATTGAGGATAGAAAGAAGTATGACCTTACATAGGAGGTAGTCAGCCTGAACACTGATGATTTTTAGAGGGTGAAAGGTAAATAGACCTAAAGAAAAGTTTTATGGCCAGATGCAGTGGCTCACACCTGTATTCCCAGCACATTGGGAGGCCAAAGCGGGTGGTGAAATGTGCCACAGGGGATGTTCACAGGTGTTTTAAATGGTTGAAATTTTACGTTTTCCATGGTCTCAGTGGTATAAATAGAGATAATTATTGGGGTTTTTTTTTTCCTCTCATAATAAATACAGAGTATTTTCTAACTGAAACAGAGGTAGAGCATGTTTATCTGTGGCAGTGCTAAAAAGGTATGAAGGTCAGTTAATTGAAAATTGTCATTAATACAGTATTTTCAGTTTCTAAATCGCTTGAACCCAGGAGTTCAAGACCAGCCTGGGCAACATGGTGAAACTCCGTCTCTACAAAAAAGACAAAAATTAGGCGTGGTAGTGTGCGCCTGAATTCCCAGCTACCTGGGAGGCTGAGGTGGGAGGATCAGTTGAGCGTGGGAAGTTGAGGCTGCAGTAAGCCAGGATTGCGCCACTGTACCCCAGCCTGGGTGGCAGGGCGAGATCCTGTCTCAAAAAACAAAGAAGTTTTACATTGGAGATGAACAGTTTTAATATATTTAACTTTCCTTGGACTTGACTTCCAGGAGATAAGTCATGTTCTTCAGTAGTGTATTTTTTCAGGTCCTCTGTCACAGAAGCCAAAATCATAGATCCCTCTAGGGGAGCAGTTTTTAAGTTGGGTGCTGTTAGAGGGACCCTGGGTTTTAGTGGGCACTGAGAGTCTGTCACTTGCACTGGAAAGATTCCCAGCTACTCATGGTGCTATTGATAGCATTTCCCTGGCATTTTCACATTTCATACATTGTCAGGCCTGTGTTTTTTCATGAAAAGGAAAGAAAATTTTTGTTCATGGTAACAATTTAAATTTTGCTAATTTAAAAATTTGTTAGTAATTGCTTTTTGTTCTTTTTCAGTTACCGTGAAAAAGCAAAGAAAGATGCTGCCGCTGTGGGTAATCATGTTGCCAAATTGCTGCAGTCCATTGGCCAGGTAAGCTGCTGGGCACACTGTGCCCATACAGGCCTGAGCACATAACTCCAGCCAGAAAGGGTTTAGAGACAGAGGGTGTGGCACTGGCTCTGTGCTTCTTTAGAGGGAGCTGTCATTTGCCTGCCTAATGGGAGAGCTTGTGATAAGGAAACAAGATATTTTTAAAGTGCTCTCCCAGCTGCTGGAGAAAGCCTTCCCATCTCACAGTGATTGGCTTTGTGCCACACCCTTTGTTAATCTTCTCTTTTAAACTGGAACAGAATCTGTATTTATCTCTTTACAGGCACCAGAGTCCATTTCAGAGAAAGAATTAAAATTACTCTGTAAGTCCCCTTGAATTAATTTCCTTATTTTGCTTGATAGAAATGTGCCACAGGGAATGTTCCCAGGTATTTTGAATGGTTGAAATTTTAAGTTTTCCATGGCCTCAGTGATATAGATATAGATAATTATTGGGTAAGGTTTTTTTTTTCCCTCTCATAATACAATACATGGAGAGTATTTTAAGACTGAATCAGAGGTAGAACATGTTTATCTGTGGCAGTGCTAAAAAGGCTGAACGGTCGGTTAATTGAAAATTGCCATTAATACAGTATTTTCAGTTTTTAAATTTTAAGTAATTTAGGAAATTTTTTTGTCTGAAGACTTCGGGTGTGAAGTCTTGAGTCACATGTACATTGACAATATTGGTTTAAATACTCATTTTGATGTGTGTTAAATGACTGTAATGGAGTTAAGAATTTTGCCATCTAGTTTCAGAGTGGTTAGGTTCGTAGGAGTCTTCTCAGTAACTCCTCAGTAGGCCAGAAGCATTTTCTTTTATTTAAGAGTCAGTTTCAAAATACTCAATCTGTCGTGCATGCCATCTGAAGATTTCTCCCTGTAGCTACTGCTCCTACGTCCTGTGGAAGTTTATATTTTGCATGCTCCCCATCCTTAAAATAGATTTATCCAAGCTTTCCATTTTATGATTTCTCCACAATGTCTGTTTAGGCTCAGTTTTAATGTTTTCTGCCACTACTAATCTTGCACCTTGTTTGTTCTATTAGACTAATCTTGAATTAGCATTTGTTGTATTAGATTATATAATACTAGATTGCAAGTTCGATGCTGGGTATTTGAACATTTATTACTCTGTTCTACTTTGGGGCATTTTTGAAAATTTCAATAATGCAAAGCTTAAAAAAGTCATTACATATATCAAGAGTACAATTCATAAACCTCTCTCTTTTAGGACTACTTATCCATAATAATGAAAACTATTATTTTTAGAGCCATATCAGGCATTGTGCTATAGATGCACTTTATACTGGTGTTACATTTAATCCATAGAACAATTCTCAAAGGTAAACAGTATCATCCCCATTTTACACTTGAAAACTGAGGTTCAGAGAGGCCATCACCTTACTTGCTTCTGAATTGGTTGCAGTGCTAGGGATATAAATTTAAAGTGATTCGTGTTCTAGTGCTTTCTCTGCTATTAGAGTCAAGGAGAAAACATTTCTTCACATTCTCATGTCTGAGAAGGGTATACACATAATTCTCTGTTCTTAAAGTCACCTGTGATTCATAATATTCACCAGTCACAGTCATTGCTTCCAGAGTATCTTTCCTCTGTTCAGGCAGCAATTCTGCATTTCTTCGAGTGGTAAGATGTCGATCCTTAGCTGAAGAATATGGTTTGGATACAATTAACAAGGATGAAATTAGTAAGTATAATAGCCTTCTGATTCTGGGTTAATTTTAATTAATTTAAAAATATAAATATTTTGTGTTAATAGTGTTGAGTATATGGTGATGATATAAAAGATAATGTAAATATTCATATTCTAATTTTATTCTAAGCCTATCTAAGTAATTATAATTTATATATTATATGAAACTTAATGTATGCATAAAGTCATATTTAGGTCACTGAGTCCATTGTATGATATGTATGAGTTAAAGTCAGTATGTTACTACTTCAGTAGAGATTGTGTGACTCCAGCTAATAGTCCTGAAACTCAAGTATATAGTAAATTCAGCCTTTCATTGTTTGTTACATTGCAAATTAACCAAATTAAACTGAAATTTTTTTTCCTTTCAGTTTCTAGCATGGACAATCCAGATAATGAAATAGTGTTGTACTTAATGTTACGGGCTGTTGATAGATTTCATAAACAACATGGTAGATATCCAGGTAAGAATAGCAATTGAATTACCAGATATAATAAGATCTTCAATAAAACATTTAAATTGAAAGTGTTCTCAGGCTATTTATAATAGTGTTGCTTGAATTTCACATTGTAAACACATTACACCCCAAACGTTCCCCAGTGAAGAACTACCTTTTGTTTTTTAAGTTTAACTATTTGCAAAATAGTGTTCGATTCTAAACTATTACAGGGGGATGTTGGTTGAATACGTATAGAAGAAAACTTTTTTTCTGTCATTTTCCATAGTTTAGCTACTAAGACTCGCACTGAGTTTAATTTAGTGGAATAGGAAAGCCACAAGAAATATGCTGGCCAGGCATAGTACAGTGGCTCACGTCTGTAATGCCAGCACTTTGGGAGACTGATTCAGGCGGATGGCTTGAGCCCAGGAGTTAGGAGACCAGCATGGGCAACATGGTGGAACCCCATCTCTACTGAAGATACAAAAAATTAGCCAGACATAGTGGTGTGCACTTGTAGACTCAGCTACTCGGGAGGGTGAGGTGGGAGGATCACCTGAGCCTGGGAAGTTGGGGCTACAGTGAGTTGTGATTGTGCCACTACACTCCAGCCTGGGTGACTGTGGTGAGACTCTGTCTCAAAACAAAAAAAAAGTACGCTAGTAATTTCTCAACTCAGTAACTCTGAAGATGTAGGAATTTCTTTGTTTAGTGTCTACTTTTTATCTTCAGCAAATGTAGTCATTGGAGAATTGGCATAATCTCAAAGATCTGAGGTTGCTCAGAATATTTTTCTTCGGGATGATAATTTTAATTGTGCAGGATTATTGCATAGCAACACATTCTAGGGGTATCATAAAACCTGCTGCTCCATCTGATGCAGTATGTCTCCAGAGTTTATAGTCTTTTTTTTTTTTTTTTTTGAGACAGAGTCTTGCTCTGTCGCCCAGGCTGGAGTGCAGTGGCGTGATCTCAGCTCACTGCAACCTCTGCCTCCTGGGTTTAAGCAATTTTCCTGCCTCAGCCTCCCGAGTAGCTGGGACTATAGGCGCCCGCCACCTCGCCTGGCTAATTTTTGTATTTTTAGTAGAGACAGGGTTTTACTGTGTTGGCCAGGCTGGTCTTGAACTCCTGACCTCAAGTGATCCTCCTGCCTTGGCCTCCCAAAGTGCAGGGATTACAGGCATGAGCCACTGCACGGCTCAGAGTTTATAGTCCTAACAAGCAAGCTTACTAGAAGAAAAAAAAAGAATAAACACCAAATATGTATTGCTATATTTGTATTATTTGATTAGTATTTATTTCAGTTATCTATTGCATAACGAACCACTTCAAAACTTAGTGGTTTAAAACAATAAATAGTGTCGTGATTTTGTGGATTGCCTGGTCTCAGGCAGTTCTCCTTGGGGAGGCATGCAGTTGCTTGATGCCTGGGGGTGGAGTCATTCTGAAGTCTTGACTGAGACATGCAAGAAGACATTTTTACTCATGTAACTAGCACCTTAGTCAGAACAGTGGGAATAGCTGGCAGCTGGTCAGGTATCTCTTCAGGTGGCTAGCTTGAACTTCCTTTTAGCATGTCAGCTGGCTTCTGCATTAACATTCCAAAAAACCCAAGTGGAAGGTACAGGGCTTTTTATGACCTAGCTTTGGAAGTCATACAGCATCACTTATGAGCTAAGTAACTCAATCTCTCTGTGCCTTAGTTTTCTCTTCTACGAATGGAGATAACTATACATACTTCATAGGACTGTTTTGAGGATTCAATCAATTAATATATATATAAGGTCCTTAGAACAGTGTCCAGCATCTATTAATGCTCAATAAATGTGACCTATTATTGGCCAGGCATGGTGGCTCACACCTGTAATCCCAGCACTTTGGGAGGCCAAGGCGGGTGGATCACTTGAGGCCAGGAGTTCGAGACCAGCCTAGCCAACACTGAAACTAAAAATAGAAAAAATCAGCTGTTTGTGGTGGCGCACGCCTGTAGTCCCAGCTTCTTGGGAGGCTGAGGCATGAGAATCATTTGAACCCGGGAGGCAGAGGTTGCGGTGAGCCGAGACTGCACCACTGCACTCCAGCCTAGGTGACAGCAAGACTCTCTCTCAAAAGAAAAAAAAGAAAGTTACTTATTATTAATAGCTTTATGTCCTCAGTGTCATTTATCATTTAGTCTTTTAGAATTGGAGAATAACTTTTATAAAGGGTATAAGTAGGACATTACTTTCTCATTCATTAAGTTCTTCTATCAAATAATTATTAAGCACTATGTGTCAGATGCTTTTCTAGACAGTGAATATGATACAATTAACAAAGATTTAATTAAATTCAAATTTTTACTAGGTTTTAGTTGGTCTCTGATTATAAGTTTGTGATATGTGCAAATATTGGTCCCATACTTTGTTACTTTTGTTCTTCAGTTTCATACATATTTTGACTAGAACATCTGAAACTAGATTAAATAAAGGAGTTGGCCATTAATTTTGAATCACATTTATTTTAATGAAAACTAACTTTTATTTTTAGGGGTATCTAACTATCAAGTTGAAGAAGACATAGGAAAGTTGAAGTCTTGTCTCACTGGCTTCCTTCAGGAATATGGCTTATCTGTAATGGTGAAAGATGATTATGTCCATGAATTGTGAGTATTTTTTAGGGTATCTAGGAGATGATTCCATACCTGTCTTAAGGCTAATCAAAATTCATGTCTCTGTGGTCTCCTCTAGTTGCCGATATGGAGCTGCTGAGCCACATACCATTGCTGCGTTCTTGGGGGGTGAGTTCAATATTTGAGAAGACTCACCTGTTGTTATATAGTACAGTTACTATTTTAATACAAAGTTTTGTCGTCTAGCTGTTTTAATTAGGGAGGTCAGTGAAGCAGGATGTTATATTTCTTTTTTTTTTTTTTTTTTTTGAGACATAGTCTCACTCTTTTGCCCGGGTTGGAGTGTATTGATGCCATCATACTTCGCTGCAACCTCAAACTCCTGGGCTCAAGTGATCTCTCGCCTCCGCCTCCTGAATAGCTGGGACTACAGGCATGTGCCAGTGAGCCTGGCTAATTTTTCAATTTTTTGTAGAGACAGGGTCCCACTGTGTTGCTCAGGTTAGGATACTTATTCAGTTACCCCTATACTGGTCTCCCTGCCTTCCATCTCTCCCACTGCCATCCAACTTAAACTCCTTAAGAGTCATTAATCCTTCTAAAGCATAGCTCTGATTGTGTCCTTTTACTAAGCCTCTGCCCCACCAATATACATAACACTCTACAACAGTCCTCCAAGCAAGTCCAGGGACTTTGGCTTGACGTTAAAAAACCCTGTGTTTTGGTTCCACTCGGCCTTTCTAGCCTTGGTTTTATCATATTACTTGCTTTCCCCCCAGGATGCCCTTTGATTTCCTGCTCCTAGATCTTTGCTCCGCTGGGCCTATTTGCCTTAAAAATATGTTTTTCTGCATGTCCAAAACCTACATGTTCCTCAAGACCCAACTCAAAAATGACATGTCTTTCATAAAAGCTCCCTTTACTTCCCTCCCTCACTCTACTTCCCCCTTGTCTTAGTCAGTTTAGGCTGCTGTAACAGAATATCATAGACTTACAAACAACAAAAATTTGTCACAGAGTTCTGGAGGCTAGAAGTCTGGGATCAGGATGCCAACATGGTCAGGTCTGGTGAGCGCCCATTTCCTGGTTCATAGACAGCTGTCTCTTCTGTGTTCTCACATGGTGAAGAAAAAAATGGCAAGAGAAGTCTCTGGGGTCTCTTCTTAGGGCACTAATCCTATTCATGAAAGTTCCACGCTCTTGACCTAATCACCTACCAAAGGCCCTATCCTCATACAATTACACTGGACATTAGGATTTCAACATATGAATTTGAGGGGGAAACGAACCATTCAGTCCATAACTCCCCTCAAAAAAATATTACTCTCCTGTGATCTCCTATAGACTGAGCTATTAGCTTGTGGCATTTTCCCTCTGGATGTTGAATGTTTTAAAGGCAGATTTAGGTCTAATTAATATTTGAAGTGTTCAGAATGTAAATGAATCATATAGACCTAAGAAAACTATTTTCTAAGCAAATCCAAATTAAAGCCTGATTTGGAATAATTTATTTTAAACTAAAACCAAGTAGTCTCTTGTGCCAAAATAGCAAAGTTAACTGCCAATTCACAGAAAAGGGCAAATTATTATTTATTCAGATTCAGTCCAGAATCTAAGAAGAGGTACAGCCGGATGGATGGACTGGATGACTTAACTATAGCAGAAAAAAGTATAAATTGAAGGTTTTTTGTTTTTTTTGTTTTTGTTTTTTACTTCTATGCATTCTGTAATCATTTTGCACAGTGCCATTATATCCCTTCACTTCCTTCAGGTTTTATTCAAATGCTGTCTTCTCTGTGATGCCATCCCTGACTCCCTTATTTAAAAGATGAACCCCGCCTCTTGTATTTATATCTCCCTTATTTGCTTTTTCTCCTTAGCACCTTATGGTCAATTGACATACTACACATTCTATTTATTTGTAAATTATCTCTCTCTTGCTGCTAAAAAGTAGCATGAGGGTAAGTGGATCTTTTTGTCTTTTTTCCTTACTGTATCCCTACTGCCTAGAACAGTATTTGGTGCACAGTAGTCTCAGATTCTATCCAGTCGGCCGAGCGCGGTGGCTAATGCCTGTAAGGCCTCCGCTTTGGGAGGCTGAGATGGGCGGATCACTTGAGGTCAGGAGTTCAAAACCATCCTGGCCAACATGGTGAAACTCCATCTCTACTAAAAATATAAAAAAATTAGCCAGGTATGGTGGCAGGCATCTGTAATCCCAGCTGCTTGGGAGGCTGAGGCAAGAGAATCACTTGAACCTGGGAGGAGGAGGTTGCAGTGAGCTGAGATCATGCCACTGCACTGCAGCCTGGGTGACAGAGTGAGATTCTTGTCTAAAAAAAAAAAAAAATGCTATCCAGTCCTCAGGTTATAGAACATGCACAAGTTTTTTTCTTAGTAGTTTTTTTGTTTTGAGTAAATATAGCAGTCTGGCGATATTTAATATAGATCCTTCCTAAATTACAAATGCATTCAGAACAAATATACCTTTCTCCTTTTTTATTATAAAACATACAAGGTAAAATTCAAATGCAGCAGTAGGGTGTCCTTTGAGAATCTTTTATGCCTGTGTGTATCCTTTAAAGTTTGGTCAACCACACTACTGTTTAGATTTCCTTTAATAACAAAAAGAATTATAGGCTTTTATGTTGATATGACTCAGTAAGCTAACTGCATCTGTTCTGGGTCACTTTCAAACACCTTTGCTTTTGAAAAGGAAAGGTTTCTTTACAGAATTGAGTATTGAAGTTCACTCTTTCAAAGATTCGCTTTTCTCCTTTTTCCTTTCAGGAGCTGCTGCTCAAGAGGTCATCAAAATAATCACCAAACAATTTGTAATTTTTAATAATACTTACATTTACAGTGGCATGTCACAAACTTCAGCAACTTTCCAGTTGTAGAGTAAGCACCTTAGGTAGTGTGTTAATGATTGAAATTGTGATTGCCTTCGGGTTGTGTTTTAGTCTGTAAAATTCTAAAGGAGAGCTGCTAAATTGTTTTCTTAATAAACATTTTTCTCATTTGTAATAATGTAGTCTTGTTCTTTGTGGGGAGGGGAAAGGAGACAGTCATTTTCCTAGAAAATGAATCCTATCCATTTCTCACTGAGCATCAATATTGGCTTGCTATTTCAAAGTAACTTGTCATAGATTATCCTTGTGTTTTATTAGAGATAATTAAAAATTTTTTTTTCTTACCATCTTCAATAATGAATTTAAGCCATGTGCAGATGTTAGCTATGGACGTTTTAGGACCATCATCATTTGTTAAAATGAATAGAATTTAAAAAGAAATTATTTCTGGATATGTAGTTTTCCCAGAAAACAAGACCGTCCCCTTGTATGTAGTATTATCTTAACTAATTTGAGTTTTGGCTGCCTAACCTACTTCTTGAAATTTTATGGGTCATTCTACTCATATATACTCTTAAATTTAGTCACATGGGACTAATAGCATTCACCAGCATATTAGAGGGCAAAAAAAAGGAAGTAGTAGATGCAAACGGAGTGGAAATCCAGAATCCAGAAGTGGGTGCAGTGCCCGGTTTTTGGCTTGATGTCTTAATACTTACGGCTGAGGAACGTGGTCCGTGGTGCATGACTCTTAGTATCTAAGGCCCCTAATCTGCTGCAGCTGTCTCTGAGGCCAGCGTCTCCTAAGTGAGAACCTGTTAGATTTGCTAGGGCACCTCACAGGGACTTGGTTTTCCGGACCCTAATGTGTCAGCCATTCTTTGGCTGTTCTTCACTGTATCGGGGACCTTCCCCTCGCCTTCATCGCCTAGCAGTTCCGTGGGCTGCATTTTACGGCGGAGGAGGCAAGGGACAGGCCTAGACCTTGGCCCCACTCTGATCCTTTGGTCCAGGCGCGGAGAAGTCCTCCTGGACTGAACGCCGGAAGCCCCCTGGTGAGGTGGAGGCCTGGCTGCCTCTGTAGGGCGGTGGTGACCATTAGCGACGTGCCCAACAAAAGGGAGAACGCACAGCACAGATGCCAGGTGGAGGGGAGGTTGGGGCTTCGCCGTCGCGTGCCTCACGGCCACCGTCCCATAGCCAGACCTCGTCAACCGCCTGCACAGTCCCCTAATTTTGGGGCTAATGCTCCTCTGAGGTAAAAACCCTAAAAACCGGGGGCGGTGAGATTAGATTTTTCTTTCAAATTGTAGCTTTTTAAAAAATCTTGCATCCAGGACACCGACCACCCCATTGCCCTTGGCAACCTGGGGCACCCGCGGAAGCGTAAGACGCCGTGCAGGGGCTGGCGGGGCTGCCGGCCGGAAGTCCCGCCCACGGACGTGAGCCTGGACGGCTGGGCGGGAAACCCTGTCGGGCGTCGTGGCAGGTGGGCGGTGATGAAGAAAGGGCGGAATCCCCTGCTTGAGGGTAGACGCCACGGCCTCCGCTCCCGCGCGTTGGGGTCCTGCCTTACTGCGCTTGGAAACTCCGTATGTTGGCGCCTGTGGAAGGCGGGTTGGGCTGGCCAGGATGTCTTAACGCCCCGTCAGGCCCTTCTTAGCCCACGTGAGGAGAAGGGTCGATTTGGGGGGACGGGGTCTTTATGAGCAGGTGCCAGGCCCCGGCTGTAGTCCCCACAGCCCTTGGCGGGAAGAGACAGTCATCACGTGATGCACCATTTAGAGACGTGTAGAGCCTGGCAGTATTCCCCTCTATTTCACTTCTGACTCCCTAGGCGCCTCCCCAGGTGACTTTGATGTGTGGAGAGGGTGGGACCCACCAGTGAAGTCGTTTCTCAGAGCCAAGGCCGGGCCGCATGTCCCACAGCACCTGAGCGGGGAGGGCCTGCTGAGGGGGCTGATGGCTGGCTCGCGAGTGGCCCGCGCGGCTAACCAGTGCCCTGCTCCCACGCAGGACTTGCGAGCCCTGGTTAGAGAGGAGCCTGGAGGGGCCACCTAAGCTCTGCACAAGGAATTCCTCCAACTCTTTAGGTTAGCGGGCCGCAGGCTGAATGGGCAGGAAGCCAGGCGGGGTGAGTGCCCCCTCCTTGGAAAGGTTACGTGTCTGTTACCTGTGGAACCCGGGAGGAGGCCCTGAGGATTTATGGGGGGTGTTCATATTGCAGAGCCAGCTGACTCCTGGTACCCACGGTGCGTTTTCTGGGACCTGAATGACTGTTATTTCTTGACCCGTTTAAACGATCGAAAACAAATTTGCCGCTTCTCTCTTGCGTCTTCTTTAGAGGGTATTTTCGCTATATATAATTACAAGCTGGGTATCCGCTGACAAAAAACAATTTAGTGGTGGGATTATCAGCCCTGTCAGCCTTACACAAAAAGATGGCATTTATCTTTCTGATATATTGGGATAATATTTCGATTTCAAAAAGCTTTCTTGGCCTCGTGTGGTGGTGGGTGCCTGTAATCCCAGCTACTCGGGAGGCTGAGGCAGGAGAGTCGCTTGAACCCGGGAGGTGGAGGTTGTAGTGAGCCGAGACGGCGCCACTGCACTCCAGCCTGGGCGACAGAGCCAGACTCTGTCTCAAAAAAAAAAAAAAAAAAAAAAAACTTTATTTTTATTTATTTATTTTGAGACGGGGTCTCCCTCCATCATCCAGATTGGAGTGCAGTGGCGTGGTCTCAGCTCACTGCAGCCTCCATCTCCTGGGCTCAAGGGATCTTCCCACCTCAGCCTCTCAGGTAGCTGGGATTACAGGTGCATGACCACGCCCAGCTAATTTTTGTACTTTTCTTTGGTAGAGACGGGGTTTCACCATGTTGGCCAGGCTGGTCTCCAACTTCTGGCCTGAAGTCTTCCGCCCACCTCGGCCTCCCAAAGTGCTGGGATTATAGGCGCAAGCCACCACGTCCGGCCCCCCAAAAGCTTTTGTATACATTTTCTAAATCAGGTAAACAAGTAATATTCAGCTACTTTTCTTGCTGAAATTTGGATTTGAGTTAACACTATTGTTTTGAGGAGTGGATTGTGTGAAACGTGTAAGTGGGAGAGGTTCTCTGTCATCCAGAAAAAAATCCTTTTTTCCTGTGAGAATACAGTAAAGAATTTTGAAATCTCCTTGTTTGTGACAGTACATGTATTCACTAAATTATTAAAAACACTTCATAATCTGCTTTATATGGCAGATGCTTTTGTTCTTGGGAATATACTTGTTTTATAATTTTAAATATAATTTTATGATTATCAATCCCTTGAAAGTTATAACTTACCCTTTGCTATGGGTGTTTGTAAGCACTTCTCAAGTAAATAGATGACTTGTGTTAATGCTACCAAGTACTTGGCAAACTCTTTGTGCAAAGTAACCATTTATAAGAAAAAAGTATAAAAACAAAGGGAAAAAAGAGTGTGGGTGGTCAGTTTTAATTTGAAAGCATTTAGGTTTAAAAGTTATACATTACCCCTCTTAGGCCAGGCACGGTGGCTCACACCTGTAACCCCAGCACTTTTGGAGGCCAAGGCGGGTGGATCACCTGAGATCAGGAGTTCCAGACTAGCCTGGCCAACATCGTGAAACCCTGTCTCTACTAAAAATACAAAAATTAGCCGGGCGTGGTGGTACATGCCTGTAATTCCAGCCACTCAGGAGGCGGAGACAGGAGAATTGCTTGAACCCGGGAGGTGGAGGTTGCAGTGAGCTGAGATCACACCACTGCACTCTAGCCTGGGCAACAGAGTGAGACTCTGTCAAAAGAAAAAAAAAGTTATACATTATGCCTCTTAAAAATTATATTAAAAGCAGAATAGATTGGATAATTAAAATAAAGGAAATAGTCCTTAAGGTTGTCCATGAAACAAAAACATCCATATATGATAACAATTTTCCATTTTCTAAAGAGTTCACCTTTTTAAATCTAGTAATATTTTCCAAATCTTCACCCATTTGTTCAAAAGCAATATGTATTTATATATGGGAGACAGTATAAGAGAGGATAAGAGTGTAGGCCCTAGCCTGAAATTTTCTTGGTTTCCATTTTAACTCTGGCACTTACTAGCAATTTGAAGTTAGTCAAATTATTTGCCCTCTCCTCATGTATCTTCATCCTTATAATTCCCTCATAAGGTTATCGTGAAGACCAAAAAGAATATTCATAAGATGTAAAGAACAAAGCCTAGCCTCAATAGGTATTTACTGAATGTTAGAAGCTGTTATTATAAAAATTGTGAAAAATAGAAAATAGTGGGATAAAACCCATAGAACCACTAACTAAAGACAAGTGTTAATATGTCATCTTTCTAGCCAGTCTTATTTTATATTTACCTCTAACTAATTTGGATCAGACTGTAGATTAAATTGAGTCTTACTCTTTTTGGTTAGCTTTGTAACATAAGCATTTTTCTTTGCTATTGAACATTTCTAGTAAATGTGAATATTCTTGTAATAATATCCAATCCTGTGGACTTACAACATACCTACTTCTATTTTAATGTAATATTTAGGTTAAAAAATGGGCCAGGCATGGTGACTCATGCCTCTAATCTCAGCACTTTGGGAGGCCAAGACGGGAGGATCACTTGAAGCCAGGAATTCAAGACCAGTCTGGGCAACATAGCAAAATCTCTGTCTCTACAAAAATATTAAAAAATTAGCCGGGTGTGGTGATGTGTGCCTGTAGACTCAGCTACTCGGAATGCTGAGGCAGGAGGATCACTTGAGCTCAGGAGTTTGAAACTGCAGTGAGCCAAGATCATGCCACTGCACTACAGCCTGGGTGACAGATTGAGACCCTATCTCTTAAAAAAAAAAAAAAAAAGGCAAAAATAATATACCTGTACATTTGTATACTACTTTATAAAAGATTTTTACATTTGTTATTTCTTTAAACATTTCTTTGTGCTTAGGAATTTTCTTTTTTCTTTTTGAGACAAGGCCTTGCTCTATAAATGGATAATTGGATATCTCTCTTTAACAACATAGTGTTGGAATAAGAATTTTAGAGTTTTGTGAATCCTGATTTGTTGCTCTAAGAAGTTAACTGGACTCTGAGGCATTTTTTCTAACTAATCAGTTTAGCATTTTAAAGTAGGGTATGTGACAGGCCATATCAGAGTTGCCAGTTATTTTAAAAATGGTTCTAGGCTGGGCATGGTGGCTCAAGTGTGTAATCCCAGCACTTTGAGAGGCTGAGGTGGGTGGATTGCTTGAGCTCAGGAGACCAGCCTGGACATCATAGTGAGATCCCATCTCACTATACCATGTTGAAAATAACCACGGGTTGTTAATTTAGTATTTAGCTTGTGAAGAGAAAGGCCAATCTAAGGAGTGTGTGTGTGTGTGTGTGTGTGTGTGTGTGTGTGTGTGTGTTTAAACCTCTCATAGGTAGGGGGTCCCTAATCTGAAACTATGAGATGAAGATTTCCGTGAAGAAAATAAGAAAGTGGGGGCTGGGTGTGGGAGCTCACACCTGTAATCTCAGCACTTTGGGAGGCTGAGGTGTGTGGATTGCTTGAGACCGGGAGTTTGTGACCAGCCTGGGCAATATGGCAAAACCCCGTCTCTACAAAAAATACAAAAAATTAGCCAAATGTGGTGGCGTGTGGTGGCATGTGCCTGTAGTTTCAGCTACTCTGGAAGCTGAGGTGGGAGGATCACCTGATCTTGGGAGGTCAAGGCTGCAGTGAGTCGTGATCAAGCCACTGCGCTCCAGCCTGGGCGTCAGAGTGAGACCCTGCTGTCTAAAAAAAAAAAAAATGGAAGGAAATGGGACCAGCTAAGAGGTCCAGTTAGATCCAGTCACCCAGTCATTCATTTGCTTAATGAAATTTGTTGAATGCATATAGTGCTTAAAAATGCCAGATGTTTATTAATGTTTTTAAATGTAATTATTGTAACAACTCTGTGAAATAGGAATATAATTTCTATTTTACAGATGAGGATACAGAGCCTCAAAGAATTTAATCAACCTGCTTGATATTACACATCTAATAAGTTGCAGATTCAACTTATTAAGTAAGTTAATTAAATTTATTATTTTAAAAGTTGTAGTTCCCTGGTCTTTTGGCTTCAGGAAAACAATTTTCCCACCCATTTGTACTTACATCTTTGCCATTCTCAAACATTGATTTAAATTGAGAAAATACCTTTATCTTATAGACAAAATATAAGGAAAAAGAATATAGACAAGCATGGAAAGTGAAGACACAAAGAAAACACAAGGTGAGAAATTGATGGATCATATATCTGCAATGAGTTTTGTATTGGTAGGATATACTGTAGATTATCTGACAGGATCCAGGAAATGAAAGAATCATTCAGCCATTTACATAAATATTGAGCACTACTCTGTGCCTGTCACATAATTTCTGGCTTCAGGAAACTGACGTTCTAATGGGAAAAGACATACTGACAATTAGAATATCATGTGATAGCTGATTTAATGTTAGTGTATACAAGAATAATGGGAACCTGAGAGGACCACCATCAAAGGATGCCTACAGGTACAGATTTCAGAATTGTTCCCAGAAAGATGGAAACTGAATCCATGGGCATGGAGGAGGTTAACCAGAGAGAAAAGGGTGGAGAATAGTGTTCATTAACATACACCATCACATAAGGTTTTAGCTGAGGAAGACAGCCCTTAAAAAAAGTCTGAGAAAAACATTTCAAAAAGGTGAAAAGAGTCAGGAATGTGGTATCTTGGAAATCAGAACCTTAAGAGAATGCTTCATGAGAGAGAGGTTGCTTAAGAGCCTAAAATGTCAAATGCCACAGCTGAGGACTGAATTTTCCACTGCGTTTTGCATTTAGGATGTAATTTGTTATGTTAACGGTAAACTTAATAGATTTTAGCCCGATTGCAGTCTGTTTAGATTTGAGTGGAAAATTAAGATCTGAATATGAATTGCTTACTCTTTAAGAGCTTGACTAAAGATATATGATCAGCCAGGTGTGGTGGCTCACTCCTATCATTCCAGCACTTTGGGAGGCCAAAGTAGGGGATCACTTGAGCCCAGGAGTTTGAGTCTAAACTGGGCAACACATTGAGACCTCGTCTCTACAAAAGCAATTAAAAATAACTGGGCGTGGTGGTACACACCTGTAGTGCCAGCTACTTGGGAGGCTGAGGTGGGAGGATCACTTGAGTCTGGGAGGTCACGGTAACAGTGAACCATGATCGCACCACTGCACTTCAGCATTGATGACAGAGCGAGACCCTGTCATTCATTCATAAATAAATAAATAAATAGTGAGATATATGGCAGTAGCTAGAGGAAAGTTGTAATGGCAAGAAAGTGTTATAAAATAATTTCTGAAAAGGGAATGGAGATTCTGGAGAGGGAGAAGTTGAAAACTGGAGAGATAGGGGATAACTGTTGGTGATTCCCCTCTCAAACCATTTACGAAACCTCCAACCTCAGTCCCACATCTCACTCTTTTCCATTTTAAGTCTTTAGGTTGCTCCCAGAAGTAGACTGTGAGATAAGGATTTGAGTGCAAGTACCTTTTTTCAGAAAGTGATCCCAGGAAACACTAGCTGGAAAGTGGGAAAATGAGATAGGAAAAAGAAGACAGAGAGTATGGTATCAAATAAGTTATTATTATGGGTAACTGGAGCTTAAGCCCACTGGGAAACTCTGGGAGCCAGTGTAGAGTCATGTGCCTGAGAGTTATCCCAGCCAAAGGGTGAAGAGTATTTATCCATCGGCTCCCATCAGTCAATTGTTCAGCAACAGGGTGAAGTGGTATCTAATTGTGGTTTTGATTTGCATTTGCCTAATGACCAGTGATGTCGAGCATCTTTTCATATACTTATTGGCAATCTGTCTTCTTTGGACAGATGTCTATTTAAATCCATTCCACACTTTAGATTGTGATTTTAATGTTGCATTTTAAGAATTCTTTATCTGTTCTGAACACAAGCCCCCTATTTATTTGGATAACTGATTTGCAGATATTTTCTTCTAGACTGGGCTATTGTTCTGCATTCTTGATAGTGTCTTTTGAGGTATAAAGGTTTAAAATGTTAAGTCCAATTTATCAAATTTTATTTGATTGTGTGTGTGCGTGTGTGTGTTCTTTTTTTTTTTTTTTTTTTTTTTTTTTGAGACGGAGTCTCGCTCTGTCGCCCAGGCTGGAGTGCAGTGGCTGGATCTCGGCTCACTGTAAGCTCCGCCTCCCGGGTTCACGCCATTCTCCTGCCTCAGCCTCCTGAGTAGCTGGGACTGCAGGCGCCTGCCAACACGCCCGGCTAATTTTTTGTATTTTTAGTAGAGATGGGGTTTCACCGTGTTAGCCAGGATGGTCTTGATCTCCTGACCTCGTGATCCGCCCGCCTTGGCCTCCCAAAGTGCTGGGATTACAGGCGTGAGCCACTGTGCCCGGCCTGATTGTGTTTTTTGTATTCACTTCAGTATTTGCTGGTTTATTTTATTCAGGAGTTACTGAAGGAACTAGGTTACTTTGCCTAGAGAAGATAAAAACCAAGGTGAAACATGATAGTTGTTATGTCAGGAGATGCTTTGGCTGGGAAGGGAAGGATTATGATAGGAGATACCAAAGTATGAGAAAGGCGTACAGAAGGGAATGGAGGAATACGTAAAGAAGTTTCTTGCAGACCGGGCGTGGTGGCTCACACTTATAATCCCAGCACTTTGGGAGGCCGAGGCAGGAGGATGGCTTGAGCTCAGGAGTTTGAAACCAGCCTGGGCAACATGGCAAAATCCCGTTTATACAAAAAATACAAAAATTAGCCAGGCGTGGTGGCATGTATGTGTATTCCCGGCTACAGGAGGCTGAGGTGGGAGGATCCCTTGAGCCTAGGAGGTTGAGGCTGCAGTGCCCTGTGATTGCACCACTGCACTCCAGCTTGGGCGATATAGTGAGACCCTGTCTCAAAAGAAGAGAAAAGAAAAGTCTTTTGTATCTTGCCTGCATCGTGCCTAGAACCGAAAATCATTATGCTCCATCAAAAATTTTCTTTGGCATGTTGTTGATGTGGCTTATTGGTATCCATAGTCAAACTTACCTTCTTATAGTGTCTGTTAGTGTACAAAATGATAAATAAATACTTGCTATTGCTAAAAACATCTTAGTGATAACCTTTGTACTATGGTTTTTCACTAACAAATTTTGTCATGAATTATTTCATTGAAACAAATTGACAGTTGAATTTCTTTCAAGAGTGAGACTATGGCCAGGCGCGGTGGCTCACGCCTGTAATCCCAACACTTTGGGAGGCCAAGGCAGATGGATCGCCTGAGCTCAGGAGTTCGAAACCACCCTGGGCAACATGGTGAAACCCTGTCTCTACTAAAATACAAAAAAATTAGCTGGGCGTGGTGGTACACACCTGTAATCCCAGCTGCTTGGGAGGCTGAGGTGGGAGAATTGCTTGAGCCCGGGAGGCAGAGGTTGCAGTGAGCCAAGATTGTGCCACTGCACTCCAGCTTGGGTGAGAGAGTGAGACTCCATCTCAAAAAAACCAGGCCGGGTGCAGTGGCTCATGCCTGTAATCCCAGCATTTTGAGAGGCCGAAGCAGGTGGATCACCTGAGGTCAGGAGTTTGAGACCAGCCTGGCCAACATCATGAAATCCCATCTCTCCTAAAAATACAGAAAATTAGCCGGGCATGGTGGTGGGCACTTGTAATCCCAGCTTTTCGGGAGGCTGAGGCAGGACAGTCACTTGAACCTAGGAGGCGGAGGTTGCAGTGAGTGAGGTAGCACCACTGCGCTCCAGCCTGGGCGAGAAAGTGAGACTCCATCTAAAAAAAAAAACCAAACCACAAAACAAAGAGAGAGACTAAGTACTGTACTGATTGATGATACATCTTAATTTCTCTTAGTATGCTCCTCTATATTATATCCACCCTTCATCCTATATCTTTCAGAACTCTAAATTTTTTTTATTTTATTTTTTTGAGACAGTCTTGCTCTTACTGCCCAGGCTGGAGTGCAAAATAAAATAAAATAAAATATTAAAAATAAATTGAGTAGTATAAAGTCTACAGTAGTGTACAATAATGTCCTAGGCCTTCACATTCACTCACCACTCACTCGCTGATGCACCCATAGCAGCTTCTGGATATACCTTTAAAAAAAAAAATCTGTATTATAGCTTTTCTATGTTTAGATGTGTTTAGATACACAAAAATTTGCCATTGTATTACAATTGACTATATTATTCAATACAGTAACATGCTATGTAGGTTTATAGCCTAGGAGCAATAGCTATACCATACAACCTAGATGTGTAATAAGTTCTACCATCTAGGTTTGTGTAAGTAAAGTCTATGATGTTAATACAATGATGAAATCACCTAATGATGCTTTTCTCAGAATGTATCCCCATCATTAAGCAACACTTGACTGTACAATCTATTTTTATGTATTAAAGAGTTATCTGGAAAACTTAGTTCACTTACTCTAGTAGCTTTCTGTAGATTCCATCCAATTATGTAGAAGATCATGTTGTATGCAAATTCAAATACTTCTTTGCCAATTTGGGTGCCTTTTATTTCTTTTTTCTTACCTGACGGCACTGGCTAGACTCTCCGGGACAATGTTATATAGGAGTGGTGATACGAGCAAACATCTCTGTCTTATACCTGGTTTTAGAGAGAAGATATTCAGTCTTTCCCTGTTAAGTATGATGTTTGCTGTAGGGTTTTCAACTGTAGATGCACTTTGCTAGGTTGAAAAAGTTCCTTTCTATTCCAAATTTGCGGAATATTTTTCTTTAATCAGGGATGCATGTTGGATTTTATCAGATGCTGTTTTTATATCTATTGAGATGACCAAAAGGTTTTCCTGTTTAAGGTTTGTTACATTGATTTTTTTCAAATCATAAATCGATCTTGTATTTCTGGGATAAACCCACTTGGTCGTGATGTATTTTTATTTTAATATATTGTTGGATTCAATTTGCTAAAATTGTTTAGACTTTTTGCATGTATGTTCATGAAGGAAACTGGTCTGTAGTTTTGTTGCTAATGGCTTCCGTTTTGGTATAAAGGTAATACCAGCCTCATAGAATAAGTTAGGAAGTATTCCTTCTCTTAAACTTTTGAGGCCGGGTGCGGTGGCTCACGCTTGTAATCCCAGCACTTTGGGAGGCCGAGGTGGGCGGATCATGAGGTCAGGAGATCGAGACCACGGTGAAACCCCGTCTCTACTAAAAATACAAAAAAAAAAAAAAAAAATTATCCGGGCGTGGTGGCGGGTGCCTGTAGTCCCAGCTACTCGGAGAGGCTGAGGCAGGAGAATGGCATGAACCCAGGAGGCGGAGCTTGCAGTGAGCCGAGATCGCGCCACTGCACTCCAGCCTGGGCGACAGAGCAAGACTCTGTCTCAAAAAAAAAAAAAAAAAAAAAAACTTTTGAAAAAAATTGAGTAGAATTTATATTATTCCTTCCTTAAATGTTTGGTAGAATTTACAAATGAAACCATCTGAACCTAGAGTTTTCTTTGAGGAAAAGTTTTTAACTCTTAATTCAACTTCTTTCATAGATATAGGACTATTCAAGTTGTCTTTTTCTTCTTGGGTGAGTTTTGGTGATGTCATTTCACCTAAGTTGTTGAATCTATAGGTATGAAATTGTATGTAGTACTCCCTTAATATCTTCTGAATATCTGTGGAATGTGGTAATGCCATCTCTCTCATTTCTGATATTGGTAATTTGTGTCTTTACTCCTTTTTTCCTAAATCATCTGGCTAGAAGTTTATCAGTTTTGTTGCTCTTCTCAAAGAACTTCCTCTGTATTTGTTTTCTGTTTCACTGGTTTCAGCTTAGATCTTTATAATTTCCTTCCTTGTACCTATATTGGGTTTAATTTGTTCTTTTTCTAGTTTCCTAAGGTGGGAGCTGACGTCGTTGATCTGAGACCTTTCATCTTGAATACTGTTTTCGTAGCATCCCACAAATTCTCATATGTTATATTTTCATTTTTATCCACTTTTTTTTCTAAATGACAGATATTTAAACCCGTGTAGCTTTACTTAAAGAGAATAATATTTGGACTTTCTATTCCTATATTTATAAAAAGGGAAACTCAAAGAACTATAAGATGTTCATTTTAAGTTCTTTTATTTAAAGAACATTTTTAAAAAAAAAACATGGTTGTTGGATTATAAAAGTAATACATGCCTGTTACTTTAAAAGTTGACTATTCCAAAGATATGTATTTAGTAAGTGAGATTTGAATGGTTAGTTTTTGAAATAAACCTTTTGGTTTAAAATAATGACATTTTTGTTCTTTAGAAATGAAGACTGACCTGAACTTATTATTGGAGTGTCTAAAGTATCAAATGGACAATGCTTTTTCACAAAAGGAGGCTTTGGTCACTATTCATTCAATTTGTCAACAAAACAGTAAGATATAATAGTGAATTTTTATCTGTGATTCTAGTTCTTTAGTACTCTGATATATCAAATAAGCATAGTTCTTTATCTTCCATTCAGTTATTCTACATATCATGTTACTGTCTTCATGTGATTTATTTTATCCCTGAAAATATAATGAAAATAAATATTTCTATTTTGTTTTTTTCTGCACATCCTACAGGTAATGCAAGTGTTTATTTTCGGGAAATTGGTGGTTTGATGTTTGTAAAAAATCTTGCAAAGTCAAGTGAACATAGCATGGTAAAAGAAGCAGCCTTATATACATTAGGAGCTATTGCAGAAAAAAATGGTAAAATATAAAACTTTATTTCATTATACTTTAAGCATTGTGTTATATTTTAACAGTATACTCAAAACTAATTTTATAGTTAATTTCCTTTCCTTTTTTTTTACGTTTGAATAATTTTATCTAGCCTCCCTCCCCCCTCCCTTCCTTTCTCTCTTTCTCTCTGTTTTCTTCCTTTCATTTCCTTTCGTTTCCTTTCCTTTCGTTTCCTTTCCTTTCCTCTTTCTCTTTCTCTTTCTTTCTTTTCCCTTACCTTCCCCTCCCTCCTTTCCCTTCTCTTCCCCTCCTCTCCCCTTTCTCCTTTGCCCCCCCTCCCCTTTTTCCTTCCCTTCCCTTTTCCCTGTCTTTTCCTTTCTCTTTCATCTTCTTTCCAGATCAAAGGATGAAGATAACCCACAACCATGTCATGTGTGGGTAAACATGCTTTGGGTATAGAAATTCACATTGGCAAGAACACTTTTCTGCAGTGTATCTAAAATGAGGTTAAATATAAACCACTGTTTTGTCAGACCAACTTTATATTCTTATATTTTTATTTATTAAATATTTCTTCATCAGCCAGGCATGGTGGCTCACGCCTATAATCCCAGCACTTTGGGAGGCTGAGGCAGGTGGATCACTTGACCTCAGGAGTTTGAGATCAGCCTGGACAACATGGTGATACTCCATCTCTACCAAAAATACAAATAATCAGCCGGGCATGGTAGTGTGCACCTGTGGTCCCAGCTACTTGGGAGGCCGAGGTGGGAGATTGCTTGAGCCTGGGAGGTGGAGGTGGCAGTGAGCCGAGATTATGCCACTGCACTCTAACCTGGGTGACAGACCACAGAGTAAGACCCTGTCTCAAAAAAAAAAAAAAAATCACCTTTTAGGAACCAATCTTTGTGCAAGGCACTGGGGATACAGGGATAAGTAACATACAGTCCTTGAATTTTTTTTTAAATTTATTTTTAATTTTTGTGGCTATATAATAGGTGTATATATTTATAGGGTACATGAGATGTTTTGATACAGACATGCAGTGCATAATCACGTCATGGAGAATGGGGTTTCCATCCACTGAAGCATTTATTCATTATGTGACACAAACAATCCAATTATACTCTTTAGTTATTTTAAAGTGTACAGTAAATTAGTATTGACTATGGTTACTTTGTTATGCTATCAAATAGTAAGTCTTAGTCATTCTTTCTATTTTTTTTTTTTTTTTTTGGTACCATACCCACCACCTCCCACTACCCTTCCCAGCCTCTGGTAATCATCTATCTCCATGAGTTCAATTGTTTTGATTTTTACATCCCACAAATAAGTGAGAACATGATGTTTGTCTTTCTGTGCCTGGCTTAGTCCTTGCCTTTGAGATAGGGTCTAATGGCTGGTTCTAGGAACTGGATGAAATGTTGATTGTATCTTTATGTCTATATTATTTTTGTAAAATTCTGCTTGTTGCATTATCACACACACAAAAAAACTATCAGGTAGTATGATTTTTGAAAAGATTTTTATTTCTAGGAAAGTCTCAGAACATAGAACAAATATTGTTTGTCCCTCTGTTTTCTAAAGTAGCTTTCTGAATTTTCTTGAATTGTTTTTCATGCTATGTTTTATTACTCATCCTTTAAAGTGTTTTTTTTTTGCTAAATTTTATTTAATTTTTTATTCAGAAAAGTTTTTTATTGTAAATTCTAGGGGATTTCAGTATGTGTTTTGGAGCCTAGATTAAGTACTTTTGATTAATATTCTGCTTCTTTGGTCTGCTAATTGAGTAAGCACATATCAGTTTGTGAGAAATTTTGTTGTATGACTAATAAATGTCAATTAAATGAGATTTGGTTAAGAACCATCCCCAGTTAGGCAATTTTTTATTTTGTTCAGCATATTTTAAAGCATGTTTGTGACAATGCATTGAAATTAAAATTATATTTTATATTTCAGTTTACTGTCAGCAGACTTTGTGTACTTCAGAGTTGTTTGAAGACTTAACTTGGTTCTTATCTAATGATTCAAACATAAATTTGAAAAGAATGTCTGTTTATGTTATTTTGGTTCTGGTTTCAAATAATAGTAAGTACATTCTCTTATGACTATTTGAAAACACTTTAATCAATTGGAACAGCCATTATTAATTTTTTATTTGAGTTCTTATATCAGTTTTTTTTGTGTGTGTTTTTGGAGACAGAGTCTCGCTCTGGCACCCAAGGTGGAGTGCAGTGACATGATCTCGGCTTACTGCAACCTCTGCCACCTGGTTCAAGCGATTCTCCTGCCTCAGCCTACTGAGTAGCTGGGATTACAGGCACATGCTATCATGCCCAACTAATTTTTGGATTTTTAGTGGAGACAGGGGTTTCACCATGTTGGCCAGGCTGGTCTCAAATAGTGCTAGGATTACAGGCATGAGCCACTGCTCCCAGCCCAGTGTCTTTTTTTAACCTCACCTCTGAGGAATACTAGTTTAAAGAAAAGTGGGTTATTAGCATGTATTTAATCATTCAGTACTTATTAATTTTAAGAAATAAAGTAATTCATAGTGCTTAGCATTGAAAGGTAACAGGTTTAAAGAGAAAAAGAGAGGCATTTAATGAATTAGTTTAGTTGATTTTCTGCTGAATTGACCATTTAGTTACAGTGTTTACGGTATAAGCCAGCAATGGTTTTTATTTTGGAATAATTTTAGATTTACAGAAAAGTTGCAAAGATAATATAGAATGTTCCCGTATACTTACTGCTCAGTTATTTTTTAACTTTTTAAAATTTTAATTCTTCAAACTGTTAGAAATTCTGTAAGCATTTAAAATGTTTCTAGGCCAGGGGTGGTGGATCATCCCTGTAATCCCAGCATTTTGGGAGGCCAAGGTGGGAGGATCCCTTAAGCCCAGGAGTTTGAAACCAGCCTAGGTAACATGGTGAGACCTTGTCTCTCTACAAAGAAATATAAAAAAAAAAGAAAAGGAAAATTAACTGGGTGTGGTGGCACACACCTGTGCTACCAGTTACTTGGGAGGCTGAGGTGGGAGAATTGAGTGAGCTCTGGAGGTTGAGGCTGCAGTGAGCTGTGATCAAGCCACTGCACTCAAGCCTGAGTGACAGAGCAAGACCTTGCCTCAGAAAAAAAGAAATGCTTCTAGGTAGGCACAGTAGGTCACATCTGTAACTCCAGCACTTGGGGAGGCCAAGGCTGTGTAACCCCTTCCCCATGTCACCCAGATCCCAGCACAACGACCATATTCAGTACCAGCAGACTCTCTCATGCCACCCTTCCTGCTAGAGGGGAAATGTGGGCATCAATAGAGGGGGAAGTCTGGTTGGTTGTAGGGCTCAAGGCCCAAACCCCCAGGGTGTTGGGTGGGGGTGGGGCAGCCTCAGGGAAGCTAGGCATCAGGTTGTATCCTTTGAAGGGGAGGAGTCAAGCCTCACCTTCTGCTAGCAGTGGCTGGTCTCTCACCCTTGTAGTCCTCTGCTATTATTGTTTCCATGGGGAGGGTCACAGACCCAGGCACAATGATAGTCTGAGCAGGCTCAGGTAATTCATTCAGCTAAGCCTCTTGCCAGAGAGGCCTGAGGAGGCACCTTCTTGCCAGGCGTGCACTTAAAAAAAATGTTTCTAGATTTTGTTTTATTTTGGAAAAACTAGAAAAGGTTGAATTTATTTATTTTTCCATTTTGGAACTTACCTTGATACTGCAATACAGAACCATGATGCAAAGTAAGAGTTTTGTGATTTTTAGAGGAAATTTGAATGCAATTAGTCTCTAAGCAGTAGTGACATATTTTTCATAATAATCTTGATTACAGATTTTTATCCACCATAATTCTGTTATACTTTGTAATACTTTAAAGTTGTTTAAAGGTTATTTGGTAAAATAAAATTTAACTGTTCTTCATTTCTGCAAGATTATTGTAAATAAAACTCATATTTTTATATGGCTATTTTTTTAAGGGACCGGACAAACACTCGTGAGAGAAACAGGTTGTATTACAGTTCTGTCACGGTTATTCAGGTAAACAAATACAAATTTCTTTTTGTTAATTATTCATTACTTAGGACCTTAACACATTTGTATTAATTTACTTTCTTTTCTTTTTAACCTAATAGGACAGTTATTTCAAAACATGAGTTGGATTTGTCAGATAAAAATGTTTTCCAGAGTTATCAGTTGTGGTCTTCAGTGTGTAGTACTCTGTGTGTCTGCGTCAACAATCCTCAAAATGGTAATTATCTGTAATGTTTAAATATAAAAATAAAGATAAAAACAAATGAAAACTGATATTTTCCAACTGTCATATTAAATCATGATTGACTTTGTCTTCTTTCAGATGAGAATCAAATGTTTTGCTGTTCCCTTTTTCCACATGCTAATGAATGGCTAAAAAATTGCATGACACCTGAGATAATTCGCCCTATTTGCTCATTTATTGGACTCACTCTTGCAAATAACAGTAAGTGTTCGTTATTTTCTAGGTCATAGTTGAAGAAACATATTTCAAAGCATAATAAAAACTATTGAATTTATTATTGAATCAGTTGAATTCTTGTAATTTGGGTTATTTTGGATGTATTTAGACTCTTAAAGATAAGAAAATCTTAAAAGTAGATATTTTTAGGAGGATATTGGGAAGATGATAGCAGCATCGTTTTTTTAATCACCCCAGATACTCTCATAAAATGGAGAAACCAGATAGCAAGACTAAAAACCCATAGAGTGTGTTCTCTGATCACAAGGTAATTAAATTAGAAATGAATAAAAACAAAACATCTAGAAAAGCCCCAAATATCTGGTAATTAAACAACTTAGTACTAAAATCTGTGAGTCAATGCATAAATCATAAGGAAAATTATAAAATGTTTCTAACTGAATGATAATGAAAATACAACATTAGGCCGGGCATGGTGGCTCACGCCTATAATCCCAGCACTTTGGAAGGCTGAGGCAGGTGGATCACTTGAGGTCAGGAGTTCAAGACCAGCCTGACCAACATAGTAAAACCCCATCTCTACTAAAAATACAGAAATTAGCTGGGCATGGTGGCAACAGTTAGCTGGGCATGGTGGCAGACACCTATAATCCGAGCTACTTGGGAGGCTGAGGCAGGAGAATCGCATGAGCCCAGGAGACAGAAGTTGCAGTGAGCCAAGATCACACCATTGCACTCCATCCTGGGCAACAGAATGAGACTCTGTCTCAAAAAAAAAAAAAGCCAGACACAGTGGGTCACACCTGTAATCCCAGCACTTTGGGAGGCTGAGGCGGGTGGATCGCTCGAGGTCAGGAGTTTGAGACCAGCCTGACCAACATGTGAAACCTTGTCTCTACTGAAAATACAAAAATTAGCCAGGCACCTGTAATCCCAGCTACTCAGGAGGCGGAGGCAGGAGAATCTCTTGAACCTGCAGAGGCTGAGCTCACTCCACTGCACTCCAGCCTGGGTGACAGAGTGAGACTCCATCTCAAAAAAATAAAAAAATAAAAAATAAAAGAAATCTGTGGGATGCTGCAAAACAGTGTTTAGAGGGAAATTTATAGTATTAAGGCTTGTATAAGAAAAGAAGAAAGGTCTCAAGTCAATTATACTAGCTTCTGGCTGGGTGTGGTGGCTCACACCTGTAATCCCAGCATTTTGGGAGTCTGAAGTGGAGGATCACTTGGGGTCAGGAGTTCCAGACCAGCCTGGCCAACATGATGACACCTTGTCTCTACTAAAAATACAAAAAAATTAGCCTGGTGTGGTGGTGTGCACATGTAATCCCGGCTACTCGGGTGGCTGAGTCAGGAGAATCGCTTGAACCTGGGAGGCAGAGGTTTCAGTGAGCCAAGATCGTACCACCGCACTCTAGCTTGAGCAACAGAGAGAGACTCTGTCTCAAATAAAAAAAAAAAACCATATTAGCTTCTACCTAAGAAATTAGCAAACCAAGTAAGTTAAAATAAGCATAACAAAGGAAATAATGAAGAGAAGATTAGAAATCGTGAAATAGAGAAAAATAATTGAAACATGAGCTAATTCTTTGAAAAAATCAATAAAAGTGATCCTCTAGCCAGACTGATGACAAAGTAATGAGAGAAAGCTCAGATTACCTGTGCCAGGAATGAAAGGTGACATCACTATAGATCTTAACAGATATTAAAAGAGTAATAAAAGAATAGTAGAAACAGCTTTATGTCATGACATTTAACAACTTAGATGAGTTGGACAGATTCTTTGAAAGATACAAACTACCAAACAAAGCTCACCCAAGAAGAAATAGTAACCTGAATATTCCTATATCTGTTAAAGAAGTCAAATTTGTAGTTTAAAACCTTAACACAAGCTGGGCATGGTGGCGCATGCCTGTAGTCCCAGCTATTGGGAGACTGAGGTGGGAGGATCACTTGAGCCTAGAAGTTCAAGGGTATAGTGTGCTATTATCATACCTGAGAATAGCCACTGCAGCCTGGGCAACATAGCAAGAACCCACCTCTAAAAAAAAAAAAAAAAAAAAAAGAACAACAAAACGCAAAACAAAACCTTAGCTTAGGAAATTCCAGGCCTTAATGGTTACATTGGTGAATTCTGCCAAACATTTCAGGAAACAAACAAATAATAATTTCACATACATTATTCCAGGAAATAGAAGTGGGAGAAACACTTCCCAACATATAAGGCCAGCATTACACCAATATCAGAACCCAGAAACAACATTATGAGAAACTGTTGGCTAATAGCTCTATGAACATAGATGTAAAAATCCTTAACAAAATATTAACAAATCTAATTTAGCAATATATATAGAAAAGATAATATATTATGACCAAGTGGCATGTATCCCAGGAATGCAAGATTGGTTTAACATTAGAAAATTCATCATATTTACAGTCTAGAAAAGAAGAACAATATGATAATTTCAATAGATGCAGGAAAAGCATTTGACATAATTCAACGTACATCTGTAAACTCATGATAAACTAAGAACAGAAGGAAACTTCCTTAATGTGATAAAGGGCCTCTACAAAATACAAGTAACACACTTAACGGTGAAAGACTTAATGTTTCCCCCTTGAGACTGGAAAAAAGACAAGAGGCTAGGTGTAGTGCCTCATGCCTATAATCCAAGCACTTTGGGAGGCCGAGGCAGGAGGACCACTTGAATCTAGGAGTTCAAGACCAGCCTGGGCAACATAGAAAGACCCTGTATCTACAAAAAATTTAAAAACTAGCCAGGTGTAATGGTTCACACCTGTAGTCTGAGCTACTTGGGAGGATTGCTTGAGCCTGGGAGGTCAAGGCTGCAGTGAGTTATGATTGTGCTATTCCACTCTAGCCTGGGCAACAGGGAGATCCTGTAACACGACCCCCCCACACACGCACAGTAACAAAAATAAAAAAGATATATAATACTCTGGATTGTAAGACTCAACATTGTAAGACCGTCACTTTCAAATTCATCTCTAGATTCATGGAATTCCCAAGCAAAATCCCAGCAGATTTTTCTCTAGAAATTAACAAGCTGATTCTAAAACTTACATGGAATGCAAAGGGCCTAGGATAATTGAAACTTTTGGGGAAAAAAGGATAAAACTGTAGGACTATGTTGCCTGATTTTAGTACTTATACAGAAATCAAGAAAGCGTGGCATTGGTGTAGGTATAGACTTACAGATTCTTTTTTTTTTTTTTTTTTTTGAGACAGAATTTCACTCTAGTTGCCCAGACTGGAGTGCATGGTACGGCCTCGACTCACTGCAACCTCCACCTCCCAGGTTCAAGTGATTCTCCTGTCTCAGCCTCCTGAGTAGCTGGGATTACAGGCGCCCGCCACCAAGCCTGGCTAATTTTTGTGTTTTTAGTAGAGGTGGGGGTTTCACCATGTTGGCCAGGCTGGTCTTGAACTCCTAATCTCAAGTGATCCTCCCGCCTTGGCCTCCCAAAGTGCTGGGATTACAGGCGTGAGCCACCGCACCTGGCCTTGTAGACTTACAGATTAAGGAAACAAAAGTGAGAGCCCAGAAATAGACTCATACATATATCATTGTTGATTGTCTACAGAGATGTCATTGTAATTCTGTGAAGGAAAAGATATTTTCAACAAATAATGCTAGAAAAAGTGGATATCTATATGCAAAATATGAATCTGAACCCTTATACAGTATACAAAAACTAACTTGAAATGGTTCATAGACTTAAATAAATATGAGTGAAAAATATAAAACATTGACAAAAGCTGAAAATTCTCACTCCTTGGGGGTAGGCAAAGGTTTCTAAGGACATAAAAAGCATAAATAACTAAAGAAAAAATGATAAATTGGACTTCATTGAAATAATTTTGCTCTTCAGAAGAGCTTGCTATGAGGATGAAAGGTAAGCTAGACTGAGAGAAAATATTTGAGAACCATTTACCTGATTAAGAATTTGGGCTGGGCATGGTGGCCCACACCTGTAATGCCAGCACTTTGGGAGGCCAAGACAGGCGGATCACAAGGTCAGGAGATCGAGACCATCCTGGCTAACACGGTGAAACCCCGTCTCCACTAAAAATACAAAAAAATTAGCTGGGCGTGGTGGTGGGCGCCTGTAGTCCCAGCTACTCAGGAGGCTGAGGCAGGAGAATGGCGTGAACCCAGGAGGTGGAGCTTGCAGTGAGCCAAGATTGCGCCACTGCACTCCAGCCTGGGCGACGGAGAGAGACTCTGTCTCAAAAAAAAAAAAGAATTTGTACCCAGCTCTTATAAATCAATAAGAAGACAAAAGCAACCTGGTGATTAAAAAAATGGGCAAAAGGTTTGAACAGATACTTCGCCAAAGAAGATGTGAATATTAAATAAGCACTTGAAAAGATGTTTAAGATTGGCTGGGCATGGTGGCTTATGCCTGTAATCCCAGTGCTTTGGAAAGCCAAGGAGGGAGAATCGCTTGAGCCCAGGAGTTTGAGACCAGACTGGGCAACGTAGTGAGACCTTGTCTCTACAAGAAAATTCTAAAAATTAGCCAAATATGGTGGCATGCACCTGTTTTAGTCCTAGTTACTCAGGAATCTGAGGCGAGAGAATCACTTGAGTCCAGGAGTTCAAGCTTACAGTAAGCTACGATCACGCTGCTGCACTCCAGCCTGGGTGACAGAGCCAGAGCAAGACTTTGTCTCAGGAAAAAAAAAAAATGCTCAAGAAATAATTATCAAGAAATCCAAATTAAAATCCCATGGAGATACTACGACACACCCACTAGCATGTTAAAAATAAAAAGTGGTCATGCTAAATATTGGCAAGGATGTGGAACAACTAGAACTTTCACACATTGCTGATGTATATCTATATTCAAGTGTTTGAAACAAATACTCATATGTCACATGCAAAGGATATATCTCTAGAATTCAAAAAAAAAATGGAATCTATTTCCATGATACCCTGACAGTCCCTTTATCTCTAAAAGCCAACTTTAATGAGTGATAGTTATAGGACGTCATTACCCTCAGTAAACTACAGATTAGAAGAAATCTGAAATATTCAGTGTACAATAAATGTGGTCTAGGATGTTCTTCTGCTTATATGCCTGAGTTTTTGTCACTCAGGCTATAACTAAGAATCTGTGGTAACACACTGCCATTTTCATCAACGCATTAACAAGTGCTTTTTTTTTTTTTGAGCTAGAGTCTCACTCACTCTGTCACCCCAGCTAGAGTACAGTGGCACAATCATGGGTCACTGCAGCCTCAAACTTCTGGGCCTAAGCGATCCCCCTGCCTTAGCCTCCTGAGGTGCTGGGACTACAGGCACACAGCACTGGCTAATTTTCAATTTTTTTTTTTTTTTTTTTTTTGAGACGGAGTCTCGCTCTGTCGCCCAGGCTGGAGTGCAGTGGCGCAATCTCGGCTCACTGCAAGCTCCGCCTCCCGGGTTCACGCCATTCTCCTGCCTCAGCCTCTCCGAGTAGCTGGGACTACAGGCGCCCGCCACCACGCCTGGCTAATTTGTTTTTTGTATTTTTAGTAGAGACGGGGTTTCACCGTGGTCTCGATCTCCTGACCTTGTGATCCGCCCGTCTCGGCCTCCCAAAGTGCTGGGATTACAAGCGTGAGCTACCGCGCCCGGCCAATTTTTTTTTTTTTATTTCATAGAGATGGGGTCTCACTATGTTGTCCAGGCTGATATTGAACTTCTGAATTCAAGCAATCCTCCTGCCTCAGCCTCTCAAAAATGCTGGGATTACAGACATGAGCTACTACCACACCCAGCCTCTTTTTTGAAGATTTTTTAAAAATGAAAATACTTTCTAGGAAAGAAATCTATTTTGGAGCCACCATAATATTGAAAATGTTTGCCTGCCCTTAAATAACGTTTCTGGGCTGGGCACCATGGCTCACGCCTGTAATCCCAACACTTTGGGAGGCCGAGGCAGGCAGGTTGCTTTAGTTCAGGAGTTTGAGACCAGCCTGAGGAACATGGTCAAACCCTGTCTCTACCAAAAATACAACAATTTCTAGCTGGGCATGGTGGTGCACGCCTGTAGTCATTAAAGGCATGAGCCACGGTGCCCGGCCCAGAATTATTTTCAACTAGGGAACAAAAGACTTCAGACTTAAAAAAATAGATACCGGTCATTGAATCTTTGCTTGGAATAGTTATGACTCTCAGGGATCTGTTATAATTTTATGCTCCAAGAAGTAAAAGAATTAGGTGTAAATATGATGGATGAGATGTATGCTCTTTTAGAACAGTTAAATTACTTTGCATCTTGAAGAGTCAATCTGAGGAATTAGTTATGTTGGATTGCAGAAAATAGGCAGCTTGCTAATTACCAAGATGAATGAATATATTCTTTGTAACTCTATTGAAAGACTTGTTTAATAATGTTGAGGGTTAGGTTTTTTTGTTGTTGTTGTTTTGTTTTGTTTTTGTTTGTTTGTTTTTTGAGACAGAGTCTCACTCTGTCACCCAGGCTGGAGTACAGTAGTGTGAGCTCAGCTCATTGCAACCTCCGCCTCCCAGGTTCAAGTGGTCCTCCTGCCTCAGCCACCTGAGTAGCTGAGATTATAGGCGTGCACCACCACACCCAGCTTATTATTTTTATTTTTAGTAGAGATGGGGTTTCAGCATGTTGGCCAGGCTGGTCTTGAACTCCTGACTCAAGCAATCTGCCTATCTCGGCCTCCCAAAGTGCTGGGATTACAGGCATGAGCCACCATGCTCGGCCTAAAGGACAGCTTAATAATGCCATTCTTACAAAATAGAGCAGTTCTTACTAAATAAAACAAAAAAGATTTCTAATACACAAGAAATACTGTAGTTTTACTATGTCAAAGTAAGAGACATAAATAAGTAATCTATTTTATGATTACATATATGCACAGGTAAAGATTGGATTTTTAATTCTTTAATTTTGGGATTTTTAGAAAGTATTTGAAAAGGTCAATGTTATATTTAATGCAAATTTATTGAATAAAACCATTCAGCTGTCTTGTTTGAAATATTAATAGTTTTGCTACTTTATTCTTCAAGCATATGTTCAGAAATACTTCGTATCTGTGGGTGGACTGGATGTATTGTCTCAAGTTCTCATGCAACTGGAATCTGATTCACATGAGACTCTTTCCAGTGCTAAACTTGCAGTGGTTGTGACAAAGACTGTGGATGCATGCATTGCTGATAATCGTGAGTGACAGTGCTTACTAGTTTTTTTGAAATTGAATTTCGTTTGAATATAGCATGAAGAGTATTGAAATAGTAGATTGAATAGTAACATGGTTTAGACTAACAGTTTCTCACAAGTGGAAGGGAGTATTAGAAAGTATCCAACATGGCCTGACGCAGTGGCTCACGCCTGTAATCCCAGCACTTTGGGAGGCCGAGGCGGGCAGCTCACCTGAGGTCAGGAGTTCAAGACCAGCCTGGCCAACATGGTGAAACCTAGTCTCTACTAAAAATGCAAAAATTAGACGAACGTGGTGGCAGGTGCCTGTAATTCCAGCTACTCAGGAGGCCGAGACAAGAGAATCGCTTGAACCTGGGAGGCGGAGGTTGCAGTGAGAGAGCTGAGATCACGCCACTGCACTCCAGCTTGGGCAACAAGTGCAAAACTCCATCTGGAATAAAAGGCAGCATTAAATTAAAAATTTCAGGCTGTGTGTGGTGGCTCACACCTGTAATCCCAGCACTTTGGAAGGCCAAGATGGGAGGATTGCTTGAGGCCAGGAGTTTGAGACCAGCTTGGTCAACATATCGAGACTCCATCTCTCAAAAAAAAAAAAAAAATTTTTTTCAGATGAGAAACCAAGGGATATTTTTGAGATTAAGAATGGAAAACCCAATTTATGTAAAGAATACATCTCTTTCTGCTAAGTATGAGGTCAGATTTACCCAACACAGCATTACTAGTGAGTGGCAGAACCAGACTTGAACTCATGGCTGCTGCTTCTCACATGTGCGAACACTGAAGAGTAAGAAACTCTATTCGTATTCACAAACAACTAGGGGACAAAAAATAGATGGTTTTTTAAAAAGTGGTTATTGAGGACCTGCTATGTGCGGAGCTTTACAAGTACAAAAATGATTAAGATGTAGTCCCTTGAGGAATTCACAACTTTTTTGTTGATATTAGTATTGTTAGACTCTGGGTGGACTCTGTTAAAAGCCACATTTGGAGAAGTATAGCTTAAAATGGTGGACTTTTTGACTTTTGTCACATCTCAGCATAGCTTCGCATATGCTTCATTGCATCAGTAAGTCAGTAGAACTGTGGTCAGTTAATAGTGTATTTTAAATGACAGCAGGAATTGATTATGTAGGAAAGTCTTTACTATCCAATCTAGATAAGAAGAGATATGTAAGGGGAGAGTAAGCATACTCAGCTTTTAGGAAGTTAGTGTTACTTCATCTTCACAGCATTCTGCAGAACAATTAAGAAAAAAAATTCTTCAAAAAATTTGCTTTAGTAATATGTCTTTAGTATGGGAAGAAAGAGTAATGAGGGTTATAGTAATAAGCCGCCATCTTATTACAATGAATTTATATTTTATTCACACATACACATATTTATTAGATGTTATGATATGTGTATATTTAATGTTATATAGATATATAACATTCTGCCTGAATAAGCTCTGAAAAATATATAGTATATATATATTTATAAGTTTTAAATTTGTACTATCTTTTTTTCCTATTTTATACTAATAGCTACTTTTGGGATAGTACTCTCCAAGTACCACATTGTTTCAAAACTTCTGGCATTACTGCTTCATGAAAGTCTGGATTCAGGAGAAAAATTTAGCATCATTCTTACTCTTGGTCATTGCACAGAGGATTGTGGTAAGTATTGGATTTATTGAGTGTGGTTATTAAAATAGTAGAGCGGAAATATACTTCTGTTTCTTTTTCTTCCAGTTATGTGAAGGTCTTAAAAGTATTGCTTTTCTCCTAGTCATTCAGACCTCAAACTAGTCATTTCAGCTCCTAATTCTCCTTCACTCATTGTATTAAGTCAGTCATTAAGACCTGTAGTTCTACTTCTGTTCACCCCTCTTGATCCCTTTCTGTCCAGTTCCCATGCTGCCCTTCCAAAGTAGGCCCTCAAACCTAAACATCTTTCACCAATATTATTGCAGTGGTTTTCTCACTGCAGCACAGGGAGAAAGCTCCTTCCCTTCTATCTTCCTTTTTCAGTCCACTCTGCACATCACTGCACAAATCTGTTTCTGTTCTCCTTGTTAAAACTTTCAAAGATTCTTCTTTTTCTACCTATTACTGTCTCCTCTCTCTTTTCTCTTTCTTCTCCCCCTTTTATTTTCCTCCTCCTCTCTACTTTCCTCCCATTCTCCCTCTGTTCAATCTACTCCTTCTTACCAATTCTCTCCACTTTCCTCTCTACCCCCTCACTTCTAATCTCTCTCTGCTCTTTCCACTCTCACTTTTCCACTCTCCTCCCTTTGCTCTCTCTTGCTTCTTCCACTCTTTCTTCCTTCCCTTACTTTCTACTCCCTCCATTAGTTTATTTATCTATTCTTTCCCTTAACCTCTGTATAATTTAGGATTGATTATACCCTTTTTCAAACCAAGTGAGTTTGTTGACTCTTATGAGTTATGATACTACTCTGTGGCTGCATTTCTGAGATCACTTATGAGACAGGTATTTTGTGTAAGTGAATTATTTTTTTTTCTTTTCGAGACGGAGTTTCGCTCTTGTTGCCCAGGCTGGAGTGCAGTGGTGCAATCTTGGCTCACTGCAACCTCCGCCTCCCAGGTTCAAGCAGTTCTCCTGTCTCAGCCTCCCGAGTAGCTGGGATTACAGGCATGCGCCACCATGGCCGGCTAATTTTGTATTTTTAGTAGAAACGGGGTTTCTCCATGTTGGTCAGGCTGGTCCCGAACTCCCAACCTCAGGTGATCTGCCTGCCTCGGCCTCCCAAAGTGCTGGGATTATAGGTGTGAGCCACCGAGCCCGGCCTTAAGTGAATTATTTTCTATATTAAAAATCCTGTTGGGGGCTGGACGTAGTGGCTCACACCTGTAATTCCAGCACTTTGGGAGGCTGAGGTGGGCAGATCACGAGGTCAGGAGTTCAAGACCCGCTTGGCGAGCATGTTGAAACCCTGTCTCTACTAAAAATACAAAAAAATAGCTGGGCATGGTGGCGCGTGCCTGTAGTCCCAGCTACTCAGGAGGCTGAGGCAAGAGAATTGCTTGAACCTGGGAGGTGGAGACTGCAGTGAGTCAAGATCGTGCCACTGCACTCCAGTCAGGGTGACAGAGCGAGACTCCCTCTCAAAAAAAAAAAAAAAAAAAAATCCTTTTGAAACTATGTGTTTCTTGGGCCGGGCGCGGTGGCTCATGCTTGTAATCCCAGCACTTTGGGAGGCCGAGGCGGACGGATCACGAGGTCAGGAGATCGAGACCACGGTGAAACCCCGTCTCTACTAAAAATACAAAAAAAAATTAGCCGGGCGTGGTGGCGGGCGCCTGTAGTCCCAGCTACTCAGAGAGGCTGAGGCAGGAGAATGGTGTGAACCCAGGAGGCGGAGCTTGCCGTGAGCCGAGATTGCACCGCTGCACTCCAGCCTGGGCGACAGAGCGAGACTCCGTCTCAAAAAAAAAAGAAAGAAACTATGTGTTTCTCTATTTTAAAAATTTGTTGTTGTTGTTTTGTTTTTGTTTTTTGAGACAAAGTCTCACTCTGTTGCCCAAACTGGAGTGCAATGGTGTGACCTCGGCTCACTGCAGCCTCCACCTCCTAGGTTCAAGCAGTTCTTGTGCCTCAATTTCCTGAGAAGTTGGGATTACAAGTGCCTGCCACCATGCCTGGCTAATTTTTGTATTTTTTGTAGAGGCTGGGTTTCACCATGTTGGCTAGGCTGGTCTTGAACTCCTGACCTCAAGTGATTCACCCATCTCAGCCTCCCAAAGTGCTGGGATTACAGGAGTGAGCCACCGTTCCTGGCCTATTTTTAAAATTTTGAACTATGTTCATAATTATCACAAGGAAGAATTACGACCTCATATAGATAGTTTATGATAAAATCATTGTCCTCTTTGTTTATGTTTTCCAGAGGAAAATCAGTATGACCTTTTTAAAAACAATGGGCTTCCACTCATGATTCAAGCCTTAACTGAATCTCAGAATGAGGAACTGAACAAAGCTGCTACATTTGTGCTTCACAACTGCAAAAAAATTAGTAAGTGTACTATTACTTTAAGAACATACCAACCAAAGTTTTTAAAGGGGAATTTATTTCTGCTTTCATGAGCCAAGGCCTTATAGCTCTCAGATTCTTCTTACATTTGAAAAGCAGACTAGGCCCTGCACAGTGGCTCATGCCTGTAATCCCAGCACTTTGGGAGGCCAAGGCAGTCAGATCGCTTGAGTCCAGGAGTTCAAGACCAGCCTGGGCAACATGGAGAAACTCTGTCTCTATAAAATATATATATATATATAGAAAAAATTATCTGGGCATGGTGGCACATGCCTGCCAGCTACTTGGGAAGCTGAAGTAGAAGGATCATCTGAGCTCAGAAGTTGCTCAGGTCGAGGCTGCAGTGAGCTGTGTTTGCACCACTGGCCCTCCAGCCTGGGTCATAGAGTGAGACCCTGTCTTAAAAAAAAAAAAAAAAATCAGAGTATAAAATTTAGACATGACAGCATATACAAACCCATGTGGAAGAGAGCAGCAGTATAGATAATTCACTATTTTATGCTGTGTGCACAAATTTAGTTTGCAGGAATTAAATTTGTGGACTAAGGGTTATTTGTTGTTAAATCATAAGTATATTTATTTATTTAAAAATGTTTGGGGCCGGGCGTGGTGGCTTACGCCTGTAATCCCAGCACTTTGGGAGGCCAAGGCGGGCGGATCACGAGGTCAGGAGATCGAGACCATCCTGACTAACACGTAGAAACCCCGTCTCTACTAAAAATATAAAAAAAATTAGCCAGGCCTGGTGGCACATGCCTGTAGCCCCAGCTACTCGGGAGCCTGAGGCAGAAGAATTACTTGAACCAGGGAGGCAGAGGTTGCAGTGAGCCGAGATTGTGCCACTGCACTGCAGCCTGGGCGACAGAGCAAGACTCCGTCTCAAAAAAAAAAAAAAAAGTTTTGAGTTTCTGTTATGTGCCAGGCAGAGTGCTAGGCATCAGGGACATCAGGGATACAGTGATAAAAAACAGTCTGTGTATTCACAGAGCTTAGTTTAACTAGAGAAATAGACAGTAACTCAAAAGATGAGATTATGTGTTATTATAAATTGACATAACAAGTACACAGGGATAGACCACAGGTCTTTAAGAGCCTATAACAAAGGAATCTGGTCCAGATGTGGAGCAGAAAAGGCTTTGGGAGGAAGTGATTCTTGAGCTGAGAACTGAATGTCTAGAGTTAATTAGGTGAAAAGAAAGGAATTTGTTATCAGTGAGTGTCTCAAGCATAAGCAACAGTGAGGCACAAGGGCCCTGTGATAAGAAGGAACCTGGTGCACTTAAGGAATTGATGGCCAGTGTAGCTTGAGCTCAGAGGGCAGTTGGCCATGGTAAGAATTTTGATCTTTGTGGAAGAAAAACTGCAGACACAGTGTGTTAAAAAAAAAAAAAAAAAAAAAAAGGATTATAGGAAGGAATCAATTTATGAACATTATTTTTTTTAAAAAAACTACTTTATTTTTGAGACGAAGTCTCACTCTGTCACCCGGGCTGGAGTGCAGTGGCACAATCTCTGTTCACTGCAGCTTGTGCCTCCTGGGTTTGAGGGATTCTTGTGCTTCAACTTCCAGAGTATCTGGGAATACAAGTGTGAGCCACTGTGCCCGGCCTAAAAAACTAACTACTTTAAAACCAGTGTCCATGTACCTGAGAATGTTTATGTGTCTGGCATAACATATTTGCATGTTTTTTCTCCTGTAACTCTGAGGAGTAAAGTCTGTTTTATGACTGTTTGAGTCCTGGGCCTCTGCTAGGTACTCTTCCACTTACTTTTCAGTACCAGTTAAGCTGTTAAGATAGTCTGGATGGAAAAATTTAGAGAAAGGAGAGGGTGGGCTGTGAGGTTGTCCTTATATATAAAGTGTTTAAATAACCTTTCATTCATTGTTTTTTCCCATATTACAAAGCTGAGAAATTATCTCTAAGTCTAGGAGAATGTCCTTTTGATGAAAATGAAACACAGCAATTAAAGGACATAAATGTGAAGGAGAATAATCTTGAAGAGCACTGGAGGAAAGCAAAGGAAATTCTACACAGAATAGAACAGCTTGAAAGAGAAGGAAATAAGGTTGGATTCTTTGTTTTAAAGAATATAGAACTTTTTTCAAATTTTTAAAATTTCTTTCTTTTTTTCTCTGTACTACACTGACATATAAATTTTTTTTTAATTTTTTTTGAGACAGAGTCTTGCTCTGTTGCCCAGGTTGGAGTGCAGTGGCATGATCTCGGCTCACTGCAACCTCCGCCTCCCAAGTTCAAGTGATTCTCATACCTCAGCCTTTCAAGTAGCTGGGATTACAGATGTGTGCCACCACACCTGGCTAATTTCTTTGTATTTTTAGTAGAGACAGGGTTTCCTCATGTTGGCCAGGCTGGTCTTGAACACCTGACCTCAAGTGATCTGCCTGCCTTAGCCTCCCAAAATGCTGGGATTACAGGCATGAGCCATCATGCCCAGCTATATTTTTTAACAGTAGGGATTGGAGGGTAAAAAATTTTTTCTTCCCAAGTTATTTTTTTAAGTTTTAAATGGTTTTAAATGGAAAACTCCATAGTAATACTGGAAAAATCATGCTTTGACAAAAAACAAAAAAAAAAGATTTTTAAAAAGTAGAAATGATGACTGAAAAGACAGGAAACATGGAATATTGAGCCAAGAGATCTAACATCTGAATAATTGAGGTTCAAGAAAGAGAAAAGTAGTAATAATCTAATAACCTCTTTCCTCTTTATATAAATATATTTTTCTATGTATGCATGCTTCGTGTTTTTGTATATGCATATATGTTAAAAAATAAAAACATAGTGTCCAAGTTAGTATAATATAGTGATTTTATTATTTTAATTGTCTGAGTAGTATTCACTATTGCAGATGTGCCATAATTGATTTAACCAGTCCTTTATTGATAGACATGTAAGTTATATTTAAATTTTTACCATTGCAAACAACTCTAAATACCTGCTACACATGTACCCGTGTGTGTGTGTGTGTGTGTGTGTGTGTGTGTATGTGTATCCTGTAACAGCTTTAATGAGATATAATTCACAAACCGTACAGTTCACCCATTTAAAGTACAGTCAACCCTTGGTATCTATGGGGGATTGGTTCCAGGATCTCCCACGGATACCCAAATTCATGGATGCTGTGAACTTAAGGGAAAGTTTAGGCAAGTTATTTAATCTCTTTGTGCTTTAGTTTCATCATTGATACATGGAGAAAATAATAGTACCTCTCAAATACCTAGATAGACATAGTTTTTATTATGAAAGATACTGTCAAATTGTTTCACCACAGAAGTTGTATCAACTTACACTCCCACTAGCAATGTTTAAGAGTACATGTTTCCCCACAGTGTTTTGATCTTTGTCAGTATAATAGATGAAGAAAAATATCTCAGTGTAGCTTTAATATTTATTTATCTTAAGTGGAATGGAACATTTTTTCTTGTGTTTAAGAGCTATTAATATTTCCTTTCCTATAAACTATCTGTTCATCTTCTGTGCCTGCTTTTCCATGCTATCGTTGATCTTTTTTCATATTTCATTATAGTAGCTTTTTATAAATATTATTTTTAAAAATTATCCTTCAGCTTGGGCAACATGGCAAAACCCTGTGTCTACAAAAAAATACACAATTAGCCAGGTGTGGTGGTGTATGCCTGTGGTCCCAGCTACTCAGGAGGGTGAGGTGGGAGGATTGCTTCAGCCCAGGAAGTTGAGGCTGCAGTGAGCTGTGATCATGCCACTGCACTCCAGCGTGGGCAACAGAGCAAGACCGTGTCTCAAAAAAAATATATATGTATATCCTGTTGCTTAAGATATATGCTTTATACATATTATTTCTGGGTGTTTTTATTGTCATTTGGTTTTGCTTCTGATTCTTTATTCCTGAGATCCCTGCCCAGAATAATGTTTTTGGTCTCTAGAAGAATTTTAAAAAGTTTTTTTTATGTGGTCGAGTATATTAATTTTGTTTTATTATTTAATTTTGGGTAATACTTGGAAAGGTCTTATACCCCTTGAGAATATTAAAATATAATCGTTTCTTTTAGAACATATATGACTTTGTTTTTATATTTAAATATTTGGTTCATTTTGACTTTATCTTTGTATAAGCTATGAGATATTCAACTTATTTTTTCACCAGATGGCTACTCAATTGTCCCAATATTGTTTAATGAATAAACTCCCTTTTCTTCCTAATGTAAACTGCCTTTTATCATATGTGTTCTATTGGCAATCATAAACTTTTTCTTCATTCTTCATTATTTAAATGAAGTATAAATTTATTATAAAGGGAATAGATTATATTGAAATTATTTTCTTGTCATTTTTACACTATAGGAAGAAATACAAAGAGAAACCTATCAGGATAATATTTCATCTATGAACATAAGTATTCAGAATACATGGAAACGTCTCCATGCAGATCAGATTGGTCGAGGTAGCAAAGCAGAAGATGAGGATAAAAGCCATTCTAGACAGTTTCAGAGTTATAAATCCCATGGAGTCATGTCTAAAGCATGTACAAATGATGACCAAATGAAGACACCGTTAAAGAGCGCAAATCCAGTCCATGCTTGTTACAGGGAGAGTGAGCAAAATAAGACTTTATATAAAGCCAAGTCAAGCTGCAATCAAAACTTACACGAAGAAACTACTTTTGAAAAGAATTTTGTTTCTCAATCAAGGTATAGTTTAATAATTGTGTGTAACTATTATTTATTCAGCAAGCATTTATTGTGTACTGTAGTATGCCACACTGTTAAATGCTGGGCATGTAGAAATGACATGATGAAACATGGTCTTGGGAAGAGCCTAAAGTAGGAAGTGTTGGGAAAGGAGTTTGGATGGGGAGGTATGGGCCAGTTCATCTAGGGCCCTGCAATGTCATACTGTGGATTTTGGGTTTTAACTCACAGGGTATAGGGAGTGATTGAGGATTTTAAATTGAGTGGTGTAACAGATTTGAATTTTAGAAAGGATACTCAGAAAATAAAACCTAAACGGAAACCCTTTACTTGAAGTAACAATGCATGCATTGATAATCAGCAGTATAGCAAAAACTAGTTTTTAAATTTAATGTGATAAAGGGAATAGGATGTGAAGAAAATTTGGTTTGGGTCTGCCCTTTTGTTTGTTCCCTGCACTTTGTCTCTAGAACATAATCTTTTTCCCTTGCAGTTAGTTTGTGGGGCTAGACCTGGGCTTGTAGCTTTTCTTAAATACTTTATTGGGTTGTGCTCTTCTGATGGTTACTGTACTTGGGAAAAATGTAGAGGATGCTGCTACATTTCGGGCAGGTTGAAGGGTAAACTAAGTACGAGGAAGAAGGGTTACACCAATACCACCCCTTTTATCTGTTTCAAGACCACTCTTGATGTTAATTTTAACTTGATTGCTCAGGTATGGGAATTGGGAAGCAGTAAGATGTGGTCCTGGGCCAGCCTTCTTGACCTCCATCCCAAGCTTTTCACCCATACCCTTCTTTCTCCTATAGAGTTAGCCATATTTCTTTTTTCTTTTTTTTTTTTTTGAGAGAGAATTTCGCTCTTGTTGCCCAGGCTGGAGTGCAATGGCATGATTTCGGCTCACCGCAACCTCCGCTTCCCGGGTTCAAGTGATTCTCCTGCCTCAGCCTCCCGAGTAGCTGGGATTACAGGCATGTGCCACCACGCCCAGCTAATTTTTTGTATTTTTAGTAGAGATGGAGTTTCTCCGTGTTGGTCAGGCTGGCCTCAAACTCCCGACCTCAGGTGATCTGCCCACCACAGCCTCCTAAAATGCTAGGATTACAGGCGTGAGCCACCGCACCCGGCTAGGGTTAGCCATATTTCCACCTCAGCCAACTTATTAATATTTTCATCTCTTTGAAATGCTTTTTTTCTCCTACGTAGTAGCTCCTACAAATATACGTACATGGACAGATAGCTATAACTATAAAGCTACTGCTATGCCTGCTGTCTGATCTACAGTTCTTGCCTTTCTCTGTACTGCCTGTTATCATTGTGACAGTATAATCAAAACTTGTATTTATTCATCAAGGACTACAGGGTTCAAACATACAAATGTTTTGGGGGTTAGGAAGGATTTTTAAATTCAGGTCTTTAAATGATTATTGTTAGCACTTTGCCATCCTGCACCCATGTTCATTTTTGCTCCCACTGATTTTGTTCTCTCCTTTTTGCCTTCATCTCTCCTACTTCCTTCTTTATATAATCTTTTTCTTCCATGTTTCTTCTGGCATCAATACTATTGCCCTCTGGAGTCTTGTTTGACTCTAGCTCTAGAAACACAGCTGTAATCGTTGCAGGCCATACTTTGGCAGAATTTGGTAGATTTTGGTAGATCGTGATTCCGGGTTGCTTTTGCCCACCAAACACCGAAAATCACAACACTGCTTATAGAAACATTGGTCCACACACCAAACAGTATGTTTACTTTTAGTAATCTGGTGTCTATTTTCTTTTAGTGACCATGTTTTTAAACACCCAGTTCACATTGCCAAAAATATAAAGCAGCAGTTACCAGTAACAGGTATGATTCAAAATGTTTCTTCGGTTTTTTAATGAAACAGATATTTAGGTAACCATTATAGCTAAAAATGTACATTGGCTGGGTGCGGTGGCTCACCTGTAATCCCAGCACTTTGGGAGGCCTAGGTGGGCAGATCACCTGAGGTCAGGAGTTCAAGACCAGTCTGGCCAACATGGTGAAACCCTGTCTCTACTAAAAATACAAAAATTAGCCAGGCGTGGTGGCGGGCAACTGTAATCCCAGCTACTCTGGAGGCTGACACAGGAGAACTGCTTCAACCCAGGAGGCGGAGGTTGCAGTGAGCCGAGATCATGCCACTGCACTCCAGCCTGGATGACAGAGTGAGACTCCATCTCAAAAAAAAAAAAAAAAAAAAAAAAGTCCATTGGTATATTGGCCCTCTAAAGTATAAACCACACCTTTGACTCTTTCTGTTGTAAATGCCTTCCATTAAGATCCAGAATCTTTCTGTTTATTCCCAGCATGATTGGAGGCATAGTACTAGGCTAAGGTTTATGAAAAGCTTGATATTTAATAAATCCTTAAAATATCTGATTCTTTTCATTAATCCAAAAATCCTTCATTTTGCAATTTTTTTTCAGATCCATTTACATTATGTTCAGATATAATAAATAAAGAAGTAGTCAGTTTTCTAGCAACTTCCAGTTCCAAAATGTTGACGTATAGGTGCTCGGGTAAGTATTTTTTTAATTGCAGTTGTTTCACAGTCAAAGCCTTTTATGATATTAACTAGAATTTTTTTTTTTTTTTTTTATATGGAGTCTCACTCTGTCACCCAGGCTGGAGTGCAGTGGCGCGATCTTGGCTCACTGCACTCCCCACCTTCCGGGTTCAAGTAATTCTCGTGCCTCAGCATCCCAAGTAGCTGGGATTACAGGTGCCCACCACCACACCTGGCTAATTTTTTTTTTTTTTTGTATTTTTTCGTAGAGACAGGGTTTTACCATGTTGGCCGAGCTGATCTTGAACTCCTGACCTCAAATGATCTGCCTGCCTCAGCCTCTCAAAGTGCTGGGATTACAGACATGAGCCACCACGCTTACTGTAATTAACTAGAATTTATAATAGTTCTACATGTATGATTTACTTTGTTCCCTTTGGAGAAATAATACTGTGGAATATCAAAGCATTCAAATTAATATCTTCTATCTGGGCCAGGTGAGGCAGCTGTAATCTCAACACTTTGGAAGGCGAAGGCTGGAGGATTTCTTGAGGCCAGGAGTTCAAAACCAGCATGGTCAACTTAGTGAGACCTTGTCTCTATAATTAAAAACAAAGCAAAACAAAAAAAACACCTTTTATCAGCATCAGGCTGAGCTTCCAATATTTGTATGTATGAATAAACACAGTTAGTACCTTTTTATTACTTTATTATCTTTTTGTCATAATACCATCTATAAATTTAACCTTACTGAGTAAAATAAACATTTTTTAATGTTTTCAGAGAGCCAGTTATTACTAGTTATGCATTCTGGATTATCCTGTAAACATAGGCATTAAGTTTTAAAAATACCTATTTTTATATTTATAATATGTAAATGTTTCTACTGTTTCATGTTCATTATTTGTTTTTTCTGCAGGGCTCTTGTAAATGTTCCACAATACTTATTCCATCCCTTCTCCTCCTCCTTCACACCCCGGTATTTCCTCTTTGTTCATCTTGCTGTTGTACTCTGCTCTATGGACAAAATTGAGGTTCTCTGTATTCGGCTCAGAACATCATTGTTCTTCCCTCTTGGATGAAGAGGTTATCTCTATTCTTCCAAAACTGATGTCTGGCCATAAGCTGAATCTCATATCTTTTTTTTCCTCCACATTTTAATACTAATTGCAAAATCTTTCTCTTCACTTCCATTCTATTCATTAACTCCTTTTGTTCCACCTTGAACTATGCTCATTTTTCCTCATCTTAAAAAAATACCCAATAGTTTGTTTGATTTGCTGTCCTTTCAAGTATTCATCCACTCCTCCCAACAGATGCACATATCCCATTAGAAAGTAAATATATTAGGCTGGGTGTAGTGGCTCATGTCTGTAATCCTAGCACTTTGGGAGGCCGAGGCGGGTGGATTACCTGAGCTCAGGAGTTCAAGACCAGCCTGGTCAACACGGTGAAACCCCGTCTCTACTAAAATACAAAAAATTAGCTGGGCATGGCAGCATGCGCCAGTAATCCCAGCTACTCGGGAGGCTGAGACAGGTGAATTGCTTGAACCCGGGAGGCAGAGGTTGCAGTGAGCCGAGATCATGCCATTGCACTCCAGCCTTGGTGACAGAGCAAGATTCCGTCTCCAAAAAAAAAAAAAGAAAGTAAATGTATTTAATAAGAATAAAGTACAAATATTTCTTTCAATTTAATTGTATTATTTTTTCAAATGGCTACTAAGTTGTTAGAACATAAATACTTACTAAGTTGTTTTGGATCTGACAGAATCATTAGGCATTTCTTTTGGCTTAGAGGTGCCATGAACCTAGAAAGTTTGGGAATCTCTGGTCAAAAGTATTCTAGGTGGCAGAGTAGATGTTCTGTAATTGCTTAGTTTGTATAAGATGGTTCTTTCCTTGTTCCTTTCTCCCCTAGTTACCATTCATTCATTCCACAAACATGGAGTGCTTAGTCCTTGGCTGGCACTGAAATCGAAGATGAATAGAACTCAGTCTTCACCTTTATCTTTCTCTTCCTGCCAGATTGCCACAAGTATTCTTCTCAAGACCTAGTCTATAGCACTTATGCAGTTCTTTCACTACATTTACTTTTGTAGCATCATCTATCATTTTATTGATGGTTTTCAAATATGTATTTTGACTTTTGTCTTCTAACGTGGGCTATAGCCTTGTTCTTTCATTTCCAGTAGTTCTCAGCACATACCCACTTCAATATCTTCTTGTTACTTTAAGCTTAATGTATCCTAAACACAATATCCGCGGCATCTTTCTTCCTTTTAAATTGGCCTCCCAACTCACTGCATTTCTGTCAGTGTTGCCACTATTTGTCTGGTCTCCCAGACTTTAAGCCTTGAATCATCCATGACTGTTCTCTCTTGTTCTGTCCCTTATTTCTAGTCTATCAAATTTTGTTCTTTTTTGCCACATAGGCCCTTTTTGTTTCATGCCTAAATTATCGCAGCAATTTTCTAGCAGTCTTTGTCTCAAGTCTCTCCAACTCCCAAGTATAATATGCATATCACTGTTAACTTATCTTCTTAATATGTGCTTTATCGTGTCATCATGCTAAAGAACCGTCAGTGCTTCTCTGTAACCCACCGAATCAACCTCTCTGCCTGGCTTTCAAAGTTGTATGGAATTTTGTCCTACTTCCACTTGTTAAATTTTACTGTACATTTACTCTGAATCTGCTAGAAATGTGCTATGGTTATTTCAAACTTTGCCATTTAATCAAGTACTGAATTTCTTGAGAATTATCCTAAACGTTTCCCTTATCCCAACAGCTCATTATTCATCAAACCCTGCTAATTTTACCTCAGAAATCTCTCCATTCTCCCTGCAAATGCCTTGTTTCAAAATCCTTTCATTTATTTTCCAGACTACTAAAGTAACCTCTCAACTGATCCTCTTGCCTTCAGGTGCCCTTTCTACGAGACAAATGAAATCGTATCATCTTCCTGCTTTTAATAAGTATCTCTATGTTCCTCCCTGTTGCCTTGAAGAGAGTTAAAATTCTTTAGCATGGCTTTCAAGACTTTTCTTTTTCTTGTTCCCTGCAACCCTCCCCAGCCCCACCTTTTCTCCCATACTTCTCTGTACTCTAGCCATATTAGAGTGTCCATGATTCTCTGAATACTATGCTTTTCACACTTCAGTGGTTTTGCACATCTTTATTGTACTGAAATGTCTTCATCTCAGCCAACTATCTGCGTGGCCAACTTCTAGTCCTTTAGGAATGGGCCACTAATACAATTAGGCGACAAACTGATGGAGAACTTTATAATGGATGGACATGGCTGACATTACCTGAACCTACCAATCTATCTTTTTTTAAAAAATGTTTTTCCAACTTTTATTTTAAGTTCAGGGATACACGTGCAGGATGTGCAGGTTTGTTACATAGGTAAACATGTGCCATGGTGGTTTGCTGCTGATCTATCTTAATATTTAAAAAAAAGAGGGAGTTTGTCTAACCCTATTGGGTCAAGAGGCTGCCCAATTACAATTTCTTTTTAAAAAAAGAGAGAGACAGAAAATATGTACCTCTTAATGTGATACAGTAAGAAACATACAATACTACCTGCATGGAATTCTAGTAAAGACACTTGAACCTGAATCTGACCAATCATTTAGATTTAATTACTAGTTTATAGGACACACAACAACATTTTAAAGGACACAACTAGGATGCAATCAGCAAAACTTAGCCTTTGAGAAACTATAGTACAAATGACCTAGTATCTTCAGTAAGTAAATGACAAGGAAGAGAGGAGAACTGATAGATTAAAAGCACCTTGACATATGTTAACCGAATGTAAGTCAGACCCAGTGGTGCGTGTGTCTGTAGTTCCAGCTACGTGGGAGGATTGCTTGAGCCCAGGAGTTCAAGTCCAGCCTGAGCAACATAGTGAGACCCTGTCTCTTAAAAAAAAAAAAAAAAAAAAGTAATGATGAACCTTTCCAACAACCAACTTTCAAAAGAAATTTTTGAATTGATGGGGAAAATTGAACACTAGATGTTAGATTATATTAAGCATGATTTTTTAGGTGTCATAATAGTTTTATCTGTTTATAAAAAGGAGTCCTGGCCAGGTATGGTGGTGGCTCATGCCTGTAGCCCAGCACTTTGGGAGGCTGAGGCAGGTGGATCACTTGAGCCCAGGAATTCGAGAACAGCCTGGGCTACATAGTGAAACCCATCTCTAAAAAAAATACAAAAATTAGCTGAGTGTGGTGTTGTGTGCCTATAGTCCCAGCTACTTGGGAGGCTGAGGTGGGAGGATTGCTTGAGCCCAGGAGGTTAAGGTTGTAGTGAGCTGAGATCACGCCACTGCACTCCAGTCTGGGTGACAGAGTGAGACACTATCTCAGAAAAAAAAAAAAAAGTCCTGGCTGGGTGCAGTGGCTCACATCTGTAATCCCAGCACTTTGGGAGGCTGAGGTGAGAGGATTACTTAAACCCAGGAGTTTGAGACCAGCCCTGGGAATGTAAGGAGACCCTGTGTCTACAAAAAATAAAAAATTAGCCAGGTGTGGAGCATGCCTGTAGTTGTACCTACTTAGGAGACTGAGGCTAGAGGATCACTTGAGCCCAAGAGGTCGGGGCTAAAAGTGAGCTGTGATCATACCACTGCACTCCAGCCTGGGTGACAGACCCTGTCAAAGGAAAACAAACAAACAAACAAACAAACAAAACCAATTCCTTATCTGTTAAGGATGCATGTGAAGTATTTACAGATGAAATGATACTTTAATGTAAATTTCAGGTGTCATAATCCAGTGCATACGTGGGGACAGAGCTGACTAGGTAGAGGTATAAATAAAACATGATTAGCCATGAGTTCATAATTATTGAAGCTGGGTGATGGATATATGGGAGTTCAGTGTTTGAAATTTTACATAATAAAATGTTAAAAACAAAAAAGATTACTGAGCTTAAGGATCACTTCTTTTGGATATCTTCCCTTAACAGGGACTCTTGCTCAAAACCACACAAACTAGATATTCCTTTTTCTTTTTTTTGAGACAGAGTCTCACTCTGTCGCCAGGCTGGCGTGCAGTGGTGCGATCTCGGCTCACTGCAATCTCTGCCTCCCGGGTTCAAGCGATTCTCCTGCCTCAGCCTCCCGAGTAGCTGGGATTACAGGGGCGTGCCAATACACTCAGCTAATTTTTGTGTTTTTAGTAGAGACGGGGTTTCACCATGTTGGCCAGGATGGTCTCCATCTCCTGACCTTGTGATCCGCCTGCCTAGGCCTCCCAAAGTGCTGGGATTACAGGCGTGAGCCGTCCCGCCCAGCGTTTTTTTTTTTTTTTTGGTTTTTTTTTTAAGAGACGGTCTTATTCTGTGTAGTAGTGTGATCATGGCTCACTGCAGTCTTGAACTCCTGGTCTCAAGGGATTCTCCTGCCTCAGCCTCTTAAGTAGCTAGGACTACAAATGTGTGCCACCACACCTGGCTAATATTTTTTTTCGTAGGGACAGGATCTCACTGTATTGCCCAGGATGGTCTTGAATTCTTGAGCCCAAGTGATCCTCCCACCTTGGCCTCCCAAAGTGCTGGGATTACAGGCATGAACCACCACTCTCAACCCTAGATGCTCTTTTCTTTTTTTTTTTTTTTTTTTTTGAGACAGAGTCTTGCTCTGTCACCCAGGCTTGAGTGCAGTGGTACGATCTCGGCCCACTGCAACCTCTGCCTTCCAGGTTCAAGCAATTCTTCCACCTCAGCCTCCCAAGTAGCTGGGATTACAGGCACCTGCCATCATGCACGGCTACTTTTTGTATTTTGAGTAGAGATGGGGTTTTGTCATGTTGGCCAGGCTGGTCTTGAACTACTGACCTCAAGTGATCCGCCCACCTCAGCCTCCCAAAGTGCTGGAGTTACAGGCATGAGCCACTGCACCCAGCCTAGATGCTCTTTTTCTTTTCTTTTTTTTATTATTTTTTTAAGATGGAGTCTCGCTCTGTTGCCCAGGTTGGAGTGCAGTCGCAATCTCAGCTCACTGTAACCTCCACCTGGCGGGTTCAAGCGATTCTCCTGCCTCAGCCTCCCAAGTAGCTGAGACTATAGGCACCCGTCACCACGCCTGGCTAATTTTTGTATTTTTAGTAGAGATAGGGTTTTGCCATATTGGCCAGGCTGGTCTCGAACTCCTGACCTTGTGATCAGCCCGCCTCAGCCTCCCAAAGTGCTGGGGTTACAGGCACGAGCCACTGCACCCAACATAGATGCTCTTTTTCTTTTTTCTTTTTCTTTTCTTTTTTTTTTTTTTGAGATGGAGTCTCGCTCTGTTGCCCAGGTTGGAGGGCAGTCGCAATCTCAGCTCACTGCAACCTCCGCCTGGCAGGTTCAAGCGATTCTCCTGCCTCAGCCTCCCAAGTAGCTGGGACTACAGGCACCCGCTACCACGCCTGGGTAATTTTTGTATTTTTAGTAGAGACGGGGTTTCACCATATTGGCCAGGCTAGTCTCAAACTCCTGACCATGTGATCAGCCCGCCTCAGCCTCCCAAAATGCTGGAATTACAGGCGTGAGCCACTGCACCTGCTCTAGATGCTCTTTTTCTTTTCTTTTCTTTCCTTTTTTTTTTTTTTTTTTTTTTTTTGAGACAGAGTCTTGCTCTGTCGCCCAGGCCAGAGTGCAGTGGCACAATCTCAGCTCACTGCAACCTCCATCTCCTGGATTCAAGTGATTCTCCTGTCCCAGCCTCCCGAGCAGTTGGGACTATAGGCACCCATCACCACGCCTGGCTAATTTTTGTATTTTTAGTAGAGATAGGGTTTTGCCATATTGGCCAGGCTGGTCTCGAACTCCTGACCTTGTGATCAGCCCGCCTCAGGCTCCCAAAGTGCTGGGGTTACAGGCACGAGCCACTGCACCCAACATAGATGCTCTTTTTCTTTTTTCTTTTTCTTTTCTTTTCTTTTTTTTTTTTTTTTTTTTGAGATGGAGTCTCGCTCTGTCGCCCAGGTTGGAGGGTAGTCGCAATCTCAGCTCACTGCAACCTCCGCCTGGCGGGTTCAAGCAATTCTCCTGCCTCAGCCTCCCAAGTAGCTGGGACTACAAGCACCCGCTACCACACCTGGCTAATTTTTGTATTTTTAGTAGAGACGGGGTTTCACCATATTGGCCAGGCTGGTCTCGAACTCCTGACCGTGTGATCAGCCTGCCTCAGCCTCCCAAAATGCTGGAATTACAGGCGTGAGCCACTGCACCCGCTCTAGATGCTCTTTTTCTTTTCTTTTCTTTCTTTCTTTCCTTTTTTTTTTTTTTTTTTTTTTTTGAGACAGAGTCTTGCTCTGTCGCCCAGGCTGGAGTGCAGTGGCACAATCTCAGCTCACTGCAACCTCCACATCCTGGATTCAAGTGATTCTCCTGCCCCAGCCTCCCGAGCAGTTGGGACTATAGGTGCATGCCACCACACCCAGCTAATTTTTGTATTTTTAGTAGAGACGGGGTTTCACCATATTGGCCAGGCTGGTCTCGAACTCCTGACCTCATGATCCACCCACCTTGGCCTCCCAAAGTGCTGGGATTACAGGCATGAGCCACCATGCCTGGCCTAGATGCTCTTTTTCTAAAGCACCATAACTGTTCATACCTCCCTCCCAGCACTTATTTCACTCTGTTGTATTTGTTGTCTTTACTCCCTCACATGATTTTGAGCTTCTTGAGGTATTTATAGTTCCTGATTTTACTTCAGTTACTATCATATAGATATTTACTTTCATAGATTTGTTACTAGATATTTTGTGACATCTACACATAACTTTAATTTGTTTTCTTTTAGGTTGCATAGCAGTAGAAAAATCCCTGAATAGCCGAAACTTTAGCAAGCTCTTGCACTCTTGCCCATACCAATGTGATCGTCACAAAGTCATTGTGGAAGCTGAAGACAGATATAAAAGTGAACTAAGGAAATCACTTATCTGTAACAAAAGTAATTAATTCAGGAACTTTAAAATTGTAATTATGGCTATACCTTCTGAACTATTATCTAAAGCATTAAATATATTAAAAACTAGAGGGTAAAATAATCTTAAAAAGAAAATCTGTCTCTAAGCAACCAGTAATTCAAGATGTACCCAGGGAGTAGTCTTAGACTGTTGGTTTAAAAATTCTTCCTAATCTATCTAAGTATTCCCACTAGACAGGGGAATAAAGGAAATATACTAATGGAATTGATATGCTATTACTCGGGACGCTAAATGTGCTAAATGTTTTCCATATTTTTCAGAAATTCTGCTGACCCCACGTAGAAGACAACAACTCAGTAATGAATCTACTACCCCTGGAGGAATAAGTGAATATATTTAATTTAATTTTTTTTTTTTTTTCTTGAGACAGGGTCTGGCTCTGTTATCCAGGCTGGAGTGCAGTGGAGCAATTTCGGCTCACTGCAGCCTCCGCCTCCCAGGTTCAAGTGATTCTCCTGCCTCAGCCTCCTGAGTAGCTGGGATTACAGACATGTGCCACCACACCCTGCTAGTTTTTGTATTTTTAGTAGAGATGGGGTTTCACCATGTTGGCCAGGCTGGTCTCAAACTCCTGACCTCAAGTGATCCGCCCGCCTTGGCCTCCCAAAGTGCTGGGATTTCAGGCATGAGCCATTGCACCTGGCTGAATATATTTAATTTTTAAATGAACTTAAATTTCATATATTCCTAAGAAAGAAGAGAACAGCTGAGTTGTTCTCAGTCTCATTATTAATGGATCTTAAATGATAAACCTTGCCTCTGATGAGGGTAAGACCTTCTAATAAAAGAGACTTTCGTCTTCCCTTCATGTTGCTTGCTCACTCATTGCCTGCCAGCAGGGGAAGGAGCAGGAGGAAACTAACATTTATTAAGCACCTGCTAGGTGTTAGGTGTTGTATAGATATTATTTCCTTTAATTCCTGTAGTAATATTGTAAGTTAGATATTAATTTGCTCCTATTGTAAGGCATAATTATTAATAGTTGGTAAGTGGCAGAACTTAGATTCAAAAAGCCATTCTCCAGAAGCCCTTGTTCTATCCTCACATTTCTATTCTAAGGACAAAATTATTATGCACAAGTGCTTCAGAGAGACTTTGCGGAGGTTTTTGTTCATAACTATAGTGCTTGAAACAATAAAAATTGAAGAGACAAATAGTATAAACCTTAAAACTCTGCTTAAAAAATAAAAATGCCTCTTAAACAATTAGTTAATTTATGGGAATTGTTATTTAACTATAGGGTTAACATTTCACATTGATCACCATTTCCGATGTATCAGAAACCTAAATAACATCATCATTTTCTTTTATTCGTACGGAGTTAATACCTGCAGACTAAAATAGGTTGGATATATTAATTAGTAACATCTATAGAGCCACTCTGTTATTTAGACATTTGGATGTCATACATTCAAGAAGCATTTTGCCACATATATTTATTTGGCTATTTTCACTGCCAAAACTTTCAAGGAAATTTCAAATTTGCTTTTTATATCTGAGTCTTTTTCTAGATTAAAAGTTCTGCATGCAAATTATAATTAAGTATAATACCACTACAGATAAGCCCACTTTCTGAAGTAATGTTTTCTATAGTAATTGTTAGAAAATGGGTGTTTTTTCATAGAAACATCATGCACTTGGAGATCTTGTTCTTGACAAGGGCTTGGCATCAAATTAATAATAAGTGTTTTTCAGCAACATGTCTTCAAAGCAAGTACATAACAATGAAAAATATGCTGTAATCTATTTGCATATTAAAATAATTTGCAGAACTTCATGAAATGTGCATAATAATGGTTATACAATGATTATATACAGGGGTCCTATATACTGTTAAGTGACATTGAGCTCAGAAAAACATACTTTTTTTTTGTAGGTAAGACTTGCTTTGGCTAAAACCAAATAATCTGGCCTACTTTTTAGAATTTAGAAAGGAACCTTGAGAAAGTAGTGATTCTTACATCTCTTTCACAAGCCGGCCAGGAATATTTGGTATGTTGCCATTTTTTCCCCCTCTTGATAAACTTAACCTTTTTTTAGGATACTCACCACCATTCATTTAACTATACTTTATACTCAAATGTGAGCGCATTCTGAGAAGGGACCACCGTCCTAAGCATTTACAGATTTCCGCAAGGCTCTATTTCAGGATGGATTGGTGTTTTGAGAGGGCTTGAAAAATAAAAGAGTCCTTAGAATTAAGCCCTCTTGCCCATTTTCCCTTGCTCTTCCCTAATACCTAATATTAAGAGGAGCACTAAAGAAGTCACAGAGTGGGGAGCTTGGGGTGTAGAGAGCTGCTTCCTTCTTCCAGGCTGCTCAGTACTCTGCTGTAGGAATCTTTGAGGATTTGGGCACAGATATTATGTATAAAAGTCAGGGAGATGGCAGCCACAATGGAAAAGTGGGGCTTTACATGATCAACTCCAGGGTTCAATATCCTGAAAGTTATAGTAACCAATCTAGTCCTGATTATTATGGGTTCAAATCATTTAGCAAGGGGAGTTGAAACCTATTTCTTGGATAGCCACAGTTTTCCAGTACACCCAAAATGAAGGAATAATTTCATTGATAAGTTTTGAGATAGTTTTACCAATAATTTTTTTCTCTCAACAAGTATTTATTGACTACCTACTGTTCTAAGCACTGGGGATACAATGGTGAATAAAATAGATCAAAATTGCTGCCCTCATGGAGCTTACATTCTAAATAATACTATTAAGTAATAATCAGACATTATTTACACTGATATCTCAACCTTCTGCTGGGAAGATTTTTTCATCTGTTTTAAAAGGTCTGAACTGTGGCTCTTAGAGGTAAACAAATGGCTGTCTTGGCCTGCAAGGGCAAGATTTTCTAAGGGTGACCCAGGACAACTGCACCCAGTACTACGAAAGTAAATAACAGCCTCAAGTGGAAATACAAAAAACTTCTCCTCACCAGCATCTACCCACAATGATAACATGAGATAATAATGAATGAAAAAGTTTAAAGAAAACTATTTCCTAGTAATCATCACCAGAAAATATTTGTTTATAGATACCAACTGTATATTCTTTCTTTATAGAAAGTATCCCTTAAAAACCAAAGTTAAAAACTTCCTTCCCCATTGTGCAGCCTATATTTTGAGTTTTGATCTAGCTGACCACGTGTTTTTAAAAGCAAATTTCAAAAGACCCTTATTCTTTTTTTTTTTTTTTTTTTTTTTTTGAGATGGAGTGTCGCTCTGTCGCCCAGGCTGGAGTGCAGTAGCGCGACCTCAGCTCACTGCAGGCTCCGCCTCCCGGGTTCACGCCATTCTCCTGCCTCAGCCTCTCTGAGTAGCTGGGACTACAGGCGCCCGCCACCACGCCCGGCTAATTTTTTGTATTTTTAGTAGAGACGGGGTTTCACCGTGGTCTCGATCTCCTGACCTCGTGATCCGCCCGCCTCGGCCTCCCAAAGTGCTGGGATTACAAGCGTGAGCCACCGTGCCTGGCCAACCCTTATTCTTAAAAATATTATCAAACCTAATATTTAACAAGTGTTGATATTCTTTTCTATTCTATCAAGTTATGGAGCCCTTTGGGAAGACTGTATCTGTAAGATACGTAAGCTGCTTTTATTTTTATTTATTTATTTTGAGACAGAGTCTTGCTCTGTCACCCAGGCTGTAGTGCAGTGGTGTGATCTCAGCTCACTGCAACCTCTGCCTCCCGAGTTTAAGCAATTCTTGTGCCTCAGCCCCCCGAGAAGCTGGGACTACAGTCATGTGCCACCATGCCTGGCTACTTTTTGTATTTTTGGTAGAGAGAGGGTTTGCCACATTGACCAGGCTGGTCTCGAACTTCTGACCTCAAGTAATCCACCTGCCTCAGCCTCCCAAAATGCTGGGATTATAGGCGTGAGCCACCGTGCCTGGCCGGTAAGATGTTTGTTAACTGTCCTCAGGAATGTTGAATTAACAATCAAATGTTTATAAACTTTTGTTTCTTGATTGAAAGATGTTGTATTACTACTGTCAAGTTATAATTACTGAAGAAGTCACAGTGATAGCAACTAGCTTAATATTAGGCACTCAGGTTTTTAAAATTGAAGTGGGTTTCCACATGATGAGAAGCCCTGGCATTTCTCACTCTATAGTTTATATCCTTAGGTGTAAGTTAAGCATATCCAAATAAGCACTTATTTGCATCTCAGGACCTTTGTTCAGCAAATACTAATATATTCTACAATTCTAATTACAGAAAAAAGAAGAATTCGCAAAAACTTTACTGAAGCAGAAGTAAATTACCTTTTCAATGGAGTTAAGAAAATGGGAAATCACTGGAATTCAATTTTGTGGTCTTTCCCCTTTCAGCAAGGACGGAAGGCTGTGGACCTTGCTCACAAATACCACAAGCTGACCAAACGCCCCACATGTGCAGCTTCTTGATTGAAAGAAGACTGTCAGTTTTTAGTTTGGATTCTTAAAATACAGGGCCTTGAAAGATACATTTAAAGTATTTTTCTAAACTCTCATGAGAAGGAATGTGGAAATGAGGATACAGTTTTCATTAAACAGTTTTTGTGATGCTGAAACTCATCAAATTACAATGATTTATAAAGCAAATATATCTTCAGTGTACAGATTAGTAAGAAAATTCCTTCATAAAATCAAACATTTGTTTAGGAATATGCTTTTATTTTTCCTTAAGCTTAAAGGACACAGAGAAAAGAATTAGCCTTTGAATGTTATTTGACATTATATTGCCATAAATACTATGTGAGACATTTGGATTTTAGTATTTTTATATGGTACAAAAGTCCCTCCCCAGAATTCAGAAAGAATAGTTCCCCAAGCTATTTAACTAAGGTTCCCACACACTGAATCAATATTTGACATTTTGCTAATTAAAATGATTCTTTGGCTGTGGTGGTGGCCCATATTTGTAATCCTAGCACTTTGGGAGGCCAATGTGGGAGGATCACTTGAGGCAAGGAGTTTGAGACCAGCCTGGGCAACATAGTGAGACCCCTATCTTTACAAAAAAAATTAAAAATTAGCTGGATGTGGTGGCATGCCCCCGTGGTCCTAGCTACTTGTGAGGCTGAGGTGGGAGGATCGCTTGAGCCCAGGAGTTCAAGGTTGTAGTTAGTTATGAGTGTTTCACTGTACTGTAGCCTGGACGAGTGCAAAACCCTATCTCTTAAAAAAGTTTCCTCCTCTTTTGTTTACTGTAGTATCCTAGAGGAAAAAAAAAAAAGTTTCTTCTTCTAAAGACTAATTATGCAGTTGCTTTGAATACTCCCACATTGTATAGTCAGGTTCACTTCTTTTTGGTGTATGTTTATTTGCTTTAGCTTTTCAGAAATGTCTACACTTTCCTCTCTTCTCCCTCTGTATCTTTATCCTTCATATTGATGAGCCCTAGTTACTTCATGTTGCAGCAGAACAATGTCTTGTCCCCTTATGAGTTTAGTCACTGACCACTGGATACCTCTGTCTTTGCAAAATGTGTCCAGAAATGTCACCCTAAGAAATCCAGTCTGACTGGCATGGGGGGCTAGCTTCTTTGTTAGCATCAGTGAGGTTTTATGGGTTCTACCCTAAGATGTTTCTTGGCATTCTACATGACCAACTCTTAGATTATAGTTAATACAGTAATGACGTTTAGATTATAATTTTTATTTCAAATAATTTCCTATCCTATTCCTATGCATTTTTAAACTCAATTTTACTTTATTTGACAGAGTCTTACTCTGTCGCCCAGGCTAGAGTGCAGTGGTGTGATCTCACTGCAGCCTGTCTCCTGGGTTCAAGCAATTATCGTGCTTCAGCCTCCCAGGTAGCTGGGATTACAGGTGCATGCCACCATTCCTGGCTAATTTTTTTTTTTTTTTTTTTTGTATTTTTAGTAGAGATGGGGTTTGGCCATGTTGGCCAGGCTGGTCTGGAACTCCTGACCTCAAGTGATCCGCCAGCCTCGGCCTCCCAAAGTGCCGGGATTACAGGTGTGAGCCACCGTACCTGGCCTTCCTATGCTTTTTTGTTAAACTCTTCCACAGGACTTTAATAGTTCCTGCTAATTCAACTTGTTAAGATTTAGTCTCTGCTCAGTTTGTCATGCAGTAGATAAGGCAACCCTTCCTGCTTCAGGTCATCCACAACTTCCATGACGGCTGCTGTATTCTTATCCAAGTCACTGATGGCACCCTGAGTTTGCTGGCCAGGGCAGGAGGTTTTGGCAGGCCCCTAGCAGCCTCATCTGCTGGTCCCTCTTCATCAGCCACCTCTGGGCTAGTCTTTAATAAGCCTCAATGCTATCATCCAGCATTGATTTCACTTTCGCGTCGAAGACGTGAATTGTCAAATGCCCTTTTGAAATCTGCATTTGCTATATCTGCAGCATCCGCCTACCTGGTACTCCTGCAAAAAAGAAAGATACTGTGCAAATCTGGTACTCTCTTTTCCTTTAATGTTTAATCACAAAATTTCACTTAGTGCTGATTAAGCTCACTGGCCTGTAATTTTCAACTCCATCTTCTGTCCTGTGAAAATTCAGCACTGCTTGCCCTTTTAGGACTTCTGGCACTTTGCCAGATTTTCCCAGCTTACCAAGGGAGGAACTCAGTGGGTTTTCACTCTCGTCTTGTTTAAACCTTACATCCAGTTTGGCAGATGATGTGCCCATTTGTTTTATCCCGTAATTCATGCTGCCAGATTTTTTGGCATCAGGATCACAATCCTACTCATCTGAAACCTACTTAGGTGGTGCTTTTCTGCCACATTCCACTTCCTTGTGATATTTAGAAATGTCTTGTTAGCCTGTTTCCATAGAGAATGGCAAGAGCCCTCAAGTAGAGGCCACACCTAAAATTAAGCTTGAAAATGGAATGTTTTTCCTTCGGTTACTCTCCGCTCTTTCCCTTTTCCATCCCCTTCCCTTTTGTTTTCCTCCCCGCTCTGCGCTTGCCAGCTGGCCCCCAAGGAAATTAAGGGCTCCTCTTCTGGTGTGAAATGCTGGCTCCCTGAAAACATCATTTTAAAAAGCATGTTAATAAAGCAAAGCCAAGTGTATTATGCACTGCGGTCAAGAGCACTACCTCACAGTCTTTAGTCTTCGGAGGAGGGGGAAAAGCAGGATATTTATGAGGATTCTGGGGTCTTCCTTAAGGCTAGTCTTTCAATGCAGGGCTTGAGTAGGGTTAGGCCAAGTTCATGATATAATGGTCCAAGGTTGGGGAAAAAATTAGAAGTACCGAATGTTATCTTCCAGCCTTGGGTCCTTGGGTGGGTTTCTTAAATCTTTTGAGCTTCAGGTTCCTCATCTGTGAAAGAGTTAGATAAGATTCAGTGAGATAATGTGTGACTGGCACATAGTGAGCTCTAGATAAATGGCGCTTTTGTGTCCATCAGTCTCATTCCCAAAGCCTAGGCTTTCGGGTCGGTCATCCGGCTGCCCGACCCGCGACGGCACAGGGGAATCGGCGAGCATGGCGGGGCGCTGCGCTGCGCCCCTCAGCCGGCAGAGGCCGCCAGCCCGCCCTCGGTCCGGACGGTGCCCGCGCCTGCCACTGCCTCCCCGCGCATGGCTGCCCCGGCGGCTGCCTGACCGCCGCCCGCCACCTCGGCGGCCTCGCAACCCGTGGGAGCCCGTGGCCATCGCAAACCTAGAGGACACGTTGGGCGGCGCAGTCGCCGCGGCAAGGTCGGCGGGCGGCGCGGCGCGGGGGACGGCGAGCGGGGGACGGCCCGGCCGGGGTCCTCGCGGGTCCTCGGCGGGCCCGGGGGAGGGCCCTCTTTGTGGCTGCAGTTGGCAAGATGGCGCCGGTGGGGGTGGAGAAGAAGATGCTGCTAGGTCCCAACGGGCCCGCGGTGGCGGCCGCCGGCGACCTGACCAGTGAGGAGGAGGAAGGCCAGAGCCTATGGTGAGGACGCGGGCGGTCGGGCCGGGCCGTGGGGGGCGCGACCTCTGGGCCGGACCGTCGGACACAGTGAGGGGCCGTCGCGAGCCGGGCCATCCCAGCCCGGCCCGGGGTTGACCACTCTTGCCATTGTCGCCACAGGTCCTCCATTCTGAGCGAAGTGTCCACCCGCGCCAGGTCCAAGCTGCCGTCCGGCAAGAACATCCTGGTCTTCGGTGAGCGCCGGCGGCGGGGCGTTGCCCCAGGTCGCTGGGGTGGGCGAGGCGGGCGCCCCTCCCACAGGTCCCCGCCTTCCCCTTTCCAGCCGCCTGCCCGCAGCCTGGCGGGAAAGGGACCGTCGGCCCTGGCCGGGCAGCTGGAGAGTGGCCAAGCCTCCCCCGCCTGAGAGTGGGATGTTGCCCTCTTTGGAGAGCCTAGTGGTGCTCTGGGGTTGTCGGCACATCGTTTCAGTCACTTGGCCTTCTGTGCCTTCATAGCCTCGACGGTTACCAAATTGAGGTCGTGGAGAGGGGAGCTAGTAGATGAGGTTAGGTGGAGAAGGTGGGAGAACGAGGTGACCTGGGCTCGGAGCTGTGGGGAAATGACCACGGGAGCCTTCTTTGAGCCTCATCAGTAGTGCATAGTCCGAGGTTTTAGGGACTTTGCAGAGGACAGTCAGCACTGGGGACGTTTCCTGCATTATGCCAGCCCTCACTGCTAGGTTACCTGAGTCAGATCCCTTACTCCCTCTGGCCTCACTCTCCTCAAGTGAGGGAGTTTGGGTACATTCACACAGCAAGTCCATTTGTTGCTTGGGACCTGTGGGCTGGGCACTGGCTCAGCATAGGCGACTCTTAAACACTATAGAAGAATCTCAGTCTAGTGGAAGATAGATGTATTGGTGATTGCATTGCACCAGGCCGATTATTGTGGAAGCATTACACTGCTTAGAGCTGTTGAAGGAGGATGATTTGGGGGTTGAGTATTTTGCAAAAAAGTGTCAGTATGCAGGGACACAGATGACAAGAGGGTGTGGGGTTTGGAAACTGCTAGAAGCGCCTTGTGGTTGGTGGCTGCTAAGGTAAGTTGGGGGCAGATTGTGGGAAGGCTGAAGAGTTAGTGCTGTTTCCTGAAGTTCTCTGATTTTCAAAGGCCTTTTGTCTCACCTCCATCCCCCAATTCTCATGGGAATCACTGCCTTGGTAGTTTTCCTACTGTTAGAAGAGAATGTGTGACCTTCCTCAGGAATTGACTGTGGTAGGTAATACCGGACCCTTAGAGATCTTCAAGAAGTGGGGGATCGGATCACCAGATCGGAGTTTTAGAAAGAACACTGCCTGCAGAGGGACAGTAGCTCAAAATGAGCAGATACTAAAGTCAGGCTGACAGGTACTCACCGTGGTCTGGATGCAGAGGGCCTGAATAAGGTAGAGGCATTGGAGATGGAGAGGAGGTCTTTGATCTTGGACTGACTGACTGCCTTTCAATTCTCATGTTGTGTAATTCCATATTATTAAATGCCAGAAGTGCCTAGTAATGTTTGGCGATAGTTCTCCTTGGTGTTTAAGGATCGGGGAGAGGGGGTGTTGTTTGGGTGGAGGGAGATGAAGAAGTGCTTAATAATTAACTGAGATTGTACTAAAGAGTTTTGCTAGGTCTATAATTATTTTTGTCAGTTTCTTAGCCTTCAGAATGTTTGTGAAGGAGATGTACTAAAATCAAAAGTGAATAACTTCCATTCTTCACCATCGTGAAGCAGGATCAGACTTTTTTTTAGTTCACAGTACCTGGACTTTTAGGTTAATTGTATCATATTTTGAAGATTTCTTGTTTTTCTTGTGGTGAAAGTTTGTCTTGTGAGAAACTAACCCTACCTTTTACTTTCACTTCTCCAAATGCATGTCTTATAAATTATAGATAGGGCCTGTGGACCTGCCTCATTATTTCCCTTGTGAAGTAAGGATAACTGCAGTAGAATGTCATTTTAGATCTTGGAATTTGCTGCCTTTACTACTCTCTCCTCCCCACCCTCCCAACCACTTTGTTTATGAAAGCAGGTGAGACTTCAACAGCAGACTTTGCATGAAATTCTTAGTTGCTTCTTGTCATGTGAGTGTCACGCCTCCCATCCTTGCCCGGAGTAAACAGTACACCTTTGTCTTGCAAACATCCTTTGTAGGTGAAGATGGTTCTGGTAAAACAACCCTCATGACTAAACTACAAGGAGCTGAGCATGGCAAAAAAGGAAGAGGCCTAGAATATCTCTACCTCAGCGTCCATGATGAGGACCGAGATGGTGAGTGAAGCATTGATCCCATGGTAAGGGAGTGTATGCAGGACTCTGACTGCTTCCTTGGGTGCAGTTCCTGCAACATGGCCAGGCATTCTCAGTTTTCTGTTTGGTTCTCAGAGAGTTAATCACAGAATAGATGAAGTACGTATCTTTTGCAGAACTTAACCCCCTTTATAGAGTATGTTAGCAAAATTGGGGAATGGGACACTTAGCTGTTGCTCTGGCTAGCCTGCCTTTAAAAAGAGATACTGAAGATAAATTTTTACTTACCCATAAAGGTGATAAGAAAGATTTTTTAAAGCTTTGCAGTTTTATATGAGAGAAATGCTTGGCTGTCCTGGGGACCATTGTTACTCTGCCTGGTTCTAGTAGAGAATCCAAAGTTGGTGTGGTTTTGAGTGTAACAATTTAACATATGTTAATAGGAGAGTTTCCTGAATCTCTTTGTGACAGTTTAGAAATGGTAATTTCTGCTGGATTTGGTGACTCCTGCCGTAATCGCAGCTACTCAGGAGGCTGAGGTGGGAGGATCACTTGAGGCCAGGAGTTGGGGACTGCAGTGAGCTGTGTTATACACTCAAGCCTGGGTGTGACAGAGCGAGACCGTCTCTGTTTTTTAAAAAAGAATGAAAGAAATGCCCATTTTCTGTGTTTCTTCTGGTAGAGGAGTAGATGCTCAGAGGTGGTAATATTCTTTAATTCCTCATCTTTAAAACGTGAGTAGTAATAGTTTGTGCTTAGGATGATTAAAAGCACATGATAAACACTCTCAAAAGGATTACATATAATTTTAAAATGTTTTCTTACAAGTGTAATTGTGAGTTGGAGTAATGGTTTTGGGTTACAACTGCTCAGTAATGCCTCCTTTATAATCTTTTGGTTTTATGTTAGATCTTTTTTTTTTTTTTTTTTTTTTGAGACAGGGTTTTACTCTGTCACCCGGGCTGGAGTACAGTGGCTCAGTCTCGGCTCATTGCAACCTCTGCCTCCCAGCCTCAGGTCATCCTTCCACCTCAGCCTCCTAAGTAGCTGGGACCATAGATGTGTGCCACCATACCCGGCTAATTTTTGTACAGATGGGGTTTCACTATGTTGGTCAGGCTGGTCTCGAACTCGTGAGCTCAAGCAGCCCACTTGCCTCAGCCTCTCAAAGTGCTGGAATTACAGGCATGAACCACTGCGCCCAGCCTATGTTAGATCTTTTCAGTGATTCGAAAATAAATAACCATTGGTACCTAGGTTGGTTGGTTGGTTGATTTTTTTGGTAGAAAAGTTATCTGTATAACCTAAAGATGAAGTGTATTCACTAAATTACTTTCTTTAGGGCGGGCGTGGTGGCTGACGTCTGTAATCCTAGCACTTCGGGGAGGCTGAGGCGGGTGGATCACTTGGGATCAGGAGTTCAAGACCAGCCTGGTCAACTGGGTGAAACCCCATCTCCACTAACAATACAAAACATAAGCCAGGTGTGGTGGTGCATGCCTGTAGCCCCAGCTACTCTGGAGGCTGAGGCATGAAAATCGCTTGAACCCAGGAGGTGGAGGTTGCAGTGAGCCGAGATTGCCCCACTGCACTCCAGCCTAGGCGATAAAGCGAGACTCCATATTAAAAAAAAAATTACTTTCTTTATATTTGCCTTTACTCATTTAAACAGTAAAGATTATGATGTATGGGCGATTATATAATGAAGGCTGATCCTACCATCTCTAGTCCCCCATTTCCTTATTGCTAAAATGACAAAGTTGAACCAAGGTCCTTTCCAGCACCGTAATTCTACCATCTCCAAGAGCTGTTTAGTAGAGGGCATAGGTGGCTGGGTGCAGTGGCTCACACCTGTAATCCCAACACTTTAGGAGGCTGAGGCAGGCAGATCACCTGAGGTCCATTTGAGACCAGCCTGGCCAACGTGGTAAAACCCCATTTGTACTAAAAATACAAAAATTAGCAGGCATGGTGGCGCATGCCTGTAATCCCAGCTACCCAGAAGGCTGAGGCAGGAGAATCGCTTCAACCTGGGAGGTTGCAGTGACTGAGATTGTGCCACTACACTCCAGCCTGGGCAACGGAGTGAGACTCCATCTCAAAAAAAAAAAAAAAAATGTCGAGGGCATGGGTAAGAGTCTCTTGTGTAAGAAGGACAGAGGCATTTGGGTACTCATCTAGGCCCACTGGAGTCTACATACAGGGCTGCTGAGCCTGGCCAGAGGATCTCACATGTCTTGAGTCTTTTGCTTCCTGTCTTTTTTGGACAGCATGGTTACTGTGGAAAGAGCTGTGGCTTGGAGCCAGACAGAACTGGTTCAGAATGCCATGCCTGTAGTCAGTAGTTGTGTGGCTTTGGGTAACTAACTTAACCACTCTGTACTTGAGTTGCCTCATTTGTAGAATGGGGTAATGGTGCCTATACAAAATGATACAGGGTGTATCAGGTGTAACAGTGCTTGAGACATGGTGATAGCTCTAGTACCCTTTTTTTTCTTTTGGAAGTGTAAAACATGATGTAGATAATCTGTGAATCTCTATAGCCACTTCTGCTTCAAGATACCCTAAGCATATTTCATGCCAGAGCATCGTGTTGACCACATTTATTTGCCTTTAAGTATATTTTAACTTACATACCAATTTTTTTAAAGTTACCTTAAAAACTTCTTGGTCTCTGCATTTGTTGGATTTTTTTAGGCCACCCACTTGCAAGTTCCTGTTTGATGGAAGAATTGCCCTTATCTGTTGTTAATGGTACATTTTCCAGCCCTAGTCTTTCTTATTGTGTGGTGTGATTGAGTTATAAATACACACTTTGCAAGCAGTTACCCAGGTAGAGAAAATAGTCTCTGGCTTGTACCTAGTTTGTGGTAGGATGTGACATGTCAAAGGACCTCTGCCTCCAGGTTTGGGGGCATCTGTTTAATGCTACACGTGGTGTGATCTCCAAGCACATGGGTGAGTTATGTGTAGTGGGCAGTGGGGAGAGAGGCTGAAAAAAGGAACCATGCCTGTGGATGGGTAGGCATTAAAACCCACAGACTTTGGGTACAGAGCAGTATTTTTGAGGACATTCACAGAACCCAAACTAAAGCCACTAAAATAGAATTTGAAAGTATTGCTAGATTTAGATACTTTATACTGTTGACACAAAGTCATGAATATAAATTTTTTTGTAGCATGTTAATTGCTTATATAAAAAAGGTAGTTAATAGAAGATAGGTTTTTTTTTTTTAAGTATATTTTTCTAAAAGAGGAAGATTGGGTTTTGTTTGTTTTGTTTTCTTTATTTTTTTCTTTTTTTGAGACAGGATCTGGCTCTGTCATCTAGGCTGGAGTACAGTGGCGTTATCTTGGCTCCCTGCAGCCTCCACCTCCTGAGCTCAAGCAATCCTCCCTCCTCAGCCTCCTGAGTAGCTGGGACTACAGGCACATGCCACCAAGCCTGGCTAATTTTTGTATCTTTTGTAGAGATGGGGTTTTGCCATGTTGCCCAGGCTGGTCCTGAACTCCTGAGCTCAAGTGATCCATCCGCCTTAGCCTCCCAAAGTGCTGGGATTACAGGCGTGAGCCACCCGCGCCCTGCTGGTTTTAAAGTATATTTTGGAATTATGTTGAAAAAGAAGCTAATAGGCCAGGTGTGGTGGCTCACGCCTGTAATCCCAGCACTTTGTGAGGCTGAGGTGGGCGGATCCCTTGAGCCCAGGAGTTTGGGACCAGCCTAGACAACGTGGTGAAACCCCATTTCTACTAAAAGTACAAAAATCAGCCAGTATGGTGGCACACAACTGTAATCCCAGCCACTCAAGAGCCTGAGGCATGAGGATCGCCTGAACCTGGGAGGCGTGGGCTGCAGTGAGCTACACCAGTCTAGGCACACCCCTACACCACACCACTACACTCCAGTCTAGGCAACAAAGCAAAACTCATCACAAGAAGAAAAAGTATTAATAGTTAATAAAATATTTTTGATGATAGTTCTCAAGGTACTTTTATAAAAAATAGTTCTGCCGGGCACGGTGTCTTGTGCCTGTAATCCCAACAAGGCTGAGGCGGGCAGATCACCACCGGTCAGGAGTTCGAGACTAGCCCAGCCAACATGGTGAAACCCGGTCTCTACTAAAAATGCAAAAATTAGCTGGGCGTAGTGGTGCACTCCTGTAATCCCAGCTACTCAGTAGCTGAGGCAGGAGAATCAAAGCCTCAGAGTAGGAGATTGCAATAAGTTGAGCTTGCACCACTGCATTGCAACCTGGGTGACAGACGGAGACTCCATCTCAAGAAATAAAAATAAATAAAAAATAGTTCTCAAAGATAACTGAAAATTTCTAAAAATATATTATAAATTTGGCCGGGCATGGTGATTCATGCCTATAATCCCAGCACTTTGGGAGGCTGAGGCGGGCAGATTGCTTGAGGTCAGGAGTTCGAGACCAGCCTGGCCAACGTGGTGAAACCCCATCTGTACTAAAAATACAAAAATTAGCCTGGCGTAGTGGCACATGCCTGTAGTCCCAGCTACTTGGGAGGCTGAGGCAGGAGAATCGCTTGAACCTGGGTGGCAGGGAGGGGTGGCGGCGGTTGCAGTGAGCCAATATCGTGCCACTACACTCCAGCCTGGGTGATAGAGTGAGACTCCATCTCAAATAAATGAATCAATTTGGAGAATTGTCTTCGGTAGTTAGATCATCCTGGTATTCATTTGGAACCACGTTTCATTAAATCTTAGCACTTGCACATTTGTGTGAATGTATTTTAATAGAAAACAAAAAATATATACAAAGTAGAGAGTGGTATCATGAGCCACAGTGTACTTGTCACCTTGCTTCAACAATTACCAGTTCTGGCTGGGTGCACTGGCTCAGGCCTATAATCCCAGCACTTTAGAAGGCTGAGGCAGGAGCATTGCTTGAGCCTGGGAGTTCGAGACCAGCTTGGGCAATATCAGGAAACCCTGTCTCTACAAAAAATTTAAAAATTAGCTGGGCATGGTGGCTTGCGCATGTAGTCCTAGCTACTCGGAAGGCTTAAGTGGGTGGATCACTAGCCCAGGAAATTGAGAGTGCAGTTGCCACTGCACTCCAGCCTGGGTGTCTCAGACCCTGTCTCAAAAATAAATACATACATACATACCAGTTCTTGATCAATTTTATTTCAACTGTACTTTTACTCTTTGCTCTATTTACTCCCCACTAGATGATTTTGAAGCAGATTTCAGACATTAAATTTTATCTATGTATACTGCCATAAGGACGTCTAAGATAAGGATTTTTTAAAAACATAACCATATTATTATCATAACAAAAAATTACTAATTCCCCAATATAATTAGGCATCTGGTAATTCATACCTCAATTTATGTAAGTGATGATTTTATCTTCACATTTAAATACAAAGGTTCTGTCTCTTTGGCATCCTTTATAGTATATGAATGCATTGTTTAGTGTGACCAGCACAAGAAGGGCTTGTTTAAACATAGGCTCTTCAGCACAGCTCACTGCTTCACTGATTGCTGTTATCTTAGGATGATGGATTATTTAGATTGTGGCATAGTTGACCAGTGAACATTAGTATCTTTTGGTTCTTATTGAAAGCTAAGATACCCTTACTCTTTTTTTTTTTTTTTTTTTTTTTTTTGAGACCAAGTCTCATTCTGTCATCCAGGCTGGAGTGCAGTGGCACGATCTCGACTCACTGCAACCTCTGCCTCCCTCCCGGGTTCAAGTGATTCTCCTACCTCAGCCTCCCAAGTAGCTGGGATTACAGGCGCCTGCCACCATGCCCAGCTAAATTTTGTATTTTTAATAGAGACGGGTTTCACCATGCTGGCCAGGCCGATCTTGAACTCCCGATCTCGTGATCTGCTCGCCTCGGCCTCCCAAAGTGTGGGGATTACAGGCGTGAGCCACCATGCCGGTCCGATACCCTCACTCTTTGTAGACATTTTGGAAACCTTTTTAGGTGTGAACACTTCCTATATTACCGTAGTTTTGTTTGTTTGTTTGTTTTTGAGACGGACTCTCATTCTATCGTGCATTGGCACAATCTCAGCTCATCGCAACCTCTACTTCCTGGGTTCAAGCAATTCTCCTGCCTCAGCCTCCTAAGTAGCCGGGATTACAGGCGAGTGTCATGATTCCCGGCTAATTTGTTTTGTACTTTTAGTAGAGATGGGGTTTTGCCATGTTGGCCAGGCTGGTCTTGAACCCCTGACCTCAAGTGATCCCCCTGCCTCAGCCTCTCAAAGTGTTGGGATTACAGGTGTGAGCCACCATGCCTGGACCCTATATTACTGTAGTTTTAAAGGCACCAGGACCAAGGATTGCTGTCTACTGAGCACTTGGGCACTTTTTGGTTTGGATTTCCAAATTTTGCATTCTATTTAGAATTCATAGTTGACACCTTCAAGATCTTCCTGATGTGTCTGTTTCTACAGCTGTGCTGATGGTCACCGTCAGGTGGTAACTAGCTTCATTCACTTCTTTTCTCAGATCACACGCGCTGCAATGTGTGGATTCTGGATGGAGACTTGTACCACAAAGGCCTGCTGAAATTTGCAGTTTCTGCTGAATCCTTGCCAGAGACCCTCGTCATTTTTGTTGCAGACATGTCTAGACCTTGGACTGTGATGGAATCTCTGCAGAAATGGGCTAGTGTTTTACGTGAGCACATTGATAAAATGAAAATTCCACCAGAAAAAATGAGGGAGCTGGAACGGAAGTGTGAGTAAAATACAATTTTCTTAATTGGGAAATTCACTAGTCTCTTTAGATGGTTCGAATCACTTTCCTTTTCCCAATCCTAGAGGCTTCCCTTGCTTTGTGGTTTTGTTTTTTTTGCACCATTTATTTCAGAGTTCCTCTTGTAAACTCAGTAGTCAAAAGTATTCAAAGCAGTCTTTAACTCAAGTGTCACAAGTTGAAGAAAACAAATCAATATTTATTATCTTCATTGGTTTCCATTTCAAATAAGAGTTCTTCCCTCACTCCCTAAAATGTGTTAAGTTCTGTGGATCTCTGTGCTTTTCTGTTACTCTCTGTCTGCTGAGTTAACATCAGAGGATGTGAGGGTTTGGTGTGGTCTCTGCAGCTTGAGTTCACTGCCCTGGAATTCCATTAAGGCCCTATGGACCCTCATGTTGGCAGGCTTAGAGGAAGTCCTAAAAAAGACAAAGCTTTCAGCTCCTTAGTTCATTTTGGAATCCAGTAAAATATGATTTTAGTTAGAAATAGGAGGGTTTTTTTTTTTTTTTTTTTTGTAATTAACATGAAAGGTTATTTTAAGACTAAGGACATCCAAGCCCTTTTGACAACAAAGAACTTTCAAATTAAAGGAAGTTTGTTTGGGTTTTTTTTTCCTTAATCTGGTTCAGAAGCTTGTTTTTCCTTTCCCTTGCTTCTGTGCAGTTACATCATCTTCTGTCCACTTGGCAGGGAAATGGGAGGGGCAGGGGCTGGAGCCATGGCAGCAGCAGCAGCCGTCCTGGCCAGGGCAAGTTTGACCCAGCCTGGCATATTTCCACAGGATGACATCACCCCCTCTGGTGAATTAATGAGGGCCTCTCGGGCATGGCACACGAGATCTTCACACTTACTGGCAGAATGGTTCAGAAATTTTGATGCGCTTTTGAAATCAAATTTCTAGCAGTGTGTTTTCTGTCCCGTACTTCATCTTGCTTCTGTCCCACGTTGGCTGAAACAATGAGTTTAACATTGCATTCTTCGGTTTGTTGTGCATGTGTATATTTCCCTGGTCACCCGCATGTGTACTACTGTGATTGTTATGCAGCTCAGCTCATGTGTCTTCAACCACTGACCTTTCTAGATAATGCCTCTTTTTCCCTGAAATAGAGCCCTTAAGGACAACTTCTCTGAATAGTTCTGAGTCTGAAGACCTGCTTTCATCCACTGCACAGACAGCTTTGTGCCCAGATGAGTGGGCTAATGCACTGGCGACTTCAGTTCTCTGAAGCTGTTTTCTTAGAGTGATAACCTTGTAGAGATCTGTTAAGAGAGAAAAGAGAGAGATTGAGCCAATATTGTTTTTTCCCAGATAGGGAAAGTGTCTGCCCTATACTGTACCAGGTACCAGGTACTGTTCTATGTGCTGGAGATACAGTAAATAAAATGCCTGCTCCTGGGGAGCTTAAATTTCCATGAAACACTGAATTTATTTTGTGATTTAGTCATTGATGGCTGTTATTTAGGATTAGACTCAGCTGCATGTGACATAAAACCTGAGATAATATAATGGCTTAAATAAGACTGAGGGTTATTTCTCTCTTGTAAATGAAATCTAGAAGTGTAGGTAGTTGAGGACTGGAAATTAGAGCCCTGGGAAGACAGCTGGAGGACCTTGCTCCTTTGTGCTTACTGCTTTGTCATTTCTAGGGTGTGGTTCTCTTCCTCCTAACAGAGAGCTCTAGCCTTCACATCCGTGTTCCAGTCAGCAGGATGGAAGAAGAGAAATGCAGGGCTGCAGGGGCTGCTGCCTCTTAAGGAGGCTGGGATATGTAATCTTTACTTTGGGTTGCCATGTGTTCTTAATATCAAAGTTCAGTTTGGTTATAAGGAGGAAGAGGAGAGAGGACACCGTAGAGCAGCTAGCAATTGCTGGAACCATGTCTCATGACTCTGGTTGGTTTTCCATTGGCCTGTCTGCCATCACCACCCCTTCTCAGATGTTTAGAATGGTAGCCATGTCTTTGTGTTGTATGTTGGAGGAGCCTTTGTTAATACTGGGTTTAGGTTACATTTTAATAAAGCAGTTGGCTATCCTCTTGCCCAGAGGACTCTTGCTTTCCAGATTAATTGGACTCCAGATATTATATGGAATGAGTGAAGGGCTGTTATTCAACCTAGTTTCCAGTCCAACACCAGTCTCCAGTCTTCTGATTTTGGAAAGCTGCTCCATGGCTGGCCACTCTCTTAGGGTTAGGTTCCCAGTGGTTTTGTGTCTGTGGCAGCTGTTTGGCTGCAGGGATCATCTGAGTGAGAGGGAAAGCATCCCCTATAGCCACCAGAAGGTGGCGCTTTTTTGTACTTTAGTCTTTATTGTTTTATATCTGGGGCTTTTCTTATGCTTATCTAGGACTATGGGGTCTTCTCAGGACTGTGAAACCAATAAATGAGGTAGGAGGGAAAAGTTGAGAGAGAAGCTGCAGCAGCAATGAAGATGCTCTGTGATCTTGTACCCACTCCCATCTGATTCCAAAGGGAAGCCCCAAGTGGGCTGATGTCCCCTGCTGTGAAATACTCACCATCTCACCATCTGGAGAAACTGCAGTATGTGTATACCCAGGAAAAAAAATGCACGTTTTACTATCTTACTTACATAGTCCTTCCTCTTTTTAATACTGCCTTTTCACTCATGTTATGTACATTTGCTCTGCTTTCCAAATTGCTTTCTAAAATGCTAAGTTGGCCAGGCGCAGTGGCTCAATGCCTGTAACCCCAGCACTTTGGGAAGCTGAAGTGGGCCAACTGGTTGAGCCCAAGAGTTTGACACCAGCCTGGGCAACATGGTGAAACCCCGTCTCTACAAAAATTTAGCCAGTCATGGTGGTACATGCCTGTAGTCCCAGCTACTCAGAGGCAGACAAATTGATTGAGCCCAGCAGGTCGAGGCTGCAGTGAGCCATGATTGTGCCACTACCCTGCAGCCTGGGCAACAGAGAGCCAAGACCCTATCTCAAAAATAAATAAATAAATAAAATGCTAAGTTATTTAAAAATATGAATTTCCTACTGTTGTTGGGCAGCCACAATTAAGTCATTCCTTTAAAGCATGAATAATCTAGGGCTTCTGAACTATTTTCTCCTCATGGCACAGGTAAAATACAGGAGAAAAGTTTACAGTGCACAAGGTAATGGGGTGGAGGTTCGTGGAGCCAGCTGTCTGAGCTGCCTGCCTCCACCATCCAACCGTAGCTTAGCTCACCTATGAGCCTTTCCAGGCTCTGTGCTTCTCACTGTCTGGGAAGCCCTAGTTGAGTGCCTCATGAGATCTTGGGGCATTAGATCTTGCCCAGTTAAGCCATTGTATATTTTATTGATTTGAAGATTTGTTAAAAGTGCTTTTAAAGAGAAAAATGTGAGAATATTTGATTCCTTTAAAGACCCTTCAACAAGCACATGAAGTTCTTCTCTGTTTTTATCCAAAATGGAGTAAAGGTTATTTGACTAGATTATTTATATTGACAGTGAAGTTGTGTGTGTGTGTGTGTGTGTGTGTTGTTTTGTTTTTTTTGTTTTTTGTTTTGTTTTGTTTTGTTTTTGAGACAGAGTCTGTCACCCAGCCTAGAGTGCAATGTCACGATTTCGGCTCACTGCAACCTCCACCTCCTGGGTTCAAGTGATTCTCCTGCCTCAGCCTCCCAAGTAGCTGGGATTACAGGTGCCTGCCACCATGCCTGGCTAATTTTTGTATTTTTAGTAGAGACAAGGTTTCACCATGTTGGCCAGGCTGGTCTCGAACTCCTGACCTCATGATCCACTCGCCTTGGCCTGCCAGAGTTCTGGGATTACAGACATAAGCCACCGCGGTGAGCCTGACAGTGAAGGTATATGAATGAGCGTAATTAAAGAGATGCTGTAGGCCGGGCACTGTGGCTCACGCCTGTAATCCCAGCTCTTTGGGAGGCTGAGGTGGGTGGATCACAAGGTCAGGAGTTCAAGATCAGCCTGGCCAAGATGGTGAAACCCTGTGTCTATTAAAAATACAAAACAAAATTAGCCAGGCTTGGTGGTGGGTGCCTGTAATCCCAGCTACTCAGGAGGCTGAGGCAGAGAATTGCTTAAACCCAGGAGGTGGAGGATGCAGTGAGCTGAGATTGTGCCACTGCACTCCAGCCTGGGTGACAGAGTGAAGCTCCATCTCAAAAAAACCAAAAAGAGATGCTGTAGAGATGAAATATCACATCTGCACTTTAGGGCCTAATCAGTTAGTTTTCAGTTTGCTCACTATTACATAAAAGACAGAGCTCTCAGATAATTTCAGAAGCTCATATAATAGTAACGTCAAATCTTTGTAAATAAAAACTGGTGGTTTTGAAATGTTTGAATTCTGTTCTGTGGGTGAAGAGGAGCAGGTAGGACCTTTCTCTAGGTCCTCTTCAGTCTCGTTATTTGAATTTACTTAGCATGTTGGTGAGAGTAAAAGGCCTTTGATCCTTCAGTCTTACTGGACTTAGAAGGGTAGAGCTGCCTGTTTTCTTCTCTGGCTCAAGGTAGCTTTAACTGTTGCATTTTTTGTTCTCTGGCTCAACATGAGAGCCTTGAAGTGCCCACATAAAGGTGCAGAGCTGTGGGCTTTGTGGTCACTTGGCTTAACTGAGGCTCGGACCATTGTCACCTTAATGGCCTTCCTTAGCTGGATTAGTGAACATTGTATGCCAATAAGTGGATGTTGTACCACTGACCCTTTCTTGTGTTAGGCAGGAATAGGCCGTGAACACTGCACAAGTGACTTGGGATCCCCAAAAGATGAGACTGAGTCCACAAGAGTGAGGATAATAAGGAAATACATCTGGTGCTGGGCAAGACCAGCCTGGTTACTTAGTGCTGACAAGCTTCAGCTGTGTGGAAACAGCATGTTCTTATAAAATTCAAATTGTTTCATTAAGCTTTTTTTTTTTTTTGAGACGGAGTCTCGCTGTGTCTTACTGCAACCTCTGACTCCCTGGTTCCAGTGAATCTCCCACCTCAGCCTCCCAAGTAGCTGGGATTACAGGCACGTGCTGCCACACCCAGCTAATTTTTGTATTTTTAGCAGAGACGGGGTTTCATCATGTTGGCCAGGATGGAAACTTTTTGTTTTGTTTTGTTTTGTTTTTGAGGTATAGTCTCACACTGTTGCCCAGACTGGAGTACAGTTATGCAATCTCAGCTCACTGCAACCTCCACCTCCCAGGTTTAGGCGATTCTTGTGCCTTAGCACAAGTCCCCAAGTAGCTGGGACTACAGGTGCACCACCACCCCCAGCATAATTTTTGTATTTTTAGTACAGATGGGGTTTTTGCCATGTTGGCCAGGCTGGTCTCAAACTCCTGACCTCAGGTGAACCACCCGCCCCGGCCTCCCAAAGTGCTGGGATTACAGGCATGAGCCACCGCGCCCAGCTCATTAGGCGTTTCTAATGAGGACTGTGATGAGTATTGTAAGTTATAGCTGTTTCTAATGGTCGGCTATGTTGAAGTAACACAGTTCAACTCTTCTGGTATTCTGAAAATGTAAGATACATAAGAAAAGTGGCTTTCTTCATGGTAAGAACTATTGAAACCTTAGTATTTTTTAAAAACCTGTTTAAGGGCCAGACATGGTGGTTCAAGACTGTAATCCCATAATCCCAGCACTTTGGAAAGCCGAGGTAGCAGGATCTCTGCAGCCCAAGAGTTTGAGACCAACCTGGCAACACAGGAAGATCCCACCTCTACAAAAATTTTAAAAGTAGCTGGGTGTGGTGGCACATGCCTTTAGTCTCAGCTACTTGGGAAGCTGAAGTGGGAAGATCACTTGAGCTCACAAGATGGTGGTATCACACCACTGCACTTCAGCCTGGGCAACAGAGCAAGACTTTGTCTCAAAGAAGAAGAAGAAAAAAAAAAACCTGTTCAGGGGTTTGGTGCAATTAAAGATGCCCAGGGGAATGTCTTTGCTGCCCTGATGTTACAAAGCTCACACTGAATATGTCAGAATTGGCATTTTGTATCAGCATCCCCAAATCCTTGATTTTGCAGTTGGATGTGACTAGGAAGTTTGTCACACACAACTGCCTGTGTTTTGTGCTTGTTATTGCCTTCTTTTCAGTGTTCTAAAGCTAACATGTATTTTTATTTATGTGCATGTGATTTTTTTCCCTTTTTCCCCCAGTCGTGAAAGATTTTCAAGACTATATGGAACCTGAAGAAGGTTGTCAAGGTTCCCCACAGAGAAGAGGCCCTCTGACCTCAGGCTCCGATGAAGAAAATGTTGCCCTGCCTCTGGGGGACAATGTGCTGACTCATAACCTGGGGATCCCGGTGTTGGTGGTGTGCACAAAGGTGCGTGCCAGGGGGTTGTTGGCTTGGCTGGGTTCAGGTGGTGAACAGTCACCATCTGAAAGTTTGAGAAACTGTTGACATTTTTTTCCCAAGGGAGAGTTGGGCTTATTGAGATTCATTAAGGTACATTGAATATGTCAAGACAGAAAAAATTATCATGTAAATTGGAAATTTAAATGCAGGAAACATGACTAGTCAGTTTGCTCATGGCCTAGGGTTAATGTCTCTGAAGCACTGTTGACTTTCAAACTTAGAACTCACAGCAGTTGGCCAGTTGCAGTGGCTCATGCCTGTAATCTCAGCATTTTGGGTGGCTGAAGTGGGCGGATCACGAGGTCAGTAGATGGAGACCATCCTGGCTAACACGGTGAAACCCCATCTTTACAAAAAATATAAAAAATTAGCCGGGCGTGGTGGCGGGCGCCTGTGGTCCCAGCAACTTGGGAGGCTGAGTGAGGTAGGAGAATGGCGTGAACCCAGGAGGCGGAGCTTGCAGTGAGCTGAGATCGTGCCAGTGCACTTCAGCCTGGGGGATAGAGTGAGACTCCATCTCAAAAAATAAAAATAAAAAAAAAGAACTCACAGCAGTTTCCTTAAGGCTATTTAAATCAGTTGATGTGGTCCAAACTAATGGTGGAAAATTAGAATGATGAGGTAGGAATAGAAATTAAGTTCAGTCATGCCAGACATGGTGGCTTATGTAATCCCAGCACTTTGGGAGGCTCAGGTGGGTGGATCATTTGAGGTCAGGAGTTCAAGACCAGCCTGGCCAACATGGTGAAACCCTGTCTCTACTGAAATAGAAAAATTAGCCGGGCGTGCTGGCAGGCGCCTGTCATCCCAGCTACTCGGGGGCTGAGGCAGGAGAATTGCTTGAGCTGGGAGGCTGAGGTTGCAGTGAGCTGAGATGGTGCCACTGCACTCCATCCTGGGCAACGGAGTGAGACTATGTCTCAAAAGAAAAAGAAAAAACAAACTAAGTTCGGTCATAGAGAAATAAAGTTGTATCTCTCTCTTTTTTTTTTTTTTTTTTTTGAGACGGAGTCTCGCTCTGTCACCCAGGCTGGAGTGCAGTGGCGCGATCTCGGCTCACTGCAAGCTCCGCCTCCTGGGTTCACGCCATTCTCCTGCCTCAGCCTCTCCGAGTAGCTGGGACTACAGGCGCCCGCCACCACGCCTGGCTAATTTTTTTGTATTTTTAGTAGAGACAGGGTTTCACCATGGTCTCGATCTCCTGACCTCGTGATCCGCCCGCCTTGGCCTCCCAAAGTGCTGGGATTACAAGCGTGAGCCACCGCGCCCGGCCAGTTGTATCTCTTATATAAGGAAAAACAATAGGTTTTAAAACTTTTTAAATTTTTTTTGTGATGGAGTTTCACTCTTGTTGCCCAGGCTGGCGTACAATGGTGTGATCTTGGATCACTGCAACCTCTGCCTTCCCAGTTCAAGCGATTCTCCTGCCTCAGCCTCCTGAGTAGCTGGGACTACAGGTGCCCGCCACCATGCCTGGCTAATTTTGTATTTTTATTAGAGATGGGGGTTTCTCCATGTTGGTCAGGCTGGTCTCAAACTCCCAACCTCAGGTGATCTGCCCGCCTCGACCTCCCAGAGTATTGGGATTACAAGTGTAAGCCACCACGCCTGGCCACATTTTGAGTTTTAAAAGTTCTTTATTTCCGGTCAGAGCCATCATGTTACCCAATTATAGTGTGCCATTCTCATCCTGTTCTTGAGGATAGAGCCCTGTGGAGTGGAGTGTACAACTGTGTACACTGGGCCTTTCTCCTGATGGGAGCTTGTTTGATGTTTAGAACAAACCGTTAGGTGATCAGGCCTATTACATCTTCACTCTACAGATAAAAAAAAAAAAAAACCGAGGCCCAAGATGAACGAGAAAAATTTCCAGTTCTTTTTTTACTCTTCTCTAATTAATGCTTGGACCCTGAGCTATGGCTTTCTTCTTTGGAGCCACAATACTTTATTTCTGAAAAATGTGGTGTTCCCATTGTCAGCAGGCAATGAGGCAAAAAGGTGACTCTGTCTGTCTTCCCTGCAGTGTGATGCAGTGAGTGTCCTGGAGAAGGAGCACGATTACAGGGATGAGCATTTGGACTTTATCCAGTCACACCTGCGGAGGTTCTGCCTTCAGTGTATCCTTTGGGCACTGTGTGGGGCCTGGGTCACAGGCTTTCTTCCAAATGGGGCATCTTCAAAGAGATAAAGCACCTCCCGAACCCAGAATAGTGTTCTGCCAAAGAGAATTTGTATATATCTTTTTACTAGTTTTATGTTTTAGTGTATCGGAGTTTTAGGTTTATTAACTTCTGTCTACCTTTGATCACTCATTTATTTGTTTTTTTGTTTGTTTGTTTGTTTGTTTTAAGATGGTGTTTCACCACTTTGGCCAGGCTAGTCTCAAATTCCTGACCTCAAGTGATCCACCCACCTCAGCCTCCAGAAGTGCTGGGATTATAGCTGTTAGCCACTGCGCTCAGCGTATTTTTCAATTTTTTTTCTGAGATGGAGTCTGCTTTGTCACCCAGGCTGGAGCGCAGTGGTGCAATCTTAGCTCTTGTGTTCCTGGGTTCAAGCAATCCTCCTGCCTCAGCCTCCTGAGTACCTGGGACTACAGGTGTGCGCCACCACTTCCAGATTTTTGTTTGTTTGTTTTGAGACAGAGCTTCACTCTTGTTATCCAGGCTGGAGTGCAATGGCATGGTCTCGGCTCACTGCAACCTCTGCCTCCTAGGTTCAAGCAACCCTCCTGCCTCAGCCTCCCGAGTAGCTGGGATTACAGGCATGAGCCACCACACCCGGCTAATTTTTGTATTTTTAGTAGAGATGGGGTTTCACCATGTTGGCCAGGCTAGTCTCGAACTCCTGACCTCATGTGATCCACCCACCTCGGCCCCCTCAAAGTGCTGGGATTACAGGCTTGAGCCACCATGCCCGGCCATCTGAATAATTTTTGTATTTTTAGTAGAGACAGGGTTTCAGCATGTTGGCCAGGCTGTTCTCGAATTCCAGACCTCAAGTGATCTAGCCTCCTTGGCCTCCCAAAGTGGTGGGATTACAGTCGTAAGCCACTGTGTCTGCCCACTTTTATTAATACTATACATTTGATAAGCTTTCCTATTAAGAATTTAATGTGATCATTTTATCATCACGTTACTTTTATCATACTGTCTTAGAAATATTTTTAAACTTTGCTTTTAGGTAGAGAAGGTCAATTACCAAACAGGGTATTGTTTTATAGGCTACTGGTGTTTCCCATATGTTTATGTTTTGTGCTGTCCATGATAGAGAGGTGGTGTCTGCAGTCTTTTGAGTCCTGTTACTGTAAAAAGCCAGTAGCAGTTGGTGCTATGGTTCCACACCCTCGGGTGGAGATGAGAGATGAGTTCCTGCTATCTTTTTTGGGATGGCCCATTAGCCTGTTGGCACCCATCCCTCAAAAGATGGGTTTAATGATAAATTTGGTTGCATGTAGGCATCTGCCTGGGAAGGAGTCTGTGTACCTTGATATTCTGAGAGTGTTTTCCTGGGCTAACCCCAGAGCCAATACCTTACGTCTCAGGAAGTAATCTGTGGGATCAAGACAACAATTTACATGTTAAAAAATAAACTGCACAGCCCACTAGCATCAACATAGCTTTATGCTTTTGACTTCATTCATCTGCTACTATGACCTTTTTACTTTTTTATTTATTTTTTACCAGTGTGCAGTATGCCTGTGTAATACTATAAGCGTTTTAGTTTTTAAAATTGTAATGCTTTCTGTTGCTCATGTATTGATCAAAAACTGATCAACCTATGAGTAGTACTTTGAGGTTGTATGTGTTTGATTTTGTCTCCTCCTGCAGTGAATTGATTTTTCTTAAGCAGATTGATTAGATGGAGCTGCCTTGATTTACACATCAGTGAAAGAAGAGAAAAACCTCGACTTGCTGTATAAGTATATTGTTCATAAAACATACGGTTTCCACTTCACCACCCCTGCCTTAGTTGTGGAAAAGGATGCCGTTTTTATGTGAGTTATTTTGAGATGATGCTTTGAAACTCTTCTTTTTAAAGTACATTTGCTTTTTACATTTTACCCCTTCAAGGAAGGTGCCGTCTGTCTGTGTCCTCTACAGCCAGCTCTCTCACTGCACCTTCTCTCTCTCTTCCTTTCCGGATTATGAGACATCTGCCTGAGGGAAGTGGGTGGTGTGGTCAGGGGTGCTGCCTTTCTTCCTCGAGAGCAAGTTGCCAAAACCTAAGCCAGCCATTTTTGGCACTCACTGTCAACTCTGGTAAAATACTGGCTGGGGAGGGAATATAGGGAATTGTGCTTGGGGGATCCTGAATGTCTTCTGTTAAAGTGCCTGCTTTATCTGCTTGTTGGCAGGGATGATTGCAAACATCCTCTCGACATCTCTGTCAGCACGGGCTTTGGCTATATTAAGTGCTTGCTGTGTTTCTGGCATTTCACATTTTGGGAGCCACTGGGATTGATTGTCCTCGATAGAGACTTGGATACCTGTTTTCCTAAGCTGGTGTCTTTCTCTCACTGGAGAATCATAGTGTTGCTGGATGCATAAACATGAAGCTGTGGTCTCTGACAGGACTTGTGTTAGCAGATTGATGTTCAGGCTTCAGTATCCTCCTGACTTAACAAACAATTACATTATTCATTCAGGAAACCTTACTCAGCACCCATTAGGTGCTCAGGTTCTCTGCAAGGAACACAGAAATGAATGATACGTGTTCCTTGCATATGGCACTGTAGAGGGGACATACACAGCTGAAGAAGGGAAGGGCAGTGATGGGGTTATGGAGGAAGTATGGCAGGGAAAGCAGGAGGGTGATGCTGGAAGACAAGTGGTAGATCCCAGGCGGACTGGAAAGAACTGCAATAGGGGGAGCCAGGGAGAGCAGTCTGTGAGAGGCTGGAAATGTGAAAGCCAGGAGCTCTCAGGGAATTGGGTTGCCTCCTGCACAGTCAAGGAGAGTGTCACTCAGGCTAGTCATAGATGGCATACCTACAGGCTTGGGCTGATTTTAGAGAGTTGTTCAGAGCAGTCAGGCAGGCGCCAAAGGCACAAGCCCAGTGAGAGGTGTGTTTGGAATCACTTGGTATCCAAATCACATGTCATCCCTAGGAGCAAGGAGACCGGTTGGATTTGGGGCTGGTCTGGAATGAAGAAGCATCTCTCAGCTTCCGAAGGCTGCATGGCTCACGGCAGTATCTCAATCATGCCCTGCCCCTTTGCACATTTGGTCCTGTTGGTAGTTACCTCTCTGGTGACTGGCAAAGTCAGCAAGGATATTGGGGTGGAGCACCCTGGCTAAGCACCCTCTTGATTATAGAGCTATGGAGTAGAAGTCAGATGGAGAATGAGAGGCCTGTGAGAACAGTCAGTCAGTTGCCATCTTTCAGAGCTGCTTGAGTTCAAAAGTGTGTCATACAGGACATTTTACCATTGCTACCTTTAAGGGATTCAGGTGGGAACCCTAGGCTGTGGCTTCACATAATGGAACTTGGGTGCCATCCTACCCTGTGATGTTGAGCTGGCCAGCACCGGTGTAGGAACCTCAAGGACTCTGTGCTCCTCTAGTTTGGGGCCTAGGATAAACACAGGCCCTGCTTGCCCCTTGGTTCTAGGACACATCCTCCCATGCCAGCAAAGTTAATGAACCAGTCCACAAGATAACTGTTGAAAGAATTCTTAGAGAAACAACCCACAGGAGGGGAGCCATGACAGAGCCCAAGAAAACCATCCCATCCTGAGCTCTGCCTTCTGTGCTGCTCTCTGCATCCTTTTCGCTGTCGGAACAGCACCCCACTGTGTCCTTGCTCTTCTAGGCGGAGTTGTGGGAGAGTGCTAAATGCTTTGAGTGGGGCAGCCTGTGGAATCGGATCTCATACTGGCTCCTTAGACCTTGGGCCCATGAATTCAGTATGGAGCAGGACCTGCGATGTTGTTCCGATGGATTATACCTACAGTGTATTTTGGCACATCTGCCAAAAGCTACAAACAACCCCCAACAACTACACACTATATCTTGTGAGAAGGGTCCTACCCAGGAGTCCCGAGTGTGATCTGAGTATGCTCTAAGGCAGCCCCAGAAAAAGCAATTCAGTCCCTCTCTCTTTGCCTTTAGACCTGCAGGCTGGGACAATGAAAAGAAAATAGCTATTTTACACGAAAATTTTACAACCGTGAAGCCAGAAGATGCATATGAAGACTTTATTGTGAAACCTCCCGTGAGAAAGGTAGTCAAAGACAATTGCTTTAAGGGTTTAGGGCCGGGTGCGGTGGCTGATGCCTGTAATCCCAGCACTTTGGGAGGCCAAGGCAGGCAGATCACATGAGGTCAGGAGTTTGAGACCAGCCTGGCCAACATGGCAAAACCCCATCTCCACTAAAAATACAAAAATTAGCTGGGTATGGTGACAGGCGCCTGTAATCCCAGCTACTTGGGAGGCTGAGGCACGAGAATCACTTGAACCTGGGAGGCAGAGGTTGCAGTGAGTCCAGATTGCGCCACTGCACTCCAACCTGCCAACAGAGCGAGACTCCATATCAAAAAAAAAAAAAAAATAGAAAAGAAGAAAAAGGGTTTAGGTGTTTTTTAATGCAAAAAGAAGCCTATAAAGGTGGGGCATGGTGGCTCATTCCTGTAATCCCAGCAGTTGGGAGGCTGAGGCAGGAGAATTGCTTGAACCTGGGAGGCGGAGGTTGTAGTGAGCCAAGATCGGGCCACTGTACTCTAGCCTGGGCGACAGGAGCAAGACTCCGTCTCAAAAAAAAAAAAAAAAACTATAAAGAAACAGGTCTTACACATTGTATAGTTTGTAGGGGGTGGTGGGGAGTAGTAAGTCCCAGGGCCTTTTTGTTGATCTTTAAATGAGGTCTGGTGTTACGTAAATGGCCCAGGGCTGGTGGGCAGGAGTGATGGAATGCCCACTTGGAGTTGGTGGTGTTTCCCATTAAGTCCTGCCAGTGCTGCCGTTGCCTCTGGATTACTGTTACTGGATCCCCTCATGTGATGTCCTGCAGACCCTGAGGTGTTTAGAACCTGCCAGACTTAAAAACGCCAGTTGGCTACATGCTGCAGCTGGTTTTGGGAGAGGTCTGTGCCAGGCTAGAAAAATATTACTCTGCAGTCTCAGCAGGGATCTCCCAGACCTGTGTTGAAGCCTGAGCCTCAGACTCTCCTTTCGGTATGAAGTTTGACAGTGGTTAGGAGTATTCTTGGCCTGTGGCCACAAACATGTATGTTGCTTCACAGCTGGTCCACGACAAAGAGTTGGCAGCAGAAGATGAGCAGGTGTTCCTAATGAAGCAACAGGTAAGAAGACCAGTGAGGTTAGAACAGAGGCCTTCTCATGCATGAAATGCCAGTTCCTAGGGTGGGATTGGGGTTGTCTGCATGTGGGGAGTCACAAAGAGCTTGCAGTGGTAGAGGGGTTGAAACCAGATCTCCTCATTCCCTCCTATTTCTAGGATTAGTTGGGGATGGACCACCTCCCTTAGGAGATCACCTGCCTGCCTTGCAGACTCTCCTACAGGAATAGTAGGATTCGCGTCTTTTAAGTGCTCTTTCTTTGGAAATGTGGTTTTCTGGCGTAATACTTCCTATGTTGACAGTAACCTGACCACACTTCCATTATTTCATGTAGCCTCACACAGCCCTGTACATAAAGGCAAGTGATGCCCATTTTGCAGGTGAGGAGAGTAACTTCCCCAAGCTGACGGTTTAGAATGCAGACTTCCCATTTCTGTCACCCAGATTATTGTTAGATGTGTCCTGGGTCCACCTATCATCCGCCCAATGGTACAGGCAGGTCAGCAGGAAGTTTTGATGGTTCTTTTTCCAACTATTTCCTTCTTTTTCCATCTTTTTCCTTTCTGTCCCTTGCTTGCTTCCTTAGCTTCGAAACTGGTTACTTGGAGTATTTTTTTTTTTCACCATATACCAAATGGCTCAATTAAAATTTTTTGGCATTTGTGGTATAAAACAGGACTTAGTTGTTGTTAATAGTGCCCTCTAGTGGAGTACTTGGAGTAAGTTTTTCTCTAGACCTTCAGTGCTCTCTGCAGGCCTTGGTTAATGGCTAGTTTGTCCCTCTCTTTGCAGTCACTCCTTGCCAAGCAACCAGCTACGCCCACGAGAGCTTCTGTGAGTACCTTACACTAAACAGAGGGTCAAGGCCCAGTGTTGTGGGTGTCATCAAACTTTATACCATTATTTGTGAGAGCTTATATTTGTGTGGGTTTTGTATTTTCAGTGGGAATTTGGTTTCCCTAAAGACCCATGACCAGAAATATAAAAGAAACTCAAGAAGTTTCTGATGAAAGAATACAACTCTGGGAATTAGAGTGAGCTGGCTTTGTTATCTGGATGTCTTTCTCAGGAGAAACAGATCCAGAAAGGGCTTGAATTGAGAGCATACTCCCAGTGCTGTACCATAGCCTGTGAAAAATACCCTGCAGAAGCATGTCTCCATTTGTGGCATATGTATTTTTTGTTATTGTTATGCCTGTGTGTGACCTTAGCTGCTTTTGGACTTAGGAATCTCCTGCAAGAGGACCCTCTGGCTCTCCAAGGACCCAGGGTCGGGGAGGGCCAGCCAGTGTGCCTAGCTCCTCCCCAGGCACGTCAGTAAAAAAGCCGGACCCAAACATCAAAAGTATGTATTCCTCAAACGTATGTCTCTTTGGAGAGTAGTTTAGTTTTAGACCTGAACCCTGCAGGGGCTGGGTGGCTGAGTCTGTAAGGTGGAGACTCATGGAAGCCAGGATATTCTCTTCCCCGATAAGGGCTACTTTCCATTTACCCCATTCCAGAGGAAGAAGGTCCAATGTAGGCAGAGACCAGGGCCTGTTCCTTTGTTAGAATTGGTAGCCCATGCACCTGGCTCTGTGTGAGACCTCGCTTAGGCCCTGTGCATTCTTTCAGAGAGGAATGCAAAATAGTAACTTTATTTTTTTAGAGACAGGGTCTCACTCTGTCACCCAGCCTGTGGCACAGTGATGCAATAATAGTGCACTGCAGCCTCAAACTCCTGGGTTCAAGTGATCCTCCCATGTCAACTCCGGAGTAGCTGGGACTATAGGCGTGTGCCACCATGCCCAGCTAATTTTTTTAATTTTTATTGTAGGCCAGATGCAGTGGCTCTTGCCTATAATCCTAGTACTCTGGGAGGCCAAGGTGGGAGGATCGCTTGAGCTAAAGAGTTCGAGACTAGCCTGGGCAACATAGTGAGACCTCGCCTCTACAGAAGATTGAAAAATTAGCTGGGCATGATGGTGCTTGCCTCTAGTTCCAGCTACTCAAGTGGATGAAGCGGCAGGATTGCTTGAGCCCAGGGCATAGAGGCTGCAGTTGAACTGTGATTATGCCACCACGCTCCAGCCAGGGTGACAGAGTGAGAGACTGTTTAAAAAAAAAAAAAAAAAAAAAGGCCGGGCGTGGTGACTCAAGCCTATAATCCTGTAATCTCAGCACTTTGGGAGGCTGAGGCGGGTAGATCACTTGAGGTCAGGAGTTTGAGACCAGCCTGGCCAACATGGTGAAACCTTCTCTGTACTAAAAATACAAAAATTAGCCAGGTGTGATGGTGGACACCTGTAATCCCAGCTACTCGGGAGGCAGAGCCAAGAGAACGGCTTGAACCTGGGAGGTGGAGGTTGCAGTGAGCCGAGATTGTGCCATTGCACTCCAGCCTGGGTGACAGAGCAAGACTCCATCTCAAAAAAACACAAACAAAAATATTTTTTATAGAGGTAGGGGGTCTCACTTATGTTGCCGAGGCTGATCTCAAGCTCCTAGCCTCAAGCAGTCCTACGCCCATGGTCTCCCCAAGTGATGGGATTACAGGCGTGAGCCACCACGCCTGGCTGAGGGAGTCACTTTAAAATGTGTATTTTGAATCTGTAGCTTTTGTTTCTCATTATGTTTATATGATGACTATCTATGAATTGTGGGGATTTTTCCCCCTTCACTTCTCTTGTCAAGCTCAATTACTTTTCAGATTAAGTAGCTTTTATCCCAGTAACTTAGTGATACTCACAGATACTGCCTGCAGTAAAATCATTAAAAAACAGTTTTATTTAATGCTTGCATGTTTGATGGGTGTCTTCTATTCAGGATGTGAGCTTTTCACAGCAGGTTTGCAATGTTAAGTGCTCATGCAACTTTGAAAAACACTGTCTCGTGGACGGGGAGGTGGTGTGGAGCACAGGTTATCTATTCTGCCCCCAAACAAGTGGGAAATGTAAACATGGTTCCGCTTAGTAATCATGCTAAGTAGCCTTAGCAGTAGCAATGTAAAGGCATCATAGCGAACGAATGTTATCAAAATCCTAGGAAGCTGATAGCCACAAGTGGCTAATGCCAAGCTGAGAACTACGGTGTTTAATTTTGTGTAAGTCTTCCAGTTTATATGATGCTTTTTTTTCCTTTAATTTTCCTTAGATAATGCAGCAAGTGAAGGGGTGTTGGCCAGCTTCTTCAACAGTCTGTTGAGTAAAAAGACAGGCTCTCCTGGAAGTCCTGGTGCTGGTGGGGTGCAGAGCACAGCCAAGAAGTCAGGTACAGAAGGGCCCTGGAGACCTGTGACTCTTGTGGTTGAGTAGTGCTGCAAGGATGGAGAGACAGACACCTGCCCTGCAGACCCTGCAGTGTCCTGAATAGCCAAGCAAGGAAGCAGGTCTTCATTTCCTATTGAGCAGTGTGCTGTGCTTTCAGTGGGATTGCCTTGCTACCATGCAGGTTTCCTTGGCACATTGAGAGTAGGATTTGTGTACATTTGGGTTCTCGGGAACTGGGTGTTGGGTGAGTTGAGGTATAGCCTAAATTACATATGTGGCCCTGTTGTAGAACCTCTCCAGTAGAAGTCATGGTCCATGGAGGGTGTACCAGTGACTTTTTTTTTTTTCTTTTTCCAAGATGGACTTTTGCTCTCGTTGCCCAGGCTGGAGTGCAATGGCGTGATCTCACCTCACTGCAACCTCCGCCTCCCAGGTTCAAGCGATTCTCCTGCCTTAGCCTCCCGAGTAGCTGGGATTACAGGCGCCTGCCGCCATGCCCAGCTAATTTTTTGTATTTTTGGTAGAGATGGTTTCTTTTTCTTTTCTTTTTTTTTTTTTTTTTTTTTTTTGAGACAGCATCTCACTCTGTTGCCCCAGCTAGAGTACAGTGGTGTGATCTCGGCTCACTGCAATCTCTGCCTCCCGGGTTCAAGTGATTCTCCTGCTTCAGCCTCCTGAGTAGCTGGGACTACAGGCACGCACCACCATGCCCAGCTAATTTTTGTGTTTATAGTAGAGATGGGGTTTCACCATATTGGCCAGGCTGGTCTCGAACTCCTGACCTTGTGATCCGCCCACTTCAGCCTCCCAAAGTGCTGCGAGCCACCGCCCGCAGCTGACATTTTTTTTTTTTTTTAAATAGAGATGGAGTCTTGCTCTGTCGCCCAGGCTGGAGTACAGTGGCATGATCTCAGCTCACTACCAACCTCCGCCGCCCGGGTTCAAGCAATTCTCTTGCCTCAGCCTCCCGAGTAGCTGGGACTACAGGCACGTGCCACCACATCTGGCTAATTTTTTTGTATTTTTAGTAGAAACGGTTTTTCGCCATGTTGGCCAGGCTGTTCTCGAACTCCTGACCTCAGATGATCCACCTGCCTCGGCCTCCCAAAGTGCTGGGGTTAGTGCACCTGGCCTACTTTTAATTTTTTAAAATTATTCTAAAGCCTTAGTTGTTCTGAACCAGTGATGTTTTATTTGTTCTATTTTTTTTTTCTGTGACGCTTTGTAAGGATTTTTGTTTACTCCACTGCCCCTAATTTTGCTGTGAACCCTCACTGTCTCACTGCAGAGTCAGGGCCTCCTCCTCCCTGAAGCTCCCTACTTGTCACATACACACCTCTGTGGCAGCCACCCACCTGTCCTTCCATGTAAGCAGGTAGGGCAGGTCTATGTCTTGGAGATCTCTGAAACAAAACAAAACATATTTTCCTTGGGAATTACACATTTTCCCAAGAAGCTGGAGGACATTTTAAGGGGTCTTTGCTTTCCATTTTCCATTGGCTATAAGGTATGTTTATACATTGTTTTCCCTAATTGATGTCTTCAGGGTAGAGGAGACCCTCAGGAAATCACTTGGGGCAGCCTGGGCCTCCAGTGGCTCCCATGTTCTAAGAAACTCAGAGTCTGGTCTAGCGGCCCAGCCTCTGGGCTGGTAGTATTCCCTTCTGGGAAATAGGTGTCTATTTCTAGGCCTGTTAGCATCTGACAGCAGAAAAACACAAGTACAGACTTTGTGCAGGACTGAACTATCTTATTTATTTATTTATTTATTTATTTTTTGAGACGGAGTCTTGCTCTGTAACCCAGGCTGGAGTGCAGTGGCGCGATCTCGGCTCTCTGCAAGCTCCGCCTCCCGGGTCCAGGCCATTCTCCCCCTTCAGGCTCCCGAGTAGCTGGGACTACAGGCGCCCACCACCACGCCCTGATAATTTTTTGTATTTTTAGTAGAGATGGGGTTTCACCGTGTTAGCCAGGATAGTCTCAATCTCCTGACCTCATGATCCGCCCACCTTGGCCTCCCAAAGTGCTGGGATTACAGGCGTGAGCCACCGTGCCCGGCCTCTTATTCTTTTTTTTTTTTTTGGATCAGTGATAATAACTCAATCCTCTATTTGACAAAGAAGAAGGAGAAGGAAGAGGAAGAAAAAGAAAGTGGGATAAAGGATCAGAAAGGGAGGAAAATAGAAAAAATTACAGTATGACTCCAGGGTAGACCTGTTTTGTTGTCACTGAGTTGGTTGGTTGGTTTGTCTGTTGTATTTTTCATGTTTCGCCATGTTGGCCAGACTGGTCTCGAACTCCTAGCCTGAAGTGATCAACCCGCCTCGGCCCCCCAGAGTGCCGGGACCACAGGCGTGAGCCACCACGTCCAGCCCCCACATTGCTTCTGGCCTCCGTGGTAGACCTCCCAGACGGGGCGGTCGGGCAGAGGCGCTCCCCACATCCCAGACGGGGCGGCCGGGCAGAGGCGCTCCTCACTTCCCAGACGGGGCAGCCAGGCAGAGACGCTCCTCACTTCTTCCCAGATGGGGCCGGCCTCTTATTCTTATTGAAACATAATGTTTTCAGGTTATCCATTTGAGTCAGTCTAGAATGTTATAAACAAAAACACCTATCTGGGGCAAAGAAAATAGTTTCCTGCGTTGCTGAAATTCAGGTACTACCTCTAGGAAGATGGTGAGAGTGCACAGGGGTCAGGGTTGGGTGGTGAGAGGGTTTTCAGAAAGGTTCTTTTTTTTTTTTTTTTTCCCCATTTTAGGGCTAAATTTTAATAGAATGTGAGTCTGAACTCTTACATTTAGAACAAACAAAACCTTAAAATTACGGATTGGTTCAAAAAATGGTTTTATGGAAAAAAATAATCTGTAACAAAAAGTTGGCATTGAGTGCGAAGGCTCCACTGTTTTTTTTTTTTGAGCAAAGCGTACAAAGGTTCCAAGGGACAGGACCAAGAACGAGGGGCTCAGACATTTACAACAGCAGGCATTTTCTCTTTCTCTTCTTCACGGGAGGTGGGCAGAGGACTGCTCGGATCACTTCGTCAAACACTGTCTTGAGGCCTCGCTGTGTGAGCGCCGAGCACTCCAGGTATTTTACAGCACCAATCTCCTTAGCCATGGCTAGACCCTGCTGACATGGATAGGTGATGGGAGTCAGCTGCTTCTTCAGTTTCTCAATCGTGTCTTTATCATCCTAAGATCAAGTTTAGTTCCCACTAGGATGATGGGAGTGTTGGGACAGTGGTGCCGCACCTCAGGATACCACTTTGCACGGACATTTTCAAATGATGCAGGACTCAACAAGGGAAAAGCAAATTAAGAACACATCTGTTTGCGGATAGGATAGGGGGCGTAATCTGTCATCATCTTGTCCAGCTGTATCCCATAATTCCAGATTCACCAGTTTTCCATCTACCATAACATTGGCAGAATAATTGTCAAAGACAGTAGGAATATATTCTCCAGGAAATGCATTGGTTGTGTAACTGATCAGTAGGCAAATTTTACCTACAGCTCCATCTCCCACCACCACACACTTGATGGCCTGCATCAGGGCCGCTCGCTGGGCCATGGTGGAGGCGGCAGGGCGCTGAGATAGGAAGCGGCGGGCTCGGGGCGCGGCGGACAGGCGGGCGGTGGGGCGCTGGGTGCCGGGCCGCTGTCCACACCGCCTCGCCCTCTGCGGACTGGAAGCCGATGCCCGGCAGCGGCCACCACCCAAAGCTGAGGAAAACTGCAGAGAAACAGCAGAAAGGTTCTTGTATTTGGCACACAGGCACCCCCCGCCAGGGAGCAGTCAAAGTCACTCCCTTGGAGTTGGAGGAAGCACTGGCCTGTGACTTTTGGGATTAGGATGTGCTGAGTTGGGGTCTCCTCTCCACTGCAGTAGAAAAAGGCTTTCCTCATTCTTATTAAGGTTACTGTCATCAAGTGATTATAGAAGGCGTATAATTTTAAATGCTCCTTTAAAAAAATTGTTTCCTCTTCTCACATCATTACTTTGCTTTTTTGCTTTTTTGCTTTTTTTCCAGGACAAAAGACTGTGTTGTCAAATGTTCAGGAAGAACTGGATAGAATGACTCGAAAGCCAGACTCTATGGTAACAAACTCTTCAACAGAAAATGAAGCCTGAACCTCCTTAAAAAGTGCATATGTCGAATGACCAAATAACTATGTATATTGATCTGCTAAGACCAGGATTTTTCTGATATGGCACATGCTATCAGTTTTTTGGGGCAGGGGAGATGAACTTTAAAAAAAAAAAAAAAAAACTTCATTGGCTTGTCCGAGTGTGAAATGCACATTTAGGAAGGTTACATGTCAGACCCTTTGTTAAGGATAACCCTTGGACTCTGGGGCATGTGGCTCTTTTGTGGGAGGCAAGCACATCTGGGCTTCTTGTGGAGGGGAAGGTAGAGTGAAAGAAAGAGGGCCCACTTTCTATCAGGGTGGAGCAAATGAGACCAAGAAATCATTGGTAAGATGATGGTTAGTCTGACCAGTTTCATGTTAGTAAATTCACTTGTTCTTGGGAAGCAGATTAAGTAGCAGAAAGTCCATGAAAGAAAGACGAGAAGGAGTAATGAGACAAGTGATGGTGGGGAAGCTGAATGTTGAGGGAGGTGGAAGGAGGAGGAGATGAGCAGTGTCAGTAAATACTGTGCATTCAGTAGAAGTTGAAGAATCATTGTTAGAAGCATTTCCAAACAAAACACTAAGCAAAATGGGAATTAGGCTTATTTTGAATGCATCTTTAACTTATGAAAGATGTACTAATTGTGGGGGTGCCTGAGTCAGGCGGAGCTGACCCAGGGGTGGGAACGATGGCAGCTGCCCAGGACCCGTGTGCTTGGCCCAGGCTATGTCCTCGTGAGAGGTACTGGGCTCCACGGATATGTGTTGTGGGGCAGACAGTCACTGTGGGATGTCTTCAAAGTCAGCAGTTACAAAATTAGTTTACTTTGAATTTTGTTGTCTAAATAGCTCCTGCTTTGTTTTTTAAATTAAATTTTTTGTTTTTACTACCATAGGCTGGCGTAACTAATAGAAAATAGGTGATCAACCTCTGGTTTTACCATAATGCAATGTGCCACGGAAAGTTTGGGGGAGGTTTTTAATGTAATTGCACTCTGGTTAATTGGCTCGTACCAAGCCCTGCCTTATGATTTGTGGAAAGCTTCAAGGAGTTCCACTGATGCAAAAGGGTCTTTTCCTAGCTTCCTGGTCTGATCAGTGCTATGAGATGGACAGATAAGTGTGAATGTTTTATACAGAAAATGGAAATGATACATTTCTCTTGTTAGGTGTTTTCATAAAATGTAGCATTTTTTTTCTTATGGAAATAAGAGTTTCAGGTGTCTCCCCACCTAGGGCAAATTCATGCACATTGTCATGTTATACCACCATTCTGGAAATGATTTCTGTGGATTTGAAATTGCACTTTTAATTTTATATATGACAGCATTTAAATGCAAACACTACCATGAATTTAATGTATAAAATGTTGTCAAACCAAGGGAAAAAACCACAGTTCACCATGTGGAGTTTACTTTTTTTATATGAATGTTTGTTGTACTGTGTCTAAGCATAAGTTCCCTAATGTCATTACTTTTACATACCAGATTTGACTGACCACTAATGTAGTACTGGGGATAACTTAATATCCTATGTTGTGTCAAGACTCTTTGAAGACTTTCTTGAATTGCTTTCGTAAAGGTCTGAACACTGTTAAGGAGAAAGCTGAGTATCAACTTGCCTTTCTAATAGAAACGTTTCTTGTGCCAGTTTTATTGTTGAGATACACTATTTTTTTCCTTTTTTAATTCAGTTTTTTAAAAAACAAATGTATTGTGGCTTCCAATTACCAGGTTGTCTAGGTAATGACAGTAAACTGACTGTAGAATGATAATTGTGGTGTAGTGACCAATAGATGCCAAACAGCTTGTGGCCTCACTAAAGGTGGGGTCGCTTAGTCCCTGGGAGTAAAATGACTGACCTCAGAAACAAGAATTCCTGGAAAGGCACATGCCGAAGAGGGATGTGGTATAATTTTAAATTTTAATGCAAAATTTTAATTTGTCTTTATTTTTTATCATTTGAACTGATAAGCACTTTTTGTGTCAATATAAAATATACTAAAACTGATGAAATGCTAAGACATGTCTTGTGAAGGAAGGTTTCTTGGAGACCACTTTTATTTACTCATGACAAGTGGAAGCTCCTAGTATCAGAAGAAGCTGATACATGGTGTCATGTACTCAGTGGTTGCCAAAGTCTACCAACTTTGGGGAGCTGCAGGGTTCTTTTTGGGAGATGGGAGGAAGGGAGATGAGTTTTGTTATTTTGGGATTTTCAAGCATTGGAACCAAAGGCCAAATATTAAACAGCCTTTAGTTTTTAAAGTAAAATTCATTTTATTTGCAGAGTACACTTGTATGGTAGACTGTTAAAGACAATTTTATGACTATTTATGCACATTATAATGGTTACATCTGCTGTTTGTCTTTAAAATAAAAAAATCAGAGAAAAGCCCAACTTTGAATATGTGGCTGAGATAACGGCCAAGAATTGGTCTTTCCTAAAAATGCAACAGATATGCTGCTAGATTGTTATTTTGTTTGCACTTTTTTTTGATTGGCATTTTAAAATCGGTATTTAAACTGAAGACATTGTCATGTTTTATTAATTTAACAAAGTTGAAAGTGACTGCTCTGTACATCATGACCTTAACAATGTTAATGCTGTAAGTGAAAGTTCACTGTCGTCTGTATACTAAATTTATTGGTGTTTCTAACTTAAAATTAAGACTGCAGATTATCCCCCACCAGCCTTAGTCCAGGGGTGTGGCTCTGTCCGGGTGCAGTATGCAGTCATGTGGAACCTTGCTTTCTAGTCCTGGGAAAAAAAGATGTCTCTAATTACTGGCTTCAATAAACACGAATCCAGACTGCTTACAAGTTTTGGTGGCTTGCTTTATGGTAAATCATCCCACTGGAGATACATTGAATTTTCTGCTAATCATACGGGGTATCTGATCACATAACTAACAATGTTTACCTCTCTCACTTGAAATTGTCAGAAATTCTGGAAAGAATAACATTTAAAGCCATATTTATTTTATCTTATTTTTTAGAGATGGGGATTGTCAAGGCTGGTCTTGAACTCCTGGCCTCCAGTGGTTCTCCCACCTTGGCCTCCCAAAGTGCTGGAGTTACAGGTGTGAGCCGCCACACCTAGCCTGTTTTTTTTTGGTTTTTAAAAATTACAGCCATCCTCATGAATATGAAGGTGGTAGGTATTTCAGTGACTAACGATGTTAAGGAGCATCTTTTGATGTGTGTATTGGCCATTTATATATCTTTGGAGAAATGTCTATTCAGATTCTTTGCTCATTTTAAAATTAGGTTATTTGCCTTTTGTGTTTTTTGTGTTTGTTTTGAGGGTCTTGCTTTGTGTCTCAGCTTCCCAAAGTGCTGGGATTATACACATGAGTCACTGCACCCAGCCTATTTGACTTTTTATCACTGGGTTGTAAGAGTTATTTATCTATTCTGGATACTATACTCTTAACAGATATAACTATGTCCTTTTGATATGCTCCCCTTAATCTCTGAGCATTTTCTTGCTTTCTGGCACAAAAAGGTGTTCCAGGCTCACCTTGCATTTTCCCTGACTTTGACCTGGAATCAGCCGTTTTTCCAAGGAGTCCTGGTTCCTGGTTTCTTTTTTTTCTTTCTTTCTTTCTTTTTTTTTTTTTTTTTTTTTTGAGACAGTCTCGCTCTGTTGCCCAGGCTGGAGTGCAATGGTGCAATCTCAGCTCACTGTAACCTCCACCTCCCGAATTCAAGCAATTCTCCTGCCTCAGCCTCCTGAGTAGCTGGGATTACAGGCGTGTGCCACCACGCCTGGCTAAGTTTTATATTTTTAGTAGAGACGGGTTTCGCCATGTTGGCCAGGCTGGTCTCGAACTCCCGACCTCAGGTGATCCACCCTCCTCTGCCTCCCAAAGTGCTGGGATTATAGATGTGAGCCATCATGCCCGGCTAGAGCCCTGGTTTCTTTTAGTGGGAGATTGGTTTTTGGAAACCAAGATCTGGACGATAGGCATACTTAATTTTACTGAGTGCTATTACTTGCAGGCCTTTTGAGTGGACACATCATATCTACTTTTTTAACATTGCCTGTAAGTTGGTTTATATTAGTTCATGGAGATGTTTATTCTGTGGTGTGTGTTTTTTTTTTTTTTTTTTTTTTTTTTTACGGAGTCTTGCTCTGTCGCCCAGGCTGGAGTGCAGTGGCGCAATCTTGGCTCACTGCAAGCTCCGCCTCTCGGGTTCACGCCATTCTCCTGCCTCAGCCTCTCCGAGTAGCTGGGACTACAGGCGCCTGCCACCACGCCCGGCTAATTTTTTTTTTTTTTTTTTTTTTTGTATTTTTTAGTAGAGATGGGGTTTCACCGTGGTCTCAATCTCCTGACCTCGTGATCCGCCTGCCTCGGCCTCCCAAAGTGCTGGGATTACAAGCGTGAGCCACTGCGCCCCGCATCTTTATTCTTGTTTATGGCTACATCCTATTCAATTGTATAATGTACCTTGTTGATTCATCCAGTCTCCTGCAGATGGGCATTTAGGATGTTTGCAGTCTTGTATTATTACGTCTAATGCTGCAGTGATTAACCTTCTGCATATCTTGTGTTTTATTTTGGAGATGTGTCTTCAGGGTAAATTCTTAGCAGTGGGCCTACCTACTCGAAAGGTAAATGCGCGTCTGTGGTTGTTAGATATTACCAAAATCCCTTCCATAGAGGTCACACCAGTTTGCGTGCCTGTCAGCACTTGTACAGATTATTAATTCATTGTTACATTTTGTCTTAAAATTAAGTTAGGAAGTTTGGTGAATAAATGTGTTGAGGATTATTTTATTTGATAATATGGGTATTAACACTGTAATAGTAAATGCTTACATTAGAGATTGCTGTATACCAGTCACTCTTCTATTTTTAATTATTTTATTTTTATTTTATTTTATTTTATTTTGTTTTTGAGATGCAGTCTCACTCTGTTGCCCAGGCTGGACTGCAGTGGCACAATCTCGGCTCGCTGCAACCTCTGCCTCCTGGGTTCAAGCGATTCTTCCTGCCTCAGCCTCCTGAGTAGCTGGGACTAAAGACGTACGCCACTACGCCTGGCTAATTTTTGTATTTTTAGTAGAGACGAGGTTTCACTATATTGGCCAGACTGGTCTGGAACTCCTGACGTCAGGTGATCCACCCGCCTCCGCCTCCGCCTCTGCCTCCCAGAGTGCAAGGATTACAGGTGTGAACCATGGCGCCCAGCCACCAGTCACTCTTCTAGGTGGTTTATACAAACTGATTTAAACTTCACAGCTGTGCTGATGTCCATCTTCGTTTCCAGATGAGGAAATTAAGTCATGGATAAGGTAAGTAGCTACTAAGGTCCCAGAATTTGAACCCAGGCAGTCTAGCTTCTGAGTTTCAACTAATCATGGTGGTATGCTGATACTCTGTGCTCATTTAAAGCAGTTGGGGGTCCGCACACGGTGGCTTATATCTGTAATCCCAGCACTTTGGGAAGCCGAAGTGCGCAGATCACGAGGTCAGGAGTTCGAGACCAGCCTGGCCAACGTGGTAAAACCCCATCTCTACTAAAAATACAAAAATTAACCAGGCATGGTGGCACAAGCCTGTAGTCCCAGTCACTCAGGAGGCTGAGACAGGAGCATCACTTGAACCTGGGAGGCGGAGGTTGCAGTGAGCCGAGATTGCAACACTGCACTCCAGCCTGGGTGACAGTGAGACTGCATCTCAAAAAAATAAATAATAAAGCAGATGGGGAAAATGTATCAATCAAGAGTGTTTTCATCTGTGGTCATAAGCAGCTGTGTGCTGCTGTTCAACCTTTTCCCCTTGCCATGATGGATGGAAGAGTCACTCTTGCTAGGTGGAGAGAAATGGCAGATAAAGTACCCAATATTCTCTACAAAGGGAGAAGGGGCTGCAGTCGCAGGTATCTTTCTGGGAAATGCAAATTGAGGTGTCTGCTACTCCTATCTTGGAATTTCCTTTCTCTTAAGGTATGAAGAGCTTTAGGTGTTGCCTGTGGCAGGAGCCCTTGGCAGGCTCTGAGACAGACTTTCACCAGTGCAAATGTTCCTAGGTGTGCCTGTGAGGCTGGCAGGCTGGACTGCCTCTAGACCTGCCTTAGGGGCCCTCACACACACCACTAACCTCTCTGGAATTCCTCTTCTGCCACCTCTGGATTGGGAGCAACCTGTGGAGGGAAGCAGTTGGAATGTTGGGGAGGGCATGGGCACTGATGGGTTCCAGTCCTAGTTCATTCTCTGGTGACATGAAGCAAGCAAGTGCAGTTCAGATGGATGAGAAATTGATCAAGAAGCAAAACAAGAAAACAACCAAAATTGGGGAACTTCACCCCTCTTAGGCCTCCTCTTCCATCTTTGTAAAGGGGATAAAATTTCTTTCTAGTCATTGTGGACATTAGAGGAGGTACACATGTGCATGGCATATGGTAGGTCTTCGGTGTGATTGATGACCCTGAAAACATCTCTAGGATGTCATCTCTAAGTAACACTGATCCAGCAACCTCATTCTTAGCCCCTACCCTTTTTGGTTGTGGCATTTCAGTTTGTAGTGTAAATACCATCTCTAAAGAGAACAGAGCGTAGAGGGATGGATATCCTGTGACCGTTCACTGTGATGATGCCTGGTGCTGCTCCTACAGGATGCCACAACAGAGTTCTGAGGTATTTAGTATTGTATTCCTTACCCTGCAAGGCTTGCAGATAGCTGAAAGGATGCCAAGTGCTGTCTTGATGCCATCTGTATTGACAAGGCAGAGATGGTGTGTTCTGACCAGGAAACAGATGACAGGCCAGTAGCAGTGGTGGTGAGAGCCAGAGGAAGGAAGCGGCCAAAACTCCCACTGGAGATGAACACACCCTGCTGGCTCACAGTGAGATGGCCAAAAGTGTCTCCCTGGGCTTGACACTGAGGGACTCTGACAGCCTGAAAGGAGAGGAGACAGCAGGGGTTTGAGGCCAGGAATTGGGGGTGGATTCTGTGTGGGTCAAGAACTCCTTTCCCCAACCTTGGGCAGTATTTCAGATGGGACAAGCCTAACCTTTCAAATGTTTCTAACCTTGTTACGAAATTACTATGTGAAAATTTGGCTGGCGTGGTGGCTCACACCTGTAATCCCAGCACTTTGGGAGGCCGAGGGGGTGGATCACCTGAGATCAGCAGTTCAGGGCCAGCTTGGCCAACATGGCGAAACCCTGTCTCTACTAAAAGTACAAAAATTACCTGGGCATGGTGGCGGGTGCCTGTAATCCCAGCTACTGGGGAGGCTGAGGCAGGAGAATCACTTGAACCCAGGAGGTGGAGGTTGTAGTGAGCTGAGATCATGCCACTGCACTCCAGCCTGGGTTACGGAGTGGGACTCACTGTCTCAAAAAAAAAAAATTCCTGGCCGGGCATGGTGGCTCATGCCTGTAATCCTAGCACTTTGGGAGGCCAATGGGTGGTGGATCATCTGAGGTCAAGAGTTTGACAGCAGCCTGGCCAACATGATGAAACCCCATCTCTACTAAAAATACAAAAAATTGGCCAGGCGTGGTGGCTCACGCCTGTAATCCCAGCACTTTGGGAGGCCGAGGTGGGTGGATCATGAGGTTGTCAGGAGTTCGAGACCAGCCTGACCAACATGGTGAAACTCTGTCTCTACTAAATATACAAAAATTAGCTGGTCATGGTGACGTGCACCTGTAATCCCAGCTACTCAGGAGGCTGAGGCAGGATAATTGCTTGAATCCAGGAGGCGGTGGTTGCAGTGGGCCGATTGAGCCGCTGCACTCCAGTCTGGGCAACGAGTGAACTTCGTCTTAAAAAAATAGAAAAAAGAAATTCCTATGTAAAAATTCATTTAATGACAAGATATTTTCATGTGTAATGTTCTGTAACAAACTTATTTCTTGCGTAGAACTGAATTAACTGACATTCCTAAGTGATCATCAAGCTCCTCCATCCTCCCTGCTCTGCCTCCCCACAAATCTCAGCCAAGCAGGATCTTTAAAGAACTATTTAAAGTTCTGCTAGAAAAGGCAAACCCAATGTGAAGCATGTAAGTTTTTGTTTTGGGAAGAGTTCAACAATTTATGTGCCTTTTTAAGGCAATAATTTATTTTAAAGAGTGGGGGTGCAACTTGTGGCCTGTTAACATCTGCCCGTGATATTTAAAATATTTGGCACAGTTTGTGAATCTGTTTTTTACCTATTCAGACATCTAACAAATGCTAGCCTGGAATTACACTTCGGAGTATATAGGAAACAACACTGTCACTGTTTAAGCTTTGTATATAGAAAATATGTGGGTGTCGAGAAGGTATATTTTATTTTATTTTATTTATGTTGAGACTGTCTCGCTCTGCCACCCAAGCTGGAGTGCAGTGGTGCAGTCATGGCTCACTGCAGCCTTAACCTGGGCTCAAGTGATCCTTCCACCTTACCTCCCAAGTAACTGGGACTACAGGTGCATGTCACCATGCCTGGCTAATTTTTGTATTTTTTGTAGAGATGAGGTTCACTATGTTGTCCAGGGTGGTCTCAAATTCCTGAACTCAAGCGATCCACCTGTCTGGGCCTCCCAAAGTGTTGGGATTACAGGTGTGAGCCACTGCGCCCGGCCCAATACCTTACTGTTAACCATAGTCATCCTACTATGTGATAGAATACCAGAACTTACTCCTCCTAATTGTCACTTTATACCCATCGACCAGCCCTCCTCATCCTTTCTTCCCCCATCCCTTTCCCAGTCTGATAACCACTGGATTAGACAGATTTTGGTTTTGATTTGTTCTGTGGGTGACTGGTAGGTCTGACATGTCTTTGACTGTGGGCATCTTCCAGGTCCCACAGAATGCCCTTTGAGAACACTCACATGCCAGGTTTCTGAGGCTTGATAAAGGTCCACGTTTTTATGAGGCTTGGAATTTAGACTCTGGTGATAGTACCTTTCAGCCTCTGTTTTATCTCTCCTGCCCCACCTTCTCTTCCCCCTCACAATCCCTGCCCCAGAGGAAATAAGCACTTGTGAATTGGTGGATTTGTCACAACTAGGACAATGCTGGGAGTTTTTTCCCCCTAGGGGCAGGTTTCTCCCTGATGCCCATGGATAGTGCAGTCCTAGCCACAAAGGGGAGTTCAGCAAACATCGCCTGCTGCTGGTGCTGAGTCCTCATAGGAATCATCATCAAGAACAGCCTCAAACCAGCCACTCTACCAGATGGCTCTCCCCACACTTGGAACTGTAAATATTTCTGGCATTGAGCCGAATCAGAACTGCTCTGACATAAAAGAGAAACTGTAATCCATAGCCCCAGGCCCGACACCTGGGCTATCTCAGCTGGGAACTTGTTTCAGGTCGACTTGGGTTTGAGTCGTGGCCCCAGAACTTCACAGTTGTGTAGTCATGGAGAAGTCAGTCAACCTCTGTGAATCTCAGCATCCAGTGAGGAGATCCTCATCTCCCTCATAGGGATGCTGGATGTGTGCCTAGCACAGTGTCTGGCTTGCAGACAGTGTCCCCAAACAGAACCAGCCCTGAATAAATTGTGTGACACACAGGCCTCAGTTCTTGAAAAGGCTTTAGAGACCAGGCATGTGGCTTATGCCTATAATCCCAGCACTTTGAGAGGCTGAGGCTGGAGGATCACTTGAGCTCAGGAGTTTGAGACCAGCCTGGGCAGCACATTGAGACTTTGTCTCTAAAAAAAAATTTAAAAAATTAGCCAGGCATGGTGGCACATGCCTGTGGTCCCAGCTACCCTGGAGGCTGAGGTGCTGCGAATTCCAGCCTGAGAATTCCAGCCTGGGTGACACAGACCTTGACTCAAAAAAAAAAAAAAAGGTGCAGTGGCTCATGCCTGTATTCCCAGCACTTTGGGAGGCCGAGGCAGGTGGATCACCTGAGGTCAGGAATTCAAGACTAGCCTGGCCAATGTGGTGAAATTCTGTGTCTACTAAAAATACAAAAATTAGCTGGGTGTGGTGGCACACACCTATAATCCCAGCTCCTCGGGAGGCTGAGGCAGGAGAATCGCTCAAACCCGGGAGGCAGAGGTTGCAGTGAGCCGAGATAGCACCATTGCACTCCAGCCTGGGAGATAAGAGCAAAAACTCCATCTCAAAAAAAAAAAAAAAAAAAAAAAAAAAAAAAAAAAAAGGCCGGGCGCAGTGGCTCACGCCTGTAATCCCAGCACTGTGGGAGGCCGAGGCAGGCGGATCACCTGAGGTCAGGGGTTCAAGACCAGCCTTACCAACATAGTGAAACCCTCTCTACTAAAAAAAAATATAAAAATTAGCTGGGCATGGTGGTGCCTGCCTATAATTCCAGATACTTGGAAGGCTGAGGCAGGAGAATCACTTGAACCCAGGAGACGGAGGTTGCAGTGAGCCGAGATCGCACCATTGCACTCCAGCCTGGGCAACAAGAGCGAAACTACATCTCAAAAAATATATATAAATAAAGGAAAAGGCCTTATAAATTATTTGCCAAGGTTACACAAAGTCAGGAACAGAGTTGGGAATAAGATACAAAGTATTGGCCAGGTGCGGTGGATCACGAGGTCAGGAGATCGAGACCACGGTGAAACCCCATCTCTACTAAAAAATACAAAAAAATTAGCTGGGCGTGGTGGCGGGTGCCTGTAGTCCCAGCTACTTGGGAGGCTGAGGCAGGAGAATCACTTGAACCCGGGAGGCAGAGCTTGCAGTGAGCCGATATCGCGCCACTGCACTCCAGCCTGGGCGACAGCGAGACTCCGTCTCAAAAAAAAAAAAAAAAAGAAAGAAAGTATTGCTGCTGTCTTGCAGCCTTCCTCTACCCAATCTGCATACCTTTCCCTAGCTAGTTAGCTGGTAGCCCAGGCAGTCCTAAACACCATGTCTTAAATCTGAAGAAATAAATTGCTAGTTGAGACTGAGCAAGAGAGCTATTTTAGGGCAGACAAGCTTTCAGCACACCATAAATTCCATCACCTGGCAACTGCCTGATTTCTTGGGCAAGGCAGCTTTCTGCCATCTGCATGTGTGGGCATCCAAACACGTGTCTGAGGTATGTGGCCTCTTGGGGCCTTCTTCCTGCCTCTGCTCAATAACCATAGCCATCTTCCAGGGAACTGTGGGCATGGGTTGGTGACACTCAAAATGCGAGTGACAAGGAGGTGAACAAGGTAGGCCCTCCCCCTACCGGGCTGGTATTCTGGGAACAACAGACAAGCTAACTGATGTCTTTAATGCCACAGTCAGCTTCTCTCTGCTCAAAATAAAAACCAAAATCTTTGTCAAGCTCTTCTCCCCCAACAATTAAGCCCTGAAGCCTTTAGGTGGGCAGAGCATGGCAGGTATCTGCCTGGGGGTGGAGTGGGGAATTGTGGAGACCCAAAGGAGGGTTTGGAACCTGAGCAGGGTGGAGAGTGTCCCCATGAGTAAGAATGGATGAATGGCCTAGCATAGAGTATTAGCCCAAGCAGGGTGGAGAGGGTATACTTATTTGGGGATGGGGCAGGAGTGCAGAGTGTCAGAGACCGAGTGACTGAGAGCAAACCCATGGGTAGACTCCCCCAGTGGAGAGGAGAGGGTATCAGCTGGGGTAGATGAGGAGGGCATCTACAAGGAGTAGAGCAGGCATGGGGTGTCTGAGTGGGGTGGCCCAGGGCAGGGTCATGTGGTAAGGAGGGCATCTGTGCAGGGATGGAGGTGATGGAAGAGGGGCTGCATACAGGCATTGGTCAAATAAGTTAAATGTATATGGCATTGGATTGGAATTGGAGGTATCAGTGTGAACTTATGGTTTTGGGTTTTTTGTTTTTTGCTTTTTTTTTTGTTTTTGTTTGTTCTTGTTTTTTGTTTTTTGAGGCAGGGTGTCACTCTGTTGCCCAGGCTGGAGTACAGTGGCATGATCACAGCTCACCACAAACTCTGCCTCGCAGGCTCAAGCAGTCCTTCTGCCTCAGCTTCCTGAGTAGCCGGGACTATAGGTGTGCACCACCACACCCAGCTAATTTTTGTATTTTTTTGTAGAGATGGGGTTTCACCGTGTTGTTCAGACTGGTCTTGAACTCCCAGGCTCAAGCAATCCTGCCTCCCTGGCCTCCCAAAGTGTTAGGATTACAGGCGTGAGCCACCATTCCCAGCCCATGCTCTTCAATACACTCATGCATACAAATTTTCAAATGGCCAGGCGCAGAGGCTCATTCCTGTAAAGTCCGGCATTTTGGGAGGCCAAGTTGGGTGCATTGCTTGAGCCTGGGAGTTCAAGACCAGCCTGGACAACATGGTGAAACCCCATCTCTACAAAAAATATAAAAATAAGCCAGGCGTGGTGGCATGCACCTGTAATCCCAGCTAGTCTTGAGGCTGAGGCTGGGGTATTGCTGGAGCCTGGGAAGCCAAGGCTGTGGTGAGCCATGACTGGGCCACTGCACTCCAGCCTGGGTGACAGAGTAAGACCCTGTAGATGTAGAGGTGTGCACATATGTATATGTGTTTGCACACATATATCCCTTAGCTTTTTGCCCGGAGAAGGCCTGGGAGCAGCAACAGCCCAATAGCAATGAGCACACCTTATGCCATGATCTTGGTTTCTAAATACCATTCTCTCATAAAATAAATTGGGGGCCGGGCACAGCGGCTCATGCCTGTGATCCAAGCACTTTGGGAGGCTGAGGTGGGCAGATCGCTTGAGGCCAGGAGTTTGAGACCAGCCTGGCCAACATGGAGAAACTCTGTCTCTACAAAAAATACAAAAATTGGCCAGCAGGATGGCACACACCTGTAGTCTCAGCTTCTTGGGAGGGTGAGGCAGGAGAATTGCTTAAACCCTGGAAGGCAGAGGTTGCAGTGAGCCGAGACTGTGCCACTGCACTCAAGCCTGGGCAACAGAGTGAGACTCCATCTCAATAAGTAAGTAAATAAATAGGCCAGGCACGGTGGCTCACGCCTGTAATCCCAACACTTTGGGAGGCCGAGGCGGGTCGATCACCTGAGGTCGGGAGTTCGAGACCAGCCTGGCCAACATGTGAAACCCCGTCTCTACCAAAAATACAAAAATTAGCTGGGCGTGGTGGTGTGCACCTGTAATCCCAGCTACTCAGGAAATTGAGGCAGAAGAATCACTCGAACCTGGGAGGTGGAGGTTGCAGTGAGCTGAGATTGTGCCACTGCACTCCAGCCTGGGCCACAAAGCAAGACTCCATCTCAGAAATAAATAGGGCCAGCTGTGGTGGCTCACGCCTGTTAATCTCAGCATTTTGGGAGGCCGAGGCAGGCAGATCACAAGGTCAGGAGTTCAAAACCAGCCTGGCCAGCATGGTGAAACCCTATCTCTACTAAAAATACAAAAACTAGCCAGGCGTAGTGGCGTGCGCCTGTAGTCCCAGCTACTTGGGAGGCTGAGGCAGGAGAATTGCTTGAACCCGGGAGGCAGAGGTTGTAAACTAAGATTGCGCCACTGCACTCCAGCCTGGGTGACAGAGCGAGACTCCATCTCTAAAGAAATAGAGAGAGAGAGAGAGAAGGGGCTGAGAGGCAGAGGATGAGGAAGCAAGGAAAAAAAAAATGATAATAAAAAACCTGGGGTTTCTCGGGGAAATGGCAGATTCTGGGGCTGAGATAGGGAAAGTGTAAGATGAGCCTGGAACATCTGTGCCAGAAAGTAAGAAAGGGCTCAAAGAACCATAGACACCTGTCAAAAGACAGGAGCTGTATGCATAAAGGCATGAAAAAAATGAAAAAAAATTTTAAAAAAGGAGCCAGGCATGGTAGTGCGTGCCTTTAGTCTCTGCTACTCAGGAGGCTGATGTGGGAGGATTTCTTGAGACCAGAAGTTTGAGGCTGCAGTGAGCTATGATGGTGCCTGTAAGTTGCCACTGCACTCCAACCTGGGCAACAGCAAGACCTGCCTTTTTTCAATTTTAATTTAATTTTATTTTTTTGAGACAGAGTCTCCCACTGTCACCCCGGCTGGTGTGCAGTGGTGCGATCTTGGCTTGCTACAACCTCTGCCTCCCAGGTTCAAGCGATTCTCCTGCCTCACCCTCCCAAGTAGCTAGGATTACAGGCGCCCACCACCACACCTGGCTAATTTTTTGTATTTTTAGTAGACAGGGTTTCACTGTGTGGATTTTATTTATTTTATTTTTGAGATGGAGTTTTGCTCTTGTCACCCAGGCTGGAGTGCAATGACATGATCTTGGCTCACTGCAACCTCTGCCTTCCGGGTTCAAGCGATTCTCCTGCCTCAGCTTCCTGAGTAGCTGGGATTACAGGTGCCTGCCACCACACCCAACTAATTTTTATATTTTTGTATTTTTAGTAGATGTAGTTTCACCACGTTGGCTAGGCTGGTCTCAAACTCTTGACCTCAGGTGATCTGCCCACCTCGGCCTCCCAAAGTGCTAGGGTACAGGCATGAGCCACTGTGCCTGGCCAATTTTTATTATTTATTTATTTATTTATTTTTGAGATGGAGTCTCACTCTATTGCCCAGGCTGGAGTGCAGTGGTGCAATCTCAGCTCACTGCAACCTCTGCCTCCCAGGTTCAAGTGATTCTCCTGCCTCAGCCTCCCAAGTAGCTGGGATTACAGGCATCCGCCACTATGTCTGGCTAATTTTTTTAAAATTTATTTTTAGTAGAGACAGGGTTTCACCATGTTGGCTAGGCTGGTTTCGAACTCCTGACCTCAAGTGATTCGCCCACCTCAGCCTCCCAAAGTGTTAGCATTACAGACGTGAGCCACTGCACCCAGCCAAGACCCTGGCTCCTCGAGAGAGACTGAGAGAAGCCCACTGGCCAGGGACAATTTGAACACCAAAAAAAGAAAAAAAAGATCATAATGGATTATAACCCATTGAATAAAATAGGAAGTCATGAGGCTATATAAATAAATTAGTAAACTGAAAGTTCAGTGTGGGGCCGGGCGCAGTGGCTCAAGCCTGTAATCCCAGCACTTTGGGAGGCTGAGACGGGCGGATCACGAGGTCAGGAGATCGAGACCATCCTGGCTAACACGGTGAAACCCCATCTCTACTAAAAATACAAAAAATTAGCCGGGCGTGTTGGCGGGCGCCTGTAGTCCCAGCTACTCGGGAGGCTGAGGCAGGAGAATGGCGTGAACCCGGGAGGTGGAGCTTGCAGTGAGCTGAGATCGCGCCACTGCACTCCAGCCTGGGGGACAGAGAAAGACTCCATCTCAAAAAAAAAAAAGAAAGAAAGTTCAGTGTGAAACAGCATTCCATTCCTCATCAAAACTTCAAATTTACATGATTTATTCAATGGGTTATAATCCATTACTATCAGTATTTATTTTGATGCACGAAGTGTCAGATTTATTCATTACAAGGGGGAAAAAGTGTACTACAGGAGAAGCCTGGCGGCCAGAAGCTCAATCACCTGATGGAAGTGAACATCATTAATAATGGGACACATAGCAGTCACGTGCCCCTGATAGGCTGAACAGAGAACACAGTGTTGCTGCTGGGGGATTTCTGCCAAAAATGTATAACCAGGATCTAATCACAAAGAAACATCAGAGAAACCCAGATTGAGGGACATGGTACAAAACAACTTGGCTGCATTACATCTTTGAAGGTGTTAAGGTCATAAAAGACAAGGAGGGTCTGAGGAACTGTTCTAGTCTGAAGGAAACTGGTGACATGACAAGAAGAAGAGCAACACATAATCCTTAATGGCTTCATTTTTCTACAGTGACATTGTAGGGACATGTGGCAAAACTTGATTGGAATTGAGGGTTAGATGGTAATAATGTATCAAGAATAATTTCCTGGCCAGGTGTGGTGGCTTATGCCTGTAATCCCACTTTGGGAGGCCAAGACAGGCAGATCAGTTGAGATCAGGAGTTTGAGATGAGCCTTGCCAACATGGTGAAACCTTGTCTCTACTAAAAATACAAAAATTAGTCGGGTGTGGTGGTGTGCACCTGTAGTCCCAGCTACCCAGGAGGCTGAGGCATGAGAATTGCTTGAATTCAGGAGGCAGAGGTTGCAGTGATCCAAGATCACGCCACTGCACTCCAGCCTGGGCGACAGAGCAAGACTTGGTCTCAAAAAATAATAAAATAAATAAAATAAATAAAATTCCTGATTTTAATGCATATTCTGGTAAAAGCAGAGAATGTCCTTCTTTGTAGAAAATACTAAAGTATTTGAGGATGATGGGCTGTTAGGTTGGTAACGTACTCTCAAATGATTCAGGGAAAAACATTATACTATACTTACCCTTTTTTTTTGTAATTTTGAGATTGTTTTCAAATAAATACATTTAATTAATTAACCTTCATGTCTGCCCATATGTGCATACTAAGAGGCAAAGTGGTATGATATTCAGGCCTTTCACAGTGGCCCCTAACACCTCTCCAACCTCACTACTTTACTGTGTTCCTGGCTGAGTGCAGTGGCTCACGCCTGTAATCCCAGCATTTTGGGAGGCCGAGGCAGATGGATCACTTGAGGTCAGGAGTTCAAGACCAGCCTGGCCAACATGGCGAAACCCCATCTCTACTAAAAATACAAAAATTAGCCAAGCATGGTGACGGGTGCCTGTAATCCCAGCTACTCGGGAGGCTGGGCAGGAGAATTGCTTGAACCAGGGAGGCTGAGGTTGCAGTGAGCCAAGATTGTGCCACTGCACTCCAGCCTAGACAAGAGAGTAAGACGCCATATCAAAAATTAAAAAATAAAAATAAAATCAGAGTGTTTTTCCAGCTACCCTTTCACCACTCCTCCCCCAGCCGCCCAGCCTCCCAGCGTCCTGGCCTCTGCCCTTGCTGTGTCCTCCGATTGTGCTTTCCTGCCCACTCTGATAGCTCACCTGAGGTCAGTCTGACCTTTGAGGCTTTGCTCAAGGGCTCATGAACCTGGCTGCTTGAACTCTTGGGGCAATTCTGGCTGCTCCAGGGTTTCCCCAAATGGGTCTGGGGAGCCCTGGATGTCTGCAGATGTTCTCTTGGGGTCCCTGAGACCTTTTTCCCTTTAAAAGGTCGCTATACATTATTCACGGCAACAGTGTCTCTACTACCCATTTGACACCGGGAGATAAGGCTTTGAATTATTCGTTAGTACTTTTTGTTTTTGTCCAAATCTGATCACATCAGTCCCCTGCTTAAGGAGCAAAATGCAACTCTCATGGCTCCCCGGACTGCAGGCGTCTTCAGAATCAGTTCCCAACCTTCCTGTCCCTCTGTCCCTGCCCCTGCCCTTCACATACCTTCTCAACCCTGCCCATATCTGCGAAAGAACCCAGACCACTCACTTCTTTCTGAACTCCCAGGGCCTTTTTTTTTTGAGACAGAGTCTCGCTGTGTCGCCCAGGCTGTAGCGCAGTGGCACGATCTGGATCTCGGCTCACTGCAATCTTCTCCTCCCAGGTTCAAGCGATTCTCCTGCCTCAACCTCCTGAGTGGCTAGGATTAAAGGTGTATGCCACCCCACCTGGCTAATTTTTGTATTTTTAGTAGAGACAGGGTTTCACCCTGTTGGCCAGTGGCAGGCGCCTGTAATCCCAGCTACTCAAGAGGCTGAGGCAGGAGAATCACTTGAACCCAGGAGGCGGAGGTTACAGTGAGCCGAGGTTGCCCTCCGGCCTTGGCGACAGTGAGAGTCCATCTCAAAAAATTATTAAATAGGTGAAACCCCGTCTCTACTAAAAATACAAAAAATTAGCCGGGCGTGGTGGCGGGCGCCTGTAGTCCCTGCTACTCGGAGAGGCTGAGGCAGGAGAATGGCGTGAACCCGGGAGGCGGAGCTTGCAGTGAGCCGAGATTGCGCCACTGCACTCCAGCCTGGGCGACAGAGCGAGACTCCGTCTCAAAAAAAAATATATATATATATTATTAAATAATGAAGTCCTCAAAATCATCTTTAGAGAACCTGTCTCCTGGGTAGATCCTCAACTTTGGCAAAATAAACTTCTGAACTGATTGAGACTTGTCTCAGATACTCTTGGTTTATAACTCCCTCCCACCTCAGTTCTTCTGTAACAGCCGTGAAGCCCCAGGATGTGGCCCAGTGCCTGGCCCCTGGGGGTGGGGCAGCTGCAAATGCCTGGCGAGGTGTCTGTTGCCTCCTGGTTACCTCAGCAGCTCCCTGGGATTCACATGGCTAGTTTAGCCAGGCCCAGCATGGACACCAGTCCTGGAGGGTAAGTGAAGGCAGGTCCCACATTTCCTTATGGCCACACTCTCGGCCTTCTTCCCCAGAAACCCATGCCCTTCCTCTGCCATGAGAGAGAAGGTGGAGGGCAGCCAGGGAGAAGTGAGGCAGCTGCTGAGCAGGTGAATTCTCCCCAAATCATTACATTTTGGAAGCAGCAGGAACCACAAACTGGGGTTCCGCAGAAGCTGGGATTCCCCGGAGGCTCTGGTTAGGGGCCCAGGGTGGACTGGCTTGGTTTGTCTTTGGTCATTGTAACCAAAGGAATGTCAAACTGGAAAATCCCAGCGAGCACTATTTTTAGAGACTCGGAGAGCATTTTTCCGGCTGAAGGGACAAGTTCCTTCAGAAGCAGCAGTTAACTCTCACCCCTGAACCACTCCTCCCTGGAACTCGCCCAGGCTCTGGCCCCTCCCTCCAGGCATGTGGGAACATTGCTGGAGGAGTCTGGTCAGGGCCCTGCCACCAAGGAGAGGGACAGGGACATCGGCTCCTTTCAAACACAAAACAATGGGTTTTTATTTTTACATCTTTGAGTCTAATCCTTCAGACATCAAGACTTATTACTGGCACCTTTATTTTTAAATTTTTAAATTTATTTTTTGAGACAGGATCTTGCTGTGTTGCCCAGGCTGGAGTACAGTGGGCGGATCATGGCTCACTGCAGCCTCGACCTTCTACACTCAACGGATCCGATCCTCCCCCCTCAGTCCCCCGAGGAGCTGGGATTATAGGTGCACACTTAACATGATTGGCTAATTTTTGTATTTTTTGTGAAGATGGGGTTTCACCATGTTGCCCAGGGTGGTCTCGAGCTCCTGAATTCAAGTGATCTGCCTGTCTCAGCCTCCCAAAGTGCTGGGATTTACATGCATAAGGCACTGCACCCAGCCTGGTACCTTTCTTTAAAAGGCCTTTTAGAAATAGAATCATTTGCCGGGCGCGGTGGCTCATGCCTGTAATCCCAGCACTTTGGGAGGCCGAGGCAGGCGGATCACCATGAGGTTGGGAGTTCCATACCAGCCTGACCAACATGGAGAAACCCCGTCTCTTCTAAAAATACAAAATTAGCTGGGCGTGGTGGCGCATGCCTGTAATCCCAGCTACTCCAGAGGCTGAGTCAGGAGAATCACTTGAACCCGGGAGGCGGAGGTTGTGTGAGCCAAGATCGCGCCATTGCGCTCCAGCCCGGGCAACAAGAGTGAAACTCTGTCTCAAAAAAAAAAAAGAAATAGAATCATTTCATACCAAGTTGTTAGTCTTGAAGCACTAAATTAAAAATGTTCTTGTGTTTTTGGTTCATGCTTTTAACATTGATAATTGTTAATGATAAACTTAATCAGTCTTCCTACTATATACCTTATGCTTGAAAAGTTCTGCTTACTGTCCCTGTCTATATAATTTTCTGTTTGAGGTTTCTACCTTTAAGGGCTCCTGCTAGTTTTTTTTTTTTTTCAATACAGAGTTTTGCTCTGTCACCCAGGCTGGAGTGCAGTGGTCCATTCTCGGCTCGCTGCAACCTCCACCTCCTGGGTTCAAGCAATTCTCCTGCCTCAGCCTCCCGAGTAGTTGGGACTATAGGCGCATGCCACCACGCCCGGCTAATTTTTGTATTTTTAGTAGAGATGGGGTTTCATCATGTTGGCCAGGCTGGTCTCGAACTCCTGACCTCATGCTCTGCCCGCCTCGGCCTCCCAAAGTGCTGGGATTACAGGCGTGAGCCACCGTGCCCGGCTGGGCTTCTGCTAATTACTGAGTGTATGAAACGTAGTAGATCAAATCTATTGCTTAACAGAAGTTACAGGACAAGCTATCCCCATTCTCCCACATTTGTAAGGATGCACTGAGGAGGGGCCTCAGTAACAGATGAAATGAAGTGCAAACCCGTCTCTCCTCCCCATGATTACGCACTGGCTCGAGACACAGAATACGCAGAGACCACAGTTTGGGAAGGTGTTTTGCTCCTAGCCCTTCATGAAATTTAGAATCTAAGGTCTTTGTAAGACCAATGCTTTTTTTTTTTCTCCTTTTCTTTCTTTTCCTAAAAATAGGGTCTTGCTATGTTGCCCAGGCTGGTCTTGAACTCCTGGCCTCAAGTGATCCTCCCGTCTTAGCCCTGCAAAGAATTGGGATTATAGGCATGAGCCACTGCACCCAGTCTAGACCGATGCTTTTGAGGTTAGGACTCTCCATGAGTCCTGATGCTCAGGGAAGTCAGAGTGTGAGAGTGTGAGAGTGTGTGTGTGTGTGTGTGTAGAAGGAGGGTACAGTTAGTGGTCTCCAGACTTGGAGGTAGTTGCCCACAAGCCCAGGACTAAATGAGACACTGAGGGACAAACCTGATCCAGGTGAACCAAGGGATCCCGGGGACTAGCCCCTACCTAAAGATGCTAAACGTGAGCATGTTCTGAACAGATAGGTGCTGACTGTGTAGAGAAAAGCGTCAATGACAAGGAACTTTCTAGTGCCTAAGCACTGCCTGGGGTGAGAAAGACGCTGTTGTAAAAGACCCTGGGCAGCAGCCTAAGCCTCCTGAGGCCCAGGCATGTCCTTCCACATCAGCTGGCTGCCCTGAGCAGCTCTTCCGCATAACGGGTCTGAGGTAAGAATCAGCATTCTGGCAGAGTCTATCCTCTGGCAGTAATTAACAAAGTAGCATCTGGCTTATTCATCAGTCTCTTCTGAGTCTGGTTGTCCTGAGTCAGCTTGGATATGGGGACTAGACACTGGAACCCAGGGATCTGGCCAAGGGCTGTCTGCTTCTGTGTCGTCTTCATTTTGTCTTCAGCACCTGTAGACACCCGGAGGCACAGCTACACCCAGGGATTCATGATGTATTACAATCCAATGCCAAGGAAGGCACCACAATACCAGGTTTTGTCTACTAGTTAAGGATCCGTGTGGGATTCCCAACAACACCCTTTGGAAGTCTGCAAACTTCTTTTAAAAACCAGAAGTGAAAATTTTGAGTCTGTCCCTAGAACTAAAAATAAACTTAGGCTAGTGTCCAGGAACAGGAAACAGTTTAATAAGTACTGGAGGACAGCCTCCACTCTTGCCTCTGCTCAATCCATCGCTGCACTGAAGCCAGAGAGAGCATCCTTCAAGGCAGGCCTTGTTGGGCCACTCTCAGGCCTAGCCCTCTCCTTTTGGAACTTGCCCTCTCCTTTTGGAACTTACCCTCTTCTGTGGACCATGAGTTCCCACAGGGTACTGGTCCGCAGCTGCCTTTCAGCTTCAGGTCTCCTCTGCCAGTTCCCCACACTTGAATTCTGCACTCCTTTCTCTTCAGTGCGCCTTGCTGGTGCTTGTCACTGGGCCTTGGCACATGTTGTTCCCTCTGCCCGCAGTATTTTCCCCCAACCCTTTTGCTTGGATAACTGGTGTTTGTATTTCAGATCTCAGCTGAAATTCTGACCCACAGACTCAATTAAATCTTTTTGCTGGAAATGTCCCTACCATCATGAACACCCTCCTTCCTCCAACGACACTCAGCACACATTCCGTTGCACTTACTGGTTTCAATACTGGCTCTCCATGTCCCCACTGGCAGGGACTATCTGTCCCACTAAATGCCAAGGTTTTTTTTTTTTTTTTTTTTCAGACAAGAGTCTCACTCTGTCACCCAGGCTGGGGTGCAGTGGCACGATCTCGGCTCACTGCAAGCTCCGCCTCCTGGGTTCACCCGCCATTCTCCTGCCTCGGCCTCCCAAGTAGCTGGGACTACAGGCGCCTGCCACCACACCCAGCTAATTTTTGTATTTTTAGTAGAGACGGGGTTTCACTGTGCTAGCCAGGATGGTCTTGATCTCCTGACCTCGTGATCCACCCACCTCGGCCTCCCAAAGTGCTGGGATTACGGGCATGAGCAACTGCGCCTGGCCGCCAAGTTTGTTTTTTAAAAAATCTTTTTTTTTTTTTTTTTTTTTGAGACAGGGTCTCACTCTGTTGGCCAGGCTGAAGTGCAGTGGTATGATCAGGGCTCACTGCAGTCTTGACTTCTGGAGCTCAGGTGATTCTCCCACCTCAGCCTCCCAAGTAGCTGGGACTACAGAGGTACGCCACTACACACGGCTCATTTTTTTGTAGAGACAGGGTCTCACCATGTTGCCCAGGCTGTTCTTGAACCCCTGAGTTCAAGTGATTTGCCCATCTCCTCAGCTTCTCCCAAAATGTTGGGATTATAAGCGTGAGGCACCACACTGGGCCTCAAACACATTTTTTTTTTTTTTTTTTTGAGATGGAGTCTCGCTCTGTCACCCAGAGCGATCTTAGCTCACCGCAACCTCCGCTTCCCAGGTTCAAGCAATTCTGTCTGAGCCTCCTGAGTAGCTGGGATTACAGGGGCACACCACCATGCCCAGCTAATTTTTGTATTTTTAGTAGAGATGGAGTTTGGCCATGTTGGCCAGGCTGGTCTCAAACTCCTGACCTCAGGTGATCCACCCGCCTTGGCCTCCTAAAGTGCTGAGATTACAGGCATGAGCAACGTGCCTGGCTCTCAAACACATTCTTTTTTTTTTTTTTTGGAGACTGAGTCTCACTCTGTTGCCCAGGCTGGAGTGCCATGGCATAATCTCGGCTCACTGCAACCTCCGCCTCCCGGGTTCAAGCGATTCTCCTACCTCAGCCTCCCGAGTAGCTGGGATTACAGGCACATGCCACCATGCCTGGCTAATTTTTGTATTTTTAGTAGAGATGGGTTTTCACCATGTTGGCCAGGCTGGTCTCGAACTCCTGTTTCATGGGGTAATGCAGGACACTTGGCTTGTGCCTACTTTTCGGCTACTGTGGACAGTGCTGCTACAAACATTCATGAAGAAGGTTTTCTTGTGTTTCTTTTTAAATCAGAGCATAAAAATAAGGTTTTGTTTGTTTGTTTAGATGGTGTCTTGCTGTGTTACCAGGCTGGAGTTTGTAGTTACTCACAGGTGCAATCATAGCAAACTGCAGCCTTGAATTCCTGGGCTCAAAGGTTCTTCCTGCCTCAGACTTCTGAGTAGCTAGGACTACAGGCATGCATCATGGAGCCTGGCACGTCTCATACAAGTTTTTGTTTCAGCATCTATTACCAATTTTTTTCTTTATTTTCTTTTTTCTTTTTTTTGAGAAAGGGTATCACTCTGTCGCCCAGGCTGGAGTGCAGTGGTACAATCTCAGCTCACTGCAACCTTCCTCTCCCAGGTTCAAGCAATCCTCCCACCTGAGCCTCCCAAGCAGCTGGAACTACAGGCATGTGTTACCACACCTAGCTAGTTTTTTGTATTTTTTGTAGAGATGGGGTCTTGCCATATTGCCCAGGCTGGTCTTGAATTCCTGGACTTAAGCAATCTACCTGCCTTGGCCTCCCAAAGTGCTGGGGTAACAGGCATGAGCCACTGTGCCCGGCCACCCATTATCAGTTCTTTTGGGTATATACACAGGAGTGGAATTACTCGGTCATATAGTAATTCTATGTAACTGTTTGAAGAACTGCCAAACTTTCAACCCAGCAGTTACACCATTTACATTCTTACCAGCAATGTGTGAGGGTTCCAGTTTCTCCACATCCTCACCAACACTTATAATTTACTGTTGTTCTTATTATAGCTATCCTAGCAGTTATGAAGTAGTTTTGATTTGCATTTCCCTAATTTCCTTCAACTAATAACATTGAGCATATTTTCATGTGCTTGTCTAAGAGGTTTTTTTTTTTCTCTGAATATTCCTTTTCGGTAACATCTTATTCTAAACTTTTTTTTTTTAATAGAGATGAGGTCTTGCTGTGTTGCTCAGGCTGGTCTCGAACTCCTGGGCTCAAGCCATCTGCCCACCTCAACCTCCCAAAACGCTGGGATTACAGGTGTGAGCACTGTAAGGGCACTCAGCCTTATTCTAAACTTTTTTTTTTTTTTTTTTTTTTTTTTTTTTGAGACAGAGTCTTGCTCTGTCGCTCAGGCTGGAGTGCAGTGGCGCGATTTTGGCTCACTGCCACCTCTGCCTCCCGAGCTTAAGCGATTCTCCTGCCTCAGCCTCCTGAGTAGCTGGGACTACAGACATGCACCACCACTCTGGGCTAATTTTTGTTTTTTTAGTAGAGATGGAATTTCACCATGTTGGCCAGGCTGGTCTTGAACTTCTGACTGTAAATGATCCACCCACCTCGCTTCCCAAAGTGCTGGGATTACAGGCATGTGCCACCATGCCCAGCCTTATTCTAAACTTTTCATGGTTACAGTATCTTCTCAGTTTACCTGAGAATACTGATATATACATGTGTATAAAATGGTATATATATACACACACACACATATGTATACCATTGTAAACATTTAATGACATATATCTTTTTCTTCGTTTTGACCTCTGTTATGTTATAGGTTTTCCTCAAATGTTTGGTGACTCTTAGTTGTCATTTATATTTCAAAGTAGGGTCCTCAAAAGCTCATTGGAAGCTCTGTGCCTGTAGGTGAGAAGTCTCAACTGTGGGATTCAGTGTTGGGTGATCTGGCTGGGCTCCACTTTGGGGTACTTCCATTGTCAGGATCTTTGGGTCTTTCTTCTTGTGCTAATCATGTTTTCCAGAGAGAATGTGAGGTCTTGGCTACCATGATCTAGGGAAGGATGTCTGGGGGTCTCATTCATTAAGCAAACTTTCACTTACTCCACCTGTTTTTAGTACAGTATTCCTTCCCTGAACTGTGCCTAGTGATCTCTAACGAAGAGGCCTTCTGTTTCACCCTCTTCAGAGAACAAAGCTCCAGTTTTGGGGGATGGGTGTGAAAAGGGATCTAGGAATCCACTTGCTTCTTTAAAGACTTTCACTTGATCTTCTTGTTTATTACTCCTGCCTTCACCCCCTAACTCTACTCTTACTTGGTGCTGCCCATTCCTGAGCCTTTTGTTCTGTGATATAACCTGTGCTGCATAATATTTCAGCTTTTCCCCTGCCAGTTTAGGGTTTGGCTTTCTTGGATCTGCTAAGTTACACTTGCCCATTTGCTTCCCAGCTTCCAACATTTTGTTGCCATTGTCTCCTTTCCCATTCCATTTTTTTTTTTTTTTTTTTTTTGTAGCCCAGGCTGGAGTACGGTGGGGTGATCTCAGCTCACTGCAACCTCCACCTCCCGGGTTCAAGCGATTCTCCTGCCTCAGCCTCCCGAGTAGCTGGGATTACAGGCACTCGCCACCATGTATGGATAATTTTTTTTTTTTTTTTTGTATTTTTAGTACAGACAAGGTTTCAATATGTTGGCCAGGATGGTTTTGAACTCTTGACCTCAAGTGAACTCCCACCTCAGCCTCCCAAAGTGCTAGGATTACAGGCATGAGCCATGGTGCCCTGCCTCCTTTCCCATTCTTTATCCCAACAGTTTAATGCCCACCCCTACCCCCTCAAAAAAATCCCTGTAACTGTCATTTCACTGGGATTTTGGGAGAAAGCAGAGGCAAGAGTCTATATCCAACCACTTAATGTCACCATCGGCTGGTTGTCTATCCCAAGTTCTTAGTATATTGCTTAATCTACAGTAAGTGCCCGATAAATATTTGTTGATTTAGGGTCAGTCCTCTGTATCTGTGGTTTCTGCAGCTATGGATTCAACCAACTGCTGATAAAAAAAATTTGGAAAAAAACAGGCTGGGTGCAGTGGCTTATGCCTGTAATCACAGCACTTTGGGAGGCCAAGGTGGGCCGATCACTTGAGGTCAGGAGTTCAAGACCAGCCTGGCCAACATGGCAAAACCCCATCTCTACTAAAATCACAAAAATTACCCGTGTTGGTGGGTACCTGTAATCCCAGCTACGCAGGAGGCTGAAGCATGAATAATTGCTTGAACCTGGGAGGTGGAGGTTGCAGTGCACTGCCATCATGCCACTGGGTGACAGAATGAGGCTCCGTCTCAAAAAAAAAGTATTTGGAAAAAACAATTAAAAATAAGCTGGACGTGGTGGCTCATGCCTGTAATCCCAGCACTTTGGGAGGCTGAGGTAGGTAGATCACTTGAGGCCAGTAGTTTGAGACCTGCCTGGCCAACATGGTGAAACCCTGTCTCTACTAAAAATACCAAAATTAGCTGGGCATGGTGGTCCCAGCTGCTCAGGAGGCTGAGATGGGAGAATCACTTGAACCCAGGAGGCAGAGGTTGCTGTAAGTGGAGATCTCACCACAGCACTCCAGCCTGGGTGACGAGTGAGACTCTGTCTCAGAAAACACACACACACAAAACCCCCAAACAACACACACACACACACACACACACACACACACACACACACACAGATAAAAAGTAATACAGTAGAACAATTAAAGTATATGAGAGGATGTGTGTAGGTCATATGTAAATACTACACCATTTTATATAAAGGATTTGAGAGCATCTTCAGATTTTGGTATTTGAGGGGGTTCTGAAAACAAGCTCCCTCTCTTGCCCCCATACAGAAGGACAACAGTATTAGAGTCACTGTCCTTTCCATCTTTGAAAAAGTTGAGGGCTGGACACGGTCACTCACACCTGTAATCCCAGCACTTTGGGAGGCTCAGGCAGGAGGATCGCTTGAGCCTGGGAGTTCGAGATCAGCCTGGGCAGCACAGTGAGGCCCTATCTCTACAAAAATAATGATGATGAAAATAATAAATAAATTTTTTTTTTTTAAGTAGGAACCTGGGCTCTGCCCACCAATGAACTGTGTGACCTTGGACAAGCTACTTCCAGTCTGCAGCCTTAGTCTCTTCTTCTGTAAAATAGCAATAACAACGATACGTTCTTCAAGCGCCTTGCTCAGTGCCTAGAACACGGCAAGCTCTCGGTATTTGTGGTTGTGGAAGGGTTCAATATCAAAGCGACACTTTTTAGAAAGTCAGTGTTTTACTTAGCTTAAAACTAGCCTTCACATTTGAATTGTAAATTGGTCCCTAATTAATGCCCTTCGGGGCAAAATCTGTGTTTAACCTTACTTGATGCGTAGACAGAGCTAGCAAAGCTTTTCAGCTGAGAGGAGAGGAACGTGTTGGTCGCCTGGGTCAGGCCGGCAGGGACAACCTGCAGTGGGGCCGCTCCTCACCCTGCCCCGCTTTGCCCCCGGCCTCGGAACCGGTTTGTTCCAGGCGCCCAGCGTGAGAACCCAGGCACTTACCCACCTCTCGTCGGCCCAACAGTCCGAGTCAGGCCCACCCTGGCCACGCACCGTTCCCGGCACCCGGGTGGCGCAGCCCGTCTCTGTCTTTACCGGGAAGCTCCCCACCCTATGCGTCGAGGACCCCACTTTCTTCAAAGGAGAACCTGAGGCAGCGTCTGGAAAAGCAACTCCATGGCCTCCAGGTCCACCTCAACCCTTCCCTCAGCCCCAAGACCCCGCTGCCTGAACCCCGGGGATCGCCAGCGCCCGCCAGCGCCCACCAGCGGCTCCGGCCCCGGCTCTAGGCGCAGGTGGGGGCGGGGCCAGGGCGGGGCCTGAGGAGCCGGCGCCCCGCCCCGCCCCGAGGCCCGCGGCGCCGCCGCCTCCACCTCGCCCGAGCCGCGGAGCGCCTCCGAGCGGCCGGCTGCGGCCTGGCTCCGCCCCTCCCGGCCCGGCGCGCCGGCTCCCGCCTCCTTCCTTCTCCTGGCTCCCACCTCCCTCCCTTTCCGCTGCCGAGGCGGCGGGAGCCGAGCCCGAGCGGACCGAGCCGCAGCCGCAGCCGGGCGGCGGGCGAGAGACGGCGGCGGCGGCGGCGGGCGGGCCGCGGGCGGTCAGTCGGGCGGCGGCGGCGGCAGTGGCGGCGATGCGGCGGCCCTGCTGAGTCCGCCCGCTCCTGGCGCCGGGAGCCAGCCGCGCGAGGCGGCCCGGGCCGGGCGGCAGCATGCGGAGCGGCGAGGAGCTGGACGGCTTCGAGGGCGAGGCCTCGAGCACCTCCATGATCTCGGGCGCCAGCAGCCCGTACCAGCCCACCACCGAGCCGGTGAGCCAGCGCCGCGGGCTGGCCGGCCTGCGCTGCGACCCCGACTACCTGCGCGGCGCGCTCGGCCGCCTCAAGGTCGCCCAAGTGGTAGGTGCCGGGCGGGGCCCCAGGTGCCAGAGGGCGGCCTAGCCGCACGCCTCCCTCCCCGCCCCGCTGCGGGGCCTCCGCCGCATACCCGCTTGCCCGGGCCGGAGCCCGCTCCTCGCGCCCCCTCTCCCTCGTGGGGTCCCGGGGCCACTCTGCAGCCTCCTCTGGGGATCCCGCCCTCGGCCAGAGCCTGCCCTTCCCAGGCCGGCAGCCTCTGGTGTGCGCCTCCTACCTGAGCACCTGCCCTTGGGCCTACCTGTTCGCTCCGCCCTCGCTCCCGGGAGTCTGTGGCGTTACTGGGCTGGGTGCTGCTGGGAATCCTGCTGTCTCCTGGGTACAGCTGGTCTTAGCAACCTGTGGCAGGTTTTCCCGGCCCGCGCAACCTCCAGACGGTGCTCGTCTGTTTCTGCCTGCGGAGACGAGGGACTGTGGCTTGGTTCCCCCTTGATGTCTAGCTGGGTGCCAGGCGTAGATGGTAGGCGCTTAGTAAGTATTTGCTGGATGGAGGCAGGTAGCCCTGATACAGTGGGGGAGCCCAGATATGCCCACAGTTCTCTACACTGCAGAGGTTTGTGTCCTTCTAACCAAGAAGACAGACTCGGCATCCCGGAATCCACCGCCCAGCACGGTGGCTGGCATTGCCCAATTGGTACCCAGAGTTAAATCTGGGAGGGCAGCCAGTTTTGGAGGTAGCAGAAACAGAGAACTTTCTGTTAGACTTGTCTGTAGTAGAGCTCATTTCTCAGGGTCCTATGTTTTAGCTTCCAGGGTGTTCTGGGCAGGCGCCTCTCGGCTCTGTTCCTGCTTTGTGGTTTTGTAACATGCCTCTGCGGGCAATTGCTTAGCTCTGTTGTGGGCATGCTGTAATTCAGAAAAACCCGTGTGTCCCCCCAACATTCCCTGTCACAGGTAGGCCTTCTGAGGCCACCGGCCTCAAAACTTTATAGGCTTCTCATAGCCAGAGAAGCCACTTGTTCTTGTTCTCTCTCTCTCTCTCTCTCTCTCACTCTCGTTTTTGAGACCGGGTCTCTGTCGCCCAGGGTGGAGTGCACTGGTGCGATCGTGGCTCACTGCAGTTCGACCTCCCAGGCTCAAGCGATCTTCTCCCCTCAGCTTCCCGAGTAGCTGGGACTACAAGCACGTTCCACCATGCCTGGTTAATTTTTGTATTTTTAGTAGAGATGGGGTTTCACCATGTTGCGTAGACTGGTCTCCAACTACTGGGCTCAAGCGATCACCCCTCCTTGGTTTCTCAAAGTGCTAGGATTACAGGCATGAGCCACCGTGCCAGGCCTGGTCCTCCTGTTCCTACTTGAGTGCATAAGCATTCCTTGGGAATAATATAATGTGTGGATACCCTTTAAATAAATGTCCTGGTGTTTGTAAATGACAGAATCATAGGCTATTTTATGTCTCTCTTGGGTGAAAAGGCTTGTTCTGCTGACTGCCAGAGGGTGTTTTTGAAGGGCTTTATGGAAAGAAAAATGGATCAGATAATCTGTCTTCAGAATTTTAAATTTACCTTATCTGGTAAACTGGAATGTTTTCAAAGATGTATTGGTTTTGTAGTTTGGCGTTGCTGTTAGCAAAGAGAATGTAGGAGGTGAAGGGAGGTGTGCAATTGCCTTTTTTTTTTTTTTTTTTTTGAGATGGTGTCTAGCTCTGTCGCCCAGGCTGGAGTGCAGTGGCACAATCTTGGCTCACTGCCACCTCTGCCTCTCGGGTTCAAGCGATTCTCCTGCCTCAGCCTCCTGAGTAGCTGGGATTACAGGCACCCACCACCACGCCCAGCTAAGTTTTGTAATTTCAGTAGAGACAGGGTTTCGCTGTGTTGGCCTGGCCAGGCTGGTCTCGAACTCCTTACGTCATGATCCGCCCACCTTGGCCTCCCAAAGTGCTGGGATTACAAGCGTGAGCCACCACACCCTGCCTGCAATTGCCTTTTAAAAGAGGCAGCTAGCCAGTGTTTGAGTATGGGGTGCCCAGAGTACAGATAATTAGAAATGAATAAGAAAAGAGCAGGGCTTGGTCAAATACCTCGCTTCGTTTGCACTGTGGGATTTTGAAAGTAAATAGAACTTGTCCCTAAAAGGATCTAGTAAAAGAATTGAAATCCAGTTTGTAGACTGTTAGTTATTACTGCATTGCTGGGACTTTATCACCTAAGTCGAGGGATGGAAGCCGGTGGCATTTATCATTAACCTTTTGGTAAGGTACTGTTTTGTTGTAGCATTGTTCTTTTTTTCTTTTCTTTTCTTTTTTTTTTTTGAGACAGAGTCTCTCTCTGTCACCCAGGCACCCAGGCACCCAGGCTGGAGTGCAGTGGCGCGATCTCGGCTCACTGCAAGCTCCGCCTCCTGGGGTCACGCCATTCTCCTGCCTCAGCCTCTCCGAGTAGCTGGGACTACAGGCGCCCGCCACCAGGCCCGGCTAATTTTTTGTATTTTTAGTAGAGACGGGGTTTCACCGTGGTCTCGATCTCCTGACCTCGTGATCCACCCGCCTCGGCCTCCCAAAGTGCTGGGATTACAAGCGTGAGCCACTGCGCCCGGCTTTTTCTTTTCTTTTCTCTTTTCACTTTCTTTCTCTCTCTCTCTCTCGCTCTCTCCCTCTCTCCCTCTTTCTTTCTCTCTTTCTTTTCACTCTTTCTTTTTCTTTCTTTTTTTTTTTTTTTTTTTGAGATGGAGTCTCGCTGTGTCCCCCAGGCTGGAGTGCAGTGGCGCAATCTCGGCTTACTGCAAGCTCCGCCTCCCAGGTTCACGCCATTCTCCTGCCTCAGCCTCCCGAGTAGCTGGGACTACAGGCGACCGCCACTGCGCCCAGCTAATTTTTTGTATTTTTAGTAGAGACGGGGTTTCACCGTGTTAGCCAGGATGGTCTTGATCTCCTGACCTCGTGATCCGCCTGCCTCGGCCTCCCAAAGTGCTGGGATTACAGGCGTGAGCCACCGCGCCCGGCCTCTTTCTTTTTTAAACACTGGGTCTAACTCTGTTACCCAAGCTGGAGTGCAGTGGCACAATCTTGGCTCACTGCAACCTCCGCCACCTGGGCTCAAGAGACCCACCCACCTCAGCCTCCCAAGTAGCTGGGACCACAGATGCACACCACCATGCCCAGCTAATTTTTTGTATTTTTGGTAGAGATGGGGTTTCACTATGTTGCCCAGGCTGGTCTCGAACTCCTGAGCTCAGGTGATCTGCCCGCCTCGGCCTCCCGATGTGCCTGGATTACAGACATGAGCCACCACGCCCGGCCTATAGTTGTACTTTTCATCTAGAAGAAATTTTGGGCCTAGCCCCCAAAATCTCACCTAACTCTGTTGTTTGTTAATCTCTAGAACTTAAACTCTGAGAGGTTATATGTGGGTGATAAAGGAAAGGGGACCGCTTGAAGGGTATGGCAACTTGAAATGGTTTTGGTGTAGTTGGCTTCCCAGCCTTGATAAAAATCCCACAAAACTCCAAGAAATTGGACTCTAAATTTAAACTGGAAAAGAAAATAAGAAGTCATTATGAAGATACTTCCGAGATGTTACAAAACTCAGAATCCATCAAGAAATATGAGTAAGTTCTAACTCTGTGGTTTGGAGAAAAATTTGACTTTTAAAAATCAGGAAGCTGAGGTGGGAGGATTGCTTGAGCCTGGGAGATCAAGGTCACAGGGAGCTATTATGGTGCCTGGGAGTAGCCACTGTGCTCCAGCTTGGGCAACATAGCAAGATCCCATGTCTAAAAATAAATTTAGTTGTGTGTTTTTTTTTTTCTTTGAGACAGACTTTTGCTCTTGATGCCCAGGATGGAGTGCAATGGCACCATCTCAGCTAACTGCAATCTCTGCCTCCTGGGTTCAAGCAATTCTCCAGCCTCAGCCTCCCGAGTGGGGTTACTGGCGCCTGCCACCATGCCTGGCTAATTTTTGTATTTTTAGTGGAGACAGGGTTTCGCCATATTGGCTAGGCTGGTCTCAAACTTCTGACCTCAGGTGATCCACCCGCCTCAGCCTCCCAAAGTGCTAGGATTATAGGCGTGAGCCACCACGACTGGCCATAAGTTTAGTTTTTTTAGATTTTTTTTTTTTTTCAGATGGAGTCTTGCTCTGTCACCCAGGCTGCAGTGCAGTGGCATGATCTTGGCTCACTGCAGCCTCCACCTCCCGGGTTCAAGCGATTCTCCTGCCTCAGCCTCCCAGGTAGCTGGGATTACAGATGCCTACTAGCATGCCCGGCTAAGTTTTGTATTTTTTAGTAGAGATGGGGTTTCCCCATGTTGGCCAGGCTGGTCTTGAACTCCTGACCTCAAGTGATCTGCCCACCTTGGTCTCCCAAAGTGTTGGGGTTACAGGCGTGAGCCCCTGCGTTGGGCTGTAGACTTTTTTGTGGTGGTTTTTGTGGCCTATTGCAACCTGTAGATCCTTGCTATTCCAAGTTTGGCCTTAGGCCAGCAGCATTGCCATCACCTAAGGGCCTGTTAGAAATGCAGAATCAGTGGCCTCACCCCAGAACTTGAGTCACCTGCATTTAAACAGGATTCCCCAGGTGATCCACGTGTACATTAAAGTTTGAGACTTATCTTTCTATATCCTTTCAGTGTTAAAAAAACCTTGCAACAGGCTGGGCTCACGCCTGTAATGCCAGCACTTTGGGAGTCCGAGGTGGCTGGATCACTTGAAGTCAGGAGTTCAAGACTAGCCTGGCCACCATGGTGAAACCACATCTCTACAAAAATACAAAAAATTAGCTGGGCATAATAGCGAGTGCCTGTAATCCCAGGTACTCCAGAGGCTGAGGCAGGAGAAGCGCTTGAACCTGGGAGGCAGAGGTTACAGTGAGCTGAGATTGTGCCATTGCATTCCAGCCTGAGTGACAGAGCAAGACTCTGCCTCAAAACAAAACAAACAAACAAAAAAAACACACACAAAAAACCTCGCACAGGTGCTAGCAACCAGCTTTCGATAAATAGTCAACCTCAAGGCTGAGATTTTTCTGTAAAATGAGACTGCCAATACCTCCCTCAAAGGATTAAGAAAATGAAATAATATGTGTAAGTACCTACCGTATTAGGCATCTAACTGATGTGCAATAAATGTTAGCTGTCATAGTGCTAACAATGCCTGTCCATACAGAAACTGTGTGAAAATATCACCAAAAAACATAATTATGTATTTGAATTAAAGATAGTTTAATTTCTTATGATTTAGGTTAAATTGGTACTTTTAATGGAATGTGATTTGATAGTAAAGCTAATCTGAAACATTATGAAAAAATTAAACGGTGCAGTTGCATAGATTCTATCCTTTCTTTTTCTGTTTGAGACAAGGTCCTGCTCTGTGCCCAGGCTGGAGTGCAGTGGTACAATCATAGGTTACTGCAGCCTCGACCTCCTGGGCTCAAGTGATCCTTCCATCTCAGCCCTCCAACTAGCTGGGACTACAGGTGTGTGCCACTATGCCTGGCTAATTTTTAAATTTTTTGTAGAGATAGGGTCTCCCTATGTTGCCCAGGTTGGTTTCAAACTCGTGACCTCAAGCAACCCTCCCTCTTTGGCTTCCCAAAGTGCTGAGATTACAGGCATGAGTCACTTACTTCTGCCTGTATCTTTTCAAAATGAAACCTGTACATATCTCTTAGTTGGGGAGAATGTCTAGTGTGGTTAAACAACTGATTTAAATTAATTATCTTCTTCCTCCTTGTGTGAATTCTTTTTTTTTTTTTTTTAAATGAATAAAGACAAGAGTCTAATGAGACTGTGTTGCCCAGGTTGGTCACAAACTGGGATTACAGGCGTGAGCCACCACACCTGATCCACATCCCTTTCTTGAGCCCTTCCCATGCCTAGATGACTTTCTGACAACGTATTTGTATATGAATTTTTAATAACAAAAGATGGGTAATAGGAATTTTTTTTTTAAGACAGATTTTTGCTGTCGACCAGGAGGTCGAGGCTGCAGTAACCTATGATTGTACCACTGCACTCCAGCCTGGGCACAGCCTGTTACCCAGGCTGGAATGCAGTGGCATGATCATAGCTCACTGTAACCTTGAACTTCTGGGCTCAAGGGAGCCTCCTGCCTCAGCCTCCTGAATAGCCAGGACTATGGGCATGCGCCACTATGCCCTGCTATTTTTTTTTTATTTTTGTAGAGACGAGGTCTTGCTATGTTGCCTCAAACTAGAGGCTAATCTCGAACTCCTGAGCTCAAGCAATCCTACTGTTTTGGTCTCCCAAAGTGCTGGGATTACAGGTGTGAGCCACTGTGCCTGGCCTGGAAATGTTTAAATGCAAATTTTAGCTCTGCTGATTTTGATGTCTCTTAATCTCATCACATCTGGGTTCCTCAGTTGTACAATATGGGTGGTAATGACTAATTGAGCATCTTAGGAATTGTAAGAATTAAGAGGTTAATGTTTGATAGTTGCTTTCTTACATAACTAAAAAACAAATGTGAGTATTTGCACTTCAGGGGTGGGTAATGGCATGTCTTTTATTTGATGGAAACCTTGTTAGTTTTCTAAATCTCAAGCCAGTCAGCACAATCCCTGGCTGGTTACTGTTCTCTGGAGAATGTGCAGGGGTGGGGCAGTAATACATTATAGAAATCATATACAACACAAATATAGCCACATTTACAAAGCTGCAGCTTTGAGAAATGACTGGCTGTAGACATAGCGCTGAGCTTATTAGCCCCAAATCCCCTCAGTTCTGTTGGAGGGGCTAGTTCAACTGAGATTCAGCTTGGTTCCTGATTCGTAAGAGCTGGTCAAGTGACCAGGCAGACACACAATGACCCTGGTCAAACCGTGAAGGGTTCTGCGTTTTGTTTACTACTGAAGATTCCTTTGTACTCCTGGCTCCCATTTATCCCTGAAGTCATGCATATACAAGCGCATAATGGTAGATGAAGCAGTGGGTTTCTCTATGTTGGATTCTCAGATCCACCATTCTGTGGCTCCTTGTAAAACAGTCCCATTTTCCTTTAGGAAGATTGTTATCTTTAGGAGTTGTCTTCCTCATCAAGGACTTGGAGTCAAATAAATTCTAGCAGAAAAGCAAAGTTATAATTACTCAAGTTTTTTCGATGATTAAAAATAGTTAAATTATAATCCACAATCTCAAAAGAAGTTGTTAAATGTAGAGTATACATGTTTTACAAAACCACACAAAGACAGTTCAAGAAAATGATACTACAGACCAGTATTCCTTGTATGAACACAGACACAGAAATCCTCAACAAAATACCATATAGAAAATAAAACCCAGCATAATGGAGAAAGAATAATACACCAAACCAATTGTGATTTATCCCAGGAACAAAAAGGTTGGTGCAGTTTTTGAAAGTAAATATTATAGGTGTACACCATATTAACAGCTTAAAATAGCAGGCCAGGCACAGTAGCTTATATCTGTAGTCCCAGCACTTTGGGAGGCCGAGGCAGGTGGATTGCTTGAGCCCAGGAGTTCAAGACCAGCCTGGGCAACATGGTGAAACCCCTTCTCTACAAAAAGTACAAAAATTAGCATGACATGGTTGTGCATGCCTGTAGTCCCAGCTATAGGCTAAGGTGGGAGAATTGCTTGAGCCCAGGAGGTCAAGGCTGCGGTGAGCCATGATCGTGCCACTGCACTCCAGCCTGGGCAACAGAGTGAGACCCTTTCTCAAAACAAAACCCAAAGCCACATGATTATATCATTTGATGCAGAAAAAAAACTTTTGACAAAATTCAGTACTTTTCCATAATAAATGCTGTCAGCAAACTTGGAAGAGAAAGGAATTTCTTCAACCTGAAAAAGGGCATCTACAAAAAATCTACAGCTAACATTATACTTAGTGGGGAAAGAATGAGTGCTTTCCCCCTATGATGGGAAACAGGCAATGACGTCTGCTGTCACCACTCATATTCAAGATCATACTGGAAGTCCTAGCCATTGCAAAAAAATTAATAGGAGGCATACAGATCAGAAATAAATAAAACTGTCCCTATTTGCATATGTCATGATTATCTAGGTAGATAATCACATGGGAATCTATAAAAAACCTCCTAGAACTAATAAGTGAGTTAGCAAGGTTATAGGATATAAGGTCAACACACAATAACCAATAGTATTTTTATATCCTAGCAATAAATCATTGGAAATTAAAACAAAAAACCAATATCAGTTATAACAGCACTGAAGAGAATGAAATTCTTAGATATAAATCTCACAAAACATGTATAGGATCTGCTCACTGAAAACTACAAAACACCGAAGAAAGAAATCAAAGATGACCAAAATAAGTAGACAGGCATTCTGTGTTCATTAGGATTGGAAAACTCAATATAGTTAAAATATTAGTTCTCCACAAATGATCTATAGGTTTAATACAATCCCAAAATCCTAGCAAGGTTTTTTTGTAGATAGAAGAATGCTGATTCTAAACTTTATATGGAAAATCAAGTTAGCCAGGCAAAGGGCTAGCGATGGTTGATGGAGGTATGTTCCAGGGAGAGAGAACAACGACCGGAAGTCACCCTTATTTAGGGTAGAATGTGTGTGTGTGTGTGTTGAGGGGAGTGTTTCTGAGAGTGTGATGGACTTTGTATCTCTTATCGGCCATGAGACTTTTGGCAAGCTACTTGTTCACTCAGGCCACAAGCAGATCTCTTGTAGGTCTCTTACTTGGGGATTGTAAGTTGGGGATAATGGTAGTATTACGGTACTGGTGAGCCCACCATGCTCCCTAGCTCAGCGTCTCAAGACACGACGTCATCAAAGCCTGTTGGAGGTTGCTATGGTCTGAATGTTGGTGTTCCCCCAAAATTCAGATGTTGGAACCTAACACCCAGTGTGATAGTATTAAGAGGTGGAGCCTTTTGGGAAGTAATTAAGTCATGAGGGCTCAGTCCTCGTGAATGGGATTAGTGCCCTTTTAAAAGAGTTTGAAGGGAGTGTCCTTGCTCATTCTATGTGTCCTGCCATGTGAGGACATATAGAAAATGCCGTCTGTGAAGAATGGGCCCTCACTCAGATACTGAATCTGCTGGCATGTGGATCTTGGAGTTTCCAGCCTCCAGAACTATGAGCAATAAATTTCTATTTATAAATTACCCATTTTGGCCGGGCGCAGTGGCTCACGCCTGTAGTCCCAGCACTCTGGGAGGCCGAGGTGGGCGGATCACAAGGTTAGGAGATCGAGACCATCCTGGCTAACACGTTGAAACCCCATCTCTACGAAAAATATAAAAAATTAGCCGGGTGTGGTGGCAGGCGCCTGTCGTCCCAGCTACTCGGGAGGCTGAGGCAGGAGAATAGCGTGAACCCGGGAGGCGGAGCTTGCAGTGAGCCGAGATTGCGCCACTGCACTCCAGCCTGGGTGACAGAGCGAGACTCCATCTCAAAAATAAATAAATAAATAAATTACCCATTTTACGGTATTTGGTTATAGCAACCCGAACAGACAACAGACTGATAGTGATACAGAATATCTCTGGAATGATACAAGTTGGGGAACCGGGTGGCTGAGGGCCAGGGTGTCAGGGAGACATTTTCTGCTGTATAACTGTTTGTACCTTTTGTATTTTATTTTATTTTATTTTATTTTTGAGACAGGGTCTCGCTATGTTGCCTAGGCTGGTCACAAACTCCTGGGCTCAAGCGATCCTCTTGCCTTCAGCTCCCAAAGTCCTAGGTTTACAGGTGTGAGCCACTGCTCCCAGCCCTTGAATTTTATACCACATGCAAGTACCTTCTATTCAAAAATTACTAAAATAGTAGATGTTACTAGCTTTACCTTAGTATAGCCTTAAAGCTCATATACTGACTGTAATCTTTAACCTTTCATGACTCTCCTTTCTTTGTAATTTGGAGGCCCTTGGGCAGAATGATTTAGATAATACAGACCACTTGGACAAACTTGAAGCTTAAGTTGTTTTAAAATGCACTTTTCTGTAAAAAAAGAAAAAAAAAAAAACAAGCATTCTGCACAATAGTAGGTGCTTAATAAATTTGTTGATGCTAATGGAAAACTTCTTCCATTTGAAAGGAATTTACCCTCATTTTATTTGTTAGTGAAAATGTTGTAACATTAAAGAAAATTAGAAATTAGAAAAATAATCATCGTATTATGACAGACTCAAATGAAAAGGACTTGGGAATTTTTTCCTTTCCAAAGACTACATATGATCCCCTATAGCAAAGTCTGATGATTACGGTTTCTAGTTTTTTGCTATTAGGAAGATGCGTCAATAAATGTCCTCATGAGTGTAGCCTGGATTCTTCTTTTGAATTATTATTTTTGGTTAAATTTCAAGGAGTGCTTTTACTACATCAAAGGACAAGACCACCACATTTCTGAACATTCAAAAAAAAAAATACAGACCTGGTTGACATTTCCTCCCAAAACATATCTGAGGGTCTCAGTTTATTCCAGGTTTCTAGTGTGCTTATCCACAAGTACAGACAACTGGGAAATGGTGACCTCTGTAAGTCCTAATGGCTTCTCCTGGACCGCAGGGCTAAATTAATTCTTTCTCCACAACTTTGGAGGAACTTTGTTCTTTTTTTTTTTGAGACAGAGTCTCACTCTGTCACCCAGGCTAGAGTGTAGTGGCGCAATCTCAGCTCACTGCAACCTTCACCTCCCAGGTTCAAGCGATTCTCCTGCCTCCGCCTCCTGAGTAGCTGGGATTACAGGAGCGCCCGGCTAATTTTTGTATTTTTTGTAGAGATGGGATTTCACCATGTTGGCCAGGCTGGTCTCGAGCTCCTGAGCTTAGGTGATCTGCTCAGCTTGGCCTCCCAAAGTGCTGGGATTACAGGTATGAGCCACTGTGCCTGGCTGGAACTTTGTTCTTTTTTTTTGTTTTGTTTTGTTTTTTTGAGATGGAATCTTGCTCTGTCACCAGGCTGGAGTGCAGTGGTGCGATCTCGGCTCACTGCAACCTCCGCCTCCTGGATTCAAGGGATTCTCCTGCCTCAGACTCCGCAAGTAGCTAGGACTACGGGTGCGTGCCACCACGCCCAGCTAACTTTTATATTTTTAGTAGAGACGGGGTTTCACCATGTTGGCTGGGATGGTCTCGATCTCTTGACCTCGTGATCCGCCGGCCTCGTCCTCCCAAACTGCTGGGATTACAGGCATGAGCCACCATGCCCGGCTCCGGAACTTTGTTCTTTATTAGAAATCAGGCCAGGCGTGGTGGCTCATGCCTGTAATCCTAGCACTTTGGGAGGCCGAGGTGGACAGATTGCCTGAGCTCAGGAGTTCGAGACCAGCCTGGGTAACGTGGTGAAACAACATCTCCATTAAAAATACAAAAAATTATCCGGGTGTGGTGGCCTATGCCTGTAGTCCCAGCAACTCAGGAGGCTGAGGCACGAGAATCGCTTGAACCTGGGAGGCGGAGGTTGCAGTGAGCCAAAATTGCACCACTGCACTCCAGCCTGGGCGATAGAGTGAAACCCTGCCTCAAAAAACAAAAAAGAAATCAGTAAGAATCTTTCCCAGGTTATGGCACTCCAAAGGATGCTTAGAGGTAAGGACAGGGCTGTGTGTCAGGATGCTTCTCTCTCGGTAGAATGAATGCATACCTGGGTGCCTGGGAGAGAGCTCTTTCCAGCCTAAAGTCGTGCTGTACAGACTTGAGCTGCACCACACGTGTGGCCTACCCCATGAAGGACTGAGGTATGTATGGAAGCTGGGGTTGATTTTTTTTTTCTTCCCCCACAGCGGTCTTCCCTGAGTCATTGAAATAGCCTGGAAATACCAGCATGGGGTCTTCAACCTATAGCTGCTATCACTGACTCTTGCATCCTTATTTCTGGAAGTAACCCCAAATGCTCTTGCAGGATGACATGGGATTCTTTTGGAAAATAAAATTACTTATTAGAGAATAGAGCAGAAGGGATCACAGATAATAAATTTTCCCAGACAGTCTCAATTTCCTGTGCTGCCTCATCAGACCATATATAAGTATAATCTTAAATTTTAAATAATTATTTTACTATAAATTGTGAAGTATTCTAAGCATTGAAATTACAGCAATTCATGTAACAGTACCTGTGTGCTCACAATATACCCTGATATTTTTATTTGGAAAATAAGGTGATTCCTGGAGAACAGGCTGTGTGTGCAAGAGAAGTAACAAGCAGTGTGAGATGAGATGGGATTTGGGTTCATTAGCCTCAGGGCTCCAGGAAGGAGGAAGGATATAGACTGGGAGAGGTGGAGAGGAAGAGAGCAGGGAACCCCTGCTCAGGGGGATGGCTTCGGCCTGTCAGCTGACTTAAACTCTGACCTCAGTTTGAAGTGGTCCAGGGCTCTAGAGCAGGGCTGCAGCAGGCTGGAGAAGAGGCCGATAAGTAGAAGGGCTCAAGCTCAGAAAGTGACACCTCCTGGGGGAGAAGGTATTGCTTGTTTAAGTATTTGGAAACTATCCTATTTTTAAACAGTTTAACTTCTTGATGGGGAGGATTTTTTTGAAAAATTCTCAACTTAAAGCAGTGGGTGGGGGGTTGTTCAGGCTTCATTGCAGTGCCTCTCGTGTGTGGCCTTTTCTCCGGATGGGGGCTATCACTGGTTTTCAGAGTGGGGTCCTGGGATCACTAGAGTTTATTAAGGTAGTAATGGGGGATTGAGAGTCAGAATGAGGGTTGGGGGGTGCAGTGGCCTCACGCCTGTAATCCCAGCACTTTGGGAGGCCGAGGCAGGCAGGTCACTTGAGGTCAGGAGTTTGAGACCAGCCTGGCCAACATAGTAAAACCCAGTCTCTACTAAAAATGCAAAAAAAATTAGCTGGGCTTGGTGGTGGGTGCTTGTAATCCCAGCTACTCGGGAAGATGAGGCAGGAGAATCGCTTGAACCCTGGGAGGTGGAGTTTTCAGTAAGCCGAGATCATGCCACTGCTATCCAGCCTGGGCGACAGAGGGAGACTCTGTCTCAAAAACAAAAAAAAAGAGGGCCTGGGTACTAATTATATTTCAAACAGTCTATACTCTAAACCACAGTAAGCAGAATAAGGCAGATTTCTTCTTAGATTAAGCAGAATGAGGTAAAATTTCTTACCTCTGGCTGGAATTTTATAATACTGATTACTTCAGGTTGATCAGGAGTTTTCAGTAAGCTTTTGATTAATATGCACCTGCCTTCATCTTTGCACCCAGGGTTTATTCTCTCATCCCTCACCCTCTTGCTGAAAATCCCCACTTAGCTATTTTTATTTTTTAAATTAGGCAGCCTCCTGCACCGGAATAGGCTCAGAGAGATTCCCACTTGGCTCTATTCTTCTGGTTCCCGCTCAGAAGAGACCTTCCCTATACCCCCGCATCTGGAATAGAACACTCCCCTACCCCACTGTGCCTTACTATTGACCCCTCTCACCCTGTGTGATTCTTCTCCAGAGCATTGACCATCCAGCTGGAAGGTCAGCTCCACCAGAGCAAAGACTTGGCTTTCAAGTTCCCTGCCATATCCCGTGTCTAAACCAGGGTCTGGCACATAGGTGTTGAATAGACAGTTGAATGTACGTGTTTGTTTAATAAAAGAAAAAAAATGGGCTGGGCGTGGTAGCTCACGCCTGTAATCCCAGCACTTTGGGAGGCCGAGGCAGGCGGATCACGAGGTCAGGAGATCGAAACCATCCTGGCTAACATGGTGAAACCCCGTCTCTACTGAAAATACAAAAAATTAGCTGGGCGTGGTGGTGGGCGCCTGTAGTCCCAGCTGCTCGGGAGGCTGAGGCAGGAGAATGGCGTGAACCCGGGAGGCGGAGCTTGCAGTGAGCCAAGATCGTGCCACTGCACTCCAGCCTGGGTGACAGAGCAAGACTCCGTCTCAAAAAAAAAAAAATAGAAAGAAAAAAATGGGTTATTAATGTAGTTTATAAGGTCAAGTTTTTGAAAACATGGAATCCATGGGGAAAATTTCTATACACACAAACACACACACACACACACGCACACAACTAGACTATTTGAGGTGGAAAATGTTGGAGAGAAAGTATGGAAATAAAATGCCATTGTAATTACTTTTTCTTTTTTTAACTTTAAGTATACTATCTACTGCTACTAGGAAACAGAAGATTTTGCTTAGGAGACAGATTTTTGTAAAAGTTGGGGAAACCATAAGAGGCTTTGCCAATCTTTTTGCCTAGAAAAGTGTAAAATGAAAACCAGAATTCTGTAATTATTATTGAAGTTGTCTGCTTTCTGATTAACACATTCAGAAAGAGAGAGGCTTGTATCTGTCAAGCAAGTATCTTTCAAGAGACACTTTTCAGGCAAAGAAAAAGTCACAACTGGGACTGAAACTGAGGGTCATAGTGATTTTTTGTTTAAAGCTTTCTGATTAAAATAAAAGAACAACCGTTCCATGAGGCCTGCAAAGGGAGGCTGGCGATCTTCAGTGAAGGCTAGAGAAGGCTATAGGAAATACTGTTAAGCCAGCATTTTGTTGTTGACAATTTCAAATGAATGGTTAAGTTTGAGAATTAAACGAGTTAATAAACACTTAAAGTGTTCAAAGTTTAATCAAATGTGGATGGTTCTGGATGTTTTCTTTACTGCCACTGCGATTTGATGACGGGTGCAGTGGAAGCCTTCATTTTTGTGGTTTCCCATTTATTCCAGCACCACTGTGAAAAACAGTTTAAGGCTAAAAGATTTTTGTGCCAGTGGAAAAAAAAAAGAAAAACAACTTAGAAACAATGGCTCTTCTAGGGGTAGTGGCTTCCTCAGCTTGTCTACTTTCTTTCACCCATTTTCAGGCCAAGCCCTAGAAATGCCTATAACTTGAGATTAAGAGTTGGCTAAATAACTTGAAAGTTAGATCAAGATCAGTAACTAGATGTCAGTAAAAATGCTATCATTCACCCCTTTTTAAAAAATCCATACTTTATATACATTTGAGTGCCTAGGGTGGGCCAGGTACTATTAGAAATAAGACAAAAATCTCTGCCTCCAAAGAGCTCCCAGAGCTCTTGGGAGTAAGGGTTTGGAGTGGGACAGACAAAAGTACACAAACCATTGGACCACCTGAGCCAGGGGCTGTGATAGAGGCCTGGGGATAGTGGGCTTGGCAGGAAGCACTTGTGGCCATTTGGGAAAGGGGCACATTGCTGTAAGATGCTGAATGGCCAATGCCTGGAATAAGGAGGATGTGCCTGTGGCAAAGGAATATCCCAGGGGCTAGGATCCAGGCCAGAAAGGCGTGGTAAGAGGTGAGTCAAGTGTGGTATGGAAGGGAAGGGCAAGTGATTCGACAAATGGGGCAAGATGAGGGGGACCCAGGCTGGTGAGGGGCTGATTTGTTAGGCTGATGAATTTGGATTTTTCTAAAAGAGATGGGGAACAGTTATAACTGTGGCCATTGAGCACTTGAAATGTGGCTGATACGAATTGAGATATGCATAAATACAAAATACACACTGGATTTTAAAGATTTAATAGGGAAGGCTGGGCGCGGTGGCTCACGTCTGTAATCCCAGCACTTTGGGAGGCCGAGGCGGGCGGATCCCAAGGTCAGGAGATCGATACCATCCTGGCTAACATGGTGAAACCCCATCTCTACTAAAAATACAAAAAAATTAGCCGGGTGTAGTGGCAGGCGCCTGTAGTCCCAGCTACTTGGGAGGCTGAGACAGGAGAATGGCATGAACCCGGGAGGCGGAGCTTGCAGTGAGCCAAGATCGTGCCACTGCACTCCAGCCTGGGCAACAGAGCAAGACTCCGTCTCAAAAAAAGAAAAAAAAAAAGATTTAATAGGGAAAAAAGCACGTCAACTATCATTAATAATTTTATACTGATTATATATTGAAGTAATATTTTTCGTTTGTTTTTCCTTTATAGAGACGGGGTCTCACTATGTTGCCCAGGCTGGCCTGGAACTCCTGGCTTCAAGTGATCCTTTTGCCTCAGCCTCTCAAAGTACTAGGATTGCAGGTGTGAGCCACTGTGCCTGGTCGATATTTTGGATATATTGGATTGAATAAAATATACTATCCAAATTCTACTTTTTTACTTTTTAAAATATGGCTATTAGAAAATTTTCAGTTGCATGTGTGGCTTACGTATTTCTGTTGGATAGTTCTAGGTTAGAAGGTGTGTGCAATGGCTTTGAGAAGGATGAGATTATTGCAGCAGAACCTGGTCAGAGACTTTGAGTAGATCCAGTGAGAAAAGAAGGCTTAACTAACTGGTCTTTTGGCAGTGGAGATGGAAAGGACATAACTAAATGAGAGAGAGTTAAGAGGTGGAGGTGGCCATTATGGTTTTTATTTTTTTGAGACAGAGTCTCGCTCTGTTGCCCGGGCTGGAGTGCAGTGGCACGATCTCGGCTCACTGCAAGCTCTGCCTCCCAGGTTCACACCATTCTCCTGCCTCAGCCTCCCGAGCAGCTGGGACTACAGGCGCCCGTCACCATGCCTGGCTAATTTTTTGTATTTTTAGAAGAGACGGGGTTTCACCGTGTTAGCCACGATGGTTTCGATCTCCTGACCTCGTGATCTGCCCGCCTTGGCCTCCCAAAGTGCTGGGATTACAGGCGTGAGCCACCATGCCCGGCCTTTGTTTTTTTTTTTTTTTTTTTTTTGAGATGGAGTCTCACTCTGTCACCCAGGCTGGAGTGCAGTGGTGTGATCTTGGCTCACTGCAGCCTCTGCCTCCTGGGTTCAAGCAATTCTCGGGCCTCAGCCTCCCAAGTAGCTGGGATTACAGGCACCCACCACCATACCTGGCCAACTTTTGTATTTTTAGTAGAGACAGGGTTTCACTATGTTGGCGAGGCTGGTCTGGAACTCCTGGCCTCAAGTGATCCATACGCCTTGGCCTCCCAAAGTGCTGAGATTATAGGCATGAGCCACCGTGCCTGGCCGGCAGTTATGATTTATTATATTTCTTGCTTTTAGTTTACAGTACATTAAATTCATTTCTCAATCAATAAATGATACTAAAGGTAGCACTGAAGTGTGCATTGCTATGTGCCAGATTGCTAAGTGTTTTATGTGTGTTACCTCATTTAACATTCATGGCAAGCTTATGAGGCAGACACTGTTAATGTTGCCATTTTACAGATGCAGAAACAGAAGGCTATTGGGGTCAATAACTGGCTAGCTGGTGGGGAGCTGTGCAGTCTACCTTCCAAGGCCAGAGCCCCCATGTGAGTTTGTTTCTGTAACCATTAGGCGGATTGTGAGCATTGCTCCAGCATCACTCATTGGTCTCATCTTTTTTTTTTTTTTTTTTTTTTGTGACATAGATTCTCGCTCTGTCACCCAGGCTGGAGTGCAGTGGTGTGATCTCAGTTCACTGCAACCTCCGCCTTGCAGGTTCAAGCGTTTCTCTCGCCTCAGTCTCCCGAGTAGCTGGGATTACAGGCACCCACCACCACGCCCGGCTGATTTTTATATTTTTAGTAGAGACAGGGTTTCACCTTGTTGGCCAGGCTGGTCTCGAACTCCTGACCTCAAGTGATCTGCCCACCTCGGCCTCCCAAACTGCTGGGATTACAGGCATGAGCCACCGCGCCCGGCCTCATCGGTCCCATCTTACATTGACTTGGTCCGTTTCTGTTTTCCCCTCTGCTGGCTCTGCTCCTGCTGGGGTCTCCAGCCTCAAGAGAACCCTTTTTGCATAATTCAGGGGTCACATCTCTCAGAATCAGGGGAGAAGGGGGGCCCTCAGTTCTTCTTTCTCTTTGGATTATTGATGAAATTTAAGAATTGCTAAAATCAGAACCAGTGAAAGTGATGAGGAAGCTGGAGGTCATCTTTTCCCATGGAGTGGGGTAAAGAAGTGAAAATTGAGACTTGATTGTCCTCCTTCTTGCCAGCAGACTTCAAAGTGTTTGGGGTTGGATGAATTATTGACCTGGAATCTTTTTCTTTACTTCTTAGAACAGCTAATACAGAGTATTGGCACCTTTTTTGGACTTTAACTTGTTTGTAGATATTAAAGGATAATTTTTTTTTTTTTTAGACGGAGTCTCGCTCTGTCACCCAGGCTGGAACGCAGTGGCATGATCTTGACATACTGCAACCTCTGTCTCCTGGGCTCAAGTGATCCTCCCACCTCAGCCCCTCAAGTAGCTGGGACCACAGGCATGCACCACCATGCCTGACTAATTTTTGTACATTTTGTAGAGGTGGGGTTTCGCCATGTTGCCCAGGCTGGTCTTGAACTCCTGGACTCAAGTGATCCACCTCAGCCTCCCAAAGTGCTGGGATTACAGGCGTGAGCCACTGCCCCTGGCCAAAGAATAATTTTTTAAAGATAAAATCATGACTCATACAAATGTATTTTATTAATTAATGAGGGAAACAGTAGGATGTTACAACCAGCTCAAAGGAAAATTCAAAGAGCAGACACATGCACACACACGTTCCATGAAATCAATTTCAAATACATGCAACTCTGGCTTGGAGTTGAATCAATTGTCTCTCCACCAGACAGAATTAATTTGCCTATTTATAGATGAGGATCATTTGCATTGCTGTCAGTTATGCACAGTTTAACAGAGTTACAGATAGCTCAAGGACAATGAAAGGTGCAAATTCCATAGGATCAGATAACTTGGAAAGTTACGTTCTAACAAGGCCTAGTTTTCCATCGAAGATACTTGGTATTTTTGGTTCATTTCGAAAGCATTCACAATTTATCTTGAAATGGGGACTATGTGGCGAGAGGGGGCTGGGTGGGCTGGATTTTTATCCAGCTCATCATGTTAGAACCTCCCAATTTCATTTGTTTCTTTCTCTCCCTTTCCTCTGTTCCTCTAGCCTGAGAGGGGAGCCCTGCATCTCCGGGTTGCTGGAGGAGCATTCTTTATGGCTTTCTGCTCCCCTCTCTGGATTTTCATTTTTCTCTTTTTCCCCTGATGGCTTTGCTTTTCATTTCTTTTGTTTTTAGAGATGAGGCCTCACTATGTTGCCCAAGCTAGAGTACAGTGGTGTGATCATGGCTCACTGCAGCCTTGAATTCCTGGGCTCAAGTGATCTCCTGCTTCAGTTTGCCGAGTAGCTGGGACTATAGGCACGTGCCACCACATCTGACCGTGGTCACTTTTCTTCATGAAAATAGATCTTGAGGCCGGGCACGGTGGCTCATACCTGTACTTCCAGCACTTTGGGAGGCTGAGGCGGGCAAATCACCTGAGGTCAGAAGTTTGAGACCAGCCTGGCCAACATGGTGAAACCCAGACTCCAAATATAAAACTTAGCAGAGCATCATGGCACAGGCCTGTAATCCCAGCTACTTAGGAGGCTGAGACAGGAGAATTGCTTGAACCCAGTAGGTGGAGGTTGCAGTGAGCTGAGATCATGCCATTGCACTGTAGCCTGGGCAACAGAGTGAGATTCTGTCTCAAAAAAAAAAAAAAAAAAAAAAAAATATATATATATATATATATATATCTTGACTACCTACACTTAGGACCATGCCCTTTAGGCCTCAGCTTGGCCTTTAAGGGCCTGAGTCAGGCTAGAATGATTGGGAGTAGGAGTACAGATAAGACTACCTGTCACCATAGGATTGGTATGAGGTGGCCGTGGGAAACATTTGATGAGTGTTGTTATTGTTAAAATGTCCATGGGCGCTTAATTTAGCCAGGTTCTGGTCCAGTCACTTTCCCATTCAGATTCTTTCCACGTAAATCGGCCAGCCTCAGCCTGGCTGGAAGCTCTTGTTCCCCACAATAACACGCTGTTGCTGCAAGGCCGCTGCTGCCCTTTGCCCAGCCTACAGATGCCCCAGAAGTCAGTGGGCCAGGGTGAGGCAGGGCCTCATGTCCCCTTCCCTACTTCCCTGCCCCCACCTGTCTTCCTCTGGTCCTGCCATGCCTGGCGTCACTGGTTTTTCTTTTCTTTTTTATATATTTTTTTGAGACAGGGTCTTGTTCTATTTCCCAGGCTGGAGTACAATGACACAATCATGGCTCACTGCAGCCTCAACCTCCTGGTCCCAAGTGGTCCTAGACCCTCAGCCTCTAGAGTAGCTGGGACTACAGGTGTGCTACCATGCCTGGCTAATTTTGTGTTTTGTAGAGACAGGGTCTTAACATGTTGCCTCAGCTGCTCTTGAACTCCTGGGCTCAAGCTGCCCTGGTCCCCAAAGTGCTGGGATTACAGGCATGAGCCACCATGCCTGGCTGTCACTGGTTTTTCTCTGCTCTGATTGGTGTCCTATGATGAAGCACTATCTTACATTACATATGTCCCTGACTCTCTGGGCACTGGCTTTCTGAACAGATTTGGATAATAAGGAATACTTATGTTCTACTGTAGTAAGTTTATAAACATCTGCATGGCAGAGGCCCAGTCTTCTGTAAAGTGCTCACAGTGCTGATCACTTGGTAAGCATTTGCCGGCTTAGCCACGTTCATTTTGATGGTGTTGGGAAGTTTGGAACAAGTCCCAAATCAAGGAAGAAAAGAAACAACTAATTCATGTTGAAGGTGAATGCACAGTATAAATCAATGACGAAGGGTCAAGGTGGCTCCAAACAGAAACTCAAGAGTTTTAGACTCTAAGGGATCGTGAAGCTATTGTGCGCTTCCCTTGTTTTACAGGTGAGGAATCTGACTCCTAGAGAAGTTGGGACTTTCCTGTAGCTACCCCGTTGGTTGGTGTCCCTGGGAGCTGAGCCTCAGGGTCGTGTTCTTTCCCCATGCTGTGCTGTTGCTGCCATAGAGATGGAGGTTTGATCCTTTCTGTGAGGCCAGATGTGGGACAGTTCAGTGATTTGTGATCATCTTTCTTGTCCGTTATATGGTTATGGGGAGAGACAGAAGAATTATGAAGAGCCTTAGGCATTTTTTAGAATAGTAGTTTAGGAAAGACTGTATATGACACATCAATTCTTTGTGATGTTTTGTGTAAAGAGCAAGTATTTAACCAACTCAGGCAGTTGCCCAAGTGAATGTACTGGGGCAGGCAATTAATTGACTGAGAGCCCCAGAGTTTGGATTGCAACAAAATCCTGGTGTTGGATGTAACTTTGCCTTACTCTCTATGATAGTAAAGTGAGAACAGAATAATTTGACAGCAAATTTGTCTACATTCCCGTTAGAGTGTGATTTATTTTTATTTCTTTTTAGCTGGGCATGGTGGCATGCGCTTATAGTTCCAGTTCTTTGGGTGGCAGAGGCAGGAAGAGTACGAGGAGACTGGGAGTACGAGGTTACAATGAGCTATGATCGCACCACTGCACTCCAGCCTGGGTGACAGAGTGAGGTCCTATCTTAAAAAAATAAAATAAGTATTTTTTTAAAAAATAGTGTGGTTTTAGAGCTGGAACTGGGGAAATAGGCCCCCACTTGTCATGTGTAAATAATTTGCACGGCTGTTCGGTCCTGCAGTGTGTGGTGCTGGTGTAGGTGGTGGTGAGTGGTTGCTGGTGGTGTGTTGCTCAAAGATAGCTGAGGAGTCACTGTGCATGTCCATGTCTCACCTTCACTAGATGCTTTGGAAAAGCTTCAGCTGTTGGTTTGGGTTGGGGGCCCAGGGACTGCCAGGCTGGTTAAATGAGTGAAGCCCACAAGAAATGACTAACTGCTAGGTCGCAGGGAGCCCAACAGGGCCAGGGGTCTGCAGAATTTCTCCTTTGTGTCTTTGCCTCCATGGAGTTCTGTAGGTGGCCTGTAGATTTTTTTTTTTTTTAATGAATAATAAAGTCTACCATTGTGTCTCAGATCAGATTAATATAAAGGAAAAACATTTTGTTAAAATTCTGGCTCTTGGCCAGGCGTGGCTCACACCTGTAATCCCAGCACTTTGGGAGGCCCGAGGAGGATGGATCACCTGAGGTCAGGAGTTTGAGACCAGCCTGGCCAACATAGTGAAACCCCGTTTCTACTAAAAATACAAAAATTAGCCGGGCATGGTGGCGCATGCCTGTAATCCCAGCTACTTGGGAGGCTGAGGCAGGAGAATCGCTTGAACCTGGGAGGCGGAGGTTGCAGTGAGCTGAGATTGCGCCATTGCACTCCAGCCTGGCCAACAGAGTGAGACTCTGTCTCAAAAAAAAAATAAAAAAAAAACTTTTTTAAGTAAAGAAAAGAATATGTAGCACCAGGCGGGTGCAGTGGCTCACGCCTGTAATCCCAGCACTTTGGGAGGCCGAGGCGGGTAGATCACCTGAGATCAGGAGTTTGAGACCAGCCTGGCCAACATGGTGGAACCCCACCTCTACTAAAAATACAAAAAATTAGCTGGGTGTGGTGGCGGGCACCTGTAATCCCAGCTACTCAGGAGGCTGAGGCAGGAGAATTGCTTGAACCCGGGAGGTGGAGGTTGCAGTGAGCTGAGACTATGCCACTGCACTCTAGCCTGGGCAACAAGAGCAAAACTCCATCTCAAAAAGAAAAAAAAGAATATGTAACACCTTTCAGCACTTGGTCCTCTGTGAGGTCTGTAGATGATGATGTATTCAACACCGAATGACTGAATGAACACAGATACATGGGTAGCTTGCTGACTCATTTTGATGAGCGCATCCATTTGTTGAAATTCCACTTGAACCTAATTCCAGTGGAAATTAGTTTCCACTGAGAACCTAAGTTACCATCAGCATATCTGTCAAGCAGTTGTTGATGTGTGATGGGCAGTAGAGACTGATGCAGATAACCTGTTAGAATTTCCACTGTAGTTGTCCCTGTCTGGGTGTGTGCACTGAGGGGCCTTTGTGACCATCTGGGCTGCTCTTGGGCCATGTCTGTCCCTGTCTCTGCAGTGTTGGCCTGAGTTGCCAGGAGCAGATACCTGGGTTCCTTTGGGTTACCTGCAGGACTCACTAGTAAGCCAGGCCTTTGAGGGAGCCTTGGAAGGGCCAAGCATCTGGGCCTCATGAATCTTGGGGACTCATGAATCCAAAGGGACTCAGCTTTTCCATCTATCTGGTCAAGGGCAGCCTGTGGCCCCTTGGTCCCAAAGGCCTATGTCCTCCCTTCACAGACCAGATTGTGACCCAACTGCATCTGAAAGAGAACTTGGCTCTGCCTAGTTCCATGCTGGCCTCACTAGCCTAAGGCCAACCAAATGCTTCCTCCTCTGCCAACTGGGCATGGAGAGGGATCTGTCCACCAAGCTTGTCTGGCAGGGGCTGATGAGCACTGACTGCCTTGCTCTGAGAACTTGGGGGCAAAAACTGGCTGGTGGAATGCAGGGGCCGTGGCCCCATTGTGGAAGGCAGCACATGGCACTTTGTCTCAGATAACCAAGGACTGGCCACCATTGACCTCAAAAAATCCCACAACCAAGACTATTTCAGGACCTGAGCGGAAGTTGCAAACATGCAAAGGAAGGTGGTGTTCTCAATAAAATGTCAATCCCCTGTTTGGTTACTGCCAAGAAGAGAACACTGGCTGAGGAAAATACTGTGTTTTAAAGTAAGTAAACTGCAAGGAGTATGTAAAAAACATTGCTGCCTGGCTTGTTTGCAGTGGGAAACACAATCTCTTGCTTTAAGGAATGCCATATTAAGAGGCCCTGTGGAACAAACCACATTTCACTGTTAAGTAGCTGTACAAAAGTACAGTACATCATTGAGAATCTGCAGTGTGCACACTGAGGCATTTTCTGTAAATAATAGTATAACGTGGGCCAGGTGCAGTGGCTTACGCCTAATCCCAGCACTTTGGGAGGCTGAGGTGGGTGGATCCCTTGCATTCAGGAGTTCGAGACCAGCCTGGGCAGCATAGGGAGACCCTGTCTCTACAAAAAATAAAAAAATTAGCTGAGCATGGTGGTGTGAGCCTGTAATCCCAGCTACTTGGGAGGCTGAGGTGAGAGGATTGCTTGAGCTTAGGAAGTTGAGGCTGCAGTGAGCTCTGATTGTGCCACTGCACTCCAGCCTGGGTGAGACTCTGACTCAAAAAGAAAAAAAAAAAAAAAGTCTGGCATGGTGGCTCACACCTGTGATTCCAGCACTTTGGGAGGCTGAGGTGAGAGGATCATTTTAGGTCAGGAGTTCAAGACCAGTCTGGCCAACATGCGAAAGAAACTCCATCCCTACTAAAAATACAAAAAAAAAAAAAAAAAAAAATTAAATTAAATGGGTGTGGTGGAGTGTGCCTGTAATCTCAGCTTCTTGGGAGGCTGAGTCAGGAGAATTGCTTGAACCTGGGAGGCTGAGGTTGTAGTGAGCCGAGATCGCACCACTGTGATCGAAGCAACACTCCATTTCAAAAAAAAAAAAAAAAAAAAAAAAAGCCAGGCACAGTGGCTTACACCTGTGATCCCAGCACTTTGGGAGGCTGAGGTGGGAGGTCACCTGAGGTCAGGAGTTCAAGACTAGCCTGGCCCACATGCAAAACTCCGTCTCTACTAAAAATACAAAAAAAAAAAAAAAAATTATCTGGATGTGGTGGCATGTGCCTGTAATCCCAGCTTCTTGAGAGGCTGAGGCAGGAGAATCGCTTGAACCCAGGAGACTGAGGTTGTAGTGAGCCGAGATCACACCATTGCGATCAGAGTGAGACTCCGTCTCAAAAAAAAAAAGTGTAACTCAAAAGTAACCCTTAAGAATCAGAGGAATAATAAAAGATTGTTTAGTGGAGTTGCAGGTATTACATTTTCTGAGATATGTTACTAATATTACATAGGTTATATTATCAGCCTATATATAATAATATATACATATTATATATATAAGTTGTTGCAAAAGTAATTACGGTTCTGGTCATTAGGTTTTTTTTTTTTGAGACGTAGTCTTGCTCTGTCTCCCATCTGTCTCCCAGGCTGGAGTGCAGTGGCTGATTCTCGGTTTATTGCAACCTCCACCTCCTGGGTTCAAGTGATTCTCCTGCTTCAGCCTCCTGAGAAGCTGGGATTACAGGCACATGCTGCCACACCCAGCTAATTTTTTTTTTCTTTTGTATTTTTAGTAGAGACAGTGTTTCACCATGTTGGCCAGGCTGGTCTCAAGTTATCCACCTGCCTCGGCCTCCCAAAGTGCTGGGATTTCAGGCATGAGGCACTGTGCCTGGCCTGGTCATTACTTTTAAGGACAAAAACTGCAATTACTTTTGCACCAACATATATGTTATAAATATATCCTGGTAGATATATATACTTATATATACGTGTGTGTGTGTGTGTGTGTATTTTGAGACATGGTCTCACTGTGTTGCCCAGGCTGGAGTGCAGTCATGATCATGGCTCACCACAGCCTAGACCTGCCAGGCCTAAGTGATCCTCTGCAAGTCTCCCGAGTGGCTGGGACCACAGATGTGTGCCACCACACCACTCCTGGCTAATTTTTTTTTTTTTTTTTAATTTTTTTTGTAGAGACCGGGTCTCCCTGTGTTGCCCAGGCTGGAGATTATATATTTTGAAATATTCATTACTGGTCTGTCTGTTCTCTCATCATGATGCTAACTTCAGTTGAATGCCAGAGAGCATCTGATGATCTATTTGGGTAGGGTTTTCCCAGCTAGGCCAAGTTACAGGTGCCTGGCCAGCCTGTGGGTTGGTGCCCTGGGTCAGGTGCCCACTCCTCTTGTGTGCTAAGGATCCTGAGCATGACAAGCTGTGTAAGCAACAGGCTGGAGTCACTTTCCTTGGAGATTCAGGGGAGAGGAGGAGAAGGTAAGGGAGGAGAATGGAATGGTTAGTTCTAGAAGGGATCAGTGAGCCCGCTGATGTTTTCCTATGCAACCATTGTTCTCTCCATCACAAGTCTTTGCTGAGTGCTACCCTTTCCTTCACACCTCTTCCAAATTTTCTGTCTCCCCTGGGCCCACTCCCCTGTCTTTGTTCCATCTCAGGAGGCCTTTGGCCTCTTCACCATCACTCACAGGTCTCCTTCCATCCAGCTACCCGTGCCGCTTGCCTGATTCCTTCCCCTCTATTTGGAGACTCCTGAAATTAGCCCTTCTCTTTGAGAAGGCTTCCCTGTTTCTATTCTTCATTCTCCAGCTACACATCTGGTGAAGTGTCTTTTGGGAATCTGGTACTATATGAGGCTTACAAAGCTGCTTTATGTCAAGGAGCTTACAGTCAAGTCATATATAAATTTGTCTGTAATATAAATATCAGTTTTTTTATCTTGAATATTTTCCAAAATGGTGAAAACTTATTTTCTGATTCCAAAAAAATTTGTGTCCCTTGTTTTAAAAAGTCAGACTGTTATAGAAAAATAGAGAAAAAAGTAAAAATACTGGTGTTCTCCTCAGCTAGAGAGGACTCCCAGTAACAGTTAGGTCTACATTGTTCTGGACTTTGTTCCCATGCACATACTTGTAAAAATGGGTTATTACACATACCACAGTTTGCTTCGGGGTATGATGCAGAGTGGTTTTTGGAATTACAGATTTACATTATTACTTTTTTTTTTTTTTTTTTGAGATAGAGTCTCGCTCTGTCGCCCAGGCTGGAGTGCAATGGCACGATCTTGGCTCACTGCAACCTCCACCTCCCAGGTTCAAGGAATTCTCCTGCCTCAGCCTCCCGAGTAGCTGGGACTACAGGTGCCTGCCACCACGCCCAGCTAATTTTTTATTTTTAGTAGAGACGGGGTTTCACCATCTTGGTCAGGCTGGTCTCGAACTCCTGACCTTGTGATCCACCCGCCTCGTCCTCCCAAAGTGCTGGGATTACAGGCGTGAGCCACTGCGCCCAGCTACTTTTTTTTTTTTTTATATGGAGTCTTGCTCTGTTGCCAGGCCGGAGTGCAGTGGCCTGATCTCGGCTCACTGCAACCTCCACCTCCTGGGTTCAGGCGATTTTCCTGCCTCAGCCTCCCGAGTAGCTGGCACTACAGGCACGTGCCACCACGCCCAGCTAATTTTTGTATTTTTAGTAAAGACGGGGTTTCACCATGTTGGCCAGGATGGTCTCAATCTCTTGACCTCGTAGTCCGTCCACCTCGGCTTCCCAAAGTGCTGGGATTACAGGTGTGAGCCACCGTGCCTGGCCACATTATTACTTTTAAGAACTTTTTATGGAAGTGCAATATACGTATAGAGAAGTGCACGATTTTTTTGGTTTTTTGAGACAGAGTCTTGCTGTGTCGCCCAGGTTGGATCTTGGCTCGCTGCAGCCTCTGCCTCCCAGGTTCCAGTGATTCTCCTGCCTCAGCCTCCTGGGTAGCTGGGATTACAGGTGCATGCCACCAAGCCTGGCTAATTTTCGTATTTTTTTTGGTAGAGACGGGGTTTCACCATCTTGGCCAGGCTGGTCCTGAACTCCTAACCTCAGGTGATCTGCCCGCCTTGGCATCCCAGAGTGCTGAGATTACAGGCGTGAGCCATCGCGCCCGGCCGAACTGCACAAATTTTAAATACACAGCGAAGATCTGAACATGATGCTTCGTTATGCTTTAGCCTCTCTCTGGTTAGCTCCATGTAGTAGACTCTCTCTTGCTTTTGTTTTGGTTGCCATTTTGAAAATTGCTTTGTTTCCTTCTTTACATTATTTTTGTTTCATGATTAAGTGGCAAAATTGAAGGCTTTATTTTCTACTTTGAATCTAAAACAAATAATTAAAGCTAATTTAGAATTTGTCATATAGGTTTGAATTAAACAAATCTAATAAAGGAGTGTGCACCATTTTCTTTCTGAGATCATTAAAAAATCCAGCAAATGGCTGGGTGCAGTGGCTCACACCGGTAATCCCCGTACTTTGGGAGGCCGAGGTGGGTGGATCACGAGGTCAGGAGATCGAAACCATCCTGGCTGACACAGTGAAACCCCATCTCTACTAAAAATACAAAAAAAAATTAGCTGGGCATGGTGGCGTGCGTCTGTAGTCCCAGCTACTTGGGAGCCTGAGGCAGGAGAATGGCGTGAACCCGGCAGGCAGAGCTTGCAGGGAACTGAGATTGCTCCACTGCACTCCAGCCTGGGTGACAGAGTGAGACTCTGTCTCAAAAAAAAGAAAAAAAAAAAAATCCAGCAAATGTTTGAGCTATAGAGGTTTGGGCACATGCCAAGGATGTTGGTGGTCTTCACGTGCTCTTTTTTTTTTTTAATTAACATATAGTAAATTGACTTTTTTTGGTGTACAGTACTATGAGTTTTAGCATGTACATATATTCCTGTGGCCACGACCATAATGAGTATACAGAAAGTTTCATCAACCCACAAAACTTCCTCGTTCCCTTTCTTTGTAGTCACATCCAATTCTTGGCAACCTCATCTGTTTCTCGTCAGTATAGTTTTGTCATTTCCAGAATGTCACAGAAATGGAATCATAAGTGTGTACTTTTAAGACCGTCTTTCATTCAGTGTAATGTATTTGATATTCATTCACGTTGTATTTTATGAATAGTCATTCCTTTTTATTGCTGAGTAGTTTTCCATTGTAGGCATGTCCCACAGTTTCTTTATTCACCTGTTAAAGGGCATTTGAGTTATTTGCAACTTTTGGTGATTATGAATGGAGTTACTATAAATATTCATACCATTTTTTGTGTGAATGTAGGTTTTTATCTCACTGGGGTTAATACCCAGGAGTGAAATTGCTGGGTCATAGAGTAAGTGTTTCACTGTAGAGGAAACAGCTAAACAGTTTTCCAGCATGGCTATACCGTTTTCTATTCTTCCTAGCAGTAAATGGGAGTTCCAGTCGCTCTGCCTCTTGGCTAGCACTTCATAGTCCTTTTTTTTTTCTTTTTTTTAAAGCTGTTGTAATATTCTTTTTGTTGAAGCAGATGATAAATTAATTTTATTAGGAATAATGTAAAGAAATAAATACCAGCAAGTTCCTCAACTCTTCAAAACTCACGGTGACTCTAAGGTAATAGTCAAAGCTTATTTAGGAACAGTGAAGTGCTGTCATCTGTTTTCCTCAGAGATTCTAAAATACATGACATTCTAGATTTCCAAGTTCAGCAATTCAAATCTTATTCATAATATTATGACACTTTAAAGTTATCCAGAGTTTATTACATTCCAAATGCCAAAAATGAGGAGTTAAATCAAATTATGTATATTTACTTTAGGATCAACAAAAAATTTTAGTATATTCTAAGAATAGTAAAGAAAAAGCAAAAACATGGGCAGATATTTCCGAAAACAATCCATAAGTTCTGTGGTCATAGCAACTCTACAAAACACCAGCAAGGCATCAGAATGGCCATAAGCAGAACTTAGTTTGTATAGAATCAAGCATACAAACCAACCAGAAAATGGGGCTGGGCGTGGTGGCTCATGCCTGTAATTCCAGCACTTTGCGGGGCTGAGGTGGGAGGATCACTTGAGTCCAGGAATTTGAGACCAGCCTGGGCAACATAGCGAAACTCTGTCTTTACACAAAATTAAAAAAAAAAAAAATAGCTCTGTTGGTGGCGTGACCTGTAGTCCTAGCTACTCAGGAGGCTGAGGTAGGAGGACCCTTGAGCTGAGCAGTTGGAGGCTTCAGTGAGCAATAATTCTGCCACTGTACTCCAACCTGTCTTTCAAAAACCAAAAGCAAAACAAACAAAAAACCCCCCCCCACACACAAAAAAAAAACAGGGAAAAGTTTTGGTTCATATAAAGCAAAGAAAACAGAAGAAATATTATTTCCAAAGATGGTAACTACTTTTTTTTTTTTTGAGACAGAGTCTCGCCTTGTCAGCCAGGTTGGAGTTCAGTGGCGCGATGACGGCTCACTACAACCTCTGCCTCCTGGTTCAAGCGATTCTCCTGCCTCAGCCTCATAAATAGCTGGGATTACAGGTGCACACCACAACACCTGGCTAATTTTTTGGATCTTTAGTAGAGATGGGGTTTCACCATGTTGGCCAGGCTGGTCTTGAACTTCTAACCTCATGATCTGCCCGCCTCGGCCTCCCAAAGTGCTGGGGTTACAGGCGTGAGCCACCTCAGGCCCTTTTTTCTTTTTTAAACTTTGTAAAGTTCGTATGTTAATATCAAAAGGGAATGTAAGGGAAGCTGATATGCATTTTGAACTGTGTGTAAATGCATCTTATGTATGTAGGTGTGATATTACATATGACAAGACACATTTCTACAAAGAAAATATGGTTATTTAATATCACAACCTGAAATGTAGTACATAACAGGTCCCCAGTTCATTGCTTTATAGAACCTTCACATTTGTTGTTATTTTATTTTACAACTTTTATTTCTTAATTTTTTATTTTATTTTATTTTTTTGAGATAGAGTCTCGCTCTGGTGCCTATACTGGAGTGCTGTGGCGCCATCTCGGCTCACCGTAGCCTCCGCCTCCCAGGTTCCAGCGATTCTCCTTCCTCAGCCTCCCAGGTAGCTGGGATTACAGGCATGTGTCACCACACCCAGCTAATTTTTGTATTTTTAGCAGAGACGGGGTTTTGCCATGTTGGCCAGGCTGGTCTCGACCTCCTGACCTCAGGTGATCAGCCCGCCTCGGCCTCCCAAAGTGTTAGGATTACAGGCGTGAGCCACTGTGCCCGGCCCCAACTTTTATTTTAGATACAAGGGGTACATGTGCAGGTTTGTTACGTGGGTATATTGCACCCAGGTAGTGAACATAGTTCCTGATAGGTAGTTCTTCTACCCATTCCTCATTCCCTCCCTCCCTCCAAGTAATCAGAGGTGTCTGTTGTTCCCGTGTTTATGTCTACAGGAGCTTAATGTTTAGGTCCCACTTATAAGCGAAAACGTGGTATTTGGTTTTCTGTTCCTGTGTTAATTTACTTAGGATTATGGCCTCCAGCTCCATCCATGTTGCTGCAAAGGGCATGGTCTCATTCTTTTTTATGACTGCCATTGTAACATTCTAATAGGTGTGTAGTGGCATCTCATAGTAGCTTTATTTTGCATTTCCCTAAAATGGCTAATGATATCAAGCATCTTGTGCTTATTTGCCATCTCTTAGGTGAAGAACCTGTTCAAGTAATTTTTATTGGGCAGTTTGTTTTCTTACTATTGAATTTTGAGAATTCTTTATATACTTTGGATACAAGACTTTTGTCAGATATGTGACTTGCAAATATTTTAACTCTGTGGCTTGTCTTCTTATTTTCTTTTTTTTTTCTGAGACGGAGTCTTGCTCTGTCGCCCAGGCTAGAGTGCAGTGGCGCGATCTCGGCTCACTACCAGCTCCATCTCCCGGGTTCACGCCATTCTCCTGCCTTACCCTCCCGAGTAGCTGGGACTACAGGCGCCTGCCACCACGCCTGGCTAATTTTTTTGTATTTTTAGTAGAGATGGGGTTTCACTGTGTTAGCCAGGATGGTCTCGATCTCCCGACCTTGTGATCCGCCCGCCTTGGCCTCCCAAAGTGCTGGGATTACAAGTGTGAGCCACCGCGCCTGGCCTGTCTTCTTATTTTCTTAACAATTTCCTTTGCAGAACAAGTTTCTTTCTTTCTTTCTCTTTCTTTCCCTTTTCCTTTCCTTTTCCTTTCTTTTCTTTTTTTTTGAGACAGAGTCTCCCTCTGTCGCCCAGGCTGGAGTGCAGTGGTGCAATCTCCGCTCACTGCAACCTCTGTTTCCTGGATTCAAGCCACTCTCCTGCCTCAGCCTCCCAAGTAGCTGGGATTACAAGTGTGTGCCATGATGCCCTGCTAATTTTTTGTGTGTTTTTAGTAGAGACGGGTTTTTGCCATGTTGGCCAGGCTGGTCTCGAACTCCTAACCTCAAGTGATCCACCTGCTTTGGCCTCCCAAAGTGCTGGGATTACAGACATGAGCCACCATGCCCGGCCTTTTATTTATTTATTTATTTATTTTTTATTTTTTGAGATGGAGTCTCGCTCTGTCACCCAGGCTGGAGTGCAGTGGCGTGATCTCGGCTCACTGCAAGCTCCGCCTCCTGGGTTCACGCCATTCTGCTGCCTCAGCCTCTCCGAGTAGCTGGGACTACAGGCGCCCGCCACCATGCCCGGCTAATTTTTTGTATTTTTAGTAGAGACAGGGTTTCACCGTGGTCTCGATCTCCTGACCTCGTGATCCGCCCGCCTTGGCCTCCCAAAGTGCTGGGATTACAAGCGTGAGCCACCGCGCCCTGCCCCCGGCCTTTTTTCTGAGACAAAGTCTCACTCTGTCTCACCCAGGCTGGAGTGTGGTGGCACAATCTCTGCTCACTGCAGCCTCTGCCTCCTGGGTTCAAGTGATTCTCAGCCTCCTGAGTAGCTGGGACTACAGGCATGTACCACTACACCCAGCTATTTTTGTATTTTTAGTAGAGATGGGGTTTCACTGTGTTGGCTAGGCTGGTCTTGAACTCCTGACCTCAGGTGATCTGCCTGCCTGGGCCTCCCAAAGTGTTGGGATTACAGGTGTGAGCCACCACGCCCAGACCAAGTTTCTAATTTTGATGAAATTTTATCCATTTTTTTTCTTATGGATTATGCTTCTGGTGTCATGTCTAAAAACTATTCTCAGCTTATAAAGATTCTCTCCTATGTGTTCTTCTGAATTTTATTGTTTAACATTTTACATTTAGATCTATGATCCCTTTTGAATTAATTAATTTTTTTTTTTTTTTTTTTTTTTTTTTTTTTAAGAAACAGCGTCTTGGCCAGGCATGGTGGCTCATGCCTGTAATCCTAGCACTTTGGGAGGCTGAGGTGGATGGATTGCTTGAGGTCAGAAGTTCGAGACCAGCCTGGACAACGTGGCAAAACCCTGTCTCTACAAAAAAATACCAAAACAATTAGCTGGGCATGGTGGCATGTACCTGTAATCCTAGCTGCTAGGGAGGCTGAAATGGAAGGATCACTTGAGCCCGGTAGCTCAAGGCTGCACTGAGCCGTGATTGCACCACTGCACTCCAGGGCTACAGAGTGAGACTCTCTGTCGGAGAAACAGGGTTTTGCTCTGTCACCCAGGCTGGTCTTGAACTCCTGGCCTCAAGTCGATCCTCCCGCTTTGGCCTGCCAAAGTGTGGATTACAGGTGTGAGCCACCATGTCCTGCCTATATTTAATGTAATCATTAGTCTGCTTAAATTTAAACCTACCATTTTGTTATTTATTTTCTGTTTGTTCCCTCTGTTTTGTTCCTGTTTTCCCTTTCCTCTTTTCTTTTGGAGTCTTTGAATATTTGTTAGTATTTTGTTATAATTGATTTATTGAGTTTTGACTAGTATCTCTTTATATAGTTTTTTTTTTAAGTGTTTGGTCTAGGAATTACATTATACATACACATAATTATAACATTAATATTTTATGCTTTACTTATAATTAATATTTCATTACTTGGAATGAAATACAGAAACCTTGCAAGTACATAGGCCCCTTTACCCTCCTACTTTGTTTTTGTTGTCAAATACATTGAAATCCCAGCATTGTTATAGATTTTGCTCTTAACCATCATGCATACTTTAAATAACTCGAGAATTGTATATTATGTTTACTGAGGTTTTTACCACTTCTGTTGCTTTTCTTTCACTACTGATGTTCCAGGTTTCCCTCTGGTATCATTTCCGTTCTCCGTGAAGAACCTCATAGCATTTCATTTAGAGCAGATTTGTTGGCTATGAATTCTTTTCATTTTCCTTTATCTGAAATTTTTTTTTTTTTTTTTTTTTTTTGAGACGGAATCTCGCTCTGTCACCCAGGCTGGAGTGCAGTGGCGCAATCTAGGCTCACTACAGCCTCTGCCTCCCGGGTTCACGCCATTCTCCTGCCTCAGCCTCCAGAGTAGCTGGGACTACAGGTGCCCACCACCATGCCCAACTAATTTTTGTATTTTTAGTAGAGACAGGGTTTCACCATGTTGGCCAGGCTGGTCTCAAACTCCTGAGCTCAGGTGATCTGCCTGCCTCAGCCTCCCAAAGTGATGGGATTACAGGCGTGTGCCACTGCACCTGGCCTGTTCTAAGCTTTATATAAAATAATCCAAGAAGTAGGGATGCATACTCTTTAAACAAATAGACAGACAGAAAGTCTCAGCTAAGAAATACAAGATATAAAGAAGCAAATGGGCTGGGTGCGGTGGCTCACACCTGTAATCCCAGCACTTTGGGAGGCCAAGGTGGGTGGATCACGAGGTCAGGAGATTGAGACCATCCTGGTCAACATGGTGAATCCCCGGCTCTACTAAAAATACAAAAATTAACTGGGTGTGGCAGTACTTGCCTGTAATCCCAGCTACTTGGGAGGCTGAGGCAGGAGAATTGCTTGAATTCGGGAGGCGGAGGTTGCAGTGAGCTGAGATCGCACCACTGAACTCTAGCCTGACAACAGAGCTAGACTCTGTCTCAAAAAAAAAAAAAAAAAAAAGAAGGAAATGAAAATCTTAGAATCATAGAACATGGTATCCAAAATAAAAATGGATAGGCTGAATAGCAGAATGTAGCTCATCACTCACTGTAACCTTGAACTCCTGGGCTCAAGCAGTCCTCCCTCTTCAGCCTCCTGATTAGCTGGGACTGCAGGGGTATACCACCATACCTGGCTAATCTTGGGTTATTTTATTATAGCTGCTTTACAATTGGATAATTCCAACAACGTGTCATCTTGGCATTGGCATCTATTGATTGTCTTTTTCCATAGGAATTGAGATTTTCCTGGTTCTTTGTATGCCAAGTAATTTAGAATTATATCATAGACATTTGTTTATTATGTTATGGGACTCTGGTCTTGTTTAAATCCTATGAAGAATGTTGATTTTTGTTTTGTTTTTGAAAGCAATCAACCTGGCTGGGTTCAAGGGAGAAGTTCTGGTCAGTCTTCTGTGGGTTAAAGGTTCAATATCAATTCTGTTTCAAAGCCTTTGTGATGCTATTTGAATCTTTGCTTGGTATATGCCACCCAGTGGCCAGTCTGGGACCTAGGTGGTGACCTATCCCGTAGTTCATTCTCAACGACTTTACTGCACTGTTTAGGGTCAGATTCACATATATACACCTTGGGGTGAGCCCCAAGACTTCAGGGTTGTCTGGGGTCTGAAATCTAAGTGAGAATGAAGGAAAAAAAAGTTAAAAGGAAAATAAAACCCAGGATTGTCCTCAGTGTCTATGAGTGTTAGGAAAACCCCCCTGTCCACTTTTCTGGCCAGAACTAGAGGATTGTCCTGGACTCCCTATCTATACCAGGCTCTCTTTTCTGGGTTTTTCTGGGTTTGAGGCTCCTTAGAGTCTAAGCTGGGGAACACTGGAGGAAAAATAGGAGCCTGACTGTTGGTTCTGTGGTGCTTTGAACTCTGGGCATCTTCCTCATCTGCCTACTTCGATTTGTTTTTCAGCGTCCTGAAATAGCTGCTGTGTGCATTGTTTCCAGTTTGATAGCAGCATTCAGTGAGACAGACAGGCTGGAGTTTACCTACTTCATTAACTGGAACTGGAATTCCAAATTTGTGATACTTGGAAGCTTTCTAATTTGTTTTTGTTGTCTGTTTTTATTGTCTGATAGCCAAATAGGCTCCTGGCTTGCAGGCTGCTGGGGCCCTGGCTTGTGTAGAGATGAATCACAGTGGCATGGTGTTTTGGTTTTTTGTTTGTTTTGTTTTTGTAGTAAGGAAATGTTTTATTTTTATTTTATTTTATTTTTTTGAGACAGAGTCTTGCTCTGTTGCCCCGGCTGGAGTGCAGTGGTGCGATCTCAGCTCACTGCAGTCTCTGCCTCCCGAGCTATGCAATTCTCCTGCCTCAGCCTCCTGAATAGCTGGAATTACAGGCATGCACCACCATGCCTGGCTAATTTTTTTGTTGTTTTAGTAGAGATGGAGTTTCATCATGTTGGCCAGGCTGGTCTTGAACTTCTGACCTCAGGTGATCTGCCCACCTTGGCCTCCCAAAGTGCTGGGATTAAAGATGTGAGCCACTGTGCCTGGCCTGTAGTAAGGAAATGTTTTAAATATTACTCTGGGATATTCCTGGCATGTGCAAGGAATCATATAAAAGGATCTATTTTAATAAAATTTGGACTTAATGTTACTGTCTTTTCATATTAACGAACAGACTTTTCTCCCTGTGAATATGAAAACAGAGCAATATAGAAAAGATTTGGGACTGCTTAGCTCTACTTCCCACCAGAAATGGTGGTCTTTTACTTCATCCTTATCTGACAAGCGTTTAGCCTCAGTGTGACTGGTGTCAGCTAAAATCACCAGGTCTGTTTTCACTTGACTACTTTTATCAATTCTGTTCTCCCTACTCTATATTCCTGTAGCTGAATCTTTGAACCTGAAATTTTTACAGGTTACAGTCCATCTGCAGCACCAGTCTGGCTGACGTTGGGATAATTTTGAAGCTTATCATCTTACATATTAGCAATATGAAGTCTCTTATTCACAAATGTGGCAAGTGATAAACCAGCTTTGTATGTTTTCTCCCAAATAATTTCTAGAAACTTAAGTGACCCTTCACCTGAGCCCGTGTTTTAGGCTGACATGGAACATTAATTATCAACCTTTGGATCGTGTCCAGTTGCCTGTGGACATGGTTTAATGACTGTTTCGTAGATGCCTGTTCATGCCCTGTTGGTCAGTCATTGCTCAGCTATTTTCCTGAGTGTCTGTTCGGGAGGAATAGAGCAGGGAGCCAGCTAGACACGATTCCGGAGACCGGCCCCACCGTGCGATAAACTGCACTTCCTCACTTAGCACAGCGAGCAGGAGAGGGAAGAGCTGACTATGGGGACAGGGCAGCCAAGTGTTAGGAGATTCGAGGGGACAGCAGGAAGCCTGCAGAGGGAGAGGCTTATTGTGGAGGGATGAGGAAAGGCTTCCCAGAGCAGCTTGCAGTTATTTTTTTATTTGCTTCTTTCTAAATTACTTCTTAAAGAAATCACACAAGTAATACCAATTTAAGAAAAATTAGAAAATACCTGTAAGTTAAAAGAAAATAACACACGTCCTAGTATCTTACTCATCAGAGGTGAACACTAGTCACATTGTGTGTAACACTTTTTCTCCATGTGTATTTGTTCACATATGTGTCTGTGTGCATAGATTTACAAGCACAGATTACTTTGTAACGTGACTGTTTTATGCATGCTTCTCCTTATCAATAGACTTCACAACATTGAAAATTTTTCCTTTTAATTTACATGCAATAAATTTCACTTTTTATGGTGGAGTTTTTTTTTTTTTTTTTTTTTTTTTGAGACAGGATCTCACCCTACTGTCCAGGCTGGAGTGTGGTGGCATAATCAGGGCTCACTGCAGCCTCTACCTCCCAGGCTCAAGCCATCTTCCTACCTCTGCCTTCCAAGAAGCTGGGACCACAGACATGTGCCACCACGCCTGGCTAATTTTTTCTTTTTTTGTAGAGATGGAGTCTCACTAGATTGCCCAGGCTGGTTTCCAACTCCTGGGTTCAAGTGATCCTCCTGCCTTAGCCTCCCAGAGTGCTGGGATTACAGGCATGAGCCACTGTGCTCTGCCTTGTAGTTTTAATTTGCATTTTCCTAATAGCTAGTGATGTTAAGGATCTTTTCATGTGCTCATTTGCCATCTATGTATCTTCTTTCGTGATGTGCTCATATCTTTTACTCACTTTTTAACTGGGTTGTTTCTTATTGTGGAGATGTGAATTTTTTTTATGTTCTGGATAGAAGTTCTTCAACATTTAAAAAAAATTTAAATTTTTATTATGGAAACTTTCAAACATACACTAGTAAAGATAATAGTACAAGTCCCCATATACTTTATCCAGCTTTTTTTTTTTTTTTTTTTGAAATGGAGTCTTGCTCTGTCACCCAGGCTGGAGTGCAGTGGCGCGATCTCAGCTCACTGCAAGCTCCGCCTCCCGGGTTCACGCCATTCTCCTGCCTCAGCCTCTCCGAGTAGCTGGGACTACAGGCGCCTGCCACCACGCCTGGCTAATTTTTTTGTATTTTTAGTAGAGACGGGGTTTCACTGTGGTCTCGATCTCCTGACCTCGTGATCCGCCCGCCTCGGCCTCCCAAAGTGCTGGGATTACAAGCGTGAGCCACCGTGCCCGGCCTATCCAGCTTTTATAGTTATCACCATTTTGCATTTTTGTTTAATGAACACTCCCCTCCTTTTTTGTTGTAATATTTTAAAACAAGTCTTCAATATCATAGCATTTCAACTATAAATATGAAGTATGCATCTCTATCAGTTACGAACTTTATTTTAAATGACACATCCACAATATCAATATTACTTCAAAATAACATATAATTATTCCTTAATGTCATTGACTATCCTATGTTCACTTTTCCCCAGTGATCTCCAAAATGCCCTTTTGGTTTGAATTAGGATTTAAACAAGATCCATACATGATTGCATTTGCTTGCTGTGTCTGAAGTCTCTCTTAACCTTACAACAGCCCTCATCTCCCTTTATGTCATTTGTTTGCTGATGAAATGGGGTAATTTGTTATATAGATTTCCCACATTTTGGCCTTGACTGGTGGCTTTCTCTAGTGTGATTTTTTTTTTTTTTTGAGGCAGAGTCTCACTCTGTTGCCCAGGCTGGAGTGCAGTGGCACGATCTTGGCTCACTGCAACCTCTGCCTCTCAGGTTCAAGTGATTCTTGTGCCTCAGCCTCCCAAGTAGCTGGGACTACAGGTGCACACCACCATGCCCAGCTAATTTTTGTATTTTTAGTAGAGACGGTACAATATTGGCCAGGCTGGTCTCAAACTCCTGACCTCAAGTAATCCGCCTGCCTCAGCCTCCCAAAATACTGGGATTACAGGTGTGAGCCACCATGCCCAGCCTCTAGTGTGATTTTAACATGCTCCTTCAACTTCTCTGTTTCCTGTAACCTGGTTACTCTATATAGCTTGACTGTGGGATGGGGTTGGGGGTGGGATAAAAAGAAGCTGTCTCAGGTCTGCTGGCTTCATCCTACTGCGTCCACACTAGCAGGTGGAGCAGCTGATTGTCTTGCTTTTAGTGAAGCCAAGATTGATTGGTGGATGCTTGATCCATCTGTTTGGAATTCCTCATCGGTGGCTTTAATAGCTACTGATGCTCACAAGCTAGATCAGCCATTCTTCCTCCCTGTGGGAGGAGATTTTGCCCCCCAGGGGATATTTGACAGTATCTGGAGACATTTTTGGCTTTCTCCACTTGGGGGTGGGAGGAGTACTGGCACCTAGTGGTGTGGAGGCCAGGGATGCTGCTAAACATACTCAGTGCACAGGACAGCCCCTCACAATGAAGAGTGATCTCGTCTGAGATGCCAATAGTGCTGAGTTTGAGAAATCTTGTTCTAGAGCCCAGTGTGGTTATCGGGATTTTGAAAGGATTCCCGGATAAACCAAGTATATGAACCACTGGCATAGATCAAGGGCCACAGGAAATCACAGAGCGATAAAACTGGTTTGGGCTGAAGAAAGGGCCATAGAAAGCTTTGGTGGGGGAAGTGCGACTCGAATGGGAGTTAGGAGCATGACTTTGATAAATGAACAGGCAGAAAAAGAATGTTTTTTGGTTGAGTTCAGCAATTAATGCCCTCTAACTCCTGGTTTTCAGATGGATTGAGAATCCGGGTCCAGATCATTTCAAAATGATGGTTTCCTCCCTCCCTCCATCCTTCCCTCCCTCTTTCTGTCCCTCCTTCCCTCCCTCCCTCCCTTCTTTTCCTTTCTTTGCTTTCTCGCAATCATAGCTCACTGTAGCCTAGACCTCCTGAGCTCAAGTGATCCTCCCACCTCAGCCCTCTGAGTAGCTGGGACTACAGGCATGCATCACAACGTCCAGCTAATTTTTAATTTTTAAATATTTTTTGTAGAGATGGAGGCTTAGTATGTTGCCTAGGCTGGTCTTGAACTCCAGGCCTCAAGTGGTCCTTCCACCTTGGCCTCCCAAAGTGCTGGGATTATAGGCATGGTTATGGCGCCTGGCTGATGATTTTCTAATTCAATCATTCCTTTTGCATTTATTAACTGGAATTTTGTAAAGATCTTTTCCTCACCATCCGTTTGATTTTTGTGAAATACAGTTTGTAAAGGAAAGGCAAGGTAAATGCTGATTCTTTTGATTCTTTTCCTTCATTAATTTTCCTAATAACAAGCTAATGCTTTAGCAACCTCTAAGGGTGAACAAAGAGTTTTTTTCTCCAAACTCGTGGATTTTTACAGATTTGATACATGTCATTTAAAAAGCCTTTATTTTGAAATAATTACAGACTGAAAGATTCCAAGAGTAGTATAAAACAATATATACTTTCACCTAGATTCTCCAAATGTTAATTTTACCATATTAGCTTTATCCTTCCTGTGTCTCTCTCTCTCTGTGTTTATATATCTGTATATGTATATTTATAGAATATTTTAAGTCTTTTGAGAGTACAGACTTGATGTCTCTTTTATCTTTAAAAACTTCAGTGTCCTAAAGACAAGATTACTTTCTTACATAACCACACTATAGTTATCAAAATCAGGAAATTAGGGCTGGCTGTGGTGGCTCACACTCGTAATCCCAGCACTTTGGGAGACCAAGGCAGGCAGATCACCTGAGGTCAGGAGTTTGAGACCAGCCTGGCCAACATGGTGAAACCCTGTGTCTACTAAAAATACAAAAATTAGCTGGACATGGTGGCGGGCGCCTATAGCCCAAGATACTCGGGAGGCTGAGGCAGGAGAACCACATGAACCTGGGAGGCGGAGGTTGCAGTGAGCCGAGATCACACCATTGCACTCCAGCCTGGGTGACAGAGCGAGACTCCATCTGAAAAAAAAAAAAAAAAAAAAAAATCAGGAAATTAACACTGATTCAGTACTCTTAGCTAATCTATAGACCTTATTCATGTTTCCCTCTTTGTCTCAAAAATCCGTTTAATAAATAAAAGTCCTAGATCATGTTGTCATTTAGTTGTCATGTCTCTTTAATCTCCTTGAGTCTGGGATAGTTCTTTAGCCTTTGTTTCATGTCATTGACAGTTGAAGGATACAGGCGAGTTATTTTGTAGATTGTCCCTCAATTTGGGTTTGTCTGACGCTGTCTCCTGTTTGGATTCTGGTTATTTTGTGGTAGCGTTGGGAACACCACAGAAGGGACGATGTGTCCTTTCAGTGCATCGTATCAGAGGCAGATGATGTAGATTTGACCCATTATCGGAGATCTTAACCTGGTTAAGGGGATGTCTGCTCAGATTCTCCACTGTTGAGTTACTGTTGTTTTTTTTTTTTCTATGTAGTTAATAAGTATTTTTTTTTGTGTGGGAAGATACTTTCAGACAATGTAAATATCTTATAACTTCTTAATCTTTCACAGCCTGGGCAACATGGTGAAACTACAAAAAATACAAAAATTAGCTGGGCTCTGTGGGGCATGCCTGTAGTCCCAGCTGCTCAGGAGGCTGAGGTGGGAAGATGTTTTGAGACTCGGAGGCAGAGGTTGCAGTGAGCCAAGATCACGCCGCTGTACTCCAGAATGGACAACAGAGTGAGACTCTGTCTCAAAAGAAACAACAATAACAGTAACAAAAAACCCTTTCATTCATTAGTTTTAATGTCCATTGATGACTCTTGCCTGAATCAAGAATTATGATAGCTGCCAAATGGCAGTTTTTTAAATCCACCATTCCTTCTATATTTGTTGGTTGGATTTTCAACTGTAGGAAAGAGTTTTTCCTTCTCCCTTCTTAATTTATATTTGTATGAACTCATGAGTTTGGATTTTTTTCATTGATTTTAATACTTAATAATAATTATTATTTTTGTTTGTTTTTGGAGACAAATACTCTGTCTCCCAGAGACTATGCTCTGTTGCCCAGGCTAGAATGCATTGGCATGATCATAACGCACTGCAGCCTTGACCTCCTGAGCTCAAGAGATCCTCCCAACTCAGCGTCCTGAGTTAGCTGGGACCATAGGCGTGGGCCGCCATTCCCAGCTAATTTATTTTTGTAGAGATGGTGTCTCACTATGTTGTCCAGGCTGGTCTCCAATTTCTAGGATCAAGTGATCTTCATGCCTTAGCCTCCCAAAGCACTGAGATTACAGGCATGAACCACTGCACCCGGCCAAACTATAATTATTTATTTTGATGCTCAAGTTGTCTCCGATTTGGGCAATGGGAGCCCCTCTACATTGGTTCCAGTGTCCTTTAGACATGTTCCCTTCATTCTCTAAGCACAAGATGTTTCACGCTCATCTTGGACTCTCCTACCCCAGCCCTGGATTTTCCAGGGAGCCCTACTTCCTTTAAGTGAAAAATGGTAGTATTTAGAAACTAAGATTTGGATCTTATATCTCGTATATATGTATGTAATACATATATACACATATATAAACACACACACACACACACACACACACACACGTTTCTGTCCTAGACCTCAGGCATTTTACCGAGAAATCCCTGTTCCTTTAGTGGGAAATAATATTTATCCTGTGGATGTCCTGTCCCAGACCTGAATTAGCCATTTCTCTAAGAAACCCTTGTTACTTTTAGTAGGAAATATTATTTAGAGACCTCAGTCTGGGTACTTGGGGTGCTCATTGTCACTGAGTTATTACTTCTAGGTCTTTTTGGCCAATAATAGCTATTTTTTAAAAAGAAATAAGTTCAGCTGGGCGCAGTACCTCACGCCTGTAATCTCAGCACTTTGGGAGGCTGAGGCAGGTAGATTGCTTGAGTCCCAGCCTTGGCAACATGGCGAAACCCTGTCTCTACAAAAATTAGAAAAATTAGCTGGGTGTGGTGGTGTGTGCCTGTGGTACCAGCTGCTCGGGAGGCTGAGGTGGGAGGTTGGCTTGAGCCTAGGTGGCGGAGGTTGCAGTGAGCACAACACTCTAGCCTGGGTGACAGAGTGAGACTCTTGTCTCAAAAAAGCCCCCCAAAACCCAAAAAACAAAAAGGAAATTCGGATACATGCTACATGTTCACATTTCTTTACTGGACTGGAGCTTGGTGAAGACAGGAAATATGTCTGAGGGCTCTGTTGGCCCTTTCACATAGTAAGGACAATGGCTGCCATGTAGCTGAATACTCACTCTTGGGCATGGTGCAAAGTATTTTACATTTAATCCTCACAGCAATCCTTTAGCATCAGAATTGCCCCTTAATTCATTTTACAGTTGAATAAATAAAAGAAAACCCATTTTACAATTTATAAAGAGAGGCTCAGAGAAAAGAAGTAAATGTGCCCAGGGTCACAGTGGCAGAGCTGGGATCAGGGCCCAGGGCCGTGAGCCTCCAGAGCCCCACTCCTTAACTACTGTGCGACGGGCTATGCTAACGGCAAGAGGATTTTTGCACTCACATTTGTGGGTGCCTGGTGATATTATGTAGAGGTGCCCAGTTTGTGGGGGAACAGTTAGGGCCTGGGTCTGGGGCTTAGATAGACATTCAGACTAGAAGGGTGAATTTGGGAGTGTGAGTCTGGAGGAGGGAGTCCGTTGGTAAGCATGTGTTTCATGAGAAGGCAGCAGAGGCAAGGCCCTGGAGAGCACCTGCCACGTGACAGGAGGCAGGATGGGAAGGGGGAGCAGTGGAAGTCCAGTGCAGGTGGAGGGTGATCACTAGTGCCTAGTGCTGTAGAGGGTTCTGGGGTTCAGATTTGAACCCCAACTCTGCTGTTAACAAGACTTATCTTGGCTGGTTTGCTTAACAACTTTGCTTCACTTTGCTTGTCAATAAGATGGGGATTAAAAACCATGTTCTTCCTGGAGTGATGAAAATGTTTTGTAATTGCGTAATAGTGATGGTTGCACAACTTTGAATACACTAAAAGTCACTGAATTGTGTATTTTAGAGAGTGAATTTTATGCTGTGTGAATTATATCGTAATTAAAAACTGGCTGGGTGCAGTGGCTCACGCCTTTAATCCCAGCACTTTTGGAGGCCGAGGCAGGTGGATCACTTAAGGCCAGGAGTTTGAGACCGGCCTGGCCAACATAGCAAAACCCTGTCTCTACTAAAAAAAAAAAACAACATAAAAATTAGCCAGGCATGGTGGCACATGCCTCTAATCCCAGCTACTCGGGTGGCTGAGGCAGGGAGAATTGCTTGAACCTGGTAGGCGGAGGTTGCAGTGAGCCGAGATCGCTCACTGCACTCCAGCCTGGGCAACAGAGCAAGACTCTGTCTTAAAAACAAACAAACAGAAACCAACCAACGATGTTTCTATCAGGATGGAATGAATTTTACATTAAAGGGTAGAATGCTTATAGAAGTGCCCAGCATTGTATTTGACTCATAGTAGAAGGGCTCAGCAAACGTAGACTTTTTAAGGAAGGCCACAGCATCACACATTCTAGGTTCCACTGTTCTCACTGTCTCTGGAGCTGGGGACACCATTATAACCACCATGCTGAACAGTAGTCCCTGACCTGTGGGGTAAGGATGGCGGCCCTGGGGGTCATAGGTTTGGGCCTGTACTGCTAACCCTTAGCTCACTGCATCTCCCTCTCCCAGAGACTGGTTCTAAGACCTCTCTCTCTGGATGGTGCAGAGGTCCTGGGGGTTGCCAGGGTAGTGGGTCTCACGACTGAGCTGGGTTTTCCCATTGGACTTCCACCTGGCCTCTTGTGATATGCAGTTCACTATTTTGGCTGAAATTAATCTTTAGCAAAAAGCTTCTCCCAGCCTGCTCGTTTCTCATTCAATGAGAAATGCTGTGCCCTTACTCTCAGTTAAGGTGGTTGGCCAGAGTTGTTAGGTTGGGGAAGTACCCAGGAAGTAAAGCAGGAAGAGGAAGGAAAGGGGGAGGTTTTGCTTTTGAATTGTGGGGATGCGACACTGCTTTCTGGGATTTCAGCTTCATCTATGAAGCTAGGACCATGAGAAAGGAAGGGGGAAAAGAAGATCCTAATGGCAGCAGTGTAGTTAAACAGCTTCAGATTATGGTTTAAGGGCAGTTTGTTTCCTCTGTCCTCTACATGTGCTTTGTTTTTGCTCCATTACTAATTTAAACGGTCTGAAAATTTGGCTTTTTGAGCAGGGTAGCATTTGCAGTAAGATTCTGTGGGCAATCTTTTGGCAAGAAAGATGCTGACCATCCTGTGGTTTTCTGAAATCATGTGCAGTTATATCATCAAACCACATAATAAGGATTTCTGGATTTTCTTTTAAAAATAAGAAAATGTTTTGCACTTTATTGGATAACCCTGTTTGTGTGCTCTAAGTAGTTAGATACCAAAAAATAAACCTATTTTAATTGGAGCCTGTGATACAGTGTCCAGCCGTTGTTGATGGGTAACCTGCGGGTTTAATGTATGTGTTAGAGCATGCTTCTAAGTATGAAAATTTATGTTGAAGGTGAGAATCTTGCCAAAAAATGGAAATTGAATGCAGTGTCCAAAGTTCAACTCTTATTTATGGCTTTAGAATTCCAGAATAGCAAAATTGTTTACAAAGAGAACCCGCTTGAAACATCTGTCAGGGACACTGATTGAATAGGCCTTAGTGACACAGGCCACACCCAGACCCAACCAAGCTTTTTGGGGCATCAACAACCCAACACTTCTGTCCTTGGTGGAAAATGGTGCCTTCAGGTGTCTGCGGTAAGCACCACTTAAGAGTGGAGTGTGGCTGCAGAGGCCGGCGGGCTTCCTTTGGGGGTGCACACCTTGCTGCCTTCTGCTGCACCCCAGCCTTGCCTGCACTCTGTTTTCTTTTGACCATTCTGAGTCCTTGGAAGCCTCTCCCTTTGATCTCATTTCTCCTTTTCTTGTCAACAATGAGGAACTTACTTGCCTCCACCCCTCGGCTCCTTTGCTCAACTAATCACTGTTGACTAATTAGTCCTCCTGGCCAGCCTAGGTGGCTTTAGCTCCTGAGGGCCGTCTCTGCCCTTCCAGAGCAGGTAGTTTTCTATTACTTCTTTGCTACCCTCAGGTCCTAGCTTGGGCGCTGCTAGAGAAAAGCAATGAAACCAACGATCACATGCAAACACCTTGGTTGCAGATTGAATAATTTACACCTACAATTAGCTCCTTTGTTTCAGAACCAAATATTATTTGCTCATTGCTGGATTGTCTCAAGGGAGAGGAGGGTGATATTTTAAATTTATCTTCCTCATGGGATGGCCTCCCTTGGGAGGGGAAAAAAAACTCATGGATTTTTTTTCTTAGAAAAATTAAGATATTACTCCAGCTAAATCCCTTTGAGAATAAGCAGTCACGTTGTGGGCTTTGTCAGACTGTCAGCACTGGCTACCCCAGGTCTTGTATTACTTTCCTTGAAGAGAAATCATACATGGTGATTTTTCCCATGGTGAAAGGGGTGGGAAGACTCTGGATAAGTCATATGTTAGGCATCTTATCTAGGAGAATGAGGTAGGGGAGGAACTAGCTTTGGGACCTGGCCACACGATGGAGGTGCTGCCTGCTTCCTGAGTCCGGGCGTGAGGATCAGAGATGTTTGGACTGTGCCTAGTGCAGAGCCCTGTAGCTTCCTTACACTATTGATGCTCCCTAAGTGGAAGCCGTTGTTATTCCAAGGTGCCTGGCATTGTATAACTATTTGCCCCCCTTTTCAGACCATATAAATGGCTTCTGGCCTGGGAACTTATGTTTTAAGGTGATCTGTTGTTTAGCATGTGTATAAAGAGTGGCTTAAAACCCCCGATCTCAACACTGTGAAAGATGGTGGGGAGAGGCCTCGTGCCTTTTCTGTAGTTCCGGCTCCAGGAGCCCATCTTAACATCCCCTGTTGGTTGCTAAGAGAGGAGCTGGCTTCGGAAGTGGAGTCCCTGCCTTGCTCTCTACTGCCCCCTCTGGATTCTCTGTTCTGCGCATTCTGAGGTCTTCCAGCAGCCGTTAACAACTAGCCTTTTTCGTCTGTGGCTAAATACAAGCCCTGTCTTGTCTTTCAGATATTTTTTCAGTATTGACAGGAATAGAGACATTTTAATTTCGAATGTGCTGGAGTTGATTAGAGCTTCTTCTGGTTCTGAAGACACTTTAAACCCTGCTGTGTGTGCTCGTGTGGTCACCACTCAGCTTCGTAGGCCTTCACTAGGTTAACAGGGTCCTTAATAGCTGCTCCCCTGCTGGGTAAATGAGCTTCCATGTTTTTACTCTGTAAATTGTGCATGACATGACAAAGCTGAGTATTGACCAGCACATGCCTTTTGTGTTTCCCAAACTAGTTTCCCTCCAGACATGGCTGTGCAAAGTGTTAAGAGGTGTGCAGGGGGAAGAAATCTGTGCTTGTGTAACATCCATATATTAAGTAAAGGTAAACAGGTTTTACTGTGAAGCTTTTCAGAACTGTTAAGATGCTGGTGTGCCTGATACCCTAAGACCAGGGATATAGTTAAGGTGGGAATAGCATGGGGCTTAGTATGAGAAGACCCAAAGCTGTATGTCTGCGGGGCCCACCACTCTGCACACTTGTGTCACTTTGGGGCTGCTCCTCCGTAAGGGAAAGGGCCAGGCTGCATCTGTAGTCTCAGCCTTAAAAAAATTTTTTTTTAAATACAACAGAAATGCTTTTCTAATGTATAAACCCGAACAATGGTTTGCAAACTAGTCTTCTTGGAACATTAGTTTAGGAGAAGGCTATTAACAGATGTTCTGTTCTTTGGCCAGAAAACTTTAGGAACCACTGCTAATGGGAGTATAAACATAAAACAGAGGCACTTTGGTGAGGAACTAGGTTCTATCCCAACCTTCTACCCGCCTCCAGCCAACCAAGGAACACATCTTGAAAGCTAGGCACTATCTCACACAAATGTTCTCTCCTGCTTTTCCTCTAAGACCACCTGAGTTCAGTGTTGACTGGGAAGCCTCCTAAAGCCTCTGCTGCTGCCTAAGCCCTCATTGATCCTCCCTCTTCCAAACCCCAGCAGCACTTTTTGTCTCGATACCTCCCTGGGCACCGAGCCACGAACCTGGTTTAGTTCTTTTTGTGTATAATAGCGTGTGTTGGCTGGACTGGAACTGAGACCTTAAGCACAAAGAGTCTCCAAGTGCCACAGAACGATCAGGGTTGAGGGAGAAGTTGTCTGGCTTCACCCTGTTTGCCTGGGGGGCCATGTCTGTGATCCTGACATGTACAGGGATTAGGGGCCCTGAAAGAAGCCATACTCAGGAGAGAAGGGCAGCAGACAAGTGCCAGTGAGAGCCCTGCCCCTGCCCCCCATGAGGAGGGAGTCGGGCTCTGGACCTGACCTGTGTTCATAGGAGGGTGTGAACCCAGTGCGAGGCTGAGGTTGAGCCCAGGCTTGGGGAGTGGGGAGGTTGCTGAGGACAGGCCATACCTGCTCCCACTGTGGAGTCTGCAGGACACCAGGTGATATCTGTCATGATTAAATTGGGATATACTCTTCAATAGATTTGAAATGACTTGTCATGGAAATAATGCATATATCAGGAAGAAAAAAATCAGGGATAGATAGATAGATAGACAGACAGATAGATAGATAGATAAAGAGAAGGAATCAAGACCAAGAGAAAAAAGGAGCATGTTTGCTCCCTAAGGAGCTTGTTCACCAATGCATCCCTAGAGTTAGGATCGTGCCTGGCATGTAGTAGATCCTCAGCTAATTTTAGCTGAATAAAGGGATAGTACTTGCCTAAATATTACTTTAAAAAAAAGTGGACTTTTAAAACATAAAGGCAAATGTCCACACCAACCTCAGGAACTTTTTCTTTTTTTTTTTTTTTTTTTTTTTTTTTTTTTTTTTTTTTTTTGAGGCGGAGTCTCGCTCTGTCGCCCAGGCTGGAGTGCAGTGGCGCGATCTCGGCTCACTGCAAGCTCCGCCTCCCGGGTTCACGCCATTCTCCTGCTTCAGCCTCTCCGAGTAGCTAGGACTACAGGCGCCTGCCACCATGCCCGGCTAATTTTTTGTATTTTTAGTAGAGACGGGGTTTCACGGTGGTCTCGATCTCCTGACCTCGTGATCCGCCCACCTCGGCCTCCCAAAGTGCTGGGATTACAAGCATGAGCCACTGCGCCTGGCCTACTTTTTCTTTTTTTAAGAGACAGGGTCTCACACTATTGCCCAGACTGGAGTGCAGTGGCTATTACACAGCCATGATCATAGCTCACGGTAGGCAGCCTCAAGCTCCTGGGCACAGGCGATCCTCCTGCCTAGGCCTCCTGGGTAGCTAGGACTATAGGTGTGTGCCACTGTGCCCAGCAACCTCAGTCACTGTTTAGGACATAGTGTCTGGGGGCTAAGATTTCTGTTTTCTTTCCTTTTCCTTTTCCTTTTCTTTTCTTTTTTTTGACAGAGTCTCACTCTGTCAGCCAGGCTGGAGTGCAGTGGAATGATCTTGGCTCACTGTAACCTCTGCATTTTGGGTTCAAGTGATTCTCCTGCCTCAGCTTCCTGAGTAGCTGGAATTACAGGCCTGCGCTACCACACCCAGCTAATTTTTGTATTTTTAGTAGAGACGGGGTTTCACCATGTTGGCCAGGCTGGTCTTGAACTCCTGACCTCAGGTGATCAGCCTGCTTCAGCCTCCCAAAGTGTTGAGATTACAGGCGTGAGCCACTGTGCTCGGCCTGGGGGCTAAGATTTCTTTCTTTTTTTTTTTTTAAGACGGAGTTTCATTCTTGTTGCCCAGGTCGGAGTGCAATGGCGTGATCTCGGCTCACTGCAACCTCCACCTCCCGGGTTCAAGCGATTCTTCTGTCTCAGCCTCCCGAGTAGCTGAGATTATAGGCATGTGCCACCAGGCCCAGCTAATTTTTATATTTTTAGCAGAGATGGGGTTTCACCATGTTGGTCAGGCTGGTCTTGAACTCCTGACCTCAGGTGATCCACCAGGCTCGGCCTCCCAAAGTGCTAAGATTTCTTAAGATATTAATGATGAGGAAAAACCCAGATCCAGGAAAAATATTTTCATTCCCAAACAGATGAAGGCACCATCCTCGTAGCAGTTGGGAAAAGCAAGAATACTAGGTAGTAACAACCAAGGTTCATTTTTGCGCTTACTCTTTCTAGCCCATGTGTCTTCACTGCTGATAGAGCAGCTACATTTCAGAGCTTGCTGGGCACTGTGGTGAAGGGAGGTCTCTGGAACATCTCACACTGGCAACAAAGTCTTCCACCTGAAAGTGATGCACTTGGCAGCTCATTAGCCAGAAGTAGTCTTGTGGCCCCACACAAATTCAACGGATGCGGGGAAGGTGCTGGATGGTGGAGAACCACAAATATTTGGCAGCCAGCATTAATGACTCCTACAACCCTAATGACAGACTGTCTTTTATAGGATGAGAGTTGCTTTGGATTCAAGTGAATGCAGAGAAAGTGCATTTAAAGCAATGGGTCACCATCACTGTAAATAAAAATACCACTTTTATCAAATGATTTCACAACTTCTCTCACACAGATGTCTAGTGAGTAACCAAAGAATAGCAAAGCTGGGTGTAGTGGCGTGCACCTGTAATCTCAGCTACTCGGGAGGCTGAGGTGGGAGGATCTCTTGAGCTAGGAGTTTGAGTCCAGCCTGGGCAACATAGTGAGACTCATTTTTTTTTTTAAAAAAGAAAGAACAATAGTTTGAAGTTAGGTTCTCTGGTGTTTTGTGTGGGGGATTAAGGCTGGATCCTGAACTTCTCTGAGTAGCACTCAGAGAGACAGATGTTCACATTCCTCACTTGCCCTTTTGTCCAACTTCTTCCCCAGTCTCCTCACAGTTGGCCCTGCGCACACCTTCCTTACCCCCAACAGTGTATCAGAAGCGATGCTCATGTATTTCTAGGTGATGTCATAGATTGCTTTTTTAGATGGAAAAACAGGATAAGTTTTTGACTTCTCAGATGACTGACAAAATCAAATCCGGACTAAAAAGAGGACTTTCTTTTGTGAAAACAGGCTATAATTGTGATGCCTGTGTACTTTTTAAAAGAACTTTTTTTTTTTTTTTTTTTTTTTTTTTTTGAGACAGAGTCTTGCACTGTTGCCCAAGCTGGAGTGCAATGGCACGATCTCGGCTTACTATAACCTCTGCCTCCCCATTTCAAGCGATTCTCCTGCCTCAGCTTCCCGAGTAGCTGGGACTACAGGCACCTGCCACCACACCCGACTACTTTTTTGTATTTTTTTTTTTTTTTAGTAGAGGCGGGGTTTCACCATGTTAGCCAGGATGGTCTTGATCTCCTGACTTCGTGATCCACCCACCTTGGCCTCCCAAAGTGTTGGGATTACAGGTGTGAGCCACTGCACCTGGCCAAAAGGACTTTTAAAAAGTCCTGACCGGGCTGGGCGCGGTGGGTCATGCCTGTAATCCCAGCACTTTGGGAGGCCGAAGCGGGTAGATCACCTGAGGTCAGGAGTTCGAGACCATCCTGGCCAACATAGTGAAACCCTGTCTCTACTAAAAATACAAAAATTAGCCAGGTGTGGTGGTGCATGCCTATAATCCCAGCTACTCAGGAGGCTGAGGCAGGAGAATTGTTTGAACCCAGGAGGTAGAGGTTGCAGTGAGCCAAGATCGCGCCATTGCACTTCAGCCTGGGTAACACAGCGAGACTTTGTCTCAAAAAAAAAAAAAGAAAATTCATGAATGGTTTCAAAACAAGTAAGGATTGGTTCTTAGAGGTCACTAAAATTTAACTCATAACCTGGATGTTTCAAAAAAGTGTCCATACATAGGGCATTTAATTTTTTTTCTAATTAAAAACACGTATACTCTTTGTAGAAATTTTGGAAAATGAAAGCAGGCTCAATGAAAATAAACCTATCCACATTTCTACCATATAGATGTGTTCACTATCAATATTTTACTATAGATTCTTCCTGAATCTATAATATATACATGTGATATATTTACATACATGCAGTTATGTACAATGTGTACATATATGTGTATATATTATGCATGTATTATAAATATATATATGTATGAAGATGCATATTTCTTACATATTCAAACACTACGGGAGTGTTAATTAAAAAAGGAAAAATCTCCGTGATTCCCTTGTTCCCCACCCAATCCTAATCCATAGAGAGGTATTGATTTTTTACTGTTTAGCTTAAATCCTTCAGTGCACATAAATGTGTTTGTAAACACAAATATGCTTATTTTTTGTTCTTCACCAAAAATGGGGTCACTTTATGCCTCATGTTCTGTACTCTGTTCTTTCTCTAAGTATCCCTTGGACCCTTTCCCCGCCAGTCCACAGAATCCCCCATCTCTCTGCCTTGTGTTTCTTACTGTCTGTAGATGCGCTGTTGTTTATTCACCATGGCTCTCCTGCTGGACGCTTTGTTTGTTTGTTTGTTTTTGAGACAGAGTCTTGCTCTGTCGCCCAGGCTGGAGTACAGTGGTGCAATCTCAGCTCACTGCAACCTCCACTTCCCGGGTTCAAGTAATTCTCCTGCCTCAGCCACCCGAGTAGCTGGGATTACAGGTGCCCACCACCACACTCGGCTAATTTTTGTATTTTTAGTAAAGACAGGGTTTCACGATATTGGTCAGGCTGGTCTTGGACTCCTGACCTCAGGTGATCCAGCTACCTAGGCCTCCCAAAGTGCTGGGATTACAGGCGTGAGCCACCACGGCCGGTCTGGTTGCTTTTTAATGTGACACACAGTGCAGCATCATACATGTGCATTTATTCATAGGGTACATAGTCCTAGAATTTCTGGGTCAAAAGGTGTGCACAGTTACAGTTTTTTGTTTTTTGTTTTTGAGATGGAGTCTCTGTCGCCCAGGCTGGAGTGCAGTGGCACAATTTTGGCTCACTGCAACCTCGGCCTCCCGGGTTCAAGCAGTTCTCTGCCTCAGCCTCCTGAGTAGCTGGGATTATAGGCGCCCGCCACCACGCCTGGCTAATTTTTGTATTTTTAGTAGAGACGGAGTTTCACCATCTTGGCCAGGCTAGTCTTAAACTCCTGACCTCATGATCCACCTGCCTTGGCCTCCCAAAGTGCTGGGATTACAGGCGTGAACCACTGTGCCTGGCCGTGTTTTTCCTTTGAGATGGAGTTTTGCTCTTGTTGCCCAGGCTGGAGTGCAGTGACGCAATCTCAGCTCACTGCAACCTCCACCTCCCAGGTTCAAGTGATTCTCTTGCCTCAGCCTCCCAAGTGGTTGGGATTACAGGCGCCTGCCACCATGCCCAGATAATTTTTGTATTTTTAGTAGAGACAGGGTTTCACCATGTTGGCGAGGCTGGTCTTGAACTCCTGACCTCAGGTGATCGCCCACCTTGGCCTCCTAAAGTGCTGGGATTACAGGCATGAGCCACCGTGCCCGGCCAATTTTGACAAGGATTGGGAGATCAATGTCTGCATGCCATGCTGGTCTGTACCCTCACCATCAGTGTGGAAAATGGCCTGATTTGACATTCTCTCACCAGTATGGGATATCACTTTATAATTTTTATGAATCAAGTAAGTGAAAAGAGTACCTCAGTTTGCATTTCTCTTGTTGGAAGTGAAGTTGAGCATCTATTTATGTGTTTGTTGGTCATTCCCCTCCCCTGCCCTGTATCTGGAACATTGCAGGCTGCTGTGGCAGGGAAGGAACATGGTGGAACTGTCTGTAGTTCCAAAAGGCTGCTGCCAAGGGTCACCACAGGTGTCTCCCCCACTCACACTTCATTGTCCAAACCTAGCAGTAGGTACAGGTTTTGAGGAGCTTAAGACTCTTGATTTTGGAAAAAGAAAGACAAAAACACAAGACAGGTACAATAGTGAATATTGTTTTAAAATAAGAAACACACTAAATGACAGATTTTGGGGGGGGGCCTTCTTTTGACATCCAACAGGAAACAATCAATTACAAATTTAAAAAGCATTTTCTTTCTGTTTTTGTTTTGGCCTCCACTGCAATAGATCCTTCGTAGATTTGAACTTCAGTATGATCAGTAATTCTGAAAAAGTATACAAAGTCTACCTGACATTTCGGTGTACACAAGTGCAGTTCAGATTTTAGGTCGCCACTACATTGTTTCGAGCAACATCATGTCGTTATACAATCAATAAGTTCTGAGGCCCCATTCACTGATTTATTGATGAACACGTGTAGGAGTTTGTCGCTGAACACTTGTTTCTTCATGCTGTTTCAGTGAGTTGGAAGCAATTTTGTGTGCCATTTTATTTGGGATTGTCAGACTTTGTCAATTTAAAATTCATCAGCTGTATCAAGATGCGATCTGGTACATTGGGATACATAAAACTCCAAACTCCTGCACAGAAGTACTTGGCTGTTGGCCAGGGGCGGTGGCTCACACCTGTAATCCTAGCACTTTGGGAGGCTGAGGCGGGTGGATCACCTGAGGTCAGGAGTTCGAGACCAGCCTGGCAACATGATGAAACCCTGTCTCTACTAAAAATACAAAAACTAGCCGGGCGTGGTGGCGGGCACCTGTAATCCCAGCTACTTGGGAGGCTGAGACAGGAGAATCGCTTGAACCCGGAAGGGAGAGGTTGCAGTGAGCCAAGATTATGCCATTGCACTCCAGTCTGGGCTACAAGAGCGAAACTCCATCTCGACATAATAATAAAAATAAGAAGTACTTGCTGTTTATAGTACTGCCACAGTTTTGTGCCCTACACACCCTGGAATTCTGATAAATTCTATTTCCTGTGGCTCCCATCAAAAAAGGGAGAAAACGTGTAGTACATTTATAGTTGCATACACTACATTATTGAGTATTTTCCTGATAAGACACAACTCTCGTTTAGGCACTGATGACAATAGAATTCTCTACTTACAATTTTATGCATTTGATGATCTGAAGAATTTCCCACAGACAAGCTTCTGGCTCCATATGTTTCAAACCCTATTTCTCCTCCACTACCCACATATTTCTAGTTGGTCATCATAGGACAGTTTATCTCATGAAGTTTGGGGTCTGTTCCATTGTCATAATGTCAGATGAGCCTGTGCAGTGGTGTCAGAGCATATGTGAAAGCCATTCCTCCACTGGGAGTGCTACGGTAGCTTAACCACACGTGGAACCAGCAGCTAAACCCAAATTTAATGTATCCCTCACTCAACTTCCAGTTAGCTGAATGCCAAAAATGCCCACTGTGGCCAGGCGCAGTGGCTCATGCCTGTAATCCCAGTACTTTGCAGGGCTGAGGTGGATGGATCACTTGAGGTCAGGAGTTTGAGACCAGCCTGGCCAACATGACGAAACCCTGTCCCTACTAAAAGTACAAAAATTAGCCGGCCTTGGTGGCAGGTGCCTGTAATCCCAACTACTCAGGAGGCTGAAGCAGGAGAGTCACTTGAACCCGGGAGGCAGAGGTTGCACTGAGCCAAGATCTCACCACTGCATTCCAGCCTTAGCGACAGAGACTCTGGCAACAAACAAAACAAAACCAAAAATCGCTATTTCATTATTGCCTGGCACAAGAAGCTGTGACAGAAAGTTAGAGTGGAAGGACGACTATTATGGTAACTTCATCAGCCAGTCCTCTCTCTTTCCTTCTCTTCCTGCTTTTTGATGCTGCCAATCGTAATTTGCCACAGTTGTGGAAATCTGACAACCTGTTAATATCAATTCTGGTTTTGTTTATTTGTTTGTTTGTTTTGGCGATGAAGTCTCCCTTCGTCACCCAGGCTGGAGTGCAGTGGCGCGATCTCGGCTTACTGCAAACTCTACCTCCAGGGTTCAAGCGATTTTCATGCCTCAGCCTCCTGCCTAGCTGGGATTATAGGCATGTGCCACCACACCCAGCTAATTTTTTGTATTTTTAGTAGAGACAGGGTTTCACTGTGTTGATCAGGCTGGTCTGGAATTCCTGGCCTCAAGCGATCCAACTGCCTTGGCCTCCCAAAGTGGTGGGATTACAGGTGTGAGCCACTGTGCCTGGCCCAGTTTACTTATCAAATATGAAAATATTTACTCTGGTCCGTTTGTAGGTGCCACCTGGAAAGGACTCTCTCCAAGGGCATCCATAATCTCATTATCAGCAAACAAAAAAGTTTTTTCTTATATACATCTTTTTGGACATCTCTGTATAATTTGTTCACGTGACATTTGCTCACTTCAAGGTTGTTATAAGTTGAACTATTTTTGACTCTTTAGTTCCCTTGAAGTTGTTGGCTTCTAGTATCACTTTATCTGAGCCTTTCTTGGTCAATAGGTAGTTTTTATTTCAGCAATGATTAGATTTCACTGTGCTAGAGAAAATGTTGACATTTTGCTGTGTCCAATGTCAGACAAAAAAATGTTTTGCTTGTAACAGCAGAGTATTAGAAACCATCTAAATGCCTATCCAGGGATCAATTAAATTGTGGTACATGTATAGAGGTGTATATGTGTGTATTTATGTATCTGTCTATGTAATTACATATGAATACTATGTAATTATTAAAAGTAACATCTATATGTGGACATACCTGTGGATACACTATTTAGCAGAAAAAGTGGGCTACAAAATAAGATGTATGATAGGTATTTTATGGTTTAAATAGGTGTAGGTTATAACATGTTATTTTCTTATTTTGTATGTAGCATTTTGTCATTTGTAGAGCCCTTTTACATATATTTTTGTTTGGGTTTTCAACACAGTGACCATTTGAGATTTGGGAAGGAGGCAGGTATAATTTTATGGGTGAGAAGCTAATAGGGAAATAACATAGTGAGGCAGTAAGAACTGGAGAGACTGAGAATCAAATCTTGGCTATTACATCCTGGCACTGCTTCTTGCTGTCTATATGTCACAGAACCTTAATTTCCTTATCTGTAAAATGGGGCTAATATCTACCTCATAAGGTTGTGCTGGGGAACTAAATGATAAAAAGCGAGAAGTGCCTATAAGGTGTTTGATTTGTACGTACCTGTAATCAATGAGTAATGAGTAGAATATTAATGTTTTATAACAACAAGAGTTTTCCCTCCCCGATATATTATTTGTTGCTGCATAACTAATTACCTTAAAACTTTGTGACTTAAAACAAGACATATTAGGTGGGCCACAGTGGCTCAGACCAGTAATCCCAGTGCTGTGGGAGGCTGAGGCGGGAGGATCACTTGAGGCCAGGAGTTTGAGACCAGCCTATGTGAGACCCTGTCTCTACAAAATAAAGAATTATCTGGGCATGGTGGTGTGCACCTGTAGTTCCAGCTACTCGAAAGTTTGAGGTAGGAAGGTCACTTGAGTCTAGGAGTTCAAGGTTGCAGTGAGCTATGATTGCATCACTGCACTCCCTGGGTGACAGAGGAAGACCCTGTCTTAAAAAAGCAAACAAACAAGATTCAGATCTTTCTTTTCTTTTCATTTCTGTGTGTCAGGAATTTGGGGGGTGGCTTTGCTCTAGTTCTCTCAGGAGGTTGCAGTCAAGCTTTTGGCTAGGGCTATGTCATCTGAAGGCTTGCCTGGGGCTGAAGGACCCGTGTCTAAGATGGCTTGTTCAACATGGCTATTGGCAGGAGGCTTTAGTTCTTGGCACTTATACCTCTCCATAGGGCTGCTTGAATACCCTCAAGACATGGCAGCTGGTTTTTCCCCATCATGAGTGGTCTAAGAGAGAGCAAGGCAGGAACCATGCTAACTTTTCTGACTGAGCCTGTGCAGTCACACACCTGTGAAGTCATTTCTGCAAGGTAATAGGTCAGCCCTATTCATTGTTGCAAGGGTCTTCTCACTCTCCTCCCAGCTTCTGCCCTTGTCCTCACTGTAGTCTGTTCTCCATGTAGTAGCTGGTGGCCCTTTTAAGACCCAAAGGAGATCCTGCCACTATCTGGTGCTTCCATCACACTCAGAGTGAGAGCCACATACCTCATTGCACCCAAGGGCTCTTTGGGTCTGACCTCCCTCCTGTGATTCTCCCTAGGGGCCACCTGACCCCCTTCCCAGGGATCTCACCTTGCTCCTCCCTCTGCCTCCAGTGCTCTTTCTCCAGACAGCTGTCCCTTATATGTTCGGCAACTCTGTCTCAGCTAGCACCCTCCAGGGACACTCTGTCTAAACTTTATTTATTTTTATTATTTTTTTTGAGACAGAGTCTCACTCTGTTGCCCAGGCTGGAGTGCAGTGCAGTGGCACAATCTCAGCTCGCTGCAACCTCTGCCCCCAGGCTCAAGCATTTCTCTCGTTCCGGCCTTCCGAGTAGCTGGGATTACAGGCGTGCGCCACCATGCGCAGTTAGTGATTTCACCATGTTGGTCAGGCTGATCTCGAACTCCTGACCTCATGTGATCCACCCGCCTCGGCCTCCCATAGTGCTGGGATTACAGCTGTGAGCCACTGCGCCCACCCTAAACTTTATTTTATGTTAAAATTTTTTTAGACAGAGTCTCACTCTGTCACCCAAGCAGGAGCGCAGTGGCACAATCTTCACTCACTGCAACTTCTGCCTCCCAGGTTCAAGGGATTCTCATGCATTAGTCTCCCTAGTAGCTGGGATTACAGGTGTGCAGCGCCACGTCTGGCTAATTTTTGTATTTTTAGTAGAGGCAAAGTTTTGTCATATTGGCCATGCTGGTCTGGAATTTCTGGCCTCAAGCCATCCACCCGCCTCAGCCTTTTGAAGTGCTGGGATTACAGGCATGTGCTACCATGCCCAGCTAATTTTTGTATTTTTAGTAGAGACAGGATTTCGCCATGTTGGCCAGGCTGGTATGGAACTCCTGGCCTCAAGCAATCCACCCGCCTCAACCTCCTGAAGTGCTGTAATCCCAAAGGGATTACAGGCGTGAGCCACTCTTCCTGGTCTCTGTCTAAACTTTCAAACACCTTTGCCCCAGCTATGCTTTGTTCAGCTTCCCTGCTTCCATTTTTGTCCTTCGTTCTTATCACTGTTTAACTCACTCTGTTTTTAAATGTAATTAAAAAAAAGCTCCTTTATTAGACTGTGAGCTAAGAGCAGGATTTTTTGTCTGTTTTGTTCACTGCCACAACGAATGGTCTATTAGATTTGCATATCCCTGAAGCCATTTTTATGTTAATATTTAAGAATGTAGATGTTACTTTCCCACACAAATATGGTTGAAGTTAGCATACCAGAAACATTTGTAACTCATCAGTACAGTGTGTTATTTCTTGCCCAAGATTACTAGATCTGATTACTGGGGTGAAAAAAAGGGGAAAGTTTAGGAGTTTCCCTTATGTGAACTATTTCTTTTGTGAATTGATTGCAAGTTAGGCATGTAATTCAGATGGAGAATTAAAGTCTATGGTGCAATAGAAAATTATAAGAAGAGCCATTAGGTGAAGCACAGTGTGTATATTTAAAGACCCATATCTTCTGTGTTATTGACAAGTAAAAATTTCTATATTTACTGTGTAGAGCATGATGTTTCTAAATGTGTTTACAATGTGGAATAGCTCAATCCAGCGAGGTAACGTGCATTAGCTCACATACTTACCTTTTTTTTTTTTTTTTTTTTTTTTTTGTGGTGAGAACACTTAAAATCTACTCTTTTTGTTTGTTTGTTTTTGTTTTTGTTTTTTTGAGATGGAGTCTCACTCTGTCACCCAGGCTAGAGTGCAGTGTCACGATCTCGGCTCACTGCAACCTCCGCCTCTCGGGTTTCAAGCGATTCTCCTGCCTCAGCCTCCCAAATAGCTAGGATTACAGGCGCCCGCCACCATGTCCATCTAATTTTTGTATTTTTAGTAGAGACGGGGTTTCACCATGTTAATCAGGCTGGTCTCGAACTCCTGGCCTCAGGTGATCCACCTGCCTCAGCCTCCCAAAGTGCTGGGATTACAGGCATGAGCCACTGCACCTGGCCTAAAATCTCCTCTTAACAATACAATGCAATACACTGTTGTTGACTAAGTCACCATGTTGTACAATAGATCTCTTGAACTTATTCTTCCTGTCTAACTGAAATTTTGTATCCTTTGACAAAGAAGACCCGTGTCTTTAATGTGTTGATTTAGAAAAAAACACATATTGTTAGGAAAGAGGTTCTGTGTAGAAGTATTGACAATGGGAAAGGCAGAACCACCCTTCCATTCACCTGAAGACACTGACCAGTCAACCAGGAACTGTAGATGTGGGTTTTCTAATGGCTCATTCAGCCCCCATCTACCGGCTATGTGCAAGTTACTGTGCTTGGTGCCTTGGGGGTAGATGGGGATGGACTGCCCTGCCCCCTAAAAGCTCAGGAGGCAGAGGCTGCAATATGGTAAGGATAGAATTCAATCATAGGTGAACCAGCTTTCCTGGGAGAGGGTGGGATAAGCTGATGTCTGATAGGGAGCAGCAGTCAGGGAAGACATGGGGAGGAGGTGGTGGCAGCATCAAGTGGAGCATTGGAAAGCATGAGTAGGACTTCAGCAGGTGGAGAAAGGCTCCAGAACAGCCCGTGCCTTAGATGCTGCTGGCACTTTAATCATCTAAAGATCTCATCAGAAAGCAGATTCTGATTCTGTAGTTCAAGGGGAGGAAGCAGAGATTCTGCATTTCTCACAAGCTCTAAAGGACAAGTCTCTAGAGGACCACAGAGCTGCCTGCCTCTGCTTCCTTGACCTTTGAGGTGGAGGCCAGCCTGGAAGCAGCGGCATAGGCTTCAGATGCCACTGAACTGAGCGGAGCGGGAGCCTGAGACTGATCTGGCTTTAGGTGCTGGAAACCTGTCTTTGATCACAGGGCCATTAACTCTGCCTTTGGGACTCCTCCTTCTCCTGAAATCCCCCTTTAAAAGTTCACTTGGTAATTTCCATTGATATCTATTTGATTTTTTGGTCTGTGAACTCTTAGGACATACTGCCAGAATGGTACTTTGGTCCTTAAGAAAAAAATTTATTCTTTTTTTTTTTTGAGATGGAATTTCGTTCTTGTTGCCCAGGCTAGAGTGCAATGGCACGATCTCAGCTCACTGCAACCTCTACTTCCCAGGTTCATGCGATTCTCCTGCCTGAGCCTCCCGAGTAGCTGGGATTACAGGCATGTGCCACCACGCCTGGCTGATTTTGTATTTTTAGTAGAGAGGGGGTTTCTCCATGTTGGTCAGGCTGGTCTTGAACTCCAGACCTCAGGTGATCCACCCACCTTGGCCTCCCAAAGTACTGGGATTACAGGCATGAGCCCCCGTGCCCAGCCTAGAAATTTATTCTATTATTGGTAGATTTCTTAATGTTTTTTAATAAGCTGCCATCTTCTTGTGATTAAGTTCAAAAAATATATTTTTTAAAACCATATGAATTAATTAGGTGGGCCTCTTGTTCTCACCTAACAGGGGGAAGAGGAGATTATACCAATCATTGTTTTAAAGCCATCAGGAGTCCCAGTTAACCTGTGTGACTTTAGCAGGAGCCACCAAGGTAACTGCAGATGGCATAAGTCAGACCCCATCAGAATTCTGCTCTCCCAGTGTTTGGGATAATTGTGGTAGAGACCATGAATTAGAAACACACATAGGCAACACCCACTTACTTACTGGTGGCAGGAGAAGACCTAGAAACATTGTAGAGATGTTTCTGCTTCCTCCCAAGGGCCAGCAGTTTACACCCAGGGGCCACATCACACCAGATTGATTTCAGTGTATGTGGTGGGGCCTTCACTGTTTACATTAGTAATTTGATCCTTTCATTAAGATGCCTGCACCTATTCTTTATGTAAGAATTGAAGCAGGTTTGATTTCCGACAGTTACACTGCTGTCCCCAGCGGAAAACTCAGTGGCAGTATGTTGTTGTTCAGTGTTATATAAGCATGGCAGGTACATATGTCCACAGATGTATACTAAATATATACATACATATATGTTTCCAATTTTCTTCCTAGATCTTGGCCCTGATTGCATTCATCTGCATAGAGACCATCATGGCGTGCTCCCCGTGTGAAGGCCTCTACTTTTTTGAGTTTGTGAGCTGCAGTGCGTTTGTGGTGACTGGCGTCTTGCTGATTATGTTCAGTCTCAACCTGCACATGAGGATCCCCCAGATCAACTGGAATCTGACAGTGAGTATAAGCGGCCGCTCTGGCCATGAAAGGATCACGTGCCGGTTGGCTCCAAGGAAAAGTTGGAATTTCTCCAGGTCGTGTTTGGTTCTAGTTCATTTTGATCCTTAAATATTCCATTATAATTCAACTGTGAAATTTTAAATTTCTTCACTGGGTTAAGTAAAACTACAAAATAAACTGAATCTTAACTAAAGGGAGAAACATCATAACAATTATTTTGGCCACCTTAAAGATGTCATTTCAATTTTGCGATCATCTGAGAAGACTGGTCATGTTGATATTTGGAGAATATGGGAAATAAAATACAGTGTAGACATTTACATACTTTTCAGACTGGACCTAAAAGCCATTTATAAAAATATTGATTCTGGAAGAATTGAAAATATGAATGAAAATGCCAGTAACTTACAGAGCCTAGGAATATTATTAAATTCAAAGCAACTAGGAGGACCGGGGGTGTTTGGTGGTTTGATCAGAAAGTCTTGAGTGGAAACCTGCCCTCTTCTCCCCATGGTTTGGGTTCTTAGCCCTGTTTGGCCACCCTTGTTAATCAGATGGGAAGCACAGGGCTGTTCAGTCCTAGACCCCCTTTCCTAGACTGTATCCTTACTGTGTTGAATGAGAAGGGGATTTTAATATCATTTTGTTTTCTTGATATTTATTTACAAATTAGCATGTGCAAGAGCTCAAAGGGAGTCAGTCAGGGAGATCCATGTAAGCACAGTTGGCTGCCTCACCCTGCTGTGCCTGTGGGATGAGAACGCCATGGGCACCTCAGCTGCTGAGGGGGAAGCAGGAGGAGAGCACCTCAGACCAGCTACCCTTGCCTGAGATCGGGAGCCACACAGAAGCCACACGTGGCTCTGTCTGTGTTTGGCTGCTGCTGGGCCTATGAGAAAGTGTGGGCCCCAAGGAGGAGGCTGGACCTGCCACCTCCCTGGCAGGGCTGCTCTCCTGGTGTGCCCTGGGTGGGGAAGGTCCTCCTTACAGGTGCTCCCTGGGTTGTCCTAACCAGCACAGACTCCTAAAGGAGGAAAAATAAAAGGAGAGTTGCTGTTCTAGAAAAGTAGGTATCAGTTGAAAACTTAGCTGTTTTTTGTCTTAGCACCAAAAGCTGAGAAAAATGTGGTGGTATTTTAAATTTAAGCTGTAAAACCTCAAGATAACTAGAAGCATTTTGTCTGAGTTTTTGTGACAGGTTGTAATGTCTCAACTATTTTTAAGATGAGGTTTAGTTATCCATAAGAAAATGCTTACAGAGCATGCAGTAGACAGTTTAAGAGAACTTTGCAAACCTCCCCCAGTTAAAATGCTCATACCATGGATGTAGGGTCAAGGTCAAGGTCAGCATCTTCTTCATTGCTGTCCTACTTGCCTGATGTTCCTGAGGCCTGTGAGTAAATACTTGTTGAGTAAGGGGCTGGGCTGTGAAACCCTGCAGGAGGACCTATTTGACAAAGAAGCAGCTGCTGGAAAGGTTAAGATTATAGGCATTGAGTCAGACAGACCGGGCTGGGTTCAAGTCCAAGGTGGCTGCTAAAATGGGCTGTGCATGACCCTGGGCTAGTCACTGAGAGCCCTACATTGGTGAAGTGTCAGCACTAGTAAAGTGGAGATAATAATTTTTTTTTTTGCAGGGTTTTTTTTTAAGTACAAAATGAGGTAATGGGTGTAAAGTCACCTGGTAAGGCCTCAAACCAGTGGGGGCTGCGGCCAGTGCAGCGATGTTAATCTCACCTGAGTAAGAAGTGTCCGTCCTGGCATGCTGCTGTTACGTTACCCACACTGTTCCCCTGTTTACTTCCACCAGGTTTGACTTGACCCCCCTTAATTCTGTTTTGTCAGTTTATCTGACAGCCATTAACCTGTTAAAAGACTCCATGCTTCAGATTTCTTACTAATTTATACTGGTGTTTATCCCCAGAAATACCTACTTTTTGTTGTTTGTTTTTTGTTTTTTTGAGACGGAGTCTTGCTCTGTTTCCCAGGCTGGAGTGCAGTGACGCGATCTCGGCTCACTGCAACCTCCACCTCCCGGGTTCAAGCGATTCTCCTGCCTTAGCCTCCCTAGTAGCTGAGGTTACAGGCATGCACCACCACGCCCAGCTAATTTTTGTATTTTTAGTAGAGATGGGGTTTCACCATGTTGGCCAGGCTGGTTTCAAACACCTGACCTCAGGTGATCCACCCACCTTGGCCTCCCAAAGTGCTGGGATTACAGGCGTGAGCCACCATGCCCAGCCCAGAAATACCTATTTAGTGAGCTTTCTGGAATTCTGCTTTTTCTATTTTAATCATGAAAGATTTTCCACTTGTTGACTATCACACTACCACATCACCGGTCATGTTGAGGTGCATCTCTTCCCAGGGAAGTTGATACTCATTCTTTTCCTCTGGGTGGTGGTGGCCTGGGCCCATGGCTGGGTGGTGATGTGGTCACTTGAGAACACGATCCTGTTCTTTGGGATCTGTTCCAGACTTTCCACTCTTTTGGAGCAGATAAAGCCTGTGTGTTTGCCCAATAAAAGGGCATATACCTTACATGACCTTGAGGAGATGGTACCTAATTTTTTTTTTTTTTTTTTTTTGAGATGGAGTCTTGCTCTGTCGCCCAGGCTGGAGTGCAATGGCGCGATCTTGGCTCACTGCAAACTTCGCCTCCCAGGTTCAAGTGATTTTCCTGTCTCAGCCTCCTGAGTAGCTGGGATTACAGGCGTGCGCCACCATGTCCAGCTAATTTTTGTATTTTTAGTAGAGACGAGGTTTTGCCACGTTGGCCAGGCTGTTCTCCAACTCCTGACCTTAGGTGATCTGCCCACCTCAGCCTTCCAACGTGCTGAGGTTACAGGCGTGAGCCACCACCAAGATGGTATCTATTAAAGGCAGCCCCTGTCCAATGTTCTCTGAGAGGGGTGAAAAAGTGAGCTCCTCAGGGCCGATCTCAGCTCTTCCACTTGCTACAGAAGGGTTGGCCTTGGCTGTGTTGTGTTTCTATAACAAGGTGGTGGGAGTATTGGGAGTATTTTTGTCTCCAGCAGAGCCAGCCTGATGGTTAAAATAGGGTGTGATTGGTATAGATTTAAAAACACAGGTCATTCCAGGAGCCCAGGTTGACATAAATATGGATGAGAAATGATAAATAAGGAGGACAATGCATAATTTTCTACAAGCATAATTTGATGGAATTTGAAAGATTCTGTTAATGTCAAGTTTTTGGTTTGGGTTTTTTTTTTTTTTGGATGGATTGTGGGACTTGTTCTTTGAGAGAGAGACATATATATATAGTTTCGCTCTTGTTGCCCAGGCTGGAATGCAATGGTGCAATCTTGGCCCACCGCAACCTCCACCTCCCGGGATCAAACGATTCTCCTGCCTCAGCCTCCTGAGTAGCTGGGATTACCAGCATGTGCCACCACACCTGGCTAATTTTTTTGTGTTTTAGTAGAGAGGGGGTTTCTCCATGTTGGTCAGACTGGCCTTAGACTCCCAACCTCAGGTGATCTGCCCGCCTCAGCCTCCCAAAGTGCTGGGAGCTCATACACTCACATATTCCACCCCTGTTTACTTTGATTAGTGCCACGGGGCTCCTCCTTTCCTCCCCTTCCCTTCTGGGATGTGGTGCTATCTAAAAGGCATGTCTGATCCTCCCCCATCCCAAAAGCCTGCCAGTGGCTCCCACTCAACTGGCCCCAGAGCCCAGGGCCAGCTCAGCCAGACTTCCCTGAACAGGAGGTCTGCACCTGCCTTCTCTACTTCCCCCTCTCCTAATCTCGCTTTTCTAATCTTTTATTGTCAAATTCTGAAAAAATTATGAAAGTAAATATGGAGTTTAATATACAGCCACCACCTGGGTCAACAAATGGGAGATTGTCAACACCCCAAAAGCTTCCCATGTGTATTTTCCAGCCAAACACACCCCCTGCCCCTTCCCCCAGTCCACCATCCTGACTATGTGGTGGTCTTCCCCAATTCGTCTTCAGCCCACTCCAGTCTGGCGGCATTGAAAGTCCCCTGGTCAGGAGCCTGGGATGGGGCCTCCGTGTTCCTAGATCCTCTGGTCGCTCTTGGGTTCTCACTCCACTCAACGTCCTGGCGGTGTCTGCTGTGGGGCCCTCTGTCCTTCCTGCCATACTCTCTCATCTCGCATCCTGGGCCCCCACACTGTCCTGTTTTTCTTCTTCCGCTTTGGTTGCCCTTTCTTAGTGGGCGTGGAGACCTCTTAGGCCTCTATCTCAGAACCCAGGCTGGGTGCTGTGGTGGGTTGAGAACAGTTGGCAATTACCCACAGGGGCCAGTGGCTGAGCCCTGAGCCCTTGGGCGTGACTCGTCTTGTGTTTTTTTTTTTTCTGACACCAAGTACATTTTCCACACCAAGCTGTTCTGTAATTCTTTGACACTGACTGGGTGTTCAACAATTCCACTCAATTCTGACACTAACTCTCAGAGTTAGCACAGATCCCACAGACGAGGGCCCAGTCCCACAAGATGGCCCCACTTTAGACACCAGCTGCAAAAGGGGTGCCCTGGCACTTCTGTCTGGCTGAGTACAGATTTGATGGTTTCCACCGCCCTTCAGGTTCAGTCATTTTCTGCAGTGACTCACAGGACTCAGGATTGTTTACTTAAGCAATCACTGATATGTTTTAAAGGATACAACTCAGGAACAGCCACATGGGAGAGATGCATAGGGTGAGGTCTGGAGGGCCTCAGATGCAGGAGCCTCTGTCCTTATGGAGTCAGAATGAGCTCCACTCAGAAGCTCCCCAGACCCCATCGTTTAGGTGTTTTTTTCTGGAGATTTCCTTAGGTAGGCATGACTGATTGGCCATTTGGTGATTGAACTCAACATCCAGCTCCTCTAACTTCCCTGAAGGTCCAGGGGATGGGGCTGAAAATTCCAACTCTCTAATCACCTGGCTGGTTTTTCTGGTGACCTGCCCCTATCCTGAAACTGTCTACCACCCTCTTCCCACAAAAGTCACTTAATTAGCATAAACTCGGGTATGATTGAAAGGGACTCATTATGAATAACAAAAGATGCTCATATCACTCAAGAGATTCAAGGATTTGATTAAATATTTTTCATTATAGCACACTCATTCTTTCTGGGACCCAGTTTCCTCATCTATGAAAGTAGAACAAAATAACAAGTCCTGCCTTGTGGGCATTTTGGATCATAATTAGGTTAGAATTCACTGGGAGCGATATGATTGGCACAGTGACTCCATAGATGGTAGCTGCTACTGTCATCAACATTATAATTGTCCCTTTGATCCTGGGGCAATTCAAGCACAAGTGAGTGCAAAGGATGGGCCGAGTGCTTGCAAATGTTCTCGTCTCCTGGATGTATAGGACAGAGGCTAGAGCCAGCCACATAGCATGTTGGTTTGGGGGCCAACCAGGATTGCAGTGACAGCCCCAGGCTGATTCTGTGTACAAATATTTCATTTGTGATCAGTTCAGCCTTGATTTGTTTCATGGCCCAGGAACTCAAGTGCTTGATGCTGACTAAGATTTGCAGTATTCCAGTATTGAGCCTTTCAAGTTGTGCGAGTAATAAGTGCTTATTGTAAAAAAACAAAACAAAACAAAACAAAAAAACCCAAAAAAACCCCCAAAACTAGAAGATAATAGGTAATTTAAAAAAAAGTCTGATGACCCAAGAGAAATGAAAACTGTCCACACAAAAGCTTGTAGGTTCATAGCTACATTATCTGTAATAACCAAAACGTAGAAATAAATGTCCATCAACTGATGAAGGATAAATAACGTGGTGTATCTATACAACAGAATATTATTCAGTAATAAAAAGGAATGAGTACTGATAAATGCCACAACATGAATAAACCTTAGAACCATTATACTAAATGGAAGATGTAGGGGAAAAAAGAGAGATCAGGCTGTTACTGTGTCTGTGTAGAAAGGGAAGACATAAGAAATTCCATTTTGACCTGTACCTTGAACAGTTGCTTTGCTGAGATGCTGTTAATTTGTAACTTTGCTCCAGCCACTTTGCCCCACCCACTTTGCCCCAACCTTGAGCTCACAAAAACACGTGTTGTATGGAATCAAGGTTTAAGGGATCTAGGGCTGTGCAGGACGTGCCTTGTTAACAAAATGTTTACAAGCAGTATGCTTGGTAAAAGTCATCACCATTCTCTAGTCTCAATAAACCAGGGGCACAATGCACTGCGAAAAGCCACGGGGACCTCTGCCTTGGAAAGCTGGGTATTGTCCAAGGTTTCTCCCCTTGTGATAGTCTGAAATATGGCCTCGTGGGATGAAAAAGACCTGACCGTCCCCCAGCCTGACACCCGTAAAGGGTCTGTGCTGAGGAGCATTAGTAAAAGAGGAAGGCCTCTTGCAGTTGAGATAGAGAAAGGCCACTGTCTCCTGCCTGCCCCTGGGAATGGAATGTCTCGGTATAAAACTCGATTGTACATTTGTTCACTTCTGAGATAGGAGAAACACCGCCCTGTGGCGGGAGGTGAGACATGTTGGCAGCAATGCTGCCTTGTTATTCTTTACTCCACTGAGATGTTTGGGCAGAGAGAAACATAAATCTGGCCTACGTGCACATCCAGACGTAGTACCTCCCCTTGAACTTAATTATGACACAGATTCCTTTGCTCATGTTTTTTTTGCTGACCTTCTCCCTATTATCACCCTGCTGTCCTACCACATTCCTCTTGCTGAGATAATGAAAATAATAATCAATAAAAACTGAAGGAACTCAGAGACTGGTGCTGGTGCAGATCCTTGGTATGCTGAGTGCCGGTCTCCCAGGCCCACTGTTGTTTCTCTTTGTCTCTGTCTTACTTCTTTTCTCAGTCTCTCATCTCACCTGACGAGATATCCCACAGGTGTGAAGGGGCAGGCCATGCCTTCAGAAGAGGCCAGGCACAAAACACATGTTATGTCATTCTATTTGTATGAAATGTCCAGAATATTTGTGGCAGATTTCACACACAGGGAAAAAAAATGTCCAGAATAGGCAAATCCATAGAGACAGAAAACAGATTGGTGGTTGCCTAGGGTTGGGGGAGGAATGAGAAATAACTGCTAATGCGTATGAGGCTTTTTTTGGAGTGCTAAAAATGTTCTAAAATTACATTGTGATTGAATTGTGTACTTTAATTGGGTATATGTTATGGTATGTGAATTATATCTCAATAAAGCTGTTTAAAAATACGTGATACGACCCAATGAAGGGTAACCACTTAAAATACTTGAGTATAAATCCTTCTAAACTGTTCTCTGTAGACTGTTTTTTGCGTATGCATGTGTGTTGTGATATGTGAGTGCAGAAAAATGGAACCATTAAAGTCATGCTTTTTCATTTAAATTATTGTACCTTACATGTTAAATATACAACTGCATGATTATTTTTAATGACTGCATAGTGTTCCATTATGGAAATAACCATTTTATTGAACAACTCCCTTATTGAGCACTTTGTTTGCTTCCTTATACTTGGACCTTTTTGCCTTATATCATTTATTTATTTATTTTTTTGGAGACAGAGTCTCACTCTGTCCCCCAGGCTGTAGTGCAGAGGCGCAGTCTCCGCTCACTGCAGCCCCGACCTCCTGGGCTCAAACAATCTTCCTACTTCAGCCTTCCAAGTAGCTGGGGCTACAGGAACGCACTACGATGCCTGGCTAATTTTTTTGAATATTTTTGTAGAGACAGGGTTTTGCCGTGTTGCGCAGGCTGGTCTCGAACTCCTGAGCTCAAACAATCCACCCACCTCAGCCTCCCAAGTGGTGGGATTACAGGCAGGAGCCACCATGCCTGGCCTCCGATATTCTTTTTTTTTTTTTCAAGACGGAGTCTCGCTCCGTCTCAGACTGGAGTGCAGTGGCGCGATCTCAGCTCACTGCGACCCTTGCTTCCCAGGTTCAAGTGTTTCCTCTGCCTCAGCCTCCCGAGTAGCTGGGTTACGGCATGTGCCACCATGCCCAGCTAATTTTTGTATTTTTTTAGTAGAGACGGGGTCTCGCCATGTTAGCCAGGCTGGTCTAGAACTCCTGATCTCAGGTAATTCGCCTGCCTCGGCCTCCCAAAGTGCTGGGGTTATAGGCATGAGCCACCACTCCCAACGGGATTTCCAAGTGTGGGATTCATAGGAAAATGACATGAACCTCTTTAAAACCCTTGATACCTATTGGCAATGGTTTTCCAGGAAGTTGTGTCATTGAAGCCCTTCTTGGTGGTCTTCTCACTCTCTCCAACACACACACTTACCCCAGGTGTATAGTCTGCTAATCCCACGGGTGAATAGTAGTATATGATTGCCAATTTAATTTTCATTTCTTTGGCTATAAGTAAATTTGAATATTTGTTCCTGCTTATTACCCATAAGTATTCTTTTTCAAATTGCTTATTTATGTTCTTTCCTCACTTTGTTACTTTTTCTTATTAATATGCAAGAGCTATTTATAAATTAAAGATACTGAGCTTTTTTTGTTTTTTGAGACAGAGTGTCGCTCAGCTGCCCAGGCTGGAGTGCAGTGGTGCGATCTTGGCTCATTGCAACCACTGTCTCCTGGGTTCAGGCAATTCTCCTGTCTCAGCCTTTTGAGTAGCTGGGATTGCAGGCACCTGCCATCACGCCTGGCTAATTTTTGTATTTTAGTAGAGATGGGATTTCACCATGTTGGCCAGGTTCTTCTTGAACTCCTGACCTCAGGTGATCCGCCTGCCTTGGCCTCCCAAAGTGCTAGGATTATAGATGTGAGCCACTGCGCCCGGCCATTTTTTTTTTTTTTGAGACAGAGTCTCGCTCTGTCACCTAGGCTGGAGTGCAGGGGTGCAATCTTGGCTCACTGCAACCTCTGCCTCCCAGAATCCAGCAATTCTCCTGACTCAGCCTCCTGAGTAGCTGGGACTGCAGGCACCCACCACCACGTCCAGCTAATTTTTTGTATTTTTTTAGTAGAGATGGAGGTTCACCGTGTTGGCCAGGGTGGTCTCAAACTCCTGACCTCAAGTGATCCACCCACCTCGGCCACCCAAAGTGCTGGGATTACAGACTTGAGCCACTGTGCCCGGCCAATATTGACCATCTTGTCAAATGGTTATTTAAGGTTTAATATTTGCCAAGATTGTACTTGAAGGTTTCTGCATTTGGTATAATGCTTACAAAGTTCTTCTTGACCAGGGTTATTTAAACACACACACATACTTTTGTGGTTTTACTTTTTCAAATGTAATTTTTATTCTCTTTGATTTATTTTGCTTTAAGATGTTAGGTAGGAATACACGTTTTTAAAAGTATTTGTTCAATAGTTGCTTAACACTTTCATTTGTTTCTTCACTACCTTTCTTTTTAAAATACAGCGTTATGTTTTAAATGGCACCATTCCATTGTCATACCCAACATAATTAGCAATATTTAATTTTATTTAATATCCAGTTAATATTCAGATTTCCCCTTTGTCTCACAATGTCTTTTTACATTTGTTTTGTTCAAATCTTGATGCAAACAAGATCCCTGCAAACAGTTCCATTCCCCTACCCCCGTGCTTTTGTTGTTGTTGAGATGGAGTCTCCCTCTGTTGCTCAGGCTGGAGTGCAGTGGCGCAATCTGGGCTCACAGCAACCTCCACCTCCTGGATTCACACAGTTCTCCTGCCTCAGCCTCCCAAGTAGCTGGGACTACAGGCGTGTGCTACTATGCCCAGCTAACTTTTTTTTTTTTTTTTTGAGAGGGAGTCTCGCTCTGTCGCCCAGGCTGGAGTGCAGTGGTGAGATCTTAGCTCATTGCAACCTCTGCCTCGGCCTCTAGCGATTCTCTTGCCTCAGCCTGCCAAGTAACTGGGACTACAGGTGCATGCCACTGTGCCTGGCTAATTTTTTGTGTTTTAGTAGAGATGGGGTTTTGCCATGTTGCCTAGGGTGGTCTTGAACTCCTTAGCTCAGGCCGTCCACCCACCTCGGCTTCCCAAAGTGCTGGGATTACAGATGTGAGCCACCACACCTGGCCATGGCTAATTTTGTGTTTTTAGTAGAGACAGGGTCCAACTAATTTTTGTATTTTTAGTAGAGACGGGGTTTCACCATGTTTGCCAGGCTGGTCTCGATCTCCTGACCTCAGGTGATCCGCCCACCTCGGCCTCCCAAAGTGCTGGGATTATAGGCGTGAGCCACTGTGCCTGGCCCCCCTTTCTCTTTTTATTCTGTTGACTTGTTAGAAAAACTGGGTCATTTATCCTGTAGAAGGTCCTGCAGTTGAGTTGGCCGTGTGCACCCTCATGGTAGTGTTTCACATGTCCTTCTTTCCCCATCTTCTCTGTGACCTAGTCATTGATCTCAGGGCAGTGTGGTGCCACAGCAGCTGCTCTGACAATTGAAATGTTTTCTGATCTGCTCTGCCCTTGAGGCGACCACTTGTCACACCTGGCTACTGAGCACTCGAATTGTGGCTAGTGTGATTGAAGAGCGAAATTTTTTATCTTATATGAATTAGTTTAACTTTCGTCACACATGGCTAGTGTTTGCCCTATTGGACAGCACAGCCCTAGAAGCTCAATTATATTTAGATTCATCTTTTAAGCAAGTGCTTCAGTATTTAAATATGATTCAGTGGGATTTGAGGAGGCAGATATGTTATGCTCTTATTAGTAGTTGCTGGCGTTTTTTTCCTCTGGTTTAATCTGGTCCCTTAGCCTCAGATCATGTTGAAAGATTATTTTTTATCTTTTTAAAATAGCTTTTTGAAATATTTTTTCCCTGTATTCACTGATCCCATTCATCATCTCATTCTCCACTCACTATTGTTAATGATCATTACTAAAGCAAATTTAAAACTACTGATACTCCTACAACTTTAAAATTTTTGACTGTTTTCTTTTTTTCTTTTTCTTTTTTTTTTTTTGAGACGGAGTTTTGCTTTTGTTGCCCAGGCTGGAGTGCAATGGCACAGTCTCGGCTCCCCACAACCTCTGCCTCCCAGGTTCCAGCGATTCTCCTGGCTCAGCCTCCCAAGTAGCTGGGATTACAGGCATGTGCCACTACACCCGGCTAATTTTGTATTTTTAGTAGAGACGGGGTTTTTCCATGTTGGCCAAGCTGGTCTTGAACTCCCAACCTCAGGTGATTCACCTGCCTCAGCCTCCCAAAGTGCCTGGCCTGTTTGTTTTCTAGCCCGTTGCTGCATCTCTGTTTTTATATAGTCACTGTTAATGTCGATACTGTTTTATTTGATGTTTGACCTCACAGTGTATTGTATATTCCCCTCGTTTCTGAATAGTCTTTGCTTTGGGAAGTATATTTTATATTCTCTTTTTACCCCTACAGCCTCTTACCCAGAGCTGAGTGTAACTAAACGCTTCCTGGTTTGAATTTGTGAAAAATTTGCCCTGGCTTACGCAGGTCATAGCTGAAACCCATCCTGCTGGCAGATGCATCTGAGCAGAGCTTTCCATGAGCCAGGAGCAGGTTGGGTGTCTGCTGCAAGGCTCAGCACTGTTATCATGCCAGCATTGTCTCTTTACATCTTATTTTATTATTTTATTGAGACAGAGTCTTGCTCTGTCACCCAGGCTGGAGTGGAGTGGCACGATCTTAGCTCTGCCTCCCAGGTTCAAGTGATTCTCATGCTTTAGCTGCCCAAGTAGCTGGGATTACAGGCATGCGCCATCATGCCCAGCTAATTTTTGTATTTTTTAGTAGAGATGGGGCTTCACCATGTTGACCAGGCTGGTCTTGAACACCTGACCTCAAGTGATCCATCCACCTCAGCCTCCCAAAGTGCTGGGATTACAGGTGTGAGCCACCACACCAGCCATCTTTACATCTTCAAAAAGAGGAAATCGACCTTGGAGCCAGGCCAGACCAGAGGACCCATCAGGTGTGGATAGTGTAATCAGCCTGGCACTCAGGCAGTTTGGGCTTTTTCCTGAATTTTTTTCCTATGGAGGTTTTAGAGGTACTCTGGTATGACCCAGGCTACTGGGGGACCTCATGCCAAAGTAGTAATAACAGAAGTGACAGTAAATGTGTAGGCGACCGTAGCTGTGGGCCAGGCACCATGCTGGGCTCTTCACCTGTATGGTTCCATTTAATTCCTTCAACAACTCTGGGAGGAAGGGGTATATTCTCATGTAAAGCACAGAAACAAAGTAGCTTGTCCAAAGTCATATGGGTGGTTTGGACCCTGCTCAGGCTGTGACCTTTCATTACCCTGCTATGTTCCCTTCTACAAATAAGACGAGTTAAATCTGTGAAACGGTGGATGCGTGCTATGCAAGAAGCTTAGGAGAAAATTCCCCAGGCTTTAGTGACATAGAGGCTTGAAAGACTGCTTGAGAAAGAGTGTGAAGTCTGGCTACGTGTGCTCTCTATGTGTGAAAGTTTGTTTTGAATGTCACATGTGAGTGCGGGGAATGCTGGAGGGATTTCACCAGTTTTAGTACATTTGTACCCTTGGGGAGCTTTGTCCATAGCAAGATGATTTGAGTGTGGTTTTTAAAAGATGGCACCAGACCTCTAAATGGTAATTACTGTTAGCAATTTTGGTTACTATTTCTTCAGAAAGGGTAGTGGGGTTGGTGAAAATGTAGATTTTGTGGTGGTGATTTATCAAGTAGTGTCATAAACTGTTAACTTTGCCTTCTTTTGTGTGACCAGTAACCCTGTGACATTGAGACTGAAATATGGAGCCACTAGGGAGGTTGGGTATCGTGGGTCTTATTTTGAAAGTTCTTCAGTTGCTTTTAGAGCAAAGATGGAATGGTTCTTTTCACTTGGTTTATTTTGTCTCTCTCTTTAGGATTTGGTCAACACTGGACTCAGCACTTTCCTTTTCTTTATTGCTTCAGTCGTACTGGCTGCTTTAAACCATAGAGCCGGAGCAGAAATTGCTGCCGTGGTAAGCAAACTCAAATGGTTAAAGCAGGCTGATCTGGGCACCTCCTGTGACCTGCTCACCTGTCCCTGGCATGTGTCCTGCTACCCCTCCTGTGGCTTTTCCTTTGCTAAAGATGATGTTACTGGGCCAGTGGGGGTCCCAGTGTCCCTTTAGTGCTGTGGTTCTCAAAGTATGGGCCCCAGAACAGCAGCCTTGGCGTCTGTTAGACATCCTTAGGCTCCGCTCCAGAGCTACTGAGTCAGAAATGTATTTGAATTAACCCTCTGGATGATACAGATACAAGAACCCCTGCTTTGGTTTGTTTCCAACACAGTCCTTAATGTCTGTCAGTGATGTTGTTTAAGAGCCTTACCTGCCTGGGAAAGGGAGGGTTCTTGAATGCAGTCATGACACCGTTTAGCAGTCACATGACATTTCAAGGTGGAAATGCCACGGCAGGTGGGAACCAGATGATGTAGGACTTCCCTTCTCCATGCCCTGCATTTCTGTATTGTTCTCAGTTTATGAGGAACAGGTATCCTTTTTGTAATGGGGGGATTAAAAGGTTTATAAATGATTAAACTAGCTGCTCTCCCAGGTGCCACTCAGGAGATTTGTCAGTCTTAATAATTAAAACTCTGTGCTTCTCACTCTGGAGCTGCTTACTTGGAGCTGCCCCATGAGAGGCAGGTGTGGGATGGGGGCTGTGATGTGGAACATTGGCCGTGTGGCTTGATTTGGGACCCACATACGAAACCCTGATTTTCTGTCTATGTTACATTTTGTCTGCACTATATTTTCTCATCTGGGACCAGAGGCCCTGAAGGTGCAGTAAAAGGGGTACTTCTGTGATTTATTTTCTTATAGGTCCAAAATACTTCAAAGGAAACCTTAGGCTGTCTTTAGGTCAGGCAAGATTTTCTGTGTCTCACATGACTAGAGACTCAGCCGTGGTGTGACAGCCACACATCCAGCAGGGCTGGGCACAGGCTTCCCTTTGACTCTGAGCCACCCTGTCATATATATTTGAAACAAGACTTTAGATCAAATGGGGCTGCTGAGAGGGGGAAAAGATCAAGGAATGAAGGCACAGGGTTGTAATGATCAGTTGGCAGAGCAGGAAGGGGCTGCATGTGGCTTGGGTCACCACGGAAGCCTTGAGGGGCTAGGCCATGTGCCCGAGGACTAACTGTGCTGGTGTGTTTTTAGATATTTGGCTTCTTGGCGACTGCGGTATATGCAGTGAACACATTCCTGGCAGTGCAGAAATGGAGAGTCAGCGTCCGCCAGCAAAGCACCAATGACTACATCCGAGCCCGCACAGAGTCCAGGGATGTGGACAGTCGCCCGGAGATCCAGCGCCTGGACACGTGAGGACCTGCCTGGATCCTCCTCCCTCCCGTCCTCGTGCCTGTCTCTCAGTCAAGTTTTCTTTCCTTTGTCGTGTCAGATTTCCATGTGATTCAGTTGAATTTTGTCCTCTTTGGTAAAAGTTCATTTTGGGAAAGGAATTCCCGAGTGGCCCAGTGGGCGGGTCCGCGGTGGAGTCGGGAGGCCCACGTTCCTCGGCGTTTGGGGCTGTGGAGCAGCCGGCGTCACTGCCCAGGTCCACTTGAGGTCTTACCTGCCCTGAAGCACAGGCTTACTTTGACTCTGAGCCACCTTGTCATGTGTATTTGTAACAAGACTTTGGATTAAATGGGGCTGCTAAGAGGGGGGAAATATGAAGGAATGAAGGGACAGCATTGGAACGGTCAGTCGGCAGTGGTTCTCAGGCAGCCTTAGGCACCACCTGCTCCAAGTCAGTGTTGAGTCTGTGTGCTGGGATCCAGCCTACTCCTCGTCTTCCGTGCCAGGGCCCCCAGGCAGCCAGCACCAGCCCAAAGGCCACAGGGCTGGGGAAAGCTGATGTCCTGTGAGGATGGCTCCCAGGGACCTCTGACTCAAGGAAGGGTGACCTTTTGTTTCCTACTCTGCTGAGAAATCACTTGATTCTTCCTCAAATGAATCACCTTCCTGAACCCCAGATTCTTCTCCAGGAATATGGGGACCATCTTGTTATGGGGACTATCTTGTTTTCCAGTTTCCTGCCTACCCTAAATACTTTGAGGCTGAATTGCAGATTTTCAGTCATTTTACCTTCTCAGGTAAAAGCCATGAAAGAAACAAACCTATTCCACCGGCCACGGCACTTGCCCATTTGCTGGCTTCATGAACCGCAGGTGGGAGGTATGTGTTTGAGTTAAAAAACAGCATGCATACATGCGCGCACACACACGCACACACACACCCCTCTATTTTAGGGATGTGTGCTAATTTTCTAAATGCCTGCAAAGAGTTCTAAAATGATTCTGAGCAGACTCGTCTAGGATTTGAAAATACTTGAATTTGCACCAGAACACACCCTTCCACCCATGTTTCAGAAGGCACTAATTGTCGCTTTGGGCGCCTCAGTGTCATAACTATAGACATCATTTTTGGGAGTTGTTGGGGGGAAAAATCCTAGCTACTTAAGGTTTCTGATTGATTCTTGATAAAGTGAAGATTATTGTATGTGGTGAATGAGTTCAGTGAGTCCCCATGATGCAGTAGTTTTTTAAAAAAATTAGAGATTAATTATATCTTTTATGGAAAAAAGTTGTTTTAGTTTGTCAGGTTTTCCCTCTTTGAACTGTTTTTAATGTTTACAAACCTCACTTTAGCTCTAACATTTTGTGTTTAGCCCTCACCAAAAAGCACTTATTGTGGCAGGAAGATTTTGCAGTAATGTGGAGAAATCCCCAAGATCAAGTGCTGACAAATGTTGACAGCTTTAGCAGCGTACTGTGTAATAAATAACTCCGAGGGGGCGGCGGGGGGTCTGTGCAAGAAAGCGTCCCCTTATGCACATGTGGCGTCTCATTCCCCAGAAAAGGACAGCATCTGATCTCACAGTGTTGATCAGGCAACACTGCTGGGCTGGGGGTCGGAGTTGGGGTTAGCTCCCTGCACGAACACCTTCAGTACGATCTGAGTTCGGAGCAGTGGCCCAGGCTATGTGGCTGAGCACCATGTCTGCCTCAGGGACTGACCTGCTAGCCTGTGCTCCCACAGAGAGGGCAGCCAGGCCAGCTCACAGCTGGGTGTGCTGCCTGGCAGGTCTGTTGAGTGTGTTTGCAAAGTCAAAATTGGGCTTACCTGCCTTAGAGAGTTCCTTTTAAAATAGGGCCACAAAGGCTCAGCCTTGCATTAAATGGGGCCCACTTGGAAGGACCACCCTGAGCTTTATCAGAAATCTCCTGCTGGGAATCATGTTACTTGGCCCCCAAAAAAGGCCACCTTTGAAGTGAGATTGAAAACGAGAGCATCATTCAGGTGGGCTTGTTGCCCAAGTTTTCCCAGGTCACTTCAGTAAAACCGCTTGATCATCTGGTGAAAGGAGGGGCAGGTGGTCGGCCTCCTGAGGATATGTTGTCAGCTGCAAGAAATAGTTCTGAAGTCACTGAAACTAAATGCAGATGAATGACCAAAAAGGATGACACGCCAGAGAGTGACTTAGGAGTTAATTTGCATCTTTGTGATAGACTCTTCAGAATTATTTATGTCCCTGTAACTATTTAATATCCTTTGTGCCATGAGGCTCCTCGGTGGTTTTGTAAATGTTCTCCTTGTATTTAATTAACTCCCACTAGAACCGGAAGTGGTGCCATGGACACTTTCTAGTTGATGTAATGTGTGGTTGCACATCTCATCATGTATAGACCACATGGTGATGAAAGTTCTAGAGGGAATAGGGTTGTCCACAGTGAATGTGAAGACGCCTATATTTTTCTTATATTGCCTCTGTATGCAAACAGAAGACAATCTATATCTGGGGGCCTTAAAATGACCTCTTGGCAAATTGAAGGAAGCGTTTTTGCATTTAATAGTTTCAATAGGGACCAGTATCAGTTTGGTTTGGGGCATTTGAAGGCTGAGCGACCTTAGTTTTTCTCAGTGTTCTGGTGGGACGATATTGGTTTTCACATTTAAAGCAAAACTTGAAGAAACTGCAGTTGCTGTGTGCATTTGGATTTTTTCCTGGACACTGTACAGCTGAAACCCTCAAGCATTTGGTGGAACCTCTGGTGGTTTTAGATGGATGCAAACACTGACGTCCTCAGAGAAGGTTTATTTTGGCACTAATTGGGTGGATTTGGTATTTTTTCCCTCTGATTCTCTTTGATATCCTTCTTTCACACTGCTGAAGGCATGGGAGGGAAATATGTTTTCCCTGTCTTAAAGAGGGGTTACAGTCACGAAAGGCTGGAGATACTTGTTGGCCCCACATAAAGCTGGGAAGAGCAGACGCAGTTACAGATTAAAATCTCGTCAGAGCAGTTTGATTTGAAGTAAACAGCCATCCGAGGGAGGTGACTTTTGTCTACAGAAAAAGCAAGAATGTGGCAGCCTGCACAGCCCCAATACACATCTTCCTTGGCAACGTGAGCTGAAGCCAGCATGAGCAGGGCCGGCCCAGCTCTGAGGGCTTGGCCCTGGGAAGCCGGCGGCACCCCCAGCCCTTTGGGCCCTATTACTGTCCCCTGGCAGGAAGGCTCATGCCTGTGGGCAGCCAGGGAATGTGTCTGACCTCCACCCTATGTCAGGTGCTTCTGGGAGAGCTTCGTGACTCAGTTGAAAACATTTTGACTCTCTTCAAGTTTGCAGTTTCATCTGTGGTATCTTGGAAGCTGTCCTAGTGAGTCAGCCTTGGGTTAAGCCTGAGGAGACCAAGCTGCAACACCTTTGTGCACTCATGTACGTGAATTCTTGCTTGCAGTGAATGAGCCCTGAACAACCCTAGTGTGTGTCATGTCCTGCGTGTGGCCCAGGCGTACCTTTTCTTGTAGATTCACATGAGAAACCCCTCACCCATCCATGTGCTCTGAGAGGTGGACTGAGGTCTAATCCCTCTCTGTGCCAGATTTTCTGTGGGTTGGTCTGAGCACCTAGGAGATAAATAGAGCATGGAGACACCTGAACAATTTAGTGATTCTGCAAGGCAGTGATGATTTAAGGGTTCCTATTGTCTCATCTGTGTTCAAAACAAAACAATCATGAAGTCTTTGTGCCACTTCCTGACTGTCGTTTTCTCCAGATCTTGTTTACAGAGAAATAATGACGTTAAACAGGTATCAGAAAGGGGAAAAAGGTTTCTAGGCCAAGAGCTGCTGTTGGATTCTCTTGAGCAGAATAACAAGTTGCTTCCTGCTCCAGGGACCGCCATTATTAGCTTGTGAAGTCTCTAGGTGCCTTGTTATTTCCTAGTGAAGTTGCAGAATCCAGGGTTTTTTCCAGGTTTGTCTTATTTTATCAGCACCCATGTCCAGGCCCAACAGCTTGGTAGGCTGGTGAGGTCCACACACGGCCAGGTCTGGGAGATGAGGGAGGAAGCAGTGGCCTGGAACGCCCCATGTGTCTGCTATCAGCACTAGACAGCTCAGGCTGTCTTGGAAACGTGTACTTGGTTAACTGCCTTCCTGTCCTCTTGTCTTTGAAAGCTGTCTTGTGTTCCACAGTGAGCTTGAGGGCAAGAGTGGGATGCTGGGGACAAGTCTTCCCCGTGCTGTGGGTGAGCTCCTGGCATCTGGCTCAGGAACATGTGGGTCCAGCAGGTGACTCTGAAGCTGGCTTGGCTGCCGTCTCAGACAGGATGCAGGCCTGACACCCTCAGCTTTCAGCTTTGTAAACTTCCCTGGCGCTTTATAGAATCTTGTGTTTCTTCTCTTCTCAGCAGATATCATTCAAATCACAAGAACTGTCTGGTTGAGAGTAATTTAAAATATTTGACCTTTTATGTTTCTTTTATTTAGAAACTGTGAGAGAAAATACCGTCAATATCTGTTAGGTCTAGAAAAATTTTCTTCTGAAAGTGAATATTCTGTTTAATTCTTCATGCAAGTGAGTAGCATTTGTACATTCTTCAGCTTGAAGTGGAGTGGGTCCTATTGTATTTTCCCTTCTTTTGTCTGGAATGTATTCTTTTTCCGTTTGGATACAGTTTTTCAACCTTTGGGATTCTTTTTTTCCTTTCTAGTTTTTCCTACTCCACAAACGTTAACAGTAAGGAAAAAATCACCCACAAACCCGCTGAGTTTGAATCACTGGCAACTTGCCTAGAAAAGTTCAGATGATGGGTCCTTGAATGGTGTTATCTATTTCATAGGGTAAGTTTGTTGTCTATGTTTCTTTTTTTATGCTGAGGCTTTAATTCGGGTGACTTGCCATCTAGACACCTGGGGTGGCGTGTTTTCTTTGGGATACATAATACACAAAGGCCAGGGAGCCTTTGGCTTGGACCCCAGGGAGCTATTGGAACTTTTAAAGTTTGAGTTTAGGAATAAGAACATATCTCAGACCACCTTAGTCAGCTTTGCTGATGGGATTTAGGGCCAGGTCAGAGTTTCTTTTCATAACTGCCTGAAAAGAGAGATGGTGTGAAACAAGATTCTGATAATGGTTTGTGTGAGATTTGATCATAGTCTAAAACTATCAAGTCTGAGTTGCCTTAGGATGACAGTGCTGACACCCAGTAGGAAGTATCCCATTTTTATCAGGAAAGTCAGTCATGCGTAGGGATGGTGAGGAGACAAGGGGAGAGGAGGGAGACCTGGTGCCCTTGCACCAGGGTGAGGCCTGACTCACGCTGCTTCCCCCCAACAGGCCCTGCTTTGCTTGCCTGCTTTTTCCAGAATCGATTTTGCAAGTTTCAAGACTCTGCTCCCCTCTTTGCAGAAGTGAGGAAGGCAAATACTCAGGGTTTGAAGGGAGACTTGGCCGGCCCGAGGGCTGGCAGATGTGAGGGCAGGACACCTGGGATGGACTCGTAGGCTGGCCCAGGCCCAAAGGGGGCTGCCTGTTCCCAACTCTTTCATTCTGTAACCCATTTTAAAATGAGTTTTTGAATCTTGCCTCAAATTGACCTACTTGGATAAAATCAGTGCTGTTCCTAACTTGATTTTGTTTGGCGTGGTTCCCTCTAAGAGAATGGTAGGAATTGAAACTATTTGTATATGTTGAAATTTGTAGGGGTTCAGGAACCCATGGCAGAAACACTAAACTATTTATTTACAAGTATGACTATTTTTTTTTTCAAAGTAGGCAATTCTTTGTATATTTTAAGGCAAATAATCACTTCACCTCTGGTGCCTTCCATGCGTCGCATAAGCACTCTTGTCAATCATGGAATTGGAAAAAAAGATGTACATTTAGTTAAACAAGATAACACTATTTTTGTAGCATGATTTTAGATTGTGTCCTTTTAATATTGTTTTCAACAATGGTAGTTTTGAGGTTTTGGCCATTTTCTCTTTACACTTCATATGTATTTTAAAGAAGAAAAAAAACAACAAAAAAATTCCCTGGCTATTCCTCTTTCCTCTCTGCTGCTGCTTCTCCCACATCTTGTTTCTGCTTATTTAAATAGTCTGAGAGTAAGAGTATATTTCTATGAAATAATTATAAGTCAGTATAATTGCATTTGGCATTTTTTAACCACTTGGTCAGTTTGGAGCCACTGCTCACCTCAAACAGTACAAAGAAAGTGGTTCCATATTTTACAAACAAAAGAGTAGCATCAGAGCCCTGACCTCCTGTCTTTGGGTGTAAAATGGTGAGAGGACGGTGTCCAGTTCCTTCTCCTGTGGTTTGGGCTGGTGAACTGAGCCCAAGCGTATTCTCTGGCCCCGGCCCCTTCCAGAATCAGTGCGGGCGTCCTGCAGAGGCATGGCCTCGCTGCCGCTGCAGAGTGGGAAGCTTCCCGGGGGACCTCACCCGGCTCTGGGGCTCTCACCTTCCACTCGGATCTCAGATTGGTTCGTTGTGGATGCTCTGGCTAGGCTCGGCGGCCTTTCCCAGGCTTCAGGCCTGAACAAAACAGGCTGTTTGCTGTGAGGAGCTAGATGACACCAAGACACAGACACATACTCTTTACCGGCTCCTTTTGCCTCTCCTTCCTGCAGGACGTGAGTTATGTCTGGTTCCAAAACCCTTGAGTAAACTAGCTGAGCCATTGCAAATGAAGGTACGGATGGATTGAAACATAAAATTGTAGCTTTTGGTGTCCTTCTGAAGGGTCAGAATATGTAATTATTTGATAACCAAGGAAGTCAAGTCAGATGGCTAAGTAGTAACTTTCCAATATGATTTCTCCGTGGTACTTCACCTGGTGGCACTTTTGGGGGGGCAATGTTAACAACGATCACATTTTACTTGTCAAGTCTCTTTCATTTCGGCAGTTTAAAGACACAACTGTGGGCTTTCTGAGGCGATGCCCATTGGGCAAACTTAGGTTTATATGTTTGGTTTTTCAGCTGACGTGGAAGCCCTGGGTGGGCGCCCCCTGGCTGGCCTGGCTTTCGGGTTCAAGTCTGTATGTCTGGAGTGGGTCGGGGCCCCAAAGCTTTGCTGCTATTGATTTGTCCCCGACAGCAGGCAAAGCCTCACATTGCGCTCAATTTTCCACCTTTCATTTGAAGGACCAATTTTTCATGGTACTTGTCTTGATCTTTTTCATAGTGTTCAAATCTGTATTTTTGTATGTAGAGGGAGATAATTTTCTCAACACTAATCGTTAATAACTATTGTATTAAATTGTCATGAAGGAACTCTTGTTTAATAAATGGACGTGTAAGGATGTCGTTGTCTCTCCTCACTCTGACTGGCCTCCTCTGCCCCTTAAAGGTTACGGATCCAGTTCCTGAAACAGGGCTGCTGTGTGGAGGTTGAACAGAGCCACGATCCTCAGGGTGGAACAAGGCTTCTGTGACACCAGCTTTGCCGCTTTGCCAGGGCTTACAAGGTGGAATGTAAATTCCACCAGGGGCCTCTCCACTCCTGCACACCCAGCTTTCTTACGCATTTTCAGTACATGTGGTGTGTGACAGTTTGGGTGGAATGTCTTGTCTTTTCCCATCAGCCTGGATAAGAATGCGGACCCGGGTCCTCCAGGGCTGCAGTTCTCTGGGCTGTTATGCAACCAGCTTCCAAACCAGGAGAGCCCCAGGGTTCCGGCTGCCTGAGGGTGCCGTGAGACACTATCCTGATGTGTAAGTGAGAGGGCCCTGGGCCAGTTACCCGACCTTTGTCTCAGTTTCTTTGTTTGTAAAACAGGGTAGTGTGAGAACTAGAGCAGGGGTCCCCATCCCCTGGGCAGTGGACTGGTACCATGGGACCTGTTAGGAGCCAGGCTGCACAGCAGGAGGTGAGTGGCAAGCAACAGCATTACCGCCTGAGCTCCGCCTCCTGTCAGATTGGCAGTGGGATTAGGTTCTCATAGGAACGCAAATCCTATTGTAAACTGTGCATGCTACGGATCTAGCACACAGGTGCTCCTTATGAGAATCTAATGCCTGATGATCTGAGATAGAACAGTTTCATCCTGAAACCATCCCCTCCCACCCTCACTCCAACCCACCCCCCAACCCCCAGTCCATGGAAAAATTGTCTTCCACGAAACTTGTCCCTGGTGCCAAAAAGGTTAGGGACCACTGAAATAAAGGATTAAATGGTAGTCAGATTTCATGTGTATTTTTGCTAAAACTGAAAGCTGTCAGGATCCACATTGGCATTACCAGTTTGTAATGAAGCCTGACACAATACCCAACAGTATTGCTCTGGTTTTTTCAAACACACACTCCAAGCAAGTGGTCAGTCTGGCTTAATTCATTATGGCTTTTTTTCAGGGTAAGAGATTCACATGCAAGAGAATAAGGCTACAAATGCTCCAAACATGGGTCCAGAACTCTGGCTCTTTTGTGAGGCCTAGAGTCACAGAAAATGCCATCTTTTAAGAAGCTGCTTTTGCATAAAAAAATATAAAAAGTTACAAAATTCCATCAAAGACAGATACACAGTATAAATCGTTGGGTGAACACAGAAGGCTGGTCTCATCTCCCGCAGTGGCCCATAGACCTGCCCTGGGGTCTGGAAGTTCACTGTCCTGAGGGTCCAGGAACTCCTGCCTGCTGGCTGGGCTCTAGGGAGAAGGGAGGTTTGGCTGGGCCCACCCAGCTCCCCGTGACACTGTCACTGTGATGCCACTGTTGTACCCTTTGTCTTCTGGACCAGTCAGTCTATGAGCTCTTCTTTGAAACAGTCTTAGACCCAGAATGGTCATCTCACCCCCAGAAGACATGGTTTCCAAGGGTGGGAGGTGTCAGTTACGGGTGCCAAGCCCCACTTCCTGGGCGACAAGGCAAAGGTCAGTTTCTCCCTGCTTCAAGAAAGAAGAGGGAACTGGTGCTCCTTGAACCAAAGATTCTTGGAAGGGTCATTGTCACCAAAGAGCCTGGCACGGGCAGGGGCATCAAGTGCAGACAAACCCACCGGGGCCTGGTGGGGCAGCCCTGTCACGGTTTCTGTCTTTGTTCCTGTTAGTGAAACAGAAGACCCCCAACCCCCGCCACCTAGCAGCATGGAACACCTGCTGCCCAGATACAGACAAGGCTCTGCTTTGTCTCCTTGTGCTGGTTTTTGGCAGAGAGGTTAAAGGGCTGAAGGCCTGTGGGACAGAAATGGGGAGAAGGGGTTGGATACCCAAGATGCCCTCACACGCAGCATGGTCAACAGTGCTGAGCTGAGGGGCAAGCCTGGTAGGCTGGGCTCAGGCAGAACCTGAGGCTGTAGGGGGCCTGCTGTATCCGCAGCCCCCTCTGCAACTCAGAAGTCCAGGCCTCCCTTCCAACGCCAGCGTCCCCTGTGAGGCGCAGGGGTGGAGGCCTGTGTGGCTCAGGTTGCCAGGGCGCCCGCCAGGCCTTCAGTCAGAGTCCGAGTCAGAATTCTCTTCTGAAAGGAAAGCAGAGAGGATGCTTGGCAGGAGGCTCAGGGCAGCGATGCCTGGGAACGGTCTCTGGGGAAGCACAGCTGGGTTGCTGGCAGGAGCCTGGATGCGGGCCTCCCGCAGCTGACCTTACCGTTCCCAGTGATCGCTGGCATCAGGGCAGGCCGTGGGCCTGAGGCCCTCCACAGGCAGCAGCCACTTTCTCTCTCTCTCTCTTTTTTTTTTTTTTGTTGTTGTTTTTTGTTTTTAAGACAGAGTCTTGCTCATCACCCAGGCTGGAGTGCAATGGCGGGATCTCGACTCACTGCAACTTCTGCCCTCCTGGGTTCAAGCAATTCTCCTGCCTCAGCCTCCCAAGTAGCTGGGATTATAAGCGTGTGCCACCATACCTGGCTAATTTTTGTAATTTTAGTAGAGATGGGCTTTCACCAGGCTGGTCTTGAACTCCTGATCTCAGGTGATCTACCTGCCTCAGCCTCCCAAAGTGCTGGGGTAACAGGCGTGAGCCACCGCGCCCGGCCACAGAAGCCACTTGCACCTCCAGGGTGTGGGTGCGGGTGCAGGTGGGGGTGTTTCCACCCCAAGACTGAAGCCCAGGTGCCCCTTCCTCAGGCCCAGCCCCTCTGGAGTCTCCCTGGGCTGTTCTCAGCTGGGTGGGTCAGGGCTGTACCTCTGCATCCCAGCTCTACCCCCACCCCCAGGTTCAGCAGGACAAGGTGAGGACAGCTATTTTCTTGTCCCCCAAACTAAAATATACTGGAAAATCAGCAAGCCTCTTTTTAGCCATTTTATATCTTCAATCCCCCTCCCCCAATCCTTGTTTAATATTGTAATCAGAAACAATTTTATAATGGTAAGGGCCTGCCTATGAGGTGTGCCTCGAGGGTTCCTGAAATCCCAATTCTGTCTCAGAGCTCTGTAGAGCCTTCTGGAACCTCCACCCCAGAAGGAAAAGCACGAGTCACTAACCCCCCACCCCGCCCCAGTGCTGGTTGCTACTTCCTCATGCTCATCCCCTCCCTGGCCAGCCTCTGTCTCTCAGAACCCCAGTCAGTCCCTATGAGCTGTCGCTGGCTCATGGCAGGGCTCAGGGCTGGGGCGTGGGCAGCCTAGTTCCTGAACCCCAGCTCTGTCCCTCACTCCTGTTCCTGGGCTGCACTCCTCAGATTTTGTGGGTTTTGCTATATTCAATTTTTTTCCCCCCAAGGTGGAGTCTTGCCCTGTCACCCAGGCTGGAGTGCAGTGTCGTGATCTCAGGTCACTGCAACCTCTGCCTCCCAAAATTAGGTGATTCTCCTGCCTCAGCTTCCCAAATAGCTGGGATTACAGGCGGGCGCCACCATGCCTGGCTAATTTTTGTATTTTTAGTAGAGATGGGGTTTCATCATGTTGGCCAGGCTGGTCTCAAACTCCTGACCTCAAGTGATTCACCCGTCTCGGCCTCCCAAAGTGCTGAGAATACAGGCGTGAGCCACTGTGCCTGGCCACTATATTCAATTCTGACATATAAGTTAGGAATAATTTTACAGCAAAATAATTGTTACATATGTGAAGCTCTCCAAATAGTAAAAACAAAACAAAACACCCGTTTCCACTGACGTTTACTAATTGTTCCCTGGGCTGGTTGTCTGGGATCACTTGCTGCGGGCAACTGGGAGCAGGTTGCAGACCCTGAGGAAACCGTCTGGGAGCTCTAACCTAATATTTGCCAAGGGATGGGATGGGATTAATGGCATTCATTTTCAGCAGAAGGACGGTTTCTGGGATTCACAAATCCCCGTGGCCCCAGCACCTGGCTGTTAGGAAACTAGTGACTCCTAAGCCTAACCTATTGGTCTTGCCTAGGGAAGATGCCAACCACAGGGTGGGGCCTACAGGCCCTTCCAGAGCTGCCCTTGTCTGCCTGCCCAGCCACAGGCACTGCCAGCACAGGGGCACGTCTGCCTGGTCCAGAGAAGCATCTCCCCGGGCAGAAGCGCCTGCTCTCTCTGCTCTCAGCCTTCTTCCCTGCACCAGCCTGGTCTCTTCTGCCTGCACACTCCTCTACTGCCATCCGTCAGGACCCAGCTCTAGCGTCCCCTCCAGAGCCTCGGGCTGGCTGGCACTCAGCGTGGGCCTGCTTTCAGCTACTGTATCCCTCCCTCTATCGACTCCTGTTTTACTGTTGTCATTGCTGCCCCATCTGGCCCCTCCCCTGGTACAGGACACATCATGTGTCCCTTGCCACGGTTTCTGGGTCTGACTCCTCTCTGGGCTCTGAGCACCCCAGGACAGGCCTGGATGGGTAAGACAGCAGAGCAGAGAGGCTGGGTTTGGGGGGTGGCCACTCTGGATCCCAGGTGGACAGGTGCCCTGAGAGGGACTGGCTGCCCGGGGGGGTCATCCAGGGAGACTTGCCTACCTGGCCCAAGGCTCAGCCGTGCCCACTGCTTGCCCTTCCTAGAAAGGTGGGGTGAGGGGGCACTAGGGGAATGGGACTGGCTTTGGATCAGTGCTGCATGAGGGTAGGTGAGAATGGGCTGTGAAAACACTTCCTGCCATGGGGAGAGAGGAAATGATCCCACACCAGCCTCAAACTAGCCGCCCATCCCCAAGGGAGGGCAGGCCCCTTTTGCAGCACTGCTGGGGTGATCAGGGCAGCTGCTCACCTTCTGTCTTGTGGGCTGTGGTCTCATCTGCAGAGTCCCCTTGTTTGAGGAATTTGGCCACGTCGTTAAAAATCAGGTAGAAATCAATTGCAAACACGATGGTAGCAAAGAAGCCAAACACCTGTGGACAGGGTGGATGGGACATATCACAGGGCTGACTCCCTGCTCCGGGAGGCTGCTGCCCCAGCCTCGCTGCCCATTTCAGACCTGCTTGGACAAAGAGCCTGAGTGACAGGCACAGACCCCTCTGAGTAATGGAAGTGGGAAAATGAGCTGTGAACTTGGTTTGACAAACAGCCTTTCAAAACTCCGGGTAGAGTCAATCTCTAATGAGAGGACTTTGGAATCATCATCGGGACCCACATGAGACCCCAGGGGGGCCCCAGCAGGGAAAGGCTCTGCCCCAGGTCCTACCCTAAATGAGCAGCTAGAGGGGCATCTGCAGTTTCCAGATGGGTGGGGCGGCTGCTCACCCCAGCGGCTTTGGAAGCCCCATCCGAGTACTTGGCGACGGCCGTGATGGAGATGGCAAAGTAGATGAGGGCCGCGGTGACACAGCGCAGGAAGTCCTGGGGAGAGAGGGGCATGCTGCCCTGAGCCCCTGGAGCTGAGCACAGCATGGGGAGGAGGCCTGGTAGTGTGGTCGGGTTCCCAGCCCCAGGCCTAGCACCTGAGGGCTCCTACCCCGTCCTGACCCCACCTACATGCCTAGGCCCTTGTTCCACCCCCTAGGTGCCTCTGCTGCCCTGCCAGCAGCTGACACTGCCCTATCCTGGGTCTGGACAAAAAACTGTGTGGATCAGGCTGCAGCCTGGACGCGGTGGAAGCAGAAGTTGGAAACACCCCCACCTGCTCGCTTCCACTCTCCAATGGGGAGATCTGGCTCTGGGCCTCGGCTTTGCCACACTCTTGTGGCCGATCCATTTATGGATCGCAGTTTCTGCTTACCCGTCCCTAAGATGGGGACACAGAGGGTGCAGCCCTCCTGAGGCAGCGGATGCTAGATATGAAGTCAAGAGACAAGGGTTCAAGTCGAGCCTTTGCTGCCCTTTCTCTAGGACACATTTCATTCAGCGAAGTCCACTGGGGTCTCGGCCCTCACAGGTGATAAAACGAGGTCAGGGTTGCCGATGGCTGAGGTCTGGGTAAGCCCTGCAAGTCCTCAGTTAACCTGTCCTGCCCACGTGGAAATGGCTTGAATTGCTGTAGTGGCAGCTCATTCCTGTAGGCCCGGTGGGGAGCACCGGCGCCACCTGGTGGCCAGAGACCCCACTCTGGGTTCCCTGCCTCACGGACCTGCTCTAGAGGCACCACAGCCCACTTCAGGTCACAGGGCTGCTGAGTAGTGGAGCTGGGATGATCTGAAGCTGGGTCTCTCCGTCCAGTTCTAACCAACTGCAAACTCCAGCACACTAGAGAAAGGATAAGGGCCCAAGTGCACGACTCCGGACTCCTCATCTGGCCACTTGGTGCAGGGCACGCCTCCCTCCTGGGGCCCCTGTCCTCACCATCATGGGCCAGCACAAGCCCTGCCACTTGTCATTCAGCTGCATGGCATCAGCAAAGAGGAAGTACAAGGCCAGCAGGAACTCCAGCAGAGGCGCTGTGAGGAAGGCAGATGCTGAGGATGCCACATAGCAGATAAAAGTGATGAATGAGAGACCCTGCGGGGAAGGAGTTTAAGGTGAAGTCAGAGCCTTTTCATGCTCCTTGTCCAGTGCTCCTCTGAGCCAGGCCCTGTGGTCAGAATAGAGGAGGCTCCAGCAGGGGAAGCCAGCTGCTCACAGTCCTGCAGCTGGGAAGTGGCAGAGCCAGATTAGAATCCCAGGCCAAGCGCAGTGGCTCACACCTGTAATCCCTGCACTTTGAGAGGCCGAGGCAGGTGGATTGCTTGAGCCCAGAAATTTGACCCCAGCTTGGGCAACATGGCAAAACCCCATCTCAGCAAAACATACAAAAATTAGCCAGGCGTGGTGGTGTGTGCCTGAAATCCCAGCTACTCAGGAGGCTGAGGTGGGAGGATCACCTGAGCCCAGGGAGGTTGAGGCTGCAGTGAGCTGTGATCAGGCCACTGCACTCCATCCTGGGTGAGGGAGTGAGAGACCCTCTCCGCACCCACCCCTACAAAAAAAACCCCAGCATGGCCCAGGCCCACACCTATGCTGCCTCCAAGTCCTGGGCATGGCCCTGAGTCCTCACCTCACCCCACCCCAGCTCCCTACCAGAACCTAGTCAGAAAGCCCCAGCCTCCCAAGCACATCCACTCCACTCAGTGCCCTGCGGAGGGAAATCAAAGCGAGGCAGGAACCAGTTTCCAAAAAGTAACACCCAACACCAGAGACGTGCGCTCGTCACTGAATGTAAGTTTCACCTTGAAAACAAAAAACAAATCTTGAACCTTAATGATATGTGTGCTGAAGTGTTCAGAGTTTAAATGTCCTGATGTCTGCAATTTATTTTGTGTTAAAAGATAAAATGGATTGATGGACAGATAGATAAAGCAAAAAAATCTTTCAGCGTTTTAATGTATTTGCAAATTTTCATAATAATAAGAAAGGAACATCTAACAGAGTGCGTTGACACAGACATCTCAGGCCTTGCTGCTTTATTCATACAGGGCCAGCTGTGAAAGGTGGGGCCAGCTGTACTTGAACTGTAAGAATCAAAATGTTCACTGCGGTCTTGCCCACAACTCTGTAGGTGGGAAGAGCTGATGCAGGAGGATGTCGAGCCCTGGGCAGTCCTGCAGCCCAGGTGTGCTGCAGAGCAGGCCAAGGCGACCTGTTGGCCAGCCTGGGGCTCCACAGTGCCTGGTGCCTCTGACTCTCACATCCACCCATGAGCACAGCCCCACTTTACAGATGAGAAGACTCTGTCACTTGGCTAATCAGAGGCTACTAGAATTTGAACCCAGGGCTGGCTAACCCCCCAGATAGAGTTATCTTACCTCTGCCCCCGAGATGGAGTCTTGCTCTGTCTCCCAGGCTGGAGTGCAGTGGCACGATCTCAGTTCACTGCAACCTCCACCTCCCGGGTTCAAGTGATTGTCCTGCCTCAGCCTTCCCGAGTAACTGGGATTACAGGTGCCTGCCACCACACCCAGCTAATTTTTTTATTTTTAGTAGAGACAGGGTTTCACCATGCTGACCAGGCTGGTCTCGAATTCCTGACCTCAGGTGATCCACCCACCTCAGCCTCCTAAAGTGTTGGGATTACAGGCATGAGCCACCATGCCCGGCCCAGCTAGAGTTCTTAAGCAACTTGGCCCTGTGGGTGTTGGGGAGGCCATCTGTCCCTGGTTTCTGTCACTGTGGCTGCGTTTGAACATGTCCATGGCTGAGTAGCTTCTAGTGGGTGCAGGAGGCCCCATGGGGACACCCAGATGCCCCACAGGAAGCACTGTGGCTGCTTCAGACAAATGAACTGCAGGGATCCCGGGGGTCCCCAGAGCACCCCCATTTGCTCTGCACATGGCCTTGGGTGCAGCTGAGCCCCTTTTGGAAAGATAGACTAAGGTATAGAGAGGGGCTGGGAGGCTGCTAGGGCCTCCCAGGAAGGCCTTCCATGGGACTGACCCAGCCCTGGCCCTCCCCTTCCTGTCTCCTATGCCTGTGCCCCAAAGCCTAATTCTGGGGATTCCCCTCTCAATTCCTGTTTTCTCATCCCGCGATTTCTGGGGCCACTTCCTCTCTCTGTTTCTGTCCATCTCAGCCTCTGCACTTGCTTGGCCTGGGGGTGGCAGTGAGGGGACTAGGGAGGCAGGAGTGCCCTCAGCGGCTCCTGTGAACCCTGAGTGCTGACCGTTCACCCTTCCTTATCCTCCCTGACCTGGATTCTTGACATCTGCTGGGCCCAGGGTAGCCTCTATGCTCCTGCTGGACATATGCCTCCCTCCATGAGGTGGTCCTGGGTGGGGATGGGGGGTGGGTGTTCAAGCCACTCTGGGGACGGTGGATTCGAGGCTTCTCCCTTCAAGTGGCTCCCAGTGGTCTCCAGGGTGGGGCTGGGAGTGTGGGCTCGGAGTGTGGCCTTGGTGTCTCACTTGGGCGTTGGGCAGGTGGCCTCTGGGCTGACCGCGGGAGAGGCTGCAGGATCACCTTCTGCCCTCTGCCCTGAGCGACCAGGGAGAGGTCCTGGAGCAGAATCCCCCTTCCTCCTGCCCCCACTCTCCTGGCCGCTCTCACTGGGCCCCTCAGTTTAGCCACCTGTCAAATCAGGCGCCTGAGCGCTCTCATCTGTACAGCGGGGACAAGGGCAGGAAGCGCCAAGTCGCCGGGATCTAAGCAACAAGTGGCCGCCGCCGTGCGCCGCTCTCTCCTCCCGCCTCCCCCTGCCTCCGGCCCGGCCTGTCCCTCCCCATCCCCGGCGGCCCAGCGCCACCCCTACCCCACGGCGGACAGTGCGGGCGCCTCCGGTGTCCAGAGGACAAAGAAGTCCCACCGGCCGGGGGGGGGGCGAGCGCGGAGTAGGAAGGAGCCCGGCTGCGGAGGGGAGGAGGGCGATGAAGTCACCGCGGGGCCGCCTCACCCAGTCCCGGGGGTGGGGGGGTCCCTCCCGCTCCGCACGGCCCCCCGCCCGCTCGGCCCCGCAGGTCGAGGCCCCGGCCCGCCCTACCCGCGCGCAGGAAAGCGGACCCCGCCGCGGCTCGGGAGTCCTGGAGGTCCGAGTTGCCCGAGTCCCCGGGGCCCAGAGAGGGCGGGGTCGTCCGGGTCACACAGCAGGACCCACATCCCCGGGCCCCACCCGCTTCCCACGGTCCCCGGCTCTGGACTCGCGGGGACAGCACCGCGGATGGCCTGGGCTCGCGCCCCGCCCCGCCGTCCAAAGTTTGGGGACCTCGACCCAACTTCGCCAGGCGCCCGAGAAAAGTCGGCCGAGGCGGCGTGGAGAGGGGGGATCGGAGCACGGCGGCCGCCCCCGGACCCCACCCGCGCCCCGACGTCCTCCTCCGAAAGGAGCCGCGCAGTCCCAGCGGGGCGGCCGAGGGTCCCGCCGCACTCACCGACTCGGCCAGCAGGAGGCGGCCTTTGAGAGAGCAGAGGAAAGCCCGCGCCGGCAGCAGGGCGCGGAGCCCGGGGACCGCGGGGCCGGGACGGGAGCCGCCGGCGGGCTCGGGGTCCAGGTCGGGGTCGGGGTCTGGGGGCCACATGGCGGCGGCGGCGGTAGGGCCGGGGCTCGGCCTGGCCCCTCTCTTCTCACGCCCGGAGGGAAGCGGAAACCCGGGCTGTGCGGAAGGAGGGCAGGCGACACTGGCTCGCGCAGGGGCGCATCCCCCGCCGCCCCGCCCCACCCCGCCCCCACCCGCTCCTCCAGCCGGCCCCTCCCCCTCGGACCCCGGCGGCGGGGGATGCTGGGCCCGACCCGCCCGCGCTCCGGCCTGGGGCCTCCGCAGACTCCACCTTCTTCCTCACCCTGGTTCGGGCCGCTGGAGACCTCCCGATCACCGCCCGGGCACCCCTTAGGAGCTCCCACCCGTCTGCCCCTATCCAGAAGGGCTGTCTATACTCTCTGTCTCCGGTCTAACTTCCTGCCCGTGCGCGTGTCTGGGATCCGGGAACCCAGGCGTCTAAACAGCAAAGACCCGGCCGTGAGGTCGGCTCCGCAACCCATACCGTCTCTCTTTCTAGGGGGTCGGAGTTTTCATGCGACTTTCTTGGCCACCCCTCCTGTCCCCGGCCAGCCCCACCCTCCTTCAGGGCCTCTTTGTTGTCTGTTCCAGGCCTCGGTCCTGCACCCGCCTTCCCCAACTCATTCTCGGAGGACTCTCAGACCTGCAAGCGCAGCTCCAGGCACACACATAGACACACACACGCGCGCGCGCGCGCGCGCGCGCAAACACACACAGGCACGCACATCTGCAGGACTTCCTGACCTGCAGTCCCCCTACCCCAACACATCTCTCTCTCTCTCTCACACACACACACACACAAACACACTCCACACGCTCATGCATGCACGTCTAGAGAGCGTCTGGAGTTCAGCGTGATCAAGACCCAGCTTCCTGTGCCTCTGCGAAGGGCACTGCCCCCTCCTTTCCTTCCACCCCGCTAGCGGAGACCTGCGGGTTGTCCTTGTCTCTCTTCACCGGCAGTCTGTAACCAAGGTCTTCCCACTTTCACCTCCTATAACTTTCTCTGATCTCTGTCCACTTCTCACCACCATAGATCCGAAACCATTCCTGCCTGCTCCCCGCTGAACTGCTGTGATGGTGTCTTTAAGAGGCCCTTAGGTTTTCTCTCTTGGCAGCTGGGGGAGAGCTTATAGCACAGCACCGCGCACCCTTGACATAACTAACTCCATCTTAGAAAAAGACTTCATTTTATATTTCATAGGGTGCTTTGCCAACAAGGACAAGATGTTTTGTTTAATAAAAAAAAGAAGGTCAGGCTCTGTGGCTCATGCCTGTAATCCCAGCATGTTGGGAGGCTGTGGTGGGCGGATCACGAGGTCAGGAGTTCGAGACCAGCCTGGCCAATATAGTGAAACCCCGTGTCTACTAAAAATACAAAAATTAGCTGGGTGTGGTGGCACGGTGCCTATAATCTCAGCTGCTCGGGAGGCTGAGGCACAAGAATCGCTTGAATCCAGGAGGCATAGGTTGCAGTGAGCCAAAATCACACCACTGCACCCCAGCCTGGGCGACAGAGCAAGACTCCGTCTCAAAAAATAAAAAAATAAAATAAATAAAGACTGCATCCAACCAGATAAGGACACAAAGAAGCACACTGTTCCTCTATCATTTCTCACCAGAGCACTCTGTGACTACAAAACAGCAGCCCAGCAGCCTTAACTGACAACCATCCCGCAGCCATTCATGATAAGAACACTGCATCTGCCTCCCAAGGCTCTGCCCATCAAAGATTCTGCAAGACCCTCAAGCCCAGACCAGGATTCCTTTTGTCTTCCTTCCCCTGGAACTGGTTCCTTAACTCTTTCTCTTATCTCTTTTTCTCTTGATGTTAAATGCTACTTTGTTTGTTGTGGAATGTTTATAACATTTACATGTGGATTAAGTATACTATTATGTATGATTTGCTATATTGACTGACTTGTGGAGTAGCTTGAGCCTGTATGCTCACTACTGAGTGAATGGGAAGTACTAAGGAAAATTGGCTCCTTGGGTCTGGGCGCAGTGGCCCATGCCTATAATTCCAGCATTTTGGGAGGCTGAGGCAGGCAGATAACCTGAGGTCAGGAGTTCGAGACCAGCTTGGCCAACATGGCAAAAACCCATCTCCACTAAAAATACAAAAATTAGCTGGGCGTGGTGGCACAGGCCTGAAACCCCAGCTACTTGGGAGGGTGAGGTATGAGAATCGCTTGAACCCGGAAGGCAGAGGTTGCAGTGAGCCAAGATCACACCACTGCACTCCAGCTGCACTCCAGCCTGGGCAGCAGAATGAGACTCTGTATGAAAGAAAAAAAAAAAAAGAAGAAGAAGAAGCAAATTGGCTCCTTGGGACAGCTAGTGGCTTTTGTTTTTTTTTTTTACCCTTGGGTATAGCGTGAATAAAAATCTGACATTGTGGAAAGACACAAACATCTATGGACCTAGTTATCTCTTTTTTCTTTTTTGAGACAGAGTCTCGCTCTGTCACCCAGGCTGGAGTACAGTGGCATGATCTTGGCTCACTGCAACCTCCACCTCCCAGATTCAAGGGATTCTCATGCCTCAGTCTCCCAAGTAGCTGGGATTACAGGCCTGTGCCACCACACCCAGCTAATTTTTGCATTTTTAGTAGAGACAGGGTTTTGCCATGTTGGCCAGGCTGGTCTTGAAGTCCTGGCCTCCAGCAATCTTCCCGTCTTGGCCTCCCAAAGGTTTGGGATTGCAGGTGTGAGCCACTACACCTGGCCGGACCTGGTTATCTCTTGACCTTGTACCACTCATGACAATCACCAGTCATTGATCACTTCTGATGGCAGCCATGGCTCCAGACAACCTGCTGCTGTCATCACCCAGCCACAGCAGGGAGGCATGGCCTGGGCTGCACACTCCATGGAGCAGGTAGGAGTCCTGCTTTCCCAGGTGCAGCTGCAGCTACCCAAACTGCAGCTGCAGACTGGGGCCTCCTCCATGGGGCAGACAGGAGCCCTGGGACCCCGCTTCCCACAGCTACAGCTGCCCAAACCACAGCTGCAGGCTCAGGCATCCCTGTACTCTTAGGGGCCCAGGAAGGCCCCCGCCTGCCCTCCCAGGCTCAGAAGTGCCTTCTCCTGCTGCCTGGCTTCTTCCTACTGTGGACACCTGCTCTGATCTGGGAGCAAAGTTGGGGCAAGCCTGGGCTTCATGAATAGCAGCAGGAGGCAGATAGATTCCTGGGTGGAAGGAGGTGGGTCCCATTGAGGCCCCACCTTCAGGCCAGGGAGGGCCTGAAGCCTGGGGGCCAGGCTGCCAGTCCGACCGACCAGAGTGGGAACTTGTACTGCCTTTTCTGGCCCACCCATGGCTGCTCATAGATCAACTGGGCTCACACTTCCTCCACTCTGAGGCCCGTAAAAGCCCCAGTCTCAGCCAGAGCTGAGCAGAGGTTGGGAGGACCAGCTACAGAGAGGAGCCACACTCTCCAGGGCCTCCTCTCTGCTGAGAGCTGAACACTCAATGGGATGACCTCCCTACAGAGAAGAGCTACCCACTGTGGGTCTGCTCTGAGCTCTCTAACCCTCAGTAAACCTCCTTGTTGACTTGTTCCCCTCCACTTGTCTGTGTACCTCATTCTTCCTGCATGCAAGACAAGAACGCCGGCAAAGGTGCCACTGGCCACAGAGGTTTCCAACCAGAAAATTAACACCCCAAAGATCCTGTAACACTTCCATCTCCTCCCCACAAAGATAAACACACACACACACACACACACACACACACACACACACACACACACCCTTGGGAGCTTCCCATCCTGCACAGGGTCTTGGTATAGAAGGAAAATATAACTCCTTGCTGTGCTTCCCTCCCCTGCCTCTCCCATGGACCTCTTACAGTTCCTGGAACAAACCATGGTCCCTCCTGCCACAGAGCCATTGTCCATGCTGACCCCTCTACCCAGAATGCTTCTCTACCTTCTTCTGTAATTAACTCCTCCTTATTCTTCAGTGACTATAGTACAGTATTGCTTCCTCAGAGAAGCCTTTCTTGACATTCATTTCTTCATCCAATATCAGTGCCTAGGGTACAGAAGGCCCCAGCTTTTTCTGCTGCTGCTGGTGATGGTGGTGGAATAAACACTAAACATATCCAGAGAATCCTGAATAAGGTGTTCCTGGGAATAGATAACAGATGTCTGGCTGGTTGGGAGGACAGCCAGGAAGGGAGTGTCAAAGAAAGTACTGAGCCAAGGTGTTTGGGGGGAAGGGTGGGGGAAGATGGGGGGATCTGGTCAGAGAAGGGGCAGGGCTAGACTGGGAGGACCAGAACCTGGTGTTTGGATTTTACTGACAGTTCCCTAGGAGGAGGCCAGGTGAGGGTTCTAACAGAGAGAAATCTGGTTCCCATTGGTGTTATTAAAAACATGGCCCTGGGCCAGGCGCAGTGGCTCACGCCTGTAATCCCAGCCCTTTGGGAGGCCGAGGCGGGCTGATCACCTGAGGTCAGGAGTTGGAGACCAGCCTGGCCAACATGGTGAAACCCCGTCTCTACTAAAAACACAAAAAATTAGCCGGGTGTGGTGGTGCACCCTCTGTAGTTCTAGCTACTCAGGAGGCTAAGGCAGGAGAATTGCTTGAACCTGGGAGGCTGAGGTTGCAGTGAGCTGAGATCACGCCACTGCACTCCAGCCTGGGTGACAGAGGGAGACTCTGTCTCAAAAAAACAAACAAACAAACAAACAACAACAACAAAAAACCACACACACACACCCAAAAAGGATGGCTCTGAACTGCAACTCATTCATAAGAAGAAAACAACCCAATTTTTTTAATGGGCCAAAGATTTGAACAGACAATTCACTAAAAGACATATATGAATGTCCAATAAGCATGTAAAAAGATGCTCAACATCATGAGACATCTAGGAATGCAAATTAAAACCACAATGAGATACTACTGCACATCTACTGAAATGGCTTCAAAAGGGGGCACTACCAGCTGCTGGTGAGGATGTGGGGAGCTGGGGCACTTGTGCCTGTGGAGTCCTGGTTCAGTCTTTCTGACTTCGTTTTGTTTCCTAATCTTAAAAAAATCTGTAAAAGACACTTAGTTTTCTCCAGTTAATACTGGAAAAAAGACCACACTGATAGACATGGTTAAATTCCCTCATTTCTTTAGGGATGAACTAAATGGCTAGTATCATCATTTTAAAAAGTGTCTTGTGGGCCAGGCGTGGTGGTTCACACCTAATAGCACAGCACTTTGGGAGGCAGAAATGGGAGGATCACTTGAGCCCAAGAGTTCCAGGTTACAGTGATCTGTGATCTCCTCACTGCACTCCAGCCTGAGCAATAAAGTGAGCGAGTAAGACCTTGTCTCAACAAACAAACCAACAACAAACAAACAAAACCACAGTGAGATCATGTCTCCATGAAAAAAAAAAAAAGAAAGAAAAAGTGTCTTGACCTTGGTGGGGCTTATGTTGAGAAATAAAATTCATTTTTTAAAATTTTTATATTTTAATTCAATTTCCATGAACTTTTGGAGGTCCCCTTGCATTTTTTCTTTCTGTTTTTTGTTTTGTTTTGTTTTTTTGGACAGAGTCTCATTCTGTTGCTGAGGCTGAAGTGCGGTGGCAAGATCTCAGCTCAGTGCAACCTCTGCCTCCTGGGTTCAAGTGATTCTCATGCCTCAGCCTCCCAAGTAGTTGAGATTACAGGTGTGCACCACCAGAGCTGGCTAATTTTTTTTTGTGTGTGTGTGATTTTAGTAGAGGCAGGGTTTTGTCATGTTGCCCAGGCTGGTCTTGAACTCCTGGGCACAAACGATCTACCTGCCTTAGCCTCCCAAAGGGCTGGGATTACAGATGTGAGCCACTGTGTCCAGACTCTTATTTCTTTTCTTAATTTTTAATTTAGAGATGGGGTCTCAATATGTTGCCCTGGCTGGTCTTGAACTGTTGGGCTTAAAGGATCCTTCAGCCTCCCAAAGTGCTGGGATTATAGGTGTGAGTCACCCTGCCTGACCCCCTCATAATTTTTATAGCCTGAACTGGAAACCAAATGGCCATCAACAGGTGAAGGGATAAAGAAACTTCCATCCATACAATGGAATACTACTCAGCAAGAAAAAGGAAAGAACCATTGATAAACAAAGCAATGTGGATGTATTCTGCAGACAGCATGTTGAGGGAAGGAAGCCAGACTCAAAAGGTACATACTCCATGATTTCATTTTTATGAAATTCTAGAACAAGCAAAAGTAAGCTATAGTAACAGAAATCAGATCGGTGGTTGGCTGAGGTGGGGGCAGGAGAAAGCTTCCTGGAGTGCTAAGAAATGTTCTTCATTTTGATCGGGGTGGCGGTTACACAGGGACCTACATTTGTCAAAACACACAAACTGTATACTTACAATGGGTGCATTTTATTTCATGTAATTTATATCTCAATTTACAAAAAGGCTACCGAGAAAAAGCAAAATATGGCACTGAACTAGAGAAGCTGAAAGAGGAGAAGTGGGTGAGTGCCTGTATATAAGATAACTGCTCACTCATGATGTCACCATCCATCCTGCCACAGACTGTGAGCTCCTGAGGGGGTCTGTCATAGCCCAGCCCCAGCCCAGAGCCTGTCACATAGAATGACATCAGGAAATGTCTGCTATGGAATGAAGGCAGGGTGGCTCTATTTCCTCTACATGCCTCCGGTAAGGAAGAATTTTTTCTTCTTCATTTGTTTATTTAATTCTTTTTGTTATAATTAAAAACCATCATACTGGCCGGGCACAGTGGCTCACGCCTGTAATCCTAGCACTTTGAGAGGCTGAGGCAGGTGGATCACAAAGTCAGGAGTTAGAGACAAGCCTGGCCAACATGGTGAAACCCTGTCTCTACTAAAAAATACAAAAAAATTAACTGGGTCTGGTGGCGGGCGCCTATAATCTCAGCTACTCGGGAGGCTGAGGCAGGAGAATCGCTTGAACCCGGGAGGCGGAGGTTGCAGTGAGCCAAGATTGTGCCATTGCACTCCAGCCTGGGCGACAGAGCGAGACTCTGTCTCAAAAACAAACAAACAAACAAACAAAAAAACCCATCATACTTAATTTTGTTAGCTAAGTTGTTTCAATTTGGCCCCTAGGCCCCCTTCGTTAGGGACTTCATTCAGTATGTAAGTGAGATCCTGTGTACTTAACATGCCTCCCATCTCGCCCCGCCCCACTTCCTTATTTTATGACACCGTAAGATGCTCCAGGTTCATTTTGTATTCTCTGTGTCCCAGCTCTAGAATCACCCATTCCTCCAAAAAGTTCTGGTTCTTTTCATTGGAGAATGATATTTAGAAGCCAAGGTCTCTCTGGGCAGTTTGCATTAGAGAATTTGCATTTCTCTGGTTATGAGTAGATCAAGCATTTTTCACACGTGTAAGAGCCATTTGCATCTCCTTTTCTGAGAAGTGACTGTTCGCATCCTTTTTGGCTTTTCTTTTGAATTGTTGTTCTTTAAAAATTGATACATTAAAACACATAAGGCTGGGTGCAGTGGCTCGTGCCTGTAATCCCTGCACTTTGAGATGCTGAGGCAGGAGGATTGCTTGAGCCTGGAAGTTCAAGACCAGCCAGGGCAACATATGGAGACCCTGCCTCTACAAAACATTTTTAACAATTAGCTGGGCATGGTGGTGCACCCCTGTGGTCCCAGCTACTCAAGAGGCTGAAGTGGGAGGATTGCTTGAGTTCAGGAGTTCTAGGCTGCAGTGAGCTATGATTGCACCACTGTACTCCAGCTTGGGCTGAGAGTGTGAGTCCCTGTCTCACTAAAAAAAAAACAAAAACAGCAGACTGAATATTCTCTCTTAGTGGGTACAAAGTTTATCTGTATATCTACGACATACTTTGCTAATTGTGTAATTTAAACCCTCTGCATACTTTTTGTTTTTACTTGATGTATTAACTTATTAAAACAGGTATGTTAAAGCTGCTAACTAAAATTTTAGATTTATCCCTCTGTCCTTACATTTCTTTCTTTTTTGAGGGTGGAAACAGGGTTGCACTCTGTTGCCCAAGCTGGAGTGCAGTGGTGCAATCATGGTTCACTGCAGCCTTGACCTCCCAGGCTCAGGTGATCGTCCCACCTCAGCCTCCAGAATTGCTGGACCACAGGCACACATCACCATGTCCGGCTAATTTTTTTTTTTTTTTGAGATGGAGTTTCACTTTTTTTTGCCCAGGCTGGAGTGCGGTGGTGTGATCTTGGCTCACTGCAACCTCTGCTGCCTAAGTTCAAGCGATTCTCCTGCCTCAGCCTCCTGAGTAGCTGGGATTACAGGTGCCCACTACTGTGCCTGGCTAATTGTATTTTTAGTAGAGACGGGGTTTCACCATGTTGGTCAGGCTGGTCTCAAACTCCTGACCTCAGGCGATCCACCCGCCTCAGCCTCCCAAAGTGCTGGGATTACAGGCGTGAGCCACTGTGCCCAGCCTAATTTTTTGTATTTTTTGGAACAATGGGGTCTCACTAGGTTGCCCAGACTGGCTTCAAAGTCCTGGGCTCAAGCAGTCCACCTGCCTCGACCTCCCAAAGTGCTGGAATTATGGGATGAGCCACTGTGCCCAGGTTGTCCTTGCATTTCTAATAGGTTGCTGTTGTATATTTTTGCAGCTATTTTCCTTCCATTATTGATGTCTAGCTTTATTCTGTTGTAACTAGAGAAGATACTTTGTATAATGTTGATTTTTTTTTTTTTTCGAGATGGAGTTTCACTCTTGTCACCCAGGCTGGAGTGCAATGGCACGATCTTGGCTCACTGCAACCTCTGCCTCCCGGATTCAAGAGATTCTCATGCCTCAGCCTCCCGAGTAGCTGGGATTACAGGCGCCATGCCATCATGCCTGGCTAATTTTTATATTTTTAGTAGAGACGGGGTTTCGCAATGTTGGCCAGGCTGGTCTCGAACTCCTGACCTCAGGCAATCCACCTGCCTTGACCTCCCAAAGTGCTGGGATTACAGGTGTGAGCCCCTATGCCTAGCCCATAATGTTGATATTTTAAAACTTATTGAACTCGTTTTGTGTCCTAACATATGGTCTGTCCTAGAGAATGTTCCATGTGCACTTAAGAAGAATTTGGGGCTGGGCACGGTGGCTCATGCCTCTAATCCCAGCACTTTGAGAGGCTGAGGTGGGTGGATCACAAGGTCAGGAGGTTGAGACCATCCTCGCTAACACGGTGAAACCCCATCTCTACTAAAAATACAAAAAATTAGCCAGGCGTGGTGGCGGGTGCCTGTAGTCCCAGCTATTCGGAAGGTTGAGGCAGGAGAATCGCTTGAACTTGGGAGGTGGAGGTTGCAGTGAGCCAAGATCACGCCACTGCACTCCAGCCTGGGCGACAGAGCAAGCCTCCATCTCAATAAATAAATAAATAAATAAATAAATAAATAAGTAAGTAAAGTAAAAATAAAAAAGAAGAATGTGTATTCTGCTGTTGGGTGGAGTATTCAATGCACACCTCTTGGGTCTAGATGGCTTCTAGTGTTGTTCAGGTCCTCTGTATTCTTCTTCTGCTAGATAGCCTATCCCTTCTCTGCAGTACTGTTTGGATTTGTCGTTTGTGTGCCTGAGCGGCCAGTCTAGGATCTGAGTCCTAGTATACCCTGTAGTTTAGTTCTATGGGACTTTGCTATGCTGTCTAGGGTCAAATCCATGTATACACAGTTTGAGGGTGATCCCGGGGTTCATGGACAACTTGACAGGATCTCTTCTTTCAGCTCTCTCCTGTCCATGGCCTCCCTGACACTTTCAAGTTCCTAGGGGTCCCCTGTTTAGAAAGTGTGGGCTTTAATTTCTCCACTCTGTTTCACACTTCCTGACATTGCTTATGTTTTCAGCAGAGAGCAGTGAGAGGATAGAGAAAAACGCCAAGGGGATTTCCCCCCATACTCTTGGGATTACAGTTCTGCTCAGAGAGAAAGCTTCCCCTGCCTTGGACTTTCAAGTTCCTACTTTTTTTTTTTTTGAGATGAAGTCTCGCTCTGTCGCCCAGGCTGGAGTATAGTGGTGCGATCTTAGCTCACTGCAATCTCCACCTCCCTAGTTCAAGCAATTCTCTTGCCTCAGCCTCCCAAGTAGCTGGGACTACAGGTGCATGTCATCACACCTGGCTAATTTTTTTGTATTTTTAGTAGAGATGGGGTTTCACCATGTTGGCCAGGCTGGTCTCGAACTCCTGACCTCAGGCAATCTGCCTGCCTCAGCCTCCCAAAGTGCTGGGATACAGGTGTGAGCCACCGCGCCCCGCCAAGTTCCTGCTTGTTAAACTGTTGCCATCATTGCCATTGATACTGTCATATTGTCTAGGGGCTGGGGCTGGAGAGAATGATAAAAACAGACTATTTCCACCCACCCTCCCCACTCCCTGATCCGTAAGGGCTCTGCTTCTTGCTCCTTGGACTAGTGTATTTGTTAGCTCAGGCTTCCGTATCAAAATACCACAAACTGTATCACTTAAATGATAGAAAGGAATTGTTTCACAGTTCTGGAGGCTGGATATCCATGATCAAGGTGCTGGCAAATTCAGTTTCTGGTGAGGATCCTCTTCTCAGCTTGTAGTTGGCCTGTACCACTGTCTCCTCACATGGTCTTTCCTCTGTGCCATATTAGGGCTGGGGAGAACACACCCTGGTGTCTTTCCTTATGAGGACACTAATTCTATCAAATCAGGGCCCCATCCTTATTCCCTCACTTAACCTTAACTACTTCCTTAGAGACTCCATCTCCATACTAAAATGAGGGCTTCAGCATATGATTTTTTGGGAGGGGGACACATTCAGTCCATAAAAACTAGGAATAGAAGGTTTCTCTTGGAACTCTTTCTGTCCATACCCAATGTGTAGTTTTGGATTTGGATTACCTATGAGTCCGGGGCAGGAGACACCAAAGGGAAAAAAACCCCAGGAAATTTACTGCTGATTCAGTGGTACTTTACATTCTGGTCTCTTCCCCCAAACTACTTGCTACTATTTGCTTTTCAGAAGCACTAGAGAGCTGCTCCATGCACTCTGTCCAAGGCTTTTTGTTGCATTCATTGCTTTCAGCAGGAAAGATAGAATGTGGTATGCTTCCTCCATCTTCCTCAGAGCTGGCTTTTAAAAATAGTTGCATTTATAACTTTTATGAGTCATTTTGTTATAGGTGTATCTCTTACACAAATTGTGAAGTTAGATTTAGAAAACCTTAACAATCTGATAGTTTCTGTCTTTTATGTTGTTGTTTGTTTGTTTGAGATGGAGTCTCGCTCTGTTGCCAGGACGAAGTGCAGTGGCGGGATCTCAGCTCACTGCAACCTCCGCCTCCTGGGTTCGAGTGATTCTCCTGCCTCAGCCTCCCGAGTAGCTGGGATTATAGGCACGTGCCACCACGCCTGGCTAATTTTTGTATTTTTAGTAGAGATGGGGTTTCACCATGTTGGCCAGGATGGTCTCGATCTCCTGATCTTGTGATCTGCCTGCCTCGGCCTCCCAAAGTGCTGGGGTTACAGGTGTGAGCCACCACACCTAGCCTAAATCAATTTTTCTATTAAAAGACAGAAACTAGGCCACCTAACACTCCACTCGACAACAGAATATACATTCTTCTTAAGTGCATATGGAACATTCTCTGGAACAGACCATATGTTAGGACAAAAAACAAGTGCAGTAAGTTTTAAAATATCAACATTATGGGCTGGGCACAGTGGCTCACACCTGTAATCCCAGCACTTGGGGAGGCTGAGGTGGGTGGATCACTTGAGGTCAGGAAACCCCCTGGCAACAGAGTGAAACCCTGTCTCTTAAAAAGAAAAAGAAAAAGTGATACAGCCATACAATGGAATATTATTCAGCCATAAAAAATGAATGAAGTTATAGAAATGTTTTGGAACTAGATGGAAGTGGTGGTTGCACAACATTGTGAATGTGCTAAAAGCCACTTAAATTTTCTTTTTTTTTTTTGAGATGGAGTTTCGCTGTTGTCACCCAGGCCTGAGTGCAGTGGCACGATCTTGGCTCACTGCAACCTCCGCCTCCTGGATTCAAGCAATTCTCCTGCCTCAGCCTCCCAAGTAGTTGGGATTACAGACATGCGCCACCACGCTCGGCATGTGTATTTTGTAATAGAGACAGGGCTTTACCATATTAACCAGGCTGGTCTCGAACTCCTGACCTCGTGATCCACCCACCTTGGCCTCCCAAAGTGCTGGGATTACAGGCATGAGCCACTGTGCCCAGCCCAGCTCCATTGTTTTCTAATATCTGGAGTGGACTCTGATGTTTGGTTTTTCTCTTTTCAGTGTCATCTTTGTGTTCTCTCTCTCTCAGCTTTTAGGATTTTCTCTTAATCTTTAGAATTCTGATACTTCACCAAGAAATGTGTAGGCAGGTGAGGATGCTTTCCCAGTAAACCTCCTCAACACTTGGTGGGCCCTCTCCCTCCCTTCCCCCCCTCCCCTCCCCTCCCCTCCCCTCCCCTCCCCTCCCCTCCCTTTCCCTTCCCTTCCCTTTTTTCTCCCTTCCTTCCTTCTTCCCTCCCTCCCTCTCTCCCTTCCTCCTTCCTTCTTTCCTTCCTTCCTTCCTTCCTTCCTTCCTTCCTTCCTTCCTTCCTTCCTTCCTTCCTTTTTTCTTTCTCTCTCTTTCTTCTTCTTCTTCTTTTTTTTTTTTGAAACAGGGTCTTGCTTTGTCACCCAGGCTAGAGTGCAGTGGTGCAATCTTGGTTCACTGAAGCCTCGACCTCTCAGCCTTAAGTGATTGATTTTCCCACTTCAACCTCTGGAATAGCTGGGACTACAGGCACACACCAGTATGCCTGGCTATTTTTTTTGTTTTTTTGTAGAGACAGGGTTTCGCCATGTTGGCCAGGCTGATCTCTAACTCCTGAGCTCAAGAGATCCACCTGCCTCGGCTTCCCAAAGTGCTGGGATTACAGGCGTGAGCCACCACACCTGGCCTTGGTGGGTCCTTTCTATAAGATTTTAGTTTTAATTTAACTGAAAATTTTTTTCTGTTTATTTTCTTCTCTTCATTTTCTCACCTCCTGTGACTTCTTTGAGATGGTTGGTGGATAAATCCTCCTAGATTTGTCCTCTATGTCTTTCCTTTTTCCAAAAAAGAAAGTCTGCCTTTTTGTTTGATTTTCTAGATTTCCTTTATTTTTCAAATCATGAATTGGCATCTTAAATTATGTCTATTCTATTATTCAACCCCTCTGTTAAATTTTAAAATCTTGGCTGGATGCAGTGGCTCACGCCTGTAATCCCAGCATCTGGGAGGTTGAGGCGAGTGGATCGCTTGAGGTCAGGAGTTCAAAAACAGCCTGGACAACATGGTGAAACCCCGTTTCTACTAAAAAAAAAAAAAAAAATTAGCCAGGCAAGGTGGCAGGCGCCTGTAATCTCAGGTATTTGGGAGGCTGAGGCAGGACAATCGCCTTTTGAACCGGGGAGGTGGAGGTTGCAGTGAGCCGAGATCGCGCCACTGCATTCCAGCCTGGGCAACAGAATGAGACTCTGTCTCAACAACAACAACAAAAATTCAAAATCTTTGTTGTAGTTTCCCACACTCCTACCCCAAGAACTCTTGTTTGCTGGTTGCCCTTTTTGAGTCTCTTTTGTTTGACGGACACAGTATCCATTTTTATTCTGTGTGTATTAATTAGGCTTTTTGCTGAATCTGCATTTCAACCAGATGTGTAAGTGACATGCCCCACACCCAGGCATTCCCCGCTCCAGACAGGTACTTACCTGTTGTAGTTTTGTTCTGAAGGGGCATCTTCCTACAGCCCATGTCCCTGTCCTGGGGTCCTCTTCTTAGCACGACACCTGAAGTCTCGCTCAGTCCCAGCCCAGCCCCCACTTAATGCTCATTATATCCTGGGATTCGCAGAAACCCTGCCTGCTCACAAGTATCACCCCGGGAGTTGAGAGGAGTGACCAAATTCGTTTAGGAAAGTTCACACTTTTCCACAGGATTCTGAGCATAAGTCATATTTAGCTTCCTTTGTTAGGTAAAATTTATATACAACGAAATGCACAGATCTTAAGTATACTATTATTGAATGTTTTGACAAATGTGTACACCTGTGTGACCAGCTCCTCCAATAAAGAGATGAAATTTCTGGTACCCACAAAAGCTCCCTTATGTCTCTTTGGAGATGTAAAATGAAAATAAAATACTCAGGACCCCGATTCACTGTGCCAAAAGAAAAAAATTAAGCTGAGAGCTGAGTCATGCAAGAAGCCGCCTTTCCTTTTGTTCCTAAGCGGAGAGCTACAGATGAAAAGTGAAATATCCCCACAGGTAGCTGCTCTATGTTCATCTTATGTCAAATGCCAATTTACTGAGTGCCAGAAGACGACATCATTCACTCTTCCCCTACCTGCTCCTTTTCTCTCGCAACTTGTGGATTCAGTAACTTGACTATACCCTTTCTCTTTCCCTTTCAGCCCACTTTTCCCCTTTAAATGTTGAAGCCCTCAAAATCACATTTGCATGATTTGGAGAAAGGCACAGACCTGTTTCTGAGGCATTGTCCTTAACTGTGGCACATTTTTTTTTTTTTTTTGAGACAGAGTCTTGCTCTGTCGCCCAGGCTGGAGTGCAAGTGGCACAGTCTCAGCTCACTGCAACCTCCACCTCCCGGGTTAAAGCGATTCTTCTGCCTCAGCCCCCAGAGTAGCTGGGACTACAGGTGTGTGCCACCACGCCCGGTGAATTTTTGTATTTTTAGTAGAGACGGGGTTTCGCCTTGTTGTACAGTCTGGTCTCAAACTCCTGGGCCCAAGTAATCTGCCCACTTCGGCCTCCCAAAGTGCTGAGATTACAGGCATGAGCCACTGGACCTGGCCAAAATAAACTTCTAAATCATTTGTGGCCTGTGTCTGATACTTTTTGGGTTACATAATCAATCCCCAAGCAACCACTGTTTTCTTTCACTGTGTTTTTGCCTATTCTTGAGCTGCTTAGAAATAGAATCATATGGTATGTTTCTATAATGTGAAATCCTTCCTTGTTGTTGTATTCATAATTTTTTTTTTTTTTTTACTGCTGAGTAGCGCATTCCGTTTTCTGAATGTAGCACATTTACCTCCTTTTGAACATGTGGCTCTTTCTAGTTTTTGGCTGTTATGAACATTCTAGTATACCATTAATCTTGGCTAAATACACAGGAGAAGAATTCTGGGTCATGTGGCAGGATAGTGTGCATTTTCGAGTTTTTCTCTACAAAGCTAGAGGTAGGTGTGCCTCACACTGCCTGGCCTGCAGGGGGTGCTGTGAGGCTACAGAGGGCACAGTGGACTTGAAGGGTAGAGGAGCCTGGGGCCACCCCAAGTTCCAAGTCTTCACCCCTAGAGGCCGCCGGCTGCCCGTCTCCCCACCTGAAGGACCTGCAGGGGCCTCCTTCCTCCGGCACACCTTTGCGGCAGCAGCTAAGCACGTGGCCTTCTCACAGTCTTCAGTGATCCCCTTGGCCCAAGTCATGATCATGTCCCCAAGGCTCAGTGGACCCTCCCAGCTTGTCTCCCAGGCTGGGCTCGGGGCTCCACGCTTCCTCCTACAGACCCCCTTCCAGCTCCTCATGGATCAGTTTGGGGCCTGGCTTTCCTCTCATGGAGACAACCCTTCCCCTGCCAGGATGGCTGGACTGTCCAGTGAGAGTAGGGCCTTCTCTGGTGGAAAGATTTGCAAGGCCTACATGTGGGGACTCCAGGCCTTATGCTCAGGTCATCAGTGGAGGGAGACACTCCAGGTCCCAGAGGGAAACAGCCCCTAGGCTCCTTCTGTGCCCACCCTGCTCAGCCCATATGCCAGCCTGACTCAGGCCCTTGGAGGCCCTGAGCCCTGAGAAGTTGACACCCCCTGCCCTCCTCACTTCGACTGGAGTGAACCTCAGTGAGGATCAATACTAAATTGCAGGCCGGGCATGGTGGCTCACGCCTGTAATCCCGGCACCCTGGGAGGCTGAGGCGGGTGGATCACCTGAGGTCAGGAGTTCAAGACCAGCCTGGCCAACATGGTAAAGCCCCATCTCTACTAGAGATACAGAAAATTAGCCATGGTGGCAGATGCCTGCAATACCAGCTACTCCAGGAGGCTGAGGCAGGAGAATTGCTTGAACCTGGGAGGTGGAAGTTGCAGTGAGTCGAGATCGCGCCATTGCACTCCAGCCTGGGTAACAAGGGCGAAACTCTGTCTCACCAAAAAACAAAAACAAAAGAAAACAAAACAAACAAACAAAAAACTAACCTAAAAACTAAACTGCAAGGAAGGCCAACAAACTTATTTTTCTCATAACAATTGCTTGGATGCTTTTTTAAAAAAGTAAAATTAAAATAATCAGTGTGAACAAAATGATCCTTTTGTTTTCTAGTTTCTTGTCTTCCTCTGCCCCCCGCGCCCTGGCTCCCTGCCCCTGCCAGTTGGTTGGGGTCACTAGCCAGCAACACCTACACTTCTGGTCCCCCAGGCCCTTGGTGCCCAGTAGCCTGGGAGCACTTCAGGAGCCTTGGCTCCCAGGCCCTGCCCTGGCCTTGCCCTCTGCACCCAGTCAGTAACTTTTGCTGAATGAACAAAATAATGCTTACATCAACTTTAGGCTTTTAGAATCCATTAATCCATTCTTTTCCAAGCAAAGGTGGTAATGAAAATGGAAAAGAAAACCATTCTAGAAAGAAGGAAGAGAGTGGAAACGTAGTGCTGTAAAATACACTGCCGTTTCAGACACCAGGAGCCTCCTCCAAGTCATTTCTTTCCCTTTGCTGGCTCTGGTGGCTTGGCAGGTTCTGGTGGTTTGGCAGGTTCTGGTGGCTTGGCGGGTTCTGGTGACTTGGCGGGTTCTGGTCCCTTGCCCTGCTGGGGTCCTTTTTCCTTTCCTGGAGGAGGAACCAGCATATGCTTTTTGACCCTCTTGCCTTTGAAGTGGTTTCTTTGAAGACACACATCGATAAAAGCAAAAACTCCAGCTACACCAATAAGAATCTGGAAAACAAAACGGTCCTCATGACTTTTGCTTTTCATTCCAAAGGTGGTGAGTTTCCCTCCTGGTTTCTCATTCATCAGGGGGTGCTGTTTCACACGTCCCCCATGTCCCCTCAAATGTCAACCATCCCCTAGAGGCTAGGAGCGTGCCTACTCCCTCAGCCTCTGCCTTCTCCACTCCCCCATCCCGCCATCTCATCTCTGTTTCTTTTCTCTCTTGAAACCCAGCCAGAGTGGGACTGTTTGCTCTGGGGTCGGCAGCTACAGGAAGGAACTTGGGCTGGCTCCCCGGACATCATCTTTGTTTAAATGGTGGCTCCATTGGAAACATCTGTCTACTTTACTTTTTTTTTTCCTTTGAGACAAAGTCTCGCTCCGTCGTCTGGGGTGGAGTGCAGTGCTGCAATCTCTGCTCACTGCAAACTCTGCCTCCTGGATTTAAGTGATTCTCCTGCCTCAGCCTCCCAAGTTGCTGGGATTACAGGCATGTGCCACCATGCCAGGCTAATTTTTGTATTTTTAGTAGAAAATACATTTTCTACTAAATTTTGTAAATTTTGTATTTTTGTATTTCACCATGTTGGCCAGGCTGGTCTCAAACTCCTGACCTCAGGTGATCCACCCGCCTCGGCCTCCCAAAGTGCTGGGATTATAGGCATGAGCCACTGCGCCCGGCCTACTTAAATTTTAAACTTTGCTTTGATCCCAAGATTTTTGTGAAAAATAAAGAAGCCCTTTCCTTAAACAGAGGACAACACCCATCCTCCAAAAGAGGTGAATTCAGAGCAAATGCACGGCCCAGCATGGAAAGACTCACCACAGCAAGTAAGTAGTGAAGATTCATGGATCGCCGACTTCTCACAGCAAAGACCACGGCTCCCACAAGGAACCCACAGGCAAACAGGTCATTGAAGAGGTCCTGAAGGTGGAGAGGTGAGTCAGCCTCAGCCAAAGCCAGGGTCCCCATCAACAAACACTGCACCCTGGCTAGCTTCTTCCAAATGAATGATTTGCAAACTTCCACCTGATTTTAAAATGTATGCATAAAGATAAACACACCCCAGGCTAGGTGGACATATCTGTGGCCCTCCAGCTAGGCTTTTTAAATTGAAACCTAAAAAAGTCCAGGATGCTAAAATGCCCTCGTGCTGAAGCCTGTGAAGTCACCAGCCCCCTCTTCTACCATATCTCTGTGAAATCACACATTTGGTTTCTGCCTATGTCTCCTCCCACCAATACTCATTTATTATTTTTATTTTCTACTTTTTGAGACAGGGCCTTACTCTGATTATGCAGGCTGGAGTGTGGTGGCACAATTTCTCACTGCAGCCTCGACCTCCTCAGGCTCAGGTGATTCTCCCACCTCCGCCGCCTGGGCAGCTGCGACTACAGGTGTGTGCCACCAAGCCTGGCTAATTTTTTTTTTTTTTTTGTATTTTTAGTAGAGGCGGTGTTTTATCATGTCATCCAGGCTGGTCTTGAACTCCTGAGCTTAAGCAATCCTCCCCACCTCAGCCTCAGCTGGGACTATAGGCGCCTGCCACTGTGCAATTAAAAAAATTGTTTTTGTAAGCTGGGCGCAGTGGTGCACACCTGTAATTCCAGCACTTTGGGAGGCCAAGGCGGGCGGATCACCTGAGGTTGGGAGTTCAAGACCAGCCTGACCAACAGGGAGAAACCCTGTCTCTACTAAAAATACAAAATTAGCTGGGCGTGGTGTTGCATGCCTGTAATCCCAGCTACTCAGGAGGCTGAGGCAGGAGAATCACTTGAACCCGGGAGGCAGAGGTTGCGGTGAGCCAACATTGTGCCATTGCACTCCAGCCTGGGCAACAAGAGCAAAACTCCATCTGAAAAAAAAAAAAATTGTTTTTGTAGAGGCAGAGCTTCCCTATGTTGCCCAGGCTGGTCTCCAAGTCCTGGACTCCTGGACTCAAGTGATCCTCCTGCCTTGGCCTCCCAAAGTGTCGGGATTATAGGTGTGAGCCACTGTACCTGGCATATGATGTCTTCTGTTGAAGTTTTAATTTTAATGGGATACATAGCCTGTCTCTCTCCCTCCCTTCCTCTGTCCACAAATCCCAGGGACATTTATTGAATATCCTATTCAACTGTTTTATAATGCTACCTCCGTCATATACCAAGTTGCCATATGTTTGTAGATCTATTTCTGAATTCTCTTTTCTATTCCTGTATTAGTCTACTCAGGATGCCATAATAAAATATCCCAGACTGGGTGGCTTAAACAACAGACATTAACTTTCTTGCAGTTTTGGAGGCTGAAGTCCATGAGCAAGGTGCCAGGAAATTCAGTTTCTGGTGAGGGCTCTCTTCCTGGCTTGCAGATGGCTGTCTTCTCACTACGTTTTCACATGGCCTTTCTTTGATGCGTGTGTGTGTATGTGTGTGTGCATGTGTGCATGTGTGTGTGTGTAGAGAGAGCAAGACGGAGAGAGAATTCTCTGCTCTCTTCTTATAAAGATACTGGCTGGGCATGGTGGCTCACACCTGTAATCACAGCACTTTGGGAGGCCAAGGCAGGCAGATCACCTGAGGTCAGGAGTTCAAGACCAGCTAGGCCAACATGGCAAAACGCTGTCTCTAGTAAAAATACAAAATTAGCCGGGCGTAGTGGCCCATGCCTGTAATCCTAGCTACTCAGGAGGCTGAGGCAGGAGAATGCTTGAACCGGGAGGTGGAAGTTGCAGTGAGCTGAGATTGTGCCACTGCACTCTAGCCTGGGTGACAAGAGCAAAACTCTGTCTCAAAACAAACAAACAAAAGACACTTATTTGATCAGGGCCCCAATGTTCTGACCTCATTTAACCTTAATTACCTCCTTAGAGGCCCATCTTCAAGTACAGTACAGTGGGGGTTAGGGCCTCAGCATATGATTTTGCAGAGTGGGAGACACAAACATTCAATCTGTAACAATTTTGTTAGTCTTCTTGTCAATCCCTGAGCTAGTACCGAAGCTTTATGGTAAATCTGATATCTTGTTGGATAAGTCCATCCTTGTTAGTATTTTTTCTTCTTCCGTAAGAATTTTAGAATCACCTTGTAAAGTTCCATGAAAAACCCACGTTAGGTTGAAATTTTATTTAATTTATAGATTAATTCAGAATTGAATTGACATCTCTATGATAATAAGTTTTCATATTTGTGAATGTGGAATGTTTCTCTATTTACATTTTCCTTTGATGTCCATTAATAAAGTCTTATAATCTCTATGTAGCATCTTACATATTTTTCAGTAGGTTTATTCTTAGACACCTTGTAGTTTGTGTTGCTGTTTTAAGTGGTTTCTTTTAAAGAGCATTTTTTTTTTTTTTTTGACACAGTCTCGCTCTGTCACCCAGGCTGGAGTGCAGTGGCTCCATCTTGGCTCATGGCAACCTCTGCCTCCTGGGTTCTAGCGATTTTCATGCCTCAGCCTCTCGAGTAGCTGGGATTACAGGCATGCACCACCACGCCTGGTTAATTTTTGTATTTTTAGTACAGACGGTGTTTCACCATGTTGGCCAGGCTGGTCTGGAACTCCTGGCCTCAAGTGGTCCGCCCACCTCGGCCTCCCAAAGTGCTGGGAGTACAGGTGTGAGCCCCCGTGCCCAGCCAAAAAATCCTATGTTTCTCATTGTTCATTGTTGGTATTCAGGAACACTACTGCTTTTGTGTCTGGTAACCTTGTGGAACTCAATCAGTTCTAGTGATTTGACTGTAGATTCTCTTAGATTTTCTGTGTAGATAATTCTATTAGATTTTTCCTCTTCTCAATCTCTATACCTTTTGTTTTTCTTGTCATATTGAACTAAGGTCTCCATCACAATGTTGAATAGAAGAGAAGCTAGTAAGCATCTCTAAGGAAATGCTCCTGAAATGTCACCTAAAATACAGTTTGTGTAGGTTTGGATAGATGTCTATTTTATTTTATTTTATTTATTTATTTTTTGAGATGGAGTCTCACTCTGTCGCTCAGACTGGAGTGCAGTGGCGCGATCTCGGCTCACTGCAAGCTCTGCCTCCCGGGTTCACGCCATTCTCCTGCCTCAGCCTCCCGAGCAGCTGGGACTACAGGCACACATCACTGTGCCTGGCTTCTTGACACCTCTTTTATTATTTTTTAGACAGGGTCTCACTCTGTCACTCAGATTGGAGTGCAGTGGCACCATCAGAGCTCTCTGTAGCCTTGACCTCCTGGGTTCAAGCCATCCTTCCACCTCAGCCTCCTGAGTAGCTGGAACAACAGGCATGTGCCACCATGCTTGGCTAATTTTTAAATTTTTCTGTAGAGACAGGGTCTCCTTATGTTGCCCAGTCTGGTCTCAAACTCCTGGACCAAAGGGACCCATCCACCTCAGCCTCCCAAAGTGCTGGGATTACAGGTGTGAGCTACCACACCCAGCCTGACCACCCTTGATGGATGTTCTCACTCCATGTTCTGTCTCAATCTCTTTCTTATTTTCTCTCTCTCTGTGTGCTGTGTTCTGGGTAATTTCCCCATACCTTTCAGTTAACAGTTCCCTCTTCAGCTATGTCTGATCTGTTTTTGAATTCATCTATTGACATTTTTATTTCAATAACTATATTTTCTATTCTAGACACTGTACTTTTTAAAAATCTATTTTGTCCTCATAGTGTCTTACTCTTTTCTCAGGACTCTTATGTCTATAATCCCTTAAAATATATTATTATTTTCAGACAGCTCTTCTATTATCTCATATTCTCAGGATTCTAATCCATTTGTTGTGTTTGTTGATTCTTAGTAATGGGGATTTTTTAAAATCAGGTGTTTAGTAGTTTTGAATTATTAGTTCATTTTTGACAAGGTTTTCCCCCCACCCCCACTGTGAGAATCTCTTCATGCCTTGATTGTGATTTTGCATTTCTTTCTATCAGGAGTCCAAGGATATCATCAGGATGCCATCAGACTGGGATCATCCCAGGGATGAAGGTTTCTGGGCTGCATGAAGGTTTCTAGGCTGCAGGTAACAAAAATTCAAACTCCAGTCTGTACAAAGGGCAGGTTTAAGGTTTCTATTTCTCAAGGAAGACTTCCTTTCTGCCCACTCAAAGCTCAGGCAGAGATGAACATGTTTTCTTATTCCTCTGTGTTGGGAATAAGAAGGGTATGTGTCTCTGTCCATCTTTTCCCTAAGGAGGTAGTCTTTTCAGGGTGCTGGCTTTATACAGGGTTTTCAGTTCTAAATTCCCACTTTGCTTAGGATCAAGGCCTTATTTCCTGATTTGAGAGTGCATGAAAATCCATGCTCTAGGTTCCTGAGACAATACCTCATGGACCATTCCCACTCATACTTTGCAGCTTATGTGATCACTGCCCTGTTTTCCACTTCTGGCGCTTATGTATTTTCATTGCTTTTTTGCCAACTCATTCATTCAGTTAAAGCAATACTGGTTACATTTCCCCTGGTATTTTTAGGTAAGCACAGCAGGAAGATGTTCAGGGTTCATTGGTTTTTCATCTTGCTGGAACTAAAAATGTCTTCTCAGGCTCCTTGTTTAGGAGCTTGTCCTCTGCCTGTCCTTTTACCTTGTCCTCTGCTTGTCCCTTTTCTGAGAGTCCTTATTTGGCCCTCCTGTCCTTTCTCTCTGTATTGGAGGTCCTCATCTGCCTCACCAAGACCTCTGGATCCCTGGACCCTAATAGCTTTTAACAAGAAGGCAGGATGAAATGTACTCATAAAGCTAAGTTTGAAGCTTTTTTCTGCTACTTACCAGCTGAGTGACCTGGGGGCAAGTTACTTGGCCATTCTAAGCGAATTTCCTCATGTGTAACGTGAGTGAAACAGTGAACAAGAGGGCTCTGGAGGCAGGCTGTGAATGTGCAATGAACAAAGGGACTTGAGAATTGGGGTCTTCATTGACTGGCAAAGGGTTAGGTGGGTGTGCCCTGTGGTTACACAGGTGATGGGCAGGGATTCAATTCCATGAGTCCTCAGGCATGGTGTCAAGCAATTTACATTTAATCCTCAGGATTGAATGTCAATTCTGCAAGGAATATGACTGTCTCATGTTACAGATGAGGAAACAGGCTGGAAATGGTTTAGTAACTTGCCCAGTTCTGTCTCTTTCCGCTAGACGACTGCTTTGGGCTGAACATCCTTCTGATCTAAACATCCTTTATAGGGATATTCATTGGAGACCTAACGCTGCTTTAGAAGTGATTTTTTTAAAAAATTCCCATTTTGTTTTATTTTATTGACTTATGGGAGAGTAATTTTCTTCTTTGAATTTTGGGAATGGGGTCCTTCTGGGGTGATCTCCTGTCAAGGTGAGCTGGAACAAGAGTTCGGAGGAACAACTGGTTGCTACACCTCCCCTTCCCCTAAAGAGAACAAAGGCTCAGGCCCTCTTTGACCACCAGGTAGGTAAGAGTTCCCCACTCTCACTCCAACACACAAATGGGCTTTTTTGGAGCATTTTCTGCCTAGCTACCCCTCTTGTACCCAGCTGCCTCTGCCTGGGCCCCACTGATGTTCTGAGTCCCTGACCCAGGCACAGATATGGGAGGTGAGGTGTGTCTCTCTGTTTGGTGACTTTCCAGGTGCCAAGACACACCTGATCAGCATTCTGGATGCAGGCACTCCCCATCGCCCCTTACTTACAGAAATGGGCCACAGGATGAAGGGTATGTATCTATGAATGGCAAAGCTGTACAGTAAGATGAAGAAGCTGAAGATGGATATCTCCATGGTGATGATAAGCCTCAAGATGGGGTGCACGGTGAGTGAGGACAACAGTATCATTGCCGCTATTAGGCAGCCCTGCAGTGAGACATAGACACCTGAGCCAGCAGCAAGGGCCTCTCACCATCTCTCTGAGGACCCCTGGAGCCTACTCCTCCTTCCCCCCACCCTCGGCCAAGGCCCCCCACCCAGGGATACCAGTTTAGCTCACCAAACTCAGAATCTTCATCTCAGCGTGCCCCAAGAGCCAGAACTCTTTATTGCTGTCTTTTAATTCCCACCGGTAGCGGCGACACCCCTTCCTCGTGCCCACTTCGTGCTTGGGCTGCACCGCCTTTTGAGGTTTGTCCGATGGCTCCTTATCATCCTTCTTGTCTTCCTCGGGTTTGGCCCCGGGTGGAGGTGGAGCTGGCGCTGGCTCTGGCTTGGCCCCCTTTGCCGCCTTAGGTGCCATGACTGACTTGGTGCCCTTGGCTTCTCACAGCTGGCCTGTTTCTTCTCTCTCCTGCTGTTCTTGGGTAGGCCAGGCCTACTAGAGTGCCTGGTGTCCACCGAGCGGCTCAGAGGGCGCGCTCAGCTAACTGCCAGGACCACCGAATGCCAACTCCCGCCCCCTCTCCACGCGCGCCCGTCTCCTCGCGCAGCTCCCATCCGCCCGGCAGCGGCCGGATCCGCCCACCCTCCACGCGCCGGCCCCCGACGGGCCCCACCTCCGTTCCCAACCCGCCAGTCCCACCTCCGCGCGGAGCTGCCCTCGCGGTCCCATCCCGGCCTCTCCAGGTGGCCCCAGGTCTGTAAGCCGCCGCTCCGCTGCGGGGTCGGGGGGCTGCGAGCACCGGGTCACCGCCCTGAGCTCCGCGGGCGCAGTGCCAAGCGCAGGAAAATACAACGCAACTTTCACACAAGGCAAAGAGAGGAAGCAGGTGTTCTCGATAAAAGCAGCAGCCCTAATTTTATGGTCACATTTAGGCTGGAATGGGTGACAGCATGCGAGCTCGGGGGTGGGCTCGGAGGCAGCGATTCGACAGACACGTTCATCTGATAGGGCGCGGGGCTGGCTTCAGGCGGGCCTCTGCGGGGCGTCGGGGCCGGTTTCGGGGTAGGCGTCTTTGGCGGGGGAAAGCTTGCTTTCAAATTCGACTCCCAGGAATCTTTTCAAGTTAGTCCTCATCTTCTTGGTGACCACAAACGCATCGATGCAACACACGATTACCGCTGTGAGACACAGGGACTGTCAGATACAAGACCATATGCGGGAAGGAAAGACGGGGTTATTTTGCAGCTCGGTAGCAACCCCTCGAACCTACCCCTATCCAGGGTGGGCGCTGCGGGTGGCCTCCTGTCCCCTCTGACCCTTCACTACTTTCTTGGCGCCTGCCCAATTGGCTGCTGCAGGCAGATTCTGCCTTTCCCAGAAAAAGGGATTTTGGAAATGGGGGATTTTGTTGCCAGTAGTAGCCTCGCTTGATGTCTGAGGCACCAGGAAAGGACTAGGGAAGGGCAGTGGCTTCAGGTAGGGGTAGGTCCTGAGAAGGCCTCTCCGTGGAAAGACTTTTGGACTATGTTTGCAAAGGGCAGGAAGGAGTTCCTAAGGGGAGGAGGAGAACCCAGGCACTGAACTAAGGTCTGTAAGGAATCTGGTGTGGCCAGGACCTCCGGAGCCGCTGAGAAGGGGGCAGAGTTGAGGCTGGAGAGGTGCAGGATCTGGGACTCTATCAAGAGGTCAGGTGTGAGACTCAGAAAACCTACTTGCAGTGGCCATGAAGTGAATGGAAAGTGAACCAGGCTGGAGGCAGGAAGACCAGTGAGTGGTGGGGTGGGATGCTGCCATCCAGATAAGAAATGGAGACCTGGGGGTGGGAACCCCTGGCAGTAGAAGGAGTGATTGCGGAGTCAGCCGATGGGGACCAGGGGCTGATGGCACGGATATTCCCCTGTGTACTTCGGGACTCTTGACAACCTTGGATGTTTCTCTTTATGGTCACTTAATTCCTAGCTGCTTAATGAGCTTTTCCTAGGTATGTCTTGCGCCAGCGAATCTGTGAGCTTTCCCAAAGGGGAAGGGGCTCTATCCCCAGCACTGAGCTCATGTCTGGCACAATCAATGGGATTGACAGATATTTATTGATTATAGAATGAATTCAAATAAACTCTTTTTCTGCATTAATTTCTGTTCTCATTGTTTAACTTCTTGAACCAAAGCCCTACCTCCCCTCCCAACCCCCTGAATCTTCCAAGCATTTGATCTGCCATTTCTTTTGAGTCCCAGTTTGTCCCAGTCTTGTGACCCAGAGCAAGGTATTTAACCTCAGTTCCTATATCTGTACAAATGAGAGTTGTAAAGATTAAGTCAGAGTGTGCCCCCCTTGGTGCAGGGCATATACTGGGCACTTCAACATGTGGCAGGTTCCTTCCTTCCTTCCTTCCTTCCTTCCTTCCTTCCTTCCTTCCTGAATAGGCTGGATTACCCACTTTAGACAGTGCACTTTTTCCCCCTTACAATCTCTCTTATTATTTGTCTTTAAAATACAATTCTCTAGTCCAGAAAATCAAAGTCCTATTTATAGACAAAAAGATCTTGCTTAACATTTCAAAAATAGTGTCTACAATTCTCAAAAGGGGTTTAGCAGACTCTTGTTTTTGTACCTATTTGGAGAACACATGTTAGAATTAAGATTTTCATGAGCTCAGAGTTTGTGCAACTTCATATCACCTGAAGAAGTCAGTGCAAGAAGTATGTGGGTGGCAGTGGGGATTTTGCTTGGTTAATGATATAATGGGGTCTGCCAATTTCCCTTTTCAAAGTCTTGGAATACTGATCTTAAATGGAGTCATGAAGGCCTCTACTTACCCCCCCGACATAGAATAAATGCCTTCTTTTCTTTTCTTGCATGGCCAAGATGGCAACTACTGAAAGGAACACAGCTGTAATGATACTGTTGGTAAGATCCTGTAATAAAGAATTGAAAATTATCAAGTTTACACAAAAATATAATTTCACAAATATTTAAACTGGTCAATTACACATCTGAGAATAGATGCCTTTAAAAAACTTTCCATTTGATTAAGATGAGGAGGAAACCTCAGAGGCATAATTCTTACATCATCCAGAGACATGAGTTTATGTGATTTTAAGATCCTAGATATGACTTTGTCTGTAGAAATGGGTTTATTTTCATTAAAGAATACCATTAGAAAAAAAGCTGACAACTTTTTCCATAAAGGGAATAGGAAAGTGAGCATGAAAAAACCTGGTAGTCAAGGGGCCTAGCCCAAACTGGCCCTCCATAAATGAGATTTTTTTGGGAAGTCTTGTATTTTTTTTAATGTAAATTCTGCATTCTATTCCATAACTCATTTGTTTTAATATAAAAATAAAATTTTAGATGAGCACTTTAATTATTGGTTTACTTCTTCTCCCAAATCTGCAGGTAAAGCCAACGCTCTGGAAATTGGGCCACATTTATTCTGTGAGTTCATGTGTCCCAAGAGCATATGAACTCATCTGAGGAGCAGGCCTGATATTCTGGAGTGAATATTTTTTGCTCTTTCCTGAAACATGGCCAGAACTGGGTGTGCCCTGACATCTGCAGGCTCATTGTGCTCCTTCTTCTGGGTTTCAATTGGATTTCAGTCCTGAGTTTTTTTTTTTTTTTTGAGACACAGTTTCGCTCTTGTCGTCCAGGCTAGAGTGCAATGGTGCGATCTTGGCTCATTGCAACCTCCGCCTCCCAGGTTCAAGCAATTTTCCTGCCTCAGCCTCCCGAGTATGTGGGATTACAGGTGCCGGCCACCACGCCCAGCTAATTTTTGTGATTTTTAGTAGAGACGCGGTTTCTCCATGTTGGTCAGGGTGGTCATGAACTCCTGACCTCAAGTGATCCACCCGCCTCAGCCTCCCAAAGTGCTGGGATTATAGGCATGAGCCACCACGCCCGGCCAGTCCTGAGTTCTTTAACTGCTAGCCCAACCTGCTTCTTTGTGTGCTGAAATGAAGAGTGAGGATGAGTGGGTGGCAGTGCCCTCCTGGGTGAGCAGTGGCTGGGTTTCCTTAGCAAAATAATAATGGAAGAACGAGTACACAGTGTGTCAGTGGCAGCAGTGTATGGCTAGGGGCAAAAGCCTGGAGGACATAACCACAATATGGGCCAGACAGCTAATCTGAATAGCTTAAGTCTTTGAGTCTTGATGGTCTGCCTTGGTAAGGCAGCCTTTCTGGCACACTCGTCCAAACACATCAAGGAGCACTGCCATCCAGTGTATGGTATCATGGAATCCCACAATGGCTCCAATGGAACTCTTTGATGTGCCAAGCATTTCCCAGTCCATCATTTAACCTCATTTAACCCTCACAAAGCAGCCTCCAAAGTCAGAATTGCCATCATCCCCAGTTTACAGAGGACATGGTGGAGGCTTGGAGTTTTTCAATTGCCTAGGATTGAATAATGGGTGGAATCAGAACTCAACTCACTATTGCCTCCCATCAGGGACACCCAGATAAGGAGGAAATGAGCTATTCTCCTAGTCTGGAAGTGCAGCATCCAATCCATCTTTGGGATTTTCTGTGGAATGGGTCTGGAGGGTCAAAATGATACAGCACCAGTCAGTTGAGTATTTTTGTCAATGATCTCTTTTGGCCTGCCAATTCCTAGATTGGGCATATTTTATCACCCATCTGCCAACTTGCTAATTTGTAATATGGGGATAATGACTGAGGTTCATTGGGTCTGAGGATTAAATGGCATAATGAATCTGAAAGCATCTGATAACATGCCTGGCATCTAGTAGCTGGTAGGAGTGCATCAAAATGTAGGTTCATATCTGCCCTCAAAATGTTAACAGATAGTAAACTCTCTGCAAACTCCAGATGTTCTTCCTATTGGGGCTGGCGACCGAGGAGCCCTCTTGTGGAATGTGACTTGCCTCTTGAAAAGGCACTAATGCCTACTGTTTTGGTGCCTGGTAGTTAATGCTGGAACAGGGGTATGTAGCAGGGCTGGTGGAGGTTGGAAGTAAGTCCCAGCTGGGTTCTGCAGGCTGAGCGAGAGGTCTGCCCATAGTGGGCAGGCCTGACTGAGGCAGGTACAGTGGTTTGCAGCTTTGCAGGAAGCTTACACCTGAGGATTGTATAAACCAAGGTAGTAAAAGATGTGAACAAGGATTCTTACAACTGAGAAGCAGAGTATAAACTTCAAAAGTCAAATATTCTTTTTTAAAAACTGCTCTCTGTTGGCCAAAATATCTGTATAACCAGAGCTCAGTTTCTCTGACCACTAACCAGCTGTGGTCTTAGATTACAAGAATTTGAACAAAAGCACATCAATAATGATAATAATAAACCAACCACAGAGCAGGCCCAGCTAGTCTTTGACTTCCTGTCATAGTTTTCTCTCCTTGTTGGACTATGGACATTATAGTTTACTGTGGTCCTTACTTACAAAGAAGCGCTCTCCTGAATTGTCCGTTGGAGCTAAGGTTCGCCTTGCATCTAACATTTCTATTGTAGCTAGCTCACATTTATTGAGCACTTGCTGTGCCAATGTGTTAATATGTGATCTCATTTGATTCTCACAACAAACTCTCATTATCCCCAGTTTACAGATTCGTAAGCAACTTGCCCAGGGTTGTTCAGCCAGTAAGTGGCTATGACCTTGGGCAGTCTGATTTGAGTGCCTATGAGCCTTCTTCCTGCTAACCTCCTCCCTTTTGCCTTACACACAGACCCTCTTATTTGCCTCATCTGGGCAGAGAGACAGATATCCCTGATGGCTGTGTTAAAATTGCAGCTGAGCTTGGCCATGTGCGGGAGGACTTCCACTTTCCTCATAAATACCATCCTTACTTGTTATATTTTTCTTTCCCCACTAAATACCTTATTGACTCAAGTAGACTTCTCTGACTAAAATGAGAAATGTGTTTTTTCTTGACAATTTTTCCATAAAGCTTCCAAACTATTCTCTGAGATATTAAAATCATGTAGAATTATAAGTGGGAAAGAGAAAGATGCCTTAATGGTGAGTGCTTATTATTTAAAAAAAAAAAAACACTGAATATTAGGAAAAAAGTCAAACAGGCCAGGCACGGTGGCTCATGCATGTGATCCCAGCACTTTGGGAGGCTGAGGTGGGTGGATCACCTGAGGTCAGGAGTTCGAGCCCAGCCTGGCCAACATGGTGAAACCCTGTCTCTATCCAAAATATAAAAATTAGCCAAGCGTGGTGGCACATGTCTATAATCCCAGCTACTCAGGAGGCTGAGGCAGGAGAATGGCTTGAACCTGGGAGGTGGAGCTTGCAGTGAGCCGAGATCATGCCACTGCACTCCAGCCTGGGCAGCACAGTGAGACTCCATCTCAAAAAAAAAAAAAAAAGAGAAAAACATTAAACATGATTTGTTTCACAAAATGTAGTATTTGTAATAGGAATTTATAAACAATGAATATTATCTGGTATTCAACTAACTGCAACTCTCATTGGTTTCATTTTTTGTTTTGTTTTAGTTTAAAAGTTTTATTCCTTTTAAAAAATTGCTTTCTGTTGGCAAAAACATCTGTTTCACCAGAACTCAGTTTCTCTGACCATGCTGGATTCTATTCCTTATGATGTAGAAGTGTTTAAAATATGAGCTATTGGCCGGGCGCGGTGGCTCACGCCTGTAATCCCAGCACTTTGGGAGGCTGAGGTGGGCGGATCAGGAGGTCAGGAGAGCAAGACCATCCTGGCTAACACAGTGAAACCCCGTCTCTACTAAAAAAATAAATAAATAAAAAAAATTAAAATATGAGCTATTTAGAAGACAATAATTTGAATTCATAATTTCTTAGGATCTTGATACCTGACAGTAGACTAGAGTGGGGAGAGATGGTAAACCTAAAAATGAAGAGAATGTGTGGGGTGAGGAAAATTGTACTTTTCCTAGCTTTGATGCAGACTCATGCTGGTAAAAATGGGTTTAAATTTTAAATTAACTTTATTTACTGATTTAATTCCACTCTCAAGTCTGCAGGTAAAACCAGTGCTGTGGAAGCTGGCACATTTATTCTGTGAGTTCACATTAATCAAGAATGCCAAGAGCCCATCTGAGGAGACCTCATAGGCCCTAACATAGGTTAGGAGTTGAAAGCGGGACCTGTGCCTTCCCCATGGTGTCAGGGTCCCTCGCACACCCTTCACAGCTGCAACTCAGAGACTGAGTATGGGTCCATCCTTTGTCCAGAGGAGGAGGCCTTGACAAAATATGGTCCCAGAGCCCACAGATCTCAGCAGGTCACCTGTATCTGCAGTCAGTTCTCTTTGGGGCTTCCCTGCTGAGTCCAAGCCCTGATGTATCACAGTCTGTCTCCCTGGTGGAGAGTTTTACCCTCATCCCTTTGTCAAACAATAATCGGAATAGGGAAATAAGGAACTCTATCCTTTTATGAGCCTTTAAGTTAGAAATCGCCACTTAAAGTCAGTACTCCTTACCCTAATCTCATACCTCCTGGGACCCAAGCCTTCTTGCCTAGAGGGAAGGGCTGAAAGGAAGTGGTAGCTGCATGCTGGGCACTCTCAGCTGTGGGCAAGCCTCTGAAGCTGTGCAGAGCTCGACTCAAAACAGTTCTAGTATGAAATTGACCGTGTGTTCTGTGGCTTCCTGCACTGACCTTATCATAAGGTCCCAAGTGACTCCTGAAGCTTGATTCTAAGCCTGCATACCTTCTGAAATGCCAAGTCATCACCTCCTAGCACCAATACCCTTACGAAACTAGCACATTTCCTGCTGTGCCAAGGCCTCCCAGTGTAGCTACTTGCCCCTCTGAAAAATTGTGTAGATACACATCCTTCATCTCACAGAATCTGAAAGAGCGGATTTGGAAGGAAGGGACTGGATAGGAGAAGAGAACGCAATTTGGGTCCTGTTTTGATGAGTCTTTTTCAAAAATTTCCAAGTTAATTAAATCACTTACCATCTGACCAACCGTGTGGTTGCTCAGTATGTGTCCTGCTAGTGTGAGCTGAACATCAGAATAACTGGGCAACCATCTTGGTAACACAGAGTTTCCCCACCATGAAGCTCCTGGGAGCTCACAAGGCATATCCTGTGCTGTGCTAGGTCTGGCCCATGCTCTCGAGAATAGTAGCAGGAAAAGACAGGGGCTCCGAATCACCTCTGGGCTCCCACAGTCATCCCCAAAAAAGAGGATACTGTCACCTAAGACAGACACAGCAAGGGGGCCTGGCTTTATTGGAGTTGACCAAAGGCCTGTAACCCTACAAGAGCTGGGCTGAACTTCCTGTGACCACTGTGAGAACAGGTTCTCTCATAGGACACTCACGGTTCATGCTCAGGAGATCCTAGTTCTTACCTCTGTCTGGGATACTTCTTGGGCATTACCACTGGACCCTGCAGCAAAGTATGATGTCTCCTGGCCCTCTCCAGCTTTATGTGTGGACCCAGCCTGCATGAGTCCATTTCTCAGAGGGCTCTGGTCCTCCTGACCACAGCTGATGGTGCTGTGGAGCCATCAGTCACCCACCCCCAAGGGCCTGTGTACACCCACCAGGATAACCAATTCACCTTTGGTGCTGTATTTTAAGAAAATCATGAGGAAACAAGATACAGAGATAAAATTTAGAGAAGCTGAGGAGGACATAAAGACGTAGTTTCACTGAGTTTCTTACCTTAACGGAGAATGGAGATAGAAAACCATCACAAGATAATAGGTTGTAAAGTCTGGAAAGAGTCTGGGCTTTAGAGTCAGATAGACCCGGGTGCATATCTGAGTTTCTGGCACCTACATATGGCCATTGAATTGAATTCAGTTGGCAATTGAATGTCTTTAATCCAATTTTCTCATCTGTTAAATGGGGGGTGAGGGATTACCATAACCTCACTGGGTTGTTGTGAGGATTAAATAAGGTAACATGAAAAAGTATCTGGCACATGGTATATGCTCAAAAATGGTTACTTTACCTTCCCTTCTTGAAAACTTCCATGGACAGAGATTTGAGTTTCCCCTGAGAAACCTCTCCGTAACTAAAAGGGTCTTCCACATGTTCACTTAAAGTCGCTCATATTTGCTTTGTCTGCTTCCTGTACTCGGCATTCTGTGGGACAGAGAGAGCTCAGCAGCCTTTGCAGAAAATCTCTCACAGATTTGAAGACGAAGTTTGAGTTTTAGCTCAAAAGGAACATTCTGACTTTAAGGTTAAAAAAATGTTCTATAAGGAAGTGGGATGTGGAAGAGGCCTAAGCTCTGAATTAGGATTGTTCACAGCGCAAGACAGAATGGCAAACGCCACCCAGCTATCTGATGGGTCTGATGGGTGGCTGTTATTTTTGGACATTAGAATGTTTGCTTTGTGTCACATACTACGTTATTGGCTTTGCACACATTTGAATGTTTCAGGAACCCTATGAGGTAGTTATTATCACACTTTTCCTTCTCTGTACTTCTTAAATGGGAAAACTGAGGCTAAAGCTTACACAGCTAGTAAGGTGGCAGGGCCAGAATCCGGGCCTATGGCTGCCTCTGGACAAAACCGTACTGCCTCTCTAGTCTGACACCTGAGGGGTTAGCTTTAGCAATTGTTCAGTTGGCAAAGAATGTGAAAGGCTGGGAAAAGCTATTAAAGAAGGCTCTGTAATGTCTTTTTCTGGATAGTCTGGCACCTCTTTGTGATATGGACCCCAACACACACACACAGGTTGACTCTACAATCTTTAAGGGTATGCATAGCAATTTTCTACAATGCCATCATATCAACTTTTGCTTTTGGGGAGAATGTTTATAATCAGAGTGCTCTCTGCAAAGTAGATGCATGCACTGTTTTACAAGCAATGGCTGAGAAATGTGCTTACCTACTTTATGTATTAAGTAAATTTTTTTTTTTAGGACAAGCTGAAAAGTACCATGTGTCTAGTGCCATAATGAGGGGTTTTACACTCAGGGCTGGAGCAGGGGTGTGTTGGCTGTCCTGCAGGCACAAGGGTCCAAGGAATCCTTCTGGACCAGGGCAACACCCTAACTGTCACAGCCCAGCTATGTCCTTGTCTAGAGAGATAGCTCCGTTGTTTTCACTTAAGGAGAGCCCTTACTCTGGGGCTGAGGGCAAAGCTTGGATTTGAAGAATTGTAAAAATGAACACTTACAAGTAAGGGCCAATGTAAATAGGTCAGCAAGTGGTGAAGGGTTAGCACATATATTAGAATAAAAAAAACGACGATGCAGATTTCCAGACTTGTGATTGTTATAAATGACTCATTGGCTTGGGCGATGATGAAACAAGCTAATGCTCCTATGATAAGACTCTGCAATAAAAGAAACAGGATTTGTTTTAATGCATGATTTAAAAAAATCTACATTGTCAGAATGTAAATCTGATTATATCGCAGTACAGTGGCCTGTACTGTTTTGCACATACATTTTTAACATTTCTTACATTTTGAAGAAATGAAATACATGAAAATAATAAAAAAAGCACACAGTATAGAAGGATAAAATAATACCAATTTCTTTCTCTTCCCCCAACCCAACCTTAGTCTCTCTCCTTAAAAATAACCACTATTAACAGTTTATATTTCATACTAGAAAGAAGTCTGTATATATACTGGTAAAGTACATATACATTGATTTTGGTAGAAACAGTGAGGAAGAGCCTCAGTTTTCTTTCTTTCCAAACAGCTGCTGATTATCTCAACATCATTTATTGGGAAATGCCAGTATTATCCTCATTGATCTGAAATCTAACCTTTATTGTATACTAAATTCTCAGATGTAGTTTGGTCTCTTGAGACTGTTCTCTTCCGTTGAATTGCTGCTTCCTTCTCTAGTACTCTAAGTTATAGACAATTCACTCTATATTGAGTTATTGTTTGGCCTATTCTTCCTTTTCTTACTCATTCTCAGATGTTTATGTCTCCCATGTTTGTGTTGGTCAAGTTCCCCAGACTAAGCCTGTTGGCATTTTAGTTGGGATTTCTAAATGAAATACTTACTTATAATTTGGAAAAATTACAGAATTTAGTTTTTCTCAAGAACAAAGTATATCTTTCCAGTTATTTTAGTGGTTTTTAAAAACTATCTGTCATGAGAGTTTTAAAGTTTTCTTCGCATATGTGTATCACATTTCACTTATTTTTAGATATTTGATCATTTTGATTACTGTTGTAAAGAGAAATATTTTCTTATATTTTAAGTGGTTGTCTAGGAAAGCTTTTATTTATTAACACAATAATGAGTCACCTAACTAAATTATCTTGGTCTAAATTGTTTCCAGTTGATTTGTTTTTTTTCTAGATATGCAATCACAATAGCTGAAAGAAAGGAGATATATATATATATATATTATATATATATATATTTTTTTTTTTTTTTTTTTTTTTTTTTTTTTTTTTTTTTTTTTTTTTTTTTTTTTTTTTTTTTTTTTTTTTTTTTTTTTGAGACAGTCTTGCTCTGTCGCCCAGGCTGGAGTGCAGTGATGTGATCTCAGCTCACTGCAACCTCTGCTTCCTTGGTTCGAAAGACTCTCCTGCCGCAGCCTCCCAAGTAGCTGGGACTACAGGCGTGCATCATCAAGCCTGGCTAATTTTTGTATTTTTAGTAGAGACGGGGTTTCACTATATTGGCCAGGCTGGTCTTGAACTCCTGACTGAGGTGATCTGCCTACCTTGGCCTCCCAAAGTTCTGGGATTACAGATGTGAGCCACTGCGCCTGGCCACCTCTTTTCAAATATTATTTCCCCTTCCTAATTATGATGACTAGTGGTTTCAGAAAAAATTGACTCATAGTGTAGTAGGCATTGTTTTTCCCCTCATTTAATAAATAATACTTCTGATATTTAATTAAATATGCTGACTCTTAGTTTGAAATGTTTATTTTTACAATGTCAATGGAATATTTATATACTCCTATCTTACTAGTCTCCCTTCTTGGCAATCAGGGACAAATGTTGAATTTTGTCACCTGTTCTGTGACATAATCTCCTAATTTTTTATAATGTGATAGATATAATCTCATTTTCCCTTTTACTTACAATACAGTGAGTTATTTTAATAGAACCTTAATATTGAATCATCCTGTTTCTTTCTTGTGGTATTGTATTTTCAAAAAGTACTGATGAATATTATCTGCTAATATATTGATATTTTGTTCTGATGCAAGTGAGATCTCTACTTCGTTTTCTTTTTCTGAACTTGGTCAAGTTTTCCTATCAGTATTATACTGCTTGTTTAAATATAGTTCAGAAGTATTTCTTCTTTCTCTATTCTTTGACAAAGTTAGAGTAGTGTCAGAATTATATCCGATGAAGGCTTGAAAGAGTTAACTTGTAAAAAGGTCTGGGCCTGATACATTTTTGAAAGATACTCATTTGCTAAAATTCTCATTTTCTTCTATGTTTATATTGCCCTGTTTAGATTCTTCCCTATTCTGGGATCAGTTTTGGTAATTTACATTATTCTAGAAGATCAACCATTTCATCCAATTATTCACGTTTTGCAAGGTACTCCTGTAGATCCTTTCAGTTTTGCTGATGTTTGTGATTATTTTCCCCTTCTGGTTTCTAATTTTAAATATATGTCCTTTCTTCCCCCTTTTTTTCTTGGTTGGCCAATGGTTTATCAATTTAATAGGACTTTCAAATGACAGCTCTTGTATTGATTGATTCTATTATTTTTGTTTCCTAACTTATAAATTCCTATTATCTTCATTGCTTCCCTAATTTCCTTTGTGAGAGGAAACTGAACCAACCCAAATGTCCATCAGTGATAGACTGGATAAAGAAAATGTGGCACATATACACCATGGAATACTATGCAGCCATAAAAAAGGATGAGTTCATGTCTTTCGCAGGGACATGGATGAAGCTGGAAACCATTATTCTCAGCAAACTAATGCAAGAACAGAAAACCAAACACTGCAGGTTCTCACTCGTAAGTGGGAGTTGCACAATGAGAACACATGGACACAGGGAGGGGAACATCACAACCGGGGCCTGCAGGGAGTGGGGGACTAGGGGAGGGATAGCATTAGGAGAAATACCTAATGTAGGTGACGAGTTGATGGATGCAGCAAACCACCATGGCACGTGTATACCTATGTAACAAAACTGCACGTTCTGCACATGTACCCCATAAAGTATAATAAAAAAAAGAAAAAAAGAAAAAAAATAGGGAAAAAAAGAGGCAAGTTAAGTAAGAAAGGTTTAGTGTGTGGGGAGCAAGGGGCGGTGGGGAGGAAAGGTGAGGCAAAACAAATGTGAGTGGCAAAGTGAATTATGGAAGCTTTCTGGAGCTAGCACCCCGTGCGCATTTCCCCGAGGCCACTGCCGGCCACATCCGCTAGGTCTCACCAGCCCTCCGCTCACCATTCTCAGGATCTTCAACATTCCAGTGGGCGAGAAGGAGAAACGCTTGAGGCTGTCCCTGAATTTGTACGGGACTTTGGCTCGGCCCTGCGCACGCTCTTTGATGGCCGTCTCATTTAAGAGTTTGGATTCAGTGTGTGCAGAGGGCGTTGGGGGTGGGAGTGTGGGCTTTGGGGGTGGGCGTCTGGTGGCTTTCCTTGAGGGTGCGGTGCCCTCACTGCCTTGGGGACGTGCGGCGGCTGCGGACTGCGCACTGCGAATTGAGACTGCGGGGTGCTTCCGGGGTGCGGTCTTTGCTGAGATGTTGCGCTGTGCCTTGGGTACAGAACTCACTACGCTGCCGCTACTTGCCAGGGCTGCAGCAGTCTCTGGTTGTTTCAAGTTCCCTGAAGGTGCCTCGGACGACTCAGGTTTGGCGTCTTCAGGATCCATGGTGGTTCCCTAGGGCCTGGCCGTCTGAACCAGTGCCACCGCAGCGGCTGGCTCTCCCCTGGGAACCAGCGTCGCGTCCCAACGGCTGTTGGCTACCTCCCCGGCGCGTGCACCCGGCTTTTGCTGCCCCACCGACAAGCCGAGCCCTTGAGCCACCCTCATTGCCACAGGGAGTGCAATGCCACCGCCTAGCCTAAGAACTCAAAATCTCTGCAACCTCACACCTCTGAGCTGCCGGCCAGCCAGGCAGTAAAGAGATTCAAAGATCCCTGAGGCGGATCCCGGCACATTCTTCCCTGCCACCCAGGCCGGGGTGCCGGGAAAACCGATCCCGCTGCTCCCAGCGCTCCCTTGGAAGTTACAATAGTGCTCTGCGCGGGGCACAGAGTTCGGAAATCTCTTCCTCCAGCTCCTATACTGAGTTAAAATAACTGCAGAAAATATGTGGAAGAATACAGAAATATGTTTAATACTTAGTATCAAACTAAAAAGTAATATAAAATTACAAAACTTCTTTTTTTTCATGCACAGGCTTTTTCTGGTAAGGACCGCTGGGATTGAATAGAAGCTTCCGGTAAATAAGGGCCCCGTCGGCAAGACAGCATACTGCTGTCACAAGTGCAAACACCTGGAAAGAAAGACACGCGTCACTGCCCTAACCATGGTTCCCACTCTGTCATTCACACAAGTTTTAAGTGGTCTGCCCACTAGATTCCTCTCTTGCTAGGGTACTCGGATTGCTCCCTGTGCTTCATCTAATACCAACATGGAGAGACTTCAGAGATCATCTTATTCTCCTCATTGCTAAGTTTTCTAAATACTTGCCTATAGAAAGAGAAAAGATAATTTAAGTGAGCAGAAAAATAATGAAGCAGTGTGGGCTCTGAAATCCATACTTGTTTGCTTTTATCTCTTGACCTGCTCTTGCATGTATTCTTTTAAGCCCTACTGAGGATATTTAGTTATTAATATTTCTAACCCCAGTGTTCAACTCTGACTTCACTACTGACAAACTCTACAGAAGAAAAGGTCAAAGTTAACACCAGCTCAATATTAAATCATGGGGACTGTAGCTCCAGAAAACTGGAGTTAATAAGATGATCCAAAGTGAACTCTCAAAGGCTAGGCTACATCTGCTTAAGGGGTGAGATTCTAAATAGGCCTTAAGAAAGTAAAATTAGATAAAAACAATAAATAAGAACACATGGGGGCCTTCAGACACTCTGATGGCTATCTGAGAGCTTGTGCCGGGGGTGGGAGACGGAGATGTCATTCCTTGCATGGCGTTTGGTCAGCTTCTTCCAGTGGTCAGGAAGTTTGGCTTCCTGGCTCCAGACATGGCTCTCACAGTCTCCTTTTCCACCCAGAGTCTCAAGCCACTGCCTCCTAGGTTCTCACCACACTGAATACCTTCTACCAATCTTTTCATGACTAGTACTCTGTACAATATTGGCTCCTCTACCTGGAACCTTTTCCCTTTTTTCTCCTTTATTCTCAGCAAACAGCAATTCCACTGCCAGAGAGGTAGTTTCCTCTTTTCTGCACCCTGCAGCTCCCTGTCAACAGCTTATATACAGCAGTTTCCACTTGTGTCTCCTGTGTTAGGCTCTAAGCAACTTGAGGACGGGGCTCACACTCTAGTCAGTGCTGTCTGAAAGCAGCATAATGTGAGTCACCAATGTAACATAGCCACATAATTAAAGATTTTTTAACAGCCACATTATAAATGTAAAGAAAAAAATAAATCGGCCGGGCGCGGTGGCTCACACCTGTAATCCCAGCACTTTGGGAGACCGAGGCAGGCGGATCACGACGTTGGAAGATTGAGACCATCCTGGTTAACAAGGTGAAACTCCGTCTCTACTAAAAATACAAAAAATTAGCCAGGTGTGGTGGCGGGTGCCTGTAGTCCCAGCTACTTGGGAGGCTGAGGCAGGGGAATGGCGTGAACCCAGGAGGCGGAGCCTGCAGTGAGCTGAGATCGCACCACTGCATTCCATCCAGCCTGGGCGACAGAGAGAGACTCTGTCTCAGAAAAAAAAAAAAAAAAAAATAAGTCATAGATTTTAATATATTTAGCTCAGTATATCTAAAATATTATCATTTAACATGTAATCAACAAAGTTATTAACAAAATATTTTATATTCCTTGTTGGGGGTAATAAATCTTTGAAATTAAATGTGTATTTTTATACTTACAGCTGATCTTGATTCAGACTAGCCACATTTCCAGTGCTCAGTAGCCCCATGTGGCTAGCAACTATGGTTACTATACTGAATAGCACTCTGTATTTTGTCAGCCCCTGCCAAAGTACACTTAAGAAATGAGTAAATGAATGAATGAGTAAAAAAGTGAATGAAAGTAAATCCTATGCCTGGTCCTTCCTTCTTCATAGTAGAAAGATGAGTATTATCTTCAACAACAACTGGGGGAAATTGATACAGGGCTATCTCATTTCTAGAATAATTCTGACTCCTCATGAAGTTGCTCAGGGCTTAAGGGAGATGAAAATCATGGGTTCTGACATATATGGCTGAGAGTTCTCCTAAGTGACCCATACTATGAAAGAACATGGAAGTAGGAAGATTTATCTAAGAACTTTCTAATCCAATTCTCTAGGTCAGAACCTAGAAAAGCTAAATGATTTTGAACCTTGTATGAGAAATCTTAGAAGAATACAAGATAGAACTATAACTAAATTACTTGAGTCATATTCTGGATTGCTTTCTAGGATGAAGTCTGATGGAATTGATCTGCTTCTCTTCAAGTAGGGTTCAAAATGATCCTTTAGTTGCAAGGTGCCCTGCCAATGTTCTCTTACCGTAAGGACATCATCTATTATATTCTATCTGAAGGATCTGAACAAGAAATAACTGAGCTCAAAACAGTCTGTCTCATCTTAACGAATGGTATGTATCCTTTTCTATAAAAGGGAGAGCTATGAAACTCATCCATCTTTTTGTTTTGTTTTGCTTGACATCAGGTTTCTCAGAGCTAAGTGCTGTAACTGATTCCAGTAGCTTTTGTCAGTCTAGTCTAGCCCTATGTACCTATAAGAAATCTGTAGGAACCTCTTTATTGGGTTAATTCTGCTTCTAGTATAAAATCATACTCCTTTATGTTAATCAGGGCAAGCATTCACAGACAAAAATATTAAGCCACTAGGCACTGTATATTGGCCTAGGAACCTCAAGGATGAATATAGTACAGCTTTCTATTCTTACATCTGTTTTCCAAATAAATTTGCATTCTGATAAAACCTGAAGAAAGAAAGCAGAAAGACTTCCACTTACCCCTCCACCAACTGTCAATGTTGTGGTTTCTGGTATCAGTGCCAACACAGATACGATGAGCATGAATACTGTTGTTACCAGTGAGTTGATAATATCCTAAAAACACACAACAAAGCTGAGCCTTACATGAAGACTACCAAGCAATGCTAAAAAAAAAAAAAAAAAAAAAAAAAAAAAAGGCAGCAGGCGAAATGCACTGGCTCCCGCCTGTAATCCCAGCACTTTGGGAGGCGGACAGATCACCTGAAGCCTGGAGTTTGAGACCAGCCTGGCCGACATGGTGAAACCCTGTCTCTACTAAAAAAACCAAAAATTAGCTAGGCATGGTGGTGCATGCCTGTAATCCCAGCTACTTGGGAGGCTGAGGCACAAAAATTGCTTGAACCTGGGAGGCAGAGGTTGCAGTGAACTGAGATCACACCACTGCACTACAGCCCAGGCAACAGAGTGAGACTGTTTCAACAAAAGGAGTCAGCTTCCTAAATATTTTGAAAGTTTCATTTTATTAAACAAACTTATTTAGCATCTATCTTTCAGGAAACCAAAATGTCACTGTAAAATGATACCTAGATAGTATCTGGTCTATAATGACACCTAGTGGTTTTCTTTTACCTGTAATATGCCAATCATTTACTTAAAAAGCTTTTTATTTCTTTTTTACTTAACATAAATGTAGTTGAAGGGAAAACTCACCTGATTAGGAAATAAAGTAGATTATGCATTATGTAGAAAGTTTAAGGTAGAAGGGGTGCCATGGGAAGTAAAAATGCTCATTTTTAATAACATTAGAAAATGCAGAGTAGTCTACATTGTATATCAAACTTTAAGTTAGTAAATGCAATTAATGCTGGGCGCTGTGGTTCATGTCTGTAATCCCAGCACTTTGGGAGGCTGAGGCGGGTGGATCACCTGAGGTCATGAGTTCAAGACCAGCCTTGCCAACATGGTGAAACTCGGTCTTTATTAAAAATACAAAAATTAGCCAGGCATGGTGGTGAGCGCCTGCAGTCCCAGCTACTTGGGAGGCTGAGGCAGGAGAATTGCTTGAAGCCAGGTGATGGAGATTGCAGTGAGCCAAGATTGCACCACTGCATTCCAGCCTGGGTGACAGAGCGAGACTCCGTCTCAAAAAAAAAAAAAAAAAAAAAGGCAATTAATAAAACTTAAAATAGCACATACTTAAGAGAAAATGGTAATTTCAGGAAACCCCCACAGACATCTCTATGCAATGGATGACCAATTATGTTATTATTGCTGATGATATAGCTCATTCACTTAATACTTTTACAAAGTAAAAATTAGTTTCATTCTTAACTGTGACGTCAAGAAGTGCAATTTTACATTTTTAAAATGGATGTGTAGCATGGGAAAGGTAAACTGTCTAGTTGAGAAAGGTTTATGTATGTTTGCAGATAACCACAGGCAGGAAGGAATAACACAAATAGCAAACTGCAAAACCCTGGTAATTTAGAAAAGCAGTTATTAGAAAGAAAGTAGGAACAGGTTCAATGGGGGTAGGGCAAGATCAGATATACTTAGGAAGAAAAAAGTTCTCATTTGTAGGAGATACTGAGACAGCTATTCTAGGTTAACTCTCTTCTGTGTTGGATATTTGCTCTGCTTCAAAAGGCAACAGACCACACTCCTACTTCAGACAGGCAGCCTGCCTCCTGTGAGCAATCTGGGCAAGTGTTTATAGATGGCTTTGGATCAAAGCGGTGTTCTAGGGAGCGCAGAGAACCACAGGGGGAAAAAAAAGATATGCCTGCCCTGGAACACCAATGATCCTTAAGAGTAATTTAGACCATTTCTTTTATATTAAAAATGAAACATCTATATGCCACAGAGTAGAATGTAAACTTAATTACAAAAATAGGGATTTCAAAGGAATTCTGAGCCTATGCTTAGATACCTCCTCAAAGCCACGGGTTGACTGGTTTTTTGTGTTTTCTGTCATTTGGGGCTCTTGGGGGGAACAACCAGAGAAGGCCTGCTCTACAGACTGTTATCAGGACAACAACTTTGGGACAATTTGAATGGAGATGACCAAGCCCTCTCCTAGTTAGCAAAGGCAGTGGCTAGCAGATGGAAGTACTTATAAGTTACCTTTTCCCCACCTACAGATTAATTGGAACAGTCAGCCATCTCTGTGTCCTACACTTTAGGTAAGATCCCCAGGCAACTTCTCCACCTGTGCTCTGGCTCCAATTCCACTCTGCAGGGACCTCACTCTATTCATTACTTTTATTTGTCCCTGGCCATATTTCCTCAATTCAGAGATGACCCCTCTAGTTGTCTCCTTCCTTGCCTGCTCAGTCCCACAACTTTCCTGTCACTTGACCACTGGAGGCAAACTCCTCTGGAGAAGGTCACCACGGGGCAGAGAGAGAGAGAGAGAGAAAGTGTGTGTGTGTGTGTGTATACTTATCTTTCTGTTTAAATGTGTCCATTCTTCTTGAAATGTATTCCCGTCTTGGCTTTGGTGACACCAGTCACACTTTGGTGCTCTCCTGCCTTTTCTGGCCACTCCTCATCTCATATGTTGGCGTTTCCCAGTTTTACCTTCAACTCTCTCTACACTCTCTCTGAACTATTTTGGCCAGTCCGAGCTCAGTTAACATCACAAGGTGATGATTCCTAAAGCTGCAGCTCTAGCTCCTCTTAAGTTTCACACCATTTCTGAACATCTCCATATGAATATCCCATAAGTAACTAAAATCTAGTATTTATCAAGCTAAACTCATTACATACTGCTCTCCTGCACCCTTCCTTAAACATATTCTTCCTCTCTCAGTATCCTCTCAAGACATGGAGGCTGATCATCTGATCATGCCACTCTCCTATTTAAAAACCTCCAAAAACTCCCAATAGCTTTTGGGTTAAAGTCCAGAGCACACAAACCCTTGTATGCCCTGACCCTGTTGTCACAAACCTCACTCTTGCCCCGGCTGTTGTTCACAACTCAATACCCAACCATTCAGATACACCTGCAGGTCCTGGAGGGTCATGCTCTTTCTCCACCTAGACCCTCACATATGCTGCTGCTTTTCTAGCAGAAAAGCACTTTCCCTTCCCTGTATCAGTCATCTGCTAACTACGTTTCATCCTTTGGCCCTCAGTTTGGGCAGTTTTTCTTCACAGGCTACTGTGATTTGGTCCCTTTCCCTTGCTGGGTTGCATCCACGCCATCCTAGGTGTATATCTATCACAGCACCTATTCTCTGTGTTGCTTCCTGGGTGCATTTAAAGCTTCTGAGGTACAAGGTTTTTGTTTTGTCTTACAAAGAACCAATTACAGAATCTAGGATTAGCAAATACTTAACATTTGCTGAATAAATAATTTCAATAGATCAAGATCAGAAAGGATTCTGGGTTTCGTAACGGAGCAAAAACTTAGTTACCCATATAACACCCCATTTCTAAGAGATACAGTATCAGTAAAGTTTGATCCTTAGAGGTTTGGGGACTATTCCTTTCAGTGTGCTACATATAAGCTACTCTCTCTCAGTGTATTCTGTTACACTCCCGGCTCCAAGTTTATTACTGGGACATGTTAGAAACTCCAAGGAATTATGTTTGGAAAAAAAGAAAGGCTAAAATGTGTTAGTTTTATTAAACTCTAGAGAAGCAGAGTGTGAAGAGCAACTATACAAGAGGATGTGGACCAGTGTTCATTATCTTCTTGAAGAAATCTTTAGAACAATTTAGTTTAACCCTTTCTGCCACTAAATGAGGGCCAACTGAGGAAGACTTTGTAATCTCTTCTCCTAGACCTCCCTCCAACCAAGTCCAGCTCTGAAGTGTACATCAAGTAGTCTTGAGAGGAGAGGGGCTATGAAGATCCTATTTCCCAGCTTTTCCCTTTTAGGACTTTTAAAAAGCTTATGATTTGCCTGGAATGCTTGCCACTGGCCTTGAAGGTGGTTCCAGAAGGTACCATTTAAAGGCATGCTTATGGTTTAAGAATAGCTCTAAAGTCTTTTCTTGTTAATAGGAATTATCAGCTTGGATATTAGCACTGTGGCATCCAAGAGGATGAGACCAGTGCAGCTGAGGAAGACATGGCAGCAATCAGTCCAGCCAAAGAGGAGAAGGGCAGCAGGGGGATTTAGGAGGGAGACCTACGGAGACAGGATGCTGGGAATGAGACTTGCAAGAGGACAGAGGAGAAGTCACTCAGTTTTTCTTAGAATCAGCTTCTAGTCCAGGCTGAGGGGCTGCATACATCTTAAGGAATAACTTCAATCTGCCCAATTTGACAGTTTTCAGAACCATCTGGGCATTCCACTGGGCAGTTATTCCTAATGATATGAGTATGGCAGGTTGCAGTCTATATACTATGAAATATAAGAGGTGCTAACATTATTTAGTAATAACTACAGATATTTTCAAGTGAGATAACATTGTACTTTAGCCTCCCCAATTAGTTTGATTTTCCATTTAGTGACCAAGGATGTGCAAGGATAGACACTTGTGTATCTGTCTCCATCTCTATTCCAATTTTGAGGCCATATTAACATGCATTCAAATAGGTAATAAAGATTAAGAATGCACTATAATTTTATTAACATGGTCCTAAATTTAAATTTCTTTAGAAGATCTATCCAAGTGAATTCTAACAGAAGCGTCAGCCGCATCTACTGATAGATGGTGCACAGAGAACTTATGCTCTGTGGCTGCCCTGCATCCTTGAGACCCTCTCCCAAGGCAATACAGGGCACATTAGCAATGTGCAGAGCTCCTCCTTCCTAAGCCTAACAGAGATTACCTTAAAGGTTTAAGAGAAGCAAAAAACAGAGTTCATTAGAATATCTCACTATGGTAGGAAAAAGTAAAATTTAAGGATGAAACTGAACACTTACAAGCAAAGGCCAAAATAACCACTTCATTAATCGATCAAGTCTGAGTATATATAAAAGTATGAAAAATAAGATAACGGTGACTTCAAATCCAGTGATAACAATATATGGTTCAGGGGCTTGTGCGATGATAAAAAAGGTCATAGATGTCACAGTTAGTGCCTAGAAGAAAAAAACCCATGATTTATTCAGTGACAATTGAATACAAATTTAAACTGTAAAAATGACAATTTCTAAAATAATAGGCTGGGCACAGTGGGTCATGCCTGTAATCCCAGCATTTTGGGAGGCTGAGGTAGGAGGATCGCTTGAGGCTAGGAGTTCAGGACCAGCCTGGGCAACATAATGAGACCTCATCTCCAAATAAACAAAAATAACCAGATACTGGGGTTTCTACATATACACACACACATATAAAACAGCCATGGCTAAAGTGTATGGATATTGATTTCTCTTTGTCTTTTAGAGGACTGGGTATTCCTCTCTGTTTTAAGTCTAATTAATTATTCCTCTTGTGCTTCTGACACCATCACTTCCCACATCAGTGCTCTTGATCTTTTTCCACCAAGTACCTCTGTTCCCTCTTGTACTTTCAAACCGTCCTGTGCTAGCTCCTTTTCTCATCATCCTAGAAACATCTCAGTCGTCTTCTTTTAAATACACACACACATACTCCTTCCTTTTATCCTGCTCCCCACAGAAACCCTTGTTCTGTTTTCTACTGTTGTTACGCTTCTTCAAAAATCTGTATACTGGCTGTCTATAATTTCTTACCATCCATTTATCACTCCTTAATTCTTAACAATCTGGAGTCTACTGTCAGATTTAAACTTAGAATGTTGCCATGAAAAATACTGAGGAGCAAGTTTCATAACAAATTGTCAGGGCGGGCGCGGTGGCTCATGCCTGTAATCCCAGCACTTTGGGAGGCCAAGGCAGGCAGATCGCTTGAGGTCAGGAGTTTGAGACCAGCCTGGCCAACATGGTGAAACCTTGTCTCTACTAAAAATACAAAAATTATCCAGGTGTGGTAGCAGGCGCCTGTAATCCCAGCTACTCGGGTGGCTGAGGCAGGAGACTCGCTTGAACCCAGGATGCGGGGGTTGCAGTGAGCTGAGATTGCGCCACTGCACTCCAGCCTGGGTGACAGAGCCAGACCCTGTTTCAAAAACAAAAACAAAAAAAAATTGTCAAAGAAAAACAATTCTGATGTTTAATAGCTTTATTACCAAAGTACCGTATTTTATACACTTCCACCTAAACAATGCAATCAGAATCTATGCTATTTTAAGTGGAAAAAAAAAAAAACCAAAACTCTGAAATTTCTTCATTTCCAAATGAAGATACAGAACATGGCAATGTTAAGTGAAAAAAATAGCTGGTGGGTCCCAAGGGAGTTCTGTCAATGTTCTTAGGAAATAAAGTTCTCTCCAAAGCTCTGTGTTTTTGGTAAATGGTTTGGTCAAGAGTCTTCCCTGGCTAGACTTTTAAAATATCCTCTCAGCTGGTAACATATACATACTCATTTTAAGTCCATATAGGTTACTTATTCATAATTCTTCCAATTACTTTATTAGCATAAATATGCCCTTCTTTTAAACTTCTAAATTGGTCAGTTTGATTACAAATAACTAGTTACTAAGTAACTTCATTCTTTATAATATAATTACTATTAGCAACACATCATCTCAAACTACTCCGATTACTCTATTGGACCAAGGTCTTCAGCCCACAGATTATGAAATGAAAGGCCACTTTTTCAGTCCCTATCCTCTGTAACCTTTTTGCATCATGGTAATTTGCACTGGTGATTACTCCATTTCCTTAAACCTTTCTATGGTTTCTGTCAAACTGTGTTCTCCTGTGATTTATATTTACAGCTCTTACATCTTTCCTAAGCTCCTGGCCTTTGTTTCCAGTTATCTTTTACATATCTCACCAATAATATCTCAGACATTACCGCTCTATGGATATTGCTTTTGCTAACATCAGTGATTTCAGAAATACTAAATTTAATGAATGATTTTTGCTTTTTTTCCAGTACTTTGAGCTGCTGTTTTATAATGAATATTTTTCATTCCTTATCCTAGTAGACCCCTATGACGTTATTGCCATTGGCTATCTTTCCCCCTACTGTTTTCTTTTGGCTCCCATGTCACTTCTCCGAGATTTTAAACCTCTGCGACTGTTCTCTCTTGGTGGGTTCTTCTCCTTTTATTCTCCCCTGTAAAATGCTGTCATTCTCATTCCACTCAATGAGTCTGGGTCTCTAACCCAGGTCCATTCTCCACATTTCACACCAAGTAGCCATTTAGAATCCCTATCTGGATAACCTACAGGAATCTCAATTCACCATGTCTAAAACCGAAATCCTGCCCCTTCCTCCTGGATTCACAACCTCAACTGGTGGTAGCACAATCTACCTTATCACCCATGTCAGGAACCTAAGATCACTGTTCCTACCCATTCCTCAACTGATCAATAATCGGGTCCTACTGACTTAATGCCTAAACATTTTGGGCACTCCCTCCTCTTCATCCTTACAACTACTGCCTTTCAGCATCTTTTCCATGAACTATCATGACGAAATTTCTTTTTTTTTTTTTTTTTTTTTTTTTGAGACGGAGTCTCGCTCTGTCGCCCAGGCTGGAGTGCAGTGGCGTGATCTCGGCTCACTGCAAGCTCCGCCTCCCGGGTTCATGCCATTCTCCTGTCTCAGCCTCCGGAGTAGCTGGGACTACAGGCGCCCGCCACCGCGCCCGGCTAATTTTTTGTATTTTTAGTAGAGACGGGGTTTCACTGTGGTCTCGATCTCCTGACCTTGTGATCCACCCGCCTCGGCCTCCCAAAGTGCTAGGATTACAGGCGTGAGCCACCGCACCCGGCCCATGACGAAATTTCTAACATGCAAATTTGTTTACGCATTTCTTCATCTATTTACAATTCTTCAATGGCTCTCCAGGGTCTTTAGAGCCTGCTTCTCACCATGTTTGCAAGATCTTCCACAATTTGGCTCCTGTCTACTTCTTGAGAAAAGACTTGCTTCACAATTTATCCACATGAATCAAACTCCTGATCCTTTTTTCACATTTGCTTTATCAATAGGCTGTCTCATCTCAGTGGATGGCGACTCCATCCTTCCAGTTGCTTAGACCAAAAACTTTAGAAGCTGTCTTGGACTCCTCTTTCTTTTTCCCCACATCTGGCTCATTGGCAAATCTTGTTGGTGCTACTTTCAAAATATTATATCCCAAATGTGGCTACTTCTTATTACCTGCTCTGCTACCACCAGCCACCATCATCATCTCTTGCCCAGATTACTGCAATTGGTCTCCTTGGTTTTACCTTTGCCCCTGAAGCAATCCCCTTCTGTCCTTCCCTACCAATCTACTGTTAACATAGCAGCTAGTATATTTTTGTTTGTTTGTTTTTGAGACGGAGTCTCACTTTGTCACCCAGGCTGGAGTGCAGTGGGGTGATTTCGGCTTACCTCAACCCCTGTCTCCCTGGTTCCAGTGATTCTCCTGCCTTAGCCTCCCGAGTAGCTGAGATTACAGGCATGTGCCAACACGCCTGGCTAATTTTTTTTGTATTTTTAGTAGAGATGGGGTTTCACCATGTTGGTCAGGCTGCTGGAACTCCTGACTTCAAATGATCTGCCTGCCTTGGCCTCCTAAAGTGCTGGGATTACAGGGTGAGCCACCCGGCCTGGCCTAGTATACTTTTAAAATGTAAGTTAGATCATATACTTTACTTAAAACCTTCCTCATCTTCACTCACTCACCCCAGTCCAGTTATGCTGGTTTCCTTGCTCTTTCTTGATGCCTTCCCACACATTCCTGCCATAAGGCCACTGCACTGGATTTTCTCTGCTTCAAACACTCTTCTTCCAGGTATTCTCATAGCTAACTCCCTCATCTCACTCAAATCTTTGATCAGATGTCATCTCAACAAAGCCTAGAATTCTATTCATTACTGCAATTTTTCTCTGCAACTCCTTCCCCGCCTTACACTCCCTTACCTGGCTTTTACTTTTCTCTTGTTCCACTGCACATACCACCTTCTAGAATACTAAAATGTATTGTGTTTGCCTCCCCTGCCCTCCCATCCCAATATGTGTACTCCATGCAGGCAGGGATCTTTGTTTTTTTTTTCACTAGTATTTTTCAAGAGCCTGCAACAGTGCCTGGCACATGACAGGCATTACACAGATTATTTGTTGAATAAATGAGGTAACACTCAACTTCTTATATTTCTCTGCATCAATTGTGCTATTTTTTGCCTACATGCCTTTACTCAGGCGGCTCTTAGATCCAACCCTAGATTGCTCTAGGAAGAGTTTTTTTCTGACACCTCTCCTTGGTTAGACGCCTCACTTCTGTGTTCTATCTCCACCTTATCACATCTTAACTATCTGCTCATGTGTCTGTTTCATAATTAAACTGAAGAACTCCATGAGTCAGGGATTTTTGTCCTGGTTCATCTTTGCTGTTCCAGCTCCTAGCCCAGAGTTTGGACCATATTAAGTATTCAAATGGCTTGTTGAGGGAATTAATATGTCAAAAACTAACCATTCTCACAGAACATGGTTCCCCCTTCAGTGTTCAAGATCTTTCCTTTTTCAGTGTTCAAGATCCCAGACCTTCTGGTCACTTTTGCCCTGAGTATTTACTCCCAATCAAAAGTTATCTCTCCTTCCCTCAACTCCAGAGTGGTTTTCTAAACCTCTTATGTATCTCAACTTACATGATATGAAAGCTACTTCTCACAATCACAGACTTTTGGTGTGGGAAGGATCTTATATGCACTTTGTTCAACGCACTCACCTTAAGTTTGAGTCTCCTTTATAACATCCTCACCAAGTGCTCACTTATGCCTGGTACTTTTGTCTGGGAATGTACTGCCTTCCCAAGTGGCCATTTAGTTTTGGCAGCTCTCCCAATATAAGATTCCTCCTCACATTAATTGGAAATGTTTTCCTTGTAACTTTGAACTATCTCCATTTCGCCTCTCCCATGTCAACTCTTTAAAACTTAAAACGATTTATTTTTTTCCTTCCCTGTAAGGTTTCTCTGTGAATTCCTTCAATGATGAGTTTCTAGAATAGACTCCTTCAACTAGGATAGTTTCCACTTCTCTAACTAGCTAGGTCACTTCTCTCCAAATGATCAACTTTCTCCAAACCTGTTCAGAAGCGACTGCCTTGCTCCCGGTAGGAAGTCTGCTCCTAGAAACGAGGAGTTCTCTCCTTGTCCTGGTTCTGGGCTGTATCAGACTTGAACTCAGTCACATCAAACGTCTGTCTTACAGAAGTCCACACAACATTCACCGAAACCCCTGAGGCTTTTTTTTCTTTCAAATCTTGTGGGCTTCTGAGAGGTATAACTGCAGTTGTCTCGCCTGGTAACCTACGTACCCGGTTTGTGGGTCCAAATGTAGACCATTTGGGTAGATCTGATTTTTAATTAAAAAAAAAAGGTTTTTTTTTTTTTTTTTTTTTTTTTTAGAGGCAGGGCCTCTCTGTCGCATAGGCGTGTGTGCAGTGGTGCGATCACCGTTCACTGCAGCCTCAAACTCCTGGGCTCAAGCGATCCTCCCGTCCCAGCCTCCCAAAGTGATGGGACCACAGGTGTGCGCCACGGCGCCCCGCCCTCTCTGGTTTTCATGAATGAGTGTGTCCCTAAACCCTCCTACGGGGAGGACAGTGCCGTATCTCTCTCCTTCTTCCCCCACGAGGCCATGCCTTGCCTTTCAATCTTGATCAAAGCGAGGTTGAAAAGCAACCAGGGCGTTTAGCTTTGCACTTCATACCCACATCTCCCGCCCCCGAGCAGCTTCATCAGCCTCCCTCCCTCCGCGGCCCGGCCTCACCAGCCGCAGCATCTTCACGTGGCCTTTCACACTGAAGCAGAAGGGGCGATGTTTTATTTTCGGCTGCACGTTATCCATCGCGTCTGCAGACCCAGCAGCCGCACTTCCCTTCAACTCTTCTCAGCAGGCTGCCCGAGTAGGTTCTGCGAAGCGACAGCAACCGCCACCGCGGCGGAGCACCGCCCTCCTCGACTTCTCTCCCAGCTCGGCTTCCCGCTCTCTTGCGCGCATGCGCACGGCGCCGCGGTCGCTCTCGCGCATGCGCCCCCACGGGATCTTTCGGCCGTCCGTTCTGGCTTGTCCTCTCTTTCAGTTATCGCGTAGCGCATTAGCGGACCTAGAGCTGGGTACATATTAGCAGACCTAGAGGTGGGCACGCCGGCCAGCGATCTGTTAGCCCGCCGTGTTCTGGCCTGGCGTTAATGACGGCAGCACTCCAGCTCTCCTGAGAAGTCTTCCTGTCGGGAAGTCCTCCCAGAGTTGGGAGCAGAGGAGAGGGAGGGAGGTGTAGAAATGGCGGCCCCATCTCCCAACACCTTGGGCATTGTGAATATCACCTCCTTAAAGGGGATCTCTCTTGGTCATCCCGTCTAGAGCAGCCACCATCACTTCTCAGCGTTTATTGCTAGCTGATATATATAATAAAAATACAAATTCCACAAAAGCAGGGACTGGTCTGCTTCTCTCCCTGCAGGGCCCAGGTTCTGGCACGTAGTTGGTGCAGAATGTGTGCAGCCTCAGGTCCTATCCAAGCCCACAGGGCATCACAGTCTGGACTTGTTCTGCATATTTTTACTTTCGCCTCCCACTGGTACTTGTTCTTCCGTGGAACAGCCTGAGTCCCTTCAGATACTTCGATTCATGTTTTCTCAAGTGCTGCCATGAAGCCAGAGCTCCACCGTCTTGGGGCATTCCTTTTTAGGGATGGGAAGTATATGTCGCTCCTTTTATGTGATTTAAATTCTATCTTGGATAATTTGGCCATCACCCCAGTTCATTCAGATCTGTTTGGATCCTGCCCGTCTCAGCTTCAGTCCATTTCATTCCTTTAAATCTGATCGGCAGTTACCTCCAACAGCTTCATCACAAATCACTCACAAAAATGGCCTTAATCCTGAAGTTTATTTACGGAGAGCACACTTGCTAGGTGTGTGGCAGATATGCAGGAAGCACAAGATGATGCAACAGACCTAGAGGCAAATGACTTCCTTCCCCCTGCCTAGTGGTGACTGCCAGCATCATGCCTTCCCGGGAGAGGTGATAAATCCCTCCACGCAAGCACTGGAACCTTCAGAGTCAAGGTTGGCAACAGCTCCGGTTACTGGCCCTGGGCCTGCTGAATTCTAATACTCTGTGACTCCACATCTGGGCTGAATTTTTGCTGAGTATGATGGAATTTACATGCTTCCTCCCTAGCCCCTACTTGTCTGTACAGTCGGAATATTTGGTTGCATCCTCTGGAGGGATCTAGTACGTTTAGAGTCTAGACGCTGGAACTGTCAAAGTTCAGAGGAAAGAGTTCCAGCTGCAAAGCAAGAGAAATGGGCTGGAATTCTAGCTTCACCCGTTAATGAATGCTTCTGATTTTTTTTTTTTTTTTTTTTTTTTTGAGACATAGTCTCACTCTGTCGCCCAGGCTGGATTGCAGTGGCCATGATCTCAGCTCACTGCAACCTTCGCCTCCCACACTCAAGTGATTCTCGTGCCTCAGCCTCCTGAGTAGCTGGGATTACAGGCGTGTGCTACCACGCCCAGCTAATTTTTGTATTTTTAGTAGAGACAGTGTTTGGCCATGTTGGTCAGGCTGGTCTTGAACTCATGACCTCAAGTGATCTGCCCTCCTCGGCCTCCGAAAGTGCTGGGATTACAGGCCCGAGCCACCGCGCCCAGCCGCTTCTGATCATTAAAAAAAATTTTTTTTTTTTGGGGGGACAAAGTGTCCCTCTGTTGCTTAGGCTGGAGTGCAGTGCAGCGATCTCGGCTCATTGCAATCTCCGCCTCCCAGGTTCAAGCGATTTCCCTGCCTCAGCCTCCTGAGTAGCTGGGATTACAGGTGCCCCCCCACCACACCCAGCTAATTTTTGCATTTTTAGTAGAGATGGGGTTTCGCCACATTGGCCAAGGCTGGTCTCGAACTTCTGGCCTCAGGTGATCCGCCTTCCTCGGCCTCCCAAACTGCTGGGATTACAGGCGTGAGCCATCGTGCCTGGCCAAAAAATTTATGTTTTAAAAAGACTAGTCAAGTGCAGTAGTGAGAAGCGGGGAAAGAGTAGAGCAAGGAGTTGTATCTGTTGCTTCTGACCATTTTGAACAAGTTACCTAATTCTCTGAGGACAAGCTCGGAGAATGGGAGAGACAATATCTATTTCCAGGGTTGTTGGGAGGAATAAGTGACATCATGAGTGTGTGCCAGGTGTCTGATTACAGAAGGTGTTCAATTAAGTAATCTGCAATAATTAATTAACCCATCAGTCGCTGGTATTATTTGCCATCCATCCTCCGAGTGTTGCCAAGTTATGGGTGCGTTCTGCCAGCGTCCTAGCAGTGGGAAGGCTTCTGGCTGCCAGCGGGGAACCTCTCCCTTCGAGTATTTCTCCTCTCGCTGAGAAGATGAAATGCGACCAGGTCTCTTTAAGGGCCAGGAGCCGGGATCCAGGCGGCGCGCAAGGGCTGGACCAGCAGTCGCCCGCGCCGACTCGCACAGGAAGGAAGCTTTGGCCTCTGGATCCGCTCGCCCGGCTATGCTGCTGCGGCCGCTGCGGGGCTGGGCCGCCCGGGCGCTGCGCTGTTTTGGGCCGGGAAGCCCCGGGAGCCCGGCCTCAGGCCCCGGGCCGCGGAGGGTGCAGCGCGGGGCCTGGCCTCCGGGTAACGCGCGTCTTGGTCCCGCCTCCCAGGAGCCCCTATGCGCCCACCTACTCCGGGCCCCTCGGCACCCGGAACCCGCCCGAGCCCGAAGCGCCTCCTCCGAGACGCGGGATTTCCTCCCCGGCTGCGGCGGGGGCGGGGGCGGCCATCGGCCGTTACCCGGGAGCGAGACCGCAGCGAGCGCGGGGGGCGATGGGGTTCTGCGCCCGGCTTTTGTTATGGGATGGGGAGAGGGGCTTTAAAAAGCTGGACGGACACGCTCTGAACATTCCGGCCCAAACTCGGGTCCCCCGACCCATTTCCTGCCCCGATTATTTCGACCTTGGGGGCGACGGGGACTGAGAGCTGCCTTAAGCCGATTCTCCTCACACTGGTGCCAGCGTGGGGGAGGGGGTTACGCCCCCGGCGCTCTCCTGCCCTCCCTGGGAGTGGGGACCCACTCAGAAACGGGTCACTCTTATACCTGGGTTCTGGTGTCCGCCATATGGCTGTTGAGAGACGCCTCAGAACCACCTGTGGGGCGGATGGGCAGCGATGCCCGCCCTGGGCCTAGAGGAACACCTGGGTCCCAGGCCCAAACCCACGCCCGCCGCCCCCTCTTCCCCGTGCACCCCGAGTGGAGGCTGCTCTGCCTTTCCACTTGCTTAACATCCAGTCTGTGAAGATCTAAATAAATAACGTGGAAAATGCAAAGTATAATGTAGTAAGTGAAAGAACTCGAGCACACTGGGGGCCCACGCAGCCGCAGCTGCAGCCCAGGGTGGCATGTAGGCGAGACGGTGGTGCGCGCCTCCAACCTCGGAGGGCGCCCAAAATGGAAAATATTTTTAGGCCGGGAGTGAGCATAAACATTAGTGTTTTTGTGGTCATGTAGCAAATTAGGGCAGAGGAGAGTTATTTAAAAGTGAGTTTAAAAACTGATTTCCTTTCTTTTGTAGATAAAGAACAGGAAAAAGAGCAAAAATCAGTGGTAAGTCCCTCTTTTATGTGTACGCTCTAGGATAATTTTTATTTATTTTTTTGAAGAGGAGAGAGAAAAAAGCAGAGTAAAAAGCAAAAATACATTCCAGAGTAAAAGCAAAAATACAAGAGGATCTCCAGGGTGAAGGAAGTCTGTCACCCTCCCAGGAGGCCACTTCCGTTACCAATTTCTTGTATCTTTCCCCAGAGTCTGCACAGGTAGGAGCACACAAGTATTTGTATCCTTCAGGTAGATTTGGGCTGTTAAAGCTTAAGGGATGATTGTGAAAGGATTTGAAAGACGCTCATTGTGTTGTGGGGAAGGTCAGTTTCATCTTGGTTTGGGCAGCTCAGATGTGAGGGAAGCTCTGTCGACCACCACCCTTTCCCCCTAGTGCTGAGACTGGTGGGTGGGCAGGGGATCAGAGAGAAACCATGAGGGTTCACAGATGTGGGTTCAGTCATCAGGGTGGCTTCGAGATGCTGGCTCTGGACTGGGGCTGTGACTAGTGTGAGCTTGAAGGTCAAAGAAGGGTCAGGTTGGTGTCCATGAGGATGTTGGGTGCTTTAGTTGGCTGGGGTAGGGAGTGATATTTTGGTCACCAACCAAGGCTTAATTCCTTAAAAGAACTGGAAGTCCCTAGCTCCTGTGGCTGGGAAGGGGGTGGCTTGGCATGTGGTGGCAGGAGTACCATGGCTGGGATCTGCAGAGGGTAGACAGTGTGGGCAGGCCACCAGGGTACTCAGGGTGATGGAGGGCTTTTGGGAAGAAGTAGTGAAATCACATAGAGAGGATTGAAATGCTTGAGATTTGTGGAAGTTTGTTGAAATTAGGAGAAAGATATGCCAGCGGGTGCCATAGAAGGGGAGGGAAATGCAAAGTTGAGCTGGATGGTAATTAATGTATTATTGTTTGTTTATATATTTAAGAGACGGGGTCTTGCTGTGTTGCCCAGGCTGGCCTCCAACTCCTGGGCTCAAGTGATCCTCTGGCATCAGCCTCCTGAGTAGCTGTGATGACAAGTGTGAGCCACTGTGCCTGGATATTTATTAATTATTGAGCTAGAATTGATGTGAGCTGGGCCTGTTCTTTGTGCTTTTTGGGTGTGGTTTGGATGTGCCCCCAGACACATAGCTAGTTCATAGAAAGTGGTATGGAGCCTGCATTCAGGCTCAGGACTGTTTGTAACCATTCAAGTCCTGTGAGCTCCTGTGTGGGACGCACTGGGCTAGGACCTGGGCACCTGGCAATCAAACAGCCCTGACATTTGGGAGTCTGCGGTCTGTCTGATGGGGGAGGTCTGTCTGATGGGGGAGACAGCAGTAACTAGGAGAATGGTGGAACTAGAACAGCAGTGAGCATGGGGGCTGTGAGTAGGGGGGCTGATGACTGAGAGGAGCTTTGGGAAGCCTTATTGTCTGCTGGGAGATAGAGGAGAGTTTGAGGCAGGAGTGTTGGAACAGGTGCAAGTCACAGAAGAAAGAGAACCTGCAGGCCTGGGCTTGTGGCCAGTCCTTAGAGAGGCGGCTGGGGAGGGCTGGGGGATAGGTGTAGAGGGACTGCGAATAAGTCCTAAAACCCAGAGTCACTGAAGGGCTTCACTCCCACCCAGCACGATCTGGGTTGCCTCTCAGGGAGCGATGTGGGGGACCATGAGTGGAGGGCCCAGCTGGGCCAGACTGGAAGGGGAGAGACCTTAACTAAACTAGAGATGGCACAGAGCCCGCAGCTGAGTGGGAAAGCAGGGCCCAGTGGAGTTGCTGGTTGGTTGACTGGTGTTGGTGGATGAGGAGAGATGTCCAGAGCGTTAAAAGTGTCTGGGTGGATGGTGCAGCCATCACATGGCACAGTTTACAATATCAAATAATTGAGTATCACAACAAAATTTTTTAATAAAATAACTGGACAGTACTTAACATCCAACAGGGCCGTGCCTAATGGCTCATGCCTATAATCCCAGCATTTTGGGAGGCCAAGGTGGGAGGATTGCTTGAGCTCAGGAGTCTGAGACCAGCCTGGGCAACATGGCAAAATGCTGTTTCTACAAAAAATACAAAAAATTAGCTGGGCATGGTGGTATGCACCAGTAGTCCTAGCTACTTGGGAGGCTGAGGTGGGAGGGTTGGTTGAGCCTCGGAGGTCAAGGCTGCAGTGAGCTGTTACTGCATCGCTGCACTCCATCCTGGGCAACAGAACGAGACCCTGTCTCAAAAAAAAAAAAAAAATCAAATAGTAGGGAGTTCAATAAATTGTGACAGATCTTATATAATGGAATATGTAAAGCCATTAAAAACCATGTTTTTGAAAAATATTTAGTGACCTGGGAAGGCACTCGTTATGTAAAAGATGAAAAAAAAATAACAAAACCAACAAAAGATATGAAGTACGATCCCAAATGAAAAAAAAAACTGTCCTTAGGAAACAAACAGGAAAGAAATATTATTAATGCCGAAATTCTCAGTCTAGTTAAGAGATAGTTGTGGGGTTAACAAGGAGCACATAAGAGAGAGTTTGTGGTGTGTTGGGGTAAAAGTGTTTTCCCTTAGTTATTTGAATGTTAAATTCAGCTGGGTTCCTTTTTAAAACAGCTTTATTGTAATTTGCATACCACAAAATTCACCCATTTTAAATGTAAAATTCAATGATTTTTTAGTAAATTTACAGAGTAAACAGCACTACAGAGTAAACACTGCTACAATCTAATTTTATTTTATTTTATTTTTATTTTTTATTTTTTGAGACAAGGTCTGGCTCTGTTGTCCAGGCTGGAGGGCAGTGGCACAATCACGACTTACCACAGCCTCGACTTCCTGGGCTCGGGTGATCCTCCCATATCAGCCTCCCAAGTAGCTGGGACTACAGGCACATACCACCATGCCTGGCTAATTTTTGTATTTGTTGTAGAGATGGGATTTCTACATGTTGCCCAGGCTGTGCAATCTTATTTTATAACATTTCCATTACTCCAAAAAGAAACCTCGTGCCCATTTGCAGTCTCTTCTGGCCCCAGGTGACCACTAATCTACTTCCTGTCTCTCTAGGGATTTGCGTTTTCTGGACGTTTCATATAAAATGGAACATATAGCATGGGATCTTTTGTATCTGGCTTCTTTCACTTAGCACATTTTTTTTTCTTTTTTGAGATGGAGTCTCGCTCTGTTGCCCAGGCTGGAGTGCAATGGCATGATCTTGGCTCACTGCAACCTCCGCCACCAAGGTTCAAGCCATTTTCCTGCCTCAGCCTCCCAAGTAGCTGGGATTACAGTCATGTGCCACCACGTGCAGCTAATTTTTGTATTTTTAGTAGAGACAGGGTTTCACCACGTTGGCCCGGCTGATCTCGAACTCCTAACCTCAGGTGATCCGCCTGTCTAGGCCTCCCAAAGTGCTGGGATTAGAGGCGTGAGCCACCACTCCCGGTTGCTTAGCATAATGTTTTGACGTGCATCTGCCTTGTAGCAGGTATTAGTATGTCATTTTTTCCTATAGCTGAGTAGTATTCATGGCGTGGCTGTAGTGCTCTTTGTTTATCCACTTGCCAGTTGTTAGAGGTTTGGGCAAGTTTCTTTTGATTGCAGATTTCTCAGGGTCTTTGATAAGACAAGATACTTGGTTTCTTCCTGTGGAGGCTTTGGCACCCAAGCCAGTTTGCCTCTGGAACCCTGGGTTCTAATTAAACATCCAAATGACAATGATTGCTGGGATTTATGAGTGATTTTTATTTTCTTCTTTTAGAGATTGTGTAATATTCAAGGTTTGATCAGAGAAATCCAACTGATAAATACATATATGCATATTCATAAACATATACATATATTCATGCATACATACATTCTTGTGTGTGAGAATGTATTTCTTTTTTTTTTTTTTGGAGACAGGGTCTCACTCTGTCACCCAGACTGGAGTGCAGTGGTGTGATATCGGCTCACCACAACCTCTGCCTCCCAGCTCCCAGGCTCAAGCGACTCTCCTGCTTCAGCCTCCCCAGTAGCTGGGATTACAGGCATCTGCCACCAAGCCTGGCTAGTTTTTGTATTTTTAGTAGAGACGGGGTTTCACCATGTTGGCCAGGCTGGTCTTGATCTCCTGATCTCAAATGATCCCCTGCCTTGGCCTCCCAAAGTGCTAGGATTACAGGCCTGAGCCACTGCGTCTGGCCACTGAGAATGTATTCTTAGCACAAGAATGCTTAATTTCCATTTTTAGGAAAGATTAAATATTGTTACTTATAATAGGGATAGATGGCTCATCACAGTTTCAGTTATAATCATGGAAAATTGGACTCAAGGGCTCATAGCAGAGGAAAATGGAGATAAATTGTAGCGTAGTCACAGAGCGTTGGGCCAGGCTGGCCATGTGCTCCCACAGCGTGGGGACCATCTCCTTTTCACAGTTTCCTGTTGCTTTCCTCCACACACCCATGAGCTCTTTGGCTGTTGCAACGAGGTCCTGAGTACACAGTGCCTGGCACAGCATAGGCCTTCAATAAGCAGTTGAAACGTGCTCAAAGATGAGGACTGTATAGAAAATAATGTTTGGCATGAAATATGCTCACGTCATGGGGTTTATCTCTTAGTATTGGGATTATGGGTGATAGTTTCTCCTTTTTGATTTTCTGTATTTTCTTCAATGGGCATGCACTTCCCTTACAATATTTTTAGACATCACTTTAAAAAGAAATGTAAAGACTCCTTTTGCTTGCTTCCTGTTCCCCCTTCCATTTCAGGGGAACTTCGTGAGATTCTTCCTGCGTTGCCTGCTCTAAACCGGAGGGCAAATTGGCTGAGCTCATTCAGGGCCTAACATTCACCAACTCTTCAGGATTTCATGCTGGGAATAGGAACAAGTTTCTGGGAGAAGAGCTTATCTGAACAACCTGTTAAAATGCTTGCAATGAACAGGAAAGAAAAAAGGCTCTGTAGAATGATGTCTAGGTTGAGCTCTTTCTATATATCTAGGAAGAGGAAAAGTTTTCTTTAAAGAACAATAAAAAAATTAAATCCATTAGTGCCCTAATGGGGTCTTTTCATGCCCTTTTGTTCATTCCCTTGGGTTCATTTTGTAGTTTGGGGCTCTAAAGGAGTGGGCTGGGAGGGACCCAGGATGGGAGAGTGGCCTTGTGTCTCCTGGATACCCGTTAGGATCAAGGCAGGAGGAACCTTCTCCGCCAGCTGACAGAGTTCTAGTTGCTGGGGAGACTTTCGTGGGGTGGGGTGAGACGGCCCACTGTGACCTGGTGTTTATGTGAGGTGTGACTGAGGCTCCATCAGGAGTCGTGAGAAAGGGCCTGGATGTGAATTCTAATTCTGATTCTTCCCTAGCCAAGTCTGGCACTTGGGCAAGTTACCTGTGTTGCCCAGGTTTCTCTGGGTGCTTCCAGCACGAGTGCAAAGGAACAGACCTCTGTGCAGCAGGTCGGGCCCCTCTCTGTGTGTGCCCCTGGAGGATGTCTAACATGTGTTCTCAGGGGACAGTTTGTCTTCTTATGTATTGGAGCTGCCCGTTGCCTGTGGCCATCTGCTGGAGCCAGAGCCACTGGGCCTATGTCATCAGCAGTGCTTGGCTGAGGAGAGCTTGGTCAGAATCACTGGGCCACAGGTTCAAGGGCTCCAGCCTAGAGTCGGATTTAGAGGGTCTGGATGCTACCTGGTGCCACCTCATGTTTAACCAGCTCCTCTGGTGCATCTGAAGCAGGCATCTGTGGACTAGACATGGAGAAGCTCTGCTCCAGCCTCGTGGTGCCCAACCTTGCCTGCACATTGAAATTTCCTGGAGAGCTTTAAAAGTTACTGAGGCTTGGCCGGGCGCGGTGGCTCACACCTGTAATCCCAGCACTTTGGGAGGCTGAGGTGGGTGGATCACCTGAGGTCGGGAGTTTGAGACCAGCCTGGCCAACATAGTGAAACCATGTCTCTACTAAAAATACAAAAAATTAGCCAGGTGTGGTGGTGGGCACCTGTAATCCCAGCTACTCAGGAGGCTGAGGCAGGAGAATGGCTTGAACCCAGGAGGCGGAGGTTGCAGTGAGCTGAGATCACTCCGCTGTGCTCCAGCCTGGGCAACAAGAGTGAAACTTTGTCTCAAAGAAAAAAAACAAAAGTTACTGAAGCTTGAGTCTCACTCTCAGAGATTGTGGTGTAATTGGTCTGGGCTGTGGCATCCCTGTAGAGATTTTTAAAAGGTCCCAGGTGGTCCTAGCATATAGCCAGAGCTGAGAACCGCTGCCTGGAATACCTTCTCTCCCTAAGATGAGTTACTTCTAGGATGCTCCTTGATCTTTGGTATAGGTAGACCCCAGAAGGCTGTTTCTGGCCCCTCCCACTAGTGCCATGACCCCCTTTCCCTCCCAGGTGCAGTCAGTGTGAGCAGAGTCTAGGTTCAAGCTGTCCTTGCTTTATTGTCTTCGACAAGCCTCATTTTTCTTTTCTGTGAAAAATTTTAGGACTTACCCTTCCCAGGTGTCAGTGAGGTTACATGTGATAATGGTGTGTTACCTGTCTCAGGGCTTGGCCTGTGACAAGGTGCTTAACAAAGTCCTTGCTCTTTTTTTCTTCTCCCCTTTCCTAATAGTTTCCAGTCAGTGACCAAGTGCTTTTTTTTCTGTAAAGCAGTGAATTTGATTCTAGATAACATATATGTGTTTCCTAGCCTCAAAGCCATTGATTAAGCTCTCGTTAAGGAGTCAGGACACTTAGGCCTAAAATCTAATAGTCTGTGGGGTTGAACTAAGGAAGGGCAGAGCTGGGCTGGGCAGACAAGCTGTGTATGGTTTAGGAGTTGACGTAAAGGAGGGTCTGGTCTGGGGGAACCATATGAGCCTGCCACTTGGGGAGGATCGGCTTATCTGTTATTACTAACAATGGGACCTTGCCAGTTTCCCAAGGAGGGATTTTGGTTTACATGTGAAAGTCTTGGACTGAACCAATTATGCTGTTCACGTGAGCCTTTTCCCTAGCCATCATTCCCTGATGCCTCAAGTTCCCCTGGGTGCTTGAGTTCTGGCTCTAATGTGCATTTGTCTTTTGCCAGATCTGTGTCGAGGGCAATATTGCAAGTGGGAAGACGACATGCCTGGAATTCTTCTCCAACGCGACAGACGTTGAGGTACGGCCTCCATGCTAGGTTTGAAGGAAGCCGAGAAAGCTTGATGGGATAATTTATAGAGGGTGTGGACTAACCTTGTCCTATAGGACTATAATTTGAGCCACAGGTGCAAGCCACGGTGTAATTTAACATTTCTAATATCCTCATTAAAAAAACAAAAAGGGCTGGTGCAGTGGCTCAAGCCTGTAATCCTAGCACTTTGGGAGGCAGAAGCAGGTGGATTGCTTGAGCCCAGGAGTTCCAGACCAGCCTGGGCCGCATGGCGAGACCCCATCTCTACAAAAATATGCCAGGCATGGTGGTACGTGCCTGTAGCCCCAGCTACTTGGGAGGCTGAAGTGGGAGGATTGCTTAAGCCCAGGAGACGGAGGTTGCAGTGAGCTGAGATCATGCCATTGCACTGCATCCTGAGCAGCAGGAGTGAAACCCTGTCTCAAAAAAAGAAAAAAACCCACAAAAAATAAAAAGGACATTTTATTTCACATAACATATGCCAAATGTGGTCATGTCAACATTTAATCAATATAAAAATCATCAATGAGCTATTTTGCATTCTACCTTGTTATACTAAGTCTTTGGAATATGACACTGGTTGAGCATCCCTTATCTGAAATGCTTGAGACCAGAAGTGTTTTAGATTTCAGAATTTTTCAGATTTTGGAATATTTGCATAAATGTAATGAGATATCTTGGGAATGGGACCCAAGCTAAAACACGAAATTCATTTATGTTTCATGTATACATAGCCTGAAGGTAATTTTATACAATATTTTAAATAATTTTTTGAATGAAACAAGTTTGTGTTAAGTATTTACGTGTGGAATTTTTCATTTGAAGTGTCATATCGGTTTTCAGAAAGTTTCGGAGCATTTAGGATTTTGGATTTTTCAATTAGGGATGCACAAACTGTATTTGTAAAATAAGTGTAACTTATGGCATATCTTAATTTGGACTAGTCATATTTCAGGGTCTTAATAGTTGGCTGTGGCTCATGGCCACTGTATTGCACAGTGCAAGTGTTGACTGCCCCAAAGTCTGGTTAGGAAAAGAGTCTACATAGGTAAGAAGAAAGGACAGGCTATTGAGCAGGGCTAGAAGTGTGACATCTGAGATAGCAATGTCTGAGCAGTGGGTATTACTATGCATAGGCAATTAATTTAATTTCTAGTTCATTTAAAGCCTAGTCACTAAAACTAACCTCAGAGATGTTTAACAATCATCTCTACACTAAGACATTGACCTGTCTTCCTTGTTCTAGATTTTAGTGGTATAATCTTCCCTATTGATGGCTCTCTTTTGTTACTACAGAAGCTACAATTTCTATACTTTTATAGTCATTTTCTTTCCTTCCTCCCTTCCTTTCCTGTTTTTACTTCTGCTAGAAATATATGTATGGCCAGGTGTGGTGGCTCATGCCTGTGATCCCAGCACTTTAGGAGGCTGAAGGGCGAGGATCACCTGAGCCCAGTAGTTTGAGAGTAGCCTGGCCAACATGATGAAACCACATGTCTACAAAAAATACAAAACTTAGCTGGATGTGGTGGCACATGCCTGTAGTCCCAGCTGCTCAGGAGGCTGAGGTGGGAGGATTATTTGAGCCCAGGAGGTTGAGGCTGTGGTGAGCCAGGATTGTGCCATTGAACTCCAGCCTGGATGACAGAGTGAGGCCTTGTCTCAAAAAAAAAAAGAAAGAAAAATATATATAGTTTGATAAAAATAATAATAAACATTATATAGCCCTTGTCCTGCTGTGTTCATGTGCTGCTGTGCAGGAAAGAGTTAACATAGCAGACCTAAGACTGCTGCCCTTTAGAAATACCTGCTTGCAGGTCTTTGGCTGGCATCTGGGAACTTAGATCTTGGGAGTGCCCCCACCATTCCTAACTGATAACAGTGGCTCTCTGCCTAAATTGTTTCTGCAAACAGTATGGTTTATGCTGACACCTGCTTTCTTCCTGGGAGTCCAGAATTTTGGTACCTGTCAGGAAGTGGTTGCCTGCATGGCTGAGCACTGATGAAAACCCTGAACTCCCAGGTTCAGGCCAGCTTGCCTGCTAGACAACATTTCACATGTATTGTCACATCTTGTTGCCTGGGGAATTCAGTGTGTACTGTGCAGCTTCCCTGGGAGAGGACCCTTGGAAGCTTGTGCCTGGTTTCCTCCAGACTTTGCGCCCTGCCCTTTTTCCCTTTGCTGATCCTTTTTTCTTTCTTTGTTTTTTTTTCTGAGATGGAGTCTCGCTCTGTCACCCAGGCTGGAATGCAGTGGCATGATCTCGCCTCACTGCAACCTCTGCCTCCCGGGTTCAAGCAATTCTCCTGCCTCAGCCTCCCAAGTAGCTGGGATTATGGGCGCCCACCACCATGCCCGGCTAATTTTTTTGTATTTTTAGTAGAGATGGGGTTTCACCATGTTGGCCAGGCTGGTTTCGAACTCCTGACCTCAAGTGATCCACCCGCCTCAGCCTCCCAAAGTGCTGGGATTACAGGCGTGAGCCACCGCACCCGGTCCCCTTTCTGATCTTGTTTTTTGTCCTTTCAGTGTAATCCATCTTAGCTGTGAGTATGACTGCGTGCTGTGTCCTGTGAGTTCTCATGAATCATCAAACCTGGGAGGAGGGGGGTCCTGGGGACTCTTGACCCCTGTCCTGAGTGATATGACTCTTAATGGCACTTTAGAAGTGCTTATAATCTCACTGAAGACCTTGGAGCCGATTAACAACAATGATAATTAACATCCAATGAGTATACTGCTATTTGCCCAACACTGTGTTAAGGGTTCATCATAAATAATAAATGATCTCATCCTCACAAGAATAGTCCCTCTGAAGTAGGTGCCATTTTTGCCACAGTTTTAGATGAGGAAACCATGGCTCAGTGAGGTTAAGTGGCTTGTCCAGGGTCACTTGGCCAGTGTGTGATACAGCCAGATCCCAGCCTGGATACAGCCAGATCCCAGCCCAGGCTGTCTGGTTCCAGGGGCCACACCCTTGTTTGGTTCTTCTGTGGTACGAAGAGCTTTGTTGGCTTTAGGAAGACCACTCTCCTTTCAGATCTGAGCTTCGTGTCCCCTGACCTTCCCAGCAAGGTTATGCTTCCTGACGGAGGATCCCCTGGCCGCTCTGTACCTCTCTTTTATACCACTTCTTGGGGTTTGAAAAATGTTGGCTTCTGTGATTACCTGAGTAATGTCTGCTTCCCTTGGTAGGCTTAAGGTTCTGTGAAGGCAGAGGCTGGGCTGGTTTTGCTATTGTTGTATCCTCAGTGCCTAGCATGGATATCTGGCACACAGTGGGCACTCAATAAATGTTTGTTGGGTGACAGTGCTACGGATGGAGCACCCCTGAGCTGGGTTGGGGAGCAAGGCTGCCTGTGGCCCAGACTCTGGTGGGCTTGTGTGGTGCTGTGTATGCTACTTAGGGGCTAGGAAGAAGACCTATAAGAAGGAGAGGGGGTTTGAGAGGGGCCGGGAAGGTCATATTTGAACTGGATTTTGAAGGGTGTATAGGAGTTTTCCATGTGATGAAAGTTGATGTGAAGTGGAATGGGGTGGGAATGCTGGTCAGAAGAAACAATGTAAGCAAAGACACAGAATGTCTTGCTTGAGGGTGGATCACTTGAGGTCAGGAGTGAAGAGTGGGGGGTGATTACTTTTCTTTTCTTTTTAGAGACGGAGTCTTGTTCTGTCACCCAGGCTGGAGTGTAGTAGCGTGATCTTGGCTCACTGCAACCTTTGCCTCCTGGGTTCAAGTGATTCTCCTGCCTCAGCCTCCCGAGTATCTGGGATTACAGGCATGCGCCACTACATCCGGCTAATCTTTGTATTTTTAGTAGAGATGGGGTTTCACCATGTTGGCCAGGCTGGACTTGAAGTCCTGACCTCAAGTGATCTGCCTGCCTCGGCCTCCCAAAGTGCTGGGATTACAGGTGTGAGCCACTGCGCCCAGCCAGGGTGGCTACTTTTCAAGAGTTCCATGCATTGCCTGCCATTGGTCTTTTGTCACCTATGGCTCCTTCTCACATGTACTCTGAAAGTTCCCAGATGGATCCTGGCACTCTGAAGATCTTGGCCCCAAGAACACCATTTAAATCTTTTCTAGCACACACCTGCATACCCAGAAAGGCTCTAGCAGAGTCTGGAGTTGTCCCAGATTTGTGTGTCTAGACCACAGATGGAGTCTCTAGAAATGCCCAGCAGAGATCCTGATATGTGTCTGAAAACACACAGGAAATTGGAGAAGTTGGCAGTCATCCTAAAAGGTACAAACAGGACCAGAGGGAAAGAATGCCTCCAAACCAGTGAGACAGGAAGCGTACTAAAGAAACAGGGACTCTCAGCAGCCAGCACACCCAGTGCAGTGATCAGAGGCAGGAAACGGAGGCAGGTGGCCTGCCAAGGCCTAGCCCTGTCCAGTGTCCCTCCTGGCTTCTCCCACCCACCTGCCAGCTTGATGTGGTAGGCAGGCAGGGCTGGGATAGAATACACAGGAGAGGGATGGACAGAGCCAGCTCTGACCTTGGGGAGGCTACCAGGGCAATAGAGAGGTAGGATGTACCTATGCTTGGCACATTGGGAACAGGGATGGATAGAGTTATTCTCAGGACATTTCTGGAAGTAATGTGAGGAAGCCGTGTCTAGATAGAGTTGTGACCTCATGGGGGTTGTCAGCTATTTTGGCCTAACTTGGGCACTCAAATTTGGATAGTCTTTTTCTCTCTTTTTCCCTTCTCTCCTCGCTTTCCCCTCAACACTTACACACTTTTACAGGGTTCAGCACAGAGAAACAGTAGCTCTGATGTTTTCTTTTCTTCCAGGTGTTAACGGAGCCTGTGTCCAAGTGGAGAAATGTCCGTGGTCACAATCCTCTGGTGAGTGGGTTGTTGGTTGCATGAACCCCTGGCTTCCCCTTAAGCACCTGAGAATGTGGTGCCTCTGCCTGAGGCCGAGCCTGCCCAGGCATCCTCTGCGCTCTTAACTGAGTTGGAGAAGACCAGGGAGGGACAAGCAGAAAATGGTGGCATGTTGGTGTTCTGAGGTCAAGGATCTCTGAGGCCTGAGTGGCTGTGCACAGAGCCTAGGGACTTCCTGTCAACTATCCCATATTATTCCCAGTGGCTGAACCTTAGCCACTAGGGGTGTCCACTTCTTGTTGCTCATTCCAGCCTCCCCTCCCCTAGAAGAAACCTATCAGAACCCGGGACTTCTCAGGCCTAACCCCCCCAGGACCTATCTCTAAGTAACCAGGATCCTTGGTGGATCCCTGACTTGGGTTTACAACTTGGCCCTGTCTGGTAACAGGGGCCACCTCTGGCTTACCTGGAAGCCGCCAGCCTGCTTTCCCAAGGGTGAACCTAGCAACAGGGGCTGTAGTGTGCGGTGTCCCTTCCTTCACCTTCCCCAATTCGAGGTTCTGCTCTGGCTGCTTGAAAGAGATGGATAGAATCTGGGTCCTGCAAGAGAGCTTTAGAAGGGGATGTTAGTTCTGAGCTCCCATCCCGTGAGGTAGGGATGATTAGTCTCATTTTTCAGCTTAGGAAATTGCACTTAAATAAGTTGCCTGAGGTCACACAGCTAGTAAATGGACTTGGAAGCCTGTACTGCCACCTGATTTTTTTTTTTTTTTTTTGAGATGGAGTCTCAGTCTGTCTCTAGGCTGGAGTGCAGTGGCGTGATCTCGGCTCACTGCAACCTCTATCTCCCAGGTTCAAGCGATTCTCCTGCCTCACTCTCCTGACTAGTTGGGACTACAGGTGCGCACGACCATGCCCAGCTAATTTTTGTGTTTTTAGTAGAGACAGGGTTTCACCATGTTGGCCAGGATGGTCTCGATCTCCTGACCCTCGTGAGCCACCCACCTCAGCCTCCTAAAGTGCTGGGATTACGGGCGTGAGCCACTGTGCCCGGCCATGCCCCCTGATTTTTAGCAACACAATTGGCATCTCCTGTGTGGTTCATTAGACGCTGAGTTCTACTAGGAGCAGGGACTGTGTCTACTTTGTTCACTGTTATTTGCTAAAACCAAGGCGCACTGCCTAGCACTTAGTAGGGGCTTGTGCATTCATCCATTAATTCAACCAGTATTTAGTGCATGTCAGCCACGTGGCAGACACTGTTCTAGATGATATGGCAGTGATAAATTTAAAGCCCTTGCTCTCCTGCCCCTAATATTCCAGTGTGGGGAGGCGGAAGACAAACATGTAATCTGGTGGGTGGTGATAGGGCCTAGGAAGAAAACTAAAGCAGGTGAAAGGATGTTTCTTAAATAAGGCAAAACCTCTCAGTCTTTCAATGAAGAATCTTAAAGAGACATGAGAAGAATTTCTTTTCTGTGCATTCAGGAGAAGATGGAATACCAGTCATCTTTGGATAAAACAAAGAAACCTCTGTAACATTCATATTCTCTAGAAGCCAAGGATCAGTTATTAAGTAAGACAGCTAGAGTTGCAGGTGTTAGGGATCATAAGTGACATTTCACAGGACAGAATCACAGCCTCAGATGTCTTAGTGTCCTTGGTACAGATAGCCTTTTCAATGAGAGTTTCCTAATAAAAAATACAATAGAAGTAGCTATTTTTATATAAGTTTCCATTCTAGACCAAAAGAAAGATCGATACTTTTGTGAAAAATCTCAATTCATCACTTTATCTGAATTGGTTTTCTGATGCAGAAAGGTGACTGTTTCTGTGGCCATCAGGCAAGATGGAGTGTTTCTCCTAGCCTTTATGAGATTTTCTCTCAACTGCAGTCAGAGGAGTCTGCAGTTCTCAATGAAGAGCACTGGAGTTTCATTAGTTTGCACCAAGAGAAAAATGAAAAGCAAAAATGAGGAAAAGGCTGGATGTGGTGGCTCATGCCTATAATCCCAGCACTTTGGGAGGCCAAGGTCAGAGGATCGCTTGAAGCCAGGAGTTTGAGACCACCCTGGTCAACATAATGAGACCCCCATCTCTAAAAGAAAGAAAAGTAAATAAAATTAATTTAAAAATGAGGAAAATAGCAGAACAGGTTTCTTAGCAAGTACGCTGGAACATGAAGTGTTTTGCATCTAGAAGGGATGGAGAGTGATTGAGTAGGTGAGTTGGCTTCTGTTTTACATGAGATAACCAGGGAATGTGTCTATGATAAGGTGCTTAAACATGAGTGTGTGAGCACTGCAGATATCTGGATGAAGAGTATTTAGGCAGAAGGCGCTGCAGAGGCGAAGGCCCTGAGATGGGACGATGCTTGGTGTGTTTGAGGAATGCTAAGTAAGCTCACGTGGTTGGAAGACAACCAGGCCAGAGGGAGAGTGGTAGAAGATGAGAGAAGGCCTTGTGGGCCATGATAAGGGTTTGGATTTCATTCCGCATGCAATGGGAAGCCACTGGAAGGTTCTGAGCAGGGGAGTGGCAAGAACTGATTTAGGTTTCACAGACTCACTCTTGTGGCTGGATAGACAACAGACTACAGAGGGCTCAAAGACCATTCACTGAACGACTTGAACGCATGTTCCTTGGTGATATTATTTTATTTTTTGAATTTCCAAAGAAAAGTGATTTACTTTTTACAGTTAGGGCAGCTGAGAAGTCCAAGGTTGAAGGGGTGCATCTGGTGAGGGCTTTCTTGCTAGTGGGGACTCTTCAGAGTCCCCAGGTGGTGCAGGGTGTCACATGGTGAGGGAGTTGAGTGTGCTAGGTCAGGTCTCTCTCCCTTTTCTCGTAAAGCCACCAGTGTAAGATAACCCATTAATCTATTAATCCGTGAATAGATTAATCCATTCAAGAGGTCTCTGTACTCATGATCCAATAATTTCTTTTTTTTTTTTTTTTTGAGACAGAGTCTTACTCTGTCGCCCAGGCTGAGTGGCACGCTCTCAGCTCACTGCAAGCTCTGCCTCCCGGGTTCACGCCATTCTCCTGCCTCAGCCTCCCGAGTAGCTGGGACTACAGGTGCCCACCACCACGCCTGGCTAATTTTTTGTATTTTTTAGTAGAGACAGGATTTCACCCTGTTAGCCAGGTTGGTCTCGATCTCCTGACCTCGTGATCCGCCTACCTCGGCCTCCCAAAGTGCTGGGATTACAGGCGTGAGCCACTGTGCCCAGCCGATCCAGTCATTTCTTAAAGGCACCACCTGCTACATACTGCCACATGGGGGATTAAGTTTCCAACACATGAAATTTGGGGGATTCATTCAAACCAAAGTGTTATTTGTTAAAGATGATCTTAAAGAGCATAACTTTTTTTAAAATTTAAAACTTATTTATTTATTTATTTATTTTGGAGATAGGGTTTTGCTATATCACCCAGGCTGGAGTGCAGTGGCACAATTATAGCTCATTGTAACTTTTAACTCCTGGGCTCAAGTGATCCTCCTGCCTTGGGCTCCCAAAGTGCTGGGATTATAGGCATGAGCCACTGCACCTAGCTCTCTTTTCTTTATGCTAGAAACATTCAAATTATTCTCTTATAGCTTTTTTTTTTTTTTTGAGATGGAGTCTCGCTCTGTCGCCCAGGCTGGAGTACAGTGGCATGATCTGCCTGGCCAGCATGGTGAAACCCCGTCTCTACTAAAAATACAAAAAAATTTAGCTGGGTGTGGTGGTGCACACCTGTAATCCTAGCTACGTGGGAGGCTGAGGCAGGAGAACCGCTTGAACCCAGGAGGTGGAGGTTGCGGTGAGCTGAGATCATGCCACTGCACTTCAGTCTGGGTGACAGAGCAAGACTCTGTTTAAAAAAAAAATGACTTTTATCAAAAAGACAGGCGACAGGTGTGGAGAAAGGGGAACCCTCATACATAGTTGGTGGGAATGTAAATTAGTACAGCTACTATAGAGAACAGTATGAAGTCAGGCAGTGTGATGCCTCCAACTTTGTTTTTTTTGCTCAGGATTGCTTTGGCTATTTGGGGTATTTTGTGGTTTCATATCAATTTTAGGATTTTTTTTCCTATTTTTGCAAAGACTGTCATAGGTATTTTGATAGAGATTACACTGAATCTGTAAATTGCTTTGGGTAGTATTGTCATTTTAACAGTATTAGTTCTTCTGATCCATGAGTGTTGAATATCTCTTTTTTTGTGTGTGTTCTCTTCAATTTCTGTCATCAGTGTTTTATAGTTTTCCTTGTATAGATCTTTCACTTCTTTGGTTAAATAGATTCCTAGGTATTTTACTTTTATTTATTTATTTTTGAGACAGGGTCTCACTCTATCGTCCAACCTGGAGTACAGTGGTGCGATCTCGGCCCACTGCAGCCTCTGCCTCCTGGGTTCAAGCGATTCTCATGTCTCAGCCTCTAGAGTAGCTGGGATCACAGGTGCGTGCCACCACACCCAGCTAATTTTTTGTATTTTTAATAGAGACAGGATTTCGTCATGTTGGCCAGGCTGGTCTTGAACCCTTGGCCTCGAGTGATCTGCCTGCCTCAACCTCCCAAAGTGCTGGGATTACAGGCAAGAGCCACTGTGCCTGGCCGGTATTTTATATTCTTTGTAGCTATCGCAAATGGGATTCCTTTCTTGATTTCTTTCTCAGATTGTTCAGTGTTGGTGTATATATGTGCTACTGATTTTTGTATGTTGATTTGTATCCTGCAGTATTACTGAGTTCGTTCATCAGTTCTAACAGTTGTTTGGTGGAGTCTTTAAGTTTTTTTTTTTTTTTTGGTCATTTCAACTTTTATTTTACTTTTAGGGGGGTACATGTGCAGGTTTGTTACCTGGGTATATTTCGTAATGCTGAGGTTTAGAGTATGATGGATCCCATCACCTAGGTACTGAGCATAGTACCCAATAGGTGCTTTTTCAACCTTTGCCCCCACCCTTCCTCCCCACTCTAGGAGTCCCCACTGTCTATTGTTGCCATCTTTATGTCCATGAGTACCCGTTGTACCCACTTATAAATACCCACTTAAAGTGAGAACATGCAGTATTTGGTTTTCTGTTCCTGCATTAATTAGCTTAGGATAATGGCCTGAGTCTTTAATCTTTTCTAAGTGTAAGATCATGTTGTCTGTGAACAAGGTTAAGATGACTTCTTCCTTTCTAATTTGGATGCCCTTCATTTCTTTGTCTGGCCTAATTGCTCTGGTCCCTTGGAGAATTTCCATAGGCTCCTATTATAGCTGTTACCATACTGTCCTATAATTGTTTCAGTGTCTGCCTTTGTCCACCCTGCTGTCAGAGCCCTGTGATCATGCTGGGTTCATCTCCAGCCCCAGCCCTGCCTGTGTAGGTTTCTTGAGCTGTCTTTCAGTGACTTGTGAGACCAGGGTCCTCCTGCAGATGCCACTTTGATGGAAAGTGCTGTGTTTTCCCTTCTGCAGGGCCTAATGTACCACGATGCCTCTCGCTGGGGACTTACGCTACAGACTTATGTGCAGCTCACCATGCTGGACAGGCATACTCGTCCTCAGGTATGTTTCAGATGCTCAGTTTCAACCTTCTTAAACGTTTTCTTCAGACTTGGGGTATGTGATTGCCAGGAAGGGAAACTTCACAAGGAAGCCAGGCTAGGCCTTCAGTGCTGTGCAGGCCTCTCTGTGTGGGGCCAAGGTCTCTGGCTTCTGCGGTTCTCTTCTGACCAGCTTCTAGTGCCCCCACCCACAAACCTCAGCCAGCCAGATGGTGCCCCTGCCACCATTCTGAGCTCACATCTTTATGACCTGACCACTGCTGGGCTCAATGCCGTTTAACTCAGTTCTTCTCAAAGTGTGGTCCCTGGACCAGCAGCAGAAGCATCACCTGGAAACTTGTTAGAAATGCACATTTTCAGCTGAATGTGGTGAATCTCACCTGTAATCCCAGCACTTTGGGAGGCCGAGGTATGCGGATCACCTGAGGTCAGGAGTTCAAGACCAGCCTGGCCAACATGGTGAAACCCCATCTCTACTAAAAAATACAAAAATTAGTCTGGCGTGGTGGTGTGTGCCTATAATCCCAGCCACTTGGGAGGCTGAGGCAGGAGAATGGCTTGAACCCAGGAGGCGGAGGTTGCAGTGAGCTGAGATCATACCACTGCACTCCAGCCTGGGTGACAGAGTGAGACTCCATCTCAAAAAAAAAAAAAAAAGAAAAAGAAATGCAAATTTTCTAGTCACATCCCAGACCTGCTGAGTTAGAAATTCTAGGGATGAGGCCCAGCAATCTGTGTTTTATCAAGCCCTCCAGGTGACTTGAATGCATGCTTTGTTTGTTTTCACATTTGAGAACCACTAATTGAACCTTCATGGGATCTGGCTCTTAGTTCAAATTCTTGAGAAAAAGAATCTGATTGGTTCAGCTTTGGTCAGGTGTCCAGCCCTGGTTCAATCAGGTGTTGGGGACAGGACACCAAGGCACAAACATGGCTGCTTAGGCCTATTCCATCAGTGAGGATGCATCTAGAGACAGAGTCTCTTAGAAGAAAGGGGGCTGTGGAGGTCCTGATCAGCACCTATGTTTCAAAGCTGTAAGCACAACCTATGATGCCAGCTTTAAGGCTCTGCATGAAGGAGACAGACTATCCCTACAGCCAGTTAACATTGGCACAGCTGCTGGGCTGGACAGTTCAGTCCCAGTCTGGGTACCTGCAACAATAGCTACCGTATTCTTCTGTAAGTCTGTCTTTTAAAATTGAACGATGTGAGCGGGACCTTTTTGGTGAATAAGAATTTCCATCTCCCCAAATATCTGTCTTAATGACACAAATCCACAAATCGAAAGATCTGAGGTTAGTACATTTTGCCTTTGCTAATCGGCTTTTCCTGAGCAGGCACTCAGTTGCAAACCTAAGTTGTATCTAATGATATTTGAATAGGAAGGGATGTAAATGCGCTCCTCTATTTAAGGAAATCTACCTCAGGAGGCAGAGAGAGATGGACAGACCAGGAAGGATGAGCAGAAGGAGACCAGAGGGATGAATGGGAGCTAGGAAGTAAGGAAAGAGAGGATGGAAGAATGGAAAGGAAGATGGATGGGTAGAGGATGGATGGACAGAGGGACAGCAGGGAGAGGGAGGAAGTGCCTGGGTTATGGCTTTGAATCTGCCTTGGATTTGTTGGCCTAGGTCCCATGGGTGCTGTGGGCCATGGCCAAGTGACAGTAGTGTTTGTCTGCCTGGCATCAAGGCTCAGGGCACCTCTTGCTTCCCAGAGGAACACTGGACAAAGGGCAAGATCATCTGCAGAGGGTTTGAGCATCCTGGCAAAGAGGGGCACTGTCAGGCTGTCTTCCTCCCTCTTGGGCATGGTCCTTTCCAGTTTCCATGGGCAGAGCCCCCAGAACGTCACCCCCTTCCCGACACTTGTGGGGCTGTACCTCATGCATGTGGTCCCTCTGCTTAAGCAAAGTCACCCTATTTAGGTCTGTGATAGTCACCGCATGTTGCCTCAAGTGGACAGCTTTGGATAGTTTCTCCAGGGCTTGGCCGTGTTCTAGTTGAGACTCACCTCCCATCAAAGAGGCGGCTGCTGATGAGCCTTCAGCCTCGGCATTGCTGGGCCATGCATGCAGCTTTGGGGTGTGGGGCAGGTCAGGGTGGAAGGGGGACACAGCCTGAGCCTGGTGGCAGATGTGGCTTCTCCTCCTGGCAGGGGAGTGAGGAGGTCCTCCTGCTTCACTCTCTCCGCCACCTTGATTCTCATATTCAGCAAAGTCCCCAGGCAGGGGGAGTAACAGACATTTCTCAAGGCCTCCTGGCTGTCTCCTCTTCCCCTGAGTTAGTAAGTCTCTTTTTGTTTTCCTTTAGGTGTCATCTGTACGGTTGATGGAGAGATCGATTCACAGCGCAAGATACGTTTTTGTAGAAAACCTGTATAGAAGGTACTGTAGTTTGCATAATTGATAATTTATTAAACCACTAATTTTTCAAAATGAAATAGAAACTTGTTTATTCGATTGACAGATATGGAGTACCCGCTGTTGTATCAGTTATCCATTGCCATAGCAACGCGGTGTAGGTGTAACAAACAGCCACGAATCCTCATGGCAGACAGCTATCTGTATTTGTTGCCCAGTCAGCCAGGGTGGTCACCAGGCAGTTCTGCTTACCTTGGCTGGGCTCAATGAGATGTCTGGGGATCAGCCGATGTAGGATAGCCTAAGCAGGGGTGACTGGAGGTGGCTCATCTCTTTTCCTCATGCCTGTCACCCTCCTTCTGGGACCAGCAAACCAGCCCAGGTGTCCACTTCTCACAGTGACAGAGGTTAGAAGCAACAGCAGAGATGCAAGGACATATTTTCAGGCCTCTGCTCCAAGTTTGCTAACATGCCATTGGCCAAAGCAAGTCACATGGTCACATGAGCCCAGGGTGGAAAGGTGGGAGGGTACAGTGAGTTACACAGCATGGTGCAAGGCTAAAGGGAAGGGTGGAGAGTTGGGCGAGTCAGATGCACGGTGTGCGTCGCATTTGTTGTGTTTTTCGCTAAAAGCTTCCCTCATGAGAGCAGACTCTCTGATATATACCTAGTTAGGGGCTTCTGGTGGCCCGTCAGTGCCAAGGGCTCAGGCTTGGAGCCCTCCATCCCTGTGCTCAAAGACTGCTGATTTCTAGGGGTCTTGGGGAAATGGGTTGCAGACCCCACCTGTCCCTGCCGTGAGCTTGGGATACTGCTGTCCTTCCCTTGCAGAGCTGTTCGGATGTCAGCCCTGAAGGCCCTTCCTCCCACTCTCATCTGCAGCTGTCTTCCTAAATGCTGCCTTGTCTCCCAGCCCTCCCCGACCACCCTGTCTAGATAGGGCAAGCTCCTTGTTAGTCTTTGTTTCATTTTTGGTTTTGGTTTTTGTTTTTTGAGGCAGGGTCTGGCTCTATCACCCAAGTTGGAGTACGGTGGCACGATCTCAGCTCACTGCAACCTCTGTCCCCCAGGCTTGAACCGTCCTCCCGCCTCAGCCTCCCGAGTAGCTGGGACTACAGGCACACACCACCACACCTGGCTATTTTTTTTTGTATTTTTAGTAGAGACAGGATTTCGTCATGTTGCCCAGGTTGGTCTTGAACTCCTGGGCTCAAGTGATCCTCCTGCCTTGGCCTCCCAAAATGCTGGGATTACAGGTGTGAGCCACTGTGCCTGGTCCCCTTGTTATTCTTAAGGACTACTTTCTGTTAGTTTTCTTTGTAGTATTTAAGGCAATCATATGAAATCATTTAACCAATTATGACCTACAAAAATGGCAGTTTTGTATGGTTCAACTTAGTATGTGTCTAATTGTTTATTGCCCCCCGCCCCCCCCAGACCATAAGCTCCTAAGGGCAGGCACCAAGTTTGGTGTCCTTGCCTAGTGTGGACCCAGCACAGAGCAGGCTTCTCGTTGATACTTGTTAGCTATTGTTGGATGAGGGGACCTGTGGCTGTGCTTTGGTCTCCAGCCCAACTTGTTCCCCAGGCTCTGGTCCCCCACTGTTTTGCACCTTTCATTTGAGGGGCCACTAAAAAGGCTTCTCCTAGGAGCCCTGAGCTGCCATGGATCATGCCTTTGAGCCTGTGTCACCCCCCAAAATGAGAGCCTCTGCCCCAAATCCACCCAGAGCATCAGAGCAATGCTGTGGGCTCAGGGGCTGGCAGCCAAGGTGAGTCCTGGCTGTGGCTTTGCCCCCTGGCCTCAGACTTTTCTTGTGGGCTGCAGCTTGCCCTCTCAGAAGGTGGTATTTCTGACCTTAGAGCCCCATTTTCACCTGACAACCTGGGTTTCCAGGTGTCCACTGCTAGGTTTATCCAGCCCTCTGCCCTCCTCAGCTCCTGCTCCTTAGCACCTCAGCCAGAGGGAGGACAGGCAGGACAGAGAAGAGCGAGAGCAGACGGGAGCCCCTGTTATGTTTGTGTACTGCTCTGATTAGAACTGTAGCCCAAGGCGGAGGTTGCAATGAGCCGAGATTGTGCCACTGCACTCCAGCCTGGGCAACAGAGCGAGACTCTGTCTCAAAAAAACTGTAGCCTGAGGAACAGATCTTGGCGGTGGGGTGGGATTACCTATGAACCTCACAGAGTGGGGCTGTATCTGTGTTTTAATCACATTCAGCTTGGCTTGCTCTATGTGGGGTCAGTGGCTCTTGTTGCTTTTTTTATTTTTGAGATGGGCTTGTGCTCTGTCACCCAGACTGTAGTGCGGTGCCATGATCATGGCTCACTGCGGCCTCGATGTCCTGGGCTCAAAAGATCCTCCTACCTCAGCCTCCTGAATAGCTGGGCCTACAGCACATGTCACCACTTCTGGCTAATTTATTTCTTATTTTTTGTAGAGACAGTGTCTCCCTGTGTTGCCCAGGCTGGTCTCAAACTCCTGGGCTCAAGCGATCCTCCTGCCTCAGCTTCCCAAAGTACTGGGATTACAGGCATGAGCCTGATTACAGCTGTGCTCGGCCTCATGGCTCTTTTTGAAGCAAGTAATCTGGAATGGAATGACCAGAGGTTAAGGGGAGAGGATAGAGTGTGGCATTTGGTGGGCCTGGGTTCTATCCTGGCTCTGAAGTTTGCTCTGTTTGTGAGCAAGACCAAGTTTCTAAATTTCTCTGAGCCCGTCTCTCATCACTGATTCCTCTTGTCCATCTCTGAAGAGCCTTTGGACCTGCCACCTCCTTCGTGTCTTAGGACCCTTTTGTGGGTCCTTGCCCACCTTGGTCTTTATTAAATTTGTGAGTTCCCCAATCCTGCCCCCAAACCTGTAGGCCACCCAGCGCCAGGTAAATTTCCCCAGGAGCCATTTTTCTTTGTTTGGCCCATGTCACAGTTCCTGCTGATGGCCATGGGCTTTGGTAACTCACGCCCATGGTCCTGAGTCACCACATTTCTGATGCATCAGTTCTGTATCTCCCAATCTCTATGGTTATGGCATTGGTCCAGATGACGTGGGCCTCGCCTGGAGCTGTTTTGTGGGTAGTTTAGGAAGAGAATGTAGCTTTTAATTTTTTTAGCTCTTTTCCTGTCCTGATGACTTTATATTTATGTCTCTCCCTGGCCCTCCCAGAATGCGTGGCCTCTGTGGTTAGGATTTCTGTGGGACAATGAACCACAGAAGAAACTTACAGTGTCCTTCTTTCTGTTCTTGGGATCTAATTGTTTTTAGTTCATATGGCTTTCGGGGGGCTCAGATTCCCCTGAAGACCTTGTTGGGGCCTTGAGACCCATCACTGGGATCTCTTGAAGCCGTAGGCTGTCAGTGGGCATGTGGCCTTGGGCACTCCAGAGGCTGCTGGGAGCACTGTGGCTGCCTGGAGGGCCAGGGTATCCACCATGGTCTCCAGGGAGATGAGGAAAGGTGGTGTTCCTCGGACCCTTTCATCAGAATCCTCTGAAGGCAGAGGAAAGCTCCCCACAGCACTGCTTCCTCATCCTCCCAGCGCCTGTGGTCCAAAGCAGCCACCTGCCAACAACCCGGAAGTTTCTTGGAGTCTCCTGTTTTAACCTAGAATTCATTGGGATTTTGCATTTTCCTCCATAGTATGTTCCTAAGTTTGTATCTAAAAATAATAATTTACATACTTATCATTGAGGACAATGGATGCTCCTGTATTAAACACCATGCTTTGCATATGGCTTGGAATTCCCACTCCCTCAGCCACATACTCCAGAGTGCCTAAGTCCAGGAGGCAGAGAACCAAGGGGTAGGGGCATTCAAAACACCTTCCCAGGGCAAGTGATTCACTTGTGAACTGCACCTGCTTATGTGTTCCCTGGAAACTGGGGCATCTGCTCTCATGGTTAAGGAACAGGGCAGGGACCCATAGACAGGAGCTGCATTTATTGTCTGGTTGTTGACCCTATTGGGCAGATCAGGAACTGAGAAAGGATTACAAAGCCAGTGCTCCTTCCTGATCGGGCAGGAACTAACCACAGGAGGGGAAGGTGTTCTGAACCCTGCTGTGTGGGGGCAAGCAGCAAATGAGGAAGTGGCAGGAGGCACCTAGATTTCTCTTATCAAGGCCAAAGGCTTCAGGGCCCACTGGGGCCCCCAAACCTGAGAATCCTGAGGTACTAGCCCCAGGGGGAGACTCTGCCTCTTTCCAGACAGGGCTTACTCTAAGCTTCTCCCACAACCACCTGTGCATCTTGTTTACGGGCAGATTCCGCTTCAGTAGCACTGAGGTGGGGCCTGAGAGGCCACATTTCTAGCAGGTGCCCAGGTGGGACCATACTCCTACTGGTCAGGGATCACACTTTGAGGAATACGGGCTTCAGAAGAAGGTGGCAGGGCCGGGTGTAGTGGCTTATGCTTGTAATCCCAGCACTTTGGGAGGCAGAAGGGGAAGGATCACTTGAAGCCAGGTGTTCAAGACCAGCCTGGGCAACAAAATAAGACCCCCATCTCTACAAAAAAAATTAAAAAATTAGCTGGGCCTGGTGGTGCACATCTGTAGTCCCAGCTACTTAGGAGGCTGAGGCAGGAGGATTGTTTGAGCCTAGGAGGTCAGGGCTGCAGTGAGCCATGAGCATGCCACTGCACTCCAGCCCAAGTGACACAGTGGGACTTTGTCTCAAAAAATAAAAATAAAAAAAGCTGGTAGTCAGGTGGTCCACAGGGCGCCCTCCATCCCAATGCCGCGACCCTTTTCCCCTAGAGTTCTGACGGTGAGGTGGGCTTCCTTGGGGCTTCACTGGACCTTTGGGGGTCATAAGAGCAAGAGCCTCAGCCTGAGGGTTGCCTTCAGGGCCATGGTGAAAAGTTCTGCATGGTGCAGGATTTCCTGTTTCCTGCACCTGGCCTGTGGTTTCTTAATTTCACATTTGTTGCTTCATATTTGGGTTGCTGGGGGCTGTGCTGTGTTATCTTTGTTTTTAAGGTTTCTGGACTTATTCCTAGGCCAAGAATCAGGCAGTCATAGGGCAAAGTAAAAAGTATTTTTAGCCAGAGCCACAGAAGGGATGAAGGGAAGAAAAAGTAGAGCTTGGCCAATCTCCGGACAACTCCAGCTGCCCTCAATGCAGCGGTCATCCACAACGAAGTATTACTGAGAAAGTAGATGTGGGGTTTTTTGTTTTTTGTTTTCTGTTTTTTTGATTTTGAGACAGAATCTTGCTCTGTTGCTCAGGCTGGAGTGCAGTGGTGCGATCTCAGCTCACCGCAACCTCCGCTTCCCAGATTCAAGCAATTCTCCTGCCTCAGCCTCCCGAGTAGCTGGGATTACAGGCACCCACCACCATGCCCTGCTCATTTTTGTATTTTTAGTAGAGACGGGGTTTTACCATGTTGGCCAGGCTGGTCTCTAACTCCTGACCTCAAGTGATCTGCCCGCCTCAGCCTCCCAAAGTGTTGGGATTACAGGCGTGAGACACCATGCCTGGCCAAAGTAGATGTTTTTAGAGGTTTCTGCTCCTCCAAAATGCAGATTACTGTCATTGTGACTACCTATGCAAAATATAGCATAGAACTGAGTTTGGCTGGGTCCTTTGCCCATACCTAGAATAAAGTGTATTGGTTCCCACCTGCAGGGAGTTCAGCCAGGTACTGGGAACCACACGGTGGCATATGGGGCATCAGCTCCTGCCTGGGAGCTCGTGTTTTCTCATTTCCTGGGATGCTCTAGGAAAAGGCTTCCCAAAATGCCATGATGTGAGCCCTTCACAAGGTGGGAGGGCACATTACCACTGCCCCTTCTGTGCTCAGGTTGATCTTTTTCTCCCTCTCAGAAGCTCTTGCAACCTTGTTTTGGGATCTGTGGGGGCCTGGACAGAAGGGTGTATGGCAGGCTCAGGTCCCCAGAAAAGCCCACATATTGGAATCCTGCATCTCCTCGAAGTAAAATTTCTTGAAGGGCGTTCTTGCTCTTTGGGCTGTGAACAAATGAAGAGCTCGCCAGGGGAGAGACCCGCCTCTTCTGGCACTGTCTACCCCGGCGAGGTTGGGGTGTGCAGAATGTAAGTGCAGTTATGCCACCAGGGATTCGAGAGGGCTGTGTTAATTGCTGGAGAGGAAGATTCCAGTTACACAGTGTCCTTAAAGACAGGAACTTCTTTTTTTTTTTTTTGAGACAGAGTTTTGCTCTTATTGCCCAGGCTGGAGTGCAATGGTGCAATCTCGGCTCACTGCAGCCTCCACCTCCTGGGTTCAAGCGATTCTCCTGCCTCAGCCTCCCGAGTAGCTGGGATTAGTCATGTGCCACAACGCCCAGCTAATTTTGTATTTTTAGTTAGATGGGGTTTCTCCATGTTGGTCAGGCTAGTCTCGAACTCCCGCCTCAGGTGATCTGCCTGCCTCAGCCTGCCAAAGTACTGGGATTACAGGTGTGAGCCATTGCGTCTGGCCAAAGACAGGAACTTGTAAGGGGCAGACAGCTGGCTGGCATGAAAAGCTGAAGGTGGTGAGCAAGATTCATGTAGCTAAAGAGGCCACACAGGTGACTGTGTAGGCCGAGTAATGGGAAGCAAAGGTTTTACAAGATTGCCTAGTTGTCCTTTTCTAAGAACAGAAGTGAGGGCGTGGAGTGGGTCCCAGCTGGGGAAATGGCATGCTGACTCACCTGCGGCTGGTGGTTGGGGACACTGAGTAAGACCTGGTGTTTAGAACCACAGGCTGGGCCTCCTCCCCCGCTGATTGACCCAGGGGCTTAGGTTCTTCCCAGCTCCTGTCTAGACTGAAACCTCCTGGTCCGGGTCATGCGCCTAAGAGCTGTGGCCTTCCTGGAGCTCAGGCTAGAGAGACACTGGACTTGATCCGGGTCAGCTGACAGACTGGGGCGGGTGGGTGGTGCAATGGAGAGCATTTGGGTTTGGGGGTAGGGAGACCCAGGCTTGGACCCCTGCTCAGACAGAGTTGGCCTTCACTTTTCTGATCCTCAGGTTTCTTCTATAAACTGGGACTGAAGCCAGCCTCACAAGGTCTTGTGAAAACAAAAGGAAATAACGTATACAAGAGAGCTCTTCTAATCCATTCTGCACAGACTGGGGGGCTCTCTTGGCCTCAGGGAAGGATGCAAGAAATTGTACTGATGTAACAGCAGGATTCCTGTGGACCAAGACCTTGGTTTTGCCCCCTTGGGGTCAGGGGAGGGGTGAGACCCCCGTGCCCACTGTTGAGTCATGTGCTTGGATTTGCCAAGCTTGGATTTACTTGGTATTGCTCTCTGTGCATTCTGTAGAAATAAAGGCAGTGGCTTGTCTTGTCGGTGGTGTGGGGAGCCCCATGCTTGAGACAGACACAGGTGGAGCTGGGCAGAGTTCCTAGGAGGAAATATGGTTAGAACAGCACCCGCTGTGCCCCATGTCCCTCGGAGTCATGGAGATCAGGCTTCTGTTTCCTCACTCAGCTCAGCCACTGGTCGTTCAGTCCTCCTGGATCCCCCAGCCTCTTCTGGCACACGGTTCTAGTCATGGAAGGGTTTTCAATAGGTCTGGCCTACTGACCCTGCCCACGGGAGGCCACCCGACCAAGGACCCCTTCCAAGAGCATTGGGAAAGGAGAGGCTGCCCCTCAGTCTGCACCAACCCTGTGGGGGAAGCCTTTTGTTTGGCTGTGGTGGGGGTGGGAGTGGCAGGCCCCTGTGACTACCTGGAGCTGATTCCCAGGGGAGCTGTGGCAGGGGCAGAGCCACCAGAGTCTCTCAGTCCCAGAGTCCCCCACAGGTGTGACCCCCCTCCCCATGTCTCCATGTGCAGACCTCCGTGCACTGTGACTGTTTTGCAGTGGTGGTCGGTTTGGTTTTAGTTGACACTGCTTCATGTGTTCTGAGCTGTGGTTCAGTTCCATGGTCATATCTGTGGGCACCCTCCCAGCTCTGGGATTGGACAGAGTCTCCCTCGAGCTGTGCAGACGCATGAGGTACTCCGGTGGCTAGTCCAGCCTTGGACACTTGGGAGACTGTCCCATGGACAGCTCAGCTTCTCCCCAGTTGCTGCTAACTGGCCCCACCCCTTCGGTGCCACCTCTTCTGTGCCCTCAAGCCGTGAGTTTGCTGGAGTAGGGGAGAAGCTAATCAGCAGCTTCCTCATTGCACATCCTCATTTTCTTAGCGTCAGTTTTGTTCTCAGTCTTCTTTTTCCAGAAAAGGAAAATAAGAGAGAGTGGTTTGTTTTCTTGAACATCAAATATTCAGAGCTGAACTAACTGAAACCCAACTCAGGGTAGCCTGAACAATGAGTTGTCATCAACTCCCAACAGATGGCTTAATTTGGTGCCTCCGGCCTGGTTTCTCCACATTTTGCTACTCTGCATCCTGTTCGTGTCCTCAGTGCAGTTCTCTCAGGGTGACAATGTAGTCGTGGCAGCATTGGGCTTCTCACTCGCTGGTTGGAGTAAGGGCAGGTGTCTTGCTAGTGGCTCTTCCCTAAGTGTGCCGAAGTATCTTTTCTGTAAGCCCCTGCAAACCTCCCTCACACCTGCCTAATCCAAATCGGGCCCCTGGCCGGGGGAGGCCCTGCACTGATTGACTTAGCTTGGCTTTCTGAACCCATTGCTGGAACTAGGGGAGACTACTTCCCTTAGACCGATTGTGCCTACCCTAAAGCTTGGAAGCTTGGGGTGGGGTGAGGTTTCCCTGAAGCCCCTGGGTCTGTGGATGGACCCTGAATAAAGAATGGGTTACCAGTAAGGAGGTAAGTGGAGAGGAGGCAGGGAGGCAGCCTGTGGGCACAAAGTCGTCACCTGAACTTGTAGTGCCTGAGTTTTGTTGGCTGGGAGTCCCCTCTGCAATGCTGTGGGATTTCCTTCCCATTCCTCCCGCCTCCCCTCCCCCACGCAGCTTCCCCAGGTTTTCTGGGAGTGCTGGCAGTCGCACAGGTTGGTCTGCCCTGGCCTCTGTGCTGCAGTCTGCTCAGGCCCCGCTGCTGTTCTCTGTCCACTCTCCCGCTCCTCTGTCAAATACTCTTCTCGCTGAGGACGTGGGGGTGGTTTCAGAGACTAGGGGAGAATGTCCCTCTCCAGTTGGTGCCATGCCTTGCTGTTAGGGCCCCAAGACAGGGCTACTTGTGCCCTTGGCCTCTCGGAGTGCCTGCCTCACTTTTCCAGCCTCTTACTTCCTTCCATCCTCATCCCCTCGTGGGACTGGAGTCAGCCCCTCCCCAACCCCTCCCCACTGGGAGCCTCCCATTACACATGGCTCAGGTACGGCCACTCCCCCATGGCCAGTCTTGCCGAACCCAGCTCTGAGCCAGACCCACATGGAGCCACTAGTGGAATGGAGGATGTTAAAGGGAGAATTCCTCTGCTAGGCCTGTGAGGGTCCTCTGCCTGCTGATGGGCTTGTGCCCTCCAGCTGTGGCTGTTCCTGCTCTCTCTTTCCTGTTGATTTCCTCCCAGGGCACAGGAAACCCACAGGAATATCAGGAATAGATGCCAGATTTCTCCTTCACCCTGGCTCGTTCTTCCTTCCCACTTTCTTGCCTTCTTCTCTTTCTTTTAAAGTTAACATTTAAAATGTGTAGTAGGCCGGTGCAGTGGCTCATGCCTGTAATCCGAGCACTTTGGGAGGCTGAGGTGGGTGGATCATTTGAGGTCACGAATTCGAGACCAGCCTGGCCAACATAGTGAAACCCCATGTCTACTAAAAATACAAAAATTAGCCAGGCATGGTGGCGCACGCCTGTAGTCCCAGCTACTCAGAAGGCTGAGGCAGGAGAATTGCTTGAACCTAGGAGGCGGAGGTTGCAGTGAGCTGAGATCACGCCACTGCACTCCAGCCTAGGCAACAGAGTGAGACTCTGTCTTAAAAAAATAAAAAATAGACCATCCTGGCTAACACAATGAAACCCCGTCTCTACTAAAAATACAAAAAATTAGCCAGGCATGGTGGCAGGTACCTGTAGTCCCAGCTACTCAGGAGGCTGAGGCAGGAGAATGGTGTGAACCTGGGAGGCGGAGCTTGCAGTGAGTCAAGATCACGCCACTGCACTCCAGCCTGGGCGACAGAGCGAGACTCCGTCTCAAAAAATAAAAAATAAAAATAAATTAAAAAAATAAAAAATAAAATATGTAGTAATGCTCCCCAACCCCCACTGCTGATTTGAGAAGTAATGTGTTGTTAAAATTTGGAAAGTACAAAAAGGTATAAAGAAAAAAAGAAAAGTCTCATGTAGTCCTGCAGCTTGAGAAAAGCACTTTTTACATTTTGATATTTTTCTTTCCCTCCTTTCCAAGATGCATTGGTGAATACTTTTGGAAATGTAGTTGGGGTATACACAGTTTTAGATCCTGTTGCTTTCACTGAACATTAGATTTGAAATTTTTCCATGCCATTAAATATTATTTTACAATATCATCCTTCAGTTACTGCATGAATTTTCTGTTATATAGATTTGCCAAGATTTAGTTTTTTATTGGTTTAAACAGTGCCACAGTGAGCATCATGATTATTTTCACAAAATACATTTTTTGTTTTGTTTGATTCAGGGGTCTCACTCTGTTGCCCAGGCTGGAGTGCAGTGGCATGATCATGACCCACTACAGCCTTAAACCCCTGGGCTCAAGTGATCCTCCTGCCTTAGTTTCCCGAGTAGCTGGGACCATAGGCATGCGCCACCACCCCTAGCTAATTTTTTTGTAGTTTTTGTAGAGATGGGGTCTTTCCATGTTGCCCAGGCAGGTCTTGAACTTCCGGCCTCAAGCGATCCTCCCACCTCACCCTCCCAGAGTGCTGGGCATGAGCCACCACCCTGGTCCACAAAATAAATTTCTAGAAGTGAAATTGGTTTGCTGATTCACTGCCCAACCTGAGCACTGTCTCTGTTCTCAGGGTACAAGCTTTAATGTTCCTTTCTCTGCTTAGAGTTCCAATCCCAAGTGAATTCTCCCATCACTCCGTGCCATGGCCCTTGCAGCATTGTGCCATAAGCTGCTCCCAGGCAGCAGGAGGTCGGGAATGCTTAGGATCCTTGTTACTGCATGTCCAGTATTGCACAGATCACACTGTGCCCCGGTACCCTTGGTGGCTCCCTTTCAGTGAGAGCCATCTCCAGATCCTTTTGGGGGAATTGCATAGCCTAGAAGTTTTCTCTTAGGTGAATAAGCCCTTACAACTCTTATTGCAGTGGGAAGATGCCAGAAGTGGACTATGTAGTTCTGTCGGAATGGTTTGACTGGATCTTGAGGAACATGGACGTGTCTGTTGATTTGATAGGTGAGATGCACCCCTCCCACCTCCCTCTCTGGTCTCTCTCCTAGGTCCCTTGAGGATGTGCTTGGCTGGGCCCCAACCCTTGGGGGCAGTGGGTGAGGCACTTGCCCTCGGCAATTCCTTCCCCACGGGAATTCACTTTTCTCCCTGAGGGCAGACAGAAGTCGGGACTTCTGGTCTTTCATGGAGAAGAACCCTGGCCTTTGTTCTTTAAACTTCCCTCCCTGGCTCAGCTACTTTCAGACCGAAATCCACTGTGATCTGATGGGTTTTTCTAGTTTGCAAAGGAACAGGAAGGACAGAGCCTGAACATTCACTGAGACCTGCTGGGTGTGAGGCCTGTTTTGAGCTCTGTCTATGGACAGAATCCCATTCAGCCTCAAAACGACCCCACGGGGCCGCCGACATGGAAAGAGAATGAAAGTCAAGGCTGAGGGTCAGTGGTCAAGCCGAGAGCTGGCCCTCCCTGCCTCCTGCTCGAGCTGTGCAGACCTTCCTCCCGCCTTTGCCTGTGTGCCTGCTTTGCTTCCAAGCCATGAGCAGAGTCCTGAGAGCCACGTATTCTTTTAACTTCAGTTTACCTTCGGACCAATCCTGAGACCTGTTACCGGAGGTTAAAGAGGAGATGCAGGGAAGAGGAGAAGGTCATTCCGCTGGTAAGAGGCCTCTTTGACTTGGTTAAAGACAAACTGGGAAACCACCTCTGTCCAAGCCCAGCTTCCTCTCCCAGCCCCACCCCCATAAGATCATTGTGCCCTTGTCTGCAGAGAGAGAAACAGGAACCAAGTGTATCAGAGGGTGAACTCTGACTTCCTGTTTGGCCAGAGACCCACGTGGATGTCCAGATCTGCTTGGCTTCCTGTGGTCGCTGACTCATGGTTTGGCAACCCTCCTGCTTGAAGGCGTTCCCCTCCCCTCCCCACCTACCCCTCCCCATCCTGGCAGCACCAGGGCTTGTCTGTTCTGCCTCCTGAAGATTGCCTGGCCTTGTGCTCTCTGGGTCCTCCCTAGAATGCGAGTTCCAGGAGGGCAGGACCCAGCCCTCTTGTGCACTGCTGCATCCCTAGTGCTTAGCACAGTGCCCGGCACGGAGGTGGTGCTCATGCTTAGTGGTGTTTGCCCACTGGAGAGATGCCATGCCCTTCTGAGTTCTGCTCAGGCCACACTGACTCTCATGGGGACTCTGCCAGTATAGGCCCGGGCTGTGCATCTCGCCCTGGCCCTTCCCTCCTCGCATCTCCCTTCAAAATCTGGCCTCCAGGCTGCTGCACGGCTGAGATTTCCAATACTCATCACCACTTGTGCAGTTTCCCAGCCCAGAACACTTCAGTGCCTTGCTGCTGGCTAGAATGCAGTCCCCACTTTGTAATACGGCTTATGACCCGGCCCCAACGGCTTCTCTGGCGTTATCGTCCTCCATTCCCTACTTTCTATGCTCTGGCTATAAGGAACTAGTTGTGGCCACACACAAACATCCACACACACAGTGGAGGTATGCAAATGTGCCTTTGCACAGTCGTTTCCTTTGTCTTTAAAGTGTTACTCAGATGTCACCTCCTCCAGGAAGCCACCCCTGACCTTCCTTCCATTGTAACCCCCCCAAACCCACCCCCTGGCTTTCTGTGATCACGGGCCTTAGGACAGCATACTGACACTATTTGTTTATACCTTTGTTCCCCATCCCTCACTAATGTGAGCTTTTTAAGATTGGGTCTTATTCCCTCTGTGTCCTCTGCGTGTGCCTTGGGGCCTGGTGCCTAGTAGTTGCTCAGTTAGTATTGAACTGAATGTCCCATGTGAGAAGCTGCCACTGGAGGGAGACAGAGGCTGGGCAAGCATTCAGTGGGGTATCAGGGGCTCTGAGCTCAGGATAGGCTGGACTGGGGTCCTTGGGAAGCCTATCCAACTCCTGAAGCCCTGCTCAACCTTGTTTTTCCCTGGTGCCAGCACGATGCATTCCTGCCACGAAGGCCCAGGCCTCACTCTGGGCAGCTCCTTTGAAATCTTGGAGACAAAAATGCTAGGAAGATGGAATGTGGTGGAATGGGGCCAGGCTGGACCATGCTGTGATGGGCTCAGCAGCTCTGTGCAGTGACCCAGATGCTCCCCAAGCCTGGGGTCCCTCCAAGCCGTGATCCAAGCCATTGTCTTAAGGGTTTGATCAGGTCTATGGGACACATCTGGCTCCTGTTGCCAAAGGAGAGCTGGCAGGAGATGAAAACGCAGCTGCAGAGTTGACACGCGAGCCTCTGGGATGGCGAGTGGAATCCGTGTGAGGAGCCATCCCACTCTGTGCCTGGGAGAGCGCGAGTATCTGCTCTGCCCGGCATGCAGGCCCCATGGCTCGGGAGGGCCTGTGCCTCTTTTCCCTTGGGCTCTGCCGCATCAGGCTTTCTGCAGTTGGTGGTCTTTATAGTCTGGAGGGTCTATAGGTTACCAGTTGTTGAGGGGGTAGAAGGGCAACGGGTGAGGGTCACAGTCTTCTTGGTGGCAAGACAGAGGGGAGGGTTTAGAGGCTGCCCAGGGCTGGGCCCCTGCCTGAAGGAACTGAGGCCCTGCTGCTGCAGAAGTGGCAGTAAATGGGAGAAGCCAGGTATGGGTCCTGCCTTTTGCCTTGGCTTTGATTCAGGCGCCAGGGGAAGGGCCAGTGCTTGTGCCCACGAACCCCCAGTGGAGCAGAGCAGAAGTGTTTGAGCCCAAACAGGTGTTCCTATGGCCACGCACAAAAGCTCCTGCACAGCCCGGCCTCACATCCCATCAAACAATGTTCCTATAGCCATGCGCAAAAGCTTGCGCATGGCTGGCAAGCGGCTGGTGACACTTCTGCTGTTTTGCTCAGCCTGGCCCCCGAGTGTGTGGCTGTGTCTGCCGCTGTCCACCTGAGCCAGGTTTGCTCTTGCAGGGTTCCTTTGTCTGAGTCACTGCCCATGGTCATTGACTACTTTGCCCCCCTCTGCTTGAGACCCTTGGTGGGTGGGGTCTGCTCTGCCCACTCCCGACAGACTGCTTGTGTTTCCCTGGCAGGAATACCTGGAAGCAATTCACCATCTCCATGAGGAGTGGCTCATCAAAGGCAGCCTTTTCCCCGTGGCAGCCCCTGTTCTGGTAAGTAAGACTCCCCTGCAGGGTACGAGACTTCTAGAAAGAGGAGTGACCCGGGGAATGTCAGCCACTTTGCAGACAGGGGAGGGCACAGTCCTCTAGAGTTTGACAACTTGGAAGGAGGAAGGTGGGAAGGCTGGTCCTCTCTCTCCCAGTCCCTGTTTCTGGGCTGAGTCTCAGAGTGAGTTGGCCAGACCCTAGGGAAGGCAGTCTGTGCCAGTGCCATCACACCTGGCAGTTGTCACTGATCCAGCATCTTCAGCGAAGACTCTAGACCTGGGTTTCAGTTTTCACCATTTGGGATGGTAGTTCCTCTGATGTGACCTTCCTTCTTCCGTGGATGACACAGAGCTTCATTTCACCTTTGTTTGGTGACTCAGGTCATCAGAAGGAATGTCAGTGTCTGGTCTGGGCTGTCACACACTGATGCCCTTAGGAAGTGCTGAGGTGTGTGGAACTGTCTGCCCTGCCCACTAATGTCTCTGCGTTCCTGTGTTTACTTTTTACAGTAACCCTCCTTTCTCTTGCTGCCATGTGTCATTTCTGACTGATATTGATGTGTCTGCCCCCATCAGCATTTCCTCACTTCCCCATCTCCTTGTTTTCCAGTTTGCTGTTTCCAGATTTCTTTACTCAGGCAAACGTGCAGTGGCCCAGATGCTCCCAAGAAATGCGGAGTCTGGGGTCCCTCTGAGTCTTGATTGGAGGGAACCTAAGATGGTTACATATACAGCATGAGACTGGCTGTGAGGCAGGGTTGTGTGCAAGCTTTTGCGCATGGCTATAGGAACATTGTTTGATGGGATGTGAGGCCGGGCTGTGCATGAGCTTTTGTGCGTGGCCATAGGAACATCTGTTTGGGCTCAAACACTTCTGCGTATGGCTCTTGCAGGCAGTGAGGTTGCTGGAAAATGAGATATTACTGTAGTAGTTTTTTGTTTGTTTTTGAGACAGAGCCTCGCTCTGTTGCCCAGGCTGGAATGCAGTGACGCAATCTCGGCTCACTGCAACCTCTGCCTCCTGGGTTCAAATGATTCTCTTGCCTCAGCCTCCTGAGTAGCTGGGACTACAGGCGCATGCCATCATGCCTGGCTAATTTTTTATATTTTTCATAGAGATGGGATTTTGCCATGTTGGCCAGGCGGTCTCAAACTCCTGGCCTCAAGTGATCTGCCTGCCTCGGCCTCCCAAAATTCTGGGATTACAGGCGTGATTTGTAGTCGATTTTTAAATAAGTACAGCTTATTTTTCTCCCTCATTATGAAAAAAAAAAGGAGGGTAGAAAGTGATGAGGGAAAAAAACAAATCATTCATGAGCTTACAGGGTCTCACTGTGTTGCCCAGGCTGGTCTCAAACTCCTGGGCTCGTGTAATCTTCAGGTCTCAGCCTCCCAAAGTGCTTGGATAATAGACATGAGCCACCATACCTAGCTCTTGTAGTACATTCTTAAGTGAAAACCTCGTTGGAAATGTAGATTGCCCTAGAGCTGACAGCGATTTGGCTCTAACCTTCCTTTTTGTCTGCCTGCAACCTTCTGTGCCCCTCCCTGCCCCCTGCTGCCTGCTTCCATCTGTCTGTCTCCAGCTGTGAAAGGAGGATGCTGCTGAGGTCAGTGCAGCCCTGTGACTCATGTATCTAATTTCCAGGTGATTGAGGCTGACCACCACATGGAGAGGATGTTAGAACTCTTTGAACAAAATCGGGATCGAATATTAACTCCAGAGAATCGGAAGCATTGCCCATAGGAGGCAAAAGGTCTATGGCTCATGTCTGAAAAATGCCTGCTGCTGCCAAGTTAGCTATTGGGAGCAATCTGGAAAAACTTGCTCCCAGGAGGGCTTTGTGTCTGGCCAGCTTGATTTTCCTAATGGTCTCATCTCCTTTGCTAGTGTCTTTGTCATGCGTCTCTGGCCCTCGTGGGTAAATGACAAACGGGACCAATGGGTTTGCCAAGCCCTTTGCTGTTCACAGCCTCACATTCCCCCGGTGCCTCTCCCAGTGGCTTTGTGCTGCCGAGTCGCTCTCATGAAGCCCTTAGGGAGGGCACCTGTTGTGTGCCTGACAACACGCTGGAGCTGTGTACCAATCTTCTCAGCCTTCATTAGGAGGCCGAGGTAGAAGTCTTATATCCCAGGTGAGGAATTTGAAACTCAGAAAGGTTGAGGGGTTCTCCAGAGGTCACACAGCCCGTATGCAGTGGAGCTGGCACCATTCAGACTTTCAGCCGACTCCACAACTTTCCCTTGCCCTGGGCTGCCTCCTGAGAGCTGTTCCCCACCGCCCTGCCTATTCTGGTTGTAGGCTCTCATGTCTCTTTGGGGAGAGCTGGCAGTGTGCAGAGCCGATAACATTTTCCCAATATTGAGCAGTTCCCAAGGACAGTCAGCATTTCTAGACTTCCACAAAATTATGCTGCATTTGGCTGCAGCCCGGTGTTCAGTGGTTTCCCTGCCCAAGGCTGCTGCAGCCCCATCTACCACGTCTTCATGTGGACGTTGAGATTCACACGCTGGCTCCTGAAGAGTGCTCGGTCTCCTTGGTGATGAAGGTACTGCTTGAACTGCTGCCAACTCCATGTCAGGGAAGTCGCTTTTGGTGCCTGGCTGGTTTGCCCAGAGCCAAGCTGGGGCAAGGGGCAGCCAGCCCTGGCTTCCAAGGCTCCCGTACTGTCTGTGTCCTTGTATAAGGAGCTTTGCTTTTGGAATTACTGAAAGTGTGGCCCAAGAGAGAGACACAAGTGGCCTTAAGTCTTTTTGAAATATTATTTCATCCAGGGAAATGCCTCGAGCCATAGAGCCTGAAATCATCTTTGTTGGTTCAGAAAATTCCTTAGCTTCACTCAGCTGGAACTGCATTGAAGGCGAGGCTGTCCCTTGGATCAAGCAGAAAACAAGAGAAAGAACATTCCCTTTGGAGATAGTCTGGAAAGTTGGGATTTGCAAATAAAGGCTCTGGAAGCATTGCTGATCCTAAAGCTTTGGAGGTGGGCAGAGAGAGCTTCAAGGAGACTAGACACAAACCCTGGAAAGGATTAAGGCTCAACTCTGGAGAAACAGGCCACAGCCTCTCAGAGCAGTCGTTGGCCATAAATAGAGGTAGCAAGGCCACTCCCAGGCCCCTGTGAGTGTGGGCACCTGTACATGCGATGCTCCGACTCTGCAGAGGTGCCAAGTGCCCCTGCTGGGCCAGTCCCAGAGAGTTAGGAAGTCAAGGCCTCCAACTCCTGGTTCTTCGTGTTTGGACCAGTTCTTGTGCCATTGGCAGGATGAGAGGCAGCAGCCAGGCGGGAGCTGTGTCTAGCAGCACCTGTAGCCCACGTGCTGCTAATTAGCTGGAAAACTGGGGAAGGCAGAAACTTTGCTACCAGGAATCTTGACATGTGGGGTCTGTCTTTGAGAATTTGTAAATGAACAGTCCAATATTTCCTCTCGGCTCATTTTGCGCATCCATTTTGGGGGAAATGTGACTTCTCTCTCTCTCTCTCTCTCTCTTTTTTTTTGCCTAAGGCACAATCTCAAGAGGTCCCGAAAACATGTACCCATGATTTTTCTCTTGCTCTGTGATGCCCAATAACTCCTTCACCTAAGCCCTGTTGTTGATTTTGAAGTGCTTCCTAGGCCAATGATTTTAGCTTCTACCAGCTCCTTTTGCCAGTAGAGTAACGTGTTTTTATTTTTCAAACTCCGTGTTTCCTAACGTGGAGTGTATGGGTCTAAGAAGAGCCTGCTGTCCTCCCTGCCTTCTACCTTGGAGAGGAGGCTGGGCACATCAGCAGTGGCCAGGGCAGGTCACAAAAACCTCCCAGCCTAGAGACCACACCTGAAATGGCTGAAGCCAGCTTGCACAAGGGCTGCTGTCCCCCTGCGGCAGGCAGAGCTGGTGGGGACAGGGGTCACAGAGCAGTCATAGACACTGTGGACCAGGGCAGGAGAAGGGCAGATGGCACATGGGCACAACAGGGCCTCGTCCTTAGAGCACTGGGGGGGTCATGGCTGGGAGGGGCACGGCAGGGGCTGGCATAGAGCCAGAGGGGCCACCCAGGGAAGTGACATTCCAGATGTGTTGGGCTCACCTCATCCTTGCTGGGAGACTGGAGTTCCATGGGGACATGAAGTCAGTACACCCCAGAGCTGCTCAGCTGCTCTACTTCTTGCTGACTTTTTTGTTGCACATCATATACATTTTCTTTCAATTAGCATTTATTTCAGCTTTTATTTAAGCTTTTTGACTGTACATGTAAAATATATGATTATAACCATTTAAAAATATCATATGTATCTGTTTTTTTTTGGAAACTAGATAGAAATATATTTATCTTTTACATAAAAGAAGTGTGTAGTGGGGTGGTCCAGGGCTTTGTGGTGGCTTAGTGGCCATCGGGGTCCCAGGCTCTTCCCACCTTTCTCTTTTGGGTCCACCTCTTGGCTCCTGGCTTCCTTCCTCCGGGGCCTGACTGTCTAGGATGGCAGCTGGAGCTCCTGCTCTGGCCACGGTTGGCATCAGAGCCCACTGCTCCCCATCCACTCTTTAATCCAGATGCTGATAATGTCCCTTTCCAAGGCATAACTAAGATAAGCTGGAAGGTTCCTACAAGGCTTTGCTAGAGGCCCTGGGAGGTGGGGGAAAGGCAAGAGGGCAGTGCCCACCCGTAGACTGGGTCACATGACCTGGCATCAGCTCTGTGGGGTCCTTTGGGCTTCACCTCCCTCTCCCCTCTGCCCCCACGTCATCCCACCCTCATCCTCATCCTCACCCTCACCATTCCCATCCCGTACCGTAATGTCCCTTGCGAGGCCTAACTCTGTGAGGAATGAAACCACCTCATCCTTGTTCCGATGACATGAGTGACCGAATTTACAAACGAGTGAATGTGGACTTCTGGAAACATTACCCAGCTTGTTTTTACTTTTCACTTTCTCTTTCTGCCCCTTTCATTTCCATAGGAGCCCTTCACCTAGATGAGAAGTGTCCCCCTGCCTGGGGAATATATCAGTCAGAACAATCTTCCTGCAGACTTGCACCATTAGACCTGAGGGACGGTGGTGCCATTTAAATCTCAGAGCAGGTAAAAGGTGGTCCTGAAACCTGTCTACCCACAGGGTGCTATGAAATCTGAATCACTTCTTTTTTCCTAGAGCCCTGGGGTGGGGAGCGCCCTCAAGTGTTCACATGTGTGTGGAATGAGGAACACCCATCTCCTTGGCCCTCTCCACCCTGAAGAGTTAGTTATTAAAATAATTGACAAGCTCTTGCAAATGTCAGTCATCCATTGTTCAGAATGGAATAGCAATAATACATGCCTGGCTGCTCTGGGCTTGGCCAGGATTACTCACTGAAGGCCTCGGGGTTACTGGCACACACTTTCTTTTCCTAATAATCCCATCTCTTCAGCTTTCCTAAGGCTAGAGTGAATTTCGTGTTCCTGTAGTTTACATAAGATGGTAAACTTGGCAAAAGCTATCATTAAACAGAAGCTAAGAGAAAGCCTATGTCATGGAATCCAGAATGGGTATTGCCATTTACTGCTGTCCACAGAAGCTGTCTTGAATTTCTTTCTGTGTCTCTTCTTTTTTTTCTTTAAGACTGTTGTTTATCAGACTGGGCTCTGTGGAACACAGGTGTCCTGGGAGATGGTTAATCATTACAAAATGTTGGAAACAATCTAAAGATGCATACATAAGAGAGTGGTCAAATAAACCATTTTCCATTCACATGGTGGAGTACTATGCAGCTGTATAGAAGAATGAGGAAGATCTCTCTGAATAGATATGAAGTAATGTCTAGGACATAAAGTTATGTGAAAAAAGCAATGCCCAAACGAGTGTCTATAGTATGCTACCCTTTATATTAGAAAGAAGAGAGGCCAGGTGCAGTAGCTCACGCCTGTAATCCTAGCACTTTGGGAGGTGGGTGGATCACCTGAGGTCAGGAGTTCGAGACCAGCCTGCAACATGGTGGAACTCCATCTCTACCAAAAATACAAAAAAGTTAGCCAGGCGTGGTGGTGGGCACCTGTAATCCCAACTACTTGAGAGGCTGAGGCAAGAGAATCACTTGAACCCAGGAGTTGGAGGCTGCAGTGAGCCAAGAGTGCGCCATTGCACTCCAGTCTGGGCAGCAAGAATGAAACTCCATCTCGAAAAATAAAAAGAAAAGCAATAGAAGAAAATACACAGATGCAAAGGAAATATAGGAAGGACACCCAGAGACAAAATAGGTTGGTGGGAAAAGGCTAGAAAGAAGGGAAGGATGAGACTGGGCTACAGGGATGAGAAAGGAATGACACTTCTCTGAAATATCTTTTTATTTTATTTATTTATTTATTTATTTTTGAGACAGGATCTTGCCCTGCCGCCCAGGCTGGAGTGCAGTGGTGTGATCTTGCTCACTGCAACCTCCACCTCCTGGGCTCAAGTTATTCTTGTGCCTCAGCCTCCTGAGTAGCTGGGATTACAGGTGTGTGCCACTATGCCTAGCTAATTTTTGTACTTTTAGTAGAGACAGGGTTTCCCCAGGTTGGCCTGGCTGTTCTCAAGTGATATGCCCACCTTGGTCTCCCAAAGTACTGGGATTAGTGAACCGCTGCGCCCAGCCTGAAATGTCTTTTTCTATAACTGTGACTGTTACATACTGTGATGTAGCAATGTTTCACATACCCTTCATATATTGCCAAAATAAATAAGAGCAACCAGAATGTAGGTAAAACAGAAAACATAATTACAGATGAACTCCACCATACCACAGGTGAGTAACATAACCATACTGAACGGGGCAGGAAAGAACAGAACTAACAAATAACTGTGGAAAACAGTATCTTTACTGGATATGGTAAGAGTAAAGGCAAAAATTTCTGTACATAAAAGTTGTAGTGTAGTTATTAAAAATGTTTCTCGACCATGCGTGGTGGCTCACACCTGTAATCCCAGCACTTTGGGAGGCCAGGGTGGGTGGATCACCTGAGGTCAGGAGTTAGAGACCACCCTGGCCAACATGGTGAAACACTGTCTCTACTAAAAATACAAAAATTAGCCGGGTGTGGTGGTGCATGCCTTTAATCCCAGGTGTGTCAGAAGGCTGAGAATTGCTTGAACCCAGGAGGCAGAGGTTGCAATGGGCAAAAAGAAGTGTTTCTCACAGGAGTATAGGTTAGTGATTCTGAAACTATGTATACTAAAGTTGAACAAACAAGTAAATAGATTGTAGACTATGAGGGCTGGATTTCTTACTGTTAGTGAAAGAGGTTACAAATAATAGAAGTCTAGAAAAACCCTGTGGTGCTGGGTTAGAATAGGAGGTGTCAGTCTAAGGTCATGATTTTAAAATTTTAGGCACTGTTGGCTCACTCTTGTAATCCCAGCACTTCGGGAGGCCAAGGCAGGTGAATAGCTTGAGCCCAGGAGTTAGAGATCAGCCTGGGCAATGTGGCAAAACCCCATCTCTACAAAAAATACAAAAATTAGCCAGGTGTGATGGTGTGCGCCTGTAGTCCCAACTACTTGGGAGGCTGAGGTGTGAGACTAGATTGAGTCCAGGGGTTCAAGGCTGAAGAGAGCTGTGATTGTACCACTGCACTCCAGCCTGGGTAACAAAGGAAGACCCTGTCTCTAAATAAATAATAAATAAAATTATATATAGATGGATACAGAAATACAGATGTGTGTGTGTGTGTGTGTGTGTATTTATGTGTGCTTAGTATACATACCTATGTTTCCTAGCTCTGTCCTGAGTGGGTCTAGAAGCAATGGCACCCAGTAACAGTGAGCACTTGGCCTCCCAAAGTGCTGGGATTACAAGAGTGAGCCAACAGAGCCTAAACATGGTCTCTAAACATCATTCTCCTGTAAAAGGAACCAGGGCTCCTAGGAGATGTGGTTGATTCAAGGGATGCCACGGGAATGACAAGATGAGCCTGGAATATCTTGTGCTGGAAAGAAAGTGCAGGGGTGTTGGGGGATGATGGAGCCATGTCAAGGGAATTGAGGAGCTTGCCTGAAGTTCCTGATGTCCATAGCTGGAACAGTTTGAGGAACAAAATAAATTATGATAGTATTGGATTCTAACACATAGACTAAAACAAATATCCACGAATCCATGCTGATATAAACAGTTGAAGAAGTAAGTAAATAGGGAAGAAAGGGAGTGCTTTCTTATGATAGATTTCCAGTTAATACACATAAAAGGCAAGAGGGAAACAGAGACTTGCCATTACACAAACACCACAGTTAAAAAATCATAGACGGACCAGGCGCGGTGGCTCACACCTGTAATCCCAGCACTTTGGGAGGCCGAGGCAGGCGGATTACAAAGTCAGGAGAGCGAAACCATCCTGGCTAACACGGTGAAACCCTGTCTCTACTAAAAATACAAAAAATTAGCTGGGCGTGGTGGCAGGTGCCTGTAGTCCCAGCTACTCTGGAGGCTGAGGCAGGAGAATGGCATGAACCCAGGAGGTGGAGCTTGCAGTCAGCCGAGATCGTGCCACTGCACTCCAGCCTGGGTGACAGAGCAAGACTCTGTCTAGGAAAAAAAAAAAAAAAAAAAAAAAAAATATATATATATATATATATATATACACACACATATATATATATATATATATACACACATATATATATATATACGTATATATATATATAAAATCAGACAAGATTTACCTGTTGATTCTAAAATTAGTGGACAGAAGTTTGAGGAGAAACAAGATTTGCATAGTTTCTATTTCCCCCAATATACTTATCAAGTAAAAAGGGAAAGTAACTAATTTGACAGTGGAGATGGAAACCCCATAGACACCAGCTTAATAAGTGATCAAAGTAATAAGACGTAGTGACATCATGAAGCCTTTATGAAGATGTACTGAGGACAGCATCTTTTTTTTTTTTTTTTTTTTTTTGAGATGGGGTCTCACTCTGTCACCCAGGCTGGAATGCAATGGCGCAGTCACAGCTCACTGCAGCCTCGACCTCCTGGGCTCAGGTGATCCTCCTCAGCTTCCTAGGGAGCTGGGACTACAGGTGCGTGCCAACAGGCTGGCTAATTTTTTGTATTTTTTGTAGAGTAGGGCTTTTGTCATGTTGCCCAGGCTGGACTTGAACTCCTGAGCTCAAGCGATCTGCCTGCCTTGGCCTCTGAAAGTGCTGGGATTACAGTGTGAGCCATCGTGCCTGGCAGCATCATTTTTTTTTGGTGTGGGATCCTTGCCAGAAATGCATACTTGACTCCAGTAATAAGAAAGCACCAGACAAACCCAAATGGAGGGACATTCAACAAAATAAGTGATTGTAAAAAACTCTTTAAAAGCATCAAGGTCGTGTTAGACAAGGAAAAAACTGAAGAACTATTACAGACTGGAGGAGACAAAGGAAAACATACAAATGCAATGTGGGATCCTGGATAGGCTCCTGGAATAGAGAAAGGATATTAATAGAACACTAGGAAACTTAAATAATGTTTGTAGTATAGTTAATAACATTGTATCAATATTAATTTCCTGTTCTTGATCATTATATTATGGTTACATAAGATGTCAACTTCAGTGCAATGTGGGATCCTGTATATGCTCCTGGAATAGAGAAAGGATATTAAAGGAACACTGAGGAAACTTAAGGTTTGTAGTATAGTTAATAACATTGTATCAATATTAATTTCCTGTTCTTGATCATTATACTATGGTTACATAAGATGTCAACTTCAGGAGAAGCAGGGCCAGGAGTGGAAAGGAGTTCTTTGTACTATTTTGCAACTTTTCTCTCGGTCTAAAATTAGTTAGAATAATGCCCTTCATGGGAAATAAAGGCAGAGTACTACACTGTAAATATTACAATCCCAAATGTTTAATATATGCCTATATAGAAAAAAGACTGGGAGGAATTGCAGGAATGTGGTGACGTTGGGTATCTCTGAATGATGGAAATTATGGTAAGGTTTGCTTTCATTTTCATATTCATCTGTACTTTCTAAGTTTTCTACTCATTTGATGGTTTAATATGATGGATCCTTGGAAATAATGGTGAATGAGACAAGATGAAGTTTATCTCTCATGGAGCTTATCTTCTAATGGGGGGAAATGGAAAATGAATACATGAATTAAAATTTTTGTGCAGAAAATTAAGCTGATGTGATAGGTGGTTGGTCAGAGGGGGCCTCTCTGAGAAGGTGACATTTAAGGGGAGATGTGAATAACAAGGAAGAGAACATGGCAGGGTGGGGTAGGGAGACAGAGCGGAGGGAACAGTCTGTGCAGAGGCTGGGAATAGGGCCTGGCTCAGCATGTTCCAGAACCTTGAAGAAGCCAGGGTGGCTTTGGCTACAGTGGACAATGGGAAAGGGATCTGAGATGAGTTCAGAGGGAAAGTGAGGGGCTGAGCCTGGGACTTGATATGGCCTCGGGCACCCCTGGAGGGAACTGAACACATGAGAATCATGATCAAATGTAGGTGTTTTTTTTTTTTTTTTTTTAACATTTTTTATTTTATTATTATTTTTTAATATATAGAGACGGGGTCTTTCTATGTCACCCAGGCTGGTCCCAAACCCCTGGACTGAAGCAGTCCTCCCACCTCAGCTTTCCAAAGTGCTGGAATTACAGGCATGAGCCACCATACACAGCCCTAATGTAGGTTTAACAGAATCCTCTGGCATTCGGGTGGAGCACAGGCTGCAGAAGGCTGGCAGCCTCCAGGGACGTGAGTGAGACACGATGGTGAATTTGGTTACTGTGGAAGGAGGTGGGAAGGGGTTGGATTCAGACTCTGTTGTGAAAGAGAGGAGCTAGGAATTGGATAAAGGATGTCAGAGAGAGAGAGAGAGCCGGAGGAGGAGGAGAGAGAGAGGAGAGAGATATATGTTGGTCAAGGGTGATGTCTGCATTGGATTGGAGTGAGTGAGTGGATGGTGGACTCATTTACCCAGATGGGGAATGCGGGGGGGTAGGCTTAGCGGAGAGAGCAAAAGTTATGTTTTGGTTTGGAATAAGCATGCTTATTATGTTAATGGTCAGAAAAGAATGAATAAAAAAATAATAATTAGCTCGCCTTTCCTGCCCCTGGAATCCTTGGCTTAAGTTGCTCTCCCAGGTTCCTTTGCTGCAGGTCAGGTGCCCTGGGGGATATGCCTTGGAGTGGCTGTCGTGGTTCCAAGCTGATGCAGCCTCTTGCCTCATCCTTCTCCTGAGATTGCTGACCTATTCTGCCTCCAGATCAGCCTGTTCTTTTTTTTTCCATTTATTTATTTTAAGAGACAGGGTCTCACTCTGTCAGCCAGGCTGGAGTGCAGTGGTGTAATCACAGCTCAGTGCAGCCTTGAGCTCCTGGGCTTAATCAGTCCTCCCATCTCAGCCTCCTGAGTAGCTGGGACTACATGGCTGGCTAATTTTAATTTTCTTTTTAATTATACTTTAAGTTTTAGGGTACATGTGCACAATGTGCAGGTTAGTTACATATGTGTACATGTGCCATGTTGGTGTCCTGCACCCATTAACTCGTCATTTAACATTAGGTGTATCTCCTAATGCTATCCCTCCCCCCTCCCCCCACCCCACAACAGGCCCTGGTGTGTGATGTTCCCCTTCCTGTGTCCATGTGTTCTCATTGTTCAATTCCCACCTATGAGTGAGAACATGCGGTGTTTGGTTTTTTGTCCTTGCGATAGTTTGCTGAGAATGATGGTTTCCAGCTTCATCCATGTCCCTACAAAGGACATGAACTCATCATTTTTTATGGCTGCATAGTATTCCATGGTGTATATGTGCCACATTTTCTTAATCCAGTCTATCGTTGTTGTACATTTGGCTTGGTTCCAAGTCTTTGCTATTGTGAATAATGCTGCAATAAACATACGTGTGCATGTGTCTTTATAGCAGCATGATTTATAATCCTTTGGGTATATACCCAGTAATGGGATTGCTGGGTCAAATGGTATTTCTAGTTCTAGATCCCTGAGGAATCGCCACACTGACTTCCACAATGGCTGAACTAGTTTACAGTCCCACTAACAGTGTAAAAGTGTTCCTATTTCTCCACATCCTCTCCAGCACCTGTTGTTTCCTGACTTTTTAATGATCACCATTCTAACTGGTGTGAGATGGTATCTCATTGTGGTTTTGATTTGCATTTCTCTGATGGCCAGTTATGATGAGCATTTTTTCATGTATCTTTTGGCTGCATAAATGTCTTCTTTCGAGAAGTGTCTGTTCATGTCCTTTGCCCACTTTTTGATGGTGTTGTTTGTTTTTTTCTTGTAAATTTGTTTGAGTTCATTGTAGATTCTGGATATTAGCCCTTTGTCAGATGAGTAGATTGCAGAAATTTTCTCCCATTCTGTAGGTTGCCTGTTCACTCTGATGGTAGTTTCTTTTGCTGTGCAGAAGCTCTTTAGTTTAATTAGATCCCATTTGTCAATTTTGGCTTTTGTTGCCATTGCTTTTGGTGTTTTAGACATGAAGTCCTTGCCCTTGCCTATGTCCTGAATGGTATTGCCTAGGTTTTCTTCTAGTGTTTTTATGGTTTTAGGTCTAACATTTAAGTCTTTAATCCATCTTGAATTAATTTTTGTATAAGGTGTAAGGAAGGGATCCAGTTTCAGCTTTCTACATATGGCTAGCCAGTTTTCCCAGCACCATTTATTAAATAGGGAATCCTTTCCCCATTGCTTGTTTTTGTCAGGTTTGTCAAAGATCAGATGGTTGTAGATATGCGGCAATATTTCTGAGGGCTCTGTTCTGTTCCATTGGTCTATATCTCTGTTTTGGTACCAGTACCATGCTGTTTTGGTTACTGTAGCCTTGTAGTATAGTTTGAAGTCAGGTAGCATGATGCCTCCAGCTTTGTTCTTTTGGCTTAGGATTGACTTGGCGATGCGGGCTCTTTTTTGGTTCCATATGAACTTTAAAGTAGTTTTTTCCAATTCTGTGAAGAAAGTCATTGGTAGCTTGATGGGGATGGCATTGAATCTATAAATTACCTTGGGCAGTATGGCCATTTTCATGATATTGATTCTTCCTACCCATGAGCATGGAATGTTCTTCCATTTGTTTGTATCCTTTTTTATTTCATTGAGCAGTGGTTTGTAGTTCTCCTTGGAAGAGGTCCTTCACATCCCTTGTAAGTTGGATTCCTAGGTATTTTATTCTCTTTGAAGCAATTGTGAATGGGAGTTCACTCATGATTTGGCTCTCTGTTTGTCTGTTATTGGTGTATAAGAATGCTTGTGATTTTTGCACATTGATTTTGTATCCTGAGACTTTGCTGAAGTTGCTAATCAGCTTAAGGAGATTTTGGGCTGAGACAATGGGGTTTTCTAGATATACAATCATGTCATCTGCAAACAGGGACAATTTGACTTCCTCTTTTCCTAATTGAATACCCTTTATTTCCTTCTCCTGCCTGATTGCCCTGGCCAGAACTTCCAACACTATGTTGAATAGGAGTGGTGAGAGAGGGCATCCCTGTCTTGTGCCAGTTTTCAAAGGGAATGCTTCCAGTTTTTACCCATTCAGTATGATATTGGCTGTGGGTTTGTCATAGACAGCTGTTATTATTTTGAGATACATCCCATCAATACCTAATTTATTGAGAGTTTTTAGCATGAAGGTTGTTGAATTTTGTCAAAGGCCTTTTCTGCATCTATTGAGATAATCATATGGTTTTTGTCATTGGTTCTGTTTATATGCTGGATTACGTTTATTGATTTGCATATGTTGAACCAGCCTTGCATCCCAGGGATGAAGCCCACTTGATCATGGTGGATAAGCTTTTTGATGTGCTGCTGGATTCAGTTTGCCAGTATTTTATTGAGGATTTTTGCCTTGATGTTCATCAGGGATATTGGCCTAAAATTCTCTTTTTTTGTTGTGTCTCTGCCCGACTTTGGTATTGGGATGATGCTGGCCTCATAAAATGAGTTAGGGAGGATTCCCTCTTTTTCTATTGATTGGAATAGTTTCAGAAGGAATGGTACCAACTCCTCCTTGTACCTCTGGTAGAATTCGGCTGTGAATCCATCTGGTCCTGGACTTTTTTTGGTTGGTAAACTATTAATTATTGCCTTAATTTCAGAGCCTGTTATTGGTCTATTCAGAGATTCAACTTCTTCCTGATTTAATCTTGGGAGGGTGTGTGTGTCGAGGAATTTATCCATTTCTTCTAGATTTTCTAGTTTATTTGCGTAGAGGTGTTTATAGTATTCTCTGATGGTAGTTTGTATTTCTGTGGGATCAGTGGTGATGTCTCCTTTATCATTTTTTATTGCATCGATTTGATTCTTCTCTCTTCTTTATTAGTCTTGCTAGCAATCTATCAATTTTGTTGATCTTTTCAAAAAATCAGCTCCTGGATTCATTGATTTTTTGAAGGGTTTTTTGTGTCTCTATTTCCTTCAGTTCTGCTCTGATCTTAGTTATTTCTTGCCGCCTTCTAGCTTTTGAATGTGTTTGCTCTTGCTTCTCTAGTTCTTTTAATTGTGATGTTAGGGTATCAATTTTAGATCTTTCCTGCTTTCTCTTGTGGGCATTTAGTGCTATAAATTTCCCTCTACATACTGCTTTGAATGTGTCCCAGAGATTCTGGTATGTTGTGTCTTTGTTCTCGTTGGTTTCAAAGAACATCTTTATTTCTGCCTTCATTTCGTTATGTACCCAGTAGTCATTCAGGAGCAGGTTGTTCAGTTTCTATGTAGTTGAGCGGTTTCGAGTGAGTTTCTTGATGCTGAGTTCTAGTTTTACTGCACTGTGGTCTGGGAGACAGTTTGTTATAATTTCTGTTCTTTTACATTTGCTGAGGAGTGCTTTACTTCCAACTATGTGGTCAGTTTTGGAATAGGTGTGGTGTGGTGCTGAAAAGAATGTATATTCTGTTCATTTGGGGTGGAGAGTTCTGTAGATGTCTATTAGGTCCACTTGGTGCAGAGCTGAGTTCAATTCCTGGGTATCCTTGTTAACTTTCTGTCTCGTTGATCTGTCTAATGTTGACGGTGGGCTGTTAAAGTCTCCCATTATTATTGTGTGGGAATCTAAGTCTCTTTGTAAGTCTCTAAGGACTTGCTTTATGAATCTGGGTGCTCCTGTATTGGGTGCATATATATTTAGGATAGTTAGCTCTTCTTGTTGAATTGATCCCTTTACCATTATATAATGGCCTTCTTTGTCTTTTTTGATCTTTGTTGGTTTAAAGTCTTTTATCAGAGACTAGGATTGCAACCCCTGCCTTTTTTTGTTTTCCATTTGCTTGGTAGATCTTCCTCCATCCCTTGATTTTGAGCCTATGTGTGTCTCTGCATGTGAGATGGGTTTCCTGAATACAGCACACTGATGGGTCTTGACTCTTTATCCAATTTGCCAGTCTGTGTCTTTTAATTGGAGCATTTAGCCCAATTACATTTAAGGTTAATATTGTTATATGTGAATTTGATCCTTTCATTATGATGTTAGCTGGTTATTTTGCTCGTTAGTTGATGCAGTTTTTTCTTAGCCTCGATGGTCTTTACAATTTGGCATGTTTTTGCGGTGGCTGGTACCGGTTGTTCCTTTCCATGTTTAGTGCTTCCTTCAGGAGCTCTTTTAGGGCAGACCTGGTGGTGACAAAATCTCTCAGCATTTGCTTGCATGTAAAGTATTTTATTTCTCCTTCACTTATGAAGCTTAGTTTGGCTGGTTATGAAATTCTGGGTTGAAAATTCTTTTCTTTAAGAATGTTGAATATCAGCCCCCACTCTCTTCTGGCTTGTAGAGTTTCTGCCGACAAATCAGCTGTTAGTCTGATGGGCTTCCCTTTGTGGGTGACCCGACCTTTCTCTCTGGCTGCCCTTAACATTTTTTCCTTCATTTCAACTTTGGTGAATCTGATAATTATGTGTCTTGGAGTTGCTCTTCTCGAGGAGTATCTTGGTGGCGTTCTCTGTATTTCCTGAATTTGAATGTTGGCCTGCCTTGCTAGGTTGGGGAAGTTCTCCTGGATAATATCCTGCAGAGTGTTTTCCAACTTGGTTCCATTCTCCCCGTCACCTTCAGGTACACCAATCAAATGTAGATTTGGTCTTTTCACATAGTCTCATATTTCTTGGAGGCTTTGTTCGTTTCTTTTTATTCTTTTTTCTTTAAACTTCCCTTCTCGCTTCATTTCATTCATTTGATCTTACATCACTGATACCCTTTCTTCCAGTTGATCGAATCGGCTACTGAGGCTTGTGCATTCATTACGTAGTTCTCGTGCCTTGGTTTTCAGCTCCATCGGGTCCTTTAAGGACTTCTCTGCATTGGTTATTCTGGTTATCCATTCGTCTAATTTTTTTTTTTCAAGGTTTTAACTTCTTTGCCATGGGTTCAGACTTCCTCCTTTAGCTTGGAGTACTTTGATCGTCTGAAGCCTTCCTCTCTCAACTCATCAAAGTCATTCTCCGTCCATCTTTGTTCTGTTGCTGGCGAGGAGCTGCGTTCCTTTGGAAGAGGAGAGGTGCTCTGATTTTTAGAGTTTCCAGTTTTTCTGCTCTGTTTTTTCCCCATCTTTGTGGTTTTATCTACCTTTGGTCTTTGATGATGGTGACGTACAGATGCGGTTTTGGTGTGGATGTCCTTTCTGTTTGTTAGTTTTCCTTCTAACAGTCAGGACCCTCAGATGCAGGTCTGTTGGAGTTTGCCGGAGGTCCACTCCAGACCCTGTTTGCCTGGGTATCAGCAGCGGAGGCTGCAGAACAGCAGATATTGGTGAACAGCAAATGTTGCTGCCTGATCGTTCCTCTGGAAGTTTTGTCTCAGAGGAGTACCCGGCCGTGTGAGGTGTCAGTCTGCCCCTGCTAGGGGGTACCTCCCAGTTAGGCTACTCGGGGGTCAGGGACCCACTTGAGGAGGCAGTCTGTCCGTTCTCAGATCTCCAGCTGGATGCTGGGAGAACCACTACTCTCTTCAAAGCTGTCAGACAGGGACATTTAAGTCTGCAGAGGATTCTGCTGCCTTTTGCTTGGCTGTGCCCTTCCCCCAGAGGTCGAGTCTCCAGAGCTAGGCAGACCTCCTTGAGCTGTGGTGGGCTGTACCCAGTTTGAGCTTCCCAGCTGCTTTGTTTACCTACTCAAGCCTTGGCAATGGCCGGCGCCCCTCCCCAGCCTCGCTGCCACCTTGCAGTTTGACCTCAGACTGCTGTGCTAGCAATGAGCGAGGCTCTGTGGGCGTAGGACCCTCTGAGTCAGGTGCGGGATATAATCTCCTGGTGTGCCGTTTGCTAAGACCGTTGGAAAAGTGCAATATTAGAGTGGGAGTGACCTGATTTTCCAGGTGCCATCTGTCACCCCTTTCTTTGACTAGGAAAGGGAATTCCCTGACCCCTTGCGCTTCCCGGGTGAGGTGATGCCTCGCCCTGCTTTGGCTCATGCTCAGTGCGCTGCACCCACTGTCCTGCACCCACTTTCCGACACTCCCCAGTGAGATGAACCCGGTACCTCAGTTGGAAATGCAGAAATCACCCGTCTTCTGTGTCGCTCATGCTGGGAGCTGTAGACTGGAACTGTTCCTATTCGGCCATCTTGGCTCCACCCCCTAATTTTTTTTTTTATAGAGACAAGGTCTTGCTATGTTGTCCAGGCTGGTCTCAAACTCCTGGGCTCAAGTGATCCTCCCATCATGGCCTCCCAAAGTGCTGGGATTATAGGTATGAGCCACTGCACCTGGCCCCACTTGTTTTTGATTTTCCTGATGGAGGCTTGTGGCTGGGGTGTGTCTCCCTCACTTTCCCAATAATGCTCCACACCCTGATAGCTCTCCAGCTTGGCTGTGGGCTGCCAGTTGCTGTGCTAAGTGATTGGGATGGGTGGATGGATGGATGGATGGATGGATGGATGGATGGATGGATGGCTGAATGGCTGGATGGATAGAAGGATGGATGGAAGGAAGGAAGGTAGGTAGGTAGGTGGGAGGTGGGGATGGATGGATGGATGGAAGAATAGATGGATGGATGGATGGATGGTTGGCTGGAGGGAAGGAAGGAAAGAAGGAAGGAAGGAAGGATCAAGGGCAGGGGGGAGGGTGGGAGGCAGGGATGGATGGATGGTTGGATGGATGAGTGGATGATAACCAGTGTGCCCTGTGCTGCCCAGTGCATACTGCTTCCTGATTTGTGTCTCAAAAACCCTGTGTAGGGGCTGTCTTAGTGGACTGCTGTCTCTAACTTGGATGGAGGTGGAGCCAAAGCTTTTAAAATCCTTCCAGCCTGAGCACCACCCCCCGGTCTTAAGGACTGAAAGTGGTGTGGTTATATGCTCAGTTTTAGGGAGAGCAAAGGCAGGTACCAACAATTATTAAGCACCTGCTTTGCACCCTGAAGGGACCTTCACCTATTTAATTTTTCCCATTTCACAGATGGGAAGCCCGAGAGGCCGTCCCTGGGTTAGTGACACCTGCCACCACATAGAGAAGCCCCTGGTTGGAGGAGGATGCCCTCCGTTGGGATCCCAAAGAGGAATGACTAAGGGCGTGTGTATGGGCATGTGCCATGCCTGAATGTACCTACTTGCATGCACATGTGCATGTATATGTGTACATAAAGGGGCAGGAGATGGCAGGTGGAGGGGGTGCCCCCACTCCTGGATGGGGAGCAGGCATGAGAGTTGACCCTGAGCTCCCAACAAATTAGCCGAAAAAAAAGGGAGGGCAATAGTGGATCCTAGATGGATTAAGGGTATGCTACACATCCAGTTGTCTACACATCTCTGCCCTCTTTATTTGCACTGTGACAGGTGAAATGGGTCTGAAGGTTGCTGAGGGAAGCGGCTACTCAGAGCTGCAGGATGACTTATCCAGGGTCACACAACTGAGCTGGGACATGAAGGGGACAGAAAGCCTAAAGGGAGGGGTCCTTCTCTGGGTCGGTCTCTGATGGGCACTGAGCACACCTCACCTCGCTAACTCTTCCCAACCTCCTGGGAAGGAGGTCTGACCATAGTCACTTTACAGATGAGGAAAACGAGGCTCAGAGAGGTGGGGTGAGTTGCCCAAGGTCACATAAGCCATCGATGGCAGGGCTGGAATTCGAGACCTTTTGGGGTTAGCAGATGGGCTCCTATGCCTCACAAGCAAGCCATAGGTTTGGCCACTCTTCCCCCGTGCCCTGCTTCTCCTCCTGTGCCCTGATCCCAGGTCTAGCACCTCTCCCAGCAGTCACCTCGTGGTGGACATCACAGTGAGAGCGATTTGCTTATTCAGGGTGCCTGCCCTGTACCAGCGAGAGATTACTCCCTCAGCTATTGCTGGGATGGTGTCTTTGGGTGGGGACTGGTGCCACTGGCCCCCACTGGGGGGTCTAGTGGGTGCTGGGGGGCTCTCATCCATTCAGGGGAGCCTGGGTAGACCTCCAGAATGGAATGACTCCACTTTCTGGGCTGCCATCATCACCAGTTGGCTCTGGCCCCACAAGAGGCCCTAGTTGTCCATCTTCCTCCACCTCAGGGCGCGGGATGCCTCTAGGATGGCCTGCAGGAGTTGAGGGGCCAAGAAGGTGAGGGAGCACTCACAGAGCTCATTCCTCTCGGAAGAGGTGCTGGGAGGTGCGGCGTCTATTCTGGGGCTGGCCAGCTCCAGCTATGCTTCTGGCTTCCGGTCTAAGGACTGCCCTGGAGATTGGGGACCTGGTGTTGGGCAGAGCTGGCTGAGAATGGTGACTTCTCTGCTCTCAGGAACTGCACCCGAGACCAGGGGCTGCCCCCTGCTGCACCCTGAGGCAGTGACCACCTCACCCGATGAAGGGCCAGGGGCCAGGGCGGGGCCTGGGAGTTGGTTTCCCTTTAGGCTTCTCAGGAAAATGTCCTTGGGAAACCAGGGCATCCAGTGTAAGACAGGATCACTGAAGCAAGGCAGGACCTCCTCACTGTCCAGGCATGTGCTGCTGTGGCACTGGGGGCCCTAGAGGACTGGGGAGCCACTGGGGAGGCTGTTGGGGGCTGTTGAGACCTCAGATGGGCTCAGAGCCATGGGCAGAGATCTCTGGTCAGCAGTGCCCTCTGCCAGGGCCCTCTCGGACCCCACCCCTTCTGAGGGACCTTGCTGTGGTCCCCCGGAACCTGGGCCTGGCTGGACCCCCTCGAGGCAGCTGCAGGGCTTCACCAGCCTTTTCTCTGAGCTGTGCCTGCTGTGGGTCCCCGCGAGTTTCTCTGTGCCCGGCTCAAGCATCCATGTGCCCGTGGTTCTGACAACAGCTTCACATGAGACCCTCACCAGGAAGATCTCGAACACCATCTGCTTGACGTCCTCTTTGCTGATGGCCTGGACCAGTGAGAACTCAGACTCCAAGGTGGCTGTGTAGCCCAGCCTGCCCAGGATGGTGTCCAGTTTGTGTCTGGAAAGCACAGATTGCATCCAGTAGGTAAAGCTCCCAGTGTACATCTAGAACAGACAGGGAGCTTGTTAGGAGCGGGACAGGCCTCAGCAGAGTGGCTGAGAGGGTCCAGGCCAGGCAGGACTAAGGGCTGGTGCCGAGGGACACCAGGGGCTCCTGAGAAGCATGTGGCATTTGGCCAAAGGAAAGCCTGGCCCATGATCAGGGGTACACTGAGGCTCAAAGACAAAGCAGCATCTGTCCAAAGACACACAGAAAGTGGCTGGGTGTGGTGGCTCACGCCTGTAATCCCAGCACTTTGGGAGGCCAAGGAGGGCGGATCACCTGAGGTCAGGAGTTCGAGACCAGCCTGGCCAACATGGTGAAACCCCTCTCTACTAAAAATACAAAAAAATCAGCCAGGCATGGTGGCAGGCGCCTGTAATCCCAGCTACTTGGGAGGCTGAGGCAGGAGAATTGCTTGAACCCAGGAGGTGGAGGTCGCAGTGAGCACAGATTGCACCACTGCTCTCCAGCCTGGGCCACAGAGTGAGACTCCATCTCAAAAAAAAAAAAAAAAAAAAAAAAAATGCAAAAAGAGAGTGACTGAGCTGGGGTAAGGCTCTAGGTATCCCAGCTCCCAGTCTAGCAGTCAGGGCCTGGAGCAGGAAGAAATTAAAACTCTCTGGTAGGGGCCGAGTGTGATTGCTCACATCTGTTAACCCAGCACTTTGGGAGGGCGAGGCAGGCAGATCACTTCAGGTCAGGAGTTTTTTTTTTTTTTTTGAGACAGAGTCTCGCTCTGTCACCCAGGCTGGAGTTCAGTGGCGCAATCTCGGCTCACTGCAAGCTCCGCCTCCCGGGTTCACGCCATTCTCCTGCCTCAGCCTCTCCGAGTAGCTGGGACTACAGGCGCCCGCCACCACGCCCGGCTAATTTTTTATATTTTTTAGTAGAGACGGGGTTTCACCGTGGTCTCGATCTCCTGACCTCGTGATTCGCCCGCCTCGGCCTCCCAAAGTGCTGGGATTACAAGCGTGAGCCACCGCGCCCGGCCCAGGTCAGGAGTTTGAGACCAGCCTGGCCCACATGGTGAAACCCCATCTCTACTAAAAATAAAAAATTAGCCAGGTGTGGTGGTGGACACCTGTAATCCCAGCTACTCGGGGGGCTGAGGCAGGAGAATCGCTTGATCCTGAGAGGCAGAAGTTGCAGTGAGCCAGGATCGCGCCACTGTACTCCAGCCTGGGCGACAGAGCAAGACTCTGTCTCAAAAACAAAAAACGAAAAACAAAAAAACAAAACCTCTCGGTAGATCTCCAAAGCCCAACTCCTCCCCTTGTTTATTATGAGCTCCTTGGTTCATCTTTCCTCGGAGAGGCAGTACAGTCCAGTGCAGGAGTCCCCAACTCCCAGGCCTTGGACCAGTACTGGTCTATGGTCTGTTAGGAACCTGGCTGCACAGCAGGAGGTGAGTGGCGGGCAAGCAAGCATTACTACTTGAGCTCTGCCTCCTGTCACCATCAGCAGTGGCATTAGATTCTCATAGGAGTGGAACCCTATTGTGGACTGTGCATGAGAGGGATCTAGGTTGCACGCTCCTTATGAAAATCTAATGCCTGATAGTCTGAGGTGGAAGAGTTTCATCCCGAAACCAACCCCTGCCCCCATCCCTCCACCCTGTCTGTGGAAAAGTTGTCTTCTATGAAACTGGACCCTGGTGCCAAAAAGGTTGGGGACCGCTGGTCTCATGGTTAGAAGTAGTTGTACCACTTGCTAGCTGTTGACCATAGATAAGTTGCATCTGTCTCTTTAGCCCTCAATTTCTTAAACTGAAATGGGACTGAAGTCAATGGGTATGATGAGCATGCTGTTTCTCCCAAAGGCAGAGCCTCAACCCCTGGCTGAACCCCCCTTGCTTAGACATGTGGCAGTGCCTACCTTTAGGGACCTGATTTCCTTCCTCCAGGGAAACAGAAGCAGGTTGACAGAGATCAGCTCCAGGAACTCTAGTGCATGCACCAGCTCAGGGCTGACTTTTGGGACAGGGCTGGGATCCCCAGAACAGCAGCCACCCAGAGCAAGGGCCACTTCCTCTGGCAGACAGAGCCATGGAGGGGCCCTGCTGCCCAGGAGCCACCTGGCCCTGTGGGTGAGGGGGGTGAGGGCTGCTTGCCTGCAGACATCGAGCTGGCCCTCCCCTGCCCTCTCCTGGTAGTAGCTGATGATGTTGCCCAGGAGGGTCTCACCCAGAGCAGCTTCCCCTGGGCCTGGGGATTGGGACCTGCTCATGGTGGCTCCAGCGGGGCTGGATATGGAGGAAAGAGTCCTGTCCCAGGCCAGGCTCGGGCTGGGCACTTGGAGGAATGGATGGGTCCTGCCTCTCCTGCTCCAAAGCCCAATCCGGAAGCAAAGGAGGAAGTTATGCTAGCAAGAGATAAAGCTATGTGCAGCCAGGCCCTGCCACTGCTTGTCACTCTGAAAGGCTGAGATGGGAAGGTGACCAGGCCCCTCCCAGTGGAGCAGGGCCTAGGTCAGGATTTGTCCTTTCTTTGTCCCCCTGCACCACAAAAAATGAAGACCAGGCACATCAGCATCTGCATCTTTCCACAGTACCATCCCATCCAGATATTCCCAGTAATGCCTCATGCCTGAGTGCTCCTGGCTGCAGAGGCATACTCTGCTAGTGTGCGGGACAGGCTGGAAGCACCAGGAAGGTGGCCACCCTCAACTAACCAAGGGCCAGCGGGGTGAGAGTTACTGGATAGAAACCCCAGCTTCTTGCCCCTGGGTGGCCAATTCTTAGGTATGTTTTTGTAAACTGAAAAGTGTCGGAGGCAGATCTCAATCAATTTAGAGGTTTATTTTATTTTATTTTATTGAAACAGAGTCTCTCGCTTTGTTGCCCAGCTGGAGTGCAGTGATGTGATCTTGGCCCACTGCAACCTCCACCTTCTGAGTTCAAGCAATTCTCCTGCCTCAGCCTCCCAAGTAGTTGGGACTACATGCATGTGCCACTATGGCTGGCTAATTTTTGTATTTTTATTTTATTTTATTTTTTACTTTTTTAGTAGAGATGGGATTTCACCACATTGGCCAGGCTGATCTCAAACTCCTGACCTGAGGTGATCTGCCCACCTTGTCCTCCCAAAGTGCTGGGATTACAGGCATGAGCCACCGCGTCTGGCTGAGGACCTGGTTCTTGATCGTCATTTGCTTTCTATGAGACTCTGCTGGGCTCCTGCCTCTCCAGTCACCAGGAAGGACAGCCACCTCGGTGCTTGGTCTTGGAGCTGCCTCTGACCTGGGCTCACCACAGCTGGGATCTCTGCTTCCTGCTCCCAACTCCCCTGCCCCCTATAATGTTCTCTGAATGCAGTGACCAGGGCAGTTCATATCCCTTTGATTGAGAAACTGCATCCCAGTTGGAGTTCTACTCGAAAATAGATCCCCCTAGAGTAGCACTGTGATAGTTCAGCAGCACAACCCCTTTCTGTATGTAGCCCCCTCCAGCATGATCCTATAAAACTTCCCTCCAACCCCTGCCTCTGTGCAGACGGCCCTGTCTCTGCTGTGCTGCCCGTTGCAATCTTGCAATGTATTTTCTTTCTTTCCTACCTTCTCTAATAAATCTGCCTTTCTGTATCCACAACTGTCTTGGTAAATTCCTTTACCACCCACACCACTGGCTGCAGATAGTCACTACCCACAACACTGCGGGTGCTACTCATTCACACACATGAGCTCATCTGATCCTGAACATGAGAAATGTTAGGTCCAGGGTCACACCTGGCCACCCCTTGGCTTCCCTGTCTACCTCCCTCTGAAATGAAGACACAGGTAAGGCCCAGGGCAGGTTCATGTGAGAGAATGCTAAGAGTTGGCATGATCACAGCCTGGGGTCAAAGAGGGTTGGAGAGGCCTTTGCCCATCACTTGTCCAAATCTGCCTTCCTCTCATCTTATGAACCAAGAGATTGAGGCAGGGAGAGCAAGAGCTGGGATTGGAACCCAAGTGTATTCGTTTCCTATTGATGCTGCAGTGAATTTCTAGAGTTTAGTGGTTTAAAAGAAGAAGCATTTATTAACTTATACTTTTTTTTGTTTTTTTTTTGAGATGGAGTTTCGCTCTTCTTGCCCAGGCTGAAGTACAACAGCGCGGTCTCGGCTCACTGCTACCTCCACCTCCTGGGTTCAAGTGATTCTTCTGTCTCAGCCTCCCAAGTAGCTGGGATTATAGGTGCCTGCCACCACTCCCCGCTAGTTTTTGTATTTTTAGTAGAGATGGGGTTTCACCATATTGCCCAGGCTGGTCTCGAACTCCTGACCTCAGGCAATCTGCCTGCCTCGGCCTCCCAAAGTGCTGGGATTACAGGTGTGAGCCACCTTGCCTGGCCTATTTTATACTTTTAAAGGTCAGACCGAGGTCCAAAATCAGTCTCACTGGGCTTGTTCCTTTGGGGAGAATTCATTTCCTTGCTTTTTCCGGTTCCTAGAGGCCGCCTACATTCCTTGGCTCAGGGCCCCTTCCTCCATCTTAAAAGCCAGCAGTGTAGTTTTCTGTTTGTTCGCTTTTGTTTTTTGTTTTTTGAGATATGATCTCACTCTGTTGCCCAGGCTAGAGTGCAGTGGCACAATCATAGCTCACTGCAGCCTTGACCTCCTGGGCTCAAAATCCTCCTGCCCCAGCCTCCCCAGTAGCTGGGACTACAGGCACACCCCATAGCATCTGGCTAATTAAAACAATTTTTTTTTTGTAGTGATAAGGTCTCACTATGTTGCCCAGGCTGGTTTCCAACTCCTGGGCTCAAGCTGTCCTCCCACCTCTGCCTCCCAAAGTGCTGGGGTTATAGGTGTGAGCCACTACACCTGGCCTCCCTGAGTTGTGTTGAAGAGTATAGTCACCAGGCCAAGGTTCTCTCTTTTTCTCTCATTCTTGGACCCCAGGCAGTTTTGTTCCCTAGGGAGAGGCCTAGAATGGCCTTTGTTTTTTTCTTGCTAATAGCTAAAATTCCACAAATTGGTACATTCCAAGGCCTGCCTCCCCCCCACCCCCCGCCGCCCCACCACTATGATTCTTCTATTGCTTTTGGTTGCTTACTAACTACATTCATTCTGGACATCTTAATCCTCCGTTCCCCTCATGGGGAACCTGTCGTGCCTGTGAACTGCCAGCCACCCTCATCTTTCCCAGGGTGGCTGAGACAGTGAGGGTGAGAACGCTGGGCATGGTGCCTAAAATCACCCCTTCCCTGCCCTCTCATGCTGGAGTCAGCCTTGCTTCTCCCCATTGGCTCGCCGCAGCCTCCAACAGTTGGATTTGGTGTTAATTGCATTGTTCACATTTTCTGGGTCCTTGGGGGAGTGACTGACTTCGTGAGAACCTGCTCTCTCTGCCCGTCAGTGTGACTGGCTTTGGGAACAGTGCAGGAAGGGAGGGGAGGTGGAGGCATGGGAGATCTGCAGGGGCTGCTTTGGCCTAGGTGGGCTGCTGGGGCATGGGGGTCCTGAGGCCTGGTTCAAGTTCACATGGTGAGCTGATGACAGAAGCAGAGAAGCCAGACCTCTGGGTCTCCATACTCAGCCTTCACTCACAGCAGCTCCCAGGTTCCTTGCAGAGCTTAGGAGCTCAGAGGCCACAGGGTCTCTGGCTGGCTGAGCCTGAGTCATGTGCCCACTCTGCAGAGGGTGAGGAGGAGGAGCTGGATGGGGTGCTGGATGGGGATGCTGGCTGGGCAGAGGGTCTCAGGTCTGGAATTCGGCACTTAACTGTCATCAAGTCTGTGTGTGACTGGCAGGAAGCACCGTTTCTCTCATAATTGAGCTGGGAGTTCCTGCTGATTATCTACCCCATAAACCCTCCTGGGCTCTGTGCTGGGCCTGCCACCTGGACAGGAGTCAGCTTGGGCCACAATTCCAGGCCCCTAGTCTGGGAGGCATGACTCAGGCCCTTGGGGACAGCCCAGGAAGGGAAGGGCTGTAAGGAGGAGGAGAAGAGGCAGGAGCCCATGGTGAGATTGTTCTAGGGTGAAGTCAGTGCCTGGAGTGGAGTCTCAGGCCCAGTTGCATAGATTCATAGCTTGGCCTTTTGCCTGAATTTATGTTCCTCTTCAGGAACAAAACTGTGTAACCATACACTGTGGGTGAGTGTATTCCTTGGGAGAGTCTTGTAAGTCCACAAGTCACAGACTGCCCTCAGTGTGGAGCTCAGCTGGCTCCCTGCAGCTGGCTGGGGCCCCTCCCAGTGGGCAGTGGAGCTGGGCCTCTCTGGTCCAAGTCTCCTCCCTGCTACGGCAACCATGGGAAAGAGCTGGCACAGATTCAAGATGGTGTCCAGTGAGCCTGGAGCCCTTAGGCCTGGCTGGAGGCTGTTGCTCTTTCCTCCTTTCTTTGCCATGGGCCCTGCTTAGCAACCACTCTCTGCCTGACCCTGACCCAGCACCTGCCCTGACTCACTGCCCAGCTTATTGTCTATCTGTGGCTTGGGGTCATCGCTCAGACTGAGATCTGAGGGGTAGGGCTTGGCCCTGTCAAGGGAACATGGCAGAGGCTGTTCATCTGTGTGTCTCCAGTCCTCCCAGCTTCCTCCCTTCTTTTCTTTGCAAAACCCATTCCAGGAGAGATGAATGTGGCTCCTCCTCCTCACCCTCCACAGAGTGGCAGGCAGGGAGGGGAGATGGAGGCATGGGAGATGTGCAGGGGCTGCTTTGGCATGACCCAGGCTGTCAGCCAGAGACCCTAATTCCGGCTGGGCGCGGTGGCTCACACCTGTAATCCCAGCACTTTGGGTGGCCAAGGCTGGCAGATCACCTGAGGTCAGGAGTTCAAGACCAGCCTGGCCAACATGGTGAGACCCCTTCTCTACTAAAAATACAAAAATTTAGCTGGGCACAGTGACATGTGCCTGTAATCCCAGCTACTCAGGAGGCTGAGGCAGGATAATCGCTTGAACCTGGGAGATGGAGGTTGCAGTGAGCCGAGATCATGCCACTGCACTCCAGTGTGGGCGACAGGGTGAGACTTTGACTCAAAAACAAACAAACAAACAACAGAGACCCTAATCCCAGCCACAGCCATTCAGAGAGTCAGGGATGAGAACATGTCTGGGCCAGTTTTCTCTGAGACTTGGTATTTGCTCTCTGGGAGAGAGAGGATCTCTTTGTTTTGGATTATGAACCAACCAAAGTAGACTTGGGGCTTCCATACTTTTGTTCTGATGGGAGAATGAAGGCACTGTGGTGGACAGCAGAGTCCAGAGAGAGATGACATACCTGCCTATATTCCCGGACTTTCTGGATCCAGCCATGCCTGACTTGGACAATTCAGTAAGTATTCTTCCTTGCTTATGAAGATTCAAGTTGGGTTTCTGACTCTTGCAGTTGGATAATGAGGCTCAGAGTGGCAGGGTGTGGAGGGTCCTTTTCAAGGGATGCCCTTCTACTCCACCACACAGTTCAGGTGGTGCCAGCCTTGTGGTGGGCTGTGGACCAGGCAGCCACTGGCAGTGGAAGAGAGACAGGCAGCCCCAGGCCCCCAGGAGTCATGCTGGTGAGATGGTCAATGGTGGCATGGCTGAGGTGGGGACGGCAGGGCCTGAGGACCTGCAACCTTGGATTTCTTGGAGACATGTTGGGCTGGCACAACTGGGCTGCCACCCTGGGGGTAAAGATCTGCCCAGCCTCCAAGCCCAGAGTTACCCGGCCTGATCTAGGCAACCAGTCCTGGGCACCAGAGAGTTCCTCTGGCCCCGAGGAGGTGCAATATGGGGTGAAGCAAAGCAGAGACCAGGACAGAAATTCACTTCCTCAGGCGATGAAGCTTACTGTCTCTCCACCGCTCATGCCGAGAGCCTGTTTGGACATGCAGGTGGGCATGGATAGGAACAGCTGAGTGGGAGTGTCAGTGGCACTGGAGTATGCAATGCCAAGTGTGTATGTGCACAAGCTCTAAGTGAGAAGGGCACTAGTGTGTGTGCACCAAAGCTGTCTGAGCAAATGTCCACGAAACCACAGGAGGTGGAGCCGAGGGATGCTACATGTGAATGTGTGCCAAGGGTGTCTCTAGGAACTTGGTGGGAGGGGCCCCAGTGTGTGTACGTGCATGTGGGCTTGGCCAGTGTGACAATGGATGTTCCTCGTGGTGGCTGTGAACAGCCTTACTCTGTATCGACCCTCCTTCCACCCTCCTCTGGGCTATGCCTGTTGCTTGTGTGTGGCAGCAGCTGCTGGAGCCCTTTGCAGAGACCTGGGACCTCGCCATGCACATACATGGGGACCCAATGATGGCTCTTGTGGACTATCACGATGGCATCATCGCCAGCACGGTGACTCCCCTGCCTGAAGACTTTTTCTGGCCAGAGGAGCCCATTTGGCCTCCACAAGGGGCAGGAATGAACATTCTCCAAAGGGCAGCCTCCAAAAATGTCTGCTGAGCATCAGGGTACAAACAACCCATCTCCCCCAGCTGAGGGCGGGCGTCACTTCAAGGTGCATTCTACTCTGTCTCTCAGAGTCACCAGTGGGACTGCGCTCAGTGGCCTGCAGTGGTGACCTGTTTGGCGGCCCCCTCACTGGCTTCCTTGCCTTCCTTATTTCCTGCCTCACTCCATCTGGTATTCCTGGGATCACCTCCCTAACCAAACCCTCGCACCCACATCCTCATCCCAGGGTCTGGCCCTGGGGCCCCTGTCTCCACCATCCTGTGATGCAGCTTCACCTTCCATCTCCTTGGGCCTCTGATGAGCCCAGGTACCTGGGGTGTTCTCCTTGGCCCCTGGCACAGACAGGAGGCATCTCCTTAGGAATGTGCAAAGGACCTCGAATGTGGTGCCATATGTGACACACCACAGCATAGGGCATGTCGTGGATGGAGGAGCAGGAAAAGCCAAGAGCGTGACAGTCCCAAAGGCCTGTGGGATCCTAAGTCTTTGCGGTAGGAGCTGGGTGTCGGTGTGGGGTGGTTTAGGTTGGGGGTCAGCATGTGGCTGGACACCATCACTGTGGAAGTTTCTGCATTCATTCCCAGGAGGTGGAGTCCCAGAGCACTGCGGTGGCACCAGAGCCATGCTAGTGGTGTTCAGAACAGAGGGGTGATTATTTTGCATACAGAGAAGGGGACATAAATGTCAGGCTCTGTCCAGAGAGAGATGCTGGCGGGGCGGGGGTGAACCCCCAAAATGGAATACTTGAATGGGTTAAACCTCATAGAACATCTCAAGGGTGGAAGAAAAGCCCAGGATTAAAATAACGGGTTTTGTCTGCAATTATGAGTGTCAGTGGGTGGTGTGTTTCAAGGTGAGAGGAGGGGCTTCCTCATTCTTCAGGGCCTGACTTGTTCACTTTGAGCAGTGGCAGCAGCGAGCCGGCAGGTGGCAGTGTGGGCTCAGGGTGGGGGTGATGGGCGCGGCAGAGCCAGCTTTGGCCTGTCCAGCAGGGACGTGGGCTGGAGAACCAGAAGGATGAGCCTATCTCGCGGTCTTTCCCCCCACCGCACCCTCCTTCAGGATTGCACCCCACTTTCAAGGCACTTGGGGGCATCTAGGACTATGTTAGTGGGCTCTATTGGAGTTCTGGTGGGAGGGAAATGTGACAGAGGAAGGGACCCAGGCTCTGTCCGCTAAGAGATCAATAGCCCAAGCCATGGGGTTGTGGAGGGCATGAAAAGGAAGAGGGGAATTCCTGCAGAGGGCGAGACAACAGCTCATTTCAGGTTCGTTGCCATTTTCCTCTCTTTCCTGTAGTACAAACCATCAGGGTGCTACAAGCCAACTCCTGTTAGAGTAAAACGTGGAGTCTCTGAAGTTCCTAGAGTCAGGTCCTGAAGTTGATGGCCCATCCTCGTGACGTTACACCAGCTGTGTCTCAGAGAAATGATGCCAAGTTTCAGTGAGGTTTTTTTTAGAAAAGCAACTCCTGTAAGGCACTGACTATCCAAATATCCACATCAACAGGAAAATGACAAGGCTTCAATGGTGCTTAATCTTGAGAGGTAATGAATGTGTAGGGATTGCTAGCCGGAGGTGTATTTTCATTTTGTTGCTATTTAGTGTTTCCTTTCCTTACAAGTTTCAGAAGGTATAAACCCTACTCGGGAGGCTGAGGCGAGAGGATCGCTTGAGACCAGGAGTTTGAAACTAGCCTGGGCAATATAGTGAGACCCTGTCTTTACAAAAGTTAAAAAATTAGCCGGGTGTGGTGGTGCATGCCTGTAGTCCCAGCTGCTTGGGAGGCTGAGGTGGGAGGATCACTTGAGCCCAGGAGTTCAAGGCTACAGTAAGCTATGTTCATACCATTGCACTCCAGCCTAGGCAACTGAGTGAGACTCTGTCTAAAGAAAAAAAGAAAGAAAAAAAAAAGAACCCTTATGCACTCTCTCAAAGTGTTACTTCTTGCTACATTTTATTGATATGATGTATTTATTTTGAACACAGAAAAGATACATTGTTGCTTATTCATTGCCTAGTCCAGGAACAAGAAAAGCTATTCAGCTCCATCTTTCAAACACTGATGAGTAGGTAGGAATTTTTATCCCTTTTTTTCCCCCAGCATTCTCTGGAGTTGCAGAAGCAGGATGTGTTTCTTAAAAGAGTCTCATTCCTGGAGTGCATTTTAAAGGCTATACAGTACAACAGACAGATATTTTTTGCCTAGAAAACAGTACACCACTAAGGTGGTCAGAACTGCTTGTAAACAAGTCCCTCCCCCAGATGGAGTCTGGGGCTCCAGGAGGCTGCACGCAGGATGCTACAGAACTTCTGGGTGGATTCCTTTCAGCTCCGCACCAGAAGAAATGCTATCTCTACAGAAAATAAAATTCAAGATCGCCATCCTTGCCACTCCTCTGCTTAAGAAAGAGATTACTAAATCGTCTTAGCCCTTCATTGGAGGAACGGAAATGTGGGGAGGCAGGATAGGGTGCTGTTTTTTAACGATGGGGGACAAGAGGTGGGAGGGAGGCAGAGATGGCCGCTGGCGATGCTAGCAGGGACACTCCTCAAAGACGCTTGGCTGCCACCCTCGGTGGGCTGGGTCTTCAGGAATCACCTCCGTTACCTGCGTGGTCTTTGATGGAAATCGCTGGGGTTTCCCGGTCAAGAACTGAGCCAGCCTTTCTGCAGCCAGGCTGAGCCTGCAGATCCCCTTCTGTGGCAGCAAGGCCAAGTAGCCTTCTGGTCCTCTTGTGGTGGCAAGGTGGTGTTTATGGGGAGCATATCCCCTTCATTTTGTCCCTGCAAACACCCATATGGGCAAGGCCAGAACACAGCCACTCACCATCCCCAGCTATGAGCGGCCACCTAGGAGGACAGCACCAGCTCCGGGGTCTGGCTCTGACCCATTCATGTGCAGGCCACAGTGTTCGGCCAGGCAGGGACTGAGGGAGGGGCCACTTCTCTGTCTCAGAGAGGTGCCCAGGCAGCACTGCGGTGAAGCCACCTGGAGAAGGGCAATGGCCTCATCTTCCTTGAAGACGCTTAGTCCTGGGCAGTGGCTGGACTGATGAGGGAACCGCCGCTGCACACCCACGGAGGGCCCTGCCCATCTACCTGGGGCCTGCAGCGTCAGAGATAGCTCTACTAGCACCACCTGACTGAGGGTACTGGGGTCGGGAGGGGGCCTAGTGGGCTGTGAGGGCCTCCAGGTTGCGCCTGAGACCCCAGACCCGGGTCCCCCACCTTGTAAGTGGCAGGGTGGTGATGTTGTGGCTCATCTGCCCTGGAATCGAGAGATAGGCACAGCGCACAACAGAATCTCACTGGGGCCTGTCCCGCCTCCCAGGAGGACAAGCTGGCCCTGGGGTAGGGGTCAGGGCAGGCAGCTGACCTTGGATGGTCCAGCAGTTTCCAGAGGCAGAATAGAATTTGGGCGCAGCTTGCTGGGCGAGGGTAGGGGCAAACGGGTCCGGGAGAGGGAAGAGAAAGTCCCACTTCCTACTTCGCCTCTTTCCCCGCAGCGCTCTCTATAGAGGCACAACCAACAGGCCGGGAGGAGGGACGGGAGGCCAGGAGAGCTCCACGTTCCGTGAAACCTTTGCAGGTGGGTTTTGTGTTTGTGGTTGGCCTGTATGTGCACATGTTCACACACATGCGGAGCACGTCTAGATCTGTGTGTGTACATGGGGTGTGTCAGTGTAGATGTCTGTGTGTATACAAGTTTGGTCTGTGTGTGTGTATGAGTCACGTGTGCATCTCTGTGTGTGTGTGTGTGTGTGTGTGTGTGCATGCCTTTGTGTGCCTAAAGAATGCGGTTCAGCCCGTAGGGACCAGTAGGACCTGGCCGGCTGGTTCCCTCACACAATCCTCTCTGGGCCAGAGGCTGAGGCCCGGGTTGGGGTGGGTGAGCCCTGGGAGCCCCTTGGCCCTGGGCCTGGGCCCGGCAGTGGCAGCAGGCCTGATGGGGGGCCGGCCCCGCACACAGCCTCATAGGGCGGAAGGGTGTCCATGGAGACCGTGTGGAGGCCACCTTGGACCGGGGTCCTCTGCTCCTGCTGGTGTTGGCCAGGGCTGTGGCCGCTGCCTGAGTCGGAGGTGCCGTCCAGCATGGGGCAGGAATCAGTCAGCGAGTAGGGTGGTGGTGCGTCCGTGGGGACATACAGCTGAGTGGCTCCTGGCCCCACACACTCCTCGTAGCTACGAGAGAAGAGGCTCCCTCAGTGCCCCACCTAGGCCTTAGGGCTGGGTCTCTCCCAAAGGCCTGGGGGTCTATCTGTAGTGACAAGTGGACCAGGGTGGCTGTGGACCAGGGTGGGCCTTGTCCATGCTGGCTCCAGTGAAACCCTATTACTTCCCTCCAGCTCCAGAGGGGGACCTCAGAACCCCTGGGACCTGGATTCTGGACCTGACTCGGCCCTCATGTGCAGTGTGAGCTCAACGCGTGAACACTGAGCTGCCTGGGTCTGCGGTGCCTCGCAAGCCTCGCAACAGCAGTGGCCACTGTCTAGGGAGCATTTCCCCGCAGTGCACTGGGTGTGCAGAGGCTGGGTAGGACCAACCTCAGGGTACCAGACACCTTGGTCTCCAGCCACTCCAAAGTTCCCCTTCTCAGTTTAGGAAAGGGTCCCCTGGGCCCCTCTGAACCCACAGATGCAGAGCAAAAGAGCACCCATTGCCCCGGAAAGGACTGGCAGCACCACCCCTGCCTGAGCCCCTGGGGCAGGGGTGAAGGTGGAATGGCAAGGAGGAAGACACGGGCCATTCATCCAGGGCTAGAGGGGTCTCCTAGCAGGGAATGGTGGAGGCCCTGACCCTTTTCCCTCTTCGAGTACTGATGGGTGATCTGCCTGAGGGGGGCTGGCAGGAGAGGAACCAAGGCCCTCCAGAGAAGAGCTCCCCACAGGGAGGGGGCTGCTTGAGGGCCCTGAGGGCAGTTTGGACACAGCCACTCCTGTGGGCATGATCACAGGCACAGGGCCCTCCTGGCCACAAGCTCCACCTGTCCTTTCTCTTCCCACTGCCACTGTCTCTGGGGTCCCCAGGAGCTGAGGGCATAACTCCCTCCTTCCGGCTCCATGACCCCCCACTTCTCTGAGAGGAACCCGTCTTGATCCCTAAGGCCAGTCTCTGCCTCAGTGGCTGCAGGTGAGGCCACAGAGACCCCAGGCTCAGCCAGACCCTTGTTGCCTGGGAGGTCTCGGCAGGTGTGTGCGTGTGTGTGTTCGTGTGTGCCTGTGTGTATGTGTCTGTGTGTGTTTGGAGGGGGAATCACCCGTCTTCCTAGTCGTGCCCCCACCTTCCCCACCCCTCCCCATCCCTCCCCACCCCTGCCTCATGCCTGCCCAACCCTGTCCAGGCACTGGACCCAGCCAGCCTTGGGGATGCCTGACCACAATGCAGGCCTGCAGCTGGGGCGCCCCCTCGTGCCTGAGGCCAACCCAACCCTCTGCTCTGACTCAGGGAGAAGTCGGCTCCCAGGCACCCCCAGGGCATCTGTGCTCCTCCACCTCCATCAGAAGCAGCCCCACCTGTTCCTGTCCTTTAGATGAGCTGCACCGGGCAGAGGCGGCCTCCTTGGGGCCCAGATCCTGGTCTCTGGGGCCCAGCTGGCCCTTCCCCACACAGGCTAGAACCACTGACTCCTGGGGGTGGGGGAGGTGCCTGTGTCCTCAGGCTATGGCCTCAGGAGCCAAGGGCTCAGGTCTAACTCTGAGCGACATCCCCAGATACTCACAGTATCTTCCTTCCCAGGAAAACCCAGGAAGCACGGTTATTCATAAACAAAGAAATGGAGCCCCTGAGAGCCACAGTGACATGCCTGAGAGCATCAACCTGAGAGCATCAACCTGGGCGGCGTCCAGGATGGGCTCAAACCCAGGTGGGTCTGACTGGAAAGCCAGGGCAGGGGAAGGGGAGAGGTGGTCAAACCCCACTGTGCCCTCTGTAGCGTGGCACAGGTGTGCTCGCCTGCCTCTGGGCCTTTGCTCATCTGTGCCCTCTGCTGGTCACACCCTCCTCTGTATCTCTGAAGGTCCCAGTTCCTCCCAACCCAAGCACCACACACCCTTGACAAAGGCCGATTTCCCCGTGTCAGCCCATCCTCCCTGATCCCCTCCCCTCGTCCTCCTCAACATGGATAGTTTATCACCTGTGGCCTCGAAATAGTAACGACACCACTGGTGGGAAGAGCCAGTGCCTTGCTGAGCATTTTACTGGCACTTCTGTGTCATTTTCATGAGTATCCTCTGGGGCAGATATTATTATTTTATTATTATTTTTTTGAGACGAAATCTCGCTCTGTCGCCAAGTCTGGAGTGCAGTGGTGTGATCTCAGCTCACTGCAACCTCCGCCTCCCGGGTTCAAGCGATTCTCCTGCCTCAGCCTCCCAAGTAGCTGGGACTACAGGCGCCCACCACCACGCCCGGTGAATTTTTTGTATTTTTAGTAGAGATGGGGTTTCACGGTGTTAGCCAGGATGGTCTCGATCTCCTAACCTCATGATCCACCCACCTCAGCCTCCCAAAGTGCTGGGATTACAGGCGTGAGTCCCCGCGCCCGGCCGGGGCAGGTATTATTACATGGACATTTCAACAATGGAGAAGCAGGCACAGCGGGATTAAGTAACTTGCTCATGATCATACAAGAAAGAATTTCCAGAGCAAGTGCACCTGGGGCCATCAGATGTCAGCATATGGGCTTGTCCCCTCTTTACCTCCCAGTCCCTGGTGTTATTTATAGAAACACAATGCATTTTTTTTTCCCTAGGGGGAAGTTGATCCCGAGGCCACTGAAATAGCCAAATATTTCTCTGGCCTTCCCTGCCACCTCCAGGGAGACACCTGGAGGAGCAGATCCCCAGGGAATTCAGAACAGCTGCCACGGAACCTCCCCTGAAACTGCAAGCGCATTCCCGGCATGCCTGCTCAGCAACCTGAGGAGCTGGGCTTGTCTCTTCCTTTCCTAGCACTTCCAGGTGACATCTGCTAAGTCACACTGCCTCAGTGGGACCTACTTGGTCAGGAGTGGGGAGGAGGTGGCCATGCCCACTGAGCAGATGTTTTCTGCATTTATACTACGTGGAGAGGTGCCACTCTTTCCCATGATGGAGTTGGGGGGTCTTTGTGTCCAGAGCCCCATCCTCTGATGCCCCCTTCCCCACGAGGCCTCCTTACCCTGGTGGAGAATCTGGGTACAGCTCCCTGAGCACCGTGGCATCCATGTCCCCGTCAGAGCTGATGTCCAAGGGTGGGGGCCAGTCCTCTGAGGAGCTGCAGGCATAGCGCATCCTGTGGCTTGAGCGGCTGTATGTGTGCCCGTCCGACACTGCAGGGAACAGACCACCGGCCTGGGCCTCAGACCAGGATCCAGGGATGGTCCTCATGGGTCTATAGGTCTACCTGGGGCCATGGAGGCTCTGATTCCCCACCTGACCACTCCTCTCCTCACCAAGCGCAGCTGCCTTCAGCCATCAGTGACAGCTCCAGAATGTGGGTGCCATTGTCGTGTTGGGCATGGGGATACAGAGAGGAAGCAGAGCTGGCCTTGTCCTGGCCAGCTCCCAAGGTGGTGGCAGCCTGCCTTGGGGATAACTGGGCACTAGGCAGTATATCATGAGCTTTGGGTCCTACTGGGACTGTGGGAGTAAAGGCAGGCCTGACCAGTCTGGAAGTCAGGGAGGGCTTCCTGGAGGAGGGGCTGCTACAGCTGAGTCTTGTCTAGGATTTAACCAGGGGGAGAGAGGAAGGCCGGGAGGAGGGAACTGAATAGCTTTCCGAGGAGGGAGATAAGAAAGAAGAGTGTAGTGTGAACAGGGAGCTTTGAGCTGTGGAGTTGGGCTGGGCATGGAAAATGGGGAGGAGAGTAGCAAGGAACAAGGGCTGCAGAGAACTCTGGGATCAGCCCTCCCCCACCCCAACCACATTCAATTCCCTTTAGGTATCTTGGGGAAAAAAAGGAGCATCTATGATGAGTCTGGCAACTCCCCACACTGCATTCTCCTCTGCGTTTTTTACCATGCACCAGTACATCAAAGGCTCTGAAAAGTCCTGCAGCTAAGAAACACATTTAACTGTGCCTGTCCAGCATTCGACCTCAGAATCTTCCTTTCTTAGACCTAGTAACACTGCTTAGGAAATGCTGCTGGAGCACAATCCTCTCATTCCACAGCTGAGGTTCCGGGAGGCCCGGTGACTTGCTGGAGGACAACACACAGTGAGTGATTGGGCCGGAGGGCAGCTGGGTGTCTTGGCTCCTCCTTGCTAAGCTCTCTACAGCCCAGTTTCTGATAGGTCTAGTCCTGGATGGGAACAGTGGGAGCTGCAAGGGTGGCTGAGACACGAGGTCTCCCCAGTCCAGGGCTCCCAGGTGCCTCCTCCCCTCTGGGGGCGGGGCTTGGCATCAGGGGCGGAGCTATAACCTTTCTCTGCTGTGAGTGGCGCAGTTGCCATCCCCATTCTATAGACAAGGAAGCTGATGCTCAGGGTCACATACGTGGTGAAGCATGGAGTTGGAATTTATGCAGTCTGTATAACCCCAAAGACTGCTCTTCCCACTCCCCTAAACTCTTTTTCCCACTCTTCATATAATAGTGAGTGGAAAAATCTGGATATGAAACTCTATCCGCAGGTACAATTCCAATTCCAGGGTTATATACCGACACCGAGAAAGCTCTCAGAAGAAAATATTCCAAACACGTTGATGGTGGCCCTGTCCAGATGACAGAGGATCATACTCTTATTTCTTTTTCTTTTCTTTCTTTTTTTTTTTTTTTTGAGATGGAGTCTTTCACTGTTGCCCAGGCTGGAGTGCAGTGGCATGATGTCGGCTCACTGCAAGCTCCGCCTCCCGGGTCCACGCCATTCTCCTGCCTCAGCCTCCCGAGTAGCTGGGACTACAGGCGCCCCCCACCACGCCCGTACGGCTTATTTTTTGTATTTTTAGTAGAGATGGGGTTTCACCGTGTTAGCCAGGATGGTCTCGATCTCCTGACCTCGTGATTCGCCCGCCTCAGCCTCTCAAAGTGTTGGGATTACAGGCGTGAGCCACTGCGCCTGGCCTATTTCTTTCTTTATATTTCTTTTCTTATATGGTCTATATTTTTAAGGTTTTCTATAATGAACACACATTACTTTTCTACTAGGAGAAATGAAGTCAATAACATATGCTGTAAAAAAGGAGCTGACATGCGATTTGTTTCTCCTGTTCAGGGCACCAGCTGAGAGACAGAATTTTTGGAAGAACTTAGGGAAGAAACTAAGAAAAGACAACAGCACACAGCAACAAGGTGAGGCTGGAAGTTGAACCAGGGCTGCCGGGCTCGGGTGCCAGGTACCCCTTCCCCCCACCAGCCAGCATTGCCAGGGAAGGGTTTTTGGGTTCAGGGAGGGTTCCACCTGCAGGGCAGCAGGTGTGCCTGTCACACAGGGATCCCTGGGGAAAGTCAGGGCTGCTTCCTGGACCTGAGAGGAGTGACTGGGTGGGCAGCGCTGAGAGCTGTTAGGGCTGAAGCAAACTGCTATCTACTGTTTCTTCTTGGGCTGCTTTTTCTTGGACTTCCCAGAGTGGAGCATCTTGGGAAAACTGAGGCTGCCCTGAGGTGCTAAGACCCCAAACCTGAGACATCCAGCTGGGCAGAGCTCCTGAGAGACAGCACCCTCCACCCCCATTTGAACTTCTCAGATCCCTTCTTTTCCCTTCTCTCCTGACTTCCCTGTCAGCACAGACCCAAATAGTCCAGGACTCCGGAAGCCCTGCTTCCCACTTCACATAAGGTGAAACCTCCTCTTTACCCCAATACCTTGGTTCATTATTTAACATCACTCCAAGTTCACTGCCCCTTGACAGGCTCTGGGAGAGGGAGGAAGAGGAACTGGCACTCATGAGCACCTGCTGTGCTCAATCTCTATGATCTCATCTACCTCACACCCCACTGTGGGAGGAGAGCAGAGGTTACCCCTTCCACCAGATGAAGAGACCGAGAGTGAAGTCACTTGCTCTAAACCTGCAGAAGTGACAGGAGACAGAGTCAGCCACCAGATTTCTCTTAAAGCTTGAGACAGAACAGAATTACAGAATTTTCTTTTTCTTTCTTTTCTTCTCTCTCTTTTCTTTCTTCTTTCTCTTTCTTTCCTTTTTCTTTTTCCTTTTCCTTTCTCTTTCTCTCTCTCTTCTTTCTTCTCTTTTCTTCTTTATTTCTTTCTCTCTTTCTTCTCTTTTTCTCCTTCCTTCCTTCCTTCCTTCCTTCCTTCCTTCCTTCCTTCCTTCTTTCCTTCCTCCCTCCCTCCCTCCCTCCTTCTTCTTCCTCCTCCACCTCCATCTCATTCTCAAACATTTGTGGTTCCTCTCTGTGTCTGGCTAGACTACAGAAAGGCTCTGTGGGCAGGCAGAGGGCCAACTCTGTCCTGAGGGCGATGGAGAGCCATTGGGAAGTGGTCACAGTCCTGTCACTTTGGTTGCCTTGTGGAGAATGCCTTGGAGGTGCCAGGCTGGCGACTGGGAGGCAGGTACAGCTGACATTAGTGCAGTGGCCTGGGAGCAGGTTTTCTTGGAGAAAGAGATGATGAAAATAGCTCACATTTATTGAGCATGTATTTATCCATTAGCCAGGTGCTGTGCTAATTTAGTCCTCACAATAACTGTTTGAGGTGGATCCTCCTGTACCAGTTTTATAGACAACCCGCTTGAGGCAAAGAGAGTTTTGGCAACTTTCCTGAGGATGCGCACAGGAAGTAGGAAATCAGGCCTCTGTGGACACCTGGAGCCTGAGGTGCCTGTGGGGCTTCACGGGGTGATGTCCAGGGGACTTCCGGGCACGCAGTTCTGGAGCTGACCTGAGGGCTGGAGCCAGGCAAGGGAGGATGATGGATGGTGTATGAGATGGAGCAGGGAGTGGGTGTAGAGAGAGGACCAGGACCAAGGCATGGGATCTGAGGGACCTTGACCTATAAAGGGACAGAGGAGAGGAATCTGCAGCCAGAGGGGTGGGAGAGAGGCCAGGAGGGCTTCAGTCACCACAGCTGGGGGGCTGTGGGTGTGTCTGACAGGTGGAAAGGGCCCAGTGCCAAAGGTTGGGGCTGGCTGGTGCACTGCCCCTTCCTCTTTTTTTTATTTATTTTTTATTTATTTTTTATTTTTTTAGAGACAGGGTCTTGCTCTGTTGCTCAGGCTGGAGTGCAGTGGTGTGATCATAGCTCACTGCAGCCTCAAACTCCTGAGCTCAAGCTATCCTCCCACCTTGGCCTCCCAAAGTGCTGGGATTACAGGTGTGAGGCACCGCGCCTGGCGGTGCTGCTTTCATGTTCTCCCACAGCTGCTCACAGTGCGTTTCCCTCTTACCTGACACCCTCCCAAGGCTCCCAGCAGCCCCTGCGCACCCTCCAGAAGGCAGGGGAAGGTATGGGGCAACAGCACCTCTGGGCTCCCTGCCGAGGCCCCAGGAGGTGCCAAAGCTGGAGCCGAGAGCAGAAGTGGGGCAGGGAGGTGGGAACCCCACAGGGGTCACCACCACCACAGGCTGCAGTGGGGAAGCCAAGGCCTGACCCCGCTTGGCAGAGCTGTGACCTCAGTCATCCCACCCACCCCAGGGACAGAGCCGAGGCCTCATTCATTGGCACCAGTCCCGAGGCCACCACAGGCTACAGAGCGGCTGGCCTGCCCCCACGCCCATCTCTTTCCTCTGCGCCAAGGCTGACCCCTCAGCCCTCTCAGCTTGGGAACTACTGTGGGCCCCTAGTGTGCGCTCCAACATAAGTAATTGAACAAGTTGCTTCTTTGTGCCTCAGTTTCCCAGTCTTAATTTTTTTCTTATTTTTTTAGAGACAGGGTCTCTCTGCTGTCACCCAGGCTGGCATGCAGTGGTGAGATCATAGCTCACTGAAGCCTTGACCTGGGCTCAAGGGACCCTCCCGACTCAGCCTCCTGAGTAGCTGGGACTACAGGCATGTGCCACCACACCTGGATAATTTTTACATTTTTTTTGTAGAGATAGGGTCTTGCTGTGTTGCCCAGGCTGGTCTCAAACTCCTGGTCTGAAGTGATCCTCCCACCTTGGCCTCCCAAAGTGTTGAAATTACGGGTGTGAGCCATAGCACCCAGCCCAGTTTCCTATTCTTTATTTATTTTTTATTTTTTTGAGACAGAGGCTCGCTCTGTCACCCAGGCTGGAGTGCAGTGGCATGATCTCAGCTCACTGTAACCTCTGCCTCCCAGGTTCAAGCGATTCTTGTGCCTCAGCCTCCCGAGTAGCTGGGATTAGAGGCACGTGCCACCATGCCTGGCTAATTTTTGTATTTTTAGTAGAGACAAGGTTTTGCCATGTTGGCCAGGCTGGTCTTGAACTCCTGACCTCAGATGATCTGTCCGCCTCAGCCTCCCAAAGTGCTAGGATTACAGGCATGAGCCACCGCACCTGACTAGTTTCCTAGTCTTTAAAGGGGGCAACTACATCTTTTGCCTTGAGGATAAAATATGGTGGCTCCTACCTTGCCCATGGAGTGCTTCCTCCAGGCCCCAGCCTGTGTGGGGGCGAGTCACGTGTGGGCCCTGCTCTCATGGCTGCAGCACAATCACCCCATGACTGAGACACTGAGGGAGGCATGGGTGCAAATGCCGAGGAGGTACAGAGGAGGGGGACACCCATCCACCTCTGCCTGGTAGGTGCGAGGAGAGGCCAGATAAGCTCCCATAAGGAGGCAGCCTTTGAGCGGGACCTGGAAGGCTTTTTTCGGTTGGAGAAGCCCAGGGAATGGCAGTCAGGGCAGAGGGAAGAGCCCAGGCAAAGGGCAGAGGCTGGAAGGAGCATGGACAGGGGATTGGAGAGGAGTGGGAGGAGCTGGGCAAGGGCCAGGCTGTGCGAGGGGCAGGTGGCAGACTGACCATCCTGGGTCTGCTCGGCACCCTCCAGGGCTTGGGGTCCTGGGTTTCTCTTGCAGGGGACGGGCATGCTCTGGGCAGGAGCCCTGGACTCTCCAGGCTCAGGTTGGTGATGCAGGGGTGGGACAGGCCTGTCCTGGCCTGGGAGTGCTCCTAGCTTGTCTCCTTGGGGAATCCCTGGCTTCTGGGGAGACTTGCGGAGACTGGATGGGCTGAGCTTTCCACATCTGTTTTATTCATGCTGAACTTTCTCTTTGATCCTCATTGTTGGACAGTGAGAACAGTCCACTAGCCTGCTGTGTCTTACCTCAACTGTGGCCACTTGTCCCGACTTATCCTGGGATGTCCCTCTGTGTCTTACATAAATAAGGTCCAGCCTCCTGCTCTTCTGGTTCTCCTAACAGCTTTCCCAGGGGAGCGACATCCAGGACTGAGTGACACCCACTGTGGCCATGTACATGTCTGCCGGACACTGCCTTGAGCCCACGGGGTGGCTCCCGGGGGTGTCTCCCCGGCACCTCCAGCTCCCTTCCTGGGCAGTGCTGTGCAGCGGGCAGCCTGTGGGTGCAAGGTCAGGCTGCCTGGGCTCAAGTCTGGCATCCACCACTTGCTGGCTGGGTGATCCTGCCCAGTTACTTAATCACTTCAGCCTCAACTTTTCGATCTGTCAATTGGAATGATGATAAAAGGTAGGACTTTTATCATCTCATTAGGACTATGGTGAGGATTTTGCAGTGAGATTATGTGCACAAACAGCGCCAGGCACCCAGCAAGCACTCCTTACTCACTGGCCATTACTACCAGGCTCCTATTCACCAACTCCAGCTACCCATCAGTCCCCTCCTTAACCAGTTAACTCTGGAAAAGGACAGGAAATACCCCAAACCTGGCTAATCAGGGTGTGTCTGGGAGGGGGAGGAGGGGCCCCAAAGGCCAGGGCTGATCAGATCCAATTCAATCTATTTTAAAAATATTTCCTATCTTTCTTTTCCCCAAGCTTTTCCTGCCTTGGAGGGGGAAACACCTCAGGTCTGGCCATGGCTCTGGCTCCTAGGAGGTTGGCATCACTTCACCCTGCAGTGTGAAGGGTGCCTACTGCTGTTAAGCACCTCCAAGGTCCTGCTTTTCTTTTCTCTATCTGGTGGCCTTGGACCTAGGCAGAGGCCCCTGAAGGCCTGTGGATGGTGATTTGGGAAGGAAGAGTCTGGCTTTTTCCTGCCATTGAAAATCGTCTGAGAATGGAATGCAATTGAATTGTTTCCTGCTGCCTTAGACAGCTGGCCCCTTCCAGGAGTGACACAGTCAGGTGGCTGCTTTCTGTAAAAAGTTCAGGCATTCTGGCCACATGCACAGATTTGGGACTGGTCACCCAAGAATTAGCCACCAACTCTGTTTAAGGGTGATCCCAACAACTGGGAAGTCCTCAGATCAGTTCTATTTGCACTCTGCTGACTCTCACCAGGGATAGTTTTATTCGCTCATCATTCATTCTGTAAATTCACCCATTCACTTATTCATATATTCACCCCCATCAACCCATCCCGCTGCCCACCTATTTATCTTTCCATTTGTCCACTCAACCCTCCCTTCCATCCCTCCACTCAGGCATAACACTCAATCCACCCATCTATCCATTCCTCCACTTTCTCATTCATCCATCCTTTCATCTACCCATTTATCCATTCATACTGTCCACCCATCCATCTCTCCACCTATCCACTGACTCTTCCACTCAACCTCCATCTATCCATCACCTCACCCCTCACCCAGCCATTTTCCTATGAGTCCTTCTCCCTTCTCACCCATCCATTCCCCTCTTCATTCATCTACTCATCTCTCCATCCATCCATCCATCCATCCATCCATCCATCCAGATGCCAGCTGGACCAGCCCTTGGTGCAGCCTGGACCAACAGTGGCAGGGGAGGTGTGACACACTCTCCCTCTGACCTTCAGCCTCACTCTGAGTTTCTCTCTTAGCAGTCACCCGGGCCTCTCATGTCACCGAGAACATTATGGTGGGCACCTGTGAGCTCTTCCTGACCGCCTGACTTCTGAGATGTTTTCCCGACCACCCTGCTTCACCCAGGGCAGATTTGCCAACTCCTTGATGCCTCCTGTGTTGCAATCACAATCAGATGAGGTCCCAGGGCCCCAGGGTGGGCAGCAGCTCACCGTAGCCGTGCTCGTACTCTCGGTGTCGACGCCGGTGGTGGTGATGGTGGTGGTGGTGGTGGCGGTGGTGGCGGTGGCGGTGCCGCTGAAGCCGGGCCTGCCTGTCCCTGCGGATGCTGCCCACAATGATGGTGATGCAGGAGAGGATGATGACCACACCTATGACGGCACTCGCCACCAGCACGGGGGACACGAGCAGATGGCTGTGCTCCGAGCTCTCTGAGAATGTGGGGTAGAAGTAGCTGGTGCGGTTGTATCGTGCTACTGTGGACAGAGAGAGAGGACACTGAGCTGGAGCCCAGGCCTGCCACACCCCTTCCTTCTCTGCCCCTGCTGCCCGGTAAGCTGTTGCTCCCTGAATAAATGGAGGAGGGTCTGGGCTCAGGCCCATGGACTCTATCCTGGCTGCTTCTGGGAGGGAGAAGGAGAGCAGCACCTCACTCCACTGCCTGCAGGAGCCTCTGGTAGTGAGGGCTGACTGTGCCTCCTCTCCGCTGAAGCCTCTGCGCACAAGCTGAACTACCTCACAGATAGGAAACGGGAAGCTCAGAGAGGGCAGTGGACTTGCCCAAGGTCACCCAGCAAATTAGTGGTAGAGCTGAGGCTTGAATCCAAGACTCTTAGAGCTAGACAAGTTGAAAGGTCAACATGATTTTACCAATGTCTTAGGAAGCGGTGGGGGATGCACAGGGGGACAGAGTATGAGGAACAATTCTGCCGGCTTCAGGCAGGCCTGGGGCTGTGGGCTGAAATTGACCCAGATGCGTCAGGGGGTTAGATCAGATGAGAGAAGGTTTCCCAGAAGAGGTAAGGCCAAGGTGATCTTGGAGGGTGAGGATGAGTTAGCTCAGGGAAGACAGGGAGAGGCATTCCAGGAGGGACAAAGGCACAGAGGGGTGGAGGGGACTTCCAGGGAGGATGTGGTGTGGTGGGAGCAAGGGGAGAGTGCAGGAACCTCCTCCAGGACTAACAGCTGGATCCTTGAGAGTCCTACGGAAAGAAGCTCCTGGGGACGGGTGACTTAGTCCTCCCACCGGAAAAAGATGCTGGGGCCTTGGGAGCTGGGGTCCTGGGGAGGGGTCAGAGTCAGCTAGGGGCAGCCATGGGCACCCACTGCCTCACTTGGACAGTCAGCTCCTCATTAGTGAGTGTCTTGGAGTGTCACTGAATTCCCTCCAACTCAGCCCTGCAACTCAGGATGCAACTTTCTCCTTTCACAGATGGGTGGACTGAGACTCAGCGCTGGTAAGTGACTGGCCCATGGTCGCTCAGTTACTCCACAGCAGAGCTAAGCTAGAACCCAGATCTGGCTTCAAAGTCCAGTGCTTGCTCTCTTGCCCTCAGTGCCTCTCCTGCTCTCACTGCAAACCCTTCCTGAGGCTGCCAGCCAGATCTCTGAACAGCAGTAGGGAACCAGCTTCAGACATTCAATGAACCACAGGGTCACGGGCAAGCACCATGAAGGTCAGATCTTTCCTAGGCTCTGTTCTGAGAGGGGTCACCTTGCACGTTTTCCCAGAGCCCATGTTCAAGCCCCAGCTTTACATTTGTTACATATGATCATGTCTGGTTTCCAGGGCTTGTGTTTGATCACTGTCTGTGTCCTCAAACTCAACAGTGGGGCTGGGCACTCCAAAGTTTCCTAATGCATGTATTGAGTGAGTAGCTCCAGTCTTGAGACCAGATGGGGAAATGGCAGGGAGGCCTTGCGATGCCTCATGAGAGCGAGGCCTCTGTCTTGGGTGGTAATCAAGGAGAGCGTGGGTGGCCACCTGCCTGAGTAGCTGTAGGAGGGCTTTTTTCCCAGGTGAAGGCCTGGCCATTTACCAATCAGAGGCTTGACACTCAGCTGTGATTGTTTCTCCTTCCCATACCTTTCTAGCACTGACCCCAAAAGCCTCAACCACACTCAACCTAGGACAGGAACAGGTGGTAAGGCACAAACTCGGGACCTTAGCTGGGGCTAGAAACATGCCCTTGGGGCAGGTGTGGCCCATGCTGGTGGCTCTTGCAGCCTACTGGCCTTTATCAGGAGGGAGTGAGATGGAGGCCCTAGTGTCTGGGCCAGTATGTCATCTCACTCTTGAGAACCAAGCTTTGCTGAAGTTCACTGTAAGACACTCCCCTAGAGAGGCATGCACTGGAGTGAGGGAGCGCCCTAAGGCTTTGGTTGGACATGCATGCTTCCTGACTCTCCGATGTGAGAATTCGGGGTGTGGAGACAGGAGGGACTCCATCTTGGATGCTGATATAGTTTGGCTCTGTGTGCCCATCCAAATCTCACCTTTAATTGTAATCCCTATAATCCCCACGTGTTAAGGGCAGGACCAGGTGGAGGTAATTGAATTTTGGGGGCAGTTTCTCCCATGCTGTTCTCGTGATAATGAGTGAGTTTCATGAGATCTGATGGTTTTATAAGTGTCTGGCATTTCCCCTGCTTGCACTCATTCTCTCTCCTACTGCCCTGTGAAGAGGTGCCTTCCGCCGTGATTGTGTGTTCCTTGAGGCCTCTCCAACCATGCGGAACTGTGAGTCAATTACACCTCTTTTCTTTATAAATTATCCAGCCTCAGGTATTTCTTCATAGCAATGTGAGAATGGACTAATACAGTTGCTAATCTGCCATGTTGACTTCTGATTAGCCCTGGTCCTGTGAAAACCTCCTGATTCTCACTTTATTTACTGTCTTTAGCATAAGAACATGTCAGCCTTGATGTTATTGCACAAATTATAGGTTATGACGCATGTAGCATTCTTGCCTGTTCTGGAGGGCTGCCTTTAATTGTCTTGCACAGAGCATGTATACCCTTTCCCTATGATATATAAGCCCTGGGTCTGGGGAGCAACAGTGTGGAGATCTACCTGTTTTGCTGCTCTCCAAGACTACACTTCCATCCTTCAGTTCCCCACATAAATCACTCTGTACTGACAAATTGGATTTGTCTGCCTCACTTTGTGGCTTCTTGGCTACTTCTGCATTTGGGGGTGGCTTTGCATATATGGCCTTTTAAAGAACAATGGGGTATAAAAATTCCTGGAATTCTTTGAGGGTCAAACCCAGGCCACTGTTTTCAGAGCTCCTACTATGTGTAGTATAAGTGATAAGAGTTCATTTCATTCTTGGAGCTATTTCATCCAATTCTCCCCATTTTACAGGTGAGGACACTGAAGCTCAAAGAATTTTAAGTGACTCATCTGTGGTCAGACAGCCAGTACATAGCCAAGCCAGACTCTCTCTGGGCCTTGGTCTCCCCAGTAAATCATAAGGAGCTGGATAAGAAGTTCTTTGATATATAAGAAAAATAGCAGAAAAAGGGGGATGAGGGAATACAGTTATATAGGAGTAACTGGAGTAACTTAATTCTCATTGGAATGAAGTTAGTATAAATATTAAGTAGATTCTGATGAGTTCAGATGTATATGGCAAGCCCTAGAGCAACCACTAAGGACATAACTCAAATATAGTGAAAAAATCATTAAAGAAATTAAAATATTACATTATAAAATATTCACTTGAAGCAAAAAGGAGAAAAAGAAACAAAAAAGACATGAGACATATACAAGACAAAAAACAAAATGGCACATGTAAATCCAACTGTATGAAAAGCATTAAATATGATTGATTAAATAATCCCATCAAAAGGAAGAGATTGTCAGAATGGGTAAAAAACAGAATCCAACTATATACTGTCTATAAGAGTCTCATTTGTGAACCAAAGACACAAATAGGTTGAAAGTAAAAGGATGGAAAGAGAAATGCCCATGGAAATTGCAATAATAAGAAAGCTGCAGTGGCCATAATATCAGAAAAAATAGACTTTAAGACAAAAAATGTCACTAGAGATAAAAGGGTCATTTTATAGTGATAAAGAGTTAATCCATCAGGAAGTTATAACAATTATATATGCACCTAACAATAGAGTCCCCAAATTCATGAAGCAAAGTTTAATAAATTGAGGGAAAATACAATAAAACAATAATAGTTGGGGACTCCAATATTCCATTTTTAATAAGGTATAGAGAAACTAGGCAGAGACCAATCAGGAAACATAAGATTAGAACAGCATTACACACAAACTAGACCTAACAGACATCTACAGAATGCTTCACCCAACAACAGCAGAATATGCATTCTTCTCAAGCACATGTGGAACATTTTTAAGCATAGGCCATAATACAAGCCTCAGTAGATTTTAAAATGATTGAAATTGTACAAAGTATGTTTCTGGTTACAATAAAATAAAATCTGAAATTAATAACAAAAAGAAATTTGTGAAATTCACAAATACATGGAAATTAAACAGCACACTAATAAATAGTCAAGTAAAGAGAAAAGCATAAAGGAAATTAGAAAATACTTTGAGATAAGTTAAAATGACATCACACGAAAACTTGTGAGATGCAAGCTGGGTGCAGTGGCTCATGCCTGTAATCCCAGCACTTTGGGAGGGTGAGGTGGGTGGGTCACTTGAGGTCAGGAATTTGAGACCCGCCTGACCAAGATGGTGAAACTCCGTCTCTACTAAAAATACAAAAAAATTTACCCGGGCATGGTGGGTGCTTGTAATCCCAGCTACTTGGGAGGCTGAGGCAGGAGAATCACTTGAACCCGGGAGGTGGAGGTTGCAGTGAGCAAAGATCGTGCCACTGCACTCCAGCCTGGGCAACAAGAGTGAAACTCCATCTCAAAACAAAAACAAAACAAAAAACTTGCAGGATGCAGTTAATGCAGTGTTTAGAGGGAAATTTATGTATGTAAATGTCTACATTAAAAATGAAAAAAGATCTCAAATCAACAACCTAAACTTCTACCTTAAGATACTGGGAAGAGAAGAGCAAACTAAATCTGAAGTGGGCAGAGAGAAGGAAATAATAAAGATTAGAGTGGAAATTAGTGAAATAAAGAATAGAAAAACAATAGAGAAAGCCAATAAAACCAGAAGTTTTTTTTTTTTTTTTTTTTTTTTTTTTTTTGAGACAGAGTCTTGCATTGTCTCCCAGGCTGGAGTGCAGCTGCAACCTCTTCCTCCCAGGTTCAAGTGATTCTCCTGCCTCAGCCTCTTGAGTAATTGGGACCATAAGTGTGAGTCATCACGCCTGGCCCAGAAGTTGGTTTTTTAAAAAGATTAACAAATTTGTCTGGGTTCGGTGGCTCACACCTGTAATCCCAGCACTCTGGGAGGCCGAGGTGGGTGGATCACTTGAGGCCAGGAGTTCAAGTCCAGACTGGCCAATGTGGTGAAACTCTATCTCTACTAAAAATACAAAAAGTTAGCCAGGGGTGGTAGCACACACCTGTGGTCCCAGATGACATAATCTTGTATATAAAAAATCCTAAGGAATTCATTAAAAAACTATTGGAACTAATAAATTCAGCAAGGTTGCAAGATATGAGACTGATATATAAAAATCGATAGTATATTTATATGGTAGCAATGACCAAATCTAAAATGAAATTAAGAATGAAATAGGAGTAAATTTAACAAAAGAAGTACAAAACTTAGGCTGGGTGCGGTGGCTCACACCTGTAATCCTAGCACTTTGGGAGGCTGAGGCGGGTGGATCACCTGAGGTCAGGAGTTTGAAACCAGCCTAGCCAACATGGTGAAATCCGTCTCTACTAAAAATACAAATAAAATTAGCCAGGCGTGGTGCCAGGAGCCTGTAATTCCAGCTACTCAGGAGGCTGCGGCAGGAGAATCGTTTGATGCCAGGAGATGAAGTTTGCAGTGAGCCGAGATCGCACCACTGCACTCCAGCCTGGGTGACAGAGGAAGACTCTGTCTCAAGAAAAAAAAAAGTACAAAACTTATATTCTGAAAACTCTAAAACATTTTCAAAAGAAATTAAAGACCCAAATAAATAGAAAGACATCCCATGTTCATGTTTCAGAAGACTAAATATTGTTAAGATGACAGTGCTCCCCAAATTCATCTGAAGATTCAACACAATGCTGATCAAAGTCCCAGCCTTCCTTGCAGAAACTGAAATGTTCTTAAGCTGATCTTAAAATTCACATGAAAATTCAAGGGACAAAACATAGCTGAAATAACCTCAAAAGAACAAAGTTGGAGGGGACACATTTCCTGATTTCAAAACTTATTACGGAGCTACTATGATCAAGATAGTGCGGTACTAGCATGAAGATAGACATATAAATAAATGGACTAGAATTGAGAGTTGAGAAACAGATCCTCACATTTATGGTCAGTGGATTTTCAGCAAGGGTGCCAAGACAATGAAATGGAATAAAGAATAGTCTTTTTCAACAAATGGTGTTAGGACAACTGAATGCTTACATTCAAAAGAATGAAGTTGGATTCCCTACATAATATACAAAAATTAACTGAAAATGGATTAAAGACCTACATGTATGACCTAAAACTATAAAACTCTTAGATAAAAACATGGGGTAAGTTGTCATGATTTTGGATTTGGCAAATGATTCTTAGATATGACACCGAAAGCACAAGAAGCAAAAGAAAAATAGATAAACATCAAAATTAAAAACTAGTGCATCAAAGGACATCTTCAAGAAAGTGAGAAGACAGTCTGTAGAATGGGAGAAGATATTTGTGTATCACTTATCTCATAAGGGACTTGTACCTAGAATATGGAAAGAGCTATTACAACTCAATAATAAAAAGACAACCCAATTAAAAATTGTCAAAAGATCTGAATAGACATTTCTCCAAAGAAGATACAATTGGCCAGTAAGCACTGAAAAGTTGCCCAACATCATTAGCCATCAGAGAAATGCAAATCAAAGCCATAGTGAGATACCATTTCACACCCAGTAGGATGGCTATAATCAAAAAGACAGATAATGCCAAGTGTTGGTGAGGATGTGGAGAAATGGAAACCCTTATAAACTGCTGGTGGGAGTGTAGAATGGTACAGCTGCTTTGTGAACACAGACTGGCAGTTCTCAAATGGTTAAACATAATTATCACATGATCCAGCACTTGCACTCCTAGGCATATACCCAAGAAAAATGAAAACATAAATCCACACAAAAATTTGTACATGAATATTCATGAGTATTATTCATGGTAGTCCCGCAAAGTACATGGTGCAGAGCTGCCTCTTTCTCATCGTTTAGATCTTTCCTTAGAAGTCAGCTCCTCAGACAGGTTGCTCCTGATTGACCTCCACCCCACTATATATCACGCCATGTGTTTTCTTTGAACAGCAGTCATCAAAATCCCTAAACATCCTGCTTATTTGTTTACTTGTTTATTAAATTGTGATGTCTTTGGATTCCCTGTCCACCTCATTTGATTGTTAGATCTTTGAAGGCAGATATCCCATCTGTCCTGACTTTTTTTTTTTTTTTTTTTTTTGAGACAGTTTTGCTCTTGTTGCCTAGGCTGGAGTGCAATGGCGCAACCTCTGCCTCCCGGGTTCAAGCAATTCTCCTGCCTCAGCCTCCCAAGTAAGCTGGGATTATAGGCATGTGCCACCATGCCTGGCTAATTTTGTATTTTTAGCAGAGACAGGGCTTCACCATGCTGGCCAGGCTGGTCTCGAACTCCTGACCTCAGGTGATCCACCCGCCTCAGCCTCCCAAAGTGCTGGGATTACAGGTGTGAGCCACTGCCCCTGGCCTTGTCCTGACTCTTATTGCATGAATCTGCAGTGCCCAGCCAGGTGCTGGGCACATAATAGGTGCTCATTAAATATTTGTTGGGTGACTGAGTGAACTGCAGAGAACTTAGTTGGCTCTGTGTCTGTCTCTTCATTAGTTTAGAATTCAGTTTCTTCTCTATTTTTTGACTGATTATGACAGCTTGAGTTTTGGATGAAGTGCCAACCTCTAATTTTTATTCCCTTGGCTACTGTAAACTAAAGCTTGTAATTTTTCTTCAAGACTCACAGAGAAAAGGTGGCAAGGTGAGGCTCTCCTCCATCTTTTTCTTGCAGCCAAATGGAGTCAGTTTAATTTGGCTTGTTTGACCTCAACTTAGGAGAAATCTAATCCTTGTCTGGTGAATCTATAGCATACCTGCCACCACTTTCTAAGTCTATGCCAGCGTCAGACATTACTAATTGACCATCGTTTTCTTTCCAGTTCAGTTCAGAAAGCAGACGCGGCATCCTTCTCAACACAGCACTCCATGCTGTGACTACAACTGGCTAGAGCTGGTTATGAAGTGGAGCTTTTGGCTACCACTCATCTAGCATGATCCTCGTCCTCCCTGCTACCACTCCTGAGCCAATGGCCACTCTGATTGCTCTCTGTCATGCATCCTCTCACCTTCAGAGCCCAGGGCAGGACTTGGGAGTGTTAGGGACACCAGCCCTCCTTAGGGAGGATAGTGTGAGGGGTTCACACTGCTGTAGAATAGTGGGCTGGCTCCAAGAATCTTGTCCCCGATGGGGCTCTGGAATGTCTTCTGACCCCAGATGCGGGTTGGGACACACTGGTCACCCCATGATCCCCCATGACCCCTGGCCATGGCAGGGCTGCAGGTGCTTAGATTGCAAACCTAGAGTTGGATGTGCGTGTGTTTGTGTGTGTGTGTGTGTGTGTGTGTGTCTGTGTGTGTGCACGTGCCTGCCTGCCTGCCCTGCACAGCATTCAGAACCTGCCTCTGGGACCAGCCCCATGGGGTCACCTTGAAGATGCCCCTCCCTTCACCTGCCTCAGCAGCAGATGAGAGCCTTGCCCTTGTCTAGCAGCACCAGGCTCATTACCAGCTGGACGGGAGATGGCATCACCCATGCCTGCAAGATGGAGCCAGTTGGTGCAGGCATCCGCCTGCCTGGACGGCTAGGAAATTAATCTCCCAGTCACCACAACTGGCAGAGGTAGGCGCTGCTTTAAATTATGAGGGAAATTCTTCCAATTTCCATACCAAGAGCCTATTTTACCAAAAAGATAAATATGACTGCAGAGAAATAACATGATGACAATCCCCCTTCTCACCCCCGGCCTCCCTGTCCCCCTGTACCAGCTGCAGCAAGGATAGAAGATGAAACAAGCTTTGCCTCCTTCCTGGACTTTCTTCCCAAGCAGTTTCTACAAAGGTGCTCATGATCCAGTGGAAACCTCAAAAAGATAGGCTCTTCTCTGAGATACCACCTCCCCACCATGCCAGCATGAGTAATTACCATCTCCTGAGCACCTACTCTATTGTATGCCTTACACCATACGTGGTACTTGTCACGCACCATATTATCTCATTTAATCCTCATGATGGTCTATAATGGGATTCCCCAGTTTACAGGTAAGGAAACAGCCTCAGAGAGGTTAAGTAACTTTCCCAAGGTCACACAGCCCCACAGATAGAGACCTGGGTCAGTGGGAAACTGAAGCCCTGTGCTCTTAGCCAATATGCTATTCTGTGGCTACCAGGCACTGTGCACTGGGAGTTCCAGTTTCTTAAATCTTGTGAAGAGAAAATGCTCTTCTCCCCAAAATGATGTTTTGCTTCTTCTGAGCCACTTGATATATAGCCAGAGCCAGCCATGACCTGGGGCTATTCAGGATGAAGGTGTATCAGCAGCTGAACATTGCGATAAGATACCAGGATGCCAGAGATGGGAGCCTGTGTGTCTCAGGAAGAGATGGGCCACAGCAGGCAGGTGCTTGGGGAGAAGCAAATCATCCAGGGATGTGCGAGGACCTCCTGTTCTGTATCTGTTCTATCTCTGGGTATGTCCTAGAGATGTTCTAGATTGCAGGTAGGGACCCATGGGTGATTTTACTGAGGAAGAACAATGATAACGATAAGATAGCTCTCACTGACAGCACTTACTGTACATCCATCAGGCTCTAAACTCTTTTCATGCATGCTTCTCTCATTTAATCTTCACAGCAGCCCTGAGCAAGGTGGAGAGTGTCTTTCCTCCATCTTACAGATAGGGAAGCTGAGCACAGAGCTGGTTAAAGTGGTGAGCCTGGAATGCTCTTTGCAATTCCTGAACTGGCACTCTCCAGCGCTCTGGTTCCACAGGGACTGAGAATGCCAGGAGGGTGGGGCCTGTCTCTCTCTCTCTCGTCACCCCATCTGCCTAGGATACTGGGCAGGGCCAGTGCAGAGATGAAGCTCAGGAGCCATTTGAATTGGACCAGGGGCAGTCTGTGACTGGTTAGTTGGTGTGCATGGTGTGCCCGAGTGCATCCCAGGGGAGCTGCTCCCAGTCACCCATTGGGCCATCCTTCCATCCATCACCCACCCAACCCCCAGAGCCCAATCGTGGGATCCACAGACATTTACAAGCAGTGGCAGAGTGTCAGAACAGAGTAGGTGCTTTCAGTCAGAAGAGCAAGTCAGGACTTAAAGATTCCTCGTCTGGAATGGGCTACCCATAAATGATAAATAGGTCTGGCAAATTCCATTATAGGAGAACCTTGGGGCCCTGCTGAGGACTTGATGCATTTGAGGAATCATAAGAGAGGAAGAGCCTGGAGAGAAGCCTGCTGGGGGCTAAGTTTGGAGGGGCTTGCAGGGGCCATACCGTGAGGGGTCTTGAAGGTCACACCAAGAGACTGTCCTTTGGGACAGGTGCAGTGGCTCACACCTGTAATCTCAGCACTTTGGGAGGCCGAGGTGGGTGGACCACCTGAGGTCAGGAGTTTGAGGTCAGCCTGGTCAACATGGTGAAAACCTGTCTCTACTAAAAATACAAAAAATTAGCCTTGCGTGGTGGCAGGTGCTTGTAATCCCAGCTACTCGGGAAGCTGAGGCAGGAGAATCACTTGAACCCAGGAGGCAGAGGTTGCAGTGAGCTGAGATTGTGCCACTGCACTCCAGCCTGGGTGACAGAGTGAAACACCACCTCAAAAGAGAAAAAGAAAAAGAGAGATTGTTCTTTTCCCCAAGGGCAAAGAGGGGCATAGTCAGAGTGTTTTAGGAGAGCCTCTGGTTGCAGATGGAGGACAGAATGGGCAGAGGCAGGATTCGGGACAGGAGATCAGGGAGGAGGCTGCTGCAAGGGTCCCCATGAGCTTGGAACTCGGGCTAGAGGAAGCTGAGCCCACGGCCCCTGCCCTGTACAGAGGTGAGCACCGAGCTGAGCACGGCTTGGATGAGCACACTTGATGCCACAGAATGACACTGCAGGGAGGTCCTTAGCGTCTCCAATTAGTTGTCCTCTGAGCAGGCTTCAGAGACAGCCCTGGTATTATTCGCATTCCACAGATGGGATCCCAAGTCCCCTGACGAGGCAGGAGTGGTGCCTGGGTCCATGGGCCTCTGCTGTGCAAGGCAGAAGCCAGCTCTGGCTCCTCCAGTTTCTAGTCCAGGGCTGGGACTGGGAACTCCATGGAATCAGAAGGTCCTAAATGCAAAAAGGTCCTTTTGCAGACCTGGATGTGGGAGTGAGTCTGGGGCTTGCTTCCTCTCTGTGTGGATGCCATTGTCACTCTCATTTACAGATGAGGACATTTTGTCTTGGTGAGCTAAAGTTATGTGTTCAAGATTGCCCACCTAGTTTTGTGGCAGATCTGGGGTTTGAATTCAGGTTTATCTGATAATTTATCAAATAGTAGCACAGAGCAGAAGAAGAGAGCAGGATTTTGTGGGGCTGAGGGGTTTGGGGTGGGGGCCGGAGAACTGGGCTTTGTTCCTGGATCTGTCACTCATTCACTGTGTGACCTTTGGCATGCCCCTTGCCCTCTCTGAACCTGCTGGCTGTTTGAAGAGGCACTGATTATTCAACTCCCTCCAGGGTGGGAGGGGAGGGTGCCAAAAACTATGAGGGGAGGCAAGAGATCCAGGCCTGTATCAGGTGGCTTAGGTCAGGGCTGGCTCCAGTGTGGGGAACCTGGGGAACATTAAGGGCAGGGAAACTGAGGCAGACCATCACTCCCGAGTCCTTGCTGAGTGTAGCATGGAGGCAGCTCCACAGTCATTCTGTCTGGGTTCAGGGAAATGCTCTTTGCAGCCTGAAGCTACCTGAGCTGCAGTGACAAAGGGAAGGAACAGAGACGCAAAAGTGCTGACTCAGCACCTTCAGGCTGCCAATCCTGCCCACTCTCTCAGAGATGCTGGTTAGAGGGAGAAGGGGGGCCAAGGACTCAGAACTAATGGATGGCTCCTGTCACAAAAATTCCAAAGACATTTGTCACAGGTCAACTTCCCTGGCAAGTCTGGCCTCGTCAGTACACTCTTCCTCCACTGCTGAAATGGACAGGGTGAGGCGTGGAGTCATTGGAGGGAGTGTAGGGAACATGACTCAGGCACCATTTTCCCTCTGTTCACCATTGGCTGGTCCCATCCTCCAAGCAGGGACTTCAAGAAGGGCTGGGGGAGGGGACATGGCAGGGCAGGGTCATTGGTTTGGATACTTCTGAGTCTCCTCTGCTGCTGTTTTTTTTTTTGCGCAACTTTTTAGCTCACTTGCTGATATCTGTCCTCTGGTCACCAGGAGATTGATAGAGGGATGTTGGAGGCCTGGGGACAGGCCAGGGACATCTCAGAGAGGAGGAAACAGAAGGGCTGGGTCTCGAAAGATGAACTAAGCATATCAGGATCAGTAAAGAGAGAGAAGAGCATGGGCAGGAACACAGAGGGGTGAGCCTGTAGGATGTCACCTTGATGGCAGCTGAACATTTGGATCATGGGGTGAGGAAAAGAATACTTGGTGTTCAGACTACTTCTTACAATGGGGATGCATCTCTACAAGAAGTCAACTAATGTCTTCTCATGGTCCATGCTACCTGACATTTGTGGCATTGGGAGCGGGGCAGATTACAGTGGACAGGAGACATGGAAGGCAAAGTCATATACCTATTCATCAGTCCCTATTCAACGATCCTCCATCAATTCACCCAGCCAGCAAATCATCCATCCTTTCAGGCATTTACCTATCTATGCATCTACTCACCATCCACTCAATCATCCACTTATCCATCCATCCATCCATTAATCATCCATCATCCATCATTCATCCATCCATCCACCCATCCCCTCACCAATACTCACCAAATGCTCAATCCATGCCTGGATATATGCTAGACACTGGGAACACAAATATGAATCAGACTAAAATGGACCTCTCAGACGGGGGAAAGCATACAGCTGCCCTGGCACTGTTCCCTGCTCCCACCTCTGCTTCCACCTGTTTAATGTGTCAGAGTGAACAGGAGAGCACTTCACTGCCAAATAGAAGCTTTTCAACCATTGTGTTAAAACATAACTGGAAAAATGCAAGTGACCACCCACAAACCCTTAATGGTTCTATAAATGTAAGATGAAAGCAATTCATTCCACTATTAAGATACATTCTGCCACTTAAGTTTATTTAAATAAACTCACAAAGATTAACGCACATATTCCTCTGCGTATCTAACTTCCTTAAGTTTACCACCTTGTCATCATTCACTAAGGTTTTAACTCCAGCTTAAAGAAGAACTTATTTACTGGCTGAAAAACTCACTGAAACAATTTCACAAATTACTTTTCCCTGTTTCTGCAGAGGAAATGGCAAACTGGTTGACATCACAGAACCAAGCCACAGTAGAATTAAACATTCCACTTGAACCCACACCAAGCTCTCATTTTCTTGCTAGAATAATGACTGGACTCAACCTGCTCATATTCTCTTCTCTCCCATCATCACCTAGAGTTGGCTCTTGGGCCACTTCCCACAAAGAGCCCAGAGGCTTTTATATATATATATAAAAGCCCATATATATATATATATATATATATGTAATGCCAGTGGAGTTACTGTGCATGCCTGATAAGTAAGAGACAGTGGAATTGGGTTGAGAAGCAGATTCTGGGGGGCTGGCTGGGCCCACCTACCAGCTAGGGGATATTTGTTCCCACACCCCAGCTGCATTTTGCTACTTAAAATCATGGCTCAGAAAAATGACCTTTGACTATAATATGGACTTTCCAGGAAGCTAGTGAATAATTGACATGTAAAATGTTAAATTCATGAATGCTGCGAATTTTCATCAGCTATCCTACCCAGGGGAGAGAGAATATTTACAAAGGATTGTGTGAAGGCCATGTCATCCACATGACATCTTTACTGCTCTGTACAGTAAAGATTTTAGTCCTTGGAACAAGTTCATCCAGCCTAGAGCTGTGTTCCTAGGCCACAGTGACTGAGCCTCCTTCCCAAGAATGAGCTTCCTGGAGTTGGGCTTTGCCTTATGCTCAGAGCCTGTATTGAGGGGACTAGCTTAAGAAGTAGCTTTATCATAGCCAGGAGCTGTGGCTCACACCTGTAATCCCAGCACATCGGGAGCCTGAGGTGGGCGGATTGCTTGTGTGCAGGAGCTCAAGACCACCCTGGCAATATGGTGAAATCCTGACTCTTAAAAAAATGCCAAAATTAGTTGGGCATAGTGGTGTGTGCCTGTAGTCCCAGCTACTTGGGAGGCTGAGGTGGGAGGATCACTTGAACTTGGGAGGTCGAGGCTGTGGTGAGCTGTGACTGCACTACTGCACTTCAGCTTGGGCAACAGAATGAGACTCTGTTGCAAAAAAAAAAAAAAAAGTAGCTTTATTATAAGCATGTTGCTGCAGGTATTGTCCACTATACCTCTCAGTATCCCTAGGTAAGGCTCCATGTAAGAAATTTCTCCAAGATATGAGGGCAAGGGAAAGCTTTTCTTTCTCCAAAAGAGCTACTTTCTCCTCATAGACCATGAGAATCATGTAACTGATCCTCTTTGCTGTTTTGCTTTGGCCTCCAGGAAGCTCAGAGACACTCTGTAGCTCAACTTCAAAAGGAAAGGAAACTAGTCCTTCTTTGGCTCTCTGGTGCTAGTTAGCATCATTCATCACAGCCAGTTTACAAATTCCCTCTGTGATTCAGATTTGGGAGAATGAGCCAACTTATGTGCAGGTCACCATTACATTACTTGCTGTTGTAGCTGTGAATAATCATCCTGATTTGGGGGTGTTTCTTGCATTGCTCTAAAAGCTATTGGGAGAGGATGTACCTGGAAGTGGTAAATGCAGTGTTTAAGAGCCTGGCTTAGTGACACCGACCAGGGTATTTAACACCTATGTACCTTAGCTTCCTCATCTCTAAAAGAGTAATGATCACTCGGAGTGTTTCTGTGAGGATTAAGGGAGATAATTTAGCAGTCCATACATGCAACTATAAAGCTGGACAAAACTGTCAAAGCACCATTGCAATTCTCTGGAAATTGATCAAAGGCATACAACGAACTGAGAAGCACTTAGTATGAAAAAGACCGAATGTCAGGTAAGCATAGAACCTGTAATGTTCTTGCCTATGACTGCCTCCATACCCCTCCCCACCAGCTCTGCTCCCCAGTCTGTGAAAACCAGCAGCTTCCCTGCAACTGTTGGAAAGAGCCCATCCAAATGGATCCCACTTTCTTGTTTCTTTGTCTTATAAAGTATGATCCATATTCAGGAAAAATAAAAATAACAAAATAAAAAACCAAAACCAAAGCAAAAATCCCATCAAAAGAAGCTGTGGATGAGTGTCCTCAGGTGTTGGATTTAGCAAAGAGTTTAAAGCAGCTATTATAAATATTTTTCAATAACTAAGCAAAGTCATGTCTAAATAATTAAAGGAGAGTAGGATGACAATGTCTCAGTGAATAGAGAATCTTAATAAAGAGAAATTACAATAAATAACCACATGGAAATTCTGATTTGAAAAATATAACTCAAATAAAAAATCATTGGAGGCATTCATTGGCAGATTTGAGATGGCAGAAGAAAGAACAGATGAACTTGAAAATGAATCGATTAAAAAGTAATCCAACCTGAAGAAGAGGGAGAAAAATGGATTGAAGAAAAAAATGAACAGAGACTCAAAAACTTCTGGAACAACATCAAGCATAGCAAAATATGTGTAATGGGAGTCCTGGAAGGAAAGGAGAGAAAGGTGCTGAAAAAATATTTGAAGAAATAATGGTGACAATTCCCCAAGTTTGACAAAAAAAAACTACATATCCATGAAATTTAACAAATCCCATGTAGAATAAACACAAAGAGATCCACACCTACACACATCTCAGTCAAACTACTGAAAGCCAAAGACAAAAGACAAAGAGAAATCATGAAAGCACCAAGAGAAAAACAGCTCATCACAAACAGGAGGAACAACAATATGATAAATGGTTAATGTCTAATCAGAAACAGTGGAAGGCAGAAGGCAGTGGAATGACATGTTCAAAGTGCTAGGAAAGGCTGGACATGGTGGCTCACGCCTGTAATCCCAGCACTTTGGGAGGCCGAGGCGGGTGGGTCACTTGAGGCCAGGAGTTCAAAAGCAGCCTGGCCAACATGGTGAAACCCCATCTTTACTAAAAAATACAAAAGATTAGCTGGGCATAGTGGCACACACCTATAATCTCAGCTATTCAGGAGGCTGAGGCACAAGAATCACTTGAACCCAGGAAGTGGAGGTTTTACAGTGAGCTGAGATCACACCACTCCATAAAACAAAATAATCCCAAAGTGCTAGGGAAAAAAAAAAGAAAAGAAAAAAGAAACAAGAACAAAAACCAAAACTAAACAAAGAAGAGTTCTTTCTTTTTTCTTTTCTTTCTTTTCTCTCTTTTTTTTGAAACGGGGTCTTACCGCATTGCCCAGTGGTGCAATCTCGACTCACTGCAACCTCTGCCTCCCGGGCTCAAGTGATCCTCCTGCCTCAGCCTCCTGAGTAGGTCCCCTCCTGGGACCACAGGTGCACCCCACCAAGCCTGGCTAATTTTATGTATTTTTGGTAGACATGGGTTTTGTCATGTTGCTTAGGCTGGTCTTGAACTCCTGAGCTCAAGTGATTTGCCCACCTCAGCCTCCCAAAGTGCTGGGATTACAGGTGTGAAACACTATGCTCAGCTCAAAGAAGAGTTCTATATTAGTGAAACTATCCTTCAAAATTGAAGGTAAAACAAAGACATTTCCAGAAAAAAATAAAACGAGAGATTTTGTTGCTAGCGGATATGCCTTATGATAATTACTAAAGGTAGTCTTTCAGGCTGAAAGGAAATGATTGATGCTAGATGCTAACTTAAATCTGCAGGAAGAAATGAAAAGTTCTGGATATGGTAAATATATAGGTAAATATCAAAGGTTCTCTCTACATCTCTTTCTCATTTATTCTCATAACTTCTTTAAAAGACAGAAGATTATATAAACAATAATTATAATACCATTTTGTTGGATTTATATATATATAGGTATAATACATATTACAATAAAAGCACAAAATTGGGGAGAGAAAAATGAAATATATTGGCAAGCTTTCTATATCTTATTGGATTTGAGTTAATATTACACCAAAGTAGATTGTGATAAAGTAAGATGCATATGTAATCCCTATATAACCATTAATTAAATAATTAAACAGGAAAGGCTGGGCACAGTGGCTCATGCCTGTAACCCCATCTCTACTAAAAAATACAAAAAAAAAAAAAAATTAGCCAGGCGTGATGGCGTGCGGCTGTAGTCCCAGCTACTCGGGAGGCTGAGGCAGGAGAACGGCGTGAACCCGGGAGGTGGAGCTTGCAGTGAGCCGAGTTCGCACCACTGCACTCCAGCCTGGGCAACAGAGCAAGACTCTATTTCAAAAAAAAATAAAAATAATAATAATTAAACAGGGAAAAAACCCCAAAAGAATCAAAATAGTACATTAAACATGTTTAACACAAAAGAAGGAAGTAAAGGAAGAGTAAATAAAAAAGACATGAAACAAAAAGAAAACAAATAGCAAAATGGCTGATGTAACATCTAACCATATCGACGTTTATATTTTATTAAATTAACTTGTGTTTTAAAAAAGATATGAATGGTGGCTGGGCACGGTTGCTCATGCCTGTAATCCCAGCACTTTGGGAGGCTGAGGTGGGCAGATCACTTGAGGTAAGGAGTTCAAGACAAGCCTGGCCAACATGGTGAAACCCTATCTGTACTAAAAATACAAAAATTAGCTGGGCGTGGTGACAAATGTCTGTAATCCCAGCTACTCGGGAGGCTGAGGCAGGAGAATCGCTTAAATCCGGGAGGCAGAGGTTGCAGTGAGCCAAGATTGTGCCACTTGCACTTCAGCCTGGGTGACAGAGTAAGACTCCATCTCAAAATAAAAAAACCAAAAAAAACCCCCAAAACACAAAGATATGAATGCAGCCTAGGCAACACAGCAAGACCCCTATCTCTATAAAAAGTAGAAAAAATTAGCTGGGCTTGGTGGTGTGTGCCTATGAGGATTGCTTGAGCCTGGGAAGTCTATATAGAGCCATTGAACTCCAGCCTGGGTGACAGAGTGAGATCTCGCCTCACCAAAAAAAAAAAAAAAAGAAAGAAAAGGAAGATATATGAATGGATTAATAACTCCACTTAAAGGGCAGAGATTGTCAGAGTAAATAAAAAGACAAGACCTACCTGTATGCTGACTGCAAGAAACACACCTGATTCAAAGACACAAATAGTTTGTATGCTATATCTCCTTCCATCCTTTTATTTTCAAACAGCTTGAGTGGTTATGCTGATATCAGACAAAATAGACTTTAAGGCAAGATATATATTTCTAGAGACAAAGACATTTCATAATGACAAAAAAGTCAACATATTAGGAAGATATAAAAACTATATATGTATTATATATGCACTTAACAAGCCCCCAAAAACATGAAGTAAAAACTGCAAATTGAAAGAAGATATAGATAATTCAACAATAATAGTGGAGACTTTAATGTCCCAATCTCAATAACTGACAAAGCAATTAGAAACTCAGCCAGGATACAGAAGACTTGAATGACGCTATCAACCAGTGTGACATTCATAGAAGCCTTCACCAACTGAAGATTACGCATTCTTTTCAAGTGCACATGAGACATTCTCCAGGATAGACCATATATGGGCCACAAAACAAGTCTCAATAGATTTAAAAAGATTTAAATCATACAAAATATGTTCTCTGGCCACAATGGAATTAGAGATCCAAAATAGAAAACTATCTGGGAAAACCCCAACTACTTAGAGATTAGGCCGGGCGTGGTGGGCTCACGCCTGGAATCCCAGCACTTTGGGAGGCTGAGGCAGGAGGATCATTTGAGGTCAGGAGTTTGAGACCACCCTGGCCAACATGGCAAAATCCCGTCTCTACTAAAAATACAAAAATTAGCCAGGTGTGGTGGCATGTGCCTGTAATCCCAGCTACTTGGGAGGCTGAGGCAGGAGAATCATTTGAACTTGGGAGACGGAGGTTGCAGTGAGCTGAGATCATGCCACTGCACTCCAGCCTGGGCAACAGAGCAAGACTCTGTCCCCCCGACACACACAAAAAAGAAATTAAACTACATGCTTCTAAATAATCTATAGGTCAAAGAAGAAATCACAATAAAAATAAAAATATATTTTAGGCCAGGCGCTGTGGCTCACGCCTGTAATCCCAACACTTTGGGAGGCCAAGGTGGGAGGATTGCCTTAGCCCAGGAGTTTGAAACCAGCTTGGGCAACATAGTGAGATCCTGTATATACAAAAAGACAATAAAAAGTTAGCTGGGCATGGTTGTGTGTGCCTATAGTTGCAGCTACTTGGGAGGGTTAAGTGGGAGGATCGGTTGAGCCCAGGAGTTTGAGATCAGCCTGGGCAACATAATGAGACCCTATATCTACAAAAATAATAAAAATTAGCTGGGTATGGTGGTGCATGCCTATAGTCCCAGCTACTTGGGAGGCTGAAGTGGGAGGACTGCTTGAGCCCAGGAGTTCAAGGTTACAGTGAGCTATGATTGCACCACTGCACTCCAGCCTTTTGAAGCCTTTGTCTTCAAAAAACAAAACAATGTGTGTGTGTGTGTGTGTGTGTGTCTGTGTGTGTACAGAGAGAGAGAACAGAATAAAAAAAACACAACATAGTATCAAAATTTATGGAATTCAGCTAAAGCAATGCTTAGTGGGAAATTCATAGCTTTAAATACTTATATTAGAAAAGAAGAAAGGAAAAGAAGAAAGGCCTCAACTTGAAAACCTAAGCTTTCATGTTAAGAAACTAGAAAAACAGTAAACAAAACCCAAAGCAAGTAGAGGAATGAAATAATAAAGATGAGAGCAGAAATCAATGAACTAGAAAACAGAAAAGCAACAGAGAATATCAATGAAACCAAAAGTTGTTTTTTTTGAAAAGATAAAATTTACAAATCTTTGCAGCCTTATGAAGTAGGTGCTAGTAATCTGATTTAATAGATGAGGGTACTGAGGCTCAGGAAGGTGAAGTGACTTGCCCAAGATCGCAAAGACAATTTTTAGTTGGGGGGAGGGAGACAGGATTTGAACCTGGTTCTAACTGACTCCATAGCCCAGGGAATAATATGATATCCTCTCTCCATCCTGGGGAGCTGTGTGTCCCTTCCTTACTCTGGGGCTGTACAGTTGGGCATTGGGGTAAGTGAGTCTGCCATGTGAGGTGCCGTGAGGATTGGGAAACCAAGCTATGAAGCCAACCATCTCTAAACCCCATCCTCCTTTTCTCTACACTCTGGAATGTCTGTCCTGCAAAAAGCATCTAGAAATTTCCCCAATAAACACTCACCTGACAACCCACTCAGATTCCTGGTCTCCCCACAGACCCCTTCGCTAAACACCCATGAGGGATTCTGGTGCCACCTGACCTCTATAAATGTCACATTGGATGGGCACGCTTTTGCCAACTCCTTTAGGCCTTTCTGGTGGGACAGCAATTATGGCTCCTTCACTGTTCACCACGCTGCCCAGGCCCAAAGCCAGAGGCCTACAAAAGGCATGGCCCTGTGGTTTTCAATTCTGGAGCACATTCAAGGTGACAGGATTTTGTCCTCTGATCCTCAGAGGTTCCTTCATTTCCCAGAATTTACAAGGGCATCTGGAAAACCAGCATCAGGGTAGCAGCGTATTAAAATTAGTATACTAGGGCTTATTCCAGAAATGCAAGGATGATTTAAGATCAGGAAATCTATTAGCATAGTATGTTACTTCAGTAGGCAGGACGAGAGAAACCAGTAGAATAGGAAAAGACAGTTACCTCTTTGCCATGATAGATCCTGATGATCTCAACTGACTGCCAACATCACACTAAACCATGGAGCTTTGGAGTAGTTTCCCAGCATGAGGTTCATGGAATGTGGATTCCAAAAAACATTATGGGGCATTTGGGGAGAAGTTCTTTATCCCCCACTCCCCATCAGATTGCTTTGCAGGCCTGAGCTATTTTGAGAATCAAACCAGTCCCAGTCCCAGGCCTTGTGTTCACCAACATTCAGTATCCTGAGAAGGTGAGCAGCTCTAGGGTCTCTGGAAAAGGATCACACATCAGCCACCTTCCTTGGGCAGCCAAAGCCCCGAGTTCCTTTGCTGGAGCTGACCTGCTTCTTGGACTAGGACAGCACTCTGGTTAAATAAGACACAGACAATCCTGGGTTCAAGTCCTGGCACTGCCTCTTGCAGGCAGTGTCCACTGAGCAAGTCAGATCTCTAAGCCTCTATTGCCTTATCTGTAAAATGGGAGCAGCAATTTCGGCTATGAGCTAATCAAAGCAAACTGCCTAGCAGGATGCCTGGCTCATAATAGGTGCCCAATACATGACAATCAAATATTCAAAATTTAAAGGCATTCCCTAGACACAGAACTAAATGTGAAAGGCAAAAGAGTAAAGCTTGAAGTGGAAAACATCAGAGAACATCTTCATGACCTTGCATTTCTTAAACAGGACACAGAAGATACTAACCATTTAAAAATGGATACATTGGACTATATTAAAACAAAAAACTTTGGCTGGAGTTTGGGTTGCAAAGTGGTGGAGGACCGAGGGCCTGCAAAGGGACTGAGGCGTCCAGGGTCAAGGTCAAGGTCATGGCTGGAACAAGTGAAAGATTTTGAAAGAAGATTCTCTAAATATATTCATCATTTGCAACCTGCCCCAGGACGCTGGAGAATGTTTCTCGTGGAGGGATCTGTCTGTACCGGTGCCTGGAAGTGGTTAATAGATCCCAAGACACAAAGAGTTCCTTCTTCACGTCTTTATGGAATCATCCATTTTTTCATGATTAGCTTTTCACTCTAATAGGTTTGTTCTTTGCTGGATGCACAAGAGAGTAGTTGCACCATCAATTACAGCAGTTCAGTGTCAAACAGTATTAACAGAGTATAATATGTCTGGTGATGATACTGGAAAACTAATTTTGAAACCTAGGCCTTGTGTTCAATGAGGGGGCTTAAACAGCCTTTCTTCAAATAAGTGATAAGTGAAAAGCCCCCACAGGATTCCTTTTCAGTTCAAAATATGCAAGCTGCAGCAGCTGCTGAATGGAAATGTGTGGTATTTACCTAGATTGTCTTTTAATGATGACTCATATTATCAGTGCTTTTGATACCTCTGCTCACCTATGCTTCAGTGTAGGTGTCCCTTGAATACTTCTCATCCTGCAAAGATATTTTCTTTTTCTTTTCTTTCTTTCTTTTTTTTTTTTTTTTTTTTTTTTGAGACAGGGTCTTCTTGCTCTGTAACCTAGGCTGGAGGCTGGAGTGCAGTGGCACAATCATAGCTCACTGCCGCCTCGAACTCCTATGCTCAAGCGATCCTCCTGCCTTTGCCTTCCAAGTAGCTGGGACTACAGGTGTGTACCACCACACCTGGCTAATCTTAAAATTTTGTTTGTATATACAGGGTCTTGCTATGTTGCCCAGGCTGGTCTCAAACTCCTGGCCTCAAGCAATCCTCCCGTTTCAGCCTCCCAAAGTGCTGGGATTACAGGTATGAGCCACCCCATCCAGCAAAGATTTTTGCAGTTGAAGTATAGGTCTTGGTTATTGCAGTACACTTAGAAACAGACCCTCATTCAGCTTTTGTATGTTTTTTCATTCTATTCTGAATCAAAGCCAATCAAAGCCAATGTCAGACAAAGGGAAAGTGCTGTGAGCATCTATGTTCTCCTGCATGTGTTTCATCAGCTCGCCATCCCCACGGCTCTCATAATAAGATAATTGTGTAGGGCTGGGGTTTTCATTCTTGTGCACTGAAAAATAAGCCCCACTGCAGGAGAAACCCTGGATGTGCTAAGATTGAGTTAAAATTGATATTGAAATGATACGTAAACATTTGTTAAGTCAGATACTGAACTTCGGCCACTCTTGTGGTTACACTATTTAGTTCAGTGTTTTTATTTAATGCTTAGGATAATTTCTAGTTTGAAGGAATTTAAAGAGCACTCCCCAGGTTTCTGAATATACAAATTCAGTTATAAATCACATAACGTCTGGGAATTTGATCATCATATTATTTTAGATAATTGTATCTTACACTTGGTAGACACGCCAGCACACTAGTATTGCAGGTGTAATTGATCATCCTACTCCCTCGCAAGAATAATATGGGAGCCATGCCACAGTGCTCTATTCTCACTGTTTAGAGTGTGTTGGTGACATATGGTGTCTGTATAATAGCCACATGTACTCATAATAGTCCTTGAACTATTGGGATCACTGCTGATATTTTAAAGCATTGGAGGTACCTTTTTATCTTGAAAAAATATAATCTTTTTGAAAAACTTTAAATTGTTTCATTAGTGATTTTTTTTTTTTTTTTTGAGACGGAGTCTCACTCTGTCACCCAGACTGGAGTGCAGTGGTGCGATACCGGCTCACTGCAACATCTGCCTCCTGGGTTCAAGCAATTCTCCTGCCTCAGCCTCCCGAGTAGCTGGGATTACAGGCATGCACCACCACGCCCACCTAATTTTGTATATTTAGTAGAGACGGGGTTTCCTCCATGTTAGCCAGGCTGATCTCGAACTCCCGATCTCAGGTGATCTGCCCGCATTGGTCTCCCAAAGTGCTGGGATTACAGGCGTGAGCCACTGCACCCGGCCCATGAGTGATCGTTTAAATTTTAGTTAACTTAAAATCTGAAATTTTTTTTTTGAGACAAGGTCTTGCTCTGTTGCCCAGGCTGGAGCACGGTGGTGCACTTACATGGGTGAATCTCACAACACATAATATTGAGCAAAAGTAGCCAGACCTGAAAGAAAACATACAACTCCATATATATAAAATTCAAAAATAAGCAAAACTAATTTACGGTGACAAAAGTCAAGCTAATGGTTACCCTTGACATGGGGTAGTGACCGGGAGGACACTTCAGGGGAGTTCTAAGATGCAAGTAAGGATGTATTTATCTTCTTCTTTTTTGAGACAGGGTCTCACTCGGTTACTCAGGCTGGAGTACAGTGGCAAGATCGTAGCTCACTGAAGCCTTGAACTCCTGGACACTGGCAATCCTCCTGCCTTAGCCTCCCAAAGTGTTGGGATTACAGGCAGTGAGCCACTGTGCGTGGCCAAGGATGTGTTTCTTTTCTTTCTTTTTCTTTTCTTTTTTTTTTTTGAGACAGAGTCTCATTCTGTTGCCCAAGTGCAGTGGTGTGATATCGGCTCACTGCAACCCCCGCCTCCTGGGTTCAAGAGATTCTCCTGCCTCAGCCTCCCAAGTAGCTGGGACTACAGGCACCTGCCACCACACCCAGCTAATTTTTGTATTTTTTAGTAGAGAGGGGTTTTGCCATGTTGGCCAGGCTGGTCTCGAACTCCTGACCTCAGGTGATCTGCCTGCCTCGGCCTCCCAAAGTGCTGGGATTACAGGCATGAGCCACCGCGCCCAGCCGTGTTTTTTGATATGAGTGTGTTCAGTTTGTGAACATTCCTTGAGCTTGCACTGATGGTTGGTGCACCTTTCTGTATGTATGCTATATTTAGTGGTATGCTGGCAAACCAGCTTTCAGGAAAAAAAGAAAAAGAAAGGAAGAAAGAAAAAAAAAATCCCTGATTTGTACCATTTGTCATTTTCCACAGTGTAAACACTCACTGTGGTGAATTTCCAGTTACCAGTGGCTTAGCAACTGGCTCATGAAACTCCTGCTTATTTAGCTATTGGCTCTTGTGAGCTGGTATTTCTACTAACAACAACAACAAAAAACGAACAAACAAACAAACCCTAGAGCATCTCTCTAGGAAAGCAATTCTCAGTTCTTGCTGTAGATGTTCAGAGATTCTCCTGGTGTCTTGGGGCCTACAGGGGAGGGATTGCAACAGGCAGGAGGGGAAAGTTTTGCTGGTCTGACTGTCCACTGCCTCCTAAGTGGCAGGTGGGGACCGGGTTGTGACATTTGTCTTTTTAAAGATGTGCCTTGGGTCACACTTTTACTTTCCAAAGAGGGCTTCTCCTCTGCATCTTCACTGAGAACAGAGCAGCAGGCTCCCTCCTGGGGCATTTTCCACATTTATGTAGAAAGAGCACCTTACGTGGACTCAGGATGGGAGGTTGAAGTTTCAGCCACTAACATACTGTGTGACCTGGTCCCATTCCTTTCTGGACTAAGTTTCCACCTCTGTAGGGTGAGACAGTTAGGGTAGAGCCCCAGGGTAAGACTCACAGGCTTGGCAGATGACCTCTTGCAACCAACCTATGAGGTAGGGAGAATCTATCTGCCTGAGTTACCCCATCAGGTGCTCGTGATGGGGTCAGGCACAAGGCTGGCACCTGGCTGGCCCCTGCTGGAACTTGGCAAATGCAGGTGGGCCGCCTTGCCAAGCTGCCTGTCAACACCAACCTGGGGCTGGTAGGGAAGGGAGAGAGAAGATGTGTTCTCTCCCTGGGCAGTCTGGGGAGAATCTTGCAGGGAAGACTGAGTTAGTTCTGCAACAGTCACTGTAGGATAAACACTCTGAAAAAGAAAGAAAAGAACACATGCTCACTGAGCACCCCTGTGTTCACCAAACCCTCATAGTCACATTGGAAACTAGGTCTAATGATCCCATTTTACAGGTGAAATAACAAAGGCTCAAAAGATTCAAATACGTTTGCTCCAGCGGTTTTCAAACCTGGGTCTCTTAGCTCTTGCTGTTGTTACTGCATGAGGCCACATTCACCTCCAATCCTCTTCCTTAGGCCCATTCCTAGGGGACACAAGTGCCACCCAGGTATGAAGGCACCCTCGAACTCCTGGGCTCAAGTCATCCTCCTACCTCAGCCTCCTGGGTAGCTGGGTCTACAGGCATGTGCCACCATGCTCAGCTAATCTTTAAATTTTTTGTAGAGACAGGGTCTTGGTATGCTGCCCAGGCTGATCTCAAACTCTTGAGCTCAAGTGATCCTCCTGCCTTGGCCTCCCAAAGTGCTGAGACTACAGGTGTGAGCCACCGCACCTGGCTGGGTTCCTCTCTCTTGTCTTGGAAGCATACAGGCTGCATGCTTCTGCAGTGATGCCTGCAGAGGACAACCAGGCTTTCGCAATCACCTGGGCACAGGTCCAGATGCAGAGCTGAGCATCAGGGTGGCTAATTTAGGGTAGCCCTTGGCAGAGAAAGAGAAATGTCCTTACTCATTCGTGTTAGTAGGAAAATCCCTCCCCCAGTGTACTTGGCTTTGGGGTGCCATGGGTGACGACCCCAGGGGATCATGCTTTCCTTGGCAAGACTTCTAGATAGAGAAATCATTTTGCCCTTCACTGGCCCAAGGCTCAGTCTTTTGACCCTTCCCTTCCCCACATTCCCACACTTGCTCTCTGGGTGATCTCATCCCACTTCACAGCACTGAGCGGCATTCACACACTGACAGTCGTCAAATTTACATCCCCAGCTCCAGACTCTTCTCTGAACTCCACATTCATGTACCCAACTGTCTGCCCTGTATCTCCACTCCAATGCCTGCAAAGTATCTCAGACAAAACATGTCAAAACTCTGCATCTTGACTCACAGTCCCCCACCAAACCTGCCCATAATTTTCCCCATCTCAGCAAACGGCAGCTCAGTCCTTCGCGTTTCAAGCCCCAAAAACTGTCCTTTTTGACCCCTTCCTTCTCACCCACCCCAAATCCAATGAATTTGCAAATCCTAACAGTTTCCCCTTCAAATCTGATCCCATATTGACACTTCCACTATGAACCTCCTGGTCCAAGGTACCATTGTCATCACCTAGACCACTGCTGTCCCTTTTTTTTTTTTTTTTTAGACAGAGTCTCACTCTAAGAGTCTCGCTCTGTCACCCAGGCTGGAGAGATCAGTGGCATGATCTTGGCTCACTGCAGCCTCTGCCTCCTGGGTTCAAGCGATTCTCCTGCCTCAGCCTCCCCTGAATAGCTGGGATTACAGGCATGCCCTACCACACCTGGCTAATTTTTGTATTTTTAGTAGAGACAGGGTTTCACTATGTTGGTCAGGCTGGTCTTGAACTGGTTTCACTATGTTGGCCAGGCTGGTCTTGAACTCCTGACCTCAGGTGATCCATCCTCCTCGGCCTCCCAAAGTGCTAGGATTACAGGCATGAGCCACCCAGCCTGGACCACTGTCTTAACCTCCTAACTGGTCTACTTGCTTCCAACTGGATCCTCCTCTAGCCTCTTCTATAACCAGGATGATCAGGTCCCTTCTCAGCTCAAACCCCTCCAATGACTACTTGATTAGATGCCAAAGTCCTCCCATGGCTTCCAAGGCCCTATATCATCTGGTCCCTACTGCCTCTGGTACCTTTCCTCTCCTCCTCTTCAGGCACCCTGGCCTTCGTGCTGTTGATGGATCAAGCCAAACCTGCTCCTGATTCAGAATCCTCTGCCTGGACCCTCTTCCTCTGGACACCTGTATGGCTCCCTCTCTTCCTTCTAGCAACTTCAGTTCTGGTGTTACCTTCTTGGCGAGCCTATGCCCTGACCCATCACCTCTTTTTTTTTTTTTTTTTTTGAGACGGAGTCTCACTCTGTTGCCCAGGCTGGAGTGCAGTGGCGTGATCTCGGCTTATTGCAAGCTCCGCCTCCTGGGTTCACGCCATTCTCTTGCCTCAGCCTCCTGAGTAGCTGGGACTACAGGCACCTGCCACAGCGCCGGCCAATTTTTTGTATTTTTAATAGAGACAGGGTTTCATCATGTTAGCCAGGATGGTCTCGATCTCCTGACCTTGTGATCTGCCCGCCTCGGCCTCCAAAAGTGCTGGGATTACAGGCATGAGCCACCGTGCCCGGCCACCTCACTCTGCTTTTTTTGTCTTTGTAGCTCCTCCCCCAGTTTGACATATTAGATGTTCATTTGTCTGTTTGTGTCTGTCTCTTCTGGCTATGTCAGCACCATAAGAGCTGGGACTTTGCTTTGTTCAAGGCTGTAACCCTGGCACCCAGAAAGGTTTCAGCATGTAGCACTCAATAAATATTTGTTGAACGAATGAATAAATGAATGGAAGAGGATGCCTGATATCAGGGATGACTGTCCACAGTTTACAACAGGAACCGTGATGGAGCGGTGCTGCAGATAACCAAGCCTCAGGCTTTGTGGAACCCATGGCCAGCTTGAACTGGAGGGCGGCAATGCTCCCGCCACAGTGCCGGGCATTTGGCACATATTAGCTCAAGCCCCCACCTCCCGCTCATGGCAGGTAATCCTCATGGTAACTCTCACAGCACCAGGATACCCCCATTTTACACCTGGGGGAACTGAGGCTCAGGGAGGTCGGGTAGTACACAAATGATGTAAGCAAGATTCAAACTCAGGTCTGTGTGCTCCAAAACACAGCTCCAGTCACCCTCTTCTGGGCTGTTGGCGAGAAAGACACAGATCAAGTCAGTGTCCTCAAGCCCCAGTTCCCAGAAAGATCTGCCAACAATTGCAAATTTCACAGATGGGTTAGGTCTTTGCCACCCACTCTCTCTGTCTTCCTCCCCTCCATTCTCCCCCTGCACTGTGACCAGCAGGGACCACCGAGGGGACCTGCCTCCAGCCACCTGTGATTGGCTGGCTCCACCTGCAGCCTCAAAGCCCCTCTACAAGCCATGGAGGCTGATGTTCCTCTGGCCTGCAGCCCTCACTTGCCCTTTGTCCTGGAGGGAGGTCAGGAAGGAGGGGCTTGAGACCTCTCTACGAGGAAAGGGAAGGATCAGATTGGGGAAAATCTAAGTTCAGAGAACAAAGGGAGCTCTGGGGAAGGGCTCAGGAAGCCCTTCCTCGGGGCATGGTGGACACAGGGGAAGAGCCACCCAGCCGCTATCAGGCAGGGCTGCCACCAGGGACAGTGAGCTCACCACCAGGGGACAGTGAAATGCCAGCACTTTGCCAGCATAGAGCGCTCTGCAACAGTTGGGGCTATTAAGACTGCACTTAGTGCTCCAGCCAGGTTGAATGCCCTCTTGCCAGAGACCTGAATATGATATGATTGTGCATTGAAAATTAAGATAAGCAGGCTGGGTGTGGTGGCTCATGCCTGTAATCCCAGCGCTTTGGGAGGCCGAGGCAGGTGGATCACTTGAGGCCAGGAATTCAAGACCAGCCTGGTCAACATGGTGAAACCCCATCTCTACTAAAAATACAAAAAATTAGCCGGGGGTAGTGATGGGCACCTGTAATCCCAACTGCTTGGGAGGCTGAGGCAGGAGAATCACTTGAACTGGGGAGGCAGAGGTTGCAGTGAGCTGAGATTGTGCCACTGCACTCCAGCCTGGGTGACAGAGCAAGAGTTTGTATTAAAAAAAAATTAAGATGAGCTAGCAATAAAATTAAGATGAGCTATCAAATGCCGAGTACTCACTAGGGTCAGACTCTGTGCTAGACCAGAGAACTGTGAGGAGGGGCAGCTAGGATGTTCAGGGGCCACTAAGTCCTGTGGCAGAGTGGATTCCTCACCCCTGTTGTGGCAATGAAGGAGTAGATTTGGCTCCACCCTTGTCCTTTTTCCAGCTGTGGTTTGGCTAAGATTGAGCCCTGGACAAACTCACTTGGGGTGTAGCCCTGACCCCACCATTTTCTAGCTGTGCCATCTAGACTAATTTCTTCATCTCCTTGAGCCTCAGCTTCCTCATGTGTGGAATGGGCACACTCACCCCTCCCTTGCAGGACTTCTTCAAGGAAGCAAGGAGGCCACATAAAGAAATGATCATAAGGCCTTGTAAATCCTTCACCTGTGATATCTTATTTGATCCTCACAGTAACCCTCAGAGACAGAGCACTGGCTGAAGTCACTCCCTCCATCCCCTTGCTCACTCCAAAGTCGCACTTCAGCAAAGGATGGATAATGGTTTCATTTCACAGGCTAGAGATCATTGGGCAGTGTCTGCATGTGTTCTGGCTCAGTGGGAAAGAGTGCTACAATTGATTAGTGATGTCTGCTCTGGGCACAGAAGTGGTAAATTTTGCGGTGTGTGCCATCGTTTGCTCTCCTTGCCCTCAAGTCCTTTCTTCTATTGGTAGATAGGTCTCTGCAGAGATAACTGTCACAATGAACAGAGCAAAAAACAGCAACATCTGGTCTGAACCCCAAATTCATCTCCAAGAGTCCCTATCTCTCTCTATTTCCCCCTCTCCCTCAATACAGACCTGTGTAGGGAGAAGGTAGCCAAAAGGAGAAGACTTTCAAATTTCTTGAGCATCTTCTTAGTGCCAGGCACCAAGCTAGACTCTCCATGTAGCATGTCAATTTCGAGCACCAAACCAAAAGGGTGCTATTGTTATTCCCATTTTATAGATGAGCAAATTGAGGTTTTTAGAAATTAGGCTGTTTGCTCCAGCTGATAAGAAGCAGGGCCAGGTTGCACTGGAACCCACACACTGTATATCATACCATCTCTGAGGGAGACCCATGCCCACCCAGAGGCCCTGCCCGGCTGTGATTCCTGCCAGCCTGCAGGCAGCCACCATGAGCCCAGCAGAGACAAGCCCCACTTGACTTCTCTGTGGATGATCAGATGCTACCTTCCACCCTTCTTCTTCCTGCTTTGCTACAGACTCAGTCTCTTCTGGGGCCCCCAAACCCTTCCTTCCTTAGATCTGTTCCCAAAGGCCAGAGGAAGGCGGGCTGCCCCATCTTTCAGGGAGCTCCACCGAGCTGCCATCAGCTGGTGGCAGAAAGAGGTTGTGAAGTATCTGTTCTTGGAGCCTGCATCCTGGGGGAGTCCTGGGCCACCTTTCCCAGCTGGGGCCTGATAGAGAACGCTCCTCCACCTCCAGCCTTCCTGAAGAGCCAGGCTGGTTCTCCTACTCACTCAATGTTTGAGGCAGGTCCTCTGAAGGCTGGGAAATGGCTCACAGGCCTGGTATTTGCAGGCAGAGAAACTGATCTCCCTCTTGCAACCACTTGGCCAAAATCCCTCTGGGCTGCCCTGGGTCAGGGTTTGACTGCCTCCCCCTTTCTTGTTTTTGCCTCCTCTCTCTGCCTTGGTCTTCTCATCTGCCGAATTGAAAGGAGGAAGTTAATAAGAGCCGCCGGTGCTATCTCCGTGAGGGGCAGGGATGAGCTGAAATGCCTGAAAGTAAGATGGCATTGAGGGGTGGGGAAATTGGGGTGTGAGCAGTGCCTAGGAGGGGTCAGCCCAGCCTGGCCGATTAATGCCTGCTGGACTCCTGAGGGGCTGATGGACAAGCCTGCTCCCCCAGGGCCTGCAGCCATAGAAGCTGGCAGACCTGGGTTACAGGTGGGCTGGTGCCACTCACCTTGCCACCCTGCACTTGGTGGGCATAGCTATTCACTCTCTCCAGACCTCATGTGCGCTGACTCCTAGGGGCAGGGTCTTGTTTGGGAAACGTTTGGGCTTGTTTTACCTTCTGCAGACTTTTCTGGCTACTCTTCTAAGCTGGCAGGGAGTAGGGGTGGAAATCCCCAAATGGGAACGGGCTGGGGCTCCTACTCTAACTTTCCCATTTTGTGGGGGCTTCAGTATCTTCGTATGTACCTGGCAAGCTCATTTTGGGGGCTAAGGAAGTTAAAGCAATTCTGTATGTTTCTAAATGCACAACAGCTCCAGACCTGGAATGAGGAATTAAAAACAGGGGTGTGTGTCCATGTGAGTGCCCTCCTGGGATTTCTGGGTTTCCTTCCTGAGTGATCCTATGTCTCTTTTGGGGGGTCTGGAGCGCTCGGGGTCCAGCATCCCTCTCAGAACCTGTGTAAGGGCCTCTGGTCTGTGAGCCATGGAGGCTGTCCACAAAGCATCTGCTTCATCTCGACTCATTTGCTTGTTCAGTTGCTCAATAAACACTGAGCACCTCCTATGTGCCAGGCACTGAGCACGGTGCTGCGGGTGAACCGGGAACCCAGCAGGCATGGCCCCTGCTTCCTGGACGTTCACCGTCCACCGGCGGCATGAACAAGTGAACAAGCAGAAGAGACTTAATGAATGAGCAATTTCTAGATTGGATCTGAAGAGGGGGCCGAGATGGGAGCCAGGTCAGAATGATGATCTGTTGAGCCAATTCAGAACCCCAAGGGCCTCCTTGGGCAGCTGGCAGTGATGGATGTATGATAGGAGGGGAACTGAGGTTCATTTCCAGATTTTTGGCTTGAGCGCCCCAAACCAATACAGCAAAATCAAGCAAAGCTGGCCTAGAGGGGAAGACAAAGAGTTCAGTTTGGGTCAGGTTGAATCTCAGATTGGGGTAGGGGCTGCCCAAGGCAGACAGACAGCAGGAGAAAGAAGGAATAGAAAGCCCAGGAAGAAACTAGGGTGGGAGAGACTGTTGGAAGCTACCGGCCTAGAGGCTGCAGCTGATAGCAGTGAGGGTGAGAAGGTCTGGGGCATGCACAGTGAGAAGGGCGGGGGCTGCACTGGAGCCCTGGGGGCCCAGCATCCCAGGGCAGGGGCAGGGAGAATCCCTGCTCCTCCACCACTGCCAAAGGAGACCATGAATGGAAGGTCAGATGGTCTGAGAGGCTGGCTGGAGGACACAGGGAGGACTCTGAGTCAGGGAACCCAAAGCAGGAGAAGTCATCACAAACAGAAGCACCCAACAGGAGCCAGGCACTGTGGCTCACGCCTGTAATCGCAGCTCTTTAGGAGGCCAACGCAGGCAGATCACCTGAAGTCAGGAGTTCGAGACGAGCCTGGTCAAATGATGAAACCCTATCTCTATTAAAAACACAAAAAACTTAGCCAGGTGTGGTGGTGGGTGCCTGTAGTCCCAGATACTCGGAAGGCTGAGTCAGGAGAATTGCTTGAACCTGGGAGGCAGAGCCTGCAGTGAGGTGAGATCATGCCACTGCACTCCAGCCTGGGTGGCAGAGTGAAACTCTGTCTCAAAAAAAAAAGTAGTACCCAACAGGGTGAGACGCAGCTGAGAAATGGAAGAGGGTGAGATGCAGCTGAGCAATGGAAACCATGGAATGGATTTAACTACACAGAAGTCGATGGGATGTTAGGGTGCAGGTGCACAAGCCAGACTGGAGCCAGACTGAAGCTGACTGCGGGTGCTGGAAGGGGACAGCAGGTGCTTCTTGGACAAGTTCAGACTGGACAATGTGAGAAGAATTTGGCAGAGACGATGACAGAGCCTCCATGGAGCCTCACAGCAGTCCTGAGCTCCTGGAATCCACTGGGCTTGGTGGACCCCTTAGTCTCAGAGATGTGTCTGGGTCAAAGTCATGGAGGGATCTGGTGGCAGGGTCAGGGCCTTCAGCTTCTCCCTGACCTGTGGCTTCTAGCTCCTCCTCCAGGGTGTATAATTATGTGTTTATTCACTCAACAAACATTGAGTGCTTACTGCATGCCAGGTATTGGGTCTTTGGGGAAGGGGCAAATTCAGAGATGTGCAGGAGCCGCTTCTAAATGGCCTCAAATGTCAGTGACCACACCCTGGAGTCCTCAGGAGGTGGATATGCAGAGGGCTGCCCTGCAGGGATGGCCTCTGTTAGTGAGATGGACCCAGCTTCCGACGGCCTGGGGTTCACCCCAAAAGGTTCTGGAAAGCCCTCTGCACTCAGCGTCCCCAGCCTTGACTTTTCCCAGGCTTCTCCATGCCGGGCTGCTCCTGCCTGGTCAGAAGACAGGGCCAAGAATGTGACCATCCCAGCGCTCTGCAGGGCAGGTATCCCTGGGCTCTGGGGTGCCCTGAATAGCAGCCTCCTCTCCTGGCCTGGGACTCGGGCTTTCCTTTCCTGATCATACCACAGCAACAGTGACAACAGCAACAACAATTTGTTGAGCCTGTACTATCCATCACTACCCCTCCTCGGGTACCCAGAGCAGCCAGGCCGAGCTCCGCCACCCTCTGGACACCACTCTTTGAACAGTGAACCCCACAGCCAGCTCATCCCCCTGGCGTGTCTGGTGATGATCTCACCCAGGTGGGACATGCCAGTGTCCCCTACCTCCCACTGCAGCTGTCCCTTGATATCCAAATGATTTAACAATCAGGGCTTCGACTTTTTGGAAGAGAGGCCCCCACCCCATGATCCACGTAAACAATGGCACAGATTGGAACAGACAATGGCGAGTGGGGGAGGCATTACCAAGAGTGAGCAGGGGAGAGGGGAAAGGGTCCCCCTCTGAGGTTAGGGTCCCTGATTTCACAGACTCACAGTCCTGACTTATCAAGGAGAAGGGACGGGGCAGTTCTGCATGTCTCCCCAAATTATAGCAAGTGGTGGTGGTTTGGGGGGGGCTCAGGGGACATCATGGAAGACAGCAGGTGGCTGCTATGGGAGAAGTGAAAGGGGCCCTGGGGCAAGGGTGGTGGCATGAGTCCAGCGGGTGGAGACTAGGGGAGAAGTCGAGGGGGCATCAGGGGTACCCCTGGCTGAGTCCATCATTTGGACTCAGGGGCCTCAGGGAGCCTTGAGAAGACTGTTGAGGGGCAAGATCATCTACCGGCTTCCGCGAATGAGGAACTTCATGGTGGGGATGCTCGGGATGGGTTTCCTTAGGAGAGTAAACCCCAAGAAGTGTGTTCTGGGGAACACCAATCCCAGGAAACATTCCTTGCGGTTAATGTTTGAGAGGAGCAGTGGGTTTTCTCCTACCTACGGGAGCCTCACAACACACATCACCAAATTATTATTATTTTTTTTCTGAGAGAGAGTTTCGTTCTGTCGCCAAGGCTGGAGTGCAATGGTGTGATCTCAGCTCACTGCAACCTCCGCCTCCCGGGTTCAAGCGATTCTCCTGCCTCAGCTTACTGAGTAGCTGGGATTACAGGCGCCCACCACCATGCCCAGCTAATTTTTGTATTTTTAGTAGAGACGGGGTTTCACCATGTTGGCCAGGCTGGTCTCGAATTCCTGACCTCAGGTGATCCATCTGCCTCGGCTTCCCAAACGGCTGGGATTACAGGCGTGAGCCACAACGTTGGCCACACATCACAATATTAAAAGCTCAGGAAAGTCCTGCAGGAGCAAAATTTTCTTAACGTGACTCCCCCAGCATTTTTCCCACTTACTTGGCCATGGAGTCTTTTATTTGTGTGTGGGTGTGTGTCATCCCATTAACATCCCTCAGAGGAACTCCGATCCACACTTTGGGAAGGGCTGATACAGAAGAATGGGCCAAAGTGCGATTTTCAGTTCTCAGGGAGCATCTTGCAGACGTCAGGGGTCTTCCGTGTTGCCCTGTCCCCACCCAGCATGCCACATTAGCCTCTGGTTGGACCCCCGCAGTTCTTTGGCAAACACCTCAAGCAGGTCTCTGCAGTTCGACTCCAAGCTCTGCCCTTGCCTGGCCCCAGCGGCGGAAGGATGCAGGGGGAAACTTACAGGGGCAGGGACGTTTGAAGGACATGTAATCCTTGGAGCAGAACAGCGGAGCCAGCCTGCCCACGGGCACAGCTCTGACTTCTCGCAGGGAAGGCCCCTCCACTCACCTGCGGAGACACAAACAGGCAGGTGTTGGGGGGCCCATGCTGCACCCACAGCCCCTGTAGGCTGGGTGCTCATATCTCCTGAGCTGTCAACCTCTGCGGGAGAGGATGGTGACTTCTTTGAGAGCATGTGCCCAGTCTGGGCAAGGGGCTGGGGGACCTCTGGGCTGTAGAATGGGGAGAGGGACACAGGGGTAGGGCAAGTGTGTGTTGGGGTCCCAGTGGTGGGGGGTGGTGGGGAGGAGATATCTCTCTTGGGTGGATCTTTGAGTGGCAATTAGGATCCCAGAGTTCTTCTGTCTCATGATGAAAATGTGAGATCCTACTGCCTCGGACAACTTCAACAGACCATGGCATCATGAGCCACTTGGAACTATCAGGGCTGGGAACACTGAGACCTGGAGAGGTGAGGGGCTAGTTCAAGCTCTCACAGCTGGGTTTTGAAGGGTGTTCATTGACACCTAGCCCAAACCATATTATTATTATTATTACCCCAACATAAATAAGAGGAGGGTGTTCTTTTCATCCTCATTTTATAAACCAGGAAGTTGAGGCTCAGAGTGGTTATGCAGCTTGCCCAAGGCCACACAGCTTCTAACTACTGGCTGAGACTTCAGTCCAGATCAGTTTGCCTCCAGAGCCCACACTGTCAGCCAGCACAATTCTTTAGAAGGCATCTGTATATTAAATTACCGATTCAGAAACAAAGGCCTACAGAATGAAAATGCTTCTCTCCCTCTCTCCCTGCCCCCCAGTATGAACTTGATGAACAAGTGGATGTCTAGAGCAGTGAGGGAGGGCCAGGTCACTTTGACTCCAATTTGCAATGGAGAAAACATTTAAAAAAGGTGACTCATGGCTGGGTGCGACGGCTCACACCTGTAATCCCAGCATTTTGGGAGGCTGTGGTGGGAGGATCGCTTGTGTCCAGGAGGTCAAGGCTGCAGTGGGCCATGTTCACACCACTGCACTCCAGCTTGGGTGACAGAGTGAGACCCTCTCTTTAAAAAAAAAAAAAAGGGGCCGGGTGCAGTGGCTTATGCCTAATCCCAGCACTTTGGGAGGCCGAGGCGAGCGGATCATGAGGTCAGGAGATCGAGACCATCCTGGCTAACACGGTGAAACCCCGTCTCTACTAAAAAAAAAAAAAAAAAAAATACAAAAAATTAGCCGGGCATGGTGGCAGGCGCCTGTAGTCCCAGCTACTCAGGAGGCTGAGGCAGGAGAATGGCGTCAACTTGGAAGGTGGAGATTGCAGTGAGCCGAGATTGTGCCACTGCACTCCAGCCTGGGTGACAGAGCGAGACTCCGTCTCAAAAAAAAAAAAAAAAAAAAAGTAGCCCATTCTCCCATGTTGCTGAAGATCTGAATTGGTTCATGTCCCCCAAGGGACATGAGGCTGTAGGAACAGGAGAGAGATAAGGTTCTTATTTCTAGGGAGTGTGGTCACTTGCCTTGCAGAAGCGAAACTGCATCTGTGGGCATTGGTGAGCAGAGATCATGAGTGCCAAGCCCTGTGGGCTTTTGCAGGGCAAAGCTGGCAGCCCTAAAGCCAATGGGAAAAGACTTTGCCCCTGCAGGGGTCATGAGGGGGTACATATCCCTCATCCCTAAAGCAAATTGAGGCTTGTCATCCCTGCTTGGGAGGGGCTAAGAAGAATGTGAGGACACCAAGGCTCAGAGAGGCAAAACACTGCCAAGAAGTGGCAGAGCTGGTATTAGCACTGAAGGATTAGACTTTTGAGCACAGACTCTCCAAAGACAGTTCTCTGATTCATGTTAAATAGAAAAACTAGTTATTTTGGCCAGGCGTGGTGGCTCATGCTTGTAATCCCAGCACTTTGGGAGGCCGAGGCGGGCGGATCATGAGGTCAGGAGATCGAGACCATCCTGGCTAACACAGTGAAACCCCGTCTCTACTAAAAATACAAAAAATTAGCCAGGTGTGGTGGCATGTGTCTGTAATCCCAGCTACTCAGGAGGCCGAGGCAGGAGAATTGCTTGAATCCGGGAGGTGGAGGTTGCAGTGAACTGAGATGGGGCCACTGCACTCCAGCCTGGGTGACAGAGTGAGACTTTATCTCAAAAAACAAAAACAAAAACAAACCAGTTATCTCCCAGTGCGCTTTGGCTGCATTTCCCTACGAGGAAGGCTTCCGGGCACTGGGGCCTCCAGCTGTGGCTCACATTCACCAAATACCTGCATGTGCCTAATGTCCCCAATGGCATTGCAACAGACCTTTGAGGTGGGGGACATCATTTCCATTGTGCAGATGAGAGAACAGGCTCAGGGAAATCACCCATCTAAGGTCACAGAGAAGAGATGGAGGAAGAGCTGTGTGCAGAGGGACTCTGTCACCCCCAGTGCCTCTCACTTACTGCCAGGGACACCCCCAGAGACCAGCTGCCCTGATGCTCTGGCTGGCCTGCTTCCTAGACACACTGGGCTGATCATCCTTCTGGGCTGTTCCCTCTCCCTAGCATGCCTTTCCTTCCACTTGGCAAACTCCTATGTAGCTGTCAATACCCAGATCAAGACACCTTTTCAGTGAGGTCCTCCTTAACTGCTGGAGACAGAATGATCACTCTGGCTGTGTTTCTGTCACACCTGGATGCCCTTCCAGGACAACTCTGGATCTAAATTATTCTAGACCAGTAGCTCCTCCAGGGCATGGAGGGTCAGCGTGGCCTCTGCAAACTAGCTCAGGGCTGGGAACTGAGGGGAAGTTCAAAAGTGCATGGAAACACTAGAGCAAGCCAACCTCAGCCTGATGCAAGTGCACGACTGAGGGGTGGAGGTTGCCTTTCAAAGATGCTTGGCTTGCTGAAGAGGAGGAGCTCTATGCAAAAAGTTGAGATGCTTCCCAGGCATCTTGTCACGGTTGGTGACCATGATGCCAACAGTAACCCGGGCTGCCACTCCCTGCCTCCTGCAATGCCATCAGCACTTTAAACACAGGCTCCTGCTGCAACCTCCTAGCACCCCAGGCTTGCATCCATTGATTCATTTCCCAAGCACCTACGCAGTGTCCCACAAAACCCTTGGAAAACACATGGAGGGGCTTTGGGGGGTCCTAAAATAGGAGCTGGATTTTCAACCTGGCTGCCTGTTTCCTTCTCCCTTCCCCCACTCCAGGATTTCTGCCTGAGGACCCAGAAGAAAACCACTCCCTGGTGGCATCAGACCCTCTGCTAGGGTAGAGCTTTGTCGGGGTCATCAAGACAAAGGAGCTGGGTGTGGCGGCTCCAGGTAAGCAAGTGCCCATCCTGGTGTCCCACACGCATGTGACTGAAGTTGCTGTGAGGAGACAGCCATGAGGGGCACAGATGGGCTGGGACTGTGGTTCCTTTGCCAGGGGTCGGGGTCAGGGGCAGCCTACCCCAGCTGCTAGGCCAAGCGTGGTCACCTCTCCCCCTGCCCGCCTCTCTTTGAGCCCAGCATGCCAGGCTCACTCCTGCTGGTGACTCATCTCTGACTGGATTGTCTGGCTGAGAACTCGAGGGCGGGCGGGTGGCACTCCAGGCTTTGAAGTGGCTGAATGGTGTGTGGCAAGTCCACGTCATTCCCACTACCCTTCACATCCCTGCTCCTGGAATATCTCCACTCTGGGCTCTGCTGTGACACTCAGAATTGGGCAGGGGAGTGTGTGGCTAAGGGGAGAGAGCCTGGGTCTGCTGACATGCCAGTGTCAGGGGATCCTCGTGGCAGAGGCTTACAGAGCCAGAAGGCCCCAGGAGCGGCCAGCCTCGCACCATGGGCGGCAGACAGAGATGGGCTGTGGGGGTGGCCTGGCCTTGTGAAAGAGGCCACAGGATGGCCACCTGTTTACACAGCCTCTGCTCAGTTGCTGCCACATGCAGTCAGTTTACTGGATCCTCAGAACAAATCCCCAATTCACAGATGACAACACTGAGACTCAGAAGAATAAGGGGCCTGATGAGGTGGTGAGCCCCTGCCCCAAGAGGGTTCCTAGGAGGATTTGAAGCAGGATATTGGCTTGCTCAGCTATTCTCTCTTTAGGAAGGTGGAGAGGGCGCCAGGTGAGGGAAACAGGAGGCAGGGAGCATGGGAGGCTGTGGTCAGAGGTGATGGGGCCTAAACAAAGGCAATAGTGACTGCAGAGGAGGGGCAGAGGCTGCCATCACTGGTTCAAGTGTTTATTGAAAGTCTCGGCTGAGTGCAGTGGCTCACGCCTGTAATCCCAGCATTTTGAGAGGCCAAAGAGGGCGGATTACTTGGAGTTAGGAGTTTGAGACCAGCCTGGCCAACATGGTGAAATCCTATCTCTACCAAAAATACAAAAAAATTAGCTGAGTGTGGTGGTGTGTGCCTGTAGTCCCAGCTACTCAGGAAGCTGAGGCAGGAGAATCACTTGAACCCGGGTGGTGGAGGTTGCAGTGAGCCGAGATTGCACTACTGCACTCCAGCCTGGGCAACAGAAAAGAAAGAAAGAAAGAAAAAGGAAAGAAAGAGAGAGACAAAGAAAGAAAAGAAAGAAAGAAAGAAAGAAAGAAAGAAAGAAAGAAAGAAAGAAAGAAAGAAAGAAAGAAAGAAAGAAAGAAAGTCAGTCCCTGGTGCAGCAGGTTTTAGGTGCTGGGGACAGACTGGTGAGCCACACTTTGACCGTCCCTTTCTGACTAGGACTGGAGATGCAATGGTAATGGTGGAGTCTGCAAGCTAACAGTACAGGAAAAACAGAGGCAGTGTGTGCAGGTGGGAATTGCACTGTTAGATGGTTAGATACAGTGGCTGCAGAAAGCCTTGATGAGAGGGTGCAGGTAAGCAAAGACTGGAGGAAGCAAGCTAGGTGGGCAGATACCTGGGGAGAGAGGATTCTGGGTAGAGGTAGCAGAGAGGGCAAAAGACCCTGGGCGGGAACACCCTTGGTGGGTTTTAGGGACAGATGGATCTGATAGAGAGGGTGAGGAAGAAGGAGGAGTATAAGGTGATTCCCTGTCTGCCTGGGTGACCGGCAGATGGTGGAGATGGGAGAGATGGTGACTCCAGGTCTTGACAGCTCAGACAATCACTGTGTCCCTGGCACTCAGCAAGGTGCCTGGTGCATAGGAAGTGCCCCGTGACTGCTGAGTGAATGCATGATGCCATCCCACAGGGGTTTCATGGATCTGTGGGTGTGCATGTGATTGTCTAGAGCCAGAAGGAAGTCAGAAATCCCAGGGACTTCGGTCAGTTGCACTGATCTTGAAAGGACTGCATCTGCCTCACCAAGGCAGGGGCTCACTTGTGAAGCTGCAGTTGGGGGTCCTCAGGCAGCAGGCAACACCTTTCTCCTGTCCCAGGAAGGTCTTCATGTGAGGTGAAACCCAGCTAGTAACTTCCCTAATAGATAACATACCTTGGCCAGTGTGGATACACTCATGTTTGTCATATGATTGAATAAAGGAATCAATGAATTTAGGAGTGGGGGAGAAAAGTAATGAGAAGCCAGTGGCAAAGAGGTGGGCAGGAGGCACTGAGGTTTGCAAACAGGTAACTTGGTCTTGATACTAGAAAAGGGATCCAGGTGTTTGACAGCCTTCAAACTAAGGAGGCCTTCTTTGTTTGTTTGTTTTTTCAGAAAAAGGCTCACTCTGTCGCCCAGGCTGGAGTGCAGTGGTGTGACAACGATGAAAACTTGTCTTTACAAAACATACAAAAATTAGCTGGGCATGGTGGTGCAAGCCTGTAATCCCAGCTACTCAGGAGACTGAGGCAGGAGAATCACTTAAACCCAGGAGGTGGAGGTTGCAGTGAGCCGAGATCATGTCACTGCACTCCAGCCTGGGACAGAGTGAAGCTCTGTCTCAAACAAACAAACAAAAAATTTAATAACATAAAGACTTTCAGTCCAGTCTAAAGATGACTTTCTGGGGAAAAAGAGAAAAAAAAGGTAAAAAAGACTTTCAGTATAATGTTAAGAGGGGGAAAACCCTGTTATTTTTTAAAACACACACACACACAACAGGTTGTAGAATTGTGCATATACCATGATCCTTATTTTGTAAGAGAAAAAAAAAACTAGGGAATATATTAATACATAGCAAAAGATTAGAAAGGACAGAACACAGATAGAACACTAATGTGTTCACAGTCATTGTGCTCTCTGGGTGATGGTAGGATTAAGGAGGATTTTTATGCTTTTTACATTTTTAATGATTTTACAATTTATTTCTTACAATGAACATGTATAACTTTAATAACAATCTGAAAAACATTTTGTGCTAACAAAATGAAAAGCAATTAAGTGAATAAGTCAGTGATCGTTAATTCATTAGAAGTTGTGGGGTTTTTGTTTGTTTGTTGTCAAGAGCCAGGGTTGCCTAGGCTGGTCTTGAACTCCTGGGCTCAAGAGATCCTGCCTCAGCCTCTGGAGCAGCTGAGACTACAGGCATGTGCCACCATGCCGGGGTGTTCTCAACGAAACATTTTAAGGCTAATCTAATTGCCTTTGAACATGTCATTTGTTATTGAAAAAAAATTTTTAAATTTACTTGTCATTGAACTCACTGATAAGCTTTATTATAATATTAGAAAAATAATATCCATTGTTTTTAACCTTTATCAAATTATCCTTGGCACTTGAGCAAGTCCTATTTGCCAAATATTTGAGGGAATGCTTTCTGCTATTAACATTTTATTTTCAATCAATCTATGCACTTGGCAAAGATAATAACGATAATAGACCATATTTTTGTAAAACACTTTATAATTTTGGAAGGCACAATAAGTGCTGGGTACTAGTCTAGGCTCTGAGAATATAGTGAACAAAACAGTCAAAAGTCCTTGTTCTTGCAGGGCTCACATTACACTGGTGCGGGCATACAATAGACAAATGAATAAGATATACAGATGTTGGGGATAATAAGTGCTCTAGAGAAAAATGGAGAGAAGGATAGGTAATGAACAGGGAACTGTTCTTTTAAATCAGTTTGATTACTGTTCAAACAGGAAAACAAAATACGAAGGTGCCTAAAAATTCTATAGCCTGTGGACAATTAACATATTCTTTTTCAGTTCTCAGACATAAAATGATTGAAGATGTACAAGAAAGAATCATTCTAATAACTGATTACATGTCATCTAAATTACAATGTGGTAATTATCAGTTTTACAAACTCATACAATTAGGATGAGTCACAGTGATGTTTTAATTATTCTATACCTGACAGAATTAGATAGTCCTTAAACTTTTTAAGCCTCAGTGTTCTCATCAATAAAATGGGGACAGGTATAGTTCCTAAATCAGAGAGCTGGTTATCAGAATTCAAAGAGAAAATGCATACGTTTAGGAAACGGCGTGTGCGCAATGCATGTGCACAATGTCGACACCGCAGGCCACTGGCAGAGGTCCACTGGACATGGCTGTGTGCTATCTGTATATGATTTCTTCATCCTCACACTATTCTGGGAGGTGTGTAACGTTTATTCCCATTTTCAAGAGGGAACTGAGGCTTTGATAGATAAGTCACCTGCCCAGAACCACATGCTATAAACCCAGGCGGTCCAGCTCCAAAAAACTGCTCTCAGCTGTGACTCTTGTTTGTGCCTGCTTGCTAATGGACTGCAGAAGCCCTCCTGGCCTCAGTTTCTCCCTTTAGGAGGCTGACAGCAGATGCCTCTCACCCTATCCTCTGAGTACTTCCAGGGCAAGGGCTTCAGACAATGGTCCTCTGAAGGTATCTGGCTTATTATTCCTAAAGCCTGACAGTAATGCCTGCATCCCCGTCACGTTCCCCGCTGGCTGTGTTCCAAATCCTGAGCGAAGCAGGAGACTCAAGCCTAATTAGTTCCTGATTAACTCCTTTGGGAAGATGAGGAGTGAGGATTTTGGAAGACACAGCGATGTGACTCCTAGTGGGTGAATGGGGAAGGGGAGGGGGAAGATACAGAGGAAGAAGAGGAGAGAGGGAGATTCCGTGTAGGAGTCCCCAGGTGGCAGCTCATCCTGTCTGTCTCACCAGGTGTACCCTGGCACCATGTGGACATGTTTCCTCATCTGAGATTCCTCCCCCATCCCTGTTCTGGGCAGCTGGGCCACAGGTGGCCAGGGACCAACATGGGTGTGAACTGGATACTGCTTTCTTCCCATCACTCCTGCCCGCCTACCCGCTCCTTGCCACCTCCAGGATCCCAGCATCCTCCCCTATCCCCGGGGCCTATGCCCTGCTCTGCTCTGGGTCTGAGGTCCCAGCCACACAGACTGGAGCAAATCCCTTCCTGGGGACACGCTGCTCTGAAGTTTGAACCTCTCAGTCAATCACTGGCTCCATTTCCTCCCCGACATCCTTCATTTCTGGTGCCTCGTGGCCCAGTCGCCTGGACGAATACATCACAGTCTGCGAGGAATCAAGCCTCAGACCTCTAGGCTGTCTCCCTGGTGCTTCTTGTTGCCTGTCTGAACTGTCACCATCCGTGTGTCCAAGCCACCTGACAGCCTGATGGCTCCTCAGGGAAAGCAATCCTACACCCGGGAGTGGAGGGAGGTGTTCAGTTCCCTTGTACAGAGCTGGAGCAATGGGCGGGTGCCCCTCTCTGGGGCAGCAGACACCAGCCAAGGGCAAGGAGGAAAAGGGTGCACCTTACAGTCAGATGCAGCCTTTTCACCCTGGAGAGAGATGGGAGGTAGCAGGGGAGAACTGGGCTGGGCGGTAGAGAGCCTTGGAGAAGGGAGTGTCTGAGAAAGGGTGGGCCCTAACGAGAAAGTTTTGCTTTGCAATTAAATGTCAACAGCTTGGGGAATTCAAAGGCCTCCTTAGAGGGGGCTGGGAGCACCACTTCAGATTCAGAGGCACTCAATCTCAGCATCTACTGGTGCTGGACACCTCATGACACCTGCAGCCCACCACAATTGACCACTGGCTGCGTGCCAGGCACCAGGCTACATACCCCCACAGCATCATCTCATTTAATCCTCCCAATTCACCTTCCCCATATTCCAGATGGGGAAACTGAGGCTCAGAGAGATTCGTGTCTTGCTTAAGGTTGTACAGCCAGGAAGTCAGCCAAGCCCACCTTTTGGTTCCAAAGCCCTTAAACATCCCGCTCACAACAGACTCCTGCTTACTTTCAGATGAGGAAACTGAGGCACAGGGTGGTGAAGTCTCTCGTTCTGGCAGAGCAGTTATGATGTTTGAGGAGTGAGTCCAGAGCGGCATGCTCTCGGCAGGTGCCCATCGGAAATCGTGGCTCAAGACTAAGGATCCCTGAACCCCTGCCTCTCACACCAGTTACTTGTGCCCTCCCTTTCCCAGCCTGCGCCCGGCCACCCACGCCGGCACCCGCCCGAGATGGAGAGGGCAGCCCCTGGTCCTCACCGCTCTCCAGCCTCCAGACAGCGGAGCCCGATAGGGAGAGAGGAAGGGCAGCGAGAGTCAGCCGGGGCTGGGGTGGGGTGGGCCCTGCCCCCGGGTGGGGGGTGGCGGAGCCACTCAGCGCTGTGCAGCCAGCCTGAGCTGCCGCCTCGCTTCGTACTCAGCCTCGTGTCCCTCTGACAGCGCAAGGGAAAGTCTGCCCCAAACGGGGAGAAGGTTCGGAGGGCGCGCTCTCTCTCCCACGCTCAGTGCTGAGACAGAGGCACGGAGACAGGGGCATACCCCAGGCGACCTGCTCGTCGAAGGGTCAAACTTCCTAGCTCAAAGGGGTGGGGGTAGGTTCAAACTCCAAACTCCGCGAAGCCCCAGCCCCTTTCCTCTCCCACCCCGGCCGAGAGTGCGCCCTAGTTTTCCCTTCTTGGTTGAGTTGTTCAGGGGTCCCCAAAACCGAGGGCGAGGAGCTGGGGAGGCTGTCTTGGGTTCCCCAAACGGGGTGGATGCTCGTCGGGGACTCGAGTCAGGCAGAAACCCTGGATACCTCCCCTTCCCCGAGGTCCGAGGGCGCGATCAGGGTCAGCCTCGGCTCGCGCAGATCCCGGTGGCCAGCCCAGGGTCGAGGGTCCGGGGGAGACCTGGGATCCCACTCCGTTCCGAGTGCGCTGCGGTTCCGTTCCAGACCGCGCATCCGCCCGCCCCGCGCACCGAGGCTCCGCGCGGCGCGCCCCCGGGTGTGTCGTTCGCCGGTACCGCCGCAGAGCGCGGGGGAAGGGGGCCGGGACCCCCCGCCCGCCCCTCCCCCGCGCCGCCCGGCCCCACGCCTCTTACTCGGCTTTGCTGCAGCGCTCCGCTCCGTGCGCTGCAGTGCCGGCTCCAGCTTCGGCTCCAGCTCGGGTTCCCGCTCCGGCTCCGGCTCCGGCTCCCAGTCCGGTTCCCGCTCGGAGGCCACTGCGCTCGGGCTCGGGCTCGGGCGTCTCGGGGGGCGCGCCGCTACGCTTCGGCCTGCTGGGCGCGCAGGGGCGGGGCCGGGCGAGCCGGGCGAGCCGGGCCGACCCGCCGTCCGCGATCCCGGGCCGAGGCAGCAGCAGCAGCGGCGGCGGCTTCCCAGGCCCCGGCCCCGGCCCCGGCCCTGGCCCTGCCCTGCTGCAGCCCCGCCCGGCCGCCCGTCGTCCCCGCGCCGCCGCCCACGCCACCGTCACCGGCTCCGGCCCCCCTCGGCGGCGGCGCGGCTCCCGGGCCTCAGCACCGCGGCGCCGCGGCCCGGGTCACTCCGATATGGGGGGCGCGGGTGCGGGGGAGGGCCGAGCCGCGCCCCTTTGCGCACAGCCAGCCCGACACCCACACAGCAGCAGGCGGGGCAGGGCGGCGAGGAGGCCGGGAAATGCGGGAGGCCGACGCTCTGGTCAGACGTGTGAAGAGGACACACAGGCGTGTGTAGGGAATGACACACGGACGGCAGCGAGGAGCCACTGACACGTGCAGAGAAGGGTAGATAAACGAGGTGTCAGGGAAGGACAGCCAGACAGGTTGGACCGAGGCTAGGCTGGGCATTTGAGCAGGGGACCCCTGTCGCGGGCAAAGAGCAAAGGGGCGGGATGGAGAGGGGGACCCAGCGTGGCTGGGCCGCTGGAAGGGGCAGGCGAGCCTGGCAGGGCTTCCCGCTCGCGGTTGCTGGCAGGTGAGTTTTGTGATTCCAGCTAGGCCTGGCCCAAACCTTCCTTTGGAGCCACCAGCAGGCCTGTTTCCTTCACCCCGTCACCCTCCCTGTGCCCCCGTTCCCCGCTGCCCAAACCTCAGGGCGTAGAGCTCAGCCCTGGCAGGTGGAAGCCGGCCCCGAGGGGATGCCTGGCTCAGGCCGGGGTTCCAGGCTTCCAGGACCTGCTCTGTCCCCACCCTGCTTTGGGGCCTTGGACGAATCCCAGCCCATCTCTCAGGCCTCCCTGTTCTCATTAGGATATTGCTCCCAATGATTGCACTCCCAATGATTGTCACCCCTACTGTGTTGGGGTGCTCGCCAGCGTGGAGGAGTTATTTAACCTCCGCCACTCGCCTGGGAGCGCCAAGAGGGCAGCGTCTGGGTAGGGCTGCAGGGGTCTGCACAGAGTGGGCACTCAGTGAATTTGCTGCAGGAATTGATGAAATGTGTTGTTGCTAACGCTCTCTGAACCACTGCTGTTGATGAGGAAACTGGGGCTTGGGAGGCAAGGGGAGTCAAAAGCTGGGTTTGTTTCAAAACCCAGAGGCTTGTCCCTGGCCGGAAAGTGGTTCTCAAAAATAAAGCATGGTGACAAAGGGCTGAACATGTTGATGCTAAACCTTGGGGAAGCAGTGAAGCCATGGGGATGGTGTGGAAGGGAAAGTTGGCCAGGGACTGGCCTTGCAGGGAGGATGGGGCAGAGCAGGCTCCAGTAGAGAAAACAAACCTCACTCCACCCCAGTCCTGCCAGTCATCACGTCTTGGGCTTCCCTGGGGCCAGGCAGGGGAAGCTGCGTGGTCTAGGGCTTGGGTGCCTAAGGACATCTCCCAGCCTCCTCTGGTAACTGTTCATTCTGGGCTCTGCTCCCTGCACTGCTTACCCCCCGCCCCCCCACTCCCCGCCCTCCTGCAGACTGGGGCTGTCATGGGGGCATCAGCTCTGAGTAAGGGATGAGGCTAGAATAAAGGGAAACAATTCTCAGAGAACTGAGGAAGGGGACCTGAGAGACCCTTTGTCCAACCTCATGCATTTATTTTATGAATGAACAAATGAAGGATCAGAGAAAGGAGGGGATAGGCTAGGGTCAAAGAGGTAGGATTGGAGACTCTACAACTCCCAAGCTAGGGCTGTGCCCACGGTATAACCTTGATCTCTCTGAGGACACCTGCTGACCCTTCCAGGATGGATATTCTAGTTGTTGAGTGATTTTGCCTGTAAGCTGCCCCCTTTGGCAAGACTCTGTGTGTGTGTGTGTGTTGTGGGGGTGGGGGGCTGGGGGTAGGTGTGTGTGGCACACTTTGAGTGAGTCCTTGTGGAAGGTCCTAGCCCTAAAGAGTTAATTCCCTTCCACTCCCCTATTTGTGCGTCACTGGCCTGGCAAATCTGGCTTGTTCCTCAGACTGGAACCAGGACTGTTTTCCAGTGGTGTTGGGTGTAGCTTCAGGGAGCTGGCTTATGACGGCGTGCCTACCAATCTCTGTGTGTCTATGTATCCATCCACAAATATATATTAGTGTGGCGCACTTGGAAAACACCAAAAGGAGAAAGAAGAAAAGAAAAAGCAGTCATTGTGAATATTGAGGTTTCCTGTTTTCCTTTCTTTTTACTTGTGTAACTCTACAAGTGTCCTTAACTGGAGTGAGCTTGCTGACTGATATCTCCTCTCCTATGTCACACTTTTAGTGGCTACCTAGCATGGGATCAGATGGTTGTATTGCACATATTTTTTTAACTGATCCCCTATTTCTGAGCATTTAGTTTGTTTCCATTTTTCATACTTCTAAACAACACTGCAACGGGCATCTTCATGGGGAGGCTTGTGCATGCCCATGACTATCCTTTATGTCTCTAGGGATGTCATAGCTTTGAGGCTTTCTTCCATGTAGGGTCAGATTTGCAGAAGGGGCATCTATTGGGTACTAGGGAGGCACAGTGGTGTTAAGTGTTTGCTTGGCCGAGGGATAGGTAGGGATGCTGGAGGGAGGAGTCTGAGGGAAATCAGGAAGTGAGATCTCAGGACAGTGAGATGCCCAGAGAATCCCCAAGTGCTGGGCTTTGGGGCTTGCCCTAGAGTGTGCTTCATGTTACCCCAGCCGCTCACAGGGAATCCCAAAAAACGTCTTTTCTGTTTGCAAAGAACAGGATCCATGATGTCATTCATCCCAAACAGAGCCCATGGCATGGAGATGTTGGAAGGGTCTCTTGGGCCTGATCAGCTCGTACCTCCCTACCATCTTTCCTTCTTTGAAATGTCTTTGCTTTACCCCCTTACATATTACCCAGTCTCATATATTCCTTTATAGCAATGTAAGAACGGCTTAACACAGCCAGGCTGCCCCTTCTGTCTTCCCTTAGGAGGGAAGCCTCTCTTTTAGGACCCTGGGCTAGGTCTCCAGGAGCTGAAGTATAAAAGACAGCCTCTCCTCTCCTACCTCCAGGGGCCTTTCTGGGGAAACTTATTTCTGGGGCTTCTTGAAGATCTATATTCAGGTTAGAGCTTATTTCAGGGTAAGTGGCTGAGCGCTGAGCAGGGACTGGGTATAGAACTTTCTGCTCCTGCCCTCAGCCTAGTCCTGACATCTCCTTAGAGAGGCCTGACAATGTGTTATGCTACATGCAGCATTTAATTCCATCCTCCCAACATCCTGACAAGGTGGGTAATATTTTCTTTATATTTCTTTTTTTTCTTTTTTTTTTTTTTTTGAGATGGAGTCTCGTTGTGTCACCCAGGCTGGAGTGCTGGAGTGCAGTGGCGCGATCTCAGCTCACTGCAAGCTCCGTCTCCCGGGTTCACGCCATTCTCCTGCCTTAACCTCTCCGAGTAGCTGGGATTACAGGCGCCCACCACCACGCCCGGCTAATTTTTTTATATTTTTAGTAGAGATGGGGTTTCACCGTGGTCTCCATCTCCTGACCTCGTGATCCGCCCGCCTCAGCCTCCCAAAGTGCTGGGATTACAAGCGTGAGCCACCGCGCCCAGCCTATTTTCTTTATATTTCACATGCAGCAGTGAGGTTTATGGCACTCAAGTAACTTGTTCAAGGACACATAGCTAATTAGAAGCAGAACCCAGATTTCCACCTAAACCTGCCCCAAACAAGTTAGGCCAACCTGGTGCAGCCAGGTGGGTGGTGTTGCCAGTCACCAAGGAACAGAACGCTAGAAGGGAATCAAATGTGAGAAAGGAGAATATGAGTTTGATTATACACATGTTCAATTTCAGGAGTCATCGGCAGGCAGCAGAACTCTGAGAGAAGTCCAGGTCACAAAGACAATCTAAGGACTGAACCCTAAGCCTAGGCAGGACTGATCCATCCATCCACCCACCTATCCATCCACTCATCTATTCTCCTATGGGTCCACTTATCTTTCTCCATCCTCTTATGATCTATCCATTTATCCACCCATTCACCCATCTGTCCTCCCACTTATCCACCTAGGCCTCTTCCCATCTTTCAATCCTTCCTTCCTTCCTTCCTTCCTTCCTTCCTTCCTTCCTTCCTCCCTTCCTCTCATCTAACCACCTCCCCATCCTCCTACACATGCATTTATTCTTCCTCCCATTCACCCACTCCTCATCTATCCATTCAAACTCCCATCACCCATCCACTTACCCCATCTGCATCTATCCACCCATATGTCCCATGTATACTTACTGATGCTCACTACAGGCCAAGAACTCTGCTATGAACTGGTGAAAAAAAAAAGGATATGGAAAACAAGGTCCCTGCCCTCTAGGAGCTGACAATGTATTAAAAGAAGCAGATGTATAAACAAATGATCCCAGAACAATATATTTTCTGTGCCAGATGTGTGCTCAAAGAAAGAACATTTAACCCAATCTGTGGAGGTCAGAAAAGGCCTCTTTGAGGGTGTGCTTCTTGAGTTGAGCTTAAAGTTCAGTCAAGATTTCATCAGATGAATGGGATGCAGTGAGTGAGATGTTCCAGGAGAGGGAATAGCTTATGTGTACAATGATGGAATAGGTGTCGAGAGACCAAGGTGATTCCAGGGACACAGGTAACTCAGAACATTGGGAGCAAAGTTGAGTGTGAATGAATGGTGTGTTATGAGGAAAGACAGGAAAGGTGGGTCATAAAGGCCTTGAATGATAGGGCAAAGGCCTTGGGAGCCATATAAGGGCTTTAAGAGGGGTGGCATGGTCAGGTTGTTGTTTTAGAAAGATCTCTCTGCTGCATAGAAGATGAGTTGGGGTATGTGGGTGCAGGGGGGATCAAATGGTCCAGCCTCTGCAGAGTGAGGACTTAGGATTCTCTGGGCCCAGCCTCTTGGGTCAGCCCAGGCCCCCACATTGTTTTCATGTGCATTCATCGTTCTCAGAGAAGGTGGAACTCATGAGCCTGGCAAAAACCCTGAAGGTGTTCCCTATGTCCTCACAGGTAAGGTTAAACAGGATAACTGATGTAAACATTTGGCACAGTGCCTTGTATATACTAAGGGCTCAATAAATGGTAGCTGCTGTTATTCATTCATTGCTCTATTTAATAAGCATTTATTGAGTGCCTGGTTATACTGGATCCTACAGTAAGTCCTGAGGATGAGAAAGACGGGATGACACAGACAGAGCTTGAAAAATGAGAGTAATTCAAGTAAAGCTATTTCAGAGGCTTGTTGTCAGGATCGAATGTAATAATACATGCAAAGTGTTTGGTACAGTTCCTGACACACAATAACGTCTCAATAAATGTTGCCCACACATGTTGAATGTCTATTTGTACAAGAGCAAAGAAAAAACATTTCTTATGCCTTTTCTATTTGTTTGTTGCTCCCCTGGCCACAGGACTAAGACATCTTTGGTTACAAAAATAGATTTCAGTGTTCAGAATAATGTCAGCTGCCAGACTGACAGTTTTTGGATGTTGCATTTGAGTCTAATTTAAAAGTTTAGAAAAATAGTGTTGGCATCTCCTGAACTCAAGCACTTACATGAATTATTAACAAGAGTTAATGCAGATAAAAATACCCACGTGCAACCTGTGATCATCTTTATTTTCCTGACCAAGAATGAATGAACCCGAACATCCACTGGAGGGTAAATTGTGGTACAGTCACAGGATGAGAACATTCCACAGCAATGAAAGTGAACACATTGACAACTACAAGCAAACATATGAATAACTTACAAACACAGGGTTGAGCTAAAGAAGCCAAATGCTGTATGATTCCATTTATATAAAGTTCCAGAGCAGGAAAAGCAGATCCATGGTACTGGAGCTCAAGCAGTATTTACCTTTGGGGCAAGGTAGTGACTAGAAGTGGGGGACTTGCTGGTAATGCTGTTTCTTGATCTGGGTGCTGGGTACGCAGGTGTATTTTATTTGTGAAAATTGACAGAACAGTACACTTCTGTGCATTGTAATGTATGTATGTTATACTTTTCTAAAAAGAGTGTCTTATCTTTATGGATTTGCCCAGCCAAGGCAAGCGTGAAGCTTGAAGATGGAGGAGGAATTTGGGGTTCCAGGCAGAAGGGGCAAAGGGAAAGGAACTAATATTTATTCAGTCTATGGGAGAACTTTCTTTCCAGGCTTAGTAACAAAAATAGTTTCATTTCTTCCAAAAACAGTTTTTATTCTTTTTGTTTATTTTAAACTATTGCTTGAATCACTCCCTGATTAAAAAAAAAATGGAGACGAATGTATGTCTCCTTTGCCTCTGTTTACTCACTTGTTAAATAAAACATTATACTATGTATGCATTTTTGGAAGAAAATGGTGTATAAATAAACAAAAATGGTGCAAAAAGCATTTGTAGAAAACCTATGTGTGTGAGAGACATTTCCACAGTTCATTTCAGAGGACAAAGGGGAAAAGGCCATGGTTCAGGAGGGGTAGTGACTGGCCTGGCCCCTAGTAGATACCCAATACTCTTGTGAAGCACTGGGCAGCAGGGGGATAGGGAGGGAACGCAGGGGGCCATGTGAGGCCTCTGCCTCCTTTAAGTTCCAGAAAGCATGGAGATGTTCTGGACCGGCTTGGGCTCTGGGTCTAGAGGATTTGAAGACCTGAGTTCAAATCCCCCTTCTGCCATTTACTTGCTGTGTGTTCTGGAACAAATCATTTGTCCTTCCAGAATGTCATTCCAGCAGATGAGGTCACCCTCATGCATTTCCTGGGACCTGGGTCTTCTTGACAGCATCTCCAGCCTGCGGTCCCTGCTGCTAAAGTGGCCAGTGCAGTGTAACTGGGGACTTTCAACCATGCCTGCCTCCCACCCTCCCTCCCTCACCTTCCCTCCCCTCCCTTTCTTCCTCCCTCCCTCTTCCCTTCCTTCCTCCCTCCCTCCCTTCCCCTCATCTTCCCTCCCCTCCCCTCCATACTCCCCTCACCTTCCCTCCCCTCCCCTCCTCCTTCCCTTCCCTTCCCCTCCCCTCCTCCTCCCCTTCCCTCCCCTCCCTCCTCCTTCCCCTTCCCTTCCCTCCCCTCCTCCTCCCCCTTCCCTTCCCTCCCCTCCTCCTCCCCCTTCCCTTCCCTCCCCTCCTCCTTCCCCTTCCCTCCCCTCCCCTCCTCCTTCCCCTTCCCTCCCCTCCTCCTTCCCCTTCCCTCCCCTCCCCTCCTCCTTCCCCTTCCCTTCCCTCCCCTCCTCCTTCCCCTTCCCTTCCCTCTCTTTTCCAGACAGAGTCTTGCTCTGTCGGCTATGCTGGAATCCTGGAGTGCAGTGGTGCGATCTGGGCTCACTGCAACTCCACCTCCCGCATTCAAGCCATTCTCCTGCCTCAGCCTCCTGGGTAGCTGGGATTACAGGAGCACAGCACTATACCTGGCTAATTTTTGTATTTTTAGTATTTCACTATGTTGGCCAGGGTGCTCTCAAATTCCTGGCCTTAAGTGATCCACCCACCTCAGTCTCCCAAAGTGCTGGGATTACAGGCGTGAGCCACCTGCCCAGCTCCTGCCTCTCTTTTCTGTCCTGGTGCTCTCTCCCAGAGTTCCTGGTGACTCTTGGGAACTCAAGAATGTCTCCACGTCACCTGCACACATCCACAACACTCAGAGGAACAGGGAATCCCTGAACCCAATGTGATGGCTGCGGGGAGGGGGCTCCACTTCCCCTGTGTCTGCTTCTGTTAGGCAGGCACCAGGAGCCTGAGTCTCTCTGCTATTCATTTTGAGCTGGCCATGATGGACCTGAAATGCTATGGGGAAGTCATTCCAAGGAGAACATTAATCGTGTCACCTTAAGGCGGTCTAGCACGTGAACAAGCAACCCTCCTGGCCTGGAGCAGATGAGCTTTTGCACATGGGGAAAGGCAGGGTGGCCTGATGGGCAGTGGAGACTCATGAATTAGGTTCTGTGGGGAAGAAGTTGTTTTCTCAGCCTCTCTGCTTGGATTATTGCTGTGTTCATTTTCACTGTTACACAATGTACATTCTGCACCCGAAAGCAGGGCACAGGCTGGCCTCACTATAACCTCTCTTCAATTCAGACTCTTGAAAAAAAGACACCTCTCCACACTGCAGCCTCCGAGCTTCCTTAAATCAAGCCACACCCTTGCTAGAACGCTTTAGGGACTTTCCATTGCTGCAGAATCAAGTCCACGTGGCCTTGTAGCAAGATAGTCAAGGTCCTTTCTGATCTAGTTCCTGCCCAGCCTCTAGGTTCTATTCTAGCCACTCTCCACCTCAACTCCTGGGCTCTAGCACCTCTAATGCCCATAACCCCTTCTCTGGAGGTTTTTCTGACCTTGACTCCCTGCAGGTTGAATGAGTAGCTTCCTCATCTGAGGTCCCATAGCACACCTCACATTTCAAAATGATGGAAATCACATACGATTTTCTTTTGTGTTTGTGCATACTTGCCTCCCTGTTTGTGAGCCTTTGGAGGGCAGAAACTGAGTCCTGCCCTCCAAAGGACTGTGGACTTCAATACTGTGTCCCTAGCTTGATGTGTGGTTCAGGGCTCTAGAAACATTTGCTGCAAAAATGGAGCTGGATCATAAAGATACCAGTGATTGCGCTGGAACGGGAGGCTGCCTCTAGAGGTCCTTCAGGTGTGTAGGCCTGTCTACCCTTGTGCTAAATGGCTCCAACCTGCTTGCATTAATCCTTTCTCTCCTCCTGTCACTTCCAGCTCTCCTCCTCCTTCCGTTTGAGATATCCAAGCTTCACAGAAGAACTGAAGTTTTCTAGAGAGAACAATATCCATGATTGCTAAATAAATAAGCCACATTCATGGCCAATTCAGCAAAACCAGGTTTGGTGGGAATGACTTCATTCTTACCAGGATGTTGCTGGCTGCCTGGAAGTCCTTTAAAAGACAAAATAAAACACCCTTTTAAGATAATTTTAGACTTACAGAAAAATTATAAAAATAATTTAGAAAGTTCATGCATACCCTTCACCCAGCTTCCCCTAATGTTCACAACTTATGGAACCACAGCACAATGGTCAAAACCAGGAAATTAACACTAGTACATGCTATTATTGTACCTTATGCAAATTTCACCAGTTTCTCTCTAGTGTTCTTTTTCTGTTTCAGGATCTGATTCAGGATCCCACATTGCTCGTAGCTGTTGTGTTTCCTCAGATTCTTCCAATTTGTGGCAGTTCCTGATTCTTTCCTTGCTCTCACAGCCTCTGATGAGTCGTGATCAGTTCCTCAGAAGCTTTCTGTTTCTAGCTCCTGGTTGGCTTCTGGGTGATTGAAGTTCCTGGAGGCCTTCCTGTAGGATGGGCTTGGAATGAGTGCTTCTTTTTCTTTCCTCCTCTCATTCTCCTTTCTTCCCTTGGGATTTTCCAGAGCAAGAGTCAGTTAGAGAGGAATGCATGGTGAGGAGGTGATTAGTGTGTCTTGACCTTGGGTGTTCATCTCACTGTCAGAGTTCTGGCTCCCATCTGCAGTTGATTATGCAATTAGCCATGCATGTTGACCTCAGGATAGCTGCAGACTCCTTCTTGCTCCTCCTTCACTGCCTACCTTTCTCCATTCCTCCCTCTCCCAGTCATCTCCTTTGGTTGCAGGTTAGAGGAGGCGCCAAGCCAGTTAGGCCTGGTGTACACAATTCCTTGGAGTCATGTGCTCTGAGACATCTCTGGCCGGCCTGCTGGGGGACATGGGAAGTGGATTTGGGAAGGGGGTCTGTTTGCTGAGTCTTACAGCCCTGTTGCATGCACTTATGGGGTCATGTGGCCCATGAGGTTAGAGACAAGTGCAAGGGACTGGGAGAGAAGTCAGCTGTGGTAAAAAAAGGTCCATCAGCTGAGTCCCATCACATTCAGAAAGTCATCCTCCAATAAGCCTGGGCCTTTCTGAGGGACAATGGAAGAAGAGGTGAGAACCAATTCAAATTAATTCATTAATTCATTCAAATATTAATTCATCATTAATTTGACTGCAACAAGCCCTAGTTGGTTGTTATTTATTATTATTGTTTTTGTTTTTGCTATCATGATTTTGTAGTTGTTAGGTATGCGGACATAGGATGAATCAGGTGCAATCCGTGCCCTCAGGGTGCTCAGAGAGAGACAGACCACAGAGGATCTCAACCACGTGACAAGGGCTCTGTTGGAGGGGTATGTTAAGTTTGTGGTAACAGGGAGAAGGAGTGACTTAGTTGTGACAAGGATGGGCAGTGGATGGGGCAGGTGGTGCTAAAGGATTTAGAAGGGTTAGGCAGGCAAGTAGGGAGGGGACTGGTGCTCCAGGAAGAGGGAAGAGCATTTGCAAAGGCCTGGAGAGGAGAGGGCCTATGGCTTCTTGGAAAGGCTGCAAACTCCCCACTGTCTCACTCCTTCATTCATTCATCCGTCCACTTGCTCTGGGCCAGGCACTGTGCTGGGCATAGGAGCCATTAAGGTGAGGCCAACCTAGCTCTGCCTTAGGGTCTCAAAGTCAGAGCAGGGAGACAGACAATTATTACAAGAGCAGAACTATACATGGATGCCTTGCAGAGGAGGGAGGATGGTACTATGGTCTAAATGTCTCCCCAAATTCATTTGTTGGAACTTAATCCCCATTGTTGTGGCATTAAGAGGTAGGTCTTTTGGAAAGTGATTAACTCAAAAGAGCTCCGCCCTCATGAATGAATTAGTGCTTTATTAAAGGACTGGAAGGAACCAGCTTAGGCCCTTTTTGCATTTTTGTTTTCTGCCATGTGAGGATGCAGCAAGGAGGCCCTCACCAGACGCTGAATGCCGTGCCTTGGTCTTGGACTTCTCAGCCTCCAGAACTATGAGGAATACATTTCTGTTGTTTATAAGTTACCCAGTCTATGTTTTGTTATAGCAGCACAAAAGGCCTAAGACAGATGGTCAGGGAAGTCTTCTTAGAGGAGATCTTTGAGGTTTGACTTGAGGAAGAGTCGGGCAAGTGAAGAAGCAGGGATGGCCACTCTTTACAGGGAGAATAGCATGTGCAAAGGCCCAGATCACTTGTTCAGTCATTGGTTACTTGTTTATTCACTCATTCATTGTATTCATTTATTTAACAAGTATGTAGTGAATGCCAGTTATGCATTTAAGTGTCTATACTATGCACAGAGACTACAAAGTGAATAATTGGGGTGCTTTCAACCTAAGAGTGTTTCAGTCAGCTTAGGCCAAGTTATGTTGTGGTGACAAACAAACCCCAAATATTGGTAGCTTATGACAATGCAGGTTTATTTTTAGCTCATGTTATATGCTCATTGCTGGTGGCAGAGAGAAGAGACATAGTAGAACCATACATTGGTTCTTAAAGTTTCTGCTCTGGGGTGGTATGAGTCTCTTCCACTTACATTTTATTTGACAGGATGAGTCACATGACCAAGCTTGACGTCAGTGCATCAGGGATACAAATCCTCCCACAGAGAAGGGCAGCAAATATTTTGACCAATAACACACTCTACCGTATGTCTGAGTAAAGGCTAATAACTCAGTCTAACTAGAATGTATGGCATGAGGGTGGCTACAACAATAAAGAGATTAAGAAGTCAAGGAGAAGCTATATCATGTAGGGCCTTGGGTACCAGGCTAAAGAGTTTGGGTTCCGTCGATTGTCAGTGGAGAGCCACTGAAGATATGAAAAGTTCTGTTGAGTTTTAAGCAAGGGAGAGTAAGATCTTATTTATGCTTTAGAAAAATCCTTTCAGTAGCTTCAGGAAAATGCCTGGGGGTAGGGGGATTGAGGCTAGAAATAAGAAAACCAATTGAAAAGTTGTGGGAATACCAGAGTAGAGCGAATGCTCAAACTAAGGTTGGAATCGTAGAGAAGGAGAGGGCTTCTAGAGCTGTTAAGAACAGAATCAAGGGAATTTCATTAGTACATTGTTCAACAGGTATTTTAGAAACAAATAATGAACGAGACCAGGTGTGGTGGCTCAGGCCTGTAATCCCAGCACTTTGGGAGACCAAGGCGGGTAGATCACTTGAGGACAGGAGTTCGAGACTAGCCTGGCCAAACACGGTGAAACCCCGTCTTTACTAAAAATATAAAAATTATCCAGGCATGGTGGTGCATGCCTGTAATTCCAGCTACTCAGAAGGCTGAGGCACGAGAATCCCTTGAACCTGGGAGGTGGAGGCTGCAATGAGCCAAGATCACGCTACTGCACTCCAGCCTGGGTGATGGAGTGAGACTCTGTCTCAAAATAAAAAAAAAAAAAAGAGAATAAAAAGAATAAATGAATAAGTAACAGAGTGCACTTGATCCTTGTACATCAATAAAGTGACCAATAAATTGATCCCTTATACAATGAGACAGACCCTGATCAAATTTTTTTATTATTTTCAAATTTTATTGATGACTTTCAAAAGTTTACTTTTAATTTACATATGGTAACATTCTTTTTTTTGGAGTACAGATTTATGATTTTGACAAATGCATGGACTTGTGTAACCACTACCACAATTAAGATATTCAGCAGTTCCATCACTCTAAAAGTCTCTCTAATGCAGCTTCTCTTTGTTAGTCCAATCCTCCCTTCTCCCCAACTGTTGGAAACCTTGATATGTTCTCTGTTGCTACAGTTTTGCCTTTGCAGAATATTGTATAAATGGGATCACACAGTATGTAGTCTTTTGAGTTTAACTTCTTTCAAATGGCATAATGCCTTTGAGATTCACCCAAGTTGTTGCATGTATCAGTGTTTCTTTCCTTTTTACTGCTTGATAATGTTTCATTGTATGGCTGTGCCAGAGCTGGTTTATCCAATTTTCTTAGTCCATTTGGGCTATATAACAAAATGCCATAAACTGTGTGGCTTATAAACAACAGAAATGTATTTATCTCAGTTCCAGGGGCTGGCAAATCTAAGATAAAGGCATCAGCATATTTGGTAGATTGAGTGTCTGGTGAGGGTCCACTTATTGGTTCAAAGACAGCACCTTCTAGCTATATCTGACATGGTGGATGGGGATCTTCTGGGGCCTCTTTTGTCAGGACACTGTGTTAGTCCATTCTTTTTTTTTTTGTTTGAGACGGAGTCTCACTCTGTCACCCAGGCTAGAGTGCAGTGGTGTGATCTCGGCTCACTGCAACCTCTGCTTCCCGGGTTCAAGCAATTCTCCTACCTCGGCCTACTGAGTAGCTGGGGTTACAGGCGTGCAGCACCATGCCTGGCTTATTTTTCTATTTTTAGTAGAGATATGGTCTTACCATGTTGGCCAGGCTGGTCTTGAACTCCTGGCCTCAAGTGATCCACCCACCTCCCAACACCATGTTGGCCAGGCTGGTCTCGAACTCCTGGCCTCAAGTGATCCACCCACCTCCCAAACTGCTGGGATTACAGGCATGAGCCACTGCGCTCGGCCTTTGTCCATTGTTGCATTGCTATAAAGAAATACCTGAGATTGAGTGATTTATAAAGAAAAGAGGTTTTATTGGCTCATAATTCTGCAGACTGTAGAGGAAGCATAGTGCTGGCATCTGCTCAACTTCTGGGAAGGCCTCAGGAAGCTTTTACTCATGGTGGAAGATAAAGCAGGAGAAGGCACATCACATGGAAAAAGTGTGTGTGGGGGAATGCCACATACTTTTAAACAACCAGATCTCACATGAACTCAGAGTGAGAGCTCACTTATCACCAAGGGGATGTGCCAAGCCATTAATGAGGGATCCACCTCCACCATCCAAATACCTCACACCAGGCCCCACTTCCAACACCGGAGACTGTATTTCAACATGAGATTTGGAAGGGTCACATATTCAAACCATATCAGGCACTGACCCCATTCATGAGCGGTCTGCCTTCATAATTTAATCCCACCCCAAAGTCCCCACTTCCAAATACCCATGCACCGGGGATTAGGTTTCAACATATAAATTTTGGAAGGATAGAAACATTCAGACCATAGCACCCCTCACCAGTTGAGGGACATTTTGTTGTTTCTGGTTTTGGTGTTATAACTTTATAAGAAACTGCCAAACTGTTTTGTAAAGTGGTTTTACCATTTTGCATTCCCATTAGCAATGAATGAGTGCTCCAGTGGCTCTGCACTTGGTATTGTCAGTTTTTTCCCCATTCTAGTAGGTATGTAGTGGCATGTCATTGTGGTTTCAATGCGCATTTCCCTAATGAGTAATGATGCTGAGAATCTTATGCTTATTTGCCATCCATATATCTTCTTTATTTATGCTTATTTGACATCCATATATCTTCTTTAGTGAAGTGTCTGTTCAAGTATTTTGCCCATTTTTAACTTGGGTTGCTTATTTTCTTACTGTTGAGTTTGAGAGTACTTGCTATAATCTGTATATCCTTTGTCAGGTATATGACAGTCCATAGCTTTTCTTTTTATTCTTATAATTTTAATTTTGCTCTTTTTAGAGCAAAAGTTTCTAGTTTTAATGAAATCTGACTTATAAATTGTTTCTTTTCATGAATTAAATTCTTGATGTCATCTGCAAGAACTCTGCCTAACTGTAGGTCATGAAGATTTTACCTATATTTTATTTTAAAAGTTTTAAAGTTTTTATATTTTATATTTAGGTCTATGATTCTTTTTGAATTAACTTTTTGTATAAAATTAACATACAGGTCAAACATTTTTTTTCCTGCATATGGATGTCTAATTGTTTCAGCATTGTTTATTGAAAATTCTGTCTTTTCTCCATTGAATTATTTTTTCATCTTTGTCAAAATTCAATTGATCTTATTTGTGGATCTATTTCTGAACTCTTTATTATATTCCACATAGATATATAGACAGATAGATACATAGAATGTGTCTCTCCTTTTGTCAGTACCATACTGACTCGATGACTGTAGCTTTATAAGAAGTCTTGGAATCAGATAATGTGAATCCTTTAACTTTTTTCTCCTTTTCTCAAAGCTCTTCTACATTCTTTGGATTTTTATATGAATGTTGGAATCAGCTTGTCAATTTATATAGCCAGTTAGGATTTTGATTGTGATTGGGATGGATCTATAGATTAATTTGGATAGAATTTACATTTTAATAATTCTGAGACTTCCAATTCATGAACATGGTATACCTCTCCGTTTATTTACACCTTCTTTGATTCCTTCATTAGTGTTTTGTAGTTTTCAGCATACAGGTCCTGTACTTATTTTGTTAGATTGTAACTAAGAATTTCATTTTTAAAAGTTGCATCTCTCAATTTTTAACACTTTGTCTCTCTTGATCCATCACTCATATATTTGCTAGTGAGTCTTCACTTACTGTAGAATGCTTATTATAAAGGGAATTTTTAAATCTTGCAAAAGACAAAGGATTTCATAAAGTTGACAGGAGCATTATTGGAGAAATACTCAAATTTACAGAGCCAGTGACAAAGGAAGATCCAGATGAGTTGGGCAAATTAACAAAAAGAGTATTGACAAGGTAGATAAAAAATGACTTGAAAGAGGGAATGATTTAAATATCAAAGGATTATGAGAAGCCTTTGGGAAAACTAATGAGCCTGGAATATTTGTATAAAAATTCTCTTTGTGTAAATCAAAGATAAAATACAAGTAAGCTATATTATGTTCCTGTATATTTATGTTGGGAAAATATCAACACTTGAATTATCCTTTATTTTAAGAGTTAGAAAATCGTTGCAGTAAAAATCAAAACTTTATTATATAAAATATGAAAAATTTAGAATAATTTTTGGTTTTATTTTAAAGTCTCAATCAACCCTTACCTTCCAGTAACTATTAGAAAAATCAGGTCACTATTTTAAGTAGATTCATTTCAATTAGCCTTATAGTTCTTACTCCTCCAGCCAGTAGACAGACCCTGGGTTTATTAGCTAATCCAAATGGACACTCAAAAATATGCCAGGCCTTCAGCTTCAGGAATAGCCAGATGCGGAATCCCAGATTTGGTGAGCTGAGAATTCCTGTGTGATGGAAGAGCTCCAAGATGATACCGAATTATCCCCATCTCTGGTACTCCAGCCCTGTGTAATCCCCTCCACTTGAGTGTGGCAGGACTTGGGACTCATTTATAATGAATAGAATAGAAAAGGTGACCAAGGTGACAGGATGTCACTTCAGTGATTGCATTAGATAAGACTGCAATGTCCTCTTGCTAGTGGACTCTCTCTCTCGCAGACTTTGATGAAGCAGGTGAGCATGTTGGGGAGGCCCTCAGTTCAACGGGCTGCAAGGACTGAATTCATTCAATTATGTGATCTTGGAAGTGGGTCCTTCTCTAGTCAGGGCTTGAGATAAGATTTTGTGGATGACACTTTGATTGTAGCTTTCAGAGGGGATCCTGAAGCAGAGAACCCAGCAACATCATTCCTGGACGCCCAGCCCACAGAAACTATGAGGTGATAAATGCATGTTTTTCTAAGCTGTGAAATTTGTTACATAGCAGTGGATAAGGAATACACCCTGCTGCATTTAGCCATTTAGCCTTTCTTACATAAAGCCACCGTACATATGATTCATTTAGTTCTGGTATAAACTTCTCACTAAAGACCCTGTATTAGTCCGTTCTCACACTGCTATAAATAACTACTTGATACTGGGTAATTTCTGAAGAAAAGAGGTTTAATTGACTCACAGTTCCTCAGGCTGTGCAGGAAGCATGGCTGGGGAGGCCTCAGGAAGCTTACAATCATGGCGGAAGGGCGAAGTGGAAGCAAGCACCTTCTTCACATGGCAGAGCGGGAGAGCAAGAGTGAAGGGGGAAGTGCTACACACATTTAAACAACCAGATCTCCTGAGAACTCCCTCACTATCATGAGAATAGCAAGGGGGAAATCCACCTCCATGACCCAATTGCCTCCTACCAGGTCCCTCCCCCAACACTGGGAATTACAATTCAATATGAGATTTGGGTGGGGACACAGAGCCAAACCATATCCAAACCCTATCAGACCCACACTTCTTTCCCTCCGTCCTTCCCTCCCTCCCTCCCTCTCTCCCTTCCTTCTTTCTTTTCTTCTGTTAGGAAAGATTATGAAAGACTTTCAAATAGGCAAAAATATATATATATATATATTACTGGGTTTTTTTGTCCGGTACACTTTTCTAGGTTATTGCCTTTCATCGTCTTTGAGCTATTTTACAACTCTGTAAGTTGAAGAAAACTTAGATTAATGCAAATTATTCTTGCCCATGGGAGTAAAAATGATTATGTCCAATGGAATGCAGTCTATCTTTACCCTGTGGATAGACCAGTTTTATTTCTGTATGTAAGTTGATTTCAGCATTCCTTACTGGCTTTATTGTGGGATTCTCTGAATACTCCTTTCAGTGGGTTGTAACATTGGACAGGTTCTATCATAAACTAACGAGTTAAATAAAATCTTTGATACATATTCATTTTATATGAGTAAAGAGTTATGATTTTTACCTTAAAAAACGATCTTTTAACATTTTCTTCCTCCTTCCCTTCCTTCCTTCCTGTTAACATTGAATAATTACTATGTGCCAAATTTGGTTCTATTACCTTTTCAAGATTTATTTCTTTTGACTTTCACAAAAACTTAGAGTAGGCAGTATATTACCCTATTTTATTTACAAATGAGAAGATTGTGACTCAGGGAGGTTAAGAAACATAACTCTGCTTGTAGGAGAGCACTGACTCATCCAGGACTGCTGACTCTGAACCACCTGGCCTGGGACTGATGAGTTTCCAGGACACAGGACTTTTAATACTAAAACGACGAGAGTCCTGGGCAAGCTAGGATGAGCCTATCACCCTGCATAGCTCCAGAAAGCCCAGGAAATGGACTCACCATGTTTAGCTTCAGATGTCCTGTCTTATCTCCCAAGCCCTGCCCAGTACATGCTGGTGTTTTGCTTCAGGGCTGTGTCTGCAAATGCCCTGGATGACTTTCACTCTTCCCTATGCTTTGCAAAATATTGGCTGCTTTATGTAGTGCTCTAGGGAGGGCTGTTCTAGCTCCTGCTCAACGCCCTGTGTCTACAGGCCTTTCCCTGCTCAGCCAGCAAAAGCCAAAGGCAGAGTTTTGTTGATTCCTTCCCTGTGAAGATTCACTTCCTGCCCAGAGTCTGATCTGAAAACAAAAGACTCTTGTTCAGCACAGCTTCCTGCGTAACAATATTAAACATCCCCTTGGCAACTGTTATACAGGAATATTATAAGATAACTGTGCTTTCTATGCCCTAGGCTACAAGACCACATTGCAAAGTTTTGTGAAGTCTCCCTAAGTGTTGGGGCATACACAGATTTCCTAAATATCCCAAATAACCTCTGGATGGGCTGAGCGAAATAGGCCCCAGCTGTTTCTCTTATCTTTGAGGAAGAGGAATGTTGGATATTTCTATGCACTGCAGAATCCTATGGAAGTCACTTGGCTGGAAAACCGGGTTTCTCTCATCTCATAGACTGTAACTGCTCTGATCCAGAAAGTGGCTGGAAATTGACTGTTAAAGAACTCTAAAGGTTAACAGGATTAGACTCCCACCAACCAAGTTCAAAGAAATGCTTTCAGAAGTAAGTAAACAAACAAAATTAATCAACTTTTAACAACAGATTTTCTGGATTCAAGGGTGATGACTTCAAAAGCAATTCAGTTAATTCTTTTTTTATTTTTTATTTTTTTCCTTTTTGACAGAGTCTCACTCTGTTGCCCAGGCTGGAGAGCAGTGGTGTGATCTTGGCTCACTGCAACCTCTGCCTCTGAGGTTCAAGCCATTTTCCTGCCTCAGCCTCCTGAGTAGCTGGGATTATAGGCAGCTGCCACCATGCCCGGCTAATTTTTGTATTTTTTGGTAGAGACAGGGCTTCGCTATGTTGGTCAGGCTGGTAATTCTTAAAAGTCTCTGTTGCATTAATAGTGAACTCAACTTTTTTAAAAAACAGAAACTTTTAGTGTTAAAAAATGATATTGGGGATAAATTTTGCTTATCAATTCACTGTTTTCCAGTGACAAACAAGTGCTTAGAAATCAACATTAAGATAACATTTTTTTCTGATGATAAATATAATATATACTGCTTATAGGAAATTTGGAAAACACAGAATAGAGAAAAAAATAAAATTTTTTCATAATTTCATAACCTGAAGATGGATATCTACTAGAAAAAATTGAGATCTGACTGTAAATAATTCATTGGGTTTTGCTTTTTAGCCTTGACCTTGAATTTAGCTCAAGATCACCACGTCCCAACATGACTTTTACTGGTTGCCCGGTAGTGTTTTGTGGATTTGCCATAATTTACTTAACCAATCTCTTATTGTTGGACATTTACATTGTTTCGAATCTTTTGTTTGTAAATAACACTGAACTTACTGAGGCAGATACACCCAGTGGTCCCTAGGAGGTCCTTAGCAATCCCTAGAAGGGGGATTGCTGGGTGGTCTGAGGTTTTGATTGTGAACATCAGAGACTCTACTAGTCACCTTGAAGACAGTAGAATTTATTCGAAGGATTGTTGTCCTGGGAGGCGCCTGGAACCAGGGCGCTCAGGGACTGCAGCTCCGTTCCTGGCCCAGAGTCAACCTTTCAGGACTGGCTTGGCGAAAGCAGGGCGGGGCCGAGCAGAAGGACGAGGCGTGGACACTGCGGCAGGGCCACCCGGTGCAGGGAGCGATGGTGTGGTGCACTGTGAACCTCACAAATCCAAAGATCCGGCGGCCAAGGTCAGCCCCTCTCGGAGAACTGAGATTCTTGGTGCTGGCTGGGCTGCTGGAGACAGGGGGTACCCCGTTCCTTCGGGAAGGTGGGGGACTAGGTCCCTGGCTCTCTCTACCCCATCAGAGCCTGGTGCGACGGGGAAGCGTAGCGAGATCCCAGGCAGGTTGTGGGGCCAGACCAGGTTCTCTGTCAAGGTCCAGGACCCCCAGAACCTGATTGCCAGGATGCCCGGCCACGGAGCTCGCAGACACCGGCCCTGGCAGAGCATTTATTGACACAGCGCGCCCCCTAGTGGTCATTTCCCATGACCAACCCAACAGCCGCGGACGATGCTCCTTGTTTCAGCCTCTAGCCCCTCAGGTCTGGGAAGTCTGTAGATTCGCATTCTCCTGGGACCCAGGAGGCAACGGTTGAGGGTGGGCTAGGGGAATGGGAGAGTGTCTAGGCCCAACTCTGTCCCTAACTTGCCTGTGTGGCTCTGGCCACATCTCATCCCCGTCTGGGTCTCACCTTGGCCATCTGTGAAATGAGGAAGGTCATGCCGGCTTCACAGGTTTGGCCTGGGGGAGGGGAAGGGCTCTGAGCCTCTGCTCCCCTTGCCCACTTTCGGTAGGCTTGGGACCCAGGGTTGGCTGGAGCAGGCATGTGCAGTGTGGTCAGAAGATTCCAGGGCCACTGGGTTTGAGGTACGATAAAATGTACAAATTCAGAGGCAGGCCCTCCTCCACTATGAAGATCACTCTTCCTACCTTAGGGTAAACAGGTTCCAAGCAGAGGAGGTGACCAGAGTGGACAAGAGCTCAGAGCCAGGCCCCCTTGAAGGTTGGAGCGACAGAGATTGTCTCATCTGGAGGTGTCTTGGGGATGGGGAGGCTTCTTGGAGAAGGAAGTAGTGAACAGATCTCAGGGGCTCCAGGGATTGGACAACCGTGAGTTCAGGGAGCAGGTACTTCAGACAGGTGGGAAAACAGCTTAAAAACCAGCTGGAAGGGGTGGCATTGGCAGGAATGGCTGAGTAAGGAGCACTTCTCCCCGAGAAAAGCAATGAGAATACTGGCCAAAATTGTCAAAACCAACTTTTTCAGAACTCTGAAAACTAATTAAAAACTTGCAACAATCCAGGGTGTACCTATTTTTTTTTAAAAAACAGCTAAATATTGGTAAGAATAGTGAGCTTGATGGCACTGTCTTTTTTTTTTTTTTTTTTAATAGAGACTGGGTCACACTATGTTGCCCAGACTGGTCTCAAACTCCTATACTCAAGCAATCCTCCCTCCTCAGCCTCCTAAAGTGTTGGGATTACAGGCATGAGCCACCACACCTGGCAGAGCTTGATGGCATTTTAACTTGACCTAGTCCCATCCCCTTCTCCTAAGACCTGTGGTAGCCTTGAAACCCAGTGGATTCATAATCATGGTGAAAACCAGCAGCCTAGAGACAAACAGAAGGATCAGAACAGGGTTGGAGCTTCTGCAAAGTCCAGTTCCCAGATAACTGTCATTATTCAACTTGTCCGGTAGTTCCCTGGAAGAAACTCCACTTGCAAGGCTATGTTCTTTCGACCTGACTTGGTACTCATTCAATACACATAGCCTTTTCTCTGAGGTTATTCGTTGAAAGTAATCAGTGGCAATTGTTTAACGTTGCAGCTGCCTGAGGCAGTGATAGTGGCTGGGGCAAATAAGAAGCTAACAAAAATTTAAAAATGAAAAGTTAAGGAATGAGCTGTCCACACAAGGCTTTGAAAAGCTTTGGCATATTCCCAGGAATCTATAAATGTCTCCTCTTCTGTAGGTTCCTCTGATGATGGTGGTGGTGGTATGTGTGTGCATGTGTGTGTGTATGTGTATTTGTGTGTGCATGTGCATGCTTGTATGGATGTTTATATGTTTGTGCATGTGTGTTTCACAAGTGCTCTCTCAGCTCTAGAAATGGAAGAATCTCAAAGGTTTTCTTTCTCTTTTTTTGAGACAAGATCTCACTCTGTTACCCAGGCTGGAGTGTAGTGGTGCGTTCAGAGCTCACTGAAGCCTTGATCTCCCAGGCTGAAGTGATCCTCCTATCTCAGCCTCCCAAGTAGCTGGGAACGCAGGTGCCTGCCACCATGCCTGGCTAATTAATTTTTTTTTTGGTAGAGATAGGGTCTCCCTATGTTGCCCAGGCTAAAGATTTTTCTTTATTTAGGTATAAAAAAATACAGTACTTGTCATGCACCAGTGTGGCCAATATATAGTCATTATCTGTAGAGCAATTACTACAATTACAGAAAATAAAAGGTTACAGGAATTGTTTTTCCAACTAAAAAACCTGAATTAATATTGTTAACCTAAATAACAACCTGCTTATTATGCAAAAACCCTTATTCTATATGTCTGTGAGAGCTAGAAACTTGTAAGTATCATTAGTAAAAAAATCATTATAAGAAACTAGTTATTGGTTAAAACAAAAAAGTCTGTGTTATCTACGATCCCTTGCAGTGTGAGGGGCTTTGCCCAGAGTGGGAACCTCGGTCCATGACGAAGGGTGAGCTGGGTGTCTCCTTCCCTGCCCCTCTCTGTTGACTGATGTCACTTCTCCAAGGTGTGTTTGCAGTGAAACATTCCAGTGGAAGATGCACGGGTGACCACAGAGGTTGGGCAGGGCAGGGCCTTGCCTTCTGCAAAGTGTGCCTGAGGGTCAGTTCCCTGAGATGTGACAACAGCGAGGTGTAAAGGCACATGGCTTGGCTCTGTCATGCAGTCATGAGTGGGTTTGGACATTGGCCAGTCTTGCTAAAGGCCACATCTTGGGTTCCTCTAAACCAAGGGATAAGGAGTAGACAGAGAAAAGAAAGAGAGCATGGACTGGCGACCAGGTGAGGCAGAGAAGGGGAGAGGTCTTCTGCTCTGGGAACATTGCCCCTTCTCAGGCAAAACTGGAGGGGTGCTGAGGAGTCTCAAAGCAAGGTCTCAGCTCTTCCAGGTCTTCTCCAGAGGGGGTGGGTGTGGAGGTGGCCCTCACCCTGTGATCAGTCACTCCTGATCTCCACCGCCCCTCCAGAATGAATTCACAGTTGCTTCAAAGTTTAATAAGCCATTTCCCTGAATGTGGTTCAATGCTCAGTACAGCACAGTTACTGGCATGGCAGGCCAGTGAGGTCACTTCAGGACCCAAGGTCAGGAGCTGCCATGGGGCCCCTTCCTCCCTCTTGACAGGCCTGGAGAGGGGTTGGGGAGTGGTGGGGCACTTGGAGTGGAGTATGAAGGAGTTGGAGCAGGGCTAGGGCTCCCGAAAGAGGGCATGATGGTCACAGTCTCCCTTGGGAATGGGCTGCAGAGAATCCTGCCCCACAAGTCAAGCTGTCCAGGCCTTTGCCTCCAGGCAGGTAAGCACCAGGACCTCACCAGCCTCACCAGGGCGTTCAGGGACCCTAGAAAAAGACCCTGCAGCAGTTAAACACAGTCTGTTTTGCGTTGCAGCCTTGAGGAGCCAGAGGAAGTCTTGAGTTAGATGGCAGTCTGTGGGTGACAGGGTTATGTGGATGTCTGAGCCCAGACAGAACACCAGCCTGGATTTGCCAGCATTTGAGAATAGTCATCACTGACATATGTTCCTGGATATTTCAGGAACCTGGAGTTTGCTATCCCAAGGCTGATAAGGTCTCTGGGACCCACGAAGAAGGGGTGCTGGGCTGGGGAGTCAGTGCCATTTTTGGAGGCTGTGGTGCCTGGCGTCTGACTGGCCTGGGCTGCAGGGGGTTTGGGCCCCCAGGCCCAGAGTGACCTCGGCCACCTAATACAGCAGCTCCTCCCGGGGGTCTGAGCCGTACAGCTCAGCCAGCATCTTAAACCTGGGTCCCCAGTCGTTAAGGAAGTCGTAATCCACGTCAGAGTCGGATGAGTCGGTGCCCAGGGAGCTGAGGGACTCGGCTATGGACTCGGAGCCCTCGTATCCGTAGATGTGCAGCGTGTCGTAGGGGGGGCCGTCGCCGTCATGGTCCGCCTCGTCCTTCTTCACCTCGATCATGGCTGCCATCTCTCCGGGCCCTCCGTGTGCCCCAGGCGCGTGCCGCGGTGGCTTCTGCACCTGCGCGTAGAGGGACGGCCGGGCGTCCAGCGCGGGTCGCAGGGGCTTCGCCCCGCCGTGGCGCACCGAGTTGAGCACCGACACATCGTAGCTGGTGGTGTCCATCTCGCCGCCGCCCTCCTCGTCGTAGGTGACCAGCTGCTCGTGGATCTCCGGCACGCTCTTGCCGTGCGCGTGGGCCTGCTTCCGGAGCCGCCGCCGCAGGAAGATGAGCAGGGTGATCACTGAGGCCAGGGAGCCGAGCAGCAGAGTCAGACAAGGCTGGCGGCCCGGGCGGCCCCCCACACACCCATCCCCACCGCCCCCCGCAACCCCACCCCCACGCACCCGCCCCCAGCATTCCCATCTCTTTGGCCCCCTTCCCCTGCAACCCCATCCCCGCCGTCCCCCCACACCCCGCCGCCGCCGCTCCCCTGCACCCTCATCCCCACCTCGCCCGACACTCCCATCCCTGCCGTTCCCCCACACCCATGGGCAGGTGCGGATGTCTAGCCTGTGGGAATCTCTGAGGGGTGTGGCTGTGTGAGGGTCTTGGATCCCTGAGGACGGGTGGACCTTGAAGTGCAGAGAGCTTCTAAAATTAGGCTCAGGCCTTCTAGCTTTGAGTTACTGAACAAACTACTATATACATAATTAAAGCTGGGATGCCCTGGAAGGCAGCCCTGCCCCCCAGCCTCAGTTTCCCTGTCCGTAAAATGGAAATGATGACCTCCCTGCTCTGTTCATATTTGGGAAGATGGTTGTGAGGTTAAATGCAATTCTATTTGTGGTGGGGATGCCATCATCATCATTAATTATCAATAAAGGAGAAATCTCTAATGGAGAAGTCCCAGAAGGAGGGCATACCGAGGGTGCTGTCGGGGGGCTACAGGCAGGCGAGGCCTGGAGTCTGTATTGCAGGTGCCCCGTGGCTGTATCCAGGCCTTGCCATGAGTGCCAGGATGATCTCTAATCACCTGAGGGCTTCCTCTGGAGGATCAGCCCCTGCTGCGTCTCATGGCAAGTGAAATGCAGGATACAGTACATCACTCTGCTCCCCCGGTGGGACGATGCTGGGGGGTGGCCCCATGCTGCCTCCGGGCAACCCTGTGGGAGGAGGCTCCAGTTCCTCACGATGGGAACATTCCACCTTCGCTGGCCTCCTCCCTTCCCAGCCTCACTCCCCCTCTGCCTTAGGAGGTATCCAGGGAAATAAACCACCTCCTAAATAAACCACTTCCACCCCAATCCTCATCCCAGGGCTGCTCCCTGGGAAATCCAAACTAAGGCCTACATGCTCCTAAAATTTCCGAGGCCCAAACAAGAAAAAAATATGTATCAAGGCCGGAGGAATTCTATAAAAAGAAAGAAAGCACGTGGAGACAATCTAAACTAGAAGTTTTTAAACTTTCCATTTTAGAACTGGATCCTTTTTCCTTTTTCAAAAATAGGTTTTATGTAAATACATGCCCAGAACAATGCCTGACACGCAGTAAATGCTGAAAATCTCTAAGTGGAAGGAGTGACTGTTATGTCTAAGTTATTTTAAAGTGATACTGGCCTGATGCGTGAGGGAGGAGTCCTGAGTCCCGCTCCCTCCTCCTCCCTGGCTCATCCCCCACCGTGAGCACCCAGGTGGATGGAGCTCACATCCTGTATCTTGCACATGAACTGGCCAAGGGCTGCATCGCAGATTGGAGGCAGGGTTGGGCCTGAACCTCTGGCCTCTACTTCTCCTGTGAAGCTTCCCCACCTCCCAACACCTTCCGTCCCCTTCCACCCACTGTGTCTTCTCCCCACTCTGCCCAGCACTGACCTGTGATGGTGAGGATGCACAGTAAGATGGCTACCACTGCCTGGATGCTCACGCCCACCTGGGCGGCCATATCCTCGCAGAAGGTGAACTCGCCCTGTTCGTTGCACTTGCACACGGCCACGGTCAGCGTGCTGGTGCCCGTGCGGCTTGGCATCCCATTGTCTGAGATGACGACGGGTAGGAAGTGGACCTTGGTATGCTCCCGGTCAAACTGCCCATACTTGACTGTGATGTTGGCTGTGTTATCTGGAAACACCAAGGCCTTGGAGTCAGGCTTTGCCATCTGCACAGATGGGGAAACCTGGCTTCTCCAGGAAGCCCTCCCTGACTGCATCAGCCCGCGTGCTGCCTGGGCTGCTTTTCTGCCCTTTGCACCCAGCACCTCTTGTTTCAGCCACCTGAGTGCAGGCCTGTTCTTCCACAGAGGGGATATTTTGGGGCAGCAGCTTTGACCCAATCTCCAAGAATGCCTTGGTGAAAGAAGGTAAAATCCTTTGCTTTCTGTATTTGTGGGCGACTGATGCCTGTCCCCTTCCTCTTCCCTAACCCCACTGCAGTAACAGGAGGTTTTCTCTTTCAGCTCAATTAATTAATGCACTGTTTCAAGCTTTGACAAGCAATGGGGAAAAATAAAGTTCTAAAAAGTCTTTTAGCATTAGGCTAACTTCTAAGGCAGCTTCTGCTGTCTCTGAAAATCCATTGTTACATTGTTGAAAACAGTAAAAACAATGGGTGTGTCCCTTGGGGCGCAGAGAAAATGATTACATATAGAATTGCGGGTTTCCCAGGCAGCTTGGAACTGGGAAATTCTTTTGTCTAAATATTAGCCCTGCCCACCTTCCCAGATCCAATCAGTGGTTTCCTGTACCCAAGAATCCCCCAGGGAGCTTTTAAAACATGCTGATTTTCAGACCCCTATGCTCACACACACTTATTATTCAGTGGTTCTGGGCAGAGGCCAGATAATCTGCCTTTTGCAGGGTCCTAGGAGGTTGTAATGTTAATGATCAGAGAAGGATCCAGGGACTCCCTACTCCAGGATTTACTTAGCTACACAGGCTCCACACACTGGATTGAAAAACCCAGGAATCCGTCTTTTCGATTTTGAATGAAAGCCAATTATATTTCATTATTCATAATTACATTTCAGCATTAAGTCTATTATATTTCAAAATAAACTATATGTCATTGATACTTACGGGAGACACTAGAGATTTTGACACACAGGATGTTCATGATATAAGTGAATTTGACACGAACAGGCTTGCCTCCTATTGTATATGGGTGTCTTTGGGGTGGCACTGAATCTTTCTACTGTATTGCAGATCCCCACTCTGAGATGGGACTGAGGTGGACATTGGGGAGGGGGTGACATTTTTGCCACATTATTTACTTCTAATGACAACTGGGCGTTGAATGGTCTGTCATTGACTGTCAATACATCAGGGCCACCTTCTCCATCCCACAGGAGTCTCCTTAAGGACTGGTCTGTGGTTGATCCCTCAAGTCTGCCTCCAACTCTCAGGGACGCCACTCCCCAGTCTTCCTCAAATGTAGCAATGGGCTGCTGCAATACAGCCATCCTCATCCGCCATAGTTTTGCCCTTTAGGGACAGGCAGGAATTCCATCCTGTGCTGGGTGAAGGATCACTCTATTTAACCCCAAGGGAAATTTTCTCTATTTTTCTGAGGAAATTTCAGAGGCCATGGAAGCTTGCCTACTTGTGGCTGGAATGAAGTCAACTCGGCATCATCACTCAAGTCAGCACCTACTCCCCAGAAGCTCTGATTGGCTGCTAATGACATCACACGGGCCACCCTGCTAATCGTGAGTAGTCATTGTAGCTGAATTAAAACAAAGCTCACTGTATCCTTGGGATTTAGGATTTCACATTTCCAGTTTTGACTCTTTGGGAATGACCTCAAAGTTCCATGTTTAATTTGCAGTTTTGCTGACCCATAGAGCCTCCAGTGTGGGAGGGGACTCCTTGGCTAGTTCTTGAACTGAGCTGACTGCCTGCATCCTCACATCTGTTCTGTACTCCTCGCTGGCTCCTTGCAGGCGATGTGGACTTGGGAGTTTGGATGGAGTGTCTCTGACCATTGCACAGACCAATTGTACAATGTATGCGGCAGAAATTGTACAAAATATCTAATGATTTGAAAATCCCAGTGGGAGCCTGCCCGCAATTTGTTGGCCTGGTCTTTGACCTTGGTGCCTCAAGACTCAAATAACCTCACCCCGACCCTGTTAGAGCCAACTGACTACATTTGTTCTTTTTTTGGAGAGAGGGTCTCGCTCTGTCGCCTGGGCTGGGGTGCAGTGATGTGATCATAGCTCACTGCAGCCTCAAACTCCTGGGCTCAAGCGATCTTCCTGCCTCAGCCTCCTGAGTAGCTGAGACTACAGGCGTGGGCTATCATGCCCGGCTGAACTGATTACTTTGATGCCTACCGTGATTATCCGTGAGGGTAAAGTTGTTCTCAGTATTCAAGGTGAATTTGAACTTCACGTTTCGTGGTGTTATGTCCTTGTCTATTGCGGAGATCTGCAGGACCAGCTGGAGTGTGGAAGACAGGAGATAGTCATTGATGGTGGTGGGGTGGTCTGAGGTTTAGCGATGGAGCCTTTGGGTTTAGACCTGACCGTGGCTGTTTCCCACCTGCAACACTCACCTATTTAGTTCTTCATAAAGCCACTCTTTCTACTTCCCTGCCCTGCCAATCTACTCCCCATATATTCTCTCTGAGCCTCAGTTTCTCCATCTGTAAAATGGGCATAATGTTATTTTCCTCAAGGCTATTGTACAGGGGAACTCCGCTGACTCTGTTGAGCAGTTCTGCCCCCCAGCCTGCCCCAGGGTGGTGCTGCCTTCCCCTCCCACCTGAACCAGACTCACCTGGCCATGGGCAGCGTTCTCACACACTTTGGGCTGGTAGGGCTGGGCAAACTCCGGGGCATTGTCATTCTCATCCAAAACTTCAATGTGGACTTGCACAATGGATTCTTTTCCTGTGGGGGTTCCTGCAGGGGAGAAGACTGTCACCATTATGGGCTCAGCTGATGCTGGCCCTTGGGGTGGAAGATGTGTGGAAGGAGGGCTGCCCTATGGAGGCCACTTTTTGCAGGAGGAGGCTGTGGAACAGAGGCTCGCGGTTGGTATTCTGGATGCAAGGAGTTTGGTGGGGGGGAGGTGTTAAATCTTCATCCGTAAAGTTTACTGAGGTATTACTCTGATCATGAGAATCAAAAAGGTAAACCACTTAAGTGCATTAAAAAATATTGTAATTAAATTCCTAAAATTAAAAATTTAATTATTTGATTAAATACATAAAACATAATAAATTAATCATAAAAGAATTGAAAAGGTAAATAAGCTAAGTGAGATTGGGTCAGTAAACTAGGCCACTGGAAAAGAATGAAATGGATGGCCACTGACAATGCCTATGTAAATTACACCTTAAAAATATAATTAAAAATAGTTTTAAGGCCGGGTGCCGTGGCTCACCCTGTAATTTCATACTTTGAGAGGCCCAGAAGGGAGGACTGCTTGAGGCCCAGAGTTGGAGACAAGCCTGGGAAACATGGTGAGACCCCATCTCTACAAAAAAATTAAGACATTTGCTGGGTGAGGTGGTGCACATCGGTAGTCCCAGCTACTCAGGAGGCTGAGGTGGAAGGATCATTTGAACTCAGGAATTAGAGGCTGCAATGAGCTGTGATTGTGCCACTGCACTTCATCCTGGGCAACAGAGTGAGACCCTATCTCTCTATTAAAAAAAAAAATTAGTACCATGAGAAAGTGGTTCTGGAATAAGGTTAAGTAAAAATGTGGAATATAATATCTTACACAGACATTACAATCTCGTGTAAGTATAAAAATATGTATAAAAAAACATAAAAATACATGAATGTGCTAATAGTAACTGTCTCTGCATGGTGGCATTGGTGGGAGGAATATTTTCTTCTCCTTTTCTGTATTTTCCATATTTTAAACCATTTAAATGTAAAGAGTCTATGAATGGGATTATGTGGAGGAGAAAGAAGCAAAGACTGATATGGCCAAACATGCAGGAGTCCATTACAGTTTGGGGCAGCAGCTGTGTTGGCAGAAGTGAGTCTGGGTGGTCCTGGCAGGCACCAGGGATCCTTGGCCTAGTGGGCTCCTGGGTAAAGTGGGAGTATTAATAGTTCTCCTGGAGGGTGATTGTGATTTTCTAATACAGATAAAGGATGCAAAACTCCAACTCTTGCCCCTCCCTCTGGCAAAAATTACACCATTTCTGGAGAAACTCACAATCTCAAAGTTGGAAGCTGCTTCACATTTTGAATGCTACCTATTAACTGGTACATAGACAGCCTCTGAAGGAACATTTCCCAAACAGCCATGATACTAAGAATCATGGGACCCTTGTTAAATGCACATCTCTGGCTCACTGGACCAGAACCTGCAGGGTGGAGTAGAGCTTTATGCTTAATAGGTGCCTTGGGTGATTCTTGTCACAGAGACATCTGCACAGCCTGTTTCATGACAGTGCTTTTCAAACTGTGACATGCATGAGATTCTGATTCCGTGTGGGGGTGAGGCCCGAGATGCACTTCCAACAAGGTTTCAGGGGATGTTGATACTGCTGGTTCAAGGACCACACTTGGGCATGGAAGCTCTAAGCATCCCAACCAGCGGGTGCTTCAGCAGGCACTTCTAATACGTCTAGAGACCCCAAAGTATTGATTATGCCAGTTTTGGAAGAATGAGGGAAAAGGAAAAGAATCCAGGTGCCCTGGCAGATGTGGCCACTCACCAGTGGAATCCAGTTCTTTGGCCTCCACAGTCAGGTTATACCAGGGGTAGACTTCTCTGTCCAGTTCTTTCTCATTGTAAATGTCCCCCTTTTTTGTGACTCGGAAGAATTGGCCCTTGTCACTGGTCCTGCGGATGGAGTATCTGCCCAGGGGAGAGAGTTTCATGGCTTTTCATTGTTCTTTGCTGAGTCTACACTCCTCAGCATAATGGACAAGGCCCTTCTGCACCTGTCCCCTGCATCCCACTCCATGCCCCTCTCTCACTGCTCAGTGCACTCTGCCACTCAGACAGGAGCGGACCTACACAGAGGGATTCAGGATAGCAAGATAATGTCTTTGATCTTAGTTACATTGCCATCACTGGACTGAAGGTGGTACCTGAGACCATCAGATGCACTTTCAGAGCTGAACAGGTGACATCACACCATAGCTGGGACTTGTTTTAGTGATTAATGAAAAGATCATTGGGCAAGAGCCAGGAAGGAATACAAAAAGAGCTGGAAGAGATATGAAGTAATTACAAAGAAATTAACTTTGTGAAATAAAAAATTTAAAAAGTTCTTTCAGAAATCAGGAAAAATCTATGGAAAGATAAATATATATGTTTTGTGTGTATAGGAATAATAGTTGCTATTAATGAGGAAAATCCCAGAACAAACAGAACAGAAGAAATACAAAAAAAAAAAAAAAAAAAAAAAAAAAAAAAAAAAAAAAAGAAAACTTTTCTGATCTGAAGAAAGGCTTGAGTCTACAGATTATAAGATGTCATTGACATCAGGCATCATTGAAAAAATCCCAATATTTAGGCATATCCTGATGACACTTACGAATTTCAAGGCTGTGTGAAGAAACTGAAAAGAGTCCAGACAGAAAGAAATAATTTCCTTATGAAGAAAGAAAAATCAGATTTGCCTCAGATGCCCCCACAAAGTTAAATACTAGAATACATTGATAGTATTTTTGAAGGGAAGTGTTTATAATCTGAGGATTATATGAATATATCTAGGTGTTATTAGAAGACAAGATTGGGCACGGTGGCTCACACCTGTAATTTGAGTGCTTTGGGAGGCGCTGAAGCTGGAGGTTTGCTTGAGGCCGGGAGTTCAAGACCAGCCCAGGTGACAGAGTGAGACCCTGTCTCACCAAAAAAAAAAAAATTAGCCTGGTTTGGTGGTGTGTGCCTGTAGTCCCAGATACTCAGAGGCTGAGGTGGGAGGGTTGCTTTAGCCTAGATGTTCAAGGCTGTAGTGAGCTATGGTTGTGCCACTGCACTCTAGGCCTGGGTGACAGAGGAAGAACCTGTCCCCCCCACCCCCAAAAAAGGCAAAGAACTAAGATATTTGTGTCCTGAATTTTTTTTTTGAAAACTTACTGTATCTAACTAAACATCTCAATATAAAGTAAAAGCCTGGTATGGGAAGAATTAAAACAAAACTATTGATTTGTTTATCATACATAGAAAAGCAACGGGTGTGTGTATGTGTATAATAGTTTTAACTAGAAAATATAGGTCCAAGAAAACATTTTAAATTTTGCAGATAGAAGTAAATCTCACTGGTAGAAATAAAAATGGATGCACCTCATCCAAGTATCTAGGAGAAAAAAAAAATAAAGAAACATAGACTGTATAGCAAAGATGAAGAAATGAAAAAAGCCATGAAGTTTGATAAACGAGAAATGTAAAACAAGATAAAAGAAGTAACATCAAACATATCAATTATGATGAAAAATGTAAATAGGTTAAACACAAAGCATTTCAGTTTAGATTAAAAAGCAAAGCCAAATGCATTCTTGTTTTCAAGAGACAACTTAATGCCAAATGACCTGGTAAAGTTAAAAGTAAAGGTTGGAAAATTTGCATTAGGCGAATATGAACAACATGAAAACAGGACTAACAAATGTAACATCAGGAAACAGAATTAAAGGCAAAATATTTAAGCAGAACAAATTGGCTAATTACATTCGGATGAAAGTTACAAACCATAATGAAGGTAAAATAGTTGCAAACCTTTGTTAACTGAATAGAAAAATTTAAATACATAAAGTCAAAACTTAGATATTCTAGGAAGAAGTGGGCACAAATACAATTGTATCACATCACAGAACAAGCTAAAGCAAAACAAAAAAAATCCCCTCTGACTTATAAATGAAAATAATGAAATCAAGTCAATCTCTTAAATAAACCCTTGGATCAAAGGAGAAACAAAAATTATAATTACAGGCTATTTAGAATAGAATGGCAATGAAAAGAGTAGTCCCAAAACTTAGGATATGAGGCCAAAATGGAAGAACATATTTTGTCCTTAATAAGAAGACTTAATACCCTTGAAACATTAGCTATACCAAAATTAATATATAAACACTAGTGTTTATAATATACAAACACTAGAATTCGAATGTTTAAAAAAACCTGGATATGAAATTTTAAATTTCACAAAAGAAAAAATGAGAGTTGACAAAAAATTTTATCAAATGAAAAAGCAACATGGGAAGGACTTTTACGTGTATCTAAGATCTAGTGTAAAGCTATATGGTTTGGATCTGTGTCCCCACCGAATCTCATGTCGAAATGTAATCCCCAGTGTTGGAGGTGGGCCCTGGTGGGAGGTGGATAGACAATGGGACAGAGTTCTCATGAATGGGTTAGCACCATCCCCTAGGTTCTGCTCTCAAGATAGTGAGTTATCATGAGATCAGGTTGTTGAAAAGCGTGTAACAACTCCCTTCCCACTCCTGTTCTGGCCGTGTAACATGTGCCTGCATCCCCAGGATTGTAAGTTTCCTGAGGCGTCCCCAGAAGGGGAAGCCACTATACTTCCTGTATAGCTTGTGGAAATGTGAACCAATTAAACCTCTTTTCTTTATAAATTACCCAGTCTTAACTATTTCTTTATAGAAGAATGGACTTATACAAGCTAGTAGAATAAAACAGAATGGCTTTTCTATAGAACAGTAGATAGGACAGAGAATTAGAAGTACATACAGGTATATACAGAGAACTTAGTATATAACAAAGGTGGGAAAACGATGACTTATTATTATAATATTTAGTAAATGGTGCTGGCAAAATCAGCTATGCATCTGCAATAAAATAAGATTGAATTGAATTTATACTTACTATTGCATATTATATGGCTCTAAAAAATATCTGTTGGAACTATATCTTTTTTTCTAAAGATTGTAAAAGAGAAATTTAGTTAAGATAGAAGAGCAAATATCGATGAAATGAGCATGGCATGATCCAAAAAAATTTTAAAACAATCAAACATCAAAAGCAAACAGACAACAACAAACCCACCACAAATGCATCCACATGTTTGTGTGGTCACGAAAAGAAAGGAGCAATTAGGACCAGGTTAGGCCACGAATATGAGTTATCTGAGAGTGGGGGTTATCAGTGTTTTCTTGGTAGATCTTTGTGTTGTTTCACTGTACAAAATGAACACTTCTTACTTTTGTGGTTTGGGGGAGATAGATTCAAGAATACAGTTTTAGTGAAGGCGCCTCTGGTGTGTCGTCTGATTGGTTGCTTTGTTGACTGTCAGATCTTACCACATAGGACTGGTGAGAGCTGTGGTGCAGAGAATAAGCCTTCAAGGCTGGACAGAGGACAAGTAGCTCTGCATGCCCAGGACCATGCTAGGTCGGGGAGCCCGGGCAGGTCGAGATGCCAGGCTGCCAAGTGCAAGAGCTTGGGCTTCTGGTCTTGCCTCTGTCACTTTCCCTGTCAGTGCCAGGAGAAGCCAGTTTCCCTCTCTGAGTCCTGGCCTCAGACCAGCAGGCATAGGAACATCCAGGCCGGATTGTCCTTATCATCCTCATCGACACGCGCCCCCTTACCCAATGCTATGCCTAGCCGCGTCGGGGTCCATGGCCAGCACTGTGCCGATCAGAGGCTTCTTCTGGTTTTCCTTCAGCTGGAAGTGGTAGAAAGGCTGCTGGAAAATGGGGGGCTCGTCCACATCTGTGATGTTGATAATGACCTGGGCTCTGTTTCCCGCGGGAGGGCTCATGTATCGGAGGTCGATGGTGGGGTCTGTGGCCTCGACGATGAAGCTGTATTGCTGGATGTATTCATAATCCAGAGGCTGCATAAGAAAAAAGGATGGTGAGTGCCTGCTCTGGGCCAAGCATGTGTGTGGCACATGATATGCATAGCAACCGTGCAAGGTAGTACCAGGATGACACCCATTTTATAGATGAGGGGCCCATGGCCTTGACAAGTGATATTTCTGAGGTCATCAAGACAGCGGCTGGGCCAGGTGTCTGTCTTCAGCTGCTCCCCATTTCATCTCAGCAGCCTCATGTCCACACCCACAACCCTGGCTCTGTGCCTGGCCCTGTTTCCAGCGTTTGGGACATGCAGTGGATCAACTATGGTCCTGCTCTTAAGGGCATCACTAGTGGTTCTACCCACAGGTCCTTAAGGACAGGCTTTTTCTTTGTTTTTGAGACAGAATAGTGCTCTTGGTGCCCAGATTGAAGTGCAATGGCGCGATCTCGGCTCACTGAAACTTCCACCTCCCAGGTTCAAGCGATTCTCCTGCCTCAGCCTTCCAAGTAGCTGGGATTACAGGCACCTGCCACCACACCTGGCTAATTTTGGTATTTTTAGTAGAGACGGGGTTTCACCATATTGGCCAGGCTGGTCTCAAACTCCTGACCTCAGGTGATCCACCTGCCTCGGCCTCCCAAAGTGCTGGGATTACAGGCATGAACCACCAGGCCCGGCCGGACATGCTTTTTCTTTATGCCTTTGCTCAAGATCCTTCTCCTGCCCTTGCCTGCCTAGAAAACTCCTACTCATCCCTTAGGAAGCCAAGCAGAAGGTAATCAGATGCTCTCTCAGAAACCCCTCCCAGCAGAGGTAATTGCTCCCTGTTCAGAGCTGCTGTGTATCTCTTACACCTGGCTGTACTTTTTTTGTTCATGCGTATGTCTTCCCCGTTCGCTGAGACCTTTGCTGACACTGGAGGCTGTGTCTGCCTCTCCTTGGTGTTTCCAAGCCCCAGCATGGGGCTGGGTCAGAGAAGGACTCAGGCCCAGGACTTGCAGTCCTCTGTATGGCCATTCCAGAGGCATTTTTTATGCCCCTCACAGGACCTCTCCCTCCTCTTCCAGATTCAGTTGATCTGGCTTCTCTGGCTGTCAGCAGCATCCAGTGTCAGTGGCCATCCATGTCACCACAATTACTCACTGTTTTCTTCATGCTGATGGATTTCTACTGGTCAGGACACATGGCAGGCCAGAAAGTGCCAGAGAGGTAATAACTCCAGGGGCAGCCCTCAGTCAACATCACAGAGAGTGGATGTATAAATACCCCAACTCCCTGACCCTCAGCTGCTCCAACACTGAGATGTGTTCCACACTGATCCCACAATGGGTCATTGCTCCTGGGGCTTCCTGGGATCACCTCCCAGATAAACAATTTATACCCAGTCATGGCCTTAAGATCTGCTTCCCGAGTAACTTGGCCTAAGACACTGGATCACAGTCTCCATGAACACGTGACCAGCTTGGAGCTTTGATGGTCCTTTGATGGTCCTTTGATGGTCTCTGGCCCAGGAGTAATCCCCAAGCAGGACCTGTGGGTGCCAAGAGCCCCAAGCCTCACATTTGACATTGTTGCCATTGGCCTACAAACCTTTGCGGGCTTGATGATGCCCTCGTTGTGGGTGGGGTTTGTCTCAATGGTGAAAGCGTCCTGGTAGTCGCCCCGCAAGATGCTGTACTTGGTCATCCGGTTCTGGGGCTCATCTGGGTCCTCAACAAACAGAGAGCCCACAGAGGTGCCCACACGGGTGTCTTCAGGCACGACAAATGTGTACTTGGCTGATGCAAACAGAGCACCCCAAAGGGCCTTGGGTTAATGAGATAGAATAGGCGATTGTCTCTTTCAGCTATTCTAACATATTTTGATACAAGAAATGGGCATAATAAAATAATCATAAATAATAATACCCCTGGGATTCTCAAGGTAAAGAGGGTCTTCCCTATCTGTATGTCCGTCTATCCATCCCTCCATCCAATAAATAGCTATTGAGCACCTATTGTATGCCAAGCACTTTGCTAGGGGACCTATCAATGGACAAGAGAGACAAGTCCTGCCTTCAGGGAGCTTATGCCATGTACGAGGAAGCCACTTCAGGACAGCTGGCCTGTCTCTAGGGCGGCTGAACAACTGAATGACAGCATCAGCACTGGGAGTTGCAAGTGGAGAGCCATCTGCCCCAGCGCATGGGAAAAGCTCTCATTAGACATTCTTTGTGGGGTGGATCAGTGTGTAGGTGGGGTCAGGGCCCAACCCTGGCTCTGGATATAGAACTTTGCTGTCCCCATGTTCACTGGCTTGTGGGAATTTCTAGATGGGACATGGGTCTCAGGGCTTTGATTTTCTCAAGCCTGTGGGATCTAGGTGAAACTGCTTGTGTCTCATGGTGGGACACGGTACAGTGGTGGCACCCAGCAGGGAGTGGGATTTCCCTCTGGCCTATGAGGGGACTGTGGCAGGGGGCAGCAGGATGGCCTTGGGAATGTGGTATTGGGATGGAAGCAGGGCCCCTCCCTTCACCCAAAGGACTCTTTTGGGCATCAGGCCTACCCTGGGATAGAGGAAGAAGTAAAGGGATGTGTAACTCTTCTCCCAGAGCCCAAGTCACTGAGTCTGGGGTATCCCAGCCCCCCTTCCCAGGGCCCTTGAGGAGGGGCTCACTCTGGGTGAAGAAGGGGAAGTTGTCATTGATGTCTTGCAGAGTGACCAGCACGGTGGCCGTGCCCGAGTCCCCCCGGAGGCCCTGGGCATCTCGCGCTTCCACCACGATCTCATACCTGGCCTGCTTCTCTCGGTCCAAGCTTTTGGTTATTGTGACAATACGTCCTGCAAAAAGAGTCCCAGCAGGAGCCATGTTACCAGCTTCTAGAAAATACTGATGCCTAGGGCCTGCCCAGAGAGAACCTGACTTAAGAGCTTCCCAGGTGATTCCACTGTGCAACTGGGGCTGAGAACTGTGAGTCTACAACCCGCTACCTCCATAGCCTATACTGTGAGGCCAAAGCTGGGTTCAGTATTGGTCCTCGCCACCTGAAATATTGTGTTGACAAAGACCATGAGGCTATATCTAGGCTCAGAGGGAAAGAGTGCTGTGATAGATTAGTGATGTCTGCCTTGGTGCACTGTAGCATAGTAGTGGCATCTGTGCTATGTATTTGCTATCTCTCTGAAAGACAGTTCCCCTGGACTTCTTTCTTTTTTTTTTTTTTTTTTACTTTCAGACTGAACTATTTCCCTGGACTTCTTTCTTGCTCCCAAGAGTCAGTCCTTATATTTTTTGTTAAGTCACCACATGAGACTTGCTGCCTTTATACATGATCTAACTCAAACTTTACAACTACCATACAATATAAATATAAGCATTCCTACTTCCTAGATGAGGGAACTAAGGCTTGCAGAAGTTAGTTGATTTGTCCAAGGTCTCTAGAGGGGTGAGTGGCAGAGCTGGCTTTGGAAACCAGGTCTATCTGAACCTGCACCCAGAGGAGCTAGCCAGCATCCTCTGCTGCCCCTTGGACACTTCTTGGGTAACAAGATCCTGATTTTGTTCCCTGGACTTGAGTCCACGTCTTGGGCATCTGCCTGCTTCCTTCTCCCTTGACCAGCCGCCTTGTCTTTACATATGATGCTGACTACTTCCATGGTACAGTGTGGTTCAGTAGCTAGTGAAACCTGTCAGACTGGACTTCCCTTAGCACATGCACCTGGAGTATCCACCTCCCCTTGTCCCTCCAAGTCATTGACTGTCCAGGAGTGTTAGTCACACAGACCAGAATTATCGATGGCAAAATACTCTTTCCCCTTCAGGATTTGGTACATGACAGAGGCGTGGTCTCCCACAGTGGGGTCGTCTGCATCCACTGCTGTCACAGAGATGACCGAGGTCCCTGCAGAGAGAGAACCCTGGGGTTGCTGACTTGTGACTGAAAGGCCCCTTACCCCATTCCTGGAACAGAGCAGATGGGGATCAGGCTGTGCTCTGTCCCTACCTCCCCCAGGTCCTGGGAATAAAAGGCTGTTTTGTTTTCTGAGGAGCCTGCATGGGGGCAAAGTGCTAGTGGCAGTGGGAGCCCAGCCAGGTCAAACTTGAAGGGGTCAAAGAGATCAGGTGGTTTGTGTACTTCCTGGGGAAATGAGGGAGGGGTGGAGGGTTGGGGCCAGGGAGAGAAACCGAGGACAGCAATAAGCTGCTTCTCCCTCTCCTGGAAAGGTGCCCCCAAAGGGGTGGTGTCACTTCTCGCATCCCCTTGAACTCCAGGATCTCACACTCAACCCGAAGGTCTGGTCCCAGGGTCCTGGCTGGAGACTCTGGACTGAGGAGGGAAGCTCTTTTCTGGCACCCTCTGGAGTCTGAGGGGTACTGAAGAGGTGGAGTAGTAACCTCCTGAGCCCAGAGCCCAGGCTGGTGACATACCTTGTGGCTAGTGCTCTGTCCCCCACACCACACCAGCATGGCCCCTAGACATGAATCCATTTGCCTTAGTGGCAGGCCATGACAGTCTTCACGTGTAAAGGCTACACTCTTGGTGTGCTAGTCCTGACAGTCAGAGGCAGTGGGTGGAGTTTGTTCCAAAGAGTAGTGAGATATGCCTCTGATGGCCAGGGCTGAGTTCATGATCAAAATCAGAGCACAGTCTATGACTAGGGGCAGGACTCAGTCCGTGATCAGAATCAGGGCTCGGTCTTAGAATAGGGTCAGGGCTCATTCAATGATCAGGATCAGGACTTGGTCTATGACTAGGGTCAGGGCTCAGTCCATGATCAGAATCAGGGCTCAGTCTATGACTGGGGGCAGGGCTCAGTCCATGATCAGGATCAGGGCTAAGTTTATGACTAGGGTCAAGGCTCAGTCCACGATCAGGATCAGGGCTTGGTCTGTGACTAGTGTCAGGGTTCAACCCATGATCAGGATCAGGGCTCTGTACAGGATCAGGATCAGGGTCAAGTTTATGACTGCAGTCAGGGCTCAGTCCATGATTAGGTTCAGGGCTTAGTCTATGACTAGGGTCAGAGCTCAGCCTGTGGCCAGATCAGAGCTTGTTAGGAACTAGAGTTTCTTTCAAATCGTATAATGTGGCAACACAGGCATTACAATCACTGCCCTGAACTCACTGGATTCCTACCCCAGGCAGTGAAGTGGCTGATGTGAGAGGTGCCCTCAGGTTGGGGATGAGGGAGGGAGAAGGGAGACGGAGGAGGACAGAGTGGGCATGCAACGTACCCACAGCCGATGACTCAGGCACAGATGCATTGAACAACCGATGCGTGAACACAGGCCAGTTGTCGTTCACGTCGTGTACTTTGATGGTGAAGCTAGAAGGCGTCTCCAGGTTTTCCCCGGTGTCCTTGTCCACAATCACAGCAGTGAGGTGGTACTCTGAGATGTTCTCCCGGTCCAGCCTCTCAATGGCGAACACGTCTCCTGTCTCTGCGTCGACCCGGAAGACCTTGTCCACAAATTCTCCTTTGAGCAGGTACTTGGCATTCTTGCGACTCACACTCGACTTGATCTAGAAAGAAGAGGTGACGTGAGCTGGGAATGGGTGGCAGCAGCTGCGTGTGAGAGTATGTGAGAGTGTGTGTACACAAGTGTGCATGTGCATGTGTGTATGTGGTGTGTGGTGCTGGCCAGGGTCCCTAAATATGACACTGAGATTTTTTCTCAAGAACCTCTGGCAGCCATAAAAAAGAACAAAATCATGTCCTTTGCAGCAACATGGATAGAGCTGCAGGCCATAATCCTAAATGAACCTAAGTGAACTAACCCAGAAGCAATAAATCCAATACCACATATTCTCACTTATAAGTAGGAGCTAAACAATTGATACATATGGCCATAAAAATGGAAATAATAGACACTGGGAACTCCAAAACAGGGGAGGTTGGGATGAGGGCGAGGGTTGACAAATAACCTATCGGCCATAATGTTCACTATTTGGGTAATGGGTACACTGGAAGCCCAATCCCCACCAATATGCAATATACATGTAACAAACATGGACATGTACCCCTGAAAATAAAATTTTTAAAAAGCCAAAAAAAAAAAAAAGAACCTCTGACTAGTCACCAATGAGTTGTTCTCATGGTGTGAGTTGCCTGGCAGAGCCCCAGTATGCCTAGAATGGTGCCTGAACAGATTAGGTGCTTAGAAAACATTTTTTGAGTGGAAAAATATACTTGGTGCCATTGGAAGGCAAAGGATATTTTTGCCCTGTAGAAGTCACTTAACCTCTCTGAGTTTTAGTTACCTCATTTGTAAAATGGAAATGATATTGCTTCCAATGTTGCTTTGCTCTAAGGAGTAGAACAGCACTTTTGAAGACAAGTTCTGGGGAACAGTGAACTCTTTTGCTGTTCCACACAAAGGTGGGGTCCTAGCCAGTGGTGTGCTGGCGCTGAATTGTATCAGCCTGGCTTTTGAGAACCAGCTTAAATTTTCAGGAATATTTGTGAGCTGATTGTTAAATACAGCCATTATTATAAATTAAATTATGTAAACTTACAATTAAATAAATCATATGAAAAACAACAAATTCTCAGAATTCATCGCTTCCTAATTATTTCGCTACCTTTGACTATGTTTTGAGGTTATCTGTGTTTATGGGATCTGTATGATGGAAATGCTACATAATGATGTGCTCATGAGTATCTTCTCCCATCTTGTCTTGGCCTTCGATGACATCACATTGATAGCTTGAAATGAGACATGGTGAGAGTATTTACACCACGGAAATTGGCAAGTGCTACAAATCAGAACCTTTTCCCCTGGACGGCCAGTTGTCAAACATTTATCAGCACACCCCTGGGCCCAGTACAGAAAATGGTACATAAAATATTCTCTTCTTGGAGATTTACAATGTACAGCTCTGCAGAAAAGAACTCCAGTGAGCTTTGTGTAACTCAGGATTTTCCATACTTCTTAGACCACAGAGCCATTTTTCTGTGTAACATGTCCTGTTCATGTCCCAAGGAATAAGATTTGGAAAATAATATATGTAAAGCATCTTACACCAAACAGGACTCTATAAATGATACTTAATAATTATTAATAATAGAGCCACAGGTTAGAGGATCTTAGAAGGCTAGAATTGCTAAACATTCCATTTAAAGAATCATAGAAAATATTGGGAGCAGTATAGTTCCTATAGAATAGTATTCTATGCATATACAATGATACTCTCATAGAAGGTTAGTATGTCCCCAAAATAGAATTCTATTCAATTAAAAAATATAACTTGGTGCCTGGGAGGTGCCAGGCCCCCACTAGGAGTACAGAGGGCACAGATCCCATTGTGGCTCTCAGGATCTAGGTTTGCAGCCGCAGAGGCTGGCACGCTGAGGAAGTGCAACATTGCTTTTTTTTTTTTTGAAATGGAGTTTAGCTCTGTTGCCTAGGCTGGAGTGCAGTGGCACGATCTTGGCTCACTGCAACCTCCGCCTCCTGGGTTCAAGCGATTATTCTGCCTCAGCCTCCTGACTAGCTGGGATTACAGGAGCGTGCCACTGCACCTGGCTAATTTTTCTATTTTTAGTAGAGACGGGGTTTCACCATGTTGGCCAGGCTGGTCTCAAACTCCTGACCTCAAGTGATCTGCCCGCCTTGGCCTCCCAAAGTGCTGTGATTACAGATGTCAGCTACCACGCTCAGCCTCTTTTTTTTTTTTTTTTTTTTTGAGACGGGGGTTGCTCTGTAGCCCAGGTTGGAGTACAGTGGCTGAGTGTTGGCTCACTACAACTTCCCCATCCTGAGCTCAATCGATCCTTCTGCCTCAGCCTCCAGAGTAGCTGGGACTACAAGTGTGCAACACCAAGCTTGGCTAATGTTTGTATTTTTTTGTAGAGATGGGGTCTCACTATGTTGTCCAGGCTGTTCTCAAACTCCTGGGCTCAAGCAATTTTCCTGCCTCGGCCTCTCAGAATGCTGGGATTCCAGGCATGAGCTACTGAGTCTGCCTCACATCATTTAAGGTCAAATAGAGCAAGGGCTTTTGTGTGAAGGCATCTGTTGAGGACTCTTTAGAGAGGCTGAACTCGGGCAGGCATGGTGGCTCATGCCTGTGATCCCAGCATTTTGAGAGTCCAAGGTGGGTGGATCACTTGAGGTCAGGAGTTTGAGACCAGCCTACATGGTGAAACCCCATCTTTATTAAAAATACAAAAAAAAAAAATTAGCTGGGTGTGGCGGCACACGCCTATAGTCTCAGCTACTTGGGAGGCTGAGGGAGGAGGATCATTTGAGCCTGGGAGGCAGAGGTTGCAGTGAGCCAAGATCACGCCACTGCACTCCAGCCTGGGTGACACAGCGAGACTCTGACTCAAAAAAAAAAAAAAAAAAAAAAGGCTGGACTCCTCCAGAGAACTCAGAACTCAGAGAGGCTGGGGTCTCACGAAAGAAGAGGGAGATTCCAGAAGGGTATGGCCACATCCCATGAGGTCTGGAAAGTGTCCCCAGGGTTTAGCAGCAGTGCAGTCATTGGAGCCCTCAGTGAGGGCAGTGACAGGGGTTGATAGGCTGGGAAGTTAGATGATGCAGCCTAGGGAAGAGTCTAGAAGGGGAGGAAGTGGAGACAGGGAGTGAGGATTGCCCCCTTGGTTGGGCAGGGTGGGAGAGAGGTGGGCAGCAACAAGCATCTTGGAGAAAGGCTGTGGCGCACAGGGGGCAGGTGGGTTCATGAGGAGGTACTAAGGCCCAGTAGCCAGGATGCATGATGGACAGCTGGACTAGAGGCAAGAAGCTGTGCCTCAGCTCTGTAACCTGTGACCTGCGTGGACAGTGGAGACTCAAAGAGAAGGGGACAGTTTGGGGCCCTGTGTGAGTTGCTCAAGGTGAGGATAAGATGGTGGCCTTCCAACTGGGTTCTGGGTGGGTGTGTTAGGACCCACCAGGGCAGGGAGGATGGAGGGAGGAAATCAGCTTGGATCTGTGTGATTGGAGTTCTGCATACCATTTCATGTGAATATCCAGTTTCTGTTTTCCTTCCCTTCAATTTTTCTTCTCTAGACTTTATTTTTTAGAACAGTTCCAGATTTACAGAAAAATTGAGAAACTAGGGCAGAGTTTCCAGATGCCTGCTCCTCTTTTTCCCGGAGTATGAACGTCTTAGATGAGTGTGGTGCATTTGTTATAATTAATGGACCAATACAGATGCATTATTATTTACCAGAGGGCATAGTTTATGCAGAATTCCTTAGTTTTTTTTTTTTACCTAATGTCTTTTTTCTATTCCAGGATCCCAAGCTGGATACCACATTCCACTGAGTTGTCATGTTTCTTTAAGTGCCTCATGGCTATGATAGTTTCTTAGACTTTCATTGGTTTCTGATGACCTTGACAGTTTTGAGGAGTACGAGTCAGGTATTTTGCAGGATGCCCCTCTGTTGGAATTTGTCTGATGTTTTTCTCATGGTTAGATGAGGGTTATGGATTTCTGGGAGCCTCCATTCCCCCTACCCCTGTTTTCTAAGATCACTGTATTTAAACATAACATCTTAATGCCAAAAACCCGTATTTGTGGGTTCAGAAGGCGGCTCAGGACTCGCTCCCATTGTCCAGCCAGGTCTATAAACAAAGGCTCCAGGCTCTGACCTTGATAAACAGGGACTTCCTTCCCTCGGATTACATCCTCAGGAGCCGGAGGTGATCCTTGGAGCCCCGTCCTTGCCTTTTCCAGGCACCCTTGTTTCTTCCCAGCATGACGACCCCTTGTGGTTCCTCGGAGACCCAGCCCCATGCCAGGGGCCAAGTGAACGCTGTTGGCAAATGACAGCAGGCCTGGCGTTCTTCCTGCTGCTAGAGACCCTTGGGCGAGCCCTTGAAAGGTTGCCCCCACTTTCTACGGACTTTCCCTGACTCACTCCATAGATTTTCCTTGAGGTCAGACATTCTTTTTAGAGGCTGATTCAAGGCACAATTATCCCACCGGGAAGGATGCAGGTGGATTGACGACATTTTCCTGTATGACACAGAGCTCGCATTTGTGTTGAGAGTCAGGAATGCCGGTTTTCCTAGGGCTGCATTCTCCTGGGGCTCTGTCCTGGTCTCCTAGTGTGACCCTGGGCAAGTGTCTTCCCCTATGAGTGGCCATGCTGGAGAACTTCAAGATCCCAGTTATTGTTGGGAGCCATGGGCACAGCCAGGTGGGGCTCCGAGTGGAGATTCCCCAGCTGGCCCCATTCCGGTCCAATTTTGTCAAATGCTGCACAGATCTTTCCTAATTTCCCAAATGGGAAAATTTCATGGCAGCCATGGTTGGCCCTGCCCTAAACCCTGAACCCTGAGGCCATGCTGGCCTTCTCAGTCTGAGCATGGGATGGCTCTATAGCCAGTCCACAGACCAAGATCTGCTGGGGCATTTCTGGTGCCATGGCCAGACTGGGCCTTCCCATCAAAAGTTCCTCTCCAGCTTGTTTCTCTATAGCCAGAGAGCACCCCCACACCATTTGTGGGGTTCTTTGTCTGACGTATGCTGCCCCTCTAGACCAGGATGGGTAAACTGTTTCTGTAAAGGGCAGGGAGCAAATATTTGCAGCCTTATGGGTCATTTGGTCTTTGTCACCACCACTCAACTTTGCCATTGTAGCATGAAAGCAGCTGTGGGCAATCTGTAAATGAATGAGTGTGGCTGTGTTCCAATAAAACTTTATTTTCAAGTCCAGGCAGTGGGTTGGATTGGGCCTGCAGGGGGTAGTTTGCTGATCCCTGCTCTAGACCACCCTCTCCATGAGAGTGGGGACCATGTCTGTCTTAGCCCACTGTTGTTATCTTTCCGGCACCCAGTCCAGTGCTTGGAATGGTCCTTCCTTTCTCTAGTACATTGACATGTTCTTTTTTGCACCTATCATTTAGATTCCAAGAAGCTGACAAAGTGAGATTTTAACGCACTCAAAATAACTTTCTTCCTCATTGAAAACTCTGAAAGCACACAGTCCATCTACCCGTCATTGTGTGTGAAATTCCACTACTAGGGCCATTCCTTTCAATTAGACTGGATGGCTTTGACATCAATGACAATTTGACCTGGTAGGGCAATTCAGCAGTCACTCAGATATGCTCTGAGCTCTAGGAGGATGGGCTTGGGATAGACATGTTTTAAAGGAGGACAAAGTGAGGGTCAGAGTCTGAGGTCCTGCCTCTGAGGGCAGGCTTGGGTCAGGTACGTCATTATGGGTGTTGTGGAATATGGGGAGCTGTGTAGGGTCACAGGGAACAGGGATAGCCTGAGAGAAGGGGTTTTTGAGGAGGTTCAAAGGCCTAGACTGGAGTTGGCAAAAATATGGCCTGGATGATTAACTTCATCTTCAGCACAATTTTGTGGAAGGCTGCACAGTTCTTTTCTGATCTTTCAAATGGGAAAATTTCATGGCAGGGTTGGCTGGTCCTGTCCTAAACCTTGAACCCCCAGGCCAGGCGAGCCTCCTCAGCTTGGGCACTGGATGGCCCTTCTGTTAGTGATATCTAGTTTACAGACCAAGGTCTGGGAGAAATTGAACCATAGAGTTCACCACCACCTCCACCACCATCATCATCACCTCCATTATCACCACTATCAACACTTATCTTTCATTACTACCATCATCACCACCACCATCTCCATCAACACTTATCCTTCACCACTACCACCACCATTACCACCACCATCATCACCACCATCACAACCACCACCTTCCCCTTTACCATCACTACCACCACCACCATCACCACCATCACAACCACCACCTTCCCCTTTACCATCACTACCACCACCACTACGACCACTTTGTCCTTCCCCATCCTCACCACCATCACCATCACTATCATCATCACTTCCATCATCACCACCATCAGCATTTATCTTTCATCACTGCCATCATCACCATTACAACCACCTACCCCTTTATCATCACTACCATCACCATGATCACCACCATCACAGCCACCACCTACCCCTTTATCATCACCACCATCACCATGATCACCACCATCACAGCCACCACCTACCCCTTTATCATCACCACCACTACCACCATTATCACAACCACCATCTACCCCTTTATCATCGCCACCATCACCATGATCACCACCATCACAACTACTACCCATCCCTTTATCATCACCATCACCATCATCACAACCACCACCTACCCTTTATCAGCACCACCATCATCAGCATCATCAGACCACCACCTACCCCTTTATCATCACTACCATCACCATTATCACAACCACCACCTACCCCTTTATCATCGCCACCACCACCGTTCCCACCACTCCCACCACCACCTTGCCCTTTCCCATCCTTACCACCATCACTATCACTACCACCACCATTGCTATCATTACCACCACTACTTCCACTACCACGACTTCTACCACTATTGCTACCACCTTCACCCTTATCATCTCCACTCCTACAACCACCACAATATCTATTACCACCTTTGCCACCATCGCCATCACCACCACCACTGTCACTATGGGCCAGCTGCTGATGGCTTCTCCTGTCCTGGGGCTTGAGCCTTACCTTGCCTACATGATGGGGCAGTGAAGTGTTTTTCTCTTCATCAATGTGCATCTGGTTCCAAATCCAGTCTCTCTTTTGGCGCCGGTGTGTGGGCAGCAGGCTGTGGGTGTCCCGTTGGGCAGGGTTAGCACCTGCTACTGCCACTGTTGCCACTGCCAGCAGGCCCAGGCAGGCGCCTGATGTGGTGAGGAGCATCATGAGCCTCTGCATCTTCCCAGCAGGAACAGATCTGGGGAAAGAGGAGACACCTTCAGACTCTGGCCAGTGACGATGAAAGGAGTACTTAGACACAGGTATTTTGCATAAGAGCAGCTAGATATAATGCCAAAAGCCTGGGGCAAACACAATCTGCGGGTAATTAACATTACTGTTCCCCCTTTCAGGGAGCAGTCATGCACTCGGATGAAAGGTCGGTTTTAGGACAACATGAGTAAACAAGCCCATTTAAGAAAAATTTCCCTACACTTCCTTGTACCTACTCCTCACCCTCTGCCTCAGGGTGGAACAGCTGCCTTCTGCTTATTCTTCCCTGAAGCTATGCAAAACCTTCTGACCTTTCAAGAAGGTTTGCATCCTTTCCCTAAAATTTCTTCCACCACTCTGACTGATCTCCCATATATGGTGGCCACTGCCTAAGGGTGTGAGCAGCTTCCATGGGGAACCAAACTCCCTTTATCTGTTCACTCCATCCGTCACTGCCTGCTGACACCAGCAGAACCAGACCCCCTTCATGCCTTGATGAACTCCGAATCGGGGAGGGTGAAAACAGATGTGGAAACCATTCTACTTGCGATTCACATGTGCTAGGACAGAAGCAAGTGCAGGGGATATGGGAGCCCAGAGAAGGGCCTGTGGGGAAGGTCTCCAGAAAGAGGGTGTGAGGCTGCTGCCAATGGCAGCTCCTAAGTCCCCAGGCATTGGGTGCTCAGGTTATCCTCATTGTTCAAATGAGGAAACTGAGCACACAGATGTTAAGTTCACATTGGAGTAAGTGGTGGGACTCAGACAGGAATCCAGGTGTCTGATAGCTAATCTTTATCAAGCACTTATTTTTTGCCTGGCATTGTTTCAAGCACTTTATATATCTTATCTATTTAATCTTCCCATCATCCTCCAGGTTGGTGTAATTACAACCCTCATTTTGCAGAAGAGGAAGAGAGGTTTCAGAACACTCCTGAAATCACCTAAACTATAAGGAGGACAGCCAGGATTTGAACCAAGGTTGTCTGGCCTGGAAGTTCAAATCGTTTCCTCCTGCCTTCCCTTGTCCCAGCAGCTGCTATGGGGTAGGATTTAAAGCCTTCTCTCAGCAAACATCCTCCTGCCTGAAAGCCCCTTTGACAACTTTGCATTGTCTTCAGAAGGCTCTTAGGAAAATCCAACTGTCTTAACCCTGAGGGCCAGCCCTTCACTCCAGATCTTACAGTGAGTGGTCAGCTTTGCTGTCAGAAGAGCAGGGGTGGGTGTGGTGGTGAGTTGAGGGTCTGGGTTCATAGGAATGGCTTCATAATTTGTGCGGCCCAGTGCAAAAGAATTTTAAGAAGGCGACAGAACATTAAACCAAGCATGAAGCCCTTTGAAGTGCAAGCCCTGTACAGTTGCACAGGTCGCATACTCTCGAAGGCAGGTCTGTGGGGTAGGGATGTGGATCACCCAGAGATCAAGGCCTGGCTTCATTCGGAATTCCAGGAACAGGGGTTTTCTCTACAGCCCCACGAGGAGTGCAGGCTGTGACCTTGGCCATTAGCATGTTCTCTTAGCCCTGACTCTATCTCTCCACCCTCTGGGGCCCCTGTGTTACTGACCTGCAACTCCTGGGATGATGTAGAGGAAGAACAGGTGGGTGGGAGAGGGAACCAGGGTTCACATATGGAGACAGACGAGGATCTACAAGGTGCTGGATGGGATGGCCTCCTCCCTTGACTGTTCCCTGCCTGGCCAGATAGAGAGGCTGGACTCTGTACATCACAAGAGGTTTGTAAACTCTAGTAACATTTCCCCTGATTTGCTGGCGCCAGGCTGACCTCAGTGAGGGCTGAGGGTGTCTGTGCTGGGCCAGCTGACCTCTGGGCCCACTGATTTTAGTATCGACGGCCCCTGCCTTCTGGTTCCTGCCTCTGGCCCTGGAGGAAGTGGACTCCCAGGGTGGGGATAGGCCCCAGAATGCAAGTGCCATATGCCTGGGGGAGGCCCTGACCCCTCTGGGCCTCAGTTTCCTCAGCCATAAATGAGGGGGTCAACCTGGAAGAGACTTGAGGCCCTTGAAGGATGCTCTAGGCAGGAGGAAGGTGGTGAGCAAAGGCTTGGAGAAGAAAGGGGGCAGGTTGGGAGTCCTGGCCAGGAAGCTGGTCCCTGACTCAGGGGAGGCGGCAGGCACGACCCCTGCCCCAGCCTCACTGGGCCCAGACCCTGTGGCTCATTTCCTTCTTTGTCCAGAAAGGAAGTGCAAGTCTTGATTCTTTCTTCCTCCCTCAAGTGAGAAGTGACTCAAAGATGACAAAGTAAAATGGACAGAAGTGAAAACGAGAAACAGGGAGAGGGAGAGTTCTCAGGGCTCTGGGCAGGACAGGGTGAGCGCCCAGGCTCTGAGCTGATAGGAGCTGGGTGCCTACTGCATGATGAGCTCCATGCTAGGCAATGAGGGTGCCGCAGTAAGTAAGACAGATGGAGCCTGCCCTTGGGGAGTGTGCAGTAATGGGAACAACAGGAAAATAAATAAATCAATGAGGAAACATATCAGCTGGCGATCAGAGATGTTCAGGGAATTACAATGGGAGGTGTCACAGAGAGTGAGGGGGCAGCTGGCTGAGCCTGTGAGGCCAGGAAGGCCTCTGGGAGAGCTGATGTTTCAGCCCACATCTGAGTGCCAGCCACAGGACTGCCAGGAGAGGGAAGGGAATTCCAGGCAGAAGCGCCGTTGCTGGTCTCTGGGTACCTCAACATCCGAGCCCACCTCTGTGCAGGCAGTGGTTGGTTTCCTTAAGGAAGCCCACCTCTCTGTAGCAGTCCCTTCATAAAATCTCTTCAATTGGCCTCCCAGGGTTCTCTCTGTTTCCTGCTGGGAACCCTATCTCTAATACAGTGAACGGGAATGTGGTTTTCTCTTTCCTGGGGCCTATTGGGATGGGTTAGTGATCCCTAAGGCTGACTGCAGCCAGCGGTCGAGTGGATAAATACAGTCATGTGCTGCAAAATGACTTTTTGGTCAACAATGGACTGCACATACGACTGTGGTCCCCTAAGGTTTTAATGGAGCTAAAAATTCCTCTGCCCTAGTGACACTGCAGCCATTGTGACATCATAGCACAAGTCATTACTTGTGTGTTTGGGTGATGCTAGTGTAGACCAACTTTATAAAAAATGTTATATTAGGTTGGTGCAAAAGTAATTGTGTGCCTTATTATTTATTTATTTATTTATTTATTATTTTTTCTTTTGAGACAGAGTTTCGTTCTGGAGTGCAGTGGTGTGATTTCAGCTCACTGCAACCTCTGCCTCCCAGGTTCAAGTCATTCTCCTGGCTCAGCCTCCCAAGTAGCTGGGATTACAGGTGCGTGACACCACGCCCGGCCAATTTTTTTTTGTTATTTTTAATAGAGATGGGGTTTCACCATGTTGGACAGGTTGGTCTCAAACTCCTGACCTCAGGCGATCCGCCTGCGTCAGCCTCCCAAAGTGCTGGGATTACATGCATGAGCCACCGTAGCCGGTGGCTTTTTTTTTTTAAATGGCAAAAACAGCAATTACTTTTGCACTACCCTAATAGTAAACTGAAGTTAATTTCTTACTGATGAAAGAAAAATATTTTTAAGTAAATTTAGTGAAGCTAAGTGTACAGTGTTTATTAAGTCTGCAGTGGGGTACAGTGACGTCCTAGGCCACTCACCACTCACTCCCTGACTCACCCAGACCAATTTCTAGTCCTGGAAGCTCCACTCATGGTAAGTACCATGGAGAGGTGTACCATTTATTATTTTTTTATTTTTATTTTTATTTTTTATTTATTTATTTTTTTGAGATTGAGTCTCCCTCTGCCGCCCAGGCTGGAGTGTGGTGTGAATGTGGCTCACTGCATCCTCAAACTCCTGGGCTCAAGCAATCCACCCACCTCAGCCCCATGAGGAGGTATGTGCCAGCACATCTGGCTAATTTTTAAATTTTTTTGTAGAGATGGTTGGGGTGGAGGGGTTTGACTATGTCACCCAAGCTGGTCTTGGACTCCTGCCTCAAGTGATCCTTCTGCGTTGGCCTCCCAAAGTGCTGGGATTACAGGCTCCTTTTTTATCTTTTACATGGGAATTTTACTGTACCTTGTCTGTATTTAGATATGTTTAGATACATGAATACTTGCTGTCGTGTTAAAATTGGCTACAGCATTTAGTACAGTACCATGCTGCACAGGTATGGAGCCTAAGAGCAATAGACTGTACCATACAGCCTAGGTGTGCAGCAGGCTATACGATCCAGATTTGTTTGTGTAAGCACACTCTCTGATGCTTGCGCAACAGCGAAATCACCTGAACTCGTTTTTCAGAATGTATGCCAGTCATTAAGATGCACATCACACACTGGGGCCTGTCGTGGGGTGGGGAGAGGGGGGAGGGATAGCATTAGGAGATATACCTAATGTAAATGACGAGTTCACGGGTGCTGCACACCAACATGGCACATGTGTACATATGTAACAAACCTGCACGTTGTGCACATGTACCCTAGAACTTAAAGCATAATAATAAAAAAATAAATACAATTAAAAAAAGAGAAAATTTCAGGGTGAAGAGGGTCAAAACTAACACATTCAGAATAAAATGAGGTTTATTCCTTGATTTGAAAAAAAAAAAAAAAAAAAAAGATGCACGGCTATACCTACGCCAGACTTCAGCAAAGCAGAGTCCACCAATCACAGGCTCGGACCACGTGGCTCATGGGGGGACATTAACTCCTCAGTGGGCTTTGCCTGGCCCCACATAACAAAGTGTTCTCTGACGGTGCAGAAAAGCCCCTTGGATTCTGTTCTGTGTCCAGCAGGGGCCCTGCTGCTAGCTCTGGAGAGAAGTCCCTTGGAGCACATGGGCCACCCTCAAGCTCCTGCCCTCCAACAGGGCTGGGACTGGCTCTCGCAGAGTCGCCCCACAGCACCTGTGTGTCATTTGCCAGGGCAGAGGGAGGTCTGGGTGCTCAGCTCTCATGAGTCAGCTGTTGGTGAGGGGCAGGACCTTGGGTTGGGGGCATTTGGGAGCTGGGGATCACATAATCCCATTTGCACCCCCATGCCAGAGCCTTGAGCACCCTCCCAAGACAGCTCTTTCTCGCCTGGGACGGTGGAGGAGGGCTGACATCCCTGAGCACTCCCCCGAGGCATATGTTGTTTTATTTAAACCTTGCAACAACCCTTTAGGTAGTTGTCTGTGTTCCCATTTTGCAGGTAAAGACATAGGGGCTCAGAGAGGTAGAGTAAGTCATCTCAGGTCACATAGCCAGAGGAAGTGGAGCCAGGATTCGAACTTAGGCTGTCTTTCCCCCAAAACAGTGCTTTTTGCATCATGCCACCCTCTCTCTATCTCTGTGGTGACATTCACATGTAATAATAATGAACTATTCTCAGTGCTTGGTCTTCATCCATGCCAGCGCATTTAATTTTCACACTATCCCCAGGATGTAAGACTTATCATTCCCATCTCACAGATGAGGAAACTGAGGCTCAGAGACAACTCATGAGTGGTAGATCTGGAACCCTCACCAGATCGATCTTTTTCTAAATCCTAGGCTCCTTCTGTACTCAATCTCAGAGACACCTGTGTGACCTTCCCATCTGAAAAGCCACATTCATTTGTGTCTTTTGCCCTTTGGGTTAGAAATTTGGCCAACTAACTTTGGGAAGCTGTGGCGGGTGGATCACTTGAGGTCAGGAGTTCGAGACCAGCCTGGGAAACCCTGTCTCTATTAAAAAATACAAAAATTAGCCTGGCATGGTGGCGTATGCCTATAGTCCCAGCTACTCGGGAGGCTGAGGCACGAGAATCGCTTGAACCTGGGAGGCGGGGGTTGCAGTGAGTTGAGATCCTGCCACTGCACTCCAGCCTGGGCAACAGGCGACAGAGCAAGACTTCATCTCAAAAAAAAAAAAAAAAAAAAATTTGGCTAACCAAAATGGGGGCTGCAGGGAGGGATCTTGCTGGACAGTTGTTCCTGCCCATCATGATGCAGAGGAAACCGGGCCGGTCAGATCTGCTGCAGCCACAGCTGAAAACTGAATTTCTCTTGGCTGCAGCCTCTGGAGAGGTAGTCATAGCCCTTTTTTCATTTTAGCCTGTTTCCTTTCGGCAGGTAAGAGTCACATCTCTCGGTCGTTCTCAGCAGTTTCCAGAGAGACTCAAGCTGTTGCCAGGTAGATTTGGGGCATCCCAGACATTCAGAGGGTCTGAGGAATTTGGAAGTGATTTCCATGTTCAGACATTCCCAGCTGAGCAGCCCAGCAACTGCCTGATCACAGTGGTGAGCAGGAAGGGGCTACGCTTGGCAACTCAGGTGTAGGTTCTGAGCACGCCAAGGCCAGGTACCTGCCTTGTCCCAGGCATCCAGGATGCTTGTCGATGCTGCTGTCCCCAGAGCCATGTGAGAGGGTTTGGGGGCAGTTCCAAATGGAGGAGGATGGGCCCTCTGTACCCTCCCTCAGTCTGGGGAGGTCTGGAGGACCCAAAATGAGAGGACAGAGTCAGTGGCCTGAATCCCCTGGTGAGTAGGCGTGGAGCCCAGGATAAACAGCAGGGGAGCCTTGGAAAATAGGGGGGATGACTGGGCTCCACCATGCTCCCATGGGAGGTTGGGACTGCAGAGGCCTCTGGGGTCCAGGTCTGTATCTACCGTGGGTGGGGCCACTGGGATCAGAACCCAGACACCTAGGCCAAGCCTGGTGACCGAGGGGTCCTCTGAAGGCTGAGTCACCTGGGCAGCCTGAGAAAAGGATGGGGCTCCTGCGGCTCTTTCTGCTCCTCTCCAGCTGCCTGTCTGGGTCTGCAGGTGCCTGGTGAGCCTCCAGGCAGAGCTCCGGACCACAGGATGTTAACTCTCTGGGAAGCTCCCCACCCCACCAGGCTTGGTCGCATCCTTCCTGCCCGTGCACTTGCTGTCCTCTCTCCTCTGCCTGGATTTAGGACACATGTCACCACTTCTCTGAAGCTCTCTCTAGAGTCCTGGGGTTATACAGTCATGCAGCAAGCATTTATTGAGCATCTACTATGTGCCAGGCACTTAATTCCATGCAGGAATAAACACAGGCTCCACTTCCATGGGAAAGAGGGATGCCGGTCATGTGGTGAAAAATGCAGTTTGAAATTGTGACATGCGCTTTGATGGACAAATCGAGGAGGCTGTGGGAGCATACAGACTGGGAGGGCCCTGATGGGTCTGAGGACCACAGTCCCAGGAGTGAGTCCTGCCTCTCACTGACCCACTGTGGGACATCACACAAAGCTCCCTTTGGTCCCTTTCCCTTTGTGGGCGTCCATCTGTCTGGGGTTCTGCCTCCAGGGGCCTGTGAGATCGGCTCAGCTCTGTGCTGAGTTACAGTGTCGAAAAGAGAGGCTAGGGATACAAGAGAAGAGGAAGGGAAGGGAGGGGAGGGGCGGGGCTAGAGCTGCTCTTCTTGGGACTCCTTGGGACCCCTGGCTTTGTAGCTAAATAGGACATAGGAAGTCTGGACCCAGCTGGGAGCCCCTCAGTGGGCTGGTCCAGCCCCTCAGCCCCTGGGCTAGTCCTGCCCCTGAGCACCAGGAAGACCCCCTGCCCCTCGACCTGACCAGAGCCCCACTCAAGCCTTAGATTCCAGGGGCCAAGTCTGGGCTTTGCAGCGTGGGGGGTTTTCAATAGGCTGAAGGACCTCAGGGGTGGGGCAGAGGAAGGCTCCAGGTCCAGGACACACACATGACATCTGCAGGCCTCATGGACCTGTGACACCCTCAAACATGCCTTCACAAGTGCACACCCCTGACCACAGGCACCTGCCCAGGCCAACTCCTGCAAGGCTCCTCTTTGCAGCCCTGGCTGCTCTCCTCCCTGACCCCCAGCACACCTGCTTTCAGCTAGGATCCCAGCCCAGCCTCCTGCAGGCTCTGGACTCCAGCCCAGAGGCCTGGGGTCAGGCACGAGGGGCAGGGTGCTGGGAGGAGCTGGCCTAGAACATGCAGGAGGTGTGCCTGCTGGAGTGGAGGCACTGAAGACCCAGCTCCATGTGTGGCCCTGGGCAGCTCTCCCCACCGCCTTCCCATTCTACAGCTCAAATCTCAGTCCAGGACAGGGCTGGGACCCAGTGACCCCCAAACTCTCTGGGGACTCTCAAATGGTCTACTGGAGCTCAGGCATTTAAAGCTGCGTCTTGGCAGCCACAGACTTTGGGAGGATGAAGGGTGAGGCCCTGGGAGGCTCGGGAATGGGGTTTGGCCAGGCAGCTATGACCTGGCCCCTTCTGCTTCCTCCTGGTTTGTGGCTCAGTTTGGCCCTGGGATAGGCTCCTGTGGGTCCCAGACCTGTTCCTCTCCCTTCAGGTTCTGCCAACAGCCTCCCCACTCCCTGCAGGAGGAAGTCTAGCTCCTCAGCCAGCCCTTAAGGCCTAGCATGGTTGTCCCCTGCCCACCTGCCAGCTCTCCTCTCCTCCTCTTCCCTGCCCCTTCCAGCCTCGAGGAGAGCTAGAAGTTTCTGAAATGCACAATGCCCTTCCTCTCAGCAGCAGGCTTTTTGCCCAGGCTGTTCCTTCTGCCTGGAATGCCCTTCTTTGCTCTGTTTCCTGGGTTAACACACTTTACTTCTTCTCAAGCCCCAGGCTGCCTACCCCATGAGGTCTTCTGATTGCCACCTGCCACCAGCACAGCCTCTGCCTCCTGGCCTATCTCTGCCCAGGCAGGTTCTGGGCCTAAGAGTCCACTTCATGCCATACCTGGGTGCATGAACTCAAGGCCCTAGACCTGGACGTGCTGCCTGTCAGCCTGGTGCCAGCTCCAGTTCTGGTCTTGCCAACCACTCCTTCCCCACTTACGGGATTTAGAAACAAATCTGTATGTTTTCAGACAACACGTGGGGTGGTCAGAGTAGGTAAAATTGTTGCTATAACTTAAAGAAGCTCCTCCTTATTCCTAAATAGCTCCTCTGATGGCTCATGGGATGGGCTGCCATGGGACTGCCCAAAAGACCACTGATAGGATTTTGATCCTTTACAGACAACAAAATTATCCTTCTTAAGAGTCCCTGGCCAGGTGTGGTGGTTCACACCTGTAAATCCCAACACTTTGGGAGGCTGAGGCCAGTGGATCACCGGAGGTCAGGAGTTCGAAACCAGCCTGGCCAACATGGTGAAACCCCGTCTCTACTAAAAATACAAAATTAGCTAGGCATGGTAGCACATGCCTGTAATCCTAGCTACTTGGGAGATTGAGGCGGGAGAATCGCTTGAATCTGGGAGGTGGAGATTGCAGTGAGCTGAGATCGCGCCATTGCACTCCAGCCTGGACAACAAGAGCAAAACTCTGTCTCAAAAAAAACAAAAAAGTCTCCAATGAATATGCAAACACCCCTGAGCAGGGCACCTCTTAAGACAGGGCTGGCAAAACAGAACTCAGCTTGCCACATGCCCCTTTCCACACCTATGGCAGACATCATGAATCAGTCACTCAGACTGTATTGGGGATTCAGGGGCTGAGTTCAAGTTCATTCCCACTGAATGAAGGTAGAGGGTACCAATTGGCCAGACCTATTTTGTGATGTGAAACAAATTTGTGCTGGAACCTCTGGGCTCCGGGTCATCTAGTCTATTCCCTTGCCTTCTAAAGGGACAGCTCTAAACTTCAAGGAGAGAACACCCATGCTAAGGAGGCTTCCAGCCTCCTTTGGGCTTCCTGACTTTGTCTGGGACTGTGAGTTCAGTGCGGGGAACAGAATGAGGCCCTTGCACCTGCCTGTTTGAACCTGCCCAGCTGCTCGGGACTGTGTGACCTTGGGTTCATCTCTTGCTTGCTGAGCCTCAGCTTCCTTATCTGTAATGGAGGCAACAATAGCCGCCTCCCTGGGCAGGAGGATTAAATGAGATCATGGGTGCAAAGCCTGGCACACAGTAGGTGCTCAGTAAGGGTGCGGGTGTCTTGACTCCTATCTACCCGCCCTCTCCAGCCTGGTGGGTGTGGCTTTGACTGGCCGACTTACACTTGACCTCATTTCCTGGCTCTACTCTGGGCCCACCTCCTACTCTTTCTGTTCCTCTGCAGAAGGAAATCTCATTCACCACCAGCCCAGACTGCCCCTGGGTCCCACTTCCTACTCCTTCCAGTATCTGGACCTGCCAGGATCTGACTGTTTTTCTATGGTCCAAGGCAGACAACCTGGAAGTCCCAGAGTTAGTTTAGGGACGATCCTCTACTCTCAAGAGATGGGAAGACTGAGGTGCAGGCTGCAGAGGGGCTGCCCAAGGCCTCCTAGCATCTGGGATTCCCACTCTTCCTCCAGCAAGCCCTCCATGATTTACCCACTTAACACCAGCTTGAACCTGGATCAGGACAGACTTTTTAGTACCTCCTCAGCCAGAGGTGAAGCTCCTGAGGCAGGCCCTGCCTCCTAGAACATTCCTTCCCCTGGTATCACTGGGCACCTGGCTTGTCCCTGTGCCTACCTCTGTGGCCTGGACTGCTCTGCTTTCCCCCTCTCTGAGCTTCACTGTGGAGTGTGGCATGGACTGTGGGTCAGAAGGGACCGCACTCACACCCTGCTTCTACCTTGTGTTTGTTGTGTGACCTTGGACTGGCTACAGCTTCCCTCAGCCTTGATGGTCCCATCTGTCAAATGGGAATTCTCATAGTTGCTTCAGTGTGACTGAGGGGGTGCAGAGAGAGGATGCAGGGAACAGTCATGGATCCATGTGGGCAAATGGGCCCAAGATTCTTCCTGGGACGGTGTCCCCTCTGTCCCCTGGGTGTCCCGGAGTCAGCAGTGAAGCATCCAACTTTGCAGAAAATGTGTGGCCCCCTCTGGCTTCCTGCCCTCACTTCCGGCCCTTGTTTAGCAACACAATAGCTCAGGCTGAGGCTGCAGGCGGGCAGCTTAACCCCTTCCAGGCCAGTATACACCTCCCCTACCCCTCACCACCATAAGCTGAAATTGTTAGGGCTGCTCAGGGGCTCAGCAGCTCTTGGGCCGCTTGGTGGATACCTGCTGCTCTCTAGGGCAGGCAGAGGAGAGTCCCAGGCTTCCCACCACCTGAGGATGGACCAGGGCTTCTGGTCCTGGCTCCAGTGGCCTGTGGCAAAACAGCCTTCCCGGTACACCCTCAAAGCTGCCTCCCTGGGAACGCCCTTCCGCTTTTGTCAGAATCCTATCTGCCCGTCACACATGAGAAACGTCCACGCTGGGGAGGGAGCCTGGCATGGAGCAGGTGCCCAGAGGTGCTCGCAATGTCCTCTCACTTGCACCCCCTTCCTCGTACCTGCTGGGCACCTGAGGACCCCTCCATGATGGGGTTTGACCATACCTCAAGGGTCAAAACCTTTATGACATTCATAGCCAGGATTGGCTCTGGGCTAGCTGGTAAATCCAGCCACTATTCCTTAAAGATCTCATGTTATGTGCCATTCCCAGCACCAGGGAGGTAGCTCACCTCACTCAATTGACTGAGGAAACACTGTTTCCCCATTTCACAGATGAGACACTTGAGACCTGGGGAAAGAGCTGGGACTTTGGAATACGAGATCCTGGTTCAAATCCCCACACCAGCTCATATGTTTCCAAAGCTCAGTTGCTTTCACTGAGATATAAAGAAAGAATATATCTACCTTGTGGAGTTGTTAATGGTAAAATAATGAGCCCCACATCATCCCTTGTTCCCCACTGTGGTTTGGAAACTCTGGGTAACTTTCCCAAGATCACCCCAGAGCAAATGGGAGAGCTGGAATTTGTACCCAGGGCAGCTGTCTCCAGGCCAGGCTCTTGGCCCAGACCTCCTGCTTCCGGGGGACTTCCTGGGCTGTGAGGGCCTTGGGGGCTCTTGCGCCCTAGCCTTTGAAGGGGTGCTGGGGGGAGGAATGGTGGGCCACTGTCCAGACTACATCTCCCTTGACACATAGTGGGCCCCGATGGTGTTCAGGCAGGGAAAGGCCCAGAGGGAAAGGCAGGACCTCAAGGGCCCAGAGCCGAGCCTCAGCTTGTCTATCTTGAAATGGGGGCACTGGCTGACGGAGAGAGGCCAAGGCTCGGAGCTCCCCTTTCAGGGCCCCTCCCCAGATCCCAGCATAGAGCTTTAGTGGCATATGGGTAGGGGGCTGAGGAGGCTGGTGTCAGGCCTTGGTAAATCCTCTCCAGTAAGGGTAAGGGCATGGAGGGGAGGCCAAGGCCTAGGTGCCACTCCTCTGCCCCGGCATGTTGGGCAACTGGGGCAGAGTCCTGCCTTCTCTGAGCCTGGCACTGATGAAGGCCAGTGGGCCTTTTTGAGTTGGAGAGTACACTTGTGGGAGAGCCAAGCTCTTGCCCTGCCCCCCTCAGCCCCGAGATGCCCATTTGTGCCCTTGGCACACCTCTGGGTGCACTTTCCCCGACCCTGCTCTGAGCCACGAGGAGGCCCAGCATGCCCTCGAGGAGCCTGTCTGTCCTGGGAGTGGGACGATGCCCATTCTACAGACGGGGAAGCTGAGGACCCTCCCATCTTGGGCACAGGGTTGTGGGTTTGGGGTGGAGGGGAGTGTGGGAGCCCCCACTCACCGTGCCTGTGGGCTGAGGGATGTTTCTGTTCCGTTGGACTGCCTGTCCGTCCAGGGCTGAGAGTGAGTGGAGCTCTGTGGAGCCTGTCAGCCGACCGTCTCTGGAGGGGAGCCACACCCCGCTGGCGAGGGAGGCCTGGCTGCCTCCCCTTCAGGTTTTCCAGCTGGCCCTGGCCCACTTCCCCCCGGGATGGTTTCCTGTTATTGTTCCTTTGTGAGGGCTGGGCTGGCTGCAGATAGGCAGGCCCCGCCGTGGGCGGCCGCCTCGGCCTCGGATGGCTGTCTCCACAGAGGGCTGGCCCTGGACCCCACCTGGGGCACCCCACTTGAACTCCAACTCCTGGCCTCAGCTCTGGGACTCTGAACCCAGCACCTGCAAACAGCCTGGCTGTGGGGACCCTTGGCTGCAGCATCACATTTAACCCTCCTTGGAATGATACAGGCAGGTGTCATCACCCCCATTTTATAGCCCGGGAAGCTGAGACTCAGTGAGTTTAAGGTGCTTGTCCACCAGCTGGGGTACAACAGAGCCAAAAATCTAGCTGGGGTCAGCCTAGCCCCAGAGCTTGATTTTCTATGGTGATCCCATGATGTCTTTGTGGGAATGGACTTTAAAGGTGCTAGGGAAGCTTCAGGAGATGGGAAAGGGACAGCAGCTCTTGGCTCTAGAGGACCAAGTTGGCTTCTCCCGGTCAGAGCAGGCATGGACTCCAGCTCTAAGGCGCCAGCCTCAGTCTGTAGGGGATATTTGCATTTAGGGATATTGGGTGGAGTCAAGTGACTTAGCTCTGCTTCTGATGTGACCTCCGGCCAGTTGCGTCATCCTGGAGCCACAGTTTCCTCATCTGTAAAATGGAGATAATCACAGCCTCATCCTCACAAGGCGTTCGACATAAACGAGAATCAAAGAGGGGCGTGGAAGACAGTGACGCTGAGGCTGGATCAGAGCCCAGCAGAACCAAGAGGCTGGGGGAAGGGAGGGGCCAAGATTCCGCTGACCAGGAGAGACATAGGAGGAGCTTTGAAAAACTACAGAGGACTGGGCTCACCCCAGATCAACTGATTTGGAATCTCCCAGGGCAGACCCTGGGAATCTGTCCTTTGAAGAGTTGCTTCTGTTTTTCCATGGGTGAATGGTTGGGAAGTCCCAAACTTGTTTTATTATATAGCTGGGCAAGCAGAGACCCTGAGAAAGAGAGGGCCCAGGGCCGTTTAGTAAATCAGAGCATGAGATGGGGAGTGAGATGGAAAGATATTTTTGGAGGAGGAGGGGATAGTGATTCCTCTGCCTCAGGCAGGTTGAGTTTGAGATGCTCATTAGATACCCGGGTGGAGGTGTCAGGCTGGTGGCGAGATGGGTGAGTCCAGCCTGGAGTTGAGGTTTGGAGCCCATGAGCTTATGGCTAGCATCTGAGGCCATGGGCATGGATGAGCTTGGAGGGAGGGAGGCCTCGGACCCTCTGACATTTGGGGATCCATTCGAAGAGGGTCCCACAATGAAGGAGGAATGCCAGGAGAGGGCAGAGGAGGAGGGCAGGGGAGTGGTCAGTGGGTCAGCCTGGGGAGCATGAGGGCTGAGACTTGGCTTTGGATTTGGAAGATGAGGTCGTCAATGACTGTGACCAGAACAGGTTAAACAGGAAAAGGTAGACAAGACAGATTGGAGGGGCTACAGAAAGGGGGACAGGGACGTGGAGTCATGTGTGACTGTAGCTCCTTCCCCAAGTCTTACAGTGAATGGGAGCAGAGAAGTGGGAGGGTTTTTTTTTTTTTTTTTAACTATGGCAGCACGCTCATGTCCCCAGGGAGCATCCAGCAGACTGGAAGACAGATGAGGCTGGAGACTGAGGAGCGACCTGCTGGAAGGAGAACAGTCCTTGGGGCGGGATTCTGAGTGGGATCCAACACATTCAATGGCCGATTGTGGAATGAACAAACAACAGCTCAGTGCTTCCTTCTCCAACGGGATTAACTCTGCTTTCTCCTGCCCAGAGGGTGGGTTGGCTGCAGAGGAGCCAGGACAGTGCTCTGTCCCCTGTGTTCCAGTCCACATCCCCCTCACCCCCACCTGTGCTGACCGCCTGTCCTCGTGTTCTACGTGCACATGGGGACACACTGGCCTGTGCATTGCTTCCTGCTGGGTCTCAGACTCGGGGCTGGTGGCAGATGGGGAAAGGGCCTGTCCTGGCACCATCTGCCAATTCCCTTTGTACTCCCAGTCCATGAGGAAGTTGACTCTGCCCTGAAAACTACTGTTCCTGTGCTCCATAAACAAAGGAATGGTGAGCCAGGCATGAGCTGTGGGCCCCAGGGGTGGGGCTGGGGGTCACCATAGCAGAGGTAGCTGAGACTGCAGGAGGGAGGCTGGTGCCTCCTTGGTCCCCCTGAGGATTTCATGCCTGATTTCTGGCACTGCCCAGCCTCTGCTCCAACCTCTCTGGAGGCAAAGGAGGTGACAGGAGGGCACAAGGCCAGGAAGTGCCATTGGGAGCAAGGAAGGCGGCCGGTGGGCTAGCAGGAAATAGGATGGTCTGTGAGACCAGATTAACAGCAGAGGAGGAAGCAACAGTGGAGGCAGTGGGGGTGGGATGGCGGGTGGGATGACAAGACCTGGGGACACCCACCTGGCCTCTGCCAGGATGAAGCCTGACCCGACAGGGAGTGCTGCTCAGGGAGGTACAGGTGTGGGGGTTGCAGACCCAGGTTTGGATCCTAGCATGACCCGTTGCTGCCTGCATGACCTGGGCAGCCGACTTGCCTCTCTGGGCTTCTTTCCTCACCTGTGAAATGAATTATCTGTTCAGACTTTGCAGGCCGTTTGGAAGATGAAATGAGACAATGAAAATAAATGGCAGGACCAGCAAGCCTTATCGAGTGGCTATTTCTCAAAGTGTGGTCTTCAAGCCATCTATCCTGGGAGAAGGGGAGTGAATATGCAAATTTATTGGGCCCCACTCCAGGCTGATGGGGCCAGAATGGCTGGTGATAGAATCCCAGGACTTATGTGTTTGTAGCTCCCCAGGAAACATGTTTGTGTTGTTACATTTGAGGACCACAGCCTTTGTGTGTGCTGCTAATGCACTCAGCGCTCCTTGGGACTCCTCATTCAAACCTCAGGACAACCCTGCGGGGGTGGTACTACTGTTAGGCCCATTATACCCATGGGAAAACAGAGGCTGGGAGTGGAAGCCTTTCTGAGATCAGAGTTTGTCAGTGGTGGGGCAGAATTCCGAGCCACGCTTCTGTTTCCAGAGCCCAGCTCCTTACCCAGGGAGTTTTCCTGCCCTGCTGTAGTTGAACAGCAGGGGTTCCCCAAATGAGACTTCCTTTTCCTTCCTCCCCACAGCGTGAGACACCCAAGGATGGGGCAGGAAAACGATGCCATCAGCTTGGCAGGGGCGGTCGTGGTGAAGCCCTGCAGCCTCACGCCTCAGGACTTTGCCCATGCTGTTCCACCTTGTGTGTTTCCTTCTCTCTCCTTCCTCGCCAGCGCACACAGCCCCGGCAGAGCCACCTAGATCTCATTGTCTCTATGCTCCACTCCCTCTTCTGAGCTCCCAGGGCACTTTATACAGACCTCATTCACAGCCCTCCTCTCCTTTCCCACCGGGATTGTGTCCTATTTGGGTGCTTATCCCCAGCACCTGGTAATAGGTGAGTGCTCCCCAAATGTGAACTTGAAACTGTGCACTCGTTAGAACCGGCAGTCAGCCCACTGCTCCCTGGGTCGGAGAGACTGCGGGGAGAGTTGAGTGTTTTGTGTTCCAAGGCAGGTGATTGTCTGATGGCAGAGGGCTTGATGAGCCCATCTGCTCAGTTACGGGCAAAGGAAAAATGCTTTTGCCCAGCTGGCTGTGCTGTGCTGAGGGGCGGACACACCTCCAGGGAGCATAAAATAGGGCTCACCTGAGGTAGTCTCAGAAGGGGCTCAGAAGGAGGAAGAGCAGGAAGGAGGAGCAGGGAGGGGTCTTATCCTCAGCTGTGATTCTACAAGGAACAGAAAGCTTGTGATGAGAGCTGCAGGCCCAGCTGAGAACTCCTCCGAGCAGGAACTGGGCTAGGCTCACTTTGGGGTGCCTGGATCTGAGCTCAAGGTGGCCATCAGGCAGGGATGAAGAGCCCACTTTTTGAATGAATGAATGAATGAATGCGTGAATAGTGAATGAATGAGCGGATGAAACACTGGTATGTTGAGGCAGACACGAGGTGCGGGGCTGGGTGTGTGCCTGTGTTCTGTCGTATGTTCTGATGGACAGTGGGTCCTTTTTCCTAAGGCTTCAAGGAGTCACCAAATCGGTCAATCAGTCAATCAATCAATCAACCAGTCTCTCAGTCCTGGTTGGTGCCCAGTTCTGTGCCAGGCTGGGAATGGGGATCCAGGGAATTAAAAGAGACAGTCCTGCTACAAGCTCTGAGGCTGGGCTGGAGTTAAAGTCACCAGCACTACCTAAGCCCCTCCTATGTGTCATCCCTGTCTCAGGCTCGGTCTCTTATTTCTAAAACTTCATGGGGTCCTTGAGAGAGGGTTGAGGATCTGCCCATTTTACAGAATTCAGTAACGAGCCCAGTGTAGCACTGGCCGGTTCACACCAGGCTTGTGTGTGTCTGCTGAACCTTGCTGAATACTCGAGATCCAATCTGAGGCTTCCCTCCTTTGAGCCTTGCCCATGCTGTCCTCCCCCATGCTTTCCTTCCTCCTTCTGCAACCCAAATCTCCCAGCCCATCAGTGCTCAGATCAAACGCGCCGGCCCCCATGCAGCTTCCAGGCTCCTATTCTGAAAAGCATCTTATCCCCGCGAAGCTTTTGTCACACTCTGTCTGTCTATGCATTCCATCTCCATTTTCTCATGTAATGATGCTTTGCAATAGCCCTGAAAGATGTAAGTGCTATTTGTATTCCCATGTCCCTGATGAAAGAGCTGAGGCTCAGAGAGGCTGAGTAACTTGCTCAAGGTCACGCAGTGTCTGAGTAGCAGAGCCAGGATTTCAACCCTTATATTCCTGTTTATATCCCAGTTTAATGCTCACTCTATAGCACCACCCTTCTTCTGATAACTTGCCATTGTTCACCGATGTTTTATGTTCATTTGTTATTTAAAAAATACATTTGGTGCTCAGGCTTTGCCTAGCCCTGTGCTAGGCATGGAGATGTGGAGGTGACTTGGGCTGGGTCCTTGTCTTTGATGTGCCCCAGTCTGGGGGGAGAGACAGACACCAAGACATACATGAACCACACTGGGTGGGGCTGGGTTCGTGACAGAGGTGTGCACCCTGAGATGAGGGTGCCCGGAAGAAGAGGTGGCCTGGGAGCTGCCGGAGGACTGGGTCCCCAAGCTGATCCGAAAGAATGAGCAGGAGGTCACCAAAGGCGGAGCGCGCAAAGGGCTCTGCCGACAGCAGAATGGCAGGGTCAAAGGCAAGGAGGCCTCTTAGGGAAGGAGAAGACATTCCAAGGGGTAGGGGAGCACTGAGGTGCTGAGAGGGGAAGAGGGACTGGCTGGGGAGGTGGCCAGGTGGTGGAGGGCCTGTCACACCACACTCAGGAGCTCAGGCAGGGCACCGCTGGGGGCCTCATGCAGGCCAGGGACCCAAGGATCCCTGGATTTTAGGAGACACGCCCCCCATCCAGTGTACCGTGTCCCCATGCAGCTGCCTGCTGGCGAGGCCACCTCCTGTGGGCTGTGGTCAGGGCAGGGAGAGGCCACCGGCTGGGGAACCGCAAGTGATGGTGGCTCAGGATGCAGCCGCTGGAGCCAGGTGAGGAAAGGGCTAAGTGCAGCCTCTCTTTGGCCAGGAAAGGCCGATGGAACAGGGTTTGAATTCCCGACAGTGAGAACAATACCTTGCCGCAGTCGCTGGGAGGGAGGAGGCTGCCCAGAGCACTTCCCCAGATGTTTCTCACTTTTCTCTCACAACATCCTGAAAAAGCTGTTAGGGAAGTGGTGCTCCCAGGGGTGGAGAGAAAGTGGTGCCCTGTGGTTACATGCTGGGGCACATCTGCTACTTATGGTCTGGCTGATCCTGGACCAGCCACATGGCCTTTGGTGCCTCAGTTTTCCCTTCTGTAAAATGGGAATGATGGCTTGCCTTCCTCCCAGGGTTGCTGAAAGGACTGATTGAGAAGATGCATGTAAAGTGCATAGAATAGTCTCTGGTATACAGTAGGTGCTCAATACACGTTTGTCATGACAGTGATGCCACAGACAGGTTAATGGTGGGGGCACCTGTGAGTGTGTGAGGACGACCGTGTATACATGTGAGTGTGTTAGCATGGGCATGGCATGTGCACGCTGTTTGGCAACCATGTGGCTACACATGAATATGTAAGAACACGCATGGAGTGTGTAAGGCGTCCACATGGATGTGACCACATGTGCTGTGTTCCTGGTGCATGAGTGGGCTGAGACGTGCAGTCAGGTCGAGGCCTTGGGCAGCATCCTCCTCCTCTGTTGTCTGGAGTCATTGGTCACCCCACTGCCCAAGCCTTCTGTGTATCCATCACCTGCAGAGGCCCAGAGAGGGCAAGGCCTTCCTTGGGGTGGCCCAGTGAGCCAGGCAGGGCAGGGTGGGACCAAGGGCCCTGCCTCATTGTCTGGAGGGCAGGCCTGAGTCTGGAGGAAACCTTGTCCAGCGGAAGCCAGGGCTTCCTGTTTCTAGACCCTACATTCCTTGTGCCCTCCATCGAAGCGTCCTGGAAAACAATAGGTTGGTGGCTGCACCATCTGTGGGGCAGGAAGGTGGATCAATCCCTCCCACCTCTTGATGGGGCAAGCAGACATGGCTCTGGCACCAGCCCTCAGCTGGGCAGTGTGGCAGCAGGCCCAGAACCAGGCAAGCCCAGGCCATCTGCCTCCTGCCTGTCTGGGTCTCTTCTCCAGGCCATCTCCACACCGCTCAGTGCACACTGCACTCTGTGGCCTGAGACAAGTCCCCTGGGCAAAATCCAGCTGGGGAGGAGGCGTCTGAGCTGGTCCCGGGGAAGGAAGCTGCTAGGAAAAACTCAAGTCCAATTGGATGGGACTGACTGCACAGGCTGGTGGAGACCTCGAGGATCCTCCAGCTTCACCCACCTGCCATGCCACGGAGAACCAAGAGCGAAAAAAGAGAGGCTCTGACCAGCCAAAAGAAGGAATCCTCCCAGCCTCTGTGCTAAAGCTCAGAGACACGCCTGTTAACTCTTGGTTTATGTAGAGTCCTAACAAGTCAGGTTCTCCAGGGCAGAGGGGCACAGTGGTAAGGGCAGTGGGCTTGGAACCGGAAGCCCCAGTTTTCTGATCCCATGCTCTGCCGCTGACTGCTCATCAGTGCTTTTTGTCTCAGTTTTCTCCTTTGTGAAAAGGTTGTACCTTGCCATGTTCTGCTGAACTCACAGGCAGCCGGAGTGGGCCACATGAGTAACAATTCTCCAAGTGCTTTGTAAACTTGGATGCCTCCTCCATTCTCAGAGAGGGCACAGAAACTCTGGGCTCCACCCCTGCGTCTTGCCCCATGCAGTGCTTCCATTCGGCTGTTCCTAAGTTGTATTCTTTGTAATAAATGAGTGATCAAAAGTCAAGCCCTTTTCTGGGTTCTGTGAGTCATTCTAACAAGTTATCGAATCCGAAGGAAGGCTGTGGGCAACCCCCGAACTTGTAGTTGGGCAGGCAGAAGCATGGCTCACTTGGGGACCTTGCTTGTGGCTAGTGTCTAAGCCTTTATTAACCTGTGAAGTCTGCACTAACTCTGGGTAGTTAGGGTCAGAAATGGCTTGAATTGTTGGAAACCCAAGTGGTGTTGGAGAACTGGACAATTGGTTGTTGTTAGGAAAAAACCCACAAGCTTCCTTTGGGTCAGACATGGAGCCTAGTGTTTTTTTTTTTTTGGGCTGGGCAGTTGTTGAGGGTGATAGGGTCTTGCTCTGTTGCCCAGGCTGGAGTGCAGTGGCACAATCATGGCTCACTGCAGCCTCAACCTCCTGGGCTCAAGTGAGCCTCCTGCCTCAGCCCCCTGAGTAGCTGGGACTACAGGCACGTACCAACAAGCCCGGATAATTAAAAAAATTTTTTTCTGTAGAGACGGGGCCTCACTGTGTTGCCCAGGCTGGTCTTGAACTCCTGGACTCAAGCAACCTAGTGTTCTATATGCACCACCTTACCCACTCTCTCTCTTTCTTTGCAAGACAGTGGTTCTCAAAGTGTGGCCTCAACCAGCAGCATCCGCAAATCCTGGGGTGCCACCCTAGACCTGCCAAATCAGAAGATCTGGGGGTGGGACCCAGCAATCTGTGTTACTAAGAGAGTCCAGTGATTCTGATGCATGCCCAAGCTTGAGAACCGCTGATCTGGAACAGAGATCCTCACTTCAGGCTGTGCCCTGGAACTGCCTGGCCAGCTCCCCTCCCCACATCCAAGTAGTATCTGGGGAAGGCACATGTAGAGATTCTGATTTAATTGGCCTGGTGGGGGCTGGACTTCACTATTTTATTTTTTTTTGAGACAGAGTCTTGCTCTGTCGCTCAGGCTGGAGTGCAGTAGCACGATCTCGGCTCACTGCAACCTCTGCCTCCCAGGTTCAAGCGATTCTCTTGCCTCAGCCTCCCGAGTAGCTGGGCTTACAGGTGCACACCACCACACCCTGCTAATTTTTTGTATTTTTAGTAGAGACGGGGTCTCACTATATTGGCCAGGCTGGTCTCAAACTCCTGACCTCAAGTGATCCCACCTGCCTTGGCCTCCCAAAGTCTGGGATTACAGGGGTGAGCCACCATGCCCGGCTGACTTCACTATTTTTTAAAGCTCCCCAGGAGGTTAATATGCTCCCAGGTCTTTCAGCATTACCTTAGGAGGTAGCTACCTCTCTTAGCTCCATTTTGCAGGTGCATAGGTTCTGGGAGATTAAAGGGCGTGCCCAAGTTATATAGCCATGTAAAGGGATGGGGAATTCTAAATCTCTGCCTTTCCACTTCCCCTCCTTCCTCCCATTCATTGCTTTTTGCTTTATTTAGAACTGTGTGATTTCCCAAGCAACGTTCTTTGGAAAATTAAACAATTCCTGATGTCGCCATCTAGTGGCTAGCGATGAGAACAGATGAGCCTCTTCTGGACTTGGCAAGACGCGGCTCCCGGAGTTCACACGTGGGAAGAGGAAAGGCCATCATTCATAGTTGCTCAGGCAGATGCTTTTGGGACATTTGAGTTCATTTTCCCAAAAGGTGTCCTTTCAGAAGGACAGTAGAATGAAGACGGGTTTCGTGTTTAAGAGCTATTGGGAGTTCACTCATGAACCCCAGGAGAGGCATGATGTGTGGTCCCCAGGCAGGGGAGGCACAGAGGGATCTGGGATGAGGGGGATTCACCTGGGCAGGAGAGCTTGACCTTCCTGCAGGGGCTGGCTGACCTTTGCTTGGGCACTGATTCATTCCACCATCAGCCACTGTAGGCCAGGCCCGAGGCGGCACTGGCCTCCAGACATCAGGGGAGAAGCACAGAATATTCCAGGTGCTCAGTCCTTCATGATCCAAGCTGGTCTGTTCTTGGCCATGGGCAGAAGCTCCTGTGGAGGCTGATGGGGCGAGGAGAGGGTCGTGCTTCCAATCGGGGGACCTGAGGTGGCTGTGGGGGAAGGGGACAGCTTCTTGGAGCCTGCGCCCAGGGTCTGAATAGGAGCCCACAGGTGTGACTCAAATCCAGTGGCTGCTCCCCACCCCACTGGCTCTTGTGGGGCCAGACAAGAGGCGCCAGAGGATGTCTCAGGACCGATGTGCTTGGGGTTCTCGCCATGGCAGGGCGTGGAGAGAAGTAAAGCTGTCTGAGAAAGGAGGGAGTGACTGACTACGCTCAGGGCACTCACAGGGTGGAATTCTTTTATAAAAATAAATCTCAGTGGACAAAAGAGATTTAAGGGCTTGTACTATTGGAAGGTAAAGCCTGTAGCCTGGAAGCTTACCAATAGATGTCGTGTCTTTGCTTCTTCATGTAAACGCTGTTTTAGCATCTGTTGTGTATCAATCTCATCTGATTGCAACCTCTTTTATTCCCAAACACATATTCACATCTCATGGGAGGCAAAAATTTCCAAGGAATACAGTTTGGGACACACTGGCCCCAAGGGAGGTCTCCAGTGGTATGCCACAAGATTCTATTCCAGGCCTATCTAGACCAGCATTCTTTAAAAAATGAATGAATGAATGAATTATTGAGACAGTCTTGCAATGTCACTCAGGCTGGAGTAGAGTGGTGTGATCATGGCTCACTGCAGTCTCAACCTCCTGGGCTTATGGCAGCCTTGACCTCTCAGGATCAAGCTGTTGTCCCACTTCAGCCTCCTGAGTAGCTGGTACGAGAGGTGTGCACCACCATGCTCAGCTAACTCTTAAATTTTTTGTAGAGGTAGGGTCCCTCTATGCCCAGGCTAGTCTCAAACTCCTGACCTCAGGTGATTCTCCCACCCCAGCTTCCTAGTGTTGGGATAACAGGTGTAAGCCATTGTGCCTGGTCTGGACCAGCATTCTTTATCATCAACTTAGAGGAAGACGATTGTCTACTGATCCAATCAATGGGCTCTTTAAACCCTGATGGGATGGAGGATGGGCTGGACAACAAAGTCAGGATCCAGAGGTCTTGTCAGGATGAGGAAATGGTTCAAAATATCAATAGGAAACATTACAAGGATGAGTTGAGGGCCTTGTATTTGGGATTGAAAAGAAAAAGTCAAAAGCAGCTGCCCAAATATGGGAGACAAACATGAGAGAAACTGAGGACCACTTGGTCAATGGTTGGGATAATAAGAGTATTAATAAAATAATGATAGCTGACATGGACGACCTTATTTGGCCTTCACAACAATGCATGAAATAGGTATTATTATTGATCCCTATTTGACAGACGGGAAAATTGAGGCTCCTAGAGGTTAGATAACTCAGAGCCTCCCTCAGGGCCTGCTGGTACCGTGTGCATTCCTTTCAGGGCAAGCAGAGAATGTACAGGAAACAACTATGGGAAAGTTTAACCTAAAATAGAATAGAGTTGGGCGCGGTGGCTTATGCCTGTCATCCCAGCACTTTGGGAGGCCGAGGTGGGCGGATCACCTGATGTCAGGAGTCCGAGACCAGCCTGGCCAACATGGTGAAACCCCATCTCTACTAAAAATACAAAAATGAACCAGGTGTGGTGGCAGGCACCTGTAATCCCAGCCACTCGGGAGGCTGAGGCAGGAGATTCGCTTGAACCTGGGAGATGGAGGTTGCAGTGAGCCGAGATTGCACCACTGCACTCCAGCCTGGGTGACTGAGCGAGACTCTGTCTCAAAAAATAAATAAATAAATAAATAAATAAATAAAAAATAAAAAGAAGTACAATAGGAAGCCATGGAGGTAGTGAGCTCCCCATCCTTAGGGGATGTTCAAGTGTAGGCTGGAAAACACTAGCAGTGCTGTTGGGGTAAGGATCTCAGCAACAGATCAGGTCTAGAAAAAAATAATATTTAAGGTCCCTCTTTCCTCTGCAATTCTATAATTCTGCTCTAGCAACTTATTTCTTTAAAGTCAAGCTTATGATACGGGAGGACTATATTTTTTAAACGTAGAATGTATGCATTATTTATAATACTTTGGGGTTTCTTCTATGACAAATATGCTCACTATATTTCCGAGTTCTAGGACTTGTGACAAATTTTACATGACCATTTAGGGTTTATATTTTCAGCTGATTATTAAGACATTTATAGTTTTTGCACGTTTATATTTATGACATTGGGTTGGTCATATTTATGATGTACTGGACCCCTATTCATTGGTCAGGAAGCCCGGCTGAATATCTTAACGTTGTTTCTGCGGGAAAACGTGTCTTGCTTTATGGTAATTCATTTTATGATGTGGATTCAGAAACTCAGCGAATTTACTCTGGGAGAAAAAACTCTACAGCTACGCAATTTGGGGAAATCTCATAGATTTAGAGGCAGACAACCTCGAGTTAGCTATGTGGCTTGGGTGAGTTTCTCAACACTTCTGTGCCTCAGTTTCTGTATTTAGTAATCTGAGCTAGGGAGTGGGAGGGAGGACACACATACCCTCCCCAACATTGCTGAGGTGGTGGTTTCTGTTTTGCTCTTACTTGGCACGTGGGAGGGACTCAGCCCTGAACCTTCCCTCTCTCTTGTCCTCCCTGGATTTGCTGGTGGTACCTTGGGAACCAAGTGCCTTGAAGGCTGCTTTCCCAGAGGGGCTCCAGCATTTGAGAGGCTTCCTAGGAATCCTTCCCAGGCAGCATCTTTTCAGCACGTTAGAATTTTGCTCTGGGCCCCAAACTAAACTTATTTCACCTTAAATAAAAGAAATCAATCCCCACAGCTGAGCTGTGCTACGACATTGATTTAGCATACATTTCGACATAGCCTGGCTAATAAATAAGCGGAAAGGCAATAAACGTTAGGGAGAATTATCTGTTAGGGAACTGGGGTGGGCAGCTGGGGAATGGGGTGGTGGTGGTGAATTCCCCCCTGCCCCCCGCCTCCTTCTCCGCTTTCATCTGAGACCCTCATCAATTGTGGGGTGAGCAGCAGCAGTAACAGCAGCAGCAGCAGAGATTCCAGTGGCGCTGCCTTGGCAGGTGGTGGATTTGGGGAAGTGGAGAGGGTCTGGGGGCCTCCCTCAGTGGGACTCTTGGTTGCTCAGACCTGGCTGGCAGAGCAAGGAGACCTGCCTCTCTCTGGCCTTTGGTGCCCACCTGTGAATCCCAGCCCCTGAGCTGTGTGATCATGGGTATGCGAATTCACCTCTCTGCGCCTTGGTTTTCTCACCTGGAAAACTGGGAACACTTTCGGCAGGCACTGAGCGAGATGCAGGGACAATGTCATGCATAGTCAGCGTGCTAATACATGTCAGCCAAGGCTATCCCACCATGGAGGTTGATGAAGAAGCTGTCTGCCAGATGTCCAGCACCCAGTAGGCACACTGTAAGCAGCCAGTGTTACTATTCTGGGAGGTGGACTAATCAGCTTTTGGGGGCCCTGCCCTCAAGTCTTGGGTCCTTCCCCTTCCTCACCATGCTTGTGTCCTGCTGTGGCCCTGGGGACATCTATTGTCACTTTCCCAATTCCCAGGCTCAGAGTTCAGTTGACTTCTACTGGATGTACTCCCTCCCTGGCGCCCCCCGCCACTGTTGGCCTCTCTGGGCTCTGTGGGCACACTGGGGTCTCCAGCTTCTCTTCTTCTTGTGTAATTGCATTTGATTTTCATAGTGTGTTAGTGACTTAGTTACCGGTTAACAGGAACCTCAAATAAATAACTCTCTGCCCCATCTGCTTGCTGGTAGGTGATGAGGAAGAAACAAATGTGAATTTGAAAAGTGATACATTTCCTGCAACATGATTTCTGTCTCTGGTCATAAATGTCAGATAAATGAATCTGTTTTGTGAAGAATCAGCATATTGGTTCAGGGAAGCATCTGCTGGGCTGTGAATCACGGTGCGTTGGAACACTCCCTGGCTCTGGCTCTCCCCTGCTTGCTGCGCGGTGCCTGCAGGCGCTGCCTCTCTGCTTGAGTACTGGGAGCCTTGGCAGAAGGGAATGGGGCAACCTCTGCCATCCAACACTTCCCCTCTCCACCAAACCCAGGCCCTCCCAGGTGCTGTGCCTGCTGGTGCAGATGACTTTGGTCCCCCAGTGTGACCTTCCCCAGAACGCTGACCACAGCCACCCACCCCACCCCTGGCTTCAGAACAAGGCAAGGTGAAGCTGGCATTTTAGCTCCATGGTTCCTGGCTGTGTGACATTGGGTGAATTGCTTCCACTCTCTGAGCCTCAGTTTTCTCAGCTATAAAGGGGCCAGGACCAATGTATCCATTTTAGGCACAGGAGACACAGTGCCTAGGACCCAAGATACTTTTAAAGGATGCGGTTGGCAGAATAATGCCCCCTGAAGAGGTCCGCATCTCAGTCTCTGGAAACTGACAATGTTATGCCACATGGCAAATGAGAATGAAGGCTGTATGTGGAATTAAGGTTGCTGATTAGATGAGCTTAAATAGAGAGATTTTCCTGGGATGCCCAATGTGATTACAAGGGTCTTAGAATGTGGAAGAGGGAGACGGAGACTGAATATCAAAGTAATGTAAGAATGGAATGTAATGTAAGTAATGTGTGAGAAGAGGAGGTAAGAATGTGTGTAATGTAAAGAGGGAGGTAAGAATGTGTGTAATGTAAAGAGGGAGGTAAGAATGTGTGTAATGTAAAGAGGGAGGTAAGAATGTGTGTAATGTAAGTAATGGGTAGGAAGAGGGAGGAAGGGTCCACAAGACAAGGAATGTGGCAGGAAAAGGCAAGGAAGTGGATTCTCCCATAGAGCATCCTGAAAGGTGTGCAGCCCTGCCAACACCTTGGTTTTAGCCTAGGGACACCCATTGCGGACTTCTCACCTCCAGAATTATGAAGTCATACATCTGCATTGTTTTAAGCCACCAAATTTATGGTAGCTTGTCATAGCAGCAAGAAGAAACTAATACAGGCCGGGTGCAGTGGCAAACAGCAGGACCTTGGGAGCCTGAGGCAGTAGGATCACTTGAGGCCAGGTCCAGCATGGGCAACATAGTGAGACCCCATCTCTAAAAAAGCTTTAGACAATTAGCCCAACAGGATGGCATGTGCCTGTAGTCCCAGCTGCTAGATAGGCTGAGGCAGGAGGATCACTTGAGCCCAGGAGTTCGAGGTTACAGTGAGCTATGATTGTGTCACTGAACTCCAGCCTGGGCAACATTGTGAGACTCTGTCTCTAAAAAACAAAAATATAAATAAAAACTGGAAAAAAAAAAAGAAAGTGAATACAGGGTACAGGGACATACACAAATATTCTAATTTATTTTAAAATCAGAAGAAAAAAATAAATATAAGCCAGGCTGGGTTGTATGTGTGTTTATACCAAAAAGCATAAAGTATAATCTTTATTTTTTAATTTAATTTAATATTTTTGAGATGGAGTCTCTCTCTGTCTCCCAGGCTGGAGTGTAGTTGTGCGGTCTCAGCTCGCTGCAACCACCGCCCCCCAGGTTCAAGTGAGTCTCCTGCCTCAGCCTCCCCAGTAGCTGGGATTATAGGTGCACGCCATCATGCCAAGCTAAGTTTTGTCTTTTTAGTAGGGACGGGGTTTCACCATGTTAGCCAGGCTAGTGTTGAACTCCTGACCTCAAGTGATCCACCTGCCTGGGCTTCCCAAAGTGCTGGGATTACTGGTGTGAGCTGCTGCGCTCAGCAGATAAAGTATAATCTTTGTTTTATGGAGGAAGGGGCCCATGAAGGTAAAAGTGCCGAGGGCTCATGGTCCATGCAGCCATGATGCATCTTGCCTTGCAACCTGCAATGGGCTTGAAGGAGAGGGTGTTAGCAAGGCACCTGCTAGGATGCGTGGATCACACACCAGGAGTCAGAAATGGGGGCAGCTGTTGTTTTGTGTTGTGGTCAGTTTCCCTTCCAAGTACTAAGGCTCCCCATTGGGGGAATGCCTTGACCTGAAGCTTTGCACCCCACTGCTGGGACCCGTCACCTCCTGGCAGGACCTCACTGACCCAAAGATCTGGTGGGGGACCAACCCTGGCTTGCTGTGTGCCTACGGGGTGGGGGGGGCCTTCCTCCTGGTCCCCCGTGCCTGCATCCATTGCTGAGTCTCCCACAATAACACAATTGGCCGAGCACCTACTCTACTCTTGGACTGGAGGGTGGGAGCCTGAAATCTCATCCAGTGCTCCCTCTGGAATGGTAGCATCTTTGATTTTTTAAAGCCACCCAGTGAGGCAGATAATGATCCACCATCCCACCAGAGTCTGTGTGACTCCATCCCACTCAGCAGGGCTCCCCTGTCTCCTGATGGTGAGAGTCACCTGGGAACTTGTAAAAAAACACAGTGCTGCAGCCCCAGCCAGCCCCGATGAACCTGAACCTTCTGGGAGGGGCTGCGATGCTGCCATGTGGTTACCAGGGCTCCAGGTGAGTTCCATCCTCAGTAGGGAAGACCCTACTGCCCCCTACTGCACAGGGTGCATGCTCATTTGCAACAAGGGAAGGGGGCAAACAGAGGGCATGAACATGTGAACTTGGTATGTTCTATGTGCCAGGTGTGGAGCTGGGGAGGGCTACCTTGTGTTGTCACGGCCAACTTTCCAGGTGAAAACAATCCCATTTTAGAGATGGGAAGACTGAGGCTCAGGGAGGCAGCATGAAAACGCTGAGCCATGGAGGTTGAGGCAGGGTTAGGTGGAGTGCAGAGTCCTGGGGTTGCTGGAGCTGAACCAGGGTGTGTGGCCACTCTGCAGGAGTGGTGGCTCGAGCCAGGGGACAGGAGGCTCGGTTTCTCTTCCTGACCCTGACACTGATGCTTGGTGTAACTTTGAGTCCATCCTTTCTTCTCTGGACCACATTCCCTTGTATTACGAAGCCATCTGGCTTGGTGGTAAGATTTCCCACCTCCGGAACCTTGTACGTGGTGTTCCCTTTGCCCGCAATGTTCTTCTCCCCACTTCTTTTTAAAATGACTTTTGACTGACAAATCATAATTATATACATTTATGGAGTGCAGTGTGATGTTTTGATACATGTATACAATGTGAAATAATTAAATCAAGCGAATTAACGTACCCCTCACTTCATTTGCCTTTTTTTTTTTGTGGTGAGGTGTTTGAAACTTACTCTCTTAATTATTGAAATACAGTCACAAGTCACCTAACGACAGGGTGACATTCTGAGAAGTGCATTGTTAGGTAATTTCATTGTTGTGTGAACATCGTGGAGTGAACTCACACAAACCTAGATGATACAGCCTACTACACACTTAGGCTATATGGTAGAGCCTATTGCTCCTAGACTACGAACCTGTACAACATGCTTCTGTAGTGAATGGTAAGTATTTGTAAATCTAAACATATCTAAACATAGGAAAGGCACAGTAAAAATACGGTATAAAAGATAAAAAATAGTACACCTATATACAGCAGCTCCATTACAATCTTTTGGGACCCCCATCATATAAGTGGTCCACCGCTGACCAAAATGTTGTTATTCACATGACTGTATATGACATATACGATTGATAAGAGCCACCCTGTTGTGCAGTAGATCTCAAAACTTATTCCTCCTCTGTATTCGACACTTCGTATTTTTGATTTTTTTTTGAGACGGAGTTTCCCTCTTGTTGCCCAGGCTGGAGTGCAATGGTGAGATCTTGGCTCACTGCAACCTCCGCCTCCCAGGTTCAAGCAATTCTCCTGCCTCAACCTCCTGAGTAGCTGGGATTACAGGCGTGCACCACCACACTCAGCTGATTTTTGGATTTTTAGTAGAGACGGGGTTTTGCCATGTTGGCCAGGCTGGTCTTGAACTCCTGACATCAGGAGATGCACCTACCTTAGCCTCCCAAAGTTCTGGGATTACAGGCGTGAGCCACCAAACCCGGCTGACACTTTGTAACTTTTAATCAATAGCTCCACATTCCCTCCTCCAACTCTCCCCACTAGCCCCTGGTAACCACTATTCTATTCTCTACTTCTGTGAATTCAACTTTTTTTAGATTCCACAGGTAGGTGAGATCATGTGGAATTTGTCTTTCAGAGCTTGGCTTATTTCACTTAGCATAATGTCCTCCAGGTTCATCTACGTTGCTGGAAATGACAGGATTTTCTGCCTTTTAAAGGCTGAATAGTGTTCCATTTGTGTATATATGTCACATTTTCTTTCTTCATTCATCCGTTGATGGGCACTTAGGTTGGTTCTGTATATTGGCTGTTGTAAGAATGCTGTAATGAATACAGGACTGCAGGTGTCCCTTTGACATTGATTTCAGTTCCTCTGGGTATATATGGAGAAGCGAGATTGTTGGATCATATGGTAGTTCTCATTTTAGTTTTTCGAGGGACCCCCATACTGTTTTCTATGATGGCTGTGCCAATTTACATTCCCACCAACAGTGCACAAGGCTTCCCCTTTCTCCACATCCTCGCTTGTCTTTTATTTTCGTGTTAATGGCCATTCTAACAGGTGAGGGGTGGCATCTCATTGTGGTTTTAATTTGCGTTTCCCTAATGATTAGTGACGCTGAGCATTTTTCATGAAGCTGCTGGCATTTGTACGTCTTCTTCTGAGAAATGTCTGTTCAGCTTCCCCACTTCTTGCGTGGCCAGCTCCTTCTCACTCTGCAGTTTCTGCTCCAGTGTGCTTTCCTCTTCTGCCTTCCCAACCAGACCTTACCCTGCCCCGCTCAGCCCCCTTCTCAGCCTCTGGTTTGGTCTTCGGAGCGCTTACCACCATTTGTAGTTCTGTTTGTGTCTGCCTCTGTGTTTCCTGCCTGTCTCCCATCTGGGCTGTGAGCCCCACAAGGTCAGGAGCCCTGCATCTGCTTTACTATCTTTGGTGTCCAGTGCCCAGCCTTGCCTCAGGCCCACCGTGGGTTGAATAAATGAGTAAATGAATGAATGAATGAGTCAATAAGTGTTGTCTGTGCCAGCTGGCGAGACGCTTGGGCCAGCCCCACTTGGGGAGACTTGATCTGGGCTACCCAGGGTTCCTTGCTCCTTCGTTGGACATGGCTCCTGGAAGCAGCACAGCCCTCTGGGGCAGGACACCCCAGCCGAAAGCAGGTGAGGGAAAATGGGGGGATGTGGTAGGAGACAATGGGTCTCCTGGGCAGCTCAATGGAAGGGTTAGAGCGACAAGAGTGGGTGGGAGAGTAACATCTCCTTGAGGCCCCATGTATTGGGCATCCTTCTGAGGTCTTGCCCATGCATAAGCTCATGCTCCCTGCTTTCTCTCTTGTCCTTCTTATCCATTCAGCAATAGTTCCTGAGAAGTTTTGCTTCTAAATATCTCTTGAGCCCATGCCTCCCTCTTCATTCACTGACTCCACTCTCCTAGCTACAGCCTCTCTGTATGGAATGAGCCACTGCAGGGGACAAGCTTAGCTGCCCTCCAACTCCCCACCTCCAGTCCAGACTCTAGCCTGGTTGTTATGGTGATCTGTCCCCTATGTAAATCTGGGGACATCACTTCTTCTTTTCCTTCCTTCCTTCCTTCCTTCCTTCCTTCCTTCCTTCCCTCCCTCCCTCCCTCCCACCTTCCTTCCTTCCTTCCTTCCTTCCTTCCTTCCTTCCTTCCTTCCTCCCTTCCTTTCTTTCTTCCTTTCTTTCTTCTTTTGGAGTCCACCTCTCTCGCCCAGGCTGGAAGGCAGTGGTGCAATTTCTGCTCACTGCAGCCTCTGCCTCCCAGGTCCAAGTGATTCTCCTGCCTCAGCCTCCCAAGTAGCGGGGACTACAGGTGTGTGCCATCATGCCTGGCTAATATTTGTATTCTTAGTAGAGGGGTTTCACCATGTTGGCCAGGCTGGTCTCAAACTCCTGACCTCAGGTGACCCGCCTGCCTTGGTCTCCCAAAGTGCTAGGATTACAGGTGTGAGCCAGTGCACCCAGCCTGGGCACATCACTTCCAACACCCTTCCACGAGTGGAAGCCTTTCTCCACTGCCTTCAGGACCAACGAGTACCCACCTCCTTGTGAGCCTAGTACCCAGCAGATGGTGGATTAGTACTTGTTGGATGAATGAGTGTGGAGATCTCAATGGGCCTTGCCTGCAGCCTCCATTTGCATCGCCCCCCAGAAAGAACAAACTGAGTAAATTCTGGAAATCTGTGTCCCTCTCCCACTTCATGTATCAGAGAATGGCATGATGATGAGGCAGAAAGGAACCTGAGAGGTTGTCAAGACCAAGAGACTGATTTTACAAATGGGTCAACCGAGGCTCGGAGGTGGGTGTGACTGTCCCGAGTCAGGAGCAGATCTGGGAGGGAACACTGGGTTGGGTCTCAAGAGACTGGGTTCTAGTTCTGGCTTTCACACTGACTGGCTGTGCAACTCTGGGAGGAAAATCACTGCCCATTCTGGGGTCAGCCTTCACATCTGCAAAATGGAGCAACTGAGCTTCACGGTGCCCTCCCTTCAGCTCTGACAGTTTGAGATGTGGGGACTGCACAGAATATCCTTACCTCCTGTGTGTTTTCTGGGTGCTGAGAATGTCCCGGGTATTCTCAGAGTCTAACCACGGGACTGGATATTCTTCCAGAGAACCTAGGTATTTTCGGCTTTCTTCCCCCACATGAGGAGTGGTCAGGAAGGATCAGAGGGAGGACCCTGCCCCACCTGTCTCTCCTCACTGCGGGTTTCTACTCAGGCCCCACAGCACAGCCCCATCAGGGCTCTCTGGAGGGGCTGGGGGAGTGGAGCACCTTTTTGACTGCTGTTGTCTAGGAGGTTTGAACTGAGACTGGGTGTGCTGGGGAGGACTTGTGTTTCACCTGGGGAGGCCAGGAGGTGGCTCTGGTATCTGCTTTGTCTGTCCAGGGCTCTGGACAGAGGGATGTGTTTGTTTCCTGGGATCCTGTCATTGCTGTCCTCCACCCAGACTGTCCCTTGTGGGCCACCTTTTAGCACCTGTGTCTTGTTTCCTCACCATTCTGCTGGCACATGTGTTCACTGGCTTTCAGCCAATTTGTGAGGCTGCTTGTGTGCCTCTGAACAGCCTTCATGGGTGCTTGTCTTTGGAGCTTGGAGATTTATTAGAGCTAAAACTGGAAGGCCACGACTTCAGAGAAACCTCTTTTGATTAATTAAGTTGGGGGACACTCCTGGCTGTCTTCATGAAAGGCTTTGGTTGTGGGCATTGTTCATCTGTATTAACAAACCTGTGTGTCTTTGCTTTTAAAAAAATTCTTCTTTTCTTTTTAGAGACAGAGTGTCACCATGTTGGCCAGTCTGGTCTCAAACTCCTGGCCTCAAGTGATCCTCCTGCCTAGGTTTCTGCCAGGTGCTGGGATTATAGGTATAAGCCATCGCACCCGGCGCCTGTGTGTCCTTGAGTGTGTTTATCTGTGTATATGTGTGAGTGTGTGCCAGCCAGATGTGTGCCCCTGAGCGTAAACATGTGTTTACATGTTTGTTGCATCAAGAAATTTCTTCCAAGCTATGTTTTTTTTTTCTTTTGTTGTTGTTGTTGTTTTCAAAGGATCCCTCCTGCTCCCTTCTCTGTCCATTCTGGGCTCTTGGCTAACAAGAACTAGCGGCCCATGGAAATGCTTCTCCTGTGGATGGAAAAGAAGAGCGCACAGGCCACGCCTTGGATCCTTATTCTGCCTTTGACCTTGGTATGGTTGTGGGCAGAAGGGCATCTCAGCACTTGCCGTGTGACAAGCCATCGGGGCAGGGGCCTGAAGAGGGGTCGAGCTATGCTTGGGAGGAGTAGGACAAGGGGTCTTTCCTCATGCTGTGGAGTGATGAAGAACTCGAAAGTGATGGCGAATGCTTATGGACCAGACATGGGTTCACATCTGTTTCAGCATGTATTAGCTTTGTTGATTTTGGGAAAATCATTCTCTGTGCCTCGGGCTGGATCATCTGGGTAATGGCTAGGAGTATAATGCGTCATCCTAAGTACTTCCCATCCTAAATGGGAAGCTGCTGCAGTGGAACTGTCCCCAACTTTTTTGGCACCAGGGACTGGTTTCATGGAAGGCAATTTTCCCATGGACAGTGGAGGGGTGTTTTCGGGATGAAACTGTTCCACCTCAGATCATCAGGCATTAGATTCTCATAAGGAACGCACAACCTAGATCTGTCGAATGCGCAGTTCACAATAGGGTTCGCGCTCCTATGAGAATCTAATGCTGCCACTGATCTGACGGGAGGCGGAGCTCAGGTGGCAATACTCACTTGCCCGCTGCTCACCTCCTGCTATGTAGCTGGGTTCCTAACAGGCTACAGATCCATACCTCGTCCATAGCCCAAGGGTTGGGGACCTCCGCCATAGATGCTTCTGTGATGATGTACGTGTTCTGTATCTGTAATGGTCAATATGGTAGCCTCTACTGGCATGTGGCTACTGAGGACTTGGAGTGTGCTAGTGTGACTGAAGAACTGAAATTTCAGGTTTATTTAATTGTAATTACTTTAAATTTAAATTCAAATGGCTACATAATGCCTAATGGCTACTATATTGGATCCACCACTAGATGGCAGCACTGGAGAATGTCAAGCAATGAAAGTGGCACAATCCAATTTAGTGTGAGATAAGGTGTGACCAACTCTTTTCCCCCAAATGTATTCTTTTCTTTTGGTCCATGAACTTCAAGCCTTGGAGTGACTGACCTTTTTTACAGGAACACTAGAAGGCAGCCATGGCCAATCTCTTAATGCCCAATGCACAGTGTTTCTTAAATCCCCTGGCGATGTTTTGCTTGGCTGATGCCTAGCAAGGCTAGGGGGAATGGCTGGGAAACTGGCTTTGCTGAGCTCTGTCCTCTGCCAGAGCTGGAGGAAGGTGGGGTTATGGATGCTCTTCAAGCAAAGCCAAGTAAGCTCGTCACTTGCCCTCTGGCTCTGGGCTGCTCAATCTGCTTCCTGCTGAAACCAAGTTCAGTAGAAATAGAGGGAGGACAAAAGATAGCCTTCAAGCTAGAGTCAAGAGACCTGAATCTGAAGCCCATCTTGGCTGCCTGCCTGCTATGGGATCTCGGGCAAGTTGCTTGGCATCTGTTGGCCTCACTTTCCTCACCTGTGACTCGCCATCGCTGTGATGATGACAATGATGCCATCTCCACTGACCCGGCACGAGGAGCTGCATCCATGCTGCCTCATCATCTCCTTTCGGCTATTTGATGGGGTCTGGATGACCAAACCTCCAATTTGTAGTTAAGGCTACTTAGTCCCTGCCAGCTGAGGTGATGAGAAGATTTACCTGGATCAAAAAGCTGGTGAGTAGCAGAGTCAGGACTCAAACCCACGTCTAACTCCAAAGTCTGTGCTCTTTCCACCTTATCAAGCCAGCTGGCGTGGATGCGCTCTCCCTCAGACTGTGGGGATGGAGGGGATGATGACCGTGAGGAAGTGGAAGAGGAGGAGGGGAGCAGGGGTACATGACTTGAGTTTCTTCCAGTCACAAATAACTGCTGGACAGCCCTGCCCAGGGACCTGAACCTGAGGGCCTCAAAGTCCTCAACTGAAAAGTGGGCACAATTCCACAGTCGGCTTCCAAAGCTTGCTCTAAAGATGAAATGGGATTTTGATTGTGAAAGTGCCTTGCACAGTGGGCCATTGATCAATATTTATAAAGCAATATGTATTCAGACAAAGGAGGCTTATGGGGTCAGTGAAGTGGCCTGGAGAAGCTGGTCCCACAGCCTGGGAAGGCCAGAGAGGAAGGGAGGGGAACTTGGGCTGGGAAATGGGGTGAGAAAAGACTCGGGGTCAGGGGAATTCACGGTCTCTGGTAGAGAAGACACTCCTGGCAGAAGCCAGGAGGCAGTGTTGGAAGCGCTCAGTGTGTATTTTGCTTTGTGTGTTCTGAGGCTCTAGCCCCTTATTGGGGGAGGGGAGGGCCCAGCACACAAATCGCAGGTGGCGAACATAGTTTTTTTCCGCTCCAGTTTTAGGGGACCCATCAATGATTCACACATACCGATTCACACACACCACTGGGGGAGACCGCTCTGGTCCCTTCGGCATCTCCTAGGCTCTGTTCCGGGATGTGGGGTCTTTGTCCACTTCTGAGGGTGGCAGATGTTTCTGGCCCTCTCTCCTATGGCTCAGTCTTCTTACCGACTCACCCACTGTTTCTGGGTTCCCACTCTCCTGCATTGAGCCCCTGCTGGGGGTTTTCCATTGTTCTCCTTCTGGAAGGTGGTGGGGAAGCTTTGAAGGAGGAGGAGGAGGGGGAGAAGGAGCTTCCTGGCACAATATCTGAAAATCCATCCGTGTAACCCTCACACCACAGAGGTGAACTTCCTGACAGCGTGGGACACAGGCCTCATTGTGCCCCCCTTCCCCTTGAGTTATAGTAAAAAATGTCCCTCTCTTTGTGATGTTAACCTTTGGGGTGGGGACAGGAGTGGGCAATGCCAGGCTGCAGGAAGGGGAATGGGGGGGAAACTCCTTCCACCGGAAAGGAATTTGTCAAGGACATACTGGAGGATGGGGAGAAGACCTTGACCAACTGCCCTGGGAAGTGGGGGCCCCTCCAGGCCTCGAAGGAGCCCGTGTTCCCCCAGGAAAGGCAGCTCCAGCTCTCCTCGGCTTTAGATTTTGGTGCTCGCTGAGGCTTCCTGGTGTCCGCCTTGCCTGACACATGTCCCACAGAGGTGAGTTCACACACTCAGCATCAACGGGAGCTTAGGGACAATCCCATTTCTTCCTTCCTTGTAGGGAAACTGCAGCCCAGAGGGTCAGGGACCACCCTCCCCGCTGCCCCCTGCTGGCAGCTGCACAGCTGAGTTGTTCCCCTTGCCGTCCTTGTGTTCCCACTCCTGTCCCACCCATCCATGTGTCTGTGGGGTCTTCTGCTGGGGACTCTTAGGTGCTGCCCCCTGTGCTAAAGGAACTTCCCTGGGGGACCAGGGTGAGTCCAGAGAGGGTGTGTAGACTTGCCCAGGGTCACACAGCCTGAAAGTCATCAGCTGTGGGCTTGGTGCTGGGGTCGGGGACTTGCTTTGCTCCATCCTTGGCCCACTCCTAGGTGGAATCAGTGAGCCAGTCCCTTGCTCTCTGATATGGTTTGGCTCTGTGACCCTACCCAAGTCTCATCTTGAATTGTAATCCCCAAGCGTCGAGGGGACCTGGTGGGAGGTGATTGGATCATGGAGGCAGTTTGCCCCAGCTGTTCTTGTGATAGTGAGTTCTCAGGAGCTCTGATGGTTTTATAAGGGGCTCTTCCCTCTTCACTCTCACTCGCTCTCCTGCTGCCTTGTGGAAAAGGTGCCTGCTGCCCTTTCTGCCATGACTGTAAGTTTCTGAGGCCTCCCCAGCCATGTGGAACTGTGAGTCAATTAAACCTCTTTTGTTTATAAATTACCCAGTCTGGGGTAGTATCTTTATAGCAGTGTGAAAACGGACTAATACACTCTCCGTAAGGCTCCACAGCACCCATTCCCCAGCTGATGGAGTTTCCATTTGCCTCGCTTCTCTTTGCGTAGAAAGTAAACAAAATTGTTTGGGGAACATGGATTCTGGGCTTTATGCCTTCAATTCCTCCCTCTGAAAAACATATTCTTGCCTAATAATTTGAAGAAGAAAAACAGCCACTGAGAAGTGTTTCTTTCCAAGAAATGATATTTTTCTTCATGCTTTTTTTTTTTTTTTTTTAATGTAGGAGGGTGAGAGCTGGGAATTAATCTGTACTCAGAAAAGATGAGAAACAAGCTCTGCTGTCTCCTGGACCACACTCAGGTATGACCTTGGACCAGGGAACAGAGCGCCAGAGGTTTCTTTAGCACCTGCCATTGACTGATTGGGATTGATTGATTCATTCAAGTATTTATTGAGTGTCACCCATGCGTCTGCCAGGTTGCATGGCAGATGCAATGAGGAGCCTAATACAGTCACCATCTCTGCTAGGACATCTTCTATGGAAAAGTCAGAGTTGTCTTTTTCCAATCCATTTCACACTGTTGCCATTTCGCACTTTGTAGAACACAAATCTAATTACATCATTCTGTTGCTTAAAACCCTCCAGTGCCTCCCCAGTGACTTAGGTCATGAGAGCTACAAACTCCTCCCCAGAGCCTGTAACCTACCTTCCTCTCCCCTCTCCATCTCATCTCCCCCTCTACCTCCAACTTCCCTATCCAGAATGTTCTACTTTGTTCAACCCAGGACTATCTATGCTGGAGAATTCGCGATTTCTACACCAGCTCTTTTCTATAGAAATATAATGCATGCTGCCTGTTTAACATTTTCTAGTAGGTGAAAAGAAACAGGTGAAATCAATGTTGATAATATTTATTTAACTCAATCTATCAAAAATACAAAATCAGGCTGGGCACGGTAGCTCACGCCTGTAATCCCAGCACTTTGGGAGGCCCAGGCGGGAGGACTGCTTGAGTCTAGGAGTTCCAGACCAGCCTGGCCAACATGGTGAAACCCCGTCTCTACTAAAAATACAAAAACTAGCCAGGCATGGTGGCACACACCTGCAGTCCCAGCTACTCGGGAGGTTGAGGCAGGAGAATCACTTAAATGGGGGAGTTGGAGGTTGTAGTGAGCTGAGATCGCATTACTGTACTCCAGCCTGGGTGACAGAGTAAGACTGTCAAAAAAAAAAAAATATATATATATATATATTTGAGACTGTCTCAAAAAATTAATATAAAAATTATCAGTGAGTTTTTTTTACCCTATGACATTGAAATGTGGTATATATTTTATACTTACAGGACATCTCAATTCAGATGTTAATATTTTGCTGGAAATACCTAGTTAGCATTTAGATTTCATAAAGTATGAATTGAATTACAATAAAAACAAAACATTTAATTCCTTAGTTTCACTAGCCACTTAGCAAGTGCCTAATTGTCATACGTGACTGGTGGCTACCATTTTTATCCAGCATGGTCTACGTCAGGGTTTTCAACAGTGATGCTATTGACCTTTTGGATGGATAATTCTTTACTGGAGGTGGGGGTGGCTGTCCTGTGTATAGGATATGTAGTTAGTAACATCCTCAGCCTTCACCCACTAGAGGCCAGTGCATCCACCCAGCTGTGACAATAAAAAAGATTCCATAGGCCGGGTGCGGTGGCTCACGCCTGTAATCCCAGCACTTTGAGAGGCCAAGGTGGGTGGGTCACCTGAAGTCAGGGGGGTCACCTGAAGTCAGGAGTTCGAGACTAGCCTGGCCAACATGGTGAAACCCTGTCTTTACTAAAAATACAAAAATTAGCCGGGTGTGGTGGTGGGTACCTGTAATCCCAGCTACTGGTGAGGCTGAGGCAGGAGAATCACTTGAACCAGGGAGGCAGAGGTTGCAGTGAGCCGAGATGGCACCACTGCACTCCAGCCTGGGCAACAGAGTGAGACTCCCTCTCAAAAACAACAGTAACAACAAACAAACAAACAAACAAACAAACAAAAAACCGCTCCATATATTGACAAATGTCTCTAAGGGGAGACAACATACATGGTTCAATTTAGAATGCTACAGGTTGGCTAATTGAGTATGAGCTAAAGTTCGCAAGCTAGGACTACTCATGCTGTCAAATCCAGGATAGTTCAACCTGTCTAGTTTGGGTTTGTCCATTTTGGTCAACCCACAGCCTACACTGTTCTATATAGGACTCCTCACACTGCCTGGTCTGGGGTGATCTACACCAGAATTCATGAATTGGTGCCCCAAGAACAGAACCAGGCCTACAGATTGGTTTTGTGTGGCTTACGTGATGTTAAGAATATTTGAGTTAATCATCGGCATTTTAAAATCAGATGTTGCACACCAATCTGGATTTCGAGTTTATCTGGAAAGCTCTGGTCTTACTGAGACCCCATTCCCATTTAGTAAGTATCAGAACTGTGTTCTGATTCACACGGTGAACACAGCATGGAGAGAGCACATCTGATGAGAACTCATGCACTACTGTGTGGATGGTGCCAAGCCATGAGGCATCTATCCCATGACCCAGATACCCCCCACCAGGCCCCACCTCCAACACTGGGAATCTTATCTCAACATGAGGTTTGGAGGGGACAACTGGGGAAGCATCTGTCCCCACCCAACTCACTCATACTAGTGACACCCACCTGAGCCCCCTGGCATTAGTCCTTGATCCCAGGTCTGCCCCGACCTGCACGCCTGTGCACTGGTGGATCCAGGCTAGCCTTGGAGCAGGATCTCAAGGAGGCCTGCACATTAGAATCACCTGTTCAGCTTTAGAAACATACAGATACCCAGGCCCATCTCAGACTTTCTGAAGCAGAAATAGGGGAGCATGTGTATTTTAAAAAGTTTCACAGTCGAGTCTGTCACTCAGTAAGGTGGCACTGTTACAAAAATCACTTGTCTAGTTGGGCCACCCCATACAGATTGTGCATAGCAGAGTCAGCTCTCTGGAGTAACCTTGGGTCTCCAGTGGGGCTTTCTGGCTGCTCTTAGGCTACTGGCATCATTGTCCAGCAAGGTGGCCCTTGAGCTCGGATGTGACTTTGCTGATGCAAAGGACTACAGAGGCCACCGTAGGTGGAATTGGGTCCTCTCTTCTGAATGTGGCATGTCTCTGAATCCCGCTCTGGCTGCACAGTCTGTATCTTTTGGGGGTTCATGGGTCAGGAGGCAGATTTGGATCTTGGCTGATACACTTTCGATGTCCCCTCCAAATCTCATGTTGAGATGTAATCCCTAGTGTTGGAGGTGGGATCTGGGGGGAGGTGTTTGGGTCATGGCTTGGCACTGTCCTCACAGTAGTGGGTGAGTTCTTATGATATCTGGTTGTTTAAAGTATGTGGCACCTCCCCCACTCTCCCTCTTGCTCCTGCTGTGGCCATGTGATGTGCCTGCTCCCACTTTGCCTTCTCCCATGAGTAAAAGCTTCCTGAGGCCTCCCCAGATGCTGAGCAGATGCCAGCACCATGCCTCCTGTACAGCCTGCAGAATCATGTGCCACTTAAACCTCTTCTCTTTGTTAATTACCCAGTCTCAGTTGTTTATTTATAGCAATGCAAGGACAGCCTAACATACCAGCTGTGGTGGATATTGGGGAGCTCTGCCCAATTCCCCTCTTCAGGGCTCATGCACCCATCCCTCAGCTGCTAAGGATATCAGTTCACAATGGCATTGCTTCTGGACATTGCACTCAGCTGTGCGAGCTTCCTTGCTCCTCCTAGATGACAGCCTGTGGCTAAGGAATGGCCAACACAGGTGATATCAAGGCTAGCCTCCTTGCTTCCATTCGGAGGCTTCCTAGCTCCTGTAGGAATGGCCGAGACCTCAGCTGCTGCTGCATTGTGGGTCAGCTCCTCCCTCCACCCAGCTGTGCCTCCCTCACTTCCTCACAGGTATGTCTCCCAGGAACACTCCCTGATTAACCTCCTGAGTGCGATTATCCCTCCCAGGGCCACTTTCCAAGGAGCCCACTCAAAGTTAACCATCTTCTTGCAGTTCTTCGCTAAGATCCGGCATCTTTTCAGCACCAAGAAAATTATCTTAGAACATCTGGGCCCTTTTATGGCTGAAAATTCCATAGAAAAACGGGCTCTCCAGCTGTGATTTGTGGCTGAGCGTCTGCTGTTTGCTGAGCAAGTCCCTGGATAATTTGGATACTGCTGTGGCCACCTCAGATGTTGATATAAAACAAGGAGAGGCAGTGAGAAGTACACTCTGTTTAAGTAATCAAACCAAATCCAAACGCATGTACACCACAGCTGCTTCGGAGGAAACTGCTCCAGCTCCCTAGTCTCCTCCAACTGGGGGGCCTTCTGTCTTTTCCAAATGGGTGTTTGTCTTCCAGCTTTCATCTGGAAGTGCAAAACTCAGGTTGCTTTCTCCTATTTGATGAGCCCACACCAGAAAGTCCTGCCTTATGGCCAGGTGAGCCCTTTACTTTCTCCTCCATACCCATCACCCAAATAATGTTACCACAGCACTGGCTGGCTCGGTCACTCCTCTGCTTGAGGGCTCCTGTGGGTTCCCCATCACCTTCTGAATCACATTCAAGTTCTTTGGTCTGGGATCTGGGGCTGGCCATGGTTCCTTTGTGATTCTCCAGCTTCCACTCAAGCCAGTTCTTAAGCCCTCCAAGCTCCAGCCACACCGAACCCCCTACATTTTTCTTGAACATCCTCTGCTTGTTTGTGTCTAGGTGTCAATAGATGTGCTGTTTCTTCTGTCTAGAAATCCCTCCGCTCTTTGTGTGACTGGAGAACTTCTACCCGTCTGTCAAGGCCCTCCTTGACCGTCACCTCCTCTGGGAAGCCTATCCTCACTGCTCCAGACAGACTCAGTCTCCACCCCCTCTGGGCTTCCACTGCATCCAAAGCCCCTTCTTAGCATGACACTAGTCTCATGATTTTGATGTCTGCTTTTTGATGGGGGATGAGGGGAATATGTCCAAGCTGACCAGTGGTGAGAGTCAGGGGCACATGGTCAGTCCTTTACTCCTTAACTGGGAGTGGGCCCATATCACAATGGAGAGAGACACTTCCTTTAAAAGCTTGGCATTTGAAGTTTTGAATGAGAAACTTACACTCCATCCCAGGCACCTTTGACTAAGAGCTGGCCCCAGTGTCTCTTCCACTCTGGTCTAAATTCCACTCTTCTGTTTGTCCCAGGTGTTCTTGCTCTGAAACAGTCTAGTGTTGAGCTCTTAACAGTAGAGATCATCCCGAGATCCCATATTTAAAAACAATTGAAAAATTCTGGAAGAAAATTCCACATTTCCTACTTTTCCTCCAGTCTCTACTAGAGAGCTTCAGGGCAGCGAGGTGCAGAGAAGCCCCCAAATCTTTCCTTGCTTCTCTACTTGGAGGCAGGCAGTCCAGTGATGTTCCCTTCATCTCATTCTATAAGCTTCCCAAAGTTTCTACCTCTGAGACAAATTTGGACCCAGACATCATTGCTTCCAACGCATAGAGGACATCCTGTGGTTTCTAACTTCAATTTTACCTGCTAAGTTTCTATTTAACAGATGCTTAAATAATGCTTTTCTGAATACTTTATATGTTGTCACTTACTGTTCTTGCTGGGGAAGCTGACTCTGAATCAAGCATTAGAGTACAGGATGTTTATGAAGGAGGGGAGGTGTCTGTGGATCAAGACTTGGAGAAGGAGGAGTAGGAAGCAGGATGGGGCAGAGGGAGAAGTTGAGCTGTGATGCAGTCCCAATGAAGAGCTCGGCCAGCCCCATGGGAAGCTCTGGAGCTGGGATGTCCCGAGTTGGGACAAGGGGGCCAGGCCTTTACATCCCTATGTTGATCAGTCATTGATGCAAGCCACCCTAGCAGGAGGTACAATTTTGGGCAGGGCAGTCTGCAGCTGAGACAGCCCCCACAGAGAGCGGACAGCTGAAGGCTGTCTTTGGCAGCATGCCCAGCAGCTGGGAGAAGAAAGCTTTGTTTCTGAAGTGGGAGTCACATTACAGCGTCCACCACCCACATATGATCTCATTCAATTCTCAGAACGATCTAACAAAATTCTTATTATTATCATCTCCATTTTACAAATGAGGAAACTGAGGCTCAGAGAAATTAACATACTTTGCTCAAGTACTTGCTGCTAGTGCATGGCAGAGCTAGAATTCCAACCCGGGCAGGCTGGCCTCAAAATTTTTGCCCCCAACCCATCTTTATCTTACCTGAGTTGCCCTAAAAGCCGCCCCTCTCCCTGCCCAAACAAGGTCATGACTTCTACAAAAGGGGCCCTGGGAGTGTTTTCTAGTAGCTATGTAGAGTTAAAAATTATAAACCCTAAACACTTTTAAATCAGACTTGATTAAAATTAAGTGGAGACCAGAGGCTTTCAGCTTTGGTAGCAGGTACCTTCAGAGGGCACAAGCACTTTTGAGAATGCAAAACCCTGGATTAGCCATTAGCCTCTATTTAGATAGATGAGAGAAGTGCAGCAAATATTTACATACCCGTTACCATGAAATTCAAGTTAAATCTGTATTTATGCTGTGTCTTGTCATTGTAAAGTTGCTTTTCTGTCCCAGCATATTTCCTAAGGGGACAGGGAACTTTCATGAAATATTGAAAGATTTATTTTTAATAGTTCCAAGGACTGTAGACTTTTACATTTGAGATTGTGAATATTTGTTATAGGAAACTAAATTTGTTAGAATGTTTGTAGAAAACCCTGTTTATTTACTTAAAGTTGTAAACTACGATTTTCATAAGAGGTTGGCTTTACTTAGTAACTGTGAAAATGAGCCCATTGTAGACCTCAGGGACTCGTTTCTAATGAGCCCAGCCAACACAAAAGACTGTGCTCATTCTCAGTTAGGAATACAAATAAAGGCATTTATCCCTGTAGAATGATTATTTTGCAAGAAAAATAAATAAGTGACTCAAATAAACAAAAAACCTTAAAACACTACACAGAGCCTTGATTTTTTTGGAAAATCTGTTAGAGGTGGTCAGGATGGTGCTAAGTCGACCCTCTGTAATTGGGGTCTGTCTTTCTTTTTTTTTTTTTTGAGACGGAGTTTCATTCTTGTTGCCCAGGCTGCAACAAGATTGCAATGGTGTAATCTTGGCTCACTGCAACCTCCGCCTCCCAGGTTCAAGAGATTCTCCTGCCTCAGCCTCCTGAGTAGCTGGGATTACAGGTGCCTGCCACCACGCCCAGCTAATTTTTGTATTTTTAGTAGAGATGGGGTTTTACTATGTTGGCCAGGCTGGTGTTGAACTCCTGACCTCAGGTGATCCACCTGCCTCAGCCTCCCAAAGTGCTGGGATAACAGGCGTGAACCACCGAGCTCAGCCGGGGTCTGTCTTTGTGATTCCTGCTGAGTCGCGAACCGCAAGTGCTAAACTCAACCCCAGGGGCTTTGTCAGTTCTGTTATTAAGGTGATCTGGTCTGGAGGTGTTTTGCACTAAATTATGAGGCAATCCCCAACACGCCCAAAAAGATAGTTTGGAGTCCTAACCCACAGCACCCAGAATATGATTTTATTTGGAGATTGAGTTTTTGCAGAGGTAATCAATTTAAAATGAGATAATTAGGGTGGGCCCTAATCCAATCCAACTGGTGTCCTTATAAAAAGGGGCAATTTGGACACAGAGACAGACAGGTGTAGTGGGAGATGATGTGAGGAGACACAGGGAGTAGATGTCCATCTAGAAGGCAAGGAGAGAGGCTCAGAACAGTTCCTTCCCTCCCAGCCCTGAGAAGGGGTTTCACCGTTTTGGCCAGGTTGGTTTCGAACTCCTGACCTCAAGTATCTGCCTGCCTCAGCCTCCCAAAGTGCTGGGATTACAGGCATGAGCCACCATGCCTGGCCCTGATTCCTTCATTTTAATGCTCTGGGTTTGCCAGGTTACCTCGTTCTTCTCCCTGTCACAAAGGGGCAGAAGCAACTTCCTGATGAGGGTTGAAGCTGCCGCAATAACTTTCTGGAAAACCATCAAACTCTCCCTCCCCACCCTGCTCTCTCGCAGTTCAGAGGTGGTACCAGCCCTGGGCTGATCACAGTCAGTGACCTGTGCTTGTTCATGTGCTTGAGCTGTCGCCGCTCTCTTGTCGCTCACTTCTGCTCCTATCATCTGCCTGCTTGCCGGTCCCAGTGTCTGTCTGTTCTAGGCTGCAAACTCCTCATCCCTCATGCCTTTCACTTCCACTGACCATTGGCCTCAGCACCAGCCCCACATGCCTATCCAAATATTCCCCATCACCTTGCATCCTTGCCACAAAGACAGGTGGTTACAGCGTCAGCTACACGGTAGGGAAGCTCTGGCTCCCGTCTATCTGTCGGAGCTGAGATTCATTTTTCCTTTCTAGGTTCTTAGTCTTTCCTGGGTATCATTTTTTAAGTGGAAATTGGCACCAGGTTGATGATAGCAAATCTGGAAAATGGAAAAGAAATTTATTTTCCACTGGTGAGCCAGGGAAATGCTTTAAATACAAGCCGTGGGTGCAATTGCAAAGTTGGACATTGTGAGGGAGTGCTCTCTGCATGTGTGGAACCCTGTAAATAAATTCCAGTCCATAGCTCTCATCGTGTTGTTATGGATTGGTGCGTGTATGTGCCGGTATCGATCTATCTGTGGAAAGGTGTGTGTGTGTGCCCAGGTGTGGGTTTGTGTGTGTGAGGATGTGCATGCTGTGTATATAGAGTAGGTATGACTTATACATGAGTGCGCATGAGTGTTTGTGAGTGTGCATGTGTGTGAGGGTGCTGGGTTTGCAGCACGCAAGAGAAGGAGCCAGAGAGAGACTAAATTGGATGCGAGACCCTGGAGGAGGCAGCCTGAGGGACAAACATCCAGCATCTTCCACCAAACGATGCCCAAGTCAGTTGGATGCCAGGTCTGTGTTTAGGGCAGATGTGCTCACATCCCCAGCTCCCTTGGTGAGTGTCTGTCCTGCTGGCCTGGGCTCAGGCACGCTGTCTCCGCTGAGAGCTTAGCAGCACAAATGGTGTCCCTCTGCCAGCAGCCTGGCTGCAAAGTTCCCCTCCACTTGGCACACTCCATTCTAAGAGGTCAAGGGCACTCAGCCAGGCACACCAGCCAGCTCCTGCTAGAGGCCCAGACTACAAGTACCTGGCACCTAAGCCTGTTCTGGACATGGCCCAAGAATGGCCCTTACCTCTATCACCACTGGGTGACTCTGATAACTGGCCATAAGTTTAATTTAGCAAAGCAATATACTGGGCACCCCTCTTGGGCCCCCTCTCTCTGGCCCTTTGGTTTAGAGAGGGAAGGCATGTGATCTGCTGCTTTGCTTGTAGTAAGTGCTTGGGAAAGGTTGCTGATGCTGCTGATGGGGTGATGGGGATGGGTGAGGAGACCCTGCTTTCCTTTCTGGCTTTCAGATCTTCATTTTGTGCTCCTGGCTCTGCTCTCTCCCTGGCTTCAGTGTTACTCTCTTGCCAGATGAGAAACTCCAACCCCCAACGCTGCAGCAACCCACCAGCTAAGTCAGTCTTTACCCCCACCCAGGAGAGGATGTGTCTTAGTCCATTCAGGCTGTTATAACAGAATACCATAGAGTGGAGGCTCAGACACAACAGAAACTTATTTCTCACAGTTTCGGAGGCTGGAAGCTCAAGATCAAAGTGCAGGCAGATTCAGCATCGGGTGAGAGTCTGCTTCCTGGTTTGCAGACAGCTGTCTTTGCTCTGTGTTCTCACATGGCAGAAGAGGTGAGGCAACTCTCTGAGGTCTCTTTTATAAGGGCACTAATCCCATTCATGCAGGGTCCCCTCCCATGATCTGATCACCTCCCAAAGTTCCCATCTCCAAATACCATCACACTGGAGGTTAGGATTCAACTTAAGAATTTTGGGGGGATGCAAACATTCAGTCTGTGTTAGTCCATTCTCACACTGCTAATAAAGACATACCTGAGACTGGGTAATTTATAAAGGAAAAGAGGTTTAATGGAATCACAGTTCCACAAGGCTGGGGAGGCCTCATGATCATGGCAGAAGGCAAAGGAGGAGCAAAGGCATGTCTTACATGGCAGCAGGCAAGAGAGTGTGTGCAGGGGAACTGTCCTTTATAAAACCAACAGATCTTGTGAGACTTATTCACTATCATGAGAACAGCATGGGAAAAACCCACCCCCGTGATTTAATCACCTCCCACCAGGTTCCTCCATGACACATGGGGATTATGGGAGCTACAATTCAAGATGAAATTTGGGTGGAGACACAGCCAAACCATATCACAGTCTGTGGCAGGGAGGCCTAGACAGGCTTTGGTAAATTGCACTGTGTGTTGAGTCTTGCCTCACTTAGAAGTATCAGCCCTCCAGGCTAGGGAGTCAGCCTGTCTCCCTTGCTTCCTGCCAGTCCCTTTCCTGAAAGGGACCCAAAGGGGAGACCTAGGCAGATGACAACCTAGGAGGTGGCTCAGTGACTCTGCTCAGTAGATTCAAGGACCAAGTGGGACTGAGGGGTTTGGGTGCATTTTCCAGGAGACGGAGTGGAGTGAGAAAGGCAGGAGACCAAGGAGCAGGGCTCAGGGATGCTCCATCAAGGGCAGAGCTGAGGGGCCTGGGGTGCTAGTGACCCCACAGAAATGCTTTCCCAACTATGTGCTCAGGTTCCCCGGACCTGTGACTGCTTGGCCCTGGGCAGGTGCAGCACCCAGAGTACCCTTCTTATTCCACATATCCTCCTGACCTTCGAGAGCTGGCAGCCGCCTGCCCCTGTCATCGGACCCCTTCCTCTTTGTCTTTCCTGCAGTGCCCAGCCCAAATCTAGGCATAAGTTGGGACTGAACGTCTGTCCTCCCCCTGCTTCTATCTTGCCCTCATCTTTTGTCATTTTCAAGTGCCTTTTGGACACTAACCCTTGTTCATAAATAGTTGATTCCCCCTTCCCCATTATTTCTCCCTCTTTTAAAATAGTTTACTTTCTAGAGGGCAAACCCAAGGGCCAGGCTGTGGAAACTTGGGGAATTCCATGTGAGTTGTGCATAGGATTGCCAGATTAAATACAGGACATCCCAATTGCCTCTGAATTTCAAATAAATAACAGATACTTTTTAAGTTACAAGTATGTGCCATGTAATATTTGGGACATATTTTTGTGGATCGAATTGTGTCTTCCTCAGAAGATATATTCAAGCCCTAACCCTTGAACTGCTTTTTTGTTTTGAGACAGTCTCACTCTGTTGCCCAGGCTGGAGTAAAGTGGTATGATTTCTCCTGCCTCAGCCTCCCGAGTAGCTGGGATTACAGGCATGTACCATCATGCCCAGCTAATTTTTGTCTTTTTAGTAGAGAACGGGTTTCACCATGTTGGCCAGGCTTGTCTCAAACTCCTGACCTCAGGTGATCTGCCTGCCTCAGCCTCCCAAAGTGCTGGGATTACAGGCATGAGCCACCGCACCCAGCCTACTCCAGGGGTCTTTATCAACCCCTCCTCCCTGACCTGCCTATGACTCCTGCCAAAGCCTCTGTTTCTAGGGCGAGATGAACTTCCATTTAAAACCCTGATTTGAAGCCGATTCCACCAGAAATAGACACAACCTGCAGGCCTTGCCCGTCTGTGACTGGAAGGTTTCAAGCAACCCCAGAGGGCCTGTTCTGCTTCCAGAGCCGGCTTTATGCCCCACCCTGGTCCTGCCACAGGTCTCCTCTGTCCTTCAGAAGAGAGCTGAAGGGCAGGGCACAGCCCTGTGGCAGGCAGAGGCAGAGAGGCCATTGCTCCTGATGAGGTCTTGGAATGACCAGTGGGTGGCCATCTGGCAGGAGATCTGGATGAGGGCCACATCTGCCTGGCTGGTGGCTGCCTTTGATGATGGGATGGCCGCCAGTGAGGTCTGTGGATAGAGACGAGGTTTCAGCAAGAGGGGTGGCTCGGTGCGTGGCCGGGTTGGGGCAATGGTTATTCACGTGGAATCTGAGCCAGTGTAAATGGGGCAAGTTTCTGGTGGTTAGTTTAATAAAGGACTATGTCTGCGTACGAATGAGATGAAAACCGTTCTCTGCCAAAATCTTAAACACAAAACGCCTAAATGAGTGCTGTAACGACATCAGCTGCGCTGTGTGGTGGGAAGAGCCCTGAGCTGGGACACCAGAAGGGACTCAGGCTTCTCATCCTGGGTGTGCCCCAAGTGCTGTGTGACTTAAGCAAGTGTCAGCCCCACTGACCTCAGTTTTCCTGGTGAAGTGGTGAAGCTAACAACCACCCCTTCAGGGTCACCGTGGCCTCTAGGGATCTCAGTGAGGGTAAAGCCCCCAGCCAATGCCTGCCACCCAGTGGGTGCCCTCTCTGCCTTCATTCAGCATAGACTCAGCTGGGCCTGGGCCTGGGACCCAGGAGGGAAACACTCCCTCCTGTCCTCTGGAAGCTCACGGCCTAAACAGGAATCCAGCCTGGTGCTAAGACCAGTATGGTCGGGGATGGAGGAGGAGGCACTCCTGGGGGTCTTGGGCATGTCAGAGGTCTTGGGTGGGTTGCAGGGGTGAGGGTGGAGTCAGGGCTGGGTCCTGGACATCCACCAGTGACTAAAGCTGAGCCTGCAAAGGGGGCTGTCTAAGGAGGGCCTCAGGCTGGGGCATTGAAACTTCTGATGGTTTCCTCTGAAGCAGGGGCATTTCCCTCAAAGCTTTTCTGGGCAGAGTAGAGAACAAAGGCGTCTGCTGTTTACCTGGAGTGGAGATCGGTGGGGGGGGGAAGGGTGACACCCTCCCCGGCTATGGGGCTACAGACTTGCCTATTGACACTTCCCAGTCAGGCCCCATTCCTCTCCCTCCCCGCAGAGTGGTTCAGCGGGCACAGGGCTGACCAGCCCACCCCGTCCCCATCAGCGTCACCCCACCTCGCTCTCTTGACAGCTGCCTCCTCTGCTCTGCGTGGCCTCTGCCCAGGCCCAAGATGTGTGGAGATTGGATGTGAAGTTCCCCGGGCCGAGCAGATTACATGCACGGGAGGAGCCCGGTGCTATCGGGGACAGCAGTGCATGAGGTCACATCCCTCGCTGTCCCCCCACCCCCCACAGGCAATGGAATGATTGGGCTTGACGTGTTCATTTGCTGCCTGGTAAAAGTCCATTTGCTGGGCCCGAGCTGGCGCTGGCGGGGTGGGTTTGAAGCAGCTGCAGCAGCTGCTTAGCATGCAGTGTAAATATTAGTCTCTCCCAGAAAGAGGCTTGATGCAATTGTCTTTGGCCAGTGGATGTGACCGGGCTGTTTGCCCGCATTCCATCCTGGCCCGCCTGGCTCAGCAGACCCTTCCAGAACCCTGGAGGGCTGAGTGTGGGCCAGCCTGGGTCCAACTTGGGATCCGGCCCCCAGGATACTGGTGGGGAAGTATTCCACTCCTGGGCAGAGGAGGGAGAGGTGTGAGGGGCACACCTGATGTTCATGTGTGGGGGGGCCCTGGATCTGTCACTTCATTCTTTTATCAGCTTCCTCACCTGCAAACCAGGAGCTGTGACCCTCCCGGCTCTGCTTCTAACCCGGCTCCTCTGTCTGTCTGCTCATTCTAGCCTGGTTCACAGTCGCAGCCTGGCTGTGCGCACCCTGTCCCTTTCCGCCCATTCCTTGCCCTGGAGTCCCCAGACCCAGGTGTGAGCCCCGACCTCATCCTTTCCACCCTTCAGTGCACATTACCCTTTGCCCAGCTTCATGCTGGTGCTGGTGCTGTGCTGACAGGCAGAATGGTCAAGGTGATGATGTGTAGGAAGAACTAAACAAAATGATTTTAGTTTCAGGTGCTGTGACAGGGAGGGACTGGGGGGCTCCGGTAACTCCTGTGCTCATGTCCCTGAGAGGAGGGGACCCTTCTGAGCTGAGACCTGGGACTCTGTGACCCTCAGTTTCCTAATCTGTAACGTGGTGATGGGGACCCCTGACCCCCCTGTTGTAATGCATAAATGAGACCGTGTGTGCAAAGGAGCTGGCACACGGTGGAGCTGGGCCCCAGGGCATCTGAACAATCCCCACCTTCCTGCAGTCTGAATGTTCACACTGGTGACCACGTGGCCTCTACTGTCCTCAGATCAGGGCTTCCCAGACTTCTATGTGAATGAAAATTGTCTGGGGGCCTTGTTAAAATACAGATTCCCAGGCCTGCCTCCACTCCCAGTGATTCAGCAGGGCTCGGGCGGGACCCTGAAATCCGCATTTTCATAGGCACCAAGGGTGGCATGGGTGGCACATGAAACACAGTTTGAGGATCCTGGTTTAGACATCCCTGCAGAGATCCAGTATCCCTCCCTTAGCCCCTCAAGACTTCACTCAATCAACTAGTGGGGTGATAGCCTTGGGGAACAATTTCCCCAGCCCCAGCAGATCTGAGAAAGCAGCTCTGGCCCCGAGGACCTGTCTGGTCTCAGTCCTGGGCAGGGCTTTTGCCTGCTGGACCATGTGAAGTGCTGTTTTGAAATAACCAGCTGCTCAGAATCCCTAAGTGTCCTGAATTGATTAATACGCAGAACGTCTTCCGAGAGTCTGACGGGGAATGTGAAGTATCGCTGCTGGCCGTGGAGTCATGCTGTGGGGGGGAAGTAGATGCTGGGTCCAACCAGCCAAAGGGCTTGCTTCATCAACAGGGGAGGAAACTCGGTCCCACCGAGGTGTTGGGGTGGGGAGGGGGGCTGTGGGCTGTGACACTCACCAGGACCCTTTGAGGTGAGCATTGTTAGTGTCTCCATTATGTAAATGAGGACAGGGGGTGGGGCAAATCTAGGATGTGTTTTGTCCACTCTGAGAGGTCCAGAGGCTCGGCCAGGGGTCCTTCTCCCTGACCCCCCACCATTTCCCTTGGCCTTCCTGGTCTGAAGCTCTCTCATAGCCAAGGTGGGGTGTAAGTCACCCAAGTTCTTTCCATGTGAATGGCATCTAATCAGCATGTATCAGGCATGTTAATGTAATAAGAGCTGCTAATTATATATCCCACTATGACTCCGCTGCCAGTTGTGGGAATTGAAGCCAGATGATCTGGGACCAGGAGAACTACCCCCTTTTCCCCCCCATATGTTATTTTATTCACGGGGCTGCTATTTTTTTTTTATTGCAGAATTTGGTCCTATCTGAAATTTGTTCTTCCTGCATAAGCCTGGGCCAGCCCCACCCAGCCAGCTGCCAAATCTGCTACAGCCTGGCCCTGGGAAAAAGACAGGAGCCCACCATGTTCCTTGTTTGGGGGGCTACCAGCCAGTGCCAAGGAGGGGTTCACTCACCGGCAGGCAGGGCCACCTGCCTGGGCTCCCTCCTCCCTGGCTGTGGCTGGTGGCTGGAGCCTATTTTCTCCACCATCGCCACCCACTGGTGATTCGCTGTGAATGGCCCAAGGCTGCAGCCCGCATCCTCAATCCCAGCCAGGATCTGCTGAGACAGCAGCATGGTGAAGGCAGAGTTCCCCTGCCCCCAGCAGCCAGGCGAATTACCCAGTCTGGGCAGTCCCTGGCTCTTCCTCTACTCCCACCTCCACCTCTTCCTAAGGCCTCTAGGCCTCAGTTTCCCCATTTACAGAATGGAGACACTAACAACACTTACCTCAAAGGGCCCTGATGAGGTTCTCAAGCCTGGGTGCACATTGAGAATCATCAGGGTGATTAAGGCAGGTGCTGAGCTTGGGTCTATCCCGAGTCCCTCCTGGATCAATTTCATCAGAATTTCTGGCGTGAGAGATCTGGATATCAGCACTTAAAAAAAAAAAAAAAGCAGCCGGGCATGGTGGCTCATAGGTGGGCGGATCACCTGAGGTTGGGAGTTTGAGACCAGCCTGGCCAACATGAAGAAACCCTGTCTCTACTAAAAATACAAAATTAGCAGGGCATGGTGCTGGGTGCCTGTAATCCCAGCTACTGGGGAGGCTGAGGCAGGAGAATCACTTGAACCTGGGAGATGGAGGTTGCGGTGAGCTGAGAGTGCGCCATTGCACTCCAGCTTGGGCAACGAGGGTGAAACTCTGTCTCCAAAAAAAAAAAAAGCTCCAGGCGAGTCCAGTGTGCAGCTGGGAATGAGAACTGCTCCTGTGCGGAAGCTTCTGTGACAGGGTCTGCTCATGGCAGAATTCAACAAATGAGAGCTCTTGCTTCCTTATTGTTTATTGTGTTACAAGTATTAGTATTAGTAAAAGCATTAGATTTTAAGCCACTCATTTGAAACCAGTGGACTAGGAGTTTTATTAATTTAAAAAAATCCTGCTGGGCGCGATGGCTCACGCCTGTAATCCCAGCACTTTGGGAGGCCGAGGCAGGTGGATCATGAGGTCAGGAGATCGAGACCATCCTGGCTAACATGGTGAAACCCCGTCTCTACTAAAAATACAAAAAATTAGCCGGGCGTGGTGGTAGGTGCCTGTAGTCCCAGCTACTTGGGAGGCTGAGGCAGGAGAATTGCTTGAACCCGGGAGGCAGAGGTTGCAGTGAGCCAAGATCGCGCCATTGCACTCCATCTTGGTGACAGAGCAAGACTCGGTCTCAAAAAAAAAAAAAAAAAAAAATCCTTAAATAAATAAATCAATAAATACGCCTGCGTAGAGGCATGTGAGTAAGGAAAGGCAGGTCAGCTTTGCCATGTCCAGGAAAGAGGAGCAGGGGAGGGAGAGAAGAATGCTCTGGAAGGGTAGAGGCGAGAGGGCGGACATAGCCCATGGGAGGAAATTCCCAGGACTGGAAAGGGCATAGGGTTTTGGGTGCCCTGCTCATTGGGTTTTGGGGGAGGGGGAGCAGGACCTAAGAGGTACTGGCTTTGTGGGGCCCCTTAGGAAGCTAATGGTCCTGGGCAAAGGGGATCCCTGACCCAACCCCACTGGGAATAAGGGGCTTGAACAGCAGGCAATGAACTCAAGGTAAACAGAGCAACCTGAGAACTGGAGGCGCTACCACCCAGATTGCACCTAAGGGTGCATCCCACCCCATCCCAAGAAGTCGAGATGAAATTTCTCACCACTTTGAGATGCAGGGCCTAGAGATGAGATTAACTGGCTATTAAACAAGCAACATGGCATTTCTGGCACGGCAATGAGGTGGCGTGAAGTTCATACCCGTAACTCCTACAAGACAAAGCAGAACAGAGTTAACCACAAACTGTGGCCAATGAGCCATGGTGGCACCCAGCAAAGTGGCCTGGGGCCCCTGTCTGGAGGCTGTTGAGCTGGAAGGGGGCAGGACACTCAGGGTCTCATCCCTAAAGCAGGACTTTTAGAAAGAGGCCGTGGGGGCTGTAGTCAGAAAGCCCTGCAGGGGTACCGGAAGTGGCCCCAGAGGGAGAGAGAAGGTGGGTCCCTGTACCTAAAGGGCAGGATGGGGTGTGCTTCCCAAACTGAGATGGGCGTTTAGGATGACCTGGGGAGACTTGTTGAAAATACAGATTCCTAGGCACCACCAAAATTTGGATACAGCTGGTCTGGGGCCTGGGAATCTGCATTGTCAGCAAGCTGCCTGAAGAGTAGAATGCTCACCCAGGCTTAAGCATCATGAGGGTTGGGGAGAGGCAGGAGCCAGGGCTGCCCTGAGTAAATGTGGAGACTTCCAGCCTCCCCTGCTACTCCTACCACCCGCTCCCCTCCCCATCATTCCCTCCACGTGGGTCACAAGAGTGTTCCTGTTCCCGCTGGGAGTGCTTGGCAAACACCCTTCCTGCTCTCTGAGCCTCCTGTGGCTCTCCTATGGGTGTTCCCTTACCAGGGTGAGGCCAGTTTACCCAGGGGGAGGACCAGGCTCTGCAAAGGGTATATGTGTGTGCTGAAGCCACATTTGCTTGAAATTAGCTTTTCTTTTTGAGTCCATTTCATTCTCCTAATGCTCAAATAGGACACACCGCTGTGCCATTCTGTTTGCAGATTATTTTTCTCTCTGATGAGCAAATACCAAGTAAATGAATAGAGGGGAAAGAAAGTGATACATTTACAGAAATGAGGAAGTGAAGATTTCAGGCAGGAACAGTGGCTCACACCTGTAATCCCAGCTACTTGGGAGGCTGAGGCAGGAGGATTTCTTTAGCCTAGGAGGTTGAGGCTTCAGTGAAATATGATTGTGCTGCTGCACTCCAGCCAGGGCAAGATAGTGAGACCCCGTCTCTTTAAAAAAAGGCCAAAAAAAAAAAAAAAAAAGGAAAGAAACGAAAATTTCAAACCTGGTGCAGGCTCGGGGCAGTGCTCACGCCGCCCATCCCACTGCCTTGAGGGTAGGGCCACTCTCTCTAGTCCGGTCTAGTCTTGTCTACTGGTCTAGTCTGGTTGCAGGAGAAGTGGCTGCTCAGGGTGGGTGGGATGCAGGGCTTTTTCTGATGCTCAGCATCATCCTAACCAAACCAGTCCTCTCCACCATCAGCTTCTCGAACCACTTGTCTTGTTCTTGTATGTGACATCCGCACCTTCACCATCACCTGCTCTACATCCTTCCATAGCTCCCCATTTCCCCATTGCCCTGGGACCAGATGCCATATGGCGTGACCTTCAGGAACTCTGCATCCACTCTCCCTTCACAAGTCCTTCGCTCTCCAAGTGCTCGATGTAGAATTTGTTGAGTGTGTGAATGAATCACCTCCACGTGTCTTGGATGGATCCATTTTCCCGGCCCCTATGCTCTTGCAGTTTCCTCTGCCCTGAGCACCTCTGCCTTCATGTGCACAGCGCACCTGCTTTCCCAGCTGAAATGCTTCGCCTGCACCTAGACTTCTCCCAAGCTGGAAGCAACCCCTTCTCCTTGTGAGCTCCCACTGCAGTTTGTCTTGAATCCCGAGCACCTTTCACAGCCTTCTCTCTTTTACCTTTGCCCATTTCCATATCTGTTTTCTTCCTGGCTATTCACCTCCCTGTGTCTAGCATGGTGCCTGGTACATTGTAGGTGACCTCTGCACAGAAGGTGTTCTGCTCTCAGCTGCAGAGGCCGTGATGGAGAACATACATACCTTTTGAGACCTTAGGGGGAACCTGGCATCTTCCTGCAGGACAGCAGCCTCATGACCTTAGGTAGTAAAATAAAAAATGTGGCCTCTCTTTTAAATGGTGCCCAACCCAAGTTTCTGTCCCTAAGAAGTGGGATCTTGCTGGGTCACCACTGGAGCCCAGCTAGGCATTGATCTGTACAATAAAGTTTCCAGGCTGTGTTCCTGGAAATTGGGGTTGAGGGATTAGATGCAACATCATTTAGTTGGGGGGAGACAGAAGTCCCCGTAAAGGGTGCAAGAAACTCCTTAGGAGGGGTACTGCATTGTAAGAACATGGGCTTCACTGTAGTAAGCCATCCCTTGGTTCATAGCTTAGGTCTGCTGTTAACTGGCTGTGTGACTTCAGACAAATACCTTAACCTCTCTGAACCTTAGTTTCCTGGTTTGGGAAATTATGTTAATGGTGTCTTTAGAGTATTTGGGAATATTGGGGATAATATCTGTAAAGTACCTGGCACCTCATTTGGAGCTTGATAAATAATGGCTTGTATGATAATCATTATCATCATTAGCAGCCTTGATTTTTCTTTTTTTTTCTTTTTTTTTTGGTAGTCATTGTTGTTCCCTCCAGCTGTTGGTGCCTGTGCTGGGATCACCCAAGGTTGTGAGTCAGCCTGGAAGAGCTATTTTGTAATTAGGTTGACAGATGCAGGGTGCAGTGGAACCCCTGCCGGAGATCACAAATTAATTAGTGTCATTTGTGGAGAAGGGGCCCCGCAACAGGCTTGGTGGGGACCAGCCAGGCCCATGGGTGTCTGACCGTGGTCCTTGTGGCTCTGCAGAGGGGTGATCCCTGCTAACATTGGCAGAGGTGGATGCCTCTAGGGTCTGTAAGGAACCCAGAGCCACGGAGGGTGCCCCTGCGTGTATGGCAGGTGGGGTGGGGCTCGGTCACACCCCCTGGGCTTTGTTCCAGGGAGGCTGTGGAGCGACAGCTTCCTCACCTGCACGCTGATGTGTGGCCTATGCCCATGCCTCAGTTTCCCCACACAGCCCTCCATCTACTTTCCAAGTCTGTCTGTCCCCTGGCTTAGTTGGAGCTGGGCTGCCTGCTCTACCTGCCAAGCACTCCCACAGCAAATCACTGGGCAGCTCCTGTCCATCTCCTTCTCGCAGCCCCCAGCAGCCCAGAAATCATGACTTGTTCATAAATGACAGTGTCAACCCCTGTTTATGTCTGGAGCCACGGAGGCACACAGGGCTCCCAGCACCAGTTTTTCCCAAGGATTCTGGCCTCACTTCACCCTCAGGGCAGTGAGCAGGCTGGAGACACAGCTTCCTGGCTCAGCCCTGCCCTCCTGCCTGCACCTGTGTGCGCCACACCCTTGGGGTCATCCTCGCCTATACTTCACTCCACTTGCTCCACGGCAGGACCACGGGGAAGCTAACTTTACTCAGCCAGCATTTATTGCATGCTTTGCCAAGTCTCAGGCTGCTGAGCCGCTCTTAACACACATTAACTATCTCACTTAATAGCTGTGGTGCAGCCAGATAAGAACCATTAGTATTCCCATTTTATAGACAAGGATAGAGTCTCAGAGATGATCCGAGTCACAAAACTGGTAAGAGGTAGCTAGGATTTGAACCCAGATGGTCTGACTGTACGATCTTTTAAAAAACTTTTATTGAGGGATAATTAGAATATAGCAAGATACACAGATCTTAGGTGTTCAGTTCAATGACTGTTGACAAATGCATCCCCCGAAGTAACCAGCCCTCCGAGCAAGATACAGAGCACTTCCGTAATTCCTCATGGCTCTTCTCAGTCACTTCCTACTGCACACGTGGAGTGGAGGCACCTATTGTTCTGATTTCCATCACCAACACGTAAACTTGTGTTTTTTGTTTTTTTTTTTTTGAGACAGGGTCTTGCTCTGTTGCTCAGGCTGGAGTACAGTGGCATGAACACAGCTCATTGCAGCCTCAACCTCCTGGGCTCAAGTGATCCCCTGTGCTCAGCCTCCCGAGTAGCTGGGACTACAGGCATGTGCCACCATGCCTAACTACTTTTTGTAGAGACAGGTTCTCACCATGTTGCCCAGGCTGGTCTCGAACTCCTGAGCTCAAGTGATCCTCCTGCCTCAGCCTCCCAAAGTGCTGACATTACAGATGTAAATCTCACTGCGCCCAGCCTGTAAGCTCTGATCTTCAATTTTGTATAAATGGTATTATATATTGGAATTATGTATATAACAATAAATACTGTTTCTTTCACTCTGAACAATGTTTTTGAGGTTCATCCATATTGTTGCATGTATCAGTAGTACATTATTTTCATTGCCGATTAATTTTCTGTTGCATAGATGGGCCACACGCTTTGTTTCCCCTTCACTTACTGACAGACTTTTGGGTTGTTTGCAGTGTCGGGCTCTAATGAATAAGCTTCTCCAAACACTCATGTACAAGGCTCTGTGTGGGCAAATGTCTTCATTTCTCTTGGGTTGATAATTGGGGTGGAATTGTTGGGTTACAGGTGGCTGTATGTTTAACTTTATAATTGCCAAACATTTTCTGAAGTGGTGTACCATTTTACACTCCCACTAGTAATACAGAGAGTTCTAATTGCTTCACATCCTTGCCAAGCTTTGGTGTTAGTCTTTTTTATTTTAGCCACTCTGGGGTATGAGTAGTAGTATCTCATTTTGCTTTTATTGTGCATTTCTATGATGACTAATGATTTTGAGCTTATTTTTCACATAATTCTAGGTTATTCTTATATTTTCTTTTGTGATGTGTCTGTTCCAATCTTTTTCCCACTTAAAATATTGGGTTGGTTGTCTTTTTATTATTGATTTGTAGCAGTTCTTTATATATTCTAGATATGAAAAATTTTCTCCCTAGTCTGCAGATTGTTTATGGATTTTTCTTAAAGGTGTCAGTGCTGAGCAGAAGTTGACTGTAGCCCCCTGACTTTTGGTTATCGATGATTCCTGGGGATATGAAATGAGAGACTGTAACTGGCCCGCACGATGCCAAGAATACAGCTGGACCTCAGAAGGGGCTCATGTTCTTTGTCCTTCCCTCTGCTGCCAACGTCTCCCCAGATCACTGTGTCTAAGTGGAGTGGATGTCCTCTCCTCTCCATCCGTCCACCCACCCACGTGTCACTCATCCTTGAGCATCCAGCTTATCATGGGCCTCTGGCACCACGCTCCTTAGAATGCCCACCTCATGGAAACAATTCAAATGGGCAGCTCTCTGTTGCCACCTCCAGTGCCACTGACTTCATCCAGACCCTCCCCACTTCTTCCCTTCTTGGACCACTGCAACGCCCTCTTCCTGCTCACTCAATCAACACAATTCTTTTAGTGTCAATCACTGTCCAGGCCAGATTCGGGTCCCAGAATATAGCACTTGCTCAAGCACTGCCCTGCTCTCCAGGAGCTCACAGACCAGGGGAAACGCACGCATATCAATGTTAAGAATACAGAGGTGAGAGCAAAGTACAGAGATGGATGCACTAGGTGTTGAGGAGAGCGGCCAGGAGAAGAGAACCCTCTTCTGTGCCTGGAGGTTAGTGGGGAGGGGACCCCACGGAAGCCTTCTCAGGGGAACAACCCCTGAGCCAGAGTTTGTAAGCTGAATAGCTTTTTCCCAGCAGACAACTTCATGGAAAGGAAATGCATTGTAAAGAGAGGAAAGCCTGCGTGTAAATATCTGGAGTGGTGACAGTGGACAGTGTCGCAGGGAAGGGCACATTGACTGGCATGACTAGTGGGTAGAGGGGTGCAGGGCGGAGGTGAGCTTGGAGAGGCTGAGAAGGTGAGATCATAAGATGCCTGGTATGTAGGGACAGAAACTTGAGCTTTATCCTGAAAGCAAGAGGAGCTTTTGGAGGACTTGAGGATGGGGAGGGCATGGTAATTAGGTGCTCAGAACCCACCTGTGGCAGTTGTTAAGAGGGTGGATGAGGGTGGGCTTCTTTAGAATGAGGCCTGTGGGGTGCTATTCCAGTAGTAGCTGGTCCAGGCCTTACCCAAGGCAGGCAGAGGGTACGGCAAAGAGGGGCTGTCTGCATCTCCTCCCTCACCCAGGGCAGCTGCTGAGAGATCACCGGCCATGAGTAAGAACACAGTCATAGTCACGATCACAATCACCATCTGCACGGGGCAAACTGGTGAGCTTCATGGAGAGAGACATTGTGCCCTTCAGATGGCAACAAGTGGGACCCATGTCTGATGGGAACAGATGTGGTTGTGCATTGGCTGTGGTGAGCGGCTTTGGGATGAACCAGGGGCAAGGCTGGTGAGGCTGGAGGTAGAAGAGTGGATTGGACACTGCCTGTTTGGCACCTGGGAGTCACGTGTGGTCAGATAGATGTGGGTTTGCTTCTGCCTCTGCAACTTCGCTCTTTGAATAAATTCCTTTATGTCTCCACGCCACAGTCTCCTCATCTCTCACATAGGGGTTCCTAAAAGCCTCTGTCATTAGAGTTTTGGGGGGCTTAAATGCCACAATGCATGTAAAGAAAGCGCTTGGCATGCAATCATGCCCCATGAATTTGGGATTCTGGGCCGTCTACTGAATCACCGCTAAAGCTTCTTATTGCTACTGCTGGCCTGGCCCTGCCTCTGGAAGCAGCCCAGCTGTTGGGCCCCCAGTTAGTGTAAGGCACAAATGTGGGAGCTGTTTTCCAGGAAAACCCATCACCAGTGCCCGGGTGCCTCCTCCCTCAATCTGCAGCAGCAGCAGCAGCAGGGTCCTGAGAAGGGCCTTGGCGAGGGTTATTTGTGCCTCTTCAGCGAAGGCCTTCCTGCTGCTGCTCTAGTTCAATGAAGATCACCCTCTGGCAGGTTTTCTGGGCTGTGCACAGGCAGTTAAGGAGCTGAAACTCCAAAGGCAATTTCTCCTCAAGGAGCTGTTTTGTGGGTGGTTCACTCTGCACCACTGCCATGGAGATGTTCCCTGCCCCAGTCCAGCACGATTCACTGAGCCCAGGGCTCACTGGGCTGCCCGTGAGCTCCTCAGCCAGGAGGGAGTGGGCCTGGCTCCCACAGAGAGGATGGGGCAAGGTCCTGACTATATTTCCCTCCCTGCCTGCACAGACTTGGGGGAAATTCAAGGGAGGCTCAGGCCCTTGAATAGCAGTACCAAAATTGCCCCCCAAAACACTGCTTCTATATCGGGCACAGTGGCTCACACCTCTAATCCCAGCACTTTGGGAGGTCAAGGTGGGTGGACCACGAGGTCAAGAGATCGAGACCATCCTGGCGAACATAGTGAAACCGTGTCTCTACTAAAAATAGAAAAATTAGCTGGGCGTGGTGGAGTGCACCTGTAATCCCAGCTACTATGGAGGCTGAGGCAGGAGAATGGCTTGAACCCGGGAGGTGGAGGTTGCAGTGAGCTGAGATTGCGCCACTGCACTCCAGCCTGGAGACACAGTGAGACTGTCTCAAAAAACAAAACAAAACAAAACAAAACAAAACAAAACAAAACAAAACAAAACAAAACAAAACACTGTTTCTAAAAATCAGACAATTTTCCCTCTTCCCTCCAAGGCAAAAGGAGATGGCAAACTCTGTTAAATGCCTTAATAAGTGGCTGCTATTGGTTCAACGATGGCTATTAAAAACTATCAATTATTTAGACACAGGAATATGGAGAGAAAACTTATAAGGAGCACTTGTAAAGCCCACTTTGTGTCAATAGTAGTGTTGTTAATTTCCAGCTTCCAGATCATATCGAAAGCATTGGTTATGAAAGTTCTTTGGGGGAAAAGGTCATTCATAAACATTCAGATTCTGAGTTAATGAATTTTCCACGGGTGTCTGTACAGACCCTCCCTCCATCACTGCCTGCCGTGGGCTGTCTCAGGCTGGGGACTGGTCCAGGAGCAGTGCCCGGAGGTCCTGGCTGGCTGGGCTTGACCTTCTTTCTCCTTCTCTGGCCAGAGGCCTCTCTTCCTGCTTTCAAGAAATGATTCTCCATCCCGGCCGGGTGCTACTGCCCTTGATGGCCACTAGGGGGAACCAAGGTTCTCGGCAAAGGGCTTCTCTCCCACAAAGTGAAACCCAAGGGAATTGTTCTGCATCAATGACTTTTCCCTCCCAGATTCTGAAAGAGGTGCTGAAACGGGAACCCAGTGGCTGGCTACTGGCCTGGTAGAGGTGGATAGTATTGAAGAAGCCCAATCTAGTTCTTAAAGCGCAGTTAATTTTTTTTTCTTTTTTTCAGACGGGGATCTCACTTTGTCACTCTGATTGGAGTGCAGTGGTGCAGTCATAACTTGTTACAGCCTTAAACTCTTGGGCTCAGGCAATACTCCTGCCTCAGCCTCTGGAGTAGCTGGGACTATAGGCACACACCACCATGTCCGGATAATTTTTTAATATTTTTGTGGAGATGAGGGTCTCACCATGTTGCCCAGGCTGGTCTCAAACTCCTATGTTCAAACAATCCTCCAGCCTCGGCCTCCCAAAGTGGTGGGATTACAGGGGTGAACCACTGCACCTGGCCACAGTCAGATGGCACACAACCCACTTTAGTGTTATTATTTTTTTAAATTTGAGACAGAGTCTCACTCTATCGCCCAGTCTGGAGTGAAGTCGTGCGACCTTGGCTCACCTCCGCCTCCTGGGTTCAAGCGATTCTCGTGCTTCAGCCTTCCAAGTAGCTGGGATTATAGGCATGCACCACCACACCCAGCTAGTTTTTGTATTTTTGGTAGAGACGCAGTTTTGCCATATTGGCCAGGCTGGTCTTAAACTCCTGGCCTCATGTGATCTGCCCACCTTGGCCTCCCAAAGTGCTGGGATTACAGGTATGAGCCACTGCACCCGGCCCACAACTGACTTTAAAATGACTGTTTCCAGGAAACCTTCTAGAGGAGTTCCCACGCCCACCTGTAACCCCTGCCCCAGGTCCTGGCCATTGTCTCTCCAGCGAGGAGGCAGCCGAGGGCTATATTCTGTGGCATCCTCCTCCTTTTCCTCTTCTTTACCCTGCTCTTAACACTTCCCACACCTTCATTTTATTAAATAACTCTGATCTGCAGGGAACTGTACACTCAGTGCTGTGGGCATGGCACTGGGGGAACTGGAGGCTGATGGGGGAGAAAGAAGTACAAGAAATGACTCCTGCATTCAAGTGCTTTTCACTCAGTTTGGAGATGTAGGAATTTGATTCAAGTCATTGAACATTTGCTGAGTGCCCATTTGAGAAACAGTGGAATACTGGGAAAGAAAACAGATTTGGCAACTGACTTTCAGCCTCAGCTTCATCTGGAGGGCCAGTGTGACGTTGTGTTACTGAAACCTGCTGGCTCTCTGCTTCCTCATTTGTAAAATGGGGCCAGGCATCCCTAAGTGATCCACAGCCCTGTATCAAGAGTCACAAGGGGATGGAAGAGAGAGGCTTTCTTTTCTTTTCTTTTTATTCAGAGACAGGATCTTTCTCTGTTACCTAGGCTGGAGTACAGTGGCGCAATCACGGCTCACTGCAGCCTGGAACTTCTTGGCTCAAGCGATCCTCCCATCTCAGCCTCCCGAGTAGCTGGGACTCCAGGCGAAAGCCACCATGCCTGGCTTATTTTTTTATTTTTTGTAGAGATGGGGGTCTCATCATGTTGCCCGGCCTGGTCTTGAACTCCTGGCTTCAAGTGATCCTCATGCCCTAGGAGAGAGGCTTTCTTAACCTCTAGGTAAGCGTCACCTCCTTTGTGAACCTCTCCAATCCCTTTCCCTGCAAGTTAAGCAATAATTTCCTTGTCTGTCTTCCAAACCTTTGTTGTAGCCCAGTTAGGGCTGTCTGGGGTGCACTGCCATTATTTGTCATTGAACTGAGAACTCCATCAGAGCAGGGATGGTGGAGATGCCTGATTCCTGCCTAACTGGCTCACAGCCTGGCACTTTTCAGGGAACATCAGCAGATGCTGGGGTGAAGGGAGAGTTAGAAACAGCTTCCTTCTTTCCAGTGTGGGTCCCTTTGCTGATGGTGGTGCCATTCAGATGTGTGGGGACTCAGGGTGTGATATTCGGGTGTGTGGGTGGACACTGGTTGTGGTCTTGGGCCTTGGGGTCACTTTGAGGGAGAGCCTGACCATTGAGCACTTGGCCATAGGGCCTAGGCAGTAGACACATGGCATTGTACCCTGAAATTCCATGACAGGATGGAGAAACATTTTCCACTGGTGGCTAAATGGCATTCTAGGTGGATGAGTCCTGGGGGATGCTATTAGGAGTCTAGGCACGGTGCTTACAGTGCTGGGTCACAGGTGAGAAAGAGATCCCTCTGGCATCTCCATCAATTCTGTCTTTTTTTTTTTTTTTTTTTTTTTGAGACAGAGTTTTGCTCTTGTTGCCTAGTCTGGAGTACAATGGCACGATCTTGGCTCACTGCAGCCTCCACCTCCCAGGTTCAAGCAATTCTCCTGCCTCAGCCTCCCGAGTAGCTGGGATTACAGGCGCTCACCACCACACCCGGCTAATTTTTTTTATTTTTTTTGTATTTTTAGTACAGACGGGGTTTCCCCATGTTGGTCAGCCTGGTCCCGAACTCCTGGCTTCAGGTGATCCGCTTGCCTCAGCCTCCCACAGTTCTGGGATGACAGGAGTGAGCCACCGTGCCCGGCCAATCTATGAAGGAGGGGTTTGGTGCCAGGGAGCCCTCTGGCTTTTACTCCCTTTTGAATGCAGAACAGAGTGAGCAGGACCAGGGTGCGCCTTCGGCAGGGGACAGTGTTCACTGGCAACTTGTGCTCCCTGTTTTCTTTCTGGCTTACTTTCGACAATGGATACTATTTTTACGCATTCCATAGTGATACACTGTCTCATTTAAATAAAGGTATTTAAGTTAAAAAATAAAGGGAGTTTGGGCCAGGCGTGGTGGCTCACACCTGTAATCCCAGCACTTTGGGAGGCTGAGGCAGGCGGATCGTGAGGTCAGGAGATTGAGACCATCCTGGCTAACACAGTGAAAGCCTGTCTCTACTAAAAATACAAAAAAAAAAAAAAAAAAAAAAAAAAAAAAAAAAAAAAAAAAAAAAAAATTAGCGGGTATGGTGATGGGCGCCTGTAGTCCCAGCTACGTGGGAGGCTGAGGCAGGAGAATGGCGTGAACCTGGGAGCTGGAGCTTGCAGTGAGCCGAGATCGCGCCACTGCACTCCAGCCTGGGTGACAGAGCGAGACTCCATCTAAAATAAATAAATAAAATAAAATAAAGGGAGTTTGTTTAAAGAAAAACATTAAGTAAACAATACCACAGGTCTACCGTGAATATAGCAAAAATCCTGATGCTTGTACGAGGGGAGTTGAGAGCACAGGCTTGGGAGGTCCTGCTCTGACTCTTCCAGCGATATGACCTTGGGCTTCTCTGCACCTCAGTTTCGCCATCTGTAAACAGGGCTAATAATACCTTCTCAGGAGGGTTGTCATGTGGAGCAGAGGAGGTAATGAATGCAAAGTGTTTAGCTCAGGGGCAGGCACACAGTATGTGCTTGAGGATTGTGCATTGTTGAAAGTGTTATTTTGCAGCAGGGGTAGATGGGGCCTGTAGAATGAGAGATGCTGTCTTTACTCCACCCTGCAGAGACAGGGAGCATGGCTCCTGGGGATGGAGGGTGGGAGGAAGCAGGACCCCTGAGGAATGGTCAGGCTGGACCTGGGAACCCACGGTACTACCCGTAGGCTGAGGAAGGAGAGTCCATCCCACTTGCTAGGCCTGGGCAGGAAGCCAGGGGCTCTGTGTGGGGTTTCTCCTTTGGGTTGGAGAGCTTTCCCACCGTGCTCTGCCACTCCAATTCCCCTTCTTTCAAGATTTAATTCAGTGTTTCAAATGCTCCTAATAAAGTCCTGGCAATGTTAGCTTTGGAGGTTCCTAGCCTGGAAGGCCACATTTTCTACTGAAGTTCAATATTAACACACCAGTGAGAACAGCTTCAGCTGATGAGAATTACAACTATTCTCCAACTCTCAGACAAGAGGAGTGTGCTTGAAAAATATTAAAGAGCTTTTCCCCCCTCCTTCCCTCCCTCTCTCCCTCCCTCCCTCCCTCCTTTCTTTCCTTCCTTCCTTCCTTCCTTCCTTCCTTCCTTCCTTCCTTCCTTCCTTCTTTCTTTCCTTCATTCCTTCCTTCTTGAATTAATTGAAGGCATACTGGGTACTAGTATTGTGGCCTTTGCTAAAACCAGGAGTTCCTTCTTCTCTGGCATGGCCAAATTTCAGTTCTTTAAACACAAGCGAAAGGCAGAAATTGCAGGACCCCTGTCACTTGGATCAGTCAAAGAATTCTTCTCTTGTTCACTTGTTTCAAGTATTTACATATGATTCAGGTCACATACACACACGTCGCTTTGAGGCATCTGTCTGTGCAGATTAATCTTGTTGGCCTGTTTGCTTAGTTTTTCCATATTAGGGCGGGAGAAACCAAACACCCAGGGCACAGGTTTGGGCACATTTGCTGGGCCCTGTGACCCTGCCAGGAGCTAGCGTACCCCTGCAGAGCCAGTCTTTTCTCCTTCTCATGGGCAGCCACCGACAGCCCATCCACCGCAGCCAGCAGATTCCTTACAGTTCTCCCCACTCCCCAGTGATTCTCCTCTCCAAGCCTCTGTGCAGGCTGCTTCCCTTTCCTGGAGTGCCATCTTTTGTCCTGCTCACTCTCTGAGACACTCCATGTCCTTCCTCCCCTATGAAGACTTCCTGAGACCTTCCAACCCTTCCCTGCTCTGAGATCCTACAGAATCCACAGTCCAGACCACACCACGCACCCAGTGGCCCTGTATCATCTGAGTTCCCGCACAGTCTCATTCCTGCCTCCCCAGTGTTGGGGCAGGCTCCTGGGGACCAGGCCTTGGGCTTAGAACTGATATTTGTGGAGCTCTTCTTATGCATGAAGCTCAGCGCTTCCCATCCTTGAGCTCAAAACCACCCTGTGGAGGCAGATGCTGCATTGACCTCATTTCAGGCACAAGAAATAATGAGGCATCCTTATGGTCACACAGTAGGAAGAAATAGAATAAAGATTTGAATACAGGTGGTCTGGCTCCAGAGCCCTGAAACACTCCTCTCTGTTTCCCCTGGCCCTTCCCTACAGCACAGGGCTAGGTTCATTGGCGATCTGAAGAAGGAGGTGGTCCCCGGGAACCTAGGCCTGCCTGGGTGATGGATGGAGTGCAGAAAGTTGCCTGGTGGGCATTAAGCAAGATTAGCCATGCCTAGACTGGAGCTGCTGCTGCTGCATGATATTGGTAGGGTCTCTGTGCAAAGCCCCCTCTGATTTCCTGAACACTCACTTCTGTCTCTGGAATGCTGTCGCTCTGGTGTTTTAATTCAAAGCATTTACTTATTTTGCATTGCTTCACTCCCTAAAGGATTTGAGGCAACCTACAAGAAAACATTCAATAAAGTCATAATAAAATATAAATAAGAACAACAAGGGAAGGCGCTGTTTACATCACGACACTCGTTTCTTGTATCTGACGGCCCTTTGTGGACGAGGCTATCCTTCCTTCTCTGATCCTCACATTCAGAAAGGTCTTGCCTGTCACATGTTTTAAGTAAAAACACACAGCGCTTTGTGACTTCTGGGGTTTAAATGTGAAGATGCAAGGCTTCTCTCAGGCTGCCATGTGCATGTATGATCAGAAGTTTCGCTTCCCAATCAAAGTCGCTAATTTGAAAGGCACAGGTCACTGTCTGCTTGCTGTGGTCCTCTCATCTCCCCTTCTTGATCAGCCTCCTTATGCTGCCCTCTTGTCATAACCCGGTGCTTTCCAGGCATGATGAAAATGTTATAAAAGGGGCAATGTCTCAGCTCGCCCAGATGGAGCAGTGGCAGATGCTGTGAGAGTCAAGGGTGCCCGACTTCCTGTACTGCAGGGTCACAGGGGCACCAGTCCACCCTAGGTTCCTGCAGATACTGCAGAACTATCTGCTGCTTCAATGCGCTTTCCTTGCCTCCAGGAAGTATTATTACCATGTTGAATCCGTAAGCCCAAGGTCCGGTGGAGCCAGGGAATGTGTTAGTGAGGAGGCTGAGTTGTGTTTGCTGGGAAGCCATGGGGCTTGGAGCCACGAGGGAAGCTGGCACGTGTGAGGTTGAAGGACAGCACAGTAGTGGCCCTGGGGATGCTTTTTCCTCATTCTCGCTGATCAGTTCATTAAATGATCAGCAGCCCTCTTCCAGGAGGCCATGTGACTAGTATATATGACTATGTCGATGTTGGGGCTCGAGATTACACAGCAGCAGGCTCCGGTTCTCAGATATAAGAAAACCATTTTGGTAGCCATGTTCCCTGTCATTCCATGGAGAAGGTGGAAAACTGGGTTGGAAAATTCTAAGGGAGGAGTCTTGGAAAAGGTCGAGATCGAATTCCAGCTTTGCTCTTGGCTGGCTCTGTGGCCTTGGACAGGTAGCTGCCCCCTGAGCAGCCAGAGCAGGACTCATGATACTTGCCAGGCAGAGATATTTGAAGATGACCAGAGAGGTGGTTTGCAAAAGGCCTGGTACCAGTAGGAGCCTTGCACTTGTTGGTTCCATTTCTTCTTTCTTGGAAGATGGGGGTCTTCTTTTTGTCTGTTTGTACTGCTGTAACAAAATACCTTGGACCGGGTAATTTATAAGCAGCAGAAATTTATTTTCTCACAGTTCTGGAGGCTGGGGGGCTGAAGGTCAAGGCATCTGGACATTACGTGTTTGGTGAGGCCTCGGTCTCTGCTTCCAACATGGTGTCCCATTGCTTCATCCTCCAGAGGGGATGAATGCTGTGCCCTCCTATACAGTGGAAGGGTCAAAGAGTTGGGAAGGGAGGAAGCGCTCTGAAGCTTCTTTTATAAGGCCACTGATGCCATTCATGAGGATTCTGCCCTCATGGCTTAATTCCCTTCTACAGACTCCGCCTCCATATTGGTGATTAACTTTCAACACGTGCACTATGGGGGTCATTCAGACAATAGCAGATCTGGGTAAGATGATCTTTGAGGAGTCCTCCTTTTTCAGGCTGTAGGGCATGGACGGCGCTAAGCTTGGTATGCTTTGGGGAGTCTGTATTGAAGAGGTTCCTGTCCTTCAGGAGCCCAGCTTTTACCGGGTGTGGACAGACATATAAGTAGGTGATCACGACAATGGAGCTGTGACTAGGGAAGTGCTGAGCCCGGGGGAATCTGAGAGGATGCACTGGAACAGCCCGGGGATGGAGGGTGGCAGAGGTGGTTAAAGACAGGTGGGAGTCAGCCAGGTGAAGCGGACAGGGGAGCGGGCATCCCAGTGGCCTGAAGTGGCCTGAGCAAAAGCTGGGAGGAGTGAGACTGCTTGGTATGGTGCGGAATGCAAGGATTTCTGTGGTTCTGGAGCAGGACATGTTCTGAATCAGACATTTGCAGATAAGGGCAAAGTCATGTAGGGGCCTTGGACCAAACCAAGGGGCTTGGGCCTTGAATCTCCTCAAGCTCTTTTCTGTCCCAATCAGTCCAGCCCTCTCCAATCTTAGGTCAGGGCTACAGGTTAGGAGACCCAGAGGATTTAAAAGGTGAGTCTTTAGTGGCTGGTGGGGCTGCTCATTGTCCTAATCCACAGATGGGCTCCTATCATGCCCCACACCCAAGACCCTTCCATGGCTCCACACTGCCATCCTGATATAGTTCAGGATGGTCTTCAAAGCCTTGTGTGATCTGATCATACTCCACCCCTAGGCCTCATCTCTTTTTGCTCCCCTTCCAAACCTCTCTTCCCTCTCACCTCACTCATGTTCTCCTCTCCCCACTCCCCTTTGCTTGATTCACTTCTGCTCATCCTTTGGGGCTCTGTTCAGGCTTTGCTTCCTCCAGGAAGTCCTCCCTGACTCCCTCTGAGTCCCATGGTCCCTGTGCCTCCCCATCTTAGCGCATTTCACACTGGACAAACTGGCTCCCCGGCTAGGCTGTCAGCAACTCAGGGGCAGGGGCAGGGGCAGAGGCAGGGTCAGGGGCAGGGTCAGGGTCAGAGGGAGGTCTTTCCTTTTTTCCGCTGTACTCTGGGCCCTGGCAGTGTCTGCACTTAGTAGGTGCTCATTCATCACTTCTGCCTGAATAGATGATTGAGTGAATCAATGAAGGCCTTTTATTTCCTCCTGACAATCTGTTCACTTCCCAGACCCCTGCTGGGGGACCTGCACACACCCATTGCTACTTTAGAGACCCTGGAACTAAGATTTTACTGCTTAGCTTCGTCACGTATTTTTACTCTATGTGTCCCTGTTTCTGGCCTTTCTATTCCGCCACCCGGTTTACAAAAGCACTCCACTTTTCTATATTTGTGAGCCCACCCACTCTGTTTCTGATGCTCAAGACCCTCAGATTCATCAAAAGGAGGACTTTTAATCTTCCTGGGCACAGCCATTTCAGAAACATATTTCAAAGCTGCTTGAAAGCGAGAGGCTGCGGCTTTGATGTCTCCGTTAGCTTCTCTGCAGGGGGTCAGGCTGGCTCACTCAGATCACCAGGAGCCTGAGGATGGGGAGAGAATACGCTGTGGGATTCTGAAAAGGCATGGAGGGCAGTGGGTCCATCAGCTGGAACTGGGACTGACAAGGTGACGTCCCTGCACCCAGGCTCCCTCCCCTGCCTACCTCGGCCAGCAGGGTCTCCACTTGGGAGTGAATATTGTGGTTTCTGCATAGACCCCATCTTTGAGGCCTTAGCATCCATTCCCCAGGTGCTGGGAATACCTTCATCCTTCACTGGAAATTGCCCTTGGCAGAAGGAAACGACTTCATCCAAGGTGAAGTCCTTTCCCATAGCTGATGACTGGCTGATGGAGTGGGGCAGTTGTGAAGGCTTGGGCCCCCTGGCCTCAATTTCAGACAACTCTGAGGGATCAACTTGGATACAGAGCTCTCCTGGGATCAGCTGAAGCCTTCGGCACCACCACGTTGTGGTCACCTTTGCCAAGCCCTACTGGTCTCCCTTCTTTTCAGGGTACATCTCCCGGGACCATGCAGTGGCAATAAACATTCTACACGAGGCTCTCCATCCCTGCCCTAGTTCCTGCAGGGCCTGGGGTGCATTTCCATTGCAGCCTGGGGCACAGGCTGATCCTTTCTTCAAGACCACCACTAGTAGGAGTCCCCAGAGTCCTGGATTTTGCCTGAGAAAGGAACACACACAAGAAACAGTAGCCAAAGGGAAGTCAGACAGGCTTGGGCAGGCCTGGGACGGGCATCGGGTACAGGCTGGATTTGGGAGGCAGCATGGCTGCCAGGCCTAAAGGAAGCTTCCTATATCCCATTGATGAATCCAGGATGGCCATATCTGTAGAAAGGGCCCCAAGAGCCACATGAATGAGTGTGGCCAACCTGCCTCTTCCCATTCACGCCTGGACACAGGGAGCACAGGAGAGTGAGCCTTGTATGACACAGAGTGTATTAGTCCATTCTCGCTTGGCTATAAAGAACTACCTGAGACTGGGTAACTTATAAGGAAAGAAGTTTAATTGGCTCACGGTTCTGCAGGCTGTACAGGAAGCATGACTGGGGAGGCCTCAGGAAACTTACAGTCATGGCAGAAGGGTGAAGGGGAAGCAAGCACTTTCTTCACATGGTGGAGCAGGAGAGAGAGGGAGAGAAGGGGGAATGTTACACACTTTCAAACAACCAGATCCCATGAGAACTCAGTAACTCACTCACTATCACAAGAACAGCAAGGGGAATCCACCCCTGTGATCCAATCACCTCCCGTCAGGTCTGTACCCCAACATTGGGAATTACATTTTTTTTTTTTTTTGAGATGGAGTCTCGCTCTGTCACTTAGGCTGGAGTGCAGTGGCACAATCTCACTGCAACCTCCGCTTCCTGAGTTCATGCGATTCTCGTGCCTTAGCCTTCTGAGCAGCTGAGATTACAGGTGTGTGCAATCATGCCTGGCTAATTTTTGTATTTTTAGTAGAGACGGGGTTTCACCATGTTGGCCAGGCTGGTCTTGAACCCCTGACCTCAAGTGATCCACCCGCCTCAGCCTCCCGAAGTGCAGGGATTACAGGCGTGAGCCACCATGCCCGGCTGGAAACTACAATTTGACTTGAGATTTGGGTGGGAACACAGAGCCAAACCATATCACAGAATGACCTTGCTGCTGGCAACATCTCAGGGTTGATCGCTCAGATGGCCATGCCCTCCTTCCCTGGCGGCGTGACTGTGAGGGCATGGAGGTGAGTAGAGGGCAGAAACATGGGGAGTGGGGCTCCTCCCAACACATGCCCTTGACTCTGCAGCTGAAGGTGAGCCTCCTCTCTCTACTGCCATATCTGGCTGACCAGCAGTGGGGGCAGAGGAAGGGCCATCTGTTACCCAATTTGGAGACCCTCCACTGGGGCCATCCTTTCCCCACCCAGCCAGGGCAGAGCCCTGACAAGTTTGTGGCACCTGGTAGAAGGGAGGGTGATGGACATGTGCCAGCTCTGCCTGCCTGTTAGCATCGCACTGGGCTTTGCACATGAAGTCCCTGCACCCTCTCCACAGTGCTCTGGGAGATGCTGATGATGCCCGATTTACAGATGAAGAAATGAGGGACAGAGGGTTTGAATAACATGCCCAGTGTCCCAGGGGGTGCAGGGCAGAGCCAGGGTTAAAACCAGACCCCTGACTTGCAGCCCTGCTCTTCCCTTCACACATCTCAGCAGATTCGAAATTCAACAGTTGCCAAATGGGGAGTCAGGACCCAAACCTCAGGAGAGGGTCTCTCAGCCTCCGTTTGCATGATAATGAGCATCGCAGAGATTTACCGAGGGTCTGAAATGTGCTCCATGCTGCGTTTGGTGCATCGCTCCTGTCTCATCTTCACTGTGATCTGCTGTGAGGTGTGTGTTACGACCGCCTTCATTTTAGGAACAAGCAAATTCTCCCTCCTGCAGTTCTCTCCCATCCTGGCCTGGGGTCCCCATGGAGCTTGGAGCCCCACCCTCCCAGCTCCCATAGCCATATGGGACCCCACAGCCAGAGAAGAGAGGCAGAACTACACGCCAGGATTTCTGGCAAGATCCAGGGAGATGAAGTTGGAGCTTTCTGGAGAGGGCGATTCATTCATTATTGATCAGCATTTCTGTGTAGTCAGCTCCTGCTCGGGGCTGGGCTGTTTCCCATCCTTTTCCCCTGATGGGAATCTGGGAGTGGTGCCAGAGGCTGAGCAGAAGTGGGAAGCTGGGGACTTGGAGCCACCACTGGCTGTGTGGGTTCGTTTCTGGAGCCAGTAACTGGGGACTCCTGATCTCTGCCCGGTGCCCCTGTGAGTTGCTCCCAGGGAGAGTCAGCAGCACTTTCTGTTTCTTTGCAGCATAGCTTGGTGTGGCATCCTCTGGAGACCTCTGAACTGCATTGTGTGTCTGACCTGAGGGCTAGCAAACAGCAAGACACCCCCAAATGAGCATCCTTGTCATGGTAGAGTGGAAAGGGGACAGCCTCCATGATCGGGTGGTCCTGGCTCCAACCCTAGCTCTGTCCCTTACAAGCTGTGTGACTTTCGGAAGTCACTGCATCTCTCTGGGCCTTACTTTCATCATCTGGTAAAAATGGAGGTACTCCTACTTGGGCGCAGAAGTCACTGTAAGGCTCATGTGAAACAGTGCGTAGAGGAGGACTTAGCATGATGCCCGAGACAGCAGATTTTCAACAACGCATTTCCTGCCTTCAGGAAAGGCCACACCCACAGACCCTGCTGTATGGTGAGCTCTTGCTGACCTCCGATGGCAACTGCATCCCTGAGCCTGATGGCTTTTCTGGAACCATGGAAGGCCCCCTCATCGCCTTTCCCAGACTTACAGGGGAGCATCCTCAACCAGTGACTGTGGAGTACAAATTCCTTAGTGCTGTCTCTTCAATAATGTGGTCATTCTGAGGTAGGTTTTGCACCATTTCCAGAGTTTCCTGAAATCATCTGTATTAGTTTTCTATTGCTGCTGTAACATATTATGACAAACGTAGTGACTTAAAACAATACAAATTTACTACCTTGCCTTTTTTTTTTTTTTGAGACAGAGTCTTGCTCTCTTGCCCAGCCTGGAGTGCAGTGGCACGATCTCAGCTCACTGCAACCCCTGCTTTCTGGTTCAAGCAATTCTTCTGTCTCAGCCTCCCAAGAGGCTGGGATTACAGATGCACACCACCACACCCAGCTAATTTTTATATTTTTAGTAGAGATAGTGTTTTGCCATGTTGGCCAGGCTGGTTTCCAACTCCTGGCCTCAAGTGAGCCGCCCTCATCGGCCTCCTAGTGTGCTGGGATTACTGGTGTGAGCCACCATGCCCGGCCCTGAAATAGGTCTTTGGGAGGCTCCAGGGCAGAATCCATTTCCTTGCCTTCTTTAGCTTCTAAGGCTGCCTTCATTCCTTGTCTTGTGGCCTCTACTTCCATCTTCAAAGCCAGCAATGGCCATTGAGTCTTTCTCACATCACAGCACCCGAACTCTTCTTCTTCCACATGGAAGGAGCCTTGTGATTAGCTTGGTCCTATCTGGATAATGCAGGATAATTTCCCCATCTCGAGATCAGCTGATTAGCAACCTTCATTTCATCTTCAGTCTGAATTCCCCTTTGCTGTGTAATGTAATATGTTCACAGGTCCTGGGGATTCACAGTTATCTCTGCGGGCCTTGGTCTGCCTACTGCATCATCCAGGTGGTTTAACAGCTCACCTTTGTGGCTGCCTCCCCTTTCACCGTGTCCCTTCCCCAGTTCCCTGCTGGTAGTTCCTGAATCTCCTAAGTGAACTCTTCGTACTTTGATCATTGTCTCAGGGTCTTCTTCTAGGGGGAATCAAAACCAATGTGCTCAGCAAGCCTTTAAAATTAAAGACACAGTGCAAAGGTAAAGTCAACCTGGGCTGCAGAGACTCAAGACTGAAAGTGATGAGTTTTGGTGATATGGTGCAGAGGAAGATGAGTTTGGCAATGCAGTGAGGGGCAGATGTGGTGGCCATGCCTGCAATCTTAGTGCTTAGGGAGGCTGAAGCGGGAGAATCACTCAAGGCCAGAAGTTGGAGGCCAGCGTGGGCAATATAGCAAGACCCCTATCTCTACAAAAAGTAAAAAATTAGCTGGAGTGGTGGTGAGCATTTGTAGTCCCAGCTACTTGAGAGGCTCACTTGAGCTCAGGAGTCTGAGGTTACAGTGAGCTATGATCATACCACTGCACTCCAGCCTGGGTGACAGAGCGAGACCCTGGACATGGTCTCTGCTGGTGTCTTGTGGGCTGTGAGCAGCCTCTCCATCTTGCAGATGGATGCAACAAGGTGGAGGCAACAGCTAATCTCCACTCCTATGCCTCTCTCTACCTCCAGGACTCTCTGCCTCTGCCAGGTAACAGGTGTCACTGCACAAATGAATGACTCATTCTCCTCACTTAGCAAATTTCAGTTTTAAGTAATTGCTTGAATCAAAGTTATTTATTGGATCTTTCAGAATTAAAGCTGGTTTTGATTAGTCTCCATCACTATTAAAATGGAAAATATGCTTCCGATTGGGTGGAGATTTTCCTCAATCATGGCCTGGTTGACAACAAACACTAAACTTGGAGCACACCATTCTGATCCTTCCCATCAGGACCTTCCTTTTCTGTCTTCAAAAGACTTTTTCATGATCACAGCCCTTGCTATGGCAAGGCATCCAGTGGACACTCAATAGCTGATTAGAAAATTCCTTCTGACCATTTAAAAATAAATGCATAAGAGCATCAAGTCAAAAATAGCAATTCTCATATATCCACTGAAAAATATGTTAAAATTTATCATATTTGCCCTGAACTGCTCAGATATTATGTGACTACAGTGCTCCATTGCCCATGACAAAATTCAGAAGACAACAGATAAATTTCAGGTCTCCAGCTCTCGCTAAATCCTAATCCCCTTCCTTTCTTCCCAGTGGTATCCTCTATAATGAGTTGGGTGTACTCTGTTCTTCAAAAAATAAAAGCCTTTCACATATCCATAGGAAATAATAGTATCCCTATATGTATTTTAACTCTTATAAATGGTATTACGCTATTTATATCATTCTGCAACTTGCTTTATTTCACTGAACAATGTGATTTTTAGGCCTGTGTCCAAACTGGCCATTTTGGTTCATTTCTTTTGACTGCTTTGTTTCATATTAAAAAAAAAAATCTGTCCTATTCATGGACATGTAGTTTACTTCCAATTTCTTTCTGCTGCAGAAAACAATGTTGCAATGTCATCCTTATGAACAGGTCCTTATGCACACATATGCAGGGGTCTGTAGGAAAGATCCCTTCCAGGGAAAGCACCAGACCATGGCCAGGCGATATTATTTTTAGTTTCAGTGGAAGCCACTATTCAACGTGACTGTGGCAATTACACCCTCAACAGCAGTCTGTGAGAATCATGTTTTCCCTACATCGTCACCAGCACTTGATAGCATCTAATTTTTTCACTTTTGCCAGCTTGAGGACATGCCATGGCCAGTTTTTAAACCAGGTAAGTCACTGAAATGCTCACCACTTTTTTCCTCTTAATCCAGAAGACAGAAAACAAAGCACCTATTTTACACATCGGATTCTGTCACCCAAGTCTCCCCTCATCTGTTTATGGGTAGGGGACTGGCTGGCTGGGGGCACCAGGCAAGGTATAGGTGTGTTGTCAGTGTGAGATGTGGTGAGTTGGGACACAGGAGATGGTGAGGGTAGGTGAGGAGAAGGGAAGTGGTGAGGCCAGGATGAAGGCCTGGGGACAGGGCTGGGCTTGAATTTGATGCCACAGCACCACAAATTCTGAGCTGGGAAGGTAGTGCAGTGATACTGGAGGGGCTTGGTTGGAATGGCCACTGGTTCTGAAGTGGGGCAGATGCCTGGGCTGGCTTGGCTCTGCAGGCCAGGAGCAAGGTAGATAATGAGTAAAGGTGGGTGAAGAGGAGGCGAGCCTTCAGATGTACCCTGTTGGTTGTGGCTGGAGCAAAGGCAATGGGGATGGTTTGTGTGGGGCTTCAGAAAAACTAGACACGCGTACTTGATGGTGGATAGGTGTGGCTCATCAATATGAAGGGAGAACCCTTAAACAAGGACTCCCCGATGGGACAGATACCCTCCATCCTCCAGCCTTGTTGGGGACTCCTGGGCCTGGAGCAGCCATGGAGGGGCCAGACACCAGGCCACAGTGTCTAGTGCTGGAGGCCATAGTAAAATCGAAGGTTCCAAATACCTCTCAAGAAGAGGCATGGGTTGCCCCTGGTGACTGTTTCAGGGGTGCTATGGTTTGAATGTTTGCCCCCTTCAAAACTCATGTTGAAACTTAATCCCCAATGTGGCAGCATTGAGAGATGGGGTCTTTAAGAGGTGATCGGGTCACGAAGCATCTGCCCTCAGGAATAGATTAATGCCACTTGTGGATTAATGTGTTATCATGGGAGTGGGAGTGGTGGCTTTATAAGAAGAAGAGAGACCTGAGCTGACATGTCCAGCCCCCTTGCAATGTGATATCCTGCACTGCTTCAGGACTCTGCCGAGGGTCCCCACCAGCAAGAAGGCTCTCAACAGATTTACCCCCTCAACCTTGGACCTTCCAGCCTCCAGACTGTAAGAAACAAATTCCTTTTCTTTATAAATGACCAAGTCTCAGGTATTCAGTAGTAGCAACAGAGAATGGACTAAGACAAGGGGAAACTTTCAGGTAGAAGAGCTTCCTGTTTGAGAGGAGAGCTTTGGGATCTTCCATTTGATCCTGTTTCTCTCTGCAGTGAGTTGGAGGACAGGATTGGATGAGAGCAGGCTGGGGTGAAGGGCAGTGCTGCAGAACAACCAGCCACATCACTCCTGTAACAGGAAGTCTCACGCTATACCCACTTCCTCTCCCTTCCTCCCTGGTGGCTCTGGTCTAGCCCCTGGTTTAATCCTAGGGTTGGGGCTAGGGGAGGTTGGCTGCATGTACAATGGTGGTGACATGTTTCCTTTGCTCAAGAGCTGAGAAAGCTCTTAAAGAAGGAGCATGGGTTCAGCAGGCAGAAAACAGGGAAGAAGGAGTTCTGGGCAGAGGTAACAGTATGTGCAATACATGGAGGTGTGAGAGAGTTTGGCATATTGAGAGAATAGTGCATAGTTTGCATGCCAGAAATGTACATGGTGGCAGAGGATTGGGGGCTGGGGGAAGCAATGATCAGTGGGGCTAGATGAGTAGTCAGTTAGAGGACAACTTAGGTACGACCTTATCAGCCATATTGAGTTTGATTTTTATTCTGAAAACAATAGGAAGCCTCTAAAATGGTTAAGCAGGGGAAGATGCAATTCGATTAGCAGTTTCAACAGAGATTGGAAAAGGAGAGAATTGTTTACTGATGATGATAATTACCTGGCTAATATTACTTGAGCACTTAAATTTTGCCCAAGTGATTTATATACATTATCTTAATGTTACAATCTGTCTTATAAGAAAGATGTACCAGTCAGCTATTTGCACAATAATGCTGTGTAACAAACAACCACATAATTCCTACAACAGTCAGAATTAATTTCTAGCTCACACACCTGTAGACTGCCTGGGGCAGCTCTGTTTCTGGGTATAGGTCAGTAGGTCTGCTGAGGTCTCTGTTCAACACATCTCATCCTGGGGCCCTGCTAGGCGGGGCAGTGGCTTTCCAGGGTATGTCCTCTTTGTGGCAATCATAAAAGCCTGAGAAGGCAAGCCCATGCCCATAAGCACATTTCAAGCTTCTGCTGGTATCATTTCCACTAATATTCCCTTGGCCAAAGCAAGTCACATGACCCACTGTGAGGCCATGGAAATGATGGGAGAAGCCCACTAAGAGTTGGAGCCAGTAGTTCAATCATCCGCAAAGGTGTTTATTATTATCTCCATTTACAGAGGAGAGCAAAAGAGAGGATGATTTGCTTGAGGTTGTGCAATGAGCTAGGATTTGCTCCTGGGTGTCTCTGCTTCTCGAGATTCTTGGCTTTTGCTCTGCTGTTTTGTAGAGTTATGTCTTGGCTACTGGGCCATTCCCTAGGCATAGGCCTACCCTGCTGCCATCTCTGCCAGTGAGGAAAGCCTTTTCTTCTGCCAAACAGTCTCCTAATCCTCTCTAATGAGGGTGCTGGACAGCCTGGGATAAAAGGCTCTCTTGGGCTGCCATCAGGAGGTTAAACCCACCCCAGACCTGGGTCTCCAAACCAGTCCCACTCACTGTCTGGAGCTGAGGCCCTGGATACCACCCCACCTGAGCACTTCCTCCTGGGAATGAATTAGGCTATTGATCCTGGGTGGGTGGGAGCCCCGCATGGGGCCATTCAGAGGAGCAGTGCTGGGATCACGCTATTTAAGAAATGCTTGGCTAGTCAGCTGCTGTGGCTCTTCCTGAAAACCACTCTGAGTCAAACAGTTGAGAGGGGATTTTTTTTTTCATAGCCATGGGATGTTGGAGTATTTTGAAAAGAGCAAGCCCTCATATTTATGACAAGCCTCGCTGAGGTGGAACAGCTCATTTTATAGATGTCTGCCTTTGAGATATTATTTACTTAGTTAAAAAACAGTCACAACAAATGCTGGGTGCAGTCCTGGTTTTGTCCCTTGCAAGTTTCAGATGGACCAGCTTAGAGGTCTTGGAACATTAGGACATAGAAGAGAACTGGACTTCTGGTGATCAGTTTCGAATGGGGCCATGATGTGGCTGGGGCAAGCAACTCTGGACATTAGCCATCAGAAATGAGTCTGGGATCACCCGGGGGGTCTTAGGAGCACCCGGGGATGGGGTGGGGTAGGAGGGACTTTACCCCACCCATTCTATAAGCCCTGCATCGGGAGGAACCGTTCCCATCCTCTGGGTGATGTCAGAGGCCATTTTAGTTTGCAGATTTTTGTTTTCAAAACACACCGTAGAGTCATCCTGAAGAACAGATTTCTGTTTAACATGAGGCTGGGGAAATGGATCTTGTTTATTAAAACATACACACGCAGCAAAACCTGCTTGACTTTGTATAACCAGAATCAGCCTGGAGGCAAGGGTGAACCAGAGGAGATTTTATTTTATTTGTAGAAGGAAACAGGTTTTCTACCTGTTACTTGGCTTCAGGAGCAGATATCCCAAAGAATGACTGAGTCTCAGGAGAGGAGGATGCTGTCCAGGAGGGCGGAGGAGGAAGAGGGAGGAAACTGAGGAGTGTGGAGCCTCCACTCCATTCCCGATGCTTAGACCCTCCCATTCTCCCAGGGCCAGGCCCCAGGCGTGCTGTTCTCTGTGCCTGGCACTTTGCAGGTGCTCAGTAAGTGCTCTGTAAATAGACGAATGAATGATCTCATTCAATCCCCCAGCAGCCTTCTCTAGTAGGTATGAATATCCCCCTTTGGTAAAATCCTCGACTTTCTCCTGCCATCCCAGCCTCCCAGGTGCATCCATTTGCATGTTTGCAGCTATCCCCTGATTTCTCTGGCTTTTTGGCTTCACCTGCTATTGTAAGACCTTCAGGCCTCACCTGGGGGTTTCTGGAGTCCCGAGAGTACCCCAGGGGAGCCCCCCTTTGCCCTCTCATGGCATCTTCCACCTTCTCCTGCTCCTATTGCCCTGGTTGGTGTCCACAGGTTGCAACATCCCAGGGGGTCACCCAGGAATGTGGTGGCCACACTTGGAGCTCTCACCAGGTGTTTACCCAGGTGCTCATCGTGAAGACCCCAGCCTCTGAGTCTTATATGCACCCTAACTATGCCATGTAACATGCAGAAATCAGAATGCCTTGTTGCTGTTTGGTGTTAGGATTTGTCACCTGGGCTCAGGTCCAGGCTCACTTGTACCACCTGAGCGTAGAGTTCCCACTGGGGAACCTCCTTCAGCAGGAAGAAAGGCAGGCTCCAAACACGCTGTCTGGTTCATTCAGGGCTCGGTAAGTGTTAGTTTTCCCTCCCCCTTCCCTTCTCCTCTCTTAACTGGACTTTATTGGTCTGGGAGGCCGGAAGCTGAGTACCTTCAAGATGAGGCTGGAGGTTTCTCAGGCCAGAAGGGTCCCAAGAATGGGAGACCTGTGCTGAGCCTGCAGGTGGAGGCCAAGAGGCCCTGCCTTAGGGAGAAGGTGGGCTGTAGGGGCCCAAAGCCAGGCATGGACTGAGTTCCCAGGGACCGGACCAGCCAGTCTGTCCATGCCCTCCTGCCTCTTCCTCTCAGGCAGGAGGTGAGATGGCCTGAGGCCAGAAGAGCAGCCATGGACAGAAGACATATGAATGAATGGGCCTCAAGACAGGGAAGGAGCAAGGAAGCAGAAATTCACCAGAGGCCCCTGCTTCTGAGCTCCAGCTCCCATTCTAGGACATGCCTCCTCCTCCATTGCAACCTCTGATTCTCCATAAATGGTTCAGGGTTTGGTGGTGAGTCTATTTCTGAGCCTTGTACTGTCCACCCTCATTGCGGCCTCCCATGTTACTGGATATGCTGCCTGAGCCCTTATGCCCAGTGCAAACTTGACCTGGTCTCAGCCAGGCCATGTCAGCTGAGAGGGATTGCTGAGTCTCCCATTCCTCCCCTCTTCTCTGCAAGGCTGCAGCTCCCTCCTGTCCCACGGCCCTTCCTTGGGATGTCCTTGGGACCCCCTCGCCCTCCAGTTTGAAACACACTCATGCCATCGTCTTCAAAGTTTCCACACTCTAGCAGCAGCAGCCTCTGTGCTGAACTGAGGCAAGAGTTCAATTTCCATTTCAGAAAAATCATATTAGAAACTTTATATCATGTTTGCCTCTTCCGCTTATCTGTGAACAATTTTTCTGTATTTTGACAGTGAATTTCTCTGTGCATTTAAAGAAATTACCAACTCAAGCAAAAATATATAGAAGAGAAATTAAATTTCACTGATTTCTGTCATTGGGGCAATGCCTCGGATTCTTCATTCAGTCTGGAAAGACATGGAATTTTGATTACCCACAGAACTGGGTCAACGTGCTATAAATGTCAGAACAGTTCTCATCACCTGCAAGTTCATGTTAGGTGTCATAGTCAAACAGTTGTCATGCCAGCCCTAGCCCCAACGCCCTCAGAGTTCATGATGATGATTCTGATAGTTAATGATGTCCTCACGACCAGGGAGGTGCTATTCCCACTTTACAGATGACAAAACTGAGGCTCAGAGAGGTTTAGCTTTCACTCAACTGATCTGAGTGAATTTGAGCTTGAGCTTAGGTCTGTTTGTTTTAATAATAATAGCAAGGTGTTTTTCCAGCCTTTTGATTTATGTAGCACCTACCTCCGCTCTACCTGTTCCAGTCAGTATTGCAGTATAACAAATTGCAGCCACACATAGCAGCTTCAAATAATCATTTGATTTGGCTCCTAAATTCTGTGGTCAGGAATTCTTCAGAAGCATAGCAGGGATCACTGGTCTCTGTTCTGTGATGTCTGGGGTTCAGAATCACCTGGAGCCTCATTCATTCATTCATTCATTCATTCATATGTCTGATATCTGAGCTGGGGTGCCTGGAAGACTACAGCTGCCCACAGGACCATGTGCCCATGTCTTCTCCATGTGGCTTGGTTTACTCCCAGTCAAGCAGTCTCTGGAGTAGTTGAACCATTTATAGGGCAGCTCTGAGCTCCAGCAAGCTGGGTATTCTGGAGAATAAGGGGAAAGAAAGTTGCATAGACTTTAACGATCCAGTCTTGGAAGTTGCATGGTGTCACTTCGGCTATATTCTATTGCTGAGGCAGTCACATGCCAACTTAGATCCAAGGCAAGGTGATGTAGACCCCACCCTTGCTGGGGGGAGTTCAAGGCCACATTGTAGAAGAGAATTTGGGAGACGGGAATACAGTTATGGTTGTTGAGAAACACAATCTGCCACTCTGTTAAGACCCACGTTGTGAAGATGAACCAATCCACTGCCCATAAATAGGTTCTGTAAATGGGCTGCACTTTATCAATATAAATGCAGCCCTAGTAACCTAGTCCGCCAGGAGATAGGAAGGGTGGAACACTCCAATATTAATTGTCCTTTCTGCCAGCAGGTCAGGCTTTCACACAGAACTCAGAGGAATACAGAATAGTCCTGTCCTTCATGCTCAAGCAATGTCTTCCAGCATGAGTCTTTTGATCTTGGCTCTTGGGGCGACGTTCCCGTGTGACTGTGGCTCCTGCGGTCACTTGGAAATGAATTTTGAATTCTGTTTGTTGTCTCCCCTGCCCTAAGGCTCCTTGGGAGACTGTCCCCGTGGGTTCCTGTCTTCATCAGGCCAGCCTGGTGTAGGTCTGAAGCACGCAGTCCCCTCTGGCTCCTCTCTGCAGGACAGAGAGTGGGGCGGAGGGACTCTGGGTTGGTTGGCTCTTTGACTCGACCAACACTGGCCTTGTCTTTTCGTATCTGTGATGCTGAAAGGGTATCTGTCCCCTTTGCTGCCTTGAACCGATGCTTCCTCCTGTCACTGCAGCCTTGGGAAGGTCCATATCCCAGGAGGGAGGCTAGTGTGGAGGAGGGAAGGAAAGACAGCTCCATTTCATTAGAAAGGGTCTTCCTTCCTTTTTCTTTTTCTTTTAAACTGTTTCCCAAGTGTCCTGATTCAAACCCAGAAGAGACGGGAAGGTATTTCCCTATCAGGTCAGATAAAATGCAGAGAAATGGATCAGTTTGATCGTTTTTCACTTGTTGGTGCCAAGTGTCTATTTGAAAACTCCTTCTACACCCAGTCAGGATATTACTCTTCCTTGCCTCCATCCTGGGAAGGCAATCCCTGGAGTGTGAGTTGACGAGGCAGTGGTTTCATTGCAAGCCACTGCTGCATCCACATCCTGTCCACGTCCACGGAGAACTTCCTCCCCTCCCCCATCTTCCTCTGCTTTCATGGATCTGGGTGGGGGCTTTGCTCATTTCAGTCCAAGCCACTCTCCATCCAATCCACTGGGGGTGGGGGTGGTGATGGGGCAAGAACAGGGTGCTGCCCCAGCCCCCAGCCTTCTCCCATCTCCAGGGACAACAGGTAGGCAATGTCAGTGAGGTGACAAGTCCTGTGATGCAGGGGAACTCAGGGGGACCCAGAGGAGGGGCACTGACCTTGCCTATAAGGGTAGTTCAGAGGAGGGACAGCCTGAGCGGGAAGGAGCTTTGAGGGCTTTCAAGATGAAGAAGGTGGTGAAACGCAGCAAGGTGTATCTGTGTGAGCTGCTCTCATCCCTGCTAAGAAGACAGCTTTTACCTTGTGGTGTCTGCCTGTCTGGTGTGCTCTGAGGAGAGCTGGGCCTTCTCTGCTTTATTTATGAAGTTGGCTTCTCTGCTTTATTTATGAAGAACAAGATGGAAAAGAGAGGCAGAAGTGGAGGGAGAGAGGAAAAAATGTGTGCGCAGGGAGGTAATGACAGGATTTGGTATGGTTAGGGGGTATCAGGGAACCAGGGAGAGAGCTGAGGGTCAGGAATTATAAAGTCCCGAGCAGCTCCAGGGTTGGAGAGAATGGGAGGAGAGAAGAAAGGGGATGTTAGGAAACATCAGAGCAGGGTCAGTTATGATTACAAACCTCTTAAGAGTCTGTGAGAGGTGCAAGTAAAGATTTGAATTCCTTCAAAATCAGTTTTTTCTCACAACAGTTTTGCTGGGGAGTTCAGCGTGGCTGCAGGAGAGGATGAGCTGTGCAGTAAGGTGCCAGGGGAGGCTGGAAAGAACCCACACATACAGGACCCGACGGGCCATTTGATCAGTCTGAGCTTCCGTGGGAAGGCAGTGGGGAGTCACTCATGGGTCAAGTGGGATAGTGATGTGAGCCTTCAGGTCCAAGGCTCCTCTGGTTGCAGCACAGATGTTGGATTAGAGTGATGGGGCTGGAGACAGGAAGCCTGGGAGAAGACTGAAGCAACATTCTGCTAGGATGAGGAATCCTGATTTATGACCCTGGGGAAGGGAGGTGAGAATGGCCAAGGGACAGACAGGGAGCTGAATGGGCAGGATGGTTGAGAGGAGGAGGGGGGAGATGGAGAGGAAGAAGCTAGGGATGCCGCCTGGGTCTAGATGGATTATCAAGATTAAACGAGGCCAGGCGCAGTGGCTCACGTCTGTAATCCCAGCACTTTGAGAGGCCGAGGTGGGCGGATCACTTGAGGCCAGGAGTTGGGGACCAGCCTGGTGAAACCCTGTCTCTACTAAAAATACAAAAATTAGCCCGGCATGGTGGCACATGCCTATAGTTCCAGCTACTCAGGCAGCTGAAGTAGGAGAATCACGGGAACCTGGGAGACGGAGGTTGCAATGAGTCGAGATCACGCCATTGCACTACAGCCTGGGCAACAGAGCGAAACTCTGCCTCCAGAAAAAAAAAAAGAAAAAGAAAAAGAAAAGAAAAGAAAAGAAAGATGAGAACTACATTTCCTAACTAGCAGAGAGTGGTGACTAACTAGATGAGTGTGTGACTAATTGTGGAGCTCTGTCCCCATCACGAGGCATGAGCTCCGCAAGGGCAGGGACTGTATCTACCTTGTCCATTGCCCTGTGCTCCACGTGAGGCAGGGGCTCAGTAAGTATTTTTTTTAAATTGGAATTTCATTAACTGTGTATTGCAAGGTGGACAGACCTGATATATTTGTCATATTAAGTCTTTCCATGCAGGAACTGGTATGTTTTTCCACTTGTTGAGTTTTCATGTAGCCCTTCACAAGGTTTTATGGTTCTCATCATATAGGCCAGGTGTCTTTTTACTACATTTATTTCAAAATATTTTAAAGTTCTTGTACTTTTCTAAGTGGATTTTTTTTTTCATTTCAGATTCTACTTGATTGTGTCTAGCATAGAGCTAGACCATTGCTTTTTGTTTTTTCTTGTTTTATTTTGTTAAAAATTGATATATAATAGATGTTTATATTTTCAGGGTACATGTGAAAATTTGATACCTTCGTATCACCAAATTAGGATAATTGGGATATCCACTACTGTAAATATTCATCTTTAGGCTAGGAACATTTGAACTATTCTCTTCTAGTTATTTTGAAATGTACAATCAATTAATTCTAGCCATAGTCACCCTACTCATCTACTGAACACCAGGTCTTACTCCTTCTAACTGTATATTTGTACCCATTAATCAGTATCTCTTCATTCTCCTCCCCTGCTACATTTCTTGGCCTCTGATAACCACCAACCTACTCTCTATGTTCATGGGATCCACTCTGTAGCTCCCTCATATGAGTGAGAACATGCAGTATTTGTCTGTCTGTGCTTGGCCTATTTCACTTACCATAATGACCTCCAGTTCCATTCACGTTGCAGCAAATGACAGGATTTCATTCTTTTTATGGCTGAATAACATTCCATGGTGTATATATATATATATATATATATATATATATATTATATATACACACCACATTTTATCCATCCATCCATCCATCCATCCATTTATCCATCCATCCATTCGTCCATCCATCCATCCATCCATCCATCCATCGATAGACACTTAAGTTGATTCCATATTGTGGCTATTGTGAATGCACTGTAATTAACGTGGGAATGCAGCTATCTCTACACTATATTGATTTCCTTTCTTTGGGATGTCTACCCAGTAGTGGAATTGTTGGATCTTACAGTAGTTCTAGTTTGGTATTTCTTGAATGAAAGAACAAATGAATGAATAAGAGCCCCGGACATTTCCTTTGCTGCCCTCTGCCTGCCTTGGCCAGAAGATGGTGCTTTTCCCAGACAGATCACTCATCTTGGGGAGAGGGGATTGGTCCACCAAAACTTGCTTCCGGGATCCATTTTCCCATCGGACAAACTTCGTGGCTCAGAATGTTGGCAGGAGTGTAATCCCTTTGAATGTCTGTTCCCTTAGTAAAAGCAGTGCAGGGAGTGTCTGGCTGGTCTGGGAGGCAGTGTGTGGATCTGTGTGTGCACCTGTGTGCATGCGTCCTGCAGGTGGATGGACAGGAAGGCAGGTTCTCCTTGGCTTATCCAGATAAAAGACTCATGGGTTTGAGTATTTTGGCTCTTTAGAGCGTCACATTTTGGGGTCCTGAGGGGAGATGGGCCCCTGCATGGTGGATCTGGGGGGCCTTTGGTCAGGGTCAGCCACCCCAATAACTCCTCCCTAGAGCTGGCTTCACCTCCTGGCAGAATGTGGGCAGCCTCTCTCTGGCTTCATCAGACCAGGGCAGGAAACTCTCTGCTTGAAGACAGCACAGGGTCATTCTCCCCATTTCTGAGGTCCTGTTCACTCCAAGAAAGCTGTGTTTGGGGTCTCTGGTCACAGAAACTTCCTGCTCCACGAGGTGGGCAGCTGAGCCTCATGGCAGCTTTGGTGGCATTTAAACAACCCCTGGGACATCACTTCTTACCCTCCCTGGAGCCTCTCTCCCACCCCTGGCCACCGCCTTATTTTGGAAACGGTTAGCACAGGATTTCTCCACCTCAGCTCACCTTGGGCCAGATCATTCTTTGTTGTGGATGTTGTCTTATGCATTGCAGAATGTTTCATAGCACCCTGGCCCCTACTCACTAAATGCCAACAGACACCTCCCCCATCCCCAGTTGTGACAAACAAAAATGTCTCCAGACATTGCTAAATATCCCCTGGGGAGTAAAACTGCTTCCAGTTGAGAACCACTGGGTCAGAGGAATAAAGAGACTTCAGGGTGTCATGTCTGCTCCCTGAGTGGTCCCACATGCTGTGTCCTGCGAGATGTCAACAGGAGTCCAAAGAACAGTCTGTGAGCTGTGAGCTGTGTTTCTGCTCTAGTGCAGCATGAGAAACGGGTTGGTTCAGGAGCTCAGTCTCTCTTCTTGTCTTGAGGGCTACTGGCCTGTGGTCTCTTCTTTGTTCCTCTCACCAACCCACAGGCACCAGGCAGCTTCCCAGAGAAGACACAAACCTCAGCAACATGATGGGCCCTGGGAAGACTTCCTGCTGGGGACCCATGCTAGCAACCCAAGTCAGACAGGCAGGCCTGGGAGTGGGGCTGTTTTCTCGCTCTGTGCTGGTTGCTGGGGCAGCCGGTCTCCATGATGGCCCCGGTGTCTCCTGGCATCTGTGCCTCCTGGTACCTGCATCCTGTGTGGTCTCCTCCGCATTGAACCAGGGCTGGTCTGCGTGAGCAACAGGGTGGTGGCAGGAGTGCTGCATGAAATCTGACATTAGGCCAGAAAGGGCATTGTGGCATATGCTTCCTCCTCTTAGATCACTTGCTTGGGGGTGGGGGCATGCCAGACCCCCCCCCCAGGGAGAAGCCACGCGATGGGGCACCCGGGCAGCCCTGTGGAGAGGCCCGTGTGGCAGGAAACTGAGGCCTCGTACCAATGGCCAGCACTGACCTGACAAGCGTGGGAATGAAGCACCCTGGAAGTGGACCCTCGAGCCCCAGTGAAGCCTTCAGATGACTGCAGGTCTGGATTTCATCCTGGGGGCAGCCTCACGAGAGGCTTTAAGCCAGGACTCCTAGCTAAGTCACTTCTGCATTCATGACCCACAAACTGTGAGAGATAATCAATGTTTACAGTTGTGTGAAGCCACTAAGTTTTGGGGGAGGAATTTGATATGCAGCTTTGAGTAATGAATTCAACTGCCATCATCACAATGTCCAAAGGTCCCTTGGAACTGCTTGCTACCTGGGAAAGACTTCCCTGCGATGTGGAAGTCCTCAACTCCCTAATGGTTCCTGTGTAACACCATCAAATATCCCCCATCCCACACCATCATCACAATGTCCAAAGGGCCCTTGGAACTCAGGTCCTGATGAAGACGATGGAAAGATTAATTAGTAACAACAGAACCCACATGAGCACCTGGGGACTGAGTATAGTGAATATGTCCTTCAGTTCTGAGGTTTGCCCCTTGTCACCCCTCTCTTTTTTTTTTTTTTTTTTTTTTGAGACGGAGTCTTGCTCTGTTTCCCAGGCTGGAGTACAGTGGCACGATCTCGGCCCCCTGCAACATCTGCCTCCTGGGTTCAAGCAATTCTCCTGTCTTAGCCTCCAGAGTAGCTGGGACTACAGGCGCCCACCACCATGCCCGGCTAATTTTTGTATTTTTAGTAGAGACGGGATTTCACCATATTTGTCAGTCTGGTCTCGAACTCCTGACCTCAGTTGATCCGCCCGCCTCGGCCTCCCAAAGTGCTGGCATTATAGGCATGAGCCACCGCGCCTGGACATTGTCACCCCTCCTAAGGACCTGGTGCTGAGGCTGAGGGAGAGATTTCTTTTGCTTTCTCATACCACTTTCCTGCCCTTACCTCCTAGATGTGCAGAGAGCCTGCAAATGTAACCTGCACTGCTGTCTTAGGAGTCAGGCTGGGGCCACATGTGGGCTCACAGAGAAATCTGACACTAGGCCAGAAAGGGCATTGCAGCATTTACTTCCTCCTCTCAGATCACTTGCTTGGGGGTGGGGGCATGCCAGACTCCCGTAGGGGGAAGCCACATGGTGGTGATACCCAGGCAGCCCTGTGGAGAGGCCCACATGGCAGGGAACTGAGGCCTCCCACCAATGGCCAGCACTGACCTGACAAGCGTGGGAATGAGGCAGCCTGGAAGTGGACCCTCGAGCCCCAGTGAAACCTTCAGATGACTGCAGGTCTGGATTTCAACCTGAAGGGATGAAATTAGTGTGATTAGTGATTTGATACTGAGGGCATATAATTAGTGTGATTTTGAGCATTTTTATATGCTTATTGATCACTTGCATATCATCTTTGGAGAACTGTCAACTGAAGTCCCTCGTTCATTTTAAAATCAAGTTATTTTAATTTTTGTTGTTGAGTCATAGAAGAAAAGCTCTGGTGACTGTAATTTGAATTACTTGGGGTCAGTGGAGACAGGAAATGTCAGAGTGAAGGGGCAGTCATGGGGACGAGGGGGATGCAGGGGCAGGTCCTGGGAGCACAGCGGAGGCATGGAGGGAGGGGTGCTGTGCTGAGTGTTGATGGGCGGAGCCTTGGATGGAGTCAAGCTGTCGGGTGCCCTCCACTTCCCACATGTGGGTGCATTGCAAGGCTAGCTTCCCTGAATCTGGGCCTTTTAGACCAAGTACAGGCAGGGCATTCTCAGTCTCTTCATCTGCAATTTGTTGATGGACAATCCCCCAAGTACAGAACCTCTGGCAACAGCATTCTTATAGATTTGGCTACTGCTGTTCCTAATTGGTTACTGCAATCGTCAGTGCACACTTTGGAAATTGCCTCCTGGCTATTTTGTCGGGGGATGGCTTCACTCCTCTGCATCTCTGTGCTGTTTCTTTCTGTTCCATCCGCATGATCATTGTTCTGTGTTCTAATAATGAGGGGTGTTTTCATAAGCTCCCCTTTCTCTTTCTCTCTCTCTGACAGGGAAAAATAACTTCTAGAGTTGCTTGCTACCTGGAAAAGAGTTCCCTGCTATGCAGAAGTCCTTGATTCCCTGATGGTTCCCGGGTAACACTATTAAATATCCCCCATCCCACGGCATCTGCGGGTTGACAGTATAACCTTTCATGCTCATTACACACAATGAAGTGAGTGATGCTGGGATGTTGGGAACAGCAGGGTTAGAAGGAGAGGCACAGATAGGAAGTCAGGATTTGATTGGGTCTTCCACCCTCCACTCACCATGTTGTGGGCAGGACTAGAGTGACTGGTCTTGCTAGCGATGCAGGGAAGCCAAAGTTGAGCTTCTGTGCCTTCCTCTACTTCCCATTGCCTGCCAGGGGTGATGCTCCTGGAGCACACATTTCTTTGTTTCACCTGCTAGTTTAGAAACCTTCCGTGGCTGCCCTCGGCCACTCCTTAGCCAGCCGACATTCACACCTTTCTCCACCTGACCCTAGCTCTCCTTCCCAGCAGCATCTCCACTCATGGCCCTGAGGTTCTGCGGTACGGACAGAATACCTGTTGCCTGAACACATCATGTGCTTACCCACGTCAGCACCTTTACTCAGCATCTGCTCGGTCCTCACCCTGAGACATCCCACACGCCCCCCACACCCTCTCCACACCCACCCTGCGGCCACCTGGTGCTGTCCCCATGCCCTCCTCAAACCCTCCCCATACCCCCCTCACACCAGTCCCAGGCAGGAGCCTCTCTCACCTGGATCTAGGGATAGTCCAGGGATTTCTCTCTTTCTCTTTAAAATTGTAGTAAGAAAAAAACCCAAAACACGTAACAGAAAATTTACTCTTTTAATCACTGTTAAGTGTATGGTTCAGTAATGTCAAGTATATTCACATTGTTATACAGCAAATCTCCAGAACTTTTCAATCTTGGGAAACTGAAACTCTATACTCATTAAATAAGAACTCCCCACTTCCTCCTTCTACTCAGTCCTGGCATCTACCATTCCACTCTCTGTTTCTATGAGTTTGACTGTCTTAGATTCATCATATAAATAGTATCGGGTAATATTTGTTCTTGTGCATCTGGCTTATTTCACTTAACGTAATATCATCAAGGTTCACGCATGGTGAAGTATGTGATAGGATTTCCTTCCTTTTTAAGAATGAATACTATTCCGTTGTATGTGTATATACCACATTTTGTTTACCCATTCTTCTGTCAATGGATATTTGAATTGCTTCTACCTCTTGGCTATTGTGAATAGTGCTACTATGAATGTGGGTGTGCAAATATCTCTTTGAGAGCCTGCTTTCAATTCTTTTGGACATATATCCAGAAATGGAATTGCTGGACATATGGTAGTTTTACTTTTAATTTTTTGACAAACCAACATACTGTTTTCCATAGTGGTTACACCATTTTACAATCCCACCAACAATGCACTGGGGTTCCAATTGATCTACATCCTTGTCAGCACTACTTTTTGCTGTTTGTTTTTCTTTTGTAGCCATCCTAAGGGGTATGAAGTGATATTTCATTGTGGTTTTGATATGCATTTCTTTTTTTTTTTTTTTTTTTGAGACGGAGTCTTGCTCTGTCGCCCAGGCTGGAGTGCAGTGGCGCAATCTCGGCTCACTGCAAGCTCCGCCTCCCAGGTTCACGCCATTCTCCTGGCTCAGCCTCTCCAAGTAGCTGGGACTACAGGTGCCCGCCACCACGCCCAGCTAATTTTTTGTATTTTTAGTAGAGACGGGGTTTCCCCGTGGTCTCGATCTCCTGACCTCGTGATCCGCCCGCCTCGGCCTCCCAAAGTGCTGGGATTACAAGCGTGAGCCACTGCGCCCAGCCTGATATGCATTTCTTTAATAATTACTGTGATTTTGAGCATTTTTATATGCTTATTGATCACTTGCATATCGTCTTTGGAGAAATGTTAACTGAAGTCCCTTGTTCATTTTAAAATCAAGTTATTTTATTTTTTGTTGCTGAGTCATATAATTTTTTCACATATTCTGTGTATCAAGACCTTATAATGTATGTGATTTGTGAATATTTTCTCCCATTTCATTATTTGTCTTTTCATTCTGATTGTGTTATTTGATGGATGAAACTTTTAAAGTTTGGTGTAATCCCATTTATCTATTTTTACTTTTGTTGCCTTTTGTGCTTGTGATGTCATATCCAAAATCACTGCCAAATCCAATGTCAAGAAGCTTTTCCTCAACGTTTTCCTCTAGGAGTTTGATAGTTTCGGGTCCTAGGTTTAGGTCTTCAGTCCATTTGAATTAATTTTTGTATGTAGTGTAAGATAAGTATATTATTAGCCTGCTCAGGCTGCCATGATGGAATACCACAGACTTGACGACTAAATAAGAGACAATTATTTTCTTACTGTTCTGAAGGCTAGGAGTCCAAACCCAGTAGGGTTGGTTTCTGTTGAGACTTCTCTTCCTGGCTTGCAGATAGCCTCCTCTTTGCTATGCCCTTATGTGGCATTTTCTCTGTCTGCATGGAGAGAGAGAGAGAGAGAGAGAGAGAGAGAGGGGCAGAGAGAGATTGAGGTGGGGGGATGTCCTGTTGTCTTTTCCTCTTCTTATAAGTCTTATAAGACACCAGTGCTATTAGACTAAGGCCCTAATTTAACCTTATTTACTTATTTACTTAGAGGCCTGATATGGTTTGGCTGTGTCCCCACCCAAATCTCATCTTAAATTGTAGCTCCCATAATCCCGACATGTTGTGGGAGGGACCTGGTGGGCGATAATTGAATCATGGGGGTAGTTTCCCCCATATTCTTCTCATGGTAGTGAATAAATCTCATGAGATCTGATGGGTTTATAAGGAGTTTCCCTTTTCATCTGGCTTTCATTTTCTCGTTTGCTGCCATGTAAGATGTGTCTTTTGCCTTTCGCCTTCCACCGTGATTGTGAGGCCTCCCCAGCCAAGTGGAACTGTGAGTCCACTAAATCTCTTTTTCTTTATAAACTGCCCAGTCTTGGGTATGTCTTTATCAGCAGGGTTAAAATGAACTAATACAAGGCCCTATCTCCAGACATAATCATATTTGGAATTAGGGCCTTAACATATGAATTTGGGGGGGGGACACAATTCCGTCCATAATATTAATGCTCCAATTTTATTCTTTTGCATGTGGATATCCAGTTTACCCAATACCATTTGTTGAAGAGACTGCCCCTTTGAGTGGTCTTGGTACCCTTATCAAAGATCGTTTAACTGTATATGTGAGGGGTTATTTCTTATCTCTTTATTCTGTTCCATTAGTCTATATATCTGTCTTTATGCCAGTACCAAGCTGTTTTGATTACTTATTAGCTCTCTAATAAGTTTTGAAGTCAGGAAGTGTGATATCTCCAACTTTAGTCTTTTTTTTCAAGATTATTTTGGCTATTCAGGGTTCTTGAGAGTCCACAAGAATTTTATATTCTTGAAAATGCCATTGAGATTTTGATAAAGATTGTGTTGAGTCTTTAAATCACTTTGGGTAGTTTTGACATCATAATAATACTAGTCTTTCAATCCACTATCATGGGATGTCTTTATATTTTCATATGGCTTCATGCCGCTGTCTGGTGTCCCTTCTTTCAAGTTGAGGAACTCCCTTTAGCGTTTCTCCTAGGACAGGTCTAATGGTAATGAATGCCCCCAGTTTTTGTTTATCTGGGACAGTCTTAATTTCTCTTTTTTTATAATTTCAATTTTTATTTTAGATTCGGGGGTACATGTGCAGGTTTGTGACATGGATATATTGCATGATGCTGAGGTTTGGGGTATGACTGATTCTGTCACCCAGGTGGTGAGCATAGTACCCAACAGGCAGTTTTTCAGCCCTTTCTCCACCCCCTCCCTCCCTGCTCTAGTAGCCTCCAGTATCTATTATTCTCATCTTTATGGCCATGTGTACCTAATGCTTAGCTCCAACTTATAAGTGAGAACATGCGGTATCTGGTTTTCTGTTCCTGTGTTAATTCACTTAGAATAAGATCCTCCAGCTGCATCTGTATTGCTGGAAAGGACATGATTTTGTTCCTTTTAATGGCTAGGTGGTATTCTATGGTGTATATGTATCATAATTTCTTTTTAAAAAGTTTTTAAATTAATTTTTTATTTCTGTAGGTTTTTGAGGAACAGGTGGCATTTGGTTACATGAGTAAGTTCTTTAGTGTGTACCCCATTTTCTGTATCTAATTCACCATTAGATATCTAAAGGATTATCTAATCCACCATTATAGTCTTGAGGTCTTACATTCAAATCTTTAATCTATTTTGAGTTAATTTTTGTATATGGTGAAAGGTGGGCACCTAGGTTGATTCCATGTCTTTTCTATTGTGAATAGTGCTGCAATAAACATATAAGTGCATGTGTCTTTTTGGTAGAACTATTTGTTTTCCTTTGGGTGTATATCCAGTAATGGGATTGCTGGATCAAATTGTAGTTCTGTTTTAAATACTTTGAGAAGTCTCCAAACTGCCTTCCACAGTGGCTGAACTAATTTATATTCCCACTAACATTGTATAAAGTGTCCCATTTTATCTGCAGCCTTGACATTATCATATCTTTAATAATAGCCATTCTGACTGGTGTGAGATAGTATCTTGTTATGGTTTTGATTTGCATTTCTCTGATAATCATAAGAGATGATGAGCATTTGTCAGTGATGTTGAGCATTTTTTCTTACGTTTGTTTGCTGCTTGTATGTTTTCTTTTGAGAAGTGTCTGTTCACGTCCTTTGCCTACTTTCTAATGTGGTTATTTGTTTTTTGCTTATTTAATTTTTTAAGTTCCTTATAGATTCTGCGTATTAGACCTTTGTCAGATGCGTAGCTTATGAATATTGTCTCCCATTCTGCAGGTTGTCTGTTTCCTCAGTTCATAGTTTCTTTTGCTGTGCAGAAGCTCTTTAGTTTGATTAGGTCTCACTTGTCAATTTTTGTTTTTGTTGCAATTGCTTTTGAAGGCTTACTCCTAAATTCTTTCCCAAGGCTGATGTCCAGAATGGCATTTCCTAGATTTTCTTCTACGAGTCTTATAGTTTGAGGTCTTTCATTCAAATCTTTAATCCATTTTGAGTTAATTTTTGTATATGGTGAAAGGTAGGGATCCAGTTTCATTTTTCTTCATATGGCTAGTCAGCTACCTTAGCACTGTTTATTGAATAGGGAGTCCTTTCTCCATTGATTATTTTTTGTCACTTTTGTCAAAGATTAGATGGCTGTAGATGTATGGCTTTATTTCTGGGTTCTTTATTCTGGCCCATTGGTCTATGTGTCTGTTTTTATACCAGTACCATGCGGTTTTGGTTACCATAGCCTTATAGTATAGTTTGAAGTCAGGTAATCTGATGCCTCTGGCTTTGTTCTTTCTGCTTAGGATTGCTTTGGCTATTTGGGCTCCTTTCTGGTTCCATATGAATTTTACAATAGTTTTTCTAATTCTGTGAAGAATGGCATCAGTAATTTGATAGGAATAGCATTGAATCTGTAGATTGCTTTGGGCAGTATGTCCATTTTAATAATATTGTTTCTTCTACTCCATGAGCCTGGAATGTTTTTTCATTTGTTTGTGTCATCTGTGATTTCTTTTAGCAGTGTTTGATAGTTCTCTTTGTAGGGATCTTTCACCTCCTTGGTTTGATGTATTTGTAGGTATTTTTTTGGGTGGCTATTGTAAATGGAAATGCATTCTTGATTTTGCTCTCAGTTTGAATGTTATTAGTGTATAGAAATGCTGCTTAATTTTATATATTGATTTCCCATTCTGAAATTTTACTGAAGTTGTTGATCAGTTCTAGGAGACTGTCAGCAGAGTCTTTAGAGTTTTCTATATATAGAATCGTATCATCAGCAAGGAGAAATAATTTGACTTCTTCTTTTCCTATTTGGATGCCTTTTATTTTCTTTTCTCTTGCCTGATTGCTCTGGCTAGGCCTTCCAGTACTATGTTGAACAGGAATAGTGAGAGTGGGCATCTTTGTTTTGTTCCTGTTCTCAAGGGAAACGTTTCCAGCTTTTGCCTGTTCAGTATGATGTTTGTTGGTCACTGATGGCTCTTACTATTTTGAGGTATGTTCCTTTGATACCTAGTTTGTTGATGGTTTTTATTAACAAACGAGGCAGCAAACTAGGGATTTTATTGAAAGCTTTTTCCACATCTATTGAGATGATCATATGGTTTTCATTTTTAATTTTGCTTATGTTGTGAATCACATTTATTGATTTGCATATGTTGAACCAACTATTAGTTCAAATGTTTGTTCAAAGGCTGATTCAAAGGCTTTATTCCTCGGATACAATATCTGTAATATATATATATATGCACTATATGCATCCCAGGAATAAAGCCTAGTTGATTGTGGTGAGTTAACTTTTTGATGTGCTGCTGAATTTGATTTGTTAGTATTTTGTTGAGGATTTTTGCATCTGTCTTCATCAGGGATATTGGCCGTAGTTTTCTTTGTTCATTGTGTCTTTGCCAGGTTTTGATATCAGGGTGATGCTGGCTTTGGAAAATGAGTTAGGGAGGAGTCCCTCCTCCTTGATTTTTTGGGATAGTTTCAGTAAAATTGATACCAAGTCTTCTTTTTATGTCTGGCAGAATTTGGCTGTGAATACATCTGGTTCGGGACTTATTTCAGTTGGTAAGTTTAAAAAAATTATTATCACGGGTTGAATTTTGGACCTTGATATTAGTCTGTTCAAGGTTTCAATTTCTTCCTGATTCAATCTTGGGAGATCATACAGTATTTTCTTACAATGGTTGATCTTACAGTATTTTCCACGTGCAGATGAGAAGAATGTCCATTATGTGGTTGATGGGTGGAGTATTCTTTGGATGTCTATTAAGTACAATTGGTCAAGTGTCAAATTTAAGTCCAGAATTTCTTTGTTAGTTTTCTGCCTCAGTGGTCTGTCTAACATGGCCAATAGGCTGTTGAAATTTCTTACTATTATTGTGTGGCCATTTAAGTCTTTTTGTAGGTCTAGCAGTACTTTTTTTTTTTATGAATCTGAGTGCTGCAATGTTGGGTGTGTGTACATTTAGGATAGTTAAGTTTTCTTGTTGAACTTAGCCCTTTACCAACGTGCAATGCCCCTTGTTTGTCCTTTTTTTTTTTTTTAACTATTATTGGCTTAAAGTCTATTTTATGTGATATAAAGATAGCAACCCCTGCTTTTTTTAAATTTTCCATTTGTATGATAGATCTTTCTCTGATCCTTTACTTTGAACCTATAGGTGTCATTACATGTGAGGTGGGTCTCTTGAAGACAGTAGACAGATGGGTCTTTTTTTTTTTTTATCCAACTTTCCACTCTGTGCCTTTTAAGTGGGGGCATTTAGACGATTTACATTCAAGGTTAATATTGATATGTGAAGTTTTGATCCTATTGTGAAGTTGTTAGCTGGTTGCTTTGTAGTTTTTATTGTGTGGTTGCTTTGTAGGGTCTGTGGGGTGTATACTTAAGTGTGTTTTTGTGGTAGCACGAAAACATTTCATTTCCATGTTTAGAATTCCCTTAAGGATCTCTTGTAAGGCTGGTCTAATGGTAATGAATTACATTAGCACTTGCTTGTCTGCAAAGGATTTTATTTCTCCTTCACTTGTGAGACTAAGCTTGGCAGGATATGAAATTCTTGGTTGAAATTTCTTTTGTTTAAGAATACTGAAAACAGGCCCCCAATCTCTCCTGGCTTGTAAGGTTTCTGCTGAAAAGTCTGCTGTTACCCTGATGGGGATCACTTTGTATGTGATCTGACCTTTTTCTTTAGCTGCCTTTAAGATTTTTTTATTTAGACTTGACCATGGACAGCCTAGTGATATATGCCTTGGTGATGTTTGTTTTGTATAATATATCACATGTGTTCTTTGGATTTTTTTGTAATTGGATATCCACTTCTCTAGCAAGACTAGGGAAATTTTCTTTAGTTATTCCCTCAAATAATTTTTCCAGGTTGTTTACTTTTTCTCCTCCTCTCTTAGGAATGCCAGTAATTTACAGATTTGACGGCTTTACATGATCTTATATTTCTCAATGACTTTTGAAATTCTTTTTTCCTTATTTTTGTCTGGCTGGGTTAGTTCAAAAGACTGGTCTTCAAGCTCTGAAATTCTTTCTTCCACTTGGTCTATTCTATTGATAAAGTTTTCAATTGTATTTTCAAATGCTCTGCATGAGTTTTTCAATTCTAGAACCTCTGATTTCTTTTTAAAGCGTTTAAATCTTCCTTCATTTCCTGGATTGTTCTAGAAGTTTATTTGTGTTGATTTTCAACCCTGTCTTGGATCTCATTGAGCTTCCTTGCAATCCATGCTTTAAATTCTTTTCTGTCATTTCTGAATTTCCATTTTGGTTAGGAACCATTGCTGAAGAGCTAGTGTGATGGTGGTATCACTACATTCAGAATTTTTATGGTGCCAGAATTCTAGTACTGGCTCCTTCTCATCTGGAGTCATTGGCACTTCTAATTTTTGTAATTATTTTCATGTGGATAGAACTTTTTTCTTTCTTTCCTTACAATTTTTTTTTCTTTTCCGTTTTCCGTCTCCCTACGGGGTGTGACTGTAGAGAATGTTGAGTAGGGTCTTTTGGCTTTGCTTCTATAACTATAAGCACTTCTGTTAGCAGGTTTTATATTGGGCTGTGTGGTTTGACTTACAAGTCAGTAGATGGAGCTTATGGGTAAGAGCTGGCTGTGGCCAGTGCAGCTAGGTGTATACTTGATCCTTGTTTACTGTGAGAAGCTCTCTGTTGCCTCAGGTAATGGGCTGATTCATGGAGTGCACAATGGCCTGAGTTCCCTGCTCAGGCCTGGAGGGTTGGGGCCAAGATGATGAGCATCAGACTGGGCGGGTCCATCTACAGGTCCCCAAGTGGCAAGCATAAGCACAAGTGCTGAGGGAAAATCCAGTGAGTGCCCACCAAGCACCCCAAGGTATGACTAGGCATGCATCTGGGAAACTTCCTCAACCCCAATTCTCTGTATGGGAAGGGGAGCAGCCTACACTTCTAATCCAGGAGAATGGGTGCCCAGAGGCCTGGATATTTGCCTTGGCATGGAGGGGAGAAGGCCCTGCTCTGCCACAGTCTCTGCACAGGAAGGGTGGGGCAGTTCAGGCTGCTGGTTCATGTGACTGAGTGCTCTGAATGCCTGGGGTTCTTCTGCCTGGGTGTAGAGCGGAGAGGGCCTTGTGCAAGAAGGGTGGGGCAGCTCAGGTTGCCAATCCAGATAAACAGGTGCTCCAAATGCCTGCAGATCTGACTGGGTTTGGAGCATAGAGGGTCAAGCTGCACCACAATCTCTGCATAGGAAGGGTAGGGCAACTCAGGCTGCTGAGCCAGGTGAACGAGTGCTCCGATGCCTGGAGATCTGCCTGGTCGTGAAGCAGAGAGGGCCTCCTGGTACCAGGATCTCTGCACAGGAAGGATGGGGTAACTCGGGCTGCTAGTCTGTGGGAGCAGATGCTCTGAATGCGTAGAGAACAGCCTGGGTGTGGAGAAGAGAGGGTCCTAGTGCACACAGTCCATTCCCAAGAAGGGTGGGGCAGCTCAGGCTGCTGGTCCAGGCAAGTGGGTGCTCTTAATGCCTGGAGCTCTACCGGGAGGTAGAGCAGAGAGGGCCCCACTGCACCATGACCCCAGGGAGCAGGCCGGGGCACCCAGAGGTGACACATGCAGACCAGACTGGTTCCAGGTTGCCAAGCTGGCCCTGGCTGCAATTCTCATCACCCAGAAGAAACCATGCTGTAGCAGCTCTCCTCCCTCCCCAGGTCTGCAGTGGAGAAAAGCACAATTCCAGGGCTTACTGTTGAGGTGCTTTCCACAGGTCTGGCCATGGAGGCCTATACCCTGGTCCAGAGCAAGTGCTCCAATCTCTGGCCTCAGACTAAAATGCCTGTGCAGCCACACTGCCAGGTTGCCAAAGAGTAACTGACTTTGTATACACTCACATTAAACATGGCACACTGCTCTCAGTTTCAGGTCTGGGAAAATGCCTGCAGCTTTTCCAGGTGCCTTTCTCTCTCAGCATCTCCAAGCCTCTCCCTGAGTTGGCTCCAGGGCTTGGGAGAAACAAAGCGCTTTCCCTTGGCTTGGATTGCTGTGTTCCCCAGAGCAAAAGTGAATCACAAAAGGAGGCTCTCTGCTCCATCCATGCACTGGGGCTTTACTCACTTTTATCATTGAGACACCATCACAGGGGCAATTTGCCCACCTTCTCGTCCCCAGGATCTAGGGTGTCCTTCATGATTCCAGTGGATTCCCAGTTTTTTTTCCTGAATTAAAGGTCACAGAGTTGATCTTTATGTAGTATTTTGCCATTTCCAAGTTTTTGAAGCACACTGAAAGTCTCTACTTCACCATCTTGAAAAGGCAAAACAAAACAAAACTGTCTTTCATTTTTGAAGGACAGTTTTTCCAGTTTTAGTATGCTTGATTGATAGCTTTTTTCTTTCAGCACTCTGAGTACATCATTCCACTGCCTTATGGCTAAAAGGTTTTTGCTGAGAAACCTCCTGATAATCTTACAGAAGCCCCTTTGTCTGTGATGAAGCACTTTTACTGCTTTCAAGGCTTTCTCTTTGTCTTTGTCTTTTGATAGTTTGATTATAATGTGTCACAGTTTGGGCCTCTTTGATTTTATACCAATTGGAATTCATTGAACTTGGACTTGTATTTTCATTTGTTTCCTCTGATTTGGGAAGTTTTTGGCCATTTCCTCAAATAAGGTCTCTGCCCCTTTCTCTCCTACTTCTAGGATTTCCATAGTGTATAAAAGGGTCTGCTTGATGACGTCCCATAAGTCCCTTAGGGCCTTTTCAGTTTTCTTAATTATTTTTTCTCTGTGCTCCTCTGACTTGATTCAAATGAACGATCTTCAAATTTGCTAGTTATTTCTTCTGCCTAAGTCTGCTTTGAACAGCTGTAGTAAATTTTTCAACTTAGTTATTGTATTTTTTAGCTCTAGAATTTCTCTCTCTTTCTTTCCTTCAGTTCATTTCTGTTGACATTCTCATTGGACTCATCCACCGTTTTCCTGATTTCACTTAATTGTCTACCTGTGTTCTTTTTTAGCTCACTGAGCATCTTCAACACAGTTGTTTTGAATTCTTTGTCAGAAAGTTCAGCAATTTGCATTTCTTTAGGGTTGGTTACTGGAGTTTTATTTTGTTCATTTGATTGGGCCATGTTTACCTGTTTATTTGTATGCCTTGTGATCTTTTGTTGAGATTTTGGCATTTGAAAAAACCACCACCTCTCCCAGTCTTTATGAATTGGCCTCGTGCACAGGGAGACTTTTACCAATCAGCCTGGCAAAAAGTTCTGGGATGTCTCAGATCTTTTCTGGGGATGTGTCTTCTCCGGCCTTGTGCATGCCTTTTTAACTGTCTCAAATTCCCTAGTCTATTTCTTCTCAAGAGACATAATCTCTTGCTCCTCCTGCTGTCTTCCTAGGAGCTGCATAATCCCTGCAGCTGTAAGGTTCCTTGGAGCTTGCCTGTTTCCAGTGGCTTCTGTGCTGCCATTCCTGTCTGTGCTCTGAGTCAGGCAAGACAGAAATCAGTCTCTCAGGCAGCCCCCAGACAAGCCAGAACACTGGATGCACAAGTCAATGTTTGGTTTTCAACCCGAGGGAGTAGTTCTGGTATGGGAGGTTTTCTCATGGTTATGCCACATTACACTGGGCCCAGGAATCTCTTACCAAATCCTTTACCACTTTGTGACATCATAAAATAGTGGCAATATTTTTCTTTAGTCAAAAGTCAACCAAATATATGCTGCTTCAGCAGCTGGATTGTAACCTCTAAAGAAGGAGGTTCCAATGATATCAAGGGAGGAAGAAGGAAATAGCAGTTCTTTTCCAACTCTAGCTCCGTCTCTGTTTCAGTCACTGCACGAGGCACTTTACTCACGTGGTCTATTTTACATCTTATAAAGCAGGTGGTGTTATCCCCATTACGCAGATGAGGAGCCTGAGGTCTGGGGAAGGTATGTGACTTTCTATGTTCTGAGCAGTAGAAGCTGGATTTGAACCCAGGTCTGCCTAACAGCAAAGCTGGTAAAATACCTGAGACTGGGTAATTTATAAAGAAAAGATGTTTAATTGGTTCTGCAGACTCTACAGGAAGCATAGTGGCTTCTGCTTTTGAGGAGGCCTCAGGAAGCTTCCAATCATGGCAGAAGGCAAAGGGGGAGCAGGTGTCCTACATAGCAGGGGCAGGAGCAACAGAGAGAGACAGTGAAAGGGGAGGTGCCACACACTTAAATAACCAGATCTCATGAGAACTCACTTACTATCATGAGAACTGCACCAAGAGGGTGGTGCTACACCATTCATGAGAAACCCACCACCATGATGCAGTCACCTCCCACCAGACCCCGCCTCCAACACAGGGGATTACAATTTGACATGAACTTTGGCCAGGGACACAGATCCAAACCATATCAGTCTTTTTTCCATGACACTGAGCAAAAGGACCCCATCTTGGTCATATGTGTCCGTCACCCACCCCCAATGTGCCCAGCAGAGTTCAGCAAGTGTTTATTGCATGAATGAGGCTAGAGATGCAACCAAAGAGACACAGAGGAAACCAGCCTTGCCCCACCACCTGCCCCCGCTTCCTTGCCTGTATGTCTGTTGACTTTTGCTTTCCCTTGGTTTATGCTCTAGGGGCCTGGGGGGGTTTCTGAGCCTGGGCAAAACTCACTGAGGAAGGGGAAAAAAAGCTGCTCACCAGGTCACACAGCACATTTAAACAGATTAGGCAAAACCTCTCCCTTTCTCAAGACACTTCCATATGTGGAAAATTATTGTAATGTACTGATTTTCTTAGCATGAGTCTCTTTACTGCCATCTTCTGGAAGTTTATGACAATATACACATTTATGATTATGATGGATAGTAGGCAGTGCTTTGCACCCTAGGTGTGACACTCTTGTGCCACTTCTCTGTGGTGTCCATTCAGGGAGATGAATCTGGAACCTTCTGAAGCCTAGGAGAAGAGGTTTATGGATTCTTTTTTTCTGTTTGGATTTGTTACCCTGGTCCTGCCCATTGTAAATCTCTGGGCTTCTTCATGTTCACTACGCCCACCCATACCTGATCTTGCCCTGGGGCCTGTAAGGAGTCTTGTTTAAATGCAAGGCATTGCAGGAGTGAAGGCTTAACATCCCATGAATTCCTTTAGTTTTCTGCCCCAGTTTCCTTGCTGGGCTGACAGCTCCGCCACCTGACCTAGCTTTGACCAGCCCTGGGACCTTGGCGACTGGAGGGTGCTATTAGTTGGGTTATTGCTGGGATAAACTTGACTACTGGACCTCACTGGCTGGGAACCTTTGACTGTCTTCTATTGGACTGTTAGTCATTCTCCTTTGGAGCTTACAGGGTTCACTCACTCAGTCACTCACTAATTCAATTCATGAGTTCAGCAGGTAATGACTAAGTCCCCACACTATGCCAGTAATGTGCTAGGCACTGGGGGATCAATGGTGAGAAAAACAAGCAAACAAGCACATGGGATGCAGCAGACACCTCTGGCACCGTGCTCATCACATTCCTTGGCCGGCTCTGATTTCAGTGCCAGTGACAGTGGCCAGTGGCCAGTTCCCTGACAGCTCAGAAACCTTGCCTTGCTCTGACAGCATCCACTTCACGTATGGGCCATATGCCTGTTGGTTTTCTGCCTCAGGATCTTCTCCAGCATTGTGGGAACCCTCTTAGCCCATGCAAGCCTGGCAGTGTGAAGGCACGAGTTAAAATGTACCCAGGATTTGTTTTAATCAGTATGGTCAGACATGCAGGCAGGAAAATGATTGTCATAAAGGAAGAAGTTTATACTAAGTACTCTAGAAACGGGAGGCACTGCACACTGCTATCTGGAACACGTGGGAAGCGCCAGGGTTGGTCAGAAGGCAGAAGCGGGAGAGGGGAGAGCAAGGCTCAGAGCCTTCGTTGAGGATTTCTTGGGAAGGTGTGGGCAAGGCAGGGTACGTAGACTGAGTTAGCTTTGGATGGATAGTGTGAATAACTGTGGAGGGCTCTGGGCTTTCAAGGTCATTCCTAGTTGTCTGGTTCCTGGCCCTGTAGTGATTTAGGGCAGGTAGAATATTGACTTGGCAATTGGACGGTTGGGGCTATAGGCTCTGGAACGATTGCTTTGTACATCAAAGGTGCAGTCACAGGGGAGTCCTTTGCTATCTCTAGGAATTAGCTAGCTCTGGGAGGGGCAGTCTCTCCAGGATCAAGGCCCCAAATGCCAGAGCATCAGGAATACAGAAAATAAGAAAATGCAGTCAATACAGGGCATGAATCTTGCCCAGGGCAGCTCTCAGCCAATGAGGGCTGGGAGCTGGTGGATGAATGTTCCAGGCTCTTGGCCTTTAGGAGACTGATTCTGGGGCCTTCACGCTGTTTGTCAGGAGGTCCCAGCTGCATTGAGCCTCTGTTGCCCAAAGCATTGATGACCGCAACACAAATTTTAATGATCTTACTCCTCCCTATGCCATTCTCCCTCAATCCTTTACTCCTGCTGTCTGGGAACCTTTCCCAAATAGACAACCTGCACCCCAGTCTTATCTCAGGCTGTGCCTTCTGAGAACCCCACATAAGCCACCTGACCCCTGCTGCCTTAGAGCTTTACACTGGGCTTGGGAAAAGCTTCCTGGAGAAGCCATTTTTCTTGCTGCTGAAGAAAGACTCATTGTGTCATGGGTGAAGGGGATGGGGGGAGAGCAGTCGACGGAGAGCGAGCCACACATGCAAAGGGCCTGAGGCTGGTGGGAGGAGCATGGCCTGTTCCAGGAAGGCATCAGGGGCTCCCCAGACCCCCGTCCTCACAGATCCAAGTTCCCAGCATGCCTTTCACCTAGGTCCAGCCATTTACAAAGAAAGAGCGAGTCCATCTGAGTGTTGACACATTCAGTGGCTCAGGTAATGTGTTTATTTTTATTTTTATTTTTGAGACAGAGTCTTGGTTTATCACCCAGGCTGGAATGCAGTAGCACCATGTCAGCTCACTGCAACCTCCGCCTCCCGGGTTGAAGCAATTCTCATGCCTAAGCCTCCCAGAAAGCTGGGACTACAGGCATGCACCACCACGTCCGGCTAATTTTTGCATTTTTAGTAGAGATGAGGTTTTGCCATGTTGGCCAGGCTGGTCTTGAACTCCTGGCCTCAAGCAATCCGCCTGTCATGGATTGGACGTGTGAGTTACCAAGCCTGGCCTCAGGTAAAGTGTTTTAATAAGCAGCTGTTTGGCGTCCTTCTCCAGGGTAGTGGTAATGGCAGGGAACAATCAGACTGATGCGGTGTGTGTGAATGGCACCCTTCTTGCCTTTCTCCATCCCAAGGTTTTATCAAGATTCATCCCTCTCTTGGTCCTGGGGTTGTGGGGCCTGACCGGCACAGAGGAATCTCTGTGTGGTTTCCAACACCACTCATTCACAAAGGGGAAACTGAATCCCATGTTAATCTTTCCACCTCAAAGATGATTCCAGGGGAGTGTGGGAGCCCAGTCTCACAGAGGCCCCTCTCCTTCTGGCTCTGGTTCCCCTCCCTCCCCTGTGGCCTGCCCACTGAACTGGACCTCTGAGCTCAGCTCTGCAGCCTGCAGGCCACCGGGAGGAGGTGGGCAGAGATCTGGACGGATTTACAACAGCTTGACTGGAAAACTTGGGGATTTCAGATCTCAGCTAAGAGGAAGGCTCTGGAATGTACAGACCCTAGCCCTCTCGTGTTTGGGGCCAGGCACAAAAATCAGGAGTTCAGTGAAGTTTCTGTCCTTGCATCTCTTCCAAGAGTGGGGCTTGACAGAAGGGAGGGCCAGAGCTGAATCAGAAGCCACAGTGAGTCACTGTGCCACGGGCATCTTCTGAGGCTTGGAGAAGTCACCTAGACAGGCAAAGCTCCATGCTGCATTCTTCTCCAAAACCTGCTTACCTCTACCCTGATGGACCCAACCCCAGGCCAGCAGAGATAGAGAGGCCTGGGTGCATGGGATGGGGTGGGGTGGGCAGAACTCCTCTCCCTCCATTCAGCTGCTCAAACCTTGGCCTGGGCAGCTCCCTGTGTGAGCCCAGTCTGGGGCTCCCCGCCTCACTGCCTCATCCTGATGCCAGGCTCTGGAAAGGAGCTGGGGGACTTCTAATAAGGCTTCCTAGACCCCTCACACAAAATGGAGGCGGAGGCGCTCCAGCACTGCCTTGTCTTGGAAGTAAATTTTCTCTTTCTGCCCCCTCTCATTCCTTTTCTCCCCTTTTCTCTTTTGCAATCAAGGCTGCCTGGGTTAAAATCCTAGCTTCCCCTCTACCTGTGTGGTTTTGGGTGAGTTCCTTAATCTGTGTCTCGGTTACCTCGCCCAGGAGGGGATAATAATAGGTCTGATGTGAGGACTAACGCCCGGGAAGTGCTTAGATCCAGGGCAGCCAGGATGGGGAGGTGTGAGCTGTTACGAGGGTGGGCAGTGCAGATGGCAGGGGCTGTCCTTTTGGAATCCTAAATTTCACACAGTAAAAGGACATGCCTTCCGCTGCCTGAATTTAAACTAAAGTCCGATGAGGAGAGGGGTCACACTGGAATTCAGAATTACACATTTAGGGGAAGGTAAGTGTCTATCCTCTTTAGGCGGTGGGGTGACAGCAGCGGGCACCCTGTTGTCCGCTTTTAAATACATACAGACGGGTTACCTCGTTTGCCCAGGCCTGACGCCAGGTGGCAGCCATTTTGGAGCGCTAGGGACTGGGCGGGGTGTCTGGGAACCCTGGGGCCGCGCAGGGGCCAGGCAACCTTCTGCTCCAGGAAGGCGCGGAGACGCGACCGCTGCGTGCAGGACTCCCGTAGCCGCCAGGGGGCGCTGTGGCCACGCGGCCGCCGCCGGCCTCCCAGTGAACCCGGACCCGGCGCGGCGCTCCCGGTTCGGCGCTGCCACCCCCAGCCCAGCCCTGGCCGCCCGCTCACAGGCCCCGCGGGGAGCACCCGGTCTCCTCCCGAGCGTGGGGACCCAGCTGAGATCCGCTGCCCCTCTGGCCTCAGTTTGCGCTTCTGCAAAGTGGCACCACCTGCATCCCGCGTGGCCGCTCCTCGGCCTGAGGCCTTCAGGTTTCTCTTCTCAGTCACTAGGCCCTGAACTCGGTGCCGGGACTCAGCCAGATCCCGGCTGAGATCCCTCTGATCTCAGCCCCAGAGAAGGCTGCTTCCTCCCTCCCTCCTTCCTTTTCTCCCCTTCCTCTCCCTCCATTTTTCCTTCCTTCCACCCTCTCCTTTCTCTCTTCGTTTCCCTCTCCTCTGCTTCTCCCTCCCTCCGTCCCATCCTCTCTTCCTTCTTTTCTTCCTTTCTTTCTCCCTTCCTTTCTTTCTCCCTCCCTCCTTCCCTCCTTCCTGGGGCCCTACCTCCCCCCTCCCTCCCCTCTCCCTCTCTCTCTCCCTCCCCTCCCTCCTTCCCTCCTTCCTGGGGCCCTACCTCCCCCTCCCTCTCTCTCTCCCTCCCCTCCCTCCTTCCCTCCTTCCTGGGGCCCTCCCTCACCCCCTCCCTCTCTCTCTCCCTCCCCTCCCTCCTCGTCTCCCTCCCTCCCCTCCCTCCTCGTCTCCCTCCCTCCCTCTCTCCCTCCCTCCCTCCCTCCTCCTCCCTCCCTCCTCCCTCCCTCCCCTCCCTCCTCGTCTCCCTCCCTCCCTCCTCGTCTCCCTCCCTCCCTCCTCGTCTCCCTCCCTCCCTCCTTCCTTCCGTTCTTCCTGGGGCTCTCCCTCCCCCCCGCTTCCCTGTCTCCCTCCCTTCCTCTTCTCTCCCTCCCTCCCTGTCTCGCCTCCCTCCCTCTCTCTAGCTGCTGGTTCAGCAGAGGACTCTTGGTTTGATTCCGGGTCTCTCCTCCTCAGAGGGGACCTGCTTTCCTGTGCAGTGCAGGGTCCATCCTGCTGCCCCCAGCCCGTCCCTCCCTCCAGGCACCTTTGAATTGATTGTTGGAACCCTAAACTCATCTTGGGCCGCAGGCCGCAAGTCGGACAAACTTGTTCTAGTGTGCTGTCAAAAATGAGAGGGTCATTTCCAAATGGAGGGTGACAGATCACACAGAAATTTGGGCCTCTCCATAACCTGAGTCCTGACCAGGGAGTACCCTCTGGAAATACCAGCTAACACCATGTCTCCATGAAACTGACCAAGGAGTGAAAATCATTTCTTTCTGAAAGGGACGCTACACATTCATCCTTTTAAAGGCAGTGATAAAACATGGAAAGGGTCTGAAAGCGTTCATCTCTCTCCATCCTTGACCACCACTGCCCAGTTCCTCTTCCTGCAGGCAGCAATTGGTACGAGCTTCCTACACAGCTTTCCAGTTACTCTGTGCAGAGAAAAACGTGTCAGTCCATATGTCACCTTTAGAAAATATAGCACCATAGACAGGCTGCTCTATACCTTGCTTTTGACTTAAAATGTATTTTAAAAATATATCTTAGAGACTGTTCAATATCACAATATGAGGTTGATCTATCTCTAGCTGAGTGGTAAAGAGGATGTCTCTGGGAGCACTACCTGAGCTTGAACTTGGGTCCTTCTCTTCCTGGCTGGTGACCCTGAGCAAATTACCTAACCCTTCTGTGCTTCTGTTTCCTTGTTAAAAATGCTAATACTATGTATTTCTTGAGGTCATTGTGAGCATTCAAGGACATAAACATTCTGCACAGGGCCTGGCACATGGCACATGCTCAATAAATGTTGGTTATTAGGATCCCACCTCGTTTACCTTTTTTTTTCTTTTTGTTTTGAGACGGAGTCTCGCTCTTGTTGCCCAGGCTGGAGCGCAGTGGTGTGATCTCGGCTCACTGCAACCTCCGCCTCCCCAGCTGAAGTGATTCTCCTGCCTCAGCCTCCCAAGTAGCTGGGATTACAGACACCCGCCACCATGCCCGGCTAATTTTTGTATTTTTAGTAGAGACGGGGTTTCACCATATTGGTCAGGTTGGCCTCGAACTCCTGACCTCAGGTGATCTGCCTGCCTCAGCCTTCCAAAGTGCTGGGATTACAGGCGTGAGCCACCGCGCCTCGCCATTTACTTTAATTTTTAAAAATCACGATTTAAACAGGAAATACTGTGCCCTGTAGTGATAGTTGCAAATGTAAGCTTTGGAGACCATCCTATATGCTGGCTTCACCACTTGCCAGCTGTGTGTCTTTGAACAAGTCGTTTTTCAACCTCTCTGGGCCTCTGCCTAACCCATCTATAAAATAGGGATCATGAGTCTAATCACTTGTAAAGTTGTTGGCAGGTCAGATGAGGTAATAGATACCAAGACACTTGGAGCAGTGCCTGGCATGTGAGGAAGATGATGGCAGTATTAGAAATAACAGCAGTTAAATCCTCCAAGCACTCACCACGGGCCGGATACGGGAAGCATATGACTTTGCTCGGGCCTCCAGTAAACTGTTCCATCTTTCTTCCAACTTTATCAAGCTCTCCCATGTACCTGGGACTGTTCAATATGTTCTATGCCTCTCTATGAAAGGGGCTACTATATTATCTCCATTTTAGAGAAAAAGAAACTGAGGCTCAGAAAGGTTAAGTAACTTGCATAAGGTCACACGTGCTCACAGAAGTCCAATGTATTGTGTGTCTGATTCCAGACCTGGAGATTATGTCTTGTGCACTTGCTGGGGCTTATGAGAGGGCCTACTCCTGCACTCTCTCCTTCCCCTGTCCCGTTCCCTGTCCTCCTTTCCCCGCTTCCCTCTTCCCCCTGCACCCTTCCTTCTCTCCTCTTCCTCATCTCTTCCCCCTCCTCCTTCCCTCCTTTTCCTTTTGTTCTCTTCACCCTCTCCTCTTCTGCTGCGTTGCTCCCTTCTAACTCTCATTCCTTCTGCCCCCCTCCGCTTGGCCAGACTCCAGACTCAAGGGCTGATATCTGGTTGCCTTCTGGGGGACACAGGCAGAAATACAAGAGCAGCTGCCCTTCCCCTCAAAGGGCTGACCTACCCCAGGCCCTGCCAGACCAGCCCAGCAGGCAGTGTGTGTGTGTGTTTGTGGGTCAACCTGCATATATGTCAGCTTGTGTGAGACTTGTGTGTCTGCGATTGTGCCCAGTTTCTCCATGGGTGTGCATGGTTGTGTGTGTGGTTGTGTGTGTGTGTGTGTGTGTGTGTGGGGGGGGGGTAACAGGTCCTGAAGTCCTGACCTGCCTCAGCCAGGGCCCCACCTGTGCACAGTGGGAGCGACCTTCATCATCTGTGCCCCACCCTGACCACCCCAGTTGGGGCTGACCGGCCGGGTCCTGGCCACCCAGTTGTCTGGAGCCTGAGGAAACTGGGCTCAGTCTCAGGCCTCAGGCTGGAATCACGCAGACCTGCATTTCCCACTGGTCCAGTTGCTTCTTGAAGATTTCTGAGCTCGTTGGGCTTATCCAGAAGTGGGCTGGTAACATCTGCTCAACAGGACCCTTGCAGGGATCCTGGGAGAGAAGGTGTGTAGGAGGGTATGTGGCTTGTGGCTTCTGCCTGGCCACCTTAAAGGATCCAGATGCGGGGAAGAAACCACAGCCCTGTGGTCTCAGAGGTCTCTGCCAGTTCAGACCCACGGTCCACGCCTGGCTGCGACGTGGACACATACGCTCCCCCACAGTCCAGGAAAACCTGGTCCCTAAGCTCGGTGAGTTCTTCCTGTGGGGATCAGAGCCAGTGAGCATGCCTGGACAGCATGTGGGATGGGGTGTGAATGCTCAGGGTCAGCCCCGCAGAGCCCTGAACGAATACCCCGATCTTTCTGGAGTGTTTCCTGATGGGGTTTGCAAGGAATGTCTGCTGGGAGGTGAGTGGGGGTCCTGGGAGCCTGCTGGCCCCGAGGCTGAGCTGTCACTGCTGGGCTCTCCAGTGGCGGCCGCCAGGGCAGTTCCTGGCCGGCCCACTGCATGCACATCTGGATGCAATTGTCTGCAGCTGCTGGGGCGAGGCGTAGGCTGCGGTCAGGGCTGGATGCTACACTTGGGGAGACCTCATGGGGTGGGGGTGGGGTCTGATTGCTCAGAGACTGAGCCGCCTACTCAGAACAGGGAAGGAAGACCAAGGAGAAACAAAAGAAAGGAAGATGGATGGGGCGGTGGTGATGGGGGCCAGGAATGTCTTTTTGTTCTGAAGAACATTCTGGCTTTTCCCAACAAATTACAAAATCCAAACGGGGAAGCTGTTTTAACTCTAGTCACACCCATGTCTAAATCAAGCAAACATACCACACACACATGTTTTTGTTTCTAAACTCATCAAAGGAACTTCAGGCCTGTACAGGGTCCTAAAAATACATACTGAAAACTGCTCGTATTCCAGCCTCTCTTCTGCTTTTTTTTTTTTTTCATGACTGAAAAATTTCCGGCAATGTTTGACATCCCTTGCTCTGACCTCAAGCAGCAACAGGCTTTATCTGATAGTGTCAGTGTTTGAATTTACTGAAGGCTGGGGGGCCAGTAGGGCAGAGGACAGGGGGTCTGTGGGGTGGAATGGATTGTTCTGTGGTCACAGAGGATGGCAGAACCATCCAATTCCACCCCCTCTTTTTTTTTTTTTTTTTTTTTTTGAGACGGTGTCTCCCTCTATCATTCAGGCTGGAGTGCAGTGGTGAGATCTTGGCTCGCTGCAACCTCCGCCTCCTGGGTTCAAGTGATTTTCCTGCCTAGCCTCCCGAGTAGTTGGGATTACAGACACCTGCAACCACACCCAGCTAATTTTTGTATTTTTAGTGGCCAGGCTAGTCTCAAATTCTGACCTCAAGTGATCCACCAGCCTTGGCCGCCCTAAGCGCTGGGATTACAGGTGTGAGACACTGCACCCGGCCCCACCTCATCTTATAGCTGGAGAAAATTAGCCCAGATAGGACTGGTGACCTGCCTCAAGATACTCAGCCAAGATTCACCCCGAAGTGACCCAGTGCAGTGGGCTCTGGGCTCAGCTGTGTCCAGTAGTTTGTGTTACAACCTCCACAACTTACTTCCACATCAGAAACATGTCTGATTTGTGATGGAGGAACTTGGAGGCATTACAGAGGGAGGTACCCTGTGGGGCTGGCAGAGAGCAGGCCTGGCTCAGCACTCCAGGACAGGGCCTCCCAACTTCCTTTCCTGCTATGTGTTGTTGGGGATAACTCACCTGGCCCCTTAGCTCCCCATTTGGAAATAATAATAGTAGTAATGATATTAACATTTGTCACTGAATGAACACTTACTATGTGCACTTCTCCCATTTCTTCCCAGCTGACCTCACAACCCTTTCAGGTGGGTACAGCTATATTAGCTTGACTCTGCAGACAAAGCAACTGAGGCTCAGGCAGGTTAAGTGGCTTGTCTAAGACAGGGAGGCTGTGGTTGAACCCAGGCTTCTACCCTTCTCACTGAGTGCTATGCCCCTGCCCCACAGGCTTGAGGTGAAGGCTCACGGAGACCTTGGATGGACAAGATGAAAAGGCCTGTGCTCCCCGTTCGAACAGTGGGGCCTGGTAGTGATTGGGGCGCAGATGACCCTGGGTAGACCCCACAGGCTTGAGGGGAAGGCTCATGGAGACCTTGGCTGGGCAGGATAAAAAGGCCTGTGCTCCCCGTTCCAACAACCAGTGGGGTCTGGTAGTGACAGGGGCACAGATGACCCTAGGTAGAAATCCCCTCTCTCTATGCTTCCTCCATAAGCCCTCCCTTCTCCCCTGGAGTCCCATGGCCTCTGCAGCTGGCCTGGCCACTCATGCTTTCCGGAGCCCATCAGAGTTCTGGAGCCTTGCAGTGTGGGTACTTTAGCGCCCAGTCAGGAAGCAGTGAGGCCCACGGGCAGTCTTATCCCGTGTTCTGCCATCCCCTACCATGGCCTGGACTGCCAACCGCTCATGTCTCTGCCAAGGCAAAATTAGGATACGTAGCTCCTGCACAGAGGGCGGGCGGATTTAACCAAGGCTCCCGCTGGCTGTCCTGCCCAGGCCCTTCCGAGTGGCTGAGAGGAGGTCGAGGAGAGAGAACCTATGGCCAGTGCCCACGACATTCCGGACAACAAGGACATCGTCTCTGGGCTGGCTGCTTGCTCCCCCATACTGGGAGTAGCTGGAGGCTGGTAGGCACCATGCTGTCCTCCAGGCTGGCTCAGAGTGAGCACTTCATAAATGTCATTGACTGAGTGAGCGGGGAAGGTGGGGGGACTTCAGGAACACTCTTCCCTGGACAGGGAGCTTTGTGGGAGCTGTGAGGATGGCTGTGTGCCCGCTAATGGGGACTGCTTCCTGCTGGTGACAGCTGGCATTTTTCTGGTTTATTATACTAGGTTTTTGGAGAATTTTCCCCTCCCTGGGCTGGACATTTATCTATTATAGATAAGATAAGGGGAATCAAGTTGGAGAAGGTTACGTGACAGTAACTGGAGGGGGCTCAGCCCCTCTACAGAGCAGCTGGGTGATTTCTGCAGTATATTTTGTTCCGTGGCACTTGATGAACAGCAACTGGAGTGATTTGCAGATTTGCTTTCTGTGTGGCGGGTAGAGTGGCCCATGGGGTGGGATTCTGGGCTTTGGTTGTGGTGAGAAGGTGACACTTGTGGGTGGAATGCTGGGGCTGGTGAGGGTGGGACCCCTCTGCCCAGTGAATCCCAGGCCACTGGCTTCTCCCCTAGCACCCCTTGATGCCCAGCTCCAGAGTGCTGGGCAGGGCTGGGCATGTGGCATTGGCAGTGAACTTGGGCTGGGCTGCGTTTTGGCTCCAGGTTCCTTACTCTGTTTATAATGGGAAGCATAGAGGTGGGGCTATCCCACCTCTGTTCTAGGACCGCAGACTCTCCCGTCCCACTCCCTTATAATACTGCCCCTGGTCTCTTCCTCTCCGGTATGGCGGGGAAGCCGGGCAGTCTGGCCTGGTTCCACAAGGTGTCATGTCAGGAATCTGGGGACATCATGGACTTAGGACAGGCATGAGAAAAGGGCCTGGGGCTTAAGAGTTTAGTACCAGAGGCTAAAGAAGTCTGGAGCCCCTTGAAGGAAATCCCAGCTCAACAGACACGCAGTTTTTATCTGTTTCTCCTTTAATGAGATGCTCGTTCACCAGGCAAATGTTTGCACCAGAGGCATTGAAGCAAGAAACTAGGGGCGTGCAGGATATTCAGGTTTGCCCTTCCGGATCATTGTCCATGCCACTGTGTGCCGGGAGCTGCAGGCCATTGTCTGCGACACCTGGGCTCTCATCCTCTGGCCTCTGGGTCAGTTTCGCGGGTGGGAGGTGGCAGCAGGAGGTTTCTTCCCTGCCTCTTCATGCTGAACTGTGGATTAACAGTGCCTCCTGAGACAGCTCCAGCTCCCTCCAAGGTCCCTATTCCCCCCCATCTCTGGAGGCTGAGGGGTGGAAACTGCTTTTGGCCGTTGGAGCTCTACCTCCCTTGTGGGTTTGCCTTAAGCCTTCTGTAAACACTCTTCAGTGGGTTGAATAGTGGCCTCCAGAAAGTATGCCCACATTCTAAGCCCCAGAACCTGTGAATGTGACCTTATTTGGCCAAAGAATCTTTGCATTTGTAATTAAGTTTAGAGATCTGAAGGTGAGATCATCCTGGATTATCTAGGTGGGCCCTAAGTTGTAAGACAAATGTCCGTGTAAGAGACAGATGAGAAGACACAGAGACACAGGGGAGGTCACCATGTGAAGACAGAGGCAGAGATTGGAGGGAGGCAGCCACGAGCCACAGAACGCCTGGAGCCGCCTGAAGCTGGAAGAGGCGAGGGAGGGATTCTACCCTGGAGGCTTCCTGGCAATTTCGGACATCTGGCCTCTAGAACTGTGAGCTCTTACGTTTCTGTTGTTTTAAGCCACTAAGTGTGTGGTGATTTGTTATGACATCTCCTGAAACAGATACAGACAGTTCCCTCCATTGAATTCTCCCCAGTCACCTTGTCCGGGTGTGCCAGGAGCCAGGCTGATGGGGAAGGGCACCATCCAGAGGACATTTAAGGGCTGGGGAGTGCCCAGCACCATGTGTCCAAGTCCCCAGGGGAGGGCCCTGCGCATAGGCCCAGGGATTTTGTGGTGAAAACAGCAACCATAACAGCTGAGGCAGGTGCTGGGAAGCTGTGCCCTCATCCCCCAGGCCCACCTGATGCTACCTGCAGTTGCTGTGGAAAGTTCCAGAACACTGAAGACTTCCCATCCAGGGCACCCGCACTCTCAGGTAGGGTGTCCTCTACCTGTAGAGCAGCTTAGCCCATACAGGGGAGAAGGCTGAGGGTACTGGGAGTCACCGTCCCAGGAGCAAGCGACCCTTCAGAGGTAGGAGTGTCCTTTCATGGGGCAGTTCTGAGGTTTGTGTGACACTGTGTCTTGAACATCCCCAGCAGGAGTGAGCCCAGTTGCCCACTGTGATAACTGGTACAGGAACACCCCCACCCCATTAGCTTTCTTCACTTCCTTGATCACTTCCTCGCTCCCTCACCATATTCTGGCATCGCCTCTCAATTAACTACTTGCACCAAATCTTTGTCTCAGGGGCTGCTTTTGGTAAAACTGAAACTAAATCAAGAGCTTGCAATGCCCATGCATTCACAAGGCACCCCCTTCCCATGCAATTGTGTGCCACTTTCTTTAACAGCCCATGGGGTTGGTACTTCTATTATTTCCATTTTGCAGAGGGGGTTACCCAGACACTCCAAGCCCAAGTGACTTGCCCGAGGTCACAAACCAGGCTCCCAGCCCAGATGGAGTCTGATTTCAGAGCTGGCTTTCTCTATGACCTTGTCCCAGGATGGGCCGGTAAGTGTTCAGAGGGGAGGAGTGGGTCTCACATTTATGAGCATTTATGGTGTGTGAGCGCTGTGCTAGGCACTTTGTGAATAGCAAGTCACTAAATCCTCTCAAAACCCTGTGAGGTGGAACTGGCGTTGTTCCCATTCAAAAGATGAGAAAACAGACACTTGTAGAGCTTAAGAAACTTGTTCCTGGCCACCCAACTAGTAGGTAGGTGCCAGAGCTGGGATCTGGGCTCAGACCCTTCTGCTTCCACCTGCTGGCCCCTTTCAGAGGTCAAATCTGTCTTCTTAGTGCTCCAGGGACTGGTCACTGAACATTTATTTTAAGCTTAATTAGGCAACTGCATCTCATGAGAACACATAGCCACAGAGTTCTGCCTAGTTGGTAGAGAGGTCTTGCATGGTTTCACTTGAATCTTAGCCCCTGTGCATATGCAGAATTCCCATGGTTGAGTCCTGAGAGCGAGTGTCTCAAAGAGACTGACAGTTAACCCCAGGGTTGCTGAAACCCGGATTTTGAACGGGGTCTTTCCTAAGCAATCTCAGAAGCGGATGACAAATGCTCAGCCATATAAAAGCTGGCCAGACGCAGCATTAAATCCAGTCCCCATGTATTCTCCTTTCACTCCTCCCCAGTGTCCACACCTTTTCTAGAATCTTCTATCCTGCTTTTACCATCCCCTGTCCTTCTCTTTGGACTCAAGTACATCTCCACATCATCCCTCCACTCTGTGCAGAGGGCAGGGCAAGGACCTTTATCCTCATACTACAGAAGGAAACCAAGGACCGCAGGGTCATCCTGGGGCATCCTTGCCCGTGGTGGCAGGTGAGGGTGGTGCAGCTCTTCCTGGCCTCTGTGCTCCTGGCTTGTGCATGCTTTCCTCCTCCTGCAGGAGGTGAGACTCTGCCATGCTAGAGAAATGCTCAGAGAGATGGTGTCAGGCTGGGGCTGGGGAGCCTGGAGACCCATTTGAGGTGAGCAGGAGATGTGTAAGGTCAAGTGACTAATCCTGTGATTTCTCCAAGATCAGATGCACATTCTGTGGAAATAGATGTGCTCGATGGCAGCAACAGAAGGGAATCGATGTGCGGGGAGCTAGGATTAGATGATATTAAGCTGAGGATTTTATAGTCTGTTTTTCTTCTAGGAGAGTCAACAATAGGCCGGGGTTGTTTCATCTTCCTGAATAAGCAAGCAGGTGGGTTTCAGGAATAGCAGCCACAGCCCAACTGTGAGTGTGTGTATGTGTGCTTGTGTTGGGGAAGGTGTGTGTGCACATGTAGGTGGATGTCCATGTATGTATGTCTGTAAGTCTGTGTAAAGGTGTGTGCAAATGTGTGAACACTTATGCATGTGTTGTGTGCATGTGTGTGGCCATGGATGTGTATATGTGTGCTTGTGAGTGGTTTTGGGTGTGTGCATGAACATTTGCATGTTTACAGGTGTACATGTACGTGTGTGTGCACATGTGTATCTCAGTGAGTATGTGTGAGCATACCTGTGTCAGTGGGTGTGTTTCTGTGTGTGTGGGTGTAAAAATGCATGGGAAAGGGTGTATATATGTGTGTATATAAGTGTGTGTGGGTACAGAAAAGAGAGAGAGAATGAAGCTGGGATCCAGGTTCTTTTCAAGACTCTTAGAATAAATGCTTGAGGCGATGGATACCCCATTTACCCTGATGTGATTATTATGCATTGTATGCCTGTATCAAAATATCTCATGTAACTTATAAATATATACACCTACTATGTACCCACAGGAATTAAAAATTACAAAAAATTAACAAAAAGACTGTTAGAGGCTGGGCATGGCAGCTCATGCCTGGAATCCTAGACAGCAATTTGGGAGGCTGAGGTTTGCGGATTGCTTGAGGTCAGGAATTTGAGACCAGCCTGGGCAACATGGTGAAACCCCATCTCTACTAAAAATACAAAAATTAGCCAGGCATGGTGGTGCACGCCTGTAATCCCAGCTACCTGGGAAACTGAGCAGGAGAATCACTTGAACCTGGGAGGCGGAGGTTGCAGTGAGCTGAAATGACGCCACTGCACTCCAGCCTGGGTGACAGAGCAAGACTTTGTCTCAAAAAAAAAAAAAAGACTGGTTAGAAAACATGCTATAGCCCTTAGAGACACACGGGGTCTCCAGAAGATCCATAGAATGGTGTTGAGGAACCCCCAGGCCCGTGGCCCTGACCATGAGTGGGTGACTGGGTAGCTCATCTCGTGAACACTCCACCCTCTGGCCTCTGCTGGCACAGTCATGGTGTGGGGTTCTTGGGGTCAGTGTGGATGGACAGCCTTTGAGTTCCTCAGGGCCTGGATGCAAATTCTAGCTCTTCCTTCTCCCTGTGGGGCCTTGGGGTAAATTAGCATCCTCCCCAAGCTTCTGTTTCCTGCCCTGTGAAATGATGTAATGAGAACCCACCATAGGTTGTTGGGAGACCCAGAGGAGACCTGGGTAGGAGAATGCTCTGGCACTCGAGCACTGGGGGCTTCCATCCCTCCTTCCCTGCTCTAGCTGGGGTGGGGCGGCTGCTCCTGGGCTCTGGGGCTGCCCATGGAGGTTGGGCCCTGTAGAATGTCAGTGTGAAGACATCTGGGGAGGACATCAACTCTTCTACCTAAACGGGGCCCAGATGTGTCCATGAATATCACTCAAAGTGCACTTCTATCAGGACAAGCCATTAGAAACTCCTCAAACAGCCATCTTGGTGTGGGTCCCGGGGACAGGTGTCTGTTGAGAGCTCTGGCAGGGCTGAGACTGTCTCACAGGCCATGCAAAGCTGCTTAATGACCCTCTACTCTGGTGCTGTGGCCAAAGCAAGGACTCCAGAGCCAGAGAAACCAGGTTCAACTCTTGGCTTGGCCACTTCCCAGCTGTGTGACCCAAGGCAAGCTGCTTGACCTTTCTGGGCCCTGGTTCCTCACCTGCAAATACTCACTGCCTTGCTGACCTGTCTGGCTCGGGGGAAGCTGCTTCAGAGAGAGCTTTAAGGACTCTGTATTCATTTCCTATGGCTGCTGTGGCTTAAACAGCACTGACTTCTTATCTTACAGATCTGGAGGTCAAAATTCTGACATGGGCCTCCCTGGCCTAAAATTGCATCAGTTGGCTGTGCTCCTTTCTGGAAGCTCTGGGGGAACACTGGTTTCCTAGTTTTTGCACCTGCTGTAGGCTGCCCATGCTCCTTGGCTTCAGATCCCTTCTCTTTTCAAAGTGCATCACCACTACCTCTGGTTCTTCCATCACATCTCCTTTTCTGACGCTGGCCTTCCTGCCTCCTCCTTCTAAGGGTGCTTGTGATCACATGGGACCCACATGGACAATCCCAGATAATCTCTCATCTGGAGATCCTTAATTTTTTTTTTTTTTTTTGAGATGGAGTCTCACTCTGTCTCCCAGGCTGGAGTGCAGTGGCGTGGTCTTGGCTCACTGCAACCTCTGCCTCCTGAGTTCAAGTGATTCTCCTGCCTCAGCCTCCCAAGTAGCTGGGATTACAGGCGCCCACTACCATGCCCAGCTAATTTTTGTATTTTTAGTAGAAACAGGGTTTGCCATGTTGGTCAGGGTGGTCTTGAACCCCTGATCTGAGGTGATCCACCTGCCTCGGCCTCCCAAAGTGCTGGGATTACAGGTGTGAGCCACCGCGCTAGGCTGAGATCCTTAACTTAATCACATTGCAGAGTTCCTTTTTACCATGTAAGGTCACCATGTTCGGCTGTTCTTGCATTGCTATAAAGAAACACCCGAGACTGGGTAATTTATAAGAAAAGAAGTTTAATTGCTCATTGTTCTACAGCCTGTACAGGAAGCATGTTGCTGACCTCTGCTTCGGGGGAGGCCTCAGAAAACTTTCAATCATGGAAAAGGTGAAGGGCGGGGGCAGGAGCAAGTGGGGGGTGGTGGTGGCAGGGAGGTGCCACATACTTTTTTTTTTTTTTTGAGACAGAGTCTCACTCTGTCACCCAGGTTGGAGTGCAGTGTTGCAATCTCGCTTCACTGCAACCTCCATCTCCCAGGTTCAAGCAATTCTCCTGCCTCAGCCTCCTGAGTAGCTGGGACTACAGGCATGTGCCACTGTGCCCGGCTAATTTTTGTATTTTTAGTAGAGATGGGGTTTCGCCAGTTGGCCAGGCTGGTCTCGAACTCCTGAGGAGTTCGACCTCAGGAGATATGCCCACCTCGACCTCTCAAAGTGCTGGGATTACAGGTGTGAGGCACTGGGACCAGCTGGTGCCATATACTTTTAAATGACGAGATCTGATGACAACTCACTCACTACGGCAAGGACAGTGTCAAGCCATGAGCGGTCCACCCCATGCTCCAGTCACCTCCCATCATGCCCCCACCTCCAACATTGGGGATTACAATTAACATGAGATTTGGGAAGAGACAAATATGCAAACTATATCAGTCACATTCACAGGTTCATGGGATGAAGATGTCTTTAGGAGGCCCCTACTCCCCACTACCACAGTGTCTTCAAAATGAGAAGAAGCTTTGTAATTGGCAGGGAGGAGAAAGGTAGTGCAGGTGTCCCCAGCGTCCCAGCAGAGCAACTCTCCAGTCATCACCCACTGTCTCAGTCATTCCACAAACATCTATTGAGTGCCAGCTGTATGCCAGACTGACCCCTGCCCTCAGGAAGTTTATGCACTGGTTAGGGAGGCAGATAACAAACATGAAATACATAATATTGCAGGTGCTGACAAATTCTTTGGAGAAAAGTCAAGTAAAGCAAAAGGAGGGCAAGAGGTGTGGTGAGGGCTGCCTGGGATAGGGTAGGTCTGGAAGCCTCTTGGGAAGGTGATGTTTGGGCAGGGCCTGGCATTAAGCAAAGGGAGGAGCTAGCCAGCTGGAAGGGCATGGCCAGTGTGGATTGAATTGTGTCTCCCATACAGATATGCTTAAGTCCTAATGCCTGGGCCTGTGAACGTGATCCTATTAGATATAGGGTCTTTAGCCAGGTGCAGTGACTCATGCCTATAGTCCCTGGTAATCAGGAGGCTGAGGCTTGAAAATCACCTGAGCCCAGGAGTTTGAGGCTGCGGTGAGCCAAGATCACGCCACTGCACTTCAGCCTGGGTGAGAGAGCCAGATTCTGACTTTAAAGAAAAATAAAATAAAAAAAGATACAAGTTCTTCACAGCTGTAATTAAGATATAAGGTGATAGGATGACGCCTAAATCCAATCATTAATAAAGCCTGGAGTTGGTCTTCCTGCTACAGAGCAGACAAACAGTTCACCTGGGGCTGCCAAGGTGACCAGCACAGCCTCTTCCCATCCTTGTTGAGACGAATAAACAGGAACAGCTGCCATTTTTTGTTCATTAATTGCCTGGCATGTTGCAAGCATTGTCTCATTTATTCTCACACAGCTCTGGGAGGTGGTTATTGTTAGTGTTCCATTTCACAGATGAGAAAACTGAGGGTTGAAGACTAAACGATGACAACTGCCTACACACACTCAGCTATTGAACTGGGTTTTTGAGACTTAACCCCAAATCTCTTTGCATCCAAGGGCACACTTTTAACCGGAGCAGCTGGAGGTCAGGGACCATCCTTTTTTTTTTTTCCTCTAATGTCTCCGTGCATCTAGCAAAACGCCTTGCACATCACAGTCAGCTAAAACATATTGATTTTTTTCTTCTGTTAATGATCTCTTAAGTCTTGACAAGAGAGTTCAGTTCAATCAGAACTTTTGACAAATCCCAAACCAATTTTCCCTACTACGTTGATTTATTTATTCTGTAAACATTTGTGAAGAGTCCCTGAGCACCTGGAACATGCTGCAGGGTTAGTGTCTTGGTTCTATTCTGAATAAATGAATTATAGCTACGGTTTTGAAAAGCGATTATTTTCATTGGTATTTGGATAAAACACCCTAAGTATTCTGTGGTTGCCCTCAAGGGAGCCAAGTAGCGGCAGCTGGAAACCTGGCCTCCTGACTGGAAGTCACAGGTTGATCCCTGTTCACCTGTGGCCTTGGAGCTTTTGGCTCTGCAGGGCTTTTGGGCAACTGGGATCGCCCAAGTGTGGCCTGCCCCTCCCGCTGGGTGAAAACCTGCAATGCACCTCCTGGCCTCCAGAATGTGCCACTGGTCCTGGTGTCTCTCGAGGTTTGGTCCCAGAAGGCTTTCTTCCAAATACTTTGCAGAGCTGTTTCTGTCTCTCTCTTTTTTTTTTTTTTTGCCTTTTGCCATTGTCATTGCTGCTGACAAGTCCCAAGAGCAATTTGGGATGGCCATGTTTTGGTGTCTTCAGTGACCTCAGTCCCCTGGGAGAAGTTATTCCCCTGCATCTCAGCTGATGGTTGGGAAATGGATGGTTTGTCTGTGTCAGGAGGTGTGGGCAGAAAAGACATGGTTGTTGGTGCGGAGTGCTGAGAGATGGGGTAGAAGAGTTTCACTGGAGTAGCTAAAGAGAAGACATGTTGACTAAAATGACAGCTATCATTACTGCCCATCTGCTTGGCATGTATGCAAAAATAATAATAACATTGAAACAACTACTTGATAATGCCCAGGCTGCAGGGTCTCTCCCCATACAGTGATACAGAAATGGTGCAGATTGCTCCAAAGAGCAATTTAGCACCATGCATTGAGCTTTAAGCAAGCTCCTATCGTTAGATCTAGCAATTGCTTTTCTAGGATGAAAGTCAGTTAAATCACAGATGTGAAAAGATTTATGCTGAAGGTTATCATTGGATATAGTAGCAAAACTTTGGAAAGACTCCTAGTGTCCAACCATTGGGAAGTGGTCAAATAACTTCTGTTCATCCATTCGTTCCATGGAATGGTATGCAGCCATTTAAAATGGTGCTCATGTGAATTTTTGCTGCCATGGAAACATAATAATCATGGTAATAGTGTTTATAATGTGCCAGACACTGCTCTAAGACTTCACAAGGAATAACTCAGTTATTCCTCCCAGCAACCTTGTGGTGCAGATGCATAATCAGAATAATCCCCACGTTACAGATGGAGAAGCAGCAGCCAGTAAGGCAATGAGCCAGGACTTATAGCCCACATGGCATTGAGTGTTTCCTAACTGTTTACCACTCTGCATCTCACTGTGACTGCAGAGATGGAAAAATCAAAGACATGAAACTGCATGTCCAGCTTATCCCAGTTTTGCTGGGAAAGATGTTTATTATGCTTAGAAGACAGACTAGAGAGGAAAACATCTGCAATGTTGGTAGCTCTGAGTGGTAGGATTAGGGGTAGTTCTCCTTTATTTTTGGATTTTCTAAATGCTTTACAACAGTTGCTATATTAGCTTTATAATAAAAATAGAGAAAGTGCGGGGGGGCGGGGAGTCTTACAGTTGCTGAGATGTTGAACTTCGTTGTCTACTACCTGTGTGACCTTAGGAGAGTTACTTTACCTCTCCGAACTACACTTACTTAGCTGGTAATTGGGAACCACCTAGTTTTTAGGATTGTTGTGAGGATAAGAAACTCTATAGGGATGGCCCTGAGCATGTTTGTGGTCAGGTCTATTTCTTGCCTTTCCCTGACTCTGGTCTGTAGGACAGGGGAATGGGATGATCCCCAGAGGCTCCTGGGTCAGCTGGCTTCCAGCTGGGCTCAGCCAGTGGGAAGCACTCTTAGGAGATTGCCGGGTAGGAGGAAGAGAGAAGCCAGTGTTTTCCTCCTCCTGTCTCTGCCTCCACTGGGTTCTCAGGCAGTGGTTGTATCTCCTCTGTGATTTTGTGTTTTCAGCTCCTGCCACAGAAGTCCTCTTAGGTTCCAGCCTCCATTGGGTGAGCCCAGCTCTGGGCTCCAGTAACCCCACTTCTTCCATCTGTGCCTCCAGCCTAGAGGTGGGAGTTTCCTGCTATTTCTGACCTTTGGATTGCATTGCTGTCCCCTGGTACTCTTCTATTACTTGTTCAATTAGTTCAACAGAACCAATAGGAGATACACACACACATAGGTGCACACACACATGCATACATAGAGTTGGCTCACACAATTATGGATGCTGAGAAGACCCAGGATCTGTGGTTGCCAAACTGGAAACCCAAGAGAGCTTGTGGTGTATTCCCTGGTTGAGTCCCAAGGCCTGAGAACCAGGATTACTAATGGTGTCGGTTACAGCCTGAGTCCAAGTCCAGAGTCAGGAAGCTGTTGTTCCAGCTAGAAAACATTAGGCAGAGACAGCAAATTCTCCCTCATGCCACCTTTTTGTTCTAGTCAGGCCTTCAATGGGTTGGATGGGAACTACTCACATGGGGGAGGGCAATTTGCTTTACCCAGTCTATGGATTCAAGTGCTAAACTCATCCAGAAACACCCTCACAGACACACCCAGAATAACTTCTAACCAAATATCTGGGCACCCTGTGGCTCAGTCAAGTTGGCACAAAATTAGCCATTTTACTTGTATAACCAGTTTTCTACATTAATTCAATTTAAGTGATTTCTGTTTCCCTGGTTGGGCCTTGACTGATGCAGAGATGAAAAAAGATTTGGTTTTGACCTTGGTATTCAGCTTTGAATGGCTGAACAGCCAAATGCCTAGTTCAGTGTCATTTCTGGGATCTGTAAGGTTGTGAGTCATCAATGAGTGATCATTTATATAACAATAAGTAATGATATGAGATGGTATATTTTTGGATTCATTGTTACTATCTAAATATCCACTTTCAAATATAGGTAAGCTTTCTGAAAGTATTGTAGAGTGATTTTTTTTGGGGGGGGAGGGGGTAGAAACAGGGTCTTGCCATGTTGCCCAAGCTGGTCCTCAACTCCTGGCCTCAGCGATCCTCCCACTTCAGCCTCCAGAAATGCTGGGATTTCAGGTGTGAGCCACCGTGCCCAGCCGATTTTTTTTTTGTTTTAAAATTTTATCAATTGTTGGAAGCATAAATTGTTGTGAGAGTCAAGTGTTGCAATAATTAATTTTGATTATGAGAGTTAATTTGATTTACTAAATCATCTTAAATTTTTTCAATTGACAAATGGGGGACAGAGTTACAATTAATATAAATATTGAGAGTATTAGCTGGATAGTTTTAGGAAGAATATTATTTCCTTTCTGAGCCAAGCAATGCTTATAAAATTTAAATAATAATACAGAACAGAATAATAGAAATTAGATTATATCACAATTACAATATTTGTAGAACCTGCATTCATAATATTCAACAAAATAAACTTTAATAACTGCTTTTAATTTTTAGTTATATAATTCTATCTAGGAATTCTATCTAGGTCATGAGGATTTCAAGAAAATATTAGGGATTTTTTTTTATATACTGAGAGAATGAATTAGAAATGGAATGTCACCTTTGCTACCTCAAAATAGGAGGAAAAATTCTGAAGTTATATATGATGTTCATGATAAAACTGATTCAGATGTAATATAAGAATATAGGTATAAGGAAAAAAAGAAAATCCTAGAGAAAGATGAAGCAAGCCTCAAATATCTTGCTTTTCTCTTGACTTCAGTAGAGAGAGAGAGCATTTATTTAACATCACAAATTTGGCCGGGTGCAGTGGCTCATGCCTGTAATCCCAGCACTTTGGAAGGCCGAGAGGGGCTGATCACTTGAGGTCAGGAGTTCGAGACCAGCTTGGCCAGCATGGTGAAACCGTATCTCTGCTAAAAACACAAAAATTAGCCAGATGTGGTGATGGGTGCCAGTAGTCCAGCTACTCGGGAGGCTGAGGCGAGAGAACCACTTGAACCGGGGAGGTGGAGATTGCAGTGAGCCAAGATTGTGCCACTGCTCTCCAGCCTGGGCAACAGAGTGAAACTTGGTTAAAAAAAAAAAAAAACCCACCACCACCAGCAAAAAACAAACACAAATTTAGCTAAGAGGCCATGGGGCCACCCAGTCACTGACAGTTCTGAGAAATTTGTGTTTCTGCCCAAAGACATTGCATGTTCAAAATGTGACTACTGAAATGTAAATACAAAATGGTAAGGTTAAGGAAGTTCTAAAACGAAATGACAGCATTGTTCCTGTCTAGATTTGTGACCCCCTCCAGTCCCAGCTTTGCTTCCTTCTAGTTTGAAAGCATCCGCAGAGAGAGCCTTCTCCCTCGCCCCTCCCTGTCCCTGCCTTTGCTGGGTGCAGATCCTCTGGATCTGGAAGCAGCATCAGAATCTGAGCATCGTGAGTTGCTTAGCAGCAGCTGGAAGAGATATGAGACCCCAGCACGGACCAAGGCCTTCTGAGGCTTGGACAAATGCTTCCAAAACAAACTGTGAAGTCTTTATTTATTGGATGACTTTATTTGGTGCTTCTTAGGTGCCAAATATCTCACTACATATCTTTCCCCCATTATCTAATCCTACCACCCAGCAATCCATGAGATCATCCCTTTCTGCATTCCCATTTTACAAATGAGAAAACAGCCTCCCACAGGCAAAGTAATTTGCCCCAGGCCACCTGGCCTGTTGGTGGCAGAACTGGGACATGAACCCTGGCCCTTCTGACTGCAGAGCACATCCACTTAACTGCCCTGGTAGCATGCCTTCTCCCAGAATATTCCAGACCGTGCAGCCCAGCGTTGCCATTTTGCTGATAGAGAAAAGGAGAGGCATAGTTTCAAGGTCCCCACCCAGAAGGTCAGCAGCATTGTTGGTTTGAATTTCAAGTCTGAGCCTGGGGCATGCAGACCAAAGCCAAGTGCAGGGGAACAATATCTGCTTTGTGCATTCTCCATTCCTGGAAGCATCAGGCATGGGGTCCGTTGGGATAGATCCTGCAGGCTTTAGAGAGCTCTCCACCAGGGAAATAGTTACAGAAAAACAATCCATTTGGTGCCAGTTGGAGAGGAAAACGTGGGTTGCTTTTTAAATTTACCTTGTGAAATAGCTGCTGCTGGGAGGGAGCTATGGCCACGAGATCCCAGGGCTAAGAGCCAGGCACTTTGGCACTGGATCCCTCCCCTGGATAACATAGGGTGCTTGAGAACACTGTCTGGATGTTTCCTGTTGACACAACTTTGCAAAAACTCTCTGAGCATCTTCAAGCACATTCAGGAGTTGGGGCTTTTTGCTTCAAGACATGTTAATTACTTGGTGAACTGGCAGTGGGAGAGGCAGGGCGGGGCTAAGGGGACATCAGCAGTCTGGCTGGAATGAAATGGTCCAGATGTTGTTGCTGCCCCCAGCCGTGCTCTGATACGTCCGGCAAACATTCCAGGGTCAGTGCTGTCCAATGGAAACATAATGTGAGCCATGTATGTAATTTTGAATTTTTTAGCAGCCACATTAAAAAAGAGAAGGAAACTGGTAGAATTCATTTAAAAATAGATTTCATTTCATGTAATATATTCAAAATATTATCATTTCAACATGTAATCAGTATAAAAACTATTTTTTTTTTTTTTGAGATGGGATCTTGCTCTGTCACCCAGGCTGGAGGGCAGTGGCGTGATCTCGGCTCACTGCAGCCTCCAACTCCTGGGCTCAAGCGATCCTCCCACCTCAGCCTCCTGAATAGCTGGGACTACAGGCTCAAGCCACCATACCTGCTAATTTTTAATTTTTTTATTTTTTGTAGAGACAGAGTCTCACTATGTTGCCCAGGCTGGTCTCAAACTCCTGGCCTCAAGTAATCCTCCTGCCTTGGTCTTCCACAGTGCTGGGATTACAGGCATGAACCACTGTGCCTGGCCTGTAAAGCTATTAATGAGTATTTTATATTCTTTTTATGGCACTCAGTCTTGGACATCCAGTGTGCATACCTACAGCATGTTGCAGTGTGGACTAGCCACATTTCAAGTGCTCCGTGCTACAGGTGGTATTGCTTCTCTGCCTGTGGTGCAGCCCTTGCCATCCCTACCTGCTGCTCAAAGACCTTCTGTGGCTCCCGACTTGCCTAACCTGTTGGAGTCAGTCATATACTGCAGTGATTTGTGTTTTGGACTTCCTCTCTCTCCACCACCAAGAAAGGTGGGTACCTTTAAGGAAGAAAAAGAGTTTTTGTTATGGTGTCTGTTAGGGGCATTTATTACGTATCTACTGTGAGTGCAAAGGGAAGCCTTCCCGGCTTTGCCCTCAGAAGATTTGCTGAAAAATCAACTCACAAGAAGGCAGATTACTGAGAGAAAAGGCATACAAATTTATGACTACTGTGCACACAGTGAGAATCCCAGTGATTGCTCAGTGGGATACAGATGCTTATATACCCTGCTTTCTTAGGGGAAAGGGAGATGGGGAAGTGCGGGTGATTTTAGGGGGATAGTAAATGATTTTTCGGAGAATTCAATGGGCTTGAAGAACATACAATAGCCTGCGGCAAAATCAGTTGGGTCTGCAGGGCAAACAATGGTTTGTGACCAAAGTCTGTCCAGGTGTGTTGACAGTCTTTGGTCTTCCTTCCTGTGATATGGGTTCAGTTAGTGAAATTTCAGGGAAGGGATCAGAGGTAATTGTTTTCTTCTTTGGGCAAATAAGGGAGCTTCAGCCTGTGCTTTGGGAGAGGTAGAGAATTTAGAGACAGGAAGGTTGGGGAGGAAAAACAATTGCTGTCCTTCGTGGGTCTGTCCTGTCTTTATGCAGATCAGGAAAAGTCTCTTCTAGCATCTGTCTCTTTAGCAAAAGTCTGTTCTAGCATCTGAAGGCCTTCTAAGGGCCTTCAATACAAAACACTCATTATCCCAGGGAGCAATATTTCGGGGTGAAATTCTTCACACTCCTTTACTACTATGTCCTAGTTTTAAGTCCCTTGAGCTGAGTTAATTGTATTTTCCACAATAAATCTTACTGTGACACATGCCTGCATAAGACATTGTGTTAGGTGCTTTAAGTAATTTTCCTTTTTTTGAGATGGAGATTCTCTCTGTTGCTCAGGCTGGAGTGTAGTGGCATGATCTTGGCTCACTGCAATCCTGGGTTCAAGAGATTCTGCTATGTCAGCCTCTCTAGTAGCTGGGATTACAGGTGTGTACCACCATGCTGGGCAAATTTTTCTTCTTTCTTTTCTTTTTTTTCTTTTTCAGCAGAGATGAGTTTTCACCATGTTGCCAAGTTGGTCTTGAATACCTGACCTCAAGTGATCTGCCCACCTTGGCCTCCCAAAGTGCTGGGATTACAGGTGTTAGCCACCACGCCTGGCAGCTTTATGTAATTTTCTAATTCAATTATCAGTACAACTCCATGAGGTAGATATTTAATTTCCATTTTACAGATGGAAAATGGAGGCTAAGAGAGCTGAAGTTGAATCCAGATCTGCGGGACTCTAAGTTGCTCTTTTAGCGATGTTGTGCTGAGCCCGGACAGGTTTGGATTCTCAGAAAACATGTATTAACTGTCCTGACTGAGACAACAGTTTCTTGCCTCTTTCTTGGGATGAACAGCAGATACGTGGAGGCGGCAGAAGGCGCTGGGATGTCTACTGACTTGTGTGTCTTTCTTGGTCATCAGGAGGCAATATCAGCTTGGGCCCAGTGCTGAGAGCAGCCTCTTTGGGAACTGGGTTGAGCATAACCAGTGCTCTCAGCAGCCAGGCAACAAATTGGAAAGCCTCAGTCTGTGCCTGATAAATGCCCATGGGTTTCCCCTCCCCTCCCGGCATCAGGCTGATAACTGGTGCTCTGCCCCTCCGGCTTCCCGAGACACTGCTATTTACGTGATGCATGATTCACACTCATTTATTGCCAGAAAGTACGATGCTTTGCCTTGGTACTTTATTGAGAGCACAATAAAAATAAAGATGAGCTACTAATAAAATGTCAAAAGAAAATGTCAATTAGTATTACCAAAAAGAAAAAAAAAAGAGAGGCTGATGTTATTGTACATCCTCTCAGTGAATTCCCTCTAATTAGTCAAATAAATATGCAGTCCTCCCACTTGGGTGTGTGTTTGTTTGCTTTAAAACATTGTAATTACATCCCCCGCTTTGGAAACTTCTCGGAACCGGAACCTCCACACATGGGCTTTAGCTAGGACGACGTGAGCCAGCACTTTGGCTGGGATGAAACCCCATGCCTGTGTAAGTTACTGGGCTAAGCATTCAGAAGCAGGCTGTGTCTCACCCTGCCCTCACTCAAACTCCCACTGTGGCTCCCTAAGGCTGTGACGTCAACACCAATTCCACTTCATAAAATGCAAGGGAACTGGGCAGGGAGAGGTGAGTTCTGCATGATCTTGAGACAACCTCTAACCCCTCCATGCCTCTGTTTCCTCTTTGATGAAAGAAAGCAGTTCTAGCTGCTCCCAGCCACGAGGCAATCATGATTTCCATGGCCAACTACTGGCTCTCCCCATCCTTCCAACTTATCCATATTTCTCTCTTCCTGCAAGAAAACATTAGAACTTCAGTTGAAATTTAGTTTATATTGACTTCTTCTATTTTTGTATATATTTAATGTATATAAATCTATGCTAGGAATAGAGAACATGTATATGACAAAGAAATACATACGTTAGTGCTGTCTCCTGAAAAAACTTTTTATTAAAAAATCTGTGTTATTTACGGCCGGATATGGTGGTTCACGCCTGTAATCCCAGCACTTTGGGAGGCAGAGGTGGGTAGATCATTTGAGGTCAGGAGTTTGAGACCAGCCTGGTCTCTACTAAAAATACAAAAATTAGTTGAGTGTGGTGGCACACACCTGTAATCCCAGCTATTCAGGAGGCTGAGGCAGGAGAACCACTTGAACCTGGAAGATGAAGGTTGCAGTGAGCCGAGATCAGGCCACTGCACTCCAGCCTGGGTACAGAGTGAGACCCAGTCTCAGAAAAAAAAAAAAAAATCTGTGTGATTAAAAAAAAAAAAGGAGACAATTAGTTTACAGAATAAGGGCTATATACATATATATATATATATATTTATTATTATTATTTTTTGAGATGGAGTTTCACTCTTCTTGCCCAGGCTGGAGTGCAGTGGCATGATCTCGGCTCACTGCAACCTCTGTCTCCCAAGTTCAAGCAATTCTCCTGCCTCAGCCGCCTGAGTAGCTGGGATTACAGGCACCCACCACCACGCCTGGCTAATTTTTTATTTTTAGCAGAGACGGGGTTTCACCAAATTGGCCAGGCTGGTCTGGAACTCCTGACCTCAGGTGATCCACCCGCCTCGGCCTCCCAAAGTGCTGGGATTACAGGCATGAGCCACTGTGCCCTGCCACAAGGACAATATAGATGAAATAAACTGGAGTGAGAAGACTGGCGTTAGGGTCCTAGTTGTTCCTCTTGCCAAGCGCACGGCCTAGGCAATGTTTGACCTTCCTTGTCCTAAAATGGGATTAATCTCATCTGGATGTTCTGTTTTAGGGTTATTCTGAGAGCTGATTGACATATGCATGTGCAGATGTTTTATAAACTGCATTCTCTACAGACTGAAGGGGCAAATATGATGGATTCCAAAGCTCCATGAAGTAGGAATTATTATCCTGTGAACAGCTCAGGAGGCAGCTTTGAAGAGGTGAGGTCTTGCTCAAGGTCCCACAGTGAGGGTGGGTTGGTGTCCAGGTGTGAGTCCAAAGCTCATGAACTTTCCACTGTGTCAGACCCTTTGCCATCTGCAGTCTGATCTTCAGCACTCATGCCTTATCCTGTGAGTCAGCTTGCCAATTTTCCCCGTATCTTGTTGCTGGCCTAGGAGAGATTTGCTCATTTAAGATGCCATTGACCTTATCTAATAAAAAGAATCAGGAACCAAGGAGTCTGTTTAATTCATTATTAAAGATCATTTCCTGTTATTATCTTCCCTATAGCAAAATTAGCTGTTAAGTCTCCTGTTAGCATAACCCAGCCAGTATTACTAGGAAATTAGGAAAAAAATCAGTTTAATGATATGTGCGCTGAGCCCAGGGAATTCCCCATCTTTGGCGCATATTAACATTATGCCTTAGAAGTCGAGGAAATGTTCCGTTAAGTGGAAAAAGAGTTGCAGAAATTTTACTTTTAAAAGTCAAGTAAAAAGTTACTTTTTTTTTTCCCAAGTCAAATTAATTTTTGTCTCAGGGCAAGAAAAAGTAAATTAAAAATCACATGCTGCCACTTCCTCGCAGGCCTCATTTCCTCCTGGGTTTCTATCCCTCTTGGCTGGAGTTTTGGGTTTCTCTGGCCCAGTTTGGGCCTTGGAGGACACCAGGCTTCAAGGGTTTCTGCTCCCGGGAACCTCTGGCCATGGCAGGGTGCGGCAGCCTGCTCGTCTTCCACCTGTTTTCCCTTTCAGGTCCTTCCCTTACTCCTGGGCAGTTGTTGGGGGTGAGGAGGGAGCAAGGACTGAGACCCCGATGATTCAGGGAGGTCCTGTGTTGCATGATGTGAAGTGTGGTTGACCCCTGGATAAGGGGTTGCTGGGACACTGATCACCCCTCCCTCCACTGGGCATTAAAATATCGGCTGACCAGGGGCTGGTGGCAGACTTTAACAGCCTCCAGCAGGCTCCCACAAAGGGCAGAAATCGTGCTGGTGTGACTGTAAGTGAGGTGCCTAGTTATGAGTTGGGTACCCAGGAAGTGAGGAGCTCTGGACAAAAGGAGCAGGCAACGAGCAGGTGTTTCATGGTCAGGGGAATACAGCACTTTAGAGCCCTGTGCTCACGTGTCTGAACCCATAGGGGTGCCTGGGTGTATGTGGGGGGAGACACAGCAGCCTGGCGTGGTCAATGAGTCATTGGGCTTGGAGTCCACAGACATGTGGTGGAATCCTAGCTCCATGTGGCCTCGAGAAAAATCACAAAACTGCTTTGGGACTCCATATTTTCAGCTGGAAGAGAGACATTCACCAACCTTTGCAGGTTGTTGTTTTACAAACTGCATTCTCTGCATAATGAAGGGCGCAAATATGTGGTGAAGGTGGCAGGTGATAACATTTCTGGAGGCTTCACCAGCATGGAACTCCGAGATCTCAGAACAGGCTGAGGGGACAGTGCTTGGCCAGGATCACAGGAAAGGGGAGGCACTTGCGGAGTCCCTTCTGTGTGCCTGAAACCCTGTTAGGCTTACAACACATTCGTTACAGGCTCATGGGTTCTTGCAACTCAGGGGATCTTGGGAAACCCAGTTAGGTGATCAACTCATCCCAGTTTGTCCAGAATTTTCTTGATTTTCTTAATATTAATAATAATAATTAATAGCACTGTACTATGACCTGGGAAACTTCCCATTTCTTGGCAAAGTGGTCACTTTGCTGGTCACCCTATAAATCTTTCTTGTTTTAAAGACTAGAGTCGGGGCAGAGACTATCTGGCCCAAAGTTATATGTTTAGGGACCCACTGACCTGTATTTGATATGAACAATGCTTTCTGGGCAAAGATAGAATCCAGCTCACCTCCTACCAGCTCAAGCAGGACCCACAAGCCACATACATGCATCCAAAGAGATGAAGTTTCCTTGGGCTCATTTCACCTGTTGGTATCTGACTTACAATTGTTCTCTGTTAACTCCGTTATCTTTAATTTGCAAGAATGCAGCCAACAGGAAACCTCTGGATGCTTTCTCTTTAATGAAACACAATTTGATTACAAATCATCAGAGTCCCCTGGCAGACAGCCTTTTTTGGAGGATTAGCCTGCTGTGGTCAAACCAGCATGATTTCTGCCATTTGTGGGAGTCCAGTGGGGGCTGCTGAAATCTCCCACCAGGGGAGGCGACCACCAGTCCCCCGTCAGCCCATGTGTTGATGCCAGCTGTTGAAAACACCCTCCCGCATGGCCCTGTGGATGAGGGGTGTTCTTTGTGGGTCCTTGGACACAGTGTGCCAGAAATGCCTTCCAGGTTCACCATACCATTTTGATTCAATGTGCAAGGTTTATTTTTTCTCATATCTACCAACAGACATTATCATGGTCAATGTCCAGCAGACCAGATATGGGGTGATCAATTGTTTGAAGGTAAAAGGCAAGAGCCATGAAGCCAAGTTACAAGAACATCTGTGTTTACTGGGACATTGGAGAGCCTCAGCTCATGGATATATAAGGCGACTTGGGCAGCGTCAGCCTTATAGGGCTGAAAGGCAACCCCCTGGGGCAGTATCCTTAATGCGGCAATTTATTAGACACGGTGAGAACAGGTCACACTGTTCCTGGGAGTGGAGTGGCATGATCATGGCTCACTGCAGCCTCAACCTCCTCCCCAGGCTCGGGTGATTCTCCCACCTTAGCCTCTCGAGTAGCTGCGACTACCGCTGGGGCCACCACGCCCAGCTAATTTTTGTATTTTTGGTAGAGACGGGGTTTCACCATGTTGCCCAGGCTGGTCTCAAACTCCTGGCCTCAAGCGATATGCCTGCCTCGGCCTCCCAACATGTTGGGATTACAGGCGTGATCTGGTTCTTTCTGATTGAGGGGTCTGTCTGGGCTCAGGAGGAGGGTCTTGTCTGCATAAGAAGATGGATGAAACTTTCTCAGTTCCTTCCTGACACCAACAAGAAGAAGCAGTGTGTAGCATAAGCACACGGAACACTGGTCAAAAGGACAGGTTCTAGTCCTCACCACACCGTGAACTGGGCAAGTCATTCTCTTCTCTGGTCCACTCAGTGTCTCCATTTGACATACTGGAGAATTGAATTTATCTGTCTCTAGGATCTTTCCCTTTCACCTCCTTCCATGGTTTTCTAGGTACCATCTCTTTATTTCTTACTCGCACACAATCTCACCTCTGCCTTCCAGCTAGAGTGCATGTTCCCGAGGCCAAGCATCTTCCCCGAATGCTCCCTAGTAAGTGCCTCACACATGTGGGATCAGAGCCTGTGGTTGCGTAGCAGTAAAATTAGCATTACCTGCAGGTGGGGGTGAGCGGTTTCACCCCATCCTCCAACTTCTTAGAGGAGAAAATATTTTAATGGTTGGAAACAACCTGGATCTACACAAAAGGGCATGCAAACAGCCACTTAAATTCTACGTGCACTTGGCACTGCAAAGATCAGAAAACTCCCATCAAGATAGAGGATAAGAAGAAAAAAAGCATGAGCACTTTGCTTTAATTTAACTCAAGATGACACCTCCATCATCCTGTGGTCTGTAGTCCCACGAGGGTCCCTGCTCCCTTTTGCACATGTGTGGCGTGTGTTCACACGGACTCTTCTACAGCTTTGCATCGCTGGGTTCACAGCATTCCTCCTCTCTCTCATTGATTCCACACATTCAGCCATAGCTGTTTGTGACTTCTCTCCTTCTGCAATCGTTTGAAAACAGTGTCAGAGCATGGCTCCTTTATCTTGCTGTGATTGGTTTATTTATTTATTTTTTTGAGATGGAGTCTTGCTGTGTTGCCCAGGCTGGAGTGCAGTGGCACGATCTCGGCTCACTGCAACCTCTGCCTCCTGGGTTCAAGTGATTCTCCTGTCTCAGCCTCCCGAGTAACTGGGATTATAGGCATGCACTACCACGCCTGGCTAATTTTTTGTATTTTCAGTAGAGACAGGTTTTCACCATGTTGGCCAGACTGCTCTCGAACTCCTGATCTCAAGTGATCCGCCCACCTTGGCCTCCCAAAGTGCTGGGATTACAGGCATGAGCCACAGTACCTGGCCATTGCTGCGACTGGTTCTAAGAGTCTTTCTGCCCTTCCTTCTCTCTTCCTGCTATGCTAACCCTGACTCAGATTTCTTGGGAAAGTTGCACAGGAATCATCTACTTTGCAGGGTTAGATATCAGCCTTGCCTTGAAAGGCTGAGCATCATAAACAGTAACACACAGTCTGTTTTCTCTCCCACACCCCCACACTCCCACACCTCATACTGAATATTTAAGAGGTTTTGAGCTTTGGGGAAAAGAAGGGAGGAGATGTTGAGGTGGAGGTGTTCCTTGATATGAGAAAGCCCATTTCCAGAGAATCAGAAGACTTGAATTCAATTCTGCTATCGGGGTCATGGGGAAGTCACTTTATCATCTGGGACTCAGTTTCCCCATATGAAAAATTAAGTCGTGAAAATAAGTAAACCATAAAGTCCATTTTAAACTCCAAAACAGAGAGAACCTCCCTCTCCTAAGACCTTACTTAGGGTGAGGTCCCATCAAGGTTCTTTATAACATGCCCCTTTTATTTATTTGAGATAGAATCTTGCCCTTGTTGCCCAAACTGGAGTGCAGTGGCACCATCTTAGCTCACTGCAGCCTTGAACTCCTGGGCTCAAGCAACCCTCCCACCTTAGCCTCCAGAATAGCTGGGACTATGGGCGTGTACCATGCCCAGCTATTTTTTTTTTTTCCGTAGAGATGGGGTCTCCCTATGTTGCCCAGGCTGGTCTCAAACTCCTGGCCTCAACTGATCCTCCTGCCTTGGCCTCCCAAAGTGCTGGGATTATAGGCACAAGCCAACCATCCCAGTCATGCACTCCATTTAATCCTCAAAATAGCCCTTTGAGGGCGGTGTTATTAGCCTCATTTTACAAGTGGGGCAACCAAGGTTCAGAGAGGTTAATGGACCTGCCCAGTGAAAAAGTTTATGAAGCCAGAGGCCAAATCCAGAATTTTCTAACTCCAGCACCCATGTTTCTAACTCTAGAGATTTTTCTAACTCTAGAGATTTTTCTAACTCTACCCTCTCAAATATGATGAGACTTTGGCGGTACTCTCAGGAAAACTGCTGAGAAAATGTTGCTTGATTTCCCTGCCCCCATTTGCACAATGGGTTCTATGTCATGGAGAACTTTCCTTTCAAAAAATTTCCAAAGGACAAGTGATGCATTATGTCTTCCATTTTTGGCAACTTCACACAATAACCTTAACAGCCTTCCATCTCCCAGGGATGGCATTTCAAGTATGCCTGGTCATGGAGTGCCTGTGGTTTAAAATTTTAATGGAAGACCCTTACACCCATCTGTCTTTATTCGCTGTTGCCCTGTCCCTGGCTTCCTGCTGGTCACTGAGCTCTGCAGGCCCCCCTTCCCCCAGCCCGTCTCCTCTTGCCATTGAGAGGGGCTGTTCTCCTTCCCGAGTGGAAAGCCCCTAATTCTTTTAGCACAGCCAATGGGCTCCATTGGGGCTTTCAAGCTTGCTGGCAATTTTGGATGTCAGTAGCTGGGAAAATCAAGCTTAATATTTGATGACATTACAAAGTCAGTTTGTTCTATTTTCATCCCAGATAGAGTGAAAAAGCAGAGTTCTCATCCGGAGACTCTCCCAAAAAAGTGGGAGACAGTTGGTCTGGGAGCCACAGCAGGTTGGCAGGGAGTACTGGGCAGGGAGTCAGCATGTGGATGCTCTGGTTTTGGCTTGACAGCCAACTAGCAGTTGGTCTTGGGCAAGTCATTCTCTCTCTGAGCTTTGACTTCCTCCTGAACAAATAAATGATCTCTCATACTGTAAGTACCCTGATTTAGGAATGGTGCGATCTTAAACACAAGATCAACTTGGAGAGGTGTTTCTATCCTCCATGCAAACTTTAGGAATGGCTAGAGTGTTTTGAGGGGCGGAGACAGAAAAGCAAGGAAGTGCCCTGGAGACCAGGTGAAGAAGACTGGAAAATGGGACTAGCTCTGTCTGCAGGATGTGCGAAAGGTTCAGGAGGCCCAGTCACTGTGCCAGGGTTCCAGGGTGGAGCCCAAGGCTTTGGGGACCTAGAGGGGAAGACAGGTGCTGGTGATGTGGGAAAAGTCAGTCTTCAGTTCCTGTGAGTCTTTGGTCTGATGCCCAAGGGAGGTGCTGGGTTCAATTGTCACCACCAGACTCGTGCCTGTCCTGTTTCTTCTGCTTCTGCAGCATCTGCACATGTGCCCACACAGGGTGTGCAATAAGACCATACAACCCCGTGCTCTGATCCCACACATGTGGAGTTGGGAGTTTACTGTGTGTCGAGCACAGTACCCAGTGCTTGCAGTTGCATGCTTTTCCACCTTTATCACAATACTAGGAAGTCAGTGCTACTCTCCACCCTATTTTGCAGTTACAGAAACTGAGGCCAGAGAGGCCAAGTGGCTTTCCCAAGACCACACAACTGGTCAAGGGTAGACTTGTACTTAACCCCATCTCACCCTAATCCATACCGATTTGCTTTCAACAAATTCTGAATCCTCTGCCTCATAGACCAAGTCAATTGGGCCGAGACCTGTTCCTGAATATGGCTTTCTTTTAATGCATGTCCAGGATCACTTTTCTCTGATCTAGAGTCTGGACCACCTCAGAGGACAAAGCAGAGTTGTCAGGGAGGTGTGGACAGGAGCAGGAATGATGTCAGATTACCAGCTGCTTGCAGGACAGTTGCTGGGTGGCTGTGGACTGACACGGCTCTTCTGCCGTTCTCACTTGTAGTTGTCAAGAATAACTTTAGACTGTGCTGGGAATGCAGTATCTTCTGACAAGGAGGAGTTGGCTGGAACAGCCTGGGCTCTGTACCTGTCCCTCAGATGTCCTTCGGTGCTTTAGCCCAGTGACTCATCAATCTCCCAGGTATAAAACCCAGGGTGGGCTTCTTTCTGGGGTCCCTCGGCTGCAGTACAAGTGGGGCATGCACAGATGAGACTCCGTCTGCCCTGGGAAGCCCTCCTGAGCCTTGGGGGACTGGCTTGTCATGAATCCTTGGCTTTAGTTGTCCCTTGTTGTGTATTTCTAATGAATAAACCTGTCTCATATAATTTGTGTGTATGAGTATTCTGTCTCATCTGACTCAGGACAGTAGTAAAAATGCAGCGTAAGATGCAGTGAGCTGGAGTGGTACCAGTGTACTGTGAATGCACTTCGTGCTGCCATGTTGGGGTTCAGAGCAGGCATCCATGTCTAGAGCTGCATATGGAGACCAAACAGAAAATAGAGGCAAAAGCCCTGTTGTAGGGACAGGGCCAACATGGCGGGAATTAGTGAAGTAGGATTTGGTGAACATAGGAGAGCAATGAAATCCCTAGAACAGAAAAAATCTGAAGTCCACAAAAGAAATCCCATTGAACTCCCTAGAGAAACCTGACATGTTATATTTTGACCCTGCCAGTCTCATTTGTTTCATGCAATTATTACCAGATTGAAGTTTGCTGGGAGATTCCAACTGACTTGGAAGTTGCTGGATTGATGGGAAGAGATCCTTCTAATCTTAGAAGAATTCTTGGAATGGCTCAGAAATAGACAGAACCTCAAGAAGCAGAGGGATTTAATTACACAGGAGCTGGGACTTCTAGATTATGACATTTATATGGTTTGGGTCTGTGTCCCCACCCAAATCACATGTCAAATTATAATCCCCAGTGTTGGAGGTGGAGCCTGGTGGGAGGTGATTGGATCATGTGGGTGGATTTTCTTTTTGGTGCTGTTCTCATGATAGTGAGTGAGTTATCACAAGGTCAGGTTGTTTAAAAGCGTTTAGCACCTTCCCACTTTCTCTCTTCCTTCTGTTCTAGCCATGTGAAGACATGCCTGTTTCCCCTTCACCTTCTGCCATGACTGTAAGTTTCCTGAGGCCTTCCCAGTCATGCTTCCTGTATAGCCTGTGGAAACATGTGCCAATTAAAACCTCTTTTCTTTATGAATTACCTAGTCTCAGGTATTTCTTTATAGCAGTGCAAGAATGGACAAATACAGACATCTTATGGAAAAAAGTTTATCAAGTGGAAAGCTCTATTGTGTACCCTCCTTGAAAATAGATGACCTGTTTTCTCATCTTTCTCTTAGCGTGCTGTGGTCTTCACATGCAGAAAGAGGAACAAGTTAAGTAGTGGTTGTCTTTGAATATTTTCCTATTGAATGGTTTCTGGCCTGGCTCAGTCCCCTTAACGTATCATCCTAAAGAAATAATGAAATATCTTTTCCTTACAAGGCTTTCTGAAGTATGACTTAAAAGTCAGAAACCACAAAAGAAAATATTAATAAATCCAATAACATTAAAATGGACTTAGCTAAATGCATCATAAACAAAATTAAAAAACAAACATCAAATTGGAAAGATGTTTGCAGGCTATGGCACAGAGGAACAGATGGTTTCTCTAATATATAAAGAGTTCCTACAAACTGATAAGAAAAGTGGACAAAGAATACAAAAAGTCCATAGAAAAGGAAGTAAAACTGCTTCTTAAGCATATGGAAATGTACTTAGTCTCACGAGTAAGAAACATAAATTTTAAAAAACATGTAGATAGGCTGGGTGCAGTGGCCCACGCCTGTAATCCCAGCACTTTGGGAGGCCACTGCAGGTGGATCATTTGAGGTCAGTTTGAAACCAGACTGGCTAACATGATGAAACCCCATCTCTACTAAAAACACAAAAATTAACCAGGCATGGTGGCAGGTGCCTATAATCCCAGCTACTAGGGAGGCTGAGGCAGGAGAATTGCTTGAATCTGGGAGGCAGAGTTTGAAGTGAGCCAAGATTGTGCCACTGTACTCCAGCCTGGGCAACAGAGCAAGACTCCCTCTCAAAAAAAAAAAAAAAAAAACCCAGAAAACTCCCGCAAAACATGGAGATAATCTTTTTCGTTTTTTCTGGGTGGCAAAGATTAAAAACTGAGAAAATGCCAAGATAGTGAGAGGTGTGTATGAGTGTGATATTGGTGGTAGCATAAATTGCTATAACTCTCTTGGGGGGGAATTTGGCAATATCTTACCAATATCCTGCCAATATCTTTCTTACTCATAAGTCAAAACTGTGATTGTTAAATCCACAAATGATAATGTTTTTCCACGTATATTGAAGTTTCTTAAATAGTGTTTTATAGAATAAGTTTTCCTAATACATCATTGAAGAGGTTTTCAGGAGCATAGTTTGAAAAATACTGACAGGTATAATGTAGGAAGTAGTTAGAATATATCTGAGAGCTACCAACACCATTCAGGTCTAGCTATGGTGATGTTTGCTGCCCCTCTTAAGAAGAGAAATCTTTCACAAACCTCCACCTTCATTTTCTCCTCTTGCAAATGGTTTTTGGTCAGGAGCATAAACGCCAGAGCTGCAAAAGTGATTCAAAACCTGAGAACTCCCCGGGGATAGTCTGTTCTCTCTGTAGCTGGGACAAGGAGATGGCAGGACTTGTCCCAAGAACATCCCTGATGTGCACCTTCTCTTCCCAAGATCCTCCCCGATGTGCAACGAAAGGCCACAGACTTATCTTGCAGCATTAATTAGGAGAGATGCAACATTTGGAGACAATCTGTTCAAGAAACCCTGCACAGGACATGTTTTCATCCTGGGCTCTGGGGCTGATATGTGCCAGTGGCCTAACTCCACACACCTCGATGGAATTCTCTGGCAGAACCTCTCCAAAATGTGTGGAAAAATCTGTTTCTCTGGGTTCTCCTTCTTTGCTTTAAGGTGAAACAGGCGACTTCCTTCACTGCCTTTCTCTGGGAGCACGATGAGCACTAATTACCCGCTCACTGCCAAGCTGGCACCTGGCATGAGCTGTCAGGAGCCTCCGGTCCCTTCCTGAAGCGTGCAGGTAAGTGAACACAAGCAGGAGAAGAACCGGTGAGCATGGCGGGGCCATGGATGGCGTCTGCTGGACTAGCCTCCTGCTTCTTCCTCTGTTGCTCCAAGTCCCCTGCAGGACTAGCTGGGGTCCCCCCATCTCCCCGTCCAACTGCTGTCCAGGGACCCGATGTCCCTTTGCTCACCAAGGAGGCTCGTGTCTTCTACTGAGGACAGCTGCCTTCAACCTTGGCTGCTCATTAAAACCATGCTTAAAAAAAAAACCTCCGCCACCAATGCCTGGATCTCACCCCCATGAATTCAGATTTACTGAAGCTGCTTACAAAGCTCCTGTGTGATTTTAATGTGTACCCATATTTTGATTATGGGATGACCACATACATCGGGATACTTTTGAGAGTGTGTTGGGGCACTATTAACCATTATTTTGGGACAGTTTGCATAACTGGTGCTGTCCTAGGCAGCCTGGGATGCATGGCTACCCAGCTCTAACCCTAAGAGATCCCTGAGAATTGTCTCCCAAGGACGTGATCATAGCTGAGTTTGTTTCCCCTTTGTGGATGAAAACATTGACAGTTTTACATCGTTGCAGATAACTATAGGGGGTATGTCATGAATTTGATTTTGAGAGCTATTATATTTCCGACAGCCACAATTCCCACTTCAGGTACCTCCTCTTTCCCCTCTTGAGAAGTGAAGAGAGTAATTCTCAGCCCCTGCTATTCTTTTTATAGCCCTGGAGAAACTCACACCTGGAAGACACCTTAGCAGTCACCTGGCTCCATCTTCCCTGTGATGCAACCATCCCTCGTGCAGCATCTTGGGCAAGGATGAGCAGAGAGCACTGGATTTGGACTCAGAAAGCCTTTCTGAGCCTTGGTTTCCTCATCAGTAAAATGTGAGTTATAGTACCAGCCTCAAAATGTTGCAGTAGGGATTATATAAGACCCTCTTCCAGCACATCTCGGGAGGAACACACAAAGCTAGGCGGACCACTGATCCACAGAGAGTGGAGTACAGACTCGTCCCCCCTCGCTGGGGAGACATGCCTCTTCCACGGGCAACCATTCACTCTGCTAATAGCATGTGTCTAATCGATGACAATCTCTTAATCCTCTTAGAAATGACAGATGGTAATTCCTACATTGTTTAGGAAGAACAGGATGACTATATCACACTTACACAACAGTTGTAATAAATGGAGTTCGTTATAAATATTAATCATCTTTTTACATAAGCTTGTTCCTTGAGAAGTGAAATAAGAAGTTGAGAGCATGCCTGCCTATTCTACAGGTGGAAAGATCGAGGTACCATGTGGTCTAAAATCTCCCAGCAGGAACTTCTACAAAAAGGGTGTCTTAGTCTGTTCTGACTGTTATAACAACGTACCATAAACTAGGTAGCTAGAAATTTATTTCTCATGGTTCTGGAGGCTGGGAAGTCTAAGATCAAGGTGTGGGCAGATTTAGTGTCTGGTGAGGGCCCCCTTCCTGGTTCATAGGTGGTGTCTGCTTGCTGTGTCCTCACATGGTGAAGGGAGAAGGCAGCTCTTTGGGGCTTTTCTTTTTTGAGACAGAGTCTCACTCTCTCACCCAGGCTGGAGTGCAGTGTCGAGATATCAGCTCACTGCAACCTCCACCTCGCAGGTTCAAGTGATTCTCCTGCCTCAGCCTCCCGAGTAGCTGGGATTACAGGCACCTGCCACCACACCTGGCTAATTTTTGTATTTTTAGTAGAGACGGGGTTTTGCCATGTTGGCCAGGGTGGTCTTGAACTCCTGACCTCAGGTGATCCGCCTGCCTCGGCCTCCCAAAGTGTTGGGATTACAGGCGACTGTGCCTGGCCTGGGGCTTCTTTTATATGGGCACTAATCTCATTCATGAGGGCCCGGCCTTTGACCTGATCAACTCCAAACAACCCCATCTCCCACTACCATCGCACTGATGACTAGTTTTCAACATATGAATTTTGGGGGGCACAAAAACATTCAGACCATAGTGGGGGAAGAGTATGATGTTTATTGAGAATCGTGGTGTCTGGCATTTCCACTTAATTATTTCATTACAACCTTTCAACAACCCTACAGGGCAGTTATCTCTGCATGTTGGTTGAGGAAATAGGCTCAGAGAGGTTGTGTAACTTGCCTAAGACCACCCAGCAAGGTGGCTAGCTGGGCTGTGAGTCTGATCCTGCCTGACTTCAAAGCTTAACCCCAGATCCCATTGGAGGGGATCATGCCGTTCAGGTCATGAGCATAATATCCAAATCTCTGGAATTTTCACACAATCACCAGTTTGGTCATATCCTTTTACATGTCCACCCTAGTAAAGACTTTTCAAGGAGATTTTGTGGCCTGAACATTTGGGTCAATGGCTTTTTAAGGTGACATCTTCCACCTTGGCTCTTACCTTGCTTCCATAAGCATTTATTGACACCTAGAGGCTGTTGAATTCTGTGGTCTACACCAGGGTGACAATGATGTCTGCAATATGGCCCCTGTCCTCAGAGAGCTTCCAATCTAGTAGGAGAGTCTGTCTTGGAGGCAGGAAATACACCGTGGAGTGAGAAATGTGCTAATAAGGTGGGTAATGGTGGGCAGAGTGCGGAGTTTGAAGGCTCACAGGCCCACAGCAAGGAGTATTCAACATTACACAGCAGATCAGGGAAGACAGCTTGGAGGAGGTAGTTTTTGAATCTGGGTTTGGAATAAGGTTCGGGTGGATAAGGAGAGAAGGAGCAGAGAGAAGAAGATGTGCAAAAGCATGGAAGTGCAGAAAGAGGCTTTGGGCTTGAGAAAGGCAAGTCACGTGGTACAGGGCAATGCTGAGGCTCAAGGGCAGGTGGGAGTCAGCTCCTAGGCTGCCAGGGCTCCGTTTGTTCTCACTACGATGGGCTCAGCCCACACGTTGGTTCTCCTGCTGCAATTCACACTCAGCATGCAAAGCTGGTGCAAGGTCCCATTGCCTCGTCTCTTCAAATTAGGCTAGAAAGGTGAAATGACTTCATTACTGTTGTCTTGCTGGTTGCCTCTTCTCTGAGGATCCCTCCTGCTGCATTCGTCTTGCTAGATTACCCGAAAAAGACAGCTTTTGCCCCTGCTGATGGGCCTCCCGGATCATTTTTTCTGCCATTCAACAACGACTCTGCCACGTTTTATTCTCCAGCAGACTTTTGCTATCTTCTAATAATTTTCTTCTAAAAAAGTTCACACTCATTAAAAAGGCCATGTCTGGAAATATATTATATATGTGTTTCTTCGGAAAAATAGGCCATCTTTAAATTATTATGCTGTTGATGTAAGCTGGATTTTATTAGCATTTCACCTGTGGTTTGGTGACAGACACAAGCTGGCTTGAAAACTGTTGAAACGGGATTCTTTGTTGATTAATTTGTTTTTCTTTCTCATGGTTCTGACACTTAGGAGATATTTAAATTGTATTTTACAACTTTGTGCAAAACCACTCTGAGTGTTAGAGATTTGTGTGGGCAGAATTTAGATGTTTTTAATGACGCAGTGGTGGAAGTCATATTTGAAATTCACAGAATCAGGCCGGGTGAGGTGGCTTACGCCTGTAATCCTAGCACTTTGGGAGGCTGAAGTGGGCGGATCACCTGAGGTCAGGAGTTCAGGACCAGCCTGGCCAACATGACAAAACCCCATCTCTACAAAAAATACAAAAATTAGCCGGGTGTGGCGGTGAACACCTGTAATCCCAGCTACTTGGGAGACTGAGGTGGGAGGATCACTTGAACCCGGGAGGCGGAGGTTGCGGTGAACTGAGCTCATGCCACTGCACTCCAGCCTGGGCAACAGAGGGAGACTCTGTCTAAGAAGAAGAAGAAAAAAAGAAATTCACAGAATCAAACACACCTGGAGGTGGAAGGACATCAGTGGTCCAGAGGTTCAATGCCTTGGTTGATGGCTGTTAGTGACAGACTGCTGCCATTGCTGATATATGGTAGATCAACTTCTGCTTGGATCTCTCCAGTGACAGGAAACTCACTACCTTAACATCAGCCCTGAATTATTCCTAGTGGGGCATGTTGAACGGTGTCACATAGGAGGTATCAAAGCCTCCATGTGCTTCAGTTTGAGCTCCAGAGTTAAGATGGCACAGCCCTCGGCCATGGTACCCAGGAGGCTGTTGGTTGTACCAGAGAGAACACATATTCACATGCAGAGGAAAGTGGCCTGGCCCGAAGCTACCTGACAGTGACTAGGAGGTCCCTGAAGCCTGCCTTAAGCAATAGACATGCAAATGCTCACGATCCAGGGGTCCAGGAACAAGACACAGACATCCCAGTGCGTGGTTTGTCCCAAGAAATATGCAGTGCACTCAGGGATGTGCAGACAGGGTATCTTGGAGGGATACCTGGTTAAGGTCATTGCCAGTCCTCAGAATGGAAAAGCTGGAGACTGGAAATCACCAAGTTCCCTGGATCACTCCTTCAACAAATGTTTGCCTGTAAGTTCTAGAGAGTAAATTATAGCAAAATGTTCTCATAGAATGTGGCCTCGGTCAAATGTTTTTGCTGTTGTCTTAAAATCAGGAGTTTAAACTGCTCTTGGGAGCTATTACAGATGCATTCCTGGTTGAAGGGGACTAGGAATTTGGTTGGGGTCCAGAGTCCTGGCTCCTGGGAAGACCATAAGAGATAAAGAGCTGTGTTCTCATCAGGGTCCCTCAGAGCTGCCTGGGATGCTTGTTAACCAAGTGGAGATTCAGAGGGGTTGGGTGGGGTTGGCCTCTGCAGTTTTAATAGGTTCCCCAGGAGATCCAGGTTTGACAAAGGCTGCCTTTCAGAGCATTGTCTTAACAAGGCACGTTTGTCCTGGGTGTGCTGCATGTCACAAAAGCACTGTGAAAGATGAAAAGAATTGCACCCATGTGACACGTGTGTGGAGGAGCTGGGGAGCTGTGCGGGCCATTGTGGGATCACTACATCCTGTAAATTGGTTGTGTTGCATCCGCTGGTCCTCTGTCCCTTCTCTGGTTTACAGAGAACTGTAGTGTCTGCGAATCCTCTTCTAAAGGGCTTAACTCCCTGCCAGGAGTCACTGGAAATAAATGCATCACCTCTTCCCACCCTGGCCTGCTCTCTGCTGGGACAAATCTCTTGTCTTGCCCACTGCTTCTACACTCTGTGAACAAATGCTGGGAACAGCTGAGAACATTCATTCCTTGCACCTAAAAACCCAGTCTGCCCATTTTCTATGTAGTACAGCCTCTGTCTGCTCCTGGCTATGGGTCAGACAGCTGTGACCTCCATTGTGCAGAACGTGGGCATCAGACAGAGTTTTGATTAGCAAGAAACGTGTCGTGCTTCCACGGAGCCCAGAGATGGTATGAATGAAGCTGGCTCTGAAGATATTGCCGGTGAGGTGTACCTTTCTCACTTTACCTTTCACATGCCTTTGGGAGAGCAGTACAGAAGCCCTCAGCTGTGGTAGGAGCTGCAGGTACTGACCCTGGGCTGGTGCTTCCTGCAGCGGCAGTGGCCAAGGGTGATGTCGCCGGGAATCCCACTGCAGCTTTGCACCCCTTTGCCTCCCTGGGAACCTGAGTGCAGCATTCCCAGTGAACATTTAAGAATCTCTTCTAGCCTCTCCTGACTTGCATCTTGACCCCTGCGTTAGCTAGTGAACTTGAGCACGTGGCTTCACCTTTCTGAGCCTCAGTGTCCCCCTCTGCCAGGCCAGGCTGGCCCACCTCCCAGAGCCCTTGTGGAGGAAGGGTCTTTCTGCTCCCTCTTCCTTATCTCAAAGCAGTTTGTGCATCTTATTTCCTGCCAGTGAGGACAGGGCAAGATTTTGTTTATACTTGGGGTTCTTCACTGCACCTCGCTCAGATTCTGGCATTGTGGAAGAAACTGGTGATCCACAGGAAGCTCAAACCCACAAAGACCCAATGAATTAACTTCCAGGTGGGGTTAGGAGTCAGGGTGGGGATAGGTTGGTGCGGTCAAGCCTGTGTTCACACCTGTCTGAACTGACTTTTATGCTGGACCATCCTGTCTTGTGTCAAAATTGGCTGGGTGTGGTGCTCATGCCTGTAATCCCAGAACTTTGGGAGGCTAAGGTAGGAGGATCGCTTGAGCCTAGGAGTTCGAGATCAGTCTGGGCAACATAGCAAAACTCCATCTCTACCAAAAATGTTAATACGAAAATTAGCCGGGTGTGATGGTGTGCACCTGTAGTCCCAACTACTTGGGAGGCTGAGGTGGGAGGATGGCTTGAGCCCGGGAGGTGGAGGTTGCAGTGAGCTGAAATTGTGCAACTGCATTCCACCCTGGGCAACAGAGCCAGACCCTGTCTCAAAAAAAGAAATACCCACCAAAACCAAAATAATGAAGTTTCCTTCCCAGCTCTTGGTCCCCCTCCCTGGTGCTATCCTGGAATCTCGGGGCCCACTGGCTACCTGCACCTTCCAGGCTACCTGGAGCCTAATGAATGTTTTTATCCTGAGGACTTAGCTTTTTCCAGTTTTGAGCAAATACAGTTAAAACCAACTGGGTAATAACACAACAATGACCAGGGCCTTCTAAGACATTCAGGGAACCGACTTGATGTTTTAACCAATATTCTAATTTTGTTGTAATGAGCCCAACTTGCTGGTTAGATTAAAATGCTATTTCCTGATGCTCCATAAATGCAGTATTTATGCAATTGAGCCCAAATAAAATTACCGTTTACGTTGTCATCAAATGGGGAACTAGCTGCTGAGGACAGTTGAAATGCAATTTATGATTATGTAAATTAAGCTAGCTTCAGGACACTAATATGTAAATGAAACTTTCATTATTGTGAATCAAGATGCCATTAACCTTGAAAACTATATATAATTGTCACAAATATTCCTGAAAAAATAAAAAAAAGGGAACATCTCCAGTTTTGTGATTCCCTCTTTATGGGTCATGGGCCAGGTTGTCTGAAAGTTCAGTCCTGAGCACGGATGTTTAAGTTTTTTTTTTTTTTTTAAATTCTGTTGGTGTCTTTGTACTGCCTCATTGAGGTGGTTGGGACTCTGTGTTGAACCCAAACAAATGGTATTTGCGCTTTTAGTCTGGGTCCCTTCTTGCGTTTATTTCTCTGTAGAGAAATGATTTCTCCAGCACTTTCTTGCCAATATCTGTTGTTGAGACAAGTCTGATGCACAGGTGTGGGTTAGGAGATCTCATTAAAGCTCTGACTCTCTCACTAAGTGGATATGGAGCCTTACATCTATCCTGGCCTCTTCTGGGCCTCAGTTCTTTCATCTGTGAAGTGAGGATGCTAAGACATGTTATGCTAGTTAGGATGTTTTAGCTGTAAGTGGCAGATTCTGACTGTAGCTAACTTAAGCTAAAAAGGAATTTGTTGGGAGGAGATAGGTGGGAGAACGCACAAAAACAACAACAAAAAAGTGAAGCAATTTCCCTGAAAGGGCAAAGCCACAGCCTCTCTGGGAACTTAGCCAGCAGACCTCAGGCTGTCCCTGTTGGGATGAAGGGGCTAAATGGTTTGTTTATTTTAAATTATTGGGTTGCACCATTCAAGATAGAAATTCCTGGGATGGTCTGATCGGCCTCATTTGGGCCAGGTGTCCACCTCCTGCCTGGGAGAGGGGAGTCCTTGACCTGTAGCCCCATGAAAGCCACATGCGGAGGGGTGAGGAATGATTGACACAGGCAAAAGCAGCAGCTGCTTCACAGCATCTTCTTACCCATCATCGGTGTCTACATGCACGGCTGGGAAGTGACTGACAAGAGTCAGCTGGGAAGTGACAGAGCCAGGACTTGAATTCAGAGCTTCTGCTCCACCCCTCTAGGCTCTTCCATCCACAATCCATGGTTATGTAGAGATCTGAAATCCTCAAAGACCCAGTGAACTAACTTCCAGGTGGAGATAACTGTTGGGATGAGGTTGGGTTGCTGGGATCAGGCCTTTGTACATTCCTGTTTGAGTTGATTTTTATATGAGGTCATCCTGACTTGTGTCAAAATAATGAACACTTCCTTCTGCTCACTGTAGCTACTCCAGAAGGAAGTGGATGGGGCAGGGGATCCAGAGACCAGAGCTGGGGGCAGGGTAGGTTAAGACTCAGGATCCCAAAAGAGCCAGAGAGAAGAACAGAGGAGCTGGCTGGAGAACATCCAGGGCCCTGGCTGTGCCCTGGGCTGCCAACCTTGGGGTCAGGTGGGCTTCATCTCTACTGCAGGGTGGGCGGGGCCTGGTCTCACTGTGTGGCTAAGTGGGTCCAGTTGTGCTGGTGGAGAGCAGGGCACCAGGATGCTCATTCTGCCTCCAACACAACACCTGGATCAGCACCGCTCAACTTCGGCTGCACGTAAGAGTCATTTGGGGAGCATTTACATGCCTTGATCTCCTCATAGACCAATAGAATCAGGATAACTGAAAGCTCCCAGGTGATTCTCTATAGCCAGGGCTGAGAACTCTGTCTCTGGCTGCCACAGGGCAGCTGTAAACACGGCTGAGAACCTCAGGGTGCTCAAGACTTCCTTTCTTGGTGGTGACAGAGTCACTGCATCTTACCCCAATTACCCAGGTGATACGGCTAGGCTTTGTGTCCTCACTCAAATCTTATCTTGAATTATAATCCCCGTAATCCCCATGTGTCAAGGGAGAGGCCAGGTGGAGGTAATTGAATCCTGGTGGCGGTTTCCTTTACGCTGTTCTTGCGATAGTGAGTGAGTTCTCACGAGATCTGATGGTTTTATAAGGGGCTCTTCCCTCTTCACCCAGCACTTCTCCCTCCTGCCGCCTTGTGGAGAAAGTGTCTTGTTCTCCCCGTCCCATTCCACCATGATTGTGAGTTTCCTGAGGCCTCCCCAGCCATGCTCAACTGTGAGTCAATTAAACCTCTTTTCTTTATAAATTACCCAGTGTCAGGCAGTTCTTTATAGCAGCATGAAAACAAATTAATACGCCAGGCATAAGTGCAGGGTACATAAATCCCAGGCACAGGGCCCCGGCCGGACAAGGGGTAGAACATAGGACTCCCTGCCTCTAAGGACTTTTTGTTTTGTTTTGTTTTTAGACAGAGTCTCTGACGCCCAGGCTGGAGTGAGGGGTGCAATCTCAGCTCACTGCAAGCTCTGCCTCCCAGGTTCAAGCAATACTCCCCCCTCAGCCTCCTGAGTAGCTGGGATTAACAGGTGCCTGCCACCATGCCCAGCTAATTTTTGCATTTTTAGTAGAGACAGGATTTCACGATGTTGACCAGGGTGGTCTCAAACTCCTGACCTCAGGTGATCCACCTGCCTTGGCCTCCCAAAGTGCTGGGATTAAAGGTATGAGCCACTGTGCTTGGCCCCACCCTAGGCCATTCTTGAACCATGACAACCTCACTTTCCTAGCTAAGGGGTCACCATCTATTGGGCCCTTGGTTAGGGCAGGGCAATGAAGGGGGTGGGGAGTGGTAGGAGAGGTAGAGGAAAGAAGGCAGGTTGGAAGGGCCTGGAGGGAGGGAACTCATGTTTAAAAATAATCACCATAAGGTGGTGATAGCAGAACATTAAACCAAGTGCAGGCCCTGGGTGACAGCCCAGGTCAGTCCCATGTCAATGAAGCTGGCCTTGCCAGTTACTTTGGAGTTTCATGGCTTCCGTGAGCTGTAAGGTGGAGGGAGTCATGTCCAGATGATGCCAAGGCAGGAGAAATCACTTGAGCAGTTAGGTTGGTTCCCTCTGGGGTGGAACCCCAGCCAGGGTCACGCAAAAGGAGGAGTATATCACTGTGTAGTGGAGTTGGGGGCTGGGCAGCAGGATGTTTCAGACCATGTCCAGGGGATGAGTTCTGTGGGAGGAACAGGATCCAGGCTAGAGTGGGTGGGGAAGGGCCAGGGCCAGCAGGCTGAGCCTCAGAGCAGGTCTCCAGTCTCTGGGGGAAATGGCGTGAAAGGTGGGGAAACTGAGGTGGGAATGAGAGGTAAGAGGTCTGGGCATGCTAGGAGAGAGGGAGGAGCAGGGGCTGACATGACCCACGGTCGTGGGGCTGGTATGAGCGCCCCTGCTGGGTAGCACTGAAGGGACACCTGTGCTCCATGCCCCTCACACTGGGCTTAAGTCATGTCTGGGACCAGGCTGGGGAGGGTGCTAGGGACCCAAACTAAATGCATGATACACTAACGGGGATCCACCTACAACCTCCCTCCCACCAAACCCCAGCACCTTTCTTCCTGGGAGACTATGCTGAGCTTCCCTCCCTAGGCTGGCAGGCAGGCAGACAGCACAGGTGGCCCACGGACACCGAGGGAGAAGGGACAAGTCAACAGATGTGAGACTCAGATGTGGAAATAAGGTTTTGGAGAAGGGTCGTCTTGGCAAGACCATGAGAGACGACCCCGTCATCTGCAGCAGGAGGAGTAAGAGGTGCTCAGCTGGGCTCTGTCTGACTTTGAAGGAATGAAGGGAGGGAAGGAAGGGCAGGAAACCAGTGGATACTGAAGTCCAAAGGGAGGCAAGGGCTTTGACCAGCTCCCTTCAGTGCCACACCTTAGCACTTGTTGTCAGTTCCCTCGCCCGGCCCCTCACCAGAGTCACCATTTCCTGAGCACCTGCTTCTGTGTGTTTGTGCCTTTGCTTCCAACAGCCAGCACCTGCGTCTCCCCCAGCAGAGGGCTGCTCTCAGGCAGCCAGGGTGGGAACCTGGAGCTGCCTGGGAATTCACCCCCGACCCCATCACCAGCCTGGGTGTTCCTTAACCAAGGACTGATTCTCCTGGATGGGACATCTCTGAGGCTTGTCCTACACCAGTGTTTTCCAACCCCCTGGGGATCTTGTTAGATTCTGATTCTCGGTAGATTCTGATTTAGTAGGTCAGGGTGGACACCAACATTCTGGGTTTCTAAGAAACTCCAGGTGATGTGATGGTCACTGTAGGTCTACAGGCCACACAGAAACCTTGATACAGCATCTTTACCTGATCTTTCTTTCTGATTCCCTTTTCCCTCTACCCTACTGGTTTTCTTGGGAAACTTCCTACAAAATCACTTTGATCTAAATCCTCATCTCAGGGTCTGCTTCTGGGGAACCCAACCTAAGACACACACTGATCCTGTGAGATGGGTATTGTCATCCCCAGCTTGCAGATGAGGAAACAAAAGCTCAGAGAAGGAAAGGCCCATATGCAAGGTTGTACAGCCATTAAGTGGCAGAGAGGGGCTTCCACTGGGTCTGCGGGAATCTCAAACCCAGTCTCCACCTATTACACCATTTGTTCAATGGGCTTGCAACCAGGCATCCTCCACTGATGCTCATTCCCCTTGGCTGTGTCCAGAACTTTGTGGCATTGTGCTCTCTCTTTCCCAGCCTTGCAGCTTTGGAAACCAGCTGGGGGCAGGTGTAGACCACCCCACCTACCCCTTCTTAATCAAAGCTTCCAGGCCTAGAGCCCTGTCTTTGCTCAGTACAAAGCACAATGATCTCATTGCAATGCCAGCTCCATTATTCCAGACGCGGGGGACATGTCTAGGTGCCCCTTAAGCCTTGTCTCTTTTATTTTGGTCATAAGACAGTTAAGCAATGGGTTCTATGGAAACCATGAAACAAGGCTGAATGTCAGCATCAATGGAAAGTGTTTCCATCCTTTTATCCAAGCGATACAGAGCAGAGGCCACATGCTGTGCAGAAAGAAACGTTCTGTGTTCTCAAAGGGCTCCCGCAGCCCTGCCCCACAACGGCTGGGGAATGGCATGGGGCCCGTGACATCCTGTCACCTCCAAACAGCTCCTTTTCGTTCCTCAGTGCGGCACCTTGGCAGGCGATACTGCATCAACCTGTTCATAATTGTAAATGCCACCCAGTAGCCTTCCCGGCTGTGACTGTCTTAAAGATATAGATAAAAAAAGGGAACCAAATGCTGTTTTGCGTTCAGAGTAAACACACCTGTTTCCTAAAAACTTTTTTTAACTTTACACACTGAAAAGTAGGACATTTGTGGGATATTTTGGCTGCACTTTTCAGCCAGACTTCAGAGCCAGATTTCTTAAAGCTGGTTTCTCAAGCAGGGCTCCTTGGCAGGGGTGGGGTGGGCTTTGGGTCAAAGATTACACAGACCTGTTCTCTCTTGCTTCCACCTCCACCCCCAACAATGTTAACTCAATTGTTCAGATAAACTGAACATGTGCTTTGGTGGAAATAGCAAGTACAATGGGTGCAGTGAGGAGGGAGGGGACCCCAGCACAGGGGTGGGAAGGGAGAAGGCACATGATCGTACACTCCAGCCTGGGTGCCTCACCTCTCTTTGTATAAAGAACCACACTGGACTGGGCATGGTAGTTCGCACCTGTAATCCTAACATTTTGGGAGGCTGTGGCAGGATGATTGAGCCCAGGATTTTGAGATAAGCCTGGGCAGCATAGTAAGACCCCATCTCTAAAAAAAAAAAAAATTAAAACTTAGCTGGGCACAGTGGCATGTGCCTGTAGTCTCAGCTACTTGAGAGGCTGAGATGGGACGATTATTTGACCCCCAGGGGGTCAAGGCTGCAGTGACCATGGTTGTACCACTTCACTCCAGCCTGGGCAACAGAGCAAGACTCTGTGTCTTAAAAACAAAAAAAGGTGTGGCTTGGTTCCCATCTCCCCCAACCCTCTGTCTGAGGCTCACCTCTTGGTCACTTCTCAAGTGCGGAGCAGGGGCTCTGGAAGGAAGTAGTGTTTGTTCCCACCTCAGGGCTTTCACCCGTGGCTAAGTTCTCTTGGGCAAGTTCCCTAAACTCCCGAGTCAGTTTCCTCACCTCAGGTGGGCTCGCACAGACTGAAGGAGATCACATGCACATATCACTATGGACAGAACAGTCAGTCCTGCATAATCATTTGTCACCCTTGCAGTAGGTGTATGGCTGTCCCTCTCCAGAGTTTCAGATCAGGAGAAGCTGCAGGAAGGAGCTGGATGGCAGGGGCAGGTCGTGATGGATGAGTCAGAGCTTCCCAGGGGATGGAGGGTGGGGGCTGTTCTCCATGTAAAGCACATTAGTCCGTCATCAGGCACCTACCACCCCCACATTTATGTTTTTAGCACATACTTTGTATGCCAAACACTGTTCTGGTTCGGATGACAGCTCAGGCTGTTGACTCGCTCCTTGAACCCCATCCATGAGCTGCTAGGAGAAAAAGGGGAGGTTGATGGAGCTTAGGACTGCCCTCAGTCACTGGTGCAAAACCTGTGAGACCCACTTAGTAGAAGGTGGTTGGATCCAATTATGGGGTGATGTGGCACCTGGAGTGAGAAAAAGACCCAGATATGGAAGTGGGTCCTGTCACCATCACTCCCAGGGACTCGTGGGGGATTTGCATTTCCTATCCTTGTGACTTTAGGCTCTGCTGAACTGAAGTCCTGGTTCCCAGGGAATACAGCAAGGGTTCCCCTAAAATCACAGCCTTTGCCTGGTCACATTGGGCTCCTCTGTGCTGGTGCACCAGCTGCCAGAGAAAGGAGTTAAAATACTGGCAGGGGTAATGATTAGTTATCACAATGACTATCCCACGGAGGTAGAGTTGCTACACAGCTGGGGCAGGAAAGAGCATGTCTAGAATTCAGGGGATACCCTGGGGCCTCTCTTGGTGCCTGCAGTCCTGGAGATAGCCATGAACAAGCAGTGACAGGTACGGTACCAGGACATGGTACCTGGAACTCAGACCCTTTAGGAATGGAGTGGCAAGAGCCTGAATGAATAGAACTGCCCAGGGGGATTCTAGAAGGGGTGGCAGAGGATTGTATTAGCTTTCTAGGGCTGCCGTAACAAATTACCATAGACCAGGTGGCTTAAACAACAGATACAGTGTCTACAGTTCTGGAAGCTAGAAGTCCAAGATCAAGGTGTTGGCAGGGTTGGTTTCTTCTAAAGGCTTGTCAATGGCCATCTTGTCTCTATGTCTTCACATGGTCTTTCCTCTGTGCCCGTATGTGTCCAAAAGGACTATTCTTATAAAGACATTAGTCATATTGGATTAGGGACCAACCACCCTAATTGAGCTCATTTTACTTTGATAATTTCTTTCATGGCCCTGTCTCCAGATAGTCACATTCCGAGCTACTGGGGGTTAGGACTTCAACATACGAATTTGTTTTGGGAAACACTATAGCCTATAACAAGGAGGTTGATTATCTATCTATCTATCTATCTATCTATCTATCTATCTATCTATCTATCTATCTATCTATCTCTATCATCTATCTACCTATCTGTATTTGAGAGGGAGTCTTGCTCTGTCGCCCAGGCTGGAGTCCAATGGTATGATCTGGGCTCACTGCAACCTCTGCCTCCGCTTCCTGAGTAGCTGGGATTACAGGCACCTGCCACCACACCTGGCTAATTTTTGTATTTTAGTAGAGATGGGGTTTCACTATGTTGGCCAGGATGGTTTTGAACTCTTGATCTCAGGTGATCCACCCGCCTCGGCCTCTCAAAGTGCTGGGATTACAGGTGTGAGCCACTGCTCTGGGCCAATGATGAATATTAATGATAACCTCAGGACTAACTGTCCCAGCAAGAACTGTTCTAAATTTGTTTGAATTAACATGGACTCCAGCCTGGGTGCCTCGCCTTTCTTTGCATAAAGAACCACACTGGACCAGGTGTAGCAGCTCACACATGTAATCCTAACACTTGGGGAGGCTGAGGTAGGAGGATTACTTGAGCCTGGGAGTTCAAGACCAGCCTGGGTAACATAGTGAGATCCCGATTACAAAAAATAATAATAAAAAAAATAGCTAGGCTCAGTGGCGGGTGCAGGCTGAGGTGGGAGGATTCCCTCTGTTCTAAATTTCTTTGCTTATTTATGTATACAAGAAACTGTAACCTGTTATCACATTGAAAATCCAGTGAGAGTGAGCTTAATTTGGAGCATGGTTGGAGCTGAGTGGCCCAAGGGCTGGGCTGTGGCAGCCGCTCCCAGTGCAGTGCCGGTCCTCCACTGGTGCTCACTGTTCTTACGCACGTAGATGGCTTCTAGCGGCGAGCACCTGTGACTTCCCTTCCCAGGGTCTTCTGGGTCTTGCTCAGCTGGTGCTCAGGGCATGCAGGAAGTGCTGCGAAGTTGAGTGAGGCCCCTAGGAGCAGTCCTCAGCCAGCAAAGGATGAGAGTTAGTGAACAGATAATTAGCTTCCTCATCTTCAGCAAGGATGAAAGGGGGGCTCCACAATGTCTTCCAGAGGTCACCAGAGGGATTGGGCCCAGGAGCCCAGCGTGTGCCCTACTTATTAATATTCTCTCCGTGGGCTTTCTCTCCTTCCTGTCGACTTCCCCACTCCCCATCTGGGGCTTCTTGGGATCATTTCTTAAGTAAACGACTTGCATGTAAATCCTTGTGCCAAGGTCTGCTTCTAGACAGGAAGAGGAATGGGCTAGGTACAGTGGCTCATGCCTGTAATCCCAGCACTTTGGGAGGCTGAGGTGGGAGGATTGCCTGAAGCCTGGAGTTCAAGACCAGCCTGCGAAACAAAGTGAGACCCCATCTCTACAAAAAAAAAAAAAAAAAAAAAAATTAGCTAGATGCTGTGGCATGTGCCTGTAATCCTAGCTTCTCAGGAGGCGGAGACTGGAGGATTGCTGAGGCCAGGAGTTTGAGACCAGCCTGGGCAACATAGCAAGACCCTGTCTCTCCAAAAAAAGAAAAAAAAAACACCAAAAAATGGAATGAAACTGTATTTGAGTGCCTACTATTGGCAAAAATTTGTGCCAGGGTGTTCACATCCTCACTTCTTTAAATCCTGTGAGGATGACTTTGTCATTCCCATTTTACCACATCAGGAAACTAGGCTAAACAGACTTGCTGTGGACCCAGCATCCTGCCAGCAATTGATGGAGACTGGATTTGTTTTGGATGATGGGCTATCCCCAGTTCCCTAAGTACAGGCCACTGATGTCCTGGACTATCAGTGCAAGTTTCAGGCTTAGCAGTTATGTGGACAAGTGGCTTCTCCTCTCTGGGCCTCAGTTTCCCCACCTGTGAAATGCAAAGATAGAGCCATAACATCTCAGAAAGCCCTTCTGACTCTTGCAGTCAGGATGAGAATCCATAGGTGATAGCACTCCTGGGCCCCGTCCTCCCCTGCCACACAGCCAGGTCTCCCTGAGTTCTTCCAGATAAGGCCTTGGAGACCATCAGAGGGTTGACCTCTCAGCTGATCTCCTGCTCAGGTTTATTGACAGATGTTTAAGGGTTAGATGGATTATCTCCCTGCAACAAGACAGAAAACATAATTTTCCAAATGTCAGTTGACTCTCTAGGAAAAGCACATATTTTGGCTGCTCTGAAATGTCATGGAGGGAAGTCAAAATTATTGGAATTCATTGATGAAACTGTAATCTTTCCCCATGTACTTTCCACAAATGCTATATAACTCTTTCTAGGAGGCAGTTTCTATAGATTTAATGAAGAGAATGAGGCAGGTAAGATGGAGGATGGCAGCAGATTAATGGTTGCTTGAAGGATTATGTGCAGATGGCAGTGGATTATGGATGGCAGGAAGTTGGCACAGATAGACCAAAGCTTTCTAGGCACCAGGCACTGCATTGGATACAAAACACATATGCCTCGAAGGAATCATCTCCGTTTCTGAGATGAGGCGTTTTAGATTCAGAGAGGCTAAGCCATCAGAACAAGGTCACACAGCAAGGTGGTGACAGAGTCAGGAGTTAGAACCTGGTCCAGTCATGAGGAGCAAAGGCTTTGGAGCAATGGGACGTGGATTTGAATTTGCTGCCCACTGATGTGTCATTGTGGGATCCTTGGCATGTTGCTTGGCCTCTTTGAGTTTCTTCAACTTAAATGTGGGATAACACCATTCTCAGTAGGCTGGGGTGTACAGCTGTTGATGCACCTTCAGGCATCAGTGCTCAGGATCTCACTGTGACATTATGCTGGCTACTAGAGAGCCTCTCCCCTCCAGGGTCCGTCCACTCCTAACCTTCTCACCCCACTCCCCTGCCCTGTAGGAAGGTAATTCTGGCTGGTGTTTCCCTGTGGGTTATTGACACTGGGAAGATAATGCTCCACATTATCCTTGCCCGTTAATCTCCTGTCTCTTTGGGATTTGCCACTACAGAAGTATATGCAGGTAGCTCCCACCAGATTCTGGTTTTTCTTTGTCATTTTCCCATTTTTTCCATCTTTTGGGCATCTTTGTTTTTTTCTGGAGTGGTCAGTGATGTCTGCTTGTCTCAGCACTTGAGGCTCTTGGGTCTTCACTCCCGCACAAGTTATCCAGCCCCACCACTCACATGGGACCTCCACTCTCTCTCTGTTGAGGTTATTGTCTAGACCACACCCCATCCTCACTCTGGCTTGGGGACCTGAGCTCTAGTTGAAGAGTGTTTGAAGGTTACTGACAACCATCGCTTCATCTATCTGCCATGGTGCCTGAGATCACACCATTAGAAAGTCACTTGTTTGGTTAAAGGTAAGGTGTCTTCTGTTAAAATGCAGCACTAGGTGGAAACGAAGTTCTATGAGCCCTCCATACCCTAGCAAGAGATGCTGCTAAGTAACAGGCTATAGCGTGGGTAAGATGCTGGGTCATTCCGATATTCTCCTTAGTGAGTGAGGAACTCTCACCTGTTCTCACAGCCTCAATCCTGAAATTTTCCCATTGTTGTGGGCTGGGCTGATGCTGCCTTTAATGTCAGCCATCAAGACACTCTGAAGTAGACAAATTTGATTTTCCCCCACCTATCTGAGGTGAGATGAGGAGGAATTTTAGAATTTTATCAGAAGCTTCAAGCTGTGGACCTAGGCTTGGGGGGAAATCCAGAAAAACCCAATGAGAGTCTATCAAAGGCCAGAAGGAACTAGTTTTTCTGAATGCTGATTCCTTAACCAACCTCTCATCTCTGATTGGTCTGGATGATATGACCAGATGGGGGGCTCCTTTGGGTGCAAATATGGGGGCTTAGTATCAAGAGCCATATGCATAGAGGATGCAGCTAAAGGGAAAAATAAAACCAAACAGAGCCCCAATCTCAGAAGACTCTGAGCCTCTCCCCACCCCCATTCTTTTGTAATAATGATAGCTAAAATTGTTGGGCACTTACCATATGCCAGGCAATGTTCTAAGTGGTTTATGTATATTAATGGATCTGCAAAATAACAATGAAATAACTCTTATTCTCTCCATTCTGCAGATGAGAAAACTGAGGCACAGACAGAGCGGGTGTGTAATTTTCTCTCGAGGTCTATTAAGTTGCAGAGCCAGAGTTCGAACCTAGGTGTCCCTGCTCCACGGGCTATGCACTTAACCATTGTATATTACTGCCTCTTACATGAGATAGATTTGCTTCCATGCTGACCCACAAGGTCCTCCATGCTAAGCACTTACGTCCCGGTTTTCAGCTAGGGAAACATTTTCTCTGCAGCCTCTGGCTCCACCCTGCATACTGCCCTCACACCAGTGTCTGCCTACTGCAGTCTTTGGAGAATTACCTCCGGCTCTTGCGGGGCAATGCCACACACACAGGAAGGCAAGGCCCTGGTGTTAGACAGATCTGGACGAATTTCCTAACTTCCAACAGCTTCATTTCTTTGGGAAAATTACCTCTGCTTCTCAAGCTCTCAGTTTCCTCAACTGTAAAATGATCACACACTTTTATAATGAGAAACTGAGAGTAGTGACGTGAAGGAAGGATACAAAGAGCTGTGACACATTACACCGAGGGTAATAATGTTGATATCTGGTATTAGGGTAGGGTAGATCAGGGATAGTGTTCCTGGAGAAGTGATGTATCAACCGAGATATAAATTTAAAAAAGTAATGCTTCATTGTGGTGAAAAACTCGAAGACTACAAAAGTTCACATAGTAAAAAGTCAATGTTGACTGTGTGCAGTGGCTCATGCCTGTGAGGCAAGAGGATGGCTTGAGGTCAGGAGTTTGAGACTAGCCTGGGCAACATAGTGAGACCCCGTCTCTACCAAAAATAAAAAAATCACTGGGCATAGTAGCTTGTACCGTTAGTTCTAGCTACTTGGAAGGCTGAGGTGGGAGGATTGCTTGAGCCCACAAGGTGCTTGAGGTTGCAGTGAGCTGTGATTGCACCACTGCACTCCAACCTGGGTGACAGAGCGAGACCCTGTCTCTAAAATAAATAAGTTTTTAATTTTTTTTTTTTTGAGACAGAGTCTCACTCTTGCCCAGGCTGGAGTGCAGAGGTACGATCTTGGCTCACTGCAACCGCTGCCTCCTAGGTTCAAGCGATTCTCCTGCCTCAGCCTCCCGAGTAGCTGGAATCACAGGCATGCGCCACCATATCTGGCTAATTTTTATATTTTTAGTAGAGACGAGGTTTCACCATGTTGGCCAGGCTGGTCTCAAACTCCTGACCTCAAGTAATCTGCCTGTCTTGGCCTCCCAAAGTGCTGGTATTACAGGCATGAGCCACTGTGCCCAGTCACTTTTTTAAAAAACATGAGTGTAGAAAGGCTACAGGGGAAAAAAACCCAAATGAAGAAAACCATCAACATCAGCAGCATAGTTTTTGAATGTCCTTAGATCCCTCAGAAACCAGATGAAGCAATTAGAGAACAAAACCAAAGGTACATGGGCAACATTTATAACAAAGTTAGCTACTAAGGTATCTTCACAAATCCCAAAACACGGTGGGGGAAAAAAAAAAAGTCACTGATAGCCACATGATCTGCACAGTATTAGCATCTGTGTGAGCAGAAGCAGCAGAAGAAATGGAGTCTTCGATAAACCTGAGTGCAGGGAAATCGCAAATTAGCCAATATTTACTGCAGATGGCAGGCAAATTAGAGAATCCAGCCAATTCTGGGAGAGATTTTGCTCAAACCTATAGAGGGATCATGCAAGGGAAGCCCTAGTGGGCTCTTAAAACTGATGGCCCAAGATCCCCTTCCAGGCAAGGCTCCCACATGCATGAGAAACGGCTGACTATGGAATCAAAACAGCCAGATGGGGATGGTAGAGACAAAGATAAAGTCCAGATAAGAGTGGGAAGACAGACTGGGTGTGGTGGCTCACGCCTGTAGTCCCAGCACTTTGGGAGGCCGAGTGGGGTGGATCACCAGGTCAGGAGTTCGAGACCAGCCTGGCCAACATGGTGAAACTCCATCTCTACTAAAAATACAAAAATTAGCCAGGCATGGTGGCAGGCGCCTGTAATCACAGCTACTCGGGAGGCTGAGTCAGGAGAATTGTTTGAACCCGGGAGGTGGAGGTTGCAGTGAGCCGAGATTGTGCCACTGCACTCCAACCTGGGCGACAGAGCGAGACTGTCTCAAAAAAAAAAAAAAAAAAAAAGGAAGAAAACAGGGCCAGGAAATCTCTGAGAGCAAGCCACATATTTTTGACCAGACAAAAACAACAGAAGAAGGAGTCCTGTGAAGTCTGTGTTTGTAACTTCTGAACAATGCCTCCTAGAAGTTCAGGAAAATTAGTTTTACATGAAAATAAGCCACAGGAAAGAAGACCGAAGTCGATCCAAAGTTTTCGTAAGAGAGCAAGAGAATAAGGAGCAGAATAGCATTTCTGCAGACAAAGAAGCCACAAAACAACAAAAGTATAACCTTCTATTTCAAATGTATGAAATACATTATAATACAATGTTTGAAAGAATGCCATAAATCAGAATGAGAAAAACTCAGAATCCAAGTGACAGAACTCACGAAAGAATCACATATTAAAAAAAAAAAGACTAAACTGAAAGGAATTGAAGAGAACGTCAACATTGTAAATGTCTTCATTGAAATAGATGTGAAAAGGAAAAAAAAAAATGAAAGACTAATGAAAATAGAAAAAAGAATTCAAGAGAAAGAGGCAAATATTAAAGATAAGCAAAGAAAATCCAATATGTAGACAGTAGGAGTCCCTGAAGAAGAAAACCAAAGCAAAAGAACAGAATAAATACGAAAACTATAAAACAAAACTTTCCTGAAATAAAATATGATTTAAAAACCCCATATTGAAAGAGCATACTCTAGTCCTGAGATATGGAAATAAAACAACTCCAAGATGTATCTCAGTAAAATTACTGAACCATAAAGAAAAAAAGTCCTGTAGTCATCTAGGCCCAAAGAACCAGTGATTTTAAAGGGTAACAAAATGAGATTGTCATGACAGTTTTAGAAAGTGATGCTTCATTACATAAGACAAAGGAGTAACATTAAATATACTTGAGGAAAAAATGTGTAAGCCAAGGATTTTATGCCCATCAACACTGATATTTAAGTATAAAAGGGAACAGACTATTACCTGTATGCAAGAACTCAAGAAATACAGTTCTTTTGAGTCTTTAAAGAGAAATCCATTGGCAAATGAACTTCAGATGGCCCAAACAACTAGAAAGACAACATAAGGACTAGTGGTAAGCATTAAACATATATTGAGATGGAATTTTGCTCTTGTTGCCCAGGCTGGAGTGCAATGGCGTGATCTTGGTTCACCGCAACCTCCGCCTACTGGGTTCAAGCGATTCTCCTGCCTCAGCCTCCTAAGTAGCTGGGATTACAGGCATGTGCCACCATGCCTGGCTAATTTTGTATTTTTAGCAGAGACGGGGTTCCTCCATGTTGGTCAGGCTGGTCTTGAACTCCCGACCTCAGGTGATCTGCCCTCCTTGGCCTCCCAAAGTGCTGGGACTACAGGCGTGAGCCACTGCACCGTGCCAATTTTTTTTTTTTTTTTCTTAAAGGGACGGAGAATAATCTGTAGTTGCTAAATGCTCTGACCATGTAAATAAATAAAAATGGGAGGAGAATAAGATCAAATGCAAAAACAATTTCTTTTTGACTTTCAGAAATCATATTGGTGGTGGTTGTATTAATGCTGTTATTCCGAAATTGTTATGTATGTAATGTGGGATGAAGCAAATGAATAATTATGAGATATTAAAATTCTATCATGTATCTTGAGAACTGTTATTCTTCGTGTGGAAGAAAGAAGATATGGATGCAATATAGAAGTGATTATACAGCAAGTCCACAGTCTTGAATTTAAATGGGAAGTGTCAGGCAGTATTCATATTATGGACATCTGTTCATATCATTTTATTTAGATTTAACTCATTCTTTCTACCGGCTGAAGAATATTATATAATTTTACACAATTGACTCAAGAAAAAAATATATTCTCCCCATTTTCACTATTTACAAATCATGTGGCACTGTATTTCTGAGTATAGGAGGGAATATTTTTGAATGAGAAAGTCTTAGAAATAAAATGCAGGGTCGAGGACTAAGTTTTTCAATAGATATTAGATAATTGCATTCCAAAAGCGTTGCGTGAATTTCAACTTCCACTGTGAATGGACGAGAGGACGATGTTTCCACACCCTCACCAACCTGTTTTCAGTCCTTTGAAAATATGGCTTTGGTATATATATTTTTATATATATTTTATATTTTATATAAATATTTTTATATATAATATAATTTTATATATAATATTATAATATAATATAAATATATAAATATATTTTATATTTATATATTTTTATATATATTATATATATTTTTAATTACTAAAGAGATTGAGAATCTTTAAACAAACTTATAGGCTATTTCTTTTGTGAATTACCTACTTGAAATTTGATCGTTTAAAGTTGAGTGCTTTTCTTTTCATTGTTTATTAGGCATTTTCAACATATTACAGCTATTTTTCCTTTTCCGGTTGTAAATATATTGCCTTTATCTGGTACTTCTTTCAACATGGAGTAGGTTTAAGGATTTTTTTTTTTTTTTTTTTTTTTTGACAGGGTTGCTGGAGTACAGTGGCACAATCTTGGCTCACTGCATCCTGTGACTTTGGGATCAAGCAATCCTCCCACCTCAGCCTCCCGAGTAGCTGGGACTACAGGCGCATGCAACGATGCCTGGCGAATTTTTGTATTTTTGGTGGAGATGGGGTTTTGCCATGTTGCCCAGGCTGGTAGAGGGTTTGTTTTTATGTAGCCAGATGTGTCAATTACTGTCCCCATTTTAATAGCTTCTGGGTTTTCTGTGACATTAAAAAAAATTAAAAGACAAAAAAGGCCTTTGAGTCTTAATAATTCTACATTTCTTTGTAGTGATTTTGCAGCTATATTTTTAAGCCACTGAAATTTTATTTTTATGTGCGGAGTGAGATAGTAATCTATAATACGTATGTTTATATCTATTAATCATCTCTTTCCAAAAGATCGCTGATTTTTTCAATACACTTTATTAAATAGTCTGTTTATTCCTGATTGATGTGAAAAGCCGTTTTCCACTCACTGAATTTTCATATGTAACAGGTGTTTTTTGTACTTCCTTCTCTTACGCTGATTTATGTTTGTTTATTTGCTGGTACCGTACTCTTTTGTTTTCATTAAAGATGAGGGGCAAGAAATACTCGGGAATACTTATATATATATTTCTTTCCTGTCACATATGTTAGTGGGCTGAGAGGCATCTGATAGCACTCAGCAAAGCAGACCTAGCAAGCAGCTGCCCTGTCAATTCCAGGTCCCCATCCGGCTGCTCCTTCTGACTTCCTGCTTGGCCTCTGGGGTCCCCTTGGTCTCCGTGTCTTAGTTATTTCTCTATCGGCTATGAAATAGCCTGAAGGGTGTTGCTGTATCCTAACCCCATCCTTACTAAATCTTTTAAATTATTTTAGATTAATATACATTTCAGTATCTGAAACTTGCTCTCAAGTTCCCTTCTGTTTTTTTTTTTTACATGGCATCTTTACTATTCTTGCACATTTGTTTTCCAAGTGACCTTAATGATCAATTCGTTCAGTTAAAATAACCATTGGGATTCCGATTAACATAGCATCATACTCATGAATTAATTTGGGGAAGAGTAAAGAAATACACAGTGTGTGTCTTCACATCCAATAATCTCTCATTTTAGGTCTTTTGAAAATGTCTTTTAGAACATTTTCATAGAAAGCACTTGTATTTGTCTTGTGAAACGTATTTTTAGATGCATTATAATTGCTGTGGATATTCTGAGTGTGCTTCTGCGTTCCACTATATTTTTCCCCACATATTTTACAACTAGTTTTTGCATATATAAAATTAAGCAATCCTATTTAAAAATATTTACCCCCAGAAGGCAGGAGGGAGAGTCCATTCCTATGGAGAGCTTGGGAGATGGGGCAGTTGAGGTGAGGGAGCAACTGCGTTGGAAAGGTCACAAGTGATTTTCTGCTGCTCTCTCACATCTGAAGCCTGGCTCTGTGACAAGGCGAGCCTCATTGCAAGATTTGTTGTTACCTTGCTTGAGCCTTGGGTACCAGGAAGTCAGCATGTCGGCTCATGTAGTGACCTTCCAGAATCTCCAGGCACCTGTGAGGTTTGCTTTAAAATGCCATAACTCCTTTTCCAAAGCCCCCTCCCATCGGCTCAGAGATGGGTTATCTCGGGGATTGCTGGAGGCTCAGAACGATCAGTGTCTATATGTATCACACACATGCAACATTTAATGTGTACTATATAGTCTCTTTTGATAAAACTTCTAAATATACTTTGCGGCAGGAGAGCTTAGATAGCTCCCATACCTTTAGATATTTTCAGGGGTTCTTAGAGAATTTACTGATTATCTATACCATGTTGTTAATTCCCTGTGGAAGTTGGTGCAAAATTGCACTGACATGGGTGGGATAAGACTGTGGGTAAAAGAAGCCATGGGGTCAGGATTTTTCAAGCGTATATGTGTCCTGCCTCTGGTTTTGGGGAAGACAGCACCCAGGGGGATTGAATCCACATACAGAGCCTTCAAAATTAATATGAGAGACTGTCTAACAAGTTGTACAATTTGGTTTAACTGATGAGTGACACATGGTTGTTTGTCAACTAAAAATATCTTGAAGACCTTTGAGCAAACCAAGGGAGACCTCTTTCATGTCGTGTCTCGCAAGCAGCTGTGCCCTGCCTTGGGTACACATAATTGCTGAAACTGATTCAGCAGCGCTGTAAGTGTTGATGCTGTCGTATTAATTTGTTCCATAAATCAACACATGCACTTGACAACCTTTAAAAATCTTGATCATCATGCATTTATTCTTTGTATTGTGAGGGAGGCTTATTGGCCTTTGATCCAAAGCAACTCATATTCATTAAACAAATATTTGGGGGTCAACAGATACCAAAGATGTAGGGCCCAGGACCCGTCCTCAAGGAGCTCACAGTCTAACGGGGAAATAGACGTATCAGCAAAAAAAGAAAAAGCAATTTCGTGTGATCAGCGCATAGAGTTAGGCATTGATGTAGTGTTGCCACGAGGATAGATTCATTTATTCAAAAAAGACTAAAGCTGGGTACAGTGGCTCACGCCTGTAATCCCAGCATTTTGGGAGTTGAGATGGGAGGATTGCTTGAGCCTAGGAGTTCGAGACCATCCTCATCAACATGGTGAAACCCTGTCCCTACAAAAAATAATCACACACCAGGGCCCATTGGGGGGTGGGGGACAAAGGGAGGGAGAGCATTAGGACAAATACCTAATGCATGTGGGGCTTAAAACCTAGATGACGGGTTGAGAGGTGCAGCAAACCACCATGGCACGTGTATACCTATGCAACAAACCTGTGTGTTCTGCACATGTATCCCAGAACTTAAAAAAAAAAAAAAAAAGATGTGGTGGCACATGCCCGTGATCTCAGTACTTGGGAAGCTGAGGTGGGAGGATCACTTGAGCCCAGAAGGTCAAGGGTGCAGTGAGCCATGATCATGCCACTGCACTCCAGCCTGAAAGACAGAGTGAGACTGTCTCAGAAAGAAAAAATAAAAGACTAAGACCTCCTAAGATAGAGGTGTGACCTCCACATACAGACAAACAGAGTGGCATGGTGACTGCTTCAGTGAACTCAGTATAGGAGCCAGAAACAAATGCAGAAACAGATTATAAATAGATACAAGTGGTGGCAATCTGAGGGGGTATGGTGGGGCAGGCCAGAGCAGGGAGGGGTCATTTCAGGTCGGGGAGGGGTCAGGAAGGACTTTACCTATGAGGTCTTGAAAGATGGGCCGGTGTTTATATCCCGGACAAGTGGAGAAGAGCATTCAAAGTGGTAGGAATAGTGTGTGCAAAGGCCCTGGGGTAGGGCAGGAAGACAGATTGTTCAGGACCAGGAAGCAGCATGGCATGGACTGAGCGTGGTGGGACGAGGCTGTGGTGAGAGGGACGGCCAGAGAATCAGGTGGAGGTCATATAATGGTTGGTTGTGAATCACCAGCCAAGGAGCCTGTCATTATCCCAAAACCTCATTCACAGTCGAGTCCTGGTTTTTCTTTTCCTCTGCTTTCTCCCTTTAGAAATGCCTGCCATGATTGTCTGCACACTATAAAACAATGCAAAGTCTCAAGCTTGAGAATGCTATACACATGAAATAATAAGACTTGAATTAGGCTTGATTGCTTGTTTTTGCATTTTTCGACTTATATATCTGTTCACTTGTTTGTCATATTTTAGTGTAGGCAACATCTATTGAGCGTGTAATGGTTAAGAGAGCAGCAGTGACCAGTGGTAATGGAACAGAATTATGTCACTTACCCAAAAGAGATTCCTTGCTGCTCCTGGAACTTGGAGGTTTCCGAGAAGATGACTAGTTACCTGCACCAGAAGACCTTTCTGTTAAATCTACCACTCTGGAAAAGAGGTGAGGATTTAAGTACCTCGAAGGTTCTTTCCAGTATTTGTTAACCTGAACTCTTACCCCACCAAAGGAGAGGTAGAGGCAATCAGGCCGAGCTTCACATTTGATCGCAATTCAATGTCCCTACAGCCTCTCAGTACAGCCTCTCAAAGAGATGGGTTGCCAGCCCCATCTTATGTTTGGATAAATTAAGCTATATGCTCTAAAGGGTGGCCCATGGTCCATGGCCAGCAGTGTTAGCATCACATGGGAGCTTGTTGAAAATGCAGAATACCAGGCCCCACTTTAGTCCTAGGCGGTCAGAATCTGCACACTAACAAGACGCCCCACCCCTCCAGCCCCCCTGTGATTCTGTGCTTAATAAAGTCAGTGAAGCATTGGCCCCTGGAAGATCCAGGTCAATCTGACTTCAAAGTTTCTCTTCTTTCCATGACCCAATGTTAGCTCTACTTTTGGCTACTGTGTCTATTCCTAAATACGTGGAGCAATTTTGGCCAGGAATGATGTTTAAGTCCTCAGAGAGTGCGTATTTCTACTTCTGATGTGAGTTCGGGGTTTTGTATGCTCATTATACTTTGAGATTGATCAGCATGGAAATATAGCATGAGAGTCCCAAATTTGTAAGGCTATGAGAAAGTCTTCATGGAAAATGGAGTAGAAAATTCTTCATTCTAACAGGTTTTCAGATGTTCTCTTATTAAAGAAAATTCTGATATTAAAACAGAAGCACCTCTATTTTACCAAAGCAATTTATTGGGCAATGTTTGCTAGCATTGCAAAGTATTTTCTACTTTAACTGCTGGTTGTGTTTATTCATTCATTAGTTTATTCATTTCACAAACATTTGTGCTATGTCCCGAAGGAGTAAGACAGGGTCGCCATCCTCAAGGAGGATCTGGAAGAGGAGACAAATAAAAAATAATACAACCGAAATTAACATGCAACAAATTACAACACTTCTGTGTGATGAACTTTATGCTGATCCCACTTCCAAACTTTTATTTCAGTACATGGATTATGTATCATGTGACTGTCACAACTTTTTGTTTGAAGGTGTTGTCACCTTAGTTATATTCTAGTTATCAACAAAGTGCTAGGGGATAGGGGCATAGTGTAGAGGAAGGGGTAGTTCTATTGGGGGCAGGGGGTGATGGAGGAGATGATGTTCATTCATTCATTCATCTGACAGACATTCATTGAGTCACATGCGAAGCTCGGTTCTAGGAAGATGAGGGCATTGGGAAATAGGAATGAATAAGACATCTTGGTTCCTGCTCTTGGTCTCCCAGGAAATATGTTGTTAAACATAAAATCACACAACAAATCAACTAATTTCAGTTGTGCTACATGTTTGGAGAAGTGCAAGGTTCTATGAGAGTATGTGATGGGAGAGGTGACCCAGTTGGAAGCATTAAGAAATGCTCCCTGGGGGCTCTGACTCGTGAGCCGAAACTTGAAGGAAGAATACTGAAGGGAGGTATCTTCCAGGTAGCAGGAGCAGCCAGTGCAAAGGCACAGGGGCACAAAGAAACTTAGTGCTTTCCTCCAAATGAAAACTCAATGTAGTTGGAAGAACAGGGGACATTCTAGATGTTAGATGTTATCCTTGCTCAGAATTTGTTTAAATAATAAGGTTTTTCTTGACCTTATGAATGGGAGAGTCGAGACAAAATAGAATGATGCCTGGCCCAGGAGACCACTTGCCAGTTATTTAATCACAAGGGTTGGCCCCAGTTTCCCCATCAGCCCAGTGGGGATTCCTGCCCCTGCTGTTTATTTCCAAGACATTATGGATGGAAAAGTGCTTAGAAACGTAATACAAATACTACCATATCATATGGTTCCCCCAACCCCCTTACCTCAGGGGAACATCTGTGGGTGAAGTGAGGTAAAGTGAATATGCTTGCTTTTGGCTTCCATGTTGAGAGACAGTGGTTAATTAAAAAGACTCAAGTTTTTCTTCTTAGGCACACAATAGCTTTTGGGGAAATGGCTGACTGTCCACAGCTGCATGTAAATTGCCCAACCGGAAGCAGCAGACAAAAAACTGATTATGACAGAGAGGCACCAGGCTTTTAGTGCTGAGCTGCCAGATGCTGTTAGCAAGTGGGAACAAAAGTGACATTGGCGAGTTGCCTGTAGAGAGGTCCCTTCCCACCTCATTGAAACCCATGGGCAGCACAATAGGGGTGAGCTTGGATGGGGTGAGGTTCAGGGCTGGGAACGGGCTGTTCCAACCACAGATCCAGACAATCTCCAGCATTGTGGAGGCATTGGGACAGCATTATTCTCAGAGCAGGGTTAGGTGGGAGCCAAAGGCAAGCAGTGTATGAATCAAGGTTGAACTTGGAACATTAGCAGTTGAGGTATGTGATGGGTTGAATTATGTCCCCCTAAAAAGATATGCTGAAGTTCTAACCCTTATACTTCAGATAGTGACCTTATTTGGAGTTAGGATCTTTACAGAGTAATCAAGTTAAAATGAGGTCATTGGGGTGAGCCCTAATCCAATATGACTGGTGTTCTTATAAAAGGAGTAATTTGAACACAGAGACAGACGTGTGCAGAGGTCATGTGAGTGATGCATCTACAAGCCAGGGACTGCCAAGTATTGCTGGCAAACACTAGATTCTTCTTAGAGTTGTTAGGAAAAGCATGGCCCTGCCAACACTTTGATTTTGGACTTCCAGCCTCCAGAATGGTGAGACTATACATTTCTGTTGTCTGAAGCCACTTTGTTACAGCAGCCCTGGGCAAAGAGTACAACCTCTCCAATAATACAAAGCATCATGTTTTTGATACAGATGGGGTGAGGCGATTATCCTCCCAGTGCCCTTGCCAATCATTCACATATTTACTGTATGCTGATTACTCCAGTCTGCACATGTGCCCACTCTGTCTGAGTCCTGCAAAAAGGAAATAGCCCAGAGGTGAGTAAAAGCAGATGCTTTGTAGTGTAACCTATACTACTTCCCCTAAGTTGGCTTCGGAATTAAAAAATTACCTTCTTTATACCAGACCTTGCTCTTGTTAATTGGACCTGCAAGTGGTAAGTGACTGAACCTGCACTTCAGTTACACAAGTAAAGCAGACCCAGACTAGATCTCAGCTCTGCTCCTCAAAGCTGTGCAGTCCAGGGCACGCAACTTCCCCAAGTCTCAGAGTTCATATCTGTAAAATGAGGATTATAACACCTCCCTCCTGGGTTGTTGTGGAGATTGAGAATATTCATGTGAAGTAATTAGCACTGTTCAACTATAAGAAGTGCTAAAAATCTATGATCGATGTTGATGATGATGATGATCCTATCCAGCAGCTGTTTCCTTCGGATCCAGGCATTTCATAGCCTGAAGATCCTAAGTTGTGACACAGACTTTAACTCCCAGAACTGAAACTCTAGCGCGTGGAGAATGGGCAAAGCTTGCCCTTAGCAAACTCCCATCTTCCTCTTGCCTTGACCAAGAGACTGGTTGGCATTTGCTGACTCTAAGCTTTTCCTAATCTCTGTGAAAAAAAAAAAACACACAAGAAACAAAACCAAAAAAAACCACAAAAAACAACTTGGGACCCAAATTTACTATATTAAAGGGGAAGTTAAGCTTGGGGACTGAGTCACCAATATTGTCTTCCTTTTGTTCTTAAACCCATAGTTATAATTTCACAATCCCATGTCAGCCTCATTTTCTCTACTCCCTCTTTTTATATGTTTATCTTATATAAAATGTAGATTTACTAAGTAGGAGACAATGCAAAATTGACTTTTTCTTTTCCTCTACTCCTTTTTACATGTAAAATGTAGATTTATGGGTGGGGTGGGGCTGGATGGGGGAGGGCTTAGCAGAGCCTCACAAGAATGTAACCATCTGCCTCACTGCCTATCCTCCCTCCCTATGTTCCCCCTCCTGCCTGTCTTTCCCCCTTTAAAGACTGAAGTTCCCAAAACCCCCTTTAGAAAAAGCAGAGATCACAGATGCTCCTGTGATTTGTGTTTTTTTTTCCAGGGTGCGTCCTTGGATAAATAAACCGTGAATCGATCGAGACTTGCTGCAGTTGCTTTTTGGTTTATACCTCTACACTCTGGACCCTGCTAGGGATCTCTTTCTCATAATTCCCATCTCCCTTGTCCTATCCAAAATCACAGTCTTTTAGATTATGGTTAATCTAAAAGGGGTGCCTAAGCTAGGAAAGCAATCTGATTTAAAAAACATATTCAAAGATACGAATAAATGGTAGCTCGTAATATTTTCTGGGGTTTTATCATTTTTTAAAAATAGAATTTCTTAACTTTGAGGAAGCTCTATGTGTTGGGGTGAATGGAAATATTTCTGTGATCTGGATTTGGGGGACAGTGCCCCTTCCTACTAAGTGGGCCCCAGAAAATAAACGCTAATATGTCAGCAATGTAATACTTTATTTTTGGAAGGTTGCCACTATGGCCTCTCCCATGCCGAGCCACTGGCTTGGCATAGTTTTCCATCTTCTTTGCAGGGTAGGAGGACTGCTTGAATTAACCACATCAGCTTGGCTCGCTAACTCGATATTCCCAGAACTTGACTTACTTATTACCACTCCTGGCATGTTGTTCCATCTGCTTTTTCTTTCTTTTACCATTACCATTCTAACGTTAAGTCAACCCCAAACAGGACTTATGACTGGAAAATGTGGGAAACATTAGTTATTGTCTCAAACCAGTAATGAAAGAGAATTCCTCCCAGGGTGAACTCTGGATTTGGCCCTGATCTTCCCAGACTCTCTGACTTTTCATCTGCGGCTCCTTCCACCTGGAATGTCCTTTCATGACCACCTCCTCCTCATCAACTTCTACTTATCTTTTAGGGTCCTGCTCCCCTGAATCGTCCTCTCGGAAGCCCTCTGTGACACTCCGTGTCCCTACTGTGTCACCTTGTGGTGTTCACGTATCTGTCTCTCCCTGCAGATCATGAGATTCTTGGGAAAGGGGACCGAGCTAATCCAAAGGCTCTGGCACATAGCTGGAATTTTTAATCACTGATGCACGAGTGGATAAATGGGTGGAAAGAGGCAGGAAGAGGTGGATGAATAATAGGTAGATTATTAAAGCATCTCTACCCTGCTTCAGTTGGGGCCGGAATTTACCTGCAGTTTTGTGTTACCTTTTAATGTTCAACACCTGTGGGTACTGGGCTGTTCACAGTCGGCATGAATTACATAGATAGATAAATACATTAGATCAAGCTTGTCTTACCCGCAGGCCATATGTGGCCTAAGACAGCTTTGAATGTGGCCCAACAAAATTCATAAACTTTCTTAAAACATCGTGAGGTTTGTTTGCGATTATTTCTTTTTTAGCTCATCAGCTATCATTAGTGTTAGTGTATTTGATGTATGGCCCAAGACAATTCTTCTTCCTCCAATGTGGCCCAGGAAAGCCAAAAGAGTGGACACCCCTGCATTAGATAGAGAGAGAGGGAGGCAATGCAATTAAACAACTTCTACTACGGTATGAACAACTAATAGTCCATTACCTTCCCTGATCTGATGTATTCCATTAATTGAATTGCTAAATTCCAAAGGAGATGGAAATGGGGGACAGGCCTCTGTGGGAACCATTTTTGAGGGCTACTTTGGTGGACAGCATCCCTTGGTCCTGCCTCTATCAGGAGTTCAGAGCTCGCTGCCCTGCACGTGTCCCTGCTCTGGGTCTGCATGGCTCACACCTCTGTGGTCCGCTCTCTCCTCCCTATCCTGTCCTCTTAGTTGGATATGACTCTTTTTCTGATTCAACCAGAGTGAGTCTCTGCAGGACCTCCTGGCTGGCAGGTGCTTGGACATGGCTGCAGCAGAGGATCAGAGAGCCCGGTGGAACATCCCCAGCTCACACAGGGCTGGAGAAAGGACATGGGCTCCTCCTAGTCCGATGCCCGGTCTTGGCCACTGGCTGGATGTTTGGAATGTGTTGCTCTGTTGCCACTTAGTGTGCAGCAGCTTTCAAACTGAGTCTTCTGTGCAGTCTTCTTTATTTTATGTGATTTCTTTTTTGGTCTCACTCTGTCGCCCAGGCTGGAGTGCTGTGGCATGATCTCAGCTCACTGCAGCCTCAATCTCCCAGGCTCAAGCAATCCTCCTACCTCAGCATCTTGAGTTGCTGGGACTACAGGTGCGTGCTACCAGACCTGGTTAGTTTTTTATTTTTTGTAAAAACAGGATCTCACTATGTTGCCCGGGCTGGTCTCACACTCCCGAGCTCAAGTAATTTTCCTGTCCTGGCCTCCCAAAGTGCTGGGATTACAGTTTTAAGCCACCGCACTCAGCCTTTGTGGTCTTACTTTCTTTATCCATTCAAGGTGAGTTATGATTGAGGCTGGAGAGTAAGGTGAATTTGCTCTATTGTCTGAGAAGAGAGCTGACCAGCAACAGGTTTTTATAAAATCCACAGTTCTTAAAGGAGAGAGCTCTATGATTCAGAAGTCCTGAAGATCAATGCTATACAAAACATTCATCTGCCATTGTCTGAAGGACAGGTGGAGGTGGTGGTGGCCTTTCTTCAGAGCTTATTATATTTGGAGACAGCCCCCACCTTCTATGTATAAAGAACCTCCATGGAAAACTGCAGGCTAGATTACTCTGACTCCCAGACTTGGAGGGATTTTCATTCACATTACAGAAACAGAGGCAACCTTCTAGGCATAAAAATACTTGGAAACTTGACAACCTTTGGTCAGGCCATCACTTCCTTCTCCAGGTCTCAGTTTTCTTATCTGTAGAATTGTTGCAATTATACCGTTGTACTTATCATGGAGCTATAAGGAACCAATGAGTTCATAAAAATTGTAAAATGTTAAATGCTAAGGTTTGATGGTCATTACTATGAACATAGCACAAACTATGTCAGAACACAGAAAATCTGCAAAGTGACCTGGGGCATTAATGGGGCCAATGACATTTATCCCCCGACATCTCTCTCTCCATAGTTGTCTGTCTCGGAGTCTTTGGGATGACGTCATAAGGAGGGGGCCAGGTAGTAGAACTGAAATTAGCATCTATTGACAGTTTTAGCACTTCTGGCAGGGAACATTCATGCGGGTTCTTCAGAGGTGTTTTTAGAATATGAAGCCCCTAAGTCTTGTGAGGAGGGCATTCCCGGTGTTCAAGGCCTTACAGGATCTTCTCAGGAGTCCCCACCCTCCACTTCCCATCTTTATAGTTACATCTTTCTCTTCTCTAGACTCACCCATCTGCTGCATTGAGGTTAAGTCTTCATCCTTCCAGTAACCCGTCTACCCGGGTCCTGTCTCCACATCCTGGATCATACTTTGTTTTTTTTTTCAGAGAGTAACAAGTTTTCCAAGTGTGAGGTTTTATCACAGTCAGAGGACCCAGGAAGTCCTGAATCCTGATCCCTAACAATCTTCTCTTCTGTGATGTCCAGGGGAGAAGTCTTTGCCCAGGACAATAAAAAATAAAGAGCAAAGTAGTTATGTTGCTAATGGGAGATTTAACTCTAAAAACTAAAGCAGGCTGGGCGCGGTGGCTCACGCTTACAGCTTGTGATCCCAGCACTTTGGGAGGCCAAGGCGGGCAGATCACCTGAGGTTAGGAGTTCAAGACCAGCCTGGCCAACATGGTGAAACTCCATCTCTACAAAAATACAAAAATTAACTGGGCATGATGGTGGTTGCCTGTAATCTCAGCTACTCAGGAGGCTGCGGTGGGAGAATCACTTGAACCTGGAAGGTGGAGATTGCAGTGAGCCGAGATGGCACCATTGCACTCCAGCCTGGGGCAACAGAGTGAGACTCCATTTCAAAAAAACAAAAAACCCAAAAACCAAAAGTAAAGCAGGTTTCCAGTGCACCAGGCTAGACACTGTGAAGGACTCTGGATAATTTAAGTTGACCCCAGGGACACCAGATTAGTCTGCTCTATCCGTGTGACTTAAGAGGAGACCCAGGTCTCAGCAGGGCTGCCTTGTTGAAAAAAAAAGACTGCACCCAGGATCCCTGGAAGAGAAGGTGTGAGAGCCTCAGGACAGGAGAGAGGGCCCCATTCCTGAAGGGGGCTGTCCCAGGCTGCCTACCCCAGCTCTCTGTCTGGGGTGGCACCTGAGTCTGCTACCTTGATAGAGAAGGCAGAATGAGGAAAAGAGACAGAAAGCCATGCCCTGTTCCAAGTCTTCCACTCTGGCTTCATGGATGAAAAAACAGGAGAGACCATATTCATATGGGTGTGATGTCATTTCCAGCCCAGTGAAACACTCTCCCTGACCTCTAACAATTTTTTAGTTACAAAAGTGAGTTTTAAATTAAGAATAAGAGATCTAACAAATCACTCATTTAAAAAAATGGATAAATATAAACATGATACAAATTCAGGAAAACAAGATAATTTTATTATTTTCTTGACACATCTCTCATATTTTTATCCTAGAGTCTTTGGTTTTATACTGTCATTGCCTCTTCATATGACAACAAATTTATGATGATTTTCCATAGAGAGAAAGATAATTCAGTTCTTCCTGTAGCATGATTGATTGAAATATATTTATGACGGATTTTTTAGAACAGTTTCTTTTAGCTTTGCTACTCTTTATTGGTTATACGCACATTTTTAGGAAAGTTTTCAAATTTAGAAAAGCATCTGTCAAATTTCTTTCACATAGGATCTCTTGCAGTTTCAGGGCATTTGAAATTGCTTATGCAGTGCTAATCTTTTAAAAATTTTTTAAAAGATAAGATATAATTCACATACCATAAAATTCACCCTTTTAAAGTGTATAATTTACAAACTTGTACAGCCATTACCACTATCTAATTCCAGAATGTTTTCATCACCCCAAAAAGAAACCCTGTATGCATTAGCAGTCACTTCCCATTCCCCTGGCCCCAGTCCCTAGTAACTACAATTCCCCTTTGCATCTCTGTGGATTTGCCTATTCTGAACATTTTGTATAAATGGAATCATACAATGTGTGGTCTTTTGTGTCTGGTTTCTTTCACTTAGTGCAATGATTTCAAGGTTCATCCTTGTACAATTTCACTCATTCATATAAATGAAGAAATCAGTACTTCGTTCATTTACGTGGCTAAGTGTGATTCCATTGCATTCGTATACCATATTCATATACCATATACATATACCATATACAAAATATGTTGACCTATTCATAAGTTTATGGGCATTTGGCTTGTTACATATTTTGGCTATTATGAATGCTGCTATGAATATTTGTGTATCCCTTTTTTGTGTGTGTGTGGACATATGTTTTCATCTCCGCTGGGTATGTATGTAGGAGTGGAATTGCTGGACCATATGGTAACTCTGTGTTTAACTTTTTGACCATGAACCTTTCTTAAACATGATGGGCAAGGATCCCTCTTTTCCTTGAAGGCAAGTTAAGGTTGGGGTTGGAGGTGTGGTGGGCTGGGGGAGGGAATGTTGCATACACAATAGAGGACTTCCAAAGCCCACTTCTTCCTTCTTTGATTGCCTAGATCAATGGAGGCCTGGCATTAGGGGCACATCAGGAAAAATAAACAGATTTATGGGTTGCATTTTAAAAGGTAGAAAATGAAAGTAATTTGATTTAGTCCTGTGAGAAAAAAATGCTTGCAATCATTTTGTTTACTTAGTATAGTGTAGTGCTGTCTGGATTGGCATCTCAGCTCCACTGCTAAGTAGCTATGGGCCTTGCCTACATTACCTAACCGCTCTGTTTTGGTATCGTCATCCAAATGGGAAATAGTAACACTGGCACTTTCCCTGTGAAGCTGTTGTGAGGCCCAAACATGATAATGCATGTAACACACTCAACAGGGTCTCTGACAAACACTTGGCCTGTGATAAACACTAGGAATTTAATTGGCCTTCTGTAGGAATGGAAACATGTCAATGAGGATATCTCCATAGTCTTTGGCCACTAAAGGGTTAATTTCTAGGGCATGTTTCAGAAGTAGCAGGCAAGACATGGCACACAAATGTATGAGTCTAACTCAATTTGCAGCCTAGACATCACAGAGCGTAGCCAGAGCTGGTAGACAGCAAGTGTGGCTTGGCATAAACCTCAATAAATATTTGAAGGTTCCTGGTCAATTTGTCCCTGAAATGCAGTGTGCAGGGTGTGAGGAGATTTTGTAAGGAAATGCTGGCTGCAGTTGTGAAATCCTCCCATGTATTTAGAAGCCTGGTTTTAGCTTCCTCTGAGGTCTTCTGTCTTCAGAAGTTTCCTCGCAAATTAAGATTTACCAAAGTAGGTTGCATTCAGAGAAAAGAAATTGGGCTATCTATCATCTGTACCCAATTTCTTTTGCCGAAAATCCTACCAATTTTTACCTGAGACAAAAATAACATTTTTTTCCTTTCTAGAAAGTAGAATGTATGAGTCATTTGGAGGGCAGAGAAAGAGTAGCAAAGTCCTAGAAATTTGCTCTATCATCTGTCTGTCTGTCTGTCTGTCTACCTACCTACCTACATACCTACCTACCTACCTATCATTTTTATCTTCTTATTCAATATATGGCCTCTTCTGTTTTCTATTCGTTCATCCAACTAACATCTCATCTACCCACTCTCCAATGTTTACCAACACTTATTGTATGCCAGGCATTGTTCAGGGAGATGGAATAAGATAAATAGGAAACACTTAGGAGAACGAGAAATTGCAATATAGAATATAAGAAATACAAAACGGAACTCTGAAAAATGTGTGTGCGTGTGTGTTTTTTTTTTTTTTTTTCAAGACGGAGTTTCACTCTTGTTGCCCAGGCTGGAATGCAATGGTGCGATCTGAGCTCATTGCAATCTCCGTCTCCTGGATTCAAGTGATTCTCCTGCCTCAGCCTCCTGGGTAGCTGGGATTACAGGCACCCGCCACTACACCCAGCTAATTTTTGTATTTTTAGTAGAGTGGGGTTTTTACCATGTTGGCCGGCTGGTCTTGAACTCCTGACCTCAGGTGATCTGCCTGCCTCGGCCTCCCAAAGTTATGGGATTACAGGCATGAGCCTGCCTGCCTTGTCTGAACTCTGAAAAATGTTGTAGAAAAATCTAGAGATGAGGTGATGTTTGGGTTTCAAGGATGAACAGAAGTTTAACAGTAGAAAATATGGAGAAGGTGATACCAGGTGGGGCAACTTGATTTTTGGAGATACAGAGGCATCCTCTGGGAGGCTGGGCAGAGGGTGTGAGATAGGGATTCCTGGAAGATGAGATTGGCTCAGCAATGTCTTGAATTCTATGCTAAGACATTTGGATTTTACCCTATAATCTTGTTAAACTAGGGAAGTTGTTTAAGCAGGTGAGTGATTACATTTTCAAAAGAGATGATGGGGCTGGTGGAGGGAAGAGATGGGGATTAAAAGTTTCTTTTAATCATTAAGCCTCTAATCAATAAGCAATCCACTGTGTTCCATGAGCCTTTAGTCAGATAATCTAGGCCATGACCCAGGACTGACATCATGTAAAACACACAGGAGTATACCTTATTTGTTTATGCTGCCTGGTAAATTTTATTATATTTCCTTCCTATTGCACTCAAGGACCCTGGGCTGTTCATTTTTTTTCTCTAGGGCCTCTTGCCCCATCATACACACATGCAAACACTTGAAACACATGCCGTAGAGACAGCCATTAGAATGTGACTTGATTTAATGTGGCTTCAAATACAAAAACAGGTAATACCATGTTTTATTTGCACTCTATGGTAAAAATGTAACTCTGTTCCTTATGACTGGTAGGTCTAAGAGGTGACTGCTACTTGTTTAGCAGTTACTCTGGTGAAAGGCCACAGGTCCCTGGCTGGGGAAATGATGAACAGAATACATTTTTGGTAGTGTATTGGGGTCCTTCTTCAAGGGCACCCAGCTTTCCCTTCATTCAAGGGGTTCTGGGTCTATAAACTGGCTCAAGTCTGGGAGCTGATTGAGGAACTATGATTCTCTGTTTTTATAATTCGAGTTAGACTTGTTCACTTAACCTGGAAGTTTCTGCTCCTATAGAACAAGGATTTAGTGGACTTCCTATTTCACATCTAGGAGCACTTCTAGAGCTATTCGGATTGTTGCTTTGCCTCTGCTATTCATTATGGTAATTATGCCCACCTGGCATTTTTTTTTCCGCTTTTGTGTGTTGCCACTTGGCCTCTGCCACATCAGATGCCAATTACAGATCCTCCTCAACTGGAGTTATCTGGATGTAACCCCACTGTAAGATGAAGATCACACTGAATGCATATCACTTTTTTTCCATTGTAAAGTCCAAAAATCCTCAGCTGAACCATTGTTAAGTTGGAGACCATCTGTATTCCTATTGCATTTAAGTTTTCTAATTGAGTGGCTGTGGTTCCCACTGAAAGGTCTGGCTTAGAGAGAGGAGCAGTCATGGAGCTCTTCAAGAATGCTGGGCTCCCCTTACAAGTTGATTTAACAAAGTGTTGGGGAAAGGTATGTCTTCTGGATCCTCCCAGTGTGGGTGAGTAGGTTTTAAGTAGGCCATCCCCTGTAGAGGGGTCACTGTATGGAGAAGGAATTGGTCCTGTGAGGGAGCCCCAGGCATGGCCATAAATCTGTCTCTAAGGATGAAGCACGTGGGTTTCCATCAGTGGACCTGGCCCTCTCCCTGTCAATCTGGGGAGATAAGCACACAAGAGATGTGGACCTGGAAGCATTCGTGAGCTTATTCATAGCTAGATCCAATATCTTCCAAGAGTAGCCATCATCTTTTGTTCAGATTCCACACATAACTTTCTGGTCACTAGTTGGATTTCCTTGGTCCCTTGGTAGTGAGACCGAGGCTCTTTGGGAACAGGCATGAGTGTTCTGGTGGTGGGGAGAATCTATTTCCTAGTGGAGTCAATGTTGTAGGAGTTGGGCCGGTGTGAAGGCCCTAATGGGAGCTGGTCACCTCGTACAGCTGCAGGTTGTTTCCCTGAACCCAGTAGCTGGTGGACCTCTCTGTACCTCTCATCCATCAGGCACCAGGTTATTGTCAATGGCCATCAGTTTAGTTGACTGCCTGAGCTGATATTTCTGTTCCCAAGGTAAGAGATGGCATTTACCCTTCAGATAAGAGCATCATTAGGAGCCTTTAGTAAATCAAAACCAAACTTATATGTTTGATCCTGGTGAAGAGATAAAATGGGCTTGTTTATGCTTGCTTTTCCAAAATATAATAAATATAATCATTGTCTTGATTTAGGGCTTTTTTTTAAAAAAAAAATAGCTGAAATCCACAATTGAGTTAATTTCATAAACTGAGAGTTGAAAACCTTCAAACTGACGATGCAGGTGCCTTCTACTGATTGGCAGTCCCTGATGGATGCGGGCCAGTGGGGTTCCCTAGGCTAAATCACCCAGGGTAGGGACTCTGTTTTTTATAATTCTGAATACCCCCACTTTCATCCCAGAGCCTAGGTTCTTGGGCACAGTCAGTGCTCAGTCAGTGAAGGTGACTCCAGTGACTCACTTTCCCAACACTCCAGGTCACCTGCACACTGAGCCATCTGGTAGCCTTGGTTGCCAAGGTTTTCACCTGGGCACGTGTCCCTCAAGAAGGGCACAGCTGCAGGAGCACCCGGGAAGTCCACTGCTTGGGTGAGCATCCAACACAGTCGCTCGAGATTCTTCAAATGCTCAGAGCCACTCAGGACTGGGAAGAGATAGATGTGCATAATTTGCCATGAGGAAACAAATCTTCCCAAGGGCGCCTGTTGATTTCTTCCTCTATTCTGGAAGATTTGTGTGGCCTTCCAAGAATTCAATGTCATCAATAGGCCTGGCAGAAACTTAGCTTTTCCCTGAATTTTGGAAGGTTATGTCTGCCATCCACACCACACGACACCACGTTTAGGTCTCTGCAGCCCCCTAAACCTAGTTCCTTCATGTTAGTATTGCATTTTAACAGTGATGTTAGCTGATTTTGTTGAACACTTAATGTGAGAGGAGTATTATTCTAATCACTGTATGTGCCCTGTGAGACAGAAGGTGTAATTGTCCCCATTTTACAGATAAGGAAAAGGACACCCAGAGAGATTAAGCAACTTGCCCGAGTAGTAATTGACACAGAGCACTTCCTGAGTATCAGATACTTTCCATTTTCCATGTACTGGATTCTTCACATTATTTAGTCTTTCATAATATAGGCACTATTATTATTTATGATTTTATTTATGAGGAAACTCGGGGGTAAACAGGTTAAGTAACTTGTTCAAGCTCACAGTGATGATGTATGGCAGGCTTGGACAGTCCCTTGGGGTGGGCTATCTCAAAATCATTCTCTCCTGCTTCTCAGGATGTATTTTGATGGGATAACTTGCTTATTTGCAGGCTTAGATATGTTGCTGAGTTTTTCTCTTTCAAAGCCTAGATGAATTGCCAAAAATGATTATTATGCTGTGTTCATAATTTATTTCCATTTCTGAAGCCAGTCTGCAGAAACTTAAAATATGTCAGACTGAGCTCTAAATGAGATTTCTACAACCTTTTTGGAATGTAATCTGGAATATCTATTAAAACAAATAACACACTTGTCTTTGTTGTTCAGCAAGCTCTCTTTGGGACATTCTCCGACAGAAACACAAGCACTAGGAAGATTAGTTATATGATTAAGGAAGTTCTTGCAGCATTGTTTATAATGACAAAAAGTGGGGAGAGTCTGACAGCTTATCACCAATGTGTGTGTGTGTGTGTGTGTGTGTGTGTGTTGCAGACAAACAGATTGACAAATTGTAGTTGGAATATTGTGCAGCTATGACCTATATTTTCTGACCTGGAATATAAGTAGGTGACAGGAGCAAGTAGCAGAAACACATGGATAGGAAACTCTCATTAAAAACAAACAGGCTGGGCGTGGTGGCTCCTTCCTGTAATCCCAGCACTTTGGGAGGCAGAGGCAGGTGGATCACCTGAGGTCAGGAGTTTGAGACTAGCCTGGCCAACATGGTGAAATCCTGTCTCTACTAAAAATACAAAAAATTAGCCAACTGTGGTGGCGGGTACCTGTAATCTCAGCTACTTGGGAGGCTGAGGCAGGAGAATTGCTTGAACCCAGGAGGCGGAGGTTGCAGGGAGCCAAGATGGTGTCGTTGCGCTCCAGCCTGGGCGATGGAGTGAGTCTCTGTCTCAGAAAACAAAACAAAACAAAAAACAAACAAACATGTGCCACACCTGTGGATATGAGTTATGATGCTCTGAGTCTTAGGAACAAGCAGAGGAGTGTGGAAAGACACACACCAGGCTGTTAACCTTCATTATCTGGGAGGTGAGGGTAATACAAGGGGAAGAATGATGTTGGGGGCCACTGCTAATTTTCTGTATTGCTTTAAAGGTAGTGGTGAAACACATTTACAAAAGTAAAAAATGAAGTATAATTTACATAGTAAATGCTCAGTTCAGGATGAATATGCACAGTCATACCTTACCTGTATGGTTTGATCAGTCTTGACAAATGCTTACCCCCATGTAGTTCACACCCCTATCAATATACAGGACGTGTCCATCATCTTGGAAAGCTGATTTGTGCCCCTGCTGGGCAATCCCTGCCACCCGCTCTCTCACAGAGAAGCACTATTCTCACTTCTTTCACCATAGGTTAGCTTTTCCTGTTCTAGAAATTCCTAAAAATGGAACCATATGGTGTGTACTCTTCTGTGTGTAGCTTCTTCTGCCCAATACAGTGTTTTTGATATTCATCCACATTGCTGATTTATCAGTAGTTTGTTCCTTTTTATTGCTGAGTAGTAGTCTTTTGTATGAGTATATCACAACTTGTTTTTCCATTCTTCTGTTAATGGACATTTGGTTGGTTTCCGGTTTTTGACTTATGTGGCTACTGGCCACAGGTAGATGGAGCACTTAGGGAAAATTTGCCATGTTTACGATAGTGAGTTTTTTGGTCCATGAACATGAGATATTTCTCTATTTATGTCTTTAACTTCTTTCACTGAAGTTTCATTTACAGTTCTTGCACATATTTTGTTAAATTTATCCCTATTTCATGTTTTTTGATATTACAATTATAATTTCTATTTTTTTTGTGGCTGGTTTATGGGAATACAATGTATCATTGTGTATTGAGCCTTGCAGCTGTGCTAGGTTTTAGCTTTTTACTTTTCAGTTCTATTTTTTTGTAGCTTCTTTAGGATTGTCTACATATGTTTATGTTACCTGAAAATAAATATAATTTGCTTCTATTTTCCCCCCAACCTGCATACCTTTTATTTCTTTTTCCTGCTTGGATGCACTAGTTAGGGCATCCAGCAAAGTGCTGAAGTGGTGGGAGTAGGCGTCCTGGCAGTGTTCTTGAGCTCAGGGAGAAAATATTCAGTCGCTCACCATTAAATATGATGATAACTGTAAGTTTTCTGTTGATAACCTGTATTCAGCTGAAAAAAGTTCATTTGTATTCTAAGTTTGCTGGAATTCTTTATCATAAATAAGTATTGGATTTTGTCAAACACTTTTTGTGTATCTATTGAGACATGTATAAGCTGTTTTCTCTTTAATCTGTTAATATTCTGAATTATATTGACGGTATTTGTAATCCTGGAATAAACTCTATTTGTCATGATATATTACCTTTTAAAAATTATATGTAAATTTTAAAGTATTCAATTTCCTAACATTTTATTAAATATTTTTGTGTCTGTGTCATGAGGGATATGGGTTGGGGTTTTCTTTTCTTCTAAAGCCTTTGGTATGATTTTGATATAGTAGCATTGGCCCCATAAAATGTGTTTGAAAGTGTTTTCTATTTTCCAAAAGAGTTTATGAATAATGGCATTATTTTTTTCTTATGTGTTTTACGCAATTCGACAGTGAAGCTATCTGGACCAAGAGGGCTTTTTTTTACGTGTGTGTGGGGGAAAGTTTTTGATAATAAATTTAATTTTTAATTTAGATATATGGCTGTTTATATTTTCTATTCTTTTATAAGTTTTGGTAATTTGTATTTTTTCGAGAAATTTGTCAATTTCATTAAGTCATTAAATTTAGTAGTATACATTTGTTTAGAATACTTCTTGTCCTTTTAATGCTTGTCATGTATGTAGTAATGTCTTCTCTTTCATTCCTGGCATTGTGAAATTTATGTTGTTGCATGGTATACATTTTCTCATCCTTTTATTGTCATTTTTCTTTATATTTAAAGTGAATCTCTTGTAAACATCATATAAGTGGATTTTACCTAAAAATATCCAATCTGACAATCTCTGCATTTCCATTTAACATAATTATTTGTATGATTGGGCTTAAACCCATCATCTTTCTATTTGTTTTCCGTTTGTCACCTTTGTTGTTCACTTTTCTCATTCTTTCCCGTATCTATACTTTTTTGCTAGTATTATGTCACTTACAAAATTATCACTTGTTGAATGATTTAAGAATCTTCTAGTAGTATACTTCTGTATAACTCTGATTCTTTATTCTACTTTTAAAAATACATTTTGCTTTTACATATGTTATATTCCCTGCAATAGAGGGTTAGTTTTTTTTTAAGCAATAAATTGCCTTTTAGAGAAATTAAGAGATATGAAAAAGGTCTTTTATATTTAGCCACGTCATGATCATAATTCTTTCATGCAGATTTGAGAGTTCATCTGATGTCATTTTCCTTCTGCTTGAATAACTTCCTAAAGAAATTGTTTTTCTTTCTAGAGCCAGGGCAATGTGGAGCTCACCTGTGTCTCCTTCTAGGTGATATCCATTGGACTGTTAATGAAAGTCTTGGGATTGTATTGGAAAGGGGGATTTTTATTATGTGTTTATTTTTAATTGACAAGTAAAAATTGTGTATACTGATGGTGTACTACATGACATCTTGATATATGTATATATGTATACATGATGAATGGCTAAATCAATCTCCTTAACATACGTGTTACCTCACATATTGATCAGTTATTGTGTTGAGAACACTTAAAACTTACTCTCAGTAATTTTCAAATACGAAACATACTGTTATTAATTCTAGTCACCAAAATGTAAGGACATCAAGCTCTCTTGAACTTATTTCTCCTGTCTAACTAAAATTTTGTGTCCTTTGATAACCATCTCCCTAATTTCCCCATCCCACAGTCCCTGGTAACCACTATTTTGCTCTGTTTCTTTGAGGTTGACATTTTTGCACTTCACATATAAGTGAAATCATGTGGTATTTGTCTTTCCATGACTGGCTTATTTTATTTAACATAATGTCCTCCAGGTTCATGCATGTTGTCACAAATGACAGGATTTACTTCTTTCTAACAGCTGTGTGGTATTCCATTGTGTATATATATCACAATTTCTTTATTCATTTATCCGTTGATGGACACTTTGGTTGATTCTATATCTTGGTTATTGTGAATTGTGTTGCAATGAACATGGTAGTGCAGATATCCCTTAAACATACCCAGATATATACCCAGAAGAAAGATTGCTGGGTCATATGGTAGTGCTATTTTTAATTTTTTGAGAAAACTCAATAGTGTTCTCCATAATGGCTGTACCATTCTACATTTCCGCCAACAATGTACAGTGGTTCCTTTTTCCTGATCTCCTTGCCAATGCTTATTATGTTTTGTCTTTTTGATAATAGTTATTCTAATAGATATAAAGTGATATCTCAATGGACTGCCAATTTACATGGGAAAGGGGCTCTTGCAGCTTGAACTATCTTCATGCTACCCACATTTCTGGGTCCTAGGATGCTGGTGGGCCCTGCTTCTGTAAGGGGCTGGCACCCTCAGCTTGGTGAAGAAAGAATTTCTTTGACCAGGAATCTCCGTGATGACTGATTATTTTGCCTCCTTCTCAACCACAGCTCTGAGGCTTCTGGGAAATTATTTTTAGGAAGCAAAAACTAGGCAGATGGGAGCCACCAATTTGATCACTGGGAATGGCTTCCTCAAGTTCTTAGTTTAGAATATTGGGCAGTCACACACTAGAAATAGCTCTTAGGGATTTTCCATGCTGGGTTCTGATTTTTAAAAATGGTACATGCAGTCCTTAAATTTGGGCTTGTAAGTTCAGCTGAACTCTTTCCAACACAATAGACTGCTTCTTGGCAGGGTTAAAAAAAAAATAGGCCTCTATCAAAACAGAGGTTCTTTGTGGAAAACCTAGGGTGCAGTGGTGAGAAACAATTGCGGCAGAATGACTTTATGCTGCAGAAATAGAAAAGAAGAACCACAATTAGACTGTGTTACCACCCACCCAGCCCTGCAGCAGGCAATAGTGAATTTTGCCAGATGAGAAATCTTAAACAGGGGGTTTTGGGGATGTCCAAACTGTAGTGTCTCAACATGACATTTTGTTTGCTTGGAGAGATGGCTGTGGTGGTTTGGTAAGTTTTCAAGATAAAGCAACGCTTAGATGATCACATTCTCAAGTCATGACTAAGAAGATTCAGGCTGTCTAAATAAAGGGAATCAGTCCTATTAAGTGGCCTCCAAATGTAATTAAGTTGCCAAGTCAGTAATTTCCTATATGTGGACATCTCATGCATGACTAACACCTTTGTTCTCCAATCAAAACACACTAAGAAAAGAAGAAAACAAACACAAAATGAGAGGGATATTTCAAAATGCACCCCTAAGAATTTAGCCTTGAACTCTGCATGCTTTATTACAAACTTGTACCTAAGTCAGATATTGCTGAGAAAGTCACCCATTTTGTTTTACAAGGTTGGCCAAATGCTAATCTTTCAAAGGCAGCAGGCTGTGCCCACTCATGAACTGAGATGGGAGAGTCTAAGTAAAATTCCTGAAGAATCAACCTGAGATGTGGAGGAACAAGGATTTGACCTTGGGCTGTCTGGCTTCGGGCCTGCACTGTTCTAGGCCCTACCACTGGTAACAAGGTCTCTTGCCATAGGAACAGTTGGTGGATATTGATTTTCTTGCAGTCATGGAGCAGCAGCCAGAGCTGGGGAGTGGTGTGTGCATGTTCCCTCCGCTGTTCAGGCCAAGGCAACCGGGAGGTGAAGCATGGGCGAAAGAAGCTATCCTGTGGCCGTGGCTCTGAGATAATGATAAACAGGGGTGAGAGGCAGCCCCCAGTCCACTGGGCTCCAAGAGGCTAGAATGGGCTCTTCCCAGCGCCAGCCTCCCCCAGAAGACAGCCAAGCTGGTGGGTTTGATTTCGGCAGGAGGTGAAACTAAGGGCCAGGCTGTTTACTGAGCTAGTCTCATGAAAGGAGTTGGATATTGGCAGAAATTTCAAATTCTGACTGCAGGACTGAGCTATTTATGTTGAAAACATTTGAATGACTTTTTCCCCCCTCTTCTTCCACAATGTAAGATGGGCACACTTCCAGGCTTGCCTCTGCACCCAGCCAGGCTCCAAAAGCTGCCTGGTGTTCTCTCTGCCTAAACTGCAACGAGCCTGACTGAATAAATGCCCCGGCAGAACTCCCTGAGTGCTCAAGTTTAATATGCACTTGACCTCTTTGTCTTTCAGAAATGAAATTTATTGAGTTTGGATTCCAGCGCCCCTAGCCCCCACTAACATCTAATTAACCAGACCACACTTTGACATCAAAAGTGCAGGAGAAAATGAGGAGATGTATTATGATGTTCTCTCTGCAGGAGCCCCAGGGGAGGGGCTTGGGAGCTGAGCCAGGGGTCTTCTGAAGTATCTGAGTTGGTGGTCTGTGGTTCTGCCAGAATGCAGGATAAGCAGGTCATCTGCCTTTGCTGCTTTCCTTTTATTCCCAACAAAGAGTGATTATCTTTCCTTTTGTTGTCACTTACTCTTCTTGGCCTGAATTTCCCAGGCTCTGAATCTGAGTTCTTATGCACCAAGAGACAAGGGGGCAGCCAAATGTGGCACCCCCACCCACCCCAATATTCTCCTATGACCTTGCTACTTTGCCTAGATCCCAACCATGAAAACCACTCCTTTTTCATCAGGGTACTGTGTCTGGAAAGCACCATGAAAGTACATCATCAGAGACAGGGTAATACATTAATAATCCATGAGAAGTGGAATCATGGCCATTGGAATAGAGTTTGAGAACTACTTATTTGATTTCCTGATTTTAGGAGGAAGCTGCAAAGATGGATAGAGGAGATGAAGGCAAAATTTGATGTTTGTCTAAAGCAGCTAAGAATGACTGCAGAAGCCTTCTTTTCTATTCTCCGACTCTTGGGTGGATGCTGTTCATGGTTTACCCTTGAGAAACAGGGTTTGTTACTGGAATGGGGCAGAATGGGGCTTCTGGGACATGTTGGAACTTCAGCTGCAGGAGATCATGGGGACAGTGCTGGGCAGGCCTGGGCAAGTCTTGGCTATGAAGCCTGAGCAAGCACTGCAGGACTAACCTAGGTAAAGGAGTGACAAGTTGACCAAATGCAGTGGCTAGAGGTTTGCGAGCACCTTGTATTTAATTCTAAGTTGTAGTGCTTCCCAAGAAGGCCCCATCTGGCAGGTAGAATAAAGCAGGAACAGGGTTTGGTATATGAACGTGAGGCCATGATTGTTTTGGAGATTTAAATGAGATAATACCCACAAGTCACTTAACCCAATGGCTAGCATACAGTATGTGCTCAATAAAGGGTTTTGATTATCCTTGTTGTTATTATCAGATAATGTGGATGGGGCAAAAGGAGACATTTCAGAACCTGGGTCAGAGGAGCTGAGAGAGGGAAGAATGGAGATGAAGGCAAAGCAAAGGGCAGCAAGGACTCAGAGAAGTCAGAGATGACTGTGGGTGAACACCAAATCATGCACTTACGGAGTCTCAAGTCCTGTCTGTCCTGGGAAGTAAAGGGAAGAGGCACACGGATGTGTGGCCTGTTGTTTGCCTCCAGCAAGCTCCATGTGGCCAGGGACCATTTCTGACTTGTTTATGGTTCTAGTGAGGGCATAGAGCACAGTGTGGGACACACAGCAAGAGCTGGTATCCTGCACATATCCTCTAACATTCACTATTTTAAGGCCACTTGATCTGCTTTCCAGTTGCTAGTTTCTACCTTTCTTTGCTTGAGGAATTTCTCAGGTTGCTGAAATCTGTTAAATACATTGACCCCCTGAGCGGAGGACCAGAAGTAGGAGAACTACACCACTGGGAAAGCAGTCTTCTACCATTGACTGAGTTTGTCAATACCCCAGCTCCTTCCCAGCTCTGGAGGCATAAGTCTAAAGCCCTGGCTATACACTGCCTCTCAGACCACAGGCGGACTTGACATCACACTCCTTGTTGGCTGCCTTCTCTTCCTTGACATCACACTCCTTGTTGGCTGCCTTCTCTTCCTTGACCTTTCTTCTCCTCTCCAGGTGTTTTTTTGCCTCCCAGATAAACTGCTGGCACTTGAATTCTTATCTGAGATCTGCTTCTGGGGGAACCCAAACTAAGTCCATGCTCCATAGCTGGTAGTTGAATGAATGAATGAATAAATGCATGAGGTGGGCCTACTCAGTGTTTGCAGTTTTGCCCTTCTCACTTGTCACCTCATTCCAGAAGTTTCTGGTGCACAGGGTGGCAAATATGGCATCCACAGACTCAGACACCCCAAGGTGTCCCAGGAACCCTCAACTTTGTCCCCAGCCCTTGCTCTTTCTTGTGTGATACTTCTTCTTTCCAGCATGATCAAAAGGAAAAGAAGATTTTTCTGCTGTAAAGCCCCCATTCTTGGACATTCTGCTTAGCGATCCATACTTGCATCAAGGAGGACCCTCCCTTCCCTCCTGTTTTTTCAGAGCCTGCTTCTCTTCATCACTCATTCTTAATGTTTCTTTAATAGAATCAGCCAAGAAACACACCAGACCGTTGTAGCTTTATCGCCAAGAAAGGTTGAAAAGATGGGATAACAGTATTTGTCATGCAAAACAAAAAGAGTCACATGCAGAGAGATGACCAAAGTGGACAGATAGAATCTGGGTGTCCAGGGAATCCAAGCTGCTGCTGAGGCCTTCCTCAGAGAAATTTGTTAAACAATCTCCAAGTCTTGTACAATTAGATGACAACATTTATTTGCAAATAGGAAGGGTGATGGTGACAGCCCCGTAATTTATGTCTTCAATAAGTGGCTCATGCCCAGCTTCAGAATGGATCCATTGCCATTCAATCTTGCCCCCGGTTTTCACATTTTTGCATTTATATTGGGGATGTAAGTGACAAAACAGAGCATGTGACAGGCCAAGTTGTTGTCGGCTTCATTCTCAGATTGCCGATAGTGCTGATTTTTGATAAGATAATTACTTCATTTTGTGCATGTTTCTTCTCTAATAGCAAATTGTGCAATATTGGGACTGTTTCTGGAGCATTTCTCCTCATACATTTGCAGAAGGAAGGAGTAGGTAGTTATTGCTTTGTTCCTTGAGGTTGGAAATTTCCCAGTTTGGCAGGGAAGATTCTAAAATCTCTTCACTGACAGAAACCTCTGAGTTCCTCTTATTAATTTCATATTCAAATGGTCAAATTATTTCCCTAGCATTGTCGTCTAACGTCACCTTTCTATTGGAGGGAACATACAATTTATTGTCCAAATGAGAATCTTTTTAAGGATGAGGGAACATTATTAATAATTATCCCAGGATGTGTAAATTGGTACCCATAAGGATGCTACCTTCTGTGCTTGTAAACTCCTAGGGATGGGGATCTTCTTTAACCTGACAAAGTATATATGTCAAAAACCTATAATATCTCATGCTTAATGGGTAAAAACACATTTTTCTTAAAATTAAGAAGGTCATCTATTCTTACCTTTTCTTTTCAATATGATATTGGAGGTCTTAGCCATGGTCTCATTCACAGTGAGAAAATATGAAACAGGAGGTATAGGGATTGGAAAGAAGAAGCAAAATTGCCATTTTCATGGACAATTATGATTGCCATATAGGAAACCTGAGAGACTCTAAAGATAATAATAGCATTAATAATAGAGTTCATTGTTTGTTGGATATCAGTATACAAAATAAGTTATAGTCTGTACACAAGACATTAAAACACTACGATAGCAGCAAAAATCTAACGTGCTTACAGATAAATGTAATAAAAGCTGTGTATGACTTTTATGAAAGAAAATTATAACATTTAAAGAAAATCTAAATAGATATACCATGTTCAAGGATATGTTGATTCAGTATTGAAAAGATGTTGGTCCTTCCAAGTTAGTTTACAAGTTCAATATGATTCAATATTGAAAAGATGTTGCCCCTTACTAAGTTAGCTTATAAGTTCAATACAATTCCAATAAAAATTTTAACAAAGTATGTGTGGAACTTTATAGACTTATTCTAAATTGGATCTGGAATAACCAAGGGCTGAGAATATCGAGGGCACTCTTGAAGTAGTATAAGGTGGGGATTCACTCTGCCAGGCACCAAGAATTGTTATAGAGCTATGCTAATTAAGAAGGTGTATTTTTATGGTGCTAGACAAATAGATGAATAGAACAGAAAAGAGAAGCCAGGCATACACCTACACAAACCTCCTAGTGACAGAGATGACAGCAGATCAACAAATGGCATGGGAACATTTAATTATCCATGCAGAAATAATCAGATTGCTAACTCATACACAAAAATAAATTCCAGGTAAATTAAACTCCTAAAATCAAAAAGCAAAGCTTTATAACCTTTAGATGAAAATTTATAAGGTATTCTCTTGATCTCAGTATAGGAAAAAAAAATATATTACCTTGGGTGCACTTACTTGGATTAATTATAATCTTTGGTTTGGGCATACTTTCACCATTTTTCCTGGCTTGTACTTGTTATAATTAGCTATTGTTAATAATGCAATAAGTGCCTATGAACCTATCGCCTAAAACAAAAACCAGAGCCTTGAGTCAGCAACCTGCTTCTAAAAGTATGGCCTCCCTACCCAGTCTCTTTGCTTCCACATCCCATTCTGAATCATTGTCTTTTCATGTAGTTTTATTCCATGTAAGTTTTTGTAAAAGTGTATGTTTTTAACTTAGTTGTTTTTAACTTTATAAAAAGGATATCAAACTATTCTTAATCTTCTGGGAATTTCTTTATTCACTTTGTATTATACTACTAAGTTTTGTTTCCGTATTATTGTGTCTCACTGTAGTTAATTTCTTTGACTGTTTTATAATAGTCCCTGTGTGAATATAGCACAGTTTGTTTGTCTGCTCTTCCAGTGATGAGCACTTGGTTGTTTCCAGGATGTTTACTTTTATAAACTATACTGTTATGAGCATTCTGTATAGTCTTCTGTTGTACACATGTAAGAGTTTATCTTGGGTATTCTTAAGGGTAGTGAAAGATTTGTTAATAAGATAAAAAAAGCATTGATTATTGGTAAGTTTGACTTTATTAAAATTAAGAACTTTTGTTCTGCAATAGATACTTTAAAGAAAGTGAGAAGATGAGTTATAAACTGGAGGCATATATTTGCAGTATGCACAGCCTAAAGAGGATTTGTATCAAAAATATAAATTAATTTTTATGAATCAAAAGGAAAATTACAACCAAATTAAAATAGGTAAGAGACATGGATCAACATTTTGAGCATAAGACTATATAGAAGGTCAATAAATACACAAAGAAGTTTAGCATAATCAGAGATCTGGGAAATGCAAATTAAGGCCCAATGAGATACTATTTTCATTCGTTCAATTGGCAAAAATTAAAAGTATAAAAATACCTAATACTAAAGAAGATCTGGGTCCACAGTATCTCTGGCACATTGCCTTACTGGAGTAATGATCAATAATTTTACTAAGGAACATTTATTTTCAACCTGTTATCAAAAATATCATTGAAAGTGAAGCACCAATAAGACTGGGAGGAGAAACTTGGAATCACATTGCCAACAATAGATCCAGGCCAGAATATGGAAAAATCAGCCACAAACCAACTAGAAGAAGACAAACATCATGGAAAAGTAGGCAAAAGATATGAACAGGAAAGAACACAAATGGCTAAGAAACAAATACTGCTCAAACTCACGAGTAATCAGGAAAAATGAAAATAAAAACTATAAGAAGATTGTTTCATGCTCACAAGACTAGCAAAAAAAAAAAAAAAGCAACAGTACCAAATATAATTGAGAATTTGGTACTACAGAGCTATCCTACATTGCTGTTGTAAGGGTAAATTAATAAAACCAATTGGGAGAAACATTTTCAAATTTCTTGAAAAATTGAACATGCATAAACATCTTTAGATATAAACCCTAGAGCAACTGTTACATGAATTCACACACATGTGCACGAAGGTACATGACCACAGTTTGTAATAGCCTCAAATTGAAACAACCTATATGCCCATCAATAGGAGAATGAATAAATTAGCTGAGTAATAGTCATAATGGAATACTCTAGAGCAGGGGTTGCCAAACCTTTTCCATAAATATAAAGATTTTAGGCTTTGCAGGCCATACAATCTGCCACAGCCACTCAATTCCACCATTGTAGCAGGAAAACAGCCATAGACTAAATACTTAAATGAATGTGCATGGATGTGTTCCAATAATTTTATTTACAAAAACAGGTGGCCATTTGGATTTGGCCCAGGGGCAAACTTCTCCTCTACAGAAATGAGAGTGAATCCACTAGAGTGACTTATATCAACATTGACGAATCCCACCAGTAGGAAGTTGAGTGAAAAAATAAGTTGCAGGTGAAATTATATGTATGATATTTGTTATGGACTGAACGTTTTCATTTTTCTCAAGTTTATATGTTGAAATATCACTCTGCAATGTGATGGTATGAGGAGGTGGGGCCTTTGGGAGGTAATCAGGATTAGATGAGATCGTGAGGGTATCATGCTTATGAATAGGCTTAGTGGCCTTCTAAGGGTCATGAGAGAGCATGCTTTTTTGCTCTTTTCCTACCATGTGAGGATACACATAGAAATCAGTAGTATGCAACCCAGAACAGGGACCTCACCAGAACCTGACCATGCTGGCATTCTGATTTTGGATTTCCAGCCTCCAGGACTGTGAGAAATAAATTTCTGTTATAAGCCACCGAGTCTATGACAATACCATTTACATAAAATTTTTAAAACATGCAAAAAATTACCAAATATTGCTTGAGGCATAAATGTATAAATAAAGTAAAATATAAAGAAATGTATGAGGATGATACACACTCAATTCAGGATAGGAGTTACATCTTGGAAGTGAAGGCAAGGTTGAAAATACAACTGGGGAGGGGGACCTGGGGACTTCAACTATATTTGTAAAATGTTCTTCCTCCTTTCCTCCCTTTCTCTCTCTCCCTTACTTCCTTCTCCTTCCTCCTCTTTCCTCCTCCTTCTTTCTCCTTTCTCCTTCCTTCCTTCCTTCCTTCCTTCCTCTCTGCCTTGCCTTGCCTGAGGCAGGGCTGTCACTCAGGCTGGAAAGCAGTGGCACGATCATAGCTCACTGCAACCTTGAACTCCTGGGCTCACCAGTCTTCCTGTCTCAGCCCCCTGAGTAGCTGGGACTGCAGGTACGCACCACTATGCCTGGCCAGGTTTGATTTCTTAAGCAGTAGAGTAGGTAGGTGAGTGATTGTTGTAGTATTTCCTTATGTTTTTTATGTATCTTAAATATTGCATAATGTATTTAAAAATAACACAAAATAAAAGAGACTTCCGTAGAGGAGATGGTTTCCATGTCATTTTATGGAATGAAATGTCCAAACTCCATGTGTCCATTTAAATCCTTTCCCTGTCCAAACTCATGAAACCCAGCTCAGGGTTCTTAGGCATGACAGTCTCCTCATCATATGATCCTTCTTTTTTTGTCTCCTTTGCTCTGAGATCAGGAGGTAAGAAGCAGATGGAACTTTCTGTGAATGTTTTCTGTTATAACTTCCTGGAACCACATTCTCCCATTTGTTCACACGGGTGTCAGCTGGGTGTAGCGGTTTGGGAAGCCAGGATAGATTCCAGGATGACTGAAATGGAGTGGACTCCAGCCTCTCTCAGGTGAAGGAGCCGCACCCCTAGAGGCTGTCACCTGACTCCTTAGCCACTCTCAGCACCACCATGGAGCAGACAGTGTGATGACTGGACATCCAAGTCCTTGGACTTCAGGCAAGTGGTTTGTCCTAAGGCCATGTCCTCACCTGAAAATCAGGAGTCACGGTTTCTGCTTCATGTTGCTCTTTGTGAACATGAAGACTTCGCCCATAAAGAACCCAGCAACCTTTCCCAACCCCAAATGTCTGAAGAGAGGAGGGTACAGCTTACATTTCGTTCAAAAATACACACTCCAATGACAAAGCACAGAGAAGATTAGTTCTTTCTTCTCTTTAGATTACTGCAATATGCCACTGAATTACATTTAATATTCGCCTTCTTTGGATTCCTTTGCTATTGATTCCAGAAATTGGTACTTGTAAAAGGCCATTGAAGGAAAGGGGGTGTGGCAGGAAGCACAAAATTTAATCATATTTCTTTCAGAGCTTCCTGCATCGGAGAGGGTTTGCTCATTTCTGCTGCCATCACAGTTCTTTCCTTTATTTCCTCCATGGTAAATGAGATCTTTTCTTCTCTCTTCTAAATGTTTACACTTTTGTCAGAAGTCACTGCCCTCATGATTGGTCTGTATATCTAGAATTACAGAATCGCAGTGTCAGAGGAATCTTTAGAGGCCACTTCATGTTGGAAGAATCTTTCCTATAGCTGTTCTGAGAGCTGAGTCTTGGTCTCTGATTGCTTCTGGGGATGAGGACTTCACTACTTGTAGAAAAAGCAGGATTTTGAATTTATTTTTACAGACCCAGGGAGCCAGGAGTCCAACTCCATTACTAATTGGCTGGGCAACCTTGGCCAAAATTTGCCACTTTTCCATGCCTCAGTTTTCTCATTTGCAAAATGGGCCTTTCTCATGATTGCATCTTCCTCATAGGATTGTTACTAGGGTTAAATGAAAGTTTGGGCAAGTACTGAGTACAGTGCCTTATGCATAATATGGGTCAATACAACTTAGCTATTGTGATGATCATAAATGAGTTATTTGTCCACAAGCAAGTGGCAGAGCTGTACTGGAACCCAGGCCTCCAGATTTCTGGCTTATGGACACCACTTAGCCCCACCCCAGTGATAAGGATAGTTGTTTGCCCAGGAAGAATGAACATTCAAATAGCTGGTTATGGTTCCATAATGAAATGCTGGTAATTAAAAGCTACAGCACTCAGCTACAGCCCCCCACGATTACCGGGATTAAGTATTCTTTTGCAGAGATGGATGGGATTGTCGTGTTTCCACTTCACATATGGAATCCAATTACAGGTGTGCTCAAGAGCCTGTACTGTCTCCAACAGTGGGGTGCAGGCTTTGATGAGGGTACTAATTAGGGGTGCAATTTCTTGGGGAGCTTAAAAATAACACCTAGCCCATTGACAGGGCCTTAGGATACTCTTCATTCTTAATTGCTGCTACAAGGAGTAATGTCTGGCTTATGTTATACACACACACACACACACACACACACACGCACACACACATCAATATTTTTCTCTTTTTCTTGCCCAGTTTAAAAATAAAACATAATTATTTTGCTTATGGAAGTGCTAGGGAAATTTGTTTATTATAATGGCTGAATGCTGTATTTCTTTTGTCTGAAGGTACCCCCAGCTCCCAGAACATGGAAAACACCTGATTAAGTGTCCTTTGAATTGAGAAACCAAAGTGCTAAGTTAGGTACTAGGTCTCCCTCTGAGATCAGATGGGACTAGGAGCTTTCTCTGGGGAGGAACTTGCTTTTTTTTTCTCTTATTGAAAATTAATTTTTTTCTTTATAGAAGTAAATGTGTTCATTGTAAAAAATATAGAAAGTTCCTGAAAAGCATGGGTTAGAAACTGAAAATTGTCCTAAGTCTCACAACCACAGATAACTCCTGTTCACAGTATAGGCTGCAAAAAATCTAGTTATCTTTATAAAAGAGGTCAAGGCAGGATAATAATACTGGTAATGCCATAAGGAAGCATTCATAGCAGGAGAAAACAAGCCTTTTCGTATCCATTTTATGTATTTTAATCTCATTTAATTCTTACAACCACACTGCTTATATTATCTTCATTCTACAGATGAAGGGACTTGAATGCTGAAAGTTTAAGTAACTTGCCAAAGTCACAGTGGTAAGTGGCAGTATGCGCTCTTAATTACCATGTCAAATTGAATATGGAACTTTGAAGCCATCCTTTCAAAACGTCATGCCCTATGTGTTTTACCTTATAAAACATGAACAAGGTGTTAACAGGCTGTTGGGTTTTCTAATTGACTGAACCCAACAGGCTGTTGAGTTCTGTAATTGACTGTGTGAATGGCATGCACATGGCTTACACTTAGTGAACTTCTTTCTATTCCATTGACTGTCTGCACCAACAATGTACTTAAATGATCCTGTTACCAAAATGCCAGGGTTTGGTCTAGGTTCTGTTGCTCACTGCACAGAAAGCCAATCACTGAGACAAGTATTGCCAGGAAAGAATGCTTTTTGTTTGGGTGATGCCAACCAGGAGAATGGGAGATAAATCTCAAATCTGTCTCCCCAACTGACTAAAATTAGGGGTTTATATAGCAGTGAAGAAATGTAACTACATGAAGGAAAACAGGAATTAGGTTAGGGTCAGGAAGCAATCATATTGAATGAGGGGTCTGGTCCCTCTTTGTCCATATGTGGTGATCTGGTAAGTTTCAGTTCCTTGATACTATCTGGGATGCCTGATGATCAGTTTCCTGAGAAAGGAACTCAGATAAGACAAATGCAAGTTTGAAGCTTTAAGATCAGGAGGGTCAATTTCTATGTTTATCCAAAAATTATAAACCTTTTTTCTATGAGTAAGTTGGGCTGGTCTTAATCCCCTGGTTTTGGATATGTAGGTATTTGATATTTTTTATTATAAAATCCCTGCAAGGTCTATATTTGCAGTTAAGGCTTTGTCTGCATTTGATCATTTCCCTAGGAAAGATTCACAGACGTGTTGTAGTCAAGTCTGAGTTTTTGGTGTTGTTAAGCCACCACCAGTGTAGGCATCTAACAGCCAGGCAGGTGAGTGTTCTAGAGATGTAGTGAAGTCATAGACAAACGTACCCAAAGGTTGAAGTCTCCAGCCAGAGTGCTGGGGCCCAGACTCCCTAGGTGTTGCCCTTAGTTCTTCTGTGGGAAGGACCTTTTTCTCTCATTGAGGCCTTTTTGCACTCTCTTGGCGGACCTCACACAATGGACAACAGATGACTTCACTGTCATCTGCTATCTGCAATCCAAGCCTGTGCATCCTGGGTCGTGGAGAACTTTGAGGCAGTTTGAACACTGACTTTGTCATTTCACTAGGAGATGATTGGAAATAAATTCATCTGGACCTACACTTCCCAACATTTTTTGGCTTGAAGATTTTCCTTCATAGTAAGAAATTGTCTCAAAAAAAAAAATCCTTTATGAATTTTCAAATGTCTTTAAAAAAAGTTTTCATGTGATAAAGGCTAAAAATGTGACTTTTAGGCAAGAAATGGTATTACATGATGTATTATTAAAACCTGAATTTTTAAAACCCTTTAAAATTATAAATAATATTCATAATATGGAAACAGGCAAATTTTGACCTTTTGTCAGTTAAGAAATGACCAGTGACACTTCATGAAGTATGAAAAAGCATGATTTGCTGGCAAATAGATTAAAAATTGACATTTGCCATCACATTTGGGTTTGGGATCAAATATATACTTCATGTGACCCAAAATTTGACCATATATTACAGCTTCAGAAATAGGTATACGTTGTTTTTATGCCCTGACATTTGAGATGCCTAAAATTTTGCTTACAATTAAAACTGTTCTTTTAAGTAAATTTAGCATTTTGTTTCTAAATGACATGAGAGAGGGTTTCAGGCTACTTTTGCAAGCCTGTCTTCACTAATAACATCCCACAGGCTGCAGCTGGTCTTTATTTTTAATAAATACAATGTCAATTGGACAGATAGTTACTCTATTTTCTCTTTAGAAAATGACTTTTGAAGTTGTGGAGACAGCTTGATGAGTTCCTTTAGCATTTTGTTCAGATGGATGCAATTTCTAATCCTGGTGGAGATGGTCTGGGGGTGAATTGGCATCACTTTTGTGTTCCTCATGTATTCCCACATCCTATGGGGAAAAACCTGATGTTTCAGACCCACTGCCAGCTGACCTCTGCTGAACCCTTCACAGATGCCCTGGGCCAGCCCTGGAAGGCTCTCGAAATATTCCGCTTTAAAGGGAAAACATTTCCATTGATAATTGTGTTTATTGTTTTTTAAAGAATAAAATTGAAGCAGACAGTTTTATCACCATAATGACTGAAAACCTTCAGATGTGTTTGTGAGCCCTGGGGCATGGGGTTTTGAACCCCCAATTGAAAGCTGGTCATCTGGGCGCGGTGGCTCACGCTTGTAATCCCAGCAGTTTGGGAGGTCGAGGTGGCCCAATCACAAGGTCAAGAGATCAAGACCATCCTGGGCAACGTGGTGAAACCCCATCTCTACTAAAAATACAAAAATTATCTGGGCTTGGGTGGTGCACACCTGTAGTCCCAGCTACTTGGGAGGCTGAGGCAGGAGAATCATTTAAACTTGGGAGGCTGAGGTTGCAGTGAGCCGAGATTACACCACTGCACTTCAGCCTGGTGACAGAGCAAGACTGTCTCAAAAAAAAAAAAAAAAAAAAAAAAAAGAAAGTCATCAGGGCAAATGCTCCCTCCAGCCCTTTGCTGGGCACTTGCTGCTTCACTCTGGACTCAGTGCTTCCCATAGGATGCCATGGTTGGAGGCCAGATTTCTTTCATGGCCCCCATTTAGAGCATTTTCTGAAGGGAAGGCATCAGGAATTCAGGGTTGGCCTTGGGGCCTGGGTGTTAGGAACCCCTGTTGATTCCTTTAGCACAGCTTCTCCTCTCTCTGGGCCTCAGTTTCCTCATCTGCAAAACAAAAGGACTGAATTATATGATGCTGAATCATAGGCTAGGATTTAGATTCTTTCTTAAGCACAAAATCCCTTTTCTTCCTATCCCATGACAGAACAATTTTAGGCACCAATCTGTTCTCTTGGAAAACATTATTTGAAGGAAGCACTCTTATGGGAGCCACAAACCTTGCTTAGAGAAGGGTTGAGAGTGAGGCCAGAACACCATCCTTACTCTCATTCTCCCTTATGAATAGTGAGCTACTCTTGGGTTGTGACTTTAGTGGCACTGAGAGCTCCAGAAAATTCCCTTTACCTTGTTTTGAAGCTGTTTTTTTTTAAATGGGTATTCCTTTCATTCCATAGGGAGGAGAGAGTGCTGTGAACTGAATTGCGTTCATAGCAATTCAGTTCATATGTTGAAGCCCTCGTCGCCAGTGTGATGGTATTTGGAGACAGGGCCTTTGGAGGTAATTAGGTTTAGATGAGGCCATGAGGGTGGGGTCTTCATGATAGGATTATTGCCCTTCTAAGAAGAGGCACAAGAGAGTTTGCTTGGTCTTTTTCCCCACATGAGGACACAGTAAGAAGGTGGTCTATACTCCAGGAAGAGGGCCCCCACTAGAAAGCAGACCTACTGGCACCCTGATCTTGGACTTTGAGCCTCCAGAACTGTAGGAAAATAAATTTCTGTTGTTTAAGCCATCCCATCTGTACTATTTGGTTATGACGGCCCAAGCAGATGAAGACAGAGAGACAGAGAGAGAACTTTGAATTTTTTTTAGCAAGGATGAGTTGAGGGAGGAGGCAAAAATCAAAATAGAACTCGGCTTTTGAGACCTGCTTCCTTAGGAACTGGAGCTGGGCCAGCCCTCTGGGGTGAAGGATTCCTTAGTCCTGGAATCTTCCAGACCCAGGAAAACTGGCAGCCTTCTCCATTGGTTTCTTACCTGCAACTCCAGTTCTGGCTTCCAAATCATGTGGCACCTAAACTGTGGAGCCCTGGGCCAGAGCCTGATGATTTGTAGGAAGTCCTGGAATTCTCTAATAGAATTCCTAGGAGCCAGAGCGAGGTCCTCTGCTTGAGTTCTCAGCTGAGGAAATTGAGATCTAGAGAAGAGAACGCATCCAGGGCTGCACAGAGACTTAGAGGCAGAGCCTGGGATGGAGCCCAAGTCACCTGGGCCCCAGTTTAGGCCTTTTGCACAGCCTGGGTGATGGGCACTGGGGAGGAGGTCTCCCCTAATCTATTCACCTCCTTCCTCCATCACTTCATCATGAAGTGTTTTGGCCTTTGTGTCATATCAAGGTAAGTAATTAAATTCCCTTGGGGTGGGAGCTGCCAAGACTGAGACATGGATGTCAGAGGGTCTTTTAGCCCAACTTCCCCGATTTTGAAAAATCTGGGATCCTGGATGATCTAGGGCCTTCTGCTACAAATGAAGGAGAGATGAATTTTGCCTGGCAGAGAAGTGGTCCAGGGAAGCTCCCGGAGGAGACAGTGCTTGAGCCGGATCAAAGGATCAGCCTGTGTCAGTGCAGGGCATTAGGGGGCACAGAGGACAGCAGGGACGGGTGTGGGGGCAGCCTGGTGGAAATGGGCACTGGGAGTGGGGTAGGTGGGGCAGCAGGTACAGGAGGGTGGCTGTGCCAGGGTGGGGAAGGGCACTGCATCCCATAACAAAGACGGCGCTTTCCTTCCAGGCAACCAGCAACTACAGAAGAGTGGCTTAGAAAGATGAGTTCCCTCTGTGTCTGCCCCAAAGGAATGTCCCTGCTGGCATTTGGAAAGCAATGGGTTAACAGCTTGAGAGCTGCCTCCCCACCCTCACAAACTTCTTCACGAAAGGTTCGGCCATAATTCTCTCTAATAAAATAATATGAAGCTCAATTATGCTTCTGTTCCAATGTTCCTGGATTTCATTAAGCACAGAGGGATTAAAAACTTGTATAAATTAATCAATGTACCATAATCCTAAAAATTAGAAGATGAGTCCTTGAGGAAGTAATGTAATATGGGCTTTTTAATTAGCAGGGCCCTAGAGATTCATTGCTCTCCCCTGCAAGTCTCCTGTTTTTGAATTGCTTTATCCTTTGAAGAGGAAGGCCCCGCAGACGGCAGGCCTGTCGTAAGGAAGGGGTAAAAGCTGCACTAATTCCCCAGGCTGATACCCTCCTCGGAGCCAGAGGAGAGTGACACAGCCGGCCTCCCTCTTCTCCGCCAGCAAGAGATAACTTTGAAAAGGAAACTTACAGAGAAGGATCCAGAGGGGAAATAAGCTACTTTTATTCTCTTACTAGTTATGTGGTATTAAGAGCATAGATTTTGGAGTCCGGTAGATCTGGGTTTGAATTTTGGTGTGGCTGCTCACTGGCTCTGTGAAGGCAGGCAGGTCATCTAGCCTCTTACAGTCTCTATTTCCTCATCTGTTCTAGGTCTTTGTGAGAATTGCCTCCTGATATCAAATGAGAATGCCCTACAGGCCCAGAAGGCTTCCCAGCAATCTCCTCTTTCTGCCTTTCCAGTATGGGACGAATGGCCTGACGTGGACAAGTCGACTTGGGCTCACTGCCACATTCCTGCCTGCCTGGGGTGGCAGCCTATTCCTTTCTTGACCCTTCCCTCTTCTTAGTTTATCCCCTCACTCCCAACAGCCTTGAGCTGTGCCCAGTCTTTCCATTCTGAAGAAACTGACATAGGATTTTTCTTCTTAGTCTCTTTGCAAGCTGGGATTCCTGGCTGGCGATGACCCACCCAGGCCTCACTTGGCCATGCTGGCGTGGCTCACCTGTGTTGTAGCTTGTACCCATGTTTGGCAGTTCCTGAGCTCTTGCACTGCACCCAAGAAGAATGAGGATACACTGGATATTCAAGGATGAGGAGGGTGGAGAATAATTTTATTGAGCGATGAAAACGGCTTTCAGCAGAGAGGGGACGCAGGGTAGGTCCCCCTACCCGAAGGTGGGAAAGCTCCTCATGTGGCTGGGTCCAGGGCCTTTAATGGACTCAGAATGGGGAGTGCGTGCTGATTGGTTTGTGATTATGCAAAAAAGGTTAAAGCAAAGACACCACTCAAAGGCGGGCATAGCAGTGTAGAAGACACAATTAGGAAAGAGTAGGTATATGTAAAACAGGTGAAGGGTGGGGACCAATCTGAGGAAAATGTGCCAAACAGGAAGACAAGTCCTCAATCCAGTCCGGGGATTTAACTTGTAACTTGGCTTTCAGGCTTTAAAGCATCTTCGGCTTGGAGGTGGGGCTTCACTTGGGACCCACCCCTATCTGCCTAGGCATTTGGCTGCCTCCTGCTGCGCTGCCGCTCTCAGAACCAAATATAGCTTTTCTCGACCCCACTCCCCCTTCTTCTAGCTATGACCTGTTGCCTCTCACTGCCTTTGCAGCTTGCACTGGCCTCACCTGCTTACCCCTCAGTCCACTAGAAGTTGGCTGTTATCCTTAAGGTGACACGAACATTTTCCTTATTAAGATCTCCAGTGTTTGTTTCACTTGACCTCCTGGCACCAATGGACTCAGATGAGCCTTCCCTCCTGGTCAGAACCCCCTCTGGTTTTCTCCTGGCTCTTTGGACACTCCTCAGACTCATTATTTTTCCCTTTTTAAAAATTTATTTATTATTATTATTATTTTTAGACAGTCTAGCTCTGTCGCTCAGGCTGGAGTGCAATGGCACGATCTTGGCTCACTGCAAACTCCACCTCCTGGGTTCAAGGGATTCTCCTGCCTCAGCCTCCTGAGTAGCTGGGATTACTGGCATGTGCCACCATGCCTGGCTAATTTTGTATTTTTAGTAGAGACGGGGTTTCTCCATGTTGGTCAGGCTGGTCTTCAACTCCCGACCTCAGGTGATTCGCCCACCTTGGCCTCCCAAAGTGCTGGGATTACAAGCGTGAGACACTGCGCCCAGCTTTTTTCACCTTTTTATCCTACCAATGTTGGTGTTTCTCTGGTTCATTCTCCACACTGCTCACAGGGGACGCTCATCTGCTCCATATGAGCTCCACCACCTAGGCTCCTGGCTCCCACAGTCCTTTCTGGTTCAATGTTTTGCTCTGCTCCAGACTCCAAAATCCAAAGGCTCATTGACCAGTCTGCTTTGATGCCTTACTAGCCTTCAGGCTCAGGATGTCCATAAGAAAGCCCAACTTCTTCCTCTCCCAAGGGTGTTTCTTCTTCTTCTTTTTTTTTTTTTGAGATGGAGTCTCGCTGTGTCGCCAAGCTGGAGTGCAGTGGCGTGATCTTGGCTCACTGCAACCTCTGCCTCCTGGGTTCAAGCAATTCTCTAGCCTCAGCCTCCTGAGTAGCTGGGACTACAGGAGCATGCCACCACGACCAGCTAATTTTTGTACTTTTAGTAGAGACGGGGTTTCACTATGTTGGCCAGGATGGTCTCGATCTCTTGACCTTGTGATCCACCCACCTCAGCCTTCCAGCGTGCTGGGATTACAGGTGTTAGCCACTGTGCCCGGCCTGGGTGTTTCTTCTTTAGAGCGTCAATCTAGATAATAGAGCCAACACACAGTGATCTATCCTCCGTCTCCTCCACAAGGGCAAGGGCTGGGTGTCTTGGTCCCACTATATCTCCCAGGCCTAGCACAGATTCATAGCATGGCAGACCCTTGGCAAACATTTAATGGATGGATGGATGGCTCCAGTTACTTCCTTTCTACGAGGGTTTGCTGGCTTGGTTAATGAAGGAGAGCATACTTGCTTGGAGTCCATTTTGCCTAATGGTTTCTCCCAGGATTGAGGTGACACTGACCCTGATCCAGGTAGTAACCCCTCAGGACCTCTGTTTGGGAAAGATGTCGCATTCCACTGCTCGTTCTGTAGTATCTGATTTAACAAAGGGCCTCTAGACCAGAAATCAAAAAGGCCTGTGGAGCCCACCCCTCCCAGCACATGAGGAAAAGGAGACTACGGTCTGCACTGGGGAATTATGAAATCCAAGCTGTGCTGTCTGATGTTAAGCCCCAGGTTGGGGGACAGACAGGTTTATTTGGTGGCCAAGGGCGCAGCCAGTTACGTTTTGCATCCACCTTGGCCCTACTCCTCTGTCTGATCAGTCCCTCCTGGAGACTGCTTTCCAAGAATTAATCAGCAGCACAGTCACTCACACCTGCAGTGAGGCAGCTCCACTCCGGTTCCTTTGCTGCCGTCTATTTTTACACTGGCTTGTTTACCTCATGTGTTTTGGAAAACACAGACACATACACATGCAACAGTAGTGCCGCCAAAATTCACACCTCCTCTCCCTCATAGGATTTTCCTTTGAAGGCTGGTGCTCTTGGAGAGCCAGCGGCTGCCTCTGGATTGGGCTGAAGGCTGAGTGAGGAGCCAGGGCATGGTGCTCTTTGCTCATATGTTTCTTCAACATTAGGTATCAAGACAGTGAAATACGGGGACCCATCTTGCTCTGGCATCTCATTGCTGGTAGACTTCCTTCTTTAGTTCCTCTGTCTCCTGGGGGAGTCTTGTTCATAGGTGCCTGAGCTAGAGAGGCAGACCTCGCCTCAAAGACTTGGGGCTCCTTAAACCCATTGTTGCTTCCCTTCACCAAACTCTGGTAGCAGCATGGCCTGAGGCCTGTCGCCGCTTTTGATCAGGCATAGAAGATGGAATGGGGCACTGGATCAGGAGCCAGGAATAGTCAAATCTTATCTCTGCAAATGAACTGTGCGTGCCCTTGTTTCCCTAACAGCTCTTATTGCCATGAGGGTCTTCCACTGAGACGTGTTTGATCTCTCCTTAACTTTCTAGGTGGCCCTGGTTCTGCCTTGAGGGCCTTCAAGGACAATGGATCAGGGACCCTTCACATTTTTTTCCCAAACCAGAATTGGCTCCGTGAATTGTGAAAGCAAGTTCCTGGAATGTACAGGGCCGGAACTCAGGGAACAGCCTAAAAACATGCAGCGGTGGGGGGAATTCAAAAAAAGTATTAAAGTACTGACTTTATACAGACACCACTGTATATGTTTGCATACCTACACACACATACACACACACACAGTATTAGAAATGTCTCCCAGTTTGCAAGTCATCTGCACCTCAAGAGAGCCAAGCCATTATTGCCAAGCCCTGGTGTTTGGCACACAAATAACCACATGACCATAAGACAGCCTGCAGAGCCCAGTACTGGGTTTGCAACAGTCTGCAGAGATGGCCTGATGGCCCAGCCTTCAACACTTAAAAAAAAAAAAAAAAGTAAAAGTGGAAATTCACTTTTAAAGCCCTAATGCCCAAGAGTCAGAAGAGCCAGAATGGCTTTGTTTTACTTTGAAAATCTGAAATGATTTCCAACTATTTTTAAGGTAATGGAAACCAGTTTTGAAACAAAATCTCCTGCAGACACGATCAATGTGTAAAATGCAGAAAAGTGAAGGGAATGGGTCCAAGGCTGAGATGAGGGTTGTCAGCTCTGCCTTCCTTCAGCTTGTCTGGCAGGGTTGGGGGGTACTTTAGGGAATCTCTGGAGCACAGTTGTAAAACCATTGACCTAAGAGAATGAAGCCAGCCCACTTTCCCTAGGGGTCCACCCCAAGGTCTTGAATCCTGAGCCATGTGACTTCAGTATCACAGAAGCTGATGAAGAAGTGACATTTAACTCTGTTTCTGATGAAAGAGGAGACCTGGACCCAAATCCCTGAGTGGACCTCAGATGCTGAGGGAGCACTGGCCTGCTGATGCTCACCCAGACAGAAACACGGAGAGCCCCGCCCAGCCTCTGCTGAAGGGTGAGGTTCTGACACCAGAGCCATTTCAGGACCCAGTGCCCTACCTCCCCTCCCTTTGTTCCCAGGGCAGGCACTGACCTGCTTCCTTGATATGGAGAAGCCATCATCTCCTGTAGTCATTGCCTGAATCCCAAATTGTCTTAGAAACTTTGCAGCCAGATTTATGAGGACTTCTGGAATTTTGGTATTTGTCTTATTTTCTGATGCTGATCAAATAGAACCATTGTGTATCTTCCACTTGTGCCTGAGCCTTTTATAGGTAGACAGTGTCCTTCTGGAGCCCTTGAATTAGACACAGAAGAAAGAGGTTTGTGGTGGGGCATAATGTTAGGAGAAAGGTTGGCCTCAGGATGTTTGCATCAGTGTGAGAGATCTATTGTGGATGTCTCGATAAAGTTTATCCAAGGAAACCCTCCACTCATTGCAATATTTCGTAGTCCTGGCCCTGTTTTGGCCCTGCCCATCACCAGGGCAATCCAGGGTGTTTGCAGGATGGAAACTGTCACCATGACAGACCCATAGTTTTCTGATCCAGGCCTCCTCCTATTTCCTTATGGTAGAAAGTTGACATTTCAGGGACCCTTTGAAAGCATCTAGGCTTTACCCAAAATCTTAGGGAAGTTTTTTTTTTGTTTTTGTTTTTGTTTTTTTTTGTGGGGGATGGAATTTCTCCATATCCAGATTCAACAAACCAGAAATATACTCAAATTATGTAGACCCTACACGCCAATTTAGGGAACATGTCAACTAACAGAGCATAGGAGTGCTGGTCAGGCCTTGCTTCTTAATACACCAGGAAGTGCATTTTGACAGAGAGGTGAGGCCTTTCCTTTTGGGAGAGGGAGGATGGAGAAGAGTTCATTAGAACAACTTTACTCCAGATTCCTAGTAGTTATTCATTCAGAGAGCTCTGAGCAGCTTACCTTGGCCCAGTAAAAGGCAACCTTCACAGATTTCTGGGGATATCAAGCAGTGGGGACTTTTAGTTTATGAGTGGGCACTATGTGACCCAAGGTGCCAAGAACCAATAGAAGAAAACCAGGCCACCAGCTGGGAACACCAGCATGGTGTGAAGGCCACAAGGACGCACTCCCTCCTCCCATGGCTCTTGCTGAACCCTGAACCTTGTTGAGGATGTGGGTTGCTATGGTGATGGGAGGGGAACTAGCCTGGGTGAAAGTTACAGTAGAGACAGAGACTTTTGACATCATGCAACCCTTGTTCCAATTTCCTCCTTAGAGCCAGGCTTCAGGCCTTTACCCATACCATGTAGACCTCTGCCTTTACCGGTGCCCCTCCTCTTGGGAGGCAGGCACTGGGGGAGCCTTGGACATCTCCTAGATGCTGAAGAGTCACGTCAGCAGTGATGAGGATACTCATTCCCACTGGAATACTGATCAGGAGGTGAAAGATGCAGGAGTCATCTCCCTTCTTATCCACAAGCTCATATGCTCTTTTAAATTATAGGCATTCATTATTTGAATGTATCTATACATTTTCCTTCCTCCTCTCTCCTTCTCCCTCTCTCCCTCCCTCCCTTCCTTCCTTCTCTCCCTCCCTCCCACTCCTCCTCCTCCTCCTCCTCCTCCTCCTTCTTCTTCTTCTTCTTCTTCTTCTTCTTCTTCTTCTTCTTCTCTTCTTCTTCTTCTTCTTCTTCTTCTTCTTCTTCTTCTTCTTCTTCTTCTTCTTCTTCTTCTTCTTCTTCTTCTTCTTCTTTCTTCTTCTTTCTTCTTCTTCTTCTTCTCCTTCTTCTCCTTCTCCTTCCCCTCCTCTCCCTTCCTTCCTTCCTTCCTTCCTTCCTTCCTTCCTTCCTTCCTTCCTTCCTTCCTTCCTTCTTTCTTTCTTTCTTTCTTTCTTTCTTTCTTTCTCTCTCTCTCTTTCTCTCTTTCTCTCTTTTTCTTCCCTCTTTCCCCACCTCTCTCTTTCCCTCCCTTCCTTCCTACTTCTCTTTCCCCTCCAAAACATATTTGTTGAGGACCTACTAAGGGTGAGACTTTATCTCAAGTCCCCAGGATGCAGTGATGAGTAAGTTTTGGACTCTGTTTGGAAGGAGTCTACAGTCTAGACTGGAGGACTCTGATCGCATGATGATAACCCACTTTGAATTCTGCAGAGGAATTCACATGTCGCATGTGGCATGTGAGTGGAGAGGAAGGGACAGATAACTGGCCCTGGGGGAGTTAGGAGGGCCTCTGGGAGGAGCTGACCCTGGAGCTGCACCTTGAAGGAAGAGATTTCCAAGTAGAGATGTGGGGTAGGGGAGAGGGTGCCTGGCAGAGGGCTTAGCATGTGCACAGAGGACAGACTGGATGAGTCCTGACTGCTTTTCTGCTGTAGTCACCAGGACTGACTGTGATGACAGACTTGGAGCCTCCCTGCCAGCCTCCTTTTCCTCCTCTGAGGATTTCCCTGTAATGGGGCCGCTGTAACCTGCCCTCTGCAGTGGGTCCCTTGCCTTTCAGGCCTGATGAATTGTCCGTCTCCCTCATCTCATGTATAGGGCTTGTCTTCAGGGTCTAGAGTGAAAGTGGGTCCTGGAGCTTGTAAGGGCATGATGCCAGTGAGGTAAACTTTCTCAAACAAAGATCCCGTGGCTGGAATACAGCATTCCCAAGCAGGTAGAATGTTAAAAAGAACTTGGAGGAGGCAGAAAACTTCCAGATTTTTCTCTAACTTATTTTACCTCTGCAGGAGCTGATATCATCTTAGGGTGGGTGGGATCTTCCTTCCCGGCTAATCTTTTTAATTTTTTTTAATTATTATTTTTTGAGACTCACTCTGCCACCCAGGCTGGAGAGCAGTGGCACGATCTTGGCTCACTGCAACCTCTGCCTCCCAGGTTCAAGCGATTCTCCTGTCTCAGCTTCCTGAGTAGCTGGGATTACGGGTGTGTGCCACCACGCGTGGGTAATTTTTGTATTTTCAGTAGAGATGAGGTTTCACCATGTTGGCCAGGCTGGTCTCAAACTCCTGACGTCAAGCAATCCGCCTGCCTTGGCCTCCCAAAATGCTGAGATTATAGGCTTAGAGGCTCCCTAAGACAGCTGGTCTCAGGCCTTGGAGTCGTGAGCCCAGGAGCTGAGATTTAGATGAGGTTAAGGTTAAGGCTGAGGCTAACAGGCAAGGCAGGCCTGTTGGACTTTACATGTGAGTTGCATCTAGAATTTAGGATTCTTGAGGTTTGTTGCAGGCACCAAAGAGTCTGGCTGTGGCCTGCTTGGAACGTCAGAGGATGTGATAAGAACTGGCAGAATCAAGGGCAAGGTTGTCTCCCTTGAGAAGATTTCTGACAATTTCCCTCCCCTCCTCTCAGCCTTCTCTCCAGAAGAGGGCAGTCACAGGGTTGGGTTGGGAGGCAGATAGACTTTGTGGGAAGGGACTGGGGAAGTTGTAATGTTGGTGCTCCTAATGTTTGTGAAAATGTCTTTCCTGGGGTGAGGTTTGAATCAGGACCTGACTCCCAAGGTGTGGGCCACGCCACTTAGTGCAATTGCCCTTTTCTGAATCCGAATCTTCCCTGGATGTGGAGCCCTGGCAGGGGTGGGGCTGAACAGGGCCTGGGGCCTGGCTACTATCCCTCTGACTGCCCATATGATAGGACGCCCTGTCTAGGCTGATGCTTGCACCAAACTTCCTTCCCATTGTCGCCTCCTGCTTCCACCCCATGAGCTCTCACACCCTCTGCTGTAGTAACATGCCCTTCCGGGGTGCCCTGTGCCATCCTGTGTACAAGCTCCTCCTTCTACTAAGGGTGCCCTTCCCTCTTGTGGTCTGCTATGTGATTTCAGGGACCCACATGCTCCGGCTCGGATGTTGTTTCCATGAGAAACCTTTCCCCTCTCCTTGGCTCCCCTTCATCAACCCTTTTGATAGAGACAGGAGACAGGAAAATACTAAGAAGAAAAGGGTGGTTCCCAGGCAAAGACCCCACCCTCAAGCCTGGAAATCTATGGCCCTAAATGAAAACAGGCATTCCTGTTATTGTGCTCAAAAAGTCTTTTGGCCAGCCACACCCCCTATCCTGTACCATATAAACCCCAAACCCCAGACTCCAGAAGGAGATGAGCAAACAAATGGCAGAATGGCTTGGCAGAGAAGGAGAGAAGAAAATGAGAGTCTGAACACTGGGAGGAGTTTGGCTGGGGATGATCAGAGAGGAGATTGGCCACCGGATGGCCAAACTCCAGGGGAAGATCATCTTCCCACTCCATCCCCCTTCCAGTTCCCCATTCATCCACTGAGAGCTACCTCCGCCACTCAGTAAAACCCTGGCATTCATCCTTCAAGTCCATGTGTGACCTGATTCTTCCTGGATGCTGGACAAGGACCCAGGGACCAAGAGGGCACTGAGTGGGTTAACACTTAAGCCATTTGTGGACAACAAAGCTAAAAGAGCACACTGTGATATGCCCACTTGGGCTTCGGGAGTCACAGACACCCACCCCTAGACACTACTATGGGGCCGGAGCCCAAAGCGCTCATCCCAGCTCCCGCACCTGCTGGTCTGGATGCTCCCCATCCTGTAAGGGGTTTGAGCTCGCAGTGGCTGAACAGAGAGCCACACCCTTGTTGCACATCCTGCGAGGGGGGGAGCCAGGGAACTCTCCCATTTCACAATCACAAAGGGTTCTTATCTGTTCAACTGCTGGACCTTGGGATCCAGGAAGGCAGCACTAACGTCCCCTCATCCAGCCTGTGCAGACATGATGACCCAGTGAGTGGCTGGGCAGAGAATGACCGGCTGGGCTGCAGGCCAGGCTGTAGCCTGTTCTTACTGTGCATGTTTTGGGATGAACCTTATTACATCCAGAGACCTAGTAGGACCTGTAATGTGTAATTCCAGAAACACTTCATTCATTAAACATTAATGCTAGCACCCAGCCCAAGGGCAGGCATAGAGACCCACACAGGGAGGCAGGAGACCCTCGAGGTTAACACCTTAGACTTTGGAGTCAAGACAGGTCTGGCTTTGAATCCTTGCTCTTAAAGGCCATGGGCTTTGGGGCAGGTCACTGTACCTTCCTGAGCCTGTTTCATTATCAGCAAAATGGGGATAATAATATCTGTTTTACTGGGAAGCTGTGAGGCTTGAATCAGATACTGTAAAGTGCTTAGCACAGCACCTGGTATGCAATGGAAGCCCACTAAATGGTAGCTATTATTATTAATAATAAATGTAGGCTGAGGGAATGCAGAAATGAATGAATGTGCATGATTAATGCTTACTCCTCCCATCCTGGCCCAAATAAAATATACAAAGGGTTTAAGGAACTCCATTAGTCAACCTAACTTTCTTTCATAACAAGAAATCTCACAGCCATGACCAGGGCTCCTATGTGACCTGGGCATGCGGATGGATTAATAACACCCCAGTCTGCTTCCGGGCTCCAGAAACAAGCGACACTCCTCACTGTGCCCACAAACTCCTTCTCTGCTGGCTGTGTGTGCCCCATGGAAAAGGGAGGTGCACCTGTGTTAGTGATGTGTGGAGAGGCATATTCCTCGCCGTTGCCTGGACGACTTTGTCTCAACACCTGCAAACAGCCTTTTTTCCTCCTCTCCAAAACAAAGTGAGCCTTTGATTTCCTTGTGGGGAGGACAGGAGAGAGCTGAGCAATTAGACATCAGCTGGCCCCTCTTGGAGGCTGGAGCTGTTTTTAGCTTTGCCTCTCAGGCAGGCAAATCTGGCCCTGGAGTCTGGGCCCAGCCCAGTAAAACTAATCCAGCAGAAGATCATCAAGGCACAGTGGCGTGGGGAGAGGGGAGGACGTGCTCCCTCTGCATGGTTGAGTCGAGGTCCTATCTTACATTCTCTCTCATTCTGCTATAAATGACAGGGTTTTCCCCAGAAACATGCATTGCCTTTTTCCGAATACTCTTTGTCAAATGACCCAGTGTAATCAAAACTGGTAAACTCCCTTTCCATGTAGTTGTAGTAGAAAATACAAACTTTTCTAATCTGAAACTGCATGCCTTTGTGAGAATTAAGAAAATGTGGACAATGCAGGGTTTTGGAGCAGTGCAGGAATCCCGAAACTCCCAGAATGAGAGAAAATGTTTCTCAAGCGGTGTGTGCAAGTTGGGGCTGCTCCCGGGCGGCCTGGGATGGGCAGGAGGTGGGGTGCTTTGGGTGCAGCGGGCAAGTGTTGCTTTTTAAGCAAGAGGATCTGTTTCTGGAGGCGATTGGGCTCCAGGCTGATACAATCTGTTGGCAAAAATAACTCTGGATTTGGATCTAACGAAGACTATAAAAGAGAAGCTCAGAGACTTGTTTTCCAGCCTTGTGGGAGTTGGGGTGTTTTAAATGAAGGGCAGATGTAGCCTGAGGCCAAAATCTGCCTCCCCCAGTCCTGCTGTAACCTTATTAAAGAATAAAAATAAAGGCAGGACTTTTATGGTAAGAAAGAAAAAGCCTGACAAGGCTGCTCTTCCCAGCCGAGAGAGGGGTTCTTGGGACACACAGGGAGGCGCTGGGATCATGTCTGTCTGCAAGAGCCGTCAGGGAGGGGAGGAGGGTGGTGGGGCCCTGGGCAGGTGTGGGGAACCTGATCAGACTGTCAAGGCTGGGGTTGGATCGAGGCAGGAGGGGGGCTCCCAGCTAGTGTGGCATCATTGGTCAGGTCAGCCCCCTAAATCTGCCTTTGCCAGGCCAGTTCTCCCTGTTACAACTCTCGCTGGCCACACACAAAGCACAAAGCACATGGCGCTTTGTGACTGCGTGTGAAAAGGGACAAAAGTGGGAGCCTCAGCTTTCTAAGGTGTCACAGCATCTGGCAGTCGGGAGGGGCTCAGATCATTAATGCTGGTGACCCCAAGAAAGAGTCCATGCTCTTTGCAGTGGAGTTCCTTGCCTAGAGGCATTCTCAGGAGTGGGAGCTTAGTACACTCCTGATTTGGGGCAGTAGAAGTACCTACGACTGAGTTGGAACCTCACCTACACTTGTGACCAGCTCACCTCTCCTCTTGGCACCTTGAGTCCTCATTTGGGTAATGCCCTCCTTCCCCCTGCCCCATTTGAAGAGCTGTGAGGGGAGATAACACAAGCCAAGGGCCTAGACCTTAGCCTGAAATGCAGACATCAAAATGCCCCCTCAGCTGAAGGCGAGGGACACAGCAAACCCAGGGGTATGGATGCAAATGGGGAAGGACCTGATTCCTATTTCTGGAAGGATCCAGCTCCTTGGACAGCAAGTGTGGTAAGAGCTTGACCAGCCATTAGGACCAGGCTTGGAGATAGGGGTCAGTGATGGGCTCTTGTACGACTTAGCTGGAGTCTGGTCAGGGTAACTGAGGCAGGGCCCCAGGTGTAAAAATGGCATCACAATGGGCTGGCGCAGGGAAGGCTGCTGCTTGGTGGACCCAGAGTCAGCTTAGGGCTGCTGAGGTGGGCTCTGACTACAAAAGGGTGGGGCCAAGTTGGGGGTATGGGAACCAGGAGGGAGGGGCTAGAAAGGTCTTCATTCAGGTACAGGGAGTGGATGATGGGGGAAGCGTTTCGTCCTCCCTGGATTTAATTCTTCAAACATTCTCCTTTTCCCTCCCACACTGGGCCTGTGGCTACAGTCTTTCTGGCTGCAATCTGTTTCCCAGAAGGCAGCAGAGTGGTCTGTGTAAATCACCGATCTGACCCTGCCACTCTCTCTCCCTCCAATTCCTCCCATGGCTCCCAAATACTTCTAGGAGAGAGTCCAGACTCTTTAATGCATTGAGCAAAGCCTTCTGGAATCTCTAATGTGCTTTCTCTTCTCTCACCTCTTCCATCCTCGGGTCTAGCTTGGAGTTCCCCGAAGGGATCACTCACTGCTCCGCGTATCTGCCTATTGTCATAGCCACTGTCGATACCCCACCTGATTCTCATGGTTTATCCCAGGCACCTATATCTTTGATAGACAATTCCTGTATCTCAAATGGTTTCAGGCCTCAAAGAACCAGCAGCTCTCTGCCTGAGGACTTTCTCTGGTCTCAGGAGGATGCTGTGCCCAGGTGGAGGTGGGAGATGCCTCGGGAGCCACCCTTAACCAATGAGGAAGAGAAATTGGAGAATAAATATCTGGCTTCTGAGAGCCTCAACAGGAGAATTCTGATGTATATTCTATACAGTTTTTCAGAGAGCCCCAGTGGGGATTGTGTCCAGGACACAATCCAGGACCCCTTGTAGTGACCCACTCATTCATGCGTTCATTCCTTTCTTCTCTTCCTCGTCTTGTTTCCCCAGTCCCTTGTCAGCTTCCTGGAATCGCTTCCCAAATATTCACTCACACCCAACTTCCTATCTCAGAGTCCCAAACCAGGGCACATATGCTGTTCCTTCTGCCTGGAATGCCAGCTTCTCCCAGTGTGCAAGTTACTAGCTCAGTCATTCCTGGGTAGTTGCCCTTCTCTGTGCTCCTAAGGCAGCCGTCTCTGTCTTCTGGCCAACTTGCTTGTTGGCATAACCTGTCGACTTGTCTGTGTGGCCCATGAGGGTGTGCTGTCCTCTTCACCCCAGGGACCTTGCATTCATGTCTTATATAGCTCTTGGCTGGCAAAATGCCTGGTGCACAGTAGTGATTCAATAGATACGTGTTCAGGATCCGACATGATGAGGCTTGCAAGTGTTAGCTCTCTGGGGTTGGAAACAGTAGCAAATAACATTTTCTATGTTTCACGGAAGCTTCCTCCTTCAGCCAAAATATTTAAAAGATTTTTTTTCATACCTTGCATTTGTGCAGTGTGAGGTCTTCTCAAAGCACTTTTATGTGAGGCTGGGTCTCACCTAAACTCTGCAGTGAGCAGACAGCATTGTCCCATTTTACAGATAAGGCCACTGAGGCATAGAGGCTAGGTGGCCAGTCTAAGATAATAACCCAAAGGTGGAGATTGAAGTCCAGAGAGGTTAGGTAAATGGCCCAGAGGCACACAGTGTTACCTAGTAATTTATGCTCAATGTGCAAAGGAGCCAATACTGAGGTACCAGCTTTTGAGAAAACAAAAGCTTTATTGTAAGTTGACTGGCAGGGAGACAGGAGGAAAAGCTCAAATTTGTCTCCTCAAGCTGGAGGCTGTGGCAGGTTTTACAGGCATAGGGCAATGAGGTGTAATCTGATTGGATCTTGCAATGAGGTGATGCCAGCAGGCATAGTCTGACTGGATCCCACCGTGGGGTGGCACCAGGGCTCAATCTGATTGGATCCAAGATCCTGCCATGTGATGTTCGCTTCTTAATTTAGTCCCCGCTCCTTGGTCTGAGCACTTAGGTTCCACCTGTGGTTGCACACTTGGTTCTTCTGGGCATGCTCAGAAGTTGAAGGTTACGTGAACTTCAACTCGAGGGGTCCATGGCAAGTGAAAAACAACTCACAACTTTGTTACATAAAAGTTGAGGTGGATTGGTCTGGCATGATTATGGCAGCACAGAGCCAGCAGGAAAGAGCTCACCAGAACCCAGGCCCGTGTATCTCCAGAATCCACCTTCTTTTCCCCTTACCAACTACACAGAGAGCCCACTGTTGCCAGGGAGTCTGAGTGCAGGCTCATCCCTCCACTCCTCATTCCATTCCCACAAGGACCCTCTGAGCTGGGGCATGCAGCTCTGCCTTCCAGATAAGGACACTGAAGCTCTGAGGGGCTGCAGGGACAGAGCCAAGCTTTGCCTCCAGGTCAGTCTGGCTGGAGTCCAGTGCTCTTTCTCTACAACCAGCCCATTCCTTTTCTCTAAACTTTCGCATATTTTATGCCCTAAGGTAGACAGCACAGGGAGAGGAGTATTTCAGGGATATAGCTGGCGAAGATTTAAAAGCAGGTGCTGATCATAAACCTCGAGCATTTGCGTCGGTGGGGCTCAGGGTTCCAAGCAGAGATGCGGAGGCTGGGCTGGACCAGCTGTGAGAGGCAGCTATCAGCTCCTGGCTAGGGCCATGTGAATATTTATGCCTCAAATTCACAAGGGTTTTGTTAGCAGAGTGAGAAGCAGGAAAGCAGGAAAGGAGGAGGAGTAGGAAGACTAGATGGTAGAGGAGGGTGACCAGGAGAAAGTGCTTCCCTTGAGGCTAGGTGTAAGGATCTCTCCCTTTTCTGGCCAGCCTGCACCAGACCAGCCCCTAGGATTCTTCTAGAAACAACTCCAAATCTCTTTTCTCCTTTGGAGAGGTGGGGGCACAGGTGGAGAAGGCTGGACATTGGCCCAGGTTGAGAAAGGCTTTTCCTCATTTTCAGCTCAACTGGCCTCAGCTGCCTCCATCCCCCATGTCCCACATCCCAGCAGCCACCAGGTCCTCAGTTCGAATTTTCAGTAGAATCTGTTCCCTTCACTCCTTTTCCCATCACTCCTCAGTCCTGGCCCCCATCAACCCTTGCCCGGGCAACAGTAGGAGACTCCTTGCTGTGTTCCTGTGTCCCGTCCTGTCCCAAACTGTCCATTCCCCACCACACTGGCCCAGGAGAGACCCCTTTGCAAGGGCAGATCTGACCACGTCCTCCTGCTGAAACCCTTTCGTAGCTTCCTATAATGAATGCACACTTACCTACAGGTAACATTTTCGAATATTTAAAAACAGTTCTCCTTGAGTGGTGGGAGATGGCTCTAGCGTCCTGCAATGTTGCGCTGCCCAGGGCCTGGCACTGTTGTAAGAATTTTATCTTTGCCCATGGTCTTCCCCTGCCCAGCATGCCTGCTCCTTTTATCTAAACCTTCCCCATTTCCTGGTCCCACTTACAGTCTCACTTGCTCCAGACTCCCTTCTCACCGTGACCCCTATTGCTGTAGTTATTGGAAATACTCCTGTCAACACCGATTTGTCTTCTCTTCTGAGCAGGACCTCAGGTTATGCCTTGGGGAGGATGGTCCTTTTCAAAGGCCAAGCCACCATTTGTGAATTCCAGGTGTTATTAACACTTGTCAGTAATCAGGCCATTCTAGTAACTATTGATCGATCACCAACAATGTAGGCAGTGTTGGTAAAGCTGCTGGTGTTTTGGGGAAGGAGAAGTGCCAGCTGCACACTTGGTGTGTGGGTCCTTTGGGGAACCAGGGAGCTGGTTTTGGGGTTCACGGGCATCAGGAGATGGAAGCCACAAGTCAGCAGTGCCAGCCCTTGGTCGCGATGAGCATCTCTGTCTGGACCTGTTTCCCCTTCCAGTCGAGCTGTCCTCTCTACCACTCTGGGTGGAGCCATTTATCCTGATTAGCAGATAATATGCCCATTAATGGGAAATCAAAACGGATGACTCAAGGGGAATTTTCAAGGTCAGGACGTGCCCTTTCGATTGAGAGTTCAGCTCTGTAGAGAAGGAAAGGGAGAACCTACGGCCAGTTTTCCTGCCTAGTACCCAAGGGGGTAGGGTGTGCCCCCAGATCCTGCTTGAAACCTGTCAACCCCACTCTAAAACTTCACCTCCTCCTGCTTCTCACCATGAGAAGACTGAGCCTAGTATTAAAGAACTCTTAACATTAAAACAAAACTGAATTTCTCCCAACCGATTGGCAAAATCAAAAAGATCAATAATACCCAGTGCTGTCAAGGGTGTTGAAAAATGGCATTTTTGTATGCTATCAATGGGAGAATAAATTGGCCCTATCTTCTTTTTGGATAGTACTTTGGCATTGCCCAGAAACAATTTTTACATATGAGGAATCTGCAAAATTCATTTGAATGCTAGTGTGAGTGCATTAAAGATATGGATAGGAATAGATTTTTTTGTACCAGCAAGAAATTGGAAATAATCTAAATATTCATCAGTAGGACATTGGTTGAATCAAGAACAATATACTTAAAAATGCCACGCAGTGTTTCATTTTAAAAAGTATGATTCATCTGTAGGTGGTGTTTTGGAGGATGGTGTGTGGTGTATTGCTGTGTGGGGATAAAGTAAGTTGCCTTCCTGATATCCCCGGAGCAGGGTCCATGTATCCCATCCACACCAATATTCTCTGCACTTGGTACAGAAGCTGCCTGACCCCAGGAGGTGCTCTATAATTGTGGCTCCTATTACTATTGTCAGCAAATCATAAATTAATGGTGTTTTTTGTTTTTGTTTTTGAGATGGAGTTTCACTCTGTCACCCAGGGTGGAGTGCAGTGGTGCGATCTTGGCTCACTGCAACCTCTGCCTCCTGGGTTCAAGCAATTCTCCTGCCTCAGCCTCCTGAGTAGCTGGGATTACAGGCCCACGCCACCACACCCAGCTAATTTTTAAATTTTTTTTAAGTAGAGATGGGGTTTCACCATGTTGACCAGGCTGATCTTGAACTCCTGATCTCAAGGTATCCACCTGCCTTGGCCTTCCAAAGTGCTGGGATTATAGGCGTAAGCCACCATGCCCAGCCAATATGTGTGTGTATCTATATACACACACGTGTATACATATGTATATGTGTATATATATGTGTGTATATATGTGTGTGTGTGTGTGTGTATATATATATATATATAAAAGATAGGATCTTCCCCTGTTGCCCAGGCTGGAGTGCAATAGTGTGATCACAACTCATTGCAGCCTCCACTTCCTGGGATCACGTAATCCTCCTAATTCAGCCTCCTGAGTAGCTGGAACCACAGGTGCGTGCCACTATGCCAAGCTAAAGTTTTTATTTTTTGTAGAGACCTGTTGCCCAGGCTGGAGTACAATCGTGTGATCACAACTCATTGCAGCCTCTGCTTCCTAGGATCAAGTAATCCTCCCAACCTAGCCTCCTGAGTAGCTGGAACCACAGGTGCATGCCACTATGCCCAACTAAAGTTTTTATTTTTTGTAGAGACAGGGTCTCAGTGTTGCCCAGGCTGGTGTTGAACTCCTGAATCCAAGTGATCCTCCCACCTTGGCCTTCCAAAGTGCTGGGATTATAGGCATGAACTACCACTCCTGGCAGTAAATAAATGTTTGGTGAATGAATCCTACTTTGTAAAATTCCATGTGCAAACAGAAAAAATTTGGAAGAAGCCCACGAAAACATTAATAGAGTTTACTACTGTTTGGAGGAGAATTGGCAGGGAGGGGATGGGAAGTTCACTCATATTTTGTTCATTTCTATATTGTTTGAATTTGGTATGAGTTTGTGCTATTTTTGTATTTGTAATAAAAATCAAACAGAAGTGGGAAAAAAATCCTTTCACTGTTGTTCCTCTATATCCACGCTGGGGTATCCACTGTGGATGTCCCAACACACGTACTTGGGCTTTTGCAGGCCTGGAGACCAGTCCTGCCTCTATCACTTCCTCCCTCATGAACGGTGGTGACAAGAGCTCTTCTCTGGGGATGGTAGGGAGAATCGTATGCAGCAAGCGATCAGCACTGCTCCCAGCACATAGAGATCATGCATCACTTTTAAGTGCCATCCACCTTCCTGTGGGGTCTCATTTACTAACTCTTCCACTCACCTTTTTTTTTTGTTTGCCCCAAGGCCTTTGCTTGAATTTGGCAGAAAATCATTCATTTCGGAAACGTGGCCAGGGATGAAACCCTCAGGAAGATCCAGCCCAACTCTGTCATTTTGTGGAAATCAGAGCTCAGAGGGGTTAAGTGACTCACTCGAAGTCACATAGCATCCAAGTGCTTGAGATGATGATATCTGCACCGAGCTCCAAAGCCATGTGCTTTCATTGCATTGCCCTGTTTGGCAGTAACTTAATGAATTAACGTTTTGTCTCCCCAAGAGGACTCCTAGAGGTCTCCCCATGGGGAAGAGTCTTTAGTGGGAGCTTTTCTTAATCTGTCAGAGGCCACCAGGTCTAGAATCCACTCTGTCTGACTCTGGGAAAGGAAAGGAAGGGGCCAATCTCAAGAAGTGTGTTCATATTTATCTGGGCTCAGGAACCCATCACAGTCTCCCTCCCTGGCCATCCCTCTCCAGTTGTACACACACTGAGGCTGACTTCCCCATGAAAAAGTCTTCCTTGATCATTAAAATCCTCAGAGTCAGCCAGATCTGGATGGAAAATGCTGCTCTATTTAGTTGTGTGTCTCAAGTTACTCAACTGTAAAATGGAGAGAGTGAGACCTACCTGTCAGGTGCATTTTGAGAATTAGGTAAGATAACAGTTAAACTACTGGGTGCCATGGGCTGGCTGGTAGGATGATAGACAAATTTGAATCTGTTTGACCTGGAGGACACCTGCTGAATACAATGGAGCTCTATGGCTTGGGGATAGGACAAGAAAGCAATGTTTTTGACTATATAGAAGCAGGTCATAAGTGACGAAAATCATGGTCCTTGGAGCCTTAGAGTCCCGAGTATGAGTCCCAGATCCATTGTGTACCATTGACAAGACCTTGGGCAAGTCCCTTGAATTCAGGGCCTGTCTTTCCTCATCTGTAAAACTGGGCAAATAGTAACATCTATCTAGTAATGAGTGTTAATCAAAATAATGGACATAAGGTACTTAGCCCAATGCCTGGTATATGATAAATGCCAATTAAATGTTAGCTTCTTTTAATATTTGATCATTGTGACTGCTTTTACTATTATGGTGTGGTGGTCATTTGTGCTATTCACCAACTATTTCTTGTTTGCTTCTGGGCAAATGGAAGGATTGCACTTCTCTGCCCTGTTGAAGTTAGTTTTGGCCTCTGACTTGCTTGGGGTCAATGAAACATAAGGAGGATGTGTGTCCCTCTGCCTAGACACTCTAGGGCCTAGCATGTGATTTGTTACCTTCCTTTCTCCTGCCACACTGACTGTGATGGGAGAATTCCAGCCCTGAGCACATTGCACAAGTGATAGATAAATCCTTTGGTTGGGGTGAGCCACTGAGAGCAGGGGTTCAGCTGTTACAGCAGCACCACTTGGCCTATCCTGACGGATACATGTGGGTGACCCTGACATGGCAAGACAATGGGTGATAAATGGCCATCTGGTTTGTAATGTGAAGAGGGAGAAGAGCAGAAACAGAGGAGCTTATACAGTTCTTCATCCAGGAAGTTTTTGTCGAATAGCGTGATTGAAACTTGCAGGCACCCTCCTCCCCCAGAATGGAAGAGTTGGGATGTGGGTGGGTGGTTGCACAGATCGGAGACCAGATTGCAGCTGTGCATTTCCTCTTTGGAATTGGCTGGTCCTATGCCTGAACTTCCCCCATCTATTTCTCTGCAAAGAGTAGGCTGTCTGTGCTTCTTGCTGTGTGAACTTCCAAGCGACTTCCAATGATCTCTGCCCAGGAGGATTTGAAAACTGCCCTTCCTGGAGGCAGCCCTGGTGAAAATTCCCCTCCGCTTGCTCTCAGCCAAATCCACTAGCAGCCTCCCTGTGCAGGGCCACCTGGGTGAAATCATAGAGAAGGGACCGTGCACTGAATATCCACCCCCTCAGTAATCTCTGGATCCCTTTACTAGAGAGAAAGAAGACTGGAAACCCAGGCACCCTTGAACGAGCTAATGTTTTGACTCACACTCACTTATATTAAGGTATAAGTGACAGATGTAAAGTTATTCAACCCTGCACTGAAAAACCCACTGCTTTAGTGGAGATGAACAGCAAGATGAAAATGCCTAAAAGCCGAGAGAGAGAACTGAAAGGGGTAAAAAGGGACACTGAAGAAGAACATTGGTGTAGGGAGGGGTGGGATGGGCACTAAGTCAAACTTCCTTTGGGAGGTGATGTCGGTGCTTTGAAGTCAGACTGCCTGGATTCAAAACCTGCTGCTGCCATTTGGCAGCTGTGTGATCTTCAGGGTAAAAGGTGGATTGTTCTGAGGCCAAGAGAGTGCAGTTGGCTCTGTTCATGAGATATTCAAATACCTGTGCAGGACCAGAAGTGGGGCTGTCTCCCCCCATCCAAATGCCTTCTCCTGTGACCCCTAAAACTCATTAGCATCAATACTGGGAGTTGTTTTCTTTATTTTCCTGTGGGGATATAATCGAGTAGAGCCCAGTTAAACATTTACTGAGTTTTTCCTATGCAAGGGCTCTGAACTGGGTATTGTAGGTAGGGAAGAAAAGGGTGCCATTGGTGGAACTCTCTAGAGACCGCAGGGAGAACTCTGGGTTAGAAAACACAGGGCATGCAGTCTGGGAAGGTCATTTCCCCTCCTTCAGATTCAGATCCATATGTAGTAGGGAGAAACCAATATCATCTCCTTCATCGCATACTGGAGGACTAACCAAAAGGGGTGAAAGGGCGTGTTTGAAGACCATCTGCAAACAATAAAGCTTTAATTATGATTGAACCATTGGTGTCCACTGAAGGTCATCTTTGATTATGTCCCCTGTCCCCGTCAAAGCTCACTGGGGTTTCCACAGGATGACTTGATGGGAGACGTTTGACCAAACTTGGCTTGTCTTGGGGGACTGGACAGCTCTCCAGCACAATTTCTTGGAAGAGAGGGGCCTGTTGCTATTGTCCATCAATGGATTCTCCACCTAGAGCCAGCCCTCTACATTCCCATTCTGCGGAACTGTATCCTGCCTGAAGAATTGCTAACCATCTGGCCCACGCAGCCACATGCCAGGGGATTATCTTCAGTGTGTGAACAGCAGAGATTCAGAGGCTGGGAGGAAGCATTTTAATCTCGACGAGGGAGGCGGTGCAAATGGTTAGATACCAGAGGACCTCAGTGCGTCCCTTGAGAACCTGGAAAGTATTCTTATTTTAAAATTATCACTGACTTTTGCGATTTCTGAGCCCAGATGCCCCTGTTGAGCTTCCTGATTATTTCTTCCTTGAGGGTTTTTTTTTTTTTTTTTAAATCATTGTGGTCTTAACTTCAAAGATGACCTGATTAGCTGCCAACCACAAGCTTCCTGGCAGAGTGGGGAGCTTTCCCCCTTTTAGCTTGAAGCTTTCAAGGTGGTTGGGGCAGGGCATTCTATGTGCCATACATCCATGTGCATATATACACACATACCTGTATGTGACTTTCCTCTCTGGGAAGATAGGAAGGCCTCAAGTTTGGCTTAAGAGTGCAAACCTGCCAGGCATGCTGGCTCACGGCTGTAATCCCAGCACTTTGGGAGGCTGAGGGGGGTGGATTACCTGAGGTCAGGAGTTCGAGACCAGTCTGGCCAACATGGTAAAACTCTGTCTCTACTAAAAATAAACAATTATCTGGGTGTGGTGGCACAAGCCTATAATCCCAGCTACTTGGGAGGCTGAGGCAGGAGAATTGCTTGAACCCAGGAGATGGAGGTTGCAATGAGCTGAGATGGTGCCACTGCACTCCAGCCTGGGCAACAGAGTAAGACTCTGTCTCAAGAAAAAAAAAAAAAAAAAAAAGAGTGCAAACCACATGAGCCAGTTACTTTCAGGCAAAGGTATTAATGAGGGTCTACCTAGAGCAAGCATGGTGCTTGTTAATGGGGGGAACAAAGTCATTGCTAGTAGATGATGACCAAAGAGTGATGGGGAAAGAGGCAAATACATGGTTGATGACATAAGAACGCCAAAGAAATGTCCCCAATCCTGCTTGGTATGTGGCTGGAGGAGAGGCATTGGAGCAGATCCTTAAAACGGGTTGGAGGCTGTAGGTGTGGAAAGGGCACATGGACATTTCAGCAGAGGGGACAGGGTGGATAAAGAGAGGCCTGAACTTGGTGAGAAGTTCTGGTGTGTACAGAAGAGGCCAGTGGTAAAGGAATGTGTGTGAGGCTGGGGAAGGGGTAGAGGCCAGACTGGGAGGGCCTGAAACACCAAAGAGGAAGCTGATGCTGTCAAACCTGCATTTTGGAAAGACCTACTGTTTGAACACCTCTTGTGAGGGGAGGCTCAGTACCTGTGGGACAGCCCGTTCTACCTTCATCTCTGACCAACACAAAGTTCTTCCTGTGAGCAGGCCAGCGCCTATCCTTGGTCTTGGAGATGCCTGCAGGATAAACCTATGCCATACTTGGCCCTTCCATGCCTGTTTTAGACTTAATGGAACTCCGAGCATTTGTTTTTTTGGATCAGCACTATAATTTCTTTTTAAAGTGACCATTGTAATAGTTAGGCATGTGCACAGAACTTCTGGAACTTTCTATCAATGACCTAGGTTGGGCTACTATAGGCAACATCATCCAAATTCATCTTCACAGTTTGCCTAGGGGCAAAGAGCTTGGGGTTTGGTGTTCAACAGTCCTGATTTTGAATCCTATCTCAGCTATTTTGTAGCTTCCTGGCACTGAACAAGTGACTTTCTTAGAGTCCAGCCTCCTCAGCCTGCCACAGGGGGTTACTGTGAAAGCCGATAACACAAATAACACATACAAATCACTCTGCTCTGGTTAAGGGGTCTCTCTCTTCCCAGGCAGTTGAGAGGGAGTTTTGGGAGATTCTTGGGCGGTGCTGTCATTGAGAAGATTCCAGAGCCCCGACCTCTTTTCAATCCTCTTACTCCCCTCAAACGTGTTTATGTGTTTTCTGATGAAAACAGGATGCTTGCGAAAGTCTTGCTCCTGTTTCTGTCAATGTATTCATTTAAGGCCTGCACTTTTGGTGGTTCAGGATTTTGAGCTATGCATTTTGTGGGTTTGGTATGCATGCGAAATATGTGTTTTGAAGGCTGCTTTGGTCTGTTTTTAGACAATTCAAATATTTGGATAGTGCATTCCTGTCTTGCCTCTCTTGCCCGTGTTTGGGGGGCCCTGGGATTTGCTCTCCCTGAGCTGTTGACTCTGGTTGTCTAAGCCCTGAATGTCTCCCAGAATCAGCCTTGCTGGCCACAGGCCTGATCGGGAATCTAGAGCCACCCAACGTTAGAGAAGGGAGACTCCTTAAGGATCACCCAGTTCACACCCCTCCTGTCATAGATGGAGAGATGATGGCCCAGGGACCGGGGTGGGGGTGGGGCTTGTCTAAAGTCACAGGGCAAATGGGAAGCAGAGTGGGTGACACTCCCCTCCACTGGCACCATGTAGGGCCCTGGGGGTGCAGGTATTGTTCCTCCCACTGCACTCACCCTCAGGCCTGCACATCTTTCTGTAGGTCCACAACCCCATCACTTATTAACACCCAGGCTGCCTGACTTGCAAATACCCAGAAACTCAAAGCCAGTCAAACAGACCATTGTTTTCTGAACTCCAGTCCTTCTGCCTGGGTTCTGGCTGAGGGGAGCGTTGTGCTGTGGTAATGCTCAGGAACCCTGCAAGGAAGGTGGTGAATCCCAGCTGCTCCCTCTCTCCTCTTGGCAGAGCATGTATGTCTGGGACAGAGGAGGGAGCAAGAGAAGGATAAAGGGGCCCGTGGGAGAAAGTTTTTACTGATGTCTAGGGTGATACCCAAGCAAGTTTCTTGTGGGGTGTGCTTTTTAAAAAACTTTTTAAAATTGTTATGTTTTAGAGACATGGTCTCATTCTGTTGCCCAAGCTGGAGTGATCATAGTTCACTGAAACCTCAAACTCCTGGGCTCAAGCAATCCTCCTGCTTACCCCAGCTTCCTGAGTAACTGGGACTACAGTTACTACACCACCATACCCAAATAATTTTTAAATATTTTTTACTGATAGAATCTTGCTATGTTGCCTAGGCTGGCCTCAAACTCCTGGCCTCAAGCGATCCTCCTGCCTAGACTTCCCAAAGTATTGGGATTACAGGCATGAGCCACCATGCTGGACCCCGTGGGGTGTTCTAGTTGGTGGGTTTAGGGCAAGCAAGCATGATTTCCGTGGGGTCATCACTGTGCCATGCCATCTGCAAAGTTCACGCAGGGTGTGGGGGTCAGTGTGGCGAGGCAAGGAGGTTGTGTTTAGCTATCTTATAGGGAGGGTGGTCACCAAGAGGTGGTTGTATAGGGCAGGTATCTGGATCCACCCCTCTGAGGAACTGGGAGGAGGCAGAGAACTGGAAACTGTGTCCTGGGTGAATGAACCCTGCTCTGGTCTGAGAAAGTTAAGCCTTTATGATGCTACAGCAACATAAAATAAGAATTCATTCCAACTCTGGTGGCTTTGCTTCTCCCAGCCTTGGCTACCTGGGCCACCTACTAACCAACGGGGGCACACGTGGAGGGTCCCCTTGCCCCTGCTCTGGAGCTTCCCGTGGGGTCCAGCTAGCCTCTGCTTGAGGTCCCACCCTTGCTGGGTCCCTTCCCTTCCCTGCCCTGTCATTCTCTCACCGCTCCCTCCCAAGAGCCTTTCCTCACTGCCTCAGTGCATCCAAATCCTGCCCTGCGCTCTGCTTCCAGGGAATCCGCCCTAGGTCACTTTCCCTTCTGCCCTTTTTCCTTTTTCTTCCTCCTTTTCTTTCTCACTAGAAAATCAGCTGAATCAGGAGAGTTTAAATCAGGGGAGTGGCCCGCAGCACTAGATGCCGAAGGCAGTTACAAAATCAAAACGAAAGCGTGCTCATTGGCTTTGGCCTTTAGAAAGTTTATTGGTAACTCCTAATAGTCTAACTGAATATCAAGGAGCAGTTAAACTTCACCTTTCTCCTTTATTACTGGGCCTGTAAATCTTAAGGAAACAATCTTTAATGGGGGGGAAAATGCCGGGCAAGTCAATTCCTTTGTCTTAGCCTTAGTTTTTCCACCTGCAAGTTAAGGCTTTTGAGCTAGACAATCTATCCAAAATTCTATGATTATACAAATGCATTCTTGCATAACCTTATGCAAGTGAGAACATTCCTGTTTACCAAGCTTTCAGTTTGTGGCCTAGCACAGTGTTGAGCAGGGTGGGGTGAAGTATCTATTTCACCTCTCACAGCCACCTTGTGAGACAGGAAGTGTGTTACTTGTATATTGCTGCTTCACTCATGTGTCAGTATGCCAAGGCCTCCCAAGTTTATGTCTCCAGCCTGGATCTTGTCCCTTGAACCAGCTAGAATTGGTCTGTTTCTTCCAACCATAAAATCCCTGACCATGAGAACATTAAATAACCACGGCAGGGTTCAAACCAGCATGGGAACTCTAGTAGACATTGTAGAACATGCTTCAAGGTTATCCCCAACAAGGGATGAGGGAACTGGGGTGTTTATCCACCAAATCTTGTCTATTATTGGTAGAGAGCTGCTTTCGGGAGGTACCGACTCCCTGGCACTTCTGGTCTGCCCATGTGAGCTGAGCATGGTCCAGTGACCAGAAAAGGCCCTCAGGCAGAGTTGCACATGCTATAGTGGAAGCTGTAGGGTCTGCCTGCTCAGGAGTGGTAAGGACTGAGGGAATATGGGCATGGGTGTGGTGCTGACAATGGCTGGAAGGTCTGAGGGCTGAACCCTTGGACATGGGCATGCTAACATCTAAATCCGAGCAGAGAAGGAGGTGTCAGGGTGACATTAGAAGGGACAGTTTTGCTGGTGGTGCAAGTGGTGCAGAAGCACATTAACAGCTGCATAGCAGGTTGTTAGAATGGGAAAGAGAAGGATCAGAACTGGAGTGAGAATGACTCCACAGTGACGAGAAGACAGGAGCAGGGAGAGGAGGCGAACGTGGGGTCAAGAGAGAGTGTCCTCAGTTTAAGATGGGGGACTTCAGAGCAGGCACAATTGGGGGTGAGGGAGTTTTGGAGGAGGAAGGAGAGGAAGCCATGAAGCCTCAAAGACAGAGGAGAAGTCTATGGAGCATGGGGTGGGATGGGAGCAAGTATGGTGCAAACATACGTGGAGTGGCTGGTTTATGGTCAAGACAGGGAAGAAGGGAAAGCTGGGACCAGTCGATGGTAGACATTTTTAGGGGCATATGGTTGACATCAAGATGAAGGAGTGAAGAAACACTGTAGGAGGGGCATTGCCATCACGGCCCCATTTCTGTGGTCACTGGTGAATTGTGAAAACTCAGACCCAGAAGACCCACATGGTACCAAGAACTTGGGTTGGGGTGGCAAATTTCTTTGCAAAGTCTGGGACAAATAAAAACGTCCCCTTTCTAGCTAATTGCATGTTTATGGATCTAATTACCAAATTACAATGATGAAAGAGAGAATTCTTCAGACTTCAGGAAGTGACTTACAGTCATAAATATCTACTCCTTTTCTCTCCTTACATCTTAACTGAAAAAAAAATAGCAAGACAAGTTGCTTGTATCATGTAATGTTCTTCATTTGCTGCTCTGCTATGGTTTTCAAAAATGGCATGCTGAACAAGTGTATTAATTCGAGTTTGAAGTCCTTTTATACTAAAATGTTGGGTACCGGAACATATAAAATTACATATTTTTGTTGTCTGTGACATAAGTTATATACCCAGACTGTCCAACATGACAGGAGACAATTTCATTTTCCTGACAAGAAATGAAGATGCCTAAACAGCCTGATAGTTAACATTATGAGTTGCAGTTAGACATTGGAACACTAAATTTGGAGCATGACAATAACTTTTCCAAGTGCCCAACTTATCTCCCATGCCTGCCAGCATGTGTACTTCTACATAGTTTATGGTTTTAATATGATTCTGCAGGTTTGTCCAAATCGTATTACAATGAATTCCCTTTCAAAGAAGATCCAGCTGAGTAATGAAGAACAATGTTTGCATTAAACTTAATGATGGATTTCTTGGGCTGAAATGAAACACTTGGATCTCTTGCATTTTGTTAGGTAGGGATAGAGAAGCTAATCAATTTGGTCATGTAAAACAGTTTATGACCTTTCGAACTCTGTACTTAACCACTGGAAGAAATGGAAATTTTCTATACTTTATTTTGGAAGAATAGAGTACCAATGACATCAAAGATTTTATTCCAGAGGTAGGAAGAGCATTCCATACACAATCACACACATGACCGTCTCCTCTGTAATTGATGAGGTTATTCATTGCACACATGCATCTGGATTCCCACAGAGCTCTTGGAGATTCTGCACAGTTTATTTAGGAGGTGAAATCCCAGGATGATAACCGGGGGCCAGGAGGTGGGAAAACGCAGATGTGAAGTGGCATTGGTCAGGTAGAAATGACCTAGCAGCCAAGAGAATGAGCTTCCTGTCCTGGCCCTGACATAATGCCTGCATTAGGCATTTCCTCCTTTGGAAAAATGGGAAATCGGAGGGTTAGAAAGAGCATATCCCCAAGGTTCCTCCCAACTCAGATATGCTAGGATTCTACAACCCTAGATCTGATTTCTGCTGCTTCTTGGATTCTTCAGAAAGTGGGAGGGGGGCTTTTAATGAAAAATCCAATCACACACTTTAGCGAGGCTTACAGATGAGGCAAGGGGAGTCAAGGGGCAGAAGAAAATGGGAGCTCTGCTAGGTTTTTTATTGTACTTGGGAGTTTCAGTTGGAAAGGGACCTTTTCTTTTAAAAGCAAATTATTTGTAATGGGAAAAACTTACAGGTTGGTTTTTAGGCAGATCTGATCATTGGCTAAATATGCAGGGTGGGGAGTGGGTGTAGGGTATTGGGAGGAGTGCCTTGTATACTTTAAAGAGCATTTATGACTTTCTTAAATTGCACAGTGGTAGCATTGTTGTAATATGAAGCAAGCAGTTGTCAAGAAATTATTAAAAATTAGCAATGGGCTAAAAAAATGCAAGGTGACAGATTGGTGCCCAGGGTGCTGGGGGAAAGAATAATTCACAGCCTCCAAGTGAAATCTCAGGTTGTTTGTTTCATTTCTAGAAGCATAACACAACATTTGCAGCATGTGTTGGGTAAATTAACCTCTTGTTAATTTTGGAAGCTGCTGTCAGCCCCTTCACTTCCCTTTCTCAGCTTCAGTGACGAGGCCAACTGGGTACAGGGATATCCAGCACTGTCTCAGGGTGTCAGCCTTCTCCTGGGTCCCCACAGGGGCCCTGCTACATTGGCCTCTGGCATGGAAGCCCCATGAGAGCAGGGAGTGTATCTGTTTTGCATTTCTGGTTGCCTGGCACACAGTAGGTGTTCAAGAAATATTTTTGCATGTGTGACTTGCTTCCAAGTTGGCTTTTGTTTATGGCTTTATCCAGCTCCTGGGAGCGATATCAGCATTAAGAGCAAGACAAGCTCTAGGAGATGAGGGGGTGAGGGATTGGGAGGTTTGTTACCCCTGGTTCCCCTACAACAGACTTCCCCTAAGACTCAGAAGAGAATGGAGCCAGTGCAGGCCATCTTTAGAGTTCTGCATCTCCCATTTCTTTCTTAGCTTCCCTCAGTCCTGGAGGTCTGCCAGCTGGGTAGCTGGAGAAAGCCAACAGGATTGGCAGAAATGCACGTTTTATGCAGGTCCCACATATGGAGTGGCAAGAACCACTCTCCCTTGGGGATTCCAGAATCTGCTCTGGAATTAGACTTCACCAAGGCCAACCTGGGGGCACCTGCGAGGGAGAGAAGCCACCATGGCCTGGTCTGGCCACAGCTTCCCAGAGGAAGCTCTGTTGTTTGGATGAGAAGTAATGTATGTTTCTAGTCATACATTCTCATCTGGACATTATTCGGCTTTTACTAATTGGCTTTACAATTTTCCCAGTAGTTAATATTCATCTGTCAAAAATGGAAGCATAAATAAATAACTTTGGTTCACGCACACCTCTTATTAGGCCATACATCATGTTAGAAAGTTCGCATTCTTTAACCAGGAAGATGAAATTAGAAACATCTTGAAAAAGCCTTCTTGTTATCAATCATGTCATCTTGAACATGTTTCGAAGCTTGCTGCTGGCATCAAGAATAGATGTTTTATTCAAAAGAATGTATTTAAAGAAAATGACAGCACTTTTCGATTTCAGCTTTTTAAAAACAGGAAATCTTTCAAATCCTCCTGACTGTGAGCATTCCAGTGCCTTGGAAGATGTGTGGAGTGGCTCTAGCCTAGCTGCACAAGGGTGGAGAATTTCCCGAGCCTTTACAACAGGTGTGGGACAGGAGCCGATCATGATTCAGCAGAAAGTCTTGGTTCTTGTGTGGCTTGAAAAGGCTACTTGCCCTCTCTGGATTTAAGTCTACTTATTTGTAAAATGAAGAGTTTGTGCAAGATTAACGTCAGAGCTCAGGCTGCTATAACAAAAATACAGAATTGGGTAATTTAGACAACAAACATTAATTTCTTATAGTTCTAGAGGCTGGGAAGTTCAAGAACAAGGTGCCAGCAGATCTGGTGTCTGGTCAGGGTCTGCCTCCTAGTCTGCAGATGGCTGCTTTCTCCTTGTGTCCTGTGGAGGAGAGCAGAGAGAAAGATCCCATGTCACCTCCTCTACCCTTATGACCTCATCTAACTCTGATTACTTCCCAAAGACTCTGTCTCCAAATACTCTCATATTGAGGGTTAGGATTTCAACATATGAATTTGGGGAAGACACAAACATTCAGCCCATAACAATTAATGTCCTCTTGGGACAGAGGAGGGTAGCACTGGGTTCTCAGAGCACCAGGAGAAGGAGGCAGTAGACAACTTCATTCATCATTCAAGTAGATTCTGCACAATTTTCCCTGATACATGTTTGCTTAAAATAGAAGAGTTGACTGTAAGTTACCCACATTGAATCCACTGACCTTTGTAAAACGTGCCTTGCTCCCAGCATCTTTTCCTGCCCTGGCTCATGTGTACTCCTCCTAGGATGGGGAAGGCAGGATGAGACATTCTCCATTGTTCCTCCAGCTCAGACCTCTGACTTTAGGGGGCTTGCGAAGGTGCAAGTGGCTCCAGGTATCCAGCCATCCCCTTCCAAAAGGGGCAGGATTTATCCCCAACCCCAGCCACACTTCTGTAGTTGCCTCCACTAAGTTCCACAGCACAGTGTGTGTGGTAAGGTAATCCCTGTTCCAGGAGAACAAGCCCCTGGTCCCAGCTCTACCCCACTGTCCTTTACAACCTTAGGCAAGTCATTTCCCCTTGTCTGGGCCTCACTCTCCTCATCCATGAAAAGAGAAAGTTGGACAGATCAATCTCCAAGAACTCAGATTTAGGAATCACCCTGGGAGTTTAAAAGATTGTGAGGGCCGGCTGGGCGTGGTGGTTCACATCTGTAATCCCAGCACTTCAGGAGGCCGAGGCGGGTGGATCACAAGGTCAGGAGATCAAGACCATCCTGGCTAACACGGTGAAATCTCATCTCTACTAAAAATACAAAAAATTAGCCAGGCATGGTGGCGGGCGCCTGTAGTTCCAGCTACTCGGGAGGCTGAGGCAGGAGAATGGCATCAACCCCAGAGGCAGAGCTTGCAGTGAGCAGAGATCTCGCCACTGCACTTCAGTCTGGGTGACAGAGTGAGACTCCATCTCAAAAACAAACAAACAAACAAACAAAGATTGTGAGGGCCTGGATGTGTTTTTACAAAGCAAATAGAACTCGATCTATTTCCCTAAAACCCAGATCCCATGGGAGCAGTACTTTCCTTATCGCAAAGATAGTTTAGAATCTGTGCATCTGTCAAATGAATCCAGAAAACAGAGATGCAGTCCTTCAGGTCCAGGCCTCTGGCCACCACCCAAGGCCATTCCAGGGGCAAGAGCATTCAAAACTTTTTCACTCTCCCATCGTCCTGAAGAATAAATACCAGAGTCCACAAATGCCACTCAACTGGCATTCAATGATCCTAGAATATTGGACATAGAACAAACATCAAATACATCCCCTGAGAGAGGAATTCACTGGCTGGTGGTCATCACAGGTGGTGCCAGCGGTGGGACTAACACCCAGGGATCCCAGCTCCCTCTCCAGGGTGCTCTCTACAGCCTGAAATTTGCTTTCTGTTGAAGAACGTTAACACAATTCCCTGAAATGCACAACTTAATTTTGAATTCTTTCTCTTCTTGATGCATAAATATAAAGTCGTAGTTTGTAAAAATACATAAACACCGAAACTACACTTCAAGCCATATGCTGCTAACCACACCCATCTGCCACCCCAAATTTCCAACATGACTGACTGTCAAAAACTCATCATGGGCAGTTTGCCAAACGCTTCGCAGCCAAACCTTGTTGACAATTAATAATGTTACGGGTGTCTATGACATCCCGTATCAGTCAAATTGATTGATTTATGAAAAACCTGTCTCCTCCACCCTACCCTATTTAAAAATGGAAGGCATGGGATTGAGTTACTAAGAGTTGCAGCCAGGACAGAGATGATTAGGACAAATTCTAGCTCCTAAGAGCCCACAGTCTGGCAGGACAGAGATGCCTTGCAAGCAAGATTTGATAATATCAGACAGACTAAGAAAATTCACAAAGTGCTCCTGGGCTTCAGCAGAGCAGGGAGCACTGCTGGCAGGCAGATTGTGAGGAGGGGGGAGAGGCATCTGAACCAGCCATGGAAAAGAGGAAAGATTTAGGCCCAAGTAGGTGTATGACTTGAGGCCCAAAGGCGAGAATGCACAGTGTACATTCCAGGAACAGTGGGTGCAAGTGGAGCTAAGATTGGAAATGGCTTATGGAAGTCCAACTTTAAGGGTCTTAAATGCCAGGGCAATGACTTTAGCCCTCACTGAAGAAGCAACCAAGGTACTATCATAATGGCAACTGACAAAGAGGGAAAAATATAGACTTTGGAGAAAGACTGTCTGAGGTTCAAATCTTGGGTATTCTGCTTTTCAGCTGGTGACCTTTGGTAAATCACTTAACCTATTATCTCTATAATGGGGGCACAAATCTGTATTTTATAGGATAGCTCCTCTAAGTTATGTATCACTTTTTTTCACTAGTGAGAGCTAATATGTATTGTTGTGTCTATATCATGCATTGTGCTAAACTTTACATGACTTACATCACTGACTCTTCAAAATGACTTTCTGTGGTAGATGCTATTATTATTGCATTTCACAGATGAGGACACTAGGACTGGGAACAGGGATCCCTGATTCATACTGCCCATGGTCAGAGAGCTTTCCACCTATGCAAGGATGTCAGGGAGTTGCCCACAGCCAAATGCCATCACTCAGCACCCATGCCATCTTCGGAAGAGCCAAGCATGTGCTAAGTGAGCATTTCACATGAACTAACTCCAAAATCTTTGCAGCTGCCCCAGGAGAGTGGCATATTGCCTCTCCCATTATATGGATGGGGAAGGTAAGGTCTAGGGAGGATGAGTACCTGTTCTTACCAGACAGCTTGGACCTGGGAAGCTAGGGTCTGGTTCATTGACTTGCACTGCATTGCTTGCCCAGAGATTACAGTTTAATTGCTTAGGGTGGAGTCTGGCATTGGTATTTTTAAAGCTGCCTGGGTGATTCTGATGTGCAGGTGGAACTGAGAACCACTGGCCTGGTGGCAAAGCTCAGCTCTTGACCAAGACTTTAAAAAGGAAGAAATCCAAGCACTTCTCTAGTCATGGGGTCCATGGATTCCCAAACCTAGATCTTTGTTCAGGAAACAGACTGGCTTCAAACAAAATAAAGTCTGAATCACACTGCTACTAGTATTGTTTTGTTCATTTTAAATAAAGGCAGAAGGAGAGATTTTTTTCAGTAATTTAGATATCCTGGTACATTAACAGGAGTGCCCAGGGCAAAAGAAGCTTTTTTACCCATCTGTCAAGTTTGTGTCATCACCTGCCTGCACAACAAATTTTATTTTCCAAAGATATTTAAAAGAATATGAATTGTGGGGCTTCTGAAAACTAGAAAGTGTAGGCTAGTTTGAGAGAACAAAACAAGTTTTCAGCTTCTTTTCTCCCCTTCGAGAATAGAACTACTATCTGAGGGCTCTTGGATAAAACAGAAAAGACACTTTGATTTTTGATACTTCAGAATTAAGGAGATCAGTCCTGAGGATGATTTGGGATGTGAAGGTTCACCTGGCTCCTTTCTTCTGTTTTTTTTGGGGTAGTTCTTTTCCAAGCTAATCAAGGACTCTGTCTCCATGCGTTGCTGCCCCAGCCCTCTGTAGGACCTGCACTTTGTGCAAGTTAATAAACTTCTTTTCTTCCCTAGGCCTGCTCTCCTGGCTTCTCTGTCCCCATGAACTCAGGACATGTTTGGGCACCATGTGAATAAAACTTTCCATGCTTTTCAGAGAAGGTTGTGTTGTCACCTTATTGACACTTCTGGGAGGGGAGGCCATAAGGCTGCCTCCAGGATCAGGCGTGAGATGCTGAGATTCCTTCAAGTCATGAATTTCAAGAAACTGGTGAATTGTTTGGGTGCGTGGCATGAATCAAGGCTCAAAGTGGATCCAGCTTTTGCCAAGGAAGTCTGCCCATGCTGTTGGATAGTGTTCTGTGGTCTGTTCAGAGGTCATGTTTGATGTCACCAAAGAGGCTTTGCCTGGGAAGGGGTAACTTCCAGCCTCCCCCTTGAAGGAGGGGTGCCTGCCTCAGTGTGAAGATGACAAAAAAACCTGATGGTAACAATATTAACTCTAATGATGATGATAATAATAACTGCGACTAGTTGTAAGTCCAGCACTATGCTAAACACTTTGCAACTATTATTTATTTTAACTCTCACCACAATCCTCTGAGGTAGGTTTAGTTTTATTCCCATTTAACAGATGAAAAAACTGAGGCTTAGCTTAGGATATTCAAGTAGATGGTCTCAGTAAGTCACAGAGCCATTTGCAGCCTGAGTCTTTTCATTTCTAAGGCCTGCGACCTTTTGTCCCTCAGGAGTACAGATGTAGAAAGTTGTTTTGTAAATTTAGTTGACAGCTGCCTCTTGAGAGCTTCCTGAGATTGGCTCAGATTTTGTTCTGGAGAGAGAGGAGAGACACACTGCCTCTTCTGCATGACACCTCTTCCAAGGGAAGCAGACCATTCCTCTCCGCTCTCGTGTTCTCTCCTCTGTCAGTTAGATAACACTGCTTCCTTCAAAAATTTCCCGCTGGGCCCTTCACAATCTTATGCTGTAGTCCATCTGATCAATAATTCTCTTAAAACCTTACTAGTTCCAAATATAAAACTAAACACACAATCCCACTAGTGGCATTTTTTTAAAAGCAAGAAACTGCAAGGCATAAAATGTTTGAACTACATGGAATCTTAAAGACAATTTTATCCAAACTCCCCATTTTATACATGAGACAACTGAGGCCTGTAGAGGGGAGCAAACCAAGGCTGGGGAGCAAGTTAGTGGTAGATCAGCACCCCTGCATATCAGCCTCAGTTTACTCATCTCTGAAGTGAGGAGCATAGGGCTGCCGGGAGGATGAAATGCAGTTGTCCCATGACATCCTTAGCTCATATTCGTTACGCAGAGGTGACTACATCCTGGGGAGAGATAATGCAGGCAGGACCATCAGAGGGATGGGGAAGGATTCAAGAGAGAAAAGCAATGGAAACTGGGCTGTGGGAGGGAGAACTGCCAGGGCTGAATGACTCCCAAGTTTCTTGGTTTCAACTCCCATGAAATGAGTCTCAAAGGATGAATAGCAGTTTATCCAGTGGGCAGGGTGGGGAGAGGCTCTGTGCCTGGACAGAGTGGCCTGTGGGCACCTGTAGAGCCGGACGTGTTGAGACACGCAACGCACATCATCTCTTGGACTTTGGTTTTCCCAGTGGAGCACAGACAATCGTGAAACAGGCATCTTAGAAGCAATAACAGCTACAAAAACAGCAGGGAGAGAAAATGAAAATCAATGCTCGAAATAGTGTTCGAAAGACATTTCAACACCTTTGTTTGCTGACATCTCATGAGCTCCATCCAGAGTCTCTGCGTTAATGAAGTTTAAGCAGCTGTCCTCTTCCTTGACATGGTTTGTCTCTGATGTCACCTAAGCTGTGGTCCTGATGGCTGTCCAGAGAGCAGTCCCCTAGCTTTCCTTCGGAGCTGCCTCTTTTATGGCTGTTATCATCTGATGCTGGACTGGAACTGGAGTTGGTGGGAGCAGTAAGACCCATTATCAGAGGCCCCAGAGGGTTTCCAACTATTCATTCCTTCCTCCTTCCAAATTACATTTTAATCAAAGTTTACAAACGTGTTAATTTCTGGCCAAACTGCAGCAGTATGCAGAAATGCCATTTACTTTGGAGTGCTAAACCAAAGCCTGTTTTCTTTGTCCTGCTTTGTTCTTATTTTTAACTTTCATTTGTCCCAATTCCAGAGCTGATCCCAGGTGTTGAGATCCCAGGCCTAGGAGCTCCCTTCTGAAAAGGGTGTGTGTGTGGGACTGTGCACAGACTCTCCGCTCCTCAGTAGCAGAGCTGAGTTGGTAACTTGGAACCAGCATGGCTGAAGCTTGCACACTGGCAAATCTGACTTTCTGCCCATGTCCCCAAAAGGGATGCTGTAGATGTGCAGGTCTCAGTGTCCCAGTCCTGCCTAGTCATCTCTCCATCGCACCCTTCCCCACTGTACAGCAAACTGTTGGCACATTGGAAACCATGGGGGTACTTCACCCAGAAATCTGGCCTCACACACTCCCTGGGACAAGAGAGTTTGGCACCATGGGATCTCAAGGTGCCATGAGGGGTCTGTTTTCTCCATGTTGCCTTGAACTTGCCTAGGTGAAGAATTAATTGCCAGGTAGGATAGGCTGCACAGCATCAAATGTAAAGCCTGACCTACACCTTAAATAAACTCTGCATGTGCAGTGTCATCTCGCTTCATCTTTCCTACATCCTTGGTGGCCCAGAAAGGTTCAGACATGTGCTCAAAGTCACACAGCCAAGGAGGGATGGATCAGGATCAAGAAACAGGACAGTTGCCCCCAGAGGCAGTGGGTAAGCTTAACCCCGGTGTGACTACTGTTCTTGGGGAGTGGCTGTGGCATGTCTACACTGTGTTAGTTATTGAAGAATTAGGACTCATTTTCTGAAATACTTGTGAGCTGCAGAAAGAGTGAGGGGGTCACCCTGCAAAGGCTGGGCTCTCTTGAAAAGGGATGCAGGCAGCTAGTTGGGGAGGGGGGCTACCGGAGGAAAGAATCTCCGATGGGGAGGAGCCCCAACATAAGGCCTTGGAAGGAAACTCTCAAATGACTTGAGTTCACTAGCCCGGAGGAGGGAGAGTAGAGAAATATCTGAACTGGTTTAAAGAATCCGTGGAAAAGGAATTAGCTAGTTATGCATGTCCCAAGTATGGAGCCATTATATAGCAGCAAATTCTGTTTTGATATAAGGAAGGACCTTCAAGTATTTGTGATACCCAAATGTGGAACTACCCGACTCAACTGGTAGTGAGTTTCCTGTCACTGGAGCATCCTATCAAAACTGAAACTGGCCGGGCGCGGTGGCTCACGCCTATAATCCCAGCACTTTGGAAGGCCAAGGTGGGCGGATCACGAGGTCAGGAGATCGAGACCATCCTGGCTAACATGGTGAAACCCTGTCTCTACTAAAAATACAAAAAATTAGCCGGGCGTGGCGGGCGCCTGTAGTCCCAGCTACTGGGGAGGCTGAGGCAGGAGAATGGCGTGAACTCGGGAGGCGGAGCTTGCAGTGAGCCAAGATTGCGCCACTGCACTCCAGCCTGGGTGACAGAGTGAGACTCCGTCTCAAAAAAAAAAAAAAAAAAAAAAACTGAAACCACCTGCCTTACTTAATGAAAATTCGAGTACTCACTAAGTGCACTGGGGGTGGGAGCAATGATAGCCTTGTAAGTGTAACATAAAACTGAGCCAAAGTTTTAATTAATCCCAGGACTTTGGGAGGCTGAGGAGGACAGATCACTTGAGGTCAGGAGTTTGAGATCAGCCTGGCCAACGTGGTGAAACCCTTTCTCTACTAAAAATACAAATTAGCCAGGTCGTGGTAGCGCATACTTGTAATCCCAGCTACTTGGGAAGCTGAGGGGGGAGGGTCGCTTGAACCGGGGAGGTGGAGGTTGCAGTGAATGAGATAGCGTCACTGCACTCCAGCCTGGGCGACAGAGCAAAACTCTGTCTCAAAAAAAAAAAAAAAAAAAGGAAAATGCAGGATGCAAAAGTATGCATACATCATGACCCTAATTATGCACATACATTTATTTATTCCGTGTTTGTCTCATAAGAACTATTGAAGACAACATGGATGAACACACCTGCATATGCACCCCATATGCCTAAACAAGTCTTGAAAAATGTGAATGGTTATTCCTGGGTTGTAGGATTGTAGGTATTTTCAGTTTTTTACTTTATTTATTTTTTCCAGTATTTTACAAGTTTAAAAAAAAAGTCTCTATAACAAGGCGGGAGCCCCCAGAAGATCCGAAAGCAGTTGTTGGAATGCCTTAGGGACTCAGTGATGATTAGTTCCCTCTCCGCCTGCTTTCTCCCCATCTGCTTACCCCTACCAAATGAGCAGATCATGCAGGTCATTCTAGACAATGGGAAGTCAGTGCTCTCAGAGGGTCTCCTGCCCTCTAGGGGTCCTGGGGCCAAGAAGCCGCTAGGGGTGCAGACCACCTTATCACTGATCACTCTCTTTTGAAGCAAATGAACAAGCACCTTCCCCAGGTTGAGCCAGGATCCCACCAGGTGTGAACCTAAGGAAGTGCTTGTCTGTCACTCTGGAAACTGGCTCAGGAAATCCCAGGTCTCTGAGAATGACTTCCAAACTCAAAATGCCTTGTTAAACACAATTGCTCTGAATTCATCAGCTCAAGCCAAGCCTTGTCATAATCCCCAGAATCACAATGAGTGAAACAGGGGGTGCTGATAACTCCGGTGTGCACATCAGGTTTACTTATACTTTTATAAAGAGGTTATTTGCAAAAGTGCAGTTAATCCCATCATGCTTTATAATTTAAATGTCACTAGAAATGATGGCTGACATGCAACTGATTAACAGCAGCCTTTAGTGCCAAATTAATCAGCATCTAATCCAGAGGATGTATTAAGATGGAATAAGATTTTGAAAAAACATCCCTCCTTCCCAGCCCTCTCTGCTGTTATTTCAATAGAATGCCCAACTTTCCCATGCAGTTTGGGAGTTTGACTAAAAGGTATGTTTGAGTACTTTTCTTACATAGAAAGGATGCACAAATGATAAACTGTCAAAACAGAAGTGTGATTATCCCCTTTGGGGGAACTGAATTCCCTCCTCTTCCTTTGATGTGGCTGGGATGACCTGTCAATCATTCTGCCCAAAGATGCCTGTTGGGGGAGGTGGGTGAAGCCACATCCATCTATCTCCCAACATTCTAGAAAGATAAGCCATGTGTTGACAGTCCCAGGAGTTCTGGTCCTTCTGAAGGTATAATACATTTTTGATTTTACCTTTGATTTGGTGAGTGACCCTGTGTCCTTGCAATAAATTCTTTTTTTTTTAAAGAGTTAGCCAATGCTTGTTTTCATTGTTTGACAAAAAAAAGAGTCTTGATATAAATGTGTTGAGGGAAAATGATTCTAAAGTATTGAAAAGTTCTTTAAACAAACAAAAGATTAAAGAGTTAAAAGAGCTCTCCTCCCCAGGATTTCTACTAAAAATAAACAATATTTTCAAGGAAAACATGCTGAAAGAGTGGAGGATTTTCTCATGGGTCAGCTGCCATCTAGGTGTGAGTGAATTTTTCTACCTTCCTTATCAAAGAGTCTTAATGATATTCTTCAGTACTTCCTGATTCTTAAACAAGGCCCTGGGGCTGGAGAGCAGGCATCAGCCCTAAGCGTACATTTTAATATCCTTCGCGAAGTTTTATCTTTGTTTTCCAGCATCTTTTGCTGCTCCTAACTCTGGGACCTTGGGATGTTACCTATTCCTGCAGGTGAGATCTCCTTCCTTACAGCCCAGGAGTGCAGGAGCCAGGGTGAAGTTCTGAGGGTGACTCTTGCCTTCTAGTCTGGAAGAGACAAGATGAGACTGCTGACCTCCGTGGGCCTGATTGCCAGGCAACCCTCCGGCAAGGTCACCTTTCCTACCACCTCCGGCTATTCATATCTAAAAACCTTGCTCTCTGCCTTTTAAATGCATTTCCAAAGGTTGTAGTACATGAAACCGATGACTTAGCTCTCTGAGAGCTCAATTTTGACTTTGTAAAATTGAAAGCAATGGTTCCTATGTGGGGAAAAAAAGTCTCTTGAAACAAAATGAATAATTACATCATGCGTTCAGTGATTATTACCAACATGTGTCAAAAGTGGGACTCACATGTCTTTACCATAATCCCCCATATTCAGTCTCCCACCTGCCGGAAGCTCAGTATTCTCAAAGAGGCAGCTTTCCTACTGGAAAAATGTGACTTCTCCTGGGTCTTGAAGGCACAAATCTGTACCCAGAGGTGCTATTATCCAGGATGGTTGTTTTCAAACTTTATGTTTTTCTTTTCCTTTCTTTCTTTCTTTTTTTTTTAAAGCAGCAGAACCTTAATTTCAAATGATATATTATGCAAACAGACTCTATTTACAGCTGGAGCAGACTAAACAATGATTTCCAACAAGTGAAGGTTAGCTGACCTAGATATTTGCATATATTTAAATAATATTCCAATTCTTTATTACTTTCACTGTGGAAGGTGAAATGTTGATGTTGTACTTCTCTGCCTTGATTGATCTCTCTCTCTCTCTCTCTTTTTTTTTTTTTTTTTGAGATGGAGTCTTGCTCTGTCGCCAGGCCTGAGTGTAGTGGTTCGATCCTGGCTCACTGCAACCTCCGACTTCCTGGTTCAAGCGATTCTCCTGCTTCAGCCTCCTGAGTAGCTGGGATTACAGGCATGCGCTACCAGGCCTGGATGATTTTTGTATTTTTAGTAGAGACGGGGTTTCACCATGTCGGCCAGGATGGTCTTGATCTGTTGACCTCGTGATCCATCCGCCTCGGCCTCCCAAAGTGCTGGGATTACAGGCTTGAGCCACCGCACCCGCCCTGATCTCTTGATTTCATAGGTCAAGGTAGAGTGGTTACCTGTGACTCAGATAAGCACTCTGTTCAAAGCCTACCTGCTGGGATCACAAGAGACCATGACCTGGGCATCCTCATCTTCCTCTTTTTGATGTAACCAAGTTTCACAGAAGTTCTTGGTCAAGTAATAATGATGCCCAAGTTGGATCAAATGCTTGCTGGGTGCCAGACACAGCTGCATTTGCCATCTTACGCAGTACTTACAACAGTCCCAGAAAGGAGGCATTATTTTACTATGGATATTTTACTGATAAGCAAACTGAAGTTCAGAGAGGTTGTCTAACTCACACAAGATCACAGCAAGTAAGGAGCACCCTGCGATCTGTACCCTGGTGGAGAACTTTAGAGCCACACTTGTAAGCACCACCACCTGGAGCTCCGCAAATCCTAACTGGGTGCAGCAATAGCAAGTCCTCTTTCCCCTTTCCGCTTCCTTCCCTTGTGGTTCATCTCTGTTCTTCCCTTCTCTCCTTCTCCCTTGCTTGGAGACAGCCTGATCAATTTCTTCATCTTACTAGGAGACCCAGGGGCTGCTAACACCCACTCTTTTGCTTAAATGGAAACATCACCAGGGCCAGGTGCTGGCACGCACTCTGGGAAAGATAAGGTGGAAAGTTTACGCATCAGAGCTTCCAAGGAATGTGCAGAGAAAGTGATTTGTGATGTGTGATTTGAAACACCAAACTCCTTCTGGGCTCAGAGCTATGTCCTACCTCTGGGAGCTGCTGGATCTGTCTCTGCCCTCATGGCTGGGTCATGCATGCCTATTTTAGGAGGAACTCTCCTTTTAAGGAGAATCCAGCTGGCAGATGTTCCTCTCCAGCTTCCTGCAGGCCCAGACACTGGGCTTCTGTCAATGTCAGCCTGAGGTGGAAGCAATGCTGGCAAATAGTTTGCCCAGGTCCTAATGCTTCCAAAATCCTGTTGGTCCACCAAATTCCTTCTTCCCATTGTGCCGGCAAGGTTGCTTCCCCCGACTGCACCCCAATGTTTCCCCTCTTCCACTGTATCCCGTGGCTGCTGTCATAGGTCTCCCATCTCCTTCTAAACGTAGCCTGGTCAGATGGAAAAGGGGAGGCTCTGACAGCAGGAAACCTGCTCCCACATCCCTTCCTTTACCTCCAGTTCCGACATAGCACAGGGCAGGGCTGGTCCCAAGCTTAGGTTCAGTGGCAGGCTCAGGGGTGGCACACTGGTGCTCTGGCAAGACCAGGTCTGGAGATGAGCCTGGGGGCAGCGAGCATACTGGTAGCATCCGTAGCTTAGGCAGGGAGGTCACATGACAGGAACCAGGCAGCCCTGTGGACCTGGGCAGGCAAGCAGAAGAGAACGTGAATTTTCAGAATATAGGATGTGGGAGGCAGTCAGAGGTTTCTAACCAGCACTTCGTTTCATTTGTCATGACAGAATGGACCCTAGAATCTTTAATGTCCCTAGAATGACCCTAGAATATCTCCTGATTCTCAGTGACTCTTACCTCTTAACCATTTCCTTGCTCACTCAAAGTGAATTTCCCCATCCCTCTTCTCAGATGACATGTGACTTATTCCAGCCGTCCCAGCACAGTCCATCCTGTCTCCCTAGTGAAGACTTAGGCATATTTCCTGTGCACTCCCTTTCTCCAGCTCAACTCACCATGGGTTATCAAGCTCTTTAATGGTGGGGGCTGGATCCCAAGCTTTTGGGAGCTGCACCCAGCAGTCTGGAGATCCTGGTGGGGATGGGTACCTGAGGAGAGTCAGCAGCATCACCAGATGGCAGAGAGCCTAGTGCCAGTGGCCAGAGGGCAGGGACAGGGCTATTGACTTGAGCCACACAGCGGAAGCAGATATCGGAGGGATGCACATGGAAAAGCCTCACTGTTGGTCAGAACTCTCCGGCAGCAAGTGGCAGAAACCCACCTCCGTCTGGGTTAAGAGATAGAGGGGATTTGTTGGAAAGCACTGGGGTAGCCACAGATGGGAAGAAAGAGTTGCTTTCCGTATATCTCTCATTGTTCCTGGGCCCCCTTCTCTCATCCCCTGGAAACACTTGTCTGGAAGGGCCCTGGAAGTGATGCCTCCTAACACACCATGCACTGGGCATCTCACTCACCTCATCTTGTCCCAGCCCTGGCAGAAAGCCCCAGCCACACACCCCTAGACCTCCAGCTCCAGCTGAAAACGTCTCAGGGAAGCACCCTGTTGGCTTGAGTCACATGCACAGCTTGCGTCTCAGTTTGCCTCACACTTAAGTGGCTGGTGGAAGTAAGAGATCTCTAAAGATTCACCCAGTCCCATTGTTCTAAGGGAATACATCCTATAATTGCTGTATCCTCAGAACCCAGCATGGGGCACTGTACACAGTAGATCTGCTTAACCATGTACCAAATGCATCCGCCACTTCCCCAACATCCATTACTACTGTAACCCACCAAGAACTGAATTCCATGGTACTTCTCAGGATCCTTGAGGTCTGGACCAAGCCCTGGATTGGGAAAGACATGTTTATGATGCAGACCAGTTGGGGAGATTTATCTTGAAGGAGCACCAGCTTGGGAACAGCTGACCTGGTGAGAGTATTCCTCTTCATCTCAGCTCTGTCTGCTGTAGTTGGGGATGAGTAGGGGGTTCAGCAGTAGAGGAATGGGAGCCCAGAGAGATGGTGATGAATGAGAAGGAGACAAATAGCTCTAGCCTGTGTGCCCCTGTCTTGTTGAGGCTGAAGGCCTGCAGGGACATTCTGAGTGAAGAACGTGCCAGGCCCAGTCGCTGATGATGAAGGTAGCTAGAGGTGGGTGTCGGTTAAAGGTGAGGGCTTGGGGGAGCTGGGAGAACAACCCACCGTCATCTCAGCCCCATTTCCCCTTTAGGAGGCTGAGAAGGGCTAACAAGAAATTTTGCCATCAGAGAGAGCAATGAGGCTTCCTACAATAGAGTCACAGTGTGAGCACCTGAGGTTGAATGTCCTTGGACAGCTGAGCCTCAGTCTTACCCTCTGTAAGATGGACCTGATAGCATAATCTACCTGATAAGGATATCCCTGAATAGTAAGTGCACAAACATTAAGCTTAATTTCAGTCATTCTGTCATTTTTGATTGAGGCATTGCTTTGTGAAAAGTTCTATCGTAAATTCACGATTTCAAAACTGAGTGTGTGGAGCTCTGGACTCTTGGAGTGACTGCCAAGGCCAAGGTTGGGGGTGTAAAATGAGGAGGGCATCAGCATGAGTCTGAGCTCTGTCTTCTGATTTCAGCCAGGCCAGCTCCACTCACACAGGTTTTCTGGGTTGGGGCTCCCTGTCAGATTTCATGTGCTGCTCTAAAGCCTATCCACAACTGACAGCAAAGTAGAAGGAACATGGGCTCTGCATCAGCCTGTTCAGGTTCTTCCCCAGCAGCTTCACTGTATATGGTTGTGTGGAGGATCAGGATGCCGATGTCCCAGGACCTGAGATGGGTGCTTCTCTAAGTGAGCCCAGTGACACTCATAGAAACTGTGGGAGGTGGGGTGGGTGCCTCCTGCCATCTGGATGCAGTAGCTAGAGCTCAGCTAGGGTGGGTAACTTATTTAGGGTCCCATGGGTAGTAAGTGTGGGGAATTGAGATTCAAGTCTGGAAAATTCTCAGTCCCTGGGACATATGCTACTGAACAGCTTCACACCTGACCTCAATCAAGCCTGGTGTGTCTTTTTCTTTAGTTGACAAAGAGGCACTGCATCTCTTTGTTGATTTGGGGAAGGGCTTTTCCCTGCTCTGGCTCTTTTCTATCCTGCCTCCCACTCCATTCCTCCTCCTTCAACTTCACTTCCCATTTTCATCCTTTCTCTGCTCAGTTTTCTTTCTGCTTCATCCATGACCTCCTGGAGGCTCCTGGCTTATTATCTTGGAATGACCGAGGACAAAGAGGTCTGCTTCATAAAATTCGAGGGTCCCTGTTAGCACTGAACTTGACATTTGCACCTGTCTGTATCTGATGGGTTCTCTTCCCTCTGTGCCCTGCTGTTCCACAGCTAAGCAAACATCTCCAGGTCCAATATTCATCTTGTGTCCCATTTAGTGAATAAGACGGTGCTTCTTTGGTGACCCATCCACACCAGGGTGGGTCCTGGTATTAATAATAAAAGATGTCTCAGGTTCCATTGAATCCATTAATGTTTCTAACTTAGCTGACTCATTGTGTAGAATATGCATGACTAATCCATCAAAAAAGAGAGAATTCTCACATTGCAAATTTTTGTATGTTTATAAGAAAGTTAGATTTTCTTGTGCTTTTCTCCCCACAGCACCTGTCGTTCTGGATAAGGATGGCATGTTCATAAAAGGGAAATGAGTGGAGAAGGAGGGAAGGAGATGTGAGCAAAGCATTTAAAGCATTGCCAGAATATAAGCAACAGTGCTTCATGTCGTGAAAAACTGAGAAAAGGAGTCTTTATGTACAGGAAGAACTCAGCAGCTGACCTCGAGAAGAAAGGAAAACATCCTCTCTTCACTTTTCTCCAGGATGCATGTGCCCAGGGTCTTGAGTTTCCAACTGGGGCATAATGGATTTTTGGTGGCCTGTGACTTTATTATAGGTCTTTTCCCAAAGTGTTTTGAAATGGTATGAAAGAGTGTATTCAGTTAGAAACCTTGAGTTCTACTCCCAGGCTACTTAGAGGTTGTTTTGCAACCTTGAACAAGTCAAGTAAGCCTGACTTCAACTCTATGCAGTGGATTATGCAATGGTTGAATTTCTAAGCTTGGAAGTTTCCAGTGAGAACAAATAGGGGTGGTGAGAGCTGCCCTGCCCCTTTCAGGGGCATTAAGAGGGTAACCACGCAGGTGAATGTGACAGTGCCCTAAAGTTATGAAGAAATCTGTGCAAAACTGTATGTTATTATAGTTCTTCTTGGGGCTGATGCACCGTGACCCCTTCAACAGTTGATGAGTCATGGGATAATGGTTGATGAGTCATGGGATAGGTGCTGCTTCAAGGGATGTGGATGTAGGTTGGACAGAGGCCGACCCCAACTCTCATTTGCACTGTGCATGGCAAATTTATTCTGGGAGTTTCTGCTTTGCTCCTGTCTTAAGTTATCAGACCACGTGTTCAGTAGTCCAGCCCTGGCCACAGCCTCTCTGCCTGGCTGGGCCCAGGCTACTTCTAAACTCTCTGTTTTTTTTTTTTTAATTTCAGATTTTATCCAACATGGATGTCTTGATCCAAGAGAAAAAAAGGGATCCCTTCAAAGTCCTTTCCCCAGTTTACTATGCTTAGTCCCACTCCTAGAGCCCTAGGGGGTTCTGTAGCTCCTCTATATTTTCAGGGAACTGAGCTGAAGCCAATAAGAGATTTTAAAATATATCCTATCCTTAAGCAAAGTGAGTGATGATGCTCAGCATCCATGCCAAGGGTCAAATTTTGGCTGACTGTTCTATTCACATAACTATGTAATTTGTAGCTTTTTGGGGGGTGGGGTGGAGGTGGCTGGACCAACAACATACAAACAGCTAATCTAAATGAGACATTCCTGGAAAATGAGGCATTCCTGGAAAATGAGACATATAAAGCTTTCTCTTTTCATATCCAAAATGGAAAAAACAATTCCACCAGCGACCACAGGAATGCTGCTGGGGCAGGAGGGCTTCAGCCTTCCTGATGGTCAGGCACTGACTTTAAGCTTAGACTCTATAATTTGTTAATGAGAAGCCCTCCTGGACAGGAAGGAAGGGGGCTTGCTTAGGGTCTGATCTGTAAAGCACACTGGTGGAAGCTGTTCAGATGCAGCTACACAAGAGGCCTCTTCCTGAGTACCAGGCCACCCTCGGTAAGACACTGAGTGAGCACCAGGTGTCACCAGGAATCAGGTCTCTGCCCCAGTCCTGGCCAAGTGGAATAAGAAAACAGACTGAGGGTGTGTCAGTGGCTTTCCTGAGTTCCCGCACCTGGTAAATGATGGAGTTTACACTTGAAAATTCTACCTCCTATCTTCAGGTCCAGGGATCTCTCTGGGACCTCAGAGAAGTCAGGTAATCTCTGCCATTCCTTCCTACCTGGATGTTCAATGAAAAGCCTGTTGGGCTTTCTGAGGACTAGAAGGGGGATACTGCCGAGAATTCAGTGAGGCCAGCCCACACCCCCACCCCTTCTAGGAGATTACCTTTAGATCCTCCAGCCCCAGTCTGCAGCCTCCTGGGCTGATGCTTTCTTCCTTTATTTACAGACACTAATCATTTCCCATGCAACTGAACAACTTAATAAGCTGCGAAAATTTGATAAGACAATTTAATTGTCGGCTTTTACGTATCTGCTCAATATAGTTGGGTTTCTCGGGAAGGTGAGTGGGGAATGTGAGCAGAGACACTTAATTAAAGAACTAAAACAATGGGGCTAGATTAGAGAGAACTCTGGCAGACAGCAACCCTGGACCTACGTCTCTTCTCCCCACCTTTCGGATGGGGCCTTTCTTTGAAATTTTATAAGCTCCATCCTCTGGGTAGTAGCAAAATAGAGATGCAGGCCCAGGCACTTGATGTGCAGTGTGGGGAGCTGACTTTGCATGGGGTGGCTCCCGACTGTTATCGGGGAGCTTTTTCTCAGGCCCAAAGTGGCTGGGTTTTAAGGGGAAGACCTAATTGTGCGTGTATGGTTGTAGCTCAAAGGGATGGTTCAAAACGGCCTCCTCATTGATGGGGAAGGATGGGGGCTGAGTCCTGAGGAGCGCATTTGCAGGTCTTTGTGAGTTACTCATAATCATTTTTTCGGTCTTTTCCTCTGTCATTTTGGGGAATTTTATGGCCATTTGGGCGATGCTGCATCATGGAGTATTGATACCAGTTTTAAATCACACATCCTCATTTTATCTAATTGAATTCTCATGCTAACTCTGAAAGGAATAGGAATCATTATTCCTATTTCACAGGTGCAGATCCTGAGACTCAGAGAGGTTAAGCAACTCGCCCAAGGCCATACAGCTAGATAAACACCTCAGGATTTAAATAGATTGCAGGGGACACCAACAAGGCTCTGCTCAGATCCCCTCGGATCCCTCTGGCCCATCTGTGCATGCAGTAACATCAGCTTCACCTTTGACTGCTTGAACCTGTGGCTCCACTTCACCTAAGAGCACAGGGAGCTGAAAGGGCCTGGAATCCTGTTGCCTCCTGGGCAGCCTGCAGCCAATGAGTAACTGGTGCTGGAGAACAGAAGGCTGCTCCCTTGCTGGAGGTAGGACAAACACTGAGGTGTAATCTATGCTCCAGGGTCCCCCAGGGGATCAGGCTGAGGTTGGGATGTTGCCTAAAATCCCACCCTTGCTTGGTTTCTTCCCTTTCCCTGTTTTTCCTTCTCTCGCTCTCTCATTTCTTTTCCTTCTTCCTTAAATAAATTTCTTGCACACAAATTCTCATCTCAAGGTGAGCCTCTGGGCAGCCTGATGTAAGATACAGATGTGTGTTTGACCTCAGCCTGCCCTATCTGGAGTCCTGCAGCCTCGCCCCTTGTTTTGTGGGGTTATCAGATCTTCCTAGCTAGACTCGGGGTATGGAATACATCCAGCTTGGAATTTCTGGGTGCTTGCAAGTTCTCGGTAGAACAGGAGTCAGAATGCTCTTGGAATGAATTACTTAGCCTCTTTAGGCTGCAGTTTCATCACCTGTAAGACAGAAATAGTACTTGTATTGCTCTTGAAGGACTTTTACCTCGTGCAAAGCAAATGAGTCTGCATATGTAGAACATAGCAGCGAGCACATAGTAAGTGGTTGATAAATCTTCATGATTGTGATTATCAGTATTCAAGTATTTGCCATCTCGTCAGACCTTGGCTTGCAGTTGGGAGTCAGAAGTGAGGTCACTGTGCTGTGAGTTCTTGTTGGGCAGGAATCTGCCATGTGTTCCATGCACTTTAAGCACTTATTAAAACATTTCGGATAGAAACATTTTCACAAAGGCTGCTCATTACTGTAGCCAGCATTTGCCTACGAATGTCAGGAAAACCATTTTATGATGTTGCTCTAATGTGTCATGTTCACTGTCGCGTTCTCTCTTTTGGTCTCCCTTTCACTGGTGAGACACGTTTGCCAAGCATTTCACAAATGCAGTGGGGGGAAAAGGGAAGAGAGGAAGAGATAGGAAAAGGATAGTGAAGGGAGGAGCAGGAGCAGGCAGCTCGGCGGCATTCCCCAGGCACCGCATTAAGGGCCTGATTAACTTAAAATATTTCCCAGCTTCTGAGGCACTTGATGAAAGTCAATTGGGGGGAAAGAAGATAAGCTCTTACAAGGGCTAATTTGAGGCTTAGAAAACTTGAATATGTCTAAATCTCAAATTGTCGGGTGTGTAGCGCTGGTGATTGTCGGGTCTGTGGGGAGAGCGTTTTAACATGCTGGTGGTGCATCCGCGGTACCGCCTGCCCCAGCTCCCTGGTCCCCACCCTTCCTCCTGGCAACTGCCTTGCGTCCCCTCCCATCTTCCCTTTTCTTCCGCTTGTGAGGGCTTAGATAATTTTGCCTTTTGAAGGCATGGAAATAGATGGCTTTAGATTCAGAACACAGCCTCTGCCTCCTTCTTCCTCCTCCAGATGCCTGGAAAAATCAAAATCGGGGTTTAGCAATGCAGTCCCGTGGCACTCTCCTAATGTGTTAATGGGTCATGCTTGCTGCACTGCCGTCCCAGCCACCAGGGACACTGTGATATGGGCAGAGTTCCCCCTTCCCCATCAGTGCAGGTGGCAAGGAGCCAGGCAGGGAGCAATTGGTTTTCCTGTCATGAACCACACTGGGCTAACTTTTGATCTTTGACAGGGAATTTCCTGCAAAGATGCAGACAGAGCAGGGCTCTAGTCCAGGCCGCTCTGCTTAGCACAGTGAGGAATCAGGTCTGGGAGGCATGGTTTGTTGCCACTGGATGCTGTATTAGTTTTCGATTGCTGCATAACTAATCACCACAAATTTAATGGCTTAAAGCAACACCCATTTATTAGTATACAGTTTTGTAGGTCAGAAGTCCAGCATGGTATGGCTGAATTCTCTGCTCAGGGTATCATAAGACTGATATTAAGGTACTGGCTGGGTTGAGTCCTCTTCTGGGAGCTCTGGGGAGACATCTGTTTCCAAGCTCAAAGTATTGGCAGAATTTGGTTCCTTATGGGTGAAGGACTGGAGTCTGTTTCCTTGCTGGCTGTCAGTCAGGGGCCTCTGGGAGCGACCTAAGGCCACTCACATTCCTTCTCCTAGGGTCCCCTGCATCTTCAAACCAACAAAGACAAAGCAAATCCCCTTGTGCCTCAAATCTTTCTGATTCCTCTTCTCTCACCAGCTGGAGAACATTCGGCATTTAAATGGCTCATCTGATTGGGTCAGGCCCACCCAGATAACCGCTGCTTTTTAAGGTCAGTTGATTTCGGACTTTACATCTACAAAATCCCTTTACTGCAGTCCTAGATTAGCACTGGAGTAACTAGGGGACTGGAATGTTGGGGGTGGGGGGAGATTCTGCCCATCATGTGTGGCCTAAGACTGTGCCCTGGTTATGGCCAGAGGACCCCAGATAGACTTGAACCATCTCCGCCATCTCTGCAAAGTCCCTTAGGGAGGGAGAGGGCACCCAGGAAACCATGACAAATGGGAACAAAGCTATCAGCTTCTTATTCTCAGCAGGGTCTCAGTGGTAATACAGGAAAGACCTTTGGGAACCCAGAGAGGTGACACAGTTTGAGCTCATGGGCTAAGGAAACTCTCCCTCTCCCAAGCTGCTTAGTAGCCATTATTCCTTCTTTCTGTCTTCCCCAGCTTCCTAAGACCAAGCAGGGGCTGTCAGCAGCACCCAAGAGAAACTTTGCAGCCACTTCTTAGAAAACTTACTACTGAAAGGCATTAGCATTTTATATTTATTTATTCACTAAAACAAGTCATTGGTGACTTCTAATTCCAGGTGGCACCTGGCAAGCAATTCTTAGTACCTTCCAAGGCCCATCAGATATACTTTTTTTTTTTTTTTGAGATGGAGTCTTGCTGTGTTGCCCAAGCTGGAGTGCAGTGGCATGATCTCAGCTCACTGCAACCTCTGCCTCCTGGGTTCAAGCGATTCTCCTGCCTCAGCCTCCCGAGTAGCTGGGACTATAGGCAAGTGCCACCACGCCTGGCTAATTTTTGTATTTTAGTAGAGACGGGGTCTCACCATATAGGCCAGGCTGGTCTTGAACTCCTGCCCTCGTGATCTGCCTACTTCGGCCTCCCAAAGTGCTGGGATTACAGATGTGAGCCACTGCTCCTGGCCCAGATATACTTTTAAAGTAACAGAAAGGAGCAGAACAGGATATCACTGCCAGAAAACAAGACTGGTAGCCCATGATCCAGGTATCTAGGGGCAGTTTCTACAGGAAGCAGAATGGAGATTGCTGTTAAATGCCAAAGCGTGTTCTGTCACTCCAGTCTGAATAAACGTATTAGCCAAAAGGGAAGAAGACAGGTCTAGGGGTTCTCCCTCTCTCTGGGCTTCTTGGGCCAGAGGGCTAGTGTCCTGTCTCACCTAAGAACTGAACATCCATCCCAATAGACGGTGGTCCTGCCTTTAAGGCCCTCAGAGCCCATTTTATATCTTCCCTCTCCTAGCCACCATCCCAGGACATCCTCTGGCTGCTGTCTGGGGCCTGATGAAAGGACCATTTTGGCCAGAGTGGTTCATGAGCTCAGTGCAGTGGGCAGCAGAGGCACCAGTCAAGCCCTGGAGAAGTGGATTTTGGGAACTGTAGTTTCCAATGAGCGCCTTTGTTTCAAGGAAGCAGGCAGTCAGGGCTTAAGATCTCCTTCCCAGCTCTTCCATTTGAGCATAGCTAGTGCGCTTGGTGTGGAATTAATTCTAATATGAACACACCAGCCAACGTGTATGAGATTCTTGCTGTTTATTTGAGACCTCTTTCTATTCTGGATTCAGAATTAGAACATTTTGATTAGCACCACACTCTAACCAACTGAGCTAACCGGCCGCTGTGTGAATTAGAACATATTGAAAAACGGAACTCTTACTTTCAGGAAATTGAAATACAACATGAGACTAGTAATTAAAATGGTTTAGCACAGGAGTAAGACCCAAGCGACAGGTGAATAGAATAGAATAGAATAGAAAGTTCTGTGTGAACTAGAAGTTGGTATAGATTAAAAAACCTTCAGAATGAAAACAATAAGGGCATATAGTTCAACAAATTATATTGTGAAAATTGATTATTTGGAAGAAAAATCAATCTAGATAGATCCTCACCTTTTAAAAAAATCCCCAAAATATTAAAAAATTTAACCCTCCCTCATTCAATATACTCTATACAATTAAAAGGCAAACAGCAAACTAGGTGAACATCATACACATTTGGCAGAAAAAGGGTTAAAACCTTTGCTATACAAAAGGGCCTTGCACACCAGGAGAAAAACTACAGGTGAAGTCAAAGGAACTATCTTTACAAGATAGCTTTACATTTTTCTTTTAGAAGAAAAATACAAAGGAGTTCATTGTAATAACTCTTACAAGAACCAAACATTACCCCAAATCCTTGATATGTATAATAATTAAAGAGTGGTTAAATAAATTATCAAAAATTTGTGTGATGTAATGTTGGGTAACTATTGTAATTTTGCTTTAGAAAATACTTACTATCACAGGATCAAATATGAAATTTTGGCCAGGTGCGGTGGCTCACACCTGTAATCTCAACATCTTGGGAGACCAAGGTGGTTGGGTCAACTGAGGTCAGGAGTTTGAGACCAGCCTGGCCAACATGGTGAAACCCCATCTCTACTAAAAATACAAAAATTAGCTGGATGTGGTGGTGGGTGCCTGTAATCCCAGCTACTTGGGAGGCTGAGGCAGGAGAATTGCTTGAACCCGGGAGGCAGAGGTTGCAGTGAGCCGAGATTGTGCCACTGCACTACAGCCTGGGCGACAAGAGTGAGACTGTCTCAAAAAAAAAAAAAAAAAAATTTCATTTTTAAACAGTGTGAAATGAAATATGCTATATAATGACCCACACAAGTGCCCGCATGTGCAAGAATAAAAGAGACTCCTTGAACCGGTTAACCAATTGTTCTCTCTGCATGATACAATTATATAGGATTCTTAGCTGCTTCTGTATTTTCTTTTTTCTTTTGTGTTTCTGTTTTCCAAATTTCCACAAGTTTTTCCAAGCAAGTTATATGAGTTATTTTAATAAACCAATAGCTGTTAAATTAATGTATAAAAAGCAAAAATCCACTATGGGAACAAGTAAAAATAGGTGCTGTATATTATAATATTGTTATATAAATATTGTTATATGAATAAAATAGGTGGTAGAATATTATAATATTGTTAAAAACACAATATCTCTTTAATTTACTTATTAACACATTTTAGTTAAAACATGAAGAGGATTTCACTTTTGAAATTTGGCAAAAGGATTAGGAAGTAACCTGGGAAAAAACAAGCGTGTAAAATTAGGACAATTCTGTAAAAAATAATAATAAAGGAAGAGTGGTGGTTGGAGATGTTAAAATATATCATGAAGATATAATAATCAAAACATTTGGTTTCAGGAAACAAATGAACAGAATGGAGCCCCTAAATATACTAAATATCCAAGGGAAATTTAGGACAGTTAGTTGACCCTTGAACAACAGGGATTTGAACTGCAGTAATTAACTTACTTGTGAGTTTTCTTCCGCCTCTGCCACCCCTGAGAGAACAAGACCAACCCCTCCCCTTCCTCCCTGTCAACCTCCTCAACTGAATACAATGAGGATGAAGATCTTTATGATGATCCACTTCCACTTAATGAATAGTAAATATATTTTCTTTTCCTTATGATTTTCTTAACATTTTCTTTTCTCTAGCTTACTTTATCGTAAGATACTGTATATAATGCATATGACATACAAAATATATGTTAATTGACTATGTTATCAGTAAGGCTTCCAGTCAACAGTAATAGTAGCTAAATTTTGGGGGAGTTGAAAGTTACACATGGATTTTTGGCAGTGTGGGAGGTTGGTATTCCCAACCGCCAAGTTGTTTAAGGGCCACCACAGCATGTTAAAAGAAGCACGTCAAATCAAATCTTGGGGAGGGAAAAATAGATTTATTTTATTTTATTTATGTATTTTGAGACAGAGTGTCCCTCTGTCACCCAGGCTGGAGTGGAGCATCGCGATCTCAGCTCACTGCAGTCTCCACCTCCTGGGTTCAGGGTTCAAGCGATTCTCCTGCCTCAGCCTCCTGAGTAGCTGGGATGAGAGGTGCCCACCTCCACACCCGGCTAATTTTTGTATTTTTAGTAGAGACGGGGTTTCACCATGTTGGCCAGGCTGGTCTCGAACTCCTGACCTCAAGTGATCCGCCTGCCTCGGCCTCCCAAAGTGCTGTGATTATAGTCGTGAGGCACTGTGCCTGGCCAGGATGAATTATTTAATAAATGAGACAACTGACCAGCAGTTTTGAGTAAAGACAAATTATGAGGCTAGGTCTCTCTTTTTTTCTTTCACTAAACTAACTTCTAGATGGATCACAGGATGGTGCCCTCCCTGGTTTAGAGAGCGGCAGTGGCTGCTCCTTGCAGTTAGAGTGGCGCCCCACGTGTCCCTGGAAGCCCCTTCCCACCTCTGTGAGGTGATTCCACCTCTCATGACTGAGGAACTCCTCTGAGGCTGCCCCAATATCTCTGTGCCTGGGACTCACCGGGCTCCTTCCTGCTCAGCAACTTGACACCTGGCACACTCGTCCCACGCTGCCTCTTTCTCATCTTGCTCGTGTGTCCCCTCCTGAGAGACCCCCCTGGGCACCCCTATCCTGCTTTATTTTCACATAATGACATTCATAATCCTGCTTTACTTCAAGTTTATTTTACTTAAATTTATTTTCACATTCACATAATCCTGCTTTATATTCTCCATAGCTCTTTTCATCTTGAAAAATCATTTATTTCTTTTCTCCATTTACCTTTTGTGATGGGCTCATGATGCCCACACTGGGGTTAGAGTTTTTGGAGGGCCGCTGTCTTGTTCACACAGTAATCCCAGTGCCTACAAACAGTGCCTGGAACAGAGAAGGCACTGAATGAAAAGGAATCTTAATGAATGACCTCGAACCTGAAAATGAAACAAGAGATCAATACCTTTCTAAACGTCCAAGAAAAATGCAAAGCTGTGAAGGAAGGGGATGGGAATTCTAACTAGACATGAATTCATGCATTAAATAAGAACTGGGGAGGGGCTACATGTTTCATGCACTGGTAGAGATGCTGGGCCACAGCGGTGAACAAGACAGACAGGGTCCTGTCCTCAGGGAGCTTATATTCTGGAGGGGAAATGACAGAGGGAAGCAAACCATAAGTACCTGTACACTGTGGTAAGTGTGAGAAGACAGACAAGGAATGGAGACAGAGGATAACCAAGGCAGGCCTCCTTTAAATGGGGGATACCAGAAGCCTCTCTGAGAAGGTGACTCTGAAACCATGGCTTGAAGAATGGAAGTGCCGTCTTCTGTCCGCTATCTGTCGACAAGAGGACAAAACATTCTAGATGGAAGTTAAACAAGGTACCAAGAACTGACGTGAACAGGAGCTCAGGCATGCATGGTGCCCCGTGAGTGAAGGGGAGGCATGAGCTGGAGAGACAGGCAGCTTCTGGGCCAGGAAGGGCCTTCAAGGTCATGGTAAAGTTGCAGAATTTATTCTAAGAATGATGGAAAACAGTAGGAAGGTTTTATGCAAGGGAGCAACATGATCTGGCTTTCGTTTTTAAAAGATTACAGTTTTGGTAAGAGTGAAAATGAAAGGATCTGTTAGAAGGTTATTTTATACATTAAAAAACTCCATGGCAAAAAATATGATAAAGAAATAAATTAATAATAAACCGGGAGGGACAAAAGTGTGTACCATTTAACCAAAGGCTGCTTTCCTGAATGTATAAGAGGGTTATACAAAGTGATGTGGAAGAAAAAGTAGAAAAATGGGCAAAAGCTATAAACAAGCATTTAATAAGGGAGCTTCTACTTCATCTCCCTCTCTCTCTCACACACACACACACACACACACAGAGACACACACACCTTCCTCTAAGCAAACCAAAACAACACTGCACAATGCCAATCAACATATGAAAAGAAGTTCACTGGTAGTCATAATATAAGAGATACAAATCAAAATAGTAATAAAATTCCATTTTTCACTTCTCGGGTTGACAAATATTAAAAAGTTTTCTATTGTACTAGATTGACAAGAGTTTGGGAAAAAGAGACACTCCCATACACATTTAATGGGAGAAATGTATGTGTGTGTGTTGGGGGGACTGCTAGTGTAACGTCTGTCTGGACAACAGCTTAATCACATCTTTCAAGACTTGAAATGCACATGGTGTTTGACCCAGTAACTTCCAGTCTAAGAACATATGCTATGGTGATTCTCCATGCTTTGAAATGAATGTATGAGGTGCACATGGCAGCTCTGTTGGAATGGAAAAAATCCCAACAAGACCACAAATGACCATCAACAGGAGTGTGGTTAAAAACTTTCTAGTTTATCCATTAATGGAACACTCTTTCCTCATTAAAGAAGAATGAGGTGAATTTATATTGCTGCTGTGTAACCCTGTCTGAGGTATACTGTTACATGAGGAAAATAAAATTGCGAAGTGTAGAACAATGGCAAAGACACACACATTCACATGCTATTTTATGCAGAAAGCATTTTCTGGAAGGATCTATAAGAAACTGTTATATTAACAGAGGCTGCCTTTGGGGAAAGGAGTGGGAGTTTGGGAGGCTGGGAGAAAGACTGTGACTTTTCATTTTATGTTCTCTGTAGTGTTTGAATTTTAAAATATACTTTATTAAGCAAACAAAATATGTTAAAAATGAGAAACAACTTAGTGATCATTATTCCAGGCACAACGAACAATAATAACTCCTAATAATGAATAATAAAGATTATTAATAACCCCTTTGCATTTGCAGGACTATGTAGCATTTACCAACCTAATGTCTTCAGACATTACCTCATTTAATTCTCAGCGGGGCAGTTGCAATTATCCCCCTGTTACTGATCAGATATCAAGAACCGTGTTGGGGGAACTCAGAGTCTACATCTGATTCTCTGATTCTCTTCCCAGGCCTTTGCTCTACTCTAATCCGATGACAGAGACAAAGGGGCTAACTGTGAAGGCAACTGCCCTTCCCAGCACATGCCAATAGAGGCAAAAGTTATGGGTTGCTCATCTATCCCCACCGACCCTACTGTCTGCAGTGTGACCTTGGGCAAGTCGCTTGCACTCTGTGGATGATCTCGAATGCCTCTTTCAGCTCTAAATATCTTTGATTTATGCTGAATGTCTTGCTGAGGTAATTGAATTTTCAGGGTGGTGTGTCATAACTCATTCCTAAAAGTTTGAAACAGAAGTTCATGGACAACATCTAAAGAACTGGGGTCTTGAGCAACTCTGTAAATCACCTGTTCCACAAAGCACATTAGTCGTACCCTTGAGATGACTGTGGGGGAAGAGATGTAGATGGTAGCCCTGCCTTGCTCTGCTTCCAGCTCAGGCTGTATGTCCTCCTGCAGGAGGTCTCTCGCTTTGCCCCTTCCAAGGGCCACGGGGCCCTCCTCTGGATCCGAACACCCACCCTAACACTGCTCTTCCACCATTTCATTACGTAGTTGACCCTTGAACAACAATGGGGTTGGGAGGTTAGAGATGCTGAACCCCTGTGCAGTCAAAAACATATGTGTAGCTTTTGACTCCCCTAAAACTTAGCTACTAATAGCCTACTGTGGACCAGAAGACTTATCAATAGCACAAACAGTTTATTGACCTGTATTTTGTATGCCATGTATATTATATACTATATTCTTAGAATAAAATAAGCTAGAGAAAAGAAAATATTCTTAAGAAAATCATAAGGAAGAGAAAATATATTTACTATCATTAAGAGAAAGTAGATCATCCTAAAGGTTTTCATCCTTGTCGTCTTCGTGTTGAGTAGGCTGAGGAAGAGGAGGAAGAGAAGGGGTTGTCTTGCTCTCTCAGGGGTGGCAGAAGTGAAGGAGGTAGAGGAGGAGGAAGGGGAGGCAGGAGAAACGGGCACACTCTGTGTAACTTTTACTGAAGAAAATCTTCCTTGTCAGTGGACCTGTGCAATTCAAACCCATGTTGTTCAAGGGTCGACTGTTCAGTTGGTATTAATCCCTCTTCTCAGGGCAGCATTCCCATTGTGTATCTTTTGAGCCCAGTGCAGAATCTGGAACACCATATATACGTGGCAGATGTCTGTGAAACAGGTAAAGGAATAGCTAGCCTTGGCTGATTGTCTTGCCCCACTGTTTAAGACTTTATTTCTTCGAGCGTTAGATTTTGGAGTTGAAGACTTCTAGAATCTTAGAAGCAAAGGACTATGTACTCAGGGAAATTCTAAGGATAAAGTCTTAGAAATCAAGTGGAGGCAGTGTGTGTGTTAAATGTATGAGTGACAGACAGATGCCCTGGGTTTGAATCCTTTTTGAATCTCGCTTCTTCCTAGTTAGTGTGGCAGATGTTGTAAGGACTCCACTCAGGACCCTCTGGCTGTTCAGTGTGTCCTCTCCACTGCCAGCATCTGCATCTGCATGCTCAAGGGGTTCCCCACCCCAGGACTTTGCAAAGCTGCTTTGCCATGTAAGGTAGAATGGAAGGTCCCTGGAATCAATACCTTCCCTCTTCATCCTCCCAGCATCCCCCAACCAACCATCCTTCGAATTAATATTGTGGTATTTCATGAAATTTCCACTTCTATTGGCGAATGATGAGTGGCAATTTCGTGTGGTTGAATTTCATGTAAACACCGTGGCTCCTTTGTCCTGTAGGTGGGCTTATTTGATGGTGGGTGGTCTGCCCACTTCCCAGGGTTGTCCCATTGGATTGATGCAGTCGCCACTGTGTAGCCAGTTTACCAGCCACCCTCTACGGCCTGCAATTCCTTCTCTGTGTCACTTCCCCACTTCCCTGCTGATATTTCCTAGGATCATCTCCCAAGCCAACTATATGCACATTGGTTTTTGTCTTAGAATTTGCTTTTGGGGGAACCCCAACCTAAGCCACTCAGTTTCCCATTTGGAGAATAGCCTCATTGTCAAGATCAAATGAGGAAATGCCCATAAAGCTCTGAGCACACAGCGAGTACAAATCAGTATCAACTGCGACTGTTATCAAGTACTACACATTCCTTTTAGAGACATGATAACTGAAGCCCAGAGAGGGGAGGGGGCCTTCTCAGTGCCACTCGTGGGTTAGCTTGGGCTTCTCATTTCTGGCCAAGCACAGGGAAGGTGGTGCCAAAAGCAGGCAGAGCACTGGCTGGCTTCTTCTTCATTCTCCTAGAACAGTTGCATGTTAGGTTGTGATGGGGTAACTAGCTGCCACTCCCTCTGTACACACATGCAGCAGTGCACCCAAGTGTTTACACACGCTTGTGCACAAATATTGACATCCAGTGGGGGTATTGGCACATAGGATGGTGGGGCTTCTTTGAGTAGTGACCAGAGAGAACACTGGGCAGGGAGTCAGGAGTAAGGATCCTGGTGCCATATTTGCTGCCAAGACTCTACCCAGCTGGGCTGCCATCATCCAAATGGCGGGATTCTTGGGTTAAAGCCTTGTCAATATGTCAGCTCAAAACAGACAGAGGGATGAGACAGATGAACCTTTTGGATTGACCTCTGATCCGTCAGAAATCTGAATGCAAGTTTGTAATGGAAAGCTGTTTTGTTGCTGACCACTCTGGGGCTTTGGATCTAAGTGTGAGTCCTTTCTGAGGATCTATTCTCTCTCTGCTCTACCACCCAGCCCTGGTGTAGGTGGGCCAGGTGGGGAAGGGGACATGGTGACAGAGGCGACCTCCTATGCAACTCCTTTTAAAGGAGTCTGGCTTGCTCTGTTGGACAGCATCCTGGGCAAATACAGGGTGATTCTGGTCCTGTCTGTGCCATGAACTTGGTGGCAGATCCCCTACCTGAAGCTAGTTTTTTCCTGTTTGGGTGAAAATTCTAATGGGCCCCTGATACCATTCTGCAACCATCTTGCAGGAAGGATGCCTCAAACTGATAGGAACCAAATTTAACCTGTCAGCCCCTCTCCTACCTCCTCCTTATTGCTGGGTGGTGGCCAGAGCCAGGATCCAAATTCTGGGAGGTATGACAAGCTTGGGTCTTGTCTGGGCCAGTGCTATTGTCTAAGCAGCAACATTTCCAAAGTTTGTTCTAGAAAACACAGTTTCATGGGCTGTTATTAGGTGTTCATTATTAAAAGTGTTCCACGGTGATTAGGTTAGCATGCCAGTTACAAAAGAAATATTAACTCACTTTCAGGTCAATTAAATTAAAACCAATGTCAATCTACTAAACATTTATTGTGTTAAGCCCTGTGCTAGGCATGTGACTGCAGAAAGGAGTGATTGATGTGCCCTGGAATGGAAAGAGCTTAGCAACTAGATGGGGAGACAAACTGATAAGCCCATCATTACCATAATACCATAAATATACAAGGGCAAGAGCAAATGTGTATATTGGTTATGGTGCTAATGTGGAGGAAGGAGTAACTCTGGATGAGGGCAGGAGAAAAGGTCTCATAAGTGTCAATTTTTTAAGGCTGGATACATTTCCCTGGTGGCAAGATGACTCACAGGACTTTCCTGATGAGTATTTCAAGCACTATGTGTAAGGCACAAAGGCTTGAAGCAGCATGGGGTGTTTGGAAAACTACATGACATTTGGCAGGTTTAAATGGATAGTTCCTGAGAGCAGGGGTGTATCACCTGATAAGGCTCTGTAGCCTCATCCTTCTCCTATATTATTATGAAAAATAGAGATTGGAGTGTGTGGCTCCATTGACCCTTTGGAGTCACTGTAATCAAATGTAGACAGCTGCCCAGATTGTCTGAGTCACCAAGGAGGAGATGCTACAGAAATGTGGCAGCCAGGAGATAGCCAGGCTGATAGAGGTGCCAGACAGGGGAGATGCTGACAGTGATGGGAACCCTTCACTTTGGGGCTGTAATGCTGGTTGGATTCACAAAGTGTGTCCTCTGCAGCAGTGGAAACTTGAATGTACATGCTTTTCACAGGGAGGAGGGGTACGACGGGGGTGGGGGTGTTGGTGGGCCGGATCTTATTGAAACCTGAGGGTCTCCATTTCTAACAAGCTCCCAAGTGTTGCTGATACTGCTGTTTCTGGGACTGTGCTTTCAGTACTGAAGCTCTAGAGTAGGGGTTGGCAAACCATGGCCCTTGACCCATCACTTGTTTTTGTAAATAAAGTTTTATTGAAACACAGTCCATTTATTTATATATTATCTACAGCTGGTTTCACCCTACAATGGCAGAGTTGAGTAGCTGTGACAGATGCCATATGGCTTGTAAAGCCCAAAATATTTACTATCTGGCCCTTTGCAGAAAAAGTTTGCTGACTTCTGCTCTAGATTCTTGAACATGGCTATATTTTAGAATCACTGGAGAAGCTTTTAAAAATCCCAATGCACAGAATGCATTCAGACCACTTAAATCCTAATATCTGGAGGTGGGCTCCAGGTATCAGTACTTTTTTGGATCCCCAGGTGATTCTAATATGCAGCCAACCCTAAGATGCATTGTTGGAAAGGCTGCCATGGTTCTGATTCATATTATGGCTGCAATTCAGGAACAGGTCACTAAGAGGCAGTGGCACTAGTCAGCAAATGCACAAATGGCAAAACAGCGTTCCTTAGGCATGGATACCTGGGTGAGTCGAATGGACCCTAGCTATCAAGGTCTCCCAGCATTATGAGAACTTGCATTAAAACCATGTAATCACTCATGGATGATCAGCTAATGTAAGCCACTTACCCTATTGAGCTAAGGCAAGCCTGTGAATCTGTGGGCCTCAGAACTTTGTACAAAACTACCTGCTTTAGATCTTTTATAAGCAATTCTTTAATAGAAACGGCTTTTTACCTGGGCCTTATCTTTTCTAATCTTGGCTGTTGTCATCTGAATTTGGCCCCTGGGCTCTTTGTCAGGTCTTCCATTTTATATGTGGTATACACTGTGGCTTAAATGAAACTAATCATAAGCATAACCAGCATCCGTGTGGCTCCCAACAGCTTATAAAGGACTTCACATCTACCGTACCATTTGGATCCTTGCAAAGTCTTGTGTGTCAAGTTTAGTCTCATTTTATAGGTAAGGAAACAGGTTCATAGAGTGGAAGTAAGCTTTTCTAGAACAAGTGAGTGGTAGAGGTGGGACTCCTACCCATATCTTCTGTCTATGACACCAGTGATGGCAATGGTTAATGTCCTCTCAATTTCAGAAACAGCGCTTTTTGGCCGACATTACAAAGCTGTCTCTCATTGCCCCTCGTTCCTCTCTCACTGCAGCCTGGTCTCCCCTGTCTCATTTCCTGGTCTCTCTTCCAACTACTTTCAAATGAATAAAAGATTCTGTAGCTTCTTTATAAATACTCTGCAGGTTTCAATCCAGCCTTTCTACAGATTCAAACAAAGTCCCTAAGGGGCTTGATTCCCTCTTCTTTTTCCTTTCTGTTCAATACGTTTGAACCATTTTAAACCTAACACATCAGAACTGTTTCTAAAGGCAGGTACCCAGTAATTGACTCATAGATGTGAGTTTGAGCCTTGCTACTTGTGATGCTATCACTTGAGACCACTACAGGTCATGGGGAAGACAAATAACCTCCAACTGGAATTGAATTTCATTTCCTCTGCCCAAGTGAAACTTTTTCACCTGTCAGCCTCACGCTCGTTGGGAACAAAGAACCAGCCTCCTTGAATCTGACCTGGGTGGGCTGTAGTGTTTGGGAGGTACTGAGAGATGGATGTTGGACCACTCCAGTCTGGCCCTTTGCCCTGGGACATGCTTGTTGATTAGATTCCAGGAATCCAATTGGTTTTCTGTCTTAAAGCCCTTACCTTTCACTTTAGGGAATGAAGTGTCTAAACCACAAAGGCGAAAGGGGGGAGAAGTCCAAATACTTGTAGGTGAATTTGTGTTTCATCCCCTACCTCCTGCCATCAGGGAATCAATTTCTGATGTGCTCCTCTGAACAGGGAAAATGCGAAACAAAGCAAACCGTGATTAAATGTCCAATGGGAAACATCAATTTTAGAATGGACAATAAATATAAGTGAAGAATATTCAATGTTTATCAACATTGAATATTCTTTGCAGATTTACTGCACCCAAGTGGTCTGACTAGACAGAGAGGATGTAGGTTCTGACAACTTATCATGGATTATCTGGGACAGAGCTAATTTTATGTCATTTTAGTCATAAAGGTGGTTCATTACGTGTACAATGAACCATAAAGGTGGTTCATTACGTGTACAATGAAACTTGATTGTATCTTTATATCTGTTTTAGTCTTTAGAGATTGATGTTCCCTAAATCATAAAGAAACAAACTCTTTGTTAGACGTGGGTGGGGGAAATATGGGTAATTACAGAGCTCTAATGGGATGTGCTGAAGCTAAGATCAGTCACTGGTCACATTAGTCAGGGGAATAACAAATCATAGACACCAAACTTGAACTGGTTTAAGCCAAAAATAAGATTTATTGGAAAGCTTCTAGAATTAAAGGACAAGAGAAATCAGGCCACAAAAAGCCAGGAACCAGGGCAAGTCCATGGAGCCCAGGAACGGGAAATAGATCTTCAGACACCCCAAGGACTGTCCCTCCACTTCTCATCTCTGTCTTTAGCCTCATTCTCGCCTTGTGAATTCCCTCTATAATTGCAAGGTCATCTCAGCTTCAAAACTCACATCTCCACAGCTTCACCAATGGGAGGAAAAGGGAATCATCTCTCCAGGATCAGTTAAATGTCTCTGGAGAAATAACTCTGATTGGTTGGACTTGAGTCACATGTCCAAGCACTGGACCTATCACTATGGCTAGAGAGAAGGCATTTGACAGGGAGATAACAGTTCCCGTTTTCAGTGCAAGGCAGGGTTGCAGGGAGAGAAGCAGCTTTTAAAGAGTTACAGACACAGGATTGGTCTTGGGGACAGTCTTTGAGAGGCAGCCACTCCAATTTGTGTCTGTACATTTATGACTTAGAAGAAAATACAGAAAACTATAGGGATCATTTATTAAAGACTTATGTATGTGATGTGTCTTTAAATAGATTGTCCTACTGATTTCAAGCCACTGATATGGGCACAGTATAGATATCCTCATTTTACTTATGAGAAAGACAGGTCCCGAGAGGTTAAATAACATACCCAGAGTGACACTACTGATAAGAGGAAGAGCTGGAGTTGGAACACTTGCTGGGTTTGACCCTCAAGCCACTAGCTATGCTGTTGTCCCCATAGCACAGAGCACGTTGCAATCTTTCCCAAACACAAGTTTGCTCATGGCCTTTGCTTGCTTAGACCATCAGTGGTCTCCTCACTTTGCTTACAAGTTTAAGTTCAAATTCCTTGTCCTGGCCGACAGACCCCTATCATCATCTCTTCCTGGCTAGTCCCTCTCTCCCAGCAAGAGTTCTCATTCCGTGCCACACTCCCAGTGCTTTGTCTGAACCATTGTCAATGGCCCCGTCACATTCTGTAGTGGGTATTTACATAGCTGTCTCCTCTGCTGGGCAGCAAGTTTGGAAACATTGCCCTGTCCTTAATTGTGTCCCTGTGTGGCCCTTTGTTTTCCTTGAGAAGACCAACAGTCCATGAACAGACAGTCATGGAATCCCCATGCTGGTCCATCCTCTCACCCACCATACGCACAACTCATCTTCCAGCACCTCCCTGTCTTAGCCCATTTATGTTGCTGTAACAAAATACCTGAGACCGGGTCATTTATAAAGAACAGAAATTTATTTCTCACAGTTTTGGGGAAGTTCAAGATCAAGGGGCTGGCAAATTTGGTGTCTGGTGAGGGCTGCTCTCTGCTTTCAAGATAACGCCTTATTGGCTGGAAGCAGTGGCTCACGCCTGTAATCCCAGCACTTTAGGAGGCCGAGACAGGTGGATCACCTGGGGTCAGGAGTTCAAGACCAGCCTGGCCGACATGGAGAAACCCTGTTTCTACTAAAAATACAAAAATTAGCAGGACATGGTGGTGGGCGACTGTAATCCCAGCTACTCAGGAGGCTGAGGCAGGAGAATTGCTTGAAGCTAGGAGGCAGAGGTTGCCTCTGTGAACGGAGATCACGCCATTGCACTCCAGCCTGGGTGACAAGAGCGAAACTCCATCTCAAAAATAAAAAACAAAAGATGGTGCCTTTGGAGGGGACGAACACTGTGTTCTCACATGGCAGAATGGATGGAAGAGGCAAATTTGCCCCCTTAAGCCCTTTTATAAGGCACCAATCCATCCACAAGGGCAGAGCCCTCATGGCCTAATCACCTCCTAAAGCCCCGCCTCTTAATACTGTTGCATTGGAGATTAAGTTTCCGCATGAATTTTTGAGGGGACACAAACATTCAAACAATAGCATTCCATCCCTGCCCTCTCCACCCACCAAATTCATGTCCTTCTCACATACAAAATATATTCATACTATCCCAATATCCTCAAAAGTCTTAACTCATTCCAGCATCAACTCAAAAATCTAAAGCCTCGATTCTTATCTAAATATCATTTAAATTAGATATGGGTGAGATTCAAGGTATAATTCATCCTGAGACAAATGTTCCCTCCAGCTGTAGTCTGTGAAATCAAACAAATTATTTACTTCCAAAATACAGTGGTAGGACAGGCATAAAATGGACATTCCCATTCCAAAGGAAGGAAACAGAAAGCAGAAAGGGGTAAGTGCTCCCATCTAAGCCCAAAACCCAACAGGGCAAACAACATTAAATCTTGAGAATTATCTTTTTTGACTCCATGTACCACTTTCTAGACACACTGGGGCAGTGGTTGGGCCCTCAAGACTCTGTGGGACCCCAACCTCCATGGCTTTGCTGAGTGTGGTCCCCTCATGAGTTGGAGTTGAGTGACTGCAGCTCTCCTAGGCTGGTACTACATGCTGGTGGCTCTATGGTTCTGGGGTCTCAGGGATGGCTCCACCTCCACGGCTCCACTAGGCATTGCCCAAGTGGGGACTTTCTGCTGAGGCAGTTCTCTGTCTGGGCCCTGAGGCTCTCTGAGGCATCCTTTCTAATCTAGGTGGAGGTAGCCATCCTTCCCACAGCTTGTGTACTCTGTGAGCCTGCAGATTATTCACCACCTGGATGCCGCCAACATTTACCACTTGTGCTTTCCACAGCGGTAGCCTGAAGCAGACCTGTGCCCACTTGAGCCACGGATGGGGGGTGCAGGGGAGCACTGTGCCTAAAAGTGGGGAGCAGCAACTTGAAGTGGCCCTGAGCAGTGAGCCCTGAGGTCCCATGGGTGCTCTGGGTCCTTCCTTTGAAACTGTTCTGCCCTCAAGGCCCTCCTGTGATGGCGGTGGCACCTTCAAGGTCACTGTCCTGATGAGTAGCATCTGGTTTCCTTCTAGCCACACTAATCTTCTTATCAAGGGGTCCCTTGGCCATACCCATGGTGTTTTCTCCCAGACACATTTTTGAATTTTTAATAATCTGGCCAGGCTGAGAATTTTCCAAATCCTTAAGCTCCACTTCCCTTTTAATTATAAATTTCATTTTTAATTCATTCTCTCTCCTCACATTTTGCCATAAGCCATCAAGAGAATGCATGCAGCACCCTCAACACTTTGCTTAGATATTTCTTCCTCCAGATATCCTGGTTCCTTGCTCTTAAATTGTGTTTCTATAAAGCCCTAGGACATGGACACAATTCTGCCAAGTGCTTTGCCGCTTTCTGACAAGGAAAGCCTTTCCTCCAGTTTCCAATAAGATATTCCTCATGTTCATCTAAGACCTCATCAGAATCACCTTTACTGCCTGTATTTCTACCAACATTCTGATCATAACCACTTAAGTAATCTTCAGGAAGATTTAGGCTCTGCCTACAGCTCTCCTCTTTTTCTGAGCCCTCATCAGAATCGTTTTTAGTGCTCTGTTCATGGCAGTGTAGGCTTTTTTCTAGCCTGTGTCTCCTAACTTTTGAAGCCTCTGCCCCTTATTCAGTTCAAAAGCCACTTCCATGTTTTTCAGGTGTTTATTATGACAACACTCCATCTCTCAGTACCAATTTCTGTTTTTGTCCATTTGTACTGTTGTAACAAAATTCCTGAGACTGGGTCATTTATGAAGAACATAAATTTATTTCTCACAGTTCTGGAGGCTGGGAAGTACAGGGCCAAGGCACCAGCAGGTTTGGTATCTGGTGAGGGCCTGGTCTCTGCTTCCAAGATGACTGCATCCCCTGAATGGTTCTCCCATGGGTGCCCTGGGCCTCTTTATTGGGAAAAAAGGGTACGTGGAGGGGGTGGAAACTCTGTCCTCACATGGATGGGATGTTCTCTTCTCTTCCATTACTTTTCCCACCCTGCTTTGCCCTGTTTGGCTTAGTTCGGCCCTTCCCTCCTCCTTTCCTTCCCCCCTTCCCTCCTCCCTTCCTTCCCCCTTCCTTCCCTTCCCCTTCTCCCTTCTTCCCCCCTCTTTCCCCCTTCCCTTCCCTTCCTTCCCCCTTCCCCCTTCTCTTCTTTCTCTGTTCCCCCTTCCCTTTCCCCTCCCCTCCTCACCCACCCCCACTTTCTTCCTTTCCCCTCTCTTCTCCTTCCTTCTTCCCTTCCCCATTAACTCCCCTAATCAGCTGGGTGTTGGAGGTTTGTTCTTGTTTTAAGAGAATCTCTACTGATCTTGCAGGAGGAAGAGGATTCTCATTTAGAGGGCCAGGGGAGCCTGCCTATGACAGACTGTCCCATGTTTAAATAACCAGGCAGGGAAGTCCAAATGTATCCCTAAGGTGTCTTGGCAAAATTCTAGAAAATGAAATGTTTTCTGAGTGGCTTCTTGTGAATGCACTGTCCCTCATTAATCTCTCATGGGTCTGGGACTCATTTGCTCCCCAAAGTGAGGTTGTTGGCCAGGCTGTTCAGAGGGCCCAGGCCCTGGGTGTGCCTGATGGACATTAGTTATTCTGAACTTCACTGGATGAGATGAGATGAGATGCACCCATGAGCCAATTCAAGGGGCAGGCTGGGAAGGGCCTGGCTGGAGACCCTGGAGAAGAGAGGGCATCTGTGGCAGACAGAGATGGGGAAGGTGGGTCTGAGGGATGGGTCAGAGCAGCATGTCTGGAAGCAGACACAATGAGCAAGCTGGTAAGAACTATCCAAGGTGGCCCATCCCCTGGTTCCAGAGAGAGCACTGGGCTGGGAGTCAGCAGGCCCGAGTTCTCTTTTCAGCTTTGCATTGACTCAATGTGAGTTTGCAGGCAAGCTCTGTGCAGCTACTTTAATGCTTGAGGACCATCTGGACCTAAATACAATTCCGGTCTGTAATAGTTAATTTTATATGTTTACTTGATTGTGTTACAGGGTACCCAGTTTTTTTTTCATTATTCTGGGTGTATATATGAGGGTGTTTCTGGATATTGACATTTCAATCAGTAGACTGAGTAAGGTGGATTGCCTGCCCCAAAGTGGATGGGCCACATCCAACTTAATGAAGGTCCAAAGAGAAAAAAAAAGGCAGAGTAAGGGAGAATTTGCTATCTCTGCCTGACTTTATTCAAGCTGGGACATCAGCCTTTTTCTGTCAAAGGACTCAAACCCAAACTGGAGCTCTCCCATTGACTCTCCTGAGTCTCCAGCTTGCCAACTGCAGATTTAAGGCTTCTCCACTTCCATAATCACATGAGCCAATTCCTTATAATAAATACCTTCCTATATATTTCGTGTGTGTGTGTGTGTGTGTGTGTGTGTATGTGGTATTGGTTCTGTTTCTCTGGAAAACTCTGACTGATACATGGTCCCTTTGGAACACTGGGAATTGTGTAGTTTATTCATGATGTCCCACCACTGACTTCCTTAAAGAAAATGCCTAATGCCTCTTAGAGACCTGCACAAAGATGCTCAATAAATATTTCTGGAATGGATGAATACACAAAGCAGACATTAGAAACCCTTAGAACATTTCTTCTTAATGAGTATGGTATACTGTCAAAAGGGCATGGACTTTGGACTCATACAGTTCTGGGTTCATATCATGACTCCACCATTCGCTGAGGAGCCATACTTTGTAAAATGCAGTTGGTATTACCTTCTTTCCATGGTTTTTGTGAGGACTGGGCAACATAACGCCTGAATTTCCCAGAAGATAGTAGGTGTGCAGGAATTAGTGGAAGAGGCTTTGAAGAGCCAGGAGGGTCACGGGCTTGAGTTTTGGATGGATTCTTGAGCCATCTCAGGCAGACTGGACTCTAAAGAACTGTAGTAATGGCCTCCTCCTCTGCTCATAGACATTAAAATGCTTGCTACAATGATATTTGTCATTGTTTTAGGTTTGTGGAACTTGCAAGAGAGAGGCAGTTTATTGCTTTTCTACTTGTGATTCATTTGTGTGTCACACAAAGTATGTGTGTGTGTATGTGTCTGAAAAAGAAAGAATCCTCCTGTGGGGTTAATGAACTCACAAAAACATGTATTTCACAGTATTCCATCCAATTGAGATTTCCAGTGAAAAAGCACGAATCTTAACCATTGTATTGGGTAAGGCCTTGATGGAGTCATTTAACTGCTCTAGATTTCAGTTCACCCCTGTTGCACAATGTAAAGGACACATTCTCCTTGCAGTGGACACAGAGATGTACCACCTAGATCCCCCTTCAAAGAAGATGAGATGACCCAGCTGTAGGAGTGCTGTCAGCGACTGTCTCCAGCCATCAGCTCTTTTTTTTTTGAGACAGAGTTTCGCTCTTGTTGCCCAGGCTGGAGTGCAGTGGCACGATCTGGGCTCACTGCAACCTCTGCCTCCCGGGTTCAAGTGATTCTCCTGCCTCAGCCTCCCAAGTAGCTGGGATTACAGGCGCCCACCACCATGCCCAGCTAATTTTTTGTATTTAGAAGAGACAAGGTTTCACCATGTTGGTCAGGCTGGTCTTGAACTCCTGACCTCAGGTTACCCACCTGTCTCGGCCTCCTAAAGTGCTGGGATTACAGGCATGAACCACCAAGCCCAGTCCCAGCCATCAGCTCTTATAGGGAATCCCTCGGGGCAGAGCTCTCCTTCTTGGAGGCTTGGGCCTCTGACTGCTGGAGGTAGGGTGAAAAGGCTCAGCCATTTAGTCCCCATGTGGGAGGGACTCCAACAGGCAGAGGGCTTCCTGGAGTGCAGGGTGTGATGGTCTGAATATCTATGTCCCCTCAGAATTCATAGGTTGAAATCCTAACCCCTAAAGTGATGGTATTAGGAGGTGGGGCCTTCAAGAGGTGGTTAAATCATTGAGGGTGGAGCCCTCATGAATGGGATTAGTGTCCTTGTAAAAGAGGCCTGAAGGAGCTTGTTTGCTCCTTATCAGGCATGTGAGGTTATAGAAGATGGTCTTCATCAGACATCAAATCGCTGAGGAGGTGATATTGGACTCCCAGGCTCCCAAGCTGTGAGACATACATTCATGTTGTTTATAAGCCACTCAGTCAATGGTATTTTTTTACAGCAGCCCAAGTGGACTGAGACACAGGGAAAGGATTTAACACAGGGGAAGGAAGCAGGTGCTGATAGAGCTTCTGCAGGGAACCAGCACTCTATGAGGGAATAGGATGGAGACGTCTTCCACTCCAAATGCTGCAGGAAGCTTCCTGTGAGCTCTGTCTTCCTCTCCAGCTGCACTGCCTTCTTCCAGGCTCTCCCACCTCCTGCCTCTCACCCTCCCAGCCCACACCTCACACTGAGGCCAGGCTACCTCTCACCCTCCCAGCCCACAGCTCACACTGAGGCCAGGCTACCTCTCACCCTCCCAGCCCACACCTCACACTGAGGCCAGGCTACCTCTCACCTCCCCATTCCTCTCACCCACTGGGAAACATTTAAGCTCTATACCTAGCCTGAAGCCCTTCATGCCCCACGCTAGCCTCCCACGCTGGCCTTTTCCCCATGCCACTTCTTGGATGTCCAGCCGCCCTGCCATTGCTCGTGTCCTTCCCTGTGTCTAGAACATCTTTCCTCACTTTGTCTCCCCGGCTGAATCCTAGGTAATCAATGAGGCAGAACCCAACTGTTTCCTGGACACACCTGGGCGTGAATTATAGCTCACTTCTCCATCCGTGCTTTTGCAGGCTCTCAACACACCTTTATCCTCCCAACACTATGCATTGTGATGTTTAATTGTCCAGCTCCTCTGTCAGAAAGTGGTTCCCTGCAGGCAGTGACTGACTGTCAGACTCATTCTGATTCTCCAGGGTAGTGCAGGGCCCGGTCCACGATGGAAACCTACTGTAGGTTTCTGGAAAATAATTGAATGGCCTTGAACTCTACTTTCTTATGTCCACATGTTCCTTCTTTTCACCCAGGCCTTAAACACCTAGAGAGTAGGTGTTATTGATTACAGGTTCTTTTTACAATCTTCGTTGCTTTCTGACTCCCTCACAGCCACTCGTGCCAGCCTGGTCATGTTATCGCGTGTGATAAGTGGCTTTTGGATGAGAGAATGGGTGACATTCATTCTTTGAGCTCCGGAGCTCACCTCAGTGTCTTCTATCTCACATGGACGCACTGTCAGGGAATATTTTTATCATCCTGTCATGCTTAGAAAGCCGGGTCCTTGATCCAGGTCATTTCTAAGTCAAAAGTGATACTGTCTCCAGATCCCTGTGCTCAGAGAAAATCCCTGGCAGAGCCTCCTGCTTCGGGAGACACGGCATGTGCTTTTGCAGCACATCTCGCACACCTGTGGGGTGACGAAAGGTAATTTAACACCTGTCCAGGCCTCCCTTGTGGCTCTGCAAGTGGGTTAATGAGATGTTGGGTACAGTGTTAAGGGGAGAGTTGGAGCCCACCAGTGTTACAGAGAATGAGCACCTCAGGCAACAGGCTCTGCCCCCTACTCAGTTCCTATTCACAGGGGCAGCCCCTGCTGGTCTGCATTCCAAAGGCAGGCTTCCCTGGTAATAACACACCTTCTCTGTGGTTCTCTATGGGCTCCATTATGTAGGGAAGTGCTCTAGGGCATGGCGCTGGACAGCCGTTTATTGGATCTGCCCACTGCGAGCACTAGAATCCAAGATGCAATTGTCACTGTGATCTCTCAGATCAACAGTACCCAAGATTCTGTAAAGCTTGCAAAACCATTCACTGAGAAAGATAACTTGAAATATGAAATAAAACATACTGGATTGACCAAACAATTACTTTAACGGTTACTATCCTTTCAAGCAAAGTAATATACAGCCTGGGTATGATGTTAAGCTCCCATCTCTTCCCTTTTGGTAACTGGGAAAACCCTCTGAGCCAGAGTGACTAGAGCTTACCAGTATTTCAGAAGGGGATATGGAGGCCTAGAAATACAAGACAGTGAGGTCGCGTATTATTCTTGCTTAATGAATGCAAATCCAATGGAAGGAAAAGGAAAAGAGTAGGAGAGGAGAGAGAGCAACTTATGTGGTCTGGTGGTTATGCCTGCCATTCTCGATGAGCACATTTCCAGGAACAGGTGAGAGATGCTGTTGATGCTGTTCTGCCACTGGTCTTGTGACCTGTGAGCCTCTTACAGGTTGAGCCCCTGGCTGTGATCCTGGTGCCTACAGAGGTGTGCTTCTTACCCACAGCCTCCTTTATTATATTCTGCCCATGACTGATTCCATTACACATAGTTACATCTTTTATTGAGCAGGGCTGTATGAACCAAGTGAAGAAAACTGTGATTTATGGACAATTTAAGGGATCCTTGGGAGGCAATTTGAACAGATTTTTTTTTTTTTTTGCCTTATGTGTTGAACTTCAGACCGCAATCTCTGGGTCAGATGTAGCTCCACTGAAATGATTACAGGGATGATGAGGGCAACATAAACAATAATGCTAGCCATCATTCATTGGCTATCCACTCATCTTAGCCACCAGAACAGCTGCATCCCATGAACTATCTTCATTTCATCTTCGTAACAATTTTGCATATGAGACATCATGATGTTTTTGATGCCATCTTTTAAACTGAGGTATCCATTTCCGTTTCATAGAATATACTTTGCTGACTTTTTTCACATGTGCACACTCATGTAACCACCACCCTGATCAAGATACAGAACAAAGCCATCTCATCAAAGAGTTTTCCATGCCACTTCCTAGTCAACACTGTCCCCAGCCCATGGGTCATTATTCTGACTTCTAAGACCACAGCCTATGGCCTCATGTTCTAGGACTTCGTACAGTAGAATAATGCAATAGACACTTTTTAGTGTCCGGCTTCTTTAGCTCCACATAGTGTTTTTGTTGTGTTTATCAATAGTTCATCTTTTTATTGCTGTGAAATACTCCACTGTATAAGCATACTGTAATGCATGTATATTCAGGCATCAAATGTTGTTATTTCCATTTTATAAATGAAAAAAAATGGATGCCTGGAGGGACAAGGTAAGTTATATAATGTCACACCAGTGGCACGTGGTACAGCATGGATTTGAACTGAGGTTCATCATACTCCAAAGGCTCCTGGGTCACTTTAGCTCCAGCTTTAGTCCCAGAAGCGAAGGCTGCACAGAGCAGATGAACATATACAGATTAAGTACAAGTTTATTGACTATAGGATGCAATAAATGTACCCATACCACTAGCCCATTACACTGCCTCTTCCCAGACCGTTTTCTGCAGATAGATTAAGCTTTGAAAATTCAGGCACTTCCCAGGACAGAAGGCTAGACCATTGCTAAAGCAGGAGTCTCCATTCCTTTACTTAGAGTCCTGGCTCTTGAATTTACAGAAGAGGTATTACTTTGATGTTTGAATTGTGCCTTTGATCAAAAGCTTGCTGGCTCCCTTGTGTCTCTTAGAACAAGACAGTAGTTCTATTGTGCTGGCATGTGTTGTAACATTTTGGACAGCAGAAATGACATTTACATGAAACAGCCATCCTTGGAATGCATGAGATAAGACAATTTCAACAGCTCATCGAAGAAGAGTCCCCAGCATTGACTTTAAATCAAACAGAAGTAATAGCGTGTCATCCTGGCTTCCCCTTCTCTACCTGATGTTAATTAAAATCCTGATAACAGAACTCAGTCAACATACATATGAGGAAGACCAAAGTACAGCTGAAAAATGTTCAGATGAAAGTACAGTTAATCAGAATTAAAACAAAAACACCCCCTACACAGTCTTCATTTTCGTTTGGCTTCTATTGGATGAGATGATTAATATGTGAAGGTAATTTCTAAGGACCCCCCTGTTGTACTTCCTGTACTGAACCGTTTGAAATAATTGAACAATTACTTTGTGCAATGTTATCAAAGTTTATTAAATTGTTCCCATCAGCTCTGTCCAATTACCAAATTTGCTTGATTTGCATATTGCAAAGCAGAGTGGTGAAAAGGGTTCCCAGAGTAGAACCTATTTATTTTTGAGCAGAGAGAAGTCGTGAAGTTCATTTGGTTCAAATCATGTTCTCTTATGGATTAGGCAGCTGGGCTCAGAGGTGGGAAACGACCTGCCGAAGATTCATAGAAAGACACAGACAGGGAATGGCTGTGTCCCCATTCCCCTAATCCCCACCTGCCTGCAAGGCTCCCAATGGGCAAACCCCATGTTTTCTCCAATGAGGCCGGGGTGTGCCTCCATGTTTCTGAATGTCCCAATTAGTTCCAATTTAGACATGATGTTGAGCATACACTTAAAATGCAAATCTATTCTAAGAGGACAGGAAATAATAAAGGCAAATTATTCCAGTTCAATTTAGTAGCTCAAGGAACTTGAATTTGTTGAAGTGACAGGCTCAATAGTCCTAAATGAAACATTGTTCTTTCTTTGGGTACAAAAAACTAGCTTTAAACACTTTCTATCTCCATTCTTGTCTCAGAATCCTCCTCTTCCATCTAATTTGGACATGGCTTTTTTTTTTTACTTTTATTCTGGAAATTTACCAACATGCTCACGAGCTAGAGAATCATATAATGCACCCTTCATATGACCACCATATAGTTTAACAGTTACCAAGATGTGGCTGGTCATATTGTCTATTCCCTCATACTTTCCCATTCACTGGATCATTTTAAAGCCAATCACAGGCATTAAAATATTTTTGTCCATCATTTCTTCGGTATGAACCTTATTTGTTTTAAGGTCACTGTAATTTATATAAAATAAATAGTGATATATGAAACTTCAGTAATGACTATTTTGCAGCTATTAAAATAATATTTCTAACATGGGAAAATAGTCTTCATAATTTAAGAAAACTTAAATACCAACAGAATGTAAAGTATGTTCTCATGCTGTAACACACACGTAGAATCTAAAAGGATGTGTATCAGATTGCAGGGTTTAAAATTCTTTTTGCTTTTTCTTTTCTTCCCTGTTTCTTTTTCAAAGAACATGTATTAGTTGTGTAATAAACAGAAACAAAAATCTGGTTGTTTAAAAGCCATCCATGAAGACCATGTGAGAGGGTGGAAAAAGGAGGCTGGATTCAACTAATTAGATTGGAGGAAGATGTAGCAAGGAAGAAGAAATGGGCCCCTGGCATGTGGCAGGGAGGGGACCTGCTTAATCAAACTCAATGATAACAGGAGTAAGGGTGATTAAACTTCTTTGATTCAACAAATGTTTAAGCAATCACTCAGGGCCAGGCATTAATGCTGCTTGTGGGATTGCAGTGATGAGACCAGAAACATTTTATAAACTTACTCCTGTAAGTGTGGGGCATGGACCAGCAACATCAGCATCACCTGGGAGTGTGTATGGAATGCAGATTCTCAGGGCCCCAGCCCAGGCTTCCTGAATCAGAATCTGTTTGTAATGAGCTCCCTGGGGGATTTGAACGCTCTGTCAAGTCTGAGGGGCACGGGGCTGGACTGTGGCATCTGTGACTGCCAGGAGTGTGTCCCACTTGTTCCTGCTTCCTTACCTCGCTCAGGGCCTTTCCCAGGAGGGCATGCTGGGAATTTTCAGGGTGTAAGCTGGCAGTAGAGGTGGGATCCTGGTGCACCTTGGTTGACCAAATGAATGGACGATTGTCTGCACATACTGCTTCTGTCCTGCCTGCAGCCTTTACCGACTGACCACTGCCAAGAACAGGTCTTCAGGCACCTTGGCCAAGCATGCGAGGCCGAGGGCAGATAAAGCCTGTGAGACATTGGTCTTTTTATTCTTGAGCATCCATCCACTTTCTCAACTCTCTGCCTTTTTCTCTGCCATAAGTACTCTAAAAAGGCAGATCCACAACTTCTCTGTACTTTAAAGCCCAGGTGCAGTGCCATTTCTTTCAGGGAGACTTCCAGGGGCACACCAGCCAGAGGAATCTCTTCTGCCTCTGTGCTGTGAAAAACCTTCAATCCCCGAAGCCTCCATTTCTTCATTTGTAAAATGGAGATAATAATTCCTTCTTCATGGGACTGGCTTGAGGGTAAAAACCACAAATGTATATAAAGCACTTAGGGTGATGTCTGCCTAATACATTCCATGAACTGTTCCATGCTTAGCAATATTGGAAAAACATTGAACTTCAATGAGGCGAGTACTAAATTCTCCTTATTTTACAGCTGAGGAGACAGGGACATACAGAGGTTCAGTGACTTGCCCAAGGTCACCACAGCAAGTGAAGGGAAACCAGACGTGAGCTCAGGCAGTCTAACTCAGACGTATACCCTCCTTATATTTGATTGCGGTAAGAACACTGAATATTAGATCTACTTTTTGTTTTTTTGACAGAGTTTTGCTCTTGTTGACCGGGCTGGAGTGCAGTGGCTCAATCACGGCTCACTGCAACCTCCACCGGGTTCAAGTGATTCTTCAGCCTCAGCCTCCCAAGTAGCTGGGATTACAGGCACCTACCACCACGCCCAGCTAATTTTGTATTTTTAGTAGAGATGGGGTTTCTCCATGTTGGTCAGGCTGGTCTCAAACTCCCGACCTCAGGTGATCTGTCCGCCTTGGCCTCCCAAAGTGCTGGGATTACAGGCATGAGCCACTGGGCCTGGCCTTTTTTTTTTTTTTTTTTTTTGAGACAGAGTCTTGCTCTGTCACCCAGGCTGGAGTGCAATGGCATGATCTCCGCTCACTGCAACCTCCGCCTCCCGGGTTCCAGCGATTTTCCTGCCTCAGTCTCCCAAGTAGCTTGGATTACAGGCACCCGCTGCCATGCCTAACTAAATTTTTGTACTTATAGTAGAGATGGGGTTTCACCATGTTGGCCAGGCAGGTCTCAAACTCCTTACCTCAGGTGATTCACTTGCTTTGGCCTCCCAAAGTGCTGGGATTACAGGCATGAGCCACCACGCCCAGTCAGATCTACTCTCTTAACAAATTTTTAAGTGCACAATACACTATTGTTCACTGTAGGCACAATGTTGTATAGCAGATCTCTAGAACTTTTTCATCTCACATCACTGAATCTTGATGCTCGTTGAAAAGAAACTCCCCATTCTCCCTGACCGGAGGGCCCCTAGCCCCTAGCCATCATCCCACCCTCTGCTTCCATGAGTTTGACTATTTTCGGTTGATCATGTAAGTGGTATCATGAAGGATCTGTCCTTCTGTGTCTGGCTTATTTTACTTCGCATAATGTCCTTCAGGTTTATCCATGTTGTCACATATGGCAGGATTTCCCTCGTTTAAAAGGCTGAAAAATATTCCATTGTACGTATATAGAAATTGAAACTCTTGTGCACTGTTGGTGGGAATGTAAAATGGTGTAGGCAGTATGGAGACTCCCCCCCAAATTAAAAAGAAAACTACCATGTGATCCAGCCATCTTCCTTCTGGCTATGTTCCAAAAGAATTGAAATCAAGATCTCAAAGCGATGTCTGCACTCCCAGAGTCATTGCAGTATTACTCAATAGCCAAGATGTGGAAACAGTCTAAGTGCCCACTGGCAGATGAATGAATGAAGTGCACACTCTTAGATGCTTGCAATGGGGTACTAAAGGTGGTATTTCGTCCCGTCCCCATCCCCTAGTGCTAAGCTCAATTACAGCATTGCATAAATCAGTGCATGTTGATTATACATTTTCCCTGACAATATGCTCACCTTTAGGTGCCATGATTCCAGCTGGAATGTAGCCACCCTCTCCATCCCCACTGGTTGGTGAAGGTGTCTCAGAACAAAGACACATGCAGGCTTCTTAGAAGGAATTGCAGCCTTCCTCATGGCCTCCTTTAGTAGCAGACAGATGGCCTAGACACCTTCCCATCTGCTCACAGCATTAGCAGTTCTTCCTGGTCATCTCACGTGGTTAGCTGATGGAAGTAAGGAAAGAGCCCTGGATTTGGAGTTAGGAGACCGAAATCAGAGTCCTGCTCTTGGATTTACATGTTGCATGCATGTTATTTAATCTCTCTGAGCCTCAGCTATTTTATTTATAAAAATGGGGACCATAGACCATACTATCAACCTCACAGCATTGTTCTGATACCCAGTGAAGCATGACCAGAAAGATCTTTCAGACTATTGATGTTTAAAAGCATAACCCACTAGAAGTGATGCATTTGAGTGCAGAAAGCAAATGCAGTTATTGAGTGTAACATTCCGTATTTTTTGTTTTACTTGAAATTAGATCCCAAAGATCCCAAAGATCTTAGTTCAAATGGCTAGTCTCCACAATTACTTTCAATAACTACATATTATATCCTTGGGTGGGTGTATCTCAATTACCTGGACCTCTTATACTAGAAAATGATACACAGAACATCATTAAGCACTCTTGTTCTTTTTGACTTGTAACTTAGAATAAATTCCTAGGTTTATTATTGGTGGGAGGGGGGAGATTATGTGCACCATTCTGATTCTTTACTTGCATTTTCATATTATTTTCTTATAACATTGGGCAAGTTCATCAGCATTGGGTTTTGACCTTTTTTTTTTTTTTTTTTTTTTTTTTAACGAAAATACCAACTCTTGTGTTTGACAAATCACAGCTTGGGCATCACCCAGTCAGCTGAGTCTCTTTCACATACTCACAGTATTGCAATTATTATCTCTAATGACAAATAATTTATTTTTACGTTTATTTCCCAGCACTCCCACCTAGCTGTGAGGTGCATGAAGACAGAGTCTACGGTGTCTTGCACAGCTGGAGGAGAGTAGGCTGAAAATAATTCATTATCTGTTGAAGTCATCTCTATTTTCTTGCTTAACACTAACAGTCACCTTATACTGTTTTAAAATACAACTTAAATTTAGTTTTGCCCAGAGATGGTGGATGTTGGGTTAGAACCCAGGCCCTAGTGGACTCTGATGAGTTCTAGGGAAGAGTCTGTGAGTTTTATCAAAGCACAGCTGCACTGCTGCTGTGAGAAAACGCTGGCGAAGCCTCTCAGTCTCATATTTTGTAGAGGAAATTTGGGTGCACAATCCAGTAAACTGATTATAGATAAGATATTTTTCATCAAAGGCATGCCGATGTAGGCTGGGAGGTGTTGGCAACACACATATCACCTGATTTAGTCAGACGAAGTCCCCTGTCTGAAGAGACAATGGTTGAAAACCCAAGCTGGATATTATTGCAGCGAGGGAGGCTATTTTCAAAAGAAGTTTTTTAGAAACTTATTTTAAGCTAAAAAGCAGATTGAGATAAGGGCTCGGTTGGTGAGGAGGCTGTGTGTAAAGAATGCATCTGCTGTGGTTTCAGGAGGGGTGATGGAGATGCTCCTGAAGCCGACGGGCAGGCGGAGGCTGGTGGGAGGATGAGTGATGTCAGTCAGGGCTCTGTTGGAGGATGCTTGGAAAGCACAAAGAAGTGCTTGACAAGATACAGGGAAAGAAAAAAATACAGCTAGGGAAGACTGGCTGCCAGGCACCAGGAAGAAAGTAGGAGAAGAGAAGGGGACAGGGAAGGGAGGTGCTTGTGAGACATCTATTTGGTCAGGAGTGGGGTACATCACTTCTGGGCTCACACCAAGGGTGGTGCAGAGGGGAAGAGGCAGCCTGTTGGAGGATCCAGGGCAGTGCCTCTTGGTTCCAACCACCTGCCTCTGGACCCATTTCCTGACCACTCCCTGCCCTAGCCCTCCTCACCTTCATCTGTCCTGCAGCCCACAGCCCTGGACTCTTCATGTACCATCTAGACTTTTGCAAAAATCTCTTAAATGGTTACCTTACCGCTTTGTCTCTTTCCAACACTCCATCTTCCATCTGCTGCCCAGAGTGAGCTACCTTTCAAAGCAATCAATCTGATCTCATCATTCCTCCACTGAAAAAGCTCCAATCCTTATCACCTCTGGGAAGTTTCTTTGGTGTGGCATTCAAGGCTGTTCACAAGCTGCTTCATGGGGACCTTTTTCTCATCTCCAACCACATTACCCCACCCTATGCTTCTTTCCTTTCTGGCTTCTTTGGTGATTTTTTTTCTCAGATCTATATGCATCTGTATAAGTGATTCTATCTTCCTGGAATTTCCTTCACCCCCTTGTCCCCTGAAAAAATTCCCCCTTATCCATCAAAGCCCAGTTCAAGTACCCCCTACTTTATGGACACTTCCTTCTTCACATTTTATTTTCTTTTTTGATTCTAAAAAATTTATTATTTATTATTATCTTTCTTAGTGATGGGCTCTTGCTATGTTTGCTAGGCTGGCCTCAAACTTCTGCCCTCAAGTGATCCTCTCATCTCAGCCTCCCAAAGTGTTGGGATTACACATATGAGCCAACACACCTGGCTCCTGTTTCCATTTTAACAAGAGAAGTGGTTGTGTTAAAGGAACGAAGATCTAACCACACCCTGGGGCACAAGGTGAAGAGAAGTTTGTTGAAGGTGTAGGAAAGGAAGGAAACTGACATAGAGTACCTACAGTGTGCTGGGAATTAACAGACCTAATCACCTTTGGACATTTCAAGGATTCTAAGAAGTAGAGAAAACTGAGCCCAGGGTGGTACAGTGGCTTGCCTGAGGTCTCCCAGCTAGTATGAGGCAGATCTGGGACTGGAACCCATGTCTTCTGGACTCCAGTGCCCATAGATTTGGCAGTGTCCTCAGCAGCCCTGAAATTAGGGCATGGAGACACAGCTCATTCCTCCAGTGAGGGTGGCCCTGTTTGTCTACAGTTGGAAATGAGGAATCTGAGGCCCAAAATTGTCCTGAATCACCCTTCAGTATTGCAAGACACCATTAGTGTAGTTAAGAGACAGAGATACTTTAACAAAACTTTTTTACCTCTAGGGTTGGAAGATGACATATTTCTTGGTCAAATTCCAGGTGGCCAGAAGCTTCTGACATTTGAACCACCTGGTCACTGAGTACTCTGGGTAAAGATGGGCTCACGCACCTGCAGCTCAGGAATGAGATGGCTTGCCCCCTCTGTGGAGGCCTTCACACTATATTCCTCTTCTCCCTTTTTATCCTGGATGGCTGTCACCTCTTTTTCAAGCATCAGTTTACACATCGCTTCCTTGGGGATAACCTCCCTGAATTTAGATCCCCCTCATGCACTTTATTGTCTCTTCCATGGCACTTGTATCACTCAATTGGAGTTGCATTTGGAAGCAAACTAGAAGTGTTGTTTGCTTAATTGCTGCCTCCCCTGTTGCACTGTGAGGGTCATGAGGAGAGGAACTGTGCTATTGTTGCCGTAATTTTTTGGCTCACTGCTATATCTTCAGCCCCTTCTTTGTGCTTGGCACATGACAGTCAACAAATCTTTGTGGACTCAATGAAGAGCACATAGTAGATGCTCAATGCCTTCTTGTTGAATAAAAGGACAGAGTGGGTGGTTCTGCTGAATCTCTGCCACTGGGGGGCAGAATCAAGAGAAGGCTCCTGAAAAGCCCATTCCCAGGATGCTGAAGTCAAGGAGGGGCTCTTTTCTCTTGAGGAAGTCCTAAGATTAAAAAGGAGCAAGCAGAGGGAGGGGCACAGAAAAGGGGCTGTGAGGAAAAGAAGTCTAGACCTAGGCTCTGGCCCCAACTCTAACATTCACTTTGACTTTTCATCCTTAGTCTCCTCATCTGGAAAATGGGCATTTGGGCAAAATGACCCTTAAGGTTCTTTCTAAGAACTGTAGCTGACGATCAAGTTGGCGGGATATGGTAAACATTGGCCTAAACTGAGGACCAGGGATGGAGGTCTAGTTCTAAGTCTTCCAACTCATTCCCTGTGCGACTTTAGGTAAATTACTTGCTCTTTATAAACTCCATTTGCCCATCTTATAGTGGGGTGTTTAGGCAAGACAACCTCCAAGGTACTATACACACACACACACACACACACACACACACACACACACACACACACATATAGTTATCTATATGGCCCCAGGAATCCTGACCTAACCCACTTGGTTTCTTCTAGTCTACATACAACCAGGTAAGATCATAAGTTATTTCCTACCTTCAGGCAAGGTTCTTCAAATTTAGAATATAGGTGGATAGCTTAGTGTGGAAACATACACACCCCAGCAACAATTAGAAGGCCTATGTTTCTGTCTTGATTCTATCACAATTTGCTGTGTGACCTTGGGTTGGGTATTTACCTCTCTGAGTCTCACAAGTTACATTTCCAATGAGGAGGAAGTAGATAATCCAGAAAGGCCCTTTCAGCGAAACCATTATTTGACCTTACTTAAATGGCATGTAGAAATTCCACTACACAACCAAACATAAATAAGCCTTGCTAAGGCAGCCTTGGGAGAAGAGAGCCCCTTACCTGATTGTGCCAACTCTGGGCTCCTGGGTCTGAACCTCACAGGTTATTTGGGGTCTACCCAAACATGGCTTGGTCAGAGCATCTGGAGGGAGATCTTTTCTTCAGATTTAGCGAAGGCTTTGACGTGATATGTTGGGGGTGCCACAGTTTACACAGGTATGAGAACTAAGTACCAACTTGTATATGAAGAACTCAGTTGATACTAATTTGGGATCCTTGCCCCTTCTCACCAAGGACTCAAGAGACCTATAAATGTGTGCCTGGGATAGTGGGAGAAGTGATCATCCAGACAGCATTCCTCTTTTTTCAAGTTCTGCAGATTTTCTTCTTTATGTTCAGTATAATCCCTATCACGCTTATATCATTCATTTTGCTAATATTAATTAAAGACTTACTGTGTGTGCCAAGCACTGTTTTAGGCCATGAGTCTGTAGCAGAGAACAAAACAGACAGAGATTCCCGCCTTTTGGAGCTTATCTGCTTGTGAAAGGAGGCAGAGAATAAGCCGATAGGTAGATCTTTCACGTGGTAGGTAGGGGTAAGTGTCGGGGAGGACAATACATAAAGGAAGGGCAGCAGAAGGCCGGCAGGGGCTCTATCTGTGGGGTGGCCAGGTAGGTGAGGTGAGGTGAATGAAGGGAGAGAGTGAGCCAGGCAGGTATCTGGGACATTTGTCTGGGCATCTTTTTTTTTTTTTTTTTACTTTTGAGACAGGGTCTCACTCTGTCACCCAGGCTGGAGTGCAGTGATGCAGTCATAGTTCACTGCAGCCTCGACCTCCTAGGCTCAACCAATCCTCCCACCTCAGTCTCCTGAGTAGCTGGAACCTTAGGCCTAAGACACCATGCCTGGCCTGCTTCTGCTTTTAAGTGGCCTCTACATTTAAAATGTACAGGAAGCCATTGCATCTTTTTTGTTGCTCTAATATCCACCTCACTAATATCCAAATGCAACGTGGCGACTTTCTGTATCTTTCTCCAATCTCATCCTCTAGTTTCTGTTTTCTTTGAAGACTAGTCGGTCTCTCTTTGCCTAGAGGGAATGGCCGTGTCTTGTGTATTGTCTGTGCTGAAGCAGATTCCCCCTTGGGCAGAAACATGGTCGCCATGAGATCCTCTGTGCAACACCAGTTTACTTCCCCTGGAAACAATGTTGCAGAACTTGATGGCTGATAGCTTCATGCCCAATGTTGTGAGCATTTCAAAATGATCTTTCAGAATTCAATCATTAATGTCCATTAGATGTGGGGGGGGAGATTCAATGCCTGACAAAATGGCCAGTGTGGAATTACTGAATCAGGAGACTTTGGAATATAAATAAGGGCTTTTCTAGTCTGAACACCTGGTTGCTGAGAGAGGGGCACCCCAAATCATGGCGGGAATGCTCATCAGGAGAGACAGCAATCGCAAGTGCCAGATATTTGGCTCTTGTGTTTGTCAGTGATTCATGAAGTGATTATCAACATTCGAAACCACTTCATGAATCAACCAGGAGCTGGAAAAAATATTTAACCATAATGAGCTCATTTCCATAGAAATAGGACCAGACCCACTGGTAGGTCAAAGAGTTGCTGTGTCTGAGACTTCACACCCACTTCTCTTGCCACCTCCTTACATCTGACAGGCTCATTTTAGGCCTCATTATCTTTCATCCTCTCGGCCTCATCATTGCTTTGCTCTCTAACCAAAAGCTGTCACATCCAGGAATTTGGAAAATGATGAAATCAGATTCTTTGTTCAGCTTGGAGGTGGGCATCTCTCTTGGGGTCGGCTGTGGGCTGAACTGAGTCCCTGCCAAATTTATATGTTGAAGACATAACCTTCAGCAGCTCAGAATGTGACTTTATATGGCGATAGGATCTGTACAGAGATAACTAAGGTAAAATGAGGTCAAATGTGTGAGTCTTAATCCAATATGACTGTTGTCCTCAAAAGAAGAAAAAATTTGGAAACCGGCATGTATAGAGGGACAGCAGGATGAAGAAATAGAAAAGATGACCACCTACAAGCCACAGAGAGAGGCCTCAGCAGAAATCAACCCTGCTGATAGCTTGTTCTCATACTTCTAGCCTCCGAGACTAAGAAGATAAATTTCTCTCAGTCTGTAGTGCTTTGTTATGGTTGCCCCAGCAGATTAACACAGGGTAATCGAATGCCCATTTCTCTTGGGAAGCATTCATACACCCAAACTATACTGACAAGGTTGCATGGTCAAGGCATCTTCTCTGGAGGCCACCCGATTCCTTTCCTTACAGACGTATCAGCTTCCCCTCACAGTGCTGGAATTTGCTGTCCTTTGACTGCTGACACTTGTCATTTGAACACCTGAGGCTGTTGGGGGCCTCCATACCAATAGACCGGTTTCCCCACTGTCTTAGTGGTTTCCGCACTGCATCCCTAAATGCAGATCCTAAGATAAATACTGGGTGTGCAAAGTTTACTTTGGAAGTGATCCCAAGAAACTCTATAGAGGAGTTTGGAAGATGAGACAGGGAAGACAGCAAAGCTAATAGATGGGGTGTGAATGAATGACTTACTGCTGCAGGCAACTGGGCTCATTCTCACTGGGAGCCCTCTGGGAGAGTATGGGACACACCTAGGATTATTCTAATGAACATCATGGAAACCAGGATATATATTCACAAACTCCCACCTCACATCGGTTGAGGGTCTCATTTGAGGCACCAAACTCTCCTGTACTTTAGCTTGTCTTTTTAAGTGGGCCAAGCACACTCCTGCAGCCAGCAAAAGCCCTCGGGCAGAGAGATGGAAAAAGATGTTGGCATGCACGGGAATACTGGCAAATGACCCCCAGAGTGGGCTGAGGGGTTCTGGGGTAGCACCAATAGTGGCAGCCACACAAAGCCCCTTCCTCCCCGCACCTTTCCTTCTATGGGCTCCAGCATATTCTGCACTGAGCCCACCCAAATGCAAAGCACTTTCCCTCTCCCTCTCTCTGGCTGAGTTTTCAACTTCTTTCCAAGAGGCATTTGCTCTGTTAACACTCAGCATCTGGTTCAGACGTGGCACTTCAATAGAGCCACTTCTGTTCCTCTGGACTCCCCCTCACCTAAATGAAAGGCAGAGTCTCACAGAAACCAGAATGAAAGGATTCCTCTGGCAGGTCTCTTTTCTGTTTTCAGATCTTTGCATCCTGTTGCTTTAGAGAATCCTGAGTTAGCCAGGCAGCACAGCAGCAGGGTGAAGAAGTATTTCTGGAGCAATAGCTGTCATTGCTCAATAGCCATATTTGAAAGTGGAGCCCTTCTGGGTTCTATTTTACTGGCCCCTTTAAAAGAGATTGTGATACAATTTCAAGAGGATTGTGCTCTCTGAATACTTCAATAAGTGGTTCAATATGGCCTACAAAATTCTAGACTTGGAGGTTGGGTGAATGACATTTGTGTCAAGTATGAAGTTTATTCCACTTTCCTCTCTGAGAAGAAAACATGTCAGAAATGATGGCCAAGTTTCTGATGTCAGGACCACGCCTCCAGGGGCATTGTTTGGTAACCCCTGGAGGTGGGGGAAGATAGGCTTGTGGTTGAGAGTTTTCAGAGCTTGGGTCAAATGCCGGAAAAACCAAATAAAACAAGTGTTGACCACAGGAGAGTTGAGCAGCCTCAACAAATGAACAGGCTGTTAGCCTGTTAATTTGGGGTTCCCCCAAATCAGAGGTGGAGATGAGGATCTGGGTGCAGATAGTTTATTTGGGAGATGATCTTAGAAAGTACAGTGAAGGACTGGCCAGGCGCAGTGGCTCACGCCCGTAATACCAGCACTTTGGGAGGCTGAGGCAGACGGATCACCTAAGGTCGGGAGTTCGAGACTAGCCTGACCAACACGGAGAAACTCCATCTCTACTAAAAATACAAAATTAGCCAGATGTGGTGGCGCATGCTTGTAATCCCAGCTACTTGGGAGGCTGAGGCAGGAGAATTGCTTGAACCTGGGAGGTGGAGGTTGCAGTGAGCTGAGATCCTGCTGTTGCACTCCAGCCTGGGCAACAACAGCGAAACTGTCTCAAAAATAAGTAAGTAAGTAAGTAAATAAATAAATAAATAAATAAAGTACAATGAAGGAGCAGAGAAAGCAAGACAGGAAAGGAGAGAAAACAAAAACAAAAAAGGTACATTAATGAGCTAGTTATTGATGAGGTTGTTGGGTCTCAGTCCTACTTGTGACCTTATGAAGAACAATGTAGAATACACTCAGAATTGTCCCACAGAAGATGGGGAGGCAAGAGTTTCTCTATTCACCCCCATCCCTTAGTGGTTGAGATGTATTCATGGGCACATTGACTGCCCTGTACTTACCACTTCCTATAAGGTAGCTGAGTGGCCTTCTATGGGTTTCATTTGAAGAACGACACTGGTGTCATCCAGGGAACTGTCTATCACAGGTGTGCTGAAATCAGGGAGGCCGAGGGGATGGGGTGTGGTGCATCACAAGTTTCTACCACAGACATTTAGTTTGAAGAATGAAGCTTCGTTCATGGTTCCCATCCATTTCATTCCAATTTGAGCATCTTCTATATGCCAGGGACTGTACTAAGAGTTGGACATAGAGTGGTGAGCTCTCATACTCCTGTCTCTTGGGAAGCTTATAGCTAGAGGGGAAGGCAAATAAATTGTATAATCACAAAATTCTTAGAATCTCCAGCTCTCTCCTGGGGGAGGGGAATCAGGCCAGCTGAGATCTGACCACAGGGCCCTTCGTTCTCCCCATACACACTTGCAAAATAGATCTAGAGATGGTCCTTCTGGAAGGGGCTCTGTTGTCCCATCTTGCTGAGGGAAGAATGCCACATGTGTGGACAAGAGGCTGGTTTTTCCACTCTCGTGAGATTATTTGCTCATTGGCAATCAGTTTCTCTACTCTAGCCCCAAACAAAATGGACCAGCTGCTGATCAAGGAAAGGAATTAGCTGTGAAGGAGGACTTCCTGACAGGTTGGGCTCACATATGCTCCTCAGGACATCCTGAGGGTAGGACAAGTGAAGAAGGGGGAACAGAGGTCGACAAGATGAGCTGCACTTGGATGACTGGACAGGTGTTGTGTGCTGTCCACACAGCTGGGAAAGTCAGTAGAGGGGCTGGCTCTGAGACAAGGAGGAGGAGCCCAGCTTTGACCTGTTGAGAATGAGGTGAGGGAGAGGCCAGGCTGATGGGTTCAGGTATGACTGCCCATCTTCCTTGTGCTCTCTCCATCTGGGCCCTGCCTGAGTTTCCTTTCTTGGTATCTTGGAATCATCTCTTCCAGATCCTGGCAGCTCTCTCCTCTGGATCTGGCATCATCTCTGACTTTCTGATTTGCCCTGATGATTCTTTTTGGTTCCCAGTGAGAACAGGTTGATGCAGTGGAAGGGGCATCCGACCTGGAGTCAGACAAAGCTTGGCTGTATCACTCTATCACTCAAGAGCACTTTTGGGGCCAGAGCATTCACTGGCCTCCAGTTTCCTCTGCTTTCCAGGTCTCTGCTCAAAAGTTACCTCCATGGAGAGGACCTCTCTGACATCTTAACTAAAATAGACCTCATCCCACTACTCTCATGCTTACCTTGCTTTATTTTTCTCTGAGCCTGTTATTACCTTCTGACATTTAAATGTGTGTGTTTACTTGTTTATTGTGTGTATATGGCCCACCAGGAAGTAAGCCAACAGATACCTTGTTATTTTGTTGATTTGCTATACTGCTAAGTGCACAAAGCAGTTCTTGGCACATAGTAGGCTCTCAGTAAATATCTGGTGAATGAATGAATGAAATAAATCAATTTGTCAAGATTGTAGGTGTGAAGAGGCCCAGAGTGTACCCCAGGATATGGAAGAATTATTCCACTCCAAGGCTTAAGACCCATCCCATCAGAAATAATAACATGGAACCCCTTCCAGCTTTTATTTGAAACAGAAAAGGCCTGCATAAAACACACACCAAACATTCATTTGATCAGCTGGACTTACTACACCAGCATGTCCAGGTAATATTTCGTTGGATTTCACCCTGCATTTGAAAACAAAACAATTCGCATTTGAAAATCTCATTACCAGCATCTTCCCTCCAAATCCATTAATGGCGTGAGTGTTTCTGGCAACTGAGATCACCTCGGATTATAGTATGAAATTCAGCTCTGGGGAAAACTGTATGTTTCAAGATGTTCATACCATTCAATTGTCAAATATTCACATGGTTATGATTCTCAAAGAAATCACACAATGTAGGGAAATTGGTAACAAAATAAGAGCTCTGGGATGTATTGAGACTTCGCAGCCAACGGATTCCTCTCTGACATACCTAATCCCAAAGATGGGAAATTAAAAACCATGCCAGAATATGAATGCCTCACACAGGGCATGGCTTTCTTTTCTTGAGTAAAATTCCAGGTCTCATCCTGCATAACAATCACAGATTTCTTCACTGGACCTTCAAGTCTCCTTGTGACTACAGTTTGTCCCATCTCACAAAAAAAGGAGCTCCTCTTTTCCCGTCACTCTCCACACTAGCTAATCTGAATCTACATGGTCATCTTTGCTTTGGTGTACTTGGATGAAGTCACAGACTGTTAGAGATGAAGAGGCCCTGGAGATCATCCAGGGTAGTGTTTACCGAGTTCCTGTTCTAGCTGAAATTATAAGATAGACAGTGAAAAAAATAGATGGTGAAACCCTGTCTCTAAAAAAAATTTTAAAAAATTAGACAGGCATGGTGGTGTATGCCTATAGTCCTAGCTACCTGCGGAGCTGAGGTAGGAGAATTGCTTGAGCCTGAGAGGTGGAGGTTGCAGTGAGCTAAGATCGCAGCACTGTACTCCAGCCTGGGTGACAGAGCAAGACCCTGTCTAAAAAAAAAAAAAGGAGAGTTGGGGTTCTGTAATGAAATGAGTTTGGAAACTACAGCATATTCTACCCTTCTCTTGGAGCTTCCTGGTTCACACAGGTGTGTTCATATCTGAGATATCTCATGGTCAAGAGGCTTGTGTATGTTTCTTTAACCTAGCATGGTCCAAAATTAGCTGATCATGCATCCTTTATTTTGAACATATAAACTATTCAAATTCTGTGGAAAACAAGTGTACAAGTTGGAATTCCACCATTTAAACACACAGGAAAATGAAGGGAAAAAAAGCTACTCAAAGTTCATGTTCACTAGGCTGGTCAATGGCAGAGTCAGGAAGAATGGAACACCAGAGACCATGACACCCAGCCCAAGGATCATCTACTGCTTTCCCTCAATTAACTGCAATCTCATCCCACTCCATCCCACCCCACCACACCCCATCCCATTTAATTCCATCCTATCTAATCTCACCCAATTCCATGCACCCCATAATAGCCCATTCCATCCCATCCCATCTTATCCCATCTCATCTCAATCTACTCCACCCCACTCACTCCATCCACTCCATCCCAACTCATCCCATCCCATCTCATCTCACTTCATCTTATCCCATCCCATACATCCCATCCCATCCCACTCCACCCCATCCCATCCCATTCCATCTCATCCCATCTTATCCCATCCCATCCCATCCCATCCCATCCCATTTCATTTTATCCCATCCCATCCCATTTCATTTTATCCCATCCCATCCCATCCCATCCCATCCCATCCCACCCCATCCCATCTCATCCTATTCCATCTCATCTCATCCCACCCCATCCCATTCCATTCAGTTTCATTCCACCCTACACACCCCATCCTATCCCATTCCATATCATCTCATGCTGATCAGGAGTCAGAACTAAGATCGTCCCATAAATATTTCTTAAGCCTTTGCCATGGCCAGGTGCTGTTCTGGGTGCTGGGGACACTGCTGAACAGACAGACTAAGACTGGACAATACAGAATACAACTTTGCCTTCACAGAGCTAGGAGTCTAGTTTATGCTTCTTATCATTTTCCACCCTTCTTTTCTCTATTCTTTCCCCCTTGCCCTTTCTTCCTTTTCTCCTTCACTCTGAACAAGATAAATCGTCCTCAAACTCTACTTAAATTGCATCACTCCTTGGGCGAGGACTCTAATTGATTTCATTTTGTCTCCTACAACAGGTTTATTCTGTGGGACTGTGAGCTCTGATAGCAGGGCTGGGGTTGGTCTAATTCACTCTTTGTGTAGAATACCTGGCTCATAGTAGATGCTCAGCTGATAATTGTCTCTTGGCTGGATGCTTGCTTGCCAATCTTGCAAGACATCCTCTTAAACTTTTTTTTTTGACACGGAGTTTCGCTGTTGTTGCCCAGGCTGGAGTGCAATGGTGCTGTCCGGGGTCACCGCAACCTCTGCCTCCCAGATTCAAGCAATTCTCCTGCCTCAGCCTCCCGAGTAGCTGGGATTACAGGCATGCGCCACCACACCTGGCTAATTTTGTACTTTTAGTAGAGACAGGGTTTCTCCACATTGGTCAGGCTGGTCTTGAACTCCCGACCTCAGGTGATCCCACCACCTCGGCCTCCCAAAGTGCTGGGATTACATGCATGAGCCACTGCACCTGGCCAACCTTAAACTCTTAGGCTCCTTCTCAGCTGAGTCTGAAACCTTCCTTCCAAGCCAGGCAGTAGCCCTAATGGGCTCTCCACACAATCCCACATGACTTTCCTTGTGATTTTTCTTGAACTGATTTCCCAGCAAGGGAAAGTGAGCCCTGTTCATTCAGTCCCTGCCCTGTTGATTCAAATCTCATATCCAGCTCAGACCTCATTGGAAATTTCACTGAAATCCTTTCTCCCCACTTCCTTCCCTTTCCCTTTCCGACTCACCTGGCCCTGCTCCACCCTACCTTGCCCTCCTTTTCTTTCCTTTCCTTCCTCCCTCTCTCCCTCCCTCCCACATTCCTCCTCCTCTCTCCTTCCCTCCATCCCTTCCTTTCTTGTATCCCGACTCCTAACTCTATGAAGACAAAGCTGTATTCTGTGTTGTCCAGTCTTATGTCTGTCTGTTCACCAGCGTGTTCCCAGCACCCAGAATTGAGCATTATGCCAGATCCGATGGATACAAATATGAATCATGAGTAACCTCTATCTTTGGGGATCTCATGGTCCACTGGGGAAGACAGACAAATAAATAGTTGTAATGCAGTGTAATTTTCAGATGTATGCACAAGCTGCCAGAGACCTACAAATGGAGAGCCAGCTCATATGGGGTCGAGAAAGACTTCAAGAAGAAGGGGATACGCAAGCTGGCAATTGAAGTTCAATATGAGGTAAGACAGGAGAAAACTTACTGGGATTGGTGGAGAGGAAGGGTGGAGAGGGAGTTTGAAATAAGAGTTTCAAATCAGGGATATCATATGTTCTCAATTCCCCTGCGACTGGAGACCTTCTCATTTCTAAATGTTATTTGGAGTCAGAACTAACATCAGGACCCAACTCTGTGATGTTCTTTTTTTAGACAAGTTATTTAGCTTCACGAAGCTAAGTAACACTTACAAAACCAGAGTATTCTCCTTTTTGACTTTATTTTTAGGTTCGGGGTACCTGTGCATGTTTGTTATATAGGTTAATTATGTGTCATGGGGGTTTGGTGTGCAGATTATTTCATCACCCAGGTAATAAGCATAGTACCTGATAGGCAGCTCTTTGATCCTTGCCCTCCTTCCATTCTCCATCCTCAAGTAGTTGCTGGTGTCTGTTGTTTCTGTCTTCGTGTCCATGTGTACTCAATGTTTAGCTCCCACTTATAAAGTAAGGACATGCAGAATTTGGTTTTCTGTTCCTGTGTTAGTTCACTTAGGATTATGGCCTCCGGTTCCATCCATGTTGCTGCAAAGGACATAATCTCAATCTTTTTTATGGCTGTGTAGTATTGTGTATGCGTACCACATTTTCTTTATACAGTCTATTGTCGATTGGCATTTAGGTTGATTCCATGACTTTGATATTGTGAACAGTGCTGCAATAAACAAACACATGCATGCGTCTTTATAATAGAATGATTTATATTGCTTTGGGTATATACCCAATAATGGGATTGCTGGGTGGAATGGTACTTCTGTTTTAAGTTCTTTGAGAAACAGCCACACTGTTTTCCATAATGGTCGAATGAATTACATTCCCATCAGCAGCGTTTAAACATTCCCTTTTCTCTGCAATCTCGCCAGCATCTGTTATTTTTTAATTTTTTGATAATAGCCATTCTGACTGGTGTGAGATGGTATCTCATTGTGGTTTTGATTTGCATTTCTGTAATGAATAGTGATGTTGAGCATTGTTTGTTGGCCACGTGTATGTCTTCTTTTGAAAAGGGTCTGTTCGTGTCCTTTGCCCACTTTTTAAATGGGGTTTGTTTTTGAAATCAGAGTATTCTTAGCATAGGACCTGGTACTTAGTAGGTGCTCAATAAATATATGTTGAACAAATGAATGAATATCTACCTAACAGTGTTTATTATTGCAAGTATATAAAGTAATGATGTTGCTTGTCATATGGTAATTCCCTGTGGTTTTAGTTGTTGTTGTTTTTGCCCTAACAGAGGTACAGAGAGAACAGGGTATTGGCTAAGACTTGAGAAAGTCTGTGGCTCATATCTTCCTCTCAAGAAGGTTCCCTAACTTCCATTAGCAACTCTTTCTTGGCCCAAAACTTCAGACTTGACCTTTCTATTTAAATCCTGATAATAAGATAAATGGAGCCTATTTTTATCCTCCTCTACCCCCCAATTTTTCTGAGTAAAATGTCCATGCAGTGGCAGAAGAATTGGCAATGATCCCTTTTAAAGTTGCCAGGTGATTGTATTTTACTAAATCTGACTTTTTCTTCTGTCACTCTCCTGACCTTTTGCCCTGCATTAAAATGAAATCCTTCTGTGTCACTGTCCTGTCAGTGGCTGGCTATGGCTCCCTTTGCTATCATTTTCTACTCTAATGAGTTGCTCCAATGAGCTTCGCTGACCTTGCTGCACCGAAGTGGAACCATATTTTAGGCATTCCCTTTGCCTCAGCAGAAACTGGGAGGGCACAGGTGACAAAGAACAACTGGCATTTGTCAAATCGATAACTGTGCCAATCACCGTGTTTACTGCCTCACCTTCAGTATTGCATGTAATCCTTATAGTGGCCGTGGTTGTTTTAGAAATTCGGAGTTCAGGCTTCACTCCAGGCTAATCAAATGAGAATCTCAAGGGTGGAGCCTGGACATTGGTATTTTTAAAATGTACTCCGGGCCATTCTAATAGGCAGGCCAAGTTTTAAATCATTGCTTTATACCAGGCTGCCTCTCAAAAAGCATGTTTCAGAGAATTTTAGGTGCTATCCATGTAAATACCAGTTTGAAAATGAAAAGGTACTTGGAGTAAGGCCATTGGTTATGGTCATAATTTAGACAAGAACAAATAGGCTTTCTAGGGAATACTCTAGTCAATCAAAAATACAACTTAAGCCTTTTTCCCAAACATAAAGGAAGAGGAAATATGAACAGCTACAATACCTAGGGGACGTTTCATAGAGTAACACAGGAAAAAGGTCTAGCATGAATAGCCTTCCTGCATAACAAGGGGCAGTTTTTTACTTAGGAAGTTTCCACTTCCTAAGAGTTGTGTGCAGTGATGCCAGAAGTCAGCCTGGCCTCTTTAAATCCCCTACTGCAGAGGATCATAGAGAATTCAGTCCAGACAGACATTGTGTGCATTTTGCAAATCCAACACCAAAATGTTTAATAAATGTTATTTATTGAGATTAATGGAAAGAGCTTCTAACAGAAAGTAACTAGTCTGCTATGCACTCCTCTGAGACATGGAATAGTCAGAGACATGGACATCTTGATATTATTTCAGAACCATTTCCTTATGCTACATGTGCCTGACGGTTTCCCTAATTCTTTGGTGGGGAGAGATTTGAATTAATACCAGAAATGTACAATAGTAATCTGGCTATTTGTTGTTTGATGAACATTTGTTTATATAAATCACATAATAAATTATTTTAATACTGTCCATATTGTGGATTCAATCATTTCCTGTCGTTATGTTATTAGTTCAAGCAACCTTTCCAAGTTTGTAAAGATGGGTATATAAGAATAGTAAGCCTAGCCGATAATGTATGCAAGTTCTCTAACCCTCAATGGGAAAACTAAGCAAGCACGCCATTTTACAGAGTATAGGAGAAACATCTTTGGATTCTTTGGGAGAGAGCACTTAAAATAAGTGCAACCTCATCTTGTACCTTTTAGGGTAGAAAAATCAGTATGTTAAAGTCCATTATTAAATCACAGTAGAATTAACTGGCCGGACACACAGATGGATTCTCCCCAAATGTACAAAACATCTTTTGTTTCTCCTTGGAATCATTTAAACAACATACTATTGTTAAATAACATTATAGAGTGGCAAAGGCATGGAAAATTGAACTAGGTTTCTAGACTAAGTCACAGCTCTGCCACTTACCAGCTGTGTGACCTTGGGTAACTCACTGAACTTCTCTGAGCCCTATGTTTCGCTTCATTGAAATGGAGATAAAACGGAGATGACAAAAATACCTCCATAAGAAAATTGCCATGAGGGTTAAATCAGTTAATCAGTTAATATTTGCAAAACATGTGGAACAATAAATGTGTGTGTATTCCACGTTTTACAAATATTAACTGATTTAACCCTCATAGCAATCTATGTGTTTCTTAAATAAAAGCAAATTAACTCCCACTAGTATTTCTCAAATTTCACTGTGCATCTGAGTGACATGGAGATTTTGTAGAAGTGCAGACTCTGTTTCTGTAGGTCTGGGGAGGGGTCTGAGATTCGGAATTGCTAACAAGCTCCCAGGCAGTGCTCATGCTGCTGACTCATGGCCACACTTCGGGTGGTGAGAGGTCTACGTCCTTCAGGAGGACGGGAGTGGGAAGGATTCAGGTGTGACTCATCTGCTCTATTTAACTTGCCCCAGCTTTCCATCAGGTGTAGGTGTTTGAAGTAAACTCTTGGGACCAACCTCTTGTAGTTGCTAAGAGAAAACCCAGGCCTGAACACTCGCTTTATTCTGTCCTTAAGCAGGCTGACTCTTATTTGTTACTTGGGCACCCAACCCCTTCTAATCACGTGTGGTATTCAATCCAACGGGTGCACTCTGAGTAAGAAATGAGTGTGGACTAAGACTTCAGACCCTTCCAAATGGAGCATCTTAGAGACCAGTCAGCATCTCACCCTGCCAATATGGGCCTCCTCATGGTAAGTATCTAGGGAGTTACTATACAAAAATGATTTGTTTCATGTCTGAATTCATTCAGCAGCTAATCTCTTTATTATCCTGTTTTGGTAATTTCCAGACCCAAGGAAGAGGGTGGGGGAAAGATGAGACCACTCCTCTCAACACCAAGAAAAATGGTTTACATTTAAGCTATCTGGCGTTCTGCTTATTTATTTTTGAATGCATGATCTACAATTAGGTTAAATTTGTCATCCACCAAGTAACTTGATGAAAGCTTCTTTAATATCTCTTGGTATATCATGTACATTTAAAGCATCTGAAAATGGTTTCAGGAAAACTAGAGCCCAATGTGTACAAAAGCCCCACTTGTTGTGATAAACACCAAAAAGGCTAAGGGGGAATTGAGAATGATCTATACTGTGATCACGTTCATTGTTTCATATCACATCTGGCAGCTCAGCATTCAGGTGCTGATATGGTTTGGCTGTATCCCCACCCAAAATCTCATCTTGAATTGTAATCCCCATAATCCCCACGTGTCAAGGGAAAGACCAGGTGGAGGTAATTGAATCACGGGGGCAGTTTCCCTCACTCTGTTTTCATGATAGTGAGTGAATTCTCGCGAGAGCTGATGTTTGGTAGTTCCTCCTGCATTCAGTCTCGCTCCTGTTGTCTCGGAAGAAGGCACTTGCCTCCCCTTTTGCCTTCTGCCATGGTTGTAAGTTTCCTGAGGTCTCCCCAGCCATGTGGAACTGTGAGTCAATGAAACCTCTTTTTATAAATTACCCAGTCTTGGGAAGTTCTTTATAGCAGTGTGAGAATGAACTGATACAGGTGCTTATTCTTGACTACCTGGGCCTCACGTAGGTGACAGTGCCATTCGGTAAGTGGTAAAGACCAGATTACAGCCTTATAGTTTGACCAACCAACTGTATATACTTAATGGCACCATTGTAAACTTACTAGAAAATTAACATATTTCTCCTAGTAGGTATGCTTCAACAGGAGGGGCAGGAGGAATTACTTGTAGCAATCATAGATAACATTGGAGAATGAATCATTTCAAAAAACAAATTTTCTTTCTTTCTTCTTCTTTTTTTAAGATAGTCTCACTCAGTTGCCCCAGCTGAAGTGCAGTGGCACAATCATAGCTCACTGCAGCCATAAACTCCTGGGCTCAAGTAATCCTCCTACCTCAGCCTTTCAAGTAACTAGGACTATAGGCACCTGCCACCATTCCCAGATAATTTCATTTGATTTTTATTTTTGTAGAGAACATGTCTCGCTATTTTACCCAGGCTGATCTGAAACTCCTGGCCTCAAGTGATCCTCCTAAGGCCTCCCAAAGTGCTAGGATTATAGGCATCAGCCACAAATTTTTAAAGAATACAAATATTTCAACATGATTTGGTGCCCTTCATTGATGCCTGCCTGCCATTAATCACTGCTTAACTGCCTCCCGATATTTTCTCAGGCTTTTGTACATGTTTTATTTTCCCCATTTCTCCTTTTAAAATGTTAGATCCTTGTTTTTTAATTGACATATAAATAATATACAGTGAAATGCACAGATCTTAAGAGTCAAATTTAATGAGTTTTCACAAAAGCATACAGCTACGTAACCCACATCCCTGTCAAGACACAAAACGTTTCCTTCATCCCTAAAATATTCCTCCTGCCTCTTCTAATCCATTCTGTTCCCCATCCCCCTTGCCCTCAGGAAAATACTGCTCTAATTTCTTTCAATAGAAATTAATTTTGCCTGTTCTAGAACTCTATATAAATTGAATTGTACAGGATGTATTCTTTTGTATCTGGCTTTTTTCAACACAATGTCTTTGAGGTTCATTCCTGTTGTTGCATGTATAAATGTTTCATTCCTGTTTACTGAGCATTCTTTTGTATGTTTATAACTCAGTTGTTTGTTGACTTGTTGAAGGACATTTGGGTTATTTCCAGTTTTTGGCTATTATGAATAAGGCTGCTATGAATATTCTTTCACAATTCATATTGTGGCAATATGTGGCAATCCTACTACTGGGTATCTACCCAAAGGTAAAGAAGTCATATATACCTGCAGATACATATTTATTGCAGCATGATTCACAACTGCGAAGATATGAAATCAACCTAAGTGCTCATCAACTGATGGGTGGATGGAGAAAATGTGGTATGTATACACCATGGACTACTACTCAGCCATAAAAAAGAAGGAAATAACATCTTTTACAGCAACTTGGATGGAAGTAGAGGCCTTTATTCTAAATGAAGTAACTCAGGAATGAAAAACCAAATACCTTATGTTCTGACTTATAAGTGGGAGCTAAGATATGGGTATGCAAAGGCATAGAGTGGTATAATGGATGTTGTAGACTCAGAAGAGGGGGAGGAAAAGAGGGTGAGGGATAAAAACTATCTATTGCATACAATGCACAGGACTTGGGATGACAGGTGCAGTAAAATCTCAGGCCTCATCACTGTGCTTTTCATCCACGTAACTGAAAACCACTTGTATCCCAAAAGCTATTAAAACTTTTGTAAAAATCGGATTTCCCTAAAAAATGAATTTTTAAATAATGATTGAGGTTTGAGGAATTCTTTACATATTTAGGTTTAAGGGCTTGTCAGATATATATTTTGTGAATAGTTTCACATAGTTTGTCTTATCTATTCTGTTTCTTAATATATTTTCATAAAGATTTTTAATTTTGATAAAAATCTAATTTATCAAAATTTCCTCTTATGATTAACATTTTCTCATCCCTGTCTAAAAATACATCTACCTCAAGGTGGCAAAGGTATTCTTCTGTGGTTTCTTCTGGCAGTTTTATTGTTTTAAGCTTTTATGCTAATAGGTATGATCCATGTTGAATTAATTTTTGAGACACACGTGGTAGTTTTTCCTTGTATAAATCGATACGTGTTCCAGTGCCATTTATTGCTAAAACAATTCTTTCCCCCATTGAATTGCTTAGTTTCCTTGGCCAGAAATCAATGGTTATAGAAGTATGGATCTTTCTGGACTCTATTCTTCTCTACGGATCTATGTATCTTTCATTACCAATACTACAGCTTCTTGATTACCATAGCTTTATGGTAAGTTTTGAAATCTGGCAGTGAAGTCCTTATCAATTTCACTCTTTAAGATTGCTTAGCTTTTCTAGCTTCTCTGCATTTCTTTTTCCACTTTAAAATGACATCAGTTTCTACAAATAGAAGCTAAGATTTTGTAAAACGGTGGTTTAACTCAAATCCAGTGAAATGCACAGATCTTAAGTGTATAGGTCAACCTGTTTGACACACATACATACTCATGTAAACAACACTCCTATCAAGGCATTTCACTAACCCTAAAAAGCTTCCTTATGTGTCTTCCTAATCATCCCTCCACCTCCACAAAAATATCTTCAGTGATAGAAATCAGAACAGTAGTTTAGTTTCCTGTTCTAGAAATTCCTGTAAAGGGCACCAAAAAGTGTGTACTCTTGTGGGAATGGCTTTTGCTTAGCATCATATTTTTGTCTTGTCAGTGGTTTGTTCATTTTCATTGCTGAGTATTAGTCCATTGTATGAATATTCCATGGTTTGTTTTTCCTTTCATCTCTGATGGGCACCTGGGCTGCTGCTGGTTTTTGGTTGTTGTGAATAAAGCTTCTATGGATATATAATGCCTTTTTTGTGGACATTTGTTTTCATTTTTTGTAGGCGAATACCTTGGTGTGGAATTGCTGGTTGTAGACTAAATATATATTAAACTTTAAAAGAAACTACCAGAACTTTTTCCTGAGTGGTTATGATATTTTACAATCACTAGCAAGGCACAAGAGTTCTGAGTGTTTCACATCTTCACAAATTTTGGGGGTTCATTTTAGCCATCCTATGGGTGTGTCATTGTAGTTTTAATTTGCTATTCCTTGCTTTCTTTTGTAAATGTCTGTTCAAATCTTTTGCCTGTTCTTTATTAGCTTTATTGTATTATTTGTTTTTATTATTTGGTTGCAGAAGATTATGTATGCATGTATATATGTATTATGTATCTATTACATATATATCGTGTAGAGATATATATTAATACGGTTTGGCTCTGTGTCCCCACCCAAATCACAAGTCGAATTGTAATCCCCACATATCAGGGGAGGGAGTTGGTGGGAGGTGATTGGATCATGGGAGTGGATTTCCCCCATGCAGTTCTTGTGATAGTGAGGGATGTCTCAGGACATCTGATGGTTTACAAGCGTGGCAGTTCCCCCCTCACTGTCTCTTTCTCACCACCTTGTTTAGAAGGTACTTGCTTCTCCTTTGCCTTCTGCCATGATTGTAAGTTTCCTGAGGTCTCCCCGGCCATGTGGAACTGTGAGTCAATTAAACCTCTTCTTTATAAATTACCCAGTCTCAGTTCTTTGCAGTGGTATGAAAATGGACTAATACACATATATACTTAGAAAATATCTATCTTTTCCTATATAATGTACATATGCATATATATGTAGAACATTACCTATCTTCTATATATCTTTTGTCAGGGGTGTGTTATGAATAGTTTTCCTTATCTATGGCTTACCTATCAATTTTCTTAACAGTGTCTTTTGATAAGCATAAGCCATGTTTAAAAAAATGATAAATTCAACTAATTTTTTATGGTTATGTCTTTCTGTATCATAAGGAACATTATTTAGGCCAGATTCACAAGAAATATTCAAAAAAATATTCTCCTGAAAAATTTTAGTTTTTTTCCCTAAAAGTTTTATAGTTTTAGCTTTTATATTTAGGTCTACGTATCCTACAACATTGATACATTCACTTACTAGTGCTGCAGTTTGTTTTAGATTTGTTAGAATTTGCTCTGTAGACTATGATGTTGTCAGCAAATAAAGGCAGTGTCACTACTTTAAATTCATTCTCTGTGCCCTTCATTTCTTTTTCTTTTCTTATTAAACTGCCTAGAGCCTCCAGTTCAATTCTAAATCGAAGTGACAACAGAAGAGTAGACATCCCAGCCCTTATCCCAGTCTAAGTAGGAAAGCATTAAGTAGAATATTAATTGTACCTTTTTCACAGATAATATTTAGTAAGTGTAAGGAAGTTAACTCTCTTCCTAGTTTGTGCATTTCCCCCCTAAACCATGAATGGATATTGAGTTCGTCAAATGCGTTTTCTCTACCTGTTGAGATTATCATAGTTCCCCTCCTCCTTCTATTAATGTGTGAAATATTATTAATTAATATTTGAGTGTTGAACTAAACTGCATTCCTGGGATAAATCTACAAATAGAGTTTATAAAACTGAGGTTTAACTTAAATACAGCAAAATGCACAGATCTTCCTATCAAGACATTTTTAATTTAATTATTGATGTAGTTGGATTTATGACTTTGTTCTTTTTTCTTTTTCTGCCTCTTTTTGGATTAATTGAACATTTTCCAGCAATCCATTCATTGTATCTCCTCTATTGACGTAGCAGATAAATCTCTAGACTGAGTTTTACACTATACATCCTTAACTTACAACAATGTACCTTTAAGTAATATTATACAACTTCACATTTAATATAAGAAGCATATAGGCCGGGCACGGTGGCTCATGCCTGTAATCCCAGCACTTTGGGAGGCTGAGGTGGGCAGATCACGAAGTCAGGGGTTCAAGACAAGCCTGGCCAACTTGGTTTAACCCCATCTCTACTAAAAATACAAAAATTAGCAGGGTGTGGTGGTGCGTGCCTGTAGTCCCAGCTACTCGGGTGGGTGAGGCGGGATAATCGCTTGAACCGGGGAGGCAGAGGTTGCAGTGAGCCAAGATCACGCCATTGCACTCCAGCCTGGGTGACAGAGCAAGACCCTGTCTTAAAAAAAAAAAAAAAAAGGGCCTATAGCAATATAGTGCTATTTTATCCTATTGCCTTTGTGCTGTTATATTCTTGCATTTTACTTCTACAGATGTTATAATCCCAAAATATATTGTCACTATTTTGCTTTAAATATTTAATCTTTAAAAAAAATGAAGAGATGACAGAAAAAGTCTTTTATGTTTACCCATCTGTTTTCTATGTGTGGTATGCATCATCCCTTTGATACAAGATAGAAATTCAGATTTACACATTTTCCTATTCCCTGAAGAACTTCCTTCAACATTTTTTATAATGTCGGCTTTTTAGCTATAAATTTTTTTGGGGTTTGTCTAAGAATTTCTAAATTTGCCATCATTTTGAAGGGTATTTTTTTCTGGATACAGAATTTTAGAATAACAATCTTATTTTAGCCCTTTAGAGGTGTTCTAATATTTTTTGGATTGCATTATTTCTGGTGAAAAGTCAGTGGTGATTTTTTTTTTTTCAGTTTTTTAATTTTGTAGATGTCTTTTCTCTGGCTGCATTTAAGATTTTAAACTTTGGTTTCTCAGAATTTTGTTATAAGTCCCAGTGTAGTTTTCTTTATTATTTTTGAGGTGTATGGAACTTCTTAAATTTGTAAGTTGATATTTGTTGGCAAATTTGGAAAATTTTCAGTCATCAGTGAATATTCTTTTTCTACCACAGTCTTTGTCCCTTCATTTTGGGACTCTAATTTCATGTGTATTAGGCTACTTGATACTGTCTCATAGTTGAGATTGTTCATTTTATTTAGCCTTTTTATCCCTCTGTGTTCCAATCCAGATGCTTTTTTTTTTTTTTTATCTACAAAGCTACTGATTTCTTTTGTAAGGTCTAATCTGCAATTTAGCTCATTCAGTGGATTTTTAAATGTCAGATAGTCTATTTTTCAGTTTTAGAAACTTCATTTGGCTCTTTTTAAATTAATAGATTTATTATTTATTATTTTTTTTTTTTTGAGACAGAGTCTCGCTCTGTCGCCCAGGCTGGAGTGCAGTAGTGCAATCTTGGCTCACTGCAAGCTCCGCCTCCCAGGTTCACGCCATTCTCCTGCCTCAGCCTCTCTGAGTAGCTGGGACTACAGGCGCCCGCACCACGCCCGGCTAATTTTTTTGTATTTTTGATAGAGATAGGGTTTCACCATGGTCTCGATCTCCTGACCTCGTGATCCGCCCGCCTCGGCCTCCCAAAGTGCTGGGATTACAAGCGTGAGCCACCGTGCCCAGCACAACAGATTTATTTTTAAAGCATTTTAAAATTAACAGAATTGCATGAAAAATGCAGTTTCCATATACCCTGTCTCATCTCTCTCTCATACAGTTTTCTGTACTGTATAGTTTGATGAGTTTTAACACATGCCTAATGTCATGTGTCCATATTACAGTATCAAATAGAATAGTTTCACTGGACCTAAAATCCACAGCCCCCTCATATTCATCCCTTCTTTTTTCCCCTTCCTCAAACCCCTGGTAACCAGTGATATTTTTACTCTGTCTCTAGTTTTGCCTTTTCCAGAACATCATGTCATTGAAAACATACAGTATTTAGCCTTTTCAGACTGGCTTCTTTTCACTTAGAAATATACACTTAAGATTTCTTCATGTCTTTTTTGTGGATTAATAGCTGATTTCTTCTTAATTGCTAAGTAATATTCCATTGTGGGAATGTAGCATAGTTTATATATTGAAATATATCTTGGCTAAGTCCAATATTTGTCAATTATGAATAGAGCTTCTATAAACATTCATGTGCAGGTTTTTGTGTGGGCATACGTTTTCATTTCATTTGAGAAAGTACTTAGGAGCATGATTGCTGGATGGTATGATAAGCCTATGTTCAGCTATGTAAGAAACTGTCCAACTGTCTTCCAAAGTGACTGTACCATTTTGCCTTCCCACCAGCAATGAATGAGAGTTCCTGCTGCTTCACATCCTGATCAGTATTTGGTATTGCCATTGTTTTGAATTTTAGACATTCTAATAAGTGTAGTTATTTTTATAGTCTTCATTTCTCAGTTGAGAATTTCTATTTGTTCCCTTTAAGTCTTTGAACTACCAGCTGTTCTAAGATCTTGTCTCTTAATTCTATCCTCTTTGACCCTTCTGAGTCTGTATCTATTGACTGATTTTTTTCAGTAGATACAGATATGCATCTCATTTTATCTACTTTGCATGTTGATATAGTTTGGATATCTGTCCCCACCCAAATCTCATGTTGAATTATAATCCCTAATGCTGGAGGTGGGACCTGGTGGGAGGTGTTTGGATCATGACGGCAGATCCTTTATCCTTGGTGGTAAGTGGGCTCGTGTTCTGAATTCACACAAGATTTGTTTAAAAGTGTGTAGCTTCTCCTCCCTCTTACCTTCTGTTGCTTCTGCTCTGGCCATGTGATGTGCCTGCTCTGTCTTTGCCTTGCACCATTATCTGAAGCTTCCTGAGGCCTCCCTAGAAGCCGAGCAGATGCCAGCACTGCGCTTCCTGTAAACCTGGCAGAACTGTGAGCTCATTAAACCTCTTTTCCTTATAAATTACCCAGTGTTAGGTATTTCTTCATAGCAACGCAAGAATGGACTAACACACATGTCTAGTAAGGCTTTTGTTTTTGTTAAATTGTGTGCTGAACTTTGTGGATGCTCAGTTCTTAGGTGTTGAGATTTTGATGTCTTCTTCATTCCACAGTTTGGTTCTGTTTTGTTCCAGCAGAAAGTAACGTTTACTTGTGGATCTCTTAATTCATTCAAGGATTTTAAAAATAGCTCTGTGTGGGTGGTTCTAGGACTAGCTTAGCTCTATGTCTAAGGCATGGCCCTTTTACTGTCTCTACCAAATGCCTGGGGTGTTGAACTATCCTTTGATTCTCACTGGCTGGAGCCTGTCTGCCTATGTGAGCACAGGCAGTTCAGATCACAGTTCCTCAGTAGTTTCTTTCCCCTACTAGCTATCCTTTGTCTCCTGGAGTCTTGCCTTTGGCATTCAGGCTTAGAATTCAACAAAAGATTCAAGAGAACTCCTATGTACATTTCTGGAGTTTCTCTCCTTAGACACCTTCTTTCCAGTACCATGCCCTACAAATTGCGGCCACCTCAACCTCTTTCAAGTACAGTTTTTGTTGCCTCTTCCCATGGAGGTATCAGGCCATAATGAATCACCCAGGCAGAAAGTCAGAACCAACATGGGCCTCAACTCATAGCAGACTTGCACTGACTGTTGCCTACATCTGAAATCAGTTACTCATGTATTTTGTCCAGTATTCTAGTTATTTAATATAGGAAGAAAACTCTGATATCAGTTATCCCTTCATGGCCAAAAGTAAACATCCCACTCATTCTTTGTCACATTTAACTTTCTTTTCATGAATTTCGTGTTTCACAGCATCAATCTTATTTGGTATCTGAGGCTCTTGCCTTTTCCCCCTCTTTCTAGGAGACAAGTCTGATAATATCTTGGTATTTATTAATGCTTCAGTTTAACAATAATAACTAGCGTTTGTTAATTAGCATTAACTAGCACTACCCAGGGCTATTGCTGGCATCTTTATTCCAGTGGAATAAAAATTACCATTATTCAACTTTTCCAGATGAGGAAAGGAAGGCTGAGTTTGGAGAAGTAATTTGCTTAACACCTCTCAGCTAGTAGGTGATGGTTTTCTGACTCTAAACCCTCTGTACTTATAGATTTTACTATAGTTTCTACTGTCCTTGTATATTTTCAAACCAACTTCCCAGAGCCTCGGGCCTCAAAGAGTAAGAGAGATACTCTTATCCCAGCCCACCCTATATGCTGTTTGCACTAGAACAAATATGCTTTTTAATGTTTAACTTATTAGAGTTCCATGCAAAATATATTAAAAGCCTTTCTGCAGAAAACAAAACAAATAAATTTGTGTGACACTATTGTGCCACATGAGACATTAATTTGCCCTTTTAAAATATTGGTTTTCTCCAAGAGGAGCAAGAAACTGCTAAGGAAGAGAAAAGTCTCTGTAGTTTCCTTTCCCTATTGTGTGATGCTGCAGAAAGCATATGTTCTTCAGTTAGGATCCCAGCTCTACCATAAAGCTATAAAGTTGTCTTTAGTTTACTCACACTTCCATGGACTCAGCTATACAGTCTGCACAATTAGGAAAAAAATCCTCTCTACAACATCTTGTTTTCAATAAACATATGTAAAAACCATTTAAAAAGGTCCCCAATGATCCCTGCCTTCCGCTGTTGGTACCCTTGTGTGACCCCCTCTTCCTAAGTCTGGACTGGACCTAGGGACTTGCCTCTAATGAGGAGAATACAGCAATGGTGATGAGGTGTCACTTCCAGGATTAGGCTACGAAAAACTCTGGCTTCTATCTTGAGTGCCCTCTCTTGCTCTCTCCCTCACTTGCTCTGAGGGAAGCCAGCTGCTATGTCAAGAGCTGCCCTCTGAAGAGGCTCACATGGCAAGGAAAGGATGTCTCCAGTCAACAGCCAGCAAGGACTGGAGGCCTGCCAATAGCCATGTTTGTGAACTTGGAAGCAGATCTTCCCCCAGTTGAGCCTTGCAATGCCTTCGGCCCCTGCCAATATACCTTGATTGCAGCCTTGTGCGAGCCCTTGAGCCAGAGCACCCAGCTAGGCCATGCTTGCTTTCCTGACCTCAGAAACTGAAAAATAAATGTTATCAAGCTGTTAAATTTTGGAATAATTTGTTACTAGCAAAGACAATGCATATAAATAGTGTCTGGCACAGAGCTGATGCTCTGTTAATGATAGTTTCTCCCTTCTCCCCGCTTTCCTCCTATTCCATTCCCAGGGAATGGTGACTTGCAGCACCCTGACTCTGCTCCTCTGCAGAGATAGTACTCACTTTGGACTCTGACCTAACAGAAGAGGAATTCTCCATTGCAAGTTCTTGAAGTTCTCCTTTCCTTTTCGATAAGGATTGCATTTGCGTGTGGTGAGAAGTACAACTTATATCCTAATTGCTATCAGAGCTGAGAGTCGTAACACATAATTAGATGTGCATACAGTTGGAGATATGGAAATTGCAGTTCCTATCATAGGACACCTTTTATACAAGCTCTAGATGTACTAGACACTTAAAGCAGGTACAACATGGCTCCACCACATGAAGGTGATATTACATCGTTTCCTGTGCAGGCACATTTGGAATGTGTGTGCTTTGTGAGGTTTTTTCTTCTTTTCTTTTCCTTCTCTTTTACATTCTCTGGCTGACTAAAGTTAAGTCTCTTCCCATGGGATCATGTTGAACTTTTATCTCTTCTATAGGTTCTCAGTTTTCAGCTCCCGCATCCCCTTTTCTAAGTTAGGAATCGACAGCTTGAAAACTGAGAAGCCTGAAGTCTCCAGGGTATTGTTCATTTGATGAAATGTCCATCCCTCAGTGATGCAGATGCTTGTGGAATTTCTGGGGTTTGCCTGCTGGGATGAATTTCATTTGATCTCCCTGAGAATTGAAGAAAATCAAAGTCTTAGATCTTAAGGGAGATTACTGAGGACTGGTCCCCTACTTTGTTTTGAAACCTTGAAATTCCAGAAAAGGCCTCTCTTTTTTTGAATCTCAGATTTGGGGGGAAAATCTCTGTTAGGTATTTGCCAGCGCTTGGTATCTGTTTCAGAGGGGGTGAGGAGTAATTTTATTCTTTAAAAAATATTCTTGTCCAGGCACTGTGGCTCATGCTTGTAATCCCAGCACTTTGAGAGGCCGAGGTGGGGTGGATCACCGGAGGTTGGAAGTTCGAGAGCAGCCTGACCAACATGGAAAAACCCTGTCTCTACTAAAAATACAAAATTAGCTAGGCGTGGTGGTGCATGCCTGGAATCCCAGCTACTTGGGAGGCTGAGGCAGGAGAATCGTTTGAACCTGGGAGGCGGAGGTTGCGGTGAGCTGAGATCACGCCATTGCACTCCAGCCTGGGCAACGAGAAAGAAACTCTGTCTTAAAAAATATATATATATATATATAAAATATTATATATTAAATATAAATATATAATATATAAATATATAATATAAACATAATATATAAATATATATAATATATGTAATATATATATTATTTATATAACATGATCAAGGTTCAAGAATATATTACATTCTGAAAGGGAATTGCTTGAAGGTTATGGTCCATCCACCCATTCATTCCTCTAAGTCAGCACTCAGAAACCTGCAGAGGCCAGACAGCTTTAGATGTGTAAGAAGCCTGGGGAAAGGCCACAGGGAGGGAACAGATTTTTGATATATACATATATTATGTATATTTGTATGTATATATCACAGTGTATATATACCGACACATATTTGTATATATTTAAAAATTGAGTCTGCAAGCCACCCTTAGCCCAGTGACTTCTTTCTAGCACCTCACTCCAAACATCATTAGATCTAAAAGCTACACATCTGGGGAGTGACATTTCCCCATGTTGAATTAAGTTTAGCCTAAAGCTGCCTCCTTACGTATTTTAAGTCAGGCCTAAAGATTTCTCCATACATAGGGAACTGTAACGTAAATGGATATGGAAACAGGCTGTAACCTACTCTTGGTACCTAGAGTACAAAACTCTTGAGTTTCGGCCAGTCAAAGGTGGCCAACTGTTCAAATCCTGTTCAGATAAAGCAAATGCCGGCTGTAACAAGTCCAGCTGCTTGTTGACTGCACTTCGTTTTCTGCAGTCACTTTCCTTTTTCTGTCAATCAGTCTTCTTTGACCATGCAGCGATGCCAGTGTCTCTGAACCTATTCCTGTTTGGGGACCAGCTAGTTTGAATGTGTTTCCTAGATGTGGGGTTTGATGCCATCTGACTGTACCACCATCCACCTTATGGTTGCAAGGTCAATGCCTGTATTGTTTATCAATGTGTCCTGTATGCTTAGAACAGTACCTGGCTCACAGTAGGCCCTCAGTAGATATTTGTTAAATGTTCTATAAATTTTGCTGAACATGTTGAATAAATAAGGATAAGCCCTGTGAGAATTTTCAGAGACTTTGATCTAAAATGTTGCTGAACGTCACATTCCCTGTATATCATGGTATTCTCTCACGGTATTTTCAAGAAGAACTCTTGGGAGAATGAACTTCGTTTTAGAATGAAGAATAATTGCGTCTCTCCTGGAAAAAGAAATCACTTAAATTATGTGGACATAGATTTCCTCTTTGGGCTGGCTACTAGGAAACTCAAAATATGTGTTTGATCAGCCTCTTTGAATTACATGAGACTCAGTGGGATCCTTTGTTTTCCTTTAGAAGCATACTTTTCTCATAGACTCCTGAGGTTTGGTGATCATGCTATATTGTAAGTGTTTTTGAAAGCAAGTTCCAGGGAGTGAATAAATAAAGACAATGCCATAGAAAGGGAGTAGGAATTAAAGAAGTGAATGGCAAGAGAATGAGGGTGGGGTGAAGAAAACAGAAGGAATTCACTGGAAAGGGAGGAAGACAATAGGACGGGAGGGATATGAGATTGAGCTGGGATCTCCTGCAGGCCTTAGGACATCTCAGTAGGTGGTCTTTGAGGGCCCATTAGGCTTTGATAATGCAGTGGGCATGTGGCTAGCGCCTCTTGGTCAACTTGTGCCTTGGAACTCTCTGAAAATAGAGAAGGAGGCAAAACCATGAGGATATTCTCTGGAGCCAGGTTTACGTCTCCACTTTGGCACTATGAGCTGCCACTTGCTTTTGTTGAGCCTCGGTTTTTTTATTTGTAAAACGGGGCTAATAGTAGTGCCTTCTGTTAAGGTTCTCTTGGAGGCTCAATGAGGTAATGATAACATTTCCAGTGCTCAAATGGTAGTTATTGTTATTATTGCGTTGAGCTTTCTAGATTTCTGTCTCATCTTCTGTCATCTCATGGCTAGGATAGAGTAGCATAGAAAAGAAGGAGAAAGTCTCAATTTCTCCACATTTACCATCAGACCTTTCTTGAAAGTTTCGTTTAAAAAAAAAAATTGACCCCGATTTACTATGCCAAAACCTTGGAAGTTTTCTTCAAACCTAAACATAACTGGACCTCTTTCAATCATCCCTGCATTTGCCCAGTACCTCCTGTCTGTAGGCAAATCTCATGAACTTGGCATTAGTAAAAATCACAAATATAATCCCAAAGTTTTAATAAGGGATGGAAGTTTTTAAAAAATAATGGAAGACTTCTTCTCAGGGTGACCAAGGGAATACACTGAATTGCATGCTACAGAGCAAAACTACAAAAATCCATCTTAAACACCTGATTTTCCGAAGTTTCTCTTCATGCCACTGTCAAATCACTGCAGTCCTATTTCACTCTCTTTCCATCAAATATCTTCTTCTTTCCCTCTCAGGCTATCTTCCTCCAGCTTCCTCCCCTCTTCCAATTTCTGTAGACCTTTATTTAGAGAAGGGATCATCAAGCTTTTTCTGAAAATGGCCAGATAGCAAATACTTTAGGCTTTTGGGGCTCTATGTTCTCTGTCACAGCTACTCTACTCTGCTCTTGTAACAAGAAAGCAGCTGTAGACAATAAGCAACTGAATAGGTGTGGCTGTGTTCTAATAAAACTTTATTTACAAAAACAGGAAGTGGACACGGTTTGGCCTTTGGGTTGTAATTTGTTGACTCCTGATTTGAAGCAACTTATGAATCTATCTCCACGTGATGAAACTTCAGTTGATAGTTTTTCTATCACCCCCCTCAGCAAAACTGAAGATTCTGTTGTGGATGTACCTATCTTGAGAGGCCCAGGAAGGTAAGTGGGGTATTGTAGATAACCATTAATATTTTCTCCATCTAATGTTGATTATACAGGTCAGAACAATTCTTTGCTTATGCTGCCTGTAAGACACTTGTGTCAGGTAGGACAAAGCCCAGGTACAACATAGCTCTGGGGCTTAGTGTGACAGATTTCCCCAGGTGATGTGTGTGTGTGTGTGTGTGTGTGTGTGTGTGTGTGTGTGTGTGTGTCTGTGTCATGTCTGGGACCAAATTTCTCTTGGCCAATAATGGAAAAAGCTAAGCCTCTATTTTTCTGGCTTCTTTCACTTTCTCATATGATTATGGGAAGATCCTCACATCAAATTGTATAATGGAAAAAGTACTGGACTAGAGCCAGGGGATCTGATTGCTATTTTGGTTGTCTTACTACTCTTGTGTTTGACCTTGCATGTTCATTCATTCCCTGGTTTAGGTCTGTCAAGTATTAAACTAGAATCTTTGGTCACCACATTTTTAGTGCTTGATACTTATTTAAATGAAATCTTACCTGGAGCTCAGAAATGTATGGGATGAAGTCAGGCTGGAGAATGACGGCCCTGTCCTGACACTCAATCTTACTCCTACCCAAGGGGGACCCTAAAATATCTCTGCTGGAATTCGTGGGCTGTAGGCAGCATAGGGGAAAGATTGCTGAACTATGATTCTTTGGTTTCCTGTCCCATCTTTACCCACCCACCTGGTATTCTAGAAACTTCCCCAATTTTTTATGTCCCTTCAAAATGGCAGGGACTTTGCATAAATTTGTTCTCATATACTCACTCATGCCCTTTCTTGATTGGTGTTCCACTCTTTTCAATCTTCATTTTTACCTCCAAGACTCCTACTTATCCTGTGTGACCCTACTCAAAGTATCCACTTTTGGGTTTATCTAGCTGATTGATTTCTTACAGAAAACTTTGGAATAAACCATTGTTTCCAGAAGAATCTCAAGTCACAGCTTTCAGTTATCTTTGTTTCAATGAGCCTTTCTTACATCTTAGATTTTAGGAGGATCCAAATCCCAACGTTGTTCTGGCAGGGCTCTCTCTGGAGGAACCACATTTAGCTCATTCCCAGTGCCTGAAATATGTCTTGCACCTGTTGAACAGCTGAGCTTGCCCTTTGAGTAGGTGGATACAATATTACTGAGCTCATTTTCCTTAGGTTTCTTTTTCCCTGTTGTTACGTTTTCCGCCCCCCTCATCCAGCCCCCCGACATCACAAGGTAAGAATGTTCTGGGGAAGAAAATAGAATTCTGTCTATCAGTGGAAGGGAGTTTGGGGACAGAACAATTTGGATGTGGAAAGGTTTTCTGTGAGAAATCAGTGGGAGAATGTTATACAGTCAGACTTCTGAGTGTTGTATGTGAATATCTCAAATCCTTGCCACATATGAACTTCTTTTTTTAGGATTCTGTGTTAACAGGCTCTTCTTCAGTCTGGATGACTGACAGATTTAGCAGTCCCAACTCTAGCCAAATCCCACTGTTCCATTGTCCACCTGGATCCTTCTTGGCCTCAGAGGGAGATGGGCAGATGTTCCACAGAGCTGGGATGGAGCTTTGACGGAGCCAAACCTGACATAAATGGAGACAGGGATTCAAAGACAAAAAAAGAAAATGATTTAGAGAGGAAACCAAAAGAAATTACACTTAGCCGCAGGTTGCTGAATCTCGATTAACCTCCCACTGTGCTGTTGTTCTGTAGCCAACTTAGATGATCCAAAGACAATATTTAAAGGCCATTTTAACTAAATTAGCAACCATGTAAAACCTTCATTCAGAATATATGTTTATCTCCACTTTCTGCCCCCCCCAAACACTTTCTGTCAAGGAATGGCATGAAAAATCGAGGTCAAAAAGGATTGACAAAGAGCAAAGATGTCTCTAGCAAGACATCAAGCATTTGATGTGAGCTCTGTGTGAATGAATGATTTTTGATTGTTCCTTCTAGCTAGGGTGACTGTCCTGGTTTATAGCCATGGTCATGGCATGATGCTTAGTCATATCATCCTTTAGTCTTAAAAGTTTCCAGATCTGGAGAATAAAATATATGATCACTCTACATCCATGCTGAGAAAATTCTAATTTCCCAGAAGATGCAGGAGATGATATTATAGACAAATCCCTTCCACATATGATGGTTCAATACTTAGTCTTCGAGATCTTGAAAGATGGAACATTTCCTCAATGACAGAGATATTTATCACAATTTATATGTCTTGCTACAATACACTAGAATTTTAAATTTTCCTACCACAGTGTTAGGCATATTGTAGATCATTAAGAATTTCTCATTTTGAAGAATTACACCTGAGTTAATGTATTTGCTATTTGGCATTTTTTGCCATGTTGGGGAATGGTTTCCGTGTATGTCTCTAATCCCGGTTCTGCCCTTCCCCTACACATCAGAGAGGCTGAAGTAAGTTTCTCAAGTTGAGCAGGGAGTTTGCCTACTGACCGTTAAGATCCCTCCCACACTCAGAGTCTGTGCTTGTATTAAAACCCACAGTTAACTTCAATGTATATAATAAAAGAGTATTGTAGTCATGTCAGTTACACCTTCCCTCTGTCAGGCTGTGCTGTTTGACCCTTGGCTCTGACCATTTGATAGTTATGTGGTCATAATCGAGTTACTTAAACTTTCTGAGCTTATTTTCCCATCTGTGAAAGACGAGCTACTAGTGTCTGAATCCTCTACCCTAAAATGTTGAGGTGAGGCTCATGTCAGCGATGTCTGGAAGAGGTGTGCCTCTCCATGCAAAAGACAATTTTGTCATCTTACTGTCGTATTGGAGAGCAATAATCAGGTAATTTCTGACAGCTCAACCATAGATCAGAATGAGATAAGGTGAGCATCTGACTTTTGGGCCCCATTCTGGCAGTCATCTCCCCTCTCTTGGTAATCTCTTGATTTCCTTTTGAGGAATTACTTTTCTTCTCTTGTGAGCTTTGCTTTCTTCTATAAACTGGGTACATTTGTAGCACCTAAGATCACGTAGGATTGATAAAAACTGAATTGTTCCTAGAACTTTGTCTTGCCCAGTTTATGGCTCACATTTGGCCAGTTAGACTTTTTCTATCCTAGAACTTTAAATTGTACCACTATCTATTTTTACTAGAAAGGCAAAACTCATTCTGCTCCCGAGTCATGGAACTAGGACAATCAAGCCAGGTCCACTTTGACCTGTGAAGTTCAAATTAATTAATTCACTCATTGAGCAAATGTTTATTGATGTCTTTCTGTCAGAAAATGTGTGCTAAGTCTTTCACATATTTTTCTCATTTAATCCTCAGTACATATCAGGTATTGGGTCTCTCTGCTTTGCTTTGCAAATGAAGAAATGGGACTTACGGAATTTAACCAACTTGCCCCAGGTTATATAGCTAGCATGTGGGTAGGCTGAGATTTGAACCTGGATCTCTATGACTCCAATGCCTATGTTTTCTTTGCTGTGGGATTTGGCCTGCCTGCCAGAGGAAGAACAATTGAAAGCATATTTTGCCTAAGACTAGAGAGTTATTGTCCCTTTCTTTTATCAAAGTGTCTGAAGTAGCAGTAATGGAAGTTTCCATTAGCATGGAACATATGGGTGGGTAGGGATATTTATTGGTTTTATGTGTCTAGCATGCCTTTCTCCTCCCTCTCTTCCTGCTCCTCTTCCTCCTCCTCCTCCTAATAATAGTAATAATAATGATGATGATGATAATAATGGCAGACTCCTCCCTTTGGGAGGCACACGTTACTGGCCCATTCCATGTAAGTCTTGTAGTATTTTCAGTTACAGAACAGCTCCTCTGGCCATAGAGGTTTATTTCTGATCCAAACCTGGCCAATCAGATCTTTCCCTGACCACAGCAGCTTAGTGGTCTAAGAGGTAGGCATATAACCTAAATCAGCCAATCAGTTTCTTCCCTAAGTCTAATCTACACTGAAGACGGAAGAGACTTTATTTTCTACCTCTAGGGTGTTAAATCAGGATCCTGGCTGCAGCCATTCTCCCATCTGGGCAGGTAGAATTGGGGGAAGCCAGAGAGAATGGGAATGACCTGCAGGGGGACACTGAGGAGTAAGACAGCTTGGAAATAACACTTTGAAAATACGACCTTTCAGTTAGGTGTGCCAAGAAATCACTCCCCATTCCCACCTTTTTTTTTTTTTTAAAAAATTTTGAGTCTTGTCTCTGTCATTTGTAATAGACTAATACAATATGCTTCCTAGCATATGTTTGCAGAAGCCCAGTGTCTAGGAAGTGATTTTCTTTCCCTGGGAGAGACTGACAGGGGAGGAGTCAGTGGTGTCAAAACTGGGGAATGATTATGGGTATGAGCTGTTGTTTTTGGCATGCTTTTTTCCCTAACGATAAGTCATGTATTTGTTTATTCCCTTAGATGTTGACCCATGCAAGCAGCCCCTGAGCAGCATCTGCCATGGTCCAAGAACTGTGCAGGTGCTGGGGGTATGGTGGTGACCAGCAGCCATGGTCCCTGCTCTTGTGAAGCTCGTTGTCCCGAGTTCTCTTTTCCTTGGGGCCTCTAGAGCCCTCCTCTCAACAGGCTGTTTGCCACTTAGAATCTACTACTTGGGGGTGCTAAATTATTTACAAACCCTTTTTATGAGAGCATCCGAAAGCTTGAAGACAGACTCCGTTTCTAAGCCCTGGGGTCAAAGCTCCTTTCAGAGAGACTTCCCTTTTCTTCTTTCTCTCATCTTTGCCCCCAGCCTACCACGAATTCAGAATAGATCTCTTGCCAAAATTATTCCTAGGGGAATTTTTGAGCTGAAACTGGAGTCTTTTTTGAATACATTGTCTCTGCTCACTGGAATTTAAACTCACTTGTAGGTCCTGATGATAGCTCCCTAGGAAGGCTGCACTCACTGATCACAGGCACGGAGGGCCTTGATGCCTGCACAGAGCATGGCTATTGTGTCTGCTCACCTTCCTCAAGCTGCCAGCTGACCCCCGCAGGAATTGCCTCCCACCCTCCTGCCATCACACATGGCTGGAGTTCCTCTATCCCACCCTTCTTCCTGTTCCACTGCCTCCTTTTGCACCTGAGCCTCATGGCACCAGATTGAACTTCTCCGTAAGATCTTTCATTCCATGAAAGGGTTCCTTTGCTATTTTGATTTATTTTTTTTTAGAGACGACGTATTGCTCTGTCACCCAGTCTAGAATGCAGGGGTGCGATCATAGCTCACTGCAGCCTCAAACTCCTGGGCTCAAGCAATCCTCCCACCTCAGCCTCCTGTGTGGATAGGACTACAGGTGCACATTGCCACACCTGGCTAATTTTTATTTTTAGTAGAAATGGAGCCTTACTATGTTGCCCAGGCTGGTCCTCAACTCCTGGGCTCAAGCAGTCCTCCCGCCTTGGCCTCCCTAGGTGCTGGGATTACAGGTGTGAGCCACTGTACTCAGTTATGAATGAGTTCTTTTGGGTATTGTTCACCTCCAGCACCTCCTGGTGCCCATTGGCCTAGGACTATGCTCCTGGGAAAGGGTCTGGTATAGAGAACAGAAGGGCCTAGGTGGAGGTGTTAGAGCATCAATCCTAGACGGGCACCGGAGAATCAAACTGGGGCAGTGGTGGTGGGAGTGGAGCAGCTAGAAGGATTGGGAGTTAGTAGGGTACAACAGAGAGGAAAGAGGTGTGTGTACAGGAACACACAGCTAGAGACTGCCTTAGCTGGGCCCCCTGACCATTTGGTGGTGCTCAGTCAGCTTCCCTGACTTGTCTCCCAGCCACCAACCTCTCCTCAAATACTGAAACTGGAGTCTTTTTTGAATACATTGTCTCTGCTCACTGGAATTTAAACTCACTTGCAGGTCCTTCCCCAGAGGAAGCCTTTTCCAATTCACCGGCTTAAAACAGGTTTCCCTGCTGTACATTCTCACATGCCCTTCACTAGACAGATGATAACCCGTAAATGCTGGTGTGATTATTTGCCTAATGTCTGCCTTTCCCTTGGAAGCCAGGCTGGTCTTGTTTACTATGGGGTCCCCAGTAAAATGCCTGGAACAAATTAGATTCTCAGAAATGTTTGTGGAATGGCTGAAGGAATAAATCCTCAGTCTGTGGATTTTTGTTCCTCTTTACAAGCTTTTGGCCCAAGATATTCATCTACCTATATTAGGACTTCCTGGCAAAGAGACAGACTGTGCAATCACTGCGATTCATACACATTTGATCACAAGCCAGTTTTATTTTACTCAACACAAAAATACAAATGAAAAATATTTATGTGAACTTCACGGAAGATACAGGGGAAATGAAGAAGCCACTTAAAGCTGCAGCGAGTGATAGTGCATCTGCCATTAGAAGCCGATTTCATCAGCTTGAGTCCCCAGCCAGGCATGCGGAAGGCAGGGATGTAGGATCTCAGAGGAAAAGACCTGGTCTCCTTCCCCAGGCAGCTCCCCTGTCAATGGCTGCCTGGATTTCCACCATTAAAAATTATCTATATGTTTTAGTTGAGATTTTCTGATCCCAGTTAAATTTCCAGTCTTACTCTGAGGGAGCTGTTTTTTACACTGTTGGGAGATCCCGAAATCTGAATAACTGGGGGGGCTGAGAAGAGGTGAGTAGTGAACCAGGACAGGTGTACAAGGGTGGCGGGGTCCCTGAATGGGTAAGGAGAAGGCCCCATTAGGGAGAGATTAAAAAAGAGAGAGAGGACACAGTTGGGTTCTGAAGATACAAGCTGACCTTTTGGGAGGTCTTTTTCCATTAATGGAAGGATCCCAGGGCTGGGAGATAGGTATCTTATTAAAATATGCTTACTGAGTGCCTGTTATATTCCAGGCACTGTGCTGGGCACTGGGGTTACAGCAGAAAATAGTACACAGTCCCTCTTGCATGGCCTCATGAAATTCTCCACCCAGCGGGGAGTTCTGATAAGTGTGGAGACACCAGTCAGTGGAGGTCATGGAGGTGCTTGACACTGAGTAGCCAGGAAGGAGTTCTTTGAGGAGGTATGGCTTAAGAGCTATAAGGTGAGCTGTGCAGAGCAGGGAAGAGCACCCCTGGCAGAAGGGACTGCAAGTGCAAAGGTCCCGCAGCAGAAACGGACTTTGTGTACTTGGGAAGGAAGGTGGCAGAGTGAGCAGGGGGTTGTTAAGTCAGCAGGTAGGTTAGCAGGGGAAGCCATACTGGGTGAGTATGCATGGTAGGCTTTGAGCAGAGAAATGACGTGGCCTGATTAAAGTTTTACAGAAATCACCCTCTTTCCCTGAGGACAAGAAATAGGATGAGAAGAGAGATTGGGAGGAGGCTGTGTGGAAATCCAGGAAGAGATGATCAGCTGGAGCGAGGAGGAAGGCAGTGGAGAGGGGAAAAGAAAGGGACCAGTGTGGGAGCTTCTAATCCTTTTGTTGACTGGCTGTGGGCCCAGTTTACCCATCTGTAAAGTGGGAGCAACCCTCTAAGGTCCTCCTAGCTCTGGGTGTCCTGGAGGGTCTGTTGACTCTGGCCCTGCAAGCTCTTCCAGTGTCCGTGTTTTATTGCCTTTTCTTCAAGCCTGAGAAAGCTTCACTAGAAAGAATTTCAATATATGGTTTAAAGATAAATTTTCTAGCTTTCTAAAGTTCTGTTAATATTTTAAATGCATGACTATCTTGTGTCCCCCTTGGTGGGAAGTGGTGGGTCAGAGTGTCACATTAATAAAATATGAATACATTAAAACATTTATTTTAACGTAACTTATGTGGGAAACATCTTTTGTGAAGCTTTTTGGCAAACGGGTGAAAATGCGTGTTTGCCCCAAACTTTGAACGTCCTTGATTGGGTTGGGGTCTTTGTTTCCAACAAAGCCCTTGACCCCTTGTGGTTTCCATTCTGTTTACTCTTGGCAAGTGTTTTGGGTTCAAAGGGGGAATCTTTAAAAGCTGCATTAGGAGAGTCTATAAAATCTTAACGCATCTTTGACATCAAATAGCTCTTTCAAAGCAGTGATTTGATGAAGTAAATAGGAATGCAGCACAAACCATATGGAACGCATTTTCCATAACTGCTCCGCACTTGAATAATAGACAAGAAAAGTTCTTGGCAAAGGGAGTTTGGGATTTTAATGACCCTTAAATATTTGGCTCGGTAACCAGATGTGTTTTACCAGGCTGAAAACCCTGAGGATAGGCCTGCCTTTCTCTTTGGCAAAACATAAGCTAACGCGATGTTGCTGTTCGTGAAAAGATGTTTGTGCCTCATTGCAGAAAGCTTAATTCACCATGATTTCCTTAATTATCCACCCCTCCCCCAAACTGGCATAGCTCCCAGCATGCCTCGGAGCATCATTTCTGATCTGAGACACTCAGCTGTTTACGATGATGCCACAGAAACCTCCTTAATTATTTGAAATTGGGAATCAAAGGGTTGAAACATGGACCGGAGTGTATCCTGTTGATGGAACTGGGGCGGGACAGAGGGGCTTAGGCTTCCTGGTGTGGATGGCTCTGCTCCTAACTGGCTAGGAGAGCTGAGCAAGACCCTTGATCTGGGATTAAGATAAAATGGGACAAACCATGTTTGAGCCATTACTGTCAAGTTCTGGTTCCGATTATGAACAAACCTATACTAGAAACACAGATGCACATTGGCAACCTCTCAAAGTCATCTTGAAAGTCCATGCCTGGTGGCTTTAGACAATGGCCCCTTACTTGGTGGATTGTTGCACCCCCCCCAAAAAAAAAACTTCCCCAATAAAAGATATAAGGTTGCAATTTTGGATGGAAGAGGCCTTCAAAGTGAAGTCCAGCATTCCCATTTCAAAGATGAGAAAACTGAGGCCTAGAGACTAAAATTGGCCTGTCCATGACTACACAGTTTTCAGCATCAGGACCAAGACCAGAATCTGCCCAATTCATCAGCAGTCTGAGCCCCTACATGACTTTTGTTTACAAAAGTAAAATGTGTCTGCATAGTATGAAGATTTCCCAACACAGAAAACGTTCAAGAGCATGCCCTTCAGAAGGGGATGAGCCAATGGAAAAGGAACAAACCACACCCTGAGTTCTGAGCCGGCACTGCTCTTTGGCTGTGTTGCTTATTCTTCCATCACAAAAACACAAAACATTTGAGAGAAGAAGTAACTGAAGATTAGAGATGTGATGTGGCTCCTGCATGTGGCCCAGCTGGTGGCTCTAAAGCCTTGGCTCATCCTGTGATGTGAATTTGGCCTGTGCTTAGCCACTGTGGTGTCTTTGTTTTGGCTGCTATAACAGAACACAATAGACTGTATGGCTTATAAACAGCAGATACTGGAGGCTGGAGAAACAGCAGATACTTATTTCTCACAGATCTGGAGGCTGGAGGTCCAAGATCAGAGTGGCAGCATGGTTGGGTTCTGGCAGGGTCCGCCTTCCTGCTTCATAGACAGCGGATTTCTCACTGTGTCCTCACATGGTGGAAGGGGTGAGGGAACTCTCTGCTCCCCCTTTCAAAAGGACATGAATGCCATTCATGAGGGTTTCACCCTTATGATCTAATCACCCTGCAAAGACCCCTACCTCATGATACCATCGTCTTGGGGGGTTGGGATTTCAATGTGTGAATTTTGGGGGCGACACAAACGTTGAGACCACAGTGCATGAGTTTGGAGGCCCATGGGCCTCCTGTCTCTGCATTGGGGCCCTGTCTCTGCACTGGGGTCTGTCTCTGTGCTCAGATTCTCTGACTCTGTGCTGGATCGAATGGTTGGATCACTGCCTTTCCCTCCTCTTGTCACCCTGGAAAAGACTCAACATGTTCCTCTCAGCTGGGCAGGAGCCCCCAAAATGAATCCATTTTTCCATTCCTGTTAATAGATGGATATAGACGAAAGCCCCCATACTTTGTGGAACTAGGAGAAGGTACAGAGAAGCCCAGATCAAAGTCACAGCAGGAACCAGTTTTAAAAATGTAAGTGGCATTCTGCTTAAAAACAAAGAGAAAGAACCAGCCCCTCTACTCTACCCCCTAAAAACCCCAATCAAATGCTGAATATGTTTCTCTACCTTATGATGTACAGAGCTGTGCGCAGGGCTGGTGATTGTCACTAAGGGGAAGGAAGTACAGCCTGCCTCACTGGTTTTCACGCTGCTTCCAGCTTTCCTTGCTTTTTTTCACTTCTCCCCGCCACAACCTGGCCAGCTTTTGTAGCAATGTCCCCCTGGCTGATCACTGACCTCCCATTTTCTAACCCATCAGACATTACACAATGGATAGCATGAAGTTTCCATCAAAGACAATACATCATTAAAAGAAAAAGGGCTGGGCATGGTGGTTCATGCCTGTAATCCCAGCACTTTGGGAGGTTGAGGTGGGCAGATCACGAGGTCAGGAGATGAAGACCATCCTGGCTAACACGGTGAAACCTCGTCTCTACTAAAAATACAAAAAATTCACCGGGCATGGTGGTGCGTGCCTGTAGTCCCAGCTACTTGGCAGGCTGCGGCAGGAGAATTGCTTAAACCTGGGAGGCAGAGGTTGCAGTGAGCTGAGATCGCGCCACTGCACTCCAGCCTGGGCGACAGCGAGACTCCATCTCAAAAAAAAGAAAGAGAAAAAGAGATCCAGCCAGAGTGATGGGGGCTGGATCAGAGATAGAGAAAGAACTGAGTAAGAAGAGCAAGGGGTCAGAGCCAGGACTGGTCTCCAGCCAACCCTAGGGAAGGTCTTGTTGTTCCTGCCCTGTGTGGCACCTTCATCCCTGGGAGAGGCAGGGAGGGTCACCACATCAGGACAACCAGGAAATCACTCTGCTTTTGGTTCATGCCAGCTGCTTAGCATGCTTTCCAGGTTTTTGTTTCTCAGTCCAGAGGCTAAGAAGTTCTGAGACCTTCCAGCAGCCCCAGACGTGGAGCAGGGAGAGGAAAGCTGTCTCTCCATCTGAGCCAGTTCTGATCCTGTATACGCTCTCTGGGAGCATCGAGCAGAGTGAGGGATGATGTGGACTCAAGAGAGAACCGGGTTGAAACTGAGCAGCTTTGCACTGTTTCAGGAATGTTAATTAAAGGCGAGATTATGTGCCCCAAATCTTCACAGAAAGTAGATTTATTGTACCTCATTACCAGATTTTATATACTCCGCTTGGGTGAGACTGATGTTCTGTATTATAAAAGAATGCTGGATTTTATGGTCTAAAGCCTTCAGATATTAAGAGAGAAACATTCAGAAATGACAACAGTGAGACCCAAGGTGGCACTTGGAGGCGCCTGATGAGATGCTGAAGCAGACATGGCTCAAAATGTCCCAAGTGCTCTCCAGCCGTATCATAGGCAAACACATTCAACTTCAGTGCGGTTTGGACCAAGTTAAGCTTTTGCATTTCTAAGGACCTGTGGACTTCATTTTCACTTCTTCTGAAACTTGTCCCTCTGAATTTCACAGAACTCCTTCCTTGGTTCTTTACTGCACTCAGCACTTTAACACAGCTGTGTACATACATGTGTAGGTAAGTGTGTTTGTGTGTGTATAGATGGGACTCAGAATACGCTATCCCAAAATAGGGCACCTTAGCATCTGAGAAATTAGCAGAAGCAGAAATGTATCTCTGACACTGTGTCACCCAGAGAAGACCCTGAAGTGGGTCATAAAACCTAGGAAGAATTACCTGACCTTCTCCCTTGTCCTAGAGTAAGGCTCTCATGTGGGGTGTACCCATCCTATACTCTGTTCCCAGAGGAAAGGGATGTTCTTATCTCTAGAACCACAGGGACACAGAGAATCTGAACCAGCAGGCCTTGCTAAGTTTCGCCAACTTTATTACTGTGAACCCAGATCTGAATCAATTTAGAAAGTTTATTTTGCCAAGGTTAAGGATGCATCCCGTGACAGTCTCAGGAAGTCCTGACGACCTGTGCCCAAGGTGATTGGGACAGAGCTTGGTTTTATACATTTTAGGAAGACATGAGACATCAATCAATACGTGTAAGATGTACATTGGTTTGGTCTAAAAAGGCGGGACAACTCAAAGAGGGGGAGGCTCTTAGGTCACAGGTAGATAAGGTTACATTCTTTTGGGTCTTCCATCAGACTTTCATTAAATGCACAATTTACATGTGAAAGGGGGTAGAGGAATAGTCACTTGTGCCTTAGTCCGGCTCTGTGAATCTGCATTTTTACATAAACAATAGGGCAGAGGAAGCAATCAGCTATGCAGTTGTCTCAGGTGAGCAGCAGGAGGAGCACCTGTGAAGATCAGCTATCAATGTCCACTGCCAGGGTGAAATTCAACAGAACTGTTGAGGGTAAATCTTGAGGCCCACAAGGAATTTCCTTGAGGGCAAATTGTGAGGGAGGTATGTAGCTTTTTTTTTTTTTTTTTCTTTAATCTCTGTAGCTGTCTTATTTGGGAAGAAAATGGGAGGCAGGTTTGCCTGATGCAGTACTCAGCTTGACTTTTCCCTTTGGCTCAGGGATTTTGGGGTCCTGAGACTTATTTTCCGTTCACATTACTATTAGATCATACATGCTTTGTCCAATCATTCTCCTCTGCACCTATCCAATTGTTTGTTAAATTTAACAACACACAGGCTTCCCTGTTTCTTTGGGTCTTTTTTTCTGAAGGCTCAGGTATCACATAAAAAATAAATTTGTATGCTTTGTTGTTGTTGTTGTTAATCTGGTTTTTGTTGTAGGGGCCTCAGCCATGAGAAAAGACTTCTTCACTCCCTACAGTGTGTATGTATATACATGGTGTGTGTATATTATATATGTAAGTGTGTGTGTGTATGTATATATGTAGTATGTGTCTATGTATGTAGCTAGGGGTGTGTGGGTGTGTGTGTAGGTAGGTAAATAGGTTTGTGTTTGTATGTTTAGATAGCTATGTGTGTGTGTGTCCATGTATTTATGTAGATGTATGTATATAGGTAGGTAGGTTTGTATGTATTTGTAGATAAGTGTGTATTTATGTAGATAGGGGTGTGTGTGTGTGTGTGTGTATTGGTATGTGTGTATGTAGGTAGGTATGTGTGTCTAAAACTTAAATATAATTTCAATTTTTATCAAAGGAACAGATTAAAATGTCAAGTAGTTCTGCTAGGATCATAATGAGAAACAGCAGACCCCTGATCAATTCCTTCTCACTCCTGGTTTCTGTTCCCCAAAGGCAACAGCTTTCAACTCCTACTTCTTTTTTTATATTCACCTTTATCTCTAATGACATGTATACTGCTATTTTAATTTTTCCTATATTAGACGTGATCTATTGTCTTCCTGCTGTGGAGGATGAGGATATAGCTCTCTTCTACCAGCCCCTGTTCCCCAGTCCCCGCTCCCCAGTCCCCAAATATACATATTTTCTCCCCCTCCTACAATTATTTCTCACCCATCTTGGTTAAATACATATTCAGTGCTTTTGTTATGACCATGTAAATATCGTTCACAGTTGAAACATGTAATGTCTCAAGATCACATGTTCTTTCTTATTCAACTGTTTATTGAGTCAAGAGCTAAAGTAATTGTTTTGCGAGGTCATTTGCTGGGTTACTTTGTGCCTATCCTGGATTCATCCCCAGTCTCTCCAGGCCTGTCAATGAGATCAAACCCGGAAGGTCATCTTGCAGCTCTTGCCACCTGCTGCCCTATTGGCCCAGTCTAGGGATTGCTCTATATGCTTGTTGCATGGTTCTAGAAATTCTTTTAAATATCAGCCTGGAAGTACTCACCAATCCACTGTATTGAATCTTCTGTTTCTTGAACCCCACCCTCTTCCTCTTCTCTGGTTTATTTCTCATTTGATGGGCCAAGTTTTAGGAATATCTTTTTTTCATACCTGAACACTGGTTGTGGGTATATGCTGAACACAGAATTCTAGACTGCAAATTTTTGTTGTTGTTTAGAATTTTGAATTGGCTTCTAGGTTTCAACATTACTGTTGATGACACTTTAATTACCGAACTTTTGTACATGACCTGTGTTTTCTTTCATGGAAGCTTTTAGTATTTTTTTATTTCTCTCCCTGGTGTTGTGATATTTTACAACGATATGTCTTTGTGTTGATCTTCATCTTATCACTGAGCTAAACTCTCAGTGAACTTTTTCAATCTGGAAATGCATGTCCTCTGGGGAATTCTTCTATTTCTTCAATTTTTTTTTTCTCTTCTCTGTTTTTCTCTTTATTCTCTAGAGCTTCTAGCATTTGTCTATTGCTTTCCTCCGTAGATCTTTTAATTTTCTTTCTTTTTCTCTTCTGTTTTTCCATCTTTTTGTTCTACTTCACAAATTCACAAATCTACTTGTTATTTATTTATTTTTAGCAAAGTAAAATTTCTGTTTTGTAGATAAAATATTTCCTTATCTTCTGTGATGGTTAATGCTGAGTGTCAACTTGATTGGATTGAAGGGTACAAAGTATTGATCTTGGGTGTGTCTGTGAGGGTGTTGCCAAAGGAGATTAACATTTGAGTGGGTGGGCTGGGCAGGGCAGACCCACTGTTAATCTGAGTGGGCACAATCTAATCAGCTGCCAGTTTGGCTAGAGTATAAGCAGGCAGAAAAATGTGAAAAGAGAGACTGGCCTAGCCTCCCAGCCTCCATCTTTCTCCTGTGCCGGATGCTTCCTGCCCTCCAAAGTCAGACTTCAAGTTCTTCAGTTTTGGAACTCGGACTGGCTCTTCTTGCTCCTCAGCCTGCTGAGGGACTATTGTGGGACCTTGTGATTATGTGAGTTAATACTCAATAAACTCTCCTTTATATATATAGCTATTCCATTAGTTCTGTCCCTCTAGAGAACCCTAACATACTCTTTAAGAAAATAAGATTGTGATTGTTTTTCTTCTTGTATCTGTGTCTTAGTTCCTTTATTATTTCTGTTTACTTTGCTCTGAGAGACTCCTCAAATACTCAGTGATTCTTGGCTGTCCACACATACGTTTGGGGGAAATGTCAAACTGATGATTGGGAATATTTGTGTGGTCAGGCAGAGCTTGTTAGCTGGGGGCTTTGTTGTCCAGAAATGGAGCCATGACCTGATAATTTCTCTGACTCCCTCCCTTCAGCCCAAATGTTAGTATCAGTAGGTCTTTTCCCTTGGGTGGTTCAGTTTGCCCAAGGAGGAATTTTCTAATCTCCTGAGTGACAATTCAAGCTGGGCTGTGTGTGGTCCTAGCGTCTCCCTGTTCAACTTTTGCCAACTTTGCTTACTCCTCCTATTTTTAGTACCATGCCTTATTGCAGCCCCAAATTGTCTCTGTTGACTGTGAGTGTAGAGCTTCTCTAGTTCCCTGTCCCTAGAGAGCAACAATACCTGAGTCTTCTGCCAGGCTGGGGAAAGAGCTGCCACCTAGATGCCTGATTATATGGGGAGGGGCAAGCCAGAGCCACAGCAACTTCTTGCACAAATTTTCAAGGAATAATCCTGTTTCCATTCTCATCTGCACAGTCCATCTTCAGGGCTTCTACCCTTGAGACTATACAGGGTTCTATGGTCACATCACATCAAATGTGCCTCCTCATGGCCTCACCTGTCTCTTGGACCCTCGGCCACTTAATCGATTCTAGCTACATGACAGCAACCTACCCCGTTGGTCCTGGGCAGTTCAGCCACCAGAGGTTGATCAGGGACAACCTCCTCCCATGACTTTGCCACATAAATGGGTTTCTGGGACCCCCCAGCTGGCCTCACAGGGGATCTTCTTCCAGGAGAAAGAAATGGGTTTCAGCACACACAAAAATTACACTGATTTTCTCCAGACTTCATCTGCCTGGTTGTGTGAGTAGAAAATGAATCCACTGCAGAATGTCAGATGGGCAGCAAATTGAGGACACTCACGTCCAGGTCCTCCTCATGCCCCCACTACTCCATCCTTCCTCTAGTTCTACAAGAAGTCCTTCCGTCGTCATTCTTTCATTTGATATATCAGTGTAAACATTGGTGACTTAAGGATAATTTATTTAGTTTTATTTCTCAGGAAATCATAGGGAAACTAGGAAGCTCTGGAGAGAAAATACTCTGGATATCAATCTTGTTTTTGAGATTTAAAAACCACCTAGTACGGACATGCAGCTGACGGCTGTGAGCACCTTCAGCTTCCCTGAGCCACATTTCTCACCTCATTTTGACATTAGGACCAATGAACAGGACCTTTGCCAGAGGAAATGCCTGCCATTCTCCCATGTGGGCTCCCTCTCCTCTTCTCCCTTTTCCCACTTGGTGTGATAAAGGGCAAAGACCTTACCTTGCTTATCTCAGTGGCACCGGCACCCAGAGAAGTGCTTGGCATTGGTTAGGTGTCCAAAATATTTGTGGAATAGATGACCGGAAGCCTCTTACACATCTACCGTCCATGCCACCCACCCCACACCTGGGAATTTGTGTACCTGGTGGCATCAACCTTTGAAGCAAGCAGAATGGAGGGTCTGTGAAAGCACACATTGCTCATCAATCTGAACTAGGCCATCCAGCTGTGAACCTGCACTTGCCCACTAGAGCAGGGACTCTGTTTCCCTCACAAAGGTGGTGCCAAGTTTTAGGGATGAATACAAACTTAACTTCAGATATTCCTTCCAGCCCAGGAACAGTTCTTTCTCCTTAACCTCACACATTTGGGAATGTCTGTTTGCCTCAGTAAGATCCACTTGGCATGCAGGTCCTTCCAGCTATACTGTCAATTCTGAGGACAGCATCCTTTTCCCCTCCCAGCATCAAGTCTCATTCTTCCATGCAGAAACCAGACCTGTGCCAGACCTAGTGAGTCAACCCCATCGTTAAAGACCATTTCTTAGCTGCAAAACCAAATATGTAGTTATCTAAGTTGTTAAATGTAGTAATGAAAGAAACACACATGAGCTCGAAACTTGATATAAAAAGATTACAAGACTATCACCATTGAAGTTTGCTTCTCTTCCATATACATAACTGTATATAGATTTTCTGGATTTTATATTCATCATTCACCTACTTTTCTCTGGAAAATTCCCTATATGTATATTCATATACCCCTAAAAGGATATTGGTAGGTATTTTTGATTTAACTATGTAAAAATGGTATCATGCTATAAGTATGAGATTCTTATGCATATTCTGAATTTTCATGCAGCTTTCATACAACTCTTTAAGTTTGTGAAGTTCATTCATGATGGTCTATGTACTGTACTAAGTACTTCATTAATTTTCACTGTTGTATACTATTCCATTGTGTAACTATACCACACTTTATTTCACTATTCTATTAATATTTGGATTGTTTCCAGTCTTTTTCTAGAACAAGTATGCTACAAACATTATTTTAAACATATCTGGGTGAACATGTAGCATCTACCTAAGATTAGGATTACTGGGCCACACGTAATACTCAAACTCTCCTACCCAATGCCAAATTGCTTTTCAAAGTGCTTGAGTCAATTTATACTCTTCCCTGGTAGTGTATGTGATTTTTCATTAATGTACATCTTCGCCAGCACTTTATACTGTCAGATTCTTGAATCGGATATATCATATATATTCTCTCTAGTTTTTAATTTACATTTTCTTCATTACATAATGAGGTATTTTTTTTAAAAAAGTATCAGCTATTCTAGTTTTTATTGTTGAGAATACCTGTTCAAGTCTTTTCCATAGTTTTTATTTGGATTGTGTGTCTCCTTGATTTTTAGGAGTGAAATACATGTTCTGGACTCAAATCATTTGGTCTCTTATATATTTGGTAAATTTCATTCCCAGTTTGAGCCATCTTCTCACTTTCTCTCAGGTATCTTGATGAACAGAAATTCTTAATTTCAGTATAGTTGAATTTGTCAATCTTCTCTTCTTTTCTCAAATGGCTTTATTTTTCCATGTGGATAATCAATTCAACTGTTGCAGTACCAATTATTGATAAGTCTTACTGTCTCCCACTCACCTGAAAAATTAGCTCTGTCAAAAAAATTGATTGTGTACATATAATGGATCTGTTTTTCAGCTCTCTGCTCCATTAGCCAATTTGTCCATCCCTGCACCAATATTGTACTGTCCACTTAGTTAATATAGCTTTCTAATTATTCTTGATGACTGGTGGGGCAAGTTTCCCTACCATTAGCTTCTGTGGTGTCTTGACTATTTTTGTTTCCATGTGTGCACTGAAGAACGCTTAAAAATGTGCATTACACTGTTACCATGTCTGAAACTTAATATCTTCACATATCCAGTCAACAGAGCAAATTTCTCAAACTCTTTCATGTTTAAAAAGCTGTTTGAATCAAGATCCAAGTAACATCCATCTCAAGAATTGTTCATAGTCTGGATTATACTATATCACCATAGTGTTAACATGTTCATCCATTCACTATATTTTTTGTAAATAAGATAGTTTGAGATTTGATCAGATTCAAGTTCATTTTTGGGGGGAGGATAGGCAAGACTACTTCACAGGTGGTGGAATGCATTTCCATCAGGAGGCACATAATATTTATTTGTTTCTCTTTTGTGTTAATAGCAGCCATTGGTCATCATAGCCTAGATCCATTAATTCATCAAGAATGCAAAAATGGTTGCATTCTAACACTCTTTCTCACTTGTTAGCTAGAATAATTTGTAAAGAGAAATTTCCTCTAATTAACTATTTGGTTACTTTGAGGTAGAATTTGTGGAGGAAAAACAAGACAAATGCTTGATTCTTTTCCTTTTACTGGGTTTCAGGACAATGACTTGGGGCATCAGCATCCTCCAAAAGTAACAAATAGGTTTACTAAAATATTATGAATTCAAGGGCTAAATCTATTAGTTGTGTTTTAATCCATTATTGTCATTATCTTCACTGATATCCAAATTTTCCCATCTGTGGTGAGTGGGAACTTTAAGTTAGCACCTGAAATCTTTTTACATGACCCAGTAGTCTTTGTTACTTTTCTTGAAATCTGAAATTACAAGGTGTTCCAGATTCATATTGGACATTTCCTACCCCAGACTTAGAATCAGCCATTTGTCCAAGAAGTCCTGGTTCCTATTAGTTTGAAATTCTACTTAGAAAAACTACAATCTCGGCATTAAGAGTGCTTCTTGCTATTGCTTTGTAATTGTTTCTGGACCATTTTAGTGGATAGAGATAGAGAATATGTATATTGCATATCCATATTAAAGATATATCATAAGTTCTTATACTTCCAACTTAAATTTGTGATTACATGGTTTTATTTAACTTCACCAACCTTAGTTCTGTAAAATTTCCCCTATATGGCACTAATGCCATTTTGAGTTCTTACTAACTGTATAAGAGTGCTTTTTAACCCATGTATTTTTAGGAAACTTTTGGATGAGAATTGGCATCTTAGTGTAGTTTCAATTTACATTTTTCTTATTTGAGCAGGCAGAACATGCATATACATATACATTTATTTATTTATAAATCAACTTGTCAAGTTCTACAGTTACTTTGTTGGGAATTTTTATTAGAATAATATAGAAAATATATGTCCATTTTTCTCGAATTGATATTTTTATGACATTGAGTTTTCCTGCCCATGAGGTAGGTCTATTTATTCATGTATTTTGGTCTTCTTCAATGTCTTTCAACAAGTCTCTCCAATCTTTTCCATAAAGGTCTTTAGCATCTTTTGTTAGGCTAAGGATGAATCTTGTCGTTACCAAAAACTGTATATTATTAAACATTTTCATTTATATCCATTTGATGGTGAAATAAATATTGATTTTTGTACATTGCTGTTATGTCAAATAATTTTGCTAGGTTTTTTTTTTGTTTCTTTTTTTTTTTTTTTACTAATTCTAGACTCATGTATTATTTTTTCTGGAGATGGGGTCTTGCTCTATTGCCCAGGCTGGAGTGCAGTGGCGTGCAGTCATGGCTCACCACAGGCTTGAACTCAGAGGCTCAAGCTGTCTTCTCAACTCAGCCTCCTGGGTAGCTGGGACCACAGGTGTGTGCCACCACCTCCTGCCAATTAAAAAAAAAAAAAAAAGTAGAGATGGGGTCTCTCTATGTTGCCCAGGCTGATCTTGAACTCCTGGGCTCAAATGATCCCCGTGCCTTGGCCTCTCAAAGTGCTGGGATTACAGGCCAACCACTTTGGGAGGCTTTGACCCACTGCACTTGGACTAATAATTCTAGATTCTTTTGGGTTTTTCATGAAGCCCATCTTCTAGAAATAATGATGGTTCTATTTTTCTATTCTAGTCTTTCTGCATTTGATTTTTTTGTGTCTTGGCCTGCTGTTGAGGACCTTTAGGATGACGTTGGTTCTCATCGGAATCTTAGGTTATCTGCAGAAAACATTGTCAGGTGTCTCTCATCTGGCCTGGAAGCAAAACTTAAAAGAAAACTTTACTCTTATCAACTTGCCCCAACCTCTCATCTCTGTTTGGGTTTGACTTTTGTGCAACAAAGACTTCAGCTGAAGTTTTCCAGCTGACTTGCAGCTGTGAAGCCTCTCATAGCCAGCTTTTAGTCAACCTGGATGGGCAGAGGAACATGAAATGTGGCTTCTTGGACCTCGTGCGCTATGAGCAGGATGGACTGGGCTGGGACCCCAGGAAGTGAAGCAAGTCCTGGGATAGGAATCCCTGAGTCATAGCTGGGCAAGTGGGTGGGTTGAGTCTGAGGAACAGGGAGTCTTATGTCCTGAAGGTATTGAGAGTCAAACATAAGAAGCCATTCCACTGTCAAGACAAAGGAGGCAGTAGACCGTAAGGCAAAACCTAAGAATTAGGTGACCAGTGGGCAGAGGCAGGGAGCAGGAACAAGTGCTTTGATCCAGGCTGTGTTGTCTGGACATTACTTCATCAGCCTAAGTGCATACTTGTATCTGTGGGTCAGTGTGGTTAGACTCAATTTTAGCACTGAATGCCATTATACATGCAAAGCCCCTAGCTCATGTCCTGGCGTACAATAGGAGCTCAATAATCAGCAGTTCCTGGCCAGTGCAGCACCTCTGTAGAGCTTCAGTGCTACACCTGTCAAGACCTGCTGTTTATTGAGCTCCCGTTACATACTAGGACATGGGCTAGGTACTTTGCTATCTGTCGGCTGTGGGCTCTTCTGCCAACTCAGTCATCCTCCCCAGGCGCCATGTCCCTGAGGTGTTCACAGCAAGCCCATCATAGCACCCATTCTGGAAAACAGCTGTCTGGAGCCTGCCCTTGTTTTTCTGGTCTGTGGATGTTCAGCTCTGTGTCCTGGCTTTGATCCCTACCTTATTAACATGCTCTCTAGTCCCTTTCCAGTTTCTGGGCAGTGCTCAGGCCGTGGGTCCCATCAACATGCTGGTGTCTGGCCCCACAGGGGCTGGAGGAAACTTTGTAGCCAGGGCCAAAGCTGTTTCAGTCACAGGCTTGGTTAATATACACTAGTTTTTATCTTGATCATCCAGGGAATAGAGGAAGAATGCAAATTCCTAGGATACACCCCATCTAGACCACAGGAAATCATGGTCATTTTGGATTAGGGTCTGTCATTTGCTGTATGACTTTAGGCACATCCTCTCCCATCTCTAGACCTCAGCTTTCCCAGTTCAATTGGTCCAGGATTCTCTGAGCAAAGACTGGCTGTCCCCTCCCCAGCCTCTTCCAGGCAGGCTCCTGACTCCAGGCAATATCTTTCTACAGAAAAACTCAGCCAGGGAGGGGTTAGGAAATTCATTGCTCACATATCTTGTACTATTATCCTGACCAATCTGCTTTCACACATTTTATCCTTCATTTTATGATAGCTATTAAAGACTGTTAGGAGCTCTCTCGGTTCCTTGAGGAATATTTATGCATTTTATAGGACTCTCATGAAGGAGAGAAGCCCTTATTAGGAGCAGGCAGGGAGATTCTGCATTAAGGGGGCATTAGGAGGCCTCACCCAGAGAATAATGATGCTTGGGGCTTCCTGTTTAACTGGCTAGTTTATACACCTGTTTGAACTGTTTTCTTTTGGGGGGATTAAGGGATCTTTGAGAATTTCAAATAGCGCAGAGAGACTGCTCTCTCGTTAAGATCTTGCTTCTGTTTGCAATAACGTCGGCACTGGCCAGAGAGGTGGGGAGAAATGGAGCCTGAACTTCTTGTTCTGATTTCCCAACCCATCTACCCCACCATACTTCACTCACTCATTAAGAAGTTGGCACCTGGCCAGTGGCTTGGGTTTACTCCTGCCATGTCCCCAGTAGTTTTAGCCCCCTGCCTATGCTTCACCACTTAAGACTCCCCAGTACTCCCCTATTTCATGGGACCTGAGGCAATCTCCAGCCCTGGTTTTTAATTTTTTTCAATAGACTTTAGTTTTTTAAAGAACAGTTTAGGTTCATAGCAAAATTGAGCAGAGAGTAAAAAGTTCCCATATACCCACAGCATACACACAGGCACAGCCTCCCTGACTATCAATATCCTCACCAGAGTGGTACCTGTACCTACATCCACACATCATTATCCCCCAAAGACTACAATTTACATTAGAGTTTACCCTTGATGTTGTACATTCTATGGGTTTGGACAAATGTATTAAGATGGTTATCCACAATTACAGTATCAAACAAAGTAGTTTCACTGCCCGAAAAATCCTCTGTGTCCACCTATTCATTCTTCCCTCCCCGCTAGCCTCAGGGAGCCACTGATCTTTTTGCTGTCTCCATGATTGTGTCTTTTCAAGAATGTCATAAGTTGGACTCACACAGTATGTAACATCTTCAGATTTGCTTCTTTCACTTAGCAATATGCATTTACATTTCCTCATGTCCTTTCATAGCTTGATAGTCTCTTTTTAGCACTGAGTAATATTCCTTCCACCTGCGGATGTACCCCAGATTCTTTATTCACCTACTGAAGGACATCTTGGTTGTTTGCAAGTTTTGGCAATTATGACTCAAGCCACTATAAACCTGTGTGCAGGTTTCTGTGTGTATGCTAGTTTCTGACCCTTTTGGGTAAATACCAAGGAGACAATGGCTGGATCATATGGTGCAAGTGTGTTTAGTTTTTTGTAAGAAACTGCCAAACTGTCTTCCAAAGTGGTCCAGCCCTGTTTTGAGTCATGCTTCTTGGGAAGCAGGCTACCCAAGCCAGGAGCCTGAGAGATTTCAAAGACCACCCCTTTCTCCATCTCTCTGACCAACCTCGTCTCCCAAATTTTGATTTCTTCCCCTTAAACCTTCCTCCAAAAGGCTTCATCTTCTCTGGAGGGGCTGATCCAAGGGTCTTTTTGCTGTTTGTCTTCAGGTTTCCTGCAGCAATCCCAGGGATAAGCAATGCCTGTGGTCATTGCTGCTACCATGGTGACCAGGGGCACAGCATGATCTCTCTAGTCTAGTTCTTGCTTTGCAGAGTGTGGTCCCAGACCACCTGCACTGGATCCTGTGGGTGGTTAGATGGGCAGATTCCCAGTCTTCCAGAGACCTAATGAATCAGAATCTGTAGATATGGGGTCTAGACTGTTTAACCCCTTACCTTCATGCCCTTGAAGCTGATTCTGACCCTAACTGAGAACCCTTGACCCTTGGTCCATTGACCACTAGTCCCCCAGATCTAGGAAATGAAATCTTCTAGCACCCCAGGATTCCTCTCTTTCCCAGGGGAGTCGTCTCCTTGGATTGAGGTCCTTCTGTTCTGCTCCCCAGTAAGCCTCTCTCCTCCCTGCCCTCTTTCTTTCCTGTTATCCTCTATTTCTTTGTGACTTTTTCCTCCATCTCATTTTAATTGATTCCAAAGTGTTAAGGCATTTAGTAAGTATGAATTTGTGTTTTGCTGAAATCAATCTCTTTCTGCAAGCTTGCTTCCCCCTTCTTTCAAGTCAGCTAAATGTTGCCTCTCCAAAATTAAATGGCTCCGAGTGGAACCAGCTTTGAGTTGGTTACCTAATGCTGTAGCAGCTCCAAGGCTGCTGATCTGACTTGACCTAATTTGACCCAAAAATGCTGTCCCACTCATGAGCATAGTCCTCACTGCAGAAAATACGGGTGTGCTTTTAATCTGTCATTCAGAGGGCAGAAGGCAGGGAGGAGAGGGAGGTTTGGGGGTGATGGGGCCATTTTGCTCAAATGAAAAAGGAGAGAAACATCAGGACTTGGAGTGGGGATGTACTGGCAGGGGTAGGGGGGAAGGGGTTGTTACTGGCCTCTAAGGAAGACCCCAAGGAAAGTACAAAAATTCCTTTCTCAATTATTATTTAAAGCTCGTTGTCCTTCCTGTGGGCCAGGAACTCTGGCACCCTGCATTGTGAGGAGTCAGGAGGTGTTGTGAAAACAGACGGGTTTCTCCGTATGACCATGTGACTCCAAACCTGCTTCCTCATCAGCAGAACAATGAATATCATGTCAGGCACTCAATGATGCTTTTGTTATTATTAAAGCTGTGCTGGACAGGTATTAACCTACTCATTTTATCAGTGCAGAAGTGGCCACTGGGCGCACCTTGGTGGCTTATCCAAGGTCACACATCTGCCTCCACAGGAAGTGGCAGGGCAGGATCTGGATTCACTGCCGACTCCCCATCCACCAGGCCATCATGTGCAATGCGACTGGCAGAGGCCTGGGAGACAGGGGGGTCCTGGCTGGGCTGGATCTGTCACTCTGATTTCTCAGGGTGGTCGTGGCTTATTCTTCGGCTCTTGCTCATTCATTCCTTGGTCCGAGAAAGTGATACATATTCAGACAACATGGGGGACTCCCTCAGACTTGTCACTCATGCCTGTAGCTGCTGTGCTGAGAACAGAGCTTGAGCAATGAGCACAGGAGATCACACGAGTCCTGTCAAAGCCTGAGATGAAGGTGCTCATGACAGCAATGTCTTGGGTGGAACTAGTTCTCCCCTCTGTGCCATCTTCCACCTTGGTTCCTTCAAATGTCAAGTGGGAGAGAATAATACCACCCCTCACTCCCACAGGGCATTGTGATGAAGAGTGAATATGTTAATGGATGTGAGTAGATGTAGCACATTCCTTGGCACCTAGTAAGTGTTCAAAATGTTTGTATAAAAATATCTGTACCTATAGAAACAAATAATGCAATACAAATCTGTTAAAACATCTGTTAAAATATCCATGAGAGCTGCATGTTGGTTGATGAATGCAGGCAGGATAGGTTTCACCCCCCCTGCATGCCCAGGGCAAGTGTTCAGCTCTGCAGCTTGGGGAACAGGACGTGACTCCACATCATAAGGATACCTATCTTAGTTAAAAGATATACAGAGGGTGATTAGGGGGATGCACTGATTACATGCACATGAAAAAGTTCAGCCTCTGTCGGTTAGATCAGCAATTCTTCCTCCTGGTTTCTTATCACCCCAGGGTGTCTCCTATTATCTCAAGAAGGGTCAGGAACCACTCAAGATGTTATTAATTTTAATCCATTCTGATTAAATATATAAATGGGCCATGTACCACTTTGTGGAAGGAGAAGAGAAGGGGGAATAATATCTTAAAATCAAATATGTAATTCTTCAGTACCACCAGCCAACTTCTCAAGGACTGAGGCTGTTTCTTCTTTGCCTTCTCTTTCTCCTCCTCTTTCTCTCATTTGGTGCCTTGCTGGGTACTCTGACTGATATAGCCAAAGATTGATTATATTTGGAGAGCCAGCAGCATGATAGGAAAAGTGAGGCCCAGGTTGTGGTGGTGCATGCATGCAGAGACCCAGAGGCCTGGGCTCTTCTCCTAGTTTTGCTTCTCACTGCTGTGAAATCTTGGTCCAGTCTGCTTTGAATGAGTCTTTGAGGAGGCTCTGTCCTTCCTGCCTCATAGGTCATGGGGAGCTTCAGGACCATAATGAATGGGCCAGTGCATAGTAACTAGGATGTCTATGCATTCATGCATTCCTTCACTGCATGTAACTAGCACCTTCTTGTGCCAGGCATGGGGCCACCTGGAGGGGAACAAAGATAAGCCAAAATTAATGGGGTCCCTGCTCTTGTGCTGCTCATAGTGGAAGGGGTTGAACTGGGATTCTAATAGTGCATGAAGAATGTTGCCCAGGGGAGAGAGAGCTGCTCTTGCCTTTGCATCAGGATATTGCTGGGCCTCCAGAGGCTCCTTCCAGGGCCAGGAGGGAATGGTCTCTGTTCACAATGAGGACTAATGGGGGAGGAAAGGATCCTGGCCCCCAGGCTTCCATCTTTTCCTTCAGCAGTTCCCAAGGGTTTTACCTTCAGGCTCTCTTCCTCTGAAGCTCTATATAGGTTGGGTTAGAGGAGGCAGAGGAAGACCACAGCTCAGCCTGCACTGGTGGGGTGGGGAGGTGTGAAGGGGCGGACAGAACTTGTGAACTGATACCACTCGCAGTAAGAAGAGGGAATCCATCACATAGAGAGAGCCAGATTGCTGGAGAGATGCTTTGTCTTCCAAGCTGCGACATTTCCATATGTACCCCAGGCCTCCCTGCATGCCACCTGAGTGTCCCCACCATGAGGTCTGGGGTGAGCCAGTGGGATTCTTGGGGGGAGGAGGGAAGATGAGTTTCTCACTCAGGAATTTAAGAGACTAAGCCACTGGGTGAGCAGAGCCCAGAGTCTTGTGGGAAATGGAGTCTTGTGGGAAATGGAGTCCATGGCTACTGAGGGGAGGTTGAGCAGGTGACCCAGATGGAGGGCCCTGAAGCAGGCCTGGCTTCATTGCTTTTGTTCTTAAATGCCCTGTGCCTCTGACCTTGGGATGTTTCATGTGCCACTCCCCTGCCTGCTGTGTGAGTTTCTCTCTTCCCTTGCATTCTCTCTGCATCCTGGCTCACCTTTCAGATCTCATCGTCAATTTCCTTTCCTCCAGGAAGCCCCCTGATCTCCTTGGATGGGGGAGGGACTATCCCAGTGGGTCCTTCATTTCATGGCTATCAACCCCCTGAATCATAATGATTGTTTTCACATCTGTGGCCACATTAGCCTGTGTGCTGCATCTCCCCTGGCTCTGAGCACAGGGCATGGTACCTAGGAGGTGCTCAAGACATGTTTCTGGAATGACTCATGGGCTGAGGTTGTGTATGTGAAGCCATGGCAAGGGAGTTAGGGAGACCAGGGCCATGGCAGCAGGAAGCAGACATCCCTCCTTGCCATCGGGGCTCTGGAATTAGGCACTACTGGCCTGGGTCATAGATGGCCTTGAGGGTCCTTCTCTTCTTTGGAGCCCAGGCTACTCCTTCCTAGGGCTGAAGCTGCAGCTACATTGAAATTCTTTAAATGTCTTGGGTGATTTTTCAAACGTTTTACCTCCAACGTGCTTTGCATACTGCCACACATTTTAAAACCCACATATAATTTAAGGAACATTTAATCAATAGAGTCTTGATTCATTTTTTCCCTTAAATCATCAGTATTATTGTTGTGAAGAGCCCATTTGAAGTTCAGGAAGGCTCTTAAGCATTTTTAATAACCATTTTCTTCCCCTGCGTGCTATTTTTTTTAACTATATTTTTGAAAGATACTTTTTCCATGGTTGAACAAGCTCAAAATGCCAGGTTCCCGATTGCTTAAATTGTGTCCAATATGCAGTTCTGTAAGGAAAATGGACTCTTCCTGAATACTTTCAAAAAATTTTTTAAAACAGTAGTTTTTGCTGGTGTTGTTTGAGTTATCTGAGAAGGGCTCTTGGCTCCCAGTTGTAACTTGAGGAACTACTGCTGGGGCAAGGTAGACAGGTCTCAAGAACACTGCACCTTTTCACATCTTTGAAGCTCCAAACACACATACAGCAGCAACTATCTCTGTTTCCTTGGGTCTGATGCAGTTCTCTGTCCCTGTGGTGGTTTGCTTATTTCATCTTACATTCATTGAGTGCTTAGTATATACTAGATTCCTTGCTAAAATGTTCCAGTGCACCATCTCCTGAAGTTCTTATCCCATTTTACAGACAAGGAAACTGAGGAAGAGGACTCGTGTATAAGTTTCCTGTGGTTGCTGTGACAAATGACTTATTGGTTTAAAACAACAGAAATTCATTCTCTTACAATTCTGGAGACCAGAAGTATGAAATCAAGGTATTGGCGGGGCTGTACTCCTTCTGGAGGTTCTAGGGGAGAATCTGTTCCTTGCCTCTTCAAGCTTCTGGTGGCTCCAGGCACTCCTTGGCTTGTGGCCACATCAAATTCTCCAACCTCTGCCTGTGCAGTCGCATTGCTTCCTCCTTGTCCTGTGTGCTGCCTTCTCCTCTCTGTGTCTGTCTCATGTGAAAACACTTGGCATTGGATTTAAGTCCTTTCCTTCAATGTCCTTAACTTAAGGACATCTTTTGCCCCGTATGTGATGGTTAATATCAAGTGTCAACTTGATTGGATTAAAGGATGCAAAGTATTGTTCCTGGGTGTGCCTGTGGGGATGTAGCCAAAGGAGATAAACATTTGAGTCAGTGGACTGGGAAAGGCAGACCCACCCTCAATCTGGATGGGCAGTCTAATCAACTGACAGTGTTGTCAGAATAAAAAGTAGGCAGAGGAATGTGGAAAAACCAGAATGGCCAAGTTTTCTGGGCTCCATCTTTCTACCAAGCTGGATGCTTACTGTCCTCAAACATCAAGACTCCAAGTTCTTCAGCTTTGGGACTCTTGGACCTTTGGCCACAGACTGAAAGCTGTACTGTCAGTTTCCCTACTTTTGAGATTTTGGGACTTGGACTGGCTTCCTAGCTCCTCAGCTTGCAGATGGCCTATTGTGGGACCTCACTTTGTGATTGTGTGAGTCAATACTCCTTAATAAACTCCCCTTTATATATATATGTATCTCCTATTAGTTCTGTCCCTCTAGAGAACCCTGACTAATACACCATACAAGGTAATACTCACAGGTTCAGGGAATTAGGATAAGAACATATCTTTTTGGAGGTCAGCATTCAACCCACTAAAGCTTGAAAGGAGTAAAATCAGGACTTAACCCAGGCAGTTTGTCTGTAGGTCTGGGGCTCCCTGCTCCACAGCTCATGTGCTAGGACAATGGTGATGCCAGCTGCTGACAGCTGCCAGGCTCAGACAGCTTGGTTGGGATTTTAATTGGTCTGTCCCCCAGAGTGTACTCATAGCTTTTCTGCCTTTTTTCCCCCCCTCTCCTATCTTGGCAAAAATACCTGGGTCTAACTCCATCACAGAAACTCCAGAGTTTACTTGGCTGGTGTTCTAAATTGTGGACGATGGTCTGTATTGCAGACAGTTATGTGTCTGCTGCCGGGGATGTGGGGTTATGTGTATATCTGATTGAAACACCTCCAAGTGCCATATTTTTGGTCAAGAAAGATTAAATATCAGCAATTTTGTATGGTTCAATGTCATATTTACTTAAAATATGTTGCCCATCAGCATTCCTCCTGTGTCCTCCAAGGGCCAAGGAAATGTTCCAGTTTCCTGCATGTGCCTTTGGCTTCAGCACATGGCTAGTCTGACCCATGTCTGTTGCTTAGTTATTCCAGCACATCTTTGGCAAATTTGGTGCTCCGTCATGCCCCAGATCCCATCTTAATTTCAACTGTCTCCAAAGAAGCCACAAAGTAGTCAGCCCATCTTGAAGTCATCAGCTTCCATCAAGGGTTCAGGAACATCTGTTTGAAACCAACATGTTATTTTCCTTCCTGGCAAATCAGTAGCAGGATTGCATACTCTGCCCATGAACACAAAGTACTTACGGGTAGTGTCAGGTTGGGTCCAAGTCTAAAAATACTCTCCTTCAGCATCTCATTTTTTTCTGTAAAGCGGCTTGGCTCACAACTGGAACTTTGCCACTCTCTAAACATTTACACATTTAACGCATCCTGAAATATTAACCTATAGTATGTACGAGCAACAGTGTGAATGCTTCCTTTCCTGTCAAGGACTGTATTATTGGAAATCATTTATTGAGATTTATATTCTAATAGAGATGAAGGGCTGTTTGCATTGTTAAGATTCCCAAAAGCCAAACTGGAAATTCTGGGGTTGGGGTTCCACAGAGATTTGGAGTCGCTAGAAACCCCCTCCCAGGGATGGAGCTGTCAATCAACCCATAATATTTATTGCATGCATGCCATGCATGTGTGTCTAGAAAATTATAGTCATACCTCACCAAGGTTGTGTGACCTTGGACAATTTCCTTTCTGTATCCTAGCTTCCTGTTTACAGGATGGGGTGATAGCAATGACACATACTTTGCAGGGTTGCTGGAAGGGCTCGTGGACTTGGTCCAGAGCCAAACCTACTGCCGTGTAATTCTAATTTTAGAAGAGCATTTTGTAGGTAGTGAGCTCTCAAATGCTGAAAGTGTTTTGGCGGAGATTGAGAGATCGATGGGCAGGAGCCTTGCTGAGGGGATCCTACTACTAGAAGAGAGAAGGGGATTTGCCCACCTAGCCAGGAGAGCTAGAATTAAGTGCTACCTTGGACTGGGAAGAAAGACAATATAGCTACACTGAAAGGTGAAAGGCAAGAGAAATGATCAGAGACTTTGGTCTCTGGTGACCAGCACAAAGTCAACCACTCAGTAAGTGATTAATTATTGTATATTTGCTTAATAATAAATATTTACTGATTATCTGCCATGGTGCCAGCCTAGTACAGGGTGCTAGGGACAAATAGATGGCTGTGCCTAAACATCTGACCTAAAGAAATGATGTCTCAAAATGTCTAATCCCATCATGAGAAGGACTTGTGGGAAAACAGTGCAGAGAAGAGAGTGAGCAAGCTGACGTGTCAAAGGCCCGCAGTGTACCAAGCATGGTGCTTTGAAAACTATGAGATACAGTTGTCCCCATTTTACAGGTGCAGAAATTGAGTCTCAAGGAGGCTGTGATTTAGTCAGTGTCACTGTAGCAGTCAGGATGAGCTAGGTTATGCTATAGTAACAAATAGCCCCAGAATCTTAGTGGCTGAAAGCAAAGACTTATTTCTTGATCATTCTATGTATTCATTGCAGGACAGCTATGGGTTTTTCTTCTTATTTTCCTTATTTAGGAACCCAGGATATGGAGCAGACACAATCTGAAATTTTGCTGTTTGCCATGCCAACTGGAAAAAAAAAATGCATTGGTCCTTAAAGTTCTCATTTCTTAGGTCAAAGCAAGTCTCATGGCCACACTCAGCTCCCAGGAGGTGGGAAGATCATTCTTACCACATGCCTGAGAGGAGAGTGCTGGGATGTTGGCCAAAAGCCCTATTGATTACTGGTTTCTCAGCCAGTGGCAGAGCCAGAATTTAAACTCAGGTCAGGCTCTGAAGTCCACACTGTTTTCAGTAGACCATGTGGCCTGGGAGGTGGCAGAAGGCCTGTGGACTCTGAGTCTGCTGGCTTCTGCAATGGGAAATGGTCCCACCTTGATGGCAGTGACACTGTGGTCTGGGACCAGCCCCCTCCACTGTTGCAGCTCTCAGCATCCTTAGTCCTGGGTAACATCCCCGCTCTTCATGAGAGATTTGCCCATCACTGCCATAAGTGGCTAGGCCTGATAAAGGCTTCAGGCAGTTTCCTTCTCTGGGCTCAAGGAATAGGGACAGATCCCTGTGGCACATGCAGACCGGATGGTAGTAAAAGCCTCATCATCAAGATGGAGTAAATAAGCTGGCCATGATATGAGGAAGACAAGGGGGTGAGAGGGCTGTAAACGAACCTAGCAGGCAAAAAGAAATCCAGTCCTTGAAAGTGGCTGTATCAATCAGCTGTGGTTGCCATGACAAGATAACCCCCACAGAGTGGCTTAAACAACAGATATTTATTTTCTTTGAGTTTTAGAGGCTGGAAATCCAAATTCAAGTTGCTAGCAGGGTTGGTTTCTGGTGAGGTCTCCCTTCTTGGCTTGTTGATACTCACCTTCTCACTGTGTTCTCATGTGGCCTTTCTTCTGTGTACATGGAGAGACAGCACGCTGATGTCCCTTCCTCTTCTCATAGGGACTCCAGTCCTACGGGATAGGGCCCCATTCTTATGATCGCATTAAACTATAATTGTCTCCTTAAAGACCCTATCTTCAAAAGCAGTCATTTTGGGGATGAGGGCTTCAGGGGACACAGTTCAGTCCATGACAGCAAATTAAAAATTCCATATTTGAGAGATGGTGGATGGAGGAGGCAGGAAAAGTGGGCTTGAGTCCCCAGTTCTAGCAGTTATGACCTCTGTGTCATCTGCTTCACCTCCATGGCTCAGTTCCTCCATCCACAGAATGAAGAAGGCTGAGTTCTGTGCACAGCATCAGGCATATAGAGAACACACAGTTGTATCCCCCTCCCTTCTGAGCCTCAGTTTCTCACTTGTCCAGTGGACATGGCTATTCTCACTTCACAGAACTGCTCCAACAACCAGAAGAGCGAGGTTTCCTGAACATTTAAAAAGCTAGAGTTGCCTCAGAGATGCTATCATCGCTCTTCCCCTACCTCATGCCCAGCACAGAAGTTGGGACACAGTAGGAACAATAAATATGTGTTGAAGGAATGATGGAGCAATAAAGTTTTTAGAGTTTCACTCTGTTGCCCAGGCTGGAGTACGATGGCATGATCTTGGCTCACTGCAACCTCTGCCTCCCAGGTTCAAGCGATTCTCCTGCCTCAGCCTCCCTGGTAGCTGGGATTACAGGTGCATGCCATCACGCCCGGCTAATTTTTTGGATTTTTAGTAGAGATGGGGTTTTACCATGTTGGCCAGGCTGGTCTTGAACTCCTTACCTCAAGTGATCTGCCTGCCTTGGTCTCCCTAAATGCTGGGATTACAGGCGTGAGCCAACGTGCCTGGCCTAGAGCAATGAAGTTCTAACAAGAGAATGAATAAGGTGCTTGGTGCATTGGAGGCTCTCCACCCATGTTGAGCCAGAATAGGTCAGCCTTGACCACCAGGGACAAAGAATGATCAGGGAAAACAGCTGATGTGGGGCAGAAGACAGACAAGGAACACTGGGAACACATGCAGGATTCACATCCTGGCCCCCAACACTTCCTAGATGTGCCATTTAGGGCAAGGTTTTATCCTCCCTGTGCCTCAGAGTCTAAGCCTCTAAAGTGGATGTGCTGGCCCCTTCTTTGTGTGAAGATGAGGAGCATGGTCCCAAAAATTAAACACGTGGGTAGAACTCAATATGCAGTGTCTGGTATGGGTGAGATACATATCAGCTCCTTGTGGCCACTGGACATTCAGAGCAAATTCTTGTCCCTTTCAGTGCCTTTCCCTGGGGTGGAACTGTAGCCTGGTGGCCCCCTGATGATGGTATAGCAGCTGTGCCCTCCTAAAATCAGCCATTCCACCTGAGCACCAACCTGAGTGCCTCCATCAATGACCTTTCCTTGTGCCTCCCCTCCTCTGCTAATTCTTAAGCTGTGGATGATGTAGAATCACAGTGCTTTTTCCTCAACAAGATTCCTGATGGGAGGGTGTTTAAATTTGACCGATGGCTTAATATTTTGTCCTCAAGAGGAGGCAGTCTCCCTGAGGGGCCCTCTGGCTATGAATCATTGTAATGGCCCCTCTCTGAAGTACCTGGAAGCCATCGGGAGAAAAACAGTCCCTTCTAACCTGACTTCTGTGTGTGCCATTGGTTTCTGACAAGCCCTCCTGATTTCTGCAGGCGCATTTCTCCAGGCCCTCTCTGAGGTCCAGGGGCTCCCCATGGCTCCGGTAAATGTCCTGGTGGCTGCTTAGTTATTCCACCGTCCTCTCTTTATTACTCTTCCTCCCTTATCATTATTCTTGCAGGACCATAGGTCGTGGGTGCATGAACTCCTTCTGGGGTGAGGCCCAGAGATGCCGCTGAATTGATGGATGTGCTTAATGGTGTTCACAGTCCAGATGGCTGGAGGCGCCATCAGGATGCCCTCAGCCATCTGGGGGTCCCGGCTGGCCTTTTAGTCGTATTCAAACTAAGTTTTATTAGGCACCCACTGTTGGCTGTGTCTATCCTTGGCAGTGGGGCAGCACTTTACAACTTACCACATCTACTCTTCATGTGCCTAATAAGCATTCCCCATTCATTTACTCATTCATTCCCCATTCATTCATTCATTCATTCATCATGTTTATTGAGCATCTATTATACAGTGTGCAGTGCACAAGGGCTATATGATTCCTAGTGTTAATATAATATAAAATGGTCCCTGTCCTTTACAAGCCATGAGGGAAAAGAAACAGTCACAATATCTCATTCAATGAGAGAGAGAGGAAAGCATTTTGGGAGCCCACAAGGAAAGACATTTAGTTCAGGAGTTCATGTGTTGAGAGCACAAGGTGGGAGGTATTAGAGTGGCCTTCCTAGAAGGGGTACTTCCCGTGCCGAGTTCTGGGGGATCCACAGGACCTAGGCAAGCGAAGAATGCCATCAGGAGGAAGGGGGGACAGGCAGAGGTGACAGCATGGGCAAAGGCTTAGAGGCATGGTGCATTGTGCAGTAGGGCATTACAGGCCATTTGGTTTTTCTCGGGGTAATGGGTCTGTTTAAGGGGTGTCGGGAGAAGACAATATGGGAGCTTCGCTTGGTAGAGCACTCCTTCCCTTATGTAACAGTAAGAATGCATTGCTGTGCAGAGAGGGTGGGTTCTTGCCTATGAAAACCTAGAATACTGTTGTGGAATGAGGTGGCCTTTTCATCTCAGGGACGGAGCAGGGCAGTAAGTTGGCAAGGGCCCATACAGTGGTTCTTGTTTCAGCCCTTTTCCTTCCAAGCCCTGGTCCTGAGCTTTTGGTTAAGGACTTGGACTCCAGAGGCGCTGTCTTGGACCTTCCTTTCCCTGTTCTGCCTGCCCTGTCTCCAGACACAGCACAAAGCTGGGAGGGCATCCATACTTGGCCTGGTGGAGTGGGAACCACTGGCCTCAGTGTCAGGGCCTGGGTTCCAGCATTGGCTCAGCCCCTGACTCCAGGCGAGACCTTGGGCAAGTCGCTTCTCAAATTCTTGGTGTGGGGTACGAGGCTGTGAAACTAGATGAAATGTCTCCCAGATCTGCCCATCATGATTTTGTGCTTCTAAACATACAACTAGATCTCTGACGTTGTGTTAGTTAATATGTTATTAACCATTCCTAGAAACCCAATTTTTTTTTTTTTTTTTGCCAAGTAACCCTAAACCAATAAAATATTTGGCTGCTTCAAAAGCAAAATGGAGTGAGGCAGATAACGATTGTGTTATTCTGTTTTCTAAGATCACAAACTCTAGAGACTTGTATGTTATAGTCACATAAAGTTGGGCAAATTACTTTCTCTGATCCCCATTTTTCTTGTCTCTAAATTGATGCTACAAATAGTGTCTTCTTCATAAGCAGAGTGCTGAGTAGGGCTGCCATGTACAGTTGTGCCTGTCACACACTGCCTAAGAGAACCTGGCTGAGCGGCAAACGGGGGCTGAAATCCGGCCTACACTCTGCTCACCAAGCCATGTGTCCTGTCCCAGGTCCCTTACAAATGGGTAAGGGTTGGCAGCTGCCCTGATCCTTGGCATAGCATCTGGCCCAGAAATAAGTCCTCATTTTGTTTGCTTTTCTTATTAGGAAAATTAATATTTGAGGACCTACTTGAACCCAAAGCCTCAATATCCCCATCTGTAAAGTGTAAGAAGTAGGTTTGTTCATGTCTGCTATTCTCATGAACTTGGATCATCTGTGTGATTTTCGACTCTAGGAGATGAGGGCACAACCTTGAAATCATTTATGCATTTCTTCCCAAGCATATGCTCAAGCTGATTTGAGTCCTGAAGCCTGGCATGGGTGAGACTTCCTGGTTGCATGGGCCAGTTTAATGGATGGAAGCTTATTTCTCCACCCCAGGTTTGCCACCAGAGCCCCAAGTGAGGCATCTGGATGTGTCTTGGCAGCTAATGGAGACATAAGTCACTGCTTTGGTGAATTTCACTGAGGAAGCAAGGATGCTATTATGAAGGACCCTCTGCCAGGCTTTTCTAAAGAGTCATGGGTAGGGGTGGGTAGAAAGGAGGATGGGCTCCTGTGTAGTGCAGAAGAACCACATCCAGCAAGGATTCCACCCCCTCAAAGAACCACTCTGTGAACTTGTAAAAATTCCTTTCCAGTCACTAGGTTTCCTTTCCTCCTTCCTCTCATCACATAACTTTTCTCCAATGAAACCTAGGCTTGAAGTGAGTTGAGACAGAGTTTTCAGAACCTAAGTGACTCAGGCTGGAGGTTTTCAGGCACTTTCAAGCAGAATCTGGTCTGGCTGGCTGCCCGGTGCTCAGTCTGCCTCCGAGGCCCTGACCTGAAGGCTGGTGGACCCTCACTGGGCTTGGGATTGAGTCCTCTGTTTGGTGAGTCATCTGCCAAAGAAGCACAATTAGTGAGAACTGCCTCTGGTGGAGCTAGCTGCATTTGCCCACCAGGGCCTGTTCCTGGGCCTCCTCCTCATTAGCCTTGACTTGGTCTCTGGTAGTAAGAGGAGCTGGCTCTTTGACGTTTGACACCTGCCTCTGGCCGTGAGTCCCAGAACCACCAAGCCTGGCTGTTCTCTGCCTTCCAAAGGCTAGGGCATGCAACCTGCTCCACTTTCTCCAGTGTGTTTTGCACTGCGGTCTCCTATTCTCTGTTTAACAGCGGCAGGAGTGTTCTGGCTTAACGGAAAGACTGACATCAGTCCACTCTATTGCCTCTCCAACCTCCTTTCCGCCAGGGCCCAGCACAGTGGCAAATCAATGACTTAAAAGACTGATCCATTATGAATACTGAATAGTACCATATCTTTACTCCCTTCTCATATAATAGTATTATATATCCATACCCCCTTGCCATATGACTTTGCAATATCTGTAGGAAAGGTAGTGTATTTATCTCAGTCTCATTTCTCATTGACTTTGGACATGACCCTGAAACTTGTTTTAGCCAATAAAATGCTACTAGGTGTGGCAAAAGCAGGTTTTGTTTCTTTTTTTCTTTTTTTTTTTTGGAAACTGGATCTCACTCTGTCACCCAGGCTGGAGTGCAGTGGCACCATCATGGCTCACTGCAGCCTTGACCTCCCAGGTTCAAATGATCTTCCCACCTTAGCCTCTCAAGTAGCTGGGACTACAGGTGTGAGCCGCCACACCTGGCTAATTTTTGTATTGTTTTGTAGAGATGGGGTCTTGCTATGTTGCTCAGGCTGGTCTTGAACTCCTGGGCTCAAGAGATCCTCCCACATTGGCCTCCCAAAGTGCTAGAATTATAGGTTGAGCCACTGTGTCTGGCTTAAGTGTATCTGTGGAGTTTTGCTCAGACTCTTGCAATTCTGCCATTTGCTATGAGAAGACAATGCCCATATTTGCTGCTGGTCTTGGAGAGAGACTTGGAGCAGACCCAAACATGCCCCACTTCCCCAAAGCCAGAACGGTAAATCTACAGACTTAAAAGCAATAAATGATGTTGCACCACTGAGAGTTTGGACTTGTTACATGGCAGTATTGGAGAAAAACATCTGCCTATCATAGGGATCATCTGGGAGCTGGGGCTGTGTCATCTTTGTTTCTGGGTGTCTCAGATCTTAGGCATGTAGTAGAAATGCCAAAAACAATTTGCTGAATGGAAACAGGGACAGGGAGGGTGAACTCTGGTGGACTGACTGTGCTTGGTTGACACTGCTGTCAGTCTGGGTCCAGACTCCCACATTCAATCCATCACCAAGCCCAGTGGAATCTGCTGCCAAGATATAGCCCAGATTTGTGTGTGCAATCTCACGATCATAAGGTATTGAATCAAATTGTTACGCCACTCTACAAACAAAGTAAAAACACTTCTGTCCAGTCCATGGATCCTGAATGTGCCCTTCCTCTAAGCCCCTGACATTGGTTAAAACGTGAATGGGAGGATCCAGGAAGGCAGAATAGCAGTCAGCCTAATGGCATATCCTGTTCCTTGGAGAGTTCCTTTGGTCTGTTGAAATAGTTCAGATCTGGCCAAGAGAGCACTAGACTAAGAACTCAGGGTTTTGAGTTTGCATCCTGCTGCTAGTTTGACCTGCTCTGTGACACTGAGTGGATCACTTTCTCCCCCAGTCCTTAGTTTTCCCATCTGAATAGTGGCTTTATCACTTACAAGCTGAGAAGGGAAGAATCTGAGAACAATTCACTAAACCTCTCCAAGTGTTAGTATCCTCATCTATAAAATGAAATACTGGCCAGGTGTGGTGGCTCACGCCTGTAATCCCAGCACTTTGGGAGGCTGAGGCAGGTGGATCACTTGAGGCAAGGAGTTCAAGATCAGCCTGGCCAACGTGATGAAACCCTGTCCCTACTAAAAATATGAAAATCAGCTGGACGTGGTGGTACGTGCCTGGAGTCCCAGCTTTCCGGGAGGCTAAGGCAGGAGAATCGCTTGAACCTGGCAGGGGGAGGTTGCAGTGAGACAAGATCACGCCACTGCACTCCAGCCTGGGCAACAAAAGCAAAACTCTCTCTCAAAAAACAAAAACAAAAACAAAAACAAAAAACAACAAACAAACCAAAAAAACTGCTGCTCACCTCTCCAAGTTAAACAAGGATGGAATAAAATGACAAATGCAGCCAATAGTTCACTGCCTGGATGCACAGTCCAGTGGATGCTGCTGATAGTTTTTTTTTTGTTGTTGTTTATTTCTGAGGCAGGGTCTCCTCTGTCATCCAGGCTGGAGTATGGTGGCATAATCGTAACACACTGCAGTGTCCAACTCCTGGGCTCAAGCCATCCTCTCATCTCAGCCTTTTGGCTAGCTAGGACTATAGGCATGCACCACCAAACCTGGCTAATTAAAAAATTTTTTTTGTAGGGATGAGGTCTCACTGTGTTATCCAGGTTGGTCTTGAACTGCTAGCCTCAAGCAGTCCTCTTGCCTCAGTCTTCTAAAGTGCTGGGATTACAGATGTGAGCCACTGCCTGCTACTGATAATTACTAACGACAATAGTGAATGGAAAATGACCTATTTCAAAGCAATGCCATAGATTAGCAGACAGTCTCCAGTGAAATAAACTTGCTTATAACTATCTTGAAGAAAAACAGAATAATTGATTCACGTAACTTGAAAGGTCAGGGGTTGAGCCAGGGCCTCATATACATTGTCATCTCTCTCACTATCCTTCTCTATCTCCCTCTGCTTTCACCCCCAATCCCTTCTTCCCTTTGCCTGGAGGATGCCCTTCATACCTTTATAGAACGTGATTGGCGTAAACCCAAAAAGAAATAGGACAGCTTTCCTTCCAAGCAATGATTCTGATTGGCTGCCCTTGGACCCATCACTGTTGCTGGAGGATGAAGAGCCACATCTGGCTGTGGCTGGATGTGAGCCTTGCACTGTAGCAAGTGTGTGTGAGGTGTGCTGTCCCCAACATTCTCTCCAGAACCCAGCAGCATGAGGGAGGTGTGGCTCTCTAAAGGATACGGGCTGGGCTGCCCCTGAGTGCTCTGCCTGACCTTCCTGGGACAGTGTGCAAAATCCTCAAGCCACTTGGTTCTTGATAGATTTCATTTGGCAATTCAAGGTGGGGGGATATGCCCATAGACCTCTTTGCTGTAGGATGACTCGTATAGACTGTCAGGGGGATAGGAGGACCAGGTGGATTCAGCAGCAGTGATGTCTTGGATGATGAAAGGATTACACAGCAATTTGCATAAAAGCAGAATTGTCTGACATACACATGTGCAGAAAGCAGAGGCTGGATATTGTATAACATAATAAGCCAACTTGTGTTTACATGGCTGGGGAAGGCCTCATGCTTCTTTGTTTTTTATTGTTGTTGTTGTTTTGTTTTGAGACAGAGTGTCACTCTGTCGCACAGGCTAGAGTGCATTGGCATGATCTTGGCTCACTGCAACCTCTGCCTCCTGGGCTCAAGGGATTCTCCTGCCTCAGACTCCTGAGTAGCTGGGATTACAGGTGGCACACGCCACCACACCTGGCTAATTCTTTTGTATTTTTAGTGGAGACAGGGTTTCACCATGTTGGCCAGGCTGGTCTTGAACCCCTGACCTCAGGTGATCCAGCTGCCTCAGCCTCTCAAAGTGCTGGGATTACAGGTGTGAACCACCATGCCCGGCCAGGGCTCATGCTTCTAAATGGAAATGGGTCAGCCAGCAGCGCATCCCTTGTCTCTGCTCTGTCTCCCATTGCTTTTCCCTATGAATCCTCTAGGTGGGGCCTCATCTCTGCCCCTTTAGACCTGGCTCTTTTTTTCTGGCATGCCACCTCTCTCTGCCTCCCTCCTGTCCATGTCCTATGGAGCTGCAGGTGCAGCTCTTACTGCGTTCCCCTGTTTACAAGCCTCTGCGGATTCTTATTACCCATCAGAATAAAGTCTCAGAAACTTCATTATTTTCATATAAAACCCTTACTTTGCCCTCTTCTCCAGACCAGAATAAGCACATGTTGGAATATGATTGACCTGGATTTGAGTCTTGCTGCTTCTTTCATATGATTTTGAATTGGACATTCATCCTCTCTGGGGCTCAGTCTCTTGTAAAATGCAGTTAAAATCTTTCCCTTCTTCTCTCCCTCCTCTCTCTCTTTCCTCCTGCTCTCTTTTCATTCTCTTCCACTCTATCTCCCCCACTTTCCCTTTCTCTGCCATCTCCGTTATCTTCATTCCTTTCATTCTCCCCTCTCTTCTATTTTCTGTCACTTTCTCCACTTCTCTTTCTCCATTTCTCTCTCTCTCTTCCCTTCCTTTCTCCCTCCCCTGCACGTACACTCTACAGTGATGTCTTGAGAATCAGGTGATAGCACAAATCAGAGCACCCAGAGAAGCAGAGGTGTGGATGGGAAACTCAGCATGTGCCTGTCGCGTAGTGTTCTCTGTTGCCTTGTACCTTTGTTGTGTAAAACAACATTTGTCTGGTCTTAGCCCTAGGTGCCTGGTACAGAGCTTGTAAAACTCTTGGATTTTTTTTTTCTCTTTTCTTTTCTCTGTCTCTTTCCTTTCTTTCTTTCTTTCTCTCTTTCTCTCTTTCTCTCTCTCTTTCTTTCTCTTTCTCTCTTTCTTTCTTTCTTTCGACAGAGTCTTGCCTGTCGCCGGGCTGGAGTGCAGTGGTGCAATCTCAGCTCACTGCAACCTCTGCCTCCCGGGTTCAAGTGATTCCCCTGCCTCAGCCTCCTGAGTAGCTGGGACTACAGGCACATGCCACCATGCCTGGCTAATTTTTTGTATTTTTTAGTAGAGATAGGGTTTCACCATGTTGGCCAGGATGGTCTTGATATCCTGACCTCGTGATGCACCTGCCTCAGCCTACCAAAGTGCTGGGATTACAGTCGTGAGCCACTGTGCCTGGCCAACTCTTGGATTTCTTTAGTGATAGGAGTATCTTTGTTATGCAGGATCCCCTTGGATCACACATGACTTTATGCTGAGATGAGATGACTTGGGCTGGAGGCTGGTCACCAGGAAGACCAATCGGGTGGTTAGGTTGGAGCTTGGAGCCAGCCTTACTTCCAGTAAGGTGAGGGAGGCTGGAGATTGAGTTATCAATCATGTCTATGTAATGAAACCCCAATAAAAACTGTAGACACTGAAGCTCAGTGGAGCTTCCTTGTTGGTGAATACACTGATGGGCCAGAGAGTGACAGGCCCTGATTCTACAGGGAGAGGGTATGGACGGATGGATGGACGGATGGATGGACGGATGGATGGAGGGATGGATGGAGGGATGGATGGTGGGATGGATAGAGGATGGATGGATAGGTGGATGGATAGGTGGATGAATAGGTGGATGGATGGATGGATAGGTGGATGGATGGATGGATGGATTGGTGAATAGATGGATGGATGGATGGATGGATGGATAGGTGAACAGATGGGTGAATGGATGGATGGATGGATAGGTGGGCAGATAGATGGATGAGTGGGTAGATGGACAGGGAGAGGGCACGAAAGCTCTATATTCAGGACCTTCCTGGGTCTCACCTTGTTGTTTGGCTGGTCCTGATTTGTATCCTTTATAATAAAATTGTAGTAATAAGTATAGTGCTTTCCTGAGTTCTGTGAGCTATTTTAGTGAATTGTCAAATCTGAAGGGAATACTAGGAGCCTTCACATTTGTAGCCAGTTGGTCAGAAGGGCAGGTGATGTGGGACCCCACTTGAGCTGGTGTCTGAGGTAAAGACAGTCTTGTGGAGGACTGAGCCCTTAGCTTCTGGGGTCTGCACTATGGGTGGTTAGTGCCAGAACTGAATCACACTTCACCATTTTAGGGTGAAATAGAATAATCTTCCACTAGACTGCCCAGCTCTGGGCTCTACTCTTGTGACATCCCTTTCTGTCTGGATTGTTCCTCTGCTCCTTATTTGACCAGAAACTCTTATTCACCCTGCAAAACTCAGCCCAGATGCCCAGCTCTTAGAGGTTTTCCTTGTCAGTTTCTTATTATGGAAAATTTCAAACATATGCAATTAGGGAGAATAATACAACCAACTCTCATACACTCATTGCCAGCTTCAACAAGCACCAACTTCCTGTTGTGCTTGTTTCATAATTCACCACCCCTACCCCCGAACTTTCAGAGGCTCCTCATGGTCTCTGCAGTGAGAACCAAGGTGCCTTCTGGGGTCAAGGAAGTGAAGACTAGGCCAAGGTCATCCTTCAGGGAGTGTGGCAGACCTAGGGTTTAGCTGCCTTGCATCAGTGACTTGTATGCGGAGGAAAATGAAATGAGAAATGCACTTACATAAAATCTGAATTGGCATGACAAGCAAATTTACAGAGAGAACTGCGTGTCATTTGAAATAATAAGACCAGCATTGTTTAGAAGGCAGCAGATGGGAAAGAGCACACATCTTGTCAGCCAGAACTTGGGTTTATCTAACAGCCCTGTGTTAGTTCAGTTCACCAAATATTTCTCCATGGGTGAGGGGGTGGGATGGACTTCACACCTACTCTGGAGGCTGGATATTAGCAAGGAAGTGGTCATGAGCAGGGGAGTGAGGAAGGGTGGGGAGGAAGGGTGGGAAGGAAGGGGCTTCCAGGGGTTGCTGACATGTCATCTCTCCTCTTAAAGATTTTTACTCTACCCTTTCTCTCTTCCTCCATCCCTTCCTCCCTCAGCTGCCTGTGGAGCTCTAGCCATGCCAGAGCCTGGGCTGGGAGGTCGTGATGGTGGTAGTGGTGATGATCATCATGATAAAGATGATAATGATAAGAATATGTAATAACAAGCACTTACATTGGCTTTAGCGCGTGGCAGGCACAGTTCCAAATGTTTCACATGTGCTCACTCATTTCATCTCGCAAAAAACCTATCAACATCAATCGTTACATTATCTAAGTTCCAGAGAAGAGACTGAGAAAGAGATGAAGTCACTTGCCCAGAGTAGCAGAGCTACTAGACATGCAGAGAGGAATAAGGCACATGGCTGCCAGCTTGCATGGGCTCTCACAGGCCAAATTTAGATCAAGTTTTGAGCATCAAACAGAACAATACTGTATTCATGAGTCTATGGTTGATAATAGACTAGAGGAGAGAAAAAGAGAAAGAGAAAGAGGGAGAGAGAGAAGGGATGGGGGAGGAGATGAACTCTTCTTTACAGAAAAATGCCAACTAATCAATGTAGACAGAGTGAGAAAATTATCATTTTTCAACCTCCAGTGCAATAATATATTCAAGCAAGGAGCATAAGGGATGCTGAAACTGTCAGGTGAAAGGTGCTGGGTAACAGTATATCCTTATGGTTTCAAAGAATCACCCCGCATGTTAACTACAAATTACAAGGAAAAAAATGGACCTTTACCAGTGGTGAGACCTGGCATTCACCATCTTAACTAAATGATCAAATGTAGCATCACCAAAAGTCGGGACATCTGACATTATGAGCTTTCTTCTATGATACAGTAATAAGTTGAAGACATCATCTGCATGGTTTTCTCTCTAAAAATGTTGCTCTGAATCTAATCACAAGGAAACAAGTAGACAGATTCACATGTGGGACATTCCATGAGACAACTGGCTCGGACTCTTCAAAAAAACAAAAAAAGCCACTGCCACAAGAAATAAACAAAAAGGGTATAGATGTGTGTGTCGTGTGTGTAGGTTTATGTGTGTGTATATGTATGATGTGTGTAGGTATGTGCATGTGTATATATGTGTGTATATGTATATGTGTGTATATGTGTGTATGTGTGTATATGTGTGTATGTATGTGTGTATATGCATGTATGTATAGGTATGTGGGTATATGCATATGTTTGTGTATACATGTATGTGGGCATATGCATGTGTATGCATGTAGGTATGAGTGTATATGTATGTATGTGTATATATATGTATGTGTGTGTTTTTCAACGAAGAGCTTTTACACTTTAACATGTATACAAATTCTGTGCAGATCTTGTTAAAATGCAAACTCTGGTTCAGAAGGTCAGGGAGTGGAGTGAGGTTGTGCCTTTCTAACAATATTGAAGCTGATACTGCTGCTGCTGTGGTGAGAACCACAGTTTGAGTACAGGGGTCTGGACTAAGAGAGTTTTGCATCACCACCAGATTCAATGCATGGACTTTCATTGGTCTTAGACTCAAATAAAATTATGAAGGACACTGTTGGAGCAATTGGGGAAATTTGAATATGGATGATATATTAGATGGAATTACCAACTTCCTGTGAAATTTCTTATGTGATTATATAGGGGAATGCCCCTATTATTAGGATGAAGGCCAAAATACTTTCAAATGCTTTGCCCAGCACACACATACACAAAGAAAATGTGTAGAACATTAATAGTGATCGAATGAAGAGGATATGGGAGTTTGTTGTACTTTTCTTCAGTTTTTCTGTTGGGCTGAACGTTTTCAAGAAAAGTCCTAGGGAAAATGAGGTTGGAGGTAAGGAATGCCTATTTGGACTGCTGAGAGGTGGGAGCAGGTGTGTCTAGGAGTTCACATGGTGAACTCAGGGGGCGGGCAGGATGGGTGGAGGAGTGGCAGGTGCTGGACTGGTAGCTGAGGACAGTCTTGAGGGTTCTGAGTTCTGAGTTCATGGCGGGAGCTGACAGACTCTGGCTGGTCGTGCGTGGGCCTTCTAGGCGCACATCACTCTAACTCAACTCCCAGGGCCCCAATAGGGTCTGCCCACAAATTAATCCATTGGGCAAATACTTGTTGAACACTCGGCTCCAGGGAAGGTACTGGGGAAGTGAAGTGGACAAGGCAGGTGTTGCTCCTAGCCTCAGGGAGCTCAGGTATAGTCTGGAAACAGGGCAGATCAAGTAAAGGGCTGTTACATAGTGTGGGGAGGGCCACCATGGGAGGGTAGGCAGAGCTGGGTGGGCTCACTGTGTGGCCTCTAACCGTCCCAGGGTAGCTGAAGCTTCCTAGAGGAAGCATGCCTTGAGGTGGGGGGCGGGGTGACACTTAGAAGCAGGGATGGGGCAAGAGGGAAGGGTCGATATGTCTGGTCAATTGCACGAGAACAGGGTCAGATTCACCATTTACGTGATTGGGGCTGCTTCTCTTCTCTATCGGCTGGTCTCTGCATCTGCTGTGGGGCACACTTAAGGAGGGGCCAGTCCCCCCTAGCAGTCATTCAGGGGGAAGGGAGGTGCACATGAGAGGGTGTGGGGTTCCCCAGGGATGCCATGGGGTCATGGGTCCCTTCATCTTGTGAGTCCTGGGAGAGGTTAAGCAATGAGTCAGAACAGGTACAGATGACTCAGCCAGTGTGACCAGACGGAGGTGAAGGCTGGAGCCAGAAGGGCTGGCTTAAGGTCAGCAACCCAAAGGAGCAGGGACTAGAACTGAACAGTAGCCAGAATTGGTGGTGTTCACTCTGGGTGCCCAACACCGAGAAGAGCACTCGACACATCTTGGGACTTGATACGCACTTACTGAACACACGAGTTAAGCATGTGAGCCTACCAGCTAGTAAGTGTTGGGGCTGTTCCCATCATCTGCTCTTATTCGTGGCACTACTTTTATGAGTGATAATTTAGATATATATTTTCCATAGTTATTCCTACACTTAAAGGGTTACATTGTTTTCCAAGATAGGTCATGAAAAACTACAACCCTCCACCTTTTCTTCATTTCTTCTTCCCCGGAGCAATCACTTTCAACTCTTTTAGTTGATTCTTTTGGCATGCATCTCCATATCTCTAATCCCTTGTCCATATCATGTCTCTTGACTTCTCAGCTTTCAACATTATGGGATGCTGTCTCATCTGTGAATGATGTGGGTGTAGCTGTCTCTCACCCTCATGCATTGTTTCAGTGCCTCATCCTCTCAACATGATTATATCATAATGTCCATTGGATTGACCTTCAGAGTTTGCATTCTTTTGACCATGCAAATGATATCCACAACTGAGCCATCATTATGGTCTGATTGTTTTTTCTTGCCTACAGTTTCAGGAGAGAATTATTTTAAAAGATGAAATGCTAGATATATCTGAGCATAGAAGGAGGAAATTTAGACAATTAGCAGGGATTTGGGGGTAGAATTAACAATTCACACCTAGAAACTAAGCACATGAAAAGAAAGCAATGATTAAATCGGGGGTAAATAAAAAAAGTTGTGCAAATTAAAAGAAAGTAACCATAGCTCCTGTATTAGTCTGTTCTCACACTGTGAATAAAGATATACCTGAGACTGGGTAATTTATAAAGGAAATAGCTTTAACTGACTCACAGTTCCACATGGTTGGGGAGGCCTCACAATCATGGTGGAAGGCAAAGGAGGAGCAAAGCCACATCGTGCATGGCAGCAGGCAAGAGAGAGCTTGTGCAGGGGAACTTTTCTGTGTAAAACCATCAGATCTCATGAGACTTACTCATTATCAGAAGAACCACATGGGAAAGACCTGCCCCCATGATTCAGTTACCTCCCACGGGGTCTCTCCCATGACATGTGGGAATTATGGGAGCTACAGTTCAAGATGAGATTTGAGTGGGGACACAGCCAAACCATATCAGCTCCCCACTCCTGTGTGGAGGAACTAAAGGGAGTCTGGGATTTTAGAATATTCACTGTGAGCCAGAAGCCAGGCTGTGATCTCCCGCTACTTGGGGAGAGAATTAGTGGACAGTCAACCAACATCTACAGAGCTCCATGCACTGGGTTAATGTGCTAAGTTGGACTTTATTCCACAAGCTGGGAGAACTAGTGAAGGATTCCAGAGGTTCCTGGAGCAGAGCCTTTTGGGAGCCCCGTTATGTAAATGGATTTGCTTCTCAGCTCCCTGCAGACTTAGGAGTATGTTTCAGGGTCTAAGTCACTTACTCCTCATCCACTTGCTTCCCTGTATCCCATATTTTATTGTTATTGTCTCCTTGCTCACTCTCTTTATGTTTGCTGGTTTATTGCTTATTTCTTTTTAAAAATCCATTTTTTTCATTTCAATGAGATTTTGAGAGAGAGAAAAAGTACATGTGATGGATACATATGTAACAAACTTGCACATTGTGCACATGTACCCTAAAACCCTAAAGTATAATAAAAAAATAAAAAAATTAAAAAAAAAAAGTACATGTGAGTGTAAAATTCCTCTCCCCACCGCCTTTTTTTTTTTTTTTTTAAAAGACAGATCCTATCTCTGTCACCCAGGCTGGAGTGAAATGGTGTAATCATGGCTCACTGCAGCCTTGACCTTCCTGGTTCAAGTGATCCTGTCACCACAGCCTCCCAAAATGCTGAGATTACAGATGTAAGTAACCACGCTTGGCCTGAAGTTGCTCCTTTTGAAAACATTTTCCAGCCGGGTGCGGTGGCTCACGCCTGTAATCCCAGCACTTTGGGAGGCCAAGGCGGGTGGATCATGAGTTCAAGAGATCGAGACCAACTTGGCTAACATGGTGAAACCCTGTCTCTACTAAAAATACAAAAATTAGCTGGGTGTGGTGGTGGGCGCCTGTAGTCCCAGCTACTCTGGAGGCTGAAGCAAGAGAATCGCTTGAACCTGGGAGGCGGAGGTTGCAGTGAGCTGAGATTGTGTCACTGTACTCCAGCCTGGGCAGCAGAGTGAGACTCCATCTCAAAAAAAATTTTTTTTCCTCCTTTCCTGGCCTTGTTGTAACCTCATTCGTACAGGAAAGTCTCATCTTTTTAGGGCATTTGGTGAGTCGGGAATGGGGGCATAAATATATATCCTGGTTCATTTTGGATCCAGGAACAGGGCTTGGTGGGCTTCCCTGAACTGCAGAGAGAGGGTGAGCTCTGTTTCACACCTGGGTACATCCCTATTCCCTTACTTCCTTGTTGTTCCTTTTCCTCAGTGCTCAGAATGCAGCTTCAACCCTCCCCTTTGAACCTACATCGTGATTCTTTTGTGTGCTTCAGTGAATTCAACATTTGTGGGTTATATTTCTGTTTTGAAATGAATTGGGATTAGACAAGAGGGTGAAACAAAACAAAGCCCTCCCCCACCAAAACAAAAAAACAAAAAACAAGTGTGGAGTTGCAGCAGCCCTGGGCTGGTCACCCTGACTCGGGAGCTTCCAGCCCATTGCAGGCTGCAGAGGCTTTCCTCTTTTGAAGTAGGCTTTCTGCTCTGGGAAATATTTAACGAAGGCACGTTGCAGACAGGGCTTGAGAAGGTCTCTGAACCTACTGGCCTCCCTTCTAAAGTGTGCTGCCCTGATTCTGTAACAAAGAGCTCAGAAGCGCTGGGAGGGCTGGCTGGTGCTCGGTGGCCCTGGCGAGGCGTATCCTCTCCTCTCGGTCAAGTTGGAGTTGACCCGCCCGGCACCTGCTGCCCATTGCTGGGCTGACCCTGATTGCAGGCGTCCACATTACTTCTGCTGAAGCTGTCTCGGGGTTTGTGATGTCCAGAATGAAACATTCCTTCCTGCTGTCTGCTCTCGATTTGCCTGTCTCTGCTTTGGACTTGGGCGCCCTTTGTTCCATCATCCTCACAGGGCAGAACTTAAATGCAGCCCTCCCTGTGATGTGATCTTTCCATTTACAGTTTTACCCAATTCCATTTCGTTGCTTCCTACCCGATTTGGTTCTGAGATACATAAAGCTACTCCCTTCTCTACAAGCACCTTCATGTTGCTTCTCAGGTACTTTATCTTAAAGAAGGCATGCTTCACCATCTCCCCATGCTTCATGTTTGCCAGAAGACTGAGCCTTCTTCCCAGTCCAGCCTTGTCCTAAGTTAAAGAATGCCCTTCCTCAGGGCTGGATATGGTAGCTCATGCCTGTAATCCCAGCACTTTGAGGGGGCCAGGGTGGGAGGATCGTTTGAGATCAAGAGTTCGAGACCAGCCTGGGCAGCATAGCAAGACCCCATCTCTAAAGAAAAATTAAGAAAAAAAAAAAAGAATCTTCTTTCTCAAACAGAAATTGAGCCATATCATTTCCTAGCATACTTTGCTGCTTCTACCCAGGCAAATAGAATAAATATACTCCAACTTAACCTGTATGAGGCATTCAGGAAACACTGGCTCACTGTAGGGATCCATGTCTCGTCCACTGCCTGCCTCTCCGAGTTTACAGCCCATGACTTTCCCAATCAGACAGAGTATTTGAAAACGCCAGACTCCGTTTTATTCTCCACTTATCTCCTGCTATTTTGTCCCTCTATTCACTCGATTGAGATGCACTGGGTGTCTGCCGTGCACCAACTATTCATCCAGATCAGCATTGTCCAATAGATGTGCAAGCTGCTTATGTAATTTTAAATTTTCTGGTAGCCAGAAAGGAAAGGTTAAAAAAATAGTGAAATAAATTTCAGGAATTTATTTTATTTATCCAAATTTTCCAAAACATCAATATGTAACAATTCTTTTTTCTTTTTTATACTGTCTTTGAAATCACTGTGAATACTATACTTGAGTCACATGTCAAGTGCTCAATGACCACACGTGGCTACCATATTAGATGGTAGGGCTCTAGGTGATGGGATTCAGCAATGAGCAGGGTATATGGAATTCCCCTCATGGAGTTTACATTCTAGCTGGAGAGAGAGATTATAACACAATGATATGGTCTATAATATCAAGTGGTCACCCTTTCTATGTCACCCCTCCCTGCTCCTGTAAAGCAAAGCCCCCTGAGGACTGCTTCTGTCTATGGCAGTGGTTAAAATCATCAAATGAAGGTTTCAGTCTCCCCTCTGCCCCTTACTACCTGTGCTGGGTGGGATCAGATCACTGGCCCCAGTGATGTCCGTGTCCTAATCCCTGGGACCTGTGAATATGTTACCTTACATAGCATAAGGGGCTTTGAAGATGTGATTAAGGCGAAGGACCATGAGATGGGCGAGAGAATCCTGGACTATCCAGAGGGCCTGATCACATGGGTACTTGAAAGTCAAGCACTTTTCCTGGCTGCAGAGAACCAGAGAGACTGAAACATGAGAAGGGACAGCCTGTATTGCTGGCTTTGAAGATGAAGGAAGGGGCCATGAACCAAGGAATGGGGTGGCCTCTGGAAGCTGAAAAAAGCAAGGAAACAGATTCTCCCTTACAGCCTCCAGGAGGAACGAGCCCTACTAATACCTTGATGTTAGCCCAGAGAAAACCGTGTTGGACTTCTGACCTGCAGAACTGTAAGATGATAAATGTATGTTTTAAGTCACTAAATTTGTAATGATTTGTTATGGCAGTTATAGAAAACTAACATACTAGCTTTGGGTCTAAGTGATGAATAATTCACCTTTCTGAGACTCAGACATTCATTATATCTATCTTACAGGATTTTTCAGTGGATGAAAATGAGAGACCATCTGTAAAGCATTTAGCCCAGCGCCCAGCCCATTATAAATGCTCACCTACTGTCAGCTAAGACAACGTATGTTATGGTTTCTCAGAGTGGTCATCCTGGAGCAGGAAGTTTGTAAATGTTTGTTGAATGAATGCTGAACAGACTGACCTCTGACCTTGCCTTCCATGATATGGTTGCTGGCTTCTTAGAGATCATCTGTTTCATTGTTTTCCAACTGTGGTACCCAAGGGGATTTGGATGGTACACAGTCAAACATGTTCTATTTGAGCAGTTATGCATTTTAAAGTGCATTGGGAAGAGATGGCTGGCACATCAAATTCATTATTCACAGATAAAGGACAACAGAGAGAACCTATTTTTAAAAAGTGTTATATAAACACTGGTTCCCATGGTGAGGGTGCCAGGTAAGGGACTGAAACCATGATATAGGCAGCTCTCTTGTTCTACAGATGAGGAGATTGAGGCCAAGGGAAGGAAGATGAGGGATGGGCCACACCCATTCCATGTGTGCCTGAGAGGTTGCATCTCTCAACTCTCTGGCTAGTGTTCTTCCTCAGATCCTGAGCTATTTTGAGTTAGGACCAGCCTTTTGGATTCCTTAGAAACCAGTGCCTAATCTTTAGGCATGGAAAACTTTTCAGCTGAATCTCCTTCCTGTTATAGAATGAAGAGGCATCATTGTAGAAGAGGCTTAGCTGATCCCAGTTTTACTTACCTGGTCTCCAACAAAGGACTAGGAAATGTGCACACAGGACCTTGGTATCCATCTGAACTTTGATTGTCAAAAACTAAAATATAACCACTACTGGCTTAGACAGAGAGGTATTTATTGGCTCATGGATTGCAAGGGAGAATTCATTGAAGAACTAAGCCCCAGGAAGAGAGGAGACCCAGCTGGACTTTGGGCACTGACCACACACGGATCTCAGACACTGCCATCCCTCTCTGCTCCTGTGTCATCTCCACTTTCTCCTGAGAATGGCTGCCCACTGCTCCTGGCCTTCATGTCAGTCTCACATCTTCTGCTGCTAGATATCAGAGAGGATCTGGCTCTGATTTTCGGTTCCAATGTGAAAAATCCCAGAGAACGATTCTGATCAGGGTTGGGTTGAATGTCAAACCCTGGACCAATCAACTGTGTTTAGTGGGGGGCTGGGCAGGGCCAAAGCCGAGGAAGAACATGGCTGCTATATTAGTCTGTTATCAGGCTGCTAATAAAGACATAACCGAGACTTGGTAATTTATAAAGGAAAGAAGTTTAATGGGCTCACAGTTCCACATGGCTGGGGGTATCTCACAATCAGGGTGGAAGATGAAGGAAGAACAAAGGGACTTCTTACGTGGTAGTGGGCAAGAGAGAGCTTGTGCAGGGGAACTCCCATTTATAAAACCACCAGATCTCTTGAGACTTATTCACTTCCATGAGAACAGCACAGGAATGACCCACCCCCATGACTCAATTACCTCCCACCAGGTCCCTCCCATGACACATGGGAATTACGGGAGCTGCACTTCAAGATGGGGCTTGGGTAGGGTCACAGCCAAACCATATCAGCTGCCTTCTCTCAAGCCACAGGATGCTGTTCTGCAGAGAAGGTGGTGGTGGGGCCTGGTGATCAGACCGAACCAGAGACCACCTCTGGGTAAGCTTGTGGAATTGCAAAGCTTGTTTGCACAGCTCAGACCTGTGCTTCTCTATTTACTAGCCTTTTTACCTTGAAAACAATTCCAACTTCTCTAAGCTTCAGTTCCTCCATCTGTAAAGGTGGTAATAGAAATAGTTATTTTGTAAGATGTTAGGAGGATTGTGGGCAATAACAGGTGAAAATATCTAGTGCAGAAGAAGGGATCAAGAAATCTTTGCTTTCATCTTTCCCTAGTGGCCAATTTTTCTCCTGGATTTTTGCTTAAGAAGCAGATTTCTCAGCTCATGATTGAAATCCTTCTCTTATTATTTCTTCCTGTTGATTGGAAAGAAGCAAAACTAGTTCCCTGCTATAATTACTTCTAAGACTGGCTTTAAAACATACTGGGTTAATGATAATTGGAGAACACCTAGGACATCAAAAAATATGTAGGTCATGTTAATAGTGACTGCTGGAGTTCCTGAAATAAACACGATGGAAACTGTCTGGGGAAACCACATTATGCAAAATGCTAAAATGAATGGGGAGGTGATGGTAAAGGGAGGCACTGGCTGCCTCTGAGTGAACTGCTTGGGGAGGGTGGCATCAGATCGTGGGGCACAAAAACAGCAGGACTCAGCATGGACCAGGGTAGACTCCTCCCTTCAGAAGGGTCTCAGGACTTCTCTCTTGCAGGATGTCTGGGTGATGGCCTTTGACACTTAACAGATTTCTGAGGACCAGCCCAACTGGGTGATAAGGATATAAAGAAAGGCTTTTCATAGTGGAGGAAACTCATTTCTCCGGGAGACAAAGAGAGCCTGGGAAACCTCTGAGTTACTGAGACGTTCTACCTACTGGGGAAAAACATCAGATTCTGTCCCAAGAGTAGTCTTGAAAAATGCAAAAGGGTAATGAATCTGGGGTGCTAAGAATAGAGAAGAGATCATGAAGGAACAGGGAAAGAAGTGAAGTCCTGAGGAGAAACCTCACCCTTCCACCCACCCATGCACCACCCCTCTGTCAGCCATCCACTCATCCGTCCTCTCTTCCATCCACTTTGCTGAATACATAATTCAGTTTTATTGACCTAAGGTGGCAATAGGGTTAACTAGTCAGTGCTGGAGCAATGGAAATGAACTAAACAAGGCCTTTCCTACATTACAGACTTCACAACTTTTTTTTTTTTTTTTTTTTTTTTTCCGAGATGGAGTCTTGCTCTGTCACCCAGGCTGGAGTGCAGTGGCGCGGTCTCGGCTCACTGCAAGCTCCACCTCCCAGGTTCACGCCATTCTCCTGCCTCAGCCTCTCCAAGTAGCTGGGACTACAGGCGCCCGCCACCACGCCCGGCTAATTTTTTGTATTTTTAGTAGAAACGGGGTTTCACCGTGGTCTCGATCTCCTGACCTCGTGATCCGCCCGCCTCGGCCTCCCAAAGTGCTGGGATTACAAGCGTGAGCCACCGTGCCCGGCCTAGACTTCACAACTTTATATTTTGCACAATGCACAGTGCAGAAAGGAAGCTTTTGTTCTGTACATGTAGCAACAAGAAAATAAGGAAAAATATTTAAAATACACAGTGCACACCAGAAAACCTGATCTATCAACTCAATTATCCCTGCTTATTCTTTTTTTTTCTTTTTTCTGGAGCTTTGTTCTAGAATTCCTTTGGGGAAATTCGCTGGATTCAGCTTGAATTGGGGTGCACGGGACAATTAGTTTTCCTGAAGTACTCCTTCACTGCTACTTCCTTGCCCTTCAAAAAAACATTGTATTCTGACCTGCTAGAAAAGACCAAGGCCCAGCCAGCCTGGTTCCAGCTCACCCTTTGTGAGCAGCAATGTTGGTGAGGGGAAAGGATGCTCGCTTGGGAATTCAGAGCCTGGGTTTCTAGTCCTTGTCTTGTCCTGTTAAACAAGTCACTTCCCCACTCTTGGCTGGGCTGTATAATTTCTCAGGTTTGCACATCGCTGACATTCTAAGGCCCTCAGACCCTACCACTTGGGGTCTCTGTGTGCCTTGGCTTGTGTGTCAGTATCTGTGGGGCCACATTATCCACTCTCCTCACTCCAGAATGGGGGATTTTGCTTGGTTGATATGTCAGTAAATGTTCGAGTGAGCCACTTTATGCCACTTTTTATTTATTTATTTATTTGGTTTAATTTTTTAGGGCAGAGACTCCCTCTGTAGCCCAGGCTGGAGTGCAGTGGTGTGATCTTGGCTCATTGCAACCTCTGCTTCCTGGGTCCTGGTTCAAGCAATTCTTTTGCTTCAGGCTCCCAAGTAGCTGGGATTACAGGCATGCACCACTATGCCCAGCTTATTTTTGTATCTTTAGTAGAGATGCAGTTTCACCACGTTGGCCAGGCTGGTCTTGAAATCCTGACCTCGTGATCCACCTGCCTTGGTTTCTCAAAGTTCTGAGATTACAGGTGTGAGCCACCGTACCCGACCTATGCCACTTGTTTAAAAAATTTTCTTTGTTGCCAACATAAAATACCAGCAATGCCCAGGACTCATCTAAGGATAGAAGGGAAAGCCGTGTGGCCCTTTAAAAATGTCTACATGCACCTCTACAGTGTGCCAAGCTCTGCATGTAGCCTGGGGCTCCACGGACAGATGAAGACCTGGTCTTACCCTTAAGGAACTCACATTCTTTCAGGGAAGTAAGGAAATACACAAATGTTGATGCCATGAAGGAGCCACCAGGAAAATGCATCTGAGTGCAGAGGTTGGAGTGGGCAAGGATTCCCAGATAAGGGAGCATTAAACCATGATCTTGAGGCCTGAGTAGGAACAAGATGGGTATGAGGAGATGGCGAAGAGAGAGCTCAGCATGAGAAGATGTGAGGGTGTGCAGCTGGGTGGCGGGTTTCAACTGCAGGTAAGGAGGTGCAGCTGGCATTCGGGGTTCACATGAGTAACAGTCAAGAAGCAAATTCATCCTCCAACCGCTGTCAATGCCTTCCTTCAGAAGCGTTGCTCAGAGTGTGCCATTCTTCCTGACGGTCCGATCTCTCCATGGGAGATGCTCTTCCTGGCTGCATCTAGTCAGCCATCTACCAAACCCTCACAACAGGAAATTCATCCATATGACATCACACATGTACCCCCTGAACCTAAAATAAAATTTGGGAAAAAAAAAGAAGCAAACTCTTTTTTTTTTTTGAGACGGAGTCTTGCTCTGTCACCCAGGCTGGAGTGCAGTGGCGTGATCTCGGCTCACTGCAAGCTCCACCCCCTGGGTTCACGCCATTCTCCTGCCTCAGCCTCCCAAGTAGCTGGGAATACAGGCACCTGCCACCACACCCGGCTAATTTTTTGTATATTTAGTAGAGACGGGGTTTCACCATGTTATCCAGGATGGTCTCGATCTCCTGACCTCGTGATCCACCTGCCTCGGCCTCCCAAAGTGCTGGGATTACAGGCTTGAGCCACCTCGCCCAGCCGAAAGAAGCAAACTCTTAAGGGCCTTGAATATTAAGCTAATGAGCTTCAGGTTCAGGTTCATCTGAAACACAAAGATTTTGAAAGGTTTTAAGGAAGGGAATGAGATGGTGTCTTAGTTTGGGTTTCTCTGAAAGCAGAGACTAAGATGAGGATTTAAGTGCAAGTGGTTTAAGTGGAAGGTGATCCCAGGAAACAGAGGGAGCATGGGAAAGCAATGCAACAGTGTCATTGAGCTAGAAACTACCATGGGCCAGGCAGATCTTAATCTTGCTGGAGGTCCTTTAATGAACGATGTGGAACTTGTCTCTGAATTGTCCTACAGAAGAATGGGAACTGAGGACATTCATGCACTGACTTCTATTCTTAATTGGCAGAAGGGTGCCCTCAGAAGCAGTAATTCCTTGCACATTGGGCTGCATCTACCCATGGATTAGCTGGCTTCTGGAACTTCAGAGAAAGCCTAGAGCTAGAAAAGCAGAGAGACATCTCAGTGCATCCTTGAGGTGGGATGCTGGTTATGTGGACAGGACTACCCATCACTGCTGCCTTCAACTTAGGTGAGCTTTGGGCATGTGGGGCATCTGTTCTGCATATGGTCAGATTTAGTTTTTAGAATGTCACTTTGGTCCTAGTAAGGAGTGTTAATTGGAGGGGGCAAGGCCAGTGGTAGGCAGACCGACTTTAAGTGAGACATCCTCCGGTAGTTATTTCAAATCTCATAAAAGCTATTTGACTTGAATATTTACTGGTGTCAAGCCTGGTGCATCTACAGGAAAATGTCCAGGGAAGTAGTGAGAATAAGTTTATCTAGGAGGAAGGTGGAGCGTGTGAAGGCAAAGTTAGCCTGGTCTGTGATAAAGGATGTTTTTCTCTCAACTCATTGGATCTTGAGAATTTTCTCCTTGGCGGTGTTCAACAGCAAGAGAAGTGCAGTCAGACGCCAAGAAGGCAATTGGAATTTTGACCATTCCTCTTTTTTAGAACCTCTGGAAGACAGGTAAAAATTTATAGAGTTGGAATAACTCCTAGTTTGAGAGTCAGAACTTCTACCTTATTGCTGTGGTACAATTCAGGCCCACACCTTGTTGGGGGGAAATTAAAGATTAAATCAGAGCTTTCAAATATCCTGTGGGGTATATTACTATAAATGTGGAGCATTCATATCAGATGCCTTTGGTCCAGAGAAAGAAAGGTTATATATTTTTTTTCTAGTGGAGAAATAACATTTAGACCCTACAGAGCTTTGTCCTTGCGTTTCCAATGTCTACCCTGTAATTGAGGTAATTTTTCTCTTTCTTTTACATTTTCTACCTGCTGCTTGGAGGAAATAGCTTTCCATTGCTTTGAAGCCATCTTTCTCTAGACTTTAGGGCAAATAAATTCATTCCCATTTTCTGGCCATAAAAATGCTGGGAAACTCAGGAAAGAGCAGGGTCAGCAGAGCAATTGCTAAATTTTTATTGGAAGTGCTGGGCCATGGCTGTGGAGCTGAACTTTGTAGGAACTGAATAGAGAGTAATCCTATTTCCTATAGCTAGGTTGTAAAAGTGTCTGTAGTTACAGGTATGTTGTGCGAGCCATTGCTAACATGTCAGTAACATCTGTCTGCACTCAAGCTCTGCCCTTACTATCTGCATCAGAACCTTTCACACACGTGCACATGCAGAGTAGTTACCATTGACGACAGAGAACCATGCCTGACCTTCTTCCCTCTGTCTGAGCTCTGCCTCCAATGAGTTTTAGTCCATTCTGTCTCTGTGCATAGTCATTTTAATCTTTCAATCTGATCTCTCCATGGGAGATGCTCTTCCTGGCTGCATCTAGTTAGCCATCTACCAAACTCCCACAATCCCAACATAGTAATTTGTATTGATGGGATAATGCACTCAAGCCCTCCTTTCGATGATATTTTCATGGGATTCTATGCCTCCTAGGCACTCAATAAACATTTGTCGGGTGAGCAAATGAATAGAAGAATGAATGGGATGAAGCAAGATTCAAGGCATTGGAAAAGATAGCCCTAAAATGTTAACGGTGATTAGGACCAGTTACGTAATTAGCAGAACCCAATGTAAAATAAAAATGTGGGACCTTCATTCAAAAAATTAAGAAATTCCAGATATGACAGCAGAGGCTTAAACCAAACATAGGAACCTTCTGAGGGCAAAGTTTTTGTGACTGTACAGGTTAGATGTCCACGAAGCTAGTCCTCTTTGAGGACTGGGATTATGGAATAAGTATTGCATATTTCAAAAATTCTGTGTCAGGAACATACTTTTAATCAGAAGAAAGCTATTTTAAAATAAAACCTATATGGCCAGGCACAGTGGCTCATGCCTGTAATCCCATCACTTTGGGAGGCTGAGGTGGGTGGATTGCTTGAGGCCAGGAGTTCGAGACCAGTCTGGCCAACATGGTGAAACCCCATCCCTACTGAAAATACAAAAATTAGCTGAGCATGGTGGCGCATGCCTGTGATCCCAGCTACCTGGGAGGCTGAGGCAGGAGAATCACTCGAACCTGGGAGGCAGAGGTTGCAGTGAGCTGAGATCATGCCACTGCACTCCAGCCTGCGTGACTGAGTGAGACTCCATCTCAAAAAAATAAAAATAATAAAACCTATAGAATATGAATGGCTGGCTGGGCTTGGTGGCTAATGTCTGTAATCCCAGTTCTTCAGAAGGCCAAGGCAGGCAGATCACTTGAGGCCAGGAGTTCGAGAGCAGCCTGGCCAAAATGGCAAAATCCTGTCTTGACTAAAAATACAAAAATGAGCCAGGCATGGGGGCGCACTCCTGTAATCCCAACTACTTGGGAGGCTGAGGCACAAGAATTGCTTGAACCTAGGAGGTAGAGGTCGAAGTGACGTGAGATCATGCCACTGCACTCCAGCCTGGGCAACAAAGCAAGACTCTATCTCAAGAAACAAAAGAATACAGCTGCATATGGACTGGATCATGAATTGGGAGATGATCTGGATTCTAATCTTGATTCTCTTTCCACTTCAACCTTGATGAGTCTTGTGCAATCTGTGTTTCTCAATTGCTACCCCAATAGCATTACTGGAAGGGTGAGGAAGAGGTCTGAGGCCACCTATGCCCTGTGAGTCTAGGATACTAAGATAATCATCAAGAAAACTTACCCTAAGAGTTTCTTGGACATAAAAGTTAGAAAACCATGTGAAGGGAAGGTCCGACAAGATTATCCTCCAAAATGACTTTGGAAATATTCCTGGCTAGGCTGTTGGGGGCATAACCCTCTCCACAAAAATATCTTCTTGACAGAAGCTGCTGGTCTCCAGGGGGATGGATCTTTGTGTGGCTCTAAGTCAGCAAAGCAGAAGAGGATGAACCAGGCAGCTGCCTGTCATTCTAACCTAACACCTTGGCCCAGGGTAGGGGCCGGTGGGGAGGGGAGCAATCTGCAGCTCACAGTCCCCTGTTTTCTTACAGCAATTGCATGAGGACTACAAATATTTGAGCTGATTGTACTCGCTTACATGCAGCAATGAATCATCTTGTGATGAGAGGCCCAAAATATGCTGGGATGAAATTAATGTCAATTGAAACGGAAAATGGATTCTAGCTCCCACTGCAATGAGCTTCAGAAGATGGGCCCAGAGCACAGGGAGTCGACTGCTGCTATTCTTAGAGGCAAAAAATAAAAAAAAAATCCTATGCCACTGGTATTACTTTTTCTATTTTTATTTTCTTATAAAGCTTCTTTTCAGCTCCTCCTCTAGGGGCACCTTCTAATCAGGGACTTTGATTCAGGCTCCTTCTTGACTTCTTGGGTCTCTGGGGATTAAAAAAAAAAAAAAAAACTAGCATAGATCTTTCCTCACCTTGAAAGTATAAAGGAGAGGAAAAAAAATGAGGAACTGTATCCCCCCAAAACAACTGGAGGTTTGCACTTCTTTATTATTATTATTATTATTATACTTTAAGTTTTAGGGTACATGTGCACAATGTGCAGGTTTGTTACATATGTATCCATGTGCCATGTTGGTGTGCTGCACCCATTAACTCGTCATTTAGCATTAGGTGTATCTCTTAATGCTATCCCTCCCCCCTCCCCCCATCCCACAACAGTCCCCAGAGTGTGATGTTCCCCTTCCTGTGCCCATGTGTTCTCATTGTTCAATTCCCACCTATGAGTGAGAACATGCGGTGTTTGCTTTTTTGTCCTTGTGATACTTTACTGAGAATGATGTTTTCCAGTTTCATCCATGTCCCTACAAAGGACATGAACTCATCATTTTTTATGGCTGCATAGTATTCCATGGTGTATATGTGCCACATTTTCTTAATCCAGTCTATCGTTGTTGGACATCTGGGTTGGTTCCAAGTCTTTGCTATTGTGAATAGTGCCGCAATAAACATACGTGTGCATGTGTCTTTATAGCAGCATGATTTATAATCCTTTGGGTATATACCCAGTAATGGGATGGCTGGGTCAAATGGTATTTCTAGGTCTAGATCCCTGAGGAATCGTCACACTGACTTCCACAATGGTTGAACTAGTTTATAGTCCCACCAACAGTGTAAAAGTGTTCCTATTTCTCCACATCCTCTCCAGCACCTGTTGTTTCCTGACTTTTTAATGACGGCCATTCTAACTGGTGTGAGATGGTATCTCATTGTGGTTTTGATTTGCATTTCTCTGATGGCCAGTGATGATGAGCATTTTTTCATGTGTTTTTTGGCTGCATAAATGTCTTCTTTTGAGAAGTGTCTGTTCATGCCCTTCGCCCACTTTTTGATGGGGTTGTTAGTTTTTTTCTTGTAAGTTTGTTTGAGTTCATTGTAGATTCTGGATATTAGCCCTTTGTCAGATGAGTAGGTTGCAAAAATTTTCTCCCATTCTGTAGGTTGCCTGTTCACTCTGATGGTAGTTTCTTTTGCTGTGCAGAAGCTCTTTAATTAGATCCCATTTGTCAATTTTGGCTTTTGTTGCCATTGCTTTTGGTGTTTTAGATGTGAAGTCCTTGCCCATGCCTATGTCCTGAATGGTAATGCCTAGGTTTTCTTCTAGGGTTTTTATAGTTTTAGGTCTAACATTTAAGTCTTTAATCCATCTTGAATTAATTTTTATATAAGGTGTAAGGAAGGGATCCAGTTTCAGCTTTCTACATATGGCTAGCCAGTTCTCCCAGCACCATTTATTAAATAGGGAATCGTTTCCCCACTGCTTGTTTTTGTCAGGTTTGTCAAAGGTTAGATAGTTGTAGATAAGCGGCGTTATTTCTGAGGGCTCTGTTCTGTTCCATTGATCTATATCTCTGTTGTGGTACCAGTACCATGCTGTTTTGGTTACTGTAGCCTTGTAGTATAGTTTGAAGTCAGATAGCGTGATGTCTCCAGCTTTGTTCTTTTGGGTTAGGATTGACTTGGTGATGCGGCCTCTTTTTTGGTTTCATATGAACTTTAAAGTAGTTTTTTCCAATTCTGTGAAGAAAGTCATTGGTAGCTTGATGGAGATGGCATCGAATCTATGAATTACCTTGGGCAGTATGGCCATTTTCACGATATTGATTCTTCCAACCCATGAGCATGGAATGTTCTTCCATTTGTTTGTATCCTCTTTTATTTCATTGAGCAGTGGTTTGTAGTTCTCCTTGAAGAGGTCCTTCGCATCCCTTGTAAGTTGGATTCCTAGGTATTTTATTCTCTTTGAAGCAATTGTGAATGGTTTGCACTTCTAAATGCTGGATGAATCAATGCTTAACAACTGAGATAATGTATTTCTTGGTGGAGGGAGGCATGGTGGTGATACAATTTTGAAGACTTAACCAGTGTTCCTGCCATTTCCTTAGTTCCCCCTTACTCCTCTTCCAGTCATCATTTTGTTACTGGCTTTTGAGTTTTCAAAATATAGGCCCTGCAGCAACTAGAGATAGATTGGAGAGAATTCATGATGGATGTGAGCAAAGCTTCCCAACACAGCATCAGAAAAGGATTCCCTAGACTGAGCAGAGCAGACTCAGAGGGAACACAATGTGCACTGAGATGCTGGAGTGTCTCTGGGAAAATCTTGGTCTCATGAGAGCCTTCCCAACCCTGGAGATCCCCAGCAGGGGCACTGACACCTGTTTGCTCCAGGCGTTATTCCTGAGTTCTGGGCCCTGCTCCTCATGCCCTCCATGTCTAATGGCTGGCCACACCACTGTCTGAATAGTGCTGTCCATATGCTCCAGCCACCCCACCCATTCGAGCTCCTTGGGTGACCTAAGCCTGAGTCAGCCCAAAAACTCTGGGCAAGGACTCGAGCTCTGTAGGGCAAACAGACCCAATGGGCCCTAGCACTTATCTTCTCTGAGCTTCGGTTTTCCCAAAAGTGAAATGGGAATAATGTACTCAACAGAGATAGAGACCGTGTAAATTATAAAACCGATAAAACTCTTGGCTCTGCATTCATCATGTGATTGCCAGCTCGTGGTTAGTGGCTTGTTGTCTGAGGCTATAAAAAGCATCGCAGCTGATCTCCCTTGCCTCTGGCCTGAATGCTGGGCCAGGGGCTCAGCCTCACTCAAGCCTCTCTCTGTCTCCAACCAGTCCCCTGAGGCACCTGTATTTTGCTTTGGACAAAATCCCCTTAAGAAGCGAAGAGATCCAAGGCCAGAAACTTTTGGAGACCATAACAACACTGCATTGGCAATATGATAAGTTCTGAAGGTGTGAAGACCCACCTCTGAAAGGAGGGCAGACCTCAGCTAGTGCCATGTGGACTGGTTTAGTGTGGTGCTTAGGGGCTCAACTGACCTGGTTTGAGCCTAAATCTGACACACTCAAGAGCAGTGTCAAATCACTCAAACTTTCAGTGACTCAGTTTCCTCATTAGTAAACTGATGATAATGATAGAAACTACCACATAAGTGGTTGTGAGGATTGCATGAGTCAACACACTCAAAGTGCCTAGGAGAATGCTAGGCATCACAGAAATGCTCAAGAAGGGCTAGCTAGTACTGTTGCTCTTTTAACATCATCTGCCTCCAACCCACCATTTTTTGCCTTGGTTTGGCTTGCCAATGTAATTAGGTTCTCCAGGGGGTGCAAAGACCAGGACTTTTCTCTGGCCTTTGAAGAAGAGGGCTTTCTCTAAGGTATCTTGGACCTAGACCTGCACCTGGAGAGCCACGTGGTGCTGAGGCTGCTTAGGGGAGGACCCCCCAGCCTCCCCTTACCCACTCTGGGCCTTTGACTCCCTCACCCTTTCCTCTGCCTCTGCCACTCCTGCTTCCCCATAACTTGGTTCCCCATGTCTCTCCATGACCTCGTCCATCACCTTAGAGGGCTCCTTGAGATAGACTTCAGAAGCAGATCCTGATATGAAGATTCAAATACAAGTGGCTATTTGGAAGATGAGTCTGGCAAATACCAGAAAGTAGGTGGGGAGTGAGAAAGGCAAGGAAAAGTGGGCGAGATGGAGAAAAGGAAGCCAATGAAGGATGTTTTATTAAGCAAGTTACCATTCTGGGCAACTGGAGCCTGATCTTTCTTGAGGAACTCAAGACATCAGTGTAGAGTATGTGCTGTTGAGATAGTCTACTTAAGGGACAAGAGAGCTTGGGCGATTTATATGCCAAATGCAGTTAGTCCTCTTTCGGGGCTGCATTAACTCTTGCTTGTAGAGGCATTAACTCTTTGGCACTTCCTGCTTCCTCTGTATGTTGGCTAAATGTGCTCCTGCAGCCAGAGTTGCAGGTGTTTGCAGACAGCAGGTTTCAGCATATAAAGGTGGGGACCTAGAGAGCATGGGAGGGGGACATTTAGAGTAATACTAGAATCCCCTCACTGCTGACTCAGAATTTGTCTCTCTCTTCTGCAATTCCAGATATGAGGTGTATGAGAGGAAAGAAAGAAAGTGAGGAGGGAATAGAGAGCAAGAGAGGAAGGGATGGAAGAGAGGAGAGAAAGAGGGAGACAGAATAAATAGGAATAGGTATATGAATCTGGGAGACCCATGTCATCTCTGTTCCATCCTTGGTCTGATCAGCTATGGCCAGGAAGGAGGGATCATGTGTTCCATGAAGGCCTCTGGGAGGGGAAGGTCCATTTGAGTGGTCAATCTTTTACATAATTTCCTGTGGGTTAGGGTGATGGAAGTAGGTTTATTCTGGCAGCTTGAGGAGAAGAGACGTGAAACCCGATAGTCGCAGACTTGCTCCTACTTTTTCCCGGCATCTGCATCACAAGCTACATTGAATTTCATTCTGCTCATCATAAAGCTGGATGAATCCTTGGGACACTGGCCATCTCAGGATAGTTATTTTACCTTAAAACAAGCCTCATCTTGGCTGTGTCATCATCATGAGAGAAGTCACACATGGCTGTGCTGTTTTCACTCTCATTAGCAAAGAAATTGAAGAGGAAGTAACAGCTTCAACCCCCTGACATTTTTCTTGCTCCAGGGTAAATCTCTGCTAGGAATGGTAGAATATCTTGATCCAACCATGCTGGAAAAAAAAAGTGAATCAGGATTTAATACTCTGGAGGCAGAATCACTTTGAAGGATACTTGGAAAGGGTTCTTCTAGAACAGTGATACTCAAATTTAAACTTGAGTGACATGGCGATCTTGCTTAGATGCAGATTCTAATTCAGTAGGTCTCAGATGGAACCAGGGAGTCTGAATTTTCTAATAAGTTCCAAGATGGTGCTGGTGATGCCAATCAAAGGACTTTGAGTGGTACAGGTCTTTAGACTTAACTGGATTCCAGTCCCAGGCCCTTAGACTTAGACTTAATTGGATTACCTTTAGACTTAGACATAACTAGATTCCATTCCCAGCTCTGCTGCTTCCTGGCTGTGGGAAGTTGGGCAAGTGACCTAACTTTCCTGAACTCCAGTTCTTTGACATTGAGACTATAGAACAGAACTCAAGATTGTTGTGCAGATGTGATGGGGGAGTACCTGCCAATGCACAGTGATCTACACTAATTATGGAGTGGTTGGGATCTTGTCATCCCACCCTTGTCCTGCTCTTGGAGCATTCCGTGGGCTCCCAACTGATTTCCGATTCTGTCCCTGGTCCCATACCTGCATGTCCACTCACTTGTTGAGTTTACAAGTGCTTCTGAGCTTGAGTTGCAAGAGCTACTTGTCCCCAGGTTGTTAGCCCAAGCAACAACTTTTTTCTTCCTGTTAATCCCCTCATTTTCTGAGCAATGAGCAGTTCCCTCTCTGTGTCTTGGTTTCCACATCTGTACAATGCTGAGTGTAGTTCAAGCCAGCTTTTCTAGGACAGTTTTTTCCTTAGAGGGGCTCAGTTACAACAGTCCCAACATTTTTTTTCTTCCTGAACTCTTTTCATTAATCTTCCTTATTCATTATCACTGACCATTTGCTGCATATCCTGCCCCACTTCCAGGCCCTATAGATGTAGGGCTGAAATATTCACATAAAATAGTGTCTCCTGGAATTGTGCAATACACAGCTTGCACAACTGCACATTGGAAGCTTGCATAACCATACACTGGAGCCTGCATAGACCTACTGCTTTGGACTAACAGTACCCAATCTCTCAGTTCCAAACTTTTCCAATCCTATATTGACTCCTAGATTTTAAAACCCCAGTATGAACGAGCCTTCTGGCTTTTCTTCGACCAAGGGAATTGGAGCTCCAGAGTGAAGCTGAGGGAGGCTGGGCTAGCACTCAAAGAAGTAAGGCATGAGTTGAATGTACATGAAGCCAGATGACAAAACCAGCACTCAGTACTGTAAGCCTTTCTTGGGCCCTACACCTCAGGCTTAATGACATGACTCAATGTTTTAGTAAATATTAGGGTTTAGTGCTCTTCAGAAAGCTGCTTGCTCAGCCTAGAAATAGCATCTTGAGTCCATTCATTTTGGACACTACATAACAAGCTCCAGTTGTTTAATAATTGTTAGTCTCTGTGGCATCCATAGCAAGAAGGCAGATCCCAGTTAGGCCTCCATCAGTTTCAGCACCTAACGCCACTTCCCTTTGATGGAATTCACTTCAGTAGCTTTGTTTCAACGTTGTTCATGTTTTGATGTTTGCGTGTCAGCACTCACATGTTAGTGCCACTCTTCTTGCCAGCAAGGAATCTGTGAGATCATCCATTTCATTTCACACTGGAGATAAATTAAGCATATTAATATAAAACCCAGAAACACATGACACTTTTCCCATCAAAGGAATACTATGTGCACACATGGGTAAGGGAAAGAAGAGTTGCAGTCTGCGAATCGAAAACTGAACCACACGCATGCCATGGCTCCCACTTTCCAGAATTGGAGCTGAAAATATGTGGGAAGTATGCCAGGGTGTTCTGAGCCTGGCTTGTACCAGCTTATGAGGGCCGATCGTGTGCATTTCTTCACAGCTCTTCCTTATTATGCTGTGTTAGTGGCTTGGAACTGGCCATGGTGAGAGCATTGTCACCATAGAAATTGGCCAATGTCACAAATCAGGGCTTTTCTTCTTTTTAGAGAGTAGTTGTTAAATATTTACCACTGCAAATGGGCCACAATTTTCCCCTTCGCATCCACAGCAGACCTCATTAATGGATTCCAGCACATTTTCCCCACTTTTGAGCACATATGAAGCTCAGGATTCTTTTCAGTACAATGAGTTGGTGTTAGCTCATGGAATAAAACTCGCTCAATAAAATTGGCTGACCTTGGTCCAATGTGTCCTGCATAAGACCTCCAAATGGTACAGAAGAGTAGATCTCAAACTTTTAAATTTTATAAACCTTTAAAATGTTAAATATTTTTGGAGCACATTAGAATAACCAACTTTTTCCTTAGCTAAGTAAGGGCATAAAGCGAGGGGCCATAAAACAACAAGAAATATCTTCCACCGTCTATTAGGAGGGATATTTTAACCACAACCCACTAGATATCAAGTATATAATCTCGGAATAAAGGAAACTCCATTAAAGTTAACAAATACCTTTTCATTTTCCTTATGTGCTGCATTTCAATGTAAAGTTTCTCTTGGAGCAGCTGCAAGTCTGTGTAGGAGTGTTTGGAGACAGCATGCTTTTAGGGTTCCGGAGATATTGCCTCAAAGCTATCCATACTCCTTACTTGTAGGGCTGCAGAGATGATTGACATAAGATGAAGCATGCAAAAATATTTTCCTGCTAGTGTAAAGAGCTTGACAAAGTTTGACAGTCTTGCCATTTTGCAGCCACTTTTTCTTCAATGTTGCCAATTTCTCTCTAGCTAGACTAGCAAGATTAGAGTACTGTTCCACATTAGTAATGAAAAACAAATTTTTTAAAACTAAATCCTAATATTTGTATAGTTTGCTTAGCAGGACTTGGATCAGTGAGATGGGTATGTTTATATTATTGGGCTATTTATAATATTAGGAATGAATTCACTGAATTACAAGAAAGGGAATGACTCATTCATTCATTCACCTGCTTATTTATTCAAAGAACATTTTTACAGCCCATGACCGGTCCTTCACTGCAGCAACTTTCCCTCCTCTCATTTTTCCTCCTGTCTGGCTCCTGCCATGTGGCAGCACAGGATATCAAACTAAAAAACAAATCTGCCCAGGTCAACCCTCTGCTTAAAATCCCCAGCAGCTCCACCTTGTTCTTTGTTCTCAAGGGGATGCTAACCTCCACTTGTGACATACAAGCCCCATCATGACTTAGTTATCACCTACCCCTCTAGTCTGAATCCTCCCTATTCTCCAGCATGCACTGTCTCCTGCAGATATAACCAGTTTATTTTTCCTCTCCTCGTTGTCTTGCTCATCTTTTTTCCTTAGCAAGGCTGCTCACTCCACTAGAATTACCCACAGCTTAGATGGGTTCACTCCTATTCTCCTTTTAACATTCAAACCAGGGATGGCGTTCTTTTGAAAGTCCTCTGAGCTCCCCTGGGGTCTATATCCCCATAATAGCACACATCTCACTATCCCTCAATTGTCCATTTGCATGTCACTCCCATTTGTCTCAGAGCTCCTTGAGGAGGCGTCATTGAATAACCTCACCTGTGTTATGGTAGCTGCTTAGACATTTGTTGAATGAGTGGGTGTACACTGAGAAGAGAAAGAGGACATCACATGAAAAGGGAATAGTCACAGTAAAGATGAGCTGGTTCAGAGGAGAATGTCATATTATGAGAAGAGGGAAACAGCCAGTGTGTCTCAGAGGAAGGGCACATGTGGCTGGATCTGGACAGGTAAGGCTGGACAGGTGGCCTGGAGTCAGTTCCTGAAGGACCTAGAATGCCATGTCTAGGAGATTGGGCTTAATCCTGAGCATCAGAGAGGCTTTAGAGGAAAGGGGTGAGAAGACAGGCGTGCTTGTTATTCTGGAAACTGGCACAGAACATAGAATAATGGGATAGGATAACTGGAGTTAGATTAACCAGTGACTCTGCTGTTGCCATGGTCCAGGCAGTGGATGGTGATGATCTAAAGTAAGGAATTGGCAACAGAGGTGGAAGGTAGGGGGCATTTAACCTAGTCTGTGCCTAGAGTGCAGGTATATTCCTGGAAGCGGCATCAAGACATTATGAACAGATGTTCCTTTGCAGGATGTGGCAGAGGAGGCAATCAGGTGTGCTGCACTAGGGAAGCCTGAGATATAAATTGGAAGCACTCTGAAAAATCATCCAAGGAGTCTGACTGTGCAGGTTAACATGTAGCTAATTTTACTGGGAACAAACAGCCGTGTTTACGTGGCGTGCATTCTCAGGGTTTGCTGAGTTGGAACATATTTTGATGTTTCCCTTTGCCCACTGCCCACTAGGAAAATGTAACTCTTATACAAGGTTGTTGTTGCTTAGAACATTTTTCATTAGAACAAATTTGTTTCAAAATTGACTGTAGATTATGTTGCATTTTGTTTGAAATAACTTCCTAAGTTAATATACGGAGCTGGATATGCAAGACTCAACATTAAACAGAAGTTAAATTACCTGCAATTATGGGCATGCTCTTCTCCATGTGAGCAGAGATGGAGTCACATAGGTAAAGAATTTTAGGGCTGGAAGTTGCTTTACAGATTACTTAGTGCAGAGATGGAAGCACAGAGAGGGAAAGGAAATTGCCCAAGGTCACACAGCAAGTTAATTGCAGAGTTGGGAATGGTTTAGGTATCCTGATGTAGCTTTTTGATGAGATTAAAAAAAATGCATGTTTCTGAATTTCCATTTCACTGGATATTCAATAGTTCTTTTTCTATGGACTAATGTTAATATACTTTTGCATCACACAGATTCCAGAACAAATCTAAGGACAAAATATGTTTGAAGATACCCAGGGCAGTGGCCAGTTCACAACATGGAAAATCCTGGAAAGAGCAGCACAGCTACTACTTTTCAATGTTGTTCAGTCGAGTAGCCTTCCCCAGTCCTACTTTTTGACCACATCTATTTTCATGAAGCTGTTTCTTTGTTTTGTTTTGTTTTTGATATGGAGTCTCACTCTGTTGCCCAGGCTGGAGTGCAATGGCACCATCTCGGCTTATTGCAACCTCCATCTCCCAGGTTCAAGCAATTCTCCTGCCTCAGGCTCCTGAGTAGCTGGGATTATAGGCATGTGCCACCATGCCCAGCTAATTTTTTTTTTTTTTTTTTTTTTTTTTTTTAGTAGAGATGGGATTTCAGCATGTTGGCCAGGCTGGTCTCAAACTCCTGACCCCATAATCTGCCCACATTGGCCTCCCAAAGTGCTGAGATTACAAGCATGAGCCACTCTGCCTGGCTGAAGCTGTTTTATTTGGCTTTGAATTACCTTGCATGAGTGAGCACTGGATGAACAGTAGGGCCAAACCCAACACTATAGTCTTCCTTACCCACTCTAGACAATCCATGGCCAGTTCAGCTGATTTTGCCTCCTAGAATATGTCTCTGGGGTATATCCTCTCCACTCCATTTCCACTGCTGCTATCCTACTCCAACCCCAATTTCATCACTCTCACTGGGACCACTGTAATAGCCTCCTATTCAATTTATCTCCCTCCCTCTTGACAAAACCTACAGGCCAGTCCCTGCACAGGAGCAAGATTTATTGTACTTATTTTTTTTTTTCCAAAATTCAAATCTAATCATGTTGACCTGTTATTCCAACCAAAATTCTCACCATGGCCTGGGCTCTGTGCAGCCCATCCCAATCTCCACCTTCCTCATTTTCCAATTCCCATCCATTCTTGGTTCCAACTCACAGATTTTCCTTCACTGCTTCATATTCACCAGGTTCCCTCTTGCAACAGAGCTTCCACATACATTGGCCTCCCTTGTCCCCAGCCCTCTAACCTCACTTTGGCTATTTAATGCCAACTCATTCTTCAGACCTCAGAAATTATTTTCTTCCTCATATAAATCTTTTACTGATTTTCAAACTAGGTCAGTTTCCCATATTATTCACCAGCACAGTATGCTGTGTTTGGTCATAGCCCTTACCAAACCTATAACTTTACAGTTACTAGTGTATTGTTTGGTTAGTGCCATACCTCTCCATCAAGATCATTAGTTCTATAAGCTGCAGGGGTCCCCAACCCTGGTGGACTGGTGCTGGTCCATGGCCTGTTAGGAACTGGGCCACACAGCAGGAGGTAAGTGGCTGGTGAGCAAGCTAGTGAAGCTTCATCTGTATTTACAGCCACTCCCCATCACTCACATTACCACCTGAGCTCCACCTCCTGTCAGATCAGCTGTGGCATTAGATTCTCACAGGAGCATGAACCCTATTGTGACCTGTGCATGTGAGGGATCTAGGGTGGATGTTTCTTGTGAGAATATAATGCCTGATGATCTGAGGTGGAACAGTTTCATCCCAAAGCCATCCCTGCAGCCCACCATCCGTGGACAAATTGTCTTCCATCAAACCAGTCCGTGGTGCCAAAAAGGCTGGGGACTGCTGATATCAGGGATCACTCTTGTTCTGTGTTGTTGATTACCATCATATCTTCAGAACCTATCACAGTGCTAGGCACTCATAAATATTGTTGAATGTGTCTCTTCATAAGATAAACCCTGGATTAAAAAGTTCCAATGACTTGGTTCTGCTGGTGATCAGAGCATATCTCAGAGTTCAAATCTGCTGATTCTGTTAGTTCCCATAAGATGTTACCAAAATGCAGGATTGTAGCCGGAGCAGTGTCTCATAAATGTACTCGGGACTCTGCAAGAATCTCTGAGATCTATGAACCTCGTGCTTTCTATTTTATAGGTGAGGTGGTACTACAGTCTTTTAATAGTACCTCCTTATGTTGATCCCCCATGTGTCTGTTCCTATGTTAGGGGCCAATGAGGTAGGCAATGGACTTGGGGAGAGGACTGTCCTGGGGTCTCATGATGAGTAATCGAGAGTGAGAGAAGCCAGAGGATGAATGCAAACCATGACTTAGGCCCAGAATGCTTATGGCTAAACAAGTCAGATATATTCTCACCTCCAGGGTGAGAATCACAGTGGAGTTGGAAACAAAGCAAAAAAAAAAAAAAAAACAACAACAACAAAAGCAAAGCCAAAAGTGTTCAAAGCAAGGCAGACTCTAGAGAAGGGTTGGGGAGAACAGCAATGGCAGAAACAAGGCAGGCACATGCATGACACTGAGTGTGGTGAAGACTGTAGGCCAGAGATGGGCATTCTTCTGTGGCATCTATGGAGGGTGGTGAGGGGGTCAGTTTGGTTTAAAAGTAGGATATCCCAGTGAACAACCTTGAGTTTCCTTCTCCTCATCAGTATTTAATTCCTATCCAACTCATCTCATTTTATTCTGGTTCTGTTCCCCAATTAGTCTCTTTCTATTTAACTAATAATTATTATTCTGAAGTCTCCTAAGCTTCTTATGAATATTATTGTTTATAAAACAATATATTGGTTCTTACCTCAAAGTACTCGCACTCCCTTTGTGGAGGTAAAGTAGTGCATAGAATAATTCTTTAAAAAAAAATTTCTTTCCATACTGAGGAAAATGCTAAGCTAGCCATTTTTACTGCAAACTTGAAGACGAGAGGGTGAAATATTGAAATGCAATAAAAAACCAAACTCCCTTAGTTACTTAAGCAGCCAATCATTTGCCAGAGTCTTGGAGGCATTCCACTAGTTATGAATGAGAAGGTAGAATTCTCAGAATAAAACTAGATGGCCATTCACCCTCTGCAAAGGTCAGATGTGAAGCCATGTAAGAGGCTCCATCCTAAATCCATTTCGTGTGTAGGCGCTGAGATGCAATGCCCTGTCCAGAGCACCCAGCAGCTATGGCAGTACCTTGAGTCTCCTCACCTGTGTCAGTTTCTCTCACGCTGTGTCTGCTTTCAGATCCTTGCTTCCAGAATGCAGTGGTCAGGAAAAGCAGGAGATGGTGGTGACATTTTGTATACCAGCATGGATGGTTCTTCAAAACAGAGCGGTGTAGGTGGGGAATAGCCACTTCCTGCTGGGATTTAGTCTAGTAGGCATGGACATAGATTAGAAGAGAAGCGTGTTAATGCTTTCTGCAAGTGTTCCCATGCAGAACAGCTGAGGATAAACCATACACCTTAGCTACATGAGGACCTACGTTCTCTGGTGGCTATAATTCTCCAATTACATTTTCCAATTATATTATATATATTCTCCAATTATATCCCCTATAGTGGTTGTAATTTTTTAAAAGACTCACAGTTTTATTCTGTGCTACTTACAACCTTTGAAAACCTTTGCAATAGATAAATGCCTTCTAGACACTGAAAATCAGCCCAGTAGTTAAATACTTAAACATTTCTTCCAGCTTGAGATCCAGGAGAGATGACTTTTCTAGCATCCATTGAGGGGGCCAAGAGTAATTTAATTAACCCATTTGCTACCCACACTGGTCTGTCTGGTACATGACATGGCAGCCATTCAGAAAGTACTGAAGTCAATGTTTTAATGAATAAATGAACAAACAGAACTTCTCACAATAAAAGCTATACTTTCCATTTAATAATCCCTGTAAACATTGTTTCATTATTTTCTTTCTTTGCTGAGGAATCATTCTTATCAACATACACATGTGACCTAATATCTTCCGTCTTAACAAAAAAAAGGGCAAAAGCAACCTTGACCCATTGACATCATCCACTTTCCTGTTCCTTTCATTCAAATTGTCTCAGAATTTGCCTCTGTGGTCTGAACTTTCCCACCTTCCGTTCTCTACTCAGCTTCCTCCAAGGGCGATTGGTCCCCTTCTGACCTCCTAGCTTTTGAGGTCACCAAATAGCTCCATGCAACTAATTCCAACAAATCTCTCTTTCTGCTTCCTCTTGATCACTAAGTAGCATTTGGCAGAGTTGCCCACACTTTTATACTTGAAACCCTTTCTTTTCTTGGCCTCTGTGACTTCATGTGCCCATGACATCAACATTTTAATATCCAGATCTGCTATTTCTAAATATCTTTTCAACATTTTTATTTGTTTGACTGATTTGCATTTGGAACTTAACATGTTGAGAATAGAACTCTTGAGTATCCACTCCAGACCTCCAGATGCCCATCTTCCCCATCTCAGTAAATGTCACCCTGGTGTTCAAGCTAAAAACACCCAGATTCCTCTCCTCCTTTTCTCCCATGTCCCATTCATTCTTTCAAGGATTTCTATTGTATTTGTAATAAAATACAAACTACTTGCTATGGATTAGATCAACAAATAGACTATGGGGGCAGAGACACAAGTTTGGCAAACACGTGTCACTCTATTTCTCGATTTCTCCCTTGCCCATAGCAGGGATTTGTTGTTAATGTAGATTTCCCTCTAAAGCAAGATGAAACCACCCCAGCTTTTCTAACTTGATGCTCCAGGAAGCCAGTAAAATCAGGTAGGCTTGGCATAGGAGAGACAGAACAATTAGGTGTGACTGACTGGATGAGCCCAAGGGAATATCTCAATCAGAGCTTGAGTGATAGGGTAGGTGATGGTGGATCTAGAGGGGTCAGGGTCTTAACTGGCCCCATGGTTTTAAGGTCTGAGATTCAGATCACTGGGTACACAGTCCTCTCCAGATCCCCATGTTGGGTTCTTAAGATGTTCCTGTTGCATTACCAGCAGACCTGGCTTTTGCTGTCTCTAAGACTGGGAGCATTAGAGTTTTTATCCCAGCAGGTAGAGTAGACACTAGATGGGAGGGAAATGAAGTAGACACTCCCTGCCTTGGTCTGTTGGGCTGCTACAACCAGATACCATAGACTGGTTGGCTTATAACAACAGAAATTTATTTCTTATAGTTCTAGAGGCTGGGAAGTCAAAGATCAAGGCACTGGCAGATTCAGTGTCTGGTGAGGGCCTCTTCTTCAGAGACAGCTATCATCTCACTCTAACCTCATGAAGCAGAAGGGGTGAGGGGTCTTTCTCAGTCTTCTTTTATAAGCTCAATAATTCCATTCATCAGTGTCCCACCCTCATGACCTAATCACTGCCCAAAGGCCCCACCTCTTAATACCGTCACTTTGAGGGTAAGAATTTCAATATAGACATTTTACGGGGACATAGACATTCAGACCACATCACTCCAAAATTCCATTCACCATTTACTCTGTGTACTCACCAATGCTTGATGCATAAAGGAGGTACCCTGGGGTTTTTGTAATTTCCTGTCTACATTTTGACCTCTATGAAAGCTTTTGTGTGTTTAACTTGGCTCCAACACTGAGCCCCGATCCTCTGCAAATCACCATACATCAGCAGCACATGCTCACTCTTGCAAGGAAGACTGACAAGGACTTGTCATAACTCAGTGTCCTCCTTCTGTTGTGGCCAATGCTCCCTGCTGGGAGATTTGAACATCTTAGCAGTTGAAATAACAAAATGAAATGGTGTAAATGAATGTGCTATTGCAAATGCCCCACTCCTTTAATTTAGGATTTGAGATCACATCTCACTCAATTCTGCCAAGTCACAGAGTGATTTGTGATAACACATTCTGGTGATGATTTAGCAGAACCAAAATGATATTTGAATAGAGCTGCAGAGACGTCAGAGCTAAAGGACTCCCACAGGGGACTTTATGAAATAGAACCGTTCATTTACTTATTACCCTTCGGAACAGTGGACCTGACCTCACCTTTGCTCTGTCCCTTTAAGGTTGACGGGCTGGTCCCTCCTTTTCTCCATTGCTTCAGGCCTCTCTGAAATAATCACAGTAATGATTACAGAGGTTTGCATTTATTGATTACATATACAGGGCAGATCATATGCTTACATGCTTCATCTCATTTTAGATACTTAATACAACAACCCTAAATGGCTATAGTAGCTGTTAATTACTTTATAGAGGAAAAAACAGAATTTCTGAGAGGTTAACTGGCTTCCTTGAGGTTAGCTGTGGTGGTGGAGCTGGATTTAACCCTACATCTGTCAAATTCCCAGTGGTCATAGGAAGAGTTGTTGAGATGATGAGGAATATAGAAAGCGCCCTGTAGAGAATGGGTAGAAGACTGAGGATTTTTACCTTGAGGAAGAGGCAGCATGAGCCTGGTCGAGGGGTGCTATGTTTCTGCGTGGGTCCCTGGGACAGAAGGGCAGATTTCAGTTCAATAGAATGAAGGAGTTTTCTGATGAGATGGGTGGATCCCTCTTACTGGAGCTGAACAAAACTGTGCCATCTGTGCCAAGGGTGCCAGGGAGGTTGGATTACACAGTAGACAGGATTGCTTCCAACTCTTAAATTCTATGATTCGGTTCCATGCCATAGTTCTATTCCTGAGGTCCAAAAATATCTGGATGCAACTGTACCATCATGTGGAAATTGATTTTTTCACATCTTACACATTGTTTCCGTCATGGTGAGATTACAATACTACTCTTGCTGCTGATGTTGCCAACAGGCACCCTTAATTGTGTTTGCAATGGTAGCTGAAAGGGATTGGATAATGAATTTAAAATCTTTAGGTCTTTCCCTAAGAATCCTGGTAACCATGGGTATGCTCCCAAATTTGAGCTCCATCATTTTCTCCCTTTCTTTTAGCATAACAGTTATGAGCTTGAACATTTGAATATGATAGAACTGGTTTAAGTCCTGGCTCTTGCCACTTACCAGCTTTGTGAATGCTGGCAAGTCATTTTGTTTCTCTGAACCTGTTTTCTTACCTATAAAATGAAGTTTGCAATACCTATTCCATGGGTTTTTCTACAGATAGAATTATACAATGCAAAGAAAGCATTTGACCTAGTGGCACATAGTACTTACAAAATGCTACTTATAATGATTTATTCTATGTCAGTCACTATGCAATACATGTTACATTATTATTCATGGTGCTTACAGCCACATAAGTATTATCTATATTTAAACAAATGATCCATAGGCTAAGAGATGTTAAGCCAGTAGCCTAAGTTCACCCAGCTCAAAGAGTGTCTTTCAATCTCCATTATCTCAGGTTCAGCTCCCTTGTGTTGCCTGACAGAGTGTGCCTTTCCTGGCAATGCTGCCCATCTCAGGCTGGAGATCTCTCACACATGCCACATACAGAGGAGATACCCAACAAATGCATTTTGACTGAATGGACAAGGACCAGAACCTTGTCATCTCCATCTCTGTTTTCTCTGTAGCAGATCAGGCATCCCTTCCCCTTCTCTGGGCCACAGTCTCCTTGCATGTAGCAGAAGAGGGTTTGGACCAAAAAGATTCTCCTTTTGCCTAATTAACAGGTTCTAGAATAGCGTGAAGCACATAGTAGGTATCCTACATATGACTCTTACTAGTAAGGCTGGGACTGGGGTGAGGCCAGCAATATGCCTAGGTTACAGATTTGAGAAGGCACATGACCTGAGGGTGGTGTAAGTGCAGGCTGGGGCTCTGAGAGCGTGTCCTCCTCAAATCTTGTGCCCAAGGCACCTCTCCTCTCTCCATCATCTCAGCCCTGCTCCACAGGGTGGGTGAAAGAATTAATGACTTAGTGGCCAAAAACAGATTTATTTTTTTTTCTCTTTTTAAACACTAGGGATGTGAGCAATGATATTTTTAATAAGAATTGGCTGATACTTTGAATAGCTCTGCTCAAAAATACATGCTTGAAAAGGGCTATTATTCATCTAGTTATATATTTTAGGCTTCTGGGGGAAATCAGTAGGGGTACCAGGGTTGTAAGAAATAGAAGAGATGTAAAAGGGAAAAGATGAAGTTACTGAACAACCATTAGGCTAGCCAAGGAAATAATTTCCAATGAGATGGTCATTATTTGTACAAGCACTCCCTCCCCAAGAAGAGCAGATCAACAGAATTTTCACACTTACTTCTTTGGCTTAATTGTCTATTTGTTTCAAAATGAAAGCTAATTAAAAGATTATTTTCATATGCTTTAATCACACTACAGCTAACTGTTGGAAAATTTGCAATTAATTGATGCAACAGTTGACATAAGAATGCGTTTTTAAAAAAGTAACATCACAATTTGAATATACAGAGTGAAGCAATTAGTCCTTCATTAGGTCTGAGTTATTTCAAATGCTTTGAAATACTAGTGTGTTTAATGTTTAATCAGCAAGGAAATATATCTGGCAATGGTGCTAGCTCCAGTATTATGAATTAAATATAGCCCCTTTGGGAGAGGGGAGGGTTCAGGAAGAAAAATGGCAGCCTCCCCAGGCCTGGCTGCAGGCACATTCCTCCTTCCACTGGGCTCCAGTACAGTGAAGCTGTTCTGAATGCATCCATGCTTGTCACTTCACAAGAATGGCTGTGCATGCTGCAGTGGGTTGTGGGGGGATAGAGCCCATAGGGAAGGACAGCCCCTGAGTCTAGAGCCGCCTACTGGAGAGGTGATGAGGAGGGGATGTCAGCAGCCACAGCAGAAGATGAGAGAGGGACTGGGGGTTGGCAGGTGGACTGCAGTACTAGTGGTGCCCAACACTCTAGTCAGAGTATGTTGCAAGAGCCTTTGGCAGGGGCATGGAGGTTAGGTGGAGAGCATCTTTCCAACAACAACAGGACTTGGCAAGGGGGCACCACCTGGCAATAAGGCTTCAGAAGGACACAGACATTAAGGCACTGATTGGCAGACAATGACCATGGCTTTAGTCCACAGCTGAATCAAAAGGACCTGCCCAAACTGGCAATAAGAGGCTCCTTCCCTGGAGTATCCATACGGCCATCAGGCACAACACATGTCACGACCAGAGGTCCCATTCCCTCTGGATCAAGGAAAACATACCAAAAGGCTGTAAGTTTTTATCTTCTGAAGATATGCACATAATAAACAGACTTTTCTATCCAGGCTGCACACTGAGTTCTCTACATACATTTTCTTATTTAGTTCTCATAGCAGCCCAGTGAAGTAAGCATGGATATAATCCCCATGCTATATGTAAGAAACTGAGGCACAGAGAGCTTAAGCAACCAGTTAACTGGAGCTGTTATTAATACTAACGCTTACCTCCTTGGCTTGTAGGGGAAATAAAACAGTATTACCTATGGTCAAAAGGAAAGTGTGGCTTATACAGGTTAGAATACCTGCCCAAAGGCACACACATACATTTGGTAAGTGGCTGAACCAATGTTTGAGCTCAAGTCTTTCTGACTCCAAATTCATGCAAGTCTCAGCACATGGGTATATGTGTTTGTGCGTGTGCTGTGCACATCCAAACACAAAGAAGCAGCCCTCTTGGGCACCCTGCTATCACAGGAGGCTCACTCCATGTCATCAATCAAGACAGCAGAATCGTGGAAACAAATGTAGCTTCCAGGAGGCCCCTGGTTATGTTCTCTCTTCTTAGCAAAACAAGGATTCTTCAACTCAGAAATTTAAAAATATCAAAGCCTGAGACTGGGTCAATGGCAGCAAAACAAATTCCAGACCTCCTGTCTGCAGATATATCCTAGGGTCAGACACGATGGTCCTGGGGAATGCAGGACTGGGGGAAGCTGGCAGTGACCCTGGCTCTGTCTCCATTTCTAAAACTTGTATTGAAAGTGAGTAATGAAATATCTCTGGGTCTTTCCTTTTCTTTTCCTTTTCCTTTCCTTCCTTCCTGTCTCTCTCTTTCTCTCTCTCCTTCCTCTCTCTCCTTCCTTCTTCCTTCCTTCCTTCCTTCCTTCCTTCCTTCCTTCCTTCCTTCCTTCCTTCCTTCCTTCCTTCTTTCTCTACAGGGTCTCAATCTAGTCAGAGGATGTTGCAAGAGCCTTTGGCAGGGGCATGGAGGTTAGGTGGAGAGCATCTTTCTAACAACAACAGAACTTGGCTAGAGTTCTCATAGGCTAGAGTGCAGTGGTGCGATCAAAGTTCACTGCAGCCTTGACCTCCTGGGCTCAAGGTATCCTCCTGCCTCAGCCTACTGAGTAGCTAGGACTACAGGCATGTGCCACCATGCCCAGTTAAGTTTTCTATTTTTTGTAGAGATGGGGTCTCACTATGTTGCCTAGGCTGGTCTTGAACTCCTGGGCTCAAACGGTCCTTCCACCTCAGCCTCCCAATGTGTTGGGATTACAGACTTGAGCCAGTGCGCCTGGCCCTGCCTGTCTTTCCTGACGTGAGCCAAGGCCCTATCTCCTCTGTGCCTGCCCTCTGTGTGCTCCATCCCCAGTGGAGACTTGAATCTAAAGTGTGGTCCTTCCACCCATAGGGAGCTGGGAGATTTGTCAGCAGGGAATGAGAAAAGCCAGTGTATTCCACAGATCAGAATTAGAGTATGTCTGTGGTGGGGGTGGGGGACAAAAGCCTCACCAAATGAAGGAAGTTGCTTTCTTTTTCTTCAACAGCCACTTACACTTATTTATTTATATTCTCTCTCTCTCTTTTTTTTTTTTTTTTTTTTTTTTTTACAAATGAGTGATAATGCATATATCCTGAATTAACTCATACAAATAAATGCAGTTGAAAATAACAAAATACATTACCAAGGGAGCTGGGGCAGGGATTAGAATCTGTAAGAGCACAAATTCTGTACCATTGCAAGTTGCTGCCGAAATAGCACTGAGAGTCCCAGAGGCCAAGGCTAAGAGTGAAACAAGTTGAATTTCCCAGCCCATAGTGGATGCATGACACAATCAAACTGGAATCAACCTTTCCTGATACAGAAGAGGAAATGCTGCCATGGATTCACCAAAAGGAGCCCTTCAAGAGGCATCTCAGGAATTTCAACAGGCTGTTTCCTTTGGGGTCCCACAATGTGGGCTGATGGGATTCCACTGAAGCTTATTTTATTTCTAGAAATTCTAAGGGCAGCAGAGCAAAGTAACATGACCGAGGCTTGCAGAATTCTCACCATCTGGCTTGATCACGGAAAAAAAAAAAATACGCAGAAGTGATGGCTTTTGTTCTTTCAAGGGATAAGCATCCTTTTTTAAAAAGCTGATTTCTTATATGCAACTCCAGTACCTACTACGCAACAGATCAGACCTCCCATTCTCTGCGTTGGGGTAGAGATAGGGAATTGGTTTCTAGGGAACCTCAGGGATACTGTCGGGAATTCCAGGGCTCTGGGGAAGGTAATCTGAAAAACTGCTGATCTAAAGGAGTGATGGACAACATGTCCTTCAGGCAATACTCTATAAATATTATTTCTCACAGTTGGGGTTTTGACTGGGATTGGAAGGTAGCATATTCTGCTGGAGATTTGCCAGGTGGATGTTTTGTGCTGCTGATTACAGGTGATTTAGAAAACACTGACAAGCAGTAAAGGGTCCAATTCTCCAGGCTCACATAGTCTCCAGTCCCAGGTCTCACAGGAGCCTGCCTTTGAATATTCAAGGCCCTGAACATGGGCTCACAGGCCATATCACCCCCACATTGGCCCTGGCGGGAAGTATATTCAGTCTGACAAAAATCTCTCAGGACCATGTTGCACTAGATCTTTTTAATGCTTCTCCTGGAGATTCAGTTACACGTAGCCTTGCACCTCCTCTGTGCCAGCCACTGAGATGGGTGGTGGGAGATGCTCATGGGAAGGAAGGGGGATGCATGCCTTTAGGGGGCTCACCATTAGGTAGGTGAGGCCAGCATACCCACCTGTGTGATATCCCATGTAAAGGAGGGCCCAGCAAGTGTGATACAAGGGATACAGACTTTGTGACAGTGGAGCAATGGGAAGATCTACTCCCTACCATTTTCCTATTTTCTGCCCCAGAAGCTGAATTGTATGAGTGACATCAATGGGTTCATTTGCCTGCTGCTTCCAACTGGGTCCAGCCAATGTGGAGCCACACAAAGAGATTGGAGGGAGGTCAGAGAATGCAAATCATCCATCTCATCATTGTCAATAAACCATGCTAACAAACTCGTGCAAACCAGCTCCAATTTCCTTGGGCTGATAGTTACAAAACAACATTATTAATCACTACATTTCATGGCTTGACTAAGGGTCAATGTCATCCTGGTACTTCATCAAAATAGCTTGGGTCAATTCTATATTTCAGGAATTAATTTTCATAGCCAAGGATGAAGTCAGAGTATTTATCCCCTAACAATCTCCCTGCAAAGTCACCTCTTGGCTGGCTGTGTTCTTTGACTGAAGACCATGGCTCCTCCTGAGGAAGCTGACTCTCCATGCCTCTCATTCCCTGGTTCCTGGTAACTACTCCTGCCTCTTTGCCTTTTGGTCCTGGGGGTGGTAGAGTCCTGCTTCTGCCAAGCCCCAGATATTTTCTTATCCCTTTAGTATCCTCTACCCACATTTTCCTACCCAGCCCTTCAGAAAGAATCTTTTTGAGTCACTCTATTTTCAGTGTGTGATTTCTTACATTTTGGGATCTAGACTGATTCAAGGAGGAATAGGTCAATTCCAAAAATAAGGAAAGCAGTTTTCAAGGGTTGGGTCTTAACTGACAGTGGGATATAAGTAGGGAGAGACAGAGCCAATGCTCAGTGGTATGTCTGGTTGGTATCACTTTAATTTACAGAATCCTACTTAACTCTCCCAGTAGCCTCATGGACAGGAGTGCTCCATAGGATAACAGCCACGCTTGGGGAGGTCTTCTAAGAGTATACATTCTGTGTGGCAGAGAGGGATTCTAACTCTGTTCAGCCCACCTCCACGGGTAAACTATCTGTTGCCCCATATTTCCTCTTGTGAAATACGTAAGTCAAAGCCCAAACAATAGGGTGGGATGGAGGGAGCAGGAAGACCTGAGAAGAAAGGAAGATGCTTTAGGGACACCTTGGTTGGTAGAGGTGACCTTGGCAAGTTCTATATCTTGGAAGCCTAGATCATGTTTGGGCTCAGAAACCAATACCCCAAAGTGTAGCTCTTTGACATGCTGAAATGAAGAAGCCTCAAAGTCTCTCTTACCTTTCCAAAACCCTGCACCACTGTCTCTCCCAAAGCACAGGATGAAGTTGAAGTTCCTTTGCCTGCCTAAGACCCAGACCCACCAAAAGGAACAATTGTTTTTTCTTCACCTCTCTGTAATACCAAGAATGTAACCACACCTGAACAGACCCTTTCATGAAATAATATCTGTTTCTTGGGCTCATTCAAATTCCCAAGAAAACTGTTTACAAATTAATCCTGTTCCAGGATCCATTAATCTCCTTACTGATCCTTTATTGCCCCTTAACAGAATTCCTCTTGTCTCCCTCCCATAACCTGTTTTGCCAGGATGGTTTATAAGCTTCTGAACCCCGTTGTGGGGGTGAGGGGAGGTGATCACCTGTGGTTCTCCCCGTATACATATTAATATATTTGTGTACCTGTAAATGACTTGCATAGTGGTAAAGTCTGAAATTTTAATGCACTTGTCACCTGAGTAGTGTACATTGTACCCATATGTAGTTTTTTATCTTTTATCTCCCTCCCATCCTTTTCCCTTCTGAATCTCCAATGCCCATTATACCAGCAGTCCCTAACCTTTTTGGCATCAGGGACCAGTGTCATGGAAGACAATTTTCCCACAGAACCAGGGCTGGGAATGGATGCTATCAGGATGAAACTATTTCACCTCAGATCATCAGGCATTAGATTCTCATAGGAGCCCACAACCTAGATCCCTTGCATGCACAGTTCACAACAGGGTTTGGGCTCCTATGAGATTCTAATGCTGCCACTGATCTGACAGGAGGCAGAGCCCAGGTGGTAATGCTCACTGGCTGCTCACCTCCTGCGGTACAGCCCAGTTCCTAACAGGCCACAGACTGGTACCAATCTGTGGCCAAAGGGTTGGGGATCCCTGCATTATACCACTCTATATGCCTTTGCATACCTATAGTTTAGCTTCCACTTGTGAGAACATACAATATTTGGTTTTCCATTCCTGAGTTACTTCATTTAGAATAATGGCCTCCAGTTCCATCCAAGTTGCTGCAAAATACATTATTTTGTTCTTTTTATGGCTGATTAGTATTCCATGGTGGAGATATACCACGTTTTCTTTATCTACTCGGTGGTTGCTGGACACTTAGGTTGGTTCCATGTTTTTGTAATTGTGAATTGTGCTGTGATAAATGTGTGTGTACAGGTGTCTTTTTGATATCATGACTTCTTTTTCTTTGAGTAGATACCCTGTAGTAGGATGGCTTGATAGAGTGTCAGATCTACTTTTAGCTCCTTGAGAAATGCCTTTTCTCTTATTAGTCTGCTGTTTGTGAGTTGGTTTTTCAGTGAGACTTTAAGAGGGCAAAGGAAAAGTTTAGCTCCTACAGTCATAATTGTTGAGAGGCGGTACAGCAATGTGGATTTGGGACTTCAAGCCCCAGAAATGTTTTGTAAGTAAGAAGTCCTGCTACCTTTCATAGCCTGGGGTTCCTCAGCCCTCACCTGGGGATAACAATTGAGTGTATTTCAGAGGGTTGTGGTGAGAATTAAATAAGAAAAGGTGTGTACAGTATTTGGCACAGTCTCTGATTCATATTTGTCATTCAATAAATACTGGTGATTATTACTGTTGACAAGCAAGAGGTAACAGGTGTGTGGCTGTTAAGACAGAGAGGAGAGATCATAGCAATAAGATTTTATGGCATGAGAAGTCTCAGACCAGAATGTGACTGACTGCCAGAGCTGGAAGGATACCTAATTGATCCCTTTCTCTAAATTTCTTCATGTTCTAATGAGTAAACTGAAGCCAGAGTGGAGCCTCCCATAGAAATCTTTCCCTTGATTTCCTCACCTCAAGGGAAGTGATGACTCTCAAGGCTTGTTAATGTTATTTTGCAAAATATTTAAGGAAATGGTGTCAATTAATCATGCCAGTTTCATTCTTCGAGGGGAAAGAACAATTGTTGATTTTACACTGGTTTAGTAATAAACCCAGAGACACATAGCTCACAGAGGTAGAGGCAGGGCTAATTAAGACGACTTTTCTGATCTCCAAGTTTATATGCTCTGCTCTATGTCATACTCTTTCAGCTGTTTCTCAGCTGAAATTAAGAAATGTGGCTTCAAACACAGCCACTTGCTTCACACACTCCTACTTCCTTGCTCCAAGAAACCCTGTCTTTGTGGCTAACTCATACAGTGTTGGTTGTTAAAAAAATGCCAAGGGACAAGAAAACAGAGTCTGAAATGTTTCATCTGGAAAAACAAACTCACATACTGGCGAACAAGGGGACAATTAGTTTCTGTTTGGGCTGAAGCCAGAGGGGTATTTGTGTCATGTAAGTGGAAGTCTGTAGAATTTAATAGGATTATGGTAGAGTAAGAAAGTCCATTCGGAGGTGGGGAAAAACAATAAAAAAACAGAGAAGCAAAACATGCCAATATACATTTTTTATCAACACTAAAAATAAAAAAAATAAAAATAAAAGAATCCAATCTAGGAGTAACCTGGTAGGGGAAAGAACATCACTGCCACAAACAACAATTGATTGTAATATTAACAAACTACCATTAACTGTGTCTCATTTTAAGCATTCCACACACGTGATCTCATTTAATCCTTGCAGGGCTTCAAAGTCCGTATTATTTAAATGGACTTTATAAAAGTATGGACTTTATAAAGTATGGACTTTATAAATATACAAAGTCCATATTTCTGCTTTGGTGGTTAAACACACTAGGGCTAAGAGGGGCTGAATATCTTATGCAAAATCACAAAAGTAGAAAATGGTGGCAGTGGAATTTGAGCCTCTGTCTGACACCTCTTTCTCAATTCTGCCTCTTTTGCAATGCCCTAGGAGTGAGGTAGGACCCAGAAACTCAGCTGATACATGAAGAGTGACATTGCCAGTGTGGGCATCTGAGCAGGTCAAAAGGCTAGGTCAAAGTCTGTGGTTAATCCAGGATCCGAAATCAAGTATATCCGTAAAATAAGACTGATGAGAAGACAGGACCCTGCGTATCCAGTGTAATTCTAATGGAAATAGGTTTCCTCTTCCCCTAAAAGTTGTAAACAGTGCCTTCTGAAGCGTGGCTTCCCTCAGGCAGCATCTGCAGGGTCATTTTTCTAATTCTTCTTCCTGCCCCAGATGACCAGCAAAAACTGGCCTCAATATGGGCATGCTGATCTATTGACTGACTGATTGATTGATTAATTGGTATCTTTGTGCCTCTATGACTTGGGGCTCCCAGCTGTAGTTGGGAATTGATTTTAATCTTCACAGGTTAAAAACAAAAGCTATCAAATCCCTTACAGGAGATGGTGATGAGAGACAATCTTATTAAAGAGAAACTGACAATTTATCATCTCCCAACAGCCCGAGGCCCAATTTTTTGTTCATTCTTGCCAGGATCTCAGCATCTTGTTCAATATCTAATTTATTTGGAGTTTTATCGAGAGAGGAGCATCTTCTGCAATGCTTGTCTCCAATTTTCAATGCGTAGTTAATGCCCCCGCCCTCCAAAAAGGAGCTCACAGCAGAGGACTCGGTGGGCACACAGGGTTTAGTCTACGTAATGGGCTACATACATGTTGTCTCTGAACCCGGGGCCATGACAATTTTCTTCCAAACCCAATTGCTTACGTTTCTATTTTTTTTTTTTCCTGACAAGACATTTCTTTGTTTCTGTGTTGTCACCTTGGTTTTAAGGTTTTTCTCTTTCCCCTGCCAAGTACTGAATTTTTTTTTAAGCAAAACTTATCATTTAAATGCATTTCACAAGCTAATTAAACCCTCAAGCAGCACATATAAATTAGACCCCCTGGCTAATGGAAATGCCCACCTCATCTGGACTGGCTAGGAGTTTGTCTCATTCAGCATTTAGCACATGACAGACAGTTCTCCAGGAAGGAGGCTACTGGGTACTCAGGTTAGTACATGGGATTGGTTATTACCTGGCCACCATGATTGGTTTTGGGGAGGGTGCAAGATCTAAGTGTGGGCTACCTATCAAAACCATCCTTGGGCTTGGTATATGAGCTCTGAGAGCGGTTTTTATTTCCACCAGATTTGCTAATGTGGGTGGGTAAGAGCAAGCCTTTCCCATCTTTCCAGGCACGGGGTGAGAGAGTGCTTAAGAAAGAAGAATGGGAAGGCAAATCTCACAGATGGAGAGGTGGTCATGTCTGCAATGAAATTCCTCAGTCCCTCATTCATAAGACTCAGTGAATTCCTTCTTCACTCTAAGCTGGCTTAAGTTGTATTTCTGCCATTTACTGCTAAGAGCTTTGAACAACGCAGGTAGGTTCATTTTCTGCCTTCTACAAGTAGCTACACTGAGACTCAGAGAGGTTAAAAGACTTGAGAATTAAACAAATGGTAATTGGCAAAGCAAGCTTTGAGCCAGCACCAAATGATCAGTCATGTCCCCCTGTCCCCTCCCAGGGTGAGTAGGAGATCTTCCTGTTTTCCATTATTCCCTTGACTTACTTTATAATCATACTTCCTTATTTTCTAATGTTTTCTAATTATAAAATTAATGCGTACTCATTGTGGATGTTACAGAGAAGCATAAAGAAGACAATAAATTTACTCACAATCTTGCCACTTGGAGGAAAACAGTGTTAAAATGGTATGCTATTTTCTCTCCAGGCATAAGAAACCTAAATGTTCACTGAAGTCATCTGGTGCCTTAATGAATAGATAAAATTGGCTCCAACCACCATTCCATGGCCTGCATGAAGTCCCGTGTCAGAGGATTGAGTCCCAGCTCTGTCCTATAAGAGATGCGTGATCTTGGGCAGGTTATTTAAGTTCCTTGAGTCATTTTGTTATCTGTCCACTGAAGTTAATGATCTCCTTCTAGCTTGAAGGGTATGTGAGAACCAAATGAAACAAATCAACAAATACTCTGAAAAGTATAAATTGTGGTGCAAATAAGTATAATAATAATGGTCTACAAACATTTTTCTTTCTTTCTAGTCACAAAAACATTTTATTAAAAAATTCCTATTTGGAATCCTAGTACATAAAATAGACAAAGAGGGGCTTCTCTGATTAACTCAGAGCCATTCCTATCCCAGCTCAGTTGGGCTATGAGTGCCTTCACTTAAAACCTAGGACTTAGAGGAGCTATATGAAGACCCTGCCCTCTTATAGACAATTTCCAAAGTGCTTTAAGAAACCCAAGGGAAGATGGCCAAGGAGACTATACAGGCCTAAAAATTGGGGGAGTAGACTATGTGGTAGAGAAAATCCCAATACATTGACGACTGTGAATTGTAAATGAACAATAACCCCACCCAGCACCCATCCTTTGAAGACGACACTGAGGAAGATGAAATTCTAATTCTGGAGATTCCTTGGCCATTGCTGTGTGCAATCAAGTTCTTTTCCTGTTACCTCCCTTCCTCTAATCACTTGCCTAGATGTGCTGGGACAAAGCCAAATACTAAGACTGCTAACCCTATGCACACACACACTCAAAGACACTTCCCTGGACTCTGGGAGTTATCCAAACAATATGTGTGCTGGGTACTTTGCCAAATGCTGGGAATATAGTGGTGGACAAAACCAGTCATAGTTCCATTCTCTCCCTATTCTCTGAAGGACAGCTAGGGAGTTAGACACACACCAAATAATCCTAAAAATTAATATAAAATTGTAGTCTTCTATATGCCAGATGAACCCAGTCTGGGAGATCAGAAGGAATATGGTGAAGTTGTGCCACTTCAGCTATGATCTGAAGTTAACAAGCATCCTTTACCAAATAAGAAAGACGTTCAAAGGCCATAAGGGGGATGGGGATTAGTATCCTCCAAGATCTGAAAGAAAGCCTATGTGTGTTCTGAGTGTGAGACAAGCCTGGGAAGGCAGACAGGGACCAGGACAAGCAAGTTCTTGTGGGTCATGCCAAAGATTTTGCTCTCTATCTTAGGAGTCATGGGAAGCCAGAAACTGTGGAACCTATTCATTTGAGAGATAATGGAAGGGAAAGAGGTGGGGAGATGGAGAAAATTAGATGCATTTGGGAGTTATTGAGATAGCAAAATCAAATGGACTGGTTAGGGTAGATTAGTAGGGTGTACTAGTTCCCTATTGCTGCTGTAACCAATTGCTACAGACTCATGGCTTCAACAGCAATGTATTATCTTACAGTTCTGGTGGTCAGAAGTCAGGAATGAGTCTTACAGGGCTGAAAATAAAAGTGTTGACAGGACTAGTTCCTTCTGGAAGCTCCAAGGGAGACTCCATCGCTTGCTTCTTCCAGCATCCAGTGGCTGCTGACATTTTTTGGCTTGTGGCTGCACTGCTCTAATCTCTGCTTCTGCCACCACATGGCCTTCTCCTCTTCTACCATCAAATCTTCCTCTGCCTCCCTCTCATAAGGGATCCTGTGATTACATTTAGGATCTACCCTGATAATCTGGGATAACCTCTCCATCTCAAGAACCTTAAGTTAATCATATCTTTAATGTTCTCTTCTGCCAATAGAGTAACATCACAGGTTTCCTAGATTAGGGCCTGGACATCTTTGGGGGCCATTATTCATTCTACCTTATAAGACAAGGAGGGAAAGAGATCACAGATATTGCCTGGGATTCTGGTTTGCAACTTGGATGGATGGTGCTGAGATGGAGTTGGGGGTCACAAGATGAACTCAGTTTTGATTCTGCTAAGTTTGAGGTGCCTCTGAGGCACCTAAGAACAGTGGTCTATCAGGCAACTTGGAAATAGAGATCTGGAGTCCAGAAGAAGGGGCTAGAGATATAACTTTGAGAGTCACCATAGTAGAGTATAAGTAATGCTGTGGCATGGATGAGATTGCCCAGGGAAAGAATACAAAACAAGAGAGAGAAGGGCCCATGACAAAGCCCTGAAGGACACTTACAAAGGAGGAGATTGATGAAGTCACGACAATTTTCAAAGAGGATCCAGAAAGGCAGGAGGAAAACCAGAAATGTTCTGGCTCAGAAGTCAAGGAGGAGGTGATTTCAAGGAGAAGGAAGTAGCAATCCTGTCCAAAATGCCTGAAGGCTCAAGCTGACGATTGAACATGTCCATAAAATTTATTGTATGAACTTCAATGACAGAATGATGGGAGCAGAAGCCAGGTTAGGTTGGAGCAGGTTAAGAGGTCAATGGAGAGGAAGAAAACGGAGCAAGTACAGAACACTCTTCTATATTCATATAAATTATTTTCTCTTTACATATTATACATTTGCACTTATCTTTCAGATCACACTTCAACCATTCTTCGCCAGAGCTTTTCCTGATCACTTGACCCTCACTTTTATAAGTTCTTATAGCCCTATTTCTTTCTGCTATGTAGCTGTGATCAAAGACAACAGAAACATATTTATTTGTGTGATCATTTTATTTATGACATTCTCTCTCACTGTCTTTGTTCCTTGAAAGTGGGGTCTGGGTCAATTTTTGCTCAATATTGTATTCTCAGGACATAGCCCAAAGCTGGCACATAATAGGCACATGATTGACTTTATTAGATGAATGCATGATCAAATGAATGCTGTAGCTCTAAGTAGGGGAGGTGGAAGCATTTTTAATTTCTAGAAAGAAGCTTACTGTAATTAAAAGACTTTGAACTCAGATGCCCAGAGTTTTGAATTTGGAACCTTCTGTTTTCCAGTTATGTGACTTTGGCAAAATCAGATTAGCTGACCTTGGAGGCTTGGTTTTCACTGCTATAGAGTGAGATAATTACTTTTTTATAGATGATACTGTCTATCTGACTGAGTCTGATACATTTTCTTCCTACAGCAATTCTATCTTGTCAAGAGCTGACAATCAGACATACAAAACAAGTGATACGTATGAATTTTGCAAAAGTATTAGTTTGGGAAAACAGAAACCAAAACAAATTGAGAGAGAAGTGGGGGAACTAGGAGGCAGGGAGAGAGACATAGATATAGAAAGACAGGGAGAGAAGGGAGAAGAGCATGTACTGGCTGCTTCATAAATCCCATCCCTTGTTTGTGTTGGGTTTAATTTTGTCCTTAGCATGTTGTGGTTGGGCTGTTGTAGCTGCATGAGGAATGACTTCCTAATTAGAGAAGATGTCTTGGTGGAAGCTTGTACCTGCTGATGTAGATGAGGGCTCAACATGTCTGAGCAGAGAGGTGAGGCTACGAGGGCCTAGTTCTCCTGCATGGGGGCCTCACATTCCCCTTTCCTGATGCCTTTCCAGCTGGGCACCTGGCAAAGGAAACCCAAGCATTTTCCCTTCTGTGCGCACACCTCTGAGATCACACGTGAAGATGGGCTGCCTGCTGGAAATCTGGAGTAATTCCAGTTTATTAATTTGGGCCCATGTAATTACACAGTCATATTAATTAGCATTTCTGCTTGTGTACCTTCCTTTTTCATGTTAGAGCTGAGACTCTGAGTAATTATTTATATGATTTTTCAATTTGTTTTGGTTTCTGTTTTCCCAAAGTGATACTTTTGCAAAATTCATATGTAGCACTTGTTTTGCATGTCTGATCGTCAGCTCTTGACAAGGCAGAACTGCTGTGTGAACAAAATGAATCAAATGGTTTCTGTGTTCTGGGTAGTAGTAATTCAGAGAATCCATTCCTTCTGAAGAATTTGCAAGGAACTTTGCAATATCCATGTGAAGAACACTTAGTAATTCTTGATTGTTTCATTGTGTGTATGTTTGTATGTGTATTTTGTTGTACACGTGGGAGCATTAAATTTTTTTCTCTCTAACTTTTAGGTTCAAGGGGTACACGTGCAGTTTTGTTACATGGATAAATTGCATGGGGGTTTGGTGTACAGATTATTTCATCATCTAGGTAATTAGCATAATACTCAATAGGTAGTTATCCAATCCTTACCCTCCTCCCACCCTCCACTCTCGAATAGACCCTAGTGTCTATTGTTTCCTTCTTTGTGTCCATGTGTACATAATGTTTAGCTCCCACTTATAAGTGAGAACATGTGGGATTTGGTTTTCAGTTCCTGCATTAATTCACTTAGAATTATAGCCTCTCATTCCATCCGTGTTGCTACAAAGGCCATGATCTCATTTTAAAAAATAGCTGTGGCTGGGCACAGTGGCTCACAGTGGCCACTTTGAGTGGCCAAGGTGGGTGGATCACCTGAGGTCAGGAGTTCGAAACCAGCCTGACCAATATTGTGAAACCCCCTCTCTACTAAAAATACAAAAAATTAGCCAGGCATGGTGGCGTATGCCTGTAATCCCAGCTACTTGGGAGGCTGAGGCAGGAGAATCGCTTGAACCCAGGAGGTGGAGGTTGCAGTGAGCTGAGATCGCACCATTACACTCCAGCCTGGGCAACAGAGCGAAACTCCATCTCAAAACAAAAAAAAAAAAAACAAAACAAAAACTATGTAGTATTCCACAGTGCATATGCGCCATGTGCCGCATTTTCATTATCCAGTCCACTGTTGCTGGGCATCTAGATTGATTCCATGTCTTTGCTATTGTGAATAGTACAGCTTGGTTTGGGCACCATAACAATGAGCCACCATTTTGTCTTCTCAGTATTGTGTTAGAATAACGGGTCCTGCTGTGATATAACCTATAGCATGGAGAAAGATGGAGAGTTTTAGGGATTGGTTTGAGGGCCTTTCTTTTTGCCAGCAGTTCCCTTTCATTGTTGATGGGAATGATTCCTTCCATGGGCATTTGTGGAACATGTCTAAGCAGCTACTGTCACTCAAGATGAGGAAGGCTCTGGTCCTTGTTGCTGAAGAATTTATTATATCCCTCCAGAGAGATGAAGTCAAACTAATGAATGGATCCACACCAGACCCCCACCAAAAACACAAGAACAGGCAGGAGATGGAGCACAGTCCTGGTGGTGACATTCATAAGATGCAGAGGCAGGAAACTGGGAGGTAGAGAGTTGGGAGAGGAAAGAGGAAAAATGAAAGGAAAAGGTGGAAGGGAGGAAGGAAATGAGCATTTATGGTATTCCTGATGACAGTTTCTTTTTTCACCTATAGTGACCTAGCAGCTTTGGTGTCTAGACTGTCCCCCACCCCCTATTTTACAGACATGAAAGCACAGGCTCCAGAAGGATTGAGTGACTTCACCCGGGACCACCCACTAGAAGGTATCATAGCCAGGACTTAAACTCTAGCCTGTCTGATTCTGTAGCCTGTATACCCTCTGTTGTCCTATGTAGCTGCTCTCGACACTAATTAGCATGTTCTTTGGAAAACATTAGAGAATTCGCCAGCAATTCATGACTTGCTGACCATTATAAGCCAAGCTTTTTGCTCTGGGCATGAAAAATTATCAGTGCAATACCAGGGAGAGCATGGATTTGGAGTCAGAATGACTTAGCCAGAAACCTTTAAGATACCAACAAATAGTAGTTAACATTTATTGAGCACCGACTGTGGTAGGCTTGTGCAAAACATTCTGTATTCATATTCATGATCTCATCTGATCTTCATAGCTATTGCCTGAGACAGGTACCATTCTGATCCCATTTTATAGATGAAGAAATTGAGGAACAGAATGGTTACTGGAGAAATGGGAGAAATGGATGTAAGTCAGTGCTGTTATTCTAGGTCTGGCTGAGGAAGTCTTGCAGGGATTGGAGGTATCATGAATAAATGGATGCTATTCCAGCTGGAAGCCAGGCAGATGGAGCTGTAGCATCCATAACAAACTCTGAGACCTATTCTCAGCAGAACCGAGGCATGCTCAACAAGGTAAGTGAAGCCCAATTAGAAAGCATTGAGCTGTGGGTCCAGCAACAGCAGGGTGGCCAGTGGAACCAAAAGGAAAGAGCATAGGCTTTGGAATCAAGTCAAACCTGGTTCAGATCTTGGTCCCATCTCTTACTCAATGTGTGATGTTGAGCAAGATAATTTCCCTGGGCCTGATTCCCTCTTCTATCAAATAGAGGCAAAAAGACTTGTCTTGCAGGATTGTAACGAAGATTACACAAGCTACCATCTGTAAAGAGCCCAGAGCGATGCTTGACACATGGGGGGCACTCTATGAATATTTGGGAAAGGATGAAAAGGAAAGATAGAATTTAAGTGAGGGAATCGTGAGATACTTCAAGGAGGAGATAGCATTTGAATTGGGCCCTCAAAGTCGGGTAGGGTTTCTGTGAACGAAGGTCAGAGATGAGTCCAGGATGGGCTGTCTCTTGGAACCTTCTGAGGCAGGCACAGCTGCGCAGGATACTCCACGACTTCTGAGATGCCTTGAGGAGACAAGAGGAAGCCTGCCCCAAGGGGTCTATACCATGGTTGGTGATCCAGTGAAAAGTATTTACTGAGAACCTACTATTAGCCAGACTCTGTGCCTGGTGGGTGCACATATTATTTCCTACCTACCTGTAAGAGAAACTCAGTTCTAGAAAGGTTAAGTGATTTGCCCAGGGCATGCTGCATTGTGCTGAGTCACGCAGGGTAATGCTGAGTCATGCAGGGTCATACTGAGACTGAGCGGCAAGGCAGATATGCAGCCCAAGCCCTTTCATTCTGTTACACCCTGCATCTCCCAGATGAGCATTGTAAAGATGAGCCCTTAGAGCTTGTCTGCACTGCTAGACCCATTGCCCTGCTCTAACAAATAGGGGCTTGGGGCTTGACTGTCAAGTGAAGCTGAGCTTGCCAATGAAGATGCGTGCGTGGTTTACAGAGGCCATACATTTTGACATGACACCTCCAGCAAGAACATTTCGAATTCTAATCGTGGAAGTGATTTGGAAGAAGGAGATGAAGGTTATCATTTATTTAGGGGGCTTCATCAACAGAGGGCCTCTCTGGCTTTAATAAATTAGATGTGTTGAATACAGCGGGATCACTGAGGCATGAGATACTGTGTCTGCCCACGAAGGGCTTTGAATAATTTACATCCTGAAAGGATATTTTATGACAGTGCTTATAATCTTCTTATTGGTTCAAAATCAACATTTACAGCACATGTCTTTGAACTGATGCGGCTGATAAGCTTATCTCTTTATTACGTGGCACGAATCAAGCCCTCTCAGGAAAGGGAGGTTTCATAGAAATTGATTCCTCTTTGGGTCTCAGTATTTTATTCTCCAAAAACAGCCAATAAATAATAGAGGACAGCCATTAATATTTCATTTTAGTTAATATATTAGTAGAGGGAACTCTTTTAATTTGAAGGGGCATGGAAAGGAGGCTTTGGAGTTTTGCAAGGATGCTTTATCTGGTGGCTCCATCTCCCATTAAACATGTCTTGGGCTTTTCTTCGATGGGAGACATTTTTTATTGATTCAGTCTCCTTACTCATTGGTCTGTTTAGATTTTCTATTTCTTCCTGATTCCGCCTTGGTAGGTTGCATGTTTCTACTCATTTCTTCTAGGTTATCCAATGTGTGTGGCAGCATTTTTTTTTTTTTTTTTTTTTTTGAGACAGGGTCTCACTGTGTCACCCAGACTGGAGTGCAGTGGCATGATCATGGCTCACTGCAGACTTGACCTCCCGGGCTCAAGTGATCCTCCCATCTCAACTTCTGGAGTAGTTGGGACTACGAATGTGTACTATCACACCTTGCTAATTTTTTGTGTTTTTAATAGAGATGGGGTCTCATTCTGTTGCTCAGGCTGGTCTTGAACTTCTGGGCTCAAGCAATCCTCCTGCCTTGGCTTCCAGAGTGCTGGGATGTGTTGGTGTATAGTTGTGCGTTGTAGTCTCTTATGAATCTTTTTCTGTGGTATCAGTTGTAATGTCTTCTCTTTCTAATTTTGTTTACTTGAGTCTTCTTTTTTCTTTGTTAGTTTAGCTAAAGGTTTGTTGATTTTATCTTTTCAAAAAGCCAACTTTTAGTTTAGCTGATTTTTTGTTTTTCTAGTTTCTATTTTGTTTATTTCTGCTCTGATCTTTTTTATTTCCTTCCCTCTGCTAAGTTTGGCCTTTTTTGCTCTTTTTCTCTTTCCTTGAGTTGTAACATTAGGTTGCTGGTTTGAGATCTTTCTTTTTTTTTTTGATGTGGGCATTTATTGCTATAAGCTTCCCTCTCAGGACTGCTTTTGTTGCATCTCACAAGTTCTAGTATGTTATGTTTCCATTTTTAAGATATTTTTAAATTTCCCTTTTAATTTCTTCTGATGATTTCACTGCTGAATTCTATCAAATATTTGAAGAAAAAACTAATAGCAATCCTTCTCAAACTCTTGCAAAACCCAGAAGAGAAGTACTTCTTAACTCATTTTACGAGGCCAGCATTACCCTGATACTAAAGCCAGACAAGAACCCTCTAAGAAAAGAAAAGAAAATGACAGGGCAATATCCCTGATGAACATAGATATAAAAATCCCCAACAAAATACTTATAAACTGAATTCAACAGCACATTAAAAAAATAATTTTCCACGATCAAGTGGAATTTATCCCAAGGATGCAAGGATGGTTTGGCATACATAAATCAATAGATGTGATACACCATATTAACAAAATAAAGGAAAAAACCACGTGGTCATCTCAATAGATGGAGAAAAAGCACCTGAAAAAATTCAACATCTATTTAAGATAAACACTCCCAGCAAAATAGATATAGAAAGAATGTACCTCAACACAATAAAGGCCATATGTCACAAACCCATAACTAACATTCCAAAGAGTGAAAAGTTGAAAGCCCTTCTTCTAAGATCAGAAACAAGACAAGGATGCCCACTTTGCCACTTCTTTTCAATATAGTAGTGAAAGTCCTAGTCAGGGCAATTAGGCAAGTAAAAAAGGTATACATATAGTAAAGGAAGAAGTGAAATTGTATATGTTTGCTGATTATATGACCTTATGTATAGAAAACCATAAATAGTCCATCAAAAAACTGTTAGAGCTGACAAACTTACTAAAGTTGCAGGTTACAAAATCAACATGCAAAAATCAGTAGTGCTTCTATACATTAACAACAAACTTTCCTTGGGAGGCTGAGGCAGGAGAATCGCTTGAACCGGGAGGTGGAGGTTGCAGTGAGCTGAGATCATGCCACTGTATTCCAGCCTGGCCAACAGAGTGAAACTCCATCTCAGAAACAAACAACCAAACAAACAAAAAACAAACTCTCTGAATAAGAAATTAAGAATACAATTCAATTTACCATAGCATTCAAAAGAAATAAAATAACTGAAGAGGTAAAACATCTGTACACTGAGAACTATAAAACATTGATGAAAGAAATTGAAGAAGAAAAACAAATGGAAAGGTATCTCATGTTCATGGATTGGAAGAATTAATATTGTTGAAATTTCCAAACTACCTGAAGAGATTTACAGATTCAATGCAATCTCTATCAAAATTCCAATGCCATTTTTCACAGAAATAGAAAAAACAATTTAAGAATTTGCATGAAACAGAAAAGACCCCAAATAGTCAAAGGAATCTTTTGAGGAAAAAGAACAAAGCTGGAGGTATCACACACACTGATTTCAAAATATATCATAAAGCTATTGTAATCAAAAGAGCATGGTACTGGCATAAAAACAGACACACTGACCAATGGCACAGGATAGAAAGCCCAGAAATAAACCCAAGTATTTACTATTGATAATTTAAAATTTTTTATTTCCATAGGTTTTTGGGGGAACAGGTGGTATTTGGTTACATGAGTAAGTTCTTTAGTGGTGATTTCTGAGATTTTGGTGCACCTGTTACTTGAGCAGTATACAGGGAACCCAGTTTGTAGTCTTTTATCCCTCACACTCCTCCCACCCTTTCCCCTGAGTCCCCAAAATCCATTGTATCATTCTTATGCCTTTGCATCCTCATAGCTTAGCTCCCACTTATGAATGAGAACATATGATGTTTGGTTTTCCATTCCTGAGTTAGTCACTTAGAATAATAGTCCCCAGTTCCACCCAGATTGCTGCTAATTCCATTAATTCATTCCTTTTTTGTGGCCAAGTTGTATTCCTTCATATATATATATATATATATATGAATATATATATTTTTCATATATATTCATATATATGAAGTCCTATATGTTCATATATATGAAATATATATTTTTCATATATATTTCATATATATGACATATACATCATATATATGACATATATGACATATATATGTTTCATATATATATGTTTCATATATATGTCATATATGAAATGAAAAAATATATATTTTCATATATATAATTTCTTTATGGTATATATATATATATATATATATATACACATACACTAACACACACACACACACCACAATTTCTTTATCCACTTTTTGATTTGGGGACATTTGGGCTGACTTTTGACAAAGGTGCTAAGAACACACTATGGAGAAAGGACAATTTTTTAAATAAATGGTCTTGGGAAAACTGGATATCCACATGCACAAAATGAAATTGGATACTTATACCATATACAAAAATCAACTCAAAATAGATAAAAGACTTCACTATAAGACCCGAAACTGTAAGGCTACTAGAAGTAGAAGGAGAAAAGATCCATGACATTGGCCTGGGCAATGATTTCATGGATAGGACTCCAAAAGCATGGGAACAAAAACAAAAATAGACAAGGAGATTGCATCAAATGAAAAAGCATCTGCATTGCCATAGAAAAAATCCATAGAGTGATGGGTTATGCTATGTATTGGGAGAAAATATTAGCAAGCTACACATCTGATAAGTGGCTAATATCCAGAATATATAAGGAGCTCAAACAAATCAGCAGTGAGAAAACAAATAACCCAATTCAAAATAGGCAAGGGATCTAAGAGCAGGAACAAGACATTTCTCAAAAGAAGAAATATAAATGGTCAACAAATTTATGAAAAAAATTCTCAACATCTCTAATCATCATGGGAATGCAAATTGAAGCCACAGTGAGATATCATCTCATACCCGTTAGAACGGCTGTTATCAAAAATACAAGTGATAACAAGTGTTGGTGTGGATGTGAAGAAAAGGGAACTCTTGTACCCTGCTAGAAGGAATGTAAATTGGTACAGCCATTTCGGAAAATAGTATGGAGGTTCTTCAAAAAACTAAAGACGGAACTCTCGTATGATCCAGCAATCCCACTACTGGGTAGACATCCAAAGGAATTGAAATCGGTATGCCAAAAAGATATCTGTACTCCCATGCTCATTTTAGCTTTATTCACAATAGCCAAGATGTGGAAACAACCTAAGTGTCCATCAAGGGATGAATGGATAAAGAAAATGTGGTATATATACACAATGGAATACTATACAGCCTTAACAAAGAAACAAATGCTGTCATTTGTGACAACTTGGATGGAACTGGGGGATGTTATGTTAAGTGAATAAGCCTGGCACAGAAAGACAAATACTCTATGATCTCACTTATTTGTAGAATCTAAAATTCAATCTCATAGAAATAGTAGATAGGTGGATACCAGAAATGGGGCAGGGGTGGGTGTAGGGGGAGGGATGGGCAAAGAGGAGATGTTCATCAAAGAGTACAAAGTTTCAGTTAGACTGGAGGAAGAAGTTTTGCTGCTCTGTTGCACTGCGTGGTGACTGCAGTGAATAATAATGCATATTTCAAAACTGCTAAAAGGCTAGATTTTTAATATCCTTGCCACAAAAAAATGTTAAGTGGGCAACGTCATAGATTCATTAATTACCTTGATTGCATCTTTCTACAGCATATACATAGGTCAAAACAGCACATTGTACCACACAAATGTACATAATTATTATTAGTCAATTAAAGATAAATAACCTCAAAAATCCAGCCTCCAGAGTTGGATCTGCTGTTATCAGTCTCTACCCCTCAAGGAAAGGCATAGAAATCAGTTGTCAGGGGCTGCAGCGGTTGTAAGAGGGGAGTTTCCTAGGTGACTTTTTTTTTTTTTTTGTCTTGGGCCTGGACAGTCAAGACACGAAAACCGCATCAGGTCCTCTGCAAAATATGAAAAGAGCATTTTGCCCCCACAAGCTCTGTGATGTTTGGGGCTTGCAGAAGAAAGGGGCATGGAGGGAAATAAATGATATTTTCTAAAAGCCCAAAGGGCTGTCTGTCTGGACATACATATCTAACACCCCTGGGACAATCTCGGCCCATGCACTCCTGCAGGCAGCAGCCTGGGGCAAGGGCAGGGGCCCAGACTTTAGCACTCAGTACCAGTATTCAGACACTAGCTCTGTGTAATACTGGGAAAATTAGTCTACTTTTCTGAGCCTCCCTTTTCTCATCTATAGACTGGGATAATGAATGTTAATCTCACAAGTTTGTACTGAGAGTTAGATGTGATGATTTATGTAAACGGCATTGCACCATTCCAAACAGAGGTTACTCCTAATATTTTACAGTGAGAAACGCTGCTGCAATTGAAAGCCAAAACATCTTCTGGATAATTGGGGTTCCTCATGTCACTCAACCAACAAGCAAAGAAGAGTGCCACTGAATTGGCCCCAGGAAGGGGTCCCAATTACCAAGGCGAATTGGGGGAGTGGGCAAAGACGATTATATTTGTAACTCCGGATATTTGCAGGGACACCTCTTACTCTTAATACTCCCTTTCCCAAAGTCCTAGTAAATCCAACTGTGGCAACCCAATAAAAACAAGGCTACCGAGGATTCACACCTCATAGAAATAAAGGCTTGGTTCTCCCCCAAGGTAAAGAATCTCCCCCAAGCAGAGGCTAAGGGGAATGTGGAATGCTCAGTGGAAGATGAAACTATGATTACAAACTAAAACCTTGTGATCAGAGGACTGGTGTGAGTACGATCAGACTGACATTCAGTGGCCGATGAGACATTATGTGTCATCTTACACTTAAGATGTGGAATTTTCACCTAGACAAGGATGGATGCCCCTGGCTTTTTGTCTTGGGATGCTGATCTTTCTGGCATCCCATCTGGCCCCGTTGCCCTCTGGCTTACTATTGGTTTTGGTCAATGGCGAGTACAGGAGTTCAAAGGTTAAAGTGGGGCCTGGGGAAGAGGGTGCTGGGGTGTTTATACCCTATAATCCTTGCTTGGGGGTGCCCACGAGCTGGCTGCACCTATTGGCACAAAGCCACAGACCCCTCACCACACAGCCCTCTTAGTTCTGGTTCTGGCCATTATCTCCCCTTCCCTTTTCTGGGCTGCAGTGGTGATGGCTTCCTCCTGTCCTAAGCCTTGGGATCTCACCCTGAACAGTCCCAGTGGCTTTTCCTACCCACACATAGGTGAATAGGGGCTTTATCGAACTCTCCTCAAATATCCTTTGGAGTGAGCCATCACCTTTTCCCACCAGGCCCTGACTAATGCAGCTGGCAGCCTCACAGACATAGGGTGGGATCTAGATGGGCAGAACCTGGGCAGGTGGGCAGATGACTGGATGAGAGTCAAGACGCTAAGATGTGAGTGCTGAGCACCACTTATCTGTGGGTCCTTGGGCAAGAGGTTGAGTCTGTCTCCATCTCTGTAACTTCAACTGAAAATAGGAACAATAATAATATCTGGCCCCCAAAATGGAATGAAATTCAAGATAAAGTCCTCTCCTGTGGTAGGTTCTCAATGAAGCATTAGTTCTCTCCCCTGGCACATGCTATGCATTCAACTGATGTTACATAAATACACACATATGTACATGTGTGTGTATGTATGTGTGTGTGTGTGTGTATATATATATATATATATATATATATATATATATGACACACAGAGAATACCCAGGGGTTGGAGGAGGGTTTTCCTAGAAAAGACGTCTGTGGTCTGCCCACAAATGTCCCTGAATCTATGCAGAGATTTAAATTTGGAGAACATTCTGAAACACAGCTGGTTTGGGAGTGAGGGAATGAGGTTAGGGAAGGCCTCAAATACCAAGGTCAGCCTACAAGTCAAGGTCAGGGCATGGAGTGCTACAGCAGAGGGAAGGAGTGCTTTGCAAAGGCATAATTGTCTGCTTGGAGGCTGGGAGGTCAGAGAAGCAGCCAGGGAGGAGGCCAGGAAGGAGCAAGGTTGAGCCAGTGGAGGAAAAGGAGTGGACACTGCTGCCCTGTGTTTGCGTGTGAAAATCTGGGGTTCTGGTCCTCCACCCCCTGGGGCCTCCCTTGTAAGATCAGTGGCTGTTCAGACTTGACTCATCCCTCTTAAGCTAGCTGGGGGCTTGTTGGAATGGCCTGACCCCTTCTGAGTTGATCCATGACTCATTACAAGGTTTAGGGTTTTAGAAGCACATTGAAATTTTGAGGTGAACTCAGTCTACAGATTTACATAAGGAATCTGGGAACAAGAGCCGAAATCTGGATGTGATGATACAGACTCACACGTGAACCCACTGCCCCAAGCAGATGGACTGGTGCTTCCTTTTCCCAATTCATTCAGCAGCTATTGGCTTTTCACCTCCTCTATGCTGGTCAGTGGGCAGGATGGGAGGGCTGGGGGGAAATGATTCAAACAGGCTTCTGTGGCTGTACTTGAGGAGGTGTTTGCTTCATGTAATTTAGGGAAAGTGGGTCGTTGAGAGCTCTTTGCCCACTTTCCAATCAAAAGCATTGCATTAGGCATGCTGTCTTTGAGACCCTTCAACTGCCTGCTGGACCGTTGGCTCAAGATGTGCAATGATTGGAGCTACGGGGAAAATTCCTGCCCCAGCCAGTTGATGCTGACTCCCTTAGATGGAAAAGCAGCTCTGCTTCTTATAGACGTCCCCTGTGGGAATTTGGGTGATGATAGAAATGGCCAGAGGGCAGAGCTCACGGGCATGATGATCAGACAAGCTGCAACACCAATGCAAGATCAACACAAATTTGGGTCTCTCACTCACTCACGTTTATATCGAGCATCTATTCTGGGCTAAGTCCAGCTATGCCGTGAGGATTTATAGATAAATAGTACATGGTTTTGAGGTGCTCCAGTCAAGCTGGGAAGAACAAGAGGGAAGCAGGCCAGTGGAGTTCAGTTTGAGCCCACCCCACCGCAAGAGAGAGAGGGAGATACTGGATCCATGAGAACAATACCATGAGCTCCATGAGAGCACAGACAAGGTCTCTTTATTCTCCACTGTGTCCTCAGATCCTTGTACTGTGCTGAGCTAAAGAAATTCCTGAGATATTTATGAATTGGATGAATGAATGAATGAATGCAAAAGAGGCAGCACAAATGCCAAAGAGGTGTCAAGGAAGGCTTATGCAAAGGGTGGGTGACATTGAGTCTTGAAATTCATGTGAAGTTGGCCTGGACTGGAGAGAAGGAGGATGTCAGTCCAGAGAGAGAAGCCATCAGGGGAAGAATGGAGGGTGATGAATTTGGCACAGGTGGCACCAAGGTCCCCTGATACAGCTCCAGCTTTCATTTCTAGGCCACCTTTAGGACATAGTTGGATCAGATTTGGAACTTATGTGGAGCTTCCAAAATGCTGATAGTCCCTATAACTGTGACAGTATTTGATATCTACCAATCCCCTGGATTTTTTGTTTGTTTGTTTTTTATTTTTTGAGATGGAATTTCACTCTGTTGCCCAGGCTGGAGTGCAATGGTGCAATCTCAGCTCACTGCAACCTCCGCCTCCCAGGATCAAGTGATTCTCCTGCCTCAACCTCCCAGGTAGCTGGGATTATAGGCATGTGCCACCATGCCCTGCTAATTTTTTTTGTATTTAGTAGAGGCGGGGTTTCACCATGTTGGTCAGGCTGGTCTCGAACTCCTGACCTCAGGTGATCCACCCACTTCGGCCTCCCAAAGTGCTGGGATTAGGGGTGTGAACCACCACACCTGGCCAATTTTTTTTTTTTTTTTTAAACCAAAGTAACAATTATGTCACCTAACCTGTTCTTCCAGAAGGTTGGTGCGCTTGGTCTGGGGAGAAGAGGGCTGACAAGTTCGATGAGGCATATTCAGGTCACTCCCTTGTCTGTTTTTATTAACATGAAGAAAGGGATTCAGACGCAAGTGTGTCTTTACTCAGCCAGCCAGCCAACAGTTTACCTGGGTTCTCATCATTCATTAACTTGGTGACATGTGACGATTCACCCAACAGCTCTCAGGTTCAGCTTCCTTGTCTCAAAAGTGGAAAAGAATGGTTCACCTAATTTATCAGGATAATCCTGTCCAATTCTGTTGCTGTGAAACACCCCTAAATGAGGAGAGGGTGAACGCAGAGCTCCAGGAGTTTCACAATATCGCCCAAAGCACAAGTCTGTTGTTTTATCTTAAAAACTCACAGTTTTTGCATTCTACTTGTCGGTATAACTTGGTTTGCTTTATTTGTGCATATTTTAAATAACTTACTAGTGAGCCAGCCAGGAAAAAGGTGAGGATAGTGAGGCCCTCACCTTGAGGAACCAAAAAAAAAACAACAACAATAAAAAAAAACCTCAGTGATCAAGATAAATAACATTTGGATGCAATATTTTAAAGACTCAAATTGGCAAACTGGCCACTCCTGTTTGTAAATAAAGTTTTATTGGAACCCTCAATGGGATTAGGGGGAAGCAAGTGAGGCAGCGTTGTGCAAATACAGGATGGAACGCCATTTTTACTTACAGTTTTGATGTTTTGTTCGTAATGAATTTCGGGGCATTAATTTGGATTTTAAAAAAGTACTGCATTTAAATATAATTTATGTTGATTACTGAGTTTTTGGGCATCTTTTAAATTTTGCTCTGAGGCAGGGGCCTCCCTTGCCTCACCCTAGTGTACTTAACCCTTCTTCACCTTTCTCCCCCCAAACTTGGAAGACAATAGACCCTCAGGAAGATACCGCGTGTCATTCCTGTGGCCGCCATGTGGTCACACCTGGCCGGGCACTTGCGTTGAAGAGGCACCTAGATGCATGAGGCATCTGACACAAGGCCAGGTGTCCTCGGGCTCTCTGTAAATGCTGCACCCTGAAGGCAGTGGGTTAGACTGGTCTCCCTCCTCACAAACTCATCTTGCAGATTTTGGGAAGTCCGTTACACAATCTGGTTCTCCACTTCCCCATCAGCAGAATGAAAGGATGGGAACAGGTCTTTAGGGGCTCTTCAGGCTCAATGTTTTGGGGTTCCAGGAAGGCGTCCCCCTGCAGGTAGTCCGGGGTAGAAGATAGGACAGGTGCATCCCCGTGCCAGACCTTCCTATGAGTCATGGACTGAGAAAAGGTCAGCATAAAAGATCACTGGCATTTAAAACAGAAACGCTAAAGCGATGTCGCCAGAGTGGGAGTGAGGGAGGAAATGCTTATCGGTCTCTTAAAACTCCCCAAAGCACACAGGGCTTGTGCTGGGTGCTGAGGGGGAATGAAGAGGGGCTCGAGAGAGCCTGAGTTCCTTTTGAATGGTTGCGAGGTTGTGTTCACGGACTGAGGTCTGACAGTGAGAGGAAGAGGGTGACACAGACCAAATGGTAGGTGGAAAGTCAGCACAGAGATCTACCTTATGGCTGAGCTGGGGACAATTCTTGAAAAAAGTGGGCCTTGAGAATGTGCTTCCAATAACAGAGAACATTATGAACCCAGAGAGGAGCCTGGGGTGTATATCGGGGTCCCAGAAGGAGACAGATGGTGCCCTCAAATGGGCGAATTGAGGAGAGGTCAGTAAATGGACTGTTTGTAACAGTCTGGGAAGGCAAAGGGAAAATCAGCAAGGGATGGTGAAGCACTTTTGGGGGTAGCAATGCTGGGGGGCAATGACCACCCCTAGGCCTCAACAGTAGGGTGAGGAATGGTTCCCAGAACCTGCTATGGATCTGCAGCTGGAAGGGTGAGCCTCAGAGTGAATACCTTGCTCCCTTTCCATCCTCTGATCTCTTGTCAGCGCCTCCCAGACGGACCCAAGTGACAGCTCCAGGGAAAGGAGCCTGCCAATGTCATTCACACAACCCAGCAGCCCAGGGCTCAGATCTGGAGGGGCGAATGAGGAGAGGCAGCACACTGAATAGGACAGGCACAGGAACCGAGAGAGACTGTGTCTGTGCGAACATCTGTGTGGTTAAAGAGAAGGGAAAATGAGCCTCTGGGCCAGGGGCAGTGGCTCATGCCTGTAATCCCAGCACTTTGGGAGGCTGAGGCGGACAGATCACTTGAGGTCAGGAGTTCGAGATCAATCTGGCCAACGTGGTGAGACCCTGTCTCTATTAAAAATACAAAAATTAGCTGGGTGTGGTGGCAGGCACCTGTAATCCCAGCTACTTGGGAAGCTGAGACAGGAGAATTGCTTGAATCCAGAAGGCAGAGGTTGTAGTGAACTGAGATTGTGCCACTGCACTCCAGCCTGGGACACGGAGCGAGACTCTTAACTCAAAAAAAAAAAAAAAAAAAAAAAAAAAAAAGAAAATGAACCTCTGTTTCTGGTGCTTGCAAAGCAGGAACTGATTGACTTCTCACAATACCTGGCGAGGTAGACATTGCTACTTCCATTTTGCAGGAGAGGAAATGGAGGCTAGAGAGACTGACAGCTGGACTTTCCAGTCAATCATCTTAGCTAGGTGCAGAGTCTGTGGGCATTTCCGGTGGGGAGAGGCTCCCCCAGACTCCTGCAATTTGATTCTGCCTTGTTCTGTGATTGAAAGCCTCCAGTGCAGTAAGAAGTAGCTCCTTGCTGACTCCTTAGTGGAAGAAGAACAGGGCTCCAGAAAGGGGCAGGTAGAGGGAGACGACTCCTGCACAGAGGAGATGAGAGTGTTAACTTGGGTCCTGCTAGCAGGAGGGGTTGCTAGCTGTGATCTGACACTGGCCAGGCCATGATGGAACTTGGGGCCCCTGAGTGAGGAAGGCTGGGATTGACTCAGGACTGGGCCAGCTGGGGGCCTCAGACTTAAGACTTGTGTTCCTGCATGTGTGCCTTCAACCAAGCACACTTTCTGAATGCCAGTCAGGCGCTAGGTCTGGCTGCATGTTGAGGCTTCACAGGTGAGCGGAAACATCTTGACACCTCTCCCTCGTGGTCCTCATCTGCCTTCTCATCACAACCACCATTTATTGAGCTCTTGTTAGGTTTCAGGCTTTCTGTTAAGTTCAGCAAGGCAATCAATGCATTTAATCCTTACAACACCACCACAGGGGTGGATGTCCTCACTACTGTTTTACTCATAAGGACTTGGGCCACGGAAAGGCTTGAATTTCAGTGAGAGACAGTGACAAGAGAATAGGCAGGCACAGTTGGGTGTGGGAGCAGTGCTGCCATCACGGACTGTCCCCAGATATTCCGCCAGGGAGTTGAGCCCTGCCACCTACTGCTGTGTGTCCTTGGTCAGGTTTCTTTTAGTTCTGGTGATCAACTCCTAGAAAGCCCCTCACTGGGCTGTTAGAGGAAGAACGAGATGGCCCACAGGAAGCACGTGCAGGGCACACAGAGGCCCTGGGCAGTTGTTACTCTTCTTGCTCTATCATTGTCACGCCAACTTTTTGTCTTCTTTCTTAGTTTTCTCTCCTTTCTGTCTCCTCTCTTTATTCCTTTTCCAGCCCAGGGGCTTTCATTATTGGCTTGGGGGGTCCCCTAAGCACAATGTTTTGAAAAGACTCTCCATTCACACCAGGTTTGTTAGGCGTATATCATGTTTATGTTCTTCCCAAGGTCCCACACTGGACTCAGAAGGAGGTCTCAAGAGGGTAGAGAAATGTGTCTACTTTTCAATTTATCCCAGAGTATGGCCTCCCTCTCTCCCTGCCTCTTTCCCTCCCTCCCTCTCTCCCTCGCTCCCTCCCTCCCTCTCTCCCTGCCTCCCTCTCTCCCTCCCTCCCTGCCTCCCTCTCTCTCTCCTTCCTTCCCTCTCTCCCTCCCTCCCTCTCTTCCTCCTTTCCTCCCTCCCTTCCTCTCTCCTTCTCTGCCTCTCTCCCTCCCTGCCTCCTTCCCTCCCTGTCTCCCTCCTTTCCTCCCTCCCCCTCCCTTCCTCTCTCCCTCCTTTCCCTCCCTCCCCCTCCCTTCCTCTCTCCCTCCTTTCCCTCCCTCTCTCCCTCCTTTCCCTCCCTCCCTCTCCTGCTTCCTTCCTTCCTTATGTAAGGGCCTAGGAAAGCAGCAACATAGCATCAAATATTTTCACAGATCACTGATGGTAGTTTCCTCTAGTTGTACAGATGTGCACATTACACCAAGATACAGAATGTGATTAGGTCATGCAGCTCACTGGAGGGGGGCGGGGACTGGCAGCAAGTCTGTGGTGCTGAAACCCTGACCTTGCTCCCCTCTCACACAGTTGCCCTCACAGGTCAGTAAGCTGCTGCTGTCTCCTCTTGTTGCCTTGATTTTCTGTTTGGTCTTTCTGAGGGGCCCCTCCCCTTCTCCCCTTCGTCCCTATTCCAAGTCCTTGCTGTCCCGAGGCTTCTGCCTGAGGCTGGGCAGGTAGGACATTGTCTCTTCATGGGGATTGGCCTTTGGAAAGTTCCAGATAGAGGCTGCACGGACATGAGGGTGAGGGAGCAAGACTGAGTAAAGAGAACAAGTGAAGCAGGCAGGACCCCAAGGACGAAGGAAGACCCTGGGAGAGCTAGCAGAAAATGGAGCCTTCATGGGATGTCCACTTGGTTCGGAACTTGGATGCAAGAGCTTCCACTTGGGCACCAGCCTGCCCTCGGTGAGCAAGTGCTTAGGCTGGAAAGAGAGGGCCCCAAACAATCGAGGCGCTCAACAGTGGGTAATAAAGCTCTCAACCCTGTGGCACAGAGGTTTTTATTAGCTTGTGCATGTACAGATGTAGCAATTTTTAGAACAGGAGAATAGTGACATATACCCTGAGGCTACTGCGGCTTCTGCCTTCTTCAGCAGTAGATTCTGTATCTCAGGCTCTGAGCTGAAGGGAGGCATCGCACCCCATCTTCCCATGCTGCGCCCAGAGCCACAAGAAACCAGCATCTGGCCTCCACTGCTGTCATGCACACCAGACCCATGTGGTACATGGCCAAAGCTCCCCAGTTTACTCCACTGTATCAGTCTACAAACACACCATCTCAGTGCCCCCATTCATCCAATAAGCTTCTGATTTTAATATTGATGGCAAAGTTGAGAATTACTGTCTTTGACCACAGCAGGGGGCAAAAATCCAGCAAAAGAAACCTACAAAACAGATATAGTTTTTCTAATTCTTTTGTTTGATTCAACAAGTCAGATGGTAAATATTTACTGAGCATGCATTGTGTGCCAGGAATTGGGCTCAGCACTAGAGGAAGAAAAAGGAAGCGGACCACAGACATCACTGTGGTAAATTGCAGTGTAGGGGGGCAGTGTGTTGTGGGGGACATTGTTAGTTGCAGGAGATACTTTCAGAATTAAATGTCTAACATACCTGTATATATCATCACATAATTTGAGCTCATCCATTCTTAACGAACCCCTCTGCTGTTTGCATAGTGTCCTAGGGTCTTTCTGGGTCTGGCTAAACAGGGGCAATGCAACTAGTCTGCAGACAGGGAGTCGACACACTGTGAAAGCTGATCAGATGAACAACGCTTCTTAAAGATGGGAGAAACTCACCCCCTTCTCCTGTACATACATAAACCTTGTATGTGGGTCATACTCCTATAGTTCCTACACTAAGTGCTTTGTTAAGCTCTGCTAGAAAGGAGAAAAAGACATTTGGGGTTTGTCATACGTGGAAATCCAGCCAGATCAGATGAAGGTTTTGTGACTTTTCCTAGATAATGCAACACAGTCATGTTGTCAACAGGAGGGCAAAATCACTAGGTAAAGGCAAAGTCAAACTTCAAGTCTTTATGTGGCTCAGATGAAATGTCGGATGTGCATATAATTTGGAAACTGCAAATCCTCTGTACTTTAGTTTTTATGTTTTTAAATTATTATTACTGCATGAAATAAGATGGTCCTGTGAATTCAATCTTAGTCCAGGCTCTCCAGTCCATGCAGCGTGTGGACCCAGCCTAAGTCATAGGAGGTTCAGGTGGTAGTAGAATGCCTCCTTTGTAGGGCTTCTGGGAGGGCTGAAGATGGGTGAAACATCTGGCACTCTTCCTGGTGTGAAATTATTTCAACACAGGTCAGTGGCCATTTGTCCCCTTCCCCTGACTGATGTCACTGACTGTCCCTGAGAAGTCAGTGTGATAATAAAAAACTTGCTTTCTTGAGGGGAAATCTTGGCAAATGAAAACAGGATAAAGCAGAGCCAGATGAGATGACGTGGGATGTGAGCCTGGGGGACAGGAGCAGGAAATGGTGTCCTGAGGTGTATTTTGTATATGCATGGCCCTAGGTCCACAGACAGGGGAGGGATTCAGCTGTCTGCCACTTGGCATATGGTTCCTGTAGATCAGTCAGTTGAAACAAACATGTTGGTTTTCAGAGTTTCCTTGGGTGCAGATTTCTCTACCCACACAGCACTATGAATATAGACTAATTACAGGCAAACTTCAAAAATGTGTGATTATGTGGTGGTTGATTTACAGCATTCTTCTTTATTTCATCTCTGCCTGTGGCTGGAGAAAGAAAGAGCCAGTCTTTATCTGTTAGACTTCCATAAGCCCCTGGGTCCCTTTGCCTGCCTTGGGCAGAGCTAGATAGAATTCCTGTGAATTGGATGAAACTTTCCAGATATTCCTCTTCTCAAAGCAGAGAGCATCCTTGGCACCCTAGCTGCAGGGGAAGATAGTGTCTCTTCTCCTAGGTTTTCTTTTCTTAGCAGTAAAAACTAGGCCAGGTGTGGTGGCTCATGCCTGTAATCCTAGTACTTTCGGAGGCTGAGGCAGGAAGATCAGTTGAGCTCAGGAGTTCAAGACCAGCCTGGGCAACATGGCAAAACCCTGTCTCTACAGAAAAATACAAAAATTAGCTGTGTGTATTGGTGCATGCCTGTAGTCCCAGGTACTCAGGAGGCTGAGATGGGAGTATCACTTGAACCCAGAAGGTTGAGACTGTAGTGAGCTGAGATCATGCCACTGGCCTGGGCAACACAGCAAGATGCTATCTCAAAAAACAAGACAAAAAACAAAAAAAAACCCCCAAAACAAGAAACTAATGATGACAAATGACATTCTTCATGTCTGTGTGTAAATCAAAGTAAAATTATAAGCCCCTCTGCCCCACAGCTGACCAAATGGACCCTCCTCTTGGCCAAGGGGATCCCAAAGAAAACTTAAAAAACTAGTTCAGGCCATAATATGATGGGAAAGGAGGTCAGATATGCCTCATTGTACCTCCTCTTGCTGGAGTTTAGACACAGCTGACCAGCATTATCATTAAACTAGAGCTCTTGACTGACAAAACAGACTCCTTGTAACAACAAGATACCAAGTTACAACCTGAACCCAGTTACAACCTGACCCTGGAATAGCATTGCATGACAGATAGCAGGCCCTGGAGGAAATCGAAGTATTTTACCCCAAAATATATTTATTTGACATACTTTGAAATGGTCCTGCAAAACCATTTTTTTTTTTGGTGGGTGGGGGGGGTGGGGGTGGGGTGGGAGGTTGCATTCTGTAGAGAATCTCCTTCTCTTACTGTCTTTTCTGGAGAATGACACCTTTTAAGGTCTAAGGTCTGATAAGAGATGTTTACCATCTTTCCTCTTTGAAGCCTGTTACTTAGAGGCTTCAATTACATAACAAGAACCTTGGCTTCCACAACCTCCCTCCATCTTAACTCAAGCATGTCTTTATGCTGACTTTAATTCTGCAGGCATTGCTTACCTCTTTCACCCAATTGCCAAGAAGAAACCTTTGAATCCATGCCCTGCTTTGAGATGTCTGGCCTTTTCTGGTAGAATCAATGTATTGGTATTTATAAGTCAATATACCAATGCATATATTGACTTATAAATGTCTTTTCTTGTAACTTCTGTTTCCCTAAAATGCATAACATCAAAAGATGTAACCAAACCACATTGGGCACATGTTCCCAGGACCTGCTCAGGCTGTGTCATGGGCTATGGCCACTCATATTTGGCTCAGAATAAACCTCATCAATCTATTTCACAGTTTGGCATGTTTTGTCAACATGTGCATGTCTGTGTGCTTAAAAATAGACCAAAGCATTAGATGAATGGACCTTGTATATCAAAAATAAAATTTGAAGCCCCCTGCCAACCATCTGAATGGACTTTCTCCTCAGCCAGGGCTCTTAAAATTTAACCTGAGAGACTGTTTCAAGCTATAATGCAAAGCAGGGGTGGAACATGTCTCATTATACCTCTCTGGCATTAGTCTGATAAGAAACATGGCCGGGCCCAGTGACTCATGCCTGTAATCCCAACACTTTGGGAGGGTGAGGCGGGCAAATTGCTGAGCTCAGGAATTCGAGACCAGCCTGGGCAACCTGGTGAAACCTCATCTCTACAAAAATTAAAAATCAGCCGGGTATGGTGGCACATGCCTGTAGTCCCAGCTACTTGGGGAACTGAGGCTGGAGAGTTGCCTGAGCCCAGAAGGTTGAGGCTGCACTGAGCTGTGTTTGCACCAGTGTACTCCAGCTTGGGTGACGAAGTAACAGCCCATCTCTTATTTATTTCCTCAAGTCATTTCTTTTACACATGGGATTCCTGAGGGTTAGAAAGAGGAGAACAGACTTGTCCTTCACCTCCACTATATATGGCATGAGCCCTGTTATTGGAGACATAAAGTCCTGGGTTCACGTCCCATCTCCTCTACTTAATAATCATCAAGGTAGTATTTTTCTTTCCTCTGAGTCTTAATTTTCTTATTTATAGAACGGGAAAGATTGTAATGCCCACCTAGTAGTGTTATTATTGGGATTAAATGAGAACAATGAGAACAATTGCCTCTAGCAATCTAGTCAGTAAACCCCTTGAAGGATAGATGAAGTACCCCACCCCCCAACCACAGTTCACATTATTCATCTTTATTCCTTAGTTTTCAGCACAGTGCTAGGCACACAATGAGCGCTTGTTGATTACTGAACAAATAAAACATACCTGATTATGGGAAAGGGCTCTCCTGAAGTGGGATGCATAGAATGCTCCCAGGAAGTGATGCTCTCCCAAGGGACATGATCAGTGAATGGTGGAACAAGAACCATCTTGCATTTAATTGAATGGTGCTTACCTGCTGCATGTGCTCATTTTCAAAGCCAGATTGTGCCCTTTCAGTTTTTCTATGGCTTCCGTATGCTTTTAAGTTAATTACTTTAGGTGGAGTTCTTTTACTTTTGTATTTTTTAAAAGAACACTACAAAGAAACGTCTCCCTTGGTTTTATTTCCTGCCAGTCACTTTAAGTTCAGCATACTTGGGCACAAACGCTGGGTAAACACCAGGTTAGGAAATACTCATGACATTTTCAATCTCTTAACTCAATGGTGCTGGTGGCCTTGGCCCTGACCTAGAGAGAGGCCAGGGGTACTACAGAGCCTGGGTCATATACTGCTCTCTCTTGGCCCAATGGCTTTCTCCTCTCAGGGTCGTGGACCTGAATTCAGAGAGTCCAAATTAAAGTGGGTTTTGCGGCTGGCCTGAGAACTCAACCACCAAATTCAGGAAGGGTTCTAGAAGAAACACAAACTTGTCCTTTTCTCAATAAAGGGGCCACTTCCTTTCTTATAGTTTGGTGAGCTGTGTACCTCTCCAGCTCTCTTTATGGTCAGTACTAGAAGAGCAACGGGTTGGGCGTTTATGCTTTCTCATCTGAAAGAGGATTCTAGCTATCAGGTGTGAACAACACTCACTTTCCAGGCACTGCACCAGCTGCTTACATATCTTTATAATTTAAACTTTATAACAACCTTGCCAAGTAGCTATTGTACTCCCTTTAGAGATGATGAACCTAAAGTTCAGAAAACATAAGTCCCTTGCTCAAGGACTTCTGGCTAGTATGCTACAAAGCTAGGATTTTAGGGGTTTCTAAGTCCATGTTTTCCATGATCCCACATTGGGTATCTGCACCATTTACCTGCAGAATTTCACCCACAGCACCGTTGTGAGGATCAGAGGACCTCCCTGGGACCCGCACCCTTGGGGATGGCCTTCTACTGTCCAGTGAGATGACTGCTGTCCCCAATCCCTTGCTCCCTTAGACAAACAGTAACTCTCAGTTCCTGAGTCCACTATTCAAGGTTCTTAGTTCCCAAGTCTGCTATTCAAGGTCCCAGTGACTTCTCCAGCCTTATCTCCACCCCTCCCTTCACAGCATCCATAATGTACCTGTGCTTCTCCCTTTTCTTTCACCAACCCTGAATTCCTAACACAATTATCACACCACCTTTTGGGGGCAATGCTTCATTATCTTCCCATAGACTGTAATTTTAGTTTTATGTTTCTAACTAAATATTTCCGTGCATATTTGGATTCCTCTGTTCTAGAGATTCTCGGTGATAGCATTCACTAGAATGATCTAGTTTCTAGTGGAATGGTTAAAACAGTTTGCCGTGCACTACCCCTAGAGCCTCTGAATCAGTGCATCTGGAGTGGAGACTGAGAGCTTGTATTTCTAAGAAGTTCCCAGGTGATATGGTTGGACACTGTCCCCACTCAATCTCATCTTGAATTGTAGCTCTCATAATTCCCTCATGTTGTGGGAGGGATCCAGTGGGAGATAATTGAATCGTGGGGGGCAGTTTCCCCCATACTGTTTTTGTGGTAGTGAATAAGTCTCATGAGATCTGATGGTTTTATAAAGGGAAATCCCTTTCGCTTGGCTTTCATTCTGTCTTGTCTATCGCCATGTAAGACATGCCTTTCGCCTTCTGCCATGATTGTGAGGCCTCCCCAGCACATGGAACTGTGAGTCCATTAAACCTCTTTCTTTTGTAAATTGCCCAATTGTGGATATGTCTTTATCAGAGGCAAGAAAATGGGTTAATACACCAGGTGATGCTGATGACAATGGTTTTTGTTTTGTTTTGTTTTGTTTTAGCATTGTTCTAGTCTTTCCCTGAATACACGCTTACTAAGAATCTCCTAAGATCTTGATGCTAACAGAATGGGGAATGGACACTACCTTTGAGAATCCCACAGTCTAGGTAGTAATTCGCAAGCTCAGCTACATGTTATAGAATCATCTAGGGAGCTTTAAAAAATTATATGCCTGGTCCCATCCCAGAGCAATTGATCAAAATCTCTGAAGTGGGGCCTAGTATTGTTATCATTTGTTACCTCCCCAGGGGATGCTAATGTGTAGCCATCCAAGGTTGAGAACCACTGGTCCAGGGAAGAACAGTCTTATAAACAGAAAATCTCTCTTTTAGAAGCAGCAGGATATTTCAAACAGCTTCCTCAGGGAAGTGGTTGGGCTGAGTTAGAGGGAAGGGATTAAATTGGGTGTTAGCAGCCCTGGGTTTTTGTTCAGTCTCTGCTTTGCGGGCTCAGGCAAATGTCTTAGCCTCTCTGATCTCAGTTTCCTCAGAGGCCCAGGGATATGGCGGGTCTGGAGGATTTCAGTGCCTCTCCCTCTTCTACAGTGATGACTCTAATGACATGAGGATGAATGCCTATCTCACTGCAGATATTAATGAACTTAAGAGTTGGCATATTACTGCAAATGATGAAGGAAAAGTAAAAAACCAAACAAAACAATGAACCTGGTTATTTGGAGGCATAACACCAGATGACAACACAGGCTTGAAGGCCCATGAATTCCATCTCATCCATCTTGTCTTGGAGAAAGTAGCATGTTTTGCCAATGAAGCTTTCTTTGCCTACAGTAGTGGTTCTCAAACTGTGGTATCTGGTTTGGCAACATCAGCATTCCCTGGAGACTTTTTAGAAATGCAAATTATTGAGCCCCACCCTAGACCCACTGAATCAGGAACTTTAGGGTTGGGGCCCAGCAATCAGGTGGTTGTGAGAGACCTTCAGTGTGAGAAGCTCTGTGCTGGAGAAATGCTGCTCCCTCCCGGGCAGGGAGCCCCTCCTCAACCTCACTCCCAATTGAGTACAAGGAGTTGACCTTAACTGCAAACTTTGTGTGTCTCTGTAGAATACCTTGTTGTCCAGTTTTGCTTTAAAAAAAAAAACGGAAGAGAGTTCGGCAGCCTGTGTTTGTTACATTCATTGGCAATTTTTGCCTTGCTCAAATTATATACATTTTCTTCTACTTGCTTTGGTTTTGAAATGAAATTTCATATCCTTTGCTTAACATAGATAAAGGGGAAGAGGCACTGTTACCATATAGGATGACTAAGACATTATATAATTTTCTCTAAATGTGTCATTGCTCAGGTTCACTGTTGTGATGATCCTATTGTTGCATGTTCTAGCGGTCTACTTAGATTATGATGGAGAAAAGTCATTATATGGGTGTGTTGTTCTGTGCAAAGAAAGTGCCAGAACATTGGGTGGGAATGTAAATCAGCAACTGGACTCTGATTCTGGCTCGTAAAAGGGTGGGTTTGAAAGGCTTTGGAGGAGAATGGTCATATTGTGTCAAAGCAGTTAAAAGGGAAGGTCTCCTTTACTTTCAGCACAAGAGGGCTGTCTATAAGGATTCCAGGTCTGCTTTTATGAATATAAGACTCTAAGAAGTGTTGCAATTGTAAGCCATGGGGGACAATGTCACCTTGATCCACCAATTTACTGCTGCCAGCAGTCAAAAGAGCTAAACATCTTCACACGCTTCTCAGTCCACTTTCATTTGATCACCCAAAGAGGTGCCTGGGACAATAGTTCTGGGATGTGACATTGATGTGATATATATTTGCTTCAACTAAAAGGAGCAGGTGTCTTTGAAGAGCTTGAAACTAGGAGAGGATTCTGATTCCCCTCTAGCTCCCTGGCACCCTGAGGAGGTAAAAATAGTGTTTTGCATCAATCTGGCTCTTGCTTGACTGAAGTTTTCCCTAATGGCAATCATGTCTGCAAGCCCCAAATTCATCACTGCCTCCTAAACCATCACAAAATCCACCTGTTTTCAGGCAGACCCCCAAAACCTTCAGCAGTGCACCCTGCTTTAATGCCTACTCACTTGCAAAGGTTTTCTTTGGATTTTATCTCAAGACAATAGCAAAAAACCCAGACATTGGGTGATGGCATTTTGCTGCCTGCTCTATTTAATTGATGTCTGGCTGGTTTCTCCCCCACCCCTCTTCAATTTAGCTTTGGAAACCTCTGTCTTTTTTATCCACCAATAGAGTCTCAAAAGGGTAACAAACCTGTTAGATAAAATATCAAAGTTATGAATTCTGATTTAATAAATGTGCATTCAAGAGATGATTCATGGCATGTATGATGACTTTCAATTGCTTTCTCAAACAGTTCATACTTCATTTCATTAAGCGCTTCAGTCAATGCCAACTGATTAATTATCACAGCACTAGTCATCTTTTGTTTAGAAAACACGTGCATGGGACCCATCTGGGGCTTGGCCATATAGAAATTTTACTTAAAATGCAAATAAAAATGTTTTAAAATAGATACTTTTATAAATGTTTATAGAATTCCACTAAAATGATGTTGGAAATGATGTATTTCTTTGCTTAAGAAATGCCTACCTGGTACTTACAAGGGTCATAGGCACAATGAGACTCTAAGTGCCAGAACATTGGGTGGGAATGTAAATCAGCAACTGGACTCTGGCTTCATTACATTTGGCTTCAAACATCTTCATTGGTTTGCTCTGAATGATATTGTCCCAGGAGTCAATATCTTGCCCTCGATGAGCTTATTGTCTAATGGCTACCAACTCTATTAGGGAATTGATTTCAGTCTGAGGAATTCTGAGTCCTGATGGTTCCAGGTTTATGACTTGGCGTCCCAGTTGGACCACAAAGTGGCTGTGTGACATTGAGCAAGATGTGTCAGCTCTCCAAGACTTGTTTTCTCCTGCTTCAAATGACATGGTTGGACTCTGCTGTCTTTTTATTTTTTTGAGACAGAGTTTCACTCTTGTTGCCCAGGTTGTGGTGCAACGGCATGATCTCGGCTCACTGCAACCTCTGCCTCCCACGTTCACATGATTTTCCTGCCTCGCTCTCTCAAGTAGCTGGGATTATAGGTACCCGCCTCCACGCCCGGCTAATTTTTTTGTATTTTTTAGTAGAGATGGGGTTTCGCCATGTTGGTCAGGCTGATTTCAAACTCCTGACCTCTCCTAGGTTTTTCTCATTTTGTAGGGTTTAAGAACTGAATTTCCAGATCCACCCACCCCAGCCTCCCAAAGTGCTGGGATTACAGGTGTGAGCCACTGCGCCTGGTCTCTGCTGCCTTTTATGTCCCTAGTAGCACTAACATTATGTAATCTTAATACTCCATGTACATTGTTTGCCTCTCACTTCATTTCTAACAAAAGGGACCCATAGAATAAAAACACTGAGGTTTAGTGAAGACACTCATACTACCATGTAGAGTTTTTTTCATTTTGGCAGACTTATTCATCTTTTCTATACACTTGGAATGCTTATACGATTGCCATAATAGCAAAAGTCAACGAGAAGATCTCATTTTAAGCAATTTAATAGGTGGAAATGGCTTTTTCATTTCATGTGTAGTATCCTAAGGTTTTTAAAAAATATTTTAATAAATAACAATTTATTTTTAACCAAATAAATAAGGAAGCTATGTCACCACTGGCTCCTAGGGACATGTGTGTTGGCTAGTCTTGGAAGAAGTGACCACCCACACAGCTGGTTTCCTTGGCCACAAGTGTGAATATGAGACTCTAAGAAGTGTTGCAATTGTAAGCTGTGGGGGACAATGTCACCTTGATCCACCAATTTACTCCTTCCAGAAGTGAAAAGAACTAAACACCTTCATTGGCTTCATTGCATTTGGCTTCAAACATCTTCATTGGTTTGCTCTGAATATTGTCCCACGAGTTGTCAAAGCAAGGGTGCCCTCTTGTAATTACATTTTTCCGTGTTTGGTTTCGCTGCTAAACGATAAATTCCATGAAAGCAGGGAGCAAGCCTGTCCCATTCTAAACTGATTTCCCAGTGCCCGGCACAGTGCTGGTGTTGGAAACTGTCTGATAGATGAATAGATCTATCAGAAGATCTATCAGACCCCTAAACATGTAGGTCTTTGCTTTATGCCCATTTTCCAGGAAGGAAAGACTGAAGTTGAGCTCTGAGCCTCTCACTGTGTACTCAAACAGCTGAGTGGTTCTTGGCTTGAATCCAGCTCTGTGTTGTCTCATCCTGTCAGAAAATATGCCTTTTCAGAGCATACTAGGTTTTTCTCATTTTGCAGGGTTTAAGAACTGAATTTCCAGCTGCCAGCAAGTGTTTATTTGTGTCTCTGTCTGACAACAGGGAAGTTCGCCTTTGCTGTCCCTTCCTGCCTGACCTCATCCTTAATAATCCCACCACTACACTGCTCCTGCTCCCACCCCTTCATAACAGTCAGTGATACTTGCTTTTCTTTGCCAAGCCTGCCTTGGGTAGACAGCTGTTGTGGGAAATGACTGTTTTTCTGGCACCCTGAAGGGTTTCAAATAAAGCTCCTTTACTGAAGTTTAAAGACACCTGACCATGTAGTACCAATGGTGTTACTTAACCAAAAATGGGATGCTGGAGTGCTAATCCATTCCATCCATTTAGCTGACCTGATGAGATGGCTCTCCTTGTAGGCCATGCAAATATTTCTGAGCAGTGCACAGAGACCTTCACCTTCTGCCTATCTCCCACTGTCTATGGCACATTATGCACTGCTGGCTTCCTTTAGACCTGGGGTGGGGAGATAAAGTGCAATATTTCAGGAAACAAGCAGCCCATGAAGAAAACAGACTTGACCTGAAATTCTACTGATCTCATTTCAAGATTGCAGCTTCTTTTCCTGCCCACTGTGTGGCCTTGGGAAAGTATCAGAACTTCCCTTGACCTCATCTGAAAACTAAGGTGAAGAGTCTGGAGAAATACAAAGGGTACCTTGAGCTGGGGAAGGACTGAGAAGTCCTTCCTATTGGGGAAAATTGCAGGGGAGAGGATACAGCACATGACTTCAGGAGACCTTGACTCCAGTCTGGGTTTTGCCACAAGCCTGACCTTGGAGCTGCGTCTGTCTTGCGTGGCTCGTAGCTGGGTCCCTTGGAGGGTGCCCAGCACAGAACAGGCCTGCAATAAACATAAGCTCAGTGTTTGCTCTCATTGGAAGAATCGATCTCTTGAAATTCCTTGGGCTCCAGTGTCCTTACCTAGAAAATGGAGATAATACCTTGTACATCTCGAGATGGTAGGGAAGGATCGAGGTGACGGATGACAAGTGGTGGCTCCAGAATCTGGCACCTGGTCAGTACTCAAGGCTGAGTTACCATTTTCATTGCTTGATTCAGGCCATCTGCTTCCATGAGAGAGCACTATCTGCTTTCTCATATTCTGGTTTTAGCACAGGATGGTGAGCAGAGCTCCATTCCAAGTCTACCTGGCTCCAAAGTGAGTGCCCTTTCCACCCTGCCACCTCACAGGACTGTGGCTGTTTGATTTACCTGTCATTCATTCATTCATTCAAGATGGAATCTTGCTCTGTCACCTAGGCTGGAGTACAGTGGTGTGATCTTGGCTTACTGCAACCTCTGTTTCCTGGGTTCCAATGATTCTCCTGCCTCAGCCTGTGGACCAGCTGGGATTACAAGCACCCACCACCACGCCCCGCTAATTTCTGTATTTTTCTTAGCGATGGAGTTTCACCATGTTAGCCAGGCTGTGTCTCAAACTCCTGACCTCAAGTCATCCGCCTGCCTCAGCCTCCCAAAGTGCTGGGATTAGAGGTGTGAGCCACCACACCCAGCCTTGATTTATCTGTTAAAGTCCATGCAATCACCTCTGCCCCAGAGACATCCTTGTCGTGACTAGGCTGCGACCAGGCTGTGACCCTTGGGCTTCCCTCATCCCAAACAGAGGGTCTTTGCTGCCAGATGTGGCAGCCCCCTGGCAGATGGTATGGATCAGGCCGATGGGTATTGGCAAAGAAATAACCACAGCATCATCGCACCCTGTAACTGTGTTTGATCCAATGGCTAATGGCGTCATTAGCAAAGGAGAGTAATTTTAGGTGTGCCCTGCCGATGGTGGCCACCAGATCAATGGCTGTTTATCATCCTCTGGCTTCCCCGCCTGGGGTGCAGGCAATGACATCAGATTGGTACTGGCATCAATTTCTGGGAAGGTGAACACACTTTATAACCATCCCCGGTGCTCGTCAATGCTCTCCAGGGCCGCCTTGTGGTGGGAGCCTGCAGCTGCCTAGTTGGTGTTCCTCTGCCCAGAAATGGGCCTTGGCATCACAGCATTCTCAGCATGTGACATGCCGGGCCCTGGGGGCAGATTGGAGATGGCACATTTGGTCCCAAAGGCACCCAGCAAGCCTCCTTTTTGAAACAGCACCAGCTAGACAGAATCAATTTCCCATTGACTTTCAGCTCTGTCTCAGACACTGTAATTCTCGTCTGAGGGTTTATAAAGGCCATTGACTGTCTTATAAAAGATTTAAACACTTACCTTGTGGCATGCGAGAGCTCTATCTGTCATGATGCCTTTTTGACAATTTGTGGGGGTGGGATTGGTTGGGGGAGGAGGGCTGGTTGGCGTTCCCACTGCAGGTGTGGCTCAGACAGCCGGTGCCTGCCAGCCCTGTCTGCACAGAAAAGGGTTGCGATGCATTGAAAGATCTTCCTAATTTATCACCCAAGGGCTCTTTTCCACGGAGAGTCAGGCTCTCCTGGCTCCATTTTGAGAACGAATCGCATGTGACACAAGATAAACTTTAACCCAGCATTGCCTCTGCTGGAACCAAGGACACATCACTGGGTTATAATTGGAACCAGAAGCATCCAGGATTTTATAATTTTTATGAACAGGCACACAGGATTTTGTAATTAATAGCAATGAGAACAATAATGATGATCTTCTGCACTTGGACCCCCGCCCAAATCTAGAAGGTATGCATACGGAATCTCTCTCTTTTTAGAGATAGGGTCTTGACTTGTTGCCCAGGCAAGAGTGCAGTGGTGTGATCACACCTCACTGCAGCTTCAAACTCGTGGGATCAAGTGATCTGATCCTCCCATATTTCAGCCTTCCTGGTAGCTAGGACTACAGGCACAAGCCACCATGCTAGGCTATTTTTTTTTTTTTTTTTTTTTTTTGAGATGGAGTCTCGCTGTCGCCCAGGCTGGAGTGCAGTGGTGCGATCTTGGCTCACTGCAAGCTCCGCCTCCCAGGTTCACGCCATTCTCCTGCCTCAGCCTCCCGAGTGGGTGGGACTATAGGCGCCCGCCACCCCGCCCAGCTAATTTTTTGTATTTTTAGTAGAGACGGGGTTTCACCATGGTCTCGATCTCCTGACCTCGTGATCCACCCGCCTCAGCCTCCCAAAGTGCTGGGATTACAGGCGTGAGCCACCGTGCCTGGCCGCCAGGCTATTTTTTATTTTTATTTTTTACTTTTTATAGATTTGGGGTCTTGTTATGTTGGGTAAGCTGGTCTCAAACCCCTAACCCCCAGTGATTCTCCCTCATCAGCCTACCCAAGGGCTGGGATTATAGACGTGAGCCACCAAGCCTGGCCCTAGTCTCTTTTTTGATGTACAGAATCACTCTGGAATGCAAGCAAAGCCAGGATTGCTACATTCATTTTACCTATAGGGAAACTGAGATTCAAAGAGGTTCATTGTCATTTTTGGCCAAGATAATCTCAATTTTCAGGCAAAGCAGAATTTTTCAACTTAACCTCTACCTAACCATCTACTGCCCATTCTCTTTCATCCACCCATTCTTTAGCCAGCCAGGTGGTCCTTCCTAAGCAAAAAGAGAGGCATGAGATGATGGAATTTTTTTCCTGCAGGAGCTCTGTCCAGTGGGTAATAGCAGGGAGTGAGTGGGGTAATTGCATTCAGTGCATTTAGTATATAATAACATTATGGTCAGGGAATATGAGAACATAGACAATGCGATGGTCAGGGCTCTGGGCTGGGGAAGGGGATCGTGGTCAGACAACCACGGCATCAGGACATAGGCACAGGCTCTAAGGCATGAGGAAAGCCAATCTTTGAGGAGTTGCAGCATTGACAAGTGTTAAAGAAAAGACACATGAGGGTCAGGCTGGGGAATGACAGAGGACCATGATGTGGCCCTTTCCCTCTCTCATGGTGTCTCCTTATCCTCTCCTTCTTGTTCACTTTGACCACAGTGGTTTCTATGCTGTTCCCCCAGTATCCCAGCTGAACTCTCACCTCAGGGCTTTTGCATTGGCTTTTCCAATGCAAAGTGCCTGGAGTGATCTTTGCTTTGAGAGCCTTGACACTAACAATCCCACTTCTTCCAAGTCTACTCCAGTGTTATTTAGGCTGATTCGGACCACCTAGTTTTGCAACCCTCCCACCCCATCTCCAGAACTCTAGATCCTTTTTCCCGTGTCCTACTTCTTCCTTTTTCCATAGCACTTACCATTTTCTAACATACTTTGTAATATACATCCTTATAGGGTTATTAATCATGGCTTTCTCCTTCAGCTGGAATGTAAGCTCCATAAAGGCAGGGATCATTGCCTCTGATTTATCCAAGTGCCTAGAACAGCACTGGCATGGAGTAGACACTGAGTGCATATTCGTTGAGTAGATGAATTAATGAATGGTTGCCCTTCAATTATGAGCAAGTTGAAGAATTGGACTTCCTTGATGTGGCTGATGACATCAGCTTGGGATTTGTTGTTGTGGGCAATGGAGTTGAAGGAGGTTAAGCAGAGGAGTTATGTGGTCGTATTTTGTTTCAGAGATGCTTGTCCAGTGGTTGTGTGGAAGGGAGAAGAGGATCAGGAAGACACAATCCAGGTGAGGGATGAGGAGGAGGTTCTAGGGCAAGGCAGGGAGTGTGGGGATTGGGGAGAGGGAGACATATCAATGGGATTAGATAGACTTGATGCTATGGGATGCCTAGAGAGGAGAACTGAAGCACATCCCTCACTTTGAAGCTGAGCAACTGGGTGGAGAATCTGGTCATTAATTGACCCTAAAATTGTGGTTATGGAAAACATGTTGTGAAAACGTGTGTGTGTGTGTACGCATACAATAGCAAGGGAAGTGAATTCTTGCTGCATGGCAGGCTGTGTAGTAATGTCAATGGTGTTGTACATTTGGCTTGAATGGCAGGGCCATTCAGCATGGAGTTGGCCTGGCCACCAGAGGTCTGAAGTGATTTAGAATGGTTAACTGGCTCAGTAGAAAGCTGATGGGAAGGAAACAAGAATGAAAGAGTGGTTATCTGACTACGTTCTGCTTGGTATTTTAGGGCGAGGACCAAATGCACTGGTGAAATGATTTCTGACTCTGAGGCAACACAGTGCTTCCCCCAGTCAGTCAGAGCAGTGAGCACAGGGCTCTGTTTCCTGGTGTGGGCCAAAGTCGAGAGTTCAGCATGTCCTGCTTCCTCTCTGTCCTGGGATTCCTGGGGATGGCACATCTCTTCCCTACTCTTTTTTTTTGGATCCTCTTCTGTTGTCTCCTCTTCCGTCTTGTACTCCTCATCACATAACTGTATGGTTGACCAGGACTTTGTATCTATCACAGCCACTGTGCTAACACACATGGGGTCCCCAATCCTAAGGGGTTCCTCATATGGGACCTTGTGTACCCCAGGCTCCTGGGGGCAGACACCCCACCCCCAGTGGTGAAGAACCAGGCTTTAGACCCAACTCTGCTATGGGCACTGTACATGAAAGCTAAGGAAAACCCCTTTTTTTTTTTTTTTTTCCGAATTTCAAGTCTCTCATCTGGAAACGAGGATAATAATGACTGTCCTGTATTTCTTTTTTTGTTTTTTTTTTTTGAGACGGAGTCTCGCTCTGTCGCCCAGGCTGGAGTGCAGTGGTGTGATCTCGGCTCACTGCAAGCTCCGCCTCCCGGGTTCACGCCATTCTCCTGCCTCAGCCTCGCAAGTAGCTGGGACTGCAGGCGCCCGCTACCACGCCTGGCTAATTTTTTGTATTTTTGGTAGAGACGGAGTTTCACAGTGTTAGCCAGAATGGCCTTGATCTCCTGACCTCGTGATCCGCCCGCCTCGGCCTCCCAAAGTGCTGGGATTACAGGCGTGAGCCACCGCGCCCGGCCCGACTGTCCCGTATTTCTAAATCAAAATGCTGGAATTTGAGAGTTGAGGATTGGAACAAATTTTTGGTTATGCTGTGGGCAGAAGGAAAGAAGGACACTTTGATCCTGAACTTCCAAATACCACATGAGGTAACATCCAGATCATATAAAAATTGCCTCTTATAGCATCTTCTCTGTTGGGTGGCACCCTCTGTGGTAGGAAGAACCATCTCGAGAAATAACTACATAAAAATAATTCCTGAAAAGAGGATATTTCTATTATGTCATAAAAATTTCAATTTGGGCCATATTTGATAAATTTTCTTTGAAATTTCTGAAAAACTTTTTATCTCCCACTAAAAGCATTTTATGAAAGGGGGATATGCCTGTGGCTGAGGGGCAGTTATGTCCAATTAGATTCTTAGTTTTCATACTTCCTTTATTGCTTTTGGTGACATGTTCACTACCGCTAGGCCAACAAGGTTCTTCCTTGGCCACCATGCAGAGGAGGGTAGATTTTTGTCCTGCTATGCAGTGGGGACTATTTTAGAATGCTGAGCAAGGAGAATCACATTTCTATTTTCTTTCTTTGGCATGGAGTGGGGCCTGATTTGGGGGTATTAAGTAGATGTCTTTGGATGAGCTTGGAAGGCCAGAACACATCACTGATGCATGGAGAGATGGAAAGGATTTAAAAGCTATTAAGCAGATAAAGTCTGGACTGATGGAACTTTTAATGATTGGACAGAAGTGAGGAAGAGAAGGGAGTAGAGTGCAACTCCGCATTTGTTACTGACCTTAGAGCAATTTCATGGAAAGACAGACTGCAGGGCTAGTAGAGGGTGAGGGAGCAGAGAGGGAAGTATAGATAACTATTTGAAGAAGCTTGTCTGTGTGATGGGCCTGGAGGGAGAGAGAAGGCCAAGGGGGATTTTTTGTTTTATTTTTGAGCTGGAGGAGCTCTGAACATATATATTTTTTTATTTTTAGTTTTTATTTTTTTAATTTTAATTTCTTTTTTTTTTTTTTTTTTTGATATGGAGTCTCCCTCTGTCACCCAGTGGTGCAATCTTGGCTCACTGCAGCTTCCGCCGCCTGGGTTCTAGTGACTCTCTTGCCTCAGCCTCCCCAGTAGCTGGGATTATAGGTGTGCGCCACCACATCCAGCTAATTTTTGTGTTTTTAGTAGAGATGACATTTCACCATGTTGGTCAGGCTGGTCTTGAACTCCTGACTTCAAGTGATCCACCCACCTTGGCCTCCCAAAGTGCTGGGATTATGGGTGTGAGCCACTGTGCCTGGCCTTCTGAGCACATTGATATGCTGAAGGGAAAGGTTCTTTCTGATGGGGGAAGCTGGGCTGTACAGAATGCAGAAGTGACAATTGATAAGCAAAAGTCCTGCGTGATGCCCAGGCCCAGAGCAAGGTGGCAGCAGACGCATCTTCCAAGGAGGAGGAGGATATGGTAAGAAGAGAAGTGGAGTCTCCTCAATGTGTGGGCAGTGAAGCAAAATGTTGGAGAAGTTTATACCCAACCCTTCTAATGATCTCTTTAGGGTAGAAAGTGAGGCCGTCTGCTGTGAGCCAGGCATGGAGCTGGGGCTGGAGGCTTCAGGACGGTGGATGGAGCAAGTCTGCTTAGAACAACGGAGGGGATCTGCCTGGAGACCAAGGTGTGCCAATGTCACAGCTGGGATGGGACCCAGAAGAGGGCATGGCTGGGTCATTTTCTCCAGCATGAGGAGGGGCCTGTGGGGCAGCAACAGGGGCAGATGGTTGGGTGCTCTTGGGAATTGCGGCAGAGGCACTACAGAGCAAGAGCTCAGAAAATGACTGAGTGATGGATGATAGTGGTGGCATGAAGGGAGGATTAGGCTGGGAGCTGATGTGTTTAGAGAACAACTTGGGGGACTGGACATTATGATAAAGTCAGACAAAGGATGCCTCATGATTAAGGGAGCTGAGAGGAAGTAGGCTGGAGTCAGGTGTCAGATTTTAAGATTTTAGAGCCAGAAATTTCTGGGTGATCTTGAGGTCCAGGATGTTGGTGGCTGATAGCAGAGTAGAAGTGAAAATGACTATGAACATGGTTCTAAGTACAACACTCAGTGCTTTAGATGGATTCTCTCCTTAAATCTTATAACAATCCCTATTTTAAAGATGGGACACTGAGGCACAGAGGGAAGAAGCAACTTGCTCAGCGCACCATGATTAGTCATTGTCAGCAGCTGGGATGTGAAACTAGGTGGTGTCTTCCACTCCCAGTTGCTGCTCCTAGCACCCTGACAGCAGTTGGCTAGGTCTACTCTATGCACGTCCCTTAGGATAATGGCAGTGGTTAGGCTGGAGAGGAAGGGGATAAAACTGGGACCGAGTCTCATATGAAATGTTGACCTGTACCAAAATGATAGCCAAGCATCAATCTGCCCATGCTGGCCCCACTCCCTGTAAGCACTCCATAATGACCAATTCCATTCTGGGTTCCAAAGAGCCAATGGGTCACCTGCTGTACATGTCACTCACCTTCATGTGGGTGCTGAGCTTCCTGAGGCTGTGACTGTGTGTCTGGGGACTGGAGATTGGCCTTTGCACAGGATTCAAGTCACCGCCATCATTGGTGCTACGCGGTGACTTAGACACAGGCTGCTCCTTGTCAGGGGAGGGGAGTTTCTCCCACAGTGAAAGTGCTGTCAAACAGGGCTGCCCAGTGATCAGGGAGGATGGTGGCTTCTGTGTTCTTCTCCACACTCCCTCATCAGACCACGATGTAAAGTCTCCCTGGAGCCATATTTTCCATGAGGTGTCAGCATCCTGGACACATTTCAAATGGTGTGGTTGCTTTCCTCGGGTAATTCTCCAGGGACAGTCTGGGTCCAGGCAACTGATATTAGGAATACTCTGGTTGTTTCCAAACTTGGTTCAATTATTCCAATTGTTTTTATTATCTTTCTCATTCTAATGTAAATCCTTCCTCTTCTCTCTCCTCTCCCCTCCCCTCCCCTCCCTCCCTTCCTATCTTCCTACCTACCTACCTTCCCAGGTCTTGCTCTGTCACCCAGGTTGGAGTGCGGTGGTGTGATCTTAGCTCACTGAAGCCTTGAACTCCTGGGTTCCACTGATCCTCCCACCTCAGCCTCTAGAGTAGCTAGGACCACAGTTGTATGCCACTGTGCCTACCGCTTTTTAATAATTTTTTTTTTTTTTGGTAGAGACAGGATTTCTCTATGTTGCCCAGGCTGGTCTCAAACTTCTAGCCTCAAGCTCTCCTCCTGCCTTGGCCTGCCAAAGTGCTGAGATTACAGGTGTGAGCCACCATACTTGGTCTTTTCCTCCCGGTTTATCTCATCATTAAAAGGTAGCATGGTGTGATAGAAATATCTTGATTCACTTGTTTATTTGGAAAACACTGGAACATGAATTTGGTGTGAGGTGGCCTTGGGTCTAATCCCAGCTGTGTGGGGTGTGCATATAGGCAGGGGTCACATCATCACATCCTGTGGATGTCACAAATGAGCAAAGCTTTTAACCTGTAAATGACAGGGCAGCTATGACCATAGGGGAATTTATTAAACTCTTGGGTTCTCAGTTTCTTTCTCTGCACAGTGAAGCTTTTGTATCAACTTGGCATGATGTTCATGAGAAGCCAGTAAGAAAATATTAGTAAGGGCCTAGCATGGTACCAGGCATATGGCTACATCCAAACCTGTTGATTCCTCTTCCCTGAGGTTCCTGATGGAGAAATGTCATTTCCCCAGATGAACAGGCAAGCTAGTTGCAGCGCAGTGGCCAGTGGGAGTGTCTGTTTTGCATTTGCATAGTGGGCACTGAAGGTTGTTGGCAGCCGTGGGTGGCTGTGTATCCAATTAACCCGGCTGGGAGATGTGGAGATTTTGACTGGAGCAGGATAAGGGTTTGAAAGAGTTCATTTCAAAGCTTGTTCCTTTATTTCATATCAGCAAATCTCTAGCCTGCTTCCTTCCCTGGTTTTGCTAGTCTGGAATGTGCCTGGCTGCAGGATGTGGTAGGATCTGCTTGACCCAGGCTTTGGACAATAATCCTTGATGTTGCGATTGAACCCAGTGTGAAATAGTCCATGATGCCTTACCATTTAGGGAATGGAAATTGCATTCTTCACACCAGATACATTTTTCAGATGGTCCAGGCCTATTCTTCACTAGCAGCTTTTATTTTAGCGTTTCTGGACGTGGAATAAGGTCACTGTGTCCGAGAGAGAGCCCATCCTTGCTTTGGCTTTGTGGGAAGCCTGTGTTATACCCTGGCCTTGCCTGGTGTTTCAGCTTGGTTATGATATTATCTGGCTTCATGTCATGTTTCATCTCACACATGTCGTGCCATTTGTTCAAACATAAGAAGTGCAGTGATTCTGTGGAAAGAGCAGAGTTTGGAGTGAGACTGCCTAAGGTTGTCTTCTGACTTGTAGCCTCTCTGAGTCTCTATGATACCAAGTCCTCAGGAGTTTTGTGAAGTCCAGTGACATAATGCATGTGAAAATGTCATGCAAAATGCAAAGAGTTATATAGATATTATTTGCTGTTTTATTTATTACCTTCTAATCTATAGACCAAGACTCACATTTTAATGACAGGCTTCAAGAGTGTGACAATTTATTTTGTTAAAATATAATTAATCTTTCAAGCCACTCATAGAGAATAGGAATAAAAATCCCTCAATGTTTATGCACTTTTTATTAAACTTTAATGGTGTGTTTGGATGGTGTTTGGATGGTTGGTCTGAGTTTTGAGAATCTATTTTCAGGATTTTTCTTTTTTTTAATTTAAAAAGTCAGTGCATCATCCTCAATGACTTTAATGGAGATTAAGTGAATAAAGTTCACAATATTGTCAATGTTAATTAAAAAACTACATAAGATCTCTCAGACTCAAGGAGTTGGGAATGGTAAGAAAAGTCGATGGTCTGGCTTCAGGGATGCCACTGATAATTGGCTCCAGGTTCTCCTTTTCTGTCTTATCTTGCACTCTCTCCTCACTCTAACACTCCTCTCCTCAAGAATCTGTCATGGCTTCCTGTTGTCCAATGGGCTCTCCAAAGTCTGGCTGGTATCCTTCTTTGACATGATTCTCTCAGTCTCTCCTGCTGGTGATCTGTGTTTGGGTCTTTGTGCACTGCATTCTCCTAGAGATTTACTGTCAACTTGCACATTGGTTTTTGTAAGATTAGCATCCCTGAGGTGCACCTCCAGCAGAGTGCTGCCATTGTGACATTCCGTGCCTTTTCTCCTACAAGAAAGATCTGCTTTCTATACTTTATTCAGTGCCAGTCTCACTTTCTGCAGGAATTTGTCCTACATAGAACAGAGAAGAGGACCATGCCCCTTAAGGTCATACATACTCACAGCCAGTCGGAAAGTTCTCATAAGATGAGTTGCTTTTCAAAATGAAGAGATCCTGGTAACTATGTTCTAACAGATCTCTCTGTTAGTAACAATTGCCCCCTCTTGCTTGGCTGCTACCTACATACCTCATCTATCTTATAGGCTGAGCAAGTTGGTACATATTTGACTCTGTAAAATGACATAGCTTCTATCACAGTGTCCACATAGAATGCACTCTCGATAAAATTCACTAAATGCATTGAAATCATGGGTTCTCACAGATCTTTAGAGGCCCTGGTCATTGAATCAGGAAACTCCCCAAATGCTGGTGAGCTCAGGTATCCCTCCCCAGCAAATACGAAATAGGATCAAAGCATGAGGACAGTGATTGGAAGGGATTTGTTTAGAATAGTGCCTATGTTCTCTATTTCTGTAACAGATGACCACACATTTAGTGACTTCAAACAAAACAAATTTATTATCTTATGGTTCTGCAAGTTGGAAATCTGACATAGGTCTCACTAGGCCGATATCAAAGTATGGGCAGAGCTGTGTTCCTTTCTAGAGCCCTAGAGGAGGATCCATTTTCTTGACTTTTCCAGCTTCTAGAAACTTTCCATGTTCATGGCCTCTTCCTCCATCTTCAAAGCCAGTAATGTTGCCTCTCTCTGATCATTCTTCCATCATTATATCTCCCTCGACTCCTTCTTCCACCTCCTTCTTCTGCTTTTAAAGGCCTCTGTAATTACATTGGGTCCTTCTTGATAATCCAGGATACTGTCCCTATTTTAAGGTCAGCTTATTAGCAATATCAATTCCACCTGCAAGCTTAATTTGCCTTTGCTCTGTAACCTAACATATTCACAGCTTCTAGGGATTAGGGCATGGACATATTTGGGAGAGGTATTATTATGCCTCGCAAAAATAGAGACAAAGATATATGGTTCCTGAATCTATTTTTTCTTCACCCAGAGTGAAGACGTTCATATATGTAAGAGATATCCACACGGAGATCTCATCTATTGACAGACTATGGGCCATGGCTATGATTGAACAGTTGATAAATCAGTCAACACAAAACCCATCAATCAACTACCCAAACAGCATGCATTGACTGATACTTAGAGATTCTGAGGCAATTGCTCTCATCACGGGGTATGAGAGGGAAGATGCCAAAGGGACAAGACACTGTAATGAAGGCTTCTGAGTGGAGTGGACACATCTGCTGACTCTTGAAGGAGACATAGGTCATACAAAGGTTTTCACTGGACAGGTAAAGTTGGGAGGGCATTTCTAGCAGACGGCACAGAATGTGCAAGGTATAGAGGAGTAGACCAATACAGCATGTTCAAGAATCAGCCAGTAGTTCTCCTTCTGCCATTGTGGAACCTGTGGAGGCCTGCTGGGATCAGGATCCCTAAAATGCCAAATATGTCTGGAAGGATATGGCCCAAGGTCATTTTTTCTGGAAGCATCTTCCAAACCAAAGGGAACACACAGCTCTTCTTAAAATTGAAGGTGCCTGAGATGCCTGAGCTGAAACCAGATTTTAGTTAGGCAAGAGATATGTTCATGTGTACAAAGCAAAGGATAATACAGTGTATTCTGGCAGCAAACCAAAGCCTGAGTTATCTGGGAAAAGGTCACTTGCACCCATGGAAACAGTAGCATGGTTGGTCCCAAATCCTGAAGCACCTCTCTGTGAAGGCCATAGGACACAGAATCTGTGTTATGCTGTATCCCTTAAGGATTAAAAGCTATTATAAGTAAACAAAATTCTGGAGGGAGAAAGGAATTAAACAGACTGTGCTCCTCAAAATTCACATGCTGGTCTTAACCCCCAATATCTCAGAATGTGACTGTGTTTGGAGCTAAGGCCTTTGAAAAGGTAAGCAAAGGTATGCTGGCCATGGTATCTCATGCCTGTAATCACAGCACTTTGGGAGTCCGAGGTGGGTGGATCGCTTGAGCCCAGGAGATTGAGACCAGCATGGGCAACATGGTGAAACCCCATCTCTACTAAAAACACAAAAATTAGCTGGGCATGGTGGCATGCACCTACTGTAATTCCAGCTACTTGGGAGACTGAAGCAGGAGAATCACTTGAACCCGGGAAGTGGAGGTTGCAATGAGCTGAGATCGTGCCACTGCACCCCAGTCTGGGTGACAGTGCAAGATTCAGTCTCAAAAAAAAAAAAAAAAAGGTAAAATGAGGTCATTAGGGTAGGTCCTAATCCAATAGAACTAGTGTCGTTATAAGAAGAGGAGACAAGGTCACAGACACCCAGAGGAAAGACCTTGTGAAGATACAAGAAGAAGATGGTCATTTACAAGCCAAGGAGAGAGACTTCAGAAGACATCAACCCTGTCAACACCTTCATCTTGGACTTTTAAATTTCCATGGGTGTGAGAAGATAAATTTCTGTTGTTTAAGACACCCAGTCTGTGGTACTTTGTTATAGTATCCCTAGAAAATGAACACAGCAGGTCATAAAAAGCTATAAAAATGACTGAATACCATAGGTTCTGGATGTGCTGAGGTACCACTCATATCTCCTTTCAGGACTGATGGCTTATTCCCCTAGCTGCTGGCAGATGGCTGGCTCTCAGCTGCTGGTTCTCTTCAGGACTTGTCTTGGATCAAGTATTGCCCTTTCCAAGGCTATGCCTCTATATCTATGGTAGGCTGAATCCGAGATTTTTTGCATGTGGGTATTAAGGCTTGGTCCTCCTGCCCAACTTGGATCAACTCTGAAAGGTCATCCAGCATTAGAGCTTCCTTTGCAGTTGGCTGAGGCCTTCATCACAACCCAGTTTCTTCTCTTCAAGCCTATCTCTTTCTGACCCCTTTTCTTCCTCATTAATTGATAACAAGAGTGCTCCCTGATACATTCCTGCATGCTAATCTTTATCTCAGGATCTATTTCTTGAAGAACTCAACTTGTGACATTATAATAAAGAAATCAGACTTTATTTGGACAACTTTGGGGAGCTATTGAACCATCATATTCTAATGTGGTATGATTTGTAGTGTGGCTGCTTTGAAGGGCAAATCAAAGAGGGTCAGACTGGATGCAGGTAGACCAGTTAGACATAGGGAGAGTAGGCAAAGGTAATGGAGGCCTCGTTGTTAATAGTTATTGTTCACTCAAGGCTTCTCTTGAATTCTCTCTTCTCTGGGAAGCTCAAAGTCATTCCAATATAAGCAATGCATGGTCCTAGCTTGACTGGCATTTACTTCTTGTTCAGAGCTTTTGAAGGAAGTTCATGTCAGATCTGTTTTCCAAGATGGGAGAGCCGATCAAGACCACAGGTGAATGTATCATGGGTGAATGATGATGGCTTAATGCTCTCGTACATCTCCAGGGATCCAGAGAAATCAGAAAATAAGAGATGCACTTTCTCCTTCCAGCCTGCAAGTGTCACATGAACTTATTTCTGGCTGGATGCAAGCTCGCACACACCAGCCGTGAATAGCTGTGGCTCTCCCTCCTAGCATGCCCTGGCCAGCCCCTGAGCATTTGCTCATGCCATTGCCTCTGACTGGACTGTATCTCCCTCTGCTCCATGACCTTCATTTAACTTATTCATCACTGAGCTATCTTTTCTGCACTCAATGCTTCCAGGAAACCTTTCCCAATGGCCTCCCTCAAGCCGGGTTAGGTATATTTTTACAACATCTTTTTTTCCTTTAACCGCAAGACCATAAACTCCAGACCATGTTTTCTTAGAGATTTGGGCAAAATAAACACTCTTCTTTCCATTCAAGGTTCTGACCATTAAAGAATACATATACAAAGAACTGATGGCCAAATGGGGATCCCTTTATTCTAACAATGGGTGCACAACACTTAGTGACCACCAAACCTGGAGACTCTAGTAAACTGTCTCGGAGCTTATGGCTTAGACCTGGGGATGAGAGGTATCTACTACTTGCCTTCCTACATTTAAACCTCAGGATACACAGACTGGCACAAATCACAGGAAATAGAGCATAGCTTTTAGAGTTCCAAATCCCTTAGCTATCCAACTTTGTAAAAAAGGACTGCAGTTATGCCCTCATCAAACAGAGACACCAACAGGGAGCAGGTTAGAGAGAGAGAGAGAGAATGGTGGGCTTTTCCCCTGAAATGGGGGAGCTCTGCCCTGCTGGGATCATAATAGGAAAGTGGGGAAGAGAAGGAGATGTGTGGCACCAGAGTCTGGATGGCAAAGGGAAGAGGGAGAGTCTTTGAGGCAGCATCCCTGACCACTAGGAAAAAGGAGCTCATTAAATCTAAACTGACCAACTGGATTAGACGAAAGGAGGAATCTCCTTCTACAGGGAGTGGCGAGTGAGACGGTGGAGAATCAGAGTTCCCACCGTGACACTTCCCTACGTGAAGAAAATGGGTGGATAAAGGCAAAAGTTCCCACCTTTATGAGATGAAGTGGGAACATGGGGGAAAGAGCACATGGGACTTTTCTTTTCTTTTTTTTTATTATACTTTAGGTTTTAGGGTACATGTGCACAATGTGCAGGTTTGTTACATATGTATCCATGTGCCATGTTGTTTTGCTGCACCCATTAACTCGTCATTTAGCATTAGGTATATCTCCTAATGCTGTCCCTCCCCCCTCCCCCCCAACCCACAACAGTCCCCGGAGTGTGATGTTCCCCTTCCTGTGTCCATGAGTTCTCGTTGTTCAATTCCCACCTATGAGTGAGAACATGCGGTGTTTGGTTTTTTGTCCTTGCGATAGTTTACTGAGAATGATGTTTTCCAGTTTCATCCATGTCCCTACAAAGGACATGAACTCATCATTTTTTATGGCTGCATAGTATTCCATGGTGTATATGTGCCACATTTTCTTAATCCAGGCTATCGTTGTTGGACATTTGGGTTGGTTCCAACTCTTTGCTATTGTGAATAGTGCCACAATAAACATACGTGTGCATGTGTCTTTATAGCAGCATGATTTATAGTCCTTTGGGTATATACCCAGTAATGGGATGGCTGGGTCAAATGGTATTTCTAGTTCTAGATCCCTGAGGAATCGCCACATTGACTTCCACAATGGTTGAACTAGTTTACAGTCCCATCAACAGTGTAAAAGTGTTCCTATTTCTCCACATCCTCTCCAGCACCTGTTGTTTCCTAACTTTTTAATGATGGCCATTCTAACTTTTTAATGATGGTATCTCACTGTGGTTTTGATTTGCATTTCTCTGATGGCCAGTGATGATGAGCATTTTTTCATGCGTTTTTTGGCTGCATAAATGTCTTCTTTTGAGAAGTGTCTGTTCATGTCCTTTGCCCACTTTTTGATGGGATTGTTTGTTTTTTTCTTGTAAATTTGTTTGAGTTCATTGTAGATTGTGGATATTAGCCCTTTGTCAGATGAGTTGGTTGCAAAAATTTTCTCCCATTCTGTAGGTTGCCTGTTCACTCTGATGGTAGTTTCTTTTGCTGTGCAGAAGCTCTTTAGTTTAATTAGATCCCATTTGTCAATTTTGGCTTTTGTTGCCATTGCTTTTGGTGTTTTAGATATGAAGTCCTTGCCCACGCCTATGTCCTGAATGGTATTGCCTAGGTTTTCTTGTAGGATTTTAATGGTTTTAGGTCTAACATGTAAGTCTTTAATCCATCTTGAATTAATTTTTGTATAAGGTGTAAGGAAGGGATCCAATTTCAGCTTTCTACATATGGCTAGCCAGTTTTCCCAGCACCATTTATTAAATAGGGAATCCTTTCCCCATTTCTTGTTTTTGTCAGGTTTGTCAAAGATCAGATAGTTGTAGATAAGTGGCATCATTTCTGAGGGCTCTGTTCTGTTCCATTGATCTATGTCTCTGTTGTGGTACCAGTACCATGCTGTTTTGGTTACTGTAGCCTTGTAGTATAGTTTGAAGTCAGGTAGCGTGATGCCTCCAGCTTTGTTCTTTTGGCTTAGGATTGACTTGGCGATGCGGGCTCTTTTTTTGGTTCCATATGAACTTTAAAGTAGTTTTTTCCAATTCTGTGAAGAAAGTCATTGGTAGCTTGATGGGGATGGCATTGAATCTATAAATTACCTTGGGCAGTATGGCCATTTTCACGATATTGATTCTTCCAACCCATGAGCATGGAATGTTCTTCCATTTGTTTGTATCCTCTTTTATTTCATTGAGCAGTGGTTTGTAGTTCTCCTTGAAGAGGTCCTTCACATCCCTTGTAAGTTGGATTCCTAGGTATTTTATTCTCTTTGAAGCCATTGTGAATGGGAGTTCACTCATGATTTGGCTCTCTGTCTGTGATTGGTGTACAAGAATGCTTGTGATTTTTGTATATTGATTTTGTATCCTGAGACTTTGCTGAAGTTGCTAATCAGCTTAAGGAGATTTTGGGCTGAGACAATGGGGTTCTCTAGATATACAGTCATGTCATCTGCAAACAGGGACAATTTGACTTCCTCTTTTCCTAATTGAATACCCTTTATTTCCTTCTCCTGCCTGATTGTTCTGGCCAGAACTTCCAGCACTATGTTGAATAGGAGTGGTGAGAGAAGGCATCCCTGTCTTGTGCCAGTTTTCAAAGGGAATGCTTCCAGTTTTTGCCCATTCAGTATGATACTGGCTGTGGGTTTATCATAGATATCTCTTATTATTTTGAGATACGGCACATGGGACTTTTCATCCAGGCCTCTTCACCTTTGTGTCCCTAGCCACTGGCATGAGACTAGCCCAACATAGGTATCAGTTTGTGCTTGCTGACAGAATGGTTGAATGGACCATGGAATACTACCCAGTCATGAAAAAGAATGAAATCATATTCTTTCCAGCAGCATGGATGGAACCAGAGGCCATTATCCTAACTGAAATAACTCAGAAAGTCAAATGCCACATGTTCTCACTTAAAAGTGGTAGCTAAACAAAGGGTACAGATGGACATAGACAGTAGAATAATAGACACTGGATACAACAAAAGGTGGGAGGGTGTGAGGAATGTGAGGGTTGAAAACTGCCTATTGGGTACAGTGTTCATTCTTCAGGTGATGGGTACACTAAGAGCCCAGACTTTACCCCTATGTGATATATGCATGGAAGGAACCTGCACTTGTAACCCCCCAAATATATGAAAATACATTAATTTAAAAATCAAAATAAAAGTATAAAATAAATAAATTACCATAGACTTATGATAACAGGAAAAAAAAAGAATGGATGAATGAGTCAGGAGTGACAGTGGCTGATGAATTTGTGGTCATGCCCTTCTTTCCATTTCTCTCAGTTACTGATTAGTATTGCTGGGCTTTGTGGTATAAATGGAACTCATTCTCAACTTCACAAGCCTGTCACTGAAAGCCCCTCAGAATCTTTTGCAAACTCACCTTTTGCCACATCCATCATGAAGTTGTGTTGTCATCTAAAATGAGCTCCTGCTAGGTGGGCACTGGGAGGTGGACAGAAGGTAGGACCAAGAGCCTGACTGTGCCACTGCCCTAGGCCTCAGGGGCTCCTTGTTAACCTAATGAAGTGAGCTCTGTGTACATCTAAGCAGGCCTTGTTGTCTGACAAGGGACAAAACAGTAGAGAAGTTGGATGCTGGGAGTGGGTGGGGATCTATGCTTCAACCACTTGTGGTGGAGTAGAAGCAGGGCGGATGCCTCAGCAAGGACTCATAAGACTGACCAGGGGTTATGCTTCTCTGGAATCAGGGAGATATCAGAACCAACTGTAGTCTCAGCAGAGAACTAAAAAGCTGGGACAGGGAACTGGAGGCCAGCGCCCCATTGTAGGAGTTAGCCCGCCCAGACAAGGATTACCAGGGGGCTCTCAGAAGGCAAGTCCCCTTCTCTGAATCCACAGATTCCAGCCCGGATACATGTTGGTTGCTCTTGGTTGGGTGTGAGGGGCATGTTGGTTTTCCACACTGGCAGAGACAGGCTTACTTCTTGCTGCACTGAGGTGGATGCTGTGATGTGCTGCTGAAGTCTCCCTTCAGTAAGGTCTGATGATCTCAGCTGTGGAGGGTAGTGTCGGCAGAGAAGCTTGAAGTCTGTCAACCTCTTTAAGGATGCTGTCAGAAACCACTCACCTAAGATCACATCCCTTCTTGTGGTGGCCTGTCCAATGAATAGTAGATATGGGAGTATAAAGTTTCTTGGCTCAACTTGAGACAAAGGTGAAAGGTCATTCTAATGCTGGAGCTCCCCATAACGTCCGCTGAGTCAGCTATTGGGTGTGCATCATGTTTGATTTTCTCCTTTTGTTAACCAATCTCCCCTCCCCTCCTCTGCCCTCCCCACCCCCTCCCCTCCCCCACCCCTCCCCTCCCTCTGCCCCCCCACCCCTCCCCTCCCCTCCTCTCCCCTCCCTTCTGGATTAGTCCATTTCACGTTGCTGATAAAGACATACCTGAGACTGGGCAATTTACAAACGAAAGAAGTTTATCGGACTCACAGTTCCACGTGGCTGGGGAGGCCTCACAATCATGGCGGAAGGTGAAAGGCACGTCTCACATGGCAGCAGACAAGAGAATAGAGCTTGTGCAGGGAAAGTCCCATTTTTAAAACCAACAGACCTCATGATACTTATTCACTATCATGAGAATAGCATGGAAAAGACCCATCCCCATAATTCATTTATCTTCCACTGGGTCTCTCCCACAACACATGGGAATTACAGGAGCTACAAGATGAGATTTGGGTGGGGACACAGAGCCAAACCATATCATCTTCCTTTCCACAGGCTTTGATCTGAACAATACTCTTAATAAACATACTGCATGCCGGACACCTCCTGGGGAACCCAACATGGGACAAACTGAAAACTGTCAAATGTCTAAACAAATTCCAGTAAGGAGGAATGACTTTCTCTCAAGCTCAGTGGTCCCATTCTGTGGTCATCTTGAATGTAGAAAATCCTCCGCAACCAGACACCTCCCATCCATTGGTTCCTATTCTTTCTCTCAGTGTTAGCAGAGTGAGCCAGAGTTTGTGACACTTGAGGACTGTTTTAGCTGAAATTAGTAATCAATAAAATCTACGGTCGATAGGCACAGTGCAAAATAGTCACACGAAGGTGACCAACCCTAATTTAATGACAGTGATTCATCACTTTAAGCAAAGTGCTATTGGCCTCAGAAATTGGAATTGGATCCTTTAGCAGGGATACTAGGAGGGCCTGGGGAAGGGGAAGGGAGGGCAGTGCATATATGGGATCACAGGCCTGTTCCTTCTATTGATGCCCCCGCACGTAAAAAATGGACCTTTCTGCAGCAAAGCTGTCACAGATCAACATTTATAGGTTACATTTAGATGGGAAAATTATTAGCGTAAATATGTTTGGTGTCCCAAAACACAAGTACTGATTAGCTAGTGAGGACAGCATTAGGAGACTCATTAAGAAATATGTTTTTGTCCTTGCACTGGCCTGAGCATCAAAATTACCATCCACACCCACACAAAATGCAAATATAGTTGTAAAACAAATTTTGAAAATTGAGTCCCTCAAGCTTCCTGGTTTCCATGCCAATCGTGTACAGCTGATGTCAGTTGGATTCTGACTGCATGAAAAACACATCTTGTTCTAGCCCTTCCGTAGCTTCCTAAAACATGTGGCTGACACTTTTTATGGTGTGTGTAAAAATAAGGCTGTATTGTTAAAGCCCCTTTCGTGGGACATTTCACTATTTGGAGCTGAAAGCATCTGTGCTGTTCTTTCAGTGACTTTTGCCTTTTGTGGGATCTCCCCTTCAGTAGATCTTTTCTTTCCTGCTGGTTTAGGTTTCAGCCTAAAAACCAACTACAACCCTTTTTCATCCCACTTCCTTTCAACTTACCACTTCTTTTCACTTCCGAACTTCTTTTGTGTGTGTGTTCCAGTAAGACTTTATTCACAGACACTAAAATTTAAATTTCATACCATTTTTCACATGTCACAAAATATTCTTCCCCCCCTCCAAACCCTTTACAAGTGGGAAAACCATTCTTAGCTCACAGGCCATACAGTAACAGATTGTTGTTTGTTGACCTCTGCACTGTAGTGACCAAGAGCACAGCTTCTGGAGCCAGATCGCTTGAGGTTGAATTGGTTCTGTTGTTTGCTAGCTCTGTGATCTTGGGCAAGTTACTTGATGTTTTTGCACTTCAGATCCCCATCTGTGAAATGGGGAAGTGGCACCATTCTGTATGATTTTTTAATTAAGTAATTATTTAGTTTTTTGAGACAGAGTCTTGCTCTGTCGCCCAGGCTGGAGTGCAGTGGTGCAATCTCAGCTCACTGCAACCTCTGCCTCCTGGCTTCAAGCAGTTCTCCTGCCTCAGCCTCCCAAGTAGCTGGGATTACATGTGCCCACCACCATGCCTGGCTAATTTTTTGTATTTTTAGTACAGACGGGGTTTCACCATGTTAGCCAAGTTGGTCTTGATCTCCTGACCTCGTGATCTGCCTGCCTCGGCCTCCCAAAGTTCTGGGATTACAGGTGTGAGCCACATTTTGTATGATTTTTTTCTTCTTCTTTTTAAATAATACTTTAAGTTCTAGGGTACCTGTGCACAATGTGCAGATTTGTTACATAGGTATACGTGTGCCATGTTGGTTTGCTGCACCCATCAACTCATCATTTACATTAGGTATTTCTCCTAATGCTATCGCTCCCCCAGCCCCCCAACCCCCGACAGGCCTTGGTGTGTGATGTTCCCCGCCCTGTGTCCAAGTGTTCTCATTGTTCAATTCCCGCCTATGAGTGAGAACATGTGGTGTTTGGTTTTCTGTTCTTGTGATAGTTTGCTGAAAATGATGGTTTCCAGCTTCATGCATGTCCCTGCAAAGGACATGAACTCATCTTTTTTTATGGCTGCATAGTATTCCATGGTGTATATGTGCCACATTTTCTTAATCCAGTCTATCATTGGTGGGCATTTGGGTTGGTTCCAAGTCTTTGCTATTGTGAATAGTGCCACAGTAAACATACATGTGCATGTGTCTTTATAGTAGCATGATTTATAATCCTTTGGGTATATACCCAGTAATGGGATCGCTGGGTCAAATGATATTTCTAGTTCTAGATCCTTGAGGAATTGCCACACTGTCTTCCGCAATGGTTAGACTAATTTACACTCCCACCAACAGTGTAAAAGCATTTCTGTTTCTCCACATCCTCTCCAGCATCTGTTGTTTCCTGACTTTTGAATCATTATCATTCTAACTGGCATGAGATGGTATCTCATTGTGATTTTGATTTGCATTTCTCTGATGGCCAGTGATGATGAGCATTTTTTCATGTGTCTGTTGGCTGCATAAATGTCTTCTTTTGAGTAGTATCTGTTCGTATCCTTTGCCCACTTTTTGATGAGGTTGCTTGTTTTTTTCTTGTAAATTTGTTTAAATTCTTTGTAGATTCTGGATATTAGCCCTTTGTCAGATGGGTAGGTTGCAAAGATTGCAAAGATTGCAAAGATTGGAACAGGTTGCCTGTTCACTCTGATGATCATTTCTTTTGCCGTGCAGAAGCTCTTTAGTTTAATTAGATCTCATTTGTCTATTTTGGCTTTTTTGCCATTGCTTTTGGTGTTTTAGTCATGAAGTCCTTGCCCATGCCCATGCCTCTGTCCTGAATGGTATTGCCTAGGTTTTCTTCTAGGGATTTTATGGTTTTAGGTCTAACACTTAAATCTATAATCCATCTTGAATTAATTTTTGTATAAGGTGTAAGGAAGGGATCCAGTTTCAGCTTTCTATATATGGCTCACCAGTTTTCCCAGCATCATTTATTAAATAAGGGATCCTTTCCCTATTGCTTGTTTTTCTCAGGTTTGTCAAAGATCAGATGGTTCTAGATATATGGTGTTATTTCTGAGGGCTCTGTTCTGTTCCATTGGTCTATATATCTTTTTTAGTACCAGTACCATGCTATTTTGGCTACTGTAGCCTTGTAGCATAGTTTGAAGTCAGGTAGTGTGATGCCTCCAGCTTTGTTCTTTTGGCTTAGGATTGTCTTGGCAATGCGGGCTCTTTTTTGGTTCCATATGAACTTTAAAGTAGTTTTTTTTTCAATTCTGTGAAGAAAGTCATTGGTAGCTTGATGGGGATGGCATTGAATCTATAAATTACCTTGGGCAGTATGGCCATTTTCACCATATTGATTCTTCCTATCTATGAGCATGGAATGTTCTTCCATTTGTTTGTGTCCTCTTATTTCATTGAGCAGTGGTTTGTACTTCTCCTTGAAGAGGTCCTTCACATCTCTTGTAAGTTGGATTCCTAGGTATTTTATTCTCTTTGTAGCAATTGTTAATGGGAGTTCACTCATGATTTGGCTCTCTGTTTGTCTGTTATTGGTGTACAGGAATGCTTGTGATGTTTGTACATTGATTTTGTATCCTGAGACTTTGCTGAAGTTGCTTATCAGCTGAAGGAGATTTTGGGCTGTGACTATGGGGTTTTCTAAATATACAATCATGTCATCTGCAAACAGGGACAATTTGATTTCCTCTTTTCCTAATTGAATACCCTTTATTTCCTTCTCCTGCCTGATTGTCCTGGCCAGAACTTCCAACACTATGTTGAATAGGAGTGTTGAGAGACGGCATCCCTGTCTTGTGCCAGTTTTCAAAGGGAATGCTTCCAGTTTTTGCCATTTAGTATGATATTTGTTGTGGGTTTGTCATAAATAGCTCTTATTATTTTGAGATACGTTCCATCAATAACTAGTTTATTAAGAATTTTTAGCATGAAGCGCTGTTAAATTTTGTTGAAGGCCTTTTCTGCATCTTTTGAGATAATCATGTGGTTTTTGTCACTGGTTCTGTTTATGTGATGAATTACGTTTATTGATTTGCGTATATTGAACCAGCCTTGCATCCCAGGGATGAAGCCAACTTGATTGTGGTGGATAAGCTTTCAGATGTGCTGCTGGATTTGGTTTGCCAGTATTTTATTGAGAATTTTTGCATCAATGTTCATCAGGGATATTGGTCTAAAATTCTCTTTTCTTGTTATGTCTGCCAGGCTTTGGTATCAGGATGATGCTGGCCTCATACAATGAGTTAGGGAGGATTTCCTCTTTTTCTATTGATTGGAATAATTTCAGAAGGAATGGTCCAGCTCCTCTTTGTACCTCTGGTAGAATTTGGCTGTGAATCCATTTGGTCCTGGACTTTTTTTGGTTGGTAGGCTATTAATTATTGCCTCAATTTCAGAGCTGGTTATTGGTCTATTCAGACATTCAACTTCTTCCTGGTTTAGTCTTGGGAGGGCTTATGTGTCCAGGAATTTATCCATTTCTTGTAGATTTTCTAGTTTATTTGCATAGAGGTGTTTATAGTATTCTCTGATGGTAGTTTGTATTTCTGTGGGATCGGTGGTGATATCCCCTTTATCATTTTTTATTGCATCTATTTGATTCTTCTCTGTTTCTTCTTCATTATTCTTGCTAGTGGTCTGTCAATTTTGTTGATTTTTTCAAAAAACTATCTCCTGGATTCTTTGATTTTTTTGAAGTGTTTTTTCGTGTCTCTAGGAGACTTCAGTTCTGCTCTGATCTTAGTTATGTCTTGCCTTCTGCTAGCTTTTGAATTTGTTTGCTCTTGCTTCTCTAGTTCTTTTAATTGTGATGTTAGGGTGTCGATTTTAGATCTTTCCTGCTTTCTCTTGTGGGCATTTAATGCTATAAATTTCTCTCTACACACTGCTTTAAATGTGTCCCAGAGATACTGGTATGTTGTGCCTTTGTTCTCATTGGTTTTGAAGAACATCTTTATTTCTGCCTTAATTTTGTTATGTACCCAGTAGTCATTCAGGAGCAGGTTGTTCAGTTTCCATGTAGTTGTGTGGTTTTGAGTGAGTTTCTTAATCCTGAGTTCTAATTTGATTGCACCGTGGTCTGCGACAGTTTGTTGTGATTTCTGTTCTTTTACATTTGCTGAGGAGTGCTTTGCTTCCAACTATGTGGTCAATTTTAGAATAAGTATGATGTGGTGCTGAGAAGAATGTATATTCTGTTGATTTGGGGTGGAGAGTTCTGTAGATGTCTATTAGGTCTGCTTGTTGCAGAGGTGAGTTCAAGTCCTGGATAGCCTTGTTAACCTTCTGTCTCATTGATCTGTCTAATATTGACAATGGGGTGTTAAAGTCTCCCATTATTATTGTGAGGGAGTCTAAGTCTCTTTGTAGCTCTCTAAGGACTTGCTTTATGAATCTGGGTGCTCCTGTATTGGGTGCATATATATTTAGAATAGTTAGCTCTTCTTGTTGAATTGATCCCTTTACCATTATGTAATGGCCTTCTTTGTCTCTTTTGATCTTTGTTGGCTTAAAGTCTGTTTTATCAGAGACTAGGATTGCAACCCCTGCTTTTTCCTGCTTTCCATTTGCTTGGTAGATCTTCCTCTATCCCTTTATTTTGAGCCTATGTGTGTCTCTGCATGTGATATGGCTCTCCTGAATACAGCACACTGATGGGCCTTGATTCTTTATTCAATTTGCCAGTCCATGTTTTTTAATTGGGGCATTTAGCCCATTTACATTTAAGGCTAATATTGTTATGTGTAAATTTGATTCTGTCATTATGATGTTAGCTGGTTATTTTGCCCGTTAGTTCATGCAGTTTCTTCATAGCATCAATGGTCTTTACAATTTGGCATGTTTTTGCAGTGGCTGGTACCAGTCGTTCCTTTCCATGTTTAGTGTTTCCTTCAGGAGCTCTTGTAAGACAGGCCTGGTGATGACAAAATCTCTCAGCATTTGCTTATCTGTAAAGGATTTTATTTCTCCTTCACTTACGAAGCTTAGTTTGGCTGGATGTGAAATTCTGGGTGGAAAATTCTTTTCTTTAAGAATGTTGAATATTGGCCCCCACTCTCTTCTGGCTTGTAGAGTTTCTGCCAAGAGATCCATTGTTAGTCTGATTGTCTTCCCTTTGTGGGTAACCTGACCTTCCTTTCTGGCTGCGCTTAACCTTTTTTCCTTCATTTCAACCTTAGTGAATCTGAAAATTATGTGTCTTGGGGTTGCTCTTCTCAAGGATTATCTTTGTGGTGTTCTCTGTATTTCCTGAATTTGAATGTTGGCCTGTCTTGCTAGGTCAAGGAAGTTCTGGATAACATCCTGAAGAGTGTTTTCCAAGTTGGTTCCATTCTCCCTGTCACTTTCAGGTGTACCAATCAAACATAGAGTTGGTCTTTTCACATAGTCCCATACTTCTTGGAGGCATTGTTCATTTCTTTTTACGCTTTTTTCTCTAGCCTTGTCTTCTCACTTTATTTCATTAATTTGATCTTCAATCACTGATACCCTTTCTTCCACTTGATTGAATTGACTATTCAAGCTTGTGCATGTGTCACGAAGTTCTCATGCCATGGTTTTCAGTTCCATCAGACCATTTAAGGTCTTCTCTACTCTCTTTAATCTAGTTAGCCATTCTTCTAATCTTTTTTCAAGGTTTTAGCTTCCTTTCAGTTGGTTAGAACATGCTCCTTTAGCTTGGAGAAGTTTGTTATTACCGACCTTCTGAAGCCTACTTCTGTCAGGTTGTCAAAGTCATTCTCCGTCCAGTTTTGTTCTGTTGCTGGCAAGGAGCTGTGATCCTTTGAAGGAGAAGAGGTGCTCTGGTTTTTAGAATTTTCAGCTTTTCTGCTCTGGCTTCTCCCGATCTTTGTGGTTTTATCTACCTTTGGTCTTTGATGTTGGTGACCTGCCGATGGGGTTATGGAGTGTATGGCCTTTTTGTTGATGTTGATGCTATTCCTTTCTGTTTGTTAGTTTTCCTTCTAACAGTCAGGTCGCTCAGCTGCAGGTCTGTTGGGATTTGCTGGAGGTCCATTCCAGACCCTGTTTGCCTGGGTGTCACCAGCAGAGGCTGCAGAACAGCAAATATTGCAGAACAGCAAATATCGCTGCCTGATCCTTCCTCTGGAAACTTCGTCCCAAAGGGGCACCTGCCTGTATGACATGTCTGCCGGCCCCTACTGGGAGGTATCTCCCAGTTAGGCTACATGGGTGTCAGGGACCCACTGGAGGATCTGTCTGTTCTCAGAGCTCAAACATCATGCTGGGAGAACCACTGGTCTTCAGAGCTCAGTTGGAAATGCAGAAATCACTTGTCTTCTGCATCGATCACGCTGGGAGCTGCAGACCAGAGCTGTTCCTATTCAGCCATCTTGGAATGGAGCCGCCACATTCTGTATGATTTTTAAGGGAGTGACTTGATCAATGAGGAATACCTAATAAGTATTTAATAAATATTAACTGTTGTAATATTGTCTTGTCATATTTGCATGTAATTCTGATCGTGACTGTACAAGCCAAGGTACCAGTGTTTTAGTGGAGGATCCTTTCACCATGAGCCACAGAGATGAAGAGGTGGAGACACAGGCAAGATATGAATCTGTTTGTTTGTTTGTTTGTTTTTTGAGATGAAGTCTTGCTCTCTCACCCAGGCTGGAGTGCAGGGGCGTGATCTTCTTGGCTCACTGCAACCTCCACCTCCCAGGTTCAAGTGATTCTCCTGCCTCAGCCTCCTCAGTAGCTGGGACTACAGGTACATACCACCGTGCTTGGCTAATTTTTGTATTTTTAGTGGAGATGGGGTTTTTATGTGTATCACCTCTGTCCTCCCCCCACCGAAGTGCAGTAACTATGCAGGCAAGGTTGTTTTCTTTGGTTCACTGCTTAATCTCCAGCACCCAGAGCAGGGCCTGATGAGAATACAATACACATTTGCTGAATGGATACATTGAATTTGTCAAATAAATTCTCAACAGATTCAAATATAGAAATACATTCCAGCAGATGGTTAATTTCTGTTCAGTTGAGGTGTTCTATTTTAGCCCTTTGATCCTGGGATGTCACTCAAGTGAGCACCAGGAAAAAAGGGGCCAGTGGCTTCTTCAACAAGGAGGCCCTTGAATAGCCTCTGGCCAAATAATATTGGAAAAACCTCAAAATATGCATGTCCAGTGTGAACAGCATGCAGCCACCATAAGGAACTTTGTTTATAAATCTGTGCTTATTCTTTTAGTATCAAGAGAACATGAGAAAACTGCACACTCCATTGAGGGATGGGACAAGGAATTTGGAAAGATCTGTGGTTCTTTAGCACCTTGAAATCACTCCCAAATTGTCTTCTATTGCCAAAATAAAGTTTTTGTCTGTTTTAGAGGATAGTTTTTAAGAGAAATGTGTTAAGTCCAATGACACTGGGTTTTCTAGATGTTACCATTTTTGGTGACCAGGTGCACTGCTGTGACCACAGGCTGGCAACTGGAAAGGCACTAACTGGCCCTTCAAGAAGTCCCTGCATAATGGAATGTTGCTGCAGACAGCAATGAGGGCCCTTGCATTTGGAATTCTTTGCAGCTCTCAGGGAGTGCTATCTTATTCTCCCCACTCAGCTCCTAGATCTACACAGAGCCAGCTTGGTTTTGTGCTTTACAGTATTCCCAAGGTTTTCCTTTACTTCATGACAACACAGGGACTGGATAAGGTTACCTGGATTCCACCAAGGCATGTTTTTTGTTTTTTTGAGACAGGGTCTTGCTCTGTCACCCAGGCTGGAGTGCAGTGGTGCAATCTTGGCTCGGGTCACCTCAACCTCCACCTCCTGGGTTCAAACAATTCACATACCTCAGCCTCCCAAGTAGCTGGGATTACAGGCACATGCCACCAAGTCCATCTGATTTTTTTTTTTTTTTGTATTTTTAATAGAGATGGGGTTTCACCATGTTGGCCAGGCTGGTCTTGAACTCCTGGCCTCAAGCAATCCTCCTGCCTTGGCCTCCCAAAGTGCTGGAATTACAGGCATGAACCACCAAACCCAACCCACCAACACATATTCTTGATAGGAACTCTCTGTTACTCTAATCCCACAATGATAGGTGGCCTTCAGAGTGGCTCTCATCTTTATTCTGATCCCTCTTCACAGGGAACTTGGTAAAACCTGCAGGCAGAAGTGGCTCTGAGAAATGTCAGTTCCATGATTGGTCACTTACCTAGATTGGAAGGTCCTCTTCTTTCGTTGTTCAAGCCTCTTCTCATTCCTGAGTTTTTTATTCCCCAGGTCTCATGTTGGAATATCACTTTCTCATCTTGGGTGATCCCCAGACTTTCTGTCTGCAATTATACAAACAACAAAGCTCTCTGTTTACTGAAGACATCACTAAGTGGGTCAAATAAATAATTTCTAGGCTATTAATATACACCCCAAATTGCAGTATGTGCCTATCTATTTTTGACTCATCAATGAATAACTGTCTCATCACAGCCTTACCAGCTTTGAGTATTATTACTTTTTATTAGGCTTTGCCAAATTAAAAGACAAACCGTGATAAAATTTCATTACTGGTTCAGTTTTATTCCTTTAATTATCCAAGAGATTGAGCAATTTCTCATATGTTGATTGGTCATTTGCATTTCTCCTTTTGGGATTCATCTTTAACCTCAATAAATTAATGTTTTTGCATTTTCTTCCACCCCCAGAAATGCAAATCTATTTTTTGGTTTTTCTTCTGGGTGAACTCACAAATCAAAGCAGCCAACACTCAGACTCATGCTAGTATATTGGTGCTGCATTGCACTTATAGAACATGCTGTTCTTGTTCACCATGTGCAGAATTAAACCCAGACTCAAAAATCAACAGTTTTCAACTGGACTATCTTCTGTTATTTCATTCATATATTTGTGTGCCTGTGTGTATACACACACATGTGTATATACATATTACATACACAAATATATTCAATTGTGTTTGTTTATATATATATGTCTATATATTCAACACAGATATACAGTTGACCCTTGAACAACATAGGGATTTGGGGAACTGATCCCCCACATGGTTAAAAATCCGTGTATAACATTGACTCCTCCAAAAAAAAAATACTAATAGCCTACTGTTGAGTGAAAGCCTTATTGATAACATAAATACCTGATTAACATATATTTTGTATATGTATTATATATTGTATTCTCATAATAAAGTAAGCTAGAGAAAAGAAAATGTTACCAAGAAAATAATAAATAAGAGAAACATATTTACTATTCATTATGTGGAAGTAAATGATCCTAAAGGTCTTCATCTTCCTCATCTTCACATTGAGAAAGCTCAAGAGGAGGAGGAAGAGGAGGAGAAAGAGGAGAGGTTGGTTTTGTTGTCTCAGGGGTGGCAGAGGCAGAAGACAATCCATGTGTAAGTGGACACTCAGAGTTCAAGTCCATATTGTTCAAGGGTGAACTGCATATTCAATTTGAAGTATGTGTCAGACTTTAATGGAGAAGGTTGGGAGCTACGATTTAGTAAGAGTATTCTCAAATTGAGCCGAAATGAAAGCCTGTGAATCAAAATATATTTTTACAGTTCCTTTATAACCCCTGAGAATTAGCCTCTGGATTCAGCATAACAGAAAATGGACTGGTCTTTAAGGGTAGCCCCTGGTGTGCTTCTTGTCTCTATGCCCTCGGCCAGCTCCTTCTGCTGTCAGATGTAAGGGTAGAAACCAGTATTTTGGTGTTTAAGTAATGTGCTCCTGTGTGTTTCTTCAAAATCCATAACACTATGTTGATGCCACTTCCTAAAGTGGTGGGTTTGCTCAGCTAAAATAGGAAGATGTGATGCATGCTTTTTCCTCCACGGAAGTTTGTGTCTATTTCTAGGGTTTGCTCCAAGGGCTTGTTCTGGGCAGGGAGCGGGTTCTCAGGAAGCAGCCAGGCTTTCAGGCAATAGTTCTCCTGGAAGAGCTCTCTGGGTTTCTAGTGAAGCCACCGGAACCTGTGGATTTATGAGGTGCATATTATGGTGGCGATGCTGCTGTTTATCAGGCGGCAGAACCAGGACACTGAGGGGAGGGAAATGCAAATCTATTTTATGGTAAGATGACTTATTCAATAAACCCAGTTTATTAAAGTGCTCACAAGGTTGATGTTTAATGTTCGAATATGCCATAGATCTTCTAGTCCAACTTATCTGCTGCCCTATTTTTTCCACTCTCACCCTTGTGTGCTCTCTCTCTTCCTCCTCCTCTCCTCACTTGTTCTGTCTCTCCCGTCTTCCTATTGAAGCACAGGTGGGTGGCTTCCACAGACCAAGCTCATATGCCTCTTACCTTTGCAACCATAACTGGCCACAACCAACAGATATAATCCATCAGAAGTCCATCCCTGTCCCAATTATTGATTTGGGTTTTCCCTCCAACTTGCACACTTGAATTTTACCCCTTCCCTCTCTGTCCCAGCTTTTTGACCCTGTCCCCAACTCGCCCCATGAGCTCACCACCCCCTACTCCACCAAGGGGTTCTGGCATCAGCCCTCCTGCTAAGGACTCTGCCTTAAGCTGCCTTCAGGGGCCAGGCACCCAGCAGTCTCTGGCTATCAGACCTTGCTCTTGCACTCTTGCATCCTGGTTTTGCACACTCCTAGGTGAGAGATATTCAAACGCTTGGTTTCTGTCCCATGGGACCCATTCCAGGTTGGTCTGTTGCTTGGCTTTTCCTGCAAGACAAAGACATTAGCAATCATATAACCTTATAATAGAAGGAGGAAGGTAATATCCATTTAGGAAACATTCACTCAACTATACTTTCTTGGATTTTTTGTTTTTTCAGACTGGGTCTCCCTTTGTCACCTAGACTGGAGTGCAGTGGCAGAATTATAGCTTACTGCATTCTCAACCTCCCAGGCTCAAGTGGTTCTCCCACCTCAGCCTCCTGAGTAGCTGGGACCACAGGAGCATGCCATCATGCCCAGTTAAATTGTTTGTATTTTTTTTGTAGAGATGGGGTTTAGCAATGTTACCCAGACTGGTCTCAAACTGCTGAGCTTAAACAATGTGCCCACCTTAGCCTCCCAAAGTGTTGGGATTACAGGCATGAGCCACTATGCCCAGCCTCTTCCTGGATATTTGCTGCACCCTGGTGCTGGGCTAGAGGCTGGAGTATCTCTCTAAACTGGTCAGACTGTGCGTGGAGTTGAGGCTCAGCTCCAGGGCCTGTACTTGTGGAGGGGAACCCAGAGTGGAGCAGTGGAGAGGAGAGCTGAGTCACTGCAGACACTTGTAAGCAGGGCCATTAGTTCTTCACTCCCTGGGCCCATCGTTTTCCAGCACTGTCCTCCTAGCATCCAGTGCGGGCGTGATCCAACTGCACACATAATTGGTGCTTGCTGAGTTGGTAAGTGAATGAACCATGTCATAAGCATAACAGTTGAAGGACTGGTGTTGTGTAGCCAGTGAAAGAGGAAGACGGGGGAATCTAATGGGACACTTGCAGTCCTGTCATATCAAAGTGTTTCCTGTGATGCCAAAGGCATGAATTAGGATTAAAGGGTGGTGGTTATGGAGACATAGATTTCAGCTTCCCATCAGGAACTTATTGTTTAATGAGGCAATGGGCTAAATCCTGGGATGATGAGCTTCTTCACCTTAGAGATATTCGTGTAGAATAGGCCACATGACCTCCTCGTTTTGATGCTGTGGGAGGGAATTTCTATGTGGTGTGATTGATGTAATAATTGTTAATAGGATGCCTATTATCTGCAAGGGACTATATTGGCCTCTGAAAGGAAGAGACAATTAAGTCCTCTGTCCTCAAGAAGGGCTCTAGTGGTTCCTTGAGCTTGTGGTCCCTATTAAATAGAAGATATATACATGAGTCTCATTATGTAGATAGGGAAACTGAGGTCAGGAGAGTGAAGAGTCTTTTTCTATTGGCATCCGGCACGGAGTACCTATGGTACACCAGGTCCCATGGGAAGGGCTTTCTTACATTTTCTCACTGAGTCTTCACATCTGCCCTGGGATGAAGATAGGACTAGTAGGGTTTTAATCCCGCAGCAACCCCACTCACCAGACTCCTGATCTACTGCTCTTCCCATTCTAACAATTCACACAGGCGCATTCTAGACATGCAGTCACAAAATGCTGGAGCCTCAGAAGCACAGGGCAGGGAATAAGCAGAGATTATAAACAGGTGAAGGGTGATGGGGAAGGAAATTAATGCCTTCTGAGCCTGTGGTGGGCCAGGCAGAGTTTTACCTACAACATCTGATTTTTTATGGATAAGATCCATGAGAGTTAGATATTTTTACTGCCATTTTACAAGTGATGAGCCTGAGGCTCAGGGAGGTTAAATGACTTGGTTAACCTCACAGAGGTAATACAATCTGGAGCTGGAATATTCCTATTATTACTACTGCTATTTTATTGCTACCATCAGTACTCCTACTATTGCTACCATTACTACTAATACTACTTGCTTATACAATTGTTACTACTACTATAACTTTTAAAATTACTGCCATGGTTACTAGTCCTACTACTCTGACTAGTAGTTTTACAACTACTATTTGTTCCTCTTGTTCCTTCTACTGATGACACGAAGTCTTGAGTTATTGAGTGCATACTCTGTGTGATGTCCTGGACTAAACCCTTTCCAGTTCTATCTATTTGTGGGTTTTTTTTTTTTTTTTTTTTAGATCAGATCTCATTCTGTCACCAGGCTGGAGTGCAGTGGTGTGACCTCTGCCTCCTGAGCTCAAGTCATCCTCCCAACTCAGCCTCCCAGGTAGCTGGGACTACCGGCACACACCACCACGCTCAGCTAATTTTTAAATTTTTTGTAGAGATGGGATCTTCCTATATTTCCCAGGCTGGTGTTGAACTCCGAAACTGAAGTGATCCTCCCCAATAGGCCTCCTGAAGTGCTGGGATTACAGGCACGAGCCACCATGTCCAGCTCCAGCTCTATCTTATTTATTTTTTTACAAAAACTCAGTAGATTTATGATGAGTCTTTTACGCAAAAGCTGATGGTTAATCCCACATTGTGGGGGTAAATAAAGGCATCTCTAATCTACAGGAAAAAGAGAGGAGGTGGAAACCCGTGTACTAGAAGCTCCTTTCCATGGATTATAAAACATACTCATGTGTTTGTCTTAAGCTTGGGACTGAAAAAAAAAACCAGCCTATTTTCATTGGATATTTTGCTTAGATTAGTCTCTCCTGAATCCAAGTCAGGTAAGGTCTCCAATAGAAGAAAAAATGGTGTCACAAAGAGGAGCAGTGTTTATCACTGGGTGTTCATTGGAGCCAGTTTCGTGGCATACGGTCTGTGAATGCTGTCTCACTTAATTCTTGTGCTGCCCTGGGAGGTAGGTTCTATCGTGCCCATTTTACAGATCTGGAAGCTGAGTCTGTGCAAAGGGAATGAGCTCCTCGAGGAGGTCCCATCTCTGGGGGGGACATGGGCCGGGTTATGAACGGGGTCCTTCCAATCAGATCTTCATCTCTGGCCCCTCCCACTCCAGCGTGGGGCTTCTGCAGCCGAATTAAAATGTAAATCAAAACATAATTGGCTTTGTGTGCACAGTTTAGATAAGATTTACTTTTGAAGAATGACTTTGTGTTCTAACCCAGCGGGCCCAGCTCCACGCGGCACACTGGCACTTAATAACGGCCAGGGAGTGCGGCCATAAATATTGCAAACGATGCAGTTTGAACGAAACGCCCTATGAACCATAATAAAACCCCCCGTGATTAATTCCAGAACGCGCTCTGTTCATATTAGACCTGCAGTGGCTTCCCTGATGAGATCAATACAGCGTAGCGGAGTGATCCTAATAGAAGTGTTATTATCTTTTAATCTTCGGGAAAATGCCAACTTCTCGAATCCCTCACCACGCCGCCTGCTTTATTTTCTCAGTGCAACCTTGAAGGCAGTTGTTTTCCCTGAAATGAAGATACATTAGAGTATTTTCAAGGATTTATCAATAATGGGACCTGGGCCTGCTTTGCAGGGCCCCTCGCTAAAAGGCCTATTTGTGTGCGGCGAGTCAGAGCTGGTTGCGGTGACCTTTGCTGTCAGCCGCTATTTTCCCAGCAGACAAATGCCTCTGGAGAGTGAGTGGTAAAGACAGATATTCACAGGAGGCAGACGGGGAGGCGAGAGTAGGGAACGAAATACACCAACATCAAATAAGGCAGGGAGGGCTTTAGGAAGCCAGGCGTGTCCTTGTTTAGGACTCAGGCGACAGAAATGGTCTTCATGGCCTCTGCAGGCAGAGGCTGACTTTCCCGCCGCTTCTGCAGGTCTCCAGGGTCTGGAGTGCAGGGGGACTGGCTGTGATTCTCCGTGGAAAATGAAATGTCACTGTCCTGTAACGAGTGTCCAGGAGGGGAGGAAGGATGACAAGTATTGGCGTCATCTTGGTGAGCTCCTCACGAGGGAGGTGGAGGTAAGTGGGGCATGCCTATTGGAGGTGAAAAATGAACTAACTCGTCAGGGACGATGCTGAGAAAGCCAGGGTTAGGGTGCCAGCCGTGCTCGTGGTTGTATCCAAATCCCTCACCTGGCATGTTCTGCTGAGTTCTAATGGAAGCTGCACACAAGCCCCAGCAGACAGCCTCAAAGAAAGCCAGCCAGAGCCCATGGAAAGGAAGGAGGAGGAATCCTCAGCATCTTTCTTCTTCCTCTCCTGCTTAAAGGAGCATACACGTCTCTGAATGGCAGCCTTGGAGGAGCCTTGCGCATCATCCAGTGCCACCTTTATCTTGTGCAGAAAGGGGAACTGAGGGCCAGAGTCAGGAAGTGACTGAACACTGGGTGTCACAGCAGGTTATCTGCAGGGCTGTGTCTCTTGGGCTTCTGGCGAGGGCTCTGTCTACATCAGCATGTTCCATGCTGTCATTCAGGGACCCAGGCTCCTTTGGTCTGTTGGCTCTTCCATTGACTGCGGCTCCTGAGCCCCACTTTATCATCTTCATCCAGCTTGCAGTGGAACAGGGAGCTTGGAGGATCTTGTGGGGAAATACGAAGATCTGGGAGTGTGTATGAGATCTATATACCCTTTTCCCAATTCCACCAAACACAACTAAATTATGTGGCCCCCTAAAAGCCAGGTATTGAAAAGTGTCACCTATCCAGTATGCCACAGAAACAGAACACATGGAATTCATGAGCAACCAGCTTGTTACTGCTGTAGCATCCTCATCTGCAGAACGAGAGTACAAACCACCCCCTTACTGGGCCACAGCAGGGGCTATAAAGGAATTAAACATATGAGTGCTTCTGACAAACAGTAAGTGCTAAATAAATGTTAATCCTACCACTTGTCTTTGGCAGTCTCTTCTCCCATGAATTGGACCCTTTAACCCAAGTCTGAGTCTCCATGTCCTTTTGTAGAGATATGGACAAGGCACCTTCCACATTCTGATCTGGCATCACAGGTGGTTTTGCCCTGCCCAGCTTGTGGGGGCTGCTGGAGAGACTCTCCATTTGTCCCCTGGCCCTTCCCTACTGCCCCTGCCTCCTTCTCTTTACTTGTCCCATTATTCTGAGAAGGGCTTGTGATCTGAGCCCAACAGATTCCACTTTGCCACACCTGGTGTGTTCCAGGAGTCACACTGAGCTGCTTGATATTCTATGCCCCTAAACAAAAAGCATTGACGGCATTCAAGGGCTGCCTTTGGCTCATTTGTTTACGACTTTGTGGCCTTAGGTAAGTGGCCTTTCCTCTTTGAGACTCATGCGGATTATACGAACTCTGTAAAAAGAACAACCAACACCTACGCTGTTAGGAGAAAACAAAGTCGTGATTGTGAAATGGCTAAGCACAAAGCCAGGCTTGGAGCAATTTGGAGGAAGGATTTGTCTCAGAAAGTGGCAAGACATGCTGATGTCCCTCAGGAGGCCATCCTGATTTTTGCTACCCTGCAGGTCGGGGTGCTCTGTGATAGCTGATTATAGTGGCAGAATTGATAAGGCACGGTTGGGGGACAGTACCAGAGTGCACCTCTCTCTGGGGTAGTGCTGAAAGATGTGACGTCCCAGCGCCTCTCAATCTCCCTTCCCAGATCTCAGCTGGATCATTGGTTCTTTGCACTAGTCCAATATTGAGAGATGCCATAGCAGCGCCATTCTCAGCTAAGCGCAGATCTGAGGGGAGCTTTTACTTTTCCAGGATGTTACTTCCAGAACCAATCCTCTGCACCCCACAGAGCTTTTAGCACCAAGCAGATGGGCTCTGAATAAACTCATCAGAGATCAAGGCAAACAGCACAGGTGAGAAGCAGTGGTGGAGTGGGGAAATGTAGATTCTTGCCTTGTGATGTAGCTCCTTTCTTATGTACCTTGGGCCATCTGTTCTTCCTTGATCGAGGTACTTTCATGTTTATGGCACCTTGAGTTTAGGAGAGCACTCTCCAAGGAGGCCAGAGCTGTGCTGATGGGGGATATCAAGCACATTTCCGAGGCCTTAGCTTTTAGGCACTTGCCTGCCTTGGTGCTTTGACTCTGCTGTTCATCGGGTAAGTCCTGGCTTGCTTATCTGGCTTTACTTTATCTTATCCACGGCCCTAAGGAAATGTCACACTTCTCAGGATGCCTCTGACGGTCCCTGAGTTGGGGGAGACTGTTTATTCCTCTACAAATGCACACACACACACACACACACACACACACACATATCTTCCTCCTGTCTACCTTGTGGCAGTTCTTACATTCCCTGGTAGATATGTGATATGGTTTGGCTGTGTCCCCACCCAAATCTCATCTTGAATTGTAGCACCTATAATTCCCATGTGTTGTGGGAGGGACCTGGTGGGAGATAATCCAATCATTGCCAGTGTGGGGGGTGGTTTCCCCCATACTGTTCTCATGGTAGTGAATAAGTCTTATGAGATATAATGGTTTTATAAGGGGTTTCCGCTTTCACTTAGCTCTCATTCTGTCTTGCCTGCCACCATGTAAGACATTGCCTTACACCTTCCACCATGATTGTGAGTCCTCCCCAGCCATGTGAAATTGTGAGTCCATTAAACCTCTTTTTCTTTTTAAATTACCCAGTCTTAGGTATGTCTTTATCAGCAGCATGAAAACAGACTAATACAATATGTTAGTGTGCATCTTCACCCATTACCTAGCAATAGTAATAATTCTAATTGTAATATTAATAACAGCCAGTCTTTATTGACTGATCTCTAGGTGCCAGGAAATTTACTGATATCATCACACTTAATACTCATAGTGACCCCTTGGAGCAGACACCATCAGAATCACTGTGATATAGAAGAGGAAACTGAGACATGCAGCTAAAGAACTTGTTAAAGTTTTTTAGCTAATAAATAGTGGCTCCAGGTCCATGCCTCAAAGTCCATGTTTTTGACCACTACAATTTATCTTCAGTTGAAATATAGAATTAATATCTTACAGATAACTGATTTGGCCACAGCATCTCATGTAGAACATACAGAAGAGAGAATGGGTTTTGGAGTCAGATTCAATTAGAATCACCCTCTTGGCTTAGGGATCTTGGGCAATCTACTTGAACTCTTGTTCTTCCATTTTGCTTCTATAAGATACAGAGAACTGTATGTACTTCAGGGGTGGATGTGGAGAGCTTTAACTGAAATCAGACATGTAAACCCACTCCAATAGTGTCCCATGTGTAACAGTATTAGCTAATATTTATTAAATATATGCCCTTTGCTACATGCTTTTCTGTATGATTCATATAGATTAGCTCATTTAACTTCTCCTAAAAATCCAGTGGTTGGAATGGCTACATTAATATCAGACCAATTAGATTTTAACACAAAAATATTACTAGAGTTAAACTTTTTATAATGATACAAAGATCACTCCATCAGAAAGTTACAAGTATGAGTATGTATGCACCTAACAACAGAACTACAAAATAAATGAAGCAAAGATGGACAGAATTGAGGGAAGAAACAGACAATTCAAAAACAAAAGTGGGAGATGTTCAATACCCCCACTAAGAAAAAAAAATAAGACTCAAATTACTAAAATGAGAAATGAGAGAGTGGACATTACTACTGACCTTACAAAAATGGGTAAGTCAAGTATAGGGGAATACTATGAACAACTGTGTGCCAACAAATTAGAAAGCTTAGATGAACTAGGAAACTTCCTATAAAGGTACGAACTACCTGAAAGGACTCAAAGAGCAATAGAAAGGTCCAAATGAACTGTTAACAAGTAAAGACATTAAATTAGAATTTTAAAAATTCCCATAGAGAATACCCAGGATCCGATGGCTTCACTCAGACATTTAGTTAATAAGAATTAATACCAATTATTCCCAAAGTTCTCCAAAAAACAGAAGAGGATACCCCACTTTCCACTTATTCTATGAGGTCAGCATTACTCTGCTACCAAAACCAGATAAAGATATTGCCAGGAAATAACACTACAGACCAATCTCTCATGATATAGATGTAAAAATCCTCAAAAAATACTATCAAATAAAATCCAACAATATCTTAAAAGGATTATATGCTGTGACCAAATGAGAATGCAAAGTTGGTTTAACATTAAAAAAGTAATGAATATAATATGGCACCTCAATAGAATAAAGAACAGAAACCACATGATCATCTCAAAAGTGGCAGAAAAAGCATTCAACAAAAATTAAACACTACTTAATAATAAAAATACTCCACAAACTAGAAATAGAAGATAACTGACTCAACCCCATAAATGGCATCTATCAAAACCCACAGCTAACTTACATCATACTTAATAGTGAAAGACTGAATGCTTTTCCCCTTAGAGTAGGGACAAGACAGGAATATCCACTCTCACCACTTCCATACAACATTGTATTTAAGCTAGCACCAAAAGAATAAAATACTGAAAAATAAATTTAAAAAATAAGTTCAATATGTATACCATGGAAACTACAAAATATTTTTGAAAGAAATTAAAGAAGACTTAAACAAATGGAGAGATAGCTTGTTTACACGGATTGGATGACTTAATATTGTTAAGGTTGCAATACTACCCAAAGTAATCTATAGATCCAATACAATCTCTGTCAAAATCTCAGCTGACTTGTCTGCAGAAATTTATAAATTATCCTACAATTCATATGAAAATTCAAGGGACTCAGAATAGATGGAAGAATCTTGAAAAAGAATGAATATGGAGAAATCATACTTCCCAATTTTAAATCTTACTACAAAGTTGTGGTAATCAAAACAGTATGGAACTGGCACAATAATAGAGACATAGATCAATGGAACAGAATTGAAAGTCCAGAATAAACCATAAAATTTATGATCAAGTGGTTTTTGAAACAGGTTCAAGACTATTCAGTGGGGGAAATTATTGTCTTTTTAAAACATGATTTAGGAAAAATGATATCCTTATACAAAAGAATGAAGGTGGACACTCTACTTCACACCGTTTGCAAAAATTAATTCAAATACATCAAATATCTAAATGTGAGAGCTAAAACTATAAAATTCTTTGAAGAAAACACTGGTATAAATCTTCATAACCTTGTATTAGTTGATGGTTTCTTAGATATACTACTGAAGACACAGTAGTAAAAGAAAAAAATATTTAAACTGGACTCAAGCAGAATTAAAAAGAATTCGTAACTAGAAAATATAAGGACCCTATTGCAACTCAATAATTAAAAGACAACCCAATTAAAAATGGGGAAAGGATCTGAATAAACCTTTCTCCAAATAAGAGATATAAATAACCAATAAGCCCATGAAAAGATGCCCAACATCATTAGCAATCATGGAAATGCAAATTAAAAATAGCATTAAATACCACTTTACACCCAGTAGGATAACTATAGTAAAAAAGACAGATAATAACAAGTGTTGGAGCGAATGGGGGTGATTGAACCTTCATATAGTGCAGATGGAAGGTTAAGATGTTATGGCCACTTTGAAAAACAATTCCTCAAATGGTTAAATGATAGAGTTACCATGTGATCCAGCAATTCCATTCCTAGTTATAAACTTAGGAGAAAGGAAAATGTACATTTACACAAAATTTGTATATGAATCTTTGTAGCAGCATTATTCACAATAGCTCAAAAGTTGTAACAACCCAAATGCCCATCAAACAATAAATGGATAAACAATGTGGCATAGCCATACAATGGAACATTATTAAGAAATAAAAAGGAATGAAGTACTGAAACATGATACCACATGAATGAGCCTCGTGAATACTATGCTCATTGATAATGAAATAAGCCAGTCACAAAGGACCACATGTTGTATAATTCCACTTACATGAAATGCCCAGAATAGACAAATCTATAGAGACAGTCGATTCATGGTTGACTAGGTTTAGGGACATGGGAAGAGGGTTAGGGGAGTGATTACTAAGAGGTATGGGGTTTCTTTTGAGGTCAGTGAAAATATTCCAGAATTGATTGTGATGATGGATGCACAATTTTGTAACTATACTAAAAGCCATTGAATTATACAGTTTGGATGAATTGTATGGTATGTGAATTATATCTCAAAAAACTTAAAAAACAGTGAGGTAGGACATTATCTCATTCTTTTTTGTGGCTGCATAGTATTCCATGGTGTGTGTATGCCACATTTTCTTTATCCAGTCTAGGTACTATGGTTATATCAGAGGAGCAAAGTAAGGTACAGAGAGATTGAGCAACACCATGGTCACATAGTACTGGGAAATAGTGGAGCCGGGATCTGAGCAATATTACTGCATTAGCCCAAGAAGCAGCACCTGTTGCTGTTGCTATAGATTCATTCAACAAAGATTTATTGAGCACCTACTCTGTAAAAGCATGCTCTGACTCCATCTATGAGATGTTGATTCAATAATGCAGGGTTTGCATTCAGAGATCCACTTATACCCACTTGCTGGTGATTCTGCACCTCAGCCATGATGGGAGACCATGGTTGTGGAGGGGCATTTTAGATGTCTGTGTTTGTTGAATTAAAGGATGAACAAGTGAGCCATTGAAATTCTACTGGGACGCAGGGTGAGTCTTCAAGACCATGTCTTGATCATGAATAATGCTGGCCAGCAAAGCTTGAGTCTTCACTGGCAGACTGAGCTGATGTGTGATGGTAGAAAACGCCTGCTTAGGCCGGGTGCGGTGGCTCATGCCTGTAATCCCAGCACTTTGGGAGGCCGAGGCAGGCGGATCACGAGGTCAGGAGATCGAGACCATCCTGGCTAACACAGTGAAACCCCGTCTCTACTTAAAATACAAAAAATTAGCCGGGCATGGTGGTGGGCGCCTGTAGTCCCAGCTACTCAGAGAGGCTGAGGCAGGAGAATGGCTTGAACTCGGGAGGCGGAGCTTGCAGTGAGCCGAGATTGCGCCACTGCACTCCAGCTTGGGCGACAGAGCGAGACTCCGTCTCAAAAAAAAAAAAAAAAAGAAAAAAGAAAGAAGAAAATGCCTGCTTAGGAGCCATGAGTAAGAAGAACATTTCTAGGGCCAACCCTTTGGATCAATGGTTGTTTGACTTTAGAAAGTCATGCCTGGACAGGAGTGCTAGTATTAGTTGGTGTTCTGTGGTGTGAGGCAGTGACAAAAGTGTTTCAGGTGCAGTTGAATTATTTACAAGTCAACATTATCTGAATTAACAGCATTAATTAGAGATTGGTTGCACCCTGGTGTGACAGATGCAAAATACTCCTTCACAAGCTCTATGCACTGTGATCCTTACTAAAAGAAAGCAAAATCTCAACTAGGACTTGTCATGCCTAACATCTGCGATGCTATTGAGTTACTACAGTCTGCATTTCTTAATGATAGGAATATGTTCTGAGAAATGCGTCACTTGGCGATTTTGTCACGTGAACATCATCGGGTATATTTACACAGACCTAGATGGTATAGCCTACTGCACACCTAGGTTACGTGTCTTGGGTTTCACTCCTAGGATACAATCTATACCATATGTTACTGTACTGCATACTGTAGGTAATTGTAACACAATTGTAAGTGTTTATTGAAACAGAGACAAAGTGCAGTAAAATACCCTGTAAAATATTAAAATTGGTACACCTGTGTAGGGAGTACCTGTATAGGGTATACCTATAAATACCATAGAGCACATACCATGAATGGTGCTTATAGGAGAGGAAGTTGTTTTGGGTGAGTCGGGAGTGAGTGGTGAGTGAATGTGAAAGGCCTAGGACATTACTGTGTACTACTGTAAACTTTATAAACACTGTACACCTAGGCTACATTAAATGTATGGAAAGTTTTTTTTTTATTAATAAATTAAACTTAGTTTACTATAACTTACTTTATTTTTTTAAAATTTTTGACTCATGTAATAACAATTAGCTTAAAACATGAACACAATGTACAGGTATACAAAATATTATAATATAGAATATCTCCTTATTCTATAAGCCGTTTTCTATTTTAAAAATTATTTCTTTATTTAACTTTCTAAACTTTTTAATTAAAAGCTAAGACACACAAACACACATTAGCATGGGCCTACACAGGGTCAGGATCATTAAGATGACACTGATAGAAATTTTTCAGCACCATAATAATCTTATGTGACCACCATCCTATATGCAGTCCATCATTGACCAAAATGTCATTATGTGGTGCATGACTGCCCTGTAAAATGCAGATCCAAAGGCCACTGAAGTTCCTCAGAGGCAATAGTGGAGTGGTCTAGATTAGTGGAGGCAGCATGGATGCGGCTTAGGAACAATGGATCCGGAGTCAGAAGGCCTGGATTCAAATTTTAGCTTGAGCAAAAAAGTGATGTAATCCCTGGCAAACCATTTAATCCTAAGCTTTGATCACACTCTCTGTCAAGTAAAGGGTAATAAGAATACCTTTGACAATTATTTTGCAGATTAAATAAAATAATGCATGGTAAGTCCCCACGCTTGGAAGAACCAGTGTTTGAAAAATGTGAGCTGTTGTTATGAGCACGATGATAAAGCCTCATCCAGGTCACTGTCACTAGTATGGTCTGTGTCCATCAACAAGGATGCTCAGATGCAGAGGGCATTCTCCACACACGTATATTTCCTTAGGATAGTGTCAACCTCATTTGGTAGGGAGGCAAATGGAGCTCGAAGAGATTAGACCACGTCTGCAGTGATCACACAGCAGAGCAGTTGTTTGAACATGGTCGTTGTGACCTTCTGCCCTCTTTCCACCCTGCCATCTTCACACCATAGGGAAGGAGCAAGGCATACCTGTGAGAGCACAGGCTGGCACTGGGGAAGGACTTAATTAGTCAGTCTTCCACAGCAATTGACTGCCTGTTTCCCAGGTGCCTCTGTTCTCTGGGTGGAACTTCTCTTGTCTGTGGGTGAGCTAGGAGGAATCTTGGCCAAGTTGCTGGGTAATGGAATTCATAATTGCTTGCGGCTTACAATGTGGGTGGATAATTCTTCATTAGTTAACGTCATCCATCCTAATGGGGGTAAGGTGAGCTGGAAACGCCAATAGCCAGCACTGTTCTGGATGCCAACTTCTTTGGGCACAGCACAATGATCTTGGTTTCCTTCTGGTTTATTGGCCACCACGTGCAGGTTAGGGGGCTTTCATTTTCAATCCCCATCATTGTCAAGCTGCTGCCACACTTAGTAGTTATGTCCTGACTCTTGAAAGAGAAGTTTTAACTCCTGGCCCCACAATTTAGGCTTGGACAGCAGGGATGCACCCTGGAAATATCAAATCATCATTAATCATTTTTGCAAACGAACACACTGCGGCTTCAAGAGGTAACTTGTTCAAGGTCACACGGTTAGTGGGAGGCAGGACTTGTTCGCAGTCCATCCTCCTAAGCTGCAATGCTACATGGACTTGGAGAACAGGGTCTCTTTTGACAAACCTCCATCACCTCTGTCTTTGGTACTGGCTGTCAGCTCCCTTTCTTGGTTTGGGATGGGGTTGGGCACGCAGAAGGAGAAACGGAGAGACTTTTCCCGCATACTCTGGGGACTTAGACTTGGGGGCTGAAGAATGGATATTCCCCAAGGCATAGAGAGAAGAGCCCTCCAGGCAGAGTGAACAGCTCACTGGGATGACCGAAGGCATCACAGCATACTGTTCCAACATGTTCTCCCCAGACACTTGGTCATGCCCACTCTGCATAATGGTCCTGGGGCTGAGACCTCAGAGACAAACAGGGCCCAGCTTCTGCTCAGATCTGAGGGCCCAGGGACACCTGGACTTAGCTGAGCCCTGATCCTACCACAGTTTCTGCCTTTGATGTTGCCTCATGCTATTGACTTTGTGAACCACAGCTCCTCATGTGTTTTCAGCTCCTGAAAGGACCAAGAGAGACACATGATGCCAATTGGCAGGAGTGCAGAGGAGGAGGTGCTGATGGGACATGAAAGAGTCCTAGAAAAGGAAGTGAATGTGAGGGGGCCTCTGGGGCTGCAGACAGGATGTAATTCTCACTGATGGCTGCTCATGGGTCTCTGATGTGATGAGCTATGGTATGTAGAAGACATTTGGGCAGATAGGTGCTTAATAAATATTAGTAGAATCAATGAATTGGATAAATTAAGAAAATGGCAAGGGAAGGAAAGAAAATTATATGAATGAATGAATGAAAACCTCAGTAGTGGTAATAAGAGTCATCATTAGCTGGGCACTTGTGTCCAGGACCTGACTTCTATTATTTCATTTAACCTTCCCATCCATCCTGTAAGTGGGTATTTTAGAAATGTTTTCTAGGAGAAGGAAGCAAAGCCAGAGAGGTTAAGATACTTCTCCAAGGTCACAGAGTCAGGACATGAGAGAACCAGGATTCAGTCCTTTGATGTACCCCCAAAGCCTGTGTTCTTTATAGACAAGTTTTCTTTGCTCTCCATTATGACTCTGGTGAAAAGTCAATTTTCAGTGGTCGTGGTTGTTTGCTGAAAAGAGCAATTCCCTTTCCTCCATCTCCAATTTTCCTCCAACTAATTGCAAATTAGTGGTAATTTTCAGATGAAAAGAAGGATCCTGCATGCCATCCATTTGTGCTTACCCAGCAAGACCTTGGGGCTGTGACAGCTCTGTTGCCATGGCAACCCTGCATCCAGGCCTTCCTGGGATCCTTGGCAGCGTTGCCCTGTGCTCTGGAGGTGGGGCCGCTCACCCTCTGGGTCAGCCTCTTCCTTTGCTCCAATGTCCCAGAATTTTAGGCTTAGCAAAGCTCCAGTCTTCCTACTTACTGCTCACGTTAATGCTCTCTACTTTTGGGAGTTCAGAATGAAAATAATAATAATACAAATAAAAAGAAGGAAAGGAGAAAAGAACCAAAGAAATCTATCCATGTGAACTGGGGACAAAATGAGAAGCTGTCTCCCCTCTGCCGCCTAAAACTCAGAGAGAGCATTATCCTTCTCAATTCAACTGCTGCAGCAGGTGGAAGAGGCTCCCTGCTCTGAGGCCCAGCAGATGCAGATGTCCTGCCTTCAATAGCGCTGGCAGTTCTGGTGGATGGAAGAGGAGTGGTGGGAAGACATCATTTCAGCCCAACTCTGGCCCAGAGGGCCTCTCTGGCAAGGAGTCCCAGACCCAGAAGGTGGGGATCTTTGCAGCACCCTGCTTTATTTATTTATTTGTGCATAGGTACTTGCTCTCAGTCCATAACGGACATGTGCTGAATACCTACTGTGTAGTGAGCTCTGAGGATGAGACAGTAAAAGATTCCCATCGCCTGTTATTAACAGACTGTGACCAGTGAGGGAGACTGATGCTCAATGCAGTCCTGCCAAGGCTGCAACTTAGGAGTGGGGTCAGCATGATCTGCTGCATTTGCAGACTGAGGGACATGAGCTGAGTCTTGAGAGGAATTAGCAAATTGTTGGAAAGATGAAGTAGGAAGAAACAAATCCCAGGTAGAGAGAATAGTGGAGGATGTAAAAGTGTGGAGGTGAGATAGAGCTTAATATATTTTGATAACTCCCACTGGTAAGAATGGCTGGGATGCAGGTAACTGGGGGAGGGGTTTGGGAGTGGAGAACAACGTTTATTAAATAATTTTTTTAATTATAAAAATAAATTGCTCAAGATCCTGGGCTAGAATGGATTGGGAGACAAGCCTCTATAAGGTTCTTAGATCACACAATTAATGATGGGGTACAGAGACAGACATCAACACCAGTTCATCTCAGAATGACTGGAAACCACCTCCACCACCATTACCCAGAAGGGTGGAGTCAAGTCCGTGAAGTTCTTGGTCATGTTGCTGCAGAAAAGATTGGCGGCTCACCTTGCCCCATCTTCAGTGTCAGTTTCAAGGGCACTCCTCCTACAAAGATGGGCGTCAACTAACAGAGGGAGACAGGGTGGATTTGCAGAAGATCCATGCACTGGGTGTCTTTTGATGAGGGGTGCTCAGGATTTGCAGTTTTGGAGGAGGAAGTTCCCTTCAATTTCTTCCAAGGTGATGTGAGTTGAGGTAGGACCATACGGTGAAAGATGAGGGCACTGGTAAAGTAGCACGGTCCCTGAGAAACCCTCAAAGCTCAGACCAGGCAAGTACGAGGGACGGATGGCTGAGAACACTGCCTCTGACTCTCTCCACTAGCAGTGCCGCCTGAGCCAGAGCCACACATGGCCCCAGCCTCCGTACCCTGCACCACTGCCAATTGCTTCCTACTACCCTACCTCCCTTTCTACTCTACCCTTTTCTGCCTTGCATTTTTTAAAAAGGTATTATTAGTTGAGGTTAAAATTCATGTACAATATCACACAGTACAACAGTTTTTGACAAATGTATCCTCATGTAACCAAACCCCAACAAGACATAAGAACATTCACATCTCCCAGAAAGTTTTCCCAAGCCCTATAGGCAATCATTGATGATGTTTATCCTGATTTTGAAGAGGGACGGCAGGTCAGAGGACTTCAGGAAGCGGCACCTCTGAGACAGTCTGCAGAGCCCAGAGGCTCAGGTTCTGGCCCAGGTCACCTCTCTGTGCCTCCTCTGTAGAATGCGGACCACAGGGTTGCACCTTCCTCTGGGAGCTATCATGAGATGAGGCTTGTAAAATTTGTAACAGGTGCCTGGTACTTAGGAAGGGCTCAGCCTTTGTTTTTAGTATAACAGTTTGAGGGAGCACAGAAATGGGTGCCAGGGGCTTAAGAGAAGATCTTGACAAACTGCAGAGGAGAACACGTCAGCTATCTCCTCCCATTCCACAAGGACGGTGATCATGCTAGCTAACATTTATTGGGGGCTTAATAGACAAATGGCACTAAGTGCTCTTCGTAAATATTTTCTTTAAAGTCTCACAACTCTGACGATAAGTGACTGGAGCACAGAGAGGTAGCAACTTGTCAACCATCACACAAGTATCCCGTAGCCCAGTCGGCTTCTATCCCAGGAAACCTGGCCTCACGAACCTGGCTTTTTGCCATTGGCCTATACTGGGGGACAGTTCTTTAAAGTATGCCCCAAATCGGCCGGGTGCAGCGGCTCATGCCTGTAATCCCAGCACTTTGGGAGGCCGAGATGGGCAGATCACCTGAGGTCAGGAGTTCGAGACCAGACTGACTAACATGGAGAAACCCCATCTCTACTAAAAATACAAAATTAGCTGGGCGTGGTGGTGCATGCCTGTAATCCCAGCTACTCGGGAGGCTGAGGCAGGAGAATCACTTGAACCTGGGAGGTGGAGATTGCGGTGAGCTGAGATTGTGCCATTGCACTCCAGCCTGGGCAACAAGAGCAAAACTCTGTCTCAAAAAAAAAAAAAAAAAAAAAAAAACAAAAAAAAAAAGTACGTCCCGAATCTGAGTGGCTTGAAATAAGGTATGGGATACCCAGGAAATGGATCAACATGTAAAAGAATAGATTCTCTACTTCAAAATATTCTTAACAGAGGTCTGAACTTGGTTCTTTTAAGTAACAAGGGAGAGAAAGAAAATCAGGGATGAGATTTGTAGCCAAGCAATCAGCTGGAACAAATCTTTCTTCACAAATGGGGTTTATACTTAAGGAGAATAGTACACATGCTGAATAGCCACATTTAGGATTAATCAGAGACAAAGTGTTCCTTGAGCATGACATTCAGGGTACTTGTCTTACATTTGCATTAAAAAAAAAAAAAAAACAGGATCAGGTTTTGCTAAGAGCAGATGACAATTGCTGTCTGTAAAGTCTTAGATGGGGCAGCTTTATTCCTGAATATTCTCATTCGTGATTTAGGCTTTAGGATGCACAGCTGTGGGGAGCAACAGGCAGGTGGTACTCTGGTGTTTCAAGTCTCCGTCCCATTCAAGGGGCCTCCCAAAGAGGTTGACAGGTGCCAGCTGTTTCCTGCTTTCTGAATGAGGATTTTCTTACCTGTGCTTGGGCGAGTGTTTTCACCCTAGATCTGGGGTCGGGGTCTTTATACATCCTGATAATCTTTATGCTGGACTCACACACCCCTTGGGACTTGCCATTAGACTTTGGGAGTCATGTGTCTCCACAGGTTCCCCCCAGATGTATTAGTTTATAATTAAAGGCCTTTTTTCCTCTTATTTATATTTCTTTGAGTTTAGTCTCTTGGACCATCAATTGCATTGCCACTTCCATGGAAATAACAATAGTGAACTCAGCAGAATGACTGCAGGGAGTAAGTGATGTGGCTTAAGTGCATCTCTAGCAAAGAGCCTGGTATGGGAGAGACCCTCAGCTCATGTCAATTCTTCCTCCTTAGTAATTCTGTTTGTATGAAGCAAGAAAGAGGCATCTTTTGTTTCTTTTCCCCCCTTGCTGAACAGCAATACCAGTCTCTTGGGGGTTTCCTACCTACTGGTAGCTTTCTACCTTCTCCCAGTATCATATTTCTCTTCTGGTCCTCTATCTCCCTAAGCAATAAACTTGCTACAGGATAAAATTTGCAGGCAGTAAATTTCCAATAATCACCCTAATGCTAGTTATTATTGTGAATGACAAATAAAATATAATATGATAGTCACCATTTATTTCATGTCTGCCGATGCCTGGTACTATGTGAAATGCTAGATCCATGGGATCCAGATGATAATAAGCACCTATCCAATGAATGAGGTGACTGTTTACACTCACAACTATTGTGTATAGAAGCTCCACCCAACCCACCCAGTTTACACATTAGGAAGACAGAGACTCGTGAAGGATAAATGACTTCCAAGTGAAGAATATCACAGAGTTAGCATTTAAAACCTGGCCCATGCACATTCAGATCCTTTAAGGAAGTCAGATCACAAAACCCCCTATTTCCCCAGACCCTGGAAAAGGTCTGCTCTTGAAAGGGTTTGGCTTGACTTGTAATTTATTTGCAGATCTCAGCCTGTGGGTTTGATTCTGAATTTATGATGCATGCTCAGGTCTTTCGTGACTTGTGCTCCTCGAATTTCATTACGCCGACCTGTAATTGTTGTGGTAAATGTTTACACATCTATAAATTATTATTAGGCAAGTGAGGCAAGGTCAACCTTTATCTTTTAAGGCGCTGTGAACAGACTTCAGAGATTTCCCAGCAGACAAAAGGGGTTGGGATCTGATTAATTACGGACTGTGTTGGTGTCATATTGACAACACTGTTACTGGTAATATTGAAGTCCCAAATGGGTCATTGTTTCTGAGCATGAAAAATTATCACCCTTTTACTGATTGTTTTGTAAGTGATTCAATTTTAAATCATTCATGACTATTGGTAGCTGATCTTTTTACTCAGGAAGCAAAGCCCAAGATACCTTTGGGGTCTCGGGCTGAACTTTATTTTACTTATTTCCTGCTACCTGTTTAAACTAATACCTTTATTGCCAACTCATGGCATTATATGCTAATTATTAGAAAATGGATTGCAATAGTAACATTAAAGAAATACTTACGAATGAAAAAGAATGAACATAACTACACATCCACTATGTGTTAGATACTTTTATGTTACATTATCTAATGCAACAAACACATGAGGTAGGTTTCATTCCTATTTTTAAGTTATGAAACTGAGATTCAGAGTTTATGTTATTCTAGGATAATATGAAGGATATATGTCTAGGATAATGCAAAGTAAGGTTTATGGGTTACAAACCTAGTTCTTTCTGCCACACATTTAGGATTAACACCATGAGTCCTCTTTCCAGGTTCTGAGAACTGGGTTGAAAGGTTGAAAAAGTAGTTGTATTTCTGTTGAGTTTGGGATCATACTGTCAGCTTATACAACACCCCTGGTGGTAGCAAAATTACCAGAAGTGATACAGCATGACCTCGATCTCAATACACCTTTCTTCTGTTTTGGGAACATAGGAAAGAGCTGTGTGAGCTTTGTCAGTTCTGGAAACACTCAAGGGTTATCCTCCCGATATTAACTTGCTCAAATTTCCATTTTTTTTCTAATCCCTTTCTTATTTTCACTTCTAATCTGAAACTTTCTGTAGGTCAGGTACTATTTCTTTTTCATCTCTGAAGCCTTAGTAGATAGCATAATAGCTGAGATATAGTAGGTATATTAGGATTCTCCAAAGAAACAAAACTAATTGTTTGGATGAACAGAAAAACATCTTTTTAAAGGCAGGGTTTCACTCTGTCACTCGTGCTGGAATGCAGTGACACGATTATAGTTCACTGCAGCCTTGAACTCCTGTGCTCAAGTGATCCTTTCACCTCAGCCTCCTGAGTAGCTTAGGTGCAGGCAACCACACCAGGATAATTTAAAAAAAAATTATTTGTAGAGATGTGGTCTTGCTATGTTGCCCAGGCTGGTCTCAAACTCCTGGTCTCAAGCGATCCTCCTGCCTCGGCCTCCCAGTGTGCTGGGATTACAGGCGTGAGCCACCACACTAATCCTGAAATACTTTTTTTTTTTTAAATGAGGGATTGACACACGTGAATATGGAGGCTAGGAAGTCCCACAGTCTGGTGTCTTCAAGCTGGGGGCCCGAGAAGCTGGTGGTGTGGCTCCGGTTAAAGCTCTAAGGCTTGAGGAACAGAGGAAGAATTTGTGTCAGTCCCAGCCTGAGTCTGCAGGCCTAGGAACCAGGAGAACTGATGTCCAAGGGCAGGAGAAGATGGAAGTCCCAGCTCAAGCTGAGAGAGAGGCGGAGAGAGAGAGAGAAAGAGAGAGTGAGAGAGAGCAAATTTACCCTTCTTCACCTTTCTGTTCTATGTAGACTCTCAACAGAATGGATAATAAGCACCTAAAATTGTGAGGGTGAGTGATCCTCTCTATTCAGTCTGTTGATTCGAATGCTTATCCCTTCCAGAAACACCCTCATAGATATACTCAGGGATAATGTCGTACTAGCTTTCTGGACTCCCTTAGCCCAGTCAAGTTGACACATAAAATTGATCAGCACAGTAGGTTCTTAACCAAATCTGCTGAAGGAATACATGAGTGCAAGAATCCCTATCTCCACTGTGAAGAAGTTTATAAATACAGCCATACCAGAATGTAATATCCTGCATATGTGTGTGTGTGTGTGTACGTATGTATGTGTGTATATATACACACAATCTTCCATGTTTCTAAATTATCTTTGTTTCTTTTTTAGATAATTTCATCACTGATAGGAGGAAAGAAGTGGGTAAGAGAATTGCTCTGCCCTGTGGAAAAATAAATTGGAAGCCAGTATTTTCTGAAGTCCCAAAAAGAGTTAAATAGAACCTCTGACAAGTATAGCCTCAAAGTCTGTAATTCAAACCCAAAGTGTCCCTCTGTACTTTGGAGAAGTCTAGGATATGCTCTCCTGGCTCCGTTAGTGAGACCGAGGACATTCAGTCTCCAGAGGATAATTACTGGCATTTAAGTTTTTCTCTCTGGAAGCACTGAGGCAAGCTCTTTCTACTGTTCTGCCTGCCTCGTGGGGCTTCTCCCTTATTAGTGAGAGAATTTCAAAGTTGGGCTTATTATTCTGGCTTCCTTTGTCCTCTTCCTGTCTACCCCCTCTTTGTCCAGGTTACCTCTTATAGTATAAATGCCCTTTATAGCCCAAAACTTAAGGACTCCATCAGCAAATGAATACTCAAGTTCAACTCCCAGTGACAGATTACCCACTGTGTGCAGGACCATTTACTCTCCCAGCAAATGAATTTTACTTAACCCAGTTCCTACTGTGTGTCCATCCCTTCATCAAATGGGATGACAATGAGATTAGCAATGAATGAATGGCCTGGAATCAGCTCTCAAGACCACGTAGTCTGATGGGGACAGGGGTAGGCAGGATCTTTTAGGAATGGTGAAGGCCAAGAAGACATCACAAGACTGTAGAACGTCATTTGGTGTCTTCTTATATAATTTCCAGAATAAGCCAGGATCCTCATCTTTGAAGGTGTTGCAGTCTCAGTGTGTTGGTAAGAATTAACAACATTAAATTGCTTATAAAGACCTTTCTTCACCATCTTCTTTTTGCTGTATGTAAGAGCATCCCACCTGAAAACAGGAAAGGCTCTATTTAGAATCCATCTTGGAACAGGTTGCTTGACTTTCGCAAACGCTGCTTACGAGCAATTTGACTCCAAATGTCCAAACTGTCTACCTTTCTCAGAAGTACCTACAGATGCTCATTAATTAGGAACTTCTCAGCGCAATGCAAATATTAGTTGAGAGGATTCAACTTACTTTATGAAATTTTCCAATAAGCTTAAGCATATTTATCTGTCTGTCTGGTCAGTTTACTACAAACAGGTTGAAGGTGGGGCTGGTTTTGTGACCCTTGTCTTTGGACTCCAGGGTTGCCTTTAGGAGCAGTGATAATGAGAATGTCCAGGTTCTGAGCTGCTTCATGACCTTATCCCATTACATGGTTCTTCATTGTGTGTTGGTGCCTGACTGCAGCCTAACACTCATGGTGAGAAATAGAGTGGAGGAAGTTAAAAGCTAAAATGAGATTTGCATTTCTAATCCATGGGCTGCAAATGTGCAGATTCTCCTTAGTATCATGGGTGACTGAAAACCAAGTGTGCCATCACTTACAGGGCAAGCTATTGTTTTTTTCTTGGCCCCATTTCCTTAGCTGTTCTACAGCAAACTCCATTCCTCAACTCTTTCCTCTGGACCTTAGAGCTCTCATCTCTAAAGTGTAAGGATAGGAGGTCTCTAAATATCCTGAGTTCTTAAATGCCATGGCATTTTGGAAGATTCAACCAACTCTACCTCAGGGATTGTTGCACCTGTTGAGAGGCATTTATACCTATCCTGTGAAGGTTTTAAAACATGGATGCAGATTCTTTAGCATTTTTCCCATCTGGAGATAGGGCCTATGTCTTTGACCTTTGAATCTGAGTTTGTGACTACTTCAACCAACAGAATATGATGAAAGTGACACTATGTGCCCTCCAAAGTTAGATCATAAAGGCTTTGTTCTTTCACCTTCTTTCCTGGAATATAATGTCTGAAGCTCTGAGACCACAATGCTGGAGAAGCCATCTGTTCCTAGAGTCCGTCCTGGTGGAGCTCAGCCTTCCAGCCATCTCGTCAAGGTGCAGACATGTGAACAAGGAAGCCTTCAGACGATTCCAGCTCTCAGATATTCAAGTCACCCCTGGCCATTTGAGTCTTCCCAGCTGGGGTCCTAGGAATTTTGGAGCAGAAACATGCCATTCCCTCTGTGCCTTATCTGAATTCTTTACCCTCAGAATCTGTGTTCATGTTAAGCAGCTGTTGGCTATGTTGTTGGTTTGAAGTGGTTTATTACAATCCAATAGAATGAGAATGTCTGTTAAGCAATAGAAAAACAGATAGTCTCAGAGCGACACCTGGCTAGCCCTTTCAGATGAAGCTTAGAAGTGTTGGTGGCTGGGCTGGTGGCTCACGCCTGTAATCCCAGCACTTTGGGAGGCCGAGGTGGGTGGATCATGAGGTCAGGAGATCAAGACCATCCTGGCCAACACGGTGAAACCCTCTCTCTGCTAAAAATACAAAAAAAAAAAAAAAAAAGCCAGGCATGGTGGCAGGCACCTGTAGTCCCAGCTACTCAGGAGGCTGAGGCAGGAGAATGGCATGAACCCGGGAGGCAGAGCTTGCAATGAGCTGAGATGGCACCACTACACTCCAGCCTGGGCGACAGAGTGAGACTCCGTCTCAAAAAAAAAAAAAGTGTTGTTGGTAAAAATGGAAATTCTTGGCCTTTAACTTGTTTGTGTGTCTGCATGAACATGTGTTGGGAGTCTTTGCCTCTTCTTTCCTGAGAGGGTGAGTGTTGGAGGAGACCTAGAAAGTCACCTTTTAAAAGAGAGTTGCTCTCCTCTCCTGTGCTGACACCTTCTCTCTGCTGCATCCCTTCTCGTGCTTCTTCATCCACCCTGCTGTGCGAAGTGCTGCATGGGAGCAGACCCCATCATCCCTGCATATGGAATTCCTCAGAGCAGGAGTACTCCCTGCTTCCTATCAAAACTGTGTTCATCCTGAATGAAGAGTCGGTTTTCCATCAGAGAGACTATAGAAGGGACTGGAAACAATAAGAGGCAATGCTCAGCCGATTTTGCTACGCATAAGGTGCTATAGTAAGAGCTTTCTTTACATGCTTCAACCCATTGACTCGTCATAGCCACTCTGTGAGAAAGGGAGGCAGGCATGAGTGTGGCCCCATTTAAGAGATGTGAGAGGGGTGGCTTAGAGGAGTTCAGTCTCTTGCCAGGATTTTGATTCTAACATGACTTATACACTTAACCTCTCTGCTATCCTGCTTCTCAGAAAGACCCCAATCTGGAAGCCTGTCTCTAATGGTTAGGAATGAGACCTTGAGCACCTCGTACAATCTAGACCTGCTCATATGTCACTTGGTGGTGAAACTTTCTGTCCTGCAAGATCAAAGCACTTTTGAGGGTCCTCACGATGCCCCATTTGTGCAAAAGCATTTATAACCTCTTGGGTTTTGTGCATTTCCAGGAAGCACTTTGCACTTCTCTTCCTTAGATTCTATTATATTTTGAGATGCATAGTTTTCATGTTTAAAAAAGAAGTTTAATACAATTTTGGTTCAACACTAGGTACACCTCTTTCTTTTGTCTTTGACAAAAGCCTAAAGCAGTCAGGTTGCATGAATCTTAATCCCAAAGTAACCTCCACCTCCTCATTGCAAAGTGCCTTGCATCTCAGAGGTCATGCCAATCAGAACAATGAATCCAAGATGTATTGAATTGCAGCTTGGTGATAATTATTTCTTTTTCTTTTCAGCAGATTCTTATTAGTCAGTTTAAAGCTTGCATTTGCAGAGGGCTCTGTGCTCTGCATATAACTGAGCTCACCTCCTATGCCCCAGGTCCAATTCTGAATGCAGCCACCAAGTCCATCATTACCACCAGCTCCTTCTGTGTGCTTCCTTCCTCCCACCCCTGGCAACCAGTCACGAAGGGCTTTTCACTCTTTATATAATCTTGATACTTCCTGCCTTCTTTGCCCCACTCCAACTTTATCTTTGCTGTGTCTCTGTTTGGTGTCTCATCTGCTTTCAACTGCCATATTCTCTCACCATCCTTACTGGCTTGACAGCTGGCACCTCTTGTGCCCACACTAATCCATTGTGTACAGCACAGCCAGTGAGATATTTTACAAATGCAAATGCCCCACCGTCCACCTGGGAAGTAGCAGGGATTCTTTGAAGTGATAGAAGCAGTGGGGGAAAGGAGTCAGAGGTCACTGCCCTGTGATCATCTCCCAAGTTTGTGTCTCCCATAGAATGCAAGCTTCTTGAGGGAAGATATTCTTTGTTCTTTATCTTCATGCTCTCAACAAGCCAGACAGTGTCTGCTGCAGAGGTTTAATTCTGAATGAATGAGGAGCAGTTAGGTGTGGAAAACTGTGAAGAGTAAACCTGGGAAATCACAGGAGACGGAGAAAGATGCCACGTGCTCCTACATCTGAACTCAAGGAAAGAAGCTAGACATACAGCTCTCCCAGCCCAAGAGGTCAAGGAATAATGCAGGTTAATGAAAGTGGAGAATAGTTTGATGATTGATGGCAGAGCTCTGTCGGACTTAGTGATGTGGCAGACGGGGAGAGAAGCAGATAAGAAGGCACTAGCAAGGGTCTCACTGAGGACTTACTTGAAGACCTGGGTCTGTGGGAGCCCTCCAACCTGGATTCCATTCATGTTCTTAATCCTCATAACTCTGTGACCTAGGAAGCTTGCTTAATCTTTACAATACTCAGTTTCCCAATCTGGGAATTGAACCATATCAAGGAGGGAGAACCCTTCCTTCTCTGACAAGGTAGGAGTGGTCTAAGTGTGTGCTGTCTGGAATCAGATGGAGCATGCTTGAATCCCAGTTGTGCCCCTCTTGTGACTACTTGGGCAAGTTACTTAACATCTAAAAGCTTCAGTTCCATGCTCCATAAAATGGGTAATACTGATTTCACATGGGTTTCAAGAACACTAAATAAGATGAGTATTTAAAAAGTAGCACATGGTAAGTGGTCTCTGAAAAATAATTGCTTCCACTTTACCTGGGGCAAACGCAAGCTTGCCCCTTAGAGACCCCAATCCCTGTCTCCCACCCTGGGCTCTGCATTCATGGTACCCACCATTCCCCATGCCCACTCTCCTTGCTGAAGATTCTTTTCCTTCTGGGTCTCCCCTGGCACTGTGAACTGCCCTCTCTCTTCCTTCCCTTGAAAAGTGATTTTACATCCTTGGCTTTGTGTGAGCTCTTGACATACGTCAGTGTTTGGAATATCAGCCTAGAACAGAGCAGGAAGCCCTTCCAAACATGAGCCTGGAGGCAACACATAAATGACTTTGCAGAGATGGTTCTGTCTGTTGCAAGTTAAAACTGAACAAAGAAAGCAATTCCCTTCTGTTCTGGGTGCCCTGGAAGCTGTGGGCATCCTTGCATCTGGGTCAGGAGTCCACTTGTTCTGCAGCCAGGGATGGAATCATCATCAAAGGTATCTTGTACTGTGTGCCCGGCATTGTGCAAGACCCTTAACACACATATGACAGATGAGAAGCAGCCTGTTTAACAGGGTTCATTAACTTGTCCAGACTCACCTATAAAGTAAATAGTTGAAGTCAGATTTGGAAGCGGACCTGTAGATTCCAAAGTCTGTGTGTTCACCACTAAACTTCATAGCCTCTTAGAATGTAAAAAGTAGAGGGCATCCCTTTTTTTGACAGAAAAAAAGAGCATTTTGGAACGTTTCCTGTGGGTGTGCCATGGATTGCTGATAGGAGTTAGTGAGACTAGAGACAGCAACCAGGTAAAAGGCCATGGTGACTGGTCATGTAGAGGCAGGTAGCCTGAGGATGCCTCATTAGCTTCCGCAGGCTGTGGCTTATGAGGCACTCAGAGACCCAGGCCTTCTCCTAGGTGCACTAGCAGCAGGTCTCTGGCAGCAGAAGGACTAACCTCAGGCTCTGTCCAAGTCCACCGTAGGTTTCTGCCCTGGGTCATTCAGGATGGTCTCTGTGCCTTGCTGTCTCTAGCTCTAGCATAATGTGACACATTGTTTACAAAATTTCCTCTCAACCTTTTGCAGTGTGACTTTGTGTTTTTTCTGATTAAGTAATGTAGTCTCTTTCTCCATCCCTTGAATCTGGATTTAGTTTAACCTAAGGAACATTACAGAATGTGATGTGAACAAAGGCTTCAAAAGCACTCTTACAACGGGGCTCATCCTCTCTCTCTCTCATGGCTCTTTGGAGCCCTGAGACTATCAAGGGAAGGAGCCTGAGCTAGCCTGCTGGAGGATGAGGCACCATGTGGAGCCAAGAGGAGCAAATCCAGCTGAGACTCTCTTAGAACAGCCAGACTGCCAGCCACCAGCAATGTGAGTAATGTTGCCTAGATCATGCAGCATAGCTGAGATGCCAGCTGACCCTAGAAATCAACTGAGCCAGTCCAGCCCAGGAAACCTGCCTAGCTTATGCACAGAATATAAGAAATAATAAATGTTTGCTGGTTTAAGCCACTAAGGTTTGGAGTTTTTTTTAAGCAAAAATAACAGGTAATGTCTGAGTCAATAGGCAGGAGAATTTTCAGGTGCCTCTTGTTTCTGAGCTCCCACAACTTTTAGCACCCCTAGTTCAGCACATATATGTTACACCTGCCTTGAATTAGAGCCTGACCTCCCTGGCTTCATATCCTAGTGAACTGGGATAATTCCCTGATGCCCCTCGCAGGATGTGCAACAGCGGTGTGGCTCTCCTATTTGGTCACTGCTGCTGCTCAAACCCCCGAGGAAGGTTTAGCATGCACATGGACACATGCAGGAGCCCAAGTGGGCATGTGTTACAGTGTGTCCTTTTAGGCTTGCTGTCTGTGGATGGCTTGAGTGTTAACCAGCTCAGTGGACCATCTGCCTTTCTGCAGGGCAGAGGGTCAGTGTGACAACTTTCCATATCCTGAGCTCTTGTCCAGTGTCCTGGAAGAATCGGGTCACACATGAACTCAAAGGATGAATGTGGGGGTTTTACTGAGTGGCGGAAGTGGCTCTCAGTGGGATGGATGGGGAGCTGGGGAGCTGAAAGTGGGGATGGACTGGGAAGATGATCTTCTTCTGGAGCCTGGCTCTCCAGCAGCTGAATTCCTCTCTGACTACCCCCAGTCGAACTTCTCTTGCATTCAGACATTCCTCTTCCTCTTTCTTTCTCTGTGGTGTCATTCTGCCGTTCATCTGTTTGTCTTTTCGTCTCCTCATCTGCTTGTCTGCTTCTGGAGCCTGGAGTTTGGGATTTATATGGGTACAGGATAGGGGGCATGGCAGGCCAAAAGGCAACTATTTTGACATGAAAACAGAAATGCCTCTTCCCACTTAGGGCTGTGGGCTTCCAGGCTTGAGGGGCCCTTGCTGGGGAACTGCCCTCTTCTACCCAGTGTTTCCCTGTCTCCTCTCTGTATCACTAGGACAGAGTTGAAGCTGAAGGTCACCACATCAACCTCCTTTATTCCCCAACTGGGATCTAGACTCTTGGGGCAAAAGGCAGATCATGGAGGGTATTATACCCCTGGCAAAGAGCCCAGACTACATCCTGAAGGTATTTAGGAGCCTTGAAGGTTTTTGTTTGTTCCTTTGCTTTAAAACCAGAATTGAAAGTGTTCTGTATTCTGTTCATGATGGTAGGTTACACCGCCATATGCATTTGTCAAAACTCACAGAACTGTACACCAAAAAGTATAAACTTTACTGTATGTATATTATGCTTTAATACAATATTTTAAAATAAATAATTTTTAGTATGGAGACACATGAGAATTTGAATGAAATCTGTGGATTCTCCAGTCCCATTATGAAGACCATACTGTTACTATGACTACATTTTGTCATACATAATTCATTAAGAAAAATTCTTTATAACTTTCATTCTTAATGCATGTTTCAGTTAAAGAAATCGTATCATGATAGAATTACAAAAATCAGCTTAGAAACAAATGCATATTCACTGTTGAAAACAGTGTGGTAATATTCTACTCATGGGGAAGGGAAGTAGATGTGCTTTTCCCTCTTCCTCTTGCTAAGGACTGTTAAAAACTCTGGATATTATATGTGAAACAAACATAAGATGACTCTGAAAGGTATAAAAAAGCAGACCAACTAGGGCCATTGGGACCTGGGGAGCTACACAGAGGTATATTCCTTGGATGATGATTTTTTTTTGCCTCATCTATCTCAGGCTTGGAGCTGAAGGAAACAGCAACCTAGAAACACCAGCAGGTACAGATTTATTTATTTTTTAAGCCTAACACAAGAACATTCTCTTTAGCCAAAGGAACAGATAAAGGGGTAGCCTATTGTTTAAACTTTTATACAATAACCACTCTAGATAAACAGCACAGAAAACAAGTAGCTCTGCCCCAAGCCATTGCAGCAAAGACCAAGTTGGGTTCCTAGACTTTCACCTTCACTAGAATATGACAAGGGCACAACTAAATCCTTGCCAGGCAATGTCAGAAAAGTCCAAGTGGGGAACTGGGACTTTATCCCTGCTGGGTGGAAATAAGGAGGCTCCTCCGCATTACGGTGGAGATCACAGGGGGAACCTGGACCTCCATCCATCATGGGAATGATGAAGTGCTCCTCTTCCTCCCTGCTGGGAGGTGTCAGAGGAGGCCTCATGAAAAGTCAGCACTCTGACCCCTGCCCATTTATAACAAGGCCACACACTCCTATGGTATCACTGGAGGCCAACTGGGGAGGAGTAATGAATGAGTCCCTTCCACCCTCTCAGCCTGCGAGGTATCAATTGAGGTATATGAAGTGGAACTCTGGCCTCACCCAGCAGTAATGAGGAGACCCCTCACTTGGTTGTCAACAAAGGTCATGTAGGAAATTTGAAATTTCTACCCTCACCTGAAAGTAATGAGGTAGTGACTTCCCTTCCCCTGCCAGAGCAGTGTCAGAAAAAATCAGCTAAAACAGGTTAAAATAAGAGCCATAGAGTCATAACATAGTACCCAGTATATGTCCAGGTTTCAATAGGAAATCACTTATCACACAAATAACCAGAAGGACCTCAAACTGAATGAAAAAAGATGATTAATTGATGTCAATATTGAGATGATAGGGATGTTACAATTATCTGGTAAAGATTTTAGGCTGGGAGTTTTAAAATTTCCATTTTTGGGCTGGCTGTGCACCTGTTATCCCAGCTACTCCAGAGGCTGAGTTGGGAGGATCACTTAAGCCCAGGAGTTCTAGCCCAGCCTGGGCAACGTAGCAAGACCCTATCTTTAAAAATTTAAGTAAAGAAATAATAAATAAATAAATAAATAAATAAATAAGGCCAGGCATGGTGACACATGCCTGTAATCCCAGCACTTTGGGAGGCTGAGTGGGCAGATCACCTGAGGTCAGGAGTTTGAGACCAGCCTGGACAACATGGTGAAACCCCGTCTCTACAAAAAATATAAAAGTTGGGCATAGTGGTGAGCACCTGTAATCCCAGCTACTCAGGAGGCTGAGCCATGAGAATTGCTTTAACCCAGGAGGCGGAGGTTGCAGTGAGCCAAGGTCACACCACTGCACTCCAGCCTGGGTGACAGAGCGAGACTCTGTCTCAAAAAAAAAAAAAAAAAAAAAAAAAAAATCAAAGTCCATCTTCCTCTCCCCAAGATTTGATTTGAAGTACTCTTTTAACATGTATTGTTGACCCTTGAACAACTTAGGAGTTGGGAATGCCAAACTCCTGTGCTGTCAAAAATCCATATGTAATTTTTGACTCCCCTGAAATTTAGCAGCTGTCATAAAAATGCTTCAACAAACAATTACTAAAATACTTGAAACAAATGAATAAATAGAAAGCCTCAGCAAAGGAATAAAAGATATAAAGAAGAACCAAATAGAAATTTAATTAATTAATTTATTAATTTGTTGACAGGGTTTTTCTCTGTCACCCAGGCTGGAGTGTAGTGGTGCAAACTTGGCTCACTGCAGCCTCTGCCTCTTGGGCCCAAGAAATCCTCTCGCCTTAGCCCCCTGAGTATCTGGGAATATAGGCACACACCACCATGCCCAGCTAATTTTTGCATTTTTTTTGTAGAGATGGGGTCTTGCTGTGTTGCCCAGGCTGGTCTCCAAATCCTGGGCTCAAGTGATCAGCCTGCCTCAGTCTCCCAAAGTCCTGGGACTCCAGGCACGAGTCAGCATGCCTGGCCTTATTTATTTATTATTTCTTTACTTATATTTTTAAAGACAGAGTCTTGCTATGTTTCCCTGGCTAGTCTTGAACTCCTGGGCTTAAGTGATCCTTCTGCCTCAGCCTCTGGAGTAGCTGGGATAACAGGTGCACAGCCAGCCCAAACGGAAGTTTTAAAACTAAAAATTAAATAACTGAAATGAAAAGCTCAATGATGGGCTCAACAGCAGAATGGAAGTAACAGAGGAAGGAATCAGTGAACTTGAACTTAGAAAAACGGCAGTTTCCTAACATGAATAACAGAGAAAAAACAGGCTAGAAAACAAAATAACAATGCTTCAGACGCCTGTGGAATTTTAGAAGAGATCACATATTTGTGTAGTTGAAGTCCTCAAAGGAGAGGAGGAGAAGGAGAGAGAGTCTGAAAAAATATTCAAAGAAATAATGGCTGGAAATTCCCCAAATTTGCCTAAAATACACATAAACCTAGAAAGTCATGAAGCTGAGTGAATCCCAAACAGGATAAACTCAAAGAAATCCCCACCAAGGCACGTAATACTCACACTTCCGAAACTGAAGGCAAATATAAAATCTTAAAAGCAGCAAGAGAAAAATGGCATCTTATCTATAGGGAAACACAATTTGAATGACAAAGAACTTCTGAGAAATCAGGATGCCAATAAATAAGAACAAGATCGTGTCCTTTGTAGCAATGTGGGTAGAGCTGGAGGTCATTATCCTTAGCAAACTAACGCAGGAACAGAAAACCAAAAAACGCACGTTCTCACTTATAAGCGGGAGCTAAATGATGAGAATTCTATGTGTTCCTGAGAACACGTAGAGGGGAATGAGACACTGGGGCCTGCTTGAGGGTGGAGGGTGGGAGGAGGGAGAGGATCAGAAAAAATAGCTACTGGGTTCTAGGCTTAGTACCTGGGTGATGAAATAATCTGTATAACAAACCCCTGTGACACGATTTTACCTGTAAACAAATCTACACATGTATCTCTGAACCTAAAATAAAATTAAAAAAAAAAAAAGGAAAGCAGGAGGCCAGAAGTAGTGGCACAACATTTTCAAGTGCTGAAAGAAAAGAACTGTTGAGATAGAATTCTATATCCAGCAAAAAACACCTTTCAGGAATCAAAAGAGAAATCAAGGCATTCTCAGATGATGGGAAAATAAGAAAATTGGCCACCAATAGACCTACTCTAAAATAATGGATAAAGGGAGTTCTATAAACAGAAATAAAATTAGGGGGAAAATAAAAGAATCCCGGAACATCAGGTAAAAAGAAAGAAGACAGAAAAACATAGGTAGGTACAAAACTTTTCTTCTTCTCTGAAGTTTTCCTAAATTTTTTAAGGTTGGAGCAAAAATTATAACACTCTGATGTGGTTATAAATGCGTATAGAGGAAATATATGAAGACAATTATAAATGAGGCATGGTGAAGGGATATACAAGGAGCTGAGGTTTCTATACTTCATTCAAACTGGACAGCACAGCCTGGTGCAACATTGGGTCACATTTGTAAGTTTCACACGTAGATTCAGCCAGCATTTTTTGAACAGTTTCTGTGTTAGTGGTTCTTAATCCTAACTGCAAGCCAGAACCACCCAAGTGGCTTTTATAAAATACTCCTGCCTAGGTCTCGCTCACACTGATGGAATCAGATTCTCTGGGGATTGGCCCAAATATTAGTGCGTTTTAAAATCTCCCTAGGTGATATTTATCAAACATTTCATGTCCTTTTGCATAATGTGTTAGGCCTCTTCCCACATATTATCTGGTTAATGTTCCCAGAAATTCCATGCGATTAGTATTTTTTCTCCCTATTTTATGGATAAGGAGACTGAGGCTCAGAAAGGTTAAGAAACTTTTCTTTCTGTATAGCCTGTAAAGAGCAGAGCCAGAATTTAAAGCTAGCGTGGACTCCAATGCCTTTGCTCGAAATCACTGCTCCCAAATGGGGTAAAGATAAGGGGCTACATGGGGAGAGAGGGCTGGTGAGGTGAATAGAAATTTTTCAAAGGGGTTCAAACATTTTCCTGAAGGTAATAGGGAGCCACTGAAGGATTTTAAGCTCTGGAGTGAACAGGTAATATCTGCACTAAAGGAAAAACTCTCTGGTGCCAGCACTTTTGCGTATTTCTGAATCTGCTAGCCAATACGGTAAAAAGTAAGCTATACTCCTCAAGGAATTAAATTAACCGGTTCCTAAGTTTCCAGAGGAATTAAGAATAGATAATGGTTCAGAGATAGTCGGGGAGTCCTGGCTCTGGCTCCGCCGTTACCTGCCGCCCTCCCCACAAGACGTGAACCTGGTGAAGGCAGAAACAGTATCTTGCTCATCCTGTTGTCCCTCCTGCTCAGCACAGGACCTGGCAAGGAGCAGGAGACCAACAGGGGCTCATGAATTGAAATGCACAAAGTCCTCCTGCAGCTCCTTCCCAGCTGCAATTAGCAGATGGCCAAATTCCTCTCCAGGTGGTTCCTGACCTAACAGGTGCATATGTGGAAGGCTTCCCCCCTTGCAGAGCATTTCAGTGTCTGATTTATTATTAACAGGAAGTGCTGAGCCTGGATCAGATCCAGAAAACAGTCAGAGCCATGAGTAAAGAGGTAACAGCTCCTAGGAGGAAAGTTTAAAGTAAATACAGTCCCTTAATCTGGGGCAGGAAAAACAGGTTGTAATGTATGAGGTGTCAAACTTGTGAGGAGTCTTTGGGAAAAAGGCTCCCTCTCTCCTTCACTGGCATCCTCCCTCCTTTCTGCCTGCCTGTAGCAAACATTGATCTAGGTCCTACCATGTGCTAGGCACTGTGTTAGGGGCTGGAAAGGCAGAGAGGTTTATAGTGAATATTCTATGTTTTCAAAACACAATAGGGTTGGAGACAGAAAATGAATAGCTGTAATAAAACATCAAGATTAAGTGGTATGAGAGGTCAAAGGGAGGAAACAGAGCTCACTTCTAGCTTGAATGTTTGAAGCAAGCTACATGAAGGTAGAGGTAAACTTGAACTTGAGGGAAGGTTTGAATCGAAGTAGCAAGAATCATTAAGAATGCAGACTTTATCCAGGCAGACATGGTCTGAATGCTGATCCACATACCACTGGCTGTGTGACCTTAGTGAACTCACTTCACCTCTCTGAACATTAGCCTCCTCCTCTATAAAAGTGGATAAAATATTCTCCTGTAATTGTCCTTTCTCCTGCATGATAGGTCCATCTCTCTCTACTTGGATATTTTCATCAGTGCATGTACATGTTGTAATAATTCCCATGGAAAAAAACCTCTCTTTTTTGAAACCACCTTCCCCATCAGCTACCACCTGTTTCACTGCCTTCCTTTAGAAGAAATTCCTCACACTAGTTGTCTACACTTGTCTCTCCATCCTCACTCCCCGTTCTCTCTTGCGCCCACTCCAATCAGGCTGTTGCTTCTATCATCCCATGGCAACTGCTAGGTCAAGATCACCAATGACCTACATGATGCAGAACCCAAAGGTCGTTACTCATCCAAATCTCACTTAACTCAGCAGCAGCACTTGACGCAAATGACCATTTTTTCCTCCTTTGCATGGCTTCCAAGATGCCACACTCCATTGGTCTTCCTTGAAGCTCCAGGTTTTGCCTTCTGAGCCTCTGGCTGTTCCCTCTTCATTTCCCCAAGCTTTACTTAGTGCTGGACCAGCCGAGACTCAGTTCTAGGACCTCTTCTCTGTCTACTTGCACACTTTTGGTGAACTCATTTAATAATGTCCTGACCTACAGGCCCTGACTTACCAGGTGCTTTAAATGGCTGGAATAATGCCAACTTACGTTTCTCTTCCAGACTCTCCCAGACTCAGACATCTGCGGCCTACTGGACACGTTCCCTTGGGTATGTCTCATCGGCATCTGACTCCCAATATGTCCAAAACCAAACTCTCCACCATCTCCACCCACTCAGACTCCTTCAGAAGCTCCTCTTGTCTCAGTTATTGACAGTTCCATCGTGTGCACTGCTGAGGATAAAAACTTCGTGTCATCCTTGACTCTTCTTTCTTTCCTATCCCATATGAAATCCACAGCCAATTCCATGGGCTCTACATCCAAAATACTTCCTGAATGTGACCAGTTCTCACACCTCCGCTGTTCTTACCCTGGTCCAAACTACCATCTTACTCACCTAGGTTGTGAAACAGCCTCCTAAATGCCGTCTTGCCTCCTCTGTTGACCAACAGCCAGAATGATCCTTTCATAATGTCTCAAATCATGTTATTCTTCTCCTCGCTGAGCCCTCCAGTGACTTCTCAATGCTCTCAGAGTGAAAGCTAAAGTCTTATTATGCCTATGAGGCCCTCATGATCTGCCCCCACCCCTGTCCCTCATCTCCCATTCCAACTGTATTGCCTTTCGACCCCCCTGCTTTAACCTGTTCCAGCCATACTGGATTTTTAGGTGTTCCTCAAATCCACAATGCATGCCCCTACTGCAAAGTCTGCTTTTGCAACAGCCTGTCTTGTCCAGAAATCTGCAAGACTTAGTGGACAGTCAGGCAGCCATAGCAAAATACCATAGATTGGGTGGTTTAAACAAACAGAAATTCCTTTCTCCCAGTTCTGGAGGCAGGAAAGGCCAAGATCAAGGTCAGGCGGGGTTTGGTTTCTGGTGGGGGCGCCCTTCCTTGCTTATAGACAGCTACCTTCTTGCTATGTCCTTCGCATGGCTTTTCCTCTATGCATGTACATGAAGAGAAATCTCTCTCTCTTTCTCTTCTGATACGGACACCAGTCCTATCAGATTAGGGTCCCACCCTTATGACCTCATTTAATCTTAATTACCTACTCAAGGCAAGGCCCCATTTCCAAATATAGTCACTTTGGGGGTTAGGGCTTCGACATATACATTTCGGAGGGTGGAGGGAGAAACACAATTCAGTCCCACTATATATATAGTTGTTTATTAACTGTCCCCTGCTCATCTTCCTCACTTAGAAAAGAGCTTATCTGCTCTATTCACTGCTATATCACCAGTATTTGGGCAAATGTCCCAACATGTTAGGTATTCTACGTAATAGCAGTGGTTTATGTTTTTGTTTGATGTATGTAAGTGCTATATTTGGTGGTACTTACAAATTTATGTACTTACTTACATACTTAATGACAGTAAGTGCCGTTACTTAGTGCCTGGCATATGGAAGCATTCAATGATGTTCACATTATTAGAAGGTAGCCAGAGGAAAGAACTTTCTATGGGGAGGGATCTCTAAAGCATGGACCAATTTGCAGAAGTGGGAACATATGGCTTACTTAAAGGGAATAGCAAAGAGCAAAGAGTTTTTTGTTTGTTTTTTCGAGATGGGGGAGTGCAATGGCACGATCCCGGCTCACTGCAACATCTGCCTCCTGGGTTCAAGCGATTCTCATGCCTCAGCCTCCCGAGTAGCTGGGATTACAGGCATGCACCACCACTCCTGGCTAGCTTTGTATTTTTAGTAGATAGAGGGTTTCTCCATGTTGGTCAGGCAAATTCCCAACCTCTGGTGATCCACCTGCCTGGGCCTCCCAAAATTCTGGGATTACAGGCATGAGCCACTGTGCCCAGCGGGAATAACAAAGAATTCTGTGGAGCTTGGGCAACCTTTGCTCAGTTGTAGGAGGGTCTTCGGTGCCATCCTCAGGTGCTAGGAACTCAGTGGCAATTGGAAGCCATTTAATGCTTTCAAGCAGGAGAGTGGCATAGTTAGAGCTGCATTAATTCAATTCATAAAAGGATTCATTCAATTCAGAAAGGATTGATTGGGGAAAAATGAGATTTGGGGGCAGAAAACCCCAAGGAGAATTCTTCAAGTGAATCAATTTGACTCGTAAGTTCTCACTATTATACCATCTGCTACCCTCTGCCTCTGTCCTTTATATTTTATTTCAATAATGTGTTTTCACTTAAAAGTAATTATTAAGTATCATTATTATTATTTTAGATGGAGTCTCGCTGTGTTTCCCAGGCTGGAGTGTAGTGACATGATCTTGGCTCACTGCAACCTCCGCCTCCCTGGATCAAGCGATTCTTGTGCCTCAGCTACCAGAGTAGCTGGGACTATAGGTGTGTGCCACCAAACCCAGCTAATTTTTGTATTTTTTGTAGAGACAGGGTTTTGCCATGTTGGCCAGGCTGGTCTTGAACTTCTGACCTGAAGTGATCCACCTGCCTCAGCCTCCCAAAGTGCTGGGATTACAGGCGTGAGCCACCGCACCCGGCCTAAAAGTAATACATTTTGATCTTTTTTCATATGAGCCACATAATTGCTAACCAATTTATGTAATATTTAAATTAGATGATTTATTGAATTCTCTTTCTCACTCTGTCTTTTGATATTGTCTGTAACATTGCTGTGATGCCTCAGAATGATTCTTCTTTTGCAAACTACTGAATGTTCTCAGAAGTCCAGTGATTTCTCTTTTATTTCTCATTCTCTTGGAGAGAAGATCTATTTGTCTATTACTGGGAGAATAATGAGCTCTGGTAGAGTTTGAATGGGTTCTTGTTCAAATACTTGGGTCCTAGAAAAATGGGAACTGCTGCATTACTTGAGGTTGATTTTAACTTGCTTGGGGACCTGGCTCCTGTGCAGGTGGTGGGATCAGTAACATCTAGTGGTGGCCATTGGAGTTGGTTGCTTTCCCAGGGGCAGTATTTTTCACCTCTATCCCTCACACTCTAGACAGAGTCCCTCCCTGGTCCCCAAATGTCTTCACTTAACTTGTAGCCCCCTCTGTGTCAGGGAAGGCTGAGGGTAAGCTGATCTCAGCCACCCCCTTTGCTGCCCATCCATTCATCTCTACTCTTTGTCTGTCTGATTTTCAGATTTTCACTTACATCATGTCACTGCCACTTCCTCAAGTAGGCACTGAACCCCACCCCAAATTTTTCTTTCTTTATCTCACTGTTTTCCCAACTGCGATCTGAAGACCACTTGAATCAGAATCATCTGGAGAGCTTGGTGTACATGCAGAGTTCCTGGCCTCCACCCTGGACCCTGAGCATGAAAACCCGCATTCTATTTTTTAACCCTGTCTGCAGGATTTCTTGCAGAAATAGCACATAATGTTTTGCTTCTCCATGGTACTGTTGTCTGTATTATTTAGGTATTATTTACGCTATTGAAATATACATGTATTTGTATGTATATTCTAATTATATATATTCTAGTTATGTATTTACTGGTCATTTCAAAGGGAAAATTTGAAGCATGGGGAATGAAGTCTATTGATACATTGAAACACTTGCCACCTATTTCATCACTTCATAGACGAAATAGGATTTTTATATTCTTTATAAGGTTTTATTAGGATAATAAAACCACATTGCAGAAAACTGGAAAAATAGGGAGAAAAACATAATTTCCCCAATTTGATGCAACGACTGTTTTCATGTTGGTATAGTCCCTTTGGGTCTCTGTACAGAAATATTCATAAATGTGTGCAGCATCATTGTTAGTGTTGGTGCCATTTGGTGTGATGTACAGTCAGAAAGAAGAGGCCAAGATCACTGAGTCTATTCTGGGCTTCCTCCTTCCAGGACATAGCCCACTGGACTCATGGAGAAACCCGCTTACAAGAGACCCATCCCAGGGCACCCTGCAGGACCAGGTGCAGAATATCCTAAGAGCAGATCCCCAGCTTACCAATGTGTTCAGCATCCTGAGCTGGTGCCCATGGGGTTCTCCCATTCAGACTGTGTTTATTGTCACCTCCTATGTGCCAGTGAAATGAAGAAGACCCTTTTGCTTCCCTGGGGCTCCCAGGCTTATGGGGGAGACAGGCACATAAACAGCAATTACTGCACAGTGACACACATATCACTCTGGAGGATGGTTACTTTTGGCCTTGGAGGACAGAGCACAGTCACCAAATGACCAGCCTCTGTTCTATGCCCAGACTTGTTTCCAGTGGAGCCAAGGGGCTTTACAAAATGAAATACTGAAACTCCAAACTGTGTGAGTCATCACGTTAGGCAGCGTCATCACTGCAGGGAATGGCATATTCTCTCTTTTAAATTTTATTGCATTTTTATTGGAATTCTGAAATATTTACAGTATATAGAAATGGACAGAAAATGATGAAACAAGACACATACAGACAGATTTCAACAAAGAGCTTATTTTGCCACATTTGATTCATATTTTCTTTAAAGGAAATAAAACACCTCACTGTTGAAGTCACCTTTTCAATTCTTCTGGATCACAATTCCCTCCCTTCCTCTCTCCTTGCCTAGAGGAAAACACTGTTTTGAAGCTGGTCTGTATTCTCCCTGTAACTGTTTTTCTTTCATTACCTAGGTAGGTGCTACATGCTTTAAGTATATATACGTTGTATCATACATGTGTTCTTCTGCAACTTACTTCTATCCACCTCTCAATATTAAGTTCTTGAGATTTAGCCATGTGGATCACGTAAAACCTAGTTCCTTTATTTCAACTGCTATAGAGTATATTCCAATATTTGAAAATAACACAGTTTATTTATCCATTGTCTCTGGGATGGACATTTGGATTCCTACAGACACTGTTAGGCTGGGGGTGCTGGTATATGTCTATAATCCCAGCACTTTGGGAGGCTGAGGCGAGAGGATCCCTTGGTTCCAGGAGTTCAAGACTAGAAAATACTCTTCCTTATATCTCCTTATTCATACGTGTAAGAATGTCTCCAGTATGAGTTCCTAGAGGTAGATGACCTAGGTCTTCAGAAATGTGTATTTTCAGATCACTGCATATTTCCGAATTGCTCTCCAAAATGTTTATACACATTTTTACTCCTACCAGCAATAGAACAGATCCCATTTTCTAACACTGGCATTATTGCACATGGCAATTTTTGACAGTTTTGTGGATTCAAAACAGTATCCCAGTAAGTTTTTTTTTAACTTACATTTATCTGATTAATAGAGAAGATGATTATGGTTTCATATGTTCATATGTAGTTCTTTATGTATTCTGGATACCAACCCTTTTTTGCTTATATGCATTGAAAATGTTTTCTTCCAACCTCTGGCTGTCTTTTCTTTTCTCTCTCTCTTTCTCTATTTTTCTTTCTTTTTTTTTTTTTTTTTGAGACAGGGTCTTGCTCTGTCACCCAGGCTGAAGGGCAGTGGTACAAACACTGCTCACTGCAGCCTTGACCTCCCTGGGCTCAGGTGATCCTCTCACCTCAGCCTCTCAAGTAGCTGGGACCACAGGTATACACCATCATGTCCAGCTTAGTTTTTTGTATTTTTTTGTAGATACAGGGTTTCACCATGTTGCCCAGGCTGGTCTCAAATTCCTGGGCTCAAGCGACCCTCACACTTGGCCTCCCCAAGTGCTGGGATTATAGGTGTGAGCTACCAGCCCCAGCCTCTGGTTATCTTTTAATACTGTTTTCAGCAACCTCTTTCTTATAGATATTTGTAAATTTTCCTTTGATGTAGTTGTGCATTGTACATTTTGTTTGAGGAATCCTCTCTGTCCTGAGACCATACATAGAGTCTCCAATAGTGTCTTCCAAAAAAGTCAAGGTTTTGTTTCTACATTTAAATCCATAATGCAAGTGAACTGAAGTGGTCCTTTTTTTAAAACTATGAAAAGTTCACAATATTAGAATGAACAGCTCCATTATTATAAAACAAACATAACTACAGTCTATGTCAAGACATAAAACCTCAGGGCCAGAGAAACCCTTCATGTGTCCACTGCCAATTATAACCCCTTCCTCTTGCCCAAGTTAACCACTATCCTAACTATGATGCCAATCATATTGTTGCTTTTCATTGTAGTTTTACTATGTATTTAAGCATCTTTAAGTAAACAACTCAAGATTGTATTTACTATCTAATTATGGAAGCATCCTTATTGTTTAGTTCTGCTTGTATTTTTAAACCATGTATAAATAAAGTAATATAGCACATAAGCTTTCATGTCTGACTTCTTTTTCTTCAACATTCAGTCTGTGCCATTAGTCTAGGTGAGGTGCAGGATCATTTGTTCATTCCCATGATGCTATGTTGTGCCCTTAGACGAATACTCCACAGTGCATTTATCCAGTCTAGGACTGGATGTTTGGAATGGATTTATTCCCAGTCTGGGGATACAGAGGTCAGTTTAATTTCTTTCTGTGTCAAAACCAATTCTTCCACAATCATCCATTGAAAAGCCTCTCTTTTCACTGCTACTTTGTGGAGGCATCTTTGTCATAAATCAAATGTTCCCTTTTTGTGTGGTCCCCTTTCTGGTGTCTGTTTTGTTACATTGGTCTGTTTGTCTATTCTTGCATCAGTACCACACTACCTTAATTAGTTAAGCTTATAATCAGTCTTGAGAGTCAGTGGAGCAAATTCTCTCCTTTATTCTTCTTCAAAGATATCTTCCATCTTCCTGGATCTTCATAATTCTAGTTTATAATTCACTTGTCAACACACACAAACACACATACACACACAGAGATTCACACCTTTTGGACTTTTAGTTGAAAACCATCTGATTTAATTTTGTGTGTGTTGTGAAGTTGAGATCTTATTTTATTCTATTGTCTATTCTATTGGGATGGCCAGTTGTCCCAACTTCATTTATTGGCTATTCATTGGTATATTAACATAGCTGCACCATTTTTCTGTTCACTAATACAGTTGATCTTCATTATTCATGGGAATGTAATTACTTGCTAACATTTATCTGTAGGCCTAAAATAAATCCTCTTGGCACTTCCATGGTCATTTATGGACATGTGCAGCACTGACAAAATTGAGTCATCTGACGGGCACGCTCCCAACTGAAGTCAAACATGGGTACACTGTGCCTGCTTGTTTCAGCTCTCACATGTCAACAAGTGTCCTTTTCAAGGTCATTTTAATTCCATGGTTTTCGCATTTCAGTGCCATTTTTTCCTGGTGATTGTGCAGTTTAAAATGTTCCCTGGCTGGGTGCGGTGGCTCATGCCTCTAATCCCAGCACTTTGGGAGGCCGAGGCGGGCGGATCACGAGATCAAGAGTTCAAGTGAAACCTGGTCTCTACTAAAGATACAAAAAATTTAGCCGAGCATGGTGGTACACACCTGTAATCCCAGCTACTCGAGAGGCTGAGGCAGAGAATTGCTTGAACCCAGGAGGCAGAGGTTGCAGTGAGCCAAGATTGCACCACTGCACTCCAGCCTGGGTGACAGAGCAAGACTCCATCTCAAAGAAAAATAAAAGAAAAAAAAGAAAAGATTTCCCAAGCACAGTGCTGAAGTGCTATCTAGTGTTTCAAAGGCTGTGATGTTCTTTGTGGAGAAAATATGAATGTTACGTAAGTCTTGTTCAGGCATGAGCTATAGTTCAATGTTAAGGAATCAACACTATATATTAAGTGAGGTATCTTTAAACAGACACACACATAAAACAAAACAATGTTATATATTGGTCAGTTGATGAAAATGTTGTGACCAGAGGCTTGTAGTAACCTAACCCTGTATTTCCCCTAGAAACAATGGTTCAGTATTTGCTAATTCAGTTTTCATGGTGAATTTATGAAACATAACTATCATGAGTAACGAGAATTGACTTCATTTGGCTAAGATGCCTTTTTCTATAACTTTACTTTCAGATTTTCTGTGTGACTCTCATAAACAGCATACGGCTAGATTCCACTCCCCAACCCCTCAGTCTAATCTGAGAATGCCTGTCTTTTTAAAAGAATGAGTTTATTTATGAACACTAGTATATATTGGCTTATTTCTACCATTTGATTGTGTATGTTACATTTACCCTGTTTTTTTGTGTATTTTTCTCTCTTTTTTTCTGCTTTGTATTGAGTTTCTCAAATTCTATGTATTTATGTATTTATATTTACCCTCCAGGTTTATAAATTATACATTCTATCTTAATTCTTTTGGTAGATACATTACCCTTAAATTGTTAACATGTGTGTTTAATCAACAAAGACTAAGGTTAAACTGTATCTTTCCTTCTTCCGCACATATAAGGATCTCAGAATATTTTTCCTTTAAAAGATATAACTTATATTGTACATGTGATATTTCTTGGTCCCTAAATTTGAGTGCTCTTTCAGAGTTGAACAAGGTCTCAGTTTGCAGTTCTGAAGAATAAGGAAGAGGTCTAGTGTTCATATTAGTTTGTCTGCCCCACCTGCCACTCTGGCTGAAAACATGGAGCTGGTGCTAACTGCAAAGTCCATTGCAGTATCTCAACAGGGAGATAAACAGGAAGTTATCCTCCCATGTCCCTGCTCTGAATTCAGGTTTGTGCATCAGCTTATGGCTTTGTTGGGGAGAATTTAAACCTTGGACATGTTAAACAATTTTTAAAAAGTGAAAGAGGAAAACAAAATAATGACCAAGATACCTGGGGGTCACGTTGACCTTCACCTTCAGACTAATGTTACAATTTATACATGATTGGATATTGCTACAAAATATGAGGCTCTTCTTTCCTCTTCTTTCCCTTTTATCTCTGTGGAATTTTGGTTAAATGGGCTCTTGAACTCCTGCTAGTTCCTCCTTAGAGCTTTATAGGTCAAAGGCCAGCTCCCTTCTTTTCTAGGTGGCTCCTATCAGTTGAATGTCTGTTTTGTGCCAGGCCTTGGGCTCACAGATTTTTTATTTGCAGACTCACTTAAGTCATGCACAGAATAGCCCTTTAGAGTAGACACATTGGCTGCATTTGTAGATTAGGAAAAACAGAAGCCCATTGTGGGGTCCAAGGCCAGGAACTAGAAAGACGTTGACACATGTTTTAACCCAGAGGATCAGCTCCCCATCCTGTGCTCTTTTCTTTCTAGAACAGGGGCCTTACTCTATAGGGTATCTCAGAATCATGTGGGGAGCTGGTAAAACCGCACCTTCCCAGATGCCACCCTCCATCCATGCATTTAATGGCTCCAAGGTGAGGCCCAGGAATCTGCCTGCTTATCCAGCCCCCTAGATGACGTGGAAACACTGGTCTCAGGGCGCCAAGAACTCCAAAGGCAAGCCAAGAAAAGGTCAAAGTTCACCCCAGACAGAACGTGACCCCCTAAATGGCTATCCCGGAATCTCCTGTCAATTTCTTCTCTCTGCTCTGGTTTCTCAGCCTCAGGACGTCATCTCTCTCTGGTTTCTCAGGATCTCATCTCCATGCCCTGGTTTTGCCTCTGGACTCTAAGCCTTTCTCCTGACTCAGGAGCTACTCTGTTTTAGGCCCTTCCTGGAGAAAGACACTGTGCCTGGGGTTGAAGAACAAGCAGGTCCAGGAGGAGAGAAAAGCATTCAGATCCAGGAAAAGAGGGAGCAAAAGGATCAGTCACGATGAGGTTGACAACCGTGACTTTCACTCTAAGAAGCTGGAGCTGAGAGCATTTGCGGGAAGTGTAATAAGACAAAAACTGAAGAGAGGCTTTGTTCTTCCCTCTCCCCTGGACCAGCAAGAGACAAAACCCATGTCCCTTATTTTGCACAGAGATTAATTTTCTCCCCATAACACTTCAGAAAGAAAGAGAAGTAGCCAGGCCGAGAGGCAGGCACAGAATGCGTAGACACAGGTGGGTTTGCAGGGAGCAGACATTTTACTCTAAGATCACTCTGATCCAACCAAAAATAGGTGCTTCCAGAGCCACCTGTCCCTTTCTGCCAGCAGCCACCTTACTTCTTTCTCACTCTTCATTTGCCCCCTCTCACATTCATGGGCAGCAGCCTGAAGGCCAATTCTGAATTCAGAATGACGTCACCTGGAAGGATGTTGGATTATTATAGGTCCCCTTTCCATTGCTCAGAAGATCTTAAGGCTCCAGCTGTGCACAGGGCTTGCTCCTGGGACGAAGGCACAGACCCCTGACTGCCTGCCTCACCTGACTCCTAGTTCAAGCTTTCACTGGCCCAAGACTTAATGGAACCCTCATTTGTGTCTACCATGGAAAAGGAGTGGGAAAATGTAGTTGAAACAGGGAGAGATTGGGGAGGAAATAATTCAGTCTGGAATCCTGGGGGAGCTGCATGCCAGGCCCTGCTCCGGGTACTGGGGAATCCCAGTGTGGCTTGGTTTTCCAAGGCAGACGGGAATTCCACCATGTCTCCTTTGCTTTAGAATTCACTGTTTTTTAGAGATTTAAAACCCATTAGGGAATGGCTTGAAAAGTTAATAACCTGTTACCATTCTGGAGAATTACATTTGATGTTGTTTATAGCTATTTGGCTTATGAAAATAAATACATTAAGATTGGGAGCCAATTCTTATTCATGCTACTTATTGAAGGCAGATCATACAATAATAAATAAATGTCATTAATCTTAAACCCACATGGGGAGAATTTCACTTTTAAATATTAATTGTACTTGTGGGATTGTTTTTAAACTAGAACCTAAAAAAAGTGCAATAATACATTAAACTTTGCACCTCTGGTACAGGATTCGATTTGTGTGGGAAAAACAAATTAACTGTGAAATGTAACCAGGAAAAGTAATGTTGATTTCAAGGAGCACATAATTAGGGCAGCTCGGATATGCACTGGATTCTTCTACCAAGGCCCCTACCAAGCCTGAACTCTAGTGAACAGGTATTCAATTTGGCTTTAATTATCATGTTAGTGTTGGTCATAATTTCCATAAATGACTTTTAAGCCGCAGGAATAGATACTAGAATTAGAAGACTTGTTCTTTCTTTTTAAGCATTTGAACATTTTATTTTTCCAAATACCAGGGCCCTCTGTGCAGGGAGAAAAAGTCACACAAAGATGGTCATTTCTCAATGCAATAGTTCCAGTCTTTTTCTGAACCATGTTATTTGCTTCATTTCATTGGCTACAGCTTATTCACTCACCATTAATTAGACACCCTACTTTAAATGTGGGTGTGCTAGGAACTTAGAAATTTGTCTTTTTCCTTGTATTTCAGTTTTGCAGAGGAGCTATACCTACATGAAAACTATGTTTTAAATAATTAAACTGTCTCAAGATATGTAACAATCACATATATTAAGGTTGATGATGATATAAGGTGACAGAAACACACAGAAGAGGGAGAATGAACCCTTCCAGGGATGAGGGTATGGAAAGGGGATATTTGTGTCGGGTTTTGACAGATAAATAGGAGTTCACCAAGGGGAGAAGGGAGAAATGGCTTGAGTCAGGAAAGGGCAAGAGGCATTCGGAAGAGAGAGTGAAGCTCGGGAGGCTGGAGAAACGGTTAGTAGGAGCATGGTGCTGGAGAGGCAAAATGCTCATCAGCTCGTTCCCACACCTGACCACCTATTCCACTCAGGGTCATCTTCCGCCTCAACCAGAGCAGAAGCCCCAGCACCAGTCTCTCTGCTTCCACCCTTGCCCTTCTGTCATCTGTCTTCCACGTTGCAGCCAAAGGGATCTTCCTGAAACTCCAGTATTATGTCATCCCCCTTGGCCCCTGAGCTAAAGTCCAGACCTGTGTGATCCACAGAGAAGCTTTCTGAACTGGAGTCTGCTGACCTCTCAGACCTCACTTTCTGTCGGTCACCCTCTGTCTCATTCCCTCCTCTGAGCCTTTGCACATGCTCTTCCTACTGCCTGTCAAAAGCACTGTTTCCTAAAATACACCTCTTCCTTTTCCCCATTCCACTCTCCTCCCTGTTATTCTCTGTGTCCTTTATTTTCTTGTTTCATAGCCCATTATAGTCTGTAATTATTTCTTTCATTTGATATCCGTGTGTGATTTGTCTGTCTTCCTGATTAGAATGAAAACTCCGTGTCAGGAGGGATGGTGTTGGTCTTGTTCACAGCTGTATACCCAACAGCTGGCACTGGGACAGGCACCTCCTACATTCTGAAAAATTACTTCTTGAGAAAATGGATGAGGGCATCAGATTCCAGAGGGCCTTGAGTGCCAGGCAATAAGCTTTAGGTCTTAGTCTGTGAACAACAGGAAGCCAAGAGAGGTATTTAACCAGGCCTACAATGACCACAGTGTGACTCTGCCTGACACAGAAAATTAAGTCTAAAATATTTTCAGTAATTTCGCTCATACTATGACTTCACTGGCATCCCTCCATGGTGATGTGGCGATGAGAGCAAAAAGCGATTTTCATTTCTCGAGTAAAGCATAAAATCTATTCCTGCAGGGCCTCATGCATTCAGAATGAGAACTGCACTGACTGGCCCTGGTCAGACAGGCAAGAGAGCTGGTTAGCGGGAGGGGTGGTGGGTCACTGACAGCAGAGGGGCCTCTGGCTTGCAATTTTAAGGGACATAAAATGCTGGCTGGCTTTCACAGAACACCGGGCTGAGCTGCAGAAAACTGTAAAATCTCCCCGTTGTAATATAAATATGGAATGAAAGTTGATTAACCAATTTTATGTTGTTATCTGAGCCTTCAATCCATTTGCACTTGAATTAAAAGGACAGAAATTGAATTTTGGCTGGACAGGCGTTTTCCAACAGGCAACATCGGTAAAAGAAAAGAGGCTTAAATTTCTTTTTCATCTGAAATCTTTATCTGGCAGAGGATTTTTTTACCCTGTCGCTCTACTTGATTTCTGTGGAATAAGTGCCAGGGTTTAACACAAGGGCTCAGAATGTACAGGCTACAGTGAGGAAGGGCATCGCCTGCATTTTCTTCCAGGGCCAGGGCGTTCCTGCTGCCGTGGATGCTTTGTTTCTTAACTAGATTATCACAGTAGCCTCCTCTCTGGATTCTTTGGGGGCAGCCCCAATGCATTTCTACCCAACTCCCATGACCTGTCAGCAAACAGCCGCAGGAATGCCCTTCCATTGCAAATCTGCAGATATGACTCTCCTGCCTCCAAACTCCACACTGATTCCTCATTAAGCACAGAGCATAATTTTTTGGTGTTGATCACCAAGGCCTTCAGCAATCTCCCTACACATGACACATTTCTAAACTGCCTACTTTCCATTTTGACCTGCCTAACTCTCTTCTATTTTTCAGACTGGTCTATCTATTGACTTGGGCCAGAAACCATCAGGTGCTTCCACATCACCTTGCCTTGTTCCTGCTGGGGACCACCAGCCTTGCACGCCTCCATTCCCACCACTGTCACTTCTGGCTCAAGTTCTGCATATCCTCTGAAGCCCAGTCCAGAGACATGAACAGTCCATTTCCTAGGAATCAACTCAGAAGGCACAGAATTCTCCAGCTTTCTTGGTGATAGGACTCAGAGGGACAGGTGCCAGGTCAGGAAGGGCCAAATTTGCCAGGTGAAATAAAGAAATTTTACCCAGGGTGAGGTGTGCCCATCGATGGTCACAGTTGTAGATGACACCAACGTCCACTTGGCTTGGGTCCTACGGCCTTGAGCATCATGTCATAGAGCGGTCCTAGGAGGGTGTCCTCCACCTACATATTCACAAATACCTGAGGCCTGCTGGGACTGAGAGGCTACACTGGGTTTCCATTCAGAGTTCTGCTTGGGTAGCTTAGACTGCATCTCCATCTCTGCTTACCATACTATTTCCGTATCCCTAGCCCCTTGATGGCACAAATACCCCAGAAAGGCCTGTAAACAGCAGAGAAACTACTCTTGGCTTATGAACATTCAGTCTATTCTGGAACTTTTGACCAGTTAGCCTGGCTTCATAACCCATAGCCAACAGCTAGTAAGAAGGGCGGATGACGCCTTCAGCTCATTGATGGCTGATGTCCTGAGCTTTCATCTCAAGTCCCCTTTGTGGTCCACTTCTGCAATGGCTCTGCCAATCCTGTTCAGTTCTCCAGTTTTGTCTCTCATCTGTGGCCTCACTTCTATCCTTCAGCCCTCAATCTTGATTTGAATCTCTGGTTCTAACCTCTGGCTTTGGCTTTGACATGTAAGACCCACCAGAATAATCCTCCCTGCCCTCCCTGTCCTGAACACTGTCTTCTCATCAGGGAAAGCCCTAGGCTCTGGGCTTGCCTCAACCCCGGGAGGGGCCTCGCTCCATGTAAGTGTATGACTCCCAGTTGCTCCCGGCATCAACACAAAACCTGTTAGTTTGGCCTTCAAGGATCTTCATACCCTGATCTTCCTTGCTCCAGAGCCTTGCATTGCACCTTATGCCCAGTCCTTCTGGATCAGTTGCAGTTCTTGAGGCCACCATGAACTTGACTTCTCCTGGCCTGACAGTGGCATTCTGTTGTTCTGCAGTGGAGCCTCCATGGGGCTGTAAGAAGCCTTCAAATTCAGATTCCAAAATCAGAAGTGGGTTCAAAGCCTATCACTGCTAGCATAAATGTGAAATTGGGCACACCATTTAACCCCACGAAGCCTTTATTTACTCATTTGAAAATCAGAATAATAACCCCCACTTTCATGGGGGTGTTGTGAGGATACTGGGTGAAGTGATAACTGGCAAATTTCTACCCAGGTGGTGAGATAACCTCAGGGCCCCTTCCCTGTCTTGTCATAGACTTTGGTCATGGTTAGGAAGCCTGTCCCAGGTGCCTCGACTGAGGTGTAAGCATGGTGCCCTAGGGCGGATTCCCCGAGGGAGTCAATATGATGGTTAATATTGAGTGTCAACTTGATTGAGTTGAAGAATGCAAAATATTATTCCTGGGTGAGTCTGTGAGGGTGTTGCCAAAAGAGATTAATATTTGAGTCAGTGGACTGGGAGAGGCAGACCCACCCTCAATTTGGGTGGGCACCATCTAATCAGCTGCCAGCACGGCTAGAATAAAGCAGGTGGAAGAAGTTGGAAACAGCCGACTTGCTGAGTCTTCTGGCTTTCATCTTTCTCCCATGGTGAATGCATCCTGCCGTCAAACATCAGACTCCAAGTTCTTCAGCTTTTGGACTTACACCAGTGGTTTGCCAGGGTCTCTTGGGCCTCTGGTCACAGATTGAAGGCCGCACTGTTGGCTTCTCTACTTTTGAGGTTTGGGGACTCGGTTTCTCTACTTTTGAGGTTTGGGGATCCACCACTGGCTTCCTTGCCGCTCAGCTTACAGACGGCCTATCGTGGGACTTTACCTTGTGATTGTGTCAGTCAATTCTGCTTACTAATCTCCCGTTGATACATACATATATCCTATTCTGTCCCTCTAGAAAGCCCTGACTAATACAGTCAGTGAGTCTAAGGCTCAGAGGGTGGAAGCCCCTCTTTGACATAATTTCATGGGTCTCACTCCTTTGGAGACCACATGCAGCTTCTCTGTGAGCTGTTGATTCAGAGTTGAATTCTGATGGTCCCAGGGCTCCCACTGCACCCAGTCTTACTATCAATTGTGATTAAAAAAAAAAAAATTATGATTCTGGCTTTCGAATTTCTAACAGGGCTCAGGGAATTGTCACTTAGCAAACCCCTGAGCTGAGACAATTTCACAGCACTGGGGAAGGGGGATTAGGAGTATCTGGAGAGCACATGGACTCTTCCTATCCTTCCAAGGAGAATGTCTCTGGGCTTGGAGGCCACACTGGCTGCGGTGGACAGGGACCTCCACTGGTAATCAAGAGACCCATTTCTAATTCCACGGCTGCTGCTGATTTTCAAAGTGACCAGTGGAGAAACTCTTCCTCTCCTCATGCGTCAGTTTCCTTAATTGAAAAGTAAGGGCCCTGGATCAAGAGATCTCTAAGGTCCCTTGAAAGGCTTACACTGTGTGATTCTTATCAGTAAGTAGCCCAGAGGAACATTCTTCCTTATCTGCACACCTTGTCATGATGATGAAGTGAGATGCAGCACATAGAGTGAGTACCAGACATAACGAACTCACAGAACAAGGCACTCTGTAAATGCCATGCCCCATAAATATTTGTTCATAGAAAAATAGGATGGCGCAGTGGCTCACACCTGTAATCCCAACACTTTGGGAGGCTGAGGTAGCTGGATCACCTGAGGTCAGGAGTTCAAGACTAGCCTGGCCAACATGGTGAAACCCTGTCTCTACTAAAGATACAAAACAATTAGCCAAGTGTAGTGGTGGGCACCTGTAATCCCAGCTACTTGGGAGGCTGAGGCAGGAGAATTGCTTGAACCCAGGAGGTGGAGGTTGCAGTGAGCCAAGATCACGCCATTGCCCTCCATCCTGGGTGACAAAATAAATGAATGAATGAATAAATAAATAAATTATATATTTGAGTATATTCTTGTTTTCAGTGCCTAGCCTGTATTGGGTGCTTTGCTTCAATTGTAGGATGAATTCTACCCTGCCTTAGTTTCCCAAACCAGACTCTGAGACAAGCATTGGTGTGCAAGTAGTTTACTGGGGGAATGGTAGCAGGAGGCACAGGGAGGGAGTGGGGAAGTGAGACAGAAAAGGGAGGAAAACCAAAAAAAGGTACATTAATGAGTAGGTGATTTCTGTGGGCACCTGGGCCACAATCCCCACAGGGCTGTCTGAGAAACTGAGGAGCACATTTCGAAAATGTACCATTGCATGTTTAGAGTGTGGGGCTGCATATTTATTCACCACCTTCCATGCCTGCATTGGTGGAGAGTCTCTTCTGGGCATTAATTCTCTGGCACTTTGGAGTGCTCCTGGGGTGCGCCCATTGTGCCGCTGCAGCCAGAGAACACCATTAGGCAGAGAGTCACAGAAGGCCTTGGAACAGAAGGAAATGCCTGCCAGTGACTTCCAGAGTGGGCTGGAATCAGCGATGTGCTGGAGTCAGCTCACACGGGCTCCCAAGGGCTGATTGTCAGCTTTTCAACACCTTTTGCTAGCTGGTTGTTAAACATAGTCATTATTAAAAATTACATTTTACAAGCTTGTAATTAAATAAATTATATGTAGGACGAAGGTAACAAATGCTCAAATCTCTTTTAATTATTTTACTACCCTTTGTCATTCTGTATGGTCTTGAGGTTATTTTCATCTATCATATTTATATGGTGAAAATACAGTATGTTGCCTGTGTACATCAGCCATTTGGGGAATATTTACACCGTGGAAATGGGTATGTGCCATCAGGGATTTGTTTCCCCTTCAAAAACATGATGATTAAACATTTTCCAGCACCTCGGGGTACGATGCAACTGATAGGATGCTGACAATGTCTGTTGCCTACTCCAGAACTGATGCCCCAGTAATTCTGCTGCCTCTGCCAGAGTCAGAAAACTGTGGATGTGGGAAGCTGCCCGTGGAGTCAGGAAGTCATCCCTGCTGATGGAGCTTCTGCAGCCACCTTGGTCCTGGTCCACACCAGCAATATTGATGCTGCCCTGCAGCCTGCCTCTCCCCTGGCTTAATTCCAACTCCATGCATGTGATGAGCAGAAAAAAGAAAGTCACATCTGGATCTCCAGTGGCAAGGGAGTCTGAGAAAGATAGATCTGCGCATGGTCATCTTAACCCTCCTGTATCCTTCAAGCCCAGCACCAGGTCAAGTATGCAGTGGGCGCTCAGTAGGTGCATGTTAAGTGAATTGATGATTCTAGAAAAGAAAATTTTGTTTACTGGCTCTTGACCTTTGGCGGGAAGTAAATTCTCAATGCGGCTTTGGCTCGGAAAGAATATTGGCCTGAATGCTTTTCTCTTCCCCTTTCCTGTCCCTCCCTCCTCACTTCTCCTTTCTCCTCTTCTCCTCTCCTCTTCCCTCCCTTCCCCTGTCCCTTTTTGTCCCTTTCCTCCTCCCTCCCTCCTTTCCCTCTCCCTTTGTGTCAGCTTCCACCACCAGGAAACCAGCTTCTCCTGAGAACACACAGGGGGACCCTTCAAACCCAGTGTACAACACAGCCTCTTGAATTCTATGCATTGCCTCTTTTAATTAAACCCCTCCTTTCAGGAAGTCTCTCAAGGCTATAAGCTTATCAGGTCCTGATGAGCATGTCATCAAAGCTCCAATCTGGTATTAATGGGAATTGGCCTTTCCCTTTAGGGAGGGCCAAGCTTCTGTCCTTGGGAACCACCGCATTCTCCTTGCTGGGAGGACACGTGGATTTCCCCTCAGTGCTCTCTAGGGTGCCGCAAGCTGGCAAAGTTCACTTGCCCTTTTCAAAATATGAAATACATGCTTAATTTCCAACATCACTGTGTTCCATTTTCCCTGATAACACCTTAACAGGGGCTTTAATAACTGCATTCTGTGGAAAAAGACACTGGCGCTGTGCTGTTGGCTCTAGGCTGTGAGCTGGGGCCCTGGCTGTGAGCCTTTGGAGGAATCCCTTTACCTCTCTATCCCAGGTTATTCATGTTTAAAATGAAGTTCCTTAAGTGCTCTCAGTTCTTCCCAGAATTCACGTAATGGGTTCTAAGTGTCAGTCCTGCTAGGTCTGGGGAGACGGATGAAGCCTCTACATGAGCCAGCCTGTGTTGGTTGGGGCAGAGCCTAGAGATCCCTGGTTCAGTGAGGCTCCTGCACTAGGGAAGGGACCTCTGAGCTCCTCTTCTCATGCCAAGCCCATCTCTGCTCATCCCATGCTGACTGCAAGAATGGTGTTTGCTCAATGGTCGGGGTAGTGGTGCCCAAGAGCAGGAACCTGGCTTCACTCTGTCTCTCCTCTGGGCATCAAAGAGGCAGTACCTGCTAGGACCTTCTCTTCCTTTCTAAAATCAGGAAGTAACAAAGGGCAGGCCGGGATTGCCCATAGATACAGCTCCGTCTTTCTTTCTCCCCTAAAAGAGCCTGCAGATATTCCTGAGTTCTTGTGCTGAGATTAGGTTCATTGTCAAACCCAAACCCATTTGTTTTAAAGCCAGTTGTGCAAAAATACATTAAAAAGCAAACATGCACAAACCAGAAGCCAGGGTCGGAGTTATTGAGCGTAGCTTCTATATTAATAACATGAAATAGAGTTCCCAGTCTCCCAATTTCCCTTCTGAATGGAGCTCTTTCAAAGCCCAGGAAGGCAGATGGGATGCACAGGGCAGGATGGGCCCCTTCCAGGGTTTCTCAGTCCAATGCCATCACAGAGGAACTTGAATGTTATTTCTGGCAGTGTGGACTGGCTTCACACAGAGGTGAGGTGGCAGACGATGGGGGACTTCCTGGCCATATTAATGTGCAGAATGCCTCTAAGCCACACAGGTACAAAGTGAGGGTGGAGACATTACTTCTAGCCCTTGGAACTGATAGAAAAATACTCCTGACAAAGAATATAGGGAATACTGCTGGTGGGACTCAGTATAAGGTCACTTTGCTGGAAAGTAACAGAGAATAAATAAAATTTATTGAATGCCTATTATGTGCTTGAAATCACTTTACATGCTGGGGCCACAGCAGTTGTCAAAATTGTTGGAAATCTCTGCCCTCATGGAGCTCAGAGTCTAGAGAATTTTTAAAAATCACAGGCTGGGCAGACACTGAAGCTGGCTTTGGGGCCATTCGGAACTAAAGACTTGAATTCTAACAAGATTTCTATGGTTCAGTTTCTTGCTGTGTCTTGGAGTCATTTCCTCCAAGCACCTTCTGTCTCTACCTCCGTCAAGAAAAGGACAAAATAGCCACCATCCACATTCTTGTCCCCAGACTGATGAAGAAGATGATAAAAGGGAGGCTTTAGTTGGTAAGCAGAAAGGCGCCATGTAAGTGACAGGCTCACATCTTGTATGAAATCAAGTGGGCAAGAAAGCTTCTGCTCAGGTGGGTACAGCCCCAAGGAGGCTGATAGGTGAGCACTCTTAGGAACATGGGCTTGCAGATTTCCCAGTGAATGCTTCCTTGGGCTGTCATTTGAACCTAAGAAAAAAGCACAGTTCAAGAAGGACGAACACGTGTAGCCAACCTGAACTGAAACCAAGAAGGAAAGGATGGCCTTGTGCACCATCAGTCAAATAGCTGTCTCCTCTGGGCTTGGCTGCCTGTTCTTGGAGGTACTATGGGCACGTAGCAAGAAATTCCACCTGCAGCATCCACAGCATGTCTCCATGGGCCTTAGCAAGATGCTATGCAACACGGCTGTTTCCCAGTAGCCTTATTTTCTGTTCATAACATGTTGGGTCTTTGGGAACCACCATTATAATCATCATCATCATCATCATGTGTTGGGTCTTTGGGAATTACTGTCATCATCATCATCATCACCACCACCACCACCACCAACATCAGTTTGCCTGGTCTCATCTTCATGATCCTGTTTCATTTCTTACTACTTCAAACATTCTTCTTCCCTTCCCTATGCCTGGAACATCCTCTGCTCATTTCTAATCCCAGATCTTTGCTTCAGCTGTGGCTCCCTGCACTCCCTGCCTGGGGAATGCCCCATGTACCCCCTTTTTCTTGCTAAAATATTACCTTCAAGACCATCTCAAGCCCCCCCTTTCAGGAAGCTCTCCCCTATCTACTCATGCCCTCTGGTACCTGAGTATTTGCACAATATTAGAACTTAAACATTCATCATTTTAGTCTACATTCCAGCAACTCTGTAAGGTTGGAATCATTTCCTCCATTTTATCCATGAGATAACAGGTTCAGAGAGGCGGGTATTGCCCCAGGAGGAAGGAGCCGGAGCCCCCACAGCTGTGTCTATTCTACTCTGCCGTGGTGTACTTGCTTTCCCAGGAGCACACCAGATGTTCAGAGCAGTAGTTCTCAAACTTCAGGGTGCATGTACATTACCAGGGACTGTTTGGCAGACGTTCTGGGGTGGGGAACAAACATCTGTGTATTGTTCGCCAAGGGTCCCTGATGACTATGATTTTATGGCTGGTCCTGTAGCCATTTGAGAACCATTGCCTTCAGAGGTGCACGTAGTGCCATAACTGAAGATGTGGCTCCCTGAGGCTCCTGGTTGGGAAGCCAATCACCTCCCCAGACCTATGGAATGAGAATGGAAATCTCCGGGTGTGGGGGTTGGGGATGGAGGAGGTGGGCCTAGGAATCGCTACCTAAGCGCCTCAGGGGATTTTTATCATCTGGCAAGTTTGGGAAAGCTGACTGAGAGTCAGGCCCATCCAATTAGCACTTAATTGTATCCTGCTTTATCTTCTTCCCCAATTAGTTCTTCTGCATCAATTAAGCTCCTTGGAGGCCCAGACAACAGCACTTAATTCAGCAGTGCCCTGAGAGCTGGCATGGTGCTGGGTAGGTGACTGGCATTATGGAAAACTGACTGCATCTGCGTTAGGAAGAGAGGCATGTCCAGAGTGGAAATTCTGGAAGCTCCTTGCAAAGCTAATACCTGGGCTTCTGCACCTCCCCAGCTTGATGTCTGCTCTTATCCCTCATCTCTGCAAGGCCAGGTGCTTCCTCTTGCTTAAAGACCAGCTCAAGGCTCTCTTATTCCAAGAACTGACTCCATTACCTCCAGCTAGATATAAGCCCCATGGGTCTGTGGATCCTTCTGATATGAATTTACCTGGATTTCTGTTTTTCACGGACAGAGGTCTTCAGGAAAACTCCTGGCCTGACATGATACTAGGCACATAGTATTGCTCTTTCCTTCCTACATCCTCTTCTAGGGAGGGCATCTTATCCACCTTGAACATTCTGACCATGGAAAACAGTGGCTTGCACATGGCACAAGGTCAGTTAATATTTTGGATTCCTACATAAGTCTCAGAGATGTTAATAGGAATTACCATCTTGTTGCAATGAATGTGAGCAAATATGTGTTGTGCACATATATTATCCCACTCCCGCCAAAGGACTATCTTACTCTTTTTCAATTACCCAAGCAACTACTCCAGTGCCTTATGCATGATTACCTTCTCTGAGTATTTTTTTCTAAATTAATAAAATTATTAACTTCTCAGGGTGCGAACTGTAAAGGGGAAAATGTGTGCTTCTCTGTTTAAAACATTAGTATCTTTATCTTAAATCTACTCCAGACTTGCCCAGACTCCTTCACTACTCAGAGTCTCTGAGCATCGGCTTCCTTAACATTAAAAATGGAAATGATGATAACAAATTTGCACATCTCTAAAAATCTCTGAAAAAAAAAATATTTGTCACATTGAACACATAAAGCAAGCACTGGACAAATTGTAGCTGCATGGTATAGTACAGACAACTTGAGACATAGATGGAAGGCAGAACCTATATTTTATTTCTGCCAAACAAAAATTAAAACAAAAGACATTATAAGAACCCAGTGTTGGTGACATTTGTGATGGAACAGGCACACTTATTTTGGAGGCCTGTTTAGCAATGCTTACCAGGAGTCATAAATATTTTCATATACTTTTACCACCGCATAGCAGTTCTAAGAATTACTACAGGAGAATGTTTTTTAGAGAGGAACAAGTTAAATATAGGCATCAGTGTAATTTACAAAGGTGAAAACAAAAAGTAACCTAAATGCACATGAATAGGAGCAAGGTTACATAAATTACAGTGCAACAATGTAATGGAATATCTCACAGCAATTAAGAAGGCTAAAGACAAATCCCAGGTAGAAACATTTAGTGACTGAAAATAGTAAGTGTAATGGTAAAACACAATTTTATGTATACTTTGATTAAAATGATTCAAAATGTTATATTTACTTATAGCCATGAAGAAAAGAACAAAGACATGCACATGTTTGCTTTGTTATATTAGTGAAATTAAATTTATTTTATACATATTACATATGTGTGTATACATGCATGTGTGTATATATGTATACATTTATGTAAACATATACATACATGAATACACATATGTATATGTAAATATGCATATGTACATAAATGTGTATGTACACTTATACATATATGTGTATATGTATGTACATATGTATGTGTGTATGTATATGTGTATGTCTACATATGTATATGTATACATAGTTTTATGTACATATATGTAAATATTTTATATTTTTATTTTAAGTATTTTATGTAAAATTTATACACACATCTATGTCTATAAAAGTAGATATAGATGTATATATCTGTATACATATACATTTTTAAAAGTAAATGTATATATGTTTACTTTTAAAAATCTTCATAATAGTTCTGCAAGGCAGGTTTTAGTACCTAGAGGAAACAGGTGACAATATTTTACTAAATCACATATCTGACGAAAGTTATCATAAGCCTTCAAATAAACCTTGGCCTACTGGCCCCCAGATCTTTGCTTTTTAAAATTATTCACAAATTATTTTCCTATGCGTGTACATTTGATGTTGGTTTCTCTTGATAACTCATTTCCAATAAGACCTCATTTTATATTACAACAATGAAGATAAATAAATAATCAAAATATTTATTATGTGTACTACATACATTTTATAATTAAAATGTGCTAGATTGTTACATTGTTAGCTCCAATCAACCACCTCCCAGTATTCACAGTTTTGTGTAGTCCCATTTCACACAGGCACTAGACTTGGCTGTGTGATGTGATGTGTTTTGGCCAATGGGTCATTGGCAAGCTTGAAATAAGAACTTCATAAGTACCTGTGAGTTAAGGTTTGTTCTATTAGAAGCTAGTCACCATGCTATCAGGACACCCAAGCTAGCTGCATGGAGATGATGCAGGATTTTTCTTGATCCCATTGCCAGCTGGGGACCTCCAGCCGGCAATGACCCTGCCCAGGCCTCACTTGAGTATGCTACCTGTTGCAGAAGGTGGCCTGCCCACTCAGCCCACCTGGGTTGCACCTGAATTGTGAACCGGCTCAGCCCACAGCTGGGCTGGGCGTGCTCCAGCTCACCTGTGTCATAGCTCATACCTGCATTCAGTGGTTCCTGAGTTCTTGTCCCGCATCCAAGAAGAATGAGGATATGCTGACAACTGAAGGGTGAGGAGAGCAGAGAAGAATTTTATTGAGTGATGGAACAGCTCTCAGCAGAGAGGGGATGTGGGGGTAGCCCCCTACCTGAAGTTGGGTGGTTTCTCTTCCAGTGTAGCTGAGTCTGAGGCTTTTATGGGCTCAGAATAGGGGAGTGCATGTTGATTGGTTTGTGAATATGCAAAAATGGTTAAAACAAAGGCACCACTCAAATGTGGGCATGACAGTGTAAATAAAACAATTAGGGAAGGGTAGGTATATGTAAAATAGGTGAAGGGTGAGGATCAATCAGAGGAAAGCACACCCAACAGGAAGACAGATTCTCAGTCTGGTCTGTGGATTTAACTTGTAGTTAGGCTTAAACTGTCTTTGGCTTGGAGATGGGGTTTCACCAGGGATGCGCCCCTATCTGCCTATGCATTTGTCTGCCTCCTGCCACTATCAGAGAGGCCACAGAGAAGAGAATTGAGGCTTCCCAGAAAAGAGACCTGATGATGTCCCAGCTCACAATATGGAGAGATTGTTTAGGATTATCCAGTCCCTGTGAAGCCTTCAGAAAATCACAGCTCTGTTAGTAATTTTTGTTGACTCCATGCAAAGAATCATCTAATGAGCTCATTCAACCCACAGAATCATGAGAAATAATAAATCTTTGTAGTTTCAAAGCGCTAAGTTTTGGGATGGTTTGTTAACCAGCAAGAGATGACCAATATATCAGACCTGAAAAATTTAAAGCACCAGGAAAATTTTAAAGTACCATCCTAGCGCATAGTAGATGCTTAATTAAATTGTCTATGAAGAAGAAGGGGTCAATTCTGTCACTTGGCATTCAGATTCCCTTTTTGCTCACTCCAGCCTTCCACTTTAAGAAGAGAACCAACATCCCTGTTGAACTGGATTCATCTACAAACCAGGCCAGCAATCCTGGCTCAGGCAGGCCTTCCAGGACTTCCAAACTGTACAGTTCTATAGCAAAAGGGGCATTGTCCTTTCTGAAGTGCCAGATCCTTTATAAGCTGTAGAGTTATAGTCACTGTTTGGTAATTGCCCTGCCCCCTTCTAGTGCTTCCATTCTTGGCTCTTATAATAAAGTTCAGTCTCATGCTCATTTTTTGTCTTCCTAAATGGAGCCTGCCATGGAGCAGCCATTTGTATTAAGATCTTAGGCAACCATGACTGTTCCCAGCCACAGCATCCCTAATGCCACTGCCTTAGTTCAGACCCCTATCATTTCTCCCCTGGATAATTACAACAGCCCCTAACAAGTCTCCTAGCATTTTGGCATACACTCCTCTATTCCATTCTCTGTAGCAGGCAGTAGGCCATTTCTGAAGTATAAACTAAATCATTTCACCATGCTTTTTAGAACCGCCAATAGGCTCCCCATTGCCTCAAAGCAAAATTTCTCAGACTGGATTAATGAGTGAGCATTCCACAGGGTGTGGGCTAGGAATGAGAACATAGTTTAACACATTTGGGAAACCCTAGGTTAAACATAGTTAACCAGGTATTTTTATGTGTTTGTTACAAGATTTCTCAGAGCCTTTAATATGCTGATGCAAATTGTGAATCTTATTACAAGAGTGATATAAAATCGACATATACTAAACTTGCTTTCTTGGCAGACTATCTTTGGTTCCATTGAGTTGAGGTTTAGAATTTTTCAAGTATTTCCAAGTCCCTTAGTCTGGTAGACGAGTTTCTTCATAATCTGACCCCTGCTTATTTCTTCAGCACAAGTCTCTACATTTCTCCCAGGTCCTTGCTTCCTGACAATTTGGTTCCTATATACCTGCTTTCCTTTATCTAAAGTCAACCATCCTGTTCTTTCATAGCCCTGGTTAATTCATACACATCTTTTGAATCTGAGGTCAGTCTTCTCTCCTCTGAGAAATCTTATCCTATCCCCACCATATCTCATCCCGCCCCACCCTCCCTTGGGCTGAGTTATACATTCACCCTATGACATCCCATGCTTTTTCCTGTTATATTGACTTTCACACAGCCTTAGAGTCCCCTGCTTGTCTCTCCTTGTAGATTGCATGTTCCTTTGGGCAGGGCTGTCTGCAGGGCCCTTAGCGTGCATTCAGTAAGCGTTTCTTGAGTAAATGAGTACTGAGAAATAGAATGCATTTTGTGAAAACAGTTGTTGACTAAGAATTTCCTGAATGCAGCCACACTGATAGTAGATACGTTTTCAGGTGCCAATCCATCTGTGGTGTAAACATGTCTCTTATACTGACCATACCCTACAGGTGTTCTCTGTGATACTATCTCTTGGGACCACTTAAATTCACATGAACAAAACTGGGCCAACCTGACTCATTCTCTGAGGATTTGAACTTAGGAGTTGTTAGAAGTTTATTCAAACTCCAGAAACATAAACTGCAGAGCTCTGGTGGCCGTTTTGTGTATGAGCAAATGGGAGCAATGGAAGTAGTTCTGTAGAAAGAGAGGGAGAGAAGTGAAGGGCATTGGGCTACAGATGTTCCTCGATGTCCCAATAAACCCATCATAGAGTTACGTGATGTTGAAAATATTCTAAGTCGAAAATACATTTAATACGCTTAACCTACTGAACGTCATAGCTTAGCTTAGCCTACCTTGAGTGTGCTCAGAACACTTAGATTAGCTTACATTTGGGCAAAATCATCTATTTAACACAAAGCCTATTTTACAATAAAATATCGAATAGCTCATGTAATTTATTGAAAACTATACTAAAAGTGAAAAACAATGGTTGCATGGGTACTTGAAATACGGTTTCTACCGAATGTGTATTGCCTTTGCAACCATCTTAAGTCAAACCATCGTAAGCTGGGAACTGTCTGTATTTAGAAAAATACAAAGATGGAGAAGTATTCCTAACTTCCTGGGTTCCTAACTTCTCACAGATTTCTCATTTCAGCACTAGCTGAGGTCTGGCTATCAGCCTGTCATACAGTTAGGAGTATGTCATCCCAGTGATTTTTCTTTCCCCTCCTCCAGCCTATTTGAAGGAGGCCCTGTTATGTGTTATCAATAGGGTCTTTACTAAGCAATGTCTAGTTTTTTTCCTTGAAAAACTTGAAATGCGGATGGCCCTCTCAACATGCTTCTCTTTATCACAGCCACATTGTGAATATTAATGGCAGTACTTAAGCAGGTCGATTGTGCACTGAGAATATGAAATATGCATGTCACTTAAAAACAAATGATTGTCCATACAGTGCTTGGGCTGAATTATTCTCCCTCAGGTTGTCACACCTGATGCAGAGGGAAGCTAAGGCAATGCATCTGTGCCAGACTTTATAGATCCCAAGGTCAGGATCAAAATGTGCAGATTCAGGAAGATGCTTTTTCACTAATGATTTGTTACCATTAACTTGACACACTGGGTGAATTTATATAGAGAAAAATGTTAATAAAAGGTTCTTTGAGCTACATTTCTACTTTGCTGAGTTGTCATTCCATTAAGCAAATTTGAAGCAATGTAATTGCTATAAGATTCTACATATTTGCAAATGAATTTGTGAGTTTATTTGGGAAAGGAATGGGTTTTAACTTGGCTTGTTGGACTAATTTTATTTTGCTGTTTCCAGGAGATGTCCTGGCGAGGGGTTTCTAAGAGCTAACAGGCATATGGAAGCAGTTTACTATTGACAAGGTCACAGACAGATGGACCTGGCTTTAAATCTTGGCTCTGCCCTTTAGTGATGATGTGGCATGGCCCAATCACTTTCCTGAGTCTCGATTTCCTCATCTGTCAAATGGGCATGATGATAATGTTGAGTTCATAGGGTTGTTTAGGGATCAAATTTGATCATGTGTATTTAGAAAGTTGGCATTTGATAATTTGTAGTAATTATTTCATGACATTTGATAATTTGTAGTAATTATTTCATTTAAACTGTCTTTTGATTGTTGCTATCACACAAAAAAAGAAATTTGCTATTTGCACCCACATTTACAAATTTAAATGTGTGGCTACAAATGTGTGGTTGGGGGTAGACATAGTTGAGGGGGAGGGTGGATGGTGCAGTTGGCCAGTACCGTATCTGCTGCAGGTGGTATCCAGGAGGGACAGTAGTGGGGACATACACATGGCACTCAAAGCAAAGCCTTCACCTTTATGATTGCAAAGTGCATGCGTGGAATGTGCAAGACCCAGGGAATTACTTTGGCCTCCACATGGATACCACAGTTGTCGATTGGCTGGTTTACCTGATATTTGAAACATTTACATTTGTCAAGAGTTCTATAGGATTCTAATCTCTCCCCGAAAGTATATGACAAGCTGCCATTTTTGAAGGCAGTATGCACGATGGGAACTACATGGAATTCGGAGTAAAACCTTCTGCAACTAGTCATTTTGACTTTTTCTATTTATTTTCCTTTGGGCACATTTTTGCACCACCTGGATCCAGCTCCTGTATGTGTAAGATGGAGATAATAATGTCACCATGTGGCATTGATATCTGTCCATTCAACAAATGAAGTGCTGAGGGCTGGGGATCCAGTAGTGAACACAAAGGAGAAACATTATTCCTCGTAGAGTTTACATTTTATTGGATGAGGAGGTGAGGTAGTTAAAATATCAGAAGAGTAAAATATAGATTGTTAGATAGTGATTGTGATTGTTAATACTGAGCATCAACTTAATTGGATTGAAGGATACAAAGTATTGATCCTGGGTGTGTCTGTGAGGGTGTTGCCAAAAGAAATTCACATTTGAGTCAGTGGGCTGAGGAAGGCAGACCCACCCTTAATCTGGTGGACACAATCTAATCAGCTGCCAGTGAATATAAAGCAGGCAGAAAAGCATGAAGAGAGACTAGCCTAGTCTTCCAGCCTACATCTTTCTCCCATGCTGGATCCTTCCCGACCTCAAACATCGGACACCAAGTTCTTCAGGTTTGGGACTCGGACTGTTTCTCCTTGCTCCTCAGCTTGCAGACGGCCTATTGTGGGACCTTGTGATTGTGTAAGTTAATACTTAATAAACTCCATATATATATGTATATATGTGTATATATATGTATGTGTGTGTATATATATACATATACGTATATATATACACGTGTATATATATGTGTGTATATATATACATATATATATATATATCCTATTAGTTCTGTCCCTCTAGACAACCCTGACTAATACAGTGATACCTGATTGCCAAGAAGTGAAATAAATCAGAGAAGGAGGATTTCGAGTTCAGTACAAGGTGGGGGTCACCTATTTAAAATAGAGTGGCCAGGAAGTACTGACCAAGAAGGTGACATTGGAATGAAGATCTGGAGAAAATCACAGAGCAACTCATGGTGATGTTGGGGTTAGAGAGAGCAGGCAGGCAGGGAAGAGGAGGGGAAAAGGACTCGAGGTGCCAGTGGGCCTGGGGAGTCTGAGAAACCAGGACGGGGCCATGGTGGCTGGAGGGGAGTCACTGATGGGGAGAGCGGCAGGAAATGAGGACAGAAGGGTGAGCAGGGGCAGATGTGAGAGGCGCCCTGAGCCCTGGGGGGATTTTGGCTTTTACCTTGAATGTAAGGGGGAGTCAGTGGGGAATTATGAGCGCAGCACCCAAACAATCTGACTCAGGCTGAACAGCATTGTCTAGAATCAAGCTACCCCATGAGAGAGCTGTGGGTCCCTGAGAATGTGGCTAGTGAGACTGAGAGGCCAAATTTACCAGCTTATTTAATTGGAATTAACTTACACTTAAAAATTCTTACTTGATTCTGTTATTAGAAAACTTCTGCGTTTGGAACGACTTGGATATGTGAATCTGCTTTTTCAACTATAAATTTATGGGGTCTTAATAAAGATGAGGTATTTACGATAAAGATTTGTCATCCAAATTGAGATGTTGTAATTCTAAAACATTTTCCAGATTTCAAAAATTTAGGATGAAAAAATTAATATTAGAAAAAAACTCAATTATATTTTTATATTTATCACATATTGAAATAATATTTTGAATATATCAGGTTCAATAAAATATAGCGACATTAATTGTACCTATTTCTTTTTACCTTTTTAAAAGTGTAACTAGTAGAAAATTTAACATTATAGACATGGCCCACGTTCTACTCACATTGGAGGGTGGTGATATAGAAAAAGCCTTGGCTGTGTGTGGTGACTCACATCTGTAATCCTAGCACTTTGGGAGGATGAGGTGGGAGGATTGCTTGAGCACAGGAGTTTGAGACCAGCCTGGGAAACATAGGGAGAGTCTATCACTACAAAAAATAAAAACAATTAAAAAGTTAGCCAGGCATGGTGGCACGCACCTGTGGTCCCAGCTACTGAGGAGGCTGAGGGGGCAGGATTGCTTGAGCTGAGGAGGTGTAGGCTGCAATGAGCGGTGATCATGCCATTGAACTCCATCCTGAGCAATAGCATGAGACCATGCCTCTAAAAAAATATTAAAAAATAGAAAAAGCCTTGCACCAAGCTTGGCACGTATTAATGAACTAATTCGTTCATCCTTTATCAATGTACTGGGTGCTTTCTATGGATGTGCACAGTGTTCATAGAGGAAAATACAGGCATGCCCTGACCTCATAAGATTCCAGTGGGAGAGACAGACAAAACAAGCGCACAGAAAAGATAATGCAAAAGCATGTTACTGCTGTGGGAGAGAAAAATAAGGGTCTGAGAAAAAACATATTGGAGAGATGTTAGCCAGGTGGGGCTTCCTCACGGAAGGCTCTTTGAGGAGGTGAGGAGTTACTATTGCCAGGGAGATTGTTATCAAAACTGACACATGGAAGTGCTTTTTAAACCTTCAAGTGCTATAAAAGTGAGTTGTTATTAATATCCATGTTTTCATGGGCAAGACACTTGGCTAGGATTAGGTCCCCTGGAGAATAGAGACTGAGTTTCAGTTGTTTCCCATTGGGTCTTTGCTCCATGTCAGGCACGTCAGAGGCCTTGGTGAGAATCTGAGGTGTTGTAGGCCCCTTGGGAGATGGAAGCACTAAACAGGTCCTGATTTTCAGCACATTTAGTTGGAAAGGAAAAATTCAGTGATGAAGATAGGAGTCAAGTCATTGTCAGGGCTGAATAAGTGATCCATGTGGGAGGGCAGTGGGTGAAGACCAAGTGAATGAGGAAGAAACCATAGCACTTAGAGGCCAAGGACTTGTGAGCTTTGGGCAGGTGGCAGCGGTAGGAGGGTGCTCCTGGCAGGAGGCACAGGACAAGCAAAGGTTCAGAGGTGGGACCTGGTGGCCAAACTAACAATGCTCCCGGGAAGGTGGGAGGACAGTCGTTATTCCACTCTGTCCTCAGCATCCTCAATAGTGGGGCTGGTCTCCTGAGTTCTGAGAAGTCATTACATAAATGGGCTCAGAAGGAAATGAAATCTAAAGATAGATCAGGTATTCCTAATAAAAATTTACCACCTGAATTGACATATTCTGTAATTGTAAAAGCACTCTGGATTTTGAAAACTTAGAATGAAAAAAAGAAGAGAGAAAAAAGTCTCAATTACATTTTTGATAATGCATTATGTCTTGAAATCATAATATTTTTGATACATTGGGTTAACTAGGATAAGTTAACATTGATTGCAGTTAATTGCACCCATTCTTTTTTTTACTTTAAAAAATTTAACTACTAGAACTATTTTTTTTTTTTTTTTTTTTTGAGACAGAGTCTTGCTCTGTCACCCAGGCTGAAGTGCAGTGGCACAATCTTGGCTCACTGCAACCTCCACCTCCTGGGTTCAAACGATTCTCCTGTCTCAGCCTCCTGAGTAGCTTGGATTATAGGCATGCATCACCACACATGGCTAATTTTTAGCAGAGACAGGGTTTAAACATGTTGGCCAGGCTGGTGCTGAACTCCTGAGCTCAAGTGAGCCATCTGCCTTGGCCTCCCAAAGTGCTGGCATTACAGGTGTGAGCCAACTACTAGAACTTTTAAAATTACAAACACAGCTCACCTTCTGTTTCTACTGGAGAGTGCTGTTCATGGCCCTGCTGTGGCCAGGACACCAGCAGGGCCATCCTGGCCACAGCCCAGCCCAGCTCTCTATGTAAAAGTCTGCAGATGGGTCTGAAGGTCAAGGCTTCTGGAAACCTCTATAACTCATTACCATTGGACATAGATGTTGGACTCCAGTTAGGTGCACAGGCTAAGTGTATGTGTATAATGGGAAGAGCTCAAGCCCTCTCCTAGGAAGGGAGAAAATGGTTCCATGTTTAGGTGTGGCCACGTTTCTCTCCACCCAGAGCCCTTATTTGGTTTCACCATGTCACTCTGTGAAGTAGAACCTCTTGCCCTAATTTTGTAAGTTACATGTATGGAAAGTCAGGTCTCTGGCCTCAAGTCACATGAGGTAGTCAGGATTCAAGCCTAGATCATGGGCAAATACTCATTCCTTATGCTATGTTGAACCCTTGGTAATAATGCTAACAGAGGCCTAGTTCTCCAGTATGACACCTCCTCCCTGTTTCTCAGATGGGACCCAGAAAGAGGCAGAGGCTTGTTGAAGGTCCTGTGGTCAACTGCTTTATTACCAGCTTTTTCCTTGTAAATGGAATTTCATGGAGAGAAAGATAGTCTGAGTCCTCTGGGGCCAGGGGAGAATGGGCTACCCTTCTCTCTGCCCATTAATCAAACAATAAAACCAAGATTTATTGAGCGCTGACCTCGAACCAGGACAAGGGCCACTGATGTGACCGTGATCGAGTTGGGAGTGAGTTTCTCATTCCCAAATCCATCATCTGCCCCCATCACTGTCCCTCCCAATCAGCAGTGAGTTCTTGGAGGCGAGAGCTGGACATCTGGCTTTCCTCCTGCCAGGGAGACTAGCAGCTGCAGGTAAGAGCGGAGGCTGGCAGGGACCATGTTGGCTCTGGGTGACACACACAGGCACCAGCCACTGGTGATCTTGCCCAGCATGCAGGGCTGGGAGATGGATGGGAGGAGATGAGGCCCACCCTAGTGACATGATCCCCACGCTCTTTATAACCACACCTCCCTGCCACCTGGCCCTGCTCCACACCTGGCCTCCTTACAAGGGAGCAAACCGTGCTAAACAAACTCTTCATTTTGAGGCACGGAGCCAGGGTGTTTAGGGCAGAAATGTGAGATGGAACAGACGCTCAGCATGTTGTAGGGCCTGAGAACTCAGAGATCTCCAGGAAGGGACTTGGCCAGGCTCCACCACGCCTGCAATGGTCGCCTAGGGGCCTAGTCCTGGGGGTTATAGGAGGCTGTATCTGGAGCTTGTCGGGGAGGTATCCCAGCTCCACAGCCACATACCAGGGAATGGACGATCTTCAGGGTGAGTGCAGCTAGGGAGCAGGATGGGCTGCCCCTGCTTCTCAAGGACACCTGTGGTCATAGCTCTTTGTTGACTGACAGCATTTCACATCCCAAAACCAACCAACTTATCCTCTTTCTTTCTTTCTTTCTTTCTTTCTTTCTTTCTTTCTTTCTTTCTTTCTTTCTTTCTTTTCTTTTCTTTTCTTTCTTTCTTTCTTTTTCTTCTTTCTTTCTCTCCTTCTCTCTTTCTCTCTTTCTTTCGCTCTCTCTCTCTTTCCTTTTCTTTCTCTCCTTCTCTCTTTCTTTCTCTCTGTCTCTCTTTCTCTCTCCTCTCTCTCTCTCTCTCCTGAGAGAGAGGGTCTTGCTGTCTTGCCCAGGCTGCAGTGCAGTGGTGTGATCATAGCTCACTGCAACTTTGAACTCCTGGGCTCAAGCAATCCTTCAGCCTCAGCCTCCTGAATGGCTAGAAGTACAGGCATGCACAACCATGTCCAGCTAATTTTGTTTTCTTGTAGAGATGAGGTCTTGCTTTGTTGCCCAGGCTGGTCTTGAACCCCTGGGCTCAAGCAATCCTGCGTCCTCAGCCTCCTAAAGTGTTGGGTTTACAGATGTAAGCCACCACACCTGGCAAAGTTACATTCTTTATCTGAAAAGTAACACCCTGAAATGTTAGCGACAGTTCATGTCTTTGGGTGCTGAGTCTGTAGATGATTTTTCTATCTCTAATTTCCTTTTCTTTACACTGAACATTTTCTTCAACGAGCCTATATAACTTTATAACAATAATATTTGAACAAATTTTTTTTTCCACTCAGATACAATATATGACTTCCCTGGAGCAGATAGCCATTTCTGATTCTGCCTCAGACCCACACCTCAGACAGTTCATCCTCCTTTTTTGCCCTATCCTTGTTTCTTCTTTCTCAGTAGAAAAAAAAAATGCTATTCTCTTGAACCCAGGGTCTTTACATAATTTACTTCATTTAATTATCAGAAATAAAGCAAGATATAAGATTGCAATAAAAAGGAGGAGGATAGCCTTTGGTTCTGGGTCTTTGGACCAGCAGTACCAAGGCCCTTGGCCAATTTTTGTTCCACAGCCATATCTTCTTCCTCCCATGCCACATCCCATCCCCACCACTCCTCCACTCCCACCATGACCCCAGAGCCTCCACCAGACATTTCCATAACTGCTGTCTATCCTCACCTCTCACAGACTGTGTTAGCCAGGGCTCTCATCCATGCCGCTCCTGAGGTGAGACGTCAAATCCCTCAGTTCAGCTTTTTCTCTCCTCTCTTTGTCCAGTGACATTAGGAGCAATCAGCCAATCTCAAGATATTCATTAGTTTTCCAAAAATGTTACAGTGCCCTATACATAGTCACCCAGCTCTTTGCCTTTCAAATGGTTGATTAGGAGCATCTAATGGTGATATTTTGTGTATCTCTAGTGCCATGGCCTGCCATGGACTATCAGTCCTCTCTTTACTACTGGAAATAGAGTCATTAGCATCTTTAAATCTAATCAGATTGAAGAACCAATTCCAGAAACCCAAGAACCAACTCAGGAAACTCACATGTTTAAACTATGTTCCTCTAGAACTACTCTTGGTACCAAAATCTGTATTAGTCAGGGTTCTGCAAGCTGGAGACCTGAAAGCCAGTGGTTTAGTTCCAGTCTGAGTGTGAAGGCCTAAGAACGGGTAGAGCCAATGGTATAGGTTCCAGTCTGAAGGCAGGAGAAGACCAGTGCCCAGTTCAAGCAGTCAGGCAGGCAGAGTTCCCCATCACTCAGCCTTTTGGTTGTATTCAGGTCTTCAGTGAATGAATGGGGCCCACTCACCTTAAGAAGGGCAATCTACTTTACTCAGTGCACCCATGCACATGTTAATCTCATCCAGAAATACTCCCACACACAGCTCAGAAGAATAGCCAAATGTCTGTCACTCCATGTCCCAAACAAAATAAAGTATCCATCTGTATTAGTCTGCTCTCATGCTGCTAATAAAGACATACTTGAGACTGGGTAATTTATAAAGAAAAGAGGTTTAACATACTCACAGTTCCACATGGCTGGTGAGCCCTCACATTCATGGCAGAAGGCGAAGGAAAAGCAAAGGCACATCTTACATGGTGGCAGTTAAGGGAGATTTTGCAGGGGAACTCCTATTTATAAAACCATCAGATCTTGTGAGACTTATTCCCTACCACAAGAACAGTATGGGGTAAACTGCCCCCATGATTCAATTATCTCCACCTGGGCCTGCCCGTGACACATGGGGATTATTACAATTCAAGGTGAGATTTGGGTGGGTACACAGCCAAATCAGATCACCATCACACATATCTGACATAACAGAGAAGGGTGCTGAGCCCTCCAGGGTTCTTAATTGTAAACAATAGACACCATTCCCTGATGATTTAATCAGGGAAGAGTTTTTTTTTTTTTTTTTTTTTTTAAAGATATTGGGCATGTTGAGGGCTTGGGAAGTAAAAGCAAAACTTACATAATTGAAGTTAAAAGACATTCCATATTGTATTAAATGCTACCAACAAAAGACTTATAACCAGTATATATTTAAAATTTCTACAAATCAATAAGAAAAAAAGCTACAGAATGAGACTCTGTCTCAAAAAAAGAGCCCACAAATTGAGGTGGACTAACACTACACAAGTTTATTTCTTGTCTTGCGAAGTCCACTGTGAAATCCACTTTTCAGGACAATAAGTCCTTCTCAGAAGCTTAGAGATAGAGTTGCTTCCATGGGGCAGTAAGGAATGATTGAGTTGGAGGTTCTTACACCGGTGATTAGATGTTTCACTTCTACCTACAACCCATTAGTCAAAACTAGTCGCAGAACCTTTGATTAGCTGTGCAGTGGGGTTGGAGCAGTGTAATCCTTACCTGTATCTGTGGGGAGAGGAGAACTGGATATGGGAGAGCACAAGGAATCTGCACCGTGGTAGGCAAAGGACATATGCAGGCAGTTCATGAAAGTAAATTCTAGGATTCAGGATAGGTCGATATGGTTTGGCTCTGTGTCCCAACCCAAATCTCATGTTGAATTGTAATTCCCATTATTGGAGGTGGGACCTGGTGGAAGGTGATTGGATCATGAGGATGGTTTCTAATGGTTTAGCATCGTCCCCCTAATGCTGTCTCATGATAGAGTTCTGACGAGATCTGGTTGTTTGAAAGTGTGTAGCACCTCTCTCTTCACTTTTTTTCTCTCTCCTGCTGCCATGTGAAGACATGCTCACTTTCCCTTTGCCTTCCGCTATGATTGTAAGTTTCCCAAGGCCTCGCCAGCTATGCCTCCTGTACAGACTGTAGAACTGTGAGTCAACTAAAACCTATTTTCTTTATAAATTACCCAGTCTCAGTTATGTCTTTATAGCGGTGTGAGAACAGACTAATAAACACGTGATAAGACACTCAACAGATATTGCACATCCATCAAATTGGCAAATAAAAATAATTATTGATGCTAAAATCAAACATTGGCAAGGATGAGGACCTGCAATGGAAAACCTCTTGCACCGTTAGAGCATAAATTGGTACAATCACATTTGAGAGCAATTTGGCCAAATTTAGAGGAGATTATACTTCAACTTTGCAATTCCACTTCTAGGTACGTGCACCATTGGAACAAGAATGGACATCACAACATTGTTTATAGCAGCAAAAACTGGTGGCTACCCAAACAATATTCACCAAAAGGAAGATAGATAAGTAATTTATGGTCTACACACATGGTGGAAGCCTGGGATATAACATCATAGATAAATTGTAACAAATACGATTTCATAACAACAAAAAAGCAAGTCACAGCAGATGTATGCAGTATCATATAATTTATATGATAATTAAAATATAGAAAATAGTGCTATAAATTTTTCTTATGTTTATATCCTATTATCCTTATTGCTTTCAGGTGTATAAATACTGCTATCTACTCCTAATCCTAGAGTTTTAAATTTCAATGGTTATATTTTTTATTCCTAGAATTTCTATTTAGTTCACTTAAGCATCTGGGTGGTCATTTTTTATGGTCTTTTGTTATTTTCCAAGATATTTTCAACTTCCCCTTTTCTATTCCTTTAAATATTAGATACATATGCATGTATGCATATATGTATATATAATATATAGTCTACATTTGATCATCTTAATATCTAAGGACTTTGGGGTAGAGAAGAGTTGTCTATTTCTGCTGTTTCTTTCAGTTTCTGCTGACTCTCTTTCATGGTATATTACTTCCTCACATTGCTGTTAGTTTTTATAGCTTTCTCTTGTTTGACTGAGCTTAATTTTAGGACTAAGGGACCTCATTGGAATGCATTTCTTCGGAAAGGTTTTGCGTTTTCTTCTGCTAGGTACTCAAAGGCAGTGTCAAACTAGCAACTCTAATTCCTCAGCTTCAAATTTTATGTACCACATAAGTAGAATACACTCAAACCCTACTCTTGCATTAGGATAAGATAGTAGTTACAACTTCTTGGGGAAGATATATTTGAGGGAGAGAGTTTGTTTTGGGTGCCCCTCCCCTCACACCTGCAAGCCTAAATGGAGACAAATACATTATCATTTTCCTTTGCTAGAACTGGGATTTTTCCCATCTAACCCAATCTTTCATTCCAGGTACAGCTCCTTAAGATTCTTGACTTTACTAAGCAGAGGCCTCAGTTTTCTATAGGCCCAAGGCCCTGGCTCCCTGCCTTGACCTTTCTCCCCTCTCTCCCTCCTCTTCTTTCTTTTTGTCGTCCTTTTTCTGTTTCCTCCTTTTCCTCCTTTTTCTTTGTAGGAAGTGCCCTCAAGACAGCCTGGATTTTAGTTCCTCTCACCACTCTTGTTTGCTGCTTTCATTTTGCTCTCAACCCCTGTGGATTTCCCTTGTTCATGAGGTCACCTATTTATTGAAAACCTTCTTTGTTCTAAGTGTTTTATAATAGGTGGGGAGCAGTTTTAGAATATCTGCTTTCCAAATTATCTGGAGCAGAAGTTGCTCGTGTGTGTGTGTGTGTGTGTGTGCCTGCGCGTGCTTGTGTATGTGTATGTATATATATACATATATAAAATATTAAATTTTATATATTAGAAACATGTCTGTGCACAATTAATATCATATTCAGCGTAGAAGTTACTTCTGGAAGGCAGAAAAGAAAGAAAATTTCTCTGATGGCCAGTGATGATGAGCATTTCTTCACGTGTTTTTTGGCTGCATATCTGTCTTCTTTTGAGAAGTGTCTGTTCATGTCCTTTGCCCACTTTTTGATGGGGTTGTTTGTTTTTTTCTTGTAAATTTGTTTGAGTTCATTGTAGATTCTGGATATTAGCCCTTTGTCAGATGAGTAGGTTGCAAAAATTTTCTCCCATTCTGTAGGTTGCCTGTTCACTCTGATGGTAGTTTCTTTTGCTGTGCAGAAGCTCTTTAGTTTAATTAGATCCCATTTGTCAATTTTGGCTTTTGTTGCCATTGCTTTTGGTGTTTTAGACATGAAGTCCTTGCCCAAACCACAGTGAGATACCATCTCACACCAGTTAGAATGGCCATCATTAAAAAATCAGGAAACAACAGGTGCTGGAGAGGATGTGGAGAAATAGGAACACTTTTGCACTGTTGGTGGGACTGTAAACTAGTTCAACCATTGTGGAAGTCAGTGTGGCGATTCCTCAGGGATCTAGAACTAGAAATACCATTTGACCCAGCCATCCCATTACTGGATATATACCCAAAGGACTATAAATCATGCTGCTATAAAGACACATGCACACGTATGTTTATTGCAGCACTATTCACAATAGCAAAGACTTGGAACCAACCCAAATGTCCAACAACGATAGACTGGATTAAGAAAATGTGGCACATATACACCATGGAATACTATGCAGCCATAAAAAATGATGAGTTCATGTCCTTTGTAGGGACATGGATGAAACTGGAAAACATCATTCTCAGTAAACTATCGCAAGGACAAAAAATCAAACACCGCACGTTCTCACTCATAGGTGGGAATTGAACAATGAGAACTCATGGACACAGGAAGGGGAACATCACACTCCGGGGACTGTTGTGGGGTGGGGGGAGGGGGGAGGGACAGCATTAGGAGATATACCTAATGCTAAATGAGGAGTTAATGGGTGCAGGAAATCAACATGGCACATGGATACATATGTAACAAACCTGCACATTGTGCACATGTACCCTAAAACCTAAAGTATAATAAAAAAAAAAAGAAAGAAAATTAAGGAGGGATACATAGTGGCTTCAAAATTATCTGTAATATTTTATTTCTTACTAAAAATCTTAAGCAAATACAGAAAAATGCTAAGATTTTTATCAACATGGATTGTTGTGAACCTGGCATATATTTTATTATCTCAGTACTTGATGGTATCTTGAAAATATTTTGTAAGTGGGAGAAGAAAGGGAGGATGAAAGTGAGGGAGGATGGGCGGGAGGGACAGGAGCAGGGGAGCCTGGACAGCACCCACAGTAATGCCCAGAATGATGCTCCACAGTCAGCCCATGAGCTTGGGAGGACCCCCCTGCCACCACCAGACCCTGGGCCCTAGATACCCCCTTGGCCACCACTGTCCCCAGAAACTCAATGCTGGCCCCAATACAGTTGCCACCCATTACCAGAATAGAGCCTCCACAGTTCCAGAGTCTGTGTCCTCATCTCCCTACTGCATTCAGATTCACCCATTGGCAGAGCCCCAGTTACACCCACCACTCTAGACACAAGAGAGGCTGGGAAAGGTGGCACCTTGCATTTTTTACCGTCTATATCGAGAGGCTGTTTCTGCCTCATAAAAGTGGGGGATTTCTCAAGCAGGAGATCCTCAAGTGGAGGATTTCAAAAAACAGCCAGCCAAAAATTAAGAGCCAAATGCCAGTCATGGCTATAAAGACTGAACCCTTTCTGCAAGATCCTGGGTGTTGGTTAGACCCTGCACTGACCCCTTTGCATACAGCATCTCCTTCATTCTGCCCCCTCTGCCCACCCCAACCCCTTGCTCCTGGAGGGGCCGATGTTCTCACTCTGACTGTATGAGTGACAAAGGGCTAGACTTGCTCCCTGCCACCAGATAAACCAGAAGCCATGCAAAGATCAGAATTCAGATCTCCTTTACTCCAAGTTGTTATTTCTGAAAAATTTCCAGACAAAATCAAAGACAGCCATGTGCCATATATGCGTCCATCTCTTCTGTTGGTTCGCCACTACCAACAGACGTGTCTCTTTCTAGTGCATGCTTCATCTTTGCTGTAAGGAAAAGGTAAAGAAAAGGTGGTCTTTTCCTTTGTTGTGTTGCAGCAAAATCATCTGATAGAGTATTTGGTTTTAATAAAGCCAACAAGGTAACCAACAGCCCCGGATATTGTATGGAATAGAGAGCTACATAGGAGTAGGCATTTTCCGAAAGCCAGCTCTCATGTGGGAGGTGGCTTCAGACACTGTGATGGTAAGGAAAAATGTCTTATTTGAGACTCTGAGGCCTCTTCAGATCATTCTGAGTAAACATCGACTGCAACAGCACACAAATGAGATAGGCTAAAGGTCTTCTGTTCATGAGTATAAATAAGAAAAAAAGCAGGGCCAGGGTGCGGATGCACCTACACAGAGCATGCGTTTTGATGCCACAGACACGGAGTGTATGCTAAGCATTGAGCCTTCCTCAGACCATCTGGCTGACTGTGTCTGCAAGGCCCAGAAATTGGTCCCATTTTCTCAAAATTAAAATTCAATAAGAGGCATCTTTCATTTCAATCTCCTGCCTTTGTGTAGCAGATACAATACTCTGGTGACAAATGCAGGTGAATTGAATTTTGTTTTTCCCATAATAGCTGCATCGAGCAGCAAACTAATGTATTAGTTATCAGAGATGAAAATAAGCATAATGCCTGATCCTGAACTTGAAATTGCATAACTGCAGCAAAATGCCTTTTGATTGAATTGCACATTTGTTTTCCTTTTCTCTTTCCTTTCTTCTTTCTGTTAAATCTTCATTCATCTGTTATGATCACAGCTTATTAAGGGCTGCTTAGGAGCACACAAAAATGAGAGAGCTCTCATTTCATGCATCATGACGCTCACCCTCAGGCTCTTAAACACTCACCCTGAAGACTTTGGTATTTGTCTCCTCCAAATCTGGACTCTAGCACATGTATTGGCCTAATTCATTGTTTAATGCACATATTCAGAGCCTATGTATCTAATCAGGGAAGTGGGGGCTTTTGTCTGGTGAGCAGGGCACAATACTGAAAATAGATGCCATTTGGCCCCTTACTATGTGCCTGGGATTTTACATATATTATCTGTCATCCTCATCTCATCTCAGGAAGGGAGCTATTAACCCAATTTAACCTATTATGAAACAGGGTCTTCAGGAGTATGATAAAGTGGGTAGAATGGACAGAGAAAGAGTGATAAATAGTAAATCCTGAAACTGGGCCCAAGAACATGGTGGGTGGCATTGTCATTTAGAACTGGGAGACCAGGAGATAAATGGGCTTAGTGGGTTTAATGTGGGATCAAAGGGTTGGCTTGAGAATCTTTGGATTTGAGATGCCAAGTGGAAGAGTTGCTTACACAGTTCGTGAATTTAAGGTTGGAGCAGTTCAGAGAGAGATGAGCACTTGGGCTAGCCTTGGAATCAGCATACGTCAGTAACTCCGTCAGTATCAGCTTGCTGGCAAGTAGCTGGGCTGAGATTCTCCATTCTTTCCATGCTGCCTCTCCAGACTGCCATGGCTGCAAAGCACTGTTCTCTTCCTTGTATCCTACTACTGAGCCCAGAGAGTGCGAGTGACGTTCCATCACCCATGCCTGGACCTTCAGGATTGAAAATATTCTGGATTTTATAACCAAGTAAGAACTTCCTATATTCATCAATGCAACACATGCACTTCTGCATCTCCTTTTGTCCCCACCTAAATGCAATAGAAGATTGAAGTGAGAATTCCCATGTGAGAGAAAGTCACTTTTCTTTACCTTAAATCAGAATTATCATAAAAACCACCATTGCATCACATCACCCAGAGCTCTGATTCTTCTCCTGGTTCCCAGGAGCATTCTTGGTCTTCTACCTACAGAGTCAGACTCTAAAATTTGGTGCTCAGAATGCTGTTTAATCTCCTTTCCTTTGATTTCTGTCCAAACCAGCTCAATTCGGAAAACATTTATTGAAAATGTATATGTGTCCAGTCTGATGGGGAGAAACAGGAATGTATGATCATTATCTAAAACCAAGATCAAATGCACGATTTATCCAAGAACCTAACTTTGGGGTGATTTTATTGACATGACAATTCAAAGAGGGCCACATGAAATCACTTGTAGATACACATTAAATATACTACCTTCAGGGAAACTGACTACATGAGCCTGTAATTGTCAATAAATGTGGATTTTAGTAATATCTGTGGTTTCCAGTTACCATGTGTATATTTCGTGGCCTGTAACAGTCAAGGCGACTTATTCTTAGGGGAGAAGCAAGATGTCTAACTGTGAGCCATTGTAGAAGGATAGAATTAAGAGTAGAAATGAAGTCAAAGCCTGAGAATGCGGCATTTAAAGAAGACCGTTTATTAAAAATCTGTTATGCAAAAGGCTGTGTTAATGAAGCAGGGACGATAAGGATGGCTTATTGTCCTCTAGCTATTCACAGACTAATAGTGGACTGATAACCTGTTCACCAGCAATTTTAATATAATTCAGTAATTTTAACGCACAATGACATGGTGGGCGTGTCCAATTCCACTGCTGAGTGGGGAAATTGGGACAGACTTTGTGACAGGGGTGTCATTTGAACTAGGTCTAGGGTGGTAAAATTTGGATGTGAGAAAGTGGATTTAGAGAGCCTTGCACGTAGAGAGGACAGCAATAGAAGTGGCTTGGAGATAAGAAATCAGGGCCAGGTCACAGGAAGAATAAGGAACATAATTTGACCCTACAGGACAGAGGTTCATGACCACTAAGATTAAAAAGGAAGTATGAAAAACAGCCAAGGGGTTGTATGAATGTGAGGCAGTGGCGGAGGCTGGAATTTATCCTTTGGCAATAGAGAGCTATTAGAGGTTCCTTGAGCAGAGAGAGAAATTGTGTGACAGCTGTGTGTGGCACAGACTGCAGGGTGGGGCATTTTGGGCCACCATCCGGTCCGGAGAATACTTTTTCTTACAAAGGTGACAGGATATCACAAACGCTTGGGTCCATATAAACCTGTAAACAAAAACAAAAACAAAAAACTCAGGGGCTTAAACTTTGTAAAAATACTTGTTCCTCCCACATATTCTCTGAATTCTCTCTCTGTCTCCACGCCAAATGACTCGTCAGACTGTCAAAAGAATCCAATCGTGTCATCCTTGGCTCTACTATCTTCAATGGCTATTATCTGCCTTTAGAACAAAAGCTAAATTGAGTGTGAAATTTAAGGTTTGTGCCAATCTGGCCTCACCTTCCCTAACTCAGGGCTCCCACCAGACCACCCCAGCAGCTCCTGAGTCCACATGCCCTTGGCATTCCAGTCTCTGCTTATACTATTGGAGGCTTTTTGTTTCTGTGTCTGACTCAGGGCTCCTTCATCCTTCCAATGCACATGGGCCTCTGTTGCATTTGCTCAGCAGGCCTCTTTCGGACCCACAACAACTTGAGTTCTTATCTTTGCACTGCCAGGGACCAACACCGTGAAGAGATGATGTTCTCATATCCAGCACTGGCTTCCCTAGCAGGTGCATATGCAGGAGGCACAGACTCCCCCCAGGCCATCACAAGAGCATCCTAGACCTCTGGCTTCTCTCAGGACTCCTATTTAACTTGGCAGGAGCTGAGGCTGAACTCTAGGGCTTTTCAGCTGAGTGTCTATGAACAGGAAATCTAAAGGAAACTGACTTTCAACAGTTGAGATGACAAACAATTCTGGGTTATTTCTAATTGAGGTGACCATTGGCCTCTCTTTCTCAGATTTTCCAGGGAAAAGGATTCATAAGCTTACACGATCTGGGTGCTGGGCTCATGTAACTGCGTAGGTAGAGGGAGCCTGCCAAGAGACACTAAGTGCATCTAACAAAATACTAATTAGCCTCCAACCTGGGTTCCAGAACCATCACTAAAAAGGTTTGGTAAATGGAAACAGAACAGCTCACCCCATCTCCCTAAAAACACAGCCACATGCCAATCTTCCATTTATTTTCATTTTCGCCCCATTTGTATCATTCACCTGCTCCATGCCAGACGCCACTTAGGTGCTATACCTCTGTTAGCTCTTTGAATCCACTGAATGCACCAGTGAGTCCTGAATCTTCCCTGGACATAACAGTTCCTGTCTAAAGACTTGAAATCTGACTCCATTCCTTCCCTGTAGAGAAAAGACATGGAGATCCATTGAGCATTGGCAATGCACAGAAAGGGGTAGAGGTTCAAATAACAGATGTGCAAAAATTATGGGTCAAATGCTCACTCTGCCTGTGAAGATTGAGTTCATTTTACAAAATCCTTAGATCAGCCAGGCCAGACCTGGGTCTGGATCCTTTCCCTATAATACCTCCTCCTTTTGTCCCCAGCCATCCCTACCACCTTGCATCCTTGCAGCCACTCTGAAAGGTTGATGTCACCATGACCACTTTTAGAGCAAAAGGGATGGAAAGTCACAGAAATTTGCCCCAAAACACAAGTTTAATAAATGCCAGAGCTGTCATTCAACCCCAAATATGTGCAGTCAGATGCCAAGTCCAGCCATAATAAAAGGGAGATTTTGCAGGCTGGGAAAACATGGGCTTCCTTCCTCATCCTGTACCCTACTAATTATGTGACCCTGGATAAGCTCGTTTACCCCTGTGAGCCCCAAGTCTCAAATTCCAAATGCAGTGGCCTGCGCACAGGTTTGTTGAGAGGCTGAAAGGGACTAACACTTGGCTGGTGCATTGCATGCCTCTAGGAGCCTTACCTGCTGTTTTTACTGCTTTCATAATTTCATAATTTATTTTGACTTATTTACTTTTAGAGCCAAGATCTCACTCTGTCACTCAGGCTGGAGTGCAGTGGCACGGTCACAGCTCACTGTAGCCTCTAACTCCTGGGCTTAAGCGATCTTCCTGCCTCAGCCTCTCGAGTATCTGGGACCATAGGTGCATGACATCATAGCTGGCTATTGCTTTTAACAGGACTGTTTAATTCCTCTTTTGGGCCTTGCTGAGATTCTGGGGTGCAGGAGGCACAGGAGCAACTTTTTCCTCTCATCATAAGAAGATGGCTGTGATATTAATTTGTTTTCTCACTTCATCATAAGTGTGGATGCCAAGACTGAAACTTGTTACCCGCCATGCGCTGCTGCACAGCCAGCTGCTGGTGAGTCCCAGGCCTCCCAGCTGGCTTCGAGCAGGCTGGCAATCACCGAAACAGGGTCTATGGAGTCTCCTGGGCTTGTGCTTCCAGAAAGACTTCCAGCCCAGGGGCACCCATTGGGGCTTCTGCCTAACTTCCCATTGGCTGTTGAGTTGGGAAAAAGTTTCCACGTATTGGAAGGCAGTTCTAATATTCCTCTCTGGGCTTTCTCTGTCTCCAATTGCTAATGCATGCTGTTCTCGGTGCACAATTGTCTTGCTTCATCAAAATTTAATATTTAGGAAAAGGAATATCTTCTTCCTTTTGCTAAGTGTGAACTGAAAAAACTCATATTGGATTTTGATCAATAACATAGGATCTTAACAGTTTTCTCATCAGTTTCCTTTTCTTTGAGGCTGGTAAGTGGACACTGCCCCAAAGCCTTCCCTGGGAAGGGGGTTGGGGGGGTGACATGATCCACACTGATGTCAGCAACATGGACCCTTGTAGGTTTGGAGTCAGAAAGAGCAGGATTCAATCCCAGGTTCAGTTGATGTGTGGCTTTGGCAAATCACATACTTATGCCTCTCAGCTTCCACATCTGGAAATGGAAACAGCAATGCCTCCATTCACCCATGCATAGGTGCTAGCTATGGGATGGCTGGGCTATAATTATTACCACAGAAAAGTGCCTCATTTTGTGTCTTCTTTTTTAATTATTATAAAATATACATACACAAAACTTACCATTTCAGCCATTTTGAAGTGACCTTTTAAAATTCAGTGGTATTAAGTACATTCACAATGTTGTGTAGCTGTCACCACCATCCATCTCCAAGACATTTTCATCTTCCCAAACTGAAACCCTGCACCCATTAAACATTAACTCTCTACTGTCCCTGGTAACCCCTGTTCTACTTTCTGTCTCTATTAATTTTACTCTTCTAGGTACCTTCCATAAGTGGACTCATACAACATTTGTTTTGCTTAGCTTATTTCACTTAGCACAATGTCTTCCAGGTTCACCCATGTTGTTGCACGTGTCAGTATTTCATTCCTTTTTAAGGTTGAATAATATTCCATTGTATGGATATATTTTGAATATATGAATAGATAAACATTTTCTTTATTCATTCATCCATCAATGGATATTTGAGTTGTTTCCACCTTTTGGTTATTGTGAATAATGCTGCTATGTACATGGGTGTAAAAATATCTGCTCGAGTCCCTGCTCTCAATTCTTTTTCATATATACCCAGAATTGGGATTGCTGTATCATATGGCAATTCTATGTTTAACTTTTTGAGGAATTGTCATACTGTTTTCCATATCGGTCGCACAATTTTACATTCCCACCAGTTGTGCACAAAAGTTCCAATTTCTCCACATCCTTGCAGACATTTATTTTCTGTTTTTTTTTAAATAATAATCATGCCAATGGATGTGAAGTAGTATCTCACTGTGACTTTGATTTGCATTTCTCTAACAATTGGTGATGTTGAACATCTTTTCATGTGCTTATTGACCATTTGTATACAGTCATGCATTGCTTGAGATGGGGATGCTTTCTGGGAAATGTGTTGTCAGGCAATTTTGTTGCTGTGCAAATATCACAGAATGCACTTCCCAAATCTAGATGATATTGCCCACTACAGGGATAGGCTATGAGGTATAGCCTATTGCTTCTTGGCTATAAACCTTTACAGCTTCTTACTGTACTGAATACTGTAGGCAATTACAACACAATGGTAAATATTTATGTATCTAAACATATCTAAACAAAGATACAATAAAAATATGGTACAAAAGATTAAAAATGGTACACCTGAATATAGAGCTGTTACCCTGAATGGAGCTTGCAGGACTGGAAGTTGCTCTGGCTGAGTCAGTGAGTGAGTGGTGAGTGAATGTTAAATGCCTAGGACATTACTGTATACTACTGGAGACTTTATAGAATTTCTATAGAAATTTATTTTTAAAATGAAGTAATTGCACTATGATATTACAATAGCTATGACATCATAGCTGATAAGGTTTTTTTAGCTCCTTTATAATCTTATGGGATCACTGTTATATACATGACCATCATTATCCAAAACATTATTATACAGTGCATGGATGTATCTTCTTTGGAGAAAGGTCTATTCAACTTGTTTCATTCAGCTTCCCAAAGGAGAACGTGTACACCTCCCATAGCCATCATGGACTTCTAGATATCAGTGTTTCCCTGCTCCCAACTTGGCACCGGTCCTTTGATGTATGAAGCAAGCTCCTCCTGAGTGTTTGCTCTGCTGCAGACCCTGAGTAGTGTGCTGGGGACATTGAGATGGGGAGAATGAGGTGCTTGCCCTTAGGACAGCAGGAAATGCAGGCAGAGAAAAGTTCTATGAGAAAGATATATGTGATTCTAAGGGGCACAGAAGAGGGATCCTCTGACTGTATTGAGTGGTTAGAAAAAGTACCCAGGGAGGAGACACTAAGAGAAAAACAGAAAATGAGAAGAAAGGGACAGCAGCCATTTGGGACAGGGGGACAGCACTGCAGAAGCATGGGGGCAAGGGAAGCACATTTACTGTGGGAACCCAAGCCCAGAGATGCACAGTTACTTCCCACATGCATGAATGGCATTGTTTGACCTTGAAACCAGGACTTGTGCACCCTGGGTCAGAGTTGCACTGGACACAGAGTGGATTTCTATGCCACTAAATACTAATTAAGGGACTTATGTTCTGTGCCTAGCTATGCCCCCTTCAGCAGGACTCCTGCTATTGAGAGACCCCCAAGTGGAGGGCTCCCATCCCTTCTGGGCTGGAGGCTTATTCTGGAGACCAGAGGGTGAGGCGCTATGTGCTCAAGTGTGCCCCGTTACTGAGAGTCATGTGATGGGACCACAGAGGTGCCTGCAGCTGCTATCTCACGCATGTCTTTGCTCTTCACAGCAGCATCGCTGTGAAATGGATTCAGCACAGAGGTGTAGCTGCAGATGCTTCTCACCGTGGAAACCTGACTCTGGGGGAAGAAAGCTCAGATCGCATTCAGTTTACTGCATCCGTCTATCTCCCCCATCAACTCCTGGGATTCTAATACTTTGGGAAATCAAACAGATAAGTAGAGGGTCTGAAAGTACCCATGCATCTGATGTAGAATGGAACTCTAGCTCCTTCGGCTAAACTAATCAGGTCTCTGCTCTGAGCACAGGGTCAAGAGAGAATGGATGACTGAGGACTCCATCAAAGGCACCTGGTACAGCACCAGGGGAGCAGGTGTAAGCAGGAGATTGGGGTTGGCAGCTTCCTGGTGAGCCTAGGCACTCCTTGACATAATTGAGGGGTAGGTTCTTGGAGAACCTGCACAACCTAAATTTTGTATGCCCATGCTGGGCCCTGATCCATCACCCAGGCTCCTCCCTGCTGCAGGGATTTCCTTGGCTGAAGAGAGCTCCCTCATCAAGTCTCACCCTCTTTCTAGGGTGGCCACATTGTGGTTGATCACTGTGGGGGTCTAAAGCTCTATCCCTCTCACTCCAACTCAGACAGCCCTGATGCGTCATTCTGTCTCACGAATTCCCCATGGAGTTGGCTCAGGCTTCCATGGAGGCCACACTGCACCTCAGGTTCTCCCTCTGCCCTCTCCTGCCTCCTTCCCTTCCCTTATATGGGTGTTGATCCCAAGAGAATGCCCTTATAAGCTTATTAATCTCTGTCTCAGATTCTGCTTCCCAGAGGCCCAACCTGTAACAACACCCAAAGCAATTTTGCCATAAAAAAAGTCTTTTTAGGCCATTACCCTAAATGAAATAATTCAGAAACAGGAAGTCAAATACTGCATGTTTTCACTTATACATGGGAGCTAAACAAAGGGTACATGTGGACATACAGAGTGGAATAACAGACATTGGACACAGCAAAAGGTGGGAGGGGGTAAAGGGGATAAGGGTTGAAAAATTACCTATTGGGTACAGTGTTCACTATGTGGGCGATGGTTACACTAACAGCCCAGACTCTACCACTAGGCAGTATATGCATGTGAGAAATCTGCACTTGAACTCCATAAATCTTTTTTGTTTTGAGACAGAGTCTCAATCTGTCACTCAGGCTGGAGTGCAGTGGCACAATCTCAGCTCACTGCACCTCTGCCTCCTGGGTTCAAGCGATTCTCCTGCCTTAGCCTCCCGAGTAGCTGGGATTACACGTGCCCGCTGCCACACCTGGCTAATTTTTGTATTTTTAGTAGAGATGGCATTGTGCCATGTTCCCCAGGCTGGTCTCGAACTCCTGACCACAGGTGATCCTCCTGCCTCAGCCTCCCAAAGTGCTGGGATTAAAGGAGTGAGCCACCATGCTCAGCCCCCTAAATCATTTTTTTTTTAAGTTATGGTAAATGAGAGGACCAGGGGGAGTCATTCTTAAGTGGTCTATGTCTATAGCTCTCCTGGTCACATTTAAACATGGGGTAACTGAGGGGAGACAGGCAAAGAGTAACGGAGACGCATGGTGAATTTGTGAATAACCACAGGTGTGAGTAAGTGAAGTGACTTGGTGGTTCCCGCCAGGCTGTGTGCTCCCTGGGGGCTGAACCCATTTGCAGGGCATAATGCGGATTTTATGCCAGGCCTTCCCTGAACCACCACTCACAGGGCAGAAGCTCCTTTATCTGGCAATGAAGGATTTCATCTGTTTATCTGTTTCTTCTCTGCATCTGTCTCCATCCAGTTCTGAGGATCTTCAAAGGTCCCCTCTGACTACGTCGGAGAAGCTCCTCCTTTTGAAGCTGTTGTCCTTCTACCAAGTCTCTCCACCTTTTCCCTTGCTACTTTGTCCCTTGTATTAATTTGCTGGAGCTGCCATAAAGGAGCCCCATAGACTCAGTGGCTTAAACAATGGCAAGTTATTGTCCCACAGAGCCGGAAGCTGGAAGCCCAAATCCAGTTGTCCACAGGCTTGATTCCTTCTGAGGGTTGTGAGGGAAGGATCTGTTCTAAACTTGGCCTGTAGAGGGCCATTGTCTTAGTCCATTCCAGCTGCTATAACAAAATGCCATACACTGGGTGGCTTACAAACAACATAAATTTATTTCTTAGGGTTCTGGAGTCTGGTAAGTCCAACATCAAGGCACTGGCCGACTCAGAGTCTGGTGAGGGCCTGTTTTCTTGGTTCATAGACGGTGCCTTCTTGGTTCAAGTTGAAGATGTGCCATTTGCTGCCTGTGTGACTCTAGGCAAGGTGCTTAAACTGTCTCTTTCTTTTATTCTTCAGATGTAACATGAGAATAAAACTAATTAGGTATCTCTTTAGGATATGAATGTAATAATGAAATAATGCTTGCAAAATTGCCTAACAAGACCCTGGACACTAGGTAGGTGCTCAGCAAGTATTTGTTTTAAAAATACTGTTTTTGAACAATGCTCATCCCGGTTTGCTGTGACCCTAAACCCAGGCCAGCAGATGGGCCACCTTCTAGTGGTTGTGGCCTCTGTCAGGCCTCTGTCATAATCTCCTGATGGAAGATGTTACGACTGGCAGAGAGTCCTGGAAGCACAGCTACTGTTGGATGGTCTTGCAGCATAGATGTCATTCCAATAATTGGAGAAGATCACTGGACTTTTTCTAACTGGAGGGAACCTGAGAGGTGATAAACTCCACCCCCTCCATATCCAAGTGTGTTAGTTTTCTACTGCTGTTGAAACAACATACCAGAAAAGGAGTGGCTTAAAACAACACGGGTTTGTGATGCAGTTCTATAGGTGAGAAGTCTGACATGAGTCTCATTGGGCTAACATCAAGGTGTCACCATGGCTGGTTCCTTCCAGAGCCTGTATAGGATAATCTGTTTCCTTGCCTCTTCCAGCTTCTAAAGGCCACTCACATTCCTTGGCTCACAGCCCCTCCCTCCACCCTCAAAGCCAGCAATTTAGGGCTGAGAACTCATGTGTGGCCGTCCATCTGGGCTTCTTCTCCACTCCTTTGTGATGACATGGATCCCACCCAGATAATCCAGCATAATCTCCTGATCTCTGGATACTTAATCACATTTCCAGAGTCCGTTTTGACATGGAAGGTGACGTATTCACAATTTTTGAGGTTTAGAATGTGGACATCTTTGGGAAGCCATTGTGCTGCCTCCAGTGCCAGGTGGGGACCTTGAGGATCCGAGAGATCAGGGACTTGACCCACACCAAGGAGCAGCTGGTAGAGGCATCAGGACTTGATGCTTGGCTCAGGAAAAGAAGTACAAGATGGTGGAGACACAGGGAGGTAGGAATCAGAGATGATGACGGTGCTGAACAGCTCAGCATCTCACCCCCACTCCCTCTGTCTCAGTCATTTCCAGGATAAAAGGTTCCAGAGTTTGGTCCCAAAGTCAGAAACAAAGGAGGGAGCAGGAGATAAAATTATGACATCAAGGAAAAATAAACCGAACACTTCCTTCTGTTCTGTCGATGAGTCTGTGAATGATTAAACTTTCCTTGTTTTAAACTTTTGGAAATGACGAATTATCTGATCACTCAGATTAAGCCAGGAACCTACTGGAGATCACCTGCGGGCCTCAGATCCAGCAGGGCAGTTACATGCACCCAGGATACAGCTATAGGATGCAGGACCCACTGGCTCTGCAGACTCCACCTGCCCCAAGCCTGGGTGATCTGCTTGTATCCTGTCAGCAGGTGGGCAGACAGACAGTAGCTCTGTGGTTTGAGTTCTGGCTTTTCTGTTACAAAGACCCCACCTTTTGCACTGACGTTTTCTGTTCTCCTTAACTGCATGGAAACCATGAGCCTTTATCCCTGGGTCTCTCCTTGTCATGGGGCTGAAATGCCTACCCTACGGTAGGAAGATGTGATTCCAATCCCAGCTCTTCCTTTCACAGCTGCAGGTCCTCTGAGCAGGCGTCTCACTTCCCATGTGCTGCCTTAGCTTCTTCTTAATAAAATGGCATTGATGATAACTACCTCCTACAGCTGACGTGGGAATGAATGCCATGAGCACTAAATTAAATAAGGAAGCACAGTGCTAGGCACTTGGGAGGCAGTGGTGAATATTGGTTCTCCAGGAGCATCCAATTAGCCAAGAATAGTGTGATCAGAGGAGACAGACTGGAAGCTCGTTCTGTCACCTGAGCATGGTTGTGCCTACCTACTCAGGGTGGCTGTTATAATGTAATCTCCATCCCATCCTAAATTGCTCCATGGATTGCCAGTAGCAGCTGTTCAGAGGGCCTCCTAGGGGAAAAAGGCTGTGTGTGTGTGTGTGTGTGTGTGTGTGTGTGTGTGTGTGTGTCTGTGTGTGTGTGTGTTGGGAAGGCAAGTGTTAGGTATGGTGATATGAGCCTGGATAGCACTTCATACTCGTTTCTCCTCTGTAGATTTTTAATGCGTGTCAGCATCTCAACCTCTCTCAAGTCCCACGGCCACAAAGTTTTGCTCAGCCTTTTTCAAAGCATTTTGATCTCAGAGACTTGTAACTGGACCACGTGGCAGGACATTGGAGTCTCAGGATCTACTGGCCACAGTTTTGGAATACTGGGCCAAGGGTATTGCTGGTTACAGCCTCCTTGCTGGGCAACAGGTGCCATTTCTTGCAAAGGAACAGACAGCTTTTTTATGCAAAGGCTGAGGCAACTCATCTTAGAAAATGTTGCACAACCCCAAACTATAAAAACCCATTCTCCACACCCCTAGAGTTTCCCTTTCTATAAGTAGATAAAAATAGCGTATGTTGCATAAAAATAGAAGGCCTTATGCGTCAGACTGATTGGCTGGCTCGGGTTTTCTCTACTTGCTGGGTGTTTTCTGGCCAGGTGTTGGTGAAACTCCCATTTGCCTGGGCTGTGCTCATTGTTTTCTGGTTCTGCAAGCCTCCTCATCCTGGCCCTCTTTGCCTCCTAAGAGAAGCCCACAGCTGCTTTAGGCTTTGGAGTGTCTCTCCCCATGGCTGGTTGCAGAGAAGGCATAAGTAACTGAGTTATTCAATTCCCAGCTGGTCTTGGAGATAAAGCCCCTTCCTGCTTTGGGTAGGCTGCTGCTGTTTATCCTGGTTGGAAAATAAATGCACCCTGAGTTGCTTGCTCCATCAGCAGACAGTCTCCTCATTTACTGCTGAAATGTCAGGGCTTGTGCAGCTGACCAGTCTGTGCAACTTTGCCATTCTTCAGCTAGGCTTGCCTTGACTCTCTTCAATGTTGCAATTCTACTATATTCGCCCTCCAAGACCAAGATTGCATACTTCCTTCCTCCTGAACTCTTCCTTTTTTGCCTATTTTCTTCTGTTGACCTTCCTATCTACCTCCTATTTTACCCTCTTTGATCATAATTTCTGCGTGTGAATTTTCCCTCCTACCAGGCTGCAAACTTCTCAACAGAAGAAATAATCTTGTTCCAAGAAAGTGTTTATTGAAGACCATCCATGTTCCAAGCAACTTACATAAGTATTTTGTTCTCCCATCACTTTGGAGTGGGGAAGAGAGGGTATTATTATCTTCATTTTATTGAAGAAGTTACTGGGATTAGGGACATTACAGGATTTGCCCAAGACAGTGATATTTAGAAGATGTCAGGACCTGAATTTTCACCTAGATCAAACTGCAAGCTTTGTATCATCATTCAAGCTTTATTCTAAGTTTCTGTCTTTTTTTTATTTTTGATAGAAATTTGCTGTGCATTCCATCACCAGGTTTCCAAATCCTATTTCTTTGCAATAAAAAAAATCCAACTTCATCTCCCATTTATATATCATTATCAGTTTTACTGAAATTTTTGTAGGTATAAGAGTTAAATAATGACAATTTGAACAGACTGAGAGATATTCTGGCAAACCTCTTAGACTGTGAGGTTATCCTTTTAATGTCAGGTTTTCGTTATGTTGATGAATACCTGTGCAACCAACCTGCTCAGCCATCATTTTTGATTGGAGGAAATTTCTAATCAGAAGCCTTCACAGCCCTGCGGATATGACATGCCTTTGACTTTTTTTTTTTGTAAGGAGGATACCGACAACATGGAGCAGACCCTCCAGGTAAACCAGGGTTTACAAGCTTATCAGGAACTTAGCTGAGACATATGGGACCAGACAGAGCACCAGTCCTCAGGCCCACTGGTCCTATGGGGCTTTAACAGATCCTGAGCGCCACCTCAGATCTGGCACGTCATACTCTTTGAGGTGGGCTGGGGCATCTGTATTTGCAGACAACTCAGCAAGTTTTTCTTCTTTTTTTTCTTTTTTTTAAGACAGGCTCTCATTCTATTTCCTAGGCTGAGTGCAGTGGTGCAACGTGGCTCACAGCAGCTTCGAACTCTCAGACTCAGATGATACTCTCACCTCAGCCTCCTTGATAGCTGGGACTATAGGCACACACCACCATGCCTGGCTAATTAAAAAAAAGTTGTTTGTAGAGATGAGGGTGTCACTATGTTGCTCAGGCTGGTCTGGAACTCCTGGACTCCAGCAATCCTCCTGCCTCAGCCTCTCAATGTGATGGGATTACAGGCATGAGCCACTGTGCCTGGCCTCGGCAAGCTTTGAAGGCAGCCAGAATAGGAAATCCCTGGACCCAAGGAAGGAGGACCCAGAGTGTGGCCACCTTATCCTATGAAGAGCCCTGGAAGCAGGCAGGGATGCTTAGCCTGGAGTCCAAGAGAACCAGGCAGGAGGATGGCCCTGGGAGGATGAGGGTCCCAGAGAAAGGTTGACTTCTCAGCTCCTAATGCACTTTTGAAATTACGCAGTTGTAGGACTATGACGGGTTGTTTTCCCATTTATTCTCCACTCGATATAGAAAAGAGACTTAAAAAAGTGAGGGTGACCTTTGCAAATAAGTTTAAGTATCTGCTATGCACCATGTACTGGTATAATGCCTGCAACATTTATGATGTAAGGAACAAATTGTTCTGTATGATGCAGAATCATATTATCAATCCAGCAGGTGCAAACCCCTCAGCATTCACAGAAATTGGGAAAGGAAGCGGCACGACTCCTTTCCAGAGTCAGAGTAATACCTGTGACACTTTTGTCCTTCTCAGGGCTCTGGGGCTTTAGTTATCTCAGTTGATCAGTGGCCCCCAATCTCCTAGCACTCCTGTGGGCCAGGGCTTCTGAGGCCTTAGCAAGTTCATGCCAATATGCTGGTCATTTCTGATTCACTTTCAAAATAAGTTGTGGATAGATCCTAGGATTCCCAGACTTGAACTCTGAAGCCCGGGGTTTCAGTCCCCAGCTCTGCCACTTATAAACTGTGTCTCCTTGGGCCAAGTATTTAATCTTTCCAAATCCCAGTTTATTTTTATATAAAATGGTCACAATGATCCCCAGGACACTGTTAGGTAAGAATAAGATAATTTTAATTCATAGTTTGACAAACATTTTCTCAAAAAGGCTAGAGAGGAAATATTTTAGGCTTTGTGGGCTATATGTGCTCAGCCTTAATTATTCAACTCTGCCATTGTAGTGCTAAAGCAGCCATAGCCAACACACACATGAATGGGTATGGCTGTACCAATAACACTTTATACAGCCAGTGACCTTCATTTGCTAATCCCCAAATTAATGCATGTAAAGCACTTAGCAGAAGGCCTGGCACAAGGTAAGTCATGAATAAATAGTGCCACCACTGTCATTAGTTTTTTTGTTTGTTTGTTTGTTTTGTTTTGAGACAGAGTCTCACTCCGTTGCCCAGGCTGGAGTGCAGTGGCTCCATCTTGGCTCACTGCAACCTCTACCTCCCAGTTTCCAGCAATTCTCCTTCTTCAGCCTCTGATTAGCTGGGATTACAGGTACCCACCACCACACCTGGCTAATTTTTGTATTTTTTATAGAGACGGGGTTTCACCATGTTGGCCAAGCTGATCTTGAACTCCTGACCTCAAGTGATCCATCAGGCTCGGCCTCCCAAAGGGCTGGGATTGTAGGCATGACCCACCATGCCTGGCCTATCATTAGTGTTATTAGTAGTTTAGTAGTTTTACTACTATTTATCTTTGGGCATAATTAAGTTCAGCATCTAGGTCCCAGCTGTAAAGATGTGTGTGAGGGGTAGAATTCCAGGAGACCCTGGTGGGTCACACAAATACCAGCCCACAGCTATCCAGTGACCTTATAGAGAGATCTGATCTTCCAGAATTACTGGGAAGATAAAAATGGTGTGAGCTGAATAATACAAACCATTTGTCACCTAAATTCTTTACCTGTATCTGGCAGAGAAAACCTGTCACCATTAGAAGGGCCTTAATTGGAAGCAATACCCTAAGATAATGACCATTTTTTTGGTTTGAGCAGGACTGGAATCCTCCCTTTGACCTCTCGAAGTCACACCGTGGTGGGTGGAGGGAAGTGGGACTGCCTCTGTCACCGACCCATGGTGTAGTTCTTGCCCTCTGGCTCCCTCTTCTCCAACTTCCAGAACATTCTCTAGGACATTTTCTCCTTGGCTTTCAGAATCCCTGTTTGCCTTTTTATGCCAGAACAGGGACTGGAGGCTTCAATGAAGAGGGGCAAAAAAAAAAAAAAAAAAATTCCCACAAGATGCCAGCATGATGGTATCATTAGCTGAGAATTAAAATGCGGCTGCCCCAGGTAAAAGTGAGGGTGCCTTCCTTGGAGGCCACAGTCAGGTTCCAAACAGAAGGCCTTAGAAGAAAAATAGCTAACCTTCTATCATGGCCCCACAGATGCTGATTTATATAGATAAAGCCTTAGTAAAGAACATTATCATCCAACAAGGATGCTGGAAAACTGCCCAGAAAGCAATTCCTGGATGAGTAACCACAGATCCTGCAATAATGATGGACCCATTTTCTCAAAGATTCCAGAGCTCTTGGCTTGTTTACTTTTTCTTTCCTTCCTTCCTGCCTGCCTGCCTGCCTGCCTGCCTACCTTACTGCTTTCCTTCTTTCCTCCCTCCCTCCCTCCCTTTCTCTCTTTCTCTCTTTCTCTCTCTTTTGTTTTTTAACAGAGTCTCACTCTGTCTCCCAAGCTGGAGTGCAGTGGTGCAATCACAGCTCACTGGAGCTTTGACCTCCTGGTCTCAAACGACCCTCCCATCTCAGCCTCCTTAGTGGCTGGGACTACAGGTGCAGGCCAACATGCCCGGCTAATTTTTTTATTTTTGTAGAGATTGGGTCTCCCTAGGTTTCCTAGGCTGGTCTTGCACTCTTGGGCTCAAGCCATCCTCCTGCCTCAGCCTCCCAAAGTGCTGGGATTAGGTGTGAGCCACTGTGTCTGGCCCCAGAACCACCCTCTTGCAACCTGAGAAAGACCCTGGCCCAGCCCTAATAGTGTGTCTGAAAAAGTGTCCTTGGGCTCTGGCAAAAAAAAAAAAAAATCCAAACAATTACTAATGGTATTCTCCTCCTCTTCCTTTTAATAAGTTAGGTAACTGAGGCTCAAAGCAGTTAAGGGAGTTACTGATAAGTGGCAAAGCTGGGATGGATTTTTGCTGATAAGCAGCAAAGCTGGGCTTCAAGTCCAATTTTGCCTGCAGAGCCCTGCTCTCTCTGTGGCACCTGCTGCATTTCTACCACCTTCCCTGAGCAGAGCACGGGGCAGTCATAGCTGCTTTTGCAGCAGTATACCGTCTGCATTTTTAAAGGATATTACTGCAAATATACTGAGTATATTTCCTTATAATACTCTTTCTTCCTCTGTTCAGAGCAGTTAACTTTGCCTCATTATTATTTCATTGGGCTGAGCTTTAGTGAAACACAGCCTTTAATTTGTTTATTTAACATTCCTGGTCTGCACTTGCTGATAGGGTATAACTGATTAATTAATTAACTGTAGCCTGTCACAGCTCATGCTAGATCATGACAATATTTCAGACACTAATGGGAACTCAGGCAGAGGCGGGTGATAATGGACATGTGTCACCAAGCCCAGGCCTGAGCATAAGGCAGGGGTGGGGGCAAGCTGACATCCCCCAGAGCTGTCCAGCAGAGGGTCTGAGGCTACTCAGGCCTGGCTGGTGCAGGAAGTAGGCTAGCAGCCTCAGCCACACAGAATCCAGAATGAGTGTTACTGCCTAGTCCAGGCAACTGCTGAGCTTGGTAGACGCTGTCAGTGGGGAAGCCAGCTTGTCCTGGCCTCTTCTGCCTGTGTTTGCACCATCTGTGTGAGCCATGATGATTGACGAAATCATTGGTTATTGGTGAGCAACTCAATCTTTAGCTCCTTCTCTCTCCTCCCAGGAGGTTGAACGGGAGAGGCTGGAGCTGAAAATTCCAACCCTGTAATGACTTGGTTGGTTCCCCTGACAACCAGCCCTGAATCCTGAGACTATCCAGGAGCCCCCAGCCACTGTCATGTCATTGGCATATAAAAAGACACCTATCACTTTGGAGATCTCAAGAAACTTAGGAGCTGTGTGCGCCAGGAAAGAGGGGCAGAGACTAAATATATCCATTTCTTACGTCATGGTGAGCCATGGCGATGAAACACAAAGGCTTTGGAACTATTGGGACCTTACTTTGTGGCCTGGTTGTCTGAGCTCTGGGACCAGATAAAAGTATAAACACCTCTCGACTTCAGTTTCCACAACTAGGAAAGTGGGAATGGTCACACCTGACTTTCAAAAGTTGTTTTGCCAAACAAAGAGCAAAGGTAGGTATTTGTGGCACAGGAGGCATGTGACAAGGGCTGAAAACACAGCAATAATTATTATTACTAAAGTCAAGGGGATGCTTAGGAAGCAGGTGATGAGCACGCCGTCCCCAGAGGAACTCAGCTGAGTGGATGCCCCTCCCTGTCCCTGCTTAATCAGGGGTTTTGGAGGCAGTGAAGGAGGGGGATGTGATGACCTATAAGGTCCCACCTTGCTTGGATGTTCTTGGGGCTGAGGGCCAAAATGGATGCCAACCTGAGTTAGTTGTCCCCCTACATGGTCATGTTGTTATTTTGAATTTATGTATGTATCTATTATTATTATTATTATTACTATTTAGAGACAGAGTCTCACTCTGTCACCCTGACTGGAGTGCAGTGGCATGACCATAGCTCACTGTAACCTCAAACTTCTGTGCTCAAGGAATTCTTCCACCTCAGCCTCTTGAGTAGCTGAGCACACCTGGCTGAGTTTATTTTTGTTTTTTTTTTTGATAATTCTGATCCTTAGGACTATATCTGGAAAAGAATTGGACCTTGATGAAAAAAAGAAGAATAAGACCTTAATTTTTGGTCCACTCTGGACCAGAGTGACAAGTGAGGATGCTGAACTAGAAGTCAGGAGGTCTGAGCTCGCTCCTGGGTTTGCCTCCCATGCAGGAGTGTTCTTGCCCAACAGATTCATTTAACCGTTAAGTACCTACTATGTGCTTGTTGCTGAGCTGGGCCCTATCATATAGCACTAAGCATTACCATCCGTGCCCTAAGAGAACTTGTCTTTTGTGAGTTTGTGAGTGCCCTCTTGTAGACATGAGCCTGCAGCTACAGGTGCACAGAGAAGGGAGACATGGACTTTGCCTGGAGAGATGGAGGGCACTCCATGGGGAGGTGGCACAAATTGATTTTAAAGGGTGAGCAGAAATTTTCTAGAAAACAAAAAAGGGGAAGGACATTTCTCTGTGAAGGAATAACAAAAGCAAAGGCTCAAAGGGGCGAGCAGGGAGGAAGAGGTGGGGCTCAAGGCAAAGAGGTCTCATAGAGAATCCTGCTCTTTGCTGCTGTGTAAGTTTTTTTGGCCATTTGTTAGCATGACAGCATTTTTAACTGTGTGTTCCAGGCCTGGTTTCTCCCTGTGTCTAAAATCATGTGTGGGTGGTTCTGATGCTTGCTGCGTCCCATGAGGACAAAACACAATATGGAGAAAGGAGGAGATCTTGTTTAGAATTGGGCAAGCTCACTCCTCACTGGGGATTCCTCCTCGTTTCTCTCCCTAAGGATACTGGTCTTCAAACTCCAGGACATCTCAAAGAATGTCCCAAACATCAATGACCATAGTTCTCTCCTAGGCTTACCCATGACTTGTACACCATCTATCTCTGTGCAACACTTTTAGTTGTATTGTGGGGCTTTGGTTATCACTGTCTTTCTGCAAAACTGGTCCAGAAGTTCCAGGAAAAGATTTCCAAATATGGGTGTGTCTAAAATGGTCCTAGCCTGAGTGGATTTGCCTAGGACAGGCAGGAGCTTTCAGGAGCTCCATCCATTCATCCTAGCAAATGGTATAAACAAAGTGACCCACAGCTGGAACCCAGGTGCTTTCCTCCTGGTTAAGATGGAGGCTCTGCCTTCCTCCAGCAATGGGATCTGAAGGGATAAAGGCCTTTCTGTCATTGTCCATCCATGCATTGGCCCTAGACCCATGGTCACAGGATTCAGGTTTTTCCCACCATGCTCTCCACCACTGGCCCCTCTTGAACATGACAGCAACCAATATTCATTTATTCCTGAATGCAACAAATGTTTATGAAAATTCCTGTTATGTTGCAGACTATCTTTTGGCATCAGGAACACAGTTGTTGCCCCTGCCTTCATGAGGCTTATTCATATTCCATTCTCTCCTGGTTTCTCCCCCAAGTACACATACTGCTTTCTTCTGTCTCTCTGCAAACTTCCCACAGTGTCTGACCAGGCTGGTGGATCTTTTTTCTCATTTGTCTTAAAAAGTACCTGCCATGTGCCAGGTATGCCATTTCCTTTAGTTTTCACCCTAAGCCTGCAAGAAGGGAATTACTATGTGACTTTATGGGAAATGAAGTGTTCGAGAGGTGGCATAACCTCTGTAAAGCCAGAGAGTGTGAGAGTAAGTACTTGAACCCTAGAATTATACTCTAAGTCCCTGGTCCAGTCTACCTAACATGCCCAACCCATCCCTGCTGTGGTCTAGTACTGCTGCCAAAGAAATGACTGTGAGCTAGTGTGCTCTGCTGGGTCATTTCTCTCAGGTTTGGGAGAAATGAAGGGTCTTGTTGCAAAATTGTATTTAGTGATCCTGTAATTACCTTCACCCTTGGAAAGAGAATAATGCCAAGATGAGACAGATTTTTCCAGGGCATGGGTTCCTCCTTGGACCCGGCCCCAGCTACGCAGTATGTTGTGTCTGGCTAGGACACACCAGGCCAGCTTCAGATCAAAGCCCAACCCTGCGGGAACACTGGCTTCTCCTAGCGGCCTGCTTTGTTTGTGGGCACAGTACCTGGCACCAGGTCATTCTATAATAAATATCTGTTGAAGAGTGAATAAAAATGAATGAATAAACTATTTAAATTTTTGTTTTATCACTTTTTACATGGAGGGGCCTTGGGCAAATAACTTTATTTCCTTGAGTCTGAGATTTGTCAGCTACAAAGTGACATATGTACTACACAAAGTTGTTGTGAAGATTAAATGAAATGTGAAAGTACCCAGTTTGGTTCCTAGTATAATGTAGGTACTAAGTGCAGCTTCCTAAAGTCAGGTTCTTGTAGATCTGGACAAAGTCCTTTAGATTAGTTCTGTGCTCATCGGTTCACAGGTGTCTGATCCTGTTTGTTTAGCTGTGCTGAAAATGGAGAAATGCAGATGCAACCAGGTGTTCCTGCCACGCCGGCAACTCTGGAAACGTGTGCCTTGTCTGTTCTCAGTCTTTCCATCCAGAAAATGGAGACATGGGCCTTTTATCTAGAGAGCTCCACAGGCAGCATGGTAACCCATGGCACCACTCAAGACCCTGGGAAGAATGAGCAAAGTTTGTTTTCAGTGTGCTGGACAGGAGGAAGATGGAAGTGAGAAGGGATTAATTGTATTACCTGTTTATCTCTAAGATTTGACCTATGAATGTTTCTGTTCAAACAATGGTGTTTAGCAATGCTCAGCTAGGCATAAAACTCCATCTGCTCCTTGGGTTTTCAGTGGACAGAACCTGGTGGGGAGGGGAGAATCACCTTTCAGCCTCACAAATGTGCTTTGCTTTTTTGCTACTTTGAATAGTTTACCTTGCAGAAACACCAGTGATGGCTCAAGGACCAAATAATTTGTCTTCTGTTTTTTAATGGAAGAGTAGTGAGGCATTTCTTGCAAAACATTTCTGGATAGAAACTTGAGTAGGGACAGAGTGGATCCTAAAGATGATAATAATTTTTAAAAATCATTGCTGTATTGGAGGAAAAGTAGCTGATTTGCTTTGGGGCTGCTGCACTAAGGTGAAATATGAAAAGGAACAAATTTTTAAAGTAGGATCAACTCAAAGCATCTAAGTAGCGAAGACTTTGCGCTGATCTACACTGGGAAAGATATTCTGGAAGGAGTGGAAGTGGCAATGGGAAAGTAAAGGATAACTGAGATGGAATCATCCTTCAGGAGCTCAAGGTCAGCTGAGAGAGACCCATCATGGACAAAATAGAAATACCAGTTGACATGAAATGACCAAAACTGACCTGCACAAGAGGAAGGACAAGAAGTCAAAAGGGCTCCTCAGGGAGGCAGGAGAGGTACTTCCTAGGGGCAGCATGGGTTTTGATAGAGAAAAAAGATACAAACATTTGTAGGGGCATGAAAATCTTGTTTTGGCATGAAAGGCACTATTCAGAGAGGGGTCTGCTCATGGGGACTGGTGGGCTTACAGTCGGACTTGCTCAGGGGTCAGCAGGGTAGAAAGTCCCAGACTCCAGTTTTTTGCTTTGTCAATTAGTAGCTGGGTCATCTGGGGTTAGTTGCTCTCCCTTTCAGGACATCAGTGTCCTACTTAAAACTTGAATCTCACATCTAATTAAAGACCTGCAGTGGTAAAGTGAGTGTGAAGACTGGCCCTGGCTCAACAAATGCTCTCCTCCCTCTTTCTTCTGAAATGTCTGAAAATCAATTCCACCTGGCCAAAGGCCAATGAATAAGATGAGAAACTTTCCAGAGCCCTCAGCCACTGGGTATGACTGGCCAGTGTTACCTGCCTCCTTCCCCCAGAGGGATGCCTGGGAGTCTTCAGGAGAGGATGATAGCATGAGATGCTGTGGCCACAGCATCCTGTGCATGCAGCACCCCGCCATACTGGAAAATGAGCTAAATGGGTCTTGTCTTCCTGTAACCTTTGAACTGAGATCTGACACCCTGCCGTGGAGTGACGGATGTGCTGAAACTGCTCCTATTGTAAAAATGTTTTTATAAATGACAAGCTTCTGCAGAAACATACAGTGGTAGGCAGAATAATGGCTCCCAAAGATGTCCATGTCTTAAACTCTGGAACTTGCAAATCCCTTACCTTTCATGGAAAAAGGAAGATAAAAATTGTGGATGGAATTAAAGCTGCTAATCAGCTGTCCTTAAGAAAGGGAGGTTATCCTGAATTATTTGGGTGGGCCCAGTGTAATCTCAGAGTCCTTCAAAGGGGAAGAGACCACAGACACTGGGTAGTAAAGCAGCATGAGAAAGACTTGGCTGACCTTGCTGCTGTGAAGATGGAGGAAGGGGTCATGAGTGGAGGAATGGAACGTGGGTGGCCTCTAGAAGCTGGAAAACACAAGGAAACAAATTCTCCCTTATAGCCTCCAGAAAAAAACCCAGCCCTTCTGACCCATGTGATTTTAGCCCAGTGAGACTCATGTTGAGCTTCTGACCTATTGAACTGTAAGATGATACATTTGTGTTATTTGAAGTTACCAAGTTTAGCATAATTTGGTATAGTAGTAATAGAAAACCAATATCCCTACCCTTTACCCCTAATTCTCCTTGAATTCCAATAGGCCATGTGGTTCATGCACTGACTCATTCACTCATGCCTACGTATATTTATTCATGTATTTTGTACCATAGGTTCCTAATTTTTAAATAGAAATTAATAATATTAAAACGAAATTTCATAGGATTGAATTAAACAAAACAAAAAAGGCCTTAGTGTATTGACAGGCAATGTACAAGCCCGTAAGTATTCACTGTTTCTATTTTTATTTTTTGGGTTATTTAGGCAGCAAACATCTTCCTGGCACTAGGCTTGTGCCAGCTCCATCTGAGCTCAGACATGGTTCTTGGATAGGAGAAGGAGAGGTGAGAAATGAAAGATGTTTTCTCCTAAACCCCACTCAGTACCTTCTGCTTATGTCTCATTGGCCACCCCTCTCTGCAAGGCAGGCTGGTAGACATCATTGTTCAGCTGGGCTCATGGCAGCCTCCAAATTAAGTCAGGGTTCTGCTTCTAGGAAGAAAGGGAGCTGATATTTTAGTAAGGAGTCACCCACAGCTGGATAAGGCTTTGGAACCAAAAGAAGGAAGTTAGAGAGAAAGGGAAAGAACAATTTAGGAAGTACCATTATGTACCCTATTTGTATATTGTTCCATTTACCTTCACAGCCACCATACGAGGTCAGTAGTCTTGTTCTCATTTCACTTTGATAAAACAGGGACCCAAGATCACACTTGGGTAGGATAGGAGGCAGAGGTGAAATTGAACCACCGGACATTGGATGATGAGTCCATGCCCCATCCTTCCACCGCTGCCTCATCTTGAATGTGTGGGGGGCTGCAGACCAACCCAGCAGATAGAAAATCCCACTTCTCTCTGTTTTTCTACTCTCCAGCTTGACTGCAAGAAGTTGTGTTTAACCCGACAAGACATAAACTGTTTTCCTCTGGCCTCTTTACTTCTTCCCTTTCAGAGCTGTGGGAACAATGTTGCCCTCAGCCCTCACACTATCCTGGTACCTGGGCAAGTCCACCCAACAGGAAGCATCTCGTGCAGAGCAAGTGAAAACACAGCAGGCTCTGCTGGAGCAAGTCTTTAGAAAGAAAAGCCCTCTCCATTTTTGGTTCTTAAGAAACCACATGCCTTGCTAACTTTTACTTTGCAGCTTCTCCAGGATACGGGGGAGCTACCCCCAGTGCTGCCTGGCATGACCCTATTTGCTTTTGCCAGATCTTTCTTGCATCACTGATGCCCATTGAGCTTTTCTGTTCACACTTCAAGACAACCTTTTGCTTCCCGAGTGCTCCCTGGACAGCTGACCCCATCTTGCTTGAGCAAATTGTCATGGAAAAACCCTTCAGGTGGCTGAGACACAGGCAAGAGGATCCCCACTGGTGAGTCCACCTGTCTGAGCCAAGATCTGTCATCAGTTGACCTAATTGAAATTGAGGCACATTAACAATTAGACAAACAACGGGCCGGCAAGTAAAATGGGGCCTTTAGCTATCATTGAGAAATAGCCAAATAAAAACTGGTTCAGTGATTAGGCTCCGTATCTGAGGCAAAATCTCTTACAGACAGTTGATGCCCAAGGGTGACTGATGACAGAGAAAAGCCACTGTGTGTATCTCTGGGACCACATAAGGAGGCACAGGCAAGAACTTTATAATGCCTTTTTCCTAACTCGCTGCAGGAATGCAATTTGGGGCTGAACTGCAAGAACTTTAACCAAAGCACTGGCGATGCACCTCTGACTTTGCAACTATAAGAATCTTTCATCCAAACAGCTGTTTTACTAAACATGCACATCAAAAATTTTACTCACAAGTAAAACCGGCATCCCAAACCGTCCTCTCCAATCAGCCTGTGTTCACAACCACAGGATGGCCATGATGATTAGCTGAAATGGCTGTGTGTAGTATGCACCGCAGAAATGCAAAATTTCTCATGCCCTAATGTCCTTGACCTGTCAACATTGCCTATATGAGAATAGTTAGGTGGTCTGCAGTGTTTCCTGACACTTTCTCTGCACGTTTATTTTCCATGTAGCTGGAGTAGAACCCAAAAGAAGAGAATGGACAAAACAAAGTTGACTTGATTAAGTATTTACTATGAGTCAGGGATTGTGCAAAGGGCTTTGTAATCACGGTCTGATTACTTCCTTAAAGCAATGCCATTATATCAAATTTACAGATTAAAAAACTAAGGCTTGTGGAGATTAACAGCCAGCAGCTCATACATTTAGAACTAGGACTCAACCCAGATCTGCTTAACTATGAAGGAAATCCATGTCATTTTTACTAAATCAGTGAGAAACCTCTAATAATCTACATGTTCACCTGTATAAATCTTGAAAAATGGATGTTTCTTGTTATGCCTTGGAGGCAATACAAAAACCTACCATGCCTTACAAACTCTCTGATAAATATTAAGTTATGTTTGATTAAAATTTTTAAAAAAAAAACCGGTTTCCATGTTTCAATGTTGAAAACTATGCAATATCTGGTGCCTTCCAGTTAAATAGAACATTCAATTAATCAGGACATCAAGTTCCTGAGCATTCCAGACAAAAAAGTTTTCTTTACAAATATGTAATAAATACAATACGGAGAAGAACTCACAGACTGTGTTTTGAGAAACTCTTTGGAAGTAGTGGGGCTATACCAAATAATGGATGACAATTGACTTCTTTGCTCGTTTCTGTCCAATTTCCATCACCTGTCTGGGAAATTGGGAGTGGAATGAAGGAGGATCACAGTCTCTGCTTCATTTTTGCCCTTTATGTGTCTGCTGCCTTGATGTGTGGGAGAGGAGGTGGCCCAAGATCCACAAGTCATGGTGGTAATAGAATGTGCTCCAGCCCTCTGGTACCTTTCACTCTTACACTGGTTGTCCTGCCTGGCAAAGAGAAGACTTGAGTTAATTGGCCCATGACCTTCTCTTGGTTGTATCTATTATCTACTGCAGATCCCTCCTTTCTCAAGAGGGGACAGTGAAGGAACCAAATGCGCATGCGTTATTTCATTTCCTCAACACAAATCCCATGGAGTAGGAGTCATTTCACCCAAGTTATAGATAAAGACACTGAGGCTCCAGAAATTTAAGTGACATGTCAATAGCAATATAGCAAGTGAGCAGCAGAGAGGAGCTTTAAATCCAGACATTTCATGCTCCAACAGAAAATAGAGTCTCATAAGAGCCTACAGGAGGCTATAATAGGTAGCACTGGTGTGGACCTCCCTTAAAAGAACTGCCCTGGTGAGCAGGGGAGCGATGTCCTGGCTCCACCTATGATCTATGACCTCTGCATCTCTAATAGAAGGAGGCTGTTATTATATCATTCAGAACAGAACTTTATGTATTAAAAAAAAGTGTTCTTTCCCTCAAACTTGATAAATAAGGCAAAGAGGATTGAGTGATTGAATTTTAACAAAATAAACCCCTCAGAAATAAATGAACATTTCATATTGCGCTTCATTTCAGTTTCATGAGCTCCAAAATAGCACTTCAAGTGATTAATGTTGTCTTTATTAACCGTAACTAAGCCTGAGCAAAGCCTCTCTCTTTTCTCTAACTTATTTTTTGCAGGAGATTGAGGGTAGTTCATTTCTAAAAGTAACCCTTTGGAACCTGCTGTAGGTGGCTCAAGGTAGCAGGGGCCGTATAGATTGTGCTGTCAGGCAGACCTGGGCTCCAATCTTGGCCCTGTGACTTTCTGCATGGCCTTGAAAGAACGAGCCTTAGTTCGACATTAGAATATGGGGATATAAATATTAACCTCATAGAACTATGGTAGTCTGCGACGTTGGTGGCTCCAATGAACTGTGCGTCCTGATATTCATGTGCTTTGAAACTGGGCTGTGTCTATGGCTTGCTTTAGTTAATAGGATGTGGTGGAACTTCTAAGAGTGCTGAAGTGCAAGTCCTTCTAAAGCCCTAATTCTCAATGGAGAATGGTTTTTCCCCACAAGGGGACATTTGGCAGTGTTGAGAGACACATTTTTAATATCACAATTGGGGAAGTACTACTGGCATCCAGTGAATGAAGGCCAGGAATATTGCTAAATATTCTACAATGCACAACCTGGTATCTACCACCTCCTCCCTCCAACAAATGAGTATGCAGCCCAAAATTTCAACATCATGGAGGTGAGAAACCCTGTTTTAAATATTAGGCTGGGTCCTGGTCCTAATTCTCCATGTAGGAAAACAGTTTGCAGGAGAGATGGTGTGAAGGGGCTGCCTGTAGGTGACAAGGTCACGTTGAGAGAAAGAGGCCCTGAAACTCCTTGGAGAGAACAACAGAAGCCCAGCCATCCTACTGTCCCAGCTAAGCCCAGCCCATAGCTGTCTCACCAGATGAATGCAGCCAGTAAGTGATCAGCAGCAAGACCTGCAGAAGAACTGTTCAGCTGAGCCCAGCCCAGTTTTCAGAAACGTGAACTGAATTTAAATGTTTGTTGTTGTTGTCTTAAACCAACTTTGGAGTGGTTCATTAGACGTCAGTAGATAACTAAAAGAGCATAGGTTAGAGAAACTGTGAGGTCTCAATAAACATTAGATTCCTTCTGCAGGGAATGCTGTGGTGTATCACTGAGATGCACTCTTCAGGACTGAGGCTCTCATCCCACCAGCAGCTGATAATATTAGCAGCTGACATTTCACAGCTGAGTGCCTTGCTAAGGTTTGCTTTTAGCTGAAGAGAGTTGCCTCACCTAAACTCACAGTCCTTTCCCTGGGGCAGCTGCCTCCAATGACTGGTTCATGTAGTTGAGAAGAAAGGCCCTTGCCTCAAAACAGGACAATAATAAAGAGCCATCCCAGTTCTAGAGTTCCCCAGGGCCGTTGGTGAGTTGGCAACTGTTAAACACCTCTCTCTTTCAGCTCCAGAGTTCTTCAGCACTTCTGGGTCTTCATCTTGAGGGAACTGCCCCAAGAATCTCCTGTATGCAAATCTTATTTCCCAGGGAACCTGACTAGGAATGCTTTCTTCCTCCTTGTCTTCCATCTAGAAGTTTTGGTCTTACGACCCTCAAGACACAAGGTAGTTTGGCCAAGAGCTCTATCCTTGGATGCTCAATCAAGCTGCAGTCTCTTCTCCATCCCTAGCTTTCAGTCTTTGTCAGGTACCAGTTGCCTGGACAATAAAGAAAGAAGCAATAAGTCTTGCCCTAAGCTCAAAGAGAGATTCAGAAATTTAACTGTATCTATGGGAAACTTTTAAATAGAAAAGAAACACAAGGAAACATATTAATCTTTACCAGAAATGCAAGAAGTGTGAATTAAATCCACCTTGAGATACCATTTTTCACTGACTAAATTAGCAGAACAAAGTAAAAATATATTCAAATACACATTGCTGGTGACATTATGGTGAATATTGGGCCCTCTTAATCTGCTGATTTAAATATAAATTTCTTAACATTAGGAGAAAGCAACATGGCAACACAGTGGAAGCCACAAATGTGTTCTTGCCCTTTGGCTCATTAATGGTGTTATGAGAATCTATCTGAATAAATTTGTTTAAGAGAAGATTCAGGATTTAAATTGTGATATCTTAAATTCCACCAGGCTGAAAACCATATATGTAGTGCCCATAAATACGTAGTGGATAACAAAAAGCTGGAGCATAGAACTGGAAGATTGAGAGCTACATATTGCATTAGAAAAGCAGCTGGAATTGAACATTTCTACCGTAGTCTCCCTTGTCCTCGGTTTCACATTCTCTGGTTTCAGTTACCCATGGTCAACCTTGGTCTGGAAATATTAGGAAAATTCCAGAAATGAACAATTCATAAGTTTTAATTTGCACACCATTCTGAGTCGTGTGATGAGAACCACACGAGAACCATGCTGTCCTGCTCTGTCCTGCCCAGGATGTGCATCAGTCCTTTGTCCAGTATATCCACACTCTGGACACCACTGTCCAGTGTATCCGTGCTATAGATGCCACCCACCTGTGGCACATAGGAGCCATTGAGGTAATCAGGCCAACAGCCACCATATCACTTTTACTTAATGTTGGCCCCAAAGTGCAAGAGTAGTGATGTTGGCATATTGTTATACATATTTGATTTTATTATGAGTTAGTGTTAATCTCTTACTGTGCCTAATTTCTAAATTACACTTTTTCCTAGGCCATGTATGTATAGAAAAAAAACATCGTGTAGATATGGTTCAGTACTACCTGTGGTTTCAAGCATCTACTGGGGGTCTTAGAATGTGTGCCCTGCTAATAAGGGGGACTATTCTATCCCGATGCTTCTCAAAGCTTGGCCTTCCAACAACATCCAGATAGCCTGGGGCATTATTAACAAGTGTAATCCTGACCCTGACCTCAAATCTCAGGAAGCCGTTTATGTGAGTTGGGCCTGGGAACCTGCGTTTTAAATACATTCTCCAGGTGTCCTTGTTCTCCCAAGTGTGACTGCCCTATATTGAAACTGTTGCTTTACGCCTTTTTGAGGGGCATAGAATTAGTAGGGATATTATCTTTTCAAATTTGCTATAGTTATTTTGTTATAATGTTTTCACAATTGTTAGGAGGAAAAAAAGTGTAATTTTCCTTGAGCACTACAAAGAAAAGTCATTTTAATTATAGACGTCTTAATAGTCCCCCATTAAGGTGCATAGCTTAACCTCATCTACGTGGGTAGGTTAAGTATCAAGAGAGAAAAGTCTTGCACTAAGTAAAGGACACTCTTATCATTATTAATCTTCCTGGTAATAGATATTTTTAATACATTTAAGGATCTTTTGTTATTAACCATTCCAAAGCCCCCTTGGTTCTGTTTCTGGCACTCTTCTGGCTCCTGACTTGCAGAGGCTGGGATGCCTAGTATACGGCTGGAGCTCTGTCATTGGTTTTAGGGAGAGTTTTTCTGAAGGCTAAAGCAAAGACATTAAATTCCAAAGCTTAAAAATATTGTCCTCTTAATCTGGAGAGAGGAATACACATGTGAGACAAATGCCCACTTCAGGGTGGAACTGGGAAGACAGATGGAAACATTAGATTTTGAGTAGCCCACGGCACCCCCTCCTTGCCTGGTGGAGCCATTAGCACAACTAAAATAGCTGTAATAAAAGTAATGCATATCTGTGTCTTAAGAATTTATTCCAATGACTATTTAACCATGTGCTAGCCTAGTAGACTTCCTGGTCTTTAAAGAAAAAAAATCTTCTGGCTTAGCAAAAATATCTTTAACTCCAAATTCTGTATCAGAGGAATTTTGGAAAGGGAAACTTTTCAAAGGTGAGCTCTTGATGCCAATTTGTGTTCACCTGATAGCCAGCCCAATTACTGATTGGAAGAAGCAAGAGAGAGGATTAGAATGTTGGAATGTGTGCATATTTGTGAATGTGTGCATGCGTACACACACACACCCCCAAAAGCCTCAAATTGGCAAATAATTCATACAGCGAAGAAATATTACAGGGTTGTAGAAGGCACATATTGATGCTGATGAAGCCAAACGAGAGAGGTAGAAATTCCTCTTTTATTCCTTATCATGACTGAAGAAGATGAAACAAAATTCTGTCCTTGGTTTCATGTGAGCTGGGACCAGGTCATGGGGGAACTGAATGACTTTAGTGGCTTTGACTTAAAATGAAGTTGTACAAACCTTGGAGACCAGAGAAGTCTTAAACATTTTGGTTTTCTTAATGAAAGAAATATGTAAAGATTATGAAAGGACATTCCAATTAAGATTGATTCCTAAAATTGAGATTTCACCAAATAGTTTAAGATTAAAAAGAAATGGAAAAAGGTACGCAACTCAATCTCAGATTTTTTTCTTTAAATCTTGCCCTGTTTTATTAGTGTTTAAGTAGTACCTCTAAGTATTGGCAGTTAAGATAATTGTAACTAAATTTTGTAACTGAAAATTACACTTTTACTTTTAAATTAAGCCACGTATTTGATTAAAAAACTCATCTTATTTCTGAATATCTGGTAAAATGTGTGTTTTGCAATTTAGACTATGTATCTCATAAGCAACACCTTGCTACTTATCTGAAAAATCAGAAACTGGAACACCAAAATCAAGTGAGGACAATCATGCTACAATAGTGTTGAACTTTTCAGGTCATTTACATATATGCCTATGCATGTATGTGTGTCTGTCTTTTCTTCCTTATTCTAAGAGAAATCAAGATTCTTTATACATATGGATTCCTATGGTATAGAGTTTTGCAAACATATAATCTGACTGAATATTAATAATATCTGTTAAACCTAGAGGGCTATAAGTATGATTCATTGAATTTGGTTCTGCATTTAGCTATATGTTTGAAATATTTTCCTACTAAAAGCAAATACAGAAGCAGCAACATTACATGGTCCAGGATATATATTAATATGTGGTAGGAGTAAGTATGTGTGTATGTGTGTGTGTGTGTGTGTGTGTGTGTGTGTGTATGTCAGAGGTAGTAGATAGACTGTTCTTTTATAGGGATGAGCAAACATTTCTGTAAAGGGCCAGATAGTGGATATGTTCAGCTTGGTGGGGCATAAGGTGGTCTCTGTTGCATCTACCCAACTCTGCCATTATAGCATGAAAGCAGCCCTAGACAATATATTAAAGACTGGGTGTGGCTGTGTTCCAATAAAACTTTATTTAGAAACACAGGTGGTGGGCCAGAGTTGGTCCTTAGTTTGCCAGTCCCTGGTTTAGAGAGTAAATCAGGTAGTGTATCATTAGAATTACTTTTTCACACTCAGCATTTTGCCTATGGAGACGTGAGACCCAGAAAGGTAAAGTGACTTGCCCGAAGGCACACAGCAAAGCCAGGGCCAGAGTCCATATTTCCATGATGTCCCTTGATCCCCTTAACACAGAGTAGAAGCCAAAGTGACGGCTCACTCCCCAGGAAGAGGGAAGGGCGCCACAAGAGAGAATGAAGGCCGTCTCCTCCTGACAGTATTCAGGGTGTGCCTGTGTTTTGCCCATGGTTTCTTGTTTGGTTGGTTTTTAATGGCAGAAGAACCACCAAGCAGGGAGGCTCTTGGATCTGCCACTCCACTTAGCTCTGTAGCCTTGAAGCAAATCATTTCTCTACCCTGAGCTTCATTTTCTTTAATCTGTAAAATGAGGGCTTTAACTTGATAATCTGAACTCCATTTTGTTCTCAAATTTTATGATTCTTTTAGTGTATTTCTTCCAGTTCAGCATTTTCCCTATCAATTCACATTGATTCACTGGTGGGCTAAAACTTAGCCAGGTCTTGGGTGCAGAGAGGCCTGAAGTTGGTGGCCCTGGATGCAGAGAGGCCTGAAGTTCATAGCCCCATCTGAGTGCTGTATGCCAGGTCACAGATTTCTGTGCTTACCAGGACACCCACTACTACCACCTTTCTGGAGCATCCCAGGAACTCTGATGACCTCATTGTTGCTTGGGCCCAGAGTTGATTACCATAATAAAGATACCTACCTGCTCACAAAGCCTTTCTGTTTTTGGCTCTGAACTGCTGAGCTGGGTGTTTTACCAACTCACTGGTCTTGCTCATAGATTTATCTGTCCCTTTAGAATCCCTGCCTCTCACTGAACTTCTGCAGAGTAAGTGTTTTTATAAGAAACCAAACCATGCCCTGGTTTCAACATATGCAAAGCAAGGCAGCATGAGGCCCTCCTGTGGAGTTATTCTGGGTGAATGTATTACTGCCATCCTTTGGTACATTTCTTCCAAGGGGACTTAACATTGTCCTTTCCTCTACTCCAGGACCTCCTCCGTTTTAGTTCAATTTTATCCCTAGAAAATGTGGTGTAGGAAACAGAGCACCGGACTCAGTTGAGAGACCTGGACTCAAATCCTGATGCGCAGCCCTTTAACCTTTCTCCCAGCTTCCCAACTGAACACTAGAGAGGGCAGCCTCTGCCCTATCTTCCACAGCCCATTGCAACAGATCTGAGCTCTGGTTTTGCATGGGAATAAGCAGGGATGTAAAAAAAAAAATTCAGACTCCTGAGCTCCTCCCCAGATCCATTGAACCAGAGCCTCAGGGGTTGGTGCCCAGGCACTGAATGTTACTAAATGCTCCCCACGTAATTTTAGTGAGCCACGAGGCTCAAGAGTCACAAGATGTAATAGACTAAATGAGATCATCAGTATGAATGCACCTTTAAAAAGGGCCATATCAATGTGTTGTCCTATTATTTTTGTTGGTATTTCTATTTAAAAGAAAAATATCAAAATTCTGTACAAATAAATCCCAAGTAAAATAAAAAAACAGGAGAACAAAATCGAGCAGCCTATTCTCCAGCACATTTTGGTTCTTTGAGGTTTCCCTTGAGATATACAACCTTCCTAGATTGAAATGAGGGTCCAGGCGGGATGCAGTGGCTCATGCCTATAATCCCAGCACTTTGGGAGGCCAGGGTGAGAGGATTGCTTGAATCCAGGAGTTCAAAACCAGCCTGTGCAACATAGTGAGACCTTGTCTCTACAAATAAGAAACAAAATTAGCTGAGCATGGTGGTGCATGCCTATAGCCCCAGCTACTTGTGAGGCTGAGGAGAGAAGATCAATTGAGCCCAGGGAAGTTGAGGCTGCAGTGAGCCAAGATCATAGCACTGCACTCCAGCCTGAGTGACAGAGCAAGACCCTGTCTCAAAAAAAAAAAAAAAAAAGAAAAAGACAAGAAAAGAAATTAGAGTTTGGTAACACCTACCCAATAGCCCAAGGGACTGGATTCAATGTGCTGCCATTTATTTAATCCTGTGGAAACCCTGAGAAATGATGTTGGTGGCCCCATTTTGTAAGGGAAGCATCTAACGCTTGGGGAGGCAAATCACTTTGCAGAAATTCCCATAACTAGGAAGTGGAAGTGATGGGAACAAACATCAGAGTCAAGGGCTCTTTGAATTAGATCTTAGCTGCTCCCTGATCCTACCAGACAAAGCTGAAATCACCATCACTTTAAGTCTCAGATGACAAGTGAATAACCCTAATGATGGCAGTAATATCACATTATCATCTTTCATGTTGTCAACTCTCCAAGATACTTTCTCATCTTTTGTATTTTAGAGGATCATCTCATTGAAATCACAACCTCAGGTAGTGACTAAAAGGCTGTCCTCCGTTTAAAGGTGGGTGGAATTTCAAATGTTTTAATAGGAAATCTCCCAAGGAACGAATGATGTAGACATGTAGCAGGTAGGTTCTTGCTATCCCATTATAACCCTGTCCAGTGCTGAGGAGGAGGCTGGATCTGTGGCTGGTCAAGACCCCACCAGTGGAAACAAATTTACCAAGTGATCTAGCAATTCCACTCCTAGGTATATACCCAAGATAAATAAAAACATTTGTTCATATGGCTTTGCATCCTTACAGCTTAGCTCCCAATTATGAGTGAGAACACACAATGTTTAGTTTTCCATTCCTGAGTTACTTCACATAGAATAATAGTCTTCTGTCCATTCAGGTTGCTGCAAATGTCATTAATTCATTCCTTTTTATGGCTGAGTATTATTCCATTGTATGTATATATACCACAATTTCTTTATCCACTTGTTGATTGATGGACATTTGGGCTGATACAATGGACTTTGGGGACTTTGGGGAAAGGGTGGTGGGGGGTGAGGGGTAAAAGACTACAAATTGGGTTCAGTGCATACTGCTCAGGTGATGCGTGCACCAAAATCTCACAAATCACCACTGAAGAACTTAATCATGTAACCAAATACCACCTGTCTCCAAAAAACTATGGAAATAAAACAATTAAAAAAGAAAAAACCCAAAAACATATGTTCAAAATGCTTGTACATAAAAGTTCATAGCAGCATTATTTACTATAGCCAAAAAGGGTAAACAATACAAATATCCTTCAACAAGTGAATGGTCAAACAAAATGTGGTGTATTTGTACAATGGAATATTATTTGGGCATATAAAGAAATGAAGTACTGATGTATGTTACAACATGGATGAATCTCTAAAAACATTATGCTAACTGAGAAAAACCAGATGCAGAAGACTACATAATATATCATTCAATTTATACAAAGTGTTCAGAAAAGGCAAATCTATAGAGACAGAAAAGAGATCAGTGATTCTCTGCAACTTCCAGAGGATGGGAACAGACATTAATTACAAACGAGCACGATATCTTAAGCTGAGAAATGTTCTAAGATGGAATTGTGATTATTTTTATTTTTATTTTTTGTGAATTTTGAGGGTCCCCCTATAGGGGTATGACAGCAAGGTCATCATGATTCAGAATTCGTCTTCTCCTTTTGTCACCAAGATATTTTGGCAGAACATCCAGAGAAGATCTAGCCCATGAGGGACTGCACCAGAAACCAGATTCAAGAGACTGAAATGTAAACCAAATTCCACCTCATAAATTGCTATAAAGAAACCTACCTTCCCAGGAACAAAAGTGCTCATGCCATCCTATCAGGACCCCCACTTTCTGCACTGAGTATTTGGGAGATGGTTGTTCATCTGTGGCTCACTTTCTGGGTATGGAGGAAGAGCACAGAGTAAGGGATGTTTCACACCAGCCACCCAAGAAGCCTGTGAAAAAACCAGCCTTTTACCAGAGATGGCCCTTTATGGACCACTTAGCTGCTTCCTGGATTCAGTGAGTCTTGACGAGCACACTGCAGGTGAATGACTGCCAAGTCTGTTTCCTTCCTTCCCCCTTCACCATGCTGCATTCAGACAACCTGCCTTCTGTTTGAGCAGTCTTTCTCCAGCCAGGATACCACGCAATGTTTTAGGTTTCTTTATTCTTATGTACTATGACATTACAGATCTGTCTTGAAATTTTGGTGTGATTATGCTGACCTACCTTCTGAGAGTAAGATGCGACCAGATAGCTGACACTCCCAATACTGGTTCAAAGACCCTGTTCTTTTGGATTCTGAAGATGCTTGCCACTCCTGTGGACAGATGCAGGGTAGAGGCATTATCTTGAACCTCATAAACTTCCTATTCTCTTCAATACAAAGTGAACAAACAGCTGTCTTTTCTTAAAATTTGTTCAGTACTAGAATGCAAGGCGTTCTCCCTTCACATGAAACCCAAATCATTCCAGTTTACTTCTGCTTCTTCCTCCAGGAAATGGATACAAACATGGGATGGACCTTGGTCATCGACGTGCTCCAGATGTCTCAGTCCCAAATGCCTGGGTAAGTGGGCAATTGTAGAGTGGGCCTTCCTCACTTGTAAATGTCACATGAATCCTGTCCCCTCCTTGAACTGCAGGAGCTCAGACTGGATGATGGCTGGGCTGTTTGCATCTGTCCGTACAATTGCTGGGCTTTGGTTGCTCTTTGGAAAAACAATCTACTGACAGGGTTGTCTCACAGCTCTACCCTTAATCCCCACCTTAGCCTGAACCATAGATCTATCATGAATCCTAGTCTTAGACTTGAATGAACACCAATCTACAATGCTATAAGAATACACAGCACTTAGCATGATGGCTGGCACAGTTTTACTTCTAAGATTATTATTTCACCTTTAGCAACTTCCTTTATTTTATCCCAACCCTCATGGTATTAATCCTGTCTTCAGGTTTAATTTTAAAATCACTTCCAAAAAAATAAAAAAAATAAATAAATGAAATCACTTCCATTTGTTGATGCCTAGCGTGTCTCATGTAAGAATTATCTCGCATCTACCTAGCAATCAAATAACGTCCATGATAAATACACACACACACACACACACATATGTATATATGATGGAAGCATAAATATGACGGAGATATAAGACATAAATCATCAACTTCTCCATTTGCTATTTATGTATCTTGTATCATCTACCTACCTATATCTAATCTAGAGTTTTTCAGTGTCAGTATCAGGTGTCAGTACTACTGGCATTTTGAACCGAATAATTCTAGGGGTGGGGGATACCGTCCTGTGTATTTTAGGGTATATAGCAGCATCCTGGGCCTCTATCTACTAGATTTTGGGAGCAATATTCCCCCCCTTCCAAGTTGTGACAATCACAAATATCTCCAAACAATGCCAAATGTCCCTGTGAGGTGGGGAGGGACTGATCTAATTTATCATCTGTCTATTTATTTTTCCTGGATATATGTAAAAATGTTCAGAAAGCACAGAGTAGACACTATTATTCCCATCTTGCAGATGAAGAAACTGAGACTGAGAGTTTTGGTGACTGGCACATGGTTACATAAGTATTAAGAGATGGCACAGAATTGCAAAAGTAGATTTGCTTTATTAAAAAAAATCCATGTTCTTTCTATGATACTAGTCTATTTTAAATAATGCCATATTTTATCCTCAATGCCATCATTCTCCTTTATTCTCAATTTAAAATCATCCTCACACTTAATTCTGACTCTCAAAAAACATATGCCTTCCAGCCAAAACATATGTAAATGTATTTAAACCCCAAACCTTCTTCGTAAAAAAATTTATTTTAGATCCAGAAGCACACATGCAGGTTACATGGATATATTGCACAATGGTGGAGTTTGAGCTTTAAGTACTCATCACTCAAATAGTGACTATTTTATAAAATTCTATCATCCACTCAAGACTTAACCCTATTTCCAATCCCGATTCTTAGTGACACAATTGCTTTCTCAATTTTGTTTCTTATGATCCCAGACCATGAGGATTTAGCTGAGAAGGGGGAGTCCTGAAATGCCAGTTAACCCAGCAGAAGCTGATAAGCTCACTCATAGCCAGGGACATGGTTTCCCAGGTATACAGTTCCATTGTAAAGGAGGCAACGGGTTTCTTCTCCTCTGCCGATCCACTGAGTAAGTATGCATATAGACGCTGGCCTGTCACGAACCCCCTGAAGTTGGGTTATCTGGAAATTCTAATAATAGAATGTATCTATTTGCACTTTCCCGTGATGGGCTGGAACTTATAAATTTAACTTCTGAGAAACCGAGCGCTATGGTCTGAGTGTGTCCCCCAAATTTTGTATATGGAAACTCAACTGCCAGTGTGGTAGCATTAAGAGGGGGGCCTTTAGGAGGCAGTGAAATCATGAGAGCAGAACTCCGAGATAGGAGTAGGGCCCTTCTAAAGGAGACTGAAGGAGTGGGTTCATCTTCTTCTATTTCTTCTGTCACATGAGGACACGGTGCTCAAGGCCCCATCTTGGAAGTGGAGTCCTGGCCCTCACCAGACATGGAATCTGCCAGCACCTTGATCTTCAACTTAGTCATAGAAATAAATAAGACATTTCTATTATTCCATTTTTTCTATTATTATTGTATTAGAAGTCCATTTAAATTATTATAAATTACCCAGTCTTGGGTATTTTGTTAAAGCAGCACATCCAGATTAAGACACTCAACACGTGAAAAAAAGGATTTCTAACTGATCTGCTGACTTCTCAGAATCTGACATTTCGGTTCAGCTTTTACACAGTAACTTTGATTTCTGCTCCAATACCCTGATGTCCATTAGATGGCTGACAGCTTCAGGTCTTCATGTCCAGAATTCAAACAGGGGGAGACATTGTTTTATAGCAATTAACAGTGATGCTTTGAAGGGATGGCAACAAGCTGAAAAAAAATTAATTGAAAATTTAACCTTTAAATAAAAATACTCAGACCTTAGGCTTCCATTTGTAAGCAGCTTATGCTGTCTGTGCACATTCTGTTGTATTATTTAAGTATTTTCTAGACCATTTCTGATTAATACAGCAGTGCTATTTTCCAGTCCAGTCTCCTTAATAAATACATGTGTCAAATATCTGTTTCCTCCCCTGAATGCAAAGACTTTTAATTCCCCTTGTTTGCATGTGCTAACTGGTTGCATAACGAGATTAACAGCTCTGTCTTTTTTTCCTGCTGCAGATTTTATAAGAAAAGCCAGTGGGCTCCCAGACAAAGTTAAAAAGGTACCTTCTTTAATTTTGCATATTGTTAGCTGCAATCCGGTTGCTAATGTTTGTTTTATTTCCATCTGTCAAAAGCAATGCCAAAATACGTTGTGTTTGCCTTGAGTTGGCTCAATTAATCCTCCACTGGAAACAGTTCTGTCATTTCATGTTTGGTTAAGGACCTGATTCAGTAGCTCCCAAACTGAGAGCTCATCTCTGCCAACGGCAGCCAGTATATGTTTTACTACAAATTTATGGGGAATATCCACTTGACAAAGACAAAAGAGAAAGGTGGGGTGGAGCCCTTAGAGGAATGTCGATTTGGGGCCAGCCCCATGTCTGCCTTGGGTATAGATAACACCACCCTGGGCTTGGCCCTGTTGACCTGCTCTTGTGGCACTAAAAGAACAGCTAGGCTGGGCGAGGGGGCTCATGCCTGTAATCCCAGCACTTTGGGAGGCTGAGGTGGGCAGATCACCTGAGGTCAGCAGTTTGAGACCAGCCTGGCCAACATGGTGAAACCCAATCTGTACCAAAAATACAAAATTTAGCCAGCTGTGGTGGTGCATTCCTGTAATCCCAGCTACTCAGGAGGCTGAGGCAGGAGAATCACTTGAACCAGGGAGGTGGAGTTTGTACTGAGCTGAGATCGTGCCATTGCACTCCAGCCTGAGCAACAAGAGCAAAACTCTGTCTCAAAAAACAGACAGACAAACAAACAAACAAACAAACAACTAATGGGTTACCCTGGGTGAGTGACTTTGAAGGGTCTCAGTGTGGGGCAGACCCCAAGAAGTGCAGCCTCCTTGTAAGTCTAATGATGGTGGATTAGTTTCTTAGGGCTGAAATAACAAAATACCACAGACTGGGTGGCTTAAACAACAGATTTATTTTCTTAAAGTACTGGAGGCAGGAAGTTTGAGATCAAGGCTCAAGGCGTCGGCAGCGCTGGTTTCTTCTGAGGCCTCTCCCCTTGGCGTGTAAATGGCTTCCTTCTCCCTGTGTCCTCACATGGTCTTCTTTCTGCACTATCTGTGTCCAGATTTCCTCTTCTTATAGAAACATCAGTCATATTGGATTAGGGCCCAGCCATATGGCCTCATTTTACCTTAATTACCTCTTTAAAGGCCTTATCTCCGAATACAGTTATACTCTGAGGTACTGGGGGTTAGGGCTTCAGCATAAGAATTCTGGGAGGACACAACTCAGCTCATAACAGATGGTAGCCAAAATAACATAATATAGAATAAACGCATAATGAGATACGAAGGGAAAGATCTCAGAACAAAAAATGTAAAAGCGGCCGCTCTGTAGGTTTCCCTATATATGTAACGTCTGATTCTTCTTGCTTCTCCTCTTTTTCTCTTCGAATAAAAGCTCTATTGCCATCTTTATGGAGCTAGCATATTTGGCAGAATATAGGCTTTTGAATTAGTATGTTCTGAGTTCAAATCCTGACTTGACCTCTTATTAGCTGTATGGCTAAGGGCAAGTCATTTAAATTCTGTCTCATGTTCCTCATTCTTACAATGGCATTAGTAACAACTACCCCAGCTGTTTTTGTTTTGTAGGGATCGGACTATATGTGGGAGCCAGTGGCATACGAGAGTTGGATAAATGGAAATGGTCTGTCCTGAATGAAGGCCATAGTGGGTGTGTTGTATACAGAGAAGGTGCAAGTAATAACACAACTGACTTTTACAATGATGTCAGTGATGAAATACTCCTTGTCAGGGCAGGTGGCTCTCACTGCCAGCACCTCCTCCCTTGCATGGACCTACAGAACACACCATATTGTGTTCTCTCTTTCTTTCTGTTTCCCTGTCTCTCTTTCTACCTCTGTCTGTCTCTCTCTTTCTCTCTGTCTTTCTTCCTCTCTCCTCCACTCTCTTTCTCTTCCTGTCTCCTTTCTTTCCCCTCCATCTCTGACGTGCACACACAGTCGCACATACTCACATCTGTATCTTGAATTTAGTCATTCTCAAAAAAGCCTAACCAGAGGTATTTCACATGGTTGCACATCTTTTTTCTTTATTCATTTTTTCCCAGAAATTGCCAGACTTCACATAAATCCTATATGATTGAGAATAATCATCATTTATTGTTGTTTTGGAAGGAGGAGACCTAGTGGTCTCTGGTTAGGGCCTTCCTCTTCGATCCCAAATGTCCTCAATCTCTCCAGCCAGCTCCTAGGGCCAAAAAGCATTCTTACTACGAGTTAGGAATCAAAATGTGCAACAACTAGTAACAGGAAAAGCATGCTTGACTGGGCTCATAGTTTTTATCTTTCCCACTCCTTTCTGAGGTGGTACTCAATCCCTGGCATCTTTATATAAAGTAGCTGCCTATATAACTAAGTAGCTATACTTTATAAGTAACTACTTTATATAAACAGAAGAACAGAAAGTTGGTTAGTTGTGCTAAAAACAAAAACAAGAAGAGCAACAAGAAACAGAACTCTGAATGGCACATTTCCTTTCTCAATGGGAAACATCTGTCTTTATATGTTACCAAAAAGTCTAAACCCTGGGCCTGAATCATTAAACTTTTCCAGAGAAATATTTCACCTTGGGATTTTGCAAAGTAACTTTCTCATTCTAGATCTCCAGTGATGTAAGAAATAGATGATGGTGTATGCATTGTATGAGGTATCATACAGCTACTTAAATGATGGCTTATCATGGCCATGTAATATGGAGATATTTGCAAGCTATATCACATTAAGTGAAAAAAAGATGCAAAATGTTATATGTTATAAACCTCATATTAATATGTTTAAAAAATAAAAAGGCACTCCTAATTATGTCTAATAATGTTTAAAATTTAGCACTCTCATCCCAGAATGCGTACGCAAAGAGGCCTTTTCTGTGAGGTGGGTGGTAGGTCTTTTACCTACTCTCTCCTTGTTGGGTCTCAGAATCCCATTGGTTTAGGCTTGATTCGGGTATCTGTAATTAACAGAACAGGTGGCATGTGAGCTGTGAGTGAAAGGTAGGATCTAATTTGGGATTTAATGAAGGTAATCAAAAGATGGGGTTAGTATGGTTGAACCTAATCTGAAATGACAACTTTACAGAGATTTTTTTAAACAGTTGGCTTACCCATAATTTATGTAACCTTTGAATATTACAAAGCAGAACTATAATGAGAGCCTCAACTTTTTTCTAACTTGGACATGGTAAAATGTTCAGCTTATAGAGGATTGTTTGTTTTTACTTAGGTGGGTGTGTGTTTTTTGTTTTTGTTTTTGCCTGCCAAGTTCTTTCTATACAATTCTGGATGCATATAGATTTGCCCACGATAACAATTCCATGGGTCAGGCCCATGATTGTGAGCTGCAGGATTTTCTAGGTTTCTGTTCCTAGAAATTGTTTAATTTTAAAAATGTGAATGATCGAGTTGTTATAAAGTCATGTTTAGAGGGCATTCTGCTTTCCCCCAACATGTTCCACCACATGTAGCCACCTCTCTGGTTTGCTGTCAGCTGCTCATTCTTATTTCTGTCCCCTGGAATGGTTGGAATGTTTCTTTGATTGCCTTTGGGTGTGGTGCTGTGAAGGGTTTTTGGGAAGAAGTGATTATTTTTCAAAATGGGAAGTTAACAAAGAATAAAAGTAAAAAGTAATGTCTTAGTAGCAGAACTACAAATTCCACTCCTTTTCCAAAGAAGAGGAAGAAGGAAGAAGAAGAAGAAGAAGAAGAAGAAGAAGAAGAAGAAGAAGAAGAAGAAGAAAAGGAAGAAGAAGAAAAGGAGAAGGAAGAAGAAGAAGAGGAGGAGGAGAAGAAGAAGAAGAAGAAGAGGAGCAGCAGCAGGAAGAGGAGGAGGAGGAGGAAGAGGAGGAGGAGGAGGTGGTGGTGGCTAGGCGAGGTGGCTTATGCCTGTAATCCCAGCACTTTGGGAGGCCAAGGCAGGAGGAAGAGCACAGGAGTTTGACACCAGCCTGGACAACATGGTGAGAACCCCATCTCTAGAAAAATAATTTAAAAAAATAGCTGTGTGTGGTGGTGTGCACCTGTAGTCCCAGCTACTTGGGAAGAGGCTTGAACCTGGGAGGTTGAGGCTGCAGTGAGTTGTGATTGTGCTACTGCACTCCAGTCTGAGTTAGAGTGAAATCCCATCTCAAAGAAAAAAAAAAAAAGAAAGAAAAAAGAAAAACAACAGACGACAGAACAATATTTTTCACCCATGAGAGAATGTGGGATGAAAATATGTTCCCCTCTTCATCTCATACCCATACATGCACACACATACACTGTCACACTGTCTCCATCTGTCCCAAAGACTTGGGTTTTATACCAATCATAAAAGTAGTTATTTATTTAAAGCATCTCTTGTTCTTGAAAGGGGCAGTTGACTCCTGCGTCTTGTTCTATCTCACTGACATCCACTCATAGGAAATAAAAGCATGCAGTGAGGGTGGGGAGGACCCCCTGTATCTCCAAGGCCAGAACTCATAACAGGGAGAGGGCTGTGTTGGGGCTGGGACAGGAAGGTCCCTGGAAACACTGCATACAACAAAGGCCATTTCTATGTTAACATTGAGTCATTGGTTTAAAGTGTCAGAGAACCAAACAGATAGATTAGGAGATGATTCCCACCTTGCTCTAGCAGTGCCCGAGCAGAGGCACCTGTTACAACAATTTCATGCGTTATCACCCAGGAGCGTCTATCAAAAAATAGAAGTCAATGGGGGTGACTGGGAAATACTATAGAACAAAAATAAAAACAACATTACACTGAAAATGATTTATTGTATACATTGGGTGTGGGAAGAGCATGTAGAATGCTTGGTAAGATACCAAAAGTTGAGGCCCTAAAACACTGTTTAAAAACCATTTTGAAAACAACAACCACAGCACAGATGGATATAAAAAAATAGATGGAGCTGCCTGGTACAAGAAAAGTTTGCATGGAACTTACTATTCAGCCATAGGAGGCAAAACGCTAACTGTCCACAGTTAAGACAGAAATGATCAGAAAGTTAAATCAAAGCTGAGTATGATAAACTTGAAAACATGTCCCCAGATTCCTGCCTGCCTGCCTGCCTGCCTGCCTGCCTGCCTGCCTGCCTGCCTTCCTTCCTTCCTTCCTTCCTTCCTTCCTTCCTTCCTTCCTTCCTTCCTTCCTTCCTTTCTTCTTTCTCTCCTTCATTCTTTTCTGTCGTACTAAAAGAAATATTTATTGAGCATCAGACATCAGAGGAATACAAAGTAAAAGATGATAAAAGGAATAGAGAGATGGAGAACTGATACAATATACATAAATTGTAGATATTTCTAAAGATTAAAAGACAGCAAGTGAAAGAAAACAATCATCAAGGTATAATTAGATACGATTTTCTGAAGCTGAAAAGATCTAAATATGGAGATCAAAAATTCCTACCGTATTTTAAGAAAAGATAAGGAAAAAAGGATTGACACCTAGAAGAAAGTAGTAAATGCCAGAAAATGGGGCAACTTGTACAGTATTTTCAGGGAAAAGTGTGCAACCCAGGACCATTGTTATCAGCAAAATGGCCACTCGTGGGTAAAGGTTAAAAAAAAAAAAAAAGCAAATAAAGGACACGAAAACAAAATAAAACAAAAAAATACTTAAACTCTTATTTGAGGGAGAAAGAACTTGAATGTGGTCTACATACTACTAGGACTGACTGGGATGAATGACTCAAGAGTGAGGGAAACCATGGTATTAAAAGTGATTTTGAGAAAACAATTGATCTTAAGTCAAAAACTGTAAATACCCTTCCAATTTGAATGCAAATGTCAATATAATTCTCAAGAGATAGTTCTCAATTATGCAGTGCTAATAGAATACAGAACGGGTTTAGACAGAGGCATGAAAAACATAAGCACAATAAATTTCTCATGTTATAAAGGGGATGAGAGTAGACATCAAATCTTGAAAACCAGAGAAAAAGTGATTCAAAGATGTAAAATGAAGCCAAAGTAAAATTTTGAAAAGATTCCTTCCCAACTACTGGGAAAAAATGAGCAAAAGCAAAATGCAGACCAAAATAATAAATACAAATAATAAATAAACAAAATATTTAAGAGAAGAAATAGCAAATTAGTATGCAAAGCAGTTATGAAACAAGATGGCCAAGTCGGTAATAATGTTAGCTAACCCCTGCCTGTCAGTTACTGCATACCAAGAGATTTGCTCTAAGCACCTTATGCACACTCTATTGCTTCATGTAATCTTATTTTACAGATGAGGACATTGAGGTACAGAGATTTTAAGTACATGCAAAGAGCTTAGAGCAGATCTCTTCACATATAGCATTGATACCTGACACCTCCCATGGCACTGTAGACAAGGTCCCTGTCTAAGCCTGCCTTGGCAGAGAGGATAACACCTAAAATCTATAATATGAGTTTCTCCAGTTTTCTGCAATTTTATTCCCTGTACAACACAACTCTGATATCACTCTACTGTTATTTTGAGAGTACAGGAGAAAATGGCAGTGGGTATCTATCAGGTACACATGGAAAAGTACCGATAATATCACTACTGTAAACATCTAGATTTTACCTAGATGTTACCTGTCTTGTTTTACTTGTATTCTGAGTACCAAAACTGACTCTCTAGCCTAGAGGCATGCTGGTTTAGCCAAGGCACATAGCCAGGAGTGAGATGAGGCCAGGGGCTGACAATTCACAGCTCTGCCTCTCCGAGGAAACCACACAGAGATGGTGCAGTGTCTGCCAACAAAAGGTTTCCACTGGGCACTTTTCAGATAATTTTTAAAGATTCTGTGTAATTAATGATATTTCCCAACAATCGAAAAGGCCAAACTTTTCTTATTGTGTTCAACACTACATCTCTACCTCAATGCCATAAATGCCACACAAAATGAAAAGACCAAGTTGAAAAACGGGTTAAAAATATTAACGGGGAAATGAAAGCAGGGCTGGCGAAGTTAGTTCACACAAATTTTACTCCAGACCAAATACTATTAAAGGAGACAAAGAGTGCCACTTTACAATCCACAGTGAAGATAAAATGTCATGAAAATTTATTTGCTGAATGACATAACATCAAAATATATAAAGCTAAAAATGTTAGAAATAAAGTGGGAAATTTATAGAAACACGTTTGCTTTGGGAGAAAGTAACACACCTCTCTTACCCTTGGCAGTTAAAATAGACTAAAATACATAAATATATCATACATAGATACATTTAAATAAAATAATTAATAAGAATGTGACTATTTTAAAATAAAATATGTTCTTTAAGCTTTCATGAAAGATATAAAAATTTTTGCCTTATTCTAGGCCACAAAAATAAGCCCAATAAAGTTTTATTTTTTTCTTCTTTTAAGTATACACTTTATTTTAAAATTTTTATTTATTTTATTTTATTTCAAATAGCGTTTGGGGAACAGGTAGTTTTTGGTTACATAGATAAGTTCTTTAGTGGTGATTTCTGAGATTTTGGCGTACAGGTCACCCGAGCAGTGTATACTATACCCAACATGTAGTCTTCTATCCCTCAGCCCCTCCTACCCTTCCCCCCTTAGTACCCAAAATCCAGGACATAATTTTTATGTGTTTGCATTCTTATAGCTTAGCTTCTATTTATAATTGAGAACGTACAACATTTGATTTACCATTCCTGAGTCACTTCACGTAGAATAATGATCTCCAGTTAAAAAAAAAAAAGAATGGTCTCCAACTCCATCTAAGTTGCTACAAATACTGTTATTTCATTCCTTTTTATGGCTGAGTATATTCCATGGTGTATATATACCACATTTTCTTTATCCGTTTGTTGATTGATGGGCATTTAGGTGGGTTTCATATTTTTACAATTGCAAGTTAGCACAATAAAGTTTTAAATCTTTTAAAATAAAGATTATAAGATAAACTCTTCAAATTTAAGGTCAATTAACTACAAATTAAAAATCTAAGTAAAAACAAATAATAATGAAAATTAAAATTTCTAAATAATTAGAATGATAGGCTCTAAATTACTGGTTATTTAGAAATAAACCTAAGAAAATTTCATCATAAACGTATGTTATACTGACAAAGCTATACTCCTAGGCAAGCACATAACAGTAAGTCAATTCTTTATTAAACAAGAAATAATAATAACATTAAAGTATTCAATCCATTTAAGATACTAGACTGAGACTCCAAAACCAACCTGAGGAACTAGGTAAATGCAAATTATGAAGATAAGAACAGAAATAAATTGAAATAGAAAATAATTAGAAAATGGAATAGATAAATTATTCCAGGAAGTTATGTCCAAACTAACCTCCTCCTCATGTCTCAAAAGTAGATAAAGTAGATCAACTAGATCAACTTCTGGTAATCTAATGAAAAAAAAAAATAGGGAATCACCATTTACCCTTAAGAAAAATGAGAAATAAGAGAGACCAAATAATTCCAGATATACCGACAATTTATAAAGAAGATAATACAGTTACAATGGCCAACTGTAGGTTAATACATTGACAAAATCATTGATAAAGTTAATTATTTAAGGGAGAAATAGAAATAATTGAAATGGATTCAAAACAATGCAAAGCAAAACAACTGATTAATTGAACAGACCAGTAACCACGAAGAAAATTAAAATGTACTGTCTCATATGGCAGGCAATTTCATTGAGAGTTTCTCTTAAACTATTGAAAATCAGATACTTTCTATAATTAATACATTCCTCCAGGTACGTGAAATATGAATAAGTTAGTAATGCCACAGACTATTTATGTCTGATATGCCTTTGAAGATGCAAAAAGACAAACTAGGAAAACAGCATAAAATTAAGAGAAGAGTGTAGGACCTTATGCTGCCAGGTTTATGGAATGGATTGAGAAGCACATTCTCAAAACCAGACAGGCCATATAGCTTAGCAAACCTAGAGGAAAAACAGTCTCTGCATTTAACAAGCACCATCCTTCTTTCTCTTTTCCACATAGGGCTTCATATGCTCATGCATATATACGTGTGCATGAATATATACATTTTCATATTTTGTCTCCATTTTTCTCTCGTGTGCACATGCGTGCGCGTGCGTGCGCACACACACACACACACACACACAACTTTGAGACTGACCTTCACCGTCTAACCTTAACTTGAAGTCCCTATAGTTTCAGCTGATGAGAATAATAGGTAACCATCCACAAACACTGTGAGAAATTCATGAGAAACCCAAGAGTTCCAGAGCCCTACTCACTGCTTGGGTTTCACTTAACTTCCTTATTACTACTTACTTCCAAAGGCATGCAAATAATAACCCAGAGAGATGCAGAAATAAAAGTAATGGCAAAAGTTGTTTTATTCTGGATTATTTTCTTGCATGAAAATAAATGGCAGAGAATCCATTCATTGGAGCAGGAGAAGCTTAAACCCAAGCCCATCGGGTGAAAAACTGTGACCAGTATTCCAGGGAAACTGGATGATGACTAGGGACACTATTTATCCTGGTACTTAGAAAGCACAGGGCTTAGTTTTATTCCTTGTAATTTTGAATGAGTTAAATACATAAATCAATAGCACCAAAATGAGAATCTGTACTTAATAGAAAAACAAAACAAAACAAACCATTGCTCTGGAGATTTAAAGAAAAAATTAAAGTTCTGGAAATTATATTTTCCAAATATAAGACTTCCCACTTGCATATCAAAAACAGCCAGTTTGAAACAAAATCATGATTGGTACAGGAGAGGCAAGAAACTAAGGTGAATGCAGAGATACAAAGAGAGCCTGTTGGGATAAGAACAGAAGATAACAGTTTTCAAAAAGTCATGGTGAAATTTCAGATTTGCATTAGAGGTAACAAAGAATAGAACCAATATCACAGAAACTGGAATTGATATGGGGGGGAATATGATAAAGACATATTGTAATCTTCTATACTTTCTTACTAGAGGATCTGGAACATATTTATTTTATTTTGTTTTGGCAATTGGGGATTCTCCTTTTAATTTCCAATTTTTCACTCTTCTCCAATGTATAGGAAAGCAATATGTTTCTTTGGAAATTTGGAACATATTTATTTTATTTTATTTCTGATAATTTAGGATCCTTGTTTTAATTTCCCATTTTTTACCCTGCTCCAATATATAGGAAAGGAATATATTTCTTTAGAAACTTCTGAGTATATGTAGACTTTTGCTTCTTTGCATAAGTGCTCCAGCCTGCTGCAGTTTTTGAGTCATTCTTAAAAATTCTCTTATTCAACATCCTCTCACCTACTCTCCTAACCCCCATAATTTCTTTCTGAGCTAGGTCTGCCCCTCTTTTTTCCCTTCAAGCTTTACCCACTAAATGTACATCTTCTAGTCAGCTATGCACTAGAAAAGCAACCAACTAATTTTATTTGATGTAGGTGAAAAATAATTGCCAACAGACACTGAATCTTTAAAATGATGCTGCATAAGGTCATGAAGAATTTTTCTTTGAGAGTCAGTTAAGAGACATTATGATCCTCATTTTAACTCCTCCACTGATTTTTCTTGGTTTCTCCATCATGATGCCCTCTCCTTCTGCATAGTAGATTGATTTAGTTATTTAGGTGTTCCTGTGTGTAAAATCATCTTAATGAGTATTGACTGAGGCACATGTTTGCTTGAGAGCTTTGCAGGTGTTCTGTAGAATACCAATATGGTAAGGCCATTGGTTTTCTTTTGGAATGATTCACAAAGATGGGGGTGACTGTTGTTGTAGCAGCCCTGGTAACTAATGTCTCAGTTTGTAGGAATAGTTGGAAGGACTAGATATTAAAGTAGCGATGTGGGAGGAGTTTTCCCTTATCCTCCTCACAGGGCATGGGACAGGGGTGTGGCTGGATTATTGGGTGCCCCGCTGCTCAAACCCCTAGTGGGAGCATGCAGATGGGCAGGTCATGGGGAATGTGGGATGCAACCCCACAGCAGTGTCTACGGTTAAGTGTTTACAGCTCCCAAAGCCTCACTGGGCGTGTGTTACAGTGTGCTCTTTCAGTTTTGCCGTCTGTAAGCGGTTTGTGTAAATCAGTTAAATTAGACCCTCTGCCTTATCGCAAGGACAGAGGGCTTTCTGTACCCGGGGTGCTTGCCCTGGTGTACTGGAAAAACCAGATCACATGTGGGCATGGAGAATGAGTGCAAGGTTTCATCGAATGGTGGAAGTAGCTCTCAGCAGATGGATGGGGAGCCAGAAGGGGGATGGAATGGGAAGGTGGCCTTCCCCTGGAGTCAGGCCGCTCAGCAGCCGGACTCTCCTCTGACCATCCGCAGCCGAATTTACTCGGCATTCATGTTGTTCCACCATCGATGGCCTGCTGGCATCTGTCTGTGTGTTCTTCTGCTGGTGTGTCCCTCTTGATGCCCAGCCACTTGTATGTGTCCACTTAAGGTCTTGGGCTTTATGGGCACAGGGTGGGGGGTATGGTGGGTCCAAAGGCAGCTTTTTGGGTGCAAAAACAGAAATGCTCATCCTCATGTAGGTCCGCAGACACAGGCCTGAGGTTGGAGCCCTCGCCAAGGACCCCACCCTTCTCTACCCAGCACTTCCCTGCCCCCCTCCAATATCAGTAGGATATTTTAAAAAACATTCCTCGAAGCTGAAATGACCCCTCCAACCCAAGTCCTAATTGTTCTTGAATCCGGGGAAAACCTGGGCTTACCGCCTTCCAAGCTTCCTTTCCTTCAGCCAAAAGCAGTTTTAGGGATGCTGGTGGCACATCGCTCTTCAGTTGCTACCATGCCTTGAAATGTAGTTTATATAGAATAGCCACAGTGGGAGGAGGAGTAGGAGGACTTCTGCAGAGGACATGTCGGTTACTGCAGTGGAACAGCCTCCTGAAACCAGGCTGCTTGATTCTGTTTATGTGGGGGACTTCCCAACTGTGTTTCAATCGGCTTGCTCTCTAAAACTGCACAGTGTGGGCTGAGGATCTGCTTGTGGGATGATCACTTGCTCTCTGGCAACCCAAGAATTGGCACATCCGTTTATGGACAGTTTGTTTTTTTTGTAGCTCAAATTCAGATGCATGAGAGTTATATGTTTTAAATAAAATAGCCTGATCTATTGAATAGGAGGAGAGACTGAAGTTGCTCCTGGACTCATGCATTTTATTGCTTTGATTTAGTGGCTTATTGGGTAGTAGGGTATCATTGGGGTCATATCACTGACTTTCTTTGCACAATGAAGAAAGAGGAGAAGGAGGAGGAGGAGGAAAGAGAGGAGAAAAAGAAAGACGAGGAGAAGGAGGGGAGACAGTGCAAGGGGAGGAGGAAAGGGAAGGGGTGGAGAAGTGGGAGGAGGAATAGGAGAGGGATAAGGAGGAGGAGAGGGAGCAGGAGGAGGAAGAGAGGGAGGGAGATGGGGGAAAAAAAAGTACCAAAATACATGCATTACTTCTTTCTTGAGAGAAATTTGGATATAGGATCCACCGTGATTCAGTATCTGCCCTAAGTAAAAGAGAAAAAGCTTTTGTTTTCATGCCTCAGCCAAAGACTGAAGAGAAAATAAAACAAAACAGACAGACACATAAACATAACTAGTTAGTATGTCTCTCTGGGGACTGAGAGATGGAAAGTCAACTTAACTCTGAGCCATAAATCCTGGCCCAAGGGATATCGTGTATGGAGTTCGGATTTTAAATTAGTGGGGAGTTTGGAGAGCTTTGCATTCAACTCCCAACTCCGTGAGAAAGACACATTGAAGAAACCCTTTGACAAATAACTCACTCTTTGCATGAATTTGTCTCAATCTGACACAGAGCAGGGAGTCAAAATTCACTGCCTCACTCAGGCCTACTTTGTTTTTCTCCACTCTCTCACCTGCCACGTGAACAACGTGGGTTATGTTCTAGCTTCTCTTTCCCCTAGTTTGTAGTTCTCTTTCCCACTGCAGAGAGAAGGCTGGGACAATGACTTTAGATAATGCATCGGTCCTGAGTGCACTTTGGGAGTGGAAAGGCTTTTGAAGTGAAATTGCTTGCAAGGTGCTCCAAGACTAAGGCCAAGCAAACCCGCTCGATAACATCAGGTTGAGAAAGACATGGGAAAACCAGTCTGGCCCTAGTGGGAAGTGGATGGCACACTCAAATTGCACACCTGGAGGAATGTTTATAAAACAGCGAGTAGGGTGTAGGGCACTCACAAGGGGCAGTGCCGCACCCAGAGACTAGGAACAGTGGAGGAGGCATTATTATGTCTAGGCCAATAAGGGCAGAGGGAAGCAGGTCACAAGCACCTGGAAGGAGAGAATGGTGCTGGAAGGAGAGGGATGCCATGGCAGGAGTCCTGTCAGGTTTTAGCCAGCTCACAGAAACCTGCAGGGAACAAGTTGAGGGCTAAGTACCCTGATCTCATTCTTCTTCCTCTCTAGAGTCTCCGGCTGGGGCTCTGCATTGGCCACATGCAAAGAGATATGATGAGCCTAGGGAGTCCTTTGATGCAGTCCATGCAGGTTAAGCTTCCAGAATAGAGGCAGGAGAGAGGAGAGCGAGGGGTGGACTTGGACAGGGGCATGAAGTGATGAACAGCTCTAAGGAAGAGGACTGTGAAAGTCTGGAGAAGCCCTGACTTTGACCCAACTGCTATCTCTCTTGCATCATTGTGCCTACAAGTTACAGGGATGGTATGGGGAAAGAGTGGGGAACAGAGAATTCCCTTTCCTATTTTACCCATTAGCCAAAGAGGGAAAACAAGGGTTGGCCCCAGTACCATGCAGCCTGCCCTGGGACAAGACACCAATCCCCAAGAGGAAGTACTCTCAGGGTACACACCAATCCACTGACTAACAGATGTGGCAGACTCAGTAAAGCACTTTTTACAGGACCACAGATAGCATGTTCCCCTAACTGGGGTAAAAGAGTAACAGCAACTCATGAAACCCCATCTGGTTATGGCGCACATACCAGACAACATGGTTATCTCTTCCATCATTTGGTTTTAGTGGAGACTGTTTTCAAATGGAAGCAATCTGTCTTTCCCATGTCTGGGAACAGTAGCTATTAACTATGGGGAAACCGTCTCCAACAGTAGGTCAATCAATTACTGCATTTTAAAGCAGCTTCTTGAAAAACAACAATTTCCCTGCATTTCTGGGTGTGCCTTCTCCATGCCTTATCTATTTAAAATCACTGTTATTCTTGGCAGATATGGAGACTTTATTATTCCTGAGAGCTTTACAGGAGGTCATATTCTGTTTTTTTTTATGTATGCAGGGATAGAATTAGATTTTAATTATCACTGGCACCTTTTCACTATTAGATATAGACTTGAAAAGACAGAAAATGGGAAGAATTTATACTGAGAGTTGATAAAAACTCAGAAAGATGACTTAGCCAAACACATCTTCAAGACAGAATGCTATCTGATCAGAAAAAAAAAAAGAGATAGGATCCAAATGCAAAATTGGCTATTTCTGTTTACTTATTAATATTCTTCATACTTTCCTGATGTAATGGGCTGGGACTTCCATAAGCTTTTCCCTGGATGAGAAAAATCAAAGAGGCTGTTTTCAGCTGTTCCTTAACCTTCACATTGGCATCAGCTGCATTATCTTTTACTCGGCTGGACTCTGCTAGTCGGGCTCCCCTATTCGGTTTCCCAAGGAGCTACAGAAAAAGCTTGACTGACTTTTGTCCAAAGGGCAGTGAGCAATAATTTTTCACTGTCATATATTACCTGGTTGTGGGAGCTAGCTAAATCTGGGTTCAGAGACAAAACAGAAGTTGGGCATTTTACACTGACCTTGCCAGCCCATCTTGAAAGTGTCTAATTTTAAGCAATTCTTTTAGGTATTGACCAGGGCTCCTCAACCTTGGCAGTTTTCACATTTGGGGCTGAATAACTCTTTGTTGTGAGGAGCTGTCTGGTGCATTGTAGAATGTTTAACAGCATCCCTGGCCTCTACCCACTAGATGCCAGTAGTACCCCTCTCTCTTCAGTTGTGATGTTTAAAAATGTCCAGATTTTGCTAAATGTCCCTTGGGGGGCAAAATCATCATTAATTAGGAACCAGTAGTATAAACACAACTGCTTATGATTATGAAATTAGATAGATGGATAGATGATAAATAGGTATGTTAAGTAGGTAGACAAGTTGTAGATAAATATGCATGGGAACTTATGCATAGCTCAACAATATGAGGGTTGTGGTTTTGGAAAGACCATGTGATGTACCTTCAAGCACATCTGGATTTCAGACCGGGCTCTGCCCAAAACGAGCTCTGGGATACTTCCTTATCTACAGAGCCTAGCAATGTTGACCTCATAAGGTTTTAGTAAAGACTAGATGAGCAAATGCTTGCAAGGGGCTCTCCACTGAGCTTGGTGCAGAGCAGGTGCTCTAGGAAAGCCATTTTCTTCCCACATGCAGAAGCTGTTAGTGCCAAATAGACTGATAGTGGCACTAGAAACAAAAGTCATTCCATTCAGCTGGGCGCAGTGGCTCATGCCTGTAATCTCAGCACTTTGGAAGGCTGAGGTGGGTGAATCATTTGAGGTCAGGAGTTTGAGACCAACCTGGCCAACATGGTGAAACCCCATCTTTATCAAAAATATAAAAAATTAGCCAGGTGTGGTGGTGGGTACCCTCCCAGCTACTCAGGAGGCTGAGGCAGAAGAATCGCTTGAACCTGGGACACAGAGGTTGCAGTGAGCTGAGATCATGCCACAGCACTCCAGCCTGGGTGACAGAGTGAGACTCCATCTCAAAAAAAAAAAAATGTTATTCCATACATTGATGGATGTTTCTACCCTCTTTGCTCTATGTCAGCTGAAAGAGATGTCTGTCTTTGTTTCATACCATGTACTTGTTCATCATTTCACATAAAATTGCTTTTATTTAAAAATTAAGGGGCCGGGCCTGGTGGTTCACGCCTGTAATCCCAGCACTTTGGGAGGCTGAGGTGTGCAGATCACCTGAGGTCAGGAGTTCGAGACCAGCCTGGACAACATGGTGAAACCCCATCTCTACTAAAAATACAAAAATTAGCCAGGCATGGTGGCAGGTGCCTGTAATCCCAGCTACTCGGGAAGCTGAGGCAGGAGAATAGCTTGAACCCAAGAGGTGGAAGTTGCAGTGAGCTGAGATCACGCCATTGCACTCCAGCATGGGGGACAAGAGCAAAACTCTGTCTTGAAAAGAAAAGAAAAGAAAAGAAAAGAAAAAATTAAGTATGTAAGAAACATGTAAACACAGTCTCATTGTAAAACTTCAAACACTGCAGATAAATCTTGGATCTGCCTTACCTGACATGGTTTGGCCTTGTGTCCCTACCCAAATCTCATCTCGAATTCTAATTCCCATAAATCCCCATGTGTCAAGGAAGGGGCCTGGTGGGAGGTGAATGAATCATGGGGGCAGTTTCCTCCATGCTGTTCTCATGATAGTGAGTGAGATCTGATAATTTTATAAGTGGCAGTTCCCCCTGCTTGCTCTGTCTTCCCTGCCGCTTGTAGCTTGTGAAGAAGGTACTTGCTTCTTCTTCACCTTCTGTCATGATTGTAAGTTTCCTGAGGCTTCCCCAGCCGTGCAGAACTGTGAGTCAACTAAACCTCTTTCCGTTATAAATTACTCAGTCTCAAGTACTACTTTATAGGAGTGTGAAAATGGACAAATACATTGACCTTCTATGCCAAGTCTGCCCCTATCCCCAGAGGCACCTGCTGAAATTAGTTTGAGGAATTTTCTCTCAGATCTTTCATCTTGTTTTTATGTAATTATCATTTTGTGTGGATAAACATACATGTTTTGGCTTTATACATGATGATGTGTTATCTTTTTATGGCATATACTGTTAGTGCATACTAAACCTAGATCATTGTTTTTTTGTTTTTGTTTTTGTTTTTGAGATGAAGTTTCACTTTTGTTGCCCAGGCAGGAGTGTGATGGCTCGATTTCGGCTCACTGCAACCTCCGCCTCCCAGATTCAAGCAATTCTCCTGCCTCAGCCTCCTGAGTATCTGGGATTACAGGTGCCCACCACCATACCCGGCTAGTTTTTGTATTTTTAGTAGAGACGGGGTTTCATCATGTTGGTTAGGCTGGTCTCGAGCTCCTGACCTTAGGTGATCCACCTGTCTTGGCCTCCCAAAGTGCTGGGATTACAGGTGTGAGCCACTGCACCTTGCCAGATCAATTTTTTTTTTTTTTTTTTTTGAGATGAAGTCTCATTCTGTTGCCCAGGCTAGAGTGCAGTGGCGCGATCTTGGCTCACTGCAAGCTCGGCCTCCCGGGCTCCTGCCATTCTCCTGCCTCAGCCTCCTGAGTAGCTGGGACTACAGGTGCCCGCCACTATGCCCAGCTAATTTTTTGTATTTTTAGTAGAGACGGGGTCAGATCAATATTTTTAATGGCTACTTGGCATTCCACAGTATGAGGACTTTGGTTATTTCAAAGTTGGGGTTATTGCAAACAATACTGCAGTGAACAGCCTTACATCTCACCGTGCATTTATCTGCAATAGATAGTAAGAAATGAAATTGCTGGAACAGAGGGTATGCACATTTTAAATTTTAGTAGAAAATACCAGGTTGCTCTCCAATGTGGCCAGAACATTTTACATTACTACAAAATTCAGTAACATCAAATTTAAAATTTCTTGCAATCTGATGAAAAGCAAAAAAAAAATAGATATCTTGCTTTAATTTGCATTCTACTGACACTGTCAAGATGAGTATATTTTCTTATATTTATTGACCTTCTTTCATTTTCTTATATTTATTGACCTTCTTTCATTTTCTTTTGAGATTTGCTAGTTCCTTTCTTATACCTGTTACTGTATTAGGCGTTTGTCTTCCCCTTATTGATTTGTATGATGTTTAAATATGTTCTGCATATTAATTCTGTGCCAGTTTTACACATTGCATAAGAAGAGACTCGAAGATGCCACATAGCAAGCATTTCAAAGGGCATCAGGTTAAAAAGCTGCTGTCTGAGATAATTAGTGAGCTTTTCCAAGCTGTACTTCCTGTCTCCTTGTCTCTGCTTTCCCCATTAGAAAGCTGGGCATCTACTCCCAATTACACTTTTGACATTAGCTGCAGTTGTCTCCCTGTAAACTCCTGGGTCTCCAGCATTTCAGACAGGCCTCCTCCTCCTCCCTGCTTCTAGGCTCAGAGGCCATGGCCTATGCCTGCTCAAGGGAAGTACAACAGTGCCCTATTTCCTCATATTCCTATTGCCCCATAAAAGCCCCTCATTCCTCACAGCAGCATCCCCAGTGCTCAATACAAAACACTGTTTCCATGGAATATTAATAAATTTTGTGTGCAAACCAGACTCATGACATCAGTTAGCCAGACACTTGGTTGAACCAAATCTTTTCTCATTACAGCTTATTTCTTTTTATTTCAGAGATTTTGTTTTGCCACCCTGCATGGTGACCTTCCAAGAGAGGATTGAGTTAGCAGCATTTTTCCAAACACATTTGATGAGACAAGACTTTTTCCCTAGAGCATCTCTTTAGACCACCACACAATGGAAGATGGTGCATGCAACAGGGATGCAGTTTGTCAGCTGTCTCATGCTTTCCCTGGAATGGGTTTTTTTGGGGGACCACTCTGTGTCTTATTTCCCTTATGCTCTGGGCATATCCGCCGCATATATGGCATTAGGGCATTGCAAGTGGTAGGAGCTCCATGATAACGGCTAAATGGCGAATACTAACAGAATAAATGTGGGAAAGTGGTGCAGCCTCCCAGGAGAGTGCTGTTTGTAAGATTTCAGGCCTGGGTCTGATGGGTTTGGGTGTCACTCTGGACAACCAACCTATTCATCCTCCATAGGTAGTGGACTGCCCACTCTACAGTGGAAATAATAATACCTGATTTTCAGGAACTTTGAGGAAAACTGAATGAGATAATGGATGTGCTAGCATAGATAAGATGCCTACAAGTGTTAAAACAATATTAATTTATGGTTTGAGTCTTGGTACAGTGTAAAGTATCTGAGAAAACCAAAACTTCCTGTGTTTTCTGATGCTCAAATTCATTCATTTGTTAGGGAGATAGGTAAGACTTGAGATGGGAATATTTTTGGAGGAAGAAATACAGCGGCTGTCTTCCATTTAGTCGGCATGGCGGCTTACACCTGAAGTCCCAGCTACTCTAGAGGCTGAGGTCGGAGAATCACATGAGCCCAGGAGTTTAAGGCTGTAGTGAACAATGATTACACATGTAACTAGCCACTGTGCTTTAGCCCCAGTGACAGAGCAAAACCCTGTTTCTCTAAAAAAAACCAAAAACCAAAACAAAACAACAAACAAACAAAACTAATAAATAAATGCACATATATAGTGGCAGCCTTCTTCCTTCATAATTGCTTTCTCCGGGCTTCTTGTCAGTTCTCAGTCCTGAGGGAGGACCTGTGGGTGGCACCCTGGCCTTGCTTCTTCTCCCGGGCAGGAGCAGTTTCTTCATGCACAATTGATTGCACTTTGCAGTTTTTCCAACACTTACAGAACTGGTCCCATCCCACCCCCTCCAGATGCCTGCTGGAGCTGGTGGGCCTTTCCTCCTCAGAAGTCTGAGTCCCAGCTCCATGGGGCCATTCCCTGAGAGTGTCATAATTCCAATCTCTTCTCTTTGTTTTCCCAACCCTAGGAGCGGTAGCTGTTTCTTGCAGTTGACTAAACTATGATACCGCAGGGTTCTCTTTTTACCCTTTTCCAGCTATCTAGTTATCAATTTTATTCCTAGTGAACAATTCTTTATATCAAATTCTCCCTGTTCAAATAACTGGGTTGGTTTCTGTCTTCTGAGTGAACCCTGACTGATTAAGGAATGAAAGGAGAATGGATGTAAGAGAGGAAGGAGTGAATAAGAAGGGAGGACTGACATAGTTGATCTTCTAAATCCATGTCTGATGTTCATTTCTGAAACTCTCAGCTGTCAGCCAGTTAAGGGCTCAGCTGACTTGCACCAGGTCTTTTGATAGAAATCTGAACATTCAGTGTGTGAGGCCTCCCCCCAAGCACAATAACCCATTTACCATAGATTAGTTTATTAATCATTATGTGTCTCTTTTGTTTTCTCATGGGATTGGCTGCTCAAATGTGTTTTTCTTTAAGGTGATGGAAAGTTATCAGTAATTCATTGAAGTGTTCTGGTGATGTTGATTGCTGTTATAATGATTACTACATTGTTGTATTAGGTTATAGGTATTAATATTGTCTCTTTATGGGAAACCGTTAATGAGCTACACACACTTCCGGAAGACACAAAGCCCATGAGTTTGGTATTTGGGGCCTGCTTGTTTCACGAGCTTAGATGGAGACAAAGGACTTTCCTAGTCTAGGGCTCAAGAGTGTGTGCTCTGAAATCAGACAGCTACACTCCTGACCATTTGGCTGTTGTCCCACATGATCCTCATCCAAATGCCTGCCAGTGGGTTTATGAAGGTCCTCATCCCAAACTGGAAGCATCATGAATGCAGGAATGTTTGGCCATTGCATTCACTAGAGTATCCCCAACACCTACAACCTAGCAGATAGGTAGCCATGTTTTCTCCCATTGGAAGGGAATTAATTCTGCTGGAAATGAAGGCCCTGATAATACCTGCAACCTGCCAAAGCTTGCATAGCCTGGAAATGGTGGAGCAGGAGCCCAGCTCCAGCTTACCTGGTTCTGCAACCTGATTTGTACACACTTATCCATGTGACTGGCCCAGCTCTTCCATCAGGGGCAGGCTGGGTGTCACTCAATGCCCTGAATGCACATGGACCTGGGTGCTGAGGGACCACCCTTCTCTTCCTTTGCTCTTCTGTTCTCCTTCCTCCTCCTCTCTCTCTCAGACTTTTCCATCGCCTCATTAAAATGCAATTGCGTGATTCATCAACACTATTGGAGAAGGCTGTTAGATAAAATAAAGGGGGAGAAATTAGTATTTGCAAAGACAAGTAGTATTGAGCTTTCTACCTCATCAAAGGGCTAAATGCATACGTGTTAGCTGTATCACTCTGACTGCCAGAAATCCCCTGAGTGTGGTTTGGTTTTTCTTTTTCTTTAATGTTTCCCTCTTTCTCTCCTCAGTCTCTTATATGATCCGTGATCTTTACATTTTGCCCACAGTCGTGAAAGCTAATGGCATCATTTTCATGCATGGACATGGGCCTACCAGCTGACAGTGGTTAGCAATTCTTATTACAAATATATCTTCTAATTCCCGAGCTGGAATTGTAAAGCTTTTCTATAGTGACACTGAACCAAAATATCGAGATTGCTGAAGCCTTTAAAGAAAGCAGCGGCAAAAGGTTGCGGAATGCCTTTTAAGTAATGCCGCAGCGAGGCTCTCTGGAATACAGATGGGATGCCTGCCTGAGTCTTCCTGTTACCTCGGATCACCCGGGAACGTAGACTCCAAACTCCCAATGGCTTTAGCAGAAATTGAGCAGAGATAAAGAGAGAGGGGGGGTAAAAGAGAGGGCAAGAGAGGTCTCTTTTAAGAAGTAACTTCTGCATGGTTTTGATGGCTGCCACTATCTGAACACAGAGAAGCCCCTTTGCTTTGGAAATGGAAATGGTAAACCAGAATATGTATGTCAGACACAACCTGTAGGCCTCTCTCAAAAGCATTCTCCTCCCGTTCCCTCGCCCCATTCACTTTGGCTCATTCTTGAAGACACAGTTGAAGAGCTTGCTGCCTATATTCCTAATGAGGGCAAACTTTCCCCTCTTCCTTCCAGCCCTGGGCTGGGGAAGTTTACCTCCTTTGGGTTTCCAGTGCCACCCATCCTGTACTTCTCTCTATCACAGAAAAGTAAGTGTGGAAAAGTGGGCAACATCCTGGCTTTGAAGTTGGTCTGGGCATTCATCTTGCGTACATGACTTATGATTTAGCACAAGACATTTCAGTTCTCAAAGGCTTAATTATTTTACCTGTCAAGTGGACTTAACCATACTCACTTCATGGAATTGTTTTGTGGGTTAAATGAGGTAATGTCAGCATCAGAATGAAAGACAGGTGCTGTTTTTCTTTTTGTGGCTTTGCCGTATGCAGTTTTTGGTGGCTTTCTTCCCTAGAAGATGGGGCTCCTTGAAGAGCCAGCTGGATCCACAGCTCCAGTGTTGCTGCCAGGACTCTGTCTTTCTTCTGGACTCCTGGCTCTGCCGGCCCCTGTGTGCTGGCTTTCTGCTTCAGGCAGGCTCTCTCTCAGTGGTTAGAAAGATAGAAGTTGGCAATTCCAAAGCAGAATCACATCCTCATAGCTTAGCATTCCAGTGGGAGCAGCTGGAAGGGGACTGAGGATTCTTTCTCCCCTGCTAAGGCTTCCTTGAGCCTTAGTCTCCAGGGAGGCTCATTGGCATGCCTGGGTCACATTTCTACCTGCGAATCATGTAAGGGAGATGGTATAGTATTAATAGACGCCAGAGCATCAACTTCCATTGCCTCTCATCCTAGCTTTCTGGAGTGAGGGTGGACAGCAGAGGTGCTTATTCTCCCAGGACCACATGAGATGGGGCAGTGACAATTATCCGATGGAAAGGGACTGTTGGCACCAGAAGAAAGGGGAGGGTCTGTGAGAAGTCAAAACCAAGAGATGTGTATTGCAAGTCCAGACACTTATTAATAAATGAATTAATCAGCAAACAAATGAAAGATAGTGGTTTTATGCAAAGAGCCTTGGCTTGGGAATTAGGAGAACTAAGTTCAAGTCTCAATGTCTCTATTCAGTTGGGTGACTTTGTTCTTGTCACCTTGCCTCTCTGGGCCTGGTGTCCTGGGCTATAGAATTTTCTGGTTGGATTAGAAGATCTCCAAGGTCCCATTCCAACTTTACATGTCTATTATCTCATGCTACTGCTCATTAAGGGAGAATTTTAAGTTAATTGAAACAGGGCTCTTTCGGCAGGCTCTGGAGAAACCATATAGATATCTATAGGTTAAACAGAAGGGAGGGTAATGGCAGGCTTTCCCTGGCTAAGGGAAAATGAAAAATAAGTAAGACTGGCAGCCCTACTTGGGTCAGTGCTGTGCTTTCTTCAGGGAAGACTACAGACAGGAATGAACATTCTGCAAGCTGCCCACCAAGGCTCAGCTTGTCCGGCAGGAAGGACGAGCTGGAGCCGTGTGGATGGGGGTAGGTGGGGAAACCATCCCCACAGGGTTGACAAGAATTGCATGCCGGGTCCTGGACAGATATATAGTTATAATTAAGCATGCATCAGACTGCTCTCTGGCCTGCTTCCTTGTTGCTAAAATCCAGGCAGCACCATATACTGACCATTTCCATCCTCGTTGTTTCTAGAGACAGAATTTCTGACATTGAAATCATAAGGCTTCTGTTTAAGGATTGCTTGGGATGTTTTACAGACCCCGAATTCCAGCAACCAGTTTGAAGACCCCCATAGAGGAACAGGATGAGTATGAGAACACAGCTTCTTCCTCTCCATTTCATGACTTCACGCTTCACCCCGCACTCTTCAACCAATCGATAATCGCCGCATTTTGGCCCCCTCCAAAACCCTTAAAAACTCTAACCCCAAACTTCTTGGGGAGATATATTTGAGGTTCCCTCCCATCTCCTTGTTCAGTGACCCTCTGATTAAACCTCTGACTCTGCTGCATCCCAGTGTCTCAGCGTATTGACTCACTGTGTGCTTTGGGCAGCGGACTTAGTACATTTACACATTCATGACTGCTTTCACCATTAAACACAATTTGTTAGATGATTACTTAGTATTCCATTATGTAGTTGAGGAAGCAGAGGTTCAGAATAATGAAGGAGCTTGTCCCTGACACCCAGCCAGGGCTGGGGTTAAAGAGCCCCCAGGATCCCTTCCTCAGGCCCCATGGAAAGGTCGGGGTAGTACCTGCCACGTGCTCTCCTTGGGCCAGTCATGGGTCAGTCGGGCTGCTTGACGTTCAAAGGTCAGGCGGGAACAAGCCGAGGGGTCAGTAGCCCATCCTTATGGCACCTGACGTGGGGCTGCACACAGCCCTGGGGTCTCACCCCTCCTTCCTACATCTCACCTTGTTTTCATCGTCCTATCTTCCAACACACCCCACACAGGACCTGGGATGTCACAGGGGAGCTAGATGTCTCAGAATTAGAACAGAATCGAGTTCAGTACTAGACAGGCAGCTATTGATAGCCTGGAGGAGAGCAGGAGGGCTGAGGAGCTAAGACCCCAGGGGAGGGCTGGGCCATGTTCCCATAGGGGCTGGAGGCATTGCCTGGCTTTCCCAGACTGCCCTTCATGACCGCGGGTCATTTTCTACTGCCTTTGTCTCCATTTCTCTCCTATTCTATGCGGCCCATCTGACATTTTTTCCTTCGGTCCATTTTTCTCTTGTGATTCCATTTGCTTTTGAGTTTCTTATTCTCTTCCCTCCGCTCTACACATTGCCATTCCCACCTGACTCCCCTCCTTTGCTCCCCTCTCTGGCCATGCCTCTCTCTGTCCTGGCTGTCTCTCCCTGATTCTCCCTTTTGCCCTCATTGGCCCCTTTCCACTCTGCTTCTGCCTTTACAGGCTTGGCTGGGCCCACTCAGCCTCTGTCAGAAGTCACCACCCTCCCTAGCTCGGGTCTGTCTTGCCCTGGATGTCTAAATCCCTGGGTGCTGCTGCCTGATGGCTCAGTCCCTGGCCCCAGTGAGGGCCTCCCCGTCCCTCTCTCAGCTGGGCCATTTGCCCCCGACCCCTCTAGGAGGTCCTCTCAGCCTGGACATGCTGACAAAGTCCCCTCACCCTACAAGATGGGGGGCTGTCACTCTGAGAGCGGAGGGAGTCAAGGAGCATAAACCAAGCTGTGTGAGCTTGACCTTGCCTCAGCCGTCTGTAGGCCTCCCTTCCAGAGGACTCCACCTGAATCCACCTACCTCCTCCATAGTGTGTGTGAGTAGCCTTGGAGGACCTGCCATCCACACAATTGGTCCTCCACAAATGTCATTCTTCTGTGTCCTCATCTGCTGTCCTGGGGGCAGCCCTTTATGGTCTCATCTGTTCACTCAGTCTGCATTCAGCGAGCATCCATGGAGTACCCATGAAGTGCTTGGCATCATGCCAGGTGCCATCCAACCCCTATGCAGTGGGGAACAAGCCGCGATGGCTCCTCTCATCTCAGGGCTCCTGTTCTATGAACGAAATCAGACAGACAGATGATAGCTGATGATCTCAGGGTGCAGGCTTTGTGATCACGGCATCTCCCTGCCAGTAAAGTTTAAGGGGTGCAGGCTCTGGGGAGAGTGCACAAGACCCCTAAGGGCCTGGGTCAGTGGGAGGCACAGCCAAGTCAGCACAGCTTAGGAAAGCCTGCCCTGGGCACATGCTCTCAAGCTATGATGCTGGAGGATGTATACTGTTAGATTTTCCTGGTAAAGGGGTGGTGTATTTATTGTGGAGGCCGGGAGAGAGGAAGGAGAGTTGGAAATTGTCCAAGGAAAAGGAACAGTTGCTATGAAACCTTAGAGGTCAAGGAGAACATTTCTCCTTGTTCCCCAGGAGAATATACTTTTATCCTTCCAGACTCAGCCCAGCCTTGAACCTCGGTCCTACAAGTCCCTATAGCTCCTTCTCCTAGTCCTCCAGAAAGAGCCTCCATCACTGCCTCTCAGTGGGCCTAGGGTCTAGTCCCTTCAAGGAACAGGAGCCATCTCATCTCTGATATCCCAGAACCTGACACCAAACCTGGAACATAATCAACTCTCAGTCAGTAAGTTCTGATAGATAGAGATGCATGGGTGGAAGGATGAGCAGATGAATAAAAATAAATAAATAAATAAATAAATAAATAAATAAATAAATAAATAAATAAATAAAATAAAGGAGCTCCAGGCATAATCTGAACTCTGAGGCCACCAAAGCTTATTCCATCTTTCCCAGGTTCCTTCAGGACACAGCAGTTCTTTCCAGTGTCCTGGGAATCTGGAAAATGCTGATCCGTCATTATCTCAGGCTGCAAAGAACTCCTTTTTCTCCCAAGAAATCAAATGAACCCTCACATGTTGGGTGTGTTTGCGCGTGTTTCCTGCAAGCTGAGGCATGGATTTTGAGAAGTAATCAATTTCAATTGATTGGCGTTGTCTCAGCCAACTTTGGATGGGAAAGTTCATTAAAAGCGGGCCTCTGGCAAGCCTGACACCCCTCAGTGCTGCGGTAATCAGGGCTTCATTATGCCAAGCAGCAGGATCTGCCCTAAAGAGTCCCTGGCACGGTTTTGAGGGGACTTGCCCATCTGCGGCAGCATTTTTTGTAAATGAGTAATTTGACCATGATAAAAATCCACAAGGAGCTTTTCTCCGCTTGGCCGGTGAAGGGCTTGGAGAGAACTCAAGAGAGAGGGGAGCGAGCTCTTTGCTGGTGGAGCAGACACCCCATCCCCTTCCTTCTCCCTGCTCCACCACACACTCCCCTGGACAGAAAGAGATTTCTTGGCGTCACCATTGGGAAAGTGTAAGTGCCCCTGGCAGACAAGGGGCCTCCTGTGGAGCCCCGTGGCCCTTCTGAGGGACAAGACAGGTCTCTTTCCAGTTGTTTGCTTTCAGAGGCTCCAGAGGCTCCAGCCAGGAAGGTGTAAATTTCTTTCTGAATTTGCACAGGGCAGCAACTTCTGGAAGTCATCAACTCTGGAAGCAACTGGCGCAGGGCTCCCTGAATGAGTGCTCCAATCCCAGAGCAAGAGTCTGCTTCTAACCCATATTTATAGGTGCCTGTCATGTGCCAAGCTCTGTGCTGGGCTTGTCCATGTGCATAGCCAGGCTCTCCTTCTTTACAGCAACCACCAGAGCTGGAGGTCACTGAAACTGTGATTTTAAAACAAAACTTAGTTATTCAAAAAAAAAAAAAAAAAAAGGAAATGGTCATGTGGAAGTACTAAAAGTTTTTGCGAAACAAATGTTACAATTTTCTTAAGACATGGAGCTTGGGAGGAGGCTTTGAAATTTTACTCTACACTCTAAACATATCATTCATAACTCTAAGGAGTGGTTACTAAAAATGCTTATTATAGAAATTTTGGAAAATAAAGAAAGGTGAAAAAGAAAAGAAAATACCACTAGTTAGAGATGATCAACATTTCCATTTTCATCCAGTAAACTAGGTCTGAAATGTACCCATGTTAACATAGATAAATGGTGATCTAGGATTTGGCTCAGATTTTATAGTGATTTCTGTCCTACCAGGGTTTCTGAAGGTGTGTTCTACATAATACTTGGTCCTAGGAAAATTTCTGTTAGAGGGAATAAAAAGATGCACACTCAGATAAGACTGGAATAAGGTGAGATCCATGTCTTATAATTGACAATTCACAGTTTGCTTGCAGTATTTATTTGCTTACTGAAGGCTATGAGAAGTCCTGCAAACTTACATGAAAAAAAGAAAAGAAAAAACCCTCACTACCTCCAATTCCTATTAACCTAGGTACATCCTGCCAAACGCATTTTGGAAAGTGCATGGTACCTCTTGCCCATCACCATCCAATCTCATCCTTCCTTCCACTTGAGTCTCTGAAGCCTTTGTGGGCAGGTAGGGGTTCCATGGTCAGGGGCAAGGGAGAAGTACCCTCCAGAAAGTCACTGCTAGGAGGAACTGTGGGAATCATATTGGCTGTTTCTTTTCCTTTCTTTTCTCTTCTCTTCTTTTGTTTTCTTTTTTTCTTTTCTTTTTAATAGAGAAGGAAACTAAGGAAGAGAAATGAGAGTGACTCACCCAGCATAACAAAAGAAGTAAAAGATAAGACTGGAATTTGAACCCAAGCCTCACGAGCAGGACGTGGGGTTCCTACCAGATGCAGCTTCCTGCTCAGGCCAAAGGCTCAAGTGACATTCTGATATGAGATGGGGCCTGGCTGGCCTGGCTAGGATCTCTCACTGGCTCTGGCATGTGTAGGTCTTCAGCAGAACCAGATCATGAACTCTAATGTTCAGCAGCAAAAATACACCAACCTGGCTGGCTGGTTTTGCTTTTTGTCACATAGTAGAAGTTATTTCTGGACCTGGAGGATGGATGGGGCTGCTTCTGCCCAGTCTCTACTAGCCCACACTTTTCCCCGTGGCACATCAAGTTGGGTCACAGCAGAGACTGGCTTGTCCTGGGGCATCCTGTGTGCTGTGCTCAGGGTGAGGGGCTCCTGCTCTCATTCTGCTCCATGATTCAAGGGGTGGATAATCCCATCTCTTTAACACTCTGGAGAGGGGCTGCATTTTTGAGAGGCCCAGGCCCCAGAATCCATCCCCGTCTTCTATGAAATCTCATCTACAAACCATCACTGACCAATGTCTTTGAATTCCCAATTCTTTTAGCTGCCTGCAGGGATTAGAGATCCCACAGACACGAATTCACTAATTTGTTTTCCCCTCATCCACTGAGCATGACCTAGAAGTCAGGAAGCATCTAGACATAGAAATCCAAAAGCAATATAACATCTAGTTGGGGATGGGTGTATAAACAGCTCAGTGAGGTAGGGCCACTGACAGTGCAAAATTGGAGGTACTGGAAGGCTCAGTAGGACCCTCCAAAAAGGAACAATGGGATGGATTTTGAAGGGTGAAGCAGGTTAATCTGAGGAAGACAAGAGGCTAGGCTTTCAGTGGAAACAGCTTAGCTAAAGGGGTGGAAGGGTCAAATAGCACATCTGGAGCCCAATAGTAGCTTAGATCTGGGGGAATGGGCTGGTTTTGGAGCAGAGGCAGTAGATGCATCCTGAGTGGTGGGAAGCGGTCAGATATTGAAAGAAGGGTGTGAATAAATGCACGTGCAGAAAATCCTCTGCCTCTGGAGTGTAGGAGGATGGATTGGAGGGCCCCTCAGGGAATGAGGGAGAACCAGACAGAAGATCCCTGCCCTAGACGAGGGGATGCCTGGGACAGTGACAGAGCAGAACTGAGACTGTTGTGGAAAGGGCCATGCACCTGAGGTGTAGAAGTGAGAGAGGGTGTGGCCAGATATAGGGAGGATTGTAGGGAAGGCTGAAGTCAACTTTAGTGTCTCCAGCCTGCTTGGCTGCAGAACGCAGACCATGGTCTCAATTTCACATAATTTTCTTCTTTCCACCAAGAATGAGCCACTAAATGCACAACTAAAAATGATTTGATAACTACATCTTTGAAAGTCTTTTTCCATACCTTAAATAAGCAGTCAGGCCGAGTGCCGTGGCTCACGCCTGTAATCCCAGCACTTTGGAAGGCCGAGGCGGGTGAATCGCCTGAGGTCAGGAGATGAAGACCAGCCTGGCCAACATGGTGAAAACCCGTCTCTACTAAAAACACAAAAATTAGCCAGGCATGGTGGCAGGTGCCTCTAATCCCAGCTACTTGGGAGGCTGAGGCAGGAGAATCACTTGAACCCAGGAGGTGGAGGTTGCAGTGAGACGAGATGATGCCGTTGCACTCCAGCCTGGGTGATAAGAGTAAGACTCCATCTCAAAAAATAAAATAAAATAAAATAAAACAAAATAAAATAAAATAAAATAGGCAGTCATATTTTTAAATACCAGGTCTCAAACGGCAGCATAACACAGGCAGGGTGGTGAGGACAGTGCACACTGGGTGTAGACCATAACAGAGAGTGGTGTCTGCAGAGCATTTAAATCCAGTAACACAACAGAATACTCTCTCTGCCAAAATGTCCTTGGTTTTTGGGTTTGAACATCCAGCTGCCAAGCTTACTGACTAATTTAAGCTAATGCCATTTAGAAGGTCTTGTACTTTACTAGTCGAAGCCCTGGAAATACCCCCGTTTAGCAGGCTACAAAGTCTGGATTTGTAGCCTGGATTACACTATTTGTAGTCTGGATTACGCTATTTCCTCAAGAATATTTTTCAGGTCCTCACTCCTCACTTGTACAGCCCTCTCCCACCCCACACCTGCCCCAGATCTTTAGACTCCAGAACAAATTGCCCTGCCAAGTGGGGAGAGCATAACAGCTTCTCACCAGCACATTCTCAGGCATATTATTGACCTGGCCTCTGGCCAGGAGGAAGCCCAGCCTCTCTCCATCTCAAGGGAGGCACTCCTAGGCCCTAAATAAACCTCATAAGTCATGCAAATGCTCCCAGAAAGAGCCTGAAATGTTTGGCCTTTCCCTAGAGCAGCAAAAATGGTTCATGAGAAACATAGTAAATATCACCCCTGGTGGGTGTCGCGTCAAGGGCCTCTCGGTATCAAGGCTCTAAATAAAACTTCATAGAGATGGGAGGGAGTCCAGGGGAGTAAATGAGGGTGGTTCTTCTAGAAAGCATTTTTGGGGTACTTCCTGAGAAAGCAGAACCTGACAGCCAGCCCTGAGGAAGGCAGGGATGAAGCTCTCCTCCGACAGGGCTCTAAGGCCTGGTTGTAAATTGCAGGAGAACAGGGGAGTCTGAGGGAGCAGCTAGCAGCATCCTCAGCCATCCTTGCAGCTGAGGGTCTCCTGCCTTTCTTCCTAAACCCTCATAAGAAGATTTTAGCGTGTTGATTTGGGGGTAGAGATGCCAGTGGATTGAGGATGGGCCAGGGGCACCTGGATGCAGTGATTCAGCACCCACCAGGAACATTTTCTATGTTTCTCCTCAACTAAAGTCTAAATTCCTACCTGGACTCTAGGCCCTGGTACTCTGATTTGAGTCTGCAGTGACATCTGGGCCATGCCCATCTCTCAGGTATCACTTAGGCCCAGATTAGAGGCTGAAAATGCAGCAATTGTTATCCGCAGATGTGGGATTTGTCTTTGATGGTTCAGGACAAATCACCCTCAGGTCAGCTTGCTCCTGTTGGCAGTTCTTCCAACAGCTCAACTCACTCAAGTCATTCAAGGCTGGAGTCCCCTCACCCTCACCCTCACCCAAACTCCACATTTGCACACATTTGTTTAACCAGTGGCAACCCCGTGGGTGAAAATGACATCTTGTCATTGCTTCAATTTTTGTTTCCTGATTACCGTGAGGGCAAATATTCTTTAATATGCATGAGCTGTGTGTACTTCTGTTTCTGTGGATTGCTAATATAAATCCTTAGGTCATTATTCTGTTGGTTTATTTAGTCTTTTACTTATTTATTTGTAGACATTTTTATGTGTTCTCATCATTAATCTTTTGTCTGCTATATATTTTGAAAATATTTTTCACCCAATTTTGTAATCCAATGTTTTACTCTTTCTTTTCACAGCATTTGTGTTTGAAAAGCCCTGATTTACCACAACATTATAAGTATATTTATTTGGGCTTTCTTTTAATCATTTGATATTTTTACTTGTTCAATATTTGACACTTTAATAATTCTGAGATTTATTTTTGGAAATGATATTAGGTCAGGAGTAGATAGGCATCTATTTAGTTACTTATGTCAAATGAATAGCCAGCTGTTCTCACACCATTTATTGAATTGCCCAACATTTCCCAATTGATTTGAAATGATTTCTTAGTCACGAACATGTACCTATATGTGTTTTTAAAATGTGTATGTGTAGATATGCATTACACACACAGATATGTGTAATATCTGTGTATACAGATTATCTGCACATAATTTTAATGGAAATATGGGCAGATGGAAAAGGCTGTGGCCTTGGTGCCACTTTTGAGGTCTTTGCATTGATCAGCAGCATAACAAACCTTTGCTAAGTCTATATTGCTTGTGCATATTTAATAAATGCATATCTTGTGGTTGTTACCTGGAGTCTTTGCCTTTTGGGAAGTCTCATTGCCTAGTGAATAGGCACAAATGGGTAGGTTTTAAAGTTAAGAGACTTAGAAATAATTGAATTAGCATCTAAAATCCTGGATTGGATCCTGGAATAGAAAAAGACATTAGTAACAAAACTGATGATATCCAAATACAGCCTGTAGTTTACTTAATGGTATTGTACCAATGTTACTGTCTTAGTTTTGACACATCTACCATGATTATTATAGGACCAGTAAGTTTGTATGCCTTCTGTACAGTAACATACCAATTATACTGAGACAGCAGTCTGCAGCAGAGAAAGAATTTAATGATCGCAAGGTGCTGAGTGAGGAGATGGGAGGAGATCCTCAAATCCTTCTCCCTGAGGAGTTCTGGGATGGAATTTTTGAGGGGATAGTGGAGGATGAGGGACTGGAAAACTGGGATTGTTGATTTGTTGGGGCAAGGGGGATGAAATCATCAGGATGCAGAAATTGAGTTATTTGGTGAATAAGCTCCTGTGGGTCCTTCAGACCAGCTGATATCAGTAGTTTCAGTGGTACACAGGACCTGAAAGAATGTCTAAAAGGGAAAACAATGTTTTATAATGTTCAAGTTGTTATCTATAAAGCAGTTAAGGGGGACAATAACCTTGTAGCAGGGTCTATGTGATTCTAGGACAATAGGCACCAAACAACTATTAGGAAGCAGGTCAGGGATCAGGCTTAGGATTAATGCTGAGTAAGCTGCAAGCTTGGCTTATTTTCATTTCTCTCTCTCCCTTCTTCCCTGATTGATTTATTAATTGTATAGTTTATAGGGACAGTTTCATGACTATGGAAGCTGTTAACATTGGGGGAAGCTGGATAAAGAACCTATGGGAACTCCTCATACTATTTTTGGAAATTTCAGTTAATCTAACATTACTTAGGGATAAAAAGTTTATTTAAACTTAAAAAATTAACATGCAAAGTTAATGTTACAAGGAATATGCAATTATGAGTTCCTCTGAAACAACAGTGAATATATCCCAGAAGAGAGGGGCCATTTGAAGTGTGTGACTTCACCAAGTCTCCTCACCAACTTGGTTCTTGCTCCACAAAACAGAGGAACAAGTACAAGATGATCTCTGAAGCTCCTTCCACATTTTGGAGAGAGAGTTATTTGCTCTATTAAAAAGATCTCTGACTCAAAATTCCTTGTGCATCTGTGAATTTTACACTCAATAGATGCTTGATGAGTTTTGGCTCCAAGCAAGCATAAGTCATCAAGTTATAATGCTGAAAGAACCAGGAGTTTGGATCAGAAGAAAATAGTTTAATTGCAGTTCAACAAGCTGACCGGCTGCTGCCCTTTGGTGGGACACTTAGCCTCAGTTTGCTCGCCTGTAAAATGGGGATTAAAAATGTTTTGCCTCCAGGGCTACTGTGACAATTGAACATGGTAATGTGTATGAAAAATCTTCCTGTCAGTACCTGGCATGTTGTCCTTGCTCAAGAGACACAGTTCCTTTCTTTTCTTCCCCCACTCTTGCTGCATTTTAACTCCTATTCCAATTAATACAGCTGTGCAGTAACCCTGGTTAACAGCCAAAATCTCATTTAGAGTTTCTCATCATCCTCTTCCAAACTGTCATATCACTCAGTGCTTACATTTCTTTCCAGTTGCTGGGGACAATAAAGCAGGCAAGACGTTTTCACAGTAATTCAAAATGTGATTTTTGCAGGATGATATTGCACGGGGAGGCCATCTGAGTTGAAAGGAATTTTTAGTTGGTTCACTGTCACAAATAGAAAATAGGAAATAAAACAAATGAGACTCAGGCAGTACACCAGCAGTGTCAAATTTCTTAAAAACCAGCTAGTCTGTCCTGGCAGAGGTTTAAATATCAGCCCCACTCTGGATGTAAAGCGAAGAGGTAAAAGCATGGGATTTGGCAGGACCCCAACATCACACAGCCCCCAAGAGAAGGCACCAGTCCCATATACTGCCTGCAAAAGGCGCCTCCTGGATTTGTGCAATATACTGCATCTAGGGGGCATTAGGCAGTTCCAGGGATACATCTTGGCTCCATGGGGCACCAGTTGAGGGACTGTTACTGAATCCCTCTATATTTGACATCGCTATTTGTAAAATGGGGACAGGATTAAATGAACCAACAGGGTCTATAGCACCCACTGCAAGAGAATTTTTTTCATGAGCTCTTGTTAAAATTAGTTACATAGAATATATTTCTAGGGGTCAAATTCTGAGAAAGAAGCCTTCAGGGGGCCTTAGCACTTTAATGACATTCTACTTCTCAGGCCAAGGGTTCTGCACACGGGTATGGGTTTTATGATTTTGCTTTATAACTTGTGTATACCTAATATACACTTCATTGTATATAAAATATTACATAATTTAAAGACTCCCAAGGCAACCACTCTGAAAGCAGGTTTATGTTAAGGGGTTTATTGAATGGTAAAAAAAAAAAAAAAAAAAAAATTCCAAGACAGATACCGATCATCAGATGTAGAGACAGCAAAAAGACACAGAAACTCCGTGCACCATTAAGCTTCAAAACCCATTCCATTTGCACTGAGCAGGTGTAGCTATCTTCCCTTCCTCCCCATGTGTGGCAGGCCATGGGATTGGACTTCTGCGTCCACTTCTCCCACCTGTGCACAGCTTAGCACTCAGCTTGTTGCTCCCAGCAATGCTGGCCCTGGGGCAGGGGGAATACATGAACGGGGAGTGTTTTCCTTTGGCGGGAAGGTCATTATTAGTCTTTCCTTCTTCTTGCTTTTTTCATCTAAGGAGGAAGAACAGCAAATCTCCTCAAAGGGTCTTTTAGCACATGGAACTCTCAGGCCACCCCTCTCTCTGCTACCTGTTTCTATGTCATGTGGTCTTTATATCTGTGTAACATCCCCAGCACAAGGCACTCAACAAGGACTCACAAGGATTCATTTCCTTTTTCCCATTTTAGACAGGCTTACTCTCAGTTTCTCCAGCCCTGAAATGGGAGCCCCACCACCTACTTCAGAAGGACATCGTGACAATTCCAGAAAGCTAATGTGGTTACCCCCAGCATGGGAACTGGTACAGAGGAGACAATGCAGAGACAGATTCATTTTCCAGGCTACCCTAGCTCTCCTGCATGAGTGGGCCATTTTGCCCTTTGGGGGCCTCAGTATTCCCATCTGTCAAGTGGGCATATCCATTTCTGCCTATTTGTAGGCCTCAGAGGCAGAGATGGAAGGGGAAGTGCTGGGACAGGTGGAAAGCCTGAAGTTCCTCCTGTCCCAGCACTTCCCCTGAAGTTCCAGTGGTGGGGTGTAAATGTCCCCAGAGTTTTGAAGCATCTGTCCATGCAGCTTTCTGATGGCCCACGTGTCCCTCCTAGGTTATAGAGTCATTGGTCATGATAGCAGCAGCTTCACAAGCCCCCCTCCCCGTCAGCCCAGTCATCCTTTTTTGTTTGTTTTTTGAGATGGAGTCTCGCTCTGTCACCCAGGCTGGAGTGCATTGGTGTGATCTCGGCTCACTGCAACCTCTGCCTCCTGGGTTCAAGCAATTCTCCTGCCTCAGTCTCCCGAGTAGCTGGGATTACAGGCACCCACCACCACACTTGGCTAATTTTTTTTTTGGCGTTTTTAATAGAGACAGGTATTCACCCTGTTGGCCAGGCTGGTCTGGAACTCCTGACCTCAAGTGATCCACCTGCCTTGGCCTCCCAAAGTGCTGGGATTACAGGCATGAGCTGCCATGTCCGGCCCCAGTCATTCTTTTACCTTCCCTTCTGCTCAGCTGCTTGGCTTCCAGGTGAAGGCTGAGCTCACAGGCGTGGAATCTGACAAGATGAAATTGCTCTGGGGTAATCTGTCATTCGTGGGCCAAGGGTCACAAGGAGGTCATGGCCTCTCTCTCCTGCTTTGTCTCGGAGCCAAAGGCAGCTCCTCCGGCTCCCATCGCCTGTCCCTGGTCGCCACAGCTGGGAGTTCTCCTTGCATCTTGGCTGTGACACTTGACACGATTTGCAACATATGGAAATCAGCCTCTGTCTGCCTGTGGAGTGGTTTTCAGTTTTCAGGTCCCAGAAGGTGTCGGAATGCAGATCAGTCTCTCTACTGCCCTAGAGAGCGGGCTGTGTTCACAACACAGGTCTCAAATAACTTGTCAAAATTGGGAAATAGGGACAGCAGGGAGCCACCTGGGACTTGTGGCCTTAGGAAAGGGAAAATCCACAAGGTGTCTTCAGGGTGAGACAGAGGCAGGCACCTTTTCAACCCTCCTGTTACTGCCTGCAGGACACCTCGATAATTAAGCTGCCTTCCCTGTGGCTGGTCACATTCCTTTGATCCGTTGGTTCCACCTGGGCCAAGTTTTAGCTGAATGACCTTGGCCAAGTGACCTAACTGCCCTGAACCACAATGTCGTCGTCTGTATAAAAGAAGGAAACCGTGCCCTGCTGAGTTATTTTGAAGATGAGAGTTAATGCGTGCTGTAGGGGAGGAAAAATAATTCTCTCCTCTGCCCTTCATGAGTTCTTAGCTGGGACTCCTTGTACCAAAGGACATATTAGCAAGAGAAAACCAAACAGAAGTTTAATAGGAATATGTATACATCCTGTATCCATGGGAGTTAACAAAGTGAAATGAATACACCTCTAGATTAGATCTCCAAGAGTTGTCTTAGACTTCAGGCTTAAATACTTTCTGAAACAAGGCTGGGCACAGTGGCTCATGCCTGTAATCCCAGCACTTTGGGAAGCCAAGGCAGGCGGATCATGAGGTCAGGAGTTCGAGACCAGCCTGACCAGCATGGTGAAACTCCGTCTCCACTAAAAATACAAAAAATTAACCAGGCATGATGGCACGCGCCTGTAGTCCCAGCTACTCGGGAGGCTGAGGCAGGAGAATTGCTTGAGCCTGGCAGGCAGAGGTTGCAGTGAGCCGAGATCATGCCACTGCACTCCAGCTCAAAACAAAACAAAACAAAACAAAACAAAAACTTTCTGAAACAAAGATAGTTGTGGGAAGGGTAGAGAGAAGCCTAATTAAGACAAGGTGGCTAGGAATTCACCAAATCACGGTAAAACAAAGGTAAGGTTTGTTATGCAGATTTAAGTAAGTCATTGCCTTCTCCATTGATTAAGTCTTTAGTGATCAGTTTTCCCTCTCTCCCTGGTACAGAGAGGGAGACACCCTTAAAAATGGAGATTTCCTTTCTAAATGTAAATTTCTCTGACAAAAGAGTTAACTTTCTCAGGGCTTCTCCTGTGTCTGCAGTTCTCAAAGTAACAGGTCGAAATTATCCTTATACCAAAGAGGCATATTTTGAGGTGGCACGTGCTGGTCTCCTACAGTCATATTTTGGGATGGTGTGTACTGAACCCCATCAATGTGGAATTCCTGGCAGCCGACCAAAGACCCAGAATGTTGGAGTTACTGACATCGGTGCTTTGTAGAGTTCTTATATCTCCAGCACATATAGCTTGAATTTTGGGGGACATTGTGGGTATTTGATGACTGATCATTGCCTGTATAAATTCTGAAATCTGAAAATGGGAAGCTGGAAGAAATTTTGAGCTGAACTCTCTTTGCTCTTTTTCAATTTGAGATACATTTTCTGATTTTTAAGATTCATGGTATTAAAGAAATTAATTTCCTACCTCTCTTATCATTGAAGTAATACCACATCTGTTTGCTGAGCAGCCTCTTGAAGGCTGCATCTCCTTTCTTTGTTCATCTCCTCATTGGTGATTCACTGCAAACTCACTCACCTGCTCCTTAGACCTGGTTCTTTGGACAAGTGTGATGCATATAACCTAATAACCACACATCATCAAGGCTGTGATCTTCCCTCTGATAGATGAGGTTAGGCCATACTTTGCATATTTAAAACGTGTTTTTCCTAACTTGCTACCTCATAACAAAGGAAGAGCCAAATCACACCCTCATTAGCTTCAAAGAGAAATACTGATTTTTTTTTTCTTTTTCTTGCATTGGCAAGAGATTTCGTTTTGCTTAAAGGAAACACAGATGACACTAATGAGACCGCAGTGTCTTAATTTGCATATTAGATGAGATAAATATTGAGCTAATTAACACCTCGGATGAATTTTCATTGCTTGGTACAATTGTTCTATGGTGATAGTAGTTCTCTGCTTCTTACCCAGGAGCAGAACAATTTGAAGGCAGAATCACTTCTCCACAAATAATTCAGGCCAATGAAGAATCCTCCCAGGAAATGCTCTCCAGGATTCTTATTTTAATTTGTAGTCAATCTTGGAAGCACCACAATGTAGCAGTCTCTCATTGCCCAAGGTGGTACCCAGAGTCCTTTGTCTCATGACCAAGAAAGTTGAGGAGCTTGGACACCAAAGGTAAGGTTGGAAGAAAAGTTTAAAAAGCAAAAGAAGAAAGTTCTCTGCTGTGGAGAGGGGACCGAGAGGAGAGTTGCCATTTTTACAGCTGAATGCAAAGGCTTTTATAAGAAACTGATGAGGGCTGGGTATCTCATTTGCGTAAAGTGTGAATTTCTGGTAGCTCCACCTTGTCCTCCTGGTGCTTATGTGGGCCCTTAGCTTGAGTTACTCCATATTGCTTTGTTCCCCTTACTGCGCATGTGTCAGGGTACAGAATTTTCCAGTGTGAGCATGTCTGAGCAACTCACCTTTGTAGCCTTTCTTATCTGTGCAGCTGTGGGCATGTCTTATGCAAGCCTCCCTGTGCAAGTTCCCTTACCTGTGCCTTCAGGCTATTCTTTTGTTTGAAAGAATTCAACTGAGGACTTACCTTAACTGCCTGCCTGACTGGTATCTTCCTTCCTCCTCTCTCAAAGTGATACCAACAGATCTGCTGGACAGACCAGAGAAGAACAGAACAGACAATGCAGGGCAGAGAGGGAGCTGTGGGAAAGGGAAGTTTTCCTTTCCAGGGTTCTGGAATAGGGTTTAGAAAGGATTTAACCTGGGTTGGACAATAATTTATTCTACAAGCAGGACTGGCTACATAATGTTAAAAAAAATTCAATACTTGTTAACTCTTGGTAAAGTAGACTTTACTCAGGATCATGTCAATAGGCATGGGGCTACTGTAATGGGGTTTTGCAGTCAGGGAGAGAGATTAGATTCAACTCAAAACACATAAGGACAAGTCAAAATCTATAGCCAAGGTGCAGGGTTGGGGCCAGTGGATGGAAAATTACTGAGAGGAAACATCAGAGATAAGGGGAAGGATTTCTGGCTAAACCAACCTAACAAGATTCTTGCTGAAGAAAGGCCAGGGTGATCAGACACCAGATGGGGAATGGTGGAGGGTGAGGAACCTGATTAGGTATAGAGGGTGATCAGATATCAAGAGTAGGGATTTCTGGCTAACCTGATTTTTCTGGGCTCCTTGCAAAATCTGCCAAGGGCACAGATGAACCTAGGAAAAGGCTCAGGAGCCTGACCAAAGTTTGGACAAACAAAGAATCTTTGTCAACAATTTGTTGGGTCCAGTACAAGATGAAAATGTAGAGTTCCTTGTTCAAAAGTTAATTTCAAAAGTCACCTCAAGAATGGCGAGCTTCATAAATTTGGAAAGGAGAGCTTCATTTCTCATAAAGTATTATCCCTGCAGGGTGGCCATTCTGACCGTCTGGAAAGCCTAGCCATCAGTCAGAAGCCAGAAACAAGTGCTTTGAGGGTGGGAAGAATTAGACTGGAATTCATGTGGTCAAACCCTTATCTGTGCCTGCAAGCTGTTCTTTTGTTTGAATGACCTCAACTGAGGACCCACCCTAACTGCCTGCCTGACCAGTTTCTTCCTTCCTCTTCTCTCAGTTTCAACACTGCAACCACCCAGTATTCCTTCCTGATAAGAGACCACCAACAACAGAGTGGTTCTGGTCAATGAATGGAGGATGTGCAGTGAGTGTTTTCATTTCCTCTGATTCTCTTTTTGACATCAGAGGGCCAAAAACTCCATCCTTGGATATACCAATGGAGTGGTCAAATACGCATATTCAATAGGTTACAGGAGGATCTATGAATATTCATGAAAGGACAAAAATGCACATGGGAAATTGAGCTTTATTCTTCTTCATGAGTTCCATGTTCAAAAATTAGTGGAATAGTATGATCCAGGGATGGAGTTTTTGGCCCTCTGATGTCAAAAAGAGAATCAGAGGAAATGAAAACACTCACTGCACATCCTCCATTCATTGGCCAGAACCACTCTGTTGGTGGTGGTCTCTTATCAGGAAGGAATACTGGGTGGTTGCTGTGTTGAAACTGAGAGAGGAGGAAGGAAGAAACCAGTCAGGCAGGCAGTTAGGTCCTCAGTTGAGTTCATCCAAACAAAAGAATAGCCTGCAGGCACAGATAAGGGAACTTGCACAGGGGAGGCTTGCATAAGACATGCCTACAGCCACACAGATAAGAAAGGCTACACAGGAGACTTGCCGAGACATGCTCCTGATGAAAAATTCTGTTGCCTGACACATGCACAGTAAGGGGAACAAAGCAATATGGAGTAACTCAAGCTAAGGGCCCACATGCACACTAGGAGGAAGGGGTGGAGCTACCAGAAATTAACACCTTATGCAAATGAGATGCCCAGCCCACGTCAGTTTCTTATAAAAGCCTCTGTATTCAACTGTGAAATGCAGCCCTTTTTTAGGACCCCTCTCTGTGGCAGAGAGCTTTCTCTCTTTCTTTCACTTATTAAACTTTTGCTCCTAACTCACCCTTCGCGCCCATGCTCCTTAACTTTCTCGGTAGTGAGACAAAGAACTTTGGGTGATACCGCGAGCTATGAGAGACTGCTATATTATGGTGCATTGGCGAGACCATAACAAAACCACAAAAGGCAGGGGCAGTCACAAGGTTGGTTGAAATCAGAACTGGAACAAGTCTTCCCATAGGGGTGGTTTCTGGTTAGCCCTTAGGAAACAAAGCCTAATGGTGGTTAGCGAGGGAGAGGGCATAATGAGGCTTGTCCAACCTCCCAGCCCATATGGCGAGCAGTTCAGTTTTCAAGGTTTTTCTGGGGTCCCATTGGTTGAGAGGGGGTCCATTAAGTTGGTTGGGGAAGCTTAGGATTTTATTTTTACTTCTCTCACAAGACAACAATAGAACATTAAACCCCATGTGGAACCCTTCTAAGTGTGGCTTCTGTTTTCCTGCACACATGCTCACGAAGCTGGCTCTGTCTAGTAGTAGAATGTGAGCCTTATAGAGAAAAAAGAAAGGAGAAAAAATTAGAAAAAAGAAGTATTATTTCTTGTCTAGCTCATTTCAATGAACAAAATGAGTATAATTGAATTTAAATAAAATTAAATGAAAACAGTGAATGCTTAACACCAGGCCTGCTGGGGCTGTGCTGCCTGCTCTCTTTCTCCTCCAGGGCCAGGAAGGCTGTGTCTGTTGCACTTGTGATTTTACTGACTTCACTGAGTACAGACCTCAATCCTCTCTCCTCCTCCCACCTGGTCCAGAACTCATTCCACACCTTCCACAATGCTTGCTCAACTTTCAACTTTGGAGCGCTAAGCTTTGCTCTGCCTTTTGTATTTTAATTGCTTTCTCTCCTGCTTTTAATGAGCAATCAGGGCTATTTCTTTATTGAGGACCTGCTGGCAAATTTCAAGCAGTGTGTGTGCATGCGAAAGGAATAGGTGAAATCACATCCTCTGGCATGATTAGCCACAAGGAGGTGTTAAATAGACATCCATCTAAGGGAAAATGTCTACTTAACGTGCAGTCTTAATTCAAAGGAAATGTCAAGTACTGAACTAGATGCTTTGTGGCAATTGAAGAAAAGATTGGAAGGAGGGGTGGTGGGGAATTTAGCTTAGGTAGGTGTGTGCAACTGCGTGCTGGTGCACTTGTGTGTTTCATGCCCCACATGCTCCATTGGAATTAAGTAGGTAGGAAGTAGGCAGTAGGCAGGAAATAAAGGCCAAAGTATTGTGGGCTAAGTAGGAGAGAACATAAGCTCGTCATTACAGAGTAAGGTGCTGGGAATATTAGTGCAGGGAATATTACATTTTAGGATTCCCCGGAAGGAATGATCGCTTTTGCCCCACATCTTGTTATTTTGGGGAGGTGATTTGTAATAATTTTGCCAGTGGGGTATTTATTTCTTCAAATTTCTGTATTTTCTACAACCACCCTGGCGCCCCACACTCAGATGGCTGACAATACATGCAAGCTGATTGACAGGCAGAGATGAAGAAAGCCATGAAATGAATTTCCTCCCCGAAGGAATGGAAACTTTGGGCCTTCAATTAGTCCCTTTCCTCCCGGCTGGAACTCTTCAGTATGACAAAGGCATCAGGTTACAAAGGGATGCGGGGAATTGTCCTAGCAGGACCACAGATGTCACACGTGTCCCGAACTCTCAGAGACAGCTGAGCTCAGTGATAGCAAACGTGGCTGTGTGTCTGTGTGTTTTTTTATGAGACTCCCCTGTGCCCTGAAGGACAAACTTCATGGTTTAGAGATACAACAGCCATTGCCTCAAATGGGCAATTTGACCACTTAGCTCAAAGTGAGCAAATATTTTCTATGATTAAAATTTTTTTGTTAAACTAACCCAACAAAATGGCAAATGACAACATTTTAAAAAGAAAAGTTCTGCAATCCCACCACCCCAAAGCTATTGAAAAAGGATTTGCAGGCTGGGCGCGGTGGCTCATGCCTGCACTTTGGGAGGCCGAGGCAGGCGGATCACCTGAGGTTGGGAGTTTGAGACCAGCCTGACCAACATGGAGAAACCCTGTCTCTACTAAAAATACAAAATTAGCCAGGCTTGGTGGCACATGCCTGTAATCCTAGCTACTGGGGAGGCTGAGGCAGGAGAATTGCTTGAACCTGTGAGGCGGAGGTTGTGGTGAGCTGAGATCGTGCCATTGCACTCCAGCCTGGGCAATAAGAGCAAACCTCCGTCTCAAAAAAAAAAAAAAAAAAAAGAAAAAAGAAAAAGGATTTGCTTCTTTCAAAAGAGAGGACTGGACATTTGGAAGTTCTGAGTATTCCATTATATCAACCACAAATGGAGTGAGTGAACATGTCATGTGTGTTTGTGTGTGTGCGTGTGTGGGCTTGGTCCTTTCTGGCCCTGTGTACCCCTTGTCAGTCTGAGTGTGCCATATTTAAAGTTGTCTGTGTCAGATGTAACTGTAGACTCTGTCTTAGTCAGCTCAGGCTGCCATCACAAAGGACTGTAGAGTGAGTGGCTTAAACAACAGACTTATTTTCTCATAGTTCTGTTACTGGAAAGGGGTACTGATCTAGACCCCATGAGAGGGTTCTTGGATTGCATGCAACAAAGAATTTGGGGCACGTCCATAAAGTGAAAGCAAGTTTATTAAAGTAAAGAAATAAGCTGGGTGCGGTGGCTCATGCCTGTAATCTGAGCACTTTGGGAGGCCAAGGCAGGTGGATCACCTGAGGTCAGGAGTTTAAGACCAGCCTAGCCAACATGGTGAAACCCCATCTCTACTCAAAATACAAAAACTAGCCGGGCGTGGTGGCAGGTGCCTGTAATCCCAGCTACTTCGGAGCTGAGGCAGGAGAATCGCTTGAGTCCGGGAGGCAGAGGTTGCAGTGAGCTAAGATCAGGCTACTACACACTTCAGCCTTGGCAACGGAGCGAGACTCTGTCTCACAAAAGAAAAAAAAAGTAAAGGAATAAAAGAATGGCTACTCTGGCAGGGTACAGAGGCTTACGCCTGTAATCTCAGCACTTTGGGAGGCAGAGGCAGGAAGATCACCTGAGGTTGGGAGTTCGAGACCAGACTGACCAACATGGAGAAACCCTGTCTCTACTAAAAATGCAAAATTAGCCAGGTGTGGTGGTGCATGCCTATAATCCCAGCTACTGGGGAGGCTGAGGCAGGAGAATCGCTTGTACCCAGGAGGCAGAAGTTGTGGTGAGCTGAGATAGCGCCATTGCACTCCAGCCTGGGTAACAAGAGCGAAACTCCGTCTCAAAAAAAAAAAAAAAAAAATCAGGGAGAGGAACATCACACACTGGAGCCTGTTGGGGGGTTGGGGGGCTAGAGGAGGGATAGCATTAGGAGAAATACCTAATGTACATGATGGGTTGATGAGTGCAGCAAACTACCATGGCGCATGTATACTTATGTAACAAACCTGCACGTTGTGCACATGTATCCCTGAACTTAAAGTATAATAAAATAAATAAAAAATAATGGCTACTCTATAGGCGGAGAAGCAGCATGGGCTGCTGGTTGGCTATTTTTATGGTTATTTCTTGATTGTATGCTAAATAAGGGATGGGTTATTCATGAGTTTTCCAGGAAAGGGGTGGGCAATTCCCAGACCTAAGGGTTCACCTCCCTTTTTAGACCATATAGGGTAACTTTGTGACATTGCCAAGGAATATGTAAACTGTCATGGTGCTGGTGGGAGTGTCTTTTGGCATGCTAATGCATTCTAATTAGCATATAATGATCAGTGAGGACGACTAGAGGTCACTTTCATCGCCATCTTGGTTTTCGTGGGATTTCACCAGCTTCTTTACCACATGCTGTTTTATCAGCAAGGTCTTCGTGACCTGTATCTTGTGCTGACCTCCTAGCTCATCCTGTGACTAAGAATGCCTAACCTCCTGGGAATGCAGACCAGTAGGTCTCAGCCTCATTTTACCCAGATCCTATTTAAGATGGAGTCATTCTGATTCAAATGCCTCTGACAGTCCTGGAGGCTGGAAATGTGAGATCAAGGTGTCAGTAGGGTAGGTTTCTTCTGAGGCTTCTCTTCTTGGGAGCAGGCGGCTGCCTTCTCCCTGTGTCCTTACATGGTAGACCCTCAATCTGTGCATGTCTATGTCCTAATCTCCTCTTCTTATAAGGATACAAGTCAGATTAGATTTGGGCCTACCCAAATGACTTTCATTTGACTTAGTCACCTCTTTGAAGTCCCCGTCTACAAGGGTCTTCAAGATCCATGTTCTGAGGTCCTGGGGATTAGAGCTTCAATCCATTAATTTTGAGGACACAATTCAGCCCATAACAATGATCAAGTAATTTCCCTTCACGTGAGCAAGTGCAGGTTGCCCAAAGTTGGAGAGTAATTGAAAGCACTTGAAGAGATTGGGGCAAAGATGTTCCAGGAGGAGAGGGATGGACACCTGGTTTTTCCTTTTCTGCAGGCCTCACGTCCCTTAACTTACTCTATGTACCCCTTTGGTGAGTGTCATTCCCATAGGGCCAGACATTAGAGGACACTCCCTGTACCAGCTCAGGCTTCTCTGTTTCTCCTGGCAGCACAGAGGCTCACAAGACTGTCGGCTGCTGAATTTCACTCTATCATTGATAATGTTTGCATCAAGATTTTATTAGTGACACCTGACAGAAGCAATGAGGATGGAGGAGAAAAATATAAGGGCTCTGGAGGAGGTTAAGACTATTCAATGTTATGTCTTGCAATTTTGATCCTCCATCCATCACTCCTTCTGCCTGGCTTTTGTCATCTCTCTTAAACGTGCAGCTCTTGTGAGTGGAAAGGACTTTGGCCAGTAGAGAAAGGCAGAAAGCAGCCGAACTTTAGCCTAGGCCTGGATTGCTCGCTTTGCTTAGCTCAGCACTGACTATTGGTGGTGGTCAGGCAGTTTGTAATTCATAGACTCAGGCAAGAAGAGACAGCCAGGAACCACCACCCTCTGTGACTCCCACCAGCTGTAGGGCCACGCAGGGCCTCTCACAGCTTCTCTTTGCTGGGGAAGTTTGAGGTCTGCCCTCTTGTGTAACCCACTCCCCCAGTGACCGCAGACCAGGCGGTCTGGCATCTGTTTTCTGCCCAGTGAGAAGTGATACCCTTTGAAGATACTGAGATGCCCTTTGAAGTCAAAAATAATTGTTGTCAGTGGCGATTTTTCTCTTTGGCTCATTCTTCCACAGAGGGTGATGGTTCATGCTTGAAGAAGTCATGCCTAAGAGAAAAATGCCAGAAGAGGAAATGCAGGAAATGCGGCCCGCATTTGAGGGCGTGTCCCCTCCCACTTTGCTTCAACACTGCTCTCTCTTTAGGGTTCACATGCCCCTCTTCCAAGGGGCCCTCCCTGACTACTCCAGGGCAGACCAATCTCTGAGCACCACAGGGCTCCTCATCAGCTCCTCTAGGAAAGATCTACTTCCTCTGCAGACGCTTTGGGTCAGAGCCTTAAAATTGACCTTTAGAAGCCAGCATGGGATTGGACGCACAGAGCTATTCAATAAGTATGTATCAGATGAGTAGGGTGCAGCTGAATATCTAGTAATGAAACTTCCCTGCCCTGACTACTCCAGCCTGGTCAGATGTGATCTCTTCAGGGAGGCCACCTCTAACCTGAACATTCACTCCTTCCTCTGTATAGCCTTGTACATTGGTCTTTCATGTGCATATTCCATGGTTTTTATATTTATTTGTTTACATCTCACTTTCCTCCCATCCCAGCAGAATATGACCTATTCCTTTTGGTATTCCCCAAACCAATAGGTTTGACTCCGTGAAGACACATGCCATGACAATTGAACTGAATTACACCTAATTAGGAGGAGAAATAATCATGTTGCTTAAAGTATGCTAAATCTGGCTTTGGCTAATTTAGAAACAATTACTTAATTTATTTTCTCATTATTTATGGAGCAGGTATTATGTCAAAGCATAGTTCTGGGCATTACAAATGAAATAAGTGTATATTTGTTGAGTTATTCCTATAGACTACCAACTTTCAAAGAGGCTACCTCTCTGCACCTCACCAGAATAGGATCAGGAATAGTGTCTGTTCGGCTCACTGCAGAATTGCCAGTGCCTATATCAGTGTCTGGAAAATAAGGCACTCTATAAATATTTGTAGAATGAATGAATAGCTCATGAGACAAATTTTATTACACCATTTTGTGGAGAAGTTAAATCACTTGCTGAAGGTCATTCAGATATTACCTGGTAGAGTCATGATTCCAGTCTGGTCTGTTTGACTCCAGTGGACATGGTATCTCCACGTATCCCCATCCTCTCCCAGCATTGGAAGATGGCAATGCCTCCATCATCATCAGTTGAGGACACAGATGCTGTCAGATGAAATGGGTGTGATCCAGAAAATGTTCTAGGTAGGACTGGAGGTAATGCAGGTTATTATAGTTATAATAATTATTATTAGCAATGATATAGGAGTTAAGAAAATCCTTAGGCAGATAGTGAGGAAATGGAAGTCCTTAGTAAGGTTTTCCTTTCAATGAAAACCAGCCCCCAAATCATTTTCTTTTCTAACAAAGAGCAGCCCGTAAAATTGGGCTGCAGACATAAACAAGTGAGCTGGATGCTTGCACAGGTGAATGCCAGCAGTCATGCCCATCTTCTCTTTTTGCTAGCCACGTGTACAGTAAGGAGCTAACAAGATGGCGCTGGCCAAGTGGAAAGCTCTTTTGCATAATAAGATTAGGGTGGGGTGACCAGCCTTCCACACATGCTATGTAAATGTCACAGCTGGTCAAACCAATCTCTGAGCCCTAGGTAAATCAGACACTGCCTTCCCAAGCCTTCTTATAAAATCTGCAGCCATTAGCTGCCTTTCCCCTTTTCAGATGCCTCTCTCTGGCAAGAAGCTGCTCTTCTATCTCCTTTCTTCTGCCTATTAAACTTTCAGCTCCTTAACCCACCCACACGTGTCTGTGTCCTTAATTTTTGTGGCGCGAGATGACGAACCCTAGGTATTTACCCCAGAGATGCTGCTTCAGCAAGTTATTCTGCAAAATATTAGGGGAGGACTCAAAGAGAAAGTGGTAATTAGCAGGGCCTGGTAGAATTAGAGATTTATAACCTTCACATGACGGTAGCAAAGGAACGTTAATTGTGGATCCCATGCCTGCAGGAGAGGCAGACATTGGTTTGACCATCACTTTTTTGTCCTAGGAAATTCATTAAGCAAACTTTTACCTGATACCTAGGCTGGGCCTCGATTCTGGAACAGACAAGTCCTATACCCTCAAATAGCTAATGATCTAGTCAGAGAAACAGAGTCAGTCACACAACACAGCAGTGTGGTGGGATGATGGTCACCGTACAACCCTGTTGTGTGGGGGTCATTTAGCCATGTTATGGTGCTGTTCATTATCTGGATATGTCTCTGGGAGAGTCCCAGATTTGAATGTATTTGTTGGCCAAGGTCTGTTGAATGGAGCCTTTGTTTTTCAGCAAAGTAATCATCTCTAAAAGAGTGGGAACTTGGCGCCTGCTGTCAACCCAAAGCTGAGGAGAAATTAAAGCTCTTGATCTGCAATTGATCAACTATTAAAGTCACAGCATGGGGTGTTTCTGTGCTTTGTCTGTTTTTGTTTTGTTTAATATTTACCTTATTTGTTGGAATGGCATTCCTTCATTTAAGACACATGGGAAGTGCATCTTGATGATTTATGCCACAGAGCCTCCAATTTGTGGCATAGATAACAGGTACTCTTTTGGGAGCATTAAAATGACATTGTTGTGGAATATTTATAATGAATAGCTCAAGTGATCACTCCTGTGCTGATGGATCAGGAGTCACTGTCTCTGCTTGAGGAGCAGGCTGTGATGTTGCCTCCTCTATGTTGACAGTCCCTGACCCTTTTTGAAAAAAACAACAGAGATGACAGACTCTTATTTATCTCTAGGAGTGGATCTGTTGTTTTCGATGTTTTAACACATTTATTTAATCCCACAGCCTGCTCTGCATGGAGCCATGACCATCCCCATTCTATGGATGAGGAAATGGGAGCTTAAGAAAGCTCAAGTGAGTTGCCTGAGGTCACACGGCTTGTCAGAGGCAGGGTTCAATTGCCAGTGTCTCGAAAATCAGTGTCTTATTTTCTCTATAATACATTTTTAATTCTAGGCTTTCAAATTCCACTCACTGGTTTTCAAGATGTCTTGTTTTTGTGCGTTTTCTGTGACAGTCGGAGAGATAAAAGATTGGGTCTAATCTCACATAAGAGGTGATGTGGGCTCCTGGAGTCTTCTCATCCCCACTCTAGGCTGGCCTGATTTGTAGACTCCTCAGGAACCCCCAAATAACTGAAATAGGTCCCAGTCAATTTAGAAAGTTTATTTTTCCAAGGTTAAGGACATGCCCCTGACATAGCCTAGGGAGGTTCTGACAACATGTGCCCAAGGTGGTCGGGGTACAGCTCGCTTTTGTACATTTCAGGGAGACATGAGACATCAATCATTACATGTAAGATTTACATTGGTTCGATGGAGGGGGGACTTTCAGAACATAGGTGGATTTAAAAATTTTCGGATTGGCAATTGATTGAAAGATTTCTTATTAGTAGAAAGGAATGTCTAGGATTCCATAAGGGGTTGTGGAGGCCAAGGTTTTATCATGCAGACAAAGCCACCAGGTAGCAGGCTTCAGAGAGAACAGATCGTAAATGTTTCTTATAGGACTTAAGGTCTGTTTCTTATAGGACTTAACATCTGTGTTGATGTTAATGCTGGAGGGGTATAAGGAGTCATGTCCAACCCCCTCTTTCATCATGATCTAAACTCGATTTTCAGGTTAACTCCAGAATGCCTTTGGCCAACAGGAGGGGTCCGGTCCATTCCGATGGTTGGGAGGCCTTAGAATTTTATTTTTGGTTTATGAGGGCATAGTAAATAAAATTGGAGAAGTTATCGGGGCCTAACCATTTTCCTATGTATCTGCATATCTTTGTTTTTGAGACAGAGTCCCTCTCTGTCTTCCAGCCTGGAGTGCAGCGGCATGATCTTGGTTCACTGCAACCTCTATCTCTCAGCTTCAAGCGATTCTTGTGCCTCAGCCTCCCAAGTAGCTGGGACTACAGACACCTGCCACCATGTCCCACTAATTTTTGTATTTTTAGTAGAGATGAGGTTTCACCATGTTGGTCAGACTGGTCCCCAACTCCTGACCTCAGGTGATCCTCCTGCCTTGGCCTCCCAAAGTGCTGGGATTACAGGTGTGAACCAACACACACATCCTGTCCTATGTATTTTATATGAGCTAACTTTCTAAACCTGAAAAACAACACTATGTAGTTAGTCGCTATCCTATTATTTCCATTCTACAGAAGATGAAGTGGAGTTATAAAGATGCTCAATGAATTACTGAAAGTCATTAGACAATCAGGAGTTAGGGCTGGGATTTTAAATCACTGCTATTATACTCCAAAGTCCACACTTTTTCTATTGGGTTACCATGTCTCCTAGCTGGGGACAAACGGGAAAGTAAAGACACATTTTGATGGAATGTGAAGAAGTAAGGGTGATGGTAAATGAGTGCTTGTACTTGGGAGGAGACAGTAAGTGAAGGTGACAAGCCTGTGTGAGAGGTGTCAGGGACACAGGAAATGGACCTTCAGGAGGGCAGGGCTGGCCAATACTGGGGGAGGCTGAACTCCAGATCTGGACAGGAGGTTAGGTAAAGAGGCCTCTCACCCTCTAGGTGGGGCAGTAAAGAAGGTTGAGCTAAAAGTAATAACTGTCCTGAGGAAGCAAAAGAGTCTATTTTATATTCTGTTTTCACTGATATTTGGGACAAAGCAGTCACAGTCAAGATTGGAGTTAATGCTGGCTGGGGGATGTTTAATACTGTTTCATCGGCTGGGTCATGGCTCTATTGGGAGGAAGTTCAACAGTGTTACACAGGCTGGGTCATGGCTCTGTCAGGGGGAAGTTCAATAGTGTTACACAGGCTGGATCATGGCTCTGTCAGGGGGAAATTCAAAAAATATTAAACAGTATCTGTCCTGGCTCTGCATTTTGGGCTTCTGATAGCAAATCGGAAGTGATTCTTGCTAGTAACAGTGGTTTAAAAATGCACAGGGCAAAGGCAAAAGCAAAGGTTTGTCCCAGACTCCACATCCGAGCTATAAAATGCTGCTAATCTTGAGGTTAGCCTAAAAACATTAGAACTTAGAGGCTAGACTTAGAAGAAGCTGACAACTTGCAAGCAAACTTTAAGACTTAGAAACATAGTTCCTGAAGCCAGGAGTGGACACTCCAGTGCATACAGACCTCGGGGGACAAGAGTCTCAGGAATACCCATTTATTCACTCCAAACGTATTTATTGAGGGGTTACTAGAGTAAAGAAAAACCATTACCTCATAAAGCCACATCCTAGGGGCTGAAATGTGAGCAGAAGTGACCTGTAGCCTCCCCTACCTGGGTCACAGATGATCAGCAATGTTTTCTGAATGGAGGTCTTGATAAAAATGCAGATTCTGATTCAGTAAGTCTGGGGTGGATCCCAAGAGTGTGCACTGCTGCAGAATCTCAGGTGAAGCTGAAGTTGGTGGTTCACTGTTAGCAGTGAAGCTTAGACTCAAAGCCCACTGCTATTCTCTATTTTGCTTATTTATTTCAGTTTGTGGAGTAACATGAAACAAATTCTCCTTCCAGAGCATGAACTTCAGCATACTCAATAAATGCACTCACCATCTTGAGGAAGGAGCTGGAGATAAAGATCCCCTCTTAGTGTAGATAGAGACCTCGATGAGGCACAGCAAGCTGAGTATTAGAGTCAAAACTCTTTTTCCTAGAGAGATCACAGGAATAGGCCTTCTCGCAATGATATTCTTCTTTGGCCGGATTTTGGCGACCATTTCTAGTTGCATGGAACCTTGACATTGGTCCAAATTTATGACACTTTTATCACCTTGTATTTTCAGGAGCAGCCCCCAATCTGTGATTTGCTCCTTTTGTCTCAACATAAACTCTTTCGTTTTCAGGCCTCGGGTGCCTGTATTATCACATACATGTAAACATATATATCCATCATAGTTACTGGATCATCTCAGTGATGTGTGGACCACGTGTGGTCTCCAAACCTGCAAACTACCAATTAGATACTAGAATTTAATCAATTTCTAACCCTCCAGCATACAGGGGCAGAGGGCCTGGACTTGGCTTCACAGGAGTGCTCTGTTACTTTATTATAATAGACACGCAAAAGTTGTGAGGATATGTGCATGTGGAACTGAATAATGGCCTCTGAAAATTGGAAATCCACTTTAAGTGGGAGGCCATCTCATCTGCAACCTTGGGTATTAGGAGAAGGAGTTAAAACCTCTGAATGAGTGTGGAGGGAGACACGATGGGGTGCAACAGGCTATCAGGAAAAGGATATTGTGTTTGGAAATCAGGGCTGGGTGCAGGATGAGGAGCACAGAGTCCAAGCCTTGTTCATTTGGCCAGAGACCAGAAGCTTCTGCTCACCAAAGAGTTCCAGGAGAGATGAAATTTCATCGCGGAGAAGGGGATTGACACACAGCCAGAAGAGGCAGATGAGTTTCCGAGACAAAATATGCAGTCTAGAGTAAATGCTACTTGATCTAAAATATAAACTACAAAGAGAGTAATTGTTTAGTCATTGGGGGACCTTTGAACAATTCCTTTTTTGCTACTTTCTTCATTTTAGCACCATTATCTCTGTGCTGCCCGCCTGTTCCCCTGCCAAATGGGTGTGTAACCAAGTTAATGATGCTATTAGCTACAGCTCACTGTAAAAAGAGGGGAAATTTAACCTAGGCCAAGGAGAAAAAAAAAAGAAAACCCTATTTTTAAAAATTACTGTTTTGTAAACTTTTTTATCCTCAAAAAGTTTGGAGAAAATGGAGTTGGCCATAAGTGGCAGCAGAGTGCAAAGCACTATTTACTGAATTTTTTTCTCCAACAAATATAATAACTGTAGTCCACATACTTATTAGAAACCACTGGACTCTTGATTAAGGGGTGTAGATCTTTAGATTTCCACATAATTAAGGATTAATAATTGCCACTCACTGTGCCACCAGTGCAAAGTGATATTTAACCTACCGTAGTCACATTTCTTCAAAAATTCACCCGACAGTTCCAGTTTCAGACTTTGCTTATACACATGTGGTTGCTGGAAACCATACAGGCAAAACCAGTTTTGCTCACTGTCTCTTTAATAGCAAAGCTAATAAAACCTCTAAAATGTTTCAGGATGTCTGAGCGATATTTTTAAGTCATTTGCAGATAAGAAAAGACTCCATAGCCCCAAGAAATGGAATAAATACTGGCCACCTTCATTAACCTGCTAAATTTCAGGAAGAGATAATGGTGTCTAAGAGAGGCACATGTTTGATTTTCAAGCCTGAGGACACTTTCATGATGATATATCCGTAGTGACTGGCGGGGGGAGATTTGCCGCACAGTTTATTTCAAACACCATGGAGTTTGGGCTTATTCATTTGTTCAGTCATTTGACAAACATAAAGACATGAACTGGGAGGCAGTGGTAAGAAAATACAAAAATGACAGCTATAGCAAAGAGGATACAGCACCTGCCTGCACAGTGTTTACAGTCTTATGTCTGAGACAAACACTGAAGGACCTCGGGGAAAATTATAAGATGATAATCATAGTAAGTGTTTCAAAGGAGGGCGTTGTGACAGCGTGAAAAGGTGGGAATTGATGAGATCAGGAAGGACAGCAGCGGCTTCTAGAAGTAAGAACTTCCCTTCAGTGGTTAAGCGTTTATCTCACTTTTTTTTTTTTTTGAGACGGACTCTTCGCTCTGTCACCCAGGCTGGAGTGCAGTTGCATAGTCTCGGCTCAGTGCAACCTCTGCCTCTTGCCTCAGCCTCCCGAGTAGCTGGGATTACAGGTGCCCGCCACCAAGCGTGGCTATTTCTTTTGTATTTTTAGTAGAGACAGGGTTTCACCATGTTGGCCAGGCTGGTCTTGAACCCCTGACCTCGTGATCCGCCCACCTCGGCCTCCCAAAGCTCTGGGATTACAGGCGTAAGCCACTGTGTTCCGTCTATCTCACTGTTTTAGAATTCTTCCATTCTCTGGACGCGAGCAGCCAGCCAAGTCAAGCCCGGTCTCTGGCGCTCCCGGCCTCTTGTGATGTTCCTGCTATCAATCAGCTTTGGGATAATGGTCTGTTATTGTTTGCATGTTTCTGGGTTATGTTTTACATATTAAGTCTGATTAGTCTTTGCTGTGACTAGCCTCTCAGAAGTAGTTAAACTCTGAATCACTGAAATAAAATATTTTTAAGCTGCTCCTGTCAGCTGGCCTCCTCAAGTCGCCGTTCCTTGTGTCTGTGGATAAATTTTAGCCACAGCCGTCTGCTTTTTCTACTAAATTGTTAGCTCACCTCTACTTGAATGCTTCCAGAGGTGGAAACCTGGCTGCCTCCCGAGGCAGTCCTCTATCTTTGGACAGCTGCACACATTAGCAAGACTTTCTTTAGAGTAAGCAGATAAAGCTCTGGCAGCGTCTTCTGTTTGGTCATATGTGTTCTGGGTAAGGCTTAATGGAGATGAGATGGAAGGACATGGGTGTTCTGAGGGTCTCCTCTCCTGAGTTCCTTGGGGGTAGGGGGAATTTGAGACCTGAAACCTAATGATGTAATAGAATAGGACATATGTAATCAGTTTGGAAACATGTGCTAGTAGTTGGGTTTCTTCAGCGAAGGGTTATCATATTCTCCAACTTAATCAGTTCAGGCTGCCATAACAAAAGCACCATAGACTTGGGTGGCTTAAATAACAAACATTCCTTTATCACAGTTCTAAAGGGTGGGAAGTCCAAGATCAAGGTGTGGCTGGCTCAGTTCCTGGCAAATGCCCGCTTCTTGGTTTGCAGAAGGACCTTTCTTGCTGAGTCCTCACATGGCAGAGAGAGAAAAGAGAGAAGCAAGTTTCTTTTTATAAGGACACTAATCCCATCAGGAGGGCTCCACCCTTATGACATAGCACTACCCAAAGGTCCCACCTCCTAGTATTATCATGTTGGGAATTAGGGTTGTTGCTGTTGTTGTTGTTGTTGTTTTTGTTGAGATGGAGTCTCACACTGTCGCCTGGGCTGGAGTGCAGCATCGCTATCTCGGCTCACTGCAACCTCCGCCTCCTGGGTTCAAGCGATTCTCCTGCTTCAGCCTCCCGAGTAGCTGGGATTACAGGTGTCCACCACCATGCCCGGCTAATTTTTATATTTTTAGTAGAGATGGGGTTACACCATGTCAGCCAGGCTGGTCTCGAACTCCTGACCTTGTGATTCACTCACTTTGGCCTCCCAAAGTGTTGGGATTACAGGCGTGAGCCACCATGCCTGGCCCAGGAATTAGGGTTTTAACATGAATTTGGCACTCCCCCACTGATATGGTTTGGCTCTGTATCCCCACGCAAATCTCACCTTGAATTGTAATAATCCCCATGTGTCAAGGGTGGGACCAGGTGGAGATAATTAAATCATGGGGGCAGTTTCCCCCATACTGTTCTTGTGATAGTGAGTTCTCACGAGATCTGGTGGTTTTATAAGACTCTGGGGTTCCACCTGCTACCTCTCACTCTCTTGTCTGCTGCCGTTTAAGATCCACCTTTGCTTCTCCTTTGCCTTCTGCCATGATTGTGAGGCCTCCCCAGCCATGCTGAACTGTGAGTCCATTAAATCTCTCTCCTTTATACATAACCTAGTCTTGGGTATGTCTTTATTAGCAACTCAACATGAGAACAGACTAATACATCCACTCTCCATCAAGACTAACGCTATATGCAAAGAAACCCATGAGTGCCCACAGGTGGCCTGAATCTATGCCGCTGTCTCTGCAGGACTAGCCAAAATAGCCTGGAGGCGAATCCTTTCTTGCCCACTCCTCTAAGTCACCAAGATCCTTTATTGCTCTGCTTCTAGATTCTCTAGGTGCTCACAAAATTACAACTGGGAGTATAAAGAGCCAGCCTGCTTGTTTTCTTGAGTTGGTTATTATTATAGATCCTCCCTGCCCTCATATGCACACGGTTCTCCAGCAGCTATAGATAGAGTGCAGACCAGGCAATGGCAGTTTCCCCAGGTAGCCTGGCATGCATCACAGTGGTAGGCGGTAGATCCACACTTAGGAGGTATAATCAGATCAGAAGAGTTGAGGAAGTCATGCTATAAAACTACTACTGAAAGAACCCATTTAATTTTGCATAAGTAGAGTGATGAAACAGAAAAATCTCTGGAAGATAATGTTCTCTTCTAAATATACAACTTAAAGTCTGATGTCTTCCTATCCCACCTGGCAGTGTGCTTGGCTCTCAAGGAATTAAAAACCCTACTCTGCCAAAGACAGCTTGATTTTGTATTCGATGTATCAGAAGCTCTGCATGTGAGTGTCACATTTTATTGCCTACTGTATGCAACACATCACATACAGTGCCTCAGATATTCAAGCAGATCCTGACACATGGATTCGATTGCGCCCATTTTCCAGATGAGAAAAGCCAGACAATTAGGAAGAAACTACATAATTAGAACTCTAGTTTTGTCCCCCTAGGAAGCTCTCTGCTTTTTCATCAATCAAGTTGTCTCTTTAGGAGGCGATGCTTTGTGACAAAGCATCGGACGGCTGGAGGAAGGGGCAATGTTGAAGGAGGAAGCCTCAGCTGCATTTGTGCTGGCATTTGTGCTGGCATTTGTGCTGCTGTAGATGTGTAGTGCAACAGAAGGAGGACCACTAACAGTGGAGAGAATGGGTGGAGGCATTTCGGCGGATGCTGATGTGCAAAAAGGACCTTAATAATCAGAAGACAGGCAAGCCAGATGAGGTACATAGTGGGGCTGAGTCCTAGCAGAGGATAATTCAGTAAGTATTCGGAAGAGGCTTTGGACTGTTCACAGTTGCTTGCAGGTGGAGCTGGTCATGGAGAAGGGGGAGCTAGAGATGCTTCCTATACAACTGCAATTCTCTAACTCAGTATTTCTGACCCTCACAACTGTTGACATTTTGGGCTGAGTATCATTCTTTGTGGAGGGCAGCTGTCTTGTGTATTGTAGGGGGATTAACAGCATCCCTAGGATCTCCCCATTGTGACAACTAAAAATGGCTTCAGATGTTGTCCAGTGTCCTCTGAGGAGCAAAATCACCCCCAGTTGAAACTTCACTCTAACTCAATACTCATGGCAATATTAATGGCAGGTGGCTTCACTCTCCTTTATACAGATATAGGAACTGAGGTTAATGGTTGCAAAATTTGTATCTCGGAATGTGGAGTTTTGAAACTACATTTGTTCTAATTTTATACAAGACGCTGCCTTCCTGCCAAGGGGTAAAAGGGACAGGGACCTCTTGGACTCGCTTGCTGGGAGCTTTGATCTCTTTCCAATGCTTTGTTCCTTGCCCGTGGCCTGGTTTGCTTATCCAAACAGGCAGGAGCACCCTATGCAGTATGAGAACAAATTGTTGGATTTTAATCCCTTTTTATTATTATTATTAATGCTCTCGCATATCACCCTGTGAACGCATTCCTTCATTCTCAAACATTTACTGAGCCCTGTCTATGTCCTGGGCATGATACTTAAGGCTGGGGATGGAAGGATGAACCAGTCACACCTGACTCCTGCTATCATGGACTTTATATTACAGCTGGAGACAGATGGCAACAGCAAGACAATGACAACTGCAACAGCAGCAGCAAATGCAAACCTGGCACTGTGATGGGCAATACGGGATGGGAGACCCAGCCAGATAAACTGAGATCTGAAGGATGAGACACTACCAGCTCTATGACTATGGAGGGAGGTGGGGCACAAGACAGACACAGGGAACATCCAATGCAAAGAGCCTCAGGCAAGACAGAGCTTGGTCTGCTTTAGAAACTGGAAGAGAGTTTTGTGGGGCTGGGTTTGCAGTGAGATTCACCACCCTGACTCTAGTGCCTGACCACTAGGAGTCCCAGCTAATCCCTCTGTGCACAGATTTTCTTTCTTTCTTTTGTTTTTTAGGCAGTGTCTTACTGTCGCCCAGGCTGGAGCGCAGTGGTGCAATCTCATCTCACTACAACCTCTGCCTCCTGGGTTCAAGCGATTCTCTTGCCTCAGCCTCCCAAGTAGCTGGGATTATAGGCATGAACTGCCATGCCTGGCTAATTTTTTTTGTGTTTTTAGTAGTAATAGTAGACGGGGTTTCACCATGTTGGCCAGGCTGGTCTCAAACTCCTGATCTCAGGTGATCTACTCGCCTTGGCCTCCCAAAGTACTGGGATTACAGGTGTGTGCCATCACGCCTGGCCCAGATTTTCAGAACCACAAAGTCTTTTGCATGAAAAAGAAAGCAGAGTGACTTGAATGCATTTGGAAGATGAACTCCTAGCCTGACAAACTCTCTGGAGACAAATCCCTGTCTCCGTGTGTGTCTGCTTCCTTTTAGGACTTTCAAACCCACTTGGGTTGTTCCCAGCTTAAGCAGGAGCCATGGGTCCTCAGCGGCTGCCTTGGGGACATCATCTTCCTGAGCGCCCTCAAGCCAAAGCCCTGTCTCTTCTTCTCACTGCTTGGGCTTGGAGGCTCTGCCTTGGCCTCACCTGTGTAAGGCGACACACCTGTGTGTCTGTCTCTCCTTATGTCCTGGTTCTGCTCTCTGCTTTGCCTTCTCTCTAGGATTCTAGGCTATGAACACGCTCTGGCCTTAGGAGTCTTATGCCCACCCACACATTTCCCCAGGGGCAAGGCCATGGGCATCATTTCCCTTTCTTTGCTCAGCTTCCCTAACTGTCCCCGCTAATGGATTACTCTCCTGCCCTGTTGCCTTGGGGTTTGCAAAGAGCCTGGCCCTCTCTGTTAGGAGGAATACGCTTATTGCCTATGTGTGGAGCCTGCACTGTGAGCTTGCCTGGAGCTATGTGAGCCTTGGGCATCCAGGGAAAATTAAGCCACAATTCCTGCCTTCCAGAATGCATAGCCTCCTGGCTGAGGAGGGGCCAGAATCTCAGGGACGAGGAGGAAGCCCCGTGGCACCATGAGACAAGGCTGGAATTTAACATCCAGAAACCTGAGCTAGGATGCAGTGCAGAAAGGCAGGAGCTGTGGGAGCTCAGGCAAGTCCCTTCATATACGTGACAGCCAGGATGCCCCACAGTGCAGGCAGGAGAAGCTATGGGAGTGTACCTAGCATGGGCATCTGCTCAGTGACACTGACTCCCAGCTTGTCTCTGCTGTGGGTTCCTCAGCATCTTTCCGAGATGCAGTGGCAGCTTCTGTATCTCTTCCCCCTTATGTCTCACAACCATTTCTCAGATGGGTTGCAGATAGAGTGTGTTTCTCCTTGGCTTCCATTCTCCTGGCAGCCTAGGGTCATAGAAGAATGTAAAGTTGGTCATATAGATGAGGATCAGAAGCAGGCTTCATCATTCATTGGCTGTGTGATTTCAGACAAATGGCTCAACCTTGCTGGGCATGTTTCCTCATATGTAAAATGGAGATAGATAATGGCTGCTTTGCAGCAGTGCTTGAGAAACAAGGATGGAAGCCCTAGACAAGGGCTTCCTAAGCTGGGCACTTAGGAGGTTTCACCAAACCTTAGTTTCTGCCTCCCTCCTTCTCTCCCTCTCTTCTCTCCTTCCCTCCTTCTCTCCCTCCTGCCTATTTCTTCCTCTTCTCCCCCTTCCTCCCTCTCTTCCTTCCCTCCTCTCTTGTTCCACTCTCCTGGATGAATTCTGGCAAGATCACTTGAGGACGTATATCCTTTGTCTCCCTGTGAGAGCCCCCTCCCCACCTTCGTGTAATTGTCAGCAACAAAGTTGGAAAATACGGACGTCTGAAGCAGCTCTCAGTACGGCAACATCTGCACCAGACAGAACTCAAAAAGCCCTCAATCCCCAGTCATGAATGCACTATAAAAACAATGTGGCAGAAATGAAAATTGTTCCATCATAATATTTCACAGTTCTTTTTGACAAAAGCCAGGCCGCCCTCATGAATACACATTTCCCAGCATCTTATGCATTATGCATCAGCCTATAGCAGGGGACCAGGGAATTGCCAGTCCCTAGTAAAGGGCCTTTGAAAGTGCCTGTTTTGTAAACAAATGGAGCCCTGGCCCAGCACTCAGAATCTTTAGGCAATTTAAGACCGACTCCAGCTGCCCTGAGTGGGGACTGGCTTTTCTCAGGGCTGTAAAAGGCAAAAGAGTCTCCAATGTTCACAGGGTGGAGAGGGGGTGTATCAGTGTTCTGTATTCTAATCTCTAATTTCATAACATCCAAGACAGCCATTCAGAGGGTCCGGGACAATTCCTGCCAGAGCCAGAGCCAGAGCCAAATGTCACTGGAATGCCAGATAAGCCTGCTAAGGCTGGTTTTCTGGCCGTGCCGTCAGTAGTCAGGACTTCTGACTCCCAAATGCCACCAACAGTATTGAACCCTGCAAAGAGGATGATGATGAGTGGAGGTGACTAAGGAGGCCCAGGCAGGGCAGACACTGCCTGTCTCCGGTGGCTTATAGGAGACATTTTTGTTTGTCCAGTGCCAGCAAATTGGAAATGAGAATGAAGTGTGCATTATTGTCCATGGGAAGGCCCTTGGAGTTCATTAAGTAGCCCCTATGTTTCAAAGATGGGAGGACTGAGGCCAGATTTTTTAAGCAAAATGTTCAAGGTCACATTGAGAGTGAGCAGCGGGTCGGGGACTGCTGGAAGCCAGTCATCTTTTCCCAGCACCTCCCACTGCCTCAATCATGGGTTGGCAGGGCCTGAAAAGACCAGGGGCAAAATGGTTACTGATTGCTACGATTTGAGTAAAGGGCAGATGGGGATCCTTAAAACAGCCACGGAAAAGAGCATCATGCAAGGCCATTTTGTGTAATTTGCAATCTGTCCTCAATGGTACAGCTTTACATGGTGACCGATAGATGATAGATACTGACATCGTATCTGTTGCAATAACAAGATGGTGATTGATTCTTTGCTATGTGTATTTATTTCATAAAAATATTCAGCTCGCATTAGGGTGTCACGCAAAGGGATTTGAATTGAGAAGCAGAAATTTGGAGTTCCAGGGTTGGACATGCCCTATTCTTGCCTTCTTTGGACCTCGAATTCTCACCTGTTAAATGAGGGGTTTGGCAGGGATGGTCTCTGGATTGCATCCCAGCTGAAGCATCCCTCCTGTCTGTGGGTGAGCACTGGCACTGTGAAGCTGGAGAGGAAAGGGGCCCACAGCATGCTGAACAGTGCGCCTGCATGGCTGGGCTCCCTGAGGAGGAGTGAGGGGAGGTGGGAGAGACCCCCACTTAGGGAAAGTCGAGGGAAGTTCCTCATTACTACTCCTGGTGCCTGGAGCTCTCCAGCTGTAGGACCCGCTTGCTGATTGATGCAGTTTGACTAATGAAAACAACAAACGCTGAAGGCTGATTAAGATGAGGCAACTTGTTACTCCTCGCAGACACCTGCAGGAATTTTCTTAGGCAATGGCTGCTTCCCCATCCTCCGCTGACCTGGAAAACAAGCTGACGGTGGGTGACAGTTGGAAAGGAGAAAAATTGGAATCATCAAGCCACCTGTAATATAGAGAGCCTGCCCGGGACTCTCTTTTTTTTTTTTTTTTTTTTTTTTTTTTTTTTTTTGAGACAGAGTCTCACATTGTCGACCAGGCTGGAGTGTTGCAGTGGCGCAATCTCTGCTCATTGCAACTTCTGCCTCCCAGATACAAGCGATTCTCCAACCTGTCTCCTGAGTAGCTGAGATTACAGGCATGTGCCACCACACGCAGCTAATTTGGGGCTTTTTTGTTTGTTTTAGAGACAGGGTTTCACCATGTTGGCTAGGCTGGTCTTGAACTCCTGACCTCAAGCAATCTGCCCGCCCAGCCTCCCAAAATGCTGGGAATTACAGGTGTGAGCCACCGTGCCTGGACCTACTTAGGATTCTTGAAGCCTAGAATACATGGTTCTTAAACCGGGTGTGTGTGTGTGTGTGTGTGTGTGTGTGTGTCTGTGTGTCTGTGTGTAGAGGGGAGATGTTTGTAAGTTCCCAGGTGATACTGCTGGCCCAGGAACTGTACTTTAAGAAACACTGGTACAGAAAAAAGACTATCTAAAGATCCTCCATTTCCATGTCTCAGCAACTTCAAACTATTCAAAAAAATCCCCAAATATCTGTAAAAAATAACTTTGACTTCTACAACTGGCACAGTAGTAAGTAAAAAGCATCCCTGAATACCACAAATGGCCATTTATTTGGTTTCAAACCAAGAAATAATTTCTCCTGAATTATGAAAGTAAAATAATTTGGAAGCTTTAGAAACACAGAAAAGTATTACAATGAAAATAAAGTAAAATAGAAACACATCACATAAAGATAACAGCTATTTACAGACCAGCCGCCTTTGCTTTTTGCCCAGTGAATGTATAAATATGTGTATGTGGGTCTTGGCACTGGTCTTATGCAGTTTTCCTAAATTGGGATTCTTGAGGTGATTAGTAGTGTTATGAATAAAATAGCAAAAACAAAACAACAAAACAAACCCAGAAACTACAACAACAATGCAAAAGATGTGTAGTAGAGGCTGATTGGAGGTGAAAATCCTCGAAAAATGCTGAGGTCACCAAAATTTAAAAAGCTGAATAGTCTTCAACCGGAGTGATTAAACCCTATGGACCCTCGATATGATACAGGCACTTGGAAAGGTGGTGTTCTCATAAGTGGGCATCCTTACTTACATTCTTACATACATTCCTTACGTTCCTCCTCTTCCTCCAGTCACCCCCAATCACACCCCAAGCTTTGTAAGGGGTGAGATTTATTAGCAGTCCTAGTAAAAGTGCCAGGAGAGTTGTAAGAAATTCACTCTGGGTGTAAAATATCATCTAGTTTAAGCTTCATATATCATTCTCTTTGGTTGGTCATCTTGGGTTTTCTAAAAGAAGCTGACTTACTTTGTTGAAAATTTAGTGAATAAGCAAGAAAGGGTCATTTCAGCTCCATTAGCTACTATCACTCTAGAAAATCAACAGCCAGCATTTAAACCCCACATTTTGCATGGCCTTGGTCTGTGCTATAACACAAATCAAGTTTTCTAGGTGTGTGTCCGACTTGGCTTCGGATGGCAGCTCTTTGAGGCTAGGCTGGTTCCTCACAGATCCTTGTGGCCCCAAAGCCTAGCATAGTCCCCTGCAGCAAGCGTGCACGAACACATGTCCACTGGCTATGACAATAGGTTTTCTTATAAGTTCTCTTTCAGCAGAGGCAAAGAGTCAAATGTTAATTACATCTGAACTTGAGAAACCACAATAAACCAACTGCCATGGGGGCATAGGAGTAGGAGAAGATAATCCAAGCTCTTGGGAATGACTTAGATGTGAGCACGAATCCACCCCAGGGATGTCTGAAGGTGTTCTTTTCCACCTGATGATGGTTTTTCTTAGGATAGAAAGCCCTCTTGGATATTTGCAAAGTCTCCCATATTGATTGCATTAAGGTCACTTTGTTTATAAATAAAGGTTACAACCTGTGCTTCTACCCAAAGTCCACCTTATTCACATGTTTAAAACATTGTTTTTATTCAAATCCGACATGGTCTGTGGGTCATGGGTACTCAGCACAGCATTCCTGGTTTTCTGCAATAGGCAGTGGCTATGTCTATCTTGGGTTATTACCTGAATTGGTCTCTGCCAAGACCACAGGCCTGCATTTGCCGGGAGTGTAGTGATCTAGGATCTAGATCAAGGATGTAGTTTCAAGAGCTAGTTTCGTTGATCAACCTTGGGTTGTGCGTGTTTTCTTTGACATTATGCTCTCTTTACATTCCAAACAGGATGTGCCTGACATTGCTTCCACTTCGCAGTGAGTGAGAACTGGAACTAGCTAATGATGGGGATTCTCTTATCATGGGAACTTGAGAACACTCACTTATTCCCTCCACTCATTTTCAGCAAATGGGATAATTAAAACCACCAAAGCAAGCAGCCTTTCCCAGTGCTACTTCTATTAGTGCAGCCTAAATTCATGCTGGCAACCATAACATGCTATTGGTTTACATTGAGCTTGTGGTCCCCTAGTACCTTCAGCCATTTCTAAGTCTCTATTATATCAGCTGCTGCCATGTTACATGTCTCACTGTCATGTATTTTATTTAAAAAATAACTGTAGAATCTTAGAAACATCTGGTTATTCTAAGCCTATTGTTCTGGTTTGGTCAAGCTTTTTTGAATATTAGGTCTTAGATTATCTGCTTAAACTTTTCCTCCATGTTTTTTCTCACTTGAAGAAAATAAGTTCTTGTCCCCATGAACTTTGCCTTCAAGGTTTCAACCCTGGCTTTAACACTGTGGGACTTTGCAGGTTCAGCACCCTCCCTGAGCTATTCTGTCTAAATGTAAAATGAGAGCAGTACCAGGTAGCTGGCTGGGTTATTGCCATAATTAGACATATTGTGTATGAAGTGCCCAGTATAGCATCTTGACACATAAAATGCACTTGGTGAATATTTTTGTCAGGTTATATATTTGCATCTAACAGTGCTTTTCAAAAAACAAAACAAACTAATTGTACTCTTTCTGGAATCTCAATAAGCCAAAGGGGTGGCATTTTGATTTGGCCAGCAAAGAGTTACAGCCCATAAAATCATCAGGGAACAGGGACTGCAGAGGCCACCAATAAATTACTGTGCAGTCTTGGGCAAGATTCTTAATCTCTTGAGCCTCAGTGCCCTCGTCTCTAAGATAAGAAAACACAGGGAGACTATCTGGCATGTAGCCATCTGTAGCCATTTCCTCTTCCTATTCCCCATACCTCCTGCCTTGGGCACCTCCAAATGGCTCAGCTCCAGATATCATGGGTCACTGAGGTCTCTGTCCTTTGGGTTTGTAGGCACAGTTCTCAAAGCTTCCTGAGATAGCAACTGTCTTAATTTGGGCTGCTGTAATAAAACACCATAGTCTGGGTGGCTTAAGCAACAAACATTTATTTCTTACAGTTCCAGAGGCTGAAAAGTCCAAGATCAAGGTGCCAGCAGATGGGATTCTTGGTGAGGGCTGCTGCTTGTCCTATAGACAGTTTCCTCCTTGCTGTGTGCTCACAGGGCCTTTCCTTGGTGCATGCTCACGATCTGCCTGCTTCTTTTTTTATTTTTGAGATGGAGTCTTACCCTATTACCTAGGCTGGAGTGCAGTGGCATGACCTTGGCTCACTGCAACCTCCACCTCCCAAGTTCAAATGATTCTCCTGCCTCAGCCTCCCGAGTACCTGGGATTACAAGTTCGTGCCACCATGCCCAGCTACTTTTTGTATTTTTAGTAGACACCAGGTTTTGCCATGTTGGCCACACTGGTCTTGAACTCCTGACTTCAAGTGATCTGCCTGTCTTGTCCTCCCAAAGCGCTGGAATTATAGGTGTGAGCCAGTGCATTTGATCTGTCTTCCTTTTCTTATAAAGGCACTAATCCCATCATGAGGGTCCCACCCTCATGACCTTATCTCAATATCATCACACTGGGGGCTAGGGCTTCAACATATGGATTTGGGAGTTTGGGGACATAAATATTTAGCCACTAACACAAGCTTTACTTCTGAGCAAACCAACTAACCTTGTCAAAACTGCTTGCATTTCTAAAAGAGGAACAGTGATGTCTGCGTGATTGACAGACAGTCTCTATTTCAGCCATTGTGATGGGCTTGGTCCATGACATGCCTTGTTGTTGGCTGCTCCCTTGACCAGTGCATACTATTTTTTCTGCCTGGAATCAGCCTGTTCTCCATGTACTTCCTATTCACCCATTCATCTCTTCTAGATCCAGTGTTTTCTCCTGTAGGCAACCCAGCCCCACCTAAGCTCTTACCTCACTGTGCTGATCCATGTCTTTCTTCCACAGGCCTGTGAGGAGCTCTATGAGGACCCAGATCATATGTCCCATCTCACTTTTATTCTTCAGTGCCTAGAAGCCCACCTGGCACGTGGTAGATGCCTACTAGGTGTTTGGACCCATGAACGTAATAATGTTCACTGCACAGAAAGAAATACAGTGGATAGATTGCTATAACCATTGGTGAAAAAGACACACACCAGCAGAGAATGTAAGGAAATGATTGAAACAGGGATAGGATTGCCCACAAATGTTCAAACAAAAATTCTAGGCCACACATGGTGGCTCACCCATGTAATCCCACCACCTTGGGGGGCTGAGGTGGGAGAATTGCTTGAGGCCAGGAGTTTGAGACTAGCCTGGTCAACATAGCCAGAACCTGTCTCTAAAAAGAATAGCAATTTAAAAAAATTAGCCAGGTGTGGTGGCGTGTACCTGTAGTCACAGCTACTAGGGAGGGTGAGGTGGGAGGATCACTTGAGCCCAGGAGTTCGAGGCTGCAGTGAACTGTGATCACAGCACTGCACTCCAGCCTGGGCAACAAAGCAAGACCTTGTCTCTAAAACAAAATAAATTTCCTACCACAATGGTGTAGCAGGGCCAAACAGAAAAGCACCCTATCTGGATGGTGAGTACCAAGACTGGTACTCAGAAACCAGTCAGGTTTCCTGCAAGGGGCTTTCATCTGTTTGAACATTCCACACACACAGGTTGATCCCAGCGGAGCAACTGTGATAGAAACAAAGTCTCCACTTAACAAATCATGAAGCTGAGAGTGAGCATGGGCAGCTACTGATCATCTTAATTAACCCACAAAACTTTATGCATGGACAGTGTTCAGCCAACCTCTTGATCCTAGACAGAAATCTATTAAAGCCAGTTAAGAGAACGAAAAGACAAAATCTGACGAATGCTTTTACCTTGGTGGATATAAAAGTTGGCAGGCTCGATAACTCTGAGAGTGATCTATTTGCCAATAGCAATATTACATTAAGTTGGGGAAACATCATTCCCTTAAATGCAAGGTAAGTGAGCGGCCTGAATAATGGCTTACAATTACATGTGTCCAGGGCCTGTTGAGGCTGGAAAGGATAGAATTCACATCACTGCTTTAGAAGAAACTCATTTTCTCCAAAGGAGTAGTTTCTAAGCTTTCCTCGAGTAGTGACTGGTTTGAGAATCTAATGGAAATTGTGGACTGGCTCCTGGAATAATGCACATGGTATGTGCACAGAATACTGGATGTTTCTCAAGGGGTTCACATTCTTTGAGATGTTCATCTGTGGGCTTCAGTCCTGAATCCCTGCTCCTAGGAGGCTTGAGGGTCTGTAAAGATTTAAAACTGCAAATGTGAGGTGTCTTATTAGAATCATCTTTGAAACTTTTTTTTTTTTGAGATGGAGTTTTGCTCTTTTGCCCAGGCTGGAGTGAAATGGCACGATCTTGGCTCATTACAACCTCCTCCCACTGGGTTCAAGCGATTCTGCTGCCTCAGCCTCCCGAGTAGCTGGGATTATAGGCGCCTGCCACCATGCCTGGCTAATTTTTGTATTTTTAGTAGAGATGGGGTTTTGCCGTGTTAGGCTCGTCTCGAACTCCTGACCTCAGGTGATCCACCCGCCTCAGCCTCTGAAACTTTTCAAAATACACATTTCCCCCATGTGATATGAAAGCAGATTATTGGAGCCTTCCAGGAGGAAAGAATTGTGGTGGTGTTTAAACTTAGGCATTTTGGAAAACACCGGAATATTTTCTTTTCTTTCTTTCTTTTTTTTTTTTTTTTTTTTGAGATGGAGTCTCACTCTGTCACCCAGGCTGGAGTGAAATGGCACAATCTCGGCTCACTGCAACCTCTGCCTCCCAAGTTCTAGTGATTCTCCTGGCTCAGCCTCCCAAGTAGCTGGGATTACAGGCGTACACTGCCATGCCCAGCTAAGTTTTTGTATTTTTTCGTAGAAACGGGGTTTCACCATGTTGGTCAGGCTGGTCTTGAACTCCTGACCTCAAGTGATCTGCCTGCCTCGGCCTCCCAAAGTGCTGGGATTACAGGCGTGAGCCCCGAATATTTCTTGTCCCTGCTTCTGCACCCCCTCCATGAGCAGGAGTGAATAGTTCAAGAGGAGAGACAGAGCAATGGGTTTGGTCCAGAGACCTGGCCCCAAATCCCAGGTTCTTTACTAACTAGACTTACGGCCTTGCTCAAGGAACTTATCCTTTCTCTACCTCCATTTCCTCATCTGCGAAGGTTTGTTGGAAAGACTGAGCTGAAGGGCACGGAGTTTCTAATGTCCAGCCTCAACTCTGCCCCATGCCTCCCGACTCCTTTTTAAAGGAAAAATAAAAGTATAAATGAAGAGGTTCATTATAGGGTCTTCTCAAGAAGGAAATCCCTGCACTGGAAGTGTTGTGTCACATTTAATGCCTGGTAAAAAGGGTAGTTGATAATAGGAATTCTCCACGTTGTCCCTAAAGGTCTGAAGGGTTAGAAAAGTGTTGCATTTCTAGAAACCTGCTGTAAGGGATTATATCACTTATAAAGGCCTCAAGGATATTTTTCATAATGAAGGTTATAAACAAGTAAATATTGCTAGTCTAGAAGAGAATGTTTCACCATATGGTGGCTTTCCCTGGCTGGGCTTCCAGGGGCATCCTGAGTCATCAGAAAAGTGTACAAATCTGGATGACACTATGAAAATCCCCCTTTTCTTGGTTGGAGTTGGAGGATGACTTGGGTGGGAAGGACTACAGGACTCCAAGGTGTGATGATAACGGGGGTTATTCTACTTGCCAATAGGTTTAGAAGTGAGTCTCTCAGCTAGTCAATTTCCCTGAGTCTCAATTTCCAGTCTCTACCATAGGAATCCTCCTCCTTTTACAGAACAGTTATGAGGATTCGATTAGCTAGACTATGCAAAGTCCCCACCCATTATGTATTAGATAATGAATGGTAGTCATCTGGGTGTCAGGGGTAGTAGTGGTATGAGTAGATTAGTAGTATTGGTCAAATAAGACTCAAGGGTTTTAACTGGACACACCAAATTAACAGCACATTGTGGTGCCTCAAGACCTAAAATAGGGGAACAGATTCAGGGAAAGAAACATGGTGAAACTGGGAAGAAGCAGGAAGGAGCTCGGAGGTGGAGTGAAGCAAAAAGTCCAGGCTGGGCTCAGGCTCTCAAATTCTGCCTATTTCAGTCCTTCCCAGCTACAAAAGATGGTGTCCCCTGCCTACCGCAACCAATTCATCCCAGTTTATCTAGGATTTTCCTGGACAAACAAAGTTCCTGTGCCTAGAGACCCCTCAGTTCTGGAAAATCAGGATGATGGGTCATCCTACTCCCACCGACATCCTCCAGCCCTGAGCTTCAGGCAAGCCTGGCCGGATGGCTGTGGAGTGATTCTTACTGTCCCCTTATTTGGTGCCCTCAATATCAGCCTTTCTTGCCCCCACCACAATCTGTGGGGGACTCCAAAAGGACTTCAGCTTTAGATTTAGCTTAATACTTCAGTTTGGGCTGTGAATGTAGAGAGCATTTCCAGGTCACTATAGCATGTAGAAAAACCCTGGCATCCTGGCTCATCGTAGATGCCTAGTGTTATGTGTTGAATTGATGAATGGAGATCTTTCCTGGAGTTCCAATATGCTTGGTTAGGGCACTAAAGGATTGCTAAATCTAATTTGTTTTCTTTCCACAAATCAAGTCACACCGCCAAGGTCCTGTTCTAATCTGATTGGGTCATTCAGGACCGCATAATCCTCATGCTAATCTTGGCTACTTGCTTGAAACTCTTTCAGGTTGTTCAGCCTGCTACATTGATGCCTAGCACACCACATGAGAAATTTTCTCTTTCTCTTCCTCTTCCCTTTGGCAAGTTCAGCAAGCCTTGAGTCAGAACCCATTTCCTGTTATGAGAGGAGCAATGGTCAATATGCCCATGTCACGTTTTAAGTATTTTCTATATTTGATGTAGGAAACCAGACTTGTAAGGAGAACATTCATTCTTTGTTGTGCCACGACAATAAACCACAATTCCTTCTTTGAAATACAAGGTCATGATGGCCCTGTGAGTTCTGGAATTATTGGGAGAGGACATGACACCATCCACTTTGCTTTGATTTCCTATCTTTAGAAAGGGCTCTTACAGTTCATGCATGAAGGTAAGTTATGTTGAAAGTTGCAGAAAGAGGATGCAGCAAGTTGGGTGTGGCTGTGGTCTACTCAGAAATGAAAGGCAGCCACGTCCCCTATGAACATTTACAGAGCCTGTCACCATGGCGTAAATAGAGTATTTTGACTTCGATGGACCCAGTTTAGCTCTCAGTCATAGAACTGATTAGATCTGTGAGTTTATTATTGTTGTTTTGTTATCGTCATCTTTGTTATCACAGCAGGTGCAACTCAAACGAGTGATATTGCCGGTTTAGTCAGGACACCTCTTCCTTGAGCAATGAGGGGCATTTTGCAACCTTACCCTCCACCAATAAAGGCCATTTTTGCTCCTCAATCATAATTATGGCTCCAAATGGTCCACAGACATTTCTAAATGCCCTATGGATGAGTACTGTCCCCAGTTGAAAACTCCTTGATGTAATTCAGAGAGGAAAAATAATGGAAGGAAAGAACATGACAGAAACTTGAGAATTCAGAGCTCTGGAGATAGAAATAGAAAAGAGTCCAGTGAAGAGGTGATCTTGTTCATCCTCTTTCATGTAAAAATACACTTGCACTGATGTTTACAGCAACCTCACAGCTCGTTGGTTGGTGTTTAAGCTCTTAAAGACTCCATCTGTCTTACCCACTTTCCCTCTGGGCCAGACATGCATTTCTCTTATTGTAAATTTCCTGCACTGGCTCAAAATATTCTGTGCCTGGAATGTCTCATCTTCCCCCCTGCTCTTCCAAATTCAACTCCTCACTTAAGGTTCAGCACGTTAAGTCCCCTCTCCAGGGATCTCTTACTGTGTCCACTCTGTACGAATCAGGTAGTTTATCTTCTGTATATGTGTCATCTCTTTCTCCAGACTGTAAGATATTTGAGGACAGAGACTATATTACCTCCTTCTGATCCCTCTTTAGCACCAAGCCTAGAGTGATGTTTGCTTCTGACTTCTGCTGGTTTGGTAGCCAGAAAGATTCACTCCCTGGTGTGGGTGTACCTTGCCTTTCTACATAGTTTTGTTGAAATTTCTAGCACATTTCAGATCCTAAGAAAAGGTACTTGTTTTATCACAGCTGCTGACTAGAGGTCATTGCTTTAGAGGAGGTTTTCTTTTCTTTCTTTTTTAATGAACTTAATCATTTTTAATATCTTTGCCAAAGGAGAATGCATTAAATGACCCTGACTTGGCAGAAAGCCCTCTCTTGAGTGCTTTGGGAGGACTAGCGGAAGTTCTTTTACAGCCTCTTAGCCTGACTGGCTGCCTTTTCCTTTCTTTGGGTTATCAGGGATTGAGATTTGATCCTAATTAACAAAGGAGGAGCCCTAAGCTGTGCAGTTTCTGCTCACAGGGAGGCAGGCAGGGGCCGGATTCTTTGGAGAAGCGAAGCTGGCCTTGTCAGCGGTCTCAGCTCTTGTGCCTGAACATGGAGGCTGGCAGAGATATTGATAAAACAGCTTTGAGAAAGCACAGCAGGCCCCAGATAGAGGGAGAGAGCCTAAGGGACAGAGGAGGGCAGTATCATTGTAAGAAAGTCAACTCTAGCGGTGGGGACCATCTTCAGAACTGATGGAGCAGGATGTGTGCTGTAGTGTACAAATTAAAAGTCAGGGATGACATTGTTTTTTATTGCACAAAGATCATAAAAAGAAAACAAAAAATGGGATACATTAATCAGCAGTTTAATGAGAATGGAAAATAATCGTGCAAAATAAAGTTGTTGTCTACATTGCATTCAAATTGCTGGCTTGTTACTTTCTGGGGACTGATGTGTTTGAAGCAGGAGGAATCGGTTCACACTGGAGGGGGTCATGCAGAGAGAAGGTGCCATTTCAGGTGGCCCCCATTGAGTTGTATGGAGATTCTTTTTGTCTTATATTTGCTCCCTGGTTATTTCTGCTTTAGGCCTGTAATATAATCTTTTCAGTAAAAACAAAGCATAAGAGGGAGCATAATCTTCTTGTCTTCTTTCTCTCCATGGCACCTAATAAAGTGCTAGCCATTTGCTGTTGTCTTAGAACTTTAGAAGAGGAAGCCCCAGCAGTCACCCTGCTTAGTGTCAGTATTAATTGATTGAGTGCCTGAGGGTGATGGAGATTGTCCTGGAGTTGGCAATTGATAAATCATTTAACCTATGATATATAGACTCAGAAGTGAGAAGCAGACCTCCTGTTATTCTGTCTTTGGTCTCCATCAGGGAGAAGATGCCATTGAGAAGCCTCAAAGAAGGAAGCAGAAAGGAGAGTTTGTCCAAATATCATAGGCAAGTCTATTCTTACGGTTTGCCAATTGCATCTCTGGTTAAAACCTGCATCTTTCTCAGAACATGGCATTAAAATATTCCGCTCAGCTTCTGTGAGCTCCAGAAATACAATAAATAGCAGCACTATTTTTAAAGGATCATTGGGCTTCATTAAGTAAAGAGAGGCTTCTCTTTAACATGGTTTTGAGGATTCACTGTCTAAACAACAGGCTCGGGTGTTAACATCCTGGAGGAAGTTTTCCTAGTGTATATAAATAGACCTAGCTGTTTCTGGTGCTGCCACTCCCTTCTGGGGATCCTTAGACCAGTCAATTCAACCTCTCTGGGTTCTCACTTTCTTATCTGTATAATGGGGATAAAAAACTGTTGCCCTGTTTATTGTGAGGATGAAACACAATTTGACAGCTACACAACCGTGGCAAAGCTGGTCATCACTTCTTTCATTCATTAATTCACTGAGTACCTACCAAGGGCCAGGCCTTTAGAAACACTGCTGTTGGGATGCTTTGAATGGGTATTGCCGTTGAATCTCTCTCTTGGTTTCTTGATGTCATTAGGATCTAACAAGAGGTTGAATGAGCAAATATCAATCAGCCTGAGGTTAAAGTGCTTTGGTTCATTTTCACCCACACAGGATCATAATTAATCAACTTTTGCCACAGATTAGGAAGTATATAAAGTTATCTTTCCATGGAGAGGAGGAACAGGGTCTTGGTCAAAGGATAATTCTTGCAACTAAACAGTGAGATTCAAATTCCACATCTGTTGCTTATTGGCTACATTTGGGTAAGTAACTTATTTGCTCAAAGCTTTGATTCCACCATTCGTAAGGAGGAATAGTAAAACCCATCTTAGAAAGTTGTTGTGAAGATGAAATACAGTGATGCCCCAGCTATGCCTCGCAGTGATCAGCATATAGAGGATGTGTGTGTGTGCATAATGGGCATGCCCTCAGCAGGAATAGATATGATTGGGGTGGTGGCTTCTGGTCTCCAAATTGTCTCTTGTTTTTTTCTTCTCCTAGGGCTCTCCCCATCTGCACTCTCACGACTGAGACCCAGTTCCCTGCCTTCTAGCATGCTAGCATCAAAACTCTCTCCTAGGAGGGGCGTGGGTAGGCATTTTGTCCTTCCTGCAGAGTTGTACTGGGTGGGTGATACGGTTTGGCTGTGTCTCCACCCAAATCTCATCTTGAATTGTAGCTCCCACAATTCCATATCCTTGGAGGGACCAAGTGGGAGGTAATCGAATCACGTGGGTGGGTCTTTCCCATGGTGTTCTCGTAATACTGAATAAGTCTCACAAGATCTGATGGTTTTATCGAGGGGAGTTCCCCTCACAAGCTCCGTCTTGCCTGCCACCATGCAAGATGTGACTTTGCTCCTCCTTTGTGTGAGGCCTCCCCAGCCATGTGGAAGTGTGAGTAAATTAGACCTCTTTTCCTTTATAAAATTATCCAGCCTCACTCATGTCTTTATCAGCAGCATGAGATCAGATTAATATAGTGGGCTTCCTCTCCTCAGGTGGGACATGCCTTGCACCTTCTTTGTGGGATCAGAGACTTTGTTCTTTGTGAGAGGAGTTTTAAACCCTTGGAGTTCTTAAACTTTTAAAAATTGGAATATATAGAAAGGTGAATATGTCGTCAGACTTTAGCTGGTTGCATTTTTGCAAAATTAACAAATCTATGTCATTAACTCCCACAATAACAAGCAAAACATTGCCAGAGTTTCAGCAAACAATCCCCCCTCTCCACTGTCCCTTCCTGTCACTGGTCTCCTGTCAGACGAACCTCTATGGGATAGTTTTTCCTGCCTTTGTATTCTATATAAATGGAATCATACAACATGTCCTCTCTTCTGGCTTCTTTCACTTGCTGTTATGTTTGAAGAACCATCAATGTTGTGAGTAGTTGTAGATTGTTTATTTGCATTGCTGTATGCTATTCCATCAGATGACACCACAAACCACGTGTTCATTTAATGTGGATGGACATTGAATTTGTTTCCTTGACAATCTAGTGGTGTCAGTTTTCTGAGATGGTTGCGCATCTTTTGCCCTAAAAGCTTTTGTCCTAAAAGCTCACTTCCCCAGAAGCTCAGTGTGGCTGTTGGGTGGAACCTGGGGGAATTATAGAATCAGATTCTTTTGCATGAACTTTAATTTAGGGCCTAACTCCTCCCATTGACAACCCTGTAAGGTAGGTAAGTGTCTCCCTGTGATATGTTTGATCAAACAGTGGGAGAGGAAGTTTAGACATTTGCTGTAGTCAACAGACCTAACAAATACCAAAACTGGGATTCTAGTCCAGCTTTTAGCTTCTCTAAGACTCTTCCTCTTTCAGAAATCCACCCTGTCTCTTTGTGATACTTGATAAAAGTCTCACTTTAACTTGAGGTTAAGGGCAAATATTTTTATTGCTAACTGTCTGCAGGAGGCTTGGCCAGGTCACTCTTTCCTGAACTAGGCTCTATTTCCTTACCTTTGAGACTAGAGGACTAGAATTCATTGCCCACAGGGAGTAGAGGACAGTGGGTAAGAGTCAAGCCAGATTGTTAGGTTGGAATCTCAACCCCTTCACTCATTAGCTGTGTGACCTTGGGCAAATTGCTTGCCCTCTGTCTGCCTCAGTTTACTCATCCATAAAGGAGAGTAATAAAAGTTGCCACCTAAAACTGCTGTGAGGATTCAATGGAGAAGATACATAAAGCGCTTTGCAAAGTACCTACCTATCAAGCATGGTGTTGATATTTCTTGGGCACTTACTGTTCTAATAAAATTCTAAGTGTTTGGCAGCTCTGACATCCCAGGAGCTGGGTTCTGTCATTTCAGCCAGCACTTTGAATCAAAGATCTTCACCAGCTCCTAAATAAACGTTACATGGCTGCTACCATTGCTTCTCTTTCTGGAGATGTCTATTAAAGTTATGATTCAATTGTCAGAAACAAAATATTCTTAAGATGTCTTCAGCCATACCCTCAAATTATATGACAGTGTCTGGCTTTAATACCCATCTAAATAGTTATACTGTTGACAGGTTTCGAGAGCGGCATTTGCTCTCCCATTCCTCTCATTAACTTATGTAGCAACATCATAACTCTCTGGAAGGATTAAAAAAAAGAGGATGCTGGCATATTCCATCTGAATTCATTTCATATAGCGTCTGTCAGAGCGTTTGCATATGAATGAGATGCCTTGACGTTGTTTGCTCATTAACATGGGAGCATAGCAGTGACACGTTTTGGAGCTCAGGTTCAAGAGTTTGAAGCAAGAGATGGAAGAAAGGTTGAAGGCTCGGTCCTTGTAAGATTTCATTGCAGTAAGCCTGGTATATAATCTTAATCCCAATCAGGCTGTGGTCTGGAAGGGCATCTCTTCCCTTTAGGACTATAAGCCCAACCTTCCACCGACGCTCCTCCCATATCCCCAGCGTTCTAGCCACACTGATGTTTTTTCATAAACACATTCAAGTTTGTGTGTATGTAAGCTGCTCCCTCTCTTTGATAGGTCAGTCTTCCCTCCATCTTTGGCAAGACTTAACAATTCCACTAAACATCAATGTCTTTCTGAATCCTTCCTCAATTCTTCTGGGTCAATTTAGCCACTGTCTCCCTGGGCCCCAGCACCAGATCCTCATTACTGGAATGGCCTGTGGCCCATGTTGCATGTTTCTTTTATGCAGAGAGTAGAGCTACCTTCATTGTTCCAGCCCTGGTGTCCAGAAGAGAGTAGTAGATGCATAATGAATATTTATGAAATGGATCAGTGCAGAGAAGGCTAGAATAAAACACAGGGAGGCACATTGAGAGCTTCTCTCTCCAAGGGACTCAATGTGTTTAAACTGCTCCTGAATGTCGGTAACAGACTGCTTCACACTTCAACCAAAATTTCAGTTCCAGTTGACAAGGCTCAGGCTCAGCCCTGGAGTTCCATCTGAGCTTCATCTCCCTCAAATCATAAGCTTTGGAAGTGGTACAAGGATGTTTTCACAGCAGTGGGAAGCCCATGGCTTGTTAGGTGGTCTCATTATGGAACATACAGACTTGGAGGCGATTAGCATCAGCACTGAGCTATGGCTCTTGTTCATGTCTCCTGAATTGAGAGGACACGGGTCTCAGCCGCTGAAGCCTGGGGGATGACAGGACCCAGTAAAGGCACACCAGGCAGGGGCAATGGTCAGGACTACCTCAGGATCCAAGGTACCTATAATGACTGTTACAGTCATTCTCATATACATTCAGTATGTTGGTATGAGGCAGTTAAGTGGACAGACCCCTGGAGTCAGAATGCTTAGTCTCCAGTGCCAGCTGGACTGCCTGTGTGACCTTGATCAGCCACGTAACCTTGCACACATTCCCCAAACTTTCTAGAACTCAGTTTTCTCATCTGTACAATGGGCATAATAAGAGTACCCCATGGCATAGGGCTACTGTGTGCTCAGTCATAGAGTCACCATTATATGTGTCACACCCTTACATGTGACATAGAAAATTGGACTACATAGAGGTTAACCATTACTAGTTGTTTATAGAAAGAATTCACCTATAAAATTACAAATGATGAGAGCACATGGACCCATAGAGGGGAACAACATATACTGGGGCTAATTGGAAGGAGGAGGGTGGGAGGAGGGAGAGGATCAGGAAAAGTAACTAATGGGTACTAGGCTTAATATCTGGGTGATGAAACAATCTGTACAACAAACCCCCAAGACACAGGCTTACCTGTGTAAAAAACCTGCACATATATCCCTAAACTTAAAAGTTAAAAAAAAAAACGGCAAGCATTTGTGAGAATGTGGAAAAAAATATATTTGATGCTTACCAAAATCATGTAAAATTATTGTCATCTTTTTTTAGAAAAAGTGAAAAATCCCTGCAGTTTAAAATAGAAATGTAGAGTCAAAAAGCTCATTAAGATCTTACAGCCTGTGCCCTGAGTGATTAAATGTCACAGTCAAGGATGTAAAATTCATGTCTTTGGACACATCTTGGATGCCTGCCACGCCTTAGACACACACAGACAACCCAACACACCTGCACCCAGTCTCAACTCCTGTTGAAGTGACTTGGTGGTTGCCACACATGATTAACAGGTGTGGAAGACCAGTGAGTTGTGGGTAACTCACTGGGAAAGATGGTGTTAAAAGAAGAATATGGGAAGAGCCTATAGGGAACAGAGAAAAGGGCAGTTCAGTGAAGCAGAATTTTGGTAGTGCTCAGTTATATTAGTTTCCTGTGGCTGCTATAGCAAATTATTCCAAATTTGCTACTTGAAAACAAAACATATTTATTTTCTCACACTTCTGGAAGTCAGAAGTCCAAAATCAGTTTCACTGGGCCAAAATCAAGGTCCAAGACTACACATCCTCTGAAGGCTCCAAGGGAGAATGTGATCTTCTGCCTTTTCTAACTTCTAGAGCTGCGTTTCTTGCCATCTTGGGCTCCCAGCCCCTTCTGCATCTTCAAGGCTAGCCCTGTAGCATCTTGCTGCAGTCATCTCATCACAAACTCCTGTCTGTGCAGTCAAATCTCTTTTTGCCTTTCTCTTATAAGAACACTTATGATTACATTTAGAGCCCACTTCGATAATTCAAAATAATCTATGCTTCTTGAGATCCTTAATATAATCACTACCGCAAAACCCCCTTTGCCATTTAAGGCATTTATGAATTCTGGGGATAAGAATGTGGATGTCTTTGGTACGGTTATTCAGTCTACCACACTAGTTCAGCAACTATAACTGGAGGCTTAGGAGTTCTGGCCAACGAGTGTATTGGGCCTCTTTGTTGACTTTCATCTACTGTGGATCCTCAGCTTGGCCCAGGCTCTGATCTGAGACTCCTCAGGAGACCTTTTCCCTAGTGTATATGAAACATGGACAGAACAGACAGACCATGAAGAAGAAAGCACTGGCTTATGTAACAACTGAATTTCTAGAGAGGAAAGAATAGATTGGCACTTTGCTTGTCTATCTCAGTGAGTCTGAAATGCGGGAATCTGGCCCAGAGAGATAAGGCTTCCCTTTCCAGGTACAGGCAACACTGCCTTGTTCCAAACCCCAAAGTTAAGCACCCAAAACAGTACTTGGTTGGATTCACCAAGGAAGAGCCACTTTTTTTGTGTGCCACTGTGGTTGGTTGTAGACAGTCTAACAGGTGTGGAAGACTACATGCATTCTCAAAAATACCATTTATTTTACTAGTACTTGAGAAAGTGATTTGAGAACTATTTGCACTAATGGGCATGTTCCACCACCCTGTGTACTATTTTTTTGGTACAGTTTTCACTCACAAGGTATAGTGCATCTATTAAACTCTCCAGTCTGTCTTGACATGAACACCTCTTGTTTGATTCTCTGAGCAGTTGGGGACCAGAGTCTGCCTTTTGTGCCATGTCCATGATTATGTAGTGACTGTGAGCCCAGCTGGCAGCCTGTGGGAACTGTCTTGCCCCTCACAGTTGCTTCAGCTGTGTGACATCGAAGGTATCTGGTCATTGATTTGATTATTTTGAGACCACACAGAAAGTCTTAACTTGCTCACAGAGAACTTCAGAAAATTAGCCCATGGACAGAAAGTGCTTACAGCTAAACTGAAGCTGATATTCTTCCCTTTCAACACTTCCTTGAGCAGAGTCCTGGGGGAGTCAGTCTTGATGCATCTACTATCAATGTTCACAAGATAAAGAAAAAAAAATCACCCTAATGTTTTTTGCTCTTTTTGTTTCAAAAAGAAAATGTGCAATGGTTCAAAAGTGTCTCCCAAGTTTCATGTGTTGAAAACTTAATCCCCGACGCAACAGTGTTGAGAGGTAGCACATTTTAGAGGTGACCAGAGCCCTTATGAATGGATTAATGCCATAACTTCAGGAGTAGGCTCCTGATAAAATAGTGAGTTCACCCCCCTTTCTTCTCTAACTGTAGGTTATCAAGCATGTGCCTGCATGCTCTCTTGCCCTTCCACCTTGTGCTGTGGGATAATGTACCAAGAAGACCTTCATTGGATGCTGAGTAGATGTGGGTGCATGCCTTTGGACTTTACAGCCTCCAGAACTGTGAGCCAAATAAATTTCATTTCTTTACCCACTACCCAATCTTAGGCATTCTGTTATAGCAACACAAAATGGACAAAGGCAAAATGTTTGAGGATTTATTTGTTCTGACAACTTGAGCTAACATTCTCTTCCTGGAGGTTGTCTTTAAAGAATTGCTCGGAAATTCCATAAGCTCCAGCTCGTATCTGCAAATGTAACGAGCAGCAACGCCATGAAACAGGCATTGCCCTGGCAGTGTGGGCTGGAATGTAAGTGTAAATGTCAGAAACCTGGGCATGGCCAAGTTAAACAGGAATGCCATGTGTTCTTGCTGCCAGGGGTGGGGGTGCGTAATGAGGTGCATATGTGAAATCTTGGTGCCCATGTCTCTGCTCAGTGAGGTATCTATTAGCTGTTGGGACTTTAGGTGAGAAGGCATTTATTTCACTCACTGATGTTGAAATCATCCTACCTACTGCCACAGGTCACAGGCAGAAGCTGAGCCCATGAAAGGCAGAGAGTTTGATTGGAGGCAAGTTATGTAGTTTAAGTTGGTTTTTAAAACTGTCGCTATCCACAGAGCCTGATATGAGGTTATGTTTGGGTTATACTGTTTAATCTTTCTAACAACCCTGTGATGGGAAGGTCATTTTGCTCCACAGTTTTCAAGGAAGGAGACAGAGGCTAACAGTTTAAGCATTTCGTCCATGATCACCCAGTTAGTAAGTGGGCTTGCAGGATCCAGGGAGTCTGCCTTAGAAATCTCTCTCACCCACTCTGCTATGACATAGTGTGTCCGGAATTGGTGGGTTCTTGGTCTCACTGACTTCAAGAATGAAGCCGCGGACCCTCGCGGTGAGTGTTACAGCTCTTAAGGCGGCGCGTCTGGAGTTTGTTCCTTTTGATGTTCAGATGTGTTCGGAGTTTTTTCCTTCTGCTGGGCTCGTGGTCTCGCTGGCTCAGGAGTGAAGCTGCAGACCTTCGCGGTGAGTGTTACAGCTCTTAAGGCAGCGCGTCTGGAGTTGTTCGTTCCTCCTGGTGGGCTCGTGGTCTCGCTGGCTTCAGGAGTGAAGCTGCAGACCTTCGCGGTTAGTGTTACAGCTCTTAAGGCAGTGTGGACCCAAAGAGTGAACAGTAGCGAGATTTACTGCAAAGAGGGAAAGAACAAAGCTCCCACAGTGTGGAAGGGGACCCCAGCGGGTTGCCACTGCTGGCTCGGGCAGCCTGCTTTTTTCTCTTATCTGGCCCCACCCACATCCTGCTGATTGGTAGAGCCGAGTGGTCTGTTTTGACAGGGCGCTGATTGGTGCATTTACAATCCCTGAGCTAGACACAAAGGTTCTCCACGTCCCCACCAGATTAGTTAGATACAGAGTATTGACACAAAGGTTCTCCAAGGCCCCAGCAGAGTAGCTAGATACAGAGTGTCGATTGGTGCATTCACAAACCCTGAGCTAGACACAGGGTGCTGACTGGTGTGTTTACAAACCTTGAGCTAGATACAGAGTGCCGATTGGTGTATTTACAATCCCTGAGCTAGACATAAAGGTTCTCCACGTCCCACCAGAGTAGCTAGATACAGTGTCCATTGGTGCATTCACAAACCCTGAGCTAGACACAGGGTGCTGATTGGTGTGTTTACAAACCTTGAGCTAGATACAGAGTACCGATTGGTATATTTACAATCCCTGAGCTAGACATAAAGGTTCTCCACATCCCCACCAGACTCAGGAGCCCAGCTGGCTTCACCCACTGGATCCCGCACTGGGGCTGCAGGTGGAGCTGCCTGCCAGTCCCGGTTCCGTGTGCCCGCACTCCTCAGCCCTTCGGTGGTCAATGGGACTGGGCACCGTGGAGCAGGGGGCGGCGCTCATCGGGGAGGCTCGGGCTGCACAGGAGCCCATGGAGGGAGTGGGAGGCTCAGGCATGGCAGGCTGCAGGTCCCGAGCCCTGCCCCACGGGAAGGCAGCTAAAGCCTGGTGAGAAATCGAGCCCAGCGCCGGTGGGCTGGCACTGCTGGGGGACCCAGTACACCCTCCACAGCCGCTGGCCCGAGTGCTAAGCCCCTCGATGCCCGGGGCTGATAGGGCCGACTGGCTGCTCTGAGTGCAGGGCCTGCCAAGCCCACACCCACCCGGAACTCCAGCTGGCCTGCAAGTGCCACGCTCAGCCCCGGTTCCCGCTTGCCCCTCTCCCTCCACACCTCCCTGCAAGCTGAGGGAGCCGGCTCTGGCCTTGGCCAGCCCAGAAAGGGGATCCCGCAGTGCAGCGGTGGGCTGGAGGGCTCCTCAAGTGCCGCCGAAGTGGGAGCCCAGGCAGGGGAGGCGCTGAGAGCGAGCGAGGGCTGTGAGGACTGCCAGCACGCTGTCACCTCTCAATAGGTTACTCTGCTTTTCACAGCATTATCCAGTACATCTCTGTCGTTTATATTAAGAGTTTTAGAGTGGGACATGCATGTTTCCACCTCGATCACACCATGCTGGGATGCACGTGAAAGGACCGAGATCTAACTTGGGCAATGACTGCTTACTCTGCTCAATGCTTACGGGATCTCCAGATCCTCGGGAGAGGCAGCTGGAAGCTGAGATTGGAGACTATATTGGCTCTAAATTGTTTGTGTATGAACCTGGAGAGTTAATTGTTCAGAATAGAGGTTCTCAAAGGATTGTCCCTGAACCAGCAGCATCTAGGAGTTTGTTAGAAATGCAAATTCTGGAGCTCTACCTAGACCTACTTGAATCAGAAATTCAGAGCCTGGGGCTTAGCAATCTATAGTTTAACAAACCCTTGAGGTGATGCTGATTCACACTAAACAGGTCTCCTAGAGTTTGTGCTCTGCCATTCTTAGCAAACCCTTTTGTCATTCTCAGCACAGGCTGAGACTAAACAGCTACTTTCAGGTGCTGGGCAGGGGAGGAACAGGGAGGGCCCAGTGGAGCCTGCCTGATTCTCAGAGGGCAGGGGGCCTTCGGAGGGAGGTTATTCTTTTTTTTATTATTATTATTATACTTTAAATTTTAGGGTACATGTGCACAACGTGCAGGTTTGTTACATATGTATACATGTGCCATGTTGGTGGGAGGGTATTCTTCCTGGGTGAGTTGCACCTATGCCTGTGAGTGCTTTGTATTCTACAAGGTGATTCCTGAACACTCCTGATTCCAGGTTTTGTTCTCATCTCCAGGCAATTCCAAACTCCTGATTCCTGGTTCCTAGTTCCCAGCTGCCTTTCTCCTGCCTTAAGCGCCTCCCCGTCCTGGAAGCCTTCTGACTTAGGAACACTTGTCCAGACCTCAGATGCATGTGATTCTGATCATTAGCACCCTGTAGTTGGGATCCTTGCCTTGTAAATCTCTTTGTTCTCTCAAAGTTCAGGGGAAGGGAGGGGCAGGAAGCCTGAAGGAGTTCTCCTTTCAGCCTGTTCATCTGCTCCAAGTAGAACAAAGCTACAGTGTGGGGAAGGCACTTTGATCCCAGACAATGAGAGCGGCTGGATTAAGTGTTTGGAGAGACCAGACAGCTCTGGCACAAAACAGATCTGTTACTTTTCTTTCTTTTTTTTCTTTCTTTTCTTTTTCTTTCTTTTTTTTTTTTTTGAGACCTAATTCATGTATTAGAAACAAAAAAGGCATAATGTTTTGAAGGGTGGTATTTCCATTGCTGTAAGTCTCAGGCATAAACTGAAACATCTGTGTACTGGGTGCCCTGCCTGGGCTAGGAGGTTCTACCCCTAGGGGGACACTACCCTGATGCATTGGGATGACACGGCATTCCCAAATGACCCCAAGGCCACTGAATGGCAGCTGGGACTGGGAAATACTGGAGCTGGGAGGGACCTTGGGAAATTTGCTCATGTGCTTGAAACCCATTTATGCCTAGTATTCCATTGTTGGAACACTAAGCATGAGGGAGTTATTTACTCTTACTGCTCAAGGTCATAGCCAAGGTCTGACTGCAAAAATTCAAAAAATTGCAGCCTCAGGCATAAATGGGTTAACACAGTTCCTAAGCATACAGAACTCTGAGTTTAAAAATAAACCTCACAAAATAAACATTTTTGTATAGGACGCCTACTAGGTACATTACATACCACCCTCCACTAAAACCGCGGGGGCCTCTGTTTTCTCTTAGGATTCATGGCCATTTCAGTAATACTCATGATATACGTGTTATTGCTATCCCCATGTTTCAGAGGAGAAATACCAAAGCACAGAGAGGCTGGTAAGTTCCCCAAGTTCACACAGCTAAAGAAGTGGCAAAACCAGGATCCCAACCCAGGCGGTCTGGTTCGAGGTCAATGCCCTTCATTATAGGATAAAGTCCCTGTCCATAATGAGTTCCAGTCCCTCTGAGGAAGTGATGGATGGTGCAGGGAAAACCCAGCACATCCGGAGTGCTCAGGACACGGTGTCTGTCCTTACCATTGCTGTTGTTACTTACACGGATAAATTTAGCAGAGTGTGACAAGGGCTGAATGGATGGGTGGAGTGTGATGAGTAAGCAGAAGAGGGAACCTGGAGCTCAAAACTGCCAGTTGGCTAGGAAGAGGGCAGCCTTCATTCACAAAAGAGATGATATTTGAATTGAGTTTCTAGAACCCCAGAGAAAGATAGAGAAAGGAGAAAGGTGTGTCAGTCAGGGAATCATAATATGCAAAGGCATCCGAATTAGACCAGAGTGACAAAAATTAGAGGGCTTTAAGGATGCTTTTGCTTTCCAGAGTTTTAGCTCATGCCTCTCTATACCTCTCACCTTTATCAAAACCCCAAGGTTTCTGCTGTATCAAAATGATGGAGTTAGAAGTAAAAATTAACTGTACTGGAATGGACCTCAGTATGTGCATTGGATTAATGAGCAAACTTATATACAGAAAACAGAAGACAATTACTATAGTTTGACCATTTTTTTCCATTAAAGCCAACCATACACCTTTAAGTCCGGGCAGCCTGAATGTCTAAGTATTCCCTTTGTTTGCACACAGCCCTGGTCTTCAATCCTCTTATGCTTGGTTCCTACAAGCATGCTTGGAGAATGCTCCCTCCCATCCTTGACGCCTACTTCTCACCTACAATCAAAACTTGGTTCAGATGCCTCCTCCAGGAAGCATTCCATGCTCCTCCTAGCTGGGAATAATTCCTTTTCATTCCTTTGTAGCAATGATGACTTCCTATCTTGCATTGTGTACATCTTACCTCCCTTGTTTGATGGTAAGCTCCTTGTAGGTGAGATCCCTATTCAATTTGGAGTCCCCAGCACTCACAGAGGACCTAGCCCATGGTGATATGCAGTAACTTTGTGACATGCAATAACTTTGAAAATGTATTAATGAACATATTAGGAACCATTTGTCTGGGCCCCTATTCTGGCTTTTTTGTTATTTGGGCAATTGTGTTCAGGAGAATGAAACCCTGGGAATAAATCTCTCAGAATGCTCACAGAGGCTTTGACTCACAGGCAGGAGGGGACCTGATTTCTAGGGCATCAGCAATGGTCCATGGCAGGTTTCTCTGCCTCTGGCACGATGGATAAAGATTTCTGAAACTTCTCTCAATTTGACAGTTCAGTATAATTTGACATAGTACTGATTGGGTTCAGGAGACGCAACCCCATGTGTATTAGCATATAGAAATACACAGAATTCCCCTTTTCTTTGGGTCTTCATTTCCAAAGGTTCTTGTGTCACATAAAACTTGCATTAAGTAAATTTGCATGCTTTTCTCTTGTTACTCTGTCTTTTGTTATAGGGGTTTCAGCCATGAACCTGAGATGGGAAGAAAAGCTATTTCTTCTCCCCTACAGTGTATTCCTCAGTATCTGATAAGGCAAAACTTAGAATATGGTCCTAAGACAACTAAAAAGGGCCTTGATTCAGCTGTACTCTTGAATTCCAAAGGCATGATATGCCTGTGATTTTTTTCCTTGGTGCCAAATCAGCTCTGCTTATCGACTGCTATTTTAATGAAACCTCCTGGTACCAGCTCAGGAAGGATATTTTTATTAGATACGACTGGGCGGATTCTCATGTTGAAAGCATTTGGTGTAAAACATGAACGCATTCAGTCCTCAGATATCCTTCCAAATATTTCCTTTGAAATTGGAAAATTACCAAGGAACTTGTGATAAGAAGATGAAAAAAGGAATTAAAAAGCAGGGATGACATGCTTCTCTTCTCCCCACAATCCTGCATGGGTGGGACTTTTGGGATTTGGAAATCAACAAAATTAGAAGGTTAGTTGGGGAGAGACCTGGAGCTGGGCAACACTGACCCTGGCTGTGCTCGGTGGGGGTGGGTCAGATGGTCAGTATTCTTGTCTTCTGCTTTTCTGTCTTCTCTCACTTCCCCTTTGGGGCAGGAGTAACACAGAGAAGATAAGAACAGGTCTGACTCACATAAAGTCAACCCTATTAATTCATCAAGCCCGTGGCATTATGGTGTGTAAATCTCAGCATCAAGGGGAATGTTGCCACCAATATTTATAGAAATCAACCCTCCCTGTCCGATTTAAAAATCTCTTCCAAGATCATCTACTTCCCCCAACTCAGAATGCAGTAGAGGCAGAAGCTTACAGGTTGGGTTCTGGATCACCAGCCTGAGTTGAAATACTAGCTTTACCACTTTATGTTTGGGTAACCTTGGGAAAGTTATTTCATCCTGCTGTGCCTCAGTTGCCTTACTGTTAAAATGAAGATAAATGATATTACTCATCTCATAGGGTAGTTATAAAGAGACAATGCATATACTTAACCATCCCCAATATAAATACTTAATAAATGGTAGCTATTATTGACATTACCATAAAGACCCACACCTGTCTTGATAAGTAAAGAATGGAGACGATGGAGACTCAAATAACTTCCTGAGCTTTTCCCAAATAATCATACCTTCTAGGGACACACAGCAATCACCTGCAATCCCTGGACAGTTTTTTGTATGCATCTGGACTTTCCTGATCTCCTGACATTGCTGATATCATTGGGGTCTTTCCCAAGTGAGGCAGTATGCTGCTGATACCCAGCAAGATTTCATGAGGTGGACTCCTGTACTATCTTGAAATGAAGACAAAAGGTTCAAAGCAAGAGAACATTCAGGTTATCTATGGGTGTCTTTGTTTTCTAGATATGGCTCTTTCAGAATTGAATTTCAGAGAACATCAAACAAGGGCCATGATACTGAGACATTTAACTTCAGAATTCTCACTGCTTAACCAGAGAGCCTAGGATGGCTTCCCTGATTCTTACTGAAATTCCCTCTTAAGGCTTGTCACCATCTCAATATTATTCTCGCCATTTGATAGATGAGAAGACTGAGGTTCAGAGAAGTCAACGGCCAGTGGGAGAACCTCAGGAGCATTTAAGAAAAGATGTTGGTGGTATATTTTAGAAGAAAAGGAAGCATCTCTACTCATGTTGAATTCATTCAACAGGACTTGGAGGGATTTGTGATTCATTCACACAAGCAGGAAGGTCAAAGTGGCCTCAACCGCCTTGACTAGGAATAAATGTTTCCTTGTCCTTGGGATTCTCCTGGATAAAGTATAGGGTCTAGGATATTCCTTGGAGATAAAAATTGTTTTGACAATGACAGCTGCTCTTTGAGTTCCATGGGTCCCCACCCTGGGACCAAACTCTCAGTCATGGGTGGTCCTGCCTGTGACCTCTTCTCAGTTTTCCAGACTCCCACCTTCCCCTGGTATCCTCTGCTCTGGGTCTCTTCCTCCTAACCGCCCTTCTTGGTCCAAGTCCTTTAAGATACAGGAAATGTTGGAAATTCCAAAGTTCCAGCCTGATCTACTGCCCCTGCCAGGCATTTTCTGGGCTCAGTGTCCCATTTCAGCTCTCTATCCAAACTCCATTGTTTCTTCTTGACTGGGCCCATTACTTGGTGCTGTTGTCTCTTTGCCTTGCTTTCAGCTCTTTTCTGGGACATTGGCTCAGGTCGTCCTTATCTATCCAGACTCCAGGCTAAAGCTCTGACTTCTTTGGTCTGGACAAGTCTATCTGGTGCAACCTGGAAGGGTTCTTCCAGCTCAAGAACCCTCACCATTTTTCTTTTCTCACTGGTAGGGACACTCAGAATCATGACCTTGGGTCAAGATACCGGAAAGTCTCCCTTTTACTGGTACATGTGAATAATAGAAATTTATTTGATCTCTCTCTCATGCAGCTCTGTGACAGAGCAGTGATATGTTTCCTGGCCACAGGGCAGGGTATGGTGGACTGTATGTCTATACTTTATGCCCCTTTTGTATACTTTTCTCATCAGAGACAGAGTAAAAATTCTGTCTCCTTGCTGCTGGGCTGGAGGGATTTGGTGCTTCATGGATGCAGCTAGAGACCATTTTCCTAAGTGAACTAACACAGGAATAGAAAACTAAATACTGCATGTTCTCACTTATAAGTGGGAGCTAAATGTTGAGTACACATGGACACCAGGAAGGAAACAACAGACACCAGGACCCACTTGAGGGTGGAGGGAGAGTGGCAGCTGAGTACTATGTTTAATACCTGGGTGATGAAATAATCTGTACACCAAACCCCTGTGACATGCAATTTACCTATATAACAAACTTATACATGAATCTCTGAACCTAAAATAAAAGTTAAAAAAACTTGAAAAAGAAAATAGAAAACTTGGTGGTACTTCTCAAAAACAAAGATATTCTAGCATAGAAACAATGCTTCCAGACAAGAAAGAAAGAATTTCTTGAGCATCTACTGTATACCAGGCTCTGAGATAATTTATTTACTGTGTCATCTACAGCAGAGGTCACCAGCCTTTTTGGCTCCAGGGAGAGGTTTTCTGGAAAGACAGTTTTTCCATGGACAGGCAGGCGGGGTGTGGGGGATGGTTTTGGGATGAAACTGTTCCACCTCAGATCATGAGGCATGAGTCAGATTCTCATAAAGAGTGTAAAACCTAGATCCCTTGCACACTCAGTTTACAATAGTGTTCCCACTCCTGTGAGAATCTAATGCCGCCGCTGATCTGAGAGGCGACAGAGCTCAGGCTCAGCCAGTAATGCTGGCTTGCCCTATGCTCACCCCCTGCTGTTGGGCCTGATACCTAACAGGCCGTGGACTGGTCTACGGCCCAGGGGTTGGGAACCCCTGATCTAGAATCTTTCTAGATGCTAGAATTCTGGATGGAACAACCTTAATCACCTCATCTACTGATGTCTTCTCGCAGTCCAAAGACTTCCTCAAGATTTTTGCGATATTCAAAAGATCTTGGTTTCATGACAAAACAAAAGGATTCTTCTTTTTATTAGCAAACATGCATAAAAGGCAGCTGGGGGTTATGATATATGTTTTTTTCTTGAACACCAATACACTTTTGGTTCTAATTCTTAAACAACAGTGACAAAACCCTGAGGTAGATATTTTTAATTCCACTTTACAGATAAAAAAAACTGAGTATGTATTAGGGATTTTTAATGTTTTGTTCTCTCACATAGCAAATAGCTGGCAGATTAATTATCGAAATCCAGATATGTATGACTTCAAACCCATGTCCTTTCCACCAATTTAAAAATTCAAAGACTGATTTAATTGTGTAACTGATGTAGGTTTTATAATGTCATCTTTATATCACTATTATAGGTGAATTCCATTCTCCTGGGTGGTATTTTAATTTGTACAAAGTAACGAGAGTTTCCACCAATTTAGTCTAAATTTTGATCCTGAAATTTCTACGTTGCAGGAGTGATGGGACAAACCACTAATCAGTATATTAATGCTTTTTGCAAATCTTGGTCTGGAATGACCAACCTAAGCGGCCACGAGAAACTTCATCTCCTGGAAATAGATGTTCTGGTACCTTAGTTGAAATTGCTAGATTCCACATCTTATTAGGAATCTGCTTGAAATTCTGTACTGTCCCAATTTTATCTTCAGAATTGAATTAATTAGCTAAAAAAACATTTGCATGTGTAATTTGTTTTTTCTTCAGATATACCATGATAACAAGCTATTCTTTTACATCATTAAGATGGAAACATATTATATTTTCATGCAAAGAAGAATCTGTTATTTTTGAAGTGTTTAATCCCCTTGTCTTTAAAATATTCAGAAAGTAAGTGCTTGTCAGGCAGTGGATGCCCTGGGCCTTTGGAAGTCAAACTTTCAGCTCATATGACTGTGGATGGTTTCATCTGTAACACATGGAAGATGTTCCAGATGGAAGAATTCGCAGGAGTTACAACTTCATTGAGGTGCTCACAGAAGGCCAGTTTCCTAATTAGAAATGGTGTTGGGCATAAGAATTGAAGGAAAAAAGGCTGGAAATTGTAACTGGCATTGGCCTTTATGGTGCCATTTAAAAACCAAAATTTTATAGTTGATTTCTGTCCTTCAACCTTGGAGGCTTGAGAACTCATAACCATTTTTGAAAACGTATCCACCTTGATTAACCTCATTGTCTATAAAGTTATAGTCCATGAAACTGCCTCTTCTGACACTTTTTATTAGAAGAGATTGTTATGAAAGTACATTTTAAAGATGCTATTGATTTTAAGATGACAAAGAGAGGAAGTTTACCTAATTATCACATATATATTCCCATTGTTTGATCAATATAAGGAAATAAGATTTTATCGACGATTCCTGGGAAACTGGGTGAATTTCTCCCCTGGATTTATAGAGACACATACCACTGATTTTTATTTTAAATATCAAAAACAACCTAAGAAGGTATTTTATAGGAAGTCATTTTTCAACTAGTGAATTGTTTTTCTTATACAGCTCTGACTCAATTCTACTTGTAATTTACTTTTCCTCCTCCATGTCAATTTAATGAAAAAAATAAAACATGCCCACTTGCTCTTTTCTGCTTTTTTTTTTTTTAAGTCTAAAATTACCATAATGGTGAGGGAGCTCAAAATCTTGGTGTCAGAAACCACAGGGGATTCAAAGAATGATCCGTATTGGAAATCCGTCTCTTTTACAAGTGAACCATGGGGAAGTTACTTACATTCTCTGAGCCTCAGTTTTCTCTTCTATAAAGTGCAGGTAGTAATGAAAACCTCTTATGGATATGAGATAGCATGTAATGCTCCTAGCGGGCTGATCATGCACAGAAGGCATCTGTTAGTGGTGATTTTTGTGTTTAACTTGGAAAGGATGGTCCCGAGGGTATATGCTAGCTGTCTGCATATTTTAATAAATTGTATGTAGAAAAGCAGTAGATAGGTTTGTCCTATTTACCATCCTGCAGGCAGAATTGGAATTGATTGATATAAGTCACAGGGAAACCACCTGTTTGAGTTGGAGCTGCCTGGTGCTGTAGGAACTGGATTCCTGCTCTCTATTTATTATTATTATTATTTTTGAGACAGAGTCTCGCTCTGTCACCCAGGCTGGAGTGCAGTGGCACGATCCTGGCTCACTGCAAGCTCCGCCTCCTGGGTTCACGCCATTCTCCTGCCTCAGCCTCCCGAGTAGCTGGGACTACAGGCACCCACCACCATGCCTGGCTAATTTTTTTTTGTATTTTTAGTAGAGATGGGGTTTCACCATGTTAGCTAGGATGGTCTCCATCTCTTGACCTCGTGATCCATCCGCCTTGGCCTCCCAAAGTGCTGGGATTACAGGTGTGAGCCACCACGCCCGGCCGATTCCTGGTCTCTAAAGGTGATCAAGTGGCGTCTGTGGGGCCTGTGCATCCTCAGTGGTGGCCATCATGGAGTGTCAGTGAGGTAGAGGAGGCCGGACTCAACTCTGAAGGTGGGCTCAGACACCAGACCAAACTGAGGACTAGCTAAAACAGGGATGGGGAGAAAGCAGCTTTCTATAAGACATGCCTGAGTGTGCCATGGCAATGGTAAACACCCAGGAGTTATTGCCCCTTTCCATGGCAATGACCCAACAACACAAAAGTTACTACCCCTTTCCTAGAAATTTCTGCATAACCCACCGCCACCTTGTAATCTACATACAGTTAAGCATAGGTATAAACATGACTGCAAAAGTGCCCTGAGCACTGCCTAGGGGGTATCCCTACTCTGCAGGAGCAGTCATGGAGCTGTAACACTGCCAAAGTTCTAACACTGCCCCTTCAATAAAGATGTTTTCTTTTACCCTACCACCAGCTCACCCTTGAAGTCCTTCCTGGGTGAAGCCAGGAACACTCATAGGCTGAGCCCCACTTTGGGGCTCACCGGTCCTGCACCATCAGGATTAGATGAGGATCAGACCAAATGTCCCATAAATCCACTCTGCACCTGATGTTCTGCAATTCTCTGATTAAATAGACCCTCTAATTGTGTAAAGATCTCACTTCGGATCAGATTCCCAGGGTCAGACGTCACACTTCAGATGCCTTATAGACTTGGCCTCCATGGATGGGCATCTCTTCCACCTTCTTATTTGCTTTTAACGTTTTGTTTTGTACATTTGGTCTCTTGTGGGTCTCCTTCTATCTCTGACTGATACCCACAGGTCTCCCAGTCCAGGGAACCTCCACTGAAAGTTTTGTTTCTTTATTTTAGTTTCCCTTCAGCTCTCCCCTCAATACCCTCATAGACCATGCCCCCTTCTCTCCCATCTTCAGGCTTCCAACTCCAATGAGGACCACAAATATCTGCCTTTGGTTGGCTTCTGTTAACTCATGTTTACTTCACTTCTAAGAAAAGCTAACCCTGAGAAAGCTTAAACACAATCCTTGGAGCCAGTTCTTAAAGTGACCTCTTCAGTCTGCTGGCTTCATTTAAGAAGGGGCACATGGGGAAAGAGTGGGTTTTGCATGCATACCAGGATTCAAGTCCTATCTGCATTCTTTACTAAATGTAAGTCACTTCTTTCCTTCTCATCCTTTTTTCCCCAAGTGCTTCTGTACAGTGAGGAGTTGGGAAGAAATGTGGACAAAGGTCCCTCCCAGTCCTGTGATTTTATGAAATTACCTTTTGAAAAGGGAGCAAGCAAGAAAGAGCATGCCAGAGAGAGAAATTGTATGGGTATCCTTTTCTCTGCAAAATCTGACCACAAGAAGCATTAAATCAATCAGACGACAAGGCAGAATATAAAAAATTGAGTCGGTTTGGTCTCAAGTATGCAGGAGGTCTGTGCTGTTGGGATCAGAAGCAGAAAAAAAATAAGGGAAATATTTTCAACACGTTATGTGCATTGGCTATTCTGTGACTCCCACATAATTCATCACAGGAAAACTTTGAGTGCAATAAACATTTCCCCTAGTTTCCTGGCTGTTCTGATCAAGAACAAAGCCATTAACATAAATGCAGATAAATACAAGGCAAATAACGATATTCCCAATTGCTTCTGTGCCAACCAGCTTAGTCCATCAATCTTGCCTGACTTGTTAAGAAGGAACTGAGAGAATTTATAACCGTAGAAGATTTCTTTCTAACGCATTCTCACCTCAGAGAGGAGAAGAAGAATGAATCATTCAGAAAGTCGTAGGAAACCAAATGAATGTTCTTCATCTCTAGAACTTCCCATCTCAGCTACAATTTCAGTCATTGCCCCAACACCCTACCTTTCTGGGGCTGGGGCTCTTGCAATGTGACATTTCTTTGGGCAAAGCTTATGGCTGTTTGTGTTATTCTCAGAGCCCTCCCTCTGCACTCCTTGCAGAAAGGTGTGTCCCAGGAACCTATTGGCAAACCCATCCTGCCTGCTGCTGTGAGCTGGTGGTGGCGGGGTCAGGGGGGTTGAACTTGGCAGGATTGCTGTGTCTTTACCCGCCATCACAGTGGGTGACAAGTTCAGTTGTAGTTTCTCAGTCTCCAGCTCTGTGTGCCTCTTCATAGTCACTTCATTGACTTCAGATCCTTGGCCAATTGTAAACAGCACTATCCCTGGTCTTCTTACTCAATTCCCTTCTCACACTCTACTAACCCTCCCCCAATCATCTCATTTGCCGTCCTGGTAACAAGTACCACCTACATGCCAGTGACCCCCCATATCTTGACCTCCTGTCTAGGCTTCTCCTACAAAGTCCAGGGTCTTCTATTTAACCCCTAGTGGTCATCACTTCCTGAATACCTGCTGGGCATGTCAATTTTAACATATCCACAGTTCATAACTCTGCCTTGTTCCCACTGAGTCTTTAGCACTATTCCCCACTCAGTAGCTCACATCAGAAACTGGACAATGCTAGATGCTGCCCTTTCTCTTTGTGTGCCGCATGATTTTGGCTGTGGCCACTCAACTTTGCCATTGTGACTTGAAAGCTCATCAGTAGGCATGACCTATAGATAAAGACTTCCTAAAAATCTTTCGAAAACATTTCCTCCTGGCCTACTGGATCACAGTCCTGGTGAAGAGGCTCATTGCCTTGTACCAGAGAAATGCCTCATTTTGGTCTCCCTGCCTCTCCTTCCTTCCTCTCTTTCCCCTTGCCATTAATGATTTGGGGTTTCCTCTCTTCTATGATTGTAGAATGCAAGTTGCATTTGCAAACAATGCATATGCCCTCAGTGTGCAGAAGCCGCTATGGGAACAGGGTTAGGACTGGAAGCTGGAATAACATGATTTACTATCTGATACAGAACTCAGGCTTGTGGAGAGAGAGAGATCAGAACTAAAGAAGAGAGATTTGTATTTTCAGTGTTTATGTAGTAGCCTAAATGACTTAGCATATGTAAATGAATTCTTCTACCACACTTCAAGGCAAATATTATTTTCCCCAATATTATAAGAAATACCCTTGCAACTTGTTATTTTTGAGGATGTCTTAGTTAGGTTGTGACAAATCTAGGATTCAAATCTAAGGTGTCCTGTGTGTAAAAACCCCACCCTACATCCTCGCTGCTCACTTCTTTGTGGAGGAAGGCAACAGGACTATTCTGATACAAACCTGGAGAAGAAACATGGTAATACTGGAGGTAAACAGAATACACGGCCCTAGAATGGGAGCCCAAGGAGATCAGAGATTTTATTATCCATTTTGTTCACTGATCTATTCCTAGAACCTACAATAGTTCATTCTAAGGGAGCTACTCCTATAGATATTTATTGAATAAATGAATTAAATCACAGAATCCTATAAACATGGTCTCAGAAGCTACGTCTCCCTAAAGAGAGCTTCATCTTGTGACCTTGGCAATGTAGTTCTTCCTCTCATGGGCTTTTGTATCCACAGGGATGAGAGCAGTGGTCATCATTCAGTGACTGAGTCCCTTTCAAGGCTGGCACAGGGTATCAGAGTTTTCTCTGTATATAACCTATTTTTACCTTCCTGGTGATCTTTTGGAGTCTGCCCTGGGACCCTAGTTTTGTCAGAAACAATTACTTAAGCCTCAGCCTCCATCTCATAACCAACCTCATCATCTCTATCATGGAATTCTGGATGAAGTACAAGCTCCACACCAGAAATGACACTTCTTCTATCTCTTCTGGCTACCCCTGCATACCACCTTATTTTTTCCATCTGCCCCATGGATTCTTTCTCTTTCACTTGCAGAATAGCAACAACAGTAGTCAAGGAAACACTTAAAATTCTTCCAACTCTGTCTCTTTGTCTTGAAAAATATCCTACCTTGCATATATCTCTGTATGTCTCATTGTCAATGTCAGAGTGGAAAAAAGAACAAGACTTCCATGGATCAGGAAATGAAGATTTGACCTTGGTTCTATCTCATGGCCTGTGTGAATGTTTAAAGACCATTTAATTCATCAGAGCCCAAGGTTCTCTATCTATAAAATAGAGCTAAAAACCCCCTACTTAGAATTTTACTGACTGTTCAAAGGGATAGCATTATGCTGTTAGCACAGAGCCTGGCACAAAGTAGGTGGTCTTTAAACGTTAGTTTGCTTTCTCTGGGTTTCCACACCTTTTAAATCTAGAGGAACACAGATACACCTCCTGGTTAAGGGAACTGGCCATCACAGTGAAATTCAAACCACTGCTCAGGGTGATTGCATGGGATCGGCTGTCACCCCACCTGTCTGAGTGGCCCCAGTCAGGCTGCAAGGTGCTCTGGCCTTTGACCAGTGGCATTTGGACCTGTCTCCCTGAATGTCAGTCTGCTCACAGGTGCTGGCTCAGAGATGCCAATCACTGCTCCCTTTGGCTGACCGGCATGCTGTAATGTGTGCCTGCAGTGCTCCAGACAGACGGGGAAGGATTGAGTTGACCCAACATCATCTATCTGTCTGGCTGGATGCTCATTTTTCTTCTCCTGCCTGTCTTGTTCCTGCTTAATGCTTAAGACATGTCTCAGGGCGCTTTGCCCTGGTGTGCTCTTTCCACCCTCTCTGCCTCCTCTAGGCGGCTCTAAATGTCAGTCCCAGCTTAACTTCAGTCTCAGTGATGCACACACTCATTCACTCCATTCGTGCATCCAGCCATTCCTTGTTTTCTGTTTTTTCCTTCCGTAAAAAATTGCTGTGCACCTACCGTGTGCCTGTCTCTTGAGGATTTTTAGGCATGATTCTCCATAATCAGGATTGCCTTTCCGCCCCAGAAAGAGAATCGTAGAGACCCAGTGTGTTCACAGATTTCCACTCTGATCATCAATTGTGCAGCTGCTCCAGCTGTGGGGGTGGTGGAGAACCTAGGGCTGGGTGGGGTGGGAGGCTGGTTGTTGCTATGGTATTTGCCCTGACCTGTTGCCCAGTTTTGTTTTCAGGTTTAAAAACGTCCCTGCATCCTTTCCTTTCTTCCTTTGTAACAACTCAGATGCCTTTTCACTTCTGTGGTTCTTGCAACTTCTGTAGTCAGGCATCATCAACAGTGCTCTACCAGCTGTTGATCCAGACTTCTGTTCCTGGGATCTTTGCTAGCACAGTTGCCTTTTGGCCAAGCCTGGAGGGTCCAGCCATTAAGAATGGCTCCAGAAGGTCTCCTTGTCCTTCTCTGAAGCTAGACCTTCTCCAGTGAGTTCTTTGTCACTGGGCATGGGCGATGCTTTATCAGGTAGCTTTCAACAGCATTACATTCCAACTGCAGTTTGCATGTGTCTTTCTGCCTTTCATGTATCTCAGAGGGACTTGCCTTACCTCCTGGCTGTGCCACAAAGAAATAGCTGTTGTCTCCTCTCTTTGCCTAGTAGTTGTGATTCCCTGTGCAGAATGTTCCAGGGAGGCTTCTCAGGATTTCTCCCAGGAAATCCTAAGGATCCTTTTGCAGACGAGCCTCCACAGACCTTCCTGGATATCCCATGGTTCCAGAGATGCTTATGCAAATGAGACCCCCTCTGTGGCCTGTGTTTTCTATACTACTGGGGAACTTCCCTTCACAGTAATCAACATCTCATCTTAATTGCTTTTGTTTATGGTTCAATAAGTGCATCGTTTTTGGCAACACCAGCTCACAGCAATATCTTAAATTACCCAAGGATGCCCACTTTCATTTATGAACTCTGGTTTGTGTCTGATGAGCACTTAGATTTTTAACCATTTATTTCTTCCGTGTGACAGGGAATGAGGAACATAAAGCTGATGGGAACAGTAAAGTAGGGGGAACGGGGAGACTAGGGAACCATAAAAGTATTGTACAGTGTTCCAGGCCAGTATAAAAGCAATGAGTTTTTAATATATGGTGGGCATAATACATTCATATTTCTAATAAAGTCAATTATTGTTGAATCTGCTATTTCTCAATTTTCCACCTCAGCTCAGACAAAAACAAAATCTGCAGCTATTCAGAAGAAAAAAAATTATATTACAGTAATTGCAAATACAGCAGCTGTCAAAAAACTGTCTAATAAGTGCCTGTTTAACACATCTACCCTCCCAGAAACTGGGAAATGTTGGGAACAGTGGTTACCATGAATATAATCTGAGACAAAACTGGATCTTTGCCTTTGATTTTAGCAATTATATTGCTTTTGGCTACTTTTCTTTTTCTTCCTCCATTTATATATATGTATACATATATATATACACATATATGTGTGTATATATATACACATATATACACATATATGTGTGTATATATATACACATATATACACATATATGTGTGTATATATACACATATACACATATATATGTGTATATATACACATATAAAAATAAACAATATATAAAAAAAAAAAAAAAAAAAAAAAATATATACACATATATAATAAACAATATATACATATATGTATATATATATATATACACATATATACATATATGTGTGTATATATATATATATATACACATATATACATATATGTGTATATATGTGTATATATATACATATATATGTGTATATATACACATATATATGTATATATGTGTATATATACACATATATGTGTATATATACACATATATACGTATATATGTGTATATATATATAGAGAGAGAGAAAGAGAGAGAGAGTGTGGGAGGGTGTTGTCATTCTGCAGGCAGCAATGAGGTGGAAAATGGTAGGTCAGTGGGGATGTGCGTGCCTCAGTGACATTTCAGTTCTTAATCACCTGTGTGGGCCAGGTGCGGTGGCTCACGCTTGTAATCCCAGCACTTTGGGAGGCCGAGGCGGGCGGATCATGAGGTCAGGAGATCGAGACCACGGTGAAACCCCGTCTCTATTAAAAAATACAAAAAGTTAGCCGGGCGTGGTGGCGGGCGCCTGTAGTCCCAGCTACTCGGAGAGGCTGAGGCAGGAGAATGGCATGAACCCAGGAGGCGGAGCTTGCAGTGAGCCGAGATCGCGCCACTGCACTCCAGCCTGGGTGACAGAGCGACACTCTGTCTCAAAAAAAAAAAAAAAAAAATTCACCTGTGTGTACCTGCCCACTTGCCTAACTTCTCTGTGCCTTGGTTTCCTTATTTGTTTAATGAGGGACTTGTTCCCAACTGACTTTATTCATTACAGTAATTTGTCATCTTAAATTTACTTTTAATTCTGGAAAGCCATTACTAATTGAAATGCTTACTACTGCTCTTTTTAATTATAGGAGAATATTAGTTAGTTATTGATACATGGCAATATTATCACAAATTTAGTGGCTTAAAACAGCCTGACGTTTTTATATCAACTTCTGTGGGTCAAGGATTTGTGTGCAGCTTAACTGAGTCCTCTGCTTTTTGAGTGTCAGACGATATGAGAATACTAAGAGGTGGGGATCCTGGGGCCACCCTGGAGTCCACCCCTGACAAAAAGGAACACAGGGAAGTTGAAGCATAAGGTAACATTGTCTTTTTTTCCTCTAATTTGGACCATTTCAATTTAAAGTTTTGGGTTGGTTGTTGTTTCAGTCTCCTAGAGCTGGGGTAGCTGATTACCCAAACTGGGTAACATGTAACAGTAGAAAATGATTTCTTCAGTTTTGCAGGCTAGGTGTTTGCAGGGCCATATGGCCTTTACAGTTCTGGGGAAGAATTTCCCCTCACCTCTTGCTAGAGTCTGGTGGCTCCCAGCAATCCCTGACCCTTGGCCTGTAGCTGCATCACTTAGGTCTCTGCCACAGTTGTCCCATGGGTCTTCCCCTATTTGTTTCTTTGTATCGCCCCCTTTTCTTATAAGGACACCTGTATTAGTCCATTTTCATACTGCTGTGTAGAAATACCTGAGACTGGGCAATTTATAAAGAAAAAGAGGTTTAATGGACTCACAGTTCCACATGGCTGGGGTGGCCTCACAATCATGGCAGAAGGTGAAGGAGGAGCAAAGGCATGTTTTACATGGCGGCAGGCAAGAGAGGGTGTGCAGGGAAACTACCCTTTATAAGACCATCAGATCTCATGAGACTTATTCACTGTCATGAGAACTGTGCAGGAAAAACCCACCCCATGATTTAATTACCTCCCACTGGGTCCCTCCCACGACATGTAGGGATTATGGGAACTACAATTCAGGATGAGATTTGGGTGGGGACACAGCCAAATCATATCAACACCCATCACTGGGTTTTCCATAATCCAGTATGACATCATCTTAACTAATGATATCTGCAAAGATTGTATTTCAATATAAGGCCACATTCTGAGGTTTTGAGTAGATGTGAACATTTTGAGGGACACTGTTTATACCAATACAGTTGTTGTTTTTCCCTCTGGTATTGGCCACCCCGAAGCTAAATCCTATATCTAAACCATTCTTAGAAACTCCCCTTTCTGAGAGAGGAACACTGTTAGAGATAGTGGCCAAGAGGCACTTTTCTTTCACTACTCATGGGACCTGGGGAAGGACTTAGTTTCTCTGCCTCAGATAGCTTATCGGTAAAATGGTTGCAATAATAATCATCATGCTTAACTTTTAGGGTTGTTAGAAGATTAAATGAAATAATATATGTAGACCTCTTGGAAGAGTGCCTGGCACATAGTAAGCACTCTACAGACGTCAGTACTCGTTCTTAATTTGCCTTCTCTCTCCACCACCTGTTTTCTATTACTGATAAATACCATGTTAACTGCTGGTTTTACATTTAAAAATTACAATTAAATATATTGATTATTATAAGCAATTATAAAGATACAAACTTTATATGTACATCAAATATATAAATACATTTATATTAATGAAAATTAAATAATAAAATGAATTGTAATTATTAACGAAATTATTTGAAATTATATAGACAGACACAAAATCCTTTCTTGCTTGATTTATTCACTTTTCACAGTATCCAGTTACTTACACTTTAGATGAAGGAATGAGCAATCTCCCTCCTCACCAGCAGCCTCTCTGCTTCATTAGCTATGCCATTATTTTTCCCTTTCTGATTTTTATATTTCTTTTGTGTTATTTAATTCTGATTTAATCTTTCTTTTTTTTGTTAAGAGGGTAATTTTAATAATAGCTTTGCATGGGAAATCAACTATTATTTCTATATTTTGATTTTGTAATAATAGTAATAACACCGAATATTTGGGTACTTACCATTCTACATGCATTCCATACATTAGCTCATTTAATCTCTGCAATAGTCCTATGAAGGAGATGGCAATTTAGAGATGAGAAGATAGAGGCACAGAGAGGTGAACTAATTTGCCCAAGGTCACAGAGCTAGCAAGTGGCAGAGGCAGTGTGCGCGTAGTCCGTGACCTTGGAGCTCTTCTCAGAGCCCGTCAGCTCTGTGGCCTCCAGGGTCCACGTTACCCACGGCAGAGTCACGTGTCTGCCTGGACCCACAGAGGGACTGAAAACCTGTTTCTCTTGACTCATGCCACTCAAAGGAATGTGGGTAAAACATGGAAAAAAAAAAAAAAACAAAAAGCAAAAAAACAAAACCCAAACTCTTTTCTTACTTATACTTAATTAATTCCTCAAAAATATGCTGCATTTGAATTTTTCATATTCAACTCATGCCTTTCATGTGGATGTTTTTGTTTTTCCATGGGGTTCCTTTATTTTTCTGATAGAAAAAAATCTAAGCCTTCATCTTCCCATTAAGAAGTTGCAGCTTCTTCATCATACAAATTAAATGACAAAGTCTGCTTTCTCTTGAAGATGTTATTTCTGGCACAGGTCGATTTCCTGCCCCATTTGGACTGATTGCTTTCTGCCGCACACTCCTCATCTTGAGATTTCACTTGATTCCCCTCCTAGATTTAGTTTCCATTTTTCCTTGGATTTCCTGGACTCTTTTTCTATTTTTCTTGGATTTCTTTTTCAGTTGACTGTAGTCTCAATTTTATTGTTGTTTTGCAGAAAATAGTCTTTGCAGACACATTAGTGTACTTATATATATGTTGGCTAGGTGCGTATAATTGAAATACATTTTTCCTCAAAGGGTGAAAACTCATGTGAATCTGATTACTATCCCATTGAAGATAACACCTTTCTTCTCTCGAAGCTTTTAGGGTTTTTCTCTTTATCTTTGCTATTTTGGACTCTCCCCAGGATGTTAGTGAGAGAGTTTTTGGGTTATTCATCCTCTGCAACACTCCAGGTAAGTCTATCATTTGGAAGATGTGAGTTCTTCTTTTATATCCTATGAATTTTTTTTCAGGAAGTGTTATTTTTAGAATATAAACTCCCGGGTCCCACCCAGGTCTAGGGTCAATGGCATATGTGGGTCGCTGGACAAGATGGGCCCTAGGATCATTTTCCTGCTGTAGCACGTTTACATGGTAGAGTGGCCAGGGTGTCCTTCTGTGATGTGGTCACACAGTGTTGTGCTCATACAGATTGCGATACGTTTATTGGCATGATGGAGCAGCGGTAAAAAGCCATGCCACCATGTCTAGCTCACAGCATTCTTGTGAAGGTCATGTGTGATATAATCTTATTTGTAAAACTGCTTTGAAAATGCTCCCAGAACATCTATATGTTGGAAATTAACCCATCAGGGCGCTACAGACAGCACTTGGCTGGGGTTAGTGAGTTTCAGCAGAATGCATCTCTTGCAGTGACGTAGTGGAGAAATGTTTGTCCTTGGGTTTTGTTTTTGCTGAATCTTTCCTTCATATTACCTGCTTCTTGGTCCCTGAAGGTAGATGTCTGCCCAAGATAGAGCCATCTGTTTTAATTTCTCCCCTTGCTTTTCCTCTTCCTATTACATTTGCTGACTTAAGTATCAAATCAGGCTTGTGTTCCTAGTCTCTAAATAGAAGTGCCTCCTCAAACTACTCTATAAATCATTATTATTAATAACAAGGATAATAATGATAATACTAAATAGCACTCAGGTAAAATCTTCCATTACAAAATGCTTTCAGAAATAGTACCTCTGGGCTGCTGGTTTATATAGGAAACACAAAAACTGATTAAAAAAGATGACCATTCTAGCCAAAATGTGTTTGCTTTTCTGGGTTAAATTCATTTGTTTGATTGAAAATTTTATAAAGATGGTATGTATTGGAGAGGTCTGGGATTGTGGAAAGAAGCAGAGTGCTGAGCCCATCAGTAACTCAAATGTTTGGAAGTGCATGAGTGACAGATTCAGCTTATTCCAGAAAAGTAGGGCCATATAGACATAGCCAATGCAATGTCTAAAGTGGAATCATCACAGCCACATTTATTGGAACACTCCTGTGGAATCTTGAGTCAGTATAATGTAGGAGTTCCTGGGTTCTAATCCTGTTCTGTTCCTGAAGAATGATGGTGGCTTTAGAGTACATTATTTAACATCTCAGTGCCCTCCTGTCCTTATCTATAAAATTAAGGTTTAAAATCTATCTCGCACCAGGCGCAGTGGCCCACACCTGTAATCTCAGCACTTTGGGAGGCGGAGGCAGAGGCAGGAGGATTGCTGAAGCCCAGGGGTTCGAGATCAGTTTGGGCAACAAAGCGAGACCTCCATCACTAAAAAAAAAAAAAAAAAAAAAAATTACAAAGAAATAGCAGGGTATGGTGGCTCATGCCTGTGGTCCCCAGCCACCTGTGTCTGGCACTGAGTGCACAATGGTGAACAAATACCTACTTCCTTACTCTCATGGAACCTATGTGTCTCCTGGCGCAGCCAGACAAAACAGAAAAAAGGCAAGTGAACAAGCAAATGATTTAAAATGGTTCCAAAATGTGATGGTAATAAGACCATATGTCATTGATTTTTAAGACACATTTCTTTTCACCTTTTAATATTGTTGAAATTGTGATGTCTTAAAATGGGAATTTGTATTTAATATATTGTTTTTTCCCCTGAGAAGTTATTAAATTGATGCGTTGACTTCCGATCGATGCTGTCTCAGAATGGAGGAAATATGGTAATAATAAAAGCTCACATTTATCGAACGCTAACTATGAGTCAGGCTTTGAGCACTTTGTGTTGTAGCATTGTCTCTTTTATTCTGGATAACAACCACAGGCATCATGTAGAAGAATCTCTACTTTATAGGGAAGGGAACTGCATCCCAGGGAGGCGAGGTCCCAGGTTTAATGTTCAGCACCTGGAGTAGCCAATATTTGAACCCTGGCAGATCTGACTCTGCCTCCCTGAGCCCTGGCGCCCTCTAGGGGTAACTGGTGCAAAGTAACCAATACTATTAAGATTTTTCAGATGTTCCTAGGGAAGCTACATAGTTTTCATACAACTAGGAGGTATACACCAAGAACTAATAGATTGTGCATGAACTGCGTAGAAACACACAGCAAAAGCAGCACCCACGCCTGTATCTTCCAATGAATCTTTATTTTTTTATTTTATTATTATATATATATTTTTGAGATGGAGTCTCACTCTGTTGCCCAAGCTGGAGTGCAGTGGTGCCATCTCGGCTCAGTGCAACGTTCGCCTCCCAGGTTCAAGTGATTCTCCTCTCTCAGCCTCCTGAGTAGCTAGGATTATACGTGCGTGCCACCACACCGGGCTAATTTTTGTATTTTTAATTTTTTTAGTAAAGATAGGGTTTTACCATGTTGGCCAGGCTGGTCTCAAACTCTTGACCTCAAGTGATCGACTCACCTCGGCCTCCCAAAGTGCTGGAATTACAGGCATGAGCCACCGTGCCCGGCCTTATTTTTGTGCATACATAGTGGTTGTATATATTTATGGGGTACATGAGATATTTTGATACAGGCATGCAATGAGTAATAATCACATCAGGGTAAATGGAGTATCCATCATCTCAAGCATTTGTCCTTCGTTTGTGATGAACAATCCAATTATACTCTTTTAGGTACTTAAAAACGTATAAATGCATAATAAATTATTGTTGACATAGTCACCCTGTCCTCCAGTGAACCTTGAAGTGAGAAATGGGGAACCCACCCTGGTCAGTTTATTAGTCAGTTCTCATGCTGCTGATAAAGACATACCAGAGACTAGGTAATTTATAAAGAAAAAGAGGTTTAATGGACTCATAGTTCCACATGGCTGTGGAGGCCTCACAATCACGGCAGAAGGCAGAGGAGGAGAAAGGCACATAACACATGGTGGCAGGCAAGAGGGGGCTTGTGTAGGGGAATTCCCCTTCATAAAACCATCGGATTGGGCCAGGCACGGTGGCTCATGCCTGTAATCCCATCACTTTGGGAGGCAGAGGCAGGTAGATCACAAGGTCAAGAAATCGAGACTATCCTGGCCAATATGGTGAAACCCCGTCTCTACTAAAAATACAAAAAAATTAGCTGGGAGTAGTGGCGTGCGCCTGTAGTCCCAGATACGCAGGAGGCTGAGGCAGGAGAATTGCTTGAACCCGGGAGGCGGAGGTTGCAGTCAGCTGAGATTGCGCCACTGCACTCCAGCCTGGCGACAGAGCGAGACTCGGTCTCAAAAACCAAAAAACAAACCACTGGATCTCGTGAGACTTATTCACTATCATGAGAACAGCACTGGAAAGAGGTGGGTTCATCCCTCTTGCCTGTGTTTTCTCCCTCCTTCCCTCCCCCTGCTTTCTTTTTTTTTTTCTTTACCTCCTCCCTCCTTTTCTTCTTCCCCATTTTTCTCTCCCTTCATACCTCCCTCCATGCTTCCCTTTCTGTTCCCTTTATCTAAAGAAGAGCCTAGCAGATTGAAAAGTCATTAAATAATGTTGCTGGCAAAAACTGAAGAGTGGTAGCTGAAATGGAAAGTTCTGGAACTTGTGAAAGTATGATGAACCACTAAGATTAGTTTAGGATTGATTTATGTGGCTAAATAGTTAATATGCTTAAAGAAGCTTTAAAATAGGAGGCCTGTAATTAATATTTATAGATCCAAGTGATGAGAAATGACCAAAAAAGAAGCCTGTTGGGATGACATAAAGTTGAAAAATTCCCTGAGATAACACAGGTGAGAAGTGGGTAGGGGTGGTGCTAGCGAGTTCGAAGAGATGCGCCTCAGCTGCTAATGCAGAAGGCATTCCAAACAGGAGCTCTGGGGAAGCCTGCGTAATGAATCAGAGGCATGAAGGACTTGGAGGCAATTTCCACATTCATTGAATTCATCTCACACAGGCTGGGCTGATTTGGGTTACACTGAGCTGGTGAATTGATGAGAGCACAAAAATCCAGCACATGAACTAGTAACCTATTTAGAAAATTTGTGAACGACTCAGAGATGGTAGGCCCTTGAGTGTGGCAAGCTAGGCAGCTGAAAGGAACACACAGGCAGAGACGGACTTCTGGAAAAATGGGTGCTTATCCGCTGTGCCTGGGGCTCTGCCAGAGTCCACCCACTTGCTGTCCCGAGATAAGAAATGTGTGTGGCTGCAAACCTGTGCTTGGTAGGTTGGTATTCCTAGAGACCTCATCTTCCTTTGGTGTGAGCAATTTATATGTATTCAGTTAAACTGTATTTTTCTAACCAGAATATAGCACACTGTCTTGGAACTTTCTCATTGCTAAATGGATGTTTAAGAGCCTGTCATTAGTTTATAAACATAGATGCAGAAGGAGAAACTCGTTTTAAGAAACTCTGGCATTTTGGCCTTAAGAAAATAAATGACAGCATGACTATTCACTTCACAAAAGGATTTTTTTTCATTTAAAACAAAGGCTTCAGCATGAGCATCATTATAAAAACAAACAAACAAATGAACTAAAAATAACAAAAACTAAGGCAGAACTTTTACACTTTTTATTTAAAAAAATATACATAAGATATAAACCCAGGCTGCCCTGCCTGTACCTGCACCATAAACCCCTCTCTACTCTTAGCTCGTTCCTTCATTCAACAGCACAAGAGATGTTGGGGCAGATGCTATGAGAAAGACAAAGAAATAAAATAGTGTCTCAGTTTTCAAGTAGAAGAAATTCTTCCTTCCTGTGTTTTGTAATCTTTATGACATTTTATGAAAATAAAGTGCTTGCTGTAGAAGATTTAGAAAATACAGGAAGGAGTCACAAGGAAGGAAGCGAATATGTTAGAATCTCCCTGACCAAAAATACTCGCTGTGGAAATATTTATCCATCCTGCCATTTTTGGGAGAGTGCACAACCGTGTCTGTGCCTGTAGGGCTAAGAACAGGAATTGAGAGAAGGAGGGCTGAGAGATAATGCTCTGAACATAAGCAGGGGTGAGGGTTCTTCAGGCTTGATAGATTTTGGATTTTTCCCTGGTGATAGGGTGCATGGATGAATTAATGGCAAGGGAGTGGTGTGTGTGAGTCCTTGGAACTCTTCTTCTTCTGACTTATATGAAAGAGGAGCTCTACTTAGTTGGCAGGGTACAAACAATAGTAACTGAAGACCTATTGATCATTTGGTATTGCTGGTCAGGCACTGTGCTCAGTACTTGACATAGAACTTTGTTTAATCTTTTAACAACTCTTTGGCCAAGGAATCCCATTATTCCCCTCTTGCAGATGATCTAGTTAGTGATGCTTAAGGAAAATAAATCAACACGCAGAAGGTCACTCAGCTAGCTAATAAAGGATGGAATTAAAATTTAAACCCAAATCATCTGGCTCTGGAGCCCTGTGTTGGGTATGGGGGAGAGGGGGATAAACTGAAGGGATTTTCCTAGTCTCTCACTCAACGATCAACACTTCTGTGATCTCTCGTCACCAAAACGTGTGGGAATTTCTCCCCACCAAGTAATCCTCCAGCAGATTCTGCAGTGGATATCAGCAAGGTGTCTTCTAGTGTGATTCAGTTCTGACACCATCTATCTACCTGGACATAGCATCACATCCCGCAGGTTGAGGGCTCAGTCCCGTGAGACTGTCCCTCACTTCAGATACCAGTTGCAATGGGCTATAAATTGGGGTTTCCACAACCCTCTTTGGGTTCAATTGATTTGCTAGAGCAGCTCACAGAAGTCAAGGAAATATTTACTTTTAATGGTTATTATAAAGAATATTACACAGGATATGGACGAAGAGATGCACAGTGTGAGATTCTGTGGGAAAAGATGTGGAGTTTCCAGGCCTTCCCTCGGTGCACCACCCTCCAGGAACCTCCATGTGTTCAGCTATTCAGAAGCTCTCTGAACCCAGTCTGTTTTTGATTTTATAGAAGCTTCAGTACATAGGCTTGATTGACTAAGCCATTGATCATTGGTGATCGACCTAACCCTTGGCTCCTCCCTGGAAGTTGGGAGTTAGGGCTGAATTTCAACCCTCTAATCATGCCTTGGTCTTTCAGGTGACCAGGGCCCACAGCCATCAACTCATAGCATACAAAAAAATGCTCTTATCACTCAAAAGATTCCAAGGATTTTTAGGAGCTGTCCATCAGGAAATGGAGAAAAAAACAAATATGTATTTCACAATATCACAGTCCCATTGCAGTTACCTGCTGTTGTGTAACAAATCACTCTGAAATTTATCAGCTTAAAGCAACCCCCATTTGATTACTTGGAAGGATGTTGTGGATTGGGAATTCAGATAGAGCCCAGTTGGGAATTTCTTCTGCTCCTTGGGGCATTGGCTGAGGTCACTCAGTGGTATTCAGCTGGTGGCTGGGCTTGTCTCACAGGAGAGTGAGTGTCCAAGATGTTTTCATTCACTTCCTTAGTACTGGGTGGGGGATGGCTGGGAGGGTGGGATGAACTGGGCTAGTGACTGGAGTGCCTTGGTGGGGCATCTTCAGGGTGGTGGGCATCTCAAGGTATTCAAACTATTTCCACGGCAGCTCAGGGCTCCAGAGACATTTGCAAGAGACTTGAATAGAAGCTGCTGGTCTCTCAAAGCCTATACATGGAAAGTGGCACAGGCCACTTCTGACATTTTTCTGTTGACCAAATGGCCACAGAATCCACCCAGAATCAAGGAAACAGACATACGCTACCCCCACTCTAACAATTTGTGATCATCTTGAATCTATCCCATGTCTCAACACTTATTCACTAAGGAGACAGAGACTACCTTTGAATCCATTGATTGTTTAAATGATTGATTAATCGGTTTACCAAATAGATACTAAACAACTGCATGTGGTGGACAGAAAGGTATAATGGTTAGCAAGACAGTACCTGGGGATTCCAGTCCTTGGTACTCACACTCTAATGGGAGGGGACAATAGTGAATGAGCAACACAGGGAGAGGGTAATCAGAGCCTGGGTGACAGAGAGAACATGAGTGAGCTGGTGAGACATAGGGTGTCAGGGAGGCCACACTGGACAGGCTCATGAGGGAGGCAGTGATGAGGAAGTGGTCTTTTAGCTCCCCTTAAAGAGAAGGACAGAGGGGGAAGACACACCTTCCATAAAGGAGAGATAACAAGTCTCTAAACTCAGAAGTGGGATAGGACTTCACAAATTGACGGAACCAAGAAAACAATGTGCCAGGAGCATGGTGGGATGGGGGAGAGGGCTGGGGTGTGGCCCCAGCAAACTGAGCTGTGAGTGGGACCACATCACCCAAGCCCTGATAGGCCAGGGAACTGTCACTTCATCCTAATGATGAGCACAAACCAAAGTACACATTGAAGTAAATGAAGTAAATGAAGTTGAGATGGGCAGAGGCAAAAGAAGAAAATTCAGCCCTAGGTTTTTATGGTTTGGGGCAGAAGTGTGGCACAATCTAAATATGTTTACCCCTTCAGCGGGTTAGCCGCTAAACACTAATTTGAGCCAGGCATTAACCTCTCTGGGCCTATTTTCCACCGTGGTAATGAAAGGGTTTGAAAGATTTGCAATGACTTTTTTCAGCTTTAGTATTCTCTGATTCTACACATCTCTTTTTATATTTAAAGAAGGGATTGGTTTCTTTTTTATGAAGAAATCGCTGGCTGCTTTATTTTACCAGCAAATCCAATACCCCTCCTACCCACCTCTCCAACTCTGGTTTCATGAATGTATTTTCATGGACCCATGTGTCAACACAAGCCCTGACCAAGACATTTTATCCCACAAAGAGTGTTGTGTAGATTAAAGGAAGAAACAGAGATTAAAACAACGGGGCTTGCACATTCCGATGGTTCTTAACTTGATTTAAACTTTTGACCTCTAATGCTTCCCAGCTGTTTTGAAGTCACACATCCCGTGTTGATCAGACTCACCCCAAAAGTGATCCAAAAAGAGGGGGTTGCTTCAGTGAACCATCACCCTGCCTGCCTGTGGGGTTTGCAGTTCCCGGCTGAAAGTGGTCACTGCCCCCTAAGCCCTTTGCTCTGTAACTCAGCCCAGCAGGAAGAGCTCCCGCACTCTCTCCCTCTCTCTCTCTGCAGACAGAGGCCACCTTTTTAACAATTTGTTTTTACAATGTGAAAAAAGAGTGGGAGCAGGGGAGGAAACAGTGTTCCTGTCCCCCTCAAAATAACATAACCCAGGTGGTGGGAGTTAACTGGGAATGTGGAGGGTTCTGATTCCAAAGTACACATTGAAATAAATGAAAACCAACTGAAGTTGAGATGGGCAGAGACAAAAGGAGAAAATTCAGCCCTAGGTTTTTATGGTTTTCTTTTGTGTATAGAATCCTAATCATGGGGGTGAACTCAGAAAGCATGTGGTTTCTTCTTCTTTATTTTTATTTTTTATTTTTTGAGATGGACTTTTGCTCTTGTTGCCCAGGCTGGAGTGCAGTGGTGCAATCTCTGCTCACTGCAACCTCCACCTCCCGGGTTCAAGTGACTCTCCTGTCTCAGCCTCCCGAGTATCTGGGATGACAGGCACGTGCCACCACGCCCGGCTAATTTTTGTATTTTGAGTAGAAACGGGGTTTCACCATGTTGGTCAGGCTGGTCTCAAACTCCCGACCTCAGATGATCCGCCCCCCTCAGCCTCCCAAAGTGCTGGGATTACAGGCATGAGCCACTGTGCCCGGCCACATGTGGTTTCTGTATTTTTTGAGACACAGTCTTGCTCCGTTGCCCAGGCTGGAGTGCAGTGGCACGATCTTGGCTCACTGCAAGCTCCGCCTCCCGGGTTCACGCCATCCTCCTGCCTCAGCCTCCTGAGTAGCTGGGACTACAGGCACCCGCCACCACGCCCGGCTAATTTATTTTTGTATTTTTAGTAGAGACGGGGTTTCACTGAATTAGCCAGGATGGTCTTGATCTCCTGACCTCGTGATCTGCTCTCCTTGGCCTCCCAAAGTGCTGGGATTACAGGCGTGAGCCACCGCACCTGGCCACATGGTTTCTTAAGATAAATTCTCTAACATGGAAGACAATGAACAGAATCTAGGAAGCAGCTGTCCCTATTGCTGGGGAATGGATTCTGCATGCTGGCCATGCCTGGTAAACTCTCAATCCATCACCAGGCCTGGGGTCCAGGTGCCTGTGGCCTGCATGAGTCAGGGGGAGAGTTAGGAGCCCCCAAGTTCCCCACAATTCGTCACTGAGGTGATGTCAGCAGGTGTAACTCTTTATTTTTTCTGCCATCATTTGTTTTTGTCATCATGCCTTCTGGGACTTCCTGACACATCCAATGCTGTCTTAGGTGTTCCTTTGTAAGCCAGAGTCTACCTGAAGAGGGAAATCCAGGGGACACAGTAGTGTTTGCATCAGGCCCTGGTCCTCCAGGGAAAATCTCCAGCAAGGAGACGGAAACCAAGGATTCAGCCAACACGTGCAGGGCATTTTGGACATCCAGCACTCACTCCATGGAAGGCATCTACTGCATTCCTAGGGTGAGTGGGAGGCTTCCCTCCCCACCCCCGCCCCGCCCCCGAATGTGGTCCATCTTGTCAGCCAATTCTTATATGTCAGTGCATACAAATTAATTCTGTGGGTAATTTTGATAGAAAATTTGATGAGTTGGCCGGAGAAACTTCAGTAGAGAAATTCAAAGTAGTAATTCCAAGAGAGGAGAAAATAAAATGACAGCTTTGATTATTTCAGCCACTTCAGCCCCAGGGCATTGGATGGAGATGACATTTTAGTTTCCTAACCCATTTCCTCATTTTGATTCTTTTAAAAAAATTGCCATTGCATCCAGATAGAGAATTCTTGGTTCATCTTGGAACGTGCATGAGCTGGAAGATGCTTCACTGCCTGATCTGTTCACTAGATGGCATGGCTCAGACCCACTGAGTTGCACAGATTCAGCTGGGCTAAGAAAGTCCTGAGCAAATTGAGTCAAATACCCACTGCCTTTGTTAATTCTTTTATGACAAACTGTGGGCCCCTAAGAGTAGAGGGAATCAGGGGATTCCCTGATTTGAAGCAGGAATTATTGCTGGAGGAAAAGCATCTGCAACTGGATCAGGGAAAATTCACGGAGCCAGAGGGCACCTTGTAGATCATCTTGTTCATCTTTTGGTTTGCAAACTTGTTTGAAGCAAGAGAACACCTTCCTCAGCAAAAGCCAGTTATGCAGAGCTGAATAAGTAATGCACGTAATGGCAGAACTATTGAAGTTGCTTTCTGAAACCCTTAGGAATTGGGAAATATTGACCGACTGACCGACCTTCCTTCCTTCCTTCCTTCCTTCTCTTTTCTTTCTCTCTCTTTCTTCTTTTCTCTCTCTCCTTCCTTTCTTTCTCCTTCCTTTTTTCTTTCTCTTTCTTCCTTTCTCTCTCTCCTTCCTTTCTTTCTCCTTCCTTTTTTCTTTCTCTTTCTTCCTTTCTCTCTCTTCTTCCTCCCCTCCTTCTTTCTCTTTCCTCTTTTTTTTTCCCTTTTATTTTCCAGCATTAGAAACTGAGGACTAGATAGGGCAAGATGTCCATGGAAGATCTTGGCCCACAAGCAGTCCACTGAATGATCTTTCTGTGAAACCACTACTTTATTTATTTAAAACCCTCAAGTTCCCATAAAAGGAGTTTTCAGAGCAAATTGTTTTAAATTCTCTGGAGCAACATTGTGCATGAGTACACACATTTGCCAAATTCGCAGAATGTTTGTTTCATTAAGTGTGTTGACACTGATCATAAACTCAAGCAGGGCAAAAATGACAATGAGTGTGTGAACTCTGGGCCAGATAATAGACACACACTTTTATGCATAATTTTATTTTTCTTTACAAGAACCCTACGAGATTGGTATTTCTTTTTTTTTTTTTTTTTTATACTTTAGGGTTTTAGGGTACATGTGCACAATGTGCAGGTTTGTTACATATGTATCCATGTGCCATGTTGATTTCCTGCACCCATTAACTCGTCATTTAGCATTAGGTGTATCTCCTAATGCTGTCCCTCCCCCCTCCCCCCACCCCACAACAGTCCCCGGAGTGTGATGTTCCCCTTCCTGTGTCCATGAGTTCTCATTGTTCAATTCCCACCTATGAGTGAGAACATGCGGTGTTTGGTTTTTTGTCCTTGCGATAGTTTACTGAGAATGATGTTTTCCAGTTTCATCCATGTCCCTACAAAGGACACGAACTCATCATTTTTTATGGATGCATAGTATTCCATGGTGTATATGTGCCACATTTTCTTAATCCAGTCTATTGTTGTTGGACATTTGGGTTGGTTCCAAGTCTTTGCTATTGTGAATAGTGCCGCAATAAACATACGTGTGCATGTGTCTTTATAGCAGCATGATTTATAGTCCTTTGGGTATATACCCAGTAATGGGATGGCTGGGTCAAATGGTATTTCTAGTTCTAGATCCCTGAGGAATCGCCACACTGACTTCCACAACGGTTGAACTAGTTTACAGTCTCACCAACAGTGTAAAAGTGTTCCTATTTCTCCACATCCTCTCCAGCACCTGTTGTTTCCTGATTTTTTAATGATGGCCATTCTAACTGGTGTGAGATGGTATCTCACTGTGGTTTTGATTTGCATTTCTCTGATGGCCAGTGATGATGAGCATTTCTTCATGTGTTTTTTGGCTGCATAAATGTCTTCTTTTGAGAAGTGTCTGTTCATGTCCTTTGCCCACTTTTTGATGGGGTTGTTTTTTTCTTGTAAATTTGTTTGAGTTCATTGTAGATTCTGGATATTAGCCCTTTGTCAGATGAGTAGGTTGCAAAAATTTTCTCCCATTCTGTAGGTTGCCTGTTCACTCTGATGGTAGTTTCTTTTGCTGTGCAGAAGCTCTTTAGTTTAATGAGATCCCATTTGTCAATTTTGCCTTTTGTTGCCATTGCTTTTGGTGTTTTAGACATGAAGTCCTTGCCCACGCCTATGTCCTGAATGGTATTGCCTAGGTTTTCTTGTAGGATTTTAATGGTTTTAGGTCTAACATATAAGTCTTTAATCCATCTTGAATTAATTTTTGTATAAGGTGTAAGGAAGGGATCCAGTTGCAGCTTTCTACATATGGCTAGCCAGTTTTCCCAGCACCATTTATTAAATAGGGAATCCTTTCCCCATTTCTTGTTTTTGTCAGGTTTGTCAAAGATCAGATAGTTGTAGCTATGCGGCATCATTTCTGAGGGCTCTGTTCTGTTTCATTGATCTATGTCTCTGTTGTGGTACCAGTACCATGCTGTTTTGGTTACTGTAGCCTTGTAGTATAGTTTGAAGTCAGGTAGCATGATGCCTCCAGCTTTGTTCTTTTGGCTTAGGATTGACTTGGCGATGCGGGCTCTTTTTTGGTTCCATATGAACTTTAAAGTAGTTTTTTCCAATTCTGTGAAGAAAGTCATTGGTAGCTTGATGGGGATGGCATTGAATCTATAAATTACCTTGGGCAGTATGGCCATTTTCACGATATTGATTCTTCCAACCCATGAGCATGGAATGTTCTTCCATTTGTTTGTATCCTCTTTTATTTCATTGAGCAGTGGTTTGTAGTTCTGAGATTGGTATTTCTATCTGTACTTTATAGATGAGGGCAAGTCAATTTAGAGTTTCAGCTTTTTGTACCAATGAATATATTAAGGTATGGGTGAAGGTCTTATAACAAAGAGACTCTAAGACACAACGGCTTGAATACAGTAAAAGTTTACTCCTTCGACTTCCATAGGAAGGTGATGTAGGACAGCCAAGGGTAGCTGGGTCTGTCACAACATGTGGCTTCCATCCCTCCATCCAGTATGGCATTTCCAGGTCATGCCATCTCCCAACCAGCCAAGAAGCCAAAGAGCCAGTAAATGATGGGAATAATATTTGAACCAAGGCTTATGTAATTCTAAAATCTGATGTTAACTAACCACAGAACTAAACTGCCACTATTACTCACAGTAATAATACCACCATTTTAGATGTTATCATTAGTTGTGGTAACTAGCCTTCAAGATGTCTCCCAATGATTCTTACCTCCTGGTATTCTACCCTTGTTCCTTCCCACACTGAATAGGGCTGACTTGTGTAGTAAATGGCATACTGCAGATACTGGGGATATGATAGAGAATTACTTTTGATGAGGCTAAGTCCCCCAAATCATTGCAGTTCCTAGTAAGCTCTTTCTTGAATCACTAGCTCCAGGGAAGCCAGTGCCATGTTGTAAGGATACTCAAGCAACGCTATGGACAGTTCCACATGGGTTGGTACTGAGACCTCCCACCAGCAACCAGCACCAACTTGCAAGACATACAAGTGAGCTACCTTGGAAGCAGATTCTCCAATCCAGTCAAGCCCCTAGAGAATTGTAGCCCAGACCCAAATCTTGATTATAACTTTGTGAGAACCCATGAACCAGAACCAATTAGAAAAGTTGCACCCAAAGAAACAATAAGTGATAATAAATGTCTATTTTATGTCACTAAGTTTCACAATACTTTATCATATAGAAATAGATAAAATAAAATATTAATATGATTGCTATATCAAGAGGATGCACTTTGTTTGGACCCAACTCTAGTGACCTCCTCAGGAAAGCCTTAACGGAGTCTATCAGGGAGGGAGTTGTTCCTTCTTCCTCTGTGTCCTGGCTCCTTTCTCCTACCATATGTCACTTAAAATTGAAGTTTGTATTTTTACAAGTCAGTTTCCTTCTTTAGACTGTACATTTCCCTATAACAGGAAATAAGTCTTGTGTTTGGATTCATCTCCCCCATGTCTAATAGTGCTGAATTAAAGTTATGTTTAAATGAACAGCTAAAACCTATTTATCCTTCAACTCATTTGCATTATAATATTATGTACATATTTTCTTTATATGAAGGCTCTAAAAACATTGTGTTGCCTTTTACATGAAGCCTCTCAGTCACTTCTTTGTCTCAGTAACAGGCATTCAAAAATGCTCTGTATAAATAAAAGATAAATCTCCTAAGGGCCAGAGATCATGCTGTTTTAGGATCTTTTACAAACAGTTGGCACCTTCTTATTCTTGAAAATCAGGCTCGAAATCTCATCAAAACAAACATCCCCTGGAGACTCCCAGAGCTGAAGAGAATGTTTTTTTTTTTCTTTTGTTACATTTTCTATTATCCCATTATGAAGAGGAGAGACGAAGGTCTGCCACGAACCCTCCAAGCCCAGGGCTCTCCTGTTACTGGCCCAGGTGAGTTCACTTTCTGATGAACCCACTTTGTTTCTAAAGACACCTCATCTCCAAGCATGCATCCAGCCTTGTAGGTAACCTCTTACAAATGTATGCAAAATGCATTTCATCTAAGTTTCCTCCATTGCACTTAATTTAAAACCACTTAAAAGGGGAATTGAAACAATTTCTTCATCCTTTTTAAGCCTACATGGTTCTCAATCTTCAGACTCAAGGAGATTTGGAGAATTTGTGTAAGTTACACAGAATTGAGTGTTGGTTCAACAAAGAAAAAGTTGAAATGTTTTCAGGCATGGTTGTGGCTTTGTAAATGAGAAAATAGCATATTTTGTCATGGTCCCTGTTGTTCCATTGCCAAGAGAAACATTGATAGAGTTTCTCATTTGTATCCATGTTTCTATCTTGACTGAGCCACTGGTCAGAGATTCCAGTCTGAGCTAATCTGCAACCTCTCTCCTTCAAAGACTGTAAAGGATTTGTTGCATGTTTAGATTAAGTAACAATAAGGAGAAGATTTCCCTTTTTGCATGGTTTTGATGGGGACATTAACGGACTCACATGGGACAGTGAGCATATAGCAAAGATCATGGTTATGAAACAGTCATGCATCTATGCATCATTAGAGAGAGAGGGGATATTAGTTTTACCCCCATTGCCTCCTCCCTAAACACTCTATATAGTGCCTCCCAAATGGGAGGTATTAATATCTTGATTATAAACAATTTCCATGCTTACTCAGATTTAAGACTGTATTGATCCACACCATTGATTGAACAACTCTGTGGGTTTTTGTTTTGGTTTGATTTGTTTGTTTTCTTAGGAAAAATAATTAACTACATTAAATTTCTGCATTGATTACAAGATGCATCCAGATTTCCAAAACATCATAAAAATGGAAAACAAATGTTGTCATACATTTAAGAACGTTTGGTAAATTCTGTGGGATGCCAAGTCTCCTTGTTCCTGGAGTTATCAGGAAGACTGTGGATGGAGGTCAACACACTGGAAAAAGGCTTTGTGGGCTTGTGAACGTGTCTGCTTCCAACACAGACTGAAAGGTTCTCCCGGAAAGGGACGATGTCATGTCCATGCTGGCTTGCCAGCCGCTGACTCAATGTTGAGTATGCAGAGTCACTCAATGATTATTAGTTGAATTAATTAAGAATTAGAGATCAGAGGAACCTCCCTGATGCCTTACAATTTCTACTCATGCCTTCATTATCTCTCCACCGTTGGCAAGCACTGAATGAGATTATGGACATAAGAGGTCTGGTGCCAGGTAACTTATCAGTAAACAAATGCTAGTTCCTTCAGTTTTTTTGTTCTCATACTCCCCTCTCATTCTGTATTCTTTGCCTACTCAGGATCCTTCAATAGAAATTAAACTTTGCAGATAAACTCCCCAGGGCCTTCTAGATGACATATTCTTTCTGTGAAAACGTGAATTTATTGACTTTTCTGCCTCTGAAGAGCACAAAGTACAGCTCTCTCTGCAGGGAGTGTGGACACAACTTGAGTTGGAGCTGAAAGAGAATGTGCTCTGTTGGGCTGGGTGTGGGCTGTAGCCATTCCCACAGAAGGCCTCCTTCCAACTTCCTTCCCTCCAGGTCTTGCTTCCCAGTGGAGTGAGAATGGGTTTCACTACCCTAGATGGTCTTGCATCACCTACCCACAAACGAAATTCAGGCTCCTAGGCATGGTACTCAAGGTCCTTTGGCCTTAGTTGCATATTTAGCTTTGCCCTGACTCTGTCTCTGTCACATGCCTAGAGTGTGCAAGGTGCTTGATACATCCACATGGGAGGTGTAAAGAAAGAGTTTCCTCTTCCTGAGACCATATACCTCCATTTTCTCAAGGGTAGGTTTTGGAACCAGGGTGCCTGTGGTCTGAAGACCAGCTCTAGCTTTCTCTGAGCTCTCATGCTGTGCACCCTCACCTCTTTGCCATGATGATCTTCCAGCTGGAATGGTCTCTACTCACATCCTTCATCACCACGTGTCAGCCTGGTGCAACTCACAACACGCCGTCTCCCTCCTGAAGCTGATAGATGGGCCATTTCAGAGTAAAAACATTGCAGTAGCTTTGGTCTGACTGTCAATATGCTGATCTTATCACACTGTATATATTGAGACATTACTATGTCCTCCATGAATATATACAATGATTATATATCAATTAAAAAGAAATAATTAAATGAATTCACTTAGATAGAGGTTAATCTTGTATGTTGTGCTGGGGTGAGGGTCATTTTCCCAAAGTGCAATAGGAGCCACAAAAGAATTTAAAGCCTGGGATGACAATATTGGACTTGCATGTTAGATCCCTTGAGCAGTGTCCTAGTGGACAGATGGTGTAAGGTAGAAATAGAGGCAATGAAACAATTTAGGAGTGAATTGGGTTTGGATCTGTTGGCACTCAGGCCCATGCTTTGCTTTTTCTTTGATCTTTGCTCCAGAGCTTCAGGGAGAAGCCAGGGTACTTGTTTTGTTTCTCTTTCTATTTTTTCACCCTTTCTTTCCCTCCTACCCTTCCATTCCTCTCTAAATAGATCTACCATGGCTTTAGCTTCCACTAGATGATTCCAGATCCTAGACTCTAGTAATGCCAACTTATCCCATTGCCTTTGAAATCTAAGGAGGTTCACAGCTTTCTGATGCTGTGAATCTCTATATTCTCTCACTTATTTGGATTCTCAGCTCTTCTTTCACTAGTGTAACCTAAATTCTGTATTCAATTTCTCCTGTGTAAATACTTAGAATCATTTCTATAATTCTACTTGGACATTGACTGAGAGAGCAGTCCATTGAAGTTGTATAGGTAAAAGATGTGAAAGCCACAGGATTAAAGAAGAGGAGAAGGCTTGGAGATATTCTTAATAAAAATCCTACTCAGAATTGCAAGGCCTTGTCCTCTTACCCCAAAATGTATTTTTTTTTTGTCATTATAACATTGCCACCATCTGGAATAACGTCCACTAGGTCTCAAATATCATTGGTCTTTTAAGGCCCCTTCTAGCATGTCATTCAGCCTACAGAGGATGATCCCAAGTCAGACATGAAGGCTTTACTTTATCATCAACATTCATATTTCAATGAAATGAAACACATGGGAGATAAAAGAGCAAAACAGAATTGAGAAGTGAGAAATAATGTTAACCTGCAAGTCAATTAACCATGTATTTTCATTTCTTTGTTTTGGCTCGGTTTCTAACAAGCTGTGTGATCTTAGGTGTGTTACTTTCCTTCTGTGAGGCTTACTTTCTGCCACTTAAAGAGTGTGATTCTAATGTACCTTGGAGACCTGGCCAAAATTCACCACTATCTTTATTGTTCTGAGAGCCTATAAGCCAGATCCATCCCATTGAATCAATGAGTTCTTTTACTCCCATTGCCTGATACATGATATTAAAGCCTGCATAAATGTTAGTAACCTTGTTTCCCTTTGAAAAGCTTTGAGAGTACAGATGGATTTTCCAAGCCCCATCTGAGCTTTGCACCCAGCAAATCAAATATCATACATTAAATGTCCTTGGCACTCAGTGTAGAAAGAATCCTTAGCCAGACATCACAGGGAAGGTTGGTTTGTTCACCATCGAGCAGTTCAAAGTCAGCCCCTCTGTTTTTGAAATGAACGAACTTGCCTCTCACCGTCTGTTTTCTAGGACCTGGAATGATATACACTTTTATTTCCATTTGCATCCTAATCTGTTCTGAGAAGTATGCATTGCAAACCAGGAAAGAAATGTCATCCTTTGGCTGGTTACCCTAAGATATCACTAACAACCTTTTTTATATTTTTAAGTTTTTTCTTTATTATAAATTATATATTCTCTTTGAAGAAATAGTTTCATTTAAATATATTCCTCTCTATGGGAGAATTAAAAAGTACACTTATTTCTAGGCTGACAGTAGGATCCACACTAGAGATGGTGTCTACTATTTTATTCAGCAAAATTTCACTATGGCCTTCGTGGAATCCTCATTATGTAGATTTTTTTTGTTTAGATATTGATGAAAACTTTTCAACTCCAAAAATAAATAGGCGTTCTATGGAAGTCAGTTTGATTATTTTCAGGTTTTCTGAGATTAAGGATATGTGACTCCTTTTCTTGAGGATTCCAAATCTGACGAGAGAAACAGAATTGTGAACAAGCATTTATCACAATGATGCAATAAGTACTATAATATTGGTCTATTTACAGTTATTGAATACTTCTGTGACTGTTTTCAGTCATCCTCCAAAGAGTAGCTACTGGGGGTCACTTATTGAATTGCAGATATAAAAGCAATGAGAAGTTAGCTACAAGGATTTGGGAATAGAATTAGACCTTTACTTACCAAATTCTTGGCAAAAGGAGCTATTCCATTTAGTTTTCCAATGTGAGTGCTCATGTGCCTGCATTCTGAAACAGAGGCTCTCAATATTTTCAAAAAAATTTACCTTTCAATTTGAAGGCACGTCTCAAAAGTCATAAAAATGGAACATGCACTTCTGTCCCAGAAGTTTCTCTTGAAATAATTCACCTTAGTAAACCATAGATGCACTCAAAGTCATAATATACCAATAGTATAGTACTTATTGCATCATTGTGATAAATGCTTGTTCACAATTCTGTTTCTCCTATCAGATTTGAGATCCTCAAGAAACATGTTCATTACAGTGTTTTTAGAGTATTAATAGGAAAAAAATAATCTAATTGTAAGATAGGAATTATGGCAAATTGATATGATAGAATGCCATGGAGCAATGATATATAAAAGAATTTAATGACAGGAAAAGAAACTTGTGATACATAGTTTAATAAAATAACATGATGAAATTCTGTAGGCAATGAGACTAAACTTAAAATATTTGTGTTTGTGTATGCTATCTAGTGGTAGATATAGATGAATGCACACACATATATTGAAAAAATGTGAAGGAATATATGCTACTATTTAACACTGGTCATTTCTTGGTGAGGTTATTTCAGGTGACTTTTGTGTGTATATATTCTGCATTTTAAGGACATTGCTTTTAAAATAGAATATATATTGATTTAAAGAATGAGACTGACTTCTGTATATGCTGTAGGAATGTCAGTGGTGAAGATTTGGTTGGCAGAACCATGAAAGAGATGTTGAGGCTACAGGCTTCAGAAAGTCCCTGCAGAGTAAGCCCTGACCTTGACATCATTTGGGGCCATTTAGAGAGGGACATTTCAAGTGCATCTGTGTATGTAAAGCTGAGGCAGGTTGTGATAAAAAAAAAAATCCACTTGGATGACATGAGATACTCGGTTAGATTTTATGGACTGACTAAGGACAGTCTTAACCAAATGGAGATTATGGGACAGAGGCTCATGTCAATGCTTCCATCTGCTTCATCTATTTTGGAAGGTACTGCTGTCCTGACAGGTGAGTCATCAGAATAACCTTGAAGCAAGACCATAAGGAAATGGCTCTGACCCAACCTTCAGATTTCAGTACTGCTTTTCTGAATTGGGATTAATGTGGGCCAGATCTCTACTCTTCATGACGGAGATTACAAATTAGAGGCAGAATGATAGTGTACTTACTTCCTGAGACCAGCAAATGATGTGCCCTACACATCTCAAAACAGTGTTCCAGGAGACACTTTTTAGAGGAACAAATAGGGCAATTCCTCTGCCAAGCTCAAACATGTTGTTTGAGCTTCTTTGTGGCCAACAGTAAGTATAGGTGAGAAGATGTCCCCTTAGCTCCCTCCCTCCATGCTTAATGCTTATCGCCTGTTCCCACCTTCCCACTCCCTTTATTATTTATTTATTTACTGAGACAGGATTTCCCTCTGTCACCCAGGCTGCAGTGTGGTGGCATGATCTTGGCTCCCTGGAACCTCTGCCTCCCAAGATCCCTTCTGGGTTTAAGAGATTCCCCCGCCTCAGCCTCCTGAGTAGCTGGGATTACAGCCGCCTGCCACCATGCCTGGCTAATTTTTGTATTTTTAGTAGAGGTGAGGGTTCACCATTTTGGCCAGGCTGGTGTCGAACTCCTGACCACGAGTGATCCACCCGCCTCAGCCTCTCAAAGTGCTGGGATTCCAGGCATGAGCCACCACACCTGGCCCCACTCCTTTCTTTATTACCAACGAGGAGGAAGTAGTCATAAACTGGATGAGCCCAGGCGCATCATTGAAACATTTTGCTAGTGTGTGTGGTGACTCTATTTAAAGCTCATCACTCCCATATTCTATTCGGTCTCTTCAGTCACTTGCTATAAGCTTGAGCTGGGCCTATCCTTGGGGCCAGTTTTCTTTTTCCTTTTCTACATTCCTTAAGCATATGGCTGGGTGGATGGAGCCAGAGAACCTGATTTAGCTCACTGTGCTACCTGAAGCAAGTCTCTATCCTTCTCTGGACTGAAGCTCCCTAATCTGTTAACTAGGGGCATGTACTTGGTCATCCAAACTTATCTTACCATCAGAATTTCTCAAGCTATTGACATTTGGGGTTGGATAATTCTTTGTTGTGGGGGGCTCCCTGTATGTTGTAGGATGTTTATCAGCATCTCTTGCCATCTCTTGCTACTCTTTGCCAACTAGATGCCAGTAGCACCCCCCTCTCTACTTGTGACAACCCAAACCGTCTCCTGACATTGCCAAATGTCCCCAGAGGAGCAAAATTACCTCCAGTTGAGACCCACTGCCTTTCACTTACAAATTTCTAGGTGAATTTCCACCTTCTGTTTTGCAGTATTGGGCAGTAACATACATTTTTGATACAGGTGGGTGGATTTCTCCAGAAAAGCCACATCACTGAGATCTGGTTCAGTTCAGAATTCTCTTCTCAGCACACAGCCATGTTTAGCATCCTGGATCACCTCTGGCAGACTTCAGACACCCTTCAAGGGCAAAGTTTCCTCTTAGGTACCCTTAGACAACCTCAGATAATCAAAGCTGGCAGCTAGCCACCCCCAGAGGAGTCACGGCTCTAGGTTTTGTCCTGTTTCCTGGCCCCTGAGAGCCCATGGGGATTTTGGACTGGCTCAGAGCCCACAGAGGGGGAGAGGCCAATGTGGAGGCCAGAGCAGGGCAGCAACAAGAGCATGCGGGAGTGGGTCAGGAATTTCCTTAGTTTCATTGGAAACAGATGCCTGGCAGAGGTAGAGGGCTGGGGCGCTGCTTCAGGTCAGCGTGCTTGGCAGCTTCTCCTCCCGTATCTCTTAACCTCCCCTCTTCTCCTCCCTACCCCACAAACACCACCAGATTATTATTTAAGAGGAGTGCTCTGGTTTAAGGGAAGCTAGGATTGTTGTGACACAGGAACAAAATCTGCTCTCCTGGGAACATGTACATGTGGGATGTGACATATACACATGTGATCACAGACCCATGGGATCAGAGAACCTCAGGGCAGGAAGGGCCTTTTGTGGTCTATGTTCAACACGCTTATTTTAAAGATGAAGAAAGTGAGGTCTGAGATTGAGAATGGAGTCTACGAGCCCTGGTTGGTTGATTCTCAGGGTTTTCCTCATCACTGCTCTGCCTCCAAGTCCTCTTTTTAAAATGTTAATTCAGCAAGATGTGATTGAACACGTCTGAGATTCCCAACCTGCACCTATAGCAGACATCACTAATTGATCACAGAACTCTTTCCTGCTGGACCTTGATGCTGCCTAATGATCCTTTATCCAAACAGCACTCTGGGTAGGCAGAGCCAATCAATCCAAGATGAATGCATTTGCCACACCTGCTGGAAACTTGGTCTGTCAGAGTCTTTCTAGAAATGGATGGAAGCAAGGGCCTGGGGGAATGTGGTTTCTTTTTTCTTTCTTTTTTTTTTTTTTTTTTTTTTTTTTTTTTTTTGAGACAGAGTCTCACTCTGTTTCCCAGGCTGGAGTGCAGTGGTGCAATCTCTACCCACAGCAGCCTCTACCTCCCAGGCTCAAGGGATCCTCCTCCCCACTCAGCCCCCCAAGTATCTGGGACTGCAGGCCTGCACCACTATGCCTGGTTAATTTTCTTTTTTTTGAATTTTAGTAGAGACAGGGTCTCACTATGTTGCCCAGGCTGGTCTTGAACTGCTGAGCTCAAACAATCTTCCCTCCTTGGCCTCCCAAAGTGCTGGGATTATAGGCATGAGCCACTGCACCTGGCTAGAATGTGGTTTCTTGGGTGATAGTTAAGATGAGAAGAATGTTGGTGAGTATTTTGGAGCAGAATGTGAGGCTACCAGTGGTCCCTGTTAATTTGAAACTGTCTTTAGAGAAAGGAACAAAGAAAGTATGTCAGGAATATAGGCTGTTTCTGGGCTTCTCAAACTTTAATGTGTACATGAATTGCCTTGGTGGGGGGATCTTTCTAAAATGCAGTAGTTCTGGGAGGGACCTGAGATTCTGCAGTTTTAACAAGCTTCCAGGTGATACCGATGTGGCTGGTCTCTAGACCATCCACTCTGTGTCAAGATGCTCATCCGACTGGTTGTTTTACCATTTAGGAAACTGTGGTTCCAAGAGGTCAAGGGAAAGAGAGTGAGGGCTGTTTCACCACCAGCTGTGCAAGTCGCTTGGCGTGAAGATTCTATTAACCTGGCTCATCTTTCTGCACATCTTCCTATAAACGTCTGTCGACTTCCTTGCTTTCGTGTCAGTCTTCCATCTACCAGGCTGATTAATCTTAGGCATCTCAGAACTGATGTCTACTCCAAATCTGGTGTGCTCAGGCTCTGACCACAAGAAAAGCACTATTATTTGCTTTCATATGTCTGAGCCTTCTGTGACATCCTTAAAGATCCTGCTGGAGGTCACACCCCTCTGAGAACTGAACCTTAACCAAGGACAATAGAGTGAGCAGGTAAACACTTGAAAGGTCTATTTCCTTTGAGCAAACTTCATTTATTCACCAAAATCCTGCCATTGGGGGTGGGGGAGGGAATCTAACAGATATTAGACGGCCCTTCATGGCTTAAGAGAGAGAGAAAGAGAGAGAGAGCTGTGGCCTCGTTTTTTGTAAATGACCTCTGAGTTGAGAGAAAGTTTCAAAATGAGGCCAGGATAACAGAAAGGGGAGGAGTGGTGAGGAGGGGGCTTCTCCTTTATTTTTCCTAAGTAATTGAGACATTTCACCTTACTCTGACATAATTACATTGTCACATGGAAGATGCTTCAAGTGATTAGTAACATAATTAGTCAAGCTTTTCTGCTCCCCGTGTCCTCAACTAAAACACAGCCTTTATGTACAGTGCCCTTTGCAGTGCAGGACAAGCTATGACAAGGAACACTTTCTTCTTTTTTTTTAATGGACAAAGAGACAAAAGGGAAACATGTGCAGGATCTTCCAGGGCTGCCTCAGAAAGGCTGCTGATTTGGTATCAGTAACAAGTAAGAAGCAGATTTGAGAAAATGTAACATTAGGAAGCATATAACGTGGTTTTGGTCAAAGCAGTGGTTGCTGCTACCATTGTTGTTATTGGTATCATTAGTCATGGTAAAATTTGTTCAGACTTGGTTGTTCTTTCCACAAACTCATCTCTGTGGAAAGAACAGCCAAGTCTGAAGAAATTCACAATCTTTACAGTCTTCCTCAGACATGGGTGAGCCTTGGAAATTTCAGCTGAGTTTGCAGAGTGCTTAAAAAAGTCTCCTAATGCACCAAGTTCTGCTAAGAGAAGTAGAAATGTAAATGAGATCAAATAGACTCTGATCTCCTTCTCCTTTTTATTTTTCCAGAAAACACCGTTGGCCATGGTGAGCCCCCAATTCATGGTGACTCAATGAGTGGGAATGGGTATTTCTCCAGACAATATCAGCTTGGGGATAGAATGCATCAAACAGGGCACCGTTTACTGAACATTTGGCCAGGAGCTTCACTAAGGCCTATAAAGGACACATTATTAGTTCATCGAATGCTCAAAGCCTTCTGGTATTATCAGAATTTATTGAGAAGAAAACAGGCTCAGTGATGGTATGTGGCTAGTACATTCTCGATCTCAGATCTAAACTTAAATCTTGTTGGCTCCAAAGGTCAATGTCTAGTGATCATTCTGGTATGGTAGAGTGATGAGCATCATTTCCCAAGGTCAGCTCTCACCTTCAGTGTTAAGGGGACTGTTAGCTCCCCTCCACTTGCCAGATTTCTCTCTACTACTCCGGGACTCAGAAGCTCTTGGATATCATTGTCTTGACGTGGCTTCCTTCTCCTCTCCTTCTTTATTTGATTTCCTGACTCTCTCTACTATGGGGCCTAGTGGTAGTGGCGGGGGATTGGAGGGCTGTGATACAATGAAGAGACAGTAGACTTTGGAATCAGATCTATCTAGGTTGGAATCTAAGCTCTACTTAACCTGAGACAAAATACCTTACATTCCTGATCCTCAGTTTTTCAGTCTGTTAAATGGCAGTAAATGTATGGATGAACAGATTGATGCATAGATGAATGGAAAGAAGATGGATGAATTAATTCAAATCAAATCATTAATGTGAAGGTGATAGGTGAGAGGCTAAGGCATGTTGGTATTAATGTGCATAAATGGGTAAGAGTAATAGTTGCTTTCAAGGGCATAAGGTGCTGTATCTCATTTAGAATGAAAGGGCCCCGGAGTGCCAGGCAGCAGGGAAACAAGGTTGAGACTCAGCTGCCCTGGCTTTGTAGTAAATTTTGTCTCATGTCAACATTTACCAGGTTTGTGCCAAGGATCTTGAGCTGGATGCTTCATCAAAAGAGGGTTCCATGGTCCAAAGGTGTTTGGGAAATGTAACCAGTTCTTGGAAATTCATATATACAAGAGGATATTAAAACCTTTGAGAATTCTTACACGCATATTAATACTTTATAATAATAATAATTTTATGATCTAAAATCCAGTGATTCTGAAAAACTTTGTCCATAGAGCCTATCTGCTCCATATTGCTTAGTAACTTCAAGAAACACATTCTGTATGTCTGCATTTTCTGGACCGTGCTTGAGATGACCTAACGGTCTCAATGCTGGGTCTATTTGTATGGGTTGGTGGTTATTAGGAGTGACACACATGCTGTGGATGTAACCTCCTAAATAATCATGTGATAGAATCAGGACTGGCATCACTCTCTCTATGTGACAGATGAATGCATGGGACTCAGTGGGGTAGAGTGAGGTGTCTGAGTGCACCATGGGCAAGTTGGACTCTGGCCTAGGTCATCCAGTGTCAAGTTGGTTCTCTCAGAACCATGTGTGCTCCTGCCACGTGGCCACAGAGGTCTTCGTTGTCTGTTTGGCTCTCTCTTGATGCCAGATCTGTTCAAATAGTTCTGGGAAGCCGCGTGCACTTCACTTTGTGTATGTAGAAATACCAAGCACACTTCATAGTCTGACGAGCAGCTCTCCAGCCAAGGATAATAGAGTAAGAGAGGATGATCACTCTAACGAAGGCAATAATTACACCATCCAGGACTTGTAGAGCACTTTGCAGTTTTATGAGCACTTTCATGTGTGGTATCCTTTCTGATCATCTCGGCAACCCAATTCACATGCCTGGCTGGCAATTTTTATCCTTATCTGACAAGGAAGGAAACCAAGGTGCATGGAGGTTAAGGATAGAGCAGAAATTTACACAGCAAGCCAGTGAGTGAGCCAGTCATCCAATTCCGCCTCCTTTTTTGTGACTGTTTCTAATATTTGAGTTGGCATTCACTAGAGAAGCATGGTGGAAACAAAACTTTACTTTGCCGGAGTCTACTCTCCCTTTCTCCTTCCAACTTCTGTTCTTCCCTCCTTTCATCCTCGAAAATGAAAATTTCAAAATATAGAAATATTCAAATAAAAGAGAACAATGACCTGTAATCCCACCATCCAGAGATAACTACTGTGTATTTGCTTCTAGTAATTGTTTTATGCACATTTGCCTGTTACTACATTTTCTTCAAAGCATAATATTAAATGTCTGCAAAGAATTACATTTTATCTTTCTTTACATCATCCATCTCTTGTTGTTGGGCATTTAGAATGTTTTAACGTTTTCTGAAATTTAAATAACATGATAAACATCATTATACAGAAGTCTTTGTGCACTTTAAAATATCATCCTTGAGATAAGTTTCTTGAGTGAAATTTCAGGGTGAAAATATTTCTACATATTTAAGATAGATATTCTAAACTGCCATCTAGAAAAGTTTCACTAATTTCAAAGTCTCCCCATCCCTGTGAACAACTATGTTTTGACCTTTTAAAATTTCACATGTATTGTTTTAATTTCAATTTCTTTAATTATCCATTTAGGTTATCATCTTTTTGTAACTATTCATTTTTGGTTGGTCATTTTTGTTTCTACTTTTGTCCGTTTCTTGATCATGACATTTGACTAATATTATTGTTATTTTAATTGGGCTATGTTTTTGATATTCATTTATTAGAAGCATTTATGTATTAAGGAAACTAATACTTCCATGGCAAATATATTTTTCGCTAGGCGGAAATCATGAGCTGAAAACACCGTGAGTCATATTTTTAGTTGATGGTGGAGCTTATAGGAAGGAAGACTTCAGCCCATTGTTAAAAAGAAATTTCTAATAATGAGTGAAAGTTATATGAGGATGGGGTTGGTGGCCTTCTAAACAACCCAATTTCTTGGAAAGGTAAACCAAGACTCAGAGACGTCTAATAACTTGCCATGGGTCACACAGCAAAAAGTGTCGGAAGTGAGATTTCAACCCATGTCCATCTATCTCCAACTTCTGTGTTCTTTCTACTGTGTGGCATCTTTGTGTCCCAGAGAAAGGTAATGATCAGACCAGTGCTGCTGAAATAAATCAGTTGCAGGTCACAGAAGACATCAGACAAGGAAAGAGACAAGAGAATGAAGAAAACAATTAGGAGACTGGGATTTGGAGTCCTCAAATTCAAAGAAATGAAGGTGAAGAATTGAAAGCAAAGGGCTTCATTCATAAAAGGGCGATGGTGTTACAGGGATGCACTGGTGAAATATTTTGTGTACCTCTACTGCCAGATCATGCTATGGACTATTTATGCTCTCTTTACTAGTGGAAATAGAGCCCTTAGCATCTTGAAATCTAATTAGATTAGAGAACCAATTCTAGAAACCCCAGATCCAATTCAGAAAACTCACATGCTTAAAATTCTCTTCCTCTAGAACTACTCCTAGTACTAAAATATGTATTAGTCTGGGTTCTCTAGAGAGACAGAGCCAATAGGAGATCTTTCTTTCTCTCCCTTTCTCAAAAAGATAGATATCCCAAAGAGAGAGAAAGAGAGAGAGAGAGAGAGATCTCCTAAATATAGATTTATTATAAGGAATTTGGCTCATGTGACTATGTAGACTGAGAAACCTAAGATCTACAGTCAGCAAGCTAGAAACCCAAGAGAGCTGATGGAAGAGTTCCAGTTTGAGTCCAAGTCCAAAGGCAGGAGGAGACAAATGTCCTAGCTTGAAGACACTCAGGCAGAGACAGTGACTTCTCCCTTACTCAGCTTTTTGTTCCATTGCAGCCCACCCCCATTACAGAGGATAAACTGCTCTACTCAGTCTACCAATTCAAATGTTAATCTCATCCAGAAACACCCAGAATAATGTTTAACCAAATAAAATAAACCTTCACAAGGGTCAAGCTGCTTTCTTTTTTTTGTTTTTTTTTTTTTATTTTTTTGAGATGGAGTTTCGCTCTTGCTCCCCAGGCTGGAGCTCAATGGCACGATCTCAGCTCACTGCAACCTCTGCCTCCTGGGTTCAAGCAATTCTCCTGCCTCATCCGCCCAAGTAGCTGAGATTACAGGCGTGCACCACCACACCCAGCTAATTTTGTATTTTTAGTAGAGATGGGGTTTTACCATGTTGGCCAGGCTGGTCTTGAACTCCTGATGTTAGGTGATCTGCCCGCTTCAGCCTCCCAAAGTGCTGGCATTATAGGCGTGAGCCACCGTGCCTGGCCAGGCTGCATTGTTTATCCTTACCTTTCCTTACCCACTCAGGGTCCAACCTCAGATGGTTGTAAAGCCACTTTCAAAAGGCCTTCTCTGGGCTAAGGATGCATTCTCTTAAGACAGACTTGGAATAACCTTTTGGGCAGTACTATTTCCAGTATTTCAGATTCCAGCTTTCATTTCCACCCCCACCCCCTGCATTCCTGTTTCTTTTTATTTATTTTTCTTAAACTGCTGAGCCTGATAAATTAGGGCTATTAAGGGACTGTTTGTTATTCTGTCCTGGGTTACTATTTTGAGGGCTAAAACACTCATAAATATATGGATGTTCCGACTGTAAATGGATACGTTTTAGCCAGTGAAAAATTCATTTTCTCCAATGTATATTTTTAAAGCGTCCTACTGAAATCCTGCACAATAGCTCACCATGATCTTTCACTGTTCCTCTCATTTTTATCTGATAGAAGCAGATCCATCATCAATGTGGTTCCTTTTCTCTGCACCATGAATAACAGCTGAGGAAGGGGAGCATTTCCCACAACACAGTGGCACTGAACTTTAACCAATTTTGGAATATAGTGTTTGTTAAGCCTTCTTGGGATGGGAGCCAAGAGTGACTGCATGCCCATCGTTTATCTCATGGCCTTCCAGGTTTTGGATGAAGACCCGCCAAGTCTAAGCATAGAGAAATTTGCATCTGATTTCAGTTGTACTTGCCAGATGGAAGATGGACTTTTGTAGGTTGTTATATATGCTGGCTCATCTGGGTTGGCCCCAGTTTATGTCCCTGGTTCCAGTTAAATTATTAAAAGCAACTTCTTTTACTCTCAAAATTGTCCTGGTTTGGATAACAAGTTATGTGGTCACTGTAGATGTATACTGAGAAGCACAGGGCTTCATATGGCCTTTAGTTTTTTCCCATTCCCCATTAGATGCTCATTCTGTGTATTGGAACCCCCCTTCCCATCCATCCGCTACTCATCATAGTCAGGAGACTTACTATCAGAGGCAACATTTACAGGCTGGGAGAAAAGAAAAAGAAAAGAAAAGGAAAACCATAATTCTAGTTTCTACCATATGCAAGGTACTACCCTAGAGGCTTTTCAAGAAAGTCATGCTTTCATTCTAAGAACAATTCCATAAAGTACTATCGTTCAATTTCAAGATGCACAGTTTTTCATTCATTAATATCTCAAAATTAGGCTAAGCCTTATAATTGATGTTGTCGTATAATTACTGTTGGCCATGCGGTGTTATGATGTACCCATCATTGTCTTTGCGTGAACCCTGTCAAAACTCACAGAATGGGTGTCAGCAGCTTGGAAGAAAATCCTAGAAACAATAGCACAGTATTTTTTTTTTTTTTTAGTCCCTAGGAATCAAACGATTGTGGAGGGAGGGTAGCAGAGGTTGTGAATCAGAAGTATTTCAAAATAGCAATATTCCAAAAGCAGACATCAATAGTAGACATGCACGACATAATTGCAAAGCCAGATTAATCACTCAGGAAACATGACTTTTTGGTTATTTTAAGGATTATTTTAAGAAATGCTGCATCACCAATGATCTTGATGACACAGAAGATTGTATTGTTTGGAAAAATATTTGATTATTTGGCATTGAAAAGTGATTCTGAATATAAAGAAAGTAGGAATACTTTAATCAATTTAATTCATTTATAAATTTTTAAAATACATGCCCAAGGGTAACCTGTGAGTAAAATCTATGCCAATTAAGTCTAAAAGAGCTTTCAAAATTCCAAGAGGTTAAAAACATTGGGTCAAGGTTATTTAGAAGTATCTTTTTCTCTTGGTGGTATTTGAGTGGTCTATCAGATGATGACTGTCCTACAAGGCTAGGACAGGCAGCATCTCAGAGGAAGAGGCTCCCAAACAATGTTGTCAAGAGTGAGAAGCAATTAGCAGTGAAGGAAGGGGAATATGGGAAGTAAGGGTGTTCTAGGCAGCAGGAACAGCCAGTACAAATACCTGCTGCTTAAATATTATAGGTTGTAGTGAGCCCATTTTACAGGTGAAACTAGAAAGATATGTGGTTTGCTCTGCCTAGGGTCATGCAGTTAGCTAGGGGCAGTGCAGGAGTTAAATAGCATTGGAGTGAGTAAAAAATGCATTGAAATAGCAGTCACGGAGTTGCTACAATGTGCTAGGTCTCCAATGGGGGATCCGTCAGTGAAGAAAACAGGCATGGTCCCTGTCTTCAGAGTTCCCAGACCTAGGAGTGGTGGGGAGGGAGGATGGAAGGACAGATAAGCAGGTAGTTATGATACATCCTGATGGACCTAATGAGAGCAGGAGAATCAACCTTGTCCTGGGGGCTCTGGGGCAACATCCAAGAGGAAGCAGCTCCCAAGCTGTCTTATGAAGGGCCAGAAGGGATTATTAGTTATGCAAACGGAGGACAGGGAGGAAAAATCTTCCAGGAACTGGAACAGTGAGTATCAGCATCTGGTCATTTTGTGAGTATACTACTCTGTCTCCTTGAGACCCTAGTGGCAATGATTGGTTTGGGCAGCTCCCCGTAGTAGACATCAGCCACTCTCCTGTGGAGAACGTGATTAACTTTTTGGGTCCCGATACTTCGGACCTTGTTTTTCCTAATCCCCATGGAATTAGGAGGTGGCATTAAAACTTCCACTTTAAGGTAAGAAAAAACAAGGTTCAAAGTGCTCCCTTGCTATGCCAAAGATCATGCAGGTAGCAAATGATGATGGTGAGATATGAAGTTCAAAGGGTCTCACTCAAAGAGAGAGTTTGTGCCACTATATCAAACTGGGTCCGGCACTTCCCAGACAAGAGGAGACTCAGGACCCATCTGATTTAATGACCCCCCCAATTTCCCTACCCTTGGATACTCTGGGGTGGGTAGGGGAGGGAAACAGAGACCCAGCAGGTAGACGGTGACCTGTTCAGGTCACATAGCCAAGGACAAGTGAGGCACTGGACTGTCAGAGAGCCGCCTGCTCTCCACTCACTCATATCTTCATTACTTTTATCAACATGTATTTAAGGATCGTCCAAGCAGAGCAAACCACAGCTTTAAAGCAATTACTTGCCGATGACCAGGAGGGGCCAAGGGGATTCTATTTGCTTATTTGTGTGAACCTAAAATGCCTGCTTCCTTAATTAAGCCTTCACTCTGAGTCTTGCCTCCAGCTTTTAAAGTTTTCTTTTCCCCCTCTTTAACAGATCTCAGTCTTCCACCACACTGCAGGCACTGGGCCCAGGAGGGCTTTGCCTCTGTTTGCTTTCTCTTCTCTAAGTAGCATCTGCTCCTATACCACCACTGAGGATACCTCCTTTTCCTAAAATCCCCAATCCCCTGCTGCTTTTAATTTCATAATTATCAGCCATGAGCATTGTGATCCTTGGTGACTCAGGGCAAACGATGCAGGTCTCGGCAGCTCCTTCCTCCTACCCAACTCCTCTCAGTAATGCTTATCTTTCTTGAAAACTCATCTCACATCACCTGCTGGTGACAGCCTTCCCTGATTGACACCGAGTCTGTTCTGGTGTTCCCCATCTGCCTATCATGGACCCTGTGACATTGTGTCTTTTGGCTTTATATCTCCAGCAACTGACAAAGTATCTGGCATGCAGGAGACACTTGACAAATGCTTCTTGAGAAAATGAATGCATGAAACAAACAATGAACAAATAAATTAGGCTTTGTGTTCAGGTGGATGCAAGTGTCTGTGGCGTGGGGTGGTGGGGGGGTGGTCAGGGGTGAGGAGTTGGCAATTGCCTTATCCCATAATTGATTTTCACATATTGAGATATTGATTGATGTTTAATGGCTGCATAGTTTTTGTTGGAATATCTGTAAACCCAACCTCCTCAAGCTGGACATAATGTATCATCTTCCTTCACAATCACCACAGAGACTTATTTGGTGGGACTATTTTAGAAACTTGTTTCCTGTCCTTGGCTTAACTCTTACCATTAATCAGAATCCCTTTTAGTTGTCCCAGGTGATTTCATTTATCTGTTCATTTGGTCACTCATTTGGGAAATGTTTATTGAGCAATGACTGTGCTCCCTGATGAAGATACAATGCTAGGCAGACCAGCATGGTACTCTGCCCTCTGGGGACTTCCAAAGATAGTGAGAGAGAAAAGCTAGCAACCAGGCACATTGAGATGGGAGAGGAATAGATTTCTATGGGCAAGAAGAATGGCCTTGTGCCATCAGAAAAGGCTTTCCAAAGGAAATGACATCTCAGCCAAAAGATGCATATGAGTTAGTTACCCAAAATTAGGGAGAAAAAGGGGTTAGGTGGTCTGTTACTAAGTAACTAGCTGCCAAAACTTAGAAGTTTAAAACAACAATGATCTTGTTATTTCTCACAATTTTTTGGGCTAGGAGTTCAGATTGGGTTCAGCTTGGTGATTCTTCTGGTCTATGGGTGTCAATTGTCAATTGTGGTCATTTGGTCATATTGCCTTGGTGGGGACTGTTGAGAGGCTGGGCTCAGTGGGCCCCCTTTTTCTAAGTAGTCTCAGGGACTCTCTTCAAGTCCCCTCTTATCTCTTTAGCAAAGCAGTCAGGCTTCTTACATGGCAGCTCCAGGCAGAGACAGAGAGAGAGAGAGGGGGAGAGAGAGAGAGAAAGAGAAGATGGTAGCTACCAGTCTCTTAAGGCCCAAGGGTTACAAACCACCACACTGTTATGTCCCCTGGACCCCACTGGTCACAGAGCCTGTCCAGATTCAAGGGGAGGGGACACATATTCTCACCTGTTGATGGAGAAATGTCAATGAATTTGTGACCATCTCTAATCTGCCATTTTGGAGAGTTGGAAAGAGAGTTTCAGGCAGAGGAGCAGAAGTGAGGCCTCAGAGGCTGGAGCTTAGACAGCAGGGGCCATGGTAATGGGCAAGGCTTCAGAAGAGGCAGAAGTCAAGCAGACCAGACCTTATTGAGATATGTTATTGAGTCTGAAATTTATCCTGAGAGGACAGTGGGGACTACTGAAGGTATTTGAGCATGGATGTAACATGATCAGATTTGGGGTTTTGAAAAATCACTCTAGTGGCTGTGTGGAGAGGGTGGGAAAAGGTTTGCAGAAGGTCTGCTCGAAGCCACAGACACTGGTTTCATGGAAGAGCTTGATATACTCAGGTGAGAGATGCTGATGCCTTCACAAAGAAGGGTGTGGGTGGCAAGAGCTGGGCAGATGGAACACTAGGGAGATGCATGCACAGGAGGGCTCTGTGTCCCCCTGTCTCCTAGTATCCAGCCTCAGCTCTTGTATGTCCTGGTCCTGTTCCCAAGGGCTCAAAGACCCCATCTGATGCCACCGTCACCAAGACAGACACCTGGGCAGCTCTCTGGACTTCCGCCCCTGCACACACAGTTGCACAAGCAGCTGCGTTTTCAGCCCAGCATTTCCAATGAGCACCAGCCAGCTTCCCCTATGTGAAAAATGGGAACAAGAATATTAAATGTGACAAACATTTAACCATCTTTGAAGCTGTGATCTCGATAACAGCTGGGAGGAAATGATAAAGTGGCAACAAGGATGGAAATCAGATTTCCTGTTGAAGAAGTTGATAAAAACATTTCATTTTTCTAAACAAAGGGAGTTTGGGATTGACCTGATTTATTTCCAGCTTTCAGGGGCTCATTTTGGAATTTCCGGGTCCAGAATTTGAGAAACCCTTTGTCCCAAAATTGGTCCCAAATTGTCCCAAAGTTCCTTTGTCCCAAAATTGGTCCCCTACTTTCCTAAGAGGCAAATGACGAGTTCCACAGAGCATTGAGGTTGCTTTAGATGTGCTTGGATTTGAAGCCTTCCCCTGCCCTCACCAGCTGAGCCGCTTCCCCTTCAGAACTTCAGTTTCCTTATTTTAAAAATGAGAATAACCGATTTCCACTTCACAGAGCTGGCATGAGCATTATATGAGATACTGGGGATGAAAGTTTGGCCATCCCTACCTCTTTGACCCCCACAAACATTCTGTGTGTCCAGTTGGGACCTCCCCAGTTTAGATGTGAGGAAACAGGGGCCCCAAGAGATAAAGCAACCTATCCAAAGTCACCCCAGAAAAGAGATTTGAAGTTCTGTGGGGGATGACAAGGATTAGACTCATTTTCTTTGACTATATAACATGGCACTTGGACCAGTGGATGGACACTGCATGGAAGCGAGTTTGAATTCAGTTCAAAGAGGAACTTTGTTGCAAATGGAGTCACAAAAGCATTTGTGTGTGTAGGAATGCTCTGGCTCAGATATGGTTTGTTTGTTGCCACCAAAACTCATGTAGAAATGTGATCCCTAGTGTGGTGGTGTTGGACGGTGGGGCCTGCTGGGAGGTGTTTTGATCATGGGGTGTGGATTCCTCATGGTATTGAGTTCATGCTCATGAGACTGGATTAGTTCTCTGGGAATGGACTAGCTCCCACGAGAGTGGGTTATACAATGAGGATGCCCCTCAGATTTCCCCCCTTTTTGCATGGGTTTGCTTCCCTTTTGACCCTCTCCACCATGTCGTGATATAGCACAAAAGCCAGGAGCCACGGCCACGCCCTTGATCTTGTCAGCCTGCAGAACTATAAGCTAAATAATCCTCCTTTCTTCATAAATGATCCAGTCTTAAGTATTCTTTTATAGCCACACAAACAGATTAAGACAGGTAGTGAGCTCCTTATTATGAGAAGTATTCAAGTGGAGGCTGAAATCACCCAGTCAAAACCATGGTTGAGGCAATTGTTGTTGATAGTTGGGAGCATAGTGGGAGCAGAGTGGATGACCTTTAACTTATAGCCTGGCTCTGGGAGCCTACAGGGTCAAAAAACAAAACAAACAAACAAACAAAATCCACGTATTTCAGGAATACTGAAATAACCACAAGTGGTTTTTCTAGTTATTGATGGCCAACTTCTTAACATTGGATCCTTCACTTGGTAGCCAGGTGTCAGCATGAACTGGATCTCTGAGGGACTTCTTGGCCACATCTCTGGACTCAGCTTGGGCCAGCTGCATTTCTCAGAACATCTTGGACTGAATAAACTGAATCCTATCATGTTACCTGCGAAGATGCTGGCTTCTGCCAGTTATGACACATCTCTATATTGGAGGCCAGGATGGACTCTCCATGGCTTTCTGGAATATATCTGTTTTTTCTGCCAACAGAGAAGCCTAAGGAGGTCTAACCTACCATCTCGCTGTAAAGATGACTAACAAAAATAAGCTCTCTAGAATCTACAAGGAACTTAAACAACTCAACAACGAAACACAAATAACCTCATTAAAAAGTGGGCAAAAGACAGGAACAGACCTTTATTCAAAAGAAGACATACAAATCACCAACAAGCATATGAAAAAATGCTCGATTTCACTAATAATCAGGGAAAAGCAAATTAAAACACAGTGAGATACCATCTTACACCAGTCAGAATGGCTAGTATTAAGAAGTCAAAGAATAACAAATGTTGGTGAAGATTCAGAGAAAAGGAAACCCTTATACATTGTTGGTGGAAATGTAAATTAGCGCAATTAGTAAAACTCTATGGAAAACAGTATGGAGATTACTCAAAGAACTAAACATAGAACTGTCATTTGATTCAGCAACCCCACTACTGGGTGTCTACCCAAAGGAAAAGAAATCATATTAAAAAGATACTTGCACTCATATGTTTATCACAGTACTATCCACAATAGCAAAGATGTGAAATCGATCTAAGTGTCCATCAACAGATGATTGGATAAAGAAAATGCGGTACACACACACACACACACACACAAAATGAAACACTATTCAGCCATAAAAGAATGAAATCATATATTTTACAATAACAGAGATGGACCTGGAGACCACTGTCTTAAGTGAAATAACTTAGGAAATCAAATACTACATGTTTTCACTTTAAACAACGTGTACACAGGAACATACATTGTGGAATAATGGACACTGGAGATTCAGAAGGGTGGGATGGGAATGAGGGATGAGAAATTACTTAATAGATACAATGTACACTTTTTGGGTGATTGCTACACTAAAAGCCCAGACCTCACACTATTCAATATATCCATGCAAGAAACTGCAGTTTTACCCTCTAAATCTGTACAAATTAAAACAAACAAACCAATGAACTCTCCTCAGAAATGAAGCCTCCCTGATAGCCAAGCTGAAAGTCAGCTGGCAGGATGTTGAGGTTGAAAGCACCATGTGATGAAGTGTGTTTGATTTCAGATTCAATGTGTTTCTCTCTCCTGTCTCTCTCCCTCTGACTCCTACCCCCACTCAATACAAGTTGGTCTCACCTTAACTGCTTGGTCATCTAGCCTCTTCTTAAAGGACTAGGTAGTAAATATTTCCAGCTTTGTAGGCAACACAGTCTCTGTCACAACCACTCGATCCTGTTATGACAGCAACAAAACAGCCAGAGACAATATGTAAATAGTAGGTGTGGCTGTGTTCTGATAAAATTTTATTTACAAAGTGAGGCAGCAGGCTGAATTTGGGCTGCAGGCTTTAGTTTGTGGCCCTTCATTTCTAACTGGTCCTCAAAAAACCAAGGAAAAACAAACATCCCTTATGCTAACATTAGGTGCTGCGGGAGTCATAGGCTTTCTTCTCCAAGTGTGGTCCACAGAGCAGCAGCAACAGCCTCACCACAGCAAGGCCCATGGCACCTGTCAGAAATGCAGCATCTCAGCACCCGTCTTCTCTCCTACTCCCTAAATCTACCTCTCTTCATCAGAATCCCATTAAAAAAATTCAGATGATTCACATATACATGGAAATTTGAGAAATACTGAATTATAACAGATAGAAGAGTCTTGGGGGGCAGTGATTAATATTTGTGTTTAAATATCGTGTGCGTTTTTTCTTGTCGCTATTGCTAATTGGACAGTAGAGAAAGTGCTACAGAGGTTAAGGCCCCACAAAGAGATGATCAGTGTAGGCAGGGTAATTGTAAAACTTTTTTTGGTAAGTATTGTGATGATGGCTAATTGTTGCATAGTTTTTGACTTTTTCCAAAGTGGTTTAACAAAATCTCATGAGATTCTTACTGAGATTGGTGGAACCACTGTTCAACAGTTCAAACACTGTTCAGCTCCAGGGGTGCCTGGCACATGTGGCACCTCCAGGTGGACAGGTGCAGTGCACTGCTTGAGCAACTGTCCATGTTGGGCCTGCCTATAAGGCAGCGATCATTGCTACCTCAGGCTTTCTGATGTGGAAACGGAGGCCAGAAGCCACCAGCCTCCCTGACCTGCCATTTCTTTCCTCCCAGGTGTGCTGCTCATTCACTTTCTCCTATCAGGAAGATTAGACTGGAAATGGCCTTCAGGTGCCCTGGGCTGGGGTCTTTGTGTCTCTCTGACCTGACAATTGCCATAGAGGTAGCTCTGTAGAGCACAGATGAGGCCCTGGGAATCAGGCACAGCAAGTCTTGGCCTGCTTATCTCACAGTGGCCACTTAGGGGCCTAGTGACTCTGTGTGATGAACTTACTTAGAGTTCTTAGCCTCTCCTTAGGGCCTCTTCTTGGAGGACAAAAGCATTGCCGATAAAAGCCCTCTGAACACTGTGGGTGTGTAAAGGGTGATGTATTTCTTTCTTTTAATTACCTGTGGCCATGCTTGCTGTCTTGGGTCAGCTTTAGAAGGCAGCCCCTAACTCTTGTTTCTGTTCATCTCGATGTTAAGAGCTTTACTATACCTTGAGTCTAGTAAATAGTCTAGTAAAGGCATTTCATGCCTTTTTATCTTCCTAGGATGAGGAGTAATTCTCCCAGATCGTACGAGGAATAAGCCATGTCTCCTCTGCTCAACCCAGGGCTGGCTGGTCCTTCTGGGAGAATTCTGCTTACAGCTGAGGGAAAAACAACTGGTCTGACTCTCCGAGACCTGGGCTACAGGCCAGCCCACCTACGGCGAGCTGTGTGGCTGGATGCCTTGCTGTTCTTCTTGAGCCGCAGCCCCAAGTGGCCAAGATGAGCAATAGCTGGGCACAGTAATAATGTTCTAGAGATGGTTTACCCCAGCTCACCAGGTGCCTGGGCCTGTGTGGGCTCTATCACTCATATCTCCTTGACATTTACCATGAACCTAGAGTCATCCCACTTTACAGATCTCAAAACTGAGTTCCAGTGGTTCTGTCCTGAGCCCAAGGTCACACAGCAGCTAATGTGTGAGCAGAGCTCCATGGGGCTCTCTGAGCCCAGGCCTGACCCCGTGCTGACAGAAGAGGCCATTTAGCTGTGGGCTTTGTAGATGTGCTATGATCCTAAGAAACCGGGTGACTTTGGGAGAGGCAGATGCTTTGTTACTATGAGGGACCTGTTGAGCCGCTGCTGACTCACATTCCAAAGCTTACGCCCAGCACCCTGACTATTTGCTTAGGGTTTTGCTGTAGCTCTTGCCAAAGATGAGACCATAAAATCTCGAAGTGACAATGCCATTATTCAAGTATCCAAAGCCCTTCATGTTTCTTCAAATGCTCACTGGTGTTTTATGTCATTAAAATATATTGTTGATTAATATTTGAGCAGCTACGCATAGCTCGCATCTCACCCGGTCTCACATTTCTCATCCATTTGTGCTCCTGCAATGCCCAGATCTCCCTTCGGGTTTCTTTGTACCCTCCCTTCGTCCTTCCCCATCTGGTCTACATACCCCCAATTAAAGCCGACCCAAAGAGCTCCATGTAGTCTGTGTAAACATCACCAGCAGCCCATATGGACAAAGATAAACAACCCGGCTCAGTCCCCTCCCATCCTGGCCCGCACTGTCTCTGGCTGCACCCCGGAGGGGTCCTCTGTGAGATAATCTTCCCCCAGGCCAGCTTGCTACTTTCCTCTGGTTTGCATTCTGTCCACACGTGTTCTGTCAGAAAGACTCCTCACTATTTTATAAGGCAACTACTTGGCCAACCCATGAGCTGGAGGCATCATTCCCAAATCTCTCCTCAGGCTACATTACATTTTGGTCACAAGAGGCAGTTACTCAGCTCCAGAATCCCTCCCTAAGCAACCTTGGCAGGTCTCCTAACCTCACTCAAACTCTGGATTTTTGTCTGTAAAAGATGGTTATAGGAATACCTACCTTTAGGGAGCTATTGTGAAGATTGAATATTATGATTTTTTTAAAATAAAAAGTCTTCCCAAAGCTTGAGTGTAATTTTGACTTTTAATAATTTCAGAAGCACCCATGCTATACACTTAACAAAAACACATCATTTGAAAGTTGAAGTATTACCCTTTTCTAAAAATCTTTAGTTTTGTGCATTTATACATTTTTCACTTTAATTTTTTTTTTTTCATTTTGTATTTTTATTTTTATTTATTTTTTTTTTTTCATTTTAATTTTTGTTTCACTCTGGGCACAGTGGCCCACGCCTGTAATTCCAGCACTTTGGGAGGCCGAGGCGGTTGGGTCACCTGAGGTCAGGAGTTTGAGACCAGCCTGACCGACATGGTGAAAACCCATCTCTATTAAAAATACAAAAAAAAAAAAAAAAATCGCCGGGTGTGGTGGCACGTGCCTGTAATGCCAACTACTTGGGAGACTGAGGCAGGAGAATAGCTTGAGCCTGGTAGGCAGAAGTTGCAGTGAGCCAAGATCGTGCCATTGTACTTCAGCCTGAGTGACAAGAGGGAAAATACACCTCAAAAAATAAAAAAAGAATTCTTTTTGTTTCAGTCAATATTTGCTATGTTCAGAGGGGCTGCAAAAAATTTAAAGACTTATTTTTAAAAATTCACAGAACCAAATAAATGTAAAAAAAAGAAATATAATTTCAAATACTGTTTTTGTTTATTTATAGCATTTATCTCTCTGAAGTTATTAAAGCTTAAAGCCAAACTGAGCTTAAGCAAGTGCTATGTAAAGAGGTCTTCTCCTTTGATTATTTTTTATCACAGTAGCCATTATCTCATCATCATTTGATCAATGCAGTCATAAAGGAAGACCTTCTTCAACAGATATTAACTACTATAGATCAAGAAACCCTGTCCTGTTCCTGTCATTCCTCCCCTGCCACTGCCTTCTGCCTACGCTCTGTCCCAAAGGGCCCTTCTTTAAGCTCTGGTGGTTGCTGTGCTATTATGGGATTGCATCCCTTGACAAATGTCATTTTCTCATCCCCCCACTAGCTCACCCACTGAGATTTAGACTTCGCCAGGAAACCAGGGGTGGGGGATTGTTGGGGGAGGAGCAACACCACTGTGGCAGCACTACAGACACCTTGCACCCATATTCCACTTTGACCCTGGACTTCAATTTATCCCATCTACATCCTTCTCCACATCCCAGTCTGCCCTTGGCCCTACTCATCACCACCACCACTTAAAGGGCAAGTCTTCTTGGACCCACAGCTTTCATGTCCTTCCTGTGACCTAAACAACCCCATCCCCTCACACCCTTTTGTGTTCATTGTGCATTGTGGAACCTCCACTCCGGTACAGAGTTCCCTCCAAAACATTGCTTCTCCAAGGGCACCTTGACCTCATGATTGCCCTGATAGACTTTTCCTCTCTCTAGTCACCTCCACTCAGCAGGAAATCTCCCAAGCCTCAGAATGTGTGGTCCTATAGGATATCAGGGATGGAGGGAGAAGTTCAGGAGAAAATTTCCTGCGGTGGCAACCAGGTTTATAGTTATTTCAGCTGCATGAGATGGGGTAGGAAATGACTGAGTTTGTTCTTGAATGTTGAATTTCAGGGATCTCTGTGAAATCCAGGAGGTAGTTGCATACGTGGGTCTGAGTCATCAAGAAGAATTCCAAGCGGGTGTTAAACATGATTACCCTCAGTCTGGAGAGGCTGGAGGGGTGGCCTGGGAACACCAAGCCATATCAGTGGGGCAGGAAGAGGACTGAGCCCAGGGGAGATGCAAGGAGTGCTTGCCTGGCAGTGATCTGGAAGGGCAACATCATGGATTACAGAAGCCAAAGGGGTCAGGGATTCAGTGCAGTTGCAAACAGGGGTTGATGCTGGAAAGATGCCAAGAAAAATAGGTGGATCTTAGAAGGCCAATAGTTACCCTGGGAAGGGAGTTTTAGGGGGATGGTGGCGATGGCAGGATTCTGAGGAGGGAGGAAGTAGGATGGTGACAATGACCAGCCATTTTAGCAAGAGGGGCCACAACAGGAAGGAGCAAAGCATCCCAGAAGCGAGAGAAGCAAAGGCTGTTGGTTGGAGAAGGAGAGATGTTAGAATAGTTTCTGCTGAAGGGGAGGATTGAGAGAAGCAGTAGTTTGTAGCATTTTTAGCTCTGCCTACCTCTGAACATCTGACGAAACTCTGAGGTATCTACTCCTCTGTAAACATAACTCCCACATAGATTTTGCATTTTGTGGTGCAGAGTTCACAGACCCTCTGAAGCCCACCCATGGACCCCAGCAGTTTTTTTTGTTTTTTTTTTTGAGATGGAGTCTTGCTCTGTCTCCCAGGCTGGAGTGGAGTGTAGTGGTGCGATCTTGGCTCACTGCAACCTCTGCTTCCTGGGTTAAAGCAGTTCTCCTACCTCAGCCTCTCGAGTAGCTGGGGATTAACTGCTCATGCCACCATACCCGGCTAATTTTTGGATTTTTTTTTTTTTTGAGACGGAGTCTTGCTCTGTCGCCCAGGCTGGAGTGCAGTGGTGCGATCTCGGCTCACTGCAAGCTCCACCTCCTGGGTTCACGCCATTCTTCTGCTTCAGCCTCCCAAGTAGCTGGGACCACAGGCGCCCGCCACCACACCTGGCTGATTCTTTGCATTTTTTTAGTAGAGACAGGGTTTCACCGTGTTAGGATGGTCTCAATCTCCTGACCTCGTGATCTGCTCGCCTTGGCGTCCCAAAGTGCTGGGATTACAGGCGTGAGCCACTGAGCCCGGCCTGGGGGTTGGGGTTTTGTCATGTTGGCCAGGCTGGTCTGGAACTCCTGACCTCAGGTGATCTGCCTGCCTCAGCCTCCCAAAGTGCTGGGATTACAGGCATAAGCCACTGTGCCTGGCACCTTTTCTGTCTTATTCAAGGTCCTTTACTTCCCTCACAAGGACTATCCCCATCTTAAGGTGGGGAAACTAAGGCAGAGGTACAGGAATTTTGGGTAGCTTTGCTTAAGTTCCCTTCAGCAGAGGCAGACAGCCAACCAAGGCCTCCTGAGTTGCCTGGTCTAATTAGCCTCTAATTGAGTTCTCTCTCCTTCCTCTCAGGCATCACAGTGACATTAAATTACAGGATTCAAACATATAATTTCCTAAACTTAAATATGATTTATCTTAATAGGACTTTGTATCAGGTCACTTTATCATGCACAGTGTCGGGGAGCAGATCTATTATTCACAGGGACTATTATTGAATCAGAGGATCTGGAGCCAGGGGAGACCTTGAGAGGTCAGCTGTGCTCAAGTCAACTGCCCCGGCTGCAGAAAGCCCCTTGCACCATGCTGGCTGCCTGTGGGTGAATGGAGCTGGAGCTGGGTTTAAATGGGAAGAGAAAAAGGAGAGGCTTAACATTCACAGACCTCACATTGCTCTTTGGGTCTAAAGTCCTGGTGCTTTAAATCACTCTCTCAATTAAAGAGAGATTGTGGGTATAATGTGAAACTTAGATGCTGGTCCTACTGCAGATGATTGGGATTCTGGCTTGGCCAACAGAATGAGCTCTGCTTTAGAAAAATATTTTAGAGTCAGTTTCTTAGAGCAGGAAAATGGCTGGTTGTACTGTATAATTCATTCATTCATTCATCACTTCATTTATTCGGTCAACTTAGTTGTTCATGGAACCCACATTTGCTTTCCAGACGGAGAGACAAAAGCCAAAAGAGGAGATGTGGCTTGCCGAAGGTCACATGGCAGGGTAGTAGCAGAGACTGGATTCAAACACAGGCGCCCCCCAGTCTCAGTCCCAGGCCTCCTTGTCCTGCCACTAGCTGCCAACCAGCTGACATGTGCTCTTTGATGGTGGCATTGGGAGAGTAGATAGTTGATGTTTATCTCCTTGATGAATGGAATTCCGGTTGGCAACTTGATCTCCCACCTTTGCAACTTTGGGAAGAGAGAGGGCGATCAAAAGAAAATTTTTTCTACTAAAGATGCCTTTGGAAATCCAATATACCACTCTGTCAGCCTCATGAGTCAGGGGAGGAGGGATGAAAAAGATCTGTCGTGAGCGAGCCCTGCCGCTGACAAGTTGATCTAAGTGTGTACAGGCTGTGCAATCTCTCTGAGCTCCAACAGAATCCAAATACGTGCCGAAGAAATCCTAATAGAGAGAGGTGGGGATAGCGTGGCAGTCCCGAACCCCAGCTCTGGACCCAGGCCGCTGGAGCTCAAAGCCTGCATGCCAGCTTGATGATCAAGCATTCTTGTAACCTGGCCAGGCAGAGACCTAAACTCTCATTGTCTGTTTCCTGCTCTGTAGATGAGAACAATTGAACTTAGCTCATCAGGTTGTTGTGAGGCGTAAAAGAGATAAGGAACGTAGAACAATTAGCAGGGGGGCTTGGTAGATACTGCAAATCCAGCATGATGCTGGCTTTATGAAACGTACTGTACCTCCTTTTCCCAAATCTAAAATGGCAGGAGATGGTTGCATTTGGGCGCAATCAATTTGGGGCAGTATTTGCCTTGCTCTTTAATCCTAAAGAGAGTGCAGGGGTAGAAGTAAAGGCTATGGTACCTTCAGCCACAGCAAGCCTCTTCTTGATAAAGTTACTAGCTCATAAAAGCAGGAGAAGGAAGCCCTTTTATTTTATTGTTCATTTCAGAGTGTGGTAAGTTTCCGTGTGTTTGGGAGCTATGCAGATACCAGGGATATTAACGGTGGTTTAGGCCCAGCTGAGATAGATGCTTATCAGCTGAGATGGATGCTTATCCATTCACTTGGGGACATGCTTGGGGGCAAACTGCTGCTGAGGCAAGGAGGAGACGTGAGGGGCACCAGGGGCCAAGGGGAGGGGCACAGGTAGGGGCGAACAGTTCTGCAGGTCCTGGTAAGGGGAGGCTTCTGGGAAGCAGTGGTATTTGAGCTGATTTTTGAAGGAGACTGAGGAGAGGCTTTAATTCTTTAATTCAGTTTGACAAAGGTGAGGATGTCCCGAGGGGCGCTGCATGGACAGTAGCTCAGACAAGAGAAGGATCTTGGCAGGCTCAGGAAAGAGGGACTCATCAGTTTGGCAGAAGCCCCAGATGTGAGTGTGTATCAGGAAGCTTGGCTAATGCAGCAGGGGAGGATGCCTGGGCGAGGACGAGGCTGGAGAGAAAGGTGGCACTGAGCATGTGAAAGGCTTGGCATTTATTGCCTGGAATCAACACGTCACTGCAGAAAAGGCAGCTAATCCACACTGAGGATCAAGGGAGCTTCCTGGAGGGTGTGATGATGAAGCTCAGCACTGAAAGCCAGGGGAAGGACTGAGCCAGGCCCAGCGAATGGCAAGTGAGGTATCCTGGGGCTTCTGGAGGATGGAGAGAGGAGGACAGGATGCCGCGATCCCTGAGTTGGGATGAGAATGGAAGCGGGGTGGTAGGATCCTGCACAGGCAGCAGCTGGTACCAGGTCACCCAGGGCCTTGAAAGCCATGTAGTCACTGGGATCCAGGCAGATCACAAGCAGGGTCTGACATGAGCAGGATTTCGGCTCTAAGTCCCCAGCTGATTCCAGCTGCCCGAGCTAATGGCCTGCGTTCTCCCCTCTGCACAGGCCTAGCAGAATGTCGCCCAGGGTTGGTGCTATTTGATTGATGGGCTCTTGCCTGTCAAATCTGTTTAGCTGGGCACAGAGGGTGCCAGTCATCCCTTAGATCTTTAAATGCTCGCAGAGAGCCCCCCTTGCTGGTCTAATGCAGATTTGTGGCCCGTTTTGTGGAATTCATTCTGCACTACAAGAGTATGATATTACCCAATATTTATGGATGGCTGAGTCTAAAGTATCCATTCTAAAGTCCACTGAAGGATGAAATTCCTTGTTACTTTCATAGATTCTCTTGTCTTTTTTTCCCCCCACGGAGGAACATAAAGCACTTGTATTTTTAGCTCAAAGCCTGGTCATTTTAGAAATCATACCTGAATAAGAAGGAAGGTCATTCTGGGGGGAGACGGGTGGTTTGAGGAAGACAGTCTCAACCTGGGAGGGGTTCCCTGAAGCAACCCCCTCCCCAGGGAAGGTCTCTATTTGTCATGTTTCAGCCACAGCAGGAAGCAGAGGGCTGCAGTTGTCTCAGAAACTGTCAGTGATAACAATACTCACCAAAACTCAGGATTTAAACATTAGGCAGACGTTACAGTGCAGCCCAACCTAGACTCCCAACCAAGAAGGAAACAGGGCAGGGATGAAGTTTTGAGTCCATCCCTCTGCACTTTCTCCATGGTCAAGATGTTGGTGTTCTTGAGGCTTTGGTAAAATGTGTGAATATGCTATAATTCTGGAACTGAACTGCTTTAAATTTCACTAACTTCTCCCCTGTCCTTCTTTTATAATGATTCTCCAATGTCCAGAAAGTGCCACCTTCTTGTTTGTCAGACAAGCCTTTCCTGCTGGTTCCAGGTAAAATGATCCACACTTTGCCTTTGAGTTCCCAGGACACCCTGTCCCACCAGCGAATCACCTGCCACTTGTTGTGGTATCACCTGGCACTTGTTGGATTTTTTTTGTGTATAGCAGTGTCTGGTGCCAAAAATGCACAAACAAAGGAATCAATTCAGAAGCATGTCCATAAACAGCTTATATCCTACAATACTGCAAAGAACTGCAGCTGGCCCACCTCCATCATCACTCCTTACCCATGTGCACATCAACATGCAGTGTCCTGAGGATTTCACACGTCATCTCCTTTAATGATGAAATCATTGGATACTGATATTAACAACACTGTATGGTAGCAAAACAGACACAGTCCTCCCCTTGGAGCTTAGAGCCCGGGCAGAAGGCAGCCAATCAGATAGAGAGTAGGTCTGTAGGACAGGCAGAATGCAGGATGCTATGAGAGCCCAGGACCAAGTAGCTCATCCACATTGGATATTCCAGTAAGGATTCAGGGAAGTGCATGTTACACAAGAGACCGGCAGTACAGGTAGGAACTGGCCAAACCAAAGGAAGTCGAGTGTTCCAGGCACAGGGAATGGAATGCAGGAAGGGCTGGAGACTTGACTAGACCCTGGAAGAGGGCTGAGCTGGAATGTGCAGGCTTTTTGATCTGGATCATTCTGGCAGACCTAGCTGCATCGACCTAACCTCCAGATGGCTTCCCTTGCTGTTGTCTGCTCCAAGCAGTGGGATGTGGGAATGAGGAACTGCCTGCAGGCCTGCTCATGAGTCTTCCGGGTTTGTCCTGGATGGGTGTCCTGACTTAGTGAGTCAGCCCCATTTTCTCATTTCCTGTCTCCTTTGAAGGTTGTCCAGGCAGCAGCCTAGCCCACCTGTGAATTCCCAGTCCTCCTGCAGCACCCCCAGTATGCTGGCAGAAAGAGGGGCTCAGGAGGCATAAACATGTGGCCGCACATCCCTTGCTATTGATGCAGATTTCAATCTGTCACTTAACCTCTCTGAGCCTTTCAGTCATCTCCCTTAGAATGGCAATAATGGCTGGGAGTGGTGGTTCACGCCTATAACCCCAGCACTTTGGGAGGCTGATGCAAGTGGATCATGAGGTCAGGAGTTCGAGACCAGCCTGTCCAACATGGTGAAACCCCATCTTTACTAAAAATACAAAAAATTAGCCAGGTGTGGTGGCGTGTGCCTGTAATCCCAGCTACTCGGGAGGTGGAGGCAGGAGAATTGCTTGAACCTGCGAGGTGGAGGTTGCAGCGAGCCGAGATGGCGCCACTGCACTCCAGCATGGGAGACAGAGCAAGTCTCCATCTCAGGAGGGAAAAAAAGAATGGCAATAACGTACCCACGTCTTTGGCTTGTTTTGAGGATTAAATACAACAGCATATGTAAAAGTGGCACAGAGTAGGTGCTTTCTCTTGCCATTGCCTTCCTTCTCTTTCCATTACAGAACACCCCAGAACTCACGTACTGCTCATTCAACTCCGGCTAATTTTAATGTTGCTCAGCATTGTGGAATGTCAGCACCATGCCATTCACTTTGCCGCATTCCCGTCTCTCATAATGTTATAATGGCCATTTTACAGATCAAGAAATAGAGGCTCAAAAGAGATAAAGTTACTTGCCCAGAGTCCCAAACTAGTAAGCTGGAAATCAAGCCCCAGCAGTCAGACCTCAGAGCCTGAATTTTTCCACATCACCCTGCACTTCGTCTCAGCCCCTTCTCAGTGGGCGGGGGCTGGTGGAGGCCTCTGCTGTCCTTCCTTCCAGTTCTTCCTTAATAGGATGCTATTAGCAGCTGACAAGCAGCACTGGGAGAAACACACAGTTGTAAATAACCCATTGTAGGAGAACAGGAGGGCAGTTCTTGACCCCACATCCTGACAAAAGTCATTTGCTCCCCGGGCTCCCATTTAATTTGCAGGAACATATGCCCGTTGTCGGAAGTGAGCCTCTGTGTCGGGATTCAGCTCACAGGCATAGGCAGTTGTTGATTACATCAAACACATCCCCAGGCCTGTGAAGGAGGCAGACTTGGGTGTGTTGCCGGCATGTGTGGTTCCCTTTGGGGAAAGCATCTGAAGTCTTTTCCTGGGGAAATCCCCGGGGTGGTCTTGGATCAAAGCCAGGTGGCCCTGCCTACTTTTCCAGAAGACAGGACAGGCACGGGGTTCTTTTCAATGCCTAGAAGTGCCAGGTGTGTTTCCTATGTCATCTCGTTTCATTATCCCATGAAACCCACAGGGGAGGCTTTATAGAGGAACAAACGGCGGCTCCAGGGGGTTAAGTGATTTTGCTCTAAGTCACACAGATAATAAGCGAGCTTAGATTCAAACTCAAGTCTGTCTGGACTCAAATCTAGGCTTGTCTGCCTGTCTCCAGCTGGGCAATGCCTTAGGGGCACATTGTGTGCTCCGGGATTGAAGTGGGAGCTGGGGGTGAGGGATACACGGCTGCCAAATCTGCCCTCAACAAGAGCAAAACACCAGCAACAACAATGGCCCCCACCATGGACACGTGCAGGCGTTGAGGCATCGCTCTACCTCTCCATCTCACTGCAGCTTCCCAGCCACCCTGTGGACAGGGCTACTGAGGTACCTGAGGAATTAGGAAGCCTGGTCATGGGTGGTGGGGCTCAGGTGAGCAGTCAGCTTCAGGAGGCCCCCTCGGTGTTAGGGTGGTGTCAGGGCAGGTTGCCAGGCAAGGAGACTGCAGGAGGAGACTGCTGTCTGTGACTTAGACTGGCGAGCTGAGGCAGCAGGAACAGGGACTCCTGAATAGGGCCGATGAGTAGGGGTGGGATGCATTTCCTACACAGCGGACAGTGAAGGCAAGGGGGAGAAAGGGCTTTATCTCTAGGTCAGCAGACGTCTAGGGACTCGGTTGTCTAGGACATAGGCTGCAGTTGTCATTGGCATGAGGAAGAAACTGAGTTCTCAGGAGGAGGCTTGGGATCAGGGTCAATGACAATGGTGAAGTTCTAGGTTGACGAATAGGAAGTCATGCCCTCTGGGAGGGGCCAGCTCTTCTTCCAGGGGCTGGGCTGAACCTCTTGGTTGGGTCCATCAGTCCCAGCTGCACGAATGGGAGGCAGGTGGCTGCAGCCAGCAGCCAGAGTATACCACCCACTCTCTCTCTAGTTGAGGGTTTGATTTCTCCCCTGTCTCCTGCAGAGCAGTGGCTGCTGACTCCTTTGAAGAATGGAGCCTCACTTCACAGCTGGACACTGCCTGAACTTAAGAACCATTAGTGCTTCCAGGAACGTACCCCCTGGGGGACAAGGGAAGGGGAGGGGATAAAGAGATGGCCCTCCCTGTGCCTGGCCAAGCACTGCTCAGCTATCCCTGCTGTGGGGAAGAAAGTTTCTGCGTGCCTTTTTATTAAGGACTGTGGATTTTTCCAGCACATTACAGAATGACCCAGTGTCTCTGTCCTTAAGAGGAGAAATGCACAAGAAATATGAGAGTTGGAAGTTAAATGGGAAGGAGAGAAGCAAGGAAGCAGACTCAGAGAGTGGCAGACATAGCTGGGGCTGGAGCGTCTGCTGCCCACGCTGGAGTGAACTGGCTCAACACACCCAGGCCTCCAAAGAGGCGTTCATGCAGAAGTTGTTTCTGAGCCATGCAGAGCATCATCTCTCTGTTCTTGTTCTCTACAAATAATTGCTCTGCACTCACCCTGCACATGGCTCTGCAACAGTGAGAAAGGGGATTGGCATTAGGCGAGCTGAGGTCTAGATGGAGAGCTCTACGGAAGAAGGAGAGTTGAGCCTGGTGCACTTTTTCTACGTAAAACAGTTTTTCTCCTATTCAGTGTGTTCCTGGTTCTGGCTTTCACCCATCATCACCCTAGGAATCTTCCCTCCTTTGACCACATTTTTAATTCCTGAGTCTTGAATATATCCTCATTCTCATTCTCTCTTTCTCTTCCTCTCTCTCAAAATTACTCCATTTACAAAAGTCACTTTCAACAACAGATACCACAAGAAGCACCTCCAAACGTTAGATCCACTCATCTCCCTTTGAGACTACTCTTCTTTGAGATGCCTCATTCATTTCCTGGTCAATTGTCTTAAGAGAACTATCCACATTTATTTGCTTCATTGTACTGCATTCTACTCATGTGTCACTATCACTTTCACCACCCCGAGTCTAAGGCAGTGATTTTCTAAAATCCAAGGAACCTCCCAAGCATCACATCTGAAGGACTCACATTACTCCTTATTTTACTTGGCAACATTAGATGTTGTTGCCCATCATTTTCTGCTCCAAACTGTTGTCCCTTGAATTTGGTAATTCCCTCCTCTCCCTTCTGGTCCTTCTATTTCTCTGCCCACTTCTTTGGGTTCTGGGGATCTTCAAGGCTCCTTCCTCACCCCTCCTGTGGTCTTAGTATCTATATTCTTGAGCAGTCATTTACTGATCATGATGACATCCAAATCTCTTCCCCCTAACCTGTCCATGGAACTCCACAAAAATGTGTGGCTGCAACAGAGCAGGAGTAATAATTTTGGTGAGACAGGACAAGGGATGACCAGGGTGGGTGTTTCGAAACATAGATTAATACAGGAATTAAATGAGTTATTGAGGATGTAGGAAAAACAATAGCCTTTTGATCCAGTTTGGTTAGGAAACAGAATTAAATTAGAAACTCATGGCCATGTAGTTTTATGTGCCTGTTTCCTAGCCTACTGTAGGAGCTTAATAAATGTCAGCAGAACCTAAAGTTGATTACTTAGTTGTGCATGCATGTCTTTTTTTCCCCAGGCTTTGAAATTGGATGAAGAAATGAAAGTATCTCTCTTATTGTTCCAAGATTTTAAAAAAGGTCGATAAGCAAAATATTATTTATTAAGTGACTAGAAAAATAAATGGACAAGATAATTAACTCATAGAAAGGAAGGCAGATCTTCTTCGTTCCAGCTCTTCATTTGGTGTTACCTTCTTGAAAGTCATTCATGCCACAATGCCTCAGTTCTGTTTTGTGCTTACCCTGACAGGCACCCTTAATTTTTTTTTTTTTTTTGATGCAGTTTTGCTCTTTTTGCCCAGGCTGGAGTGCAATGGCGCTACCTCAGCTCACTGCAACCTCTGCCTCCCGGGTTCAAGCGATTCTCCTGCCTCAGCCTCCCAAATAGCTGGGATTACAGGTGCCCACCACCATGCCCCACTAATTTTTGTATTTTTAGTAGAGATAGGGTTTCACCACATTGGCCAGGCTGGTCTCAAACTCCTGACCTCAGGTGATCTGCCTGCCTCGGCCTCCCAAAGTGCTGGGATTACAGGCATGAGCCACCATGCCTGGCCAATTCTTAATTTGAATGACAAACACTCACTGGAGTAGTGAGTTTGGTTGTTTAAACATAAAAATTAGTTGAAAAAAATCAGTTTAAATCATTTAATATAGAATCTCATTTGTCTCTAACAAGGTCGAGAAAATAACTTGTAGTTTAGATCCCTATTGGTGGGATCTGAAGACTCCAACATCAATGAAGGCAATAGAACCAGGCCAAAAAGTCAAAATCATTGTTGAAATACACTCAACATTTTCAATTAAAAAAATTAATTGTGGTAAAATACATATAGGATAAAATTTACAATCTTAGCCACTTTTTCAATGTTAAGATGGTTAACCCATAATTGTTTTAAAGTGACTTCAGTGAAACTATACCTATTCAATATAATTCCCAATTTCTCCCTCTCCCCCAGCCCCTAGCAGCCATCATTCTCCTCTCTGTCTCTATGAATTTGACTGCTCTAAGTACCTCATTTAAGTGGAATCATATAGTATTTGTTTTTTTCTGATTGCATTATTTTTACTCAGCATAATGTCCTCAAGGTTCATCCATGTTGTAGAATATATCAGAATTTCCTTCCTTTTTTAAGGCTGAATAATATTCCATGGTATGTATACATTATGCATCCAAGCTTTAACTGATGAGCTTCAAGTTGGAACTTGGCGTAAGGTCTTCTTTTGTGCCACTGCTTAAAGCAGTTTCACAAGAGAGAAACATGCAGGTAAAAACAGATTCCCTTTGCCTCCAAACCCTTGCTCACCTTAATGGCCTTTATGTTCACTGAGTTTATGTTCCATTCTTCGTCTTTTAGGGTTCAATAAAGTCTTCTGGAAAAGAGAGCATGTCTTAACTATATGAAAAGGAACAAAGGAAGAGATGAATGCCTGGACAGAGATCTTAAATAGAAAACAAGACACCACAGCCTAGAGTCTGTTGTAATGGTGTCAATGTGAAGCAAATTGGGTTGCCCCAAAGGGAAAATTAAAAGCTAGAGTCAGAGCATGGGGTCACTGAGTTCTGACATGCCAGCCACCCACAGGGACGACCCTTGGAGTTTTGGTCTTAGTCTTCCTCGTACATTCAGAGTGCTGGCAATTCTGTGCTGGGTTTTTATATTTTCTCAGATCATAGCACGCAGGTGGGAAGGGAATACTCAAACCATGCCTAACCTTAGGAGCCTCTCCCCTCATGGGATGAGAACCAAGCCTTTGATATATTGCTGTTTGGAAAAGAATGCGTTGTGTCCCAATTTCTATTTTATGGTGTCCCTTTGTTCTTTACAGTGCTGCTGTTCTACAAAGGAGTGTTTCTAGAAATGCTGGATGCAACAGGAAGCTTTGAAATGGGAAAAGTGAAGCTTCCACAAGCCTATTTGGAAACTAAGATTCTGCCTAGAAATTAAATTTATTTTGGAAGGGCATATATTGATGTTTTCCTGCCCCTCCCATGATCTCTCTTCTGTCTGTCTCTCTCATCTCTCTCTCTTTCTCTCTCACACTCACATACATACCACATGGGGAAATGACTCTTGACTCTTGCCCTTGTCCATTGAAAGCATGGCCCTTGCCTGCTGGCTCTCTGGACACCTTTCAGGCTTGCCTCCGGCAGCCCCTGTGAATAGCTGAATTACCATTCCTCACCCTAACCTCAAAGAGAGGTTGTTAACAAAGCCTAAGGATCACGGAGCCAAGAAAGCCAGTTCAGAGGCAGGCAGAGCCACGAGGATTGCAGCAGGAATATAAATGGCTATTTCTTTCTTCTCTAAAGAAGGATTTTAAAGGTTATCAAGTTATTCCCTTTCACATAGAAAGCAGAAATACCAGAGACTAGAGTTGTTGAAGGAAAGTTGACCAAAAGTTTAAAATGGTCAGGAGGTTTAAGAGAGGGAGCTATTCCCAGCAAACTGAAAGGGCAGAATCTGAACTCAGCCAGAAAAATGGGGTTCCTGGTTCAAGTTGCAACCCCTCCAGCGTCTGGTGAACTTGAGAAAATAAGTTACTTTTTCTAGATTTCCGTGGAAAGATGCTCCATTTGGTTTCAGGGAAACCTGGACTTACTGAGGTGCAATCACGCTCTAGCTGTGTAACCCTAGGTACGATGTCTTGCCATCTTTCTGTTTCCTGACCTCAGTGTGGAGATTATAAAGCCCCTTCACTTGGGAATGCTTTTTCAAAGAAAGCTCTTAGCTTGCTCAAGGCAGGTGAATGTCATTCCCAGACCCTGCCAGTGATGATGACAATGATAACTAAATGGCACTTGCTAAAAATCAGAATGCCCCCCTCTCTCCAATGTAGGTAGCTTTTGCACTGTGCCATGGTCATTTTTGAAAGAAAGCTCCTAACTAAACCTAAGCTCACCTACATATGGCTCCATATTTTGGCTTGTTTTATTGTGGATGTGAAGCGAATGAAACCTTGTCCGTTCCGGTTTCTTTGACAGCGTGCTTATATTTATCCAACATGTGTTCTATTTTCTTGTAGCATACGTCCTTCCCCTGCATTTCAAGGTAGAAGAGTCATTACACCTAATGAGGGTTTCTTTCTAGCTCGTGTGCCACTTAGGATGTTCAAGAGTGTGCTCGAATTTTCACCTTTCAATGCGTCTTTGTAATGGCATGTCACCCTTAAAAAATGAGATGTCAGCTTCCCATGGGAAGGAAGGGACACTGATTTTCAACCTGAAAACCACCACTTGTCCTTCTAGGCACCTCATTTAGGTTGACGATGTTATAAAACACTATGAGATGGAAAGGCAGGGTGAATGCTGCTTGTGGAACTTGGCCATTCTGCTGGGATCTACACTGTGAATGAATTAAGTGCGTATGGGTTGACACATTCATATTGTGTTTAAGTACTGTTCTAGGATACTGAGTCACATCGCTATGAAATGCATTGCTGGCAATGCTATTTGTTAAAAAGCCTCAGTGTCACCTAAGTGAATTAATGCTGCCAGCAAAGGCATTTTAAGAATTAATGCATTAAAAATAATTGTCTTGTAGGTGTGCACAAAACTCGCTGGGTGCATCCTGCTCTTGTTTGTTGTTGTTGTTTTCTTTTTTTTTTCCTTTTTTTTGTTTTTGTTTTGAGACAGAGTTTTGCTCTTGTCCGCCAGGCTGCAGTGCAGTGGCACAATCTTGGCTCACTGCAACCTCCGCCTCCTGGGTTCAAGTGATTCTCCTGCCTCAGCCTCCTGAGTAGCTGGGATTACAAGCCTGCACCACCACACCCTGCTAATTTTCGTATTTTTAGTAGAGATGGGGTTTTACCATGTTGGCCAGGCTGGTCTTGAACTCCTCACCTCAGGTGATCTGCCCACATCGGCCTCCCAAAGTGCTGGGATTACAGACATGAGCCACTGTGCTCAGCCCATCCTGTTCTTTTGCCCCTGTGGTTAGGCAAGTAGGCCCTTTACCTCTCTTCATCATCAGAACCTTCTTTCTGTCCACATGGAGCCTCCCTTTGCTATCCTAACACACCAGGCTCTTCGCTGACTGGTGAAACCCTGCTCATCTTTAAAGACCCAGCTCAGGAATCACCTCCTCTCTGACTTCCTCCCAGGTTCCCTGGGACAGAGAAATTTGCTACCTCCTTTTTCAGAGATCCTCCAGTACGTTCTCTATAATTCTACAATGGCATGCCCCACACTGAGTGGTACTTCGCTGTTTGTATGTCTATCACTTCTCTTGGACTGTGTGCTCAGCACGCTTTGTGCATCTTTTATCAGCAATGCCTACCAAACAGTGCCCAGGATATATTTGACATTTTTTAGAATTTTGATTTAAAAAACCAAAAAAATGAGAGGCTTCTAAGCAATGTCAAAGCTCGATTCGGGTGGGAAGAGCCAGGACATGACTCTGCTAAAAGACAGCCAGAGTGAACAGGGACTTTAAGTTCTTTACAATGAACATTCCCTTTTGCAGGGATGTTGAGAGAGGACTTGAAAGCCAAGCTTGCTTGCCCACGGGTATACGTGATCCAGAGCTGAATCCAGCACTCAGAGAATAATGTCTTCTGACTCCTGCAGAGCAGCTTTCCTTCCACAGCAGGACCATTGAGGCATTGTCCTGAAAAACGTGAAGGATGTGAAGCAGTCGCTGCTGAAGGACATGCCAAGAAGTAAAGAGAGATGCAGGCTGGTGTTCATCCCACTTCATGTATCCAACTCCTTCCATAGCAAGGTCAGACCACGAACTAAGATATGTGGGCTGGAAAGGAGGGTGTCAGCTCTGGAGCCCCTGTAATAATGATGGTAATGGGGCTGATTGCGTTTCCGACTCCCATTTCCCCTTCTATGTCTCCCAAGCCCTTCGTTTTAACTCATGTCTGTGTTCTCCAGGAGGCCCAAAGGGATGATCCATAGTGATCCAAGTCACCTATGCAGGCTCCACCCCCTTGCTGAAGGTTGGAGCCAGCATGGACATGGGTCTCAGTTCTGATCAATGACACAGGAGCACCCATCTTCTGGTAGAGCATCCTCACTGTCAAAAATATACCTATGTAGGGTTGCCAGATTTAGTACATAAAAATGCAGGATACTAGGTTACATTGTAATATCAGATAAATGAAAAATAATTTTTTAGTATAAGTATATTCCATGCAATATTTGGATGCCCCATGCCACCTTGAGGAGATATCTTCCTCTCATGTCAGCCACACTCTCCAGGTGTTTGTCTGTGAAATGCTGGGTCCGGGAGCAGAGTCAAACACAGCATTAAACCTTCTCAGGTTAAAAGGCTCAGACACTTTGAATAATGACAGATTCATATTCACAAAATATATCTACTTTAGTTTCCCTTTTGTTTTGAAGAACTGCTTGGTCCTAAAAAATTGAATTTTTTTTTGTCTGTTTTTGTTTGCTTTTCCTAATATCAGCCTCTTCTTTCCTCAGCCTCCAGTAATGTTGGCCTTGTAAATAGATACTCATGTTTTCTATTGTGCCTGGAAGTAGGGCTTTGAGAAAGTCTTCTTGAGCTAGGTAGAGACATCCTTAGACATCTAGGATGGCAAGTTGGCTGAATGGTGTTGCGTGGTCAAGCCACTGATTTGCTGCCTGCCATAGAAAATTCACTGCCATTATTTCCTCATCTGAAAAATTATTACCTGCCTCACAATGTTCTTGTGAGAATTTTAAAAAGGTAAAATAATAGAGTGATGAGCAGAGTGATGGGACAGGGTAATTTTTTTTTTTTTTTTTTTTTGAGACAGCATCTTGCTCTGTGGCCCAGGCTATAGTGCAGTGGTACCATCTTGGCTCCCTGCAACCTCCGCCTCCCCGGTTCAAGTGATTCGTGCTTCAGCCTCCCAAGTAGCTGGGATTACAGGTGTGAGCCACCATGCTGGGCTGATTTTTGTATTTTTTTAGTAGAGATGGGGTTTTGACATGTTGGCCAGACTGGTCTCGAACTCCTAGCCTCAAGTGATCTGTCAGCCTCAGCCTCCCAAAGTGCTGGGATTATAGGCATCAGCCACCACCCCTGTCCATGGGACAGGGTAATTGTTTTCTGAGTGATAACTTTCTTCCCACACGTTGCTTGGGGCCATGGCCTGGCTGTGTGATCCCAGAATCCTCTCTGTGCTTTTGCTATGTTGACTGCTGCGGGTCTCTATCAGACTAATGGTTAAAATGTTATGAGGGAAGATGAACAGACTTGGAGCCAGGAGGCCTGGATTTCTGCCCAGCCTCCCACTGCTAACTAGATAATGAAGATTGGGGAAACAAATTAAATCCAGGAAACACAGCTACTGAAATGAAGTGAGTGATGATGATGATGACGATGATGGTAACAAACACTTGTATAATTTTCATCAGTTCACAAGCTTCTTGGGGGAGTTCTATATTCGATAATGAGACATGAGTCTGTTGATTTCATTCAATCAATAAGCCTATTTGGAGCACCCACGTTGTGCAGAATCCCTTGCTGGGTATAGGGTGTGCAGATGTAAATAAGACTCAGTACTTGACCTTACGGAATACCAGGCTAGTAGGGCAGATGGCTGATAAACTTACAATGGCAATGCCATATATTAAGAATTAACCAGGTGTCATACAAAGAAGTTTGGGGGCACAGGTGAGAATCATGTACTTGAGGCTAGCTGGGGGGAGTTCAAGCAGGGGTTCCCACAGGCCTGGCTCCTTCTGTGAGAGCAGAGTGTGATAGGGGGGAGGTAAGCAAATAAGAAGAGGAAAAAGAAGTGGATGTAGCTATCTTCAGGGTTTTTCTAGGCCCTTGAGAATTGTTAATTTTACTCTAGAAATCAGATCAGGCTGCTGATTCACTAGCAAGATTTTAAGTTTAACTGCTCTGGGTCAGGATCTGGGGCCTATGTAGTTGCTACATCCTCAGGCTACTCTGACAGATCAAATCAAAAATTGGTACATTTCAGTGGCTTCCTAAAAAGGTTCTGGAAGAATTTTTAAAATATGATGCACTTTGAAAACATATTGGCATCCAACCCAGAGTCAAAAATTAAGTCTTTAATAATTCAGCATACTTTGATCCAATCTCAAAAGTGAATCAATACACGATAGAGGGGTGTTAGCCGCGTGAACCACACTAATCAGATTTACAATCCAGGAGATATCACATGGCATCATTAAACATGAAAACAGAGGGCACATTTGTGTAGATCTGTCTCTTTTCCTTGTCTGAAGTTTGTGTAAGAAAGGAATGTATCAACTCAGACATCTCAACAACTTAGAATGTGCAAAAAGCTCTACTCAAGAGTTTTCAAGATAGTTGGAAGAAGCTGTCCTACCATGAGAAGTTTCCTGGGTGAGAAAATGGGGGCAGTTTAAAAGCCTATATTCAAGGAAATAAGGGATATATTCTCTTAGGAAATAAGGGATATATTCAAGGAACTATGACAAGGCCAGCTCCCAATGCATGCATTTAAAGAGTTAGGTAATTATCTTTCTTTAAGAGTGACTCTTTCACCTTAAAATTACACATACTTTCTAGAATATTTCAGGTGTTCTTCTTTTTTTTTTTTTTTAAGAAACAAACCATCCTAAATCTTAGTGGCTTAAGAAAAAAACCTTTTATTGTTCTCATAATTCTGCGGGTTGGCTGGTTCTTCTAGTCTGAGACAACTCAGCTGATCTCTCTGAAGCCTATGCACGCATCTGTCATTAGCTGGTTGGCTGGCTGGTGACTGGCTGACAGAATGGTCTCACTCAAACATCTTGCAGTTGGCAGGATGTCCTTCTGGGTGCCTTGGTTTCTTCTGCATGGCCTACCATCCTTCAAGCGGGCCAGCTTGGACATATTTACATGGAGGTCTCTGGGGGGATAAGTAGATTTGGGTGAGGGTGGAGGGGCTGGTATAAAACAAAGAGTTTGACTTTGAACATCTTAAGATTGGGATGCCTGTTAGACCTTGAAGTGAGGATGTAGAATAGGCAGTTAGATATTAGAGTTCAGAGTTCAGGGGAGAAGTCTGGGTTAAAGGTATATATTTGGAGGTCATCTGCAAAGATACATTTAAAGTCATGAGACTGGGTGAGCTCAGCATGCGAGTGTGAATAGAAAAGGGGTCTGGGAATGAGTCCTGTGGCTCACTATAGTCTAGATGTTGGGGGAGGGTTGGGGGAGGGAGATGTTGGGTCTCCCTAGGAGGGAGACCAAGACAGATTGACCTCCCAGAAGTTGCGTGTGGTTGAGTGGAGGAGAAGAAGTAACCACCTGTGTCAAATGCCTGCCCATGTGTCAGTAGGAGGCTTGGGAGAGTGACCACTGCATTAGCAATACAAAAGTCATTGGAGACTTTGACAAGAAATGGGGATGAAAGACATATTGGAGTAGTTTCTAGAGAGAATAGAAAGAAAAGGGTGAGAGGAAATAGAGACAGCTTTTCCACCAATATTTTACTTAGAAAAATTTCAAACACACAGAAAGCTTGAAAGAAAGAAGTACACAGTGGATACCCACATACACACTATTTAGATTCTATCATTAACCTTTTAATAGATTTGTTTTCTCACATATCTATCTAATCCTATATCCATACAGAGACCCATCTTTTCAATATTAGAGGAATAGGCAAGTAGGGCAGAACTGGAGGAAGATAGGGGGTCAGAAGAAGGTTCACCCACTCCGTGTGTGTGTGCGTGTGTGTGTGTGTGTGTGCGTGTGTGTTTGTGTGTGTGTGTGTGATTGTAAATATAGCAGCATGTTTATATGCTGATGGAGAGGATCAAATAGCGAAGGTGCAATGGATGATGCTGGGAAAGTTAATATTTGGAGCGATGTGTATGGATAAGTGAAGGAGTACGGACTTTGGGTGCATCAGTGGAGAAATCGGTCTTGGGTAGGCTCTTCTGCAATAAGGAGAGAGGGAACAGAAAATAAAGGCAGATGCATGCGAGTGTTCTTTACAAGGCCTTTGACACTTTGGGCAGGGGACTGGACCGAATGGCCTGACATCTAGCACCTCCCTGTACCTGTCTTCTGTCTATGGCTCTCCTGTCGACCTGCTTCTGTGAAACTTTGGGGGAGTTGCATAACCAATCGCTCAGGTCTTCTGGGACCTCAGCAGCAAAATGAGTGTAATTATGAATATCATACTTACACTACAGGGAGCTTTGGAAATTATACACTGGGGATGTAGATTTTGTTGTTATTTTTATTATCCACACTTAACCAGAAGAGCTTTGCAGTCTGTTGCAGCTGTGTCTCCTGCCCCATGCAACATGTTCTCCCAGTCCGGAAACTCAAATACTTACAGACTTTGTCTGTCCCTCTTTAAGGTCTTTTCATGTTTAGCTGCTGGATCAATATCACACTGGAGGGCAAGTAGCTTAAAGGATGTGCCAGAGAACTGGAGTCCATTTATGCCTTGGGGTGGTGTCTTTTTCCTGCACCTAAGGGCAATGCTATTGGATGACAACTGTCTTTTATTCCTTCTGTTTATCCTCTTTCTGGTCTTGGGACCCTAGAGCACACTCTGAGGCCTGGAACGCATTGTTGACTTTAGCTCCTGTTTATTCTAAGTTCCTTTGTTCTTTCTGTAGCGTTCTTCCCCTCCCTCCACTGCCTGGCTTTATTTAGGTCTACAGAGAAGATAAGTGGGTGACCTGTCATGAGCAACCACACACCACAAAGAGCACCTTACTGTAAAAATATGCTAGATATATTTAGTGCCGCTTAATTAGAATTAGCTAATTCATTGAATTCATTTCCTTTTCTTTATGATGAGGTTTTAAATAAAAACCCAAACACTCTATGTTTGTATTTATTGCAGGGCTTGAATTAGGTTGAAATCTGGATTCTCTCACCTTGAGCAAGATGTGTTACTACTCAGCCTCAGTTTTCTCATCTGTAATCTCAAGAAAATAATGTTTTCCTCACAGGGATGCTGGAAGGATTGAGAGAGATTATGTATGTAAAAAACTTTAGCACAGTGCCTAGAAAACAGAAAGGTTCACTAGATATTGGTGTAATGAATCAGTTAATGAGGACACCACTGGCAATAATGAAATTAAGTAAGCAACCATATTGATACTGAGTGCTTTTTACATACTAGACTTTGTGTTCTGTGATCTTCATGGATTAACCATGACAGACAAAGAGGTTGGGAAGATACCGTTCTCATCTTTGAAAGTTAGCTCTTCTCAAAAATTAACGTCTAATTAACATTCAGTAAAACTTAGGCCTACAATCTCTATTTTAATAAAGCCTGCGTTTTATTCTATTTCACTTTAAAATTATTGAATGATTCCCAAAATAAAATACATCCAACCAGTTTTGAATTTCAGATAAACAAAGGATAATTTTTTAGTATACGTATGTCTCATATACTCAGACATACTTTTTTAAGTGTAAGTATGTCTCATATATTAAGACATACTTATACTAAAAATTTATTTATCTGAAATTCAAATTTAATTGGAAATCCTGCATTTTTATTTGGTAAATCCAGTGACTCCAGACCCTAGGAAATGCAACATCTGATGTATGTGTGTGTATATTTGTGTCCGGAAGGAAACAAAATCTTGAGCATAACGTTCAAGGTAGTCGGTGTGACAACAGGTCAGAATGACCTCCTGAGAGATAGGATTTCCCAAACTGATATCTAATTCGGGGCTCGATAGCACCTACCCATCCCTTCTCTCAGTTCTGTATCATCTCCCTCATGGTAGCCTTTTCCTTTCTTCCATATCCTTCAGCCAAGCAATAGTACAGTCTTAGTTATTACTTCTCCCGTTAGATGGTCAGGAACCGTATCTGTTCCATTCATCTCTGTATCTCTCTGCCTAGCAGAGGGTCTGGAAGATAGTAGGTTGTCAATAAATTTGAGCTCCTGTCTATAAAGCTTGTCTCTATAACTTGTGGTGTTGGTATCATGTTATAGCCTACTCTTTATTCATTCCACAAAATTTCATTGACCATGTACTATTGCCAGACTCTCTGCCAGGCAGAGGGATACAGAAATGAACAAAACAGTATAGTTTCCAACCACGAAATGGAGAATTAATAGCTAAGAATGCATGATTACTTAGCTGAGGGCTAAGGATGAACATGGGGGGTTTTAGGTTTGTCTTGCTCTGTGACTGTTTGCACACCTATTAATGAGACGATTGCATCTACCTCAAATGATTATATTGAGGGGAAAATGTATATCCACATTTATGTCTGTGTCTCTGTCTAGATCTTTCTATATCTGTAGTGTGTGAGTGCGTAGGTGTGTGTGGCTTTTGTGCCAGTAAAAGCAAGTGGTAAGCATTAGATTTGCTAAATTAATATCCATTTCTTTCCCTTTCTTTTATATTAGAAAACTACAGCTATCTGTGCTTTGTTTTCAATTTTTCCTGTTGTGTCAGGTGAGGGATAATACCTTGACCAGAAAGGGTAGTGAAAGCCAGAATTATTAGCACATAGACTTTTAAAATTATTTTTTAGAATAAACTTTAGAGAATATGTGCCCTTCGCTGCTGAGGGACTTGATCACAGACTCAGGCAAATATTGCCACTTGCACCTTTTAGAGGGCCTCTGAAAATAGGGTGCTAATGATTTGACAAATTCTCTCTACCTTTCCCTTGGAGTCCCCAGAGTTTCAGATGGTTTAGGGGGCAGATGGTGATGAGATCGTGCAGATGACTGTTTTCTTTCATGAGACACATGATGTGTGAGTCTGGAGTCAATTAAAACTCTGAAACTAAATGTCAAGATCCAGGGAATTTATACAAATATTAGACTCCCTGCTCCTTGGGAGGATGGAGTCTGACACTCTGAAAGATGGCTAGGGAGTTAATAATAACATCTTCTAACACATTGCTTTTGTTATTTGGAGCTCATTGCTTTTTTAAGGAGTTCAAAGTCATTTACCAGTTCAGTATGAGACTAGGTATTAAATGCAAACCCTAGGGTGACATAATGGTTTGGTTGAGAACGTAAATACCCCAAGGTCATAGAATTCCAAAAATGAAGCCATGTGGGTGCTCTCCCTGGCTCATATGCACTGCATGCCCCTGGGAAGTGCTAGTTCAATTATTAAGTGTATGAGTGTGGATGCATTAAACTTGCTATGGAAACATAGTCTTTTTTGTTTTGTTAGAGTGTATTGAAGTCTACAGCCCAACTATCTTCGTGTCTTTACAATCCTTCCAGCATCCTTGTGAGGAAAACATTATTTTCATGAGATTACAGATGAGAAAACTGAGGCTGAATAGTAACACATCTTGCTCAAGGTGAAAGAATCCAGATTTCAACCTAATTCAACCCCTGCAATAAATACAAACACGGAGTGTTTGGGTTTTTATTTAAAACCTCATCATAAAGAAAAGGAAATGAATTCAAGATAGCTAATTCTAATTAAGCGACACTAAATATATCTAGCATATTTTTACAGTAAGGTGCTCTTTGCGGTAGATGGTTGCTCGTGACAGGTCATCCACTTATCTTCTCTGTAGACCTAAATAAAGCCAGACAGTGGAGGGAAGGGTAGAATGCTACAGAAAGAACAAAGGAACTTTGACATAAAGATGGCACATTTGTTAGAATAAACAGGAGCTGAAGTCAACACTGCACTCTCTTTAGAAGTTAATGAAACCTCACCACTATAGATTTGTCATTAACTTTTCTCAGAGGTTTGTATACGTATGACCAGTTGTACCTTGACTTAAAAGTTCTGAAAGGGAGGAGTCTTTGAATGGTCAGCACAGAAGAACATGGTCAGAAATTCATCCAGATCTACAGTTTCCCTGCCTTCCCTTGCTCTATCTGAGGACTTAAAACCATGAATTGCCCAGGCCTTTCACAACCTTGCATAGTGTAAACTAGATGCATTAAATTAGACACATTTGTTTCAGACCTACTCATCTCAGATAACAGCTCAGTTTAGTATAACTTTTCCATTTAATGAGAATGCCTTTTAGAGCTCAGTTTGGCAGCCCTTAATAAACACAGCCCAAATAAGTAGAGATCCAAGGTATTAAAAATTGGTTTGTTGAAACAAGAAACACCAGCACATGAATTGGATAGCAGAGTGGACCCAGCAAGAATTCAAACACATAATGGAAAGCAAATTCATAGAATTTAATAATCCAATAAGTTACTAGGTTGAAAAATATTCTTTCATGTCATGTAAAAAGAATAAATGAATAATTAAATCCATGCAAGACACTATGTGATAAAATCTTAAATCACTAAAGAAAATTCTGAAAGCTTCTGGAGTGAGGTATGGTAGAGTAGGTGGACAAATTACTTATAAAGTGATGTGAATCAGGTTGACAACAGACTTCTCAGCAGCAGCGATGAATACAGCAGATAATGGAGCAATATTTTCAAATGTCAGGGAGATAATGTTGAATCTGGATCACTATACCCAATAAAAGCATGATTTAGGTTTGAGAGTAAAATCAACAGATTTTCTGATATGCAAAGATTTGGAAAATGTACCATGAGCAGATCTTCTTGAAACTAATCAACAACAAGGGGAAAAAATAAACATAAGAGAAAGAAGTCAGATAAAGGAAACAATGGTGAACAAATAAACCAGAAAAAAATTCTTAATTTTAAATGTGTTGAGTTTTTAAAAATTAATTTTCTGACTAAAGTATCTCTTCTGATTCCAATATACAATAAGTTGGGGATGGGTAAAGGAGGCAGATGGAATTTACAGCATGCTGAGATTTGTTTTGTTACATGGAGAATATAGATGCTGATCATCTCTAAAATTGTTCAGAATTGCCTACGTTTAAGTATTTTTATTAAAAAACGTAAGGTTAAAAATTAGAAAAACAAACCCCCAGACCACTAAAAACTTAGGCCTAAGGAAGAAAAGCAGAGGAACTCCAGGCAATAGAACTTAAGGAAGGAACAAAGGATAAGAAAATGACCAGAAAGAGTGGCAAGTGGAGAATGCTGGTTTCAGTAAGTCAAAGTACTTATACTATGAATGAGTTAATTTCACTTAGAAGACAGCAATTCTCAACTTTAGAGATAAAACCCAATCCTGCTGTGAGGCACTTGCCACAGAAACATAAAACCAAAATAGCAAAAGAAGGTTGATGGTAAAGGGGTGTACATATTTCCATACATCAGAGGCTAGAGTACATTTGGGGAGGGGGCAGAGAGTAGGACCAGGTTCAGATTATGCAGGGGTCTTTAGGGAGTATAAGAAGCCTGGAATTTATCCTGAAGGGAAATGGGCAATGTAAAGGGAAATGGGTGATATAAATGTAAACATTTTAGTGAGGCCAGGTGTGGTGGCTCACGCCTGTCATTTCGGCACTATGAGAGGCCAAGGCAGGTGGATCACTTGAGGTCAGGAGTTTGAGAGCAGCCTGGCCAACATGGTGGAATCTCATCTCTACTAAAAATATGAAAACTAGTCAGGTGTGGTGGCAGGCACCTGTAATCCCAGCTACTTGGGAGGCTGAGGCAGGAGAGTTGCTTGAACCTGGGAGGTGGAGGTTGCAGTGAGCTGAGATTGTGCCACTACACTCCATCCTGGGTGACAGAGTGAGACTCTGTCTCAAAAAGAAAAAAAGATTTTAGTGGCTTAGATTTACATTGGAGAAAGTTTATTATGACAACTGGGAAAGGTTGGGAGGAGCAGGTAAAGCTTATGATGGGAGAACGCTTTGGAAAATCTAGTCAAAGAATTTATGCATAAAGTGTTAAAGAGTTGAACCATATCGTAGCAGTGAGGGTAGACAAAATGTGGTAGGTACAGTATTATTGATCTTAAGAAGATGTATCCAAGAAAACTGGGGATGATGTGAGGGAGAGCTGTAAAATGGCATGCTGGTTTTTGAAGTAAAGGACTGGATGGCAATCTTTACCAATATAAGAGACACAGGGAGGAAGATATGGGAGGGGAGAGATGATAAGACTGGGCCTTGCTGCCTTGTGAAGTTCAGTGATAATTGAATTTTAGGATGTGAAGTTTGGTTGTGTACAAGTGGTAAGGGGGTGATTCCTTTCCTCCCCTCATAAAAAGTCATAGCTGAAACTCTGATAACAAAAGGCAGGTCAACAAGAGAAAAACATAACATTTGTTACATATACACATGTGCATGGGAGTCATACAAAATATGAAAACTCCAGAAAAAAACTAGACGGTTGACACTTAAACATGCTATTCATTGGGAAGAGGAAAGTAGGGGGGATAGGAGTACATGATTTTCAGGGGAAGTGAATAAACCCACAGACAGAAATTTAATTGTAAGTGTTTCCCTTTGGAATTTGAATGATCCTGAGGAGCACACATTTTCTTGTGAGAAAGTCCACCTAGGTGTGGTTGCAGCTCTCTGTCTTCTTTTCTGTGATAGATATTGAAATTTCTGGGGGAAGATGGAAGCCAGTTGTCTTCCTCTTTGAGGGTCTGGTTTCCAGGTGGATAAGGGAACTTCAGAGAAAAGCCTTATTCTGTGCTTTGTGAGAGACAAGTCTTTGGTCTTTCCTTTTACATTCAGTAGAGAGAACAGGCTAGTGAAAATAATCATATCTTCCTACATCCAATTAGGACCTGTGAAAGCTTGACTAAGCAGAGGTGAGTGTCTTCCTTCATTCTGCATCTGAATTCTTAAGCCCATGTGGTCACGGGAATGGTGTAGATGAGAAGGGAAATGGGATTTTTCTTGATGTCTTCTGGCATTAAATGAGGCACCAATAGTGAATGATTATAAAAATTAAGAAAAGGAGTGTTTATAAAAATTAAGAAGCTCCTTGTTGCTCTCTGAAGAAAAGCAGCCCCTGGCTAAAATGGTTGGTAGTTATTCTCATCTTGAGTGACTAGCTGAATGTCATAATGACTTGATAGATAGGCCACAAATGACCAAGCTTTCTGAGTTTTCCCCAGCAAAGAACCCCCGACTACCACTTACAGTAGAAGTGGAGGTGCATCAGAATGTGGTCTGCCTGGAAATTTCCAAGACCATTGAAACTCCCAAAGAGTTGGGGAGTTTCTTGTTTATATTTGTTATGCTGTTGAAGGGTTTCCTAGATTCTTCTTCCTCATGCTCAAGGCAACTGTGTTTCCAAATCTGTCAAGAAGAAATTCAGATGAAATTCAGTGACCCTGTTCCCAGTCTCTGGAATTTACTGTACTTTTCTAAAACTTTAAATTGTTAATGGGAAAGGCTTCCCAGAGAAGGTGATTCATGAGCCACAACTTGAAAGAGGAAGACATTTTCTAAGAGTAGAATGACATGGAGTTATTCTTCCTTCAGGAGGACTTGATCTCACCCTTCCCCGTGCTTTTTCCACACCATGCAAATACTTCCATTCTGATTCTGGGATCTGCACTGAATTTATTTGCACAACTGCCTCTATCCTTTACTCCTAGAAAATTGCCTGGTATATAAGGCCATGGTAGATTCTTATGGCATAAAGGAATGCAAAGACTGCAGTAGAATGGATAGAAACATCAGCTTTTATCCAACATATCTAACAGAGTTGGAATATTATTTTTTCTTATGAAGTTTCTGTTTTAAAACATTATGATATAATTCTAAAAGAACTCAGAACTTAGAATCTCCTGGGTAGAGTTAAACAATCTATTTGAATAATGAGCTAATAAGTATGGATGAAAGAATGGATATTCTCGCCTATGTTAATTAACTACAATAGGGAAATTAGGAAGGGAGAAAGAGCTGGTCAGTAGAGCAGCGGCCCCAATTCTGTCTCTATTTTCTTTGAGAAGACAAGGTTTCCCTAGTGGATTCCAGTGTCTGGAGGGCCAGAGGGATGGGTCATCTTGAAAGTCTTCCCTAGAAAGATTAGAGCCTCAAAGTAAGAGAGCTGGGCACATTCGTCTCCTTCAATGTGAGCAGCACTGAGTTTATGTGGCTGATGTTGGGTCCTTTCTCTGGTCTGAATGACAGGGTTAGCTTAGTTTCTGAGAAACATGAGGGGAGCCCAGGGCTACTTAACCCTGTCTATGTCCCCCAACCCCCTGCCCAAACCGATCCTTTAATCTTCCACTGCAGCAAGAAGTGGAGATGCTCAACATGAGCAACTTCAGACCAGGGAGAGCAGCTGATGAGGAGGAAGATGGGGCCTAACATATTGAGCTTTTATTCTGTACTAGTTACTACTGAGCATTTTATATGCCTAAGACATTACCAACATTGAACCTATAAAGCATCCCATGGAGGGAGGCATGCTTACAGCCCCTTTGACAGGTGAGGAAACACAGGCTTACCAAGCTTCACTAGTGTGCTCAGGTGGAAAAAGTATCCCTTAGCTGTGGTATGTGAGCCCGGGAGTACCATTTCAAAATTTTATTTAGCAAAGTTTGCAGTTCAGTGGAATAAGCTTTTCCTAATAGCTTATCAGACCAAGGGGCCTGAGATGAGAACTGGGGAACACGTGCAGGAGCTGAGGTGGGGTAGTAATGGTGGGGGACAGTCAGCATCACAGTGAAGCCGAGAGTAAGAGCTCCCTTAGTCAAATGGGCTCCAGACCAAGACTGAAACCTGGGGACCGATAGCATAGCTTCTTGACAATACTCTTAGGAGTGTGTTTCTAGAAAGTTTAAAGGTCCATTAAAAGGAATGGAATGGATGATTTTATTGTGAGGACAAAGAAAGTACACGTCAGATGGAGGATGCTGCTTATTATATTTCAGTGAGGCAATTCTGGGGTAGAATGAGGGCTTTGGAGGCAACAAGGAAAAGTGTGTTGTATAATGGACTAAATATGATATTTAATCAAGAAGACTCTGAACCCTGTATCCTAACTTAACCTGATACTAGCAGTTTGACCTTGGATGAGTAATTATCCTTGCTGGACATTTCTCGGCTTGTTTTTACAATGGAGACCATGATATTGACATTACATGGCAGGGAGGATCTATGGGGTAATGTAGGTGAAATGTGCAAAGTGTGTGCCTCCCTTCTTCAATTTCTCTCCTCCTGGAAACATCACCTTGGCTCATAGAGCATGAAAAGAGGTTCATGGTGCATACCCCAATGGAGCAAAGGCAACTCTTTGCAGGGACCCATGATTGACAACCTCAGCTCCTCCTAGGACTGTCTGTGGGGAAAAAGGGCAGGATGCTGAGATTTGTGCAATTTTAAGTTGGTGCACAATGAGCAGAATTCCCTTTTTTGAGGGTTACTGTGGACTTATCCACATGCCCAGGCTGGCATGACCTGGTACACCCAGGCTCTATTTCAATTGGAAAATAAAATACAGGGAAGGATATGAAACATTTACCTGTTAAACACTTAAGCCCTTTCACTCTGGAAAGGGAGTTAGTTGCACATTGAGACCAGTTCCCAGGAAATAGAAGAGGATATCTGTTGGCCCTTTCCTGGGTCAGAGCCCAGGCTCGCTGAGTGCCTCACAGCTGCTGCCACTGGGAGAAGCAATTTGTCAACTTTATACCTTTCTGCTTTATGGTCTGGTGACTTAATAGGATTCGACCTTCCCTGGATTCCATTTCAGTTGGGTCAGACACTGCACTTCAAATTAAAACTTGGGCTCTGAGACAGGTGATGAGGAGTTGGTGAGGTGTGTGGCACATGTTCAGAGGGGGCTGTAGCTTCAGGTGCCCTCTAAGATGGCATGATCAACCCTGTGTTCATTAACACCACCCAGCCTGAGACCCTGACTTCTCATAATGCCATGACCATCTTGCCTTCCTCCAGGCACTGCCGTGACCCTGAGAGTGCAGGGAGTCTAGCCACCTTTCTACCCATTGAGAGAATGCTTCAATTTTCATGCAGCAATGGAGCAAAATTCAAAAACGGGAAGGGACAGTGTCACTGAAAAGGGTTCCTAAGACGACCTGGTTCATTCAGCCAACATGCGTTTGGTACCACTATATGTCAGTCCTCGTGGCAGACACCAAAGGGGACAGAAGGATTTCACCCATGCTACCAAGAAATATGCAGTCTGAATGACAGAAGGTCAAGGGCATGCATGACTATAATGTAAGGCAGAAAGTGATAAGTCCAAGGGAGTGGGCTGCTATAGAGCCAAGCAGGGAGAGAGAAGGCTCCGGGGGGAGCACAGGGTAGGTGGGAATACTAGAAGCCTTGATAAGAGGGCACCCTTTGAACTGAGCCTTTGCAGAAGAGAAGGATTTGGGCAAGCAGGCATAGGATTTGAAGAAGGTCAGCCTGGAAAAGGGAGCAGCATAGGCAAAGGTGAAGAGGTTTGGCATCACGCCATGTGCAGGGGACAGAGATGGCCCAGCCTGTCTCAGGCTAGAGCACCGCAGGGAGGCTGGGCCTGATAAAAATGGGTGTGTGGCCACCAATAAAAGAGCTAAGGCTTCCTGGGAGATTGCTGTGAGCCACTTCTTTAAGCACCTTTTGTGTATAAAATATATATATATGTGTATATAATATTTATTATATAATACATAATTATAATTATATAATACAGTATATATTTATAATCAATATTATATATTTCATATTAATGTTAATAGAATATAATTTATAATCAATATTATATGTTTTATATTAATGTTAGTAGAACAATAGATAATATAGAATTATAATTATGTAATTATATTAAAAATTAATTGTGTTGTATTAATGACTATTATATACTATAACATAATAAACTAATATTATATAATGGTATTCCATACTAATGTTATTATCATTAATATTATATAGTATTATATATTTTATGGACGTGCAAACACACACATATGGGCACCAATTTGGGGAGAAAGAAGTTATATTTATTTAAAAGTCACATCCCTATGAAGTATTACCATTATTCCCATTTTATTGATGATGAAACTTAGATCAAAAGATCAAAATGTAAGTCACTTGTTTGATGATGCAGCTGGTAGGGAAAAGAGCTAGGATCTGAGCCTGGCAGTTTGGTTCCGAGTCTGTGCTTGAGACTTGCCTGCTATTCTGATTCCCATAGCGGGTATAGTGGGATCCCTTGCAGCTTGCTCAGAGGGATGAGTTGTCAAGGAGGCAGGCAGTGAGGAGGTGGAGAAGGAAGGGTGATAGCTCCCAGAAGTGACTCGGTGAATGCGGTACACAGGAAGCCAGTTTCTGGGCAGTCCGGTTGTGCAATGCAGTGGTCCCCCTGGAGGATGAGTGGGCAGTGGCTGCCCTTGCTCTCCTGTCAGCTCTGTTCAGCTCTGAACCCTTATCAAGTGACTTTTGTGCTCACAGCAGCATCTGAGCCACACACTCTTTCTGTGCCCTGTCTTTCTCCTTCTCTCGTTACTATTATGTGGTAAGGTTTTGGGGCTTTTCTCTAAATGCAGGCATCACCAAAAGCCCCAGATCAGGAGGGATCATCATGGGGTATGAGTTAAAGGCAGGACACTGGGGAGGAGTGTCCTGTGGGGAACCTGGAGGCCCATCATCTGCCTGCTGTGTTCAGAGAGGCATCCCGAGGGCTGACTTCAAAAGGCCAGAGGTCGTTTTGCTGTCTCTGTTTAAAATAATGGGCACCAGCATTCAGCATCTGTCCTATCTACTTCAGGTAGGTTTTCATTTCACCCAAGAACTACAAATAGCAAATAGCATGAGTTTCTCATGAAAAATGGACTAGGTCAACTTTTGAAATACTCTACTTCAGGAGTAAAATAAAAGGATTTTGTTATACATGTTGTAGGATTCCATGTATTAAACAATCAAAAAATAAAAATAAAAACTCTGGCAATAACTAGAATTACATCAATAGGGAATAATTGAATAAATAGTGGTATTTTGGGGCATCTGCCCTGTAGTACATCAGGCAGCTACTTAAATAAATGAGAAAGATCAATGTGCATAAATCTGGAAAGATGTCCAGATAAACATAAAGATTGCAGTCAATGAAATCAAAAGAACTTGCAGAATAATGTATGTATGATGTTACTATTGTGTGTGTGTGTGTGTGTGTGAAAATGGGAAGAAAAGAAAGAAAAAAAGAAGCCTATGTATGTATGTGCATCTGTAAACATAGCTAGTAAGAGAAACAGAATGATAAAAATGTTGTATGTTTATTATATTAGGGGACTGATTTAAAGAAAAATTATTTTATCCTGTATACTCTTGTCTAATTTCATAACAATATCATGTATCTCTTTTGTAATTAAAAACTCAATAAACTAAGCATTGTTTATAAATAAAATTGAATAAGAAAATAAAAGTAGAATTAAATTATGGAGTCCATTGAATGCCAGAAATTAGATTTTATGTTTTATATTCTACACCAGAATTTTCAGATGCAGATTCCACGTGACATGAGTCCTCTAAAATACTGCTAAAATAGTTTTTGATAAAAGAATTTTTGGGAGCCAAGATGGCCGAATAGGAACAGCTCCGGTCTAAAGCTCCCAGTGTGAGCCACACAGAAGACGGGTGATTTCTGCATTTCCATCTGAGGTGCCAGGTTCATCTCACCAGGGAGTGCCAGACAGTGGGCGCAGGACAGTGGGTGCAGCGCACCGTGCAAGAGCCGAAGCAGGTCGAGGCATTGCCTCACTTGGGAAGCGCAAGGGGTCAGGGAGTTCCCTTTCCTAGTCAAAGAAAGGGGTGACAGACGGCACCTGGAAAATCGGGTCACTCCCACCCTAATACTGCGCTTTTCCAACGGGCTTAAAAAACGGCACACCAGGAGATTATATCCCGCATCTGGCTCAGAGGGTCCTATGCCCACAGAGTCTCACTGATTGCTAGCACAGCAGTCTGAGATTAAACTGCAAGGTGGCAGCGAGGCTGGGGGAGGGGCACCCACCATTGCCCAGGCTTGATTAGGTAAACAAAGCAGCCAGGAAGCTCGAACTGGGTGGAGCCCACCACAGCTCAAGGAGGCCTGCCTGCCTCTGTAGGCTCCACCTCTGGGGGCAGGGCACAGACAAACAAAAAGACAGCAGTAACCTTTGCAGACTTAAATGTCCCTGTCTGACAGCTTTGAAGAGAGTAGTGGTTCTCCCAGCACACAGCTGGAGATCTGAGAACAGGCAGACTGCCTCCTCAAGTGGGTCCCTGACCCCTGAGCAGCCTAATTGGGAAGCACCCCCCAGTAGGGGCAGACTGACACCTCACATGGGTGGGTACTCTTCTAAGACAAAACTTCCAGAGGAACGATCAGGGAGCAGCATTAGCGGTTCACGAAAAATCCGCTGTTCTGCAGCCACCGCTGCTGACACCCAGGCAAACAGGGTCTGGAGTGGACCTCTAGCAAACTCCAACAGACCTGCAGCTGAGGGTCCTGTCTGTTAGAAGGAAAACTAACAAACAGGAAGGACATCCACACCAAAAACCCATCTGTACATCACCATCATCAAAGACCAAAAGTAGATAACACCACAAAGATGGGGAAAAAACAGAGCAGAAAAACTGGAAACTCTTAAAAGCAGAGCGCCTCTCCTCCTCCAAAGGAACGCAGTTCCTCACCAGTAACAGAACAAAGCTGGACGGAGAATGACTTTGACCAGAGTTGAGAGAAGAAGGCTTCAGACGATCAAACTACTCCGAGCTACAGGAGGAAATTCAAGCCAAAGGCAAAGAAGTTAAAAACTTTGAAAAAGAATTAGACAAATGTAAAACTAGAATAACCAATACAGAGGAGTGCTTAAAGGAGCTGATGGAGCTGAAAGCCAAGGCTCGAGAACTATGTGAAGAATGCAGAAGCCTCAGGAGCCGATGCGATCAACTGGAAGAAAGGGTATCAGCGATGGAAGATGAAATGAATGAAATGAAGTGAGAAGGGAAGTCTAGAAAAAAAAGAATAAAGAGAACCAAACAAAGCCTCCAAGAAAGATGGGATTATGTGAAAAGACCAAATCTACGTCTGATTGGTGTACCTGAAAGTGACGGGGAGAATGGAACCAAGTTGGAAAACACTCTGCAGGATATTATCCAGGAGAGCTTCCCCAATCTAGCAAGGAAGGCCAACATTCAGATTCAGGAAATACAGACAACGCCACAAAGATACTCCTCGAGAAGAGCAACTCCAAGACACACAATTGTCAGATTCACCAAAGTTGAAATGAAGGAAAAAATGTTAAGAGCAGCCAGAGAGATAGGTCGGGTTACCCACAAAGGGAAGCCCATCAGACTAACAGCTGATCTCTCTCAGCAGAAACTCTACAAGCCAGAAGAGAGTGGGGGCCGATATTCAACATTCTTAAAGAAGAATTTTCAACCCAGAATTTCATATCCAGCCAAACTAAGCTTCATAAGTGAAGGAGAAATAAAATACTTTACAGACAAGCAAATGCTGAGAGATTTTGTCACCACCAGGCCTGCCCTAAAAGAGCCCCTGAAGGAAGCACTAAACATGGAAAGGAACAACTGGTAGCAGCCACTGCAAAATCATGCCAAATTGTAAAGACCATCGAGGCTAGGAAGAAACTGCATCAATTAACGAGCAAAATAACCAGCTAACATCATAATGACAGGATCAAATTCACACATCAGAATATTAACCTTAAATGTAAATGGACTAAATGCTCCAATTAAAAGACACAGACTGGCAAATTGGATAAAGAGTCAAGACCCATCAGTGTGCTGTATTCAGGAAACCCATCTCACACGCAGAGACACACATAGGCTGAAAATAAAAGGATGGAGGAAGATCTACCAAGCAAATGGAAAACAGAAAAAGGCAGGGGTTGCAATCCTAGTCTCTGATAAAACAGACTTTAAACCAACAAAGATCAAAAGAGACAAAGAAGGTCATTACATAATGGTAAAGAGATCAATTCAACAAGAAGAGCTAACTATCCTAAAAATACCTGCACCCAATACAGGAGCACCCAGATTCATAAAGCAACTCCTGAGTGACCTACAAAGAGACTTAGACTCCCACACAATAATAATGGGAGACTTTAACACCCCACAGTCAACATTAGACAGATCAATGAGACAGAAAGTTAACAAGGATACCCAGAAATTGAACTCAGCTCTGCACCAAGTGGACCTAATAGACATCTACAGAACTCTCCACCCCAAATCAACAGAATATACATTTTTTTCAGCACCACACCACACCTATTCCAAAATTGACCACATAGTTGGAAGTAAAGCTCTCCTCAGCAAATGTAAAAGAATAGAAATTATAACAAACTGTCTCTCAGACCACAGTGCAATCAAACTAGAACTCAGGATTAAGAAACTCACTCAAAACCGCTCAACTACATGGAAACTGAACAACCTGCTCCTGAATGACTACTGGGTACATAACGAAATGAAGGCAGAAATAAAGATGTTCTTTGAAACCAACGAGAACAAAGACACAACATACCAGAATCTCTGGGACACATTCGAAGCAGTGTGTAGAGGGAAATTTATAGCACTAAATGCCCACAAGAGAAAGCAGGAACGATCCAAAATTGACACCCTAACATCACAATTAAAAGAACTAGAAAAGCAAGAGCAAACACATTCAAAAGCTAGCAGAAGGCTAGAAATAACTAAAATCAGAGTAGAACTGAAGGAAATAGAGACACAAAAAACCCTTCAAAAATTAATGAATCCAGGAGCTGGTTTTTTGAAAAGATCAACAAAATTGATAGACCGCTAGCAAGAATAATAAAGAAGAAAAGACAGAAGAATCAAATAGATGCAATAAAAAATGATAAAGGGGATATCACCACCGATCCCACAGAAATACAAACTACTATCAGAGAATACTGCAAACACCTCTATGCAAATAAACTAGAAAATCTAGAAGAAATGGATAAATTCCTCGACACATACACCCTCCCAAGACTAAACCAGGAAGAAGTTGAATCTCTGAATAGACCAATAAGACGCTCTGAAATTGTGGCAATAATCAATAGCTTACCAACCAAAGAGTCCAGGACCAGATGGATTCACAGCCGAATTCTACCAGAGGTACAAGGAGGAACTGGTACCATTCCTTCTGAAACTATTCCTATCAATAGAAAAAGAAGGAATCCTCCCTAACTCATTTTATGAGGCCAGCATCATCCTGATACCAAAGCCTGGCAGAGACACAACCAAAAAAGAGAATTTTCGAGCAATATCCTTGATGAACATTGATGCAAAAATCCTCAATAAAATACTGGCAAACTCAATCCAGCAGCACATCAAAAAGCTTATCCACCATGATCAAGTGGGCTTCATCCCTGGGATGCAAGGCTGGTTCAACATACACAAATCAATAAATGTAATCCAGCATATAAACAGAACCAAAGACAAAAACCACATGATTATCTCAATGGATGCAGAAAAGGCCTTTGGCAAAATTCAACAACCCTTCATGGTAAAAACTCTCAATAAATTTGGTATTGATGGGACATATTTCATAATAATAAGAGCTATCTATGACAAACCCACAGCCAATATCATACTGAATGGGCAAAAACTGGAAGCATTCCCTTTGAAAACTGGCACAAGACAGGGATGCCCTCTCTCACCACTCCTATTCAACATAGTGTTGGAAGTTCTGGCCAGGGCAATTAGGCAGGAGAAGGAAATAAAGGGTATCTAATTAGGAAAAGAGGAAGTCAAATTGTCCCTGTTTGCAGATGACATGATTGTATATCTAGAAAACCCCATTGTCTCAGCCCAAAATCTCCTTAAGCTGATAAGCAACTTCAGCAAAGTCTCACGATACAAAATCAATGTACAAAAATCACAAGCATTCTTATACACCAATAACAGACAAACAGAGAGCCAAATCATGAGTGAACTCCCATTCACAATTGCTTCAAAGAGAATAAAATACCTAGGAATCCAACTTACAAGGGATGTGAAGGACCTCTTCAAGAAGAACTACAAACCACTGCTCAATGAAATAAAAGAGGATACAAACAAATGGAAGAACATTCCATGCTCATGGGTAGGAAGAATCAATATCGTGAAAATGGCCATACTGCCCAAGGTAATTTATAGATTCAATGCCATCCCTATCAAGCTACCAATGACTTTCTTCATAGAATTGGAAAAAACTACTTTAAAGTTCATATGGAACCAAAAAAGAGCCCACATCACCAAGTCAATCCTAACCCAAAAGAGCAAAGCTGGAGGCATCATGCTACCTGACTTCAAACTATACTACAAGGCTACAGTAACCAAAACAACATGGTACTGGTACCAAAACAGAGATATAGATCAATGGAAAAGAACAGTGCCCTCGGAAGTAACACTGCATATCTACAACTATCTGATCTTTGACAAACCTGAGAAAAACAAGCAATGGGGAAAGGATTCCCTATTTAATAAATGGTGCTGGGAAAACTGGCTAGCCATATGTAGAAAGCTGAAACTGGATCCCTTCCTTACACCTTATACAAAAATTAATTCAAGATGGATTAAAGACTTACATGTTAGACCTAAAACCATAAAAACTCTAGAAGAAAACCTAGGCATTACCATTCAGGACACAGGCATGGGCAAGGACTTCATGTCTAAAACACCAAAAGCAATGGCAACAAAAGCCAAAATTGACGAATGGGATCTAATTAAACTAAAGAGCTTCTGCACAGCAAAAGAAACTACCATCAGAGTGAACAGGCAACCTACAACACGGGAGAAAATTTTTGCAACCTACTCATCTGACAAAGGGCTGATATCCAGAATCTACAATGAACTCAAACAAATTTACAAGAAAAAAACAAACAACCCTATCCAAAAGTGGGCAAAGGACATGAACAGACACTTCTCAAAAGAACACATTTATGCAGCCAAAAGGCACATGCAAAAATGCTCATCATCACTGGCCTTCAGAGAAATGCAAATCAAAACCACAATGAGATACCATCTCACACCAGTTAGAATGGCCATCATTAAAAAGTCAGGAAACAACAGGCACTGGAGAGGATGTGGAGAAATAGGAACACTTTTACACTGTTGGTGGGACTGTAAACTAGTTCAACCGTTGTGGAAGTCAGTGTGGCGATTCCTCAGGGATCTAGAACTAGAAATTCCATTTGACCCAGCCATCCCATTACTGGGTATATACCCAAAGGACTATAAGTCATGCTGCTATAAAGACACATGCACACATATGTTTATTGTGACACTATTCACAATAGCAAAGACTTGGAACCAACCCAATTGTCCAACAACGATAGACTGGATTAAGAAAATGTGGCACATATACACCATGGAATACTATGTGGCCATAAAAAATGATGAGTTCATGTCCTTTGTAGGGACATGGATGAAACTGGAAATCATCATTCTCAGTAAACTATCGCAAGGACAAAAAACCAAACACCGCATGTTCTCACTCATAGGTGGGAATTGAACAATGAGAACACATGGACACAGGAAGGGGAACATCACACTCCGGGGACTGTTGTTGGGTGAGGGAGCGGGGAGGGATAGCATTAGGAGATACACCTAATGCTAAATGACGAGTTAATGGGTGCAGCACACCAACATGGCACATGGATACATATGTAACAAACCTGCACATTGTGGACGTACCCTAAAATTTAAAGTACAATAATAAAAAAAAAAAGAATTTTTGGAATGCTGCCTAATATATTACACATGTGGAACTTCACAATACACATTACCTATCAGTATCTTATCAAAGGCACTGAAAAGTCCTGCAGGAAAAAAATAAAAATAAAAATCTCAAGAGTGTTAATCTAGTTTCCCTGAATTTTTTTTTTTCATAGAACTTCTTTCTGCATTACACTTAGCCTGTGGAATGCTTGATAAAACCCTTGGGAATGAAATCTTTGGTTTTATGGCAACGGGAAGCTTCTAGAACTTTTGAGGTAGCAGAGGGATAAAACCTAGGCTGATCTTCATGGAAATGTTCAGCAGGTTCCAGATGATTGAAAAAGAAGATACAGGGCCCAAAGGGAGCAGCTAGGAGAATGTTCTAGCAGTTGGTGAAGAGGAAAGAGTGGTGTTAAGGAGTGCAAACTATGATGGTGGAGAGTAGGGATGGCTGTGATACTGCAAGGATAATGTCACCAAGACTTGATAAATAAGGGGGCAAGTGAAGCTTGAAGAAAAGGATAGAGCTAGCTTATATATTTGGCACCTGGGTGTTCAGTGGTGCTTTGAAATGGGGAATGCTAGAGGAGGAGCAGGTGTGGGGTCCAGGAGGAGGGTGATCAGGGGTTGAGTTTAAGGAGTTAGTGGAAGATCCAGTAAGCAGCTGGATGTGCAAAACTGTAACACACAATTCTTCTGAAACCGAGTGAACCTATCACTTGTTAGGAAGGGGGCTATTGGCCTTATTGGGCTAAATCTTGATCTGATCATCATGTTGACACCATAAAGGGATGAGATAGGATTGGAGTCTTACTTACAGGAGATAGGCACCACAATGGAAGATTCTATCCATCAGAGAGAAAATTGCATCTTGCTAAATGAGCACTTGACAGAGCACAGGAAGGGAATTCTTGTGTTTCTGAAATTCATTCTCTTCTCTCTGGACTTCCAAGAGCACAAACATTGAGTTGTGGGCTCTTGGGCAGTGTGATTTCAAAGGTGCTCAGCTCACAGGGGCACATCCAGTGCTGGTGTGGAGGCACCCTGCAAACTCCAGACATCAAGTCCTCGCTTCTAAGTCAGGCGATCTGATTTTCAACTTCTACATGATCCTCTGATTTTATTTCTCTTTTGTTATTCCTAAGTCCTTAATCAATCTGAGTTGAAGGTTCCAGCTCTATTTCCATTGTGCCACAAAATTAAGAGGAGGGTCCTTTGTCCACATTCCAGCCAGTGAGTTTATGGGGTGAGAGCATCCCCTGAGGCCAGTGCACAGTTGGCAGCGGGAGGTGGTGAGCAGCCTCTTCAAGGAGGGTAGGTATCAGTGTCACCCTGTGAGGTCCAGTCACTCCTTCTCACGTGGGCGTTCCTTCTCTTTTCGCCCTTGGAAGTTGTAGGATTTATTAAGGAAGAATCTGATGTTCCTTACGAATGCATGGTTCTATTCCTCTGGTCATTAACTATCTTTATGCTGTAATCGATTGACATCTCTAGGTGAGGAGAAAAGACCCTAAGGGTTTCTCCCATCCTGTTCACAAAACCACTAAGATGCCCTTGTCTTGCCTGCTTCATGAGACAAATGATATGCACTGGGAGGATGGATGATTGAGGTTTTCATTCATACCCGGTGTAAAGCTGTTTTGTGGCAGGAAGAAAGGTTACTGTCACACCATTAAAACAGAGAGAGGCAAACCTTTACAGCCAAGCCGTGCCTCACATGCCCTCAGTCACTGCATAAAGATGAAGATGCAGCCACGCAAGATGGCAGGAAACCCTGGGAAGCACCGCTAAGCTACAGTCTGAGGGGAAGTGGCTTTGTTACAACGCAAGATCAATGGGATTGATCTGAAGATGAGCTATCAGGTTGCCAGTGGGCCCTGTTCTTAGGATCAGAAGAATCTGGCTGAGCCTTGGGGCTTTCTGGTAATTCTGAGTCTAAATCTAGTTGCATCTTTCCAGAGCTTTTCATCCCCTTCCTCACTCCCCACCATGAAAATACACAGTGGAATACATAGTTCATTCGAATCATATTGCTGTTAGTAACACCTGAAAGCATCTACTCCCTAGTGCTCTATTTTACCAAGAAAAAATTTGTCTGAGACTGGGAACTGGTTTTGGTGGATCATACATGTTGTTTGTAGCAGAGCCAGGTGTCCCGGCTTCCTGGTGAGTGTTAATCATGACATATGTCCCTCTTCAATTGAATATAAGCACAGGGATTGAATGTCTACCAAATGCCGGGGAGCATACTGTGTCCTGGTGAAACAAACATGGAAATTAAATGTTTGCTAGAGGCACAAACACTGCACTGGAGAAACTGGGTGTTTTAACCTGGCCTTAAATGATAGGACAGTCCCTGCTCCAGAACATAACATCTCATGAAAGAAGGGGTTTTGCATTTTTGATCCACTGTTGCATCCTCAGGACCTGACACAGGGCCCAGTACATAGTAATTGATGCACAAATATGTTGTGAATGAATGATGATTAGAGGCTTGTACAGGATTGGCAGGGTGCGATGGCTCATGCCTGTAATCCTAGCACTTTGGGAGGCTAAGGCGGGTGGATCACCTGAAGTCAGGAGTTTGAGACCAGCCTGGCCAACATGGTGAAACCCCGACTCTACTAAAAATACAAAAATTAGCTGGGTGTGGTGGCATGCACCTGTAATCCCAGCTACTCAGGAGGCTGAGACAGGAGAATCACTTGAACCTGGGAGGTGGAGGTTGCAGTGAGCCAAGACCACGCCATTGCACTCTAGCCTGGCTGACAAGAGGGAAACTCCATCTCACAAAAAGATGCTATATTCTCATCACATTCAAAGTGATTCATTTTGCCACCAAAGTCACATAGATTCAGAGAAAGTTCAAGAGAGTGTTGTCATGAGATGGATTTTGGAAGATAAGAAGTTCTCAAAGAAACACAGAGGGAAGTAGATTTTAGGTAAAGGGAAACAGCACCATCTGAGGTATGGAGGCTTGAATGCATACCAAGGACCTGAAAAGGAGGTGGTCTTAGCCCTGTGTATAATCAGAGCCCACCCCTGTGTAGTCTGACATGGTAGAGGAAGAGACCAGAGCTGTAGGAAGATACCAGGGGCCCAATCATGAAGATTGTCCCAGCCTCACAAAGGAAATTTTATTTTTTGGCAATGGGAAACCCAGAAGGAGACTTCTTGCTATAGTTAACCACTTCTGACCTGTGGAGAAGGAGAGAAACAAAAATACATCCTTGCTGGTGGCTATGACGTTTGCTGTCTCTGAGACTGTGAATGTTCCAGATGAGATCTTCAAACGAGTGAAGACTAAAATGTCTCAGCGCACTCGTGGCAGATGTAGTCTGCTCTGTTGCCTCTGGTCCAATCTGGTCCCTTGGAATCCAAATAGTCCCATATTCCTGCAGTGTTTGCAGGAAGCTTAGCAAGCTCACTTCCATTAAACGCCAGATTTCAGGGAAGGGCTGGGGGAAAGGTGTGAGATGTGGGTTCCAATGATCTTTGCAGTAAGTAGGGAGAAGAGTGTGTTGCAGAAAAGAAAGGGAAATGAATATTCTTAAAAAGTTAAGTAGATCTGTTTGGAGCAGGCTTATATGGGGGAGGTATCAGTGTTGGAGTTAAATGAGCATGGATTTAAATTTAGACTTTATCACTTAATACCTAAATGATTAAGGTTTTTGCTTAACCTCTCTGAACTCAAATTCCTCATCTAAAAATACGGATAGTAGAACCTATCATATAGGGTCATTGTGAAAAAGAAATGAGATGCTTGTGGAAATGCTGGCTAGTAGGTCTTGCTCTTCTTCCAATAACAGGGTTGATTCTGCAGAGCATTCACAGAGGGAAAGCTGGCATTCTTGACTCTGAAAGGGACGAATTTTCAAGAAGGGAAGGAATTGACCATAGGGTGAGGCTGTCAATAGCCGAGGAGTGAGGAAGGACTAGATGCAGGTCAGTGGGTAATCAGGAGAGGGTGTGCACACCATCCCACTGGTGCAGTGGAAGGATGGTTTGGGGCTGGAAGACCTAGGGGCCTGGGAGTGTGCTAAGAATTTTGACATTGGGAGCTGCAAACAAAAAATGAGGAAGGGAGTTTTTGAGTGAAGGGTATTCTAGTTTGACCACAGTGTAAAATATGTTGGGAGTGAAGTGGGTTGAGGAAGAGAGGCAGAGTAGTAAGCTATAAAACTTTAGAGAAATTAGGGAAAATTTTGGAAACCCTAGGGTCTTGAGACAAGAGATACAGACTTTACGGAAGTCTAGAAAACTCCCAGCCAAGAAGAAAGAGGAATGGCACCTCCACCCACCCTTCTTTTTTTCCTTCCTCCAGCATTGGGACTTTTCAACCTTCTTGGTACCTAGGGTTCAAGTCCTCACCAGAGGATCCCTGTGAGACTTCAGCATTGGGTCTTCCCTGGATGAAGGAGGCTGACTGTGGGGCAGGGAGTGTGGAGAGCACATTCTCCCTCTACCACTTTCTCTTTCATGACAACGGACAGATCTCCCCCCGTTCCCTGCCAGTTCCCTCCCCTTAGTTACGCATGCACACTTCCCTGGGCTGGACCACCTGTGCCCCAGCATCAGCGTGTTGGGAGTGGGCACCCTGTCATCTCCTCGTGTCCCTTGAAAGCAGTTTCTCTTGTGCCCCATTCTGAGGGTCTGGCCTGTGTTGTCGACCAGATCTTGCCTTGCAGAAGGCTGGGCCAGATTCCCAGTGAAAAACCAATGCTGACATTTAATTTGAAAGCCAAGATGCTACTTAGTAAAAGTTTGTAAAGTTACATCTCAGCTGTTCTTGCAGATAGAACCTACTTCCAAAAAGGAATGGGGTTCTATGAGTTTGAAATACTTTTCTGATGACATTTTAACAGTTGGGGGACACATAAATATTGAGATGCCATTCTACCTGAGTCAAAGTGTGTTAAGATAGAAGTCCCAATGGTTCTATTACAGATGGGGGTACAAGGATCAAATAAAGGGACAGAATCATTTATTCAACAAATATTAAGTGCATTGAATGGAATGCTGGGGGTTCAAAGATTAATAAGACACAGGAGTAAAGATTGCACATGAAAAATATTGCACCATTTCTCTGCTTAAGATCCTTTACAACCTTCTGCTATATTTCAAATAATCTCCTAAATATAGTTGGTAAGACCCTGTATGATCTGGCCCCTGCTTGTGGCTCCATATTTAACTCATACTTGTTGTGCTTCTTGACTACCCAGTTCCTATAAGAAGTTCAGACATGACAAGCCCTTTCTGGCCTCAGGGCCTTCTCACAAGCTGCTCTTTCTTATTGAAACCCCCTTCCTTCATGCAACTGGATGCTATTTATCCCTCATATCCTAGTTAAAAAGTTACCTCCCTAAAAGGCCTCCTAGAACGATTCTTGCTACTATCCATCATCATTATTCTTTATTGGAGCAACTAGTTTCTTCCTTCTGTAGCACAGATAATACTTTAAAATCATCTATTTATTTATTGACTTGTACAACACCTTCCCCTCTCCTGGGTTGAAAGCCCCCTGAGAACAGGCACCATGCAAGTTTTTTCTGTTGATGTGTGTGGACCCTACACCTCACACATGCTACACACAGCGATGTTGAGTACATATTTATTGAATGAATTCATGCGTACACGAACACATTTGTCAATGGAGGCTCAGACAATCCTCCCACTCCCCATACGACTACTGGGGAGCCCAGCATTCCAGTACTGAAGCCATTCCTGATAACACATTATAGTATACCGTAACAGTTTTAGCTGAGCAGAGCCCGGAGCACTCTGGTCCTGACCAGGGTGGGATATGCGGGACTATTTCAGAAATTAGACAAGGCTCTTCATAAAAGCTCCAATTTGATCTGGTTTTGGAGGATGAGGAGTTTTCCAGGACTCTGTAGAACAGGGCATTTCAGGGTGTGGTGGCTAATGCTTGTAATCCCAGCACTTTGGGAGGCCGAGGTGGGTGCATCACGAGGTCAGGAGATCGAGACCATCCTGGCTAACACAGTGAAACCCTGTCTTTACTAAAAATACAAAAAAGCTGGGCGTGGTGGCATGTGCCTGTGGTCCCACCTACTTGGGAGGCTCAGGCAGGAGAATCGCTTGAACCCAGGAGGCGGAGGTTGCAGTGAACCAAGATCACGCCATTGCACTCCAGCTTGGCGACAGAGCGAGACTGCATCTCAAAAAAAAACCACAACACAAAACAAACAAAAAAACAGGGCATTTCAGGCAGCAAAAGTAAACAACATGCCAGATTAGATAACACACAAACGCTATTTTAGTATAAGTATGTCCCATGCAGTTTTTGCGTCACACTTATGCTAAGCTGTACTTTTTGTTTGTCTCAAATTCCATATTTAACCGAGCACTGTATTTATTTGGTAACATTACATGTATACCAGTGTGAACCAGCAACAGCACAGCATGCTTTGGCTTTGGGAAAGCTCAGGGGTGTATGGAATTCACAGGGCCTTGGGGGGAATCGGATGTCAAATTCCAAGGCTGGAGAACATTATCATGTGTAAGTAAGTCCCTAAGCACTGCGCCATGGAGCATGGCTTTCCTTCTGTGAGCAACGGTTTCTAAGCGGGAGAGTAACCAGATCAGATTTTCTCAAACATCTGAGCACAAACACCTACCTTCTTCCACCACAGAGAAAGCATCCCTTCTAGATTGGCACTGGTGATGTAAACTCCTTGGTAGGCAGGGGACATGCCTTGTCTTTGGTCTGACTGTATTATTTGTGGGAATAGATTTGTGTTTAAATTCTGTGTGATCTGGGTAAGTTGCTTCCCCTCACTGGGTGTTGGCCATCCCACCTCTAAAATGAAAGGGTTGCCCGGATGTCTTCAAGGTTCTGTTTCATTTAAACAGCTTTGAGGTCTTGCCTGGAGATCCTGTAAAACATTCTAGGGAACTGTCACGAGGCAAGGACTCTAGTGCCCACTCTGGATGATTTTTGCCCATGTAGCATTTCTGCCTCCTTCCTTAGACACTGTCTTAGGATGGGTTCTTTAAAAGCAGAGCCTGAGGCAGGGATGTTTCCTTTGCAAGTGATTTATTGGGAGAGTGTTTGTTTGTTTGTTTGTTTGTTTTTAATGGAGTTTTGCTCTTGTTGCCCAGGCTGGAGTGCAATGGTGTAACCTCAGCTCACCACAACCTCCGCCTCCCAGGTTCAAGTGATTCTCCTGCCTTAGCCTCCTGAATAGCTGGGATTACAGGCATGCAACACCACACCCAGCTAATTTTGTATTTTTAGTAGAGACGAGGTTTCTCCATGTTGGTCCGGCTGGTCTCAAACTCCCGACCTCAGGTGATACACCCACCTTGGCCTCCCAAAGTGCTGGGATTACAGGCATGAGCCACCGCGCCCGGCCTTATTTTTTTCCTTAAAAAAAAAAAAGAGAGAGAGAGAGACTAAAGGGAGTAGAATACAGCAAAAGAAAATAAGCTAAGGCAGGATGTTCTCTCAGCTGGAGACTTGTGTTAATCTGATCTCACAGGGAGCTCTAGACTAGGAAGGATGCCAGAGAGTCGCTCCAGCATGAAGCAGGGGGCCTGAGGTTTTGTACCCACATGTCAGTCACTCATGGGCTGCCTCCTTCCCTGGGAGCATTGTTCCTGGCTGAGCCTCATCTGTAGAATGGACCAGCACAGGTTCCAGGGTATAGAGGTGCAGACAATGTCTTGCTATCCTGGGGAAGTTGGGATTGGCAAGGCTCAGTATTGTCACAGCTCATGATGGGCTCCATTGAAGCTGGAGGGATCAATAGAGAAGGCATGAAATTGGGGTCCCCTCTGTAGGAGGAAGGAGGGGGACTAGGCCTTGGAGGCTCTGGCCTTGAAAAAATAACCCACTCAGTGGTAATAACTAGGCATAGTGAGCTCTGGCCTTGAAAAAATAACCCACTCAGTGGTAATAATGGCACACACTCTGCATGGTTAGTTACTATGAAGATTAACGGGAGAATGTATGTAAGGTGCTGAACATACATTCTCCTGATCTTCTTTCTAACATCAGTCACTCACACCTTAGTAAGAAGTTTAGAGCACATTGTCCTAATATCTTAACAGACTCCATTTTTTTTCTGATCGAGAAATGAAGGTATATTTTCTTATTAAATGAAGCAGAGATATCTGCAATCAGCCTGGGGTACTTAGAAGAGGGATTCAAGGTCTTCCCAGGGCTTACAAAATTTACCCCAAAAGCACTTGCCATTGCTCTAACTCTAGTGATTTCTATGCTTCTTCAGACAGTGTTATGGAAGGCTTAAGGGAGTGGGGCAGACCTGGGTGGAACTTGTTCTCGGCATATTGCCTGAGGAAAACCACACGCAGATGGGCTTGTGCTGATTTGAGGAAACAGAAGGAAAATAATTCATGGTTTCAAAACTTGACATTTTTTAGCTTCCCACCAGATATGTCATGTGTACTATATTTGCTGCACTTCTTGGCCTGACTTTCCTAGCTTAAGATTCAGGAATTATACTTGCCATTTCCTCCCAACATGGGTGAGAGAAGCAGGCAAGGAGGGAGGGCACTGTGGGCTGGAGACAGAGGAGAAAGAGGGTGGGCTTTGGAGCCATTCAGGCCAAGGTCCAAATGCTGGCCCCGAAGTCAAGTTGTGCATTATTGAATCATGCAATATTGCATGATTGTGCTCAGGGCTCCATTCTCTGAGCCTGACTCCCCCGTCTGTGAGATGGGAATACTTCCTAGTTCCCAGGCATGATGCAAGGATCAAAGGGGCATCAAATCTACATAGTGCTCATATCTGGCTGCACACACAGCAGGTCATCCTGTACCATGATAACAACATATCTATTTCTACAGCTCTCATGGAGTTATTATCTTCCCTACAAAACCTGTTAGAATCTCACAACAGCAAACATTAGAGGCAGAATTCTGACTCATCAGCTGTTTCACTCTGAAGTGGGGGGCACTTACCACTATACTCTTCTGCCTCCTGAATCTGTTCCCTTCTTTTCTCCCCAACAAGCTTTGTGGAGCAGTTTCTCATGAATCGACTTCCTAAGGAGAGAAGTCCCAGGGTGAGAGATGGAGGTGGTCTCTAAAAACGGTCTCATGGAAAGTGAATTCGACCTCTGTCAGCCCTGCCAGGTCAATGTTTCTATCAGTGATAACGAGAAGGACCCAGAAGGTGCAAGCTTTGCCTACGAGTGGCACATCTGGACAGTATGATGGCATACCCCGTGCTAGAACCATGTGCTAGAGAGAGAAGGAGGACAGATGTGGGCCATCCACACCTGTGTGACACTGCAGAGTCTGGTGGGGAGAGGGAGGAAAGGAGGCTTGGTTGGAACAAGGGCCTGGCTATGACTGGGTGCCAGGTTTGTGTCCTAAGGCAGAAAATCTGCTGTCCATGGGAGAGAGTGGCTATATCCAGCCAGCATCCATACACAGAGGGGGTTAGTGCCAGGGGATTTGAGACAGTGTCATCACAGCCTCAGGTGAACCTTGGCATTACTGCTCCATCACGGTTCTCTGCACCCCAGACAGTTCCAGGACATTGGGGTGCAGAGAACATCTTGCTCTCCATCAGGGAGGTGGGATTCACAGGCTTAGTGTTGCCAGAGCTCATGATGGGCGCCATCGAAGCTGGAGAGATCAACAGAGAAGGCATGAGATTGGGGCCCCCATTATAGGAGGAGGGAGAGGGCTAGAGCTCAGAGGTTCACTCCAGGTACAGTGAGCTCTGGCCTTAAAGAAATAATGCACTCAGTGGTTTGTGGGAGATGAAATCTGTCTGCTCTACACTCTGATTTCTGTAATCGTCTATATTTCGCTCAGAAGGGCTCGGGGTGACTGGGCTGCTGCTGTGCCTCTGAGCCCTGTCCTGCCTCCTCAGCCCTTTCCTTGTTCTCATTTTGTAGTATTCTCCTATTCCCTCAAGAACAGGCCCACCTCAGTGCACACTGGGCTCCCTGGCTCTCTTTCCGGAGCCTTCTCAGGTGAAGAGGAGGCTGCACCCCATCTCCCTCTCCACGATCTTCTGCTACTACCACAATCTTTACTGCATCCCTGAGGGAATGACCCTCATGGGGAGAATCCCCCTTCCCCAGCCCTCTCCAGGACCTCACCTCCTCCTCCAGTCCTCCCATGTCACACATTGCCTGTGTCTATGTCTGGGGATGGTGCCAGTGACCCAGAACTGTCAGCTCCTTCTTTCATGCTCACTTAGAGGGCATTACAGGCATCTTGTGCAGAGAGGTTCCACTTAGAGAAAGCATCTGAGCAGTATCTGGTCTGGGCCCTCCTGCCTTTCATTGACCCAGAGAAAGGGTATCCGGGTGTCTCTCTTTAGTGTCTATGCAAGGGATTTTGTGTGCAGTTTGTCTCTCTTTCTGAGAAGGGCCCAGTGATGCTCGTCTCAGTTACCTACTGCCCAATACAGGGCTTAGCAGAGACTAAAACAGAGCCTTGGACTCTGAGTGTGCACTGGGCTGAGCCCCAGAAGCAACTGCAGGCTCTGTCCAGGACTGCTGGAGCTGGTCTCAGACCCTTTCTCCTATTCAGAATTCTGGTCACCCAATGTCCTTGTGACCACCAGTCCCCAGAGTAGCCTGGGTCTGCAAGAAAAGCCTCCATCTCTTGCTCCACATGCCTCTGTGGGCTGTTTCTCATGAGCCCTTTGGCTCCTTGAAAACTGGAACAAAAATATTCTTCCACCCTGGAAGTGCCCCTCAAAACCATATGCTGCACCCCCCACCCCCATCTATCTGGCTGCCTTTCCTGAGCCCGCGTAGCTCTGTTTGGATCTCCAGCCCTCTGTGACTACTTGCTGAGGGTGTGTGTATAGAAGGGAGGTAGGGTCCTATTACATCAGAATACCAGAAACAGCCCCACATTTCTCTCCTGTGGGACATAGTTCCCCTCACCTGCCATCACCACATCACTGCCTTCCATGGCTGAGTGAGCCCCTTCCTGAGACTGCTCTATCCTGTCTCACTCCCCTCCTCTCTTTCTTCCACACCCACTCTCCCTCCCTAGGGGATGACTGGTGTGCAGCCTGGGAACCGACCTGGGATCTCCCTCTGCTCTCCCTACCACGCCTTTGCCCATGCCGTGCTCCCTCTGCTGCGATACTCTCTCCACCCTCCTTTCCTTGCCTAATTCCTGCTCATTTTTCAGCCACTGATCTCAGGTATTTATCATCTTTTGCAGGGAGCCTATTCAGACTCTCCTTCACCTCTATCATTCTCAGCTTGAGCCCCCTCCTCCGTGTCCCTATAACACTCTGTGGTTACCTCTGTATGGTAGGATGACCAGAGCATGGACGACTCTGGCTACACTTAAGCAAAGTCCATAAACATCTCCAGGCCTCGGTTTCTTCATTTGCAAAATGGAGATGACAGTAGAGCCTGCCTCATAGGCTGGGGTGAGGTCTTGGCTAGGTGAGGCGCGTGAATGATGTATGAGCTTGGCATGGTCCCCAGCTCCCAGTGAGCGGGGCTATCTCCACCTGGTATTTTTAGTGTGTATGCAAGGGAGTTTGTGTGCAGTTTGTCTCTCTTTCTGAGAAGGGGCAGTGATGCGCATCTCAATCACCCTACTGCCCAGTACAGGGCTTAGCAGAGACTAAAACAAACAGAGTAAATGACAGAGTAAGGAGAGGCACAGCAGCTCCAGCCATCACTACAAATTAGAGCTCATGATTCATTGGAAGCGGTGAGACAAACAGTTTTATCTTTTGTGATTATGTGGCGGTGTTTGGAATAGTAGCTTAAGGGCCTTCCTTCTTAGTCTGATTCTTAAGCAGATGGATTGATTTATCTTATGGATGTGAGTATGTGAACATGTGTGTATGTGTTGGGGGGTTCCCTGGACTCATAGCACTGATAGAAAACCCCTGTCTTGCCAGCATGTAACAGACAGAGACATATCCCAGAGGGGTTCGTTTAGCTCTGGGTCAGCTGCGGTGGGGACCTGAGTATCTGCCACAATTCTCATCCGAGTGACTGCGGCTTGAGAGTAAATGCCAGGGCTGCTGCCTGGGTCCCAGGGTATCTCCGACCTGGAGATTGATGATGGGTTTTGTTATATTTCTGAATAATTAAAGAGCAAGTTCCATTTGTGAAGACTTGCTCTGAGCTATCACAATGTATTAGTGGTCAAATAAGCTGCATGTATGTGATTTTAAAAGGAGAACAAGAAACCTGCAGCTGAGAAGACAGAATTTAGTGTTATAAATAATCATGTTCCACACATGGTGGCTGTATCATAAGAAATGCCATATATTGAAGAACCACTCTCTTTCAGGTCCATTTGCATATACACACCATTTCAGTTCTTCAGCACGGTCAGTCTGGAAAGATCTGGAATAGGGGGTGAGCAGATGGGGGCTGATGTACTTCTTGGGATCAGGCATTTTTCTCAGCCATAGAATTATTCAGACCAGAGCTCTCAGTAGACACTGAAAGGGTGACCCCGTGGGCAGACAAGTCCTCTCTTCCTCTCTCTCACTCTCTGAGTCTCAAACTTTTATTACTTTTGTTTGTTTTTCCATAAAATGGAGTTCAATGTGTCAGACTTGCCCATATTATGGGGTTGTGATGGTGGTCAGAATTGGCAATGCATATACCGTAAAAAATATTTTGGTTGAGATAAGGAGGTGATACAGTTTGGCTCCGTGTCCCCACCCAAATCTCATGTCAAATTGTAATCCCCATGTGTTGGGGGAGAGACCTGGTGGGAAGTGATTGGATCATGGAGGTGGTTTCTAATGGTTTAGCACCATCCTTCGAGTGCTGGCTCATGAAAGAATTCTCACGAGATCTGACTGTTTAAAAGCATGTAGCATGTTCCTCTTCACTCTCTTTCTCTCCTGTCACCATGTGAAAAAAGGTGCTTGCTTTCCCTTCACCTTTTCCATGATTGTAAGGTTCCTGAAGCCCCCCAAGTCATGCTTCCTGTTAAGCCTACAGAACTGTGAGTCAATCAAACCTCTTTTCTTCATAAGTTACTCAGTCTCAGGTAGTTCTTTACAGCAGTGTGAGAACAGACCAATACAAGAGGTATCGCTTGTATTAGGAGATGTGGGGTTTGCCTCTGTGTGATCCTACGCATTTCCTCCCTTATAACTTGGTGAACTTGGCAATAGGTCGTTTCCTGTAAACCTACCTTGTAAAAGGATGATTTTTAAGAGCTGGAGTAAATCAGAGCCAGAGGCCTGTAGGGTGATTGCTGGGGCTTCTGAGAACCAAACTAGAATGTCTCCTTTTGCTGCTCCCAAAATATGTAAATGCAGGCAGGAACTAGAAGTCACTGAGGACTCAGAAGTAGTGTTTATTTACAGAGAAAAGATAATAAATTATGCCTAGCAAACTATCTTTGGAATATAATTACAGGTAATCCAAAAGAACAAAACTAGCCCAACCTCAAGGGAATGAATAATCCCTAATGCCATGACAGAGAGAGACAGATGTTAGCCATCGTTTACAGAACTTGCATGGAAAATTATTACAATAGATAAAAGTCATATGCTGAGGATATCTGAATTTGCTCAAATGAATATTCTTTGGTTTCAAACAGTCATTGATAGATACATAGGTAGATAAGGATCGAATGAACTGGTTTTTCTTAGCTGTCGATTTTTCTTTCGATCAAAGAAACGTTCATATATTTTTTAAAAACATAGGAAGGACCTTGTATTCAGAATTGAAGGGTTTGTAATAGAATTCCAGTGGAGCAATTCCTTCAAGCACCTTGAAGCCTCTGGGTATGTGTGTGTGTCTGCCTACACACTGTATGTATTTCTTGTAAAATAAAGGATTTGGTCCAGATTCATGCGTAATGCCTATCCCAGCTTCAACAGCCTAAAGCCTATTCATAACAGAGAAGTTTAGCTGGAAAATTCTCAATGTCTGGACCAGTGTCATGAAGTGGCTAATGGAGCAGCCATCATACATTTTAATTATAGCAAGAAAGCAACTTTTTGATCAAATGAGTGAGTGCAAACATTTGGCAACTTCCTGCATGAGTGCAAATGAAAAGCGATTATATTAGAGCTGTTATTTTTTCCTCAAGAATGACTTCCTTTCTGTGGCAATAGGAAGCTTTCAGGAAATTATTCTTTCTGGCACTGCTGGTGTTTAAGCACCAGAATGAACCTGCATTCAATAATTTAAAGTAACTTTGTTTTCCAAGTTAATTAATTGAATGATTCTTGATGTTTGACAATGAAATGTAACATGGGAACAGCATGAGGCAGTTTCTCCCTTTCATTTAAAAAAAAAGAGTCTTGTCTACTCCATTTCATATTAGGGCCACCATCATTATCCAGAATGAAGGGTGAGTGGGGAGAGGCTTGATGAGTCAGACTCTTTCCAGAGACATAAAATAATCCAGACCAGTATTTCTCAAATTTTTGCATGCATGTAAAGACTCTGGGGGCTCTTTGTACAATGCAGAATATGATCCAGTAGATCTGGTATCAGATCTGAGATCTCTCAGGTAAAACCTATGATGCTAGTCCATAAACCCCACTTTAAGATCTCTATCGCTGTCTCTGTATCTATAGCTGTACAGCTGGGGCTGGGATAAGATATCTGCCTGAACCCTCTGCCCTGTGCTTTAATTAAGGTGGAGATTCTCAGAGTAAATAGATCTGTCCACCACAGCTGTGGCTGAAATCAGAGGCAGGTCAGGAGGATGTGACACAAGTACCAAAAGTATCAGCTGCACTAGAGCATAGAGGAGCATAAGAAGATTATATCTGGCACCTACAGTGGCCAGACACAGATGTTAACTGCCGGATGCACCAGAAACCCACAGCTCCGATTCAGAGCTAGCCCTGAAACAGACCCAGCTCCTGAAGTTAGACCCAGGAACAGATGTTGAGAAGTAGGCACCATGAGAGCTAGGTACAGACATTTCAAAAATTTTAGCCCAGTGAAGGTTCTCAGATCGGCACCTGGGTATCGATTTTGGTGTCTGCACCCTAGCTGTCACTGAGCTTCTCAGATGTGCACTAGCTTCTCCATGTGAGGTCAACCTGATCAGTCTGGGGGCTGCAGATGGAGCTTGGGCATGAAGGGGGTGGACTCCGCATACTCACACATCCTCATGGAAATGGGTTGCAATAACTCTCACTCCTATACACTGAGCTAACTGGCCAGGCTTTCAAAAACAACCCCAGCTGCATGGCTGCCTTGCTGTTCTCTTAGGCTTTTAAGAGAGCACTCTAAAAACATTTTTTTCTTTACTCACTTATGAACACCTGTTGGCTGAAGGTGTCCCTTTTGGGATCACAGAGAGTTAAAGACAAAAGAAGGGAAGTGGGGTGTGGAATATTGTGTCAGGAAGAGGAGGATTCGCCTGACACAAGGCTGCGTGGCTCACAAGCACTGACAATTCACTCATCAGTTTCAGGACCCATGAAGACAGAGCCACAGATTCCCCTGGTAAGACTATTTTGTTTATAGTTGTGCAACTATAGGGGCTTGGATGATAAAACATCTCTAATAAGCCTAATAGAAGACAATGGCAGCTGTTATTTACCTAGAGGCCAGCTAGGGTAAAAAATGTGTGTGGGTTGGGGATCATTTATGCAACATTTAACTGGGGTCGGGGATGGGAGGGAGCCAGAGTTTGAACCTCAGCGAAGCCTTTCATGTGGGAATGTCATTTTCCAATCATACATAGGATAGCTGTGTTGTTCAGTCCAGGGTAAGCCACATAGTGCAGGAGGAGAGGAAACCAGCACTTACGGAACACTTAGCATATGCTAAGAGCTAATTCCTTCACTTCCACTTATTTTTTTCTAATGTGATACAACAAGCTCAAAAATAGCCATTTTTTTTTTTTTTTTTTTTTTGAGACGGAGTCTCGCTCTGTCACCCAGCCTGGAGTGCAGTGGCGCGATCTTGGCTCACTGCAAGCTCCGCCTCTCGGGTTCACACCATTCTCCTGCCTCAGCCTCCCGAGTAGCGCTGACTACAGGCACCCGCCAACACACCCGGCTAATTTTTTTTGTATTTTTAGTAGAGACGGGGTTTCACCATGTTAGCCAGGATAGTCTCGATCTCCTGACCTCGTGACCTGCCCGCCTTGGCCTCCCAAAGTGCTGGGATTACAGGCGTGAGCCACAGCGCGAGGCCAAAAATAGCCATTTTTTATAATCTCCATTTTATATAAGAAAATGAATGCTTAGTTACTTGAAGAATTATTCTTTCAAAGCCAGAAGTGTGGAACTTTCAAATCTAGGTCTGGCGGGAAATAAGACAAAGAACTTCCTACTTAAGATAATTTTAAAAAATAGTTAATATTATACCATTAAGTTTGTGGATGAAAGATGAAAGTCATTATTTATAAAACTTGCGCCACTATATTTACACTAAATGGGAATTAATTTTGTCTTTATGCTTCCTGGAAAGTGTCTTAGATTGGGGTCCCACAACAAATACTATAGACTAGGGGGCTTAAACAATAGAAATGTATTTTCTCACTGTTCTGGGAACTGGAAAGTCCAAGGTCAAGGCATGGCACGGTTTGGATTCTGGCAAAGGGCTCTCTTCCTGGCTTGGAGATGCGTGCATTCACACTGTATTTGTGCTAATATAGCGCAAGTTATAAGTACAGAGAAAGAGAGAGCTCTGGTGTCTCTTCCTCTTGTTATAAGGACATCACGCCCAATTCTTATGAGGTTATTATTAATCTTAATAACCTCCTAAAAGTACTGTCTTGAAATATAGTCACATCGGGGATTGGGGCTTGAACATAAGAATTTGGAGGGAACACAATTCACTTCATAGCAGAAGTCAAGGACAGAGATGAGAAGTGAAAATATTTGGCCTAACTAATGAGGTCCATAAACTCTAGAAGGTGTTTGACATTTGTCTGGTACTGTCATCTTCAGATTCATGCATCTAGCTCTTCAATAAAACATGTAGGCAAAATTATAGGGTCCCCTTGCCTGTGTCCTCTTATTATAGCCCTTCATTTAAGGGCTTAAACTCTTCATTTAAGGCCTGCCTGAAGTTCTGCCTCTTTCAAGATCCTTCCTTAACTGCTCCAGTCCTTGGGATATCCCCTGTGTTCTACTCTCCAGTCCAAACCCATGCAGCTACCATTGCTCTCTTTGTCTCTTGAGTCTTCTCTCTTTCCTCCTGCTGTTTTCCTTCCTATGTGGCTGGGGGTTTTCTGATGGCAGAGAAAACATCTCATCCTTCTTATGTCTCCATTACGGGGTTCAGTGAAGAGGGATGGCTCACTCACTGTTGGCAAGTTCTGCTTTCTTTCCCCAGTGGAGAAATTGGTATCAGGAAGCAAGTGTAACTTTTGTGTGCATAAAGTGTGAATTAAGTTCTTGATGGAATTTTAATCTTCCAAAGAATCCTATAAGGAAAGCTTGATGAATAAACAAGCCAAGAGGAAAAAAAAGTTCCATTCTCCAAATCACACAGCCAATAGAGTGTGGATCTAGGAGATGGAGAGGGAAATCTATCCCCTGGACTCTTCATCCTATTTGGAGTGTGGCGAGCCCACCCTGAATCCGGGCACTTATGTTTCCTTTTCCTTCTGCCCTGAATCTATCCCTCCTGTCCTTTGCTGTACTCACCAACTCACTCACGAGGTCTTTGCTCAAAGCAATTCCTTCTTAGAGCTCATCCCTGACGACTTGATCTATGGTGGTATTTCCTAGCCACCCACTGTCTCGCCACTCAGTATATATTAATATACTTTTCATAAAAACTTTAAATGATCTGTAATTTTCATTTCAGTTATTTAGTTTTCTTGTTTATTGTCTGGACCTTTTCTAGGATTTAAGTTCCATGAAGTCAGGGATTGTATCTCCTTATTCACTGCAATATCCTCTGTGTTTCAATATATTATTATGTCCTCATAAAATATTACTGGGAGAAAAAAAGATTTGGGGATAATGTTAAATGTGCTTTAGAGAGCAGTGTATCTGAAAATGTGATCTCTGTATGATATCATCATCACCTGGGATCGCCAGCATCACATCACTGTTTAGAAAAGCAAATTCTCATCTCAATAGATGCAGAAAATGCATTTAATAAAATCCAACATCCTTTCATGATAAAAACCCTCAGCCGACTAGGCATTGAAGGAGAATGCCTCAAAATAACAACAGCCATCCATGACAAACTCATCCCAACATAATACTGAATGGGCAAAACTTGGAACCATTCCCCTTGAGAGCTGGAATAGACAAAGATGCCCACTCTCACCACTCCTATTCAACACAGCATTGGAAGTCCTAGCCAGAGCAATCAGGAAAGAGAAAGAAATAAATGGCATCCAAGTAGGAAAAGAAGCAATAAAACTATTTTTCTTTGATGTCAATTTGATTCTATACTTAGAAAATCCTAAAGACTCTGCCAAAAGGCTACTAGAACCAATAAATGATTTTACCAAGGTTTAAGGATGCAAAATTAATGTACAAAAATCAGTAGCATTTCTATACACCAATGACATCCAGGCTGAGAATCAAATTAAGAACACAACCCCATTTACAAAAGCCACAAAGAAAATGAAATACCTAGGAATACAGCTAACCAAGGAGATGAAAGATCTCTACAAGGAGAATTAGAAAACACTACTGAAAGAAACTGGAGATGACACAAATAAATGGAAAAAACATTCCATGCTCATGGACTGGAAGACTCAATATTATTAAAATGGCCATATTGCCTAAATCAATTTACAGATTCAACATCATTCCTATCAAACTGCCAGCATCACTCTTCACAGATTTAGAAAAAAACTACTCTAAAATTTGTATGAAACCAAAAGAGAGCCCAAATAGCCAAATAATCCTAAGCTAAAGAACAAAGCCAGAGATATCACATGCCCTGACTTCAGACTACACTATAAGGTACAGTAACCAAAACAGCATGGTACTGTTAGAAAAACGGACTCATAGACCAATGGAACAGAATAGAAAACAGAAAAAAAGCCACACACCTACAACCATCTGATTTTAGACAAGGCCAACAAAAACAAGCAATGGGTAAAGGACTCCCTATTTAATGAATTGTGCTGGGATAGCTGGCTAGCCATATGCAGAAGAGCATTACCTTTCACCCAAGTAGCGGGGACTACAGGCACCCGCCAACACACCCAGCTAATTTTTTTTGTATTTTTAGTAGAGACGGGGTTTCACCATGTTAGCCAGGATAGTCTTGATCTCCTGACCTCGTGATCCGCCTGCCTCAGCCTCCCAAAGTGCTGGGATTACAAAAATTAACTCACAATTGATTAATGATTTAAACAGAAGACCTCAAACTATACAAATCCTAAAAGAAAACCTAGGAAATACCCTTCTCGATATTGGCCTTGGCAAATAATTTTTGGTGAAGTTCCCAAAAGCAACTGCAACAAAAACAACAATTGACAAGTGGGACCTAATTAAACTAAAGAGCTTCTGTGTAGCAAAAGAAACTATGAACAGAATAAACAGAAAACCTATAGAATGGGAGAAAATGTTTGTAAACTATGCACCCAACAAAGGCCTAATATCCAGAATATATAAGGAACTTAAACAAATCAACAAGCAAAAACAAATAGCCCCATTATAAAATGTGCAAAAGACATGAACAGACACTTCTCAAAAGCAGATATGCAAATGGACAAAAACATATGGAAAAATGCTTATCATCACTCATCAGAGAAACGCAAATTCAGACCACAATGAGATACCATCTCACACCAGTTAGAATGGCTACTATTAAAATGTCAAAAACAATAGATGCTGGTGAATCTGCAGAGAAAATGGAACACATACACTCTTGGTGGGAATGTAAATTAGTTCAGCTACTGTGGAAAGCAGTGTGGAGATTTCTTAGAGAACTCAGAACTACCGTTCAACCTTCAACCTGGCAATCTCTTTATATACACAAAGGAAAACAGATCATCATACCAAAAAGACACATGCACTTGTATGTTTATTGCTAAGTTATTCACATTATTGCCAAGTTATTCACATTAGCAAAGACATAGAATCAACCCAGGTGCCCATCAATGGTGGATTGGATAAAGAAAATGTGGTATATATACCATGGAAATGTGGAACACTACACAGCCATAAAAAGAATGGAATCATATCCTTTGCTGCAACATGGATGGAGATGGAGGTCATAATCCTAAACACATTAATGCAGGAACATAAAACCAAACACCATATGTTCTCACTTATAAGCGGGAGCTAAACATTGAGGACATGTGGACATAAACATGGTAATAATAGACACTGTGGACCACTAGAAGGGGAAGGAACAAAGGGGGCGTGGGTTGAAAGACTACCTATTGGGTATTATGTTCACCACTTAGATATGTACTGGACATGTACCCCTGTATCTAAAATAAAAGTTGAAATTATAATTAAAGAGCAAATTCTCAAGCCTTACTCTAGACCTTGTGATTTAATAACTCTGGGGATGGGGCCCAGCAATCTGCATTTTAGCAGGCTCTGTAGGTGCTATTCTGATGCATGCATAAGCTTGAGAACCCTGGTTGGGCTGTGCTTCTTAATCTTTAATACACAGATAAGTCACCTGGGGCAACCTATTAATATATAGATTCCCTTTCAGTAGGTCTAAAGCGGGGTCAGCAGTTCTGCATATCTAACAAGCTCCAGGTTATGCACATACTGCCGGCCACTAACTTGCCACTCAACTAATCTTTGCAGTCACCTGGGGAACTTTAAGAATCACTGATGCTGATCCCACCCTCAAACATTCTGATTTAATTGGTCTGGAGTACAGCTCAACTGGGTCATTTTAAAAGCTCCACAGGCAATTCTAATGTTCAGTCAAGTCTGAGAACCTGCTGCCTTGGAGGGTTTTCAGGTGGATGTATCCTTAGAATGGCACTGTTGTGTGGATAGGTGGGTGCGTTATAGCTCATGGGCTGGGAGTGTCTTTGGGCCAGGTTATGCAGGGAGTTTAGACACCATGGTCACATTGCTGTACAGGTGGGTATACCTAGAAGAGACCTGAGTTTTCCATGAGAAATCTGAAGAATGATGTAGAAACTAGGGGCAGATGAAGAAACTCACTCCCCCAGCCTTCTTATCAACCTAGATGTGCAAACCTCCATGGCATACAAGGATTTGATGATGCTCCATTAATGTAGACCCAATGAATGTGAAAAAGCCAATGATGATTTGCTCCTGAAGATAACACTTCTGCAGATGAACAAATGTTCCAGGGATTACATTAGCAGGCCAGGTTAATTAAATACGACTCCAATAATTAGTTTTGTGCATTCAGTTCCTGTTGTTAGTGCAGACTCTTTTCATGGAAGAGACAAAAGTCCCTAAATGAAGTTTCTGCTGACTTCTCTGTGACTCCTTCGAATTTGTGTCCTAAAAAACACATCATGCATTCAGAGTGTTCTCTAGATTAAAAAAAATGATCCGTTCATCTTCTTGGGCCTGGATTGATTGGGTCACACCTTGAGATGAAGATACATAATAGTGTTTTTCTTTTTTTTCTATTAATAGGCCCAATGCAGCTCGTTAAAGAGGAGTGATATTTATTAGGATGTTTCAAGAAGGCTGCCCAAGATGACCAATAAGAAAATAAATAAAAATATCCTTCCAATAAATTAAATTTTAAAAAGAGGAATGTGGAAGAAATTATGAATGTACCAGACAAGACACAGGAAGTGGATTGAAGCCCTAGGTCTACCATTCTCTTGTTCGACAATCTTGGGCAGAGCTTTTCTTTACTTCTATTGTCCACTTTATCATCTCAGGCTATTGTGAGAGTCATGAGAGTTGAACGGGGAAGTCCTGGGAGGCATTACACAGACACAAGGTAGAATTGTTGAGACACTGGCTTTGATGAGTCTAGCAGGTAACATGACTGTACTCCCATACCCTTTTCACAGAAGAATCCCTTATATCACCTGCCCCAGTGAAGGACATCCAGCCAGGCCTGTATTAAATGATTTCATCCTCCTTGATCATAGTGGATTGTTCCAGAATGTAGACACAGATCCCAACGTGGCTTATCATATTCTCTCTACTATAAATTAGAAAGTTGAAATAATGTGACAGAGCATGGGAGTCCAGGATAGGGGCACTTTAATGGTATCAATGGAGAGAAGTGCTCTACAATAGAACTTTCTGCAATGATGGAAAATGATTTCTAATGTGCACTACCCAACACGGTGACTATCATGCACTTGAAAGGTGCTTAGCATGCTGGAGAAACTGTATTTCAAATTTTATTTCCATTAACTTCCATTACATTACATTTAACTTTTTTTTTTGAGATGGAGTTTTACTCTGTAGCCCAAGCTAGAGTGCAGTGATGTGATCTCAGCTCACTGTAACCTCTGCCTCCTGGGCTGAAGTGATTCTCTTGCCTCAGCTCCCAAGTAGCTGGGACTACAGGAGTGCCACCATGCCCAGCTAATTTTTTGTATTTTAGTAGGGATAGGGTTTCACCATGTTGCCCAGGGTGGTCTTGAACTCCTGAGCTCAGGCAATCTGCCTGCCTTGGCCTCCCAAAGTATAGGGATTACAAGTGTGAGCCACATTACATTTAATTTTAATTTTGCATTTAAACTTAACAGCCAGCGGCTACTGTATTGGACAGCACAGCTCCAGAGTCAAGTTTTATGGCCTTCTGCTCCTACAAAGGGAGTCTCCAGAGCTTCTGTGGGTCTCTTCCTTGCCAAGTTTCGGCCTAACCATTGCATCAACTTCATGGACTACCCAGGAGCTTTTGAATAAATCCCCCAATTTATTTCAGCCTGCCAAATAAGCCTTAATTGAGACAGTGTATCAATTAGATAAGAGCTTAGATACTGTTCTTTCATGGAGCAATGTTTGCCTATCACATTAAAACCATAGAGCTGTGAAAATGCTGGGCCTCTTCTTGCTCATGGGTGTTCCACCAATGTAGGAATCAAGGAAGGTCAAATAACCCAGGAAGGCCTAATACACTGAGCAAACTATCTTATCAAGTCCCAGGGAAATCCTATATGAAATATGAAAGAATGAGTGGTATGATGAAGATGATTTGTTTGTGTCAGAGTCACTTGGAACCACGAGCACTAGCCAGGGGATCTGGATAACTTTAGCTCCCATTCCATCTTTCCCCATTCTCCCAGGTGAGATGCGAGAAGCTATGTAGCCACTCCGAGCCTCAATAGCCTCATGATTTTAATAAAGCTTTAAAACTAGAGTATTGGAGTGTGATGTTCCCCTTCCTGTGTCCATGTGTTCTCATTGTTCAATTCCCACCTATGAGTGAGAACATGCGGTGTTTGGGTTTTTGTCCTTCCGATAGTTTGCTGAGAATGATGGTTTCCAGTTTCGTCCATGTCCCTACAAAGGACATGAACTCATCATTTTTTATGGCTGCATAGTACTGTTGTTGGGTGGGGGGAGGGATAGCATTAGGAGATATACCTAATGCTAAATGACGAGTTAATGGCTGCAGCACACCAACATGGCACATGTATACATATGTAACAAACCTGCACATTGTGCACATGTACCCTAAAACTTAAAGTATAATAATAATAAAATTTTAAAAAAGCCAAAAAAAAAAAAACAAAAAAAACAAAAAACAAACAAACAACAACAACAAAACTAGAGTATTGGTAAGTTCCTTCTACTAGATTATAATAAACTATAAACATGGCAGCCTTGCAACTGCTTATTTGCTGTTGTATCCTCACACTGCCAGTGTAGTATACACTGTTATTGGAAAAAAAAAAAAGAAGTATACATGATCAAGTGAACATGCTTTTCTTAGACCTGGTCTAGAAGGCATATGGGTGTTTTGTCCTGAAGCTGGACCAGAACTGGGGCAAAGGCTAACAAACCCAGAGGTGTACAAGTGGTCATTCCATTAGAAGTGTCCCACTATGGGCCGAGTGCAGTGGCTCACGCCTGTAATCCCAGCACTTCGGGAGGCCGAGGCAGGCAGATCACAAGGTCAGGAGATCGAGACCATCCTGACTAACATGGTGAAACCCCGTCTCTACTAAAAATACAAAAAATTAGACGGGCGTGGTGGCGGTGGCGGGCGCCTGTAGTCCCAGCTACTCAGGAGGCTGAGGCAGGAGAATGGCTTGAACCTGGGAGGCGGAGCTTGCAGTGAGCCAAGATGGCGCCACTGCACTCCAGCCTGGGCGACAGAGCAAGATTCTGTCCCCCCCAAAAAAAAAAAAAAAAGAAGTGTCCCACTATGACATTCATGAGCACAGGTTGATTGTGTGACCTTTAGTCACTTCTGCACTCCATGAGCTTTAGTTCCCAAATCATAAATAATACGATGAACAGGAAATTGTATTGTTTAAACATTGCAACCATTATCACATAATAGCTCCTAAAAGTCCCCTAACAAGCTTGTGAGGTAGATGTCCTGTTTTCATCATTGTCGCTATTGTCATTGCATCCCCTACCATCATATCATTGTTATTCCATTGCAGATGGGAACACCAAGGCTCAGAGAGATGAAGCCAGTTGATTCAGATTCCAATGCTAACAAGTGGGGGAGGCAGAATTCACAACCGGGTCTTCTGACTCTAAATCCAACATTTAGCAGAGAAGAACATCTGTATCTGCTTTAAAATTTTATGGAGACAGATGAAATACCATATGTTTAATACTTTGGAGGAAAAATGTGAAGCAAATAAAGTTTGCATTTTAAGAGATGAGAAGGGCAAAAGTGTCACTCTTTTTTGGGTCTGGATTTCGAGGTGTGTGCCTGAGTGTTTGGTGCTTGGATGATACCTACAGCCTGAAAAGAGTCTAAACTATGGAAGGAGAGGGTCGTTGGGTCCTGGAGAAGCTTGAAGGGCCGGCCTCACATGTAAGCCAGATCACTCTTGTTCTATACAGTGTTTAGTAATAGATAATTATCCTAGCATATAGCTTATTCTATTGTTCCCACTGAATTCTTACAACAGCTCATTGTGATAGTACTACAATTCTTAGTTTTCATGTGAAGTTTGTCAAAGAAGGGTTGACTTGCCCAAGATCACAGAAATAGAAGCTGGCCAAGCCAAAATTCACACCCTAAATCTGCCTGACTACAGAGCTTAAGTTTTAAGCTATGATGATTTGGTTTTCTTGTTTCCTTCTTGTTAATTATGGATCTTTAATAAAATTTTGCCTCAACAATTCATCTTTCTTTTACTGGCATCAAATGAAGAGAAGAAGCCAGTGTCTGTACTGCAGGCATCACGGGACTTACTGGGGACAATTTGATGGTGGTAGAAGCATCGGCATGAGAAACCCCAAGGCAAAGTGAGCCTCAAGAATACCAGTGTCTTCTAGATATTTCCTCTCTGAGGTTAACATAGGAGTGCCATGGCTTCTCTTAAACAGGGGCCTGCATAACTGCGCTCACAGGCTTCTTAGATCATATCTCTTAAAATGAACCTTATTCATCTTGGTACTACATAACCAAGCTCAGAGCCAGACAGAGTAGAATCTGTTGGAGGCATGAATCATTTTGACCCCTAATATGGTTAATAGGTAAGCACACACAGACCCTTCTCCAGCCTTTGTCTTATTTTAATCTCCTGTAAAACACCGTTTTTGTCTTCCATGTGCAGAATGCAAGAAGACAAGCATGAGGCTGAAAAGTATTACATTTTTCTGTTAAAGGCTACAGTCACCTATTACAGGAACACAGGGATGTGATGTTGGAAAAGCCCTGTATTTGGACTCCTCCAGATGACTCAGCTATATCAAAGACCCTATGCGGAAGCTTTGAAAATTCTGAGATTTTTTAGAATAAGCCAAGCCAGGTGAGCATATGTGAAATTTTGAGGATGAATGTTGTGAGACTTCAAGGCTCAGGTCAAGGACACCTCAAGATGCTCCACTCAGTAACAGGCTATCTTGCAGATAGATGGCCACCCACCAAGGGATTTCAGGGCTTCCAGGTTAATGGTGACTTTATTGGTACTACAGAGTATTACTGATCTGGCTTTAGTTCTAATTCACCTACCCTACTGTGTGATCTATAGCAAGGGATCATTGGATTGGAGAGTTTCTATTGATATCATGGGCTGATATTAATAGAACTCAAGGGCTGAGTTCCCTTTATTTTGTTTATAGTTCAGATACTGCAAAGAGAGAGAGGCAACTAAAGACTGGAGGTGACCAGGGGTGTAGAAGAACTCAGACAATGGTGTATTCACAAGAATTGGAGCTCTGTGATGGTTACCAGTTAAGATGCTGATGGAGAGGGAAAGGATTGTTTTTCAAATTCCTGTAGGGATGATTATTCAATGATAATTGAAATGTTCATTTAGATTCAAGACTTAATGAGGGAGATTCCATAGAGTGAGATTTTACCTAGACTGAAAGTGCCTTGAGGACAAGGGACCGTGCCTTTGCCATAATCTTGGTAAATGACATTATGTCAACCACACTGTCCAACATCAACAGCTGTTTGCTGACATGGACTGGGTGAAGCAACTGAACTTACTAGACAAGGAACTTTATAGGAATCAGAATTGTCTGAACATTACAAAGTCTTCCTAGATATTTATTATCAGAGCTTGTCTAGTCACCTGCTAGGTGATCTGTCCGAGAAATGCCTAGATGGGTCCTTTGCTGGGTTGCTCCAGAGCTGTGTACATTAGTAGCTAATGGCCACATCATAGTATAAATCACTAATCACATCTCAGTGCTTGGAGCTGACTGTATTAATGAAGGGGTTTAGGGATCTGAATAGTCAAGACCTTGAAGTGGGAAGGAAAACATGAGCTAGGGAAGAAGACATGTGGAAGAGTCTAGGTCCTTGATTAAAAGCATCACCTTATACCAGTTAGTTCTAGTGTTGCCCACAGACCTACTGTCTTTCCCATAGCACCTGCTTGGCTGCTCTGCCGCCAATATCTTGGTGGGTTATCTTTTGCTGAATTTGGTTGGGGCTAGAGAGGAACTTCCAACTCTACCAACTAGACACAGAGGTGTCATCTTCCTGTTCATCAGGGTGTTTTATTTATTCTCTCTTCAGAGGAAGGCATCCTCTGCTCCTTGAGTCGAGAGTTTGACAGATATTCCCTTAGAATGCATGCGTGTATCCATCCATCCATCCCTCTGCCTCTTTCTCTCGCCCTCCCTCCCTCATTTCTGGAAAGTGCACTGTAGTGGGTTCCAGATAATCTGCCATGAACTTCATGTGACTGTGGCTAGGTCACTTACCCTTGGTAAATTGAGGAGTCTGCTTAGTTTCCTCTTAGAATTGTTCCTTTTCTTATGCATCATTATCTGGCGTTCCCCATAGTCACAGTATGGGATAAAGAATCGAATCGAAGGGAAATTTGGATTTGGGTGTGGAGAAGTGATAAGGCAACAGTGAAAGCCACTTGACTAGGCAGAATATTGTGTCGAAATAAGAGAGGCAGCAGTGTTCTGCTAACGATGAGAAAAGGAAGAAATCTCAGGGAAAACTTTCTAGAAAAATTATGTAGAAATCTAAATTTTTATTAATAAGTAGGAATTAAATTGATGGAAAGAAGCAAGGCAGAGGGGCTTACCAGAAATGGTGGAGGCAGCCTATTGTATATAAAATCAAGAAGGTAAAGCACAAACTCAGTGTTTTGTTATGTTTTAGGTGGCTTCTTTGTGAGGCCAGATACCAGGCATGTTTAAATGCCAGGCTAAGGATGTAGGGCCTTCCAATCAAGGTAATTGGGGGCCTTTGAAGGTAGAGCAGGGCAATATCTTATAAATCACTTTTTGGGAAGAACAGTTTGGCAGCCTGGAGGAATGTGGACTGATTGAATGCGCCTGAGTTAGAAGGCAGAGAGACTAGACAGAAATGTCTTATTCCAAGTTGGCTATTTTTTCTGCTGGGAAAAAAAAAATCCTTAGCTTCCAATGAACTGCCTTTTGTTATGACACAAAAGCCATAAAAGTAGTGATGTATATAAAAGCAGTGCAGGATGTTTTTAATGTCTTTATGAAATAAAAACAGCAGTAGATAGTTAAAATTGGAATGCCCCGCATCAGGTTATAACCATCTGAGTTTGAGAACTTGCTGCAGCAATGTAATCACATTTTTATAGCTCTAGTTTGGTCTTTTCACTCAGATAACTGAACTCTGGGTGGATGAGAAGGGAAAACCCAGCAAATCAGTGCCATTAAATAGCAAGGGATGAGACTCTGAATTTCAATGGCCACAGTAGTTACCGGTTTGATAAAAACCTTATTATTTTCCCAAATCAGAAATATATGTGCTATGAATAAAGATAAAATTGACACTTGAGAAATCGTGCCCTTACAAAATAATATGATTAGTTTGGGAAATCGTGCTCTTATAAAATAATATGATTAGTAGGAATTAGACATACCAGGTGCTTTGACATCTGTGACTTCATTTAGAGCCCATACCAATTTGAAGGACAACTTTCACAAACTCATAGATGTGGACATGAAGGTTCAGGGGAGTTGAGAAGCTTGCCCACAGTCAAACAGTTATCACATGGTATCCTTGGATGTATCCTGAGATGGATTCTACACCACATGTCTTATCCACCAATGCCATGTGAAATTTTCCATAAACTTTGATTTTCTCTTGGTTGGTCTGTGAAGATTTAATATCTTTTTGAAGTTGTCACTGTGGGTCCCAGACTGGAGTGTTTCATTTCATTTGTTCATCTATAGACAAGACATATTCCACTGAGGGGTTTTAGAAAGGGTTCCTTCCTATTCATTAACAAAGTTATCTCTTTGAGGTCTTTGACAGGCTGGAGGTGGAGGCAGACATCTCTAGTGACTACACAGTCATCGGAAGGGTGGTTTGCTCAAGATCAATGATTTGCTGGGTGCAATGTGCTCTGAGGGCCACCTGGGATGTGGGCATTGATGGGTGCTACATCGCATTGTCCACCCATAAAGATGTGCTTTGATTTTTGTCCCCAACCCCTGCCCCAACCTGGGGTTAGTTAAATAATATTCTAACTTTTTAAGATGTATTATTTTAAAGAATAAAAGAAAGAAAAGATTGATATTCTTATGGTTCAAGAAGGAATCTGAGACCTGGAGCTGTAACGTCATTGTGCAAAAAAGGTAGCTCTCAGGTTGTAGGTTAGGCTGGGCTAACCTGTAAGCCCATACTTGACTGCTCTTATTAACCCCCTGCTGTTTAATTTCATCTCCTTGCTCATATACAGAAAGAAGGCTTTGATTTGGGAGCATTCGATTCTGGGGAGGCAAAAATGTTTGTGTCTCTTTATGTGTTGATGGAGAAAATATGTAGTTCCAGTCAGCCATGATTTTGAAGCACCTTCAAGAATCTATAAGAGATTGAGAGAGAACAGAAGAGCTGGGATTGAAAGTATAGGCTCCATGTTCAGATGAGTTTTGCCTCTTCACTGTGATTTACTAACTGTGTGAATGGCAGTTGTATCTGCCTTTGGGGTTGTTGTGAGAATAGAATGACATGATTCATCTGAGCTGTTCAGATCCCTGCTCAACACCTATGAAAAGTTCAAATCATGATAGATCTCATCATTAGTAATAGTAATAACATAAAATGAATGATACACTTCCTGTGTGCCAAGCACTGTCCTAAGTGACTTATGAACATTAATTCAATCCATCCTTACAACAACCCCTTAAGGTAGGTGTTATTATTATCTATATTTAAAGACAAGGAAACCGAGACATGTAGTGCTATGTAATTTATCCAAGCCTTCACAGTTAGTGGTGGAGCCATGGACTCTGTTCTTAGCCACTGTGCTCTGTGGCATACCACTCTGTAGGAGTGGTAGCAGGCATTGTGCACACAATGGGAGACGAAGTGCCTAGTTCCTGCAGTAAGAGGTCAAATCTGAAGGCCATTGGAAGCCAAGCCAGAGAGTGATTTGAGATGTAGAGGAGGGGTTCATGTATTATGGAAAGCATCAATGGTCCAAAAATTTTCAGAAATATCAGAGAGGGATGACATGGGCCTTGAGTGATGAGTCTAAAAAGGTGCAGATGAGTAGACAGGAGACTATTCAGGTAGAATGACTGTAGAAGGAACAATTTAAACTGTGTTACGTGGGACACTCAATATATACCTACAAAATCTCAGGCATCAGACTGTGGCTGCCTGACTTTCCATGAACCATATATATGATGCTGTGTATAGATAGGGTTCAAACAGACCTGCGTCAAAGTCAGCTCTACCAGTAATGAGCCGTGGCCTTGACTTCTCCATCCCAATCTCTCACTCAGTAAATGAGGTGATCACACCCACCTCACAGCAATGCCAGGAGACGGAGTGAGATGCCATAAAGTGCCAGCACGGTGCTGCCGTACAGGTGGGTTCAGTAAGCATCAGCTTCTAGGTCAGCAACTTGCTATGGCTTCCAAGTGAGACCTGTGAGAGTTCAGGGTGAAATTGGCTTAGTGACCCTGAGTTTACCCAGTTGAGGTTGTCTGCCTGCTGTCAATTTTGATTTAGATTTCTCACTCTGCACACCTAGACCCATATCACATTCGTGTAGAAAACACATCCTAAATCACCTCTGTAGCTTTCCTTTGCGTGTGTTTCTCTAAAAGTCTTTCAATAGTAAAGAGAATGTTTACATTTATGAATGGCACATTTCCATGAGCACCACCTCAGGTGTCTTTGGAAAAGCCCTGACATACCACCTCTTACATGCTCATGTGACACGAACTTCCTAAGAAGGGTTGTCAGATAAAATGCAAGATGGCTAGTTAAATTAACATTTAAGATAGATAGATATTTTAAAAGTATAAGTGATATTTGGGCTATACTTATGCTAAAGATATACGGGGAGTACTTATAGTAAAATTATTTTTTGCTTATCTGAAATGCAAATTTTACTAGGTATTATGCATTTTTATTTACTATCTCTGATAACCATACTTCTAAGGCTAAGCGAGTCCTTTGGGGGTAGAATAACAATTTTGAAATCAACCAGATGTTGGGGTTCAAATCCTCATTCAGTGATTTTATTGGCTGTGTGACCTCATCACTTAAACTCTCTGTGGTTAAAATTCTCCATATATAAAACAAGGATAATGATAGATGCCACCACTCCTCTTCAAGTTACTAAAAAGTTAAAGTGGAATTCCATAGGCCAATACAACTGGTATACCTCGAGGCCAAGTGCTACACAGGTGTTAAAGTCACTTTCTGTGCTGTTTGTTACAGCACTTTGTAAATAGTGCAACTCTCTAAAACTGTACCAACACACTGTTGCTATTATTTCCCAATAATAGCAATATTCCAGTGGGTAGATGGTACATTTGAAATTGTAACTAAACTACTACTCCAGGGCTCTCCCTGATGTCCCACTCTCTCTGGAAGCCTTTCTTGCATGAGTAGTTGTTGTCTTCAGACAACTGGTGGAAGACTCAAAATGAAATTTATTCCCCAAATTTGCAGTGTGGCCCATTGCCATGGTGTGCTTCAAAGCAGGGACCCTAAGAACAGGATTCCTCAGGAATGCACTATTTTCTCTTATTATTTTGCTTCCAAAGATGGAAAATCAATTATAGGGGAAGGAATGAGGGATATAGGGGTAGTGGTGGTGGTGATGGAGCCAGGATCACTCTCACACATATGATCTACAATACATGATCTACATATGACACGAACATATGATCACCCATATAACCTACAACATATGATGTAAAACAGCACTGACTATTGAACATGAATGATGAAGATGTTCTCATGGTTGCCATTAAATGTATGAATGGCAGAAATCATATCAAATCTTCAAGGTATGTGTTACAGCCAGTTAATGAAAGAGGAAATTGAGGCTCAGTGAAGTTACATGATATTTCCTCAAATCACACCACTTGTAAGTGGCAGAGCTGATTCCAACCCAAGCCTGGCTCACACCAAAGGTATTTTTCCCCTTACTACCCTGATTCTGTTTGTTTCCCTCAGTTTTTCTGAGCAATGATAAAGAAAGCATCTGGTTCATGAACCAAAAACATGCTCCTTCTGCCTCCTACCCCACCCCCAAGAATCCCTGAAAGAGAAGAAATAAACAGCATCTTGTGAAATTTATGTGGTCCCCTTAGGGACTGTAGCCAAGAATGCTTGCCTTGGTGGATGTAGAATGTCTGAAGTGCTCAGCGTTTCACCTTCCATCTTTCTTCAACCACAAAAGCCATTCATTTGCATGGAGACCCTAGTATAACGGGTTCCTTGTTCCAAGCCTGAGGAACCCCTTGGAATCTTGCTTTGTTGGTTATGTCAGGTCCTGGAGGTAGTGGTTATTGAGAGCAGCCATGTCTGAGACAGGCCTGTCTCATTTATTTCCATGTGGTGGTCTGGAGAAGGAAAGGTGGTCATTCTGATGATTGATGACCCACCTGTCCAGCTAATGGCTAACCTGTCATGCCAGAACCTGACCCACACTCAGAGCAGAGGGTACCCTAATGTGGCCACAGCAAAGTAAGAAAGTACATTTCTCTCTTGAGGTTCTTGGTTGGTCTGCCATTGGAGGGTGCTCAAATTACAACATTGTAATTGTCGTAGTGGTTATTGTCATCAGTAATCCATTATTCATTTTATGCTAAGTTCCAGGCAGTAGGGAACTGTTTTAAGATAAATAAGACACAATCTTCTCCATCAGTAACCCCCAAAGTCTGGTGAGAGATACAGACTGACATAGTATGAGGGTGCTGAGATGGCGCACAGAGACCACAGAGAGAAGGCTGGCACAGACCTCAGAGAAGCTGCTTACAGGAGGCAACATCTAAGTTAATTTTGAAGAATTAGAAACAGTTTTCCAGATGGAGAGACTAGAAAACACATGCTACAGAAAAAGAATGTGCTCAAAGATCCAGGATTGCAAGAAACACTTAAAACCTCTTCATCTTGAAGCCCCATCTCATTTTATACCAAATATAAATACATATATAACACATCTCATATTAAAATTTTAAGTTTCAATTGTGTCAAAACAATTTATATTATTTATCTAATTTAATGTTTATTATATTTATATAGAATCACATGAGTTGAATTACAGTTGACTAGTTAGAGTGTATTGTTTTGTGACTGTTTAATGAAATGTTTATTCATTTTGATTTCACAGTTTTCTTTTCAAATATGTTATCCAATACATCTGTGTTTTCCGGCCTTAAATACTTCAGTTAGTTCTTGATGACGTCATTGGCCCTGCACTCTATCTGTACTGCTGAGGGAATGAATCAGCTTGGAAAAGGAGTGGGACATTTTCAGGGAATGGCGTGGGGCTTGGTTTACCTGCAGTTCAGGCAGTAAGTGGGAGTGAGAAGGGAAGCACTTCTTGAGAGATGAAAGGAGGTAGGCATGGGAATTCAGGTGCTTGTATAGCTAACTGAAGACTTTAGTTCAAAAGAAATGGTGAGCTACTGAAAGTTTTTAAACAAGGGAGTGACAGTCACAGTTGCAGTTTAGAAAAACAATATGACTTGGTGGTTTGGAGGATGCCCTGGAGATAAGAGGTAGACAGGAGGGTGCTTCAAATCTCCAATCCAGGGAGCCAGAGAGAGACTTAAACAGAACACGAAGGTGAGGATGGAGAGGAACTGATGGAAAGCAGATGGAGTGGCTACAGGCTGAAGAGAAGCAGGCCTGGATCTTGGGTCATGCTGATTGGGGGACTGTTGGTGGAAGTGACTGACCATGTGATGTGTGGGAACCTTTGCAAAAACCAGGTTGCTGGGGCAGCTCATTCATCCCAGGCTGTAACCAGAGGCCGAAGATATCTGTTAGCACCGTGGGGCTTTCTTTTCCTTTTGGAGAAAGGCAAATGTGAAAGCCAGGAATCTGACCTTTGGCCCTGGCTGATCAAAGGCCTGTCAAATGTGCTTGTTAAAATGTCAGCAGCCTTTTCTTCCGTGGGAAACATCTTTTTTTCTCAGCCCCTGGCATGTGTGTACCCCAGGAGGGAGTCAAGGGGTCATGGGTGATGCCAGAGTCCTCATTTCCTGCTGTTCTTGGGCCTGAAATGTGGAGGCTGGAAACTCTAGAATTGATGGTGGACATAACAGCACCCAATGGGCTTAGCAGATGCATGAGAAGAGGGCTGCTGTTATGCTCAGAGAAGAGGACTGCTGTTGTGTCAAGTTACAGAAATACCATGAGGATGATGTTGATGCCAGTTAACATTGATTGTGTGCCCAGCTCACTGGGTATCTGGCTCTGTGCTAAGCACTTTACATAGGGCCTCTCATTTAATCCTCTAGGCTTTATGGAGTAGGTTTGAAGGTTTAGGGAGGATGGGTATTAAGCCCAAAGTCACAGAGTTAGTAAGAGGCAAAGATGGGATTCTTACCCGGCTGCCGACTCTTGAGCCAACTCTCACCTAGTGTTTCTGCAATTCTTGTGGTTTTGAATTATCTAGTTCAGTAACTCTCAAATGGGGATGAATTCTCCCCCTTCCCCCGGCTCCCCATCTCACCCCCAGCACACAGTGGACATTTGGCAAGATCTGACACATATTTGATTGTCATAGCTGGGGGTGGGGTGTTGGTACTGGCATCTAGTGGTAGAAGCAGAGATGCTATTAAACACCCCACAATGCATAGGAAAGACCCTCCCTACACAAATAATTATCTGATCCAAACTGTTAATAGTTGAAAAATCCTAACCTAGTGCCTGGGACAAGGTGAACATCAAATCAGTATTTGCACAGTTTAGGGCTGAACACTTTCCTCCACCCCCTTTCCTTCTTCTCCATGTATTGTTTATTCATTTGTTCCTTCATTCAAGAAATTGCAGCCCTCCCCTGAAGGTTTTAGTACCTTCCTTGATATAAACAAGTGGCTTGTCTTGGCTCAGTGTATCTTTTAACTGGAAAGGAAATCATACCCTGATGTTTTCACCTGGATGATTACTAGAGTTGGGTAGAGAAAATGTTCTTTCTTAGAATGATTGCATGTATTTTGGTACTTCTTAAAAATCACAGTTTGGGGTTTATAGCTGGAAAGTCTAAGGGCAGTTGATCTCGAGGCACTGAGTGAACGTGGTGGATGCCCTAAGGAAATCAGTCTGATCCCAGAGAAAACAATTAGAACCATGTGGTTTTTCATTCACCACTGTTTTTAGAAGCCCTACCAAAGCATTTGAGATGAGACAACGGGGTCATTCATGACCTGCAACCCACAGTGGGGAAAGCAGAGTCCCCTGGATAGGGAAAGGCAGGCAGTCTGTCAGCTCCCACCACTAGGGCTTTCTTAGCGGGTCAAACACAATTTAGGGACTCAGTGAGGAGGTCAAACACCGCTGCTAGTCAGAGAGGAATCCTCCAATGTAGCCAGCCCCCACCCCAACCCTATGCCTGGGGAGCTTGGCATGGAGGGGTCCCCACCTAATTAGTGTCCTTCTGAATGCGCACAGGCAGAAGCCCATAAAGAATTTCTGTGACTATTTAATTGTGGTTGAGTCTCTTTTGTCTGAATCCAGACTAGGAACTGCCAGTCCAATGCAGTACCAGCAGGAAGCTTTACAAAGTTGTCTAATGAGTTGTCCTTCCATGTTTCTGTCATGCTCTGTTGGGGAGAGAATTGTCCATTTGCCCCGGAAAACTGACCAGTGGATATAGCAACCTACTGAACTTCAGGAACCCCTAGAAGTAATGAGATTCTTATCAATAGAGCAATTCAAACCTAAGTACAAGAGTCTCCTGGCATGGAAATAGAGAATTCAAGAATGAAACTGTGAAAGAAGAGGGAAGAGAGATTCAACAGGATGTACAATGCTCCCCACATCTGTGATTTTGAGCTTATAAATAAGTCCTATATTAAAAAATGCCTGCCTGGTACAGTGTAGGAACTTAATGTTTACTAAATGATTAATTGAATGGACAAACAAAAGAATAATTTTGTTGCCTTTAGGCCCAGGGGATATTGAAATATTTTAACATAAATCACCCATTCTAATGCAAATATTCTCCCATGAATTTAAGTTATGATCAAATTTTTATTTAAATTTTTTTATTATTATGGAAAGAGTCCTTGACTTCATAGGGCCAATGGCTTTCTTTCCATTTGATATACTCTTGTTTTATACACTCTGAACTTCAGGGAAGATATTTGCAAAACACTAATTTTGAGATCTTAGAAAAAGTATAAGCCAAATAAATTATTGCTATTTTTTCCCTTGGAGAAGGTTACTGGGTAAGTGCTGAGTTGTAACAACTTGTATAGAAAGCAGAATATAAAATCCTAAACAAAGGGCAGTCAAGCCCAAGGAAACATGTAATTCCAAGGAAATTTCCTTGACTTTTTATTTAAAGCAAAATAGCTCAACAGGGTGTGTGGAAAGTGAAGTTTAATGATGAGATGTTCAGGGGTTTGCATATGGGCACCTGTTCTGCCAATGATTTGCAAGGTGCCCTTGAGGAAGCACTTCCTCTCTGAACCTCCAATTCTTCTTCTGTAGTATGATAAAAGTAATACTTTTACTTACACTCAAGTATAGTGTTCTGGGTATCTTGGGATATCAGATGAAATATTGCACATGAATGCCATTTAAAAATTGTGTAACTTTATAACAAACTATTTTGTTGTCATTTTTATGATCATCTTATTTTAACATCTGTGTTTGTCTGTTCTCACACTGCTAATAAAGACATACACGAGACTGGGTAATTTAGGAAGAAAAAGAGATTTAATTGACTCACAGTTCCACATGGCTGGGGAGGTCTCACAATCATGGTGGAAGGCAAAGGAGGTGCAAAGTCATGTCTTACATGGCAGCAGGCAAGAGAGCTTGTGTAGGGGAACTCCCCTTTACAAAATCATCAGATCTCATGAGACTTATTCACTATTATGAGAACAGTACTGGAAAAACCTACCCCCAAGATTCACTTACCTCTCACAGGTACAGTGTAGTAGCTTAATGTTTACTAAATGATTAATTGAATGGACAAAAAAAAGAATAACACATGGAAATTATGGGAGCTACATTTCAAGATGAGATTTGGGTGGCCAAATCTCATAGCCAAAGCGTATCAACATCCAAATGCAAACACCAGTTTCTGAGCTTGTCAATACCTCTACAATAGCTACTAACTATAGAAATCATATTACTTCTGTATTAGTCTGCTTTCATGCTGCTGATAAAGACTGTGCAATTTACAAAAGGAAGGTTTATTGGACTTACAGTTCCACTGGGGAGACCTCGCAATCATGGCAGATGGTGAAAGGCACGTCTCACATGGTGGCAGACAAGAGAAGAGAGCTTGTGTAGGGAAACTCCCATTTTTAAAACCATCAGATCTCATGAGGCCTATTCAGTATCACAAGAACAGCACGGGAAAGACGTGGCCCCATGATTCAGTCACCTCCTGCCAGGTTCCTCCCATAATGCATGGGAATTCAAGATGAGATTCAGGTGGGGACACAGCCAAACCATATCAATTTCCATATTAAATATTCTTATTGAACTTGAAGAAAATAATGTGAGAATATTATTTTCATTAACTATTAAAAAACCCACATAGCCACTTGTTTTTTATCTTACTTATTGATATTTGCAGAAATGACCATGAAGTGGGAGGAAGAACTCTGGATCAAGTGATAGGGAACATGAGAGTCAGTCTATTCTTTACTTCCTATTTTCCTTTTTCTCCTTCTTTCCTTTATTCTTCCCCCAACCCACTCCCTGCATTTATGTGACAGGCATTTATGTGATATAATATATTAATATTATGTCCTGTGATATAAAGTTAAGAACACTAATTTCCTGATCTCAACGACTTCAAAATTTACTATCGGTGAAGGTCAAGTCAACAGTGAATCAAAACAAAGTATCAAATATGTCCTAACAAGGATGGATAGGATAAGATGTCAAGGGAAGCTTCTCGGAAAAGAAAATGCCTGGTATGGATTTTGAAGAGTGAGTAGGAGTTTGGAGGGAAACAAAGGGTGGGCTGAGGAAACTTCATGTAATTCCATAGAATTAAAGGGAAAGGTGTTTATGAGCATGTTCCAGGAAATAAGACAAAAAAGGTAGAGAAACACCTGATCAGGAAGGGCATTCTCAGCCAAGAGATGTTTGATTTCATTTGAGGGTTACAGTGAACCATGGAAGAGATTAAAATCAGGATGGTGATGTGACCCAAATGGTATTTTGAAAAATCATTTTGTCATTTATTGGAAACACAATGGGAGGTGGGAAGAGACCAGAGGCAGGAAGACCAGTATGGGGCTGTTGTAATGTCCTAAGTGAAAGAAATGGCCAAGATGCAGGCAAGGAAGTGGAGAAAGACAAGAGCACACTGAGGACAGGTATGGTGGCACCTCAGACAGGACCAGGTAGATGGATACATGCAGGGTCAAAGGAGAGCAGAGGGCTTCCTTCTTCTGCCCTACCTCAAGCTATTGGCCAGGTGAACTATTTTGCCTTTTTTAAGGTTATTTTTCTAATACGTAAAACAGCAAGTTTATATAGTTCACTTTTAGAAATCAATGTATCTTTAGGAACCATATATCTCTGTCATCTGTTGGAGAACACTCCAGGTAAAGGGATAGTTTGTTTGTTGATTTGTTTTTATAGATGAGACAACATTGTTAAGAGGACGAAGAAGTTGGACATCTTTTGTTTCTAGTTTCCTAGGTTCAGAAGCAAGCACCTCCATCATCTTGTGTAAATCTTTGTAGGACAAGTAAGGAACAGGCTTTAATGGGCCAGTCAGCTTGAAAATTTGTAAACTTTCTGTGATAAACATGTTTGTCATTCCTTATTGGACAATTTACATAATAGGCATAACACTTTGGTTGTAACTTACAATATTATGATGAGGCTCTTCCCAGTTCACCAGAATTGATACCTTAAATTTATTCTAAATTGATACCTTAAATTTAGTCTAAATGTCATCACAAGAATTAATATGAATTACTAGATACATGCATTTAGATAGATGTGATGCTCTCTTTTGAAAAAATGTAAAACCTGAAAAGCAATTCTGAAGAACAATATCAATGTATAAGCAAGTAAATATCAGTTAACATATACATTAATGAAGCAAGAATTTACAATATGTTCCAAAGACCATTTGGTAGGCAAGTTAGTAAACAGAAACCCTATACTGAATTTAGAATAAAGTTGAAGAATATTGTCTAAATTTAAGGTATCAATTCTGGTGAATTGGGAAGAGACTCATCAATCTTTTCTTTCCTAGTGTTGTACATTCACCCATGTGAGCTGAGCCACTCCTGTGATGTTGTTTCATCCCCTACAATTCAGACAGGTTAGAAGCAGCCACAGTCCACTGGGATATATTTGCACCTTCCTCTGTGTCTTGTTTTCCAGAAATTATCTTTATTGTGAATGTATTTCTTATCTATTTGAAGATAACTCCTCCCCAGCCCTCTGTCTCCACCGTAGTCATTCTCATTTGACCTCAACCAGGAGCCCAATCTTAGGGATGTTATGTATAAAGCAAGCCCTAAGATAAATTAGTAAGGGAAGTGAGCTTTCCAAGCCTGTGGAAAGCCCAAAGTTGCCCTTTGGAGAAAACAATTGATTATTTCCAGCATCAAACACAAAGACTTGTCTTTCCTTAGAAACATGGATTACTATCTCATTCACCTCTTTCCTCTCTAACTTACTGTGTGATTTTGGGCATGTTATTGATGACTAAACCTCAAATTCCTCACTTGTAAAATGAAAATAATAAGGTCTGTCTTACAGAGATGCTTTGTACATTCAATCTCTAACATAGGGTTTGGTTGGCATGTCTACCAGTCACGATAGGTTAGATTCTCAGACAGTAACAACCAAATGGAGCTTCTCAGGGACATAAAACAACAATTATTTCTTGTGCATTCTACATAGCCAGTCAAGTTTGAGAGGGTCCTCTGTTCTCTGTAGTCCTGCAAGGATCCAATCTGATGGAGGCGCCACTAACTTATGATATCAACATCTCAATATCAGGCTTCAGGGTGACTTGGACATTTAGTTACATTTCATTAGATAAAATAAGTTGCATGGCCACATTGTACTTCTTTTTCTTCTTTTAAGATGGAGTCTTGCTCTGTCACCCAGGCAGGAGTGCAGTGGCACGATCTCAGCTCACTGCAAGCTCCACCTCCCGGGTTCATGCCATTCTCCTGCCTCAGCCTCCCAAGTAGCTGGGACTACAGGCGCCCACCACCACACCCGGCTAATTTTTTTTGTATTTTTAGTAGAGACGGGGTTTCACCTTGTCAGCCAGGATGGTCTCGATCTCTTGACCTCATGATCCACCCACCTCAGCCTCCCAAAGTGCCGGGATTACAGGCGTGATCCACCGTGCCTGGCCCACATTGTACTTCAAAGGTGCAGGGAAGTACAATCTTTCCATGTCCTTGGATTGACTGGAGAACTAGACCCATTTCTGTGCACAGAAATATCTGAGTATCTAGATAGTTTAGCCATCTTTCATTTTCCAAAATTCATTGGTATTGCAGTATTCACAATACTAGACAAAAAATGTTTTAATTCAAACACACATGTTAATGAAAATAGTATTTGATGTGTGAGTGACTGTGTGTCTGTGTTGGGGGGGCATGTACTGTGTACATGTGTACTGTGTGTGGCTGAATAGGTGAGGAGAGTGTAAGCAATATATTGACAAAAGTTATTGACTTTGGGTTTTGTTAATGATATGCCAGTTTTCTATAAATTTCTAGAGGTTAATGAAGTAAATAATTAATGATGTATTTTGGATATATATCGAAGTAAGCCCAACACAAGCTTCCTAATGCCTGAAAGGAACTCATCAACTCCCCAGAAGAGCTAAAATTCTTATGGAGAGAAAGGAAAAAGAAGAAAACAAACCCTAATTTTCCTCATGGTCCTCCTCTTTGGTTATCAGCAAATAGTAAAACAACATCTTGGTATTAGAAGGAGTTATCCAGCTTCACTGTTAGCTGTGTGATATTGGACGAATCACATCACCTCTCTGAGAATTATTTTCCTTAAATGTAAAACAACAACAATATCCTGTTTGACTTTGCAGTCTTGTGCTTAATGCATCAATCCACTTGAACATTATTTAGGTTCCCAGTGATAGGGAGCCTATTACATTGATGGTGAGACCCATTTTATTTCTGCATAGTGCTGTTACGAAAGTTATTTCTTATATTAAGCTGGAATCTGTTCTCCATTGGCCATCCAAGACAGGGATACTTTTTCTGCACTATGACGATTCTTCCAGAAGGCAGTATATACCCTTAACTCTGTGCATATCCTCTGAACTTTTCCATTTTATTTATTCTGCCTTGGTATACACGGTGAAACTAAGAACATTTTTCTTTAAATATAACAAGTGAACTGGATACCACATGTGCTCTGAACCACTGCTAATATGCCTTATAAAATAATAATGAGAAAGGATGAAGAGAAGTGAAATAAAAAGCTCTGTATGTGTGTGCATGTGCACATGTGCATGTATGCATGTATTTCAGTCTTTACTTCTGTAGCTGCTCATTAGGCCATGGTTGCTATTTATAACTACTTTCCTTTACAGTTGGATCCATGTTCACTTTCCCCTTATCCATTATCTCCACTAATCAATGTTCTTTACCAGGTAGGCAGCCCCAATCTTCATTCCTATATGGTGTAAATCCTTGGTTGTTTTGCTTTCTATCTTGGTTGCTGCAACTTCCCATTCACTGTTACTATTGCACATGGGAATGCTAAAATTTCCCCAAGAGAATCCTCCAGGTTCCAAATCTAGTCCTTCCTGACCTATTTCCTATTGAGGAGAACTCAAATTTCCTATTGATGATCAAGATGAATCATCTAGCTAGGATGGTAACTTTTTTCCTCCCAAGGGTTTAGTGATGTAACAAGCCTGAAATGGCCTCTGCAACTGTCAATTCAGTGGGACAATCATTGTGTCCCGTGTTGAAAATATTTCTTCATTGACAACTTAAACTTTCAAATCAGAACAGTTCCAAGTTGTAGAGACAGGGAACAAATACTCTGTGAATGGGTACAATAGTAAAGATTTGTTCCCAGACCCATATATCCTGTGGGAGAAATAGCACCATATATTAGTTGCTTATTTAAAGCATATATACTGCACATTTTAAAATATAACCTCAAACTTTTCGGAATGTTTTTTCCTAATAGGCCCTATCACTGAGTCCTCAGTAAGCCATTCCATCAGTCTAGGATGCTAGATACTTTTAGGGATGGGCTGCATTGTAAGGTCATTGAATTCCAGAGTAAAAGCCAACTGCCACATTTCTTTTGCCATAAAATGAGTTTCCTATGTTCAGAAGTAATGTTGCATGTTATTCCATGGTGGCGAATAAAACATCCTGTCAGTCCATAGATGGTGGTTCTGACAATAAGTTGTGGGGGCAGGAAAGACAAATCTATATCCAGAATATGCATCTGTTGCAGTGAAGACAAATCACTGTCCCTTCTATGATGAAAATAACCCAACATCACTAGCCTGATATAACGCCATTTCCCCAAAGAAATGATGTAACTATGATGTCAAAATAGACATATCAATTATTGCCATAAAAATCTTAATAAGATTATATACTTTAACCCATTAAATTATGTGCTGGGAATTTATTCTCAAGAAACAATCAAATATAAAGAAAGTTCTTTATGCCCAATGGAATTACATGTTATTAGAAAAACCTGGAGAACAACCTTAGCATCCTACAGTGAGAGGCTGGGAATTAAATTATGTGCATAAGTTCGAGAAATTATTACACAGCATTTAATAACAGTAAATAATACCAAATAAACTCTTATTGTTGAGTCAAAAAAAGCAGGGTAAAATATTTGTGTATAGAAGGTCACATTATTAAGATAAAGAAAAACTTATGCATAAGAAAAAAATAAAAGCCTGGAGAGCACCCTGTGTCCAAGCAATCACCACTTGCTCTCCCTAAATGTCTCCTTTATCTGTGGACTCCTCTCCTTCTCCATCAGTCCCATCAGTGTCCTGTTGCTGCCTCTCATCTGGATGACAGCAGCAGCTTCCTAATAGCCTCTCCCCAGGAACCCCTGCCTCATTCAGATACGTTCTCTATGCTACAGTGAGAGGGATTTTTAAATACGAATTTGGTTATAGAATTTTTCCTGTTTAAACCCTTCAGTGTCTTTTCATTTCTTTTTTGTTGTTGTTGTTTTGCAGAGTCTCACTCTGTTACCCAGGCTGGAGTGCAGTGGTGGGATCTCGGCTCACGGCAACCTCTGCTGCCCAGGGTCAAGCGATTCTTTTGCCTCAGCCTCCTGAGTAGCTGGGATTACAGGCACTCACCACCACGCTCAGCTAATTTTTGTATTTTTAGTAGAGATAGCGTTTCACCATCATGGCCAGGCTGCTCTTGAACTCCTGACCTCAGCCTCAGCCTCGGCCTCCCAAAGTGATCTGCCCGCCTCAGCCTCCCAAAGTGCTGGGATTACAGGCGTGAGCCACCACGCCCAGCCCCACTTTTCATTTCTTTAAGAGTAAATTCTAAAATATTTAACGTGCCTAAAAAGACTACCCGTGATTTTGGCCGTAGGAGACCTCCTCAGCCTCATGATTTCTTGCCCATATACCCCAGCCACTGTTGGTCCACATTCAGTCCTGCTTTCTGTCCAGATGCACCTGCTCATGGGCACTAAGCTCTAACCTTGAATGTTATCGGTGGTGAACTTTAGGCACTAGGTTATGCAAATTTCTATGTCTTTCCTCCTGTTGTCCTGCTTCATTTTTAAAAATATTCTTCATAAAGTAAGAACCCTGTTAAGTAAAATATAATTGATACTAAAATAATAAATGCATTCAGGTTGATAATTTTTATTTTCCACTAGACTAGGAAGGTTTACCATAGGCGAATTATTTCAAGAGATGACTAATCAGACTACACATTTCAGGCAGAATGTCTACCGCTGCCCAGAAAGGAAAAGGGGGACTAAGGATCTGTGTCATCCGTTTATAATTATTTCATAATTACAGAATAAGTGGAGAAAACATTACCATCAGGCTGACAGGACTCAGAATAAACCTTCATAAAAGAACGTTACTATAACAAGAGTGAAGGAGGGATGCCCTCTCCCTTTTCGTGGTTTAAAGTGGAAGTGCTCTTCCCCACCCCAAGATTCATCCTGTAGCCCCCTTCCTTCCACCCCCAGGGGATCTCCACATGAATCCCTCCCTGGTCGTGAATTCCCCAGCCTCCCAGACAGGAAACAAAATCCTGGGATTTCTCTCTCTCACACAGCTCTGTTGCTTTCAACAGAATTTTTAACCCATAAAGAAACTTTTCTTTTTAAAAAAATCCTTTTCTAATTTTTAAAAATAGTTCAGTAGAAAGGCAGTTCTTAGAACCTGTGTCTTCCATGACATTTAAGTCCATTCACAATTTTTCAAAAATGCTGGGGTGGCCAGATGCTCTTGCAGCTGTCCCTGCACTGGATTGGTGCGTCTGGTTCTTCCTCCTTTCTCCCTTCTGACTCCCATGACAGTGCTCCTAATTCATGGACTCTACTATAGAGAATGCTTTACCAGACAGCTGATATATCCAGGATGAATCCTTGCATCACAGTATCTAGCATATCACTGGACTTCTGCTAGGACAGACATAAACCATCCATGGTTAACTGGTCATCTGATTTCAAGGTGATGGTCATGGTCTCAGAAAATGGTTCGCAGCTTCTAGAACCACATGAAAACTTCCTGGGTGGTAACAGCAGCTTTAGATGGTGGTTCCATTAAGACTTCCTCAGGGATATCTTCCTGGATCTTTTTGATCAGTTCAAATTGCCCTGTTATAGGTTCTCATAACCACATGCTCTCATTATACATGTATGTATGTGATTTTTTGTGTGTGTGTCTCTCATTATACTATAAGTTCCACGAAGATGAGAATTACCACTTTCTTTCTTTATTCTTTCTCTCTCTCCCTTTGTATTTTTATTCACCACTACATCTCCAACGTCTAACCAAGCTCAAGGCGTGCGGTAGGGGCTTAGTACACTCTTCCTGAATGAATATAGATAAAGCTTACTCAAGGAGTTCTAATTTAAGTAATAGTGCAGCTTGCATTGGACTAATCATCCCAGAACAAACAATAAAAATTATGATACAATATAAGAAAAAACAACAGGAGCAACCAAAGAGTAACAAAGAGAGGACATAAACCAGTAAGGAATTGATCCTTGAAAAAAGGGAGCCATACTGGGTGAGATGTGCATTTATTTTTCTCTTGAGGACACTCTAATAGTTACAGAGTATAGCAGCTAGAACTCAGGCCACCCTCTTTTGGGTCTGAGGAGTCAGAATTTCCAGAGATCCTAGAATGTTGATAAGGAAAATTCCAAGAAAGTACAGCCAGAAAGACTACAGCCAAAAGTCCACATACAGTCATTCCTCTGTATCTGTAGGAGATTGGTTCTAGGACCTCCCCTGAAAGATACTAAAATCTGTGGATACTCAAGTTGCTTGTATAAAATGATGTGGTATTTGCTTGTAACCTATGCATATTCTCTAATATACTTGAAATCATCTTTAGATATACTTACAATACCTAATACAATGTAAATAATTGTTATAAGTATTGGTTTTTTAATTTGTATTTTTTGGGGGTATTGTTATTAACTTTTTGATTTTATTTTTTTGAGATGAGGTCTCACTCTGTTGCCCAGGCTAGGGTGCAGTGCCATGATCTCGGCTCACTGCAAGCTCTGCCTCCTGGGGTCAAGTGATCCTCCTGCCTCAGCTCCCTAAATAGCTGGAATTACAGGCCAATGCCACTACGCTAAGCAATTTTTTGTATTTTTTTGGTAGAGACAGGGTTTCTCTATGTTGCCCAGGCTGGTCTGGAACTCCTGGGTTCAAGCGATCTGCTTGCCTCTGCCTCTCAAAGCGCTGGGATTACAGGCATGAGCCACTGTGCCCCGTAATTTTTTGAATATTTTTGATTTGCAGATGGTTGAATCAATGAATGGGAAACCATGATACGTAGGACCCACTGACTGAATTATTCTCTCATCTTCATCTGACTCCCAAACTATGCATGTGTGGATGAAACTCTGGATCTAAAAGGCAATATGAAGAGCTTGAAGGATGAATAAACTAAGCAGAGTTGTAATCTGCTGCTCACTATAGAGAAGTAAGGGTTTGGAGTTAGAATACCTCTGTGTGAGAGGGGTTTGTTAAATACCTTTGGTTTTTCACTGAACTTCTAGAAAGGCCATACTTTAGAAGTAAAGACTACTTCTGAGAACTAAGACATTTGCAAAAGCAGCATACTCCAACAAAGACTAAAACTAAGTGCTTGAGGATCCAGGTGCTCTGTGAATAATATATTTAACGTCTAGAACAAATAAGCAAGTGTTCCAAATACATTAACAAAAGAGTCCCTACAATGTATTAAAAACAATACTTAAATCACAATTTAAAAAATCATCTGTGGGAGGCCGAGGTGGGCGGATCACCTGAGATTGGGAGTTCGAGACCAGCCTGACCAACATGGAGAAACCCTGTCTCTACTAAAAATACAAAATTAGCCAGGTGTGGTGGCACATGCCTGTAATCCCAGCTACTCGGGAGGCTAAGGCAGGAGAATCACTTGAACCCAGGAGGCGGAGGTTGCAGTGAGCCGAGATCGTGCCATTGCAATCCAGCCTGGACAACAAGAACAAAACTCCATCTCAAAAAAAAGAAAAAAAAATCATGTAAAAAAAGACAATGTGACTCATCTTCATGAAGAAACAAATCAATAAAAAACAGACCCACAGATGATGAGAGATTGTATATTGCAGGTAATTACTTTAAAATAACCAATATAAAAAGTGTTAAAGAAATAGATATAATAAATAATGGAGAATTTTAGAAGAAATATAGAAACTTAAAAAGGAATCAAATACATATCTTAAAGAAATAAGATAGCTAAAATAAAAAATTAATTGGATGAGATTAACAGCAGATTGGGTTCAACAAAAGAAAGTATTCATAAATTTAAAGATATATTATTAAAACTTATCCTGAATAAGAACAGAGAGAGAGAGAAAGAAAAACTGAAATACAAAGGAAAACAAAACAAAAACCTGTAATATAGTCCCAGAGGTAGAGGAGAATGAGAATTACACACACAAAAAATTGAAGAAATACTGACCGAACTATTACAAAGTTTGATAAAACAAAAACGTCAGCTTACAGACTCAAGAAGCCCAGGAAACTCCAGGAAGAACAAATACAAAGAAAATCACACCTGAACACATTGTAGTCAAAGTGTAATCAACCAAAGCAAAAGAAAAAGCATTAAACGTATTTAGAGCAGGGTAAAGACATATACGGGAGAATCTGGAGAAGACTAACAGCATATCAGCATATTTATTATTAAAAAGAAAGAAAAAAGAAAACAATGAAAATTAGAATATAAAGGAATGACATTTTAAAGTGTCAGGGCAGGGGATGAGGCATGGGAAGACACTATCATATAGATTGTTTCATCAAATGAAAGTACGTTTTTAAAAATGAAGAAAAAATAAAGATAGTTTCCAGATAAGCTGTAGACAGAAGCTAAGAAAATGTATTCAGACTCACACTACCAGAAATGCTCAAGAAAGCTCTTCAGGATGAATGTAAATGATATCAAATGAACATTTGAATCCAAAAGAAAGGAAGGAAGAGCACTATGAATAGTATATATGAAAAAGCTATATTTTCCTTTCTCAAATGTTATAAAATGTAATGGACTGTTTAGAGCAAAAATAATAACAAAATGATGGTTTCTAACAAAGGAAAAGTAAAACATGTGATGATTGCAGAAATAGAGGATGAGAAGATGCTATTTACAGCTCTTACGTGGTATATGAAGTGATATAATGTCAATTCAGTATCGATGTAGACAAGTTAAGTAAGGATGCTTATTGTTATTATTAGAGCAACCATTGAAAAAGAGGAATAAAAGCAAAACAGCCATAGAAGAGATAAGTTGAATAACTAAACAAAAAAACCAACAGCATGGTTATCCCAAGAGAAGACAGGAAATGTGGAATAAAAATACTAAGAACTAAAAGCACAGATAAACAACAAATAGCAAGCTGCTATATTTAATCCAAATTACATTAATGTTTACATTAAATGTTAATGAATTAAACACTCCAATCGAAAAGCAGGGGTTGTCACACTGGATATAAATAAAGAATTAAGTACTTTTTTTTTTAAGAGATATACATGATCTATAAAGACAAAAGTGAATTAAATGCAAAAAGATTAAAAAAAATTGCTGAGCAGAACCTCATGACCTGTGTGAAGATAAATATGAAAGCGCTCATGTTGCATATTAGGCAAAGTAGATTTCAAGGCAGGGAGTATTACCATTGATAAAGGGCATTATTTCATGATGATTAAATGGTCAATTACTGAAGAATACCTGGAAATTCTAAATGTATACAATAAATAACAATACTCCAAAATACATAAAGAAAAAGTTGACAGAAGTAAAGGGATAAATAGCAAAATGCACAAACATAGTGATTTTAATACCATTCAGTTAGAGTTGATATAACAAATAGATAACATGGCCAGCTGCGGTGGCTCACGCCGATAATAACAGCACTTTGGGAGGCCGAGGCAGGTGGATTGCTTGAGCTCAGGAGTTTGAGACCAGCCTGGGTTACATGGCAAGACCCTGTCTCTACCAAAAATATAAAAAGTAGCCGGGCATGGTGGCTCATGCCTGTGGTCCCGGCTTCTTAGGGTGCTGAGGTGAGTCAAGATCCTGCCACTGCACTCCAGCATGGGTGACAGAGTGAGACCCTGTCTCAAAACAAACAAAAAACAAAACAAAACAAAACAAAAACAAAAACCAAGTAGATAACAATACAGAAAGAATGCAGAAGATTTGAAAATAGTGTTAACCAACTTGATCATACAACATTTGTAGAACATATACCCAACAATTGCAGGATGCATGTCCTCTTTAAGTGCATATGGGACTTTTATAATGATGGGCCTTTTGCTGATTCTTAAAACAAGTCTCAATAAATGTCAGCTGGTTAGAATCATACATAGTATTTCTCTGACAGGAGTAGAACAATATTTGAAATTAATAACAATAAGATATTCAGAAAAGCCCAAAATATTTGGAAATTGAAGAAATAACACAGGAGGTTAAAAGATTTTGAAATGGATGACAATGAAAACAGAACATACAAAAATTTGTGAGAGGTAAATAAAGAAATGCTTAGAAATATATGTGTGACTTTAAATGCTTATATTAGAAAAATGATAGGTTTCAAGTCAGTGATCTATACCTCTACCATATGAAGCAAGTAAAAGAACAAATTAATCTCAAAATAAGTAAAAATGGGAAATAATAAAGAACAGAAATTATGAAAATAGACTAATAGAAACAGAACTAACAGAAAGTATAGAAAATAAAGTAGTAATGATAAATGTTGGCCAACAGAGAAAGTCAACAAGGTCAATTATTTTCTTTAAAAACATTTCTAGACCAACTAAGAAAAGAAGAGAGAAAATATCAATTACTAATAACAGTATGATAGAAAAATAACTTCTGGGTTGGTAATCCCCAGGCTCTTCCTAGGGTTGAACATTTGCTAGGAGGACTCCCAGAACTCAGCACACTACCCCTGGCTAAGATTTTTTACAACATGCTATGGATTGAAGAAGTTCCCTCTAAAATTCAGGTGTTGAAACTTAATGGCCAATGTGATGGTACTGAGGGAAGAGCCTTAAGAGGTAATTATGTTATTAGGGGTCCTTCTCTTATGAGTGGAATTAGGTGCCCTTATAAAGGGGCTTGAGGGAGGGAGTTTGTCTCTCTTACCTTTCTACCTTCTGCCATGGGAGGGCACAGTGTTTCTTGCCTCCAGAAGATGCAGCAACAAAGTGCCTTCTTGAAAGCATACAGCAGCCCTCACCAGACAGCTGAACCTGCTGGTGCCTTGATTTTCAACTTCTCAACCTGCAGAATTGTGAGAAATAAATATCTGTTTCTTATAAATTACCCAGTCTGTGGTATTCTGGGTATTCTGTTATAGCAGCACAAAACGGACTAAGACACGATCAAAGGAAACAAAGCAAAATCAGAGAAGGAAAAGGTACATGGAGCAGAGCCCAGAGGAAACCAGATGCAAGGTTTCAAACATGCTTTCTCCGTGGAACCACACAGGATATGCTTAGTTCCCCCACAGTGACTTGTGACAACATGTATGAAGTGTCTAATGACCTTATCAGAGATCTGTGTCCAGGATTTTTACTGGGAACACATTGGCAGCCTCTGCCCACCATATACCAAAATTGCAGACTCCCAGAAGGAAAGTGGGTATTCAGCATAAACCATATTTCTTGTTCAGTAGTTAGTGCACTACTCTTATCAGACTGGGTGGCAAGGACCCTTCCAAAATCAAAGTTTTCAGATGCCAGCCAAGGGCCACATTTGAAATGATAGCAAATGATAGCAGTCAGAACTTTGATGTTAACTCTTCTGCACCACTATATGCCCTACAGATATTGCAAAACTAATAGCTTTATGCCCATATCAGAATGATAGAGGACAAATGACTTCAGATCCTATAAATTTTACAAAACTATGACTTGGTGTCCATATATTTGTCAACTGAAACAAAATGGCAAATTTCTTGAAAGTGACAACATACTAAAGCTAACACAAGAAAAAATATGAATAGTAATATACCCTTGAAATAAATTGATTCAGGAAAAAAACCTATTGACAAGAAAACTCCAGACTCATATGGTCCCTCTGAAAAGTTCTGTAAAACGCTTAAAGAAGAAATAACACAAGTTTCAGAAACTGCTCCAGAAAATAGAGGGTTAAGGAACACTTATGACCTATTTTATGGGGTTACCATTACTCTGATACCAAAACCTGCCAAGGAGACAATTACATTCCAAAATCCTTCATGGTTATCAATGCAAAAGTTCTTAAAAATATGTTGAAGAATTAATCCAGAAGTATATAAAAGGAATTTATCCCAGGTATGCAAGGTGGGGTTAGCATGCCCAAATCAATCAATGTAATTAACTGCAATATATATAGGAAAATATACCTTTTCCTTTACTCTCATGGTACTTTCAATACTTCCCTTATGACACCGGAAATGTGAAGGATTTTTTTCTTCTACAGCAGTCAATTCTCAAATTTACTTGGGATACAAACGAGGTGTCTTACAATTCAATTTCCACACTATCTACCTGGAATTAGCATAGATCCCATTAGTTAAGGGCTCAGTCCCATAAGACTGTCCCCCTACTTCAGATACCAATTGCAAGTGGTAAGTCTTTATGTGACCCACAATTTCTCTCTGACGTGGCTACAAAATTGGTGGTTCCCTGGAGCTTCTTTTCATGTTCAGTCATTTGCTAGAACAGCCACAGAACTCAGGAAAATGCTTCCTTATGTTTGCTGGTTTATTATAAAATAAAGGATATGATAAAGGCTGCAGATGACCAGCCAGATAAAGAGACATACAGGATGAGGTCCATAAGAGTTCACAGTGCAGTTGCTTCTGTCTCATGGAGTTGAGGTACATTGCCCCTCCTGGTACGTGGATGTGTTTACCAACCTGGAAGCTCTCCAAGTCCCTTACTTTAGGGATTTTTATGGAGGCTTCATTATGCAGACGTGATTGGTTATTAACTCAGTCTTTAGCTTCTCCTCCTTCCCTGGAGGGATGGGGGCTGAGGCTGAAAGTTTCATGCTTCTATGTATGACTTGGTTTTCTAGTGACTAGCCCCCATCTGGGAGCCCATCAAGAGTCATCTCATTAGAACAAAAGATGTTCCTGTCATGAGGAATTCCAAGGAGTTTAGGAGTTCTGTGTCAGAAACCAAGGCCAAAGACCAAATATGAGAAGAAAAGATATCCTGAGAAGCCCTATCACAGAATGGAGAGTCTGCAAATACACATTTATATGTTCAACCAATTTCAATAAAGGTGCCAAGGTAAATAAACAGAAAAAGAAAAGTCTTCAAGAAAAGTGTTGGACAAGCTAAATATCTATATGGAAAAAAGGGGTACCTCAATCCTCACCTCATATCATTCACAAAAAATAATTTGAGCTACATCATAGAACCAGGCATACAAATGAAAACTATAAAACTTCTAGAAGAAATATACGATAATATCTTCATGCTGTAAGGTAGGTGAAAATTTCTTAGGACTAAAGGGGTACTAATCAAAAAAGAAAAAAATCTTAAATTGGGCTTTAGCAAAATTAAAATCTGCTCTTGGAAAAAAAGAAACACCATTGATAAAGCCACAGACAGGGAAAAATATTTGCAAAGGGTTAATATTCAGGATATTCAAAGAACTCCTGAAGTTCAATAATAAAAAATAAATAACTCAATAGAAAAATGGACAGATTTCCTGCAAAAGGAGGCATATAATTAGCCAACAAATATAAGAAAAGATGCATCTTACAATTAGTCTTCAGGGAAGTGCAAATCAAAATCCTATGAGATATTACTTTACAGACATCAGAATGGCTAAAATTAAAGAGACTGGCAATACCAAGGGTTGGTGAGGATGTAGATTATTCTGGAACTTTCTTACATTGCTGATGGGAATGTAAAATAGTTCAGCTATAGTGAGAAACAGTTTGGTAGCTTCTTATGAAGCCAAAAATATATCTACTCTATGATTCAGAAATACTACTTTTAGATATTTACCCAAGTAAAATGAATGTATATTTCCACAATAAGATTTATAAAAGAATGTTCTTAATAGATTTATTCATAATAGACAGAAACTCTTACCAACCTCAACCTGTAGCTACAGGTAAATGGATAAACAAAGTATATTTTTCTTTTTGTTGTTTTTTGAGGCAAAGTCTCGTTGTCACCCCGGCTGAAGTGCAGTGGCGAGAACATAGCTCACTGCAGCCTTGAACTCCTGGGCTCAAGCAATCCTCCCACCTCAGCTACGACTGTAGAAGGACGACACCATGCCCAGCTAATTTTTTATTTTTTGTAGAGACATGGTCTCACTATGTTGCCCAGGCTGGTCTCAAACTCCTGACCTCAAGTGATCCTTCTGCCTCAGCCTCCCAAAGTGCTGGAATTATAGGCATGAGCCACTACACCTGGCCTGGTATATCTATATAATGTAAAACAAAGCCAACTTTTACTACACACAACAGAAGAGACAAAGTTTTAAAGCATTCTGTTGGGTGAAGGAAGCTGGACATAAAATAGTATACACTGTATGGTTTAATTTATGTAAAGTTTTAGAATAAGCAAAACTTACCTTGTGGTGAGAGAATCCAGAACAGTGATTGCCTCTGGAAGATAAGTAGGATCAGGTGGGTATTGAGTGATAAGGATGGAGGGAACTTTCTAGGGTGATGAAAATAGTCTATGTTTTTATTGGGATGGTGGTTACATGGAAAATACATTTGTCAAGCCTCCATGAGCCGCACACTTAAAATTGGAAAATTTTGTTGCCTGTAAATAATAATTCAGTTATAAAAACAAAAAACCAAAAACATTTATCCTGCTGGGGTCGGGGTGGTGAAAACAAGTTGGATTGGGTTCTTCAAGCCAGGATTCCTGGTTCTAAACCCCACACTCTTTCTTTCTCCTCTGCCACCTCCTGAGCAAAGTCCTCACTTTGAGAAGGGGCAGCCGTCAGCTTTGAATTCGTGTCTTCTCAGTCCCCTGTCTTACCACGGAGCTCCAGAAGTCCACCCAACTGATGCCCATGGAGGGCCTTTCTCTACTTCCAACTCCACATCATGTTCTTTGATAAAAGCATCCCTGCTGGAACAATTGCCTTCATTATGCCCATGTGCTTGTGCAAATCTGTGGCTGATTTCTCCCAGGGGAACAACCTCCACTTAAATTCAAAGCCATCAAGGGGCTCCTCTAATCTCAAAAGCATTTGTAGAGCTGAATGCTGTGTTTTTACTCCCAAGGTGATGTTCTGGGAAATCTCCAAGCCTCTCTAGTGCGTGCACTCGAACCAACACCACTTTGGTCAAGTATTTCTGTACCTGTTAGGAGATCCTGAACCCCAGCCCACAAGATAATGTGTTGTCCTGAGTTCCTTGCTCTCTAAGGGATAGAGGCGGCATGCTCTTGCTTCCTGAATACCCATCAGCTGCTGGCGGGGTTGAGGGTTTGATATCCTGATCACTGTCCCGTGAGGCAGTCACCTCCCTTCCCAACCACCCTGTGTTTTCTCCTTCACAAACAATCACTAATGATGTTTTCTCTCTGGACTGACACCTGGCTTATTAGGAGCCTGCTCCACTCAGCAGCAGCAGCACCTGAGCAGGGCCCTGGGCCTCCAGCCTGCCTGAGGCAAGCTGAGCCCAATGGGGAAATGACTTACAGAGGCAGTTCAGAAAATTAGAATTGAGATTCAGAGACTTCTGAATGGTTATGTCCCGGAGGGATACATGATGGTGATCTGCGGGTATTTTCAGAGTCACTCTATTTGATTTTATTTTTGGGTTTTGCTGGCCTTCCTATAATGGAATACAACAAGCTTTCTTTCTTTAGGTACACGTGGTTTGCATTTCAGAGAGCTCCCTCCTACAGGCAGATGCATTCACGGGCTGGGGGAGTTTGTAAGTCTAAAAACAAAGTGGAGAGAATGTCCACCTGCTTTCCTTTTGTCAGCTCTTTGCAGATGAATGTAGAAGGGCAAGGATTCTATGGCTGCCTATATCTGAGGCAAGAGCTGCGAGGACAGGAAATTCCACGTGGAATTTGCATGAGAAGAACACTGGGCAGGGAGAGTTGAAAGACATCTTGCTATAATGAGAGAAACAGTCGAGCAGACAGAAGTGTCTCCCCAGCCCCGACATCCTGCTACTGGGAAAACTCAAAACATTCTGGGAACCTGACCTCCTTTAACATTTCCCAGGCTGGCAGCTCCAGGGGGTCCAGCCTGTGGATATGGGAGGACATTAAATGTATGGTTCAGGCACAAAGCACACAAATGTCCAGTTCTGACTCTAAAGTGCGTTTCCAAATGCTTTGCTGATCTGGAGCCCTCGTGCCCAATGCTAGGGACCTGCATGTGCCACAGATCTCTCTGCTGCCTGCTCCCAGCTTGTGGCTTCTGTTGTCCTTGCTGGCTGGCCACAGGCTTGGCTACAGTGGGCTGGCTGTGACCAGAGAGAAGAACAGAATGACAGATGTCACCAGAAGAGCAGGTTTTCCATCTTTAGAAAATGAGGCAGAGGGGGCACAGTGACCAGGCCTGGACAATATAAAGCAGATCAAAGATCAAGCCCAGACTCAGGAATAGACAGTTGTGTATTTGAATCCCAGCTTCAGGTTTTCCGTCTTTAGAAAATGAGGCAGCGGGGCACAGTGACCAGGCCTGGGCAATATAAAGCAGATCAAAGAGCAAGCCCAGACTCAGGAATAGACAGTTGTGTATTTGAATCTCAGCTTTGCCTCTTGCTAGCTATGTGGCTTTGGGAAACATCATCTGCCGTTTTTCAGCCTGTTGTTACTTCGTGGACTGGGGAAAATATATCTTACATGGTTGTTGTGAGAATCCAAACACACAATGGACTGAGTAATAAAGTACTTAGCTCTGGGCTTGGCACATAGCCGCCATGACATAAGTGGTGATCCTTGATTTAGTAAGTTTAATTTTCAGTCATAAACCTGAGTTTGAGACCAGCTTTAGTCATTTAAGAGATATGCTGCTTTGGGCTACCCAGCCAGAGTCTTTCAAATATCATTTTCCTTACTTATAAGACAAAGTAACACCCAACTCACGGAAGGGTTACACTTCCAAGAAGCCTTCCCCGATCCCCTGTCATGTGGAGTGTGGCTTTTCAGGCTTCATGTGTTTTTGATAAAACACAGATCCTACTTGTATAGCTGTGGCAGGGCCTGGGCTACTGCATTTTGCATAAGCATCTGGGTGATTCTGATGCTTCAGGTCCGTGGACCATGCTTTGAGTAGCAAGGATGTAGAATTTGTTATTCCTTTTTTTGTGTGTATCTCCATTATCACATAATGGTAGTCATAAGCATGTTTGGAGATGTGTTTGCATGTGTGTGTGGGGGGGTGTTTTCTCATGTCTCCCTTGTAACTGGGCACACCTATAGGACAGGGACAATGTCTTCCCTCTCTCTCTCCATTCTTCACAAATGAGTCTTCCATTGACCAGGGCTCAAGACAACGTTCACAGGCAGGAGGGTAGCAGCTGCTTCCTCTGTCCACCTTCTGATGCTTTGAATCAAGTCAGCCACTATGATCTAGGATGGGGAAGCCCAGCTACGTTTACTGAGTAACTCTGTTGTTCCATTTTAGGGACCCTCCACTGCCATTTATTCTCAGAATCCAGTGTCCCTAGGGCCACCTTGCTCAGGAACAGAGCTTTCTCTTCACCTCCACCCGCTGCTATGTTGGCTTCTAGAATTCTATCCTGGGCTTTGAGCCCAGGGTCCAGTGTCCCTTCAGTCTGATGCCTGCTACTTTCTACTTACGGACCTATAGGCTGACGCCCTGGATGGAGAGTCATTGACCACTCACCTGAAGCCTCAGGCTTGGCACTCTGTCCCCATTCCTGGATCTGTGACCTCAGTGCTGGAAATCTGAGTTAGCTCTCAGTGCCCTGGGGAAGCTGGGTCTGACCCCTGAACTGAACCAACAGAGGGTGTTCACTGCTTTCCCACTCACCAAACCCCACTCCCTCTGGTCAGCTCACATCACATTTGGTCTGGTAGAAGCCCCCTCCAAAATGACCTCATGCTTCTCAGTGTGCAGAATTCTGAACCAGGGAATCACCAAATTGTTGATGAAATGGTTGAAATATGGGAAGAAGTAATGCTTTTCAGCGAAGAGAGAAAGAATAAAGAACACAATCTCCTCTTCAGGCTTATCAAGGTGCTCTGAGTATCTAGGGGTAGACATGAGTGTGTGAATCAAAAGTCAGAGGAAGCTTTTTTTTTTTTTTTTTTGAGACAGAGTCTTGCTCTGTCACCCAGGCTGGAGTGCAATGGTGCTATCTCGGCTCACTGAAAACTCGGCTTCCCAGGTTCAAGCAATTCTCCTGCCTCAGCCTCCTGAGTAGCTGGGATTACAGGCACCTGCCACCACGCCCAGCTAATTTTTGTATTTTTAGTAGAAACGGGGTTTCACCGTATTGGCCAGGCTGGTCTGGAACTCCTGACCTCAGGTGATCTGCCCGCCTCGGCCCCACAAAGTGCTTGGATTATAGGTGTTAGCCACCGTGCCCAGCCAGAGAACGCTTTTAAATCCTTTGCATTGTCTAAGGCTCCTTCTAGCACCAATAGCGCCCCCCATGCACACACACACGCACATGCACACATTCACACCCACCTCTCTCCAGACCCCCGCCACAACGTTGGGCTCAATCTGTTGTATAGACGCCACTCATGTCAGTTTCATTTAGTTTCTGTCTCACTCTGGGTTTCTCTTTCTCTTTTCATCCCTCATTGCCCATTTTTCTCTCTCCTTCTGTGCCTCTCTCCCTCTGTTTCTCTATTCCCTACCATTCTGAGCCTCTGTCTTGTTCCTTTATCCCTTCCTCACTCTCTCACTCCTGGTGCTGTATTCGTTTCTCCCCCACACTTGTCTCTGAGCTCCATCTGCTTTCTCTGGTTCTTTCTCCCTTGGACCTTGGTAGGGTTTGGCTCTACGTCTCCACCCAAATCTCATCTCAAGTTGTAATCCTCACCTGTCGAGGGAGGGACCTGGTGGGAGGTGATTGCAATACGGAAGTGGTTTCCGCCACGCTGTTCTCGTGATAGTGAATGAGTTCTCACGAGAACTGATGATTTAAAAATGTGGCACTTCTCCTTTGCTCCCCTGTGCTCTGCTGCTGCCATGTAAGAAGTGCCTGGCTTCCCCCTTCGTCTTCCACCATGATTGTAAGTTTCCTGAGGCTTTCCCAGCCATGCGGAACTGTGAGTCAGTTAAACCTCCTTTCTTTATAAATTACCCAGTCTCAGGTAGTATCTTTATAGTAATGTGAAAACATTAATACAGGCTCTTTATCATCTGATTCCATCTCCTAGGGCTCTAAGTTCTCTTTCTGTCTCTCTCAGGTCATGAGCATAATTTCCATCTTCACACATACCCCAAGAAAACCAGAGAAGGAGAGCAGGAGACCAGAGAAATTAGCTGGGCGTGGTGGCAGGTGCCTGTAATCCGAGCTACTCAGGAGGCTGAGGCAGGAGAATTACTTGAACCTGGGAGGCCGAGTTTGCAGTGAGCCGAGATAGCACCATTGCACTCCAGCCTGGGTGACAGAGCAAGACTCTGTCTCAAAAAAAAAAAAAAAAAAAGCTTCCTCTGACTTTTGATTCACACACTCATGTCTACCCCTAGATACTCAGAGCACCTTGATAAGCCTGCTCTCCTTCTTCTCTTCTTCCAGAGCCTGAAAATCTGGCTTTAAGCCCTGGAGCTGGCCAAGCTTTGTGCTGACCAGTAGGCTGCCTTGCTTTTTGGCAGGAGAGTTGCTGGGAGGCCCCACCCAGCGCGTGAGGATTAGATAACATCCATGAGTGATGCTGACTGCTAAGACGGACATACACTATTCTCAGGTGTTAGTTTTCAAACCTCTTGTAAACACATCCTTCCACCCTTCCTAGTGTCCCTCTCTGAGAAAGAAAAATTCTTTTTCTCTGTGGCTTCACCTTCATTCACTGCACTGCAGGGCTCTCTGGAGGGTTAGGCTCACTTGTGTTTTCTTCCCTCTTTCCAGATAACTTATAATAAACATGAATTCTCTATGTAACAAGAATAAAAAATCATGAAATAAATGAACATGTTGGGCTAGGCCATCTTTAGGACCCACCTTTTTGGCACCCACATGCTATGATAGCTCCTGACTTTGCCAACATAGAAACAAAAAAGACACAGCATGCATGGGAAAATTTAGGTGTCTACAGGAAGGAAGGAAGCAATTCTTTTATTTTATTTATTTATTTTTTTTTTTGACGGAGTCTTGCTCTGTCACCCAGGCTGGAGTGCAGTGGCACGATCTCGGCTCACTGCAGGCTCCGCCCCCCCGGGTTCACGCCATTCTCCTGCCTCAGAGTCCCGAGTAGCTGGGACAACAGGCGCCCACCACCTCTCCTGGCTAATTTTTTGTATTTTTAGTAGAGATGGGGTTTCACCGTGTTAGCCAGGATGGTCTGGATCTCCTGACCTCGTGATCTGCCTGCCTCGGCCTCCCAAAGTGCTGGGATTACAGGCGTGAGCCACCACGCCCGGCCAGGAAAGCAATTCTATGCAGAAAAGGCCTCTGCTGCTTTGGGGGTCTTTGGGCTTAGAAGAATCTAAGGTTTGTGATCAATATTTTTGAAATATTTTAAAGCGAGCACAGCCGATTAGCGGGTGATCCTCACCTGCCCAAGCAATCATTTGGCTGCTCTAAGCTTCCGTCCCAAGAAGCTGAGAAGCAGCAACATCAGGGGTGATAGAGTGGTCTAGCTGTGCCCAGAAAAATCACCTAAGTCCTGTGGATTTTGCAGGTGACATCAAGAATACCAAAGATGCTCTGTTTACGAGAACCTTTACTTTTATTTCCTGAGTCATTTTAGGAAGAGTGGGGCTATGTGTATGATATTTGCTGACATGACACTCTCATATCCTCTTCATAGCATCACAATAACAAATGCTCAGTCTAATTCTATGTGTGTGCCTTAGCTGTATATTACATTATCCCACAATTAGCACAATGATGGGTGATCAGGGCGAGCAGAATGATATTGCTGTGAGTGACCTATTATTATCGGCAGATTACACTTTACATGGAAATTAAATGAATTCTGTCAGAGCTCTGCAGCCAGGGAGAGAAGAAAATGCCCCATTGTTCGGTTCCCTGAGCTGGAGAGACTGCACGTGGCGATAAAGAGACCTGTGTTTGTGCAAAAACAAGGCGTGGGCTTCCAGTTTGAAAGATGCATTTGTTACACCAAAGCTCGAAATAGGAAATGTGTGTGGGCAGAAACAACAGAGATGAAAGGGGAGAAAACTAATTATTACTACCACCATTTGCGTATTGAGGTATTTATATAATGTGTTAAATTTCTTTTGTTGGGAAAATGTTTGTCATATCAGTGAGAATGAAACCTTACCCTTAGAGGGGGTATTCTTAGGCTTGAACACTTTTAGCTCAGTGAAATTTTTTTTTCCTTGAAATTATCTCCTGCATTCTTTTCTCTGCTCATCTTTCAATGGGCATCATCTTTAGAACATCATCTTTTCCACCTCTCTGTCTCTTTCATGATCTTGCATGTGCCTTTATTGTCTCAATAAGTGTCCCTTTAGATTTCTTTCTCAGGCATATTGCAGGTATCAATACTAAATAAAAATGAGAGGCAAAATTCTACTGCCTAGAGGCAGAGTGATTTGGGGAAAGGACATTACAACTGATAAATTTATAAAGAATCAGGAACTCACAGAGTTCTTATCTTGGACAGGACAACATAGTTTCAACTAAATGCTCTGAGATGTGAAGACAATGGGAGTGACCTTGCCCCATTGGGGAAGGGACTTGAGTTCTGGCCAGTAATCCCAGTGATTTTTCTCAATTGTAAAAAGAGATGGAGAGGTTTGAATTGCATCTCCCGGTGGTCTCTTGCAGTTCTGATATTCACACATCAAATGATCAGTATCTTGACTCACTCACCTAGTAAATATTTCTGAAATAACTCACCATTAACAAGGCATTGTGCTGGGTAGAGGAGAATATTAAATTTGGGGCTGATATATACAACTAGTTAGCTAAATCCTAAACAAAGCCTTTCTACCAAGCATACCTAACAAAACCCTTCCCATTTTTGAAGGTCCTTATTCTCAAGAGTATGAAGAGTAGCAACATCTCTCTATGCCTGTGGATCTTATGTCTAAATAGGCCTGTGATTGGGAACCCAAACTCTAGGCATTAGTGAGAGGGTTTAGTAACTAAGTACCAAGGCTGCAGCTTAGCCATGTGAGATGTTGGAGAGTGGGCGTAGGAATCTTCTATATATGTTTGAATAAAGACTAGTAAAAAGCAGATTCCTGAGCTCGTCTTTTTAGTCAAGTGGTGCCTCCGACGCAAAGTTATTTGTTAATAGTGGTGGTATTTTTTTTTTTTCTGTTTGGATTTTCTAATATATCATGCAATGTGAAGAATATAACAAATGGATTTTGGAAAAAGAAGTATATGAAAACCATCCCCCATCCACTGTGAAAATGAAAGGCCATTTGGAGGTTTCAACTTGTTAGAAAATTCGTGAAACACTGTACTGATGCTCAAGGAAGAAGAAAGTGGTGTTTTTCAAATTTCTGTGTGTCAGAATCACAGATTACTTCAGAAAAGTGTGAAACTATTAAGATTCTGAGAACAACTGATTCAGTTGATACTAGCTGGGGCCAGAAAATCTGTGTGTTTGACAAACTCTCCAGGTGATCTTTTTTTTTTTTTTTTTTTTTTTTTTTTTTTTTTTTTGAGACGGAGTCTTGCTCTGTCACCCAGGCTGGAGTGCAGTGGCTCGATCTCGGCTCACTGCAAGCTCCGCCTCCCGGGTTCACGCCATTCTCCTGCCTCAGCCTCTCCGAGTAGCTGGGACTACAGGCGCCTGCCACCACGCCCGGCTAATTTTTTGTATTTTTAGTAGAGACGGGGTTTCACCGTGGTCTCGATCTCCTGACCTCGTGATCCGCCCACCTCGGCCTCCCAAAGTGCTGGGATTACAGGCGTGAGCCACCGTGCCCGGCTCCAGGTGATCTTATAGGTGGTCTTTGGCCAGGCTGAACAAAATACTGTTGCAAGCGTGAAGTGCTTAAACTCTGTTCATATTAGCTGAGTCATTTTATGTAAGTTTCTAAAGTATTTAAGCCTGAAATCTTATGGGCGAGAACGGCCATGAAGATTGGAAGTTAATCTATATAAAGCGTCTACATCAGTCTCCATGTATACTTTGTGCTCAGTAATAATTACTCTTATTACCTCCACCCCAGTGAGAAGGTCAGGGCTGGCCCAGAGGTTTCTGAGGTATAGATATCTCTCAATGACAGTTTCCAGGCTTAACATATCACTGCAGAAACCTATGGGATCTGGAGTCCCTGATCAAAACATTCACCCAAGTGGCCAAAGCATGAAACTGGAATAGGACTTCTTACTTAGAAAGGCTGAGAAAGAGGGTCAGGACATACTGATAGGAGATGGTGTGGAGAAAATGCAGAAGATAGACACTCTGGTGGCTTCTTATGAGTTCCCAGTGCATCTTGGGCAAGCCTGTAAGGGTCACTTAAAGTGGCCTGAAGAGGATGACCACTATGTTATATAGTGACTGCAAAGATTCCAGGAAGCTCCACACAGACTATCATGAACTCCAGAAGTATCTCACTTGTGAATCAGCCCTAGTATACACTCTTTCATTTTTCAGTTGTTAGTCATACTTGTTAATTTCCCAGAACATTTATAGAAAAAGAATATGCATTAAGTTTGAGTCAATAATTTGTTCCCAAATTAAAAATAATGGTAAAAGATCACATTCAACACTGAGTAACATTTATTTTTGTAACTAGCACATTCTGGAATTTACTAACTTAGGTATCAAGGTTGCAAATGGCATAAGTACGTTTTTACATTAACTTCTAATTTCTAAAATTTCAAATTTCTAAATTTCTAAAATTTCAAATAAATTTCTAAATTTCTAATTTTAAATTTCTAAATTTCTAAAATTTCAAATTTTAAATTTATAAGATTTCAAAACACGCTTTCCAGCTGTTTCTAGCTATCAGTTTGTAAATAGACATACCATTTACAATGAGATATATCCTTATATTCTAGAATAGAATGGCAATTTTCATGTGGTGGTAATTTCCATGGAAGAAGAAAAGGCCCGACTCTCTGTCCTATTTTTCATGAATACTGGAAGTAGGGAATAAATCTGGAGTCTCACGGGTGAAAAGAGACATTCCCATATTACCGGACCACAAACGTGGGTCAGTCTGATTTACCTTCAGAATTTCGACCCATTCTTTCATGTTTTTTGAACTGCTTTCTTTAATTATAATTTACATGCTATGCCTCTGTCCCATATAAAGTGCACAAATGAATAGTTTTTAGAATACTTCTAGAACTGTGTTAAAATTACCACAATTTAATTTTGGACGTATTTGCCATTCAAAAAAGAAATCCGTTTTCTTTTTACGTCTTTGGGCAACCATTAATATACTTTTTGTCTGTAGAGTTACCTATTCTGGACATTGCATATAAGCTGAATCATATAATATTTGGTGTTTTCTGACTTAGTGTTTTCAACATTCATTTAGGTTGTGGCATATATCAGAACTTCATTTTGTTATATAGCTTTTATCATGAGTATACCACACTTTACTTATCCATTGATTTGTTGCTGAAATTTGGGTTGTTCCTACTTTTTTGGCTAGTATAAAAAATGCTGGTAGTTTACACAGTGTTTACATTGTGTACAAGTCTTTATGTTGACATATATTTTCATTCCTTTTAAGTACATTCCTAGAAGTGGAACTGTGGGATCATATGGTAACTCTGTTTAACAGTTTGAGGAAGATCTTTCTTTTTACCTGCCATTGTTTTACATTACCACCAGCATTGCATGAGGATTCCAATTTCTCTATATCTTTGCCAGCACTTGCTATTGTGTTTCTTTTTATGATAACCATTCTACTGGGTATGAAGTGGGGTCTAATTGTGGTTTAATTTGCATTTTTTCATTGACCAATGATGTTGAGGATCTTTTCAAGTGCTTATTGACCAATTATATATCTTCTTTGGAGAAATGTGTATTTAATATTTTGCCTATTTTTAATTGTGTTATTGTCATTAATTGTAAGAGTTATTTATATATTTTGGATATAGTTATATTTATATTATCAAATATATGATTTGCAAGTATTTTCTCTCATTCTGTATCTTTTTTTGATAATGTCCTTTGATGTACAAAAGTTTTTAATTTTGATGAAATCTTTATCGAAGACTCTTCTTGCCCCATTTTATTGTCTTGACATGTTTGTAGAAAAGCAATCGATCATAGATATGAGGGTTTATTTCTGGACTCTCAATTCTGTTCCTTATATGGCTATCCTTATAGTAGATGTACTCTGTCTCAGTTCCTATATATTTATAGTCAGTTTTGAAATTAGAAAGTCTGTGTGCCTGTAACTTTTTTTTTTTTTCTCAAGATTGTTTTGATTATTCTGGATCCTTTGAATCTTCATGTGAATTTTAGGATCAGCTTGCCAAGTTCTTCAATGGAAAAAAAAGCTCAAATTTTGATAGAGATTCTATTGACCTTGTGGAATAATTTGAGGAGTATTGCCATCTGGACACTATCAAGCCTTTTGATTCATAGTCATGGGATAATTCTCCATTTACTTAGGTTTTTTTTCCATTTCTATAATTTTTTTTTAGTTTCAATGTATAAGTCTTGTACTTCTTATGTTAGATGTATTTTTAAGTATTTTATTTTTGATACCACTATAAGTGTAATTGTTTTTATTAATTTCATTTTCAGATTTTTTATTGCTAGTGTACAGAAATACAAAAATATTAGTGTATAGAAGTACAAAAAGTGGAAACAACACAAATGTTGAACAAAAAATATTTTATATATTACTCATATCCTGTAGCCTTGCTAAACTCATTTATTAGTTCAAATAACTTTTAATTTGTGAACCTTCAGGATTTTCTACGTGTAAGATAATCTTGTCTTCAAATAGAGATCATTTTACTTTTTTCTTTCTAATTCTACTGCCTTTGTTTCTTTTTTCTTATCTAATTGCCCTAGCTAGCACCTCCAATACAATGTTGAGCAGAAGTAATTAGAATAGACATCCTTCTCTTCTTTTTGATCTTAGGAGAAAGCACTCTGTCTTTCACCACTAAGTGTGATGTTAGCTGTGAGCTTTTTGTAGGTATTCTACATCGGGTTGAGGAAGTTATCTACTATTCCTAGTGTGTTGAATGTGGTTTTTTGTCGTTGTTGTTGTTGGTCATGAGTGCTAGGTTTTGTCAAATGCTTTTTCTGGATCTACTGAGGTGAACATAAGGTTTTTGTCCTGCATTCCATTAATAAGCTGAATTGCATTAACTGAGTTTTCAGATGTTAAACCAAACTTGCATTTTTGTGAGAAATTCCACTTGGTCATGCTGTAAAATTTTGTGTGTGTGTATGTTACTAGCTTTGGTTTGCTAGTATTTAAGATTTTGCATTTATATTCATAAGAGATATTAGTCTAATTTTCTTATGTTTTGTTTGGTTTTAGTAACAAGGTAATACTGGCCTCATAGGATGAGTTATAAAACATTCCCTCCCGTCCAATTTTTTGAAGAGTTTGTCAAAGTTGATATGAATTCTTTGAGTGTTTGGTAAAATTCATTAGTGAAACCATCTGAGTCTGGGGAAATGTTGGGTCAAATTATTAGGCTCCTACATCAAAAACCAACCTGAAGAATTAACTAGAATTAGTTAGAGGTACACCCTTTAGTTTGCTGAGATATCCATCAGGTACTGTTAAATCAGCAAAGCAATATGCAGACAACTGTACTGTATGATTGCCTTCTGGAGACAATTATATAATGTTAATATGTCTATATGCCTTTATGTAAGTCTCTGTGTGGATGTGTTATCTATTCACTTTTATTCCAAATATATTAATATAAAGTAATATTCAAAAATATGATCACATATATATCATCCCTCATTGGAGACTCTTTTGTTTAATTGCATTTTCATTGATACATAATAATTATGCATATTTACAAAGTACATGCGATATTTTGATACACAGGTACAATATATAGTGAGAAAATCAGGATAATTAGAATATCCATCTCCTTCCTCAAACACTTATTATTTCTATGGAATAGATCCAGGATCAGTATTGCTGGGTTGAAGAGTATGTGTATTTCTAGGCTTAATGCATTTTGCTAGGTTATTCATAATAGAAATTAACAATTCTGATTTCTACAAGTAATATGCGAGAGTACCCATTTTCTTGTACCCCTGCCAAAAATGGCTTTTTAAAAATTTTTAAATTTAAATTTTTATTTTTTTTTAAGAGAGAGTTTCACTGTGTCACCTAGGCCAAAGTGCACTGGCACGATCATAGTTCACTGTAACCTTTAATTCTCAGGCTCAAGGACTCCTTTAGCCTCAGCCTCCCAAGTAGCTAGGACTGCAGGTGCATGTCACCACACGGGTTTTTATTTTTTTATTTTTTGAGATGGAGTCTTACTCTGTTGCCTATGCTGGAGTGCAGTGATGCGATCTCAGCTCATTGCAACCTCCACCTCCTGGGTTCAAGCAATTCTTGTGCCTTAGCCCTTCAAGTAGCTGGGATTACAGGCACCCACCACTACACCTGGCTAATTTTTATATTTTTAGTAGAGATGGGGTTTGACCATGTTCACCAGGCTGGTCTCGAACTCCTGACCTCAAGTCATCTGCCAACCTCAGCCTCCCAGAGTGCTGGGATTACAGGCGTGAGCCACTGTGCCCAGCTTATTTTTTTATTTTTAATACTTTGGAGAGATAATGTCTTGCTATGTTGCCCATGCTAGTTTCAAATTCCTGGCCTCAAGCAGTCCTCCTGCCTTGACCTCCCAAAGTACTGGGATTTCAGGTGTGAGTCACTATGCCTGGCTAGCAATGGCTGGTTTTAAATTTTAAAAAATTACCATAGGTGTAAATTATTATTTCACCGTTATTTTATTTTGCATGCCTCTGGTTCTGAATGTGGACATATATAAATGTTTGTGAGCCCTTTTGATTTGTTCTCTTGTGTGTTATTCATAACTTTGCTCATTTTTCCATTGGGGCCTCTTTTTTCTCATTATGTCAGTTTACTTTAAGTATTATAATATAAGCCCAGTGTCATCTGCATTGCAAAGTCATTAAGTCATTTGGGAAATATTTTTATATTAACTTTCGGTATACTATATAGTGCTACAAAATATTTTACCAGAACAAATGTGTTTACATTTTATTTCAAGATTTCTCAGTTCTCAGGTTTGATCAAGACATGTTCCCTGCAGGACCCTATATTTTGTATGTGTATTCCTGTATATATATATGTTTTTACATTGAAGATGTGAGTGTATTTATAAGTATTTTGTATATACCCTCAAACATTTATTTCTTTTCTTCCAGATGGATAGCCAGTTGTGCCGAAACTATTTTGAATTAATCTATTTTTCCCCCAATGAATTGAAATAAGCCTTTGCCACTTTTGCAGTTTCTCACATATGTTTGTCTTTAGTATATCACTGGTTCAATTAGTCAACATTTGATTTGTTATTTGTGCTTATGTTCTCATAAGTGAAAGTGCTCTGCATTTTTATACCATCTTCATCAGATATTGGTATTTTGCTGGCTGCATATAAAACTAGCTAGTTTTCCATTTTTTCTATGACCTGAACTAGCTTATATAACATTTGAATCATCCATTTTGTAAATGTCACGTGAATGAAAGTCAACTTTGACCTAGTCTGTTTTGTTGCCTTTTTCAATGATAAATTTTAAGTTACCTTTCCAAATTACCTAAGCTGATATAGCAGTAACTATTCTATTTTTTATCTTCCTGGGTTAATTTTGGTAATTTATATTTTTCTGGGAAGTCATACATCTCCTTTAAGTTTTCGAGTTAATTCCATAAAGTTGTATATATGATTCCTTTAATTCTTTAGTCTTCTTTCTGCCTATAGTGTATCTATCTTTTTTTCTCATAATCTTGCATCTCTCTCTCTCTCTCCCCTCTCTCTCTTCCTCTTCCCTCTAAAGCTCCTAATTTGTCTATTTTATTGGTCTTTTCAAGGAAATAATTCTTGGATTTCATTGTCATTGCTACCTTCAAAATTTTATTAACTATAGACTTTATTAAGTTCTCTTTTATTTTGTTTCATTATTTTCTAATTTATTTATTTTTATTTTTATTTTTTTTTTTTTGAGGCAGAGTCTCACTTTGTTGCCCAAGCTGGAGTGCAATGGCATGATCGTGGCTCACTGCAACCTCTGCCTCCTGGGTTCAAGTGATTCTCCTGCCTCAGCCTCCCAAGTGGCTGGGATTATAGGCGCCTGCCATCATATCCAGCTAATTTTTGTATTTTTGTAGAAACATGGTTTCACCATGTTGGCCAGGCTGGTCTTGAACTCTTGACCTCAGGTGATCCACCCACCTTGGCCTCCCAAAGTGCTGGGATTACAGGCATGAGCCACTGTGCCTGGCCTATTTTCTCATTTATTAAGATGAATAGTACTTTTCTTAATTTTTCCTTGTCCCGTAATTCTGAAATCAATACATTTTTTAATCTGTATTAATTTGCTGGCAATAAGTTTTCCCCTGAATTCAGCTGTCAGCTTCCATCGGTTTTGCTATGGGAGTGTTTACCTCTTCATTGCTTCCTGGGTTTATAATTCAGTTATTTAAGAATATGTTTCCTGATTTTCAAGTAGTTTTGATTTTTGCTTTTTCTTTGTAATGATTGTAACTTATTGCATTATGACTAGGGAATGTGACCTATATAATTTCTTTGCTTTATATTTTATTAAATTTTTTGAGGTCAAGCACAAAATTTGATACATTGTTGGTGGTGATAAACTGGCATAGTGATGGGAAAACAATTTGTCAATATCGAATATTGCTGTATATGTACATATTTTATGACACAGCTATTCTTACAGATGTATGTGAAAGTCATACATAGATATGTATACGTGCACAAGAGTGTTTACAAGTGTATATAAACATGTATGTACATATATGTATGTGTATACATATTTGTAAAATTGCAATTTCAAAAAAATCAGAATCAGTCTAATCTACAGGTAAGTGGTCTTACTTATAATGGGATCGAGTAAATAAACTGTGGGCAACTCACACAGTGGATTGCTATGCAACAATTAAAATGAATTAGTATGTGTATCAACATAGATAAATCTCTGTGGCTCACGCTTGTAATCGCAGCACTTTGGGAGGCCGAGGCAGGCGGATCACGAGGTCAGGAGATCGAGACCACGGTGAAACCCCGTCTCTACTAAAAAATACAAAAAAAAAAAATTAGCCGGGCGTGGTGGCGGGCGCCTGTAGTCCCAGCTACTCGGAGAGGCTGAGGCAGGAGAATGGTGTGAACCCGGGAGGCAGAGCTTGCAGTGAGCCGAGATTGTGCCACTGCACTCCAGCCTGGGCGACAGAGCGAGACTCTGTCTCAAAAAAAAAAAAAAAAAAAAAAAAAAATCTCTGTAATGTGAAGTAAAGTACAAACAGTAAGGCATAAAATGGTATGCACAGCATGGAAGCGTTTATTTACATTTTGAATGTTCACAACAATACTACATATTATTTGTGGAGACATCCATATGTACACAAATGGAAAAACTCTCACAAAAAGTTCCATATCCACTTTGAGGTATTGGTCATCTCTGGGGAGGGATAGAGAAGCAAAGGAATATTGTGCTAGGGTTTTAGCCATACTGTGCTGTTTATTCCTTAAAAGAAAATTGAAGCAAATGAGCAAAACAATAACATCTGTTTAATCTGGGAGGAACATACCCAGGTATCTGCTTATTGCCGGCTCCCTCTTTCACTTTATTAGCCAGAAAAGTTATTTGGCTTGTTCTCCACTGTTTCCTCCATGTGAATCCGAGAGATGTGGATAATACTCAGAGTTAAATGATAAGTTCAGAAACAAAGTTGAAGTCAAGTCACACCAGATCCAACTGAAATACATGTCTTTTTTTAGCCTAGAAAATAAAAATCTTGACAAGACGAGGATCACTCTCGTTAAGTAATTCCAGGTATTTTTCCTTATGAAAGGAGGTAGACTTCTTCTATGCGACTAGAGGGCAAACGTAGAAACAGTGGCTTGGAACTGGGAAGATGCAGATTCTAGTCTAAGTCATGGCAGATCAACCCAACAACCAGAGTGGTCTAGAATTGCAATAGAGGGTTCCAGGAGAAAATGATCTCCTTGTCAGATGTTTGAACAATGACAGAAGTACTATTTTTAAGGCATGTTTAGTAAGGATTCTAGTGATACCATTAATGGATGTTAATGGATATCATTTATTAAGCCCTTACTATTATATGTTTAAAACATTTTATATTTATTAATTTATTCAATTTCCATGATACTATATGGCTGTGACTGTTTGAAACTGTTATGATGCTTGCAAAGCACCTGCCACACATTATCTGGCACCTAATTATCTCTCAGGGAATTAGGTAGCTAATCGTTTTATTAATATTAACTGCTTTGTTAGGTTCCCATTTCTTGCAAAAAATGTTGCTAGTCAACTGAAAGGTTATTGCCCATAGAACAGACAGAGTCATAACACATTTCTACTCAGTCTTTTATTTAATATAGATCACTCCTGCAAGAGACAGGTAGAATAAAGCACTCCCATGTTTATTGCAGCACTACTCACAATAGCAAAGAGAAAGAATCAACCTGAGTGTCCATCAGTGGATACATGGATTAAAAAATGTGGTATATATACAAAATGGAATACCATATGGCTATAAAAAAGAATGAAATCCTTTGTAAAGACACATGCACATGTATGTTTATTGCAGCACTATTTACAATACCAAAGACTTGGAAACAACCCAAATGCCCATCAATCATAGACTGGACAAAGAAACTATGGCACTTATATACTATGGAATACTATGCAGCCATAAAATAGAATGAGTTCATGACCTTTGCAGGGTCATGGATGAAGCTGGAAGGCATCATTCTCAGCAAACTAACACAGTAACAGAAAACCAAACACCAAATGTTCTCAGTTATAAGTGGGAGTTGAACAATGAGAACAAATGGACACAGGGAGGGGAATATCACACAATGGTGCCTGCCAGGGGGAGAAGGGCAAGAAGAGGGAGAGCATTAGGACAAATACCTAATGTATGACGGGCTTAAAATCTAGATGATCGGTTGATAGGTGCAGCAAACCACCATGGCTCATGTATACCTACGTAACAAACCTGCACATTCTGCACATGTATCCAAGAACTTAAAGTAAAATTTTAAAAAAGAATGAAATCAAGTCATTTGTAGCAGCATGAATGGAACTGGAGGTCATTATCTTAAGTGAAATAAGCCGAGCACACCCATATAAAAATATTGCATGTTCTCATTTATACGTAAGAGCTACAAACCCTGATCACATGGAGGTAGAGAGTAGAAAGGTAGATGAAATAGAGTGGAAAGGGTGATGACGGTGAGGAAGGAGGATGAAGAGAAGTGTGTTAAAGGGTACAAACATACAGTAAGACAGAAGGAATAAATTCAATGTTTGATAGCAGAGTAGAATGATTATACTTAACAAAAATGTATTACACTTGGGTGAAGAATACTCTGAATACCCTGATTTGATTACTATGCATTTTAGGCATGTAACAAAATTTTACATATGCCCTATACATTTGTACAAATAAAGGAAAAAAATAAAACTGAGAGGCTGAGCGTGGTGGCTCACACCTGTAATCACAGCACTTTGGGAGGCTGAGGCTAGGGGGATAACCTGAGGTCAGGAGTTCGAGACCAGCCTAGCCAATGTGGTGAAACCCTATGTCTACTAAAAAGACAAAAATTAGCCAGGCATGGTGGCAGGCACCTGTAATTCCAGCTACTCGGGGGAGGCTGAGGCAGGAGAATCACTTGAGCCTGGGAGGCAGAGGTTGCAGTGAGCCGAGATTGCACCATTGTACTCCAGCCTGGGCGACAAGAGCAAAACTCTGTCTCAAAAAATAAAACTGAGAATGGAATGCAAGTGTTTGGACTAAGATCACACATCAAGTGAATGGTAAAGGAAAATTTGGATGTTGGAGAAAGGGCCCTAAACTTAGAAACATGTAAGCTTGAACTAGAAGTATCTCGTCTTTTACCAGGGGCTTTGTGTCCCAGAGATAGCATCTTGGTGTCTTGAGCTTGTGTCTACCTATCCTAGGTCCTTTTTGTCTCCAAACTGTAGGATTCTTAGTTCCCATATAGGGTTCATGTGGGTGAGTTCTCGGAAAGTAGGTTACCCAAACATGTACAAGGGAGGTAGGAGTTCATTTCTTAACTGGAAACTTGTTCAAAGGGCATTCCATTGTGTTAACCCTCAGGGCTGTTTGCAGGTTGTATCCTGTGTGGGCTGCCTCTTTGTAATGACAGACATGGGGAGCTTTTCAAATCCTAGGGATGATCTGGGTGGATAATGTCAGCTGATTATGAATTTCTGGTGTGTGGCCCACAGCTATTGGTAATGAATCAGGCCGCTACACAAGGGGACTTTTGATCAAGGCACATTTCTACATAATGAGAAATAAAGTAGTACAGATTAATGGTGTCAGCTTTTTAATGGACCTGAGGAAATGGCTAGGTGATGGATCCTTTTTCCCTGAGAGTAGCTCAGTCTTCTGCCTCTCGGACTTACATCAAGGGGAGCCCAAGGGAAGCCACTGAAAGGTCATTGAGTCTCTCTTTGACGGGTGTTGGCACAAGAGTTTCCTAGTTGTTCTCGTCTCTTCTTTGTTGCTGACCTTTTCCCCACTGAATGTGACACTCAGCAAGAGACATGGAAAACTCTCCGGGGTCAGGGACATTGGAAGCACCATGATTAAATAACTTATAAAGGGAATGTATTATCATTAGACAGTGTTGGACTTTGCTTAAGACTTATGAATGGTGGCCCATCTTTGTGTTAGGGTGGCAGTAGCACACCTGACCTGTCCTCTACCTGAGCTTTGTTGCCTTAGTCAAACCTAGACAAGAAAGACTAGTCAGTATTTATACACATAGAACACTTGTAAATAGTAGGTCAGGGCCAAGGTCAAGGCATTCCATGAAGTTTAGGCTATTGCTATTAATACCCGATAGTATTTATTGAGCATCTATAGGATGCCTATCAGATGCACATATTTTGCATTTATCATTCCAGTTAATAATCTCCTTATAATGTAGGTATTAGTAGTCCCATTTTATGGATGATGACCTTGAAGCTCTGAGAGTTTAGCTGCATCTCTTGGAATGACATAGCTAGCAATAGTAGCAGTAGTAAAAATCATGATCATAACTGCCAACATTTATGTAGCTCTCACTATGAGCCGTGCATGTTTCTAAGAGCTTTTTATGTATGAGTTTGTTTGAGGACAATAATGCAACAAGTTTGGGTATTTTCACATTTTACAAATAAGTTGAGGCACAGTAAGGTTATGTGACTTGTCCAGAGTCACAGAGTTAGTAAGGTACGGATGTATGATTTGAACCACTATGCTTAGATGCCAGCATTAAAATGCCAACTTCCGGTGAGAATGGCACTTTCCTCTGTCCTCACTACTTCCTCGCCTAGCCTCACCTCTGCCTTTGAATCACTTAAGATTGCACTTTCATAAAGATCTCTTTAAATGTCATGGACCCTTACTTAAACTGAGTTAGGTCCCTTTCTGCGGTATGTTTGCACATTTTCCTCTTCTTCCCCTATCTTAACACTCTTCACACTTTCCTATGATTACTTGCATGACATATTGTCTTCCCTTATAGATACTAAGCTACAGGAAGGCAGATGCTGGTGCTGGCTGGGCCTTCCTTGCTTAACATTATGTTCTCAAGGTCTATTATGGTGTCCACATAAATACAGTTAAATTTCTGATTGTTACCATATTTCACAAACACTGTTGGATGAAATACTGGCGATTTGGAAGGCATAGCCTAAGATAATATAAACTATTTGTCAAAGCCAAAATTCCTACCGGGTGGCTCCAGGGGGCACCATAAAAAATAGACAACTACATTCTAGAGTTGAAGACACTGAAATCCAACAAGAGCCCTGTGCCAGCCAAATGAAGGAGAAAAAGCTCTTCATACTATATGCTACGAAAACAGCAAACAGAGATTCCAAATACAAGCTCTAAATCAAAAGACTGTATACCTTGACTTGCCATCAAATTTACTCATCTTGGCAACTTCATAAAGCATGCTTGGGAAGTAGAAAGTATGATGTATTATTCATGATAGTTACTGGGTTTTCAAAACTAAGTCATGAAACGAACATTTGCTGATTAAGGAATGCATGCATGATTGAATAAACGAATGAGTATAACAATCAGGTTTGCTTCATGTTTACCTGAGTGAACACCAATGTTTTTCTGATATGACATGATGCCGCTATTTCCAATGACCCTTTATGTGCGTATACTGTCTATAGGACAACTCTATGACCTATGCAGGGTGAACATTATTATCTGTGTTTTATAAAGAGAGAAGGGCAGTTCACAGAGGTGAAGAGGTGAAGAGATCCTTTTTTAAAATAATACATTATTTTTGTTGTTGCTGCAGTCGTTGTGTTTCTTGTTGTTATAATTATCTCACATATACCTTTTTTTTTTTTTTTTAAGACAGTCTCACACACTCTGTCACCCAGGCTAGAGTGCAGTGGTATGATCTCAGCTCACTGCAACCTCTGCGTCTCAGGTTCAAGAGACTCTCCTGCCTCAGCTTCCCTAGTAGCTTGAATTACAGGCACCCACCACCACTCCCAGCTAATTTTTGTAATTTTAGTACAGATGGGGTTTCACCATGTTAGCCAGGCTGGTCTTGAACTCCTGACCTCAAGTGATCTGCCCACCTCGGCCTCCCAACATGCTGGGATTACAGGTGTGAGCCTCTGTGCCCAGCCTCACATATACCTTTGAGCATCTGGTATAAGGACCCAGAGGCCAGGACCTGCTAAAGAAGTGCAAGCTGGATTAGAGAAATAAGCGGGGAGCTCAGTTACTCAGCCTAGGAACCCACAATGAGAGCAACTCTGGAATGTCCTAAGATCTTCAGTGCTGACCTAATTTTTGCAGCTTGCATCCTTCAGTGACAGGTTTTCCCACTCACAATATCCATGACACTTTATGATGTTTATAAACCCAATGTCAGTCCCACTGCTCATAACTTGCCTTTGATATAAAAAAAAAGTTTCATTAGACATGGCTTTGTTTATTCAAACTTTATTCCTCCTTTACATCTTTTTAATGACTTTTAAGCTCAGTCTATTAATCTTCTTACCCGAGTTAAGCCTTTTTCTCAATATGTTCTTTTATAGATATTTCCAAACTCTGAAGCTTACATTCTTTGCCCTATGTGGGCTTTTATGGGGACAATAATTAGCTGGAAAGCCTTGTCAGAAATACAGAAGAATGTGTTCCAGTATTAGGTGGGATTGTGGACTGAAAGCCTTCTAGAATATTGTCCACATTGAATGTTGCTGTATCAAACAATTCAATTCAATTCACTTTGGAAAAAGCATTGAGTTTGTCTTTGCATTGGCCAGAATGTGAGCCCAGGGAATAAGGTGTATGGGAGTTACTACAATGTAGAGGGACAGTAATAGGGTAGAACTACAAATAGATGGGAACCATGGTAAGAGTTTGCATAAAGAATTTTGGGGGGACTAGGTGTGGAGGCTCATGCCTGTAATCCCAGCACTGTGGGAGGCTGAGGCTGGTAGATCACTTGAGCCCAGGAGTTTGAGACCAGCCTGGGCAACATGGTGAAGCCCCATCTCTACAAACAACAACAACAAAAGAGCTGGGTGTGGTGGCACATAACTGTAGTCCCAGATACCCAGAGGTTGAGGTAGGAGGATCACTGCAGCCATGAGATCAAGGCTTCAGTGAACTGAGTTCACACCATTGCACTCTAGCCTGGGAGAGAGTGAGACTCTGTCACCCTGTCACATACACAAAATACGAGTCATGGTGGTAGATGTTCCAACAGGGGAGATGTTGGTAAAACTCTCAGAATATAAATGTTGAATTAAGCATGTAATAGATTGAGAAGAAGGAGAACAGCATTTAAGACCAAGGGAACAGCAAGAGTGAAAAAATGGAAATGAATGAAATTGTATGTGTGTTGGGTTAGGATAATTCTTTCCCTTCTGCCGGTGTTCTGGCTTCTTTCATTTTCTTTAATCCAGCATGTTCTTTCTGAACATTGGGTCTTCTTAAACACTCTTCCCACTGCCTACAAAGTGTCCTCAACCCAACACTGCTCACTTGCCTGACTGCTACTGATTCCTTTAATTCTCAGCTCAAATGTCATGTTCTCAAGTTGGCCTGTCCTGGTACATTAGACTCCAGTTATTTTATGTATGCTCCTAAAAGAGCCTAAAAGCCCTCTTTCTTAACTTTCATCAAACTCAAAATACTTTCTTAATTCTTGCCTTCCTCAATCAACTATAAACCCATGAGGGCTGAGACTATATTTGTGTTATTCTCTGTGTGTTCTCAGGATCTTCCTCAAGATCTGATGCCTGGTTACCACCCCTCTGTGTACACCTTCGTGCAATGGTGGGCTGGGGCGTTTAGGGCATGGTAGGAAGTTGTGAGAAAAGAGGAAGGAAAATTGACAGAGGGGGGTAAAATTATAGAGGGCTTTGAACAATGTCTTGCTTAAACAGACTCCTGGGCACCTTTACTGGGAAAGACCAAACTAAACATAAAAGAAACATAAACACAACAGCTTTTCTTCAAGTTTTGAAGAATAAAAGATGTGTAGTTGAAAATCATGCATACACTGACAGTTATTTCTTTTTTAAAAAATAATCTCCTAAGAAGTAGTGGTGGTAGAAAGTGGTCTCATATAAATGGCAGCCTCTTAACACTCCTGAGAGCATGGAACAATTTATCAATGTGAATACCCCAACCGCAGAAAGGAAAAGTATTTTAAACACTCGGGTTTTATTTATGTCTGTGGTACCTGGAAGTGGACATAGTTGTATGGATGAAAATATCTGCTCATTCACACCTGAGGGATGTAGGACCCTGGCTGTGGTGGGTTGGTTGGTACATTCATTCACGGAATGGATGTTCATGGAGCACTTATTTACTCAGTGTCATGCCAAGTATTACACAAGACACAGTCTTTGACCTTACAGAAGTCACCATCCAACAGAGAAGAAAGACATTCAGTAAATAAATAAACCAGCAATTTACTTGCCACAATGGCAAGGAATGCTAAAAGAAAAGGCACAGGTTTGAGGGGAGCCTTGATGAGAGGTCATGCCCATCAGAAGACATATGAGGAATCTCATGCATTGGCAACCTCAGAGGTAAGTTAGATTCTGGCCCTACTTAGGTCTTAAGGCACCGAAGTATGCCATGTTGCTGAGGCCTGTGTTGTGTATGAATATTTACTATGGTGCTGACATGACCCTCTTAACCTGAAGTGTTCCTAACCTGTCTACAAGCACCCAACAACTCAAGTGCTTTTGGTTTTATTCTCATCCTGTCAAGAGTGATTCTTATTAAAGGTCTAGTGGGGTCACTCCAATTTTTTAGCTATGTTTTACTGAATTCTGTGGGGGTAGATGACATTCTCTTGGGGGCATTCATGAAAAAGAAGATGAATTTTCAAAGGAAATACCCTTTACCTGAGTAAAGACCTTACACCGTAAACTTCCACCTGTGTCTTCACAAATACAACTGCTCCTAAGGCAAGTAGAGAAAGCAGGGCCTGAATACACTAACTAGAGGACTGGAAAAGCCCAGTATGAACCTTTACTCCTAACCCAAGGGGTAGTCTTCCTCTTAGGCGAGCTGACATTAAGGCCAAAATAGGTGTAAAAGAATATGAGACAGTGGCATATTATTTTTTAGAATAAGATAAAATAATATATTTTAGTTTTAACTCGCTGACTTCTTTTGTTTTTTGAATTTGCATCTTCCTAAATTGTTTTTCCCTTTTGTTATCTCTTGGTTTAAAATAAGAAGGAACATAAAACCCACAATTGGGGGGTGGAGGGCAGTGGGGGGAGGGAGTGCATCAGGAAAAATAGCTATATATATTTGTTATCTCGTATGCCTTGTTTTGCTTTTTAATTTGTTTTAATTTTTTTATTATACTTGAAGTTTTAGGGTACATGTGCACAATGTGCAGGTTTGTTACATATGCATACGTGTGCCATGTTGGTGTGCTGCACACATTAACTCGTCATTTACATTAGGTTTATCTCCTAATGCTGTCCCTCCCCCCTCCCCCCACCCCACAACAGGCCCCGGAGTGTGATGTTCCCCTTCCTGTGCCCATGTGTTCTCATTGTTCAATTCCCACCTATGAGTGAGAACATACGATGTTTGGTTTTTTGTCCTTGGGATAGTTTGCTGAGAATGATGGTTTCCAGTTTCATCCATGTCCCTACAAAGGACATGAACTCATCTTTTTTTGTGGCTGCATAGTATTCCATGGTGTACATGTGCCACATTTTCTTAATCCAGTCTATCGTTGTTGGACATTTGGGTTGGTTCCAAGTCTTTGCTATTGTGAATAGTGCCACAATAAGCATATGTGTGCATGTGTCTTTATAACAGCATGATTTATAGTCCTTTGGGTATATACCCAGTAATGGGATGGCTGGGTCAAATGGTATTTCTAGTTCTAGATCCCTGAGGAATCGCCATACTGACTTCCACAATGGTTGAACTAGTTTACAATCCCACGAACAGTGTAAAAGTGTTCCTATTTCTCCACATCCTCTCCAGCACTTGTTGTTTCCTGACTTTTTTTTTTTTTGGTGACAGAGTCTTGCTGTGTCACCCAGGCTGGAGTGCAGTGGCGTGATCTCGGCTCACTGCAAGCTCCGCCTCCCGGGTTCACACCATTCTCCTGCCTCAGCCTCTCCGAGTAGCTGGGACTACAGGCGCCCGCCACCACGCCCAGCTAATTATTTTTTTGTATTTTTAGTAGAGGCGGGGTTTCACTGTGGTCTCGATCTCCTGACATCGTGATCTGCCCGCCTCGGCCTCCCAAAGTGCTGGGATTACAGGCATGAGCCACTGTGCCCGGCCTGTTTCCTGACTTTTTAATGATGGCCATTCTAACTGGTGTGAGATGGTATCTCATTGTGATTTTGATTTGCATTTCTCTGGCCAGTGGTGATGAGCATTTTTTCATGTGCCTTTTGGCTGCATAAATGTCTTCTTTTGAGAAGTATCTGTTCATGTCCTTTGCCCACTTTTTGGTGGGGTTGTTTGTTTTTTTTCTTGTAAATTTGTTTGAGTTCATTGTAGATTCTGGATATTAGCCCTTTGTCAGATAAGTAGATTGCAAAAATTTTCTCCCATTCTGTAGGTTGCCTGTTCACTCTGATGGTAGTTTCTTTTGCTGTGCAGAAGCTCTTTAGTTTAATTAGATCCCATTTGTCAATTTTGGCTTTTGTTGCCATTGCTTTTTGTGTTTTAGACATGAAGTCCTTGCCCATGCCTATGTCCTGAATGGTATTGCCTAGGTTTTCTTCCAGGGTTTTTATGGTTTTAGATCTAACATTTAAGTCTTCAATCCATCTTGAATTAATTTTTGTATAAGGTGTAAGGAAGAGATCCAGTTTCAGCTTTCTACATATGGCTAGCCAGATTTCCCAGCACCATTTATTAAATAGGGAATCCTTTCCCCATTGCTTGTTTTTGTCAGGTTTGTCAAAGATCAGATAGTTGTAGATAGGTGGCATCATTTCTGAGGGCTCTGTTCTGTTCCATTGGTCTATATCTCTGTTTTGGTACCAGTACCATGCTGTTGTGGTTACTGTAGCCTTGTAGTATAGTTTGAAGTCAGGTAGCGTGATGCCTCCAGCTTTGTTCTTTTGGCTTAGGATTGGCTTGGCAATGCAGGCTCTTTTTTGGTTCCATATGGACTTTAAAGTAGTTTTTTTCCAACCCATGAGCATGGAATGTTCTTCCATTTGTTTGTATCCTCTTTTATTTCATTGAGCAGTGGTTTGTAGTTCTCCTTAAAAAGGTCCATCACGTCCCTTGTAAGTTGGATTCCTAGGTATTTTATTCTCTTTGAAGCAATTGTTAACAGGAGTTCACTCATGATTTGGCTCTCTGTTTGTCTGTGATTGGTGTATAAGAATGCTTGTGATTTTTGCACATTGATTTTGTATCCTGAGACTTTGCTGAAGTTGCTTATCAGCTTAAGGAGATTTTGGGCTGAGACAATGGGGTTTTCTAGGTATACAATCAGGTCATCTACAAACAGGGACAAATTGACTTCCTCTTTTCCTAATTGAATACCCTTTATTTCCTTCTCCTGCCTGATTGCCCTGGCCAGAACTTCCAACAGTATGCTGAATAGGAGTGGTGAGAGAGGGCATCCCTGTCTTGTGCCAGTTTTCAAAGGGAATGCTTCCCGTTTCTGCCCATTCAGTGAGATACTGGCTGTGGGTTTGTCATAAATAGCTCTTATTATTTTGAGATACGTCCCATCAATACCTAATTTATTGAGAGTTTTTAGCATGAAGGGTTGTTGAATTTTGTCAAAGGTGTTTTCTGCATCTATTGAGATAATCATGTGGTTTTTGTCTTTGGTTCTGTTTATATGCTGGATTATGTTTATTTGTTTGTGTATGTTGAAGGAGCCTTGCATCCCAGGGATGAAGCCCACTTGATCATGGTGGATAAGCTTTTTGATGTGTTGCTGGATTTAGTTTGCCAGTATTTTATTGAGGATTTTTGCAATTGATGTTCATCAGGGATATTGGTCTAAAATTCTCTTTTTTGGTTGTGTCTCTGCCAGGCTTTGGTATCAGGATGATGCTGGCCTCATAAAATGAGTTAGGGAGGATTTCCTCTTTTTCTATTGATTGGAATAGTTTCAGAAGTAGTGGTACCAGCTCCTCCTTGTACCTCTGGTAGAATTTGACTGTGAATCTGTCTGTTCCTGGACTTTTTTTGGTTGGTAAGCTATTAATTATTGCCTCAGTTTCAGAGCCTCTTATTGGTCTATTCAGAGATTCAACTTCTTCCTGGTTTAGTCTTGGGAGGGTGTATGTGTCGAGGAATTTATCCATTTCCTCTAGATTTTCTAGTTTATTTGTGTAGAGGTGTTTATAGTATTCTCTGATGGTAGTTTGTATTTCTGTGGGATCAGTGGTGATATCCCCTTTATCATTTTTTATTGCGTCTATTTGATTCTTCTCTCTTTTCTTTATTAGTCTTGCTAGTGGTCTATCTATTTTGTTGCACTTTTCAGAAAACCAGCTCCTGGATTCATTAATTTTTTGAAGGGTTTTTTGTGTCTCTATTTCCTTCAGTTCTGCTCTGATCTTAGTTATTTCTTGCCTTCTGCTAGCTTTGGAATGTGATTGCTCTTGCTTCTCTAGTTCTTTTAATTGTGATGTTAAGGTGTCAATTTTAGATCTTTCCTGCTTTCTCTTGTGGGCATTTAGTGCTATAAATTTCCCTCTACACACTGCTTTGAATGTGTCCAAGACATTCTGGTATGTTGTGTCTTTGTTCTCGTTGGTTTCAAAAACATCTTTATTTCTGCCTTCATTTCATTATGTATTCAGTAGTCATTCAGGAGCAGGTTGTTCAGTTTCCATGTAGTTGAGTGGTTTTGAGTGAGTTCCTTAATCCTGAGTTCTAGTTTGATTGCACTGTGGTCTGAGAGACAGTTTGTTATAATTTCTGTTCTTTTACATTTGCTGAGGAGAGCTTTACTTCCAACTATGTGATCAATTTTGGAATAAGTGTGGTGTGGTGCTGAGAAGAATGTATATTCTGTTGATTTGGGGTAGAGAGTTCTATAGATGTCTATTAGGTCCACTTTGTGCAGAGCTGAGTTCAATTCCTGGGTATCCTTGTTAACTTTCTGTCTCATTGATCTGTCTAATGTTGACAGTGGGGTGTTAAAGTCTTCCATTATTATTGTGTGGGAGTTTAAGTCCCTTTGTATGTCACTTAGGAGTTGCTTTATGAATCTGGGTGCTCCTGTATTGGGTGAATATATATTTAGGATAGTTAGCTCTTCTTGTTGAATTGATCCCTTTACCATTATGTAATGGCCTTCTTTGTCTCTTTTGATCTTTGTTGGTTTAAAGTCTGTTTTATCAGAGACTAGGATTGCAACTCCTGCCTTTTTTTGTTTTCCATTTGCTTAGTAGATCTTCCTCCATCCTTTTATTTTGATGGTCTCTGTGTGTCTCTGCACATGAGATGGGTTTCCTGAATACAGCACACTGATGGGTCTTGACTCTTTATCCCATTTGCCAGTCTGTGTCTTTTAATTGGAACATTTGGCCCATTTACATTTAAGGTTAATATTGTTGTGTGTGAATTTGATCCTGTCATTATGATGTTAGCTGGTTATTTTGCTCGTTAGTTGATGCAGTTTCTCTCTAGCCTCGATGGTCTTTACAATTTGGCATGATTTTGCAGTGGCTGGTACCAGTTGTTCCTTTCCATGTTTAGTGCTTCCTTCAGGAGCTCTTGTAGGGCAGGCCTGATGGTGACAGAATCTCTCAACATTTGCTTGTCTGTAAAGTATTTTATTTCTCCTTCACTTATGAAGCTTCGTTTGGCTGGATATGAAATTCTAGTTTGAAAATTCTTTTCTCTAAGAATGTTTAATATTGGCCCCCACTGTCTTCTGGCTTGTAGAGTTTCTGCTGAGAGAGATCAGCTGTTAGTCTGATGGGCTTCCCTTTGTGGGCAACCTGACCTTTCTCTCTGGCTGCCCTTAACATTTTTTCCTTCATTTCAACTTTGGTGAATATGACAACTATGTGTCTTGGAGCTGCTCTTCTCGAGGAGTATCTTTGTGGTGTTCGCTGTATTTCCTGAATTTGAATGTTGGCCTGCCTTGCTAGATTGGGGAAGTTTTCCTGGATAATATCTTGCAGAGTGTTTTCCAACTTGGTTCCATTCTCCCCATCACTTTCAGGTACACCATCCAGATGTAGATTTGGTCTTTTCACATAGTCCAATATTTCTTGGAGGCTTTGTTCGTTTCTTTTTATTCTTTTTTCTCTAAACTTCTCTTCTCGCTTCATTTCATTCATTTGATCTTCCATCACTGATACCCTTTCTTCCAGTTGATCGAATCGGCTACTGAAGCTTGTGCATTCCTCACCTAGTTCTTGTGCTGTGGTTTTCAGCTCCATCAGGTCCTTTGAGGACTTCTCTGCATTGGTTATTCTAGTTATCCATTCGCCTAATCTTTTTTCAAGGTTTTTTAACTTCTTTGCCATGGGTTCGGACTTCCTCCTTCAGCTCAGAGAAATTTGATTGTCTGAAGCCTTCTCTCAACTCATCAAAGTCATTCTCCATCCAGCTTTGTTCCATTGCTGGTGACGAGCTGCATTCCTTTGGAGGAGGAGAGGTGCTCTGATTTTGAGAATTTTCAGTTTTTCTGCTCTGTTTTTTCCCCACTATTGTGGATTTATCTACCTTTGGTGTTTGATGGTGACGTACAGATGGGGTTTTGGTGTGGATATCCTTTCTGTTTGTTAATTTTCCTTCTAACAGTCAGGACCCTCAGCTGCAGGTCTGTTCGAGTTTGCCAGAGGTCCACTCCAGACCCTGTTTGCCTGGATATCAGCAGCGGAGGCTGCAGAACACTGAATATTGGTGAACAGCAAATATTGCTGCCTGATCGTTTCTCTGGAGGTTTTGTCTCAGAGGAGTACCCTGCCGTGTGAGGTGTCAGTCTGCCCCTACTGGGGAATACCTCCCAGTTAGGCTACTTGGGGGTAAGGGACCCACTTGAGGAGGCAGTCTGTGTGTTCTCAGATCTCAAGCTGTGTGCTGGGAGAAATGTTACTGTCTTCAAAGCTGTCAGACAGGGACATTTAAGTCTGTAGAGGTTTCTGCTGCCTTTTGTTTGGCTTTGCCCTGCCCCCAGAGGTGGAGTCTACAGAGGCAGGCAGGTAGGCATCCTTGAGCTGTGGTGGGCTCCACCCAGTTCGAGCTTCCTGGCCACTTTGTTTACCTACTCAAGCCTCAGCAATGGCAGGCACCCCTCTCCCAGCCTCGCTGCCACCTTGCAGTTTGATCTCAGACTGCTATGCTAGCAATGAGTGAGGCTCTGTGGGCGTAGGTCCCTCCGAGCCATGCATGAGATATAATCTCCTGGTGTGCCATTTGCTAAGACTGTCGGAAAAGTGCAGTATTAGGGTGGGAGTGACCCAATTTTCCAGGTGCCATCTGTCACCCCTTTCCTTGGCTAGGAAAGGGAATTCCCTGACCTCTTGTGCTTCCTGGGTGAGGCGATGCCTTGCACTGCTTTGGCTCACGCTCAGTGCTCTGCACCCACTGTCCTGCACCCACTGTCCAACAGTCCCCAGTGAGATGAACCTGGTACCTCAGTTGGAAATGCAGAAATCATTCGTCTTCTGCATTGCTCACGCTGGGAGCTGTAGACTGGAGCTGTTCCTATTCGGCCGTCTTGGAACCGGCCCCCTGTTTTTTTTTTTTTTTTTTTTTTGAAACCAGGTCATGAGACTAAAAAATTTTTGTATTTTTGGTGGAGATGAGGATTTGCCATGTTGCCCAGGCTAGTCTTGAACTCTTGGCTTTAAGCTATCCACCCCCTCCTCAGCTTTCCAAAGTGCTAGGATTACAGGTGTGAGCCACCACACCTGGCTGCTGCTACTTAATTTCTAATTTTATTGTATAGCAGCAAAACAAGAAGTTTTGTGTAACTTATGCTTTTCGAAATGCATTGGAAATCTCCTCGTGGTCAGATACATGACCACATCAGAAAAAATAGCTAACAGAAAGGAAGGAAAGGAGGGAGGAAGGAAGGAAGATTCATTTACACCAGACAATCTACTAAAAGTTTTGAGTTATTGTACTCAATACAACACAGGAAGGAAGGAAGGGAGAGAGGGAGAGAGGAAGGAAGGAAGATTCATTTACACTAGACAAGCCCGTAGAAGTTTTCATTTTAAAGACTGTAACACAATCAACCATTCTTTGAAAGCAAATATGTTGGCTTCCAGAGTTTCTTCATCACTCTTATACTTGGAAGCTGTTTAACAAGCTCAAAAAGACACAAATATCAAGCATCTACTCTGTACCTGATGCCAGATCTATATTTAATACACTTTGGGTATTTTCTGAAACAAAGACGATTTTCCATAATCACTTCCCAAACCAAGTACTTGTATGCATCTTTGTCCAACAGAGTGGAAGTAACATGAATGCCACCTTTGTTAAATTCTGAAATGGACCTAAAGACACCCAAATTCTATATAAAGTCATATTGCTATGCTTTGATTCATACCTAATTTCCTAAAATGGGAAGGGTGGAGGATTAGTTGAATGAAGGGCTGCTGTAGAAAGAGCAACACATACGTCTTCTTGGCGAATGTCTGCTTTTTTTCCAGTTATTAGAGTTGATGCCGGCACAGGAAGGGAGCAGCAGGGGCCAGAGTTGTTTTTCCCCTTAGAGCAACAGGGAGAATGTACCACAGATAAGAGTCACCCGGGTGTTTGGCTTTTGGAAGTGAAAATAGAATTGCTGTATACGTGTCAGCTTGATTTGGGAAGGCTGAAAATAGGGGTGGGGGTGCAGGTAGATCGAGAATGGCCTGAGTTAAACCCTAGTTAGGGAAGAAAAGACAAAAATTTGAAGACGGTGACTTTATCCCCAGCACACAGGGTCTCCCAGGCTGGAGGACATCCCCACTGGGTGTATGTCACTGGTCACAGTGCTGCCCACTGTCAGAGGTCCAAGGGAGGAAGATAGGGACCCCAGACTCCTGGAGGAATAGGCCTCTAGTGGGTGTGTTCGTGGGGACTGCAAGTGGGGCAGGGGGACTGGAAATCTTTGGGTTACGTTGGGGGGGGTCATTATTCTCTCTAGTGTGTAGGAAATTCACTTACTTGAAATGGTTTTGAGTGCAATAAAATGCATGGTCCTGTATTAATCTCAATCTTTTGTCAATTATATATTCCACAATACATAGACTTTTGACTTGCTTTAGACACTGCTGTAATACCTTCTATGATGGTAAATTTTATGTGTCAACTTGCTTAGGCTATGGTGCCTGCTTATTTGGTCAAATGCTAGTCTAAATTTTTCTGTGAAGGTATTTTAATAGTGTGATTGACATTTAAATCAGTAGACTTTAAGAGATGTGGATGGGCCTCATCCAATCAGTTAAAGACCTTAAAAGCAAAGACAGAGGTTCCCTGACGAATGAATTCTCAAGACTGCAAAATTAAAAACCCTGCCTAAGTTTCCATCTTGCTGCCCTGTGGAATTTGGACTCAAGACTGCAAACATCCACTCTGACCTGAATGTGCTGGCCTGGCTTATAAATTTCAGACCTGCTGTTCCCTGCAGCCTCAAGAGCCAATTTTTAAAAAATCTCTTGATAGTATTGATTGATAGATAGATAGATAGATAGATAGATAGATAGATAGATAGATAGATAGATAAAATAGATATGCTTTTCTGTTTCTCTGGAGAACCCTGTCTAAAACACCTTCTTTTCAGGAAACTTGTTTAGTTTTGATGTAAAATCATGGGAGCTCAGGATGCAGTGCCGGGAGAAGCCTTAGTCCATTTGGCCAATGGTAGCAAATCTGTGGCTCAGTTGCAAGAATGCCTGGGGCAGACCAGAACAGCGCTTTTTGCTGAGTGACGGTCAGTTTCTCCTGGACTTCCTTACAGCACGAGGGACACCCCTTGCTGGTACCCCCAGCCCCCTGCAGGCAGCAGATGCTGCTGTCTTGCAGGCAGCCTGGCCATTCTCCCTGTGTTGTCTGACCCACCACTCCAGCAAAAATTAGGAATTCTGAGTAGAAGGAGAAGTGAGGTTCTTCCCAGTTCTGCAGTTGTAAAACTTTAACTTTGTTCAATGTTGGAATTAAAATGGCAAAACCTCTACCCCAGGCCTCTGCAGGTTGCCCCATGGATTGCCTGTAGAAGAGAGCCTGGCGAGAGGTAATTAACCACAGATCACTAAAAGCTCAATGGAAAGGCCTGTGTCCAGGAATTCCTTTTGCCAGAGGTCCTGGGAGCGTTTGCTGCAGAGAAACGAGTTTGCAAATAAGCACTTTTCTTTGTGAAGTCTCCTTTCCCAAGCCCTGTTAGCTCCCAGCTCTGTTCTCAGCTGTGAGGGCTGTCTTTTCATCTTGAACTTTACATATTCTTCTAGCTTAGTCCAGTCACACAGAGCTCTTTGGCAAGCTACTCTCTCTCCCACTGCGAATTGTTGGGTACCAAGGCAGGGTATAAAGTTCAGAGTCGGCCAACTTTTCCCCCACAACCCTCTTACTCTGCCTCTCTTTGTGCTCAACAATGGATTTCAAAATCTTTGGTTTTCTTTGTCATCGGAAAAGATGCTGGAGTCAAACAAAGAGGAGAGCAAAAATTCCAGACGTGCTGAGAAAATGAAAGAGTGTGTGTGTGTGTGTGTGTGTGTGTGTGTGCGCGCGCGTGCGCGCGCGCTGGTGCAGTCTCACTGCAACCCCCAACACCACTGGTTAGCACTGTAACCCTCAGGAATGTATATCATTTGGGGTTGGGTTAGTGGTTTGAGCAATGCTCCTTCCAACTTCCTGCTGGAAAATTTAACCTCTCTTTAGTCTTTAGAGAGGCAAAGAAACTGAACATATTTCTACTTGTTCTACCTGCAACACGTCTCTTGAATCCATTCCCAACTGCCCACTTCTATAGTTCTGGCCTTTTTTTTTCCTTTCCCTGGGTTGTCATAGAATGTACTGACTTTTCTCGACATCTTTTACCACCTCCACAACCTTGTTGCCCCTGCAGCCAGAGTGACCTTTCTAAAATGTAGCTCTGACTACCTTGTTGCCTGGCACCTGTAGAAATCAAGTCTAAGTTTGTGCAGGGGCAGCCAGAGTGCTCCTGGGGCTTGGGCCCTGCTTACCCCTCCCAGCCCTCTCTGAAACAATTCTCTGAGTGTTTCTCTCTGGAATGCATGTATGTATATACATGTGTATGTATGTGTGTGTATGTATGTATTTCAGCAGCTGTGTTCTCTTCTTGAAATGAGCTTTGTTTGTATAAACTCTGCCACCCTCCCTAAATTCCTCTGGGTTCTGATCTACTGTTTCCCCTAGTGTGAGAAGTTTATCTGGTTTTCACTGCCTTTCTCCATCCTCAGTGTATCAACTGTATTCACTCACCTTTCTGGCCAGCCTAAGAGTCCTGTGGGGTGGAAACCCTCTATCCATGATAGCTAGGCCAGCACAGTGCAGGCCATGTTGAATATCCTCAGTTAAAGCTTCTGAATTAACAAGATACATATCCAGGGTTTATGAGCTTTGGTTCCGCAGTTGAATTCTTCTGGACTTGAATCCTGGCTTAAGCCTCCTTTTTCTCCCCTGTGAAATGGGTGGAATCATATCAATATCAGAGTGCTGATGGTCAAAATTAATGGAAATAATGCATGCAACATGCTCAACGCATCCCTAACATGCAGTAAAACCTCAATAGTCACCCTCATTTGAAATAACTGCTTGCCCTGCTTGCATGCTCCACCCCTCTTCTGTGTCACCCTCTTTGTTTGCAGATCCCCTCCACCTCATTTCTGTCATTAACAACGTGGGGAAGAAAGAGTTAAGCCTGACTCTGTTCACCACAAATCCACAGGCACTAAATAAGGCTCCAGCATTCAGGCTTTAAGTATGGGCTGCAGTTAACTATAAACAGCTGTTGCAGGATAATAGCATTCTCCTGGTAAAATAAGGCCAGTTCCCCTCAACCCTCCCCTCACAATGAAACCTTTCTTGCACATAACGTTCAGAACTGATAGATAGATCTCAGTCTGGCAGTAATCAGAATTAAGAGATGGGGGCAGGGAGAAGAATTGTCAGGCTTCCCAGATCAAGTTGACATGTGTACAGCAATTCTAATTCCATTTCCAAAAGCCAAACACCAGGGTGACTTTTATCTGCATACATTCTCCCTGTTGCTCTAAGGGGAAAAACAACTCTGGCCCCTGCTGCTCCCTTCCTGTGCCGGCATTAACTCTAAAAACTGGAAAGAAGGCAGACATTCGCCAAGAAGACATATGTGTTGCTCTTTCTACAGCAGCCCTTCATTCAACTAATCCTCCACCCTTCCCATTTTAGGAAATCAGGTATGAATCAAAGCTTAGCATTGTGACTCCATATAGAATTTGGGTGCCTTTAGGTCCATTTCAGAATTTAACAAAGGTGGCATTCATGTTCATTACTTCCACTCTGCTGGACACAGATGCATGCATGTTCTTGGTTTGGGAATTGGTTATGGAAAATCGTCTTTGTTTCAGAAAATACACAAAGTGTGTTAAATATAGATGTGATGCCAGGCACAGAGTAGGTGCTTGATATTTGTGTCTTTTTGAGCTTGTTAAACACCTTCCAAGTATAAGAGTGATGAAGAAACTCTGGAAGCCAACATGTTTGCTTTCAAAGAATGGTTGATGGTGTTACAGTCTTTAAAATGAAAACTTTTAGTGGGCTGTCTGGTGTAAATCAATGCTCCCTTCCGTCCCTCCCTCCCTCCCTCCTTTCCTTCCTTCCTTCTTCCTTCCTTCTTCCTTCCTTCTTCCTTCTTCCTTCCTTCTTCCTTCCTTCTTCCTTCCTTCTTCCTTCCTTCTTCCTTCCTTCTTCCTTCCTTCTTCCTTCCTTCTTCCTTCCTTCTTCCTTCCTTCCTTCCTCCTCCCTTCCTCCCTCCCTCCCTCCTTCCTTCCTTCCTTTTTCTTTCCTCAGAAAAATTTGATGAGGTCCAGAGAAATGTACTGGTTTATAGAGTCAATAAGAAAGTTAGCAGCAGAGGTGGGGGATGTACCAACCTCTCTGACTCCAAGACCAGTGATTTCAATCAGCTCACATTGAAAATCATGACTGAAGTAATGGTCTCTGAAACTTGGGCAAACAAAATTGAGGAGAAACATTTGGAGGGAACAGCACTCAGGAGTTTAATTTTGTTTATGGCTGTGGTCTCAGGAGAAGTAGAAAGGCCTGTTGATGTCTGTCTCCAGCTACATCACAAACCTTAGACCTTCACAAGGCACAATAAACGCTATCAAATTAGTGAATAACGTATGGACTTGCTCCCTGCTCTGAAGGCATCCTCTGCAGCCATAACAAGGCAATAATAATTAATGCTTTTGGTTATCCTCATTGAATATCATGAAACAAGTAGCCTGTGAGGTGGGTGCTGCAGTCATTCCCATTTGTAGATAAGGAAACTGAGGTTTGGAAAGATTATGACATTTGCTCATTGTCACCCAGCTAGGAAGTTCCAGAGCCGAGTTTCAAAGCCTTGTTTTCTAACCTACAGCTTGATCTCTTCACCTCTTTATGATGCCTTATTAAAAAATAATAACTAAACCAAAAAATCACTACTTTCTTGTGAATCATGCAGCACCTTTTTTTTTTTTTTTTTTTTTTTGTATTTTTCTCTTGTAAAAGTTAACATCCTTGGTGTTCTGGGAGGTAACTTCATCATTCCTACTATACATAGGTTAGATCTTAGGCTCCCATGAAGCACATGACTTGTCCAAGTTCAGCCAATCTCGTTAGTAAGATATGGAGATTTCTAAAACAAAGTCCAGTGCTGTTTTTCATGACAGTGTTTCTGTCTCTCTGGATATTTTATATCCACAAAGCATTATCAATATGGTGGTTTCAGCAAACACAAGTTAAAATTACCTTTCAAAAAGTGATAAGGCATTACTAAAATCAAGACAATCAAACCAACCAAAAAAGAATATGAAAGAAGGTTCAAGACTGTGTTGGGCAAGGATGGGAAATATGGCCAAACTTACGGTCCAATTTTAACCAATGACTCTACTCTGCCTGGAGGGCTTGCTGAGAAGGATCATGAGACCGCTTCTGATGCTAATGGGAAAATGTCCTTTGATCCTGAGCGAAGTGGACTCCATGTTGGAATGGATCAATGTGGCAGGAATGAACATGTTCTATTTGCCTCTCCAGATGTGCTCTGTTTTCACTCTGCTCTGTGCCTGACCTCTACCATCTACACCAGGGGATTTCCTTACCCTCCAGCTTCCAGTTCAGTTTGGCAAGTGGGAAACCCATCAGGGGATTGAAGGGAGGTGATAAGAGACTGAGATTGTGTTATTGATTGCCCTGGTTTTCTCCCTGTGGGTAGCCTGGGGCTGACTTCTCCTCATCTAAGGAAAGTTGTACCGTCTATCAGGAGACCCTCTACTCTCAGCTTTCTCTCTCTCTCCAGATCCTAATTATGGTTCCTCTCCCCTTGTTCCCTTAGTAGCCCTGGGATACTGCATGGTGTACCATGGCTTGTGGTTTTCCTACATGGTGCTGTTCCTTTAGTAAATATTCTCTTTATTAAACTCTCCACAAGTTACCCAATTAGAGTGCGCCATAACGCTGACTTATAGAGTGGCCATGTAACATGGGGATGTACTAGAAACCCAGTCATGGGTGATTGAGGAGTTACCCACTGGCTTCCCTTGAAAGAGAATCCTAAGGGTGGGGACGAGAATGCTTTTCCTATCCTTTTTCAGTTTTCCCCTTTCTTTCCGTCCGTCCTTCCGTCCGTCCTTCCGTCCGTCCTTCCGTCCGTCCTTCCGTCCGTCCTTCCTTCCCTCCTTCCTTCCCTCCTTCCCTCCTCCTTTCCTTCCTTCCTTTCTTCTTTCCTTCCTTCTGAAAAATTTGATGAGACCCAGAAAAATTTACTGGTTTATAAAGTCAATCAGAAAGTTAACAGCAGAGATGGGGGATGTACCAACTTCTCTGATTCCAAGACTGACCGACCTTCCTTCCTTCCTTCCTTCCTTCCTTCCTTCCTCCCTCCCTCCCTCCCTCCCTTCCTCCCTTCCTTCCTTCCTTCTTCCTTCCTTGTTTTCTTTCTTCCTTCCTTCTTTTCTTCCTTCCTTTTCTCCCTTCCTTCTTTTCTTCCTTCCTTCTTTTCTTCCTTCCTTCTTTTCTTTCTTCCTTCTTTTCTTTCCTTAATATATGAATCCTGTTGCTTCTTCTCAAACTTCAAGGCTTTGATTCGGTGGTGCTCACCTCTGGGAGTCCTAAGACTCGTAGAACAGGAAGGATTTAACCATCATCCTTTTATACCACAAAAATCTCAGCAATCCAGATCCCTGGGGACATATTCTCAAATTAGATGTTGAGCTTCCTGAAGACAGGGATCAATATTATTTATTTCTCCATCCGTGGTTCCTGATGTACAATTTTTACACAGTAAATGTTTATTGAGTTAATGAGTTATACTGGGCAATCTTACTTGCCATAGATCCAAGGCTTCAGCACTTTAAACACTGAAGCAATTACTTATTTTATTTTATTTTGACAGTTTTGAATGAAAAATATTTTAAAAGCAAACAAGCACACAGACAAAACTATTGCCACTATTTCAAGTGCAGTATACACAACATTATTTGGATTTAAAAAATAATTTGGAAATATCTTTATGAGCACAGATTATGCTGCTCTGCTTAAATAAACTAAAGCTGTTAGGGGAAACTGAGGTGCACAAACACACTTTGCCCCTGAACTAAATGTTTCTAGATGGTTTCCTGTTTTAAATCCTTATGCCTAATTGTTTGTGTACCCACTCTTCTCTCTTTCCAGTTACTGTTTCTAATATGCTGTAGGTTTGAATATCAGGTAATTATAGACATTTGAGTTCTGTGTAAAATAAGAGTGAAAAACCTGAATAAGGGGCCGGGCGCGGTGGCTCACGCTTGTAATCCCAGCACTTTTGGAGGCCAAGGCGGGCGGATCACGAGGTCAGGAGATTTGAGACCACGGTGAAACCCCGTCTCTACTAAAAATACAAAAAATTAGCCGGGTGTGATGGCGGGCGCCTGTATAGTCCCAGCTACTCGGAGAGGCTGAGGCAGGAGAATGGCATGAACCCGGGAGGCGGAACTTGCAGTGAGCCAAGATTGCACCACTGCACTCCAGCCTTGGTGACAGAGCGAGACTCCATCTCAAAAAAAAGAAAAACCTGAATAAGTATGTGCAAATAAAGAGGGAACGGAATGAACATTGCCTTCTCTGACTGTGCAGAAGCTTTTATCCTTTGTTTCTTAGTTTCTAGATAATTTAAGAATGACATTAAATATGAGATGGCTGGGAGCTCACACCTGTAATCCCAGCACTTTGGGAGGCTGAGGTAGGTGGATCACTTGAGCTCAGGGGTTTGAGACCAGCCTGGGCAACATGGTGAAACCTGTCTCTACAGAAAATATAAAAATTAGTTGGGCATGGTGGCATACGCCTGTGGTCCCAGTTACTCAGGAGGCTGAGGCAGGAGGATCCCTTGAGCCTGGGAAACGGAGGTTGCAGTGATCTAAGATCATGCTACTGCACTCCAGCCTGGGCAACAGAGCAAGACCCTGTCTCAAAAAAAAATATGTGAAAACATTGATACCTAAGAATAACTTGGGAAAGCAAAACAAAACATCTGCTTTACTTTTTCCAAAGAAGGCCACAGGCCACTTTACAGCACTTTAAAATGACATTGGAAATGACACTTTCGTGGAATTTTAAAGTCCATGTTGGAATCTCAGGTCCTTTAATATGGATTCTCAGTGGAGTCAGAAATGAATTTCAAATGCATAGCTTCTGATTGCCACCTGAGGTTACTTGTATTTTGGATTCTGTCCTCAAAGTAGTCAAGGAGTGGCAGTGGCATGAGTTGCTCTGGGAGAAGAGGGGAGAGGAATCCAGATTCTAGAATTGAGTCGCTTGTCTTTATTGTGTGTCTCCAGAAAATCAAGCCCTCTCTGACCCTCAGCTTACTCATCTATAAAATGAGAATGACCATATACTTGACAACAGACTCCTCAGGTGGACATGAGAATGAAAAGAAGAAGAAAATACAAGAGCATTTTGTAAATGTAAATGTAGCATAAATGTTTAAGTGTTCCTCATGATGATGGTAAGGATGAAGGCTTATTCCCAAAGCTGGCAGTGAATCTCATGTACTGTCCTGGACTTCTGGGGGAGAATTTCTGGAACAACCACAGGGAATTTGAAATGCAACTTTCTTTTTTTTTTTTTTTTTTTTTGTTGAGATGGAGTCTGGCTCTGTCACCCAGGCTGGAGTGCAGTGGCACAATCTCGGCTCACTGCAAGCTCCGCCTCCTGGGTTCACGCCATTCTCCTGCCTCAGCCTCCTGAGTAGCTGGGACTACAGGTGCCCACCACCACGTCCGGCTAATTTTTTGTATTTTTAGTAGAGACAGGGTTTCACCATGTTACCCAGGATGGTCTCGATCTCCTGACCTCATGATCCGCTCGCCTCGGCCTCCAAAAGTGCTGGGATTACAGGCGTGAGCCACCGCGCCCGGCCTGAAATGCAACTTTCTATGGACTTAAGGGTCAAGCCTGAACACCTTCTCCCTGGAAGTCTGCAGGTTCAGCCAAAGTCAGTCTTACTTAGTCCCATCTTGCCTTCCTCCCTTACAACTGCCACTTAGTGTTTAGGTCCAGAATAGGAACTATTTGTTCTAGGATGCTGCTATGCTTCTTTCCATCAGTTTGGCAGCCAAGGGACTCTGAGCTAACCTTAATTCTTTACTGCAGTAATTGTCTCATGCTAAGCTCTGATATGGTTACCTTTCCCTTCCTCTCTATAGACTCTGATCTTTCTGTTTGACTTTAAATGCTATGTTAGAGTTATTTTCTAAATGTCAGTTAATTTAACTTCTGTGTGTGTGTGTGTGTGGTGTGTGTGTGTGTGTGGTGTGTGTGTGTGTGCAGGGGGAATCCCAGGAAGGAAGGCAGATGGTGACAAGCAAATGTAACTATATTACAATTGTATAAACCAATCTCACTGAAGAGGGTGGAAGGAAAAAGTGCTGACTTAAGTGACTTTGGAGATCAGCAGAATCTATAAGATTAAGGGCAAAATAAACTGCATATAAGCACTGTACTAATATGGATAAAGTTGTTTTTCATAGGGGAATAGGTTAAGAATTCTAATATTGCTTGCTATGCATGCATACTGGAGTTGAATAATTAAGTAAATAGATGGCAGATGGTGGGAGCTAGGTTTCTTGCTGTTGGAGTGGAAATTTACAGATAAGCAAGGGTAGGAGGCTAGAATGATCCATGTGATAATGGATTAGAGTTGGAGATATCAGCAACTCATATTTAGTTTAATACACATACAGACAATTACAGGTTGAAATATTTATAGGTATGTGTATATGTATATGCAGGAATTACTACACATACCTACATATATACATACACACATATACATATATTTTTGTTTGTTCAGTCAAGCAAGTTTTCAAAACAACAGCCCTCCAATAACAGTGGGCACAGCTGGCACCAGATCTTGGTTGCTAATACCATTCTCCAATAAAACAAACCAGGACTTGTGGAAGTGGCTAACTCTAGGACCAGGACAGGAAATATGCAAGATGAGCCTGGAGCAGAAAGTCAGGAAATGATCATATTAAAAAAAGCTCACATGGATGGGGTTATGTCAAAGGAGTACAGGAGCCAACTGAAAGAGCTCCCAGGGGCCAATGCTGGAACAGTTTGAGCAATAAAATTAACTAGTGTTGGATGAAAACACAAAGAATAAAATAAATATCCATGAGTTCATACTTATCTAAATACATGATTGAATACATTAAAAAATGGAGGAGAGGAGACAAATCTCCCATGTAGAAGAATTACAAATAATTTATTTACATACTCTACCCTCAAGGAGGGGGAAGCATCACTGTCTTCCAAGGTCTATGGTGTGAGAAACGGGAAAATGTATGTTTTGGTGGAAAAACCTGACAAGTACTGCCTCAGCCAGGTAATCAAGGCCAACATCAATGGTCATAACTTGATGAAATGGTACTTTACCATTTGGATCTTCTCACCAAGACCCATAACCCTACTCTAATCATGAGAAAAACATCAAATCACTATAGTGGATCGTGCAAAATGCCCTACTATTCCTCCCCACAAATGTCAAGGTCGTCAAAAGCAAGCAAAGTCTGACAAAATTTCACATCCCAAAAGAGCCTAAGAAGGCATCAAAATAAATGTACATTGATATCTTATGTTAGGTCCTGCAGCAGAAAAGCAATATCAGGCAAAAACTGAGAAAATCTGAACAAATTATTGAGTTTAGTTACTAATAATGTATAAATGATGGTTCATTAATTGTTACAAAGATGTGATGCTAATGTGGGATAGTAATAGGGAACAATGGGTGCAGGGTACATGGGAATTTCCTGTACTATCTTCTCAACTTTTTTGTGTGAATTTAAGACTACTCTAAAAATAAAGCCATTTTTTTTTAAAAAAAGAACTGAACAAATAGTTACTAACTTAGCTTTACAAATTGTTGAGCAACAAATTATTGCAACACTTACTATGTGCCAGGCACTGCTATACTTGGATACTTTATGCCTTTATTTGTGTGTGTGTGTTATTTAATGTCAGATCTCATAGAAGTATCACAGATATTAAATGTGATAATACATGTACAGTGATTAGAACAGTGGCTGGAACTTAGTAGGCCCTCAATGATTCTTTGAAGTGGTGGTGGTGATTGATGATGATGATGATTGGGTTTTGCTTTTTAAAAAATTCATAGTTTATGGCACACTCTGATAGAATTAGGCATAAAGGTGGCTCCCTTATTCTCATCTGAGGCTGGTCTAGCAAGTGTTTTTGGATAGGGTGAGTCCTTAAGGGTGAGTAACAGTTTGTGGGGTGAAGGCAGAGTGAAGGTAGGTGTAGCGTTCTTGCAAAGGGACCTAGGAAGCCCAGAAGCATCACCAAGACAGGTAATTTTTTTTTTTATGAGACAGTTGCCCAAGTAGCTGGGTCTACAGGCAAGTGCCACTACACCTGGCTAATTTGAAAAAAAAAAAAGTGTTTTTTTTTTTTTGGTAGAGAGTGGGTCTCACTATATTGCCTGGGCTGGCCAAGTGGTCTTTAATGCGGATTTCAGCTACATGTGACTTGCTTTTGCCCAAGCACATCATAGAAGGCCAAAAGATGGGAAGAAAAATAAAGTAGAATGGTTAACCATGACCAAACCACAAAAGGTATTGTCTGCAAGACTAGGGAGCATGAGCATTCTTCTGCAGATGACAGGGAGCCATTGAGGATGTTGGGCCCTAGAGAGTTGCAGTCATGTTTACATTCTGGAAAGACTCACTCTGGCTGCAGAGTGGAGAGGGGTTGGAGTGTGACCAGATGGTATGCTGCAAGGCCAGTTGGATTGAAGCTGTTTGAAAGGCACGACATTTTCTTGGGGGCAGTTATAATCTTCTGACTTCCTAAGCTAACCACACGTTTGTGAAGTGCCTGTCTAAATATTCTTTTTATGTGTATTAACTATAAAGGTAGGAGCTAACTTTGGCACAGAAATGCATTTGTGAGACAGAGTGAAACATTTCCTTTATGACTGATTCTTGTTCCAGCCAGCCTTGCCAGAAGAAAAGAATGCAAGCTAGAATTGAAAAATCAGTGAAACTTCAGGAGTTGCCATTTTAAAGCCTCTCTCTTCTTAGTCACGAAACCATAGTATGTTGTAGAACCTGAGTTTTTTGCTCATCTTCTCACATGTGTTTACCATGGCCAATTAAAAACTAAACTTTAGAAACTACCTAATATTCTAGTTATTCCTTGGTGGAATGGACAGGAAGCTGAAGTTATAGTCTGGCCACCTGAGTTCTTGCCCCAGTTTGGTAAGAACTTACCAACAATGGAACTTTCTATGGTCTCTCTGCGTTTTGGAGTCCGTTTAAAAAATGTCTTAAGTAGAAGATATATCGCAACACCACCATCATCAGTACCACCACCACATCACCACTACACTCATCATCACCAGCATCAACATCAACAGCTTCCCACTTTGACTTCTGTGTAACAGGTTTTCATGAGTATTACACGTAACCATGTATAGCAAAACATCTTGAACTTGGCTTCAAAAGATAATGGCATATGAATAATCTCTAAAGTGGCAATGTGGAAACTTTGATCAAATTTAGTTCCTGGCACGTAGTAGGCACTCAGACAATATTTGATGAATGCAAGGATGGCAATTTATTATGGCCTCCCCCTCCCCCACACTATGTGAATGCATACTCTGTGATTTGGAACAAGGTATACATGTGGATTCCTGGCTTCCTACACATACAGTAGCTTGATGAAACATAGCAGACTTACACCATAAGCACTGGATCAACTTTGGTTCTGTTATTAATAGAAATTTTAACTATGTCCTGAAACATATTCATGATTTTGTAGAGTGAGCTTGCTCATTCATTATTGAATCCATTGGGAGACAAGCAGATTCTTTCATGGAACTTTATCTATTTTTCTCTCTGTCTATGTATGTATGTATGTATGTATCTATCTATCTATCTCTTCATTCCATCATCCATCCATAATATCTCATTTTTTTTTTAATTATCATACTTTAGGTTTCAGGGTACATGTGCACAATGTGCAGGTTTGCTACATATTTATCCATGTGCCATGTTGGCTTGCTACATCCATTAACTCGTCATTTAGCATTAGGTATATCTCCTAATGCTGTCCCTCCCCCCTCCCCCCACCCCACAACAGTCCCTGGAGTGTGATGTTCCCCTTCCTGTGTCCATGAGATCTCATTGTTCAATTCCCACCTATGAGTGAGAACATATGGTGTTTGGTTTTTTGTCCTTGGGATAGTTTGCTGAGAATGATGGTTTCCAGTTTCATCCATGTCCCTACAAAGGACATAAACTCATCATTTTTTATGGCTGCATAGTATTCTATGGTGTACATGTGCCACATTTTCTTAATCCAGTCTATCGTTGTTGGACATTTGGGTTGGTTCCAAGTCTTTGCTATTGTGAATAGTGCCGCAATAAACATGTGTGCATGCGTCTTTATAACAGCATGATTTATAATCCTTTGGGTATATACCCAGTAATGGGATGGCGGGGTCAAATGGTGTTTCTAGTTCTAGATCCCTGAGGAAATGCCACACTGACTTCCACAATGGTTGAACTAGTTTACAGTCCCACCAACAGTGTAAAAGTGTTCCTATTTCTCCACATCCTCTCCAGCACCTGTTGTTTCCTGACTTTTTAATGATGGCCATTCTAACTGGTGTGAGATGGTATCTCATTGTGATTTTGATTTGCATTTCTCTGATGGCCAGTGATGATGAGCATTTTTTCATGTGTTTTTTGGCTGCATAAATGTCTTCTTTTGAGAAGTATCTGTTCATGTCCTTCGCCCACTTGTTGATGGGGTTGTTTGTTTTTTTTCTTGTAAATTTGTTTGAGTTCATTGTAGATTCTGGATATTAGCCCTTTGTCAGATGAGTAGGTTGCAAAAATTTTCTCCCATTCTGTAGGTTGCCTGTTCACTCTGATGGTAGTTTCTTTTGCTGTGCAGAAGCTCTTTAGTTTAATTAGATTCCATTTGTCAATTTTGGCTTTTGTTGCCATTGCTTTTGGTGTTTTACACATGAAGTCCTTGCCCATGCCTATGTCCTGAATGGTATTGCCTAGGTTTTCTTCTAGGGTTTTTATGGTTTTAGGTCTAACAGGTAAGTCTTTAATCCATCTTGAATTAATTTTTGTATAAGGTGTAAGGAAGGGATCCAGTTTCAGCTTTCTACATATGGCTAGCCAGTTTTCCCAGCACTGTTTATTAAATAGGGAATCCATTCCCCATTGTTTGTTTTTGTCAGGTTTGTCAAAGATCAGATAGTTGTAGATATGTGGCATTATTTCTGAGGGCTCTGTTCTGTTCCATTGATCTATGTCTCTGTTGTGGTACCAGTACCATGCTGTTTTGGTTACTGTAGCCTTGTAGTACAGTTTGATGTCAGGTAGCATAATGCCTCCAGCTTTGTTCTTTTGGCTTAGGATTGACTTGCCAATGTGGGCTCTTTTTTGGTTCCATATGAACTTTAAAGTAGTTTTTTCCAATTCTGTGAAGAAAGTCATTGGTAGCTTGATAGGGATGGCATTGAATCTATAAATTACCTTGGGCAGTATGGCCATTTTCACAATATTGATTCTTCCAATCCATGAGCATGGAATGTTCTTCCATTTGTTTGTATCCTCTCTTATTTCATTGAGCAGTGGTTTGTAGTTCTCCTTGAAGAGGTCCTTCACATCCCTTGTAAGTTGGATTCCTAGGTATTTTATTCTCTTTGAAGCAATTGTGAATGGGAGTTCACTCATGATTTGGCTCTCTGTTTGTCTGTGATTGGTGTACAAGAATGCTTGTGATTTTTGTACATTGATTTTGTATCCTGAGACTTTGCTGGAGTTGCTAATCAGCTTAAGGAGATTTTGGGCTGAGACAGTGGGGTTTTCTAGATATACAATCATGTCATCTGCAAACAGGGACAATTTGACTTCCTCTTTTCCTAATTGAATACCCTTTATTTCCTTCTCCTGCCTGATTGCCCTGGCCAAAACTTCCAACACTATGTTGAATAGGAGTGGTGAGAGGAGAGGGCATCCCTGTCTTGTGCCAGTTTTCAAAGGGAATGCTTCCAGTTTTTGCCCATTGAGTATGATATTGGCTGTGGGTTTGTCATAGATAGCTCTTATTATTTTGAGATACATCCCATCAATACCTAATTTATTGAGAGTTTTTAGCATGAAGGGTTGTTGAATTTTGTCAAAGGCCTTTTCTGCATCTATTGAGATAATCATGTGGTTTTTGTCTTTGGTTCTGTTTATATGCTGGATTACATTTATTGATTTGTGTATGTTGAACCAGCCTTGCATCCCAGGGATGAAGCCCACTTGATCATGGTGGATAAGCTTTTTGATGTGCTGCTGGATTCAGTTTGCCAGTATTTTATTGAGGATTTTTGCATCAATGTTCATCAACGATATTGGTCTGAAATTCTCCTTTTTGGTTGTGTCTCTGCCAGGCTTTGGTATCAGGATGATGCTGGCCTCATAGAATGAGTTAGGGAGGATTCCCTCTTTTTCTATTGATTGGAATAGTTTCAGAAGGAATGGTACCAGTTCCTCCTTGTACCTCTGGTAGAATTCAGCTGTGAATCCATCCACTCCTGGACTCTTTTGGTTGGTAAGCTATTGATTATTGCCACAATTTCAGAGCCTGTTGTTGGTCTATTCAGAGATTCAACTTCTTCCTGGTTTAGTCATGGAAGGGTGTATTTGTCAAGGAATTTATCCATTTCTTTTAGATTTTCTAGTTTATTCGCATAGAGGTGTTTGTAGTATTCTCTGATGGTAAATTGTATTTCTGTGAGATCCGTGATGATATCCCCTTTATAATTTTTTATTGCATCTATTTGATTCTTCTCTCTTTTCTTCTTTATTAGTCTTGCTAATGGTCTATCAATTTTGTTGATCTTTTCAAAAAACCAGCTCCTGGATTCATTAATTTTTTGAAGGGTTTTTTGTGTCTCTATTTCCTTCAGTTCTGCTCTGATTTTAGTTATTTCTAGCCTTCTGCTAGCTTTTGAATGTGTTTGCTCTTGCTTTTCTAGTTCTTTTAATTGTGATGTTAGGGTGTCAATTTTGGATTGTTCCTACTTTCTCCTGTGGGCATTTAGTGCTATAAATTTCCCTCTACACACTGCTTTGAATGTGTCCCAGAGATTCTGGTATGTTGTGTCTTTGTTCTCACTGGTTTCAAAGAACATCTTTATTTCTGCCTTCATTTCATTATGTACCCAGTAGTCATTCAGGAGCAGGTTGTTCAGTTTCCATGTAGTTGAGCAGTTTTGAGTGAGTTTCTTAATCCTGAGTTCTAGTTTGATTGCACTGTGGTCTGAGAGACAGTTTGTTATTTGTATTCTTTTACATTTGCTGAGGAGAGCTTTACTTCCAACTATGTGGTCAGTTTTGGAATAGGTGTGGTGTGGTGCTAAAAAAAAAAAATGTATATTCTGTTGATCTGGGGTGGAGTGTTCTGTAGATGTCTATTAGGTCCACTTGATGCAGAGCTGAGTTCAATTCCTGGATATCCTTGTTAACTTTCTGTCTCATTGATCTGTCTAATGTTGACAGTGGGGTGTTAAAATCTCCCATTATTATTGTGTGGGAGTCTAAGTCTCTTTGTAGGTCACTCAGGAGTTGCTTTATGAATCTGGGTGCTCCTGTGTTGGGTGCATATATATTTAGGATAGTTAGCTCTTCTTGTTGAATTGATCCCTTTACCATTATGTAATGGCCTTCTTTGTCTCTTTTGATCTTTGTTGGTTTAAAGTCTATTTTATCAGAGACTAGGATTGCAACCCCTGCCTTTTTTTGTTTTCCTTGTGCTTGAGAGATCTTCCTCCATCCCTTTATTTTGAGCCTATGTGTGTCTCTGCATGTGAGATGGGTTTCCTGAATACAGCACACTGATGGGTCTTGACTCCTTATCCAATTTGCCAGTCTGTATCTTTTAATTGGAGCATTTAGCCCATTTACATTTAAAGTTAATATTGTTATGTGTGAATTTGATTCTGTCATTATGATGTTAGTTGGTTATTTTGCTCGTTAGTTGATGCAGTTTCTTCCTAGCCTCGATGGTCTTTACAATTTGGCATGTTTTTGCAGTGGCTGGTACCAGTTGTTCCTTTCCATGTTTAGTGCTTCCTTCAGGAGCTCTTTTAGGGCAGTCCTGGTGGTGACAAAATCACTCAGCGTTTGCTTGTCTGTAAAGTATTTTATTTCTCCCTCACTTATGAAGCTTCATTTGGCTGGATATGAAATTCTGGGTTGAAAATTCTTTTCTTTAAGAATGTTGAATATTGGCCCCCACTCTCTTCTGGCTTGTAGAGTTTCTGCTGAGAGAGATCAGCTGTTAGTCTGATGGGCTTCCCTTTGTGGGTAACCCGACCTTTCTTTCTGGCTGCCCTTAATATTTTTTCCTTCATTTCAACTTTGGTGAATATGACAATTATGTGTCTTGGAGTTGCTCTTCTCGAGGAGTATCTTTGTGGTGTTCTCTGTATTTCCTGAATCTGAATGTTGGCCTGCCTTGCTAGATTGGGGAAGTTCTCCTGGATAATATCCTGCAGAGTGTTTTCCAACTTGTTTCCATTCTCCCCGTCACTTTCAGGTACAACAATCAGATGTAGATTTGGTCTTTTCACATAGTCCAATATTTCTTGGAGGATTTGTTCATTTCTTTTTATTTTCTAAACTTCCCTTCTTGCTTCATTTCATTCATTTCATCTTCCATCACTGATACCCTTTCTTCCAGTTGATTGCATCGGCCACTGAGGCTTCTGCAATCTTCACGTAGTTCTTGAAAGTTGGCTTTCAGCTCCATCAGCTCCTTTAAGCCCTTCTCTGCATTGGTTATTCTAGTTATCCATTCGTCTAATTTTTTTTCAAAGTTTTTAACTTCTTTGCTATTGTTTTGAATTTCCTCCCGTAGCTCAGAGTAGTTTGATCGTTTGAAGCCTTCGTCTCCCAACTCATCAAAGTCATTCTCCGTCCAGGTTTGTTCTGTTGCTGTTGAGGAACTGCGTTCCTTTGGAGGAGGAGAGAGGTGCTCTGCTTTTTAGAGTTTCCAGTTTTTCTGCTCTGTTTTTTCCCCATCTTTGTGGTTTTATCTACTTCTGGTCTTTGATGGTGATGTACAGATGGGTTTTTGGTGTGAATGTCCTTTCTGTTTTTTAGTTTTCCTTCTACCAGACAGGACCCTCAGCTGCAGGTCTGTTGGAGTTTGCTAGAGGTCCACTCCAGACCCTGTTTGGCTGGGTGTCAGCAGCGGTGGCTGCAGAACAGCGGATTTTCATGAGACCACAAATTCAGCTGTCTGATAGTTCCTCTGGAAGTTTTGTCTCAGAGGAGTACCTGGCCGAATGAGGTGTCAGTCTGCCCCTACTGGGGGGTTGCCTCCCAGTTATGCTGCTCGGGGGTCAGTGACCCACTTTAGGAGGCAGTCTGCCTGTTCTCAGATCTCCAGCTGGGTGCTGGGAGAACCACTACTCTCTTCAAAGCTGTCAGTCAGACAGGGACATTTAAGTCTGCAGAGGTTCCTGCTGAACTTTCGTGTGTCTGTGCCCTGCCCCCAGAGGTGGAGCCTACAGAGGCAGGCAGGCTTCCTTGAGCTGTGGTGGGCTCCACCCAGTTCGAGCTTCCTGGCTGCTTTGTTTACCTAAGCAAGCCTGGGCAATGGCGGGCACCCCTCCCTCAGCCTCGCTGCTGCCTTGCAGTTTGATCTCAGACTGCTGTGCTAGCAATCAGCGAGACTCCGTGGGCATATGACCCTCCGAGCCAGGTATGGCACACAATCTCCTGGTGTGCCGTTTTCCAAGCCCGCTGGAAAAGCGCAGTATTAGGGTGGGACTGACCTGATTTTCCAGGTGCCGTCTGTTACCCCTTTGTTTGACTAGGAAAGGGAACTCCCTGAACCCTTGTGCTTCCCAAGTGAGGCAATGCCTCGCCCTGCTTTGGCTCGCACACAGTGCGCTGCGCCGACTGTCCTGCACCCACTGTTTGGCACTCCCTAGTGAGATGAACCCAGTACCTCAAATGGAAATGCAGAAATCACCCGTCTTCTGTGTTGCTCACGCTGGGGGCTGTAGACCGGAGTTGTTCCTATTTTGCCATCTTGGCTCCATGATATCTCCTTCTTTCTCTCTCTGTCATCATAAAGATCATTATTTTTTTCCCCAGCTATAGGTTCTTTGTTGCCCTTTGTGCCCAGGGCCAAACTCTCTTCATCACAGACTTCATGTTTTGCTCACATTATGCTAAATTTCTAGGTGTTATCACTTCCCTTCTTTCCATGCCAAACTGCCTGAGTCTCAGACTTGAGCAGGCTTTCATTCTCACAGGAAAGCCAGTTGCTTTTTCAGTAAGAATGTTTTCTTACAAAAAAAAAAAAAACAAAAAGAATACAAACAAAAATTCCTAATAAACAGACTTCTAAACACAACTCTGGAAAAAAAAAATGTTATCCACAGAATATTTCCTTGGTTTCCCTCAAGCCATGAGGGCTACATATTAACCTCTCTGTGGCAGAAACTTATTGGCTTTCTCAGCCGCAGCACGTAACACAAGGTTTGGTATAGATAGTAAATATTTGTCAAGTAAATATTCTCTCTCTTAGAATCTCAGGACTAGACTGGGATGCAGGAATACCTTAGTGCTTTGCTATTGGAGGGATAATCCATGGATCAGCAGCATTGATAAAACCTAGGCGCTTGTTAGCAATGCAGAATTCCATGCCCCATCTGGAACCTATTAAATCACCATCTTTATTTTAGCTAGATTGAGGTGATTCATTTGAGAATAACTGATCTTGTTCACTGGTTATGAACCTTAGCTAAAGATTGGAATCATCTAAAGACGTTTTTTAAAATATTGATACCCAGAATCCCATAGCCAGAAATTCAGATTTATTCTGTCTGGTGGTGTTGCCTGTATATGGAGCTTTTAAAAAGCTTCCCATGTCATTTAAATAATAAGCCAAGGTTAGGAACTATTGATCTAGTACAACTTTCTCAGAAAAGAAGTCATTATATGAAAAAGATACTTGCAGACACATGTTTATAGCAGCGCAATTCACAACTGCAAAATTGTGGAACCAACTGAAATACCCATCAATCAATGAGTGGATTTTAAAAACTGTGATATATATGATGGAATACTACTCAGCCATAAAAAGTAATGAATTAACAGCATTTGCACAACCTGGATGAGATTGGAGACTATTATTCTAAGTGAAGTAACTCAGGAATGGAAAGCCAAACATTGTATGTTGTCATTGATATGTGGGAACTAAGCTATGAGGATGCAAAGGCCTAAGAATGATACAATGGATTTTGGGGACTTGGGGGGAAGAGTGAGAGAGGGATGAGGGATAAGGGACTAAAAATAGGGTGCAATGTGTACTGCTCAGGTGATGGGTGCACCAAAATCTCACAAATCACCACTAAAGAAACTACTCATGTAACCAAATACCACCTGTACCCAAATAACTTATGAAAAAAAGAGAAAGAAGAAAAAAATAGATAAAATTGTTGCTTCTCCAAAGCTAGATGTATACCTCTGTGCCTTCAACATTACTTTATAGAGGGCAGGAACTGAGCAACATTTAGTCAACTACTGAAGGTGCGCCTCTTCTCTTTTCCTCTCTCCTAAAAGTATCAACCTGTCCTTAAAACTTAGTCTTTCTACCTTATAACCATGATGCACAAGAGTCCCCTAATAGCCATTTTTATGCTCTATGGCTCTATCCACCTGCTGATTAGAGCGAGTGTAGCCTCATGCTGGAAGAATCGGATTCTATTTTCTAAGTATTGATGGTCTTGGGTTCTGACTGGTCCTCTAACAGCTGAAGACAGGAATTGTGGGGCCATATATTCTACCATGAGAATTGGGAGCAGAGAAATGCTGTTAGGAAACAGAGAAGAAACAATGAATCAAGACCAAGCAGGAGTATAAATTGGAGACAGCCATTTATCAGGTTTACTTATGACTTTCTGTCCTGGTTTCCAGGCCCCTCCCTAGGCTCAGTTGCAATTTTCATCTCATCATTTTATGGAGTTTCACTATTTCTAATATATCACCTGCATTTTTTTCTTAAGCCAGCTCAAGTTGGGTATAGCCTTAACTGGAAAAAAAAAGTCCTAACTAATTCTGTCACTTTATTTTTCCCACCTCTTATTAGTACATATGGTAGAACATCAGTGAAACTTAAGGGACAAGCTTGTAGGCCATCCCACCTCTAAAAAGGATATAAGGTAATTCTTTTTTCCAGTAGCATTGAGGGCACTGTGGAAATTGTCTATGATTGAGCCTCTGAGCTGGACCTTTCCACAAATGCTACTGTTTAATTCTCCCAACATTATCGACATGTTGTCGAGAGGGAAACTGGGGCTCAGTATGGTTGGCTCACTTTCTCTAAGTTGCATGGCTAGAATGTGGCAGAGTTTGGACTCAAGTCAGTCTTTCTCCCTTTAAATCTATCTTGGGAAACTGCAGGGTCAGAAGGGCCTGCTTGCTTGTTATCGATTAGGAAACTGATCATGGAGCAGATTAATTAGAGTATCTTAAAGACCTTCTTTCCCAGCTTCCTTTGAAGGAGGTGTTGGCTTGGGAATGTTTTGGGGTCAACTTGAAGACTATATCTGCTGCTTTTATTCCATGACAGTGGACCATGTTGTGGACTCACTATGGCCCTTGTCTGAAACCAACTGCAAACTGTAACAATAAAACATCACCTTTTTGATGTGAAGTGTTCCATTGCATCCTTGGAAATATTTGAAGAGCAACCTACCTCAGTGCACTCTGTCCCTTGAAACAACCAGTATCAAATGTCCCCTAGAGTTCAGATTCATGTTTTCCTTTCTTCTACCATTTGAGCAAAAAGCTTGCAAAATTGAAATGTTTCAACTGAAAGGCTTTGTGTGTTTACATGGTTTCAATTGATGGTATTAACAGACTTTCTGAGCTGGCAGTGGGAGCTAAAGTGATGTCCACTGGTTGTCCCCCAGGGAATGAAATCTTGGTAGAAGAAAGTGGCTATGATCAATTTGCACTCAGAATCCTGGGGCTTGCACCGAGGGTGTAGATGTTGCAGGCAAGGCCAAGGTCTATCTGAAAGTTTTTTCTATATTTATATTCCAACCTGGCGATTTTAGAGGTATAAGAGGGCAAATCTTGTCTTTGATTATGTGAATTCATCAAAAATTTACTAAGCTATTCACAAACCTAAAATCTCACGTTAGGATGTGGCAGCCCTGTCTGAAGAGATTCTTGGTCTTTAGTTGGATCAAAGAGAGCTTAAGACACTAGCTTTCTCTGTGTCATACACCCCTCGAGGGCCAAGACTGTATTCAACTAACACTAACACTCTGTGAGTGCCCATCTTATATTAGGTGCTGTGTTAGGTGCTACCAAGCCTCTGGGCTCTTGTACATGATGATTTTTCTCTCTGAAATGCCTTTCCTTCTTAATCATCCTGTGATTCCTACTCACTTTGCAAAACACATCCACTCCTTCCCCCTGAAGACTTTCCTGACCCCTTCTACCCGCCTCACTCCCTTTTTGTGCAATCTTTTATCTTCCTGCATTACTCTGTTATTGTGCCTACAGTACACCTGTTTGCTGGGATACACAAGGAACCCTGGGTCCCTTGTGGGGGTGGGTTGAGGACCCTTGAGGACCCAGGGTTCCTTGTGTATAGGGAGCACACTTTAACTGATTCTAGATCCTCAGCTTCTTGCTTCCTGCTATAAACATATGACTCAGTATGCCAACATCGTTTGCTTGCTTTCTCACCCTCATTTTAAAGACGAAGACCACAAACTCCACGGGGAAAACATCATTTGCCTGTAGGTCCCATCAGGATTTTTGGTAGACCCAGGCTTAGAAACAAAAGTAACCTTCCCCAAAATGTATATTTAACTTTGAATTTTTCAACTCTGAATATACTCACAGAATGTTTGTCAGATATATGCAAGATATCCCTTGCTGCACTTCTTAGATTAGCTAGTACCTGAAAACAATTGGTACATCAACGGTAGGGTGGATAAAGCAAATATGGTCCATATGTACCATAGAATATTATGAAGCCAGAACAAGGAATGAGATTATGTCCTTAGCGGCAACATGGATGAAGCTGGAGGCCATTATCCTAAGCAAATTCATACAGGAACTGAAAGCCAAATACCACACGTTCTCACTTATAAGTGGGAGCTAAAAATTGAGTATATATGGGCACAAATAAGGGAAAAACAGACACTAGACTCTACTTGAGGGTGGAGAGTGGGAGGAGGGTGAGGATCAAAAAACTACTTATCAGGTACTATGCTTATTACATGAGTGATGAAATAATCTGTACACCAAACCCATGACATGCACTTTATCTATAACAAACTTGTACATGTATGCCTGAACTGCAAAAAAAGATAAAAATAAAAAATAAAACAAAATAAAGAATAAACAATTAGTGTGGTCACTTACAGAAGACTAGCATGTCTTCCAGAAAATACATCTAAACTATGATTTCATGTTAAGCACAAAGACTAAATAGATCTGTATGGTAAATATATGAAAAATTATTGTGAACAAACGTAGTACTGAAGTGTTTATAAAATTATCCTTTTGTTAACTAACATTAAAAAGCATGAATGGTAGTTGGATACATATTTACAGGCTAGTATATGCTAAATAGCAAAATTACATGGTTCTTAATATGCAGAGCCTTTTTACCATTTTAATTCACTTAATTCTCACAACTCTCTTCTTAGCCCCATTTTATGGGGGGGAAAAACAAGGCAAAGTGAGGCTGAGTAACTTCTTCAAAATCACACAGCTGGGAAGCAAGCTGGGCTTTAGCGTGACCTGAGAAACTCCCTACCAGACGAGCTGAATCAGAATCTAAGAGGCAGATGCCAGGCCACCTTCCGTTTAGCAAATCAAGGTGACTTTCATGTCCCCTCATATCTGAGAGCCACAGCTCTCAGCCCTGATGTTCCACTGTTAGATTGTTTCTAAAGGAACCACAAAACTCTATTAGTTGTTAAGAGATTGGACTTGGAAAAGGAAGTGGAAGATATTTACTTTGGCTTTGTTACTTATTGAACTCTTTGAATTGTCTAGACCTACCTATATTGTATTACTTTCATTTTGATTGGTTTTAAAGGTCAACAGAAATCACTGGGTAGGGGGATTACGGGCCATTTTTATATGTTTAGTTTTTTTTTTTTCTTCTCTGTATTAAGACAATAAAAAAGCAAGCTTAACCAACACGTGCTATTTTTTTAAAATTGTGCTCAGAATGGGTCGCTTACAAAAGGACGCCAGGAGCACTTCCCTGTCAGAGCCACACTCTGTGTCTGCCACAGGAAAGCTTCTCTTGGCAAAACAAATGATTCTTTCACCACATGAGGAGCTGTCCCTCCTCTCTAAATTGGTAGCATCCATCACCGTCGGCCCAGACATGGTAGCTTTTCAATCCTGAGCCCCGGTGTGATAATTGGCATAATTTCCCTGAGATAATGTGGAGGTTAATGAGGTTCAGAGAGCTTTAGGCCATCCACTTTCATTTTCAGCTCGGGACGGAAACAGGGAATACAGGCTCTAATGAGAGTGAGAAAATCAACCAAAAACAAAAATGAAAGTGACGCAGGAACATGGTAGGTGCAGACCTGAGATCTGCGGGAGAGAAGAATCATCCTAGCTGGCCAGTGATGGCATCTCCAGCTCCAGAGGGAAGCCCCTACACCTCTTAACCTTGAGGGAGGCCTCTTTGTCCAGGAGGGACCACGGTGCACTCCAGCATACTCCAACTATGGTTGGTATTTCTTGAGATCTTTCAAATAAAGTTTTAAAAAGTGTTCTTGATTAATAAAAGAATTCTGCATACCTGGATGACCACCTGTCTTCCAAAAAGTCTAAAAGCAAATTAGAATATTTAAAGCTCTGTGAAGTCCAGCAGGAAGGTTGAAACGTCTTTAGTGTTGGTTAATCTAGAGTTGTCCAGGGTAATTTGACTATGGAATCTTTTTCTTTCTTTAAAATTTGTTTCACTTTCTGATCTCTTCTGACAGAGCCATAGTGCTGTATTGCATTTATTGCAGTCTAACCTGGAAAATTCTAGTATAAACAAAGGGGATGTCTCTAGTCTAGATTGTTGAAGCTATGAATGCATTCATTTACTCAACTGACATTGACTGGTTGTGAGTGCCAGGCCCTAGGGCAGGTATTGGGCTTGGGATACAGAGATGAAATAAACATTGTTTGTATCTTCCCTGAAAACCCTCATGTCTAGAAGGGAGAGAGGAATGTAAACAAACAGTAAAGATGCTGAGAGCAAAGAGCTGTGGTGGAGGCAAGTCCCTCACATTCTGAGAGCACAGGGCAGGGTTCCTGACAGAGGAGTAAACAAGAGAACTGGACCTTCAACCCGAGGATGAGGAAGCCCCCCAGAGAACAGGGGTTATGCATGGGCCGTAGAATCAGATGACCGGATTCTGTCACCTACAAGGTGTATAACCTTGGGCACTTTATCCCTGATTTCATTATGTGTAAACGAAGGCAATAATAACAATACCTAGCTTGTGGGATTGGTGTGAGGATTAAATATACATAACCCACTTGATACGATGCTCCTGATGTAGAGGAGAAGGCAGATTTCTCAAATATTTTGAGAGTAAGGAACTGACAAGGTGCAGGTGACTGACAGATTGGATGAAAGGTAGGGTGGAAGGAAGGCTGAGGAGCCAACCAGGCATCTGGCTGAGTGACAGGACAATGGGGGGATGTGAGAAGAGAAGAGAAAAAACAAGTTTCTTTGCCTTTTTTTTTTTTTCTTTTTTGAGGAGAGGGGTTTGAATATGATTAACTTTCCACTAAACCAGAGTGTGGCAGGTTGAGTTGGGTCTCCTAGAAAGATATGTTCATATTCTAAGTCCAGTACCTATGAAGGTGATCTTATTCGGAAATAGGGTCTCTGCCTTGTAGTTAAGACGAGTTTATTAGGGTGGGACCTAAACTCCGTGACTAATAACTTATAAGAAGAGGAGGCTTTGCACCGAGACAGATGGGGAAGGCAGCCATGTGAAGGCAGAGGCAGTGATTGGAGGGAAGCAGCTGTGAGCCAAGGAATGCCAAAGATGGCTGATGTGGTTTGGCTGTGTCATCACCCAAATCTCACCTTGAATTGTAATAATCCCCAAGTGTCAAGGGTGGAGCCAGGTGGAGATAATTAAATCATGGGGGCAGTTACCCCTCTACTGTTCTACTGATAGTGGGTCAGTCTTATGAAATCTGATGGTTTTATAAAGGGGAATTCCCCTGCACATGCTGTCTTGCCTGCTGCCATGTAAGATGTGACTTTGCTCCTCATTTGCCTTCAGCCATGATTGTGAGGCCTCCTCAGCCATGTGGAACTGTGAGTCCATTAAACCTCTTTCCTTTATAAATTACCCAGTCTCGGGCATGTCTTTATTAGCAGCAGAAGAATGGACCAATACAATTGCCAACAAACAGCAGAAGCCAGCACAGAGCTGTAGAATAGATTCTGCTTCACAGGGTTTAGAAGGAACCAACCCTGACAACACCCTGATTTTGGATTTCTGGCTTCTAGAACTTTGAGGGGATAAAGTTCTGTTGTTTTAACACACCTGGTTTCTGGTGTTTTGTTATGCAGCCCTAGGGAACAAATACACAGAATTTTATAACCTCAGCATGATTTGGGCGAGATAATTCCTTGCTGGGAGGATGGCAGGAAGGACTGTTTGGTGCACTGTAGGAAGTTTAGCAGCATCCATGACCTCTATCCACTAGAAACCAGTAGCACTACCACCACCTCTCCCAGTTCTGACAAACTAAAACGTTTTACAACATTGCCAAGTATGCAGTGGGGCAAAATCTCCCCTGGTAGAGAGCCACTACACTAAGCAATTGTTTGTTGTCCATTCATTTATTTATTCATCGATTCACTTATTTATTCATGCATGCATTTATTTATTTGATAACTGTTATTAAAGGAAAAATCTTAGACAAATTAAATTTAACAGAGTTTAATTAAGCAAAGAACAATTCATGAATTAGGCAGCCCCAGAACCTGAATACATTCAGAGAAACTCCAGCCCTACTATGCGGTGGAAGAACATTTAGGGGCAGGAAAAGGAAAGCAATGTGCAGAAAATGAGAGTGAGGTACAGAAATAGCTGGGTCAGTCACGGCTTGATGTTTGCCTTATTTGACCCTAGTTTGAACAGTTGGCTACCTTTGATTGACCAAAACTCAGTGATTGGTATAAGAGTAGGTTACAACTGTTTAGGTTACAGTTCACCATGTAAGAAGAGATCTGTAGACTGAACTTAAAATATGTAAAGATGCAGCTTTAGGCTAAACTTTATTTAACACTATTTTCTTAGAACTGAATATGGACTAGACATCTTCTCAGGCTCTGAGCATGCAATGGAAGCACATTCTTTGTGTTCATGAAGATTGCAGGGGAGTTGGGGTGGGGTACAGATTCTAATCAAATAATTACACAAACCCTGTCAAACTGAGGTAAGTGCTCAGAAGAAAATATAGTTCTAGGAAAATATAACTAAAGAGTCTGACTTAGATGGTGGGAGGCAGGGCTGACTGGGGTCTGAGAACATTAGGGCTTACCTAGGCACACATGGCAGGGAGAGGCAGCATGCAAAGGCCTTGTGGTGGAGGGGAGCCCAGAGAGCCAGGGAAGACAGGCAGGAAGATGGGCACTGAGCAGGGGCTGAGGGCAGAACCCAGGTAGGCCTTTTTTAGGATTTGTTCTGCATCCCAGGATTTGACCTGGTAACAGGGCATCAAGGAAAGAGATGGTAGAGCAGAACAGACAGAGAGGGCGCCCACGGTTGACTGAGAGCACTGGCCATTGATTCCTTTTTTTCCAACAAACAAAGGGAGGCCCTTCCTGCCATGTGGCTGTAGGCTCTCAGCTGTATCTGGGACACAGGTGGATGTGCAGTTTCTGGAAAGGGCTGTCTGACTCTTTATGGCTTTGTAAAGAGGTGTCCAGAGGCCATCATGTTGGTTCATAAAAAATGTTCAGAAATCTAAATTTACGCCTTGTAGCTCTCTGGTGAAAATAGCTTATTGTCCTACAAGATGGATGTAGCCAACCCCTTCTAGGGAGTAAGATTTTTCCTGGAAGCCACTTTTGGGGATGGCTGTGCTGGATCACTGCCCACTGACCTGGGCCCTGGGGAAGAGTCCTGGTCAGCTGGCATCAGATCTGGAGCAAACTACACCCCAGTCCTTATTGCTTCCTGTTCCCACTGCTCTCATCTTGCATTTGTGCGTTGACACAGTTCAGATTAAAATCCTAAGCAAAGGACTATAAGCATTAAACACTGATGTTCTTCATCCCAGGTCTGCAGCTGCCCAGATGCAGTGCCTTGGGGAAGACCCCTGCATTTCTTGAACTCTCAGCTTTGTGTTCTCTAAAATGGGGTGAGGGGCCTCTGACCTGGATTCTCCAAAATTCTCAGGTCAAATGAGGGTCCTGTGTGTGCACTACTCTAGAAATCATGAAACTCTTTGCAATAGCAAGCTACACAGACCAGAGTGAAAGCACAGGCTTTGAGGTCAATCGATTTCGGGTTAAAATCTTGATTCCCCCAGTTGCCTGTTCTGAGACCACTTCAATATGAGCCTCAATTTTCTCACTTGTAAACAGGGAATTATGCTGCCTATCATATGAATTATTTAAATTATTAAAAATTTTCATGAGAATAGCACTTAGCATATAATATCATATAATTTAATGCATAGCTCTAATAACTAATTTAACTATGAGCTTTGGGTTCTTGTAAAGGAGGAAAAGTCATGCAGACAACTCTCCTGGGAGCTGAGGAAGCTGGTTTCTGGAGAAGGTGGCCTAGTGCCTTTGACATGTACTTGGGCCAGCTCCCAGCTTTTGAAGCCTCTGTGCCCTCTTTCATCCCCAGCACACATAGCACTGCTGCTGGCCTGGTCCTCCTGGGTCTTCCCTGTAGTGTGCTCACATCTGTCCCTTCCTCTTCATTTTTCTTCAGGATCCCCACTCCTTTCTTATAACTTCTTGCCACTTTCTTTTAACATTTCTGATCTGTGCTACAGCTTCTCCAGCAGTTGCTATATCCTCCTGCTTGGCCTGAGTGTTTGGTCAGGGCTGGATCTGTGTGTGGGGTCGCTCTGCTTCCCTCTCAGGGCCCAGAGCATCACTCCTCACTTCTTCCACAGAGATCATCTCAGTGCCCCACATACAAAGCACTGTTCTGGGGGCTGCATTCAGAGGTGGCCAGACTGGCAGGCCCCTGCCCTCATGGAGCTCCCATTCCCCAGGGAACATAGTCACTATAAAAAAAGAAGTCAAATACATAACATAATTACAGGTCATGACAGGCCCATGCAGAAAAATAGAGCAGAATATTCTAATAGAGCACACTGGGAGAAGCTATTTAGAGAAGGAAGATCGGGGCCCGGGGCCTGTCTGAAGGTTTGGCATGGTGTGATTACAGGCATTCTGGGTGTGGAGTGGAAGTCTATCTTTCCCCTTCCTGTATCCTTAGATCTTCCCCTTTTTCTAGGAAATTAATCCAAAGCAACCTAGGCCACTTTGGTAGGAGTATTAGCATCCTGGAGCTGCTATAATCAATTACTACAAACTTGATGACTTCAAACAAAAGTAATTTATTCTCTCCCAGTTCTAGAGGCCAGAAGTCTGAGATCAAGGTGTCAGCAGGGTGATTCTCCTCCCCAAGGCTGTAGGGGGGATTCATCCTTGCCTCTTCCAGCTTTTGGTGACTCCAGGCATTCCTTGGCTTGTGGCTACATCACTCCAGTCTCTGCCTCTGTCTGCATACAGCCTTCTCCTTTGTTTCTGTGTCTTCTCTTCTGTCTGTTACAAATGTCTTATAAAAACACTTGTCACTGGATTTAGGGTCTGTCCAGATAACCCAGAAATGAGCTCATCTTGAGATTCGTAATTACATCTGCAAAGCCTATTTTCCCAAATATAGTCATGTTTGTAGTAGGTTAGGAGTGTTAAGGCACAGACATATCCTTCTGGGGGTCACCATTCCACACATTACAGCAAGTGAAGGAAAAGACAGTCCCCCAAATTAGCATCTATTCACTCAAAAGATTCCAGCTTCTATGCAGGGATTATATCAGCATTTTACTTGAAATTAAATTTATTTCTGGTTTTACTTTAAAGCATTTAAAATTTCAGTGCTATGCCACACCAAGCTCCTCATTAGGCACTATCAGCTCCTCCCCTTTCTGAAGACGTGTTCAGTCAGTCCCTCTTCACAACTCTCCAAACATGCCCACCCCTGTGCCCATACATAAAAACAGCAAAATCTGTCACAGGTGTGGGTGGTGCAACTGTTCTCCCCTGAACCAGGTCTGTCAGCTTTGAGCTGGATATGGGCTTTGCCCAGTATTTAGGGCAAGAAAATGAAATTATTCCCAGCTAGAAAAACAACCATGTCTGTTGGGCTGTCCTGGAACACAGAGGAAGAAGCTCAAAGCTCCAGGTCTGGCCAGCCTTTTTTTTGTGTGTGTTTGTGTGTTTGTGTGTGTGTGTGTGTGTGTGTGTATTTTAACTCGAATTCATTTTATTTCTGTTGTTGAAATGCACATACACACACACACGGGCACACACACATACATATTGTAATCATACAAAGAATGTAGATAAATATGCAATAAAGTGGAAAGATGAAATAAAGTGGAAAGTATAAAATAAGATGGAAAGCCCCTTTTTCCCTTTTCTCTTGCCTAATTCCACTCTTGTAGGTACTCAATGTATTTTCTCTAGAGAATATATACATATCCAAAAAGGACATGCACATTTGTATGCATAGCTAGGATCTATTTTTGTTTTCTTTTACATTTTATATATGTACATATTTATATTGAATGCTTTTCTGTATGAAAAAAGGTCCATACTTTCTTATGGCCCTACACATTGCTTTTCCTCCTGGCGGTCTGTCTTGGAAAGGTTTTCCTTACTGAGATGTACTGATACATCTCATTTTTCACAGCTACAAAAAACTCCATTCGATGGATGTGCCATAATTTATCTGACCACACCAACTGGCTTCTGATGGAGCAAGTTAACACACAAGGTTTAGCTTCCTGAGTCTCGTTCTGTTATGCTTTCCACTGTAGTTATTCATACAGCAAATATAAATATAAGCATAGAATATTACTTATACATGTAATAATGCATATTATATATAAATTATATAACAGCATATGTAACAATTTATATGTGGATAATCGTTTAATTATCAAAACTCTGGGTGAATATAATCTTTTATCAATAAGGCAGCTGAATTTTTAATCTTTGATATGAAGATAAGGAAACTGAGGTTCATGGAGGTGAGGAGTCTTATTTAAGGTCAAGGAGAGTCAGTTCCATGCCCTTTATTTCTTATGTTGTACCACAGTTCCCATTGTTTTACCTTTTCTTTGACAATTTGGCACAAACCTCAACCTTTTGGGCTCCAGCCCTAGCATCCTTTCTGGCCACGTTTTTCATTTCCGAGTCCATTCTCTGTTCTCTAAGACCAGTGGGAATGCAACCCTCCTTATGTCTGAGTAAGTGTGGAGGGATGACGCGTCAAGCTTGGCTGGTTTCTTGATGGACTGTGAACCCCACACTCTCGGGGCCCACATGTGTCTGCATTACTTCCTGTGCAGTCTGCTCCTCCAGCTATCACACTCCAAGGGAAAAGAAAAATAAACTTGGTCCAGATCTCTCCTGTCTTGATTCCTGGGTGGGCCCAATAGCTGTGTGGCTCAAGTCACTCGGCTCATAGCGTTAGTAGCAACTTCCTACTTTGTACAACTAGCCTGTGAAGGGACTGTATTTGATGAGCTTTGTGGCTGCAGAAAATGCCAACTCATTCGAGTGAGGATGCCCAAATGCCGGTCTGCTCCTTAAACCCTGGAATGCCCACCCATCCATGAGGTTAGACAGTCCCAGGCCTCTCTCAAGATAGCTGATCTGAAGGCACAGCAGAGACCTACATGGAGCCCATGGGGACAATATGAGCTTGTTGTGGAGGAATTCATACAGGGAGCTGCTGTTGAAAAGAGTATCTGCACACTGAGTCCTTTTATACTGACCTATGTTGTGTCACCTGGAAATTCTTCCATCTGTGTAAAAGCTTTGATAAAGGACTAGGGTGCACTTACTTTTCCTCTATGGAAGTTCTTTTTCCCTAATTGTGGTACAGTACATTCATTCTCTGGTAGGTTCTTGGGGAAGGAAAACACTCTGTTGCCAAAGAGTATGTTAATTATAATATATTTATCTTTTTCACAGTCATGATGTACATTAGCCTCTAAAAGACTCAGAAATTCTGTATTAAAATACTTGCTTAACTTTGTTTATTCCAGAAATTCCCCAAATTATTTAACTAAGGAATGTTCTTTTATTTTGTTCTAATCTAATTTATTAGCAGACCATATAAACAATGTTTCCCAGAGATAAGTTTGGGAAACACTTTCCTGGGAGAAGTAATCCTTCATTCAATGAATGAATGAAATAGTGGGCTCATAGAAAGGCCCATTTCAATGAACACACACACACACGCACACAAATACATTCTTAGGTATAAGTGTTCTTAATTTCTGTACAGTGTATACTCCCTCAGAAAGCCTAAACTGACCAGAAAAAAACAGGTTTTCCTATGACTGGTGTCAAATGCATTTACCAGACCACCATTAATCAGGGCAAGAGGTCCCAAGGAAGCTGGAAGAGTCAGACCCACATGTTTCTCTTGACAGTGCAGTCAGTGCTAATGGGATCAACGTGACAAGTGTGAGCCATCATGAGAAAGTTGGTGCTTTGTGCATGCTATTCTGCAGTCCAGGAAAATTGGGAATATTTGATTTAGGACACCAGTGAATAGGTACCAGCTATTTATTTATATCAGCAGTAATTAATTGGTTCATATTCAAAGAAGGAGATGAGTTCCAGGATGCCCTGTGGTCTCTGAAACATGGAAACCAGGCAGGATTGGAACGTCTCTGTGGGGCCAGGTGCCTCAGAAAGCTGTTGCCTCCTGTGCTCTTTGAGACCTTTCTCCCTGCAAAGCTTCAGGATCAGGGTCTCCTGAGCACAATGCCTCCCTCTGTTCCTCTCTCCATGATCACAAAAGCCTCTGAGTGTGGAGCCATATGTGTCATAAAAACAACAGCCACAACAATCTGCGTGTGTGCTTGTGTGCTTATGTGTGTGCGTGTGTGTGTGTGTGCATGCACACTAGTCTGTTTATGCAGGCGTTCAACAAATATTTGCAAATATTGAACAAATACATGTCAAGCACTGGGGATACAGAGGGCACAATTTGGACAGCCCTCTTGTCTTGAAGGAGAAGCATCTTAGCATAACAGTAAGAGCACTGCTTTTGAAACCAGATAGGCATGGCTTCCATTGTCAGCCCTGCTTATTTATCTCAGCTGAGTGACTTCCATTCTTTACTCCCCATGCCTTGCTTTTCTTAAAAAATGAGGATAGATTTCAGGGTTTTGTAAATACTGGTGGTAATGTAAGCAGGTTCCCAAACCGTAGCAGGCGCTTATTCAAGAGTGTGTATTTATCGTTATAATATCAATTGTTATTTAGTGTTAGCAGGAATGGGAACTTCTGAAAGACCTCCTATATAGCAAGCAGCAACATTTCCTTTTAAAACGATGAAATAGATATCAGAAAAGGTAGTGTTAGACAGTGTCCTCAAGGTGGTGTGTATATATGTTTGTGAGTGCACATGCCTGTGTTATGTTTTAAAGCATAAAGCTTTAAAGATAATTAAAGAAAAAAAAGAGTTGCAAATAGCACCTACAAGTGACTCTGACTAAAAATAGGCAATATGATGTGTGGAATTAAATAGAAAAATCTTCCCAATTGCTGTATATTACATTCTTTCAGGTTACATTATCTTGAACTGCCTTAAGTGAAAGATTCCACTGGGAAAGAAGGAGAAAAAGAAATAAAAGAATCTTCTAAGAAAAGGATGGAAACTAATTTTCAACTCCCTCAAAATACCATGTGTGGGTCACATTGGGTGAAAATGTAATTGTGGCTTTCACACGTGCATACAAGTGCTCACACACTCACACCTGCTCACTAAACATGCTGCAGGTAGTTCCCAAAGGTCTTCATGTGGATGATCTCATTTAACACTCAAAACAACTCAAGAATTTACTGTTAATATGCCCATTTTACAGATCAGGAAAACTGAGGTTTATGAAATTTCAGTAACTTGTGCAGTCAGGGTTCTAAACCACTCGAGCAGTCTGACAGTTAAGCTTGGATTCATAGCTCCTGGCTCCACTGGCTCAGTGGACGCTGACAAACTTTATAACCCAGAAAGGAGGCAGAAGAGAACTCTGAGTAAAAGGTGACCCTAGGGTTGAAGAGCCTGGCTTCCGTTCTGGTAGTGCCCCACCAGCTGTGTGACTCCCAGGGAGTCCAGGGTCTTACCTGACCCAGGGGCCAGTTCTATCCCCAAGGTAATAATAAGAACTGAAAGTGGGGCTGTACTTTGAGCTACACAGCCAGATCCAGAGTGGGGGATAGTTTCTTTTCTATCCTTTCTTTTCCTCTGACCAAAGCACCCCATCCTTGAACATGAGGTCCTGGTTTTACTTTCTTTGGCTTAAGAGCAGCATTTAAGAGAAGTCAACAATCCGGAGACACAAGAGACAGCCAGGCAGAGGAAGACAAACAGAACTGACACAGAGCAAACATGCAAAGGTATTCAAAATGTAGGCTCTCATTTCCACTCCCCTGCCTGAAGCCTGCCAGACACTGGGCTTCGAGAAAGAAAAAAAAAATCTGATTGGTACTAAAAGGGGCCAAAAATAACCTTGCTTTCTCCTGCAGAAGAAAACAGAAAACTTTGCGGTTTTCTCCCTTTTGGATTTCCTTTTTCCTTGCCCGTGGTTGGCAGGGTGAGCCTGGGCTCTGGGCTCAGGCCTGGATGCAAACAATAGGCCAAAACAGTGAGGGGTGACAAGGGGGTTAGAGGGAACAAGACTGAGGTGGGGCCGACGCTGATTTAAAGCCCCGTGTTTGATGAGGGGCAGGCCGGCTCCAGGAAGAGACAGCCACAGGGAAAAGAAGACTTCACTTGCATATGCTAATTACAAATCATTTCTAATCAGGAATAGGCCTGTTTTCCTGTCCCTCTAAAATATCTTGCAGGTTCCTACTTTGCATCCCCACTGCCCTGGTGTGTTTCTGACTATTTTGCCAAATTCTCCTTCCTGGACTCCTGGCTTCTAGGCTATTTCTATCTTTTTCACATTTTCTAAAATATGACTCTAATGTCCCTCCCTGTTCAAAAGCTGCTGGTGAGGCTCCATCAGCCACAGATAACTGTCCATATTACATCTCAAGCTGCATATTTTTCCCTCTCCCTGAAATCTCACTCATCTCTCTGAGTTTGCAAAGCTTTCTCCAGCCTCTTGCTTTGGTCAATAATCACTCACCTCTTCTCTCGGCATCCCAGCCCCCCATCCATCCTTCATGGCAGAGCTCTTATCTCTTCTCCACAATGTCCTCCTCAGCTCCAGGTGGTTCCTCTACTCTAAAGGAAGGACTCTTTTCACAAATGCTTTCTCACGGAGTTTGTCACATTGGCTCTAAAGACTGACTGCAAGTTCCCCCAGCTTGCTGATGAGAAACCCAGGGTTCAGAGAGGAGAGAGAACCTGCTCAATGTCACAGACCTCATAGGTGTTGGAGCTGATGCGCCCTTGACTCCTGGACTGGATACCTTTGTGACTGGCAGCTGCCAGAACCGCACTGGAGTTTCTCTCACATTCCACAAACCCCTAAATTTCATGCCATGCTGTTTCTCTGAAATAATTAAGCACAATTTTAGGGAGTCACTAGTGCTGGAGAGAGACGGTCAATGTTGTTGCCCTGGATGTTTTTGGCGTCAAGTTTCTCCACAATGGGGAGAACGTATTTTTAGCTCAGAAATCCAGCAGGGTGTGAAAATTCCTGCCCTTTTTTTTTTTTTTTTTTTTTTTTTTTTTCAAATGCATACCCTATTGTTAAGCACAGAGGAAAACCCTGATCAGGCCAAGGAGGACTCAAACATTGACATGTACAACCTAGGACAGAGAAGGAGGCTCCACGGGGAGTGTGTCTTAGTTTTCAGGAGGGAGCTGGACCTATGTTGAAAATGCTTTGATGGTGAAGACTGTGTGGAGTGACTGTGACCATTTCCAGTGCTGAGTCTCCGCTGGGTGACCGTTTGTGTAAATTACAACCCTGACCTCACAGAGGAGGAGCCCCTGCTTCTGGACTCTTCTGCCAACCTCTGGTCATAGTTTTCCCCAGCCCCACTCATGAGGAAGGGCTGTCCCTGAGAGCTGCAACAGCCCCTAGACTTGATGTCCATTCAGAGATCCAGCAAATTGTTGTTGGTCTCCTTTCAGAGACAGATTTGGACTTAGTGGTTCCCAGTAATCCCTAAGGAGTCTTTGTGAATTCTTTAGATAAACTCCAGGGCACGTTATAGAGCAGCGGTTTTGAAAATGTCAGGCTACCAGCATGAGCTTCACCTGAGAACTTGTTATATATGCAAATTCTCAGTCCCCATCCTGGACCTGGTGAGTCAGAAATGGGAAGAGGGGTACCATCTGTGTTTCGACAAACCTTGCAGCTGATTCTGATGCAAGTTTGAGAACCACTGTTATGGGCAGACATGAACAGGGCAGGAGGCACTCCCAGTAGGAGTCCACATTATATTCCATTTCTACTTCCAAAGGCAATACCAAGTAGGCAGTGACCCACATCACCTTCCACAACCCTATTTTAAGAGGTTCATCTAATCGCTGATGTGCTGCAGTCTCAGCTTCTGTAGCAGCTTCAACATCCTCAGCCTAGGCTGGTGGCCTCTCCCATCAAAGCTGTGCCATAGAAGACTGAACACGTCCTTGTCAGCTGGACAGTGAGTGCCTTGTGTGGGCCATGCATTGTGTTAACCTCTAGAGACATTGAGTAAAACAAGAATAACAGTGTCTGTCTTTGTGGAACCGAGAGGCTGGCAAAAATAAACACATTAACCAAACTGTGAAGTGTGAAGTTGGTGCCCCAGTAGAGACAGGGAGAACTGTCAGTCCATAGCAGAAAGACCCACTGGACTCAGTTCACCATTATAAAGAGAAGGGGAGAGGAGAAGGAAGGGTTGAGAGAGAGGGAGGGAGAAAGGAAGGAAAGAAGAAAGGGAAGAAAGGAAGGAAAGAAAAAGGAAGGAGGGAGTGAGGAAGGGAGGAAGAAGGAAGAAAGAAAAGGAGGTAGGGAGGAAGGAAAGAAGAAAAGGAAGGAACAAAGGAGGGAGTGGAGAAGAGAGGAAGAAGGAAGAAAAGGACAGAAATTATCTGGTTAAATTTTGATCCCTAAAAACAATCTGTATCTAAGTGGTTTACACTTGCCTTAGATAAATGCCTTAGAAAAGGTTTTGAAATACAGTAACTTGGCGATTTACTCTTCTTCCTGCCCAGTGAACTCCTCTGAGATGAAAAAGCCATTCTCCTCCTGCCATGTAGCAACAGTTCCCAAAATACAACAGGAATTCCTACGATTTGAGAACGTTTTTGTAATCACTCCCTTGCTAGCACAAAACCCAGAACCTTGGAGGCTTGTGCATAGAAAGAGGATTTTCTCAAAAAGCAGTGTGGCCAAAAGGAAACTCTACCTGACATGTAAGCTCCCCATGGAATACTCGTTTCCCCATGCCTGGTTATCCCATACTTCGTTTTGCCCATGCCTAACTATGGGAGACTGGGGAGCCACACCCTTCTTCCTTGCCAACATGACCCAAGTGTTGGTCATTGTCTGGCACCCTGTGCCCCAGGAGTGGCTGTACTCATCTTAGGCCCAGCAGGTGAATCTAAATTAGTCTTGGCAAGTGCTTGTCTGTCCAGATTGCACATAAGAATCATCCAGAGGGTTTTAAAATGTATCCCCACTGGGATGACTTTTTCGGGATTCACTTCTATTCAATGAGATATGAAGGTAGTTGTACTAAAAGGCTTTCTTAGTTTTAATAAGAGACCCATGGAGGAAAGAAAAAATGACTGATTTCTGCCTCAAGACATCACTCTCTGCTTTTAATGCCTGGGATTGCAGCAGCCATTATGGGACAGGCTAACCCACTGGGGATGGTGAAGCAGAAAGGTGGAAAGAGCTTAGGTCATTGAGGATGTAAGTGAGCCTCAAAGTTAACCAACTCTGAACCCCGTACTTCTGTATTTAGTGGTCGTGTGGCTTTGGAAATACCAACCAAGCTCTGTTTTCTTTATTTGAAAAATGAGGATAAAAACACTCATGTCATAGTGCTGTTTTGCAGATTGATCAGATTAGGAATCAATACATCTGAAATGCTTGGCAGAGTGCCTGACTCTAAAAAAAAAATGGTAAATGATGATAATAAGTTGGTTAATATTAAAAATAATACTACTGATGATTGTTGCTTATCCTAAGAAGAGTAGAGTGCGGTCATTACCCCCATATCCGTGCTTTAGATAATCTGCTTTTCTTAATGTAACTTTGAGATTATGTTAGGGTTTAGCTTATTTCTTTTATCCATCTTCTAAAGTTTTAAAAATTATTGTCATAATCTAAATATATATATTTTTCGAATGGATTATGTCATGATTTATTCCTGGGATAGAGTCAAGATAGGTTTTTATCATGTAGACTTCTTTTGAGCCAGCTCTACTTTCTGCTTTCTCAGTGAATTTGCAAACAGCGTCAGGACTGGACACCACGTGCTAGTGGTCCAGACTGGGTGGATTGGGTTGGGCACCATAATGAATGTTGACCCTTGGAGGTTGGCAGCCTCATTCCTTTCCATGTCATATTAACCAGACACACCAGTGTTCATTTATCATATGCATGGCAATTAGAGATGAACCTCAATGGAACAGTCTCAGGACAACTTCCCATCAGAGCCATTTTCAATTCCTTCTGGCCCTTTCTCTGCGATGGACTCAGCCAGCTAGGCTGGGGTGTTAGTGCTCCCTCTTTTCTATGTGCTCTGGGACATCTCAGGGCAGACTTTTCAGCATGGCCTCAAAGGTGAGAGATAACCTGGCATTGTGGTTTCCAAAGGAGACTCCAGAGTCAAATTCTCTGGGTTGAGTTTGTCCATCTATGTTTGTGTGATCTTAGGTGAGCTACTTACCAACCCAAGGGTTGTTTCTGCACTTTTAAAATGAAGCAGTTGGACTTCTCAGCTGCAAGATTCTCAGATTAAAAACTACCAGAGAAATCTATTTTCATGCAGGCATATATTAATTTATTTATTTTCACAGAAAGTGGTTTCTCTCAGGGTGAAGGTTCTTAGTGCTTGAATAAAATAAGTTCTCTTCAAGTGCGCCACATGTTTTTATAATATTCAATTGTCTTCTCATCTGGATGAAAAGACCCCAGATTTCACACAGTAAAGTTCGCATCAATCTTTTATTTCCACCAGATAGCTCAAGGTTATGATGTTCTCTTGTCTTTGAAAGAAAACAAGGCCAGACAGAACAGAATATATGAATTAGGCTCAGCTTTCCCCTTGGAGGAACAGGAGGGCGATGCTGCTGCCCTTTTTTTGTTGTTCATAATTTATTACTATAGAGATTTATAAAGGGCCTTTTCTTAAGCCCTTCACAAAGCAGATTGGAACAGAAAAGCAATGTAGTTAAACCTACTAAATTGCTGATATAGGGGAAAAGTTGAGTTGGGTTTAAGGAACCCAATGTGACCAATAATATTATTCCTAGAGACAATTACTAAGACTCTGTTCCCTGGGGTACCTTATGCTTCTACTCTGAGCACCAGGAACAGGAATAGGGGAGAAGTGTGGGTCTCTCTGAACCCTCCATCCTGTTCAGTTGCTGCCTTTTATAGGATTCTTTAAATGGGAGCATCTAAATGCCAGCCTCTATTGCCTTTGCTAACTTTCTAGAGCGTTCTCCCCACTTATTGTAGACTCTTCCAATGCCATTATCTTCATATTGTCCTCTTTCTAGAAAGCCTCCTTTGACCCGCCTTGTCTCAGAGGTTAAGGAGCCCTTCTTCTTAGGCATCCTCAGTGTTCTGAACTTGCCCTAATGGCTCCTGTAGGAATCATCTATTGACTTGTTTGAATCTCTCACTAGCTTGGGAGCTCTGGGCGGGGGAAAGCCACGTCTCCCCTTGCTCATTACCTTATAATCAGCATTTGTGTAAGATTTGCTTGCCATGCTTTGCAGATGCTGAATAAATAGCTCTTAACTAAACAAGCGGAGCCCTGAATTCACACCTTCATCCTGCTGAGGATTCAGACTACACTGGCTTTTCTCCAAGTGTGAGCTTAACTCAAGTCTACATTTTCCATGAGATGCTCACTCCGTTCACATACAGCCCTTACTAGCTCTACCTCATGCTGAGCTCCCCCTTCTCTGAAGTCATAACTGTGTACTCCACAGTGTAAGGTTCAAGATTATGGATTTTAGAGTGAAACTTTCTGAGTTCAAGTGTAAGATCCCCCCAAACACTACTTGTGGGATCTTGGGCAAATGACTTAAATGCTGAAATCTTGCCTCCTCATTTGTCGAATGAAAATGCTAGAATTTATTCCTCTGTATTATCGTGAGGATTGATTATATGAATAAATATTTGCAAAGCCCTTGGCATAGTGGCTGAGCCAATTCAAATGTTTACCAAAAAGAAATAAAATACCAACACCTTCAGTATAATTTGGAGTTTCTAGAATGTTCAGGCCCTGCTGCTGAGGAGGATCTGGGGCTGTCTGGAAGCATCAGAGAGCATACGGCTTTCTCAAATACCAGATATCTGGACCACCATCCTGGAGACAGTCTTGCCAATACCCTGCCATACACAGCCATTAAGCCTTTGCTGACTTACAGTGTATGGTGTTAGGAGGTCTTTCTCTCCACTAGGGCAAAAGTTCTTCCAAACCAGGAATCACAACATTTTGTGTGTCCCAACACTTCACATAGCATTTGGTTTAAAGCCAGTGCCCCATAGATGTTTGTTGAATGAGTCAATGAGAATGGTAGACACACAACCCACTGAAGATTGGTACCCCTTGCCCCTTGAGTGAGCTCTGATCATCATATACCTTCCCCTATTCTAAGACACTTCCTTTTAACTCTAGAACCATCCACACAACTGGCTTATCCTTAGGAGTCTGCCTCAGGTCCCCAACCATGTGCCAAATCCAAGCCCACAAAACTGATACACTCTTTGTGCCCTGACATTGACTGCATCGTCCCTCCATCCACAGTTTGGCAAATGTTTCTACAAATCTAGTGTTCTAGAGTCTGTCCTGGGCACTATGGAGATAACCAAGAATGAAAAAGGGCTTTGTCCTGGTTGAGCTCACACTCTATTATGGGTTATGTCCTGCCATAGTTGGGAAGACTGTATGCTCTTATCCCTGCCTCCTGCCTGAGACAGGCTTCAAGCCACTCTGGCACTAGCTGCATCTCAAGTGTAACAATTGCCTGAATTCCACTGTCATGAGAGTGGTCCTTGGATATTTACATTAGGATAAGACTAAATTTGAGTGTTGCATGCCCCCATAACACAGACATCTTCCAAAAGTGAGTTCCCTAAACTTGACCCAGCCCAGTTCCATCTCCCTTAATCTTCTTTTCTGCATCTGGCAGCCAACATTCATCATGTTCTGGACCCTGAGTCTCCTATCATCTCTCAGGAAATAAAACAAAGAAGCACTCAAGTTAGCCTTCCAAATTCTTCCACTTACATGGTGCTTGTCACATACTTGGCTAAAGGGACTTTCTAGATTTAAACATCTTTCACTCCCCATACTGCCCTAAAATAATTTTCTCTTAAATTCAAACAGTGCAATGTGATAACTATAGCCATCCCCCCAACAACACAAAAAAAAGATTAACATGGTCCAACCGGCTATAAATTTTGCACTCATTTCCTCCATATTTACGAACATTCATAAAAAATTGAGAAATCTCATGAGCTATATGGATGGATCACTGTATAATTGCCTACAAAGAGAGAAAAAAGGATTGAGGATACAGAAGTGAAAGAATAATGTATAATTCATAATATGAAGATGAAAGGTGGGTGAAGTTGAAGCAGCTGTTCCCTTGAAAATGTTTAATCATTTTTTAATATCAACACACCTTATTATAAAGACAACATGGCTTATCCAAATACAATCAGTAAAGTACTACCGTCTTTAATCAAAATATTATGGAATTCTCAAATAGTTCCTAGAATAGAGCATTTTATGAATATGGTTCAAATATCAGTTAAATACAGATTTCTTAATAGTTGAGCCATTATGTAATTAAATAATATTTATATAATGACAATTGCATACTCCATAAGTGAAAGTTAGATTTAATGAGACATTTATTGGCTCAAATGATTAATAATAAAACTCTCTGTGCTGAAGGTAATTTATACACACATGATATATGACCAAGAAAAAAAAACTCATCTTAATGCTTACCTTGTGTTCAATGTTGGTTATCTCCTGTCCAGTTCAAATCAATTCCTGGTTTTAAAACATCAGCCCAAGACTTAAGGGCAATCATCATTAGGAGCGAGACAAAGAACAAAGGTTCCTTTTTAAACATGTTGAGGTTACAGAAAATTTTTGCAAAGATTTACATTTTATTTTACTAGTAAATTGATCTTTTTTTCTAATAATTTGTGGAAATGTCTCAGGAACCAGAAAAATAAGATAATTTATTTCTCTCCCCTCCCTCCCTCCCTCCTTCTTTCCTTCCTTCTCTCCCTCCCTCCTTTCTTTCTTTCTTTCTTTCTTTCTTTCTTTCTTTCTTTCTTTCTTTCTTTCTTTCTCTTTCTCTCTCTCTGTCTTCTTTCTTCTTTCTTCTTTCTCTTTCCTCCTTTCTACTTGACAAGTAGGTAATTTGGTAATCATGGGGTCCATAAGTGCAAGGAAATATGATTTATACTGAGTACCTGTCAAATGCCAAGCACAGATTGAGAGACTTTAATGCACAATTTCAGAGGCAGAGAAAACATAGGCTTTTCGTGGACTTATAAATGGAAGAAAATCCTGATGGGTGACTGTCAATCGTGATCCTCCATGCAAGTGGTATAACCCTTATGATAGGAAAGTAATATTGGTTAGGATGATGTTAGAGTATTCTAGGATATGTCTAAATGACCACTTGTAACTCCTTACAATGCCTTTGTCTACATTATAAATCACAAACTTATGTTTGAGTCCTGGATTTACTACTGTCTTCATCTATTTTGTGCTGCTTGTGGAGGAAAAGTTAAATATCAAATTTGAACTCAATTGAACATGGACACAAACAATGGTCACCAAGTCTCAGAACAAGTAGTGTGGGCCCCTTGAGGTGTTCATCCATTGCTATGTTGGAGTAATCTCTATTTCAATCTATTCCTATATATTTATTGAAAACAACAGACAATTGCAAAAACAAGTTGACCTTTTTGTGTTCCGTGAGCCCAGTCGTGAAGGACGCTCATGACTGGGCCTCATGTCAAACAACTCGTTACAAAAAGAGCTAGGGTCCTAGACTGCACTGCAACTTCATGAGACCTCTCCTCATCTGTGCAAGGACCAGTGGCCGACTCTGGTGCCCAGGCTGCTGCTTCCCAGTCTGGTGGTGAATCCTCCCTACTCTTGTGAGTGTAAATATCTTTTCCCTTCTCCTCTTCCCATCACGATTTGCTTATTATATCAATCTGCTTGTTATATCAATCTACTTATAATATCATTTGCTTATTATATCTGCATTGCTATTTACATGGGATAAAGATTGTTTACCCTTAGAGGTATAGTGTGTGTCTCTTCTTCTCCCCTCACGCGTTTCCCACACAGAACACTGCTGTAACAAAGTACCTGAGACAGGTAATTTATAAAGAACAGAAACTTCTTTCTCCTCATTCTGGAGTCTGGAAAGTCCAAGATTAGGATGCCAGTGGTTTGGTTGTCTGCTGAGAGCTGCTCTCTGCTTCCAAGATGCTGCCTGTATCTGCATCCTCCAAACCCTGCATCTTTGGGTGCAGAAGGTGAAAAGGGGAGAAAGCTGAAGGCTGTACGAAGCATCTTTTATAAGGGCCTACATTCCATTCATGATGGTGGATCCTTCATGGCCTAATCACCTCTTAAAGGTCTCCCTTCCTCTTAATGTGATCACATTGGCCATTAAGTTTCAGCACCTTGATTTTGGAGGAGACACCCTCAAACCATAGCAACTAGTTTCTACCTTTGCTTTGCCCTCAGTAAGACACTAAATGCCTTACAGCCTCAGTTTCCTTCTTGGCAAAATGGTGATATTGATGTGCCCCTTTTACCTCCTATGCCTAAGAGGAACAAATACAACATTAACAACCAAGGACTCTGTTCCCATTGCTCATTTCCCAGATTCCAGATGGAAGGTATATCATGAGATACAATTTTATCTGTGTCTTATCCTTCATGCCTGTCATGGTACTTTATGTAAAAAACACATCAATTAAGATTGGAGACATTCATGGACGTATGTATTGAACTCCATCTAAAGTGCTTCTTGATGATCTCTGTGGCAAGTCAGAAAGAAGAGGTGTCACAATGTTTGGAGACAGTGCTCAGAGCATCCAGTTTTCTGTGACATTGGTCTCTTCCAGAGAACTGCCACATCACTGGCACATTCTTATTGGCCACACTACTGGTTCTGAAGGTGATCTATTATAAGCAGCAGCAGCTCTGATTTTGTAGTTGCCAAAATTGTTATTTTTGAGTGAAAAATAGATTTTCCAATAGAAACAAAGTCTGGACTTACCCTGAGGGTCGTTTGGCTTCTGTAAGTCCAAGGTTAGAGAAGATATTGAGGGTTATTCAGAAGCAGAAAGGACTGGCCAGAGTTAGTAATTTTGTAAGAAAACTTTCTGAAGATGAGGTATGGGGAATGGAATGGTTAAAAAATAATAAATATTATTCGTTCCAATTTTTGCTAAAATTTCAACCATGGTTATAGTTGGATAAAGGACTATTGATTTTTGTTCTGCTTTATTCTAAATTTTCAGGCAGTAATATATAGAATGTTTACAAATGAGTTACATGCATTTTAGAAAGCAGTATTTTTCCTGCAATACAAATTCCTTGAAGATGTTTGGGAAAGTGTACTGCTAAGTCTGGCTCCCATATTGGGTTTTTGGGGTTTCAGTCCTATCTCCATCACTTAGTCACTATATAACTTAGGGGAAAATCCCTAATGCCTCTCAGTGTTGGTTTACTCACCTTTAAAATGGAGATGATTATAGTAACAACCCAATATGGTTGCTGAGCTCAGAATTTCAACTCTGTTCTTAATAAAGAGAAAATAAATTCAGCTCCTGTAACTCTAATCTAGGGCTATTCTAGGACATAGATAACGGGGATAAGTTCTCATTTGCTATACCTCGACATCACCTCTTCCAAAGCCTTTTGGATACACACACACACACACACACACACACAGACACACACACACAGAGTATACCTGAAATTAAGGAATTTTTCCAAGAACTAAAGTTACCTATTTGCCTAGGAGGAAGCCCATTTCTTGAACATCACTGATTTTTGGACCTTATATTTCCTGAAGTAAAAAGGTGATCTGGATACATATCATCCGGGAAGTCCAAACATCAACACTTGTGGAATTCCAGGTCACTAGGTCCAACAGACCGAGCTCCTTTGTGTCAGTTGAAAAGTGGAAAAGATGATCTCATCGAGACAGATAAGGGTGGGCTGCATTCCATGCACTAGATAGGGAACGCCATCTGCGGTTACCTTCCCATGGCCCCGTCCTTTCTAAACATGTCTTGAAAAGTATGGGAGAGACCTCTCAGTCTTTACAAGAAGACCCTGTTTCCTTGCCTGCCTGGGAACACAGCTGGACCTTGTTTCTCAGGCTCTTCGGCGTGTAAATGGAGCTTGGAGCTGAGTTATGACTAATGCATGTGAGCGAAACCAGCAAACCTCCCAGACCCAGCCTTGAACGACCTCCTTCGCCACCTAAGAGGCTCTTCCCATCTGCTGGAAAGAGGCACTGCATCCAACAAGGACTCTGAGACCCGAGAGGACTGAGGAGCCACCAGACTGAAGAGGTCTTTGTCTCTGAATCAGAGCTGTGGAAGGTCTGTGTCAAACATCCAATTCCACTTTACACGAGCCAGAAATAATATACTTTTAGTATGTTAAGCCACTGAGGTTCTGGGGTTATTGGTTACAGCACTCAGCTCCACCATAAGACAAAAGACAAACTTGGATTCCACCAAATGATGACAGGTGATAGACAATTTGGCAAATTCCTCCCCGCGTTAAGTACATTTACAAATGAAAACAGAGTTCACTGAGAATTGGAGGTACAGGTCTTGAAAGACAGAAGCAGAGTTTAGAACTCACAGGCTCTGTGAGGCAGCCACTCCTGAACAAGACTCCTCAGCCCCCCGGGGGCTGACAAAGCCTTGGCAGACAGGAAACTTCCTGGGCCAAGCCCCCCGCTGCCCTAATCACTGCTTCTGGAAAATGAGAGCACCTCCGCAAAGAGTATTTTTAGATCAGCCTAATTTTTAGAACAAACCACATCTGAGTGCTCACACTCCATGTGTACACTGTTACTGATGCATCTGCTATTTAATTTCCATTATTAATATTTACTACAATATGATTAGTCTGGTTCTGAGCCTCTGAGTTAGAGGTTATTATAACTTTCCCAAGTTATCAAGCCCATAAAGCAAATACATTTATTCTACTTTCTCTCAACAGTTCTATGGAATGTTGGTGTGGAAGCCTTCTTCTCTTCAGGTGTGTGCCTTTTGGGAGGAGGCTTTGGGATCTCTTCTCTTACTGATCTCCTTTTAGGTGGGTGAAGTACTTTTTCCTCAGATCTCATAAAATCCAATGCTAATGAGTGACATTAATTTCAATGAGAGTATACTATGAATATTTCAATTTGCTTCTCCTACAATACGAGCCTCTTAAGGGCGGTGATTAAATCATAATAGTTTTATTTCCAATGCTGGAGACACAGCTTGATGTGTCATTTTATTTGTATTGGAGAAAGATTCGTTGAGCACCTGCTATGTGCTGGGTATTGAGGTGGGCACCAGAAAATCGATGAAGAACAAAAAATAGCCAGGAACCTTGTTCTCTTCATGAAACTAACAGCCTAAAGAGAAAGGCAGACAGTTATCGAAGATTTGCAGTAATAAACACATAATCACGGATGGGTTTAGTCATCTGGAAGAAGTGAGCATTTTCTGTGAAAATGTCTTACTTTATCTTTCCCCTAATAGGCCCTTAGACAAGGGTGTGAGTACAAATGTTTATTTGGGAGGTGATTTCAGGGAGCACAATGAGGGAGTGGAGAAGTGAGACAGGGAATTGAGGAAAGCCAATGAAAGTTATGTTATAGAGATAATTAATGCTGTGGGCAACAGAGACTCAGTCCTGCTGGGTTCCTAAGACTATATGGGACACGCCTGATAATTGCCTCACTGTGGGCAAGGCCCAGCCCTCACGGCTCATTGGTTGAGAAGTGCTTCGGTTTATTGACTCCCTAACACTCCCAGCCTGTCCTATGTGTGTCAAGCATTTCCCCACAGCCAGAGAGACATCAGGGAGAGAGATGTAGTGGGGGCTGGCTATGAGCTGCCTCTGGGCTAGTTTATGGGGATATATGGAGTATTGACGGCATCTTCTAGGTGGACAAAACAAATGCACTCCCTGATCCCTAGATGAGATGAGGAAATCAGGGAAGAGTATCCTGATGAAAGACATGCTGAGAGCTAATGAAGGAGAAAAGGGCTGGGAATGGTGGCTCACGCCTCTAATCCCAGCACTTTGGGAGGCCAAGGTGGGAGCCCATGAGTTCGGGACCAGCCTGGGCAACACAGCAAGGCAAGGCTTCATCTCTATAAATAATAAAAAAAAAATAGGTGTGGTGGTACATATCTTTGGTCCCAGCTACTTGGGAGGCTGAGGTGGGAGGATCACTGGAGCCTGGGAAGTTGAGGCTGCATTGAGCCAAAATCTTGTCACTTCACTCCAGCCTGGTGACAGAGTGAGACCCTATCTCTAAAAAAAAAAGGGGGGGTGAGGGAGAAAAGATGAACATACTTGGTCTGTGGGGGATGGCATGGCAGAGCTTTTTTTTTTAGCAAGAGGAAATATATTTGTTAGCATGAATATGGTTGGTGTGATGGGAACATGCAGGGCTAGGCAGGGAGGGTAGGGATAAAAAGAGATGAGGGAGATACTCTGGGCCAGCTCATGTCAGCCTTGTAGCCTTTGCCTCACCCTCAAGAGCAATGGGAGGGAAGCCACAAAAAGTTCTCAAGCATAAGGTGGGTCACCTGATGAGATCTGTGTTTGAAAACAATGTTGTTAAGACAGATTTGGAGCAGCCCAAGCAGATGCAATTTAATAAACATTGTCCAAGTGAAAGATGATGGGAGTTGGACTACGGTGATGATGCTAGGATAGGAAAAATATTGAAGATGTAAAATATGATGGATTGGTGGTTGTGAAGGAAGGTGGAAGGCAAGACTGATCCCTATATTTTTGGTGTAGAAACAGAGTCATTGGTGAGTGAACAAATGCTGGAAGAGAATCAATTGGACTGACGATCAAAGGTTCATCTTAGCCATTCTGAGAAATCCAATTTTGAATTAGTAAGTAGGAAATATGTCAAGGTAGGCAGTTTCGATGATCTGTGTGGAGTGCACTAAACAGGTCTGGCCTGGAGAAATATGTATGTGAGATCATTGCATCCAGGTGTCAGCTGATGTGATAAGGAGGCCTAGCCAGGCATGTGGAATCCTGACATACAGTGAATGAGTAGAGAAGGAGGAACCTTTTCCATTCTTCTTGGCTATCTGCTTTACTTCTAATTTGATATGGACCCTCAGTGCTAGGCTATGAATTCTCAGATTCCCCATCCCTGTAGATCCCGGGGTAGCTAAGTTGGGTCTTAAGATCAGATGCCTAGAAATGCAAATGGATGGATGGGTGAATGGATGATGGATGGATGGATGGATGGATGGATCCTGAATGCCAGGGTGTAACTGAAGGACTGAAGAAGGCAATGAACAAGAAAATAAAGATTGAAGGAAGAATGAATCATTGATGGATGCATGACAGAATTCAGTGGCCTCAGCAAGTGATGTTTTATTGTTGCCCAGGCAATGTGACTACATTGGGAACTGCATGGGAATATAAATATATTAATTGCATATAGAGGGATGTGTAGACTTTGGCTGAGCTTTCTTATGTATGCAGATGGACCTTTGAAGAAATTTCAAGTTTATTCAAAACCAACTACATTCAGTTTAATGGTGGTGTGTCCCATATACCTGCAATGGTCTGGAAATGGGATCTGTGGTTGTAACACAACTTTCCTAGAAGTCCTTTATTCATCTTAGAGGTGCAAATATGGTCTGTAGATAGAGGCATATTGGCAAGTGAAGAAAGGAACACAGTCAACCTCATGGGGCTATCTGGATAGAGCAGAAGAATGAGCTGTTGATACAGATGTGAACATTTAAATATTTACTTTATATTCTGGAATTGCTCATATACATATATTAAACAACCATGCATTTATTTTTATTCACTCATGTATTTGCCCACTTAATACATATTTATTGAGCACATATTATGTAATAGATGCTGGGAACCCCGTGATGAGCAAGAGACACCATCATTCCTTCTGAGATTTTCCTAGTGGAGGCTACAGATGTTCAGTATATACATAGAATTATTATACACAAAGAAGGGAATGGTACAGAATGCCATAAGATGACATATATGGGTGCTTACTTGACACTGGAAAGAAAAAGCCTCATTGAAGAAGGGGTGGATGACCACGGAGTAGCAAGTAAAAATGAAGGCAGACGAGAAGTATCTAACCAGTGGGAAAGGTCCATGCCAAGACCACTATGAAAGAGGTGAAAGACTAAGTTCTGTTCCAAGATGAGGCAAGATCCTGGGGAGGAAGGAGCACAGGAAGGAAGTGAGAACAGGGAAGGAGGCCAGGCTGGAGAAGTGAGTAGGGGACAGATACATAATGTTTCCTGTACATGGTGTTTTTCATTTTCCAAAACCTACTTATGGGCAGTTGATTAAGTAGATTTTATAAATTAAATACCTGAGAACTCTTGCATGGGAGTAGGAGGCACCTTGAGGAATTTCCTAGCCTCTGCATTTAGTTACTTTGGCGGCACATAGTTATGGAGTATCTAGGAATGTGCTCGGTCATGGATGGGCACTGGGCTGAGAAGAGGAGGGATGGGTAGATGAATGCTAGGGTCCAGAGGCAGGGCACAGAAGCTCCTGCATCCCAGCCTGAGCATTCACAAGGTCCTGAAGATCAGAGTGGCCATCAGTCCCCTCCTCATAACCCTTTGGTCTGCATAGGAGCCAGCATGGGATTTTGAGTGAGACCCACCTTGACTGTCACCCCATTACACACCATCAATGTGGCCTCCATCCTAAACCATTGAGCCTCACTAATCTCCACCTGATAAAATCTATATGTGGGAGAGTGGGTTGAGGAGGGTATTGGCCCAATCGCAGGTGCTTGGTAAGTGTTAATTAGTGTAAATATAGAAAATGGGTTTTTCTATGAGACTGCAGAGCACATAAAAAGGACTGGACTCTACAAGCTACAGAAAAGTCTCTTGACATGACACAAGAAGACTGTTCTCAAGAGTCACGCTTGTCTGAGAGTGGCATTGGCTGCTTTTAAGACTACGGAGACTTCTAGACCTGCAAATATTCAAGCAGAAATTGAATTCGAAGCTTGGGAATTGAATTCCAGTGGGCTTGGAAGAATAGGAGGCTTATCAGCATTTTACAAATGTTCTTTATATGTAAGTCAAGAAAACTTTTGTCCTAAGGACTTGGCTTGCAATATCCTAATATAAAAAAAGAGAAAAACAGCTCTTCTGGTCACTGGGGAAGGGTGCCAGACCCCTGTGTGTCCCTCAACATTTCCCCCACCACCACTACCTCTACAGCCTTCATATCTCCTCACTTCAGCCATAATGGACATTCTAGAAAACCTCTGGATCCACGATCTGAAGTTTTCACTTCAGATTCCAAGCCCTGGAATTCTTGGATCTTCAAATACCCCCGTCCTACTCACCTAAGTCTAGGCCACAAGTAGCCTGTACCAGCTGTGGTGGGTCAGGCATGGGTGGTTCCCTGCAGTGGTTCCAGCTGCAGCCTCAGGCAGGGATCTAGCTCCTGTGAAGCAGACCTTCCTGCTTCCTGCAGGGCTGAGGACACAGGTCCATTTTCCTCACACCCTCTGTATCCCCAGGCCCTGCTTCCAATGCTGTGAAGCACAAACTCTGATGCCTCTGACCATCAGGGTATCTCAGCCCAGCAGAGGACCTGGAAGCAGGGCCCTGTCTCCCATAGTGAGGTTTTCTGGATGGCAGCCATGTAGATCTCAGAACATTTTGCATTCTGCAGGGAATGTCAGGTTAGACTGTTTCCCTGGGTATTTTTCTGCTTTAAAACCTGTCAGGTTTATCCAGGCATGATGGAGTTGATGAAAATGGTGTCTGTGTCTGTCTTTCCTCTCTTCTAAGAGGGTGTGGAGCTCCCCTGGCAGAGCAGAGAGCCTAAAGCACTCTCAGGAGTGGCTGCTGCCCCCATGCCTGCCTTGCTAACCTCTTGCCAGGTTTCTCAGAGGGAGGCATCTTAGCAGCATTTACGTCTTCGAATGTTCATCTGATAGATGTCGCCCCCCAGAAATGACAGAGCTGTGGCAGCAAAAGCCACTTTGGGGGCTTTTCTGGGGCTTGGGGACATTTTCTTTAGGAGTAGTTGGCAGTAGCAGATGTGAGAAGGTGAAGGCTGTTACTGTATGCATTTTCTCAGGTAACTCAAGAGTGGAAAACCAAATATCTTAGGTTCTCACTTATAAGTGGGAGCTAAGCTATGAGGATGCAAAGGCATAAGAATGATACAATGGACTTTGGAGGCTCGGGGTGTGAGGGATAGAAGACTACATATTGTGTACAGTGTACACTGCTCTGGTGACAGGTGCACCAAAATCTCAGAAATCATCAGTCTAGAGCTTGTCCATGTAACCAAAACCCACTTGTACCCACACAACTATTGACATAAAAATACAAAAAAGAAGAAAAAATAAAAAATAAAAATACCTTTTATTGTTTTTTTCTTTATTCTAAGAGTAATACATACTCCTTGTAGAGTATGTATGGTCTACATACATACTCCTTGTAGAGTATGTATGGTCTACATACATACTCCTTGTAGAGTATGTATGGTCTACATACATACTCCTTGTAGAGTATGTATGGTCTACATACATACTCCTTGTAGAGTATGTATGGTCTACATACATACTCCTTGTAGAGTATGTATGGTCTACATACATACTCCTTGTAGAGTATGTATGGTCTACATACATACTCCTTGTAGAGTATGTATGGTCTACTACATACTCCTTGTAGAGTATGTATGGTCTACTACATACTCCTTGTAGAGTATGTATGGTCTACTACATACTCCTTGTAGAGTATGTATGGTCTACTACATACTCCTTGTAGAGTATGTATGGTCTACATACATACTCCTTGTAGAGTATGTATGGTCTACATACATACTCCTTGTAGAGTATGTATGGTCTACATACATACTCCTTGTAGAGTATGTATGGTCTACATACATACTCCTTGTAGAGTATGTATGGTCTACATACATACTCCTTGTAGAGTATGTATGGTCTACATACATACTCCTTGTAGAGTATGTATGGTTCTACTTTTTATTTTTCTATACTCCTTGTAGAGTATGTATGGTCTACTACATACTCCTTGTAGAGTATGTATGGTCTACTACATACTCCTTGTAGAGTATGTATGGTCTACTACATACTCCTTGTAGAGTATGTATGGTCTACTACATACTCCTTGTAGAGTATGTATGGTCTACATACATACTCCTTGTAGAGTATGTATGGTCTACATACATACTCCTTGTAGAGTATGTATGGTCTACTACATACTCCTTGTAGAGTATGTATGGTCTACTACATACTCCTTGTAGAGTATGTATGGTCTACATACATACTCCTTGTAGAGTATGTATGGTCTACATACATACTCCTTGTAGAGTATGTATGGTCTACGTACATACTCCTTGTAGAGTATGTATGGTCTACGTACATACTCCTTGTAGAGTATGTATGGTCTACGTACATACTCCTTGTAGAGTATGTATGGTCTACGTACATACTCCTTGTAGAGTATGTATGTTATTTTTTTTTTTTTTTTTTTTTTTTACTCTTGTAGAGTATGTATGGTCTACTACATACTCCTTGTAGAGTATGTATGGTCTACTACATACTCCTTGTAGAGTATGTATGGTCTACTACATACTCCTTGTAGAGTATGTATGGTCTACTACATACTCCTTGTAGAGTATGTATGGTCTACATACATACTCCTTGTAGAGTATGTATGGTCTACGTACATACTCCTTGTAGAGTATGTATGGTCTACATACATACTCCTTGTAGAGTATGTATGGTCTACATACATACTCTACAAGCGCAGCGGCTCACGCTTGTAATCCCAGCACTTTGGGAGGCCGAGACAGGCGGATCACGAGATCAGGAGATTGAGACCATCCTGGCTAACACAGTGAAACCCCGTCTCTACTAAAAATACAAAAAATTAGCAGGGCGTGGTGGCAGGCGCCTGTAATCCCGGCTAGTCGGGAGGCTGAGGCAGGAGAATTGCTTGAACCGGGGAGGCAGAGGTTGCAGTGAGCCGAGATTGTGCCAAAGCACTCCACTCCAGCCTGAGTGACAGAGTGAGACTCTGTCTCAAAAAAAAAAAAAAAAAAAAACAAAGCAAAGGAAAAAATTTGGAAAATATAAAAATGTCAATGAAATAAAATAATAATCTTTTTTAAAAGAGGGGGGCCTTGGAAATGTTAAAATATTTGGGATGTTTTCTTGCATTTGAATTAAAATTTCAGCTTAGATGAAACTATTAATACCTGTGTTAGTTAATCACTTTGGTCTTCTGTTTCTTCAACCGTAAAATAGGAATGATATTTTAGCTCCCAGCATGAAGGAGAAATAAATAAAAACAACTTGTTCAAAATATTTGATGCATGATAGGCACTCCATAAAATGTAAACTTCCTTCCTATTCTTTTACCTTTTGCTTGAATTTAGAATGTGTGCAGATCTGTTTTGAAGGTTCATTCATTCCTTCATTCATCAAACATCATTTTATAGCTCCAAGATACTGAACCCTCACACTGAGAACAGGAAGTGGAAAGGCAGCTTGCTGGCCCTGCCCTGGGCCTCAAGTCTACTGTATACCTGAGCATTTGGTGATGAATAAAGTCTCAGGTGTCATGCAAAGTTCAGAGACTTTATTTCCTCTCGTAGCTTTATGACTTTCAGACTATTCCCTCAAAATTGTGCTTAATTTTAACTTCATTAACTTCCTGCTCTGTCACAACAGTTGAACAAGAATTTCTCCATGAGCAGTATTCAAATCAGCTTTTAATGAGCTATTTAATTAAAGGCTAATTGAGGTGAATTCATTAAAGTTTTCTAAATTATGCTTATCAGGGTAGCTATGTTTTAAGATAAGTTTTAAATATTTGTTTTGTATTGCATTGTTTGATCATAAAAGTATGTATAAAATCACTTTTAAAAAAACTGATTAGAATGTGGGTGCATTTTTCTTCCTTAATACTTGAGTGGGACAGTTAGTAATCAACTTAATATATGGTTAATATTGGGCTGAGACGATAAAAGTTTACCAGAGACTATGACTGAGGTTGTGTTTGGTCCATAAAAAATTTCCAGGTCTCTTCAGTTACTGTGGAACTATCTTGGATCTGGTATTTTAACCACATAGTAAATCATAATGGCATAGATGCAGGGTTTTTACCAAGCCTTGATGACTTTTAGGTTTCAGGTTGACTCTGGAGAAAGGGTTGTATCTTCACTGTGCACAACATCACTCGGGAAAGGAATACATGAAACATGATTTGGCCTCCCCAAAGATACCAGTGCAGCCTCGTCGATGAGATGAAAGTTTAGCTCAACAAACGTGCACTGATGGTCTCCTGCATTCTACATAAAGTCCTGGACAATGAGGATTAACCTGGGTTTATGGTTTCAGCATGGAGAGACATGGGTCACCAGACAGGTACCATACATCGTGATATATTTGTCTGTCAAGGCAGGGACACAGCCTCATGAGAGCCTGGTGGAGAAGAGTGGTGTGTTAAGCTGACTTGAGCACCCCTGAGCCCCATGAGATGTGACTCTAAACCTTAACAGACAAGTAGGTGTCACCCCAGCAAAGAAGCAGGGAAGGTTGTGACTGGCTGAAGCATCAGGATGAACAAGTTAGGTGAAAGGAAGAATATGATGAGGTTGAGGATGATTACAAGATTCCAAAATATGCAGTCCCTGGGGAGGGACAGGAGATGGGATGAGAGAGAGAATCAGGGGATAGCTCATGAAGGGCAGAAGAAAAATGTGAAGTTTGACATTGGGCTTTAGGTGTTTCAGAGCTACTGAAAACCTTTCCCCTTTCTCCCCCAGCACACTACACATCAAAAGGCTTTAGGGAAGGGAAGTCAGGGCAAATTCATATTCCACAACTGGCAGTTTTTGGGACAGTGTTAGAGGTAACTGTCAGGGCAAACGTAACAGGGCTGGATACAAAGGTTATATTTTACTTGGAGATTTTCGTACTCTTTAGTCGAGAGAAAGGACAGCTAATAGATTGTTGTAAATGGGAGTAAAGAAGAAGAAAAAAGGCAAGAGAAAACTAAGGGATAAATCCCACAATGTTGTGTGACTTGGATGTAGAAGGAGAAGGAAAAGGAACATCGGATCAGATTCTGGTTTTGGGTGTCTGTGTGGGTGGACAGGCTCTTGGTCACTCCATGCCTGATGCCCTCTATTCAATATTCACACTTCATTTTAAGAAAGACAGTGGCCAACTTGGACCCTCAGGGAGAGAAACATCCGGGCTGGTAATGTGCTGAAATCATCTCCCATGTTCATCTACTCAAGGCTGTGGAGCTATTTAACAGGAAGCTACCAGCCTGTGAATGGCAGCCACACAGAAAGAAGAGGAGATCCTTGCGAGTATGGGAAGACCAACTTAATTTTTTTCTTTGTATCTAACCTGATCTTTTAAATGGATTAGCAGTGAGACAGAGGAGAGTGCTGTGAAGTGCTGAGCAACTTGTTCCACAGAAGGTACAAGAGGAAGTTGAGGCAGTTTTCGGACAAATGTTCGTGTCATGGTTGAAGGTGGTTGGTGGACTCAAATGCCACGAAGGCTCCATCAGCACTGCAATTGAACGGCTCTGTGAATTCCTGATTGCACTAATTAATCAATCTTGTGGACCCCTCTGGCAAGAAATGGCCCCCTTGTCCTGGTTCTGTGTGTGAACGTGTGAGGTGAATGAAGAAAATTTACATTACAGATACTGTGGAGAATGGTGCTTGGCTAATGTCACAAACCCAACCAAAAAGTAAAACTACTTTTGTTTTAAAAAGTGACTTTGCATTTAGCATGTTGAAATATGCTCAAAGACAGGAATTTGTCTAAGCTGTAGAGGGAATGATGAGTTAGAAACACCAGTGTCCCCAGGAAGACACAGCAAGGTAAACACAGGCCCTTTTCTTGCCTCCTTATTCAAAACGTGCATGCAGAATGCCTACTCTGTGACTGTGAGAGGGGAACAGAGTACTGATCTCCTTATATGCAGAATAAAAGGCTCCCTGACGGAAATATGCCCACATGTTACACAGGGAAGTCTCTTCTACAAGGGAGAGAGATGAGAGCCTCACTTCATAGACTATAGCCAGAGCTTCTCACAGTGAGTACCAGGAATGGTTTATTCATTCAGTAGATTTCATTAACCTATGCGTGCATGCATCCATTCATTCACTCTTTTTCTTATTCAGGAAATGGGATTCCATCTCCAGGCTCCATCTTGACACTTGCTCCTCCTTCACCTCACTTCCACCATTCTCTCTTGGCCAGACAACTGTGACAGCTCCTAACTGGTCTCTCCCAGGTCTATTTTTGCTCCACCCTAATCTCTTCCTCATGCTTCTCTCAAATCAGTGGCTTTAAACAAAATTGGCCCTGTGAGTAGTTTATGATCCATCAATGACTCTTTTACACTTAGACTGAAGGATTTAACCCCATCAGCCTTCACTGAGTCTTATGGACTCAATTGTGTGCCCTCAAAACCCATAGGTTGCAGTTCTTACCCCAATAGCTTCAGAATGTGACTGTATTTGGATATAGGGTCTTTGAAGAGGTAATTAAGATGAGGTCATTTATTTGGGTTCACCCTAATTCCATATGACTGATGTCATATAAAAAGAGGAAACTTTGACATAGGTACCAAGGAAAGGTCCTGTGAAGACACAGAAAGAATATAGACATATGCAATTCAAGAAGAGAGGCCTCAAGAAAAACAAACAAACAATCTTGCTGACACCTTGATCTGGGCCTCCTAACATCCACAATGGTGAGAAAATAAACTTCTGTTGTTTGAGCCACCCAGTCTGTGGTATTATGTTATGACAGCCCCAGCAAACTAACACATTAAGTTTCCCAAAATATGTGAAGTTCTGACACGGCAGGATGCTGGGAGTGCTCTCCCTTCATGCTTTGTGTGTCTGGGTTCTTCTTACTCCTCCAATCCCGTTGGGGATCTCACCTTTTCAGAAACGCCTTCACTGACTCAAAAGTGAATGGTATCCCCTCTTCTGATTAGCCTTCTCTGTGCCTCTTCCTTTTCTTTCTTATGCTCTCCATAATTAGCTGCTAATTTAAGACTCCTCCCAAAACCGTAAGCTCTGTAAAGCTATGTCTGTTTTGTTTATTGTTGTAGTCCAAGGGTTTAGCACACGGCCTGGCTCATAGTTGGCCCTCAGTCGATTTGTTGAATAAATAAAGGAATTAAATACTGATTAAGAAGCTCTCCTATGCCAGTCATTAACCTGGTATGTGGAAAAGGGAGGTGAACAGGTCAGATGTGCTCTCTACCAGTGTGGTGATACAATCCTGCAGATAAGACTGACATCAAACATATAAATAGAAGAAAGCATAATGAATGTTGACTTGGAAGAAGTACCCTAGGCTTCACAAGCTAAGATATCTTTGTCTTCATATGCCATTGAGTTCCTGCAGTTGGTCGGGGAAGGGGACACCCTTATTGAATTATTCCTGATGAGTTGAAATTAAGTGAAATATCATGGCTCTTAATAAGATGCTTCTTCACTGAGAAACTATTCAATGTAAGGTTGGTGGGATTGTATTTGGGCACCTCACCCTTTCTTAGTGGCAAATCTTCAAGATTCTAATTCCCAGAGGTGTCACAAATGGAGTCTGCAAAAGGCAGAGCATCTGTCTTGTTCTAGCTGGAGCAGCATTAAGGAAAGAGGAGGCCAGGGAGAATTTACTACCTCCAGAGGCAGATTGATTAGTAAGAACTGCCAGGCAATTTCCATTTGCATTTTGCCTGGGTAGGACTGGGGAAAGGGAGATGTTTCTAAATGAGAACAGCCCAATCATTTTCTCCTAAAACTTGCTCCAATTTGTCTCCCTGCTCCCAGAAGTTACTACCTTGCATAATCCAGGAAGGGAGATAATCAGCACTTTGAGTTACATTGGTTTTGTCTGTTCCCTTGATAAAATGGCAAAATTCGCCTATGAAATCTCGGAGTTCATTATGGTGTCATTTTCTCTCCCCTTAAATCAAAGCCATTTTATCTCCTTCAGTCTAACCAGACTCCAAGAAACGGCATCTTTGCTTCCTCTTGCTTTCAATTATTTATACTCCTAGGCAGACAAAAACCCAGGCAGTATGATCCTTGGGTGACTTTTAGCTCAGACTCTACCAACAGCTCACCAGAGCTGGGCAGGAATTGCCATTATTCACCACCAAATGGAAAGCAGCCACTCAAGCAAGAGCCATGGCTGGTGAAAACCCAATTTTATTGGGGATGTATATGGACACAAACTCTCATGCATGCAGGCCTTAATTGAAAACTAAAACAATTAGCTTTTAATACTTGTGAAATAACAGACTGAAGCACATTTACAGGATGACTGGGAAGCAACAGTCATAGGCTGTTTCTTTTTTAATAACATTGAATTGTGTTCACAGTTAAGCTCATTAACAACACGAAAGCGGAACAGAACAGGACACTGGAATGCCATTTCATTGATTATTTGTGAACAGTCCTTGCTGCTTATTCTATGCTCAAAACAAAACAAAACCGCAAACTAGGCTGGGAGTGGTGGCTCACGCCTGTAATCCCAGCACTTTGGGAGGCCAAGGCGGGCAGATCACCGGAGGTCAGGAGTTCGAGACCAGTCTGGCAAACATGGGGAAGCTCCCTCTCTAGTAAAAATGCCAAAAAAAAAAAAAAAAATAGCCTGGCATGGTGGCACACATCTGTAATCCCAGCTACTCAGAAGGCAGGAGAACCACTTGAACCCTGGAGGCGGAGGTTGCAATGAGCAGAGATTGTGCCATTGTACTCCAGCCTGGACGACAGAGCCAGACTCTGTCTCAAAACAAAAAAAAACAATATGCAAACTGGAGAACAAACTTCCTGGAAATAGGTGCTTGTGTGTGTTTTACTGTTTAATGACCAGATGTTGGTAACACGAGGTTGTGCCCTGAGAGGCTTTTGAGATCCACCAGGAAAACACAGGGATTTGGCCACAGTCTGCGAGTTGGTCAATCTGTCTGTGAGGTGGTTTGTTGATGTGGGTATGGCTCCTCATCTCAAGAAGAGGTGCCCCCAAAGTGCTCCAAACCAGATCTTTGAGCCCTCAGCTAGCCAGCCCATTCCCACAATGGCTTCTTATGTTGAAATTTTCCCTCCACATCCATGAATGGCAGTGTGAGGGATGGGGACCCTTGTTGGAACTCTATGCATGGTCCTTGCACTGCCCTACTCAAAATGCATCCAGGGTTCCTCCAACTCCTCAGCATGGAGTATAAAGCCCTCCAAGAAAATGGCCCCCAGCACCTTCCTAGCTTCATTTTTAGCCACTCTTTCCCGCCAGTCACACCCAGTCACACTCGTCTGCCTGTGTTGGTTTCGTGACTCCTCTGCACAAAGGTTTCCCTATGTTGAATTCTCTTTTTCCTCTTCTGGCAAGTTCCTACTTTGTGAAGTGCCCAGCTAAGAGGATTTGCCACCTCCCTGGTTGCCTGTAGTCCTCTGATGGTTTCTCGCTACATCTATTATAGTCTTTGTGTGGGAACTTTTCACTTCACTAGAATATCTTGAGAGCAGAGCAAATCTCAGCTCAGACATCTGCCATGTCGTAGGTGCCCAACAATCTCTGCTGAATGAAATATACACCAACAAGACAGACCGGTGCACCCAACTGTGGGGAGAGTGGGATCACTGCATAAGCAAAGGAGATGCTGGCACAGGAACAAGGAATTCTGTGAGTAGTTTTATTATTATTCTCATCCAGCCTGCAGAGTTCAGTAGACAATATGACCAAGGGACAACGTGGGAAAGTTCATTTTATTACCATCTGAGTTTTCAAAAATGATATTGGTAAAAATGTTAATCATCTAAAGAATATTTTATTTTATTTTGAGACAGGGTCTCGCTATTTCACCCAGGCTGGAGTGCAGTGGCACGATCTCTGATCTCAGCTCACTGCAACCTCCCAAGTAGCTGGGATTACAGGTGCAAGGCACCACGCCTGGCTAGTTTTTTGTTGTTGTTGTTGTCGTTTAAGTTCCGGGATATGTGTGCAGAATGTGCAGGTTTTTTACATAGGTATATATGTGCCATAGTGATTTGCTGCACCTATCAACCCATCATCTAGGTTTTAAGCCCTGCATGCATTAGATATTTGTCCTAATGCCCTCCACTCCCTGACAGGCTCCAGTGTGTAATGTTCCCTTCCCTGTGTCCATGTGTTCTCATTGTTCAACTCCCAGTTATGAGTGAGAACATGTGGTATTTTGTTTTCTGTTCCTGTGTTAGTTTGCTGAGAATGATGGTTTCCAGCTTCATCCATGACCCTGCAAAGGACATGATTTCATTCTTTTTTGTGGCTGTATATCAATGATAGACTGGATAAAGTTTTTGTATTTTTGTTAGGGACAGGGTTTTGCCATGTTGGCCAGGCTGGTCTCGAACTCCTGACCTCAAGTGATCCACCGGCCTTGGCCTCCCAAGGTGTTGGGATTACAGGCATGAACCACTGCACCCAGCCATGAGTAATATTTTAAATCTAAAAGTAGAGAGTTCCAAGTCTCATTACTTAGAAATCAGTGGTTTTATCTTTCCAATGGGTATCCATATGTACACATATTTTTGCATGTATGCGGTCACAAGTCACATATAATCAGACATTTTGCTCTTCTCATTTTTTAAATCACTTGATTTTTTTACATTTAGTTTTTCAAAGTGTTTAAAGCAAATATTTGTATTCTCTTTTCCATTGTACAATTAAGTGTCCATGTTTACTGTATATTTTCACACTTGTCTTCATGTACAAATGTAGGTTTTTGGTGTCCAACTACCTGTGTTAAAATCCCAGCTCCGTCTTTCCCGGTCAGTGCCATTGGGCAAGTTGCTTAACCTCTTGAAACCTCAGTTTTCTATTTGGGAAAATGAACATAATAGTAATATTTACCAAATATTATCATTATTAAAATTTTAAAAAATTGAGAAACAGTCTAAACATGATGCTCAGAACATACTAATTAATGAGTGTTAATTATCTTATTACTACTGTTATCATTAGAAGAAAATGGCAATTTAAAACAATCTCATATTTATCATCTCTAAAATAGGGTTAGTGCCTGTTTAATATGCTTTTGAGTTGTTATTTTTGTCTTCAGGGAGATTAAAAGAGACGACATAGTGTAGTGCCTATGCTTCTGAAAAAGTTGAACAAATGCCTGGTCATTTAATTAGAGGTCAATCTGTGTGTGGAATCAGAGAAAAATTTACACTAATTTTTTAACCACTGCATGACATTGCCTAAATATATGTCTGATGATGAAGGCTAAGGAGCAGTGGTGACATGAATTCAGAGACTGTTGCTGTTCTAGTTGAATAGAAAAAAATTTCTAAACATGGTTTACTCTCTGATGGTGGGCAGATCATAGCCCCATCTGAGTTATGGTTTTCTCATCTAAACATCTCTATGACGGACCAGCCGATCTTCAGAGCCAGTTACAACTCTAAGACTCTTTTTCTTTTTCACAAAATCTGCCATTGACACATGGATAGATTTTCAATGACAATTTGTTTTTTCTTTTAGTTGATCCTCCTAACTTCTATACCCCAGTGAATATAAATGATTAGGGAGGACTGCCATTATGAAAGTATTTAATGTTCTGCCGAGTTACCATATTGAAAAAATGTGTAGTTAAATAGGAAAAGGTGGGCCACTTTGGGAAATAATGTGCTTACATTTCTTCAAAATATTCCATTGGGCATTATGTTGCCTTTGAGTTATTGTACAGATGCCTAATGTGTCCTATTAGAGATTGGACTTGATAACCCTAGAGGATACTTTTGCAACCTCAGAGTTCATGAAAATAGACCTTCCTTATTCTGGAAAGAAGTGCTGCATGAGCAATTGCAACAATTAGCTTTTAATTGCACTTAATCATCTCCGTTTTTAAGCCAAAGGAGAGATAGATCTTACTGCTTCTCCCATGAAGTCGAAGCACAGACATGGGAATGCAGACACTGCTAGCTTGTGTCTTGGCAAAAATGCAGGATATGCATTGTTCATAGATGGGAGCCATCCATTGGCTGTTGAATCCGCCACTCTCTGGGATTTATGTTCCAGCCACCTGCATGTAGACAACAGTGGGCCATTATGATGCTAAAGTTCAGCCCCTTTTAGAGCCAAAGTAAAGAAAAGTAACTGTGTTTATTTTAAATATATAATCAATCATAACCCTGTGAATAGCCGCTTTTCTATAAATGCCTTCATATATCATCTAAAGCCCTCTTACTTCTACATAATTCTCTTTTGTTTGGTTCCTGGTCTTTGACTTTACAGTTTCATTCAGGGGATAATATAGAACTAAAGCTCCAAACAAGTATTTCCTCTATATTCTCTCCTTGGGGCCAGTGTTTGCAAGTGAAACATTTTCTATAAATAGGGCAGATGGGGAATGGACTCATAAACACCCCAGCTACAAGGGCTGTGTGGAGTGGAAGAATAATCCAATGACTTTGGGGGAATGAGCCCAGGGTTTGAGAGCTGACTTTTAGTATTTGCTTCTTTAGTCTTTAGTATTTGCTGACTTTTAGTATTTAGCTGTCATTTAGTATTTGTGTGGCTGTGGGCCAATCATTACCTTTCTGTATTTCAGTTTCCTTAACTGTAAAACAGGAACCATGCAGGGCTGCTTATGAAGACCCAAGAGTAGTTGAACACATAGTGATTCTTGAGCAATGTGCCCATAGGAAACTGCAGTTATCACTTCTCATTCACTTTGAGTCAGATCACATTTTCTTTTAAGAGGGTCATTGGCTGACTGACATTCACAGGCAGGTAAACAACAGGGTGAAGAGGCTAAAACTTACATCAGCATCTTATAACAAATAGTTAAAGAAAAGTGGGTGATAAGTTTTGAGAGAAGAGGGCTTAGGAAAGGAGTAAACACAACCATCTTCCAGTATGGAAAATTGAGGTCATTTGCTTTTTTTACTTCTGAGAAGCCCAGTAAAGGGTGAGCCATTATTTGAAGGCATATTTTAAGAGCTAACTACTCAGTCTACTCACAGAACAGGGAGACTTGTAGATTGAGCTTACTTTTGCTGAAGATAATAAACATAAGCAGTGCAGTGGGGGGTCCCAGTAGGGGTTAGAGAGAGAGCTGAATGGTATCAAAAGATGTTTCAGTCTGTCTCATGAGAGATGTCAATTCCTTTTTCATAATGTTGACCATCATTAAAATTTATCCTTACTATCTACATTATCTAGACTCTTGTGGAAAGGGAAGAAGGCTCTACGACTTACTGAATATACTATTCTACATACTGGGCACTGAATATTTGTGTTATTTCATCTTCATATACCTAATCTAGGACCAGGTACATACGAAACAATCATCGAATATCTATCACAAAAATAAAGGAATGAATGAATGACCTAAGTGCATTATTATGTACATTTTGCAAATGAGAAGAATGGCTTATAACAAGAGGTGACCATTTAGATTGGTCTTAAAAAACATGCCTATAACTTTAAAACATCTTTGAAGAGGAGTTTTTACCAGCAAGATTCAGAAGTCAAATTTTCTTTCTTCTGAATGGAGAGTCAGAGCTGCAAAATCAGCAATTTAGAGAATCCTGCTGTTTATCAAAAGTTAGAATGTCAGCCATCAGCAGACAGGACAAGTGCACTAATGAAAATGTATGGCTTTTCATTATTAGGCCAATTTGCACAATGCAATTGGAATTGAGTAAGTTGTAACAGCTACAAGATCTGTTTAAAACACTAGGATTGATTTTAATGTTACAATTACCATAAATCTTTAACATTTTATGTTTACAAATAGGCCTCAGAAAAAGGAAGCCTCTAGTAGGTATATTGCTAATGTCTCTGTAAGTAATTAAGAAAAAAAAAAAAAGGCACCTAGACCAGATGCTAAACAAACTAAAATCCATAAGTTGATTTTCAATTTCCCAGAACCAGGAGAAAGTTTATTAAGCTCTGATTGGTCTTCTCCATCATGCCAAAGAACAGGGCCCCCACCAGACTGATCCTTTAAGCTGCTGCTTTCAGAAGGGCCTCTATTCTTAGAAGTCTACTCCTGTGATGATTCCAGGAATTACTCTCCAACAAATTTCAGGTTAAAACTCCTGAGGCCTGTAGCCAGATTAGAAACAGATGCATCCTTCCTTTGCCCCAAGTTTAGCCACGCAGGAGTGGGCATGGTCCCACACGTATGACATTGTTCAAGCAGGAGACTGTTAACTTACCCCGAAACCATTTTCTTTCTTCAAGGCCAGTTAATTTTGCATATACCATACCAATGGAGAGTGAGGAGGGTGTTAAAAAAAAAAAAAAAAAAAAAAAAAAAAACAAAGAAAGTAGAAGGCAGTTGATGATGAAAATTAACTTTCAATTTTGTTATTTATTTATTTATTTATTTATTTATTTATTTATTTATTTATTGAGATGGAGTCTCTCTCTGTCGCCCAGGCTGCAGTGCAGTGGCACCATCTCGGCTCACTGCAAGCTCCATCTCCCGAGTTCACGCCATTCTCCTGACTCAGCCTCCCAAGTAGCTGGGACTACAGTCACCCCGCACCACTCCCGGCTAATGTTTTGTATTTTTAGTAGAGGCGGGGTTTCACTGTGTTAGCCAGGATGGTTTCGATCTCCTGACCTCATGATGTGCCTGCCTCGGCCTCCCAAAGTGCTGGGATTACAGGCATGAGCCATCGCGCCCAGCCCAACTTTCACTGTTTTTTTAGTGAATGTGTATGCAGCAATTTGGACATCAGATTGGAAAGTTGAAAGTAAATTGGAGAAAAGGGTTTTTTTTTTTTTAAATCATTTATTAATTTACTGAGTTGTGCAAATGTGCAGTTTCTAATTGGTATGTTGAGTGCCTTTCAAAGGTCAGTGGTAAAGTTGAGAGTAAAACCCCAGTGACTCTCTGTCTTGTTGAATTTCACCAGTCTGAATAATCCACCACAAAAGTCTGCATTTTTCTTGAACATCCCAAAAAGGCATTTTGGACATCTGACTGCTATCCTCATTGACCTAGGAATTCCTAGCAGGAAATTAAAGAGGATTAAGGAATTAAGAAAGGGTTGTTGTTTTGTGTGTGTGTGTGTGTGTGTGTGTGTGTGTGTGTGGTGTGGCAGGAGGGGCTCCATTGGTTTATATTGTTTAATCCTTAGCAGGAAATTAAAGAGGATTAAGAGTTTTCTGCCTGCCTGCATGGGAGGGAGGGGTGGAAGGGTCTATTTACATTGTTTTTCTCATTTATTTTTTCAATAATATTCATGAGCACACTTGCCCTGGAAGTGTGTCCCATGCCCTGGAATTAAACCCTAAGAATATAAAAATGAATAAGAAAAGTATGTTTTCTTTTTGAAGGAAGTTAGAATCTCTTTGAGGATATAGACCATACATACAAGTCACCGTGAATGTACATAACATGATTATACATTATAATTATGACTTGTCCTATATGATATATGAAATGAAGAGTCAGTGAATTGTCTTTCTTTTTTTTTTTTTTTTAAGATGAGATCTCATGATTCTCCTGTCTCAGCCTCCCAAGTAGCTGGGATTACAGGCCACCATACATGGCACAAACTGTCATTTCTTGATATTAAAGAAGTACTTTGTATTTACCTAAGTATTAATATGTGTGAGAAGACCCTGTGTGATGAAGTTGAGAGCTTGAAATACAGCCCTATGAACAAAAGTCTAGGGAAGAAAGCTGATAGTGCTGTGCAAATGCGGATGAAGGAATGTTCAATTCTTGGAGACAGAATTTAAGGCACTTTCTGGGGGAGGTGGCATTGGATTGAATCTTGAAAGATTGGCAGGTGCTAGCCAAATGTGAGTGCAAATGTGACTAGAGGCAATTCTTGGCAGAGCGAGTGGCATGGGCAGAAATGTAGTGTTAGGAAAGGAGAGTGAAATATTAGGAAACCCAGAGAAATTTGGTCTGATGGTGTCAGTATCCAGGGGTGCTGGAGCATGGCAATGGGGTGAGATGACCCTGCCTTGGCTCATAAACAGAGTGAGTTGGAGCCATTTAATTAAAAACTTAGGAGTATGAACTTTATATTCTAGGTCATGGGGCTCCCAAATGTTCATACATAGCCAAGCCCCCCATTTATCAGAAATAAAGGACATGAGGTGACTTTTCAGGTTCCAGATTCAGAATTGGAGTGAACTGTAAAGGTAATTAGAAGTTGTTATCAAAAATCTTCATGACTTGGTCCTGGTCGCTTTGATAGTCCAATTCCTCACTATTATGTCCCTTGCTACCAGGTAAAAATGACACCAGATTTTCTTCACTATCATTGCTCCCTGGATCTTTGTGTATTCTGGAACACATGCCTGGGACACACTTTTGCCTCTATATCTGGCTCTTCATTCATCCTTCAGGTTTCAGTTGAGACGATCCTTCTTCCACACAGTGTTATTTTATTCAGCAAATCTGAGTTAAGATCCCTTTTTCGGGCTCCTCCAGCCCTTGGTGTTTCTCCAGTGAGGACATGTGTCACACTCCGTGGCATTGCTTGTTTAGTATCTGCAGTCTTTTCCACCATATACACAAATAAGTTGGCTGCAAACTCCTAACTACATTGACCCCGTGAATAAATAAATGGGACATTCTAGTTGGCTAATGTTCCAAGAGTCACAGAATATGGTTAGAAAGAGACTTGGTTTTATTTTTAAAAATTACTTGCGTATTGATTAGGGTGAAAGACATGAGCAGTCTTGTTAAGACACTTAAACACACATGAGACAGACATGTGAGGTCTGTCTTTGGTGACAGAGGTATGGCAGTGTGGCTGTCTTTTTTTAAAACTTCACCTGCTTTCTTATGCCAAGATGGTAACAGCTGTAGGACCACGTGTCCCCTAGTCTCTGCCCACCCTTGCAGTTTCTTGCATTCCTGCCATTATGATAGGTTTTATAAGGACCCTTTTCAAAAGAGAGGGATCAGGAAGAGATTTGACAGAGATATAAAAATACCACCACGGTTGAGTGAATAGAAGCTTCCAGACTGAGCTGCTGTTGAAATATAAGACAGAGAAGGGCACTGGTGCCAGTGAAATTCGCTGGTACCTCTGTACCTACAGCTGGCTGCAAAGTCATTGGCACAGTCCTTGCCCCAGCGAGATTTTAGTGGCTGTGGGTTTAAAAGCCACTGTGGGTTAATTGGCACTTTTGGGACAGCAGTGGATTTCTCCATTGAAATGTCCATTCAAATTTCACATAGCCAGGTGTGGAGAATACACGGGGGACCAAGCATGCAGGGGTTAAAAGCAGGAAATGAAGCAGAGGTATGGAGCTGAGACTTTGGGACCAGCTTACTGGTGAATGGTTAGGCCTGAAGCTGGGGTGTGGAGGAGCAGGGAGTGTCATCTCAAGCTGTTTCACAGGAAACTTATTATTGTGGGTTTGCTTGTCTGGACCCATCTTTCCTGGGTAGTATGTGCCAGCCAAGACCATATGACCTGAATTATTTTGCTTACTTGCCTTGTCTTACATCAGTGACACACAGAGACACACGCACACACACAAGCACACACACACAAACACACCCCTACCTATCTTATCTTCTAGGCTCACACTGCCTGGGTCACTGTCAGGTCAAGGTTGGTCACCATCAAGGCTGATCTTTATGGAACAGGAAGCTCTTCCGTAGTCACATTTTATTGCAATCATTAGCCAGGTTCCCAGGAAAAGTAATCAATAGCGATCAAGTAATCAATAGTGATCGAGTAATCAGAGGAAGGCTGCAGGGGGCCCAGAGCAGCCAGGAACACATGTCCAGCCTGGGTATGACTCAGAGATTGACTGCTCCTGCCTCACATGCTTTCCACACAGAATTTAAGAAGATGAGAGTGGTGGACATTATACGTCTCCAAAACCAGCAGACATAGGACATTCTTCATGAAGAAGGCATTGGAAACATTCTATAAAGATCCTTCCTGTTGCAAAAGGAACTCTCGGCACCTAAACAGCCTAGATGTGATATAACTAGAAACTCTCATCTACTCTGCATATCTTTACTTTAAATTTAATTCCATCATATTTTGTGGTGATACATATTTATGATGTTAAGACATTCGATTATATACAAAGAGCTCCTCAATCATAACTGAGCATTAAATGAAGCATTCATATTTCCCTATTCCTCAAATATGTTGCTACATGTTTCTGGGATCACTCCTCCCTCTCTTTTCTCTGTGGTCACTAAAGAAGGAACCTAGAAAGGAGAATGTGAGCCATCCTACTTAATTTGGGAAATTTATACCTCTATGAAAATAAAGCAGTTTTCTGATGGTTTGTTTTAAACATGACTTACTAACTCTAATGCCAGGTGTAAATGCACAAATCATAAGATTTTTCCCAGCACAGACTTTTCCTGAATGTCTGCGTTTTCTCTAGTGCTAAGGGCATTGAATCCTTCTATTCTAAATGACCTTCCTCTTCTGTTTAGGGGTGGGAGATGGAGCCTTTGCTTGAGGGCCAGTCAAGGGGCAGCTGTGGTGGTGCAGAGGAAAGGACAGGTGGGAGGGGTCGTCCAGTGAATGATGCTAGAATGAAACTAGGAATGCTCCCCTGGGAAATAGGAGACTCTGGAGGCAGAGGGCAAAGGCAATATTGCATAGTAAAGTCAAGACACAAATTCCAGATAGAAAACATATATGAAGAATGTCCAATCCAGTGTCAGGTATAAACAGAGGCAAGGCGTTAAAGGGGCTAAGAGTGCCCATAGTCTCAACATCAGTTGTCCTGACATCCTCCCGTTGTCCGATACTTACTGAACACATGTTTTGAACTAAGTCCTGTGCTGGATGAGGAGGTTATAGCAAGAATGGAAATGACTTCTCACCTCCTGAATGACATTTATGTTCCAACAACAGTACATAAAGAGATAGGATAAAGTTGAGGTTTAGTGCACCAGGCTTGGAGTGGCAGAACTAGGTTCAAGCCTTGTTTTGCCACTCACTGGTCATGTGCCTTTGAGCAAGTTACTTAATCTCTTTGAATCTGCTTTCTCACCCATACACTAGGAGAAGAACTATGTGAGGCATAAACTATGCATGCTGAGTACACGGTGCTTGTAGATGCTAGGCTCACAGAACATGGCAGCTTATGGATATGTCTTTGGGCTCCTGGGGCCATGTTGCCCAGTGTGGGTGAGCCTTAGGTCTTGGGTAAACACTATGGTTCAGAGCTAATGACCTTAGCATGATCATTCTTTGGTAGCACTTTAGCACACAGTGCTAGTCATTAAGACTTTTCCATTCCTCCATTCCTCCGTTCCTGAAGTCAAACTCCAGGTCACAGAGGTTTTTTTGGGGCCCCTGACATCCACAAAACCTTTGTTTTCTACCACTTGAAAACTGATAAAATTTACTGGATAAGAATTTAACTGAGTCATTTTCAGCAACTGCTGTTAAATTTACCAGCAATAACCAAGTGTCTCTTCTACCTTCTGATAAACTGATACCTACCCTTTGTGGCTGAAGGGGAGATGATGTCTATAGGAGATGTGGGTAGAACCATATAAAGCAAAGCTTCTGGGTCTGTAAATTGCAGGTCGATGAGGCTGAATTCTCCTGGAGCAATTTCTTAAGAAATCATGGAGATACCCATCTTTACTTGGCTGCTTATTTTGCCAGTGGTGATGATTCCATTTCCCTTGATGAAATACTAAGAGATTTATATGCATCGAGATGCCTATGGGGTGATAGATGTTTATTGGCCCAAGGTTATTTCCTTGGGTCATTTTCTATTCTTTTCATATGGGAAGAAGTTGTCATAATATCCAGCATATTCACATTAAGCATTAGGGTAGGATGCTTCCATTCTCCTTACTCTCGGCTGGCATTTTTCTTTCTCCATAGCTTCCTGTCCCTTCGGCATTTTGTCACGTTAATGACATGACAAAAGGAAGTGGAAAAGTGACTCTTGCTTTTGATCCAGGTAGACATGTTTTGATCTGGAGGTACCACTAGGAATGTGGGAGTCAGCATCAGACTGTCTTGCCTGATTCGTTGTTGAACTTTCAATTGTTGTTTTCATGTGCCTCATAGGCCTTCATCTCGATGCGATCTTTACTGTAAGTGTTTCTTTGAATTCCCCAACTGAAAGAATGAACTTCTCAATTCAAGAGTAAACCATAGCATATACATTTTTAACATTTTCTCCCTTAATTAGACTTGTCGCTATCGTTTCGAAAACGATACTTTGATACTTTTATCTGTTATGTGTCAGATACTGTTCTAGACATACTAAAACATGTTATATCAAAACATCATAGCAATGCTATAGAAGATGACATGATGGCTACTATCTGATGAAAGAAAGAAGGCCCAGACATTGCTCTGCAGCAAATCAGCAGTAAATAGATCCAAAAGAGGCAACCGTGGAATGCACTTTAAGTCAACGCAGCACCTCTTGTCTTTATGCTTCAGGTTTCTGAATGCAGATTACTCGGAGCCTGCCAAAGAGTTTCATCAGTCTCTCCTGTGCCTTGGGTTTCTAATATGCTGTAAGTCAACACTGGGATTGTGTTGATCTGTGTTAGAAGCTGAGAGCTTGAGCAAGCTGGATTCCCCATTGCAGTAAATGATGGGAACAACCTTCGAACTTGCCATTAATAAACTGAACTGTTCATGTTTCTGTGGCATAGCTTGACATTTAGGCTGAGAGTTTGTAATGCCAATAAAGAGCTTAGGATGTGATGTGTGTGTGTGTGTGTGTGTGTGTGTGTGTGTGTGTGTGTGTGTTTGACTGTCACACAAACGCTTAACTGAGAAGACTAAAGCTTTCATTAAAAGCCATCCGCTTTCATTTATTTAGTGTTTTGGGGACCTGGAGAGAGTACAAATCAAGAATAGGCCTCCACGGGACATCTTTTTAGACATGAGCCAATGATACTAGTCTAACTACTGGACTGCAGGCAGCCTGATTGTTAGGTTAAGAAAAAAAAACGAATGAACAAATGTGGTCATTTGAAGAAATCAGACGTGATTATTTTTCCTTCGCTACAAAAGTACCCGAGAGATCTACCGGCCCCTTCTTTGATTAATACTGCTTGCGGTGGTTACACACTGCTCAACTTGGCATTGCATTTATCAAAATTTGCCAGAGCAGACAGGCATCTCCATGTGAAAAGAATGACAGTAATGGGCCCCTGAGCCTCGCAAGGAGTATCTGGTCTCCACGAATGGAAAAGGTGGACATGCTAGGGTGGTGGGCTCATGGCCTGGACTCTGTGCTTTCTTCTACAAACCATTAAGTCCTCTAAGCAGCTCTTAAGAAGAAGTTTTTACCCTCGATCTTCCACATGAGATGACTATGCGTTGTATATAATCTTCAGGGTTCCCTGTTGCCTCTTATTTTCCTCTTGGCCCTGCCAAAGGCCAGAATACAGAGAAAGGCTTCTGGAAGAGCTTTTTCAATCATTTGTTTCCAAATGCTGACCCAAACTGTCCACTTTTGATTCATCTGGGGAGTGATTTTTTTTAAATGCACGTTTCTAGGCACTACCCTCAGTATTTTTGACTCAGTGTGTCAAAAAAAAAAAGTGATTCTGATGATCCATAAGTTTTGTAAAACACTGATTTCTAAACATCATGCTGACCTTGCCTCTAGACACTCAATTTTTGTCCGGGTGGACCCCTGAGCTAACCAAAGGATCATTCCCTGGAAACCTAAATGCAATAGAGGCCTTTGCAGGACTCTTATTACAAACCTGAAATATATCATCCTAGTCCTCATACAATTGCCATTGCTGGATTGGATGGCAGCCAACATCTCTAACTTTAATTGAAGGTTACTCTAAAACCTCAAAGAATGAATTCAACTTCTGCATTTGCAGTAAATTTTGGCAGGTAATACCTTCATATTTCCCTGTCACCCTTTCATAATGGACCAGAAAAGAAGTTTCACTCAAAAATCAAGCTGCTTCTTTGACTCAGTTACAGAATTGGTAGGATTTCTTATCTCATGTGAAATAAACCATGTTTCCTTCTTTATGTTGAATGCCAGGGAGCTCAGAGCCCTACTTTATTCTTAATAGCATGAAACATTTTAACCCTTACACTTGCCATATCCATTTTTTCTTTTTTTTTTTTAACTATCAATTATTTCTCCTTTAAAATTCCTACTCAATATCACTTTAATAAACCATTTGGAAACATTTTGGGAAAAAAATTTAAATCTGAGGACTTGGTGAGTGCAGCATGACATTTGTGGGAAGAGGCATACAGGCCTTCCAGCATCCCACTAGAGGCAAATAAGAATATTTTAGATGGTTTCATTCATTCTTTCTTTTGTCTGCTATAGTGTCTTCCCTGCCTTAGATTCCTGCTCATGACCTTTAAGAAACTGATCATGCTACTGGGCAAGTCCTTCTCCAGCACCCAAGTCACATCATAGATCTTCTTACATTGTGAATATTGTTCATCAGGATGAGCTACATTTCTAATATTTCCAGGTTCACGCACATAAAACTTTAAAACTATATAGGTCTATAGATTTCTCTTATTACTTTATATATTCAAATCCATTAATATGAAAAATTTCAAAGCCATTTTAGATTGGAAGTAATTCAGCCAGATACGATTTGAATATGAAGTCTGATTTCGATTGGTTGAGAAATATCGAGAGGGGGCTGCACATGGCTGTTCCTATTTCAAAAGCCTGGATAAACTCACAGCCATAAAATTTGCCTTTCACAGAATTACCTCTATGAATCCGCAGTGCCCACTTAGGCCAGAGTTGAACATGAGAGCCAAAATCCTTCTGACCTTTTCCCAAATAACCCTGCAAGGGAAAGTTTAAAAAATGAATGAATAAAATAAAAAAAAATAAAAAAGTTAAAAATAAACTCTAGCAGTGAAATTTATAATTTTTAAAAGGAAGAACTCAGCATATTTCACAGAATGTAAACATGCCCAACTCCTAATAAGTAGAGATAAATTCCAATTAATTATTGTCAGTATTCCAAAAGTTAGGGAAAAACAGAGTATACAGAAACATTTTATTGTAGTGGTATTTACAGCATCAAAGTTTTAGAAAAATCTCCATATTCAGTGACTAGTAGTGGTTACCAAATTTAACATATGTCCATTGACTGATGCTTAAAGATAGCAATTTTATTTAATAGGACAGGGGATGTCATGAGTCAGCAATTTTATATTCAATTTGATTGTCATTAATATCAATGTTGTCTGAACAGAGAAGGACATTTTGATTTATTTTTCTTTTTTTCATTATTATACTTTAAGTTTTAGGGTACATGTGCACAACGTGCAGGTTTGTTACATATGTATACATGTGCCATGTTGGTGTGCTGCACCCATTAACTCGTCATTTAGCATTAGGTATATCTCCTAATGCTATCCCTCCCCCCTCCCCCCACCCCACAACAGTGTGATGTTCCCCTTCCTGTGTCCATGTGTTCTCATTGTTCAGTTCCCACCTATGAGTGAGAACATGTGGTGGTTGGTTTCTTGTCCTTGCAATAGTTTGCTGAGAATGATGGTTTCCAGTTTCATCCATGTCCCTACTAAGGACATGAACTCACCATTTTTTATGGCTGCATAGTATTCCATGGTGTATATATGCCATATTTTCTTAATCCCATCTATCATTTTTGGACATTTGGGTTGGTTCCAAGTCTTTGCTATTGTGAATAGTGCCGCTATAAACATACGTGTGCATGTGTCTTTATAGCAGCATGATTTATAATCCTTTGGGTATATACCCAGTAATGGGATGGCTGGGTTAAATGGTATTTCTAGTTCTAGATCCCTGAGGAATTGCCACACTGACTTCCACAATGGTTGAACTAGTTTACAGTCCCACCAACAGTGTAAAAGTGTTCCTATTTCTCCACATCCTCTCCAGCACCTGTTGTTTCCTGACTTTTTAATGATGGCCATTCTAACTGGTGTGAGATGGTATCTCATTGTGGTTTTGATTTGCATTTCTCTGATGGCCAGTGATGATGAGCATTTTTTCATGTGTTTTTTGGCTGCATAAATGTCTTCTTTTGAGAAGTGTCTGTTCATATCCTTCGCCCACTTGTTGATGGGATTGTTTGTTTTTTTCTTGTAAATTTGTTTGAGTTCATTGTAGATTCTGGATATTAGCCCTTTGTCAGATGAGTAGGTTGCAAAAATTTTCTCCCATTCTGTAGGTTGCCTGTTCACTCTGATGGTAGTTTCTTTTGCTGTGCAGAAGCTCTTTAGTTTAATTAGATCCCATTTGTCAATTTTGGCTTTTGTTGCCATTGCTTTTGGTGTTTTAGACATGAAGTTCTTGCCCATGCCTATGTCCTGAATGGCATTGCCTAGGTTTTCATGGTTTTAGGTCTAACAGGTAAGTCTTTATTCCATCTTGAATTAATTTTGTGTAAGGTGTAAGGAAGGGATCCAGTTTCAGCTTTCTACATATGGCTAGCCAGATTTCCCAGCACCATTTATTAAATAGGGAATCCTTTCCCCATTTCTTGTTTTTGTCAGGTTTGTCAAAGATCAGATGGTTGTAGATATGTGGCATTATTTCTGAGGGTTCTGTTCTGTTCCATTGGTCTATATCTCTGTTTTGGTACCAGTACCATGCTGTTTTGGTTACTGTAGCCTTGTAGTATAGTTTGAAGTCAGGTAGGGTGATGCCTCCAGCTTTGTTCTTTTGGCTTAGGATTGACTTGGCAATGCAGGCTCTTTTTTGGTTCCATATGAACTTTAAAGTAGTTGTTTCTAATTCTGTGAAGAAAGTCATTGGTAGCTTGATGGGGATGGCATTGAATCTATAAATTACCTTGGGCAGTATGGCCATTTTCACGATATTGATTCTTCCTACCCATGAGCATGGAATGTTCTTCCATTTGTTTGTATCCTCTTTTATTTCATTGAGCAGTGATTTGTAGTTCTCCTTGAAGAGGTCCTTCACATCCCTTGTAAGTTGGATTCTGAGGTATTTTATTCTCTTTGAAGCAATTGTGAATGGGAGTTCACTCATGATTTGGCTCTCTGTCTGTTATTGGTGTATAAGAATGCTTGTGATTTTTGTACATTGATTTTGTATCCTGAGACTTTGCTGGAGTTGCTTATCAGCTTAAGGAGATTTTGGGCTGAGACAATGGGGTTTTCTAGATATACAATCATGTCATCTGCAAACAGGGATAATTTGACTTCCTCTCTTCCTAATTGAATACCCTTTATTTCCTTCTCCTGCCTGATTGCCCTGGCCAGAACTTCCAACACTATGTTGAATAGGAGTGGTGAGAGAGGGCATCCCTGTCTTGTGCCAGTTTTCAAAGGGAATGCTTCCAGTTTTTGCCCATTGAGTATGATATTGGCTGTGGGTTTGTCATAGATAGCTCTTATTATTTTGAGATATGTCCAATCAATACCTAATTTATTGAGAGTTTTTAGCATGAAGAGTTGTTGAATTTTGTCAAAGGCCTTTTCTGCATCTATCGAGATAATCATGTGGTTTTTGTCTTTGGTTCTGTTTATATGCTGGATTACATTTATTGATTTTCATATGTTGAACCAGCCTTGCATCCCAGGGATGAAGCCCACTTGATCATGGTGGATAAGCTTTTTGATGTGCTGCTGGATTCAGTTTGCCAGTATTTTATTGAGGATTTTTGCATCGATGTTCATCAAGGATATTGGTCAAAAATTCTCTTTTTTGGTTGTGTCTCTGCCAGGCTTTGGTATCAGGACAATGCTGGCCTCATAAAATGAGTTAGGGAGGATTCCCTCTTTTTCTATTGATTGGAATAGTTTCAGAAGGAATGATACCAGCTCCTCCTTGTACCTCTGGTAGAATTCGGCTGTGAATCCATCTGGTCCTGGACTCTTTTTGGTGGGTAAGCTATTGATTATCGCCACAATTTCAGAGCCTGTTATTGGTCTATTCAGAGTCAACTTCTTCCTGGTTTAGTCTTGGGAGGGTGTATGTGTTGAGGGATTTATCCATTTCTTCTAGATTTTCTAGTTTATTTGCATAGAGTTGTTTATAGTATTCTCTGATGGTAGTTTGTATTTCTGTGTGATCGGTGGTGATATCACCTTTATCATTTTTTTTGTGTCTATTTGATTCTTCTCTCTTTTCTTCTTTATTAGTCTTGCTAGTGGTCTATCAATTTTGTTGATCTTTTCAAAAAACCAGCTCCTGGATTCATTAATTTTTTGAAGGGTTTTTTGTGTCTCTATTTCCTTCAGTTCTGCTCTGATTTTAGTTATTTCTAGCCTTCTGCTAGCTTTTGAATGTGTTTGCTCTTGCTTTTCTAGTTCTTTTAATTGTGATGTTAGGGTGTCAATTTTGGATCTTTCCTTCTTTCTCTTGTGGGCATTTAGTGCTATAAATTTCCCTCTACACAGTGCTTTGAATGTGTCCCAGAGATTCTGGTATGTTGTGTCTTTGTTCTCGCTGGTTTCAAAGAACATCTTTATTTCTGCCTTCATTTCGTTATGTACCCAGTCGTCATTGAGGAGCAGGTTGTTCAGTTTCCATGTAGTTGAGCGGTTTTGAGTAAGTTTTTAAATTCTGAGTTCTAGTTTGATTGCACTGTGGTCTGAGAGACAGTTTGTTATAATTTCTGTTCTTTTACATTTGCTGAGGAGAGCTTTACTTCCAACTATGTGGTCAATTTTGGAATAGGTGTGGTGTGGTGCTGAAAAAAATGTATATTCTGTTGATTTGGGGTGGAGAGTTCTGTAGATGTCTATTAGGTCTGCTTGGTGCAGAGCTGAATTCAATTCCTGGGTATCCTTGTTAACTTTCTGTCTCGTTGATCTGTCTAATGTTGACAGTGGGGTGTTAAAGTCTCCCATTATTATTGTAAGGGAGTCTAAGTCTCTTTGTAGGTCATTAAGTACTTGCTTTATGAATCTGGGTGCTCCTGTATTGGGTGAATATATATTTAGGATAGTTAGCTCTTCTTGTTGAATTGATCCCTTTACCATTATGTAATGGCCTTCTTTGTCTCCTTTGATCTTTGTTGGTTTAAAGTCTGTTTTATCAGAGACCAGGATTGCAACCCCTGCCTTTTTTTGTTTTCCATTTCCTTGGTAGATCTTCCTCCATCCCTTTATTTTGATCCTATGTGTGTCTCTGCACATGAGATGGGTTTCCTGAATACAGCACACTGATGGGTCTTGACTCTTTATCCAATTTGCCAGTTTGTGTCTTTTAATTGGAGCATTTAGCCCACTTACATTTAAAGTTAATATTGTTATATGTGAATTTGGTCTTGTGATTGTGATGTTAGCTGGTTATTTTGCTCATTAGTTGATGCAGTTTCTTCCTAGCCTGGATGGTCTTTACATTTTGGCATGTTTTTGCAGTGGCTGGTACCAGTCGTTCCTTTCCATGTTTAGTGCTTCCTTCAGGAGCTCTTTTAGGGCAGGCCTGGTGGTGACAAAAATCTCTCAGCATTTGCTTGTCTGCCAAGTATTTTATTTCTCCCTCACTTATGAAGCTTCGTTTGGCTGGATATGAAATTCTGGGTTGAAAATTCTTTAAGAATGTTGAATATTGGCCCCCACTCTCTTCTGGCTTGTAGAGTTTCTGTCGAGAGATCAGCTGTTAGTCTGATGGGTTTCCCTTTGTGGGTAACCCGACCTTTCTCTCTGGCTGCCCTTAACCTTTTTTCCTTCATTTCAACTTTGGTGAATCTGACAATTAGGTGTCCTGGAGTTTCTTTTCTCGAGGAGTATCTTTGTGGCATTCTCTGTATTTCCTGAATCTGAATGTTGGCCTGCCTTGCTAGGTTGGGGAAGTTTTCCTGGATAATATCCTGCAGAGTGTTTTCCAACTTGGTTCCATTCTCCCCGTCACTTTCAGGTACAGCAATCAGATGTAGATTTGGTCTTTTCACATAGTCCCATATTTCTTGGAGGCCTTGTTAGTTTCTTTTTATTCTTTTTTCTCTAAACTTCCCTTCTCACTTCATTTCATTCATTTTGTTTTCCATGACTGATACCCTTTCTTCCCGTTGATCACATCAGCTCCTGAGGCTTCTGCATTCTTCACGTAGTTCTTGAGCCTTGGCTTTCAGCTCCATCAGGTCCTTTGAGGACTTCTCTGCATTGGTTATTCTAGTTATCCATTCTTCTAATTTTTTTTCACAGTTTTTAACTTCTTTGCCCTTGGTTTGAATTTCCTCCTGTAGCTCGGAGTAGTTTGATCATCTGAAGCCTTCTTCTCTAAACTCGGCAAAGTCCTTCTCCATCCTACTTTGTTCCGTTGCTGGTGAGGAACTGCATCCCTTTGGAGGAGGACAGGCACTGTGCTCTTCAGAGTTTCCAGTTTTTCTGCTCTGTTTTTTCCCCATCTTTGTGGTTTTATCTACTTTTGGTTTTTGATGATGGGGTCATACAGAAGGGTTTTTGGTGTGGATGTCCTTTCTGTTTGTTAGTTTTCCTTCTAACAGACAGGACCCTCAGATGCAGGTCTGTTGGAGTTTGCTAGAAGTCCATTCCAGACTCTGTTTGCCTGGGTATCAGCAGCGATGGCTGCAGAACAGTGGAGGCTGTAGAATGGCGGATCTGTGTGAACCGCAAATGCTGCTGTCTGATCGTTTCTCTGGCAGTTTTGTCTCAGAGAAGTACCCGGCCATATGAGGTGTGAGTCTGCCCCTACTGGGGGGTGCCTCCTAGTTAGGCTGCTCGGGGGTCAGGGACCCACTTGAGAAGGCAGTCTGTCTGTTCTCAGATCTCCAGCTGCATGCTGGGAGAACCACTACTCTCTTCAAAGCTGTCAGACAGGAACATTTAAGTTTGCAGAGGTTACTGCTGTCTTTTTGTTTGTCTGTGCCCTGTCCCCAGAGGTGGAGCCTACAGAGGCAGGCAGGCCTCCTTGAGCTGTGGTGGGCTCCACCCAGTTTGAGCTTGCTGGCTGCTTTGTTTACCTAATCAAGTCTGGGCAATGGCAGGTGCCCCTCCCCCAGCCTCACTGCAGCCTTGCAGTTTGATCTCAGACTGCTGTGCCTACAATCAGTGAGACTCTGTGGGCATAGGACCCTCCGAGCCAGGTGCGGGATGTAATCTCCTGGTGTGCCATTTTTTAAGCCCATTGGGAAAGCGCAGTATTAGGGTGGGAGTGACCCAATTTTCCAGGTGCCGTCTGTCACCTCTTTCTTTGACTAGGAAAGGGAATTCCCTGACCCCTTTCACTTCCCAAATGAGGCAATGCCTTGCCCTGCTTTCGGCATGGTGTGCTGCACCCACTGTCCTGCACCCACTGTCTGGCACTCCCTAGTGAGTTGAACCCGGTACCTCAGATGGAAATGCAGAAATCACCTGTCTTCTGCATTGCTTGCGCTGGGAGCTGTAGACCGGAGCTGTTCCTAATCGGTCATCTTGGCTCCACCCCGGACATTTTGATTTAAATAATGTTCATCCACAATCACAATAGGGATGTGTCTATGCTCAGAAATTCAGATTCTTCTTTTAATTCTATTAAATTTGTGGAAATTATTTTATTATGTCCCAATGAATCTCATTTGGTGTGAGAAAAAGAGAAATGAACATTTCTTAAGTACTTGTTAACCCAGAGTTTGTTACATCCATTTTGCAATGAACTTTCCACAAAACATATTAAAATAGTATGTTTTAGTTGTCACCAGCCTGAGGATCAAAACAGGATCACAGTAACTTTTAAAAAATGGCATGTTTTCTCTGTGCACACTAACTCACTGTGTAGGAGGGTCAGGGTGTTCCAAGCTGTCCCTAAATATTTCCAGGGAGTGTCTAACTGAGGGGTGTCTACACATATGGGCTCCACCATGTGACACATTCAGCTCCTGTAGCATCTCCTGGTGTCCTGCCTTCTGTGGCCCACAGTGCTGCTCGTCCTGCTGCTGACCACTGCAAAACCCCTGATGCATGGTACATAGGGTGCTGGTCCCTAGCACTGGGTGCCATTATCCTTGTCTGCTGAAGCCACAGGTTTTGAATCTTCTCAGTGCCTCAGGGAGACTTTAGGAAGCCAGTGCTTTAGACTTAAGTAAACCTCTTTTTTTTTTTTTTTTTTTTTTTTTTTTTTTTTTTTTTTTGATGGAGTCTTGCTCTTATTGCCTAGGCTGGAGTGCAATGGCATGATCTCGCCTCACGGTAACCTCTGCCTCCCAGGTTCAAGCGATTCTCCTGCCTCAGCCTCCCAAGTAGCTGGGATTACAGGCACCTGCCACCACACCTGGCTGATTTTTGTATTTTTTGTAGAGATGAGATTTTGCCATGTTGGCCAGGCTGGTCTGGAACTCCTGACCTCGTGATCTGCCTGCCTCAGCCTTCCAAAGTGCTGGGATTACATGGGTAAGCCATCATGCCCAGCCAAGTAAGCCTCTTTTGAAAAACAAACGAAGCAGAAAAATAAACGAATCGTATACACAGAAAAGTGCAGGAATTATAGGTTTAGAGCCCAAATAAGTTTCATAAAATGAAACATCTGTGTAAACACCGTATCAAGAAGCAGAACCTTCCAACACCATTTTGTCACTTGCCTGACAAGGTAACCACTATTTTTACATTGATCCCCCTCAGTTAGTTTGGTTTATTCTTGGGCTTTGTGTAAATGAAATTGTATACCATACTAATCACTCTGCTGATGGACAGGTAGATATTTCCAGTTTGGGCCCATGATGAGTCAAGTTGGTATAAACATTCTTTCACTTGCAGTAAGTTTTCTTGAAGTAAGTTTTTACTCACCTTAGTGAAGTGGTTTCCAACCTTCCTCCAGCCTCACCTCTCGTACCCAACACGAACCTGTATGTCATCACTGGAACTATGGTAATCATGGCTTTACAGCGCAATGAGTTTCAAATGTGGGTGGATGCCTCGGCAGGCTCATCCTTTGAAAGAGTCTTCTGGGCAAGCACCCCACTCGCTGTGTGGAGGCACAGTCAGTGGGTCAGAACTCAAGGGAGTCAGGCTGGGGGGGAGCCCTGAATAGTGGGTGCTGAGTTTCTCTCTAGATGCCCCTCTTCTTCTTCCACGGTGACCTATGGGTGGGCCCCACTTCTCTTTCCTGTGGGTGGTGCCCCTTCTCAAGAACTCAAGGAGGTCTTCTACCTGTTAGACAAAGAATAACTCAAGCCAGGACTTCTGGTCAATAATGAATGTGGGTTCTGGTGAGGAAAATTTGAGAATGAAATAAATTACTCACTTCTGGTTTTTGACATGTATTTCTCTCATCCTGGATAAGATCAGAAGAGCAGTGGAGTTCCCTGCTTTTTCATAAGACAATGATTCCAACAATAACAGTTAAAAGTTATCGAACATTTATATTTGCAGGCACTGAGCTATGTATTTAACATCCATACATCATATACTCCCTGGTATCTTCATTAAGTAGATACTGTGATGTCCATTTTTCAGATAAGGAACCTGGGGCTTTAAGAGTCTAAGTAACCTTCCTGAGGTCGCTCTGCTAGAAAGTGGTGGAGTCAGTTGTTACATATGGATTTGTGTGACTTAAGAGACAGTAGTATCTTATCCTCCTTGCTACATTGCTTTCTATGGAGGGATGCCTAATAATTTTTTTCCTATAATGAAATGTGAAGGGCCAGGCACGGTGGCTCTTGCCTGTAATCCCAGTACTTTGGGAGGCCGAGGCGGGTGGATCACTTGAGATCAGGAGTTTGAGACCAGCCTGGCCAACATGGTGAAACCCCATCTCTACTACAAATACAAAAATTAGCTGGGTGTGGTGGTTGGACACCTATAATCCCAGCTACTCCAGAGGCTGGGACAGGAACATCACTTGACCTTGGGAGGTGGAGGTTGCAGTGAGCCGAGATCATGCTACTGCACTCCAGCCTGGGCCACAGAGTGAAACTCTTCTCAAAAAAAAGAAAAAAAAAAAAGAAAAAAATGTGATAACGCCCAGCACCGGATGTCACTATAACTGGCACAGGCACGCAAGGCCATATTATATGAGAAGACAACGCAGTGAATGATGCTTGCACAAGTCTGCTGTGTTTATTTGAGAAGACAATGCAGTGAATGATGCTTGTACAAGCCTGCTGTGTTTATTTTTGGTGGTTCTGAGCTTTGCCTCTTGTCCCTGATGTTTGCTGCAAGGTGGATGACAGGATGCTTATTCGTGTTAGGGTTGAAAGAGGTAGAGTTCATATTAATGGGATCAGAGCACTTTCTCTGCAGAGTCACACCAACAGGCCTGGCCTGTGCTGACCCTGCAGCATATAAAGTCAAGCTGCTAACAGGAAACACAGGGCAATTTCTGACTTGCTTTTAAGTCCACTGTCATCCAATGTCGGGAATGATACTCATTACCATCTCAGAAACAGAGCTACCAGGTTGCAACTCTTTCTCCCTCCTGCTGATACAGGAGGTAGCATGCAAGTCTGTCTTCTCTGGGATTGATGACTGCAATTTGTCTTTCTGGGGCTTCCACTGCTGCTTGGGCAGGCAGCAGCCGGACCTGAGAAGCCCTCCTGATGCTTTCAAGTCAGCAGATTGCTTCTGGGCTGGCCACGCTTCAGTGCCTTCCCGTTAAATACTGTATTGATTTTAGGACTTTCTTACTTCCATGCAGCTCAGGACCCATAGTTGGCTGGGATAGGAAAGTGGAGAGGAAAGGTATAATGAGGAGAGTTGCTCAGCAGGTTTGCACACACAGCCGTAAGCTATCTGATGCTACTGATTTATTTTATTTATTTAACAAATGTAATAAGACATGGCCTCTGGTTTGACAGAGGACTCAGTGGGAGGAGAGACCTCGGGGTGAATCTGTGGATATGAGGGTTAAATTTACAGAAAACACACAAAGAAGTTGCATTAAGAAGGAACAACAAGGGATTAAATTTATAGGAAACAAAAAAATATGTTGCGTTAAGAAGGAACAAGGCGTCAACCAGATGAAATTCCCTTCTCCTCTGCAGAACACCACTGCCTCCCTGCTATTTCATCAGCTCCCACCTAGAGGACTGAAGTCATCTTCATGCATCCCTCCCTATGACCCTGTATTTCCCCTCCTAACTCTATTTCTCCAGGCAATTGCCAGGCATCCTTTTAAAAAATTGTAGTAAAATACATATAAAATGTACCATTTCAACCATTTTAAAGTGTACCATTCAGTGACATTAAATGTATTCTAAACATTTGTGACCATCACTACTAATTTCATAACTTAGAACTCTAATTTATCACCCCAAAAGGAAGCCTTGCACCCGTTAAGCAGTTACTCCCCATACTTCCTCTCCCCTGTTCCTGACAACCACTAATCTGCTTCCTGTCTCTGTGGATTTGCCTGTTCCAGACATTTCATATAAATGGAATTATACAGTATGTGGTCTTTTGAGTCTGACTTTTTCACTTAGCATAATGTGGTGCTCATCCATATTGTAGCATGTAAAGGATATGGAGAAATTAGAACCCCCATACATTGAAGATAGGAATGTAAAATGGTTCAGTCACTGTGGGAGTGTTTGGAAATTCCTTAATAAGTCAAACATCTAATTACTGCATGACCCAGCAATTCTATTCTTAGGTATATACTCAAAAGAGTTGAAATCAGATAGCAAAATAAGTGTACACCATTGTTCATAGCAGCACTATTCATCATGGCTAAAAGGTGGAAACAACCCACATATCTATCAATTGATGAATGGATTAAAAAAATGTGGCATATCCAGGGATTCCTTTGAACAAATCATATCACTTTCCTGCTCAAACTCTTCAGTGGCTTTCCCTTCCATTTTATGTTCAGTAGGATTGGACCATCCATGGCTTCAGGGTCTCAGGTCAGGCAGCCCACTCAACCTTTCCAATGTGCTCTCACATTATTCCTCCCTTTTCTCATTATCCTCTCACCTTGATACTCAATTTCTTAAAACTTTCAAACCCTCTCCTGACTCAGGGTCTTTGGCGATGGTGTGTCCTCAGTTTTCTTATTACTCACATGCATCTAAACTATCACCTCTGTTATTTTTCTATTTCCATGCCCTGTGAATGTCCCTTCAAAACACTTCATATTGTTAAACACTTGTTTATTTTTTTTAATTTTTCAATGCCTGTTTTCCCAAGCTCTCTGTGAATGGAAAACTATGTCTGTGTTTCCATTACAGAAGACACAGTGCCTGGAGCAGAGCTGGGTACCTAGCAGTTGCTCAATAAATACTTGTCGCATGAATAAATCATTACTTTTTTAATATTCTAAGGTTAATTTATTTTTTATTTGTATTTGTATTTTATTTTACTTTAAGTTCTGGAATACATGTGCAGAAAGTGCAGGTTTGTTACATAGGTATACATGTGCCATGGTGGTTTACTGCACCTATCAACCCATCATCTAGGTTTTAAGCCCTCCATGCATTAGGTATTTGTCCTAATGCTCTCCTTCCCTTTGGCCCCCGGCATTGGAGCACAATTTATAATAGCAAAGACTTGGAATAATTACTTTTGATTAGTTTTTGGCAGATGGTGGATTAGTCAGGCAATAGCTTCTATGCAATATGTGGAAATCAGGAGGTTAAAAATCAAGAGGTTGAGTCTGGTTAATTTGCTAGAGAGGCAGGATCAGTGTTGATGTGGAGGAGCAATGATAGTTCAGTGGAGAAAAAAATTTTTGAAAATTGTGGCACTTTTAAGACTCAGCATGGCTGTGGATTCTAAAGATGCATCAGGGCTGTGAACATCAAATTGGGCACCGGCCTCGGGTGACCACTCAGGAAGATAAATGAAGCACTACGGGATAGGAGGAAGGGCCCAGCTTTTACCAGCTCTGGCCTCAGAATCTCAGAAACATCTTGAACATGATATTTCACGTCACATTCGTGGATGGTGAATGTTTTTTGTTGTTCATTAAACCTCTTATTATAATTTTGAGCCAAGCATGTTTATCCTTCATTTCAGTTCCTGGGGTCTCAATAAAGTGAATTTTCTCAGCCAGTGATGCTCATGCAACAACTGTATAGGGTGGTTATAAAATATTGTCCGTGTGGAGGGCCTAACATTTATTTGCCTTATTTCTATGACATCTGTGTGTATGTTTGCATGCATTTGTTAGCAAGTATGCCTTGCTTTCCTGCTGCAGCTCAGATCACATGAAATGAAATCACTTTGGCAACTTTTTAACCATTTTAGTTCCTGACATGACCAAGGCCCCCATATGAGAATCTATGGCCTATATGGGTATGAGGCCTGTGCTCTGTGTTTTCCACCAGTCCCCTGGTGGTGTTCATGCATGGCAGAGTTTGAGCATCACAACCCTTCTGTGTGCATGATCCTAGGCAAGGGGGAACAGCCTCTGCTCTCCAACATCAGACACTTCTTCTAAAGAACCTATTGTCCTCTGCAGAGTAGGTTCTGGTGTTCTCTCTGTGTCCTCCCCGTCTGCTGCACCCCTTCGACTATGGGCTGAGAGTACATTTGTCTACACATTTCCTTCAGTGTACTGTAAGCTCCCTGGGCAAACTTCCTGTGCCTCCCATTACATCCCTGCCCTGCATTCTTCTTTGTGCTCAGCATCTCAGCCCAGGCTTGGCATTGCAGTATGAACTTGAGAGATGTTTGAAGAATAATGCATGTATCAACCAATTGATAAGTGATCAACAACCAAATAGAGTAGTATAAATGTAAACAGGAAGGAAGAAAGAAATGTCATATATAATGGGGAGGGAGGGCAATGACTGAACAGAGGTGGTTAAGAAATTGGGCAGAGAATAAGAAAGGAGGCAGAGACAGCCAATATTGCAAACTTGGCCACTGGAAGTTGAGTTCATCATCTTATCACTTGACTGAAGATTTTCCCTGTTCTGGAATAGAGCCAATGCCTAGGGCTCTTCTTAAATTATCCCCCAGTGAACAGCCCATCACAGTGGGTGGAAGAAAGAGCTCAGGCTGAGGACAGTCTGATTCTGAATCCTGGTTGCCTTGCTGAGTAGCTGAATGATCTAGACAAGTTTTTGGCATCTGAGTCCATTTGCTCATCTCGTCTGTAAAATGAGGGTAGTGATGACACCTACTCCACAGGGCTGGGTGAGAACTCAATGAGATGATGCACATAAAATGCACACCACAGACCCAGTTTGCATTCACCCTGCAAGAACTGTTAGTCACTATTGCTATTACGATGGTGTCTATTCAGAGCCCTATGAGGAATTCGACACCCTTGGATTCTGCCTCTGTGGTACCTCCCATGTTTTTCTCCAACTTTTATTTTAATAGCAAGAAGTTGTCTATGTATTTCTTTTTATTTGCTGCCACGAGAGATTTGCTGATAGTCATCCATTTGTATTTATGCCTAAGGCTTACTGCTTTAATTTGGTTTTTACCTCATTTTCAAGTTCATTGTAATTATGTTCTCAGCTCCAGAATTGTTTTTTTCTTTTTACTCCCCAAAGGCCCTTGTGAATAGTACATGGAGTGAAAGAATGAATTACTTGTTCCTCTTTTCCTGCAAATAATAGTAACAAGGACATGGGAGTATCTCCTGTTTATTTCCAATAGCAGTTCCAGCTCTTTTGTCTTTTTGAGACTTGTGTCCAGTAAGGTTTGCTTTCGTCATTAATTTTTTAAACCAGGTGATCTCACATTTGAAAGAACCCAGTTGGACAGCATACCAGATGGTGGCTTTGTGTGCATCCTCCAAGTTTGCATGCAACGGAGAAGAGTGCTAGACCAGGAATTAAGATGCGATGGAGACAGACCAGCCCAACGACCTGTCAGAAAGGAGAGAGGATCCATTCAAAGGTCACAGGATGACTTAGTAGCCAAATCAGGTTTCAAACCTCTTAGTTCAATATTCTTGGTACTGTGAGAAGCTTGGTGATTTCTAGTCTAGTAAATACAAAATACCAAGGAAGAACAAAAAGAGCTGGAAAGATGTGTGTTCCAATGACAGCTCTGTCCATTCTTGACTCTTAACTTAATCAAGCCATTAAACTTGCTGACCCTGGGTATTTTTATCTACAAAGAGAAAGTAATAGTTCCTACTTGGTAGAGTTGTGACGAGAATTAAATGACTTATTGTGATATTTAAATAAGACTATGGGCTGGGCACAGTGACTCACACCATAATCCCAGCACTTTGGGAGGCTGAGGTGAGCAGATTGCTTGAGCCCAGGGGTTTAAGGCTAGTCTGGGAAACATGGTAAAACCCCGTCTCTACTAAAAATATGAAAGTTAGCTGGAAGTGGTGGCACATGCTTGTGGTCCCAGCTACTCAGGAGGCTGAGGTGAGAGGATTGCTTGAGCCTGGAAGGCAGAGGTTGCAGTGAGCTGAGATCATGCCACTGCACTCCATCTTGTGTGATAGAGTGAGACCCTGTCTCAGAAAAACAAAAAACAAATAAAAAAATAGAAAAATAACATCGTGTGTGTCATGCACTTACAGTGTTGTCATTTACCTAACACTTGTTAAGTGTAAATAATAATAATAGTAAGCTATTACTATTATTATTAGCACCATAGAGGCTTCTTAAGTATATTGTATGTTATGAATTGTGTTCTGCTTGGTGTTAATCCCAGCTCTGCCACTCAATAACTAAGGGATTATAGGCAAGTTTTGTGGCCCCTCTTCTCTCAAATGGAAACAAGAACTCTCTGGCTTTGTTCTTAGAATTATAATTATAAAAAAACTGTTGTTATTAAATTACCCCCTGCTCCTCCAAACATTCTTTTAAAACAAATGCTAGCTAGGTAAATACTGGTATTTAACTCTCAGCGATGACTGTGCAGACTCAGCCTTCTCTGATACTGATATTGGATGAGATTGTTTTATTGTGGGTTGCAAAAGAGCAAGGGCCAGTTTGGCTGTGCATGTTATGCTAACAAAATATTATCCACAGGTTTATTGCCATTGTCAGAAACAATGGAGAGGAAGAGATATGTTAACACCACCCTCCCATAATAACTCTCCCCCGAAGAGTTGACAAAGGGGACTTACTGTTAACATTGGTGTTATTGCTTCTGCTGGCAGAGGGCTTGCCTGTCCCTCTGTGTCTCCTCCAGGGCGTGCTATGGGCTGAAGTTCATCCCAGCTCATGGCCTTCCATTATTACTAACGGTGAGAACTGACTGGAGTAGGTGAGCCACCATTTGATTATTCCATTTTTTAAGAAAGTGTCTCCCACAATCAGATCAAGTGCCACATTTTCCCATGGGGGCCCCTTCCATTTGTTTGTTAATGAAATACTTGGGTTGAGAAATTGCTTCTCTGTACAGTCGTTTTTCCTTCTCCAACATGGTGAGCGAAATAGTTTAGGGTCTGGAGGCATAATTTACTGACTTCATTTAAACTGGACTGGAGGTGATGCTATTTGCACAGCTGTTTTTTTGTGCTGTGCCTACTTGCCTACTCCTTGCCACATCACATAAGGTAAACTCCGAGTCACCACGTCCCAGGTTCTTCATTAGGAACAGCATGTCTCTTCTAACCTTGTTGGTTTAAACAGGTGTGAATAGAGTGAAAGCAGATATGGTCAGTTAGATTGAGCTGGAAAAAAATCAATGACCCTGGACTCAGAACACTGGAGTTCAAGTCCTGAATACGATTTACAGGACCGAAGATTAATCACTGGACTTTAGGAGTTCATTCATTTTCCTTCATTCATTTATTTAAGCCATATTTATTGAACCAGACTTTTTTTCCAGATCCTGGGGACATAGAATAGAAAGAGTGAGGCATGTGTTCTCTGGATCCTCCATTAAAGTGGAGCAAGATCAGAAACACACAAGTCAATAAATACAAAATCAAGGCTGTCAAACATGCTTCCAAAGAGATAAACCAGATGGTAAGTGAGAATAACATTGAGCATGACTTTAGATGAAGCGGCCAACATAGTGCTTTTAGAATAGGAGGCATTTGGACTGACACCTGAAGGATGCTAAAGAGTCAGCCACAGGAAAAGCTGCTGGCTCTAGCATCCTGGTAAGAGAAACAGCAGAGGCAAAGGCCTTGGGGATGAGGAGGCTGTTGAGGTACAGTTGAGAAACAGAAATAGTTCAGGATCTTGAGCTCTGGGAGAAGTTTTGAGCAGGTATGCAGGGACTGGAGCATCTAGGCATTTATAGACCACGCTAAGCAGACTGAAGTGTCTGGATCAGTGATTCTCAAACATAGCTGTGTATGGGACAATCCAGGATCTTTGCAAAATACCACATTATTTCTTCAGGGATTTGGATTTAATTGATCTGGGTTAGGGTGTGGGCATTAGAATTTTAATGTGTTCTAATACAAAACCAAGGTTAAGAATCAGTGTTTTAGACACATAGAAATTAACTGAAAGTTTGAAGCAGGAGAGTGACTGGTCATATTCACATCAGAAACATCATTGAATTTTCCTCCTTTTATAATTGTGCATAGTAGATGTTCATCAAAAGATGAACAGATGCTCATTGATGAGTAGATGCTCATCAATTCTGAAAAAAATTTTATGCCACTTGGTGGCTGGGTGCGGTGGCTCACGTCTATAATCCCAGCACTTTAGGAGGCCAAGGCGGGTGGATCACGAGGTCAGGAGATCCAGACCATCCTGGCCAAGATGGTGAAACCCCATCTCTACTAAAAATACAAAAAATTAGCTGGACTTGGTGGCAGGTGCCTGTAGTTCCAGCTACTCGGGAGGCTGAGGCAGAAGAATGGCTTGGACTCGGGAGGTATAGGTTGCAGTGAGCAGAGATGGCACCACTGCACTCCAGCCTGGGTGACAGAATGAGACTCCATCTCAAAAACAACAACAATAATAACAACAACAACAACAGCAAAACACTTGGCTATTTCACCAGTTTGAAGATTTTTTTTTTTTTTTTTTTTTTTTAAGTTGGAATCTCGCTGTGTCACTCAGGCTGGAGTGCAGTGGCGGGATCTCAGCTCACTGCAAGCTCCGCCTCCAGGCTTCACACCATTCTCCTGCCTCAGCCTCTGGAGTAGCTGGGACTACAGGATCCCGCCACCACGCCCGGCTAATTTTTTTTTTGTATTTTTTAGTAGAGTCAGGGTTTCACCATGTTAGCCAGGATGGTCTCGATCTCCTGACCTTGTGATTCGCCTGCCTCAGCCTCCCAAAGTGCTGGGATTACAGGCGTGAGCCACTGCGCCCGGCCTGAAGATTTTTTTTTTTTTTTGATGGGGGCGAAATATATCTCTAATGGATCAAAAGTCTACTTGAACACCCAAATTATTTTCCTAGCTGAAGTCAAGTGGATTGGTCTGAATGTATCTTCCCCCATTGGTTAGGTCGTACATGGCATCAGTACATGTCTGTTGGCTTGTCTCACTGTGGAGGTGAAAAGCTCTTTTGATCCTCCTGGTTGAGGCTCTCACAGGGACATAGGGTGAGAATAGGGTGGGAGATTCTCCATACTCAAAGAAAGTAGGTTGGCCGTAAAGCCAGTCCATCTGAATTTATGTCAGATAATCACATCCCTTTTAAGCCTTAGTATCCTCAAAGATGCAGTGGGGAAAAAACAAGACAGATTCACGGTTTCCAAGAGAAACACTGAGAAAATAGATTTGTGAGGGTTTTGCACATTCTGAGATCAGTGGTTCTCAGATTCAGATGTGCATTTGAATCCCCTGGGGGGCGTGTTAAAATGAATTGTAGGGCTCCACCTCCAGAGTTTCTGATTCAGTGGGGCTGGTGTGGACCTTGAATTTGCAGTTCTAACAGGTTCCCAGGTGATGCTGAATCTGCTGATCCTCAGAACAGACTTTGAGAACCACAGCTTTAAAGTACAAATAATGATAAGGAACACTTGTTAAATCGAAGGAGGCCACGGGTGAGAGAGTGGATGAATTTATTTCTCTCTTCTCAGGATTCTTATCAGTATCATATTTTTCAAATGAAGTTATCAAGGCAAGCTCTGGTCTCAGTGACATGGCTTCCGAGCACCCTCAGTTTTATGAGCCAACAAGGCAGAGGAGTACACAATGGAACCCTGCCAGTCATCCTCCACCTGCAGCTCACCCTGGTTTGGCCTCAGGAAGTCACACAAGGTCTTTTGGAAATATCTCCACTTGATTTCTCTGATCCAGGGGCTATTAGAATAGAGATCATGATCTTGCAATTCTTAAAACTAGGTTGACATCATGTATCTGATATGGGCAGGCTGCGTGTCCTTAAAGAGCTGTCACTTTTCCAAACCTCAGTTTTATTACCTCTAAAATGGGAACAATGGTAGCTGTAGACCTCATGATGTTATGGTGAGGAGAAGTCCAAATATAGTTCTGAAATGTGGAGAATGTTAAAAAATTCTTATTCTCTTTTTTTCTCTCTCTCCTTCTCTGTCTCTTACTCTTAGTAAAGATTATCTGGGAGATAAAAGCTGTGAAATCCTCCAAAACAAGCAGAAATATACCAATATCATGTAGAATTGAGGAGGTTTTCCTGTCTCCTGGCATTCTTTCATGAATTCCAGAATAGAAAGAGCTGCTTCCTTCTTACTTTCTACCTTTTGTCTCTCTCTTTCTCGTTTCCTTCAGCACTGGGCTTTATTCAGTTACTCTAACCTGTGATGCACTGGGAATGAACATGTGATAAAGGCCTTAATGAACAGAATTTTGCTAGGTGGACCTAAGCAGGGGAAAGTCTTTCATTTAGATCAAACAGCATGTGTAAAGAAACAAAGTTGAGTGAGGACCTGGATAGTTAGAAAATGGGAAGATATCAAGTGTCTCTTAGAAGAAATGAGGGTGCCTGAGACAGAGGTGAAAGCTGAAGCCAGACGTACATAATGGAATGAGACTGTCAAGAGCCCTAAATCATCCTACCCTAGTCTAAAGCCTAAGGGTCAGGAGCTAAAAACTCAAATGCCTTTAGAGGCAGGGCACAGAAGTTCAGAAAACAACAACAACAACAACTAACCAGGACTAAAATAAAACAGAAGGACTTGAGCTGGTAAATGCAGTATAAAAATACTCATTTGGAACACATGGACAAATCGGGGGGAACAATATGCACTGGGGCTTGTTGGAGGTGGCAGGGGAGGAAGAGCATCAGGAAGACTAACTAATGAATGCTGGGCTGAATACCTAGGTGATGGGTTGATCTGTGTAGCAAACCACCATGGCACACATTTGCCTATGTAAAAAACCTGCACATCCTTCTCATGTCACCCAGAACTTAAAAGTTGAAGGGAAAAAAAGAACACAATTTAATGGAGCTAAAAGCTGTTTGAAGCGGGCTTCATGGCTCTATGAAAATGTAATCAAACTGTCTAAACTCTAGAAAATTTTCCAAATAATGACCACCAGAAATTGTTTGAATTTTAAAATTAAAATGGCTATAGACTTTAACTTCCTTCAAAGATACAATTTATTATTAGGCACCATTCTCCTTAAAACTAAAAGTGCGAAAAACTACTTGGACTTACAAAAATTAAAGAAAAATTTATAAAAGTAAAAAAACTCATTTGACCATTTATTGAAACTGAATTTGGTCAGGGGTAGTGGGATGCTTTAGATCCGATCCCTAGAAGTTGATCGTGAGAGGGGGATTCACATACAAGTGGCTTATTAAGAAGATGATTCCAGGAGATGCCAGCATAAGAATGGGGAAAGCAGGAAATAGATGGGGAAGAACCCAAGCCGGGTTGTGATTTCAGGCCAAGGCCCATGGACGGAAGGTTCAGGCTGTCACTGCACTGCAGGGGAGTTCTGGAGTGGAAGGGATGCTTCAGAGTTTTCTCCCTTTATTCATGGGTTGAAAACCCCTCAGCACTTTGTGCTCCTTGTGCCAGCAGATGAAGAGGTGGCAAGTAGCAAAAGCCAAGAGAGGCTCAAGCAGAAATTATGAAAAAATATTCAAAAAAGTCTGCAAGAAGTCCCATCAACATCCTCTATGTGCACCCTGCTTACAACCTGTCCTTCAGATACTGGAAACTGTTGAAGATGTTTAAACCAGACATGTCAGACCAAGACTCAATTTTAGCACTTTGATTCTGGACAGTGTAGGGAATCACCTGGAAATGAACAAGGAAGGAGACAAGGAGACTCAGAGGAAGGCTGCCCAGCATGTCTAGGGTAGAGATAAAGAGGTGACAACCAAAGCAGCCAGGTCGTGTGGGCACAAGGGCACACACTGAGGCAGAGTCAGCAGCATGTTGTCAGGAAAAGCTGTGGGGAAGAGGAGGAAAGTCACACCATAGTTCCTCTTCTCTTTATTAAAGTATTTGTTTTGGGGAAGTAGAAGGGAGATGCAAAATGTGAATCAATAAAGAAAACACAAACAAATAAACATGCCAATTGAGAGCATCCCAATGAAGGGATGAGTCAAAGAGCATCCCAATTACTGGGTTCAGGAAGAGAGCAGAAGACACCAACTCGGTGGACAGAGCATTTCTCAACTGCTAAACCCTCCCAGGGCCCCTGCCTGCTGTACAGCCTTGAGTTCCAACTTTCACACTTGACCGTGAAAATAATGTGGTCCTAACCCTGCCAGGCTATGAAGAAATCTTCTCTTGGTTTTTGGTCACTCTTGCAAATAGGCAGGAAATACTTAGCAGGCTGGGTGTAGTTCACAGTAGTATAACAGAAGTCACTGTCCTGAAATTAACAGTGAAATTATCACGAGACCTAGACATGGACACCAGGGCTGTATTGAAGTTGTCATAACATATTCTTGGTCGTGTTGCTACTCTTTGTGAGCATCATCTTGTATAGAAATTATATAATTCTTACAGGTCTAGGGTTCTTTTGTTTTTATATTTAAAATAATATTTGTTGAGCATTGCCTCCACGCTAAGCAGTCTATGAGACCATTTCAAAAACCTCTTATTTCCTTTCTTCCTGACAACCATCATTAGCTGAGACAACCCTGCTCCTTAAGAATTAGATAAATTGGGATCTAACTCCAATCCATGACTTGAGGACACCCAAGAGACTCTTCATGATTTTTATAGATTCCTTGATGGCTCATTCTCATCGGCAACTTTGACTTAGAGCAATGACATTATACTTCTTCTGAGCATAAATTCCTTGCTACATAAAATGTCATCACTTATCTTGGTTTTTTACAAAACAAAACTTGAAGAAAATAATTATTTATCTCTATAGAAGATTTTGATGGGAAGAGGAGTAACATATGAAATCAACCAAAGCCAACAGGTTGTAATTGAATATTATAGATCTCTGTTACTAAAGTCCCTTAGCCTGCTTCTTATAGATTTTTCACTGGCTACAGCATCCTAGTAGTTTTAAGGCCTTTCCTTATATTATTGACTTGTTTTTCAATGACTACTATCCATCTAGCAGTGGTAGTCAATTGACTTGCTAGCCATGTACTTCTGACTCTGCCTTCTGAGCACATGGAAGGATTTCTCTTCCTGCCTCCCTCCTTATGTTGGGTAGGGCCGGGAGCAAGATCAATGGGTTATAAAAGCAAATCTCTTGTGACACTTCTAGACTTGAAAATTTAATTGCCTGTGCAAGACCCTCCTGAACTCTTTCTGAGTGGCATCTGCTCCATCAGCCTGGCTATAAGGAAAGCCTTTCTGTTAACTCACAATGATTATGTAGAATGAGCAAGAAATAAACTCTTGTTTTAAACTATTGAGATTATAGGATTGTTAATCACCACAACATAACCTAGCCTGCCCAGATAGACCCCCTCATTCTTGACCTACCGGACTGCCCTTTCCCTACTTTGGACATAAATGAAATCGTGCACTATGTACTCATTTATGTCTAGTTTATTTTGTTCAGCATGATGTTTCAAAAAATCATCTATCTCGTTGAGTCTATCAGTAGTGTATTCTTTGTGATGGTTGAATAAGAAATAGAACACTGTCTTAATTATTGTAGTTTTATAGGTCATCTTCACATTCAAGAGAGTAATTTTTCTAACTTGTTCTTTTTAAATATGACATTGGCTATTCCAGGTACTTTGCATTTCCATATAAAACTTTAGAAATCTATTGTTGTTTCTATAAAATGTCTGCCAGGTTTTCAATGAAATTAAATTAAATATTTAGCAATTTGGGGAGAAATTATATTTTTAATATCAGGTTGTCCTATCCTTGAATATAGTATCTGTTTTCATTTACCTATGACTCAAATTTTTTCAGTTAATTTGGAGTGTTTAATTTTCTAATTTTTGCCTCCACATATTTAGAAATGGTTTGTGTTTATCTTTTGACCTTGTATCCTGTGACTTTTTCTAAATTCAGTTATTTAACTCTAGTAGTTTATTTGTTGAGATTTGGTTTTCCTCAAATTGTATCTCTTTTATTTATTTTTCTTGTCTTATTTTCTTTGACTGGAGCCTCCTAAACCATGTTGACTAGATAAGGCATGAGTGGATATATGTATGTTGTTTCTACATGTAGAGGGTAAAACATTCAATATTTTACTATCAAATATTACGTTAGTTGTGGTTTGTTTAATGCCCTCTATCAAGTTGAGGAGTTTGCCTGTATTCCTAATTTTTTGGGTTAAGTTTCTCCCTTATTGTTTTTTTTTTTATTTATTTTTATTTTTATTTTTATTTTTGGAGACAGAGTCTCGCTCTGTCGCCCAGGCTGGAGTGCAGTGGTGCGATCTCGGCTCACTGCATGCTCTGCCTCCCTGGTTCATGCCATTCTCTTGCCTCAGCCTTCCAAGTAGCTGGGACTACAGGCGCCTGCCACCATGCCCAGCTAATTTTGTTTTTTTTTTTAGTAGAGATGGGGTTTCACCGTGTTAGCCAGGATGGTCTCGATCTCCTGACCTCGTGATCCGCCCGCCTCAGCCTCCCAAAGTGCTGGGATTACAGGCGTGAGCCACTGGGCCCGGCCGTTTCTCCCTTATTGGTAATGGATATTGACTTTAACAGAAACTTTTCCAGCATTAATTGAAATGTTCATATTTTTGTCCCTCTGTTGTTCTGTTTAAGTGGTGAATGTCATTTGTTGAACACATGGTAACTGATCAATTTATTATAATTGTTTCTTATAATACCCCTAAATTATAGGATAGAGAAAATTACAAAAGCCAGAAATCAGATATTGCTATGCCTATTACCAGATTATTAAACTCTTAATATTCTGTCATGTTTCTTTTTTTTGAAAAGTAGTAAAATATACAGATACAGCTAAAGACCTACCCACCCTCATTTCATCCTCCTTTCCTAGTACTAAAATTGATGAGACTCCTTCATCAAATTTTATACTTTCTACCTAAAGTGTCCCTGCAACTGAACATAGGATTGCTTCTCATGTTTTTAACGTGAGCATAAGTGGTATCTAATTGTCTTTGACATTTTGCACTTTTAGAAGTTACTTTTGTGAATCTAATGTGAGACAAGTATCTAAATGCATTTGATTTTGTATATGAATGAAAATCTTCACCACTCCCCCGCCTCTGCCCCCGCCTTCCCCCGCCCGCCTTTCCCCGCCCCCCCCCGCCCCGCCTCCACTCAATACCATCAATTCAATTGCCTATCCATTACTCACTCATTTGAAAGCCACTTCTGAAACATAGCAAGTACTCATTTACGTGCTCGCATGTTTTGGGATTCTAATTATGATACTGTATAATATTGGTGCATAAAAGATTGACTTATTTTCCCTCTCTGTACCAATACCATTCTGAAATAATTATTAAAGTTCACCTTAAATATTGTTAATGTTAGTGTGACCCTCACGTTTTTTTTCCTCTGTCCTTTACTCATTGGTGTTAACTTTAGAGTAAGGTTATCTAGTTTCCAAAAGAAACACTTTGGAATTTTAATAATATTCAATGGAGTAAAGGGTGTATTTTACTATAAGTAAAGACTTACATGAGATTAAGGAAAATCAGTATATTTTACATAGTAAATCTTCTCACCCTTAAAATGTTATACAAATATAAATATATAATTTTATATATATATATTTAGGTCTTACTTTCTTCAATATTTTCTTTTATAAATATCTCATTGTGTTTTATATTTTAGTTTCTGTTGTGAATATTTAAAAATCATACTTCCTAATCTGTTTCTATTAGACACCATTGACTTTTTTAAAAATTGTATATTTTGACACTGAACTATTACCTAACAATACTGATAAACACTCTCATTTGTTCCAATAAATTATCTGTAGATATTTTAATATTTTCAACAAAGACCATATTATTTGTGAACACTTGATTATTTTCTTTCAATTGCTACATTTTCCTTTCTTTCTCCTTCCCTCTCTCTCTTCCTCTCTCCTTGACTCCATTTTTCTTTCCTTCTTTCATTCTTTCTTTTCCTCCTTCCTTAATTTACTGGCTAAGACCTCCAGAAGAGGGTTGAATAAAAGATGTAATAAGGGAATTCACATCTCAAGCCCCAGTTTAATGGAAATGTTTTTAAAACATCACTATTCATGAGGTAACTTTTGTCAGGTTATGGGAATTCCCTTCCATTCCTCATTTCCTTATGGTTTATTTATTAAAAGATCTTTAATTTTATTAATCTTTTTCTGTATCTTCTGAAAAGTTAACTAATTTTTATTGTTGAATCATTGAAGTTTCTAGTATTTAACCATTGTTTCATTCTTCAATAAGTCCTAGGTGGTCATAACAGACTTGGTTATGCGATAGGTAGAATTTTTGTTTTGTGATAGGTAGAATTGTTAATGTGATAGGTAGAATTTTTACATCTATTTTTTAAGTAAGATTGTTTTATGATTTCCTATTCCATTAAATCATTAGAAATGGAAATGTCTTTTAAATCATTACAAACATGAAACAACATATATGTTGCATAGCAAGGTGTCCTGTGTTGACTTAACTACAACATCTCTAAAATTTTGGTGGTGAAGATGGAGTCAGATTCGAATATAAAAATCAGTACTAGTATTTTTAATGAGTTCCTTTGTTACTGTTCAGAGGTTGGTCTGACACTGGAATTTCTTTTTCCAAGGTCTTCAGGGAAATGTGGGTATAGATTCTGAGGGGGGTGCGGGTCTGAGGGTATGAAGGCAACTGGAATTTGCATCCACTTGGGATTTCTACTCAGAGGCTGAAGAGAAAGATGGAAAGGAGGTATCCTCCTGCAGAAGCCTGGGAACTGAAGAGTCCAGGGTCCACAGTCTAGCTTTCAGACTTAGTATACCTTTATTATAGTATCAGCTTTAATTTTTTAGGTGCTAGGCTCATTTTCAAACATCATGGGTTCAGCTGTGCTTTAGGGGATTAAGAAAGAGTCTAATGTCTACTCTATGGGCTCAGGGGAATCAGCAGATTATCAGCAGCACGCAGAAGCAGTGAGAAGAGGCAACAGGTGATCTGTGAGGCCAGCAGCAGCTGTGTAGAGGGTAGCCAGGCAAAGAGCAAGACCAGGGGGTGCAACGTGGCCATTGACCCAGGTCTGAGCAGAAAACAGTGTGTCCATTAGGCCTCTGACAGGAAATCTCATTCAAAGACTCTTAAGCAAAAAAAGGAGTTTATTATCTCACATACTTGAAAACTCCATGTATAACATGTAGGGCCAGTGTCATAATTGGCAGGGCCCAGTGAAAAACAAAGAGGTGGGACCTTTTGGGGGATGGGAAATCAATCTCTTTTTTTCCATGGGGCTCACTGCTGCAATTCAAGGTATCGCAGCCTCCACTCCAGGACACACTTGGATCCTGCCTAGTGGACCAACTGCTAAACACACCTTGGTGCTGCCAGCCTGGGACAGAGATGGTCACCATCTAGCTCTTCCCTAAGTTGCTGCATGACACAGGTCTTCCCCTTTTGATGTTAGCCAGCCACCAAGCCTGGCAAAGGGAAGCACCTATTGCAGATCAGCTATAGGGTGCAGGGAGCAGGAGGCCAGGTGGAGTCCACAGCCCTCGGGAGCAGAGACCAAGCTGTGGAGAACTTGTCCCAGGCGGGGAGGAGAGTAGCAGGAGGCAGAACCATTCATGAGTCATAGCTCCAAGCTCCTGGTTCACACTCCATTGTCCCACTGAATTTCACTTACTAAATACAATTCTGAAGATACATTTATTAGTAATTTTAAGACAATGGCTGTAGAACATTAAACCCCAACCATAGGGTCACGTGTGATTGCAGTCACTACATGCCATAAAGCCATCCCTGGTAATATGATGCAGAGGCAGTATTTCCAGGAGCTCATTATTATCACCAGGGCCAGCCACCCTTCATCTCTCAATTCTGCCCTCCTTCAAGTTGGATTAATCCTCACAGGATACATGGTAGCAGGGTGGCTGTCAGCACCCGGAGGCTCACATCTTTTCATGTTCCAGTTCAAAAGGAAAGAGCGCACCTCACCTACTAAAATGTGAAAACATTCCTGGGATTGTATAGGATTACATGCCCATTCTTGAACCAATCACTGGGGTTGTATAGGATTACATGCCCATTCTTGAACCAATCACTGGGGTTGTATAGGATTACATGCCCATTCTTGAACCAGTCACTGGGGTTGTATAGGATTACATGCCCATTCTTGAACCAATCACTGTGGCCAAGGATATTGACTAGGCTGATCCTCTAAACTTGAGTTCCTGCCTGACCTGGAGCTGAGATGGAGACAATTTCAACAAAAGCACACACACTTTGGCTTTTAACATGAAGGGATAGGTGGATGGTATCAAAGGGGAATTCACCCTTTAAAGCTGGGCATGTAGACATTTGGATGTTAAACTAGTTTCATTGTGAAAAATGTAAAATAAAGTCAACAAATTATGCAAATTTAGACCAATTGTAAAGAGGTGGGGATATCAAATGGTTTAGACAAAAAGCCTAAAATAACTAAAATCCTACAACAATTGAAGGCTGAGAAAAAAAAATTGTGTTTGCGAGTGACAGAGAGTGTCTTGTGATTCTTGAGATGAAGAATTTAAAGATCACTGAGGGAAGACGTACCAGATTGAAAAGGTTGTTGAGTGATAACAAACTATCACTGCTCCACATTTGGTTGAATTCCTGGGGGCCATTCCAGTACGAAAATAATTCCATCAACGGCATGGGTTTCATCCACCAAGGTCAGTGGTGTCTATAGGTCTATTCATAGACACAAACTGAAAATGACATTTCACCACTGGGACTGTGAGGAGAAAAATAAGGTCCAGCTAAGCCAGCATAAATTACAGGCTGTAGAAATAAGACGGTTCCTTTGAGAATAAAGTTCTTAAAAACATGTAAAGTGATTGTGTTCTTCGTATGTACAAGTGTATTGCCTCTAGACAGAAGTTTAGCATTTTTTCAGAATATTTTATTCAAGGTCTTAAGATTCTAATGTGTTTCAAAAGTGGGTTATTAGGAAGAAAAAAACATTTTAAAAAGTCAAGTGATTTTTTTAGTAAGCAACTCCATTATTTGTGTTTCCTTTTTAAATTTTATTTTTCCATATGTTATTGGGGTACAGGTGGTATTTGGTTATATGAGCCAGTTCTTCAGTGGTGATTTGTGAGATTTTGGTGCACCTGTCACCCGAGAAGCATACACTGCACCATTATTTGTAGTCTTTTATCCCTCACCCCCCTCATACTCTTCCCCCCAAGTCCCCAAAGTCCATTGTATCATTTCTATGCCTTTGCATCCTCATAGCTTAGCTCCCACATATCAGTGAGAACATAGGGTATTTGGTTTTCCATTCCTGAGTTACATCACTTAGAATAATAGTCTCCAATCTCATTCAGTGATTGACTATCATTGTTTCTTAATAAACTTTGTTTACTTTTCTTTTTAAATTTCTCTCTCTCTCTCTCTTTTTCTCTCTTCCTCTCTTTTTCTCTCTTCCTCTCTCTTCCTGCCTCTCTGTCTGTGTATAGTATGCATTTTCTTCCTTCTGCAAGGATAAAATCAAGGTTCCACACTTGGGATCTGGAGAAAGCCTGCTGAATTTTAGCTAGCTACTTGGTATGTCTGTGACTTTGCACAATTGGCTTAATGGCCACTAAAATCTTGGTTTCCTCACCTGTAAAGTGGAGATCATAAGCTCCCTGCCTTTATTGGTTGTTTTGAACATTCGACTAGATTTTATTTATATAGTTCTGTGAGCACATTGCCTCTCACATAAGAACTGCATTCATATATATTATTGTGCATGTACTCACTCTCAGTCTGTTTTTCAAAAATTTTGTTGACCACCATCTTTCTGAATAAACATTGTCTTTTGCTGTCGGCTTTGAATTATTGAAGTATCTCACTTTATGGCTGAGGGAGGGATCTGTGCAGGGCCAGAGTTAGGTCAACACTTCTAAAGTGAAACTCCATGGAGTAAAAGAGGCCATCTCTATTGTTGATGGGGAATGGTAGCGCAAATGGCTCTAGAGATAACACTGTTTTGCCTGAGAGAAAATAATTCAGACATGCTTTGATTCATCTGTAGTGTCATTTTTCTTCTTTGGAAAACTCTTCAAAAGTTGCTGAACTGGCTTCGAGATCAGGAAAACAGATGTGGAGTCAGTCATTTATGAGGAACCTACTATGTGCTAGAAAATACCCAGGACATTTTTTTCTTTTCTTCCTTTCCTTTTATTTTGTTTCATAATACATTTCCCCCACAACCTTATGAGTTGTTTATAACCCTGTGAATTATGTATAATTAACTTCCTTTTCTATGCATGAAATTGTCACTTAAAGGGATTCATACCAAAGGTTACTGAATCAGAAGGACGTGCCAGGAATTTGAGTCTTGGGCTACCTGACCATGGAATCTGTTTTCTCTACCTCAATTGTTGTAGTTGGTATTGTTGCTGTCATTGTTGCTAGTACTAGTATTATCATTATTATAATATTTTGTCATTGTTTTTGTTGCAGGCAGTGAATATTCATGCTGGTACAATGTATATGATTTCTTTTTTTCACCACTATGTTGATAGACATCTCTTCAAGAAATTAAATGTTGCCGTACCCACCAGTTCAATTGACAAGAAAAATATGCTCTCATGTCAATGTAAATAGTCTTTCAAAAATCCACAAAGTAGAGGTGGAAGAAGAAGCAGTTTTTAGTTTATCAAGTTATTACGTAAAAGACATAATAATGTTATGTCTTTTATCATTAAAATATAAAAAGAGTGAAGCATATTTGCAAAACATTTATGCTCCAAAAAACAGATAAATGGTCCCAATGTCCCTTCAATGTCATTTAATTTTCTCATCGATACGTTTTTTTGAGAAATGTGTATATGGTCTTTCCCTGCTGGCTCTCAGCTATGCCAACCTTGTGCTTTGAAACCTGACCAACCCACCTACATCCTGGTTCAGCAGCTAATGCCATGGAACTTTAGGCCCTCAAGGACTCATTTGTGCATAGGCAAGACAGATGCATTTGATTCACTTCCTTCCCCAACTCTCTTTGCCCTCACTCATTCCTACAGCCCAGAGACTCCTAACTCCTTGTTTTCTTTCCTTTCTTCATCATTTGCTGTATGACTGCCATGCCCCAGAACCAAAGTCTATATTGGATTCTCTGGTTGGATACCAGTTTTTAAATCCTTCTGGCCATGCCAAGTTTATAAAAATTAATCCAGTCCTGGACCCTAGAACAGCATCTTGTCATGCTGTGTGTATGGGTAGTGGATGACCTCGTCAGGGTTAGGCTTGACTCCTCAGTCTGCCCTCAACCCCCAAACTCCTAAGTGAGAACCTGATAGCCATCTCCATTGAGGAAATGTGTGTGAACAGCCTAAGGTTAAGTGCCAATATCTCTAATAGTGTTTTCTTATTAATTAATCACAGCAGGTAGCTGGGTTGTAGTGAAGCACTGTGAGCACTGTGTGTGCGTGCACGTGTGTGTGTTCTACCTCAATTTTTATTCCTTGAAAAAGAGTGAATGAGCCTCTTTAAAACATTTTAGTTTCTTGACTCTTTTGTACAATCGCATATCAATTATAAGGTTTTTTTTTTTTTTGGTTGCAAACATCCACTCCTCTTTATCTTTGTTCAGCACACAGGGTCTGAAAAAATGCCGACTTTTTATAAATGAAAGAGGACTCACGTTTTCTTTCCATTTTTCATTTACTGTTTGTCATATTTCTCAGTCTCTAAAGTCTGTGTCTGTTGAAATATAGTTTGTCATACTCAACAGGTAGAAGCCAGATAAATCACAGGTACAAGACAAGAGTCTTATGATTGGAAATAAAGTTATCCTGCACCCGCTTTGAAAAACTGGGTTTTTGCTCCTTTTCTATGTACAGCTATTTCAAAACAAAGGTTTGGACATTGACTCTGCAGCCGATGATCTTAAAACAGGGATTCTCAAATGGACGATCAAAATCTGCAGGATAATTATCAAATTGTTGTTTTCTCATATCTCAGGAAGGGGGCTTGAACCATTTTTATTTGAGATACTAATAGAAAAGTTGACCCTTAAGCCTTGAGAATGTGATGACCTCTGTAAGCTGTGTAGTGAAATTGTAAATCAACGGTGAAATGAGAAGGTACCTTAAGATATAGAAACTCAGGCAGTACAGAGCTTCAATGGGGAGACTAATGAGTGAGTGATATCTAAGAGTTCAGCAAGTTACAGGAAAAACGATGCTTAAGAAGAGACCATTCGTTTTGGTGAGCCAAGGGTCACTTGTGATATTTGAAAAAGGAACTTCAAGGTTGTGGTAGGGACAGATAAGCAATTGCAAGTGGATGCAGAATGAGTGCACGTCATTCTTACTTACAGCTTTGCTGAACTCTTGGTAGGATGTTACAGTACAAGAAATAACGGCATTTGTAGGGGTACTTTGAATGCCAAGGCCAGTGGTATAGACAGATTTATTTACAAACCTAAACAGAAAACATCCCATAGAGATGGAAAGGGCATCATAGTCAACCATGCCATCATAACTTTGCAATTAAGAATCTTGTTTTGAACCTAAAAGCTCTAAACATTAATATGGAGTCTTATAGATTGTGCACACACACACACACACACACACGCACACACACACACACACGTCTTGTCCTTGAGCAGAAGTACAGCCTTTTCTCAGGGATGTTTTATTCAAGTGCTTAACATTTCAAGGTGCTTTGAATAGGTATTGAAAACAATGAGCCTTAAAGTCAGGGCAAGAATGTCTAAGTATTTAAACTGTTCAAGAAATAATGGTCCTCTCCTGCTTTTCTGCATCTGCCTTTTCCCTCACCTCAGTTATTGCTGTATCTCTCTGTATGTGTCTGTTAGCAGAGTATGGTGCTGAGGCTTCAAGGCTCTGGTGAAAGCCTGTGTAGCTCTGAACACTAAATTCACTGTTTCCTAGCTAGGTGACCTTGGGCCGGGTTCTTAACATCTAAGCCTCAGTTTTTCTGCACCTGTAAAATGAAATAGCAATTGTCCTTACCTAACAGAGTGTTGTGAGTTCTTAAATGAGATAATCTATGTAAAATGCAAAATGCGTATCAGGGTGCCTGATATATATTTAGCACCCAGCAACAGTCTCTTGAATTGCACAAAAATCCAAAGTGAATTCACATCTGAATGACAAATGTAGCTGGTCTAGTAGGAACCACTATAACATTAGGCTATTTTGTAATTTTCAGAATTGTGTTCAGTCATTTAGGAAGGTGAAGACAGACCTGGAATCCTAGAATTTTGTGTTGCATTTATTTTTATTCCCTAATAGATCCATATATAGATGATGAATCAGGGAACTGTACACACACACAGACACACACGCACACACACACATATATTGTGCCTCTGTGACAAGCATTCTTAGTACACAGAGTCCCTTTGTGAGCTCACTGCCAAGCTGCATGACACAGAAATGACTTTTTGGTCCCTCAATTTCTTCAGTAAACTAAGGATAATAATAGTAACTTCTTCTTAGAACTGTTGGGAGGATTAAATGTTTAATACACATGAAGTGCTTGGCAAAGTAGTCATTGTATTTGTTTAATAAGATCTATTTATTGTTGTGGCCATTATTTTACATAACTAACATAAAACAGCAAGAGCTAATGAGTACATATGCATAAAGTATTAAGCAAATAAGTCGAAACAATTCAGGCTCAGACACTTGAGAAATATCTCAAGCGATGGTACCTTTGAACTGGGATTTTAACAATGGAAAGGAATTTTTCCAGTATTGAAGAGTATTCCAGGATTAGCATTAGCAAGGGCAAAAGCATGAAGGATGGAAGAGCATGGCAGATCTGGAATATGAAGAGACATTTGATGATTAGACATAATTCTATCATCTTATAAATCACGGTGCCTAGTTCAATGTCTGACATACGACTTTTGGATGGATGGATGAAGGGCAGGAGTGGGAGGGAGAGAGGAAGGGTGAAATCAATGACTAGACGGATTGATAAAGGGATGGAGGGAAGAAGGGAGGGAAGAAGGGAGGGATAAATGGATGAATTATACCATGACCCCAACCTTCTTTCAATTGTGGCTATTGGGCACAAGTTTGAGGTGATGATTTTGTACCTGATACTGGCTTAAACATCCCCCTCAACGTTTCCTGCACTCTGCTCAGACAGGCTAAATATAATCGATGAGCAAACTTGATCCTGCAACCCTCAAAAGGCAACTGTGCGAACAGCGCCTTTGAATTTGTGGTAATATTGCAGACCTCAAGATTCCCATAATGAATCTGGCTGTCAAATTTTAGAGGTCGCCAGAACTAATAGCAGAAGAGAATCCTTACTTGCAAGGAATCTCACCTAAGTTTGTTTTCTGCTTTCCACAAGTCAGCCAAGCACTGGCCTGGCTGTATAAAACAATGAACTTGCATTCCTGTTTTTGCTGTTGCTTATGGCCTTAAGCTGTCACCTTCATTTTAAAATACCATCAAGGAAAGAGCCCTGGTTTTGTTACATCTTGAAGCATACGTACTTGGCAATGCCTACCACAGTGGACATTGCTAAATGCTGCAGTAGACTGCATATTTTTCCCTTCTTGTTTCTTTCCCCCTTTGATTTTTTTAAACTGCCTTTTGGATGTTTGGTGCCAACTTTTTTAAAAAAATCAATAAGCCCAAACATTACGGCAGCAAGTTTAATATAGTTCACCTTCCCGGCACAGGCCTCAGGGAAAGCGAGAAGCCTCATGTTAAAGCGGTGCTGAGCTCGTATCTAGAAAGATGTTTGGGGTGGAAGGCACTTGCTCAGCAAGATTTTGATACCTTCAGATGCAAATGAGATGGTCCCTGCAGGACCAGGCTTGGCATGGGACCATATTGAGATATTTGTAAGGAAATGATGCTCCAATAAGCTCTGACGACTATACTGGGAGCACAAAGGCAACTCAGAATGCTGGAAGACCACAACTGCACAATCACTGGAGTTCTGTCGGAAGGCTGAAGGTAGAACCTGAGGCCAGGGTCCTGTGGGGACTTGCCCTGCTGTAGGGAACAGACTGCCACAATTCTTAACACGCAATGGTTCGCTTCATAAGCAACAAACCATGATTTGAGTTCTGGTTTTCTTTTCATCTTTTGAAGAACACAGGTTTGGAGGGTCAACTATGTTAGGCAATTTTAGTAACAAATAAGGCTAGTATCTTCATTCATCCATTTGTTGGTTAAGCACATATTTACTGGAGGCCAAGGTTGCAATCATCCTAGTGTGTTCTGGGATACCAGGTGAACAAAGCTAGATTTGCTCACCACGGTATCCCAGTCCTGCCTTCGTGGAGCTTCTGATCTGGTTGGGAAAGAAAAACAGATCATCACCCAAATCAATGGGAAATTTTAATTGTGATGAATGCCACATAGGAGACAGAGCTTGGCCAACATGTATTGAGTGTTTACTCCACTGGGTCCTTCACATGCAATATCTTCTTTAAATCTCACAACAGTACTTCCATTTTATGTGTTAAATCAAACTATAAATCAGTGCATACAGTATTCATTGTAGCCAACTTTAGAAGACAGGGAATTTTGAATGTAAACTGAGATGGTTTGATTTCATGGTTTCTACCACCTTCTCAGCTCTGTGCTCCTTACAGTAACTGTCTTCATCTCTGTAACAGGTAATCATTCACTAGTTGCCCACTATGTGCAAAGAGCTGAAGGTGCAGCAGTGAAGAAGACAGGCATGGTCCCTGCCCTCTTGCCTCTTCTAATCTAATGGAAGTGGTGCTTAGAGTTCAGGGAAGGAAGTTGAGAAAAATTAAGCAAACTCTTTTTCTTTGTTATTCTGTCTGAGTCTCTGTTAAATAAAAATAAAATTACTGTGAATACAATGCCAGCACTAGAATATTAAAATAATCCAATTACTTTCATCCATAATTGATTATTAACTTTTTTGAAAAAGATACGTAGACATCTTATTTACTCTGCAAGAAGATATTTACTTAGCTCAAAAGAAGAGACATTTTGTAAATAGGAGGCTTCATCACTACATGATTAGTTGTCCCAGCACCATGTGCAATCGGTGTTTAATAAATCATATTATAAATCATCTTCTGAAATGTTAATTAAGTGGTAAAACATTTGCTGAAAGTTAAAAGTTACCAAGGATTTAATTATAACCTTGTGGACACCATTTCCAGTTAATTATATACCCTTCTTATATACTTGATAAACCACAAAATGCACTCCATTAATGATCAATTGGTATTAAATTAGTTGGAATTAGTTTTTATTAAATCTAAATTAGATTTTTATTTGTGATACAATAAAATAGTGCGCCCAGCTCTTGCCACTATGATTTGGGATATTTCTGTAGAGAGTGATTACCAGATGTCTGATTGGGCAATTAATAGATACAGTTTCTGAATTAACATAATTGGGGAACCTAAAAAAGAAAACAGAATGATTATGCAGCCAGCAGACCATCTTTTTTTATCCTACCATTCAGTCAGGGTTGTCAACCACCCCTTCATTCTTCTGGAAAACCGTGCTTCTCTGGGCTGGATTCCCACCAGAAAAGGTCATTGTGAACATAAAGCAAATGGTGGTGATGTGCTCCATTGTGGAGATAGTAACTTTCAAGGCCACCTACGAGGACAGCTCTCTTCCAGGCTATGCTGGGCCAGTGGGCAGGTACAGTGGGCCTTCATGGTGTTTAGAGAAACTCGATGATAACCTGCTAGATAATAGTGTGTTTACACAGCTGACAAGAGTCCAAATGCACAAACCCATCTCTTTCCAAAAACAATTTGCCAGATGAGTTTAGTTTGATGTTCCAAAGCTTTTTTATTTTGCCATTTAATACTCTACAGAAGGGATTGAGAGTTAACCTCTCCGTTTCTGCCACAGTCTTAAATCCCTTAATAATTACTTTCCCCACATGTGAGGTGCATCATCCTGCAGTGCCTCCTCTGCCATCTGTGTTCTCTTAAGGGATAATCTGCCCCCGACATGTAAACAGGCTCTGTTTAGACCAATCTGGAAAGGTAGGTCTTGCCTGCTTTATTCACTGTGGGCCCCAGCCTCACTGTCTGATCCTTTTTGGTCCAATAGTCTTCTTAAGTTTCAGAATATTGTGCCCACACACAGACAAAAATTGGTGAGAATTACTGAAAATTAAAAGTATAAGCTTATATATATATATATATATATATATATTTAACACAGAGAGAATTCACACTAATGAATTACATAACGTTTGTAAAACAGTTTGGCGCACATCATCTTCCATTTGTACTTGAAGTCCTTATAATGATGCTCTGCTCTTCATGCCTTCCATGTGAGTTGATGAAACAGTCTGGTCAGATGGGCTGTTATAGTTTAGTGCTACTTTTATTATTGCTTTCTCATTTAAAAAAAAAAAACTGCCTTCTAACTCTGTGCTGGTCCATCCCATCCATCACTCATTCAATAAACCTGTGTTGTCCATCACTTCTCTCTTTAGGAGCTCATTCGTTCATATAGCAAATGGACGTGAACTGCCTGTTCTTAATGCACAGCTTGTAAGAGCTCGTTCATTCATATAGCAATGGATGTGAACAGCTCTGCACTTAACACATTGGGATGCAACAGTAGACAATACTGATAATAGTCCCTGTTCTCATGAGGTGTCAGTTAGGTGGGAGAAAGAGACTGATAGATAAATATATAACTAATAACAAATTATCATAAGTGCTGTACAAAGCAAAAATAAAAGTGAACTCTACGGAAGATAACAAGGAAGTCTTCTTTAACTATTTGGACAAGAAAGGTGTCTTTGAAGACAGATTATTTAAGCTGAAACCTGAGTGGAAGAAAGTGCATTCTGGGCAGAGGGAACATTTAAATGGGCTTGAGGTGGGAAGGAGCTTGGATATTGAGTAAACTGGGGGAACAGGAAGCAGAAGGATGTGATCGCAGCATGATGAATACACAAGTGGCATGAGTTGAGAGTTCGGAGGAAATAGGAAGTGGCAGTTAAAGCTGTGACTGAGGACCACGATCAGTAGTGGGAACAGTTGGAAACTTTGAAGCCAAGTGGCAGAGTGACCTGATTTGATCAGGCTTTGAGATCAAATCTGGCTGGTTGGTGGAGAATGCCTAGGAAGAGGACTAGAGAAAGAAAAGTTGAGGGGAGGCTGTTAAAAGTTTTCCAGAAAAGAGAGAGCATGGCCTGGAGTGAGGAATGGGCAGTGGAAGGGGCCGAAGGGGACAATTGGGGATACATTTTAAGAAGGAAGCAAAAGGACGGGTTGTCCATGGGGTCGAGGCTATAGAAAACTGAAGAAGTCTCCTAGGTTTCTGGCTTAAGCAACTGAGTTTATTTATTCATTCACCACATCTCTGTCTCTCTCTCTCATTATCTCTCTCTCCCTCCCCTATCTCTCTCCCTCCCCCCCGTCCCCTCTCTGTCTGTCCTTCCTTCCTTCCTGCCTTCCTTCATGCCTTCCTTCCTCCCTCCCTTCTTTATTCCATCCTCCCTCCCTTCCATCCTCCCTCCCTTACTTCCTTCTTTCCATCCTACCTCCTTCCTTCCCTCCTACCTCCTTCCTTCCCTCCCTCTTTTTCTCTCTCTTTCTTCCTTTCTTTCTGTCTGCCTGTCTTTCACAAGGTCTAGCTCTGTCACTGAGGCTGGAGTGCAGTGGCACAGTCAAACTCCTGGACTCAAGCAATCTTGTGTCTCAGCTTCCTGAGTAGCTGGGACTACAGGTGCAGGCCACCACAACTGGCTAATTTTTGTATTTATTTTTGTAGAGATAGGGTCTTGCTATGTTGCCCAGGTTGGTTTTAAACTCCTGGGCTCAAGTGATCCTCCCAGCTTTGTCTCCCAAAGTGCTGATTATAGGCATGATCCACCTCACCCAGCCCACCACATATTTCTTGAACCCTTTGTACATGCCAGAGATCAGATATTACAAATGTCATCCAGACAGGAAAGGTCTGTGCTCTCATGGAGTTAACGTACCTTGAGAGGAGTTGATAGGCTAATTGCAGAAAATTCCCTCTATCTTCATTTGTTCAAATTTTGGTTTGAGGAGTATCGGACTTTCATCACCTGTAATTCTGACACAGTTTGCTTTGGCAATGATTGTAACTTACTCTCATCCAATCTGAACTTATTCTCCTCTAAAATGACTTTGCTTCCCTCCTGTTGGGACAGGAGGGATTTCAGAGACCTCCTTAGTGCTGTCAGATTATAAATGCTTAACGGGTCTAGGGTTACGTCTTTGGGTGGGAGTCGAGTGGCACAACTAAATGTCCTTAAATTTCAGACCAACTACTCAAGCCATAGGTTTTTTGTTGTTGTTCATTTGTTTGTTTTCAGGGGGTGGTGGGGTGTGAGGGTGCTCTTCAGTGATTTTTCATGTAGGAACTTCACAATTAATTCCAAATTTTTGTTTTAAATAAAATTTCCTCCTGATTATTACAATACAATAGATCCCCTTTGTAAAATTTCAAAAATAAAAGAGTAAAAAAGAAGCATAATCACTCATAATTCCACTTGTTTTAAAAGTAGTTGTATAAGTCTTATACTTTATATGCGTATTTAAATGAAGTTTTTTATTATAAAATTATATCTTGAATTTGACAATGACAAAAATTGGTTTTTTAAAACACTCTTCATAGATACAACTTGAATTATTTGGATGTTGAAGTTATTTTCAATGTATCACAATCACAAATATAATTTTAATGAAGTACTTTTTACATGAACTTTCTGTGTTATTCAGGTTTATTTCATTTTTGGTTGTATCCTGGAAGTAGAATTAACAGGTCAAAAGGTAGGAATGTCTTAAAGACCCATGACACATATTGCTAAATTGTTCCTAAAAGGGTTGTGTTAATTAACACTTCCCAGAGCAATGCAAGAAAGTAAGTTAAGCCAAACTCTTTCAAACATCATTTTCTCCTCTCTCCTGCCTTTTAAATTTTTAATGTGTGTTAATTAAATGGGTGAAAAATTGCCTCTCGTTTTTTTCAGTTGCCTTCTTTTTTATTTTTATTAGATAGTTTGAAAATCTTCCTTACCCCATGTATGTGTTAGTCATTTATAACTCCTCTTTCATGGATTATTTTTTTCATGTCCATTACTTGCCTATTTGGGTGCTAGTTTTTGTTTTGTTTTCTTTATTTGTTTGTATGAAATCTTTATATATGTGGCACCCAGGGTTATCTTCTGTTTTACTGGCTTTGTTCCTTCCTACCCTCACCCCTGGTAAAGAGGAGTGTCTTAAATGTCCTGACACATAGGTTTTTATAAAAATGACCAATGTGAGCAAGAGAAAGTGTTTTAAATTAATTATTCCATTCTGAAAAAAAAAAAAAAAACAAAAGTCAGAAGTCTGTACCACAGAGGACTGTAGGAAAACACATGCAGTAAGATGCCCCATTATTATGGATTCACTCTGCCTTCCCAGGATGGGATCCAACAGGACACAGTACTGCTTCAGGGGTCAATGCTTTCCAGCATTGATCATGGGAGGACACCAGTGGAGTTTAAGTTGGGGCTCAGGATAGAACTCAAAGTAGAAAAGGAGGAAAAACTGTGGCCTTGGGAGGTACACCTCTCCAAAACCAATGATAAAAAATGAGAGAGCAAGCAAAAATCATCAACAAAATACATGCACAGATAAGCTAAGAGCACTTTGCACTGTCTTCTAATCTCTGTCATTTCATGACTGGCTACTGGCAATTTGTGTTGTTCAAGCAATGAATGAGGACAGAATGTCCTTACAACCATGGTGCCTATAGCCATTCCTTTTTGTGCAAACTCAAGCAAAGTGCAGCAATTCTTGATTGCTATTATTTTCTCTCTTACTCCAAGAATTTTACCTTTGTTCAGTTTGGAAAATGAGTGATCTTAGTTGAAAGGATGCCTCTGATTATCTGTTTATCCATCTATCTATGATGGTTAATTTTATGTGTTAACTTGACTGGGCCATGGATGCCCAGATATTTAGTTAAACATCATTCTGGGTGAGTCCATGAGTGTATTTCTGAAGGAGATTGATATTAGAATTGGTAGACTAAGTAAAGTAGATGGCCTTCCGCAGTGTGGGTGACCCTCATCCAATCCACTAAATGCTGAGTAAGGGAGAAATGTGCTTTCCTTGTTTGACTGTCTTTAAGCTGGGACATTGGTCTTTCTATGCCCTGGAACTCTAACTTGTACCATTGGCGTTTTTGGGTTTTCAGCTTGCATACTGGACTTCATGGGATGTGTCAGCTTCCATAATTGTGTGAACCAATTCCATATTTTCTTTCTGTCTGTCTGTCTATCTATCTATCTATCTATCGATCGATCTATCTACCTACCTACCTATCATTTATTTTTGCCACTATTCGATATCTACAACCACTTTTAATCAGCTCTTGAGATCTTTTTTTTTTTTTTTTTTTTTTTTGATGGAGTCTAGTCACCCAGGCTAGAGTGCAATGGCAAGATCTCGGCTCACTGCAAACTCTGCCTCCTGGGTTCAAGGGATTCACCTGCCTCAGCCTCTTGAGTAGCTGGGATTACAGGGGCCCGCCACTGTGCCTGGCTAAGTTTTGTATTTTTTTTTTTTTTTAGTAGAGACAGTGTTTCACCATGTTGGCCAGGCTGGTCTCAAATTCCTGACCTCATGATCCACCCGCCTCAGCCTCCCAAAGTGTTGGGATTACAGGAGTGAGCCACCGCGCCCGGCCTCAGCTGTTGATATCTTGGTGCAACCTTCTCAACCCTGCTTATTGGCAGGTTATTCTATTTTGGTGATGATGTGTTTATGAAGGTATGTGCCCGAGTGCTTATGCTCCAGATGTGGTATCACTCAGATGAAAGCAGATGCCATCTGTACAGCAGCTCCAAGGAGTAAACTGACTCCTGTGAGAATAAGTGGCTGCTGCAGTGTGGCAGGGCTGGGGTCACTGCTTCACTAGACACACTCACCTAAATTTAGGTCCCAACTGCTTGGCTGTCCTGAGTCAGATGATTCCTGCTTAGCCTACCATACAACTTCAAATATAGGCTTCTTCCTATAAGATGTATTAGTTTTCTGTTGCTACTATAACAAATTGCCACAAACCTGATCACTTAAAACAACACAAATTTATTGTCTTACCATTTTGAAGGTTAGAGGTCCCAAACAGGTTGAACTGGGCTAAAAGCAAGTTGTTGGCAAGGTTGCATTCCTTCTGGAGGCATTTGGGGAGAATCTATGTCCTTGTTTTTTCCTGTTTCTAGGGGCTGCTAACATTTTTTGGCTCACAGTTCATTTTTTTTCCCATCTTCAAAGTCAGCAACACTGCATCCCTCTGGCCCTTCTTCCATGGTCACATTTCCTTCTGACCACAACCAGGAAACATCTTCCACTTTTAAGAACCCATGTAACCAGATTGGGTCCAACAGGATAATTTATTCATATCAAGGCCCTTAATTGTATATGCAAAGTTGCTTTTTCCATGCAAGGTGACAAATTCAGTTTTTTTAATTAAGATGGTGGGCATCTTGGAGAAAGGCGTGGTGTGTTCTGTGCATTATCCTGCCTTCAAGAAGTAAGCCCCATTTTTAAAAAATTGCTTTCTGTGTTTAGGGTAAATTCTTGTTAGAAACTCACCAGTTTCTGATCCTGAAAATAACTTTTGGTCTCCTAAGAGCTCATGTACTAAAGTCTTAAATAAGATACAAAAGAAGTATCAACTGATTTAAATGCTCAGCCTGGAATGTGTGCCTTAGGGGAATGTCACCACTTCCATGAGCTTCCAGTCTTCTGTTTGGTGTGGGAGAACAAGCCTGGTTACCTAAGTTCCCTAGTGCAGTGAGAGTCTTGAAAATATGAAGCAGCTCCCCTATGCCCCCACAAGCTTCCATTCTCCTTGGAGCTCCTCTGGACTCTATGCTGGGATGCTCTGCCTTTATACTACATGCATGTGTATGTCCTTCCTAATTTCCTAGAGAAGAGAGAGCCTTGAGGACTTGGGTTATCCTAAGTTAATGACTAAAGTTTATATGTACTCCAAAATTCAGATCTATTTATGTTTCTGCTTATCAAATCTCCCAAATCCACCTCAAAATTGCCATGTCCAAAATCAAATTTGTTGTCTTCCCCACACTGAATTTCAAAATATGGTCTCTTTTTTGGGTTTTCTATTAGAGTGAATGGCACTAGTAATCACTTTTAACTTTCATGAGCCATCAATCCCCTAAGGAATTGTGGAATTCTTTTACTTCAACAACTGTCTGGTCTGAGCAGCAACCATCACCTCTTACCTTTAGTGGCTACCTAACTGATGTCTCCATACAACCTCTTGCTCTTTACAGTCAATTTTTCTAGAAAAAAATCCAGAATGAGCATTTAAAATAAACATCTGGTAGTGTCCTCCTCTCTGCTTGAAACAATTCAATACCTCTTCACCATGGTTGGCCATGCTTGATCTGGCCTGGCTCTGTTGCTATCTTCAGCAAGCATTCCTCTACTCGATGCTTTCAGCCACCCGGAACTTGATATGGCATTCACAAAATGTTCTGTGTTCCCCACTAAGAGAAGGCTTTTCTTCAGGCTCCCCACTCTGCCTGGTATCCTCCTCCACTACCCTCATCCTCTGCAAACCCTCTTCATCAAATAAGCACAAGTCTGATCATCAGGCCTCGAGTCACACATTCGGCTCTTATTGAAACCTTTTTTAGCAACCCCCTATGCTGGATCAGACCTCATTGTTCTCAATGCAGCTTGTAATTGCATTCTCATGCAGTTAAGGTATCTGTCTGTCTGCTTAGGATTGTATTTTCAGCACATAGTCCAGGCACCTGCCTTATTTTAGTTTCACATATAGCATCACAACAGCTCGATGATCAGCTTCCCTCTCCCCAGGTTTCCCTTTCCCTGCCTACACTGCCACTAGAATGAGTTCTCAAAAGTGTAAATCTGAGCATGCCGGTCCTCTGCTTCTGATTTAATTTTAGAATGGGGATGCTTTCATATTGCCTACTGAAAGTAATTTAACATCACTTAGCTTTATTGATAGCACTGCAGAACTTAGGCACCTGCTCCCTGATTCCCCTTTTCTCCTCCTCCCTATACTCAATGGTTACCCCCACTCAGAGCTGCTCACTGTTGCTGGGACTCACTGCTCTACTTTCATTTTTGCCTTTCCCTCTGTTGCCTGAACCACCCTTCCCCCAACTTCTGCATGTTCCAGGCTTTCCCACAGACCATGCCCACAAGCCAGCTCCTCTGGCAGCCTATTTTCATCCTTTCCAGCTGGCCCTCCTCTCTTCATCCCCCACATGCTCACATGTTTATCACATGTTGAAAACACAGAGCAGCAAGACTAGAGCTGTGCGTGCACAGATGTCTCCTTTCAACCACATAATAAGCGTACTATTTGTTGAGCTTCCATTATATGCCAGGCATTATGGACACAAGAATGAGTAACACACAATTCCTGCCTTCAAGGAGCCTACACTCTAGTGAGAGCAATAGACAAGCAAGTGGATGATGGAATACAGTCATCTAAGTATATGCTCACCTTAAATAGTCTATAAACTCCTGAAGAAAAGAGCCATATCCTTATATCCCTTTTACTCACATATGTTTTAATAAAGAAATATTGTCCAAACATTAATCAAACCCTCAGAGTTTTATGGTAGAAATTGTGACTCCTTGTGTCTAACTGCAAGAAGATATAACAGAGACCATTGCATTTTTAAAGTCCTGTATATTAAAAGTATTTCTAGATCAGGAATGGAGCCAGATCTGGTCCCTGCAGACACATTCCATGCCTGTCATTAAAAGCCAAATGACTACATCTTTACTCAGAATAATGAGCAGCAAAGCCAATTGCCATTTTAACATACAACAGCCAAAACCATACAGAGAGGCACAGTGAGAATACAATTCTAATGCAGTGTTGTCTTAATCAAATGCTTCTTTATCAGTAACTTATGGTTAAAATTTTTTTATTTGCTTGCCTTACTGCCCCTAAAGAGAGGTGTTAGCTGTGGTAGTTTTATTACACTTTTGTTCAAGTCAACCATGATGACCCAGACCCTGTTGGAATGATTTTTAAAGAAATGAAAACAACCCAAAAGTCTAGCCAACAAATTTGATTATGTACATGCATTGAAAAATTATTAAATAAATAGTTTTCAAAGTAAAAAAGATGAGAAATGCCACTTGCAGCACATGTCAGAAATTAAGACAGTAACTGTCTTAATTTCTTGTATTTTCTAAGCATATGCCTCCCTGTCTTTGATTCTCCTTTTCCATCAACCTGGAATGCCCTCTCCATGCTGTTCTCCAGACAGACACATGGCATCCTTAGCTGGTGCTTCCCTGATGACAACACCACTACTCTTGGGCTTGTTAAAGCTTGTACTCCACTAGCTTGTGAATTCAAAGAAAGCAAAAGTCAAGTCTCATCCTCTGTAGCTCTGCAACATACTATGAGTATCTGTCTAATGAAAGAGAGTTCATTCCAATTCAGTTAGGAAACTGATAACTAATTAGTAAAAAATAGATGATATAAACATCCCCCGCAATAGAAAACACAATTTTGCAGTAAATGCTGGAAATAAAATATTTAAAAATCACAAGAACACATGGACACAGGGAGGAAAACATCACACACCAGGGCCTGTCGGGGGATCAGGGGCAAGGAGAGGGAGAGCATTAGGACAAGTACTAATGCATGCGGGACTTAAAACCTAGATGACGGGTTGATAGGTGCAGCAAGCTACCATGGCGTATGTATACCTATATAACAAAACTGGACGTTCTGCACATGTATCCGAGAACTTAAAGTAAAATTAAAAAATAAAAACGAAGGCATCACCACTAAATAAGACGATCTTAAAATGATAATGCCAAATGCTGTAGAACTTACAGTAAAATAGGGATAGATAACCTGTAGCAGTAGTGCAATAATTTGCATGTTTTATTTATGGCAAGAAAACAATATGGAAATGAAATAGTTAATCATGGCATGTCAATCTGCTATGGTTTGAATATATACCCAAAGTTCATGAGTTGAAAACTTAATCCCCAGTGCAACACTGTTGAGAAGTGTGACCTTTAAGACACGATTAGGTCTTATGGACTTTGTTCCTATGAATGAATCGATGCTGTGGTCACAGGAATGGTTCCTCATCATGGGAGTGGGTCCCTGATGAAAGGATGAGTTCATCCTCCGGCCCTCTTTACTCTCTCTTGCCCTCTCTTTGCCCTTCCACCATAGGATAATACAGTAAGAAGGCCCTAGCCAGATATGGCCCCTCAATCTTGGAATTCCCAGCCTCCAGAAATACGAGAAATAAGTCTCCGTTCTTTATAAATTACTCAGTCTCAGATATTCTGTTATAGCAGCACAAAATGAACTAAGCTACAATGCAATAAAACATTCCATGACAATTAAAAATGATAGTTACAAATACTCTGACATTATGCCTTATGAAACTGTATTTCATAATACACAAGAGCTGCAAATAAAACAGACATGGTTTGACTTCAGATGCCACACTCTGGGTGAACCTTTAATATGTTTTATTTTTACTAGTGTGCTTTACGATTCAACAGCATAGAAATCATAAACTTCTTTTTCGGACTATATTCTAAAGTTCCATATTAAAAAATGATGTGATTTCTAGTAACTTCACAATTGTACCACACCATGACTCAACACAATTTCTAAATATTTTGAAAATATTCCTTTTCCCTCTCTACACATACACTGCATATATATATTTGGGGATGTGTGAGTGTGACTATTTTATAGTATTTATGTAAAAAAACAGTTACAGGAAAATTCCAGGTAAATATGTTAGATTGAATATACAAATACTACATATTTTCTCTTCCTCTCAAAATCCCATTCAAATGACAATATTGGGCTTCTGTAAAGGGCATCAGCTGGGTACAGTGGCTCATGCCTTTAATAGCCCAGTGATTTGGGAGACAGAGGTGGGAGGATCACTTGAACCTGAGACTTTGAGATCAAGCCCGAGCATGTGTGCCAGACCCCATCTCTAAGGAAAAAAAAAAAGAGAATTAGCTGGATGTGGTTCACAGGCTTGTAGCCTGGGACAGTGAGGTGGGTGGATTGCTTGAGCCCAGGAGTTTGAGGCTGCAGTGAGCTATGATTGCATCACTGCACTCCAGCCCAGGGAATAGAGCAAAACCTTAAAGAACTAGGAGTAGAACTACCATTTGATACAGCAATCCCATTACTGGGTATCGACCCAGAAGAAAAGAAGTCATTATATACAAAAGATACTTGCACATGCATGTTTGTAGCAGCACAATTCACAATTGCAAAAATATGGAACCAGCCCAAATGCCCATCAATCAACAAGTGGATAAAGAAAAAATGGCATTTGCAGCAACCAGGTTGGAATTGGAGACCATTATTGGAAGTGAAGTAACTCAGGAATGTAAAACCAAACATTGTATGTTCTCACTCATAAATGGGAGAAAAGCTATGAGGATGCAAAGGCATAAGAATGATACAATGGAATTTAGGGACTTGGGGAAAAGGTAGGAAGTGAATGAGGGGGTTCAGTGTACACTGTTCTGGTGATGAGTACACCAAAATCTCAGAAATCGCCACTAAAGAACTTATTCACGTAACCAAAAACCACCTGTTACCCAAAAATCTATTGAAATAATAAGAAAAGGGCATAAATAAGAAGAATAAAAAAGGGAATAAGCACATGCACAAACTTTTGGAAGCTGGAAAGCAAAAGGACGAATAGTAGTGACAGTAGTACTGAGAAAAATGAATCATAAGCTGGCCATGAGGAAAGTTGAGAGGCAATCCATTTTAGACCCCAGAATCCCCCAGATGGCCAGGATAACACTGTGTACCTCTGAAAGTGAGGGTAAAGATGGTGCTTTTCAGAAGCAGGCTCCCTGTTCAATGCGCATCTGAGAAGTAGTTTGATTTCCAGATTACTTCCCCACTCTGTTGAGCAACTTTCTGTCTCCCATCCCAGCATGAGAACGAAGTTTTCTTCTCCATAGATGATAAAGCAAAAGTTCTGCTTTGTAAAATAAGAAACGTCATAAAAGAAATGTGTGTATTTGCCTTTTAGAACTATCACTCACGTGCCTGGAGTGAAGAGTTTGAAAGGTGAAATGGAGTCAGCAGGTGGGAAACCAGTTAGCAGACAGTGAAAGCTGGGAAGAGATCATCTGGACTGGGAATCCCTGGAGAAATATTTTCTAGAAAGTAGAAATCACAGACCTTAGTAAGTGACTGGATATCAAGTAGGGGCCAGAGAGGGATAAATTAAGGATGATTCCAAGATTTCTGTTTCGGGTGACCAGATAGTCACTCTCTCTTTCCGTCTTTTTCTTTCTCTTCCACCCCCAGTATTTTAATTGTTCCGGTATTTCCATGATAAATCCCGGTATCTCAAATATTTTTGGAAAGGAAGGAAAAACACACTTTAGTCATAATTTCTCCACCATCTACTTCAAGCTTCCTAGCAGCAGTAGGTTTCAAGAAGGAGACTGGGTAGAGTAGACATACCATTTAGGTGAGATGCTTGTAAACCAGGTGGTAGGAACTTGAGATTTCATATATTGAATATATAAAGTTGAGTGATGGCCTTTTCTATGCAAATTAGCCATCCCTACTATGTGCCATCTGGAGAAATGATTCCATTTGTCTTTGTTATCTGCATCATTTGGGGAGTTACAATTCACCCTGGTGTCAAGTCTGTCCCCAGTACATTTTTCCATCCAAATTGTTGATACTTTTTTTTTTTTGATACTGTTACTGTAAAGTGAGACACGTGCAAGATGGAAAGATCAAATGAATGTTTGCTTTGTTTTTACTGGGCAACACTTCTTCTAAGTGGTATTTACTGGTATTTGTCAGTAGAATAAAGCACATTTTAATGTCATGCAATCTTTCTAAAAACAGTATTTTCTATTTACGTATCTCTCTGTAATTGTAGAAGGAATCGCAAAATAAAAAGTGACCTTGACAATGCCTGAATATGGCATTTTGACACAGCTTATCCATTACAAAGTTAACATGTCTCCTTACTGGTCATTGTTAGTAGCAGCTTGGTATCTGTGGCCACTTCCTGGAAGACATATGCAGTTGAGTCTTAAATTTTTTTTTTTTCATTATGGCCAGGGAACAACTGCAGAATATCTGCATGGCTAATGCTGCCATATCTTTTTTAGGCAAACAGCTGGTAGCTCAATGACTTTCTTTCTTAAAAAAACAAGAAAAACAACTGCTTCTTGCTCTGAAGTTTCAGCAGGGAGCTGCTGCTTCATCATCAAGTCATGTCACATATTTTATAGTGCTAAACTTTGCCGTAGGAGTTGAGAAACAAAAACGAAAGAAAATTGATGCACTCTATGAATTGGTGGCAGTGCACAGAAAGTAATAGGTGGGCATAAAACTCAGCATCTAGTGAGGATGAGGGTAGCACAGTCCCCATTGACACTGGGAACTTGAACATTAGAGCCATTTCAGATGCCTGGAGGAACAATAGTGCTCAGCAGAGGGTGTACAGTGGTGGTGTGATCTGATCATGGGTTCTTAGTGCAATTTCAGGGGGATGGAGTGTGTAAGAGAATGAACTCAGATGAAAAGACTTTAGCTCAGAAAGGAGATCAGAAATAATAGATTGCTTAAAAATGAGAAACAAGAGTCAGGTGTGATATTTTCCACATGAGCAAAGGCATGAATGCAACAAAATGCACCTGCCCTTAACACGTAAGAGGAGAAATAATTCTGCTCCATGGTTTTAAAAGGGAAACAGTACATGAGAGTAATTAATAAAAAAGGATGAATGGCATTTATATATAAAGAGTGTTTATAAATAAGAATTTTATGATGATACATAAAGACAAATATTGAATATTACAAGAGAAGAAATGCATCCCATGAATAAACATTTACAAGGTTTAGTCTGAGTAACAAAGAGTGCTAAGTAGAACAACCATGAAGTATCATCTTGCATCTCTTATTTCAATGGAAAATGATAACATAAAAGTTGCAGTGGTTTTTTGTCCTTGCGATAGTTTGCTGAGAATGATGGTTTCCAGCTTCATCCATGTCCCTACACAGGAAAACTTAAAGTATAATAATAATAAAAGAATTTCTGCCCCATCTAAAAAAAAAAATTGCAGTGGAATGGTTGCATGTTTACATTGCTGATGGCAGTAAGTTTTTATAAATCTTTTCTAGGAAGCAAGTTGTCAAATGGTGTAAATATATTCCTATTTAGTAATAGACATTCTGGGAGTCTTTCCTGGGTTTGACAATTCTAAATATAGAAAAAGATGCATAAATTGAGAGATTAATTTGTGGGGTGTGTGTGTGTGTGTGTGTGTGTGTGTGTGTGTGTTTAATTAGAGCTTAATATCAGAAAAAGCCAGCACAGGATAAGTTAAATAAATGATGACATACCCATTGCCTAATGAATTAACTAAACATTTTAATTATGACAGCTACGTAGCAACTTGAAAAGCATGTATAATATCCAACTAGGTGTAAAAGAAATAAGCAGGATATTTAATGGGAAATGCACTATGATTATAACTGTGTAAAAAATAATAGCTACCATTTATAGAGAAGTCTTTCTCATCAGCCTCTTTGTTAAGTACTTTGCATTGACTATCCTATTGAATCTTTGTAATAGCCCCATGAGGTTAGCATCCCATTTACAAATGAGCAAACTTTGACTTGGGAGGATGAAGTTTATTGCCTTAAGTGACAGAGTTAGCGAAGTAGTCTTGAGTATTCTGGGCTCAGCTCTGGAATTTCTAACCACTACTCTATTATCCTTTCTGTGAGAACAGAGCAGAAGACCTGGACAGGAAAATGAAAAAGATTTGAAAAGTATATTCAGAATGAGGTTGTTCTTATTTTTATCCTCTGGTTTTAGAAGATGCTCTTCTATATGAGGGATATTAACAGTGTCTGTCTGATTTAAGTTGCAAATATTATTTTCTTTTTGTTATTTGATCTGTGACTACCTTTTAAAACCGAAATCTATACATATTTGCAATGTCTGAGCCAGGTTCACGTGATAGATTCCATACAGATCTGGAATTGAAAAGGTACAAAGTAATCTTAAATCTTTGAGAATTAAGTTTCCCCATGCAATTTATTAAAGCACATAGAGCCAGATAAGTTATTTAAAGCATCATTTGAGTTTTCTACCACTTGTAAGGTATTTATAAGACAAAGTACATAGAAAAGGCAGAATTGTGTCACTCCCCAGTGACAATTTTGCATTTGCACCATAAAAATATAGTGATTTACAATTTATACATTATTTTCATGTCTTTTAAAACATTAACATTTAAACACCTGGAAACTGACTTTTGGTGATTAACCTTTAAAAAATGAATAGTCTATTTATCCCTGTGTTTCAAAGGTCTTGACATATCACAATAGCTCCAAAAATGTTTAAAGTTAGAGCATAAAGGGGAAAAAAGAGATGAATGGAAGAAAGAATAAATCAATGGAGAGTGGACAGGAACTAAGGAGTCAGACAAATTTTCTCATGTAACATGACATTTTCCACCAAGATGCCTTTAGCAAAAAATTTTATTTTCTAACTCTGAATTCTTTCCCTAAGAGAACAGCATCAAAAGAAGTCCATTTTCAGGACATCCCTAAGAAGACACGATATATAAAAGCAAATGATATTTATTTTCTGTCTGTAGTGCCCAGAAGTGCAGTACATAGAGAAGAATTACTGCTTTTTCCACTAGAGTGGATATGGATTTGAGATTGGGCACAGCTAGCTCTGTTAGAGAAAATTTGACTTCCTTTGTATGTCAAGGATTCTAGCAGTGGTTTAATTACGGGAAGGACCTTGCCAAACTTGGGAAGGTGGAAAAGAGGACAACCAATGAATCATGGAAGCATTGGTCATATGAGTTATGGAAGAATATTATGCAAGTTGAACTGTTATAAGTGTAGGGAAATAGGTGAATTTTAAAGTGCAACACACTTGAAAGAGATAGACTAAACAAATTCTGCTTTAAATAGAAATCTGCAAACACACACAAATGTTTGTATGTCTAGAGCTATATCTATACCTATATCTATATGAATATATACATAGTATGCAGATAAATACATAGATATGGTGTTTCTCTTTAAAAATCCAGCAGAAAGTTACAATATTAAACCCAAAAGCTAGAGAGAGTAATAAATAATATTTATTGGATGCTACCGTATGTTAAATATTTTACATACCTGATCTTATTTCAGTCTTTGCAGTGATCCTATTAGGATTACCCTGTTCCACAGCTGAGGAAACAAAGGCTCCGTGGAGTTAAATGATTTTCCAAAGTTTACTCACGAGAAGTTAGGAGGCTAGAACACAAGGCTGAGTTAGCAGCCTTTTGTTTTCTTCCACTATACCCGCTGACTTTAAAATATATTGATGGCTTCCCACACTGCTACCATGGATTTGTGTCTCAAATCCGTTTGTTCTCAACAAAGAGCCAGAAGACACCAAGAAGCTGGACCAAGTTTTATTTTTCATTAAGTGGAGTTATGAGAATAAACAAGAAATATTGCTAACATAAAATACAATGTCCCTTTCTGCTCAGGAATGAGTTAGAAATCCAAGGAAAAACCAAACCAAGCCACAACTAATAACTAGATGTTTTTCTGGCTGAAGTAACAATACAAGGATTACTTACTATTGATGCTCTAGTCATTGGGTCAAGGAAAAGCTTGGCAAACTCTTGGATCTTTTATTGGAACAGTAATTATCCAATACCAGAGACAGATCTCATTTGTTTGTAAGACAAACTACTTGAGTTACTTTATCATGAGCCTATAAGGATCTTTGAAGTGTAATCTTAATATAATTGTGAAAGGAAGATGTAATTTGAGGATCTCCATTATGTTGTAGAGTTTCCTTCTACATTACTTAAAGTATTTTATGAACGGTAAGCAAGTTATTTAATAAAATTAACGAAATCCAGTCGCTAGTTTTTCTTTGGCAAATTACCTTATCAAATTAAAAAAAATCTTTGGACATAGATTAAACTGATAAAAAGTATTTTGAACAGGAAAACTGAGAACTCCCTTTGTAAATATCAGAAATGAAGTATAATTTTTGGATGGGATGAGGATAATTTTGGATGGGATATATTTTAGGTCTAATTCGGACTTTACAAGGTTTTTACTTAACCTCTTCAATCTAATGTCTTCATTTTCTTTCTTTCATTCTAAAATTCCTGCTTTCCAACATTACTGACATTGTCCCTCATTAATTTTCCCATAATACTTACATCTTCATGAGGGTCTCAACTGTATCTGTATTATATCTGATTTTATAAAAGCCACTGGCACAATTCTGATCTTCAAAAATAAGAAAAGCATTCCCAGATGTTTAGGAATAAGGATAATGTTTGGGGTTTGGACCCAGGACATCTATGTGGGAGTCCCAGGTCTACCACTAGCTCACTGACTGAGTAGCTTGGACGAGTCACTTCACTTTCCTGAACATCAGTGCTTTCACCTGCAGAGTCATACCAACTGCACACATTAGTGTGGGTTAAATAAAATCTCTGAGGTAATAAAATCAGTTCCACTAATGTGGATGCTTAGTAACTGTTGGTGAGAAGATGTGTTTGCCCAGAAATCTTTCTGCAAACTATTTTTTTGAAAAATAAATGACTTAACTCTAAGCTTTACATAAGTAACTTGGTTTAAAGCTTCATGAAAGTGGACACTGTTTCTTTATGTTCACCCTGGAAATTGCAGGCTGTACCACACTAGTTGGTGTAAACTAGGATCCTGAAGTCATAGCTGTTGAATACAAAGAAATATTAATGATTCAGCCAATCAGTAAATCAATCAGTAGGTATCCATTGAATGCTTACAATGCGTGTGTGAAGCAGATGGGAAATCTATGGCTGCTTTATTACTCTTTTGTAAGCTCTATGAAAACAGCGACTTGATCCAAATGGCTCAGCTATATCGCTGTAGTTCTATAGTAGCTGAAATAGTTGCTGGTCTAATATAAATGACTGACAAATGTGGGCAGAGTGAATGAGTGTTTCTACTAAGTGTATATAGTAGTAGTGGGGAGAGAGTGGATGCACACTAAACTTTGAAAACCACTAATTTCTTATCTGTGGGCAGAATGGAGATTCAGACATGGGCAAAGCTTTCAGAGGAGAAGGGCTTTATAGAGGAGGTGAGAACCAGCTACGATGATAGCATGGGTAGGCTTTTTGGACGTGGAAAAGAATCATAATGGCCTCTTAGAGAGGGACAGCAGGTGCACACAGAGACATGGATGCAAGATGGTGGGGAAGGAGAGAGGTGTACAGAGACAGGGCCACTCTACAGCATTCCCTGGAGGGGCTTTTTTTGTCACCGATGAGGATCTTACTCTATTCTGTCATGGATTGATAGATGGGATGAGCCATTTAGATTCTCTCAATCTCAGCAGTTCTGTGATGTCCTAGCAGTGGCACTCATCACAGAGGGCCCTGGATATGACAGTGTCTCTAAGATTTTTGAAACATGAAAATTGCCATTTCAAACCCTTAAATTGTTTTCTGTCTCACAGACTTAAATTTGCATTTATCATTGTAGCAGTGTCTCTTTTTCTAGGGAGATCACTTCACGGGGCTCTTAGATACCAGAACTTTACACCTCACCCAAGTTCCTGGAGAAAATGAAAATCTTGACCTACTTGCACGTAGGTGATTTAGGCAGATAGCAGGTTCTACAAAGACATGTAGCTGGTCATTCTGTAACTTTGGGGGAAAATTACATTTTCATTACGTATATGTCAATTTCTGTTAGAGTTATGAACGTTCTTCTTTGGACATGTATGGGCAGCCATCTGGAATATTGTAGCAGGGGCATGCAGGCACAGGCCTAAATGATTATACTGAAATAGTGGGAGAAAAACTTTAATACCTTAAATACTGGGTTTGGCATGGTTCAAGATAGATATAGGCTTCTGAGATGCAAAATGTGACATTATTTAACATCAAATAAAGTACTGAGGCTGTATAATGTTTTAATCGCTGGGAGGAATTGGCTTTCCCTGGAAGACGTGGACACTACTATTGTTATCTCCCTGAAAGGAGGCTGAATGTATGACAAGAACCAGTGGGAATTCTGAAGGTGACCCTAAGCTCCATGAGGAAAGGCATTTGGCCGGAGTGAAGGAAAAAATGTCTTTCCGGTCCTTACTAGACATGCTCAGGTCCCTGTCTGTGAAGGGAGGTGAGCTGTCCTGTTCCATCCCCTCCTGGTAGCCTGGAACTGAGCAGGGCTGGACACAAGCTGGGCTGGGCAGGTGCTCCATCTTGACTAGTGCAATTGGTTGTCACCATGCACTGTAATTAACATCATGGTCTCTGAAATCAGAAGGCATGAATTCAATCTGATCTGATCCTTTGATCAGATAGTTGGGCAAGTTACTTTACCTCTCTGTGCTTCAATTTCTGCATGTATAAAATCGGGATAATAATAAAAGCATCTGTCTATACAATAATGGCCATTGAGGTAATACATGTAAGTCTTCCTTACTGTGATCTATTCATTTTTCTTTGTTACAGCACATGTCATCTTACAATATCAAATGTATTATGCTTGTTTTTTAGTGTATCTTTCTCTCTAGGGGAATGCAAATTTCACAAGTGCAGGAATTTTTGTCTAGCACTTAATAGAGGGGTTTTTAAAAGTAGATACTTAATAAATGTTTTTTGACTGAATAAAGCACTTAAAAGCATGCTCAAGGAATGTAAGCATCCTTACATGAAGATGTATAAGATGACAGCTTTATTCCTTCTTCTTTTTTATTACCCACAGTGTCCAGTAGAATCTTGTTGTACATTCTAACCTGGCCTCTGGTGTGTGCAGGGCAATTTGGAGCAGCCCATTTCATGGCTGAGACACGATGTCCCTGGTGCCTCACTGTGGCACTGTCCTGCCTGCACCATGGGAGAATCATCAGAAGTCACAGGAACCCCATTAATAGAATTTGGTTCTGGTTTACAAGCCAGCAGAGTCCAGTCATTGGTCTCCTATAAGATAAGAGAGGAAAAAGAAAGAAAAAATAAAGCAAATACTTTATTTTCTGCAGCCTGGTTGTAGACTTTATCCCAATAGCATTATGAAGAGATAAAATCTACAATGATTTATTGTCTATTGGTGACAGGCATTTTTGTTTCACTTTTGGGATAACAAGATAGTAAAATAATCATATTACTAACAATAAAAGCGTAGTTGGTATTTACTGAGTACTCTTCTAAGCCCATTGCATGCATTATTTCATTTAATCAAAAAAGTTGAAATTAGGGAGGGATGCTGTGGCCATTTTCAGACGAAGATACTGAGGCTCAAGGAGGTGCAGTGATGTGGTCAGTGCTGTTCAGAGGCAGCTGCAGGGCAAGGAACCACACCATGTGTGTCTGCAGGTCGTAAACTATAATTTATAACTAAATCTGCGTGTGGTTCCAGCTTTTGAAGGTGGGTGACTGATGGGGCAAAGGCATTGTATTAGTCTGTTCTCATGCTGCTAATAAAGACATACCTGAGACTAGGTAATTTATAAAGGCAAGAGGTTTAATGGACTCACAGTTCCACATGGCTGGGGCGGCCTCACAATCATGGTGGATGGCAAAGGAGGAACAAAGGCACATCTTGCATGGTGGCAGGCAAGAGATCTTGTGCAGGGGAACTGCCCTTTATGAAACCATCAGATCTTGTGAGACTTATTCACTATCACAAGAACAGTACGGGAAAGACCTGCCCCCATGATTCAATTACTTCCCACCGGGTCCCTCTCACAACATGTGGGACTATGGGAGCTACAATTCAAGGTGAGATTTGGGTGAGAACACAGTCAAACCATATCAGGCAGGTAGATTAATATTCACAGAACACTGCTTCACGAGGTAGGTAAGGTGCTGCGAATGGTGATAACTGAACATGTCTAGAAACCAAGGGAGTCTGTGGGAGCAGTGACATTTCCGAGACAGCAGGAGGGAAGTGGCAGGATGTTATGGGCCCAGTGTGTGTGGCACACAGGCAAGGCAAGGAAAGCCCACAGGGAACAATAGCCTGTGCAGGGAGAGAGATGTGAAGGATGCTGCTGCTTCCAGGGGACCTAGGCAAATTGTCTGGCTCAGATTTTAATGTTGAAATCAACAACTGGCCTTTATTTAAGTCTGAGGCGCCTATGGTTGTGTGCATAGAAATCACCTTTGAAGCCACTGGAGAAAAAAAGCAGCGTACTGGCGTTCATTAGATTTCAGACAGAGCTCAGGAGTTTGCATGTTAGCATGCAGTCCAAGAGCTTCTGATGATGTCTTGGGGATCACACTTGGAGGAAAGTGGCTATTTATGATGGAAACCCATTGACAGCTTTATAGAAGTGATACACTAAAGAATGTGGGTACATCCATGCTTTACAAAAGCCCTCTCATGAGGCTTTAAGGCTGACCTAAAAGGGAAGAACTAAGGCAGGGAAGCCTTTAGAAGGCTGACCCAATAGTACAGCTCAGCCAGAACTGGGCTAGGGAGGCACAGGCTTTCACGGAAGCAGGTTCCAAGCCATGGGCAGCTTCCATTGTCTGGGATTCTTCATTCACTAGAGTCATGACCCACTGGCTGGAGCAATGGTAGCATGAAGATCAGCACCTGCTGGGAGAAAAACTCTCCATCAACAACAGGAAAGAAACCTACCTTGGTACAAAACAAGCCTGATGTGCAAGCAGAGTATTGGTTTGAAATATTTTGAGAAGTGGAGTTGTTCAGCTTCTATGACATCTTGGCTTTTACATTACAGTTTGGAGTATCTTGTAGCCATAGGTATCCTTGATGAATAGAGCAGTTGCATCACCATTTAAAGGGATGAAGTGGGTTGTATTCTTTTACTCATCACTTATAAGCAACCTACTATGGTAGGTAGGACCAGTGGCAAAGGCACAAATGAGCTGGCCACAGGATGCTCTTTGGGGTAAGAGTGACAGAATACGGTAACACAGTGAGTGATGCAACCAGGTTCCAGGTGAGTTCTAGGGAAAAGCCTACAAGCATTCAGAGGTAGGACCAATGACTTATAGGTGGGATAATCCAAGAGGCAGTAGGATTTGGAAGAGCAAGAGGATTGTGCATACAGAGAGTACATGGGGAAGAGAAATAGCCTGTGGTAATGACTAGAGAAAGCCAATTGGGGGTTGAGAACAGAGGACATAGGAGCTCATATAAACTGAAGTTTAGAGTTCATACATGGATATAAGGATTGGAAACAACAACCAATAAAGCAAACTACATTTACTGAGCATTTGTCATGTACTAGGAATACTGTAAGTGCCTTGAATATTTTGACTCTAAACGTTGCAGCAACCCTATAGGGTAGCTCCCTGTCCTGCCAGACAGAAAGGCCTTGACTATCAGGCTAATGAGCTGAAATTTATTCCTCTGGCCATAAGTGATCAAACTGTGATCTCACAGTGCTCTGCACTGCCCCAGTGTTTTGTGAAGATGCCCCAGAGGGGCGCTGCGGGGTGAGACAGGGAATGCAGAGGGCAAAAACCCCTCAACGAAAGTCTAAACTAAAGATAATCTGCTCTCATCTGTTTTATTATCTAGGCTTTTAATTATTACTTTCTTAATTTTTCTTAAGTCTAGAAATTATTTGGAGTAGTGAAGTGTCATGATAAAATAGAATATGTAAACATAAGACTAATCTGGGAGTTTGTGTAGGATTACATAAAGAGGAAATCTTATATTGGTTAAATAGTCCAGACAAGAGATAATGGAGCCAAGTGCAGGGGCAGTGACAGCAGCTAAGGGTGGGGACAATGAAAAGGTATGGATGGATCCTAGAGCTAAGGAATAGGTGGGCTTCAGCTGACTTGGGAACTGAGCGGGGAGCGCACAGGAGCAGGGAGGTGGACAGGATGGTTCTAATGTGAGCAGAGCAAGCCGGCCTATGAGATGAGGGGGCGGAGCTCAGGTCTGGCTGTAACCAGGTTTTATCTTGTCATACTTGCCATCTTCTCTGTGCAGAGAAGCCAGCTTTCCCACTGGGAAGGACTCTGAAGTCACTCTACACCCAGCACGGCATCTCCAATGAAGTAAGACCTTGATGAATCTGTACTGATCTAATTTGACTATCCCCATGACATCATCTCAAGTTCAAGTTTTAGACAAGGTGGAGACAGAATGTGCTTTTGCTTTGACTTTAAATAGATGAAGGGAATGACACAAGCTTTCAGACAGCTCTTGGGGCATAAATTCCTCAGGCAGAATGATGCAGCAGAGAAAGCAATGGTTTTTGTAGTGAGAATGACCCAGGTTCTAATCTTGCCTTGTCTATTTCTACACTTGCCTCCTTGGAAAATGTTAACTGTTCAGCGTCTGTTTTTGCATTTGTACAATGAGAGAAATAATATCCGTCTTTCTGAAATGCTGTGATCATACATTGTCATAATTTATGTAATGCTCCAGCATGCTGTTTATTTAATAAGAGTTATGCAAATGTTAGCAAGTCTAACCCCTAGACCATGTAAAAGAAATAATTCCCTCTTAAACCCCTATCTGTATCTGATGTCCTACAGCTTAATATCTTTAAGATGTTTTGTGCATATCAAAGGCTATTAGGTAAATTAATGATAACATCCATGATATTGTCTAATGTGGATGTGAAAGTGATTAAATCAACTAGGCTAGGCTGCGAGTGAGGGTTGAATTCAGCATAGTGGTGGGAAAAGGTAAAACCATTCCATTAGAAATGAGAGACCTCCACGAAGGACAGGACTTTTTTTGTAGGTGTCATGGGGAAGGTCAGAAAGCAACAGAGAGCTGAAGTCACTTCACAAAGCATTTTGTCTTTTACTTCATATGTGTTTAGAATCATTAATACCTTTCAGAGGTGATTATTTTCCTTTGCTTTTGTTTTTCTGGAAGGGAAATATATACATATATGGCTTGATTTTCTAAAAAAAAGAAATCCAGGTTCTTGATTTGAAAATAGTAATTGTGAAGCACTTGGAGGTGAAGTCAAATACCAAGGATTTAATACCAATGCCATTTGTAATTTGCATAGTCTACAAAAATAATCAATCTTGCATTGTTTTAACTTCAATGAGTACACAGCAGTTGATGACTTTGCCTGGGATAATCCTTTTTAAATGTTATTTTCAATTCAAAAGTGCCTGCTGAATAATACTGAATTTCCCTAGTATAACAATGGCATGCTGCCCACGGAGGGCGGAGGGTAGCTCTGCTGTGGAGCTGAAAGGAATAATGTGGAGCAGGGAGCACCTGGGATAGCACCAATTGTTCCTTGTGAATGGCTGAGGAGGCAGGTATCTACTGAGAGGCTTACATTTTGGGTTTCTCCCGGCATGGTCAAGGATTGGCACCAACCCAGAGGCAAGACCAACATGTTTCTGTTGTGGTTTGATGAAGCTGGCTTTCATTGGCTTCCAAGATCCAGTTGTTACATATTCAGAATTTTGGGGAGCTAATTTTTGATGTGTTGGTTGTTTGAAACAGGCCATGTTGGGAGTATTTACACCATGAAGGAGGCAAACACTCTATACCACCCCTACTGGAGCTGGTTTGCTGGCATACCATTGCCAGTGGCACTTGGAATGGTTTTATCTTTCCTACCACTAAGTTGTAGTCAAAGGTGCCTTATGCCATTACTTTGTCTAAAATCCAAATCTAAGATTCTATCATGGCTTAATCCAGTTGATTTGGTAAACATTTTGAGTCCCTAATCAGTTCCAGGCATTATATATCAAGCTATACAATCTTTATCTTTTTAAAGCCCTGTAATAGCCCTATGCAGTAGACTTTGTTATTCAAAATTTACAGGTGAGGAAACTGTGTCTGCAACAGCTTAAGAAACTTGCCCATGGCTTCATGGGCCACACGTGGCTGAGGAAGAACTGAAACCCATTTCTGCTTAAGCACATACCCTCCAGGAACAGAGATAATCTTGAGGAGTGTTTGTTTTCGGTGAGATGTCTCTGAATGAGCAAAGGAGTCCAGGAGCACTCTGAACTTGCACATTCCTGAACTTTAAATTTCTCATGACACTTGAAAACAGAAAAGAAACAGCCCTTCTTCCTTCAGCATCTCACTTAGGGGCAATGAAACCCGCAGCATCAGAGTCTGCTTCCCTAAGAAGTGCAGCTAGATTCTGCAATGGCCATTTTGATGAGTTATTTCTACATTTTGACAGATTTTCTCAGAATATGATCTACCTCTGAAGAGCAATAACATCCCAGATGGCATCTTCAATGAGGTATTTGAATGGCTGTTAATTCCGAATCAATATGATTACTGAAAGTGAGTTGTGTGTTTGTAGAGTGCATCTGTGGGTGTTCCCAACAGCAAGCTTGCACAATTTAGAGAGGGGAGATTCAGGGATTCTTTGAGAAAGCAGCTGCAGGGTGGAAAAACAGCAGGATGGAAAGGGTAGAATGGCAAACGTGGCTTATTTTGTCCTGCCTGGTACCCACTTAATCCCAATGGAGAAACTGAGGAACCATTATTTATTCATTCATCATTTGCTTATTCTATTTTTAAAATTTTTTGTCCAACACATATTTTTGAGTATGAATGGCACGATGTCATGTGCTGAAGATAGTTTTGAAAAAAAATTATGGGTGATCCTTGCCCTTAGGGAGTTGCCAGATGGGGAAGACAGTTCTCAAACTCATTATTACACACATAGTTATTTAATTTCAATTGTAATGCGTTCTCCTATAGAGAAACATGAGTTGCAACAAGAGCAAATAACAAGGGATCCCACCTAGACCCAGGTGATCAGGTAGGTCTTCCTTGAGAAAATGATATTTAGCTGTGATTTGAAAGAGGAGGAGTTGAGCAGATGAAGAGAGAAAAGTAAACAGCTCCAATAAGAGGAGAGCATGGCTGGGGTCATGACTGTAACCCTAGCACTTTGGGAGGTGGAGATGGGAGGATTGCTTGAGTCCAGGAGTTTGAGACCAGCCTGAGCAACATAGTGAGACCCCGTTTCTACAAAAAATTATTTTAAAAATAGTGGGGCATGCTGGCACACACCTCTAGTCCCAGCTACTTGGGAGGCTGTGGTGGGAGGATCGCTTGAGCCTGGAGGTCTCGAGGCTGAGGCTGCAGTAAGCCATGGTCACACCATTGCATTCCACCCCGAGCAACAGAGTGAGACCCTGTCTCAGTGAATGAATAAATGAAGTAAATGGGATGTGCCAGAAAGACCTAGGAATGTTCAGGAAGCGGGGAGATCTGATGTGGCTGGTGTGTAACAAGGGAAGAAGATTAAGTAGGGAGAAGAAGCCAGAATAATAGGCAGGGGTCAGTCCTGCAATACCTGGCAGATATTTTCTGATGGGATGTTTATCTAAAGTTCAAACAATTAGGAGCTACATGCTAAGGGTTTTTCTTTTAAAATATATTTTGGGATACTGGGGACTTTAAAGAGAAACAGGAAAGAAATATGTGAAGACCCTGGATTCTTGAACTCACATCAGCCACCGAGTCCTAATCATTCCTTAATGTCTCTACAGCACGCTCCCACTTTGCCATGCCAAAACATTCTAAAAGAGAGTGATTCCCCAAAATGTAGGCACTGCCCAACAATAGGGGGATATAACATTTTGGGAATAGAACTTTCAACGGTTTGTCAATACTTGATTTCTTTTTTTCTCTAAGCTACATGACATGTAGAAGCTCATGTTAATTGCCTTCTACAATTGCCCCCTACCTAGTTTCTATTACGTGTTTTGGGGGATTAGTTATGGAACTTTTTAGTAAAGAGACCTAAAACTTCCTTCTTCCTTATGTAGCCTCCATTTAAAAGATTTCAACTACAGTTATTATTTTAGGCGATAAAGAGACTCTGATCATGGAGGGAGACATTGTGAATCTTCACAGTCCACACAATGACAATGCATGCATTTATTCAACAGTCCTGTACTAGTGCCATGTATGCCCCAGGATCTGTGCCAGCCTTGAGGATCTAAAGATGAAAAGAATATTCCTTGTCCTTAGTGAGATGCAATGACATAAATGCAATGATAATGGGAAATACTGAGGTCCTGGGGGAGCAGCGAGCTTGTCCTTAGTGAGATGCAATGACATAAATGCAATGATAATGGGAAATACTGAGGTCCTGGGGGAGCAGCGAGCAGGAAGTCAGTAATTCAGCCTAGGAGACCTTCTGGATGAACTGATAACTGAGTTGAAGCTAAATTCATGAGCAGGAGTTGAACATGGAAAAAGTGGCCAGAGATTGGGGAAGGAGACCACATCAACCATATGCAAAAGAGTGGAAGCAATAGACCTCTGGTGTCCAGATTTCTATTGAAGCAGCCAATCAAATGCTATGAATCTTTATATTTGTCTTTCTCCCAAAAGTGTCAGTTTCAGAAGAGCACAACATTTCATCATGGTTGTACCTCAAGGCAGTGTGTCATGACAGAAAGAAGGCAATTTGTAGATCATACAAAATTTGATTTGATTCCCACCCCCTTCCCTAGCTGTGTGACCTTGGACAAAGCACTTAATCTTTAACTTTTAGAGCTTGAGTTTCCTTATCTGTGAAATTGAGCAATAGGGTTTGTGAGTGTTTTGTTATTTGAGCTGCTCTAGGCAAGGTACCTACCACTAGAAGACACTCAATGGATGTTTCTTTTGCTGATTCATTATTTAGTTGATATTTATGTTCTCCTATTTTTCTTTCATGTTTTTCATTATGTAACCACTAGTCTTAGGTTGAAGACAATCTTTTAAGTGATTTGAGCATCAGAACCAACCTTCAGGCAGTTGCTTCACCTGTAAAGGGAAAAGCTCTGGGTGTCTTTCCACCTTTGAAACTTGAAGACTCTGATTCATTTTTTTTAATTATTTATTATTATTATTATTATTATTTGAGACAAAGTTTTGCTCTTGTCGCCCAGGCTGGAGTGCAATGGCAGGATCTTGGCTCACTGCAACCTCTGTCTCCTGGGTTCAAGTGATTCTCCTACCTCAGCCTCCCAAGTAGCTGGGATTACAGGCACGTGCCAACACGCCTGGCTACTTTTTGTATTTTTAGTGGAGACAGGGTTTCACCATGTTGGCCAGTCTGGTCTTGAACTCCTGACCTCAGGTGATCCAACTACCTCGGCCTCCCAAAGTATCGGGATTACCGGCATGAGCCACTGCACCCGGCCAAAGATTCTGATTCAAAGGCAATTCTAGTTAGTGAAACCACCGACTGCTTCTTCCAGCAGAGGCGTGAATGTGGTCAGAGGACAATAGAGATGCATCCATCAAATTACTATTAACTTTTCATTGGAGTTTTCTATGAAACATGGGTTATCTCCACTTTTCCCTATACCATTTAAATTTCTATTTTCAAAAGAAATGGAAATTTTTAAAATTATCTTTCTAATTATTGGTTACTGACAGTAATTGTCTGCAGAAAACATTTGTAAGTCACCCCTTTTAACTGGTTTTGAAAACTGATTGGGGATGTGTTTTATAAACTTGAATTCTAGCCCTTGAATCCATAACACAACTTATTTCATTGTATCTTATAAATTTTAAGGTGTGACATTATTATATGTACAACTAAAAAAGAAAATTGTTGCCAATTAAACTATGACATAATGATTTCTTATCATTTTGAGTTTTTAGAACTCACTAGACTTATTTAGACATCAATTTGACTTTAGACTTATTCAGACATCAATTTTGTCATCTATAATTCATGCATTAGTTTTAAAAATGAAATAAATTGGCTAAAGTATTAATGCAACTTCTTCATCTTCAGAGTTGAAACTTTCAGTGTTCACTTTTCAACTCAGAGCTGTTGATAACTGGTTTTTCCCATACCAAGACCACTAGTTAAATGGCATCTCTCAAGACAGTGTCCCATTATTGCAATGGGGATTTTTGCCCCCGACCAAGCAACTAATCATTCTGCAACTCTCATGCATATATACAGGTGATGACAACTACATTAAGGTTTCTGTCTGCCAAGTCAATAGCATTCTGATTTCAAAAATGCTAAAATGTGAAAGGAAAAATAAATGATGTCAGATATGTCTGAGTATTGATAAAACACATTAAAATATGGTGTAGAATGCACCCAAGATTCATCAACTGTTCTGGGGCTTCTTTTGATCCCTAGAAACCTGGATAATTTTACAGTGATGATCTTGGAGCCCCACTTTCAACTTCAGGATCAATATTTCACTTTCTGAAGTTAGAAAAGCTCCATGGCTGTTATTTTATTATTCCTGTTAAAATTCCATTCTGGATCCCAAACTCAACAGCATCACTTAATGCTGATCAAATTGTACCTCGGTGACATTCCAGTGCTATATGACTCTTCTGAAAAAATGGGAACATTCACTTGGCAATAACAGTAACTGCAAGAGTCCATACAATATGAAGGAAAACTTTTTCCCTCTTTGATTTTATATTTTATCTCATCCATTTCCCCTTCTATTTCACTTTGAAAATTGCTGCACAAATCTCTGGCGGAACTCTGCCTGTTAGAAAGGCTTTTTACTTACTTTCAGCTCCTACCATTTGTACTTCCCGTTATGCACCTGACAGGCCAGGTAACTGAAATTACCTGCAGAGGTGGGCCTCTGGGAACAGCATGAGCCTCATGTGGTGACCCCTAAAACTATAACAGCTGTATCCTATGTCTCTCTGGTGAGCTATCCATAGGTTTCTTACTAACAAGCTACCTATATGTGTTATAGCTTACTCTTCTATTCTTCCATATATTCCACAAATAGTCATGGACCAAATTCTACACAGTTACCTGGAATACAATGACATCAAGGAAATATCCCTGACTTCTAAAAGTTCAGAATCTAGCAATAGGACATTGGAGATAATCAAAGATGTCAAAACAGTATTTTAAGTACAAGAATCAAGGTGCCTACGATATTTTGAGATTAGTGAAGGGGGACTGAGCCAGTCAAATCAAAATGGTGTTGGGGGCAGGGAAGCAGATCAGTCTTCAGAGGGTAAAAGTAACATCAAAGTCACAGATTACTCCATAAGTTCAAATATGAGATTGATGAATTTTGGTGAAGTTGAACACAGCTTTAATTTTGCTTGACTGGTAAACTAGGACTTTGGACCAAGTCAGAATTCTCAACATTGCTATTGTGTGTTCTTAAGGCTTCCCAGGGTTCCTTAAGCCTCATAAAGATGACTAAATATATTTATGCCTGTTAATTTGACTGTATGTTCCATGTATCAGAAAGTTCAACATTAAATGATTGAAAATATAGGAGAATTTTTAGAGCAAATAACTAGAAAGTTCAGAGGTTTATGAGCTTCAGGTTAAGTTTGATCCAGCAGTTTAAACAATTCACCAAACACATTTTTTACTCCCATGTCTCTGCTCTGCCTTTGTGGTTTTAGTTTGAAATTAATGTTGGCTCATCCGGATTGCAAAATATTTTCTGAGTTCTTGAAGCCACACATTTCTTCTCTCCACAAACAAAAGACTAAATGTCCCCCCTACCAAGAAACAGAATTTCAAGTCTCATGTGAATTATCCCAGGTCATAAGTTTGCCAGGAAAACAATTATTGTTGTTTATCATTTACCACTGTCTGGTAAATGGGCTGTGCTTGTGTAGTGTACCAGTAGGGACCAACCCCTGGAGCTCAGAGTGAGTGAGCCTGTGGGCTTCCAGGAATTGGTGAATGCTTGATGAAAAAATGGGGCACTGTTAGGAAGAGAAAGGAGGGATATGTCTGCTGACTGAGAACTATAGATGTCCACAACAGTGGTCTTGACTAAGCAGTCTCTTCAAGTCAAGCAAGCTGCTTTGTTTATGTAGGGCGTGTCAACAAAGAAAATTGTTAATAGACTTAGGCGGTTTTTTGAGTAAATTGGGGTTTCACTTCAAGTCACCTTTTCTGGAGCATTCCAGATAAACTCATTCTCAATCTGTGTGATGCTCCTAAGACTACCGAGTAGTCATAGTACCAACTCTAGGAGAATCCTGTGCCAGAAATGACCCCTTCTCACACTATAAAAATCTTTCCCAATTTCAGAGGGAGTTGCAGGCCAGATCTTCCCAAGCCACCTTCCCTGAGCACCTATGTCCACTGGGGTCACTTTTCTCCTGTGAGTTCCTTCTGTCCACATCACTATCTTGGATCATCATAGCCCAGACCACTTGCGGCTGTCACTCTGGCATGTGTAGGTAAACAACCACAGATCAGAGCTTGCAGGAACCTCAGGGACTTTGCAAATGAGAGAACCGCCCCTCAGTGAGGTTTAGCAAACAGGGTCAAGGTCTTGTAGATAGTCAGAAGTGGAGCATAGGCTAGAATCAAAATCCTTGAGTTACGTTCCTACTTTTCTTCCACTTTATCACATGATGCACTTTTCAGAATATTCTGTTGTCTTCCACATTTAGCTACATTAAATGCTAAGAAATAGCCTTATACCTCATTTTGCCTTCCAGGATGCATGTTATAATTTCAACACATAGTATGTACTCATCAAATATTCATTGAAACTAGCTTGAGATTGTGGAAAGCACACTGGATTCCTCTCCAAGAAGTTGGAGATGTATTGATTGTACGATCTCCCTCCATGATGTCTCTGTTTATATATTGCTCTGACAATGCTCTCCTCGCAGAATTATACTGGAGATTAAATAAAATAACGGGGTAGATGCCCACTGGGATGTCTGGCACACATTGGTAACTCAATATATGTAAAGGGGGAAGAAAAGATATCATGCCACATGTGTGCAATCTTCTGGAGGTGAGGGGCGCCCTACTTCATTGGGTGAAGTGACCTCACTGAAGACATCTGTCAAGACTTTTGTGTTGAATGCATTATAGACTCACAAGAAGTTGCAAAAATAGTACAGAGAGATACCATATATACATCACCTAGTTTCCCTCTTTGGTGGCATCTTACATAACTATTGTGGATGATACAAACCAGGAAATTGATATTGGTCCAATATAATTACCAGTCTACAGATTATCTTTGACATCACCAGTTATTGCAAGTACTCATTTTTGTCTCTGTAATGATTGCATTTTATTTTTATTTATTTATTTATTTGTTTATTTTGAGACGGACTCTTGCTCTGTCGCCCAGGCCGGACTGCAGTGGTGCTATCTTGGCTATCTGAGAGTTTTAAGTGTAGCCATTTGTAGAGCATGTGAGAAGGAAAAAAGTCCAGAATTCAAGCTAAATTTTCCTTACAGGGCCAATGTCCTTGTTGGTTTTCTTCTTGTGTCCATTGTGGTGGAGGTGACCTTACTTCAAACGGTGGCATTTGGACAGGAGATAGACAAAGAGCAATCAATCCCAGCCTCCATGCAATCTGAGCAGTGTGCCATAGTCGGGAAATGAGCCAGCTGTTGAGAGTTGCTGATGGCATTCAGTATCATTTGTTTCATAATATGTCACTGGTGTCAGCTGACATTGGATTTGTATTTGAATTGTGATGAAAATATTAGGGTGGTACAGCAGAAAAATGCTTGGGCCTTGAGGTCAGACAAACTAGGATCTGAATCCTAACTCTCTCCCTTACTAGCTCGGTAACTATTGAGTGAATCACCTTCTTTGAGTTTCAGTATGCTCATCCGTGAAATGGGTATGCAAATGGCACCCTCCTGGGAGGGGGGAGGCTTTTGGCCCAATACCAGGCAAATGTAGGTGCTCAGTGATTGGGTAGTGCGATTCTATTTATCAATAACATTCTACAGTGACTTTCACATTCTACATGCCAATATTTACTTAAAAAAATTATAGACAGCCTGACAGGTTGCAAAAATGCTTACACATATATTTCTGATTTGCTCCTCTCCATAACCTTGTGAGACTCCCAGGTTGAATTGCCTGAAGTCACACAGGTAGCAAGTGGCTGGCCAGATCTAATCTCTGTCTAATGATTTCAAATTCCATGTTCTCCATACATACCCAGCCATCTTCCAGGTGCCAAGAGAGTTGTCAAGATTGCTCTCAGGAAGAGTGATGCAATAGCTCTGGATAGTTTAGGGGTAAAGGAAAGAAAGCTTTCAAGTATATAACACAGCCAAATCTGGAGTGTGAGTTTGTCTTCTTCAGGGAGGCACCCAGGAGTGTTTGACAGTGATACTGAGTTTTGTTTTTGTTTATGTGTTTCCTGTGGCATAGAGAGGATCTTTCTGTCCCTTTCCCTGTTCTGTGCCAAGTCATCTGTTTGGTTGCCCAATAACTGAGGATATATGTTATGTTTCTGTTTTCTACTCTAAGCCAGAGTGTTAGGATGAAATGGTACCTAGATAACAGATCACTTTTTAGTTTCTTTTGAGAACCTGTTGTTCTGGGGTAACTAGCAAACAGCTTGGCAAATGTTGTTGGGCAGGGAAAAAACAGGGAACACACATAATTATTTCTCCTAGTTAGAGATCAGAAACTACTTATGTCCCTTTGGGAAGGGACTATAAAACATCTACAGCAAATACATCTTTGTATTTGCTGTTCTTTACCAAGGAAAATGTCTCTGTATCTCCTGGCACAGAAACACTGAGAAACAATAGTTGATCTATCTTCTTTATTAGCCTCCAACCTGCCCTATCTTCACTCATAAAAGTGTGGTCTATGCCCCATGGAGCTGATTTGAATTGGACCCTGGTATGGAATGCACTCTGGTGTGAGGGATGGCCTCTGATGTGGGCTTGGGACAGGTGGGTTGAAGTGGAATCCTGAATCTTCTAGTGTCCATGTGAACATGGGCAGGCTTTTGTTATCCTTGAGGCTTCTTCATACTTTTATTTATGAAATATGAGTTCCAATATATTTTTAAACAGTGTTCGTGTGAGGATTCAATAAGACGATGGATGTTAAATGCCTAAAATAATTGTCTGGCATATAGTAGGTGCTCCGTAATTGCCTCCCTCAACCCTTGCTTCCTGTGATGTTTCTATTCATTTCCTACAGGCACGTAGTAAATATATATATATTTATTTATCTACAGCAGATACAGATATATATATATATAGAGAGAGAGAGAGAGAGAGAGTCTTTAAGAGCCGATGCAATCTTGCCTGATTATACCCACTTCGCCCATTTGGGTGCTTCTCCTGCCCTGGCCGCCTTGGCCATAGGGCTCAGACTCTGCCTACTGAGACCACAGATACCATGTTGGGAGGGCCCTTGGAGCCTCTGTCTGGTTCCTGTGCCCCAAGCACATGCCCCCACCTACCACAGGATGGATGAGAGCAATTCTCCAGCTAATTTGCCAGTTACATGGAAGATTGCTTCCCAAATCACAAGGCTGTTGAGATTAAACTGGTAATTACCTCATGCAGATTTCCCAAAGTGTTCACTTGTCTGCATCCAACACTGAGTGGCTGAGATTTTGAGTGGCCTCTGAGCCAGGTTTAAATTGTGGCTGATGTGGATAAACACCGGACTGCAGAGAAGTTATGGGACTCAGCGGCCGGGTGTGGGAAATGCAGTCAGGGATGAAGATCCTCTCTTTCTCTGGCTGAAACCCGTCACCTTTTCAAACCCAGCCCGATGGCCTCTCTGGCAAAGCCTTCCTGAATTCCCTTTCCCCAACCCAAGCTGGATGAATTGCTGTAGATCTGCAAATGGACAGCATCCACAGGAGCATCCATATCCTGTGACAGTTCTTGATGTATGTTTGAATTGTCTGCCTCCACCCACTGGGGATTGATTTGAGATCAAGTTTCATTATCCTCAGTGCCTGTCTCACTAACTGTCACATAGCAGATGGTCAAAGATATTTGGGAAGGAAGGAAAGGGGAAAGAAAAAGACCTCTATTAAATTCCCTGTAATTTCTCTCTTAAGAGCAGGCCATATTTTTCCTGCTTTTAAGAAGAATGTGATGCAAGAAACTGTACCACCTTTGAATCCTGCCTGCCTATGTGCCCTACACAGACTGCTCCCCACAACCCCCTATGAGGAAAGCTGCCTGACTCTTCCAGAGGGAGAGTGGAGCAGGAGCTTCACTTCCAACCGCCTTCTTGGGAACTCTCTCATGTATCTCAGAATTCGACTTGGCTGCGTGCAAAAGGGAAACATGACAACAATGGCTTAACCCAAGGTAGAACCTTATCTGGCTCCTTAGTAAAAGAAGTGTTAACATTGGCAGTGTAAGGTGGTCCTGGTGGCTCCTTTCCTTGGGTCTACAGAGACCCAGGGTCCTACCTTTTTGTTGCATCACATCTTCAAGGTCACTTTATGATCTGTGATTGTGACTGGCCCTGTAGTCCACAAGGACACATTTCAGGCTGAGAGAACGAGCAAAGGCAAGAGAGCAAGATGGGGGCATCCCCCAGCCAAGGTGGCTCCCTCTAAGCAGGAATTGATCTGTGCCATTTCCATGTACACCTCTTTGGACAGAATGTAAGCACGCAGCAATGCTTGGCTAAAAGGGAGGTTGAAAAATCTAGTGTTTTTTTTGTTTGTTTTTTGTTTTGTTTTGTTTTTTTATAAGGGAGCACAATGTTTTGAATTTTGCTCCCTTCCAAAATTTGTTATATTGAAGTCCTAAACCCCAACGTAAATGTATTAGGAAGTGAGACTTTTGAGAGCTTAGGTCATAAAGGGCAGAGCCTACTTGAATGAGATTAGTGCCCTTATAAAAAAGAGGCCCTAGAGAGCTCATTTGCCCCTTCCACTTTGTGGAGACACCGTGAGAAGGTGCTCTCTCCGTGAGGAAGCAGACGCTTACCAGACATGGAATCTGCTGGAGCCTTGATCTTGGACTTCTCAGCTTTCAGAAATGTGAGAGATAAGTTTCTGTTGTTTATAAGCTACCCAGTCTATGGTCTTTTGTTATGGCATCCAGAAGGGAATAAGACAGAAGGCAATGATTCCCTCTGACCCCAAATTGGAGTTCTGATATTAAGGAGTTCAGAGAGAACGGGCATTGAGATGACGACTAATAGACACTGCTTTCGGGAAAATAAATAGGAAAAAAAAATGAAAGTGAAAGGAGTTGGATTTCTCTCTTCTATGAAGACTTCAGCCCCCAAGTGCCATTTTTCCTGGTAACTACATTTCAGATATCTATCTCAGAAAGATAGAAAGAAAGGAGGGAAAGATGCTTCCCTCTCTGTTTCATGGAAGCAGCCTAAAGAAATGAAACAGCAGGAAAGAAGCAAATATGTATTAATTTCCTATTTGCCCCAGGCAGAGGCACGCATTTTATCTTATTTAATTCTCACAACATCCCCAGGAGGAAACTGTTACTACTTCCATTTTGTATTCAGAGACTTGAGTTCAGAGAGGTTAAGTGACTTGCCCAAGATTGCAGAGTTAGTAAGGGATGAGCTGGAAATCCAAACTAAATCCCATCAAAAGCTAGCTGCTGCTCTTTAATGCTAACTCTAGGCACAACAGTAGAAGAGGGAGGAAGATGCATGACAACATCTCTGATTCAAAGGACAAAATGCCCTTGAATTTTGGTTTCAGCATTTGGTGTAGAATATTAAATGTTCATAGTTCCTTTAATGTGCAAGCATTTGTCTGACAGACAACATTTTCTGCATACATGAATTTTGAAAATATTCTAAATCTCATCCAAGGCAGGCATTCCATTGATGGACGTCTGCTTTTAAAATAAAGCAAAACCCTGAACCCCTGAGACTCTGACTTGAACAGTGAGTAAATATTGAGAGTCTCCCATACGATATTCTTTTACGCAAGTTATCTTCAATAATTCTAATATTGCACCTAGGCCTATGAAGATAGTAGACATTATCTGTTTTCTTTTGCAATTGTGTAAGGAGACTGGGAGCTTAGGACTTTCCAGAAATCACAGGGCTCAAGAGATGATTAACCTTGTCATCTGACTTCAGAGTGGGTATTTTCTCCCTACATAGTCACTGAATCTTGGCTCTTATTCTTACACTTTGGTCCACACTTCCCTGGTTCTGGCTGGCTGGATGTTAGTGGTACCATTATCTCTTCTATGTAAGACACAATGTTTAGACCATCATCATTTGATTGAACTTCCTGGAATACAGGTCAAATTTTTCAAAGTTGTTTTTTTTTTTTTCTTTTTTTGATGGTGGCTCCCAGAACAGAGAATAATATGCTGGCTATGATGAGGATGAGATGGGATTTGCAAACCTTGCATTTGAAGATCCACATGCACCTTCTGCTGAGCTTCTTCTTCAGTTGACCTGTGGACTCAATTGAAAGATCCAAGTTAAATGCCCAGACTCTGTTCTCCTAGAGCTCAACCTCATGCGGTTGATATTGAACACTTCCAAGTGTACTCCTACCAGTGTGAACCATATTCTCTGCCCATGCCTCAAAAGTGTTGACACTACTTTTCAGGAGACAATATACAGACATGGAAGTAGTGTAAATATAGAGCTACCTATGCTGCATAGCTAACCATACCAAAACTTAGTGGCTTAAAATAGCAATGGTTATTCATTCTATTCTTGGATCTACCATTTGGGCAGGGCTCAAGAACAATAGTTTATCTGTGTTTCATTTGTCTTCAGCAGGACAGATTCGCTTAGGGAGTGGGAGATCCACTTTCAAAATAGTTCATTCACATGGCTGGCCAGTTGGTTCTGTTAGCTGAGAGCGTGGATGGGACTGTGGGTCAGGGCCATGGGCTCTGGTTTCTCTCAACATGAGTCTCTCCATGGGCTTTTGTGGCTTCTTCACAGCACGATGTCTGGGTACCAAGGGCAAGTGCCCCAGAGGAACTAGAGAGAAGCTGTGTGACCTTCCCTAACTTCACCTGAGAAACTTCATTGATCCACCTGTCACTAAGCTCAACCCACACTCAAGGGGCAGGGACATACACCCCATGTAATAATATGATGTGTATCAGAGAATTTATGACCATATTTTAAAACTATCCCACAGGCCAGGTGTCATGGCTCATGCTTGTAATTCCAGCAATTTGGGAGGTGGAGATGAGAGGACTGCTTGAGCCCAGGAGTTCAAGACCAGCCTGGACAACATAGTAAGGTCCTATCTCTAAAAATAAATAAATACAAAGTAAAATAAAAAAGAAGAAATAAAATTGCCCCACAGACGTACTTGAGAAGGTGGCCAGCTTTAATATGTACTTCAGTGCCACCTGGAGCAAACTACTTAACTACCCTAAACCCACCTTTCCCCTTTCTGTAGCAAGAAACTAGAATTTGTGGAAAGGTGTACTGTACTGCCTGCCCCTGTCCCTACTCAGAAATATAAGTTGGCTTCCTCCTGTCTGCTCAGTTTCTTGTTATTATTCAATTCATGTTATCTGAATAAGTCCATCTGAAAGAACCACTTCATCTTCTCCAGCTTCTTCCAAGTTTTTAATAAAACTTTCAAGCAGGTCACAGTGCTGGGGCACACCATGTGGGGCTGCTCTTTGCCTGACCCGCCAATCTCCATCAGGTGAAGTGACTCATTCCACTAGGAATCCTTGTTAACCTCCTAGAGTTCATGTGGTTTCCTTAATCTTTCTCTTCCAAATGTGTGGTACTAAAAAAAGTAATGATGAATGAATGAACAAATAAATGGAACCTACATGGAAAACTAAATCTCATACTAATTTTATGACAATGCATTCAAATCGTAATTTCTAGATGTGGGCTAAGAATTTATTTTCTTATTAGGGAACAAACTCGGGAACAAACATGACCTAGTAGATACTTACTCTAAGATTGGAAAGTTACGCCATTGTATTTAGGATCATTTGATATATATGCTTTTTATTACCAAACTGATTCTTCCTGTGTGTATGTTATTGTAATTAGGTGAGTTAAGGTGGGATAATTTTCCAGAGAAAAAGCTTCAAAAGAAAACTTTTCTTGAAAAATTGTGTTAGATTTTTTTTTTTTTCAGCAGACTTTAGTGCCAAGTCAACTTCACAACAGGCCACTTGTCTTACTCCAGTGAAAGTGATCACCAAGAACTCTCTCGATAAAATAATTGCAAAAAAAAAATCACTTTCTTTTGTCTGTTGATATCTATACATCATATCATTTGATTCCTGCAGTACTTAAAGTGGTTAGGAACTATTTTATATATTTGAATAAAACTGTTATTTATTGCTTTCTGTTGTGAAGGCATGAACCAGCAAAAAGATAAAAGCATCTTTCGAATTTAATGTCTCAATTAATTAATTTTTACTTATAAAATTGGAGGCTTTGCCAAGGCTTCTGGAAGCATTATAAAAGATTGATGTCATAAAGATAAGAATTTAACTGGGTCAAGCCCGACCATCAGATTATTCTTAATTAGGACTGAATCTCTCTATAATTTCTATAAAATTGGCTGAATAATGGATGACACACTGAATTACTAATGTAATTCAAGGGGGTATGTGATTTAAAAATGGGCTGCTCCTTTTTTCGCCTGTTTCATTGATGGTGCTCTCTGCCCTGATTCAGTCTGCAGGTTGTTTATTTTCCAAGTTCAGAAAAATGTCATCTTTAATTATAGATGGTGGCCAGGACACACCTCCCCCGTCATGCCTACTCTCAGTATTGAATGTAAAATATTGGCCTGGATAGAAAAACATGTGCTTGTGTCAGAGGAGGCATCATTTCCCAAAGGTCACATTTGAAACTTGCCGGGTGAGTCAGCCTGGAACTTGTGGGCTGTGTGCTGTGGTTTTCAAGAATCAGAAAGGTCAGTCCCTCTAGGCAACTCTAGATACTGCGGAGGAAGGTAGCTTTCATCAGGGAAAAGACAGAAAGCATGTTTGAGAGATTTAATGTACATTATGCCAAAACATCATAAATGACACTCACAAATGTAATGTTGAGAACACCTGCGTACCTGGGAATACATACTGCTTTATTCCATTTATATTGAGTTCAATAACAGGATAAACTAGGCTATGATGATAAATGTTAAAAACAGTGGTTAATTGGGGGGTTGATATTAACTGGGAAGAGGCATAAGGAAACTTTCTGGAGCCATGGAAATGATTTATGCCTTGATTTGACATGTACATAATTTGATATGTATATCTAAACATTAAGTTTCTGTAGCTTGATCTATGTGAATTTCACATCACTACAATGACATACACACAGAAAGAATCAGTTTGGTAATAAAAAGTATATATGTCAAATGATCCTAAATACAATGGCTCAACTTTCCAATCTTAGAGCAAGTATCTGCTAGGTCATGTTTGTTCCCTAGACTTCTGCATCAGACTCAGCTGGAGTATTTGTTAAAAATGCAGATTCCTGGACTAACTCTAGCCTAACTGACACAAAAGGGCTTTGAGAAATCTCCCTTTTCAGTAAACTTCCTATGTAATTCTCCTATCTCCTTATTAAAATGTATTTTGAAGGGGTGATCCATGAACCTAGCAACTCAGCATTTTCTGTTAGCACAGATGGGCTCATCAGAATTATTAAGGGGATACCAGGAAACCAAAATTCAGAACCAATATGCAAAGGAGTTATGGTATTTGCCATGAGTCTTTGTATTATCTTTTTTGATTTTCACAACTCTAATGTGAGACTTCATATTATCCCATATCCAAGAGGTGTTGGGGTTAAGCTGGATAAGTCAGGCACCCCCAAGTCACCGCCTGTAATGGAGGAGTCACCAAGATATGGATGACTCCATAGCCTAGACTTTTAGCTACTATACCTCTTTAAACAACCTTATGGTGTCCTGGTCAAAAAATTAAATATGAGCTATATTGAGAGAGTATGCTGAAGTGGAATCTGCCTGTGCAGTGGAATCAGACAGAGCAAGGTCGCCAACTCTGTAAGACTGGACAAGACCATGCTCCCTCTGTGCCTCATTTTTAATCTCTGAGAGGTGAACCTCCTAGCTCACAGGGATTGAACACCTTTATCTGAGTAAATAGCTGTCTTAACACACAACCCCTGCCTACAGAGCTCACAGCTCATCTTCAGCAGGATATACATTAGTAATTGGCATTTCAACTGGTATTTGTTGAGTACTACTGTGCCTGGTGCTCTGTGACTCACACCCATAGTGTTACACAGATGGGGTGCTGCAGTTAGGGTTTCCCACCAGGCTGTGGAAGCAGCACCAAGGATGATGTGGGCTGGGAAGGACCATGGCAAGAAAGGTTTCAGATTACAAAGGACCCATTCTGAGTCTTGCAGGAAGGGTAGGGTTAAGTTAGTTAAAGAGGAACAAAGATAGACACCGAGGTGGGAAAGGCAATGGAATAGACATTCATCAAGGAATTCCACAAGGGACAAGCTTCAGGCATGATTGGGTAAGTGCTGGATTTTAACCATAAGGAATGAATAGTAAATGTAAACGGGGAGGCTGAGACAGACTGGCGAGGGTCTTGAATGCCAAGTTACCAGGTTGGTCTTTCCCTGTATGTTATAGGGAAAGAATGAAGGTTACTGGGTAGGAGACCGAAAAGATGACAACAGATACTTAGGGATTATCAGTCTGAGGCCTGCACTAAGAATGAATTATTGGCCAGGCGCGGTGGCTCATGCCTGTAATCCCAGCACTTTGGGAGGCCGAGGTGGATGGATCACCTGAGGTCAGGAGTTTGTGACTAGCCTGACCCACATGGAGAAACCCCGCCTCTACTAAAAATATAAAATTAGCCAGGTGTGGTGGTGCATTCCTGTAATCCCAGCTACTCGGGAGGCTGAGGCAGGAGAATCACTTGAACCCGGGAGGCGGAGGTTGTGATGAGCTGAGATCGCGCCACTGCACTCCAGCCTGGGCGACAAGAGCAAAACTCCATATCAAAAAAAAGAAAAAAAAAAAGGATTATTAAGCCATTGCTCATGGACATTCTTATCTTTTCTTTGAATATACTGGCTGATCATCTAGTGGGATCTTCTCTCCCTTTATCCCTTCCTTCCTTCCTTTCTTCCTTCTACCTTCCTTCCTTCCCTTCCTCCCTCCCTCCTTTCCTCCTTTCCTCCTTCCCTCCTTCCCTCCTTCCCCCTTCCCTCCTTCCCTCCTTCCCTCCTTCCCTCCTTCCTTCCTTTCTTCCTTCATTTCTCTCCTTTCTATTTTCGTTTCTTTCTTTTTTCTTCCTAAGGAAGGGGTCTTGTTCTGTTGCCCAGTCTGGAGTGCAGTGGCGTGGCACATGCATAGCTCACTGCAGCCTCAAACTCAGTCCCCCTTTTTCTTAATCTATCTCTTTTCTTCTCAACTTCTGGGCTAGGCCATCTTTCAATAATATGGTTAGCCTAATCTTTTGAGAGCAAAAGTTTGTACTGCTTGAATAAATCTGACTTTACAGAAAGCACATTCAGCCATTCAACTGCGGATTAAATTGATGTATGCATATCCCATACAATTTGATTCCATACATTTCTATTTATATCACTTACTTATTAGTTTAGTTATTCATATGTTCATCTCCCCATAAAATCACAAATATCTCAAAGGAGCAATGGAAAACTTACTTTGATTTTTAGTTACCTAGGGCACATTTAATTTTATCAAGGCTTAGGTCAAATTTAGAATCTCTTACATTGCTGAATTGTAATGTTGCACCCAAAGAGTGTGACAGGCCACAGAGAGCTAGGGTAAAAGAGAGAGCATGTCTCAGAAAGAATTATCCCCCATGCGAAAGAAGTGACCTATGCAAAAATTTGTAATTGTAAAATTTGACCTTATGAGTCTCATAGCATAATGGCCACTGGGAACATGAACTGTTGCTTATGCCTGTCTCTGTCCAGATATCTTTCTTTTTTTCATTTTTTTTTCTAACTCTTAGTGAAATACATTTCAGCTTTGTCTGTACTAATTTTCTGTTCTTAAGTGCAATGGGCTTTTCTTCTGAGTGCAGTTTGACTTCAGCAGGCACACATTTCTACTTCTCTCTGTTTTCACATGAATCTCTTCATTACTGAAAATCACCTTTATAAACAACACAGAAAAAAACTACACAATGAAGCATGACCCAAATGTTTATTTCCCATTGCCACATTTCTCTAGGCTGAAGTAAGGATATCTGCAGCTCTTGTCCAAGCAGAACAGGCTTTGGAGCCCACTATGAGTCGCAAGGTTTGTAGCAAGAGAGTAAATAAGTATCTCTTGAATACACTGCTGGATACGCTACACCCACTTTTAATGTAATCGCCCTGTATCTTTTGGTTATTTCTATTTTAAAATGGAAGAGATGAAAATGAATGACAACCACAAAGGCAGCTGCAAGATCCGACAGATAAATGCAAATATCCAACAAGGTAGAGTGGAATGAAGCTACCATTACAGAAAAAAATATTAGTTTATTATAGAAAACTGAATATGGAAAATAGTAACAACTTTATTAATAACCTTAACCATTACCTCTAGGACACACCTGCCAGATGCCAACCAAGGAATCAAAGTCTGGGGCATGACAAGGGACAAAGCAGATAAACTCTCTACCCTGGTAGAGTTCACAGCCTAGGGGGAACCAATGCTGAGACATGTCTGTCAGTGAATTTTTAATTCTTAATGGTGCCTTTATGACAGCCCCAAAGGAAACCAGAGCTAGTGGCAACAAGCCTGGTTGCAAAAACTCTGTGAGTGGGTCCAGGGCAGGGTCCACTCCCTTTCTTTTCCTTGTTTTGCCTCAACCCAACTTTGACTTGTCTAGAGATCATATTAGTTCCCCATTCTTACACAGAAAATTTTACTTCTGGGTGGCTATTAGGCATCTATCCCTGTATATGCACTACCTTTGATGTTTGTTTTCTGCTCCTTTAAAAGTAACTCTTGCCAGTTTCTGGGTTCAATCTGAAGATGCTCAGTTTCACAGCTGGTGGGTAGCTAAGCTGGGATTCCTATTCATCCATGTTCATTCTGTTGCCTTCCCCAGGGCATGGAGCAGGAAGTAAATTTACACCTACACTTCTATCTCAGTTCCAGATACTTTACTAAAGATGTGGCTTTTTCCCATCCAAGTGTCCACCTCACTAGTTTTGTACTTGTATTTGTTTTAATAAATCAATCAATAAATAAAACTGAAAAGATCGCATTCATGGAAACATTTTTGCATCTTACAAAAGTAAGTGGCTTGAGTGAACTTGGTCCCAAGGGTTGGAAACGAGTAGATTCTCAACTACAATTTAGCCTTCCTGGAAGGGAAGTTTGGCTTTTGAGTCAGGAGAGTAATTTAGCTTTGGGAGTTTCCCAAAGTGCTTTATACCAACATTACAGCATTAGTCATTTCCATAAGATCTTCACATAGTACCTGCAAATCTTGCTGTGATATTTGAAATTGAAGGCTCAAGAGGTTTTACGTGGAAATAGGTGTTTATACTATCATGCATGCTCCTAGAGCTTCAATTAGTTGTTGCATTATATCAATATGGACTTTAGGAATAAAGGGAGCCACTTGTACAGCTGGACGGGAAGTTGGCAGATTTGTGAGGACAGGTTTGGGCTACAGTTCTTTGGGTAGAAATAATTACTTCGAGTATCAAAAAGATCATGATAGACTTTGATTGCAAAATGACCTTGGTTCAAATCTCTGCACTGAACATTACTAGCTGTGTGGTATTAGACAAACAACTGGATGTCTCCAAGTCTCACATGATATAAAATGCAGATAATAATGCAGACACTGATATTATAGGTTAATTTATTATAGTTAGAATAGAGAAACACATATTAAGGAAGTAATTACATATCCCAACTTTTTCAGGATTAATTCTGATGTCAGTACTAATCCCTCCTATCCTCAAATTCCTGTATCCCTAAACCTAGTACATTGGCTGGCTTACAGCAGGCATGGAAATATTGAGTGGGTGAGATCTTTTTCTTAAAAAAATTATTTTCAGAAACTTTTAGTATTTTCTCAATAAGTATTTTAGGTGAGCATGCAAAAAACATGTCAAAAGTGAACACTTGGTAAGGAATTAAGAGAGTTAATTTCAAAGCCCAGCTCAGGCATTTTGTGCGTAATTTAGGCTAAGACACCGGACCACATGGGTCTCAGTTTCATGAAAACAAAAATGATGGTGGTGGGAGGTATAGGATGTGAACAAGAGAAACCTTCAAGTTTTATTGGGTTTTACCTTTCAGTAATCAAAAGAACACAGCCCTCATCTATTTATTTCTTCTACAGGCTGATTCTCGGGAAATATATGGATCTAATAAAACAATATATATTTATATATATAGACAGAAATATAAAAATCCCCAACAGATGCACAATATGCTATTTTTCTTAAAGAATAAATTGGTACGTTGGCATAGCAGGGTGCTTTCTGTTCCTTTTATGAAAGAATGGTTTTAAGGAGCATAAGTATATCGTCTTTGTCAAACATGTATGTCTGCATTTTCATTTAAATGTAAATGCTGCTCTGAGTCTCAGGAAACACACACACTGGATTCACAGCCTTTGCAGAAAAATACCAGAAATAGTGAGCTTTGGAAATTGAAATTCCTTCTTAAATTAATTTTTATGTGTCTCAAGATCATCTTGATAATTAATTTTTTAATATATTTTAAACATCTTTTTCTTTCCTTGCAAAGAGGAAGAAAGAAACAACAGTGGTGAAAGAACACCGATAGTCAAGACAATACAATGCGTTGCTAGCTGGGGAGACATTTGAGCAACTTACAGAGATGTATAAATATATTAGTTTGGGGATTGCTACTTTCAGAGCAAATATTGCATTGTCACAAATATCATACCCTCAAGCCAAGGTATATATTAATGGCTTCATTATTAAAATTTGGTTACAGTTTCAGAACTGTAAATCCATCAGTTATGATAATTTTATAAAATGAAACCACAAATATTAATAAAAGTTTTCAGTTCAATAGAGCATCAACAATAACCAGATATTATAATTCTGGGAAAGTTAGCGAATGGTATTTTTAAAGTATCAGAAAATATTCTCTCATTCAAAATTTTGACTGGAGTTTTCAAGTACCAGCCATGAAAATAAATTTCTCCTACTGCCCTCTCTACCAAAATGCATCATTTCTCACGGTCTAGAGGAGAGAGCCCATGTTTTCCTAGCTTGGCATGCAAGAGCCTTACCATCTTCATTTATATAAGCTTTCCACACTGCATCCTTAAATGCAGGTACATCCTCAATGCCTGCCTCTATTATGACATTACATTGCCTTCTGATCTGTGCTCTGGTTACTTATCTCCTTGCCCCATGTGCCCACATTGCAAATTTCTATATGTCTTCAGGGTCAATACATAGGTGGCTCGGAATAGATGGCATTGAATATCTGCTGAACAAACAGTATCTCTTCTTTGCTTAAAGCAGCCCTCAATGGGCATGTTTCCCTTTAAATTATTTTTCTAAAATTGCCAAATTAAATTTTGGTTGGATTTTAAGCTCTTTAGTTTCTTGTACAGAATAGATTCTTAATAGCATATCAATGACAAAAGAATGAATAAAACACATTTGTTTCTGGTTTCTATTCAAGAGCCATAGAGTTTATATCTCTAAGGTAGGCAAAAAGGGTTTTAAAAAGAAAAGAATATTAAAGCTCATTAGGAAAATTTCGCCAAAAGAAAATCTGGAGAACAAGCAGGATGGCTTTAATGCCAATTAATTGTTTCTTTTTGATCAAGTGTACAGCTATTTATACAGTTATTAAATAGCCAGACTTTTTAGGAGTTGGCTGGTACCCTTTAGGGTTAAAGGCCCTTGCTTCTAATACATGCATCACAGATTGAGCAAGATTGAACTAGACATACAGAAGGAAACGGCAACTTATTTTCTTTTCTAAATTGCAGAGGAGTCAGTCTTTCCACATGTTATCTCCATTCTCTCTCCAGTCATTCTCTTCTTAATCTCATTTGCCAAAATTACACACAGAACTGCAGCAGTACTGTGCACCAAATATGCCCTGGCTTCATCATAAGTATTTCAAAGTACACTATTAAGGCAAAAAGAAAATCGAATCTTATTAACAGGATTAAGTTCTGAACAAGTCTCAAAATCCATTAGAAATAGAAGTGACAGTGTCAGCAATAAGGATCTGAGAAATCATTTAATTAAAACTCTTTTATTTTAAAAAGCAGATTACTTATGTGTTCTAGTGGCTCTAAGCATTAAAACCTGGCAGAATCTATATTCCATGGTGGACCACAATCCCTTATGGTTTGTTTGTTGAGGATTATTTCTTAAAGTCGCATACACAACACTCATCTGTCTCACCCTAGCAAGTTGATTTATCTTCTGAAGAAAACACACATAAGGCCATGCACATAACAGGAGGAAATTAATACCATAAACCTATCATGAAACATTTCAAGCCAAACTAAGATCTAGTGAGACTTAAGTCCTTTATGGTGTGTGAAGGAAACTGTATAGCCCATAGTTACAAAACCAACTCATCCAGCTTCGGCTTCTGCAAAATAAAAGGCCTACATCTTTCCGAGAAAGGGACGCTTTCTTTCTTTTTCGTTTCCCATGAATTCCACCCTTCCTACTGACTTTAAGGTAATTCATTGGTTTATTCGTTTATTTTTTGCTTAACAAATGTCTGACATGTGGAAGAACCCGGAGGAGGTACCCATGAACAACGCAAAGCCCCTGGAATAGAAGGCTTCTTTACAGACAGCTGAGTCCAATTTTACAGCCATTTGTCAGAACAAGGACCTCTGGCTGGTGTCTGGTGTGGGCATGGGAAGGCTGGTGACGTGAAGTTTTGCAATTATTAAGGAACTGACAACCTCACTGCTGTGAATATGTTAATGAGGTCAGAGAGCCCAATAGTTCTGGTTTCTTACAATTGGGATTCCCAGAGTTTCACTTTGTGAGGTGCCAATTTTATGAAAAATGTTGGTTATCTGGTGCATAGGCTCAAGTTCAGAGAGAAACCAGTGAAGTGTTTCCAAACCAATTCTAGTGCTTGTGATGGATTTGCATCAGGGATGTTCTGATCATCTTAGGCGCTGAAACACAGCCCACCACCTCTTTAGCAAGGGCTGGGGTTTTGAACTCAAAGGCAAACAGAGGGTAAGGTCAACACAGTCATGGGCTTCTTCTGTCATAAACAAGATGACCTTCTGGGTATGAGGTATTGGGACATAGCTTACTTCCTCTTCTGTTGATTTCTAGACCTTATTTGAAAAAGAAAACAGTTCTAACTAGCTTAAGACCTAGTATAATTTTCAAGTCTTTTGTATTACAATTCTCAATAACCCATTCCTGAATTCTGTGAGAATAAACTTGAAAAAATTCTCCAAGTATCTATATTGCTTTTCATATTATATTGGCATCTGACCTTCAACTATGGGCTATTTGCATGTTCATTTTGTGACACCATGTATATTGTAACAGATTTTACCTACATGTATTTTTTCTGATCCTACAGTTAGAAGGTCTCTTATTTGGAGCAGAATTCCACAACCTTTGATAGTATCTTTTAAATATAATATACAAAGAAATCTATTTAATGATGAATTGTGCTTCAGATGTGTTTCCATAAATTTTTAATTTTTTTTGCTTGTGAAAGAATATTTCCAATTTAACTTTAAAGTGGTATATGAGAGGAATATTTATCTATATATGTAATTTCTCTCCCATCCATTAATAAGCATCTATCAAGTGCCACCTATATTTAAGAAAAGTTATTTGCATAGAGGTTATAGTTGAATCCTAACATCAATAGGCAAATTTTTATTACCTGATTGGATGGCACTCATTCAAGGGTATGGCTGCCTGTGTTAAGAATGTGTACCTCTCTGATGCCCATAGTGTTCTTTCTTTTAAATTCATGAGGTGAGAGCAGCAAGTTGACCCAGGGTCTTTTTCTCTTATTCTCCTGTCTTGTCTTCTCAGGGGTCTGAATGCAGGATGAGAAGGTTCGAAAGCTGAGTTGGGACTTGGTGGAATAGGCAGCTTTTTGGCGTTCATTATTGACCCTGAACTGCAACCCAACTCACCAGAACTTTTTGTACTGAGATGAGGTACTCAAGCCCAGCTGACAATGAGGACACTTCCACTTTTGTTTGCTCCTATTTCCCATTTGTTTGTCTTCCTTGGAGAGGTTGGGGGAAAAATGAGAGGGTCTAGGGAATGAGCCCCCGAATCCTGGGTCCAAATGCCATCTTAACACCTACAGAAAGACTCTGAATCTTCACATTGTCTTTCAAAGCTGCTGCTTCTCTCTCTAAACCAATGCCTGCAGGTTCTCCTAAATGAGAATTAACCCTCAAATTGGGCATCGAGCTGGGATCACAGCATGGCTGGCGTCAATTCCAGTGTGAGGTTTTCTCTGGATGCTGTTCATAGCAGCACCTGTGTTCTTAGCAGGCACAGTGGAGTCAGCTTTGGAAAGTAAGAAGTCAGAGTGCAAGAGGTGAAATGGCTTTGGGCCATGAGTAGAAATTAGCTTCATGTAGAAAAGTGATTCTGACCTCATAAAATGGTTTGGGTGCCAACCATTGCTCTCTTTTGAGCATTTCCCTTGAATTTGATCTTGCTTATTGGGTTTTGTGATGAAAGGCTTTTATTGATTACTACTAAGCACTTGAAAGTTAAATGGCTCTGTGGAAAATAGGGAATTAGATGATCATTATTTTTTATCTTTTTCTGAAAAGTACAATTTCTAGTTAGACATTTGACTAAATAAAACCCAAGGCACCTTTATACCAGAAAGTGAGTGAAGAAGTAAAAAGTGGAATCTCAAACGCAGCATTTCAGTATGATTGGATTTAATTAAGTACTTCAGATGAGGCTATGGGGAGGAAGCCAGTTCTCACCAGAAGTTAGGTGGCATTTCCTTTTATGAACCAGTGTAGGAGGGAATAGGCAGGCCCTGTTAGCCATCAGGGTTCCCTTCCCTCATGCCTTATCAAATCCCAGCAGGGCCTTGGACTAATGCCTAGTGTCAGTCTGTTTTTGCTCCAAGGCACTCTGTAGCAGTATTAAGGAACTAAAGCAAGCCTGGCCTCACTTAGTCTCTAAGTCAATCTTAAGAAAAGCCTACTGAGAACTACAAGCAGGTGAACTGGTACACTTCAGGATGGGAGTCCTGATCCTGCCATGCTTGGTTAACTTCCTTTATCTTTATCCCAGTCACTAGATGATATTCTTATGCCTGCTCACCAAATGCCTTTGCTGCTAACAATGGCCATGACAATGTCATTTTTAGAGTTGTGAAGATTGTGTACAGCAGAGGCGTTTCACCTGAACTTCAGGATGGGTAAATGGGCCGATGCTGTGGATGAAATTATCTTTTTGTGTTTCCATGCACAAGACAGGCAAGTCCCTGACTACCTGGAGCTTACACTTAAATTAGAAGAAGCAAGCCATGAACTAAAGAGATTAATATACTAGATAAGTTCAGGTTGTGATAAATTCTACAACAAAAAACCTACAGGGCCTTTTGACAGAATTTTACATGAGGCTTTCAAGGCAAGTGAGCAACATGAGGATTCCTCAAAATTCTTCACACCTCTTGGAGAGTAAATGAAAAGTCTTAGCCTGGGAAATCTGGCGGAACAGCCTCAAATGGTCCACTGAAATGACCAAATTTCTTTACCACTTCTTGTTTTAAAATAATGTTTCATGCAAATTCTGTTACTGCTCCTTTCTATATTCCTGTCGGTTTTGATATGGAATATATTTTACAAGTGGTCAAGAAAAGTCAGCAACAAAAGGATATTTGCTATTCTGTCCCCATCAGTTTATGTCTCTAGGCATATAATCTGCTCTAACTGGAGAAGCAATTTGGGACTAGTACTTCTAGCCACCTTCTCCCACAAAGGATTTTCAGACATCGGCAATAATTGATTCTCCACTCCAGGTTGTCCCATTCCCATGGACACTGTGACCTGGGCTGCTGGACTCCTCTTAGTGATGTTATTGTCTGGCTAGTCTTCCCATCCTGCCTTCTCCACTGGATCCCTTATCTTGACCTATATAGTAGCTCCACTGAGGTTCCCACTGTGCTATGGCTGGACTCAAGCAGGTTATAATCCTCAGAGTCCTGGGTCGTTGTCTTTTAACCTCACTTAGAAAAGTCATTAATGACATGGACTTATAGGGGATTTGGGGAATATAAGTGCCATTCAGTTCCTCTCTAATTCTATAGGCTCCACCTGAGTGGTAGAGTGTCTGGATCCATAGGCAGCTGGATATACATGAGGATATACAGCTGGATATACATGCTTTTGTTGGAATTCTTGCAGCATGGAGAAAAGATTAGTGCTGAGCTTTCTCTGCTTGGAACTAGCAATAAGTCCAGGGCATTAATAAGAAATCAACAGGAACTGACAGAAGCTGGTACTTAGTGCTCTGAGGATCTCAGGGAGAAGAGCTGGCATCAACCCAATTGAATGCAACTGGTAACCCCCAAGTCCCTGAGTGCTATGACCTAAATGAGTGGCTTAAGTCTTCCCTGCCTCCAAGGTTGGATATAATTGAGAGTCAGAAAGAAGGTGATTTCCCACACACGCTTTGAGAATGAAACCAAAAATAGATCAATAGATAACAAATACACTACAGATGGATATAAATAAATGTAAAGTAGGTAGATAAATAGATTAGATAGATAGATAGACAGATAGATAAACACATCACTCTGAAAATAGAGAGTATACATTGCTCTTCATCACAGGGATTTTTTTTTTTTTTTTTGACAGAGTTTCACTCTTTTTGCCCAGGCTGGAGTGCAGTGGTGCGATCTCAGCTCACCGCAACCTCCACTTCCCGGGTTCAAATGATTCTCCTGCCTCAGGCTCACAAAGTAGCTGGGATTATAGGCATGCACCATTATGCACGGCTAATTTTGTATTTTTAGTAAAGACAGTGTTTCTCCATGTTGGTTAGGCTGGTCTCGAACTCCCGACCTCAGGTGATCCACCTACCTTGGCCTCCCAAAGTGCTCGGATTACAGGCGTGCACCATCATGCTCGGCCCATCATAGGGATATTTATAAGCAGCATTTCTTAAAGTTAAAAAAGGTCATATTCTCTGTTTCTTATCCTAAGATGAAGAAATCAATCAATATTCAAAATGTTAGCTTCTTGGAAATTAAATGATACCCTCCTCGATGATACTAAAATCAGAGAAGATATAAAAGTGAAAACACAGATTATCTGGATAACAACAAAAAAATACTTTATAATGAAAATTATAGGATGCAGTAAAAGCTTTCTCACCAACCTTAATTATTAGTGGAAAAAAACACCAAAGGAGACTAAGCAATAACTGTTAAACAAAAATTATGGGAGGACTTTTTTTTTTTTTTTGAGACAGAGTCTCACTCTGTCGCTCAGATTGGAGTGCAGTGGCGTGATCTCTGCTCACTGCAACTTCTGCCTCCTGGGTTCATGCAATTCTCATGCCTCAGCTTCCCAAGAAGCTAGGACTACAGGCACGTGCCACACCTGGCTAATTTTTGTATTTTTAATAGAGACAGAGTTTCACCATGTTGCCTAGGCTGGTCTTGAACTCCTGGCCTCACGTGATCCTCCCACCTCAGCCTCCCAGAGTGCTGGGATTACAGGTGTGAGCCACCGTGCCTGGCCAGGAGGCCATTATTTTGAAAGGAGTTCTTGCATTTGACCCCAACAGACCAGACCAAACCAAAGTCACTCATGCTAAATGCCACATAATAAAACTGAAACTTGAAAGAAAAGATCCCCAAACAGATCAGTGTTTCCTAAAAACCACAGATTTTAGTCTGCCTGAGGCACTGTAATAAGAAAGTGTCTTCAGCTTTATCCCTTACCTAAAAGTAACCTAAAGTAACTTTATGGTAACCAATCAGCATTTTTTTTTTTCTATTGTTTTGTGTCCTTGCTCCCACTTTATGAAATCCACTGTTTTGCCATTTCCCAGGGGGGTGTTCTGATTCTACTTTGTAGAATAGAGGCTGCCCTGATTTGTGAATCACAAATAAAAGCCAATTAAATCTATGACTAAATATCTTGTAATTTTGTCTTTTGACATAACCTCAATAACTAATAAAAGAACAAAAAAATTAAAAGGTAGAAATGAGAAAGTTAACATACATATACACACAGTCACACACGCAAGATAGTCATCCCAGGAACACGTAGAAGAAATAGGGAAGGTGAATATAATTCAAAAATGTACCAAGATTAGAGGGCTTTGAAGAACAGACAATTTTTATGTTATTTAAATAAACTCAGGCTGTGGAAGAAGATGGAAAGTTTGTCAGTTTGCTTTATGGAGCAAGCATAGCTTTAACTTTAAAACTAACAAGCATAGTTCAAATAATTAAAAAGATAGATAGAAATATGATATCAGATATAATATATTATTAATAGTCTGTTGTCATAATCAAATATATGAGTAAGTTTAGCAAGATCTATTATATCCCCACATTTTGAAAATATATTTTCTAAATTCAGTGGAATAAGAAAAATAAATCAGCTATATGTGATAAGTAATGCTTACTAAAAATGGTAGCAAATACATCCCAAAGAGAAAAATATTCAGACAACTTCAAAATCAAATCATGAACTTCACGGCGATATTTGTCATCACCATTATTACCTTTCCTCTCTTGAATGTTTTAAAAATGTAACATAACAAGAAAATTAAGTGACTATTATAAATATTGAAGAATGAGCAGTATAATATAACTTTCATTGAAAAGTAGTTTAAAATACAAGAGAATAAAAAATAGAATTATTGAACAGGTTTTATAATGTGAAAAATGAAAGGAAAAAATAGCTTCTGCTGTTTTAGAAAACAGTATATAGAAATTAAAATGGGAAAAATAATTCATTTTTAATATTGTAAACAAATGTAAGAATACCTTGTACAAGATAGCAGAGAAACTGTCAAGAAAGTGCTTATATCTTATTGAAAGAGAAAATGCAATTTGCAACTAATGGAAATAAATGACTTGCTCTTTAATTTAAAAATTTAAGCATTATAATTAATTTTTCCAAGATTTATAAAATAAAATTATTGGCCAAGTTAGATATATTTCAGGAATTCAAAGATGGTATAATATTACCAATCCATTATCATAATCATTTGTATCACAAATTAAGAGAAAAAAAGATATGTATCATCCAGTTTTGCTGAAAATATATTTGTAAAATTCAGTAGGTATATTTCGTCTAGTTTTTATGATTAATTTCTAAATCTTAAATTTTATCCCAAAGAATACATGTCTGAAATTATCCAAAAAATATGACAAAGAAGGACCATGTAAGAAGATTTGACTAAAGAGTTATATTTAAAACAACAACAAAAAAGCAATCAGAATTTTGCCAGAAAGTACAGGAAACTACATTTACAATCTAGAAGGTAGCACATTCTTAATCAATAATGAAAATACAGAAGTTAAAAGGTAAAGTCTACGTATGTCAATAAAAACCAAAAAGCAGAAACAAAGCCGATAAACATTAATAGAGATGGAAAAATCAAATTGCATCATTGATAATAAATCGTAATGTCTGTAGTATACAAATGCTTCTATATGTTGCCAAGAAAAAAACGAAGAGTACAATAGAAAGATTGGACAAAAAATATGATTTACAGAAGTGCAAACCAAAATGGCTAACAAGTATATTTTAAAAGTGCTCCATTCACTAGTCATGATGGAATGCAAATTCAAGTAACAATGAAATACCACTTTACCTCCATCGGACTGAAGTAGCCATTTTGGCTGCTTGATATGGAGAAAGTTTACTTCAAGTATTGCTGGTGGAAATTCAAAGAACTTCTGCCTTTGGCAAACAATCTAGCAGTAGCAATTTAACTTTAAAAACATTTACTCTTTGAGGTAATAATCTCATTTCTGGGAATCAAGAGCCTGGAAATCAAAGCACCTATATATAATGCTCATGATGGGAGTAGGGGATGGGAAAGAGAATACCCACTGATCAGTGAACAGGTATATAAATTGTGGCATATTCACAACATGAAAATAATAATTATTCAAATGAATGAGTATAGTGAAGTTTAACAACGTGTGTATAATAGCCGTTATTGTAAAACAAATTACAACTAAGGAAAAGCACACCATCAGGTTAGCCTATACAGCACTTTAAGAGCATGGAGAAAAATATGGAAAGATATAGATTGATGCATATGTTCTCTTGTTGGTGATGGCAGGTCTTACATACTGATTTATGTAAAACCAATTGTGGGGATGTATATAGACAAGATTGAGGAAGAGAATAACAAGTGTGTTGAGGCATTTAGAGTTCCAAAGGTAGGATGCTCACAAAGTGTTAATATGAATCACAAGAGACCTAATATTCCTACTGACTTGGTTGGGACTTAGATAGAAAAAAAAAAAAAAAAAAAAAAACAACTTCAGAATTAATCCTCTGCTGGGGATGGAGAACCATCTCCTCAGTCACAACATCCGTGAATAACCAACTATTTACACATATCTTTTTTCCCATTATTCCCTTTCATTCTGGGTAATCACTTTTGAAAACCTCCTCCAAAGACGGAAAGCTACTTTCCTTGGGATCAGATACATTCCCTAGGAATGTAAGGTTCAGAAAAGTTGAGTAGTGTAATCTGTGTTTCTTACTGTGGTTCATATAATAGAATGACAAGATTTTTGAGGAATTGCATGGGGCACAGAAGAGTCCAGCGTGGCTTACTGGTCGAGGTTATGAATGAGTAGCTACAGGAAGGGACACTAGTTCTAGGCAAGGTGACTGTCAGAATCTCTGTGAACCATCAAAGTGATGGAAGGGTAAAACTGGGAGGAGACTGGATGAAATATTGGGAATTAACTTTTTTTTTTTTTCCCCCGAGACAGAGTCTCACTCTGTCGCCCAGGCTGGAGGGCAGTGGTGCAATCTCGGCTCACTGTAACCTCTGCCTCCCGGGTTCAAGCGATTCTTCTGCCTCAGCCTCCTCAGTAGCTGGGATTACAGGTGGGCCGTAATTACAAAATGCCCGGCTAATTTTTGTATGTTTAGTAGAGTCAGGGTTTCACCATGTTGGTCAAGCTGGTCTCAAACTCCTGACCTCGTGATCCGATACACTCGCCTCTGCCTCCCAAAGTGCTGGGATTACAGGAGTGAGCCACCATGCCTGGCTGGGAATTAACTTTTAAAGCTTCCCATTCTGATGAAGACATGAACTAGGGCATAGCTTGATTCCATGAATGGGAGGAAAACAAAACACCCAACATGGTATCTTGCATTTTAGCAAATACAAAAATAAGTAAAAATGCAGTCATGGCATTTAAGGGAAGAGATCTGGGTTCAGATCTTAGCCCTACCATGAACTTGCGCTAATTGCTCGGTTTCTTCGACCCTCACTCTCATCTGTACATAAATGGGCACAGAAACCCTTGTCCTGTGGAGCTTTTGTGAACAGTAAATGGGATCTTGGCATGTGGCGCTCAGGGATCAGTGTCTGGTATTATGTTTTTGCATGAAATAAAATATCTGGGCGAGAAAATGTGCTGGCCCCATATGCCAAGAGTGAACAAGAAAGCTTCAGTGCACAATCAAGTCTTCCAGGAGTATGTTTGAAAAGGTTCCAATGGAAACGGACACTAAGTGGCAAACAAAACGCTTTGTCAGCCTTAACTGGGAAGATGCTGGTAAGGAAGTTATTAATTAATCACCAACCAGCCATAAGGTGTTATGGAGCCTGCTAAGTTTAAATATGCTTTATTATCCGACATCCAACATATGGCACATGGTTATGAGGTGGATGACACTAGTTTTAAAGGTCATCATTACCCAAATGAGCGGATCTGAAATGGAGAAATTAGTTAATGCTTTCATCTGCTGATTTAGCGTGAACACATCTAAGAGAGCCGAGGCACTCCAGATGGCAGGCAGCAAAAATAGATAAGAAAGATGATGTGTGTTAACTGTTTCTTAATGACACCGGTGGTTCACCAGGGGAGGACGGGTGAGGAAGAAAGAAGGAATCCTTCGCCAAGTACTGATCGAACTTACGGGTGAAATGAAGATCTCTTTACCTAGTTCTCAGGAGATTAAATTCCACCTGTAACAAATGGAAAACCTGCCCTTCCATCCATATTATTGGTATTGCTACTGAGGATGATGATGATTTGTTGTTTCAGCTACATTTAATAAGCACGTCCATGTGCCTGGCACTGTTTTGTGTTTAACGTTCATCTTTTTAGTTATTTCTCTCAACAACGTACTGAGGCAGTTATGGTTAAGAATGGTGGCCGACAGGCGCAGTGGCTCACGCCTGCAATCCCAGCACTTTGGGAGGCCGAGGCGGGTGGATCACAAGGTCAAGAGATTGAGACCATCCTGGCCAAGATGGTGAAACCCTGTCTCTACTAAAAATACAAAAAATTAGCTGGGCGTGGTGGCACGTGCCTGTAGTCCCAGCTACTCAGGAGGCTGAGGCAGGAGAATGGCGTGAACCTGGGAGGCGGAACTTGCAGTGAGCCAAGATCTCGCCACTGCACTCCAGCCTGGGTGACAGAGTGAGACTCCACCTCAAAAAAAAAAAAAAAAAAAGAATGGTGGCCAAGGAGCCAGATTTCCTGGATTCCAATCTTATTTGTGTGGCTTTCAACAAGTTACTTCTCTGTGGCAGTTTGTCTGTGAGGTCCAGATGATGTTACTATCTATCTCACAGGTAACTGTAGGCTCACATGAGATAACACATATAAAGCACTGAGAAGAAGAAATGTTTGGGACATAGTCAGTGCTCAGTAAATATTAGTGCTACCTCCTCCACCCCGCACCCAGGTGATTTTCTCCTTTTTTGCATAAAAGGAGAAGGAAAGTTTCAGATGTTAAAGAGCATGACCAAGCTCACTTGACTCAAATGTGCAGACAGATTCAAGTCTGCCTTCTACACTTGTGTTGCACTGTCCCACGCAGCAAATCTTTCTCCCAAATGCACGCAAGTGACATTTTCAGGATAGCAGCAGAGAAACAAGAAAGGTACTTGCCAGTCTTCAGAGCACCACCGTATCACAAGCAGGAAAATTCAGGAGCGTCATCAAGGCCAGACCCAAGTTACTTTCCTTCTATTAAAAAACAAACAAAACTGTTCAGACTTTGGGTGGGATGGTGAGGAAATACATTGGAAAAGTAATCGAAAATCATTAAATCATAATAATGACAAGTAGCATTTAGCAAGTCCTTATACTGCGTGCCAGGTGTTGGATTAAATGTCTTATATGCATTTATATTTTTCATCCTTCTGGCAACTCAACGTTTGTCCTGTCATTATCCACATTTTACACATAAGAGGATTATGGCAGAGGAAGGATAAATATCATTCCCAGAGTTGTATAGTTAAAAAGTGAAAGATCTGGGATTTCAACTCAGGGATTCAAGAGGCAGGACACATGGACTCTACGATTGCACTCTCCTGGCCTGGCTTGATGGATTAGGGGCAGGGATCCTCTCTCAAACCGGAGTGTGCATTAGAGTCACCTGGAGGGCTGAAATCTGCTGCCAGGGTTTCTGATTCAGTAGATCTGAGCTAGGGCCCAAGAATGTGCATTTCTCACTTCCACTTCCCACGTGATGCTGCTGCTGCCTGTGTGAGGGCCACACTTTAAGAGCCAGTGGATAATTAGACTTTAGAGCCTAGATTAGAGTCACAGAAAACTTCCCAGGGCCACCACTTTGTAGTTGTACAACACTGAGCAAGTCCTGTAACTCCTCGGAGCTTCAGTTTCCTTAACTGCTCAGTAGGAGTATAAGTCATTCTAGTCTTATTGACTATGTAAATAGTCATTAAAAGGATGCAGTTAATAAAACCTATCTCTTAGAGCTGTTATGGAGATTAAATAAAATACCATGTATAAAGTACCTAGTAAGTATCCAGGAACACAATAATAGCTCTCACATGGTGGTAAATAAATAAACTTGTCACAAAATTATTAAGTCCTCTCTGTGTACAGAGCACATGGAGAGAGAGAAAGATGAAGTCGCATTTCGTATCTGGAACAAGTAGATTTAACAACTGAAAAGATCCAAGAAGAAACATAGATGCACACCCAGACCCCAGGACACACACACACGTGCACACGCAAATACCAAGAAGCAAAAAGTGACTGTGTCTGTCTGGGGGCCTGCAAAGCACTAAGAAAACTTGAGAATGAGCACAGATGTTCAAGTGGAGAAATTACCAGAGGTTTATGGAGAGAGGACCATCTGAGCTGACTCTGAAAGTAGCCAGGCAGACATATAATTATTCTTATTTTTTATTTTGAAAGATTGAGTGCTGACTACGTGTGAGACACTGTGTTTGGCATTTTGTGTTTAATTCTTGTAGCCCCCAGCTGGCTAGAGGCTGGGGATTGCTATTCTCATTTGACAGAGGAACAAACAGGTCTGAAAATATTAAGCAATTTGCCTTAAGTCACACCGTGTGCATGTGGCGCGTGGGCCTTGGGAGTGGGAGTGGTGCAGGCAGGAAGCCTTGTTTCTTTGTACTTAAGCCCCAAGCAGTGATCTTGTCATTCTGCCCCGTGATTTCCTCTAGTGGAGTATTGGCAAGCTGAGCTCTGTAACTTCACATTCTCATCCTCTTTACTTAAAGCTGGTCCCCCGAGGAAGGCAGCGGAAATGTAACTGCATATACAAAACTGAGCTTGGAACATCTGAGGCAAAGCTGGGGGAGTTCCAGGGGATCCTGATGAGCAGCTATTTGGAGCCCCAGGACAGCTGTGCCATTTGATGACTCTCATTCCAGTTGGGCATAAACCTACCTCTGCAACTACCTGCCATACCCCCACTTCCTTCTTCAGAACGCAGGAAGCTCATCTGAGCAATAATGTGTAGGAAAGTTTGTGGTTCTCTCCAAATCCATAACAAACACACTGTCGGAAACAGAAACTTCAGGTCTTTGTCTCTCTTTTGCACATAGTATGTTGTTTGGGAGCAGGGTGATGATGTTTCTCACTGGAACATGGGAACAATTCATTTGAATTCCCAATCTGTTCACAAAACACGTCCACCAGTCACTGCAGAGATGCAGAGCCTAGGATTCATAGGATACTTGGTGTCTTTTTATGAACAATGATGCCCCACTTACCTAGAGGCCAGACTTCTAGCAACTTTACCAAAATGTATTCCTGAAATTAGAAATAAGAGAGAAGGGCTTGCAATAGTCAGAGATGGTTTTCAAAAAGCCCTTTAAACACATGCACACACGCACACACACGCACACACACATACACACACATACACACTATGGGAGGAGCCTTTAGAACTTCAGTCAGTACACACAGGCTCTAACTCTATACATGTTTCTAATAAATCTTTTTACCTGGTTTCCAACTCATAGAAGACAATTAGGGAGGTGCCTTCTACTGCTTGGGGCACTGACAGTAGGAAGGTTAGATAAAGCAGGTTACTTGCCAGCTTAGAGAAAGATCCAGATACAGAGACCTAGGAATCTCTGTCCTCCAAAATAGTCACACACATGAGCAATAATAACAAAATAAGCAAGTGGCAGTGTGGAGTCGGAGAACTCTACAATTAGTGTCAGTATTGGCAAAAGAGAGAAATGGCAGTCAAGGGGTGAGGATATAAGTTGGCGGGGCCAGTAGCCCTAGGACTTGGAATGCATGTCTGACTCAGAATCAGATCCATTTCCTAGGAGGTTGTGGTTTGGCATGGAATTATCACGAGAGTAGGTGAGTCCCGAAGGAGCGGAAGTGCAGATTGTCCTCCATGCACAATAATGCTTTTAGCCTTTGACTAGGTGGGCTTCCCAAAGGGCCAATTAATGCTTTCCTTGGCAAAAGAATGCAAATCAATCCAAACCTCCATGACCATGATCCTTGGAGGGTTTCCTTTGTGCTTGGACTGATATGAGTTGCTTAGTTTTGTCTGAAACAGCAGCCTGAGTGCGGCCAGGGCTTCCTTGGAGTTACTCAGGTCTCCAAATTCCTGGGGCCTCTTGTGTGTCGGAGCACTGCTTGGAGTGTCTCCTTCTGTGCAAATTCCTGAGTCCAGGATGTGGACCTCTGTTCCCTGCTGTGGGCAAAGGACACAGGTCGTTTCCTTTGTTTATTTTTGCTGTGGTTTGCAACAAGGATAGATCTGAATCCTGGCAAAAGCGGGCTGCCAAGACCCCACTGAGATCAAGTAGAGGACTGAGAGGTGAGGAAAAACAATTGTATGTCAATGCTGAGCATAAAGAATGCAATTCTAAGCCATGTTTGGGGCCAGAGCTAATTAGAATACCACATTCTGACTTCACTCACGTATTCCATGGTTCCCTAACTCAGGAACCACCAGGTGAGAGAGATCTCTGGTATCAATGCAAGGAAAAGCTGAGCTTCCCTTGAAATACCAGCTCTTCTTTTCTACTCTCCCCCAAGCCCCTCTTTAGTGTTGTGTTACAGAAATCAAGAATCATGTAAACAATTGTATTTCCTGCATGTTTTGGACACTGGGAAGCTTAAATGAAAATCTGGGCCAATATTTAGGCTTCCATAAGGCCATGTAGAATGCTTATATAGTGGCTATTGCTTTTCTCTGAGGGTCGTTCCTTTCCCTGATCAGGAAACAGTTTCACTCATTTACTCAACTACAGGGATGACATTGGAATGAGACTGGCTCCATCATAATAAACATCCTCCTAGCCAGAGTGAATTGTCCAGAGATGTCCATGGGACCCAAGCTGTGCCAACTGGGGTCCTACTCTAAGAACTGGTAGAGAAATGCAGATGTTCCAGTAAGTCAGACCATCTCCTTGCCTTTAAGTAATGGAAAAGTGAGGACTCGGTGCACAGAGCAACAGAGATGAGAAACTTAAGGAGAGAGTCCTGACAGTGTTCAGAAGCTATTTCTGGTCAACCTCAAGGCCATTTCTGCCATTGTTTACTACTGCAGTATTTTATATGCAGCAATTAATTCTTCATTGGTCCTCAGGCAATTTCAAGCTGGATTTCCATCACTTGCAGCCAGCGTGCTAAGTCAGGATCCTGGCTCACTAATCTTTTTCCTGGCTTTTGTATTTGCTTTCCTGTATTTTCTCCTCATCTTGATTCCTTCAATTATTTGTCATTTTTCTTCTGTATTACATATAATTTCATAAGCCGCCCTCAAATTCTTTGTGAAGAAAAGCAGAGTGTAAACATGAATGTAGTATCAAGTAACTTCAAATCCAGCACTTTTTCTCTCTGCCACAGCTATTGATAATGGCAGACTGTGACATCAAGAAAAGGTTAGCTTGGTTTCTGTACTTCTGTTTCAAAAAGCCAAGAGGTATGTGATACAGTAAATTACAGTTTCTTTTAAAAATAGTTAATATAAGCAATTACCACTGGGATCAATACTAAGTCTTAGTTATCTGGAAAATTCGTTCATGTGAAAAAGTATACTCACTAATTTGGCCAAACTCACACAATATCACCGTTCAGTAGTCGCCCCTTATCTGTAGGGAATATGTTCCAAGATCCCTATAGGCTGCCTGAAACTGCAGATAGTACTAAACCCTATATACGCTTTTTATTCCTATACATACATATATATAATAATGTTTAATTTATAAATTAGGCACAGTAAGAGATTAATAACAATAACTAGTAATAAAAAAGAATAATTATAAAAATATAGTGGCATAAAAGTTATATGAATGTGCTCTCTCTCTATCTCTTTCAAAATATCTCATTCTATATTCACCTATTTTTGGACTGTGGTTAATTGTAGGTAGCTGAAACTGCAGAAAGCAAAACCACCACAGAAAAGGAATGACTATTGTATTTAAAATATATGTGTGTGTGTATATATATATATATATATAAATGAAGTCAATTTACAAGACAACCAAAAGCGACTTAGTGGCTGTTATTTTAGTTTTGATATATTTTTCAGAAACAGTTCTCTAGGCTATAGAGACTTCCTAAAGCATATTTTAGCCCAGGTCCTAATTTCTTGGAGAATATTGTACATGATGATTTTGTGTGCGTGTCTCTGTATACGTTGTCCAGTCAAATAAATACTTCTGGCCGGGCATGGTGGCTCATGCCTGTAATCCCAGCACTTTGGGGGGCTGAAGCTGGCAGATCGCTTGAGGCCAAGAATTTGAGACCAGCCTGGCTAGCATGGTGAAACCCCATCTTTACTAAAACCACAAAAAAATTGGCTGAGTGAGGTGGCGCATGCCTGTAATCCCAGCTACCTGAGAGGCTGAGGCATAAGAATCACTTGAACCATGGAGGCAGAGGTTGCAGTGAGTTGAGACTGGACCACTGCAATCCAGCCTGGGTAACAGAGCAAAACTCTGCCTCAAAAAACAAAAACAAAAGCAAATAAATACTTCTGTGCAATGATGTCTAATTTGATAGAGCAAATCAAATGATTATAGGACCAGTTTCTTTGGTGATCCATGGCTTTAAACACAGAAACCTTCTGGATTTTTATTTTAAATTACATTCTTTTATAAATAAGTCATCTTGGAGGGGTACTTATTCCAAATGTGAATGATACAACTGACCCAACCCACTAATGGGAATACAGAGATTATGTTGTCACACCCTGAGGTAGTGCTGAGCCTGTTGACAGGTGATACTTAATGGGGCTGAAGAGGGTTATTGAGGACTGTCTTTATCTAATGGATAATCTATTTTTGCCATAAACCCCCAGTTGGAATTAATTCTTTCCTTGGAAAAACATGTAAAACACTTGTCCGTAAACCACAGTGGTCAAATGACTCTCACCCCTAAATACAGACACCACCAACTCTATCACCGCTGCAGAGAAAGCAGGGGCAGAATTCAGCATTCAGGTTGGCAAAAAAGAGAGCTCCTTTGAATACTCAAATAAGCATGGATATCAATAGGAAGCATGTTGGAAGGAGGCAGAAATAAATGGAGGTATACCCTTACTGATGTATACACTTAGCTGAGAGATAGGGGATCTGGACTGGTTCAGGATTCATGGCAGAAAGTGGGGTCACACACACATAGAAACCCACAATATGGCTTTTTCCAGTTGTGTGCCCATCAGACACGTTGTCAAGCATTTCTACCAGCACTTCTGGGAAGAGGAATGAGGTCAACATCAGAATCGGATCGAACAGCCCTCTCTATAATTGCACTTATCTTATTTCAGATGATAGTTAAAAATGCCTTTCTCTGCATGGCACATTTCACAAAGTTTTCAATACAGAATATAGGCTCACTCATGCTTCACAATACAAGGTATCCAACAAAGCATGGTGAGGCATACATGACCTTTGCATTTGGGCCACCCAGTTCTGTCTTATGCCACCTCTGTGACCTTGACAAGTGCCTTAGCCTTTACAGGTTTCAAGCTTTTCATGCTTAAATAGCGATATTAATAGTACCAATTAGAGTTGTGAGGATTTATAAGATTATATGTATGTAAGGAGCTTGGTTCCATGCCTAGTGGATTTACATGTTTAATAAATGTTAGCTATGATAATTTTATTATCATCATAATTAGTATTATTACCAGGATTATCATGTTCATAAATCCTTTAAGGGACTTCATCTTTCTTTTAGTTATTAAAGTAGAAAGGATGGAAAAAGAAAGATGGTAGAGAAGGACCAAAGAGTAAAGAAGGTAGAGAGCGATGGTAGAGAAGGAAAAAGAAAGAAAACGGGACAGAAAGAAAGAGGAAGGAAGGAAGGGAAAAATAAGGACGAAACTATGATCTTATTAGGATTGGGAAATACTGTGTATTTATTTCAATTAAGATTCAGATGACCAGAACAGGACAAAGCATAAAACATGTCTGTTCTGTAGATGTCTGCCTTGAGTTATTTCTGCTTGGGGGTATTAAGCATTAGAATAGCTCTTATAGATTCAGTTTTCAGAAGGCATGCCAGGATCTGAGTGGCTGATTACAATAGGAAGAGGATGAAGACCTGTCTAGATTCCTGAGCGGATATTCAACAGTAGCTTGACCCTCAGTCTGCCAAGAGGCAACACGTTGAATTCAGACTTAGCTGGGATAACTGAGCAAGTGGAAGTGATGGGAGAGTAATGGAGAAGAGATATCTAGATAGCCATCACTACCAGCATCAGAGGGAAAAAGGGGTAGCCAAGTAGCAGCCCAGACAGTAAACAGAAACCCTGTGGTGAGGATGGAGTTTTGATTCCAGAGAAGAAGTACAGAAGCCCCCTTATGGGAAAGTTTCCTACAAAACAAAGTTTGGAGGGAAGTCCCAATCCTGAGTGTTGAGCAAGAGTCTATATAAATAAGATCAAGTTTCATCTCCACTTGCAACCCTTCAAAACTTTCCACTTCCTGTAAAATTCTAACTTCTTTTTAGGGTTGGCAGGTGTCTAAATGATATGGTTTGGCTACACACCACAACCCCCCCACCAAATCTCATCTAGAATTGTAGCTCCCACAATTCCCATGTTTCATGGTAGAGACTCAGTGGGAGGTAATTGAATCACAGGGGCGAGTCTTTCCCATGCTGTTCTCATGATAGTGAGTAAGTCTCACGAGATCTGATGGTTTTATGAAGAGGAGTTTTCCTGCACAAGTTCTCTCTCTTCTCTGCCGCCATGTAAGATGTGACTTGGTCCTGCTTGCCTTCCACCATGATTGTGAGGTGTTCCCAGCCATGTGGAACTGTGAGTCAATTAAATCTGTTTTCTTTATAAATGACCCTGTCTTGGGTATGTCTTTATCAGCAGCATGAAAACGGACTAATACACTAAGTGATCTGGATCCTGCCCAGTCTTCTGAACTCCTCTTTTGCTACTTGCTCCATTTCCTTGAACATACCAAGCTCTTCTCATTGTGGGCCCTCTGTACTTCCTTTTTCTTTTTATTGTAATGTATTTCTGCCCATCTCCACATGATTAGCTTTGTCTCATCACTCCAGTCTCAACTCCAATGCCATTTCCTTATAGAAGTCCTCCTTTGCAGAGTACTTATTGTATATGGTACCACCATGTTTATTCCCATTAGAGCATGCATCAAAATCAATAATCACTTTGTTTCTTTTTTTTACTCTTATTATCTCCCTCCCACTGTCTCCAGGGGCCATGCTTATCTTGTTGCATTCCACAGTGCTATATCCTCAGCACCAAGCACAAGATCTGACAGTGGACAGATGCTCCAGAAATACTTGTTAATTAGGTGGGTGAAAACTCTTAGGGCTGAATACGATGCTCCACAGCTCATGTGCTATTAACTGTGCAAGGTTAACATGGTAACCTGGTTAGGAGTTCCTGCCTCAATAGGGCTCACTAGAATCAGCCAAGTAAGCTATGACATCTGTTTGGGTCACAGTATGTGTATTCCTAATTTGGCTACATGTTGTAACTTAAGAACAAATACTTGGTGGAAAAAAGAAGCAGAGGATCACATTAGTGTTTCTCAAGGACAATAGGTATGAGCAGTAACGGTATTAGTGGAGGGTGTATTATGCAGGGCACAGGAGAAAGAATGCAGCTTCTTTTCCATCTCTAGCAAAGAGAAGGAAGAACCTCTTTTCCCATGTCACTACTGAGGGCTGCTTTGTAGAATTCTAAGAGTGGAAGGAAGAACTCCACTGTCTCCTAACTTACAGGTCATGTCAAAAGAGAATTAGAGATTTTTCTTCTATGAACACTGCATCATTTGACATAAAATAGAACATTTTTTTTAAAAGTTTAGAAATATTTTGATGCTGTTTGATATTGCCATCCTGAACTTTTTGGATATCCCATAATATTCACAAAAGAAACTTTTAAAACCCAATTTTAATGCTTTAGTGCCAGTTTGCAAACCAGGTACTATTCTCATCTGACTGAATATTTAAAAAGACAAAGAAACAAAAAACCTTTTATGAGAATTCAGTATTTGAGAAATATGGTTTCCAGTCACTCAGAAGAGCTGTAGAGATGGAAAACATGTGGGGTGAATAATATATGCTGTAGACAAGGCAAAATATGTGAAAAACTTATATTTGTACTTTTGTTTTTGCTATGCAGTTTACACAAATCACTGCCTAAGCATTAATATTTATACTCCTAAGCGTTTTTTTCTACAATGCCCATCAAACTGTCGCATAATCAGGGTAGTCAGTATATCACATCACACAGGGGAGAACAACTTGTTGGCCTCAGTTCCTGTAAATATTTTTCTTTTGTGCTGGATTAAGGTTATCCTCATGGTAGGGGTCCTTGTGGAAGTAAAGTTTGCCAACATATTTTATGATTTAAAAAAATATGGACACTTCATGACTCTACAAAAAGTTGGTGTTTATGTTCTGCATGGAAGATATGTTTCTGACCTAGCCCCTGAAGTTTTTGAGGTTTATTCATCCTGAATTTATTTTTAAGCTAAAGAGAGGGCTCTTTTCTGCAGAGAGATATTTTGCTTGGCAGAAAACACAAATACCAAATTTGTTCTTGGGTTATGGCATGTTAGAAAGTGTTCCTGCTACCCCCACGCTGCCTAAAGAAGGTAAGCACTTTTGTACTACTTTTGCTAAAATAATTGTAGGACTGCTTACTATCTTCAACACATAAGCAGGTAAAGCTCTTTGCCCTGGTGTCTAAAAGCATGTAGATTTAACCTCAATCTTCCTTTATCATGGTATTAATTTTTCAGTGCTTCCCTTTTGTGTGAGAGAGGATAGGATGGCACAACAAGCGTGTGAGTTTAGGGTGAGGCAGACGTGACTTTGCATCTTGTTTCTGCTTCTTCATATGTGCCCGATTTTACTTATTCCAAATATAACTGCAACATTTGGATCATATGGATAGGCAGTATCAGCAAGTGGTTAAGCCTTCTGACTCTAGAAAAAGGACAATCTGAATTAAAATACTAGCTACACGTGACCTAGTACAAGTGACTTCGCTTCTCTAAAGCTTTAGTTATTTCACCTTTAAAATGGGGATGTGTAACAGTACCTATTTCACAGTTGGTTGTGAGCAGCATATGTATATCAGCTAGCTGTTGCTGCATAACAAACTAACAACCCTCAATGGCTTAAAACAATAACTGTTTATTATGGCTCATGAGTCTACCGGTGATTTGGGCAGCTCTTCTGTTTTACCTGGGCTCATTTTTGTTTGTATGTTCAGCTACAAGATGGCTAGGTGGCTTTGCTGATTCTGTCTGAGTTCTTTCACGTGTTTGGGAGTTGGCTAGCTCAAGATTCTAGAATGGTCTTTGCTGGAAAAACTGGGTTTTCTTTCTCCAGTAGGCTACCCTGGACTTATTCTCTTGGTGGTTGGACAAAGTTCTGGGGGAGAGAGAGGGTGGGAGAGACAGAGAGATATTGAAAGAGACAAAAGGAGAGAGAGAGAGTGAGTGAGAGAGAGAAGGAGATGGAGACAGAGAGAAAGAGAGATTCAAAACCTATTGAGGCTTGGGCTCAGATCTAGTATAACAACATCTTTGCCACAAAACAAGCCCAAAATCAGAAAGGCAGTTACAAAGTTGCAGCAATATCCACAGCTACAGGGAAGTCAATTATTTTGGCCAAAAATACCACAAAATTCAAAATGCTTAACATAAAGGTGATCATATTGTAACTGCTTAATAAAAAGTTTTCTGTCATGACAGATTGGATATTGAACAATAGAATTATGCTGAGGATTAAAAGCTCATAGAGACAACCCTAACTAAAGTAACAGCATCTACGATGAAATAAGCTATCACAAAATAGTGTCAGTGATGCCCCCTGTGGCCTAGACTAGACCAAAAACACTGTATTTCCTCTTCTTTTTAGATGTCTTTGCTATGGATGTTTACCCACCCTAGGATGCTGTGATAGTTAATTTTATGTTTCAACTTGACTGGGCTAAGGGATGCCCAGAAAGCTGGTAAAACTTGGGGCTATGTCTGTGAGAATGTTTTTAGAGGAAATTAGTATTTGACTTGGTAGACTGAGTAGAGCAGATTTCTCTTCCCCATGTATTTTATATTTATAAATTGTATTTTCCTTTTTAGCTTAAGAAATATTGGCCAATCTGATAGTATGTGGGTAGAAGCCAACCAATCCTTTGAAGACCTGAACAGAACAAAAATGTGGAAGGGTGAATTTGCTCTTTCTGCTTTAGCTGGAATATCCGCTTTCTGTTGCCTTCGGATGTCAGTGCACCTGGTTCTCAGGCCTTCAGACTGGGGAGTGGCACTTACATCATTGACTCCTTTGGTTGTCAGGCCTTTGGGTTTGGACTGGAACCAGCTTTCCTGGGCCTCCAGCTAATGTATGGAAAGTTTTGGGTCTTCTCAGCGTTCATAATTATGTAAGCCAATTCCTCATAATAAATCTTTATCTATATATCCTATTGGTTCTGTTTCTCTGGATGCCCTTTCTCTATCTCTATAGGTCACAAAATCTTCTCCAAGGTCTTACTTCTGATTGTTACCATCCCTCATGAGGTCATCCTCCCACTAATCCTACAGAGACTCTATCTGCACATTGTGTCATCCAGCTACTTCCTTCCTAGATTTTGGTTATGTTGACGTTTTTATCTCCTTGTTGATTCTACTCACTTCTTGAGCTCAGAGACTGTTTAAAAATCATGTTTTATTTCCTTCTGCACTTGATAACTACTTAACAAATATAGGTATTTGAGAATTAGTGTGTACAAGAGAGAATCAGGGAGAAAAATAAATTGTATTTTCCTTCTTAGCTTAAGAAATATTGGCCAATCTGATAATATTAAATTATTCTTTCACCACACACTGCATGGTTAACTTGAAGAAATAGAAAGACCTATAATTAGGTTCAATATCTTATTTTCTCTCTGTTTACTTTTATGTTTAAAATTTTACCATTAGAAATTTGTTTCTTATGTCTCAGACATTGTTACCCCTTAGAATGGCTCCTCGATAAATTACTTTCATGGTAATTGATGCAGTGTTTCTGTATAGTCTGTTCTCATGCTGTTAATAAAGACACACCCAAGACTGGGTAATTTATAAAGGAAAGAGGTTTAAAGGACTCACGGTTCCACATGGCTGGGGAAGCTTCAGAATCATGGCGGAAAGCAAAGGAGAAGTAAAGGCATGTTTTATATGGCAGCAGGCAAGAGAACTTGGAGGAGTTCAGGAGCTCCCATTTATAAAACCATCAGATCCCATGATACTTATTCACTACCAAGAGAACAGCATAGGGAAAACTGCCCCCATGATAACATTATCTCAACCTGGCCCTGCCCTTGACATATGGGGATTATTACCATTCAAGGTAAGATTTGGAGTGGGGACACAGCCAAACCATTTCAGTTTCAAATGAGGTGTTTACTTATATTAATTTATACCTAATAACTCGCTTATCCAGATGCCAGCCTGTTCTCTTGACCCTGCTGGTCTCTTAGTCTTGACCTGGAGTCCACTGATATGTATTCGAATTGGCAACTGTTTACATTCCCCAGAAATAATCACTTTGTGTCCAAAGACTTAGAAAATAATTTTGATTTTGCTTTATATCCCTGACAAGTGAGGAATGTGAACTTGCCCATGTTTTTTATACATTTTACTGCTCTACTTTTCTCCAGAGTCAAAATTAAACCAACATACACCCTGAGGGTAGGAGTTACAACTAGTCACAGGTGACATATGACTTTCTTGTCATCCTACAGGCCAAATTTTCTATGCTTTGCAAAACTATTCATTTCCAGCTTGTCAGAGAGCCTTATATTGTGTTTTCTGACTTTTTTTTTTGAAGGGGCGTGTCAAACTGGTATTAATTTAGGGGTTTATTTTTTAATATCAATGTTAGATTTACTTTACTCTGCCAACATTTCCAGAAGAAAGGCAGTGGATAAATACAAAGCATCATTATTAAGTATTATTACATTGATGTATAAAACACCACTATTATTACTGTCAGGTTGGTCTGCTGGAATTATATGACACTTAAATATTTTAGGCCAGTTATCAATACCTGTGATTTTTGCCCATGTGTTTGATGTTTTCATCCTTTAGAACCATAGTTCACTAAGCAGGCAAACTATTTTATGGAGGCAGAGCACAGTGGGATGGAAACTGCATGGGCTTATGGAAATCAAGTTTTAAATTCTACTCTCTAAGCACTGGATGGAGAAGCCCTATCTAAATGGCAGTCCCTGCAGAAAAATGGGCTGCATTGGTTGACCTCATGCTCACCATGACCAGCAGCATAAAATAGCTGCTCGAAAAAGCAATCATGAACTTAGTCTAATAAAAATCAGTGACAAAGAGAAGAGATAAGTAAATCATCTTCTTTTATAGAGACTGCAGCTATGGTCACATGCTGCATTGGGGTATTGCATTTGAACAGGGTGTTGAAAAAGCGTGACATCTCCCCCACCTGCAGGAGAGTTGGGGCTGTTAAGATATTTAGGCTGGAAAAGAGATCTAAGCAGAATGATGATAGTAGAAAAATGACTGGGTTCAATCATGTGATTGGTAGATACATAAGAAAGATGTTAGAATTGTTCCTCTTTTCCAAAAGGCAGAGCAAAGCCAAAGAAAGTGTTATTTCAGAGAAGTTAATTTTGGCTCTATGAAAAATTCCTAGAGATAAGGATAATTCAATAGGAAGTACAGCTACCTAAAAATGAAGAGATCATTTTGTCACTGAACATAGAGTGGGGATAGTATTATTCATTACCGTGGAGGTGGGCAACGAAATTACTCAACTGGGTTGAGTGTGCCCATAGATGATCTAGCTATCTTTAAGATTCCATGGCCTAGTTGGGGAAGATTAGGAGAGAGTTGAGTTCAGAGCTGGGGCTTACCTGAAGCTTAGAAATTTCATAGGTAGATGTCACATGAGATGGGAGAAACAGCAAAAGCAAAGCTTATGAGTAAGTATGAGTTTTCCTGTGAACATGAGGAGAATGATGAAAAGCACTTATGTGGAGTGCAAGATTCATGGAGAGGGAGGAAGATAAGTCTTGATGTACATAACATGAGTCTAGAACATCGAGGATACCCTAAGGATTTAGTCTCAATTATATAGGTAACTTGACAAGTTAGTAGGTTAAAAGAGGTTGGAGAAAACATATTTGGATCAGTATTTAAGGAAGATGACCCAAGTTCCAGAATGTACTGAAATGTGAAGTGTGGCAGAGAAGGAGAGAAAATATGAAATTAAGTGAAATAAGCCACCTCTAAATTCACATCTCCATCCCATCAGGAGAGAAGGTCACTATTCTTTGCATTATATTGTATTAACCAATTTTTCATGTCTGTCTCTCACACCATGAGCTTGAGGTTAGCAGAGTCTCTGTCCCAATGACCACTTTATCTGACTCTTAATAAGTGCTTAATTTGTAATTATTGAATAAGCATTTCAGTTGCAGTGTAAAATGAGGAGAGCTTGGGCATGTGACAAAGACAAGCAAACAAGAAAATCAAATAATTTTTGGAATTATGGAAATAGATCATTTGAAGAGTCTATGATGGTGGGTGGTTTGGGTCTGGAAGTAGAACCTACCCTGAATCTTTGATCAATATTTATTTCTAAATATTTTGAGCCCTTCTCCTTTTGTTGTTGTTTTATTTTTTGTTTTGTTTTGTTTTGTTTCTACAATAAAAAAGATATATATTCCTAAAATGGAATAGAAATAGAATATAACAACTAATGAGGATGCCAAAATGCCCCCCACCCCATATTTTAAAGATTAATCTCTTCAGTTGTGTAGCAAAGGTAGGTTGTGGTCATAGTTGTTTGTTTAGGTGAAGTCATAAATTTTCCCTTGCAGGAAATCATAGCCAGAAAAGTAGAACTGTAGTCAAATAGGAAGTAGAACTTTAGTCAAATAGGAAATGGAAAATTTGTATAGCAGGTGTATAGCTAACAAGCCAAATTCTCAAGGCAGGTGGAGTGGGTTGGTGATGAAATATTGTGTTCTACTCCTGAGAATGGAAACAGATCTGTGCATGAGTCTAATGATTGCCTGTCCTCCTCTCCCTGATCACCTTCAAGTTCAGGGGATTTTTGGTTGACTGAGACCTCTGTCCAATTGACTGACCAAGTACACCCATGGGCTTGGTTCTCCTGTGGTCCAAAGAAGCGCCTCTGGACCTAGACAGACAGCCTGTTAGAAGATTGGATCATACACTGAGCTTCCTTTGGGCTCAACTTCATGTTCAAAGTGGAATATATTTGATTTATAGTAAAATATTTCAGATGACCCTAGGTAAAGGAATATTGTAGAAGGAACATGAATTAGGAACCAGACACTACTGAGTTTGATTTGCAACTTCATCACTATATGAGTATGGAAGCTCTTTACATCTCTGGGACCCTTAATCATCTCATCTGTTTAAGAGGAATAATTTTAATACTTAAAGTATTTAAGAGCCCTAGTACCAAAGCCAATTCTAGTAGAATTCTTCAAATTATTGAATATTTATAATTTAACATATTTATATTGTGTGTGTGTGTGTGTGTGTGTGTGTGTGTGTGTGTGTGTGTGTGTGTGTTTAAATAGTGCATCCATTCTTTACTTATCTTTAAAATGACATCTTATGACTTGGGGGAATTGTCAAAGGTCAAAGGCAGAATGAAAACAAATACCTCAAGTTTCTTGATTTGCAGGCTTGTACTATTTCTACCCCACTACTCTTCTCCAGGAGATGTTAAATGACAGCCAGGCCCATAAGAATTTAGATGTTGGCTCTTCATATTTTTGTCACTGAAAGAATTAGCTTCACAGAAATTGTCCTTGAAGGGTCTAAAGTGGATAAAAGTAAGCTTCATCCTAAATGAGGAGATATCTAACAAATTGTCAAACTTTCTGGAACTGTATCCCTTATAGCATTATTAAGAGAACTGATATATTTCATCATTTGTAAATTGAATGACTTCACTGTCACAAAGGTAGCACAAACCACCAGACAGCAGATGTTTGGGTTAATATGGATATTTTATAATACGTGGAATCATAGTACAGTATGAAGAGTCAAATCAGTGTGGGTTTGAATCTATACTTTTGAGCCTAAATGAATTGTATGAATTTGCCAAAATTACTTACCTGAGTCTCAGTTTCCTAGTCAGCAAAATGGGTATATTATCCCTAATTTAAAATTAATGCAATATGAAATAATGAGCATTATATATCAGACAACAAATAACTAGTACATAAAAATAAAAACATTTTATTATCCTTCTGCCTTTGAAAGATGTTGCTTTATAAAACCTCTATTGCTGACAACCTTTTCTGCAAAAGAAACTCAGTGGCTGTGAAGTCTCCCTAAGCCTTTATTAGGAAATCAAATCCAGTTGCCGATTTTACATAGACGTTGAAAGTAAAGCCCCAGTGACAAAGTCAGGCAACTCAATATCTTTGGCATTTCTGGTGTCAAGACCTAGCCAGAGCTGTCACGGATGATGTGGGTGAAAAGTCTCCCATTGCATTTTTTATTTTTCAAATCAAGGTCACAAGGGACAAACACATAAATTAATAAAAGAATGCCCTGGAAGCCCTAAGAAGCCCAGGAGGTTGAGAATACCCCAAGCCCTAAGGCCAGGGATACAGAAGGACAGTACCACTCATGAGCTCACATTTGGGCTGGCTCAATGAATGCAGCACTGTGTTTCTGCATCGCTGAGATCACAGCAGGTTTTGACAAATCCCTTTATATCCCCCACTGAAAGTGAATTCATAAACATTGCCCCTTTTGAAGGGAATTTAAAGATAGTTCTATTTTGTGATCACCCGTCAAAGTAGGGATGACATTTCTCTTGTTCTTAAGTGAACTGTTATTAGCCTACAAACTAAATCTGTGGAGGGTCTTAAGGGGGGAATTAACATTTAATTTTCAGAATGTAAAAAAAAAAAAAATGACAGCTTTGGCAGTCATATAGGTTTACTGCCTGGAAGGTAAATGCACCTTGGATCTCTTTTATTGCTGTGCCTGCCAGGGCTGCACAAAACTAATTTTAAGTTGATATTGGAGGAATCTAGAAGACTTTGCCCCTCTTCTAAGGGAGTCGAGCACTAAAATTACAGTAGCTGTTCTTCTGCTTGAGATTCTGACTGCCTCATAAAGAGAACATGAAACATCCAGACATGATGGGATAAAATACGGGTACTAGCATAGCATCATGCTACGACCAGGATAGTCCTGTTCTCTTAGCTATTTGACCTGAGGCAAGTAGCTTCACCCCGTTGAGTCTTACTTTTCCTCTCTATAAAATGGGAATGTAAGCACAATGTGATGCCACCATACTCCCACAAGAATGCCAATAATAAAAAAAATAGATGTTGGCATGGATATGGCGAAAAGGGAACACTTCGACATGGCTGGTGGGAATGTAAACTATATACGTACAATGGAATGCCACTCAGCCATAAAAAGGAATGAATTAATGGCAGTCACAGCAACCTGGATGAGATTAGACACTATTATTCTAAGTGAAGTAATGCAGGGATGGAAAACTAAACATCATATGTTCTCACTCATAAGTGGGAGCTAAGCCATGAGGGTGCAAAGGCATAAGAATAATCCAATGGACTTTGGGGACTCGGGGAGAAAGGGCGGGAAGGGAGTGAGGGATAAAAGGCTACAAATTGGGTTCAGTGTATACTGCTCAGGTGATGGGTACACCAAAATCTCACAAAACACCACTAAAGAACTTACTTATGTAACAAAATACCACCTGTTCCCAAAAAACCTATGGAATTGTTTTTAAAGGGAATGTTGATGCCATCTTTATAATACCTTGGAGGATATATATAGCATTCTGATAAGGTCCAATTTCTCATGCCAGTGAAAAGGTGTTATGGATCAACTTGTGCCGCCCACCCCAAATTCCATATGTTGATGTCCTAAGCTCCATACCTCAGAATGTGACCTTATAGGAGTGACTATAAAATGCAGGTCCCAGAGTTGAATAGGACTCTCCTTCTCCACCAAAGCCCTCTCCAGAAATGACTGGCCCTTCGGAATACTCCGATTGGGATTTAATTGTCTCAGAAACACAGTTGTCATGACAACTGGATATAAAGTTTAGTTCCAGAACTTAAACCTAAATATGTTAAAATCTCCACAAGACATTTTCTTTGACTGGGAGTGAATTAAGAAAAGCATGTGCATGCACACACAGACACAATCTCTTAAAAACGTTAAAAAGGGACTATGTCCTCTGACTCACACATCAGTGTTCTGGAATAGGAGACATTCATTACCATCACCCTTCTATTCACTCACCTGACATTTATTCGTTTAATTGGCATTTACTGAGCAACTACGATGTGCCAAGCACAGAAGGAAAGTTCTTGGCAGATGAACTGCTTACATCAGAAAGCTTGAGATTGTTTGAATATCTGGATTGAAAAGTGGCATATTTACTTGTGACAGGTTAAGGACCACCATGAGCTTCACGAGAAAGGGGGGCTGTGGCTTGCTCATTCATTTCTTCTTCCCCAGGGATGTAATGCAGTTCCAAGGACCTTATAGCTGCCTAGCAGATATTTACTGAACAAATGAATGAATGGTTGAAAAAAAGACAATTCAAAGACAGCACTGAAACCAGTCGGGGATTCTTGAAGCATTAAAATGTCTAGCTGTGGATGTAACACTAATGTTAGCCAGTATTTACTGAGCACTGACTATGTTCCTGGCTCCAAGCACTCCACAGATGATGGTACAGGTTTTGCGTAATATTTGCAAAGCTCTTTGCTGAAGTGAGGCATAGCCTCATTTTATACATGAAGTGAATGAGGCTTTTAGAGCTATCGTGAATTGCCTTTGGCTATACAGAAACATACAGACCTGCATTTGAGCCCAGGTCTGTCCAAATTCAATGCTTGTGTTCCCTAATGTAGCTGCTCACCTCCCTCTTTCTTTAGACTCTGTTGCCTCCTCTCTCCAGAGAAAAGGAAGAGTGAATGAGAGTCGATTTCTAAATCTATTAGTTGCTCATTTACACCCTCTTAAATGGTTTTCATTAATTTTCATAAATGACAGCACTAAGAAGAAATCTGAAGAATCTCGATGTGTGTTTTGTCTTCTTCACTGTCTCAGGAAACCATCCAGTGATTCTTTTTTTCAATCTTACAAACAAAAACCCCAAAAAACTAAAATATGATCCTACTACAATACTTTCCTACAGGATCATAATGTAGCTCCCAATGATGCCCCGCTTGGCAGGATTTTAACACCAATTCCAAAAAATGTCAAGGAATGTCATTGGTTTGAATTTACATAATTAATAGAGTACGGTATTGATTCAGATTAGTAAACCCGAAGCCTTGAACCTGAGATGTGAGTTAATTGGGGTTAAATGGTATCATCTCTTGACGGAGAAAAATGTTTTAGCCTGGTTCTGTTGGATTCTGCAAATTATTGCTGCCTTCCCAGTCCCCATTCAAATAAGAGAGACTTCTCTTCTGGAATTGCTGAATGTGGAGTCAAACTGAATGTAACATAACAGCCTCTTTAATTAAAAAAAATGAGAGTAAAGCAACTTGACCTTCCACTTTAAAGGTGAGTTTTCCGGAATAAAGTACAAATACTAGATAAAGTTGCTTTGAAATTAAAGGTATGTCTGTAGGGAGGGGAAGAGGAAAGAGTGACAAGTGTATGATAAAAGCTGACTTATTTTTAATGGACAGTATAAACATTCCAGTGAGTGACTCTCCATGTGTCATGAACTTGACTTACCACCATGATATATGGATGCTTGAATTCTGTTCAACATTGCCTATCTGCTGAGCCTGACACTGTGCTGGACAACTGGCACAAAAGCTGACAATGCTGAGCTAGACCTCTATGATTACTTACAGGGTTCCAAGACTAATAAAATATGGAGATGTAAAGGAAGCAATCACAGTAGGGCAGCATGCTATGGGGCACAGCAGCAGGTATGGCCCACTCTGCTTGGGCAGGTGGAGTTAGACTGCTCGCAAGGGAAGGAGCCCAATCCGGCGACCTTTGAATGTGGACGATTGGAGTTACCCAGAATTTGAGGAGCCTAGGACACCATGTCAGAGGTGTTTGCATGGGTGAGCACAGCTAGTGTTGGAACTCACAAGAGATTCAGCATGACTGGAATAGAGAGAAACGAGATCTCACAGCACCTTGTCCTTTTACTTCCTAGCCTTTGTCAAAGTTGCAACTCATTCGTTCATCACGATTTTTTGTTTGTTTGTTTGTTAGATGGAGTTTCACTCTTATTGCCCAGGCTGGAGTGCAATGGTGCAATCTCAGCTCACCGCAACCTCTGCCTCCTGGGTTCAAGTGATTCTCCTACCTCAGCCTCCTGAGTAGCTGCGATTACAGGCATGTGCCACTATGCCCAGCTAATTTTATGTTTTTAGTAGAGATGGAGTTTCTCCACGTTGGTTAGGCTGGTCTCAAACTCCTGACCTCAGGTAATATGCCTGCCTCGGCCTCCCAAAGTGCTAGGATTACAGTCATGAGCCACCACGCCTGGCCCATTGTGATTGTCTTTAACAACACCCTCATTAGGCTGAAAACTCCATGAGGACTGGAATTCTAATAGGCTTGTCCACTACTTATTCTCAGCTCAAACAGTGACTGGCAGATTTTAAACAGCCAGTATCTGTGGATTGAATAAGTGAATGAATGTGTATACAGGCATGTCATGACACGAGATCAGAATCAGGCCATTATCATATAGAGAGCCTTGAATGCCACTATATAGGTGCTCAAGAGATAGTTATTGAATAAATGAACAAATGAATGAATGAAAATCCAAAAGAACACTAAAACTGCTCTGGGAACCATGGAATCTACAGTGAGAGGGAGATTTTGAAGGATCCTACAGAGGGCATTGACGTGGTTTATTCTAGCAAAGAATCACTTATTAGGTGCTTGTGATGTCGGTTATTTGAGGACAAATGAAATATAGCCCTATTTGATGAAGATTATAATCCAGGAAGTAAAGGGATTTACTTTATACCTTTAAATATTTTGGACACTTCTCTACGTGGAAATATCTAGATGTTTTTTCATTCAATGCAATGAAAAACAGGATTTGTACTGAAAATAATTATTTTTACCATCATATGTATATTTTCTAATGGTACAAACCATAGTGAGAAACAGCTACAATTCCTCTATATTAGGGACCAGAAACTATGGCAGAAGGGGCAAATCCAGCCCACTGCTCATTCATGTATAACTGAGCTAAAAATATTTTTCATATTTAAAAATTATTTTTCAAAATCAAAAAAAGAATAAAATTTTATGTCGTGTGAAAAGCATGTAAAATTCAAATTTCAGTGTCCATAGATAAAGTTTTATTGGAACACAGCTATGCCTGTTCCTTTTTGTATTATCTGTGGCTGCTTTCTTGTTACAGAGCAGAGTTGCTAGTAACTACAATTTGGCCCACAAAGCCTACAGTGATTACCATCTGGCCCTCTACAGAAAAAGTTTGCCGACCCCTGCTCTAGATTCACAGTAATTTTTAGTGGCACGATTTGTGCCAGTATCCGTTTTGGTGACCTTCCCTTAAAGGAGTTCCTTTTCCTGAACCAGTGGTTCCCTGCAAATTAGAATGTAACCACATTTGGGGAATTTCATTTCCTCCTTCTCAAAATGAATGCCTTGCAAATGATGATTGATTACACCTTTGATTAGGAAGTAAGGGGACATGCTGCTTAGTATGAAATGCAAAGCTATTTAGGTCAGGGCAGCATAGTTAAAATAACAGCAGCTTAGGATCAGGAAGCCCATAGTTCACCCTGCAAGCTTGGGCAGCTCACATCCGTATCAGGACCAAGGCCCCCTTATTTATCCAACTACAGGGCCTAGAAAGCAGTCTTTAAGATTTTTTTTTTTTCCCTGGGGCTAAGAGTCTGTAATTCAGAAAAGTCACTGTGCTCAGAGCTCTACCTACTCCTAGTAGATATATGTTTTACAAAGAAAACACTTATTGACCACTAGATACCTTTGATTATTTACCCATGTGTGGAGTTAACAAGAACTGCATGGGAATGAAGCACAAGCTGGAATTTCAAATCTTCAGGAAGCATGGGAACACTTAGAATTCTGTAGTTCATCTCGTAGCTTTGGGAGGCATTTTGTCTTTTTATCTGGAGGTGGCTGGGGAAAGAAATATACTTACAACATTGTGGAAGGAAACAGTCAATTTTAAAAAAGGAAGTATGGTTGCAACCTGTAGTTACAACATCTTCACCCCATGCCAATTTCTCTATGCTTTAAAAATTGCAATCTCTTTCCTGCTTAGTCCCATGATTATTCTACCTTAGAGTTTCCTGGCAGAATACTGGCAGCTGATAACCAGGGAGGGATTCAAACAAACAGCAAAAGTGACCAGTGAGCACTCCTATGTGGTTTTTCTGGGCCCCTAAGTGATCGCTCATTGTTCTCCCTTTTTAGGCCAGATTGTGGGTGGGAACATTAGAAAGCAGCTTGCAAAATATCAATGCTTAAGTGACTGTTCCAGTCGTTAAATCATAATACAGCGTGATTTCACTGAAATGAAGTAATTACAGGAGGGAAGAAGAAAAGTCAAATGATATAAAAACAGGTCTTTTTGGATTGTCTAAGTACTAATGCGCTCTCTGATGCATATGCATTTCTCATTTCTGAAACACTCACCACACAAAAGGTTCCACTCTGTTAAGAGTGGAGGTTCGTGTTATTTTGGCTCAACTCTTATCCCCAAATTTGGGCAAAGATAGCTGCACTTACAAGCCCTCAAACATTTCAACTACAAAGAGGCTGTAATTATTCTAAATCAACACATCTCATGTTTTAATATTTTCATCTGAAATATACAATTCAATCTCCCTGCTCTCCAGCCTTTACATTTAGCAAACAGCATCCTTGTTCAAATCTTGGCCCTCCTCTGTCCCAACTGTGTGATCTTGAACAAATTGCTTCAAGTTTTCAATCCTCAGTTTCTGCATCTTTTTAAAGAAGGATAATAATAGAATACACTTCATATGGCTTTTGTTACCTTAAATATAGATGAAAAGCACTTCCTAGTGCCTGGCACGCAGTAAGCACTTACCAGATATGAGCTATTATTCTCTGCCCTTTGGGTTCAGATGTTACTAGTCTGGGAATCTGTCCTTGCTTCCTGAGGGCTGGTAAGGAGGCTTACCCTATTACCCTCTCTAGGCTTTTCTTTCTCCTACCATTATTTTCACTGTTGTATCATTATCTAGCTACTTCCCTCTTTTCTAAACAATGGGTTTCTCGAGGATTGTAAACCTGTCTGATTTATTTCTCCATCTCTGTCTTCCTTCTCAGACAGATACATAGTTCTGGCCAAGAAGTGTGGTTTTGAAGAGGTAAGTATATAAAAGCAGTACGCATTTTGAAGCAACGCAATCATGGAAATTACTTGTCTATGGAAACCTGCTGCTCTAAGAATAATAAAGAGAAAAATCCAAAATCTTAGCAAGGAATCTGTATAGCTCCTCCCTTGACTTTGAGCCTCTTCTCAGAACATGCCTACTCTCTGTATTCCCAGCCACAGTAGAAATTTTTCAGGACCCCTGGCCACAGGATCTTTGCAAGTACTGCTCCTGCTGTTTGGGTCTACCACACTTACCTTTCAGTTCAGAGCTCAAGTCTCACTTCCTTGGAGAGCCTTATGTCACCTCTCAGTCTAAGTCATGTCTGCTTGCTACATGCTCTCATAGAAATGTGTTTCTTCCTATTTGAGCTCTAATTTCAGTTTTAATTAATTATTTAGTTTTGTGATTATTTTAGTAATGTCTATCATTTCTCAAGAGATTGAAAATTCCATGGAAACAGGAATTATGTCTGTTTTTTGCTGTTTGACATCCTCAGGGTTATAAATAATGCCCAACACACAGTGGGAACTCAGTAAATATTTGTTAAAAATTAATGAATGAAGAGCCAGCATCTTGTATTTCAGAAATGGATATGAAACAATTTTAGTTGCTTGACAAGGCATTAAAAATTTTTTATTCAGTTAGTCTAACCAATGGCAGGCTTTCTACATGTTTAGCAAGAGACAGGGCTTCACCTGCCTCACCATGCCAGGCTTATTTAAGAAGCTGTATCGCACCGTTCCTGCCAATACTGGGTGAGACATAAACTGACAATGATCAAAGATGGATTAAACTCCCCTAGGTGAGAAGTATAGGCTAATGGAGGACTGGTTCTTAAGCTACCCACGTGGCCTTTGCTTACTTTATCATTTTTTAAAAGCTTTTGACCACTTTTTTGTGGGCTCTCCTGACATGTCTGGGATATCAATTTAACTCCATTTGTTTCTTTCTGGTCATAGCCATGATTCCTCCACAGATGATTCTGTTCTGTTTTTCCTCCCATACCCACTCCACTCTTTAGCCCAAACTGTATCTGTTACCTGATTTCAAAGAATATTCCACCTAGGAGAGACCCAGGTCCTGTAGACTTCCTCTGGACACTTTTGGCAGTCATTGTTCCCAGCTGACTGGGCAAAAGATGAAGGACGGAGGATAGAATCATGAGTAACAACATCTTAGGTTTGCTGATTGGGTAAGGAACTCAAGGTTTCAGGTGAGGGTGGGAGAGGAGAAGCAAGATGTGCTCTCATGCCTTCTTCACCAGTTTACCTGATGTGGTTGAAACACACCTACACCAATAATCCTTAAAGATCACTCTTCTAAGCTCAGGTATATGATCTGGAAGCTAATTACAGGTATGAGTCCTGCTGTGATTCATTGGATGATCTGAATATTGGTGTCCCCTGAAAAGTCATACATTGAAAGCCTAACCCCTAAGGTGATGATATTAGGAGGTGGGACATTTGGATGGTGATTATATCATGAGGGTGGTGCCTGAATGAATTGATTAGTGTCTTTATAAAAGAGGCCGAAGAGAGTCCCCATTTCCCCTTCTACCATGTGAGAATGCAGCTAGGAGTCTCTGTCTATGCACCAGGCAGTGGGCCCTCACCAGACACTAAATCTGCCAGTGCCTTAATCTTGAACTCCCCAGTCTCCATAACTGTAAGAAACAAATCTCTGTTGTTTATAAGCTACTCAGTTTATGGTATTTTGTTATGTTATCTAGCAGCCAAAACAGTCTAGACTTGCAGCCCAGGTCATCTTCCTTCATCCCCTCACTCACAACCTACAGTGTCTTAATTTGCAATAGTCTTTTTATCTTTGGTTTCAACATATCTGATTTAAATGAACTGGTCTTTGTTCTTCGCTTTTTTGAAATTATGTAACTTTTAACTCATTTCATAAAAAAAATTCCTTCCATCCCTACTCAGCCATTCTTGATTCCTCCACACTCTTACTTTCATGTTCAATTTATATGCATTTTATTTATCCCCAGAAAGCTTTTGATACCTTCAATGACCTGATCTATTTTTCTTCATTCCATTCCACAGTCTTGGTTCAAACTGTCATCATTTTATTCACTGCAAAAAAATAGTTAATTAGTAGGCATTTTTTCCTATTCTACCACCCAAGAGGCTGACAGTGTCATCTTAAAACAGAACAAAACAAAAACTATACTTAATAAATTGTAATTTCAAGCAATGGGCATCTTCCAGTTTCTCTCTCTTCACCTGCCTCATCCCGTGCCCTGAATTAGGTACCCCACCTACATAAAACTTTCCACCAATACCTTCTACAACTCCAGACCTTTGAAAGGACTGCTAACCCCTGATGAGATCCAGCGGCCTTTGGTCCGGTGGAAAATATCCTTTTACCTGCCCTTCAAGAATCAGATTGGCCAAGTGCAGCGGCTCACATTTGTAATCCCAGCACTTTGGGAGGCTGAGGTGGGTGGATCGCTTGAGCCCAGGAGTTCAAGACAAGCCTAGGTGACATGGCAAAACCTCATCTCTACTAAAAATACAAAAATTAGCCATGAGTGATGGCACATGCCTATAGTTACAGCTCCTCAGGGGGCTGAGGTGGGAGAGTCGCCTGAGCCTAAAAAGTTGAGGTTGCAGTGAGCCATGATTATGCCACTGCACTCCAGCCTGGGTGACTGGAGTGAGACCCTGTCTAAAAATAATAAGATTTTTAAAAAATCATATTTTCTCTGAAGCCATTTCTAACTTTCCAGAAAGAATCAGTTATCACACCTTCTGCAAAACCATAACTCTATACATAAAGCAGAAATAAATACTTTAAAACACAATGGGATTTCAAAAAGCTCATGGAAAAATGGAATTAAAAGTTACAAAATAAAGACAAACTTTATTTCTCAACGTAAGCTCCACTAGGTGTAAGACACTTTTATAAGCCACAATAATAGCCATTCGGACCATCCCTAAAAAAATTGAGAACCCTGGGAATTTAACCACCTCAATGCAATCTTTTTTATATTATTAACTGAAGAAAAATTGATGCCCTTTACAGATTTTCTTAGAATTAGGAAACAAAAAAAACAAAGTCAGAAAGAGTCAGATCAGGACTGTAAAGTGGATGCCCAGTGATTTTCTACAGAAACTATTGATAAATTTCCCTGGTTTGATGAGAGAATGAGCAAGAGCATTGCCATGGTTGTGAAGGATGCTTTGGTGAAGATTTCCTGGGCATTTTTCTGCTAAAGCTTTGGCTAATTTTCTCAGAACACACTCATAAGAAACCCTTTGGCCCTCTGGAAAGTCACCAAGCAAAATGTCTTGAGCATCCCCAAAACTGTTGCCACAATCTGGCTGGTCCATTTTTGCTTTGACTGGACCACTTCCAGCTCTTGGTAGCTGTATTATTCCATTTTCATACTGCTATGAAGAAATACCGAGAAATAGAAAAAGAGGTTTAATGGACTCACAGTTCCACGTGGCTGGGGAGGCCACATAATCATGGTGGAAGGTGAAGGAGGAGCAAAGGCATGTCTTACATGGTCGCAGGCAAGACAGTGTGTGCAGGGGAACTGCACTTTATAAAACCATCAGATCTCATGAGACTTATTCATGATTACAAGAACAAGATGGGAAAAACCCACCCCTATGATTCAGTTACCTCCCACTGGGTCTCCCCCATGAGACATGTGAATTATGGGAGCTACAATTCAAGGTGAGATTTGAGTGGGGACACAGCCAAACCATATCAGTAGCCTTTGCTTTAATTGTGCCTTGTCTTCAGTATTGTACTGGTAAAGCCATGCTTCATCTTCTATTACAATTATTTGAAGACATGCTTCAGGCTCTTAATCCCACTTATTAAAAATTTCCACTGAAAGCTGAGCTCTTTTCTGTAGCTGATCTGGGTATAACACTTTTGCCACCTATTGATAGAGTGAAAAGTTTGTTTAACTTTGATTTTTCATTCAGAATTGTATAAGCTGAACTAATTGAGATGTCTAGGTATTGGCTGTTGTTTATACTGTAATTTCCAGTCCTCTTCAATTAGAGCATAAACAAAATGAAGTTTTTCCTCCAAAATTGATGTGGCTGGTCTACCACTGTGGGCTTCATCTTCAACATCATCTTGTCCTCTTGTACCCATTTGCAAACTGCTTATTTCTTTGGGGCACTCTGTCCCATAATTTTTTTTTTTTTTTTTTTTTTTTTTTGAGACGGAGTCTTACTCTGTCGCCCAGGCTGGAGTGCCGTGGTGTGAGCTCCGCTTACTGCAAGCTCCACCTCCCGGGTTCGTGCCATTCTCCTGCCTCAGCCTCCTGAGTAGCTGGGACAACAGGCGCCTGCCACCAGGCCCGGCTAATTTTTTGTATTCTTCGTAGAGACGGGGTTTCACTGTGGTAGCCAAGATGGTCTTGACCTCCTGGCCTCGTGATCCACCCGCCTCGGCCTCCCAAAGTGCTAGGATTACAGGCATGAGCCACTGCATGCGGCCTCCATAAACTTCATTTAAACGTCAATGATTTGACCATTGTTCCACTCAAACTTTACCATAAATTTGATATTCATTCTTGTTTCAACTTTAGCAGAATTCATGTTGCTGAGAGAGGTGCTCCTTTCAAACTGATGTCCTTCTTAGTGCCTCAAACTAGATGCCCTTCAGACATGTTATAACAAGTCAGTATGAGTTTTTATTTTTGGTGCAAACATTTTTTAAATCAATGCACAGTTTTTTTGTAATATGCATTTTCTAAGAAATTTTTGAGGTCCCCTCATAATGATCTCATGGCATCTTTCTATCTTAATGAACTAGGAGGTTTGTGAGTGTGAGACCTATGACTTACAGTCCAAATGTTCCCTTTGTGCTTAGAACAACATCTGGCACATTATAAGCATTATAATATTTTCAGTGAATAAAGAGTTTAGCTTAAAAATATATCTTTTTTCCTTTGATAACAAGCATTTACTCCAAAAAAGAAATGTGTTCCCTCCTGACATTGAAATGGTGTTTTGTTGAAGCAGCAGCCATTTGAGAAATACAAAAAGTGGGTAACATCTGCATTTTGATGTGTGTATGTCTGTAGTAAATTGTCGTTTATGATGATCAAAAAGAAAGGGAGGATAAGGACATTTTAAGACAGACTACAAAAATAACCTAGATTGTGATTCTGCCATTTTAATTTTATCTCAGTTCTGATAAATATTTCTCTTTAACATGCTTGCCCTCCTAAAGAGTGCTGATAAGCCCTCCAAACAGATCCCCCCACTCCTTGCATTTCTAAGCCTTTGATTTAGGTTCTTAGTAAATGCTAAATGATAAGAATAATCTTCGATGATGTTTGTGAATTTTTGGAAATACTCTTTTCATCTAATTTTCCTTTTCATAGGCTTAATCTATATTAGCATTCCAATGCCTCTCTTTAAGTATGATCTTTATTTATTTCAAGAATTCAAGTCATTCCAATTTTCTATGAACATTTTTTGAGTGTCTACTGTACCCCAGGCTTTAAATTGAGTGCTGGTTGTTCTGTAATACATAAGACAGTGTGTCTAAGCTTAAGAGGTTCCAAGTCTGAGCCAGAGATTTAAAGGAATAAGGTCTTAGTAACAATTGTATTAAAGGAAATATGTTTAACCTAAGGGAACGATTAGACTGACTGTTGGGAAACTGGATGGCAGAGTTGACTTCAAAAAGTGATGGCTTTTGAGCTGGGCTTTGAGGGCTGAATAGGAGTTTGCCATTACACAGAATAAGAAGCAAATAAAACGATTTAATAATGTGTTTATAAACTAATATCACAATTGATTTTAATCAAGTCCAGAGAATGGATATTACAGAGGAGGGAGGAGAGATAGGGGGATGATGTGATTTGAAAAAACTTTCCCCTTTTGACATTTTTGCTGTGATTTCATTGTCTTTGAGGCCGCGGGAAAAAATACTTTGTGAGGGCTGCTTTGATGTGTATGAATTATTCATCATTAAGAAGTCAGGCAGCTGACACTACTCTTTATTAATGCTATTGAGTGTATTATGGCCCCCCTGGAAAAGCAGCGTGTTTTTTTATTCCTCTCTGCCCTGTGTGAGGGTCATCCACATGTGTAGGAAGGTCTTGGTCAGCTTCTCTCTGATTGGTGCAAATGAGAGGACATTTTGAGCCTTCCTGTCCTGTTGTTTTTTTTCTCTAGTCTTTTTTTAGGATGAAAACTGTTTATCATTGGAGACACAGGCACACATACACACACCCAAGCTGCCTGAGTGTGTGGGTTGCTTGCTTTATTAAAAACCCAGAGTCTAGTCAGACGGAAAGACACGACCACCTAGTCCATTAGCGTTCTTGCTCTGACACAGGCAGCTTGACCTGGGAGCAGCCAGAGCTAACGGGATGTCTCATTAAAACAGCTTTCGTCAGAGTGTTTTCCCCACCATTTAACATTCTCCTGTGCATTGTGCAGGATGTAGTGTGAGGAGCCAGCTGTCTCTTCTCAGGACGGAACAATGTAGGCAATAGAAAGACTTCAATGCGTGCTGAGGACCTACTGTGTGCCAGAATTACCCAGCTCTCTCAGTATCTCCACTAAAGCCACCATGAATTGTCATTTTGCATACATGCTAATAGTATGAGTCAAAGCTAACATTCATACTTGTTGGCTGGGTCTCATTGTTCTATAAATGCTTATATAGGTAGATTATATCATTTACCCTAAGAATTCTATGATAGATGCATTATTACTGTTCCCATATTACAAATGAAAAAAGCAAGAGTAAAACAGATTATGTTACTTGCTCAAAGTTAAGAACAATTTTATTTGATAAAACCATACTCAGTGTGTTTGCTCTTTGTACAATATCATTATACTTCTAATCTGGTGTTTTATCTCCACAGTAGGCTAAGCAGCATAGAATAAACTCAATAACAAGAAAAATGCTTGGGTTGGTGGTTGTGATTGTCATTGTTACAATTAAAACCAGCAATTGCTGAGGTCTTGCTATATGCCATGCCTTGAACTAATCACTTTATTTACATATCTCATTTAATTCTGTTTTCAGCCCCATAAAGTAGGTTCTCTATCTGTTCCTATTTCACAGATGTAGAAATAGAGGCTTAAACTAGTTAAATACGAATGTCAGCCTACTTTGATTCCAAATCTGTATGACTTTAAATCAGAAGGAAGAAATGATGGTGGCTTGGGCTAGGGTAATACACTGAGAGAAATGAACAGTTTTGAAAGATGTCTGTGATTTATGATTGATAAAACTTGGCTATTTATTGTTGAAATGTAATTCAATTTAATAGCTTTTTATTGGGTAAAGCTACTGGTATGAGATATTATGCTAAGCCCTAAGTATATCCAGGTAACTATCACACAATCTCTATGTTATGATTCTAATTAACAAGAAGATCAATGAACATGTGAATTTTATGATACATGTGTCTACCTATATGTAAATATGATACATGAACAAAAACAGTGATCCACTGATTTATTTTTATTCATGAAATATGCAAATAATAATAAGAACAAACACTTGGCATTTGCTTGTGTGATACCTATGCATTTGTTTTTAAAATCTTCTTAGAAGTTTGATGTGATAGGTGTTACTATCATTCCCATATTACAGATGATGGAAACAGAGACACAGGGAAGATGAGTAACTTCTGTGAGTTCCTAGAGCTAGCCATAGTCTCTGAAAACAAAATGAGGAAACAATTACTTCCACCTGGCTGGGGAAGTGTGAGTTATGGTCTGGAATAAATCCTACAGAGAAATAAAATTTGAGACGGGGGAAAGTAGAAACAATCTCCAAGGAAAAATCAGATAAGTACTGAAAACTATTGATAATTTACACAATAAAAGTGCAAGTTGTCTCTCAGCTTATGGCAAACTCTTGGACTCATGCAAGTTAACATTGTCTTGTTTTGAATTCTAATTGCACAACTTACTGAGCCTTCATTTCATGTGAAAAAGTGTGTTTTGAATACCTATCTGATAGGGTTGTGATGAGAGTTAAAAGTGATAAAGCAGGTAGCAGCCCCAGCATAGTCTCTTTGGGACATAGTAAATGCTCAATAAGTGTGCAATCAGTTAATCAATCAATCAATAAATGTGGAAGATACTGTAATGGGCCACCCTTTTGTGAAGCTGTGGTAGTCTCAGCAACTAGGAGTGCCATCTGCAAATGACTTTCAACTCTTGCCCCTGCAGGGATTATCTCATGTTGTGGATCTCAAGATCGTGATCCTTACTGGGGCAACCCAGAGTCAAGAATTGATCACTGTAGGGGTATAAGGTTTTGGCCATTGACTCTGGTTCAGAACAACTCTGATGTACCATTCTAACTCCATGGTTCTCTTTGGGGTCAGCCAAATCTGTCTTGTCTGCATCACACCTTGAATTTTTTGAAATCTTACTTACTTTCTCTTATTTCCACAGGTACTGGTTCTAAGGATACCACCGATAAACATCTTTCATGCTAAAACCCGTTCCAGAACTTACTTCCCAGCTATCTTTGATGTTCATGTTGTCAGAGGTGGTAGCCGCTGAAATAGGCAAAGACATGGAGCATATCTTGGGTCCAGGTTAGTATCTTAGGATGTGTGACAAGTGCCAGCTTGCTAAGAGACAGCTTTAATATGATGTTGTTTTAAAAGGGGCTTGCATTTTTCCTATGCCAGCCAACAGGACCCTTCACTTAAAATGTTAATTGTTAATAAAATCACTACTCATCCATTTTATAGGTAAAGGAGGTGGGTGCACACAAGTGAAAAGATGTTGCTGAAGTCACGTGGCTTCAAGCAGTAGAGCTGACTGACTGTCCTCTAGTCCAGTGGTCCCTACAGGATGAAAGCTTCTCTCCATTACAGAGCATGTGTATATTTTTTTCTTTGTCTGAAGTTATCTGGGGCTGAATCAGATTTGCCACCTCTTCACACAAAAATGATGGTGTCTGCCTTACAGGACCTTGGGAGTCCAGAGGAAGGTCTTTTTACCATCAGCATTCTCTCCTGTGTTCAAGGACTGTCAGCCAAAGATGGCCAGGTAAGTGATGGAGCTTTAAAAGGTTAATTACCATTAATCATTATGAAAAGGTGGCTTATTATCCATTCATAAATTCAGAATAAATTTATTTTGCTGACAAGCAAAATGTCCCATTTGCCCTGTGGACCTGGTTCCCATTTTGAAAAATATATATTTTTTTAGATTATGGTCTTTGTATGAACTGCTGTCTTTTCCAACACACCATGTGGGGAAAAGCTTAATTAAATTCATAAAGTTGGTTAAGTTATTCCACATTTATCAAAAACCTTTAGGATTACACATCTATGAGTTTCTGTGCAGACTCAGATGTACAGTTACATATCTATGAATAGAGATACACAGAGGTTGTTAACCAACACCTTTAAAGTGTGTTCTACAGGTGACTCACAGATGAATCTTACTTTAAAACTTCTACAAAACGTTTTGTGTATTATATTTTAATAAACACAAAGCTTAAGCATTCAAGGTTGCAACCTGCAAAACTCAATCTAGCCCAACTCTAGGTTGCAGTTCAGGTATTATTAAAACTATCTCTATCCTTCATTATCCTTTAGAATGTATTTATTAATTGCTTGCATTTTCATGAATGAAACTATGAGGCAAAATAAGGCGATCTAAAATATTAAAAGTAACAAGAATAAATAATATCTGCCATTTTACCATTTATGTGTCAGGTTCTCTACAGTGATGGTGAATTTTATGTGTCAATTTGGACCGTGGGATGCTCAGGTACTTGGTAAAACATTTCTCTGAGGATGTTTCTGGATGAGATTAACATTTAAATTGGTAGACTGAGTAAAGCATATTGCCCTCCCTAATGTGAGTGGACTTCATCCAATCTATTTGAGGCCTGAAGAGAGCAGCTGATTCCTTATAATAAATCTATTTTTATATATGTATACATTCCAATGATTTTGTCTCTTTGGTGAATCCTACTACCATTTATAGTACTCAATAGTATACTGGTATGATAGATTTATAGCTACCTTCTTTCACTACCCATTCCGTATTCCCTTTGCCTTCAGCAAGTACCTTAGTTGATTGTGGTTCTTTGCCTGGTGGGGTGACCCAAACCTTCATTCCTGGTGAGTCTGAGTCATTAGTAGGATTGAATTGTTGTAGTTTTTCATTGACCTTAATCACAGGGCATGACCTTAATCACCCTAAAGGATTTCTTGTATTCCAGACATATTCTTCCTACCTCCATTGGGCAGAAGTGCTTCCATTTCTCCTTGGTGGTCATAAGCAGGCACCCCAGTCAGCACAGTGACTCCCTTTTTGCCTGTTGATTTAGAGGCAGGGGAGCCCAGAGTGACCTGGTGGCTGCCTTAACTTCCTATTTAATGCAATCATTGTTGGGTCCTGGTGGAAGCACTCCTCCCTTTGGAACTAAGTAAGACCTTTAGGCCAGTAAAGCATAAGGTCACAGGGAATAGAAAGCAAGGTTTGGGGTGGAAAGATAAAGAGTATGCCTTAGCTGCACTCATCTACTTGAAAGTATCAGCATACCGTCTGCCCTGTGTCTAGCTTCCTGCTCTGGTAATTAAAGGGCAGGTAAACAGGTCAACTAAGGCTTCAATATGGAGACGTTTTTGGTGGTCTGCCCAGTATTTATGGACAATTTTCCTGGCCCCACCCCATCTTCTTTTCTGTGGCCCAAGGAGAAGACCCTCTCCCTTCCTCCACAAAAAGGGATAGAATAACATCTTTCTGAGAACACTGAATTTCCCCCAAACCTGAATTCTATCTTCTTGTTTAATCAAGGAGGACAGGGTTGGTATTAGGGTAAGCTCCCTAAATTGCTTCCTTTCAGTAAGCCCTGCAGAAAAATGACCACAAGAACTAGCATTCTTCTGCACATATAATTGACATATTTATTAGCATTGTCAGCATTTAAATATGTATTCTTTTTCACTTATTCCGCCCATCCATTTCTCTTTTGTTATTTGCTTTTTCTAAACTATCCTTCTCTCTTTCTCTAACTTTGCCCCATTCTGTCTCTTTCTTGGTCGCTCAGAAATTAATTTTAATAAAAAAGAAAAATTATTGCTCTGATGTTCCTTCTACTTGTACCATCTAGGAATGAAAAATCTTAATCTTCACCTGTCCCAGACATCTGGGCGAAATGAGTTCTCCCCACCCCTGCCCAAGTTCGACCTTCTGCTATATCTTCCCTGGTTCCGTAGCACCAATGGGATGGAATGCTTTCCCTCCAACTGCTTACCTAATTTTAAGGATGCAGTGGAAACACACACACACACACACACACACACACACACACACACACACACACACACGGCAAAGGTTATAAGATTGCTAAGTATGTTCCTTTCTTGAACATTATAATAAGGGCACTTTGGTATGGAGCATGTGAGATTTGTGGGGAGGGAGTGTCCCAGAACATGATATCATTGGCAGTCTTTCTTATGATGGCATCTGAAATTTTTGAAGCCCATTCTTCCAGGTGTTCTCAGCACATTACCCTGATTTGGTTTGGCAGAAGACCTTGTTTAAACCTGAAATAACAACAGGTGTTCTTTCCTATATTGGCTCACCATCTAGTCCTATCTTGAGTTCCTGTGGGGACACAGGTGCTGATTTCATAAGCAATCCCTCTCAAAGAGTGGACCAGAACATCATCCTTCTGGAAGGAAAATGCTTTCCAGAGGAAGGATAAGGAGCTGGGAAGATCACTGGGGTCTCAGTTCCAGTCCTCCCTTCATTGTTCATTGACATTGTAACCCTAGAAAAAATCTTTCTTCTCTCAGAGAGTATTTACATATCTCAAAATGAGATGAGGTGGCGGAACATGAGCTTCTAAATTACTTTTAGTTTTAACATTCTATAATGTCATATACTCTTCTTCCAAATTAAATTCCAACTCACTTTGCTTACACCTTTCCTTCAGAAAGAAATGTATTCAAAGAACCTACATTCACAACATAAAGAAATAAAGGTAACTATATAATAAAATTGACTTGCTATTTAAAATGCTTATTAATATTTTTATCGATGTGGAAAATGGGTATCAGTGAGTATGAACAAGAACAGGACAATGTAAGTGCCATGGGTCGTATGATACCTGATAGGTGAACAAATATGATAAATTCAAGAAAGAAAGAATTTATGAAACTATGAACAGCTACTTCTGAGGGGTGAGATTATGTGTGCTTTATGTTTTCTTTACTTTTTGCAGCCATTCCCAAATTTCTCAAAGTGATTGTGCATTCTCATCAGGAGAAAAAAAAAACCCTGCATTTTTCAAATAAGTTATTTTTCATGTGAATTGGATGTGATTTTGAATCAAGAAGCTTACCATTTTAGCTTTTCTATGTCATTCCTTTGAGATCAAGTTCATGTAAAAAACGTATTCCAACTTTTAAAAAAAGCAGTGTGTGCCCGTCATATGCATGTATCTGTATGTAGTTAGGTATCTATTTTAAAGTTGGCAATGGAGTTGAATTCCAGATGTTCACTGAACCTATGTATGGAATCTCATGGAGCCAATAAGATGATCTAGCATGAGGCTATAATTTTAATTAGATTGTTTTTATTCTCTCTAATGGAAGAGAAATGCAAAAGCATCAATGACCTCAATTTTAAAAATTCATTCCTCAACACATATTTCTGCATGTAATTATATTAAAAATCACCTTCTCCCCAAATTCTTCTACTCTTTGAAAACTATTGGTAACTAGTGGTCTGACACCCAAAATTCCTTATAGTCATCATTCATTTGCTCATTATATACTATGAAAATGCCCACACCTCCATTCCTGCCTTTGGCCATGACTCCAATCTCAGCCTGTTTCTAGAGAAGGTGAATCATGTTTGATAAGGGTGTATGTGTGCAGGAGGGAATCTAAGGGAGATATTAGGGTCAAAGCAGAATCTTGCTTTGCAAGCCCATTTTTTAGAAATTTAATATATTCCTTTAAATTCATTCCTTGTGCTGGGAAAAAAAGATTTATTCGGAAGAAACTGCTAAGGTAATAAGAAAATATAAATCTTTTGGCTGATTGTGGAGATTTTTAAACGATTCAGGGAGAGAAGCTGAGCTTGTGTTGCCAGGTAAGCTAGGAATGAGGATGCACTATAAACTCCCACCCCCTACTTCCTCTGCAGAAACATCACGTTTTTCTAAGCCTCATTTTGCCCATCTGTAAAGGAAGCAAGATGTTTCTCTATTACAAGGTATAAGAAAGCTTAATGAAATCATGGTCTTAAAGAGCTTCTGACGAAAACCCTATCCTGATATAATGTGGTTTCAGGACTAAGATCAATTATCCCGCCTGAAGCCTACAAGCAATGTCCTTCTTAGGCAGGTGTAGACAGAATGATGCAGTGAGTCTTATTCATCTTTGCATACCTAGACTGAATCCTTTTCAAAGTGGTTTTCAGCAGACCTGAGCTCTCGGATACGTGAAATATCTACCTCCAGGAGAACAATGGCAGATTATAGGCTCATCTCTGTGGCTGCCTTTTCTCTCTGAGGGTCTAAGTTTCACCTTTCAGATAAATCTCATGCATACCTAAGTACAGGCACCCTCTGAAATGGGTAGATGGGCTTATTTCCCCATCCCCTTCAGTAGGCAAACACATCTGGCATTGAGTTCCCTAGAGCCCACCTATTGTGACCCAATTCTAATACCTGGGAGGTGATTTTCACCAACCTGCACCTCCTTATTAAAATCATTAAATTTTCATTGTCTACCACTTTTCACTTTGTTCAGGATGGCTGAAAATGAAGTCAAGAAAGAAAAGGTCTTTCCACTTAAATGTAGTCACTCAGATGCAAACCTCCCTGAAGCTCATTCTCTTTCCCGTCAATTTCAACACCCACTGAACAATCCACAAATGTTGACTCATTGACTAAACAGCTATAAGGTTAATGAGCTATAAGAGTGTGTTCAGAAAGGAAACACACTGTAGATTTGGTCTTGATGGGCAGGGGAGATTTGAACAGTCAGAGAAGTGTGAGAGAGAGGAAGAAGACATGAAAATGACCAGATGTACCTTGGGAATAGAGAAGCTTCCATCTATCTTTCTAGAACAAGCCTTCCACTCACGCATTCATTCACTTTATATTCCTTAATTCAATAAACATTCGCTGTCTCCATCCAGCAGTTCAAATAATCTTCTAAGCTTGGGGGAAGTGATGCTCCAGCCAGTCTTTTCCCTTAAAATTTTCCCAAACACATAGACTCAGCCACACCCAAACACAAATCTGCAAGTTGAATTGATGGTAGGGTGAGCTCAGGGCAAAAAAGAGCAAAAACATATCTCTGTTGCACTGGGTTTAGAAAATCTCAACATATGAGGTGATTGTTGCAGTGCTCTTTAGGTGTGCATTCACGGTTGTACACAGGGGCCAATAGAACATACAAGGAAAGTGGAGAAATGATGTTGGTAGATTTGATAATGCACCATGAAAGCCAGGGTAAGCATCATTGGTTTTCAAGCAAAGCAGTAATATAGTGGAGGTGGGAGGGTTAGGAATGGAGATGCATTTGCAGAAATAAAATATTCTCCAAAGGATGCTGGATTTTCAAGGGTGGAAATTGCAGGTGAGTCCCCAGTTTTGAAGGAAGTCTTGACTCTCCCTCTCCCCAAGATCAGAGTGTTGCTCTGGGCAAGATAATAAAAGATCCAGGGGACACTGAAGTTTCCTAAGAGGGAATGTGTATTCTTTGAGCCTTGCTGGGCATAGGATATCTTGGTATAATACAGGCATTATGACAGGAAGGTCACCTCACTGTGTAACCCCCTGCTTTAAAATATTATTTAGAAGCGTCCCTAAGGATCTGAGTGTAATTTTGTTCAACCTTTATTTAAAAATCCACCTCTATGACGACCAATTTTTACTGGCCCCTTAGGTGATAACTTAAGACAGATTTCTCTTTAATAGTTTTATAACAATTTAAGTCTCAGGCTCATTCATCTCATTTTATTTCCCACATCCATAAAAAGAGCCTGGGTTCTCACTAGGAAAGAAAGAGGAAATCAGGTACCTGGAAGGAAGCGGCAAGTCTCAAGCCTCCCTGACTGGTTGTGGCTTTGCCTAGAGTTCTACTTCTCCCAGGCTTCTGAGCTTCACTCAGCATCCTGGACATGTGGCTAGTCAATCCTAGGTGCAGAACCTAATTCTCCAATGTAAAGACTGTGTGACTTGAGAAGTCATTAAAACTCTCCAACAATCAGTTTGCTAATCTGAAAAATGGAGGTAAATGTCACCCATACGTTACGTAACTCAAATGAAGCAACCTGCAAATGTGCCCAAGGTAGGTGGGTAACTCGAAAACATAAACCATCATCATGGTTATCTAACCAGAAGGACCATGGTCATTTGCATTTCCTATTGTACTCCCCTTTCTAGTTCACTGTTTCTCCTTCTTCTACTTTTTACAGTCATAAGAAAAAACTAGTTACTATATGTTCCAATCCCAAAATTTTCCAAAGCAGCTAGATTCAAAGGAGACCAGCTTACACAGAGTTGAGGGCACACGCAATTTCCAGTCCAGGACTGCCCCATAAATACACTAACTTTAGTGTTTATTTGTAGAAATTAATCTATGTGTTCTGTAAATGTATGTCAATAAACTCTGAATTCATTACCATCATGAGGTCTCTAAGGAAACATACCCCCATATGCAAGAAAGCCAAAGGACCAAGAAAAAGAAAAAAAGAAAAAAAAATTCTACATCTTTGTGTGATTTTCCATTAGCAGAAGAAATGCTTCTTTTCATCGTCGATCAAGACACAGTCATTGTTCTGAGCTGCACACAAATGAGTGTCCTTGTATCGTCAACTGGAGACACATCATCAGTTAAAAAAAAAAAAAAAAACCAACAGATTAGAGCCAAATTCTGAGAATTTTAGAAACTAGAAAGGTAGAAAGTAAATGCAAGACACTGATTCTTCAGCCAGTAAATGTAGCTCAAGGCTGAATTTTCAAACTCTTTCGATCCTAGCTAAATATAACTCAGAGGTTTGAATTACTATAAATTCATATTACATTTATCCACAGGATGAGGGTCACATACTAAGTGCTTTTCCAAACATAAAAAAGGTCCCAGACCATGAATTCATTCTCTTTTCAGCATATTTTGCCAATGTTTCTTTAGTTGTAAATAGCAGTGATATTTCTATTAAATTCATTTTCTCCCTTGGTGGCATATCTACTCCAAATATGGTCTCATTATCTGCAAGGAGGCAGATTCCCGCTGGACCTTTCCAAATTAGGCCATCAGACTCCCTTGTTTATGCCTTTTAAACTCATTCATACGCGGGCAATGCTATCTCATCCTTCAGAGAGCAGAAACTCACCAGTCCACTCTGCAGAAGATAAAGAAAAATGAAGCTAATATTTCTCTTTGCTATGCCCATATTTACTGCTTCAACACGACGTAGCTCTTAGCTGCCCTCTCTGATGGACACTAATGCAGAGCCAATGCATTTTGTTCCAAGTGCTGCTTAATGTGCCCACAGATAAATCTTCTGCCCTGCTCTGTATCAAAAACATCTTGCAAATCTAGGTAAATTATACACCACTGCTCCGGTTTTGTCTACTAATTTTTTAATGTACATGAAATATTCAAGGTGATTTGTGAGGCATGAAATATCTCTCATGAATCCATCCTGACACTTCCCTTGCTGAGAATACATTTCTAAAGGCTGCCCACGTCCATCTGGGGTTGAAGTTTTCAAACTAGATTAAAGATCCACTGGCTGAACTGATAGAAAGACAGAGCCTAAGCATCCCCTCAGGCATGCTACTAGTTCTTTGCTTCCCTCCTTTGCTGCCAGTGGCTTTTGGAGTCTGTAATTTCTCCTTGCGTCTCCTGCTCCATGGCATATTTACTGGGATGGAGGGTTGGAGAAACGAGCTGGAGTAATTTTTGAACTTCATGAACTCCTAAGACATCCCACGTCTTGAGGGTCTTTTCTCTACCCTACGGATTGGAGGTGAAAACAAAACTGTAAAAGCAAATTGTTTGAATATGATAGAGAACCCAAGACTCTAAATGGTAAGAATAAGGTCATAGCTTTCAGGCATCTGAACTGGGCAAATTAAGATAGCCCACGTATTTTAATCGACTGGTGTAATGCAAAAACTGGCCTTTGATTTCCAGATTTATCAATCATTAGTGGCAAGGCCCAAGACATTTAATTTAAGCCTTCTGTACCTCCATTTGGGGGAAATTAGTGTCACTCTCATAGGGTTGTTGTGAGGATTGAATGTGTGTATGTGCCCAGAACACTGCCAGGGCTCAGTCAAGGTTAATTTCCTTCCCTCCCTCCTAGTTCATTTCTGTAATAGCTCTTTCTACGATGCCACCCTACTTTGAAATTGGAATAGCTTCCATGTAAAGAGCTGTTTGGCAGGTCATTTACATACATTTTTTTTATATCTGATGCTCACAACAGTACCGTACAGTTGATATTAGTATTTCCACACAACAAAGAAAATACTGAGGATAAAAAGGTTAGAAAAATTGGCAAAGGGCACACTTTCTTTGTATCATAATTTTTATATCTGATGCTCACAACAGTACCATACAGTTGATATTAGTATTTCCACACAACAAAGAAAATACTGAGGATAAAAAGGTTAGAAAAATTGGCAAAGGGCACACTTTCTTTGTATCATAATTTTTATATCCTAATGCCCAATGGTATGATCCCAAAATTCATCTATGCTCTTTTAACTATGCCTGTTCACTCTTCTTCACATCATTTGCCCTTCATTCTGTAAGAAGAAAAAAAAAATCCCTGGAATCTGGAATATAACATCTCTCTTCTTCTTTTTCTACTATATGATGGCAATATCTCAGGTTGCTTTAAATGTCTGTCTAATCTCTGCCTTTGGGGCTACCCTATTGTCATTCTAATTTCATCAGGGTTTTATGAGCTACACGCTTTTCACCAATTAGAGATTTCTTACAAGGTTTTGAAACATTACTTATCCTCATTTTTGCCAGATGCACTTCATTCTTGCCTTTTTATTTTTTACACATCCATTCCTGCATTTTTTTTATCTTTGATGACAGTTTAGGATTTTAGTGTCTTGCATTACTGGCCATTCATTCTTTGCTTTATTTATTCGTTTATTCTCTTCTACTTCTACTTCGATTTATCATTGAACAGCGCTCCCACTTTTCCAGATGCATTAAGTTATTAACTCCATCCATTTCTTTCCTGTCTTCACCTACAATAATATTACTCCACATATTCATTCCTCTTCAACTTTGTCTACCAGAGATCCAATATCTGTGGCTTATGTTTTCCCTTAGCTGCCATATGCTCTTCTTTTTAGCCTAATTATGAGCATAATAAAGTTTTGATTGTGATTTTTCCAGGTTTCCTCTTCAATGACTTGAGTCATAACCTCTCTAGTTGCCAACTCTAGTACTTTCACCTATTAGAAGTATACATAAAATATTAAATTAGAAAACTATCCTGCCCTATATCTCAAATAGTCAGCCACTGTCACCTCCTGCTTTATTCTGTGCAATCTTAGTTACACTGGGTAATTAGAAATGACCCAATATGAGGACCCTTGTCTTTTTGTTCAGCTGTGGAAAGGGACTGACACTGTGGGTAGGTTTCTAAGTGTGCAGGCCATGTTCAATGTCAAGCCCAGTGTGGTAAAATTAGAGAACATGAACCCTGGAAGGGCCTTTAAGTGTCATTTTTAAAAAGTGACATAAAATTGTGAAGTTAAAAAAAAAAAAAAGGACCTGGACAGGATCACTTACAAGGATGTGGGAAGGATCACTTACCAGCTATGCCATTTTAAATAAGTCCCTTAACTTTGCTAAGCCTCACTTTCCTCCCTTGCAAGACAGGATTACAAAAGCATGTATTTACCTTACGAAGCTGTGTTGTGGCATATATGAGTCAGCATTTGTGAAATAGTCCAGCACAATTCTAGGCACATAGTATCTTTTTAAATAAATGCTAATTAAATATGAAGCTAGTACCAGCACAAGGCTGATCCCTGATGGTTCTTGAATATCAGCACCTTGTGGCCAGCCAGTCTATATTTGAGCAATTCCAGTGGCAGAAACCTCACAATCTTCCAGGTTTGTCCATTCCACTCCCGCAAAATAGTGGCTTCTAGAATGTTCTTTCAGTATGGGGCAAGGCCTATATCATAGTTCAGGACATGTAGTCAAAACTGTTCTCTAAACAGAAAGCCATCATTTGTCTCCATCCAAAATCTACCCATGGGCCCTTGTCTCTTTCTTCTAGGCCATATGGACACTCTCATTACAAGCATGAGAGTTATTCGTATTTTTGAATAGAGTTCTCAGGTACTGCTCCAGCTCCTTCAACAATGCCTCGTAGTTTTCATGATTTTCAGTCCCCTTTGGCATCTGCTTCTCTCACTTCTGGACTGTTCAAATATATAAGTTCCCAGAATCCCAAACCTGAATGAAATATTTCAGGAGCAGCCTACACAGTGCAGAGTAGAACAGAAGTGCCACATTTCTTGTTCTGAATAGTCTACTTCTCTTTTCAAAGCCCAAGATTAAAATCACTTTTTAAACAATGATAACCAGCAGTATTTCATTTTAATTAAGCTTATAGTCAAGCAAGAATTCTCTGTTTATTTATATATATATATATATATGTGTGTGTGTGCGTGTGTGTGTGTATATATACATATATATATATATATATATATTTTTTTTTTTTTTTCCTCCATGTATTCTCAGAAAATTGATCTTTGGGATTCAGACTCAGAACTTTACATTTACTTGGGCCCATCTGATTCATCAGGACAATCCATTGTGATTATAAGAAATCAAAGATCACCCATGAAAATCGTTTATCCATTTTATATGTGCTTTTTGATTACTCAGTTTCAGATGCCTTTTCAGGCTCTGAGGATACATTGGTTAACAGAATACATGAATACATCTTTTCCTTTTCTTTTCTTTCTTTCTTTCTTTTTTTTTTTTTTTTTTTTTTTTTGACACAGAGTCTTACTCTGTCACCCAGGCTGGAGTATAGCAGCATGATCTCGACTCACCACAACTTCTGTTTCCTGGGCCCAAGCGATTCTCCTGCCTCAGCCTCCTTGTAGCTGGGAATACAGGTGTGTGCCACCACACCCAGCTAATTTTGTATTTTTTTGTAGAGACAGGGTTTCACCGTGTTGGTCAGGTTGGTCTTGAACTCCTGAACTCAAGTGATCTGCCTGCCTCGGCCTCCCAAAGTGCTGGGATAATAGGCATGAGCCATAGCACCTGACCAGCATACATCTTTTCTTAAATTAATGGAACTTACAGTTCTAGCAGAATAGTTAGTTATTAAACAACTAATTTCAACAATCATGGTAAAAACGGTATCAGGGAAGCATAATAGGAGCCTGACTTAGTCTAGGTGGTGTGGGAAAGCTTCTCTTGTAGACTTTTATTTCTAGGTAACAGGAAAATCACTTTGCATTTTAAGTAACAAAAAAGGCAAAGGCATGTAGGAAGGCAGGCCTTGAAGACAGAAGAAGCGTGGCAAATCCAGGGATCTACAAGAAGAACAAATACTAATGTCGTAAGAAGAAAAAATATTGTTCTAGTATTATTAGACAAATTTACAGTGATAAATCAGGGTCTTATTATAAGGGAATATGTAGTTTCATTACTGATTTTTTAAGAACAATGAGAAACTGCTAAGCAATGGGGCAGGATAGAGGGCATGATTAGATTTACATTTTTAAAAGAATAACGTGGGCAGCTGTAGGTGAAACAGTGAATTCAACTGGGAACAAAAGGGACATGTACTAACCCAAGATTGAGGCAACCATTCAGAGCAATAGTACCTTGGACATGGATGGCGGTGGTGGAGAGAGGGAAAAGTGATAGATTTTAAGGACAATTCAGGAACTGGACTATATAGAATATAGACATTAATTGGAAAATAAGGGAGAGGGAAAATAGGTATAAGGGATGACACCCATGTTTTTGATTTGCAGGTGTAGATGAATGTTAGTACGTACTATTTACCAAATTTGGGAAAACAAGAAATGGAGAGAGTTGCCACAGAGAGCATGAGTTAAGTTTAAGAGGTATTGAGTTTGAAGTGCTCACTACCTAGCCAAGTGAAGACTTAGGATTGAATATTCATTACTTTTTCTTATTTCCTTGTATCTGCAAATATACGACTACTTTGTGTCTCTTCCTAGATCTTGATGTTCAATGACTAGTTATGCTAGCAAAGCTAAAATAGCTCTGTTGATGGTGTGTACTCACGTGTGTGTGTAGCAAGAGAGCAAAAGTGAGTGGGAGAGAGAGGAAAAAAAAAGGAAAGGGGGAGGAGAGAGAGAGAGAATTTAAGTTAATTTGCTTCCATCTTGTTTTTATCTTGTTCCATAGCATAACAGAAGAAACTGTTTTTCCTGAATTAGCTCTGCCCTAAAAACTTCTTATTTAATAAGTTTATGCTCAAAACCATCTCCCAGACCCTCCCCTGCCCAGCTGATTTCACGTTGAGTATCCTGATAAAGTAACTGCCCAATTACCAGATTTTTATAATTGCTACATCGAGGCATTAAGCCTGAAGAATATGCATGTTCACGACCTCTGTGCCGCCTATATTTTTCATCCCTCCATTTTGAGTTTGAAAAATTGGCATGAAAATTGTTTTCTGACACTTCTTTTGAACCCTTAAATTATGTATCTATGACTAATAGCAATGTCTCAGGATGTTCTTTCAGAGAGGAAATCTAGTTTGAAAATCTGTCTTTTGCTTTTCATTTTCCAATTTCCTAAAAAGATCAGTGCAGGGATGTTCTTTGCCCCCCATCCGCCAACAGACGCCCTCCCTACAGCACACAAAGCCTACTCCCCGCAACTGCTAAAAGGCACCTTCTTCATATTATCCAGCAGCTTGTTTTTGTCCAGCATTTTCATGTGTTTAAAATTAAAGCAGCAGCAGGAAAATGGAGAGGGGCTTAAACATTGAAAGAATTCACAACGGGGTTTAAAGTCAAACCAGGGTGCATGAAGTCAAATCTCAGCCATAGGTGCTAGGAACAGACGAGGTACACTATACGCTCCCTGTAGGTAAAGATGAGTCTGTCCTGTCCACTCTTGTTGCAGTCACATCTACCATATGACCTTGAATAAGTAGCTACTCACCAAATTTTGAATTCAGAAGAGTCCCAAATACTCTTTCCAGTCTTTGATTCATCTGCGTTCTGTCTAGGTTCATCTACTTTTTTTTTTTTGAAACAGGGTGTGTGGTTCTACTACTCAGGCTGGAGTGCAGTGGTGTCATCACAGCTCACAGCAGTCTCGACATCCTGGACTCAAATGACCTCCCACCTCAGCCACCCTAGTAGCTGGGACTACAAGAATGCACCACCATGCCTGGCTAATTTATTTTTTTATTTTTTTTATTATTATTTTTTTAGATACAGGGTCTTGCTGTGGTGCTCAGGTTGGTCTCGAACCCTTGGGCTCAAGCAGTCCTCCTTCCTCAGCCTCCCAAAGTGTTGGAATTAAAGGTGCTAGCCACCATGCCTGGCCTCATCTACCTCTTTTAAATTCTCCACCTTATCTCTGTAGACATGACTCATAAAACCAGCTCCAAAGGCTGTCACACTTTATGGTCTTTCTCCCGAGTCTTTCTGTTAACCAGCCCTGGACTTGTAATCTCAACCTGTGATCAATCTGAAATCATAGACCCTAACCTCCACCTGTGGCTTTGGGTGGAGGTTGATTCAACCAGCCCCTAAATCGTAACACTTAGCCCTACTACTTCACTACTTCACTTTCCAGCATTTGCATATGAATCCCAGTGATGTGGATGCTGACTTCTGCTCAGAATGACACTCCTGCTATGCATACACAACCCTTCCCCATGAACTGAGATTTCCACAAGTTTCCCCAGCTCCAGGTGGTCTCTGGGTCACCTGGACACAACCCCTGCACTCACCCAGCATGTACGCTGCCTTCTCCAGGTATGACTCCTGCTACCTGCAAGAACTGAATTCCTGCTTGTTCACTACCCTGTCTCAGTCCATCCTGTTCCCCCGTCCCCGCTGGCCTGATTAGTACTTTTATTTGGGCAAACAATGTATTCCCTGTTGGTCTACATTATCAGACAGAGACTAGGCAAACTGTGACAGGAATCTCATAGAAGTGATTCAAGCATTAACAGAAGGGTCAAATTAAATTATCTTTGATGCCTCTTTCAATCCTGAACTTCTGACTCTATGAAATATGTCACGTAAAATATGTAGAAGTCAAAGTTTGCCTCAGCCATGCTATTTTATGCAATGTGACTCAAAACTCTACTAAAGGATCTGAGATTTCATACAAAGGTTATGTAGGAGGATTTTATCCTTTACTGAAGGGAGGGACTAAATCATGCTGTCCAGAGTGCAGATTTCAGTAGGGATGGCTGCATGTTAGAAAGATGCCCAAGGGGCCCTTTCTGACTATTCCACAATGTATCTATATCTCATAAGATGCTTTACCTAACTGCAGAGTCTCTTCCATGGAGATGCTGGGGTTGTCTTTTATGTAATGTGCCTTCATCTTTGTCTTGCTGAAGTCCTTCTGTGGCTTTCTGCTCCCCGTGGGAAGTCACAGACATGACCTTTGTAGCCCACAAGGACCGGGAGCCTTCTTGCCCAGTAGTTTCAGTTCACACAGTGTCCTCTTGGGGACATGGACTTCAGTACTCCCGGCTAGCCGCACTCTGAAGTATGCATAGCTACCTCACATCTTCTTGCCTTCTTGACATTGCTCTAAAAGTTTCCTCTGTTTGAGGGTTTCCTCTGTTTGGGATTCTCCTTGCCCACCATCTCCCAGTCAAAGTCTTAGCCTTCTTCAACATGTAACTTGAACACCATCTCCTGTGGACATCCTCTTTCAATTATTCCTCTATGAAGATGACTCATTTCACTGGCTATTCTCCCAACATGATCTTCTCCTGGAACCCATTTCACTAAGCTAGTATGACTTTTGCATCTCTTTCCCTCAGCGAGCTCCATGCAGCAGATGTCCAGGGCTCATTCATCTTTGTATCTTCTTTGTTCATCCCAATTCTAGGTATTAGGAAATCCATGATAGATATAAATTGAATGAATATATGTTAATTTATTAAATAAATTAGATGAACATAGTTCTATTGACATAAACCAACTTTCTAAATGATCTTCTAACCATTATAATTATGGATAAAGATGTTCAAAAGTACAGATTTCTTGACTGTTTAAGATGACTCCATTCTAAATATTCAAAGATAACTCTTTCATCACTTTTCGAAATTATTTGAACACAGGGTCCTCAGAGGCTTTACTTAATCCACTCAAAATCATCTTCAATTCCAAACTTATGTCACTAAAACATAATATTCTCATCACCACTCTTCTATTCCTTCAAAGTTAATTAAACTCTTGTAATCCCTCTCACCGTTACTGATAGTGTTTCACAAAAATCTAAGTTACAGCCCACAAACTCCTAGAGAAATAATATGACCTTTTGAGGCCACTGAGTTGGGAGTGTAGAGAAATTTCTACCATTTTGTACGTATACCTGTTGGACAAAATCCTGGCACGTGAAAGAATATTTTAATCTGTATTAATCACTCTGAGCTTTACTGGCTAATGTGACATGTCATTTGCCAAGTTCTGATAGATTCCTAATATTTTGCAGACTTCTCCCAAACAGCCACAGCACATCCCCTGAGGCCCCATTTGGTTGTCATACATGATCCAGCTGCCCCACATCTCATTCATGTTCTTGCTCTGTGACTTTCTTCTCTTTTAATTTTCTTTCCACCTTTCTTTTTTTCCTCTTCTTTCTCTTCAAGTGCCTTATGACTGGTCATTTATTCCAGACTGGGAGGATTAAGAACAAGTTCTTAATGATAAGTAACAACCCAGTGGTTGCTAACAACAGGTTCTTCTCAAGGAGATAATTCTGGGTTTATTTTGTACTTTTCCAGTTCTGGCTGTGTGGTCTCAGACATGTCACATATTTCTAGTAAACGTAGTTGTCTCATAGGAAATGCCCACTTCATGGCATTGCCGTGATGCTTAAATGAGGCACTGCAAACTTTACATGGGGCATACGGTAAGTGCTCATTTACAGTGAGATCTCCTTTATCGGCTTCCCAAAATGTCTGTCCAGAGGGCCGTCTAAAACAGAGACCGGGCTTTCATTTGAAAAAATATATAAGATTCTGCAAAGCAGGAAGCATTTTATTCATGATTATATTTCCAGTCTTTTAGAGATTTCATAGAATAGAATGGATCGAAGAAAGGAGCTCAGGTGAATTTTTTTTTTGAGTTGGAATCTCGGTCTGTCACCTAGGCTAGAGTGCAGTGGCGCGATCTCGTCTTACTGCAAGCTCTGCCTCCCGAGTTCACGCCATTCTCCTGCCTCAGCCTCCGGAGCAGCTGGGACTACAGGCGCCCGCCACCACGCCCAGCTAATTTTTTGTATTTTTAGTAGAGACGGGGTTTCTCCGTGTTAGCCAGGATGGTCTCCATCTCCTGGCCTCCTGATCCGCCCACCGCAGCCTTCCGAAGTTCTGGGATTACAGGCGTGAGCCACTGCGCCCGGCCGCTAAGGTGAATTTAAACCTACTACGTGCCAGGTGCTTTCCTAATCATTTGGCATGTGTATTCTCACTTGAACCTTACAGTAATACTGCAAGGTAGCTATTATTATCTTTATTTTTCCAAAAGGTGAAAGTAAGGCTCTGAAAGCTGAAGTAGCTTATGATGTGAGATTGCAATGCGTCTAAGTTCCAGACAGAAGCCCAGACATGTCTGTCTGCGAACTTCTGTTTTATTTTTCCAGTGAAAATCTGATATTAGGTATAGGCTAAGGCTCTCTTTCCTGAAGTATGTTCTACAAGATGTTGAAAGAGGTTACAAGGTGAAGATAGTTTCTGTAATTAACTTGGTTTGGGAAACATTAGACTACACAAACAAGCAAAATACATCCCTTTGCAGGACTTCTTCAGAACCTTGAATGAGTGAATACAGTTACCTCTAAATCTCCTAGACTGTAGGGAGCTACATTTGCTCATCTTTCATAGAACATTCAGGAAAACCCTGATCTAGGGAAATGATCTCTAAGTAAGTGTCCACCTGTTCTACCGAAGGATCCACTATTTCAATATATTCTACTTTATTTAACGAAATAACCAAGATCAAATTTGTTCTTTGGATGCCTATAAAATGCTCATTATTAAATCTTGTGAGACACCTGGGGGTTCTCAGCAAATATCACTGTGGTGGTTAATGAGGGCAGATCTACACAAAACATGCATTTTCCAGTAGCATTTTCTACTATTTATTGTGCCGTGATGGCTCCTAGGTACCAGAACCCCTGACACCCAGCTGCTGTAAATCTCCCAAGAAAGGTGATCATTAAATAGATTAAAATGCATAGAAATTACCTAAATGTGGACCATTAGATTAAATGAAGCAGCTACAGTATAATGCCCTGATGTTTCCAGCAACTCTATTCAGATTATAACTGTACCAGTGTTGTGCAACTCACATGATTAAAAAGAATATTACAAATCTTAAACCCCATCCCCCCCAACTGAAGGTTTGCAATTGAAATTTCTCCAAGGCTTAGCAAACAGTTACCTCCAAGAAGGCACTTTGAAACTGACTTTCTAGACCAATCTGCATTTTGATGTGGTTCAGAGCAAAACCTTATCTCTGTGTGGCATGTTTGCAGGAATAACAATGTTTAAATAATGTCTGAAATGGAGCATAAAAATCCTTTGTAACTCAAATGGACATATTGAGAAATCTTAAGCTTCAGCTCACATTACCTTTTTGATATTTCTTTCAAAGACTGACAGTAAGACATCATCACTTCCAGAAAGTATCTCTCCAAAAGCCCTCTGCATATTTTTGATGTAGTTTTCTCTTGCAACCTCTCCTCATAACTCTAATAAATGCCAACTTGGGGAGCAGGAGTGGTTAGAGTTCTAAATTTTTCATCAAATTATATGCGAAATTGAAGTAGTCTGTCTATTTCTTTCTGTCTAACCTGATCACTGCAAAAAGAGGGGAAAAAAACCCTGTACGTGTGTGTCTTCAAAAAATACCTCTTAATTGGAGTCATTTAAGAAGCTCTGGATAAGATCTTTTTGGCAGAGGAAATATCAGCCAAGGTGGTTTTTTTCTCTGTCATGTCAGAGGATTTTTGTTCCCTTATTAGATCATCCTATTTTATTGAGGCTGAAAGCATGGAAGGCAAGGAAAGAGAAGGGAGCTCATATTAGTAGTGTCTATTCAGTGCCAAGTACTGTGCTTGGTGTTTTCCGTCTTACCACAGTTCACAGTGTCTGATCCTCATAACAACCTTCCCAGGCAGACATTATTGACTCATTTATTGATTAATAAAACTGAAGCTTGAAAGGATTAGTTCATAAGCCATCATGGAAGAAACACATTTTGGACCTATTTCTGTCTTGAACAAGTCCATGCTCTTCTCAATATATTCTGCTGCTCGGTTAAGTGTTATCATGCGTGAACACCAAGTATCAACAATAAACAAAGTCATTAAACATGGTGACTGCTATTCAGGTGGGAGCCATGTTTGCAGGTGTTAGGAAGTGGCAGACATGACTAAGCCTGGATCCCTTTTGCAAAATGGAAGAATGAAAAAAAGGCAACAATTAACAAGGTACTTAGATGTACCAGGCTCTCTGCTAAGCATTTTACGTGCACTGTTTAATCCTCATGGCAATCCCAGGACATGGGCACTGTTATTTCTACTTTAAGATGGAAAAAACTGAGGCTCAGAAGGTATGCTACCAAAAGTCGTAGAGGTAGTGAGTGAGAGAACTGTGATTAGAAGTAATTTGCATGAATCCAGATCCCACTCCAGGAGTATAGTATACTGTTTAAATACTACATAGTAAAAGAACATGGGTTTTCTTACTTGTTTGTTTGTTTGACTGTTTACCTGTATTTTTAAAGCAGCTTAATTGAGGTAATCCATTTGCCATACACAAATCATTTCAAGTTCAATATGTAACATTTTTAGTAAATACACTGGGTTGTGAAACCATAACCTTAACCTAATTCTAGAATATTTATATCTCTCTGAAAAGAAGTCCCATATCCATAATAGTCACTCCCTATCCCCAGTCCTATGCAACCACTAAATCCACTCTTTGTTTCTGTTGATTTGCCTCTTCTGGACATTTCAGGTAAATGGGATCATAGGATACATGGTCATCTGTGACTGGTTCTTATACTTATGATAATGTCTCAGGATTTATCCCCATGTTTTAGCATGTATCAGTACTTCATTTGTATTGCTGAATAATAGTCCATTGTATGGTTATATAACACTGTATTTATCTTAACAACAGTTGATGGATACATGGGTTGTTTCCACCTTTTGACTATTATGAATAATGCTGCTGTGCATTGTTTATGTACAAGTTTTTGTGCAGGTGTACATTCTCAGTTATCATAGGTATATATCTAAGGCTGCAGTTGCTGGGTCACAGGATAAATCTATGTTTAACATTTTGAGGAACTTTCAAACTGGTTTCCAAAGTGACTATACCATTTTACATTTCCACCAGCATTGTAGGAGACTTCCAATTTTTCCACATTCTCACCCACACTTGTTGTCTATCCATTTGATTTTAGCCATCCTAATGAGTATAAAGTGTTACTCATTATAATTTTGATATGCATTTTTTTTTTAATTTGAGACAGAGTCTCGCTCTGTCGCCCAGGCTGGAGTGCAGTGGCGTGATCTCAGCTCACTGCAACATCCGCCTTCTGGGTTCAAGCGATTCTCCTGCCTCAGCCTCCTGAGTAGCTAGGAATACAGGTACCTGCAACCACGCCTAGCTAGTTTTTGTATTTGTAGTAGAGACAGGGTTTCACCATATTGGCCAGGCTGGTCTCGAACTCCTGACCTCATGATCCATCTGCCTCGGCCTCCCAAAGCGCTGGGATTACAGGCGTGAGCCACCACGCCTGGCCTGCGTTTCTTCAATGACTAAGAATGTTGAGCATCTTTTTATGTATGTATTAACCATTGTATACCTTTTGGGAGAAACATCAATTTTTTTCCTATGTTTTCATTGGGTTGGCTCTATATTATTGAATAGTAAGTTGTCTTTTCATTTATAATATATTTTACAGCACAAGAGTGTTTAATTTTGATGTTATTCAATTTATCCATTTTTTCCTGTTTTCACTTGTGCTTTTAGTGTCTTATCCAGGAAACCATTTTTTATCCTAAGATCATGAAATATTACCTTTAAGTTTTCTTCAAAGATTTAAAAAAAAATTGTTTAATGTGCATCTATCTCCCTCAAACTGCATGTAGGCTCCAATAGAGAGGGGCAGCTCTTGTTTTGTTCTCTACATAATTTCTGTTACTTTGATCAGAATCTGTCATATATTGGACATCTAATAAATGGATAATTGAATTACTGGCCAGCTGACCATGTTGGGCAATATAACCTTCAGTATACAGCTATTTACTGGTAAACCTGGAAAGTAATCACAGCTCCTATTATCTCTAAGACCATTGTTCTTACTGCTGAGAAATTAGTTTTTATTTATCCACACATTAAAATATTGAGAAATTTTTTTAACTTTTAAGGGGTTCACATGTAGGTTTGTTACACAGGTAAACTTGTGTCATGGCAGTTTGAGTTTTAGCTCTTATGTTTAATTCTAAGATCCATTTTGAGTTAATTTTTGTGTATGGTGTGGAGCTACGATCCAAATTCTTTTGCATACGGATATCCAGTCGTCCCTGAATCTTTGTTGAAAAGAGCATTATTTTTGACGAGGCAGTCCCTTTTATTGATTTTTATTCCTCCACTTAGTAGCAATGGAAGCTTGAGTTACTCAACCTCAGTTTCCTCATCTGTGAGGCTACTGCTAAACCTACATCTCAATGCCAATGTCAAGAAGAGATAAGTATCTTTGTGTTGAGACCTTACCACTTTTTTTAGAATGCCATTATTCAATAGACATCCAACATCCCACACCTCTGAAACATCTTGCTGAAATTAAATGATTAATTCCAACACTATGAGTTTAAATAAATAGGAAATAATTTCATGAATTCGATCTTCCCAGCCCCCACAGGGAGACCATTAGTCATTGTACATTCTTCAGCTGTTCCTCCTAGGGCATAAATATGGAGAAGTTACTGTATGTGAGATATTTGAGAAGGAAGACATTTTCAGTAAGTAGCTCCCCATGTGATACCATGTGATAGGTAGCATGGTTACTCCTTTTTGCACATGAAGCAGTCCATCTTTCCACCATATATGTACCCATCAGACTCTCTGTCTATTCAGAAAGGAGAGATAGGGAAGAATTCCATTTCCATTTCTTTTTCGTTTCTTTTTTTTCCAGTTACAGGGTCTCCCTATGTTGCCCAGGCTGGAAGGCAGTGACTATTCACAGGCATGATCATAGTGCACAACAGCATCGGACTCCTGGGCTCAAGTGCTCCTCCTGCCTCAGCCTACGCAGTAGCTGTGACTACAGGAGTACATCACTGTGCTTGGCTTAGAGAATTCCATTTATTTTGCAGCATTTAGATTTTAGTCTCTATATTGTATTTCCTCTCCAGAATCTAACGATTCTGAGTATATGGTTTTGTGTTATGTTTCTTTTTTTCTGGAAGGGTTTTAAGTTTTGCTTCTAAAAAATAAGTTGTATATTTTCACTTTGCTTCCAAAGTGGCTGATTCCCTTGGTTATCAAAATTAATAAACCCATTCCATTCTTAGATAAGGTTCTCAGGTCAGTATTATTTAGCACCAAAAGCAGAGAATAGCAAGCTTGTTGATTCTTCCAGACCTTGGTATGGTGTTGGATGCAGCCTCATGTCTTTTCCTGGGGCCAGGAGGCTTCTTGTTCAAACTGAAAAAGCATGCTTTGGACTGATTTATATGTGAGGAAAAAAATATCCTTTCTTAGTAACTGTCCCATAACCCTGGGCCCTTTCTCAGATTCGAACAGGTATTTCATGCACACCACCCATTCCCCATCCCTCATGATGAGGTTTACTATTATAACCCACTTGGCTTTCTTTCTCTATAGCTGCCTTAACCTACTCTGAGGCCCTGGGGAAGTTTGCACCCCTGCCTGTGTAGTAGTTTCCCAGTTCCTCTTTGTTTTGCTTCTCTTGAAGAAAAATGCCCAAACACCCATATTCCTTTTAAAGTTTCACTGATAACTATTTTGACAGAACGAGAAGAGATTAACATGTATGGGAAAGTATCAGAAGTTCCGGTGTTTGACACTTCATTATCTTTATCCTTTGTTAATTTCACAGATGGAACTAGAAGCTGCATTGAACTCCTGTCCTCCCTGCTAGCTAATGATGGAGTTCACCAAACTCCATTGTTTCTTCTTTCTTTGGAGAAATCCTGCTGGTTGATGGCTTTCTGCAGAGCTGCACTTCATTACTTGATTATACAAAACTCTGCACTTTATCGATACCAAAGTACTTGGATTATTTTATAACACACCAGACATTTCTCACTTCCGTGCCTTGCAAATGTAGCTCCTGCTTCCTGGAGTTCCATACCTTCCCCCTTATTTAAAATGCAAACCCATTTCATTCTCCTCTTCAAAAATGACTCAAATCTTAAGCATTTAAAAAAGACTTTCCTGAGCAATCTCATCACCATATACAACCAGTTTATCTTGTTTCTGTGCCTATCCATTTCTTAGAATGATACTCATCACTTTGCATGATGATGTCTTTGTTGTCTGTCTGTCTTTCATCCTAGACTGTTTCCTGAGAGCACATCCTACCTCGTTTACTTCCTTTTTAGCAGCAACTGCTACCTGTCACAGAGTAGTAACTAATTAATATTTAGTAAATTGATTTAAATGGAAAGAAATCAGGAGTTTGTAACTCCATTTTTCCTGCTCTAGAAGGTTACTTACACGATGTACATCTGTTCAGCTCACCAACTCACCAACAGCTTACAAACACCATTCATGGGGAAGGTCTTCAATAAATTAACATTCCCACCTCTACTGACTCCTCTGGCAAGAACAACAAGTTCACAAGTTAATGGGAATAAAGAAGAGGGGAGGAGGAATATAGGAAGAGAGGAGGAGAGAGGAAGATATTTCATAATTTAACATCATGTGAGCCCTGGCACCTCATTTATTTTACAGAAAGGACTGCTGATGTTCATATTTTTATGAGTTGGAACTCAAAACAGGCTTTCTGCTTTTCCTTCACCAGACACCAGCCTTGCAGCCTGTAGACTTGTTGTTTATTCACCGGTTGGTTCTCTGGGATCATCTTTTTTCCTTTCTTAAGCCATCAGCTGGGGCTTCTTCATTCCCAATGGCTGCTGTGTTGGTGCTAAATGTATCTTTCCTCACAGAGCATTAAGTCTCATCCTCCTTAATCAATACTGAGCACAAAATCAATGAAATGGCAATGTGCATCTGCACACTTCCCTTGAAGCTGATCAACCCATTTAGAATGAATTAACATCTAATTGGCAAGCAATCATGCCTAATACTTTTTAGATTTGTTTATTATTCAGCGTCACATCTCTCAAAACACTGTCAATAGAACAATTATATAGAATCTTCTCGCTGGAAGTCAGTAGAGAAACATCTTGTTACGTTCTTCTAATTATTACTCAAGGCAAGTTCTTCTAGCTCAGCTTCCTGCAATAATAATAATAGTGACAATAAATAAGATAAAATTATATTGGATATCTCAGCAAAATTGGAGAAACAAGATTTTTCAGCCAAGTCTATAGAATGTGCCTATCTTCCAGGAGTTTGTGGTTTTTTTTCCCCTGCCAAATTCTAATCAGTTTTATATCACCTCTCCACCTCTTTCCTCCCAGTTTTTGTCCTCAAGGACCAGAGCAGGAGAACTTTCAAAACAATCCTTGGACCTCTACATCCTTTCCAGAAAACCCCCGGGTTTTCTTTATGATGTCAGCCATCCGTTTCATTTTTTAAACAATATTTTTTCATATTGAGTCTGGAGCCAAAAAAGACAGAACAGGAAAATGTCACATGGAAAAAGATTAGGCCGGATCAACCTAGGCTTGGAAAAATAAACTGGAGGTTTTGAGAATTTTTTTTTAATACTTTTCTTGTTCAAAATACTTTACATGCTATAAGGCATTCTGTTTTAGTTATTCTATGCAGGGAACAGTGATACAGAGTTGATCCTTTTTTCCCCCAGAAAACAGCAATGACAAGGATATGCCTATATTTTATAGCAGGGCTACAAATGGAAGTTCGTACCATCTCTGCACAAAGACAAATCAGAGGAGGTTCAAGGGTGTCATGCTCTGTCTGTTGTTCTAGAAGAAGCTTGAGAACCTGAAACATTTTATTTGGTGAATTTAAATACATCCTATATCTGCCACCCATTCCACTCTTGTTCTCCCTGCCTAGAGTGGTGCCAGCCACCTGACAACATGAATGGAAGTTGCCATATGAGGGGCTTCTGATGCCTGCCTTGTGCAGCCAGGTTTTCTAATGCCTTCTTTGGCTGTCTTTGCAGAGTCTCTTTCCTCCTTACTCTTGGAGGAGTAAGAAAGTCCCACCAACAAGTGAGAGTGTTCCTTCAGATGTCTTGCTCACTACTCCTAAGATATTTACATAAATTACTCTGGGTCTTCACTGAAAGTCAATTGAGTCCCAAGTCACTGACACAGAGCCAGGGACCTTGACAAGATTTCACTCTGTGTTGCAGAGTGACTCTCAGGATCTCAGAATACTTTTACCAAACTGAATCTCTTCTGCCTCTTTATTATCTGAAGCCCTAAAGTTTTAGATTCCAAATATTAGGTTGAAAAGCTTCTTCAACATTTCCTCAAGAAGATGTAAGTAGTTCCTCATGAAATGTGGACTTCTTTTGGACCACTCGGTATGTTACAGTCTCCAATGTGGGTATGCAAATCAAAGCCCACCCCTTGAATCCTCATTAGGGTGTGTGTGTATGTGCATGTGTGTGTGTGCTTGTGTGTGTGTTTGAAAGTGATGAATGACAGCATTAGGAGATATACCTAATGCTAAATGACGAGTTAATGGGTGCAGGAAATCAACATGGCACATGGATACATATGTAACAAACCTGCACATTGTGCACATGTACCCTAAAACCTAAAGTATAATAAAAAAAAAAGAAAGAAAGTGATGCATGAAGGAGAAAGAAGAAGAGAAAAAAATATGTATCACATTTTCTTTATCCAGTCTACCACTGATGGGCATTTAGGTTGATTCCATGTCTTTGCTATTGTGAATAGTACCACAATGATCATATGCATGCATGTGTCTTTATACTAGAATGATTTATATTCCTTTCAGTGTAAGCCCAGTAATGGGATTGCTGGGTTGAATGATATTTCTCTTTTTAGGTCTTTGAGGAATCACTACACTATCTTCCACAGTGGTTGAACTGATTTACACTCTACCAAGGGTGTATAAGCTTTCCTTTTTCTCTACAACCTTGCCAGTATCTGTTATTTTTTGACTTTTTATTAATAACCATTCTGACCGGTGTGAGATGGTGTCTAATTGTGTTTTTGATTATGTCGAGCTTTCTTTCATATGATTATTGGCTGCATGTATGTCTTTTTTTGAAAAGTGTCTGTTCATGTCCTTTGCTCACTTTTTAATACACCATAGAATACTACATAGCCATAAAAAAGAACAAGATCATATTCTTTGCAAGATCATATCCTTTGCAGGAACATGGATGGAGCTGAAGGACATTATCCTTAGCAAACTAATGCAGGAACAGAAAACCAAATACCACATGTTCTCACTTATAAGTGAGAGCTAAATGATGAGAACACATGAACACACATAGAGGGGAACAACACACACTGGGATCTATTGGAGGGTGGAGGGTCAGACGAGGGAGAGGATCAGGAGAAATAACTAATGGGTACTGGGCTTCATACCTGCATGACAAAATAATCTGTACAACAAACCCCCACATTACAAGTTTACCTATATAGCAAACCTGCACTTGTACCCCTGAACTCAAAATGAAAGTTAAAAAAAAGATGAAAAATGAAAGACAGAAGAAGAGAAATAAATGAAGAAGCAAGAGGAGGAGGATGTAGAGGAAAAGGAGAAGCCATACCCTGCCAAAGCATTTTTGAGTTTAGCCTAAAATCCATTGTCTCATTTTTCTTTTTCTGGCTACATAATATCAACAAACAGTTTGTCTAATTTTTCTTGGCACCGAAATGAGTGCTACATCTTTTAGGATTGAATTTTCCAACAGTTTTGCCCTTGTGTAAAAATGAAGACACTGTTCCCCACCCCTACCCATTTAAACATCACTTCAGCAAAATTCTCCAAGGAAGCAAAAATATTTCATGGGCTCCTTTCTATAGTTCCTCGCAAGCATGCACCATGTCTTTGTGATTCTGATCACTGCCCGGGCGGTGGATGTCTAGATGTCCTAGCCCTCAAGCGAGTTACTTCAGAGAGCATTGCTTTCTCCTAAAATACTCATATTGTGAAGATCACCATATTCTTCTTACCTCTAAGGAAAAGCATATGGTACTGAGTCAGTGTTAAGATTCCTGCTAACCTCCTCCACTCAACAAAGATTTCTGTTTCTTCCTCCTCCCTTCCTCTTTTCCTCTCTCCCTCCCTCCTTTCTTCCTCCCTTCCTTCCCACTTGCCTGAGAGTTATTAATACTTTGCCCAAGTAATTCAATCTTCCCAGCCTTCATTTTCCTGGGGTAAAAATGCTACGTATGAGGGTTTAAGGTGCCAAAATACTTAGTTTTTTACAACCATAACTTTCTGTCTTTAGTTCAAATTCCTCACTCTGTGACCAACCTCTTTAGCTCTTTAATGTAGTATTTCATTGAGTATTTTAGTAACTATTTGGTTCAACCCCTTCCTTTTATCCTGGTTTTCATGAGTTTCAGTGTGATGTGTCTGGGCAGCGTTTTATTGAGTTTATTCTGTTTAGAGTTTCCTGAACTTCTTGAACCTGTAAATATATGTCTTTCACCAAATTTGGGAGAAAATGATTATTACTTCAAATTTTTTTCTAACCCAATCTATTTCTCACTTCCTCTCGGACCCCAGTGACAAGAATAGCGGACCTTTTTGTATTGTCTCAAGTTTCTGAAGCACTGTTCTTTCTCCTTCACCCCCACTCATTTTTTTCTTTATGTTCTTCAGTTTGAATAATTTAATTGATGTATCTGTAAGCTTACTTTTTCTTCTCTTATCTCCATTCTGTTATTGATTCTATCTAGTGAATATCTTTGCTTAAGACACTGCATTTTTCAATTCTAAAATTTTGATTTGGTTCTGTTTTTAGAGTTGTTTTTTGAGAACCACTGTCTTTCTATACACTAATCTTTATCTCATTGAATGTGACTATAATATCTACGTTAAAGTCTTTGTCTGGTAATTCCAACATCTAGGTCATCTCAAGCATGGATATTTGTTGGGATTCTGTTTTTCTGTGGTAAGGATCAGCACACTTTTTCTGTCAAGGGTCAGATAGTAATTGTTTTTAGCTGTGTGAGACATAGCATCTCTGCAGCAACTTCTCAACTCTGACATTGCAGTATGAAAGCTGCAGCAGACAACACATGAATGAATGAGTGTAGTATTCCAGTAAAACATTAGACATAGATACTGAAATTTGAATGACATAAAATATTCACATTTTACAAATGGTTTTCTGATTTTTTCAATCATTAAGAAATGTACAAATTATTCTTATCTTCAGAGCCATACTAATCCTGGTGCTAGTACAAATTTGCTGCGTGGACTATAGTGCACCAAGGTCTACCCTTAAGAATTCTTCACGATTTTCTGGTCCCTTTTATGTCAATTCATCTTGGACTGTATTATGGATGGTTAAATATTATATCGTGAGCCTCTAACTCCTGTTAACATCATCTGGAGGACATTGATGTGTTTTGTTTTGACAGTTTTGGTTAGGTACAGATCACAAGCTCTGCCTTGCCTTCGGAGGGTCCAACCTAAGTTCTGTTTCCAGTCTTGGCAATGACCCTGTCCTGCATCCTTCAGGAGTTTGTTTGACTGTGTAAACTGTCACCAACCTTGGGTGATGGTTGATATTCTAACTCAGTTCTTGGAACCTTTGCTGTGCTTCTTAGATCTGTTCTGTGCATGTGCACCTCAGGCATGAACTTGAGATTTCTGGTGGTTAATACACACAAATTTTCCAGCTCTCAACAATCTTTTCCCCTGTTTTGTTTTTCTAACCAGAAAGCAATGTTCTTCAGAGGGTTTATCTGCTGCTGGCCATTCTCAAATATCTGAGGCTGACCTTGGGGCAATACAATCAGAGAAAAATAGAGAAAAAACAATATGGCTTCTGGCCTCCCCCACCAACAAACACACTCTTCGAAGCACAGACTACCTGACCTCAGAGATGGCTTGTTCTTTTGGGGCTTTACTTTCCAACCCTCTGCATTGCTGCCACCATCACACAGCAATTCAAGCTGGCCTCTGGGCATAACCAGGAGAGAAACAAAAATGTGTGTCTCTTGTTCATAGGGATCCCATGCTCTTTGGTACACAGGAACCCCTTTTCTGGCTAGAGTTTCTCTCAAAGGTTTTTATCCACATCTGCTGTGCAGTTTTGTTCTTGGATCAAAACTGGGAGACAAAGGAGAAAAAAAGAATACCTCTGAGATATTGGTCATTCTTCAAATTCTGACTTCTTTTCCCGATCAACCTGTATCCTTTTCAGAGATTGTAGGTGTTTGCTTTTTGCATTCTATCCATAGGTTTTAGTTATAGTCAGTAGGAGAGACAGGATATTGTGAGCCTACTCCATCTTGGCTGGAACTGGAAGTCCCCAGCAGGAACTAATGTTCCAAGATGGAAAGTGACTTGTACAAAGTCACAAAAAAAGGTAGTGAAAGACGTAGAACCAGAACTTGTGACATCTGGTTCTTTTTGGTTGCCCTCTTTTGAGAGTCAATATGGCATATTTTTATGGAGGAGAGTGAAAGGACAAGTGGAGTCCAATGAATATTGGACTCCCTTCCCCCAAGGTGCTCTGTGATGCTCACCACCTGGACGCCCATATCTCAGTACTCACTGGGGGCTCTGACAGTACCACATCAGCTTGTCTTACCCATGGGTGAGGCCTGCTAAAATTATGTGAGAAAGTTATATAAAACTCCTGCAGTCACTCAATAATAGCAATGATGGTGATGATGGAAATATCTGTATTTGTGAAGAAGGTTGTGTGTTTTTATATGTGTACCTGGGTGAATGTTTATGCATGGTTATTCATGCATATGTGTCAGCGTTCCTTTATAAGTGTGTATGTGCCATATGTGTATGTTAAGACCCTGAGTCTAATTTAAGAAATTAAGTTGCCTAATACAAATTTGGCAGATGAAAAAGCACTATGACTCTGACAATTTAAATAATTACTTTCTAGTGGGTCAAAATTTGAACACCATTTTTCTTAATATGTCATGAGACATAACCAATTACATTCAATCTGTCTATTTGGAGACACTAATATATAATAGAATGATAGAGAAAAGACATTAGAGGTAAGTTAGTGATGAGCCTCAGTCTTAAATGCTAGTACAAAACCATAACTAAACCTAGACTCTTTCTGCATAACTTTCCTCTCACCAGAAAGAACGGAGTGTTGAGTCTCTGTCCCTATCTCCCAGTCACATGTACTCTTCTGCAATGCTGGATTTTCTCATGCTATGCCTACATATCTTTGTTTTCAAGACACATATTTTCTCACATAAAATCTACACATTAAAGCACAACCTTGCCTTCAGAATTATTTCTAGGAGATGGGAAATGAAGAGGAGAGGCTGAGTTTGGCTACAGATATCTGGAATAAAATGCTTTGATGGTTCCAATTAGAAATGGCACTAGAAGGCCTGTCAAAATGTCCCAGATAGCAATCAGGTGGCACACCTCTGGGGTCACATTTTTTGTGGATGAGACAGTGGTTCATATTCCATTCCTGCTGCATTGAACAAGCTTAATTTGCAATCTTCTTTATTGCAATTGGACTCTGATTTATCTAACAGCATGTTTGGGAAAGGAAGGAACATTTTAGTGATTGTGTTTTAGGAAATGGCTTAGGATAAGGTCTGAGCCACTTCAGCATTCCAGCTCTGGGTGGGACACTTGATAAGCATGATTTCATTGGCATGATGGCTTACGCCTGTAATCCCAGCACTTTGGGAGCCAAGGCAGGTGGATGACTTGAGGTTAGGAGTTCGAGACCAGCCTGACCAACATGGAGAAACCTTGTCTTTACTAAAAATACAAAAAAATTTAGCCAGGCGTGGTGGCACATGCCTGTAATCCTAGATACTTGGGAGGCTGAGGCTGGAGAATTGCTTGAACCTGGGAGGCAGAGATTGCAGTGAACTGAGATGGTGCCATTGCACTCCATCCTGGGCAACAAGAGCAAAGCTCCATCTCAAGAAAAAAAAAAATAGAGTAGATAGGTAGTATTATTCCTATGCAATAGATGGACAACTGAAGTTCAGGGAGCTAAAGTAATAAACTGAAATTACAAAAACTAATATTCCTTATCCACATAGCTTTGAAGTCCACTTCTGGAATTAGGTCTTATGTCTGTTAACCTTTTCAATATAACAAACTAACAAAAATATATTGAATTATAAGCAACAATTTATTTGCACACTCATTTTGGGCTGGGCTCAGCTAAGTAGCTCTTCTGCTAAATTCTCCTTGGGTCAAATATGTGTGCATAGTTATTAGATGGTGAGTGAGGTTATTTATTGCAAGATGGCTGCATTCGCATGTCTAATGAAATGGGATTTCAGCTAAGATGTTTGTCTTTTTTCTCATGTCCTTTCCAGCAGGATAGCACTAGTGTTCTTACAGAGTGGTAGCAGAATTCCAAGACTTCAAGTTTGTGTGCTAGTGTTTATCAAGCCTCTCTGTATCAAGTTAGCTTATATCTCGTTAGCCAAAGAAATTTACATTATCGAGCCTACAATCAATCTGCTGGTCGGGGGGTGGCGGGGGAGAGTGATTTTCATAACATATTTTAGGAAGCATAATTTATTGAGGGCTATTACTGTAATAATCTCCCATAGTGGTTTTCAAATCTAGGTCTGTTTGATTTCAATGAAAGCTACTTTACCTATCAAATAAAGTTGATATCATATTGCTTCAAGGTTTTTTTTTTTTTTTTTTTTTTTTTTTTGAGACGGAGTCTCACTCTGCTGCCCAGGCTGGAGTGCAGTGGCGTGATCTCAGCTCACTGCAAGCTCCACCTCCCAGGTTTGTGCCATTCTCCTGCCTCAGCCTCCCGAGTAGCTGGGACTACAGGTGCCCGCCACCATGCCCGGCTAATTTTTTGTATTTTTAGTAGAGACAGGGTTTCACCGTGTTAGCCAGGATGGTCTCGACCTCCTGACCTCGTGGTCTGCCCGCCTCAGCCTCCCAAAGTGCTGGGAATACAAGTGTGAGCCACCGCGCCTGGCCAAGGTTTCTTATATGATTCCTCTGTCTATCCCATTATCAACATCAGTAAGATGATAAATTAAAACCCATACACATCCACAGGCAAAATTTCCACACACATTTCACAAATGAACTGACAAGTACGCACAAAAAACAGCCCAATTTAAAAAGCAAAAGACTCAATGTCAAAAGGACACAGGAGCCAATTAAAAGAGTTTCCAATGGCCAAATCTGGAACAATCTATGCAACTAAGTAAAGGAGTATTAGATTGTAGCCCAAAGTGCACAATAAATATCCATGAATTCATACAGCTTTAGATAAAAAGAAAGAAAAGATAAATCTCCAATGCAGAAAAATCCCCCCAAAAAGGTATATAGATTCTCCATCCTTTAGAAGGTTGCACATAACCTCCAACATCTTAGTGTGGTCTGTGCATAGTGACTTTCTCCCGAAGATGACAGTATGGAAAGGAATAGAAGGATAGTAACTTTGCAGGAGAGAGATTTGAAAAGCATTATTTTAGCCAGGTGATCAAGTCAACATTGACAGTGATAAGTTGAGTCATGTTAATGGTCTGTATCCTTGATATGATTGATACAATGAAAATAGCACTTTACATCTGTGTTCTTCCTCTCCAAAACCCCAGTCAGACCCACTAAGCAATGTATTAAAAATTGTCTGGGCGGGGCATGGTGGCTCATGCCTGTAATCCCAGCACTTTGGGAGGCCGACGTGGGAAGATCACGAGGTCAGGAGTTGGAGACCAGCCTGGCCAACATAGTGAAACTCTGTCTCTACTAAAAATACCAAAATTAGCCGGGTGTGGTGGCGTTCACCTGTAATCTCAGCTACTCAGGAGGCTGAGGCAGGAGAATCGCTTGAACCCAGGAGGAGGAGGTTGCATTGAGCCAAGATCATGCCATTGCACTACAGCCTAGGCAACAGAGCAAGACTCTGTCTCAAAAAAAAAAAAAAAAAATTTCTGACCAGTACTCCTCAGAACTCTCAAGGTCATCAGAATCAAGGAAAGTCTGAGAAAACTGTCACAGCCAAAAAGCCTAAGACAACATTACAAATAAATGTAATGTTATATCCTGGATGGGATTCCGGAAGAGAAAAAGGATATTAGGTAACAAATACAGGGCTCTGAATAAAGTATGGACTTTAATTAGTAGTAATATATCAATATTGATTCATTAATTGTAAAAAAATGCACCATCTTACTGTAAGATATTAACTGGTTGAGGGCTATTTGGGAACTCTGCACCATATTTGCCATTTTTCTGTAAACCCAAAACTGCTGTGAGAAATAAAGGTAATTAAAAATAAAAGCAAAAAATCAGACTAGAAGTGTATTCTCAATGTAGATAGTAGACAAAGAGCTGATTTTTTAGCATACGAAAGTATTAACTAAGCTAATAAAAAACCATAGGACCTCAGTACACAATGAACAAGGGACACACACCAATTATTTATAGTTAAAAAATAAGCATAAATAGGCACATGGAAAGCAAAGTTCGATAACGAGTAATGAAAAATAATCAATGAAATATGAATTACTTTAACTGTTTTAAACCTAGAACCATTTAAAAAAATAATAATATTCTGTTTTGATTAAGAAGCCGGCCAGGCACAGTGGCTCACGCCTATAATCCTAGCACTTTGGGAGGCTGAGGTGGGCAGATCTTTTGATGACGGGAGTTCCAGAGCAGCTTGGCTAACATAGCGAAACCCTGTCTCTACTGAAAATACAAAAAAAGTAGCGGGGTGTGGTGGTACACGCCTGTAATCCCAGCTACTCAGGAGGCTGAGGTGGGAGAATCACGTGAACCTGGAAGTTGGAGACTGCAGTGAGCTGATGTTGTGCCACTGCACTCCAGCCTGGGGGATAGAGCGAGACTCTCTCTCAAAAAAAAAACAAAAAAACAGAAAAACCGTGCAAGAGATGATAAACCAGTAAACCACAGTTGCAAATTAATTTAAAAATCACTCAATGTGTTAATTATTTTCTTCATAGTAATGCCATTTCTGTTATTTTTTTGGAAAGTAATATATATGTAGCATATTTTCCATAGAAATATAATAATCATAGAACTATTTATAAATATGTAAACTTAGGAATGACTTACATCCTCAGCAATAGAGGAGTAAATTATCCTTTGTTCACCCACCATAAAACCATATTAAATAACTAAATTGATATACTTTTTCTTTTTTAAAACTTTTATTTCCATAGGTTTTTGGGAAACAGGTGGTATTTGGTTACATGAGTAAGTTCTTTAGTGGTGATGTGTGAGATTTTAGTGCACACATCACCCAAGCAGTATACACTGAATCCAGTTTGTAGTCTTTTATCCCTCACACACCTCCTATCCTTCTGTCCAAGTCCCTAAAGTTCATTGTATCATTCTTATGCGTTTGCATCCTTATAGCTTAGCTCCCACTTATGAGTGAGAACAGATGATGTTTGTTTTTCCATTCCTGAGTTACTGCACTTAGAACTCTAGTCTCCAGTTCCATCTAGGTTGCTGCAAATGCCATTAATTTGTTCCTTTTTATGGCTGAGTAGTATTCCATTGTGTGTGTGTGTGTGTGTGCGCGTGTGTGTGTGTGTATTATTGTGTATATATAATGTACTATATATTTATATATAAATACAATATATAATATATATGATAATATATATACACACTATATACAGTATACTATATATAATATATATAATATATAATATATAACATATACAATAATATATAGTATATATGAATATATTATATATAGTATATATACACAATATGTACTGTATACATAGCATATATACAATATATATTATTGTATACATATATATGGTATATATACAATTATATATATTTACTATACACAATAATATATATATAGTGTGTGTGTGTATATATACATATATCACAATTTATCAACTCATTGACTGATGGACATTTGGGCTGGTTCCATTCTTTTTTTTGCAATTGTGACTTGTGCTGCTATAAACATGGATGTGCAAGTATCTTTTTCATATAATAACTTCTTTTCCTCTGGGTAGATGCCCAGTAGTGAGATTGCTGGATCAAATGGTAGTTCTACTTTTAGTTCTTTAAGGAATCTCCACATTGTTTTCCATAGTGGTTGTACTAGTTTTACATTCTCACCAGCAGTGTAGAAGTGTTCCCTTTTCACTGCATCCACACCAACATCTATTTTTTGTTATTTTTTTGATTATGGCCATTCTTGCAGGAGTGATATGGTATCATACTGTGGTTTTGATTTGCAGTTCCCTGATCATTTGTGATGCTGAGCATTTTTTCATGTTTGTTGGCAATTTCATATCTTCTTTTGAGAATTGTCCTTAGCCCATTTTATGATGGGATTGTTTTTTTTCTTGCCAATTAGTTTGAGTTTACCTGACTTCAAACTATACTTATAAGGCCATAGTCACCAAAACAGCACAGTACTGGTATAGAAATAGGCACATATGCCAATGGGACAGAATAGAGAACCCAGAAATAAACTCAAATACTTAACAGCCAACTGATCCTCAACAAAGCAAACAAAAACATAAAGTGGGGAAAGGACACCCTATTCAATAAATGGTGCTGAAATAATTAGCAAGCCACATGTAGGCGATTGAAACTGGATCCTCATCTCCCACTTTATACAGAAATCAACTCAAGATGGACCAAGGACTTAAATATAAGAACTGAAACTATAAAAATTCTAGAAAATAACACCAGAAAAACCCTTCTAGACATTGGCTTAGGCAAAGACTTTTTGACCAAGAATCCAAAAGCAAATGCAACAAAAAGACAAATAGGTGGGACTTAATTAAACTAAAGAGCTTCTGTACAGCAAAAGGAACAATCAGCAGAGTAAATAGACAACCCACAGAGTGGGATAAAATTTTCATAATCTATACATCTGACAAAGGACTAATATCTAAAAGGATGTTTTTAATAATATTGTAACAACATAGAAAAGTGTCAATGTAATAAAAGTTGATAAGTGGCCAAATGTAAAAGTTATCTATATACCATTTTAATGCTTACATTAACAAATGATAGATTTTAAGAGACTGAAAAAAATATATTACCTCTGAAAATAGCTTTATTTGCATTTTGATCTAGTTGCACCTTTTGTTCTTAAACTCTTTTCTGAATTTTGATTTATGAACAAGCATTCTATTTGAACAACAATCAATAAAAGTTCAAAAAGTATGATGAAGAAAAAAATTGCAATTTTCCAGAATAGCAAAATCTGTTGTATTTGTCAGGTAGGGCTTTAAAATTTTTGTTTCAACTTATCCCAGACTATTTTTGCACTATAATTGAATATATAAAAATGTTATTAATAAAAGTAAACACCCAAATAACTGATATGTTTTATGTGTCCCCCTAGACTTAATTTGTACAAAAAGAAAAAGTTTATAGAATTGAAGAGATGACCATCTATATAAATCGGTTTGAGATCCCGTGGGCTTATCTGCATATCTGTGTGTGTACACACAACAAATACACAGATCTTGTGAAAAACACTGAAAAAAAAAACAGTTATTTCTTTAAAATTGTCTTTTTAGAATTGCTTAGGTTATTTTGTAATTTACTGTTTGCAGTTCATATTTTTTTCTAATTATTTTTAAGTGGAACAGTATAAATTGATTTCATTTTCCCTTGCAAGAATGTTTGCCTTGCTATCCAGGAAATGATATTTTTCTCTTGAACCTAAGTATTACCTTACAACTGGATCCTGAACGTTTTAACAGGTACCCATACGTTGATGGATAGGTTGATTGATTAGGTCTGCTCCAGTCTGAAGGCAAAGGGCTGGACCAGATGCTCCTGGGAGGGCCCTGCAGCTCAAAGGTTGAGATTACTGCCAATCTTGCTGTTGTCAGTGAGTATCCCCAACCAACGTTATCCCTTTGTAAGACATCAGCTGTCACTGGAGCCCAGGCAGCAGCAGACAAAAGCAGCTGATAACCATCCCCCAATCCTGATAAGGTTTTCTAGACACCCAGAAACTTCTCCTCACATACTGAAGTGCTTTCTCTAGACAGATGAGAAAGCTGTTTTAAAGGTCCACAGTCTGACCTGTAGCTCAAATTATTTGAGCCCAGATTTAAACCATTTTAGGAATGCGTGAGACATTTGGACCCACAGACTTCCTGGGACAATAGCCTGAAGCAAAATCAGCAGTAGCACAGAATCCAGGCAAAGGGATTCCGCTTTATTGTGGGGATGGAGTGAGTCTGTTAAGACACTCATTTGTCAAATAAGAATAATCACATTTCCTGCATAGGGTTGCTATAAGAATTTCATTTTAAAAAATTAGAAACGTCTATACAAATTTATATATTTTTTTATTGTACCTGTGCACAATAAAACACGTAGCAAATAATAAGTGTTCCAGAAATATGAGCCATTATTTAGGCAGAAGCGCAACCTTGACCTTGCTGAGAATACATCTACCTTTTCAGAACTTCAGAAAATTTCCATGGAGTAATGACTAAACTCAAAGAGATAACACCCACATTCTAGTTTTTTTCAAAAATAGGTATTTATTTTCTTATCTTGCTTATAGAATGGTAATGAACAAGAAATAAGTGAAGAATGTGTTGGATAAAAATTCTCCATAGTTAGAATTATTTTAAAAATAAATAAATTGAGAAATGTCACTTTTCTGCAGAAAATTCTTCAAACACCAAAAATCCTTAACAGAGAGCATATAGGGCCTTCACCCCTGCCCTACCCCTCTAACTGCTGGAGAAACTCCAGCCACATTAAACAGACTTTCTGACCTTCCATTGAGCTCTACTCTTTCCTGCCTCCAGGCCTTTATTCAGGCTCTTCACACCCTGGAGAGCCCTTTCTTGTGGATTTGACTGCTTGATTCTTACTCATTCTACAGATTTCCTTTAAATATCACTGGGTCAACAGGCCATCCTGACCCTGCAGTCTAAGTTCTGTCTTGTTCTGTTATTCTCTCTTATAAGACATTGTGATTTCCCTCCTTTACCCTTAGCACTTATAAGGAGTTTTAATTATGTAATTATCTGTGTGTCTATGTGTTAAAAGTCCAACTCCAGCACTGGGTTGTCAGCATGGCATGAGGCAGGACCATGTCTGCTGTGCTCATTAGCTCAAGCCAGCACTCGGGGAAATGCCTGGCACACCGCAGGCTTTGCATAAATTGTGGCAAATAAACCACCAAATGAGTAAATGAATGAATGATATGAACAGCAATATTATTATGACTGCAATTTTAATAACAAAGCTGAGGGCACTCATGAAAGGTTCCCTCTTGGCAGGGTGAGTTTTCTGGGGTTTTGTTTGCTTGTTTGGTATTTTCTTTTTCCTCTACTCTGCATTGTCTTGGGCTCCTCCTTTTGGAGTTTCTAAGTTCAGATCTTTCCTGTAGCTCCTTCACTTTCCCCTGCTGGGCTTCCAGAGGAGAAGTATCTGGAGCTCTTGCTTCACTTTCCTCCTAGTGACACACAAATCACGCTCCTTTCTGGGTCCTTTCTCCCTCCTGCCAGAAACCTCCTCTCCAGCTGCCTGCTGAGTAGGATCCCATCAGCTACACTGGCTACGATTTCAATTACTGATTAGGGCCTCATGTCGACCTCTCCTGCGTGCATCTGCCTGCTAATCCGTGCATCAACACACATGCGGACTCGCTAATGGAATTCCTGGCATCAGGAGAAGATCGGAGAAAGGATATTCCAAGGATGAGGGCAGGGAGTGCCTACAAAGCCTTTCTTGTCCTCCACAAATCACCTTTCAAAGACTCAACCATACCAGTAAGGTGAGACATATGGTCAAATGGGTTTAAAAACAAATCAACAAATTAAAAAAAAAAAAAAAGACTGCTTAATAATATGAACAGTGTGATCTTATTATAGTAACAAAGAAAGTATATATAAACATAGTTAATGCCTGTCAGGATATATCCCTGGGAGTTTAATCAGGCTTATCTGTTTGTGGTAGAATTAGGGTTTTGATATGTATGAGATATCTATATAATTACATTTTAGTATGTATTCTACTGTCAAAACTCACTGTACTTTTGCAAAAGAAAAAAACTAATAATTTAAAAGCAAATTGAAGGCTGGGCATGGTGGCTCATGCCTGTAATCCCAGCACTTTGGGAGGCCGAGGTGGACAGATCACCTGAGGTCAGGAGTTCAAGACCAACCTAGCCAACATGGTGAAACCCCGTCTCTACTAAAAATACAAAAAATTAGCTGGGCATGGTGGCGGGCACCTGTAATGCCAGCTACTTGGGAGGCTGAGGCAGGAGAATCGCTTGAACCTGGGAGGTGGAGGGTGCAGTGAGCCAAGATCACGCCATTGCACTCTAGCCTGGACGACAGAGATGTCTAAAAAAAAAAAAAAAAAAAAAAAAAAAAAAAAAAATCAAAAACAAAAAAAGGTGAACTGAAAGAATGAAGGAAAGCCGGTTAGTCTTGTAGACTCTTCTTCAGTGGGAAGTTTGGTTCTTTCTCTCCCTGCAGAAATGCGCTTAAAGTACCGACAGCACCAGCTTGCAAGATTCCCGTACTCCATTGCTCTTACGCATCCTTTTGATGACCACGCTCAAATGGAGACATTAAAAAGACTGAGGAAAGAATGGACAGGAGTTTAGAAAACTTGGTTATTGCCCTGGGTCTGCTGTTTATTCATGTTGAGCTGGGCCTCTCATCTGTTAGCTGAGCATTCTGGCTTAGATTGTCTCATAAGCACCTTTTAAAAGCTCCAAACTTTCATGTCTCCTACGGGCCAGCAAAGTGTTTATTCCAGAAACTTTTAAAGAATCTGTTGGACTGAAACTTTTGGCTGTTGTCCTGCCCTGGTTTCACTTGGGTCTCCTAAAAAATAGTGTAGCTCTAAGTCCTAGAAGAAACCCTGTGAATCTTGGGGAGGGTAGGCGTATAACTGATCATCCAAACCAGCACACTGGCCAGTAGTAATTATGCTTGAAGATCAGGCACCAAAGGAGACTGTCCTCACTACAAGAGGCCACTGGGAGGAATCCGGACTTCCTGGTCCAGCTGTTCACATGTGATCTCAGCCAGTAGACTAGCAGCTCTGTAAGGGAAAGGAAAGGGATTGTTTTATTCCTTAATGGCGGCTTCCCTGAATAAGTGCCACTAAAATATGTCTCAAAATAATGAGTAAATGAAGGAGCTATGGTGTTTGTCAAGTGGAAAATTGGGCTAATGACATACTGTCTTGAGTTTCGTGTGGCGTCTGGCACACAGTCACGGAAGTAGTATTTTTGGTTGTGCTTCTTCCTTTTCACCCAATCTTATAGATGAAAATTCCGTCTTAAACTAGCCAAGTGACTCATCTAAGAAATAATGTAAGCTCCATAATGTGATTTTTGTCTAGTTCTTCTTTTCTTTTTTTTGTAAATTCCATTCTTAAATTTTAACTTAATTTTGCTTAATATTGTGAGCATATCTTCATATTTAATTTATAACAAAATGCTACCCATTGTTAGTTAGATTTAAACTAGAAACCTTGGCTGTTGATGTCCATGCCCGGAGTTTCACAATTATACTTCCTGCCCTATTTCTTTCCTATCCCAAAGACCCTTCCTGCACTTTTAACCTTGATGGGACAGAAAATAACTCATAATATTTCCCCAGGAAATATGGCTCGAGTAACTCCTTGCCTATCACCACACGAGTGCAAGCATACCTTAACTGTGCTGTGCAAAACTATCTTTAATGAATATTGCTTTTGGCCCTAAAATTAGGTCCATCTTCCTGTGGCGGGTGGCGGGGGGCGGGGTGGCGGGGAACCTGAGGCTGGAGCAGTGGCTCATGCCTGTAATCCCAGCACTTTGTGAGAGGTCAAGGTGGGCAGATCATCTGAGATCAGGAGTTTGAGACCAGCCTGGCCAACATGGTGAAACCCCGTCTCTACTAAAAATACAAAAATTAGCCAGGTGTGGCGGTGGTCGCCTATAATCCCAGCTACTCGGGAGGCTGAGGCAGGAGAATCACTTGAACTGGGAGGTAGAAGTTGCACTGAGCCAAGATCATGCCACTGAACTCTAACCTGGGCGACAGAGTGAGACTGTGTCCCAAAACAAAACAAACAACAACAACAAAAGACTGAATAATATCTCCTGCAAAATTAATGTTAGTGTTTTGCTAAATGACATTTCCATTGCCTGAGACATGTGGCTTTAATGGAAGTATTATATCAGAAAACTGTAGAGAGGAAAGCATAAGGTAACTCTAATTTCTTTCTGGCTGGAAAAACTCTCGAGTCACTGAAGACAGTTTTGCCAAAAAGGATTGGCAAGAAGCAGTGATATTTGCAAATTGTTCAGTGAAACTGCTTTTATTTAGTCAATTTCATCCGGATGTCCAACGGGTTCTCTGCACAGGGATATGTTTCTTAGACAATGACAAGTTTTAAACCAAATTATGAGCTATAGCTGAAAATGTAATAACAGAATATCATTCCTGATTTGTTTTTGAAGCTGAAGCTACGTGGCTAGAAATATCAAAGGGGTGATCCATGAGAGTCTAAATGCTCAGTTTGAGGAGTGGGAAGACTTGAAATGACTGTGGAAATGGGCATCAAAGCAGAGAAGCATGGCCAGACATAACACTGCTTGCTCCAGGAAAGGGAGGAGAGATGGTCCCCTGAGCCAGCTGGCGTCAGACCAGTGGACTCTCCACCAATCCCCAGCAGCGTCATTCCCTCATACATGGATCCAACTTTGCAACCAAACTCTGCATCAGAGATCCAAGAGAGAATACCTCCCAGAGGGCTAAACTAAGCTCTTCAGAGTTTATGTTCAACTTCTGGGGGGAGAGCCATTCTTCGCTGGCTTAACACCAAGAAGATCTGAATGCTAAAAGGAACCAGTCAGGAAGGAACAGTGTTAGAATAAGACTGGCTTTGAAGTCCAGAGAGGCAGGTTTAGAATTTCAGATTTAGCTTTGAACCATGGGGAAAGCATAATCTTCTTTAATCCTCAATTTGCTCATCTGTAACATGGGGAGAATTTTTGTCTTATTAAGTTGGTCTATGATGTGTTTAACACATGCATAAGGAGATAAATTCCAGCACTCTCCTCCCTCTGGTTTGGAGAGTAGAAATATTTTCTTAATGATGTCTGTCACTGGAATGCAAAGTCTGCCTACTCAGAGGGACCTAGAAGCTGCCTGGAGCTGGCACATACTTGGGGATAAAAGGATATCATACTATTTAATCAGAATCATAAGATCATCATGTGGGTCACTTGGGGCACAAAGAATCAGAGCTTCAGTCCGTGTCTTATTTACCTATCTTCTAAAATGGTTTCAGGTTCTCTAGGACCTGACTGTCTATAGAGACTCACTGAAGAAAACACCTTCATTTAATCAAGTCTCTTGGTTTTGTATGTGCTGCAACTTGGTTGTGTCTGACTGAACATATGACTGATACTGGATCACACTGCCTCAGGATGGTGACCTTCCTTTCATGCGGGCTAGCACTAGATAGATATGTGTTCTTCAGTGTGGGCTCGAGAGGCAGTCTGGTCAGTTAAAAAGGGAGTAGTTTGGCATCAGATCCATAGGGGCTTATGAAACGATTGACCTTGAGCAAACTATTCAGCCTCACTAAACCACTGTTTGCTCATCTGTAAAGTAGAAATATTATTCTATCACATATATTTATTAGAAGTAATGTACAAAAAATGTTTAACACATATAATCCCTCAGTACACCACTATTGCAAATATTTCAATGTTAAATATTCCAACTTGAGAACTCGCCAACATTCCTTGCCGTGTACTCAATTTAACTCCACACATGGACATGCAGACACACACCATTTTATTTTTTTATTTTTATTGTACTTTAAGTTGTAGGGTACATGTGCACAATGTGCAGGTTTGTTACATATGTATCCATGTGCCATGTTGGTGTGCTGCACCCATTAACTCGTCATTTAGCATTAGGTATATCTCCTAATGCTATCCCTCCCGCCTCCCCCCACCCCATAACAGTCCCTGGATTGTGATGTTCCCCTTCCTGTGTCCATGTGTTCTCATTATTCAATTCCCACCTATGAGTGAGAACATGTGGTGTTTGGTTTTTTGTCCTTGTGATAGTTTACTGAGAATGATGATTTCCAGTTTCATCCATGTCCCTACAAAGGACATGAACTTATCACTTTTTATGGCTGCATAGTATTCCATGGTGTATATGTGCCACATTTTCTTAATCCAATCTATCGTTGTTGCACATTTGGGTTGGTTCCAAATCTTTGCTATTGTGAATAGTGCCGCAATAAACATACGTGTGCATGTGTCTTTATAGCAGCATGATGTATAGTCCTTTGGGTATATACCCAGTAATGGGATGGCTGGATCAAATGGTATTTCTAGTTCTAGATCCCTGAGGAATCGCCACACTGACTTCCACAATGGTTGAACTAGTTTACAGTCCCACCAACACTGTAAAAGTGTTCCTATTTCTCCACATCCTCTCCAGCACCTGTTGTTTCATGACTTTTTAATGATGGCCATTCTAACTGGTGTGAGATGGTATCTCACTGTGGTTTTGATTTGCATTTCTCTGAAGGCCAGTGATGATCAGCATTTTTGCATGTGTTTTTTGGCTGCATAAATGTCTTCTTTTGAGAAGTGTCTGTTCATGTCCTTCACCCACTTTTGGATGGGGTTGTTGGTTTTTTTCTTGTAAATTTGTTTGAGTTCATTGTAGATTCTGGATATTAGCCCTTTGTCAGATGAGTAGGTGGCAAAAATTTTCTCCCATTTTGTAAGTTGCCTGTTCACTCTGATGGTAGTTTCTTTTGCTGTGCAGAAGCTCTTTAGTTTAATTAGATCCCATTTGTCAATTTTGGTTTTTGTTGCCATTGCTTTTGGTATTTTAGACATGAAGTCCTTGCCCATGCCTATGTCCTCAATGGTAATGCCTAGGTATTCTTCTAGGGTTTTTATGGTTTTAGGTCTAACAGGTAAGTCTTTAATCCATCTTGAATTAATTTTTGTGTAAGGTGTAAGGAAGGGATCCAGTTTCAGCTTTCTACATATGGCTAGCCAGTTTTCCCAGCACCATTTATTAAATAGGGAATCCTTTCCCCATTGCTTGTTTTTGTCAGGTTTGTCAAAGATCAGATAGTTGTAGATATGCAGCATTATTTCTGAGGGCTCTGTTCTGTTCCATTGATCTAAATCTCTGTTTTGGTACCAGTACCATGCTGTTTTGGTTACTGTAGCCTTGTAGTATAGTTTGAAGTCAGGTAGCATGATGCCTCCAGCTTTGTTCTTTTGGCTTAGGATTGACTTGCCAATGTGGGCTCTTTTTTGGTTCCATATGAACTTCAAAGTAGTTTTTTCCAATTCTGGAAGAAAGTCATTGGTAACTTGATGGGGATGGCATTGAATCTATAAATTACCTTGGGCAATATGGCCATTTTCACAATATTGATTCTTCCTACCCATGAGCATGGAATATTCTTCCATTTGTTTGTATCCTCTTGTATTTCATTGAGCAGTGGTTTGTAGTTCTCCTTGAAGAGGTCCTTCACATCCCTTGTAAGTTGGATTCCTAGGTATTTTATTCTCTTTGAAGCAATTGTGAATGGGAGTTCACTCATGATTTGGCTCTCTCTTTGTCTGTTATTGGTGTATATGAATGCTTGTGATTTTTGTACATGGATTTTGTATCCTGAGACTTTGCTGAAGTTGCTTATCAGCTTAAGGAGATTTTGGGCTGAGACAATGGGGTTTTCTAGATATACAATCATGTCATCTGCAAACAGGGACAATTTGACTTCCTCTCTTCCTAATTGAATACCCTTTATTTCCTTCTCCTGCCTGATTGCCCTGGCCAGAACTTCCAACACTATGTTGAATAGGAGTGGTGAGAGAGGGCATCCCTGTCTTGTGCCAGTTTTCAAAGGGAATGCTTCCAGCTTTTGCCCATTCAGTATGATATTGGCTGTGGGTTTGTCATAGATAGCTCTTATTATTGTGAGATACGTCCCATCAATACCTAATTTATTGAGAGTTTTTAGCATGAAGTGTTGTTGAATTTTGTCAAAGGCCTTTTCTGCATCTATTGAGATAATCATGTGGTTTTTGTCTTTGGTTCTGTTTATATGCTGGATTACATTTATTGATTTGTGTATGTTGAACCAGCCTTGCATCCCAGGGATGAAGCCCACTTGATCATGGTGGATAAGCTTTTTCATGTGCTGCTGGATTCAGTTTGCCAGTATTTTATTGAGGATTTTTGCATCAATGTTCATCAAGGATATTGCTCGAAAATTCTCTTTTTTGGTTGTGTCTCTGCCTGGCTTTGGTATCAGGATGATGCTGGCCTCATAAAATGAGTTAGGGAGGATTCCCTCTTTTTCTATTGACTGGAATAGTTTCAGAAGGAATGGTACCAGTTCCTCCTTGTACCTCTGGTAGAATTTGGCTGTGAATCCATCTGGTCCTGGACTCTTTTTGGTTGGTAAGCTATTGATTATTGCCACAATTTCAGAACCTGTTATTGGTCTATTCAGAGATTTAACTTCTTCCTGGTTTAGTCTTGGGAGGGTGTGTCAAGGAATTTATCCATTTCTTCTAGATTTTCTGGTTTATTTGCATAGAGGTGTTTGCAGTATTCTCTGATGGTAGTTTGTATTTCTGTGGGATCACTGGTGATATCCCCTTTATCATTTTTTATTGCATCTATTTGATTCTTCTTTCTTTTCTTCTTTATTAGTCTTGCTAGTGGTCTATCAATTTTGTTGATCTTTTCAAAAAACCAGCTCCTGGATTCATTAATTTTTTGAAGGGTTTCTTGTGTCTCTATTTCCTTCAGTTCTGCTCTGATTTTAGTTATTTCTTGCCTTCTGCTAGCTTTTGAATGTGTTTGCTCTAGCTTTTCTAGTTCTTTTAATTGTGATGTTAGGGTGTCAATTTTGGATCTTTCCTGCTTTCTCTTGTGGGCATTTAGTGCTATAAATTTCCCTCTACACACTGCTTTGAATGTGTCCCAGAGATTCTGGTATGTTGTCTCTTTGTTCTCATTGGTTTCAAAGAACATCTTTATTTCCGCCTTCATTTCGTTATGTATCCAGTAGTCATTCAGGAGCAGGTTGTTCAGTTTCCATGTAGTTGAGCAGTTTTGAGTGAGTTTCTTAATCCTGAGTTCTAGTTTAATTGCACTGTGGTCTGAGAGACAGTTTCTTATAATTTCTATTCTTTTACATTTGCTGAGGAGAGCTTTACTTCCAACTATGTGGTCAATTTTGGAATAGGTGTGGTGTGGTGCTAAAAAAAATGTATATTCTGTTGACTTAGGGTGGAGAGTTCTGTAGATGTCTGTTAGGTCTGCTTGGTGCAGAGCTGAGTTCAATCCCTGGGTATCCTTGTTAACTTTCTGTCTCGTTGATCTGTCTAATGTTGACAGTGGGGTGTTAAAATCTCCCATTATTATTGTGTGGGAGTTTAAGTCTCTTTATAGGGCACTCAGGACTTGTTTTATGAATCTGGGTGCTCCTGTATTGGGTGCATATATATTTAGGACAGTTAGCTCTTCTAGTTGAATTGATCCCTTTACCATTATGTAATGGCCTTCTTTGTCTCTTTTGATCTTTGTTGGTTTAAAGTCTGTTTTATCAGAGACTAGGATTGCAACCCCTGCCTTTTTTTGTTTTCCATTTGCTTGGTAGGTCTTCCTCCATCCTTTTATTTTGATGGTCTCTGTGTGTCTCTGCACATGAGATGGGTTTCCTGAAAACAGCACACTGATGTGTCTTGACTCTTTATCCCATTTGCCAGTCTGTGTCTTTTAATTGGAGCATTTAGCCCATTTACATTTAAAGTTAATATTGTTATTTGTGAATTTGATCCTGTCATTATGATGTTAGCTGGTTATTTTGCTCGTTAGTTGATGCAGTTTCTTCCTAGCCTCGATGGTCTTTACAATTTGGCATGATTTTGCAGTGGCTGGTACCAGTTGTTCCTTTCCATGTTTAGTGCTTCCTTCAGGAGCTCTTTTAGGGCAGGCCTGGTGGTGACAAAATCTCTCAGCATTTACTTGTCTGTAAAGTATTTTATTTCTCCTTCACTTATGAAGCTTAGTTTGGCTGGATATGAAATTCTGGGTTGAATGTTCTTTTCTTTAAGAATGTTGAATATAGGCCCCCACTCTCTTCTGGCTTGTAGAGTTTCTGCTGAGAGATCAGCTGTTAGTCTGATGCGCTTCCCTTTGTGGGTAACCCGACCTTTCTCTCTGGCTGCTCTTAACATTTTTTCCTTCATTTCAATTTTGGTGAATCTGACAATTATGTGTCTTGGAGTTGCTCTTCTCGAGGAGTATCTTTGTGGCATTCTCTGTATTTCCTGAGTCTGAATGTTGGCCTGCCTGGCTAGATTGGGGAAGTTCTCCTGGATAATATCCTGCAGAGTGTTTTCCAACTTGGTTCCATTCTCCCCGTCACTTTCAGGTACACCAATCAGATGTAGATTTGGTCTTTTCACATAGTCCCATATTTCTTGGAGGCTTTGTTCATTTCTTTTTATTCTTTTTTCTCTAGACTTCCCTCCTCACTTCATTTCATTCATTTCATCTTCCATCACTGATACTCTTTCTTCCAGTTGATCGCATTGGCTCCTGAGGCTTCTGCATTCTTCACGTAGTTCTTGAGCCTTGGCTTTCAGCTCTATCAGCTCTTTTAAGCACTCCTCTGTATTGGTTATTCTAGTTATACATTCATCTAATTCTTTTTCAAAGTTTTTAACTTCTTTGCCTTTGGCTTGAATTTCCTCCTGTAGCTCAGATTAGTTTGTTCATCTGAAGCCTTCTTCTCTCAGCTCGTCAAAGTCATTCTCTTTCTAGCTTTGTTCTGTTGCTGGTGAGGAACTGCATTCCTTTGGAGGAGGAGAGGCGCTCTGCTTTTTGGAGTTTCCAGTTTTTCTGCTCTGTTTTTTCCCTATCTTTGTGGTTTTATCTACTTTTGGTCTTTGATGATGGTGATGTACAGATGAGTTTTTGGTGTGGATGTCCTTTCTGTTTGTTAGTTTTTCTTCTAACAGACAGGACCCTCAGCTGCAGGTCTGTTGGAGTTTGTTAGAGGTCCACTCCAGATGCTGTTTGCCTGGGTGTCAGCAGCGGTGGCTGCAGAACGGCGGATTTTCATGAACCGCAAATGCTGCTGTGTGATCGTTCCTCTGGAAGTTTTGTCTCAGTGGAGTACCCAGCCGTGTGAGGTGTCAGTCTGCCCCTACTGGGGGGTGCCTCCCAGTTACGCTGCTCGGGGGTCAGGGACCCACTTGAGGAGGCAGTCTGCCTGTTCTCAGATCTCCAGCTGTGTGCTGGGAGAACCACTACTCTCTTCAAAGCTGTCAGACAGGGACATTTAAGTCTGCAGAGGTTACTGCTGTCTTTCTGTCTGTGCCCTGCCCCTAGAGGTGGAGCCTACAGAGGCAGGCAGGCCTCCTTGAGCTGTGGTGAGCTCCACCCAGTTTGAGCTTGCTGGCTGCTTTGTTTACCTAATCAAGCCTGGGCAATGGCAGGTGCCCCTCCCCCAGCCTCGCTGCCACCTTGCAGTTTAATCTCAGACTGCTGTGCTAGCAATCAGGGAGACTCCCTCGGAGCCAGTTGCAGGATATAATCTCCTGGTGTGCCGTTTTTTAAGCCCGTTGGAAAAGCACAGTATTAGGGTGGGAGTGATCCGATTTTCCAGGTGCCGTCTGTCACCCCTTTCTTTGACTAGGAAAGGGAACTCCCTGACCCCTTCCACTTCCTGAGTGAGGCAATGCCTTGCCCTGCTTCGGCTCGCACACAGTGCACTTCACCCAATGTCCTGTACCCACTGTGTGGCACTCCCTAGTGAGATGAACCTGGTACCTCAGATGGAAATACAGAAATCACCCATCTTCTGCGTCGCTCACACTGGGATCTGTAGACCGGAGCTGTTCCCTTTCGGCCATCTTGGCTCCACCACACACACCATTTTAAAACTGATTTCATATTTAAAAGTTGTGTTGGGGAAATAAATATTTTTATTATTATTTTATGAAAATGTCAACATTTGTTTTAGATGTAGGGGGTACAGGTGTGGATTTGTTGCATTGGAATATTGGTTGATGTTGAGGTTTGGAGTATGGATCCCATCACCCTGGTAGTGAGCATAGTAAATTTTATTTTAAAGATAAAACAATGTCCTAGAAATCTGCATGTTTCAAAGACCTGCTTTAATCACATATTGTTTTCAGAGGAAAAAAGGAGGTGAAAAGAAGAAAAGTATCCTGTCTATGTCAAAGAGAAAACTAGTGACTATTTCCAGAAATACTCAATTACTCTTTTTGCTAAATGAAACAACTTTACAAGGATTATACTATTGCTCTGTGTCTAATGTTGGTGTGCTCCCACTAGTTTACTTTGCAACTGTCCTAGAAGTACAGCGCGGTTAGTCAGTATAGTGTTAACTGAGCCATTTGTGTGTTGACTGAAATCTCACCATTTTATTGCATGAAGATGGAAAATTGCCCCAACTGGCCAAGCTTGTGCCATTCTCACTCAAGTTTTAGAATAAAAGTCTCCCTTTAAGACCATTATATATAATGAGATATTGTCTGGGTTATAGTTAGTAGGTCATTAAAGGGATTATCTGAAAGAGCTGGCCACACAATGGAAGACCGGTTCAGCTTCCTCCATCTGTGTGATCTTCATAGACATGGACACTTCTGTTCTTATTCCTGCTCTGCTCATTGCCTGTTTTGTAGGAACCCTAGGAACATTACTTAACCTTTCTGCACCTTATCATCCTCACTGATAAAGCTTGAGAGAGTAATCCCTCCCTGAAAGAGTTGCCATGATAGTCAAATAAGGCAACATGTACAAAGAGCTTAAGAAAGTGCCAGGAGCATAAAGGGGTTCTGCAAATGACAGCCATGATTATTAGCATTACGAATTCCTCAAGATGTGTTCAGTTCCTTCGTGATTCTTAAGCGCTTTTGGGAATAAATGACAGAATAAAGTGAAATCATTTGGTAAATTCTGCATCTAGGAAACCACTTAATGGCAGGCAAATTGGCCTACAGTTGGTGACTGTTTGAAACATGATTCACTTTCAAAACTTTGAACTATTTTGAGAAGTTAACTATATCATGCATTTTTTAAACAATTATGGTAACATAGCTTTTGCCAAAGAATGACATAATTTGACCTTCCTTGGGTAAAGGATGAGGACATAAAGATAATGAAGAAGAGAGGAATAGAAGAGCTTTATACCAAAGGGACCAAACAAAAAAAATGTTCAATTTCTTAAAAGTTCAAATTCTTTTAAGAATTTGGTAAATTTCATAATTCTCAGCTTTTATAATTTTTTCTACTTCATCTCTATTTCCCCAAGCATGTGAGTAATCATGTCTAAAAAAGCTTAACTTCTTACTAGCTGTGTAATATGAGATAAGTCATTTAATCTTCTGATACCTCAGTTTCTTTGTCCATAACTTGGAGATAAAATAATATTTACATATAGTGTTGTTGGGAACATTCAATAAAATAATTCAGAAAAAGGACTTAGCAATGAATCTGTTTTAAAGTCACATTTGAAAAAAAATTAAGACCAATTGATAATAGTTAACTTTCTTCTTCCTCCAGACTTCTAGTTTTAAAAACAAACAAATGAAGAGTTCAATGAGCTTAACCAGGAGAATCAGAAAAATTTAAAAATGGCAGCAGATTCAACCACAAGAAACTGCAAAATGTGGGAGGTGGCAGTTTCAAAGTGGAAATGACTCAGGGCTGGTTCTCTGGATCTGCAAGAAGGAAGCAGGGAAAATGAGAAAGCTTCCTTCAGACAGAGGTGAAATCCTTAAGTGTGACCCCTCAACTCTGTTGCAAGATAACACAAGGCCTTAAATGTCCCCCTCACAGTGATACAAGTTCTTCAGATAAAGGCACTAGGTCACTGTCTCCTCAGAATGACCATCATCAAAACCACCAAAGGAGGCTGGGCACGGTATCTCACACCTGTAATCCTAGCACTTTGGGAGGGCGAGATGGGCAGATCACCTGAGGTCGGGAGTTCGAGACCAACCTGACCAACATAGAGAAACCCCATCTCTACTAAAAATACAAAATTAGTGGGGAGTGGTGGTGCACGCCAGCTACTCAGGAGGCTGAGGTGGGAGAATCACTTGAACCCGGGAGGTGGAGGTCACGGTGAGCTGAGATTGCGCCATTGCACTCCAGCCTGGGCAATAAGAGCGTAACTCTGTCTCAAAAACAAACACCAAAGGATATTTTAAACAAAGTCCTTATGAACTTCATTGTCTACATTAAATATTCAACACATCTTTCTAACAGGACATTCCACCTGTTAAGGGTAAACATATGATGGAAGTATTGCCTCCTGAGAAAGCACAGGGTTCTGATGGGCAGACTAAGGTAGAGATGTGTCTTAGAAACATGCCCCAGATGGAACAGTAATGGCCTGTGAATCTGTGCTTCCACAGCCTGCACCTACAGATCTACACACATGCCCACGCACATGCAGGAAGTGTACACCTAAGACCGGACCTTTTAGAAGAAAGCTGGCATACATTCGTGAAGGCGTGGGCTTCCAGGCATGTCATCTTCACTCACGAAGTTGAGTACCTCCATAGATAAGAAATGTTCTCAGCCATCATAACCTAGCTACAACTAAATTATAAGCTTTAAAAGCTTCTGCCTTAGATTAATGTATCACAAAGGGCGATATCCCTCCTATCATGTTGTTGAAGATGTCAACATTTTAAGTAATATCCACGCTTTGCATGTCCCTCGCCTCCTGACTATTCCTAGGATAAATCCTAACATCACCCATATAGGTAATGGGCTTCACGAGTAAAGAGTAATTCATTTTTGTAGCTCTTATAATGCTGAGATCAAGTCCACAAAAAGTGAATGTTTGAAAGTAGGAGGGAGAGAAGGATGAAAGAAGGAGAGAACAATTAGGGGAGGTAGTAGCCTGAATGCCTTGATCCTAATAGTTGCAAATGTACAACCAGGCACATCTTCCCAATAAACTCACTTCTATTAATACCTGCTACAAAGCCAAGCCTAGTCTTGGCTACTGACATTCAACTCTTCAAGGTAAACAGAAATCATCCTTTACTGGGGCCATCTCAAAAAGTAATAAACTCTTTACCATGATAACAAATTATCAGATCACTGAAAAATTAAAAACAAAAACCAAAAAACAGAATCCTAGAATCTGGTCAGAGCAGAACCAGCAGTAGAATTCAAAGTTCTAAAATAGAAGGACAGTGTTGTATTCCACTTCATACATGCCCCAGCACAGAGATATCACTAGGCATTTGGTGGTTGCCCTATAAATAGTAGATGAATGAGTCACAAAAATAAAATTAACTCAGCCTGGCAACATGGTGAAACCCCGTCTCTACTAAAAATACAAAAAAAAAAATTAGCTGGGCATGGTGGCAGGCACCTGTAATCCCAGCTACTGGATAGCTAAGGCAGGAGAATTGCTTGAACCCCAGAGGCAGAGGTTGCAGTGAGTGAAGAACGTACCATTGCACTACAGCCTGGGCGACAAGAGTGAAACTCCATCTCAAAAAAAAAAAAAAACTTTTAGATTGGGGGAAACTATTGTTATTAAATGTTTTACTTGTGAAAAAAAAAGTTTAAAGAGTTTAGGTATATTCTCCATGATTACAGTAAGAATGCAACTAGCTGGTCTCCAAGTGCAGTGTTCTGTCTACAGCATTAGTCTGTCCCAATGTAAATGAATGAAAGGTGTCACACCTGTAATTGATGTTGCAAGAATCAGAGAGTAAGTAAAGAAAAATTAGTGTTGAATGGGAGAGCAATGTGTCCTTGGTTACACTCCCAAGATCAGATATACTTTGCACCTTCATAAAATCAGATCTTGGACCAGCTCTAATAAATAAGAGTGCATGCCTGGTGTTGAACCCAAAGCTCTTATCCTTTCTCTAGCCTCTAATTTCCATTGCAACCTTTGGCACAACCCTTTACCACTTCCCACCTGTAAGATAGGAATAGTGGGGATCAACAATCTTTTCAATCTCTAATCCCTCCAGTCACTTTAAAAAGTTAATTCTACAGCATAACTCTGTTTTTGTGTTCTGAAATCACCATCGACTGAGCTGCTGCAGAGACAACCAGTCTTTACTCAGGACAAATATTTTGTCACATTGCACAGAAAAGACAGTAGGTAGTGATGTACTGTGAGTCTCTAAACTTTATCATAAAGCAACCAGAAAGAAGGGGATATTTTGCAAATCTTGTCAGTGTAGTGTCTATGCCAGCAAGAACTTCTAAACAGAAGTGCTGTGAATCAAGGCAAAAGATTTATGATGTTGATGGAGTGGGAGGTGGGAGAGATCCCTCTAGTAATCCAAGCAAGGCAACATGGACTATAATTGGCATCTGAAGTTTTTTGTTCTTTTTTCCCTTGCAGCTCTCTGCTCGGGCTTGATGCTGTTGTTTTCCCCGAGAGAGAATGCAGCTGTCGCTGTATGTCTGGGGGGTAGATATCCATCACCCGGAACATATCACAAACTATTAATAATGCATCACTGCAAATCTACCTTGTCTCCATAAACACCCTGTCTCCAAGTACAGATAAAAGGTCCAACAAGCAGATGTTGAGATTTATTATCCCCACATTTCCTATTTCTCTAAGGATCGTGCCCAGTATCTGAGTTCTCCTGTGGGTAGTGTAGGAACGGGAAACTAATATTTACTGAGTGACTTCTGTGTGTCAGTTGCTTATGTGAAATCATATTAGCAGCCCTGAGAAATAGGTTTTATAAACCCCATTTTGCAGATGAGGAAACTGAGGCTTAGAGAGAAGTGACTTGTCTAACAGTACTCAGCTTGCAAGTACCAGTGACATGATAAACCCGTCTCCGAGAGTCTTACTCTAGAAATCTTTCTTTATCCTCTGTAGCAGATGACCCTTAGATGCTTTGAGACTTCGCATTTTTATCTCTCCTACTGTACCTACCGTACCTTTGTATACAGTAGGTACTAAGATAAGCTTAGCCAAATTCAGAAAAAGGCCTACAGAGCTGCTATCTGGAAATAAATTCCTACACATGAAGCAGGAGTAAGAACCTACAGGGCACAGAGCAATTTCCCTAAGAGCTGGTTGCTTCCTAAGACCACTTCGCCCTTATTCTTCCTGATTCTTTGTCATATACATAGTGTCTGTGACTGGGTTGCTAAAGAGTCAGCCCTTTTCTAACCCTTGATTACACAGTATAGCCGGTTGCACTCATACTTGTCTGTTTTGATCTATATACATCTCCCCTGCTTGGTCAGGGAGTGGCTGTTTAATGTAGTCCCCTGACCTTGTATGTTAGCCTTGTGTATGGGCAGTGGGGAAAAAAAAACAGACCAACACTGTTAATGCTCTGTGCTTCTGCCCCTCCCCACCTACCACATGATTAACTCCTTTTCAGGAGCAAACAGTGGAGCTGCCTAACATTCAATGGGCCACGATTCCCTAATGGATGGCACACACTGTGCTAAAAAGTAATGAGCTTCTAGTTATCAGTGCACTCTTCAGACCAGCCTGCCTCATCCATGCAGCTGGTCTGGGAAGAGGACCGTTCAGGCCCAACTACTGGAAATTTAAAGAGGAGAGATGAGGAAGACAGCCACAGCTCCACCACAGTCTCCTTAGTGCTCTAAAGGAAGTTATGGGGTAATGCCTGCACTAAGAATATAATTGATACTATGTTTCCCCATAATTATGGCTTCAGTGTGCCTGTAGCTGCTTAAGTCCACAAATCCACAATGGAGGAGGGGATTTAGGCACCAAAATCCCACACAAATTTCTAGCTACTCTCACTAAATTGTGTAGATTTAGTGAGAAATTTTAAGTGAAGATTTCCTGGCCTTTTTGTGAAGGCCAGGAAACTGTCAACATTTGTACCATAGCTATGTAGAGTGAGCTGGTAATTATCATTCTCAAATCATCCCAATTAGGTCACATTTTAATCTCTATTATATCAATGAGGAAACTGAGGCTTGCAAATAATTCAGGTAGCTTACCCAAGCTATACAGCTGGTCAAAGGCAAAATTGAGATTTAACAATGGCCTAGAGAAAAATGCACTTTTTGGCATTGAGCTTCAGCTCTGGCTGTTTAGGAGAAAGCAACATATATCCTTAGCCCTCAAGGAAATAAAAAAAAAAATGGGAACTTAAATTCTCCAGGTACCCAGGTGCCCTTGAAGGAAATCATTCATCCATTTCCCTTTGAAACAGTTTTCAGAGATAGCCCGAATGTTGTGCAAGGGAGTTCTCGTAAAAATAGGCATTGCTCACCGGGGTCCATTTCTGCAGCCACAGGGGGATGAAAAACCCCAAGTAGTCATAAGAAAAACGAACAATTTTACTGACAAATTAAAGGTTTGAGAGGCAGCAAGAGAAAATGGTCAGCTGCAACTTTAGAGAAAGCTGTACTGAACATTTCAAAGCCTCCACTTTAATTATGAAGGGAGAAGCTGCGGTCTGGGAAGTGGGTCCCCGATGGGTGTGCGCCCAGCATTAAATATGCCCTCTTGTACTCAGCAGGGTTTGAAGCTTTTTAAGGAGGGACTGAAAAGCAGGAGAGAGAGGGGTGGAAAAGAAAGAGAGAGTGAGAGCGAGAGAGAGAGGAGGGAGATGTTTGATCTGCCAGCAGTCTTGCCCTGTTCATCAAATTGTACACCCTAAGAATGGGATTTTAGAGATTGCCAATTGCAAAGTGAAGACCAGAGTTGGTGAGTAACTGGCCCAGGCTCCTCATCTTGGCAATAAAGGCTGGCATTCATTGAATAAATGAATAAGAAATTTTGATGAAGCACCTTAATATAATATGTACTATAATGTCTATAATCATCATAGTCCATATTCTGTTATCCACATTTTATAGAAAAACAAGACTGAAGCTCAGAAAGTTTAAGCATGCTATTCTACATTTTGTAAATGGCAGAGCAATTGCTGTCTTTTCCTATGTCCTCTAAACTCTTCAGAAGCCTCTAAGATATATATGCCTCCAGGAAGTCTTCCTCATTGCCTTGGGTCAGAGTTAAGTGCCACCACCTCTGAGTTTCTAAGCCATCCTAGTACTTGAGACTTGTATTATAATGGCCCATTTACATTCCTCTATCCCTGACTAGACCTTGAGCTCCCTAATCCAGGCACCTTGCTAGCTTTGTTTGTGGTCTCACCCCAGCCCTGAACATAGTTCAGTTGATTGTATGAAAGTGAGATCTTGAACACTCTTGAATCTTCTTTTCCATCCTCCAGGAGAGTAGTCGCTACTCAGATCTCCTTTCTCACACAAAGTCCAAGTTCTCAATCTTGATCTCCATCCTCTTTCTTCCTCTTCATCATCCTCCCCCTCTCATTCCTCATAAAACTCTGCCGTCAGCTGCACTCAAAAGGAGAATTACTCAATACATGACATCACTCCAAGGCATAAGTAATAGAAAAGTACCTTTCATTTTTTATCTCAGAGATGTCCGTAGTTTCAACAACAGAATGTCATCTATTGAGATGCAAATGACAACAGCAGTGATGAAAATAATAGCTGATATCCACTAAGAATTTACTATGTGCCCTCCTTTTGCAAGGATTTCCTCATTTAATTCTCACACCAATCATGAAATGCATGAAGTATCCTCATCCCTGTGTTATAAATTAAGGAACTAAGGCTCATCGATGCGAAGTCCTCACTCAAGAACACACAGTCATAATTGGAATGTAGCTATGTCTAATTTCAAAGGCAATCAAGTTTCTTACATCAGCAAACTTTAAAAAATGTTAAATATAAGGAACAGCAGAAATGGTCATATATTGACTATCTATTATGCACGGGCACTATTATACACTCCATGTATGTTAAGTCATTTACTGAGTTAATGCACCCAGAAATAAAGTTAGTACCTTTTTGTGGATTGATATAAATGGGACTTATGGAGCTAAATTGATTTAGAGAGGTTACGACAAGCAGCTGGACCAAATGACCTCATGAGTTTCATTCCACGATTCACAGACACTATTCCAAAGATATATGAGGCCACATGACAAACCAGCAAGGAAAATATACAGGTCTTTAAGCATCATTTTATCACATAGTGAAGGAAGAGACTCCTCTATCTTTGCCTTGGGGTTGTTCCCATTGGGCTCCATGGTGTGACAAATTGGATACGTGGCACCTCCTGTAGGAAGGCCCTGCTCCCGGTGGCTGCTGGGCCACATCTTAACACAATCTCTGGCTTCAGGGTAGAATGGCAATTATTTAAAATTGGCTCAGGTCTGCATACTCCACTGGATTCTTTTTTATCCCACTTTAAGTCTTTCCCTTGGGACAGCTTAAACAGCTCTATCTTTTTAATGACAAAATGTCCATCGATAGGACTGGAAATGAAATCAAGCTTTTGCTTAGCAACGAGTCCGTTTATTTATTTTCCAAGTTCATGAGTTTATATGCATGCTGCTCTTAATGGGCAGTGCATAAAAATGCCTCTCTTTATTTTCTTTTCATTTACATTGTTGCCGATAATGGCTATTATCAAGCCATTAGAAGCAAGAAAGTACTGCTTTTGCCTTCCAAGATGGGCTGCAATTGTGTATGCGCTCTCTTTGCAGATTGGCCAATATGTTAAAGATAGCTTTATGTCAGCAATATAATTTTCCTCTTGATGCATAGAATTACATAAATATGTATATACATAAAAGTATATATGAACATACACGTATAAACACAAAGTAAATACTGACATCATATATGTATATACACAGACGTACAGACACACACACACACACAGAGAAAGAAATATCCGTTTTCAATTAAAATGAAATTCTATGTCAGAAATGTAAAATAAATTCTACTCCACATCAAATTCTAAGACATTGTTATATAAATCTATGACACCATGGTCTGTTTTAAACAAAAGAAAGGATGGACTCCGTGTACATATAGCCCACTGAAGCTTTCATAGTTAACCAAAGTCATTTTTAGGTTGTGTCTGAGAGGCACAGCCATATGGATTAAAAACTAAGGAATGTCATTCTTTATTCAGATGTTCCCAAATGTCTACTTAATGTATACTGGCCAAATCGTCAAATTCAGGAATTGACATTTTTAAAAAATGCATCCATTCTTTCAGAGTGTCTGTGGGTGATTAGGTTATTTCACTAGGGGAGAAGAGGGGGCTCAGTTTTGTTTACTGTAGCATTTTAGGTGAGATGGGCAAAGTAAAGATAAACAGCATTTGTTGAGTATCATTATATTCTTGGTCTTTTAGTAAATATTATTTGACATTGTCATCTATGAGGAAGGTCGTGCTTTAAAATTCACATTACTTCTGCAAAGTATTATCTACATTTTAATGTTGATCGAGCTGGGACAGAGATCGTTGGCAGCTAGAAAAGGTCAGATTGACAAAAACACAGTGAAGGAAGGCCCAGGTATTTGGTAGTTACAGAAACATTAAGCCTGGTTCTGTGATTGATATCAAGACCTGGGGTGATGGCATGTAGTAAAGCAATGGTTCTCCACTGGGGGGATTTTGCCCCCCAGGGGAAAATCATTATGTCTGGAGACATTTTTGGTTGTCACATTAAAGGTGGAGGTGCCATTGGCATACAGTAGGTAGAAGTGGGGCTGCTGCAAAACATTCTAAATGTACAGGACTGCTTCCCACAATAAAGAAATAGGAGGTCTAAAATGTCAGTATTGCAGAGGTGGAGGAAGCCCCCCTCTTCCATCTAGGACTCCAAGTGTTCTTCTGTATTTTATAGTCCTGGCTACTTTTATGTATCAGCATTCTAACCAAGATCTGGAAAACAAATGTGACATTAACATGTGTCTTGGGACGAAGCATAAGGTAGAGGAACTAAATGCCAACCCTGACTCTACTACCTATAACTTGTGCATCTGGAGGGAGTGACTGACCCTCTTGGTGACTCAGTTTCTTTATCTGCAAGTTCAAGAAAATACTAGTACACACCTCATCAGGTTGATGTAAGAATTAGATGAGATAATGCATATAAAGAGTTAATGAGACAGGGTGCAGAGTAAATGTTTAACCACTTAGTTGTTTTTATTTTAATTGCTGTTATTTTAAATATTTGGTATTTGCTATGTCCATTTTCTGGAGAGCACTCAGTTTTTAATACTATATTTTCCTTTTTGAACTAGCAAATGTTATTTTTACAGACCAGTTTTAGGTTCACAGCAAAATTGAGTGAAAAGTATATGGAGTTCCTATACTACTCTTGTCCCCCACAAATGCGCAACCTCCCCCACAGTTGACATCCTGCACCACAATGGCACATTTTTTTTACAATTGATGAACCTATAACACATTATTATCACCCAAAATCCATAGCACACTCTTAGTGGGTATATTCTATGGCTTTGAACAGATCTACAGTGACATGTATTATCATGTAGTATTACATACAGTAGTATCATACAGATAGTTTCATTGCACTACAAATCCTCTGTGCTCTATTCCATCCAAATCTCACCTAGAACTGTAGCTCCCATAATCCCCACCTGTCATGAGAGGAACCCAGTGGGAGGTAATTGAACCATAGGGGCAGGTTTTTCCTGTGCTGTTCTTGTGATAGTGAATATGTCGCATGAGATCTGATGGTATCATAAAGGACAGTTCCCCTGAACATGCTCTCTTGCTTGCCACCATGTAAGATGTGCCTTTGCTCCTCCTTTGCCTTCCACCACGATTGTGAGGCCTCCCCAGCCATGTGGAATTGTGAGTCCTTTAAACGTCTTTTCCTTTACAAATTACCCAGTCTCAGGTATTTCTTCATAGCAGTGTGAAAATGGACTAATACACCCTTCCTTCCCTGCTAACCCCTGGCAACCACTGAACTTTTTACTGTCTCCACAGTTTTGCCTTTTATAGAATGTCATATACTTGGAATCATATGGTATGTAGCCTTTTCAGATTAGCTTCTTTCATTTAGTAATATGCATTTAAGTTTCCTCCCTGTTTTCTTACGGCTTGATAGCTCATTTCTCTTTAGTGCAAATACTTAATTGTTTGGGTATACCTCAGTTTATTTATCTGTTCATCCACTGAAGGATATCTTGGTTGCTTCCATGTTTTGGGTGTTGTCGATATGCCATAAGGTTTCACAGGTAGGGATTCAACCAACCTTGGATTGAAACCTGCAGATACAGAGAGCCGACTGTACTACACCATTTTATATAAGGAATATGAGCATCTTTGGATTTTGGTATCTGTGGACGGCCCTGAAACTAATCCTTTATGTGTATCTATTTTGTTTGATTGATATCTAAGTATATAATTTTGAGGGGCACTAATATAAGTGGCAATGTGTTTTTAATTTCAAATTTCACTTGTTTATTGCAGAAGTATGGGAAAGCAATTGAATTTCTCTATTAATCTTGTATTCTGCAAATTTTCCATAATTGTTTATTAGTTCCAAGAGGTTTTTTGTTGATTCTTTTGGATTTTCTATTCAGACAATCATGTCATCTGTGAACAAAGGCAGTTTTATTTCTTCCTTCCTGATATTAATAAACTTTTATTTCCTTTTCTTTTCTCATTGGGTTTGCTAGCACTTCTGGTACAATGTTGAAAAGGACTGGTAAGAGGAAACATCCTTGTCTTGTTCCTGATTTTAGCAGGAAAGCTTGAAGTTTCTTAACATTAAGTGTAATGTTAGCGTAATGTTTTACTAATGTTCTTTATTAAGTTTAAAAAGTTCCCTTCTATCCTTATTTAGCATATATATAAAATATATATTTTTATATATTATGCATTTTATATTATATATAGATATTATCATGACTGGGTGTTGAATTCTGTCAAATGCTTTTTCTGCATCTATTGATATGATTATGTTATTTTTCTTCTTTAGCTTGTTTATATGACAGACTACATTTATTAATTTTCAAATGTAAAACCAGCCTTGCATATCTAGAATAAATCCCCTTGGTCATGATATATAATTCTCTTTTTAAAAACCATTGTTGGGTTTGCTTTGTTACTATTTTAATGAGAATTTTTTATCTATGTTGGTGATAAACATTAGTCTGTAGTTTTCTTGTAGTGTCTGGTGCTGACCCCATTAAATAAGTTAAGAAGCATTATCTCTGCTTTAATCTTCTGAAAGAGATTATAGAGAATTTGTATAATTTCTTCCTTCCATGTTTGGCAGAATTCACCAGTGAACCCATCTATAGCTGGTGCTTTCTGTTTTGGAAAGTTATTAATTATTGATTCAATTTCTTTAGTAGATATAAGCCTATTTATATATTTATTCTTTTTACGTGAGTTTTGACAGATTGCATATTTTAAGAAACTGCTCCATTTCATCCAGGTTATAAAATTTGTGGGCACAAAGTTGTTTATAATATTCTTTTATTATCCTTTTCAATTTCATGGGCTTTGTAGTATGTATTTTCTCTCCTTTCTAATATTAGTGATTTGTTTCTTGTCCCTTTTTTTCATAGCCTGGTTAGAGGCTTCCCAATTTTATTAAACTTTTTTTAAAAAGGTCTTTTTCAGTTTTGTTGATTTACTCTATTAATTTCCCATTTTCAGTTAAGTTAATTTCTCCTGTACTTCTGATTCTTTCTTTTCTTCTGTTTACTTTGGATTTAATTTCCTCTTCTAGTTTTTTAAGATGGATGCTTAGATTATTGATTTTGAATCTTCCTTATTTTTAATATATACATTCAGCACTATAAATTTCACTCTAAGTATTATTTTTGCTGAATCTACAAATTTTGATAAGTTGTATTTTCACTTATATTTAATTCAAAATATTCTAACATTTCTCTTGAGATTTTTTTCTTTGACCCATTTGTTACCTAGAAGTGTGTTGTTTAATCTTCAAGTACTTTGGTATTTTCCAGCTGTCTTTTCATTATCGATTTCTAGTTTAATTCCACTGTGGCTTGAGAGCAGATATTGCATGGTAGCTATTCTTTCACATTTATTAAGACATGTTTTATGGGACAGAATTCAGTCTATGTTGGCGAATGCTCTATATAAGCGTGAAAAGAACGTGTAACATGCTGTTGTTGGATGAAGTAGTCTATGGATGTCCATTATAGTCAGTTGATTGATACTGCTGTTGAAAATACTGATTTTCCACCAGCTGGATCTGTCCATTTCTAATAGAGTAGTGTTCAAGTCTCCTGCTATAATAGTGGATTCATCTATTTCTCCTTGAGTCCTATCAGTTTTTGCCTCACATATTTTGATATTGGTTGTTAGGCACATATATAATAAGGATTATTATATCTTCTTGGAATATTGGCCTCTTTATTATTGTGTAATATTAATTTTTATCCCTGATAACTGTTCATGCTCTGAAGTTTTCTCTGTCTGAAACTGACATAGCTATTTCCATTTTCTTTAGGTTAGTGTTATTAATAGCATGGCATACCTTTCTTCCATCTTTAACTTTTAACCTATATGTCTTTTGTATTTAAAGTAGATTCTTTTAGACAAATATAGGTTGGGTTTTTTATTTTTTACCACTCTGGCAATATCTTGTAACTGATGCATTTAAAGCATTGATGTTTAACTTGATTACTGATATATTTGGATTAATATCTACCATATCTGTTACTGTTTTATATTTGTTGCCCTGTTCTTTGTTTTTTTTTTTTTTTAGTCTCCCACACTTTAACTGCTATTTATGGTTTCAACTGAGCATTTTATAATTCAATTTTTCTCCTTTTTAGCATATCAATTGTGCTACTCTTCTCTCTTTTTAAAATGATTCCCCTAGAGTTTGAAACATACATTAGAACTGATTCATGTGCACTTTCAAATAACATTATACTACTTCACAGATCGTGCAAGTACCTTATAATTACAAAATGTCCTTAATATTTCCCTTGTGTTCCTTGTATCATCGCTGTCACTCACTTTACTTATATGTAAGTGTAAATATATGTTTATATATTTAATATATATTTGAATACATTGTTGTGATTATTTTTAAAAACTGTTATCTGTCACACCAATTAAGAATGTGCTTTTTTCCTTGAAATTTATTTATTTTAATTTTTAAACTTTTATTTTAGGTTCAAGGATACATGTACAGATTTGTTATATAAACTCATGTCATGGGAGTTTGTTGTTCAGATTATTTTGCTACCCAGATACCAAACCTAGTACCCAATATTTACTTTTTCTGATTCTCTCCCTCCTCCCACCATCTACCGTCAGGTAGGCTCATGTGTCTGTTGTTCTCCTCTATGTTTCCATGTGTCCTCATCATTTAGCTCTCAATTATACATGAGAATATGGGGTATTTGGTTTTCTATTCATGCATTAGTTTACTGAGGATAATGGCTTCCAGCTGTATCCATGTTCCCACAAAAGATATGATCTCATTATTTTTTATGTCTGCATAGTATTCCACAGTGTGTATGTACCACACTTTTTTTACCCAATTTGTCACTGATGGGTATTTAGGTTGATTCTATGTATTTATTGTGGTGAATAGTGCTGCAAGGACCATTCACATGCATGTGTCTTTATGGTAGAATGATTTACATTTGTTTGGTATATACACAGTAATGGGATTGCTGGGTCAAATGGTAGTTCTGCCTTTAACTCTTCGACCAATCACCACACTGCTTTCCACAATCATTGAACTAATTTACACTCCCACCAACTGTGTGTAAGCATTCCCTTTTCTCTGCAACCTTGCTAGCATCTGTTATTTTTTGGCTTTTAGTAATAGCCATTCTGACTGGTGTGAGATGATACCTCACTGTGGTTTTGATTTGCATTTCTCTAATGATCAGGGATATTGAGGTTTTTTTTCATATGCTTGTTGACAGGATGTATGTCTTTCTTTTTTTGAAAAAAGTCTGCTCATTTCTTTTGCCCACTTTTTAAGGGGTTGTCTTTATCTTGTAAGTTTTAGTTCTTTATAGATGCTGTATATTAGACCTTTGTTAGATGCATAGTTTGCAAATATTTTCTCCCATGGAATAAGAATGGTTTTTATCTTACTTTCACTTAATCATTCTCTGATGCTCTTTTTTTATTTATGTAAATATGAGTTTCTGACCCAAATCATTTTTCTTCTCTCTGAAAAACTTTTAATATTTCCTGCAAGGCATGACTACTGGCAACAAATCTCCTCCATTCTTGTTTATCTGAGAAAGTCCTTATTGCTTCTTCACTTTTGAAGAATAATTTCATAGGGTGGAGAATTCTTACTTGCTTTTTATTTCTTCTTAATGCTTCAAGTATTCCACTCTATTTTTGTTTACATAATTTCTGAGGAGAAGTTTAATATAATTCTTTTCTTTTCTTCTCTATAGAGGTTTTTTCCTCAATTTTTTCAAGATTGTTTTTAATCTTCGATTTTCTGATGCTTGAATATGATGCACCCAACTGTAGTTTTTTTGGTGTTTATCCTGATTGGTGTTCTCTGAGCTTTCATCTGTGGTTTGATTTCTGATGTTTGAGAAAATTCTTAGTAATTATTGTTTCAAGTATTGCTTTTGTTCCTTACTCTTTCTGGCATTCTTATTATGCGTGTGTTGCTCTTTTAGAGTTGTCCCACAGATTTTAGAATCTTGTTCTGTTTTTTTCAGGCTTTTTTTTTTTTTCTTCTCAGTTTGGAAATTTCTATTGTCATCTCCTCAAGCTCTGATTCTTTCCTCAGCCATAGCCAGTCTACTAATGAGCCCTCCAAAGTCATTTTGTGGGTGTGTGTGTGTATGTGTAGCAAGTCTCTTAAATTTTTTCTTAGAGCTTCCATCTCTATGTTTTCATGTTCTTGCATGGGATCTACTTTTCCACTAGATCCCTAAGAGAATTATTTTAAACTCCCGGTCTGATAATTCTAACATCTCTGCCATATCTGACTCTACTCCTATGCTTGTTCAGTCTCTTCAAACTGTGTTTTTTGTATGCTTTAAAAGTTTTTGTTGATAGCTGTATTTGATGTACTGGGTAAAAAGAAGCTGCTGTAATAATGTTGTGGTATGATATGGAGGGAGAGACAACATTCCATAGTCTTATTATTAGGTCTCAGCATTTTAGCTAGCCTGGACCTCTGGGCTGTGAACCTTAAAATGTTTCTCACTGTTTTTCTCTCCCTGAGACAGGATGACTAGAGTGAACTGGAGTTGGGTATTTTCCTTCCCTCATGGAAGTTAGGATCTGATAAAACTATAGCAGATTAGGCTCTGGTTAAGTAGTTTTTCCTGAGGACGGACCTTGTTAAGTAGAACAGAATGTTCTGGCACATTTTAAGATCTCTTCCTTACCTTTCTGGCAGCATGGAGGGATTTTTTTTTTCTATCTTCACTCTGAGGACTTGGTGGAGCTCTTGGAAGTAAAACTGAGCAAAGTGTGAAGACCTTTCTATGACTTGGTAACCCTGGAGTTTTTGACCTTTGGACTTGGGCACACTGAGCCTTCAGCGATTCATCAATCACACTGTAGGTTTTCCTACACTGGCACTGGCTACTCCAGAGATTTCTGCTCATAAGTTTCTGTTCCTGTAAGTTGTGATTCTCTGTATCCACCTGCATCTTCAATTCTGGGGGCAGCAGTTTGCCCTGTGACCTCACTTCTTTGATGGGTATAAGAGGAGTTGTTGATTTTTTAAGTTTCTTCAGCTTTTTACCTGTTGTGAAGACAGAGCAGAAACTTCTAAGCTCCTTGCATGCCATCCTGGAAACCAGCTATCTTTTCTTTTTTAAGAAAGCTTTTATCTCAAGGCTAGGTAGACTTGCTTTCACTCACATTTGATTATAGACTGCAGCAGAATCAGAATGAAGGGGAGAGGGCAGATTTGCAGAACGGAGCTGTGGTCTATTTTTAAGCAACATGCTTTTCTATCAACACTTCCACAACTTCTTGCAGTACGATATCCTCTGTTTTACCTACATCCCTAGAGCACCTTGAAAGTTCCAGTTCCCTCTACACAGAAAAGCAGCATCTCCACATCTAGGACTCATCCAGCATGTGGGATCAGAGCTTTGCCTTTCTCCCAGACCTGTTCTTACTTAGCTACAGAAAGCATCAGGCAGCCCAGGGAGCTCACTGCAAAAGTCTTGGGTGTCTTGAAATCACTCTCTTTCAACATGAGAAAGACTGGAGCAGAGAGGAAAGGAGTGAGAATGGAGGAAGGGAGACAAAAAGCAAGAAATAGGTATTATTAAACTTAGCTGGTTCCAGAAAACTGCCTAAGGCCTCACTGCCAATCTATGAGGAAGCCAACATTCAAACTCCAGAAATCTCTTTCTCTCAAGCACCCTGCTTTTCTTCCTCAGAGTAAAAGGAATCCCCTGACTAGAGAAGCTATAAACAGGACCCTGAACCCAGGTACTTAAAAGAAAGGCAGAGAGAGGCAATCTTGTTATGGATAAGACATTTTAAAGAATGAAATGGAATGTGCTTTTTACTGCTTCCCAGAGAAAACCAGGAAATAAGAAATCTCCACCAAACTCATCCCCTAGAAAACAAACTTTTTGCTGAAAGACAAGAGAAATTTCTTGTGTTGGAAATCCTTCTGATAGCTGTCTGCCTTCTGCCTATAATTGGCTGGCAACACCTCTGAGTAGGCATGGTGCATAGCCTCCTTTGTCATTTGGGAGATGCCACTCTGTCTTTTGGGCCCTCATGAATCACTGAACACTTCCTTAGGCAAATTGTCATTCTAATCAGCGTACATCAGTCCTACAAAAAGTAAGCATTATCAACCCTGAGGCCAGGTGCGGTGGCTCACGTCTGTAATCCCAGTACTTTGGGAGGCAGAGCTGAGCGGATCATGAGGTCAGGAGTTCGAGACCAGCCTGACCAACATGGTGAAACACCATCACTACTAAAAATACAAAAATTAACTGGGTGTGGTGGCAGGAGCCTGTAATCCCAGCTACTCAGGAGGCTGAGGCAGGAGAATTGCTTGAACTTGGGAGGCGGAGGTTGCAGTGAGCCAAGATCGCACCACTGCACTCCAGCTTGAGTGATAGTGTGACGAGACTCTGTCTCAAAAAAAAAAAAAAAAAAAAACCCTGAAGGATGATCGAAGGTTATGGATGATATCCACAGAAGTGGTGCAATTCTTCATCATCATTGTCTCATCAGCACCATGACCATTGCAATCATTATCCTTATACTCTTCATCACAACCAACATCACTACCAACATCAACACCACCACCACCATTTTCATTGCCATCATTACTACCATTGTCACCATCACCAACATCATTATCATCACCACCACCATCATCACCATTTTCATTACCACCCCCCACGATTATCATCACTACTACCATCACCATCACCATCATTATCACTATGCATTAGAGCCTGGTTTTATGTTAAATATTTCATTTAGTTTCTACTGCATGAGGCAGATTGGTGTTATTAAATAATGTTCCTTTCATTGTTGAGAAAATTCAGGCTCAAGTGGGTGAAATAGCTTATACAGGATCATACTTGGCAGGACTTTCTTCAGTACACAACCCTTGTTGATAACTTGCCCAGTCCTTTAGGCCTAATGCAAATGTTCAGTTTTTCACTAAGCACCCTAAATCCTCACTATTGGTGCATCTCTTGTGACAGCTTATTCTAAATTGCATTGTGCCTGTTGGTATAAGTTAATTGGACATCACATCTAACCAAGAAATGAGAGAGTAGTAGAAACTCTTATTTTTCAGCACATAGTCAGCACTTGATATATTAAATAGTTGCAGTATCCTTGGCCTTGGGATAAGTTTTACAAGATTGTCTATCTTTTTCTGGATCCAAATTAAAGCAGTAAAATATACATTTATCTATCTAATAAGGTTGTAATTGAAATACTCTCAGCTTGAAAAACACAAGATAAGGAGAAAAAAAAATGTGTTTAACTCCAAGGCTGACCAAATTAGATAGATGTTTTCTGGAAAGAAAAAAAAAAACCAAACTTCCCAGTAGAGATAGAACTTTTGATTTAGCCTTCATAGGAGCCTTGGGCATAGGGCCAGACCACTCTGACCTACCCCTCACCATGAGCTATCAGTCCCTTGCAAGGTTAGAGCTCTCACAAGGTTATGGCTAATTCACTTGTTTACCGGGCAGTCAGTGAGCTCTTCAATAGCAGAGACGTTTACTCGTTTACATCTCTGATTCCCTATCCGAGCACAAAGCCTAGCATACAATCAGCACTTTGTACAAGTTTTTGGGTGAATGAATGAATTTATTTTCTTTGTTTATCAGTTTTACAAACTGTAACATTTGAGGAGGCATGCTAGGTGAGCCCTCAGGGAACACTAGTTCTCACATGGTAAAAGGTTATGGGAATATTAAGTCTGGTTTAGTGTAGTGATGGCTGAGGTGGGCTTTTTTCCTTTGCAGTTTCAGAGAAGATACAAAAGACTTCATCAGGTAGACAGAGCCATTAATTTGGCATTATCTCTGCAAGTGAAATGCATGACTACTGGTTAGGAAAAAGCCCAGAGGATGCTCCACTGTCCTTTTCTGTTTTCTGAACTTCTGAAGGTTCAAGGTTAAAGGCACAAATCACCACTTCAACACCCACCCACCTGCCCCCCGTCCCCCATTGCATTCCTGCAGCAGAGAAGGAGGAGGAAGAGAAAGAGGAGGAGGAAATCTTCCATAGGCATTAGGTCTGAGTGTGAGAGCAGTCAAGACAAAGCAGGGGAAGATTAGAGATGAAGACACCCTTGCCCTCTACTGAAGGCACGGACAAGACAGAGAATTAGGTCACCATGGGGCTCCAGAGAGTAACTAATTCAACCAGACCCTCAGGCTAGTCAAAAATGTGAGCCTCTCAAGATCAGGTCATCACTGGCTTCACCAGGAAAGGCTCAGCCACAAACAATGGGATATTAGATTGGTGAAGAAAGATCTTACAGCATCCAAAAGACCATTGATCTGAACAAACGTAGATCAGAAAATACCAGCACACCTTTTCTCCACACTGAGTGCCTTTGAACAACACTTGGGAGAATTGTGTGGAACAAAATTACGGCAGTATTCTTTGGGGGAAATTTCTCAGTACTTTATGGCCCAAATCAGAGGACTGAACTTTCTCTTTTTTTATGTAGAGAAGCCAAGATAGAAGGCCCAGGAGTTTATAGAATATTCAGATACATTGTTATTGTCTCTCACCTGACTACTTAATCACTTCATAACTGGACTTCCAGCTTCCATTCTTATCTCCTTCCAACTTATTCTCTTCACGTCCAACAGAGAGGCTTTAGAAATTCAAGACTGACTATATTATTCTTCAGCTAAAACCCTTCAGTGCCTTTGTAGTGCTTTTAGAGTAAGTAACAAAATATCAATACTTTTAGCTGGATCCTGCACGACCTGACCATTGCCCTGGTCTACATGCTGTCGTGCGACTCTGTCTCCATCTATGTGTCCCAGCGATGTCAGCCTCCCTTTAACTGCTCACAAATTCCATGGAAACCTATCCCTTTATCTACCTACTCTTGACATATATCTCATCTCTCCCTTAGTTCTCATGTCTGCCTTCATATCTCCGGGAGCTCTTCCTCTGAGGAACCAGCCTAGGTCAAGGCTCTCTATAATAGATTCTCAAAGCACTGTGCCGTTTTCCTTCATATCACTGGAACTCAGATTAGTAAATAGAATATTTTGTGTGCATGTTTATATACACACCTATATATATATACATACACATATATGGAGATACAAAGTAAATATATATAGGTTGCACATACATATATATGCAAGGAAAACCCAAACCTATCTGTAGTTTGGGTTCTCCTCGGGCATATCTAACTGCCTGCAACATAATAAGTACACAATGAATATTTTTTGAATGAAAGTTGTGGAATGTTATCTCAAAAACAAAAACAAAAAAATACCTGGCATGGTAGCTCATGCCTATATTCCCAGTACTTTGGGAGGTCAAGGTAGGAGGCTCCCTGGAGGCCAAGAGTTTGAGACCAGCATGGACAACATAGCAAGACCCAATATTTACATTTTTTTTAAAATTAGCTGGGTATAGTGGTGCTGTAATCCCAGCTACTTTGGAGACTGAGGCAGAAGGATCCCTTGAGCCCAGGAGTTCAAGGCTTCAGTGAGCTATGATCTTGCCACTGTACTCCAGCCTAGGTGAGAGTGAAGTGGCAAGAGTGAGACTCTGTCTCTAAAAACAAAACAAAACAAAATAGGAATTAAGGTAAACAGTGAGGCTAATTGAAGAAGTAGCATGTTAATGGCTGAAGTTAGTCAACTAAGAAAAAAATTTTGATTTCTATTTCTATGTGTGTATGTGCATGTGTATACACACATATACCCTTCTGATTCTGTCTTGGTAGTCAAGTATAATATAACCAAAGCAACTATGAAAATTGTATTAATCTCAACTTAAATAAATGGAAAGAGCCCTATATTTGAAATCAAGAGACAAGAGATTTAGATTCTGGCTCCAAAGTAATTACTTGTGTTACCTAAGTTTATTATCTCAACTCTCTGGATTTCCTTTTTTCATGTATGATTAATGATATATTTATTCATTCAATAACGTTAGGAAGTCCTACTGTGTGCAAAGCTGGCCTAGATATTTAGTGAACGCAGAAAGCAAGTGCTCCATCTCAGCACTTAGGAATCTTCCAGTTTAACAGGAAACAGTTGTATAAATAAATCTTCGCAGTAACAAGGTAAATGCCATTTTCAAGACTTAGACAAAGATTACAGGAGCAAGGGAAGGAAAGAACTTCAGGATGCTGTTTAGAGGTGTCAGGGATAGCTCTCCTGAGAAGACTGTTGTGAGAATTAAGTTAAAGAATGAACTCACCTACCACATAAAGAACAGTAATGGGCACCAGCCCTGGGACCACAAAGTACTTAGTGGAAATCCTATTCCACCACTCATGCACTGAGTGCCAGATTTCTACCCAACCCCTCTAGGGCCATTTTCCTCATCCACAAAATAGAAGTAATAACCTCTCCCTTGCCATTTTGGGATGGAATTAGAGATAAATGCAAAGTGCTTCTTACCAGAAGATCCAACTCACAGTAGGCACTCAGAAATTGGTAGCTGGAAGGATTATTTTTCCGATGTTTCTTACTATTTCTTTCTTTTTTTTAGACAGAATTTCGCTCTTGTTGCCCAAGTTGGAGTTCAGCGGTGTGATCTTGGCTCACTGCAACCTCTGCCTCCCAGGTTCAAGCAATTTTCTTGCCTCAGCCTCCCAAGTTGCTGGGATTACAGGTGCCTGCCAATACACCTGGCTAATTTTTGTATTTTTAGTAGAGATGGGGTTTCTCCATGTTGGTCAGGCTGGTCTCGAACTCCTGACCTCAAGTGATCTTCCAACCTCAGCCTCCCAAAGTGGCGGGATTACAGGTGTGAGCCACTGCGCCCGTCCTGTTTCTTACTATTTCTAAGTGACCTCATGAGGTGTGGATTTGGTCTGGCAGATGCTCCTATATTAAAAACTTCAACAATCTATCAATTTTCACTCCTTGTTCAAGGCTCACCTCAGACATCTGCCCCTTTAAGACACTTTCTCTCATCCCTCACGTCAGATTAGACCCTTTTAATTCTGTAATGTTTCTGTGTCATTTGTAACCATCATATCAAATGAGAAAAACTCATAGGGTGGACTACCTTCATCTCTCATGTCTCCAAAGCTGGCCCTGTAGTGCAAGGTTTTTCCCTGCTACCGGACAAATATGGCAAGTACCTGAACCCTATGCCTCACTCTCAGCCCCTGTGAACAGTTCTCAGGTCAATGTACAAAAAGTAATCTCTCTTCAGAAAGTATAATATCCAATCCCATGGAAAGGTGAAACTTCAATATTCTTTTGAGATTTCTCTCCCTCCCCAGTTGTGCCCCAGTGCAGACATGAAAACTGCAGTTTCAGGAGGAGAGCCTGTGTGTGGACAGCTTCTTCTCTTCCTTCTCCCCCAGTGCTTTGACATCTTTTTATTTCATTTACTGAGGTTCTGAGTTTCATCAGCATGGGATTATGAGAAGAAGCACAGGGAAGTTGTTATGTGGCTGGTAGTCATGTAGCAGTGTGGCATAAGTGATGTGCTATTTAGAGCTGACTTTCATTTGTTTGGTTCTTTAAAGACCCCCCAGCCTACTCTTACCCACTGTTCTTTTGCCAGGAAGAAGTTATCTCTGTTTTCATTGGACAAGGACTCGTTCTTCAGTCACCAGATACCTAGATTCTCTGCTGGGACCTGTTCAACCCTCCAGGTAGCCCTGTTTGGAAGCAGTCCAATAAGATGCCATGCCGGATCTCTTTTCCTCTTCTTGTGTGTGTGTGGTGGGGCCGAGGAGCAGTATCACTCTTCTAAATCATGGTAAGCACTCATGCACCATTTGCAGGGTCAACTTTAGGAGTGTAGGCCACCCAACATGCCATTCTCACCTTTGCTCCACTATAAAAGCTTCTAGAATGTATTTTTCTTGTTGTTATGTTTGTTGTTGAGGCAGGTGTCAGACACCAGGCTGCTGTGCCACCAAAATTTCAAGAGACATACATTGAATTTTCAGAGTAGTACTGCCAAGGCCACCTGTGGAAGTTTGAAAGAAGGAATTACCTTATTCCCCTCTCCACTGTGGAGAGTCGGGGACACTCAGTCTACCAACAGCTCCCTAAAATCTGCGCCCTTTAATTTCCCATTTTTTTCATGTGATGCAGTCATTTAATAACTAGCATCTTAAGTTTCCAACTCTAGAATGTCTCTTGTCTTGATCAAAGCTTCCCCTTTTACCCTTCCACTTTCCCATTATTATTGGTTATTATGAATTGCTCCACAGCCATAGGGATCTATTAGAAGGAACTATGGCATATGACTTTGCACTTGGTAAACTGTTTCCTTATTTATCACACTGGAGAATACAGTGATTTGACTCCTTTTGGGGGGAAAGATATTAAAGAAGAAAAAAGAAGAAACCCATGAAAGTGGGATTTGAAATAAATGAAACTATGCAAAAGAGTTTAAAAAATAGTCCTAGAAACTTGTTAAATATATTTTACAAAATGTTCTAATTATTCTATAGCTCTTAGACCCTGATTGGCTGATATGGTAGTCAACTGTGTTTCATATAATCAAAGTGACATAGATGTTTGGCTGATGGATGAGGCACACTCTTTAATTCCCTTAATAAGCATATTAGCAACAAAGCAAAATAAATTTAAAAGCATCTCGGTAACATTGTATGGAAAGAATTGTAAGTGAAAAATAAATGTCCAGTTAAATTATTGAAATGAGACTATAGTATTAATACCACCTTTATTGAGTTCTCTATCTTAAATATGAACTTCCACAGATGAAACACTGTTAATTAAATGATTGTCATGTTCCTGAAGCATGAACAATGGGGATTTCAGAAACATGACATTCATTCTTGGGAACAGAATTCTAGCCTTCTCTGTTTTTTTTCTCACTAAACTGGCTACCAACATTTCTGGAGCCCCAGGGCCTGAAACAAAATACATACTTAATAAAAAGTTAACAAATAAATGATAAAGAATGAAAGGGTGAATGGATCTCTATGCTGAGTTGTCTTAGCCAGTTCAAGCTGCTATTACAGAACACCATAAACTGGGTGGCTTAAGCAACAAACATTTATTTCGTATAGTCTGGAGGCTGAAAGTTGAGATCAAGATGCCACCAAGGCCCACCCTCCTGGCATATAGACAGCTGGCTTCTCACTGCATCTTCACATGGTGGAGAGAGAGTTCTGGTCTAGTCATCCCGTTACATAACGGTACTAATCCCATCAGGGAGCCCCCACTCTTATGATCTCACCTAAACCTAATTACCTTCCAAATGCTCCACCTTCAAATATCACCATATTGAGACTTAGGGATTCCACAAATGAATTTGGAGAGAGACAAACATTCCATCCATAGTACCTACAGATACTGCATTCAAGAAACTGAAGTCTAAAGGAGAAGAGAAGTAAATGTTTTGATGCAAAGACAAGACACACAAAGTTGGGGCCTCACAAATGTAAAGCAATCTTTCCGCTTTCAGCTAGAGTTGATTCTTGAGATTAAATTCTGGCCCTCAAACCAGGGCTTCAGGGTAGAAGGAGCGGATGAAGAGCGCTACAGTACTTAGCTGTGGAAGAACTGACTCGGTACCTCCTGCATGAGAATGGTGAAGGGATGCTGAAAGAATGGTCTGAAATCCAGCTGTCAGCACATCCAAGGGAAAAACACATGGACAGTAGGGCAGACAGCTCAAACATGAGGACAGATAAAAATTCATCCAACAAACATTCATCCAACAAACATAAATTGATCATTTCTAAACTCAAGGGGTACAGAGTGAATGAAAATAGTCATGGCCTTGCATTTAGGCACTTTTGGGTCTAACAGAGGAGAAAGGCACTCCATAAATAAGTGCAAAAGGAAATGTAAAATTGCAACTGAGATAAATGCCCTAAAACAAATGTTCAGAGTGCTAAGAGAATGTCTAACTGGGTGACTCTGAATTAGCTAGGGATGTCAAGCAGTGGAGGGAGATCAATATTCTGACCCCCAAGTCTCAACTATTTCTAAGGCTCAATTTAGCAAAAGTGATGCAGTTGGTTGCATAGCCCCTATTTGATTTCCTTCTTTTTTAAAATATATATTCTTCCATCCACATTCACATATCTGTCTTCTGTTTCTGTGTAAACATTTTTTTTTGTGACTTGTGCCAACTGTTGTGATGGTTGATCTTATTTCACAGAAAAGCCATAAGGGATTAAAAAGAATGGAACAATCAAGACAGGCTTTCATTTGAATCCTAGCTCTGTCTCTTACCTCATGTGTGACTTTGAGGAAGTTGCTAAAAGTTTCTGAATCCATTTCCTTATTGAGAATCACTTTTTATAAAATAAGTTTACTGCACAAGCCATAGAAGATGAACTTCAGATAGAATTTTGGAAAACAGAAAGGAAATCTACAATCTCATTGCTTTAATGTATGAATTTTTATCCTTACCTTTTTGCTTTCCATCTTTGCAGGTGTGGAATACACCTGTATATAATTGGTGTATAATCTCAATGTGTTTGGCATTTTGAATTCAATATCCAATGTTTCTGTATAATTTGCCCAATTAACATGGACCTTAGCCCCTGTGACTTTTGAATCTTGCTAAAATTTACATATTGGTTAGAGGAGAAACAATTTCAAAATCTGAAAAGCAGGTGCCTGGAATACTGAGACAGTGACCAGGGATTTGCCAGAACTGTTGGAGGGTATGAGAGGTGAGGTCAGTGGAGGGGCCTCTGGGTGAGGTTTTAGTTCTCCAGGAAGGACAGGGACAGGGAGAGTCAGCTATTTCAGTTCCTAATCGACTTGGGATTCTTCCCTGATTATGCCCCTGCCTTCTCAACAGGAAAAGGGAGGGGTAAAGGTGAAGGGCAAGGGCGGGATACACAGGGCTGGTCTAATTCCCTGGGATAACTGGGGCCTCATTTGTCTAATTCAGGTCTTTCCCCAATTGAGAATCGTGTTATGCAATAGAAAGCAATTGCTTATTTAACATTTCAGGCTTAGCAATAATATAACTAGTGTATTTATTAACATGTAATATGAAGATTAGAAATTAGAGTTTGGAGTAACTGAAAAATGGTTATTCTCTATTTCAAAAGTAATTTTTTACTATTATTATGAATAACATGGAAATGACTAGGAAAGGTATGAGGGAAGTGAGTGAAGAGAGGTTCGCTAATGGGTATAAACATACAGTCAGATAGAATGAATACATTCTAATGTTCCATGGTAGAGTATGGTGACTATAGTTAACAACAATGTGTTGTATATTTCAAAACAGCTAGAAGAGAGGGCTTGAAATGTTCCCAACACGGAAATAATAAATACTTAAAGTGATGGATACTTCCAATATGCTGACTTGATCACTACACATACTGTACATGTAACGAAATATCACATGTGCCCACAAATATGTACAATTATTACATATCAACAAAAATTTAAAGAACAACACAAAATGACAAAAAAGCATTGATAGAAAAATGAATTACATATACATACATATAAGTAAAATTTGCAAATATGTAGTACCTAGCATATGTTATGGGGGACCGGTAATTTTACTTCTATGTTTGTACACTTGAAATAGTTATTGTATATAAATGTGCTTTTAGTTGAAAACTTAATGCAATCTATATAGCTTTTTTCTTTTTTTCATTTGAAATTACATTGACAGCATTTTCCTCTGACATTAAATACTCTTAGAGCATAATATCTGTAATGGATGAATTTCAATGCATTATTCTTTATGGAAACATTTTTAGAATTTTCCTCTGTTGTCAGGGATTTGGTCTTTACCAACAGTTGTCTACTATAAGCAACAACATCATGTTGAACTATCTTATACATGCAACTCTACCTGCAATTCATTCTTTGGATAGATTCCAAATAGTTAGATTAGTCAATTTTTAAAAATCAATATTTTAAGTCTCTTGATGCTAAATTATTTTTTGTAAGAATTTCTATTTTCACCAGGAACGTATGAGTGTCATCTCATAGGACCCTTGCCCACTCTGAGAGTGTGTGTGTGCATGTATGTGTGTGTCTAATCATCACCAATTTGACTTCTAAAGTCACCTCTCCATCTAAAGTCACCTCTCTCATCAATGGGCTGATTCTCAATTGTTCTTAGAAGTGTTTTTACCATTTGTACATTTTTTTTTTTTTTTACTTTTGTGAGAACTTCATTTTAATGCTCCATGCTCATTTGTGAAATATTCTCATCTACTTTCTTTTTCTATCTGAATCACTTATATTCTACATACTTTCAAAAGGATTTTAAGTCCCCGACAGAAAAAAAAATGCAATCAAAACACTAAAATCAGGCTAAACAAACCATGCCTCACACATGGGATATTGTAGCTTAATAGACATTTTCACATGAATCCTTCCATTTCATCTTCACAAGATGTCTGGCAGGTCTGAGTAATTACAACCCTCCTTATATAAATGTAGAAACTGAGGCTCCTAGAAGGGAGGTGTTGGCACTGGAGCAGATAGCTGTTCTCTGTCAGCACCAGAACTGCCACTGCCATCTGTTTCATCTCAAACCCACGCTGTCACTAGGTCCAGTCCATTCATTCAATAAATATTTATTCAAGGCCTGATTGATTGCTATATGCCAGACACCGTTCCTGGCATTAAAGATCCAGCAAAGAACAAAAGAGATAAAGTATTGCCTTAAATGTTAGAATGGAGGGTGGACAAGTGAGGATATATATTGTGCTAAGGAAAGGAGAGGTAGGAAGAGAAATAAAAGGGAGTGTGGGGATAGAGGGTGAGGGGGCCAGGTTGGGGAGTGCAGGCATTACTGTTTATTTTGTGTTCTTTTCTTTCTTTCCAGTACACACAAGACTGCCAAGCATTAAGATTCTCCTGTGGAGCCAGGCTACAATCCTTTAAATGAAGACAGACAGAGAGCTAGGTGGCTGCAGCCCAGTGCTACACCTCACCCCTCCCTCAGTGTCATGAAGACAAAATGTATTCAGAAGTCAGAAGTGAATTTGTGCAAATCCATCATTGACACTACCTTCAAGGTTACCTTGGGGGAGCCGAATGTACCCCTGCCAGAGAGCTGCATGGATGATGATGGGGACAGAAATTCTGGGGGAGTTGTAAATGGCAGCCGCTGCCTCTATAGGGAAACCCAAAGGGAACACAGCAGAGGAGGAGGTGGTGGAGGAGCCACTGCCCTCTCGAAGGGTTCAATGTCATTCTGCGGACACAGCCAAATAACTTGTTCTTCCCTGCTGCCCCTCCATTTGAAATGACAGCTCCGAGCTCGCTTTTTCCTTGATTGTGTAACTCTGATTACAGACAAGGCCAAGGCAATCCCAGGGTATTACTACAAAGCTAAGGGGTCCCCAAAGAACTAAAGAGTCAGCTCCACAAAAATCTCGATTCCTAGCATGAAACTGAAAGATGAAAACCAAACGGGCATAGAAAAGGTATGTGCATACGCATCACATAGCAGTGACTGGAGTCCTGAGCTGTGTCTGAAGACTGAGATCATGTTTGGAGCTGCTGACTGGTTTTCAATGACGGCCCTGTTGTGCAGTGCCGTGAGACTTAGCTCCGTGGCCAAAGACGATGGTATCCCCCAGGAGTCCTGTGAGGTTGCTGCTGTTCTCTTAAGACACCAGGTAGCGATCTGATCCTCCCTGAGCAAACTAACTGGGCAGACAGGTTTATTAAACCTCTCTTGGTCTGGCTTACATGAAACAAGAGAGTTATTTTTTTGTTGTTGTTTTGTTTTAAATTAAACCTGTCTTTGGAGCCTCCTGCTCTTAGTTTCCAAGTCTTTGCACACTCTAATATTTTAAGAAGCAGCAAACATTAACTGAGGGTCTATTCCATGCCATACATTGTACACTGAGCTCAGAAATGCACACGACTGGCTACAGAGGAAAACAGCTTCAGTGAGAACATCATAATAGCTACCCCCAAGGTCATGATTACTAAGCTCAAAAGTCCCTAAGCTCATACAGACACACACAGACAAAGAACAAACAAAGTTGGGGCCCTGAGTTTCCATGCTTCTTAGCAAGCCACAAAGAATAAGTGAGCCATGGACCATTGGAATCCCTCAGCCAGTCCTGTCCCATCCAATGGCATCACCTTCCCTGCCTCTCTACAGCCAGGAGCTCTCAAGACTGTGATTAGTCAAGGCTCCTAAATTCAGTTAGAGCTTTTCTACTGGTATATTCACTCATTTTATTCACTTGAGTACCAAACTATCTATCTTGCCAGACTGCATTGCACTGGTGATACATTGTCAAACATATCAGATACAATTCCCACCTTTGTGAAATGTTCACCAAATTGAGAAAACCAAGATTATATGAGTCCTTGAAAAATAATATCCATTGTGCACTAGAGAAGTATGTGTGATTCTGCAGGAATATGAATGGATAACCGAAATTCTTAGGAAGCATTTAGGGCCCCAAAAAGGATCTTGGAATGTGTGTGTGTGTGTGTGTGTGTGTGTGTGTGTGTGTGTGTGTGAGAGAGAGAGAGAGAGAGAGAAAGAGAGGGAGAGAGAGAGACAGCAGGCACAGAGTTTGAAGAGGAAACCCACAGTCTTCCACTTAATGGCTTCCTGAGTGAAGTCAGAACACAGCCCCTATTTCCAATGCAAACTCCGGGCCATGGGCTGGCTCAGTGTTGTACTTAGCATAGGAAAGAACCAGGACCCTTCACCAGGTGCTGCTGACCTCAATCTGGTCTCCTCCACGTGGCTAAGAATGTTCTCCGACACAGGCAGGGGCCTGGAGTCTAAATCTCACCACTTTAAAACATTTGGCTGCTCCAGGCAGATTTTTATCTACATCAAAGAGAAAGAAAAGCTGAAAATGGAACCTGGAGGGGGTGAAAAGGGTGAATGTGGGTGTTGAATGAACACAGATGGTCAGTGTGGAGTTTCACTCCAGAAGGGTTTTATTTGTTTGTGGAAAGAGATAGCGGCTGGGCCACTGCTGCCAGGCACCCCCGCTCAGCACCAGACAGGCCTGGCCCCAACTGCATCCTCTGTCAGTGAAGTTCCACTCTCCTGGTCTCTGTTGGGCTTTTGCTCCTCCCATTCCAACTTATTTTTTTAACCAGGAAAACATAATGAACTATAATATCATGTGCCAAGCTAAACATGTTACATGCATTTTCTGTTTTAATCTCCACAACATTCCTAGTTTGGTGACATTATCCCTATACTTATTTCACATAGGAGGAAAATCAGAGCTAGGAAGGTAATCATCTTACCCCAAATCCCAAACCCTGTGAAGATCAGAACCAGGATTCAACCCCAAGGTTAAGGCCATACACTACACAACTTAGAAATGCCAAGGTTTATAAGGAAACAATAATCCAGCGATTTACCTTTCAGCACAGTGATCCATTTATTTCCAGTTTTTTACTTTTTAAATGATTTTCTTTTATACATAGTTGATATCTGTTTATGAATGAGTATAACTATATCTTGCTTTTTAAAAAATACACTATTATGGACATATTATCATCAGAAACTCTTGGTAACCATAGTTATGAATGATGTAATAGTCCACACAATATTGGTACAAAGTATGAATGTGTGTATCATAATTTATTCACACCAGTAAACTCTGAGTGTATGTTTCAGCTATTTCCCTTATTGCTTTAATTGCCCTGGGACTATAAATGATGCTGCAATAAGTATCTTTCTATATGCAACATAGCGCACTTATCAGCATCCAAGAGTAGTAATATGTTAAGAGTTCTTGAGGTAGCTTCCAAGGAAGGCTTGATTCCCTTCTTAATAATAACCATATCTTAGCAATTATTCCCTCAAGTTAAAATAATGGTACCTAGCTTATATGCTTTATAACTGTTGGTGTTCCAGTGTGCCTGTGCGCACACACATATGCATGCATGTGTGGAAAAGAAAAGATAGACATTTATAATGAGTAAGCAGCTTTATGCACAGACTGTATTAGATACTCAAGCCAGCTTCTTGAGTCCTCTCCAGTACCTTGCAAGGAAGAGTTTTGCAAGAAAATGAAGCTAAAAATGAAGTAACTACTCCAAGATTTTTTACAGCCAGGGCATACTGGGCGTCTTGAGGATTCAGAACATTTCAGAAGCACAGCCTCCTTCTACCACATCATACCACCCTCCTGAGGGGTCCCGCATAACCTTTAATGTCTGAGTTGCATGTATGAACCCAAAGTGTATGCAATATAAATACATTTTTCACTCTGTGACAAGTCTGACATAATTTTTTTCTGCATAGATTTTCCCAAATATCTTCATCGTGTGTCAAAGATGTTTCCTCTTAGCTACCTGCATTTTTGGCTTGCAGAGACTTGGGATGGCCCCGCCCCCACTTCACACTTCACTTTTCCTTTGTAAAGAGAGATGTAGGAAGGGGGTCTGCAGCCTGCTGTGCTTGGCTGCAGTTTATGGGGAGGGAGGTTAAGCCGAGAGGCGCCAGGCACTGCTTCAATTACACTTTGCTTGTTCCGAGGGCTTTAATCATGACCTCTTTCTCAATAGATCCTTTCAGAAAGGCCAGGGGGAGAATAGGCAATTGGAAACCCTGGTAGTAATCAGGGTACCAGACCTCCAATTCCTTGAGAAACAAGGCTGGGACATAAGACTCATTAAAGGGGGTGGAGGGAGCTAAGACAGACTAGCCATTCCTGTGTTTTGGGGGTGAGGTGGGAGTACACGGAAGTCATAAACAATAAGTGAAAGAGTAGGTGATAATAATTAGTTGGTGGTTTTAATTAGGAGATCTCTTAGGCCAGATGTTCAATGAAAAAGAATGACGACCCCTCCTGAGATATGTGATGAAACTTCAACTCCGACGGCTGGGGAAGGGGGTGGAGATGAAGAGTATGGATGCATGAGAAGCATATAGGCCTTAGCCCGAAGCTTCCTGTGCTGGGGGAAAGGAAGGGAAGGGCGTATGTGTGTTTTTGATGGAGCCCACCTTCTATCCCCGAGACTTAGGCATTTGTATTCTCTTTTGAGCAGCCAGTTCAGCAGAGTGTGCCTGCTTCTGATTAACCTAAGGTGGATGGCCGGGAGACCTGACTCCTTGCCTGGACTGGGCTGTCTCAGGAATCTGGGCCTCTGTGCACTGTCTGGGACTCATTGTTCTGGGGAAAGAATGGGTGGAGGCATCCTGCGAGTCTTCCCTGGCACTTGTAGACAGCAGGCTTTTGTACCTATTCCTGCTCTAAGGGGGGTGTAATACGTGGTTGGCTGGAAATCTGGTGTGAATAAATTATGATGTACACATTCATACTTTGTACTGATACTATGCAGACTATTAAGTCATTTACAGTTATGGTTACCAAGAGTTTCTGATGATAATATGTCCACAATAGTGTATTTTTTAAAAAGCAAGATATAAAGTTATACTCATTCATAAACAAACAGATATCAACTATGTATAAAAGAAAATCATGCAAAAAGAAAAAAAACTGGAAATAAATGGATCACTGTGCTGAAAGGTAAATCTCTGGATTATTGTTTCCTTATGAACTTTGGCATTTCTAGGCGGTGTAGAGGACGGCCTTAACCTTGGGGTTGAATCCTGGTTCTGATCTTCACAGGGTTTGGGATTTGGGGTAAGATGCTTACCTTCCTAACTCTGATTTTCCTCCTGTGTGAAATAAATATGATGATAATGTCACCAAAGTAGGAATGTTGTGAGGATTAAAATAGACATCTCTTTTTCCTATAATGTGTTTACTGTGGGCCAGACCATGTATTAACCATGAGCTACCAGGTATTAAGTGTCTAACTCCTTAGTTAAGAAACATGGAGATGGAAACTTGCCCAGAGTGATTAATTAAGAAAATAAAATCAATATCTGATAGCAGAGTAGGGTGACTATAGTTAAGACAAATGCACTGTACACTAGTGATGAACACCCTAAGTTCCCTGACTTGTTAATATGCATTATATACATATAAGAAAACTTCACATGTACTCCATTAATTTGTGCAAATAAAAATAACTTTTTTAAAAAAAGAAGAGAACAGTCATTGTAATAGTAGCTAACATCCCCTGGACACTTTCTAAGCAGGTTCCATGGAATATACCTTTGAAGTCCCAGAAAAACACTATGGCATACATCTATCTAATGTTATTTTCTAGAGATCACTAAAGCTTAGGAAATTAATGGGACTTTCCAAGGCTCACACCATTTGTGAGTGGCAGAGATGGGATTTGATCCCAGGGAGAATATGTTCAAAGATTGGTCTCTAAGTTTTCATAAAAGGAAGGGAAACAATACCAAGGAAAGGCAAGAACTGGACAAGACAGCATGGGAGCTGAAGACGGAAATAAATGACTTCCCTTCGGGCCAGGAGTCAGCCAACTTTTTCTGTAAAGAGTCAGACAGTGAATATTTTATGCTTTCCAGGTCATTCACTTTCTGTTGCAACTCCTCAACTCTACCATCATAGCACAAAAGCAGCCATGTATGCAAATGAATGAGTGTGGGTGTGTTCAAATAAACCTTTATTTACAAAAATGGGTGGACTTGACTGATGGGATATAGTTTGCCAACTCCTGCATAAGACCCTCATCAGAATTTGAGATTTGGAGTGGCTTTGAAAGAAGATATTGCTGAAAATCCTCATTTCAGATTAACTGAGGTTCCTAGAATCCAGGGATTGGATTCCCAGAACTAGTACTTTGTTTATCCATTGATTAACTTGCCTAGTATCACACAGTTGATGAAAGGCAGATTCTGGACCTGAATCCACATCAGTTTAACTATGGAACCCAGCTAAATTCTGCAACTCTGTTAATACAACTGATTGAAATGAATGCCTAGATGGGCTCTTCTCCAGCATGTTCCAATGTTGGACAGAGAGTTAACAATGGTGAACAACACTCTCTTGCATTTCCCACTGAGCTGTGACCTTGAACAAGAGATCAGCTTCTCTGAGAGTCAGCCTTATGCTGCCTTTACCAGGTATGTCAGCAAGATCAGGGACTTCACATCCAGATAGATTTTGCTCTGACCATAGGCTTTGGGATCTATAGTTGTGAGATCTTAGGCAACTGTAAGACTCTCTCAGAAATAAGAACTGTTGCTTCCTACTCATATCTTTCTAAGAAAACTCCACCACTATTCCTGCCACCACAACCTGCACATGTTGCAAACCAAGGCATCCACGTGAATCACTTTGCAAGCTCAAACCCTCATCATAGGTTATTGGACCTGACCCAAGGCAAACTGGTCCACTGGCTGAACTAAACTAGTAAGATTCTTCTGAAAAATAATTTGCACAAGGAGGCATCTCAAGAGTTGTGGTAGGTGAGTCTTACTGATGGGGAATAGATATGTAAACATCCAGCAACTCTTGATGCTGAAGTCTCTGAAGCCTCACTGGCTCCTGTCCATGGTAAGGACTTCTGTAGTTCAGCTACTCTCCAGCTTTTGAGTCTTTTGAATTTTGGATCAGTTTGGTCATTGTCCTACTTTTTAGGAGCAAATGTGTCTTAAGACACCCATCGGGAATACAAAAATAACGGATAGATGTTTCATAAAGTTTGTCCTGAGAATAGAGCTAATGTAAAGGAGCCAAAAGGATAGATCTGGCAAGCAATAGGCATGAAAAACATGTTTGTTCCATTCTTGCCATTTACTTTCTGAAATGATGATTCAGGAAAGGAAGCATGATAGCTATACTGGAACCACAGACCCATGCACACTTATGAGTAGGAAGACACTGTAAAAGCTATCCTGAGCAAACACTGACTCCACCAGAAAGCCCCCTGGCAGCCTTACTGACAGACACCCTCTCTGTTCATGCTTGAACAACTCTAAAAGGAAAGAGCTCATCCCCAGCATAGTGTCTGACTCCAGTGTTACATGGCTCTGATTATGCAGACCCTCTTATTTGTAATGCACTAAACATGTGGACCTTCTTATTTGTAATGCAATACACATGGCCTCCTTGGAATTTTCATCACTGGTCCTTGGATTGCATTTTTGAAGCCATAGAGAATGAAGTACTGGAAGTTCTAAGAGGCAATATGAAAAATATAGAAATAGGCCATGTGTTGGGATAGTGAAACCATGAGGAATTGTGTGTTACCTATTTACAGATACTATCAAACATGGCCAAAGTTTCTCTTAAAAATTTTAATGATGGACATACCTTAAGATTGAAGCATTTGAAGAGAAGGGATTTTCCTCCTCATTTTTCTTAAGTTGTTTGTTAACCAGTCAAAATATCTCCAAGACCTTCCATTGCCTCTCATGAGGTATAATTTCCTTCTCTGTATTTCATCCAGCTTATCAACATCTCGTGAAAACATGGAACTCAGAATAAACACAATAGGCAACCCTGGTCTGGGAGCTGACCAGGGTTATCACATTCATTTATTTTTCTACCTGCTTTGCACCAACCCCAGAGCATATGGGGGAATGTAGTTCCTCCATCCCGACCCCTTCATCCTGTTATTCCAGTGGGTCCTATCAGCAGATAAAGAACAACTTATAAAAATAGTCAACATCTTTTATTTTAACAATCACCCCAGGAAGCCTGTGCCTATGGAACAACCATAACTCAATCTCCTGGGATTATACCCACAGGGCCAATGGCCCTTATGGTATATCTTCCTTAAATCATCTCCCTGAATCTCAGCCTGTGCAATGACTCCGTAACTTTCATTTCCTCACAGGATTTGGTACTGACAATTGTTTGGATACTAACTAGTACCCAGGGAATGCTTGAGATATTTTAATTCAGATTTCTACTTTCCTAATTCAATGCCTTTTTTGCAACACTCTGGAAGAGATTTTAGCCTTTTTAACATTCAATTTGCCATGTTTGGTTATAAAAACTGCCAACTCCCATGTTCTAGAGTTGACATTTTAATGAAGGCCTGAAAAAACTGTAGGAAAATAAATGAACAATGTGAACACCACCTGGCCTAAGCAGGGCCTGTCATAGTGATAGGAATGACCCAGACCATTGGTCAATTAGTGTTAATTCATTAATTATAGTCCAGGAGGGAGAGCATGCATTTGGAGTATGAAAGATTATTGGAGGGTTTACTTCTTTGTGATCCAAGCCCCAGAACCATTCACCATTATATCTGCTGAGAAGCCAGCATGCACATTGTACCAAGTGTTTCAGGAACTAAGGAAGTTAGGATAGAATTTTGGTTGCCTCAAAGCAATTTGCCATGTTCCATCGCCTTGCCTCTTTGCATCTCACCACCTGCAGCCACTGAACCAGAGTAAGCTGGGCTGAGCCATGTGCAAAGTTATTCCACTGTGATTTCCTGTCATTGAAGACAGCCAAATCTCACAGTGTCCTACCCAGAACCCTTGAAGAGCTGTTTCTCTGTTCCTGAAAACTAGAGCCTTAATCCAAAGGGACTAGAAGGACTAGAAACATACAGAGGCTAGTGTTAGGGGCTGCTTCAGAGGGCAGTAGCATGGTGGAAGACTGTGATTCGCAAATATAAGTGCAAATCCAAATCACTTGGAGGGTTTGTTAAAACGCATGTCTCTTGAGTGTTTAGCAAGTCTGGGGTGAGGCCTGGGAATTTGCATTTGTCATGAATTTTTAGGTGATGCTGATTCAGCTGGTCCAAGGACTGTAGTGAGGAGCACAGATGTAAAGGGGGAAGGTTCAGAGTTAAGAACAAAAGAACACACAGGCTCAAGTTCCACCTTTGAGTCTTATAACCAGGTGGCTTTGGCCAAGTCACTGTACCCCTTTGAGTTCTAGGGTATTATTGTTTTCATTGTTGTTGCTGCTGCTGTTTATAAAATGTTAAAATAATCCCCAGGTCAAAATGTTGTCCTGAGTCACAGTGTCCCTGAGCCTACGGCAGGAATGAACATATCTAAGCCTCAGCTTCTCCAGTTTGGAGATTTCTGAAAGAAATAAAAATAGAATTACCACTCTATTGTGTGTTAAAGTACAGTTATTCACACAGTGGAGCTTCAATCAGTGTCAGGTCCCTTCCATTGCTTGGGGTCCCTCTCTACCTGCACAGGTGAGCCTCTAGGAAATGATGCTATTATTTTCTTTTGCAACTACTTCCTGTGACCTTTTAACTTAACAGACCTTCCTAACATGCCCTTCATCTTATGCTGGAAAAAGCCCACATTGTCCACCACACCAAAGAGGACTCAAACCCACTGACCAGGCCAATGGAGACAGGATGTCCCTGTTGTCTCCACATCTGGCCTCTCCAGCACAAGCCTCTAATTTTCTGTGGCTCTCACTTGGCCTCCCGTCAATGTGGGAGGGTAGTGTGGATAATAAGTGCCATCTGTGGGGCAGCTGGGTTCTGAGGCCCCCCTTCTCCATGCCTTTGAAGAGTACATCCATGTTCCGCCTGGAGGTCTCCTGTTGTGACCAGCATTTCTGTTTCCCATTAGCAGTGGGGAGAGCATCGATATGGTAAAAGGAGGAAGCAAATTAATGCCCTATTCTGGGATGTGCTGAAATTTACCAGTATGGGGGATGTTGCTGCAGATGAGAGTGTCTTAGACACAGATATTACTGAGGTTACAGCCAAAATGGCAATGATTTCCCTTCCATAATGGCAAAGCATCTTGGTGTGGTGGCTGAAAAACTATGTGATTTAGAGTCAATATATTAAGGTTTGAGTTCAAGCTATTCCATGTGAAAGTCACAGTGACCCTAAGTTTAGGGCAGGGGAAGTTACAGAGAGGTCTACAGGGGACTTTGAGTAAGATCCCTGCTCCAAATTACCTTAACATTTTTTTCTAAAGCAGAAAGTAATAATTAAGAAAACTTGAGTATACTTCAAGATATTAAAACCAACTGACCATTCTAGACATATGGACTCAAGCTTTTCAAATATAAAGTCCACAAGTTAATTTCTTTTTCTAAACTTTACATTCATCTGTTAAATGACCATCTCCAAAATCTCAAATAAGGTGAGCCTGAAAACCTCTCCGAGCCTGTATCTATGGGATCTTTAGTTATCCCTAGTTGTTTCTCTCTGAATGGTTCTGGATGGATTTTGTGTGAACTCAAGGATGTTTGGTTTTATTCTACACCTTTGACATTTGCTAAATGGAGCAAAAACCTAAATGGTGCTGAGCTTTCAGACTGTCACTGAGCAGCAGCCTTTTGTCACTTACCAGTTATGTGAGTCTGGCCAATGTGCTTAATCTTGCAGAGCCTCAGTTTCCTCATATGTAAAATGAAAGCTAAAATCTATCTTTTAAAGCTGTAGTGAGGATTGCTTAAGAAAACATATTCCTGGTACATAGAAAATGCTGAAAACTGGTCATAAACCCTTCCCTGCCTATACTCATCCTTTCTTTCAATATAAGTCCCTCCCCAACCAAGTACTGGATGTAGATGAGCTCTTTAAAGTTGGATAATCTAACTTTGTTTTTTTAAAAATGTATTTTGCTCATAGTTATTTTAACTTAGAGAGGGTTAGTTATGCCAAGACTCTATTCAGAAAGTGTTCACAGCGATAGTGTGCTGGTAAATGTTTGACAATGGGCTCTCTGGAAAAGGTGGGGAGGGCAAGCTGCAGTTTGTCACCTTTGCTGAATTCCATACTGGCTGATTTCAAGCTACCAAAGAGACATCACTGGTCACAAAGTTTGGAAGATTTGAGCATACTTGGCTTATCTAAGCTGGTACGAGCTGGCTCCAGTGTAGCTAGGGGTCACAGGATGAGGAATTGACCATTTCAGTATAGTTATAGAATATGGCAAGAAGGTGAGAAGGGCAGAGATGGAGCACAAACCAACAAACAAAAATGAAATAAAATAAAAAATGAAGGGAAAAACAAAAAGAAAAAAAAAAGAAAGAAACAGAGACCTTAGATATCATCTCTTCCAATTATTCTATTGTGCAGGCAAAACAATGAGGGAGCAGAGAGAAGAAATAAGCTTCCTATGGTCATCCCTCACATCAGTGGTGGGCTTGGCATACCAAGCCGAGGGCTTAAATATGTGTGATTAGAGACCAAGCATTCTCAACAGAAGCTAGAATCAATGAGTGAAACTGAGCAAATAACACAATAGTTTGAACCAAATAAAGCATCACCCCACAGTTAAATCTACAATGAAGTAATGACTTCTCTGGACAAACCCCAACACTCAGCCACTTCAAACTCAACTAGCCAAAAAGACTTAAGACTAGTCTCGAGGAATGGGCTGTATGGGTGGAAAATGGACAGGATGCCTTGGTATTAGGGGCATCCCCAGCCCCGAATGTCAGTAATTCTGTGATTGAAGGGCCTGCCATTTGGCACTTAGCTGCCACATAGGAACTGGCAGTATTAACCCGCAGCTACAAGCAATTAACATGCACAGTCTTGTGAGACTTATTGCAAAATTTGGTGGAATTACTCTGTGATTTCTCCCTCCAGCATTTGTTTTGCAAAGGGAATAATTTCTGTTGTGTTTCAGGTTTTATGCCCTGTGATGTCAATATGTATTTATACCAGATGGTCCAACCATCTTAGGAAATTCAGAGCTGCAGATCCTTCTTCCCCAAATTGAAAAGCTCAGCATCCCAGTTAATGACACAGACTCCTGTCTGTCAGGATGGTGTGTAAGTATTTTGAGAGTGAAAGAAAAACTTAGTTTTAGGGATTCCCCAAGAGTCAGATACCCTGGTTAGCCTTGGCCATCCCAGTCCAATTCAAGAGAGACACTCACTAGCTAATCCTTTAAACCTAATTCTTCAAACGTCCCCACCAATTTGCAAAATGATGATATTGAATTAATTGCATCAGAGTTTAAACAATTACAGAGCAAGAATATGAAAGTTTGCATTATTGCACTGCCACGTAATAGCACAGTAACCATACATAATCTCTAACCTTAACATCTCTAAGTCTCAGCTTCTCCAATTTAGAGATTTCTCAAAGAACTAAAAATAGAACTACCATTTGACCCAACAATCCCATTGCTGGGTATATATCCAAAGGAAAATAAATTATTCTACCAAAAAAGACACCAGCACTCATATGTTTATTACAGCACTATTCACAATAGCAAAGACATGGAATCAAACCAGATCCTCCACAATGGTCGATTCGATAAAGAAAATGTGATAGATAAACACCATGGAATACAATGCAGCCATAAAAAGAATAAAACCATGTCCAGTGCAGCAACATGGATGCAGCTAGAGGCCATTCTCATAAGTGAATTAACACAGGAACAGCAAAGCAAGTACTGCATGTTCTCGCTTATAAGGGGGAGCTAAAATCTGGTACACGTGGATGTAAAGATGGGACCAATGGACACTGGAGACTGCTGGAGGGAAGAGTGAGGGAGGGGATAAGGGTTGAAAACTACCTATTGGGTACTATATCCAGTATTTGAGTGACAGGATCAATAGAAGCTGAAACCTCAGCATCATACCATATACTCATGTAACACCCCGAATCTAAAATAGATAAAATAAAACGAATCTCAGCTTTTCATGTAAAAAAGGATAAAGGTAATGTAAAAGAGGTTTTTGTGAAGACTAAATGAGAGTACATGTTATGTACTTGGTGCTGTGCATGGCACAGAGCAAACACTTAGTAAATGTTAGCTTTAAAATTGTATCAATATGTTAATAACAAAATTAAGAATCTGTGACCCCATTAAATACATAAGATTACTAATACTCAAAAGGAAGTTGCTTTTTTCAAAGACAGATAGCTAAGATTCAAGCCAAAGTCTATATGACTCTGAATGCTATTAATATATTGTTCGTGATAACATGATTTACAAGACTTCCTCATAGGTAATAGGGGAGCAAGTACTCTTAATAATTATTGGAATTGCTATTTTTTCCCATATGCTTATGATTGGGAGTCTCTGAACAAGGTGGAAAGTCCAGTAGCTGGGCAAAAGCAACCTTGCAAGTTCTGGGACAAGTCTCTTAAACATTCTCCAGGCAACAGAATTGCAGGAAGCTGGGCGCCAGTCTTATCATTGTTATTTCTGCCTCTCTGAAAGGGATGGGTAATAGACATGGAATGGGGAGAATTCTCAAACATAAATGAGTTCCCAGTCTTCAAATGATGAGCCACACGTTATGGACAACTATAGAAAACGGCAACAATCACTTTGGGAACCACACTATGCTAGGTCTTCCACGGTTTATGATCATTCTTGAACTGGTCTAAGCCATTTATTTATAGGGGAGAAAAATTTTTCTGATGAGAATCATTTTCTAGTTTGACAATTTTATTTTAGTGTTACTTGATCTACTTTGAACCCTCCTGGGAAATCTATGTTACATTTGACTTCTCTCCACATCAGCCTGTTAGCTATTAGATGGCTAATTCGCTTCACAAGATATGCCGATATGAGAGGCACTCGGCTCATATTAGGAGTAGAATTTCACCACTGGATGGTCAGGTCGTTTATGATTAAGACAGAAGAGCAATCCAAACACAGCAGCCAATGAGAATGCTCTCCAATCACCTGTAATCACTGCTCTTGGGTTTCTAACGGAAGTGGTTTCTCTTGGTGCCTATCAAACAGCTAGGATTTATCCTAAAAATAATATGTTTTAGTTTGGAAGTAGAGACTATAGGAAGCCTCTCTCTCTCTCTCCTTGTGTGTGTGTGTGTTTCCCTTTTCCCCCTATTTTTTTTCCTATATTTTCTTTATGGAGCAAAATGAAGAAAAAAATTAAGATAAACTATGAAAATAGCAATATATGAAAACTAAAATAACTTTTTCTAAGGTAGTTCAGTGAAACACTTCAGCTTTGGGATAAGATAATCCTAGATTCTAAAGTCATCATTTGTTATTTATAAGCCACACAGCTCTGAAGTAGTTAATAAATTTTCCCAAGCCTTTGTGTCCTTATGTGTCAAATGTAGATAATCCGGTAGTTTTTTTCAAGGAACAATTGGAAACTGAATGAATAGCACTACAAACATGATGGCAACTGTTAGAGAATTCTTGAGGAAATATATTGTTGTCACTCTTCTGTAGTTAAGTGGAATGAATTGGCACCAGGACAAGATGAATCTTAACTAAAACAAAGTTTATTTCCAGATAGTGAGATCTATGGAAGTTGAACATGTGCTGTAGAACTTCTTATGCCTTTATTTAAGAATCTGCACTGTCAAGGGTAGGATGAACCTAAAGTTCACAATCATAAAACACTCTTTCAGTGTCTGAAATAGGGGAGAATTTCCATGTGTGTATGCCTTGAGTCTACAGAGGAGAAAGTGCTTGGATAGCTGACACCACACTCTACACTTGCCCTATAACATAGGTTGCCTATGAAGAAGATAAAAAAGAAATAAAAAAGATAATCCTAGTGTTCTGAAATTACACATTTTTTATGGGACCTTAGATGAATTGTCTAACTTTAGTTGTCCTCAGGTAGTCATTTCATAAAATAAGAACACTGTTGTGTCCTTCTCAAGTGTCCAACCATCTACTTTAGTTATCTAGAAATAAAGTGAGAAGTACAGAAGGTGTTATGAATCTTGAATAGTGTTCAAAGCAAATTTCACAAAGTCCCTGGTAGACAATCCAAGAAGGCAAATAGAAGGTTCTATACCATTCACATGTGTCTTTGTTTGTTTTTTGTTTTGAAACAGTGTCTCTGTCACCCAGGCTGGAGTGTGGTGGCATTATCTCGGCTCACTGCAACCTCTGCCTCCGGGTTCAAATGATTCTCCTGCCTCAGCTTCCCTAATAGCTGGGACTAGAGGTGCTCACCACCGTGCCTGGCTAATTTTTGTATTTTTAGTAGAGATGGGGTTTCACCATGTTGACCAGGCTGGCCTCAAACTCCTGACCTCAGATAATCCACCCACCTCGCCCTTCCCAAAATGCTAGCATTACAGGTCGGCCCACTCATGTCTTTACCGTTACTCTCCCAAGATGTGTGGAGATGCTGTTTGGGGAGGAAGAATAAAATGGCAGAGACTTTGTTAGGATAAAAACAATGGAAATTAATTATAAGAGTCCATTTCAATGAAAAGGAGAAAGGTGAGTTTGTCTTGCAGCTATTCTTGTCTGGGGTTTCTGAAAGACTTACACCTTAAGGATAAGTCAGTATCCTGAGATACAAACAGAGGCATAGGATAAGGCTTAGAGTAATAGTGGCAGAGGAAAAGAGGGAAAAAATAAGATAAAGAAAAAGAATTTGGACTATTTATCTGAGCTGGATCTGTGTGGACCGAGAAGACAACTTATGAAAAATGTGAAAGAGCATATTTTGTAGACATTATTTAGATTCTTTGTGGATGAAAAATGCATTTCAGTTACTAATAAGACTTTCGTTCTTCTAATTAAATATATGTGCAATGTCCATCCAAATGTATGGGCATCATGAAATGATTCTTCAGAATTTATCACCACAGCTTTGGGCTTGGCCACCAGGCAGGTGGGCAGCCAGGGGAATACAGAGGCCAGATGGAGTGATCAGTTGAATAAAATAAAATATTGGCAGTGAGGAAAGGCCCTGTACTCTGACTGGAAAACCCCCTGCAAAGTTGTACTTGTATTCATAAGTTAAAATACTTCACCAGCCATCATTTGTAGAGAATCTGGGTAGGATGGCATTCAGGCAATCATCCATGAAATCACTTATTCAGCTTTTGAATGAATGAAAGTGTCTACAATTAGCCAGATGTGAGATGGATAGAAAAGATGGTCTTTAGTACCCAACAAGTCAGGACTTGGTAAATGCTGAGAAGTTAGAATGCCAACCAAGTAGACCTTTGTTCACGGAGAAGAGATGAGATTGGAAGATGCAGAAAAGAAACCAGCTGTTTGTGAAAGAGTGAATATTAATGAGTTGGGATTGTGCCCTAGATACACACTCTAGGGTAGCAAGACTAATTCCAGACTCCATTGAAGGTGGCGATCAGTCTTGTGAGCTATTCTTAAGCTTGAGTGGCACTGGTCCCCAAAGTGGGCAAAGTAAGCCCCTGTGGTGAAAGTCTTTAGCTGCTGAAACTAGGCTAGGCTAGATTAGGTTAAGAAGTCACTGGCAAAATGATATACATTGAAGCACAAGCTCAATAGATATGTCTTCAAGCTTCAAATAACTACCAGAGAAGAGAAAGACAAACAAACAAACAAAAGAGCAATGTGTTTACAAGGAGAAGCTGTGCAATTAACCATGCTTGCACTTCATTTGTATGGCCTTCTGCTTTGGGGAAAAAATGGCTGTGAGTCTAGAGATGGCTAGGGGTAGAAGTGTCTGTGCATAATTGAGGAGAAGTTCCAAAGAAGCTGTGAGGCAAAGTGTAGTGACAGCGTCCACCCCACTCTGAGTAGTGAAGCTCTCAGGAGGAGAATAAATACATTAGTGTCATTTTAGAGGTGTTCATTCTCTCCATTCAGCTGCATAATGCAATTATTTAGTAGTTCAGGATTCTTTTAATTCTGTTTGAAGAACTTAAGAGGTTAAGGGCTTGAAATGATAAATGCATTATTAATATTGCCTCACAGAAACATCCAAGTTTATAATTTTTGAGGAAGAGAAAAGAAAAAAAAAAGACTAATAGGTTTTTATTCATTTATTCCCCCTAGTAAATTAACCTACCCAACCTGTGAGAAATGTATAAATTAGACATTATTAGAGAAAGTAATCATGGACCAAAAGCTATCATCTGAAGGTTTATTCGTTAGCAAGACTCATGTGTACAACTTTAGTTTTGGGGTTTCTTCTTGTCCTAAATTCTGCACAGCTGGAAAGAAAGGGGTTAACCGCAAGGGAAGCAGAAATTGTGGCTGGGTTCATACTAGTAAGGGTGCATTCTTCTATATGGTCTGATGTGATCCCAATCAGTCTATGTAACAGTCACAGAAGGCAAAGTGTGTGGTGATAAAGAACATGGGCTTTGGAATCCAATAGATCTGGGTTCAAATACTACTTCCACCAACCATGAATTATGTCACCTAGGCAAAACTATGTTTTATTTTTCTCACCTACAAAAAGAGGTGTAATAATTTCTATAGCATTTTATAAGAATTAACAGAGATCATACATTTAAATTAAGCATGTGCCCAGAAATTGTAAGCATTTGATAAATTAAAGCTATTAGTGTTAACTATTAGCATTATAATTAAAATTGGTATTAAAATTACTATTAGTATAGTATTAGTATTATTATTTTAGAATATGTCCTACAATACCCATTTGACAGCTGAAATTTAGATGACTGAAGTGACTTACCTAAGATCATAGAGCTAGTTTGAGCCATAACCAGAAACATCTTACTACATTTTTAAACAAATTTATCTTTTGTAGAGTTCAGCTACTTCAATCTGCAAACTCAAATTTCTTCTCAAGTTCTTATTCTAACTCTTCTTTTGGACAATAGTCACATACTGCTCACAAGGATTTTCACAGATGTTATTCAAGTATTTCAGGGAAATTGGCAAATCTCTCACAGTTACTATTTTTGTTAATGGATGCAGTCTTTCTCTGGCCATAATAGTGTATCAGGTGCTAGGTTTGTCATCCCATGGTAAACAACCATAAAACTAGACAAAATAATGGAGGAAATATGTTCAGGTGTTAGAAAACAGAGTAGGACTGTGATCCTTCAGAGAAGATAGACATGTGAGGTTAGCCCTTGTTAACCTTGGATTGTTTCCTTGGGATTTACCAGACCACGTCAGGGAGAAGTAGAAGATAAGCAGAAAGGTTAGTTTTGCTGAACAAAGAAAAGAGAATCAGAGTTTAGGGAATTGAAGTCACTAGAATTTTTTGCTACAGATTTTCAGAGGACAGAGCTGTACTGTAGACAAGGGTTCACCACTGATCCTTGTCCATGAACTGGCTGCACTCATCCTGGGTGAAATTCCAAGGCCCAGTAGATAATAGCTGCTTCAGAACTGGCTGAATAAAGACCTCAGAGGCTGCACCGACTTTGCTGACGCTCAGGCTTTTAGTTCAGAGCCCATAAATGCCATTCTTTAGGCTGAGGCCCTTGCCTTAAGTAAGAGCCATACTGTATGACTAAAGAGAAACCACAATTTATCTATCCTCCCTAATAAAGAATAACAACCTGTTTTATCAGAAGGATCCACCAAAAATTTAACACTGTACAAGAATAAAATTAAGCATCCTTTAAGCTTTAATCAAGATAGATAACATAATCAAGACACCTAGTTTCATCTGCAATGTCCAGTATATTATAACAAATTACTCGACATAGGAAGCAAAAAAGCGACCATCAAGCAAATATGTAAATGTTAAAAATTGTCCTTCAGATGATCTAGATATTGAAATTAAAAGTATTATGCATGTGTTCAATGACATGAGGGAAAGATTATTGTAAAGACTGCACAAATAGGAAGTAGTAGCAGAAAAGAACAAAAAAAATATAGAAAATAACTAAATGGAAATTCTAGAACTTAAAATACAGTACCTGAAATTTAAAAAAATATACTGTATAGGCTAATAGTAGATTGGAGATTACAAAAGAAAGGGTTAGTAAACTTGAAGGCAAAGCAATACAATTCATGTGTAGACCCTTAGAAATCATTTAAAATTAATAAATAGGTACAAAATAATTAAATAGGGAAATAATTTATTTTCAATAAATGGTGCTGGGACAAGTGGATATCCACATTCAAAAGAATCAATCTCTACCTCACACCATATACAAAAATTTACTCAAAATGGATAATTGAACTTAACTATAAGAACTAAAGTTAAAGATTACTTAGGAGGAAACATAATAAGAATAAGAATTCTTCTTATTATTATTTTTTGATACAGGGTCTCACTCTGTTGTCCAGGCTGGAGTACAGTGGCATGATCCAGGCAAATTGCAGCCTCAACCTCCTGGGCTTAAGCGATCCTCTCACTTCAGCTTCCAAAGTAGCTGGGACTACAGGTGTGTGCTACCATGCCTGGCTAAATTCTAATTTTTTTTTTCTTTTTTTTTTTTTTTTTTTTTAGAAATAGTGGTTCACTATGTTGCTGAGGCTGGTCTCAAGCTCCTGGGTTCAAGTGATTATCTTGTCTCAGCCTCCCAATATACTAGGATTACAAGTGTGAGCCACCATACCTGGCCTCTCAGAGTAAATCTTTATAAATTTGGATTGAGTGATGGTTTCCGAAGTCAATATCAAAAGCAAAATCAACAAAAGAAAAAATTTGATAAATTGAACTATATCAAAATTTAAAACTTCTGTGCTTCAAAGAACATCATAAAGAAATTGAAAAGCCAACAAAAAGAATAAGATAAATAGTGTACAAAGTATTTATCTAATAAGGGAATTGTGTCTAGAATATACACAATCTCTACTCCTCAACAATAAAAGATAACACAAATTTAAAAATGACTCATGAATTTGAAAATATATTTCTCCAAAGAAGATGTTCAAATGACTAGTAAACACATGAAAAGATACTTAACGTATTTAGTTATTAGAAAAGCATAAATCAAAGCCACAATGAAGTATCACTTCAAACTCACTAGAAGGAATATAATAAAAACAGATAGACAATGACAAGTGCTGGTAAGGATGTGAAGAAATTGGAGCCTTAATTTATTGCTGCTGGGAATGTAAAATTGTGCATCCACTTTGAGAAACACTTTGGTAGTTCCTAAAAATGTTAAACATATCTTTACTATATGTCCAGGAAATTATTTTCCTAAGTATTATACCCCAGGAGAAATAAAAACATTCATCCACATATAAACTAATACACAGATTTATATACACATTATTTATAAATAGATAAAAATTAGAAACAACCCAAATATATTTCAACTAATGAATGGATACACAAAATGGAGTATCTCCATAAAATGGAATATTATTTGAAAATTAAAAATGAATTATGAGTGTTAAAGCTCTATTATAATTTTTTTGGTTTTTACTGAACCCCATCCTCCCTCAAAAGTGAAATACTGATACATGCTATGACATGGAGAAAACCTGAAAACATTTTTCTACACGAAAAGAGTCAGTTACAAAAGACCACATATTAAATGACACTTTTATAAAATGAGGCTTTTATAAAATGTCCAAAGACATAGAGACAGTTAATGTAAATCTATAAAAACAGATTAATCTATAGAGACAAATAAGTAGATTCATGATTGTTAGGCCCAGAGGTAATCGTAAGGAGGATAGGCAGTGGTTGCTCATGAGCACAGCATTTATTTTGGAGTTGATGAAAATGTTCTAAAATTAGAGAGTGGTTTTGGTTTCAAAAACCTGCATAGAGACTAAAAATTACCAAATTGTATAATTTAGAAGAGTAAATTTTATAATGTGCAAATTATAATTCAATTAACATTTTATATAGCAGAGTTCTAGTGAACTATGACACAATATCAAGTAGTTTAATATGTGTGCAATTGAAGTACCAGAAATAGAGAGAAAAAAACAGAGAAATTATTTGAAGAAATAAAGGCCAAAATCTCCCCAAAGATGGTGGAAATTAACTTACATATCCAAGTTCTTGGAACCCAAGCAGGATAAATACAAAAAGAAACATAGTTAGAAATTTCAGTCTATCTGATGAAATACAAATATGAAAAGCAACATCTGAAACATAGCCAGAGGAAAAATATTTAGTATATAAAGGAGATACATACTATAAATTATATCTGGCTTCTCATCAGAAAGAATGGAAGCCAGGAAACAATGAAGCAGGATTGTTAAAATTCTCCAAAAGCAACTGTCAACACATATTTCTATATTCAGAAAAAAAAGTACCTTAGAAAAGAGGATTGGATAAAAAAATTTTCAGAAAAACACAAGCTGAGAGTACTTGTCACAAGCAAACCTGCACCACAAAAATTGCTTAAGAACTTTTTTCTGGCTGAAGCAGTAATGGCATCAGATAGAATTTTAGAACTTCAAAGGAATGACAAGCACTGGAAATAGTAAAAATTTGGATAAATGTAAGAGATTATCTTTTATGGCGTTCCTTAATTTTTTAAGGACAACTGAAGACATAAATTTTAAAAAATAACTACATTTGAAGGGATTTATAACGTATGCATGTATGAAATATTGAACAATATTAGCAGCAAAATGAGGTGATAAAATTATACTGTTGTAAATTTCTTAAATTTTACATGAAGTCATATATAGTTATTCACAGACTTGAATGAAATAAAGATGTCTATTGTAATTTTTAGAGCAACCACAAAAAAGTAAAGAAATAGCTAAAAAGCAATACAGCAATTAAAAATAATGGAAAAAATAGATTCATCCTAGGAAGGCAAGAATGGAGGACAGGAGGCAGCAGGAACAAATAAAAACAAAAACATGACATTAGACTCAAATTCAACCTACTAATAATTATGTTTAATGTAAATGAACTAATAACATGAATTAAAAAGCAGAGATTGTCCAACTACATACAAAACTCCGTTATATGTTGTCTACAAGATATGCCTTTTAAATATATAGACCCAGCTATGTTGAAGGTAAAGTGTTGGAAGAAAAAAAGATATGTGAAAGAAACATCATAAGAAATCTGGACTAGCTGTGTTAATATCAAAGTAGATTTCAAGATGAGGGATATTACTAGAGATAAAAATATGTAGAGGTGGAGCCAAGATGGCCGAATAGGAACAGCTCTGGTCTACAGCGACCAACGTGAGCGACGCAGAAGATGCGTGATTTCTGCATTTCCATCTGAGGTACCAGATTCATCTCAGTAGGGAGTGCCACACAATGGGCACAGGACCTTGGGTGAAGCACACCATGCATGAGACGAAGCAGGGCAAGGCATCGCCTCCGTTGGGAAGTGCAAGAGGTCAGGGAGTTCCCTTTCCTAGTCAAAGAAAGGGGTGACAGATGGCACCTGGAAAATCAGGTCACTGCCACCATAATACTGCACTTTTCCAATGGGCTTAAAAAACGGCACACAAGGAGATTATATCCCACATCTGGCTTAGAGGGTCCTATGCCCATGGAGTCTCACTGATTGCTAGCACAGCAGTCTGAGATCAAACTGCAAGGCAGCAGCCAGGCTGGGGGAGGGGTGCCCACCATTGCCCAGGCTGGATTAGGTAAACAAAGCAGCCAGGAAGCTCGAACAGGTGGAGCCCAACACAGTTCAAGGAGGCCTGCCTGCCTCTGTAGGCTCCACCTCTAGAGGCAGGGCACAGACAAACAAAAAGACAGCAGTAACCTCTGCAGACTTAAATGTCCCTGTCTGACAGCTTTGAAGAGAGTAGTGGTTCTCCCAGCACACAGCTGGAGATCTGAGAACAGGCAGACTGCCTCCTAAAGTGGGTCCCTGACCCCTGAGCAGCCTAATTGGGAGGCACCCCCAAGTAGGGGCAGACTGATACCTCACACGGCCAGGTACTCCACTGAGACAAAACTTCCAGAGGAATGATCAGGGAGCAGCATTCTTGGTGCACGAAAATCCACTGTTCTGCAGCCACCGTTGCTGACACCCAGGCAAACAGGGTCTGGAGTGGACCTCTAGCAAACTCCAAAAGATCTGCAGCTGAGGGTCCTGTCTGGTAGAAGGAAAACCAAAAAACAGAAAGGACATCCACACCAAAAACCCTTCTGTACATCACCATCATCAAAGACCAAAAGTAGATAAAACCACAAAGATGGAAAGAAAACAGAGCAGAAAAACTGGAAACTCTAAAAAGCAGAGCACCTCTCCTCCTCCAGAGGAAAGCAGTTCCTCACCAGCAACGAAACAAAGCTGGACGGAGAATGACTATGACGAGTTGAGAGAAGAATGCTTCAGAAGATCAAATTACTCTGAGCTACAGGAGGAAATTCAAGCCAAAGACAAAGAAGTTAAAAACTTTGAAAAAAATTAGACAAATGTATAACTAGAATAACCAATACAGAGAAGTGCTTAAAGGAGCTGATGGAGCTGAAAACCAAGTGTCGAGAACTACGTGAAGAATGCAGAAGCTTCAGGAGCTGATGCAATCAACTGGAAGAAAGGGTATCAGCGACAGAAGATGAAATGAATGAAATGAAGTGAGAAGGGAAGTCTAGAGAAAAAAGAATGAAAAGAAATGAACAAAGCCTCCAAGAAATATGGGACTATGTGAAAAGACCAAATCTACGTCTGATTGGTGTACCTGAAAGTGACGGGGAGAATGGAACCAAGCTGGAAAACACTCTGCAGGGTATTATCCAGGAGAACTTCCCAAATCTAGCAAGGCAGGCCAACATTCAGATTCAGGAAATACAGAGAACACCACAAAGATATTCCTCCAGAAGAGCAACTTCAAGACATATAATTGTCAGATTCACCAAAGTTGAAATGAAGGAAAAAGTGTTAAGAGCAGCCAGACAGAAAGGTTGGGTTACCCACAAACGGAAGCCCATCAGACTAAGAGCTGATCCCTTGGCAGAAACTCTACAAGCCAGAAGAGAGTGGGGGCCTATATTCAACATTCTTAAAGAAAAGAACACTCAACCCAGAATTTCATATCCAGCCAAACTAAGCTTCATAAGTGAAGGAGAAACAAAATACTTTATAGACAAGCAAATGCTGAGAGATTTGGTCACCACCAGGCCTGCCCTAAAAGAGCTCCTGAAGGAAGCACTAAACATGGAAAGGAACAACCGGTACCAGCCACTGCAAAATCATGCCAAATTGTAAAGACCATCGAGGCTAGGAAGAAACTGCATCAACTAACGAGCAAAATAACCAGCTAACATCATAATGACAGGACCAAATTCACATATAACAATATTAACCCTAAAGTAAATGGACTAAATACTACAATTAAAAGACACAGACTGGCAAATTGGATAAAGAGTCAAGACTCATCAGTGTTCTGTATTCAGGAAACCCATCTCGCGTGCAGAGACACACATAGGCTCAAAATAAAAGGATGGAGGAAGATCAACCAAGCAAATAAAAAACAAAAAAAGGCAGGGGTTGCAATCCTAGTCTCTGATAAAACAGACTTTAAACCAACAAAGATTAAAGAGACAAAGAAGGCCATTACATAATGGTAAAGGGGTCAATTCAACAAGAAGAGCTAAGTATCTTAAATATACATGCACCCAATACAGGAGGACCCAGATTCATAAAACAAGTCCTGAGTGACCAACAAAGAGACTTAGACTCCCACACAATAATAATGGGAGACTTTAACAACCCACTGTCAACATTAGACAGATCAACAAGACAGAAAGTTAACATGGATACCCAGGAATTGAACTCAGCTCTGCACAAAGTGGACCTAATAGACATCTACAGAACTCTCCACCCAAAATTGACAGAATATACATTTTTTTCAGCACCACACCACACCTATTCGAAAACTGACCACATAGTTGGAAGCTCTGCTCAGCAAATGTAAAAGAACAGAAATTATAACAAACAGTCTCTCAGACCACAGTGCAATCAAACTAGAACTCAGGATTAAGAAACTCACTCAAAACCACTAAACTATATGGAAACTGAACAACCGGCTCCTGAATGACTACTGGGTACATAATGAAATGAAGGCAGAAATAAAGATGTTCTTTGAAACCAACAAGAACAAAGACACAACATACCAGAATCTCTGGGACACATTTAAAGCAGTGTGTAGAGGGAAATTTATACCACTAAATGCCCACAAGAGAAAGCAGGAAAGATCCAAAATTGACACCCTAACATCACAATTAAAAGAACTAGAAAAGCAAGAGAAAACACATTCAAAAGCTAGCAGAAGGCAAGAAATAACTAAAATCAGAGCAGAACTGAAGGAAATAGAGACACAAAAAACTCTTCAAAAATTAATGAATCCAGGAGCTGGTTTTTTGAAAAGATCAACAAAATTGATAGACCACTAGCAAGACTAATAAAGAAAAGAGAGAAGAATCAAATAGATGCAATAAAAAACGAAAAAGGGGATATCACCACTGATCCCACAGAAATACAATCTACCATCAGAGAATACTACAAACAGCTCTATGCAAATAAACTAGAAAATCTAGAAGAAATGGATAAATTCCTTGACAAATACACCCTCCCAAGACTAAACCAGGAAGAAGTTGAATCTCTGAATAGACCAATAACAGGTTCTGAAATTGTGGCAATAATCAATAGCTTACCAACCAAAAAGAGTCCAGGACCTGATGGATTCACAGCCGAATTCTACCAGAGGTACAAGGAGGAACTGGTACCATTCCTTCTGAAACTATTCCAATCGATAGAAAAAGAGGGAATCTCCCCTAACACATTTTATGAGGCCAGCATCGTCCTGATACCAAAGCCTGGTAGGGACATAACCAAAAAAGGGAATTTCAGACCAATATCCCTGATGAACATTGATGCAAAAATCCTCAATAAAATACTGGCAAACCGAATCCAGCAGCACATCAAAAAGCTTATACACCATGATCAAGTGGGCTTCATCCCTGGGATGCAAGGCTGGTTCAACATATGAAAATCAATAAATGTAATCCAGCATATAAACAGAACCAAAGACAAAAACCACATGATTATCTCAATAGATGCAGAAAAGGCCTTTGACAAAATTCAACAACTCTTCATGCTAAAAACTCTCAATAAATTAGGTATTGATGGGACGTATCTCAAAATAATAAGAGCTATCTATGACAAACCCACAGCCAATATCATAATGAATGGGCAAAAGCTGGAAGCATTCTCCTTGAAAACTGGCACAAGACAGGGATGCCCTCTCTCACCACTCCTATTCAACATAGGGCTGGAAGTTCTGGCCAGGACAATCAGGCAGGAGAAGGAAATAAAGGATATTCAATTAGGAAAAGAGGAAGTCAAATTGTCCCTGTTTGCAGATGACATGATTGTATATCTAGAAAACCCCATTTTCTCAGCCCAAAATCTCCTTAAGCTGATTAGCAACTTCAGCAAAGTCTCAGGATACAAAATCAATGTACAAAAATCACAAGCATTCTTGTACACTAATCACAGGCAAACAGAGAGCCAAATCATGAGTGAACTCCCATTCACAATTGCTTCAAAGAGAATAAAATACCTAGGAATCCAACTTACAAGGGATGTGAAGGACCTCTTCAAGGAGAACTACAAACCACTGCTCAATGAAATAAAAGAGGATACAAACAAATGGAAGAACATTCCATGCTCATGGATTGGAAGAATCAATACCGTGAAAATGGCCATACTGCCCAAGGTAATTTATAGATTCAATGCCATCCCCATCAAGCTGCCAATGACTTTCTTCACAGAATTGGAAAAAACTACTTTAAAGTTCATATGGAACCAAAAAAGAGCCCGTATTGCCAAGTCAATCCTAACCCAAAAGAACAAAGCTGGAGGCATCATGCTACCTGACTTCAAACTATACTACAAGGCTACAGTAACCAAAACAGCATGGTACTGGTACCACAACATAGACATAGATCAATGGAACAGAACAGAGCCCTCAGAAATAATGCTGCATATCTACAACTATCTGATCTTTGACAAACCTGACAAAAACAAGCAATGGGGAAAGGATTCCCTATTTAATAAATGGTGCTGGGAAAACTGGCTAGCCATATGTAGAAAGCTGAAACTGGATCCCTTCCTTACACCTTATACAAAAATTAATACAAGATGGATTAAAGACTTACATGTTAGACCTAAAACCATAAAAACTCTAGAAGAAAACCTAGGCAATACCATTCAGGACATAGGCGTGGGCAAGGACTTCATGTCTAAAACACCAAAAGCAATGGCAACAAAACCAAAATTGACAAATGGGATCTAATTAAACTAAAGAGCTTCTGCACAGCAAAAGAAACTACCATCAGAGTGAACAGGCAACCTACAGAATGGGAGAAAATTTTTGCAACCTACTCATCTGACAAAGGGCTAATATCCAGAATCTACAATGAACTCAAACAAATTTACAAGAAAAAAACAAACAACCCCATCCAAAAGTGGGCGAAGGAAATGAACAGACACTTCTCAAAAGAAAACATTTATGCAGCCAAAAAACACATGAAAAAAATGCTTATCATCACGGGCCATCAGAGAAATGCAAATCAAAACCACAATGAGATACCATCTCACACCAGTTAGAATGGCCATCATTAAAAAGTCAGGAAACAACAGGTGCTGGAGAGGATATGTAGAAACAGGAACACTTTTACACTGTTGGTGGGACGGTAAACTAGTTCAACCATTGTGGAAGTCAGTGTGGCGATTCCTCAGGGATCTAGAACTAGAAATACCATTTGACCCAGCCATCCCATTACTGGGTATATACCCAAAGGACTATAAATCATGCTGCTATAAAGACACATGCACACGTATGTTTATTGCGGCACTATTCACAATAGCAAAGACTTGGAACCAACCCAAATGTCCAACAACGATAGACTGGATTAAGAAAATGTGGCACATATACACCATGGAATACTATGCAGCCATAAAAAATGATAAGTTCATGTCCTTTGTAGGGACATGGATGAAACTGGAAAACATCATTCTCAGTAAACTATCACAAGGACAAAAAACCAAACACTGCATGTTCTCACTCATAGGTGGGAATTGAACAGTGAGAACTCATGGACACAGGAAGAGGAACATCACACTCCGGGGACTGTTTTGGTGTGGGGGTAGGGGGGAGAGACAGCATTAGGAGATATACCTAATGCTTAATGACAAGTTAATGGGGGCAGCAAACAACATGGCACATGTATACATATGTAACAAACCTGCACATTGTGCACATGTACCCTAAAACCTAAAGTATAATAATAAAAAAATATATAACCTAGGACATTATTTTAGAATAATGCATTTGAGGGAAATATATGATCACAAATAAAGATGCTTAAAGAAGCAAATAAAAATAAAAATAAAAATAAATTAAAAATAATAAAACCTCCTTCAAAACAGTGTGGAGACTGATACTGCTTTTAAGTTGGCAATGCCTGAGTGTGAATCAAACTGTTTCAAACTTTATCTAGTGTTCTGGTTTGAGTCACATTTTCAAGACAATTCCCACTTACTACCACCAGCCAACTTAATTCATAGTCACATCAATCATATTTGTGTCCCTGTCTCTTTGTTCTTGTTCAACAAAGAGTAAATCCATCCTGTATCTCCTCTCTCTTTCTATGTCCATCATATTCCCATAGCCTACCAAGACATAAGGCAATTGTCACTATCTAACTTTAGATGATGCTGTTCATATTCTGCCTGCATCCCCTCAGCACTCTCCTTCTTCATGTGGTTGGCTTCCAATTGCTAGCACCTACAACTCTTTGCCCAAAGGTTCTTTCTAGTCACTAGAGCCACTAGTACCTGTTCTACTAGCCGGAAGTACTGCAGAATTAACTGTGAAGGGAGCAATTCTCAATCAATGGCTGACAGGGCTTAGTGGAAAAATATCCCAGCTTTCTTGCCTTTCAAGATCACACAGAAGATTGTTTTACACTGTATCTGGACTTCTTCAGGGAGAATTTATCCCAACTTCCCTCAGTAGTAAGCTGGTGAATTACATGTTCTTTATTGTCTTCCCTTTCCTGAGTTACTTCCCCTTTCCTCCATCAGTGCTTCCTGAATTATCTAGCAAATTGGCCACTTGGGGAGAGACAGGGTAAGGCCATGTTTGACTGCCAGCAAAGTTAAAAGTATGATCAGAAGCTGGCAACTATAAAACAATGAAAGTGAGGGCTGGCACTTCCAAATATCTCATCCAAGAACCCAGAGATTTTCAGAGCCTCTAAGACCCCCATATTAAAATCTCTAGAACCCAAGTTCTGGGAGTCATTCAGGAGCTCCAACACCCCAGTGAGGCCTAGAGGGTATCTTGGATATACCCTCTAGGTTATGCACAAATACACATATACATATGCATATATATATACACACACACATACATATATATATACACATATATATATGCATATACATATACATATATCTATATACACATATACATATATATGTATCTTAGATGAGCCTGTGCATGGCAGTGGTAACCAAGGTGCCTAGGGCGTTCATAATTTGGAAGATCTCATAGAGAAAGGACTGCATGTTTATAAGCATTTGTTAACGTGTTTTCTACCTCAAACTGTACCCAGATCTTTGTATCATAGTTTGTTTCTGGAGTAACCTAACCTAAAATAATCCACATAGAGAGGCAGAAGCTATTGTTCTTTGCTTGTAGTTTAGATAAAAAAGCTTGAGTCTTTTTTAGATCAACTTTCAACACAGATATTCTATATTCAGAAAAAACATACTTCACAAATGAGGACTGGATAACAACAATCCTCAAATCCAAACAAGTTTAGGCAAGTACTGCACTCCACCTCTTACTATCTGTGTGGCCTTGGACCAATTAATGAATTCATGACTGTTTCTGTAATCATCTATATCTCCTGGAAATGACTGCCACACAACACAAACTATATATTTTCAACCAGAAAAAGAATTTATTTATTCACATACCCAAAAAGTCAAGGAGCGTTGTATAGTGTCATATGTGGCTTGATGTAGCCACTCAAATAATGTTATTTCTTATTCATCTCTGGGTTCTGATATCCCCTTGCCAGCTCTATTTCCATTTGATTTCTATTTATAAGTAGACAAGATGGTACATGGCAGGTCCAGACTTAACTATTCTTTAAGTGCCTAGCCTCTCTAGAAGAGAGAGAGCCTCTTCACCAACAGTTATAGCAAAGCTTTGAGTTATAAAAGGAAATCCTGGGTAAAATATTGAATCCAGGTAGATGTTCTACATTTTAGGCCATGCTTGAATTATGTCTCTACACCTGAAGCCTGCAGTAGTGTCAGCCCCACAGAAATCATATGGGCTAAGAATGAGAGAAAAGAATTTCCCAAAGCAAGGATCTCTTTTATGAAGCCAAAAGGAGAGAACAGATGCTGGCAAGGAGAAATGGATGGGTTCTGCTAATACAATGACCTCAAAAGGCGGTGTGAGGGTTAAATGAGGTAATCCTTTTAAGCTCCCAGTACAGGCATACACTAGGTGCTCAATCTTTGATCACTGTCATTATTATCAATCATATTGAACAGAGCATAATTTTCTCATTTATTAAGTACTTAAAAAAGGACACACCCCAAAAGATTGCTGGGAAGATTTTAAATGATATCTGAAAATCTACCTTAAGTTTTAGTGTTTTTTCCTCCTCCTTACTTTCTCAAAGCTGGACCTCTCACTCCCCACCGCTATGATAAACATTTGTTAAATGAATATATGAATAAATGAACACATGAATAAATTAATGCATATAATCCCAAAATGCCAGGTGACTTTCATACACCTCAAATCTCATTGCTCGGGGGTTATTTTTCATGTAGACTATACCTCATCTTAGAAAAGTCACCTCTCCTGTGGTTGTCTCCAATTTGAGGCTCTATTTCAGGGTATACTCTGCACATGAAAGTAGTTCTGAGCCCATGTTACAGAATCTTCAATTTTGGATTAGTTTCCTATAAAGGAAAATATCCTTCAAGACTCTGGATACAGGAAATGCTGGAGCCAGAGACCCTGAGTACAATGCACAGAGGCTCAGCGTATCAGCAGTGATTCAAGGCATCATTGCCCACCCCAACCTCCATCCCCATTCACTCAGCATCACTACCTGGGATTCAGTTGCCCCCTGGGACAGAAGAAAGACAGAGGAAGGTTTTGATGCTTCCTTTAAAAATAAGATACATTAGTTAGGCATTTTATTTTCATTACATGAAGTGAGCATACTTGTCTCAGAGAACTCAAACAATCACCTACAGCCAACAAGAAGGGAAGGCATGATTTGTGGTTTTACAGAATGCATTTCCTATCCTGTACTGGGCACAGATTAATTTCATTCTGGCACAGCAAGTGCCACGATGACAAAATCATTTAGCCTTAGTGCTTAATGCAAAGAAGGGTAAAATAGACAAGCACATGAGGCTGAGGGCATATGGACAATGCTCTTGCTGATACCTCCTTTAGTGTCTGATTTCAACGCCATATCATCCTGACCACAAGGTAATGTTTTATAAGCTTCTCCAGTTAGAGAAGCAAAAGTATTGTAAAATAATTATAGACAAAAATGAGCCCCAAATTCCTATCACTGTGACTTAGTAAAATGTAAAATAATGAAACAGTAGCTGCTATGAGCTGAATTATATCTGCCCCCTCCCCCCCTCCAAAAAATTTATATGTTGAAGTCCTAAACTCTGGTACCTTGGAATGTGACTGTACTTAGAGACAGGGCCTTTAAAGGAGTACGTAAGTTAGAATGAAGCCATTTATTTGGGTGTGTTCTACTCAAATCTGACTGGTGTTCTTATGAGAAATTTTGGACACAGAAAGGGTCACTGAGGATGTGCACACAGAGGAAAGACCATGTGAGGCACAGCAAGAAAGTGGCTATTTGCAAGCCAACAGAGAGGCCTCAGAAGAGACCAAATCTCCCAACATCTTGATCTTGGACTTTTAGCCTCCAGACATGTGAGAAAATACATTTCTATAATTTAAACCACCCAGCCTGGGGTAATTGTTTTTTATGATAGGTCTAGAAAACTAATACAGTAGCTACCAAATTGAGCACTTACAGGATTCTAGTTATGATACTAAATGCTTTTATAGAGATATCATTTAAGTCCAACAGTAGTCTTAAGAGGTATTATAAGTTTACATATTTTCTAGATGAAGAAACTGAGTTTGTGAAAGAATAAGCAATTTACTCAAGGTCATGCTGAAAGTACCTGGTTCTAACCAGATTATCTCTCTCCTTGGAATCCTCCCTTGAACATCTGAATGTGGCTAAAACCAAGCTCAAATCCATTCACCAAACTCAGTATTTTCCTCCAGTGTTCTCTCCACCAAAGCACCAGATTTATAAGGCAGAATTATTTTATTGCTGAAACCTGACATCCTTCAACTCGAATCCATCGTGAAATCTTGTTTATTCGACTTTATCTTCTCACACAGTGGCTAACACAATGGATAAGATATTACTAACTTTGTAGAGGCAGAACTAATATGCTTAGCAATGAAATTGATGGGCATTGGGGATACATTACAGGGAGGATCAAAGATTATACCAAGATTTTAATGCAAGGCTCAAAAAGAATTTTGGAGAAGTTCACTGAGATCAGCCCTAAAGGAACTCATCAACCCACAAAATCCTTCTTCCTCTGTTCTCATCCAGAGGATGAGATCTCCACGTCCAAGATAACTGCCCTGGTTTGGACCATCACGTCTCACATGGGTTAACACGATGTCTCTCTGGCCTCTCCTCACCTTCTCTAATGCACTCTCCACTCTAGCCAGAATAATCAGTTACCAATTCCCTTTCAAGTCCTTCATGGACTCTCCCCACCACATAAAAGTCAGATATATGGCCCACATGATCATATTGACTTCTCACTCAAGCTTTAAATAATGTCCAGACAGAGACACTGGGCAAAGAACTTGATTAATTTGATGAAGGCTTCAACTCCAATCATGGCACAGTTGCAAATCCACAGGTTGCTCTTTTTCTGTTACACTAAGTCAGTTTCCAGGAAGCCTGGTTTAATATGACAGTGATATCCAGAATTTACTTATTTTCACTGGGGCATGGAAGAAATCATTTTAGGTAGGACTCCCAGAGGCCAGATTTTGCCTCTGCTACTATGAGTTTGAAGACAAGCCAGGTCTCCATAACTTAGTTGTTTCCTCTATAAAATGTAGTGCTTGGGGTACTGATCTTTGTGAGTCTTTCATGCTCCATAAAGAAATTATAACATCACTTGCCACATTGTTGAAAGGAAACAAGAAGATCTCAGGATGAGCTAGAGAAAGAAGGAAACAGAGTCAGGCAGTGAACAATTTGAGAGAAACACGAGAACTGAAAAAAGAATGTGTGCATGCATTGCCTTAGAAACCAGGGACAAAACACACTTGGGCTTTTCGCCACCCTCTGAGTTTTTTCTACACTTGCCCAAGGAAGGCCAAATATAAGAGCTAATTTTTTTCCCTGAGAAACGGGATAGAAACCAGGCCTCAGACACACCTCTTCCCATCTGGACTGAGCCCAGATCCACCCAAGAGGGTGTGGCCATGAGGACTAAGCAGTTAGAGCCAGATGTCCACCCTTTCCATCAGCATGGATGCCCTTTGAAATCACACTAGGCACTAGGCACAGCTGTTTTTTTTTTTTTTTCTTTCTTTCTTTCTTTTTAAAGAAACTCCCTAAAAAACTAGAATCAGATTCTGTAAGCAACAAGTTACCTTGGAAAGCAGCTGGAAGCATACACCCATTTCTCCAGTGAGAAAATGAGGGCACAGGAAAGTTGGATGACATATGGAGAATACCAGGATCTCTTGTCCCAGTGTATGCATGAGTTATGGTTTGTGTAAACACCCAGTCTCATACACTGTTCTGGTTCTTCCATCGGGAAATTGGGGCTCAGGATTAATCATCTCCTACTTTTGAATAGCTATTTTCATATTTTATAGCATACATTGGTCACATCAGTAGTTAGGCATTTAGTGGACAGCAGAAAAAATAGCCAGGGAATAAAACATAGAAAATAAAAATTTGAGTAATTGTGTGCATAACTTCTGCTTATCCTATCTTTTCTCTGGGTGTCACTTCTGGAGAAATGTGATTAAATAATCTCTAAGAATCATTCCAGCCTTATCTAAGACAGAGAACAGGAAAGCAAGATCCCCCATGGCAGTCAGGGAAGCAGCCCAGCCAGGAGCCCAGGTGGCCGTGGACCCTGGGCAGCTCCAGGAATGAGGGGCCTGGCTACTGCATTTCTGGAGCATAGCCCTCTTCTCATTTTCTAAGCCCTGTGCCTTCTCTCTAGCCAAACAAACACAGTTGGGAGTTCTGGAACTGAGCTGCAAAGAAAATCAGCCCCTGACATTTTGCCCAACAAGCAAATAATGGTGAAAAAGTTTCTCATTGTCGCTTTGTGTTAATAACCTATTGATGAATCAACCCACTTTCTCCATCTAATCTTGTGGGCCTTGCCACCATTAATTATCAAATATGAGATATAAAATTTCAACTTTCTGTACTAAATAAAAAATTAAGGCTTAAAAACTGTTAATATCTTAATAAACAAAACAACTTCATGATCATTAATAGCTCAATGATCATAACAATAGCTGTCATTTATAATGCAGTTTCTAGATTCCAGACACATTGCCAAGTGTTTTTTACACGTATTGCTTTATTTAATTCATTTTAATCTTAGGAATTAGATTATTCTACAATTTCCATTTAACATATGGGGAAACTGAGGCTTAGGTTAAGTATACAGCCCACAGTCCCACAGCTAAGAAGTGTTAGAATCAAGATTCAAACTCAAATTGACCTGTCTTTGAAGACTACTGTCTAAACTGCACTGACTTATAAGCTAAAGTTGTAGGCCTTCAGAATTCAAAGACATTTTTCTGTTTGTTGTGCCTATGCTTGTTAGAATGAAATTATCTATTGCCTCTTTCCACTTGCTTTGGTCAAGTTCACAGATCAACATACATTTCCTGATCTGTGATTTTGCACATCCATCTCTTCTACCAGTAATCAAGCAAGAGAAGCACCTGATGAGTTATTCTCTTAAAGGATGGGGTCAGATCACACTGGCCCACAACTCCAGCAGCTGGAGAGACAGAAGCTCAGATGTTCAAGATACTGAGGCTGAGTTCCCTTGGAGAGGCAAGGAGGATCCCAAAGGCAGGAGGAACAATCCTGGAAAGCTCCAGGTGACATCTTGGATCAAAATCCTGTAGACTTGAATTATTTTTGGCTATAATACTGCACAATCGACAGAGATTATTGGAGCAGCTGAGCCAGGAACCCAGGTGGCTGTGCACCCTGGGCAGCTCCAGGAATGAAGGGCCTGGCTACTGCATTTCTGGAGCATATCCTCTCCTCCTTTACTCAAGCTCTATGCCTTCTCTTCTGCCAAATGGACACAGCTGAGAGTTCTAGAACTGAGTGGAAGAGGAAATTGTAGGAGAGGAAGGGGGAAGGGTTTTCCACAACTCATCATCCAGAACTGTGTTATGTGGACATCCCTACTTCCAGCAGAGCCTGAGAACTATCTATATGGCAGATGAAGTCAATGTGGAGAAGGGGACCAGAAGTATTGTCAACCATCATATGGGTTCTGCTCCTCTTTTTGACAGAAACCTCGATAAAATCCTCAAATAATGAGTGATATCATCCATGTGACATGTAAACATGCCCAACCCAAGAGAAAGTCAGAAAATGAGAGGCTGCAGGAATGTGAGAAGGTATGAGTTTATCAGGATGAACAAGGTATCTGAGAATGACCTAACTGTGTTGACCTATCTAAAATCTAAACATAAGCCACAGGGTGATCCATCACTGGAAACACATACCTAACTCAGTCACAGACAGTGAGAAAAGGTGGGAAATATTGACCTTGTTTATTCCATATTGCACTGAATATACAAAGTTCCCATATCCTGCAACAGACAGAACATGGTCCTGAGCAGAAAAAGGAAGCTAATGGCAATTTTATGTAATGGGTCTCTTCTGTGGAAGTGACACTGACCTGGAGGATGTACCGTATTCCATACTCTGAGAGGTGTCCTCTGATGTGGTGGAGGATTTCATCTACCTCTTACAGTCTAGGAGAAACAGGTCTCAGAATTATCTCATTAAGCTACTGGCTGAAGTTCGGGTTGATTTTCCACATGCCTAGAATAGGTACATCTTGGTCATGGAGAAAGAAGATTCTACAGTTGAAATGACTAAATTATGATCAAGTTTATACATTGGTATCCTGTAAACTTGGTTGATATAAATTAATTTCCAAGGTATGGCCAGCTGTGGATGTCATCACAAGGCCAAAGACAACACAATCCCTTGGCCTTTGCTGACTCCATCAGATGACATTGCTGCTTACACACACACACACACACACACACACACACACACACACACACGCACACTGGTTTTGTCTGTATGACCAATTAACCTCCCTAGACGAAACATATCTATGCCTGGTACTTCTTCTAATTGTAGCATGAGACAGACTTAGGCTTAATAATAGAAGGAAAGACTCTGTCACAGTTACAGTTGCCCAAAGATGAAACACATTTCCTGGGGAGGTCCTGGGTTCTCTTTCCCTTGACAGGGACATGCATTGTTAGAATATTGTGGAGAGCTTCCTAGTACCATAAGAGAATGAACTTGAAATTCCTCTTGCCTCTGAGGTGTTAAGGTATCTGGAAATTTTTTACTTACATCCTCTCTGAGCCTATTGCAAACCTTAGGAGCAATTAGATGGGTGTGTTCATTCATTCATTGACTCATTCAGTCATTATTTTATTTATTCAGCTAATAAATATGTGCATAGTAAATATGTGCACATAACTCAGCATGAGTTATGCTATGTGACAGGGGCTGAGAAAACACGAAACAAGAACTCCCCTTGTTTTAAGGAGGTTATTCAGATCCTTGATGGTGCTATGTAATGGATTCTCTGATGGGGTCACCCACATATATGCATGCTGCCGAATTGAGGGAAAAGTTGTTAGTGTGAAAGCTTTCAAAAAAAAATTTAGAAGGGTCATTTTTTATTTAATCCAAACCCTCTGGGTACTTCATAAGAGACATTGAAACTGTATTTTTACGTGGAACATCACAGGATAGTCATCTAGATGAAGAGTGGTGTATATGCAGCCTTCAGTTGTGTTCCAGGGACCATGGGTTATCAGAACTAAAAATGCTCATAGATAATTCATCACATCTACTCCTGTCGTGTATTTTGAGGGGAAACAGAGGCAAGAGGAAGTCTAATACCTTGTTCAAAGTCCCACTGTAATTTTTTGGCAGCCAAAACAAAAATCAGGTATTTGCTTCTATTGAACTTGTGGCATGTCAACTTGATTTATTACATTTTATTTTGGATTACTATTATCATTATCATTATTATTAACATGTATTATGTGCTTGCCATGTGCCAGACAGCTCCCAGGGTGCTTTAAGTGCTTGCCTCTTTGAATCTCCAAACTAAGCTGAGAAGGCAGGTGTTAACAGTCCTCATTTTACACATAAGGAAATTATGGACCAAAGAATGTCATTAATTTGTAAATACACAGAGCTAAGAAATAGCAGAGGCAGGATATGAACCCAGGTCTGTGTGACTCTACAAGCCCATCACAAGGCAATTATATCTCAAGGCTTTGTGATTTGCTCTGGTTGGCTACCTGTCAATTCATCCTCCACATCTAGGATCATGAAAAATAAAACACCACTCTTAGAGGTCAGCTGAAAGCAGGCTAATGTCTGTTCAGGAAGCCTTGCTGGGGGAGAACGAGGTTTGCTGACAATCAGTAGCATTTCCACCCTCTTCTGCCTGTCATGAGAGCGCCCTCCGGCCAAATGAAACAACACTGAGAAGTGGAGCAGAGAAAACCAGTCCAAGGGCCTGGCCTGCCCCAATGGAGACATTCACAGCGTTGCTATAACAAGAGCAGGAGCTGTGATAAGGAGCTGGGAAAATCTGTTAGATTGAAGGCGACGCCCACATCAGGCTGTGGACATAGACCAGAGTCAGCCCTGGGACTCGCCCAGCGTGGGAGAGAGGGCATGGATCCCAGGATGCAAATTGTGTTTTCCTTCTTTCCAAAGTGCTGCTGATTCCTGACTGAGGCTTGGTCTTTGTCAAGCCAGCTACTCAGGGTCAGGAGGAGCCAGGATCCCTTTTGGATTTGGTGCTCTTACTTTAACTCCTGCTCCTCCAACACCTTCATCCTATGTGCTAGCACAGAGAACTGTATTAATCTGTCCCAGAATGCTCTGTGCTACTGAAGATACTTCATTATGCCACTTTCCTTCCCATTCTTTTTTTTTTTTTTAACTTGAGAACATCTTTTCATTCTCCAAGATTGGCTGGGCGCAGGGGCTCATGCCTATTATCCCAGCACTTTGGTAGGCTGAGGTGGGCAGATCACTTGAGGCCAGGAATTCAAGACCAGCCTGGCCAACATGGTGAAATTCCATGTCTACTAAAAGTACAAAAATTAGCCAGACATGGCAGCACATACCTGTAATCCCAGCTACACAGGGGGCCGAGGCAGGAGGATCACGTGAACCCAGAAGACAAAGGTTACGGTGAGCTGAGATCACACCACCGCATTCCAGCCTGGGAAACAGAGTGAGACTTTGTCTCAAAAAAAAAAAAAAAAAAAAAAAAAAGAAAGTTCCTTGAGATTTATTCAATATGGCACTTTACCTGGAAAGGTCTCATCAATCTATAATCCATAACACTCCACTTGTTCAGATGAGAATGGCTTTAGTTCCTCTCTCAAGGGCAGTCACTACACCTTGGGAGAATCTCTGTTGGGACACTCCCAGTACTATAGTAGAGCTCAGCTGAAAGCAGGCTAATGTCTGTTCATGGAGCCTTACTGGGAGAAGAAGGAGGTTTGCTGACAATTGCTAGCATTTCTACCCTTTCCTACCTGTGATGAGAGCACCCTCCAACCAACTGAAACAACACAGAAATGGAGCAGAGAAAACCAGTCCACAGACATGGCCCGCCCCACTGGAGACATTCACAGCGCAGCTGTAACAAGAGCAGGAGCTGCTCTTTTATTAAAATCATGGGTTCATGTTTTTGTCTTCCTCAATATATTTCCGTCATTTTGAAAGCTGAGACAATGCCGTATTCCTCTCTGTATTTACAAGATGTCGTGAAATAAACATTACATTGCAGATTCTCAATAAATACTGGATGAATGAGTATATGAATGAACAAATAAACAGACTGATGAGCTCAACTTAATTTCATAAAAGAAGCCCTGGCCCAGTAGATGGAGCCAGAAATAATTAATCTTTTATCCCCTTTTTATGGGCCTGATCCAGAGTACCAGGTATAGAAAGAACAGTTCTTGGGAGAGTGGAGACAAGATGGCCGAATAGGAAGAGCTCTGGTCTACAGCTCCCAGCGTGAGCGACGCAGAAGACGGGTGATTTCTGCATTTCCGTTTGAGGTACCAGGTTCATCTCACTAGGGAGTGCCAAACAGTGGGTGCAGGAGAGTCGGTGCAGCGCACTGTGCACAAGCCGAAGCAGGGCGAGGCATTGCCTCACTCGGGAAGTGCAAGGGGTCAGGGAGTTCCCTTTCCTAGTCAAAGAAAGGGGTAACAGACGGCACCTGGAAAATCGGGTCAGTCCCACCCTAGTACTGCGCTTTTCCAACAGGCTTGGAAAACAGCACACCAGGAGATTGTTTCCTGCACCTGGCTCAGAGGGTCCTACACCCACGGAGTCTCACTGATTGCTAGCACAGCAGTCTGAGATCAAACTGCAAGGTGGCAGTGAGGCTGGGGGAAAGATGCCCGCCATTGCCCAAGCTTGCTTAGGTAAACAAAGCAGCCAGGAAGCTCGAACTGGGTGGAGCCCACCACAGCTCAAGGAGGCCTGCCTGCCTTTGTAGGCTCCACCTCTGGGGGCAGGGCACAGACAAACAAAAATTCAGCAGGAACCTCTGCAGACTTAAATGTCCCTGTCTGACAGCTTTGAAGAGAGTAGCAGTTCTCCCAGCACACAGCTGGAGATCTGAGAATGGGCAGACTGCCTCCTAAAGTGGGTCCCTGAACCCCGAGCAGCCTAACGGGGAGGCAACCCCCAGTAGGGACAGACTGACACCTCACTCGGCCAGGTACTCCTCTGAGACAAAACTTCCAGAGGAACTATCAGACAGCTGAATTTGTGGTCTCATGAAAATCCACTGTTCTGCAGCCAGCACTGCTGACACCCAGCCAAACAGGGTCTGGAGTGGACCTCTAGCAAACTCCAACAGACCTGCAGCTGAGGGTCCTGTCTGGTAGAAGGAAAACCAACAAACAGAAAGGACATCCACACCAAAAACCCTTCTGTACATCACCATCATCAAAAACCAAAAGTAGATAAAACCACAAAGATGGGGAAAAAACAGAGCAGGAAAAGCGGAAACTCTAAAAAGCAGAGCACCTCTCCTCCTCCAAAGGAAAGCAGTTCCTCACCAGCAACAGAACAAAGCTGGACAGAGAATGACTTTGACGAGTTGAGAGAAGAAGGCTTCAGACGATTAAACTACTCTGAGCTACGGGAGGAAATTCAAAACAATAGCAAAGAAGTTAAAAACTTTGAAAAAAAATCAGATGAATGGATAACTAGAATAACCAATGAAGAGAAGGGCTTAAAGGAGCTGATGGAGCTAAAAGCCAAGTTTCAAGAACTACATGAAGATTGTAGAAGCCTCAGTAGCTGATGCAATCAACTAGAAGAAAGGGTATCAGTGATGGAAGATGATATGAATGAAATGAAGTGAGAAGGGAAGTTTAGAGAAAATAGAATAAAAAGAAATGAACAAAGCCTCCAAGAAATTTGGGACTATGTGAAAAGACCAAATCTATATCTGATTGGGGTACCTGAAAATGACGGGGAGAATTGAACCAAGTTGGAAAACACTCTGCAAGATATTATCCAGGAGAACTTCCCCAATCTAGCAAGGCAGGCCAACATTCACATTCAGGAAATACAGAGAACACCACAAAGATATTCCTCGAGAAGAGCAACTCCAAGACACATAATTGTCAGATTCACCAAAGTTGAAATGAAGGAAAAAATATTAAGGGCAGCCAGAGAGAAAGGTTGGGTTACCCACAAAGGGAAGCCCATCAGACTAACAGCTGATCTCTCAGCAGAAACTCTACAAGCCAGAAGAGAGTGGGGGCCTATATTCAACATTCTTAAAGAAAAGAATTTTCAACCCAGAATTTCATATTCAGCCAAACTAAGCTTCATAAGTGAAGGAGAAATAAAATACTTTACAGACAAGCAAACGCTGAGTGACTTTGTCACCACCAGGCCTGCCCTAAAAGAGCTCCTGAAGGAAGCACTAAACATGGAAAGGGAAAACCGGTACCAGCCACTGCAAAAACATGCCAAATTGTAAAGACCATCGAGACTAGGAAGAAACTGCATCAACTAACGAGCAAAATAACCAATTAACATCATAATAACAGGATCAAACTCACACATAACAATATTAACTTTAAATGTAAATGGGCTAAATGCTCCAATTAAAAGACACAGACAGGCAAACTGGATAAGGAGTCAAGACCCATCAGTGTGCTGTATTCAGGAAACCCATCTCACATGCAGAGACACACATAGGCTCAAAATAAAGGGATAGAGGAAGATCTATCAAGCAAATCGAAAACAAAAAAAGGCAGGGGTTGCAATCCTAGTCTCTCATAAAATAGGCTTTAAACCAACAAAGATCAAAAGAGACAAAGAAGGCCATTACATAATGGTAAAGGGATCAATTCAACAAGAAGACCTAACTATCCTAAATATATATGCACCCAACACAGGAGCACCCAGATTCATAAAGCAAGTCCTGAGGGACCTACAAAGGGACTTAAACTCCCACACAATAATAATGGGAGATTTTAACACCCCACTGTCAACATTAGACAGATCAACGAGACAGAAAGTTAACAAGGATACCCAGGAATTGAACTCAGCTCTGCACAAAGTGGACCTAATAGACATCTACAGAACTCTCCACCCCAAATCAACAGAATATACATTTTTTTCAGCACCACACCACACCTATTCCAAAATTGACCACATAGTTGGAAGTAAAGCTCTCCGCAGCAAATGTAAAAGAACAGAAATTATAACAAACTGTCTCTCAGACCACAATGCAATCAAACTAGAACTCAGGATTAAGAAACTCACTCAAAACCGCTCAACTACATGGAAACTGAACAACCTGCTCCTGAATGACTACTGGGTACATAATGAAATGAAGGCAGAAATAAAGATGTTCTTTGAAACCAATGAGAACAAAGAGACAACATACCAGAATCTCTGGGACACATTCGAAGCAGTGTGTAGAGGGAAATTTATACCACTAAATGCCCACAAGAGAAAGCAGGAAAGATCTAAAATTGACACCCTAACATCACAATTAAAAGAACTAGAAAAGCAAGAGAAAACACATTCAAAAGCTAGCAGAAGGCAAGAAATAACTAAAATCAGAGCAGAACTGAAGGAAACAGAGACACAAAAAACCCTTCAAAAAATTAATGAATCCAGGAGCTGGTTTTTTGAAAAGATCAACAAAATTGATAGACCACTAGCAAGACTAATAAAGAAGAAAAGAGAGAAGAATCAAATAGGTGCAATAAAAAATGAAAAAGGGGATATCACCACTGATCCCACAGAAATACAATCTACCATCAGAGAATACTACAAACACCTCTACGCAAATAAATTAGAAAATCTAGAAGACATGGATAAATTCCTCGACACATACACCCTCCCAAGACTAAACCAGGAAGAAGTTGAATCTCTGAATAGACCAATAACAGGCTCTGAATTGTGGCAATAATCAATAGCTTACCCACCAAAAATAGTCCAGGACCTGATGGATTCACAGCTGAATTCTACCAGAGGTACAAGGAGGAACTGGTACCATTCCTTCTGAAACGATTCCAATCGATAGAAAAAGAGGGAATCTGCCCTAACACATATTATGAGGCCCGCGTCATCCTGATACCAAAGCCTGGCAGAGACATAACCAAAAAAGAGAATTACAGACCAATATCGTTGATGAACATTGATGCAAAAATCCTCAATAAAATATTGGCAAACTGAATCCAGCAGCACATCAAAAGGCTTATCCACCATGATCAAGTGGGCTTCATCCCTGGGATGCAAGGCTGGTTCAACATATGCAAATCAGTAAATGTAATCCAGCATATAAACAGAACCAAAGACAAAAACCACATGATTATCTCAATAGATGCAGAAAAGGCCTTTGACAAAATTCAACAACTCTTCATGCTAAAAACTCTCAATAAATTAGGTATTGATGGGACATATCTCAAAATAATAAGAGCTATCTATGACAAACCCACAGCCAATATCATACTGAATGGGCAAAAACTGGAAGCATTCCCCTTGAAAACTGGCACAAGACAGGGATGCCCTCTCTCACCACTCCTATTCAACATAGGGCTGGAAGTTCTGGCCAGGACAATCAGGCAGGAGAAGGAAATAAAGGGTATTCAATTAGGAAAAGAGGAAGTCAAAATGTCCCTGTTTGCAGATGACATGATTGTATATCTAGAAAACCCCATTGGTTCAGCCCAAAATCTCCTTAAGCTGATTAACAACTTCAGCAAAGTCTCAGGATACAAAATCAATGTACAAAAATCACAAGCATTCTTATACACCAATAACAGACAAAGAGAGAGCCAAATCATGAGTGAACTACCATTCACAATTGCTTCAAAGAGAATAAAATACCTGGGAATCCAATTTACAAGGGGTGTGAAGGATCTCTTCAAGGAGAACTACAAACCACTGCTCAATGAAATAAAAGAGGATACAAACAAATGGAAGAACATTCCATGCTCATGGGTTGGAAGAATCAATATTGTGAAAATGGCCATATTGCCCAAGGTAATTTATAGATTCAATGCCAACCCCATCAAGCTACCGATGACTTTCCTCACAGAATTGGAAAAAACTACTTTGAAGTTCATATGGAACCAAAAAAGAGCCCGCATCGCCAAGTCAATCCTAAGCCAAAAGAACAAACCTGGAGGCATCACGCTACCTGACTTCAAACTATACTACAAGGCTACAGTAACCAAAACAGCATGGTTCTGGTACCACAACAGAGACATAGACCAATGGAACAGAACAGAGCCCTCAGAAATAATGCCACATATCTACAACTATCTGATCTTTGACAAACCTGACAAAAACAAACAATGGGTAAAGGATTCCCTATTTAATAAATGGTGATGGGAAAACTGGCTAGCCATATGTAGAAAGCTGAAACTGGATCCCTTCCTTACACCTTATACAAAAATTAATTCAAGATGGATTAAAGACTTACATGTTAGACCTAAAACCATAAAAACCCTAGAAGAAAACCTAGGCAATACCATTCAAGACATAGGCGTGGGCAAGGACTTCATGTCTAAAACACCAAAAGCAATGGCAACAAATGCCAAAATTGACAAATGGGATCTAATCAAACTAAGGAGCTTCTGCACAGCAAAAGAAACTACCATCAGAGTGAACAGGCAACCTACAGAATGGGAGAAAATTTTTGCAACCTACTCATCTGACAAAGGGCTAATATCCAGAATCTACAATGAACTCAAACAAATTTACAAGAAAAAAACAAACAACCCTATCAAAAAGTGGGTGAAGGACATGAACAGACACTTCTCAAAAGAAGACATTTATGCAGCCAAAAAACACATGCAAAAATGCTCATCACCACTGGCCGTCAGAGAAATGCAAATCAAAACCACAATGAGATACCATCTCACACCAGTTAGAATGGCCATCATTAAAAAGTCAGGAAACAACAGGTGCTGGAGAGGATGTGGAGAAACAGGAACACTGTTACACTGTTGGTGGGACTGTAAACTAGTTCAGCCATTGTGGAAGTCAGTGTGGCGATTCCTCAGGGATCTAGAACTAGAAATACCATTTGACCCAGCCATCCCATTACTGGGTATATACCCAAAGGACTATAAATCATGCTGCTATTAAAAACACATGCACACGTATGTTTATTGCAGCACTATTCACAATAGCAAAGACTTGGAACCAACCCAAATGTCCAACAACGATAGATTGGATTAAGAAAATGTGGCACATATACCCCATGGAATAATATGCAGCCATAAAAAATGATGAGTTCATGTCCTTTGTAGGGACATGGATGAAAGTGGAAATCATTATTCTCAGTAAACTATCACAAGGACAAAAAACCAAACACCACATGTTCTCACTCATAGGTGGGAATTGAACAATGAGAACTCATGGACACAGGAAAGGGGACATCACACTCTGGGGACTGTTTTGGGGTGGGGGGTGAGTGGAAGAACAGCATTAGGAGATATACCTAATGCTAAATGACGACTTAATGGGTGCAACAAACCAACATGGCACATGGATACATATATAACAAACCTGCACATTGTGCACATGTACCCTAAAACCTAAAGTATAATAATAAAACAAAAAATAAAAATAAATAAATTTGCCAAATCAAAAAAAAAAAAAAAAAGAACAGTTCTTGAATAACTATTGTGCAGCGGCTGGAGGGAGAGTCCACAGAGACGGTCCACACTGCACATAAGGGAAACTGTCATTCAGGGAGGTTGGGTGACCCCCGCACTCACTGTCCATCTCAGGGCTGGAAGGCCTTCAAGTGGGCACTGGGCCCAGCTCTTTTCCATCAACCAGGCAGGTAGTATTGTCACCACTTTACAGATGAAGCAAACATATTGGTTCACCAAATGGTTACTGAGCATTTATAATAGGCCCGCCCCTGTGTTAAGACTTGGGTAGGAAGGGAGATAGATTAATAAACAGAAGTACAGAATGTATGGAGGAGTATTCATGTACATGCTGCTGGAGATTAAATTTTCTTGGAGAGAGAGTAAGGCTAGAATTTGGAAAATTCTCAACTTAGACCAATGTGACACCTCCTGGATTTAGGAATGGTCACCTGTTTTATTATCTATTCAACCTACCCATTTTGCTATAGACCTACTAACTTCCAGTCCAGTACAGAGTGTTTTACATTCTTTGCCTTTTTAAATCTCCCAGTTACTCCTAAAATTAAGTTTAATTATCTCTGTTTAACAGATGAGAAGACTGAGGTTCCAAGTAGATAAGTAACCATAAAGTCTCCCAGCTTGGAAGGGGTAGAGTCAGAGTATACACCCGGATCTGTCTTTGTCTAACTCTGCATCTCCCAGTGACCCATGGCTTACTTTGAATACGTATTGTGTCCCTGATGTACAGGTGTTCGAAATGGCATGTCCCAGACTTCTGTGAAATGCATGCCTTTCCAACAGTTTATGAGCATCTACTAAATGCAGACATTAGTGCTGGGCTCTAGAAATTTATATAAGGAAGACCAAGAAGGGTTCTAATTACTAAAAGGTCAACAGTCCCTTGTGGGATGGGGGAAGAGACAGAGCAATTAAAAGGCAGAAGTGCCAAGACAGATACCGCAAAGCCCTGCAGGAAACAAAAGAAAGTAACTCTCTCGTCCTAGGAAAGCCAGAGAGGTCAAGCATCATGCTTAGTTATTGATGGCCAGCTTCTAGAGATTTAATTTAGAATATAGTCAAGTCCATTTGGTGAGCACATAGCCAGGAAGTACAAAACTGGATGCAACGGGTAAGTTTTAACAAGTCTGAGATGTTGGCAACCTCTGCATTTTCAAGTTCTCTCTCCCTAACTCTGAGTTGCTAAACTGTATTCAAGAACTGGGTTAACAACCTTCAACCGATTGGCGGTCGATTTGTGATTTGGGTGAACTGATCACCTAGTAGCTTGGTGATTGATAGTGATTTCAAATCCACATACATATTAGAAAACCCTGGAGAGTTTTAAAACATACCAGTGCTCAGGCCACACTTCAGACCATTTAAATCAGAATTTTGAGAGAGGGGTCGTGGGTTGGTAGCTTGAAGGAGGACACACACACACCTTATTGTAATTTTAGTTTGCAGCCAGTTGGAACCTACTGCTTTGTGGAAAAACTCCCAGTTTTGGCAGCCCTAAAGCTACAGACAGGACTAAAAAAAATAAATAAATTCCTAAGATAAATAAGGTAGGCAATGGCTATTTATCTGCTCCTCTCTCCACAGGGCCTTTGCATAGCCCATTCCTTCTGCTTGGATCTTCAGCACCCACGTCCACCCACCCTTCCACATTCAATTAAGTTCGCATTCTCCTAGCTCTCATCTCAAGGTCTCTATCCCTGTGGAGGCCACCAAGTCAGGACCCTCTGTTATCTGTCCTCATGGTACTTGCTTCCTTACTTCACAGCCCTTTCCTCAGCCTGCAATCATACAACTGAGAGAGTAAGTTTCTGACTGAAGTCCATCTCACACACTAGACTGAAAACCTCCCAAAACTGGGACCAAAATAATTGTGATTTCCTCTGTCTGTAACTAGGACCTAAACTGGGGACCGGCACAGAGGGAGCACTCAATAGATATTTTTTTGAATGAATGAATAGATAAATGATGAACCAAAAATATGAACAAATTAGTAAAGATAAAAATTCACCTATACTCTAGGCCACAAAACAAAATTGAATCAGATCTAGTGATTTTCTAGCCTTCAGGCTTTTGTGTTTGCTGTTTTGCTTTGTATTTCGACCTTAAATGATCTTTCCTGTAGGTCTACATTTCAAAATCCCTCTCATCCTTCAAAGTCTCATTCCAAAACCTCATCCTGCATCATGCCTTTTCAAAACATCCTGCAGGAAGTGAATTTTCTCTTCTATACACAACTTGGAATCTTGATTGTAATGTGCTACTCTATGTTGCCTTGGGAACATATTATCATTTTTAAGAGATTATAAGCAATTTGAAGGTGGTTCTCACCTAATTCATTTCTGCCCTTTCCCCCGTGATACCTAGTAAAGTGCCTGCCATATAGTAGATATCCTGTCATTATTGTTTTAATGCCTATATGAATAGTATATATCATGGGTAAGTGGGCAATGGACTTCTGGATTCATTTCTCAAATGCAAGCAAAGGGACAGTCACACAGATTTTTAAACTCATACGTATTCTAAGGATTTAGCTTAGGAAAAAGTTACTAATCAGTCTCCTTTTCTCTTTCCCTTTGTAGATCACACTCTAATATTTTTCCGCTGGAAGAGAGAATGAAGATATGACAGTGGTTCTGTATGAGTTTGTATAATTATATTTTTCATATTGCTTGGCAGTTAAGATTGACAACTACTGATTATTTAAGGTATTGTATATTCTTCAAAAATAATTCAAAACACAAAAGTAATAATTGGATATAATTGCAAAACCAATTGATGTGGTCCCAGCACATCCTTGAGTTTATGGGCCTCAGTTTCACATCCATAAAATAAAGGGGGTGGAATAAATCAGTGTTTTTCAGTGTCTATTAACCCAAGATATACATTGTAGCTCAGAGTGCATTTATTCATTTGGTAAATATTTAATGAGCACCTACTACAGTAAATCAAAAACATCCTCTTCTAGTAGAGAAACAGACACCTGTCAACAATTGTATAAACACATGTACTATTTCTATGCCTGGGTTATAAAGGTATTTTGACAGAGTATAGCATGAAGATTTCAGTGGGTCACGGAGGCCAGGAATAACTACCATAATAGGCAAACCACTTTCTGGGATATGGGCAAGTATTAATTAGGGTTCCTCAAAGAAACAGAACCAATATGATGTGTGAGATATATTTTTACATTAAGGAATTGGCTCATACAATTGTATGAGATGTCAAGTCCAAAATCTGCCAGGTAGGCTGTCAGGCTGGAGACACGGGAAAGAGTTGATGTTGTAGTTTGAGTCCAGAGGCAGTCTGGAGGCAGAATTCCCTCTTCTTTAGAGGACTCAGGTCTCTTATTTGTAAAAGCTCTCAACTGATTGGATAAGACCCAACCAGATTAGGGTAATCTGCTTTATTCAAAGGTCAATTGATTTAAATGTTAATCTCATCTAAAAATACTTTTGCAGCAACATCAAGATTGGTATTTAACCAATTATCTAGGTACTATGGCTTAGCCAAGTTGACACATAAAATGAATGATCACAGGGTAAATATGAAGGACAAAAGGAAGCCAAGGGGGTGTGGGGAGTGACTAGGGGAAGGATGGTGGAAGAGGAGACCTAGGGCAGGCAGGGGAATGGCCACACAGTGCCATGTAATTGATGTGTCTCTTTTCTACAAGTAGTAAGTTTTTCAAGGATTTGAATCAGAGAATAGACATAATCAGAGAAGCTTTCCAAAACTAACATTGTGGTGAAGAACTAAGATGGTGATGGGGCCGATGGGGAGGTGTGGATGGATAGGAACATGCTACACATTGAAAGTGTGAAGCACCAGATGATGGATTTGACAAGTTGGAAGACCAACCAATAGTCCCAGTTCCAGCACTGAAAGTCCTATGTCCTGGCAAACCCCTCAGTCCCAGCAAATAGGGATGGTTGGTCACCCTAAAAAGAAATTCCAGTGATACTATTTAAGTTTCTGGGTACCTAAGGGTCACCCTGAATACTCTTCAATTTGCTAAGTTAGGTATTGTCTATAGGAAAGTGTGTGTGATGAACTCACAGTGGATGGATAAAACTTGCAGGAAAACATGTCCTGCAAGTCCCCCTTTAGCCTTATATTTTGGATCCTCTAAACCCAGAGCAATGTGTGCAAAGGCAGCATCTCCCAGAAAGCCAACATCAAGAATTTCGAAGAACAAAGCTCTCCCATTGAGGTACAATTTTCAAATCCTCCTGATTTCCTTTCATTCTCCAATGGCTACCTCAACCCAGTAACTTGCTAGTATCACAAGCATTTAATTCATTAATTTTACACATGGTTAGAGTTAGGGTTAGGGTTGGGTTAGGGTTAGAGTTAGGTTACGTTTGTTCCAGCAAACATGGAAACATGTTGGGAAAGTGTCAAGGATGATAGATCTTTGCCTTTACTCAATGAAGAAAAACTCAGTGAAAGATTTTCCTTACGTTATTTCATCCCATTTGTGTTCCCTTTGCTATATTTTATTTGAGAGAGAACATTTTACCAACCATCACCAACTCATTCGTTTATCATTTATTTGTTAATTTCAAGAGAGTTGGCTTTTTTCATTATGAAGTGAATTATGCTTACAAAAGAATGAAAATAATAGAGATGGAAAAGAAACATGAACTCACTACTTGAGCCCAAGAGCAGCTTAATTCCATCTTTTTAATAAATATTTTAATACCTCTGTATAAATCATTAGATTACACAGTCCTGTACACATACAAAATTGCATAAACTGTTTATCTAACCTCGTATCTGGATTTTGTCTTTCAACATTAAAATGCTAATATTCCCTGTGTTGGGTCACATTATTTAAACAGAGTGCTTGATGATTGTATGACAGCTCAACAAATGTGTGCTCCAAACAATTTACCTAACCATCGGCTATTGATGAGCATTCACATTTTCATTTTATTATACCAATGGGACAATTAGCATATTTGTGCATAAAGCTGTTTTGTATTTTTGGTGATTTTTCTTAGGCTACATTCACCAAAGTGGAATTTCTGAGTTAAAGGGCTTTGGTAGTTTAGTGCTATTGATACATATTGTGAAATTGTCTTCTAAAAGGGCTGTAGCTATTTTTATGCATGTCAGAATGTACAGAAATGCCTGTGGAATATGTGAAAACCTAGACTGGAGGGCACCTTGGTTAGATGGGTTTATGTGAGGGGCTCCTTTCTGGCCTTGGCTCAAACAGAACATCAGAATTTGCCTTTTCCATCCAGGTGAGTTCTCAGCAGGACAAGCATGATTTGAGAACAATTCCTAAAGGAAGTATCTTCTAAAAGTAACTGGGATCTGTGGGCAAGTTTTATGGCGTCTCTTAATTTTTTGGTTACTTACGTAACCTTTGTTTTTGATTTTGTTTTTTGTTAGTACATTTGTTTATTTCCTGGGAAGATGTACATTTTCTTCAGATTCCCAGGAATTTCAGTGGCTAAACCTTTGTTGTTCCCTCTGACTACGATTCTCTTTTCTTCTGATAAAAAAAGTGCCCAGAATTTTCTTTGGTAAATAGTCATTCCCCACACTCAGCCCATTGGTTTGAAGGGAGTTCACCACTCCTCCAGGGGAGGACACTGATTAGCCTAAGGTGATTTCCACTTATCTATACCCAGTGATTGGATGAGACTGGCCACATGACCCAATTCAGGACAATGAGATTCATGCCTGCAGAGTATTTTTCCAACTGTTGAGAGTGAGAAACCTTTTTTTCATAGATGAAAACTCAGAACCTTGTGTGCTTATCTGCCCATCCTATGGGATTTAGAACAGAAAACTATACACCCTAAGGAAAGACTAACAGATGGGTGGAAGTCGCTGGCCTCTGATGACATCATCTTTGATCCCAGGAACACCTATGCCTGAATCTACATTCCCTAGATCTATGCCTGGACTCCTCAGTTCACTGAAGAGTTCATGATTTACGTTTCTCTTAAAGCATTTTGGGTTGGGATTTCTGTCACTCATCATCAAAAGAGCCCTAAATAATCTAAGATACATAAAGGAAATAAGGTTGTTAAGACACATTGGGTAGGGTGCAGTGGCTAACGCCTGTAATCCCAGGACTTTGGGAGGCCAAGGCAGGCAGATTACTTGAGGTCAAGAGTTTGAGACCAGCCTGGCCAACATGGTGAAACCCCGTCTCTACTAAAAATACAAAAAAAAAAAAACTAGTTGGGCGTGGTGGTGCACCCCTGTAATCCCAGCTACTCGAGAGGCTGAGGCAGGCAAATGAATCCCTTGAACCCAGGAGGTGGAGACTGCAGTGAGCCAGATTGTGCCACTGCACTCTAGCCTGGGTGATGAAGTGAGACTTTGTCAAAAAAAAAAAAAAAAAAAAAAGACACATTGAATTGAATTTCAATTTCTTTTTTTTTTTACATCTGGGATTTGCAGGCCAGATAGGGACATTGACTTAACCAAAGGTAATTTAGAAAAGGCACTAAGATGCAAAATCTCCCTTGCAGTATAAGGCTCTTATCAAATACCTACTTTCCCTTCCATTTCACAGAAAGATCGATAGTTGTACAAGTCTTTTCTAGTTATTTCTGTGTTATCTCCAATGCACTGTTGAAGACTGCACATCTAGAAAATAATTGGAAATACCATATTTGAGGGTTTTTTTCAGTGCCCCTTTATAATCAGAAAGTTTTCTTTAAAACAAAACAAAAAATAGAATCCTGGGTGCAACTGCTCACACCTCTAATCCCAGCATTTTGGGAGGCTGAAGTGGGCAGATCTTTTAAGCCCAGGAGTTCAAGACCAGCTTGGGCAACATGGTGAAACCCCATATCTACTAAAAATACAAAAAAAAAAAAAAAATTAGCCAGGCGTGGTGGTGGGTACTTGTAGTCCCAGCTACTTGGGAGGCTGAGGCAGGAGGACTGATTGTTCCAGGGAGATGGAGGTTGAGTGAGCTGTGATCCCACCACTGTCTGGGTGGCAGAGTGAGACCCTGACTTAAAAAAATAAAAAGAAAAGAAAATTATTTCTTTCAACTGCTCAGAGCCCAATTCAGAGTGGTTACTTTTGGGTCCTATATTTTGAGTTGAAGAAACATTTGTAAAGGAAAAGCCCATTGTTTCTTACATCTTTGGCAAGAGCCAGGCATTTTCAGGCAGTTGGCTCAGTTATAAATGGAGTCAGTTCCTGGAGAACTCCAGGCCCATCTCTGGGACACCCTTCAACCTGGTTCTTTTGAAGTAGCTTCTAGCACAAGATTCAAGTCTCAGTAGCCTCCCAGTTTTTGGTGTCATGACTGAGTGCTGACAATGGGTACTTGAACTTTCAGTGTAATCTGGAAAATCTCATTAGTTATTTAACTCAGAATAACTCATTGGTAGATGTTCCAAGGACAGGAAACCTGACTGCACTTATCAGCGAGGCACAGCCACATTGTTGCAAACTGATAGAATGTTAGAGTTGGAAGGGCTGAGATAACTCATTAATATAGCCTTCTCATTTTCCAGAGGTAGAAACTCAGGTTTCAGAATAGCAAAGTGAGTTCCTTAAAGACACACAGTAAGTCAGGGGTGGAGCTAGGATGAGTTCGTCTTTTTGTCTAACAGTCTTTTTAGGGAAATGGAAAGGCTACCACTTCTTCATCCTTAGTGATATTGGTAAAAAGATCACCATTGAGTTCTGAAGATGCAGAAACACAGTTAACTATCACAACCTCTTGGTTTATTGGTTTGAGGATAGATCACCGCTGATCACAATGCTTTGAAGTAAGATTTCGCTATTAAAAATTGGAACAAATTTCCAACCCTCTATTCTTAAGTCTGTGTGAGCACCATTTGGTAGCCCCAGCAGCCCAACAAGATTCTCATTACCCAACCCCTAGGGGAGACTTTTGCCAGCCTACATAACTAGTCTGCTGTGATTCATCAGACTGGTATATAGCATGGCTAGTGCTTGAAGCTAGTGCTCACCCACACTAAAGAGGCCTGATTAGGATAGTCTCCGCTGCTGTTCCTGACTAAAATTCTCCATTCCCTCTTGCCGCTTGCCTTAAATGCCTGGGTTGCAAATTCTGGTCATACATCTCAAATGCTTTAACTATGGTTGTTCCTTTATTTGCCTAGTTACGTTTGAGATTGGTTAAAAACACATACATACAGTGAGTGGAGTTGCAGGTGATTATTTGAACAGGCAAATTCTATTTATTTAACACTAAAGTAACTTTGCCTAGCGATGCCCTTCTGGAGAACTGATTCTCAAATTACTGGGGCTCCAGTAGCCCTGAGTTCCAGGGAAACTAATAGACTGATGCCTGAGCCTCTTCTTTCCTCTCAACCCCTTCAATCACCTCTGACAATTGCTATGAGCATGGTTTTCACAACTTTAAGCAGCTCCTTCCAGATACTCTTTGCAGGAGTGTTGATAAGAAACCTAAACAAGGATGTTAGGGAGAAACACAGTTTAGAATGACTTTTGAAAGACTCTGCTAGGTGCCAAAGGTCTCAATCAAGGGAGGGAGGCTTCCTGGTCTAGTCACCACCCACGTCAACCTTGAAGATATGGCTTCAGACCTCCAGCCCCTTCAGCAAAAAATTGGTCTTTTCCCAGATCCCAACATTGGAGTTGGGCTCATTTCTGTCACATCTTTTCAGATAGAGCCCTACTGAGTAGTTCTATGAGGCTTATACTGGCAGAGAAAACCTCTCCTCTGCAATTGTGGGAGATAAAAAGGATCCAGAGGTTAGGCCCAGTTGTGAAGTCAGAATCAAATAAGTGAAAGACCCAACTAATACATGGATTATCACACCCAAAAGAAGCTAAAAATCAAGTGTGAATCTCCAAGATCAAGAACAGTGATCTTGGATGTCCAGTGTGGGCAGAATGGGCACACCAATTCCATGCCTGCAGAGAGCAGCTTTCAGCACATTCTTGTGGGCTGTGGATATTGTTTCTGTCCTTGTCACAATGTACCAGGTATAGAGGGGACAGTGAGTTCCCAGCTGGTGGGACCATCTGGGAAAGTCAAGAACTAGAACCTGGATAACTCCTTAAGAGATGTGATCAAGCAGAACCAGAGAAAAAAATCAATAGCAACTGACTCGAAGGGAAGCATTTGAGAGGGCAGGAAGAGATGGTGTGTGCATTAACATGGTGTTGGTGAGTCATGGCTATAGGAGAGTAAATTTGTTCTCCAAAATTTCCCATTTGCTCAATTCCAAGTCCCATTCATGGCCACGTGGCTACTGTGCAATTCCATCCCACTCTAGAGGAAACCGAGGCTTCCACCCCTCTCTGCTGGGTGCCCAACACCCCTCCTGAGCCAGCAAGCCCAGCTCTTCAGGGCTTGATTGCCCTGTGATTAAGGAGGTTTGTTGGGGCCTGACACACTGAGAAAGGTGTGGGGAGGAGGCAATAAATATTTAACGAGAATTTTGCTTCTGGGCCTTCCTCTTACAGGGGGATATGGAAATCAAAAGTCTTCATTGGAACCCCTGTTGTCGGAGGACAAAGAAATGTTCTCTCACTGCTGTGAAAATGAGCCGCTGGCTCCTCAGCAAGAGGCAGCTTGGAGAGGGGAAGTCTTTAATGAATCACACAGCAAAAAGCCCTTTCCTGGAAGGAATTATCCCCAGTGCTTTCTCTAATAACACTCCCAGGCCTCAGCCTGATGGATGTGGAGTTATGCCTTGGAGTGGAGGCTCTCGGGTTATGAGGTGGAGATTTATGCCACATTCCCCACCAGTGCTCCCCACCCCGTTCTGAGAACAGAGCCATCAAAGTGGGTCCTGCAGCTCGCTGGGCCACGCGAAGGGGCTGGTCGGGGCTTCAAATAATGTGATGAAGGACTAGAGGACAAAACTTTCTGAAACAAAGCCTTAGACATTGTGAGGAGCTGGATTTGTGGCTTTGGACAAGTCAATGTGACTCTGTCAGGCCTCTGAGCCCAAGCTAAGCCGTCATATCCCCTGTGACCTGCATGTACACATCCAGATGGCCGGTTCCTGCCTTAACTGATGACATTCCACCACAAAAGAAGTGAAAATGGCCCGTTCCTGCCTTAACTGATGACATTGTCTTGTGAAATTCCTTCTCCTGGCTCATCCTGGCTCAAAAGCTCCCCTACTGAGCACCTTGTGACCCCCACTCCTGCCTGCCAGAGAACAACCCCCTTTGACTGTAATTTTCCCTTTACCTACCCAAATCTTATAAAATGGCCCCACCCCTATCTCTCTTCACTCACTCTTTTTGGACTCAGCCCGCCTGCATCCAGGTGATTAAAAGCTTTATTGCTCACACAAAGCCTGTTTGGTGGTCTCTTCACATGGACGCGCATGAAACTTGATGCCCTGACTCGGATCAGGGGACCTCCCTTGGGAGATCAATCCCCTGTCCTCCTGCTCTTTGCTCCATGAAAAAGATCCACCAACGACCTGGGGTCCTCAGACCCACCAGCCCAAGAAACATCTCACCAATTTTAAATCAGGTAAGCGGCCTCTTCTGTCTTCTCCAACATCTCTCACTGTCCCTCAACAACTTTCTCCTTTCCACTCTTCAATCTCTCCCTTCTCTTAATTTCAATTCCTTTCATTTTCTGGTAGAGACAAAGGAGACACTTTTTATCTGTGGACCCAAACTCTGGCGCCGGTCACAGACTAGGGAAGGCAGCCTTCCCTTGGTGTTTAATTATTGCAGGGACACCTCTCTGATTATTCACCCAGGTTTCAGAGGTGTCAGACCACGCAGGGACGCCTGCCTTGGTCCTTCACCCTTAGCGGCAAGTCCCGCTTTTCTGGGGAAGGGGCAAATACCCCAACCCCTTCTGTGTCTCTACCCCTTCTCCACCTTTCTGGGGGGCAAGAAACCCCCAACCCCTTCTCTTTCACTCTTAGTGGCAAGTCCCCCTTTCCTAGAGGAGCAGCAAGTACCCCAACCTCGTATCTGTGCCCCAATCCCTTATTTCCACACCCCAACCTCATATCTCTGTGCCCCGATCCCTTATTTCCATGCCCCGACCTCTTATCTCTGTGCCCCAACCCCTTATATCCATGCCCCAACCCCTTTCCTGCTTTTCTGGAAGGTAAGAACCCCTGAACCCCTTCCCTCTGTGTCTCTACTCTCTCTTTTCTCTAGGCTTGCTTCCTTCACTATGGGCAACCTTCCACCCTCCATTCCTCCTTCTTCTCCCTTGGCCTGTGTTCTCAAAAACTTAAAACTTCTTCAACTCACATCTGACCTAAAACCTAAATGCCTTATTTTCTTCTGCAATGCCACTTGACCCCAATACAAACTCGACAGTAGCTCCAAGTAGCCAGAAAATGGCACTTTCAATTTTTCCATCCTGCAAGATCTAAATAATCCTTGTAGTAAAATGAGCAAATGGTCTGAGGTGCCTGACATCCAGGCATTCTTTTACACATCAGTCCCTCTCTAGTCTCTGTGCCTAGTGCAACTCATCCCAAATCTTCCTTCTTTCCCTCCTGCCTGTCCCCTCAGTCCCAACCCCAAGCATTGCTGAGTCTTTCTAATCTTCCTTTTCTACAGACCAATCTGACCTCTCCCCTCCTCCCCAGGCTGCTCCTCGCCAGGCCAAGCTAGGTCCCAATTCTTCCTCAGCCTCCGCTCCTCCACCCTATAATCTTTTTATCACCTCCCCTCCTCACACCGGGTCCGGCTTACAGTTTCATTCCGTGACTAGCCCTCCCCCACCTACCCAGCAATTTACTCTTAAAAAGGTGGCTAGAGCTAAAGGCATAGTCAAGGTTAATGCTCCTTTTTCTTTATCCCAAATCAGATAGCGTTTAGGCTTTTTTCATCAAATATAAAAATCCAGCCCAGTTCATGACTCGTTTGGCAGGAACCCTGAGACACTTTACAGCCCTAGACCCTAAAAGGTCAAAAGGCCGTCTTATTCTCAAAATATATTTTATTACCCAATCTGCTCCCAACATTAAATAAAACTCCAAAAATTAAATTCCAGCCCTCAAACCCCACAACAGGATTTAATTAACCTTGCCTTCAAGGTGTACAATAATAGAAAAAAGTTGTAATTCCTTGCCTCCACTGTGAGACAAACCCCAGCCACATCTCCAGCACAAAAGAACTTCCAAACGCCTGAAACGCAGCGGCCAGGCGTTCCTCCAGAACCTCCTCCCCCAGGAGCTTGCTACAAGTGCCAGAAATCTGGCCACCAGGCCAAGGAATGTCTGCAGCCCAGGATTCCTCCTAAGCCGTGTCCCATCTGTGCAGGACCCCACTGGAAATCGGACTGTTCAACTCACCTGGCAGCCACTCCCAGAGCCCCTGGAACTCTGGCCCAAGGCTCTCTGACTGACTCCTTCTCGGCTTAGCGGCTGAAGACTGACGCTGCCGGATCGCCTCAGAAGCCCCGTAGACCATCACAGACGCCCAGCTTCGGGTAACTCTCACAATGGAAGGTAAGTCCGCCCCCTTAGTCAATATGGAGGCTACCCACTCCACATTACCTTCTCTTCAAGGGCCTGTTTCCCTTGTCTCCATAACTGTTGTGGGTATTGACGGCCAGGCTTCTAAACCCCTGAAAACTCCCCCACTCTGGTGCCAACTTGGACAACACTCTTTTATGCACTCTTGTTTGGTTATCCCCACCTGCCCAGTTCCCTGATTAGGCCGAGATATTTTAACCAAATTATCTGCTTCCCTGACTATTCCTGGACTACAGCTGCATCTCATTGCCGCCCTTCTCCCCAACTCAAAGCCTCCTTCGCATCTTCCTCTCGTATCCCCCAACCTTAACTCACAAGTATGGGACATCTCTACTCCTTCCCTGGCAACCCATCACATGCCCGTTACCATCCCATTAAAACCTAATCACCCTTACCCTGCTCAATGCCAATATCCCATCCCACAGCACGCTTTAAAAGGATTAGAGCCGTTATCACTCACCTGCTACAGCATGGGCTTCTAAAACCTATAACTCTCCTTACAATTCCCCCATTTTACCTGTCCAAAAACTGGACAAGTCTTACAGATTAGTTCAGGATCTGGGCCTTATCAACCAAATTGTTTTGCCTATCCACCCTGTGGTGCCCAACCTGTACACTCTTTTGTCCTCAATACCTTCCTCCACAACTCACTATTCCGTTCTTGATCTTAAAGATGCTTTTTTCACTATTCCCCTGCACCCCTCATCCCAGCCTCTCTTTGCTTTCACTTAGACTGAACCTGACACCCATTAGTCTCAGCAAATTACCTGGGCTGTAACTGCTGCAAGGCTTCACAGACAGCCCCCATTACTTCAGTCAAGCCCAAATTTCATCCTCATCTGTTACCTATCTCAGCATAATTCTCATAAAAACACACGTGCTCTCCCTGCTGATCGTGTCCAGTTAATCTCCCAAACCTCAATCCCTTACAAAACAACAGCTCGTTTCCTTCCTAGGCATGGTTAGTGTGGTCAGAATTCTTACACAAGAGCCAGGACCGCAACCTGTAGCCTTTCTCTCCAAACAACTTGACCTTACTGTTTTAGCCTAGCCCTCATGTCTGCGTGCAGTGGCTACCACTGCTTTAATACTTTTAGAGGCCCTAAAAATCACAAACTATGCTCAACTCACTCTCTACAGCTCTCATAATTTCCAAAATCTATTTTCTTACTCACACCTGATGCATATACTTTCTGCTCCCTGGCTCCTTCAGCTGTACTCACTCTTTGTTAAGTCTCCACAATTACCATTGTTCCTGCACCAGACTTCAATCAGCCTCCCACAGTATTCCAGATACCACACCTGACCCTCATGACTGCATCTCTCTGATCCACCTGACGTTCACCCCGTTTCCCCACATTTCCTTCTTCCCTGTTTCTCACCCTGATCACACTTAGTTTATTGAGGGCAGTTCCACCAGGCCTAATCGCCACACACCAGCAAATGCAGGCTATGCTATAGTACAAGCCACTAGCCTGCCTCTTAGAACCTCTCATTTCCTTTCCATCGTGGAAATCTGTCCTCAAAGAAATAACTTCTCAGTGTTCCATCTGCTGTTCTACTACTCCTCGTGGATTATTCAGGCCCCCTCCCTTCCCTACACATCAAGCTCGAGGATTTGCCCCCAGCCAGAACTGGCAAATTAGCTTTACTCAACATGCCCCGAGTCAGAAAACTAAAATACCTCTTAGTCTAGGTAGACACTTTCACTGGATAGGTACAGGCCTTTCCTACAGGGTCTGAGAAGGCCACGCAGTCATTTCTTCCCTTCTGTCAGACATAATTCCTCAGTTTAGCCTTCCCACCTCTATACAGTCTGATAACAGACCAGCCTTTATTAGTCAAATCGGCCAAGCAGTTTTTCAGGCTCTTAGTATTCAGTGAAACCTTTATATCCCTTATGGTCCTCCGTCTTCAGGAAAAGTAGAACTGACTAAAGGTCTTTTAAAAACACACCTCACCAAGCTCAGCCACCAACTTAAAAAGGACTGGACAATACTTTTACCACTTTCCCTTCTCAGAAGTCAGACCTGTCCTCAGAATGCTACCAGGTACAGCCCATTTGAGCTCCTGTATAGACGCTCCTTTTTATTAGGCCCCAGTCTCATTCGACACCAGACCAACTTAGACTGTGCCCCAAAAAATCTTGTCATCCCTACTATCTTCTGTCTAGTCATACTCCTATTCACCATTCTCAATTACTCATACATGCCCTGCTCTTGTTTACACTGCTGGTTTACACTGTTTCTCCAAGCCATCACAGCTGATATCTCCTGGTGCTATCCCCAAACTGCCACTCTTAACTCTTGAAGTAAATAAATAATCTTTGCTGGCAGGACTATGCTGAATCTCCTCAGGCACTCTCTAATCAGATGTCCTGAGCCGTCCCAATTCTTAGACCTTTTATACCTGTTTTTCTCCTTCTGTTATTCCATTTAGTTTTTCAATTCATACAAAACCGTATCCAGGCCATCACCAATAATTCTACATGACAAATGTTTCTTCTAACAACCCCACAATATCACCCCTTACCACAAAATCTTCTTTTAGCTTATCTCTTCCACTCTAGGTTCCCACGCCACCCCTAATCCCACTTGAAGCAGCCCTGAGAAACATCACCCATTATGTCTCCATGCCATCCCCCAAAATTTTCGCCATCCCAACACTTTACCACTATTTCATTTTATTTTTCTTATTAATATAAGAAGACAGGAATGTCAGGCCTCTGAGCCCAAGCTAAGCTGTCATATCCCCTGTGACCTGCACGTACACATCCAGATGGCCAGTTCCTGCCTTAACTGATGACATTCCACCACAAAAGAAGTGAAAATGGCCTGTTCCTGCCTTAACTGATGACATTGTCTTGTGAAATTCCTTCTCCTGGCTTATCCTGGCTCAAAAGCTCCCCTACTGAGCACCTTGTGACCCCCACTCCTGCCTGCCAGAGAACAACCCCCCTTTGACTGTAATTTTCCTTTACCTACCCAAATCTTATAAAATGGCCCCACCCCTATCTCTCTTCGCTGACTCTCTTTTCGGACTCAGCCCGCCTGCACCCAAGTGATTAAAAGCTTTATTGCTCACACAAAGCCTGTTTGGTGGTCTCTTCACAGGGATGCTCATGAAAGACTCTCTATATCTTTAAATTTCCAAACCTGTAATACAGAGATAGTAATAATGGTACCAACCACATAGGATTGTTTTTGAGAATTTAATGAGACAATATTGTTAAAAACACTTGGAATGATGTACATATAATAATTACCCCATATGTGTTAGTTTCTTTCTTTTAATTACTGTTATTGTGCTGCTGGTGGTGGTGGTGGTTATTCTGGAGGAAGCAGGGACTTAGAACCAAAGTGTCAGGCAACAGCTCTCATGTGAAGAGATAGGAATGTGGTTGATCCAGGGAAAATTCCATGTCTTCTTAGCAATAAGAACTGACCTAGGTTGATTGCTCACCATGCTCAAAGGATGTGTTATTCATTATCTCACTTACCCTCAATGTACTCATCAACATCATCATCATCAGTATCACTACCATCATTGTCATCACCATCATCATCATCATTATCAGAGATAGAAATAAAATCCAGGTATGATGGACTTCAAAGCCTGTATTTATTCTTTCTCCCACAGTCATCTCTCTGGCCCTCCTCAATCCTTTCATTTATTGCAACATTGGAATGCCAGGGAGTTATGATTTTAGCCTCTTAGGCTGTTCTGCCCCCCTACTATGCCCATGCTAAATTCCCTCAGCTGCCACTACTGATGACATTGACCTGAAACCTCAATTCTGCTCTCCCCCGAGATAATCCTGACCAACATTTTGTCTGTCACAGCCACAGAGTACGTGTCTTATTGCCATAGGCTCCAGCCTTCCAAGGCTTTGGGAAAACTCGGCATCAAATTCACTCTCATTCTTCCCCTTGCTCCTCAGAGCTGACACCATTTCTGGTCTTCTGCCTCAGTTTTCCTCTTTAGCATTTCTATTTCTATTTACACCTCTACGAAATCTTATTCTCTTACTGACAGCCTAGGTATCTGGACCTGAATATCAAAGCCAACTTCCTCCCTGGGGTCTGATTCCCAATTGTCTGAAATTATGGCACTATTACCTGCCTGGCCACTTGCTACAGACCCTGCACTGGAGCCCCCTGCATGGCAGAATGACCTGATAAAGCCTGAGAAAACCATGCATCACGGGTCACTATGAATGAGGTTGCTTAGAATAGTAATGATGATTACTCTCCTCTCCACTGCTTCAGACATTAAACCCAATCCAACTCTAAATAAAGCAATGGAGGACTTCACTTACTTCCTCTCCACTTTATTCAGATGCAGATGAAGACAAGGTCATGTTTACAAGCAGAGAATGAACTCCTGTTGGGAACCTTATTTTCCTCCATCATGTCCTTTTCTGACTTCCTTTCTCCTGTTTCAAGGGGTCTCCTTGTGTTCTGTGTTCATGTTCTCTCACCCATCTGATTTTCCAAGATTTCCCTACACCTGGCTGCCTTATCTTCCTCACGTCAAGGGGAATAACCAACTGCTCTGGACTGAAGCATCCTGCTTGGCCCCTACTCAATTCCTTCATGCTGTGTCTTTGCTACTTCCCACGACCTCATCTCTCCAATTCTGGGATGTCCTTTGCTCTCCTTCCATGTTCAAATGTTGATTTGATATGGGAAGGTAAATGTGGTGAGTGTCCTCAAGTTTCTAGTCTCTTTTTCCTCCCTCCAGACAGCTCTGAGTAGTGTGTGTTGGATTGACCTGTTTGAAGATGGGCTATTGATGGACTCATCATTGTGTGTGTAGCACCAAGGACAATGTTCATCACATACAGGAGTCCTGGCTCCCCGCTCTTTCCTGGGCCCATCAACCTCTTGGGGAAGGGTGGGGCTGACCTGATGACTCATTCCTAAAAGGATTGAGATTATAAAAAATTGTGTCCCCTTTGTTGCTATCTGACTATTCGCAGGTGATCTTCAACATTAGAAGCTCTAATAGGTTCTTCCCTGGTGATGGCCTTTCCCCAGTCTGGACAACACTGCAAGAGTAAAACTTTGCTGTAAATAAATGAATCAACAAACAAATGAATAGCAAGTGAACACATGCGTACAGCAAATGTTGAAACAGCCCTTTCAACTTCAAAGGTACCCCTGAAGGTCATCTTCAGGGAGGAGTAACAGAATGAGGGGTTCACAAATGAACAGATGGGAGATTTTGAGGAAATAGATGCAAGGCCAGAAAGGTCACAGTTAAAGGTTCAAAGCCTCTTGGCTGCTGGTGGTATTCAGGGTGCCTGAAATTAAACTCCCTTGCCAAGGATGCTGCAAGGCAACAGGGTGCATATCTGAACCTCCCTCCATTTTTCCCCCAACACTTGATTCCAATATTCTGAAGGGAGAGCTGAGCCTAGTCCAGGTGAGCCAGGACTCTGTATTATACTCACCATTCTTTCCACTACAACAGCTGACTGATTGCTCTGTGTTGAAGGGGTTTATGATGACCCTGTTAATTGATGCACAAAACAATCCTTCAAAAGGTAAACTGATCCCACTGCTCCCTGAGGCAGCAGGAAACCTTAATCTTTGCAGCCTGCCTTCTGTTGCTTATTCCATACCTGAGATAATAATGCTTCCCCAGTAAACACCAGCGAGGAAACAGTTAAGCATTGTGTGGTGTATTTCACTCCAGGAGGGCAGTTCAGTGTGTGATTGAACATTCCATCATCATTTGCCATCTTCAAATTGCCCATAAGAAACCCCAACATCTAGATGCAGTGTTAGAACAAAGAGAGCTGGTTACTTTGCATTGTAGGCAGTAGGCAGAAAAATTTGAGCAAAGGCATTAGGACAAATGCAATGATCAGAAAGATGATAGAGATATTTTTTCATAGATTGCTTTTGTTGGTGATTTTTCTTTTTAATGTAGAAAGGCCATATTTTGTGAAGGGGTTCAAGGGGGTTTGGGCAAGAGCAAAAAGTCAAGCAATGTTGTTTTGAATCGCAATTTCCTTTGACAAATACAGTATTCCACCCTAGAACCTTCTCGTATGTATGTGAAAATGTGTAATACATACATATACCAAGAAATGATCTTTCCTCTTCTGAGGAAGCTGCATTCAAATCTTATGTTTAGGGGAGATGTAAAGAATTTCCATTTTTTTGTTTTTTTTTATGCACATGCATGATCCATTGCTATGGATTTTAAAGCCATTAGCTCATTTAATCCTAGCAAATAATTACCAAAATAAATATTATAATGCTCATTTTATAAATGAGAAAACTGAGGCTCAGAATCTAAAATTGCTCACATTGGTTCATAGGGTCAGTTCATTTTGGAACTGGGCTTCTAGACAAGGCTGATTTAACTTAAAGGCTTGATGAGGCAGAATAAGAGAGTGGCCAAGGGTACAGGATGCCTGACCAGGCTGAATCTTGCTACTACTATGTACCAGCTCATTGATGTTAGGGCATTTATACAACCTCTCCGAGGTTTTAGTTCTCTTATCTGTAAAACCAAGCAACTACTTAATGAGGTATTGCATGCAGTGCACTAAATGAATGGCCCGGCATAGGGTAAATGCTTCCTAACTGGTAGTTACCATTGTTCCCATCACACTATCAAGATGTCTGGTTTGCTGGAAGAACCCTGTTCTCAATGGATCCTTATTAGAGAGTAATACAATAGATGCCCAGGTAGGAGGCTATGTCAGTTTTCCCTGAGAGACAGGATAGGGCTAAGGTGGTAAGAAAGGAGAGAAATAAATGGCATCCAAGGAAACTCAAATGGGAAATGGATACGGTTCATGGCCTTCTGCATTGGGCAGTGTATGAGAAAGGGAAGAGTCAAGAATGACTCCAAGGTTGCTGGCTGGATCAAGCCATTGGCTGATTCACCATTAAGCAACATGGCAAAAACAGCTGGAGGAGGAAGTAATGATGACATGTCTATAGGGACCTATTATCTAGAAGGGCATATATCCAAGATCCATTATTTTGTGGAAATATTAATCAATAACTCTAGCCCTAACTGAATATATTTTATTATAAATAGAGAACAATTAGAATCTGGCATCCAGAAAGAGCATAGATTGCTTTCGTAATTAGACACTAAGGAGAAAACACTTGTGGCTCAAAGAGTTTACTTCTCTACCCTGTCTTTATTCCCGGGCTCATGTTTCTTATTTAATACGAACCAAAATTCACCATAAAGTTCTTAGGTGCCAGCTTGCAAAAGCCCCCATGTAATTAAATTAGATTTGCTTTTGCCCTGCAAATTAAAGTCAGAACAAGGTCAGGGTGTGATGCGAGCCTGAGCAGAGCAGCCTGCTAATGAAAGCAACAACTGACTGTGTCACTGCCTCCTTCGTGTAGTGGTGAACGTGAACCAAAGTCCTTTTTTACAATTTGAAAGTTAAAAATGAGGCCAAAGTCTGAGCAGGCCAAAGGAATAGATGACCAAGCAAGGGGCCATTTTTTCTTTTTTTTTTCAAATCATGAGTTTCCCAAGTGAGGGTTTTAATAAGAGCCCCTGTTTTTGGCCATTGTTCCATGAAGGCATTTGATTTGCATCCTTAGGGCAAATGTGCTGGACTTTGAAATTCTTTGTTTTCTTTGAGCAGCAAAAATATTACAAAAGTCAGCACACTGAGGACCACTGAGCTTCAGAGCAGTACAGTTCTGCTGAAGGGTGGCAAGCTATCAGACAAGGAGGCACCAGTCACGTGCCAAGAAAGACAACAGGTGCTGGGATCAGAGATTCATTTATTCAGCACCTATGTATTGAGCCTTTACAACTGCCAAACATTGTTATTGGTGCTGGGGACACAGCTACCTGCTCTTATGGAACTCACATTCCTTGGGGGGAAACATACTAGTCACGAAAATGCACCTTTGCCTTCCTTGAGCTCAAATCTTTGAGAGATGTTTGTGATTTCTGGCAAAAGCAATGACAGACAACAACCATTTTGATTGAGAACACAGGCTTTGGAATTACAAAGCCATGCTGTGAGTTTTTGATCTGTCATTTATTTGTTACGTGGTCTTGGGCTATTTACCTCAATTATCTGAGTTTCAGAGCTTTCATCTATGAAATGGGTATCTTAACGCTCATCACAAAAGATTATGAGATGCCCATGAGATGACATAGAAAAAAAGAAAGAAAAAAGACTACACCTCAGAGAGGGACAGAGAAACAGAGTCAGTAATGGAGAAACACAATTACAGAGTCACAAACACAGAGACTGAGGTATAGACAAGAAGGCTGAGCAAGAGACAAAGAAGGAAAGGTACCCAGAGAAAGAGACACAGGAAGCTGCAACGAGGAACAGGCAGCTACCGGGAAATACAAACTGAATGACACCAGACACAGAGGAGACCCCAGATGACCCCACAGTCACTGCAGAAACCAGTGCTGACAAGAAGTCTTTTGGGTCAAAAGGAGACTGAGGTTCAAAAGGTTCAAAAGGATAAGTAACTAGCCAGAGGCCACAGGGCTAATAATAATGACATCTCTAATATATGCAATAGTAATAATAATATGCAATAGTAATAATACTGCATATATTAGATATGCAATAGATTGCATATATTGCAATAGTATCTAATACTGCAATATTGCATACATGTGTGGCATATTACTATTGCATATGTTAGAGATGTCATTGTTAACACCATGGCCTCCAGCTAATTACTTAGCCTTTTTGAACCAGTCTCCTTCTCTGTGAAATGGGGACAATAATACCTCTGCCAATATTGCAGGAAAGATTAAATTTGATACTTTCTGCAAAGTGCCTGGCACAGGACTAAAATTTAATAAGTGGTAAATATGTATTGTATGTATTAAAGAAAACACAAAATTATGTGAGCTAAATGCTCCCAAGTCAGTGTTACTTTCCCCTTCTAGGGACTGCAGAGAGTTTAGGAGGGGATGGTTTTTTATTTTTTTAACTGATAACTGGAGAGACAGAGGAGGGGATTTTTAAAAATCTTCACACTGGAACGTTCTTTTGAAAATCACCTCCTAGGGTGTTGTTAAAGACATATTTTGATGAGGACATAAACAATTCACAGGGCAAAAAATTGCATTTCCCTTGCGGTAAGTGTTATCCAAAAATCTAATGGGAAAAGAATTGCTACAGACATTCAAAACACATCCACTCAGAGTAGCGAGTTGTAATAATAAAAGGAAAAAAAATCATCTGAGGTAGAAAATGGCTGGAGTTTTTAGATCCTGGAAAGGGCCATTTTTTGACACATATACCTGTTTCTCAGAAAAGCAATATCAAGTAACTCCCACTTCCATTTCCAAGAAAGCAAAAGAGGCCCTTTTAGCAGATACCATTTATGAGTTGGAGTTTTTTCATTAAAGGAATCCTGTTATTGCAAACCCACATGGGCCATTACCAGCCAGAGCAGAAGCCGGCACCAACTCAGGGTCTCAGCAGCTGCACACCCCAAAAACAGGCTGTCAGCACTGGTTTCTCCAGTTGCTGTGGGGTCTTCTGAGGTCTTTCTCTCTGGTGTCTCTCGGTGTGTATCTCTCTCCCTGTAGCTGCCTGTTCCTCCTTGCAGCTTCCTCTGTCTATCTGGGTGTCTTTGCTTCATTGTCGCTTGCGCAGGCTTCCTGTCTGTACCTCAGTCTCTGTTTGTACCTCTGTAATTGTGTTTCTCTGTTGCTGACTGTTTCTCAATCTCTCTCTAGGCTGTAGTCTTTCTTCTTTCTTTTTTCTCCTGTTCTCTTTCCTCTTTGCTTTTCTTCGCCTCTTTTCTCTACATTTCCTTTTTTTTCTCCTGTTCTCTTTCCTCTTTGCTTTTCTCCACTTCTTTTCTCTACATTTCCCTCTCTGACTCTCAGCTTTTCTCCTCTTCTTTAACTGAATTTTTCAGGAATGTTTTCCCATCTATCTGTTTCCTTTCTCTTTTTGTCTGTCTCTCCTTTAATGTCTTACTTTCTCTGACTTCATCGTTTTGTCTGGCTATTTTTGTCTGTGTTTCAGACTAATTTCTATTTTTCAATCTTTTCCTCTATCCCACTCTTTCCCTTGCACACCGTAATTTTTCTTTCTGTCACTGCACCTCTTTTCTCTGTGGTTCCTCATGTTTCTAACAATTCTGCCATGTCTCGTTGTCTCTCTGCTCTCAAAACTCACACACTCACTCTCTCTCCCTTCCTGCATCCTAATCTGGTAGACCACTCTGCAGGGAGCAGGCTATAGATTTAAAGGGACTCCATAACACCATTGGGTGTTGTTAGGTTTATGGCGCCTCTGCAAAATCACAGACACATAATTCATTCCAGCAGCAACTTCTTTCTGGTTGAGTCAGCATTGCGCTCAGCACCCAGACATCTACACCATAGTCACCCCCGACACCACCACCAGATTTCCAAGACCCCAGACCCAGCATCCCGAAGGGTCTCTGATTCTGCACTGGAGCAGTTCCTTCTCCCAGGCCCCACTCCTGAATGAAGCCCAGCTCAGAGGGCTTTAGGACAGCCTAGACTTAGTCAACTTAAATTCAGGTTGAAATAGACAAAAAGTAGAAATAAAAATAAGATTTTATTTTAAAAAGTGCTGGGGGGTGCAGATAGTGATGGGGAGGATCTACTCCAAGAAGGTGAGTTGCCTTGAGGGATTGCAATCCCTGGGAGAGGGCACTTGGAGAACTGCAGCCACGGTGTCAGGATAACCTGGGTGGGGTCCAGTCTCCCCACCTCGTTTGCTTTGCGACTCCACATTTGTCAATCTGTGTGACACTTTCCCAGGCAACTGACACTGATGGTGATGTCAGTGGGATTTGATTTTAGAAGGAGTGGGTGGAAAACTTTTCTCCTCCTCCTCCATGAATTATTAAGCCTGGGTAATTCTCATAGTCAATTCTGAGTGTAAGCCTGATTGGTTGGAAAATAAATTTCAGATTCAATTATTATTATTCAGATTATTGAGCAGAACTTGGTGTCAGGAGGGGTGCTAGGGACTGGCAGATATATCTTATGTAGGGTCATTCTCCCCCCGAGACTGGCAGGCCAGCTAGCATCCTCCAGCATTTCCCTAGCAGGCTCTGTTTCTCTCTTCAAGTTTCAGTTTCAATATTGCCACTCATGCAGGGAGATCTTAGCAGAATAGATTGTCTTCTCCCTTAATCTGAATCATAGCAATCTGCTTATTATCATTTGAGTACTTCACTAATTTATAACTCTAGATTTATACGTTTGTTTACTTATTTATGGCTCATCTCTCCTGGCTAGACTTTAAGCTTCTTGCGGGAAGAAGCCATGTCCATTTCATGCTCCATTATATACCCAGTGCCTAGGGTAGTGACGGGGAAACTAAGTCATGAGAAGTTGAATTAATCCACCTTGAAAGTGGAAGCACTAGGATTTGGACACACATCAGTCTGTCTCCAATATCCAAACTCTATTCTCTATCCAAATATTGATAATTGTCATCTAGGATCCATATCAGGAACATATGAGGTATTTATGCCAATGGCTTGGGACACTATGAAGCTTTGAAAAAATGTTATTCTCTGTAAATCAAGAGGGTTAACGCAGACTATCTTTCAACATCTATGATTCTTTGAAACAGGAAAAAGTATTTTGAATCTCAAGCAAAAGTGGGCACAGAGGACTGATTCTTGTCTGTATGGAGGTGAAAGAGGGCCAATTAAATATGTTTACCCTAGAGACAGATGAGAGTTAAGACTCTGCTCTGGCTCTACAGATGCTCACAAAGCCCTGTCCCACTCAGTGAGCTCAGAGGAGCCTTGAACTCTCTGAAACTGCTGAAGGATTTCCTGTGGCCCAGGAACTCGCTACATGCCAGGCCCTGCAGCCAGATGACAGAGGTCCTCACGATCCTTGAGAATGTGGCATCTATGCTCCCATTTTAATTTTGTGGCATTAGACATAATAAAATAGGTGTGTGTCCCAATCCCATACTAGATGTGTGTCCAAATCCCATCTGGTACTAGAATCATGGAAAATTCCTTTGGCTTCCATCCTCAATAGGTTACCATTATTTGACTGCAGGAGTTTAACAGACACAGCAACTGCCCCCAGGTTTTTACCCAATTCTCTTTAACATCCAATGGGCTCCAGGTATCTGTCTTTATCTCCTTTTCTGGATGTCTCAAGAGATTCTCCCTGCTTCTACATTTTCGTTATTGGGGCTGGAATTGTCTGAGTAAGCATACTGTCTGGTTACTGAAGGACAACTTCAAACCTCTTGTTTCAAACTGTCAGAAGCAAAACTAAAAACGACTGTATTCCTTATGCATTATACCTAATAATAACATATTAGCCATAGTTACATTAGATATAATATGGTATTTTAAGGATCTGTAGCATTATAAATGCTAATATTTATTGTGCTAAATAATTTGAGGTAGTTCCTAAGGCTCCCAACATCCCCATGTTTATATGTGTATAGTTGTTGATATATGGTGGTTGTTTTTGTTAATCCCATTTTAGAAATAAGAAATTGGAGGCTTATGGAGATATAATGACTCACCCAAGGCTATATGGCTAGTAAGAAACAGAGCTGGAACTTAAGCCTTAGCTGACACTAAGAAGAGCCTGTTTTATACCTACCTCCAGTAAGGACAGGACCTATCCAAAGTAGGTTAAAATATATATCTTTTTATTGACTATATGCTAGACTAGTACTGAGGTCAGCCTGGTCCACTCCACATGAGTTATCTGTTTCAACCCTTACAAGAAGGATAGAGATTGCCCATACCTTATAGACAATGAAAATGAGGTTCTTCCTGGAGTGCTAAGACTGCATTTTCCTCTAGAGGTCAGATCACCATGGGTCTTGCAGCTGTGTGGTCTGGGTCAACTAGGGAGCAACTTGCCTCCCCTTTGATGTCCTCTCTAGTTGACAGTAGGGCTCCATCTGTGCAACTGATGAAGACTTCGACTTGCGCATGCTGAGTGGCATGGCTTTGGGCTATCCCTTTCTCTTCTCTGCTTGAGGGCAGGTCACGTGTGTACACTTCCCTTCTGCTCCACCTAACATTTCTCATCGTTTCTCCGAACTCTCCAGTTGGGCACACTGTTGTTCTACGTGTGCCCAGTACTGAGAGTGTCTTTACACATATTGTTGCACCTAAACATTGCAAAAATCCTGCAAGGCAAATGTTACTGGGAAACTTTATATATTTGGGAACTGAGGCTCAGAAAAAAGTGAATTGTTCAAGTTCACACAGTTTGTGCCAAATGCAACCTGCTTCAAATCTGGACATGCTGACACCTGAGACTTTTCTTTCCAAGGCCTCTGTTGGGCATCTCTTTCTCTCCTGCCCCTGCTGCCTTGTAGGAATAACACACAAATTGGCCCTGCAAAATCCTAATGGGTTTGTTTCAGTCATTTAGTAAGGTAAGCAGATCTCTGAAGGCTTGCCTTCAAGAGTGAGTCTTGCCACTACTGGAATGTGAGATTTTGATGAAGGTTGGTTTCCTCGGGTTCAGATTCTATTGGACATGTAATTTAATAGCTACTACATATTAGGAAAAAAGTCCCCATTTAATCATTACAACACTTCTGTGAAATAGAAATCGCTACTCTTATTTTATAAATCCAATCGAATAAAAATAACTGGGGCATATTTATCTGAGTAAGGACACCTCCTTCTCATCACTGCTATTTCCATTTATGAGACAGTATACAGTGATGTGTTTTACACATGGAAAGGTCAGTGCAGATATTGCTGTTATATAGAACTTGTTGTCGAAAGAGTAGACGTTGTGAACTTGATTTGGGTTTTTGGTGTCTTAATTAGAATTTAACAACTGTGGTATTCTTTGAAGCATCATTATGCTGAGACACAAGTTGGAACTGTGTGTTCAAGCCCCGAGCATGTCGATGTGTGTAGGCATAGGTTCTAGAAAAGTCATTCCAAGGGACAGGGCATGGACTTCGGTCACCTCTGAGCTAAGCCAGTTGTCCTCTTCAACAACAAGGCAGAGACAGCAGGGGTCTGAGCTGGGACCTCGTCCCCTTCTACCCAGCTCCAGCTTGGGCAGGAATCAAAGCTGCAGTTTCTGAAGCTCTCCAGAAACCTCTTGGCTCTCACTTATGCACAGGAAACCAATGAGCCTTCCTGGTGTGTTTTTCTAGCAGATTTCCAAGCCTGGCTATTGGTTTTCTGTCACTTCTTTCAGGCCTGATTAACACCGCATAAAATTGAGGGGTTTTCAGCTATTCTTCAAAGCAGAGGAATCAGTTTGCTTCACTCTCATTCTGAAATAAACAATTGCATTGCCTCCATATGAATGGAGGCTGAGGAGGCAAGGTGATGGGATCAATACGCAGAAGGAGTGCAGGAGCTGAAACAGCAGTGATGGAGGTGGTGCATTACTCAGGCTAAGTCCTCGAATCAAGAGAAGCTCAGAGGGCCAATGATTGGTTTCTCTGCCTGCCAGTATGAGGAAAAGTGGAGACCCAGGCCCTGGTGGAGGGTGATCGTGGTAAGGGTGTGGTTGACATCTACTGGTCATTTACTACATGCTGTGCTGAGTGTTCAACTTGATTATCTCTTAATCCTCATGAAAACCTTATTTAATAGGTACTATTATTGTTCCACTTCACAGATGATAGAAATTGAGGCTCAGAGGGGTGAGTGAGTGGCCAGGGGCAGCACAGCTGGTGAATTAGGGAGCCATATTACATCCTAAACAATCTGAAGCCAGAGCTCCTCCCCTGACCAACACACTCGAAAGCATTCAGAGCTGACGCAAGAAAAGCTTCCTAATTGGGACTATAATCTCAGGCTATCATTCTCAGAGATAGATGGAGGAAATCTCAGAGACCCAATAAAAGTGGCTTCCTCGGGGGCCAAGAAGGAGTCTCTCTTGCTGATGAAAGTCTAAATTCAGAAGTTCCCGCAGGGGTTAGCATGGAAGAGAAGAAACAGCACAGAAAGATAGAGAACTCAATTTGAATGCCTGCTCCATTAACTGCCTTGGGACTGGTGAGCCAATAATTTGATCTCTCAGAGGCCAAATTTCCTGACCCATGAAATGAGGATGGTGTTACCTATCTTTTAACAAAGTGCCTGGCCCTTGATAGGTGATTAATATCTGTTGGCTACCTTCTTTCTTTCTGGGGACCTAGGGGTCTCTGAATATGCCTATGTGTCTATCCTCCACTTTTCACTTTTTGAAAAGCTTGGCAGAAGTCATCACTTAGGCAAATACCTGTGAGAGAACACACTCAAAGTTGAGTTTCTTTGCTTTGGGTTGGAATTGTATCAGTGATGATATCCTTCTGCAAAGAAACTCTACATAGCAGATAGAAAGGCCAATAATTAAATACTTTGGTGGGAAAATACATTTATGTTGTGAGAAAAGTATTTCAACATCAAAGTTATAGGGTATACAGTTGAAAAAACAATCCTGTTGAAAAGTTGTGTGAACTACTGCACAGATGGTTTCTTTTCATTCATAATGGATTAATATCCTTCTGTTCTTCCCATTTCCCCCAGGGCTCCCATCTCTTCTACCCTTCTGGAGAACATCCAGGTTAGACACACAATGGCTACATGACCTCCTTCTTAAACTGGTGTAGCATCCTTCCCCCTTAGAACAGACAACTAAGAAAGCCCACCTGTTAAGTAAATAACTGGAAACCTTATCATTTCTGTGATTTAAACATTGGTAAATTGACCAGGGAGACTAAATTATCAAAATGGTGAGATGAGAACACGTGAAATAAAATCTGCCTATTGATTGATTCATCTTTTGTGGAGGCTGGCAAGGCAAGGTCTCCACACATCAAAGTTGCCCCTCACTGTAATGCCTACATCTACAGAGGTGGTTCTTAGCACTGATGGCACATTAGGATCACCTGGGTGGCTTTGAAAAATCCCAATCCCAGATCAAACAAAGCATATTCTCTAGGAGTGGGACTCAGGCATCAGATTTTTTGATTATTTGTTTGTTAACTCTCCAGGTGACACCAATGTGCAGCCAAAGTTGAGAACCTCTGTTTTGTGAATAAAGGACTAAAATACTTTAGAGGAAGAATGTTTGTCCTAAAGCCCACCACTCACCTGTTCCCATGGCTCTACAATTAAAATATCTGCCAACATCAACTCCCCTAAGAACCTGATTGAATTTCCTGTGGCTTCATCTCTGAGGCCCTGAGCATTTTAGGCTGCGAGCTGGCAGGCCATTGATGTGTGTGCTCACTGACGGCAATTCAACAGCTTCTGTTGGCATATTTGAGCTCAAAAAGCTGAAAGATAAAGACTTCACATTAAGCTAAGGGGTCTTGCTCCCTCTCCTCCAGTCTCCCCAGACTGATAAATAATGGATAATGAAGAACAGTACTATTACATGCATAAAGCACTTGGCATTCACCTCCAACACAGCACTTCCCATCAGAATCTGAGGTTCAGTCCAGCATAAAATCTGTTTGGTGGTAAGGACCGATCCTTTTGGGGGACTCCTTGATGCTACCTAGTTATTTAATGAAAAAAAGAAAAAAATTCAACTCTAGAATCAATCTTAGTGTCAGTTTCCCAAAGGCTAAAGGGCTGGGTTAGCGTGGTTGAAGTTTCTTTCTCTTTTTGAGCATTGCATCCCTGCATCTACCTATCTTTGATGAGCAGAACAGCAAAGCTCCTCAGAGACGCCCATCTGAAACTGAGCTCCTTAGAAATCTTCTATTGTGTTTTTCTCTTTATAACATCACAATCACCAAAGCTTATATTGTATTTATTTAGTGTGGTTTTCTTTGTCTCCTCTGCCAGAGTTTACACTTTGCATCAAAGACACCATGTCCATTTTGCAGCCCCTGTGCCTAATGTATTACCTGACACCTAGAAAGTTCTCAAGAAATATTGGTTGAATGGACGTTGAAAGTGCAGCCTGTAACTTCTGCTTGACACAGACTTTCAGGACATGTTTTTGGTTTATTAGTTACAACATTTTTATAACTTTGGGGGAAATTCAGATCTTTCCAAAGGTGAAGAGGTGGCGTGGAGGTTGGAGGCAGTATTTGCTCTGCATTAGAAATGCAAACTGGGGAATAGCCTGGGCATGTGGCAGTGCAGCCTTGGAGATGTCATATCCTCAGTTTTGTGGACAAAAGGGGGATTCCATCCTGACCCGTCTGGGCACATTGATGTTTTACTTAGTGTGCCAGAGAAGACAGACCCATCGTTGAGTCTGGCATGTAGTGTGCATTCTTTATGTGGTGGCATAATCAATGTGGAAGAACTGAAAGTTCAAATGCAAAAACTTCAAGTGCAGTGTGGACTTTTAGGTCAATTATTAACCTATGAATGTCTTATTTTCCTCATTTGTAAAGTACCCATGTTTACTCAGACAGTTTATTAGGACTCTTATAAATATAGTGTTTCACAAAGATTTTCACAAAGAACTAATATCTCCAAATACCTTGAAGATAAGGTGTTTTATTTTTAAATAAATTGAGAAACAGTACACTCTATGCATACTTCTTGATATAGTCAAGATTCAGCAACAAATATTTATTGGGCACCTACCATGTGCCACATACTGAATACATGAGTGAACAGAATAGACAGAAACACCTGCCCTCATGAAGCTTACATGTTAAGATGGACAAAAAAACAAAATAAATAAAATCATACATAGTGTGCAGGATGATGTCAAGTGCTAAGAGAAAAAAATATAGCAAGAAAAGGGATTGGAGAGGGTGGGGGTGAAGGAAATGGAATGTTTCTTCTCTCATCATTTCTATAGAATCCCAGGGAAGGCTCTGATTGGCCTATATGATTCATATGCCTGGCCGTTGGACCAATTACTGTTGAAGAAATTATATGGACTCTGTGATTGACCAGGTGTGGTCATGTGCTCACTCCTAGGATCGGGAGACAGGACTGGCATCCAGAAGAAGAAAGACAAAATTTACAGTAAAGATGTCAACTGCTATTACAGGGCACTGGACTCCTCCTGGAAGACCAAAAACAGAAAGAAAGAAAAAGAGAGAGAGAGAGAGAAAGAAAGAAGAAAGAAAGAAAGAAAGAAAGAAAGAAAGAAAGAAAGAAAGAAAGAAAGAAAGAAAGAAAGAAAAGAAAGAAAGAAAGAGAAAGAAAAGAAAGAAAGAAAGAAAGAAAGAAAGAAAGAAGAAAGAAAGAAAGAAAGAAAGAATCCAAAAAGAAAATAACTATTGGGTACTAGGATTAGTACTTGGGTAGCAAAATTATTTGTACATCAAACCCCCATGACATGAGTTTACCTATATAACAAACCTTCATAGGTACCCCTGAGCATAAAAGTTAAAAAAAAAAATCCTGCAGTAAATAAATGTGTATAACTTTGCTTACCCTAGTAGTTCCCCAATGCATTTGGCCACATATTTTTCTTTGTGTAATACCTTCTTAACACTAATCAGGGCACATTTTGATAAACACCTTGCTATATGTTCATATAATTTCATCAATGCTCCATCTATATTTAATTGAGTCTTGTTACTAGTAAATCCGTTTGGGTAAATTTTTAAATTTTTAAAGGGTTTTCTAGATTTGAAGAAATTTATCCCTCCCCTTTTTTTTCCCTTTAATTAAAAATATGTCTTGGCACAAGTAAGTGTCTTTCCTCAAATGTAATGAGAAGTTGAAAGGAATTGGCTTCTAAAGCAGAGTGGCCCCCATGGTATGGCAAAGGCTCGTCAGAGGATAAAGACATGAATCAGTCACTGGAAGACCTGGTTGTGATGCAAGAACAAACTTTCCAAACCACCAGGTGTCCCAGTCAAATTAGTCTAGTTTAATAAGAAACTTTAATAATGTTTTATAGACATGTTTGCAAAATCACAACCCTGTAAAATGTCATGTCGTATTCCTTGTAACTTTGGAAAATGTCATGAAGTAAGCTATACCAGTAGGGTTCTTAATGCTTCCAATAAAAGCCTCTCATGGAGAGGGAAGCAGTTATTTACAATGGCTGTTGAGCCACAAGTCACAAAACATAAAGCAGCCAGTTGAACGACAGAAGTGGAAGACCCCAAACCATTCACAGCAGCTTTCAGTGTTCCTGGGTAGAGTCCAGAACTGACCTCATTACTAAGTCACTGTTGTACCCTAGCAAGTTATTTCACCCTCTGAGGAATCTGGATTCTCTCTCAGTGGATGCTGGGATAATAATAATGAACTCCTGAGGTTTAGGAAAAAAGGTCAGTGATTTTGACAACTAAGACGCTTTATAGCATTCTTTATCTTCTGCAAAGTTTTTTTTTTTTAATGACTCTGGTTTTCTTTTATGTTAAAATTCAATGCATAGCCACTTAAAAATAATAAAGTACATGAAGAAAATACTCATAATTCCTCAGCTTGGAAATAACCACTACTAAACTTTTGGGGAAACATTAACTTTTATGTGGCCCTTTTGTGTTCTGTTCATGTAAAAATGCAAATAAGTATCTGGTGTGTATTGTGTGCTGGGATATATGCAGTTCTTCATATGAATTTATCTTATAAACATTCCCCCACAGCATCAGAAAGTCTTCATATGTAAAATTATAATGGCTATCTAACATTTCATCTATTAAATGCCCTGTAATTTATTAATTGTTCTACTATATTTGGAGATATATATTGCAACCTCATTCTCATGTTTTTGTCACTGTAAATAAAATGATAAAAAAATTTTGCACATAAAGTGTTGAAGAAAGCAACTGGTAGTATTCATCTATTAACAATCTTAAAAGCCCTCTAAGAACAGATAATTGACTTAACTAAAGAGGTGATAAGAGTAATCTATCCCAAAACACTGGGCTTTTTTTGCATGTTTGACTTGTTTTTCCAATAATGCTAAGAATATAGTATACAATTGAATGATAATGGAGACTGAGTGATACTTATCAGAATGTAAGTATTCCTATGTGTATAAATGTATGCACACACACACTCATATTTTCCTCTAAGTCTTATTTCTCCTCAATAAACTTCTAATAAGGCTTTAGTAATAAGAGGAGTACAGTTCATTTGTCTACTATGCAAGTGTATCAACTGGGCTAACCCTGCTGCCGACATGTGCTTGTTTCAAAGGTCAAGCCAGGCTATTGATATTCCTGAACAAGTGCACCAAGGAAACTCATAAGAAAGGTGCACGCTGATAAGACTTCTGAAATCATTAAGTTTTTTTTTCAAGCAGATGGGACCTGTTCCGTTAGCTATTTTATTCCCTGGTACATCCCATGTCTTTCCATAGAACCAACGGCCTTTTCAACCTCTGCATTTTTTAACCCATACCACACATTTCCTCAGGCTAGTCTACGTCATTTGCTTGGTGCTTCCAAAGATTATCATTGTAAAAAATGTGGCACCAAACTTAAACAAATTGTGTTAGGATCACTCACCTACTGCCCAGTTTCCAATTTAGCTAGAGTGAAATCCATTAATTATCTTGGAAGAACAATTCCACGACTTTTTTTTCCTGCAAGAATACTTTTATTTCCCTCCCCCAGCCCCAGTGAGGGTGATTTTGATGGGTGTTGGAACATTTTAGTGACCACTAAAATCTAATTTTGTTCCCTGATGTTGGGGTAACGTAAGCTCCATTTTCTTGCACTGAGGATGGAAGGCGTCAGAGTGGCGACCTGGCCAATTTCCCATTGATCCCATCCTCTGCTATGGGATAGAGTGGGGAAGGAGAATTGAACTATGGAAACCTCTGGCTCAGTGCCTTCAGAAGTCAGGGTGTCAGTTTTCAGCCTCTGCCAGACACTGTGGCCAAGGCCAAGGGTGCTCCGTCAAATCTATCCATTTCAATTAAAGGGTAGAGAGTTGGGAAGTAAAATAATCAATTTTGCAGGCTAAACTCCATCATCCTGTCGACACTTTATCTTTGCTCCGGATATACTTGTGCAGGATATGTTTAATAAGACTCTCATGGCATTATTCACTGATGACACTTCTGGTTAGAGATTGATCGAAGCTACTTTGTAAAAGTTATCAAGCTAAGGGAAAATGGCAAAAGATATATATATATATATATGTATATGTAAATACTATACATATATACGTAAATGTATATCCATGTAATGTACGTGTGTGCAGTGTACAAAACTTCTTTATACTAAAGCATTTATTTGCCATTCAAATAACTCCATGACCAAATGCTAAGCTCTATTGCCAAATCAGCTAAATTCTGTATTACTTTATATTTAATGCTCCAATTAAATATGCTGATCACCATGATTCCCAAGTATCTCACATTTTACAACCACACAGATATGAAGTTTTCCTAATGCCCTGTCTTTTAACAGCAAAACTTTCAACCATTTACTAACTCTCAATGCAATGTGTCGGTCATTTATTGAGCAATTATGGTGCACCAGGCAGTGCATTTAGAGATGCGCATACATTATCTAATTTGATCCTTAATTCTTTGGAATAAATACAAATTCTAATAAATAACTGTGCTCAACACATTTATTTATCTTTCTTTATTGTCATTACTTTTTGCATTGTACTCCTGGAGTGGCAATAAATTAATGAAGGCAATGACTGAGTGTGCATTACCACCCTCTCTTTAGCATCCAGAGTGTGTGTAGAATTGAGAAAGCATACAATATTGAGTGTGCTAGTGAGCTGTAATATTATTATTATCCCCTCATGTAAATTAATTACCTGACTTTTAGTAAGTTCGAGTAATTTGACCAAAAGTGACACAATTTGTAAGTGAGAACTGGGAGTTGAACCTGGCTTTGTTTGACTGTCTCCTCTGCTTAAGCTCATCACTGACACGTCTCCATGACTGGTTTATACCAAACATGACCCAAACTTTGGCCAAGAGTTGATTTCTGCACTTCTGAGTAGTTGACTTAAGATAGTGGACTCTCAAACGAAAGTGAGGTTCTTCCAGTAGCAAAGAATGAAGGCAGAGACACGGCTGTTGGAGAGACAGCCAATAATGCCTTCCACCAAAAATGAATAGTGAAAAAATTCATGCGAGCCACAGGGTGAAGGATGTAGTTGAGTAGCATCAATTTCTACTTTAATACTAAAAATCCTGATAATTTATTTCTAATTAGGGCCTCTATCCTTATCCCTGTACTTGACTATTTAATGAATCAGCCATACTTGAGTAATCTACAGGCACTTCAGCTCAACAAGCTCAAATTGAATTGACCATCCTGTCCCCAATATTTGTTTCCTATCCTACAGTCCCTTTTCTCTCGGCTCTCTGGCACTACATCTATCAGTTAATCTAAGGCTTAAAACTAGACAGATTCTTAAAATCTCTCTCCACTTTAACAGCTACCCCCACACAAGCACATGTGTTATGGCATTGAGTTTTGTCAACTCTGAGATGTAAATATCTCTTACAATTTCCACTCAACTCTGTAGTCACCATCACTGTCCAAGCTCATACAGGATGAGTACCTTGTATCTGAAATGCTTGGGTCCAGAAGTGATTGGGATTTTGGATATTGAAGTATTTGCATTATATATCGTGTTGGTGCTCATGAAGTTTTGGATTTGGGAGCATTTTGGATTTCAGATTTTCAAATTTGGGATTTTCAACATGTATTCTCATAGTGTCTTATCTGGCCTATTGCCAGAACCTCATGCTGGTTTCTATCTCTGTCTTCACCATACTCAATCTAGGCTTGACTATATCGCTAGGCAATGTTTCTTAATTACAAATATGTGCACAACTCATGAAAACTTCCTAGTTATCATCATGATAAAAAGGTGCTTGCTATATGACTTCTGTTCAGCCGTCCATACTTAACTTTTGTTTCTCTACCCTTTTTATTTTTCTAGTAAGGAATCCTGATGTACATGAATTCCAGTAACACATCAAAGATAACTTGTGCTTCCAGCATACTTTTAGTTAAACAACAAGACAAAATATATTAAACAATGGTTTTCAGACATCGGACAAAGACAGCTCAAATAAGTTATTTACGAAAAAAGTGAAGCAAATGAGGCAAGCCCTACGATTACTTGGAACTAACTGCCTGGCGGGGGTTCCAAGACACAGTGAAGAGAGTGAGAGCCCAAATGGACTCTTGGCCTCCCTAAATGGAGAAGTTGGAGTTGAGAGTTTAGTGTAGGGGGAAAAGATGATTGGAATTCACAGCGATGAGAAAGAAGATGGACATAGAATGAGGAGAGATCTGTACAAAAAGAGAGCCGCGGAAACATGCAGAAGGTCGCCATCTGAGTACTGATCAATACATACATGTAAAGAACCTGGGGAAAGAACCACCGGAAGGAATAATTCAAACAATCCTTGGTGCTCACACAGGGCTGGAATTAGTTTGTGCTTCCATGAACCAGAGTGAAAATAAATTAGTACATAAATAAATAAATCTTTGAGAATACACAGTGCATCAGATAACACAGAAAGGGTATTGCCTAAATAGTTTCGTAAAATTAGCCTTAGCCTAAAGGCTGCTTCAAACCTGCCACACAAAACTGAGAAACAAAAAAAAAAAAGCTGAGAAAGGATGAAACTGTTTTCAACTAAATTATCTGCATCCCAGAAAAAAAGCTTTGGTATATTTTAGGGAATACAAAAATATCCAACTTAACAAGGTAAATTTTACAATATCCTTTTTTCCAATAAGAAATTACCATACACGAAAAGAATTGAAATATTTTATATTCTCAAGAAGTATGAACATATTAAGAATATATGTGGAATATATAAAAAGAAGGCCCAAATTGAGCATCTACTGGGGAAAAAAATAGTATTTAAGATTAAAAATATGCCAAGTGTGATTAACAGCAGATTAGATACTGAAGAAGAGACCAGTAAAATTGAAGATAGCAATAAATACTATCCAAAATGGAACGGAAAGGGGAAAATAACACTGAAACACCACCAACAACAAAAAGAGATCTGTGGGAAAACATTAAGTTGTGTAATATACATGTAATTGGAGTCCCTGAAAAGCAGGAAGGGTCCTATTTGAAGAAATAATAGCTAAATATATTTTTTTTCAAATTTTATAAATATTATCCAACTACATATTTAATAAGCCCAACAAATAATGAATAATAATTATGAAGAACACTATACTACTGCACATCATTATACTAATGAAGAACATTACACTAATGCAATCAAATTGCTTAAAAATAAAAAAAAATCTTAAAACATCCAGAGAAGAATAGAAAACAGTGTATATCCAGAGGAACAAAGAATAAGGCAAAAATCAGAAACATGGGTAAAGGATAAATACTGGAGAAGCTTTTGTGCATAGTGAACAAAATTCAACTTTATTGTGAACTTTATCTTTTAGTGCAAGCTAGAAGACAGTGGCACCGCATTGCCAAATTACTTGTGGTAGTGAATATGAGGGAGTGTCAACCAAGAATGTTACACCCAGTGAATGTACCTTTGAAAAATGAAGATCAAAAAAAAAAAAAAAAGAAAGACTCTTTTAGATACACCAAATCTGAAATAACCCATCAACAATGGATCTGCTCTACATGAAATGTTAAAGTAATTGTTTCAAACAGAAGCAATATGAAACCAGAAGAAATGGGAATCTACACAAGGAATGAGAGAGCCCAGTAATGGCTAACAAATAAGTATATAATAAAAGTATTTTTTTAATTTTTAGAAAACCATTTTTAAGACACTTGACCTTTGAAAGCAAAACTAAAAGAAATTATTACATGGTTTATAAATATATAGAAGTAGAATATACGACAATGACACAAAGACAAGAAAAGGTAAAGGGAAGAATACTTTTGTAAGGTAAAATACAACTACTGTAAACACTAAAACAATCACTATAAAAGGAAAAGAAAAAGTGGTGTTGCCAACAAGCAAACAAAAGAGATCATTTGAAACTTAAAAAAATACTCAGTCCAACAACAAGCTATGTTCTCCTTGTTCCTGTACCTATTAATATATGTTGTCTCTGACTACTTCTGCTTCAGAATATCTGGCAAACTCCTACCCATCTTTCAAGCATCAGCTCAACTAATGCCTTCTCTGGGGAGCCTCCTATGATGCTCACGGTCATGCATATTATTAGAAAAATAATTATGCTATGGTCTTATTATTGTTTGTTTTCATGGCTGATTCCTCATTAGACTTCAAGTTCTTGAGAACAGAAGTGATGCACTTTTATCTCTCTGTCTTTGGCAAATAACATAACCCTATCCCATAGTGGGACCTTAGTAAATATTTATTGAATAAATAAAGTCTATATTCAATGATTTTATTAACTGTAATTTCTGTCTGGGTTTTGCCACCTAAATCATATATACCTTGCTAGCACTTGGTGACCTCCTTTATTCTAAAACAATCACTGGGAGACTAACAACCTAGGTTAAATAATACTAATGTTATTACTCCCGAGATCATGAAGTCCAAATATTTCAATGGCAAAGTAGTAAGACTAGCCCCAAGAAAAGTTCATAGTATTATTGTTTCAAGAAAAATCCAAGATAGCTTTGAGGATTTCTACTATTAACATATCTCTAAAATTCCTGTCAAAATTCTGCAAGTTTTCACTCAAATGATCCCTTTTCATAAAGTTTTTCCAGTATACCCAAATATAAATACTCTTTCACCTCTTCTGAACTCCCCTGGCCCTTTGCATGTCAACTTGGACATCAGGTATAGTAATTGTGGATACAAACTAATTCGTGGTGCTTCTTATCTCTCTTCCTGGAATATAAAATCCTTTTATCTGATTCATTTGTTCATCCTTCCCTGGAGCATATTGCCAAATTTAGTATAAGTTCAAGTACCCTCTTAAGGAAATGAATAAAGAATTCAGAATTTAATGTGCTCAATTTTGATAATTTTTTCCACAACTATATGGAATGGTTGGCTGCTATTGCACCAAGATTTACATAGGGAGAAACTAAGGCTTAGATAACAACAACAAATGTCTCCATAAAATATTTTTAAATTAATCATCTATAATTTCAATCTACATTATGAAATTCTACACGTATATTTTTTACTTAAGACTTCTCAATAAGAAGCCAAAATTTTGTTTTTACTTTTTTTCTTCTTGAAACATATTTTTAAAAATCTTAATGGAAATCCTTAAACTTTATCAATCCACAAGTTATTTATTTACTCATCTATTTTACTCATTTATTTTTTTCAATAAGTATTTGTAGCAGGCTATCCATGTGCAAGGCATGGTGCTACCAAAGGGTGGAGATACAACGGTGGGTAAAATCACAATCCCTGCTCTAAATGGACTCCCAGTGATAAGAAAGACAAATATAAACAAAATATTAATTGGTACATAATAACTAAAAGAGGCATGCTCAGAAAAACAAAAACGAAAAAACATTTATCCAGAAAAGTGAGTGGGCAGAAGGAGAACCTGGGATGATATGCTACCCCAAACAAAACCTGTAAGTAGAGAATACCAAGATTAAATGAGGAGAGAGCATTGAGCAGAGTACAGCGTGTATGGTAGTAGAATCAGCACAATAGGAGACCATTAAGAGATACACCTGCAAACATGGTTAAAGGATAAATACTGGAGAACCTTTTGTGCATAGTAACAAAATTCAACTTTATTCTGATGATGGTAGAGAATCATTGAAGTATTGTAAGTGAATAAAATCTGTATATTTGCATTAAAGAAAATCAGTGGTTTGTAAAGAGGATGTGTTAGAGAGTGGAAGACTCCAATGAAAAAGCTGATCAACTTGTATTAGGATTAATTTTTCTTATCTAGAGAATGACAGCAAAAAATAGATGATTTCCAATGCTAACAATCTATGATTTTAAAATATGATACCTCTTTGACATTCTGAGGGGTTTCAAGCAAGACATTTTCCTTGTTGTAGCTTCTAAATTTCATTCTCTCTAAAATAAGGAATTTGGGCAAGGCCATCTCTGAGGTCTCCTTTCACATACACTACCCATGGTCCAAACACCATTTTGTTTCTCTCAGGTAATAACAAAGGTGTCAGAGTGTGTTAAGCAATGTTCAATAATTTTACAATTAAAAAATACAAGAATATTGCACTCAGATGTCTACTCATTTCTAGCAATTAGAAAATAATTATACTGCAAGTTTGTAAGAAGTCTCCTCAAACTCAATGGCTCAGCAAAAATTATTAATTGAAACTAAAAATAAACCTGTGACCCTCTTTGTGTTCCCTTCTCTTTTACTCTTGTGTGATAATCACAGTGAGTCCCTCCCCATCCAGCAAGTGAGAAAATATGCAATGGCCTTTCCATTATTGATTCTTTATTAGAATCATGAGTCTTGTTTGAACAGCCAGCTCTGTGGGCGACTGAGGGCTCCTGCTGCCCATTGGGTAATTAAACCTGGGATTATGAAAGTTGGAATTGCTTACTCCTGCCCTGGAGCCCTTAGAAGACCACTGCAGCTGACCCAGTGCTGTAGTTACCATATTTTCTTAAATGTAAATGGTATATACATCATTTGCCAATGGGACAGAATATATAAATTGGAATTTTCAAAAGTGTACTCTCTGGAGCCAGATTACTTGGGTTTGAATCCAGCTTCAACTCTTACAAGGTGTATGATCATGGCATAACCCACATATGTGTAAAATTCAGTCCATTACTCTTAAAAACTAAAATAATAATGATGATGCCCACATCATTTGGTGAATACAAAATAAGATAATTACCTCCTTATTTAATACTGCAGGCCACCTCCTGCTGCAATTTGACACCTTTCACCTTGCTCATTGTAAACAATTTTCTACTACAGAACTTATCACATTCCAACATACTGCACGATGCACTTATTACTTTTATGCTTTATTTCTCCACCATCGTATACAATAAGAAATCTACAAAGGTAAGTTTGCTGTCTCCAAAAATTTATCCCAAATGCCCAGAACATTTCCTGGCATATCGTAGGCACTCAATGAACAATTACCAAATAAAAAAAATAGTGAATTTGAAATTGGCTATTAGCATCTAATGAACGTTAGATTAAATTATTGCCATTGACATCAATATCATCAGGAAATTCCAGGTAATTTGATGTCTTTTATAGCTACCAAGAATTGTCTTATTGACTCTTATTTTATTTTTTCATCATTGATAGCATTCAAGATCACATTTGTAAGAGATGATAAAGCAAGATCTTGGCTTTATCTCTACTGGACACAGTCTGGTTGATTGCCTGCTGTGCCAGGCACTCTGCCACATGCTGAGAAAACAAAGAAAAGGAAATCTAAGTCTCAGTCTTAGAAACTCACACATGGTAGTGATTATTATCTTGCAATTAATGAACTGAATCTGAAGTCTCTAATGAATTTGTTATCTAATTATATCACCTGTGATTCTCACACACACAGATAAATGGTTGTTTTCTCTCTTCCTTCCCCCATCCCCAAGTCAAGAACTTCAAGGAGACCTTGAACAATGCCCATGACCTAGGACGATGCCCACGGCTTAGAAAGCAGTAATAAACGAGGGCCATGAGAATCACCTGGGGAACATTTTTAAATAGGGAAGGGATTGGCCTAAGAAATTCTGACTCAGTAGATCTGAGGAGGAGCCCAGAGCTCTGCATATTAACAAACATCCCAGGTGATGCTCTCCCAGGTGGACTGCAGCCTACACATGGAGAAACGCTGATTTAGGAGGTGTATTTCATCTGAGAAACAGTTGTAAGAGCATATGATGGTTCTCATACCAGGGATTCTGTCTTTAATGCTAGGATTCATGAGCAGTGTTTGCCAAAGGACAGCAAGGTTAAAATATGAGTCATTGCTATCGGTGAAAGGGAAGAAAGTGACAGAGGAAAAAAATAGGGAGAACCCAAGAGGATGTGGCTCAAGAAAGGTTAAGAAAAACCAAACGGACACTACAGTGGTCTGGATGGCAGAGTGGAAATACTCGAATTTTATTCTCTTTAGTCTTTTCCTTCTGTTTCCAGCCCTAGCTTTTCCCACCGTCCTTTACATGTACGGTATTCTACAGTTCCATCCTTCACCTCTTCACTTCCATGTACCACCTCATCCATTCCAACAGTTTCGACATCCATTTAAAAAATTTCTCATGAGCCTCTCTGACCTCCTCATTTTTCCTGTTGCATAGGCCCATCCATCTGGCAGAGAAAGGGATGCTCAGGACACAGAACAACCATGCTACATTAACGAGACTTCCGTGAGCACCAACTTTGGATGAGGTCCACTCTCTACAGAGGTCTCTGGCAACCTCACTCACTTGCAGCTCCTTACCCTCATGCAGCACTTCCTGAGAAGCAGAGATGTGGACTAGGAGAAACCTGAGGCATCATCTTGGTCAGTGAAATGGTTTCTGTTTGATTTTGTTTTTGGCATCTCTTTTATTTTTCTTTTTGTCAATCTATTTGCTTGAGGAGCTGTGGGCAGAAATGAACACTTCTGACACAGACATCGACGAGAATTAGGTAAACATTCCTTCAAAGAAAACCTCACATGAAAATAACATATATAAACAGATATTTCCAGAAAGCATGGGCTACAGAGGCCCCAGTCTACACATGAGGAAACTGAGGCCAGGGAGATGAAGAGATGTTGACTTTTTCTGTTAGATGATCTTAGAGCTTTGTCTCCCAACGAGTTCATTAAGTTTTTGTCTTCATCTCCCGGTCACAAATAAGGGGAAAGCATGTAAATGTTATATTTAGAATGTGGAAATATTAGTTACAAGATAGTAAGTTATCAATAATTTTTATCCTTTCAAATGTAAAAAGATTCAGATTTCAACATGGACTTGCAGTTTTCCCCAAATTACATGGCCTTGAAAAGAAGCTCATGTGGCTTCATAAAATGTATCTGTGCCAGCTAAGGAGCAAAGCTCTCATTCCAACCAGCAAAAGGCTACTACAGCCAAATTTATTTTTAATTATCATAATTAATAATACCATTTCTAAAATGCAGATGTAAATATCGAATGTATCATAAAATATGCAAGGACAGTGATAAAATATTTAAATTCTCTGTGTGGCCACCATACAAAAATACTTATATTCATTCATTTATTGTTTGTTAAATACTTGCTCATTCCCTATTATGTGCCACTACTAATTGCAAACCCTAGGGATACAATCTTGAACAAGAAAGATAAATCTTGCCTTCAAGGGACTTTCGTTCTAGTGGATGGATAATAAGTAAGCAAATGAGTAACATAGCACCAGGTGATAGTGAGGGCAAAGAAAACAAATCAAGCGGGGCAGGAATTAGAGCATGATTAGGTGCTATTTAGAGTAGAATTAAGGAAGGTCTCTTGGAGAAGCCAGTTGTCAGCAGAGTCGACTGCAGGGAGGCAAGAATGGATGGGAGACTAGTTAGGCAGCTATTGTAGCAGTCCACATGAGATGGTGATGGCTTGGAATAAGGTGGTAGAAGGTATAGACAGACAAAAATGGGATATATTTTGGGAAGCAGAGCTCATAGGGCTGGCCCACAAGAGGATGGAAGAGAGGACTCAAGAATGACTCACACTGTGGAATGATTAAATCATACTAATTAGTATATCTATGACTCACACGGTTATCATTTTGGGGATGAAAACATTTAAAAGCTACTCTTAGCAATGTTCAAGTATACGATATATTATTCTTAATTATAGTCACCATGATGTAAGAGAGATCTCCAAAACATTTCTTCCCATCTGACTAATGGAAGCACTGTACCCTTTATCCAACATCTCCCCACTCCCCTGGTAAGCACCCTTCTACTCGGCTTCTAGAAAGTCTATATTTTTAGATTCTGTGCATAAGTGAGATCTTGTAGTATGTGTGTTACTGAGCTGAAGAATTTGGGGAGGGAGATTCAAAAATTGTATTTTAGATATAGTCACTTTGACGCTTACACTGTGATTTGACTATAATCAGGTAAGTTACACACATGTGGAAAAGCACACACACACAGCTTCTGCTTGGGTAATTCATACCCAGTTCCCTTTTTACCTAATTATTGTTTGCATATCTGCTTTTGCACTTGTTTGTATGCTGTTATCTCCAAATTTGAGTCTAAAGATTTTAGGAACTCTAGAATCTCAATATTCTTACCTGATATTTTTAAAAAGGGTGAGAAATATATGAGAGAAAGTGATTCTTGCAATCATTAAATGCGATAAGGAAAGCACAAAAAAATGAGCCAGGAGGGCAGTGCCCACTAGTTGGAGAAGGATGAAGAGCTTATTGAAAAAGAGCAAGACTTTTTTGTTGGGCACCAAGCAGAAAAACCCTGAACCAGAAGCCCTGAGCTTGGAGTCTCAATTTCCTTTCTCCAAAACTAAATCTGCTGTTAGCATACTGTGCTGTCTTAGGGGACAACTAACCACGTAATCCTATCAGAGTCTTGGTCTCCCCATCTTCACAGGTGGGATCCTGGAGTTCACCAAGGAACTGCGTCAAGCTTATGTGATTATAGTGTTCAGCTAACATGCAAAGAAACAGTGTGTCTTGAGATTTCTCCCTGTGACATATTGAACAGAGAAAACTCTGGGTGTTCACATAAAGTTCAAATGTTTCATTTCTGAAAAGCTCTGTCAAACTCGTCACAGCCTGCCAGAATCGGAGCTCCGTCACAGCTGCTGGGTGGTTTCATGCTACTGTCTTTCACTCTCTACTCTCCTCTCCAACCCACCACAGGCCATCACCAAAGGTTTCTTGCCCTACATTCCCTTTGGCGCAAATTACAAAACCCAAGGGGCCAAATGCCAGTTCAGAACCATGTTGCCTTTCCTCAAGAGAGAAAGTGAAGTCCGGGCGCGGTGGCTCATGCCTGTAATCCCAGCACTTTGGGAGGCTGAGGCAGGTGGATCACCTGAGGTCAGGAGTTTGAGACCAGCCTGGCCAACATGGTGAAACCCTGTCCCTACTAAAAATACAAAAATTAGCTGGGCGTGGTGGCACATGCCTGTAATCCCAGCTACTTAGGAGGCTGAGGCAAGAGAATGGCTTGAACCCAGGAGGCGGAGGTTGCAGTGAGCTGAGATCATACCACTGCACTCCAGCCTGGGTGACAGAGTGAGACTCTGTCTCAAAAAGAAAAAAGAAAGAGAGAGAGAAAATGAAAGGAGTGATATTCCCATGTGTAGTGGTAAGTGTTCAGTCAGACCTGAATTGTGGTGATTGTGCAATGGATCGGTTACTTTTCCAGCATTTTCTAGGTGACATCACAGCAGCTGGAAATTCTCATTTACTTCTTGCTGCAATTCTGTGACACAGGTGATTTTTGTGGAGGCAGGCTTATTAAGGGGGAGCATTTAGTGAAATTAGTACAAACTACATTGGGCCTGTCTGAGGCAAGGTCACAGACTAATGTGTGGGGACCAGTATTTCTTTCTCCCATTGACATTCAGGGTGGGATCTGGTATAATTGTTTTATTTCTTCAATTTCCTCATTGGTGAAAGGACCACCAGTGATCATTACTTTTCTCTTAGAATAGTTTGCTTTCCCTTTGCCCAGTTTGAGAGGTAGTAATTATACAATGGAAATAGTCATTTGTTCAATGGATGCTGACCTGTTGGAAGCCCACAGAACAATAGGGATCAAGCATTGTCCTTGGGGTCAAGGTATCACGAAGGCGTGAATTTATCTGAAAGTATTTCAGTGCTAACGGGTCAGGGCTTGCAGTGAAAATCACAAGACTCTGTGGATTAATTACTCCACAATACGAAAATAAGATCACTGAGGACAGAGGTCTCCAAATTATGAATGGAAGCTGTGCCTTTTCTACTCATCTCAGAAATCATCCAACTTCTTGGCACAAAATAGGAATTTCTGTGTATTAGAAGACAGCCAAAATCAGAGAAATGTTATGCAAATCTTGCATTTGGGACAAAAGATTTTGGACTTCAGAATAGCGCATTCCTTTGAGCCAGGGTTCTGGTACTACCTGGACTGCTTCCATGTTTTCAATGGGCATCCATGAAGCTGATAAATAGGCCTGAGATTCTATGAGCCAAAAGTATCCCCATGCCAAAACCAAAAATATGTTTAATTATTGTTGTTGATGCTTTTATATAGCTTTCAGAAGTACTATGGCTAAAATTTTTAAAAACCTACTGGAGTGATAAATTATCATATGATCCTAAATAATATACCTCTTATGCAGCAGACTTTTGCTTACTATAAATTTGAGTCTCACCATAAATGGGAGTCATTTTACTACTTCATGACACTAGGGCATAAGCTACTGTGGGGAAACAGAGTAACACAGAAACCTGGCTGCTAGACTTGTCATTCTTCTCTGATAACTGGCGAACTCATGGGAAGGTTGTCATTAATAATCAAGAGAGCAAACAGCATCAACTCTATCTGTCCCTCAGAGGAGATAATCAAATATCACAATTTCCAGGTAAGAATATTTGAATTTGGTGAGTGTGTTAGTCTGTTCTTACACTGCTAATAAAGACATACCCAAGACTGCATAATTTATAAAGAAAAAGGTTTAATGGGCTCGCAGTTACACATCACTGTCAAGGCCTCACAATCATGGCAGAAGGTGAAGGAGGAGCAAAGTCATGTCTTACATGGGGGCAAACAAGAGAGTGTGTGCATGGGAACTCCCCTTTATAAAACCATCAGATCTCATGAGACTTATTCACTATCATGAGAACAGCACAGGAAAGACCTGCCCTCGTGATTCAATTACCTCCCACTGGGTCCCTCCCATGACACATGGGAATTATGAGGGCTACAATTAAAGATGAGATTTGGGTGGGGACACAGCAAAACCGTATCAGTCAGACAACAATAAAATGTAAAAATAATGTGATATTTTGCAGAGTAGCAGTAGTCATTGAGACTGAATCAATTCTGTCACTGTTGGACATACGGAAATCCAACAGAATCAAATTAACTTTATTTTTAGATAGGACTAATAAAGCTGTAAGAATATAGAAGTTGGCTCAGTTAAAGGAACATTTCATTGAGGTGGTGGCTGATTGAGGAAAAAAATGTTGCTGATAAGAAAATGGTCTTTTATCTATGAAACTGGTCACCTCCTCCCCCAGGACTCATGCCATATCTGATTTGTAGTTTTAAACCAGAAAATAGATATGATGAGTCTTTGTAAATGAAACCTCTATGCAAATTTGAGATAGTTATAATGATGTTTCTGGTAGCAAAAGTAGTAATAGCAGCAAGAGTAAGTAATACCAGTAGCAGCATTATCAATAGTAGTAACACCAATAAGGGTAGCAGCAGTGGTAATATTAATAGTAATAATAGTAATAATAGGAGTGGTGCTGACAATAGAGGTAGCTGCTTATATTACAGAACCATGGCTGGAAAAATTAAGACGATCCCTTAGGGAATCTTCCAATTTCCCCTTTCTAACTATAGATTAGGAGACTAAGGTTAGGGGAGAACGAAGGGTTCATATAACATCTTATGATAAGTAACAGGACATCCAGGAGCAGAATTCAGATTTTGTCATTCTTAGTCTTGTAAAATAGAACATAAATCTGTAAATCTATGATTCTCAAACCTGTTCTAGAGATAGAAAACCTAGAACTCATGTCAGTCTTTGCAGAACACTGAGACATATTATCATGGTTATATTCTCACATAAGCTAAGAATATTCTCAGCAGAAAACCCAACTGTACTCTTTGCCTGAAAAATAAATTTAATATAAGCACATGCATTTATTAAAAAGAGAAAAAAGCTGCTAGAGTAAGCCTCATTAACAGCTTTTGAATCTTTATGTTAATATTTGCTTCTTTAATGAGCATTTTTGGTAGTTTTTAAAGGGCCTGTAGAACAATGGGTTGTGGAACATTTAAACAAGAATATCTTGAGAGGTGGCAGTTGGAAGAGTTATTTAAATGTCAAAAGAAATGTCATGTCTATATATGTGTCTAATGGAAGATTCATTTTCAGCTTGGACCCAATCTTAAAATTTTAGTGTAAGTCAAAGTTTTGGAAACATCTCTGGAAGAGCCCAGAGTCCTGAATCCACATTTCTGCTATTTGAAAAATAGATACTCAAGACTCAAAGAAGAGAGAACAGACTTTCCCTAAGATGACTGGATGATGGCAGTCATCTGCAAATCATACTGGATGGAAGCAAGACTCCTTAGCATATAATTGCCAAGAAGATATGTTAAATGAGCCCTGCACAGGGCTGAAACACAAGAGTTGATTGAAAAAGTCAACCCTAGCAGCACCAACTAACATGGGCTGAAATCTACCTGGAATATACAGAAGGGAATTTTCAGTAGATGGGCAAGCTGAGAAGATCAATTTTCAGACAACTGTTGAATGAATTTTCTGGTGAAGAGAAGTTGGAAATTAGTATTAGAAACTCTTAGGATGCCTTCTATAGAGTGTTATATGGAATTATGCCTCAGTTAAGTATATCAAATTATGTCTGGTCCTCATTCCAGAGTGCAGTTCAATCATTTTCAGTTAATCCTATTGTCTCTATGAAGTCTTATATTAAAGAATTCCTCCAGAGATTATCATAGACAGGGAGTTATGCTAAGTGGACCCTAACTGACCATCAAAGTCAAGATTCATATGTGCTGACTGGTAAGCCCTGCCACTGACAAAATATTAGGCAGCCTTTTCTTAAATGTGTGACAACACCATAATACTTACCAGTAGATCAGCAACAGCAAATGCACATGTTGAAGTAAAAATAAAGAAGAAAACCAGAAAAATAAATTCATTATTTGTCTCCGTAATATTTCCAGGAGAAAAAGAACACTATTACTTATTATTAGCACTCAGGTTACAAGACTTGAGAGTTATGTGAGAAGATCGTTTGGAGACATCTTTCCAAGTTATCAAAATAAATTTCTCCTCCCCTCTCCACTGCTCCACTACCTTCAACTCAATTTCCACTTCTCTTTCCACTCACTCCACAACCCATTGCCTTGGAGATTGGCATGCTCATCTAAGGACAGTGGTCCAGGTGCCCACCATGAGTCAGATTGTACTAGAACAAGGTTGCTCTCATGCTTCTGAAAAAAGCACCAGGGTATTTACCACCTTTAAAGATAAGTCCTATATGCAAACACTTGAATACAGATTTCTTTTGCAGCCTTGGCAAATGAGGAGAGGTCACTTTGTGCTTTGCTTTAATGAGTAGGACAGACAGAGAAAAAACAGCAGGTCCACCATTATAAAGTGCTGGAGCTGACTAGAAAGACTCCATCAGTGACCTTTTATAGCTGGCCAACAATGATCACTGAAGCCATTTCGGGTACTATAATTCCGCCCCAGGCTCTACAGGAGACTGCAGTAGAAACCTCATGCTAGAACACCAGCTAACACCACTATTTGGCCTCAGGAAAAGTTTCCCAGCCAAGTTTAAATCCCTGGAGACCAGGAGTGTATAATTTAAGCACTAATATAAGCTAAGAGGGAAAGCAACAATACCAGTGCTCCCATAATGGAAAGATCATTATTTTTAGTTTGTATAGAAAGCAGAGCTAGCAGCTGTGAGGGAAAATGTACCCTTTGAAAAGAACCTACCATTGTTATATTTAAGCTGTAGGGATACAGCCTGTGACTCAGAGGCAATTGTCATTTGCTCAGAATTACCCCATGAACAGTGACAGGCTTAATGATTTTGAAAGTAGCAATATACAAACAAAGAAAGGTGAGGGGCAATGGCTGAGAAGTGTTTTATGACCCATTATTTCTTTTGCCTGCTGAAGACTTTGTAACCATACACAGAGCTAATGGAAGAATGATAATGCCACTTTTTTTTCTTTCTTTTTGTTCATAAATATTTACCTGTCTTTCCTTAGGCAGGATGACAGACAGGTTAAGTACTTGGTCAAACACACTTCATTTAAAACACTAGGTCTCCTATTTGCTAACTGTGTGGCCATGGTTAAGTTTCTAACCACTCTCAGTTTCCAGTTGTTTATCTAACTGATGTAAAATGGAGATAATAACAGCATCTGTCTCCGCGGGATGACGTATAATGTTTCATTCATTCCATACATATTTCTTGGCAGCTGCTCTGTGTCTGGCAATGTGTTAGGTACTGGGCATACAACAGAGAATAAGACAGACACAAGATTCCTGCCCTGTTAGAACCATGCAGTCTACTGGATCAGATGAGATAATGCATGTGTGCATCTGAGTGCAGTGCCAGCCAAAAAGTAGGTACTTTAAAAATGTTAGCTTTTATTCAATGGTAACATCTCACTGTAAAGACCACTGGGCTTGGGGGTTAAGTTGGCCAGGTTTCAGCCCACTGCTATCTTATGTGCATGATTTGAGTTTGTTTCCTCTCTGTAATTTGCAAACAGTAATAATGCCTATCTTCTAGGGTTCATCATCTCCTTGAGTTCATGAACCCTAGGCAACAGGCATTATTACTGCCCCAAATTACAGGTGAGGAAACAAGGATGAAATGGGATAATGCACAGTTCCTGGCACTCAGGAGAAGTTTGTAAATCAGAAACCCCTCAGCCTGAAATGTTGACAAATTGAAAAGGGCAGGAGACTAAAATACTGAAAGTCTGGAACCCAATGAAAACTGCTGGCCCATCTGGCCTCAGCATCACTTGACTACCCTTAATTAGCATCTATTGTATTCTAGGTATCATGCTTGGGGCTGTGGGGAGGCAGAAGTGAAAAGCACACTTCCCTAGACCTCGAGGGCAGGCAGTCTCATGAGGAAGACAAATAGGTAAGCAACAAACTCTCAGAGTGGGAAAATCCAGTGAGTGCTGTGAGACAGATACAAGTGAAGCACCCTGGGGCTGAGTAGGGAGTGGGGTTGGCATCTACAGGGAGTCCAGCTGGGGCCAGACACTGGGCCAAGTGCATTAAAAATCATCTCATTTGATCCTTCCAACAATCCTGGGAAGGAGATGCTATTATGTTCCATTTTATAGGTGAGGAAACTGGGGGATGAAATTCACTTGGGCAAGATCATTCAATCAGAAAAAGACATTGCAATGTATATATCACCAGATCAGATTGATTCTAATGTTCTTTGTCCTACTATACCATAATACTTCTCACAGCCAACTGATTACTGACAAAGACACCAAGAATATACATTATTGAAAGGACATCATCTTTAATAAATGGTCTTTGGAAAATTAAATATTCATATGTAGAAGAATGAAACTGGACCCCTATCTCTCACCATGTATAAAAATCAACTCAAAATGGATTAAAAACTTAAATGCAAGACATTAAATTATAAAACTATTAATACCAGAAGGAAATATAGGGAGAACATTTTAGGATATTGGTCTAGGCAAAGATTTTATGGCTAAGATCTCAAAAGCACAGACAACTAAAATAAAAAATAGACAAATGGGACTAGGTTAAACCTAAAAGTTTTTGCACAGCCCAGGAAATAATCAACTGAGTAAAGAGACAACTTATTGAATGGGAGAAAATATTTGCAAACTTTTCATCTGACATGGGACTAATACCAGGAATATACAAGGAAGTTAATTTAACAATTAAAAAAAAAAATCCTGTTAAGAAGTGGGTGAGTGGCTGCTGGCAAGATGACCGAATAGGAACAGCTCTGGTCTTCTGCTCCCAGCCAGACCAATGCAGAAGGCAGGTGATTTCTGCATTTCCAACTGAGGTATCCTGTTCGTTTCACTGGGACTGGTTAGGCAGTGGGTGCAGCCCACGGAGGGTGAGCAGAAGCAGGGTGGGGCATCTCCTCACCCAAGAAGTCCAAGGCATGGGCTGGGGAGTCTCCCTTTCCAAGCCAAAAGAAGCTGTAATCTACAAGGAACTTAAACAAATTTACAAGAAAAAAACAAACAACCCCATCAAAAAGCGGGTGAAGGAAATGAACAGACACTTCTCAAAAGAAGACATTTATGCAGCCAACAGACATATGAAAAAAAGCTCATCATCACTGGTCATTAGAGACATGCAAATCAAAACCACAATGAGATACCTCCTCATGCCAGTTTGAATGGCAATCATTAAAAAGTCTGGAAACAACAGATGTAGGCGAGGATGCAAAGAAATCAGAACGCTTTTACACTGTTGGTGGGAGTGTAAATTAGTTCAACCATTATGGAAGACAGTGTGGTGATTCCTCAAGAATATAGAACCAGAAATACCATTTGATCCAGCAATCTCATTACTCGGTATATACCCAAAGGATTATAAATCATTCCACTATAAAGACACATGCACACATATGTTTATTGCAGCACTATTTACAATAGCAAAGACTTGGAACCAACCCAAATGCACATCAATGATAGACTGAATGAAGAAAAATTCCACATACACCATGGGATACTATGCGGCCATAAAAAAGAGTGAGTTCATGTCCTTTGCAGGGACATGGATGAAGCTGGAAACCATCATCCTCAGCAAACTAACACAAGAAGAGAAAACCAAACACCACATGTTCTCACTCATAAGTGGAAGCTGAACAATGAGAACACATGGAAACAGAGGCCTATCTGGGAGTGAGGGGCAAGGGGAGAGAGAGCATTAGGACAAATACCTAATGCATGCGGAGCTTAAAACCTAGATGGCAGGTTGATAGGTGCAGCAAACCACCATGGCACATGTATACCTATGTAACAGACCTGCACATTCAGCACATGTATCCCAGAACTTAAAGCAAAATAAAAATAAAAAAATGTGGGTGAAGGAAATAGATTATTCTCAAAATAAGACATAGAAATGGCCAACAGTGCTATGAAAAAATGCCCAAAATTACTAATCTTTAGGGAAATATAAATAAAAAACACAATGAGGTGTCATTTTAGCCCAGTTAGGATGCCTATTATTAAAAATACACAAAATAACAGATGCTGGCAAAGATATGTGGAAGAGGGAATTCTTATATCCTGTTGTTGGGAATGTAAATTAGTATGACCACTGTGGAAAACAGTGTGGAGATTTCAAAATAAAAATAGAACTACGGTACAATCTAGCAATCCCACTACTGGGTATCTATCCAAAGGAAAACAAATCAATATATTAAGGGGATACCAGCACTTGCATATTTATTGCAGTACTATTTACAATAACGAAGATATAGAATCAAACTAAGTGTTCATTAGTGGACAAATGAACAAAGAAAATATGATATGTATACACAACGGAACACCATTTGGCCATAAAAACAATGAAATATCATTTGAAGCAACATGGAGGAACTGGAGGTCAGTATGTTAAGTGAAATAAGCCAGGCACAGAAATATAATATTGCATGTTCTCACTCATAAGTGGAGCTAAAAAAAGAGTTGATCTCATAAAGATAGAGAGTAGAATGATAGGTACTGGTGGCTGAGAAGGGTGGGTGGGAGGAAGTATGAAGAGAGATAGGTTGATGGGCACAAACGCAGTTGGGTAAAATGTAAAAGTTCATTGTTCAACAGCAGAATAGAGTGACAACAGTGTATTGCATATTTCAAATTAGTTAGACAAGAGGACTTAAATTGTTCTCAACACATAGAAATGGTAAGTACTCAAAGTGATGGACATCTCAGATACCCTGACTTGATCATTTTGCATCCTATGCATTTAGTGAAGCAGTGCATGTACCACAATATGTATAAAAATTATGTATCAATTAAAAATAACAAATTTTAAAACTACTGCAGAGATGGGAAAAAGATCAATGGTTGCCAAGGGTCTGAGTGAGGGGGATAGGGTCAAATAGGTGAAGAACAAGGGATGTTTCAGGGTGATGAAACCCTTCTTCATGATACTGTAAAGATGAATATATGACACTATGCATTTGTCAAAACCAGAAGAACTTTACAGCACAGAGAGAGGCTTAACATATGGAATTTAAAAAATTATTCATGGATTTAGGAGGTCACAAAATGGAATGAATAATATGATCAAAGAATTGAACCATTTTATAAATATGTGAAATAACTTCACTGAAGAGTTGGAGGGAAAGGATAGTGACCTAAGTAATTTTGAAAATGAGTGAAGTCTGTAAGACTAAAGGCAGAAGGAGCAGTACATAAGCACTGTTCTCTAGTCAATAAATTTGTTTTCCATGGGGGATGGGTTGTTAATTCTGATACCACTATACATGTGTATTGGAATTGAACAATTAAGTAAATGGTGGTGTATGGTGGCTGCCAGGTTTCCCAATGCTACAGAGAAGCAAGGAGAGGAGGCTGAAATGATCCATGTGATAATGGATTATAGTTGAAGATAGTAATAAATTACGTTTAGCTTCATATAGATACAAATGGTTATATACAAAAATATTTGAAATACATATATATCCATGGCTTTAGTATACTCACATATATTTCCTGGCTCTGCCAGCTGAGAGGGCCTAGAAGCAAGAAGCAATGACGTAACAGTAGCAGTGAATGCACCTAATGTCCTTAACTTTGTTTCTAATACTATCCTCCAGTAAAAAAGATGGGGCTTATTGGGAAAACAAATTATTCCAGGATTGGGATAGAATACAAGATGAGCATGTTGTATGGCCACAAAGTAAGTGCTAAAAGTAAGTAAATAATGAAAGTTTGTCAAAGGGACTCAGAAGCCAATGGAAATAATTCCCAATGGCCAAGGCTGGAACAATTTGAGCAACAAAATAAAGTAGTATTGAATTAAAACTCTGAGTATAAAGTAAACATTCATGAGTCCATACTGATACAAATAAGTCCTTGAATACATAAATCAATGTAGAGGAATAGGCAAATTTCTCTGCAGAAGAATTCTATGTAATTGATGTAGATACTCCACCCTTCAAGAAGATGGAGCTTAGCTTCCCGCTCCTTTAGTATAGGCTGTGCATCATGACTAGGCAGTCGTGATGCCATCCAAAGACAACAGTATAAAAAAAGAGGGAATAAAGAATAACTTTATAGTAGAAAAACCTGACAAACATGACCTCAGCCAGGTGGCCAAAGTTAACATCAACAGTGATAAGTTATCTTGAGAACATATTCTCTTTTTTATGTTATTGAAATTATTATTATTATTTTTTTTAAATTTTAGAGACATGGTCTCGCTCTACTCCTCAGGCTGGAGTGCAGTGGCACAATCACAGCTCAGTGTAATCTTGAACTCCTGAGCTCAAGAGATCTTCCCGCCTTAGCCTCCGGAGTAGCCAGGACTATAGGTATGCACCACCACATCCAGCTGAGAATATGCAGTCCTGCTAGGATGTGATGGAAATGGTACTTTACCTTGGTGGTATTTGAAAGGGGCCGGGCAACGATCAGACTACGGCGGTTGCGGTCAAGAGATCTTTATTGGAGGTATCGGGCACCACACGCAGGGAAGGAAGAAGAAGAAGAAGACAGAGAGAGAGAGAGAGAGACTGCCTGGGCGCCAGTTTTTATATTGCTGGGGGCTACGTGGACGTACGTAATTGGGGTTAGAGGCGGGGCTTGGGGAAAGGCGGGAGATGTTTCTTTCTGATTGGTCCTCCTTTGGCGGGCCTGTATCGAGGAGGAAGAAGAACCCGGAACCAGTGCCATTAAGGTACCCCTGTTGTCTAACAGTATTCCTCCGAAAAACATACAACTCCAGGCTAACCATGAGAAAAACATCAAAAAGTTTTCAATTGAAAAACATTTTAGAAAGCACCTGAACAGTAATTTTCAAAAATATTAACATCATCAAAAGCAAGACAATTCTGAGAAATTGTCATAGCCAAAGGAACCCAAACAGAAACAATGACTAGATTTGATATAGTATACTTTATAAGATACTGGGACCCATAAAAGACATTAGGTAAAAGCTAGGGAGATATGAATAAAGTATGGATTTTAGTTGATAATAATATAACAATATTGCTTTATTAACTGTAACAAATGTATCATACTCATGTAAGATGCTAATATTAGAGGAAACTTGGTGTGAGGTATATGAGAATGCTCAATACTATCTTTACAAATTATTGGTAAATTTAAAACTCTTCTAATGTGAAAAGTTTATGGTAAAAAAAGAACAATAACTAAAATCATTTCATATTTCCCTCAAGTATTTGTCCCTACTTATTTTATATACACTTACCTTTTATTTTATATGTTCTTACATATTTTTGATTATTTAGAAATATATGCACCACTGTTATGAAAAACACTTTCTTTAAATAATTAAATGGTAGTAAATGTTGTGTTTGGAGGTACCAAAATATCCTCCTTCATTTAAAGTGTTTCATGAGCATCTCTATCTATAAAACATCTTCCTCCTAGTAGAGTACTTCTTAAAGATTCAATATACAGGGTTTTTTTCCCACTTACTTCCAAGGATAAGTATGAGTGATGTGGTCATTTGAAGGACAGAGGGGAGGAAGCAGTAGTATATAGTAAGTGCAGTGTTTCTCGCATATTTACATACATAAAACAAACCTCTGGCTATTGTTAATTAAAACGTATGTAGATTTCAATTCAGTGTATCTGGGATGGGACCTGAGAGTCGGCCGTTCCAACAAGCTCCAAGGTGATGCTAATACTAATTCTTCAGAACCACGGACCCTACTTTGGATAGTCAGGCAGTAAAGAACACGTTGCCTGGATTCATGTGAGCTGGATTAATTGTCTGATTTATAATTTCTGTCTCTTGTGCAACTTTCAAAATTCACATGCCATCTGGGAAACACATGCCCTATCTTGTTCTACTTTCAACCTTGACTGTTGTGAATTAAGTCATGAATCTAGAAGTTCTCTGTATGTTTGCGTGCTCTTTTTCTTCCTCTCTCTCATAGGAAAGTTTGCTGCGGTAAAGCCTCCCATGTTGCACATTTCACCTTTTGCAAAAATGTCTCAATCACAAAAATGGCAACGTTAGCCACTAGGACATGCAAGAAATGGCTGCAGTACCATTAAGGTTCTTACAGTCCTCGTTGCCAGGAGTCAGACCGTTTAATCCTCATTAGGACCAATATCATTAACAGAAGGAGTTAGGAGACATAAGTGGCAATAAAACCTAAGCCTTGTTTTCAAGGAAATTGACATTCTTAGCAGAGCTGGGCAGGGTACGGGTCGTTAGGAATGGTGGAATCATCATTAAGCAAGAGCAAGTCAATCACGCTGAGGATGGCAGGCAAACCTTGTGTTTTCCTAGAAACGGATGCTCTCAGCAGCATGCTCCAATCAGGAGCCCGTGACAATATTCTTGCCAAAATGAACAGGTATGTTGGGGTTTGCATTTCTGTTCCTGAGATATGATCATTGAGTTGTCAAGTAACATGAGATCTAAGAGTCATAGATTCTACTCAGACAGATCCAGCATAAATTTGCAATAAGAAAAACAGACTTTATTTCATTTATTTGACTGGAAGTTAATCAAGTATATTATTTTATTATAAATGTTTCTCCAGCACTGATAAATGGGTGGGTGGATGTACATAGGGATAGATTAATGGGTTAAAACATGAAATAAATAAGTGAACAAATTAAGATGTGAATGAATAAGGATTCGATAGACCCAAGCAGTTGGGATTTTGTAAATAATGTGATTATATTTCTAACATGCCAGAAACCCCATCAAACCTAAGCTAACTAGCACATGCAGAATGATAAAGCTAAAGAAAAGTAGGTAAACCAAATTTACCTACATGTGGATTTAGAAATTGGAAAAGGAGGAGGAAAATGGCAAAAGACTAGATTCAAAAATCTATAAGGGCAGAAACCAAGTCTATCTTATCTATGACTATAAATCTAGCACGAATTATACTTTTAGACACACAATAGACACTTAATAAATATTGTTGAGTGAATGAATTAGCAGGTAATTATTACAATTGTATAAATACTTCAAAGTTATACAAGAATAATTTATGAAGTACATGCAGAGGACCCATTTTCAAAAATTTTGATGCTGAAAGTTTGGGATGAGTCCATGATATTACTTCTTCAATAAATATTCCTGGATGACTTGGATGCAGGTAAGCGTCCTAGAGAGAAATGTCTATCAATTCTTTCTAAGAGGTTCTTTCCAGGTGGTTCCAAAGAGCGACTTTCATGACATTGTGATGCAGGCTGTTTTAAAGCTCAATATTGAAAACAGATCTTTTGCTTTTTTTTTTTTTTTTTTTTTTTTTTTGAGATGGAGTTTCACTTTTGCTGCCCAGGCTAGAGTCCAATGGCATGATCTTGGCTCACCGCAACCTCTGCCTCCGGGTTCAATTAATTCTCCTGCCTCAGCCTCCTGACTATCTGGGATTACAGTTATTTGCCACCACACCCGGCTAATTTTGTATTTTTAGTAGAGACAGGGTTTCTCCACGTTGGTCAGGCTGGTCTCGAACTACCGACCTCAGGTGATCTGCCTGCCTCAGCCTCACAAAGTGCTGGGATTACAGGCGTAAGCCACCGCACCGGACCAGATCTTTGGTTTTAAGTTCAGGACTTTCCTTCTGAAATAATACATTTTCCAGGCCATTGCTTGAGTAGATATTTTTGAAAACAAGTTAAAACTACACTATGTTCAGAAGATTTTATGCCCCACCCTTTTCTATGTCTGTAACTATGGCTGTTCTCAACTCTGGATCAATATTGATGGAGGGGTTTTAAATAGAATGATGCTCAAGGCATACCACAAGTCACCTAAATTACAAACCTAGAGATTGGCTAAGGTGTTGGTTAGAACAGGTGTCCTCAATACAACCAACTCGAAGGAACTGCCTCCCCTGCACTTGCAACATTTTGAATTAATTTTCAAATATCCCGAGATATCTGCTTTTCCTCCATTGGTTGTTTATTTTCTAAAACCTGCCAGATTCCAAAAAAATGTATATCATAAATTCTAGTTAAAAACAAAGAAAAAGCCCACTGCATTAAAAATGAACCAGAGCAGAAATAAACTGGGAAAGAATCCATTTTTGAAATTGTAGTTTCATGCCATTTACTTGTATTTAAGAATTTAGTTTGGCAAGACCACAGCATGTTCCATTGTCATGCAGCTTGGATTTGGGAGAGGGGAAAAGTTTTGCAAATGTTTTTATGCAGAAGAGACTGCTGTCTTACTAACCTGCCCTTGAAGTGGCACCACTGCCTGTAGTAGTATTCTCAGATAGGTAAGGAGCATTCATAAATACATAATCTCCATTTGTTAATAATCTCCATTTGTTAACAAATACATAATCTCCATTTGGAGCTCATGCCTATAATCCCAGCACTTTGTGAGGCCGAGGTGGGTGGATCACTTGAGGTCAGGAGTTCAAGACCAGCCTGGCCAACATGGCGAAAAATCGTCTCTACTAAAAGTACAAAAATTAGGCAGGCAAGGTGGTGGCACAGGCCTGTAGTCTGAGCTACTTGGGAGGCTGAGACAGGAGAATTGCTTGAACCTGGGAGGCAGAGGTTGCAGTGAGCAGAGATGGCGCTACTGCACTTCAGCCTGGGTGACAGAGCATCCTTCTCAAAAAAATAAAAATAAATTAATAAATAAAAAATATACGTGGTTTTTATATCTCCTACCTGCTCCAAAACAGGTTTAAGAAACATTTAAATATAACTCAATATGTACATCTATCCATGTACATGTGTATATAAACGTACATTGGAAGTAGATAAAGATGACAAGTCAAAGGGAAAACAAGGACAGACACAAAATGAACCCAAACATCAGTCCACATCACTGTTCACTCTCCTCTCTATAGGCCTTCCTGAGGCTCCTAAGTCCTCTCCAATCTGCCGGCTTCTATCAGTCTTAGTCGTCGTCTCAGGATGCTGACTGCACACCATGTTGACTCCACCCAGACACAGTGGACCTGGTTCTCTGTCTAACACTCTCTGCCATGACCCTCCAACTTTGGCAGGCACCAGGGTCTGTTAGAGAACTTGCTTGTAAGGACTCAGATTACTGAGCTCCTCCAGCAGAAGATTTGACTCAGTAGGTCTGGGGTGGGGCCTCAGAAGATAATATTTCTCCAGACTTACAAGAAGACCATGTACTGGTTTCCACCATCTTCTTTAGGCCCAATTTGTAGCATTCACTCTGTAGCCTCCAAGTTCTTACTGCAGTGACTTTTGCCAGGTTCCTCAATGAGCCATACTCTGTTCTGCTACAAGCCCTTTGCCAACATGCAGTTCCCTCTCACCATGAAACATATGACATACAACCCCTGCCCCACCATTTCCAATGCCCTGTTTGTCCAGTTAAATCATGTGCCGTTTCCACAGGGAAGCCCTTACTTTAAATCAGGACTCTTTGTTTTAACCTGGACTATATTCCTTTCCTTTACAGTGCTTATCTCAATAAGTTATTATACATTCATGAGTGTAATATGTGAGTTAATGTGCCTCTCCTCCCCTAGACTCCAAGCACCATGAAAGTGAGAGCTATATTTGTTTTTGTGCATTGATTTCCTTGGGTCCTAGAACATGACTTGGGGCAGACGGAACCCATTTACTTTGAATGGAATAAGGTCGCATACACTTGCTAAGGTTGGATTTCACACTTAGCTATAAGTTTCCAGCCACAATTTTAAAAGGCAGGCAGGCAAAGAAAGAAAAGAAAGGAGGAAGAAAGAGAAAGAGAAAGAAAAGAAAGAAGTAAGGAAAGAGAGAAAGAGAGAAAGAAAGAAAGAAAGGAAAGAAGAAAGAAAGAAAGAAAGAAAGAAAGAAAGAAAGAGAAAGAAAGAAAGAAAGAAAGAAAGAAAGGGAAAGAAAAGGAAAGAAAGAAAGAAAAAGAAAGAGAGGAGGGAGGGAGGAAGGAAGAAAGAAAGGAAAGAGGAAAGGAAGGAAGGAAAGAAGAAAGGAAGCAAGGAAAGAAAGAAGAAAGGGAGAAAGGAAGAAAGGAAAATAAAGAAAGAATCAACTATGTGATTCAGTCTTCCTATTACCCATAAATTGCAAGAAAATTAATTGTTCAGAATTGTTAAAACTATCTCTGATTTTTAATGCAGTGAGAGCTGCATGTGATTCAAACATGCTCATCAGCCAAAAGTAACAAAACATGCATTGATGTCATCAGTTGGAAAGCCCAGTAATCAGGTTCTTGGCATGGCTCCTGACCTTGTCTCAGCTCCCAGTAAAGGCCAGGAGAAGACTTCCAGAGCACAATGTGGTGGGTATGGGTGGACAGAATGTCATCATCTGCAGGTACAGTGCTGATGGCTGATGCTCTGGTTTAATCCAGAGTTGACTTAGAGTCCTCAGAGGAATAGATGGACTCAACATACTCCAGGCCATATTCCAAGAATGTTGTCTCTCTCGGCCAAAACCTTCAAAAGATATTGGACATCCCACTGTGTGAACATTTTACTCCCTGGCAAGTCACTGAAGGGCATTTTGGGTGGCTTCCATTAAAGAGTGAAACTATGTGCTTTAAGAGCTAGCCTGGATGAGATACCTGAAACTCAGACAAGCTGCCGAGGGCCTCCTAGGTCGCCCAGGGTTTCATCTACAATAATGTTAATACTCATATTCTGGCCTCTCTTATCTCCTAGCTTAAATCTTTCAGGATCCAAATTTGTTACAGAAAGCTTCAGAGGAGGCACAAAGACTAACATAGTTGGGAGAAGGTGGGCTGAGCATGGATCACAGTGAGCTGGCTTCAAATCCTGCCTCTGTATACGCTGGAGTAAATTATATAAACTGGCAAGCTGTATACTCTCGAGTAAATTATGTAAACCATCTGAACACTCATTTCCTCAACTGGAAATGTTACCTATTTTTTTTTAATTAAGAATAAGTAAAACAACGTATGCGATGTATTCAGTTTATTAAATATAATAAACGCTATTTTTGTTGCCATTCATTGCTCAAGATTTTAATCAGCTATTATTTTAAGAAAGCCAAAGCTTGACATACTACTACAAAATGATAGAACAGGAATTTTTATTTGTGAAACAAAGTAGACTTGAAGCCAAGCTAAGCCTGGCTACTGGCCTTTGTTCTTGTTCCCTTGTATGCCTTGGGAAAGACCCAGTGGATGCTTTTGAAAAACTAAAATAGGAAAAAAGTGATTCCCCAGAGCCCGGAGGTTGATGGAGTCTAAAAGAACCAGGCTGCCCGTTGCTCATAGTCAGGTGGTGGCAGGGCAGGCGCCTGAAGCCCACCTCAGAGACTTTTGTTCACAGCTGAGTCCTGCAACCGAGGGTGCTCACAAACTCCTTGTAATTCAGGTATTAACCTGGCTTGCTATGCTGCCAGATCCTCTCCCCGGTGGTTTCTGCAGAGTTTTAAGTTTGTCAGCTCATTTTCCACCTGCAGCATCTAACTCTGGAAATGGCAAATGGTCGTGGGCTGCCCCCAACTCTGATGAGCATTCAGAGCATTTTTTAACAGAATCTTCCATTTTTAATCTTGCTTGGAGCACCATAGTCCAACAGCAGTCACTGGGCATTGGGAGACATAGTTTCGACCTGATTCTGCCCCTCAAAGGGCATTCTTTCAGGAGAGGGAATGGCATGTGCAAAGTGAAAGAGGCAACCACAGGGTCTGGGCTGTGTAGAAAGTGTTAGGAAATTCAGCATAGCCGGAGTCTTTGGAGTATAAGGGATGGTGATGGGGAATAAAGTCAGATGAGGATGTTGAGAATGACATTAAAAGGCTCTTGTTGCTCCAGAGTTTTTCTTACTCTCCTAAGACACAAGAAATCAGTATGTGTGAAATGGACATGGAGGTGCTGGAAAAATCAGATGATATTTAAGAAATAATTCTTACTCTGGAAGCCTTTGTGAAGGATGAGAGAAATTATTATAGACAGGAGTAAACAAAACACCAGTTAAGAAGTTGTTATAGTAGTCCAGATTTTTAAATTATATATGTATATATAAAATTTATATATACTTATATATTACATGTATAATTTAAAAATATATATGTGTATATGTTTGTGTGTATATATATACACAATATATGTATGTATGTATATATCTATATATATATAACATACAAAAACCTATGTGTGTGTGTGTATATATATACAGAAGGCACACATATGAGGTTTAAACAGAGAAATCAGAGTAAGGATGGAGAGTAATCATTAAACTGAGAATGGAATCCCGTAGGAAGGCAATCCTATGGAAAAAAATCAACTGATTGTGGGAAAAAATAGAAAAGCAGGTTTTTAATTTTCTGACTTGTATGTCTGGGCAGGTGAATAAATGGTCATGAGGGATATTTTAAACAAATGCCTTTTCCTCCAGGATCTTGGTTTAATTGTTAGTAAGATTAGAATATTGGAAGACAGGACTTTATAGGGTTAGAGGGGGAATGTGTGACCTCTTGCAACCACAGTTATTGTCAAGGTGGCCTTCTAGTCACCAAGCAGCAGCTATATTTTTAGCTGAAAGCTGGTGATTTGAATCTGCAGCATAAAGCTCTACATAGAGATATTTAAAAACCAGGGTTAATGCTTCAGGGCATGTTGCATCTTTGAATACTATAATGAAAACATCTGCTAAATTAAACAGCTCCTACCTTGGCTTCTCAGTGTGCTTGAGCTATTTAATAGTACTTAAACAAAGACACTCATTTCCCAAAATGGTGAGATCTCTGCAACGTGGATCCATGAGCTAGTCCTATGTCCTTAGGCAATTTGCAAAAATTATCTCAGTCTTCATTTCCTTAGCTCCAAAATGGGGTTACTAATACCGATCTATTCAGATTTTAATGAGATACAACGAGGGAAGATAAATAAAATCACAACTATGGAGTTTGACACACAGAAGTATTTACTTGAAGTTATTCCTTCTACTCTTCTTGTTAGAGGATGCAGTCTCAAGTGATGGAATATTTGATGATTTGAAGTCAAATACTGGAGTGTGTCTGGTGAATCTGAGTAATTTGTGTTCTAGGAACCTCGATTTTTTCAACCGTAAAATGGAGCTAAGAGTAGCTATTTTACACGGTTGACAAAGTATCTGTCTTCATTTGCTAGTGTCCATTGTATGGATCATGATACATTTTTGTTGTTGTTGTTGTTATTGTTTTTTCTTTGAAATGGAGTCTTGCTCTTGTCACCCAGGCTGGAGTGCAGTTGCACGATCTCTGCTCACTGCAGCCTCCATCTCCCAGGTTCAAGCGATTCTTCTGCCTCAGCCTCCCAAGTAGCTGGGACTACAGTCTCCTACAAACATGCCCAGCTAATTTTTTTGTATTTTTCGAGGAGATGGGTTTTTGCCATGTTGCCCAGGTTAGTCTCAAACTCCTGACCTCAAGTGATCCTCCCACCTTGGCTTCCCAGAATGCTGGGATTACAGGTGTGAGCCACCACACCTGGCCGATTATGATACATTGTATCACCTTTTATAAAATGAGCTTCAACGAAAAACAACGCATGATTATGAGAGGTCTGCTCAGAATACAACAACCAATCCAGGGAAGGAGGAACTAGAACGGTCTCTTCTTGACTAATTAATTGGTAATGAATACAAGGGAGAGAGGGCATACTAAACTCTAAAGAACTGGGAAAGAAGCCAAGTCTAAATATTTTCTTTTCTGAATAATTTATTGTCTAACACGATTATACTAATTCAATTAACAGCAAACAACATATTTGAAAATCTATTGAATTCTATGTGGCAGGCGCAGTACTAGGTCTTAAAAGAAATGGAAGAAGACAAGAGAAGAAAACACAATCTCTTATCTGATGGTTTCCAGCATAAGCAACCCACAGGCAAGTAAGAGTGGGGGGTTAAATCGGTCATTCGAGTAACAGTAAACATACTGATGCTGATGCACGAGGAGCTATTTCTCGGCTTTACCTCTTTTCCTTAGGTGGCCAATACCTGCCTTTTGCAAGGAGTTAATTCCTCAGTTAGGAACGTACCCAACAATTTTGACTGTTTGAAAAAGAACTAAATCACAGAGGTAAGAGAAGATTGTGCTTCTCAAGAGAGTCGCACACAGGGACACAAAAAGACCTTGAACATCTATGAAACATGGGCCCCCACTGAGGAAGGCAGGATGCATTTTATATTTCTAAACAAACTTTAATATTTTTCATCTGGAGTTATTTCTATACTGTCAGCAGAAAAAAAAACAACAACCTTTGCATGTGGTTGTGTATTTATGAGTGAGTTTTATCTCTAAACAGATTTGTAACTAAAAACAGAAATATCTTTTTATGGGAGACAGCTGGTTGAGAGATTAAAGATACACAAGGAGAGAGAGGGGCTCAAATTAACAAACATTCCTAGACGTAGAATGTCTGCGAGTATTAGGAATCTTCTAACTTGTGACCTAAAAAACATCTAATCCCCACTAGTTTTCCAGCATGGGTTTCAGCCTACTTGGCATTTAGAAGAGAAACAAAAACAAAAACAAAAGTTGGAAAGCCTAGTGCAAAGCTATAACGCTTCAAAATCTCAAGGAATCATAAATAACTATAAATACTGTAAGCAAAAAATTCCTAAATATGTAGTTTCATTTGTGGGATTCAGAAAAAAAATATTCAAATTAGGCCAATTCTGGGTTTGCTCCCCGCCTTGTGGAGTACAATAACATGTGTGTCTGCAATGTGGATTTGATTCCTAAATTTCTAGCATCTGCCACATGTTTGTGCTGAGAGTGTGCTGTATTGGAATAAAACTATTCTTGGGTTTATTTTTCAAAGGATACTAGCAAGCATGAATTTACAAAACTTTTTATTGAGGTTGGGCATGACCCTTTGAATCTGGTAAACCAATCCCCAAATAGGATTTGGTACACCAATAATCAAAACATCTTCAGTTATTTTCTTTCTACTCCAGGAATGGATTTTTAAATAAAAGGCCAGAGCTCAGGCAGGCTTCTTGGGCTGTGGTCATGGTCATGGGAACTTTGATGGGAGAAGGTTTGAGGGCAATCACTTTCCTGTGGTGAGCTCCATGCTCCAACTCGAGTTATACGTGATTTAAGCTGATTTAATTTCTGGAATCACCTGAACAAGACCAATGCCTAGAGTTGGTTCTACTCAATGATTTTGGTGGTAAAACCAAAGTTGCAATGATTAGGATTGGCTGATCCTGGAGAAATTAGGCAAGGTTAATTTCCTACATTTTCCCTCTTATGCTGGCTGGGTATTTCCCAAAATTCCATTATTAAAATTAATTTACATTTTAAAATTTTTTTATAAAGGAAATGCATACATCTCTCATAAATGAAAAACCATTATCAGTCACCACAAGTAAAATGCCATACAACAAACATCTTAAATATAATTGTATATACAATATATAATACAATGTGAAATATATTTTAAAATACATACAATGAACAGAAAACAAAGCAAGAAATTACTGCTTCTGAAAGACTCTAAGCCTGATGCTTACTCTTTTGTGACTGTTGTTGTTTAAAGGGAGGTTGGAAGGTTTTAGATAAGTATTAAAGACAAATTACCAATAAATTCATTAACTGGACTGATTACTAAAAACATTACATATTTACATCATCTAATATTTAACGTCATGTGCTCATACTACTATGAATACTCATCTTTAATACTGTCGGTATTTTGTATTCCAGGCTTTGAAAAATCCTTCTTTAGTAGACAGCTGCTACTGTTTATATTGAAGCCATATCACTTGATAAGGCTGAACATTTTAAGAGCTTATCAGTCATCAGCACCTAGGGGGTGCAGGTTAGATTCCTTTTTTTTTAATTTAATTTTATTTATAAATTTATTTTTGAGATGGAGTTTTGCTCTTGTTGCCCAGGCTGGAGTGCAATGGCGTGAGCTCGGCTCACTGCAGCCTCTGCCTCCTGGGTTCAAGCAATTCTCATGCCTCAGCCTCCCGAGTAGCTGGGATTACAGGCACCCACCACCTTCTTTAGTAGAGAAGGTGTTTCGCCATATTGGCCAGGCTGGTCTCAAACTCCTGGCCTCAGGTGATCCGCCTGCCTCGGCCTCCCAAAGTGCTGGGATTACAGGCATGAGCCACTGCACCTGGCCAGCTTAGATTCTATTCTGCTCCCTTTCCTGCCGATCAACCCTGCCTTGCCTCATCTTTCTCATTCTAGGACTCAAACACAGGGTGATATCCTGTACCCTCTTATACCTCCACACTTTTATATACATTGTTTCTACAGTCTATAAAATTATCCCCTCAAGAGAGTTCTTCCTTTCACAAACATGTCTTGGTCCTTCTAGACAACCCCCATTCACCCACCAAGACTCAAAGAATATTTAGAGGACAACTTGATGATAGATATTTAATGCACTATACTTTGAAGAATTTATTAATCAAAAATATTTATGTAAAGGTATAAAGATAATGGGTGCAAGAGTGATTATTTTAGCATTGTTTGAAAGGACGAAAATGGAAGTTATGATAATATGCTTACATATGGGATTGGCTAAATAACCATGTTTCATCCATAAAATATAATATTCTAGAGTGGTTAAAAATAATGGTCTCATCTATATTCCTACGTAGGAAGATAGCCGTTGTGTCTATACAATTTACTGAGCTCCTCATCTTTCTTTACTTGGATTGTTTAATCCATTTATTAAATCTTCATAAAATTGCTAAAGAGTAGCAGAGCAGTATCACCCCATATTACACATGAGGAAATCAGGACATAGAGTTATTTGACCAAACTCACCCTGTTAGTGGCAGAGCCAAGATTGAACCCTAGGAATGCTGGAGCTTTAGATAGTGCTTTTAAATTTCAGACTGCATTGTAGATCATGTGGTTTGGTTCTGTGTCTCCACCCAAATCCCACCTTGAATTGTAATAATCCCCACATGTCATGGGAGGGACCCAGTGGGAGGTGATTGAATCATGGGGGCAGGTTTTTCCTGTGCTGTTCTCATGACAGTGAATAAGTCTCACAAGATCTGACGGTTCCCCTGCATATGCTGTCTCTTGTCTGCTGCCAACTAAGATGTCCCTTTGCTCTTCATTCATCTTCCACCACGATTGTGAGGCCTCCCCAGCCATGTGGAACTGTGAGCCCATTAAACCTCTTTCCTTTATAAATTGCCCAGTCTTTGGTATGTCTTTATTAACAGCATGAAAACAGACTAATACAGTAGGTCTTGAGGAACATACATCAAATTGTTAACTCTGTTTATCTTGGAAGGAAGTAGCAAGTGCTATAAGTCATATTTCTGTGTCCCTGTCAGGGCACATGGTGCTTGATTCCCTGATGACCTGCACTCATTACCTAATCGATTCCATTAAGCACTAATTAGGGAGTGGAGACATGCAAGGGGACATTTCTATTTATGATCTGGGTCCAATACCAGGTTGCTAGTGTTATGCTGAGAGCCCCAATGTCAAGCATAAAGACCTTTCAAAAGAACTCATCCCTGCAGGACTGCATTTTCGCAGCCACATTCCTGCTGATCTCATTTTGGGTCACTGGCTCCCAGTCATGATTCCTCATCATTTCCTGCCTTCTTGACCTTCTCAGTTGGGCAGTTCTTGTACCGAACTCACCTCAGTTCTGTTTGATTTTTATGTCTTCTAAGATTTAGAGTCTTTCCTAAGGCTTCCTGCGTATCAAAGCTCAACTTACCCTTTCTTTTGTGGTAGGGGGATTTTTATTTCCATGATAATGCTGAGCCTGAACAATTGTTCCCAAGTTAGGATGGGTAAGACTGAAGGTGATTTTATCCTATGGTTTTAATCTTTGGATCACACCTGTCTTTTCAAGGTGAAGCACAGAAATATATTCTAAGGAGCTGTTGATGAAATCACTGAGGCCGGAGCTGGCTAATTTTTAAGTAAATTATAATGACTATTGGCAATTATTCTGATAATCTCTCTTTGAAAACAAAAGCTCTGGGCGGCATGACAAGTATCTTGGAGTACCATCCTACTGACAACAACATAATTATTATTATAGCTGTTATTATTCCCCAGAAGTTTATTTGCAAACTTTAAATGGCAGGTAGTTTTAATCTGGTTTGCTGCCAGATACCAGGTGTCCCTCCCTCTGTCTTGGTTAACAATGCCTATGAACATCAGCTGGAAATAAGTCTGCCTTGCTGGGACCATTTCTGTGATACAAAGTGGTAAAAGATGACGAAACATCAGGGGATTTAACTATATCAACATGATGATTGGCATTGCTGCTGCTGCTATTATTACCATGAATAGAAGAGGGTCTTATATGGGATAGACACTATAAGCTCATCACATTAAGACAAGACTTCTTGTCTTCCCAAGGAAACAACAAAGCAAACCATTTCAGCGATTATGACATTGAGGACCTGAGAGGTCATGTGATTTGATGAGGGTCATCAGTAAGTGGTGGAACCATGATTTTTTTTTTTTTTTTTTTGAGACAGGATCTTGCTCTGTCACCTAGGCTGGAGTGGAGTGGCATGATCACAGCTCACTGCAACCTCTAACAGTTGAGCTCAAGTCAGCCCCCTCCTCAGCCTCCTGAGAAGCCAGGACTACAGGCATGTACCAGCACACTTGGCTAAGATTTTTATTTTGTGTAGAGATGAGGGTCTCAATATGTTGCCCAGGCTGGTGGAACCACGATTCTGATGTGCACTTTCCTGACCCAGAACCCCGATACATTATCCAACTCAGGCTTCCATGGAGTAACCACAAACTTGCTCTTGGTGTCATCCCACTTTTGAAAGGAATTCAGTCGAATCTGAAATGCTGAGGGCATTCAGCATCTGGCAAATCCGAGTGTTAAGGAAAGGTCCCTCTAATTCCTGGTTTGGAGCCACCAGGAAGCTGTGGGGACCTATGAACCAGCGTCTTCTCTTCTTCTTCCTAACCACAACTATGCATATTGGAAGCTCCAATACCTCCACACTGTGCTGCCTCAGCACACAGCTGTGGGATGTCTTCCAGAGAAGACGTTTATTTTCACTGACCCATCCTCTCCCACGCTTTAGTTTTTTTTTTTTTTTTTAAATGGGTCGAAGTGTGAACAATCATCATCCACAGGAAATCTTCCAGCTGCTTCTGGAGCTCTTTGGAGACCAACGTCTGAAAGCCAGCTCTTCAATCATTTCTCAGAGGGAAGAGCCCTGGGGACAAGGGCGGGGCTAAGAGGGATGAGAGAGCCAGGAAAGTCCAGGCCAAGGGTGCCTCTTGAACCTCGTGGCTGAGGGGACCAGGCTGTTGGGATGATCAGCGGACATGGAAAGTCCTTCCAGCTCTACCCCTGTGTATTTCCCAACGAATGCTCCCGGATTTTAGGACTTACCTCCTAAAATTTTCACTTGGTCTAAAGCAAAAGGCCCCAGGCTTCCTGTCAGGAGCTGCAACTTTTCATCTGATGAGGAGGTAATGAGATTTGCTGACTTCTGGCTATGGGGTTCTGTGTTAAATACTTTCTTTTTTAACCTTTTTATTTTTTTTGAGACAAACTTCACATAACATAAAATTCACCATTTTAATCATTTTGAAGAATACAATTTGGTGGTTTCCAGACCACAATGTGCAACCATCATCACTGTCCATGTTCAGAATATTTCCAGCACATCATCTCACAGAATCCCATCAACACTACTATGACATAAGAGTTCGTTTGCATTTTACAGATGAGGAGATGGCGCATCAGAGAAAAGTGACAAAGGTGGCAAAGGTGTGGAGTGGTGCAACTGGCATTTCCATTCCAGAGTGCGTCACTTCAAAACTTACATTCCGCTTATCTACAACTATATGATCTTTGACAAACCTGACAAAAACAAGAAATGGGGAAAGGATTCTCTATTTAATAAATGGTGCTGGGAAAACTGGCTAGCCATATGCAGAAAGCTGAAACTGGATCCCTTCCTTACACCTTATACAAAAATTAATTCAAGATGGATTAAAGACTTAAATGTTAGACCTAAAACCATTAAAAGCCTACAAGAAAACCTAGGCAATACCATTCAGGACATAGGCATGGGCAAGGACTTCATATCTGAAACACCAAAAGCAATGGCAACAAAAGCCAAAATTGACAAATGGGATCTAATTAAACTAAAGAGCTTCTGCACAGCAAAAGAAACTACCATCAGAGTGAACAGGCAACCTACAGAATGGGAGAAAATTTTTGCAACCTACTCATCTGACAAAGGGCTAATATCCAGAATCTACAATGAACTCAAACAAATTTACAAGAAAAAAACAAACAACCCCATCAAAAAGTGGGCAAAGGACATGAACAGACACTTCTCAAAAGAAGACATTTATGCAGCCAGAAAACACATGAAGAAATGCTCATCATCACTGGCCATCAGAGAAATGCAAATCAAAACCACAGTGAGATACCATCTCACACCAGTTAGAATGGCCATCATTAAAAAGTCAGGAAACAACAGGTGCTGGAGAGGATGTGGAGAAATAGGAACACTCTTACACTGTTGGTGGGACTGTAAACTAGTTCAACCATTGTGGAAGTCAGTGTGGCGATTCCTCAGGGATCTAGAACTAGAAATACCATTTGACCCAGCCATCCCATTACTGGGTATATACCCAAAGGACTATAAATCATGCTGCTATAAAGACACGTGCACACGTATGTTTATTGCGGCACTATTCACAATAGCAAAGACTTGGAACCAACCCAAATGTCCAACAACGCTAGACTGGATTAAGAAAATGTGGCACATATATACCATGGAATATGATGCAGCCATAAAAAATGATGAGTTCATGTCCTTTGTAGGGACATGGATGAAACTGGAAAACATCATTCTCAGTAAACTATCCCAAGGACAAAAAACCAAACACCGCATGTTCTCACTCATAGGTGGGAATTGAACAATGAGAACTCATGGACACAGGAAGGGGAAGATCACACTCCGGGGACTGTTGTGGGGTGGGGGGAGGGGGGAGGGACAGCATTAGGAGATATACCTAATGCTAAATGACGAGTTAATGGGTGCAGGAAATCAACATGGCACATGGATACATATGTAACAAACCTGCACATTGTGCACATGTACCCTAAAACCTAAAGTATAATTAAAAAAAAAAAAAAAAACTTACATTCCTGAGGCTGTTCTCCAAGGGCTTCTCACAGTAAGCTTTCTTGATATGTGGAGGGGCTTAGGTGCAACAAGAGGCTGTGCTTTACTTCTCTGAAGGAACACAGAAAAGCAGATGGGGGAGAAACAGTTGGTGGCATCAAGCTTTTAAACCTACCAAGGAAAAATGAGAAAGCTACCAGGAGATTGCAATCTGTAAATTAGAAAGTGTTGTGTTGGGGGGTGGGTGGTAGCAGGTGGAGGTTTTTGCCTTTGATGCAAATGGAGCAGTGGGTATAAATAAAAAAACAAACAAAAAAAGAGTGTGAGTTTCCACCAGAAAGCCTACATGTACGTCCATATGTGAATCAGTATCTCACCAGTCCTATTTCAGGCATTTCTCTGCAGAATTCTTCAGTCATTTCTCTGATGGATGAAGGTATACTATGCTCTTAGCCAGGTATCAGCAGGTGAGCTAAGCAGCTTGTGCAAAGCAGGGCCAGGGTTAGTATAGGTGGGAACTATTAGTGAGGAAGAATGGCTACAAGAGTGAGGAGAGTAATTCTGGACAGGTGATCACACAGCGTTAGAGGACATAAACTCAGGTAGTAAAGGCAGGCAGCAGGTGCCTTTGGGCAAAACCCAAAGACGGAGGGTTGTGATCTCTTGCATTAGAGATGGATAGATGGATTCAGGCAGAATACTGGAAAGGAAGGGAGACTGGGAAGCCCCTGAGGCCACACCTGCAGCTTTTATTCTTGGAGCAGCAAGCAGCAGGCTTTCCTATTTTCTCTCTCTCTCTCTCTTTCTCTCGCAGTCTAAACTGCAGTTCAGTTATTGCAGAGCCTTGTTCACATGGGTTCTCAGAGATATTTTCATTCTGTCTTCTCACCACACTGGAGATGAGAACTAGATGTGGTTTTCTAGATACAGTCTACATTTCCCTTTGAATCTGGAAGACTGGCTTTAAGGTCAAGTACAGCTTCTTTCTTCTCACTGTTGGTCAGTGAGTTCCCTGGGATTCTCTTCCTTTCAGTTTATGTTGGTTTGAGTGGTTGGAGTTTGTAGTCGAGCCCCTCCACCTGAGCCCTCAAGCCTCCACTGTCGGTTTCCTCAGTGACGCACTTCAATTACACACACGCCTTTGAATCCCTCACTTTCTAAAACTGCTGAAGTCTTTTCATTAAAACAAAATATTTTAAAACATTTCCTTGAAGAATCAACAGAATACAAAGTTGATTCTCCCCCAAATTAATCTGTAGGTTTAATACAATTCCTATTCAAATCTCAGCAGGTTTTTTGTAGACATAGACAAGCTTATTCTAAAATCCATATGGAAAGGCACAAGACATAGAACAGATAAAGCAACTGTGAAAAAAAAAAGGGTAAAGGAGTCACGCTGTCTGGTGTTAAGGCTATTCTATGGCAATAGTAATCAAGGCAGACTGGTATTGGCAGAGAGAAGGGCACAGGCCAGTAGCACAGAATGGGGAACCCAGATATAAACCTATATAAACACACCGAACTGATTTTTGACAAAAGCACAAAATGGTAGCCTTGCCTAAAAATGGTCCAAATGGGCCAGGTGCGGTGGCTCACACCCGTAATCCCAGCATTTTGGGAGCCCAAGGCGGGTGGATCACCTGAGGTCAGGAGTTCGAGACCAGCCTGACCAATATGGTGAAACCCTGTCTCAAAAAAAAAAAAACCAAACAAACAAAAATAGCCAGGTGTGGTGGCGAGCACCTGTAATCCCAGCAACTCAGGAGGCTGAGACAGAGGAATCGCTTGAACATGGGAGTCAGAGGTTGCTGTGAGCTGAGATCATGCCACTGCACTCCAGCCTGGGTGACAGAGCGAGTTTCCATCTGGAAAAAAAAAAAAAAAAAAAGAGTCCAAATGTAGCATTTGGACATCCACAGGCAAAACAATAACAACTTCAACTAAATCTGGACTTTAAACTCACAACTCGTGCAATTATCAATTTAAAATAGATCACAAATAAAATATGTAAACCTATGAAACTTTTGGAAAAAAAGGAAAAACAAGATAAAATCATTAAAATCTGGAGTTAGACAAAAATGTTTTAGACTTGATACTAAAGGCAAAAGCCATAAAAGAAAAATAGGATAAATTGGCTGTTGTCAAAATTTTTGAAATTTGCTCTTTGAAATACCCTATCAAGAGGATGAAAAACAAGCTACACACTGGGAGAAAGTATTGGCAAACCATGTATCTGGAAAAGGATTAGTATCTAGAATACATAAAAATCTCTTGAAACTCAAGAGAACAAAAAAATTAATAAAACATTCAAATTAGAAAATGGACAAAATACATTTAGAGCCATTTCACCAAAGATATAAGCAAATAATGGCAGATAAGCACATGAAAAGCTGTTCCTCACTAGCTGTTTTAGAAACTCAAATTACAACCACGATGAGATATCATTACGTACCTATTAGAATGGCAATAATAAAAATAGGGAAAACACCAAATGCTGAAAATCTGGAGGAGCAACTGAATCACTCATTCATTGTTAGCGGGCCTGTGAGATGGTACCACCACTCTGGGTAACAGTTTGGCAGTTTCCCATAAAACTAGATATACAACTACTTTATAACTCAGGAGTCACAGATGGCATTTATCCTAGAAAAATGAAAACTTAAGTTTATATAAAAACCTGTACATAAATGTTCATAGTAGCTTTATTCATAACAGGGAAAACCTATAAACAACCTAAATGTTTTTCAACAGGTGAATAATTCAACAGACTGTGGTACATCTATACCATTAATTACTATGCAGCAGTAAAAACAGAGTGGACTACAACTACACACAGAAGCTTGGGTGGATCTCAGGGGAATTATGCTGAATGAAAAAAAGCCAGTCTCAAAATATTACATGCTGTATGATTCCACTTATATAACATTTTTGAAATAAAAAAACATTATGGAGATGGAGATTAGTCACTGCCAGACCTTTGGGTTGTTGTAGGGGATTGGTGGGATAATATAAGGGATGAAAAGAATGAGACAAATAAGTAGTCTGTGGCGATGAAAACATTCCGTGTCTTGAATTGAATGTGGTGGTGGTGGTGGTGGTTACACAAATCCACACGTGATAAAACTGTATATAACTATACACACACACACACACACACATAAGTTCATATAAAACTGGTGAAACCTGAATAAGCCTTGTGATTTATATCAATGTCAATTTTCTGATGTTTTTGTTGTCCCATAGTTACGTGAGATGTCATCATTGGGGGAAAACTTGGTGAAGGCTATATAGGACCACTTGGTACATATTTTGGCAACTTCCTGTGAGTCTATGATTCTTTCAAAATAAAAAGAAAAAAAATAAAAATTCCCTTGAGCATAGCACTCCTACAAATGATCACCATTATTTTATTCCATGAAATAAAGCCTACACTTACCTCCCATTCTTCTCTCAGGCATTAATTCTATCACTTATAATCTCATTTCCCTTCTACCAATTCATTCCAATTATTTTCCTTGAGGCCTGTGACTCTTTGGCCCCTTCTAGAGGAATTTGATCATATGGTGAATATTCACTGCACTCTGTCCTGAATAACTCTAATTTGATGAAAGATGTTTGAGTAGGAAAATGAGAAGCAATTTCTAAAACACTGATGCATTAGTTTGTTCTCATGCTGCTAATAAAGACATACCCAAGACTAGGTAATTTATAAAGGAAAGAGGTGTAATCGACCTACAGTTCAGCATGGGTGGGGAGGCCTCCAGAAACTTGCAATCCTGGCAAAAGGGAAAGCAAATACATCCTTCTTCACATGGTGGCAGCCAGGGGAAGTGCAGAGTGAAGGTGGGGGAAAGCCCCTTATAAAACCATCGGATCCCATGAGAACTCACTCACTATCATGAGAACAACATGGAGATAACCGCCCCCATGATTCAATTCCCTCCTACCGGGTTCCTCCCACAACACATGGGAATTATGGGAACTACAATTCAAAATGAGATTTGGGTGGACTCAGCCAAACCGTATCACTTGAATTAAGCAAACTGCTTTACTGCTAAGTTTCTGAGATTCTTTAATAAGATGTTTTACTCTAGGAATCTCTGAGACTGTCAGGGCTTAAAGCAACACCCGAAGTTTCCTTCTACTTTCTTTCATGGAGCTAATTCATGGGACTGGTGTTCCGTAGAGACCAGTTTTAGAAATTTCGTTGTGGAGTATACAGTGACTACACCCCTATGCACCCATGCATGCTTACATATCATTCTGTTTTTGCATTCTTTCTTTCACCTCTGTGTTTCTTCATAATCCATGTTGTTGGTTCTATTCATATCTTTCTAAAGGCTCTCTCCCTGTGTGTGTGTGTGTGTGTGTGTGTGTAACCTTCCATCCCATTTCCCAAACTGTAATCCTTATTGTTTCACAAGATTTAGACTTCGGGATTCACATCGTTTATTCTGCCAGTCACTACTTGGTGTCCATTTTTATTTATCTCTATGAGTCCTTGCCCAAATCCGTCTCTTCAGCCAGATGATGCTTCTCTAATTCATACTCATATATCCAATCAATACCTAAGCACCTCCAATTGGTGTTGTGAAAGTACCTCCAAACCAACTGCTTCAAAATTGAATTGAAACCTCCCCAATCCTTCTTCCCAGTTTATTATTATTATTATTTCAGGAAAATCCATCTTCATCAATTCATTCATCTAAGTGAGATACCTGGGGGTCATTCTGGATCCCCTACCTGCCCTCTCTCAAAATCATAGTATTAGAACCAGCATTTGTAGGGTATCAATACTTTCCATGTGAAGTAAGTTTTATATACCCACTTTATTAGGGAAAATGAGGTTTAGATGTTTATACCAAAACAAATATGGTGGATGTATGTTGTAAATCCATGCCTTTGTAATGCCAAATTCCAGAGTCTTTTCACTTAATCACTCTACTTCTTTTAGAATCAATCCTTCAGACACATCTAACATTCATTCTTTCCTTCTAATTTTCTCTGCAAATTCCCATAGCTTCATTCCTAAACACTTGCAATGGTCTCCCTAGCTCACTTTCCACATCCAAACTTTCTCTTCTCCAATAACTCATACCACGAACAGATTCTCATGATCTTCAAAACACTTATTGGCTCCCATTGAATACTAGATTAACTTTCCAATTTTTAGTCTTGCATTAAAAATAATTTACAATATGTCCCCCTGCTTTATACCTGTATATGTAAAACTGCACTATTTTCTTTTTCTAATCAAACCCTCCCCTTTCTAACTTCTTATTTTTACCTGTGCATTTGGTTTACACATCCATTTATTGGAATCAAAATTTGAGGACTGGGAGTTCTGGATCCTAGTTCCAGATCAGGTTTCCTTGCCAAATATTTTTGAACAAATATCATTAAATAATATAAAGAACTGTCAGTAACACATGTGGTGAAGAAAGCAGGTGAAAAAGGGTGTAGTAACAAGAAAATATTGATGTGAATCCAAATGATTGCCCACAATCATATCTAGAAAGAATTGGTGAAAATATAGATGTGTTGATAGAAGCCCATATGGGGGAATAGTTACCAGATTACAGTGTGTCTTACAGAATAGGATTTGAGAAATCTTATTAGCTAACTTATTAGCTAACTTCCTACATGACCTGGCCTGAGATACTAAATAGTTTCCTTTGGTGAGCTCCTACTCAGGATGGCGTGAAGATTCGAGTGAAACTCAAGTCCTAATTATTATACTCCCCCTTGTTCTTGACATCCTAAGAGTAACAATTGCCTATTTAGTACACATAAAACAGGAAGACATATTGAGGGATCATAAAACTAATGGCAGAATTCATTGTTCTGCCTCATCAGTGATTTCCTATGGACTTTCATTTCCTCATAATAAATTAAAGACATTGGATTAATTAATGTGGTATGGTCACCCTTGTCTTGGAGTGCTGATTCTCTGAGCCTCCTGCTTATCAGCTAGTTTTGAATGAAGCCGTTTTGTTAGTGTGGCTTTCACTAGGCTGATCTCAGAGAACTATGAATTACTTTCTGCATAGGCAGGTTGTGACTACAGGGCCTCGGTAGATCATCTGCCTCTGTCTGAGCTTCCCTTGGAAAGCTCCCCTATAGGTCTTCATTTCTATTGCAGGTTTGATTCCCTGAGATGGAGATGAATGCTGCAATTACTTTATTATAGAGTACTCTTGGAATCAACACCTATGAAAGGATAAGGAAGGAAGAATTGGGTAGATGGAGTGATGAAGATGCAAGGTAGTTTCAACAAAGGATTCGAGTGATGTCATGAGGACATCTGAAGCTGGGATGGCCTTTTAGAGTTGGAATGAAGAAATAGGTCCTTATACTCCGGTGTCAACCAGACATTGGATGCATGCTGCACCAGTTGGGCAAGGCAGTACTCTTCCGCCAGGGCGCTTCCAAAGAGAACTTGTTGCTGAAAGGTATTTTCCAGCAGCATTTTCAGTAGCTGAATAAATAGGCTCTTTATTCATATGTGGGTATGTGTAGCCCATTACAATGGTGGATTATTTTTCCAAGTAAATTTTTGCGACTGAACATCAGTAATATCTGAGAGAGACATCAGAAGGCTTTGGGCTGGCAGAGGTGTCTTAAGGAGTGGTTAGACTCTTTGTACTCTCTCACTGCATGGAGAATGATATGGAACTAGTTATAGCTATTTGCAAATTCCTCAATACATTAATTGTTATTGATATTGGTAGAGTCATTTATTGCCTGGTGACTGTACCTCTTTCTCCCAACCCTTTGTTGTCTAGCTAATTTAACTCTTCAATTCATCTTCCAGCCAGAAGACATCATTTTTACTCCTTTTTGAATTAGATATCCATTGTTCTTTTGGATGAGACTAGGTTTACTTGTACAAATTTGACTTGATAGGTAGACAATCGGACGAGATAAATGGGAAAAATGAATGGATTTATGGATGAGTGGATGAGTGTGTCTGATGGAAAACAGTACCCTCTAGCCAGTTATTTGAATTCCTTCCTCGCTCCGTTCTGTTCAATGTCAAAGAGAAAGAAGGAGGCTAAAACTGAAATTCTGGCTTGAAGGAGGGAATAAAGTAAAATAAATTGCATCAGTGCCAAAAGGGAACATTCCTGCTGATCTCAAATGCACCATGTTTATGTACATCCCTATTCCCTTGCATGTGCAGTTATAGCCATCTTTGATTTCTTAGTCCCTACTCTGGCTCTCCACCCATCCTTCCTTATCCCAGAAAAAAAACTCCCCCTGACTACTCCTTCTTCAATAATATACGTTGTTCTCTGAACTAATTTAATATTCACTGCCTGAATAATGTATATCAGTATAAGAAAGATTTACTGATCACATACTTATATTCTGCACCAGGGATGGTGTTAAAACTTCAAGATTAAAAATAAATAGGCCGGGCGCAGTGGCTAACGCCTGTAATCCCAGCACTTTGGGAGGCCGAGGCGGCCGGATCACCTGTGGTCAGGAGTTCAAGACCAGCCTGACCAACATGGAGAAACCCCGTCTCTACTAAAAATACAAAATGAGCTCTGTATGGTGGCGCATGCCTGTAATCCCAACTACTTGGGAGACTGAGGCAGGAGAATCGCCTGAACCCGTGGGGTGGAGGTTGCGGTGAGCCGAGATTGTGCCATTGCACTCCAGCCTGGGTGATAGAGCGAGATTCTGTCTCTAAATAAATAAATAACCAAAGCTCATTTTCTCCCTCAAGAAGTTTTTTTTTTAATTTTTACATATTATATAGCAGTACAATATGGTAGTCATTATCATAGAAGTGCAAATCACTCAGGATAGATGGATAAAGTAATGATGCAGGAAGACCAGGTAGAGAATGTTGCCTGATGTGAGATTCTGAACCAGGAGTAGTACAGAGAAGTCAGAGTTAACTGGAGAGTCAGAAAAATAGTGTCTTCCTTAGGGAAACACACACACACACACACACACACACAGCCCCTCTTATGCATCTGTCATCAGAGCATATTGGGTCAATGAATGAATGATGACAAAGTTTGCACCATGTCATGTTCATAGTCATAAATCCACAAATTTAAGAAAAGGTTTTCTGTTTTTCATTTTTTTTTTTAGCTATTTTAAGGCTTTATTTTGAGTCTTGGTATTTCTCCTTATTTTCCAGTTTGCACCAAACTCATTTATAGTTTGATTTAAATAATGAGGCATTTTTCATAGTGATCTTTTCACACTTTAGAATACTCACTTGGTTGTTTTCCCCAAACATTTATATTAAGACATTTGGGAGGAAATGTGTAGTCAATTTTCAAACATTTCAAACAAATTTCAAAAGTCAGAAATCAAACATGCATTAAATCTAAATTTTAGCAGTTTATCAATGAAATAAAACAGGCTAAAATCTGAGTTGTCAGTTTGTCATTTTGGTTCAAGAAGGAACAGCTGAGGAAGTGCAGGCTTTCTCATAAGCTCAGTGCTATAGTATGAAGCACTTCGTTTATTGCCAACATTTTAATACATGTTGTTTTGAATTTTGAAGTTTTAAAATAATTACGTCTCTTACCACCCTCCTACACATGCATACTCTCATTAGGCTCAGGCTACAAAAGACAATGCGTTTTGCCCTAAACACACCATATTTTCTCATTCTTTTCAATTTTGTTCATGGGTTCATTCAGTGATAAATGCTTTTTGTAACATCTCTCTCTCACTCTGTTGCTTAACTTCCTGACTTCCACCATGAGAATTAGCCACTGTCTCCTCTGTCTAGCATACATCATATTAATGTGTGTCATTATTAATGTTTGGCACATGGGATGTGTTTAATAACATCTATTGAATTAAATAAATGCATAGACTACAAGAGAAAATGAAAGACCAGGAAATAAATGCTTTTGTAAAATCTCAATGAATGGAAACTTTGGATTTTTGCATTTTGTTATGTATAAATCTTGACATGAAAGAAAAATATTGTAAATAAATAATCAACTCTAGTTAATAATGTGCATACTGAAGTAGTTAGGGAAAGTGTACAGGTATCTGAGATTTACTTTGAAATGTGTTACAAATGATGGATGGACAAAGGGATAGATAGATGCGTGATTTTAAAAATGAGTATAGTAAAATATTTATGGTAGAAAGTAGGTGGGAGAGATGATTGCTCACCGTAAAATGCTCTCAACTTTGCCATATTTTTGAAAAAATTTATGATAAAATGTTTGGGAGAAAAAAGTAAGGTAAAAAGTAAAAATTGACCGCAGAATGTCTAAATGTAAACAAAGGAATCAGTATGATCCCCCTGGACTCTGATATTCAGCATTAACTCATTTTTTTTCGTTTACTTACTTTTAAACAGCTACTACAGTTCATATAACAATGTTGTGAACTCTTTGCACCCACACCCAAATATTTTTGAATCAATCTGAGATAGTAACACAACTCATAAGCCGACAGATTAATGATGGCTTATGTGTGGTTTTGAGGTGTGGGCAGGATGTTTTATGGCAACACCAACCCAACATTTGTCGCGGGATCGCAGGGAGCTCTGGCCCGAAGCCATTACATCATTCATATACAATATTTTATTTATTTGGATTTCAAGGAAATAAATTAAAGATCTATTTGAGGGATGAGCATGAAACTTTGGAAATCACATATCTCTTTCTTCAGACTTTAGCGTTCAGAGCAGACTCATAAATCTAGGGCTGGAGCTTGTTGGTTAGATCTAAGGAAAATAATGACTGCTTAGCTAGATAGAGCCCAGGATTAAGGCAAGAGTCAGCTACTCCCCAGGAAAGAGCACCAAATTCACAGGCTCATTCACTCAATTTATAAACTTAAGTATGCTAAAAATTCTCTTTACCTCAGTTGCCTTATCTGTGAAATGGGACAATAATCACCTGGAAATGCTGTTATGGATTTCCAGCTAAAAATGGGTGAAGGAACACCTGGGTTTGCCACTGATCCCTCCCAGCTTTTCACTAAAATGACAAGAAAAGCCTGAAAGAGGCAAAAGCCTAAACAATCAAAGAGAACAAGACAGAAAATCAAAGTCGAAAAGTGATGAAAACACAGATTTGGAAGATAGAAAACTGATGAAAGAGTGAAAACTGACTTCCTAAAATGGAGGCAGCTGGGGAATCCACAAAGAGCAAGCCCCTTTGTGTCTGAGAACTTAAGAAAGCCCCTAAAGTTAGACACTCCAGTTGTCTCAGAAGGCAGAATGAGTTGCAGAATCGAACTCAGAGGAGTTTTTCATATGACTTTATGTAAAGTCACTCAGATCCTCAAGTCACCTCTACTATTTAGGGAGACCAGGTAAACAACACTTACCAACTTCAGTGGAAGACTGTAAGTTTGATACCTAGAGAAAATGAACCAGAAACTCCAACCTTGAGCCACCAGGCACAGACAAGTGTGTAAATGAGGCATCATATCAAAAAGGGGGAGAGTAAGTGAATCTCTACAGACTTGAGAGGTGAGACGCCACCTCCAACCCCCTTTCCTTGCTTGGCTCCTATAATTTCGATGAGCAAATCTTAGAATTCTTGGAGATATGAGGTGGGTTTTTTTTGTTGTTTGTTTTTTGTTGTTGTTGTTGTTGTTTTGAGACAGAGTCTCATTCTGTCACCCAGGCTGGAGTGCAATGGCGCGATCTTGGCTCACTGCAACCTCCACCTCCTGGGTTCAAGTGATTCTCGTGTCTCAGCCTCCAGAGTAGCTGGGACTACAGGCATGGGCCTCCACACCTGGCTAATTTTTTGTATTTTTGTAGAGACAGGGTTTCACCATGTTGCCCAGGGTGGTCTCAAACTCTTGACCTCAGGTGATCCACCTGCCTCAGCCTCCCAAACTATTGGGATTACAGGTATGAGTCACTGCACCTGATTGAGTTTATTTTTTGACTAGAAAAACTGACCAGCTCAAGAGAAATAGAAAAAAAGTAAATAAATAGATGGATAGATGAGTGAATAGATGGATAGATAGGATAGGATACGATCCAATCCGATACAATACAATACAATACAGTACAACACAACACAACACAATAAAAATAGATTTTGACATTTGAAATCCTCTCAACAAAACAGCTGTATTTCTACCTTATCACCCATACAGTGGCTTTCATAAATTAATCTCCCCCCAGTACATGAAACTTTTAATCAGCCCTCTGGTTCTCATTTTAAGATGTGAATGACTGTCAGTGAACATCACCACTTTAGTGACATCACTAACAAGCATGACAGATACCAGATAAATAGACATATGTAGGGGGAAAATAGTGCACTTGAAGCAAACAGAAAAATGCTGTGAGTGAAGAATTCCTTATTTATATCACCAGGGAGATCAAAGCAGATAATGAATTCATGAAATAAGAACTAGATGCTACAGAAAAGGAATATACATAAATGGGAAAAATATCTTATATTAAAAATACCACATCAGAAGTAAAATTAGAAGGGCTGGAAGAGTTAAGGATCCTTCAGAGGAAAGGGGGAGAAAAGACACAAATAGAGGTTCTTTTCCACAGTTTAATATTTAATGTGTAGATGTTTTAAGAAGAATTAATAGTAAAAATGAAGTGGAAAAATTAAAGAAATTATTAAGAAAATGTTTCATGACTAACTGACTTATTTCAGATCTAAAGCTATATTAAGTGCCCAGCATATTTAGTGGGAAATGAATACAAGAGATGTCATCCTGAGATTTCATAATATGAGGCTAAAGAAATAATCCCAAAAGATTACAGCGAGGGGGAAAAGGAGCACAGAAGGAATTTGGAATAATAACGCAGCAGCAGCTAAATCTTTAAGACAAGAAGAAATACTTTCACAACTCTGAGGTAAAATTATTTTCAACCTAATATCCTATATCCAAGCAAACCAGCAACCAAGTGTGAGAGAGTTTTAAGATGATATTTTTAGACATGCAATCTTAAAATATTAGATGTACCATGCACCATTTCATGAAGCCTCTGGAATAGATATGCCACCAGCATGAAAGAGTGAGTCAAGAAAGATGAAGACTTGACATAGAAGAGATGACAGACACTTAACAGGAGAGAGGCAAAGGGAATATCCAGTCTGACGGTGAAGAGATGTCTCAAACCACAGTTGTATAGAGAACTTTGAGAGCAACCAGCCCGTATTGGAGCAAGATGGAGGCTTCAGCAAGGCTGTCTTCCAGGAAACAAAATGGAATTGATGGTCTAGACCACGTTGAAAGGAGATTTTGCCATTTTGTCAGAGATTCAGGAGATGTGTCATTGATAAAGTGGCAAAAAATTAAATGACAATTCCCTCAAAATTTTACCAGGCAACTATTATTTCCGGGGCGGGGAGGGTGGGGGGAGAGTATTTTTCAAGAAAGGAAGCACATTTATCATATACTGTGATAGTTATAAACACTGTTTATATGCATTCAAAAGTAAACGTAGTAAACACTGAATGTTGACTTACACAAAATATTAGATTTTTAGGAAATCAGAGAAAGAGAGAAAGGAGAGGGCTCGGGAAGAGGGAAGAGAAAGAAGAGAGAAAGATAATGTTTGACAAGGGACAGTGAGTATGAAAAAACTGGACCTCATCTACATGCTAGAAAATCGATAGATGATATCTAAAGATAAAAAAAGGAAAATAAGTATTAGCATATTATTTAGAAATAGAAAGGTGAAATAGAAAGGTGAATAGAATTGAAAACAATTAAGAGATTTGTGAACAGTTGTTTCTGGGAGGAAAATGCCAGATTGAGGAAGGTTTACTGAATTTTATTACTCATAGACCTAGGTGATTTCTTTAAAAAAACTATAAATACATTTTGCACAATTAGGGTTTATCAGTTTCATAGGCTAGTGCACATAGAAGGCAATGAGTCCTAGTGGTTAAGATGTAAACTCTGAGTTGTGTTATCAGGATTCATAGTCTGGCTGTGCCTTTAATGAGCTGTGTGACCATGAGCAACTTGTATTTTATTTTATTTTATTAATTTATTTTTGAGACGGAGTCTTGCTCTGTCGCCAGGCCGGAGTGCAGCGTTGCGATCTTGGCTCACTGCAACCTCCACCTCCTGGGTTCAAGTGATTCTCCTGCCACAGCATCCCGAGTAGCTGGGACTACAGGCGAACAACAGCATGCCTAGCTAATTTTTGTATTATTAGTAGAGACGGAGTTTCACCATATTGGCTAGGCGGGACTGGAACTCATGACCACGTGATCCGCCCATCTCAGCCTCCCAAATGAGCAACTTATTGATACTTTCATGGCTTTAATTCTTCCATCTGTAAAATGAAGCTAATTCCATAATAAAATAAAATGAAAAACCTATTTCATAGCTTTGTCTTAGGGATTGAAAAATTAGTAAATTTTAGCCTCTTAGAATAGTTTCCAGCAAGTACTAAGTGCTTAATAAGTATAGTATCTTTATTATGTACAGTCATTTTAAAAATGATGTGAACATGTAGAAATGCTTATTAATTATATGTTAATTAGCTAGATTTAGTATTTCTACAATGTCTGTCTTCAAAACAGTATGTTGTACACAGTAAATGCATACAATCTTCATTGTCCATTTAAAAACATAAATAAAAGGAAGTTATTATAGAACCAAAATAAACAATTAAATTAATAAAAGGATACTAAGAGCTGTTTTGAGAAGTCTATTACATTAAAAAAAAAGGAAATCACCTGGACATATAGTAATCTATAAGCAATAATTTTCTCTTTTTGTGAAGTTTTCTGTACTTTCCAAAGTTTATATAGTGAACATCTCATTTTTATGTTCAGAAATAAAACCTTGGTTTTAAAATGCAAATGAATTTTGGAAGATAAATCTGGCTGTCACAGGGAGAAATGATGTCAAGATTAAATGAGAAACGGTAACATCTGGCACACCCACACAAGATACAGGGTTTGTCCAAAGGTAACATTCTGAAAGCAAGGTGACTTAACTAGTTTTGTCCAATCTGGGCTCCAGTCGTCAGCTAAGGTCTTCAAAATACGTATGCCTATCTCCAACAATATCTGGAGAGATTGCTTTATTCAGATACGTGCAGCAACAGTAAAATATTTAGTCAAAAATTACTTAATCCATTACTCAGAAGCACTGCTCTTAATATATACTAGTGTTTAACAGGCAGTAAACAATTTTAAAATATTTGTTGATTGAGTAGATAAAGACTATTGAGGTAAGAACTACATACAGTTAACTGTATCATTATCTCAAGTGTAATTATGTAAAGCAACCCATAAGAGATCCTGATTATATTCTTGATATAAACTTTTAACTCCCTATTCATCAGAGAACTATTCAACCCCATCAGCAAGCACTGTCAGGGACAATTGTATCCACGGAAGTTTCTTTTGAACTTACCTTTTCTTGTGTTGCCTAAGTTCTGCTGATTTGCTTCTGTTTGTTCCTCTCCACATTGGTCTGCATTCAGCTGGTGAGTCCCTTATATCAAAGCCCTTGTCACTCTCTGCATAAAATCCCTCATTTTTGCTGATACTGTCATTAATGTTCAATTCATGTAACTTAGCATTGAAAAGGAAACTCTCTTTCCTCCAAAATGAATGGCAAATGTTTTCATTTATTCATTCATTTTGTCAACATATTGAGAACACAAGGAGTTCCTGATGTTCCCTGATAAGCAAGATGTTGTTCTTGACCTCAGGGAGCTTGAAGTCTAGGAGAGACAATGGGTGTTTCACCTTACATCCACAAACAATAGATGCATGCATGTGCTAAAAGACCTTGTCACTCAGATAAGGTGGGTGTGGGTAGACTTGCAAGGGCCCTACATTTACAGTAACTCAGGGCGTTTCCGCTTAACTTTTTCTCATCCCATTACTCTGATGAAAACTTTGAGTTCCATGAGCACTTAAAAACAAGTCTGTCTTGTTTAATATTTGTTTGTTTGTTTTTGAGATGGAATCTCACTGTGTCACCCAGGCTGGAGTGCAAGAGTCAAGAGTACGATCTCTGCTCACTGCAATCTCTGCCTCCCGGGTTCAAGCAATTCTCCCACCTCAGCCTCCCGAGTAGCTAGGATTACAGGAACCCACCATCATGCTCGGCTAATTTTTGTATTTTTGTAGAGACAAGGTTTCACCATGTTGGCCAGGCTGGTCTTGAACTCCTGGCCTCAGGTGATCTGCACGCCTTGGCCTCCCAAAGTGCTGGGATTACAGGTGTGAGCCACGGTGCCTGGCCTTGTTTAGTATTTTAACCCCTGTTTAGCACTGTGTCTCATATAGTAGGTGTTCCGTGAATATTGGTTGAGCAAATAAAATAAATGAATGGGCTATAGAAGATACACATTGAATGTTTGTATTCATTAAATGAATTTAATTCATCTTTTAAATGAAAGAGATCAAGCAGATGATCGCCACGTCCTGTTTCAGCTCAGATGCTTTAGTTATGTGTCAAGTGGATCTTTTCATAAGAATGTTGGCCTCTGTGGGATTTCCTTCAACTTGCCTTTAACTGCTTCAAAGAAAAGGCATCGAGCAATATATCTCATAGAGCCTTAGAATCAAATGCACAACGACTGAAGGTGTGAAAGAATGGACATGGGCCCTGGAGTCAAACCTGAGTTCTGATTCTGATGCTGCCTGTTACTAAATGAGAAGCCTAGGGTAACTCAGACCCAGTCTCCAGGCTTCGGTTTGTATCATCTCCAAAAAAGCAATAGCAATGTGTGCATGCCATGCAGAGGGCATTTAGTGCATATTTGTTGAAAAATAAACTCAACAAAGGTCAAAAAGAAATTATCCATATCATGTGACACAGTGTGCGGGTGTTCACTTCCTCTTTCCACACAGCTGACAAATACCATGATGATTCCTCTGATTTTGCAAGAAAGTGTGCATCATGTCAAATTTTTAAAGAAATAAAACTACACAACTTTTCTTCTTTCTTGCAGAATTTAAATAGAAATGAACAAGTGAAACGAGACAAGTAATTTATTAATTCATTTCACAATGGGCTCATATTACATTATCTTTAAGGTCCTTTAACAAACAAAAATTAATTTCTAGACCCATAAGTTGTTGGCACATTGATAGACTCCTTAATTACAGGGTCTTTGGTTTAGAAAATAATGATTGATTATTTCAGGCTGTATTTCACTTAGTTATGGATGAGACCCTGAATATTTGCACAGAGAAATTATTTCAAAGTTATTATGATTAATAAGTGTTATAGACAGGATGTCTGAGTTATTGCAGAATCGAGGACAATGAAAATAATTTTTTAGCATATCTGAAAGGGTTGTTCTGAGGCGGATGACAGGAAATGAGGAAAATGAGTTGTGCTTCTGTTGGTTTATTCCACAAATATTTATCTGATACTTTCTAAATACCAGACCCTGTGTTGGACACAAAAGATACAAAGCAAGATGAGGCATGATGCCAAGAAAACCACAGTATAATGGAGGAAACCAAATCTTGTACAAATAAATTCAATGTGATGGTAGAGGTGCCATATTAGAGTACATGGAAAGATTACAAGTGTGCCGGCCGGGCGCGGTGGCTCACGCTTGTAATCCCAGCACTTTGGGAGGCCGAGGCGGGCGGATCACGAGGTCAGGAGATCGAAACCACGGTGAAACCCCGTCTCTACTAAAAATACAAAAAATTAGCCGGGGGTGGTGGCAGGCGCCTGTAGTCCCAGCTACTCGGAGAGGCTGAGACAGGAGAATGGCGTGAACCCGGGAGGCAGAGCTTGCAGTGAGCCGAGATTGCGCCACTGCACTCCAGCCTGGGCGACAGAGCGAGACTCCGTCTCAAAAAAAAAAAAAAAAAAACAAGTGTGCCATTTCATCTGATGTTTTATATATATATATATATCACCTCACAATGGAGATGGCATGAGCTGAAAGCTGGAGACAAGTAGGGACCTCCTCGCTGGATAAAGCAGGGAAGCCATGCCAGGTTGCTGCAATAGCGAGAGCATAGGCTGGCAAGTAGAAGGCAGCATTGTGCTGAGAGGCTACTTTCAGGTACTTGGTCTTGGGGTGGAGGGTACAAATGGGTGAATGACAAGGATAAGGCTGGGGAGGTGAACTATCTGCTTGGAGTTTGCAAACAACAAGGAAAATAATCATATTCAAAACAAATTTACTGATATATAATAATTATACATTTGTATGGGGTACATGTGATATTTCGATACATGCGTACAATGTGTAATGATCAAATCAGGAAGTTTAGAGCATCTATCACCTTGAATATTTATCATTTATTGGTGCTGGGAACATTTTAAATCTTCACGTCTAGCTATTTTTAAATATATAACATAACATTGTTAACTAGAGTCACCCTACAGTGCCATCAAACACTAGAACTTACTCCTTTTATCTATGTTTGTACTCATTAACCTACCTCTCTTCATCCCTCCACCCCTTTGCAGACTTTGGTAAGTATCATTCTACAGATATATTTTTAAGGACACCATTCTGGTGACAACATGGCAACTTGAAGATGACTAGAACAATATGTCAAGTAAGGGTCTTAAAATAAAGTGTGTGGCTCCTTGAGGCTCCTTGAGGCTGTTTGGAAAATAATAAGGATAAATAGTGAGGGGAGGAGGGTGCTGAGGTCCCCCTTCCCTCACCATTTATCCTTATTGTTGAATATATTTGCTATATGCTGGATACAGTAAAGGTAAGATGACTCTTAGAATTCTAAGGGCACTGGGTGTGAGGCAGAGCAAGATTACTCATGGAAAGATGCAACTCAGTGAAAAAAGTAAGTCTGATGGGCTGGATAGCCTGCTGGTTCAATATTATCACAGGAGCCAAATTTACTTTCATTAATTAAGGAAGTATTCTTTTTTTGTTTGTTTGTTTGTTTGTTTGTTTGAGATGGAGTCTTGCTCTGTTGCCCAGGCTGGAGTGCAGTGCCACAGTCTCGGCTTATTGCAACCTCTGCCTCCCAGGTTCAAGCCATTCCCCTGCCTAGGCCTCCTCAGTAGCTGGGATTACAGGCACACACCACCACACCTGGCTAATTTTTGTATTGTTAGTAGAGAGAGGGTTTCACTATGTTGGCCAGGCTGGTCACAAACCCCTGACCTCAAGTGATCCGGCTGCCTCGGCCTCCCCAAGTGTTGAGATTACAGGCATGAGCCACTGTGCCCAGCCAGGGAAGTATTCTTAACTAGATGTAATAAAGTACTTGATGTAGATGTCTTGATTTTCAAAGCAGGGATCCAGGCTTTTTAGGCCTTCTTGTTGTTATAACTCTAAGCAAGGTATAGAGCTTTGCACTTTAGCCTTGCCGACAGAACATAGGAGGAAGCACAGTTCACAGTTATTTCTGTGGTTGTTGTTCCTGCTTTGGGATTCATTGCATGTTGTAAAATGGGAGAGAGACTCCTGGTTGATTCACAAAGTAAGGTGATCAGGAGAAGGTTTGGCCAGAGGTGTGAAAAAATATATAAAAACTCAAGGCTTCTCTTAAGTGGGGTTCCTAACCTATATTTGTGTGTTTATGTCCATAGGAATAAAAAATACAGGAGAATGAACTGTAATTCCAAGATGATCTGATGTGACTTCCATCTTCTTCCCATGGGCAATTCTTGAGATGTGATTCTGTTTGTATTTTGGCTCTCTTGTTATGTTCCATCTGCGTGGATGGAAATTTCCATCTGCTTGGATGGAAATTTCCATCTGCTTGGATGGAAAGTTTAAGGACACAGTAGTGATAATGGAGGTAAGATATCACTGGATGACCAGCTAAGGGTGCACCAGGACAAATAAAAGGAAAAGAAGTTGAGCATAAGTTAAACTATTATACTATGTGCATAGACAGGGTGAATTAAGGATTGTTCAAGGAATAATAAAAAAGCAAAAATTTAGAGAAGAAAATTTCATGACATGGGCAGGCAGAAGTCTTCCTCTTTTCACTTCCAACCTTTTGGTGCACCATTTCTTGGTCAAAATCCCTAGAGAGACAGCATTATGTACTGGGGCGCCCAAAATTGTTTGGAACTTTAGCTCAGTCACATGCTATCTATATGACCTGAGGACTGATTATTAAATCTTTCTGTTCTCGATTCCCTTACACATTCATTCGTTCATGAAAGCAGGCTGACATGAATGTCATTAATTTGGCAGTGATCAAATGAAAAAGGGAAGTCACATTTTACACGTGGGGAAACTAAGGTACAAAGTGATGTTACAGGGGTTTTATAGCAGAATCTAGACTTGATCCCAAGTTTCTTGATATTTACCACAAGCGTTTTCCATAGGAGATGGCAAAGGAGGGCTTTATTCTGCTTCAGAGGGGAATGGGACTATGAACTTGATTTGGGTTCCGTGGAATCATATCAGTATATTTCCTTTGTCCTCAGATTTGTTTAGAGTTGTGAAGCTTCAAGGGTAACTTGGGCAAAAATATTTGAGTAATTTATCAACCCTCCACTTTGCTTATGCTGCTCAGTTCTGGCCTAAAGGAGTCAAACTAGGGGCCTCCCTCACCGATAAAGCCCATCAATCATTCAATCCACCCTGGTCCCCAACCCACAGAGAAGAGCTGGTAAAGATAAAGGGACATTTGCTATCGTTTAGGGAACAGCCAGCACATAAATATGGTCATTCGAGATGCATGTCTTTTAAGAAAGAAATTGTTTTGCAATAAAGAAAAGTAATGATTATCAGGGCAAGAACCATGAAATAGCAGATTGGAAATAAAATATGCTTTTATTAAGTTCCCATTTCTGTGTGGCAGAAAGGGAAATAAATAACAGAATGCAGAGCTGGTAGCAGAGAAAATATTGCCAAGGGTGGAATCTAATGACTTGACTATGAAACAAAGACTCAGCTTTGGAGAGAGTTAAATATGTTGGTGAAATCAGAACAAATTTTCAAGTTCTCCACTGACCTGACATGCAATGCTTCTTTATTTCCTGACTTTTAAGCTCAAGATGGACCCTTTAAATTTTTGTATTCTAATCTCTCTCAATTTTATTCTAAGAAGTACTTAGCCATTATTAGGCTCAAATAAATCCTCTGATTCATTAGGATTCATTGAGATTTTATAAGATGGTGTTTTAAATAATACTCCAATTAACATTCTTTGTACTCTATGTTTTTATTCTCTGGTAATCTCTCTTTTGTCTCACCTCTGTGTGTTTCCTTGAAGCTATCATAGTCAATTTCATAGAATGAACACATACATATACACACACACACACACTTTTTCCTGGTAGGTTGTCCAGGCTGGATCCTGACTGCTTTTATTTTGTAGGTCACTGCAATGTCAAATTTATATAGATGTCTTTAGTAAATTGTGCTTTGTGCTAGGAAAAAAAAGTAGAAAATTGTTCATTTTTTTCTCTCCCATTCTGAAAAAAAGTCTAATTTTAGCATCTTGATAAATTTATAAATCAGGTTTTTAAGGGTTTTTTTTCAAGTTTCAGGTAACAGTAAGTTAAAATCTTATTCACAGATGCTTCATTAATTTTGTTATAAATAAATGTAAATACATTTCTTGATACATTTGGATATATCCCATAAATATATATGTATAAATAATGAATTCTCAGCAAGCAATATAGCACATTATTGTGTAGAGCATATTACAATGACAAGTATATTTAGAGTATGTGTTTAATGCATAATTCAAATTATCAAAACTTGGTTTTATAAATCATAGCAGAGTTTAGAAATGAACTTTTTGGTTTTTTTGTTTGTTTATTTGTTTTTTGAGACGAAGTCTCACTCTGTTGCCCAGGCTGGAGTGCAGAGGCGTGCTCTTGGCTCACTGCAAGCTCCACCTCCCGGATTCATGCCGTTCTCTTGCTTCAGCCTCCGGAGTAGCTGGGACTACACGTACCCACCACCATGCCCGGCTAATTTTTTTGTATTTTTAGTAGAGACGGGATTTCACCATATTAATCAGGATGGTCTCGATCTCCTGACCTCATGATCTGCCCGCCTTGGCCTCCCAAAGTGCTGGGATTACAGGCATGAGCCACCACGCCTGGCCGAACTTTTCAAATTTATATATGTAAATTTCTAGCAAGAATTTTTCTATTTTTCTTGTGAATGTGTGGGTTTGAATAATTATGTGATAGGCATCCACACATATTAATCGTTTCTAAGCATGACATAATTAATCTGTCCTAAATGTAGTATGAAGGTCTTTTTTTCTTTAAATCACTTTAGCTGCTATGGTAAAAGTGCCACAGCTTAATGCTTATCTCGTAGATATTTCTACCTCTGGTTTCCTCTTAACTCAATGAGTAGTTCGAACACTGGATTGCCTGGGCCATGATTTTTGCTTTTGTGTGATTCAGATGGAAAGCTAAAGAACCTGGAATTTATGCTGAAGAATAAAAGAGCCAAAAATCAACCTAAATGCCCATCAATGACAAACTGAATAAAGAAAATGTAGTACATATACACCATGGAATATTATGCAGTTATAAAAAAGAACAAGACCATGTCTTTTGCCAGAACAAGGATGGAACTGGAAGCATTATCCTTAGCAAACTAATGCAGCAAGAAAAAAAGCAAATACCACATGTTCTCACTTATAAGTGAGAGCTAAATTATGAGAACTCATGGATACAAAGAAATGAACAACAGACACTGGGGCCTACTTGAGGCTGAAGAGTGGGAGGAGGGAAAGGAGCAGAAAAAATAACTATTGAGTAATAGGCTTAATATCTGCTTAAGGAAATAATCTGTACAACAAACCCCCATGACATGAATTTACCTGTATAACAAACCTCCGCATGAACCCCTGAACCTAAACTAGAAGTTAAAAAAAAAAAAAAAAAAAAAAAAAACAGGAGCCAGGAACATTCAAGCTGTCTTCCTCTCTCTAGGAGCTACAGCTTCAAATATTTATCCTGAGGGTGTCAAAATAAGGATCATGAGCAAGGAAGGGGGCTGACATTGACCGTAAGTAGATGGTATCAGCTCAGCCTAGTCACAGAAGGTTAAATTTGAACCTATGTGTGAGTACAACTAGCCCAACATCAGAAAGTATGTCTGACCAGCCCAAGTGCCCTAACATGAAGAAGACAGCCTTACAGGAGTTTCCTGCTACTAGAAGCATTTATGCAAAGATAAGAAAAACCACTTGATGCTGGGTACAGTGGCTCACACCTATAATCCAGCACTTTGGGAGGCCAGAGCAGGCAGATCACTTGAGGTCAGGAGTTCGAGACCAGCCTGGCTAACATTTGAAACTCTGTCTCTACTAAAAATTCAAAAATTAGATGAGAGTGGCGGCATGTGCTTGTAATCCCAGCTACTCAGGAGGCTGAGGCAGGAGAATCACTTGAACCCAGAAGGCAGAGGTTACAGTGAGCTGAGATTGCACCACTGTACTGGGTGACAGAGCGAGACTCCGTAAAACAAAACAAAACAAAACAAAACAAACAAACAAAAAAAAACACTTGAGAGGAAGGAAGTTTCCTTTAGATGACCATGAAAGATTCCTTAAACTTGATCATTTTACTGTTCTTCCCCCAGGTCAAAGGATTTCTGGGGAGAACAATAACTCTTGTCAATACTGAAATAAGCAGGTCACATATTTTTGGTCCCATATGTTAATTTTATTATCTACAAAATTAATTTAGGGTCTAGCATGTTAGAATCTTGAAGCCAGGGGGTGCTTCTTGACATTTTCTGGTGAAGAGGTGTCAAGTCAACGATCTACTGTTGAAGGACAGAGAGCAAAACAATTTAATTAAAATAACACCGTATGTTAGGTTGGGCCTTGTTGTGGGTTGAATTGTATCCCCAGAAATTCACATGTTGAAGTCCTAACTCCCAGTACCTCAGAATGTGGCCTTATTTGGAAATAAGGTCATTGCACATATAACTGGTTAAGATGAAGTTATTAGGGTGGGCCCTAATCCACTATGACTGCTGTCCTTAGATAAATGCAAATCAAAACTACGAGATACCATCTCACACCAATCAGAATGGTTATTACTGAAAAGTCAAAAGTAACATGCTAGCGAGGTTGTAGAGCAAAGGGAATACTTAGACACTATTAGTGAGAGTTTAAATTAGTTCAACCATTGTGGAAGACAGCATGGCAATTCCTCAAAGACTTAAAGAAAAAAGTACCATTCAACCCAGCAATCCCATTACTGGGTATATACCCAAAGGAATATAAATTGTTCTGTCATAAAAACACATGCACATGCATGTTCATTGCAGCACTATCCACAATAGCAAAGACATGGAATCAACCTACATGCCCATCAATGATAGACTGGATGAAGAAAATGTGGTACATATACACCATGGAATACTATGCCACCATAAAAACAGAATGAGATCATTTGCAGTACATGGATGGAGCTGGAGGCCATTATTCTTAGAAAATTAACACAGGAACAGAAAACTAAATACTGCATGTTCTTACTTGTAAGGGAGAGCTAAATGATGAGAACTCATGGACACATAGAGGAGAACCACACACATTGGGGCCTACTGGAGGGTGGAGGGTGGGAAGAGGGAGAGGATCAGGAAAAGTAACTAATGGGTACTAGGCTTAATCCCTGGGTGATGAAATAATCTGTACAACAAACCCCCATGACACAAGTTTACCTATGTAACAAACCTGAACATAGGTACCCTTGAACTTAAAATAAAAGTTAAAAAAAAATTGAGACACAGAGACAGAAATACAGGGAGAACACCACGAGAAAATGGAGTTGAGTTTCCATAAGCCAAGAAACTACCAGAAACTAGGAGAGAGGCCTGAAGCAGGTTCTTCCCTAAGGCCTTCACAAGGAGCATGGCCTGGCCAACATCTTGATCAGACTTCTCTGAAACTATGACACAATATATTTCTCTTGTTCTAAGCCCCACAGTTAATGGTAATTCGACACATTGTTTTTGATAGTTTGTCTACAAACTAATATAGGCCTCCAATGCAGGAGTCCTGACTCCTGGCCGTCAGTCTTGCATCCCATGAAAGAAGAGAGTAGGGAAGCTTTTTATATTTAAGTGATAGATCTCCATCATTCTAATATATAGAAATTAAATTTGGGGGACTGATAGCTATTCAAGAATTGTTACCATCATTGATAAAAGAAGAATTATTGTGCAGTGTGCAGAGTACAAAAGCCCTCATAATCAGACCCCTCTTAGAATATGTCCAGTTCACATCAAAGTCTGAAGACTGATCAAGAAAGAGCACTTTCTTCTTATCTAAGAGTATTCCTTTTCCATATTTGAACATCTCTTTGAAAGTAATAGTGTAAATTATAACTCTTTCAAGGTACAAATAATGAAGCAAATCTTTACCTGTTTTCTTCTCCATATTACAGATATTGCCAGATTGTAGCATAGCACATCTACCTGTCTAGAATAATCCCTGGTCTGTTGGGTGAATAAATCTGGTGGCATCTGATACTTGGATCCCACTGGACTTTTGTTTATTTAGGTTTTGCTTGATTTGTAAAACACTTTGACACTTTTGTTACTTAATGTCTTCCTCTTACCAATTCCAGAAAGTAGGCAAGGAGACTAGTAATATTTCTATGTTAAATAAAAATGGTCTCAATCATTTAAGATTAAAAGATTAAGTAAACTGCTTAAAATTACACACCAAGTGCCGGGCGCAAGAGTTCATGCCTGTAATCCCAGCACTTTGGGAGGCCAACACCAGTGGATCATCTGAGGTCAGGAGTTTGCGACCAGCTGGCTATCATGGTGAGACTCCGTTTCTACTAAATATACAAAAAAATTAGCCAGGCGTGGTGGCATGCGCCTGTAATCTGAGCTACTCAGGAGGCTGAGGCAGGAGAATCGTTTGAATCCAGGAGGCAGAGGTTGCAGTGAGCCAAGATGGCACCATTGCACTCCAGCTTGGGCAACAAGAGCAAAACTCTGTCTCAAAAAAAAAAAAAGAAAAAAATTTACACTCCAAGTTAATGACAGAATAGGGACCAGGATATTGGTATTTGGTGCCAAATGCTTTTCATCTAGTAGATGTCTGTGCAGGTTTTAATTCTCTTCTCTAATCCTTCAAGATGTCTGCTTTCTTTGATATGAGACTCTCAAATATCTATTACTCTTGCTTTGGAAGGGTTAAGTATTTTGGCTTTATTGACTTCTTGTTTAACCAAGTGACTTGCATGGGGAATGAAATACGAGCTGAAAGGACATAAGCGTATTTCAGCAGAAACTTCATCATCGTGTAGTCCCAAGGTACATGGACCCTCAGGCATAAGCATGACAATATTCCCAACAGAAACTTCTCTCTCAGCTTGAGTTCTGTCATAAAAATAGCATGATACAGGCCACATCCAACACATGAGAGTCATGTAAACGGGATGACAATAATCCTTGGCCATCGCAAACTATTGAGATTTGGGGGCACTTTCTTAGCATAACGTCATGTAACCTACCTAATACAGCCTTCAAAGAAGTTACCTCCTCCATCCTGTCTCTGGAGGGAAGAAAAAGTTTTAATGTTATTTAAAAATCAATATAGTAAAAAATAGATATTTAATGTGTTCTATTATGACTTTATGTAGGCATTTAATTTATGATGTGCTTTAATATATTAATACAAATAGATTATATGCTCGTGTGTGATAAAACTAAAATCTATTGAACATCTATTATGTTTGTAAGCACTTTATACTTCATTATCTCCAACTCTCACATCAACCTTGAGATGTGATGTGGTAGGTTATACAAATCCTGATGAATTCTTCTCTATCCTACACCATGCCTTGGCAATGGAAGATGGCAGGTCCTCCATATCATATAAGAGCTAGGAAATTCTTTTTTTAAAAAAAGTTTCCTTCTTTTAAAAATGTGAAAATTAAATTTCAATGAAGAGAGAGGTATTTAAAATTATTTATTTAAGATTTGAGAGAGAGCTAGTATCAGAATGCAGGTACTCTCTACCTCAGTGTTAGCATAATAGACTACTTCAGAAGAAATAATTTTTTAGGCAAGTAAGTGTTGGGTTTGTGTTATTGCCTGCTCATATATAACACCATTTATCTGATGTTTCCCTGGGTCTGCAATGTTGAATTGCTTCCACTTTGCACAAAAAATATTTTGAGCCAGTTTTATAATTGGTATCATCAGGGATTCAGCTGCAGGCGTATTTTATAATATGCAGACAAGAAGGGGTTCTATATCACAAGGAAAGTGTGGAGTGGGAAAGTTAGAGTATTCGAGTGAATTCTCGGTTATAAGGGTTTCGAAGATAAATATCTACTTGCGGACTTACTAGGGTGAAAACCAACTCTACCAGACCAGAGATCATAGGGAGAAGGTAAAATCTAGTGGAGTTCTTTCAGGGCCAAAAAGGGTCAGCATAGTACATTTTATTTTAAAGGTCTTTATCTGTGAATGTAGGCACAGAAGGAGCTCTTCTGGGTATTGACCTGGCCTGGCCATCCAGAGGTGGGAGATGTGTGACCTTCAGCTCTGCAGGGGCGAAGGGAATGCTGGAGGCTATGGATGTGTAGTGGCATCAATTAAGAGATCACTACAGAGGATGACCTCATGCTATGGAAATGCCCCAGGCCAGGTTGCTCAATCAACCAAGAACTGAATGTGAGACTTAGCAACTAGAGAAGAGGCTGGAGGGAAGGAGGGGCATCTATCCTCACATCTTACAGAGGGGAAAACAGTGCTTGTGAAAAATATAAGAGAACAGCAAAGACAGCCTGAAATCAACTACATGCATTAGACAACATATAAAACTGTTAACATTTTTTGGCATTGGTATAAAACTTACAATATTTGCATGAGAGTGAAAAGAAGACAACAAAGAAACCTGTAACAACTAGGCAAGAAAAAGGTAGAGGTTTAGGAGGAAAATATAAATGTCTTAGGTTTAAGAACAACATGGATAAGCACGTGTGTACATTGACGTACAGGTGACCAAGAATGCTTGTGAGGGTGCAGTTGGCCAGAGGCGTGGGAAAGGATTTCACAGTTAGGCCTATGCTCCCTTAATTATTACCACTTACCTCTGCACCCTGTGTTGCTAAAATCACAGTTCATTCTAAATAAGCCACTAGGGGAGATCTGTGATATGATACAATGAAGAAAAAGGCATTTGCAGGAATCCTTTCTGCCCCCTGTGGTTCCACACTCTAATGAAGCTCACCCACATTCCCCAAGTAGAATCCTAATGAGTGAGGCTTTTTGACTCTCTCTTTGAACATTTTAAAGCTTTTCTGAAGTGTTTGAAAATTCATTATACTTTATTTGACTTCCCTTTATTGTACAGAAATAAGGAGTCCCTGATGGAATACTGGAATCAACATGTTTCAGAAATTGCACCCAGCAAGTGGAGGAGCACCTGTACAAAAAAATGATGCTCCCTGGAAGTCAGTTAAGCATTTATGTACACATTTATGTTCACACATGTGCAAACGTGCATTCACACACTCACGTGTGTTTCACTCGTGACATGGTTACACATTTCCAGTTAAGCCAAGCCCATCACACCATAAAAATGAAGTCTACTCATCTTTAAAATAAAGTATGCGTGCAGCAAATTATATAGGGAAAAGAAAAAAAACAAAAAAAAACAAAAAGAAAGCAATTCAGAAGGGCAACAGAACAGAAAGTTGTAGTTAATTATGATTTATAAACTTATTAACTTGCTAAGCATTGTAACGAACCAAAGAACAAATTTAATTTTAAATAACATTAAAGTAGCAGTGTTGCCTAGATGAAAACATGAGCCAAGGAAATGTATTTAAAGACTGAGAAATCACATTTTTTAGGAAATAGCCCAAATGTCACCTTTTAATTCAGCTTTATTCATTTAACATGAATGCAAGTAGAACTAATACAGAATAATAACAGCTCAACATTTCCTAGATAATTGTTATTTAGTGAAATACTGTGTGTATTTTTTCCTCCTTTGACACAAGTTGTATATTATTCACAAAAACAAATTGCCATGTCAGTTTATAGTTTTGAACCCTAATGTTCTCTGTGCACCTACTCTGTGCAAATTATAGTCTAATAATTTACATATTATGTATGTACAATTAGGCAGAAGAAGGCATCATATTCTCTAACTTGAAAGCAAAAGAAATTAAAATTATATAGGAATGTTGGTATTTTGGAAATCATATGAAATAGGATGACAAAACTGTTATACTTAATTATATAATATATTTGAGTTGAATTATATATTTGAACTTCCCTGGTTTTGCTCAATAGCCTGTGAAACAAGAGAGATACTGTAGTAGGAAATAAGTCAACATGTATTTCATCAGCCACGTCCGGCTTGTCAGCGTTTTAGCACCCAGGTACTGATTTTGTTCCGACACCAATCTCTTCAATTTTAATATGGACTGATGATCAGAGACAAAGGAGAACAATGGTGTGCCTCTCTATAGGTAAAAGTTTTAAGGAACTAAAACATTCACAACCTCCACTCTTTTGTCAATTATCAATAAGTTTCCACAGAGCACCTGGGTTTCAGGCTCATCTCATCTTTGTTTTCCTGAATTCCCCAGGCAGAGCTCATCTGTGCCTTTATCAAATCTCGCCCTTTTTTATATATAATAAAATTGTACATATACAGTAGACCCTTGAACAACACAAGGGTTGGGGCGCCGAGCCCCACACAGTTGAAAACACATGTATAACTTTTGACTTTCCCAAAATGTAACTGCTAATAGCCTTCATTGACTAGAAGCCTTACCAATAACATGAACAGTCAATTAACAAATATTTTGTATGTTATATATATTATATACCATATTCTTACAATAAAGCAAGCTAGAGAAAATAAAATGTTATTAAGAAAATCAGAAGGAAGATAAAATATACTTACTGTTCATTAAGTGGAAGTGAATGATCATGAACTTCATGCTCATTATGTTCACATTGAGAAGGCTGAGGAAGAGGAGGAGGAGGATTATGAGGAGATGATCTTGCTGTCTCAGAGGTGGTAGAGACAGAAGAAAATCCATGTCTAACTGGATTCTCACAGTTCAAACCCTATGTTGTTAAAGGGTCAAACGAGCACTTTAAATGTCTGCCACAGTGTAAAGTGTTTTCCAGAGATTATTTAATCTCTCTAAACAATCAATTGAGATAGTATTAAGTCTATCTCACTGATGAAGAAATAGAGGAGTAGATAATTTACCACTATTCTCTATACAAGCACAGTGGCTCAGGCCTGTACTCCCAGCACTTTGGGAGGCCAAGATGGGTGAATCACCTGAGGTTGGGAGTTCGAGACCAGCCTGGCCAACATGGTGAAACTCCATCTCTACTAAAAATACAAAAATTAGCTGGGTGTGGTGTGTGTGCCTGTAATCCTAGCTACTTGGGAGGCTGAGGTAGGAAAATCGCTTAAATATAGGAGGCGGAGGTTGCAGTGGAGCCAAGATCTCACCACTGCACTCCAGCGTGGATGACAGAGCAAAACTCTGTCAAAAAAAAAAAAAAAAAAGCCTTTCTAAACTCATTAGGCCTAGTGAGTGGATCTAGGCATGGATCTCAGGCTTTCTGACTCTGTTGGGTGTTGTTGTCAAGTCTCATGCTGAGTACCATGAAACCCATTTGGTGGGTGGTCAGATGGCTATTGTGTGGGTTGGTTAGGTTGTTGGTTGTTGGGTTTTCATTACTTTTCCAATAAATTGGAAGCCTCTTGAATGCAGGGATTACAATGTTTGTTTATTCCGGAAGCATTGATTGCCTACTACGTGCTAGCCTTTGTTCTGAGTAATTGGACTATTGCAAGGAAAAAAATAGAAAAAAAATACTGTGGTCTCTTGGAGCTTACTGTCTGGTAGAGGGAAAAAGACAAATACAGATTTACAAATAAATATATAATGTGCCTGGTGCTATTAAGTGCTGTGGGGAAAAATAACCCAGGAAGTGGAAAAGGAAGTCTTAAAGGTTAGGAGGCAGGGTAGCTATTTCATAAATGGTGGGTCAAGAAAGGCATCAAAATAAAGTGATACTAATCCCAGACAAAGGAGCAGTGATTGCCAAAGACACGAAGCATGAGTGTATGATGTCCCTTGTGAAAGGAACACCAACAAGAGCAGAGCTGCTGAAGCCAGGTGTGAGTGAGCACAGTTGTAGCAGGTGAGGTCAGAGAAGTAGCAGAACAAGGGGGTTTCCCATCAGATAGAGCCTGAAGGCTATTTTAAGACCTTTGGTTTATGAATACAATAGCTGGTATGGTTCCCATTCAGTAGATTTTTTATTTCATGTTTTTTTAAAAGAGAGCAGTGACTTTGACTTCTAACAGGTCATGCTTTGTCCTATTGATGTGGAATTATCATTAGGTAAATTATAGGGCTGGTGATGGATTCCTTAACTTCTGCAAAGCTGATTTAAAGTTTCATAAGTAAATTCGTAACAGTATAGAATATATCTCTTAATGACTTGATAAAACAATTAATTTTCAACCCAGATCAATAAAATCCTTAAAAAGTGGTGACCCCAGACAAATCCTATAGTATAGGAACATCATCCTGGACTATACTCAGGACTACAATTTTTTAAATATAGCTTTTTACGGGATAATTTAAGCTGTTGTATGAGAATCAAGCTTTACCTAATTAGCATTAGCTACTAGAGTACTCAGGAAAAAGTGAATCTCAGAGACAGCGAGAGAGAGAGAGAGAGAGAAGGGGGAGAAGAGAGAGACAAAAAGGAGGAGAAGGATGTAGATACAAAATCTAGCTGAGTCTACAGTTGGGATCAGGGAGAGATTCTGGGAAGGTTTTCCTTGATTTTAAAGAGACACAAAACAGAAATGTTCTCTTGGTTCAGCCTCCAAAGAGTGTCAGTGGCATCTGCCAGGCTGCCTTATTTGGACAAGCTATGATTTTAGGGTGGCAAAATGTGAAGCTGGTGAAACAGCCTGTTGGGATGGTGTTGAGCCATTGAATTAACCTGTCTTGAACTTGAAACAGCAGGATTACAATTTAAACCATTTTAGATGGGTTTTCCCTTTGTTGCAACTGAAAACTGGCTAGGTAATAAAAATTCATATAATTTAAGCTGCTGTATGAGGAAGATAAGTGATCCACCAAAAACTCAGTGAACCTCGCTAGGAGTGGAGGAACAAAGATGACCAAGTTCCTTAATCTGGCTGAACTTTAATTTACTTATTTGTAAAATTGTACCACGAATAATGATTTTGTAATCTTGATATGGATATTGTTATTATTATTAACTTTGGGCTTTGGAAACAAAAAAATCAGCAAAGGGATTTCTATTGCATATGCGGAAAAGTTCAATGATGCCTCTGGCCAATAGAGTAGTTCCAATATAAGATTTGCTAAATGGAGGGTGAGCCCTCTCTTAAGAATATTAACACTTAATGTGGATGTCTAAAATTTAGATGAATTTTAAGTTTTTACCCTGATGGAAGCCAGGCTAGGCCATTGTGCTGTCATGGAAAGAACAGACTTTGGAATTTGGAATCCAGAGGGCTCTGTGATTTATTGGTATGCAACTTGGGAAGAGAATATAATTTCTCTTAATTCATTGAGAAAATAGAAGCTATATCAAAAGTTCCACCTGCATCCATCACCAAATACAGCAAAGTTTCTGCATTCATATCCACAAGCTGTGTCTTTTCCTCTCTTAGGATGAATGAACTCACACTGCTTCAAAGGCCCACTTCTGCAATGTGTCCTGGGCCCTCTCTCATCTAACCAAGGACATCTCTTTTGCTCTCTTCTCTCTTTCCTGCATTATCAAGTTTCCCCTACTTACTTATTATTCCCATTATTATTCAAGGACGTTGTAGGTGGGTGTGGTGGCTCATGCCTATCCCAAGTACTCAGTGAGACATGATGGCATCACTGCACGCCAGCCTGGGTGACACAGCAAGACCCTGTTTCAAAAGAAATTGCAATATTTCCTACCTCCTATCTTATCAAAAGCTCTCTCTTTATTCCATAACTTCTTTAAACTATTGCCCAATATCTCTGTTTCCCTTTTCAAGAAAATTCCTTGATATCTTCACTTCTCCCCTTTCTATTCTCTCTTGTACCAATTCCAATTAGCCTTTCAATCTGATCTCTCCACTGAAACTACTCTCCCAGTTACCTGTGTTACCAAATACAGTGGTCATGAATTAGTTCTAATTGCAGATATTATTATATCAGCAGCAATTGACATAAACTCCCTTCATCTTTATATACTTGGCTTGGGGGACAACACTCAGTTTTCTTCCTACTTCAATGGCCATCGCTTTTCATTTTCCTTTTCTGGTTCCTCCTCGTCCTGCCAGCTCAAAATAGTGACATGCCCAGGACTGACTCTTGGACCTTTTGTCAATTACATTTAATGCTTACGTTATTTCATTCAGCCCTCTGAATGTGGAACTCATATGTTTATCTGCTTATTTGACTAAACATCTCACAATTAATCCATCCCAAACCAAACTCTGGATTTCTTCCCATCCCACCCCTATGTCAGTTTCTTCTGCATTCTTCTCTTAGTAAATGGCAACTTCATCATCAGTTTCTCAGCGCACAAATTTGGGAATCGTGATTGAGTTTTCTTTTCATACGGCCTCTCTATAAGCAAGTCCTTTCAGATTCATCTGTGAACTATTAAAAATCCAAACATCTCTTATTATTTTGCTGTTTTTTCCCAAGTCTAAGCTACTGATATTTCTCACTTGTTTCTGATTTGCTTACCCTGTGCCCAGTCTCTTTCCGCCAGCAGCCAGAATGGCCTTTGTAAGATAGACCATGCCACAACTTGGCTCAGAATCCTCCAGTAGTTTGTATCTCTTTCAGTAAAAAAGCCAGAGTCCTGGAAATTGTCTTCAAGTCTCACATGATTGTGCAACCACCAACCACCACTCCTCTGACCCCTTCTACTACTACCTTCCCCTTCCTCCTTTCATTCAAGCCACATTTGCTTCTGTTGTTCCTTGAAGCATGCAAACACCCAGGGCCTTTGCATCAGGTTCCTCTCCTCCTGAATGCTTGTCCCCACTAACCTGCCTTGCCAGCTCCCCCACTTCCTTCGCGCCTCTGCTCAAATATCCTCTTTTCAGAGAAGCCTTCCTTGACCAACATATACAAAATAACTCCTCCTCCATGGCACTGTATTCCCTTATCCTATTTAGTTTTCTCCAAAGGAGTTTAAACCAAGTAACATGTGTATTTGTTTCTCATAGGTCCTCCACCATCATATTATAAGCAGCACAAGAAAGTGGTTTGCTTGGTTTTATTCACTGCCACACTTAGAACTGCATCTACCGTGTCATAGCCTTTCCATAAATATCTACTACATACATAAATAAACAATGAATGTAATAATCATCTATAGTTATACAGACTATAACCACCAATGCTACATATGGTAGATTTTATATTCATTTCTATTTCCTTATCTTTTTCTACATAAACAAATACATTGTTTGATTTTTCTGTTCATTTGTCCTACAGAGAGGAGACCTTATAATATATTTCATTTCATATTCTAATTGTTTAACTGAACACAAAAGCCAAACCATATTCACACATTATTTTGAACTATTCACAAATGAGTCTTTTAACAGTGGGGTAGCCTTTCTTCAAACAGATGAGTCAGACTTTCCTTACACATTTGCCCATTTTTTGAACAGTTAGTCTCTTTCCATTTTTAATTCACTCTTCTCATTAACAGCATGATAAGCGTGTGTGCCAAATAATGCCTTACTATTTCAAATAATATTTGGAAGATAGGGTAAAACAATGGGGCTGAGGAGGGTGGTGAGTTCTCTGAGTGGGAGTTTTAAAATTGTTTATATATCTTCTAGAAAAATTAAACCCACTTGTATTGCAACACTGGGTTTCTTAGCCAGCTTTTGCCTTTGATATGTATGCATTGCCTTGGTAAACTCTTTTCTTGTATTATTCATGAACTTATTTTTATTAATTCTTCACTCCCAGCCATTTCTAGAAATACATGCTTTCGTCCTATTTGGGATGCTCCAGAAATAGTGATTAAAAAGAAAAGTTTTTATTGAAGGAGTTTTATAACCTATATATGATGGTCGGTGAGACTCACGTCCTCTTTAATGTGGAAAATGTGTGAAGCGGGGTAAACAACCTAGCCTTTCCAGCCCGTTCTGCTTCAGAAGAACATAACTGTTCTATCAATCTTTACATGCTGTGCTTGTTATCTACCTAATCAATTAACACGGACATCCATACCGGGTATCACCATTGAAAAAATGGGTTGCATAATAGGTGATTTAAGCCTCACTTTGTCCTCATGTGATTGTAAGAGTCACCATGTTGTCTTGGGAAGAACATGACCTTTGGGTTAGTTGAGCATTAATTTAAATACCAGCTTTAACATAATAACTCTATGACCTTAGGCAGGTTACTGAGGGTGATGGTTAATATTGAGTGTGAACTTGATTGGATTGAAGAACACAAAGTATTGCTCCTGGGGTGTGTCTGTGAGGGTGTTGCCAAAGGAGATTAACATTTGAGTCAGTGGACTGGGAGAAGCGGACCCACCCTAAGTCTGGGTGGGCACCATCTAATCAGCTGCCAGCATAAAAGCAGTCATGGAAACAGCAGACTGGTTGAGTCTTCTGGCCTCCATCTTTCTCCCATACTGAATGCTTCCTGCCCTCAAACATCAGATTCCAAGTTGTTCAGCTTTTGGACTCTTGGGCTTACAGTAGTGATTTGCCATGGGCTCTCAGGCCTTCAGCCGCAGACTGAAGGCTGCACTATCGGCTTCCTTACTTTTGAGGTTTTGGGACTCAGACTGGCTTCTTGGCTCCTCCGCTTGCAGATGGCCTACTGTGGGACTTCACCTGCTAATCATGAGTCAATTCTCCTAATAAACTCCCCTTGATTTATTCATCTGTCCTACTAGTTCTGTCCCTCTAGAGAACCCTGACTGATAACACTGCATCAGCTTGAACTTACCTTGTTCATCCCTAAGAAAAATAGAAAGAAGAATAATGGATTTTATAGGGTTGTGGTCAAGACTGAGTGACAACTGACCAAGAACAGTATACAATATTCCTGGAAAATTGTGGTGATAGTAGCTCTCTTTCCCTTCTTCAACCACCTGTACATTAGAGTCCTCTTTGCTAACTATTCCAGTTCATTTTTATTATTGTTTCACAGAACCTCCCTGAAGAAAGATTATACAAATGTACCTTGTTGAACTCGAGGGGCCATTTCATTTGCCAATGAAATGTGGGCCAAGTGGTGTGTCACTTCTAAGCAGAAGCAGCCTGGTCCATCACACGTCTTCGTAATCTTGGTCATGACAAGCAGAGGACAGGCACTCTATTAGCATGAGTCCCAAAGTGAAGATGACAGAACACACTGCTATAGCTGTGCAGCAGATGTGTAACATGAGAGAGCAATAACACTCAATTTTTTCAGTCACTAGAACTTGCAGGATGTTTATTATCGCTGCTTAATCCAGCCTATCCTGATTGATATTCACTATCCACTCCTCTCCCACCACCAACAAAACAGTATCCAGTGTGTCCCAGTGAAAGAAAACATTAAAAAAAACTTCCCTAGAATTAATTATGGCCAAGTATCTTTGTGAGTTGTTAAAATTGTTCATGGATGCTATCTGCCCTTAAAGAGATCACATTTATTATTTCAGCATATGTTGACATGTATTATCTCTGTTCCACTCACACAAGATATTCTGTGACCCAGAAACATGAAGGAGATGTCACAAAGTGTCCTTCTGTGAAAAGGTTGTGGAGAGAAGAAAGAGTTTTCTCATTGTAACCACATCATATTCTACATATGTCCCAAAGTGATGGGCTTGCTGCAGCATCTGTTATTGTAGAAGGACAAAAAGCAATTCCACAAGCTATTTTAGTTTTCCTAATGGAAAAACTAGATGCTGCAGATGAAAGAGTTATTAGAAAAATAATCTCAGCTTTTCTATAAAAGCATCCAAAATGTGCTGCACGTCGTGGGCAGCCCGTCAGCACTGTGAAGCTGTACATTAACAGACAGGATTTATAACCAAAATATATCTTACATTTAAAGATCTTTCCCCCAGAAAGTCTCCGAAGAAGAAGAGCCAGAAAAGACACCTGAAGTTGAGTGAACATATTTCAGCCTCCTTTTCAATGCAGCCTGTTCCAAGGACAGGTAGAAGCCTGGAGACCAGAGTTCACCCAGGTTTCTCCTCCAACCTGTGTTTTCTCCCCTTCCTTTCCTGGCCTTCTGCTTCTTTGGCACCCTTCTCCAATTCTGCTTTTGATGATGTGCATCTCTGTCCTTGACTCTTGCCATTTCTCCTTTTTCTCAAATTTTAATTTAAAAAATTAATGGTGATAAAATACACATAAGAGAACATTTACCATCTTAACCACTTTTAAGTGTATATATCAGTAGTATTTAGTATGTTCATATCGTTGTGAAAACTGAAACTCTATACCCTTTAAACAACAAGTCCCTCTTTCCCCTTCCTCCAGTCCCTGGCAACTACCATGCTTATTTGTCATTTCTATGAGTTTCATTATACTTGATACTTCATATAAGTGAAATCATACAGTATTTGTCTTTTTAGTGACTAGCTTATTTCATTTTGCATAATGTCTTCAAGGTTCATCCATGTCGTAGCATGTGTCACAATTTCCTTCCTTTTTAAGGCTGAACAATATGCCATTGTGTGTATACACCACATTGTGTATATTCATTCATCTGTGGATAGACATTTGGGTTGCTCCCACCTTTTAACTATTGTGAATAGGGCTGCTATGAACATGGTTGTGCCATTTCCTCCCAATACTATGCTGACTTTGTGCAGAACTCAGCCCTAGATAAAATGAGTTTGCTCTTCCATCCCCAGTTACATTTGAACAGGGATCAAGTAGCAAATCTGGAACTGGAGGGAGGTGATGAGGTGCTCGCTCAGTCGTAACATTGAAGGGGCCCCAAAACACTCAGAAATCAAGGCAAGTGATATTTCAACACACCATTTTATTTTAACATATCAAAACCTAATGCAAAAATTCATGATGAACAAAATATCAAGATTTTAAAATAAGGGAACAGTAACAGTATTGTTCAGAACCATATGGGAGCAAAAAAAAAATCAGCAATACTCATCTTGCCTTTATTTAAAATTTTCTATTTTGTTCATCATGGCATTTGGCATTTTTATTTTTAAAATAGTTTTATTTTCCTTATTTTAAAATATTGCATTAAAATATGATTTATCTTGTTTACTGAGCTTTTTGCTGCCTCCTTAAATAGTGCAACTCCTACAAGTGCTTCAGTCTGCGCTCCTCAGTTCCAGTCCTGTCAAAGAAATTAGAGTTTTGTGCTTATGGTGGCCATTGGCTTTATACAATCAGATCAGACCAAGACATTGTTTCTTTATTATTGTCTTTCTAAACCTAAGAAGCAAGGAGACTTCCAGAGCTTAAGCTCTCTCATCAATTCTGCACATGATTTGCCAAATATATCATTCTTTAGAACACACTTTTTTTGTGAAAATAAGTTTTTCATGGCCAAATTAGTTTTGTAGGTAATCAGTAGAACGGAGTTAAACAGACATTACTTTAGGATGTCTAAAAACATATTCTGGATGTGCTAATGTATAGTGAGGTGCCAATATATGTTGTCAGTGTCTAAGATAGGTAGAGCCTGAAGTGTATTCATATTTGAGCAAGAAAGTATCTTTTCAAGGGCAATATACCTTAAATAATTATGCCAGACTAGCATTCCATGCAAGACATCCTGAGAAATGCCTAGACAGTGTTGGAAAAGAGATCTCAATAAACGTTCTTGGAGAAGATGCACACAGCTTGTGAAGAGGTAAATTAATAATAGGTGTGCTGACACAACCTAAAAAAATGGTGTCACAACAGAAAGTTGAAAATAGCTCACTTGCCACTCTGGGGGAAGAAAGTTTACATTTCACGATTTAACACACTCCTGTTGTTAGATAACACACAGCTTCATGTAGTATAGAGTAGGAGAGATGTGAGTTATTGTTCACCAATCTTTTAAAGCTTCTATGCTTTCATTGACAGAAAAATACCATTTTGCTAATTTCATTTTGACTTTCATAAAATCATCATTTAGAGTTGAAAGATACGGTCAAAACTGGCTTTACAAGAAGGTGGGGAAATGAATTGAAATTGATTGATTTGAAGGCATAGAAAAAGCCTTCTCTCTCGGCATATACTGGTGAAACCCATTACTCTGGGAGAGGTGAGGCAGAGGAGCTTCTTTTTATTAGTTACTGGCAGACCAGCAGTCTTAAAGACATCCCTTTGTAAAAAGTAGACAAAGTTTATTGGTTGCTCTCCATGTGTAAGACCCTGTGGTAAGCACTTAATGTAGATTATCATTTTTAATACTTATGACAGTCCCATGAGGTAGAAGATGTAATTACTCCCATTTTGCTCAAGAGGAGATTAGTTCAGAGAGGTTAAGTCACTTACCAAACTCACATACCTAGTAAATGATGAAGCTTGGATCTAAGACCAAGCAATCTGACTCCATAGTCAACTCATAACCACTAGAGGCTAGAAGCTTAAAACATTTGCCTTCTAATGTACCAGTAGGTGTTATGGTGGCATCCAATTGCCAGTAAATTCGGTGGAAATGCAAAGCATTCTGGCTAGGGCTAACTTACAGCATGTTAACTCAAGGGAATTAAAGAACAACCAACAGAAGGGGTAGCAGGACCATCAGATCCTCATCAATATAATAGTTTCATGCTTTTCATGGAAATATTACATCATGCTAGTCAAAGAGAAAACAAAGAAAAGCATTTCATGGTGATTTGGAGATGTCAGAGTGGTATTACTTTCTACAAAACCAGAAAATGTAAATCTATCTGTATCACAGGTGATCCACAAACATCCGAGAAGGAAAGAAACTTAGAGGTAAATGATTCAATGATTCTCAAAACCTGACTGTGGCACTCTTCTCCAAATACCTCTGTTCTCCTCCATATTTCTCAGCCCCTTTGAAGAGGCAGGCCCATGGGATGAATTCTGACCAATGGATTTGGCTAAGATTTAAGAGCCAGTGCACAATCCTTCGGCTAACTCTTCTCTCCACCTGCTGCAAGGACATAAACATTTCAATGGCACAAAGATAGAGCATCTTGAATTGTTACTGCAAAGAAGACACCTTTTCTGGAGAGTCACCCAAGCAATGGATTTGTGAATAAATAAATCTTGTGTTAAGGTTCTGATATCTTGTGGTTAATTTGTGACCATAGTACTATATAGCCTATTCTAATGAATATGTAGTGACTATCAGAATCACTAGGGAACATACAAACATAATTCATATTATAGGTCAAAACTTCAGTCTACTAGCTTAAAATTTTAAGCATGGAGAGGATATCTCTATTCTTACAAAGCTAAGATAGTCTAATAATTAGCAAATATGAAAAACACTGTTAGATGTCAGCTAGTTCCACTTAGACTTTCGGTCTGTTCCAAACTCTGCTTTTATACATATAAAAATTAAAAGAAAGCCAATAGATGTGGAAGCTAAGCCTTGGGAATACTAATATAGCATGATGAGGATTGTGAATTTGACAATTAGCTGTGCTATTTATTACTGGGGTACGTTTGGGCAAATTATTTAACCCTTTTGAGTCCATTGTTGTGTATTAGGAAATTAGAGCTATAAATAGTGTCTACTTCCAGGTGATGGGACTGTTCTCTGTCTTGATTAGATATCAGATACACAAATGTATACATTTGCAGAAATTTAGGAAATTGTATAGAAAGAATATGTGTGTCTCACTGAATATAAGTTTAACTCAATAATGATTATAATAATAGCTAATAATAAAATACTACCTACTTTGCAAAGGTCTTGTAAGGATTGAATCAGTAACCACGGAGAACATTTGTATGATGTCTGACACAAAGAAAGCCCTTAGAAAATAGTAGCTATTATTATATTTATATTATGTACTAAGTATTATTTATTACATATAATTATCAGAATATCTTCCAACGTTACATATAAGTAAATCCATAGCAGATTTGGAAAGCTGGGAAGAGAACTCAAATTATTTTAGATTGTGAGTTGTATTTTCGAGATGTGTTTCTTTATGTTTGGAGTGCATAAATTCTCTTTAGTCAAAGAACTTCGAAGAACAAATTTCATACTTACACTGAGTTTCTTATAGAATGTTGTGGATTCATACCCCAGCTTGCCCATGATTCATAATTTTACAAAATGTTGCATGCTCTAACACACAGTATATACTTTGTTATGCTTTTGCTATAATTAATCAAGCAAAAAATGAGTATTATATTTCCTAATGACAACTTTGTGCCTGCAAAGAAAAACCTTGCCAAAATGTTAATATATCTATATGGTCGTCTGCATCACAATGCACAATACTTAATTCTAATTTCAAGCTTTAATTGCTATAGGCCATAGTAATAAAGAATTTTGCTTTTCTAAAAAAAAGACACTTTCAGTAGGTTTTCTCTGTAAGAAATGCAACATAGTGTAATGATATATGACACACAAAGCACAACTGAATAAAGAAAACAAAGCATTACAAATGTATTTAGAGAGAGACAGATTAAGTTGCTACAAATTTTGATTCACTGGAACCCAAGAAGAGGCACGCAACAATAATAGATTTTAAGAACAGGGCAAAAGCTTTTGTCATTAAAAAAAAATGCATGAAGTGTTCCTATAGATTCTTTCATCAAAAGGACCCCAGGAAATATTCAAGTGTTTATTGAGCTTCTATTTTGTCCCTTGTTTTGTGACTGAAATTCTGAGAATACAAACAATGAGAAAAGCAAGATTTTTTTTCTAGTAAATTTACACTTTGTGTTGGCTATGTTGTCTATAACTGGGGTTTTAATAAGTTGCTGCTCTCTTGACTCCAGAACTCAGAGCAACAACAATAAGAAGAAGCAGCTCTGAGATTAAACACCATAAGATAAAATAAAGTAAAACAAAATAAAATAAAATAAAATAAAATAATATAAAATAAAATAAAACAAGTGATAAATACATAAAATCATCTAAAAGAGATAAATGACTTCTTGGCAACAGCAAGATTTAGCTAGAGCAATGCTGCTTGCATTAATATATTTGAATAAAAGTGTGGCTATCAAAAGAGAGGAGCAGGTGGTGAGAGAAACAGATTTACAAGTGTCCTAGCAAGGTATGGGGGAAAGGAGAGGCTAGACGTGCTCTGTGGCCCTCTCTCCTGTGACAGGCCTAGACCTATTGTAGGAATAATACAGAGGTCATCAGGCTGAGAGCCTTGACCATCTGAATTACTGCTGAGCTCTCCTTCTTTGTTTGTGAGATTCCCCCAAAACTGCCATGCTCTTTTCATGCCATTCCCAACACACACACACACACACACACACACCCCTCATTGTTACCAACTTGATGATCTTGTTTAGTTTCTTATGAGTAGTCTGTATCACTCGGCTTTCCTGTAAGAAGATAGTAAACACATGTCGAGCTTCTACAATTTCCATACAGTTTATAATTTCTTTTTGTTTAATTATCTTAACAACCCCCTAAATTAGACATCAGTATCCCATAATCACATGGAACCCAAATATTCTCTTTTCTTTCAGCTGATAAGCTGCAGGAAAAGTACTTGGGTTCACCTATGGTAACTCAGATTCATAACTCAGCCCTTTTTTAACATTCTATCACCCAAAATCAATCCAGTGTCACAAAAGAATTATCAAACGTGATAAAATTACCAAAAGCGTATGCCAGAAAAATAGAGATCTTATATTACCTCATAGAGATAGGTACCATTAGACATTCGCCTTTTCCACAGTTGCTTCCTGGCTTTAATGCCAGTGATGGCACCTGGAGTTGTGCACTGTAACAGCCTAATACAATTTAGCTCTACCTTGACTCTGACTTCCAATTTTTTTTTTTTTTTTTTTTTGAGATGGAGTCTCACTCTGTCACCCAGGCTGGAGTGCAGTGGTGCGATCTCTGCTCACTGCAAGCTCTGCCTCCCTGGTTCACGCCATTCTCCTGCCTCAGCCTCCCAAGTAGCTGGGACTACAGGTGCCCGCCACCAGGCCCCACTAATTTTTTGTATTTTTAATAGAGACGGGGTTTCACCATGTTAGCCAGGATGGTCTCCATCTCCTGACCTCATGATCCACCCGCATAGGCCTCCCAAAGTGCTGGGATTACAGGCGTGAGCCACCATGCCTGGCCCCAATTTTTCATCTTCTGGCCCAGCAAAGTACTCAGTCAAACAAAACATTCTCCCGGAGCTCTGGTTTCCTTGAGAAAGAGATCTGGGGGCCATCTTTTTCCACTGAAGTTTTTTCTTGATGGTCACCATCCATTCTGCATAGTATTTATTTCTTCCAAACACTCTCAGGGTTCCTCTTAGGAGGAATTCTATTGAGTGGTTGCCCTCATTGCCTTACAAGTAGGTGGAGCAGAAAGCTTCTGTTTTGTCCAGATTGTCTCCACAACTCAAATGTTAGGAAAATATAATTAATGCTTGAATCAATCATCATTTCTAGGACTCAGACAAGAGTGAATTCTTGGTCTTGCAAAGATGAAGATTAGATATTGGAATTCACTATGCTCTTCAAAGTTACGTTAGTCTGTAATAGGCCTGAAGAATCTTCAGTTGGCATTTCCCTAGATACCGCAACCCATGTGCGTTTCTGTCCACCTGCACAGGAAAGAAAAGCAGGCGCAGAAAAACGAAAAAATCCAGTAGTATTGATAGCACATGATTCAGGATCTAATGTTGTGGTGCAGAGGATAGCTTCTATAGAAGCTTGAGAGGAAACCTCAGGAACCAGAGAATTGAGTAAAGGCTTCATAGTAGTGGTAGGTCTTAAAGAAAGAAAGATGGAGAACGTATGTCATGTAAAGAAAGCATCTTATATAAGAAAATCTAGGTGCATCTTATATAAAAAACTATGGTTTCCATACATTTTTATTTACTACTGAGGCTGGCATGTTTATGTAAATCATCTCATCCAACTTGGATTTTTAAATCCCTTGGGGGAAAGAGACTATCAAAATTGCTTAGAATTATTTGCTTTCAGATACATGTTTAATTTCATTATTCTTGATGTCCTGATGATATCCCAAAATCACCTCACCATTTTTGATTTTCCAATTCCTTTTCATGTTCTTCAACTTACCTTACCTAAGTCCCTCTTGATTTCTCCCTTTGAGAAGATGTGTATGAGCCATACATATAAATTGATCTGTTCTCATGCAGTTGTGAAGTAGTAGCTCTTCCTATGAAGGATGAAACGACCTCAGGAAGAATGAGATGAACAGAGAAAGAATCAAACTAGTGAATCTGTCATCAATAATTGCAACCTATATAATCAGTAATGTATAACTTGATATATAAAAAAATAGAATATTTCAGTAACTGAGTCTCATATTTTCCCAAAATAAATCTGGCTTAAGCCTAGGATTATCTATTATATGTCCTCTCCTCTCCTCTCCTCTCCTCTCCTCTCCTTCCTCTCCTCTCCTCTCCTCTCCTCTCCTCTCTTCCTACCCTCTCTTCCTACAGCTCTGTAAAACAGAAAGAGAACTGATTTTGTGGCCAGACACACATAGATCTGAGTGTTACTATCTGGCTAACCATGAATAGATGGCTTCACCTCCTAGAGCCTCAGTTCCCTGAAACTGCAAAAAGAGATAGATGACATCAGCCACTCAGAATTGCTGTGCAGGTTAAATGACATGGTATATGCAAAATGCAAACTATCTAGCAGAGGGAATATGTACCTAGTATACAGTAGCTGCCCTGCAAACATTATTTATCATATGACCATTAATAGTAATTGTAGTAGCATTGGCAGTGATAGTCATAGTAGTTTTAACATTAGTAGAAATAAACTTTTTTTCCAAGGCATATGTCATTTTAACTAGACTTGTTACAATTTCCACTAAAATGTATACATAAAAGAGATCATGGTGGTCCTGTAATACCCTCTCTTACCCAAAGCAGAAGTATCCTGTGAAATATGATACTACCTGTTAAATAGACATATAGTCTGAGTTTCCATGCTGGAAGGGAGCCAAAGCTTCCTATTCCCAGGAGCACAACATCTAGTGGCATAGACTTTTCTTGCCAGAAATCCTTCCTTGGACTTAGCAACATTCTTCCTCCCTGAAGCTCCCATCCATTAGTCTCAGTTTTGCACCTCCTGGGTCAAGCAAAATGAATCTAATCGCTCTTGTTCATGACAGCTGTTTAGATATTTGAACAAAGGGTATTCTCTTCTGCAAACTGTCCATCCTCAAATTGTCTCATTATGTGGATCACATTCCAGGACCTTCAATGTCTTGAATGTCAATGTGACACCAGGACTAAAAACTCTCGCGTAGACCATGACAGGGCACAGAGAGCATAGAGCCACCTATGACCTGCACTGTGTGTTTATCAATGCAGCTAAATAAGTGTCCAATTTATTAGTGTTGAAAGTTATTAAGTATATGAATCAATAAAGTATCTAGATCTATGATGTATATTTGTGTTTATACATATAAGTTGTATATGTATATGTGTTTGTGTAGATATTTCTTTATCTGTCTTTCCTCTGCAAGAAAAGATCCTTGTCAATAGTTTCTTTTTTTTTTTTTTTTTTTCAGATGGAGTCTCTCTCTGTTACCCAGGCTGGAGTGCAGTGAGGCGATCCTGGCTCACTGCAACCTCCCCCTCCCAGGTTTGAATGATTGTTCCACCTCAGCCTCCCGAGTAGCTGGGATTACAGGCACCCGCCTTCATGCCCGGCTAATTTTTGTATTTTTGTAGAGATGGGGGTTTCACCATGTTGGCCAGGCTGGTCTTGAATTCTTGACCTCAGGTGATCCACCCATCTCGGCCTCCCAAACTGCTGGTATTACAGGCGAGAGCCACCATGCCAGGCCAAGAGTTTCTATCCAACATGTATATTATGAGAATTAAATAAGTCTACATGTGAACTGCTTAGAATGATGCCTGTCCCGTGTAGGCAATAAATAAATGTCAGCAATTATTCTTATTTTATTCTTACATGCACTAACAGTCTATTTGCTAAGGGATGTGATAATGTATTAGGGTTCTCTAGAGCGACAAGACTAGTAGGGTGATGTATATATGAAAGGGAGTTTATTAAGGAGTATTGATTCACATGACCACAAGATAAAGTCCCACAAAAGGCCGTCTGCAAACTGGGGAGCCAGGAAGCAAGTCCGAGTCCCAAAACCTCAAAAGTAGGGAGGAAGCCGATAGTGCAGCCTTTAGTTTGTGGACAAAGGCCAAGAGCCCTGGGCAGATCACTGGTGTTAAGTCTAAGAGTCAAAAAGCTAAAGAGCTTGGAGTCTGATGTTCTAGGGCAAGAAGCATCCAGCATGGGAGAAAGATGGAGGTCAGAAGACTTAGCCAGTTTAGGCTTTCTGCATTCTTCTGCCTGCTTTTATTCTGACTGAACTGGCAGCTGATTAGATTGTGCCCACCCAGATTGAGGGTGGGTCTGCCTTTCCCAGTCCATTGACTGAAATGCTCATCTTCTTTGGCAACACCCTCACAGACACACCCAGGATCAATATTTTGTATCTTTCAATTCAATCAACTTGATACTCAATATTAACTATCACAGTTAGGTTCTGCAGATTTAATGATGTATAAAATATGGCTTCCACCCTTAAAGAAATAAGAGGCTTTGAGAAAAAAAATTGAAGATGGGTCAAGTAGGCTCTCAGAATTGGGCACAGAGTGCACAGGACACAAAGCAAGGATATTAATTCCATACTGGTGATGAGGGGAAGGAGAAACAAGGAGTGCTAGGAAAATATGTCTGGGGGATAGGACACGTGAGCATGGAGTTTTTTTTTTTTAACTATTGCCTATCTGTATTTATATTTACATGTATGACTAAATACATATATATGAAGTTATATTAATAAATCCTTTACTACAAGTTACTATATGAATAATGTACAAAAGAAGTAAAATTAGATTTTTTTAAATTTTTATTTTTGTTATTATACTTTAAGTTCTGGGGTACACGTGTAGAACGTGAAGGTTTGTTACATAGGTATACATGTGCCATGGTGGTTTGCTGCACCCATCAACCTGTCATCTACATTAGGTATTTCACCTAAGAGCATGGCATTTTTGAAAAATAAACTGGAAATAGCCAGAACATGAAGGAGGAAGCTTGTTTTAAGCAGGGAGAAGAGTGTATGCGAAGATGGTGATGCTCCAGCATGTGGACATTTGGAGACAGGCAGTTTGATAGATTTTCATACAATTGGTTCAGGAAATAGATAAATTATAAGACATTAAACATCTATTTTATGGGAAGTCATCATTTCATCAGATTGGATGCTTGTCAGTTTACATTTGGGAAATGCTAGAACACACTGAAATGAGAAAGCTCCGTCTGGACACCTAAACTTCATAATGTCTAAGATGTGTGAACGTGGCCATACAGCTTCTCAGCTAGCATAGGAATTTCTCCACTTGCAAAATTGATGTAATGATACAGACCGTCACATGTGGGGAGGCACCTCCCTTCTAGTAACTGATCAGCATGCTGCTAATCCTACTGCTACTGATGTTTTCTATTTATGACAAAATATTTAAAGCAGATATTGGCCAAATACAATATTCAAGTGTTCTAGAAACCACATTGTTAATAAAATAAAAATTAAAGGTGTTTATCATGAAAAATCAGTTACTGGGTGCTGGGCATGAGGATGAGGAATAGGGTTAGGAGTTAAGGGATGAAGAGAACTGACTGCTATTTTCGGCTGCCTTTCTGCTTTGAAACCACATCTCCTTTTAAGTGATGGTCTGGCTAAATTTCTCTATTCTACCAGAATCTTCTGTAAATATGCAAACTTTTAGCTTAAAAAATAGTCTCACTTTATTTTATACATCTGCTACATCCAAAACAGTTTTATCTGATGATTGATTATTTTGTAGCACATCTTCCAATGTTTGCTTCTGTGACTCATCTGACTTAAAGAAATTAGACTGTCTGGGTGCATTTTCCCCCTTTCATTGATGTAAGCAAAGCTAGAGGAGCTGAGCCATTCAGACTGTAAATACACACGGTAAATTTTGCTTCTTTTGCTAAACACTTCTAGTCAATCAAGAATTGCTTATACTAGAGACTGAATGATGGCTGTGTATCCCAGAGTAGAGAACTAGTAATGCAATTTGAGCCACTTAATGGTTTCTTCTTTTACTCTATTTTTTCTTTACATTCTAAAATAATATCTCTTTTGAGGAGTTGGCATGACATATGGGATTTTTTTTTCTTCTGTGCCTCTGTCTTCCTTACCTCTTCTAGCATTCTTCCTTTCAACATGCACTTTGGCAGTAAAGGCTAGCAGAAATTTATTGAATACCTGCTGTATGCCGTTTGCTTGAGACACATCAACAAAGTGTCTATAATGATTGGCCTCTAGATGTCTCTTGCAGAGATGGGGTGAGACAACAGCATAGGGAACAATACACTGAGGCAAGATAAAATTACAGACATGATTCTCTGGGAAGGGACAAGGGCAGGAGATATTTTTCTGAAATGTATGATCCCTTAGCTCAACTTTGAGAGATGAAAGATAACAAGGGGTAGCAGGGAGAACACAGGGAGGAGGAGAAAATAATTCACTTAGTATATTTACTATCTTCTGGGCACTGTGAATTATCATCTTCCTAACCCACGACAATTATCTAAAGCAGGTACCGACATCACCGTGACCATTCTGCAGATGTGGAAACTGGAAGCTCACAGAGGGAAATGAGTTGATCACAGCAAGTAAGGGATATAAGCAGGACTTAAACTTGTGAAGCTCAATTTCTAAGCCCATGGTCTCTGCCATGGAATTCTGCTCCCTTCTCTGATAGGACCAGAAAGGAAAAGTTGGAGAAGAGCGATGGTGTAGACATTTTAGGTAGAAAAGAGGGCAGGTGATAATCCTGGGATGCAAAAACAGCAATCAATCACTGACAAATGGCCCTGAGTGGCAACATGAGAGGACGGAGTTGACCTCTGCACTGAGCTCTGGGTAACCTGAGTGACCCTGTATGACTGCTGGTCATTAACACTGCCCTACGTCCTGCTTCACCTGTGTCTCAGGACAAGACTCCAAAGGATACAGAATCAATATAAATGTAATCGTTGGACATAGTTTTGAAAAACTGTCCCTGCAGTGGTCATAATCAGTTATCACAGGCTTTTAGAGGGAAATCGGCACATAGAAGTGTTTTGGGCCAACTCCTCACTTTGGGCAAGAATAAATGGCTCAGAGAAAAATAAAGAGAAGCCCAAAGTCCAAGTCCAGAACCCGTTTCCTGACTCAAACATGAGTGCTTTCTCTTTCTAAGTCACTAAATATCAGGTGACACTGCCTCCCTGACCCTGCGAAATGTCTATGAGTGCAGGGAAGCAGAGCACCCAAGTGCCCCAAATGGTTTGATAAAGCTGCGGGTTTGGAAAGCCTACGCCCCTTACCCTCCCATACTCACACATCTAGTCAACCACCAGATTTCTCCAAGTCAGTAACACACACCTATAGCTGCCAGATTGCTTGGGCAGTTACATGAGAATCATCCTTGACATCCTTCTCTCTCTTCACCACCACAACATAAAGTCCTGATTTCATTTCAAACCACACCCAGGACTTGTCCCCTTCTTTGCTGTCACTGCTTCTGCCCAGCTGTGGATTCTCTCTCCTAGTGAAGTATAACAGTCTCGAGGAATCCATTTCAGCTGCCATCCGACCTCAGCCATAGTGCTCTTGGTCAACCAATACGATCTGATCATTCCTGCTTAAAACAACAACAACAATAACAAGACAACAGCAATAACAACAACAAACTCTCATTCAATAACTGCCCATTGCATTTGGGATACAATTTGGGGTTCTTTTTGTGTTCTATGAACATGGATTGTCTGTCTCTGAATACTTTCCCAAAACTTATTAAACATTAGCTCTACAGATTCCTTTTTAGGTTCTCAAGCTCTCCAAAGCCAATCTTGCCTCAAAGCCCTTACGCAGCCCTATTCCTTGTATGTGAAATGTTGTATCACTTCACTTATCCTAATGCCTCTGCATACTTCTCTTTACCATCTCCACTACATAAATTAGAATCCCAGTTTTTTTTTCCCTTTTAAACTCTGAGCAGTAAAATGACATGTATTTATTAGCAAACTGTTTGACTTTAAATATGATGTTCAATTCTCCGAGCTTTCCCATTCTCACCTGTAAAATAGGCATAATAGTGCTCTGCAGAATAGTTGTAAGGATTTCAGTGAAAGCCCTTAATAGGCATTCAATGAATAACTATTAAAAATATTATTCTTTAACTCTATCCATAACCCAGAACAATATTCTGTACAATGGGGAAGCAATCATGCATTAAGATCCAGAGCTAAAATGACTGTCAACCAGAACACAATGGCTTTTCTGGAATACCGTTTCCAAGAGGAAAGCTCTTGAGCCACCTGTGTATAAAAATACATTGGGTTTGACTTACCTCACGTTGTAGAGAAACTGTCACAGTTCTTAGCTATGAAAGAGGTGAGTGAATAAGGAGAGGGAAACATATAAAACAACCAGATAAAGCACTGAAATACCAACAGCCTATGCTGGGCAAGTGGGCTATCATAAGCTGGGGACATTGAAGAAGGAAAAATTTTAAAAATGGCTTCTCCACTGAGTAGGAATGATTTCTGCCTTCCTCTTCCCAGTACTGACAGTTAATGGACATGAAAATTGGAACACAGACCTGGAGCTTTCTTAAATCCTGTTGTACAAATTGTAGACTATTTGCAAAGCAAGCCAGTATGAATCTTGAATACATTTCCAGTGGTTCTCCTGGAGAGCCAACACATGTAAATGCACCTATTCACAAGTTTATAAAAGAATGTAAATGTCCACACATAAGAACATTGAAATAGCCTTCTGTGAGGTGTTTTAATAAGCCCATCTCTTAGTCCATACAGCAAACTAACTGGAATGAGATCAGAAGCAGAATTGTCATTAGGCAAAGCTGAATACTACATTTTTAGGAAATTCATATAGTCTAGAAAAGTTGTCCATATACCATCATTTTGTAAATTGGATTGTATTTTTTAAAGCACTAAAGGAACGAGTTATTTTAACTAGCTTCCAAGTGAAATCTTTGGTAAACCGAAGAATTATTTTTGTATTGTGAATAATTGGCATCACTAAGTTCACTTTGTAAACAGGAACACTTGCATCATGTTTAGATTCAAGCAGAGGATCCATCTGCTTTTGGTTTCGGCAGTCATTCATTCACTTAGCATTATTAATACATTTATTCTTCACGTATTCAATCTATAAATATTTACTGAGTGCCCACCAAATGCCTGGTACTGTGTTAGATGCTTGAGATCCAGGAAGGCATGAGAGAGATCTTATGCTTTGCTCTCTTGAGGCTTGTATTCTACCCAGGTGAAGCAACCAAAAAATAAGTAAATAAAAATATACAATACAATTTCAAGTGTATGTGTTATGGGCAAGAAAAACACAGTTTACATGGATAGGCTGAAGATGATCGGAAGGGGATTGGAGTGTCGAGTGGGTGTTTCCGTTCATGAGACACCCTGGGACATCCCCTTCAAACAGGCAAAATGAAGAAGCAAGCCATAGAAATGAACAGGGAAAGGGCATTCCAGACAATAGGAAGAGCAAGTGCAAAGTTCTTGAACCTGGAAACTTGTCTGAAAAGCAAGAAAGCTTGAGTGATCAAGGGGCAAAACTTACTTAAATTTTCTGATTTGTTATAAAGGATATTACTAGGGATACAGATGAAGAGATGCATAAGGCAAGGTATGGGAAATACGGCACAGAGCTTCTATGTCCCTTCCAGGTGCCCCATGCTTCAGGAGCCTCCACAAGTTCACCTATCTGGAAACTCCCCAAATTCTGTCCTCTTGGACCTTTTATTGAGACTTCATTGGATACGCACGATTGACAACCATATAGAGATGTGATTAGACAGAAAGGATATGATCTAAACCCAGTAAGGCCTGTCCAGATTCTTCTTGGCCTTTCTATGCGATATTCCTTTCTCCAGGATATGGGTCAGGACTCTCTCTGGTATGAGGGTCTTATGACCCATAGTCAGATTAGAGTCCAGCCTTGGGCAGATGAAAGGAGACAGGGGAAGATTAGAGGGAGAGATTCTGTTTTCTGAGGCCTGATTCTTAGGCCTAAAAAGCCCCAACATTATAACAAGGGCTATGCGAGTTACAAGCCAGAAACTGTGACTAAAAACCTATATATACTAAATATAGGTTTTACATAGTATATATAGGAATATATAAGTATATATAGGTTTTTCGCCACAGTTCCTGCCATGCGTGTGTGTGTGTATGTGTGTGTGTGTATAAAATATAAATATACATATAAATATATATAATATGTAAATCAATCAATCAATCTATATATATATATAAACAGTAACTATAGGCTATAACCTAGGGGACCTGAAGATCCAAGATGGCTCAGAATGAAGGTATGATGAAAACCTGCTTTTGCCTGTAAGAGACTGCATTAGATTGGAAGATCCCGTAGATAAGGGACAACTCATGTTGCACTTTCTAGGCTATGGAAAGGAGGTGTGCATAAGGCAGGTGCTCTCAGCACCATTAGGGACAGGGAAATCATAATGCTCAGAATCCAGAGATCTCTGGCTGACACAGAAAGAGGTGGTTTCCAAATTCATCCACGTGCTTATGTCTTCTTCCCTGTACCCTCCTTCTTCCTTTTTTACCTTCTCTGCTTCTATTTCCTTTCCTTCCCTCTCTGCCTTCCTTTTGAGACACAGGACTAGCTGGATTTCCTAGGCCGACTAAAAATCCCTAAGCCTAGCTCGAAGGTGACCACATCCACCTTTAAACATGCGGCTTGCAACTTAGCTCACACCTGACCAACCAGGTAGTAAAGAGAGCTCACTAAAATGCTAATTAGGCAAAAACAGGAGGTAAAGAAATAGCCAATCATCTATCGCCTGAGAGCACAGAGGCAGGGACAATGATCAGGATATAAGCCCAGGCATTCCAGCCAGCAACTGCTACCCTCTTTGGGTCCCCTCCCTTTGTATGGGAGCTCTGTTTTCACTCTGTTAAATCTCGCAAACTGCACTCTCTTCTGGTCCGTGTTTGTTATGGCTCGAGCTGAGCTTTCGCTTGCCATCCACCACCGCTATTTGCCGCTGTCACAGACCCGCCGCTGACTTCCATCCCTCTGGATCTGGCAGGGTGTCTGTTGTGCTCCTGATCCAGTGAGGTGCGCATTGCCACTCCCGATCGGGCTAAAGGCTTGCCATTGTTCCAGCACGGCTAAGTGCCCGAGTTCATCCTAATCGAGCTGAACACTAGTCACTGGGTTCCACGGTTCTCTTCCGTGACCCACCGCTTCTAATAGAGCTGTATAACACTCACCACATGGCCCAAGATTCCATTCCTTGGAATCCCTAAGGCCAAGAACCCGAGGTCAGAGAACACGAGGCTTGCCACCATCTTGGAAGTGGCCCACCGCCATTTTTGAAGCAGCCTGCCACCATCTTGGGAGCTCTGGGAGCAAGGATCCCCCTGGTAATGCTTTCACCCTTTCTCCTTCCACTCTTCAGTAAAATTCTGTGCCCTTATCATGTGCCAGGCACTGTGCCTAGAGATCTGATGAATGTGCTCCTCCTCAGGTATAGAGGAAAACTCCTTTCTTTTTCCTTCATGCAGCTCCAATTAAATCCAGACTGGAATCTTTTGCATGAGCTTTTCCACTGAAAGTCAGTCTAGTGGGAATATATTGGAGTCAAACACCCATAGGTTGGAATCCCAGCTTTACTACTCAACAGTTGAATTAGACTGGACAGTGAATATAATTTCCTCAGCCTAATTCCTTAATCTGTAAAATAAGGACAATAATACATACTTTGAAGAAATGTTTTGAGGATTGTTAGTTTTATATATAAATGTTGCTGGAATATAAAACAGGCTGAATAAAAGCTAGTGATTATTACATTATTATTTCTGCTTGCTTTCTTCCAACTTGAACCTCTACATAGAGGAATGGCATAGTCACAATGATTTGGTATAAGGCTGAAATCGCCTTTTGATTCTCTGTCTCCTGTAAGGTTCTAAAGTATTGTATTCATGACTATTTGGGAAAACAAAAACGAAAACAAACCTCAAACACCTCAAACTACTTTTTTTCTCTGCTCTCATACCGCCACCAGAATAATCATCAACACGAAAAAGGATTTTGTGAACAAATGGAAGGGGAGGTTCTCCCCACCGCCAAGCAAGCAATCACTTTTGCAGTGGACACCAGCTGGGTGGGTGTCCGCCTCCTATCCACATCTGACACACTCTCTCTCTCTCTGTTTTTTTTTTTTTGAGACAGAATCTCACTCTATCACCCAGGCTGAAGTGCAGCAGCATGATTTTGGCTCACTGCAGCCTCTGCCTCCCGGGTTCAAGCGATTTTCCTGTCTCAGCCTTCTGAGTAGCTGGGACTACGGGTGCACACCACCACCTCTGGCTAATATTTGTATTTTTATGGGGTTTCACCATGTTGGCCAGGCTCGTCTCAAACTCCTTACCGCAGGTGACACACCTGCCTCAGCCTCCCAAAGTGGTGGAATTACAGGTGCGAGCCACTGCGCCTGGCGACATCTGATACTACCTGGAGATCACATCAGATCCCACAGGTTGTGAGCTTGCTCAGTGCCCAAGACTGCTCCTGCCCACGTTCAGACATTAGTTGCAAGTCCTGGCCTCCAGAACTTCTGACCAACTAGCTTTAATTTGGAGTTCCCATGACCCCTTCTTTGGGTTTGATTAATTTGCTGGAGCAGCTCACAGAATTCAATGCAAAACTTAGTTAAATTTTCTGATTTATTATAAAGGATATTACTAAGGATACAGATGAAGAGATGCATAAGGCGAGGTATAGGAAACAGGGCACAGAGCTTCTATGTCCCTTCCAGGCGTCCCACACTTCAGGAACCTCCACAAGTTCACCTATCTGGAAACTCCCCAAATTCTGTCCTCTTGGACCTTTTATTGAGACTTCACTGGATACACATGATTGACAACCATATAGAGATGTGATTAGACAGAAGGGATATGATCTAAACCCAGTAAGGCCTGTCCAGATTCTTCTTGGCCTTTCTATGCAGTATTCCTTTCTCCAGGGTATGGGTCAGGACTCCCTCTGGTATGAGGGTCTTATGACTCATAGTCAGATTAGAGTTCAGCCTTGGGCAGATGAAAGGAGACAGGGGAAGGTTAGGGGGAGAGACTGTGTTTTCTGAGGCCTGCTTCTTAAACATAAAATGCCCCAACATTATAACAAGGGCTATGCCGGTTATGAGCCAGAAACTGTGGCTAAAAATCTATGTATACTATATAGGTTTTATATATTATATAGGTCACCATGTATAAAATAATATATATTCTATATAATTATATAAATAATATATAATATAATATATAATATAATATATAATATAATATATAACATATTATATAATATGTTATATATAATATTATATATAACATATATAATATGTTAATATAATATAATATAATATGTTATATATAATATTATATATAACATATATAATATGTTAATATAATATAATATGTTATATATAATATAATATATAACATATAATAATATGTTATATATAATATAATATATAACATATAATATGTTATATATAATATAATATATAACATATAATATGTTATATATAATATAATATATATAATATAATATGTTATATATAATATAATACATATAATATGTTATATATAATATATTTATATATAATATATAATATATAATAATAATATATAATGTATAATATATATAATATATAATTATATTTATATAATATATATTTATATATATTATACATTATATATAATATATTATATATATAAAATATATTATATATATAATTTATATATATAAAATATATTATATATATAATTATAAAATATATTATATATATAATTTATATATATAATATGTATATTATATTATATAATATAATATATAATATATAATATATAATTATAATTATATAATATAATATATATGTAATATATAATATATTATATATTTATATATATATAAATATATATAATACCTCTGAGATGTTCTGATTTTTTCAAATCAATACATAGTAATTGTACATATTTATAGGGTACAATGTGATGTCTCAATGCATGAAATGATGAGTAGGACTTAAAAAGCCCAGGATTTAAACTCTGGAAAAACCTTCTTCAGAGCTCATTTCAGGTAAGCTCTTATTTGCAGTTAGGGAAACTGAGGCTCAGAGAAAGGAAATGACTTTCCCAAGGTGACTCAATGAATTTGTGGCAGATCTAGGACATGAACTCAGAGCATCAGCCCCCAAGCCTGGCACATCTCATTCTACACGACCTCAATCAAGCCTTATTTAGACAATTTACAGTGTCAGAAATTTTGAACTGCCATACTATTCTTGGCCAGTTTTATAACCAGTTCCATTTAAGATAAGATTCATCTGTATAATTATTATAATTCACAATTGTAGCATGTCTCCTTTCTTGCTCAGGTCATTTAAAATGTGATAATCAGGCCTCATAATTAATAATAGTAATTAATAACTTTCATTTATGAAGGCTATGCTCCAAGCTTAGTGCTTTTGGCTCTAGGTATGTGAGCATGTTGAATCCCCACCACAATCTAGGCACAGATAGTAATGCCCATTGTATAGATTTGGAAAGCACATCTCAAGGAGATAAAGTCTTTAGACAAAGTCATGGCGTTAACGAGTGGCAGAGCCAGGAATCAGACAGAACAAAGGCCTGTGGTCCTCCCACCTTGCTCTACAGATCCAACTGTGGGAATAGCCTCCTGAAGTGTTTGATTCAGACATGGTATTCCCATTCCATCTTTCTTAACTTCCTCCTCTGCCTGGGGAAGGCGTGGTTGGAGCCCACTGCAATGTGATGAAACTAACGCCCCGCTTGGATCTTGCATCACTCTTTACACCATTTACCAAAGGATACCTCTAGAGCAGGAAGCTTTGAGAAGACCTGGGGAGCCTGGAACTTCTAAGTCTAAACAAGGAACTGACTCAGCAGGGTCTGGCTATCTTCAGAGTCTGAGGAGAGGCGCATCAAAGGAATGACAGCCTGGTACCTTTGATGAGGGAACTGTCAGGAAATTAACAGCCTCGTGCAGGCGAGGACAAAGACAAGAAAAGGCCCATTTGGGCCTCATATCTGTCTGGATTGGAACCTGCAGGAAGCAGAAGGAGCTGTTTAATCCTGGCTCCAGAGCAACCGTGAAGGCTGGCTTCCTCCCTTGAAGAAGAACAAGGTGAAGGAAAGGTGAGGCAAGTTAAGATAAACACCCAAACTTCTGGCTGGCTGGCTGAACTGAATCTTTCGATTCAAGATGTCAGTGGGTTCTTTTCTTTTTTTTTTTCCTATTCTTTTCCTTTTTTAAATCTAAACTGTAATCACACAATACTCCACCCAAGTGCTTGGTAAGGATTTCTAAGACAGATCCTAACATAGTCATAAAAAAATCCCCTCTGAAATGTGCACTTTGTACTGTGTCTATGAGTAGGTGTGTTTAAAATGTCACGAACTGGAATGCCTAACTCTAGTTCCCAGGAATTAATCACTTAGAAGAGTGAAAGGGGGGAATTAACTTTCTTTGAAACTTACAAGGTTCTCCAAAGCAGCAGCCAAAATAGAACTTGCTGAATAGAAATATGGTTATCTTTCCATAAGAACTAAAAATCTTTTTTTAACATATTTTTCTCTGAAACTGCTTTGCCAAGTTTCCTCTTGTGGATTAGCTGCAGGTCACAGATATTCTGGGAATAAAGATATGAAAGGATTTTTTTTCTTTCTTGGTTACAATTCAATGATTTTAGTAAATTTATAGATTTGTGCAATCATCACAACTATCTAGTTTTAGAGCATTTTGATTGCCCAACAGAATTCCCTCAAGTTCTATTTGCAGTCAATTCCTGTTCAAATCCTTAGCCCTGGGCAACCACTGCTTTCTGTTTCTATAAATTTGCCTTTTCATTTCATATAAATGGCCATTTCATATAAATGAAAATCATACAATATGTTGTTTTTCATTTGGCTTCTAGCATATGTTTTTGAAGTTCATTCGTGATGTAACAAACATCAGTATTTCTTCCCCTTTTATTGCTGAACAATATTCCATGGTATGGATACACCCTGTTTTGTTTATCTACTCACCAGTTGATGGGTATTTATGTTGTTTCTTTTGTTTATCTACTCACCAGTTGATGGGTATTTGTGTTGTTTCCAGATTTTGGCTATTATAAATAATGCTGCTATGAACATTCTGGTGTGTGTTTTTGTGTGAACATGCTTCCTATTCTCTTGAGTAGAATCCTAACTTGCTGGGTTGTGCAAAGGGTTATTGACTGCTGCTATACACTAGGTTCCATCTGATTGAGGTGTGTAGTGTCAGTGGAAACTTACCAAGCAGTTTTTAACTTACTTTTTAAAATCGGCTGATGCACCCATTACTAAAGGGATGGTCTATAAAAACAACTGCTGTGATTCGATAAATGCTGAACAGAGAGGAGAGGTCAAAGTCCAGCTAATGTCAGCTGACATGTGGCCAGGTTCATCTCTGGACACGCTTCCAAAAGGGAGTTTATGAAACTTGCTTCATGGATCAAGAGATGTCCTAATCATCACAGATCCCGGGCATCTTTGTATAATATATGTATGATCAGATTGATCGTGGCTTCACACTCCCTCTAGGACCACGTGGAAGGGTTGAGAAAATCCAGGCAAGAGTTTGTAGCCAAACAAGAGCAAAACTGAGGGACAGCCTCAGTATCTCTGAGGGAAAGCCGGACCCCTTTTCCCTCCTCTCCTGTGTAAGTAACTTCATTTATAAGCTGAAATGGCGCCACCAGAGCATCCTGTTATCATCACCATGCCTCATTAGAGTGGGGACTTTCGGCGGTGGCTTGGGAAGTACCCAGAGTTTTAGGGGTTACAGCAGAGGCCAAAAAGGCAGACAGAGGAAGCAGGGTACAGCTCTGAAAAGGTTCAGGGCCAGGGACCCACAGGGGGAGGCAGGAGTGGCAGGCACCACGATCTACTCACTGGCGCTCTACAGGAAAGCACTGGGCATCAACGGCCTCGCGCGTCCGTTGCGCAGAGCGTGGTGCGAGGTTGGGGGGTTACTGGGGACCCAGGGGGCTATCACCTTGGACACCTATGGTAGGGGGAAGGCTGAGTAGTAAGAGAACTGAGCAGCTGGAAACTTACAGCTCTTACCCCGCAGTGGAGGAATGAGGAGTTTAAAGGCCACGTCCACACAGAGGGTGACAGAGGCATCCTCTCCGCGCAAGACGCGGACTGGGGGCAGGCACGCAGCGCCACCCGGATCCTGGAGTCGTCAAGAAGAACGCGGGCGGGCGGGCCGAGGAGGGTAGATCCCGGGCAGCCTCGCCGGCACCCGCCCCCGCGGACGTCTCCCCAAGCCGTGTGGAAACCCGGGCGGCTGCGGGCGCTCGGGACCCGCGGGCTGGTGACCAGGAGCTGGAGGGCAGGGTTCGGCCGCCCTTGCCTTAGCCCCGCACTGGGGTTCCTTCCCCACGCGCTCAGGATCCCAAGCTTTCTCTTCCGTTTTCGGCCTCTTTTTCCGTTAACTCCTGGGCGCGTCTCCTCCCCTCTAGCCCTTTCAAACTGCTTGGCTGTGGCGCCCAGCTTTCCCTCCGCAGCCTCCTTCCCCGTCTTTTTCGCGGGTCCATCTCTTCTCCTTTCCCAGCCACATCCCCGTCCCCCTAAGCGGTTCCTTTTTAGCCTTCACCAACTGGCGTCTCCACCTTCCTCCGCCTCCTCTCTTGCCTCCACCTCCCACCCTGCAAACTTGTTCAAGCCAGGGGTCCCCACACAGGCATGGTTGTTCCCTGCTGGGTGTGCAGGTCCCCACGCCGTTCCCGGTACCACGAGCGCCCCGCCCAGTCCTTGGCGTGATTCCTAAGCCCCGGCCCTGCCAGCCCTTTCTCCCGGCGACTCGGGGAGGGAGGGCAGGAAGCAGGCCCGGGGCTCCCTCATGGTAGCGAGTCCTCAGTGAGGGGTACAGCGGAGGAAGGAGCTAGGACTCCGGCGCTGCGCCCCATTAGGCCCTTCCTCCCGTAGAAGCGCACACTCCACCGGGCCCTGGCGGGTCTGTAGCGAGGGGGTGGCAACAAGTGACACTACCGGCGGGGGCCACTGATACCTGGCTGGGGTAGGGGCCAAGGCACCCTCCCAAAGGGTGGAGCTAGGCCGACCCCGGCGAAGCGCTCCCCGAGTACCCCTCTCCGAGGCGTTGCGTGGGGGGCACTGGAGGAGAGGAGATCTGACAGAGAACGGAGACTGGACTCTTCCCAAGTCCTAAGTCTCCCTCCCCGCCCGACTTCACCACCACAGCCACCAGAAGAGTTTGCAAGGGATGGGAGATTGAGGGGGGTGGGGGCTGGGCAGGAGCCGCCAACGTTGAGGGATTTTTGGAAGGTGGGGTGGTGGAGTGAGAAAGAATAGAACGCGCTCCCGAATTTCCAATTGCTTCCCTCACTTGGACGATACCTTCCCCCGACCACCATCCCGGCCCGCCAGGCAAGAGCCCAGCCTGGCCAGCTGGAGCGGATTTAGGGGAAGGAGGAAAATGAGGGCTCCCAACCCCTCTCCAGCTTCCCTCAGCCGCCCTCCCTGATTGGCTGTGCGTCCCTGGAGCCCAACTTCAGTCGCTCCAGACTCCATCTGAGCCCTGAGGGAGTCGGAGCGCCGCGCCTCGGGGCGGGAAGGGCGGCCACGAATCCAGGGGTTGGCATCTCTGGGCCCCTGGGGGGAGGGGCGCGGACGGGGTCGGCCCCCGCAGCCTCTGCGAGGCCCATCTCGCTGCGTCTCGCAGCCTCGGCTTCTCTCAGCCCCCGCCCTTTCCTTCCCTCCCAGCGGCAGCCTCCCTCCTCCCGCCCCCCCCCCCACGCCCCGCACCCGCCTGCCCGCCCGCCCGCCCGCCACCTCCCCCCGGTTTCTCATTCCTGCCACTAGCGCGCTCGGCGGCTCATTCCGCGGCCGCCGCCAGCTGAGGGGAGCGTCGCGGGCCGAGGAGCAGATGCCGCGGGGGCCGCTCGCAGCCGCCGCTGACTTGTGAATGGGACCGGGACTGGGGCCGGGACTGACACCGCAGCGCTTGCCCTGCGCCAGGGACGGGCGGCTCGGAGGTTGCGCCCACCCGCAAGGGCCCCAGGTGAGGTGCGCCGCCAGTCCCTTCCTCTCTCCTGGTTGGGGCTTTTTGGAGTGGGGGCAGGATTTTCTCAGGAAGAGAATGTCTTGGCGGGGCGGGGTGGTGGGGGGGACGGTGGTATCTGAGTCGAGAAGGCTTCACTAACGCAAAGCAAAAGGGAGGGAGAGATTTGTTTAAAAATCAGAAAGGGAGAAGGGAGCCAGCTGTGGGCGCGGGCAGCGCAGGGGACGGAGGCTCCAGATGTGCGCTCCACGACTCTCCCCGGCTCCGGCCTCCTCTGGGGTCTGCGCCGAGGCCGCAGCAGAGGGGGTTTGTACCTGGCTGGGGCAAGAGACTGCAGAGCAGAGCTCCGGACACGCCGACTGTTCCCGGTCATATCTCTGGGGAAAGTCGCCCACGGCGCGGTGCCTGCCAGCCCTGCGCCGCTTCCCAAAAGCGGCGACATGACCGCGGTCTGCGGGGTTCTTACTCCATCCTCCCGGATCCCTGCCGAAAGCTCCCCGGGGCTTAGTCCCTCCAGTCGAGACTGCCGGCTAAGCCCGGGAAAACGGAAAGATCCCAGCTCCGGAAGGCGACTGCCCGCAGTTTAATAGCATGGGTTTGGGGCCGCCGACTGCGGTTCTGGGGCAGCAGGCTGCGGTGCGCTACAGCCCTCCAGCCCGAGTCTCTGCGGGAGCTCCGGCGCCCGTTTGTCAGCTCCCACCAGCTCAGGGGCAGGTCTATGAGCGGCCCAGACTCGGGCTCGCCTCTGGCTTGGGATTGGCGAAAGCTGCCAGGGTCAACGTTAACTTTGAAAACCAAACCTTCCCGAAACCTGCGCCGCTTCTCGGAGCGCGCCAAGCTTCTCCAGCTCCCGGCACGCACGGCCTCCCTCCCGGCGCTCTGCCCCGGAACGCGAGCCGGGAGGTGGGAAGCACTGAGAAGCCGGCCAGACGGGGAGGGCGGCGAGGAGAGCTCCCTTCTCCCCCCTCCCCAATCCAGAGGAACTGTAGGAGGGCGCGCCTCACGCTGTGAAGCGGAGTCCCCAGAGAAAGTGGGGTCGGGGGAGGCTTGCGGGTCCGGCTTCCTTGTCCGTTTTTTTGCTGAGGCCCTGCTTTCGCGCGGGCTCCCCGCGCCTGCCTCTCCCGGGTGAAAGGTTTTCTAGGTGCTAGAAGAAGCCCTGTTGCTTTTGCTGATAATGCAGTAGGAATTTCATGGGCCATCACACTGCTATTAAGAAATCGCATCTTTTAATTATTTAATACCATCCCTGCATGACGACGGGTCATCCCTAAGGGATGGGAGTGGGGGGTTGTTCTTGAAACCCGGCTGTATGAGGGTATAGATTTCACTAAAGTCTTCCCCTTCGTCTCCCCCTAAAGAAATCGTGCTAGGATCGCTCTGAAATCTTTTCTTATTTTCTTCTTCTAATCATGGCTATCGGTTTAATATGAGGCAGTAAGTTTTCGTTTTAATCACAGGGAAGCTACCATAATTAATCTGGCGAGAGGACGGATCAATTTCCTCATCACTTGGGCTTGCAGCAGACATCGATGGTTTTGCGGGGTGTCTGGGTTTCCTGGGGATGGGGATGCAGATGTGTTCTCAGGAGCGAGGATCCTTTAGCATCGCATCAGCACATTTGCCAGGCTGGGCTCTGAGCGCTAGAGCCTAATATGTTGGCAGAGGAGAAGAGAAGGGACTGACCTTTTCGTTAATCCTGAGGAATTGTTTTTCCTACAAACACGTAGGTGCAGACACCAGAGCAGAAATATTAAATGCCCAACCCTAGCTGCAGGGAGCCTGGTCTTCTTCCAATAGGACAAAGGAAAAAAAGTTACAAAACAAAGGGACAGAGTTGTGGCCAATACAGGAATCACTCTGAGGCTCCAGCCACTGAAGTTCCTTAAATGTAATCTCTGATTCCAAGTTTTAGAGTTGGCCAGTGGGCTCTGGAATTCGAACCTCTGTGTGAAACTGAAATCCAGCCTAGTACAAAAGGAATGTGAGTGCTTTTCAGTAGAGACCAGGGAAAGGCATCTGAAAGGCCAGGAAACTTTGCTTGAGTAAGAATTATCTTTACATCTTACTTTTGAGACATTGTAAATTAAGACATTAAAATGTCTTGCAGGCATGCACTATTATTAATAAAAATTATTACTATCATTTTAGTTGTTACTTCAGAGTCTGCATAAACTGGGCATTTTATGACATTGTTTGAAAGAATAAACCACCCTCCTCACCCCTGGGAAAGGGGGAATGAAGGCAGGCCTTGGAAGGATTGAGACTGGATAATCTGGCGAGGCCCAGACATGTAGATTTATTCAAATGGCTGCTTATTGCTTCCTAGGACAATAAGCTTTTAAAATAGTTCTCACTGAAGCAGTGGACCATCTTGATAGCACTTCAGAACTTTCATTACGTTCAGCATTCTTATCAGAACACCAGACAGTAAAATTACTAGAAACCCAAATTCTATTTTCAATTAAGATGCAATCTTTTGTTAATTTGAAAATTAAAAAAAATAGTTATGGCACAATTTTTTTTTATGTCTTAGAACTCATGTTCCCTCTGTAGAGTGGTGGCTGTGGATGTGCATGTTTGATTGTTTATTTGTGGGAGGAGGGGCAGGAGACAGACTTGGAGAGCCACGCCATGATTTGGGGGAATACGGATCAATTTCATGCTCTTTTAATGCACTTGTCTTCATAATTCATGGTTTTTCTTCTCCTTTGAATAGAATTACATGGCTGCTTTGTAAAGATTCTGATTTGGGGACCCTCATATGGGAAACGCCATGACATTGACCTCGTGTTCTGATTTACAATGCCAGTACTGCGCTCCCAGGAGCATAGCGTGTCCTGGAACCTTGCCTGTGAATGCCTGTGACTTATGAAGTGGTAACTTATGAAGTTGGTAAACTTTGATCTCTTATATTCAAATCTGTTTTCAGAACCATCTAAACAAGATCTTCAAATATGATTTTAGTCTTCCTTCATTCTCAATACATTTATGTAGGGAGGTGTTTGAGAAACATAACAATTTCATTAGAATTTACTTTCAATATTGATGTTTTCACTTTGATCACAGGCATACTTAATCATTCAATAATAATAAAACAGTGGAATATATAGAGTTTGAAAGTAGATATCAAACTTTTTTCTTGAATTGTCAAATTTGACGAATGACTATAAACTTTCAAGTTTTTTTCCTAGAAAATTTGAGCACTGTATAAATTCACTAGCCAATGACTTAAGGGATTGAAATGTGTTTGGGACGATTTGCTCCCTTATGGAATTGGCTGCTGTTTCATAAAAAGTTACCTAATTTGTCAAGAATCCCTATTCTGCACTTACCAAGGATTGTGAGTTTTCAGCCTTTTTAATTGTCAGCCTTTTTAATTTAAAGTTATTGCCTCTGAAATATATAAAAATAGTTGGTCTATATAAATTTGTGATTTAATTGATTAGGGAAAAACATCAACAGGTCTGCTAAAGAAAAAGAAAAATAAAGCTGGAGAAAATTGGACACATCCTGGTGCAGCGGTAGGAGTTAAAAATGAGCTGTTCCATCAGGATTCCTGTGATAGCCATCCGCAGCCTCCCCTATGAGCAGGAAGGGCTAAAGAAAACACTCGAGGAGCATAATTAGACATCTTTCTGCTATAATTTTACCCTGACATTGAGAGCCTTGTACAACTCTGGAAATGGACTCCTTCGCGGAAGATTGCACTTCTGGCCACTAGAGGGCAATGGCACCCTTCTCCAACTTTCTGCATGGAGCCCATCTGCTTTTGAGGGCATCATGAAAAACGGTTTTGTTACTTACCAGCCTTGTCTGGCCCTCTCAGGAGAGACCGAATTCAATCTAGCTGTGGTTCAAGCTACTGCTCGAGCAGTTTGTCAGGATTAGCATCTTTCTAGTGGGTGGATCCTGGTACGTTCAGCCTCTTCTTCCCACCTTGGAGTTTGCTAGAAAGTTGGGCAATCTTGTAACTTGACATTGAGCAGCAGCCGGGGTGGGGGCTGGGCTGCAGGATAAACAAGGTCAGTTCTCACTGAGACAGTGATCTGGGAGGATTTTCGGGATTTTTTTCTGGCAAAAAAAGCATCATTTCTGACTCCAAGTGGAAGGGAATGGATAAAGAAGAAAAATATCAGTGAGACTACTGTGATACCATTGCCCCTTCTTTCATGAGGTTTTGAAGATGTCTGCAAGACACTTCTAATTTGCAAGAAGGAATGGCAGTTTGATCTTCGGCAAACACTTTGGGGCATAGAATTTTAATATAGCAGTAAATATTTTACTATTTCCTTTAAACCATTCTTGATATTGCTGTGAAAAACCTAACTTTAGCAGAGAGTAAAATTTAATTCAAGATTGTTCCTTGTGCACTGGAGTATAATCATTTGATTTTTTTTTTCTCCTCAGTGATATGGAAATTATGGCTTATGATTAAATTGCATATTTCAGGCTACACAAATTTATATTTGCTCCTGTTTGATAGTGTCATGAAAGTTCAGGAGGAGAATGGAAAAAGAAACTAATGCTATATTATAATTAAGAGGAAAACTCCATTAAAAAAATAAGTACTGTTTTAAGTGGACACTTACTTGTGTTTTTTGTCTTAAGTGAGTACAGTTGCCTCCCTGGTGATTCAGCAGCTAGTTCTTTGCAGCTCTGAGCTGTGTTGGAATGTGTAGACAGTTGATGAAGAAGGAATCAATGCCAATGGATTATGGGAGGGAGTATTAAGTAACTCAGTGGAAAGTAAGACAAAGTGTTTCGTAAACTGACGTTCACTTATCACTGGACAGTTTATTTAACTTAAAAAAGGGCAATTTTAAATTCTAAGCTCTTGTGAGTAATGCACATTGTTCAAACTGGAGGCAAAATTTCATTTTGGTTTAATTAGTCATGAGACAGTTGCGGAGTTCAGGGATTCTTATTGAGACAAAGCATTTCTCTCACAGTTTTTATGGTCGAGGTTTCTGCTCAATCAGAAAATCTGGTACATCGGGATATTAGGTGAGAGGAATGTGAGAGAGAAGAGAGGGAAGGGAGGAAGAAACTCAAAAATATGAGAGAGACTAATGATGCTATTTCTCATGGAGGCCAATTTCTGATCTTCACACCTCTTTCTCTCTCTCTCTCCTTATTAAGCCACTTGAAAAGCTGAATCTAGGAAGTTGATATAAACAGCTTTAAAGACTGCAGTAAACGGTAGCCAAGGTCTTATTCTGTGTTTTCTGGCACCAAGTGTCCCTCAAACAATATTTGTGAATGAGCAGGGGTTTATTCTCAAAATTTCCTGGTTGCTGCAGGTGAAAAAATGCCTTCACTTCCTAAACTCCATACCCCTTATTTGCCAGAAATCCTCCTGACATGGTCCTCTGCACTGGAATGATTTTCACCAATTAAAGTTAGCTCTCCACATTCAGCTCTCTTGAAGAAAATGGCCTGGAGCCCAGCTTTGTCCTCACTATGATGTTCACCTCACGTGGCAACTAGTGTGGTAGGGGAGGCTCCTCCCTGGTCTTAGTTTAAGACACGTAGAGATCTCATTTCAGCCTCCATTAGGCTCCATCAGTGAGAGCAAACAGTGAGAATTTAGGGTAGAGTCCCTGCTATTGATGCATCTTTATTCTTCTCAATAAGAGCAAGGGTGGAGAAAGCAAGGATAGGCATAGCAACTGAAATTGCTGCATACCTATCCTGCCTCGGATCACTGGCAATGTTTTACTCATAAACTCATTCTGGAAAGTTCAGTTTTCATCATGCTAGAGGCTTGGACCAGTTATTCATTCTTGGAAGCAATAGTGCCCAGCAGCAGGGCCAGGATGAGGGTGAAGACAGTGAGTCCAAGGCATGTAAGTGCATAGCTGGATTCTGTCTGGATTGAAAATTTTGACTTTTGCTCATCATAGATTTTTTTCCCACTAATCTTCATTATTTCTTTACTTTTTTAGAGAGTCTCACTCTGGAGTGCAGTGTTGTGATCGCAGCTCATGGCTGGTCTCAAACTCTTGGCCTCAAGCAATTTTCCTGCCTTGGCCTCCCAAAGTGCTGGGATTACAGGTGTGAGCCACTGTACCTGGCCAACTAATCTTGATTTTTAAAATATTGCATTAAAGTATTACTTATTTTGATTGCTGAGTTTTTTTTTTTTTTTTGGTGTAGCCTTATATTTTGTGAGTGAGGAGTTTTGCCTCCATTACTTACAAAGTATGTGACTAAGAATAAGCTACGTAAACTCCCCAAGACTCAGGTGTCTTCTTGGTAACGATAGACCTAATAATAATATCTATATCCTAGGATTCTTGTAAAGATAAAATGAGAATTTAATGCAAGGCCTAGCTCATCATGAGCCTTCAGTGTGTGCTGGGGTTGCTTGCCCTGTCTGAAATAGACTTGGGATTCAGTTTTATCGACTAATGAGAACAGGTAGCAGTTCTTTCTTATCATTATAAGGCCAGAAATCTTGCATTGAACATTTGTTTTAGATTGAGGCCTCTCCCAATTAGCAATGAATTGTTTATTAGTGCCTGCCTTTTTTGAATGATTTCGTAAATTTAAGTGATCCATCCCTCTTCCACTTAAAATATTCAAGAGGCAGTCGGGATTTGAGATTTGAGAGATAATTATTGCTTTTGAACAGTGTCTGCCTCCTTCCTACCTTTGCATTTTTTTCCCTCTGTTCATTTTGCGTATGGGTTGCTGTGGTAAGTTACCCTGCAGTAATACCTTACTGGGAAAGTTTGCTAAGTATGCCATATTGAGATATTCATCACAGGTTTGCTTTCGTTTAAAAGGGGCTCATTACTATTCCAGACTAGCTCAAAAGATAATTAGTCTCTTGATAAATCGTCTCCATTTCAAGACTATTCCTGTTTGTTTTTCAGGTAAATGTAGTTTGGGATTGTAAGGGGTTTGAGCAGTGACAGTTTTAACTCATAAATAGACTGTGGCTGAAAAAGTCCTGGACCTGCCTTGTGGGTTTCTGTCTTTTGCAGGCCCAGGCAAAAGCACAGTGATTTGGCATCATGCTAAAAATAACGGAGTCCTCACCCTCTCTTAGCCCTGAATGGTTTCCAACTGTTTCTCACCCAAGATCGCAGACAGGCTGGGCTTTCCAAGGCTCCGGGACCTTCCAGGTTGTCCTGCAGTTTCCCATCTGCGGCTCACCGGTGTCATCTGTTCTTGCCCCAGGCTGGCATTCCCTCCTGCCTGTACTTTGCAATGAAAGGGAATATCTGTCTGTGTTTGCCAGGGAAAAGGAAGGAGAGAGAGACAACTTTTTGAGATCCTACTGTGTGCCGGACACTCTACTGCGTACCTCATTTAGTCTGTACAACACCCCGAGAGGAAGGTACTTTCATCTCTATTTACAAATAGGAAAATGACTCTCAGAGGGAATTTAAGACACTTGTCTAAGCTCATGAGTCTGGGGAGAAGGAAAGCTGGCTTCCCAAACCTGCTCTGACTCTAAATGCTCAGTTCTCCACTATGTTTGGTGCATGTCTCAAGCCTGGGCCTCCTTCACTCTCTGAGAAGGACACAGAAGAGCTGGTCTGACTGCTCAATCCTCAGCTCCTACAAAATCTCAAATTTTACCTGTAATGGGAGCTTCTGAGATCCTGTCATCCAACTCCCTTATCAGCAGGTTTTTTGTTTTCCCAATAATCCTACAGCTTCTTAAATGTCCTGATGACAGCCTGCTAACTACCTCTCAGGGAACCCAGGAGGTGAACAGGTGATTCATTAACTCCAGTCATTAAAAGCACTCCATTTTAACGAAGAGCTGAAATAACCTTTTTGGTAACTTTCTCCCAGTAGTTACATTTTGACCCCACTTCACTTTTTCCTTTTCTTGAAGGCTCTGCAATTGTTTGGAACCTGGTGTTTGATAATAGTTAAAACCCTGCATTTATTGAACACTTTGTTAGTGTCAGGCACTGTACTAAGAATATCCTGTATAATATGAGATTTACTCACAATGCCCTCATGAGCTACCTAAGATTGTCACCAGCATCTTATGGGGGATGGGCAGAGGGGTGCGGTGGAAATCACGCATTCTAGTGTTCCACAGCTGGTAATTGATAAAGCTGGGATTGTAACCCAAGCATCAGATGCTGAAGTTTAGTCACCATATCAGGTTGCTCCCACCATTCAGAGTGTCAGCTAATCTGAGGAGATACAGTTTCCAGACCTCTCACCATCCTCATCACTCCCGTCTGCTTCCACTCCATGTTGTCACTGCTCGCTTTACCACGTGGCGTCTTAAATCATGTTCCCTATTGCAGACAGTCTAACCACTTCGAACCACTACTTTCTCTAAGGAGGGCTGAGGACTCCATTCTACCAAGTAGAATTCTCAGGAATCAGATGTATGAAGTCATTAACTGAATCATTAGCTATTCCAGTCAACCTTCATTTAGAGATGAGGGTTCAGGAACCCAGAGAGGAACCAGGACTTGCCCAAGATCCCACGGTAATTTAGGGTCTAATGGAACAGAACTGTGCTCTTGAGGCTCTTAACCCAATCTCTTTTCACTACCTACAAGCAAGTCTTTTTTTTTTTTTTTCTGAGACGGACTCTTGTTCTGTTGCCCAGGCTGGAGTGCAATGGCAAGGTCATGGCTCACTACAACCCCTACCTCCCGGGTTCAAGTGATTCCCCTGCCTCAGCTTCCAGAGTGGCTGAGACTATAGGCATGTGCCACCACCCCTGGCTAATATTTGTATTTTTAGTAGAGATGGGGTTTCACTATGTTAGTCAAGCTTATCTCGAAATCCTGACCTCGTGATCTGCCCGCCTCAGCTTCCCAAAGTGCTGGGATTACAGGTGTGAGCCAGTGTGCCTGGCCAAAAGTCATTTTTTAATTGATTATTTTAATAGTTGTACCTGTGGTCTGATTTCTTTCTTTGTAAACATATCATTAGTTCATTTGTTTATGTAAAGCTGCGCCCTCTGATGTCCTTGGGCAGTTAAGTTGTGAGCCCTAAACACAAGGCTTTACATGAATCTCTTATTTGGAAGTTTGTGTCATTTCATATGATGTTTGATAATACTTTGCAAAATGCAACACTTGGCCCTGGCCTTAAGCTCTGTCCTACTTTATAGTCACCTCCTATTACTAATTCCATTCCAAGGTTCTGTAAAGAACAGAGTAAGAATGATGTCCTTACCTTGCCACTGCCAAGCCTATAGAGGACACTTTGGCAGGGTTTGGTTTGAAATTCATTTCAAACCCATTTCTTTGTCATTAATGAAAGGTCCTGGGTTGGGCAAACAGAAGTGGTGAAATCACAAGGGCTTCCCTTCAGAGAGCTGACAATATTAACAGCACAGAGAATACTAGGCCTGTTGATTAAAACTCAAGGCTTCATACTGTAAGGGCCCCAAAGGAAGCATTAAATTGGGCCATAGGAAGGACAAGTCACATCCAGTTTAGTGATCAAGGGTGGTTTGGGGAAGAAATAGGAGAATTCTACTCCTACATGATAGGGAGAGACTACAGAGGCCACCTAGACCAACAAACTCTGCCATCAGGTCCTTGAATCATTGCTACCATGTCCTGGTGGTGGTTGTAGCATTGCTAGTGATATGGAACTCATTACCCACTTATGCAAACCATTGAGACATTGGGAACCTTCACTGTTGGAAATGCTTCCTTCAGTTGAGCCAAACTGTCTCCCCAAAGGTTATGTTCTTTGATATAGCCTATGTTGCTATGCAGGGTAGATGTAATTCTTGATGTAATTCTTCCTCCACATTGCAATTATTCTTTTTTTTTTTTTGAGACGGAGTCTCCCTCTGTCGCCCAGGCTGGAGGGCAGTGGCACGATCTTGGCTCATTGCAACATGTGCGTCCCGGGTTCATGTGATTATCCTGCCTCGGCCTCCTGAGTAGCTGGGATTATAGGAGTGCGCCACCACACCCAGCTAATTTTTGTATTTTTAGTAGAGACGGGGTTTCACCGTGTTGGTCAGGCTGGTCTCGAACTCCTGACCTTGTGATCCACCCGCCTTGGCCTCCCAAAGTGCTGGTATTACAGGCATGAGTCGCCGAGCCCTGCTGCAGTTATTCATTTTTTCAAGTTGTCCTCCAGGATGCCCTCTCCCCAGTCTTAAAATCTCCAGATTGAACTCCCCATTTGTGTGTGTGTGTGTGTGTGTGTGTGTGTGTGTCTAGCTTTCCTCAGAGGAAAGGACTGAAGCTGGAAATCTAGGCAGCTAGACTCTAGATTATCAACTCCCTTCTACACACTTTTATTGCGGCCTGAGGCTACATTACATTAGCTTTTATTGCCAGCCACATCACCCAGAGGACTTATGCTCTACAGTTTATTTGTTTATTTGTTTTTCCTTACGTGCTGCTGTTAAGCCGCATTTCCCCACCTGTCCCTGCGCACATAAGACATGATAAGTCACCTTCAGTGGTGTTAGTACAGGCTCTGGAGTCAGGCTTCCCTGCTTCCAGGCGTGACCATGCCACTAACCAGCCGTGCAAGTCTCTTTATCTGCTTCGCAATTTCCCCATTGCACTGGGGTTAATGTCAGTATCTGTCTTCTAGAGTAGCTCTGATATTAAATGATATTAATCTATAAAACTGTTTAAAACAGCTCATGGAATGGAGTTGCTGTTATTCTTATTGCTGTTACTTTTCATATTGCTGAGTTTGGTCCATTGATCCAGTCTACTGAAATATTTTAAAATTTAAATCTTTAGTCTGTTATTCAGCATATCTGTCATCCCTCCTAGTCTCATGCTATGGGTTGGTTTCCTCAGTTCCAACCTTGCCTTGTAAAAACAGAACAAAGCAATGGCAATGAAAATACCCTGATGTGAGCAGAGACAGAGTCTTGTTAAACCATATGAGATTTATATACATATATATATGTATACATATATATGTATATATGTATACTTCTATTTGAGTGATTCAAAACCATGGAAGACAACATTCCATATATTACTCATTCCATTTAGCACATGCTTGTCATTTTGTTTGCTTGTTCAATTGTTTGGCTGCATGGCCTCAGAACCACCTTCCTATGTTTAGGAAATAACCCCAATAAGCGTATTTATAGGAGGAAGAGAGTTCCTTCCTTTAGGAAGAGGCCTAAAGGGCCAGAGAGTTGATTCCCTAACTTTCCTGGAAGCTAGAATGCCAACTCAACACCAAATCTCCTGTGTTTTAAATTTGGATTCAGTATCTTACACACACACACACACACACACACACACACACACACACATCGTTGGCCTTGGAGAACTCATTCTGGTCACTGTAGCGGTGGCTGTACAGCATCTGATTTCTAGGGGCCACAGAGGTGGTAAAATAACCCACAGCCACCCATGTCCAGTGGGGACAACCGTGGTGCCTTCACTCTTCTCATTCTGTGGCAGAGTCTGGCCTGTGGTTCTAACTGCCCAGACTTCCTAAGTACCTGGGGGTTTTCTGAGCCTCTTTCTCCAGTTTTCCTGCAAAGTCTGTGCTGCCCAAAGTCTATTTTTGTTGCTTTCAACTAAGAAACCCAAAAGTTTTCATTTCCCCACATATCCTTGCAGGAACAATATCTGCTGCATTATTGAATGAGATATCTGGCTTTTGAGTTCCTCTCAAAGGATGAATAGAATGTTGAGAATGTTGAGAATCAGATAGGGTGTAAGGTTGGAGCAGAAGGAGGTTTTAGTAAACATTGAATAGGCTGGGTGCAATGACTCATGCCTATAATCTCAACATTTTGGGAGGTTGAGACAGGTAGATTGCTTGAGCCCAGGAGTTTGAGACCAGCTTGGGCAATACCACGAAACCTCATCTCTACAAAAAATACAAAAATTAGCTGAGCACGGCAGCACGTGCCTGTAGTCCCCAGCTACTCGGGAGGTATTGCTTGAGCCAGAGAGGTCGAGGCTGCAGTAAGCTGGGATTGCGCCACTGCACTCCAGCTTGGGTGTCAGATCCAGACCCTGTCTTCAAACAAACAAACATTGAATAGTCCAATTTGTGTTGAGCAAATACTAGGCAGGTGTCCGGACCTGGGTAGAAGTCCAGTAATATAGCTCAGTGGATGAGGTGGCATTTCCAAGGGCAGCTATGGCAGGCAGCATAATAGCTTGGCATGTGGATGGCAAATGGTCTCTTGCAAGGGACACATCCAGTTCTGTGGGAAAGTTTTCTGTGGACTCTAGCCAGGGAGCCAATGCAAAAATCTCAAAAGCTGGAATACATAGGAACTCTCGGGATTGATGGATGCATGAAAGGGGACCACCCCATAAGAATGGACAAGTGGCCTCAAGTCACATCTTAGCTTCTGGAGGGGACAGTCTGCACACCTTCTTAACTGTATAGCCTCTGTGTTGGCCCAATTATTGGGTAAACAGTGGAAGTTGTCAGTGCATACAGTTGGGCAAATTTGGGCAGCAGGGACACACAGCTAAAAACTTTCTCTGGAGTTAGTCTCATACCATCACACAACAACTTTTCTGATATACATTTGAAAGGAATCTGCTTTACTCTTTTGGGGAGTGAAGTCTGCAGGGGAAGCCCAAAGTCTCAGAGCATCTGAGACATGGTAATTTGTCTAATGGGTCAGTGAGTACAACCTTATAAGGGCTTTGATTTTGTAGCTGAGACAGCTCCTTGCCCAAATTTAACCCAGTTATCACTGAACTGAACAGAACTCTTGGAGCCATTCATTTGAATTTCTTTCTTTTTTTTGGAAACAGTCTCACTCTATCACCCAGGCTGGAGTACAGTGGTGCTATTTCGGCTCACTGCAACCTCCACCTCCTGTGTTCAAGTGATTCTCTTGCCTCAGCCTCCCAAGTAGCTGGGCCTACAGGCATGCACCACCACACCCAGCTAATTTTTGTATTTTTAGTGGAGACAGGGTTTTACCATGTTGGCCAGGCTGTTCTTGAACTGTTGACCTCAAGTATTCCGTCTGCCTCAGCCTCCCAAAGTGCTGGAATTATAGGCGTGAGCCACTGCACCCAGATCATTTCAATTTCTATGTGATAATCCCCAGTGCTTGGTCACTATGAACGTAAATCCAAATCACTGCCCAAAGATGACTAACTAAACATAGGTGAGGCCATATAGGCAGCTTAGTAAAATATCAGTAGTAATCTACTTTCCATTGTCTACTCATTAAAGCCACATGTTTAAAGGTTTTTTTAGAAAATATTTATTTGATAGCAGCAGCAAAACTACATTTAAATCCAAAGCCAAATAGAAAATCAGGGTGAAGTACTTCATTTACGCAAACAATTCTAAATCTCAATACTTTGCCAAAATATTCCAGTAGTAAAGGGAGATCTATCTTGAACAACTTCACTCCACTTTCTTCTTCATAAATAGACACTGCTATAGTATAATAAATAATTTTCATTTTTATTATTATTTGGGGGAGCTTACAAAGCACTTTATAAATGGAGTGTCACTATTAGTATTATTATCTTAGAGTAAAAATTGCAATTTAGCAGTTAGAGCTGGGGACGCTTGCCTTCCAACTAATGCATTGGTGATTCTTGTGTTTTATTCATCACCATTCCTGCTGCAATCATTGCAGGGAATCTTCAACTTCAGCAAATCTCAGCAGTGCATTTGGGAGCATTAATCAGGAGACTAATGCAGCCTGAGAAGTCACATCTTTGAAGTGAGGAACGGATCAGATCCTGAGGCGTCGTTGTAGCTGCCCCCTCTCTATCACCCCCTCTCCTCCTGTGCCTTGTATTGCAAGCCAGAGAAGCAACAGTTTTCCCTTACAGAGAGACGTGCCTAGTGTCCTTTTCTTATTGGGTGCATAACTTCTCTCTCATTTCTCATGATTGGAGAAAGATCACCTGTCAGCAAGTTTGTGGCCAATTGCTGACAAATTTTCCCTAATAGGCTGCCCTGTGATTCCCTCCCTCTAGGCAGATCAGCCTTTGCAATGCTGGCATTGCTGATAAATAGCTGTGTGGCCTTGAGAGAGCCAATTAACCTCAGTTTCCTCATCTGCAAAGTGGCCTTTTGGGTCCTTTCCAGCTCAAAAATGGCCTAGCTCTCAAATCTTCCTCCACAAATCACTTGTCATGGCACTTTCTAACCACCGCTTCTCAGCATTCTGGAGAAGGAATCACAGAGACAAGCACACCTGGATGTGAATGCACAGGCTTGCTTTGCCCGAGCAGAGTTTATAAGCAGAGGGTGATAGTGAGACACCATTTTGAAACCCTTTATGGGATACTTTAAATACCAAATTTAGAGCTTTGGACTTCATTCCCTAGGTCCCAAGGAAGATTTACATGGTTTGAAACATGCTTTATTAAATGATTTCTGGACCACATTGAAAGGAACTGATAGAAAGAGACAGAAAGTTTAAACAGGGAAATTCACAGGGAGAGTACTCCTGTGAGTACCCTCTGGCACTTACTTCACTGTTAGAGAGGATGAAGCCAGCACGAGGGTGGAAGCATTGTTATAATAGCTGATGTGGACTGAGCATTTACTCTGCACACACTGTGTTCAGCACGTCCCATGAATTATCTCAGTCCATCTTCAGGACAATCTCAATGAGGTAGAAGCTATAATTATCCATTTATAAAATATGCAAATCAAGACCCAGGATAATTCGGCAACTTTTTCCAATATTATGCAGCTAATAAGTGGATGAGTAGGGCTTTGAGCCAAGAGATCCCGTGTTCTTCATTGCTCTGTTATAGGGAGACAGACTTAAGATGCTTTCAAGGGTAGGTCCATGAGACTTACCACTGATCATTGTGAAGTGCTTACTGATGGCCCGGGACTGGGCCTTTCATAGGTTATCTCATTTCATCTTTCCAATTCCTTAAATGGGAGCCTGAGATCACATGGTAGACAGCTGCAAATGATTTAAATTCAGGACCAGAAAGTTCCAGAAACCTTTTCCCATGACTTTTCTCAGACATACAAGATTGATGGATTCTTGGCACTCTGCCCACCCAGAATTATTTAAGGATGACACCAAGTGTTATGTTTTCTGTGATGTGCTCATAAAACTTAAATATTTAAAAAGATGTGTTAGGCAGAAAGAAGCTGTGTTTCCAAGACCCATGTTCTCTCCTGAGAGTTTGGCTCCTGTCCAGCCCTGGCATACATGAAGGGAAGATGCTACCAAGAGTGTCATGTCAGAACATTTATCTTGCACCCAGGATTTACAGTTTGTTTTGAAGGGTTGTTGAAAGAAGATGTATACATTCAGTTTTTGTCCATCAATAGGTACTATCCATTCTCTGTTATGCAGCATTAAGATCTTGTATGTTGCATGTCAAAAAGGGAGTCCCATTGCAGCTTCTCTAATGCATATTAATAAGAAACAAGATTTATAAGAGATAAAGAATAATCTACATTGAATTTTAGGATTACATTAAGAGACATGAAATTTGGCATTCTAAGGCAGGTCTTCAGAATAAATGTGGTAGCAAAGACCAAGATGGCAAAGTTTTGTTCAAAGAGACACAGTCCACGAAGGTTTCTATGTTTTGTATTAATCAACTCTTATATTCATGTAACATTTTCATCTGTAGACCACCAGGTCCAACCCTTTACCCATCCCACTCACTATTAACAAGAAGGAACTCACTCCTCTTATGTGGACTCAAGTTTCCTCTTTGGTAGAATAAGATGATTAGAATGGAACATTGCCTCCCTACAGGAGGGATTGGGAAAAACAGTTGAGCTCTGTTTAAAAAAGTCCAAGAAGAAGTTTCGGTCACACTGACTTGACCCAGAGAATACGTGTATTATTCTCCTAACACAGCTCCTGAGTTCAAAATTTTATTTGGGCAATGAAAATCAAGTTGATAGTAGGCTCATGGAAACTCAGAACATAGTTCTCAGTTCTGGCAAAGAGGCCGCCAAACCTGTCCTCCAAGGAACAGTTGTGAAAACAAAGCAAGTAAGAAAAGCATTGTGGGTAAGACTGTGAATTGATGAAATTCGTGGTAATAGCATCACTCTTCAAGAATTGCCTGTCTTTGCTTAATGTTGAAAAATATTGATACTATCTATAGTATTGTTTTCCCTGTTTTTACATTTGCATGGGAAACAATTCGATTAACATTTCTTTCTGAAGATGGTCTGCTTCTGAGAGAGTGACATTGATTGTATCAGCTTGGCCCACTAAGTATGCTTTCACCTTGCAGGGCTGATTTGGATGCAAAGCACAGAGATCTTGAAAATATCAGCTTTATCTACATTATTGCACCTCCTTTCAAAGCTCAGTTGGGTTTACTATAAGACAACATTGAAAATGCTATTCATGCACATGATCTCAAATGTGAGAAATTGTGCTAATCCAGCTTTCATTTTCATATCAAATTGAACAAGAAATGAGTTTGTCAGAAACAATCATGTCTGTTGCAGAGGTGTCAGGTTGGATAGTCAGAGGGATGTGACTGTTGCCCTGGGAGGTGTCTTGTGTTGTGGCAGTGTGTTGATGGAGGTCATCCAGTAGGCTAGATCCAAGTGCACCCCCTGGGAAACTCACAGGGATTATAGCTAGCAGCTGGCTTGTCCCAGCTGGGAATATTTCCCAGTCTCCCTCTATATTTGGTTCAGCCTCTTCCTAATTCTCAGTGCTTTCTGGGCTCCTCACAAAAACACAAACACTAAAACCTCTTCAAAAAACAAATAAATAAACAACAACAACAAAAAGAAAACCCAGCCTTTATATAAATAGTTCAATCTTTATGAAGTGTATGCTTTATGTTAAAAAAATATTGTAACTTGATTCTGGTGCTGCAAACATGGGCAGAGAGATTCAAAGTCATTTCGGAAAGAACTGGGAGGACCTCAGATATTTATTTTACTGGCCATGCAGGAGCTGATTTTAAAGCTTTTAAGTTATCTGTGAGGCCAGAATTCTTTTGGCTTTATATTTCATAAATTAACTTTTGAATGTATTTCCCCCAAATATGTAATTCTTATGTAATTGAGAATACTACCAAGACAACAGAATTTGCAAAGTCAGCTTACATACTTCCTTGTCTTTTTGGGTCTTTCTTTTGAATGAACAAATGGGGCACAGAGTGATTTAAATCTTACGTCCTCTCCATAATTCGCTATGCCTTCACAACAGCAATATAAATGGGGACCATTCTTTGATGATCTTGGTATATGCTTCACATTCATTGTCTCTTTCCATTCCCAGGATAGCCATAAAAGACTAATCTTGAATAGAGAGCAGTGATTAAAAGCACAGTGCCAAAGGGGTTTATACCAAAACAGATTCCACTGCCCCTTGTCTTTTGTTGTGTCCATGTGTATATTACATGCTTCTGTTTTTTGTTTGTTTGTTTGTTTGTTTTTGCTTTAATTTCCTTCTCTCTACCTTGGAATGACAGTGGCACCTACCTACAAAAAGCCAAGTGCATAATGGGACTTAATAAATGCTAGCTATCACCTTGTGAGTTAGAAGTATATTAGTATTTCTGCTCTACAGAGAGAAAGAGATTCAATGAATTTATGCATCTTACTCTGGGTTCTATGGCTAGTGAGTGACAATGTGGAATTTGTCTCCAAGTTCAGTGTTTCCAAACCCATTTGTTTCTTTCCATTCCCTTTACTAAAATTGACTAATCTATTGCTGCTCTTCCAAACCTAACTTTCACCTGGGTATAAGGAAGAGAATCTTTCCTCTCCTTAGAAGGTGTCATGCTTCACTTTTAAAGGAAATTGGCATAGATAATACTTTCCTTCCCAGCAGGAATCATATTTGCATACCTCTGAAAATAAGAACTCAATTTTCTCCACCAAATCCTTTGTTTTTGAGCTTTTATATGTTTATAATTGTAATTTCATGATAACTCTTTAACCCAGTGCTGTCCAATAAAAATATAATGCAAACCACAAACGTCATTCACATATTTAGTTTAAAATGTTCTAGCAGTCAAATTAAAAAAGTAAAAGGGAAATAAGTAATATTTATTTTAATAATTTATTTAAGCCAATATATCAAAACTATAACACAATACAACATATTATAACATAATATAAATTATTGGTTTATAATCAATGTAACATTATTAATGTGACATTTCATATCTTTTTTATACTGTCTTTAAAATGTGGAGTGTGTTTTATACTAATGCATCACAGTTGAGACTAGGCACATTTTAAGTGCTCAGTAGCTGCATGCTGCTAATGGATACCTTACAGATAGTGCAGGTCTCAACTTTTGAAGAATACATTTATACAGATTTTTTTAAAACTACTATTGGTGAGGAAGACACTGTTGGGCATATTGTCATGTTATCTAATACATCTTCAAAATAATCCTATACTAACATCTCTATTTTTCAGACAAAAAAGTTAGAATCGGATTACATAACATGCTTACCATCATTATAAGATAGTAAAATGCAGAGCTTGAATTCAGATTTAACATATTTTATTTCTTCATGTAGGCCTCTTTCCATAATACTGTAACACCTTAATAATGATGGCGATTATTACAACAATGATGAAAAAATAATACCGTTAATGTAACAATTCTGTTACCACCTGGCATCAGTGAATTTATAACGTTTTCTCTTACATTGTCTCATGCTTATTCTCATTTCATACACAATTGTTTAAAACATGTATTTATTTCCTGAATAAGCATCTAGCAGGTTGCAAGATCCAAAGCTAACCGAGAATATGTGATAACTCAACAAACCAAGCTGCTTTCAACACCCAGGTTATCCAGGAAATCAGATTCCTGTGAAGTTTAGAGTTTCAATGGAACGCAAAAAATATGAGCACCCAGGAGGTGTGCCATGGTGCTTGGGCCATGTGGTAGGTACCTGCATGAATGTGCATGTGTAGGCACTGGGTGGAGTGTGACAAGAGGAGGGCACAGAGAGACAGGCTGGCTCCAGGTTGCAGTTGTTGTGGGTGAATTGATAGACAGCAGTAGAGAACCAAAATACCTTGACAGATAATGCTCACTTTCCGTGTTTTTTGCTGCATCTCAGCCCAGACACTTTTAAACCACAGCTGCTGGAGCCATCTTCTTGCATTTTTTGCTCCATTGCTCCTGTCCTGAGTCTCCACCCCAAAGTTGGGTTCAACAGAAGGATCCATACTAAGAGGATGGCCAAGGATAGGGTATTTCTTATCTGTAACCACGGATAATCATGACTTTCGGAGGGGTGGATGAGCTATCATTGACACAAGCTTCAGTGTCTCTAACACGTGGCCCCTTCATGGGGCAACTTGACTTACATACAGCATTGTGGTTGGCTTTGGAAAGGATAAATCTCAAGAGCATATGTTTCAAAAGGACAAAAATCGCAGCATGCAAGGGTGCTTATGGTTCTGTTTCATCATGATTGTCTATATCCCTTTGCCTATAGGCCAGGGTCATATGGGCAAGTCTGGAGTTAATGTATTACAGTCATGAGTAAAGGAAGGGTGATTTATTGGGATTCTCCAAAGTAAGAGTTTCCTCCACAGGTTTCCCAAGAGGGAGGTAAGTGATTTTTTTAGGAGAATGGATATATGGAGATGTTGCAAGAGACATGATCCCATTAGAAATATTTCCTCATACTCTCTTCAACTGTTGACTCAGTGAGACAAATTGGGAGTAAGATTTTGAGTCTATAGCTACACAGAAATCTAAACAGTGCAGAAATGGATTTTCAACATGAATTTTTAAAAACGTAGACTTTTAGAGTTGTTTTAATTTAAACAGTATCTTTGGTTCTTAGAGTCAGAAGTTTCCTTAAAGGTCATATTAGCTATTGTCTGCAGGCATCTTTTGGAGGTGTGAACTTGCAATCATTGTGCAAAACAAAGAGTCTGGCACTTTTAATTCTATTATGCAACCTGAGAATAATTTTACTTTTAAGAATACATGTCTATATTGTATGAATGCAATATGTCATCATAACTATGAGTAAAGATGTCCCTGAAACAAACAACAACAACAAAAAACCCATCAGACTAAGGATATGTCATCCGCCCATCCACCCATTTATCACAATATCCATCCATTCATTCGTTTAGCAAAAATCGTACACACTGAAAATCAGCTAGGCTGTGGATATAAGGGTTGACAAGGTAGGCACTGTATCTATTCTTATGGATCTTATATTTAGTTTGAGGGAGTGGACCATAGAAAGCAAACAAGTGAAAAAATAATTTTTAGTAGTGATAAATGTGATCAATAGTACACGGCAATGTGATGTATTGGGAAGTGGCTTTGACACTTGAGGAAGATAGTCATCATCTTGGCTGAGGAGCACTGCTCATGGGAAGATGGTAGTGATGGTCTTGGTATTTACCCTAAAGGGGGGGCCTACAAAGTGGTGAGTAGGGAAGGAAGAGAAGAAGGGAGGAAGAAGGAAAATAGAAAAAATAAAAATGAGGAAGAAGGAATGAATAAATGGAGATAGGAAAGTAGGGCAAGATATTAGTATCACAATTCATATTTTCCCAAACTGATGACCTGGAATCCCCACAATTGTCCTGGGATTGGGGTCCCATAATGGTGAAGGAGAGCTCCAAAGGGGAAAGGGAGTTTGACTAGCATCACAGGTGAGGTCAGGGCTCTGCGCAGAGAAGAACCTGTGCCTTTGGCTGTGGTGCCCTGCTTGTGCACACCTGTCTCTCCTCATGACTGGTTGGTGTCTTCTTGGCAAGGAAGGTTTGTCTCAGCAGTGATGGATTAGGAGAGTGGTATGCATCTCTTGGGGTTCTGAGAGGCCAAGAAATATGGAGAACAAGTTTGTGTAAGTGGTTGGAATGGAAATGTTATTAGAACATAGTTCCTCTGAGTAATGGGTAAAAGCTTTGAGGTGCTATGCTTGGAAGAATATAGCCTACACATGTTTGAGGAATTACTTTAAGGAAGAAAGTTATCAGATTTTTCACCTTTGACAATATTAGAAAAGCAATTAAATGTGTATCTTAGGATGAAAAATTTAAATTTTAATCAGAACTGCTCCCTTGGTAAGAGGTGTTAGCTATAGAGGGCATGGAATTGTTTTTTTGGAGATCATTACACATAGTGGTTGTCTACTCATTGTGGATATCACCAATGAATGCCATTCTGGCGGGGGATGCCCCTGGCTGCCCCCTTACTCCAGTTTCCTCAAATTCACTATCTTTTGGTTTTTCTTTCTTTCTTTTTTTTTTTGAGACAGAGTCTTGCTCTGTCACCCAGGCTGGAGTGCAGTGGCGCGATCTCAGCTCACTGAAACCTCCACCTCCTGGGTTCACGTCATTCTCCTGCCTCAGCCTCCCAAGTAACTGGGACCACAGGCGCCTGCCACCACGCCCGGCTAATTTTTTGGATTTTTAGCAGAGACGGGGTTTCACCGTGTCAGCCAGGATGGTCTCGATTTCCTGACCTCTTGATCTGCCTGCCTGGGCCTTCCAAAGTGCTGGGATTACAGGCATGAGCCACCGTGTCCAGCCAGTTTTTCTTAAGATGCTTTTGTTTTTCTGAAAGAGGAATTTTTTTTTTTCAATTTTCTTGGTTGGTCACTCATCTCAGCCTTTCCAGTCAAATACTGCTTTCTTCCTTAGTATTTTCTTCCAGTCTTCTCCGATTACATTTGTTGCCTCAGATGATCTGTGAATTTCATGGCAGTATCCTACATCCTGTCACTAGCTAATCCTCAAGCTGCATGCCAAACTTCACTTAGCAAACTCTTAAATATGATAATTTCCCTATACTCTATATTTCTGTGATGTCAACACTATCCACCCACTTTTCCAACCAGCGGTAAAAGATCACACATTAACCTTGGAGGATCCATCTTTAAGACCTCACACCCAGTCCATTGCCAGTTACTACTGATTTCATTTCTGATATTTCTTTCATAATGTCTATTTTTCTAATTCTTTTGCCATTGTTGAAGTTTTCTGCCCATATCATTTCTCTTCTGAGATGTGTCCTTAATCTCCTAACTGCCCTCCGTGCCTCCTTTCTTTGTGCAGAACACTCTGACTTTCAGCTCTCACTTTTACTCTACCTCTTCCACACAACTGTGAACTCCATGAATAGTTCATTGTCATGAAGGCAATGAACTTGGCAGCTCATATTACTCCTGCTTGGGGGCAAGTCATTGCCATGAGGACAAGTTATGACTTGCCCTCATGGAGTAGTCTAGCTTCTGTCAAGACTGGATGAAGGACTTAAACAGTCTTGTGAATTTTCTATTTCTACATCTCCATTTACATAGGCACATCTCCCTCTACTCTTCTCTGGGTCTAATCAAGTGTTGAACTCATATTTTATTGATGCTGAGATATTTTTCCTAGGTGACGGTAACAAAGACACAATGACCACTGGAAGTCTCAGAACATAGCTTTTGTGTCTTAAGATCACTAAAATCAGGAGAGAATGATCTTTCTGCCACTGTATCAGGAAACTGCAAAGAACTGAGACTACCTTCCTTGAGTTACAGTCCATCTCTTGAGGCCATTTGCTATGTCCTGTGAATATTCTGAAGGACACAGCTGGGGTCCTGTGTTCATCCTTGTGATTGACAGTGCACTTGAGACAAGGAAAACAACATTTACCAAATAGGTCCTCCAAATTGTTGGATTACATGAATAGATGAGTGGATGAATGAATTAATATTTGGCTTCCCTAGACCTTCCCTGTTTTTTTAAATATTCCATGTTTTCACTTGTATTGTCTACTCTCCTTGGGAGATCATGGCGCCCTGTAATATAAAATTCGTTATTGTACAGCTGTCTATGTGCTGTTCCCAGTAGCAATGGATTCCATAAGACTTAGATTGGCATTCCATTTCACAAGTCATCATACCCAGTTTTATTGGATGGGTGAATTAAAGGGTTAGTAAGTGACTGAAATTATGAATGAATGCATGACTAAGAAAATAGATGGTTATAAAGCACATCTGTGATTTCAGGTTCTCTGCTCAATATATCAAATATAATAGACATCTGAAAGTGACCTCAAAGGTCATTTTATTCTTACCTTTTTTAAACAGATTTAGGTGCTGATATTTAGAAAAATTTAAAAGATTACACGCCCCCCACCCCCCCACACACACACCAAATCACACGGCCTAGTAGTGGCAGAGACAAGAACAGGACTTCAGCAGTTTTAATTCCTAGTGAGGTTCACTCTTCGTTACACAATTTCTTATCTTAAGTAATAGGTATTTGATAAGCACCTATGATATTCCGGACCCAATAGGAGATGCTACGGGGGATACTAAAAATGAAGACAGAGGCAGGGCTGGTATCTCATGCCTGTAATCCAGCCAATTTGTGAGGCCAAGGTGGGAGGATTGCTTGAGCCCAGGAGTGTGAGATCAGCTTGGGCAACATAGTGAGACCCTGTCTCTAAAACACACACACACACACACACACACACACACACACACACACACACACACTGGAAGACACAGTTGCAATCTGCAATTCTCCAGCATCTCATAGAAAAATGAGGGTAATTTGATAAATTCCCAACAGCACATGTATTGCATACCCAGAGAAGGAGGGTCAGTCTGGCCAGCTGCTCCCATATTTCCTTGCTGCTAGAGTAGTATTTGAATATGTCGTGTAACTAGACTACTAGGTTTATCTTACAGTAGTATCTGATGCTGTTAACGCTAGCATGTTGTTCTGTCATCCCTTAGTATCCAAGGAACTTAAGGATTAACAGGGAGAGGGATGTGGTAGCAATATGAGGTTCAATAGTAAATATTGAACCTCTCATTACCCCTGTTCTTTCCCTGGAGATACCCATTGGTCAGTTGGTTCTTCCAGCTGCTGCCCTACCCAGTTTCATGGCCTTCTCTTCCATATTTGATCTGTTTTGATAATCGATTTTCTCCATTGTGTTGCGCAAGCTGAGTCTTCTGGTAGGAAGGAAGAATCAATAAGGGTTGCCATCCTTGTGTTACTCCAATAATCCGAGCAATCCTAGGCTGAGTTTGAGTGGCTCATCTGCTCTTTTTTGATGGTTTCTGGCTAGACTGTCGTTCTAGCAGAGCTTAGTTATTGGGCAAAATCACAGAGAAAACCAATTTACCAATTTACAGACTCAATTGCTGAATTTCCTCTTTTTTTTTTTTTTTTTTTTTTTGAGACGGAGTCTCACTGTGTTCCCCAGGTTGGAGTGCAGTGGCGCGATCTCAGCTCACTGCAAGCTCCGCCTCCTGGGTTCACGCCATTCTCCTGCCTCAGCCTCCTGAGTAGCTGGGACTACAGGTGCCCGTCAACACGCCTGGCTAATTTTTTTTTGCATTTTTAGTAGAAACGGGGTTTCACCGTGTTAGCCAAGATGGTCTCAATCTCCTGACCTCGTGATCCGCCCGTCTCGGCCTCCCAAAGTGCTGGGATTACAGGCGTGAGCCACCACGCCCAGCCTCCTCTTATTTTTAAAAATTTTTTATCTTAACTTTTCTGATCAAAAGTCCCCAGTAGTGGACTGGAAGTAGAGAATGTGAAAGGATTCCCATGCGTTGTGGGGGAGATGCTACTTTTCTGTTCTTTGTTATAGGACTGATTACATGGGTGTGTTTCCTAATTCATAGAGCTGTGCTCTTCTTTGTGTATATTACACTTAACATTTTTAGAAAAATAAAAAGCGACTACTACTGATAATAATAATAATTTCACCCCTAGAACAGTGGTGATTTTGCCCCCAGAGGACATTTGGCAAGATCTAGAGACATTTGTTTTGCCACAGCTTGGGAGGGAATGCTGCTGGCATCAAGTGGATAGGGGCCAGGGATGCCGCTAGATGTCCTGCAGTGCACAGGACAGCTCTCTGCAAAAAACAGTCATCTGACCCAAAGTGCCAGTAGTGCTGAGGCCGACAAGCCCTACCCTAGAGAATGAGGGTCAATCTGAAAGATTCATTATTGAACAGTCGTGACAATTACCATTTATAGAGACTTATGAAGTAGATTGGCTATATCTTCATTTTGCATTTGAGGAAATTGAGGCTAACAGAAGCTAATTTGTCCAGCATGACCCAATTGGGAATCCAGGTCCCCATGCAGTCCAAACCTTGCTCTTTACAACACGTATATTATTTTGCCTATTATCACTTCTCTAGCAATTTTGAAAACTTACAAATATGTTTTTTCCAATAGCTGAAATGAGTTTGTGTGTGTGTGTCTGTGTGTGTAAAACAACCATATAAAAGGTAATAACGAGAAGACACTTTAAAATATATTATCCACATAGTCTTCTGCAATGATGCCTTTATCAAAACATAATAATAGACTACTGGGAACTGCTTTTGCCAAGAATGTGTCAAAAAAAATCAAACTGAAAGCATAGTCTTCTAGTTATTGAACGAATTGAAATTTGACCTTTGGATACAGGTAAGAATACAACTGTCATTCAAGGGAGTTAAAACGTGTTTCTGGCTATTGTCAGGAGACTGAATAGCCTCTTCCAGTTCCTTGAGTCAGAAATTTTTTGAAGCTTCCATTTGTAAATATTTATATATATATAGGGTATTAGTCAAAGTTCAACCAGGGGAACAGAACCAACAGGATACACACACACACACCCCAAATATATACATATATATTTTTATATACCAAACTGTATATATTTGGTATATATATACATGTAATACATATGCCAAATCTATATAGTTGGTGTATATACGTGTATATATATGTATGTTATGTATATAATATGTATAATATATATGTGTGTATATATATTTGGCATGTGTTTGTGTATATATATACACATATATGTACAAATATGCATATATACACATATATACACATATATGTACAAATATGTATATATACACACATATATATATACATACACTCACACCGAAAGATTTATGGTAAGAGATTGACTTAAGCAATTTTAGCATATAGTAGTCTGTTTGGGCTGTTATAACAAAATACCTTAGGCTGGATCATTTATAAAGAACAGAAATTTATTGTTTACAGTTCTGGAGGCTGGAAAGTCCAAGATCAAGGCACTAGCAGATTCTGTGTCTGATGAGAGAAAGACAAGAATACTTGTAATACTTCACTGGAAGTATTACAAAGAAGTTGTAGCTACATGGACATATGCTTGGGATAAAATGTTAAGAGGTACAAGGTAGGCCATCAAATTATGTATTCAGTCTGACTTCAACTTACTACACACATAATTACACATTTATGTATATATCAGAGCATGTAGAGAAATTATGGCAAAATGCCAGCAGCAATTGCATAGGGCTGGAATTTAAGTTTAAAATTTAAATTATATTCATTTTCAATTTGTAATTACTGTATATTCCTCATAGATGGCACCATCTCAATACCTTCTCACATAGTAGAAGAGGCAGGGAGCTCTTTTGATTTACTTTTATAAGGGAATTGATCCCTTGGCTTAATCACCTTTAAAAAGCCCCACCTTTTAATATCATCATATTACAGATTATGTTTCAACATATGAACTTGAGGGAGATATTTTAAGACCTTAGCACAGAGGTTGGCTGGGAAAATTCAAAATCCATAGGGCAGGTAGGCAGGAAGGGCAGACTAGACTTCTCAGATGAGAGCTGACATTGCAGTCCACAGATGGGATTTTAGCTTCATCAGGAAAGTCTCAGTTCTGCTCTTAATGCCTTTCAACTGGTTGAATCAGGCCCATCCAGATAATCTGGAGGATTTTCCACACTTAAAGTAAACTGATTACAGACTTGAATTACATCCATTGAATACCTTCACAGTAACACCTAGATTGCTTAGATTATTGTTGAATTGTATAACTGTGGACAATAACCTAGCCAAATTAACACATAAAACTGATCATTACATGTAGTAAACTATATATTTTTCCTAATTTAGAAGTTACTTTAGATGGTGGAGTAGGTTTATCAAAAGCCACAAGTGTTAAGTAACGTAAAGCACATTGTTTCTCTCAACAGTGTGAGGATGTGTTTGGTTGGCCATACCCACCTATCCTGCTGTTCTCCCAGATTAGAGATATCTTTCTATGCAACCAATACTTGTAATTCTGTCTTGAAACTCACTGTGATGTCATACAAAGACGCAATGTTGCAGACTGGAAAGAATGAGGAGTGAGGCAGACCTGGACCCAAACCCTGGGTCTGCTATTTAGGAGCTGTGTGAATATGCCTATGACCTACCTGCATTAGAGGTAGTAACACACAGCTTCACAGGTTCTGGCGAGATTTACCTGAAACATGCTTGTGCAGTGTATGGCAATATAGATACATACCTGTATAGAGATATGTATGTCTTAATTTCTTTGTGCTGCTATAATAAAACGCCACATCCTGGGTAATTTATAACCAAGAGAATGTTTTTTTTTCTCACAGTTCTGCAAGTTGGAAAGTCTCGGGATCAAGGTGCCACATGTCTGGTGTCTAGCAAGGGCCTGTTCCTCATAGATGATGCCTTCTGAGTGTCCTCAGATGACAGAAGAGATGGAAGGGGTGGAAACAGGTGTATTTCCTCCTTTAAGTCCCTTGATAAGGGCATTAATCCTATTCTTTTATAGTCCTCTGTTTGTAGTCAGTATCATCGTGTCTCCTTCTGGGAGGAGATTATGAAACCATGTTAAAGAAACACAGAGAGGAGTACCAAGGAGAGGCTGAGACTAAGACAGGATTTTATAAATTCCATGGAAGAGTCACTGGCTGAGATTGTGGTTATTGAACTGGACTGCTATGCTTGGGTCCCCGTTTGAATTAAGCAACCCTAGAGATGTGTCTATATATACATCTGCATATTTATATATAAACACATATCTACTGTGTGTGTGTGTGTGTGTATGTGTGTGTGTGTGTGTGTGTGTGTGGTTTTCTGTTTATTTTTGGGTTATTGTTTAAGGTATTGATTTATTAGACTCTTTGGGAGAAATTCTACTGACATCAAGTATCAAGAAATGTTTTGTTTCACCTGGACAGGAATGCATTTTTATTTTGTGGTGGTTTTATAACTATTGGTGTTTCTCCAGTTGCTTTGGCTTGCTAGGAAAGAACACTATGTGTCATAAATTATGGTGTGCTTTAGAGTGAAGTACTTTGCTCCATCTTACAACCTTTCTTTTACTTTCCCTTCATCCTACTTTCTTTAAAACCTCCCTTTGTTTAAATCTTAGTGCATTGCTGGTATTTATGAAGGCCATTCGACTTCTCTTAAGAAGAGGAGAGGCCTTAAATAAATGGGTCAGTAAATAGGCCTTAGTATTTGAGCTCTTCACAAGGCCAATCATTGGGAGTCCAATCACCTTTCTCCTGGAGGCTTGCTCAGAGCTTTAGTTAAACCGTATCAAATAGTAATTTCTTATTAAGGCAGAGTTGGTCCTAATAGTCAGCCAAGGAACATATATTCAAATGATAAACTTCTCGCTCATTAATTTTGCTTTCATATTTTGACATTCAGTGAGGCCTTTTTAGTGTTTTTGATGTGTGCGTTATAGTACGTATAAGAACATACTGAAATTACCAATTTAGTCGTATCCTTCTCCAGATTATGAGCATTTTGACGGTAGAGACTATAATGATTTTATCTCTGTATACCTAGTGTCTATCACTGTGAATATCACGTAGATTATTTTGTTGAATGAATGGATGCTTGCTAAAATGACTGCTGTGTACGTGTGTGTACATTTGTACATGTATACACACTGCTATGGTTTGAAGCATCATGTCTGCTTCAAAATTCATGTTGAAAAATAATCCCTAATTAAATAGTATTAAGAGGTGTGGGTTTTGGGAAGTGTACCAGAGCTGCTGATTGCTCTAGAACCACCCCACTATTCCAAGTTTATTAGGCTCAGAGTCACTGAGAGCCTTGAGTTCTGGGCACTTCTGTCACCCATCTCCTTTTGTAGCACCAGACAAAGAATTTTCCTTTTTAGCCTCAGTGTTTGCATGCCTAGGAGTCGGTCACTGTGCTCCTCGTAGTCTTTGGGTCTCAGAAGTAGTGAACAGGTACAGCATCCACGGTGGAATTTTTGCCTTTAGTACCCTCCCCTGAACTCTTAAAAAAAAAAAAGGAACCCAACACTAGGAGGCCAAGGCAGGCAGGTCACTTGAGGCCAGAAGTTCAAGACCAGCTTGGCCAACATGGTGAAACCCCATCTCTACTAAAAATAGATAAAATTAGCTGAGCATGGTGGCACATGCCTGTAAACCCTGCTACTCAGGAGGCTGAGGCAGGAGAATTGCTTGAACTTCGGAGGTGGAGGTTGCAGTGGGCCAAGATCACGCCACTGCACTCCAGCCTGGACAACAGAGCGAGACTCCATCAAAAAAAAAAAAAAAAGGAGAGAAACTTGTAATTTTGTAAATACTATAAGCTGAATGCATTTGTTAAAAAGTACATCACATCACTACATAAGTGACTTGACTTCAGGGTTCTTTTTATTTATTATTTATTTTTCCTTTAAGGAAAGGTCAAGACACATTTTTGTTTTTCTGGAAAATGTCCCTCAAGATGAGGAGGAACCTCAGTGTCCCATGAACAGATGATGGATCTGTTCCTGAGTGAGACAAGGAACCTGTGATTTGAGATGAGATGCAAGGGACACAGGAGACATTCGAGGACTAGGTGAATGGACACCTGACATTTGGTCTGGGCTTGGCCACTTGGCTGTGGCCATGTTCCTCAGCTCCTTTGTGTCTCAGGCAACCCCACCAATAAGCAGAAGATAGTAATAGCCACCCCATCTCTATTAAGCTTGGTGTGCAAGTGGTACTAAGACATGGGTTAGATAGTGCCTCTAACAGCCAAGAATAGAGGTTTCTATTAGTTTGGCCCAAAGCACTTCTGTCTCCCTGGGCTGAATGGGATTGAGGTCATCTTTCTGTCTTCTGCTCTGGGCTGTGAGGTCGCCATCACTGGAAAGCTGTGGAAGGAACATTGGCCTGGGAGTCCAGAATTTTTTATTCTCATCTAGATTCTGTCATTTTTAGTTAAAACTTGGGTAACTAATTTTTCCACTTGGGACATCTGTGTACGTATTTTTTAAATAATGGAGCTAAGTTTGGTGACCTCTAAGAGACTTTTCAGCTTTGAGGGGCTGCAGTGTAGCAATCACTGTGCTGTGGGATGGAGATAAGTAAGTGATGAGGACAGACCGTGCCATCTATGACTAAGGCATTCTATGGGAAGAGGCACAACATGTATGACAGGACAATCTCAGATTGTGGTATTTGTCCAAAAGGAAATGAACAGAGTTCTGTAATAAAATGAGAGGTGAAATGAGTTCAGGTAGATCCAGAGAGACTTCTCTGGGGTGGTGACATTATTTATTATCCCTGGGACAAGGAGGGAGCTTGATAAATAATTTTAAAGATACATTAGCCAATTGAGTGAATGTTTATTGAGCACCTACTCTGTGCCTGAGTTTAAATAGGGAACTGAGGCTAGGGTATTTAAGAAATCTTTCTTAAGAAAGGCCTAATCTCGGGTGGATCACGAGGTCAGGAGATCGAGACCATCCTGGCTAACATGGTGAAACCCTGTCTCTACTAAAAATACAAAAAATTAGCCGGGCGTGGTGGTGGGCGCCTGTGGTCCCAGCTACTTGGGAGGCTGAGGCAGGAGAATGGCGTGAACCTGGGAGGCAGAGCTTGCAGTGAGCCGAGATTGCACCACTGCACTCCAGCCCGGGCCACAGAGTGAGACGTGAGACTCCGTCTCAAAAAAAAAAAAAAAACAAAAAAAACAAAAAAAAAGGCCTAATCTATAGAGGAAAGAGACACACAGCAATAAATCTTTGTGACTACAATGGTAGTCAGAAGAGATATGTGGGATTCAGGGACATTGATGTGCTGAGGTATGATCAACAGCATTCATAGAAAATGAGTGTTCAAATGGAAAAGAAACCAACAACATTATTTTTAAGTAATTATATTTCTTCTGCTGAGATTTTACAATAATCATCTCACTTTTCTGGAATTAATACTAAATAAATAGGTGGAAATATTTAAAAATTAGATACACAAAAATATCATGGCAAAAATCAAAACTTAAATATCTAACAAGAGGAGATTTCTTAAATAAGTTATGGTATATTTTTATGGTGGACTATAATTCAGTCACTAGAAGTATTACAAAGAAGTTGTAGCTACATGGACATATGCTTAGGATAAAATGTTAAGAGGTACAAGATAGGCCACTGAATTATGTATTCAGTCTGACTTCAACTTACTACACACATACTTATGCACTTATGCATATATCAGAGCATGTAGAGAAATTATGGCAAAATGCCAGCAGCAGTTGCATAGGGCTGGAATTTAAGTTTTAATTTTAAATTTTATTCATTTTCAATTTTTAATTACTGTATATTAGTACTCAAGTAGGAAACACCCTTAAAATATCTCCAAACCTGGAGTGTTTGGAAAAGAGTGGAATAGTGGTTCCCTCTAGTTTCCGTCTGTTTCTGATGAATTAGTCATCACACCTTTGGAACAAAAGCAGAACTTTGGATTTAAAAATAAACTTTACATTTCGTTTTTAATTTTAAGCCTTTAGGATATTGTAATTCATTTTTACTATCCACATTTTTCGCTACAAATTTAAATAAAGTAAGAATAGAAAGCATATGTGAGTTGGGAAAACCTTATTTTATTGTGTGTTTCTGTTGGACCCCAGGAATGGCTGGGGGAACTGTTGTGAGTAAAAAGGATCGCAGTATAATTATTTCATAACTGAGGGTTCTAAGGCTTAGAGATGGGGAGTTGTTTGCCCATGGTCACATGGCTGATTTATAGGGACATTAGGCATCATCGAGATGTAGATGGGGAGAATAAGGCTGAAGAAAGGATTGGACCAAGACTTGTTATTTTCTTGCTGTTGGTGGTGGTGATAGTGGTATCTGTGGTAATGGTGATAAGGGGCAGAATGAAGTATCCAGCATAATCAGCTGAGAGACACAATATTGTTAGTTGTAAGATGATGTTCTCTGTATACATTCTTTTCAAAGCAGGAACACAATGTTGGAAAGGAAATTATAAACCCAATACTAGATCAGGTGACACTTAAGGTCTAGATTTCAGCTTTGCTATTAAGCGAAAACTTAGAACATGTCAGTTTTCAGAATAGAAATGTTTATCTCCATATCTGAATTTTAAAATGCATTGTGCATATGTTCTGCCACTTAAAAGTAACAATCTTTTCCATTTTTCTCATTTTATTGCAAATTGCAGTCACACCATGTCATCAAAAAGTTATTTAGTGACAACTTAGGGGGAGCCAAAAAGTTTCCTGTAATTTGCATATATTTTCCACATTCGGAATGTTAGTGATTAAATTTTTTGTATGTTCACTTAAATAATATATTATTATTGAAAATAAATACAATAATAAATGCAAAATGTTGGCTGTAATGGCATATGCTAAACATTTTCACAGTGCAACACATCATATGCTTAGTTCTTCATTAAGAGATTTTAAAATAACTCATATTTAGCAAGAATACATTATCTTTTATTCAGAATTAATTATATGCTGTTTTGTGTATGGTAATTTAAAGTGCTACCCACTTCTAATATGTAACACGCAAAAGAAACTATGGTTACAATTCATTAGAATTGGCTTCTTTCCTTTGCAATTTAGTGGCATAATTAATACATAGAACTGGAATGCTATTTGTTACTTGAATCAAAAGTTATATAAAGTGCTGATAACTCACAGTTACACATCCTTTATTTTTTTTTAAGCACAGCAAGACTTAGAAGAATGGGATAAGTCCTGAGAGTAAGTCACACATAATTAGTTATTTTACCATTCTTTGATAGTTTTAAGAGCAAGTTTTCACAAGGGTGATTTGAATTAGAGGGTAGAATAGTATTTTAAAAATCGTTTTCTATGATTCAAATATAGAATGTTATTAAATTTTTTGGTATGGCTGAGTAAGGGCCTAGAACTTGATCATCTTCTATTTCTTTTTCCTTTTTGCTATGAGAAAAATAATGCTCAGAGAAGTTTAAATCCTTGCCGAGGGTAATGTAGTTCATGACTAGGAACCCAGAGTTGGAGGTTTCTTGGTTTAGGTGAGGCTGCTGTTTGAGTTGCAGGAAAGTTACTCATATTGCCACTTTCTACCTTGGATATTGTAACAGGTTCAATAAGGGCAATATATTTGAGTAGCATATTAACCCAACTAAACAAGAATATGACAAGAAGATGACCTGAACTAAACAAGAAGGAAGAAGATGACAAAAACACTCAAAGTGCATTGAAAGTGAAAACAAAATTCCCAAATGCACTTTCCATTTCTTTGAACACATATGTTGATGTCTTGCCTTTTTCCCTAAAAGTGAAAGCATCTTGAATAATAATACTATTCATTCTGACCTGGGTGGAATGAGATGAGCACTCTAATACTCTGGTGATGAAAGTATAAATCCATAGTAGAGGGCATTTGGCAAAGTTTGTCTTGAACCTAAACATGTATCAGGCACTTTGTCTTACTTGGTTAATTTCTGATATCTAGCCTTAGGAAACACTGAAACACACAAGATAGAAGCTCATAAAAATGTGTTCATCCAGGTGATTTCTACAGTACGTAAATTTTACCTTAATACAGCTGTTAAAAAATGCTCAACGCATTTTTATTTATAGGAGGCAAAAGTGAAAACATGCTAAATGATTACCCCTTAGAGGAACTCTTTGAATAGTAACAGTTCATTCATACAACTTAAAAGTTTAAGATATTTTTAATAATGAATATATTTTTAATAATGTAGAAAATTACTTGTGGTATAGTATTTATCACAGATGCATGATGAAAATTGTATGTAAATCACAATCTATATTTTAAAAACAGTAAGCATGGTTAAAATTATTAGAAGGTAGTGAGCATTTTAGCCTGACAACTAAAATGAGTTATCATTGGGTGACAGGATTATCCATTCATTATTCAGTTGTCTTATTTCCTTTGGACTGCTATTAAAAAAATACCTTAGAGCGGGAAACTTATAAACAACAGAAAATGTATTATTGACAGTTCTGGAGGATAGGAACTTCAAGATCAAGGTGCCAGCTGATTTGGTGTCTGGTGAGGGCCCGTTTCTAATAGACGGCACTTTCTGTGTCTTCATGTGGCTGAAGGGGCAAGGGAGCTCCCTCAAGCTTCATTTGTAAGGACACTGATGCCATTCACGAGCTTGGAGCCCTCATGACTTAACCACTTCCCTAAAACTCCATCTCTTAATACCATCATATTGGGTATTAGGTTTCAACATAAATAAATTTTGAGGAGATATCAACATTCAGATCATATCACCAGTCATTTGTATATTTATTTTGCCAACTTTATTTAATTTATTTTGCACCTCTACATTTCCACGATATTCTTCCATGATGATTAATTACTGTTAAAAAGAAGGAAAAAGACAACAATAAAGGTCAAAGTGAGGAGTCCTGCTATACGGGCATGTTGTATTAAATGTGCCTGTGTCACAGGATGAGCATACATGTGGCCCACTTTTTTGTAGATTCAACTACAGTTTGATAACAGCTCTTACCTGGTCAAGAGGACCCAAGTTAATAGCTTTGATAAAATTCATTAACATTTCATTTTCTCAGTCATAGTAATTGTTGATCAGCCCCGAGAATATCATTCTGAGCAGCTTGTGTTGCAAACAATTTACCTAATGCAGTTGATTTACATAAATCTCCTTCTCCACATTTATCCAACAGTAGGGTTTTTAATTTCCATTATTTTTATCAACTCTGAGAAAAATATTAAGAGCAAGGAATTTGCTCCCTCCCTGCAGCAGCATGTGATGTATGATTTGCATTAGAGTCCACCTAGTACTTACTGCTTGATACCTTCCCATGGTCAGACTCTCAGTTCCAGGCCAGGAAGTAAACATGTTTCCTACAAATTAACTCAATTACATAGTCCCCTGAATTGCAGCAAACATTTCTTATACTGAGCCACTTGCATATTCTCTGTGGTAGCTGACACTTCATAATTTCTAAGGGAAGGCATGAAGAATTAGACTAAATTCCCTGGATTCAGAAAGAAAGGGAAAGGGATTAAGATGTTGAAATTGCTCAGGCTCTGCTGCTGTCATTGTTGGAGGAAGCAATACCTGTGTCAGGTGCAAAATATAATAGTTCTGATTACCTACTACCTATCATCTGGGACATTTCCAATTCACACCTGACTCCGAAGTCTGCTCTATATCGAAAGATTCTAGGGCGTGCTGGCCTAGGGCTTTCTTTCGTCTCAAATGATATCACTTTTTTTTTCTCATTTAAAATTCACTCTGAAGGCCTTAAAGTCGAATATTTGACTTAGATGTTTCCATGAAAGCAATTTTAAAATACGCTTTCTTTTACTGTCTGTTCTGGAATATATAAGAGTCTATAATTTCGTATAATGTCCAATCTCTAGACCATACCCTGGCCTTCAGAGTGAGGGCTGTGGGACCTATTGCCTTTTGTGCTCTGGGACTTGTGTTTGTTTTATGAGGGTTTTATAAAAGGTAGTCTGCAGACCATCTGCTTCAACATTACCTGGGAAACTCGTTTCAAAGGAAGTTTCTAGAGCCCTAACCCTGGCCTTCTGTAACTGGGGGTGAACTCTGAGACACTGCATTTGTAGCCAGCTTTCAGGTGACTGTGAAGCTACCTAAAGCTTGAGAAGTGCCAGATTAACTGTTTTCTGTTTTCGGAGAGCTTTCACGCATGCTATCTCATTCTGTACATCATAACAGCTTTCTTTACAGGAAGGTAGCTTCATACTCACAAGGGGTGAATAAACATTCTAACATCACAGAGGCAACAGAGGTGGATCTAGATGTAGCTTTCACAGTGTGCTTCCTGGGCCAGCAGTTTCATTATCATCTGAGGATATGTTAAGAATGCATTTTCTTGAGCTCACCCTCACACTTTCTGAATCAGGAACCCTTGAGGTGGCTTTAAAGAGCCATGCAAGTGACTCTGATCTATAAAGTTTGAGAACCATTGGTATACCTAGTGCATGGTTTTAGAGCATCCTGGTACTAGCTGCATGCCACTATGTATTTAAATTATCTACGTTACCAATTTCTGTAAAGGGCTAGACAGCTGTTAGCTTCAGATCCCAATTTCTTTTAGAGAATATCAAGGACTGAAAGCTCCAGAAGATATTTTTGAATCAATGCCATTGGTAAATGATGCCTTTGAAACAGGGAATGGTTCTACCAGGAAGGTAATGGTCTGGACTCTTAAAAGCAGCATCAAAATAGCACCACAAGACCCATCAGGTTTTAAATTAGATAACAGACTTCTAAGTAAAAGCTAGTTGAGTTGAATCTTGGTTTTGACATTTACCAGCTGTGAAGCTTTTTGAAAAGCTAAAGAATATCTGGGAGAATTACTTTTCATACCTGAAAAAGAGTATAAGGATAGTACCTTCCTTTCACATGGCAATTTTGAGCATTACATGAGGCAATGAATGAAAGTGCTTTGCTGAGGATCTGGTAATAAGAAAATGCCCAAAGAATGTTATAAGGCACGTAACCACACATATTAATTGCAGTTTCCTCACCCTTAGTTCCCTCATTTTAAATTTAATTATAGTGTCTAAAAGTACTGAGTTTCAGTAAAAAGCAGAACCGAGTGGATCTCTGTAGCAATAGAATCTACAGTCTATCCTATGAAAGATGAAAGAATTCAGACTAATCAATCTACCTACATCTCCAGCCTCTAGGACTAATTTTGGCACATGTTAAGTACTTGATGAATAGATGTGTGAGTAATTCATCAATAGCTGCGTTTTACAAAAGGGGTGCTTTTCAGAGTTCAGTTATATACATTATTTGGCTAATATTCCCAGTGATTCCACGAGGTAAATATAATTACTGATTTCGTTTTATGGAGGAGGAACCTCAAGCTTGTGGAGATGGAATAAGTTGACTAAGGTGGAATGGGGCAGCAACCCAGGTTATCTGACTCAGGGATCCTGTTCTTAATTACTTTTCTATCATGCTTTTACCACTATGCAGCTTTGGCTGGTAATCTCTAGCAATAATCAGCAGGGTCAAGAAAGGTTAGAAATAATTTTTTAAGGCCAGGCGCCTTGGCTCATGCCTGTAATCCCAGCACTTTGGGAGGCCGGGGCAGACAGATAACCTGAGGTCAGGAGTTCGAGACCACCCTGCCCAATGTGGCGAAACCCTGTCTCTACTAAAAATACAAAAAATTAGCCAGGCATGGTGGCGGGTGCCTGTAATCCCAGCTACTTGGGAGGCTGAGGCAGGAAAATTGCTTGAACCTGGGAGGTGGAGGTTGCTGTGAGTTGAGGTGGTGCCACTGAACTCCAGCCTGGACAACAAGAGTGAAGCTCCATCTCAAAAAATAAAAATAAAAATAATAATAATTTTTAAGCACCTGTGGATAGGACAGAAAAAGAAATTATGCATTAGGTTGAATCAGCAATATATTTTTGTGAATTCAGTAGCTAGAAGCTAATCAACTCCAAGCCAAAGTGGGAAGAGAAGGCTTTTTATTTTGTGATTAATATTTTAAATTATGTTCTTTTAAGATATTATACAAAAACACATGTAAAGCACTTGTGTAGCTGAATGCATTATTGCAAGGTAAATACTTTCAAGCCACCTTTGTGAGGATCTAAAACCTCGTCAGATACTCAGGATGCCTCCCCAAGGCCATCACTCTGCACAAAGATGACTACTATTCTCACTTACATGATTCCCTCCTTGTTGTTAATGTGTGTGTGCATTCCGAAACACTATAGCTTAATTTTGCCATTTAAAACATTTTTAAACTTTAGATAGGCTTCTTCTTCTTCTTTTCTTTTTGACAGACTCTTGCTCTGTCACCCAGGCTGAAGTGCAGTGGTTCAATTTTGGCTCACTGCAACCTCCACCTCCTGGGCTCAAGCAGTCCTCCCACCTCAGCCTCCCAAGTAGCTAGGACTACAGGCATGTACCCCCATGTGCAACTAATGTTTGCCCAGGCAGGTCTCCAACTCCTGGGCTCAAGCAATCCTCCCACCTCGGCCTCCCAAAGTGCTGGGATTAGAGACGTGAGCCATCACACCTGGCTTTAGACCTTTTAAGTTTATTTTCATCTGTAAATTATCCTATCATCCTATGTCATTGAAGAAATGAAATAATTTATTTCATAATACAAGGTTTCTCAGCTTCAGCACTTACTGGCATTTTGAGCAGGACAATTCTTGACTGTGGGGGACTGTCGTGTACATTGTAGGATGTTTAGTGGCATCCCTGGTATCTACTCATCAGATGCCAGTAGCACCTCCTCTTCAGTCGTGACAAGGGAAATCCTCTCCAGAACTTACCAAATGTCTCCTGGAAAATAAAATTGCTCTGATTGAAGAGCTCTGCTGTGTTTTCCCTCTGTCCTGTTAATTTTCTGAAAATTGCATCTTGGATGAGTCTTAGTCTGATTCAAATTCAATTTTTAAACTTATTTTATTTATTGCTAAGACTACTTCCTAGGTGGCATGGGGACTTCCCTCTGGAGGCACATAATGTTGGTAATTTCTCTTGTGATGTCAGCCACCCCTGATGTCTGATGCTTAGATCCTTTATAAGGGAGTTGCAAAATGCTGACATTCCAATTCTGTCATCCCTTGGTCATGGATTTGTCAGAATATTTGTGTCAAGATATGTCTTGCCTCAGCAATGATTTGTTTGCCAGGATGGCTAGAATGGGAAAGGTCCCATGCAAGTTGGCCCATTTTTTTTCCGGGCTATCTTTTACCTACTAGCCAGTCTTCCCCATTTTTGCTATTTGGACACACTCTTCTCAGCTTTGAAGAAGCAGCTTATCAAATGAGACAGGACTAGTGTGGCCCTCCTGGCCCATCTCTGCCTGGAGTCAATCACTCCTATGCTGTCCTGGCTCAATGCCACTTACCATGTCAGGCATAATAATGTGCTCTCACGTCCTTCTTTCCCACTAGTCAGTGAGTAAAGCAAGGCTGTCTCACTCTTCTTTGCATCCCCACTGCATAGATTGGAACCAGGCAGTCTGATACCTGGGGAAGAGTGCAGGCTTTGCAGGGAGACAAACCTGGATCCATATTCCAAATCTGAAAAGGAGCTAGTGACTAATTCAAGTGAGGCACTCAAACTTTCTGTGTTTCAGTGTGTTCATTGTCAAAATAGAAAATAAGTCATTTCTCTCAGAGTTACTTCTAAGGGTCAAGTCATTTGGAAACAGTGTTTGTGGGATTCCTACTCAATATACACTTAAGGTATTCTTTCCTATTGTAAGAGTAGCTTCTATTTACCCACTCACCATGTGCCAAGTCCTACTACATAAAACCCTTGTGTGCCTTCTCCTGTGATCCGCCTGCAGTGCCCACAGCCTATTACAGGTAAAGCATCAATGTCATAGGCAAATGATGCCTTTGAAACAGGTAATGGTCCTACCGGGAAGGTAATGGTTTGGGCTGTTAAAAGCAACATGAAAATAGGTAAAGAAAATGAGGCTTACCAAAGTTAAATATCTTTTCCTAAATTTCCAAGCTGATGTGGGTTGACTCTGCACTTAAACTCAGACCTTACTGATGGCAAAATTCAGGATATATATCCTGCCTTTAATTGGGTGTTACACCCTGAATAAATGAATGAATGACTAAATTAATAGACAATAAGAAGATGATACTAGGAGTTTATTAGCAAATAATTATTTCCTCCCAGACTGTCCTTTCTTTCTGGGAAGTCAGTTGAATCTGGAGCTTACATTTTACATGTGGGTTGAGGCTACAATGACCGGTCAGAGATAGCCCTGACTTCAGTGTGGACTTCTGAGGGAAGAGGAATACCAGATGCCCAGTCTGACTTCTGCTACCGGTTGGCAGTGTGGTTTGTATAAGCCTCACGTATGCTCAGATGCTACCTGGCACTTGTTTCTAACCAGCTGTTCACCCTCCTATGGTGAAGGGCTCACTGGGCCACCCAGTCCAATGGTGAGCACAGTGTCCTGGCAAGGGCTGGATCCCAGCCTTTTCCTCTGTCCTCTGCTGTTACCTGTTAAAGTGTGAACTTTCTATTTGACACCTGGGGAGACCAAGCTCAGCTGAGCCGTGACCTGGCTAGATGTCAGGGTGCTACTGGCAGGAATTTAAACTCCCTCAACCCAGGGAGCCAGACTTTCCTGGAAAAGAATGTAGGTGGGCAAGCAGTTTGTGGTTTACTCCAGGGGTTGGGAATCTCCTGTCCATGGCCTCTGGGGAGGAATTCATTCAGATGGGAAGATGAGAGCCTGTTAGGCAGCTCCTGGAAAGGGAAGCCACAGCACTGGGGAAGCAGTGGCCCTGTGCAGTGTCTGGAGGACTCAGTCCTCAGCACCTTCTCTCCCCTCTGCTTCCCCTCCCCAAGGACATGTGATGTGACTTCGCATAACATTTTCTTGAATTCATTCTGTGTTCACACTACAAATCACATCTATGTTTGCAACAAAAATTAATTCAGGACACATTATAGATACAATATAGCTGTTTGAAATTGATACGTTTTATTTTAGAATGTATTCAGAATGAAAGTTTTTGAGTAATGTGATCACTTTATGGTTTGGAAGATAAAACAAAACAAAAACAAAACTCAGGTTCTCTTGGGGGTGTTCAAGCCATTGATCCTGACAGATAACATTATATTTGATAGACAGCCAAAGTAGACCCCCATTTTGATAGGGCTGTATTACATGGTAGATGCTTTTTTTTTTTTTTTTTGAGACAGAGTCTCGTTCTGTCACTAGGCTGGAGTGCAGTGGCGAGATCTCGGCTCACTACTGCAAGCTCCGCCTCCTGGGTTCACGCCATTCTCCTGCCTCAGCCTCCTGAGTAGCTGGGACTACAGGCCCCCGCCACCATGCCCGGCTAATTTTTTTGTATTTTTGGTAGAGACGGAGTTTCTCCGTGTTAGCCAGGATGGTCTCAATCTCCTGACCTCATGATCCACCTGCCTTGGCCTCCCAAAGTGCTGGGATTACAGGCGTGAGCCACCGCGCCCAGCCCAGTAGATGCTCTTTACCTTCCCTGTGTGGGCCATTGTTTGATTGCCATTGCACTTAATGGCTCAAAGTAGGAATATGTTTGTCTATTTCATACCAATATTCAGAACATGTAATCTGATGGATCGATTTAGGTATTTAAGAGAAATATTGAGGTACAGAATTTAGACAGACAGATGCATATAGTATTAACCATTATTGTATATTCAACATATATAAATTATTAAAATTGAATTTTGATACATGAAAGCAAATGATTTGAGAGATAGCTTTTACTGGTATGGTACAATAAAATACAACTCAATTTGGCAAGGATTTATTGAATGATGATTATATTCCAGGCACTACCATTGCATAAATATGCTAGAGGTACAAAGATGAATAAAGAAAGAAACCTTTCTTAATGAAGATCATGATGCATCAATAATCTAAGCATGTGAGGAAACAACCATAAAGGGAAATAATAGCAGGGAAAAGAATGGACAAATTAAACTACCAACTCAAAAATATCATGAGCAAAATGATTACTAAGAACAAATCTGCGAAAACTCAAAACAAAGGAAGACGTATTTTAATACTTGAATACAGAGCTCTTGAAAATGAATTAGAAATACCATTACTCCCATAGAAAGAGGGGAAGCAGCTAACAATACAATTAACCAAAATTGTATGCATGACTATACGCACGTACACATACATGTACACGTGCTCACATGAAGAATTCAACTTGTTACTAATCAAAGAAAGATATTCAAGCAATGCATTTATCCCTTCAAAAATTTTGTTATTGTTATTGTGATGGGATGGGGGATTATAATGAGCATTTAAAAAATAATACTGGTGTGTTTGTTAATTAAAACATCTCTTCCAGAAAATACTCTGAAATATGTACATAGAGGTTTAAAAGTCTTACCTCTTTTGACCCAATGATTTCACTTCTAAGCACCCATTCTAAAGGAATAAGCACGAATGAAGAGAGAGATTAATGCACAGTTGTTTTTTTTTTTTTGCATTTGTACTTATAATAAGAAAATGTTAAAACTACCGAGTAGCCCAGTAGTAGGGGTTGAATGGTTGTTTAGTTTACTGTACATCGGACAAGCAATTATGCAGCTATTAGAGGCAGAGCTCCCAGAGACTTCTCAGTAGAAATGCATGAAAATGCTCAGGGTTTATATTAAGTCAGGTACGACAGAAGAAGAAAAGTCTCAATTGCATTTAAAAATAGAAAAAAAATAGTTTAAGGAAATGTTTATTTTCTCATTTATACATTTTATTTTCTAAAATTTTGACACTAAGTCTGCGTTATCTGATAATTAGAAAAAAAATCAAGAAGTAAAACTTAAAAATTATGTGGAGAATCATAATGCAATTTGAGCTGAGAACTGTGCAAAGAAAAGAGATGTTTCCAGCAGATTGATCAGTTAATTTCACTTGATGAAACAGTCAGAGAAAGCTAGAGAAAAGAGATGAATTTTTAAGGACGAAGGCATAATTTGCCCGGTTAGACAAGAAAGCAAGGTGGTTTCAAGAGCATAGGTTATGCATATGACAGAAGCATGAACATACCTGGCATGTTCAAGGGGTAAAATTGATCTGGTGTGACTGGGGCACACACTCTGCAGGCAGTCCAGAGGGGTCAACTGAATCAAGAAAGGTAGAGAGGAACAAGGCTGTGAGAAGCTTTTCATTCTCAGGCCATGCTAAAGAATTTGAGCATTAAAACCTAATCCTAGAGAATCGGAGACACAGCAGAATGCTGATTGGAACGCACACACGCACAAACACACACACACACATACACATGCACATGCATACACAATAGTGTAAGGTAAATTTTATTGCAAGAATCAAAGTAAAAGCATACATTCAAATGTGTGTACAAATACTTTTTAGAAAACATCTTGAGAAAAAACATTAATTTTTTCATAATAAAATGCAAAGCAAACCATGATAGAAAAAAATGCATTTAAAAATAATATTTCCCCTCAACTCCTTTTTGTGCTTCAAGGCTTTCTGCCCTTAAATAGACCTGTCATAGAGGTTTTCTTGGTCAGCCACCCTGTAGCAAGTGTTCCGTCCCATCTGTCTACTAGTAGTCACTACTTAGATTGCAAACTTTGTGCAGAGAGGAGCTCTGTTGTATATGCCATTGTGTCCGTCACACCTGGTTCATAGGACATGCTCATTAATAGTTTCTTCCTGAATGGGTTTTGCAATGCCTTGCATATGAAAGGCTTTGTCAAAATTCATGAGGTGGACCTTTCTAATGACTCAGGCCACTTTTAGCTTCGGAATCAACACAGGCATATTAGGCTGGGGTAATTTCACTTTTCACATCCAAGTTGGTGTTTATTTTTAAATTATTGCTAAACTTGGAGACAAAAACAGCTGGATTATACATTGCTTACAGCCAGGCAGTCAGCAGCCCCAGGTTCTGGTTGAGCTTCTGCCAAATTCCCCAAATGGCATTAGTTGCACATGGTTCCCTCAGTTTTCTCCCCTGTGAAATGAGGATCTGGAGTCCGTCTGGGTTCCAGATTCCAGGAGCCTCCCACAGGAATCTCTACTGCTTACCTGTCTTGTGATTTCTAGTGCCTCATTCAGCAGAAAACAGCACCTGATAAATGCTTGATGACTTATTGATCAAAAAAATGTCTATTAGAGTAGAATTCTTTATATTTTTAGATGGGTTACACTGTCCTATGAAGTTTCTGGAAAGTTCTGGTAAAAATATCAGCTTCTTGCAGTGTGATGGGGATTGTATTCAATAATATCTTTAATGGGGGAACCATGGTTTTCTTTGGGGGCTCTCTATACTGCTATTGGGGGAATGGTGTAATATGAATTAGTGTCTTCGCTGATGCTAATTCTAAAGCTTTCCTGTCACTACGGAGATATCACAGATGCCTGATGCCACCAGAAGCACGAATGTATCACATGTCTCAAGCAAAAGGCAGAACGTTTGAGCTCAGTAAACACAGTCACATTCATTCACTAGCAGGGATTTGTAAACTGTTTTTCTACACATGGAAATAGCAGCATGAGGGCAAAATACTGTAAAGTCTTATAGCCAGACACCATCACAGATTGAGCTCTTGAAATTTCACTCTCAGTGTTAGGGAGGTTTCTTTGACTTTTCCATATTGTCAAAATATATGAAAGAAATTTCCTGCAGAATTAACAGAGGATGCGATTATTTGCTTTCAGTGGTAATTCACCTTGGCATAGTGGGGGAGGGTAAGGATTGCTAGAGCAAGTGATCATAGTTCACAAATCAGAGGATCAACCTAATTGCCAGCCTCTTCTTCAGAAACACTTAACCGTCTCTGTATTTCCACATCTGTGAATGAAGTCAATGCTGGTGTTAAGACACAGAGAGCCCACAAATGCATTTTTGGCTAACATTAATTGAAGGGAAAATATTTGAGAAGAGTCTTCTTTATATTTGATGTGAAAACGTAAGATGCAGCAAAGTCTTAGAGATGAACAGAATAGCAAAATATAGGATGTTTAATCTGTTTTGTATGTTCCACCAAATATTTGCGAAACTTGATACTTCTGAGTCCTATAGCTGTGTAATGACCTAATATTTAATTTAAAAGGATTTCCCTTGTGAAGCATATTGTGTTGATTGTAAAACCTGTATGTTTCCTTATAAGGTACCTATAGTTCACCTTTTCACTGTCTTGACTACAGGGAACATGGTAAGATACTGCATAGGCGAGATGTGATGCAGCACTTGTTAACTTCTTTCTCTTTTCTCAGTTACCATTGCGTTTTTGCATTTGAGTTCACATTTAGTTAGACTATGCAGTACAGTCATGTCCATGGCTATTAGTTATTCTCTTTATATCACAACTTCACTCTTCTGCACATGTGTCTCACAATAAGATTTGTTTTTATGCAGCTGTGAAAGGAAGCTACACACAATTGAGGAGCTTCTACATCATGCCAAGCTCAGTGCACTATTATCTCATTTTATCCACATGTAATCATCAGTAAAGATGCTTATACCCATTTTATTTTCTCCAATAAGGAAACTAACATCTAGAGAGATCAAGTGATTTTCTGGTGTTCATATGTTAGCATGGCAGAGCCAGAAGTTACACATGCAGGTATCTTTACTATTTTGTGACCTTTGCAAAAGCACTGAAAGCCAATAGGGTTTTTCTTTTTTTCTCTTGGAAGTAACAAGATGCAGTGGAAAGTGTATGGGATGCCTAGTCAGGCCAGTCTGGGTGTCTTTTATACTCCTGATACGCCCTCGATGGGTTTTAGGAAGTTACCTGTAAACTCTCTTGGGCCTCAGTTGCCCCTGAGAAAAATGGGATTGATCAAAGCTCCCTGCTTTGGTGTCTCAGATTAGAAATACCATGTGCTAACAAAATGTGGCACATATACACCATGGAATACTAGGCAGCCATAAAAAAGGATGAGTTCTTGTCCTTTGCAGGGACATGGATTAAGCTGGAAACCATCATTCTCAGCAAATTAACACAGGAACAGAAAACCAAGCACTGCATGTTCTCACTCTTAAGTGGGAGTTGAACAATGAGGACACATGGACACAGGGAATATCACACACTGGGGTTTGTCGGGGAGTGGGGGGCTAGGGGAGGGATAGGATTAGGAGAAACACCTAGTGTAGATGACAGGTTGATGGGTGCAGCAAACCACCATGGCACGTGTATACCGATATAAGAAACCTGCACGTTGTGCACATGTATCCCAGGACTTAAAGTATTGAAAAAAAATACCACGTGCTTCCAGGATGGGCTGGATCAAAGGGAGCCCACACTTGTTTCCACCTTTTTCTCCACCCAGTCTCCTTTTCTTCAGGCCATGAGACATCTATGAGGTTATTGATGGATGCTGCTGGTGGAGGAGCAGCTCAGTGAGCCTGAGGGAGGGAGGTTTTTTATTTATTTTTTTTCTTATTTGGTTTGTCAGCATCACCCTGTAAAAGAAAAGAACAACCAAAGAAGCAAAGGCAGTTATGCCTTTCAAGCTTAGATGCAGGAATTGAAAGAGGAGTTTGTGGGAGATAAATCAAAGAAAATTGACTAGAATAGATACAAATGAAATTTGAATTTAACAAGTGCCGGAGTGGTGAGGCAGGATTTGGGATCCTCTTGCTGAAACACAATTACTGCACCTCAAGGGAGCTGGCTTGTTGGCAAACTCTCAAGGCACAGGTGCACTCATCTCATTCTACTGGGACTGCAGCTCACAGCCCCTCCCAGAGGCAGAGCCTTAGGTAGTCAGTGAAGGCTGCCTTCTTCCTACACATGCTCACCACATCCTTTATCAAGAAGAATAGGTACTGTGTATTAGACTCTGCCAATAAATCAGGTGTAAGGTATGTCAGGCATTTGATTCCATTCAACATCTTAATCTTGACGACAGCCCTAAGAAGAAAACACAATCATTTATATGTTATGGATGAGACAACTTGGTCAGAGAGGTTCAACAACTTCCCTGGGGTCACACAGCTATTTGGGAGAGAGTTGGTGTATCCAATACCACATTGTCTACGCTGGCTGTGCAATAGCACATTGTCTGGGGGTGGCATCCTGGGAGCATTAGGATTTGCCTGCTTCATCAGAGGAGATAAATCTTCAGGGCTGTATTGCTTGTTAGCGATACAGTCTCCTGAAATACGCTTTGGCTGTCCTGTGAATGCCAGTGATTCAAAGATCCTTGCCAAAGGATCATCATAAATCCTGCTTAGACAGAGAAATCCCTAATGGAAGAAGGGTTCTTTGCAGTGTCCCACAGCCTTGAGCATTAGTGTGGAGAAGAGGACAATTTGCAACAATGCTTGAGTGAGAGTCAAGAGGCCTATTTACATGGTCAGGGACACAGATGGTCCCGTAAGTAGGATTTGATGAAGAGAGCCCCCTCATCCCACATGGAGACAGGGAAACGGGCTTTAGGACAGTATTTTCTGAAAGGCCACTGCCACATGCAGAGTCCTCTAATCCTCTGCCTGAGTGACTCTGTTTCTTTCAGAGACAAGAAAGCTTGTCTGACATTCTGTCCCCCAGCATGGTGACAATTAAAGGCATGACTGAGAGCCATTCCTTTCAGGCCTACTTTCCCCCCATTTTTCCCTATCCCAGTCTAGCTGACAGACCAGGCTGGCAGTGCACACCCCCAAATGGTGGACTGATGAGCAGACTACCAGCCATGCAAGCCTTTCCTTCCATGAATTCAGCCTGCTTATGTTTGCCAGGGTGTACTGTGTGTAGGACACAGTGCCATGTTCTAGAGAGTGTAAGATTTGAGAGAGGAGGAGGAACTCGTGTGTGTGTGTGTGTGTGTGTGCATGTGTGTGTGTGCATGTGTGTGCCTGTGTGTTTGGTAATTTCCAAGTATTTAATAGAGAATATTAACCATTTCTTCCACCTAAGGATGTAAGATGATTTAATATTTCTTTTACAATGTTTGCACTGTTATGTATAATAATTAGGAAGAAGTTAAAGAGGAAAATACTGTTTTGAATGTGGGTCTTTATCACTACCCAAACTCTTTCTTTTTCTTTCAGTCAAGTTGTTTTTATTTATTATTCTTCTCTCTCCTCTCCTCTTCTCTACCTCTGTCTGTCTGTCTCTCTCTGTGCACATGCACATATTCTGGGGGAAGATATGGGCTTGGAAATAGGGAAAATTACACAAAAGGGTACATCCACAGGAACTTGTCATAAATGTTCCAATTCTTGGGTGCTTTCTTGGGACTTTGGAAACAGTCATGCCATTGTTCACATATTGTGTGTGTGTGTATATATATGAATTATCTTACAGCAACAATCCTGTAGGGCAGGCACTACTAGGATCACATTCTATGTAGAGAAACTAAGGTTCAGAGAAGTGAAGCCACTTGCCAGGGGGGTTGCACAGCTACCAAATGATGGAGCCTGGGTGTGAACCCTGAGTTTTTAAATCCAAAACTCTGAACTCTTGCTATTTCCTGCAGTTTTACTGAAGGGCAGTGACAGACAGTTAATTTGGGTATATTGAGCTGGCACTGTTTTGTTACTCTTAGCAGCAATGTGTCCCCTTTGGAGTCTGGGTTTTTTTGCACAGCTCTGTTCTCTGTGGCATTTCTAGCCCTGCTTCTGTAGCCATTCAAAAGAATAAGGGAATGAAAGTTAAATGAACTCCCCAAAGGGCAGTCACCAGGAGTCAATAGGTATTTGCTTTATTCTATTTGTTTGATTTAGAACAAAACAAAACAACAAATGTTCCCCGCCTCTGGGTCCAAGGACTTAGCCACAGCTTTAACAACAGCCATTAATAATGAAAGAGTTTCCAAGTTGTCTGAAAACAACCATGACATCAAAAAGACAACCAAATGAAACTCAGGTGTTTGCTTCCCCTCCGCATTCTCCAAACATCTCCTTTCTCCAAGGCCTTGCTTCTCCTGGTGCTGTCTGTGGACCAGTGGTGGCCTCACCATCACCTGGGTACTTGTTAGGCAGGACCTGGATCTCATCCCTTTTCCCAGACCTGCTGGAGCAGAGTCTGCATTTTAATAAGGTCCCCAAGTGACATTACAGTGACAGAAGCACACTCTGAAGAAAGAGGAGGACTTACCTCCCACCCAGAGCTAGGTCTAGTTTGGGATGAGTGAGTCACTGGCCCAGGGTCCAAAATTTAAGAGGGTACCCAAAAAAGCAGTAATCAACAAAAGCAATATATTAAAAAGGAAGGCCGAGTGTGGTGGCTCACGCCTGTAACATCCCAGCACTTTGAGAGGCCAAGGCAGGTGGATCACTTGAGGCCAGGAGTTTGAAACCAGCCTGGCCAACATGGTGAAACCCCATCTCTACTAAAATTATAAAAAGTTAGCTGGATGTGTTGGCTCATACCTGTAATCCCAGCTACTCAGGAGGCTGAGGCATGAGAATCACATGCGGAGGCAAAGGTTGTAGTGAACCAAGATCATGCCATTTTACTCCAGCCTGGGTGGAAGAGGGAGACTCTGTCTCAAGTAAAAAAATAAAGTAATTAATTAATTAAATAAAAATGAACTAGACAATTGCAGTCTTCTCCCTTCCGGATTTTTGGGGGAGAGGGCAGGGAAAGCTGATGGGGTCTAGGTTTCTTGTTTTCTCTAAATATTCTGAATTTTCAGCAAGTGAAATTACATTGAGTTGTTTCCATTTTAGTCCACATACTTAGGTATTATTGGATTTTCAATAACTATGGTTAGACCCAAAAAATGTAGCATTGTAACCTAAGCATTTATTCTGCAAGGTCAGTTCAAATGGCCAACATAGATCACACTAATGATGATGATAATGATCAAGGTAGGTAGCCTTTATTAAGAGCTCGCTCTGTGCTAAGTGCATTGCCTGAATTAACTTATTTAATTTTTATAGGAACCCCCACATGGGAGGCACGCTGTAATCTCCATTTTAGCAGTGAGTTGATGGAGGTATGCAGAGGTTGGGTAGTTGGTTTAAGGTTATCCAGCTAGTGACTAGAACAGGTTGGATCAGGCAACTTGCCCAGAGCCCACTCTCTTTACTACTTTGCAATATACAATACAATAGTGTAAAATAAATTTAAATTGTATTTAAAGTTCTAAAGCAATTTTATGCATCCTTTTCTTCAATATACAAGTATTTCACTGCCAAGTATGTTTCCATTCTGAAAAATCTACCCCTTTAGGTTTTTAAGTTAAAAATGCTACCTAAAACAATAAGAGTACCAGATAGATCATGGCACTTACTTTTTAAAAATGTCCATAAAATTTTGGCTGCCAATTTAAAAAAAAAATTGGACAAGAAGATGCTGTTAGTTCAAGGGAAGACAAATAGTTCGAGGTCCTCCCTTTTGGATTGGGACTCTGCCATGGGCTGGGGGTACTATGAGCCTGGTGGGCACGATGTGATCCTGCCTCTGCCGGACTTGGCTTCTTCTCTGCCTGTTTTGTAGCAACCACTGCGCTTGCCTTTCTTGCTTGTGTCTGTGTGGGTCTCATTAGCAGTGGGTGTGTGTCTTACCACAGTGGCTCATTCACAGGGCTGCTGGCAGTGCCAGGGATCAGGAGCCGCCTCTCCATCTGTCCAGAACAAAGCTGGGCTGAGCCCTCTCACGGTCCTGTGGCCCTTGGTCTCCCCACATGAGGTGTCCCGAGATTGAAGAGAGAAGGTGCCTCCTGGCGATGGCATTGCCAAGGCTGGAATCTGCCTCTCAAGGAAGTCCCTCGGCGGCCAGCTGCTGTACCGTGACCTTCGTGATGGTGGAGTGAGTAGGCACTGGAATCAATAAGCCTGGCCTCTCCATCTGCCAGCCTGAATGCAGGTGCCAGTTACTACTGCCCAGCACGGACGAGGGACAGGAACCGTGGCGCATAGATCCCAGCAAAGGGGATTGGCTTTTGTGGACACAAGCTTGAGGTTGGCAGTGCCGTTTTATTTATGTCCTGTCCCTGCTGTAACAGCTGCTGCCTCTGTACGCCTTTGCTCTTTCTGTACTTTCGGCTCGGGTCACGATCTTCCTTTGATTCGGGGTTTGTGTTTATTCCAGCCTGGTTGCTGCTGCCAGAGCCATGGCTCAACGGCTTGGCCTGGACTGTTGATCTGCATGTCAGGAGTTTCCAAAAGTTTGTTCCGGTCTATCTTTGAGAGAAATAGCATGGACTGGATCCCATCGCCAGATTGTGGTGTCTGGGGACACGCGCTTGGGGCACTATTTCCATCTTCTTTCTTTGTCTGGTCTCCTCCTCATTAAATCTTCCTGGGTCTGTGGAGCTGACTACCAATTGGTGCCTGACCTAGTTACAGAGAGCCAGTACGTAACCCCTTACTCATCACCATAAATGGATCATAACGGTTTCACTGTGATTCAAAGTGGACTCTGCTATTTTAGAGTCATTTCTCCCTTTTTGGAGTTTGCGCATGGGGGTGTATGTGCATATATTTATGCATGCATGTGTGTATGCACGCGTTTGTGTGTGTGTGTGTGTGTGTGTTGTGCAGCTGCCTAAATTAAGCTGGCATTTTCCATTGCTATGTGGGGACTCTGCTTTTGGAAAACACTTCTGTGGAATTGTATGGAATCGTTAACAGGCCTGCTGGTTTTCCTGCCTTGACCTCCTTTCATTTTCCACTGGGAGTACTTTCTCTCCAGCATAGGTTCTCACATTTTCTGCTCATGGTGTCACCTCTGTGGCCACTCTTCTGCCAAAGGGCACCAGGGAGTTCCTCAAAGGACCTTTTGAATTGTTTGATCAATGAATGAAGAGTTCAGTCGGACAGTGACGAGGACAGCACATACCCCTGATTGGTCCCTGCCTCAGAATTGCTGGGCATGACTCATGCATTTGGCTCTTGCCTCTGCTGATCTCACAAGCCATGTGGGAGGTTGGTTTTTTTCAGCGCCTCTCAGAGTCTGTGACCTTTTCATCACCATTTTGCCTTGCATTTTGAAAAATACTCCCCCTGAACAAATTGTGTTTATAAAGTAACAACCAATTCCTTTTCCTATTTTTAATTATTCATTTGTACCTATTTTCTAATCAGAGTTTCTAATCAGTATGAATTAATCAGAGTTAACATTTATTTGTTTACTGAGCACCTTCTGTGTGTCTGACCTACACCAGGTGCTGGCACTAGGAAAGTGAACAAGATTCAGTCTTAGCAGAGGTTTCCAATGCATAGTAATATTTCTGTTAATTCACATTAATTTGGGTAAAATTTATTGCTCACCCATGGCATGTCTGGGGTGGTGCCAAGTACCTTATGCATACCCCTTCTTTAATCTTCAGGTCAATGCTGTGAGTTTGCCATTAGAGATACCACTTTACAGATGTGGAGACTGAAACTTGTACAGTTGAGTCGAGTCACTCACTCAAAGTCACACATTCAATTACAGGGTAGAGGCAGGATTTGAACCCTGGATTGTCAGACTCCAAAACCTCCCCCATGGAGATTATAGTCACCAGCTCCCTGCATCACTTCCTTCACTCTCCTATGGGATAGGTGTTTGCTTTTGTGGGCATGAGGAGTGTCCTATGTTCTCTGCATGTTCCATGGCTTTTGGTTTAGTGTGAGGTGTCTGAATATCCTGGATACAAATGAGTTTGTTGCCCCATAAAATAACGGAGCTTCTAGCTTTCTAAGATATCAAAATTACTTACCTCTTGATTGTTCAGATGGGGAAAGTGAGGCTCTGAATGCACAGGGATTTGCTGCAATCGTACAGTGGCAGGGTCTGGACTTAAACTCAGCAACTCTGATCTACAGGCTGATGGAGTTATTGGCTAATTTATTCTGAGTGAGATGGCAAATCTCAAGAGTTCTCCTGGGAAATTCTATCCAGGTTTGAGGTCAGAGCAGCCAAAATTAGATACAATGCAAGCTCATGAGGGGCGAGGTGCTAATCTTGTTCAACACTGTGTCCCTGGTCCCCAGCACAGTCTTATGGTGCAGTTGGTGGTCAACTGAAGTGTGCTGGAGGAATAAACTGGATGAAATGAAAAGGGCTTCCAGGGAGAACTTTCTAAGATTCGTGCTATGGGATTGGTAGTTGCGTACCTTTCTTCCTGGGTTCTCTTAACCCAAGAGAGTATTTTAGACTCAAATTGACGGTATCAGTATTTAATTTGACACTTCGATGATTCAGCCATTTTCAGCAGAAAAACAGCCATTTTTCTGTTTCTATTTTGGAATAAATCGGCCTGTTCTTTGGGCATCTCTGGGCAGAGTAGTTTTTCCTGGCTGTACAAAAAAAGAGGATGCTCAGGTATCAGTATTGGTACCCAAGCTCACTTTAGATGTGGCCAGCTCAGGTGTCTATGTTGCAAAACAGGCACTCCATGTGTCACGAAGTGACTACAAGATTAAAAAGTGTTTCCAGAACAGACAATACCTTAACCATTATATTAGAAATAAAGAAGAAGAGAGGAAAGAATTCACCCAGAATTCATTCACTCTGACTCACGAATTGTCCTTATTTTCTTCCTCCTACTATTCAAATTAGTCAGAAATATTTTTACATTATTGTAATTGGAGTCAAGATTTGACGTCATAATGAACCATGTGGAAATAGTCCCAAGTATTTTCCCATGTTTCTTTATAAGTCACAGCATTGTGACTTTGGGGAAAGCCTGCTATTCCATGCACAGCATGTATTGTGTTTTACTTAAACATGCTCCTATTACAACAAGGCAATTGTAACTTTATGGGAATGTAAAAATGTGTTTCTTGTTGGCAATATGGGTGAAACTTAATGAGATTATTCAAAGAATTGCAATACCGACAAGGTCCTTTACTTCAAGTGAGTTATTCTGTTTGGAGTCAGCCTAATGCTCTATTTTTCTAATGAAATAAGAATACTTAAAACATGCATAGGGAAACATCAAATTAGTCAATATTAGAATTCTTTTTGTTCTTTTTCTATTTTTTATAATTTAAATAATTAAGATGACATTGAAAGCAAGCATCTTTCATAATTGCAAAGAGCATTTTTCTTATTTCTGAAAATGGGTGGCATTTAACTGAAAGACAAAACAAGAACATCAATAAGAAATTAAAGCGAATGGCTTAGAAGCGCTAACCTGGTCTTTAATTTCTTTGGGTTTCTTCGGGAAAAACCACTAGAAAAGCAGAACACTGTTCAAGTAAATCCATCTACTAACTTTCAGGTGAAACCTGTTAGGATTAGTTCTTTAATGAGGTTACAGGGTTTTGGGCGATGAGTGTGCAGAAATGATCTGGTAATGAGCTGACTTTGAAGAGAAGGTTGAGAGAGGTTTCATTAACTCTGTTTGCATCATAATTTGGCAAGGTCACTGGAGAGAGTCTTCTTTAGGCCACTAAAAATAGACAGTCTCATAGATCCAATCGTGTCGTCATCTCTCTCTCTCTCTCTCTTTTTTTTTCTGTAGTCATATCTTATTTTGGGAGCTCCCTTCATTCTTCTCACCCACCTGCCTCCTCTGGAACCCTGCGATTGCTTTGTTTAAGACACTGCCTCCTTGTGTGCTGAGGAAGAGAGGAAAGACAGGGCATTTCAGGCCCCTCACTCACCTGATTACTTTATGTTGCAGTTTCCCTTCCTCCCTCCTTCCCTCTTTCCCTTCCTCTTTCCCTTCTTCTCTCATTTCCTTCCTTTCTTCCTTTCCTTTTTTCTCTCTTCCTTTGTCCCTCCCTCTCTCCCTGCCCCCTCCCTCCCTCCTTCCATCCCTCCCTCCTTTCTTTCTTCTCTCTCTCCTTCTCTCCCTGCCCCCTCCCTCCCTTCCTCCTTCCCTCCCTGCTTTCCCTCTTCTCTCTCTCCCTCCCTTCCTCCCTCCCTCCTTTGGCTCCTTCCTCCCTCCCTTCCTCCCTCCCTCCCTCCTTTCATTTCTCCCTCCCTCCCTCCTTCCCTTCCTTCCTTCCTCTCTCCCTCCGTTTCTCCCTTCCTTTCTCCCTCCCTCTCTCCAATACTTCCTCCCTCTGTTCCTTTCTCCCTCCCTTCATCCTTCTTCTTTCTTCCTCTCTCCCTCCCTCCCCTCCATTCCTTTCTTCCTCCCTCCCTTCCTCCCTTTCTTCTCTTCTTCTTCTCTTCTGCCTTCTTTCCTCCCTTCTCTTTCTCTGTCTCACCTTTACATAGATCCCAATTCTGTGTGTCAGTGTGCATAGAAATACTTGATATACAATTATTTAAAAAGTAAAAACAATGAATGAATGAATGAGTTCCATTTCAAAGTAAAAAGAATGAATGAGCAACAAAGAAGACAAAACAATGAATGAATGAGCACAATTTCAAAGTAAAAACAATGAATGAATGAATGAATGAATGAGAAACAAAGAAGAGAAAATTTTTGAGAGAATGGTGGGGCTAGAAAGACTCTGCTTCCCTCGAAAGCATACTTCGCTACTATTTTAATACCTCCTTCTTTCACACTCTTGTACCCCCACTGCCAAATATGTGCTCTACTTACATCGTGTATGTGTTCTATCTATGCCTCGTCATCTGTCTGTGGTTGTATGCATCTGCCCATATCTAAACACATACATCTGTTCTGAATGAGGTTCTGTAAAAATTCAAAGGATTCATTTAACTCCTGGATTCATCGTTTCTGTTTCTTCTCCTGTTGATTCTTTGAATTTCATGCAGGTTTTGGTAAAGAAAATTCTTACCCTAACCTCTAAAACATATAGAATGGATAAAGTAGAGCTTCTGTGGATTAAATAGAAGAAAGGAGAAAGTTGTAGGAATCTGAAGAAATCTCCCTCCAACTCTCCCCACCACACTACAGCCCGTGCAACAGCCTTTGGGATACCCCAGGAATACCACTCTTTGCCAAGGACAGTTAGTAAAATCACTAGATTAGATCACTGCTGAGTTTTCATTTGGCTCTTACATCCTATGATTTGTGATGTCTCTCAAACTTTAAGTCCAGGTCTCTGTGTTTATGATTTGCAGCAAATGCAGGTGATTCCAAAGTAGGTACCATAGGAGCTATAAACATGATGCAGATGACAGAGTTTCTGCTTTTCATAACCTCATAGGGACTGGAGGTGCAGGCAGACAGTTGGGAAAATGGTTTCTTAAAACAACAAAATGTTCAAACACGCGAGAACGGAATGACTGATAAAAGTTGTTGTAAGTCATAGTTGTTGCCTCTCATTTCATCAAATAGTTACTGTGCATCAGTTATGTGCTGGCCACATGTGTATTGGTTTAAAGATGTCCTAAGAAGATATGATTCCCTCTCTGTTGTATTAACGTTTTAGAATTTTCTTTGCGTAAGTTACCCTTATCTAATTCTTTGCTGCTAATTTTTCTGTTTACTTTTTAACTCTACCAGAGGCTGAACACTCTGTAAAGAGAACAATCTTACCTGTTTGGTATCCAGGGATTTGACTGATGCCTGGCACATAATAGATGCTCAAGAAACATCTGCTAACAGAATTACACTGTGTCGTTATCTCCACCAATCACAGTGGTTGGTGGAGATGATGCCACAGTGTAAGCTTTGTGTGTGTGTGTAGTTGAAAAGGTGGACTGTCAGGAGGTGATATTTGGCCAAGACCTTAAAAGACAAGGATAAGTTTGTGAAAAAGGAAGAGGAAGAGATATTCGGTTCAGAGGCAAAAGTAGGAATGAAGGAGGCAGAGTGAAACAATATGGTAAGTTGAGGCAAAGCAATGGGTTCCTAGAAGAAGCTTCCCCAGGTGAAGCTGAAGACCAGTGAGGCTCACTAATGAAGGGCTTTCCCTGAGGGCAGAATGGAGTAGTGCTTAAGAGAGGATGCTCTGGAGTCAGATTGCATGGATGTGAATCCCTACAAGCAAGGCAGGTGGCATCAATAACTCACCCTCTCCATCTTAGATTTCTCCACTTTCAAATAGGGGTTATCTATGTAACACTCCACTTTAGCACAGTATCTGGAACATAGCAGGCTTGGCTATTGTTAAAAGTAGAGGAGACCAATCCAAGGAGACCTTGAGGGCTTTGCAACCGGGAGTGGCATGAGCAGGCCCCTGGTTTAGGGTGTGCCTGTAGCAGCCGTGTGAAAGATGGGCTGGCTCTCAGGTCCTCCTGGCAGAAAGATGCTCTTGAGTATCTTCCTCTGTCTCCTTCCTTCACCTGTGTGTGCCAGTGTTGCTGTTCTAAGCGGCCCAATAATTATCTTTCCACTATGTTTAAGAATGTTGCTTTGTGTCTTGCACAGGGTTGTCTCTGTGAGAACCAATGGGATAAATAGTATGCCGGCATCAGTACCCAGAATGGCTGCAATCCAGCTGAGCACCAGTTTTATCTTCATGGGTCTTGTGGTCCTGTGCCAGGTCGTGTGTCCCAGTCCCTTTTGTGACGCGGCCCTTGCAACTAATATGACTTCATAGCCCAAGCTTTGCATATGACCTTCATTCAAATTATTTCATGCTGTTCTTTCTCCTTTTCACATTTTTAGTATTCAAAATAGTCTTATATGTGTTTGTACTGTATGCACCTTTGTAGGCGGCCTGAAATTCCCTTTGGAATAAAACAGCATATTGGTAAAATGCACAGCATGAGTCACAGGGAGGGGCATGAGGTGGAGAGTGGGCCGGGTGAGTCTTCAACCTAGTTTCTTTGTGAAGACCTACTTTCTGTAGGGCTTTAGACTCTGCTCCCTCCCCCACCACCATGTCGGAACTGGCATTTGTCTCTCCCTAGGATTCCTTCTCTGTCCTTGGAAGAGAACTGTGATCATTTTTTGCAGTCCCCTCGCATAGCTGACCTGACCTGTGATATTAATGAAGATGTGGTGCAGAGACCCTGGGATGCTGGAGGCAGGGTCTGGGGCAGATTAGATGCTGTAGGCACTGCTCCTCACCTGTGTCCCCGTTGGGCCTCCATCTCCCTGTCCATAAAATAATTGTGGTGCCATGGATCTGTGTTCCTCACCTCTCAGTCATTCAGGTTTTGTCTTCCCTAATATCTGGATACGATTAACATTGTTATTTACTTAATATTTTCTTTTGACTCCTTCTACTTTCTGCTATTTAAAAAAATATTTTTGAAGAAAATTATATTGCTCTAATTTCTGGCAAGCCAGTATCTCGTCATAAATATGAGGCAGTCAAAAAACAGATACAATTAAAAGGAAACAACATAATTGAATCCTCTCTGAGCCTGAGACTGCCTTGTCTTTGTTAAAAAAAGGTTTGTTCAGGAATCACTGCAAACAGAGACTTTCTCTTTACTGACATCAGGACTGAGAAAGAATTGAAAAAGGTATGCCTCTATTTCCCCCATTTATTGTCACTGAAGGCCAGTAATCTGGCAATTGGTGGGGCCGCTGTTGTGTCAGGCATTGCATTAATTTCTTTATGTTAAGTCTTTGTAACAGAACCCTGATAACAGAACCCTGATGGTATTGACTTATATTTAGTGAACAGTAAATTTGTGTCAGAAACAATAGCGTGATTTGCACATATTATCACCTCTGTGCTCGCCACAGGAATGTGAGGTGTTATGATGCTCATTTTACAGGTAAGGAAACAGAGTCCTAAGCCACAGAACTGACGAGTCATAGAGGCCAAAGGAGGAATCAGCTTGCAGCTGCATCTTATGCCAAAATCTTTCTAATTCCACAACTTGGCCCCTTGGCTTGCTGGGGGACATGCATCTTTGGTTTGGCTCCTAGATAAGGTCCTCTGGGCCTTCTCTGAGGACCATCTTGACTCTGAAACCTGGCTGTGCCTACACATCACCCTGAGAGCCAAAGGTGACCCCTCCCTGGGCCCCAAGGTCTTCTGCACACGCAGTGTCCTCTTGAAGATGGCCACATCATGGTATTGGATTTGGCCCATGAAATCCCCAACTCATGTTGAATACTAGAGAAGTATCAGCTCTTAGCTCTGTGTTGCCCAAAGCGTGGTTGGAACACTGATGGAGGGAGGTGGGATGATTTTAGCCAGGGGAACTGATTATTCCAATTACAAAGTTCTGTCATTTCAAAGTAGGAAACAATCTTACTGCCCATCAAATGTACCCTGGTACCCAATGCCAAAATTCATTTACTTACTGGATAAGGAGTGTGACTGAAATGTTTACAAATATGAATGATCAAGTTATGAATAATATACATATGTATGTGTGTGTGTATACTGACACACATATAGATACTATTATATATCTTTATATCTCTGTATATAGAACATTTGCAGATATCAAAGCCAAGGAGGCATTTAAAAAGCCTGTTTAGAAAGACAGCCTCCTCGCTTCTTGGCCTTTTGGCTAAGATCAAGTGTAGGTATCCAGCCTCATTTTCTTGATGGAAGCCATATGATACAGAATATGAATATTGTAGAAGAAGACCTCCCCAAACTTCTGATCCACTGATTTGCAGACAAACAGGACCATTTTTCTGTCATTTCCACACTCATGATCCAAGCACAATCTGGTAAGATGACCCAGCTCCACATAGCTGTTGACAGTGTTTTTTGTTTGTTTGTTTGTTTTTTCTCTTTATTTTCAGTTCTTAACAATGGAGTTAGTAAAAGTAACCATCCAAAGAGTATTTAAAAAGTGAAAAGAAAAAAACAGTAAATGCATCCTTGAGAATGTGTGTTTTGTGTGTTTGTGTGTGTGTGTGTGCAGTCACATTTACATCTAAAGCACACACACACGTGACTTACAAATAAATCGAGGTAGAATAGCCTGCATAAGGCTTCCTATGAGAATATTAGATTCTCGATTTTGACAAATGATTTTTCGCATTCTTCAAGAATGTCAAAATTTGTGCATAGCAGTGAAGAATGTTTTTCCACCAATAAAGTGCAGCAAACGCAAAACTGAAACATTTTAATGGCCCGATTCCCCTGCCGACCCTGAGTGAATCCAGTGTATTTAATGAGGTGTGATGAGGATGTAGAGCACCCGCTAGACTCTCTCCCTGGCTCACGTCAGCCCCTCTGTGGCCAAATTCAAATTTGTGCCTGCACAAAATCAGTCTCCACTCACTGCAGCGCCTCAGAAGCACTTGTAAATAGGTGAGACCACTATGTCCAGGGCTCAGATGTTTATTTACTAAGTCATTGGTTTGAAAGCTCTTTTGAAGCATTCAGTTTGTGCCTTTGTCTACCTGATCATAAAGTGGACAAGGAAACATACATGCTTCTTATCCCTGTGGAGTTTATAGACAAGCAGACTTTGTACAGCTTGTGTCTTCAGAGTAAGTGCCTAGGAAAAGGCAAATAACAAAATGGCATTTTTTTCTTAACCTAATTTTATATTGCAAAAGGATAGTCCCACTTAATTTTGAGAAACCTTATTTTGTTTCTTTCTGAGTATAATGGCCCCAGAGAGAACTCTCTCCTATTGTATCATAAATCAGTTGTATTGCTATGGACTATGCAGTTTACTTTTCTTACTATGAAAAGATAGCGGGAGGCTGTGACTATTTCTGGCACACAACAAACACTGCAGTGTGTGTGTCTCTCTGTGTGTGTGTGTTTGCAGTATTTCTCTGACTTTGTGAATATGGAGATTTGCATACTCCAGAAACTTGCAGATAAGCAGCTTTCTTGGTTGTCTGGAAGTTGCCCAGATTTGATAAAATGTAAGAGACTGTCTCAGGCCTTGTGTCTGGTTAAAGGTTTTTGTTGTTCTTCATTACATGCGTGGGTTCTCCTTCGTAGTTGGTTTCTGCTTTTTCTAGATAGTTAGGTAGCCTGGTAAAGTGATGCAGTCCTTAGTCATGTTTCTTTTAAATCATTGGACTACTTTCCTAATTTAGTGCCCTATTTTATAGCCAAAGAATGGAGTGGAGTACAGCTGTTGGGTGAGTTGCTATAGATGCAAACTGCCAGCGTCCGAGTCTTGGCTTCACTGGTGAGTGGCTTTGTGATTGAGGGCAACTTTACTCAGTCTTTTTGTGCTCCAATTTCCTAGTTTGTGAAATGAAGAAAAACCACAGAACCTGACTTATAAGATTGTCATAAGATGAAATTGTGTATTGTAGAAAGGTACTTAGCCCAGGACCTGGTCCACTGGAAATTCTCAATAAATTTTAGCCATCATCGTTGCCTGTTTGGATTAAGTTGTGTCTGCGGAACATTCAGCTCCTGGGGGATAGAGAAATGCTGAGAGTTAGCATCATGTGTACATGATGGCATTCATGCCTTAAATCCCCAAAGATGATTAAATGCTTCATTTGGCATGTGAAGTATTTAGAAAATATTGACCACACTTTTTCAAACTTAATACTTGCACAAACACAGACATTTAATGCCACTCAAAATATACCTGTTGGTTTCCCAGTCTTTTATTGTTAATAGCCAATTATTTGCAAAATGATAACCTACTTTACTGATTTTAAATATTTAAATATTATAGAAAACAAACCAAATAATGCCACGTTGCATTTATCAAAGCTGAATAATTTGCACCAAATGAATACATTATTACAGTCCTTGAAAACAAATTACAAATTATACCTGTCATTTGACATCAAGTAGATAAAAGTCAATAGGTATTTTCAATCTTTTAAATTAAAAAAGTATATAATTTTGTGGTCGTTCTTTGTTTAACTACTACCATTCATTTATTTCTCCAATAGTCTAGCCCTGTGGAGGGTTAGCAGTGTACTGACCTGGGCCAAACAAAAATGAGAATAATATGTGATTTCTGTCCTCAAATAGCTCACAGCTTCCTTGATGCAAAGTTGGGAGGACCAAATAGCCATAAATAACAAAGATCTCTAATTGTGGCAGAAATAAAAAAGCACTATGTTACACTAAGGGAATCCTGAGGCCCTCTGAGTTTACACTAGGTACTGAGGAGAATTTTCATCAAAGTCACACTAAGAGTAAATGGAAGAAGAGGTCGGATGCAGAGAAGCACAGAGGTGCACAGCCTGCCAGGCTCGGGAACAGCAGTACTTACTGAAGCAGGAGGTAAGGTGGGCGGGTGAGGCTGGGGACAGATAGGAGTCAGATGCATAAGCTGTGTTAATAAATGTGGAGTGTGGGCATCTCCTGACCTGACAGGAAACCATTTAGAATTTTAATATTGTCAGGTTTTTTTTTTTTAATGTAAAAATCTCCATTCTTCTAGTTGGTGGCTTCTATTGAGAAGGGGATTTCTGTTTGATCATGTGCATTATATTCAAATGTTTAGATATTTATGCATGACAAGGGGACAAATAAGTAAAATAAAATCAGCTACAGAAGAAGAGGTTAAAGTTATTCTGGGGCATATGTGATTGTGTGCATGCTGGGTGCTTTCTTCACCCTAGTAGTTCTTTAGAAAACTTTACATACTGACCATATGGACATCCTTAAAACTTTCCTGCAGCATGCTTATACTTATTTTTGTCTGCTTCTCACCTCCGCCCTAAAAAAAAGTTTAAAAAGCAAAATTGCTAGCATTTTAGGCAAAAATAAAATATACTCTCCTGGAGAGTCTTTTCATTTTCCTTCTATTCTAGCTGTTCTCAAGTTGTTAATAATATAGTCTGTCTCTCTCTCTCTGTGTATATATATATACATATATATATGCAAATTTTATAGTGGGTGTGCTTAGATATTTCCCCTTATTCTAACTTTTATTCATCTTTATTCAGTAGCAAAATCACCATTGCTGAGTGGGAGGGGAAGAGTCTTCGGAGCAAGGGAAATCTAGATTGGAATTCCCACTCTGCCACTAATTAGCTTGGTTATCTTGGGCAAGTTGTTTAACTTCTCTAGGTTCTAATTTCTTCCTCTTTCAGGAGGCAGAAATAAAATTTCTAGTGTTGTGGGGAAGAGTAATTTTTACAAAACACATGTAGAAGCACCAACGCAATAATACCGATGGCGTGTAGTAGATGGCACGTAAAACCGGAGCTTCCAGTACCGCAGTTGTTAATATGTTAAAAGGAGAAAGTGAAGCTGCATCATTTGGGCAAGAAATACAGATAAAATGTAGTGAGTAGTAGGAGGTTTGCTCATATGCTAGATGACTGTTTGTTTATTCATTTCCCAAAGATATGACAAAGGCTGTGAATATTTATTTAGTTCTGCTCCCAATAGCCCTTCTAATAGGGAATTATTTGGGTACAACGAAAGACATTTGTAAATGCGGCTGATAAGACCGGCATTGGACAAGGCGTGTTTTGTTGGACACAAGAATTCTATTGTCCCTGGCTTCAGTTGTCAAGTGCCCGGGGAACCCAGAATTTATGGTGGCAGCACAATGGGCCTTTCAGGGCTCAGGGAAAGAGCTGTGAGATCCTGCTCCCCGGCTTTTCAAGGCCTCTAGTCTTTTTATCAGGCCTGGACAATGCCGGATTCAGCGGCTGCCTGAGCCTCCTGACCGTCCATTGGCCGTCAGGTATTGTGCAGTAATTACCATGGTGACAATGGACTCTCTCTACGCCCGTCCATCGGCGCTTTGGAAAATGGTGAAGGTTGTCACTTTGCATTAGGTGCCTCTAAAAGCATGGCTTACTTAGAAAAACTACTAAATAGAAATGAAGGTAATCGTAGTAAGAGTTTGATTTAAAAGGCCACTGTGTCAAATCCATTTGGAGCTCAGAAACTATTTATGGGTATTTTCTTCTAATTACAGATAGACGTTGGGCATCATCCTCTGTACAGGCAGTAAGGAGCCAGCCTTGAAGATTTTGCAGGAAGGGATGAGCAGAGTGCAGCTGGTATCCCTTAACCACACAGTGGGAGTAGAGGTCTAATCTGAAACCAGGAACTTTGAGGGATCTCTAAATTTCTTTGAGACTCAGATTCCTCGTCTGAAAAAAAAAAAATTTGCGAAATGCTTATAGATTAATATTAATTACATGTGATAAGACTGTATGTTAACATTTATGCACATATCAATATTGGTTCTGTATAAATACTTACACATCTATTAAAGGGTTTTTGAATAGCAAATATACAATAAAAGGTAAAATGTTTAATCATGCACAATCATAGAAGCACAATATATCTTTTCATAATCACAACTATTGATTTTTGAGTGTATAAGTGAAGTGTTCCATGTATTATGATTATCCTCCACAATCATTCTCCAAAATAATTGTTATTATCCTCATTTTATAGTGAGGAAACTGAGGCTCAGAAAGTTCTTGCTTGCCCCAACTCAAAATAGCTTGGAGGAGGAAAAACTTGATTTTAAGTCTTGTCTCTCACATGCAATAGCTTCCTGTTTCTCCCAATTTTTTACAAAAAAAAATCATGATCTACAATCCTATCTTACGAAATATGCTTTACCATATGGTTTTGGAACTTTGCAATAACAGGAAAGAAAAACACCCAATGGAGATTATTAATTGAGTTTAATCATCCGTTCAACAATGTCAGAAACATGTGATGCCCAGAAAAGGAAGAAGCCCCCATCTGCAGAACCCCAGGGATGACTGCGTATGTGTGACCCCTTCTCCTGCCTGCAGAGAGCAACATCAACAAAGCACATCAGTATTTCTAGACCACCAGAAAAGTGGATGGCCGTTGTTCAACTTCTTCACCAAAGAAAAGTTTTAAAAACCTGATATTTCACTTGTTTATACAACAGTAACATGTAAACATTTAATTATAGTTTGCTTTAATTAACTATGTTCCAAAATATCCGAAATATCCCATGTGGTGGTTTTTTGTTTGTTTGTGTTGTGTTGTTTTGTTTTTGAGACAGGGTCTCACTTTGTCACCCAGGCTGGAGTACAGTGGTGCTATCTTGGCTCACTGCAGCCTCGACCCCCCAGGCTCAAATGATCCTCAAGTCTCAGCTCCTCAGTAGCTGGGACTACAGGCACCTGCCACCACGCCCAGCTAATTTTTTTAAATATGTTTCTCCATATTGCCCAGGCTAGTCTTGAACTCCTGAGCTCATGTGATCCTCCTGCCTCAGCCTCCCAAACTGCTGGGATTACAGGCCTGAGCCACCGCAGCTGGCCTTCCCATTGTGTTTTTGCCAAAAAGTAGAAATTACCTGTAGTCACACACCGTGGGAATAGGCATGATTTGCCTGGGGCGTGGGCCTCCCAGTGGGTTCTTAAACCTAGGGAAAAAGGAGTGGGTTTATTGATCAAGCCCAGTTATGCTACTTCCTTGCTCTATGCACTTGGGCATATGCCATTCAGCCTCAGTTTCTCCATCTGTAAAATGGAGTAACTCCATCTCCTCGGGCTATGCTGCTCCCTTCATTGACAACTCTTTCCATTTTAATGGAGATCCTAAGAGAGGGAAAGTGGCAAAAGGAAGGATATGGCTCTGCACGTACTGAGCCTTCCACACAATCAGAGCTCAGCAAAAGGGAGCTGCCACAGTCACAGCTGCATCCTCCACTGACTGTCTTCCTTGATTTTGGTATGCTTACTGAGTATGTCCTTCATTCCACTTTATACACTCTGGCTTCACGGTGTTCTTTTTCCTGATTTCTAGTCTCTCTGAAATGGTATATAGCATGTACTGTCTGAGCCCCTAAGAGGCTTAATGTTGTGGGCAGCCAAGCACAATGATGGAAGGGCTGATAGACGACAATGGCGCTGTATTTGAAGACAGCCCATGATGGTGTGCAGAGCTGGGAAGATGGCAGAGAGAAGTCCCGAGAGTAGGTAGGAAGTGGGCGCAGCATGGCTGGAGTGTAGTTTCCTGGCTGAGAGGGGAGCACATGATTCCAAGTCTGGGGGAGTCATGAGCTGTGGGGAAGATGAAGGAAAATGAACATTCCAGCCATGAAGGCCAGTGCAGAGAATGCAGAAACAGATGACCCGCTATAGCCTGCACAGCCATCTTAGCTCCATCAACTACACTAAAAGCATAAAGAACAACTTAGATTTTGTATGTTCATTTTTTTTTTCTAAGTAACATGATGTAATTGTATACCAGTTTTTTTCACAGAATCCACAGTCCCTCTTTCTCAAATGTTTGCAGTGATTAGAATTCATAGACAATTCACCATCTATTTTTGCTTTTCTTCCAAAGCTTTTTTGATTGACGGCACCGGCTTTTGGTGAAAGGATTTCTATAGGAAACATTTTGCAGGGAGGTAAAGAATGCAAGACAAAGTGGGGAGTTCAATCAGTGTTTTATGGATTTGAGAAGTCAACCTTTTTAAACACGCTGGCCCCAGTAACAGCTGCATTATTAACAGAAGACTAGAGAAGGAAAACAGAAGGTACATGGGCTATGAAGTCAGCACTGCTGGATTCCAACAATACCCTGGGCATTATTGGCTGTACGCTTTCAGCAAGTGTCTTACCTTTTCGTGTTGGAGGGTGAGATGGCGTTCATAATACCCAGGATGGTTATATGTGCTTAAGGATAATTCATTGGTGAGATACATGGCAATTATCTTTTCCACCCCTGTTTATAACATTCCAGTTATCTATTGCTGAGTTACATGACATCCTAACATTTAGTGGCATATAACAACAACTTATTACTATCTCTTACAGTTTTGTGGATTGATTGAATTCATTTAGGTATTCTTACTTGTTCTTTCCTGCCATGTAGTCAGATGGCTGGAGTTATATGAATATTTGTATGGATTAGGTGTCCAAGATGACATCTTCAGTCACCTGTCTGGCACCTCAGCTTGGAAGGCTGAAAGAGCTGGAAATGGATTGGCCCCCCCTCTCTCCAGCCATACAGCTTCTCCACCTGGCTGTCTGGAGCTTTCTCACAGCACAGTAATATCGAGTATTTGAACTTTTGACATGGGAGCCAACTTCTCCTAGAGCAAGCGTTGAAAAAGCACAAGAAAAGCTACAGGGTTTCTGTATTAGTCTGCTTATACTGCTATCACAAAATATCACAGATTGAATGGTTTAAACCACAGATCTTAATTTCTCAAAGTCCTGGAGACCAGTAGGTTCGGTTCCTGGTGAGGATCTTCTTCATGGCTTGCAGACAACAGTCCTCTCACTGTGTCTTCACATGGCAGAAATAAAGAGAGAGCTCTGCTTTCTTTTCCTTTTCTTAGAAGAACAATCCCTCATGACATCATCTAAACCTAATTACCTCCCATAGGCCCCACCTCTGAATACTATCACATTGTGGGTTAGTGCTTTAACATGTGAATTTTGGGGAACAAAAACATTCAGCCCATAACATTCTACTGCTGATCCTGCAAAATTCATGTCCTTCTTGCATGCAAAATACATTCATTCTATACCAGCAGCCTCCAAAATACATTCATTCTATACCAGCAGCCTCCAAAATCTTAACTTGTTTCAGCATAAGTTCTGAGGTCTAAAGTCCAAATTCTCATCTAAATAAGTATGGGTGAGACTCAGGATACTATTCATTCTGAGACACAATCAGTATGGATGAGATTCAAAGTGCTGTTCATCCTGGGGCAACATTTGTCTACAGCTGTGAACCTATGAAATAAGATAAATTATGTGCTTCCAAAATGCAGTGGTGGGACAGGTGTAGGATAGGCATTGCCTTTCTAAAAGGGAGAAATTGGAAAAAAGAAAGTAGTGATGTGTTCCCAGCAAGTTTACATAAAAAGGCAAATACCACTGAATCTTAAGGCTCAAGAGTAATTTTCTTTGGTTCAGTGCTTTGCCTTTTGGACCGACCAGGGTGGAGGTCCCTCTCCCATGGTTCTCATAGTGTCACTTCTGCTGTTTCATTGTTATGCAGAGCCAGCTCATAGTCCCATAGAAGGAGACTGCACAAGGGCATGGCTATCAGAGAGTCTGGGTTATTGTGGGGCAATTTTGGAGACTGGCCGCAGCATGTAACATGGTTGACAAGCAGGGTCCTTCCTCATTCGTTATGCATCGTGTGAACTGCTGCATGTAGCATTTCCTCCATGACTCTCTGTATCTCCAGGAATAACTCCAGTGTTACTCTGTCCTGACATTTGGATAAATAGCACACAAGAGGACAGCTTTATTGTTCATCTTGCTACAGTTACCAAAACCAGGCTCTGTGAACAAATTTTAGTAGATCTAAGGTCCATCCACATCCCTTCACTAAAAAGGGCTTTTGTTTGCTTGTTTGTTGTTTTGGAGAAGGCTTTGTGTATGATGTTAGATGGAAGCAATATCAGACAAGGAAAGAGATTTGGAAAGAAATGAAGTCAAGTCAAAGAAATAAGCTGTTTAAGCCCCTAATGCAGGCTGAGTTGATCCTAGAAGGTAGAAGCCTAGAGATGAAGGACATTCAAGAACTCCTTTATGCTGTTGTGTTATGGAAGCCAGCTGGCACCTTTCTTGGTTCAGTGCCCCAGTTTTTAAAGATGACAGCTGTTTAGACACTCCATATTCTTTTCTTTATTCACTCAACAAATGTGCATTGAACAGATGCTCTGGGCTAGGAAATGTGTTAGACATTTTGGGAGATATGAAGATGAATCAGACCAGAATCCAAGCAGAACACAGCCCCCACTTTAGACACAGAAAGTCTAAAATGTGGTGTTGTGGGTAGGGGAAATGCAATCTTGAAGATTTGCAACCCTGTCAGCCCCATGCTCTGGTCTGCTGGAGTGGGGATAGTATCTCCTATTACCACCACCGCTATTGCTACTCTTCATCCTTGAGCCTGTTTTTCACGAGGATCTGTCAACACCAGAACAGTGCTTCTCACTTTAGGAAGGAAGACATTGCTTTGGCTTTGGAACATAGGTTCTATCAGAAATGGGCTCTAAGTTTTCATACCTTCCCCCAATAGCTTGTTCTTCATGCAAGAGCAAATGTATGTGAATGATACAGCATGTTATAAGAAGTTGTGTGTAGGATTGCTTTTATCATTGTCATCAAAGTACGAAATGCATGTATGGTTAATCACACTATCCAGTGGTACTTATAAATGCATGACAAGTTTTTCCCACTTTTCACATAATTTTAATAATTTGTTTCTCTCTCTTTGCACACCTGGATTGTCATCTTCTAAGAGAAAAGTCTGTCATATGCAGCTGTGTTTAATAGCGTATCACTTGGTCAATTCATGCCACCACTAGGTTACTAATGATCCTTTCACTTTTTGCAGAAATCACTGTGTTTTTGGCTCAGCGGCCCTGTGACATTCCTTCCTGTTGTCATTTGTTGAGTGACCAATCAGATGGGTGGAGTGTGCTACAGAAATTGGCAGCAAGTATCCAATGGGTGAAGAAGGTAAGCTGGACTAATATTACTGAACAATTCACATATTACTATGTATGTCAAGATGGAAAGTATGCCACTGGGTCTGTCTCTCAAATGTGGCTTGATTTGGACCTTCACTAAAGCCAAAAGTAGAATCTGAGAGGGAGAGAAAGGCCTACATTTTTCGGTAGTGAGGAATGTGATTATTCAGTGTTGATGTTATTGGATTCTCTTTATTGAACACCTACTATGTGCTAGTAATAGTAAGATCTGGAGGAGAAAGAAGGAACTAAAGGGATTATAATTCTTTAGCAAGGACTCGGCTGAACAGTCCAACTGAGATGATTGCCATGTTGCTTTTTTCCCCCTTTCTTTTGAAATAAGTCTTAAAATGGGAACAAGGTAGCTTATGTTCCACAAGGAAATGAGATTGCTAGGAGGCTGAACCTTTTAGACTTCAAATGACAGGGCCCTCGATCATGAGCCAGGAGGCCTGATTTCTACTCCTAGACCCACCTCTGCCATTCACTGTCTGCTATGAGATTAATGAGCCATTTACTGGACTGCCAGGGTGGCTGGACCTAGGATTTCTAACAGTTCTTACATTTTAGGATTCTACAAATCCATTTACCTTCTCCATCTGCTTGGTGGTAACTGGAGCAATATTCACAGGGGACAACTAAATATCCAGATAGAAATTTAAGAATTAATTCTACCAGCGTGATTTTCCACTGTTGGGGAATCTAGACCTCCTTATCCAAGTGCCTACAGCTCATCTCTACGTAGATGTCCAGTGGTGCCTTAAATATGTACATCAAATCCAGGTTTTTCCTGGGTCCCACATTCCTGTAATAGTATAAAAATTCACCCAGAATAGAAACGTGGGTGGAATACTTTAAGCCTTTCAACCCCTCACCTCCAATAGCAGTTCATTCCTCTTGATTCCTGTTCATTCTATCATTTGGCTATCTCTGAAATAGTTTTGTTTCTCTCTATCCCTATTGCCACCGTTCAAATGCAAGTCAAACGCTTTTTCTCTAATATTACTGAAATTGTCACCTATTAAGTCTTTTTGCCTCCAGGGTTATTTCTCCCTCATGAGCTCCAACGTGATCCATGATCTATATACATCCTGAACAGTGTCCTTAAATCCATACATTATGTACTTTCCCACTTATTCCCTTTCGGTGATAGAGATAAGCTTTTCTTAACAAGCTTCTAGGATCCTTTAATGAGAAGGGCCACTGTTTTGCTGTCCAGATTCATCTCTCAGCTGCTATTCCCTCTCCACCCTGCCTGTATTATATACATCCACTCTAGGACCTCCTCATAGGGCACAGCCATTATTTCCCCCAAAGCCTCATAATCTCTCTCACCTCATAAGCACTCTTAAGGCATTTTGTATCTTAGCTTGGACTTCACTATCTCTAAGGAGCTATTTCTAATAGCCTAAGATTACCTAGACAATACTTTAGCAGCCAGGGATTACACCATTTACTGTGATTTCTACATTGGACTGTAATTTCCTATTTAGTTGTCTGTCTTCCCAGCTAGACCTAGAGATTTTTGAGGACAGGACTTATTTGGGACCACTGTGCTCCCAGTTGCAAGTACTGTATCTGGGCCAAAGTATGCACTTAGTAAGTACTTACTAAGCAAATGAATAGGGACCCTCAGTATATTTTTAATTAAATGTGAGGAAGGTAGACTAGGGTGACTACACAGAGAAAAGTCATAATAACAGCAGCTAACAGGTTTTGCATGCTTACTATATGTCAGGTTCCTAAGGACGTTAAATGTATCACTCCCCTTAATCCTTCCAAAAGCCTTATGTGGTAGGTATTATTAATATCCAACATTTTATAAATGAGAAAACTCAATCCTGGAGAATGTATTAGTCTGTTTTCACAGTGCCATAAAGAACTTCCCTGAGACTGGTAATTTATAAATGAAAGTGGTTTAATTGACTCATGGTTCTGCATGGCTGGGGAGGCCTCAGAAAACTTAGAATCATGGTGGAAGCAGAGGTAAGCATCTTCTTCACAAGGTGGCAGAAGAAAGAAGAGAAGCACGTGTGAAGGGAGGAGAGCCCCTTCTAAAACTATCAGATCTTGTGAGGACTCACTCAGTATCACAAGAACAGCATGGGGGAAACTGCCCTCGTGATCCAATCACCTCCCTGCCTTCACACGTGGGGATTACAGGTTCCTCCTTCCACACATGGAAATTACAAATTGAGATGAGATTTGGGTGGGGGCAAAGAGCCAAAGCATATCAGGGAAGATAAGTAACTTGTCTATGGCCATAGTGCTGTAACTTTTATCCTTGGAATTTGTACTTATGGGAAGTCTAACTTTAGCTAGAGTTTGTGTCTTTTACCACTCTCCTTGTCTGCCTTTCTCCTGAATGAATCTCCCATATTATGGGCAAAAAACATTACCTCCACATAAGGCCAGGGGCATTTCCTGCAGCCCACACAAGCTATTGTTAAATAGATGGTAGTCCCCTGTGACTGGGAACTATAAATTTCTGATAATTTCTCAGGTATTTTACACTCTTGTGTTAATGTGGGGTCTGTTTTGGGAGGAAATTTCAACGTGAGGAGTCCCCACCTCTTTCTCTCATTGTTTGGTCAATATTTGTTAAGGGAAAAAACCAATGATTGAAAACGCTTATCCTAGAAGCAAAATCGCACTCCCCTACAAATGCACCAGAATGATTTGGAAATTGTATGACTGACTCCTCTTGCATTTGCTTATTTTGCACTCATTTGCTCTGAAGCCTGGCTCAGCAGAGGAAGTGCATCCCTCCTGTGGATATGTCTGTGAATGATGATCATCTCATTTCTGCTGAGCCAAATGGGGCTCTTCATTTCATCGGCCCTTTGAATTCCTCAATAAGATGTGCAAATGACATTTCCTATTTTTCTAGATAATAGGGGCAATTAGAATGAGGTGTCAATGAATCAGAGTCAAAAGTTAAGTAGAAAGTACTTGAATTTAATTTCATGTCTAGGAAATCTGGTAGTTTTTTTTTTTAACCTGGAAATTAAGAACAGTCTATTTTGAAGAATTCTACAAAGGTTTTATTCCAAGGAGAGGAAGGTAAATTACTCAAATGCTGATGGCATGAAACCTTTAAAAAACAAAACAAAACATAAAACAGCAGGAATGCAGATGGAACAATCCTTTGATTTTTCAGGTTAAGCTTCTTCTTGATGGAAAAGAATTCTGTGCTTGGTGGAGGAAAGGACTTGTTCTTGATGCACTGTAAGGATTTTGAAGAACAAAACTAACCAATGTCTTTAGCTGAGACTCAGAATCTTGATTCCCAAACAGGTCAAGATGCCAGGATTTCTTGAACAGGCACCTATGACATGCCACAAAGGCAGGCAGAGATGAAAGGGCACTTCCTTTTTCCTCAAGGGGTTTACAGTCAGGTAACTGCATATAGCAGTCAAAATCCAAGTGGGAAGGAAAGACGGAGAGAGACTTTAAATAAATGTGTCATGGGCTCACAGGATCGCCACTCTAGTTAACTTACAGTGAAATCCACTGGAGCTTGAGCTTCCATTTCTAGCACACCTGTGTTACTTAGGAACCTTCTTGGAGCAGAGGAGGAATTATCCGGGCAGCTACAGGATAAGGCTTCTAAGCCCCGTGACCTTGCTGGGTTTTCAGTAGAGCACAGGGGCCCAGAAATGAACATCTTGGAGAAGTGGAAGAGATTTGCCCTTTGCTCAAGAGAAGTGCATACATATTGGCATCCTGCTGAGTAATAACTAGCAGGAATTACTGGTCGCAGGTCACCCAATTATCTTTCATTTGCATAGGAGTGAATCCCAGAAAGCTGCTTCTGGGTCACCTCACCTGTGCTGCAGAACCCACCGGGCTCTGCATTGTCCCTGATAGCTTGAAGTGTTAGCAACCTGCTTCCTAACCCCTTGTGCTGCTGGGTCTGTCTGTGAATGCATATTTCCTATTTTGGGATGTAGGCCACTGTGTAGAAGGAGGCCAAGTATCTGTCTGTATCTGGTGTCATCAGAATCATAAACAGACACTCAGTTCACTTGTTGCCTACACATTGCAGCTCTTCAATGTGTACAATGTGACTGTCATCACCACAATCAACTAATGATTACATGAAGCCCTTATGTGGTAGGTCACCTGAACATCCAGTCCCTGTGCAAAATCATAACTAAAGGAAAAACCTCAACCAAAGTTGTGTTCTTTGATCTTGCTTTATTTAGATAGTGATGGGCAAAGAGGTCAATGACATTGATATTTTCTGAGCATGCCCTTTTACCAGGTACTGTGATATGTGCTTTACATTTATTATCTTGTTTGACGTCACCAAGACTTTGGCTGCTATGTGCAGGGGTCACGATTCTTTCATAGATGAGGATACTGAGGTTTAGAGAGGTTAAAGAACTTGCTGAGGACCACTGATGAGCAATGGGTAGAGACAGGGTCTCCATTCCTAAGCACAGCACTGTAGTGCCTCCTATTGATAATGTCTCTTCCAATTCTTTTGTACCTTGACTTCCAGTCTTAACCAAGCTTGGATGGGAGGGAGTTGGAGGGCAATTATTATCACAGTTATTTTGGTATGGCAATGTCCTAAATCTCTACTTGAGTTTTTTATTTTTTAATAATAGATTCGGGGGTACATGTACATGTTTATTGTATGTGTATTTTGCATAATGGTGAGGTTTGGGCTTCTAGTACACCCATCACCAAAATAATGAACATTATACCCAATAAGTAATTTTTCAACCCTCCTCCTCCCTCTTTGGAGTCCCCAGTGTCTATTATTGCCATCTTTATATCTATGTGTACCCATTGTTTAGGTCCCACTCATAACTGAGGATATGCAGTATTTGATTTTGTGTTTATGAGTTTTTTGACTTAGGATAATAGCCTCCAGCTTCATCTATGTTGCTGCAAAAGATATGATTTCATTCTTTTTTTATGACTGTGTAATATTCTTTGTGGCTGTGTAGTATTTCATGGTATACTATACAGCCATAAAAAAGAACGTAGTGTGTGTGTATATATATATATATATATTCTACATATATATGTGTGTATAGAGATAATGTATGTGTGTATAATACACATATATACACACATAAATATATATGTCTATATATACATATACACACATATATGTGTGCATATGTGTGCGTATATGTATATATGTGTCTATATGTATATATAGACACATGTATATATACACACACTACTTTCTTTTTTATGTGTATATATGTATATGTGCACATTTATACACATATATACCACATTTTACACACACATATATATGTATATATACACACACACACACACACATGCCACATTTTCTTTATCCTGTCATTTTTTGATGGGCACTGAGGTTGATTCCATGACTTTGCTATTGTGAATAGTGTTGTAATAGACACATCGGGTGCAGGTTCCTTTTTGATATAATGATTTCTTTTCCCTTAGATAGGTACCCAGTAGTGGGATTGCTGGGCTGAAAGGTAGCTCTGTTTTCAGTTCTTTGAGAAATCTCCACACTGTTTTCATGGAGGTTGTATTAATTTGCATTCATACTAACAGTGTATACACATTCCTCTTTCTTCACATTCTGCTCTCCACTTGAGTTTTAAAGGAGACTTAGTGGGTTCTGGCTAATGCAGTGATGTGACTGAATGTATACAGTGAGTGAGAGGCAAAAATGGCAAGAGGAGAAAAGACTCTGGATGTATTCACTCATCAGTCATCTCGAGAACCATCCCTATGTTAGGCCTTGGACTAGCTGCTGGGGATACAATAATAAATCATGTGTATCAGTACAACAATGGAACTGTACTGTTGCTTCCAAAGAACCCCTCTTCTTGTGATAGAGCCAGGCTGGCAAACAAATAACCGTGGTACAGAGTTCCTTTTAGACAGCTCCATGGATCTGTGAGAATACAGAGGGGCTGACTCTGCTGGAGGAAATCAGGCGGAGCTTCAGTGAGGAGGTGACCTCTGGGTTTAGACTTGATCATGAGTAGGAATTTATCAGGAAGGATTTTCCAGGCAAAGGGAACAGTACTGAAGTTGTTAAGTCAGTATTTGTCATTACTAGGTGGGATGTCCCATGAAATATTTGTTTTTATTTTTTTGTATCCTTAGATAGATACATTTAAATAGTTAAGATGGTTAAAATAGATAAAGATGGTTAAAATTTAAAAGGTGAGACTTGGCATGGTGGCTCACGCTTGTAATCCCAGCACTTAAGGAGACCAAGGCGGGCAGATCACAAGGTCAAGAGATCGAGACCATCCTGGCCAACATGGTGAAATCCCATCTCTACTAAAAATACAAAAATCAGCTGAGCATGGTGGTGCGCACCTGTAGTCCCAGCTGCTTGGGAGGCTGAGGCAGGAGAATCACTTGAACCCAGCAGGCGGAGGTTGCAGTGAGCTGAGATCGTGCCATTGCACTCCAACCTGGCAACAGAGCAAGACTCCATCTAAAAAAAAATCCAAAAACAAACAAAAAAAATTAAAAGGTGAAAAAGAGTCTACAGAGAATTAAGTCTTCTTCAATTCCTATACTCTAGGCCTTCAATTTCATTCCCTGGAAGCCACTATTGTCAGTTTTCTGTGTGACTTCCAGACAGTTTCTGGGCAGTTACAAACACACACATCCATATAGCTACTTCCTCCACATTTGTATACATAGATCACAACCAGCTGCAAACCCTGTTTTACACCTTGATTTATTTATTTTATTTTATTTATTTTTTGAGGCAGAGTCTCACTTTGTCACCAGGTTGGAGTGCAGTGGTACAGTCTTGGCTCACTGCAACTTCTGTTTCCGAGGTTCAAGCGATTTTCATGCCTCATCTTCAGCCCCAGAGTAACTGGGACTACAGGCGTTTGCCACCATGGCTGGCTAATTTTCTGTATTTTTAGTAAAGATGGGGTTTTGCTACATCGGCCAGGCTGGTCTCGCGCTCCTGGCCTCAAGTGATCTGCCCACCTCAGCCTCCCAAAGTGCTGGAATTATAAGCCTGAGTCACCGCGCCCAGCCACCTTAATTTTAAAAGGAAAAATTTATTAAGTTTTTCCCTTTGTTTTGCTTGCACTCATTTGATTTAAAACTTTTTTATTTTAAGTTTTAAAACTATCCAAACCTACAGAAAAGTTGCCCAAATAACACAATAAATTCTTATGAACACTTCATCTGGAGACACTGAATTTTAAAAAATCATTTTGCCATGTTCTATGCAACGATTTTATGAATTTAATCTCTAATCAAGGTACAGCTTGGATGTCAGTTACCTGGAGACCAGAGTGCAGTTCCTCTCCCCAGCACTGATTTACTGAGATAACATAAGATGTTCTTGAAATTGACAATGTGTTCCTCTCATGGTCAGTTTCCCTGAGATGCCCATAAGCAGCAAATCCACCCCCAGGATGGGGATCCATCCCTAGGATGGAGATGGCTGGAGGTGCCCCTCTTTGGGCCACTTGATCTTTGGGAAAGGATTTTCTCTGCCTCCTCAAGTGCTCAGCAAGTGCTTCTTGGGCAGGTGAGCATGCTCTCTGCCCTTGCCTTCCGGGCCCTGTGGTCCAGGGAGGTAACAGGCAATCCAGCTGAAATCTAATCACTTCATTTCCGACAACCAGCCATATAGACAGCATTATCTCTTCTGTTCAGCTTGTCAGAGTCAACACGGCATCTCAAAGGCTGGTATAGGATTCTCTCCTTTGAAAGATCAAAGCACCTGAGCATTGCTCAGGTTACCTGTGCATTTCCTCCCTGCGTTACATGGCAAGGGATAGTTTGTACTCAAAGTGAGAGGGACTTTGAACAGCATGACAAGCAGGAAGTAACTTAATAAGGCAGTGTCTTATGATTTTGTAGTCATGTGCTCTGGGCCTAAGAGGATTGTTTTCTGGTATTCATTCATTCACTAACTAATCAAATAATTCCTGAAAGCCTCCTTGGTACTCTTTTATGCTCTGGGCCAAGACATGTGCATGCTCCTTGCAGACTGGGTCCCTAGGATCTACTGGGTGACAGACAAATAGACAGTCTCAGCCAAAGAAAGCAGCTGAACCTGAGAGTGGTAGGGTGGAATCTCCAAGGAATTACTTCTTGGCCATTCATTAATTCATTCATGCATTAAACAAGTATTTACTGACTCCGCCTGTACTCTTTGGCCCTACGTGATTCTTAAACCACAGAATTACCATTTCCTTTCCTGGCTACTAACCCAAGCTATCCTTTGTGCAGTGGGGGACTCAGAGCTCAAGGCAATTAGATAAATCAGGGAGGTAAAGGGAACGAGCCATACTAAAATCTGCCACCAATTAATTGTGTCTGCTGAGGATCTAGAAGACTGTAGCCAGACACCTGGCAGATGCCACCATTTGGAAGCTTTAGAAAATTTGTGGCGGGGCTGGTGAGTTTATCTTCTCTAGAGGCTTTTTTACAATTTAAGCACCATTCCAAAAGCTGTTAGGCTGCCATAGCAACAGTTCATATGTATATATATATATATATACTTTTGCGGGAAACAAATTTTTAAAAACTTGGTCACATTCTTGCAAGGGCTTGTGAGAAGATACCTCTTTAAATGAATGTCTAGCAAGTTTCCTGAACTATTATATTTCTGTCTATAACATATTATTTTGGACCTCTTAACACTCCCAACCACTTTTCAGAATTTCTACTTGAAAGATGGACCTAGGAGGATGGTGATTCATTGCCCCGAACCATTTACATCATTCTTTGGGAAAGGAAAGCAAAAGCCTTTGTGTGGTTTTATCTTGCCAGTGGTTTCAGCCGGAGCACATGTCCCTGCCATGCCAGCCCCACACAGTGTGGGACGGTACTGGTGCCCACACAAGCCCCACCAGGGCGGCTGGAGCTCAGGCTCATAAGAGCATGTCCAGCTCTATTCTGTCTTCCCCAGTCCTTCTCCACTGAGCCGCAGCATTATTTCTCTAAATCCAAATTGTATCAAGTTGCTTCAGTATAAAACCCAGGCTTCAGAAGCTTGCAGTCCCTCTCAGGATAAATTGCTAAGTCCTTTGCCTGGATTTTAAGACTGACTTGATCCAGGCCCCACTCCCAGAAGCCTCCCTTCCCCTCCCTCCCATTTAACTCTGTCCATATTGTGCTGCTGGTAGCCCCTGAATGCATTGTGATGCTTGACACCTCGATTCCCTTGCACACATTTTTCTTCTCTGCCCCCATTTGTCCTAGTGTGCAGAGAAGCATCTTCTCCTCCAGCAGGGGCTCCTAGACCCTGTGAGATAGTTTGTCCCTTTTTCCTTCTGTGTAGAGAGTGCCTTGATTCCTCAGTGTCTATCACTTCCACATGTCCTGGGTACATGTATCTTCATGAGACCCCTTTTCCATTAAAAAAAAAATTGCAATTTATGACCATTTTGGTTTAAAGACGAATATAGTGTTCTACCCTAAAAGGTCATTTTTTCTTCTGATTTTAAAAGAAATTAAAACATTGCTGTGCGTCCTCTAAAAGTGTTGTGGGCACTGTGCCTACTGTTCCTAATGGAGAAGTCACACTGATGTTCCTGGGTTACCACATTGCCAATTAGTTGTCTTCAGGTTTGTTAAATCCTTGAGAATAGAGTTTGGCTGTGTAATACCATGCCATCTATTGGAGTGTGTGGAGTGCATACTCATGTGTGTTGAACAGGCTTTCACAGGAATAAGAGCATGGTCTCCATCCACCTGCCTTCCACTGCTGAGAGCTTTGGCAGGCACTCCCTCTTAGGCTAATGCTCCTCATCCATCTTCAAAAGGGACAAGATCCTCTCCTCCCTTTTTCTGCACAGCCCTTTAAACTGCAGAGACCTTCCTTGTGCATTATCCACTTCGATCTCTTGAGATCAACATTAGCTGCCCCATTCCACAGAAGAATAAAACAAAGCCCAAAGAGGTTATGCAGAGCCTAGAAAACAGAGTTGTCCCCTGCCCAGAGTCACATGTAATACGTGGCAGAGCCAGGATGCTACTCCTCCCCTCCCCTCAAGACCAATGCCAACGTTCTATCAAACCACAGGACAAGAAACCTAAATTAAGGCAGAGATCGCTTCATTCCTTTTAACTTTTTTGGAAGCATCAAGAACTGTAAGAAACAGGAAATCCCAACATGGGTAGAATTGCCTCTGCACTGAACACTGCAATGCACCACCCAGTTCCCCAGTTCACTGAAGATCTGGTGGTCTCAGCTACTGGGAATGCTCTTGGCAGGTGACCTCACTTGCAGCTTTCACCTCAGCCAAAGTCATGCTCTTTCCCAGGGCAGCTCACATTGGAGGGCTGATCAGTAAAAGTCTGGCCATATCAGCTTTCTTGGGATTATTTTGAAGGACGATCTTTAGCCCAGATGACCATGCAGGGTGGTCTGAGGCTGTTGCTGGGCTGCATCACACATCTTCTCTTTATGTTTGTTTCTGATTCCCCTTCCTTTTCTTCTCCAGGTGTTATTCCAAAGGGTACCCCCTAGTAAACATCCCCATGCTAAACTCCATCTCAGAGTCAGTGTCCCAGATAATCCAACCTGTGACAAACTCTATTAAATATTTTGCAACAAGCCTTCCTGTGTCTGTGCGTGAATACACAAGATTCATGTGTTCCTCCACTGTTTTCACTGAATGCTTATTCATGGGATGCTAAACACTGTGCTAGGTACTAAGATACTGTGGTGAACAAGACAGAAAAGGACCTCTGGTTACAAGGAACTTAAATTACTTCTACTCCGAAGGCAGATATTAATCCTGTTTCTGCACTAAAATTATGCACCTTTCGGAGCATTCTGGTCACCTCAGCATTTACATGGAGTAGCAAGAGAGGCCTCCCATCACCTGAGCCCTGCTGATTGCTTTGCAGAGTAAACAATGCTTCCAGGAAATCAGTAGCAGTGTCTGAAAGGTTTTCCCACCCTGTTAGAGGAGGACCCGGAGTGAAGTTGGGGCTACAAGGCACTTAGGATAGGCAGGAGAACAGGGGCTGGAATGTCTGTCCACAATAGATTTGGAAAGGGAGGATTTAGGTGTAGATGAGAAAGCCAGTGGAAATCACTGTCGGGATCAGAAGTTGAATGAAAAATATCAGACGGAGGGGAGACAGGTCAAGACTTAATTTGTAGCAGGATGGAATAAGGTCCAAGGGAGGAGTGAAATGGGGGGTTTCTTGCAATTCTCTACCGTCCTTATTTTAAACTATTTATTGACATCCTGTTTTAACTGGAATAAAATCCAGATCCAAATTTTGCTGCCAATGCTCTCCTTGAGACAGTCATTCCCTACCTTTCTCTTTGCCCATCTGCTCAGCTGCATTTGACAATTGCTGCCCCTTGAGCAGACCCAGCCCTTTCTAACCCCAGGGACTTTGCATTTTCTGTTCTCTCAGTCTTGGAAGTCTCCTCACACACCTTTTAGGATTCAGCTTAAATGCCCCCTTTTGAGAGGCCTTTCCTGACTTCGCAACCTCTGAAGCCATATCCTCCAACCACCCTGCAGTCATTGGACACTTCCTCATTCTGTCTAATTCTTCACAGCAGTGATCACAATTAGCAAATATCATGTCTATTTCATTTCATGGCTGATTTTTATATTGTCTGTTTTCCCCATGAGATTCTAAGCCCTGTGAAGTTTAGAGACTTGTTCAGCCATGTCCACCCCTACATCCTGGATGTCAAGGGCAGCACCATCTATACTAGTAGCACTCTGTAAATATTTCTTGAATTGATGACTAAACCAATGTGACTACACCAATAGCCAATTATTAAGCATTTCCCTAATGAGTTGACAGGAATATGATGGTTGGTATGTTTGGGGCAGAAGCCTGGAGCCTGGGCTCCTCCACACTGCTGGGATGAGCAGAATCTTCAGACACCTCTCTCTCTCTGAGTTCCTCCTGGACCATCACTCAGATTTGAGGGGCATCATTGCCTGGAGCGCTACACTCTGGGGAAGCCAACAGCTGCATAATGGTTTCCCTGCCCGTGCATTAACATGGGCCTTTTGGGCCTGCTCCGGCTTGCCTGACCCATCTCCCAGCAGGAACGGCCGTGCATCTGTAATACTCTGGAAAATTGGGGCTGACATGTAGCTCGGTACCCAAAGTGGTTTCACTCGAGCAAACGCAGAGAATAAAAGCCACGTGCTTAAAATGCTTGAGTAGGTATCAATCAGAAGAACGTTCCAATAATCCATGTTTATGAAGGCTGTTAGTATGAATTTTTGAAATAGCACTTACTCCACTTTATTCTTGACAAATGGTGTTTGTAGCCATTGAGATATTTTATTTCAATTATGTGCGGATGTTGTAGGGAAAAGGTTTCTGACAGTATCAAGGCATAAGACATTTTTTATTGTGCTTTTATCACTATTCCCGTTGCTAAACTCGACTGGACAGTTCATTAAGATGAAAAATTAACAGCACACACTATGGAGAGAATAATTATGGAACATGATTATTCTTCACAGCTCGTGGAGGCACCAAAATTGAGGGTAGCAGACAGATGACAAACGTGCTGGTCTTTGGAAGAGGTGGCGATTGGCTGATCAGTTGGTACCCATGTGTGTACCTACTTATGTGTTCAGCTCTGACCTGAGGTGCTGGAGGAGAAAGAAAATATGGAAAACATGGTTGTTGATTTCCAAGAACATACCACCTATTTGGGAAGGCCAGGAAGAGGTCAGGTGTCAATCCAAGAACTCCAAAGGGTTAGACAATTGCCCAGCACTTTGGCGCTGACTGTAAGCTCAGGAGAAAATTCATTGTGGACTTTAGAGAAGAGTTCTTAGACCTTGAAGAATAGCAGGATGTTGATTAGTAAAATATGTTCTAAAAATAGTAGCTACTGATGGCTATGAGGTTGCTTTGGGGGAGTAATGAAAGTGTTCTGAAATTAGATATTGGTGATACGTGACAACTTTACAACATACCAACAAACACTGTACCCTTTAAAAGGCTTATTACACTTTCTATGAATGCAACAAAACATCATATGTGGCCAATAAATATATAACATATTACATGTCAATAAAAAGCATGGTCTTTATGATATATGAATTATATATTAGTAAGCCATTATTTTCAAGCACTCTACAAACTCAACGCTGCTAAATTACAGTAATTTTTTTATTATACTTTTAGTTTTAGGGTACATGTGCACAATGCGCAGCTTTGTTACATATGTATACATGTGCCACGTTGGTGTGCTGCACCCAGTAACTCGTCATTTAACATTAGGTATATCTCCTAATGCTATCCCTCCCCCCTACCCCCACCCCACAACAGGCCTTGGGGTGTGATGTTCCCCTTCCTGTGTCCATGTGTTCTCATTGTTCAATTCCCACCTATGAGTGAGAACATGCGGTGTTTGGTTTTTTGTCCTTGGGATAGTTTGCTGAGAATGATGGTTTCCAGCTTCATCCATGTCCCTACAAAGGACATGAACTCATCCTTTTTTATGGCTGCATAGTATTCCATGGTGTATATGTGCCACATTTTCTTAATCCCGTCTATCATTGTTGGACATTTGGGTTGGTTCCAAGTCTTTGCTATTGTGAACAGTGCCGCAATAAACATACATGTGCATGTGTCTTTATAGCAGCATGTTTTATAATCCTTTGAGTGTATATCCAGTAATGGGATGGCTGGGTCAAATGGTATTTCTAGTTCTAGATCCCTGAGGAATCGCCACACTGACTTCCACAATGGTTGAACTAGTTTACAGTCCCACCAACAGTGTAAAAGTGTTCCTATTTCTCCACATCCTCTCCAGCACCTGTTTCCTGACTTTTTAATGATGGCCATTCTAACTGGTGTGAGATGGTATCTCATTGTGGTTTTGATTTGCATTTCTCTGATGGCCAGTGATGATGAGCATTTTTTCATGTGTCTTTTGACTGCATAAATGTCTTCTTTTGAGAAGTGTCTGTTCATATCCTTCGCCCACTTTTTGATGGGGTTGTTTGTTTTTTTCTTGTAAATTTGTTTGAGTTCATTGTAGATTCTGGATATTAGCCCTTTGTCAGATGAGTAGATTGCAGAAATTTTCTCCCATTCTGTAGGTTGCCTGTTCACTCTGATGGTAGTTTCTTTTGCTGTGCAGAAGCTCTTTAGTTTAATTAGATCCCATTTGTCAATTTTGGCTTTTGTTGCCATTGCTTTTGGTGTTTCAGATATGAAGTCTTTGCCCATGCTTATGTCCTGAGTGGTATTGCCTAGGTTTTCTTCTAGGGTTTTTATGGTTTTAGGCCTAACATTTAAGTCTTTAATCCATCTTAAATTAATTTTTGTACAAGGTGTAAGGAAGGGATCCAGTTTCAGCTTTCTATATATGGCTAGCCAGTTTTCCCAGCACCATTTATTAAATAGGGAATCCTTCCCCCATTTCCTGTTTTTGTCAGGTTTGTCAAAGATCAGATAGTTGTAGATATGCGGCATTATTTCTGAGGGCTCTGTTCTGTTCCATTGGTCTATATCTCTGTTTTGGTACCAGTACCATGCTGTTTTGGTTACTGTAGCCTTGTAGTATAGTTTGAAGTCAGGTAGCATGATGCCTCCAGCTTTGTTCTTTTGGCTTAGGATTGAAGTAATTTTATTACAGGTGAGAAAATTAATTCATTAGAATAGACACATCAATGAAGCAGACTAACATTAATTGAGGACTTGCTTCATATGGCAAGGAAGGAGGCACTTGCCCATTCTACAGAGGAGAAAACCAAGAGTTAAATCAGTTCATGCTTTGCCTAAGAAGCCACAGAGGTGGGAAATAATGGGGCTAGACTTCATCTCTTTCACATCCATATGCTTCCCACCCCATTCTTCTGGTGCCCAAAAAAAGACAGATCCTAAGATGTTGTAAGAACATGAGTGGCAACAATGATAAAGTGATGTGTCTCTGCAGAGTGTTTTAAAGTTAAATGTCCTCACTACTTTTCTCTCACCTGTTCTTAGAGCATCCCTGTGAGATAGGATCAGAGGCAGGTGTGCAGTAGGAAACAAGGGAATGGAGCGAAAGGAGACCAAGTCTGCTTTTGTAGGCTGCATAAAGAATGCTGTATTTGTTTCCCAAGTGTCCAAGGTGTTTTGTTTCCCAAGTGTCCAAGGTGTTTTCTCTGTGCCTTCATCTCTATTTTGGGCTCTTTCTTTACCTAGACTTTGATATGCATCCTATTTCCCCAAGGCAAGAGGAATTTCCAAGTGAAACGACAGAGATATGGGATCCACGGATATTTAGAAGCAAGGCTTAGAATTAGATGTTCTGTCTGTTAAATATAGAAGTAAGTGCTGTTTCTTTTCTCTTTTGTGGAAAGAGTAGATACACATTTCTATTGTAAGTTGCATGTTTAGATTAAAGGCACTTAAATCATTATCTCCCCTGCGGAGATAATGAGAGAGGTTTTGATGTCATTCTCAGCTTACTGGTGTAAATAATGGGTCAAATTCTCATCCCGTTGGACAGGATGGAAATCCGACTCAGGATTTGTAAATACTGCTGCACTTGATTTATTTTCACGAGACATTTTCTTCCCTAGCAGACAGTGGGATAGCAGCATCCGGAGAAACAGCCCATGGAGGAGTCATGATGCATTAACCTAAGCAGTGAGATCAAAACAAAAGCTCTGCTTGTGATCCCCCTGCCAGAGCCCCAATCTCAGCAGTCCCCACTGTGTGACTGCATTCGGGAAGCCTAGATAAAATTAGATCTTCCCGGAGTAAAAAGGAACTGGGACTTAGGAAATGGAAGTCTTTCTCAGCAGCAGATGTCTTCTTTCCTCATTTCTTTGGAGTTTTGTTAGTGTTAAAGAAATTAAAAGAACAATTCTTTTTTTATTAAAAAAGAAAAAAAAAGAATGAACACTTGTTGAAATACATCCCTGCCAGTTTTGGAGTGCGTTTGCTTTCTCCCCTCATCAGAGGGCTTGGATTCAGCCTGACTCAGGAGTGGGGATGCCGGGCTTCTCATCTTTTATCTACCTCCTGCTGGGCAAGTGACTGCTCTGTATTTCTCTTTGTTTCTTTGTCACAAGTGGTTGGTGACTTCCAGATCCCTCCCCAGCCCCAGGCTCCTCTTGGGTTTCTTCTCTCAGGTCTTGGCACTCTTGTCTTCTTGGGGAAGTGGAACAGCCTGAGTCCCTGTTGTTGGGATGTGGACAGTCCCAAGGGCCAAGTAAACAGTTCAGAAGCAGATGTCTTTGATGGGGGTTACTCTAGCAGGTTGTTAGGGGAGAGAGGAGGGTGGTTATTACAATCATCCAATACTCAGTGTCTACACCAGAAGGATTTTGTGTTGATGGAGGAATGTTTTACTTCTAATGCACTTAAAGCAATGACTGTCACAAAGGAAGGCTCCCTAAACAGGAGTCGGGGTGATGGGGATGGCAAGGTGCAAGTCTACACAGTTCCAAATATCCAGGTGTTTCCAAACTTGGGGCTGTGTAGACAGAGGTTCACAGTGACTGATGGAGTCCAGGTCACAGCTAGAATTTTACAACATGTGCTGGAGTGCCATCTTCCTAACACTCTGTCCTCTGCAATGAGGAAGTAGGGGTGGTGGGAATTTTGTCTCCAGTTCTCAGTGCAAAAACAGAGGCTGAAAGTCTGAATGATTTTCTTGATGCCACACAGCTGGTAAGTGGTATCAGAAGATGGAAATTGAACTAAAACTTCAAATCCAAGGTGAGCTTCTTAGATCTCTCAGGGGGCTCTTCCTCTGCCTGAGCTATCGGGTTTTCCCTTCATGTGATGTTGCTCAGCGCAGGCTGCAGTGATGTGGTGTGGTCTGCCCCCTTGAGCGTCTCCTCTCTCTCTTACTGAATGACAGAAACCTTAGGCTAGGGTATATATTTAGTTTCAGTGTTTCCTTTCTCATCCAAAGTTCTTGCATGAAACATCTCCATCTGCCCTGCCATCTTCTTTCTGCCTTTTGTCTTCTCATCTCAAAATTTCTTCTTTCTGAGTTATTTCAGGCAGAGAGTCAAGCGGCAGATGTTTGCAAACAGTATGGGACCCAAGTATCCGAATTATTTCTTGCCTTCAAAGTGTATCTTCCACTGGGAGCTGGACTCTAATTACCTATGATACCACCTTGGCTAATAATATCTCTGGAACTCTTTTGAGGGGGGTCTGCATTTTGAATCATTTTAGAAATGGCAATAGGTCTGTCTTAGGAGAACATATGAAGCTTCCAAAATGACATCCTGCAGGCAGGATGGCTGCAGAATGGAAGAAGAACAGGCCCCTACATGGATTGTGGTGAGCAGTGATTTATGACCCTAATAGGATAGTTGGGTCTGCATTTCTTTTGTGACTTCAAAGCTATCTCCATCAGGACATTTTAATGCTTGAGTTCTGGCATTTTCACAAAGTCAATCTCTTTAATTGCAAACCACAGTCTCTGTGGAAGAGGAACATGGCAGGCACCTTCCCCATTATATAAGCAGGTAGAGTACCAGATCCATTGCCTCTAGAGTCCCAAGCAGAATAAAGCCAAGCCTTTGAATCAAGCCATAGGAAGAATCAAGAGGCTCTGAGGTAAAGCAGGAAATAAAAACTAAGATAGTTGAAGAGGCTACACTAATCATGCAGTCCACCTTAAAGTCAAATTGTTAAAATGAAACCTCTAATATCATCACAGTAGTCAAATGACCTTAAGTGAGCTATTTAGCCTCTTAGAGCTTCAATTTCTTCACCTATAAGATGGGAATAACATAAGTAAAAACCCACAGAGCTGTGTGCAAATTAGTAAAAGAAAGTATGTAGAGTGCTTAGCATAGTGTTCAGCATGAAATAAGCCCCTGCTAATTATAAGCCACTGTCCTCATCGGTTGCTGTTAGTGAGCTGTGACCAGCTGGACAAGAAGCCCTGAGCAGACAGAAAGCCAAATTGGGGCTGACTTTGGACCTGTCCACTCTCATGTGGAAACTATATTTTTCCCGAGGGAACAGATTTTCTTTCTTGAGGCAGGATTTTCCAGCCTCAGTCCAACTCTGAGATAGCAGCCTTCATCTTCACTCAGATCTCTGAATACTAAAGACTAGGTATGACTTATGCTTTCATTCTTCATCAATAAAATGAGGATAATAATAACCCTTACCTTTGTTGGCTGATGTGTAAAATGAGCTAATGTTCATGAAAGCCCTTTGTAAATTATAAAGTGCTATAAAGTATGAATTATTATTGTAATTGCTCTACTCCGGGTATTCCATAAACAATGTGGGAAATTAAGAACGCACACTCCTGGCATTCAAAAAGCATTTATGCCTTTTTAAGTATATAGCTATAAACTATCAGTGGATGGGTTTGATAATGCAGTCTTCAATCAGATTTAAATGTTAGCAAGCACCCATTAAGAGTGACTTTCTAGCAGGGGCACTGCTGTGGGTGCCAGCAGGCAGCCGGGCACAGTGGTTGGCTGTGACAGGCTATAGTTCCACTGGGCTTGAATACCAGCTGCTCATGTGCTTTGCAACTTACTTTGAGCTGAATTACCAAAGGTCTTCTGAACCTCACTTCGCTCATTTGTAAGATAAAGGTAATAATACCTACCTGACTGAGTTGCTGTGAAGAGTAGATAAGATAGTGATCACCAAGCCCTGGGCACACTCCCTAATGCAAGGGATTAGGAAGCCACCTCAGTGTAGCACCCTGGATGCTCTGATTGACAGGTGTTCCTTCTTTTGCCTTGAGCCTCTCACTGAAACAAGTCAGGGTTCCTCCTCTCGCTGGGTTCCCAGCAGCCTTGCAACGTCACTGCCCATGCAGCTCCCCAGCCACGCCTCCCAGCACCTCATGTGCCCTGCTGACCTTCAGACCTCTCGGATCAGTTGCAACATAACTAGGTCTTTGCAGATTTCAAAGCCTCCTCTTGATAACTCGAGGGTCGAGGGGACTTGAGGAAATGAGGAGATGGGATGGAGCAGAAGGCCATTTGTGAAAGCCAGTGTGAACAGCCTGAATTCCTGGCCATGTCCCTTAGAGGCTGAGGGACCTATCTGGACCCCAAGGGCCCTATATTACCAGCCAATCCTATGTGGGCAGTCCAGATACAGCCACGTGCACCCTGTTATGGTGACTAACCAGAGGAATGTAAAAGTGTCTCCAATGCCATTAAGCTTTAGGGTGTGGGGCTCTAATTCTGGGACTCTAATGCTAATAGTACTTTTTGAGCATTTACTACATGCTATACATAGTGTTCGGCACTTCAACAAGAATTATCTGATTTAATCCTTCCAACAACCTAAGGAGAAATATACTCTACTATTACCCACAGTTTTGAAATGAGACCACATGATTGGGAAGTGCAGAGGTCGGCTATGAACCTAGTGCTCATGGCTGCAGCATTACTTCTCAGGGTACAAATGGTCTGTGGCCAGGATAACAGGGGTCGCCGGCACCCTGGCAGTGGGTTGTTCTTCCATCTAGCTTAGTCCCCTCTATCCGTATTAGTTTTCAGGGGTTTCCATTGAAACAAAGTTCCACAAATTGATGGCTTAAGCAGCAGGCATTTATTGTCTCACAGTTCTGGAGGCTACAAGTTCAAAATCAAGGTGTTGGCAGAGTTGGTTCTTTTTGAATGCTCTGAGGGACAATCTGTTTCATGCCTTCCTCCTAGCTTCTGGTAACTCAGGCATTCCTTGGCCTCCTCCTTGTGTCTACATTTCCTCTTTTTGTAGATATCAGCCACGTAGAATTAGGGCCCATCCAAATGACTGCATCTTAACTTGGCCATCTGCACAGACCCTAATTCCAAATAATGTCAGATTTACTGAAACGAGGGGTTAGGGCTTCAACATCTTTTTGGGAGACACAATTCAACCCATAATACTGTTCCATAATACTGCCCATAAACACATTTCTAGGATTTACCCATTTCCTTGAATGTATCCAAGTGTAAGTGTCTTTCTCACACAAGTATTATTTGAATACTGCTTAAGTGCTTCATACCGTGCCGCCACCTGGAGATAAGAAAATGAGCAAAACCCCTATGATCCCCATCTTCATGCAATAATGACACACTCTTGGAGGATTTCAAGTCCATAGACCCTCACAGTACTGGTGCTAAACTATTTTATTCTATTTTATTTTATTTTATTTTATTTTATTTTAGAGATGGAGTCTCACTCTGTTGCCCAGGCTGGAGTGCTGTGGCATGATCTGGGCTCACTGCAACCTCCACCTCCTGGTTTCAAGTGGTTCTCCTGCCTCAGCCTCCCGAGTAGCTGGGCCTACAGGCACACACCACCACGCCTGGCTAATTCTTGTATTTTTAGTAGAGATGGGGTTTTACTATATTGGCCAGGATGGCCTATCTCCTGACCTCGTGATCCACCCGTCTCAGCCTCCCAAAGTGCTGGGATTATAGGCTTGAGCCATCGCACCCGACCACTGGTGCTAAACTTTTATCATTAATTTTAAATGGCTCATCTAAGGGGGAAAATGAATGTAGCTTCATCATTCTGAATAAATCTAAAGAGAGAATAACCAGGAGATGAGTATTAATATTTGATTAACTTTATTTGCATGTGCACAACTCCATTTGCAAACTGGCTTGTGATTTCTCAAAATCTGTAGGTGTGTGTGTATGTTTGTGTGTGTGTGTGTGTGTGTTTTCCTAGTTTACTTGTGGGGTGTCATTGCAGGCCTTCTAGACCAAGCCCTGCAAGCAGGATGATGTTAACCAGGGTGTATCACTTATTAGATGGAAGAACGATTAGCCTGTGCTCTGTTTAATTAAGCTTCACTTAATGGGCAAACGTTTCCTTTAACAGGCTTGCTGTCACTTCATCAGTTATTTAAGGCAGTTCATTTCACAGCAGGGGGCAAAAAGAGAGAAAGGAAAAATTTATCATTTGCTCAAACTTGATTGGTCTGAGGAAAAGCGTGGCTGTCTTAGAAGATGCCTAATTGCTGCTGTGATCCTGTACTTATTCTCTATTTTGTCCCAGGCTTCTTATTGAAACGCTAATCAGGATTAGGTCTCACCTCTTGATGAATGATTTTGTAAAATCTTGATATTTCTCATCTCAGCTAGGAATGTCTGTATGCAAGTATAATGCCACTGCAACTGAATGGGAAGATAACTAATGCCCTTAATTTCACAGAGGGCTGTGATTTGGTACATACAGTACAAATCAGGGGAAATCAGAATGAAATTAATTTCCTTTTTTTGCAAAGGCACTACCTCTGTTATATCATGAGTCGCTTTTCTTTGGCTGTTTTTGCTGCAGACTTAGAGAACGCTTGGCACGTGTATTTGGGTTTATTTCTTATTAGCTGGGGTCAAATTTAGGTTATATCATTTTGTTTGATGCCAGAACTTGGGCTTAAGTTCTCTGATTCTCTCTCTCTCTCTTTTTTCCTCATCCTGTCACCTAGGCTGGAGTGTAGTGGTGCGATGTTGGCTCACTGCAGCCTTTGCCTCCTGGGCTCAAGTGATCCTCTTACCTCAGTCTCCTGAGTAGCTGAACTACAGGCATACACCCCCATGCCTGGATTTTTTTTTCTTTTTTCTTTTTTTTTTTTTTGGAGAGACGGAGTTTATCCATGTTGCCCAGGCTGGTCTTGAACTCCTGAGTTCAAGCAATCTGCTTGTCTTGGCCTCCCAAAGTGTTGGGATTACAGGCATGAACCACTGTGCCACTCCGATTGTTTGTTTGCCAGTTTAGGAATTATCCCTGCCTCATAAGACTGTAAAGATTCAGTATTGTTCATGTTTCTAACTCAAGGTCTAACATTGCGGATTTGCAATATAGTATTTTCCTTTGCCTTTATTCCATCGCCTCCCCCACTGATTCACTCTCCATGATGGGACAGAGTTATTTTTCCTTCTCCCACAACAATCACACATCCTTGTGAATCTGAGTCTTAGACACTCTGCTTCTTCCATGTCCTAAGGTCTTGACACATCCAGATGGAAACTGAATAATTAAGGGAGACATTCATTTATTTTGACCAAGGGACAGACACCAAAATTATGGACTTTTGGCTATTTTTTCATGGTTAATTGACTCGCAACTGACTTTCTGTCTTTGTATGCTTCAGCACAGGCATGAATCTCAGCATTTTCTTCATTTGCGGTGGCCAAAGAATAAAACTTATTATAAAATGGTTATCATTTCTTTATTATTCATGTGTGTATGTGATCCACCTCCTGCCTATATTTTCTGCATCACCCCTTTCCTCTTTCCTGAGCAAGCCCTGTGTTTTCACAGTTCCAAAATCCTGTGGTTACCTGAACATAGGATCTTATTTCATGTCTTAAATATTTGCTGCTGCTGTTCCCTCTGCCTGGATTGCTGTTCCTCACCTTGAACATTTGACTTCTATATATACTAGAAGACTAAACCCATATCTACTGGCTTATCCACTAAGTCTTCCCTGACCAACTGCCTCATACCCTGGTTTATGTGACTCTGCTGAATTATCTCAGCCCCCTAAGTCCTCCATCAAAGACCTTTTCACATTTTCTTTACGTTCACCTATTTTCTGGGCTACCTCCCACCGAGCCAACACCACCATTGGGCTATTTGTGACCTGAGGACCATAACATTTGTTTGCTATTGCCTCTGCTTAATACACCACCAGGCTCCTGCCCATGTTCTAGGTATGTTTGGTGAATGCATTTCTATTATTTTTTGGTACATGTGAACAATTATCTGTGAGTGCTGCATTCTGAAAAGAACTTGAAAGTTACCCACTAATCCAGTGTGGTACATGCTCCTAATATAAATTATCCCGACTCCAGGCCTTGGGTATTAGTTGTTTTCTGAGAACTGTATCGACTCAGAGGATGAAAGAGAACATTATTCCTAATTCCTCAATCAATTAGCACCATAGTTAATCCTTTCATCCTTAGGCCTTTTACATTGTAGGTCACCTGTCAATACTGAAGGGCCTGTTCTACCTTCTCCTGGGGGAATGAAAGATCCTTCCTTGGGTTTTACTGATCTCAGTTACATTGATGTTAAAAGTTCTCAAACTAGCCAGGCATAGTGGCTCACACCTCTAATTCCAGCATTTTGGGAGGCTGAAACGGGCAGATCATCTGAGCTCAGGAGTTTGAGACCAGCCTTTGCAACATGGCGAAACTACTAAAAATACAAAAATTAGCCAGGCTCAGTGGCATGCTCCTGTAACCCCAGCTACTCAGGAGGCTGAGGCAGGAGACTCACTTGAGCCTTGGAGGCAGAGGTTGAAGTGAGCCGAAACGGCCCCACTCCACTCCAGCCTTGACGACAGAAGAAGACCCTGTCTAAAATAAATAAATAAATTCTCAAACTGTCCACAGTTCCCCCAGTGTGATCTCTTCTGCCCAACAATGTTGCTTTTGTGAGGACTACGCATGGGTGCTCTGAGTTCACAGGAAGATAGTTAAAAAGAAAATGATTATAGGATTTGAACTAAAAATAACATGGCACTTGAAGATTGACTTGCAAAGTTCAGTTCATTATTTTGACAGATGCATTTCAAATAGAGTTGACAGACAAAATATAGGACTTTGAGTTAAATTAGAATTTCAGATAAACAGCAAATAATTTTTTTAATGTAAGTATGTCCCCCAAACTGTAGATATACTAAAAGCTATTGCTGTTTATTTGAATCTAAATTTAATTGGGGGTCCTGTAATTCAGTTTGCTAAATCTGGCTCCCCTAGTTCCCACACAAGTTAATTTCTTGCACATTATGATATAGGATGCTTGATACCATAGATATGGTAGAGTTTGTAACATTATCCAGGCTGCCTGAGTCTCAAACCAGTATCCATTCCTAAGGTCTTATGATTAGGATAAAAGATTTTCTACTTCAGCACAAAGTGCCTTTTGAAAATTTGTGATGATTATTTCTAGAAATCTGTCCCATCTTAGCATTGCTACAGTTGGTTTATCATGAGACATAACTCAAGAGAAATAAGCTATATTGAGATCATTTTATCAAGGGTACTTGTGACATAGGCAATTTGATATGTCACAAGCCTGCCTCCAATGTCAGGTAAGTTCCCATTGAGGCCAGGTTCTTTCTAAAAAATACTGTAGGTTTGTGTTGTGTAGGACATTGGAAAGGTAATAAAAGAAAATCTACTTCAAATAACCAAAGCCACACAATAGAATAAGGACAAGAGATTTACTCTAACGCTATTCATTCAGCCAGTATAAACAACGTCCAATGTTCTCCCATAAAAACTTTCAGTTCTCCATGCTCATTAAGGAACTGATTCAACATTCTTTAGCAAGTTATAAATGAAAGAATTGCCACCATTCTTCTGTAATCTGAATTTCTCCTCCTCATCATGCTTTTCTTGTTCCAGAGTTGCTTCACTGGGGGGCAAACATCACATCTTTGTATCAAGACCTTTGTTATTCTTGGCAGAAAAAAATTTCATTTTATCTCTCTCATCTGTCTGCTCAAAGTTCAGTCTCAGAGCCAGGTTTTTAATTTGTAATTATTTGAAAGAGACTTTTCTTCTTTAAATATGTCCGACAAAACGTCTATGTAGTAGTTTCTTTTTGTAATGGCCCTGCGAACATTTCTTCTGGCTTTTGGTTTGGATACTGCTGGTGTTTCACTTTGAGTTTTCTGTAAGTGACATCTCCATCCTCTCCTCATGTCAAAAAGCCAATATTCTGCTTACTTTATGGTAATAGTACTTTTTAATTAGGATCCTGTGTAATGCTTAAATCTTTTCTTCTCAGAAGGAAGATTTTTTAAAAAGTGTTCTTCTTCTTAAAAAAAGTTTATTTTATTGTGGTTAGAATATTTAACATGAGATCAAACTTCTTGATATAGTTGAAATGTACAGTACAGTACTGTTTACTATAGGTACAACGTTGTACAGCAGATCTCTAGAACACATCCATCGTGTTTAACTGAAAGTATGCCTGCTGGTTCATAAATAAGGAACTCCCTATTTCCCCCTGCCCCTAGGTCTTGGCAACCACCCTTCTACCCTTTTGCTTTTATGAATTTGACTACTTTAGATACCTCATGTAAATGGAATCACGCAGTACTTGTCTGTCTGTGAGTGGTTCATTTCACTCGGCATAATGTCCTCCAGGTTCATCCATGTAGTGGGATATTCTGCAGGAAGATGTTAATGGTTACCCAAGCATGGAGGTTTGGGCATCTGTGGAAGGGGGTTGTGCAAGCTCATGAAATATTGAAAAGAAAGGAATTATGTATCAGTAGCAGGTTCAGTTTATTCTGTGTAGTGTAAAGTAGGATTTAGCAGCATCTTATAAGCACTCAGCCACAGGGCAGGCTGGGATATCTCAGCTGTGGAGTAAGGGAAGAGAGGGAAGATGAGGCATAGATGTGTGTGCATGTATCTCTTGTGTGTGGGTGTTGGAGGGGAGGGGGCATGTATAGATAGAACAATTCTAAGGGTGTAGATCTGTTAATGTCCCAAGGTCCTTGATCTGAGTCGGTCCAAAAAATATCCATCTGGGGATGATGCACAGGTGCCACCAGGGACACATAGAAACAAGCAGTAGGCAGCAACATTTACTCTCTCCTCTGCCCAGACAGGACCCAAGCAGGAGGTAAAAATGCCAGAGGCAGGAGCAGACACCAAGAAGAAAAACCTGCTGTGCCTTAGGTGGAACTTCAAAGCCCCAAGCAATCAAACTGGGCATCTCAGCAGAGCAGCGGCCGGTCATGGTGAGGCCCAGACAGTGGGTTTCCCAGGAAACAAGGCATAAACGTGTGATGTGGAAAGCATTGCCACAGAGGAGGGATGAGGCTCTTCCTTCTGTTTCTTCCTTTCAAAAATCTACACATATTCTTCATGATGTAGGTCTTTTCTTCCTTCTTTGTGAAGTGCCCTTGCAATCCTGAATGTATCCTGACCTCTTTTAATTTTTAAGTGCGTTATTCATTTTAGTGAGCTGACTTGCTGTGGAGCTGTTATTTTCTCTATGTGTATATTCATTAAAACAACTATCCTTCAAATGCAAGTCACTTCCCTGTGGGTGTTGTGTGAGCTAGATTAGATTGCTGAGGTTTAAAACCTAAAGGTATACAAAAATCTCTAGGCATGGAAGAGATGGAGGATGAAAACTTAGACCTTGGGGTTGCTGAGAGTCCAAGCCAATGTCATGGTTGTATTCAGAAGCAGGAGCAGCCTCTGAACCGGATCAAGCTGTATTTCTGTGGTTTCATGGGCAGCCACCCTGGAGATACAAGGGCAAGCCTTTCTGTCATGGACATCTTACCAGGAAGGCACTAAGTCCTTGTTGCCAAGTTCATGGTTTACAGTAACTCTGCTGTATTGTTACGTCTTCATCTGCTTCTTAGTTGATCAGGGCAGCTGTGGTTCAAAGGCACTTTCCTTTACAGAGTAATGCTAGAGAGCACTTACTTTCTGCCCAACCAATGGTGCATGAGTTGCACATTTAGCCTGCTGGTAAATCTCTTTGGAACAAGATGCAATTGGTCAATGGTATGTAAGATCCCTGAGTGCAAAGGCCAACCCCATCTCCAGCTGCATATGCTTCTCCTACGGAGATGTTATTTGGGCCTGGGGAGACATCCAGCTGGGCTTTGTTACAATGGTGCTCTAAAAATGGAGCAAAGTTTTGTATTATTTGATTTGTTTATGTGCTTTCATAAAAAACAAGGTTAGTGTCACTTCTTTAACATTTGCTGTCCAGAACAGAATTGTCCCTCCTTTATGGTGTGAGTACTGAAGTGGCCGGTGGTGTGAGCGGTAGCCAAGTAATGGCTGCTCTTTCTATCAGGGAATGACTCTGGGCCTGGACTTAATGCTCTTGGGTGAAATACTGATAGAAACATGGCACTTGCCTCTACAACCACGTAACTCCTCTTTCCATGGGCACCAAAGCAATCCCTTTAACAATGATTAGCTTATGAGATCTTACAGAGCTATCTCCTGTTGAGCTGGCTCCATTTGTTAGAAGATATTTATCATCTGGCTGCCTTCCTACAGTTCCCTGCAGGGCTTGCATTTTGTTATTCATTAGCACCTTCTTTGGAGACTTAGGCAGGGAAGGATGTAGAACAAAATTTTGTTCTAATGTGGAAAATGTTATGGGAGAGAGGTTTGAAAATCACGATTCATTCATTCAGGGACTACTTGGCAGAGGTGGGCAGGCTGGAGAACATCTGGGGAAAGATGGGAGATGTTCCCGTAAGGAAGTATGAAAGGAACCCCTGGTGTTTGAGGTGGAAATTGGAAGACCCTTAGGGAGATGCCTACTCTCTAAAAATTCCAGGAAGCTTGGAGTTCCTTGAGGGCAAAAAACATGTTTTACTAAATTCTTATCACTTAACTATTGAAGAAATCCATATCTCCAAAAATATTTCTTGAGTGGTGGCTATGTGGAAGAAGAGCTAGCTGAATTCTGAGCATCTCCAGAAAGCAAAATTTGAAAGAATTATAGTAAAGTAGGTCTTGGTTCAATGTCAAATGGTAGAAGGGCAATAACTTCCACATGGGTCATATATAGCTTCAAATTCCATTTTGGGCATTAGCTAGACATATGAACTAAATACAAACCAAAGTGCTCCAAACCCTTATTTTCTTATCTGGGCAGTGGAGGCAATACCCGCCTCATCAAGATGCTGCAGAAAAATTTTTTCTGAAAATGTATGCAAAGCATGTAACACAGTGTCTGTCAGATAGTAGACACTCAATTAAAAAAGCTAATTAGTAGATGATAACTCAGTAAAAGGCATGCCCACCCATGTGCTGGGCTGTTGCAAGCAGGGGTTTAATGGAACGAATGATATGACATGCTGAACTCCTGGGACTCATCTGACCAGAAGAACCCATGCCATCCACCCTGGAGCTTTGTTCACCCCGTGATTGCTCCATTTTCACCCCATATCATGGATAATTGAGAGGCCCAGGAGTTTCTGCAGATGGACTTCTGGCCTGTATCCCCATTCATCTCCTTGCAGGGATCGGCTATGCCTCCTCTCCCCACTACCTGCACCATCCCCTAGTGAAGGAGCTACAGCTGAGGTCAGCATACTCACAAGTCAACACTACAGAATCCCATTTGTGTTCTGGGATAAACAAGATGCCTATGTGCCTGAAATGAACCTGCTGCAGGATCTGGCAGATTTTATATCCATATTAGAGAAAAGGAGTGAAATCACATCTCCTTTCTGTAATAATAATGTAATTTAAATTTATCTGCAACCCACACTTCTAAAGGTTAAAAGCCAAAACTCTAAAAATCACCCAGCCAGGTGCGGTGGCTCATGCCTATAATCCCAGCACTTCGGGAGGCCAAGGTGGGTGGATCACAAGATCAGGAGCTCAAGACCAGTCTGGCCAATCCGGTGAAACCTCGTCTCTATTAAAAACACAAAAATTAGCTGGGCGTGGTGATGGGCGCCTTTAGTCCCAGCTACTCAGGAGGCTGAGGCAGGAGAATCACTTGAACCCGGGAGGCGGAGCAGAGGTTGCAGTGAAGCCAAGATCGTGCCACTGCATTCCAGCCTGGGCAACAGAGCGAGACTTGGTCTCATAAAAAACAACAACGACAACAGAAAAAACCTACCCAAATAAATGTAAGTTGCCACTGCTGTCAGCATTTGATCATCCTTCTACCCACCTGTGTAACCCAAATTATGCTTTTACAAAGGGCTTCCCAATTCATTATCTCATTCGACCTTCAAATTGACTTAGGAACGAGGGAGGTCAGGCATCATTTGTTGTTTTTTTCCATAAAAGGAAACAGAGACTCAGAGAGCGGAAGTGAGTTGTTAGTTGTCAGTGGCCTCACAGCCTCCTGAGCAGGGCCCGAGATTATGAGCATTGAAGCAGGAATTCACTAACCTGCTGCTGGACTGAGACAGGGAGTCTGTTGGTTATCAAGATATCAGACATGGTTTCGTTTTTTCCTTTTTTGTAATGCAGCAGAGCTGCTTTTCAAAGAAAAATTGTGTGGAATTCAGCTATCTGTTCTATTTGCTATGGAGTGTGGGGCCAGTTGGTTCAGCTCTTCCCGGCATTGTGTTCCCTGATCCCTTGGTTTTCTAGCGTATTCCAAAGATCATGTCTGGAAAGCCACTCATGTTACCCAGCCTTTCATTTCACAGACAGGAAAACTAGATTACCGGACATTACACAATGAGTTAGTGGCAGGTCTTTGAATGCCCAGCGCTATATTCTTTGCACACCTTCATTCATTGAACAGATGTTTTATGCTTCAGATGAGGGTTTTTAGTATCTGAGACTAACATTGACTAATAGAACTTTTTGCAATGATTGAAATGGCCCTGGAGAATTTGAAATGGGATTAGTACTTTGAAGAACTGCCTTTTAAATTTAATTTAAAATTTAAAAGCCACATGTGCCTAGTTGCTACCCTGTTGGATAGTGTAGCTCTAAACCAGTGGTTATTTACTTTGGATGTACAATGGAATCACACAGAGAACTTCAAAAATACTGATTCCTGGGTTTAAATTGGTTTAGAGTGAGGCCTGGGCAATGGAATTTTTAAGGTTTCCCAGTTAATTCTAATGTGCAGCTGAGTCTCAGTGACAATTAATCTAAATTTTGAAACTCCCTGAGGGCAGAAACCATGTCAACTTTATATTCTGTTGACTCCTGTGAAAAGGAATTCAGTGAGGAGTTAGCTGTTGTCCAGAATCTCAGGGAACTTAATATCTCCTGAGGAGGCAGAAGACATAACGAGGGGTAAAGAACTGAGAAAGTGCCCTTATCAAATTTCACAAAAGTACAGTGTCATGCAAAGGAAAGGCAATGTTCACTTCTACCTGAGAGAGGAAAGAGCAGGGTGGTCTTCTTGCTGTAATGATTCTGTCAGAGGCATTCCAACCAGGGTGACTCTACCTTGAATGGGACTGGGTAACCTGAGTCTGAAACCTGCTGGGCTGCATCCCCAGGAATTTAGGCATCCTTAGTCCCAGGGTGAAACAGGAGATCGGGTAGGACTCATTTCACAAGATACAGTTCACAAAGGCCCTGCTGATGAAGGGATATGGAATAAAGAAGCTGGCCAAAACCCACCAAAACCAAGATGGCAATGAAAGCAAACTCTGGTCATCCTCACTGCTCATTATTTGCTTATTGTAATGCATTCCAATGGTAAAAGACATTCCCACCAGTGCCATGACAGTTTACAAATGGCATAGCAATGTCCCAAAGCTACCATATATGGTCTAAAAAGGGGTGGAACCCTCAGTTTTACGAACTCCCCACCCCTTTCCTAGAAAACCTTTGTCTAGCATAAAATGAAGAAATAACATATGCATACTCAGTCAAGTAGCCCATGCCACTGCTCTGCCTATGGAGTAGCCACTCTTTTATTTCTTTACTTTCTTAATAAACTTGCTTTCACTTTGCTCTGTGGACTTACTCTTAAACTTCTTCCTACAAGAAGCTAAGAACCCATGTGGCTTCCCGGGCTGAACCTCAATTCTGGGATTCACCCTGTGACACCTTTTCTGGCCACCAATGAAGGGGCAATGTAGACCTCCCATTGGGATGCCAAATTAAGACTCATGGGCACCATTTAGACCTGTATGGTGGGTGGGTGAGTCTCCCTTTGTCCAGATTCAACTCGCTACTTTTATTTCCCTTTGATTTGGTCACATCTGTCCTTTCCTATGTTCTTTATTTTGGACAGACGGGTAGGTGGCTTTGAGGCCTTTGGCTTGGTAGCCTGATGCGGTCTCCTATTTTCTGGGTATCCTGGACAGGCAGAAGCACACCTGGCTGGCCACGTCCTTTATAACCCATGTTGTTGCCCCTTCTGTCAGGCCTTTTTTACTTTAGTTTCCAGTGACTGACCATTTTACTTTTTTCTCTCAATGCCCAAATGCATGCTTATCCTTATTTCTTTGTCACATTTGTAGTCTTTGCTTTGGCTCCTTGGGCGATTGTTTAAGGAAGGACATTTGGCTGTATGAGGTCCTCTGTTGTGTTGACCCTGGGACACCAGAGTCAGTTGTTCTGTGGCCTCAATTGCGTTAGGTCTTGTGTCTTTGGGGTTCACTGTTGGCTGCCCCCCGATGCTCTGAGATTTTCAGCATTTGTTGCTGGGACCCTCACTGGCCAGTACTTGGGTACTCTGTTTTTTTCAGCATTTGATATTGTTGGCTGATTCCTAGCACCACCTGGGATACTCAGAGGAGTTTGGAATTGGCATTCCCTCTAGGATTGTGGGTTAGAGGTCCACCCAAGGTGAAACTTGGCCTTACCTTTTCTTGTTATGTCCTAAAGTTATCATTTTCTGTAACACCATTTTCTTTACTTATTGTCACTTTAACACTTTGCTACAGAAGGTGGGAATTTGCTGGGGAAGAGAATTGGGCTTTCGCTAGACTTAGAAAAACTTCTGTTTAGTGGTGATCCTTGTTAGACATGAGGACAATGGTGAATACTGAAGGACTCACTGCTATGGTGTCTTTTAAGCAATTGGGGCAAATTCAGATTAGCAGAGTTTAGCCATATGGACAAGTCCCAATTTTGTCAGAGAGATAACTTGGATCCACCTATCTTTTATAAAATAGTGAATTGTGTTACTATTTCGTGGCTAGAGTTCCAAGTAAAAGCTATTGGACTAAGTTTTGGTTCCCTATCTTAAAATAAGTTTCTTTTTAATTGGTTTTCTTTCAGTAAGATTGCAAGAAATATTGGCTATCAATTCTAAAATATGTTTCCTTTTAAGGCTTCTCAGATTTATATCTGTCCCTTTTCCTTGGAAAAGGTGTATCCTTTGCAAGCTCAAAAATGTCTGCTCTAAAGTCCTTCTGGGAAAAGCATTATGGTGCTTGCCTCATACTGTAGCTTAGTGAGTAAAAGTTTGCTCTTTAGTGATGGAGGCCTGCATTCAGTTTCTGTCTTAGAGAATGAGTTTTTTTCCGGTTTGACACTTATGGGACTTCTGCCATTTACTTAAACTTTACCACTCCATGGACAGCTTCTGATTTCCTGCCTCGAATTTTTTTTTTTTTTTCTGAGCTACCTTAGGGGTGATTCCAGATCTTGTAAAAACCGCTTGCCATCTATTTGGAGACATCTCATGGGTCCATGGTTAAGCCATAACCTTAGTTAAAGCTTATTGGTTTTACTTGGGAAAATACTTTTGCAGAAAAACAAACTAACAAAAAAAAGTAGCTTAAAAGCCAGAGGTGTTGGCTGTTTGTCCTGCCAAGAGTCTGGTATTAAGAGATCTAAAAGGATTTTTTTTTTTTTTTTAAAAAGAGCTCTATTGTTGAGAGTTAGCTTAATTAAACGTGGATAACTAATATATATATATATATATATGTAGTTAAATGGCTTTTATGTTTCTTTTTCTCTTCTTGAATCTTGTTTCTCTGAAATAAGAAAAGCTTTCTTCTTCTCAGATGACTGAATTGTTTTTCTCCCTTTTGTCTTCTTAACACTCTTGAGACCCATATGGAGAGGATGTAAGGTAATTTCTAATATTCTAGAAGTCCTTGGGAAAAACAGAGGAGGTGCCAGAGACCCCATTTTGGGAAAAACCTCTATTTTCCTTATGGAATCCCAGGAATTGAAAACAGATAGATCCTCCCAAAATCTAAGCCTCTGTTCTGTTTTGCATTCAGTTACCTGGTGTTTTTTACTTTTGCAGGTATCAGAAATTACTTTGGATTGTGAGAGCGCTTTGGTGTGTAATAACTATGTAGGGAATATGCTTTTAGTGATGGCTAATGGCAATTGGGGGGAAGCACTCTGCTGTTTGCACTTTTGGATCAGAGAAGCATGCTTTTGGTCATCTAGAAGGTATAAAAATGTCCCCACCTCCCAATGAGGGGTAAGACTCCTATGGGGGATGGGCTGATTCCCTTTTTGGGGATCCAGGATTGGGTAAAAAAAAAAAAAAAATGGAATTCTTGATTTTTTGGTGTTTCGCCTTCCAACTGTGCCTGCTTATTGGGCCCTAGAAATTGCATGCTTTCCTGTTCATGTTCCTGAAAGGATTCCACCTTGAAGCCAGTAATCCAAGTAAGAAAAACCTAAAAACTGACAAATGAAAAATTTTACAGCTACTAGATCTTCTTCTGTCTATTTGTATTTGTTGTGTGTGTTATTTATAGAAAAGAGATCTAACTGACTTAAAGAAAAATAAGCAGTTAAATCAAATACTTTATTGGAAAAAATGGAAATTTTAATACCTTTCAGTTCATATGACTTTAGTAATTTTGACGAAATAAAGACAGTTTTAAAGATTATTGGGGCTGGGCACGGTGGCTCACACCTGTAATCCCAACACTTTGAGATGCCAAGGCAGGCAGATCACTTGAGGTTGGGAGTTCAAGACCAGCCTGGCCAACATGGTGAAACCCCGCATCTATTAAAAATACAAAAAATTAGCTGGGTGTGGTTGTGTGCTCTTGTAATTCCAGCTACTTGGGAGGCTGAGGCAGGAGAATTGCTTGAACCCAGGAGGCGGAGGTTGCAGTGAGCTGAGATCATGCCACTGCACTTCAGCCTGGGCAACAGAGTGAGACTATGTTTAAAAAAAAAAAAAAAGTTTCTGGTAAAATAAAAATGTCTTCAAAATTTATACATTTATACATTTGGTCTAAATTAGGCAAGTCAGATACTATGTTTACTAAACTACATAAATGCTTAATTGTCTTTTGATAATTGCTCAACTTACCTGCTTTGGAGCAATTAGATTCTATGTAAGGCCTACTGATGGACATATGTTGTTAGCCACGTCCCCGGCTTTTGCTGGAAAGAGTCATACCTTATTTGCACTTCTATCTGGTGTTCTAGGCTCTGCATCTGGTACATAATTAACATAACTTACCAGGTTTTTCACCAAAAATAAAAGTTGCTAATAGTTAACATTGTAACATAAAATCGAAACTACTGAATGAAGAGTTTTCCATGCAAGTGTGTAAAGAAAGTAGAATGTGTTTTTGGTAAAGATTATAATAAGCCATGGGAAACTTTTTGTTTTTGCCACTTTAGAGGGTTAAAGAATTGTTTTAGGTGAGATAGGATAAAGCTGAAGGCTTGAGCAAGTTGTGGAAGGTTCATGAAAAATTAACCTTGTAAATAATTCTGTGTGTGAGCAAGTAGACTAAAATTAAAAGGATTTTATTCAATATTTCTATAAATTAAATATTGAAATAAAAGCACACTGATGCAAAATCTGGGCCCATGTGTCAGAATAATGAGGCTTTTTGGAACACTAATGTGCTCCTTAATAGAAAATAATAAAGCGTTATCAAAGGTTTGTGGAAATCTTACTTATGGTCAAACAAATTAAACTTGAATAAATGTGTTTATAATATTATATTTAAAATTAGCTTTAGTGTTAATGATGCACTAATGCAAAAGTGAAATTTGGCTTTCTCTCTTGAACAAGATTTTCATGTAATATTAAAAGATAATAAAAGACTTATGTTTGTCTTTTGAATAAACAATGGGAAAAGAAAGGAGAGAAAGGAGACAGATTGTTTGGAAAATTAAGTCTCCACTTTATCAATGAGGAAGTTATTACATTTTTGAAATTTTGAGTTATTGTTTTAGATAAATAAATGATTTATGGCAACCTGGAATTCTGTCTTAAATTATCAAATGTTTCACACCTTTGATATTTGACAAACTTGCCAAAATCAAATTGTAAATTGTTTTCTTATCCTATTAATCTTTTTAAATACTACGTCTCCTAAAGTCCAAAAATGACATATTTGGATTACTTGGTATATTAAAATCATATAGGAAACATTGTCAAACACAAAATAGTGTTTGGCTTTCTTTGGGTTTTATTTGTATAAATGTGTTATTGGTATGTGTTTCCAAATTATGTGAAACTCCTATAATTTTGACATGAATTAGTGAATGTGAACAATAATACCCATAACTGTTATGTTAAATTGCTGTGTACCACAGAGGTAACTGGATTTCCTTGTCAATTGCATCTTTGACTGTGGCTGCTGTAAGACTTTTTGTCCTCCATAGACAATGGTGTGTTGCTTTCATCCTCTTCAAAAGATGGTTTATAGTCAGATATAGGATTTTGATGAGTACTTTTAAATGCACGTCTCTGATAAGTTGGGAAAGTGTACCATTAAAATAGAGAGGAAACATACTTCCAAGGCACACTTGGAAAACTGTGTTCATAAATATTGAGCAAAACAGGAATTAATTGCATAGACTGAACTAATAAAAGGCTGAAGTAATCTTTTTATGAGTTTTTGCTTAAAACATTGCTGATCCTTTCTGTTTTTTATTTCAGAGTTGATAAAATGTTTTTCTTTTGAGTTATTTACAGCTTCTAGCAATTGAGAAAAGTATACTACTGTGAACAAAATTTGGAGCACATTTCTTTCTCTCTCCCCTATTTCTTCAGAATTTGGAAACTATGTGAGTATTCTTACCTTATGGTAATATAGTTATTTCCATAAGTGCAGTGAGAGTCTGTTTTTTTTTTTAAATTTTTTTGTAACCAGACAAAATTGAAGAAACTCTTTATTTTTCCAAGGCTTTAACTAGAATGATGTGCTTTCAGATTCAAACAGACTGCTTTAAGGAATTAAAGTTGACTTATAGAGCCAATAAAAGCCACTTGGGAAAATTGGCCTCGTACCTTCTCTATGGAGTCCCTGCACAGGGTTCCTAACCTGTGGAAAGTAAAGATTGTCACTTTCTGACAGGCCCAGAAGCCCCAAGTTATCTTGGGTTCTTGAGTGGAGAAGGAGTCACCAAACTCATTCAAGTACTTGCAGGCACAGATAAATTCATGACTGAGCTTAAGGCTTTAAAAAGTCTAATCTAAGATTCCTTACTGAACAAAGTTCCATCAAAGCCAACTTTAAAAATGGGCCTATATGGCAAATAATTATTCTTGCTGCACTTTATATAGAAAATCAGGCCAAGTATAGTAAGGCTAAAACTTATTTTGCAAACAAATCAGTTCTACCATGATTTGTTTTTAATGAAAATGGGGACCAGAGAGAAAAATTGTTTCAAAAACTATAGTACATCGGTAATTAGCTTCTGGTCTGGTCTATTGTTTTGGAGATTTTTTCTGCAATTTAGATTGACTGCTTATTTCTGTGAACCAACTAGTGATCTCTGGCTGCTGATCAGAAGAAACAAGAGGAATGGGTAACATACAGATCTAGTTGGGTATTCTAATTCTGGGCACATATTGGAATCAACTGACTACTCCATATTAACTTAGTTCTAACAACTGTCCAGTTCATGGAAAGCCTTCTTATTTAGTTTACTTGGGATAATTTTATTTTGCTTTACTGTTGTGGAAAATATTGCTGTCATCCTCTTTGTGTAGGAATACGGGGTATACTTACTCAACATTTTCTTATATTGAACACTTATTAATCTTTCAGATTTCCATTTTTCACAAGATTCAGTTATGAGTGGCCCTCACCATACTGACACTGACTGAGCTACTCTCTACCCTGAACCAAAGAGACCCTAATAGTTAGACGGGAGTATCGTTGCTTCTATTCAGCCTGAAGAAGTTATGAAAGATGGATCTTCATCCCTCTACAACCCCTAGGTTGCAAGCATTCCCTTGCAAAAAGGACGGAGGAAATATGTCAGAGGCATTCAAACCAGAGTGACTCCATCTTGAATAGGGGCTAGGTAAAATGAGAATGAGATATGGTAGGCTGCATTGCCAGGAGGTTAGGCATTCTTCACTACAGGATGAGATAGGAGGTCAGCAGGACTGATTTCACAAGATACAGATCACAAAGACCCTACTGATAAAGGGAGATGCAGTAAAGAAGCTGGCCAAAGTCCACCAAAACCAAGATGGCAATGAAAGAGACCTCTGATCGTCCTCATTGCTCATTAGTTGCTAATTATCATGCATTCCTCTGCTTATAGACACTCCCAGCAGTGCCACGACAGTTTACAAATGCCATGGGAACATCTGGAAGCTACCCTATATGGTCTATAAAGGGGAATAACCCTCAGTTCTGGGAACTCCTTAGCCCTTTCCTGGAAAACTTATGAATGGTACCCCCTTTGTTTAGCATATGATCAAGAAATAACCACTTGTATACTTAGTCAAGCAGCCCGTGCTGCTACTCTGTCTATGGAGTAGCCACTGTTTGATTCATTTACTTCTTAATAAGCTTACTTTCACTTTACTCTCTGGGATTTCTCTTGAATTCCTTCCTGTGTGAAGCCAAGAACCCATGTGACCTCCCAGGCTAAACCCCGTTTTTGGGTTTTGCCCTGTGAAAATTCTGGTAATGATTTATAAATAAAGAATTCTTTTTCTAGAAATGCATTTGGAGCAATAGATATTTCTGTCAGGCAAGTCAAAATTCACGTCTGTAATTCACAATAGGATTACCTGGAATTATGGAAAATCTAATTAAGCGAGCCATATTATCTGAGACCCACAAAAGACACTTAATGTTGTCTTTGAAAGTCCTGCCTGTCTAAGAAGTGTTCCACATGTGCTTCAGAAAATGCTCTGCATTTGTACTAAGCACTTGACTAGTTTGCTGTATCCCATTACTTTTCTTTTACCCTTAACTTAAAAAAAATCCAATTACTTTTGATAAATGACACTAATACACCTGAAAAGAAAGAAATAGGTTTCAAAGATTGGATTATTTGAAACAACAATGAGATCATTATGAGGCTATTGTTGATGTCCGCCTTCTTAAAATGAAGAGGGGTGGGAACACTCTGTGGTATATACAGATATACGAAAAAGCCATTTAAAAATGTGGCAGAGTTTAGTCTAATCTTAGTGTGATGGAGGGGTTTGGTGAGGTACATTAGAAAGAAGTTCTTCAGAACAGCCCACCCACACGCTGGTGAAAGTCAAGTTTCTGATCATTGGAAGCAGCTTGACTTTCTGCATGTTCCGTGGCATCCATCCACATACTCTGATTAAGCTGGATGGATACATGAGGACCCTGGTGGATTATGGGCACAGGATGGATTTCTCAGAATTCTAAAGGCTCTTGGCCGTGATGATTTAAGGCACTCTTCCCTGGCTTTAGCAATTATTTCAAAAGACCACATCAAGCCCTTGTCTGTTATTAAGGCCACCTTGGGACAATTCCTCCTCTCATTGTTTATACCTTACAAAACAGACTATGGAGAGTGGTTCTGTGCAGGACATTAGATTCCAGGGAGAATATGCAGATCGTTATTCTTAGTTCAGTTCTCCACTGCAAATCTTTAAAGAGCTCTCTCAGGTCATTACTTATGAGTGCTTTATTTTTCCCTCTTATAGAACCTGGGCTGGTTGTTTCCATAGAAATAGTTTAAAAGGGGGGACTGTTTTTAAATCAGGGAAGAGAGGGCAAGGTAGATGCTATAAAAATTATCTTTTCCCTCTTGATGCTTCCCCTGCCCTCTCTGCTTTTTCTCTATAAAATGAAGAGTTTAGGTTCTGGTTTTTTTTTTTCACTCTTTATTTTATTTTGAATAAGTTAGTTATCATCTCTGTATCTAGCTTTCCCATTGGTCTACTGAAGTAAAGGACTAATAGCTCAAAGTCTCTAGAGTGTCATTCAACTCTGAGATTCTAGAATTTAATAATGCGGCCAAATCTCCAAACTTGAAAAGAAAAGGTAGAATTGATATTACCTGCTCCTGCAGGAACATGGGTACCTAATTCTACTCTGAACTTTGCCCCTGTACATCTTTCCGCTGTTTCTGAAAGCTTAAAATGTTTTAGGCCAGGCGCAGTGGCTCACAGTTGTAATCCAAGCACTCTGGGAGGCAGAGGCGGGTGGATCACCTGAGGCTAAGAGTTCGAGACCAGCCTGACCAACGTGGAGAAACCCAGTCTCTCCATAATAATAATAATAATAATAATAATAAGTTAGCCAGGCATGGTGGCCTATGCCTGTAATCTCAGGAGGCTGAGGCAGAAGAATCACTTGAACCCAGGAGGTGGAGGTTGTGGTGAGCTGAGATCATGCCATTGTACTCCAGCCTGGCCAAAAAGAGCAAAACTCCGTCTCAAAAAAAAAAAAAAAATTTGTTTTAAACCAAATGCTCTTTATTCCTCAAACAGCCCCTTCTCCTGTTGAGGCCAGAAGCAGCACCACTGTCTTCTAACTCTCCCCTCACTGCTGCTTCGTTCTCTAACCTAATCTTTTCAGTTCCTGAAACCATCTACATCTGAATGATTTCAAGAATGGCCCCTTTTTCTCAACTCAAGCCTTATTTTTTCTGGTTCAGAACCCTATTACCTCTCACTGAACTATTGCAATGCTTCCAGAAAGTCTTCCTTGACTACACACCCTCCTCTCTCAAGAAACTTTAAGAATCCCCTATGCCTGTGCTGCCTAGATGGTGGCCACTAGCCCCACGTGGCCAGTAAGCTCTTGCAATGTGGCTAGTCCCAACAGAGAGGTCCTTTAAATATAAAATGTACATTCGGTTTTGAAGGCTTAGGACAAAAAAATATAAAATATCTTGAGAATGTATATATTGATTCCAGGTTAAAACGATACAATTTTGGGGCATACTGAGTTCAATAAAATACATTGTAAAAATTAAGTTCACTGATTTTTTGAACTTTTTAAAAATATGGCTTCTAGAAAATTTAAAATTACACATGTGACTGACATTATGTTTCTATTGAACAACACTGGTCTACTTTATCTCATCTCCTCACATACACCTATTATTACATTTAGCAATCTCTATTGTAATATTGGTTTCTTGTTTCTCCTTAATAGACAGTGGACTCCTAGAGCTCCTTCATGAGGCTTATTCTTTGTTGGATTAGTGCATGGTATCCAGGGGTTACAATATGTATTTACACATTCTTGTTGAGTAAACAAAACTCTTAACTCATCTTCTTAATTACCTGCTGCGGACCAGGCCATGTTTTGTGTTACAGCAGTGAGCAGCAAAGAAAAGGTCCCTGCCTTCATAGACTTTATATTTTGTGAATGATTACCATATGACAGGTACTGTACAAAGTACATGCATTGTCTCTTTTTCTCTTGGCACTCTCCCTTTGAGACTGGTCCTAGGGTTTTTCCTTTTTTTTTTTTTTTTTTTTTTGAGACACAGTCTTGCTCTGTCACCCAGGCTGAAGTGCAGTGGTGCGATCTTAGCTCACTGCAACCTCCGCCTCCCGGGTTCAAGCAATTCTCTTGCCTCAGCCTCCCAAGTAGCTGGGATTACAGGCGCACACCACCATGTCAGGCTAATTTTTGTATATTTTTTTAGTAGAGACTGGGTTTCACCATGTTGGCCAGTCTGGTCTCAAACTCCTGACCTTGTAATCTTCCCACCTCAGCCTTCCAAAGTGCTGGATTACAGGTGTGAGCCACTGCGCCCAGCTGGGTTTCTCCCATTTTTAACAGGGCAGTGTGGAGACTTGCAGAGGCTGATTTCCACCTCTAGTGTAGTGAGTTGTAACTCTTGAGCTCTAACCTTCCAACTCCTTCTGATTCCTGAGCCCATCCTCTTAACCGTTTTGTAAGAGCTGGCACTCCTTACCTCCATTTCTCCTGCACACCTCTGACAGCTCGGCTCCTGTCAACCCCCTGACTAGAAATTCTGAATGGATTCCCATTGTCCATCCAGTAAAGTCCTGATTCCTGATACCGGAATTTAAAGACCTGTCACAGTAGCAGGGCCTCTGCATTGTCTAGCCCCAGAAGGCACTATTCCCATGATGCTGTAGGTCACTGGGGCCTCAAGTTGTATACAGAGCAGCCCTGCCAGCTGGGAACTAGACCTTCAAAATGAGATGAAAACTTCCATTTAGGCAAAGTCACTTATTCTCAGCACAGACTCACCAGCCCCTGCAGATATGCATGGGAGACCATTTATAGGCTATTTCCAGCCTCCTATTTTATAGAAGGAGATACTTAGTTAACGCACAGGGAAAAGTATTTTTTCTAAGTTTGCACTATGGTTCAATGGCAGAACCTAAGCTAGATCACTAGAATCTTGACTTTTGGTCTAGAGTTACTTTTCTTGTCTCAGTCTTCTTAGAAATTCAGAGAAGAAGGCATTGTCTATATCTGAACAAGTGATTCATACAGCTACATTATTTTAGCCTTGACTAGAAGAATCACCAAACTTTTTTCCTCTTGATTATGGTAGTTTACTAGGTTTGCTGTTTTGATAACAAAAGAAATCACCCAAGTGAGTTTACATACAGGAAGCTTGTTGTCATTCAAGGGCATTGCAAGTGATCTTGCAGAAATTCAGGAACAGATCAGTAGGGTGGGCTCCATGAAGACAGCTGCTGAGGGAGTCCTTAATTGCCAAGATCTTCAGATGCCATGTGTTCTGCTATTTACATGACTCAGAGACAGAGATATCGTTTGTTTCTTTTTAATTTGTAACTGGTTTGCTCTAAGCCTTGATTTCATTGAAACATTGGTCATGAGATGTCACTTGGTAGCTACTCCATTTCTCAAGTGCCTTCCTTCCTATTTTAGTTCCCTCACTCATTGCAGAAGGTTCTTGTTTTCTTTCATTGAAGTTCCCAAAGAAATCTGATTCACCCACCTCATCGTTTTGAACTAGGCTGAAACAATCAATGGTTGGTTTATGATTTAGTTGTCATTGAACTGGGTGTTGTTTAATGAGCCATGGCCCAAAGTGGGAATGGAAGCTCCAGGCATTGGAAGTTGTGGATATGGGAGTTTACTTGCGAGAGGTTTGAGTAGGCAAACCTCTCGCAAGTAAATACAGGACCGATACTTTACAAATTTGTCTGCAGAAGTGTAGTCGTTGATTGCTTTGTGCTCTTGTACATAGTCCTGTCTGTACTGAAAACATCATACCATCATTCATTTTCTTAGACAACAGTCTCAGTATTGTTTGAGAACATTCTACATATTGGAGGTACATTGATGCCTGTGTATCCTCAGAGTTCAACCTAGGCCTAGAACCATTGAAAAGTTATTACCAAGTGAAGGAACAGACAAATAAAAAAAGCTTGATGCATATTTACTGCTTGGAGACAAAGAGAGGTTTACATATAGGCCTTTGATACCACAAATGACATTACATTATGTTAAGCATCTGTTTATCATCACCACTTTGCTCTAATCTTCCCTCATATATCTTAGCTCATACAAAAGAACAAATGAAAATAAAATCTATTTCTCTTTCCACACATTCATATAGAGTATTTATTCATAGTCAGAGATGACACTGCAGATAGCGTTATTTCCTGTTTGTGTTGATATATGTTATTCATCTTAATGATCAACATTTAAAAATATTACACCAATAAAAAGGCTGTCTTAAGGACCGAGTAGAGTACAAATAATAAGTTCTTCAATGCACGCATTGTACTTAATCATGTTATCATTTGAAGATGATTTGGTTACTTAAAGAGATAAATAATCACTGAATGACTATACAAGTTTTAGGTCTGGGGCCTTACAATGGATTCCTGTAGTATTTTGTGGCCATGAGACCCTAAGATAGAAAGTCTGATTGTATTTACTTAAAAAATAAGTGGAAGTCACATCTAACAAAGATTATTTTATATAGCAAAGAAAATTTTTGAAGCTGAGATGATCCTTGGAGTTGGTCATGCAATCTTCTTGTATTGAAGATTGGGAACCTGGACTTTCAGACATTGATAGCCAGTTAAAATAGTCCAATGTCAAGCCTGGCTTCTGCAGTCCTGTGAACTTGCATTAGAGTTACAACATTGTCAATGATTCAGGGTATACTTGGGTGGGTTACATAAGGACACTGAGCCTCACTTTCCTCCTAAAGTCTGAGTGACGTGTGTGTGTGTGTGTGTGTGTGTGTGTATACATATATATACACATGATATATATATACATATATACACATGATGTATATATACATATAACATATATATAATATATACACATGATAAAAAAAAAAAAAAAAAAAAAAAAAAATATACAATGATATATAAATATATATATCACACACATATATATGCAGCTGTGGTGAAAATGCAGAAAATAATGTGTACCAAGCCCTGAGCATACTGTCCAGCACTAGAAAAATCAAGCACCTGACCAAGGATAGTATCTACTTTTACGACAATTTAATTTAAATCATGAGTGATGGAACCAGGATTTGAACCTGACACATAGGTAGTGAATGATCTTTCCACTTTCAAAGCAGAACTTCTGTCATTCTCTATTTCTCCAGAAGCAGAGACTCAGATCTCCACTGAAGCAGTTTTAAAATTTCCACTCACCTTTGCAGAGCGCTGGGGTCTTTGATAAGGGGCCTTATTTGCTGCCTACTTTAACATTTGAATTTGGTATTAGAAATTGGAGCAGCATATACCATAACCTTTTTGCAGTCTCTGCTGTGTATTTTGCACCTGAGAAGAAGTGATTACCCCAAGCTTATGCCGTGCTCCAAGTCTAGAAATCAGGGGAGAAGAATTATTGAGAAGTGTGACTCGATAATTCTTGTAATACTTCTTCTCCCCTATTCTCTGTGATTTCCACAGACGTGGCATAATTCCTGTGATTTGATTTGAAATGAGAGACCAGCTCAGTGCTGAGTGATGAGATCTGAACGGGGAATAAAATATGCTTGAATTAATTTGCATAATAGAATTGGATTGGTTACAAAGCTGTGTTTGTTGAAAGGGTTACCAGAGTCCCTTAGCTCACCAACAAGGGGACTTTGCAGATACAGAATGGGGTTTTGAGCTCTGGTGTGGGCCTTGGTAATATTCTTAATGTAATAATAACCTGTCTCTAACTGTAAATTAGCTACCTGGAAATGAAGAAACAGGTCAGCCTGTCTGATCCTTCCAGCTCTGTGGGGAGGGGACAGCTGAAAAACCAAATCTGCTTGCTTTCTGCTAAGCGCTTTCGTCTTTCATTCTCCACCCAATAACAATTTCCAGCAGGAGTCCAAATATACTTAAACACCTGTATGTCATTTTCTTTTACGGAGACAAAAGCAGGCACAGCAAGAGAGTTTTATGCTCAAGGCACGGTAGCTTATGACGGGCTATCTGCTCTCAAGATAGAGGGGTGAGCCTTCCCTTTTGAGCTGGTGGCTTTGCACATCTATTTTCCTGTCATGTTATTACTGCTGTGACTTTCAACAACATTTATTTTTCCCTCCAAGCAATATGCTCCCATCATAAAATAAAGTCCTCCTATATGTTTTAGTAGAATCCCAATGCTTAGGCATCCTGGCATACTGCTAAAAAGTGTTTTAATGGATTGTTCAAGAACTACCTTGGGGGTCTTTATTAAAACCAATTAGAACATTGATATATTTCCCTAATTATTACCAACATCAAGGTCTCCTTAGGAGGGCAGCCTCCTATTAATTTTCACGGGAGATTCCTACTAAGTCCCTACCACTGAAATACATCAATCAGTTCTCTCAATTCTAGAAATATTTCATAAAACAAAACAAAACAAAAAACTAAAACAACTCTGAATACGCTTTTCTAACCTACACATTTAGAAATTCTGAAACAGGTATTTAAAATAAAAACAAAAGATCAAATTTTGTGTCATATGTTGTTTAAAGACCTGGTTATACTATGTTATTGATGGTTGTTGATGGACTGATGTAATTACGTCTTGTTCATCTTCACTTTGGTCATTAATATAAAATGCTTTTTCTTTCTTTTTGGTTTGGATAATTTTTTTTATTATAGTCTACTTCTCCATGCTACCAAAATTTAAATTATCATCATGTTAAGGCTATAGTGTCTATTTGTATTAGTGTGCCTAAATTTGACCTGCAGCCTTCTCTTAGGTAAAATTGTAGAGGGTAGGAATACAAGTCCTCCAACCAAACATTCAGAGTTCAATCCCAGGTCCTTCACTTGCTGGCTCTGTAACCTTGGACAAATTACTTAATTTTGATGTGCCTCAGACTACTTGCCTGTAAAATGGGAATAACAATAATGCTACGTTTTTGGGTTTTTGTGAAGACTTGATGACTCAACTCATGGAAAACATGTCCAAGAATGTTAGGTGGATACACCTGGCAAATTTTAACTATATTAGTATTTTCATTCTGTCCTGTCATTAGTATACACTGAGTTCCAATAGTAATTTATTTCCCACATTTAGCTGGCTTCTAGGTTACTGCTTTTTATCACAATGTCCATATAATTTCTTTATGAACTTCAAACTCAAACAAATGACAAGAATTGTGATTGTTCACTGGTTAAGAACATGGATTCTAGGGCCTGAAGCCATGGGTTTAAATCTCAGGTCTGCTATTTACTGGAAGCGTAAGTCTGCATAAGTTGTTTAATGTATCTGGGACTCAGTTTCCTCATCCTTTAAGAGAAGAATATTCATGGTTCCTATTCATAAGGTTGTTATAGAAATTAATAGATGAGTTACTATTTGTAAAGCTTTTAGAACAGTAGCTAAGGAAAAGAACTTGCTACATAAATTTTCATTCTGAAAGTGAATATTTTTTTTAAAAAATTTATGTCTTAAAATCAGTCTTATACATACCTAAGATTAACCATTAAAATAACTTTCTGTATCACATATAGTCATATAAGCATTTAAAATGGTGGACCATTGCTCTTAAAAGCAAATTGATTCAGTATTCTTTCCAAAAGAAGAAAAGAGATAATTTCACCTTTTTAACAGATTGAATGTTATTGTTTATTGATCATGTGGAAACTCTTAAATTCATTAGTATTAAGCTAGACATTTTTTATAAAAGAAAAAAGTTGTCATCTTGTTTCAACACTTCTAGTTGTAGAAATAATTGTGCTTTGCAGCAAAATGGCAGCCAGAAGAAAAAGGTGAAGAAATATCAACTTTAATTAAACCCTTTCTTTCTAATACACTTCACGGCTTATATGCAAGAATAATTTATCACTCTGTGAATGAGCATTTAATACTTGGCATGGTGCAAGATGGGCAGGGATCTTGCCTCACCATATGCTGTTTTCTTTTTCTTTCTTTCTTCTTCTTGAGTTTCCACAGAGACAATGTCAAGTTCGGAGTTGAAATGTGAAATTCAAATCATATATTAAAATTTTATTGACGGCCTGCTTTGTGTTCAGGTGTCAGACATATAAATGTGAATAAGATATAATCCCATCCATTCAGAAGTTTCCAGTCTAGTAAGGAGACACTGTATGAATCAGAAGAAATGCCCCTCACTAGTTCACTACAACTGTAATCGTGAATATGAAGCCACTTGAAGAAAATTTTACACAGGCTTCATTTTACAGAGTGAGACAGAGCCTCTGAGAGTAGAATCAATGAAGCTCCATGGCAAATTAGTGCAGATTCTCCACCAAATCTCGAGTTTCATGACTTCTGCCCAGAAATCTTTCTGTTGTTGCATACGGCCTCATTTTAGCATCTAACTCCTCTTCTGGGGCCTTCTTTGTGCTCTTTCCACACAGTCGGTTTGGCTTTCTAGAAACAGCATCTGATGTAGTATTAAAGTGCCTGAATGTAAGGATGAAGTTGTTAAATGGTGACACTGCCTTTTCCATTTTTCTCTCTCTCCCACGTAGCCTTTTACGTATCCCAAAGTGTCTGTTTACAACCAATATTAAGAGTTTCAAGTCCCCTATTCCTTGAATAAAGACTAACATAATACCATCCCAAAGTGTTAATGAGAAAAGTGACAGTCACCAGGCTTTAACTGCACATCTGTGGCCTCCCAGATACCACTTTGCCATATTACAAAGGAAACAGAAAGGCTTGGGATGGCAAAGTCAAAGTTCATCAAAATGGAATGGATCTGTGTCTACAAATTATAATTTCACCAATTCTTTTATTTTCTAAGTTGCTGAGGTCAGATGGCTATGGTATCCCAAGTAACTTATTTGTTCTCAATTCCCATCTTGGAGAAAGCACCTCATCACCCTCTTGGGGGCATCTCCATGTTCAAGGCATGGGTACCCTTAGAGTTCCACGTGGCTGGGGAGGCTTCACAATTATAGTGGAAGGCAAGGAGGAGCAAGTCACATCTTATATGGATGGCAGCAGGAAAAGAGAGAGAGCTTGTGCAGGGAAATTCCCCTTTATAAACCTGTCAGATCTCCTGAGACTTATTCACTATCATGAGAACAGCATGGCAAAGACCTGCAACCATGATTCAATTGCCTCCCACGAGGTCCCTCCCACAACACATGTTGAATTCAAGATGAGATTTGGGTGGGGACACAGCCAAACCATATCAGACCTTGACCCATTATTTTTCCTGTAAATATTTCAGTAACCATCAGTGGTTTCTTGAGATCTTCCGCTATGTTGTGACACTCTGGGAAAAGAAGAAGGAACCTATTGCATGTCCAGTTCCCAACTCTGTGTTCAGGCCTATATGGGTGCAACAATTCTTGTCATCCTTATTGTTCACATGAAAACATGGAGGTTCAGAGTGATTGATTGGCATGCCCAGAGTAACCCAGATTGTAAAATATGGAAGGGGTATTCTGATCCAGGTGCAGCTGACCTCCAAGTCTATGTACCTTCCACTATGCCAAGATTCATGCTGTTTCCTTCTTGCTCCCTTTTTCCCTGAACCATTTCACCCAAAGAAGACAGCAAAAAATTAGGTGATGACAGTGATTCCTACAATGCTCAGTAAGTTTTCCAGTTTCATTTAGACCCAGGTGCTGAAACAGAATGTTATCCTCAGTATCAATGTGTCATCCTCCTGCACAAGAACTCTCTCAGATTCCCTCACATGGGTGGTGAACTCATCTGATTCTGTCTCTGGAGTCTGGGTGGCACTCCAGAGAGAGAAGGTGATTTCTCCAGAAAACAAATGTGTGGTGCTAAGAGAGGAGAACAAGCAAGGGGAATATCTTAGAGAAGAATTAAGTTTTCAGCATGAGAAAGTCCAGTGAAGAAGTCCAGAACCCAAGACAGAAGTTAAGCACTGGCAATAAGAACCAGAGTGCTGGAGAGAGGACAGGAGTGGCTGTGGGTCAGAAACCTGTTGAGGAGTGTAGAGAGGTGAAAGGCGTTACTGGCTTATCCTCACTGGTGTTGAGTAGCTAAGTCATGGCTGGGAGCTGAGAACATGACCTTGGGCTGGTTGGTAGGATGTATTGTTTTGTTTTATTTTCCTCCTCCTAGTTAGTGAAAGCTTGTAAAATATCCTTTCTGAGACTTCCAGGCTAAGCAAGGTAGTATCTTTGGCTTCGTGGATGGATCTTTGCCAGACAAAAGCAAATCTTCCTCCTTGAATTGACACTATACCCTTAACTGATTTACCACAGAGACCTTGACCCATTATTTCTCCTGTAAATATTTCAGTAACCGTCAATGGTTTCTTAGGATCTTCCCCTACATCCCTTCTCTAACAGGATCCATTGCCGGCCCGCCTTCTTCATTGCTACCTCCAGGCATGCTGAACGTCTTGGTGCACACTGTGCTTTTGGATGTGATGCTCCTTCTGCATGGAATCCCACACTCTCCTTTCTTATTACAGCAACCTCACTAAAGGATTGAGTCCAGCCATCCATTCTCTCCCTGAACTGAACCCCAGTGTGGATTATATGTTCCTCATCCGGACTCCTTTAATTCCCTGTTTTCTTATTACAAAATCATATCTAAGCACAATTTTAATCAATTATAATAACAGATTAATATAGAGTGCTTACTGTGTACCAGGCATTGTGCTAAGAAACTTACACGCATTACTCAGTGAATCCCAATAGCTTTGTACTGGGTACACTCTTATCCCCACTTCATAAATGAGCAAGCTGAGCTCAAAGCAGTCAGTGAGCTTCGCCAAAGCCCGTAGCTCCCACGTGATAAAACTGATGCTCAGTCCTGAAGGCTTACTGAAAGGAATGGGAATGAAGTGGGGATTTGGCCTGCAGCTAATCCAACCTCTCTCTGCTTGCAGAAGCTGACTGGGGATGTGGGCAGCCCTGACGTGATGAGCTCAGCCAGCAGAGACATTCCATCCCAAGAGAGGTCTGCGTGACGCATCCGGGAGGCCACCCTCGGCAAGACCACCGCACGGTTGGTGGAAGGGGTGACAGCTGCATTCTCCTGTGCCTACCACGTAACCAAAAATGAAGGAGAACTACTGTTTACAAGCTGCCCTGGTGTGCCTGGGCATGCTGTGCCACAGCCAGGCCTTTGCCCCAGAGCGGCGGGGCCACCTGCGGCCCTCCTTCCATGGGCACCATGAGAAGGGCAAGGAGGGGCAGGTGCTACAGCGCTCCAAGCGTGGCTGGGTCTGGAACCAGTTCTTCGTGATAGAGGAGTACACCGGGCCTGACCCCGTGCTTGTGGGCAGGGTAAGGCTGCCTTCCCTCAATCCTGAGCTCTCCATCCCACCATTGGAATAGTCATCTGTGGCCAGAAAGAAACAAAAGGCCCACAGGCATCTAAGAGAGACAACACCAATGGCCTGAAGAGCCAGTAAAACCACCCAAATATTGTACATAATATGTTATTCCAGACTTTTTAAAAAATTAATGGACTTATGCATGTTAAGAATACTTCTTAGGTTTTTCCATTTAGTTTTATGGAGTTATATCATAAAACTCATTTATCATATTATTTAGATATGGGGTCTCTCTCTGTTGCCCAGACTGGCATGCACTAGTGTGATCATAGCTCACTGTAATCTCAAACTCCTGGGCTCAAGGGATCCTCCTGCTTTAGCCTCCTGAGTAGCTGGGACTACAGGCTCATGCCACCATGCCTGGCTAATTTGTATTTTATTTTATTTTTTGTAGAGAAAGGGTCTTGCTATGTTGCCCAGGTTGGCTTCAAACCCCTGACCTAAGTGATCATCTCTCATCAGCCTCCCAAAGTGTTGAGATTGCAGGCCTGAGCCACTACGCCAGGCTCAAACTTCATTTTGAATGGCTGCTTAACAGCCCATTAAATATACATAGCCATAATTTATTTAACCATATTCCAGCTGGAGGCATTTCCCTGACCACACCCTAATCCCAACTTGAATGCTCCTCCTCCGGACCCTTTATCATAGCTTTGCTTTTTGTATTCAATGTATCTACTTAGTAATCTGTCTACTTCACTAGATTTCAAGCTACTTTGTGTCAAGGGCAGTGTCATCCTTCTGTACTTATGTCCTGGTGCTAGACCCAGCTTTGAAGAGATGAATGAATATGTATCAGAAGGTTGGGTGTGGTTTTATCCCTGTTTCCACAGGCATGGTAAAACCCAGTGAGATGACTTCCCATTCCAGGCTCTGTGGTCTCTGTGTATCCCTTCCAGAAAAGTGCAAGTGTAGAAAGAGAGTCCAAAATACAAATTCCAGAGAGTTTGGAAAATTACCTACCCACTAGCATTTGAGTAAAATATACAGTTATCTTTCAGATGGTAGTGACATTAAAGCTACAAAAAGATATGTGCGGCCAGCGCAGTGGCTCACAGCTGTAATCCCAGCACTCTGGGAGGCTGAGGCAGGTGAATCACTGGATGTCCGGAGTTCGAGACCAGCCTGCCTAGTATGGTGAAACCCCGTCTCTACTAACAACACAAATATTAGCCAGGCATGATGGCGAGTGCCTGTACTCCCAACTACTCCAGAGGCTGAGGCAGGGGAATCGCTTGAACATGGGAGAGAGTGGTTGCAGTAAGCCAAGATGTGCCACTGTACTCCAGCCTGGGAGACAGAGTGAGACTCTGTCTCAAAAGATAAATAAATAAATAAATAATAAAAAAGATGATTATTAACAATGCCAGTTGATATTAACAATATTAATAGTATTATTTATTACTAATGCCATTTTCATATTTTTGTTAAAGTATTTTTATTATTTAAATTTAAATTATTATTATGAGACAAAGGCCTCCATCTTAAAAAAAAACACAAAAATAGATCATCAGATACATAAGAACTGAAATCCTATCATGTGGAGCAGCTGCCGTGCTAGGCAAAATGTAAACTAGATTAAGATAGCTCCTGACCTCAAAGAGGTCTAGTGGAAAAGAGACAGTTACCTAAGTAATTAAAAAAATAAAAATAAAAATAAGAAAAGAAAATGAATAGTAGAATAATGAGGACATTCAATGTAAATGATTATGAATTTACATGGTAATATTTGAGAGGGATGTCAAAGGAAGGTTTCAAGGACAACATGGGAATAACCTGTAACCTAAAAGATGAACAAGAATTATCCAGTGGAAGGGAAAAGGGAAAGAGAATAGGTTTGAGGGGTTTCTGAACCCTACTGATTTCTGCAGAGTTATCTTAATTGTTCTTTTACATGAGAAGAGCACTTCATGTTCACATAATTGACATACTTGCAGGAGATTCATGTTAGAATCTCAATGACATTGTGTAAGTTTGGAAAAATTTCTTCTTGAAGAGATGTACCAAAGGAATTTCATTCATTTATATCCCAAATGGAAATATGTGGAAGTCAACATGAGAAATGGAAATGGAAATAATTGGCATATGGAATTCCCTAAGTAGAGGAGATGGGCTGTGTGCCTAGAGAGGAAAAAGAGATTTCAGCCATGGCAAGAGATGTGGAGCTTGAATGATGTGAAGGGCTGTGCATGAATCATTCTGAGATATGAATAGAACCTTCTGCTTTGGGGACTTTCTCAATGGGAAGCAGTGTGTGTGTTCAGGTTGGGGGTTGCAGAAGAAACAGGATCTGGAGAGTCATTTCAGCATCTCTGTGGAGTAAGCAATTGTCATGCCTCCTAGAAGAAAATATAGAAAAAAAAAAGAGGGGAAAGGAAAACTAGTATTATTCATGGTGTGTGACCTTCAAAAGCTAGGCACATGAGAATGAATCTGATGTCAGGTTGGATAGGGGAAAAATAAATAAAGTGGTTGGTCCTGTGAATCTTTCTTTTGAAATGTGCTGAGACAGTTCCCTAAAAATAGGAGGGATCGAATAGATGGTTTATTTCCTAACAACCTTTCATTTGATGACATTCAAGGTTGAGTGCTTAAGATGCCCTGAAAAAGTGAAATTTGGTAAACCAAAATTGTGGAAATACAGCCTGTGTCATGCTGTGCTATGCAGAGAGGGAAGCCATTCGTCTTTGGAGTTAGGAATTGGTGGTGTATGCCTCAGCAACTGGATCCCTTGATAGCACTGAACGGTTTCTGAAACTGTTTTTTTTGGTTGTTGTTGTTGTTTTATGTGTGTGTGTGTGGGGTGTGTGTGTGTGTATGTGTGTGTGTGTGGAGCCTAGTAAGTATCCATGTCAGTTGTATAAATCATCTTTGTTAGACACAAAAAAGGGAAGTTATATCCAACTTTCCAACCAGAAAACAAAGTAGAAAAATAATAGGAAATGTTTTGTTAAATTTTTAGATATTTGGCTGATCATGAAATAGATCCATTTAATTTTCAAGAAACTTGCCAAATTCATATGTAATATATGAAGGCCTCTAGAAAGATTCAATGTCTGGGCATTCCCATTAAAGTCAGCATTTTATTTATACTTTCTTCTTCCTCATTCGTATGTCTTTGCCGTTAACTTCTGCCAGGTCTGCAGCAGGGTAAATAGAAGAACAAAGGTAAGCCTCCCTTAAGATGGGGGTGGGGGCAGAAATTTTGCCTTCATTAAGGAAACTTGACTGAATGAAGATTGGGGCAATTCTGTTCATCTGTCATAGGCCATCAAACAGCTTTGTATTTTACTGTCAAATGGACTTACTCATCAGAAATGTGTTAGCCATAATTTCACAACAACACATTGTTATGAATAACAAATTCTGAAGAAAAGTCTGTTTATTTTTTCCTCCTAGAAACAAAGAGGACTAAAAACAAAATGGTCTTTGTAATTTGTACCTACAGGTAACCCCCTGAGCTGAAATAATTGGGGTTTCACTGAAGCACTGCAAATCAATTAGATATCTTTGGGGAAATTGAAACAATACAAAATTTTTTAAAATCAATGTATTCAACCTTGCTTTATAAGCAATGTCTCTAGGCCTTAGTCTCATAATAATAATCATGAGGTAAGGTCTCTAGGCCTTAGTCTCATAATAATAATTTAAATCGAAATAATAAAATACCAATTTTAACAAAAATATGAAATGGCATAGTAACAAATAATACTACTAATATTGTTAATATTAAGTGGCATTGATAATAATCATAGTTTTTATTATTTTATTTAATTAATTAATTTATTTATTTATTTTTGAGGCAAAGTCTCACTGTCTGCCAGGCTGGAGTACAGTGGTAAGATCTCAGCTCGCTGCAACCTCCGCCTCCTGGATTCAAGCGATTCTTCTGCCTCAGCCTCCCAAGTAGCTGGGATTACAGGTGCATGCTATCATGCCTGGTTAATTTTTGTATTTCTTCTAGAGAGGTTTCAGCATGTTGGCCAGGCTGGTCTCGAAGCCCCGACCTCAAGTAATCCGCCTGCCTCAGCATCCCAAAGTGCTGAGATTACAGGGATGAGCCAATGTGCCTGGCCTCTTTTTATTATTTTAAATGTCATTTGAATAAAGCTCTCTAGTTTACAATGGGTTTTCTTATTTAGTAGGTAGAACCAAGGTCTTTTTCTCTACTTGACTGCTCTTGAAGCCCACTAGAACAGTAAAAATAATGCTTACTTTTTCCCACAAAGGGCAGAATGAGGACCAAGGAACTCGGATTAAAATGACAGCTGCAGAAATTGAGATTGAACAACAAGGCGGGATGAGGAGTTTTTTGCTACAGGAAAACCAGATGTGATTTTTGGGAGACTTTCGTGTTTGAAAACACAGAGCAGAGTGAGGGCAGAACAGAAGATGATTGGAAGTTAGGAGACCTAGTTGATTTCTTGGACCCGACAAGTGTGAATTTAGGCAAATATCATTTTATCTCTAAGCTCTGTTAAAGAAGAAAAACTTGGGGATGTTTAAGATTCTTTCTGACACCTAAGAAATTATATACATATCAACCCATGCCACTAGTCCCACCTACCTTTAGCATTAGAATGGACACTTCTTCCAGGCAGGCCACATCCCCAGATCCTCATACCCTGTGTACCGCAAAGCAGGTCTTCTGGAAAGGTCTGATCAGTTGAATTGTTTGTAGTAACAAAAGCCAGGAAACAAGCTTAAGTGTTCTTTAGAAAGGACTGCTAAAAACAAACAAACAAAAACATTGGCCAGGCATGGTGGCTCATGTCTGTAATCCCAGCACTTTGAGAGGCCAAAGCAGGCGGATCACTTGAGGTCGGGGGTTCGAGACCAGCTGGGAAACATGGTAAAACCCTGTCTCTACTAAAAATGCAAAAATGAGCTGGGTATGGTAGCATGTGCCTGTAATCCCAACTACTTGGGAGGCTGATTTAGGAGAAATCGCTTGAACATGGGAGGCAGAGGCTGCAGAGAGCCGAGATCATGCGATTGCACTCCAGCCTGGGCAATAGAGTGAGACTCCATCTCAAAAAAAAAAAAAAAAAAAACCAAAACAAAAATTTTTTAAAAGGATAATAACCTCGATACCGTGGATGAGGAAGATCTATAGTTATAAATGTGGAATGGTCACCTGAATTTATTGTTAGAGGAAAAGGATGAGGTGAAGAATGATGTGTGTACTCTGGAAATTTATTGTATAACAATAAACTAGGGCACATATGTATCTGTGTGGATTTCCTTGCATATGCATAGAATAGAATATCTCTTATAGGATTCACAAGAAACTGGTTACAGTGATAGTCTCTGAGCAGAGGAGAAAATGAAGGAATGGGAGTCAGAGCTGAGAGGAAGACTTATTGCATGAATGTTTGCTTATATGTTTTTAAAAATAAACATACATTTATTTCAAACTATTGACAGATACGTTTAGGTTTTTATATTTTGCATATGTGCATACATATGGAGAGAGGTGAAGGGAGAGCATGAATCTTAGAATTAAAAATATATATATTTGAACTTTGGCTTCACTGTTCTGCAGTGTGACCTTGGCCAAGGCTATGATATTCTCTAAGATTGCCTTTCTCCTGTTGTGAAATGGGGATGAGAACATCTCCCTTTCATGACGTGTGTGTGTGCAGCATATTGTTGCAATCACTTGTAAGTGACTTTCCCCACTGCATTCTTCATGGAATTAAAAATCTCAATTTCTCATTTTTCCAGCTTCATTCGGATATTGACTCTGGTGATGGGAACATTAAATACATTCTCTCAGGTGAAGGAGCTGGAACCATTTTTGTGATTGATGACAAATCAGGGAACATTCATGCCACCAAGACGTTGGATCGAGAAGAGAGAGCCCAGTACACGTTGATGGCTCAGGCGGTGGACAGAGACACCAACCGGCCACTGGAGCCACCGTCGGAATTCATTGTCAAGGTCCAGGACATTAATGACAACCCTCCGGAGTTCCTGCACGAGACCTATCATGCCAACGTGCCTGAGAGGTCCAATGTGGGTGCGTACGGTGTGGGAGGCCTGCTCTGCTTCCAGGCCTGGTGTCTCTGTGGTGGGTGGGCTGAAGCCCGTTCTCCCAAATCAGGAAGTAGAGCTGCTTCTTTATCTTTTATGACAAAATAACAAAATGTAAAATGGGAATAACGATTTCTAGTCTTGTAGGAATAGAGATAATATACATCCAGTCCCTAGTGCGTATTGATGTCTAATAGGTAATGACAATGGTAATATTTGTTGCATGTAGACACTGTGCTAATTAATGACTTACATGCACTATTTTATTTAGCTTTTGCAATGATTAATCTTTACAATGAGGTAATTCCAACTCACCATATTTCACAGATAGGAAACCCATGCCAAAAACAAGTTAACTAATTTCTGTAGAGACATTTGAGCTATTAAATGGATCTAAAATGCACATTTAACCACAGCACTATGTCACCATGTTCAGAAGTAGGTATATCTTTTCAACATGCTTGAAGACACATCAAGTTGCTAAAGGATAATTTTTTGAAGGATTTCTTCAAAGAATTAGCCACCTTCTGGCAATAGCTTTCTTTATAACATGCACATAATGAAACATTTACATAATGTTTCTTTTGAGAAGCCTTCCTCATATTAAGAAAGGTTTGTCTTTCAAACACAGAGTAGAACTGTTCTAATGAGGGAGTGAGTCTGCTTAAAAGAGTTTTAGAGCTCCAATGAATTCAGGATCATTTTACAGATGAGAAAATCCAGCAACAAGTATAGGAATCAACCTACTTAAGAAAGATAGGTTTGACTCTAGAACGCTAAGATCCTTCCACTGTGCATACAGAGCTTTTTATGCCAGAAAATGATCTATTCCTTCTCCACCAGGAAAAGTCAAGTACTTATCAAAAGCCAGCCTGAGCCATTTCCCACCTTCGTCCCTTCCATTTTCCCTGCCCAGTCCTTCAGCCTCTTGATGTTTAGCCTGTGTATTATAATGAGAAACAACAAATATCAAATAAATCCATATAGAGGAAACAGCAGTGTCAGCAACTGAGTGTCAGGGGTGAGGATGGGGTGAAAAGGCAAGTCATCAAAATATATAATCCAGGGAAATTTTCATTATTCTCACCTTTGCGGGCTCATTAATGTTTAGGGATAAAATTCAGGCTTTTTTTTTTTTTTAGTTTCAATTTTTATTTTAGATTCAGGGGGTACATGTGCAGGTTTGTTTATTTATTTATTTATTTATTTATTTATTTATTTATTTTGAGACGGAGTCTCCCTCTGTTACTTAGGCTGGAGTGCCGTAATGCCATCTCGGCTCACTACAACCTCTGTCTCCTGGGTTCAAGCAATTCTCCTGCCTGAGCCTTCCGAGTAGCTGGGATTACAGAAGCACGCCACCATGCCCGGCTAATTTCTTTGTATTTTTAGTACAGACAGGGTTTCACCATGTTGTTCAGGCTGGTCTTGAACTCCTGACCTCAAGTGATCCGCCCGCCTTAGGCTCCCAAAGTGCTGAGATTACAGATGTGAGCCACCGTGCCCGGCCCATGTGCAGGTTTATTGAGTGAATATACATGAATATACTGTGTAACACTGAGGTTTGTGGTATGAATGACCCCATCACTCAGGTAGTGAACAGAGTACCCAATAGATTTCAGCACTTGTCCTCTGGCTCCACTGTAGTAATCCTGTTTATTATTCCCACTGGGTAAGCATTGGGTTCATTTATACCTCCAGTTATAAATGAAAGCATGTGGTATTTGGTTTTCTGTTCCTGTGTCAATTTGCTCAGGATAACGGCCTCCAGCTGCATCCGTGTTGATGCAAAGGCATGATATTATTCATGCCACCATGCATAGTATTCCATGGTATATATATATACCACATATTCTTTATCCAATCCACTGTTGATGGGCACCTTGGTTGACTCCATGTCTGCGCTATTGTGAATAGTGCTGTAATAAATATACAAGTGCAGGTGTTTTTCTTGTAGAACAATTTATTTTCCTTTGGGTCTATAAAAAGTAATGGGATTGCTGGGTTGAATTGTAATGCTTTTTTTTTTTTTTTTTTTTTTTCTGAGACAGAGTCTCGCTCTGTTGCCCAGGCTGCAGTGCAGTGGCACGATCTCAGCTCACTGCAATCTCTGCCTCCTGGGTTCAAGCGATTCTCCTGCCTCAGCCTCCTGAGTAGCTGGGATTACAGGCGCCTACCACCACACTGGCTAATTTTTTTGTATTTTTAGTACACACAGGGTTTTGCCATGTTGGCCAGGCTGATGTGGAACTCCAGACCTCAGGTGATCCGCTCACCTCGTCCTCCCAAAGTGCTAGGATTACAGGCATAAGCCACCGCTCCCAGCCTTGAATTGTAATTCTGTTTTATTTGAGACTTCTCCAAATTGCCTTTCAGAGTGAACTAATGTACATTCCAACCAGCAGTGTATATGTGTTCCCTTTTCTCCACATCCTCACCATCATGTTATTTTTTGACTTTTTAATCATAGCTATTCTAACTAGTGTGAGATGGTATCTCATTATGGGTTTCATTTACATTTCTCTGATGTTTAGTGATGACCAATTTTTTTATGTTTGTTAGCCATTTGCATATCTTGTTTTGGTAAGTGTCCATCCATGTCTTTTGCCCACTTTTTAATGACATTTTTTTTACTTGTTAAATTGTTTAAATTCCTTGTAGATTCTGGATACTAGACCTTTGTTGGATGTGTAGTTTGTGAATATTTTCTCCCATTCTGTAGGTTGTCTCTTTACTCTGTTTATAGTTTCCCTTTGTTGTGCAGAAGCTCTTTAGTATAATTAGGTCCTGCTTGTCAATTTTTATTTTTGTTGCAATTTCTTTTGAGGACCTAGTCATAAATTATCTCCCAAGGCCAATGTCCAGAATGGTGTTTCCTGGATTTTTTTCCCTAGGGCATTTATAGTTTGAGGTCTTACATTTAAATCTTTAATTCATCTTGAGATAATTTTTGTATATGGGGAAAGGTAGGGGTTCAGTTTCACTCTTCTGCATAAGGCTAGCCAGCTATCCCAGCATTATTTATTGATTAAGGAACACTTTCCTCATTGCTTAATTTTGTCAACTTTGTTGATGATCAGATGGCTGTAAGTGTGTGGCTTTATTTCTGGGTTCTCTATTCTGTTCCACTAGTCTATGTGTCTGTTCTTGCACCAGCAACATGCTATTTTGGTTACTGTAGCCTTGTAGTATAGCTTGAAGTTAGGTAAGGTGACTCCTCCAACTTTTTTCTTTTTCCTTAGGATTGCTTTGACTATTCGAGCTCTTTTTTGGTTCCATATGAGTCTTAGAACAGTTTTTTTTTTTTTTCTAATTCTTTGAAAAACGATGTTGGTAGTTTGATAGAAATAGCATTGAATCAGTAGATTGCTTTGGGCAGTGTAGCCATTTTAATGATATCAAACGGGAAAACATTCTCTGCTCATGGGTTGAAAGAATCAATATCATTGAAAGGATCAATATTCCATTTGTCTGTGTTATCTATGATTTCTTTCAGCAGTGTTTCGAAATTCTCCTTGTACAGATCATTTACCTCCTTGGTTAGATGTATTCCTAGGTATTTTATTGTTTTGTGGCCATTGTGAATTGCACTGTATTCTTGATTTGGTCCTTAGCTTGAGTGTTATTGATGTATAGAAATGCCGTTGATTTTTTTACCTTGATTTTGTATTCTGAAGCTTTACTGAAGTTGTTGATCAGTTCTAGGAGCCTTTTGGCAGAGTCTTTAGAGTTTTCTAGGTATAGAATCATATCATTAGTGAAGAGAAATAATTTGACTTCTTCTTTTTCGTATTTCGATGTCTTTTATTTCTTGCTCTTGCCTCGTTGCTCTGATTAGGACTTCCAGTACTATGTTGAATAGGACTGGTGAGAGTGGGCATCCTTGTCTGATTCCTGCTCTGAAGGAGAATGCTTCCAGCTTTTGCTCATTCAGTGTGATGCTGGATGTGGCTTTGTCATGGATTGCTCTTATTATTTTGAGAACTCAGACATTGTATTATGGCATATGACAGTATAGTCTCTGTTGTCAGACAGTACTGTGAATCATGGCTGTACTCCTAATCAGCCATGTGAACCCAGGCAACCTATTATACCTTTCTAAGTTTTTATTTCGCCATCTATAAAATGAGGATAATATAAACTATGTTGAAGGCTAAATGAAATAGATGTGAAATACAAAACCATTGTAAAGGATGTAGCAGAGTTCTAGAAGGAAATTAAGCATTTAAAATTAATAATGTCCCTAGCCACACCATGATGGTATTTTCCTTTATAAATCTATCCTGCCTAGAATAGTGACTGAGAAATGGGAAGAGCTCCAAAGATATTGTTTCTATGAAATAATGAATTATAGAAGAGTAACTAGAAAAAAGTGAGATGTATACCACACGAAACTCACTGACAACCCTATACATTCAAGGTAGTGAAAGGCTGTGTAAACTGGCTCCCTTGCCTCCCACATAGAACCTTGCCCCTCTGCTGAAAATGTTACAGAAATAACTTGAGTTTTGTGGTGTGCTGGATTGGGTGAAACTTTGGCAATTACCAACTTTGTGAAATAAATTACAAAGCTTCATATATCTCAAGTTCAATTTCTCACTAATACAGTAGATGTAAAAAATGCCCAGCAGAGGAATGCTGGCAAAATACATGGAATGTGCCCCCAGATCATGCTGGCACAGAGAAATTCGATAATTACTGGTTTTCTTCTTCCAGCTCCTCTCTCCGTACTCTGAAGCCCAGCACACCATGCCCCAGATACTTGCTATTTGTGACCAGCCAGGAACAAAGGTTGTTTTTAGGAAAAGCAAAACCCCATCTTTCTTCAATTTCCTGGTTTCCCTTCATTCTGACCCATGAATGCTTCCCTTACCTCTCACCAGATGTCTACTGGTGATTTCTGTTATATGGCTACCAGACCAGCTACAGGTGGGAAGATGCAATTTTCATGCCAGTAGGGAACAGCATTCTGCTCAATATTTATGGCCATAAATTAATTAAATTGTAGAATTAGCAGCAATTTTATTACATGCAAAGCAACAATAAAATGATGTATTTATTGTTCTGCTACAGATGGAAGACTGCACTCTGTCCTTTCATGAAAGCAATTTATCGTTAATTATCATTTATTGTACTCTTTGGGAAGATTTTAATGTAATTATTTGATATACTGAACATTTCAAGTGCATGAGTTGTAAGATATTTTTGCAATAATATTTGTAATATTATTTTAATCACCAACCAATGCAGTATGTACTATAAATACAGAAAGTTCATTTTTAAACTGTGGGCATTTTTATAGAGAAGGAAGGAAGGAAGGAAGGAAGGAAGGAAGGAAGGAAGGAAGGAAGGAAGAAAGGAAGGTTGGTTGGCTGGTTGTTTTGCATCTCAACTCCAGGAAAATGAGAGAATGTTGAATAATTGTGGTGCCCTCTTCAGGGTTAATTTTAGAATAAAACTTTGTAAACAAGAACATAATTTGAAAAGCTGAGGAGATGTTGCTAATTAATTTATTTCACTTTTAAGGAACATCAGTAATCCAGGTGACAGCTTCAGATGCAGATGACCCCACTTATGGAAATAGCGCCAAGTTAGTGTACAGTATCCTCGAAGGACAACCCTATTTTTCGGTGGAAGCACAGACAGGTACTGTGGAATGTCACTGTGATTTGTGACACATGGTGAATAAGAAGTCCCAGGCCTGATCAGAACTTATTTAATTCTCTGTTTTCTCAAATATGAAAAAGGAATAAAGAGGGCTACCCTATAAGGTTAGTGTGAGGATTAGATACTTGGCCTGTGCCTAGCACATCGTTAGCACACCATGAAACATTTATTATTGTTTTTCCCATATTTCACGATGACACAATAACAAGTATAATCTAAAAACTCAACTTTAATGTCAGAAGTAAGAGAGCAATAAGGACTAAGCCTTCCACAGTGCTCTCTATATTCTTCATATAACTGTTGCCATATCTACAGAGAGAAAAAGCTTCCAAAGGTCTCCTAAAGATTTAAGTGAGCATGGCACTCATGTGCCAATATCTAGCAATCATGTAGAATTCAGTTATTAATTTATCATTGTTTTCAGTGACAGGTGATAATAGACAGTATGTGCTTGTATGAGCATTGTATATATTTTAACTGATTTGGTTCACTCTTTTAAAAATTAATATTTACACTTTAATGTGTTGCATGAAATATGCACCTCCTACTTTAAACTTAATATGCACCATCAAAACATTTCCATGAATTGTATGCAGCAATAGACTTACAGAAGATTGTGCTGGAAGTCAAAAAGTATGAGTTTAGTCATGGATATTCATGCAATGACCACTCAAATATTTCAGTCTTTAGGGTGTTTATATCTGAGAAGAATAAGGTTATTACTTGAATGTACAACAAAACATAAATACAAATGCTGTATAGTAATTGTTAAGATTTGCTTGAAAAGACATAATGATGCTTCAGTATGGCTGCCTTTGGTTGTAACTACCATGTTGAAATGATTCTTGCTGAGGGCATGGGCTTTTTATTCAGCATTGCTTCCTCAGTGCTCAGAACTTTCTTGTTGTCATAATGTTATAAATGAATATCTGTGATGTTGCCTGCTCACCTGTCCAGGTATCATCAGAACAGCCCTACCCAACATGGACAGGGAGGCCAAGGAGGAGTACCACGTGGTGATCCAGGCCAAGGACATGGGTGGACATATGGGCGGACTCTCAGGGACAACCAAAGTGACGATCACACTGACCGATGTCAATGACAACCCACCAAAGTTTCCGCAGAGTAAGTAGGTGGGCTTGGCTTTCACTTTTCCATGGTGCCACAGCCAGCTCTCTGCCTCCTCTAACCTATTCCTGCTTTACTCAGGTATCAAAAAGAAAATCTAGAAAACTAGGGGCAATTCCTATCATTCTTACAAAAACAAAACACAAAAACAAGACAACAACAACAACAACGTCGGAGAGTAGAGATAGTAGGAGAATGAAAAGATGTAAAAAGTTCTACAACCCTGGAAACAAAATATTGTTTTTGCTAAGTATTTTGCTTGGTAGTAGTAATGCAATCTAGTAATTAATTAACCCTTTTCTGCCTCAGTGTCCTCATTTCTAACCTGGATATAATAGTCCCTGAGTGTTTTATCAATTACTATGTAACAAATTGCTGGAAAACTTAGTGGTTTAAAACAATAATAATAATAATAATAATAATAATTTGTTTTTATCATGTGTCTGGAATTTGGGCAAGGCTTGGAGGAGACAGCATGCCTCTGTTCTGCACAGCAACAGCTGGTGACGGCTCCACTGGGGTTGGAGGATCCACTTCCAAACCAGCTTATTTGCGTGGCTGGCAAGTTTGTGTTGATTGCTCCTTCCTTTCTGTGTGGGCTGGTTTTGGAAAGTGTGATCCCCAAGGGTACCAGGCAAAAATTGTGTTGCCTTTTGTTAACTAGCTTCAGAAGTCACAACACATTGTTTCCACTGGAGTCATAAGGCTCATAAATCTAAGTGGAGTTCATGTAGACCCCACCTTTCAGTGGAAGACCTGTCAAAGTCATGTTGAAGGAAAAGCAAGTGGGATGGGAGATATTGTTTTGACCATGTTTTGGAAAATGCAATCTTCCACAGTACCTAATTAATAGGATTACTGTTTGGACTAAAGGAGCTAGTGTAAAATCTTATAATGACAACTGTCTATAAGTTGTCAACAAATTCTAGCCATTGTTATCTGGGGGAATTATGGCTGTTCTACAAAATTTATAAAATTGCAGAGGGAATTAAATGAAAAACAATGATTTTGAAAGGTTATTATTAATAATTGTAATTATAGCAACTACCATCATTTAATGAATAGTCACTACTGTTGTAAATCTCTGCAACAGCCTACATTTTACAGATAAAACTGGCTTCCATAAAAAGTGCATAAGTTGCCCTAGAAATGTGGAAAGTCAGAGTTTGAATACAAGTCTGTCTATGTACGTACAGATGTGTATGAATGGACAGTATGACTGCGGTGCTGCTGGTGCTGCTAATGCATGGGGGGGTTCATCATGAAAGTGTCTTTTTCAGTTAGAGCCTGTGAGCTTACTATCAGAGAAATGGAACATTTTGCAAACGAGGTAACAAGGAAGGCAACTAAATGTGGCCCCAGGAAGGCACTGTGGTTACTCAAAGGAATTAAAAAACAAGAATCTACACAAGACTTTTTTGCCTGGCCGGGCACAAGTTCAGCATCCTCGATAAGCCTGAGGCTCATATAACATTCTAAGAGCTGCATGCTCCATTATCCACACTATACGATTGTCTGGTGTGTTAGAAAAGAAAGGTCAAGCAGAATTATTAGCAGGCAGCCTTTACTGCCCTTGGTCATAGACAATCATATAGTAAAGTTACATTGCTACTGTACTGGTTGTACTGGTTTCGCTGTCATGAACTTGAATGAGATTTGGACAAAATCCACATAGGACATTTTTTTTTAAACCTTCGTGTTAATTGGTAATTATCTACAAGGGACTCCCACTTCCCACGCATCCTTTAATATAGAGGGCATGGTGAGATTAAATAGATTATGAATCCAAAAGAAAGTTGCAAAGCAAAATACTATTGATAAATATAGACAAAGTATTAGAACTGATGAAATCTCTGTAAGGGGAAATTAAAACATAATGAGCTGAAGTAACTTGCCCAAGATCACTTTGCTTGGAAATGATAGAGGCAAGATTTTCAATCCTGGCTTCCCTATATTGTGTGTTGCACAGAGTATTAAATGTGAAAAGCAAATAAGATAATGTTTAATCTCAGCTACTTACTGAAAACCTTCCAGTGATTACCCCAAGTTTAAACAAAACCTGAAGTCTTTTCCATCCCCCACAATGGTCTATTTTATGCAATTTGGCCTCCACTTCCCTACAGCCCTTCTCTCTCACCAGAAGGCTATAGTCACTCTCCTCCTCTTGTTCCTCTGCAAGTATTCAGGATCTTCTCACCTTAGGGTTTTTGCCATTTGCTAATCACCTGGCCGGTGGTTTTTATCCTGCAGATATTCACATCATTGTCTTCCTCAGTCATTTTAGATTCCTTTTTCTAAAGAATGTCTTCTCCTACCACACTACTCAAAACCAATCTCTCCCTCTTTCTGCTTCTCACCCACACATCATTAACACAAGCATGCGCATTCAATCACACTCATACACATACACAAACTCACTCACAAATAGCTCACATTCATACACACACTCACACTCTTACACAACAGATTCATACCCACACAATCACTCATGGCCACTCACACATTTACCCCCTCACCTCACACACAATCATGCACATACACACACACAACCACACACCCACTCTCAGAACCCTCACCCTTTTACCCTACTTTATTTTCCTTTTTCATTGCTATGACATCAGAGTGTGTTTACATTTGTTTTTATTTGTTCTCTTTAGTCGGCCTCATTAAGAGAGGAATCTTGACTGTTTTGTTTAGTAGTAAACAAAACAACCAAACAAAACAGTGTTCTGGCACTAGGACAGTACCTCCATGTACAGTATTAGGCTCCCAATAAACATTAAATAAATATATAGGAGGGTCACACTGCAGGAAAGCCTTCTGGAGAAGGTAACACTTGACCAACTTGTGAAGGAGGCAAGTTGTGAAGGAGGTGAAATAAGGGGAGTGTCAAATATAGAGTTAGACAGGGAGTGATATTAAAGATAAAGTTTGCATTTTTAAAGTAAATATGGAGCTGTTGAAGGAAGGCTTTTAAACAGAGAATTTTTTTTTTTCTGGGCTCTTGGCAATACCATAAGTGAGCCTTGGAGTTAACTCATGGACCATCCTGAAGACATGAAAAGAAGCTTCAGCTATTTTGCTAAATGAAGACATGCATAGTTCTCCATCATTACCTGATGGGAAATGTAACAGAGCATTGTTTTTCTCCCTTACATGTGGCAGGTGACCCCAACATTTCACCTGGACCTAGATATTGTTTTATCACCCTTCGTAGGACATTCTTTCGACAAGCAGACCATGTGGGATCCTCCTCCCCACATCCATTCACTTCTTTCATGTTTTCAGTCGATAGAAAGTTCAATTCCAAATCCTTTGAGAAATTTATTGGGATTCAATGAAATCTATAGTCTTACAACTGCCAAATAAAAGAGAAAATAAAAATAGATGTCTTCTTCTTCTAGGCGTATACCAGATGTCTGTGTCAGAAGCAGCTGTCCCTGGGGAGGAAGTAGGAAGAGTGAAAGCTAAAGATCCAGACATTGGAGAAAATGGCTTAGTCACATACAATATTGTTGATGGAGATGGTATGGAATCGTTTGAAATCACAACGGATTATGAAACACAGGAGGGGGTGATAAAGCTGAAAAAGGTGAGTTAGGATAAGGAATCAGACGTGTCAGTGGTGTGGCCTGCTCTGCCAAGGCAACACTGCAAGAAACAGGGAGGCGACGGTTAAGAAATGAGAATTTGCGAAACCAGGGGCTGACCCGACTTTGTAGTTGAGCTCTGAGCTCTGGAAGATCACAGAATTGTATTCCTTTCTGTTACTGCAGAGAAGCTGACAAAGGGGCTGGTGATACCTGCCTGAGATTGCTAGTTAGTTCTTAAATGTTTTCCGATGGAGGGAAGCACAGTTCTCCCATGGAGGGAAGGACAATGAGATAAATCTAGATTTTGAAGAAGCAGCCCTGAGCATGCATGGAATTCCCCCCTTAGTTCTGCCTCACTGAATCTGTTAGACAGGCTGTTCAGAACTCCTGCTGTTTCAACATTCAATGTTCACTGCATTGCTGGACCCTCTGTGAAACTTAAGCCAATTCTCTACTTGTTTTCATCTCAAGTGAACCTGGAGAAGCAACAATAATGGACCTTCTCCCCTAATCAAATAGCCTGTGGACCTCCCCTCATAGTCAGATAGACTATGGACCTTCCCCCATAGTCAGTCACCAAAAACATGTCTCTGGGATTAATTTATTACAAAGAGAAGTTTAGTGTTTCTTCTGTTTTACATTCACTCAATACTAACTACTGGCCAGACAGAGTATCATCCTCTTACAAACATCATTTCATTTACTTTTCACAAAAACAAACAAACAAACAACAAAAGTATAAAGTAGGTAGTATTATCCCACTGGGCAAAGAGACCTCAGCTTAATTTTGAGGTGATTGGGGCTTAGACAGATGAAATCATTTGACCCAGTCACTGTCATATAGCTCAGGCATGCAGACCTGGAATTCACACCTTAGTTATTCTAGAACAACTTCCCTCTCGAGACATTTTGAAAACAGCTGGCCCAGAAAGCGTTTGTAAAGGAGAGCCAGATAAGATTCACTTCCAAGTGAAGAAATAATTCCCATACATTCTAAAATGGTTCCCCCGCCATGATTTACCACTTGAGAAATCAACACCTCTCCATCATGAAAGTGTATGGAGCATTAAATCAGAATTGGAAGATGGGATTACCTTGGTTTTAATCAAGCATTCATTTTCAACTTAGTTTTGTAGCATGAATATTAAACTCCTTGGTGCGATGGAAAAGATTGGACTGTAACACTGATAGAAAATTAATTTGAAGAATCAATAAAGAGGCCAGTAGCTAAAGAGGAGGCAAGGACCAGTGTGGGAAGACTGGCCCTGAAAGGAATCTTTCAGGTGGGGGAGGAAGGAGTGACCTGTGCTAAGAAACTGACCTTTCACAGAATTTTAAAGTATGTTGGGGTTGGGGAAAATATTATAGAGCACAAAACAAAGAAAAGGTAGGGGGTGATTGTTATTAAAAAAAGAAAGAAAATGAAGGATATGGAAATTGGGGTGAAATTTGGATACTTGGAAAAGTCTACATTAATGGATGAATGGTAGAACCGAGGAAGCCTAATTATCAACCACAGGGAGCTAGGGCAGTCACTAATTCTGGTTTCTCCTCTGGAAAAGTAGCTGTGCGAACTGTGTGTTGCCTAGAGCTGTCAACTTACTTCGTTAATTAATATTACTATCTCTTCTGCTTGACACTGACATATGAACATTGACATCAGCGATTCCTGCCTCCCATCCTTTGCTGTTCACGTAATTGGGTAGTTGGTCATGCTAAGGTTGTCACCTGTTTTTAGTGTATTGAGGGCATAAACACACACTGTATCTCTGAAATCCTGAAACATTTAAATCACCCCCATGGAACTCACACGTCGCAAATGAGCTCTCTGCATATGATTAATTTGCACATTTGCCTCCAATTCAGTGTGTTTATTCTAGGCAAAGGAATAATCTTCTATAAAGCACTGACATTTAGGTTTTAAACAGTGTAAGATGTTATTTCATTTGTAAAAGAACATTTGCTCAAACTTGAAGCACAAAGTTCCAAATGTCCACCAGGGGAAAAAAAAAAGAAAAATTATAGATGAATTTAACAGAGTAAAAATATGACTCCTTGTAAAATTCATTACATGCAATTTAATACCATAAAAGTCTATAGAGACATTATGGCAATATTTCTGCATTTTAAAGTATTTTTTAACTTAGTATTTTTATTTATTTCCTAATTTATTCACCCATTTTTCCACCAAGAGTTATTGAGTTCTTATTATTTGTCAGGCAGGCCCTTTGCCAGAGGCTGGAAATCTAAAGTTGAAGAGACAGAGTCTTGACCACAGGGAGTTCACAATTTAACAGGACAGTGAAGTGAAACAATAATTAAAACCGAGAGGGTTTTCTCAGCCTTAGCAGTGTTGATGTCTCAGGCTGGATAATTCTTTGTTGTAGGAGGCTGTTCTGTGCATTGTAGGATATTTGGTAGTATCTAGTATCCCAGGCTTCCCCTCACTAAAGGTCATTAAGCACATGCTCTACCCCACCCAACAGTCCTGATAATAGTAATAAAAATAATTACTCTAGACATTGCCTAATAGCCCTGGAGTAACTGGGAGCAAAATCACTCCCCAGTTGAAATTTGACTGCAATAGTGTGATAAGACCTATGAACATGGGTCATGAATGACTTCTTGTGGGGGCAGTTCTCAAGCTGAGTCTTGATAGATGAGGAGAAATTTGCTGGATAGTTAAGGACAGAAAAGGCAGAAAAAATAGCTCATGAAGGGCTAGTATCAATGGAAACACGACACATTTGAGAAACTGCAATACTTTCAATCTTGAGAGTCTTAAGATATATACGGTAAAACCAACAAACAAACTTGTTAAAATTCAAGGGAGACATTACAAAGAATTGAGGAAGGCAGAAGAGGTAGTGAGATGGTAGTGAAGGAGAAGAATTCAAGAAATAATTACTAGATAGAATCATTCATTTACTGAATATTTTAGAAAACAGTAAGTACCTCGAGTTCTGACTGTGTCTTAGTTTAATAGTGCACAGGGGACAGAGAAACTACCCTTGGGGTATTTAGACAATCTCTATGTGGTTAGCTGAGGAAGAACCAGGGTCAAATAAAGATGAGGTTTTAGGTGGCTTCATGGACTAAGAGGGGAAAATCTGATCTGTTCACGCAGCACCTTTGACTAAATGGGAATCCCATCTATCTCAGAGAAGTCGCTGCACAGTGTCTGAGCTATTTATTTTCAACCAGATAAACTCCTTGTAAAGCAGTGTCAGAGCAGAATTATAAGGCATTTTTAATATTCCCTGTTTTAACAAAACTCTTTTTATGTTTGATTTTTCTTTATATTCTTTGTCCACAGGTATATAGATGTGGATACATAACATTTAACACTGTTGCAATCAGAGGGTGATCTGATTTGTTAACTTAATGTCACATCATAAACATTTTACATGCTGTTATATAATGTACATAATCATTTTTAATGACTACATAACATCCCATCCTATTGACGAATCATTATTTCCTTAAAATCTCACAGTTGGATTTGGTGTTTTGTGTGTACATTTCCACAGATTAGATATAACCTTGTATTATATCTAACAAATATCATGCATTTTGAATATTGTTTGTTTTGGTTTTGTGTTGAATTAATCCCTCAGGGAAGATTTTCAGAGGTGGGATTAGTAAACTAGGGGGTATTAAGAATTTTATGGCTTATGCAATGTGTTGCCTCATTTAGCTTTATTTCAACTACTCATAGCATGGATATAAATGTTCACATGGGAAACTACCTCACATCTTTATTGCAGGGAGGAAGGGAATAAATTGTAGGCAAATGTCTAAATGTTAAGCATCTATCAGCCCCACTCCTCATTCAGTCAAAATGACGGATGCATATGATCACTTGGTACAGTCATTCTTGTGTACTGTGGGACAAAGATCAGCAAAGAGCAGTAAGACTCAGTAGACTTCTACGGGATGCTCCCCTCCATTCCTCTCCCACCCCTACCTCGCTGGGGAGGGAAATGAAGGGCTGCCAAAGGGCCACTAGGGGGCCACACAAATCTATCTGGGGCTGTTGAGGAGGACTTCACAAGGCAAAGAGGCTTGAACTGACTACCAGACTTGGAATCTCGCCAAACTGGGAAAGGACATCCCACATAAACCTCTGCAAATGCCTGGAGAGCCTAGCTTGGGATGTGAAATTGCAGCATGAGGATATTATGCTCAACACCAACAGGGCTTCCCAGTGGGAAAATGGCTCCAGGTCCTCAGGCATATGCCTAAACCAACTACAAAAGTTTCTGCTGTAGCGAGATCAACAGACTATCTGATATTAGAAAATTTCCACTTTTCTGATTATAAATTACCCAGTCTCAGAACTATCATATTCCAGTGTTTAATGCTGTGTAATGATTGAAGGGATGTTTTAGAAGTTGCAGCAATCTTTTATGTTCAGCCTATAAATATCATTCCTTTCTGCTGCTCAGTAACCTAGCCAAGGATAAAGGGACTGCTGGGTCCCAGGATGATGGAAAGGCTGGGGGCAGATTTAGATTTAGGAAAAGGTAGTGTTTCCTGACTCTGGGAAGATGGAGGTGGGAAGATGATAGAAAAAGTATCAAGGATATTGAACATGTTTAACCCTGTTGAAAGTGGGATCATCAGCCTTAGTGTAGAGTACTGCAAAATTAGATCAGGAATAAGCCCCATGACTATATGCCCATTCAGAATAAGCATTTGCCAGGCAAATGACAACAGCATGGCAGACAGATGCTCGCCTTAAAAGATGAAACTCTTTCCAAACATTTGGTAGTTCAGCAACATCCAGAGCACTAATTAGAAAGTTGTTTCCCAGGCAGCAGGGCTTGTTTCTCTGCTACAATGTTACTTTCCATCCTTTGCGGACTGATTCACTGTAACTCCTCTCATTCAAAATTAGGCAGTGTTTACCATCAATTTCCCTATAACTACAGCCATTCAAATACTACTACTCATTTTTTTCATATTCGTGTAAAATTTTACTGCTTACGTTTGTTTTTCTTTAAATAGACCATCTTTAATATATATGCATTCTTTTTTTTTAAAAAAGGAAGCATTTTAAAAAAGGAAACATTTCCCTCATTATCTTATCACTTGCCAAAAATAGAAGGTAACTTAAAAATAAATGCAATCAAACCAAAACGATGCCATTACATTCTAGCTAGAGTTGTATCATAATATCTCACAAAAGAGATTGCGAAGCAGAGCAGATATGTTAAAACGGAGATGTTCTACTTGGTGTGTCAAGGATTTAAAGACTTGGAAAAGAAATAATTATCTCAATATGTAAGTTAATATCATTTGACAACCTCACCTGTCAAATTACCTATAAACCACCCTATGTCATCTTATGGGCCACTGCTGGTAAGAGTCCCAGACATTGGGAAACACAATGTGGTTAGAGACTTTCAACATGAAGCTTTCAATATGATCAAGCTGGATGGTTGCAGGTGGGAGAGGTATGAAGCAGTCATCAAACAAGACATGCTTTTTGGCTGAAATTCAGTGGGTATTTTTGTCACCAAGATTCTTACTTTTCAGAATGAGGTACCAAATGTATTTTTGTAGTGTTTTAATTCCCTTCCTTAGGTAATTCTTACTGACTTATTTGGGAAAAATTAGTGTTGCTATATAGAATAAGTTTCATTTTAGATGACATGGTCTTTCTGTGTCTGTCGTGCTCTTTGAATGACCCATTAAGCACATTCTAAGTTTCAGCAATTGATTTGTGTGATTTTCTGACCAAATGGCTCAGGTAATTTGATATTGAGTAGACTCTGATTTTCTGTCTTTGAGAAACTATTCACTCTTCCCTATAAAACAATCAGGTCTTTCTCTTCCATTATTCTTTCAAGGAATTGGTTGTCAATCTTCTCTTCATTCTTGCCAGCCTGTAGATTTTGAAACCAAAAGAGCCTATAGCTTGAAGGTAGAGGCAGCCAATGTGCACATCGACCCGAAGTTTATCAGCAATGGCCCTTTCAAGGACACTGTGACTGTCAAGATTGCAGTAGAAGATGCTGACGAGCCCCCTATGTTCTTGGCCCCAAGTTACATCCACGAAGTCCAAGAAAATGCAGCTGCTGGCACCGTGGTTGGGAGAGTGCATGCCAAAGACCCTGATGCTGCCAACAGCCCGATAAGGTACAGATGGATTTATTTTAAGAGCTTGGATGGGGAATTTTAGAGTCAAGAGTTTCTGGGAAAGCCCTGTAGGAACCACGTTCTTCAATTTCAAAAAGGGTTCAGGTTTATCAGGTTCAATAGAATGTAAACAAGATTAAGATTTAGAAGACCTGAGCTTCCCTTCACCTCTCTTCCTGACTTTTTGGATAGGATTGTTCAAGCTACATGACTTTGCTCTGGAGCAGATTCCCCCAGGCATACTAGGTGACGTAGCCCTGAGCTGGGCCTGTCTGCCTCAGGGGACTGTGGGGAAGTATAAGTAATTATTGTGAAATAATTATAGTAATTGCAATTTATTAAATACCTTCCCATTCTCTGGTTACTCTATGAGGAGGTTAGATATGTGATCTAATCAATCCCCTCAACTTATTTGATGTATAAATTGTTAGTCCTTAAAATGAGAGGAAATTGGAGGCACTGCAAGACAAAGTGACTGCCTGGAATGATATAGCCACTGAGCAGGAGGCAAGGAAAGCCAGCTCTGTCTAACTGCTGCTGAGTACTTTGTAAGAGTAGTAAAGTGTCCAAATAAATTTCGGGTGCTTTTATTATTATGAATACTTTTTTGTGACAAAAAATGTGATCCAGAATTGTGGCTGGGCACCGTGGCTCACATCTGTAATCCCATCGCTTTGGGAAGGCTAAGGCAGGTGGATCACCTAAGGTAAGGAGTTCGAGCCCAGCCTTTACAATGTAGTGAAACCCTGTCTCTACTAAAAATACAAAATTTAGCTGGGCCTGGTGGCATGCACCTGTAATTCCAGCTCCCCGGGAGGCTGAGGCAGGACAATCACTTGAACCCGAGAGGTAGAGGTTGCAGTAAGCCGAGATCAAGCCACTGCATTCTAGCCTGGGTGGCAGAGTGAGACCCTGTCTCAAAGAAAAAAAGGAAAAGTGGTCCAAAACTCTGCTTTACACTCTCCTCTTCATCCGGAGCTAATGACTGATGAAGCTAATGATGAAAATGTGAAAATGAGAGGGTGATGAGAAGGAGGTGGAGAAGGGGCTTGAATCACACATTTATAGAGTGGAAGTTGATAGTGCCCTGGAATTTCCCCTGGACCGGATTCTAGCAGGTGTTTCTTTTCCCACAGCCACTCCCCTCATTTCCTTCTTGCTTGGATTTCTTTATATGCCTCCACAGGGTCTCCCAGCCCTCAGTCTTTCATTTACCTCTCTGCATGAATCCTGACTCTGCAGCCAGAGAGACCCTCATACAATGCACATCCAAACATCACATCTTACCTTAGTTAAAACACAAGAAAAAATTAATGATTAAATGGTTCCCTGTTGTCTCCCTCTTCAAAATAATCTAACCTCATTCACTTAGTTAAAAAAACTTCTTTGCACCCCTCTACCTCCATCTCATTCTTTGAAGCTCTCCTGCTCTCTCCTAATCCCTGGACTTCACATGTTCCTCCTTCTAGCTGGTAGCACTTGCCTTTCCAAGTTACCACATTGGACTCATTTTCTCCATCTCCCCTTAGGTGTTATCTCTTGTAGGAATTCTTCCAGGGCTCCCTAGAGATGTATCGGATGTCCTTCCTCTTGCTCCTCCCTACCTCACCCACCAGGCTACATCACAGGAACACTTAGGTTATGAGAGGTCCTCACTAGAGGATAGTCTCAAAGAGCTTGATGTGTGTCTGGTTTAGGCCTTGGCAAACTATAGCCCATAGGCCAAATCTGGCTGCCATTTGCTTTTCTGTCTCTCTCTCTCTTTTTTTCTGTTGTGAAAAAATTTACATATCATGAAGCATGAACTTTACCTGTTCAACTTGTACAATTTATTGGGTTTTAGTATATTTCATGAAGATGTTCAACCATTACCACTAATTCCAGAATATTTTTATTGATCCACTCCACCAAAGAAATCCCACGTCCATTAGCAGTCACTCTCCGTTTCTCCTGCTTCCCAGCCTCCTGTAACAATTAACTTATTTTGTCTCTGTATGTTTGCCTATTCTGGACATTTCATATAAATGGAGTAATACAACATATGGTCTTATGTAACTGAATTTTTGCATGTAGCATAATGATTTTGAGGTTCATTCATGTTGCAGAGTGCATCACTAATTCATTTCTTTTTATCTCTGAGTAATTTTTCATTGTATGGGTGCACCACATTTTATTTGCTCATTTATCATTTGGATACATGTTTGAGTTGTTTCCAAACTTGGCTATGACAGATAATGCTGAACATTCTTGGACATGTCTTAGCCTAAACATGTTTTCCTCTTTCCTGGGCATATACCTAGGAGTGGAATTGCTGGATTATGTGGTAACTCTATGTTGAACTTTCTGAGGAGCTGCCAAAGTGTTTTCCACAGTGGCTGTACGATTTTACTTTCTTATCAGCAATATATGAGAATTCCAATTTCTCTAATTCTCACCAACACTTTTTTGCCTCTTTTGATTATAGCTATCATAGTGGGTGTGAAATGATATGTCATTATAGTTTTGGTTTGTATTTCCATAATGACTAGTGACACAAAGCATCTTTTATTTATTTATTTATTTATTTGCTGTTTGAGACATAGTCTTACTCTGTTGCCCAGGCTGGAGTGCAGTGGTGCGACCTCAGCTCACTCCAACCTATGCTTCCCAGGCTCGAGCGAGTCTTGTGCTTCAGTCCCCCAAGTAGCTGGGACTACAGGTACACACCACCAAGCCCAGCTATTTTTTTAAAAAATAGAGACAGGGTTTTGCCATGTTGGCCATGCTGGTCTCAAATTCCTGGCCTCAAGTGATCCACCTGCTTCTGCCTTCCAAAGTGCTGGGATTACACTCATGAGGCACTGCACCTGGCCTGAGCATCTTTTTATGTGCTTATTAGCCATTTGTATGTCTTCTTGGGAGAAATATCTATTCAAGAATTTTGCCCATTTCATAATTCGATTATTTGTCTTTTTTATTGTTGAGTTGTAAGAGCTCTTTATATATTCTGAATGGTAGGGCCTTATCAGATATATGATTCGCATTGTTTTTTCTCATTCCATGGGATGTCTTTTCAGTTTCTTAATAGTGTCCTTTGAGGCACAAAAGGTTTCAATTTTGATGAATTCTAGTGTGTCTATTCTTTTTCTTTTAAATGTCCATAATGAAATAATTGTCTAATCTAAAGTCATGAATGATTTACACATTTTAAAAAATAAACCTCATGGTTTTAGCTTTCACATTTAGATTTTTATCAATTTTGAGTATAATTTTATATATGTTGTCAGGAAGGGGTCCAACTTTATTATTTTGCATGTGCGTATCCAATTATTCCAGCACTATTTGTTGAAAATACTATTTTTTCTTAATTGAATGGTCTTGGCATTCATGTTGAAAATTGACCATTCATAGTCATAGAAACTAGGTTTGTTTTGTACTCTTGATTACATTCCGTTATTATGTGTCTATCCATACGGCAGTACCACATAGCCTTCATCACCATAACTTTGTACTATGTTTTGAAATCAGGAACTGTGAGTTATTCATCTTTTTTCTCACCACCTATTTTTGTAGATAATGTTATATGGGAAGACAGTCACATCATTTGTTTGCATATTACCTATGTCTTCTTTCCTGCTGCAAGGGCAGAGTTGAGTAGTTGAGACAGAGATTCTAATTTCTGCACAAGCTAAACATTTGCTGGCTGGCCCTTTGCAGAACATGTTTGCTGACCCCTGTTCTAGATCATCACTGCACCTTCCACTAAACAGAGTACATGGCCCAAAGTCGACGTCTAACAAATATTTATTGAATAAATAAATAAAATAACTCCTGATTTGGCTTGGAAGGTCAAGCTCACAGTTTTTGAGTGTAAAACAGGAGGCGTGATAGAAGTGATGACATCTTATTCACATATTTATTTGACAAATCTTCATTGAGCAGACACTAGGGGTTCCCAATACACTTAGGGAGGCAGACACTTATGAAAAAGTAAATGGATCTAAATATGAAAGGAAATTATATGGACAATGGAGTTTGTCCATTTATATCAAAGAAAATAGTGGCAGGGAAGAAGGAATTCCCAACTATAAGTGGTGTTGGGTTGCTTTTGGATCTTTGAACATTGATTCTTCTGAGGAAAAGAGACATAATTAACATTTACTGAGCATCTTTTCAGCCTCATACAACAGGTTTTACAAAGTTATTTCAGTTAGTTCTCACTGACATCCTGTGTGGCTATGACTGCTCTAGAATTGAATAGGTGGGAAGACTGAGGCTCAGAGCAATGATGAGACTTCTTTAAAGTCATATGGACAGTCAATGTTGAACACTGGATTTTAGCCCAGATCTGTCTTGAGTTCATTTTGAGCTTTTTACTTTAACCCAGCAGCCACTAATGGAAAGATTTCCCAAGAAGGTTTGATTACTATATTCTCTTTGTTCAGAAAGATACGTTACATAATGACTATGGACCCTTCTAACACCTTTAAACTACTTAAAAATCTTCACAGTGTGAATTTTAAATGAGTTATCTCTGGCCTAGAATATCGAGGTGCATTAGAAACTTTTTAGAAGAGCAGTGACTGTGACGTAAAAACACTCACTCATTTCCTCTGCCCCTCATTGTCTCCAAGGATTCACATCTGCAATTGATTATTTGGGTCATGTTTTCAAGTGGTAGCTGTTCTGCGCATGTAGGCAATTTCCATGTCTATAATTATCCAAGGATGCTCAATACCACACTTGAATCAACCCCCCACTCCCACCTACTTGGGTCTTTGTTCTTTAGAAATACCAGACAAATTTTAAGAGAATATTCAAAGCTTTTATATTTGTTTGTTTTTGAGACAGGGTCTCACTCTGTCACCCAGCCTGGAGTGCAGTGGCATCATCATGGCTCACTGCAGACTTGAGCCCCCTGGGCTCAGGTGAACCTCCCACATCAGTGTCCCCAGTAACTGGGACTGCAGATGCATGCCACTGTGCCTGCCTAATTTTTTTTGTTTTGTTTTTGTAGAGAGGGGGGTTCTCACTATGTTGCTCATGCTGGTCTCAAACTCCTGGGCTTAAGTGATCCTCCTGGCTCAGCCTCCCAAAATGCTGGGATTTCAGGCATGAACCACTGCACCTAGTCTATTCAAAGATTTTTTGTTTGTTTGTTGGTTGGTTGGTTGGTTGGTTGGTTGGTTGGTTTTTGGAGACCGAGTCTCACTCTGTTGCCCAGGCTGGAGTGCAGTGGCGCAATCCCAGCTCATTGCAACCTCTGCCTCCCGGGTTCAAGCAGTTCTTTCCCAAGTAGCTGGGCTTATAGGCATGTGCCACCATGCCCAGCTAATTTTGTATATTTAGTATAAATAGAGACAGGTTTCACCATGTTAGCCAGGCTAATCTTGAACTCCCGACCTCTGGTGATCCGCCCACCTTGGCCTCCCAAAGTGCTGGAATTACAGGTGTGAGCCACCACACCAGGCCTCAAAACTTTTTATCTAATGGGTCTTTTATCCTCCCTACCTAATTTCCTGGTTGTTTCTCTTCAACTTTGAGGACATTTGTGTCTTTGGGCATATAGTAGAGGCCTTGCAATATCACCCTAACTCTTCTTGGACATTCTGCAGTTTTGTTTGTTTGTTTGTTTTTTGTCTCAGACTGTAGCATTAGACATATTTTTGTTTACAATTTCCTTTCTAAAATATTGTCTCCCTTTAGTTTTCTTGGCACTAACCTCTTATGCCTCAGATAACACTGTGCCTGATGTCTTCACTAATCTTTGATCCCTGTCAAGGCATTGACTTGGTCCTTCTCTCTGTGTCCACTCACCTATAGGGCTTTTACCCAAGCCGTAATTGACCCAAGTAGGTGCTTCAGATTTCCTGCTCCTATGCTGATCTTTCTCCCCGACTCTAACACTGCATTTACGATACTGTCTGTTGTGCATTTTTACCCATTTGCTTTTTCTTTCACTGGCTCACTCATTTATCCAAGACATATTTTTGATCTTACAATTATTGTGACATACTTTAAAACAAAAACAGCTGTTTCCACCCCTGACTTCCTGAAGCCTGCAATAGAGTTGAGTCTTTTCTTTCTGAGCATTTTGACATATCCTTAATTAAATGTCAACATTTCCTTCTTGGTAATTGATTTTTTTTCTTTTTCTTTTTAATTTTTTAAATAATTTCAACATTTATTTTTGATTCAGGGGGTACATGTGTAGGTTTGTTAATGGTTATATTGTGTAGTGCTGAGGTTGGGGGTATGATTGATCCTGTCTCATTACAGGGCATATATCCAAAGGAAAATCAATTTTATAAAAATTTATTTAAAAATATATATCCAGAGGAAAATAAAAACACACAAGCACTCAACTGTTCATCACAGCACTATTCACAATAGCCAATAGTTTCTTTTTCGATGTCTTTAAATATCCCTCTCTGACACTCAGGTGAGAAGCTACCTGGGACTCTCTCAGCCTCCCCTAGATGCCCAAATATCCACTAAATCCTACTGGGGCTTTCGTCATCATCTAGGATTCCATTTCCTCTGTCACTGCTGTACTTCACTCTCATCACCTCATGTATTTAAAAACAAAATCAAATTCTTAAGTTTCCTCTGCTCCTTCTTCTACTGTCACTTCCTCAGACCATCTTGCCCATCATACGTTATTGATCTCCTTGAGAGCTTGCATTCCTTTATTTGCTCCTCTGCTCAAAGCCTTCCATGATTTCTCACTGGCTCTAGGATGAAGGTCACACTCCTACATATGAGAGCTTCCACAGTCTGTTCTCAGTGTGTAACAGCAGCATCAACAACAAAAATAATAGCAGTTATTGTTGGTTGCAATGTGTGAGTCACTAAATTATGTATCTTAAACATTTATTATTTTATTGAATTCTCACAGATAACATAAAAGTTAGGTTCTGTTAATATTCCAGTTCAGCCAGGTTCCTACAATCCCAGCTACCCAGGAAGCTGAGGCAGAAGGATGACTTGAGCCCAGCAGTTCAAGACAAGCTGGGGCCACACAGTGAGATTCTATTTGGAAAAAATATATATGCATTCCATTTTAGAAGATAAATATGCTAAGGCTCAAAGAACTTAAGTGGCTTTTCCAATATCATCTAGCTTATATGTAGCAGATTATGAAGTTTGTACTTAGGACTTCCAAAACCCAAAACTCATGCCCTTCATTTCTGTGGAATAATACCTTGAATTATTAATGATCTTTTTCCCCACGTGTGTTGTCATGTCAACTAAATAGTGAGCTCCCTCATGGAAGGAAAAAAGTCTTTGATTATTTTTTTGACTCTTTTCCACATAGTGTTATCTGCTGAGGGCTCGGTTGCTGAGCCTCTCCTGACATTGAGGAGGTGTATGAATATCTTTGGTTTTATCACTGTGCAAGGGGACTCATCATTCCATTCCTATGGGGAGCTGTGAAGTTAAGTGACATCGTGAATGAGCTCATGTTTTTTATACTGTGAAGTGCTGCTCAGTGGGGGTCTCTCTTTCCTGAAAAGAACATGATCTGGGATTAGAAGATCTGGCTTCCAATATTGTCTCTTCCAGAAACTAGACGTAGGCCATTTATAAATTTCATCTTTTGTAAATCCAGGCAATTAAACCTTCCAATATTTATGGCCTCTGCTATCTCTAATATTCTTTGATTTTTGACCATCACTGAATGCCTTCTGACATATTCATTTTGTAAATTTTTGGAAATCATAGCTTAGATCTGTAACAGCAGAAAACCACCCACTTATGAAGCTCAGCATACTACCTGAATTAACATAACCCATTTTTGTTCTTTTCTATTTTGGAGTTAGTATAAGGGAGTGGAAAGGGAAGGGGTTTGGAGTTCAACAGACCCATTAAAACAAGACTGTATCCTGGGCAAGTTATTTTACCTTACTACAACTCAGTGAAAGCCATTCTTCCCCCATCTCCCACCTCACTTTGCCATAAATGCAGCCCAATAATATTACGTGGTTTTTTTGTCCGTTATTAATAAAAAGTTAACTTAGTGGGTGGGAGTAACTAAAATCTTCAAGCTATGCTGTTATGCACAGACTGGAGTCATTAAAATATGGGAATATGCCCTACAAGTAAATGGCCAAGCTTACTTTCTACATTGCACACTGGAACTCACAGCCAAGCTAACTGAGAACCCCTGAAACTAAATGAACTAAACAGATTTACTAAAATATAGTGAACATTTTTCTTTTGTCTTTTTTTTTTTTCCTGAGACAGTCTCACTCTGTCACCCAGGCTGGAGTGCAGTGGCATGATCTCGGCTAACTGCAGCCTCCGCTTCCTGGATTCAAGTGATTCTCATGCCTCAGCCTCCCGAGTAACTGGGATTATAGGTGTGTGCCACCATCCCCAGCTAGTTTTTTGTATTTTTTAGTAGAGATGAGATTTCACCATGTTGGTCAGGCTGGTCTTGAACTCCTGGCCTCAAATGATCCATCTGCCTTGGCCTCCCAAAGTGCTGGGATTACAGGAGTGAGACACTGCACCAGGCTGCATTTTTCTTTAAATAAAGACAAACTGATTTTTAGGGCTATACATGATCTTGATAAATTTAAATACACTTGAACGTATTTAAAATTTCATATGCAAAAATCTGGCAAAGGTTTGATACATTTGTGACTTTCTGAGTAGTTTGGGAACAAGGCAAACTCACTTTCCAAATGCAGTTTCATAAATATTCAGAGGATGGGTGATTGTGGTAAATATGGAGAAATATGCACCACATTATTATACTTCTCAATCAAATATGCTAAACAACACTTTCATTCATTGTACTGAATAAGGAATTCTAACGTGGCAAAGTTATTTCTATAAAAGAATCGTGTACAAAGTTTCAAAAGTAAATTTGATTAGAAAGAAAATCTAGCTTAAGCAATTCATTGAGATGCTTGCTTTAAATATAGCAAGGAGAAAATATTCAAATATTAAGCTGCTCTGAATGTCTTGGTCTAATTGCCTCATTTGCATTCTGCTTAGGTATTCCATCGATCGTCACACTGACCTCGACAGATTTTTCACTATTAATCCAGAGGATGGTTTTATTAAAACTACAAAACCTCTGGATAGAGAGGAAACAGCCTGGCTCAACATCACTGTCTTTGCAGCAGAAATCCGTAAGTATTCTCCTCAGGGTTTTGATTCTACTTTACCAAGTATTATTGCTTCAGACTATATTCTGGAAAATAAAATAGCTGGGATAGACTAACTTTTTTGGTCTTAAACAGATTTTTCAGTCTTTAAAATGTGTTTTCGGTTATCTTTCTAGGAAGACACATAGGCAAAGGGAAATGTTTTTGTTTTCTCTGACAGAACTGGGTATAGACTTGGCAAGAGAGCCGATAGCCCTCAGGAGTTTGAAATTCATAACCATCACTGAAAGATTTCCCACTCCATCTAGTCAGTCACTAGTCTTTGCTGAACCCAGAAAAGCAAAGTCCTTAGGCCCAAGGTTTGTGGGTTCTTGTTTATCTATAGACAACAACTCAAACTTGATCATGCATCAAGTTGATCAGTCATCAAGCCTGATTTCTAGACCCTGCCCCAGAGCCTCTGATTCAGTAGGTCTGGGATAGGGCCCGAGAATTTTTGTTTGCAACAAGTTCCCAGATGGTTTTAACGCTTCTCTGTAGACTCCCACATTTAAGAACCACTTTGATAGACTATTCTTTGTGGATCAGGCTCCATGATAAGCCTTGAGAATTAAAGCTCAGCGTCATAGTCAGCAGACGTGGAAAAATGTTTTAGTTCTTACTGGTCTTAATATTGACATTTATTCTAGGACATGCCTCTCCCACTAATAGCACCCTTCAGCTCTTACACTGATTCTGTGACAAGAACATCTTTCCCTGCACTGCCCAAATGGGTGGCTGGAGCTTACTCTTTCCCAAGAATATGCTTGGACCCATGTGTATTTCTCCTTGACCTTTCTTGACTGTCTGCGTTCTGTCTTCCCAGACAATCGGCATCAGGAAGCCAAAGTCCCAGTGGCTATTAGGGTCCTTGATGTCAACGATAATCCTCCCAAATTTGCTGCCCCTTATGAAGGTTTCATCTGTGAGAGTGATCAGACCAAGCCACTTTCCAACCAGGTAATCCTGCTCTCCCTATTCTTGGCTAGGAACAATGCACTTGGAAATAGAGTGTGTTTTTTAAAGCATCACTTGGAGATACCAACCACTGCCCCAAAAGGTTTCAGAGCCATAGTTTTGCTCTGAAGTTATGTTCTCTAATTAAAATCAGGCTTTCTAGCCAGCCAGAAATTTTTGAATAAATGACGTACCAATGTCAGCATGATTTATTTATGCGCCACCTTTCTCTTTCAGCCAATTGTTACAATTAGTGCAGATGACAAGGATGACACGGCCAATGGACCAAGATTTATCTTCAGCCTACCCCCTGAAATCATTCACAATCCAAATTTCACAGTCAGAGACAACCGAGGTTTGTACTAAGATTCCTATGCATTGAGAGAAGTAGAACTGGAAAACAAATGGTGTTTACATTGCATAGCACAAGTATTTTCACTAATCTTTATAATGTCTTCCTGTTGAAGAACAAACCGGAAATAATAATGCCACCTCTGTTCTGAAACATGGGCTCATTTGATGCATATGAATAAGTGAGTCTAATTTTATTTTACTTTTTTTGGCTTTGATATTCATGAAGCAGTGGGAAAACTAAGTGGGGAAGCTTACAGGGTCAATATGCAAACAACTCCATTTATCTTTTTTTTCAAGAGGTTGATAAACCCTTGGGAGAAGGATGGCTTTATGAATATTGATATCAAGTAAAGCATTAAAAGAGATTAGTTCAACTTTGTAAGGCAATTTAATTTTTCAGCTGGCCTTCCTTTCCAAGCACAGTTTTAATGCAGTGTGGCTTGGTACAGAGCTTGATATCTAAAAGTAGTTGCAGAATTGTTGCCTGAAGGGCATGAAACAAAGCATTGTTTGTCCATTATAAAAATGGCAAAATTTAATATGATTTCTGCTTCTCCTTTCATTAGTTAAGGAGGTTCTAGACTTGCAGATTATTAGAAACAGATGTTTTTGTTTATGTAGTCCCAGACCTGATGCAGTCCCTAGATAAAGTTGGTGGCAGAGCCAGGAAAGATGAATATTTGTATATATTTTTTACTCTCATCCACACTGTTTTTCTCTGTGTATTACTTGGTAGTGAAATTGCCCATTTAAGTTTGTGACGGTGCAGGCCTGTGAAAACAGGGAGACAAATGCCACCATTTAACATGGGAGCAAAAGGAGGAATACAGATTTCTATATTCATGCAATCCATGCTAGCCATGTTCTAGGCCATAGGTTGATTGCTTTCCCAGTGACTGAGAACAGGCTTAGAGGATCTTAAACTTTCTAGTAAGTATTACTACTTTCCCCATTACTGTTATCACTATCATCAGTACCATAAATACCAGTTGCTGTGTTCCACGACCCATGCCAAGATCCTTTCCACACTCTGTCCACTTAATTTTCTTAACACCACCATAGGTAGGCATTATTGTCACCCCTATTCCACAGTTGAGAAAAATGAGGCACAGAATCATTAAATAACTTGTCTCAAATCAATCAACCAAATAAAAGTTACGACTGGGTTTAAACCCAGGCTCTCAGAGGCCAGATGCTATAGCCTTAACCACTGAATCCTTTCGTGCTGATCATTAAAGCAGAGAGGTGCTCCCCATGCTGCTTGGATTTTGAGGGTCTATGATTTGATTTACCTTATTATTTCTTGAACTCAGGTGAGTATTTAATTATGGGCCTTATAAATCAAGCACACACCAAATCAGACAATGAGGCAAAATGCCCTAAGTGTTATGACAGCCTTTTCTCTCCCAATGCCTTGCTTTCTACAATGAACTTGCTCTTAAGAACTGAAGTGTGAAGGAAGTTGTATATAGAAAAACGTGTTTTAAAAGAAGCCTACGAAACAACCCCTGGTTCATTTTGTAAATGATTCCCATCATTTTAAAACAGAAACGTTACTTAGCACTCTTTAAGTTTGTATTTACACTAGGATTTTTCTTTTACCTTTTGGCTTTGGTGAATGTGCACTTGTAAGTCTCTGAAAGAGATAATTCTGCAAAGCACTAATGTAAATGGATAGTTCTCAACCAGAAACACACACACCTCATGGGACACACATATGTAATACAGGAATTCATTTTGTAATGATAGTTTTCTCCAAAACAAGGAAACTCAGGCACACAGTGAACATTTAAAAATGTGTACTGAGCTGAATTGAACAGGGTGGCACAAATAGTGTTTGCAGAATGCTTTCTAAGATGTGTGTACATCTGTATGTGAATTTATGAAAAGTCCTGTGTTCACTCTTAGAATTTTCTACATTCTCAAATTTGTTTCCAGTTTCACCTTGAATTGACAGACTGCTATATTTTTTCAGCTTAGGCTTATATCAGTTTTCTGACAAAGAAATGCTTGTAACAATATATTGCATAATGGATTTAGTTTTAACAATAGTGAAGAGATTGATTCGGTTGCCCAGAAAACTCAGATATTCTCATATGACTCTTAGCCACCATCTTTTGTCTTGCTTCTCAAATATTTGTGGTCAGTCTTTTATCTGTGTTGATGCAATTCTCAACTTACACTGGAGGTCTAACTCCTGTGGCTGTATTCCTAGCAATATTACTGTTTATCATGGGAGACCTACAAACAGGACCTTTACTAAGCTTTCCCTGCTGTGATAACTTTGCCTCCATCACCTTCCCTGTACGTTTTCTTTTTATATGTGCAATCATATTTAGTTGCTGTTAACCTCTGAAAACATTATACTAAGACATATTGTTCTCTCGGGAGTTATAAGTATTTTACTTTGTCACAATACTTTGCGGATACCATCTATATTTCTCAAGGAGACTATGTAACCCTAGATGAGCCAATCTACTGAACAATTCATCTCCCTGCCCTCTCCTATAAGAGACTAATACCACTGTTGAGTTACTATTTTTGCAGGAAATTGCTACTTTTTAAGAAAAATTACTTTATTAACTATGGCAAACAGTTAATGAAAACTCCCATGTTTAAAGCTATTACAGAACCTTAAAGCAAATACAGTCCTATAATTATCATTTAATAGAGTTTCTTTCTACTAGCTCCTAAAAGTAATTACATATTGAAGTAATCCAAAAGGAGTAATCACATTCCATATCCTATTAATAGCCTACTGAGTTACCAAATTTCTCGGCTGAGACTGCTTTCCATAGAAAACATGAGATAATGGTTTATATCATGCTGAGTAAAAGCATCAAGTCTCTTTCTCCTTGAGTGTTTACTTCCATTATGCCATGTAAATAATCAGTATTGTGTTTGCCTAAACTCCAGCATAAGCATTCGGCGTTTTTAGAAATATAAGAGGAAAAGCCATCTTAATACATACAAGCTTTTTATTTCATTTTATCTTATTCCATTCTGCAGCCTGAGCTTCAAAGCCAACCCAGCAGGCAGCAGGAAAATAGAACACTGGATGATTCTTCAACATTTAAGTCCATCTTGGGCTATTAATATCAGGAATGGTGCTGTTTGGGCAGATGAAGAGCTGGTCCGCCCAGGTTTTGAGATGCATTTACTTTGAAAATATCAGGCATGTGGCATCTCTTAAATCACAAGAAATATGTAATGGATGAGAAAAGTGCAAAGAAAAAAAAAGACTGAGATAATATCTCTCCTTTATGTAGCTCTTAACTGGTTTATAAAACCTTCTCATGTCATTGTTTCACCTAATTCTTCAAACAGCCACATAGGGCAGGCAGGTGGTATATTTTTATCCAATTTTCAGATAAAGAAAGAATATGAGACATCAGAAGGGTCAGTGATTTGCCCAAGGTCACACAGCAATAAGTGCAAAAACTAAATCTAAATATTTGGAGGGCCCTGTTGGTTGTACATGGCACACTGTAGAATGAATATAAAGCTCGCGTCTCTTCTAGTTAATTCATTTCAAAAGTCTTTGTTTATCCTATTGTCAATAATAACAATCCTCAGAAGAGGCAAATTCTGAAATTTAATTTATGGATTAATCTAGGGTTCCAGGGAATGTGTGAACAGAACAGGACAAGGTTCTTCAATTTTCACTTTAATCACAGCCATAATAATTGTAGTAAAATATATTTGCAAAGAAGTTTATAATTTCCTTCTATTACAAAATTAATACCTATTTCTTGCAGGAAAATTGTAAAATACAAACCAGCAAAAATGATATTAAAACATTAAAATAACTTGATAATAGGCTACCTAGAAATAGTCACTGCTATTTGTATATCCTTTCTTTGCATACATTTCTTTTCTTAAAAAAAAAAAAAGAAAAGCAACTGTAAAATATATGTCCACTTATTTTCCCACTTAATAGTATGTGATACAAATCAATATATGTATGTCAATATTTTCAAGTTGTCTTTCTAACTTCAACTATGAGGATATATAATATCTGTTGACTGTAAGTACGTACATTGTTTTCCACACCTTCGCCAAATATCTAATTATTCTTTTAGGATAAATTCCTAGAGTGTTTTGGGAGGCTGAGGCAGGTGGATTGCCTGAGCTCAGGAGTTCAAGATCAGCCTGGGAAATACGGTGAAACCCCGTCTCTACTAAAATACAAAAAAATTGGCTGGGCTTGGCCGGCATGCACCTGTAGTCCCAGCTCGTCGGGAGGCTGAGGCAAGAGAATTGCTTGAACCCGGGAGGAGGAGGGTGCAGTGAGCTGAGATTGCGCCACTGCACTTCAGCCTGGGCAACAGTCTGGAGTGCAGCAAACAAACAAACAAACAAAACTCCTAGAGTGGAATTACTGGATCAAAAGCTATTGCTACTTAATTAATAAACTGATCATCAGAAATGTTATACCATTTTTAATACCATTGGTAAAACAGGTGAGGTTTTATGTTCTCACATCCAAGTCAATTCTAGTTAGTATTACTCTTTTTAATCACTGGCAATTTGGTAAGTTAAATGTAACATTTTAAGTTCTAGTTACTTTCATCATTTAAAGCCAGGTGTTTTTAAGAATTATTAATCAGTTCTTATTTTGTTCTTATAAATTGGCTATTTATGTCCTTTGCCCACCCCTTAAATTATATATTTGTCAGTTTGCAATTGATTTGTAAAGTCTGTTCATCTATTAATGCTATTCACCTTTGACCTACCATACCTACTGCATAGATTTTCCTAATGTTTTTATATTCTTTTAATTCTGACTGTGCTGTGTTCTTAAGTAGAGATGTTACACTTTTTGTATCAGTTTTTCTCTATTTACTATTATCCTTAGCAAGGTGTTCCTCACCCAAAATTGACATCAACATTAACTTATCTTTTCTTCTTTCTTATATATCTTTTTCCCCAACCTGTTGGGCATTTTAAAAATATTATTTATGAAATATTTAGTCATGTCTCACTGCTTTGTAACAGCATCTTTATTGTCTTCTGCATTTTTTATGATTAGATTTTTTTTAACTTCTATTCTTCCCATTCTATTTACCGGTATCATATTTTTCTTTAATAATTTTATATATATATATATATGTTGAAACCTGACAGATGCTTTCTCCACATTATTTTTATTTTATTACTATTTTACAAATCTTGCTTTTTTTATTCTTTCTGATATAATTTAGAATTATTTTTCAGGTGCCCTACAAGTACTTTTGTGAATCTTATTGAGTTTATCTTAAATTTATGGATCAATTTAAGAAGAACTAAAATTTTAAAAATACTTTTCCCATCCAAAACCATGGTCTGACTTTCTATGGAATCAATCCTCCTTTTATTACCCTCAGAAAGTCTTTGCAGTTTTCTTCATTTTTGTATCATGCATTTCTTATTAAGTTTATGGTTAGCTACTTTACGTTTTGGAAGATATTATAAAGTAATTTTTAAATAATATTTTCTATCACTTTTCTGGCTTTTGAGGTTTCAACTCAGTATTTTATGTGATTCTATTTTCTGTCCTTTTTAAGCATACCACTGCCACTTACTTCTTTTTTTGTTTGTTTTTACTTTTTAATGGGTTGACCTAGAGTTTGAGCTATACATTTACAATTAATCCAAGTCTGCTGTCAAATAACACTATACCACTTCACAGGTAGTACAAGTACCTTATAATAAGAAATTAATCCTAATTTCTCCCTCTTGTTCCTGATATCATTGCTGTCACTTATTTCACTCATAAATAAGTGTGTGTGTGTGTGTGTGTGTGTGTGTGTGTGTGTGTTTCAGGAGCCACGTAACAATGTCTTGGACAGCAGCAGACCACATATAAAAAGATGATCCAATAAGATTATAATGGAGCTGAAAAATGCCTATCATCTAGTATTTACCGTAACTGCACTTTTAAATATTATTTTAGAGTGTACTCATTCTATTTATCAAAAATAAAGTTCGCTTTAAAACAGCTTCAGGTAGGTCCTTTGGGAGGTATTCCAGAAGAAGGCATTGTTCCATAGAGGACAACAGCTCCATGTGTGTTACTACCCCTGAAAAACACTACAGTGAGACAAGATGTGGAGGTGGAAGACTGTGATGCTGATAATCCTGATCCTGTGTAGGCATAGGCTAATGTGTGGGTTTATGTCTTAGTTTTTAACAAAAAGGTTTTTTTTTTTTTTGAGATGGAGTCTCGCTCTGTCGCCCAGGCTGGAGTGCAGTGGTGCAATCTCGGCTCACTGCAGCCTCCACCTCGCATGTTCTAGCAATTCTCCTGCCTCAGCCTCCCAGGTAGCTGGGATTACAGGCTTCTGCCACCATGCCTGGCTAATTTTTTTTTTTTTTTTTTTTTTTTTTGGTATTTTTAGTTGAGATGGGGTTTCACCATGTTGGCCAGGCTGGTCTGGAACTCCTGACTTCAGGTAATCCACCTGCGTCGGCCTCCCAAAGTGCTAGGATTTCAGACATGAGCCACCGTGCCTGGCCAACAAAAATGTTTAAAAGGTAAAAAAATAATAATAATAAAAATTAAGGTTGATTTATACCTAACGTAAATGGTGAGTTAATGGGTGCAGCACACCAACATGACACATGTATACATATGTAACAAACCTGCACGTTGTGCACATGTACCCTCGAACTTAAAGTATAATAAAAAAAATAAATTTTCATAAGTTTAGTGTAGCCTAAGTGAACAGTGTTTATAAAGCCTACAGGGCCGGGCGCGGTGGCTCACGCCTGTAATCCCAGCACTTTGGGAGGCCGAGGTGGGTGGATCACGAGGTCAGGAGATCGAGACCATCCTGGCTAACGTGGTGAAACCCCGTCTCTACTAAAAAACACAAAAAATCAGCCGGGCGTGGTGGCGGGTGCCTGTAGTCCCGGCTACTCCGGAGGCTGAGACAGGAGAATGACGTGAATCCGGGAGGCGGAGCTTGCAGTGAGCCGAAATGGGGCCACTGCACTTCAGCCTGGGTGACAGAGCAAGACTCCGTCTCAAAATGAATAAATAAATAAAGTCTACAGTAGTGTAAGGCAACGTCCTAGGCCTTCACCTTCACTCACTCAGTGACTCACCCACTTCATGTCCCGAACATTCCATTCATACTAAGTGCCCTATACAGGCATAACATTTTTTATCTTTTATGCCATATTTTTACTGTACCCTTTCTATGTTTCAACACACAAATATTTACTCTTGTGTTATAATTGCCTACAGTATTCAATAGAGTAACATACTGTATAGGATTGTAGCCTAGGAGCAAAAGGCTATGCCATATAGGGTAGGTGTAGTAAGCTAAACCATCTGTGTTTGTGTAAGTACACTACGTTTACAGGAGGAAATCTCCTAACAATGCATTTCTCAGGGTGCTTCCCTGTCACTAAGCGACTCATGACTGTATATATGAATAAGCATACCTAATCAAATACATTGTTGCAATTATTACTGTGAACAAATTATTGTGTGTTAGGTCAATTAAAATATAAGAAAAATAAAAGTGTCCGTTTCTTCATCACTTATTCCTTCTTCCACGCTCTTCTTTTCTCTCTGTGTATCCAGATTTCTGACCCATGTTGTTCCCTCTAAAGAACTTATTCTAACATTTCTTACAAGGCAGGCCTACTGGCAACAATTTTTTTTTCCATTTTTGCTAGTCTGAAAAAGTATTTCTCCTTTACTTTTAAAGGATAATTCTGGTAGTTAGAGAATTCTAGGTTGGTACGTTTTTTTCTCTCAATACTTTAATTATTTCGCTTTATTCTCTTTATGCTGGCATGATTTCTGAGAAGGTGGATGTAATTCTTATCTTTATTCCTCTATGAGTAAGGTGGATTTTTTTCTCCTGACCTCTTTCAGCATTTTTTTTAAATCTTTGATTTTTCTGTAGTTTGAATATGACATGACTAGGTGTAGGGACTTTCTTTTTGGCATTGATTGAGCTTGATGTTCTCTGGGCTTTCTGCATCTGTGGTTTGGTATCTGACATTAATTTGGAGAAATTCTGTCATAACTGTTTCAAATAGTTCTTCTGTTTCTTTCTCTCTTCTCTTTCTGGTCTTATCATCACATATATATTACAGCTTTTATAGTTCCATAGTTCTTGGATATTCTGGGGTATTATTTTTTCAGTCTTTTGTCTCCTTGCTTTATAGTTTTAGAGTTTTTTGTTGATCTATTCTCAAGCTCAGAGATTCTTTCCTCAGCTGTGTCCAGTCTACTAATGAGTCCATTGAAGGCATTCTCTATTTCTGTTGATGTTTTTATCTCCAGCGTTTCTTTTTGTTCTTTCTTAGAATTTCCATCTCTCTGCTTACATTGCCCCTCTGTTCTTGAATGTTGTCCACTTTATCCATTAAAGACCTTAGCATATTAATCACAGTTGTTTTAAATTTCCAGCTGGATAATTACAACATCTCTGTCATATGTGTGACTGGTTTTGATATTTTCTCTGTCTCTTCAAATTGTAGGATTTTTTGTTCTGCCTTTTGGTATGCCTTGTAATTTTTTTCTTCATAACGGAAATGGTGTTGTGGGTAACAGGAACTGCCATAAATAAGCCTTTAACAATGTGATAGTAAGTTAAAGAAGGGCTAGCATTCCATAGTCCTATGACTGGGCCTCAGTTTTTAGTAAGCTTGTGCCTCTGAACTGTGAACTTCACAAGTGCTCCTTAGTTGTTTTTTTCTCCCTCCTTTTTTGGGACAGGATACCTGGGATGGCCTAGAGTTGAAAGTTTCTTTTCCCCAGGTCAGTTAGTCTCTGATAAAATCCCAGAAGATTAGGCTTCCTTTAAAAGTTTTTTCTAAGATCAGACCTTGTTAAGAACAGAACGCTCTGGCGTATTTCAAAATGGTTCCTGTTTCCCTCCCCCTACTGATAGCATGAGGGAATTTTTCTCTAATATTCACTGTGAGAACCAGGTAGAGTTCCTGGAGGTAAAAATCACAAAAGTGTGCATGTGCATGTGTGTCGTAGGGGGTCACGGGGGAGGTCCTGTGACTGGGTTCCCCTAGAGCTTCTAACTTCTCCACACTGGGCCTCCATCAATTTGTCAATTACAGTTCAGGTTTTTCTACCCCAGCACTGGTTCCTGAGGAAGTTTTTGCTTGTTGGTTCCTGATCTAGTAAGTTCGATTCTCTGTATCTGCTTGTCTGTCTCCAATTTGGGGACAGCCCTTTGCCCTGTAAACTCAATTCTCTTATGAATCTAGGAAAAGTTGTTAATATTCTAGTTTGTTTGGTTTTTTATTTGGATGGAGAGGTGACTTCCAAGCTTCTTATGTATCAGACTGGAATGAATCTGTTCTAATTTTATTTTCTTAGACACTATTTTTAGTATAAGTTATAACTGTTTTAATTTATTTATTTACTATTGGGCATTATTGCAAAGTGATATAACTTAGCTGATTTTCCTGGGTTTCTAGAGCAATAACTACATAAAAATTAATGGCAATTTGTTTCATCTTTTAAAATATTTGTTTTTCATCTAATTGCATAGATTTACACTTTTCAAATATGTGCTATATCATAACAATAGTAATGGCCATTCTTGGTTTATTTATTACTTTAACAGGGAAATTAGTTCTCGAGTTTCATCATTAAACATCATACTGAGTGTTAGATTAAAATTAAGATTTGTGTTTTGGGGTGTGTGTGTGTATGTGTGTGTGTGTGAGAGAGAGAGAGAACTTCCTTTACATTGTTGTGTTACTAAAAAATAAATGTTTAATGTTTATTACAATTTTTTGGTTCTAACAAGAAGATAGTATAGCTTTGTCTGCTGACCTAATGACCTGGTAATTATAAATACAATATTCTAATATTAACTTCATAATTTTAATTTTCAAACCTCTTATTCCAAACAATAATCATTTGATAAGATACAGAGGAAAAAGCAAGGCCTAGAGATTAAAAGCTTGGCTTTGCTCTTCATCTCTAAAGGGGGAACAATTTTAATATTAATATCTGAATATTTGATGTATAAGTAATCCTAATAATTTATAAAACAGTTGTAAATTATTACACCATATGAATTGAGCTGCCAATTTGAGAGATAAAGGCACTGACATACTAAAAACTGGTATCAAAATTGGAATGCATCCCAGGATCTCAGAACCCCAGGGCTACATGCTTTACAATGGGCCATCTCAATTAGAATTGAAGGTTTATCAGATCATTGGGTTACATGGCTATCAGAACGTTTTTCTGTCACTTGAGCAGCCAAGGAAAATTTTAGGAGTTTTCAATGAGTTTCTATTATAACAACAACAAAAATACTCGAGATTTTCCAGTAAATCCATTTTAAGAGTAGCCTTTTGTATACCATGAAGCCCCTTCCCTATTTGATTTGGCCTTCTCCGTCCTTGATGCTTCTTCTCTAGTTAGTGTCAGTGTGGCTTTCGTCAAATTCTAGATATTTCTTAGGTTCCCTATGACAGCCTCTTCTTTCCATCCTTCTATAATCATGAAAAGATAAAAAAATGAGTGCCAGGAAGTGTCCTAAAAGTAGGCTTTCACAGTGAATATGAATCTGATGTCAGGGAATCCCCAAAAGTACATCCAGTAAAGTTAGTTATATTGTGAAAGCACAACTAATTTTGATAGTTATCATGAATAGAGTTACCCACAGAGAAGCTGTAACTACACGGTGACCTCCAAACAGGTCTGTCTGACTCCATCCTTGCCCCCACTTCACTCAGTCCTCGATAAACAAACCCGACAATGCCTCTCTCTCTCTCTTTTTAAAATTCTTTCCTGCCTCTCCGTTTCCTATGTATTGAACTGAAACTCCATAGCTTAGTGAGCAAGACATTCCATGCTTTACTCCTTGTACACTTTACCTCTACCATCTCCTTTCTCTTCCTACCTTAAATCTTAAGATTCAGAAACTTGAAACCATGTCAAGTTTCTGAAATATGCCATGCTCTCACATGTCCATGTGCAGGGAATTTACTCCCCCTGTCTATCCTTCCTCCTTTAAGTCTCACTGTACATAAAGTCATCTCTTAGGTGACATCTGGCCTAACATCTCAGACCATTTGGGCTGCTTTTTCCTAGTGCTCCAGGAATACTGCCCTAACCTCAATTTTTCCTATCACTCTGAATTCTAATCATATAATACATTTCCTTGTCTCCCACTAGAATCTGAGCTCTGTGAGGCCAGTATCCCAACACTTAAGAAAAGTGGGTTGACTAAATGCATAAATTAAAAGTAAAGGAGTGGATGAGAAAATGCTTCATAACATATAATCTTCTTCAAAAATTTTAGGAATTGGTTATTATTATGGAAAGAATGAATCTGTCATGAAATAAGCTCCAGGGTGAAAAAGAGAACAAATGATGCCAGAATATTCTAAAAGAGAACAAATGATGCCAGAATATTTGATGCCAGAATATTCTAAAGAAGTCAGTACCCCATCATCCAACCCTTCCATTCTTTCATCCATCCATTCATTCATTTACTTTTCCACAAAATTATATTGGAGACCTAGGGTTAGGGGCCAGAATGAGATGACCCTCTAATGTATTAGTTTTGCAACTGTAATACCCAATATGGGCCATGTGGAAGATCAATGAGCACTGAAACATTCAGAGTTGAGTTTGCACTGTTTAAGAAAAAATAAAAATAAGAAAGCAGGCAAGCAAAGACACCAATAAACAACAAAATGTTTGCGTGGAAAGCAGTGTTGGTTTAGTAAGGATAGCCAAGAGAGATTCACTCAGATTAAATCAATTGGCAAATAAATGCCTTTCTTTCTGTTTTTCCCCCCTAAACTAAGGACATTTTTTATGAGCAGCACAAACTAGCATGCAAATATGCTTCTGATTTTTCACTTTCATAATTTAAAGATAGCCAAACAGATTTTCGTAGGATGTATTTTTCGCCCTTAATTGCTCCAATATGGAAGATGCTCTGTTGGGAGATCAAAATGGCAGATGTCTTTTAATGCCCTGCCATTTTCACTTGTGTAAATAATCATGTTTCTTTTCTGCCTAAAATTCATTGCTGCAGTTTGTCTCACACAGAACAGAGTTTATCTTTGAACCCACTCTCTCCTCAATCCAACAACAACAAAATAAAGAGATCTTTTTGGTAGATCAGACATCATTCTTTCAAGGTTGCATGTGGTCACTGATTTAACTAGTTAGCTTAAAGACCCTAAATGTCAATATCACCCTGAATCTCTTGGTAGTTTTCTTTGTCTTAAACTAAGAAATACGTGGGCGGTATGTTCTTTTCTCTCCATTTACCCTACCAACAAGGAGAAAATTATTATCAAACATAAGTGAAAGCAGAGTTGATTTTAAGAAATGTGATTAACGTGACAATGAAAAGTCTCTTAATGCTAACAAACTGCATACTTCGATATCTCATACACACGTGCTTGAATTTCACACGCACACAGGCAAGTATTTCTATCATGTTACTCTTTATTGTACTTCTTGTTTTGCAGATTCCTCAGTACAAAAGGCAATAATTGGACGAACAGTGGTGTGTAGCTCCCTAATTCAGTTAGGAGATATTATAGCCATCAGAGTCTTGGTCAATTATTTTCATTAGTATGTTAAGGCTCATCATTTATAGAATTTGCATCATTGTAGCATATCCTTTATTTCAAAATATTGGGAAAGTAATAGGTTTCTTCTTGCCTCTTTCACATTGGTTTGTTTGTGAAGGGTGTATGTTTGTGTGTATATGTCTGTGTCTGGAAACGCTATGGGAACAGCTGTCGAATGAGTACCGCTGATTTTTTGTGGGTCTCTTTGCCACAAAAATTCTTAGGTTTCTAAGTTCTTTTATCTAGAAACTGAGTCTAGAAACTGAGTTTTTTTTTTTTTTTTGGTCTAATTATAGGCTATGATGGAATTCAACTAATTAACCAACCTATTGTGGATATTTAAAAAAAAACTAGTTTAATTGGAATGCAATAATGTCAGTGTTCCGGGGTCAGTTATGTGCTTATAAAATTCAATGAAACCTAGAGGACTTCAAATTCTAGCTCTGTTATTTTCCATGTGCTTATGAGAAATTGCTTCCCTCTTAGTTTCTCAGTTTTGTTTCCTATAAGACATGGGTCATTATAATCTTTGCACAGTTTGAAAAATTGTTTGGGATAATGTATGTAAAAGTAACAAACAGCAGCGTTTGCCCATATTAGCAGTTCAATCAATGTTGCTTAGTTAAATTTGCTTCCATTTAAATAATAATAACAGAATAATAAGATAGCAAGATGAAGATATTTAGCAAAAGCAAAATCTGCAATATAAATATAAGCAACATTAGAAGGAATTGGAGAAGATGGAAACTAGAAATGGATCATGAGATAATGAATCAGTAAACTCTGACTGTGTGGAAAAGTCGGACTGATATGAGATGCATTGGAAAGCACAGCATTCAGCCATTTATTCTGTCAACACACACAACAGTGCTAAATGCCTAAATGCACAAAGACGACTGAAAAGCTAAATAAGATAAGGCCTCTTCCCTCAAGGAGTGTATTGTCTGGTGAAGAGGTCAGACATTCAGTCACGATGGGCTGTGAAATGTACAAACTATGCAGTGATGTGTACAGGTAGGTGGAGAGCTCACAGGGTATTCAGAAAGGCAAGAAAATAGAGGTGTACACACAGACTAGTAAGTTTATCATTGATCAGTAGTAACATCAGGAGTGTATTGTCACAAACTTCTAAAAATGTTCTATGAAATTTCCATTATTTCAGTCCCTTGGATTGAAGATGGTAAACATTGACTGACATCAAAACTTAAAATTAATTTTTCAAAATTCACAAATGTAAATAAGTGTAAAGAAATCAAAATAACTAAATGCTCAAATGATGCCTTTTGTAATTGTGTGTCAGCTATACTTCTGAAATTATTGAAGCTTATAACTCTACTAAGAAACTTGAGTCACACACTATATATAAATTTTATGTATGTGCTTATTTATGTGTACATATATAGATAGATAGATAGATAGATAGATAGATAGATAGATAGATGGGTGTGTGTGCGTGTGTGTGTGTGCACAGGCATGTGTGGGCACAGGAATATTTTTTCCATTATCTTGACAGAGCTATTGCCACATTTCTAAGGAAAGTGGGGTAGGCCAGAGCAAAATAATCAAATAATGATTATTCTGCTAGTGACTGAATACCTGTCTTCAAGTGTGTGGGAGCTTTTCATGTGGTAGATAGATCTACTTCCTCTCTGAGGTTTGGGAGGAAACGTAGAGTAGGCAGATTTGGGTCAGCAGTGAACAAAATACCTCCCTGGGAGCAAGTCTTGGCCTACATTCTCGGTTTTCCAACAGTCTGCAGAGAGAATCCTCAGACTGAAGTGCCCTGTGGCCTTTTTCATATGATAGAATGTCTCTGATCAGATCGAGCTGTGAGGATTGTTTAGCTTCAGAGAAGAGATGGACAGACGAAAAGGATTGGTAAGGAAGAGCATCTGCAGAGCCTCAGGGAAGCTGCTGGGTGACTGATGCTGTTGCCCTGGAATAAGCCTCTCTCCTGACACCATGATGAGGGCAGAGGGTCCTGGCCCTTTGCTTTGGTGCTTCCTGTTTTCCAGTTTTCAATATGCAGGAGCTGGTCCATATATTGCCCACTTTGATCTGCTTTTAATTTTTTCCTTTTTTATTTTTATTGTTTTGGCTAATGCAGGGTTGTCACCCAGTGCAGTCTATCTATCAAGGTCTTCTTTCTCTCTCCATCTTAATGTTCCCCTTGATTGCCAGTCTTATATATTTCCTCATTGGGCTACATCATCATCATAACCCCTATATTGGTATTCCCCAACTGGTACAATGGAGATCATCATTATCAGGAACTTTTATATTGTATTAGTATAATGAAAAAGTGTACAAGTAAAAGCAGCATGCAATTAGGAGTCCAGGTTGGACTAAAACTTAGAAGCCTGAATTTGTTTTTCCATTAATAGAAACACTACACTTTGTGCATGACATATTCTGGTAATTAATGGCCCTATATGCAAGTTTTGGCCTAAGTGGGAGAAAACATGCAACTGGTTACATATCTGTGGCCAGGGATGAGAACACTGGTGTCAACATCAAAAACCAGGATGCATGAAAAACATTTTCTTGTCTTGGGAAATATATTGCCCAGGACTGAAGAATATGAAATATTTTCTTACCTTTGAATGAAGAGTCCTTCTGCATAGGCAATTACATTCAGAGCTACAATGACATTTCCAAGAATTCACTTTCCTCTCTTTGCCAGTAAGTTTCTCTTCCTCATTAGTCAACCGCTCAAAGAGAAGAACTTCCAGAAAAGAATTAATATTTACTGAGCATCGCCAACAGGCTGCCAACTGTGCTAAGTAGCTTTATGAATGGAATCAAATTTAACCTAAAATTATTAGTTTCACAGATGACAATATGGAAAATCGAGACACCTAGATAATATGTTTAAAGTCAGGCAATTAATATGTACAAGATTCAAGATTCAAACCCAGGTCTGTTTGACCCCAAAGATTGAGTTTTTTGCTTCTTAGAATCTTTATATAAGAAAAAGATCTAGGAAATCTCTATGGAAATTTTAAAATTGATGGAATATTTGTCTTTTTCTGTTTCATCTTATTGACCTGGAGCCAATCTGACACTTTCCTGGAAATATGTCCTCACTGAACCTCTTTTTTTCTTGGGTTATCCATAAACCTCAGTAATGTATATGTCCAATGCAAGGGGATCCACTCAAAGATGGATAGGGAGTTGGAAGCTAATATGTAGTCAAATATAGGGTGAAAAATTGATTTCTAGTAAAGGGGTTTTGTTATTGTTGTTAGTTTGTTTATATTTCTATTTGTGTGCCCAGAGTTGTTTTTCATGAAGTTCCTGACCATAGTGGCTATTTTTTTCCCTTCTTTTTAGAGACAGGGTCTCATTCTGTCAGCCATGGTGTAGTGCAGTGGTACAGTTATAGCTCACTGTAGCCTTGAACTCCTGGGCTCAAGCGATCCTCTGGTGTCAGTCTCCTAAGTAGATGGGACTATAGATGCTGGTCACCCCACCTAGATAATTGTTTAACTTTTTATTTTTTTGGAGACAGGGTCTTGCTATGTTGCCCAGGCTGGTCTAGAACTCCTGGCTTTAAACGATTCTTCCACCTCAGCCTCCCAAAGTGTCGAGATTACAGGTGTGAACCACCATACCAACCCATAGTGGATTTTTTTTTTCTTTTTGATTCAGAGTCTCATTCTGTCTCCCAGGTTGGAGTGCAGTGGCACAATCTCAGCTTACTGCAACTTCCACCTCCCAGGTTCTTTTGCCTCAGCCTCCTGAATAACTGGAATTATAGGCATGTGCCACCACACCACCACACCCAGCTAATTTTTTTGTTTCTTTTTGTTGTTGCTGTTTTTTTTTTTTTTTTTTTTTTTTTTGAGACAGAGTCTTGCTCTGTTGCCTAGGCTGGAGTGCAGTGGCATGATCTTGGCTCACTGCAAGCTCTGCCTCCCGGGTTCATGCCATTCTCCTGCCTCAGCCTCCTGAGTAGCTGGGACTACAGGCACCCGCCACCACGCCCGGCTAATTTTTTGTATTTTTAGTAGAGACAGGGTTTCACTGTGTTAGCCAGGATGATCTTGATCTCCTGACCTCATGATCCGCCCGCCTCGGCCTCCCAAAGTGCTGGGATTACAGGCGTAAGCCACTGCGCCTGGTCTTTTTTTTTTTGTTTTGTATTTTTTAGTAGAGAGAGGGTTTTACTATTTTGGCCAGGCTGGTCTTGAACTCCTGGCCTCAAGTCATCTGCCCGCCTGGTTCTCCCAAGTGCTGGGATTACAGGCATGAGCCACCATGCCAGGCCGTAGTGACTTATTTTTGATCAGTGATCAGAGTGGATCACAAGAAGGACAGGCTGGCCGTGATACCAAAATGCCACTCAGAAGTGCCACTTCTGAGGGAAGGCTCACACTCCCATTGGTCCTGGAACAACCTGGATCTAAAGGGGGAATATTTTATTGACTCAAGCAACACAGACCACCTAAATGCCAAACCAGGCTGCTAGACACATCTCCTACCCACTGTGTTCACCTTTACCAGCTCACCAACCCTGGAAGATCTCAGTAATGTGTGCTCAGTTTTCTGGTGGAAGGATCCCCTGAGCCTTCTGGAAGCACAGCACAGAGGATAAACACTGATTTCTATCATGTTATTTAGTTGCTTAACAACCCCATGAGGCATGCTTGCTATCAATCAGTCTTGTAATTTTAAAGATGAACAAATGGGGCTCTAGATGGGAAAAGTTACCCAACTGAAAGCAGATAATTAGTATTCGCCCAGAAAGAAAGCCTTAGTCCATTTCTTTCCAACTTCTTGAACTGATCTTAAAATCCATATGTAAAGCATGTTTTAATAGCAGAGGTTTGAAAAGTTCTTGCGATCCTACTGATCCATCACTCAGAGATTGTAAATGGTTTGGTCAGCTGGGTACTTTGATGAGCTTTTACGTAGTGGTTTCTGTGTGTCGGAGAGGACTCAGTTGTTCAGAATATGAAACATCTTGAATTCATGAGCCAATGTTATGCTCAGATCCATGTTTTCCATTGGTGTTTGAGTTTCAATTACCTTCCTCCGTAACCCAACCTGCTGTGATCTGGAAGTGCAGGTCTGCCTGGATGGCACATTGATGAATAGATTTTAAATTATGACTTCCACAAGTTTATAAAAATAAAAATATTCTGTTCCCATACTCTCCAGCCATAACACTATGGGTAACAGAGTAGGACCAAATGTGTAAACCAAGCAAGTCATCTGCTGGGCACGTCACCCATATCAAAGAGTTTTCTTTGGCCTAGAAATTTGATTAAATTTTTAACATTCATTTTTATCCATGATGACATGGACATTTCAGATCATTAAAATGGAGTAGGTATTGTAACTTTCAATTTGTGAGAGTCTAATTTAACTATGAAAACATATACAAGAAGAGAAAATATATTTTGAATTAATTTATTATAGATATGTAATTTTTATTGTAATTGCTAAGTATGGAGCAATGGTACGTAAAGCCTAGAGCAGGAAAGAATAGTCAGGTGACTGCATTTTCACTTACTATTTTACTTGACTAGCTTACTTTTTTTTTTCATCCTATTTCATAGTATGTACAATTTTTGTATAATTTTCCCCAGTGATAAGAGAAATGTATGCCAATCATACAAAATTCAGAAAATACAGAATTGAGGGCTGGCTGTTCTGTGTTGTTTTGGATGAAATGTTGGCAGTGAAGGACAGAGAATTGGTCATATCAGGTCTACTAGAGCCAGAGAGTACAAAACCTCACCATCTGCAATACTCAGAATTTCTGCTCATCCCTAAATAAGACTGAATCTGCCATATATATATATACGTATATATATAACAGAAAATAAATTATAGTAGGCCTTCCATATTCATGGGTTCCAAGTTTGTGAATTCAGCCAACCAAACATCAAATATATTTGGGGAGAAAAACAGAAAACAACAAAAAATTGTAATACAACAATGAAAAATAATATAAAATTTGAAACTACAGTATCATAACTATTTACATGGCTGTTACATGGTTTTAGGTATTATAAGTAATCTAGAGATCATTTAACACATATGGGAGAATGTGTGTAGGTTATATGCAAATACTGTGCCATTGTATATAAAGACTTTGAGCATCCCTGGATTTTGGTATTCAGAGGAGGGTCCTATAACCAATTCCCTGCAGATACCAAGGGAAGATAATACATTTTCTTTAACCTAAAATATATTAAATAATTTTGAAGGTCTGAGATTTTTTTTCCCTACTACAGGAGCTAATTCAAAATCCTGTCAACCTATTTAAAGCCTACCAGCTATTGGGCCATGATGCTAGTCATAATATTCATATTGTTATAAACTCTGATTCTGAACCCACAAATAGAGGCAGGCCATACCAGAAGTTCATTGTGTGTGTATGTGTGTATGTATGCATGTATGTGTAATTTGATGGAACATATTAAAAATTTCTACTGTTTTATAATACCAATGCTTTCCCACTAGAAAATACGTCTTAGAAAATTATTTGCGGCTGGTAGAGAAAACATGATGAGGAAGTATTTTGGGGGCAGAGGCTACAAAAGATTGGGAAATACAGAAAAGCCAACATCTGGAATTTTGGTTAAATCCTTCCCAGAACACAGTTATGCCATTTGTTCAACAAATATTTATTGAATGTCTGCTGTGTTTCTGGCCCTGGAGAGACTGAGATGAATCAGACAAAAATCCCCTATTCTCAAGAAGTTCACAGTCTCACAGAGGTCAAAGTGGTTATGTCAACAAATCATGACAGAAGAGTAGGTTATGTATTTCTATATGAATATACAGTGTGGTGGGTTACACAAGACATGATGGGAGAGGTCTTGGATGGTCTCCGTGAAGAGATGACTTTTGAATTATATTTTGAGGCCTGAGAAGTACAACTGTTATGATAAAAGGAACAGTTATTTTGAGCAAGACAGCAGTGGATAAAAAGACCAGGCACACAGAAGAGTGTGGCATTCTTGGGGGACAGAAGTGAATTCTTGATGTCAGGCTGAACTGGTCCATGTGGAAAAAGTAGGAGGTGAGCCTGGGAAGCAAGGTGAAGTCTAGGTTAGGGAAATAATATCTGATCGTCCACCATGCAGGCAGAAGTGCGCTGAGTCATGTGAGCAACAAACTTCAAATCATTCTAAGCAGGAGGAGTAACATGTTTAGTTGGGTGGCTGATGGTGTTGGGGTTTTAAAGAAACCATAAATCTCCTGCAAGGGTTATAAAATAGTTCCTCTCTTTAAAGCATGTATATTTTCATGACTAATGAGTGGATTCATAGTTTGCGTAAGGTTTGAAGGTGGACTTGGAATTTATTTTTTAAAAATATATACAAACAAAAATTGGCTAAACGCTTGTCATAAAGTACGAAGTTTGCACCCAAGAAACTTTTTTTCTCACACACACTTGAATATTTAATTATTACTATTTCGTGTGCTAACATAGAGTAGATTGCTGAAGCTCATGCTTTCTTGTGGCATTTCAAGAAGGAGCAATAGCCCAGCAGAAAATGGTGCGGCAGGCTTGCCTTTAAAGGGAATTTCCTTCAGTGGCAAGCCTGCCGCACCATTTTCTGTGAGAAAACGTAGGGTGTGAGCCTGGAAGGGAAAGTGAAGTCTAGGTTAGGGAAATAATACCTGATCGTCCACCATGCAGGCAGAAGTGCACTGAGTCATGTGAGCAACAAACTTCAAATCATTCTAAGCAGGAGGAATGACATGTTTAACCGGGTGGCTGAGGGCGTTGGGGGAAATCCTTTCACTGGCAAGCCGGCCACACCATTTTCTGCTTGGCTCTTGCCCCCGTTCTTCAATGGAAATTCCCTACCAAATCCAAAAGAGCCTGTTTCTGAGATTTATTCCAAAATGCAGATAGCTTGTTTCGTGATCGTATCGTGCCAAATGGTTGTGGCTTCTGCAGATACTTAGATGAAAGAACAAGTAAGAACAATTCTAGCGGTTAACCTTTATGATAAGAGAGTGCCCCCAAATCTGCTGAGCAGAGAGCCGCTGTGATTCCAATGGTCTTGACCGGGCGCACGGCCTGTCTCCCCTCTTTCTGCAGATAACACAGCAGGCGTGTACGCCCGGCGTGGAGGATTCAGTCGGCAGAAGCAGGACTTGTACCTTCTGCCCATAGTGATCAGCGATGGCGGCATCCCGCCCATGAGTAGCACCAACACCCTCACCATCAAAGTCTGCGGGTGCGACGTGAACGGGGCACTGCTCTCCTGCAACGCAGAGGCCTACATTCTGAACGCCGGCCTGAGCACAGGCGCGCTGATCGCCATCCTCGCCTGCATCGTCATTCTCCTGGGTAAGGGCGCTTCCTGGTCCCCTGCAGGAAGGGCCAGGCAACCGGATGCCCCTCCTTGAAACACATGCTTCTCAAATACAGGCTGGTAACCAGGACCCTGTTATGACTGTCGACACAGTTTAAGACAAGAAGTGGGGTACGGGGGAGGAGTGAGGGTTGTCGGGGGCGAGGTGGGGGATGTCTGCCACGTGCATTTGATGGAATATTGGGGGGAGCAGACAATTGAATTCCAGCAGAGAACAGGGAAGGTCATGATGAGCGTTTTGGCAGGCCATCACAGGGCTGTATAGCAGGAGCCACTAGGGGGCTTCAGGGACATCAGAGAAGGTTTGGCATAAGAGGAATTTGGGCAGAAACATGGTGTATTAGCAATGGTTTTGTCTCACAAGAGAAAGAATAAGGCTTAGGGACCTTAGGTGCATAAGACGGAGCAAAAGACAGCATAGGAAGGACTCGGGAACTGGAAGAAGGAAGAAGCAGGACTCCAACCCCTCCACTAATTATCATATATAGCATCTGTTCTAACACCTCAGCTCATGGGTACCCCTTGGAAGCTTTTCCTGCCCCTGCCCCTGCTTAGGTGCTTCTCTTCTGCACTTCTGTCTCACCTGTGGTTTATTCTGTAGAAAAGCCATGTGCTGGTACTCAGAACATATGCCATTGCTGGGCCTCAGGAAGATTATTTTGTCCCAAAGTCTCAGAACTAGTGACTGACCAAATCAGTATGCAAACCTATGCATGTCTGACACCAAACCTACACTTTTCCCATGATGCTTGTTCCTACCTCGAATGAATTCATGGAGCTTTACTCCATAGGAAAAAGCCAGTGAATTCAATTCAGCAAATAGTTATTGGGTATTCTCTGGGCAACAAGCCCTATGTTAGGTCCTGAGAGATAAAGAGAAGAAGTCTATGAGACCTCTGTGCTCGACAGGTTCACAGAATGTCAAGGAAAGTATGCATGAAGAGGCACATGGTGGGTGCTATAATAGGGACATGAAGACAAGATGGTTGGGGGACAGAGTAGAAAGCACTTGACATGGGCCAGGAGCGGTAGCTCACGCCTGTAATCCCAGCACTTTGGGAGACGGAGGCGGGCCGATCACCTGAAGTTGGGAGTTCAAGACCAGCCTGACCAACATGGAGAAACCCCGTCTCTACTAAAAATACAAAATTATTCAGGTGTGTTGGCGCATGCCTGTCATCTCAGCTACTTGGGAGGCTGAGGCAGGAGAATCGCTTGAACCCGGGAGGCAAAGGTTGTGGTGAGCCAAGATGGTGCCATTGCACTCCAGCCTGGGCAACAAGAGCAAAACTGTCTCAAAAAAAAGAAAAAAAAAAAAAAAAGGCACCTAACATTGCCTGGGAAGGTCAAAGAAATCTTCCTGGAGGATGTGACATACAGGTTGGCTGCTGAGAGTTGTCCAGCTGAGGACAGAGGCTTGGATAGACGAATATTTCAAACAGAGGAAGTAAAATACAAAAGCCCTAAAAAGTTAATAGAAGTGGAAACAGATGTGTAAACCATGCGATAAATATTATAATGAGGATAAGAACAGGGCCAGGCTGGTGCATGAAAAAGGTGCCAGTAGTCCTGTCTGGTGTCAGGATGGCAGGCCAGGAAATGTATCCATGATGAAAGAAAAAAACAGTCCGCTAAGCAGAGAAAGTGAAAAGGAGTGGTCTGTGTGAGTGAGAGTGCCCACAAGAACAAAGCACAGAGCTTTGGGAGCCACACGAAGTCCAGGGCAAGTACAGTGTCTCATCCCTGCTTCTCACAGCAATGGTGGAGCCAGAGGGGTGCTCAGTTGGAGTGCCAAATTCAGCCACAAACATTTTCTTCAGCTTTGCTGAGTGTATGGGAGAGCCTTCTAATGGAACACTGTAGAAGCCTCTTGGGGAACAGAGGTAATCAATGAAGAATTAAACTGTGCCTGAACTTTCCTTATAAATGACTCTGATCACCCCGCTGGGTTGCCCAAGCTTAATGGAACCCCCTCTCCCAGGGAAGACATGAGATTGCTTTATCTGGGGGTTCCAGCTGATGCTATTTTCCTATGTTAAAATAAACACAAGATTTTGTCTTCTGGGGGTCTTTATAAGCTTCCTTTCCTCTATATGGTGGCTACAGAGAGTCCAACCACACTTATGATAAGATTTCCCATTAAGTTAGTATAGGACCAATGCCCTTTCTCAGACACTGGCAGAAGCTAGCCATCACCCCCTATAAGATGGTAGGCCCTGAGGGCTCTGCATGTTCTCATTTTTAAACCTTGGAAAAACAGCTACCTTCTTTGCAAAGAGAAATTGGCATTAGCCACTTCTAAGAGACTGCAGACAAACATATTTAGAATCGTCCTAGTTCTTAGGAAGATGACTTCTAAATGGTATCTGGATTCATTTGTTAAAAGTTCAAAATTGTCCCAACCTGCCAAGCTGTTGGGTGCCATGTTTTCACCGCAGCATTTGTAGAGGAAGAGCCTGGTGGGGGTCAATTTTACACATCCGTAGGAATTGCAGGCAAAGCTCTCATTTCCTATACTGTTTCCAGTTCTGAGCATTTGTACCTTATGGTTTATGGTAATCAGAGTTCCTGTGGTAGAAGAACCCAGGAATACTGGACTTAATGAATGCTTACTTTCTTTTTCTTTCCCTCCAGTCATTGTAGTATTGTTTGTGACCCTGAGAAGGCAAAAGAAAGAACCACTCATTGTCTTTGAGGAAGAAGATGTCCGTGAGAACATCATTACTTATGATGATGAAGGAGGTGGGGAAGAAGACACAGAAGCCTTTGATATTGCCACCCTCCAGAATCCAGATGGTATCAATGGATTTATCCCCCGCAAAGACATCAAACCTGAGTATCAGTACATGCCTAGACCTGGGCTCCGGCCAGCACCCAACAGCGTGGATGTCGATGACTTCATCAACACGAGAATACAGGAGGCAGACAATGACCCCACGGCTCCTCCTTATGACTCCATTCAAATCTACGGTTATGAAGGCAGGGGCTCAGTGGCCGGGTCCCTGAGCTCCCTAGAGTCGGCCACCACAGATTCAGACTTGGACTATGATTATCTACAGAACTGGGGACCTCGTTTTAAGAAACTAGCAGACTTGTATGGTTCCAAAGACACTTTTGATGACAATTCTTAACAATAACGATACAAATTTGGCCTTAAGAACTGTGTCTGGCGTTCTCAAGAATCTAGAAGATGTGTAAACAGGTATTTTTTTAAATCAAGGAAAGGCTCATTTAAAACAGGCAAAGTTTTACAGAGAGGATACATTTAATAAAACTGCAAGGACATCAAAGTGGTAAATACTGTGAAATACCTTTTCTCACAAAAAGGCAAATATTGAAGTTGTTTATCAACTTCGCTAGAAAAAAAACACTTGGCATACAAAATATTTAAGTGAAGGAGAAGTCTAACGCTGAACTGACAATGAAGGGAAATTGTTTATGTGTTATGAACATCCAAGTCTTTCTTCTTTTTTAAGTTGTCAAAGAAGCTTCCACAAAATTAGAAAGGACAACAGTTCTGAGCTGTAATTTCGCCTTAAACTCTGGACACTCTATATGTAGTGCATTTTTAAACTTGAAATATATAATATTCAGCCAGCTTAAACCCATACAATGTACGTACAATACAATGTACAATTATGTCTCTTGAGCATCAATCTTGTTACTGCTGATTCTTGTAAATCTTTTTGCTTCTACTTTCATCTTAAACTAATACGTGCCAGATATAACTGTCTTGTTTCAGTGAGAGACGCCCTATTTCTATGTCATTTTTAATGTATCTATTTGTACAATTTTAAAGTTCTTATTTTAGTATACATACAAATATCAGTATTCTGACATGTAAGAAAATGTTACGGCATCACACTTATATTTTATGAACATTGTACTGTTGCTTTAATATGAGCTTCAATATAAGAAGCAACCTTTGAAATAAAAAAAGATTCTTTTTTAATTCTGGGTTTGATTCTTAACATTGAAACAAACGTTAAGTATTTCTAATGATCCATTTATATTTCTAATTTAATTGTGATCTTTTAATAACCCTATTTATGATCTGTTGTAGTCTGTCTGCTGCTTTTATTGTTTATTTAAAATCAAATATGTTTTACAAATGTTTTTTCAGAAAAGATTCTGTAACATCATGTAAAGCTTTTTTGTACATTCTTGGTGTTAACCTCCTGGCTTCTCTTCACACACATCTTCTAGAAAAGAAGGATGTGAAAGAACTAGGTCAGTCTATGACTTTGCAATATGTGTTATATAATATGCATTTATCTTGTATATCAGTAATTTGATGGTTATGAGAGATGAATCCATGAGGGAATGGAGCTATCAGAACTCTAATGTTCCAGGTATACATTCTATGCCCCACACTGAGCACTGGGGGACTGGGGGACTAGAGTCAAAAATATAAATTTGCCCAGGCTCTAATGTTATTCTATTTTTTTCTTATGTTGAACTTACCAGGCTATTGTAAGACTCTGACAGTTGAAACTGCTTATTTTTCCTCCTGTAATTTTAACTAATTGTAAAATGATGTGGCATTTTACGTTTTAATGAGAATGGGCGATTCATTTCAAAAACCTTTGTTTAGAATGTGCTTGGGGCCATAAGCTCAGAATGAGGGCAGGGACCATTTTGGATTCTGAAGGTCGATGCCATTTGGTCCGGGAGTGTGTCTACAGTCCCCTGCATCCCAGCTAGTTTCCTGGGGATTGAAACTTACGTGAAGGGCATTTCACCTGTTCAGTTGGGCCAAAGGTCAAAACGTAGCAATACTTGGGGAAAGACCACATAAAGTCACAACTGCAAGTGCTTTCCCTCTTTCCCCCTACACACAGGGCACGTGCTTTTTCTTGGATTGCAGACAATTTTTACAGTTTTTTTCTGACTTTATTGTGCAAGTTTGTTTCAAGCATTTCTTGATATCATGTTATGTACTATTTTTATGATTTAGTCAACATGCATACAAAGAAATGTTTTTTATGAAGTGCTCACTTCCATTTTACTTTGCATTGAAATCAAATTGGGCTGAACACTTCAATGGAATACATTCTGTGGACAATGTCACTTTAGAATCTTTCATCTCAGTGAAGGATTACGCATTCTCAATACTTCCATAATTGCAGGTTGTGTTCATTTTTTTATATAGTTTTTGTAATCCAAAGAATATTTTGCTAGATTTGCACAGATCTCCAATTGAATTTGCAATGAAGAAATAACTCAAAAGGAATATGAATAGCATTTAAATAAGTATACAGCTGTAAGTAACCCTGTCACCATGGATGATCCTTTTCTCTAGGAATGTATTTGGATTAGAGATGACAACTACATTTTCACATTTTTATGTTGAAGTCTTTTTTAAAAAGGCTGTTTACTTTTCAGTAGTTAAGAATACTTGTTTATCTTTTTTTTTCTTTTTACCTTTTATTTTTTCTTGAAGCCTCTATTGTTTGTAGAACACTCTTAGAAACCTGGAAATAAAATGTCTTTCCCAACTAGTGGAGTCCTTTTTCATTTGGAGCACATTGCCTTAAAAGAAGTCTTAATTTAAACGGTCCTTCCTTATTTCTAAAGTAATCACTGTATTATACCATCTATGCAGCTAAAAGAAGGAACATGCTTCTGTTCTTTTCCTCAAGTAATGGGTATTGTTTCTATTCATCATTCATTCATTGATTCATTCATTAATTCATCAAAATCTTATTTTATAAACCCTGTTCCACTTACTTGAGGATTCAGAATGAATCTTACTACCTTTTCTGACATCTTCTGATAATTCAACCCTGTACCAAAGTATCCACCTTGTTGTCTTATAATCACCTATTTACCTATTTGCCCTCCTAGAAAATGCAAGAAGATATTTTCTCTCCTTCCAAGTTGAAGGAAGAACATAAAATATATAACAGGGAGGAGATGGTGAGATATAGAGTGTGAACGGAGATTAGGCCAGCTGTGGCAATTCTGGACAGATCTGGGGTTTAGCTAAGTTATTTCTTTAGGCCTGGGTTTCTGGGGGTGACAGGGAAGATAAAAGAGTAGTTTATTTACACCTCTTGGAGAATTGGTTAAAAATATAGAGATCATGACTCTGTATGTCAGGTGGAACCAGGTCAGGAGTATTTGAAACTGCTCCCGGGTCATTGTGACATATCCTTCACCTCTTTTTGAGAAACTTTATAAGACAATGGGGGTGAATGGGAGCTGGGCAGTTGGAGTCTCTGAGAAGAAGAGGGGCAAAATTTATTTGGTAGGCAGTGTGGAGGACAGATCAGGAGCATATAAACCCAGAGGCGTGCCCCAGGAGGGCTTTTGCAAAGGTCAAATGAGATAGAATGAGGGCCTGAAATAATTCAGTAATTTGGAGATGGAGAAGAGGAAAGACTTCTCTGCTCCTGCACTGCCATCAGCCTGGTCTGGGCCATGGTCATCTCTGACCCGGAAGACTGACACCACCTCTTGGCTGATCCTCTTCCTCCCAACCTCTTCTCCACAAAGAAGCCAGAGGGATACTTTTAACACACAACCCAGATCACATGACTTCGTAACTTAAACCTTTTCACTGGCTTCCCAAAGACTTAAAATGAATTCTGATGCCTTTACTTTATTGCTTTACATGAACAGGGCCCTGCGAACCTCTCCAGTGTCATTCCACTCCATCCTCCTTTCAGTGCACGATGCTCCAGCCACACTGGCCATCTTTTGGTTCCTCATACAAACAAAACACATTTCCTTCTCCATGGAAAGCAGGTCACCCTTTTTTTTTTCTTTTTTTTGTATCAATGACAACTCTTTAAACTTATTTTGCTTTTTGGCTTTATGTATGTGTGTGGGTGGATGGGACTGACTGCCCCACTAGAATGTAAGCTCCATGAGGGCAGGGAATTTTGCTTTCTTGTTTACCATTATATACCCAGTTCTTTACACTGTGCCTGAAACATAACGGGTACACAATAAATATCTATTGAATGAAAGCAAATATACTGAAGAGGCAGATTTATCAGGATTTGATGACTGATTAGAGGTTGCCAGTGTGATTTTAAGCATCCTTATCTGAAAAATTGTGTCAACTGTGATCTTAGTACCTAGGATTGGTAAATTGAAAAGAAGTGGGTTTGGGGAAAATAAATTGAATTGGGTTTGGGTTGGGATTGTAAATGGGAGGTGTTTGTGTGACAACTGGATGGACTTTCAAGTAAGTCATCAGAAGTATGGATTTTCAGTTCGCTCATTGCAGAAGTAGGGCCTGGACATGGAGTGTAAGAGTCATCAAATGGGAGCTGAAGCCTCAGGAGTGGCAGCATTTTTCTAATTGGGTTTTCACTGTTCTCTCTCAAATTTAAAAGGGTATTTTAATGGTAAAATCCCTCTGGTGTGAAGAGTAAGGCTGAGTTTAGTTTTATTAATAAGGGTAATTAGTAAGCATAAACCTTATCCTTGTATGTCAAATGCTTTGAAAAATAGGAAGGGAATATTAATTAATTCAATCATTCTTCTCTATAATTAGTGAGCCTTTCTTGAGCTCATACTGTATGGAGGTCACGTACTAAACATGTGTAACACATCCTGTTTCTATGAGAAGACAAAGTGTATGCTACAATCCCTTCATTACACTGAAGAAAATTGTGGACCAGAGAGGTTAAGCATCTCTCCAAAGCTACACAGGAAATGATGTCAAAGCTGGATGGGAGAAAATCCACTTTCTCCCACTTTGGGTCAGGAGATGTACCCTTTAAACTTAGGATAAAGAAGCCAACAGCAAGGACTATCCCTCACAATCAATAACTCGGCTAAGCCTTTGGCAGTGAGAACTTGGAAGGAGATGGAAACCTCCAGCCTCCAGGTGTTCAGGTTATTACTTTGAGCAACCATTCACCACATAGTTTGACGAGAGGATTTAATCATATCTCTGAATGCTTAGACTCTTCCAAGTCCAAAATGGCACAAGGATCAGAATTGTGAATTTTTCTGCTGGGGTTTACATTCTTCTACACTATGAATTTTGGAAATCAAATGTAAAGGAAACCAATTAGGCATTTTGCAGCTATTTTTATTATGTTTCACAGAGAAGTTTGATATTTCACCCTCTTCATGGGATTAAAAATATGGGGCAGCAAGGGGGAGTCATGACCTCACCGAACTTCATTTTCCACAAGTGTACAATGGAAGCAATAATTCCTACATTGCCAGCAGTGGTGAAGAATAGATGAATTCACATTTCTACAGCCACTAACCATTCCTAGGACAGGAAAAACACTAGAAGGTAGCAATTATGTTGTTACTGTTTGTATTATTTTCTCAATTCCAGGCTTCAGAATAATGGAAGGGAAGAATTTACCACCTCATGCCTTCTGTTTTATTTGACTTGTTTCTTCAGAAATCAATCTACTCTTTGATTTTCCTCTCTCCTGAGCCAACAGTAGAACATAGATGTCTTCACACACTGTAGTTTAGGCAGAGAACTGATTGACAATTTACCTACTCCTAATATTAAAAATAAAGACTAATTATCTGTCTAGTGAATTTACTGAATTTACTTGTATTTGACTAAAATATGCAGCATAATATTGGCAAAGCAACAGGTAAAATAGCTTTTAATGTTTCTTTTTCAGAAGACAAGTTTACATAATTATGAGTTATATATAATTGAATAGAAGATATTATGAAATAATATTTGAAATTGAGATGAGTGTGTCAAGAGCTGCACAAACTTGTACTCTTCCAATATAAGGAATTTCATGTTTGATATATTTTTGCTCATTTGTTCAAGCAATGATGCTTCTTTTTTTTTCAGACACATCTCTTCTCTGAAAATATTGATGTTTGAAGGCATATAATTTCATTAGAATATTCCTTTTTATGTAACAATTAGAATGAACTTAGTTTAATCACTATTTTTAAATCAGTAAGAACTCAGGAAATTGAAATTATTTTACGCTATGATAATTTTCTCCCTTCTTCTCCCTTTCTGCCAACATTAAGAAGATATTAAAGAAATAGTAGTGTTTAGAAATATAATTTTCAAATGACTTACTCTTATGAATTAGTAAAGGAGTCATCCATTTGATATTGCTTACCTAAAAACTGGTCCAGGGTCTCTAGAATTACAAATGGGCTTTTCCCAAAGACACCAATCTCTTCCCTTTTTTAACTTTAGTTTCCCAGCCAAAAATAGGTACTGAGTAAATGTTAGGGGCAAGACAACAGGGTTGGATGAATAAAGGGAAATTCATGTCTTAGGCATTACAGCATTCTAAACTACTAGAAATCTATAAGTGAGAATTCACCTAGGCACCTTCCTTGCCTCCACCTCCCAATGTTTTGATAAGACCCTGATAATGCATCAGATTTAGATTTCACATGATTAGATATCCTACCTTGATAGTCACCCAGGACACCCTCAGATCAAATTGGGGCCCAATGCACTAAGCAAATCATAAAAGTGGCATCAGATAATCTGTGTGACTTGCTAGCATTGGAAAGGTCATCTTTTTTGTGTGTCTCATTTTCTTTATCCATATAGTGGACATATGTAATCTCTGATTGGAATGCTAGAAATTATTGACCTAGAATAGGAAAATAAAAGTAAATCTATAACTAGCTGCACAAATGAATGAGTTTATTGTTGCTGTTTTTGCTGTTACTTATACTTTTCCTACTGTAAACTGGATCTGCAAATGACTCAGAAGAGAGCCTCAGATCCAAAAGTGAAATTAAGGTACCTTTTGGCTTCTCCTTTGAAGACTTTTATCTAGTAGCCCCAGGATAGGCTTTAAACTACATCTAAAAGATAATAATATCTAAAAGATAGATATTGCATCTTTGTTGTGTAAGGACTGTGACCCAAGGGGTTCTCCCAGCCTAGCCTAGGGGATTTCACTACATTGTCATCAGGAGCTTGGAAACAGTCATTCCTCAAAGTTCTAGCCTATGAGGAACATTGATCCCTATAGTCTAGTGTTTTCCAAGTTTGAAATACAAATTTCTGTATCTCTGGTGGTTAGAAGAGATAGTTTTAAGTGACGTTAAATAAGAATGCATTTTAAAGGGAGAAAGGTATTCTCTTTGAAATTACTAAGACTGTGATGTGTGCAGAGTTGTCCCTCTGTTTGAAGTTCCTTCCCTCTTAGCTGGCTGTTTCTCTGACCATCCAATTTGAAGCAGCCCCCTACTCCCTGTCGGCCGTATTGCTCTTCTATTATTATTTGCCAAGTACATATCTTTTTTTGTGTGTGATTTCTTCTCTTTCCCATGTTTTATTTTCAATCTATTTTTCTCTTCAGAATGTAGGCCATTAGAAGCAAAGACTTATTTCTTTTTACAAGGTACCCCAGAGCCTAGTACAGACCCTGGTATGTTGTAGATGCTCAGTAAATAATTGTGCATCCCCAAGAGGTATTGGCAAAATTTTTATTATTCATTCTAATGAGATAAGACCCAGTTTGGGATTAAATGTCTAATGACTATATAATCTCCTTTTTTGAAATGGAAATAAATCTCACGCTTAAAGTCTTCAGCTGCAAATGTATCTAGTAAGAGTTTAATAAAGTTATTTTCCTTCCATGTATTTATTTGTACAGTTATCTTCCATGCCATGAGAAAGTTTGCATAACAATAATACAATTTTTCCTCTTAAATACATTTCTTTAGATACAAATGAGTTATCTACAGATACACACATAGGAAATAAAAGTATATCTGTTACTTGAATATGTTGGTGTGGGAAAGAAGGGTGATGTTGAACTCAGAAGTGCCCTGAGAACTCAGCCAAAACTGATGGTGTATACCCAGCCAATTTATGAATGAGAGTACTGAAGTTCTAGAAGGTAAACTAACCTGCATCCAGAGGCAGAGGACCAAGAAGAGAATCTGGAAAGAAAATATGGATCTCCTGCTGGTGACCTGTCAGTTTCAAAACCTGAACTGTAAAGAGAGTTACCAGCAATTGAGTCAGCTCTTCATTTTATTATATTTTTTTGAATTGAAAAATCATAATTGTACGTTAGTGGGGTGTACATAGTGATATTAACATATATGTAATATATAGTGATCAGATCAGGGTAACTAACATATTCATCATGTCAAACGTTTTTCAATTCTTTCTGTTGGGAGCATTCAATATTCTCTCTGTAGCCACTGGAAACGATATAAAATATTATTGTTAACTATGGTCACCCTACAGTGGTATAGAACATTAGAATTTTTAAATTTTTGTTTTTTTATTTTTAACTTTTATTTTAAGTTCAGGGGTACATGTGCAGGTTTGTTATATAGGTAAACTTACATCACAGGGATTTGTTGTACAGATTGTCACCCAAGTATTAGCCTAGTCCCCACTAGTTATTTTTCCTGATCCTCTCCTTCCTCCCACCCCCCATGCTCTGATGCTCTGACAGGTTCCAGTGTCTGTTGTTCCCCTCTGTGGGTCCATGGAACACTAGAACTATTTAACAGCTGCTTTATTCTGCCCAGATACAGGCATGCCTTTTCCCTTATATGTACCATTACTCTAGTTAAATTTCACCTCCCCAGAAAGACCTTTGTTGACCACCTTCAATAACACCCTTTCTTCCTGGGTCCCTTTCTGACCCCTTGTCTCATTTATTTTATGTCAATACACTTATCTCTACCTGATATTATAATTGAGACCTGTGTATTTGTTTATTGTATGCACGCCCTCACACATATTCTAACAAAACTTTCATGAGGACAGTGAGGCTTTCTGTGGTTGACTTTTATACGCCCAGAACCTAGAACAGTGCCTGCAGGATTTTAGGGTCCAATAAACAATTTTTGATCAAATGAGTGAATAGCATTGAGTGTTATCAACATTAAACTTTTAATTTATGGATTTAATTGAGTGAGAATTTTCATTTAGTTTTTTTCTTTCAGTCCTATTCATTAATAGGAATGATATTGTGAACCAAATGAAGATCACAGAGGCTATAGTATTACTACATTCTCTCCCAGAACACAAACATTTCAGATTCAAGTGTGTGGTTGATCAGCAGCTGCTGACCACATAATAGGGTTTTCCCTCTTGCTTTTCCAGCCTGCAAACAGCTAGAGGACCGTAAAAAAACAAGGTATCCTCTGTGCTCAAGGAGAGGCTCTAGATTAATGGAATACAGACCTTAGGTGAGTTGCATGAAGAACTGTTCCAGACATTTTGTTTAGGGCTTGGGTGTTTAAATGAAAGAAAGCTTCAAACTCCCACTCTAATAATCCACAGGATGTGGACGGCTTTGCCATGAGGTGAAGTTTTAGTTAATATAATATATTTTTGTTTTAACTATAATGGATTATTCAACTCAGATTAGTTGGTAGAAAGGGAACTGAAATAGTCCTAGTCATTCTGCTGCTCTTAAACACCTGCTCTTTTCTGTAATCCTTGTAACATTCACATGATTCCCACATTAAAAGATGAAGTAGACAATTTATTAATTTTCTACTCTATTCAAAAATTGGCTCCATTTATTATTAATTGTGATTTCCCTTTTAATTGTTTGCTATTATGGATAAACTTAAAGAATATATTCAAAATGCAACTGACTCTGGGGAAATTATTTCTTTTGTGATTTTTTTTTCTGGCAAGATGATTGAAGTACTGAGGATCCAAATAACCCATAACCATGCCATATTTTTTGTTTATTTATTTATTAGAAATGAGTAGGTGCAGGGCACTTTTCATGGGTATGGTCAATAACCTTGGTGACTGCATGTCCTAGCTTTCCCAAGACAGCCCCAGTTTTCCTTTGTAGTTCTAGAGTAATTTTTAATAGTGCCCACTTTTTTATCCTCTAATTTGACTCATATGGATAAAAATGCATATGGTCATGCTACAAATGACTTTATCCCACACTGTATTAACAATGTAACAGATTTTCAATGGCCCGTAGAGACTTTCCCCACAAGTGCAGAAAGGTGATTAACCTACTCTAGGGAGGAAGGAAAAGGGAAAGAAAAGGAAAACCTTAATTCTCATTATCCATCTCAATAATCTGAGATAAATATTCCACATATCAAACCTCTACCCTTTTTGAAGGTTTAAACTTTAAGATGAATTTTTAAAAATAACCTTAACCCTTTCCCTGAGATATATCAGTATCAGAAATAAAAAAATGCATGGTAGATTCATATTGTTTGTACAATTTAATGTTCTGTATGTTTCACTTAACGTAAGAGCATGTTCAATATGAAAACAGATTTTTTAACCCTTACTTGAATTGCTATTCCATATGGAATATGGATGAATCACTACTTATTTGATCACTAAATTACCAAATATTAAAGAAATATCTTATTATAAGCCAGACACTCATCAGGGACCAAAGAAAACAACAGTAGCAAAATGGACTAAGTCCCTGTCTTCATATGAATTAAGTTCTAGTGTGGATGTTCAGGTGATAATTAAGTACTGACACGGGTATATAACTCAAACCTGTAATTACAAAGGACATAGAAGCAAGCAGTTATAATTATAATGGCAAATAGATTATTTCCTCATAAGGTTGTACATAATTTTAAAATTAACATACCTGTGCATAAAGCAATGTGTATAGCTCTGATTATTTCCTTTGGCTGGATTCCAAAAGGTGAGATTCTGAAAAGCAAAATTGAGAATCAAAGCATATAAACACTAAATTTTGGATTTTGAATACATACTTTCAATTTTTTCTAGAAAAATTATTCCCATTTTTACTTTCACCAGCATTGCACATGACTACATATGTCAAGGCACTGTCATGGTTTTGGCACTCCCAATTTTTAAAGTCATATTTCTTTCATTTATTAGATTTCTACCTTGTAATGTTCTTTATCCCTTTTTGAGGCATGTCAGTTTTTTTTTCTTTGCATTTACAAGAGTTCTCTTTTTGTTGAGATTCTGAATCATGATGTTTAATATGTGCTGAAATTTTTTTCCTGTTTGATATTTGATATTAAACTTATATCCTTTTAATAATACATACCAGAAAATTATGTCTTTGAATCCTGTGTGATAGTTTTCTTTTTTGATTTTTTCCACTGATTTTACGTAAAAAATTTCAAATTATTTCTGTAGGTAGTGTGAGATAAGGATCAGAATATGTTCATACAGATATTCGACTGTTACAACTCTTTATTGAAAATACTATTCTTCGTAGGTATCCTCAGGAAAGTCTTCCTTAGTGAGGATTGCATTAAAAACAACATCCTTTTCTTAGTGAATTACCATGGTATCTTTGCTAAAAACAACAACAATCAACCATGTAAGCATGGGTCTATTTCTTGATTCGCTTTTCTGTCTCCTTGATTTATATGCCTAATCTGACACCAATACAATGTTTCCTTAATTACTATAGCTTTATATAAAATTTTGAAGTCAACTAGTACAAGTTTTAATTGCTTGATTTTCAGATTTAACCAAATTTGCATTCTTGAGACAAATCTCATGTGGTCTTAACATATATATGAGTCTTTTTAACAATGTGTTTCTGTATGTGATTAGCTAAAATTGCATTGAAGATATTTACATTTATATTAATGAAGTGTATTGGACTGTCCTTTTCATTTATTGTAAGTCCTTGGGTGATTCAGGGCGATTCCATTTTCTCAAGATTGAGAAGTGGTCCCTCCTCTTCTATTTTCTGGTAGAGCTCATGTAGAATTTGTATTCTTTCCACTTAAATTATCTGTGAGTATTCACCAAGGAAGCCATCTGGTTCTGGAGTTCGCTTTGTGGGAAGGCTTTTTACTACAAATTCAATTTCTTTACTAGATATGAAGCTATTCAGGTTACCTGTCTCTTCTTGAGTTGGTTTTGATACCGTGTGTCTTTCACGGAATTTGTCTGTGTCATCCACATTATTGAATTAAAGGCATGAAGCTGTTCACAATATCCCCTTATTTTCCATTTAGTGTTTAGAAGACATCCAAAGAAATTGTCTTGTATTTTGCTAGTATTCTGTGCTTTTTGTTTTCTTTGTCCATTTGTTTAGAAATGTATCTTGTTTTATTATATTGTCGAAAGAGCAGCCCTTGATTTCATTGACTTTATTGCTTGTCCATTTCTTATTTTCCTGATTTCTCTTTTTATTTTTACGATTTCTTCCTTCCCACTTTGCCCTTAATTTGGTGTTTGTTGTCTAGTTTCTTAAAGCAGTAGCTTCGAGTATTAATTTTAAACCTCTCTGTCTTACTAGTATAAACATTTAATGCTAAAAATTTCCCTCCAAGGTCTGTTTTACCTGCATCTACAACTTTGATATGCTGCATTGTCATTTTCATTTAGTTCAAAATATTTTAGAATTTCCCTTGGGATTTCTTCATTGACTCATGTCAAATATTTAAAGATTTTCTATATGCCTTTCTGTTTTTTAGTTTTAGTTTAATTCCATTGTGATCAGAGAAAATACTCTGTGTGATTTTGATGTTTGTGATTTTTTTGTGACTTGTGTTATGGGACCAAAGTTTGGCCTATCTTGGTAAATATTCCATGAGTGCTTGGAAGTATGTTTATTGGATGGACTTTCTACAAATGTTAATTAGCTAAAATTGGTAGATAATGTTCAAGTCTGCTATATTCTTATCAATTTTCTCTTTAATGATCTATGAATGACTCAGAGACAACCGTTGAAATTTTTAACTATAATCGTGGATTCCTCCATTTCTTCTTTTAGTCTTATTTATTTTTACTTCATGTATTTTGAAACTCTTTTTTTTTTTTTTGAGACGGAGTCTCGCTCTGTCTCCCAGGCTGGAGTGCAGTGGCGCAATCTCGGCTCACTGCAAGCTCCGCCTCCCGGGTTCACGCCATTCTCCTGCCTCAGCCTCTCCGAGTAGCTGGGACTACAGGCGCCCGCCACCACGCCCGGCTAATTTTTTGTATTTTTAGTAGAGACGGGGTTTCACCATGGTCTCGATCTCCTGACCTCGTGATCCGCCCGCCTCGGCCTCCCAAAGTGCTGGGATTACAAGCGTGAGCCACCGCACCCGGCCTTGAAACTCTTTTATAAGGTGAATATACATAGGGCAGTTGTAATATATTATCCCTGGTAATATTCTTTGATCTGAAGTGTAATTTTTCTAGTATTCATTTAGCCGATTTTTTCTTAGTATTTATATGAGATGCTATTTTGCATGATGTCCCATTATTTAACTTTTAAATTATGTATATCTTTTCCTCGAAAACAGGTTATTTGTAGATAGCATGATTGCTGTGTTTTTAAAAAATGTTTATTTGTTTTCTTTCTTTTTTTTTTTTTTTTTTTTTGAGACAGGGTCTCCATTGCCCAGGCTGGAGTGCAGTGATACAATCGCAGTTCGTGTAACCTTCACCTCCCAGGCTCAGGCCACCTCATCTCCTAAGTAGTTGGGACTATAGGCATGCACCACCACACTGAGCTAATTTTTGTATATTTTGTAGAGATGAGGTCTCTTTATTTTGCCTAGGCTAGTCTCGTGCTCCTAGGCTCAAGTGATCTGCCCACTTTGGCCTCCCAAAATGCTAGGATTACAGGCATGAGCCACCATGCCTGGCCAACTACTGTGTTTCTTACCAATATAAAAATTTCAAGCTTTTAATCAGAGCATGAAAAACAATGATTCTCATTTTTTTTGTCTTAGGATCCCTTTACACACTCTTAAAAATAATGAGAACCCCGAAGAGATCTTGTATCTATTTGTTATATCTATTTATTGGTCTTTGCCTTTATCATTTAGGATTGGAAAAATTAAATATGTATTTATTAATTCAGTTTAAAATAACAGTAATAAGCCTATTACAGTTAACAGATAAACCTTATTTTATTTGGAGATGATCAACAGGAGCCTTAGTTTATTATCCCATTCAAATATTTCCTTCATGTCCCCAGTCAAGCCTGACACATTTAGATGAAGTAGTTCCTCTCAGGGGTTGGCTGTCAGTGGACAGAGTCCTGTCTTGGCTACACACCACCTCATTCCATCTCCTCTGACAGATGCCTGATTCCTTGGGGTTCTGCCAGTGAGCCGACTCTGGGTCAGCTCAGTCAGATGGACATTACATCTCTTTGTCTTAACTGAGAGAGGAGGTCGAGCATTAAACGTTTCCCCTCTCACTGCTATTATCTTATTGGATTTAATCTTTTATAAAAGATGTTGAAAAACTATTTGACTTCAGGCTATGTCTGCTTTCTGCAGGGCAAATATATCCTTGAGGCAAGAAATACAAAGCACTCTGCCATGCATTTTAAAATGGGAGAGAGTGGAACTGAAAATATAAAGCAAAATAGCTCCAATTAGTATTGAGTGATAATATTCTGCTATATCATTCTGGAGGGGGTGCCATAAAAAGGGTCAGAAAACAGGCCCCCTTTTACAACAAATCAGTTAAAAAATCTATCTACATACACACACATACATATACAGTTACAGTTATAATTAAAGGAATATGTAGTTAAATAGTGATGAATATTAAGGAGAGAAAAAGAGCGGAAAGAGATCGTTGGTTTGGGGAGAAGGTGCTCGTGTTTTATACAGTCTGGCCAAGGGGGGCCTCTGTGAGAAGGTGATATTTGAGTAAAGTCCTGAAGAGGTTAAGCAGCTAATCACACAGACATCTGGTGCAAGAACATTTCAAGCAATGGGAATACCAAGAGCAGAGGAAACTGAACTGGAAAGGCAAAATAAAGAGAAGGGAAAATATTTGGGTGAAATATAGCAAGAAAGGGGATGATATCTTTAACGTCCAGATGGCTCACATAAATCAATAAGGCACTAACAGAAAAATGAGTAAATATTATGAACGAACTACAAAAGAGTAAGTGCAACAGACTAGCAACAACCCAGAAAAATTATATCTCTACCAACCATGAGTAATGAAATAAATGTATACTAGACTAAAGTAGTGTTTCAACTACTACATTTCAAAGAAACCAAGATAAAAACAAACAAAACAGTTAAAATTATAATACTAATACTGGCAAGAACTCAGAGAAACAAATGTTGATGTTTTGATGGCCAAAGTGTAAACTGGTGTTCTTCTTTGGAAAATCAATCTGGCAATGTGAATCCTAAGCTCAATGGCCTCAAGAGCAGTCATTCTACCTCTGAGAATTTATCTACCTATATTTGGACATCATTCAAATATGGAACTATATCCAAATATTTGGATATAATCCAAATGCGGAAAAAGTACTTGCATATATGTATTCACAAGAGTGGTCAGTGGTATCAGAAGCAAATCAAGTGTCCAGCAACATGATATAAGTTAAGTAAATGTGGCAAATTTTACTCATAAATTAATATGTAGCTATTAAAAGAGATGATTCATTGGCAATGGCATAGATGGAACTGGAGGACATTATGTTAAGTGAAACAAGCCAGGCACAGAAAAACAAATATCAGCCGGGCCTGGTGGCTAATGCCTGGAATCCCAGCACATTGGGAGGCCGAGGCGGGCAGATCACCTGAGGTAAGGAGCTCGAGACCAGCCCGGCCAACATGTTGAAACCCCCATCTCTACTAAAAATACAAAAATTAGCCGGGTGTGGTGGCATGCGTCTGTAATCCCAGCTACTCAGGAGGCTGAGGCAGGAGAATCACTTGAACCCAGGAGGTGGAGGTTGCAGTCAGCCAAGATCTCACCATTGCACTCCAGCCTGGGTGACAAGAGCAAAACTCCATCTCAAAGAAAAAAACAAAAAACAAAACACAAACAAATATCACATGCTTTCACTTAAATGCGGGAGGTGAAAAATTTAAAAATTGATCACATGGAGATAGAGGAGAAGAATAGTTACTAGAGTTTGGGAAAGGGATGAATAGTAAGGAGGGTCAATAGGTGCAGAAACAAAGTTAGAAAGGGTAAATAAGATCTAGAATTTGGTAGCACAGAAGGGTGACTATAGTTAACAATAATCTATGGCATATTTTATAATAAATAGTAGAGTGGAACTGGAATGTTCCTAACACAAATAAATGATAAATGAAGTGATTGATACTCCATTTGCCCTGATTTGATCATTACCCATTGTTTGCCTGTATCAGAATATCCCATGTACCCCATAAATATATACTACTCTTAGGTACTCATCATAATTAAAAATAAGGCAGTGATTTTTAAAAATTAAAAAATAAAAAACAAAATGATGATTCAAAAATGATTTACTAACATGATGACATAGAAAATGTTTGTGACATGTTTAAATGGAAGTGGGTGAAATTCTGTAGAGCAATCATGTATGCACCTTGATTACAGTTTAAGTTTATAAACTGCTTTCACATGTATACACGTGCACATTCCCGTGTCTGTATGTGTGTTTATTCTTCCTCCCCGTGGAGGAAAGTTTGGCCTGCATTAGTCAGAATTCACCAGATTGTGGCAGCTGGAAGGGAAAAATGGCAGTGCCAGTCCAAAGGCAGTCTGCACGAAGAATTCTTACTTCTAACAACAAGCTTACTCTTTTTCTATTAAAGACTTCAACTGATTGGACGAAGCCTACTCACAACATGGAGTAATCTGCTTTGCTCAAAGCCTACTAATTTAGATGTTTTTTTCTTGTTTTAAAATGTTTTTTTCTTGTTTTAAAATTTATGTTTATTGAACATATTTGAGGTTTACAGTATGGTATTTTGATATATACATATACACAGTGAAATGATTACTATAAATTCATCATCTTCCACACACACACCACGTGTGTGTGTGTGTGTGTGTGTGTGTGTATGTGGTAAGAGCACCTCAAAGATATTCTTTCAGCAAAATTTCACTATACAATATAATATTATGAACTATAGCTCTCAGGCTCTACATTATATTGCTAAACTTCTTCATCCTACGTTACTACAAATGTGTATCCTCGACCTACTTCTCCCCATTTCCACCCATGATGATATGGTTTGGCTCTGTGTTCCCATCCAAAATCCCATCTTGAATTGTACTCCTGTAATTCCCACGTGTTGTGGGAGGGACCCAGTGGGAGATAATTGAATCATGGGGTCAGTTTCCTTCATACTGTTCTCATGGTAGTGAATAAGTCTCACAAGGTCTGATGGTTTTATCAGGGGTTTCTGCTTTTGCGTCTCCCCCATTCTCTCTTTGCCTGCTGTCATCCATGTAAGACAGGACTTGCTCCTTATTGCCTTCCACCATAATTGTGAGGCTTCCCCAGCCACGTAGAACTGTAAGTCCAATTAAACCTCTTTCTTTTGTAAATTGCCCAGTCTTGGGTACCTCTTAATCAGCAGCACAGGTGTATTAGCAGACTCATACACCTGGTAACCATCATTCTACTCTCTGTTTCTATTTATTCTCCCTATTTTTTTAATTCCGTATATAAGTAAGATCATGCAGTATTTTTCTTTGTGTCTGGCTTATTTTGCTTAGTATAATATTCTCCAGTTTCATTCATTTTTCCACAAATGGCAATATCTCCTTTACGGCTGAATAAAATTTCTTTGTGTGTGTCTGTGTGTACACCACAATTTCTTTATGATTTCTTTATCCATTTGTCTGTGGACACTTCGGTTGTTTCCGTACTTCGGCTATTGCAAATAACTGCAATGAATATGGGGGTACGGCCACCTCTACGAGGTGCTGGTTTTAATTCCTTTAGGTATATACCTAACAGAGGGACTGATGGGTCATATGGTAGTTCTATCTTTAATTATTTGAGGGTCCTCCATAATATTTTTCATAATGGCTGTATCAATTTACATTCCCACCAACAGCGTATAAGAGCTTCCTTTTCTCCCACCTTTTCCTTTTATCTTTTTTATAATAACCAATCTAAAAGGTATGACGTGATATCCCACTGTGGTTTTAATTTGTATTTCCCTAATGATTTGTGATGCTTAACATTTTAAAAATATACTATTTGCCCAAGGCCTTGGGATCCCACCCCTTCCATCAGTGCGGCCTGGATGTGAGACATGGAGTCAAATGAGATTATTTTAAGCTTTAAGATTTAATGACTCCCCTACTGGGCTTCGGACATGCATGGGACCTGTAGCCCCTTTATTTTGGCCAATTTCTCCCTTTCAGAATAGGAGCATTTACCCAATGCCTGTACCCCCATTTGCATCTTGGAAGTAACTAACTTGTTTTTGATTTTACATGCGCATAGGTGGAAGAGACTTGCCTTTTCTCATATGAGACTTTGGACTTGGACTTTTGAGTTAATTCTAGAATGAGTAAAATCTCTGGGGGACTGTTGTGAAGGTATGATTGTGTTTTGAAATGTGAGAAGGACATGAGATTTGGGAGAGCCAGGGGTGGAATAATACTGTCTGGCTCTGTGTCCCCCCCTCAAAGCTCATGTCAAATTCAAATCCTCAGTGTCAGAGGAGGGGCCTGACTATAGGTGATTGGATCATGGTGTGGACTTCCCCTTTGCTGTTTTTATGATAGTGAGTGAGTTTAAGTGAGATCTGGTTGTTTAAAAGTGTGTAGCACTTCTCCCTTTGCTCTGTGTCTCCTGCGCCATCATGGAAAGATGTGCCTGCTTCCCATTTGTCTTCCACTATGATTGTAAGTTTCCTAAGGCCTCACTGGGGGCAGAAGCTTGTGCATCTCACAGAATTGTGAACAGATTAAACCTCTTTTCTTTATAAATTACCCAGAATCAAGTATTTCTTTACAGCAGTGTAACAAATTAACATACTATTCATATTTCCCTGATGGCTAGTGATACTAAGCAGAGCATTTTTTTTAAATGTACCTATTGGCCTTTTGAATGTCTTCTTTTGAGAAAATTCTGTTCAGGTCATTTGTTCATGTTTTAATTGGATTATTTGTTTTCTTGCTATAGAGTTGTCTGAGTTCTTTATGTATTTTGGATATTAACCTCCTAACAGGTATAAGGTTTGCAAATATTTTCTCCCAATTCATAGGGAGAAATTTTGTTGATTGTTTCCTTTGTTGTGCAAAAGCTTTTAGGTTGATATAGTCTCACTAGTTTATTTTTGCTTTTGTTGCCTGAACTGTTGATGGAATATTTTTAAAAATTGTTGCCAAAGTCAATATCAAGGAGGTTTTTCTCCTGTGTTTTCTTCTAAGAGTTTTGCATTCTCAGGTCATATATTTAGATATTTTAGCCATTTTGTGTTGATTTTTATGTGTGGTATAAGATAAGAGTTCCATTTCATTTTTTGAATGTAGATATTTAGTATGCTTAACATTATTTTATTTATTTCAAATTTTATTTTAGATACAAGGGTTCATGTGCAGGCTTATTAAATGGGAATATTTTGTGATGCTGAGGTTTGGAGTATAGATCCTGTCACCCAGGTAGTGAGCATAGTACCTAATAAATAGTTTTTTAACCTACACCCCCATCCACTCTGTAGTAGTCCACATTGACTACTGTTCCTATATTTATGTCCATCTGTGCTCAATGTTTAGCTCCCACTTACAGTGAGGACATGTGATATTTGGTTTTCTGTTTCTGCATTTATTCACTTAGAATTATGGGTCCATCCATGTTATTACAAAGGACATGATTTCATTCTCTTTCATGACTCCATAGTATTCCATGGGGTATACGTACCATATTTTCTCTATTTGCTCCACCATTGATGGGCATGTAGGATGATTCCACGTCCTTGCTATTGTGAATAGTAGTGTGATGAACATATGTGTGCATGTGTCTTTATGGTAGAATAACATATTTTTTGGATATATACCTATTAATGGAATTGCTAGGTCTAATGGTAGTTCTAAGTTTTTTCAGAAATCTCCACGTTGCCTTCCACAGTGGCTAAACTAACTTGTATTCCCACCAACATTGTATCAGCAATTCCCTTTTCTCCACATTCTCACCAGACTCTGTCATTTTTTTTTTTTACTTTTCAGTAATAACCATTCTGATTGGTGTGAGATGGTATCTGACTGGTGTGAGATGGTTTCTCATTGTGGTTTTGATTAGCATTTCTCTGAAGATCAGTTGATGTGCAGCATTTTTAAATATTTGTTGGCCACTTGTACATCTTCTCTTCAGAAGTATCTGTTCATGTCTTTTGCTCATTTTTAATGGAGTTTTTTTTCCTGTTGATTTAAGTTTCCTATAGTTTCTGAATATTAGAACTTTGTCAGATGCATAGTTTACAGATATCTTCTTCTATTATGTAAGTTGTCTGTTTACTGTATTCATAGTTTATTTTACTGTGCAGAACTTCTTTAGTTTAATTAGGTCCTACTTGCCTATTTTTGTTTTTCTTGCAATTGTTGTGGGGAACTCAGCCGAAATTTCATTGCCTAAGCCAATGTCCAGAATGGTGTTTCATAGGTTGTCTTTCAGGATTTATATAGTTTGAGGTATTACATTTAAAGCTTAAATTCATTTTGAGTTAACTTTTGTATATAGTGAAAGGTAGGGGTCCAAATTCAATCTTCTTCAGATGCCCAGTCACTTATCTCAGCACCATTTGTTGAATAGAGTCTTTCCCCATTGCTTGTTTTTGTAGGCCTTATCAAAAATTAGATGACTATTGGTATGCAGCTTTCTTTCTGAGTTTTCTATTCTGTTCCATTGTGTCTGTTTTTTTACCTGTACCATACTGTTTTATTTACTGTGGCTTTATAGTGTAGCTTGAAGTTGGGTAATATGATGCTTCTGGCTTTGTTCTTTTTGCTTAGGATTGGCTATTCACACTGTTTTTTGGTTCCATATGAATTCTAGAATAGTTTTTATCTATTCTAAAATGATATTGTTAGTTTGGTAAAAATAGCATTGAATCTGTAAGGTGCTTTGGGCAGTATGACCATTTTAACAATATTGATTTTTCCAGTCGATGAGCATGGAATGTTTTTCCATTTATTTGTGTCATCTCTTATTTCTTTCAGCATTGTTTCATAGTTTGCTTTGCAGAGATCTTTCACTTCCTTGGTTAGCTGTGTTTCTAAGTATTTCATTTATTGTGACTATTGAAGTAGGATTGTGTTCTTGATTTCACTCTCAGCCTGGACATTATTGGTGCATAGAAATGCTACTGATTTTGTACATTGATTTTGTATCCTGAAACTTTACCAGTTCTGGGAGACTTTTGGCAGAATCTTTAGGATTTTCTAGGTCTAGAATCATCTCATCAGTGAAGAGAAAGTATGACTTCTCATTTTCTTATTTGGATACCTTTTATTTCCTTTTCTTGTCTGATTGTTCTGGCTAGGATTTTCAGTACTATATTGAATAGGAGTGGTGAAAATGGGCATCTTTGTCTTGCACCAGTTCTCAAGGCAAATGGTTTGAGCTTTTGCCCATTCAGTGTAATGTTGGCTATGAGTTTGTCTCAGATGGCTGTTATTATTTTGGCATGTGTCCCTTCAAGGCCTAGCCTGTTGAGGGTTTTTGTTATGAAGAGATGTTGGAATTTATTGAAAGCATTTTCCACATCTATTGAGATGATCATGTGGTTTCTGCTTTTGATTCTGTGTATGTGATGAATCACATTCATTGTTTTGCCCATGTTGAAACCACCTTGCATCCCAGGAATAATGCCAAGTGGATTAGGAATTGTTAATATTACATCAGATAAAACAGACTTTATTCATTTATTTAACTTTTTTAGACAAGATCTTACTCTGCCACCCAGGCTTGAGTGCAGTGGCATGTGACACACACATGACTCATTGCAGCTGCAACCTCCTGGGCTTAAGTGATTCTCCTGCTTCAGCTTTCTGTGTACTTGAGAACACAAGCACATGCCATGATGCCTGGGTAATTTTTTTATTGTTGTTTTTGTTGCTGTTTGTTTTTTTGTAGAGACAGGGTCTCACTTTGTTGCCCAACCTGGTTTCAAGCTCCTGGCCTCAAGCAATACTCCCATCTTGGCCTTCCAAAGTGCTTGGGTTGTAGGCATGAGCCACCACACCTGGCCAAAACAGATTTTTAAACCAATAAAAATTAAGTAGAACAATGAAAGGCACTATATAATGATAGGGTTTACAATCCAACAAGCAGCCTTAACTATCCTAAATATATACACACCCCACATTCAAGCACCTAGATTCATAAAATAGCTCCTTCTTGGCCTATAAAAAGAATTAAACAAGCACACAGTAATAGGGGAAGACAAACATTCCACAGTTTTAGACAAATTATACAGGCAAAAATCTAACAAAGAAACTCTGGACTTAAACTCAACACTTGACTAAGTGGACCTAATGGACATTTACAGAACACTCCACCCAACAACCACAAAATGTACATTCTTCTCATCTGTACATAGAATACATTACAAGTCATAAAGCAAGACTCAACAAATTTTAAAAATAAGAAATTGCCCCAAGTATACTCTCATACCACAGAGCAATAAAAATAGAAATCAATCGCAAGAAAGCTCTCAAAACTACACAAATACAAGGAAATTAAACAACTTACTCCTGAATAAGTCCTGGATGTACACTGAAGTTAAAGCAGATATAAAGAGTTCTGTGAAATTAATCAAAATAGGGGCATAACTTCCTAAAATCTCTGAGATTTAGCCAAAACAGTATTAAGAGCAAGGATCTAGAATCAGAAATACCATTTGACCCAGCAATTCCATTACTGGGTATATACCCAAAAGAATATAAATCATTGCATTATAAAGATACTATGCAATCACAAAAAGGAATGAGATCGCATCTTTTGCAGGGACATGGATGAAGCTGGAAGCCATCACCCTCAGCAAAGTAACATAGTAACAGAAAACCAAACACCGCATGTTTTCACTCATAAGTGGCAGTTGCACAATGAGAACACATGGACACAGGGAGGGGAAAAACACACACCAGGGCCTGTTGTGGCGGGGTGGGGGAATGGGAGGGAGAGCATCAGGACAAATAGCTAATAGATGTGGGGCTTAAAACCTAGGTGATGGGAAGTGCTACAAACCACCATGGCACATGTACACCTATGTAAAAAAGCTGCATTAAGTTTGTATATCACATTGGATAGTATGGACATAATTCTTCCAATCCATGAAAATTGACTATTTTTCTATGTATTTGTGTTATCTTCAATTCCTTTTATTGATGTTTGATAGTTTTCAATGCATACATCTTTCACCTCCTTAAACTTATTCCTAACTATTTGATTCTTTTTGATGCTATTATAAACAGGATTATCTATTGATTTATTTATCAGAAAGATTGTTTCATGTGAAAAAATTAAATGTTAGCCTCATCTAAAAAATACCTTCCCAGAAACATTTAGAATAATCTTGATCAAATATCTGGATTTCGTGGCTTAGCCCAGTTGACACATAAAACCAATGATCACAGCCTTCAGCTGCTCCAGGTTTCCATTATTCTTCAAGCTCATAATGCTATGAAAAAAAAAAGAGCACTTCTTCCTTGATGGTTCTAACAAAGTCCAAGAGAAGGTTGGGCTGCCTTGATGTACACGGCAATCTCTAATCCCAATGAGCAGAGATTGGCATATTAGTGTTTGACATGCCTAGGTCGCACAGAGTGAGGTAGAAGGGGCAGCCAAAATTCTACCAACAGAATGGGTTTCTTAAATAAAAGGCATAGAGAAAAAGGAGGATAAAACAGGAATGTTGAGCAGAGAGAAGTTCTGACTATATGTTCCTGCAGACATTATCCTAGCCAAGCTGCACAGCACTTTCAATATTGCACTAATATACTCTAATATCTTTTTTTAATTTTCCAAGTACAGTTCTTTATTTGTTCAGAAGGATAAAAGAGGAGACAATTTCTGTCTTCCCTGGTTTTACCATAACTTTAGAATTGTTTATAGATATGCATACATCTGTTTTCCAACAGCCCTGACAAATTCACATCTATCTAAGTTGTAAAGTGTTTTAAAACCATTTCTCAAGATTAAGAGTCAAACATCAGGGTCTTGTTAGACTAGAAAATAGACCTCTGGATATATGTACTACTAACAACAATCCCAAAGACTTTCTTGTGGGATGGAGTTAGGCTATATCCCAGTGGTCCCAGATGGCTAGGGGTTGGGAGTAATAATAAGAAAAAGAAAATCAGTGTAAAGAAAAACTATGGAATTTATGCCCTTGGAAGACAATAAACTCCCCATTAATGGTGACATTTAGGGACATTAGGGAGATGCTATAGAATTACTGATTAGGGAAATTGCTTATACATAACACAGAGAGTTAGACTTGAATTTAATGATTAGTTTTTTTTTTCTTTCAAGTCCTAAATACTCGTAGCAAACCCAGGAGTGTTAGGGTTGGGTGGAATAGTGAAGGCATAAGTACTTATATTTCTTAATGTAACAATACATATGTCAATGAGGACCCATTTTAGAAAAATCCAGCTTATCTTCTCTGCTAAAATAAATGTTGGATTTTAATATCAAAATACTTAATACTTTGACTTTTTTGCTTCTATTGCAGAACATGTTTGATTATTCAACCTTGCATTTTCAAGAGGTAGTGCTCATTTTTACAAATTGATAAAAAAGAGGAAATTTGAAAGCTAATTTTAAATTGTTTTGCCATAAGGCCTTGAACTATAGCTGCTCAATGTCTTCATCTTCTAACAATTTTTGGGCAGAAGTGACATAGTAATTTTATTGACCTAAATGGTAGTTTCTCATGAATGTAATTCTCATATATTCATTCAAAAGGTATGCCTTCAAGTCTTCACATTTAAATGCTGAAATCCTATTTATGTTTTAGAATGACAACTCGGAGGCAAACAAGTAATTGAAGAAAAAATGAAACAAAAAATCAATTTACAGCATGCATGAAGAATGTTAAAAATCAATTTAACAAAAAGGGACCTCCTAGCTTAAAAATTTCTAGTTATATAGGTCAAAATAACCAAGAATTAGCAATTTCAATATAATAATAATAATCATAAATAATAACAAAAGAGAAAAATGAAGAAAATATTAGAAGGAAAATTATAACAAAATCAAATGTTAAATATTAAAGTAATAAATATTTTTAAATAAGTAAAGCTGTAAACAAATTGAAATCAAAACTAGATCAAAATAGCTATATGCAAAAACCATGAACTACACTTCTTAACTTTTACAAAAATTAACTCAAAAGGTAAATAACATAAAGGTAAAACCTGAAACTATAAAATATGATAAAGAAAATATAGGAATTAATACTTGTCACCTTGGATTAAGCAGAGATTTTTTTAGCCAGATTTATAAAGGGAAAAACTTGATCAACTGTACTTCATCAAAATGAAGAACTTCTGAAAAGCAATTGTTAAGAAAATAATGCACCCATCAACCCCAGAATACACATTATTCTCATCTGTACACAGAACTTACTCCAAGATTGTCCACATGCTCAGCCATAGAGCAAGTCTCAATAAATTCAAAAAAATCAAAATCATACCAACCATACTCTCAGACCACAATGGAATAAAAATAGAAATCAATACCAAAAAGATCTCTCAAGACCACACAATTACATGGAAATTAAACAACTTGCTCCTGAATGACTTTTGGTTAACAATGAAATAAAGGCAGAAATAAACATTTCTTTGAAATAAATAAAAACAGATTCACAAAATACCCAAATCTCTGGAAAAGCAAAAACAGTGCTAAGATGAAAGTTTATAGCACTAAATGCCTACCTCAAAATGTTAGTAAGAACTCAAATTAATGATCTAACATCACACATAGATGAAATAGAGAAACAAGAACAAACTAACACCAAAGCTATCAGAAAAAAAAGAAATAACTAAAATCACCATGGAATTAAGTGAAATTGAGACCCAAAAATCCATACAAAGCATGTTTATTATTTGAAAGAATAAACATGATTGATAAACTCCTAGAGGCTGGGCGCAGGTTCCTCATGCCTGTGATTCTAGCACTTGAAAAGGCTGTGGTTGGAGGATGACTTGACCCCAGAAGTTTGAGATCAGCTTGGGCAACATAGTGAGATCCTATCTCTATAACCATAAAAATTAGCCAGGCATGGTGGCACACAGCTATTATCCCAGCTACTGTGCATGCTGAGATGGGAGTATTTTGTATGTCCGGGAATTTGAGGCTACAGTAAACTATGATCACACTACTGCACTCAGCCTGGGCAACAGAATGGAACCCTCTCAGAAGAAGAAGAAAAGAAGAAGAGGAAGAAGAGGAAGAAGAAGAGGAAGAGGAAGAGGAGGAAGAGGAAGGGAAGAAGGAGAAGGAGAAGAGGAAGAGGAAGAAGAATAAGAGGAAGAGGAAGGAAAAGGAAAAGAAGAGAAGAAGAAGGTGGTGGAGGAGGAGGAGGAGGAGGGAGAAAAAAAGAAAAAAGAAAAGACCACTAGCTAGATTAACAAAGAAAAAATTGAGAGAAGATTCAAATAAGCACAATTAGAAACAATAAAGGTACCAACATCACAACTGATCCCACAAAACATGTGAAAGAGATTTTATGAAGTCTTCTATGCACACAACTAGAAAATATAAAGGAAATGGGTAAATTTCTGGAAACATACAATCTCCCAAGATTGAATCAGGAAGAAATTGAAGCACCGAATAGACCAATATCTGGCTCTGAAATTGAATCAGTAATAAGAAACCTACCAACCAACAAAAGCCCTGGACCAGAAGGATTCACAACGAAATTCCCAGACATACAAAGAAGAGCTGGTACCAATTCTACTGAAACTATTCAAAAAATTGAGGAGGAAGGACTCCTCCCTAACTCATTCTACAAAGCCAGCATCACCCTGATACTACAAATTGGCAAAGACACTCTGAAAAAAGAAAACTACAGGTCAATATCTCTGATGAAGATAGTTGCAAAAATCATCAACAAAATTCTAGCAAACTGAATTCAACAGCACATCAAGGAGTTAATTCATCATGATCAAGTAGGCTTCATTCCTAAGATGCAAGTTTGTTTCAACATAAGCAAGGCAATAAATGTGATTTACTACACAAACAGAATTAAAAACAAAGACCATATGATCATCTCAAAGAAAAGGCTTTCCATAAAATCCAGCATCCCTTTGTGATAAAATCCCCCAAGAAACTAGGCAATGAAGAAACATACCTACAATAATAAGGGCCATCTATGACAAACCCATAGTCGACCTCATATAGAACAGGCAAAAACTGGAAGCATACCCCTTGAGTTCTGGAACAAGAAAAGGATGCCCACTTTCATCATTCCTATTCAACATAATACTGGAAGTGCTAGCCAGATCAATCAGGCAAGTTAAAGAAATGAAAGGCATCCAAATAGGAAAATAAGAAGTAAAACTATATGTTTTTGCAAATGATATGGTTTTATACCTAGAAAACACTAAAAACTCCACCAAAATGCTGCTGGAACTAGGAGAAGGAGAAGGAGAAGGAGGAGAAGTAGAAGGAGAAGGAGAAGGAGAAGAAGAAAAGAAGAAGAAGAAGAAGAAAGAAGAAGAAGAAGAAGAAGAAGAAGAAGAAGAAGAAGAAGAAGAAGAAGAAGAAGAAGAAGAAAGAAGAAGAAGAAGAGGAAGAGGGGGAAGGGGAAGGGGACAAGAAAAGGATGCCCACTTTGTATCCTGAAACAGTAAAGTTTCAGGATACAAAAACAATGTATGAAGGTAAGTAAGATTTCTATACACCAATAACGTTCCAGCTGAGGGCCAAATAGAGAATGCAATCCCATTTTATAACAGCCACATGAAAAAACACTTAGGAATACATCTAACTAAGGAGGTGCGAGATCTCTATGAGAAGAACCTACAAAACACTGCTAAAAGACATTAGAGATAAGAAAAATAAATGGGAAAACATTTTATGCTCATGGATTAAAAGAATCAATATCACTAAAATGACCATACTATCCAAAGCAATTTACAGATTCAATGTTATTTCTATCATACTATCAATGTCATTTTTCACAGAATTGGAAAATTATTCTGAAATTCATAGGAATCATAAAACGACCCTGAATAGCCAAAGTAATCCTAAGGAAAAGGAACAAAGTTGGAGGCATCACACTACTCAACTTCAAACTATACTTTAAGGCTACAGTAAACAAAACAGCATGGTACTGGTACAAAAAGAGACATATAGACCAATGGAACAAAATAGAGAATCTAGAAATAAACCTGCACACCTAACAGACATCTAATGTTTGGGAAAGTCAACAAACATAAATCATGGGGAAAGGAGTACCTATTCAATAAATGGTGCTGTGATAGCTGGCTAGCCATTTGCAGAAGAATGAAACTGCACCCTTGCCTTCCACCACACAAAAATTAACTCAAGATGAATCAAAGATAAGACCTCAAACTGTAAGAATCCTAGAAGAAAACCTAGGAAAAACCATTCTGGAAATCAGCCTTGAAAAATAATGTATGACTAAATTCTCAGAAGCAATTGTAACACAAACAAAAACAGACAAGTGGGACCTAAGTAAACTAAAGAGCTTCTGCGCAACAAAAGAAACCATCAACAGAATAAATAGGCAGCCTACAGAATGGGAGCAAATGTGTGCCAACTATGCATCCAACAAAGATCTAATTTCCAGAATCCATAAGGAATTAAACAACTGAACAATCAAAAAAACAAATAACCCCATTAGAAATGAGCAAAAGACATGAAGAGATACTTCTAAAAAGAAGACAAGTGCCCAAAAGACATGAAAAAATGCTCATTATCTCTAATCATCAGAGAAATGCAAATCAAAACCACAATGACACCATCTTATACCAGTCAGAATAGCTAGTGTTAGAAGGCGAGAAACAACAGATGTTGGCGAGGTTGCAGAGAAAAGAGAATGTTTGCATACTGTTCATGGGAGTGTAAATTAGATCAGCCACTGTTGAAAGCAATGTGGAGATTTCTCAAAGCACTTAAAACAGAACCATCATCTTAGCCAGCAATCCCATTCCTGAGTAAATATCCAAAAGAAAAGATACGATTCTACCAAAAAGACACACGCACTTGCATGTCCGTTGCAACACTATACACAATAGCAAAGACACAGAATCAACCTAGATGCCCATCAATGTTGGACTGAATAAAGAATACATACTACATATACACCACGGATTACTACACAACCATAAAAAAGAAATTATACCCTTTGCAGCAATATGGATGCAGCTGGAAGCCATTATCCTAAGTGAATTAACACAGGAACAACAACAACAACAACAGCAAAGCAAATACCACATGTTCTCACTCATAAGTGGTAATTAAACACTGGATACTCATGAACATAAAGATGGCAACAATAGACACTTGGGGCTACTAGAGTTGGAAATAAGGGGAACAAGAGTTGAAAAATTAACTGCTGGGTACTGTGCTCAGTACCTGGGTGACAGCATCATTCATACCACAAACTTCAGCATCACACCATATACCCAGGTAACAAACCTGCACACATAACCCCTGAATCTAAAATAAAAGTTGGAAAAGAGATAAAATAAAGGCTTGTAATGGGGTCGGGGGGGAAAGAAAGAACCAGCCATGGACTGAAATAAAATATCCTCAGTCACCTATTTGAGAAAGGACTTGTGTCCAGAAAACCTAGAGAACTCTTAAAATTTAGTAATTCAAAGAAACAAACTACTCTATTAAAAATGAAGAGAATATCTGAACAGATATAGCATTAAAGAAAATATATGGATGTCAAATAAACACATGAAGAGATACTTAACACTATTAGTCATCAGGAAAATGGAAATTAAAGCCACATTGGAAACCACTACAGGCTTGTTAGAATAAGTAACAAAATAATAAAGACAATGATAAAAATATTAAGTGTTGTAAGAACATAGAACAACTGGAATTCTCATACATTCCTGATTGCGTGCAAAGCATTACAACTGATTTGTAAAGATTTTGGCAGTGTCTCACACAGTTTGACATACTCACTCTAAGCTGTTTAACCAAGTGAAGTGAAATTTTATGTTCACACAAACCTCTGTATGCATATTATTATGGTGTCTTCATTCTTAATCACCAAAAGCTAGAAACAACCTAAAATGTTCATCAACTAGGGAATGGGTAAACAAACAGTTTCATCCAATCAAAGAGAGCCAAGTCTTGAAACACTAAACAAATGGATGAGTTTCAAATGCATTTGAAACTCTATGAAAAAAGTCAGGTTTAAGAGACCGCATACTCATGCTTCTGTCTATATGACCTTCTTGCAAAGACAAAACTATTAATATAAGGACAGTAAACAGACCAGTGTTTGCCATGAGTTGATAGTGGGATGAAAAACGATGCGAGGGAATTTTCTTCTATATCTTGACTGTGGTAGTAGTCCTTTGACTGTATTTGTCGAGACTAGTAGAACTGTGCACTAAAAAAAAAATGTGAACTTTACTGTGTATAACTTACACTTCAATAAAATAAATGGAAAAACAGTACGAAGTCACACAAGTTTTGGCTTTAGTAAACAAGTGCATTGCTGTCCTGTGGCATCCTCTCAATAGCCTTCTTGGTCTAGATCCGAAATCCCAGAAGGTGGGACTTAGCAACTTGGCATACCTATGTGTACTTAACATAGGATGGGCCTCCTGCCAAAGACAGGCAGCTTCTCAAGCTGCCAGGATGTATTCCTGAACTCCCATTAATCCCATTAAGAACAAGCCAATGACTTTAATTTGGATTCCTGATTGAACTATAAATTGCACTCCATCTGCTTTGTAGTCTAAGCAACAGATAGGCCAACCCTTCCTGGAGACTAATTTGCTTAAATGCTCAAATTGGGGAAATGGGCAGCTGAAGATATTGGTGCCAAAGCTCTGGTCATTAGAGAAATCTCCTTCAGCCCTAGTGTGAGAGGGAACATTTTCTTGATGTCTCTGTTTGTCACTTGTAGGCCCATCTGGCATTTGTGGTGATACAGAAAAGTGTGCTAATATGACTGATAAAAGTATAAAATATTCCCATTTTTTCCTTGGGGAAAATGTTCCAAGACCCCCAGTATACACCTGAAACTGCAGCTAGTAGCAAATCCTATAGATACTATATTTTTCTCTACCCAGATATACCTATGAGAAAGTTTATTTTCTAATTAGGCACAGTAAGAGATTAACAATAATAACTAACAATAAAGTAGAAAAATCAGAGATAACAAAAATAAATGGGAAAAAAATAACAAAAAATAATAATTTATGTGAATATGGTCCCTCTTTCTCACAATATCTTATTGTACTATCCTCACCAACTTTTGAATCTCAATTGACTTTGTGTAACTGAAACCATGGAAAGCCAAACCTTAGGTTGGGGGAGACTGCTCTATTTTCATCATCTGTGCAATTCTACTCCAGGCTGGCCCACTTGCCCAAAGCGGTCCTTGCTCAAGGAGAGTTTCCGACGTGGGCTTCTAAGATGTTTTCAAATTGTTGCTCTGCTGTCACATCATAGTTGGTACTTTTCTTTAAGAAAATGCATTATTCCAGTAGGACTGGAGGCATTGATTTGCAATCAGAGTAGGGAGAATTTTAGAGCTTTAATAGTACTGAATATTTCCAAGGCAGAGGAGATAGCTGAAGTCTGAAGTCTAGAATCCTGTGTGGTGAAACAAGTTATTGAAGTGACTGTTCCTAACTAAATAGGCTCTGTGTTTGCCTACTCAGTTTCTTCACCTCTTCTACCCTTCAAAGAAGAGCCTGCATAGCCAACCTGGTTCTTTGGAATTCCTCGGGTGCAAAATAGAGAGGAGAGTTGAAGCCTGGAAAGAAATGAGCCTCTTGGGATGACACAAGAGAAGATTTTCGAAGAGTTTTGAGGGAGGTGATGGAGTAGTTATACTGTGCAAAGAAAAGGAATGGAAGAGAACGTAATATTTTAGGCTGAATTTCTATGATCTACATTCAAGATACGCCCCCAAACCTATGAAAATAAAAAATCTAAAAAATAAAAATCATAATAGAAAGACAAAAAATAAAAAAAAGTCTAGCCAAAAGGAACCTGACTTAGTTTATATTTAATTTGGATTACTCACCTTTTGTAATTTTTAGCTATTTTTCTTGTTCTGCTCTGAATTTGACTAGATGGCTGAGCCTGGGCCATGACAATGATAAATTTTTGCTTTAGACCTGGGTGTTACCTTGTCTTTCTCCTGTTTCTCACTCCTGTATATGATTCCTCATCAAAATATTGGTTTTATCTTATAATTCTGGCTTGATTCCTCTTCATGACAACCAAAAATCATTTTCTTATGTGAAGAGACTTTTAAGACACCCTCTTCAACACTCTGTCTACATCTAGTCTATCCTCATTAATTATTTTTCTATAATGCCACAAGAAAAATCTTTCTAAAATGGAAACGTGATTCTGGTTGCCTCTTGCTTAATACTCTCAATAATTGTCCACTGTTCATGAGATAAGATCCCAACCCTTATCAGGGTATTGGATATCATCCATGGTTTAAATCCAACCTTTTTCAACCTTATTTCCAACCAGATTCCTGGAAATACATATCTGCTAGAAGTACTCAGACTAGGCTTGACTTCATTTACTGTATTTCAATGCCTTTGTGTATAATCTCTTCGTTTGGAATGTTCTTCCTAAGTATCTATCTTGTTCCCAAATTTCTGTTCCTCCTTTAGTGCTCACCTTGAGGCATATTCTCTTTTCTGGAATCTCCTCCTCTGTACTTTCTCAGCATCCTACATTTCTGACCACTTTGTCTCCCACCACATATATATGGGAGAACCGTGAGACATGGGCAAGGACTTCATGTCTAAAACACCAAAAGCAATGGCAACAAAAGCCAAAATTGACAAATGGGATCTAATTAAACTAAAGAGCTTCTGCACAGCAAAAGAAACCACCATCAGAGTGAACAGGCAACCTAAAGAATAGGAGAAAATTTTTGCAACCTACTCAACTGACAAAGGGCTAATATCCAGAATCTACAATGAACTCAAACAAATTTACAAGAAAAAAACAAACAACCCCATCAAAAAGTGGGCAAAGGGTAGGAACAGACACTTCTCAAAAGAAGACATTTATTCAGCCAAAAAACACATAAGAAAATGCTCATCATCACTGGCCATCAGAGAAATGCAAATCAAAATCACAATGAGATACCATCTCACACCAGTTAGAATGGCCATCATTAAAAAGTCAGGAAACAACAGGTGCTGGAGAGGATGTGGAGAAATAGGAACACTTTTACACTGTTGGTGGGACTGTAAACTAGTTCAACCATTGTGGAAGTCAGTGTGGCCATTCCTCAGGGATCTAGAACTAGAAATACCATTTGACCCAGCATCCCATTACTGGGTATATATCCAAAGGATTATAAATCATGCTGCTATAAAGACACATGCACACGTATGTTTATTGCGGCACTATTCACAATAGCAAAGACTTGGAATCAACCCAAATGTCCAACAATGATAGACTGGATTAAGAAAATGTGGCACATATACACCATGGAATACTATGCAGCCATAAAAAGTGATGAGTTCATGTCCTTTGTAGGGACATGGATGAAGCTGGAAACCATCATTCTCAGTAAACTATCGCAAGGACAAAAAACCAAACACCACATGTTCTCACTCATAGGTGGGAACTGAACAATGAGAACACATGGACACAGGAAGGGGAACATCACACACCGGGGTCTGTTGTGGGGTCGAGGGAGGGGGGAGGGAAAAAATTAGGAGATATACCTAATGCTAAATGACCAGTTAATGGGGGCAGCACACCAGCATGGCACAGGTACACATATGTAACAAACCTGCAAGTTGTGCACATGTACCCTAAAACTTAAAGTATAATAATAATAATAATAATAATAATAAAAAGAAAAAAAAAAGAAAAAGGCCAGGTGCAGTGGCTCACACCTTTAATCCCAGCACTTTGAGAGGCCAAGGTGGGCTGACCGCTTAACTCCAGCCTGCGTAACATGGCAAAACCCTGTCTCTAGTCTCTACAAAAAAAATTTAAAAAAAAAATAGCTGGCCGTGACACAAGCCTGTGTTTCAGCTACCCAGGGGTTGGGAAGATCACCTGAGTCCCAGAGGTTGAGGCTGCAGTGAGCTAAAAAAAAAAAAAAGTAAAGGAAAGAAAAAAAATTACCCTAAGAAGAACGTATTTATTACATAGAGTACATTAGCTTTTCTTTGTTTCAACCCCCTGATTCCAGAATAAGGTCTTAGCCCTAGGGAAAGGTCATCAAATGGTTGTACTTGATTTTATTTTTACTTATTTCTGTATAAAAACAATATATTCCTTCCTACCCCAGTGAATTTTGTGGCAACCTTATAATATAATACAACCAACACAAGTTGTAGGCAGCTTTTTGAAAAAAACCTTTATAAATACATAATTCACATATCATACAATGTATCCATCTAAAGAGTACAATTCAATATTCTCAAAATATATTAACAGGGTTGTGTGAGCATCAGAACCATCTAATTCTAGAATATTTTTGTCTCTCTTAAGAAGTACTATACTGTCAGCAGTCATGGCCTATTGTCCCCAACCCCATCCCTGCCCCTGGCAGCCAATAATCTACTTTCTGTCTATAAATTTTGCCAATCTGAACATTTCATATAAATAGACTCATACAAGATGTGGTTTTCCATCACTATTTCTTACTGTTTTTTGTTAAAAACAATACATTTTAGAGAACTTATTGTAATATATTGTTACTTGCATGTCCTTTAATTTTTTTGTTAAAAACTGGACATTTTAGATTATATAGTGGAGCAACTTTGGATCTTGACCTTCCCAGCGGGTTATTGTTACTGGTTATTTGCTTAGTCATTCATTTGTTTCATGGTTTGGCTGAATTAGTTCTAGAAAATCTATTTCCCTGATAATTTGTGGCCTCTGATATCCTCAGGTTGCTTTTTCCCTGGTGTCTACCTTTAGACTGGCTGCTAGGGCTTACCCCTGGGTCATCAGAAGCCACTTCATTGTCAAAAGTTGTGCTTAACGCCCCAGGACAGTTTTATTTTAACCCATTACCATTGGGTGTGCATATGGCTCGGAGGCGGCTATCACAGGTTAAAGAGTATACGGCATTTTGCCCATATACAGTCAGGACATAGCAGATGGGAGATTTCCTTTCTGGTTTCTCCTGGAAGGGTGCAGCCTTGGGCACACACAGTCTTCCAGACTGACAAGGGCGAGTATGACTTTATGTGCAAGCCTGGCCTCCTAGGAGTTGCCTCTGCATCTGAATAGTCAGTGTTAGGTCAGGGGTTGTACTTAAGCCTCCTGGCAATGAGGCTTCTGCCTTGTGTTGTGACTTGGAGAATGCCTGGCACCCCACTGTCTCTGCTGCACTGAGTGGATTTAGCCTAGCACATGAGCACAGCATTCTTGACCCCTAGAACTAACCATGGTCCCAGGAGGGCTCTTCCAAGTTGCCTGCTTCCTTGGTTCTCTCTATTGAACTACTGTAGCCTCTGTTATTTTGCTTGTATCAGGGAGCTACAGCTTCCTCTGCAGATCTTCCTTGTCTCCCATGGCACTCACAGGCATGGAGTTTTCCATGCTTTTTGCGAATAAAATCAGTTTCCTGAGGGAGAGATGCAGGCGCTCTTGTCCAAAAGCCCTGCCTTGACCAGTGGAGAGCAGCCCTTCACGACTAAGATGGAACTGGGCATGGGACCCACTTTTTTGGAGTAAGACATGGTGGTGGATCCTTCATAAATGGCTTGGTGCCCTCCCATGGTAATGAATGAGTTCTTGTTCTGTTGGTTCACAGGAGAACTGGTTGTTTAAAGGGCCTGGCACTCTTCCCCTCTTACTTCTTCCTTTGCCACATGACATGCTGGCTCCCCTTCTTCCCCTTCCACCATTATTTAAAGCTTCCTAAGGTTCTCACAAGAAGCAGATGGTGGAGCCATGCTTCTTGCACAGCCTACAGATCCCTGTGCCACATAAACTTCTTTTCTTTCTTTATGAAGTACCCAGCCTCAGATATTCCTTGACAGCAATGCAAAACAGACTAACACAGGTCCAGAATTCCTGGCCTGTCCTACCTGAAATAAAGCTTCCCCTCTAGGAGTGAGGGCTGGGTGGGTAAAGAGAACTACACACATTTCTCAGCTGTTGACTGGAATAAAGGCTTCGTGGCACAGGCCTTGGGGAGGTAGGGTATGAAAAACGCAGGCAGACTGCTCCTCCAGGCAAAGCCATAACCCCAGACTGTGAGCTGGGGAATTTGAATCCTCAATTTTCTTGGTTGCCTCTGCCCCTCCAGGCAAAGCCATAACCCCAGACTGTGAGCTGGGGAATTTGAATCCTCAATTTTCTTGGTTGCCTCTGCCCAGAGCTGTTAGTGGTTTATATGCCATGGACTCTCACTTTTCTTACTAAAATTTTGTAAATTTTCTTGAATAATTTTTTATTTTAATATGTCCTTGGGACACTTTCCAGGCACTTTAAATAATTGGTTTGTTTTGTTGTGCTTTATTATTTTCACCCATTAAATTGTTATTTTGCTGGGAAAAGGATCCACTGAGCTTCTTACTCTGTCATTTCTGAAGTCCTGGAATTATTTTCTTCCCACAACAAGTACATAGTATTCTGAATCAAGGAATAAATGAACGTTTTTTTTTTTCCATCTGTGACCTCTATTTGCTTACATTATCACTTCTATTACATCCGTATAAACTTTTATCTCTTAAGCTTAGAGTTTTGAAACTTTGCTCCAAATTCACTCCTTCTCACACAGTTTCCATTTATCTTTCTGAACTTTCTATGAAAATAAATATGGTTGAGAGCATTTATTGAGTTCTTTCAAATCTTCAGCTTTATTTCTCTGTAGCAGACTTTTATGTGCTCAGCATAATGTAGGGGCTTAATAAATGTTAGTTCCTTTCCTCCCTTTCTTCCTTTGCATCACATAACATCCTATGCCTTTTGTTTAGGTGCTAACCGAAACCGTCTTTTCTCTCTTATTAGACTGTTCAAACTCTGAGAACAAGGACGTCCATTTTTCTTCCTCTGAATTTTTCCTGCTGCTGGCACTATACTTTTCATGTGGTAGGCACTTAATACATGTTTGTTAATTTCTTATGTGTATAAAGTAAAATTGCCCATCCTAAAGTTCTTTCAGAGGGAGGGGCAAGTAGAGAGAAAGAGACAAGAAAGAGCCCAGCATCAGATTATATATGCGTGAGCAGCATCCTGAACTGTGGAACAGACTTTGGGGCAATCTCACTTACTAATGGACTAAATCTGATGCTGGTTGGTCAGGAGTAAATGAGAGGTATTGGCAAATGAGAGGTATTGGCAGTGGAAGACCTAGAGAAGCAATCATTGTAAAAGGTGACAAAGAGAGGCCATCTGATGTGGTCGGGCTGTGTCCCCACCCAGATCTCATCTTGAATTACAGTTCCCATAATCCCCATGTGTCATGGGAGGGGCCCAGTGGGAGGTAATTGAATAATGGGGGTGGTTACCCCCATGTTGCTGTTCTCATGAGAGTAAATGAGTTCTCACAAGATCTGATGGCTTTACAAGGGGTTTTTACCGTTTTTGCCCTGCACTTCTTGCAGCCACGATGTGAAGGTGGACATGCTTGCTTCCCCTTCTGCCATGATTATAAGTTTCCCAAGGCCTCAGCCCTGTCAAACTGTGAGTCAATTAAACCTTTCCTTTATAAATTACCTAGTCTCTGGTATGTCTTTATTAGCCACATGGGAACGGACTAATACACCATCTGCGGTGGAAAGAATGCACTGGCATTGCTACATAAGGATTGTAGGAGTTTATGGAAATCTTGCAGCAAAACTTTGCTGGGATAACAGGGGCTTGCAGTGCATGGTACAGAGACCTTTCATAAAGACCTGATATTGGTGCTTGTGCAACACTAAACCACAGAGCATACCAGAAGAGAGAGGCAGATAGGATAGAAGTGACAGCTGGAGTAAGAACAAAATTTTTATTGAGCCAACTGGAATTTTCTTTGTAGTCCAGTGCAGATCAAGAACACCAGACAAGTGACAGAAATATGTATGTTTATTGTATATTAAAATAGCCAGACTCTCTGCGCTCTGTGGGTGGGCTGGGTGGAAATAACCCTGAAGAGGGAGGGAGGAAGTGAGTCGACCTCGGTGACTGATGCTGCCAGTGTGGGCTGAAAGGCCTCAGACGTGAAATTTATTAGGATACAAGTCCAATAATGAAGGAAAGCAAATGGAGACATCTGAGCTGGGTTCCTTTGCACAATACATCACCCTGGTGAGGAAAAAGATGCACTTTTGGATTACAAGGTACTTTCAAAAAATTACTGCAAATATTATACGTTAAAAAGGAATCTGTCTGTTCAAGAGTATCTAGAATATTTAGTAAAGTGGAAACAAAGGGTGAAAACAACCCACACAACAATCCTGCTGTGACACTTTCTCCTCTTCCCTCCCATTCTACTTTTTTTGCTCATAATCCATTTGATATGCAAGTTCTGCATGGCCATGATCATATACTATGCATAATTCCACAGCTTGAAGTTTTCTCCTAACAATATATTATATGTATTTTTTATGTTACCAGTTTTCCATAAGCACCATTTTAATGGCTGCCTAACAGTCCATCATATGGATGTGTTATCATTTAATAATTTATTTTATTATCAATTTAGTTTTTTTATCATATCAACCAAGTGAGAAGCTATGGTGTGATAAGCATATTCTTGCAAATATATTTATACATATTTATTTTCCCCTATGTCTTAGGTTATTTCATTTGGATAGATTTCTGGGAGTGGAATTGCTGGCTCATAATAACCTTGTATGAACATTTTTAAGACTCTGGATCCATTAATGCCAAATTGCTTTGTAAGACGTTCACATCAATTTACATTCCCATGTGGTATGCGGGAGTTCTTAGAAAGATAAATACTAAGACACAGAGAAAGAAATTATGCCAGAGTCCCTAGGTAAGAATTAATGGAATGAGCTCCAGGGAATCACCAAAGAGATAAAAGGAAATAAAATTACGTTAGTGTTGTGCAAACAGAGACTATTCTTTTCATATATCTGAAAAATAAATATTTGTTTATTCTCAGGTTATCACCATTGTTTGAGATCTGACTTCCTTGATACCACCCCCATGACATCTTCTCACATCTCTCCAATCAAAATGTGCCATTCTTTTTCTCTTGCATCTCCCTTCATAACCCTTCCTTTCACCCCTCTTTTTAAAGTTAGTTCTATTCATAGTGCCTTCTCAGGCCCATGTTCAACACAGGTGCTCAGACAATGATGGCTGGATGATATTTGCATGTCCTAAGGCTATGAGGCCATGGAAATAAAGTAATCAAGAAGAAAGATTAGCTGGGAGGGTCATGGAAGGAGAGGATGAAGTTAGTGGTTCAGTTTACAGCGCAAGCTTTGCTTTCTCTTTGGTCATGATAAAGACATAATTGACATGGAGATTTTCTGAAGCCATTAATGAGGAGACAGTAAAGAGAACTGTTATAGCCAAATGTGGATGAGGCTGAAGTCATCCCACACGTGGGGAGATGTGATTGAACAACTCATTTTTGAGAAGTGAGCTGGTGTCTGTGTATGTGATAGCATCTATTGGGGGTCCTAGCCAGACCACTCTCCTGCAGATGGTGCTGGGGATGGGGGAGAGCGTTTCTGAAGAGGAATGAGCACTCCAGCTGTCAGTCATCCTGGGAAGACGTCATCTTGGGCAGGAAAGAGCTGGGTTGAGGAACCTGGCTTGTTTCTGTAGAGGCAAGTTAGTGTGACCTTTGTCCCCAGTAGGAGAAACATAGGTAGTATTCTCTTCTACGCTAATTAGACTTTTAGCACAATCTTCACAAACATTGAGAGGCATATCTCAGTGAGCCTTTGTAGATTTCAGAAAAGGGCACATTCCAGGAAAGGAAGAAAGGAAGGCAGAGGAGAGCAGAGGACTGGCATGCATGGAGTCATCATTTTGACATGGCTGACTCCTTAAGAGTCACTGTTGGAGAGTGAGCAGAGGTCTTCAAAATGAGGAGGTACGGGAAAGGGCATGGGATCTGCTCCTGCACATACCTGACGCATCACCTTGGGGACCACTCAGAAAGTGCTCGTGATTCCATTAGACATGGTCAATTTCCAAACATAAACGATGGAAGAAATAGTTGCCACTGTAACTCATGTTCCATAGCAATGCCATAAGGACAAAATGAATGGCTTTATTCAGGTTTTTCTCCTCCTCCTGCTACAGGATTTTTACATATGTAGATTTAGTACTTCATCACATTTGCCTTATAGATTCATTCTATATTCATGTATATTATCATGTGAAGAGATTATTTATATATAATTTATATAAACATAAGTATTAAATCCTGGGTCAGGAAAGCCAGAATTGGCTGATATGGTTTTGCTGTGTCCCCACCCAAATCTCATCTTGAACTGTAGCTCCCATAATTCCCATGTGTTGCAGGAGGGGCCTGGTGGGAGACTTGAATCATGGGGGTGGTTTTCCCTTGTACTGTACTCATGGTAGTGATAAGTCTCCTGAGATCTGATGGTTTTATAAGAGGAATCCTCTTTCACTTGGCTCTCATTCTCTCCTTGCCTCCTACCATGTGAGACTTGCCTTTGCTCCTCCTCGCCTTCCACCATGATTGTGAGGTCTCCCAGCCACGTGGAAGTTGGGTTCATTAAGCCTCTTTTTCTCTATAAATTACCCAGTCTCAGCTATGTCTTTATTAGCAGCATGACAACAGACTAATACACTGACCATCTATAAAGAAAAGTTTAAAGAAAATAAAAAAGCTTAAAGAGATAGAAATTAACCCCTCATCGGCTGGGCGCAGTGGCTCACGCCTGTAATCCCAGCACTTTGGGAGGCTGAGGTGGGTGGATCACGAGGTCAGGAGATCGAGACCATCCCGGCTAACAAGGTAAAACCCTGTCTCTACTAAAAATACAAAAGTTAGCCAGGCGTGATGGTGGGTGCCCGTAGTCCCAGCTACTCGGGAGGCTGAGGAAGGAGAAGGGCGTGAACCTCAGAGGCGGAGCTTGCAGTCAGCCTAGATCAGGCCGCTGCACTCCACTCTGGGCTACAGAGCTAGACTCCATCTCAAAAAAAAGAAAAAAAAAGAAAAAGAAAAAGAAAAGAAATTGACCCGTCATCTCTTGCAAGAAAATTTTAAAAAGTAAAATATAAACTGTATAAAACGAATTAATTAAGATGCTAAGGATGTAGAAATGCTAGAGACCAGAACACATCTACAAAGTAAAGGGAAAACATTTTATTAAAAGGCTTATACATAGCCTTTGGATGTGGTTGATATGATTATAGGTGATTGAATCATGTTATTTAATGTTGACCTCATACATTCACTGCTAATTAAATATGTTTAAAATTAAAGCAAATTATCTTGAAGTGGAAGGACAAAGGCAAACTTGAAGAACAAAGACTTTTCAAAATATCAGAAAGACTGACATGATTTAAGCGTGTGTTGGGGAGACAGTGCAATCCATTCAGGGGGCAAAACGCACCTTGTGGAGATGAGAAGGAGAACACTTGAAGGAAAAACATAACTCCAATAATACAAGATTTATAAAAATTAATAATAACTTTGTTATATAGCTCATGTTGTTAATATAATAAATATAAATATGTAATATAAAAATAAGCTTTTTAAATAAAAACATTTTCAGGATGCAATTAAATGCCATAAAATTTTACAAAATGTATGACATTCATTTGAGAATTTGCTATCATTAATTACTTACATAATTTAGGTAAACTTAACTACCAGATGGACTGTTCCCTCTATCAGGAGAGTATTTTCTATCTCTGCATGAACAAATGCCACCAATTTCAGTTATGTTCCAAATCATAGACTCCCTCCTTGATCAGCAGTACTTTATATTTCTATGTCACTTGGCAAGTAATTACAATTTTTTTTTAAATTTAGAGCCAGCCTCTCCTCTGGAGACCCTACTTTAGTGTTTTTGTATTTAGTGAGTGTTTGGTAAACACAGGACAAATGAAAGCAGGAGAAAACCTTGTCATTTCAAAGAGTTCCTCATGAATTTCAGCTTCAGTAATGTATCAGTTGTGAAAGTTCCATTTGCAAATTTAAACTGAAGTAGAGTTACCTTGATCCCCTTCAGTTTCAATATTTGATAGCCCTGTGAATCAAACTGAAAATAAATAGCCCCACTGGTGGGCTTTGATTGACACAGCCCATCTATTCTGGGCAAAGTTCTGTGCTCAGCATGGAGATGGCTGAATCAATAGAACACTAAAGCCTCAAGCCCATCTTGGATATGTTTGAATGCCCAAATGGAAATGTTGACCTTTTCTTGTTGGAAACTCAGTCCTCCATTTAATGAAGTTGCAGCTGCAAAGAAAAGTACATGGTCAGCTGGACTCAGAAAGTAATTTTGTACTGATTGGATGTTGATAATTCCTGATATCAAATCCCTTACCCTGATGCTGTTATTCCAGGCCATCATTAGATGGCATGACCTTGAATGGCCTGGTCTGTAGCTCCTACTTCAAGCAGAGGCAAGAGAAATAAGATTTCAGGAAGACCAGCTAAGAGGCACATCATCCTTTCCTTCTCCAAGGGACTCAAAGGTATATCAAACAATACATAGAAAAGCTCTAACCTGAGAGGTTGCAAAGGAGATTAAAAAACAACAACTTTCTGGCTTCCTTCCACTCTCCAGGAAATTAAAAGGAAACTTGTTCCTGGAACACACTGATGTTAGAAATGGATGTGGAGGCATCACTTTCCCTGGGATAAGCGTGAGGTCCAGAGATTGTTTTTGTGAAAGCTTTGACATTTAGGGGAAAACCAGATTTCCTTGATATTTCCAGTTGTGAAGAACATGGTGCCTTGAAAATCAGACACTTCACTTTGGGTTCCTAACTGTTGAAGTACCAGGGCTGGTGGCAGTTTCTCCATCTCATGAAATGGAGAGTTTGCCACTCAGTGGGAATAAGCCCCTCTAATTCCTTTGAGTTGTTTTTGGGCAGAGAGATAGGCCTTTTTCCCTGACTTCAGAAGACTGAGATAGTGTTTAAGCTCAGAAATTTAAGGAAATGGGATCTAGTTTGATATAAAGACTGTGGTTTTGTTTGTTTGTTTTTAAATGGTTAGACCAGAGGCATCCAATAATGAACTAAACCATCTTTGGAGGGAAAGGCATGAGTTGCTCACCCTCAGTGGCATTCAGACATAAGTGTTCAGAAAGACTTTGCTAGTACTTTATCAAGACATTAAAGATGCTCGTGAGCAGGGAATGGTGAAGGCAGTGGCCTGAGTGTCCCTCAAGGCCCACTTCAACCCTAAAGGCTAAAACTTAATTTCATCACCTATAAAATGAGGCTTTAGAAACATCCCTCCATCACAGAGTGTCTCTGAGGATCACATGAGGCTGGATATGTGCAGCGCCCAGGACAGTTCCGCACCTACTGTAGGACCTCAAGTAAAGTTAGTGCTCTTCCTCTAAACAATTCAGCTCTAACAGAAGCGTTGCTGTGCCTGCACTTCTGATTAAAATGTAAATATATACCATGCTCCAAGATGTCTACCTGAAATGTCTTAGGAAGGAGGAGTTTTAATAAATATACATGCTTACAATGGTTATATGCTGACATTTAAAAGCAATAATAGTTGAACTGAGCAAGGAAAAAGGCTGGCACCCTGACGTGACTGCCCTGCATAATCACCTCGGCCCTTTTCTTGTTCACAAGGCAAGATTATGCACCCGAGCTCAGCACGGCACTGCTTGCTTTGTTTGCAGGTGAAATCTAAATCCAATGCCAGCCACTGATTTCTTATTGCTCTGTTTGTTTAATGTCACTGTCAGAAACTATAAATAAAAATCTCAATATTTTCTCTATAGCTCTCAAACCTAGACCTCTGGTAGGCAGGAAATTCAGTCCTAAGGGGACAGTATCAAAATTAAGCCCTGAGCCGAGACACAAGGTAATCACCCTTTGCTTTGATCCCTAAGGGATGGCTGTATTATGAAATTTCAATGTGTCCAAAAAAGCCATATGCTTAACATATCTTTTGTCCACAAATTAATGCATATATTTTATCTAATCCTAAATAAATCGTCAAAAGGAAATACCCTGCAACAAATTAAAATTTTTCTAAAACACGTTTGAATATTACAAGTCAAGTAATATTTTAAAGAATTAGAGGATGCTAGATCTTTTAGATATAAAAAGATACTATATAGCAGCCAAAATTAACACAGTGTGGTACTTATATGAAATTAGATGGCTGGGTCAATGAGAGAGGGAAAACCCATATGTGCACTTATCCACATGGCTTCAAACTATCATTGTGTAATTGAATAGAAGGGGACATTTTATAAGTGGCATTTGTAAAATTAGCTAATCTTTGAGGGGATAAAAATTACAATAAATCCTTTGCGTTTATCTACCAATATAAACCCCTGATGGATAAAGGGCTTATAATAAAATAATCTAAGCAAAAAAAGTTAGAATAGAATTAACACTTTATGACATCTTTGGAAGAGAAAGTGCTTATAAGTTTCGAAGTGATAAAAAACCTTAAAGAAAAAAATCTAATAGTTTTTCTCTCACAAAATGAAAATTTTCTCTATAGTAAAATAAAACAAAACAAAATTTAAAAGTTGGATTCAGAATAAAACGCTTAAAAATCATCAGTGCAGGTGACGATGTTTGATACCAATAGAATTTGTATGTATTTATAGTAAAAATTATCTCAGATTTTAATAGATACATAATTTAAAAAAAATCCCAAGTAAGAAAGAATAAAGAGTAAGCAGAAATGAGGAAAGAAATGGAATGTTTTCATCTGCTATGATAACCAAAACCAGAGAGAAGGAGTAACTGTATTAAATTTGTGGTGAATTGGTAAATTGCTATGTACTGGGGATGATGGAAATCAGTAGAAACACTTCAGAAAGCAATATATAAAGCATCAAGAGCCATAAAAATTTCCAAGTCTTTTTAAGCACTAACCAAGTAATTAATATTAAAGAAGTTATTTAATGGATTAAAATTGTGACATCTCCAGTTGTCCTTCGGAGCATTGTCAGAAACTTAAAAAGTGGAATAAGCAGGGAAGTGCAAGCACATTTGCAATACTGTCGAGTTTAGAAGAAGGCTCAGCTCAAGCCATTCAACATATATGTATGCCGCATGTTTCAAGAGGAAGCCTTTCTAACACCGACACTCTGAGATATTTGACACAGTTTTTGGAGGGATCCTTGGGAATTTAAATGATATAACCTAATTATTTTCAGCCCTGGCTACACATCGGTAGCAACAAGGAAGTTTTTGGTTTTTTTTTTTTAAATACTGATGCCTGGGTTCCACTTTTAACGAATTAAATCAGAATTTCTTGGGAATGTAGCCCAGGATTCTGTAACTCTTAAAATTCCCCCAAGTTATTTTAATGTGCAGCCAAGAGTAAGATCCTATGTCAAGTAAGCATGCAAATATCATCAGATCTCTTCCTATAAAATCCCAGGAATACAGGACTCCACCACCCCCATCCCTCTTTTTCTTCTAAACTAGAGACAAAACCAGACTACCTTGAGCCTAAGTAAAATTAAATAAGAGAAAACATTTATTTTGTATTTATTTATAAATTTACACATTTGTGTGCTTATACTCTTAAAATTAATACCATATGGATTATCACATTTTCTCATTATACATTTTTCTGAATATAAAATGAACTTATGCTCATATTGGAGTTTAAAAGAACATGAACGTAAAACTCAAAATCACCTGAAATTTCTCAGCTTGAAAAAACATCTATAAATCTTTTGGTAGATTGTTTTTTCCCTCTATCTCTTTTTGTGTGTGAGTTTGTATGCATTTTTTTCACATTTAATATTATGCTATGTATAAAGTTTTCATAGTGTGTTTTCTTCATCATATCTTTTATTTTGTCTTTCCCCATATTAATAAGAAATTCTAATAAATAATTTGAATTGCTTTTTATTGGTTGCTAGTTTTTTTAATTTTAAATTTTTTAATTGTGTGAAGTGAAATAATGAAATTGCCTGCCTTGTATATGGTTACATATAAATAAGAATAATAGTATTTAATCATACTTACCCTCAGGAAGACTATGAGGTTCAGGTATAATTAAACATTATTATCCATCTATATTTATTAATATATAGAGATATTAATAATGTATTACTCATCAGAAAATTAGAGTACAAAACATGTATAATCTATTCCAATCACAGAAAATATGCATAATATAGTCTTGTAACTGCATAGGAAAATTCTGAAAAGATATACAACGGAAATATACAGCACACTCCATTCTGAATGGTGTTGAATCATGAATGATTTTTTAAATGATTTTCAATATGTTTTAGAATTTGAAATAAATGTTTTATTTATATAACATAAATAAAAGCATGACTAATAAAATAAAAAGAAAAAAGAACATTTTATTGAGAAAAGAGGGTAAATGGAAAACAACCACTTATTTACCTGCTACTAAATTCCAAAGATCTATTAATAAATACAGATGGAACATCACTGTCATTGTAAAGGCTGAATAATATTACATTATCGGAATGTACCATTATTAACCTAAAGTTTCTTTTTTGACATTTTCAGAATTTGAAAAGATTATGAGATAATAAAAAACTGCCTATCTCTATATATTTATCCAAGGGTTGATGGACGAATTGGTGGATGGACGGATGAATTGACAGGTTTTTTTGAGATAGTGTCTCACTCTGTCACCCAGGCTGGAGTGCAGTGGTGCAATCTCAGCTCACTGCAGCCTCGACCTCCTGGGCTCAAGTGATCCTCCCATCTCAGCCTCCCTAGTAGCTGGGTCCACAGGGGCATAAGACCATGCCCAGCTAAATTTTTTTCTTTTTGGTAGAGATGGGGTTTTGCCATGTTGCCCAGGCTGTTCTTGAACTCCTGAGCTCAAGTGATCTGCCTATCTTAGCCTCCCAAGGTGCTGGGATTACAGGTGTGTGCCACAACACATGGCCTGATTTATTTAATATAAATCCCTAGGGGTTCTAAAGGCACTCTGTGCATTTTTAAATTTTTCAACCATGTTATTAACATACTTGGGTAGAATAATTTTTGCTCCTATATGGTACATGAGAGTGCCTGTTTCCCCACACCCTTACCAGCACTAGGTATTATGTTTCTTCTGCATGCATACATGCTTTCATTCATTCACTTATTCATTCACTTATTCATATTTGCCAACTGAGAATCATATCATATCATATTTTGATTTTCATGCATTTGATTACTAGGGAAGCTGAGAATAATCTCATAGGCTTGGTAGCCAATGTATTTTTTATTTTGTGCTCAGAGTGTCTGTGCGTCTCCCAACCATACTGTATTGCTCCTCAAAAGCTTAATTTCGCATTTCTATCTCTGTGTTGCTACTAGAATCTCAGACGTTCTGTTTATAACAATAAGAACCGAAGGCTCTCAGTGGTGCCTTTAGAAAGAATTAGAAATCGTCTAAATATATGTAAGGCAGTAAGGGAGCCTGAGGCAGCCAAATGTCTGATCCTTGTCTCCGCGTTTTTTTGCCTGAGAATCCTGCCGCTGGTGAGCCAAATTCCCTTGGGAAGAGACAGCTTGTCTGATGTGTTTCCTGTCTAGCAGCTGTGTGGGTGTTGGCTCAGCTACACCAGAGCCCCACTGGGATCAGGATTTCTCCTTTCTTAGCTGGTTGCTGCTGCTAGGGGATCAGAGGCTGGGAAGGGAGGACTGGGCTGTCTCCTGCTTCAGCCAACAAAGTGAATCAGATAAAGAATGAGGCTGGACTCATCAAGGGTGAGTGGGAGAGAGCATCATCAAGGTCTTTTAAATCAGACAGGGTAAGGCGCCATCCTTATGGAGAGAAAGCTGGGCCACTGGTTACGAAACTTCTATGCATTGCAGTAGGTGATGATGGGCTTTCCATCTGCCATTCCACCTTTGCAACTTGACTGGGAAGAGGGGTGTATTACAGCTGCCGTATTACAGCTGCCACTCAGAGGTAGTGAAACAGCCTGGAGCTTAGCTGTTTCTTCTTCCCATGATTCTGATTCTTTCTGGCTTCTAACTGCTCTGTTTCCCCAAACCCTTGCAGGTTAGGGACCCCATAAGGAATTCACTGGTGTCTTCTGCTTATGTGTGAGAAAGCACCTGTCTCCTCATGCTTTCAGCCCCTGTGGTTGGGAGCCAGGGGTTCTTCCCAAGCCAGAAGCAGCAGGTTAACAGAAAGGCTTGGGGGCTGTGTCCTGCATGGCTTTCTTCACTTATTCAATGGGATTCGCCAGAAATGAGCCTTACCTTTCCCCTCAGTGGGGCTTCAGGGTAAAGTAAAAGTGATCAATTTGTTACCCCTTAGTCTTTATACTACTTGTTGTGTGTTCTTAAGAGGTTTTCTTACCACTCCGTGCCTCTGGATAGGGAAGCTCAGAACACACAAAGCTTAGATAACTAAGCCACCTTCACAAAGTAGTCTAGAACTAATTTCCCTTCTCCCCTTCCCAAATCCTATAGACCCATGGAAGGTTCAGCTGAGATTTAAAATCAAACAGCTGAAGTTAAAAAAAAAAAATTCAAAAGCAAAATAAAAACACACTCAGTTGTTTTGTTTCAACTTTCTGCTGCTGTGAATTTTTTTTTGTTGAGGCCCTGTTTTCTTTGAGCAAAACTACTCCCTAAAATCAGTCTTAACTTTTTCATATCTCACGTGGCACATATAAAAGAGTATGTTTTGCTTTTTTTGTGGGAGGTCATAGTAAGTCTCTTAAGCACTCCTCTGCTATAAAAATGATCCCCTTGTACTGAAATTTGCCTGTCTCATTGCCTACATCTTCCAATAAACTAGGAACTCTTCAGAGAATATACAACCTTGTTTTGATCATTGTAACTCCAACACCTCGTACAGTGCCTAACTTGTAAATAAATAATGTAAATTTAATGGTGAATGTAATGTACTGTAAATTTAATGGTGAATGAATAAATGAATGAATGAATAAATGGTGAATGAATAAATGAATGGTGAATGAATAAATGAAGATATATTGCTTATAGTTCCAGTCCTCTGACAATAACATTAAGGGTCAACATTGTCTCTCTCTCTGACAAATCAGTAATCTCAAACAGACAAGTTCTAGAAGCTACATGTGAGATCTAGAAGCTCACATGCAGCAGTGATCTTTAAGATATCCCAGGAGCAGAACCTTTCTTTTCATAGATGCCTGAGAATAACGGGGAGAAGCAGCTAAAGTCACACAAAGCAATAGAGCAATAGGATAGATAGATTGATAGATACTATATTTATATATCTAGATCAACACACATATATACCTATTAATACAAACATATCATGTACTTTCATTCTTATGTGTGTGTATGTGCAGTTTTAAAAAAACTGATTCACATGAATTTTAAAGAATATTCATTGAGTGCTAACCTTCCTCCCCTTCTGACTGTCACCCTCCATACTTTGCTAACCTTTGAGGATCACTGATTTTAGAGAGTAGCTATGAGGAGACTAGGATAGATGTCAGGGAGGCCAACCAGAGGCCCTTTTTGGTCATCCAAGATGAAAGTGCCAAAGCCTAGGCCAAGGAAGCATGGAGAGACATTCTGGGAGGTAAAGACGAGGAGACATTCTTGTTCCTCCTCTTGGAGGTGATCATCGATTACAGCACTGTACCTGGATTGAGGTAAACTCTTTATGAGGCCCAGAGAGACCTTCCTTGATGAGGATACATGCCACAGAGAATATTGTTTCCAGCTATCGAAAACATAGGATTGCAATTTATCAAAAAGCTCTGTAATTTGAGGTGCTCCTGCATTAAGTAGACGACCCCCCCACACACACACACAAACACAAATGAACAGAACTGAAGGCTGGTGACACAAAACAGTCCTTCTTCTGATAAATGAAATCATGCACTTCAGAATAAATCCCCAAGTGCCTCCTGCCCTAGCTATCTGTAGTTCTTTCTCTTATCTCCAGTGTCCCCTTTAACACGATCTGTCTTGTCTCTTGTTTGCCTTATAGTACTACAAAATGATCTTTCCCTCTCCTCCTGGCCTTAGCGGGCCAGCTCACTGCCCCCGGAGGAGACTCTGTGCCTTGTGTTTTTTCAGTGGATTTCCCACATGCTTCTGACCTTGACCTCATTCTTCTAAAACAAGGCTTTCTGGCAGCCTTGGCTAGGCCCTTATCTCTCCCATCCATGCAAGGGTGTCAGAATGTCCTAGGGAATCATAAATCAATGGCCCTGTCCTGACATCAGCTCTTTAGAAGCTCTTTGGGTGCCTTGAGTGCATTTGGAGGTCTGGGCAGACCGCACTGGGCAGCTTTTATCCACAGACCCTTCCCAGAGCAGTGAGCTGATTGATAGCAAAATGGAGAATTAAACATTTATGCATGGAAGACCAGAAAGACACAGGAAGAAAAGGGTTTAAGTGCATATGCTTGCAGGACAAACATTACCCTTATCAGCGCTGTGGTTATGCTAAACACCCATTAGTCTCATTGCTATAGACCTTTGAGGAAAATCACCTCCAAGTGACATCTATCTCAGGGTCCACGAATCTTTTTAGGTATTTGAGCTGCCTCTGCACCCAAACAATTGCAAAGGACCTGTGCTCACTTTCTCTTCCTTTAAGATTTGTTGAGTAGGCCAGGCGTGGTGGCTCACGTTGGTAGTCCCAGCACTTCGGGAGGCGGAGGCAGGCAGATCACCAGGTCAGGAGTTTGGGACCAGCCTGGCCAACATAGTGAAACCCCATCTCTACTAAAAATACAAAACATTAGCGGGGCATGGTGGCAAGCACCTGTCATCCCAGCTACTTGGGAGGCTGAGGCAGGAGAATCGCTTGAACCTAGGAGGCAGAGGTTGCAGTGAGCTGAGATCATACCACTGCACTCCAGCCTGGGTGACAGTGCGAGACTCCGTGTCAAAAAAAAAAATTGTTGAGTAATATCTTGTCTAGTTTATTTATTGATCCCTTCTCTCCTACTTTGACTCTCTAATGAATTGTTTCTACCTGAAAAAAGTAGAGAACTTACCACCTCACCCCAGAGAAGACTCTGAGAGTCAGGGGAGGGAGGAGGATGCCCACCTTGTCTTATGGGATGTGTCATGAACAAGACGGATCACACTCATTCTAGACAAGGTTGGAACTGGAAAGGCAAAATTAATCTCAATAGAAGCAAGAATTTTTTTAACAATGTTACTGCTGCCAGACAAGTAAAATGCACAGTCTTGGGAGACAATAGGTCCCCCTATACCTGGATGTTTCATAGAAAACTGTCTTAGTAACAACAGAATGGAGGAGTTCCTGTTTTTAATAATGTGCCAGGTGATGTTTAAGGGCCCTCCAAAATCTAAGATTCTAGGAATTTCTTCTGCCTCCATGATACTCTCCAGCTTTCTCTTCATAACATTTCGGGATAAATACTCAAAGGATTTGTTAGCCTTCCATATCTTACAAAAACTGCAGGTGATGGCTGGGTGAAGTGACTCACATCTGTAATTCCAGTGTTGGGGAGACTGATGTGTGAGGATTGCTTGAGCCCAGGAGTTCAAGACCAGCCTAGGCAACATAGCAAGATCTCATCTTCACCAAAAATAAAAATAAAAATAAAAATAAAAATTAGCCAGGCCTGGTGGCACATGTATTAGTCTGAGATTCTTGGGAGGCTGAGGCAGGAGTATTGTTTGAGCCCAGGAATTGGAGGTTACAGGAAGTTATGATTGTTCCACTGTATGCCATCCTAGGTGACAGAGTGAAAACCTGACTCTAAAACAAAACAAAACAAAGCAGCAGATGATTCCTTCATGGAATTTCATTAGGGAATAGCATTCTTCTGTAATATAGTGCACTTTTTGGATTCCATTTCTTACATGAAGTCCAAAGTAGAACCTATGGCCTTGGATGTCTAATTCCTCAAATTTCTAAATTGATTTAGAAAGGTTACCTGCGAAGTTAAGTAGCTGAATTATACTAAGTGGGGAGGTGCATTGCATACTTTTTAATAATGACCCGTTAACTTCCTAAGTGTGACAAGAACTTTTCGGATGACATGGCAGCATTCTCAGCCATAGTAAAGACTGAGGGCATCTTTGAATCCTTCTGTGCCTCCACTCCTGCCTCTGTTTCTCTTTGTCTCTCTGTCTCTTTTTCTATTTCTCTTGCTTTCTCTCTTTCTATTAAACTGGGTCATCCTCCTAAATTATGTTACACAAGTGTAGATGCCTGGGTATCTTATGTAGCCAGGACGGTATGAAAGGAACCAACCAGAGAACAGGCAAGTGATTGAAAAGGCATTTGTTACTTAGAGCCACGAGAGTCAGCACAAGGTGTGAGCACAGACTTTGAGGTCTGTTGAAAATAAATTTTAATTCTGGTTTGACCTCTCTATCTCTGAATCTGTTACCTCATTAATAAAATAGAGGTAATTATAAGATTTTATAATAACCAATAGATACTAGGACATCCTACAACAATACCTGTGGATAATTGAGACAGGCTAGGTAAGTACTAATATATTATATTACTGAGATAATAACCATCTGCCTTGGTCCATTTTGGCTGCCACAGCAAAATGCCACAGAGTGGGTACCTTATACACAAAAACTTATTCCTCACAGTTCTTTTTTTTTTTTTTTTTTTTTTTTTTTTCCAGACAGAGCCTTGCTTTGTCACTCAGGCTGGAGTGCAGTGGCGTGATCTCTGCTCACTACAACCTCCACCTCCCAGGTTCAAGGGATTCTCCTGCCTCAGCCTCTAGAGTAGCTGGGATGACAGGCATGCACCACCATGTCTGGCCAATTTTTGTATTTTTAGTAGAGACAGGGTTTCATCATGTTGGTCAGGCTGGTCTCGAACTCCTGACCTCAGGTGATCACCCACCTAGGCCTCCCAAAGTGCTAAGATTACAGGCGTGAACCACCACGCCTGACCTGTTTCCCACAGTTCTAAAGGCTGAGAAACCAATCAAGGTGCTGACAAATTTGGTACCTTGAGGGCCATCTTGTGGTTCATAGAAGGCATCTTTCTGCTGCTTTCTCACACTGCGGAAGGAGAAAACAAGCTCCTACAGGCCTCCCTTATAATGGCACTAATTCTATTCACGAGGGCTCCACCCTCAGTGTGTTTCTCTTGTGGCTCTAAATTCCAAATGCTTTTCCAATAATGACCTCCATGGACCTCACCTCTTAATACTATCACCTTGGGGATTAGGTTTCAAAATATGAATTTTGAGGACAGCACAAATATTCAGTCTACAGCACTCTCTGAAAAAGAAAAACTGCAGATGAAATTTCTTTAGCTAAAGGGCTCATCAGTGTCATCCATTTTATAGAATGGTGAGCTATTACAAAAGAAGTGAGCTTACATAACTAACATATAGGAAACTGAAAGGTGCTCACATTTTCAGGAAGAGTGGTTTTCTGGAACTCAGCAATTCTCTGGGTGGGCACGGTAATTTGGTGATATAGGCTGACCTAGAATACAAGATTGGGAAGGATTTCTTGTTGATAGAATTTGACTTTTCCGTAAAAGAAGAGCTTAGCTGTCTTTGGAGAAAGATGCATCTCTACAAGTCTGAAGTCAAGTGCCCCAGTAGGTTAAGGATCCTGGGTGGGCAGAGAAGTAAACGGTACTGGTCCTGGATACACATCAGTTCCTCTGCTGGGGTCTTAGACATATCTTCTTGTGTCTTCACAATTCTGAGAAGTAGGTGCTATTTTTAATGAAGATTATTCTATTTTCAGGAAGCATCTCGGTCAATTTTATTTTAGTTTTTAAAATTATTATTATTTTTTAAGAATGGATCTTGCTCTGTCATCCAGGCTGGAATGCAGTGGTGCAATCATAGTTCACTGCAGCCTTGAGTTCCTGGGCTCAAACCATCCTCCCATCTTGGCCTCCCAACATGCTGGGATTACAGACATGAGCTGCTGAACCTGGGTCGCATCGCATTTTAGAGCAAATGATTTTCTCAAAATGACTAGCTCTTTTGTGACATATGCCTTCCTCTTATCTGCCCTAAAATACTTCCATTGAATTCCCTTGTCTTGATGTACTGCAGGTTGGTTCATTCGAACCCAAACTTTGTAGTGTGTGACCTTACCTCCTTTTATCCTTTGCTTTTTAAGATAAACTTTGTCATTCTTATCAGGCGTGTGCACACACCCATGCACACACACTGTTTATAAAAGTAATCACATTGCATCATAACTGTCAGTTTTTCTTTCTACTCTTTGAGAGCATAAACAAGGTCTAATCATCTCTGTATACTCATATCTTAGCATAGTTGTTACATAGAGGACATATCAAATTGCTGAATGAATGAATAACTGAATTTATAAATACATTCTATAATAACTTCTCTTTCTGGATCTTCTTGGCAATCATGATCATCTTTGGTGTCAGGCATAGACAATACTGGGTGCGGAATAACAGGATTACGAAGTCTACCATTCTATACCAGAGTAAGATGATCTTTTTGATCTTTTAAAGAATATTTTTACAAGGAAGAAATTTCAGATTAATGGGATGCTTTCTGCCAGCTAAGTACATCCTTTAAAAAATAATAGTTTATAAAATTTTCATCCCAGTGCTAGCCAAGCATCTTAAGACACAATCAAGTATGAAGGCATCTCTTGATGATAATGAGGGTGGGTGAAGTGGGAAAACAGTGTTTCTGTAACTCAGGCTGTCTCCAGGATGAAGTATTATCACCCTTCTCGGAAACCACATCAACAGCATTACCATGGGGTCCCCGTGAGACATCTACCCTTACTCACGCACATGCATTATGAAGGGTCTATGCCATTCTGCTGTCAGATGGGCTGGTGGTTAGCCAGTTCGGTCTTAGTGAAAATAACTCTTTGGTGTGTGATCTCATATACAAATAGCTATTTTTGTCGGGCTTTCCTCTACCTCAACCCATCAAACCACACTCCTTAGAGATTTCTCATTGGGTTTTAATGTATTAGCAAAGCAGAAGATATCACGTGACAAAGGAATTTTCCACCTTATGCTGCCATCTGTCATAATATATGTCTTTCCCTTATTATATGTATCAAGCTACTCAGATACTTATGGCTGCATTATATTGGCATTTGTCTTTCTTGAAGAGTTTGGAGACAAATGATACATTTGGAAGATACTTTTAAAAAAAGTGTATGAATTCAAAGACAGGGATGGGTATAGCAGTAATGACCAAGGGTTTGGTTTCTTCTCTTCTCTTGCTGGAATTTCCAATTGAAAAGACCAAAATTGACATTTCTGTTTCAGAATTACACATGTAGTTCATATTGGGCTAATTCAGAGGGGTGATGAGCTTTGCAATCCTGATCAGTCCTGGTATTCAATCTTACCTTTCTCTCCAACTCTAACAGTGCCTAGTGTATACGTTCAATAAATAATAAGTAATGTTATCACTATTGCTAGGTCATTTCAAAGCTTGGTGACACAGCCATGTGTCTCAGCCATCCTACACTCCACCTGACTTACATATTCACCCCACTTGGGATGATTATTTGCACTTGGGTCCAATTGTCTGCTGTTGTACTGGAGGTGAGCTCCTTGAACTCATGTTTCACATTGCAAGGCAAAATGTGCTTTACGTGCTTCCACTCTTGCTTGCCTCTCTAGTCTCAAATATGTCTTTCCCTTCTCCTAGTGTCTTCACCATCATAGAGAACCATCTACAGGCAGGGTGATCTTAGGGAATTTACTTAATTTCTCTGAACTTCCTTACCTGTATGATGATAATGATCATGATACCTACCCGAAGGCTGTTGGAAGACTAGTTGAGTACATTCATACAAAGTTCTTATTAGCTCTTTATTAATAAGTTGTTCTTTAGTGAAGATAAACTGATTGGGCAAAGAGGAAAGACCAAGTAGGAGGGAAGGAATTACAACAGAGATGTTGGGAGTACAGGTGGAGCAGTGGCAGAAGTGAACACATCTAATGTGTTCAGCTTACTATAAGGTACGGGACTAAACATTTTATCTGAATTGATGTCCTAATATATGAGAGAACCATGAAATGTAGGTTGCCCCATTTTGAAAATGAGGAGACTATATTTCAGAGAGATAAAAACAAAACAAAAAATTTATTTGATTGGTAGAGCCAGAATTTGTTCAAGATTTGTGTGAGGCAGAAATATTGGTCTATATTTGAAACAGAAAAGAAACAGAACAAATAATAGTTTGCACCATGTTTATAGGTTACCAGATGCTCTCAAACATATTGTCTAATTTGCTTTCAAATCACACAGTAAAATCAAAAAGCACCACCTTTAGTTTGAAATAAATAGCAATATTATTATTTAAGGAGACAATGAACTTAAAACCAGGTAAAATGGTTCATTCATGTAATGGAGTACCATGCAGCCATTTTTTTTTAAAGATGACATAAAGCCTATTTTGACATTGAAAAATGTGCTCTGAATCTTGCTGATTGACATAAGCAGGTTAGAGAGTCACATATGTGGTGTGATCAAATATTTATGAATGAGCGTGTATTGCTTCCATAATCAGAAAAAATAATTATGCTATTTGAATTTTGAAAATAAAAATAAACTCATTCCACTTTTTAGACAAAACAAAAACAAAATCTCCGATTGGATTAGCACCTATCTTTTTGTAAAATTTGAGTTTAGGCCTGTAATGTCTTTTTCTGGGGGGTGGAGGGGGATTAGCAGCTCTGTAATAACAGCCTCTCCTACTAACCTGTAAGCTTCATGAAGTCAGTGGTCATGTCTTTCTATCTCTTTATCCCCAGCACCTAGAACAGAAGCTAGCACAGAGGACATTCTCAAGAGAAAAGGTTTCCTTTATGTGTTTGTGTTAAAACTGGATGTGTGTGTGTATATATATAAATATGTGTGTGTATATATATATGTGTGTGCATATATGTGTGTGTGTGTACATATGTATATATATATAAAACATGTATTGAAAGCCTCATCATTCAGACTCATCTGTCCTCAGTTTTCTCAGCTTTGTAAAGCACCAGATAAGTGTTCTTTATTCTTTCATCTGCAGTCCATGGGAAACTTGAGCTCATCTCATAACGTGTTACTTTTGAAGGTTTTACTTCAAATGAATAGATGATAGAAATTAATCACAGTCCTTAGTTCCCTTCTCCCTCACTGCAGAGAAGAAGCCTTGCTGCTACTGTGCCAATGCAGATGACAGAGCTGAATGTCCCACCACTCTAGGGGTAAGGGGGCCACATTCTCTCTATGCTTCCAACTTGTGATGAGAGAGTTCCTGGAGTCCCCAACACCAGATTTCAGAGCCAATATCTGTCTTGCTCAACTGGACCACACCCTTGCTGTTTGCTAAGGCTGTTCTCCTTACTCATCAATCTGATGCATCTTCCCTGTGCTTCCAAAGTGAGTGCAAATGAACGTTGTTTTCACTATTCTTGTGCGACTTCATTCTCTTATTAACAATCCGGAAAAGTCCTTTCAAAGAGATGTGCAAAGATAGAAGCAAAACATAGGTAGGGCTTTTTACTCAGTGCAGCTAAAGTCAGTGGAACCGAGGGGGAGAATGTCAATCTTGGTCTAGAATGAAGCAAGAGATTGTATCTTACTAACAAATTGTAAGTAAGACCACACAGACACACACACACACACACACACGCACACACACACACACACACACTCCATCAAATGAGAGGAAGAATGTGACACCCTTGTAAATACAGCATGGATTATGTCAAAAGAAATAATTTAGTAGAAAGGCTGGGCAAAATGTAGAGCAAGAGTCAGAGGAGGTCTTTTATTTGATGCTATCAGGAACAGGCCTGGTAATTCAAAGGATCAGAATAAACAAGAAAAGTTAAGGGCAGCCCAAGCTGTTTCTAGCAATGTATTGCTGAAGACACATCCTTTTCCCTCACATCTGTTTTAGATATATGAAGCTTCCTAATTCAGAGACTTAAATATTGGTGTTCAACCCTCATATCTTATTTCATTCCTCACCAGATTGCGGGGGGAAAAAACAATAAGTAGACTAGAGGGAGGTGTAGAAAAATTCTGCATTAGCATGCTTCTAAGATACTTTTAACTCTGTTTTATCTTTGCAATTCACTCTAACAGCCACATCGTTTTTGCTCTTGAGTTCCAAGTTTTATAGGGATGGTAAATACACTAGTATTCTGCGTTTTCCTTAACTTACTTGGTGTTCACCTTTGCTAAACTTGCAGATGCCAGTGGGGACATTCAGTGGGAATACAAACAGCCACTAGGATTTTTTTTTTTTTTTGAGACAGAGTCTGGCTCTGTTGCCCAGGCTGGAGTGCAGTGGCACCATCTCGGCTCACTGCAAGCTCTGCCTCCTGGGTTCACGCCATTCTCCTGCCTCAGCCTCCCGAATAGCTGGGACTACAGGCGCCTGCCACCACGCCCTGCTCATTTTTTTGTATTTTTAGTAGAGACAGGGTTTCACTATGTTGGCCAGGATGGTCTGGAACTCCTGACCTCGTGATCTGCCCACCTTGGCCTCCCAAAGTGCTAGGATTACAGGTTTGAGCCACCGTGCCCGGCCAGGATTTTTATCGATCAAAGAAATGTGTTTGAACAATCCTCAATATATTTAAAAAATGAGAGAACCCCAATGTTAGAATTTTACTCTAGGAGCATTTCCTTCTCTTTAATTGCCTGCTTGCTCCTTCATTACGCTGACGCTCTCCTTCAGTGTTTAAATACCGCAGCTGTTCTTCCTCTGTGTTTGTCTCTTTTAGAGTGAACTATTAACTTGCCATTTCAATCTTCTAAAAAAATGCTTATGATTGACAAAACTTTATGAAATAGTGCCAAATGAGAAGAAAATTAGTGCCATGAACAAGGAACAGCTAAGCGATATTCGGAGAGAAATTTGTCATTGTGGGCTAACAGTGTAATTGGCTGGTTAAATATATTATAAACAAGCTGGGTTCTCTACCCTGACCCTTCTCTTTTCTTTGAATTCCTGCAAGACATCAAGTTGTACAATTTCAGGATGTTCAGCTTTGAAAGGATTTTTCATTTGATACGTTTTTGTTTGGTTCCTTTTAAAGTGAATGCTGTGAATACAGAAAGTGCTGTATGATAATAATCTTTTTAAAGATAAAGTAGCAGAGAACCTTTAATTTTCTGTTTTTTCACTAGTGATCAGTGGCTCTCTTAATTACCATTCCTTTCACTTTGGGTAATAAGACATTAAAATAGCCAAGGAAGACAGAGATCTAAGTAAACTAGACTTTTTTACTCTCCTTAATACTTACTTCTTTTTAACGAAGGCATAACTTACATATAATAAATACACACATTTCAACATTTTAATGTGGAGTTGAGTGGCTTCTGACAGGTATGTACTGCTGTAATTCTCATCCAAATTGAGAGAAATCAGATTTTTTAAAAATAGACTTCGAAGCATATTTTTATAGATTTTCAGATCCTGTTCCCCCAAAAATGATAGAGAAAACTTCCTTATGAAGCATGCTCTTTTAATTTTTCGTAAAGAACTCATGATTCTAACTCCAAAATAAACTTTGTCCGAAGACCTTATTTTTGAAACAGCAGCTGGGTAAATGAATGAAGGAAATTCAATGGGGTATAATAAGTAGGGTAAAAAATCAGCCACTTTTTCCTGGACTGAAATTTGTCATATGAGAGGTGCTGTTTTTAGTCTTTCTCTAACTACCCCTTGAGCCCCAGATCACAACTCTGTGTTCAGAAATAGAACACTGACATCAGATAGAGCTGGCAAATCATCCATAAACTTATTTATTCATTTATTTATTTATTTTCACTGTGTCTACAGCAGCTCAGCTGCTAAATGCCTGTATAATGGCCAATTAAAATAGCTTTTAGACATTATATTTTTTCAATTAAGATGTGATTCACTAAACCAATCAATTATAGGTTATGATAAAATTTCAAAGGTGACTTAAAATGCAATAGCATGGAATTAAGAAATCATAATTGGCTCAAAAGGGCCACCTTCATTTTGAAGTCACCCAATACACTGTGTACAAGCTCCAAAAAGTGTGGCAATCTTGCCCACTCCCTCCCCATGTCTAACTGATGCATTAAAATAAATTAAGAGGCCAATTTAAAAACATGCTTCTGAAGTTGCCCCCACACAATTACATCAGCGACAAATAGAATCATATTTTTCATAACAACTAGCCAGTGATTTATTCTACCCTTGAGATAAATGCAAAAATGGGAACAGCTAACATCCCTTTGTGGAAAGGAGGCACTTGTCATTATGAAAGCTTGTTCATCTTTCAGCTTTGCTGATACACCCCAGTATGTGTCCAGATGTGGGCATGTGCATTATTCTGGTGCACTCTTCTCCTGACAGAAGCTCATGGTGAGGGCATTTTCTTTCTTTCTTGTTTTCTTTTCTTTTTCTTTTTCTTTTTTTTTTTTTTTTTTTGAGAAGGAGACTCGCCAGGCTGAAGTGCAGTGGCGCGATCTTGGCTTGCTGCAACCTCTGCCTCCTGGGTTCAAGCAATTCTCCTGCCTCAGCCTCCCGAGTAGCTGGGACTACAGGCACACATCACCATGCCCAGCTAACGATGAGAACATTTTCATTAGGCAGGAGCTGTAGTTGTCACTGAAAATGAACAAGATTAGTATTGACTGTGGGAAGCAAAGGTCAGAGAGAGTCCTGCCTTTCCCATTAGTGTTCCTTTCCCTATGTATCTAATCGTTTCAGGTCCCAATGAGTTCTTTGTGTGCAGGATTCCTGCTTTAAATGTTATAATACATCAACCTAATGTTCATCTCAAGAAATGTACTTCAAAGGCTATTCCAATTTTGCTGCCATAAATTTATTACTTAAGAAAAATGCTGTGACATACAATATTTTAGTAAAAATGCAGGAGGGGTAACAGAGGGCAAAGACGGGAAGGGGGGATGGACAATAACCTTCATCACTCGTTATTGCAATGGGACTTCCTAGGGTGGCCAGAGAGGTCAAAAGTGGTGGAGGATCCAGAGATAACAGAGTAGAATAAAGGAGAAGGCCTTTTTTGTTGTTTGCTGTGCTCCCAGGGTGACTCTTCAGCAGAGGCCCTGGGAGGCACTAGTGGCTTTACAAGCTTGACAAAGACACCTGATCACCCATTCCTCTTTAAAGTGCCAGCACTGACAGCATTAGCCTCTAACTACACCACCTCCTTCCCAGTTCTCTGGCTAGAAATGCATATCCTAGGGCCTCAGGCTATATCCCACACCCAAGTCCGTTTTGTCAGCAAAATAGAATGTGTCTGGTTATTGCTTCCAGACTCTTCCCAGATCCTAAAGAAATTAAAAATAAATGCAGTCTGCTGGGGCCAAGGCATGGAGTGCGATGGCATCCCAGCCCTGAGCAGAAATCTGCAGCTCCAAGGAGCACATTCTTGCTCTCAGAGAGCCTGGGCTTCCATATTCCCAGTCCTATGCTCTGGGAAAATCTTACCCTCTCTGTGCTATGGTAACCTCATTTGTAAAAACGTAGACTCTGCTTCATGATGTTTGGACAAATTTACCCTATAATGATGCAATATGCTTGGGATAAGGTTGGCACAAAGTGAGGACTCAGCATGTGTTAATTCCTTCTTCACCTCTTCCTCCAATGCTTCTTCCACTTTCTTCTTGTCTACATTTTTATTGTTTTGCAGCCCCAGACAATTTGCTTGTGCCATCAAAACAATATTGGAGGGGGAGATTGGATTCCCTTGCCTAGATCTTAAGGGCCCTGGTATGGGAGGCATGTATTTCTGCACCTCTGTCTAGGATCCAGTATCTGATGATGCCGGCTTCCTATTGGCCTCCCCTTGCAAGGGGGGAAGCCACCTCTTGTGCCCTGAAGCCACCTATAATGGAACACCTGCCATGACACTGTGACATCCTGAAACTGTTTCTTAAACGCAGTCATTTGTTTGCCCATTTCTTAATTTAAGTTTCATATATTTATTAGGTACTTACTGAAGTCTTCCTCTGTATCCTCATCAGGGTGCAGGTACAGTCTCCTGCTCTTCAAGTCAACATGGGCTTAGTTAGCTTAGACAGAGCAACAGATGTTTTCTTTCATTTCTCATATTCCTTTTAACACTTGAAAACTTCCTTCTCTACCAGACTTAGTTTCTCTTTTACATATGACATTCTTTATGGTGCTGCTGACCTTGATGTAGACTAATTGTAGCAAGACAGATGTTTCTCCTGAGGATATAAGAATTAAGCATAGAATATCTTTCTGCAAACATGAATGTAGCATCTTATGAAATCCTTCAGCTCTGCCTATGAAAAGCTGTGTGACCTTGGCAGGTTGCTTGGCTTCTCTGAGCAGCATTTCTTTCCTCCCCCACCCTAAACTTTAATCAGATCTAATAGCATTCCCCTTCTTCAGGATTCTGTGAAAAATCTCAAAGGAAGCTTTTGGCCATGGAAGCTCAAAATGAGGATATCATCAATGTTATCATTCTCCCTTCATTCATTTTTAAAGTTGATTCTTCTCAATTCAGTTTGTCAGAACGTCCAATGTTACAGGTTTAAGACAAAGTTGAGTTTGTTCCTAGCTTTGCTGCTAACCAGCCATGTGACAATGAGCAATTTGAGGAAGCCGAGACTCAATTTTCTTTTCTACAAAATAGGTATAAAAACAATACCTTCCACTGAGGAATTGTGAGCTAATGGCTTCAAAACACTCATCTGTGTCTCCTGACAATAAAAACAACAAATGAAAAGATTTTCATCATCAGCAATTGTATCTTCAAAATTATTATGAAAAAGGCAAATCCTTCAATAACCTTGGTTAGTGACAGCTAAATGGAATGAAGAAGTCCCCTTTTCACCAAAGAAAAGAGTGCTGGAGAACTGTCAGGTAAAGGATAGTTTTCATGGCCAGGCAAGGTGGCTCACGACTGTAATCCCAGCACATAGGGAGGCCGAGGCGAGCGAATCATGAAGTTGGGAGTTCAAGACCAGCCTGGCCAACATGGTGAAACCCTGTCTCTACTAAAAATACAAAAACTTGTCTGGGTGTGGTGGCATGCGCTGTAATCCCAGCTACTTGGGAGGCTGAGGCAAGAGAATTGCTTTAACCTGGGAGGCGGAGGCTGCAGTGAGCCGAGATTGTGCCACTGCACTCCAGCCGCCTGGGTAACAGAGTGAGGCTACATCTCGGGGCAGGGTGGGTGGAGGGTGGGAAGAACTGTTTTCACAAGAAGACTGGAATGATTTGCAATGCAATTTTTTCTTAAGTGACTCCTCACCTCTCATCCTCTGTTCTTTATTTAAATTTCCCGATGGCCAGTGATATGGTTTGGCTCTGTGTACCCACCCAAATCTCATCTCAAATTGTAATCCCCACGTGTCAGGGGAGGGGCCTGGTGGGAGGTAATTGAATCATGGGGGCAGACCCCCCCCCCACACTGTTTTCATGATAGTGAGTGAGTTCTCAGGAGATTGGACAGTTTAAAAGTGTGTAGCGGTCCCCCTCGCCATCCACCACCCTCCAGCCATCATGGTAAGACATGCTTGCTTCCCCTTCCCCTTCCACCATGATTGTAAGTTTCCTGAGGCTTTCCAGTTGTTTTCCTGTTAAGCCTGCAAAAGTGCGAGTTAGTTAAATCTCTTTTCTTCACAAATTACCCAGTCTCAGGTAGTTCTCTATAGCAGTGTGAAAGCAGACTAATACACCCATAAAAGCACCCGTAGAAAATCTCCCTGACACAAATGGTGTGTGTCAGTCAGCTGCATAAATTATTCTTCTGATCTGCGTTTTGAGTAGTAGTCAATTTAGACAGTCAGTGTCTGTAAGGAACACAAACTTATGGATATCTACCAAAGATGCATCAGACAGATATTTTTCTCATGTGCACTCAGACACACTGACACTGAGAGCCAGTGCAAATTATCCAAGAACCACTTTTTGTGTGATTGCTGTGTGCTACAGAGCAGGAATTCTGCATACATCATCCCTTTGAATACTTAGAATGAAACTGTAAACTAGATAATATTCCCATTTTACAGATGAATAGAATGAGCCTTACAAAGGTAAATTAACTTGGTAATTTCAGTTTACATCACTTTTATAGGAGGATCTGGGATTCGGTTGTAGCTCTGTTTGAGGCTAATCCTTTCTCTACTCTTATCTTCTTCCTCTAGGACAAGTCAGAAAATATTGGGGGGAGATTTTCTGTTGAATATCTACATATTTCATAGTGAGTAGATGAACAGGAGGCTTTAAGTATGGCTTTTTGGGGGAACTGAGAATTTAAAGTGAATTATGTTCTTTCCATGTGTTAGAGAAAGGGTATATTCCCAGTGCTAGTGTTAAAGTTAATGGACTGGATCATAAATGAATTAGACAGATGAATAACAAAATAAAAAATAAAAGAGGCTACCCTCTAATATGTGGCATTCTCCTAATCTTCACAGTAAAAATATACCCCTCTCTGAAGGTGTAAGTAAAACGCTCTGACATTTGAAAGAGTGGTGTGCAGAAGCTTCAAGAATCTTGCAGTGTTTAAACACCTCTCGAATACATCTTATTATTCCCACATTATAGATGAGGGAACCGAGGCTGAGAAATGAGTTGCCTGAATGTCAGCCAGAAGGAAAGTGGGAGATCCATTTGGGGATCAGGGTGATCTTTCTGGAGCTCAGTGCATGTGACATTTCCTTTTCTAAGCTGTCTTCACTCCATTCGACTTAGTGAGCGGCAAGACTATGAGCTTTCTTCTTACATGGATAGGACTTTGCTAAGTCCTGTCCCAGCATCCACCCTTCAGACTTCCGGTTTCCCGTCTGGAAAGCAGAAATGACATTGTTTGTCCCATGAGGCTATCGTGACTATTAGATTCAGTAATAGCTGTAAAGTGTGTTTTGTCATGTTTAGCACACGCTTTATGCTTTTAACAAATGCTACTTTCGCTTCTTTCTCTTTGAATAGTCCGTTGGATAAATAAAATAAACCTCACTCCATTTCTCAGATTAGGATGCCCAGATCACAGCTGCTGACAGCCTGCATGGCTTTATGTTCAATAAAGAGACACGCAGAAGATGTATCACCCAGATGTGACAAATGAGCCCTTTCCCTTTTCATTAACTTGTGTCAGGCCGTATATTGAAATTACAGTGTGTCATCATTCTTGATGACCTTTGAGCTATCGATTCTCCCAATTTTCATAAATGAATATTCCATCCATAGGACATGTATCTGCCAATTTCAGAGATCAATACCATCTTTTGTGGTGGCCATTACAGGAACTTGTAATGTAACCTCTCAAACAGATGCTTGAGTCACAAGGAAGCAATTCATTCTATCCAGTATAAACAGACCTCAGCATTTTTGTTGGGAAATGCAACAATCTCAGACAATCACTGTCTCTAATGCACAGTTCTTATTGGAAAGGATTCCATGCTCCAGGGGAATTTGAGTCAGTTATTTACACAGTCATTAAAAACCTTTTTAATTTTTTTAAACACCAACAATGTGTCATACTCAGTACTAAGCACAGTGTCTATAATAGGTACTACAGGATGTACATACACAAACATACACATTATGTACATTATGCACATATGTATATATGTATATGGTAGAACCTCTGATTTGCAGAGATGACATGAACATAAATAACTACCAAATGACCAAATGTATTATATTTCAAAAGAGAGATACAGCTAACAGGCTATAAGAGTTTAGAAGAAAAAAGAAAACACCAGTTCCACAGTAGGTATATCAGAGATGATGTCATAGATAGTGAAGTTTATATAGGATTGGACCAATGTACACCAGGAAACAGAGGGTTTTGAGGGCAGAAAAACAACATAAACTGAAAGAGTGACTATGAAATAGTGAACATACTATGCGCACTATAAATTAAGTGTAAGCACTGTTTCTCATGGATCCTTGTTTTCGTGGCACCTGTGTCAGCACATAGTTGGTGAACATTAATGGTGTGTTGAATGAGAGTAGCTGTGGACAAATTAAACAAGGCTTGTGGATGATTAATTTTCTGCAGTAATGTAAGTATTGTAGAGATGATCCCCAAAGTTTAGAACAAAAAGGGGAGATGAATAAATATGAATATGAATATGGATACGGATATAGAGATCAATCACATACATATTTCTCCCCCCAGTGCTAAAATACGTGCTTGTCACATTTCACATTATGATAATGATTGGCCTTAGAAATATGTGGTATTTGAATAACAAATACTACTTCATTCCATTTAAAAAATGGCTCAAAATTCATTCTTAGATTGTAGAGGGGAAATTGCCAAGAAGGCCTACCCACCTCTAGAGAAAGAAGCCCATTTCTGAGCTGTGAATCTGACTTGTGGTATCCGCTGGCTTGGAAAAGGTTCAGTTGTTTCTGGTCGTCCTTTGAATTAGTAAAGATCTCAGAGCTAAAAGGTGCTGAGATCATCTGTGGTTGACCTCATCAGAATTCATCAGTGAGTACGCACTGGACTCCTGAAACAATATCCTTCCTGGTGTGCTAAGGATCTACGTGGACTGGAGGCAGGGGTGAAGGCCAGCACCATTCATGGACCCTCACGTTTTTTTCACCTATAGTCTCTCAAAACTGCACACTGATAGTAGCCCTGATCCTTGGAGCTGGGCATGCTATTACTGAACAGATGTCAAGAATTTGAAAGAAGGCAAAAGAAATCTGTTTTTAACTAATCCAAGTGGGAAACAGGTATTTACTTTTTCACATAATTAGAAAGCCTGAGCTTGGAACCAAATATCTACATTGACTTCAAGAATATCATGTCCCTCTCTTTCCATCTACTTCCCTCTTCCTTCTCCTTTCTTTCCCTTTCCCATGTCTTAGTTCTGCTTCTCTCAATAGGTTGTCCTTGGCCTGTCCTCCTACAGTAAGGCATCCTCCATGTAGCTAGCAGAAAGAGGCACAGGCATATCCAGCTCTAGGCTTCCATTAGCTTAACTTTCTGAGCATGAAATAGATAGAAAACTTACTTAGCCTACACACAATCCAGAGAAGGTATCTAGTCTAGGTTGGTGACAGACTCATCATTGTGCAGTCACTGTGGCCACAGGGGTGGCTTACCCTGAGTGACCTGACCTGGATCACATGCCCACCCTTAGTGGGACAGAACACTGTGATTCACAGCCCGTGTAGAACCACATTATGTGGAGGGGGGGCAGGTTCCTAGTGAAATGTCTGGAATGGGGAACCATGACAAAATAGGACATGAGAAGGAGACTACTAGATCATTTTAGAAATGAGGGAAAGATTCTTCTCCGCAGTTCACAATGGTGAGCAGTGGAGTGAAAAATAACTTTTGCAGAGTTTTCCTTAATTAATGGGGGTAAAAGAACAGACACAGAGAAAATAAAGTAAAGCTCTAGGCATATCTACAATATTCCACCATGAAGTAGAGTGGCCCAATTCTGTAATTAAGTGGAAGTGGGACCTTTTGAAATGTTGCAGCCTATCCTCATTATCAGCCTTAAAACAAAAATCCAAATAATAGATACAGCTTCTGCTGGATGCCTAGTCTTATGTTCATCACACAAGGAATAATAATGATGACAATGATATCCTTGGGTCAAAAAATATGCCATAAGTCAGCTGAGTTTAGTGATTGATAGACCTGTGCATTTTCAAATTATGTGGTGGCTCAGGGAAGGAGGTAACAGAATTAGGCTTGATAGGCTCAGGGCGGAGGGAAGTGATGTGACTCTTAGAAGCGATACACATAATAGAGTTCTGAGTATCAACTCCATGTCAAACTCCCTCCATTGCTTTATTTTACTGTCTCATTCAATCCTTCAGCAACTTCCACTAGAGAGAGCCGATTATATATTTTTTTAATTTAAAGAAGAGATTGAAACACAAAGAAGATTTCCTTATATAAGGTCAGTGTCAAGGTGAAACCCTGTTTTTGCTACAGCACCACAAACAAACCAACGAAAGCCATCAGCAGCCGCAACACACTATGTCAAGATACTTTCTTCCAATGCAGTTAGAATTATTGGAATAGGAAGACAAAGGAGTTTAGAATCACAAAAGAATGAATAAGAAATGTGCTGGTCTTGAAGTCTATATAATGTCAGCCAGAATGAGCAGGGGAAAGGAAAGCCATACATTGGGATTGACATTGCAAAGGACTGAAGCTTTTAAAGATTGAGTATTTCCATTGTGAGCACTTGACACAACAAAACAGTTTTCCAGAAATGCACATTAAAAGAGTAAATAGATGATACGTGAATGAATGAATGGATGGGTGTTCATTCATTCAGCATTTTTTACTTATAAACTTTCATTATTAATTCACATGATATATTATGTCTGCTTGAGTCTTTGCGGAATTGAACAAATCAATATGTTCTTCATCTCATTTCCACAAAGCTTTCCACAAGAATGAAGGTGAGAGGAGGTGTCTATTCCCTGCTCCCTTCCCACTCATTCTCACCCCCAGATACCCTTTCTTCAAGGGTTTGTAAATCTCTGCCTTAGCAACAGACTGCACCGATGTCTGACAAATAAAAACTTCATGTGAATTACAATTTTTAAAAAAAATATATAGGACAGTGAAAATGAAGCTTTGTGGTGTCCGCTTAATTTGGAGGGCATTATTTTTAGCCTTGCAAAGGACCAGTGGCACGAAAACAATTAGGATCTTTTGTCAAGTTAATTAAATTTTACTAAGTGTAGTAATCTCAGTGGGCTTCATACACCAGAGGTAAAACTAATTAAAACGCGAATTCTTCCTAGCCTAATAAGGAGTTCTAACTTGGATAGCTGAGGAATGTTGTGCATACTGAGAGATATTCAAAACTAATTTATAATGAGATGAGGGCAAACCCTTAAATGGCTCAGTTCTGTTGAAGGCCCACTTGAGAACACCAATAAGTTAAACTGGAGGCTGCCACTTAAGGTAAAAAGAAAAAAAGCAGACTGGCAAGCTTTGCTGGGTGCAGGAGAAAAATGGATCCAGCTTAGACAAGGAAGGATGGGGAGGCCAGTAGAAATGAGATATCCAAGTTTCCTCTAAAAAGTGCTATTTTCTCCCCAGGTTTCTTCTCTTCATTAAATTCTCCAAGGGCAGGCTGAACTAATGGCAATTGCTTTTCTTGCAGTAGTATTTTCTTAGAAAGCTACCTGGAGCAAGATTATTTAGTTCACAAGGATTCAGATCAGTAGTTAATCCACACCACATCTCCTGTGTGGCACTGACAGCCCCATTTTTAAGATAAAGCCATTGAACAGCTAAAAAAAAAAAAAAAAAAAAGAAACTCACTCTATCTAGAAATCAGCAGGGTATTAAGATGACAATCCAAAGTGGTTCAGTCTTAGCCCTTTCCTTAGAACCCACTGACACCAGTTTCTACCACCAGTCAAATGTGTATGAATATTTGCAGTTGAGAAACTTGAAATGATTGTTTAATTGCAATGGACAATCTTCATATAAACTTGGGCACACTTCAATTGGCATGCTATTACTCTACCATTTATTGAAAGTGGCATGTGCTTGCTGACATTTTCCCCGTTTCTCTGTCTTATTTCATACCCTGTGGTCTGGCTCTGGCCCCTGATAGCCCACTGACTTTGGCAGGTGCTGCCAATACCTTTCTAACCACCATACCAAATGTGTTTTCTTTGTTGCAACTCTCTTCATCCAGATTCGATTATTTGTCACATTGTCCACCCAATCCTTCTGACCCACCACTCTGTTTTATTTTGTCCAATAATGTTATAAATGCAGCAAGACATGCTGGGGGGAAAAAGGCAATATTAAAGTTTCTTTCTGTGAAGAAGTTTTCTTGCCTAGTTTTGCTTAATAGGTGTACCAGGGTTCTCCTGGAAACGAAAGATAGATTCCTTCAAATTTTGTACCTATAATAAAATTAGAATATTCTCTTTTCCTATAGTATTTCAATATCTGTGTTATGTAAGTATGCTCATTGTAGAAAAACAAAAGAAGGTCGGGCACAGTGGCTCTCACCTGTAATTCCCAGCACTTAGGGAGGCCGAGGCGGGTGGATCACCTGAGGTCAGGAGTTTGAGACAAGCCTGGCCAACATGATGAAACCCCATCTCTACTAAAAATACAAAAATTAGCCACGGGTGGTGGCACACATCTGTAATCCCAGTCACTCCAGAAGCTGAGACAGGAGAATCATTTGAACCCGGGAAGCAGAGGTTGCAGTGAGCCGAGATTGTGCCACTGCACTCCAGCCTGAGTGACAGAGCAAGACTCTGTCTCAAAAAAGAAAAAAGAAAAAAAGAAAAACATAAGCAAAAGAAAAAGATGCATATAATCAAATCACAACTTAATTTTTTTCCTTCTTCTTCTCCTCCTCCAATTCCTCTTCCTCCTCCTTCTTTTTCTATTTTCCCTTCAAGGTCTTGATACAATGCATGCATCTATGATCACCTTTGTTATGTAACACTCTCTGAGCATTTTCTTATGTCACTAAAAGTATTCATAAGCTATTATATATACTGGAAAGAACATGAACTTTTAAGTTTGGCACATCTGACTTGAAGTCCCAGCTCTTATTAGCAGTGATGTGATGTAAACAAGACTTTACCTGTTCTTTTAGCCTAGATTCCTTGTCTGTAAAATAGGGATGATAATAACTACAACACAAACATGGTAAAAGGATGAAACTGGTTACTCTTTAAAACTTGTCTAGCTGTGGCTTTTGTTTTTGGTATTATTAGTAGTATTATTTTGAATTAATAAATGCAGTATTTAGTATTTCCACAGTATTTCATCATGTAGATGTCCTTTAATTTATTTATCTCTATTATTACATATTTAGTTTCTTCATTAGTTTCCCAATTTCAATAATTCTAGAATGAACATCTTTACATCTTTATTAACAAAGTTTTCTATACACTCAGAAGTTACTTTCTAGAAAGTTTGCATCATGTCCTTGTCTTGCGACCTGTGCTTGAGGAGGGGGTGTCTCCTTAGCTCCCCCAGATGCTTTGGTAAGTTCAGCAGGAAGACGGCTGACCACTCCCCCACCATAGCCATCAGTAACACACCAATGGCCTCACCAGAAGGCTTCTATCTCAGGCTTCTGCCAAAGATTCAAAGATCTCTACCTCCATCAGGGTTGATTTACCAGCTTATAATTTTGAGGAAACTACTTTCACTCAAAGCCCCTTTTTAAGATTCTACAAGCAACTCTGATTAATTTTTCTCAGTTCTTCACTTCTCTCCTTTCACTCTTAGTGCTGAATTCATAAGAGAGAGATCACATGATTTCATCAGTGTGAAATCGTGCCTGAAATTACATATAAGTAAATAGAGAGATTTCAACTCATTTGTGGTGTATTTAATAAGATGTGGGCTCTTGGCTATGGAAGGATAAGGAGGCTCAACCTGAAAGGGGGCAACTAAAGTAAGAAAATACTTCAACCACTGTTGAAATAGAAGGAGACCAAATTCTCTCTACTCTGTACTCCTCAGCTTTTCTTTTCATTGAACATTACTAAGCAGCAGTGTCCCAGATGCCATATTAGTCTCTGGGAATACATGATAAATAATAAAAGGTTTTTTCTTTAAGAACTCATTGTCCGATTGGGTGGGGATCCCCAGAAATGGGGTCACCAATAATGACACTCTAAGTTGTCAAGTTTTATGGTGAGGAAAACACTGGAACATGAGGAAAAGAGGTCAAAGCTGATGAAACAGAAATGCTTCTCACTTGAGCTGGGTCTTCAATATTGAGTGTACATTCACCAAGTTGACTAGAATAACCAAATGCTGGAAATCATTTGGATGACAAGACATGCTAAGAAATGGATAGCCTGCAGTTTGTGTGGCTGGATTGGACACTGTTTGGGGGAGACAAGATGGGAGACGAAGCTGATTTCCAAATGGAGAAATCATATCACAGGGAAAAATGCAAATGTTATTCTGAGGACTCTAGATTTTGCCATTGATGTGTGCAAGGATCATTGCAGATTTTGATGGCATTTGTTTTGCCAGTCAATGGCTTTAATTTACCAAGATATTTCTCTGAATCATGGTGATTGTGGTGAAGCTAACACAGTTCATACATTTAAAACTAAGGGAGGGATGTTTTTGGAGAGGCATGTAACTTTCCATGAAATAAGTGAATGCAAAGCTAAGTATAAAGTAAGATTTCCTTCCAAGAGTGTTACCCAAGGGGGAGATTCCTGTGGAGACTGCCATCGTAGCCTTTTAATAATTGCAGGGCAACAAGCTAATTATTGTGTTTCATCTTCTTCCTTTGTAGACTCTAAACTGAATGAATAAACTTGAAAAATTAATTTAGGACTATGAACAAACAAAACCACTATCCCCCAGAAGGAAACTAATAGAAGAGACATATTACAGTGTTCAAACTTTGCATGTAAACTCTGCTTTCCCTCCACAAACCCAAAGCTCCTTCTGTTTGTGTCCATGGTTTGGATTTCATCCCTGTGAAAGCCAGTGTGGGGAAAGCTTGTCTGGACTTAAGGTTACAATATGGTATATATTTCTACAATGCAGTCTGACTTATGATTCTAGCTCTGTAACCTTCACAAATTGTCTGTCTTCTCTTAGACTCAGTTTCCCTTTCTGGCTTTCGATGGCTTGGATTCAATTTCACTGGTCCAATATTTGACCCTTTAGTCACATGTAGCCTTTCTAACCCCGGAAGCACTGATGACTGTAGTTGTTGGGAATTCTATTGATTCAATGCCTTCTTTTACAACAAGTATTTTAAAACATTTCCTTTATTATCCTGAAATAAAACCCATTGATAATATAAGTTATCTACATCCATAATTTTAAAAATCAATGCAATGCCCTGATTGTAATGCAGAAAAGAAATTAAAGGAAGTAGATTATAATAAAATAACTACTTCCCATAAGTTAAGAATTCTGACATGACATTATAAGAAGATATAATGAAGTAGCAAGATACCTACATCCATATAAAAAAATCACAAAAAATGAGACTGCCTAAAATATAGAAAAACAGATGTACTGTAATGAAAGCATAAACATAAACAGGGATATTTCTGTAACTATGACTTTTCCAAAAGCTAAACAACTTTTGGCAAAAGTTTAAAAAATTTAGTGTTTCCTAATTTACACTGAAGTTGTATTCCTGGAAATTTCAAAAATTTTCAAACAATGAAATAAATTCCTCACATTCATATCTAAAATGAACGCAAATCTAGGTACCTATGATTTTAAAGAGTTTCTAGTCTACCTAACTTCCTGATAGACTCTCAAAAGTTATATGGAATGCAAGATAGGTTTTTTGAACAGGACTGTGCTTCCACGGAAACCCTAATCTCCACGCATTAAAAAACCAGGATCCTCTCATCCCCACCATTTTTAAAACACATACACTGCCTGGGCATGGTGACCCATGTTTGTAATCCCAGCAATTTGGGAGGCCAAGGTGGGAGGATCACTTGAGGCCAGGAGTTCAAGACCAACCTAGGCAACATGGTGAGACCCTGTGTCTATTAAAAAAAAAAAAGAAAAGAAAATTAGCCAGGCATGGTGGGGTGTGTCTGTGGTCTCAGCTACTCAGGAGATTGAGGCAAGAGAATCACATGAGCCTAGAAGTTGGACGCTGCAGTGAGCTGTGATTATGCCACTGCATTCCAGCTTAGGTGAAAGAGGGAGATCCTGTGTCTAAAATAAACACAATACAACACACACACACACACACACACACACACACACCAATCCCTTATGGATTTTTTTAGCATTCATACTAAAGAGGTGATACTTTCTTGGTGGAAGGCCGCAGGTTCAGTGTCTTGCTCAAACCATTGCACAGGTCATTACTTCTGAGATTGACTGTCCTAAATTCCATGTGAAGTATTCTAAAGGATTCCTGACCCATGGGAAATTCTTATGTGGAAGGCCTAATATTAGGAGGTAAACTGTTTCCATCCCCCTAAACTCATATGTTGTTCTAACCCCCAGCACCTCAGAATGTTACTACTATTTGGAAATAAGTTCTTAAAAATGAAATTAAGCTAAAATGAAGTCAATAGGGTGGCCCCTAATCCAGTATGACTGGTGTCCTTGTTAAAAAAAAAAAGGAGATAAGGATAGATATGCAAAGAGGAAAGACCATGTGCAGACACCGGGAGAAGATGGCCATCAACAAGCCAGGAAGAGAGGGCTCAAAATAAATGAACCCTGCAGACACTTTAATGTTGGACATTCAGCTTCCAGACTTTTTGGAGAAAATAAATTTCCATTGTTTAAGCCAAATAGTCTGTGGTGCATCGTTATAGAATTCCTACAAAATGAATACATTTACTTTTCTACTATTACTATGATTTCAATTGCAACTATAGCTCTTCTTACTACTATTACAACCACTACTGTGATCCTCCCATTACAATTAGTAATATCTCTTGAGCTTCAACTGTGTTATTTTTGTGGTGTTTATTATTCCCTGTGACAAGCAGAAGAGCAGTACAAGCCCCTGCATGGGCCGCTCAGCTAACTAAGTGGCAAAATGGGCTTCAGACTCATAGACTGACTCCAAAGCCCATATTCTCTATTTCTATTGTATATTTCCCCTCATTTCCAGGTGAATCATGCTTGAGGCATATTATGTGTTTAAATCACCAGTCTAAAACCTCTTGGGCCACCATTAGAGATCACATTTGTGTGTATTTTTATTGTTACTGGCTTGTTAAGAGAACATGGTCAACTCTGCAACCAACAATAATGAGATAGTAGCCACTTACAAATCAGTTATGTTATGATGTATTAAAAGCAGTATTGCATAATTGCTAATAACATTGATTTCAGAGTCAAGTTACCTTAGATCAAATCCCAGCTGTGTCACTTACAAGCCAGATGTGTTAACCTCCCTGAAACTCGGTTTCCTCATTTGTGTAATGATATTTCCTAACTGATACAGTTGTTTTGTGGATAAAATGAGCGAGTGAATTCACATAAATAACTTAGAATAGTGTGTGTTATGAAATGGCCAATTTAAACCACCCAATATTAGTAAAGACTTTACCTATGCTACCTCATTAGACTTAACAGCAATGGAGAGCATTTCAGCCTCTCTGACATTCACATGAAAGCTCAGAGAGGGTTAGTAATTTTATCAAGGTCACTCTTGTAAATGGAAGCTCTGTGTGACTGTTGAGTTTAGCAAAACTCACATGGGCTAGTTTATCCATTCAAACCAGAAATAGATTTCTATGGCATACCATTTGATATATGCCATGAAAATGTGTAGATGTAAAAGGAAACATGAAATACATCACCTGTTTTTTTTTTCACTGTTTGGTGCCAAATGTCTGAAGATATGGAAACACGTATATGCTCAACAAGGAGAATATGTCTGGAAAAATAACCACATTTTTCACTTTCTTTTCAGATGCTGTAGAACCACGTGGACATAATCATGGTTCTTTAAGAATTTAAATTTTTTTTTTCCTTAATCTGATGGCTCCATTACAGACAGACTTGGCTGTGTCCACACCACAGCATGAGACCGTCACTGTTTTTTGGTTATGTCAGTGAACTATCTTCACTCCCTCCCACCAAGAAGCACAGGAATGTATTCACCACCAGATTAAAACCAGCATCAATTTGACTCTCTGCTCTACTGCACTCTAAGTTCTGTGAATATTAATAGAAATTTCTTTGTTGGATGGTTGACTGCTTCAATTCATCTGCCGTTCCTCGACTGGCGTCATTCGGGCCATTAATGTTGAGCATGCGCCCACTCAAGTAGGGGCCAAGTGTAGGTCACAGGCATGCAGTCAGTGTGTGTAACTAAAGGTCAGACTTGTAAAACCCAGCACATAAGAGATGGTGTAATACTGCCTAAATTGATGATTTTGAATATATTTTAGGTACAAAGTGATATAGCAGCAGCTGATTTTTCATTCACATTCAATAACCTTCAAGCCCCAGGTCTAAGAACCACCTTCCTGTCAGTTTCACCTACTGCTCCTATGCTATCCATGCAGTGCAGGCGCCTCTCATGAGTTCCATCATGTCATCTGCAATGGTGAGGTGCTACCAGGAACATCACTGCAGAAGGGTGTGTAGTTATCTGGTGACAGACTTAACTATGCCATGCAGTCACTGTGCAGTCATAGACCAATTACTTAACCTCTCAGGGCCTGTGCTTACTCATTTGTAAGATGCAGATAATAATAACCTTGTAGAGCTGTTTTAGGTGAAACGCTTCAAAGAAAGAGGTAAAGCTTTGGAAAAGCGCCTGGAAGAGTGCAAATGCCGAGTTATCAATTATTGTTTTCAAAAGGAGTTGGACAAACTAAATCACTTCAGTGAGAGCATCAAAGATAAGTAAGCCGGGTGCAGTGGCTCACGCCTGTAATCCCAGCACTTTAGGAGGCCAGGGTGGGTGAATCACTTGGGGTCAGGAGTTCCAGACCAGCCTGGCCAACATGGTGAAGCCTCATCTCTACTAAAAATACAAAAAAATAGCCAGGCATGGTGGCATGTGCCTGTAATCCCAGCTATTCAGGAGGCTGAGGTAGGAGAATCACTTGATCTTGGGAGGAGGTTGCAGTGAGCTGAGATTACACTACTGCACTCCAGCCCATGTGACAGACTGAGACTCTATCTCAAAAAAATAAGTTAATAAATACATAAAAAATAAACAAGTAATTTCAAAAGAGCACCAAGATCAGAAGGATTAAAAATATCTATTTGCTAAGTCCAATATCCACATAAGTTTGCCAGGAGCCAAAGGTACTTTAGCAGATAGGAGAATGTTGCACAAAGAGGACAGTCATTGGGTCAGCCTTGGGGTTGAATCTCAGCCTGGTCATTCACTAGTTGATTGCTCTGGAGGAACTTGCTGAACTTCTCTGACTCTAATTTCTCATCTATTATGAAAGTAATGTCACTTGCCCATGTGATCATTCTTAATTCAATAAGAATTAAGGAAGTAAAATACATGTGCTTAACAAATGGTAACTTAAATAAAGGGCCCAGACCAACCTTTTCAACAATTTTCAATACTCCCAGAGTTGCAGAGCGTGCTGCTCCCATATTTAATCAATTTCCAGAAACTTCTTGCCCCCTTTTCCAGCTGTGCAAACAAGATCAACTTCCTATAATGCCTTTCATCTTGATTTGTGCTCAGCAGAGCCTACTCACTCTTAAAGACTGTACAAAGTGTGCTTTTTAGAGAGGAAGGGATAATCAGAGAATGCCCCAACCTTCAGCCAGATCCTAGGATGTTATAGCCCCAACTATAGAACACAAGGTAGAGCTAACAAAGAGGGGAAAACACGCTGCTAGGAGGAGAAGAGTCATCACAGGCATAAAAGGTTTGCTTGTGACAAAATAGCTTAAGGCCAAGTCTGTTGTCTCAACCACCAGCCATTGTAGAGAACAAATGTCCTGTGATATGTACACTGTACACCCAGCTGTAGGGAATCTAAATTGGTACAACTTCCCCAGAAAGACATTCAACAATTAGCATAGGAAGCCTTGAAAATGCTCATGATAATTGATGCATAATTCAACTTATAAATATTAAAATAAACATGTGGATTGATCAATGCAGACAAGATATTCATCAAATTATATGTTTCAGATCCACCTGCAAATCCAACAATGTAAAATTCATCAGTTATGTTAGATCTATGAAATGACCTACTTCTCAACCATTAAAATTGAGAAACAGTTCCTGATGAGGCATAGTAGTCATAGCACAATGTTATGTAAGAAATGAAAGAGAAACCTTTATATGCAATGCCAATCCATGTTATGTGAGAGTGTGTATAATAGACGAAATAATTATCTTAGAAATCAATAGTGACTCTGTTGTGGACTGTTGGGTTGTTCTTGTTTTATATTAAATTTTTTTCTTTAAAATTAACTCACATAAATGGAAAGGTATCTCAAATGTGACTTTGGAATTCCTTTGCTTTCATTTGGGTGGCTCCCTGTACAGTGTAAATGGACTGGTTTACTCTCCCCCAGAAGCCCACCAGGTTGCTGTTTGATCTGGGTCTCAGCAGTCCTGCTGGGCCATCAGTGGTTGCTTTCTCATGGGTCACTGGGTGGTCACAGACACCCACCCCACCCTAACATGGAAGGAAGCCAGGCATAACATCTGGATCTGGTTCTGGCTGCACCAGGCACTTGTACTTGTGAAATTTGCTGATTAAAAGCTAGCGTGGCCCAGGCACAGTGGCTCACATCTGTAATCCCAACACTTTGGGAGGATGAGGCGGGCAGATCATCTGAGGTCGGGAGTTCAATACCAGTCTGACCAACATGGAGAAATCCTGTCTCTACTAAAATACAAAATTAGCCAGGTTTTGTATGGTGGTGGTGCATGCCTATAATCACAGCTACTCGGGAGGCTGAGGCAGGAGAATTGCTTGAATCTGGGAGGCGGAGGTTGCTGTGAGCCATGATCATGTCATTGCACTCCAGCCTAGGCAACAAGAGCGAGACTCCTCCAAACAAAGAAACAAACAAACCCCAGCATTTACTAAGAGGCTGTGCTATGTTGTGCAGAAGGTGCTTTAAATGTCTCTGTTCCTATGATTCTGAGGCCCAGAGACACGGACAGCATGAGGGTGAGGCAAACAAGATGCTTTGGATACAAAAGTTGAGGATACTATAGGGTCCTGCTTGTCTCTTTAAATTTTGCACCCTAGATGCTTCCTTAACACCATCTTAGTCCGGGCCCTGCTCAGAGAGATGAAACAATTTGCTCAAAGTCATGGGATTGATAAGAATTTGAGTTTAGAATCAATGCCAAATCGAGCTTATTCTGGACCCTATGTCTTCTTCATTATACCAACCAGTAGATTTTTTAAAGCCCAGTATATTGTGAAGTACATAGGGCACTTATATTTGTGGATACGCATGTGTGTACCACAATGCAGTAAAATTCTTCATTTTTCAGTGTATAAAGAGAGTATATAATTGCTCAAACAGCAAGCTCATTAGTCAAGTGTGATCATCTCCATTTCAAAGATGGGTACTGTCAGGCATTTCTCAGACTCCAGCCAGAAACTGACACAAATGGCAAGCGCCATACGGTCAACGAGATAGGACACACAAATGGTTCTCCCAGCAGCTCATGGATCCTGTCATTCTGTCATTGGCAGTCAAAACTAATGTAATTAGACAGCACATCTTCCCCAGCTGAGTGGAGCTCTGGGTTCACAGAACAGTCCCAGGCCACTGGAAAGCCAATTGGCAATTCACTAATGGGCCACATCACCGTGCGGCAGGAACAGAGGGAAAAAGGCTTCTAGCCAATTTCATTTTGTTATGAAAATATAATCATTCTAGCAGTCTCCCAGTGCCTGAGAAAGGCAGGTCCTTGTTGTCTCCTCCCTGTTTGGGATGGTGTTCTGACACCTGGCAAAACCTAGCCCAGCCTTTTCACTCCACTTTATAGTCTCCAGGGGCTATTTTATAGTGATGGAATCATTTGCTTTACCACAGGAATTGATGGATTCCGGTTTGCACAGTTTCCCAAGTAGAGAAATAACCAAAGTATCTGTTCAGAAACAGATATAATCATTAAAAGGAAAAAGAGTGTTTGTTACTCATGCATTAGAAAATATTAATTTTTTAAATTTTTTTAGGAAACATTTATTAAGCACTTATGTGCCAGGCACTGGGCATCACATGACTTCATTTACTCTTTCCTGCACAAAGCACGGTCATTATAATTAGTCCTCCTCCTTTTACTGATGAGGAAACTGAGACTCAGGGGGTTACATGTTTCACTTAACATTACAGTCAGTGAGTACTGAAACCATGATTCAATATTGCGTCGGATGTTCTTTTCTCTTGCTTCCTTTCAAATCCTTGTAAAAATGAATTGATTTTAATTGAATTATGGCATGATACACACAAATGATTAATACATGCTGGCAGAATGAATGTTTGGTGACTATATTTATACCTTGTATCCATAAATTTAATATATGTTGTGCTGAAGGAGATGCCTCAATGGGAAGATGACAGTTAACAAGGTCATTTTCTGATATGGAAAATATATAAATGTGCGTGTGTCTCCTGCATTTAATTTTCCCACTGCTTCTGAAATGGATATTTGCCAGTCTTCTGAGAGCTGTTTCTCTTTGTTATCTGAAGGTGCCATACCATCTTGGTTGCATATCGTGCAGAATGAAGAGCGGAGATTAGTTCCCTGGAAATTTACTCACGTCTCTCTAGGAATAGAAAATGCTAAGGCAGCCAGAGAAATCACTTCTCTGACTCTCACTTGCTCTGTGAATTCTGATAACTCAATTCCTGACCCTCAGTTTCCTTGCCTATACAGTAAAAGATTAAGACTCAAGCTTTTCTCCAATTATCTCCACTCTTGAAATTATGTGCAATCTTTTAGACTCCTAATATTTAGGGGTTGATTATAAATATTGTGGCATTACTCTAACCTTTTTGTACCATGAAATTATGTTCTTGTTAAAAAAAAAGAGGTCCTCAATTTTTTTTTGAGACAGTGTCTTGCTCTGTTGCCCAGTCTGGGGTGCAGTGGTGCAATCTCAGCTCACTGCAACCTCCACCCCCTGGGCTCAAGCACTTCCCGGGTTCAAGCGATTCTCGTGCCTCAGCCTCCCGAGTGACTAGGATTACAGACATGTACCACCACGTCTGGCTAATTTTTGCATTTTTAGTAGAGACAGGGTTTTTGCCATATTGGCCAGCCTGGTCTCAAACTCCTGGCATCAAGTAATCCTCTTGCTTCAGCTTCCCAAAGTGCTGGGATAACCTTCTAGACATTGGCTTAGGCAAGATCTTCATGACCAAGAACCCAAAAGCAAATGCAACAAAAATAAAGATACAAAGATAAATAGATGGAACTTAATTAAACTAAAAACTTTCTGCACAGCAAAGAAATAATCAGCAGCCTAAACAGACAACCAACAGAGTGGGGGGACATCTTCGCAATCTATACATCCTGCAAAGGACTAATATCCAGAGTCTACAGGGAACTCAAACAAATCAGCAAGAACAAAACAAAATATCCCATCAAAAAATGGGCTAAGGATGCAAATAGACAAATCTCAAAAGAAGACACACAAATGTCCAACAAATATATGAAAAAATGCCCAACAACACTAATTATCAGGGAACTGCAAATCAAAACCACAATGTGATACTACCTTACTCCTGCAAGAATGGCCATAATAATAATAAAAAAAATAGACGTTGGTGTAGATGTGGTGAAAAGAGAACACTTTTATACTGTTGGTGGGAATGTAAACTAGAACAACCACTACGGAAAACAGTGTGGAGACTCCTTAAAGAACTAAAAGTATATCTACCATTTGATCCAGATCCAGACTCCTGGGTATATATCCAGAGGAAAAGAAGTCATTATATGAAAAAAAAACTTGCACACACATGTTTATAGCAGCACAATTAGCAGTTGCAAAAATATAGAACCAGCCCAAATGTCCATCAATCAGTCAATACATATGTATACCATGGAACACTACTCATCCATCAAAGGGAATGAAATAATGGCATTTGCAGCAACCTGGATGGAATCGAAGACCATTATTCTTAGTGAAGTAATTTAGGAATGAAAAGCCAAAGGTAGTATGCCCTCACTTCTAAGTGGGAGCTAAGCTATGAGAACGCAAAGGCATTAGAATGATACAATGGACTTTGGGGACTCAAGGGAAAAGGTGGGAGAGGGGTGAGGGAAAAAAGACTACACATTGGGTGCAGTGTACACTGCTCGGGTGATGGGTGCACCAAAATCTCACAAATCAACACTAAAGAACTTATTCACGTAACCAAACACTACCTGTTCCCCAGAAACCTACAGAAATAAAGAAAGAATAGATTCTAATAATGGTAACGAATATTGCTTCATTAGAATCTATATCATATTCAAAGAGACTTGCACAATTTTTTAAAGCATACACATGAATTATTGTTATTGCATCTGTAATTAGCAAAAATGATGACTGTAATAGTAAGCAAGCTCTGATAGTCTAAATTATGCTCTGTCATATTAAAATATTGGTCCAATATGTTTCCACACACTTGCATAGAAATATATTATATGAAATTAGCCGGGCGTGGTGGCTCACGCTTGTAATCCCAGCACTTTGGGAGGCCGAGGCTGGCGGATCACGAGGTCAGGAGATCGAGACCATGGTGAAACCCCGTCTCTACTAAAAATACAAAAAATTAGCCTGGCGTGGTAGCGGGCGCCTGTAGTCCCAGCTCCTTGGAGAGGCTGAGGCAGGAGAATGGCGTGAACCCGGGAGGCGGAGCTTGCAGTGAGCCGAGATTGAGCCACTGCACTCCAGCCTGGGCGACAGAGAGAGACTCTGTCTCAAAAAAAAAAAAGAAAGAAAGAAATATATTATGAAATTATAAAATTAATAATATGCTTTGTCAGTTTTCTATAATCCCAACAGAATTAACATTTTAAGAATTAAATATTTTAAATATTAAATATTTTAGGAATTAAATATTTTAAATATTAAATATTTTAGCAATCAAAAAAAGGAAAGTAAAGTGAAGAAGGAGGAAGAAGAAAATAGTTAGGTTTGTTCAGTTTAAAATGATTTAAGAATTGCCGATCACCACTTCAACATTTTGCAGCCAGGTTATTGTCATCCCTTCAACCCAGAAGAAGAATAGATGTTCTTTAGTTAGAAATGGCAACAAACAGAAAAAGATTTCTAGGTTTTAAAAAAAAGGTCATGATATTTGATTTAGGGATGTTTAATTTCACAGTGTCAATTTTCGTTGAGAATGTCATGGAGATATCCTTCACTACCTTCAGAGGATCCCAACTTGGTGGAGTTTTCTTGAGATTGCCAGCTGCCATGTAGTCACATCACTATCTCTCTGTCCAAGATGGAAAAATCTCTGAGTTTCTTCCCACTGATTTTAGAGGCATGCTAAACTTTGATGACCTAAAGGCTTAGTTACAATCTGAAAAACTCCACCTGCTTCTCCATCCTTGCTGGTATTATTTACATGGCATGGCCTTTGCACTACTCTGCCTTTGACCTAACACACACTGAATCATCCATGCTATAGACACATGTTTATGCCTGCTCACTCTTCAGATACTCACTAAATTGTTCTTTCTTCTTTGTTTGTTAGAAATGTGTTCCATGAACCTTTGGTCAGCTTCTTACCTGACCGTCTTTCTATTATAGTCAGTTTCCATACATTTACTTTTGGGGTTGTATTGCTTACTACTCCCCTGCATCTTGAAACTCTGACAGTTTTTGCTCAATATAGTATTCCCAGTGCCCAGCACCATTCTAAATAAGTAGTAGGCACTGACTCCTTTGCTTAGTAAATGAATAAGTGATATATAGAACTATGTCCCAGTACTAGGTAAGGGAATTAAAATGTTGGTGCTCTTTGTGGGCAGTTTTGGTATGAAGTTGTGGCATTAGGCTTCGTGTCAGAAGCTGAGAGTATTGTAAGTCACTATCAGCATCAAACTAGGTAGTTAGTGTAAGTCCCTGGGTCTCTGTTTCATTCTCTAAAGAAGGACAATTTTGACCCTTCCTGTGAATTTTGTGAGGACTAATGAAACAGTGAAGTCTTAAAAATAAGAAAGCACTGTAGGAATTTCAGGCATTGCTACCCCACTTCCTAAGGATAACTGTGATTCTGCTTGGTTTATACAAGCAATATACATAGAGTACCCTATTGGAGTAGGAACAATGAGAATCTTATTAATATAGTAAGTGTTTACCAGGTGACTGAGTGCTCCAAAACCACTACAGTCACATGATGATGATGCAGCCCTTTTTTCCAATTTCCATAAGTATTTTAATTTTTTTGGAATTTCATTTATATGTTTCTAGAGTGCTATGCAGTTCTGCCCCAGAGAAAAATAATTTCCCTTATAAATGCATGATTGGTTGCCATATACTTAGCAACTTAAAAGTGGCGTCCATAGTAGTGTGAAGTCTCTCTGCATTTTGAAAGAATAAATGAGATTTTATTACATTCCAAATCAAAACAAATAATCTAATAGTGTTATCTTGTTAACTAGCAACACTACTACTAGCAGTAAAAGGAAGGAAAAGAAAGAAAAAGAAAGAAAGAAAAAGAAAAAGCAAGAAAGAAATCGTGAATATATAATCTTTCTTCTCCATAGTAAATTTAAATTGGCATTTAAGGAGGAGTGTCAGACCCTCTTCTTTTAGAAACAAACATTATACACTTATAGTGCATAAATCCTCAAAACAGTAAGTTTACTGAAGAAAGGCACATATCAAATATTAATAAAATAAGAATTACATTAATCCAATGCATTATAGTTTCCTACTTAAAAAGAAGGGCAAGGATGTTTGTAACATTTCAGAGGAAATTGTTGATGGAATTAAATTTATGTCAGATTCCAGGTGTACACATTATTAAGTGTTTGCATTGTGCTTTTTCTAAATTTCTGTAGTTTCTTCCTTTACTGGGAAAGATTATGCCTGAGGAAGCAGACACTGAATTCCTAAGTCAGAAGTTTAACTCCTAGGCCTTCCTCTTTTTAGGTTTATACATTACTTAATCCTATCCAAATATAGGTCACTCATCTGGAAAACCAGGTAAAACTAGGAGCTCCCTCATGGAGGTTTTTAGATGATAATAAATGATTAATTCTATTAAACACAGGACACAATATTTGGGACAGAGTAGGTACTCAATAAATGTTGATGTCTTTCAACTAAACATTGCCTCACTCTCTAAAAGTATTACAGGGCATTAAAGAAGAGGTTAAACATTCCCCATCCTCATTCTCTCGACTCTACTTAAAATCATGATTTTTGTGGACGACCTTTTCCTAAACTATATTATTGCTGGCAAGAAAAGATTTAATTAAAAATTAAAGTCAGGAAAGTTTCCCCTGAGATTCAAAGTGCTCTTGCCCTCCTCAGCATAAAACGTTGGCTTAGACAAGAGTATTGATGAAAAGAATTTGTTCTTACTGCTAGAACAACCCAGTCAGGGCAATTCTTCAAGAGCTGAGCTATAGCCTTTTATTCATGATTAGATATTTTGGTTTTAAAGTTTCTACTTTGAAATGTACAACTCTGGACTTTTGAAAAAAAAGAAAAAGAAGATTGTTTGGGGATTTAGGGACATTTCCATTTCCTTGGAAGATGTTATCTGAATGCATTTGATGAAGCCCCTTGAAATATAGAATTGCTGCTCTGACCCTCCACATCTTAAAAGAGAAATGGCCAATTAAGGTTCCTCCTCTTCCATACATCTGCAGATGCTGCCAGCCTGTGTCTCTCTGGCTCACGTTTTCTAGGTCTCATTGACAGATCACTTCCTTTTACCTTTTTGGATGGACACACTCTGCCTTTGGCATAAGTTATTCCTCTCAACCAGGTAATGGTTGTATCATCTTGCCTAGAGAGCCAGAGGTCTAAATTCTCATGAGTCAGACCGCCATGCTTAACTTCTTCCTCAAGAGATCAGCTCATTTACTTTATTAGTTAGTTGGAAAGCACCTGTCTGTAGTCCCAAGAACTAGTAACAAATAGCACAACCACTGTACACATCCATATTAATCTGCCTTCTATTTCTAGGCTCTTTTCATGCTCCAAGCTACCTCTTCTGAGTTCAGAGACAAAATGAGGGTGTGATCCTTCTTTCGGGCCTGTGTGAGACTTTCAGGCCTATGTGAGAAATAGCAGGCTTGGGTGCACCAGGTGGTGGATCTTGAAGTCTGTCTGTTGACCCATTAACACACTTGTATACCAGCTTTCTTTTTAATCTAACACCTACTGCCTAGATAACATTATTATTAATCCCTCCAGATACTAAAAATAATTCTTCAGTCTCTGAATGAGATTTTCTCAGCTGAGAATTTTCTCAGGTCTTTATCTGTTAACAAAGTCAGGACAAAGGGTGTTGCGGTACTTACATCTAAAGAGAGAATTGCAGAAATTACTCAATTTTCTGAGCACTGCTTCATGGCTTAGCATGCTGTCCTCTTTAAGAGTTTGCAGAAACATTTATTGTTTTAGATTTACATGAGGGATATACCTTTATGGAAAGATGTTTGTTTCTTTTGCAATAGGATATTGTATCACTTGGATGGAATGTAAGTTTCATCATAGGTGGCAACTCCAATTAGTAATGGCTGCTAAAGCTCTGTGTTGAGAAGGGTCCTATTTCAATTCTGGTTCAGACAGACAGAGTCATAATTAGGATAGCGTGAAATGGATGCTGACATAAAGAGTTTCACAAATGACCAGCCTGTTCTAGCAAATATAGTTCTATTAAGCCATAGAATCTTTAAAAAAAAGGTTTTTTTTTTAAAAAAGTATTTTGTATAATTTTTTTCATTTCTCCTATCAGAAACCCAAGGTTCCAATTGTGGAGCCAATATCTTCATGTAATATTGAAAGTTTGAAGCAGAAACAAAATTTATGCCCACTTTTCCTCACTTTGTATTCCCTCTGTCCTCTTGTGTCCTAAGGTTAGTGGATAATTTGGAGTCAGACCCTAGGTCTAAGTTCACAATGATAAATTTTTCCTTAACAAGCAACTTCTTGATGCAAGATTTTTTTATGCAAAATAAGTTGGTCTTATCCATCATAATAATGCCAGTAATAGTACTTACCTCCAAGAATTGTTGCAAGGATTAAATAGGTTAATCTATGTAAAGTAGCACAACAGTTCTGTCACATAAAATTTAGCTATAAAAATCATTACTAGTACTGAAAATTAAGGTTTTTTGTGTGTTCTTTGCTTTTTTACTACAAGTATAATATACAGGTAATTTCCACACTCCCAAATATGAATTAGCAGATCTATTTGGGCCAACAATAAAATATTTTTTGAACAAGAAGGCAGGAACTTCCCTGCCTATTTTTAAAAACCTATGAGCATGTCCCATATTTTGCTAATAAGGAGAATGATTGCAGCCTGGCTTCTCACCTACACTGGTTTTAGTGGCTTGTCCTTATTTCTGCATAAATATGCTTTCTCACAGATAACACTACCTTTAAGAATTCCTGACAAGGAATAGGACAAGAAAATGATGTAGGAGAGCTTACAGGTATTGTCACCAACCAGGTATGATTGTTTTTTCATTATGATTGTTTTTCCATTATGCCTGAATCCTGAGTCCCATACTCAGCTGTTCAATAAGTCCAATAGTGTTTACCTCCTTCATACATTTTAAATCTTCTGTCTTCTCCATCTATATTCTTGTCTGTGATTTTGAAAAATGCCTCCTTACTGACCTTCCTATTCTTCCCCCTCTCTGTCAAACCCATGGTGCCCATGGTCTAATCACCAGGGTGATATTTCTAAGGCACACACTGAACCGCATCAATGCTTGAATCTTCAATTGTTTACCCTGTGCTCACATTATGACATGATAAGGCTCCTGATGCCAGCTGCTGTCTGTCATTCTTGCCTCAGATATCTCCATGCACAGCTGGTGTGATCAGATATATAGAACAATTTAGGGTTTTTCAAACACTTCAAACACATGGGATGCAGGGATTGGAAGACCAGCTCTGGTTTCAGGTCTTCCACATTCTAGCATCTGAGAAAGTTTAATTACCAGAAACATCGGAGAATAATGTATACCACATGTGTGTTACTCCAGAGAGTGCAATGATATAAATAAAACAGAATAGTACATCACACATCTATGATTAGTGAAAAAAAAGGATAGGCAGTAGTAGCTAATACTTGATAAGGTGTGAAAGATCTCTTCATTTTTCCTTGCCTCTCTGACCATTTATAATTTCTAGTACTTGTTGTTTTTCAGAATGTCAGTTACATGGCTGTTAAAAAAATAAGAACAAGAAAAAAAAAGCTGGTTACTTGTTTGTGCACATTAGCACAGAAGTACAATAGAACGTTGGATATTTTTAGATGAGGAATTGAATAGATTATTTAACACATTGCATTGGAATTTGTTGTTCTCAGCAAGTAATTAAATATAGAATAGGACATTAAGTAACCTGAATGAATGTTTGTTAGTGTGTCTACAAAAATATGGTTTCTGTATATTGTATGAATGGGAGCCTTTATAAAACCAATACACACATATGCAAATCACTCACATCAAAACATTTTATAACCTGCTTTATATTTAATTTTGCAAAAATCTTTCCCTCCCAACAAATCAGGAGCTCTCACTATTTTCATCTCTGCAGTATCCACATCATCTGACATTTTTATTTGTTCACTCGGGCACTTTGAAAATGCTTGGTGAATTGATCTGTTCACTGATTATCAAAAAACCACAGCACTGGGAACAACGGGAATAAAATGGCCCTAAATCCTGAAATCCCTACATATACAATGTATGTGTGATTAAACCAGGAATTTAGAAGTAAAAATCTCTGAGCTATTTTGTTCTGGCCAGAATAATGTCCCTTGCACCCATCTTAGTGGTATACCGTTTCCATATCTAAACCCTCTTTACATGCTCACAACAAAGCATCGCTTGTCAATTTCCTCCAGAAAGCAGAAGTGCATTTTAATGGCAGAAGCAATTATAGAAAGTAAACAAATATAGTCATTATTAAACATTTATTAAGGTCCCACTGGGTAGGAGTCACTGATGCATTTAAAAAAATAACTTTCTCACTATAATACTTGCACTGTAACCTCGCTTACTTTGCTTTTAATTTTTTAATGTGTGTAAAAAATTATAATCGTTAAGTTTCTGCAGTTCCCGTGGTGGTCAGAGCACAGGGAAAGAAAAAGACCAAGGTAATATTCTATTAGTCTTAAGAACGAATCCTCTGTAGTGGTCATGTATATCAGGCTTCTTCTGACTTTGTGGTGATGGAATGCAAACCTGAGATATCCAGGGGTTTGGAGTGGAGGCTCATATTAACTGTTTAGTGTAGGAGAGGTGGACAGTTATTGCTCCAGTAGTAAAAATTCCTATTGACATAATGAGTACAGTGTTTTAATGACCACTACATATCTAAGTACTTTCAGAAAACATCTGTTTGTGTCCATCCTGGTCCATTGAGAGCTACACCTGCCCACTCCATGTGGTTCTTCAGAGACTCTTGTGTGCTTTTACTTGCATGAATATTGTCTTGCATGATTTGTCTGTTGACAGAGATGGGTACAAATGGTGAACACCTGACTCAAGCAGATTTTTCCATGAAATTAGAAACAGATATGGGAATACAAGCTTGTTGTTTTTTTCCTCCTACGTCATAAATTTGAGGATATGGGTTTGTTGCTGGCAACAACCATCTTTCCAGCTACAGGAAGATGCTATACATGAAGCAGAAAAGAATCAGTCTGTTAGGTAACTAAAAGTAGGGACACATAGGACAACAAAAGGGAAGAAGAGAGGTGAGAGAGGAGAGAGGATGGCAAAAAAGAATGAGAAGAGGATGAAGATGATGACACCTTTGCATCTCCTGAGTTCATATACACCTACAATCTTCCCAGTTATAGGAGTCAATAAACTAGCTTTCTTGCTTAGGCTTGACTTTGCTTTCTATTGGCCATATCCAAGAAACTCAATGCATATAGGCTTCAAAGGTTTTAATTGACAAAAGTGTTATGATTCTACATCATTATGATTAATTAAAAAATGCTAAAATAAGTGCCAGGTACTAAGCAATTGAGTTGAATTTATTCAATTATTTCTTCACCCCATGCATTAATTCTCACTACTATCATTACCATGTTATAGATGAAAACAAAGAATTGAAGAATGGTGAAGTGACTTGCTGAGTGAGAGACACTCAGCTATGAAGAGATAACATAGTCAAAATTAGGATTCATTTGGGTAAGAAAAACCCAAGTGTTGGGTTCAGTTCTTGAGACTCTCTGACTTACAGCAGTTACTTCCCAGTCAAGAGGATTTGCCCATTTCCTTCCCTTCTCCATGGCAGACATACATTTCTTACCTTAAAAAAGTTGGACTAGGACATATGATCTGCTTTGGCTAATGGAATGTGATTGAGCATAACATATGCCACATCGAGGAGGAGATTTTTAAATGTGTGTGTGTGTGTGTGTGTCTGTGTTTTGACTTGCTTCTTTCTTATCTGCCTTCTTCCATGGGAAGAGTGCACACTAGACATATTCTGTTTTTGCAGCCGAAGTATTGGAATTAGAAACACAGGGAGAAGACTGGCACCCAAGCACAAACTACCTGCAGATTTATTAGTAAATTCTTGTCATGATAAGTCACTTAGATTTTTAGGGGGATATTTGTTACATGGCATTGCTTTTTTTTTTTTTTCTGAGACAGCATCTTGCTCTGTCACCCAGGCTGGAGTGCAGTGGCACGATCTTGGCTCACTGCAGCCTCTGCCTACTGGATTCAAGCAATTCTCCTGCCTCAGCCTCCTGAGTAGCTGGGACTATAGGTGCCCGCCACCACACCTGGCTAATTTTTTGTATTTTTAGTACCGATGGAGTTTCACCATGTTGGCCAGGATAGTCTCGATGTCCTGACCTCGTGATCTGCCTTCCTTGGCATCCCAAAGTGCTGAAATTCCAGACATGAGCTCCCACACCCTGCCCCCATGGCATTGTTTAAGCAAAAGTTGAAACATACAAGCCTGAAAAGTTTTGAAAGAAACCATAGTTGGCTTCATTCAAAGTATATTTGTATGTGCGTACTTTGAGGCAGATGTTATTCTAGTCATTAAGAAATAGATCAGTGAACAACAAAAAAAGTCCCTATCCTCATGGAGTTTACATTTGTGTGTGTGTGTGTGTGTATATACTATATACACATGTATATAATCTTATATATGTATACATACACAATCTTAAATATACACAATCTTGTATCTGTAATCAAACATGCTGCAAGATGATTATTTTCTGTAACATTTTCACAAAAGTCATCGTTTAAGGTAACATCTAAATAGAGAACTGAAGGCTATGAGGGAGCCAGTCGTGCTAACCAACAGGGGAGAAGTGTTCTAGGCAGAAAGAACAAAAATTAGTCCTGAAAGAGTCCTCAGGCTGACTGAGAGGGGAGTGTGTTCTAGAGACGGGTTCTCAGGACTTTGTGTTACCAATTTTCTTTTTCTTTTTCTTTTTTTTCTTTTTTGAGGTGGAATCTCACCCTGTCATCCAGGCTGGAGTGCAGTGGCACGATCTTGGCTCACTGCAACCTCTGCCTCCCGGGTTCAAGCGATTCTCCTGTCTCAGCCTCCTGAATAGCTGGGATTACAGGCATCTGCCACCATACTCAGCTAATTTTTGTATTTTTTAGTAGAGGCGGGGTTTTGCCATGTTGGCCAGGGTGGTCTTGTATTCCTGACCTCATTGATCTGCCTGCCTCTGCCTCCTACAGGCGTGAGCCACTGCCTCTGGTTATGCAACCAAATTTCTATGAGTTTTCCTTGCCTCATCAACTCTATAGATGGAAGGATTGAGGACTACAGTGTATCTACTCAAAATTGTTCACAATTAAATGTGTATAATGATGAATATGGCTGTAGGATAGTGATCTTTAGCAAATACTTTTGTTATATTCACTGTACTCTGAATTTTTTAAGTCATTTATGCAGGATACTGTAGAGTAAATTAGTAGACAAATTACTTAGCAGTTCATGGCCGGGTAGATGGGGCATAGATTGTTTGATTGGTCTTGGGTCAATCTACCATGATTACTGTTCACATGAGAAAAACATAACAAATAGACAACCCCCTAAAAGCACATTGCTTTAATTGTTATTTCGTCATCATTTTATGATTTATCCCTTTATGTCCTTTATCTCACTGAAACTAATGAGATGCACTTACATGAATTATTTTTGTTTATAATCAAGTAACCAAGGCTCATTGAGACCCAGAGTCTAATCCAAGATGTCACAGTGATTGACACATGGAGTGTGTGAACCCTGGTTTTCACTAAGAATGTGCCATTAACACTTGTGTTATCAAATACAGCATCTTTTTTACTAATCCTGGTGACAGAATTCTCATTAATGATGTTTTAGTCTTTCTTTTTCACCTTTTCCCTCTTCATTGCCTTTTACTCTAATTTCTGCCCCCCGACCCCCCCCAAAAATTCTTCATCCTCCATTCTTTCCCTATTGATTTTATTGCAAATGAATCCCTTCTTTCTAGACTATTTCATGATAGCTATTTAAGAACTTCATATAAGGAAGGAAAGAAACAATTTTGAGGAGTTTTTATTCTTGTGGTTTTTAAATAATACAGCTAGTAACCAGGAAACATCTCCCAGAGACTTGGCTGGGTCAAATTCCAGGGAGATTTATGTTTGCATTACGTGTTGAAGATATTCACTGGTCCTCTCTACTAGTCCCTCTCCATAGGGCTCTTCCATAGGGCTCCTTCCTGTTGGGTGTACACTTTTAATTGAGGTCAGGTTTGGTAACATGAATTGTTTTGGCTACTAAATCTAAGCAGAAGTGACATGCACCACATTTGGGCAGAAGGTTCAAAAACCATCATGAGGTTCTACTATTGCTTTTTCTCTCTACTATCAGGTAATAATATCCCAGGTAGAGGGTTTGCCTTGACCCTGGAATGAAGAAGAAGACATTTGGTGCAGAGTGGCATGCAACCACAACGTGTAGCATGAATGAGAGACAGTATTCTGGTTGCAAACCATTGAGATTGGAGGTTTTTGTTCTGCCAGCAAAACCCAGCTCATTAATACAAATAGTAACGGCATTTTTCAGGGTCTTGCATGCTTTCTTACGCATTACATTAATATCATTTGGGCCCCATATCAATATTCTAAGCAAGTCAGATTTGTTAGTATTCCCATTTTAGATATAGAGAAGCTCAAGCTTACATGGCTTACTAAAAACAAAAAAATTCTCATTCAGGAAATGGAAAAAATAGTCTTAGTGAAGTTCTCTTGATTCCTCTTTTAGCTCTCTGTCCTTAATCATATCCTGCTACATAAATGAGCTAAGTCCAGGCAGTTCCTGGACTCTTTGGAAGCTACATTAAACAATTTGGGATACTAAGTGCACTTACTATGAGAAAGACATGAATTATCGAACATTATCCGAGTGACCTGGAAACTTCATGCAAAGGGCTTTTCTTATACCACGCTGCAGTTTATGCACCCAAGAGGCCGCCTCTCAAAGTAGTGTCAGGCATGGCGCATCTTGTGTTGCAGAAATGGAGAGGGTCCCTTTCAGCTCTCAGCCCAGTGACAAATGGGACCAGCTGTGTCAAAAGCTGGGGAGTGGAGGGCAGTTCAGCAAATTCCTATTTATAGAGCAACAGCAGAGTCAGAGAGATGATAGAGGTGGGCCCTGAACTGAGTCAAACAGGGACAAGCCCAATTTTGGGTAGAGGAAAATTTGAGAATAGGGTACAGGGAAATAGAGAAAAACCAAGCTGGGGTGGGACAGAGAAATGTACTACCAAGGAAATTGAGAGGTATCTATTCCAAATCTAGAGTACAGGGACCAGAGAGTGTAATTACCAACCCCACAGACATGATTATGACTTTAAGCTTAAATTTGATGGTAAGAAAATTGGACTGAATATTTAGATTTTAGATGCTTTAGTTAAGCTATAATTCTGCTTTTTGCTTTTTATAAAAGCTATTTTTTTTTACTCTCTTAATGTTACCTCAGACAACCACTTCTCTTTTGCTCTCTGAAATGAGATGCTATACGAATTCTTGCCAGAAATATCAAGTTAATGCCCAAGCCAGCTCTATGTTCTGATTTATCTTCCACGTTGACTCAGAGTAACAGAGCCATACATTAAGGAACAAAGCTCACTGCTGGGGTATTTATAACCTTGTCTTTTAAAACATTTGGCAGACGTTCAGACCCTCCATATGTTCACAGTATTAAACTTCACCATAAAAGGAATGGAAGAGTTACATTTGAAGAAAGCTGGTATTGTATGGTCTGAAAGTCTGGCGGTTTAAAAAAAAAAAAATCAAGTCCAACTTGAAATAACAGACGCTCTGTGATCCTGCTGAAAGTTTAAATCCTACACAACAAAGTCTTGCTCTCCCTAACACTGAAGATGTCATATTTCAGGAGCATTTTTGGTGACTCAGAGTAGACATATTGAGCTTCGGAGCCTGGTTTAATAAGGATACATTCCTGAGTGATGAGGACTAGAAAGAAAAGCTATGGGGTGGAAGCACAGCAGGCCAGCCCCAGTGTGCACTACTACTTCCTCCCAGCATCATGAAAGCCTTGCAGGAGTAGGGAAGTCTTCTAGGGGGTCAAGGTCCTTCCAGTGGGTACACAAGCAAATCTACGGGGATATGGGCTGGACATGCTCGAACCTATATTTATATTCATGGATATACATGGAATTTACATCCATTTATCCAAAATATGTTTTCTTCTGATGTTTAGTCATTAATTGAAACTGTCACCATTAGTCTATCCATCTTTAAGTGAGTCACAGATCTTGAACAATCTTTGATGCATCCTCGAAAAGGGTGAAAGTTCCCTAGCTCACTAGTTTAACAATCATTCTACTGCTTTTGCTGTGAAGTCCTGCTGTTTAGAGCTGCTCAGTTAAGTGAATTTATGGATTATATGATGTGAGTTTGATTAAATTAACGAATTTAAAAAGAAGTGAATTTTATAAACACATGGAAAAAGAATATGGATCGAAAGTAATACTAAGACATGCAAAATGGAGCCATAGACAAGAAAAGAAACTGCTCTCTGAGTGTGAGCCTTCATCAGCCATAATTCAAATTAATGTAACAACAACCTAGGCTGAATTATAATGAATTAGATGAACTCCAAAATGGACTAATCACAATGTAGTACTCTGAATTGGATTCCGGAACAGAAAAAGGGCATTGGTGGAAAAACTAGTGAAATCTAAATAAAATTTATAGTTTAGTGAGTAGTATTGCATGGATGTTAATTTCATAGTTTTAACAAATGGTTACGTAAGTGTTTAACATTAATGAGAACTGGGTGATGACTATACAGGAACAGTCTACACTATCTTTTAAACTTTTTTGTAAACTTAAAATTATTTCAAAAATAAAAAGCTTATTAAAAGAATTCAAGGTGAATTGAGGACAAATAATTATAGAATAAACTGAAAATCCTGGCAATGAAGAAAAAAATGCCAATTAACTATAAAAAAAACTTGAGATGATAACCGAAGAAAGCTATTTTAAGGACATATTTTCATTTCCTACATCCATAATAAACCTTATCCTAAGTATATAATTATTAATTCATGAAGAAATAAAAATAACTTCTTTTTGAAAGAAACATGCTATAGAGAAAACATTTTGCGAATGTTTCCATTGCTGTATGATTTTCTTGCTAAAAATGATTTGCCTTACCTAAAGATGTATTAATGCACAAAATAATTTAAAATAAATAGGGGTTCATAATTTAAGAAAAAAATAGAGTTTAGCTCTCATTGATTCATAGCCCTGGACAATTCTGTTTATTGAAATAGGATTCACTCTTCTAAGGCAGCATTGTGATTTGGTGATGAGGAGGAGAAAAGGCCAATTCAATCAGTATGAAATGTAACTGACTGCATTACCAGCTCTTTCTTCATTAAGCAAGTAACTTTTCCTTCAAACCGTGTTTTAAAATTATGATTGTCCACAATATCACTGAGGTGCTGCACTGTTTTTAGGAATTTTTCTCAAAACTTGGAAAAAGATGTTATGATAAGACATGTTCATAGTGCTATATCTATATCTAGGAATTCATTGCAGGGGATAACCAGATATCCATCCTTTTATAATAAGGGTATTTATAATAGCATAGTTTACAATACCAGAAAAAAAGTGGAAGTGACTTAAATGCCCCCCAAATAAATGATGACCCATCAATTTGACTGAATATTATTTATTCCTTATAATCTGTTTCCAAATATTATATAAAGAAGTGAAAACATATTCAGCACCTTTTTTTCTTCAAAATTACTAATGTGTCTATACAAGGTGATTTAGTATATGAAAACTAACAAACAAAAAACCCTACCTGAACGTGAACTTCTCCTTAGACAGAATTTTCTCATTCATAAAATGGAGATAAATGTATACTGTTATTCTGCCGTCTCATAGGCTATTGTGAGAACTGTACAAGGTTAATGCCTGCAAAGTGCTTAGAAGGGCAGTCTGGCCCAGCCTCTTGCCCATAACAAATGCATGTTGAGTGAAGATAATGATAATAGCCTTTTGAAAACCTCAGTGGAGTCTGAACTCATAGATGGCTTGTGGATATGTTATTTCAGCTTAAAAACTATCACTAGTCAGTACTTTCAGGCAAGACTTACTTTTAAAGTGGATAAGGCATCCCCAAGATGTAGGTGATTCTTCCCATGAGCTACTTCAAAAACAATGCCTGCCACTGAAACCCTACACCAGAATGTGTGCCACTTGGGTGCACCTAGTTCAAGTTCCCCCAGAGCCACCTGACTCTGGCAAGTTGAGCTGCATTTGTGGAGACAATTAAAGAGTAAACTTATTTCTCCCTCTATTTTCACGTAGCCTTCTGTCATCTCTCTCACCTCCTTCTTCCTTCCCTTGCCTCTTTCTCTTTCTTCTTCTCATCCTAATTACAAGTGCCCTATGTCTGTCTTGTCATCTCTCTCGGTCTGTTATAGTAACATTCATGTTTATACACTATGTCTAGTCTATTTATGCTCCAGTCACTGTCAAGCCTCTCTACTTACTGTCAAATGCCTCTTCCAAATTCAAATCTGAGAACTTCAGTTCTTGTTTGAAAAACTTTTTTTGGTTTCCTATTTTTCTCAGAGTTAAATTGATCAGCACAGCATAAACATTTATCTATCACTGAGGGCTGGGTGCAGTGGCTCATGCCTGTAATCCCAGCACTCTGGGATGCCGAGGCAGGTGGATAACTTGAGGTCAGGAGTTCGAGACCATCCTGGCCAACATGGCGAAACCCTGTCTCTACTAAAAATACAAAAATTAGCTGAATATGGTGACATACACCTATAATCCCAGCTACTCAGGAGGCTGAGGCATGAGAATTGCTTGAGCCTGGGTGGCAGAAGTTGCAATGAGCCAAGATTCCACCACTGCACTCCGGACCTGGGCAGCAGAGTGAGAGTTTTTCAAAAGAAAAAAAAAATCCCTATCATTGAACTTCAACATGCTTCTGAGATGCATTTCAAACCAACCTTGCCAACTGACATTTTGCTATTCTACTACAGAAAAACTTCCTCTTTTTTTTTTTTTTCTTGAAACAGAATCTCACTCTGTCACTCAGGCTGCAATGCAGTGGCATGATCTCGGCTCACTGCAACCTCCGCCTCCCAGGTTAAAGTGATTCTCCAAGCTCAACCACCTGAGTAGCTGGGATTACAGGTGTGCATTACCATGCTTGGCTAATTTTACATTTTTTTAGTAGAGATGGGGTTTCACCATGTTGGCCAGGCTGGTCTCGAACTCCTGACTTTGTCAAGTGATCTGCCCACCTCAGCCTCCCAAAATGCTGGGATTACAGGCATGAGTCACAGAGCCGGGTCTTTTTTTTTCCTAAGTCTCTTGACTAAGGAACATGGTGATCCTGTCTCTGGAAAATGTTAACCCTGTTTGCCTACCTGGTTGACCTCTTGTTTTATCTTCCATTGCTGAGATGTGTTCTCCTCCAGGAAGCTTTCCTTCTCTTTATCTAGAAAAATGATTTTTCTTTCCTTTTTACCATGACTGCACTTTACATTATCTTATTACGTGGTCTTACAAGTGATTGCTTTACGTGTGTCTCCAGCCCTGGATTGTGAGCCTCTTGAAGCGTTCACTATTATTTATCTATAGCTTCCAGCTAAGGGTATTTCATACAGAGTAGACCCACAGTAAATGGTTGATGATTTGATCAACCAACACTTTTTGAATGCCTACTATCTTTTGAAGAATCTTACCATTAAAATGCATAAGAAGTACCTCTAGGCCAGATTCAGTGGCTCACACCTGTAATCCCAGCACTTCGTGAGGCAAAGATGGGTGGATTGCTTAAGCACAGGAGTTTGAGACCAGCGTGGGAAACATGGCGAGACCCTCTGTCTACAAAAAATGCAAAAATTATCTGGGCATGGTGGTGCATGCCTGTAGTCCCAATTACTCAGAAGGCTGAAGTGGGAGGATTGCTTGAGTCCGGGAGTTGGAGGTTGCAGTGAACCATGCTTGCACCACTGCATTACAGCCTGGGTGACAGAGTGAGAACCTGTTTCTCTAGAAGGTCCCAGATAAAATGTAAATAAGTTACTTAAGTAGCATTTACCATATTAGTGAGGCATATCTACCAAGTTAGAATTTTATTGGTGAGTTTACCTATGGAATATAGATGTATTACTGGTACAGATAGATTCAGATATTTAAAAAGTCATCAAAACTTTCTTTTGTGTTTTCTCTAATTGACTTCATTCTTAGGTGAACCCTCCTGTATGTTGGCACATTGGAACTATGGGCCTTACAAACTTACATCCTCCTAGATAACAAGCCCTGAGAAAGTCCTCACTGTCTGACAAATAATGAATACAAAAATGATGGGTGTGATTCGTAGTTGGTCAAACTTGGGCATGTATAAATCCCTAAATGAATCAATGTTCTGCTCCGATTTACTAGGCTGGGGTCAAATACAAATACAATTTATGGAATGAGAGAAGAGGGGTGGTTTTCTAAAGGATATTTTAATATTAACATAGGAGAGAGAGAAACAGACTGCCATTATATTGGACAAACAAAACAATAGTTTCACACCACAGAGAGGTTAACAAAAAAAGAAAGAAAGAAAGGAAGGAAGGAAGGAAGGAAGGAAGAAAGAAAGAAAGAAAGGAAAGAAGGAAAGAAAGAAAGAAAGAAAGAAAGAAAGAAAGAAAGAAAAGAAATTATTTTAACACTATAAATTCATAAAAGGTTTTCTTTTTTCTATCTGTCAAAACCCTTCACATGCCATCTCAACTATAATTTGTTTTGTGAAGTTTTACCCCAAACTCCTGGGAAGAGCATGTCATTTTTACCTCTGTGTTTCCCAGCTCTTTGAATGTGTACTTCCATTTTTTCAAATGCCATATTGTACTGCAATTGTTTGCTTACCACATCTTCTCCAATGCACTGTACCTTCCTCAAGGGAGGACCACTCAGTATCTTCTTCTTGTGTGTCTTCACATTGAACACCTAGGAAACATCTTTAGAAATGTTTACTGATTGCAGGCATGGCTATAAAAGAAGATGCAAACTGAGAGAAAGGGTAGGAACAGTTCAAGACATAAGATATCCAGGAACTTTCTGTCTACCTCATGAGATTGAGGCCATTAATAGAGAAAATAGATGCCCACTATCTCCTACTACCCCACAGTTTTACAGTATAGAATGCAGGCTGGGTGTGGTGGCTCATGCCTATAATCCCACCACTTTGGGAGGCTGAGGCAGGAGGATCACCTGAGGTCAGGAGTTTGAGACAGCCTGACCAACATGGAGAAACTCCTTCTCTACTAAAAATACAAAATTAGCTGGGCATGGTGGCACATGCCTGTAATCCTGGCTACTCAAGAGGCTGAGGCAGGAGAATCGCTTGAACCCAGGAGGCGGAGGTTGCGGTGAGCAGAGATCATGCCATTGCACTCCAGCCTGGGCAACAAGAGTGAGACTCCGTCTAAAAAAAAAAAAAAAAAAAAAGAATGCACTGGCTATAATTCAGACAAATAAGATCAAATCTTATTGATGGAAACTCTTATTGGCCAAGGAAGCTATTTAAATTTTCACAGCCTCTAGTTCATCACATGTAAAACAGGGATTACAACATCCATGAAAAGAGCAATTTAAAAATAAAACTTAAAAGTATATTTGAAAGGAAACAGTGTCAGGCCTTCAGTCTGTGTTAGTTTTGCTTGCCTTCCATGCATCTTCTTCACCTCATTACCCTTTATTTAGTGACATCTGTCCCTGGAAAGCCTCTTTAAAAATATGCAGCCAACTGCTAGGCTAACTTCTTTTCTAAGCCAGGCTATGATTTCATGACATTGTTTTATCTGAATTCTCTATTTCGACTTTCTGAGCATCCCTGTGATTTGCTTCTGATGCAGTAACAGCATTCTTTTGTTTGTTCAACCTGTAAATTTGAAAATTTCTCCTGAACCTGTTTTCTCAGCAGGTTTCCTCCACTTTGCTGGAAACAGAAGTTGGTGACTGTTCTGAGTGCAGAATGCTGGAATGAAATTAGACACCAGTCCGTGCAGATATCTCAGACATTGGAAGAGTTTGGGTAATGATGCACCCAGGGAATATGTACCACCCACTATATTGCTAGAATTACTGCAGATGACAGAAACCCACATCTAGACAGTAACAGACAAAAAAGAGCTCTCTGGGCTAACGTGATTTTTAAAATTCAGCGTGATAAAACCATTTTATTTCTTTTTTTCCCCAACACTTCTCTTCTTCCTTTCTTATTCCCCTCCATCGTTTGCCTCTTTGATTAGCTTTATTTATTCAGATTGTCTGTATGAGTAGAAAAAAAATGAATGGAGTTGGTAGCTCCTTGCTTTCAATATTCTTGCAGCTTTTTAATCTCAGGAAGAGAGCTCCCTCTTCTCCTCTCCCTCGTTTCTGCTCCCCCTTTTCTCCCTGTCTCCCACTTCTCTCAGCTTTCTATATTAAATCTTATAGAAGAGCTATGATTGGCCCTGCTTGGGTCAATGTCTGCCCCTAGATCAATTCTATTGCATACAGAAGGAAGGAATGAAGTGCTGTGATTGACCAGGCCTGGGTCAGTGGCCTTTCTTTACTGCCAAAGGCTCTATGACAGACAGATCTATTGAAATTCCACAGCATGAGGGAGGACACTGGAGAGAGACATTTATCAGACGTCCACTTACCAATGAGAAAGCTCAGTGTCCTTGGTAAGGTCACCACACTCATGGGGATTTTTGCCTACCTGTATTAAGGAATTCAGACCTCTGGCAATTTGAGATCTTTCGAGACATACTTCTACTCCAACACAATCCAGTAGCACTCATGGGATGGATCTCTTCATGAGAAGGGTGGTTTAGCCTAAGATAATGCTATAAGGAAGCCTGAGACTTCATAAAAAAATCTTAATTATTATTATTATTATTATTGAGACAGAGTTTTGCTCTTGTTGCCCAGGCTGGAGTGCAATGGCACAATCTCGGCTTACCGCAACCTCCACCTCCTGGGTTCAAGCAATCCCCCTGCCTCAGCCTCCTGAGTAGCTGGGATTACAGGCATGCGCCCCCACACCCGGCTAATTTTGTATTTTTAGTAGAGATGGGGTTTTTCCATGTTGGTCAGGCTGGTCTTAAACTCCCGACCTCAGGTGATCCACCTGCCTCGGCCTCCCAGAGTGCTGGGATTACAGGCATGAGCCACTGCGCCAAGCGAATTCATGTTTATTTTTACTAATGTATAGACTTTAATTTTTTAGGGCAATAGTAGGGTTACAGAAAACTTACGTGGAAAGTACAGACAATTCCCATATGCCATCTCAGTCCCTCCCATCCCCAACAGTTTCCCCCATTATTAACATCTTGCATGACGTAGTGCATAGGTTACAATTGCTGAGTCAATATTGTTGTATAATGTTATTAACTAAATCTGTAATTTACATTGGGGCTCACTCTTTTTGTTGTATATTCAATGGGTTTTGACAAATACAGGATGATGTGTATCTACCACCGTGGTATCATAGATTTCACTGCCCTAAAAATCCTCTGTGTTCCACCTGTTCATACCTCCTTCCTCCACCCCCAAGGCCCTGGCACTGATCTTATTACTGTCTCCCAAGTTTTGCCTTTTCTCAAATGTCATGTAGTTGAAATTATACAGCATGTAGCCTTTTCAGATTGATTTTAGTTAGTAATAGCATTTAATATTTCTCCAAGTCTTTTGGTAGCTTGATAGCGCATTTTTTATTATCATTGAGTGGTATTACATTTCACGGCTATATCACAGTTTGTTCACTTACTGAAGGACATCTTGGTTACTTTTTTATTTTGACAATTGGGAATAAAGCTACTATACAAATTTTTACACAAGTTTTTGCATGGCTATTAGTTTGCAACTCATTTGGGTAAATACCTAGAAGCATGACTGCTTGATTACATGGTAAATGTATGTTTGCTTTTGTAAAAAAAACTGTTACACTATCTTTCAAAGTAGATGTGATATTTTGCATTCCCAATGGCAATGAAAGAGAGTTTCTTTTGCTCCACATTCCTTCACCATTTGATGTTGTCAGTATTTTCGATTTTAGCTGTTCTAATAGGTGTATAATTGTGAAGACATTTTATTCCAAGTTTTGTCTGTTTTCATTCCCTGTGACTCTGAATGACTAGCTTATCACTTTCTTCGGTGAGACACAATTATTACTTGTGACCTGGCTAAATGGATTCTTCATCTTCATCCCAAATAGTATATCTTGCAACAAGGTAATGTACAACCCTGGACCTCATTACATTCTTATTGCCCCCAAAACATCTTATGGGGCCTTGGAATCTTCATATTTCGCAAGCTCCCTCAGTGATTTTTGGGAACATGGGATGCTATTGTGACATTTGTTTCAAATCATTCAGCCTCATTTCTTGTCCATGGGCTTTCCTGGGACAGCCCTACATTCTCATCTTTGTGTTCTGAGGCAGCACCACTCTCCCTGGACATAGATTTTGAAGCAGTAACTTCAAGACTCTGAGCCCCAAGTTCTTAGTTTGCACAATAGCACTGACACTACCTATCCCAAAGAGCATCTCATAGGATTGAATGAAATAGCTGGTATGGAGGCCTTTGGGGCAGAGGGCAGCAGAAATAGCCACTTAACCAACTGGCTTGTTCCTTCCCAGTTACTTGGTTTTCATATAACTCTGTTTGTGCAGCTGACCACATCAGTGTCTAATTCTAACAACTGCATTACCAAGGCCTGGTTGGACCTGTTTAAAGCCATTTGAGTCCATACACCTTACCTGACACTTCCAAAATTAAGTAAAATGGCATGGAGGGAACGGCAAAAACTAATCACAACCTGACCTATGTTAAACCTGCCTGGCTTTTTTACGTCTCTGTTTGCTTTATAGAGAGAAATTAAAGCAGGCTGAAGACTGCAAACCAAGTGAGGAGATGCTTTTTTTCAATCACAAAGACTTTTATATGCATATTTTAGCAATGCTTAGGCATAACGTATACATGAGACAATGCTTATAAAAGGGAGATTCAGACTTGTTCTTTGAGTTTACATAATGTTTTCAATGAGAAGAGACCAGGATGATGATCCACCCCAGTCTTCCTATTTGGGTAATGAATGAAAAAACTGAAGTCAAGAGAGAATAAGAAAGCTCACGCTGCCATTAGTGCAAAGCTGGGAGCTAGAACTCCTTAATTTGAGGACACGGCACACGTTTACTTATGTAACAAACCTGCACATTGTACACATGTACCCCGGAACTTAAAATAACAACAATAAAAGGTAAAAACAAATATAATAAAGCAAAGTCTTCCCTGATATCTTTTGATTATGGGTTTAGGTCTAGGCTCTGCATCTGAGGTCTTCCACTTCCACCTGACCATGCTCCTTTTTGATGTCCCTGTTGTCTTGTGCCACCTTTACCCTATCTCTTTGCTTAGAGAATCAACTGTTGACACTTCAGGTGTCCAGCTCTGCTTCCTGGCTCCTGATTTGATCTACCTTGGTTCCCTAAGGGCTGATGGTGGGCAAAGGTATCTTGCTGATGGTGTGACCACAATGTACCTGTGTACTTCTCTCCATCAAGACCCTTGACTCTCTGAGTCCCAACCAAAATGCTCTCTCCTCCTAACTTGTTGCCTTGGAAGAAAGCACTTTGTCCTCCATCTACGAAAGTGACTTCTCAGGATCATATCCCAACACCAAAGCTTCACTGTATCACCCTTACTTTGTTTTGCAATTATTCACTTAACATATATTTTTATATCTATGTATGATTAAAATATACTCTTTTTAGTGTACAGGTTGTCATGTTGACAAATTCCTAGACATTTGTAACCACCACTGCAATAAAGACACAGAATACTGAGGACTGACTTTTAAACTAAGTCTGTTAAATGATATTTAATTCATTTCCTCTTTTTTATTACTAGAATTTATCTTCCAATCATGGTTTCTGACCTGAGTGAGAATAAGTGCAATGAAAATGATTTGTTAAAAATTTCCAATAGTAAAGGGATGTGTAATTTTATTTGCCATGGACAGCCTGTTTGCCCATAATATATCATTTTTTTTTTTATAGGCAATTTAAAATAGTGGAAGCATCTCATGGATTCCTAATACTACCTCAATAATATCTAAATCAGGTCTTAAGGCTTTTAGTGTGTCTGTTCTAGAACCGGATAAAAATGCTTTCTTTAAATACCTTGAGGTTATACCAAAGGATCTCCCTGTGGGGGCACTTGAAAATTGTCAAAAAGTTTTTTTCATGGATCTTGAAGATATGAGGTATTATTCCTGGCACAATATTAGAGTGTTTCTTCTATCAAGTCATTTTGACAGCTAAGTCGGTATTGATCTTTACATTCTCAAATATCAAAACCAACTTCTCAGTGATAAAAAGAAAGTGGCCAGAGACCTCCCAGGAATTTCCTGCTAGAAAAAAGAAAAAATCTTGCTCTTTGCTGTCCAAATGCTCAGCATGTTAAACCTCACTTTGAATCAGTCTTTCAGACAGATAATGAGGTGGTAACACAATACAAGACTGTAATAAAAATGGATGGAGTGAAAAAGAATTCCTCAGGATATGAACTGAGATATGTATACAAACCAGCAGTAATCATTAATAAAACTTATTTTTTGGGTCTCACTCTCAATCTTTCTTTCCTGTGCAGTTGGATACCAGGATTTTTAGGAAGGAATAACACATCAAACAACACATCTGCACGGTTAATGAAGGTGTCAGACTAGAGTTGGATTTTAAAATGGAAGTCCTTTGGCATACTGCAATAAGGAGATAAGATACTTTTTATAGATTGCAAGAATTTAAATACTTTGAGTTGCTTTCACAGAATGCTCTTCAGTTTTAATAATATCCAGTCATTCTTATTTTGCAATGAATGAAGAAGAAGAAAATGAATGTGTCATGCATTGCAATAATTGCAGAGAGACTATTTTCAAAATAAAATAAACAATAAAATCATAGTTTTTCTTATTTTTTTAAATGAGAGGCAATGTGGGGCTAGTCTCATCCTATGTCTTCATTTTACAAATGAGAAAACAAAGGTAAATTTATTTGTTCTCCGTAGATAATACACTAATGACAAAGACTAGAATGGAACCAGTGTATTTTTGGACCATAATATAAAGTTATATTAGAAAGTGGTACTACAGGCCAGTCGCGGTGGCTCACGCTTGTAATCCCAGCACTTTGGGGGGCTGAGGCAGGTGGATCACGAGGTCAGGAGATCGAGACCATGGTGAAACCCCGTCTCTACTAAAAATACAAAAAATTAGCCGGGCGTGGTGTCGGGCGCCTGTAGTCCCAGCTACTCGGAGAGGCTGAGGCAGGAGAATGGCGTGAACCCGGGAGGCGGAGCTTGCAGTGAGCCGAGATTGCGCCACTGCACTCCAGCCTGGGCGACAGAGAGAGACTCCGTCTCAAAAAAAAAAAAAAAGTGGTACTACATATATTGACCCATGTATTAGGGGGCTGCGCGTCTTTGACAACCTTGCTTTACCCTAAATGTAAAGAATATGGAAGTTAATGTTTGTTTAGATCAGAATGGTGGTCAAGAAGTAGAACCTTAAATATAACCATAAGTTTGTGAGGCTGTTTTGCCTAGAGAAATTAATGCTGAGAGCAAAAATAATCGTATGAATAAACAGAAAGTAGTAGCAAGTCACTTCTAACACAACCAGGCTCCTCCATACCAGGTGGGCAATCTTGGGCAGGTTTGGCCCTCTTTAGGTTTCTTCTTTTTCTTTTCTTTTATAAAAATAAGGGGAGATATTTACTGCACATGATACAAAAATTGTTTTATAAAATCAATTCTGCTTGAATAGGTCACCTTAATATAAAAGATAAAACACTTAAATTTTTGGAAAAATAAGGGGAATATCTTCATGAACCTAAGGTAGACAAATAATTAAGACACACAAAGTGATGAATGATACACTTGAACACATTGAAATTAAGAATTTCTGTTCAAACTGTTCACTCAACACTTTAGAGAGTGAAAATCCGAGATACACAATTGGAGACTGTATTTACATAACATATATCTAACAGTGGACTTGAATCCAGAATATATAAATGACTGCTACAATAAGGAAAGGCAGACAACCCAATTTAAAAAAATAGTTGAAAGACTTGAACAGGCACTTTGTAAAACAGGATACTAAAATGTCCAATTAATACAACAAACAGCGCTTAATTAGTCATTAGGGAAATACAATTAAAATCATAATGTGATATTGGTATACCCAATTACAATGGGTAAAATGAAAAAGACAAATGATACCAAGTGAGGGTGTGGAAGATGAGGAGCCGCTAGATCCTGATACCTTGCTGGTTGGATTTTAACTTGGTACAATCTTTTTGAAATATTAAAACCCAGAAAACTAAAGCTGAACAAAAAGATATGCCTTATGACTTAGTAATTCTATCCCTAGTCATATTATCCAACAGAAATATGCATCTATGTGTGCCAAAGACATGTATAAAAATGTTCATAGCAGCCTTATTTGCAATAGGCAAAAACTGGAGATAATCTAAATGTCTGTGTATAATAGAAAGGATAATGATATGGTATATCCATGCAGTAGACTATTGCACAGTGAAGAACAGACACAAACTACAACTAAACAGAACAGTATGAATGAATCATACAAAATAGCATTGAGGAGAATAAGTCAGTTTTCCCAAAGTACCTATTACTTTATTTTACTTATATAGAGTTCAAAAATAATCAAAACAAATTGATGACATTATATAGAGTGGTTAATTCTTCCTAGGATGCAGCGGCTGGAAGGGGTTGTAAAGGGATTTCTAGGGTTCAAGTCTGGCTCATGTTCTGATACAGGCACTGTATCAGATATGTATGGAGATATATTCATTTTCTTAAAATTCATGGATTTGTGTTCTTTTCTGCATGTTACATCTCAACAAATTTGAAAAATAGTGAGGTAAATCAGATTAGAGAATTTCTGACCCAGTAATTATCAGACGTTTTACAAAAAAATTTTAGGGAATTTACTAGAAAGACAGATTTCGGGGCTTCGGGGAATATTATTGTTAAGAACACAGTTGCCTGTTTTAAAATATGCAACCTAGATAATTCTAACTCAAGTGGGTTCTTGGACACGTTTTGAGAAACGGTGTGATAAGAAGTCTTTCAACTTTGATATTTCTAAAGCTCTGTGGGCAACTAGCAGATGAAGGTAATCAGAAAGTCATGACATTGTCTTCACTAAAATATTTGACTGTAGAAGTTACCATGGAAAATATCTCATCATGACGCCACTGCAGAGTTTGCTGTTTTCAAGGGGGCCACCTTTCTTGGGCTGTGCTTAGTTTAATAGTTTTATAGAGATCTTGGAAGCAGATCTTTAGGGATGGTTAAAGTTCTGATGATGAGTATGAAACACTTTTTAAAAAACATTTGCAGTTATTTTGGCATTTTATACTTTTAAAAATTTTAATTGGTGCATAAAAATTGTACATATATATGGAATTCATTAGATATTTCAGTACATGCAAACAATGTGTAATGATCACATCAGGGTAATTTTAATATTCATCACTTCAAACATTGATCGTTTCTTTTTGAGAACATTCAAAATCCTCTCTTCTAGCTATATTGAAATATGCAATAAATTATTGTTAACTATAGTCATCCTATGGTATTATAGAATACTAGAAATTATTCTTCCTTATTTAACTGTAATTTTTATACCTATTAACCATCCTCTTCCTATTTCCCCCTCACCACTCCTCTTCCCAGGCTCTGGTAACCACTATTCTACTCTATACTTCAATGGGATCAACTTTTTTAGCTACCATATATGAGCGAGAACACGCAATATTTGTCTTTCTGTGCCCAGTTTATTTCATCTAACATAATGTCCTCTACGCTCATCCATGTTGTTGCAAATTACAAAATTTTATTCATTTTTGGGGCTGAATAATATTACATTGTGTATATATACCACAAGTGTTAAGATATGGAACACATCCATGTGTCCGTCAATGAATTAATGGATGATGAAGCACTTATTTTTTAGGAGAAGCTTTAGGTTTATAACCAATTGAACAGAAAGTGCAGATAATTCTCAAACCGAAAGTGCAGATATTTTCCATATACGCCCTGCTGTCACACATGAATAGCCTCCTCCACTACCAATATCCTCAGGCAAAGTGGTACGTTTGTTACAATCAATGAGCTTACATTAGCACATCATTAACAATAAAAGTTCATCATTTAGGGAATCACTGTTGATGTTGACAGCCTATGAGTTTAGACAAATGTATAATGGCAGTTATCCACCATTATAGTATCATACAAAGGAGTTCCACTTCCCTAAAATTCCTTTATGACCCTCCTATTTATCCCTCCCTCTCTTCTATCACCTGGCAATTACACAATCACTGATGTTTTTACTACCTTCATAGTTTTGCCTTTTCCAGAAAGTTATATTGTGAAAATCATATAATATATAGCCTTTTAAGATTGACTTCTTTCACTTTCGTAATATTTATTTAATTTTTGTAATATTCATTTAATTTTTGTAATATATTTTCATGTCTTGATAGCTTATTTTGTGTTTGCAATGAATAGTATTCTATTGCCTGGATGAACCACAGTTCATTAATTCACCCATTAAAAGACATCTTGGTTGCTTCCAAGCTTTGGCAATTACAAATAAAGCTGTTATAAACATCAGTGTGCAGGTTTTGTATGGCCATAAGTTTTTAGCTCCCTCAGGTAAATATCAATTAGTGCAATTAATGAATTCTATGGTAGGAATATGTTTAGTTTTATAAGAAACTGCCAAATATCCTTCCAAGGTTGCTTCGTCATTTTATATTCCCACCAGCAATTAATGAGAGTTCCTGTTGTTCTGCATCCTTGCCAGCATTTGGCAATGTCTGCATTTTAGATTTCAGCCATTGTAATAGTGAAGGTATGGAGAATTTTTCATGCTCCAATCATTTTTTCCAATCCAGTGGTTGAAAAGAATGTTACAATTCATTTCAACACAAAAACTTTTATGACATTTTTGAGAAATATGTTTGGAGTCCCGGGGGAATACAACATCACTGGGACTGTCTTCACTGAAGAAGCCCCAGAAACTGGGACACCTTGCATGACTTTCTACAGAGGCAGCAACTGCAGCATCAAAGGATGCTGCCAAGAACATTTATATATTATGATTACCACTAATAAAAACCTCTACAGTCTAGTGATGGTAGGGAACACTGCATTTTGTTTACTTCTCTTGAGAAAATAATAAGACCTTCAATATATTTTGCAGTAAAAAAAAGCATTTTATGTTGTTTAACATAGAACTATTTTTCTTTTAATTCCTTAATATGAACATCATGGAATCTACTGGTTTGATACAAATGCCAGCAAAACAAATTTCTCTGCTCTACATTGGCCAGATAGAAATGATGGAGACATGCAAGATGAGAGAAGTAGTAAAGGGAAGTGACTTCATCCACCAGGCAATAATGGGAAGATTCCTCCTTTGGCTGGAATTATATTAAATCAGTGAGATAGCCAGCCTTGGTGGCTCACGCCTGTAATCCCAGCACTTTTGGAGGCCAAGGCAGGTGGATTGCCTGAGGTCAGGAGTTTGAGACCAGCCTGGTGGTCTCAACATGATGAAACCCTGTCTCTACTAAAAATACAAAAATTAGCTGGGCGTGGTGGCAGGAGCCTGTAATCCCAGCTACTCAGGAGGCTGAGGCAGGAGAGTCGCTTGAACCCAAGAAGCAGAGGTTGCAGTGAGCCAAGATCATACCACTGCACTCCAGCCTGGGCAACAAGAGCAAAAGTCCATCACACACACACAAAAATAAATTAAATTAAATTAAATTAAATTAAAAATTAAAAATTAAAAAATTAAATCAGTGAGATAACAGATTATGTATAACTTATCAAGCTCTTTGACTACAGTAATATGTGCCATAAATTAATTTAAGAAGGAAAGTGATTAATGATATTTAAGGAATTAACCAAATTGGTTTCTGTCTCTACCAATCTCTTCTCACTTTCTTGTGTCAGGAGAATGAAATTTCTTCCTTCTATAATTCATCTATCCACAACATCTTGCGTTGTTTTATCTCTTGGCCCCTGAGTGTTCCTGCTTCATTAACAAATCTGTTTCCTCTACTTCAACTTTTCTTCTTCATTGGCTCTTTCCAGTCAGCATGTAAACATACACAAGTATTTCTGATTGCCAAAAACTCCTATCTATTCTTCTTTTCATTCTTTTGTTCACGTTTGTCTACCCTTCCCTGCTAAACTGCTTGAAAGAACTATGTAGCCATACTAGAATCACTTTCTTGCAATTCGATTCCCAAGTTATTGGCATTTGGTTAATACCTCTATTATATCCCTGAAGTTTCTCATTAAAACTCATCAAAGACTTTCTAGTTGGTGAATCCAATAACTAATCTGCAATTGCTATTTTAACTTGAGGTTTCTGGGATATTTAATCTTATTGATCTTGCCCTCTTGTTAAAATTCACTTTCTCTTTGGACTCAGCCACACCAGTTTTTCCTGGTTCCCTAGTTACTTGCAGGAAGGCATTAATTTTCCAGGCCATAACTTTCAATAGAGAAAATGTGCTAGTCACTCTATTTCTTTGAAGATAGTATGGAGAGAAGGATCATGCAAATGTTTCCCTTATCCTGTGTCTTAGAACTTCATAGGGAAAGCACAAAGGACTAATCTACTCACATTGGAGATGACTTGTCTTATTGATGAGAGAGTGAAGATCCCTGATTTTATTGGTCAGAAGGTAAGTTCTTAGTCCTGAAAGGAAGTTCATGGATCTTTCTTTTTCTTTTTCCCCACTCAAATTGTGCTCCTTGTCTTTGGGTAGGAAATAGACCTATTCTCTCTGCTCCTTTCCTTCAGTTTCTCACTTTTCCACTACATAGGTATGGCAGATCAAGCCACTTCAAAATAGAGAAAAATTGACTCTTTTCATTTTTTTTTAGTGGGGGAGTGGTTATTGTCTGAGACACATAGCTAGTAGGAGGCTTTTAATATTTTGGCTTTAATTTCTAAATATGTTTTAAAAATATATGAGCCAGCATCATCACATCAGTTCAAGAAAACAGGGACCACTCTGGGTAATTCAAATTTAGTACAGGTAATTAATTGGTGATGCAAGGGCTGAGAAGCCAACTAAAGCATGGTGAAAAACAAACAAGCAAATAACCAAACAAAAAACAACACAAAAGAGACTTTAGTAATGTTGAGAAGTTGCTAACCCTCTGGGAGTGGAGGGACAAAGAGAGGAAGGAGGTGCTGTTAACAGAACCCATGGGCTGGGTCTATTTAGTGGGAGCCAGAATCAGAAAGATGGCTGCCCCATTCCAAAGAGAAAGAGAGTGTCCAGTTAGAACCTGGAACGTTTATGGAGACTCAGCTATTATAATAACATGATTACAAACCATAGAAAAAGAGGAAGAAAAATTTGGCTTCTTTCTTTGTTCCTATTTTCTCCATCTTCCACCAGGGTTACTCATTGACCAAATATAGCCAGAAGTGCATTGGTGTGGTAGCACAGAATCACTGTCTGTAGGAAACATTCAGGGATAGTACTTTAGGTAGACAGAACTTTCTGAGTAGTGTGTTTTAAGCATTATTGGCACATGAATAATGGAATCCATTGATCCCCATGTAGCTGCCTGTGTCTTTTCTTCACTAGCAATAACTTGGGAGATCAAAAAGTGATGAATTTGCACTCTAAACTTTTATAGTTTCTTCTTGTCAATTTTGAGTGAGTGATTCTCTAGTTCTGCTATATCTAAATATTGACATTCCCAAGACTATCTTCATGATTTAAATTGCCATTTTGAATTAAATTGCCATGCTGAATCCTATTAAATAAGCAGGAGGGTATTAGCTTATGGCTGTCTATGAACTTTGAGTTCTCACATAACAAACCAGATTCCTAGTATGCAAACAAACTGAAGCCTAACTTAGGAATATAACAAAGAGAAGAGTTTCCTCCAATCACATGCAGCTGGGTTTCAACCAATCACAGGGACCAACTCATCACATCATGCCCACCTAGTTGTAGCCAGTCAGGTGTTTCTCTACTTTTCTTCTGTGTTTGGCCTATAAAACCTTGAGGCCCACACTACCAAATGGAGCTCTCTGCACCTCTTTGCTCTGAGTGCTGCCCAGTTCATAAACCTGTTTGCTCAAGTAATTGCTGCTGAATTTATCTAAAGTTTCTTTTTTTTAACATTCCCAATATCGATATGCCCATCTTTGATCTATTTTCTGAATTTCAGTTCTATAATTTCTACTGTCTGGTTGACTTCTTTGTAGAATATCTCACTTATGGGATAAGCTGGTACATTCAACTTAACATATCTCAAATAGAAAGCATGTTGTTCTCTAATTTGTGTCTTTTCTTTTGCTGCTTATCTTAATAATGGCACCCACATTATCCCGCTTGTGCAACCCAGATCTTGGAAATCTCTTTTACTTATCTTCTCTTCAAATCATTCAATTCCTCAAAGGAATTGAATTACATATTCTGTAAGTATATACTTATGTACTCATGATATATATATGAATTATATAAACAATTATATATAAAGTATATAAACAATTATATACTCTCTAAGTATCACTTAAGCTCTGACTACTGTACGCTCTGATTGTCTCTTCTATCTCTGTTGTTGATGCCCTATTTCAAGCTCTCATCTTCTTTCATCCTTGTTATTGCAACACCTCTAACTCTCTTTTGTAGTTCCTGTGTTCCCCTCCTTAGTGCATCCTTAATATGAGCTATCAGCTTATCTTTTCAAACAAATCTTTTCCATGACTTATCTAGTCATTTTCCTTTCTTTGTTGAAAGCCTTCTTCAAAGTCTTTCCACAATTCTTAAAGAGAAAAATATCCAGTCATGTTGCTGTATCATATAATGCCTTTCCTGCTTTGCTCCCTCCAGCAGTAGTTTCATTTCTCATGACTGCTCCATACATGGGATATACTACTCTATGTGCTAGAAGCAGAGCAAGCATCTGAGAAGACAAATCATTGATAAAGCTTTTAATTTGTGCCATAAGTGAAATAAGAAGCCAATGCAGGGTTTTGATTATAAAGTTATTACTCCAGTTGATATATTGGGAATAGATTATAAACAATCAAGGATGGAATCAGAGAGGCCTATAGTAATCCAGGTGAGATATAATGGTGGCTCAGACCAGGGCTGTTCTATTAGATATGGTGAGAGATGATTATATTTTTGCTGCATTTTGAAGATGGTGCCAACATGACTTCATGAAGGGTTAGATGTAGGGCATAAAACAAGGATTAGATGTGGGACATAAAATAAAGATAAAACAAGGATGGGGCATGAAACAAGAGTTATTCCAAAGATTTTGACCTGAGCAATTAGTAGGTGGAGTTGCTATAACTGAGATGAGTAAGAAGAAAGGATTGAATCTAAATATGTTAAGCTTGAGATATCAATATTTGTGTGGCGATGGTGGTGATGCTGTGTAGGCTTCTTGTCATTGAAGACATAGCTGAATTGTCAACTCATCTCAGAAACGACAAGCTAAAATATATCCTTTTCCACAGGCCCTTGACACCTAAGATAGTTTCACAAATCTAAGATTTTTGAATAATTGTGAATGAATGAAAAAAAGTGAAAAGGAAACTTTTACATTTAATATGAGAATAAATGAGGTAAAGCAACCAGCATCATGTCTGCAGATAACTACTTTGTCCATAGTTCCACTGTTCCTTAAGTGGCTCAAATCCAGTGATAGTTGGGAATATAGCAGTTAGGCTATTTCATTCCTATGTGAGATAACTTTGATGTGCCATTTTAACTACAGAGATCCCCATCCAATCCATCAAGGCTGTCATTGGGTCTGCATTTCAGTTTAATTTTCCCTCAGCCCAATCCTGCTTCCTTTCTCTTCCTGCCACAGGTGTTAATCCCAAGACTACTCCCTAACAAAAGTCTGCTTCCAGAAGAAACAAATCTCTGGAGTTGGTGCCAGGAGTGATCTGGGACAGTAGTTCTTCAGGTGGCACTTTTGGCCTGGGTCATTCGCTGGCTAGCTGGTAGTGAACATACATGGCCGGTAGGTGGAGAACAGACAGCCCCTGGCAAAATATAGTGGTCCAACTTTTAAACTTTTACTAGCTGTGAATTGGGATGTATTGGACAGAAATACACTAGCTCCTGCAGTGTATTGGATCACTGATTCAAATAGAGGATATAGTAACTACAAAAACAGTAGAAGATGTGGCTCTTTTAGGATCCTGCCACTCTCTAAACAAATACGATAAAGGGCTGAGAGTGATTAATGGACAATTGAAAGTCTGTAGGAAAGCTAGAGGGCATCTTTGGCAGCAGACAAAGAAGTCCTCCTCTCCTGTGCAAGACAGCAGAGAAAGCTGAGCCACAGGACCAGGATTTACTAGTCAGATTAACTTAAAGCCAAAGCAGATTTGCTATGCCAAGGTCAGAATCTAGGTTGGATAGAGGACAGATTAGATGTTAAATTTGTAAGAGCAGATACTATATGACAGGAAAAATATGGAATGGTAACAGCTAAGTTGATGAACCTGAAAATCTTGATTTTGCATATTTTCCTGAATCTATTGAGCCTACAGCAGTGGCCCACATTGCACAATTGAAAAGCTAGGAAGTTCCTCTTGCTGGAAAGCAATTCGGACATTTCTTCTTTGAAAGATAACAAGAGTTTCCTCTGGATGTCACTTCACTCTCATCCTGGACACTAGACCTATAATAGTTTGAGATGTGCTGAACCTGATAAGAGAGTCAAAAGACCATTCCCTAGAGGAACTACAAGCAAAGAATAATAGCAAAATTGGTACAGGATGTGTAGAGTTGGATTCTGAGTTTGCTCAATCAAGTAACTTGCTTGATTTTAGCTGTACAGCTCCTTGTGGGGTTAGTTTTGTACAAGCAGTACTTCTTGACTTCCTCCTCTTCCTAACCTTTTCCCACTCTCCAAAGGCACTGATTCTAAGAGCATTCCCTAACAAACACTCTGCACCCTAAACTCCGTCTCTGAGTCAGGGTTCCATGGAAAACCAACTGGTAACACACAAAAGGAAATATTGTAATGACTGCAAACATTACATGCAAGTACAGAATGTACACTGTAGGGATACATATTTGTGTCCAAATCAGAAAAGACCTATTTGAGACTTGCCAAAAAAAAAAAAATAGAATTGACAGCCTCAAAAGTAGAAAGAGCCATATCATGTGAGCAACTCAGGCAAAGAAAAGATGATCATGTAGAGAGTCTGCTTCGCATTAATATGTATTTCAAGAATTAAATTACAGACTCATGCCTGTAATCCCAGCACTTTAGAAGGCAGAGGTTGGAGGATCACTGGAGTCTAGGAGTTCAAGACCAGCCTGGGAAAAATAGAGATCCTGTGTTTACAAAATTTAAAAAATTAGCCAGGCGTGGTGGTATATATCTGTAGTCCCAGCTACTGGAAAGATGGGAGGATCTCTTAAGCCCAGGAGTTGGAGGCTGCAGCGAGCTGTAATAATGCCACTGCACTCCAGACCGAGTGCCAAAGTAAGACCCTGTCTCAAAAAATAATTAAATTAGAAAAAAATTGAGCTTCTTTAGTAGCTCCACTAGATTTCAAATTCTGTAAAAGGTTTTGCTGAAGTTGAAGTAGGTCAGGGGACTTGTAACTTTTCTTCCTTGGTCTTCCTTTTCCTTTTTGTGGATCCTTGAGTCATTTTTGTGGAGCCCTAGGGTTCCATGGAACACATTGAAAATTGCTGGTGTAGATGTTCTCACTGCTTCTTTCTAATTTGGTATTCTTTGGACTTATGATTTAACGATTTAGTGGGAAGTAATTCATCAGAAAGATGTGAAACAAAAAGATATTACTCGGGTGTATGTGTTATGTCCTAAGCATTGGAGTTGTCCTAATTAGTAATTCATATATTCAGCTTATGAACTATGATATAATCACACGTTTAAATATGCAATCATTTCTCGACTTGATTGTAATAACCTGTCTATCAGAAAAAGACTTTCCCCTTCATCGCTATGTTGACTAAATGTTAAATTAATCATGGACCCTTGCCAAATCTGCTTTTTTTTAAAAAAAGAACAGCAAATAAATTACTTTTCCAAGACTGAATCATGCTGCTTCTCTTCCAAGAGCATTTTTGTAATTACTTCTTTGATTACCCAAGTGATAATATCAAGATAGATTCTTAACCTTTATACTAGGCCTTTGTGTGCAAATACATATTGGAAAAGATGGCCAATGATTTAACACTCCATGCAAGGGGGCAGCTCTAAGCACTCCTCCAGTTCTATAACAGACTGAATGGCTTCTGATGGAACGAGGAGATAACAAAGGGAGAAATCTTGGCAGGAAAATTACTTTGCTTTGAATCCTAATTGCAAGATATCTTGAAACAGCTAAAATTTCACATTAGGTTGTTTCAAATGTGTAGAGATTCAAAAGTAATACAAAAATCACTACAACGTGTAGCTATAAAGAAATAAAATATGGGAGCCAGGTGCAGCGGCTCGTGCCTGTAATCCCAGCACTTTGGGAGGCCTAGGTGGGTAGATCACCTGAGGTCAGGAGTTTAAGACCAACCTGACCAACATGGTGAAACCCCGTCTCTATGAAAATACAAAAAAAAAAAAAAAAAAAAATTAGCTGGATGTGGTGGCAGGTGCCTGTAATCTCAGCTACTTGGGAGGCTGAGCCAGGAGAATCGCTTGAACCTGGGAGATGGAGGTTGCAGTGAGTTGAGATCGAGCCATTGCACTCCAGACTGGGCAACAAGAGTAAAACTCTGTCTCTAAATAAATAAACAAATAAATACAAATGATAAAATATGTGAATCTACATATTTCAGCATATAAACTATTTTCTTTTATAGATGTTAGTCCCCAGTAAGGCTTTCCTTCTTAGCTCTGTCCACAGTCTGCTTCCTGAGGAATCTGATCTATGACAGTTGATAAAAGTAGGGAGGAAGATGAGGTTTTGGTATTGGGCCACTGCACCTGTCCAGCAGGGGGAGCACAAATAGCCCCTGGCACAAGGTGACAATCAAATTTTTTAAATCTTACTGGTGATGATTTAGGAGAATGTGGCAGTGGAAGGGAGTAAACTATCCAGTGTAATGATTCAGGCTTTGGGGATGATAACAACCATGAAGATAATTAATGGATTTGTATAGTTGTTACTAAGTTGCATTGCTCCCCTGTACATGGATAATAAGATGATGACAAGTAAAACCAAACCAAACCAAACAACAACAACAAAACACTTGAAAACTAAGTGTAAGAGTGAGAGAATCTCTTCGGTAGCTTTTAAGGAGGCCCTCATCTCACACGATGACAGAGCAATGAAAACAGAACACTAAGTACTGCATTGAATAGTTAGCATAGCTTAACATCAAAGAGGGTTGAATGTTCAACCAAAGCAGGCCAGTTATGACAAAATTGGAGGCTCTAGTTGGGAAAACATGTGACCCTGACACATGAGATGTAGTTATCTGAGTAGGAGCCATGACCCAAGGAATTTAACATTTCAAACTTCTCTGAATCTTATGAGTTTGCAGAAGTGCCTTCTCTGCACCATCCCCCACTAAGAGCTACCACTTCACCTGTGCAGGGAGATAATGCAGAGAGGCATTTCCTCCTCAAGCCAACAGGTGCCTGCTTCTGTCAGGAAATGCCCTTACCACCTCCACTGGCCATCAGGGTTACTACTCACGGTTAAATAGCAACACAACCCTGACCGTTGAGGTGCTGGGATTCCTAAGGGAGGAAAGAGACCATAACCCAAAGAAGCTCCAAGACATAAACAGCACGAACTGACAGTGGCAAAGGAGTACCCATGAAACTAGATTCTAAGGGTGTTAGATCAAATTCAAGGGGAAGGAGAATAGAATTTAATAAAAGAGAGTTTGTTGATTAGAAGCCATTCTCTAAGGATTCCAAATCTTGGTAAGTATCCCAGGGGATGTATCAAACTTGCAGCACACATGGCTTCTATATCTTGGAAAAAGAGATATGCATACGGAGCAACATTGAAACACCTGAATTTCTGTAACAGATGGTAGGGAAGGGGATGAGAAGGCTCAAAGAAGAGGACATGTGTGAATGGTCATATTTAGATGATGATAAAAGACTTATCTGAGGATTTTATTTCACAGGAACACAGCAGAATGGACTGCTAACTGGACACCAATATCACTAAGTTCAATGGTGGCTCTCTCCTCAGGCAAGAGCTGGTAGCAGGGAGATTGTCATCCAGTTTGGCTTACTGGTAGCCATGGAGATGACAGAGAAATGTCAATAGATGTCAAGTGATGGCTCTTAACTACCAAATCCAGTAGAGTGCAATTACCATAAACTTCAACAAGGACAGAGTGGCAGCCAGGATGAAGTACAGAATTATGGTAATGGCAAATGGAACACAACATCTCTAGAAGCAAAATAGAGGGTTAGCCAGCAAAGCAGCAAAAATACTTCTCTCTCCCTCTTTCTCTGTCTTCTTCATTTTATTAATATCCGTATATGCTAAGTATATAGCAATAGCAAGAGAAGGAGGCTGAAAGTGGTTTCTTTGATAAAACTTCATAATCTCTTGTTTAAATTTCAGGGCAAGTTTGTAGACCTGAAACCCATTGATAGAAGAAATGCCCAGGTTCCCAGAGGGAAGGCCGCTGTAGGAAAATGACATGCATACATTACAGTAATTACCCTGAAAGAAATCTATGAGCATTTATACAAGTGACCATAGACTTGGGAAAGGGGACTCAGGCATTTCAATGACAAATGTACAAAAACTCCAACTTGACATCGATACTAAGAAACCCAAAGAATCATCATAGCTTCTCTTTTTAAGAGTGAAATCACTTGAGAATCAAGTAATAAAGTCTTGTAAAAAATTGGACTTACAGTAAACAGTGGGTCCACCGATTTTTGGACCCACCCATTGGCCTTTTTTTCCAATCCTCTAATGTATGATGGGATTGACATTCTTGGAAGGTTCAGCAACACACACATTATGGCTTTGGGCTGTGAGATAAGAGCTGTCATGTTGGAGAAGGCCAAGTGGAAGATTTAAAATCGAGTCAAATCAAGACAATATTTTTATTGAGGAGTGTATATGATCAATTATGGAGATTAATGTCACTCTTAAATATCTCAATTGATTGGACATTCTGGCTCCTGTAGAAACTGGATGAATTCTGGATAACATCTGTACACAACTCAATCTTACCCTTGCAGAAACTAGGTGAATTCTATAGAATATTTGTGGACAACTCAACCAAGTAGTAGCCCCAATTGCAATTGCTATGCTGAATTATGCACCTTCTAGAGCAGATCAGTAAGGCTTTATGGTATGCAGACATTATTTGGTAAATACCTTCTTTCTTATACCAATTGGGAAAGAGGATAGGAAACAGATCTCACTCATATTCATTCCTATGGAATGGATACAATGTATAGTTATAATTTTCCCATGGGGTAAGTTAAATGACCTATGGACTATTATACTAGCCTGAGGAGATCTGAATATTCTGGATATCCCCCCCAAAATTGTGTTGATTTAGTCAATTGATAGCATTATTCTAATTGAACAAGATGAGCAAGAGGTGGCTGGATGGTGGAGATAAACTCTACTAATATTCAGGAACAAGCTGCAGCCACTGTGCAAGGTGGCAACAGAAGGGTTTAGTCGTCTCTGCCCAACACAGGACTTTTGTACCAGCTAGTCTTTGCTCCAGATAACCTCACTGGACTGGTAGAGACATTGTCAGATCTGCATCTGATCTGATCACTTTCCAATTAGGTTTTTATCATCCAGGAGTCAGGGATATGCAGAACATCTCCTCCAGCGTAAAAGACAAGTTGCAACGTATTACATCCCCTACATCAGAGAAGCTATCATAGTATCTAACATCCTGTTGTAATTGAGGAGGGAATAATTTCCACAACTAGTAAAATACAACTATGATCTATATCTTTGATGAAATAGAAGGCTTTGAATAAGGTTAGGATCAGGAAAGGGCTATAGCAAGTCAGGCTAATCATGATAATAGCAAGCCATGGAGTTTGATAGACTCTACAATACTGGACATGTAAATGGTAGAAAAAGATGTAGTATGAATCAGATGGCAAGCTCCAATGGGAGAATCCAATGTAGGCCACTGGAGTTATGAAGACAAGCCATGTCATCTGTTGCAGAAAATTAAACCCATTTTGAAAAACAGCTTCTGAAATGCTACAGAGCCATGGTAGAAACATAATGTTTGATCATGCAACACCAAGTGATCATAGACCCAGAATTGCCCATTAAGACGTAGTTTCTAGTAAAAAAGTTGACTTGGTTTGGAAAAAAATCCCTCATGAGATGGAAAGGCAGAAATGGTATGTGAGGGTCCAATCACAAGCATGAACAGAGGGCATCAGCAAGCTGTATGAGCAGTAACCCAGGCTCCCATGTCACCCACCACTATTGCACCAGTGCCCCTCCCTCACCTCACTCCCATTGTCATCTTCACTTATGAAAGGGTTGGTCTGGTGACTAGAAATAGATGGCAGCTGCATTATAGCCACAGTCAGAGGTGGCTTTGAAAGATAAGGGAAGGGCAGATCTTCTGCATGGAGCTTTAGGTGATGGCATCAGTCATCCGCTTTGTGGGAAAGGAAATGTGGCACAAGGTAAGAAAATCTATGGATTTGTGAGCAATGGAAAGGCATATGAAAGTGGGCACAAAGTGTGAACATATCCCCATCACACATGAACATCAACTAGCAATGTTTCCAGCACTGAAAATGCACCAAGCAACTAAGGAGACAGTATGACTTGGCCAGTTAATGTTAACCAGCTATTGTTGATGTCCACTGGCAGGATGGACATATGAAGGAAATGACTGTGATGGAAGAGACAGAGGTTAGGAACACGTTCAACTGCATGGACTCCTGCTTGCCAAGGCTGATCTACTGCTGCCTCAATTCCTGATATGCCAGCAACAGAGACCAATTCTGAGCACTTGGCACAGTTCTAGTTCCTAAAGAGGCTAATTTGCCCTGGAAGGAAGGAAGAAGAAAGAAGGAAGGGAGGAAGGGAGGAAAGGAGGAAAGAGAAAGAAAGAAAGTAAGAAAGCAAGCAAGCAAGCAAGCAAGCAAGAAAGAAAGAAAGAAGAAAGAAAGAAAGAAAGACAAAGAAAGAGAGAGAAAGAAGGAAAGAAATTAAGAAAGGAAGAAAGAAAGAAAGAAAAAAAGAAAGAAAGAAAGACAAAGAAAGAGAGAGAAAGAAGGAAAGAAATTAAGAAAGAAAGAAAAGTCGGCAGCATTGGGAAGCTTCCTTCCTGGATGGTTTATTTATTTATTTACACAGGACAGACACGTATTCTGGATATGAGTTTGGTGTTTCTACTCATAGAGTCTCAGCCATCACCATTATTCCAGGGCTTGTGAAGTACCTGATCCACAGTCATTGGATCTCACAAAATATAGCAGTTGATTGGGAGGGAGACACTTTACAGTGTGGGACATGCAAAAGTGGTGTCAGAAACATGAGATCTACTGACTATGTCAGATCACACTTTCCAGAAGCAGCTGGCCTCCTAGAGCTTTGAAATGGTCTTTCAATAATATTATACTTTAAATAATAATAATACTCTGCAAAGATAGATTGTCATCCAGAATGTGGTATATCTAAAGCCATTTGTATGGTGCTATGCTCTCTATATGAACATGCCATAGGTTTGTGAATAAGGAATAGAAGCAATAGTAGATCCATTTATCATCATTTGCAGTGACTCACTGGAGAATTCTGTGCTTCCTATCCATGAAAATCAGGGTTCTACAAGGTCAGAGGTCCTGATTTCCAAAGGGAGTACATTCTCCCCAGGAGACCCAGCAAATGTCACATCATACACAAATTATGGCTGTCACCAGGGTACTTTGGGTGAGTTGTATCCAGAGACCATCAGGCAATAAGAAAAAACAGTCATCTAGTTAGAGGTAACTTACCGTGATCAGCAGGAGGAGGTGGGCTGTCGATGCACAGTGGAGGTAGGAGGGCTATCTGTGGGACTTGGACAACCTTCTTAGGTTTCTCTTGCCTATCTGCAACTGTGAATGGAAGGAGAGAAATGATGCTACATAAGAAGAGTATGGTCAACAGGAGCTCAGTGTCCTCAGGAATGATGTTCAGATTATCAGGCAGCTGAGAGAAAGGGGGTATTTAGAGTAGATAATTGGGGAGGGAGAGGAGAGAATGAAGTCAATTATAGCCTTGAGACTAATTATACAAACAAAGACAGTAATTCATCCTCCTATCCTCCATCTTCTAAATTTCTCCTTAGGAAGACAGGCCCCAGATCCTTGGTTATTGGTGCAGATTTGCTCCATGCAGTACCAGGGACATACAGTGGCAATTACAGAAATGCACTGTTCTGCTCCCTTTCAAGAAAGGATTTCCTCCCAGCTGTGAGGTTTGTGGCTAGTTGACAGCCCCAGCATGTTAAATCCGGCATTATAGAGGTGACCTGTGCTTTTGGGTCAAAGCCATACTACATTTGGATTGGCCTCCAGGCCATGACTGACTGGCTGGGGTCATAGCAGCCTAGACATTTCTGTCCAGTGCAGGACTGCAATCAGCAATTGTTGTTTCACACCTTGCTTTGGGTTGTTAGGTCCCTATCTTGGTGTAAGGATGCCTCCTGCCCAATCTTGCTTCCTTCGTTTTTCAATCACAGGTAATAATTCTGAACAAGCCTTTTGCGCTTCTAGCTCTGCAATGCTGTCTGCTTCCTGACATTTTAGATAAGGCCAGGTATCTCTTTTTCCTCCACCTTCTAAATATCTGTTACTGGTCCAATAAGTTAAGTATGGATCTATGCTGCAGAACTAAATGTCCTAGAGTCAGGAAAGGGATGAGGTTGGAAACCTCAAACCATATCATACAATTTGCTCCCATCAGAGTTCTGTCCTGGGGTATATTAGGCACTGCCTGGCCTTCACTAAAGAGATACTTTTAAAGGTGGAGTCGAATGAAGGTCAGGATAGATGTGGTGGGATAATAGTACTAAAGCTAAACAAGAACCCACAGAATGTTAAACAACTGACTATTACTGGAGAAGAGAGCATAAAGAGAAGCTGCAAGGTGGGGTCAGATACTGGGGTAGGCAAGGTTTAGATTATACAGGGCCTTAAGTGGTTTTCTAAAACCTTAGCACAGGTAGCTATTGCATTATGCCAGATCATACACTGTGGGTTCCTGGGGTGAGAAAGAGAGTGGCAGGGAGAATAGGAGAAAGGGCTGGATCTAAGAAATGACTTAAAAAAACAGGTCAATTAGCAAGAATAACAGTTTATTGGATAGGATAGGAGGGAGGCACAAGAGTATATTCCAAGTTCAAGTCTGAAGAGTGGCTTAGATGCTGTTTTCTGTGATGAGGAATACAAGAAGAGAAGACTGAATGGAGAGATACTCAGTTCAATTTTATCAGTTAATTTTGAGGGGCTCCTGTTATATCTTGGTGGAGATGACCAATGGGTAGAGTGGATCAATATATAGTTGGGTAAGTGCTGGCCCCTCTAACTCCAGAGCAATTTGTGTTTGGTGTTCTTTGGGCCCACACCTGGCTGTAGTGTAATATGTGTAGGCTTCTCCTGCATAATTAAATCAACATTGTTATTCTATGTATGTATGTGTATTCCCCACAACCTGGAACACATTTTCTGGCCTTGATTATGAGCTCCATAATGAAGTGAATTGAAGGAGTTCTTAGAGATGGTCTGGAGAAAAAAATAAATCTATTTTATTTATAGGGAGGCCCAAATTCTTTCGTAGAATTAAGGCCAATTTTCTATGCATTTTAGTGTAATGAACCATTCTATATGTTGTCTCCTGGACAGCTGTCTGATCAATTAAAAATCTCATGCATGCTTTTTGAATTGAACTGGACTTGTAGACACCTTAAAAGGAGTGTGAGTTTTTTAGCTCACAGACAAAATAATTCTCATTTAAAGGATTGCTAAGTTGCCTTTTCGTCCATTTGAAGGATCTCTTAAACATCATTATCAAGAGTTGTTTATCTGACTTCTTTTGAGCTAGTCTGTTGGGTTTTACCACTGCACAGGGCAGCCCATTCCACTGGACAACTACACTTATTACGAAGTTTCTTTATGTGAGATCCAGGTCTCTGTCTTCTGCTCTGTGAAATGTTTGTTCCTCCTTCCCTGTTACATATAACCTTGTGTCTGATATTTGAAGTCAGTCTAATTCTTCTCTTGAGCCACCTATTTTAAAGGTCAAATATCTCTCATTTCTTCATTATTGCCTTTGTTAATTTACTTGCAATTATCAACACCTTCATCCTCAAACTAGCCAATCTTTATTTTTAATGTTTAAATTTTCATAGTTTTAATACACAATTCATTTCTTTAACTTTTTAATCAATTCTATTGAAATATATTTGACATAAATTAAAATGTACCCATTTTATTTTATTTTTGAGATGAGTCTCGCTCTGTCGCCCAGGCTGGAGTGCAGTGGTGCAATCTTGGCTCACTGCAACCTCCACTTCCTGGGTTCAAGTGATTCTCCTGCCTCAGCCTCCCAAGTAGCTGAGATTACAGGTGTCCACCACCATGCCTGGCTAATTTTTATATTTTTAGTAGAGACAGGGTTTCACCATGTTTGCCAGGCTTGTCTTGAGCTCCTGACCTCAGGTGATCTGCTTGCCTCAGCATCCCAAAGTGCTGGGATACAGGTGTGAGCCACTCTGCCCAGCCAAAATGTACCCACTTTAAATGTACATTACAGAGAGTTTTTACCAGTACACACAGCCATGGAAGAAAGGACCACAATCAAAATATAGAATATTCTTATTGTTTCCCAAAGTTCCCTAGGGCCTCTTTGCAATTCACCTCAACCCTTATCCCAGGGAATAACTGACTTGCTTTCATCCCTGTAGGTTAGTTTTGCCTGTTCTTGAACTTCATATCCAAGGAATCACTCACTGTGTACTGTTTTGCACTTGCTTCTTTTGCTCAACAGGTTTCTCAGATTCATCTATGTTGTTACACATACCAAGAGTTCTTTCCTTTTTATTTCTGAATGCTATTTCATCGCATTGGAAGAGACTTTGTTAAACAATTCACTTGTTGGTAGGTATTTGGGTAGTTTCTAGTTTAGAACTATTATGAAAAAGCTGCTGTATTAGACTGTTGTCACACAGTTAATAAAGACATACCCAAGACTGTGTAATTTATAAAGAAAAAAGAGGTTTAATGGACTTACAGTTTCACATGGTGGGGTGGCTTCACAATCATGGAGGAAAGCAAAAAAGGAGAAAGCACAACTTACATGGCGGCACACAAGAGAGAAGTGCAGGGGGACTGCCCTTTTATAAAACCATTAGTTCTCATGAGACTTATTCACCATCACAAGAACAGCACAGGAAAAACATGCCCCCATGATTCAATTACTTCCTACTGGGTCCCTCCCATGAAACATAGGGATTATGGGAGATACAATTCAAGATGAGATTTAGGTGAGCACACAGCCAAACCATATCATTCCATTCCTGGCCCCTCTCAAATCTCATGTCCTCACATTTCAAAACCAATCATGCCTTCCCAATAGTCTACCAAAGTCTTAACTCATTTCAGCATTAACTACAAAGTCCACAGTCCAAAGTCTCATCTGAGACAAGGCCAGTCTCTTTCACCTATGAGCCTGTAAAATCAAAAGCAAGTTAGTTACTTCCTAGATACAATGATCTCCTTTTACTCCATGTCTCACATCCAGGTCATGCTGATGCAAGAGGTGGATTCCCATGGCCTTGGGCAGCTCCACCCCTGTGGCTTTGCCGGGTATAGCCCCCTCCTGGCTGCCTTCACGGGCTGATATTGAGTGTCTGCAGTTTTTCCAGGCACACAGTGCAAGCTGTTGGTAGATCTAATATTCTAAGGTCTGGAGGATAGTAGCCTTCTTCTCACAGCTCCACCAAACAGTGCCCCAGTGGGGACTCTGTATGGGGGCTCCTACCGCACATTTCCCTTCCACATTTCCCTAGCAGAGGTGCTCCACAAGGACCCCACACCTGCAGCAAACTTCTGCCTAGACATCCAGGCATTTCCATGCATCCTCTGAAATCTAGGCAGAGGTTCCCAAGCCTCAATTTCTAACTTATGTGTATCTGCAGGCTCAACACCATGGGGAAACTGCCAAGGCTTGGGGCTTGTACCCTCTGAAGCCACAACCTGAGCTGTACCATGGCTCCTTTTAGCCATGGCTAGAGCAGCTGGGAAACAGGGCACAAAGTCTTGAGACTGCACACAGCAGAGGGGCCTGGGACTGGCCCTTAAAACCATTTTTCCCTCCTAGGCCTCTGGGCCTGTGATGGGAGGAGCTGCCATGAAGTTCTCTGAGATGCCCTAAAGACATTATCCCCATCATCTTGGCAATTAATATTTGGATGCTTGTTACTTATGCAAATTTCTGCAGCCAACTTGAATTTCTCCCCAGAAAATGCATTTTTCTTTTCTATTGCATCATCAGGCACAAATTTTCCAAACCATTATGCTTTGCTTCCTCTTGAATGCTTTGTCACTTAGAAATTTCTTCCACCAGATACCCTAAATCATTTCTCTCAAGTTCAAAGTTCCATAGAATTCTAGGTCAGGGGGAAAATGTCACCAGCCTCTTTGCATAGCAAGAATGACCTTTACTCCAGTTCCCAACAAGTTCCTCATCTCCATATGAGATCACCTAAGCCTGGACTTTACTGTCCATATCATGATCAACATTTTAGTCAAAGCCAATTCAACAAGTCTCTAGGAAGTTCCAAACCTTCCCATGTTTTCCTATCTTCTTCGGAGCCCTCCAAACTCTTCAAACCTCTGCCTGTTACCCAGTTCCAAAGTTGCTTCCACATTTTCAGGTATTTGTACAGCAGTACCCCTACTCCTAGTACCAATCTACTGTATTAGTCTATTCTCTTGCTGCTAATAATGACATACCCAAGACTGAGTAATTTATAAAGAAAATGAGGTTTAACGGACTCACAGTTTCACATGGCTGGGGAGGCCTCAAAATCATGGTGGAAAGTGAAGGAGAAGCAAAGGCACATCTTACATGGTGGCAGCCAAGACAGTAGTGCAGGGGAACTGCCCTTTCAAAAAACCATCAGTTCTCATGAGACTTATTCACTATCATGAGAACAGCACAGGTAAAACCTGCACCCATGATTCAATTACTTCTCACCAGGGCCCTCCCACAACATGTGGGGAACTTCAATTCAAGATGAGATTTGGGTAGGGACACAGTCAAACCACATTAGCTGCCAAGAGCCTGTATGTATGTTTTTGTGTCAACATATGTTTTTATTTCTCTGATTTCAACACCTAAAGTGAAATTGTGGGGCCATCCTTCTTTGGTTTTTGAAAAACAGAAACAGAGGACAATTGAGTTATACCATTCCAAATTACAAAACAATCTTTCTCTTTCTAAGAAATATCTAAAACCGCTTCTTCTATAAACATGATAGGGCCACTTATATACACTATATTCAAATAAACAGGTAAAACTCTGGAATCAGATAGATCCGAGGTTGAGGCTCAAGTGTTACTGATTGGGTTTGTGATATTTGACAGGTTACCTGATATATCTGAGTCTTAATTTTTCTCATCTGCAATGTGGAGAGAATAGAAATGTCATAACAAATAGTTGTGAGTGTCCAGTGAGATTTGAAAAATAAATGAGAAGCCTTAATTTCAATTCTTGAAAAATAGCTAGTACTACACAGATGACTATGTGCACTTCAGCAAGTCACAGAATGGTTTACAAAAGAGGTTGTTTATAAAGCAGAGTTGCAAAAGACAGAGGCTGGCCTCAGCACAAAAGAATGCCATAAAGTATTGCAAAGAAATTGCTTGTTAAAAGCACAGGAGAGCATAATGACATTTATGCAATGAACCATAAATGTCTACATAGGAAGTTAAGGCTTTTCCCCCAGTACACATCACCCCCACTGGAAAATATTCATATTTTTCAGTGTAAATAAAAGATCTCACATTACAAAGCACTTTCTCAATCACTGTGTCTTGAACAAAGTACTGCACATTAGCCTGAGAGGACCTCAATCAATACTAGTTTGGATTGCTTAAAGAGGTCAGTGGCAGAATCAGTGAAAAAACAAACAAAAAAAATACAGGGAAATGTAACACAATTTAGTTATTATTACTGGGGCTCTGACCTCAAAACTGCAAGTTTAGATGATGTTGTAAACAAGCCTTTTAAAGATGACTTTTAAAATAAAATACTTACATTGTGGAGGTCACGAAGTTGTGCTTACAAGATGTATGGAGGAGCAGAGAAAACAGTAGAGCTTATTATAAGAGTGGTTAATTTGGAGAGAGTGGCATCATTGTATAGGATTCAAAGCCTCTCTCACTTAGGTAGCTTCGATGGAAGTCAAAATGGTGTGCTTTGGAGAACAGTGTTAAGTGACCCAGACATTTATCTCAAGGATGAAAAAAAGTTTGATGTCTCATTTGAATGATAAAAGAGTCTACAACTAAATCTATAAATTTAATAAATTAGGTTGATGATAGACTTTAAAAAAAAATTCCATATTGAGAAAACAGAAGATCGACTTATATTTAGGCACTTACAGTACTTGCTACTCTAGGGAAAGGTAAATATCTACATCTTGGTAGATACAAGCCTGTAAATTAGAGACCACTGAGATTTGTTTCAAAGGGATAGGAGCTGTCTGTCCACAGGCTGTGACTTTGATCATATGAAACCCATTGCCAATTGAAGTGAGTAATGCCAGACGGTGTGTTTTCTAGTTTAAAGAAAGTATCCATTTTGTTAGCAGCAGGAAGTAGTGGGAAATTACCCATGAACAATGCTGTATTTTACAGGCTGGGGCAGAAGTAGTGGATAAAGTGGGGATTAAATTGACAGCAGCATCACTATTTCAAGGCTTCAGAAATTACTTCAATCCTTTGATAATACTGTACATTCAAAATGTAAACCACTGGAAATATCAAAGGCAGTTCCCACATTGCTGGTGTGTGTGTGTGTGTGTGTGTGTGTGTATTTCTGCCTATATGTAGACACTATTGTGTCTGTATATTATATATATCTATATATTTATATACATGCTTTCATATGTGTTTATATGCATTTACTTTTTATAGTCTTCAAGATTACAAAGAAGAAAATAGCACAGTATTGGTATAACTTAAAGTATTTTGCATCATCACTTAGAATCAGAATTTAAAATGGTTTGGCCAGATATAAATGTTTTTAAAGTATTAAAATATCCAAAACTGATAAGTAATGGGTGTAGTGTTTTTTGTGGAGTCAGTAAAATTATTATCAAATATGAATATGAGTGTAAAATCTTTTATGGTATAATCTAAATTTGGGAGCCTGAGTTTTATATTAAGTTTGAAAATATGTACCAGATACTGTATTAGATAATTGGAACATGTTATCTCAGTCCTTAGAAGATGCTCAGATCAAACACTCTTAGACATTATTCTCCTTGAATTACAAATAAGGAACCTCAGTATCAGAAAGGTAACTTGTTCAAGGCTACACAGCTGGAATTAAAAGTCATATATCTGTGTCTGGAAAACTCTGCATTCTTTTTAACTAATTTAAATTTTGAAGGAGAAGGAAAGAAAATGGGAGAGAGAGGCAGGCAGGCAGAGACAGAAAGAAATAGGGAGAGGCCTAATTTGTTTCATTTCATCTTTCTATTATATCCCAAAGGGTGCGGGAGTGCTGAACATGCAGTAGGTGTTTAATAAATAGTCTCAACAAATACTTATTTAGTGAATAAATGCCTCCAAAAATGTGTATTTCTCTCCTGTCCACTCCACTTCGCTTCAAGGACGTTTCTATTTTACAAACTAGGATACGCACATGTACACATCTTTGACTTTAAAAAAAAAATTCATCAGTTCAGCTTCTTCTTTAACAATTGTAATCAATGAAATGTGCCCTAACTGTAGAAAGAGTTTTACAGGGTAGAAATAGGATACACATTTTCAAATAAGATACATCTACTTAGCAGTCATATAACAATGCAATATAAATTAGTTTTTATTTCAAATAAATGCCCGCCAATAATGTCTACCATTTCTGCTGGATAAACACGAAATCATCTAATATAAGAGCAGAAAAAAACCCTTAGAGATCTGTTGTCAATAGCCTTCTATTGCACTGCATTTAGTCTCCCCAGATCTACCCTGGTTCGCTCCAGTTCTCTCCTGAAGTTGCAGACAAAGTGGTTTTTTTTAATGCAATTTAGTTCATTTCATTTTTCTGCTTGGGACTTCCAGTGGCACCCAACTGTTTTCATAGTAAGATCCTGTTCTTAGCCTATGTGTATCTAAATGGAAAGAGAGGTAAGAATCAGATCATGTTATTTTCTGTTAGCTGCACTACTCAGCGTCTACTCCCCAGTCTGAGCTTCAATGCACCCTTGGGTCCTTGCTCTTGCTGACCCTTTTCCCTCCTTTGGCATGTTTCCACCTTGAGTTGTCCTTCAGATGTCAACCATAGGATCCTTCTCTCAAACAAGATTTCTCTCTCCCACTAAAGAAAATCAGGTTCCTTTGGTTTACAGGCTCATGGATGCCTGTTCCTTTATTTCAGGCTGTTTATCTCAGTTGTATTTATAAACCCACTTGCATGGGTATGGCGCTGACACTGGTCTCCCCTGCTAGACTGCAGGTTTCATTGCTCACCCTGTATTCCCAGCACAGTGCTCATTATATAGAAGATGTTCAACAAATACTTGTTGAGTTAATCACTTAGCACTGACTCTCAGCCTTGTTTCCATGGCAGTGTGAATTAATGTCATGGTGTGCTGCGTGAAACACGATACAGGAGCCCCTAGGGGGTTTGCAACACAAATGGTGTTTGTAGGCTGCATTGGACCCAAACAATGACACCTTCATGGACAGTCAGCCCCAAGAGGAAGTGTCCTGTGGCTGGGGTGGATCAGATGTGGTTTTAGAGCTGCAAAATGCTATAATTTTAAGAGAATGAGTTTAAATTCTATGAGAAAGGAAGCCCGAACTGAAGCTAGAGAAGTGGCATCAAAAGTCAGGTTTTAGAGCCAACAACACCATAATAAAAATAAATAATAAATTGATTGCAATAAAATAATAAATAATAAAATTAGCTATCACCATTATCAGTAGTAACAGCAGTGGCAGCCGCAGTAGCATCCAGCTCAGAGGGCAACAGTCTGAGAAGGTTGGAAATAGGTAAGGAATTGGAGAGCAAGGTGAGCTGAACATGGGATTAGTTACTATTATAATAATGTGAGTAATCTGTAGACTATGCTGGCCCATTATTTTTGTAGTGGTAGCTGTGTGACAAAAAGGCAAGATTGCATAATTATTAGCATAATTCATTGCACTTCTCAAGATCTGATTTCAAATCTTTCTCTACCCTTTATCTGTGATATTTGATGAGTTCCTTAATATTTCTAAGCTTCAGTTTCATCATCTGGAAATACGATGGGGATAGTAATACTTTTAATTTTTAGAGTCTTTAGGAGAATTCAATGAAGAATACATGGAACATGTTCAAATTGTTGCTGAACCATAATAAGGGCTTGAGATAAAAAAAATTAGTAACTGTTATTACTAAGCAGCAAGGTTTGGGAGAACGCCACCTCAAAATTGAGTTTAAAAGAGGAAGAGGTAACAGGTGCCAAAATAATTAGAAATAAATAAGGAGACTAACATGTAAAATTGAGTAAATTCTCTTAATTTGTTCTTCTCTGTCCTTTGGGGGAAGGAGTACCATTCTTGTTTATGTTGAACACTGTGTCCCACAAAAACACAAATTAAGAAAGGCTTGCCCATCCCAGTATGTTTCAAAGTTTGGTTCAGGGATTTTCAGTCCCTTAAAGTGATCTTGCAAACGAAGTCCATGGTCAAAAAGGGTTTGAGGGAAATCTTCAAGCATCTTAGAAATCCTACAACAACAACAAAAATCTGTAGTACTCAAATTACTCAATCAAAAGACTTCTATGTTATCCTAAGTAGCATGCCAATGAGTGCACTTTGTGAATTGCTTATCTTTTTCATTTTACAGATGAGGAAATTGGGCCAAAGAGAGGCCAGTTACATATTTTCTTTAAGAATTATGTTTGAATTAGAAAGAAAAACATAGTTGTAAATTTCCAAACATAAAGGAGAATGAGGAAATGCATATCATGCAAAAAACCGTAGTGATTCATCAAGGATTTATCACACTTGCTTAATAAAAATCCACTCTGTTATTTTCTAATTTTTAAGGTTAGGCTTGTATATGACATTGAAATTGGAATCAATGTAGACCTATTTCTAACCCAATCTCTCTTTAAAATTTCAAAATATAATATTTTCAAAATTTAGATGTGCTGGAATACTGGTAAGAGATTAATGTAAAAAAAGTTATTTTCCTAGCTTCTTTTTGTAAAAAATAGATGGATTGTGTCCATAGGGATTTGGATGTCAGAAAGTGTGGCAGATTATATTCTCCAAAAGTGGCCACAGTAATATTTGCTGTCTCTTATGCTCTCCCAGAGCCTTGCCACCCTGCTTCAAGAGCTGGAGCTATTTCTTTTTTCCTTGAATCTGAGTGAGAAGTGACTGCTCTGACCAACGGAGTAAGTTATGTGACTCTGAAGTAAAGTTATAATACAGCTTCAGCTTGTCTCTCCGTCTCTCAGGATGCTTGCCTATGCAATGCAACCACCATATTGTAAGGAAGCTCAGGTCACATGAAGAGTCTCTGTGTAGATGGTCGGACTGGCAATCTCTTCTAGATTCTCAAGCTACAGCCAGCATTAACTGCTAGATGGGTGGTTTATGGAATCTCTAGATGAGTCCAGCCCCTGGCTTCCAAGGTTCTAGATACTGTTGAGCAGAAAAAACCCATTCCAGCAGTGACCCATCCAAGTCTGTGAATCACATATCAAAGAGTATAAAAAATTGTTGTTCTATGCCCCTAAGCTTCCCAAGGTAGTTGAAGTAACTGGAACAGGGGGCCATTTGAACATGAAAAGGAGAGAAGAAACCCAATTTTAATTCAACCCTACTATGTTTCTTTGGAGATACTCATGTGCTTTATTAATTCATTCAAACTATATGCATCCTACTTCCTTCATATCAGGCGTGTTCCTAAGTGTATTTTATGTAATTATCACAGCTCTGTGGATATCATGCAATCTCTATCTTTTTCTCAGGTAAGAAATTCCGTACATTTGCCTTCCATTTGCCAGTGTTTGTACAAATTCAGTGCCCAGAGTATATAGGGGAAGAGCTCATATTTCTTAATTATAATGATGGTAGATTTCTTTAGAATTTCCTTCTGTTGGCAATAATTGTCATGTACCTGGTGTGCCCTGTAATATACACACCACGTTAATCACTAGCTTTCAAGGAAAGACATGAGTGTTCTGTTCCTTTCACATCTATGCACATGCCCCTGACCTGACCTGACAGTTGATGGTTATAGGGTCCATCCAAGGTTGATACCTTCATGTTACCAGACTGGCACCTGCAGTAAACATCTAATAGTAAGTGGGAGGAGTGATCCAAGTTGCAGCCACGTTTCACTCCTAAATGAATCCATCTAAGTACACCTTGGACTTGGCTTGACTTAATCTCATAATCTATCCTCATCATTCACTCTGCACTAGGTACCATATGTTATCATAACTTTCTCTTTTTCTGATTTGGCCATCGAAAAATAGGTCTTATCTTCTCTCCAATGGCTTCACTTTTCTTAATTTGATTCATTCTATTCAATCAATTATCATTTATAAAATGTATCCCATGTCTGGTGTAAACATGGACTGCCCTTAACCTGTGGGCATCATTTTATGATGCATACTCTCACCGGACTCAGGCTAATTTCAACGTGGTGCCAAAATAGACTGTATTTCCCTTCAGAGTCAATCCGGCATCCTTAGAACTAAATGTGAAATGTCCTGTGACATTCTGGAACACAAAATAGGCTCCTTGGCACTTAGATTATTGATAATGTCTGAGTTTCTGGGTTCAAATCTCAGAGTTGCCTTTTAACTGCTGTGGTACCTGGAGCAGGATAAGTCATTCACTCTTAGGTTCTCCATCTATAAACCAGGGATAAGTTTTCTTATACAAATTATAGAATCTGTGTAATGGGCATAATTTAGTCCCTGGCACACAATAAAAAACCAATATACTATTGGTTCACAGTATCTCCAGATGACAGTATCTCCCCTGTATGCATAACTTCATACTGGCTACTTAACAATTCCTAGGGTGAGTCTAGAGTCAGACATTACTTTCTCTCACTTTGCACCCTCATCTGGCTCCATTCTATATTTGGCTACAATTCTCCATGTTATCTTGGCTATATACATCCTTTTTGGTGTCAGCTTCAATTTTCCACTCACCAGCTTTACATGCCATGCCATAGGAGGGAAATATTCTGGGTCACTGATCTGTAAATGAGGGTAGTACATCAGCTGGCAACTGCTCAGATTTGGGCATATCTGAGCTGGTGCAAAATGAGATTGGATGCTATGGAGACTGGAGAAGAGGGCTAAAAATTTCTTGACATGAGATGTGTGCAGCATCAGCTAGTGCAGTGTCTAAAATCACAGACTCAGGAGAAAGAACTGCTTCTGTTCAAACACAAGTTCTGCAGGTTACTGGTTCTATGACCTTTGGTAAGCTACTCAACATTTCTAAGCCTTGGTCCCTCCCTGTATAAAATGAGCATGAGAATAACACCATCCACATGATAATATTGTGACGGTTGAGTTAATGCCTGCAAAGTGCTTAGCACAGTGCCTGGCACTCCCTGAGTGTTTTTATTCTTTGTGTGTATTTGAAACTCCACCATACAACCTCGGGTCCTTAACCAGTCCCACAGAAGCGTATTTGGTGCCAACAGCAGACATCTACTCAGCTGTGAATTCAGCTGTGGCCATCTGGCAGGCAGTATCTGGGAGGACTGAAGAGTGAGGTGGCTTCTTTGTGGGGATCAGCAGCATCTGCTTCTGGGAGAGAAGCTCTCCATGCCCTCTGGCATGTGCTACACTCATAAATTCCCAGAAATGGGGACACAGCTGAGACCCACTGTTTGTGGAAGCAGACACACTCCCTCTTTCTCTGCTTTATCTATTTGGAGCTGGGGCTACAGTACCACTTGGAGTGACATTCAGCTGCTGGTTTATAATGGCTTTCCCAGCAGAGTCCCTGCAGGCTTCACTGCCATAGTTCCTAGAGGAGAAGGAAGCCTATTGCTGACAAATACCCACAGAGAAATAAAAACTTACTTAAATGGATTTAGGCAATGTGTTTTAGCTCTTTTAAAACATTCAGCGACTCCCACGGTAGGCAGAATGGCTGCCCAAAGGTGTCCCAGTCCTTCATTCTTGAAACCTGTGACTGTGTTACATTAAACAGAACAAAGGACATTGCTGTTATAGCTAAGGTTACAAACTTTAAAGCAGTGAGAATAACCTGGATTTTCCAGGTGGCCCCAAACTAATTATGCAGGTCTTTAAAAGCAGAGAACTTTCTCTAGCTGGAGTTAGTGTTGTGGCGGAAGAAGCCAGAGAGATTCAAAGCACGAGAGGGACTCCACCTTCTGTTGCTCGGAGAGTGCGACCAAGTTTGTGGGCAGCACCTAAGAGCAAAGTCAGGCCCCTCATTGATGGCACCAAGGGAACAGAATTAAGTTTTATAGCCTCAAAGAACCAAATTCAGTCAACAACCTGTGGAGCTTGGAAATGAATTCTCCAGAGCCTCTAGATAAGAGCATGGCTTGATTTTGGTAGTGCAAGACCCTGTACAGAGGACTCAACTGGGTCCACCTGGACTTCTGACCTACAGATCTATGGGATTATACATTTGTGTTATTTTAAGCCCCTAACTTTATGGTCATGTATTATGGCAGCAATGGAAAATGAATACAACTTCCAAAATGAATTTCAAATTCCTTATGATGGTGTTCAGAAGGCCTGTCCTGGTCTAATCCTGATTTTCCTCTAGTGCTTTATTCCACATGACTCCCTGTAATGTCAAGTTTCTGCCAACATCGCCATCCCTAAATGCCATTCTGTAGCCCAGGTTTTTAGAAGGGAATTATGGGAATTCGGGGCAGGACAGTTCTTCATTGGATGGGACAGTGCTCCATGCTTGGCAAGACTTTTGGTATCTATGACTCCTTGGGTTCTAAATGCCAGTGACACTGTCTGGTCATTGTGAGGACAATAAATACAGTTCACTGGGGTTTGTGAAGTTAGAGCACCACTGTAAGTGAGCTGCAAATTGTCAGCCAGTATGTTCTGAATGACTACTAATCCCCAACAAGTCTTTTAATACTGAATAACCTGAGCGAACAAGATAGAATTCCCTGACTTTAAGGGAGTCACATTGTAGTATAGTAGACTAAAAAACATGTAAAGAAACAGATGAATAGTTTTAAAATGCTAAGAAGATAAAGCAGAACAATATGGTGGAGAGTGGAGGGAATGTGCTGTATAATTTTTTGCAATGATCAGAGAAGGTCTCTCTATGGAGGTTGCTTTGAGATGAGACCTCATTTGAGAAGAAATGGACACCTCAAGGTTAAGAGAAAGAAATGCCAAACAGAAGGATGAGCGGGTTCAAAGCTCTTGAGATAGGAAGAGCTTGGCATTTTCAAAGTCCAGAAAGGTCAGTGAATCAGGAACAGAGGGAACAATGGGGAGAAAGAAGCATCAGGAGGCAAGCATGGGCCAGATCACACACCGCTTCGTAGGCTATGGGTGGGAATTTGTGTTTTATTGGGCTTTCAGTGGAAGTCCACCAGTTTATTTATTTTTTATTTTTTAAATAAACAACTTCAAATACGAGTTGATAAAATAGCATAATAAGTTGCCTTGTGTTAATGTCATTAATCACCTGAGCTTTTGGCAAACAAATTTGTATATTCATATCCACATCCACTTCTTCCACCTCTTCTGAAGCAAATCCCAGATATTATAAAATGTCATCTCTAAATATTCCTACTTTCAGTATTCTAAATACAACAACTCTTTTTAAAGCATAACTTTAATGCCACTGTTACACCTAAAATGAACAAAACTTACATAATACCTTCAATTATATTGGAGGGTTTTAAGGAAGAGGGTAGCGTTGTCTGGGTTACCTGTTAGAAACCTCACCCCACAACCCTACAGAGATCAAAGTGTGAGGCAAGGTGGTGAAGGCAGAAAAGGGAGACTGTCAGGAGGCTGCACGCTCTTGGAAGCCAGAAATGACTGTAGGTTCGTCAATGGATTTATGGTGGGGGGCAATGGCTTAAATATAGGCTCAAAAGAAAACAAGATAAATTGAGAATGACTCCTAAAGTTTTGATCTGAACAACAAGGCAGATTGTGACATCCATAGACCAGGAAATCTGGTTTGGGATGAGGATAACAATGATATTATAAACTCCAGCAACACAGGCTTCTCCATATGTGGCAAGCACATTCATATCTTTAATCATCACTTCCAATGTCTCCACAGCGCCACTCACAGAAATTCTCCTTGGTGATCAAACCAAGCTCATGTGCTTTCTCTTCCTCGAGGCTTTCTAGATACCCTATTTAATAGTTTATGTTGTTTCTGTCAATATCTAATTAAATCAAGCATTTTAATAAATGGATTTGGTTAAAGATCTTAAGTGATGGTGAAAGACTTCTTCCAGAAAACAATGGCATACACACACTGGATCTGCTATGCTTTTGCTCCCTGGCCTTGGGCAAGTTACTTCCACTCTCTGAGCATTACTTTTCTCATTTACAAAGGAAGATCATTTCTCGTTACCTTACTTGTAGTTGGATGATCATTTCTCATTGCCTTACTTGTAGTTGGATGATATGAGGATTAATTAATAAAAGTCTTTCTCCTACCTATTTGGCACTAGTCGAAGATGATGAGTCACAATCCTCATTGTTGCTGCTGCTTATTATTATCATTGTTGTTGCTGCTTATCATCCTCACTGAAAAAGAGAAAATGATGGCATCCAACTGGAATTATGCCATTTGTGCTGGGCTTACAAGTTGATATATCCGACTCAGGAATCAGAGGTGAGGATGAGACTGAGGAAGACAAATTGCAAAAGTCCAGACATGGTGAATGGCTCTTCAAGAATACTGGGTGAAAAGCTTGAAGAAAATCCACTTCAGGTCTGAATTGGCAAAAACAGACATTATTTAAAGCTGCAGACTTTCATATTGGTCTAATTTGTGTAAACAACCTTTCTCTCCTGCCCCCAACACACACACACTTGCAAATGGATGTGTGTTTGACCCATCTATTCAGTCACTGAAGCTTTGTTTGTTCAAGAGAAACCTCAGGATTTTATTATGCAGAAATTTTATCATGGGCACCCATAAATCCCAATTAGGCAGCTTGTAGCAGAGCCACATGAGAAAGAACAATTTCTGTTTGTTCCTGGTGTCTCATTAATGACATGGCTTCACAATCGGGTACAGATTGAAGCAATGTATCCAAGCAGGATGGTTAGCAGGCACAGGGTGGGAGGGTGGGAGCACAGGCTGCTCTTTTCTCTGCTACAAAGTTATGTGAAGGCACCAACCTAAGGCTGGAAGTTAGGAGCCATAGATCTCAGCTCACTTCATCTCTCTCAGCATTGATTTTGGGCCAAGACAGACCGATTTTGAATCCAGATTCCTCTGAAACTCTCCAAGCTCTCCAGGCTTTGTTTATGCAAAACGTGAGGACTGGCAGTGCATTAAGAGACTGAATATAATGTGCCTAGCACAGTGTTTGAAAAATGGTTTTGTAATGAAAAGTAAAAGTAAATTCTATTCTTTCTTCTACTTTCCTCCGTTTTCTTATCTATAAACAGAGGAGCCTGGTTTCAGCAGGATATTATTTTCTAAGAAAGTCATGCATGAATAAATGAAATCACACACACACACACACACACACACACACACACACAGAGAGAGAGAGAGCCTCTTTCTGAAACAAACTTTGCTATTTGTTCATTTAAAAAGCCAGTTTAGAACATCAACTTTTTGAAGACATGTAATTAAAAATCTGTCAAATGAGTACTAATGAGTTAATTTAGAAGTTAAAAATCAAAGACAGAGCCTATGAAAAAAGACAATAAACTATTTCCTAAATTGAATATAAACTTGAAAATAACATTACCCCAGAATACTGTAAACTCCTACTATGTGTCAAACAATTCACTCCTGTTATTTATAACATTCTCACCACTATCACACAGTCAATTTGCATAGGAGGAATTTAGGTCACCCAGGGTATAAGCAACTGGCCTATGATCACACAGATAGAGGCAGGGACAGGCTCATGGCCCAGCTGTGTCAGATTCAAGACGGTGGATTGGATTTTAAAAATATGGTACACGCATGCCATGCAATACTACACATAAAAAAGAATGAAATCATGTCCTTTGCAGCAACATGGATGCAGCTGAAGGCCATTGTCCTAAGCAAATTAACACAGAAACAGAAAACCAAACACTGCATATTCTCACTGATAAGTGGGAGTTAACTATTGGGTACTCACGGGCATAAAGATGGAAAAAATAGACACTGGGGACTTTAAAAGGGGTGAGAGAGGGAGGGACGGCAAGGGTTGAAAAGCTCCCTATTGGGTACTACACTCACTATCTAGGTGATGAGATCAGTCGAAGTCCAAACCTCAGCATCACCCAACATACCCTTGCAACAAACCTGCACATGTACTCCATGAATCTAAAATAAAAGTTGAAAAAAAATGCAGAATGGCCTCTCTTTTAATGATGTGCTATTTTGTACTAATCACCAGAGTTTTCTTAGTTTTTATTTTTTATATATTTAATTATTACCTAATTAGCTAATAACTAATTCTATAAATTCTGAGTCCCAACTATGACTTGGATGCTTGCATCCTCTTTAAGAACTCACAGTAGAATAGGGGAAAGTTAAGAACAAACTGATTAATATTAAAACGTGATGCAGTAAACCGTGTGATGAACTAAGGGGAGGATGCTGGAGAAACTGCAAGGTGAGAGGACCTGATTGTGTCTGGGAGGCAGACATCTATTTTTACTAGATTCAGAGGGATGAGGTTCCAGCCAATGAGCTGGGGAGCAAATGGATTTCTCATTTCCAAACAGACGCAGAAACTTCACAGCCTTGGGACAGAAAAGTTTGGTGGACAATCTGCATAAACACCTGTTTTAGTTGAATTTTTTGGTGTTAATAGTATTATTCTCCTGAGTAATATATTTGTATGTTTCATAGTGGAAAACTTAGAGTTGAAAAAGGAAAATAAAAATTTCTAAATTTCCACTTTCTGTATAGTTGCCATTAACATTTTGGTAATTTCCTGTCTGTGGTTTTCTTTGTCTATATGTGTGTTTATGTATTTATATGTACTACATGTTGTCTGCTATGTGCAAACATAAACTCATTTACTATCTAACTTCATCACTAACTTTTTCCACAGGTTCTTAATCAATGTTATTTAAATATTATTTAAATGTCATTACTTAAAATTTATGCTCTTGTAATGGTAGTGTTCAATTCAACAGGAAGACCTAACTATCTTAAATATATATGCAGCCAACACATGAGCACCTGAATTCACAAAGCAAGTTCTAAGAGACCTTCAAAGATACTTAGACTCCCACACAATAATAATGGGGACTTCAACACTCCACTGACAATATTAAACAAATCATCAGGCAGAAAATTACAAAGACATTCAGGACCGGAACTCAGCACTGGATCAAATGGAGCTGACAGACATCTACAGAACTCTCCACCCAAAAGCAACAGGATATATATTCTTCTCATCACCACATGGCACATACTTTAAAGTCGACCACTTAATTGGACATGCCTCAGCAAATGCAAATACTCATCAGCAAATGCAAAATAACTGAAATCATGACAACCACTCTCTTGGACCACAGCACCATCAAATTAGAAATCAAGACTAAGAAATTCACTCAAAACCATAACATTTATATGGACATTGAATAAACTCTGGAATGACTTTTGGTAAATAGTGAAATTAAAGCAGAAATCAAGTTCTTTGAAATTAATGAGAACAAAGATACAACATACCAGAATCTCTGGGACACAGCTAAGGCAATGCAGACGGAAATTAACAGCGCAAAATGCCCACATCAAAAAGTTAGAAAGAGTTCAATTTAATAACCTGACATCACATCTAAAAGAACAAAAGAAGTAAGAGCAAACTAACCCCAAAGCTAGCATAAGACGAGAAATAAACATAGAGCTGAATTGAAGTAGATTGAGACACAAAAACAACCCAAAAGAGCAATGAATTCATGAGTCGGATTTTCGAAAAAATAAAATGATCACTAGCTGAATTAATAAAGATGAAAAGAAGAAGATCCAAATAAACACAATTAGAAAGGATAAAAAGGATATTACCACTGACCCAAAGAATACAAATAATTTTCAGAAAATATTATGAACATCTCTTTGCACATAAACTAGAAAATCTAAAATAAAAGGATAAATGCCTGGATACATACGCATTCCCAAGTCTGAGCTGGGAGGAAATTGAATCCCTGAACAGACCAACAATGAGCTCCAAAACTGAATCAGTAAAAAATAGCCCACCAACAAATAAAAATCTAGGACCAGATGGATTGCGTATATCTACCAGATATACAAAGAAGAGGTGGTACCATTCCTACTGAAACCATTTCAAATAATTGAGGAGGAGGGACCCCTCCCTAACTCATTCTATGAGGCCAGCATCATCCTGATACCAAAACCTGGCAGAGATACAACAACAGCAACAAAACTTTAGGCTAATAACCTTGATGAATATTGACTTGAAAATCCTCAACAAAATACTGGAAAACTGAATCCAGCAATGCATCAAAAAGCATATCTATCATGATCAAGTAGGCTTTATCCCTGGGATGCAAGGTTGGTTCAATGTACACAAATCAATAATTGTGATTCATCACATAAACAGAACTAAAGACAAAACCCACATGATTATCTCAATAGATGCAGAAAAGGCTTTCAATAAAATTCAACTCCCTTTCATGTTAAAAACTCTCAATAAACTAGGTATTGAAGGAACATACCTCAAAATAATAAGAGCCCTCTATAACAAACCCACAGCCAAAATCATACTAAATGGGTAAAAGTTGGAAGCATTTTCCTTGAAAATCGACACAAGTGAAGAATGCCCTCTTTCATCACTCCTATTCAGCATAGTATTGGAAGTCCTGGCTAGAGCAATTAGGCAGAGAAAGAAATAAAACATATCCAAATAGAAGGAGAGGAAGTCAACCTATCCCTGTTTGCAGATGACATGATCCTACACCCCAGAGTTGTGGCCCAAAGCTCCTTAAGCTAATAAACAACTCCAGCAAAATCTCAGGATACAAAATAAACATAAAAAATCACTAGCACTCCTGTACACTAACAACAGTCAAGGTGAGAGACAAATTAAGAATGCAATCAAATTCACAATTGCGACAAAAACTATAAAATACCTAGGAATACAGCTAACACGAGAAGTGAAAGACCTCTACAAGGATTATTACAACATGATGTACAAAGAAATAAAAAATGATACAAACAAATGGAAAAACATTCCATGCTCATGGATAGAATCAATATTGTTAAAATAGCCATACTGTCCAAAGCAATTTATAGACTAAGTGCTATTCTTATCAAACTATCAATGACATTCTTCACAAAACTAGAAAAAAAACTATTTTAAAATTTAAAGGGAACCAAAGAAGAGCCCTAATAGCCAAGGCTATCCTAACTAAAAAGAACAATGCTGGAGGCATACACAACTTCAAACTATACTAAAAGACTACAGTAACCCGAATAGCATGGTACTGGTACAAAAACAAACACATAGACTAATGGAATAGAATAGAGAGCCCAGAAATAAGGTTGTACCACCTACAACTATCTGATCTTCTACAAAGCTGACAAAAACAAGCAATGGGGAAAGTCTCTCTATTCAATAAATGGTGCTGGGATAAATGGCTAGTCATTTGCAGAAGATTGAAACTGGACCCCTTTCTTACACAATATATACAAATTAACTCAAGATGGATTAAAGACTTAAATGTAAAAGCGAAAACTAAAAATCCTGAAAGACAACCTGTGCAATACCATTCTGGACACAGGAATGGGTAAAGACTTCATGAAGACACCGAAAGCAATTGCAACAAAAGCAAAAAGTTGACAAATGCGGTCTAATTAAATTAAAGAGCTTCTGCACAACAAAAGAAACTATCAACACAGTAAACAAACAGCCTATAGAATGGGAGAAAATTTTTGCCAACTATGCTTCTGACAAAGGTCTAATATCCAGAATCTTTAAGAAATGTAAACAAATTTACAAAAAAAAAATTAAAAAGTAGGCGATGGGGATGAGCAGACACTTTTCAAAAGAAGACATACATGTGGCCAACAATCATATGAAAAAAAAGCTCAACATCACTGATCATTAGAGAAATGCAAATCAAAATCACAAAGAGATAACATCTCACACCAGACAGAATGGCTACTATTAAAAAGTCAAAAAATAAAAGGTACTAGTGAGGTTGTGGTGAAAAAGGGACTCTTATACATTGCTGGCGGGAGTGTAAATTAGTTCAACCATTGCGGAAAACAATGTGATGTTTCCTTAAATACCTAAAAGCAGAACTACCATTTGACTCAGCAATCTCATTGCTGGTATATAGCCAAAGGAATATAAATAATTTTATCATAAAGACATATGCACATGTGTGTTCATCGTAGCACTACTCAAAATAACAAAGACATGGAATCAACCTAAGTGTTGATCAGTGGCAGCGTGGGTTAAAAACATGTGTCCCATATATACCTTAGAGCATAAAAAAGAGTGAGATCATGTCTTTTGCAGGAACATGGATAGAGCTGAAGTCCATTATCCTTTGCAAACCAACACAGGAAGAAAACCAAATATCACATGTTCTCACTTATTAGTGGGAGCTAAACTATGAGAAGACATGGACACATACAGGGGAACAACAGACACGGGGACATACCAGAGGGTGGAAAGTGGGAGGAGGGAGAGATCAGGAATTATAACTAATGGGTACTAGGCTTAATACCTGGGTGATGAAATAATCTGTACAACAATCCCCCGTGACACGAGTTTACCTGTATAACAAACCTGCACGTGTGCCATTAAACTTAAAAGTTAAAAAAGTATGCTCTTGAAAGTCCTCATTATAATGTGATAGCCATAGTTATCATTCCACATTGTGGGTTTAACAGTACTTACTTGATCAATTTCAAGATGTACTGTACCCCAAAAAGGTAACGACTACTCTCTTACCTCACTCATTCATTACCACATCCCCAGTACCTACTTTGGGTCTTACACATAGTAAGGACCTAGTAATGCTCAAATGACTAACTGGCTACAGTTGGATATTTACATGATTATTATCATTTTATTTTACTTATGCACACACACACACAACACAGTCCTACCATGAATATTTCGCAACCCAGGTCTTAGTCTGACTCTTTGCTTATTTTAGAAAATACTAATTTACTAGAAATAAATTTCTTTTGCATCCAAGGCCAAGGTAAACTTGCAGTCCTTGGTTACATGTTGCCAAACTTGCATTGCACTAAGGCTGTCAACATTTTTTCCTCCCACCACTAATCTATGACAAAGTCCTTTCCCTGTACTCCTGCCAACAGTGCATATTATTTATTTTTACATCCTTGCTAATTAGAGAGGTAGAAAATGGTATCTTATTTCATTAATGAGTACTAACGCTGAACATTTGCTTATGGGTCTATAGTCATTTGAAGCTCTTCCATGAATTAAGTTCTTTTTTTAACAAAATCTGCCTTTTAGTTCTGGATTATAAATATTAACACAAACAGAACTATGCCTGATATGCAGTTAGTTATGTGTTAGTTATTGGTTATCAGATATATGTTAGCTATGGGAAAAAGCCAAATTTGTGAAACGTTGCGTTTAAGTAAAAATACAATGACATAATGCATGCAAGTACAATAATCCCTAAAATTTTCAATTTAAATAGTGAGAGAAAAATAATATACAGGGCAGAGAGTCATACATAACTGTAATTAAGAGAAGAGACTGGATCGAGACTTCCTAGGTTCAAATCTAGGCCCTTCTACTTACTATCTAGTTATGAGTAACTGTCTTCAATATGTCTCAGTTTCTTGGTCGAAAATATGGAGGTTAATTATGTTAATTATGTTACCTACTCTATGTTAGTATAATGAAGATCAAAGGTTTTAATAACTGTAAATACTTAGAAATTGGCTGACATGTAATAAGTGTTCAATCAGTTTTAACTAGTTAAAAAGTAAACAGATCAACTAATCTTACATAGCAATAATTATACAGAGGAGATGCACAGGGTCGTGTGATAAAGAGTAATTGACAGTGGGGCAGGGGTTGGGAGAAATGTTCAGGCAGAGGAAATAAAATGTGTAAAGGTCCTGCAAGAGAAGAAAATAAAAAGGAATCAGTGTTGCTGAGGGAGAATGTTGCTGAGAAGGATAGTGGAGCAACAAGTGATAGACAACGTTTCTGAAGGCCAGACTATTCAGGGCCTTATGGACCACGGAAAAAGAGTTTTATTCAATTTTACCTAGTAACAGGGTCATATTAACCCTTTCAACAAGGAAGTTAGAATTAAAGGGAAAATAAATGCGAGGTAATTTGGATGACATTTATTTTACAACTTTGAAGCAAAATAAAAGATTGCATTTCAACACAAAGACTTATGAATGTCTATCAAGTCTTAATGGTGCTACAATCTTGTTGGCAAACTCTCTTTGCAGAGAAAAACTTAAGCCATTTATAAGCAAAATACAAGCAGGAAGCCCCCCAAACCCCTTATCCTCTAGGAGAGTGCTCCCAGTACCCCCAACCCCCAGACAGGCTTGGATTCCTCCCTGTTCTCTATGACACTAAGGGATTGCAAATATTTTACAACCTGTCCATACATTGGCCCATCTTATTATCCTCTTTCCCTGTAGTTTGGCATTTGGGATAACAGCTATTTTATATTGGTTGTTTTATATCTCTAAGACCCAAACGAAACAGCAAGAATGTTGGCCACCATCAAAGTTAATAGTAATACTAATAAAAAGAAGACGGTAAAAAAAAAAAAAAAAACATTGTTTAGTAACAGATGTCTGTATGAGGAGGATCAACTCTAACCAACTTCCTTACCTAAATCCATCACTCATTAAGCCTGGAGGGAGAGCTTCTCGTTTGTTGTCTAATCTAATTTTCATGTTGATCATCAAGTGGATAATATAATACTTTCATTTCTATCCCAGGATTTGGGGAAGGTATTAATCAGCATAGTTCTTCTTCAATCCTGGAACACCTGTATAACAAAATGCTAATTGACATTGGAACACGTTGCTATTCCAATATACAATACATCCGCTCAGGTTATCATGTAATATTACAAATGCTTATGTCATGTTAGAAACCCCAAGTGACCTCAGAGATATGTATAATACATAGTTCCTTGACAAGAACACTGATATCATGAACTAATATTTAAATGATGGCAATTGTTAGGCCTTTGTGAAATGTTAGATTATAAAATTTAAGAAGTCACTTCACTTACCCAAATGTGGAGAGCAGCAAAAACAGCACAGGCTTTCACTCACGTCCACATGGATCTCAATGTTAGCTTTGCCATTTGCTAGCTGCAAAGAACTTGACTAAGTCTCATTCCCTCTGATTCCCATTCTTCTTCACTGACCTCCTTATATGACATAAAATGAAGATATTGTCAATGTCATTTTTAGTATTGCTCTAAGAATTATATAATGTTTAGTTAATATTTATTAAATGGGAGTTGCTTATGCAAATCTCAAACTTCACAATAATCCTATGGTGTTTCTTTTTTTTAGACCCATTTTTAAGGAAGGAAATAATAGTAGATGACTAGCCCCAAAATATTGGGATTGAACTCAAGTAGGACTAACTCCAAATTTCCAGAAATTTCCAATCCAAAGCATTAACTTGCTGATGTAGCAATCCTGTACTCCCCTGGAAATCAGTCCCAAGAAAACCAGGATAATTGCTAATAAACAATTTAGAGATGTTCACTCCCAAACACATTTCCCTTGAGTAAATAGCACTCAAAGGTCCATGCTTTTTGCTCTCACAAAAGGTGGAGAATGAACTCAACTTTTCCTCCCCTAGGCCAGGACTGCCCCAGTCTAAGGAACTGCTAGGCTATCACCTCTGTGTCTGATGTCACCTTCATAACCATTCCCTGTTTTTCATTCCTGCTGCACCTGTAAAATATATGCTCATATAGTCCCTTGTATGGATTAATAACTTCCTCTACTCTCAGATTTCCCCCCTTAAGCCCAATATTGCCTGGTAGATTTCCTGTTGTACGGCTGAACTTACTCTATATCAATACCACAGAAGCCTGGCATTTGGTACACTGGCCCCTCCCTTTGGGGATCTTTCTCCTTCTCACACTGTCCCTCTGCAGTAGCAAATGTTTCAGCCTCCTGCTTCTCCCCTACATTGCCATATTTGTTCAATCTATGTAGATTCATCGCATGGAAAAATTTATATCTTCCCATCGCATCCAAATCCTACCTAAGCTGAAAGGTTTGGCTTGAACTTTATATATTCTGCCTTCCACAATTTCCCCTAGATAAAAGAACGAATTTTACTTAGTATTTTTTCTCATTAAATTTAAAGTTATTAATGATGTGCATTTTTTTTTTTTCTGATGTTAGACTGCAAGTTTTCCCATAAAGAATGCTTGCGTTTTCTTCAGAGATCTCTCCTGGTGCTCAACACCTGAAGCTGTATGTAGAACAGACACGTGGAGTAACTGCTACATGATTGACCCTATATTGTAAGTTTTTCAAGGTTAAGGTATCCTGCCCTAGAGTTCCTAGCACAGAACGCAGCCTGAACTTCTAACATCTAGGATCCATTGAGCCTTCTGGTAACTGCTTCCTCATATTTGTTTCTATGAGGATGGGAGCACACCTTAGTTCAATCTAATGTCCTTATGTGTGGCTCCATCAATCATCACATCACGTTGCGTAGCCACAGTGATTACGTGATTGGTTTAGGGATGGGCAGGTCACTCATTCAAAGTCGATGATACTCAGTGAGAATGGAAGATAATCAAAGCTGGGGGCTGCTTTGGTAATCCTGTTGTAACCACTAGGGGAGATCATCTCCGAGAGTGGATTCAATATCCAGGAAGCAGAGCTGAAACATGGCAGCAGAGAAACCCCATCCTGATTCTATCATTTGGGCCCAGCCATGCCCAAACCCGAGGCTAGCTAGCTCTCCTCCTCATGCTTAATTTACTTGAAAGGATAGGGTTCTTCTCTCTGCTTAAACTAGTTTGAGTCTAGTTTTCTGTCACTTGCCACCAACTGAGTCTTATGTATTAAGTAGGTATTGGTTAATTTTTTGAAGAGATTCTTAAGGCAGTAAACAAAGCTGCCATTGAAAGCCCCTGGAAGAGACCTTAACAAGGAGCCTTTGAAATTGGAGAGAGGATGTGAATATTAATGGCATTTCTGCAGTGAGGGCAGTGAATCTTGGTTCTGACCTTCAGTAAGAGCTAAACAAATAAGACTCTATCAACTCCTCACAGGTTCCTGTCAAACAGCATTAAAAACACAACACGGCATAGCTATTCATGCAAAGATCTTTTACAGTGTAGAAATGCTTATCAATAATATACTTAGGACATCATGGGGTAAAGATTGAGATGAGGAGTGCCAGGTTAGCGGGTCAGGTTATTTAAACGGCATAGAGAGATGGTGAATCAGGACCTAAGCGGATCGAACAATGAGACAATGTTTACTTTCTCCCTGGTCCTCTGTCTTTAGCCTATTGGACTTTGTGGTTAAAATACTTTAGAGTCCTCATTGTACCACTGTATCTCAGCCTTAGTCTTCCCATCTGTACAGTGTGAACTGTAAGTAAATACATGTAAACTTTTAACAGATTGATCCTCTGGGTTCCCTAGTTCAATGATTTTGAAACTTTTTTGACTCCAACCCACAGAAAGAAATACACAGAACTTCTTAACCCAGGATGCACCCACACATATACATCTGAAACAGAACTTTCAGACAAAAATTCTTATTCTTACAATGCAAAATGTTTCTGATATTTTCGTTCAATTTTATTATAACATTATTTTTCTTTTAAGATGGCTATGGTTCACTAAACTAATTTCATGGTGACCATGGGTCTTGACCTCAAGATTGAAAAACGTTACTTTAGGTCAACCTATGGTGAAAAATGCACTTCAGGTCAATATACATTAAATCTAAGCAGAGCTTTAGTTCTAAATCCCCCATGAACAAGGCTGTGCTACTACCAATTTTTACGTGCACCTTTGGTCCCAGGCTTAGACTAGGAGTTGAGGAAGCAGCCTGTCCCATACCCCTTTCCCCCTGGACACACCTCTTATTCTCATTCTGCTTCTTAAGTGGTTTCCTCCGCCTGTTTTGTTCAGTGAGGATACACCCAAAATGAAAAAAAATGCAGAGGAATGAGAGGTTAAGGTTCTCACACTTTTGTTTGTAAAAGAATTTGCCAGGGAGTTTTAAAATAGTTTAAGATGCTTAAAGATTATATTTCAGTGGGTTTGGCATGGGCTCCTGGAGTCTGGATGTTTAATAAGCACCCAGGGATTTTGGATGAAAGTGAAGGGACATATTATCCTTGGATAAATACTCATGTTAATAGAGAACATAAGGCTTTTCTAAACTCCATTAGAAGCTGGAGATACGGAATCATGCTATTAGCGGTTAGCAGCAACAATGTGAAGGTTTTCTTCAAACTGAGAGCTGAGGATGGGGATGGAGAAGAAGCAAGTTGCCTCTATCTTCGCCATAATCGGAAAGTCCAGTGGGAGAGACCACACACAGAGTAGTTCCCTGTTTACACTCCCTGTCCAACACCCTTCCACTTCAGCCAGGCTGGCTTAAGTTCTTGAGCCAAACAGGTGGCTGTCTTTGTTAAATGATAAGGGGATTTCGGATGTGAGGAGGTGGATGGATGGGGTAAGTAAAAGAAGTATAGCACCTTCAGTCTTGTTATTTTTAAATGTGGTGCTCCATATGTCAGATCCCAGTGAGCACTGGCTTCCTTGTGCCCAGGGGAGCCATGTTCCCGTGTTTGCATAGGGGAAGAAGATTCATGTTCTTTCATTATTTCTCTAACCTCCTGCAACTGTATTCAAGGAGAGCCTGTTGGGAATTTGTTAGAGTCATGTTTAGAGAAAAAACTTGAGTAGTCAGAGTAGTAAGTCAGTCAGTAGAGAACAGAGAAGAGAGGCCTTTCCACCTTACTTTCTTCGACAGGAGTGGTTACTTAACCATAGTTCTCTGGACATGTGTTTTAGACTTCATGGCTCTTAAGGTTCCTTTCACCTCTAGAATGTCTAGAAGTCTATGAGTCATTGGCATACAAATGCTATTTTGTTCAAAGTCTCAAGTAAAAGATTGAAGAACAGAATTGTTGGAAACAAAATGTGGCCAGTGAGTCTCAATGGTTCAGATTTCTCTGTGAGCTGGCTTTGGAAATAGCAACAGTTTGCAGAAGAGAATGTTGTGGGAGACTGGCAGGAAAAGGCAACATGGGGCCAGAGGTAACTGAGATAAAACCTCAAATTTCTAAGCTTTTAGCTGCATGGTCTCAGGTAAGACACTAAACTTCTCCAGGTCAGTTTTATTATTGGTAAAATGGGAATAAAATAGGTTTTTGTTTGTTTGTTTGTTTGTTTTTTTGAGATGGAGTCTGGCTCTGTCCCCCTGGCTGGAGTGCAGTGGCGCAATCTCGACTCACTGCAAGCTCCGCCTCCCAGGTTCACGCCATTCTCTTGCCTCAGCCTCCTGAGTAGCTGGGCCTACAGACACCCGCCACTACGCCAGGCTAATTTTTTTTGTATTTTTAGTAGAGTCGGGGTTTCACCATGTTAACCAGGATGGTCTCAATCTCCTGACCTTGTGATCCGCCCGCCTTGGTCTCCCAAAGTGCTGGGATTACAGGCATGAGCCACCGAGCCTGGCAGGGAATAAAACAGTTTTAAGTGAAAAGTACATTTTTTCAGCCAAGCATATATTTACTTATTTATTCTTTGAGAAAGAAATGATTGTTTTCTGTTACGTACTGGTTATTGAAGCAAGCATGGTTTGGTCTACTGAGGGATAGTATGTGAGAATCTCAGGTTTAGTGAAATGTATTATAAATTACTGGTTGAATGCTATATGCAGTTTTCCTTCCTCAGTAGCTTTCCTTGTATATTCCATCATGAATCCCCCTTATACTGGATCTCTTCCTGAGACACCTATTATTTTAACATTTCTAGTCTTATACGCTTCTTCTCTTCTTACTACTTCTTCTTCCAAGAACACCACTTTTCACTGAGAAACTATTCTGCCATCATTCTGGGTGGTTCTGGTGAGACTGTCGATCACAGCAATCACCTCCTCATCGTAAAGCTGGGCATGCAAACCAAGCTGTCCAATGAGTACTCCATCTTTCCTGGCCATAGCAATTGGTCCGAGAAGAACAATTAACCAAAGCAGGGCAAATTATAGTTTTCCCTATGGTGTCCTATATACATTTTGGGAAAGGCTATCTTTTCCTTTAGATATGAGTCATAAAATTTTATGCTTGAATATGTCATGATTCTCCCAACACACAGAGGGATTTAGAGCTCAAAAAGAAAAAAAGATGCCAGGGTCCTTGAAACTTCATTTGAATAGCTGGATCCAGTTGTGCCTGAAGCCAGATGTGAACCAATATATTCCTTTTTTTAGTTTAACTTATTTAGAGTTCAGTTTCTGTTCCTTGCAAATCAAAGAGCCCCGAATAACTCATCCTTCAAAGTGTTCCTCAATCTATACTTCCTCACAAGATGTCCTTTGATCTCTTCAGCAAGAGGTCACTGGCAGAGTACTTTTTTTTTTCTCCTTGTATTGAGATTTTCTATTTTACAGCCTGGTTTCACAGTTAATTGCATGCATATTAGTGGCCCTTTTTAAATCCAATATTAGACATTTATTTGTAAAGGAAGTTACTTCAAATGTTGATCATTAATATTTTCATAATTAATAATAATTTAAGATTAATAATAATTATTCGGTGCCAGGACTTATGCTAGTAGCTTTAAAAGTGTTATTGAATCATCATAACATTTTTAACAGACAGGTTTTCTTATTTTTTATAGATTAAACATTAAACATATTCAAGGAAGGTCATTGGCTTGCCCAGTTTCCTATAGCAGAAAGCAAGATTAGAACCCAGGTCAGCCTTACTCAATAAGTTGTGATTAATTGTCTGTGTGTGTGTGTACATACACATATGTATGCATGTAAGTGTGCATATATACACACACTTCCATGTGTGTATATATGTATATATTTTTTAGCCAGTGTTGTCGTGATCAATTCTCCTCAATGTTATCTTGTACTCCACATCCTCCTCTCCCAGTTTATTGTTCCTGGGGATATGCCTAATGCAATTACATCAGTAAGTGAATGGATTGATTGCATGAAATTGATACCCAGAGTGACAAAATTACATGTAAAGAACATTTCCTGCATCATTCATGGAAAAACATAGATCCGAATATAGATGGCATGGTCTTCTGATCTCACAAGTTAGTGCTTGGCAAAAACTCTATAAGGCTACCAATTTCTGAAAGACAAGCCCATTTAGAGAGGAATAAGATATGATGGATGCATAGTCCAAGAAAATGTACAATAAAGGATAGAAACATTGCTATGCATGATTTTTTAATAACTACAACAAATTCCATGTACAGGATTTCTGAAAATTGATAGCGTTGCCAATGCCGCTCATCTCTTTAAACAAGCAAACTCATCTTCCCTGGTGCTGTTACATCTGTAATAAATTGGCTCCTCAGACATATCTGCTTGCAGGTTAGAACTGAGATTGAATAGATAATAACTTTTGGGGTAGCAACGCCTGCCAGGGCAAATAATAAAGAAATTTATGACCTGAGAAGTGTGGGGTGATAGTGTTCCAAAAATATATTTCACCTGGTCCCAAAGTAGGTTCATTAGGTATCCAGGAAGCTGCAGAAAAATATTCAGTACCTAAACGGAGGTGACTAAAAAAGAACAATCTCAAACATAGATGAGCCATTAGTTATAAAAACATGTAGGTCAAAGAAAAGCTTGCTGCTAAATGCCTTTTAAAATCAAGACACAAGGGCTGGGAGTTTGGCTGGGGGCATGCCTAAATCCTGCACAGGGAATCAAGCTGGGCTTCTTCAGTGACCTTATGTAGTGTGGCAGCTTTTGCAAATATCACACTGAATACAGATGGCTTTGATAGAGCTTCAGTAAGTGGGTTCTCTGTTTTGGGTAATCATTTTTCTCCCTTACAAAAATAATTAAATCTCACCATTGAGCTGGGTCTACCAACATCGTGCAAACACAATTAAACTGAACGAGGGAGGAAATTCCACAGAAAGGTGACCATGTCAAGTGGACAGAAGCCTACCTGGGAGCTAAGGTCTTCATTAAAGTTCTGGCTCTAATATCATAGTTTGTGTGACCCAGATCATGGCACTTAACTGCTTTGAAAGGCGGTTATTGATCCTTAAACATTAGGAAGTTGTAACAGCAAATACTTTTACTCGTGAGAAATGATGATTAAGATATTGTAAGTTGGGGAGGACTTCAAAGGGGAAGTCTTCGCACTTCATGCAGCATTGGATTACATTTTATTTTTATTATCAACGAGGCTATTGACCTTTTCTTTGAACAGTAAAATTCCTAAGGCTGGGCGAGGTGGCTCACATCTGTAATCCCAGCACTTTGGGAGGCTGAGGTGAGCAGATCATCTGAGGTCAGGAGTTCTAAACCCCCTTGGCCAAAATGGTGAAACCCCAGCTCTACTAAAAATACAAAGATTAGCTGGGCGTGGTGGTGTGCACCTGTAATCCCAGCTACTCAGGAGGCTGAGGCAGGAGAATGGCTTAAACCCTGGAAGTGGAAGTTGCAGTGAGCCAAGATCGTGCCACTGCACTCCAGCCTAGGTGACAGAGCAAGACCCTCTCTCAAAAAACAAAACAAAACAAAAGTACTAAGACAATAGCGGATATTACATCTATACAAAAATACTAGTGCTTCTCCAAAACTGGTAGCGAGTTTTTCCATTGAGTGCCTACTTTGGGACCCACCAGTAAGCCCTGCCCCATGCTATTTATAAGACAACACTAATCAAGGAAGGAGGTACATGAACAAATTCTATGCTTTCAGTGTGTGATCCTTGATATCAGCATTTTTTGTTTCTTTGATTGTTTTCCTCCATGGACCTGAGGTAGGCTGGTTAAAGATGAGCCTACACCACTGTTGTGGCTCCCCAAGATAACGACACCTGCCCTCTGCTATATTGGCCAAATAAGACAGCCTTTGGAACACCAATTGTGTTTTTCCTGTTCCATGAACAGTTTCTGTCTTCTGTCTTTGGTTTGCCACAATCCGAACTCTTCACCCGTTTCCTGTCAGCTCCCTGGCCCTGGTCTGGATCCTGCTCTTGTTCAACTCACCCAGAACTCTGCCTTCCCCACTGACTTTGAGAGTGGTCCAGGAGGACTGTAATTTCTTACTGATGAGCCCCTTCCTTCATATTATGCAACTGTGGTACTTTTCCTTGGTCTTTGCATATTGGACTAGGACATTGGCCATCTCCACATTTCTATCCAGGTTCCATTCCTGGGGAAGAATGAATTTGTTTACCCAGCCCTGATCCCCAGGTTACACATCCCCTCTCCTGAACCCATTGTCCATGTTGCTAAGGTCATAGGGGGTTCAGGTTTGAACCTCCGTAACTGTGACCAGGCATATCTTTTTTTTTTTTTTTTTTTTCTCCTGCCTCAGCCTCCCGAGTAGCTGGGACTACAGGCGCCCGCCACCACACCCGGCTAATTTTTTGTATCCAATAATGCACACTTTACACAAATGTGAAGATTAAATGAGATAATGTCTAAATAGTCTTTGTAACCTTAAAGCACAATCAATATATAAAGCCAGCTCTAAGAAAAACAGAGTAAATCAAGAACCAGGAGAACTTATGACTTATGACTTATTCTTACATGCAGTAAGTTTTATTCACCATGATGACAAATGCCAAGAAGGAGAAAGTAATGGTGACTTGAAAATTTCCTGTCTCAAGTACACCATCGCACAATCGTTTTGTCCAGACTCCATCCCTGCTTTGAATAGCCACCTCTCTGCTTATTAAAGTCTATCTCTTCTCTGGAGACTTAGATGTAAGCTTGACTCGAGAGTTCCTGGTTTAAGCCACTTTGGGACATGAGTGAGGCTCAGAAAAGCTTCCTGTTTGTATGTGACACTTTTGCAGGCTGAAGTACCTTAGAAAATCTCAACATCTATATGAAGTCAGTTTAACTGAGCGTTGTTGGATTTATACCATATAGTTTGAGGAATTTTCCTTTGTTTATTAAATTTAACTTTTTAAAAATTTCTTCTAAAAAAAAAAGGGATACATGTGCCGAACTTGCAGGTCTGTGACATAGGTATATGTGTGCCATGGTGGTTTGCTGCACATACTGACCAGTCCTCTAATTTCCCTCCCCTCACCCCGCAACCGCAACAGGCCCTGGTGTGTGTTGTTCTCCTCTCTGTGTTCATGTGTTCTCAATGTTCAACTCCCACTTATAAGTGAGAACATGTGATGTTTGGTTTTCTGTTTCTGTGTCAGTTTGCTGAGGATGATGGCTTCCAGCTTCATCCATGTCCCTGAAAAGGACATGATCTTACTCCGTTTTATGGCTGCATAGTATTCCATAGTGTATATGTACCACATTTTCTTTATCCAGTCTATCATTGACGGGCATTTGGTTTGATTCCATGTCTTTGCTATTGTAAATAGGACTGCAATATGGCAATTCCTCAAAGATCTAGAACCAGAAATACCAGTTGACCCAGCATTCCCATTACTGGGTATATACCTAAAGAATGTAAATCATTCTACTATAAAGACACATGGACACGATGTTTAAATTTAACTTTTGCCAAAAGTTTTACTACATTCATTGCATTAGTTCTCCTTAGGAACATCAGAAAATGTGGACAAAGCAATATATAATTAAATAGCCTTGAAAAATTCATTCAATCTTACCCACAGTCCTTCTCTTGTGATCTCCCCAACAACTTTATGAGAAAAAACGATTAATATTTCCATTTGATAGATCTGGAAATGAAGCTTTGGAGAGGCTAAATCACATACCCTAGGTCACAGAGTTAACAATAACTGGTTTCCTGTACTCAAAGCCAGGTGTCCTTTTCCCCAACTGCTTTATTCTAGGTTGAGTCCTGTGACTTGATTAATGAGCCATGCATTAGGTGAGCTGAAATCTTGCAAGCATCAGCTGCTAGGTAGCACCTGAGCTTTTAGAAACCTTTTCTGTTCTCTAAGTAGTGCCATTTATAACGTTCCATTAGAGGTGAACAGGAGAAAACTGTTTTACTGGCATTCTGGAAGTAACACAAAGGCAATCATATAGCGAAACCTCATTTTCCAGAAAAATTAAGAAGTCCATATCACAAAAGTGTAAAACTGGAAATAACCTAAATGTCCACCAATAGGGGATTGATTACATGTTATATTCACATCATGGAATATTGTATAATTAATTAAAGTGAGATGTGGGCACATATTAACTGGCTTGGAAAAAAATATAGGTGATATTGATTAGATATACAAAGCAGGTCTCCAAATATTTTATGTAATATAATCTCATATTTATAAAAAATGCATCTATGCATATTAAAATATTGCTAGTGATTATACAGTGTTTTGCAGTAAAGTTAAATATATATTAGTTTATATTGATATGAATGATTAGTTTGAAAAAAAGGAGTCCTCCTCCTACCCTAAGAACAAAGGAACATGAACTGAGCGTGTGATAGTTCTTTCTAATATAGAAGGTACACCAAAAATAATTCTAATTAAGTTCCTGTAACGCATGTAGCAGGAGCAACTTGCATGCCTGCTTGTCATGAAGGAACTGTTTTGTGACTATTACATGTTTTTAACCAATATTAATGAATACATTTTGTGCTGGTCCCAACTAAATATATGAAAGTCTTATCTGGTTCTTCTCCCTCCGTTTTCCCCCTGAGTTTGGTTTAGATGCCTCTGTTCCCTACCTTCACCCAGATTCTCATCCCATGGGTATATGTATGCCTCTCCCAATAGTCCACAGAGTGATTATGTGTGATTTACTTCTATCTTGCTGACACCTAGCTTAAGAACTCAGTGTATATATGCAGCCATAAAAAAGGTTGAGTTTATGTCCTTTTCAGGGACATGGATGAAGCTGGAAACCATCATTCTCAGCAAACTAACACAGGAACAGAAAACCAAACACTGCCTGTTCTCACTCATAAGTGGGAGTTGAACAATGAGAACACATAGACACAGGAAGGGGACTATCACACACAGGGGTCTGTCACGGGGTGGGGGTGTAGGGGAGGGATAGCATTAGGAGAAATACCTAATGTAGATGATAGGTTGATGGGTATAGAAAATCACCATGGCACATGTATACCTATGCAACAAACCTCCACGTTTTGCACATGTACCCAGAACTTAAAGGATAAAGAAAAAAAAAAAAGAACGCAGTGCATGATGAGAGCCTAATAAATGCTCTGAAATGTATATCTTTGTAAACTTGTTGGTGCCTGAGACAGAAATGACCAAGATGCATCAACATATACTGTCTGGAAATTAGCATGTGTGTTTCAGGTCAATGAATAAAGGTACTGGGTAAAGGTTTGAGAGGGAATAAAAGGCAGTCTGTATAAGTACTGTCTCAAGGGTTTCAGATTGGAGAATTGCTGTCAACAAATGTTAGAAGGTAGGCTCACTTCAGAGAGTCCCATCTTTAGAGAAAGATTCCTTAGATCTCAGGTCTTTTTATTCAGCTCTTCATTTACTCATTCCACAATTATTGAGCTCTGTACTTTAGAATCGAGGAAGTTAGGGCAAATTCAGGAAGCTCTCTCTTGCCTTCATTCATCTGGAGTGAAGTTTGTTCTGCCTAAAGCAGGTAAAGGGTCCTTTAAAGTTGGATTCTCATTTATTTCTTATATACTTATTTAACCAGGAGTTAGCTTTTCCTGCTCTTGAACTTCACATGAAAGGAAATAGACAGTATGTATATTCTTTTGTGTCTGGTTTCTTTTATGGAGTAAAATGTGTTTGAGATTCGTCCATATTATTCTGCGCTTCAGTAGTTTGTTGCTTTTAGTGCTGTGAGAATTCCATGGTATGAATACAGCACTTTTTAAATTGATTTACCTGTTGATGGATAACTGGGCTGTTTTCTGTTTGGCGCATTATCAATAAAACTGCTATAAACTTTGTTGAACAAGTTTTTTCATGGCTATGTTTTCATTTTCTTGAATATATACCTGGAAATAGAATTACAGGGCCACAGGTTGCCTCTAAAAGTGGGTGGGGAGGAGGACGGACTGAGAAAGAGAATGAGAAAACTCTTGGGGGAGATGGGTTATTCTATATATTATTAAGGGTTTGATTACACAGGTGTGTACATTTGTCAAAGCTCTTAGAATTGATACACTTACCTTTGTGCATTTTAATACATATAAATTCTATCTTAAATAAAAAGAACCATAAACAGAGGCTAAACTTTATTTAATGACGTTGTGCTAAAGTATTTGATAGGAATTGGACTACTTTCTGAAACTTAATTTGGAATGCATCAAAAAATAAGATATATTGATAGATGAACAAACAGATGAATAGACATGGTCCAAAATAACTATAGCAAAACAATTACAGAATGTAAGTGATGGATACATCAGGCTATTCACTGTAAAATTTATTCAATTTTTTTGTATGATTGAAATTTTTCATAATAAAATGCTAAGAAATAGAAATATTATTTCTTTTCTGTCTTCCACAAAAATCTTCCAATGACTTTCCAACCTACCTAGAGCAAAATCTAAGGTAGTTATTTTAGATGATAAGGCACTGCCCAATATAGTGACTGAAGCCTCTCTGGCTTCATCTGCTCCCACACTTACCCTTTCTGGTTTGTTTCCAGTGATGGTGACTTCCTTACTTTTCCTAGTGCACCCCTAGCCTGTTCTAGTCTCAGAGGTCTCACATTTACTGGGACCTCTGCATAGGATGCTCCCACCCCAGGTATTGGCATGGCCACACTCTCTCTGTACCGCTACTGATTCAAATCTCCTCTGACCCCTCCCCCAAGAGATCTCCTCTTTCCACTTTGTCAATCTCTCCTCCTCACTGTTATGCTGTGTTTCTTTGTTCATAGCATTTAGCAGCACAAGATATCATTTAAAATATATTTGCATTGTATTTATTTTCATTTCCTTACTGGTGTACAAACTAACAACCAGGACTTTGTTTTTATTAAATTTTTTTAATTATTTTATTTTTGTGTTTTTATGTTTATTTTTACTTGTAGAAATGCATGGGGTACATGTGTAATTTTATTACATGCCCAGATTCCATAGTGGTAAACTTAGGGCTTTTAGGGTATTCATCACTCAAATAACATACATGGTACCCATTAAGTGACCTCTCATCATTTTATCTTGTTAATTGCTGTATCACCAGCTCCTAGAACAGTGTCTGGCACATGCAGCAGCTACTCAATGCATATGTGTTGGCTAAATAAATAAATGGGACTTTTTATAATGCCATTTAGCAAAATTAAATAAACTTTCCCTTTAGAACTGTTTAGATATACAGAAAAATTGTGAAGATATAGAATTCTTGTATAGTCCATAACCATCATCCCCTATTGTTAACATCTTACATAGTATGGTACATACGCTAAAATTAATGAACCAACATTGATACATTTTTATGAACTGAAGTCTCTACTTAATTCATATTTCCTTAGTTTTTATCTAATGTTGTTTTTCTGTTTCACAATGCCACCCAGAATGCCACAATGCCACATTGCATTCAGTTATCACATCTCCTGAGGCTGTTGACTGTGACAGTTTGTCACACTTTCCTTGATTTGATGATCTTGACAATTTTGAGAAGTACTGGTTAGGTATTTTGTAGAATGCTTCAATTGAGAATTGTCCATAGGCTTTTTCACAAGACAATGAATAAGCTTGGGAAAATTTTGTTCCCTCAGGAATTGTGACATGCACCCAATATTCTAAAACATTTGTACTACTTTAGAATACAGATATATCTTACAGGTCTTTCTTGCTTGTTGTTCCTACAAATCCTGTGATGAGGAATATATTTCTATGTGCATCCTTCATATGAGATAACACAGCTTCCAAAATGGTATCTGTGCCAGATCACACAGAATCCATGGCCGTGAAGAACTCAACCAGAGCTTTCTAACTACAGGTCCAGCTCACTCTCTCTCTGCCTCTCACGTCAGCCTCTAGAGCCCACATGCTGTTGACACCATCACAAATTGCCCTTTGCAGACAGCTACCCAAACCTGAAACTCTTCAAAGGCATGCAGTATCATGATTCCTTGCTCAGTTGCTTTCAATCAAAAGAGTAGCCCTGAATCCAACAATAGTGTTAGCCACAGAAATTAATGCTCTGGGATAATATTTAAATTTGAGCTGATAGAACTTATCAAAATATCATGTTCTGGGCTTGTCAATAGGTGAAATGTTTCTGAGACACTTTCATGTGAAAAGAACCAACGGTCATTAGGTTGATAGCACCTGTTCCTGCATCGCATTCTGTGTAAGAGAAGAATGAACAAGAACAGATTGAACATGGAGCACTTTCCCCATCATAATTTACCTGGGGAATCTTGTAGGGAGAGGAACCATCCTGGGGCATTCTCCACAACCGCTAACCAGTGTTACCAGTTGCAAAAATCTTACTTTCCTTATAAATACAGGCTCTAAATTGACTTGTTTTATTCCATTATAAAATGCTTCATTCTGCAGCTTACAGGTAACTTATTATGCTGAATCTAGAAGAAAGAAAGGCACATCAGCCTCATTAATTCCAGTTTCACCCCCTAGGGAGATTTCCTTCACACCACCATATGGCCTCATCACCCCTGGGCTTTGGCTATGATGTCTTTTATGAAAATCCATTATCCATCTTCTCATAATTGTCTGTTTTAAGAGTGGAGCTAGGCTCACCTTGTTCATGACTGAATCCCAGAGCAGGCTTACTCCATCCTATATACCCAATAATTACACCTGAAATAAAACGTATTTGTATGAATCATAGTTATTATTTATAATATTTTTGTTCTTTGTGCACAATTGAAATAGTTTATAATTTATATATTTTATAATAAAACAATTTCTATTAGGACATGGGAATGGAAGCTATGTATATTGGTGACAAATAAGCAGTTTCGAACAAATAGACGAATGTTATACTCTGAAGAGTGCAATATTCTCAAGTTTAGATGAAAGCAAACCAACATGCAGGTCCATCCCCCTGTGCGAACAACTTCCTACAAGCGTGGGAGAATCCAGAGTTTCTTTTTAAATACTTACCTTTACTAGAGAAGAAATTACATCTTGTACTTTTACTTAACAATAAGTACTCCTGTTAAGAGTAGCCCTATTTCTGAATAGGAAATAAAGCTGGTTTCTGAATAGAAAAAAAGTTAACTGTATGTGGGTATAAAATGTATGCCCATGAAGAAGCTGATTGGGGGCCATCAATTAGAAACTTTGAATCTTTAATTCTTCCCCCCAAGAGAACATCTCCACATCTCCACTGGATTCACTTCTAAAGTAGAACCCAAAAAAGTCATGTGGAATTGGTCCAGTTGGGGAGGGGGATACCTGCAGAGGCCATGACTGACATCAACTGGGGTCTTATTTTTGCTGCTACTGATGTATCTTTTCGGTTAAAAGCCATGTTTCCTTTTTTTTTTTTTTTTAATAAATGACATGCAGTTAAGTAAAAGGACACTCGCCTAGGATTTCACGTCTTAATCATTGATTAATGACCAGAACAGATGTGATTTTGAGTAGGAGTGTAGCTATGGGCTCCCAAACAGACCCAAATAGGTCACATTTGCAAACTTGCTTTCCATAGCCAATGAATGGTTCATGCATTTTCTGAGGACTTTTTCCTCTCTAAAACTAGATCTTCCATGGAAACCTCTTTAAAGTCTCCTGAGGCTGATTCCGCTATTATATTCTATACCAATCTCTATTGTTTTGTGGCATCTGTGACAGCTGGGACACTCTCGTGCAATATTTTTTTAAATTTTAATTCCATTTTCTTCCCATCTTATATAGTTTGTTGTTTTCTCTATTTAACTCTTTCTTCCATCTGGATCATAAGCACATTAGAATTTTACTATCCTTGTATGCCATAAATTATACATTAATAGAATAGTATGGCTTGGGAGAAAAAGCTATTTGTGATTTGCAATTAGAGAGACTTTAATCAAGTTTACCATTCTCAAGAAGTCTGTTTTGCATATAAATAAGGACCCCTAAAAATTGATCTGTTTTGCTCAATTATAAAATGCTTCATTTAGAAGCCTAAAGGTAATTTATTATACTGAATGTGAGGAAAGGAAGATGTATTGCATTATGTTTAATCTTATCAAATAGCTGATCTATTTAATGACAGTGTCTGTTTATCATAATTATTATAAGTTGTCTAGGTTAATAAAATCAGAAGACCTATGTGAGATTTTTAAATGCTACATTTATTATTTACACACTGTCTCGAATACCAGCTGTCCCTCACGGATGTGCCATCATCCCGTGTGTTTGATTTCTGCTGAGGCGGCTGGAGGACTTTGTGTCAGTCAGACAAAGTAGACTATAAATCCAGGCCCTTAGAACCCTCTATAATAAAACATGTAGAAAATAAAAACGTAGAAAAGGAAGAAAATAATACATGCAGGCTTTCAGGTATTTAATATATGCTTTACAAATTTCTTTCTTTCATCATTGAAGATGTTATTTCCAGACAGATTCAACAGAAAACAAAGCAAAATCTCTGCTCTCTTATAGTCTCATAACCAATGATATATGTGTGTATAAGTGATGGAGACAGAAGTGTAGCATCATATATCTTACTGTTTCTCCCAAAGTATTCTGCACAGGTGGATCTCAGGCAAATTTAACCTTGAGGAAACTGAGGCTCAGAGAGGTGTGTAAAGAACTGGAGGTCACACTGTTGGAAGAGCTTTGTGTTAAACACCTCTGCTTTCAAAGCTTACTTTTCCCACAGTAAGTTGATGACTCAACACTGGAGATGTAGGGCAGGTGATGAAAAGTTTTTAAGACTCAGAATTAGAAACCTGTAGTTGGGTTCTTGGCTTCCCAGCCTTGTGATCCTGGATAAGGCAAAGTCTTTTGCTTTTTGCTGTTACACCTATGAGTCTTTTTGGTTAAAAGCCATGTTTCCTTTTTTGTAAATGACGTGCAGTGGAATGCATGTAAATGACATTCAAAAAAGACAACAGTTTGTTCTTTGTCTGTGTCATGGACTTATTGCAAGAGTGAAAGTTGACAAAATTACACCTGTAGGTCTATCCAAATTCATTGCTTCTGCAGAAACACACACACCTATTGAAAGCACCATCCATGAAAATGGGAAAATCCAGTTCAGTTTTTGCAAATGCCATAGTTAAAACTACAAGACAACACAGGTGCATCCTTTTTTTCCCCATACCTTTACCCTGGCAGACATCAATTTACAAAAAAAGGAGAAATTTGTTCACTCTTGGTTGTTTAAAACTCCCTTCAGGCCAGGCGCGGTGGCTCACGCTTGTAATCCCAGCACTTTGGGAGGCCGAGGCGGGCGGATCACGAGGTCAGGAGATCGAGACCACGGTGAAACCCCGTCTCTACTAAAAATACAAAAAAATTGGCCGGGCGTAGTGGTGGGCGCCTGTAGTCCCAGCTACTCGGAGAGGCTGAGGCAGGAGAATGGCGTGAACCTGGGAGGCGGAGCTTGCAGTGAGCCGAGATTGCGCCACTGCACTCCAGCCTGGACGACAGAGCGAACTCCGTCTCAAAAAAAAATTAAATAAAAAATAAAAATAAAACTCCCTTCAGAGACGTTGTCTTTTGAGTGGGCCAGTTCCCCATTCCCCAGAAACAATGTTGGTTTGTGCTGGGTGTTTGGCAGCTGACATTTTGATAAATGGACGTATTAGACCATGCATTAAATTAGTTAGAACTTTACCTGCTATTTTTTCCCCAAATGTAAATGTACTTTAAAATAGAAGGGAAAATAATCACCGTGGTAGCTTCACTTTTAAGTACATGCTTTTTTTTTTTTTTTTTTTTTTTTTGCCAAATGTGCTTGGTTATTTGCCATAAAAAACATAACTAGTTTTAAACTGGAAGGAAAATTCTATGACACATTGCTCAGGACCTTGATGTTAAGATGATTGCTCTGGGGAGATAACCAGGCCTAGAATACAGGAAAGTAATGTCTTGCTCAATTTGTATCTAGTTCGCAGAACTTGTCCAGGGAAACACTATGGAATTGAAAATAAGGGAAAGCTAAATGAGGTATGGCCAAGGCAGGGACTTGGGGATTCAGTTAGTCCCCTCCACATTCCTCGTCCAACACTTTCAATCAGAAACCACACTCTGTAAACACTACTTCCTTGACATCCTGCCTAAAGTTCATTCTTCCCCATTACCACTGAAACTACCAAGTTCAGGATTTATCGTGTTTCCAGACCTCATGCAATAACTTCCTAATTGCTCTTCTTGCTTTCAGTTGTGTCCATTCCAATCTACCCTTGAATCTGGATGCCAGAACTATCTTGACTATTAGCAAATATGGTGCTATAATTAATCCATTCTCACCCATGGCTGAATATTAGAATTAACAGGAAAGTCTCTAAAAATATTGATGCCCTGGGCCCATCTTTAGAGATTCCAATTGCACAAATTTGGATGAGAGACCAGGTATTGTTGTGGTATTGTTTTACAGCTTCCCAGATGGTTCTTTTCTTTTTCTTTTTGAGACACGATCATTGTCTATAATTCAGGCTGGAATGCAGTGGTGTAATCACATCTCACTGAATCCTTGACTTCCAAGGCTCAAGCAATCTTCCTGCCTCAGCCTCCCAAGTAGCTAGGACTACAAGCATGCGCCACCAAACCCAGCTAATTCCCCCAGCTATTGTAACATTAGGACTAGGACCCACTAATATAAATCCCTCCGCATGGTCTTGTGGTATCTGCTTAGCACTTTAACATGGCCCATGAACACCTCCAAGGTAGGGACTCTGCCTACCTCCTTCATGTCTTCTTTCTACTCATCAAGAAGCATCAGTTTTTGCTGCTTGGCCATAGATTTCTCTTCATTCTATGACTTTGCAAGTCCTGCTGTTTTCTGGGAGTATTCCCTTTATCTGGTTTATCGACTTATACAACTTTAAGTGTTCATGTTTATAAAGGCTTCTCTGACCTGCCAACATACCCTATGTCTCTATATAGTGTGGTGAAAACTCCTTTATTTATATTTCATTGTACTGTTACATAAATACATGGGTATACCAAATAAATGTGTGTGTATATAGGTGATACCATCTGAAACACCAAATCTCTCATTTTTATGTTAGTTTTCTCAGAGTTCAGCAAAGCACATGATCAGCGTTTCAAGCATTTCTGCTAAATGGGAAATCTAACGAATGATTTATGATCATTAATTTAGTTTAATTTAATGATTTAAGATAATTTAATGAATGTCTGGGCAGTGAGAGAAACTGTCCTTAAATATTTGGAAAGAGATACTATGATGAATGTTCAAAGCACTGGTTATCTCAGAAAAATATAGGATTTTGAACTAGGACTCATTTCAAAAGAAATGTGCCAAATATTGGCAAAACCAACTATGTGAGGTCAAATGAAGGCATGCCAGGTCAGAGGCTGTGGGCTCAGTAATGCTCCATAGGGTGCTGTAGAATTGTACTTTTAATGTGTATATGCCATTTTCTTTTGCATGAACCTTGCACCTCTTGTCCTGCTCTGAAGTAGCTCTCCATTAATAGCTTTCCTCCAGGACCACTGTCATGGATTCTACTGTAGAAGCCTTTCTCAATCAGCGTTTTGTGGGAGAATAAGCGCTAATCCCTTAAGAGCATGGTTCTTAAAGTGTAGTTCCTGGACCAGCAGTACCAGTATTACCAGTATACTCAGAAATGCTAGTTCTTGGGCCCCAATTCAGACCTACTGAATCAGAAACAACTAAGGTGGAGTCCAGCAATCTCTAGCTTCACAATGATTCTGATGCATGCTCAAGTTTGAGAACTACTGGCCTGGAGTCATCATAGTCAAGCATTTCAACTTTAGAACAACAGAGCCAGCACAGATGTGCCTCTATGAGAACCACCTGAAGAGAGTTGCAATAATACAGGTTCCAGGATTTTTACATATTCAGTGGGTCTAAAATGGGACTTTGCAATCTAGATTTTAGCACAGGTTTCCTTGGTTATTCTGACCTGGACTAAAATACGGGAATAAAGTGCCTAGATAGTTTCTGAGCTCTTTGCCAATCAGTGGATGTTGTCTTGTTTCATTCATTGCTTCCTTTCTTTTTACTTAACTTCTGCTGGAGGCAACATCTTCTTCCCCATAGATTCTATAATTAGGTTGCACATTGGAATCATTTAAAAAGTAAAGCATAAAAACAAGCAAATAAACAGGGCTCACCTCTACTCAGAGTAACTTATTTAGTATCTAGGAGTAGGGCCTGACTACTGGTATTTTTTAAAAGCTCCTCAAATGATGCTCATGTCAGCAAAGACAATGTGAGTAGAAAACCAGGCAACATAAACACTGATTTGTGAGCCACAGTTGAGTATGAGATTCTTCAATGTTTTGCCAGAGGCTGTGGCTCTGCAAACCCCAAAACATAGTCTTTATATCCCCGAGTAGGTGTCTCTGACACAAGCTCAGCCAGTCAGATTTTCTTCAGTGGGAATTTGAACCCTGAGCATGGAGTTGACCACATCAGCAGATGGTGTCTGAGTACAGTCTCCATTGGCCATGTTCTAGAAAGGAGGCCTGACAATGACTGTCCCTATACTACGCTGGTTTCTCCCCACCTGAGGCTTGGTTATTAACCTTTTGTTTTTATTCTGTGAGCTACCCTAGTGTTTTTCCAATGAGTTCTTACTTTTTTTTTGAAAAAGTTGAAGTTGGTTTCTTTAGCTTGCAGCCCAGAAGACATTAATGAACACACTCTGCCACTAATTGATGGTGGAACCTTGGGCAAGTCATCTTACATTTTTAGACCTCCATTTCCTTCAGCTGTACAATGAAGCTGGTGAGGTATATCCACATTTCTTAACCACTTATAAAATGACACTCATTCTTTAAAAAAAAATGAGCTGCAGGAAACTTGAATAAATAAAACAAAGGAGAACGATGATTGATTTTCCCACCTCAAATCTTCCTTTACTGTTTGACAAAAGTTATTTCACTCTGAGCAGAGGCCTGAAGAATCCTCTTAGTAGAGCTGTTCCCTTGGAGAACAGATGATGCTAAAGAGTTCTCTTTCCATGGTTTTGTGGTTCTTTTTTATTGCTCTATTTTTTATTATTCTTATATTTTTAAATATTTTTGTGGGTAAAAATCTAATAATCCAATCAAAAAATGGGCAAAAGATTTGAATAGACATCTCTCAAAAGAAGACATACAAATGGCAAACAGACACCTGAAAAGGTGCTCAACATCATTGACCATCAGAGAAATGCAAATCAAAGCTACAATGAGATATCATTTCACTTCAGTTAAAATGGTTTCTGTCCAAAAGACAGGCAACAACAAATGTGGAGAAAAGGGAATCCTTGTACACTGAATGTAAATTGGTACAACCGCTATGGAGGACAGTTTGTAGGGGCCTCAAAATCTAAATATTGAGCTACCATATGATCTTATGATCCAGCAATCCCACTGCTGGGTATATACACTATAGAAAGAAAATCAGTATATCAAAGAGATATCTGTATTCCTGTATTTTTTGCAGTATTGTTTACAATAGACAAGATTTGGAAGCAACCTAAATGTCCATCAACAGGCTTTGTGATTCTTGATTCAAAGCCTTGAGACAGAAACAACTGGAGTTTTCCATTTTAGAGCCATATATTGCTAGATGTAAAAGGCCATGTAATGATACTTAATGGAACACACAAAGGGGTAAATGTGATGCAAACTCAAAGGTAAAAAACTGCTTTTCCAGAAGGCCTTTTAAAAGATAACTGATTGACTAATCTATTTTTTTTTAGCTATGGAAAAATGCTATCTAAAAATAGGAATCATATTATCCTGGAATATTTCGACACCTGTTGAGTGTTGCCTCTGAAGTCTTTTAGGATGCAGAGTTAACACCCATGAAAAGGTCAAGACAGTTCTCTGTTTCCAAATGAAATTGCTTGGAAACACATTTCAGTAGGAAGTTGGGTTTTTGGAGACCTGCTGTGAAAGTTAGCAAATGAAATGTAAAATGTGTGAAGTTTTCAGTTTTAGAAAAAATACCAATTTTAAAAGATTGTGGCATTTTTGCTTTACCAAATGAAGCTCTTTTGGTGGACTGAAATATATCTCCTGCATATTCTGGGCTTAAATAAAAAAATCTTCAAAATATCATTTTATTAAAATCTTCCCACACTGCTAAAAATTCAGAGGTCATAGTCTAAGTTATTTCTAGCAGGATCTATGCATGAAACTTCTGTATGATGCACTATGCACAGGTTCCACTGCAAAAGACAATACAGGTAAACATAATAATGCCTATGATGACCACACCATGGGCAAGGGCATCTTCTGGGCATTCTTATAATCTTAGCTTACTTAGACCCCTTCCCTGCTAACCTATTCTCACTTAGTGCAGCCTGGTCCTTCCCCACTCCTAAGCTGCAGTTACCCTTGGCAAAGGTTGGAAATGGTCTCTTAAGAGTCTCTGCCCAATAACCATGATGTTCCTGTCCTATGATTCGCTTCTCTGCTTGATGTTGACGTCGGTGTTGATGTTGGCTATTCTCTTTCTCAAAACGATCGGCCATCCTTGACATTGGTTATTCTGCATTCTTTGAGTCTTCTCCCCCTTCTATTAATGTTACTTTTTGGTCTTATCACTTCAGTCTCTCCTCAGCTCTTCCTATGAATGTTGGCATTGCCTAGCACTCTGTCTGTAGGACCACTATTTTAACATGCACTTGCCCCCTTGGGTAACTCTACCAAGTGCCAAAACCCATTCTTTATGAGTTTTACAATGCCATATCCAACATATTTTGGGGCACTTCTGTCTATATTGGCATGAGAATCTCAAACTCAGCATGCCATAAGGTGGTGGTTACTAATCGAGTGGTGTCTGGCATCAAAATGTCTGGCCATGAATCCTGCTAAGTATGTATTATAGATATGACCATTGGCATGTTTCTTAACTCCCTAGGTTTCACTTTCCTTATTTCTAATGTTTTGAGGAGTAAATACGACAGTGCATGCAAAGTGTTTAGGCACACTAAGCCGTAAATAAATAAAATTTAGCTATATTTCAACATATTCCAATTGAACTTGCTAATTATTTTATATTATGGATCTTAAACTAGCTGCCATCCAAACCAGAAATTAAATAATTATTTTTGACTTCTAATGTTGGCTCACGTACACACCAATTAATCATTGAATGCTATTAACTTGAAATTTTAAAAAAAGTTTTAAAATGTCTTATCTTTTCTATGTCACCATTTATATTGCCCTAGTTCATGTCTGTTTATGCTTCTATATATACCTCTGTCTATGTATCTATCTATCTATCTATCATCTATCTATCTCTGTCTGAATGTTATCTATCCTTAGAAGGCAAGGACTGTATGTGTATGAAAGACAGGGACAGAGAAAGATGGAGACAGATTTTACTTAACTTGAAAAAAATCTATGATATATTCTTACCGGAGCTTAAAGATATAGGGGGAAATATAGGAAAGAGAAAAGCTTCTAATAAGCACCCTTCGACATGGTGCCAGTACATAAAGAGGTTGGCAAGCCAATGCTAATTGAATAGAACCACAGAACCACACTGTTGATGCCACATTAAAATAATGTTTCCTTCCTCTAGGGCTGTTTAATAAAAATGCAGTGTTTTTATGTACATCCTTAATGTTGCTTTACTGAAGAACTTAAAAGCAAGTTAGTAACAGCATACTTAGAGTTTAGGTGGAAGACTACAATAATGGCCTATTTGAAAAGAAAAATTACATAGTAAATCCAGTCACACACTGGAGGTGATTTTATGAATCAGATTTGGAATTCTAAGCAATCAAATACAGGTGATGCTCAAGGTTACAATATCTGGTAGAATTTACTGAATACAAGGAAACACTCAAAGCAAGCAATATCTTCAATATGTTAACCATTGTGGGTCTACTCTCTTGTTTCCCTGACACTGCCATAAATCAGAAATAAATAACGTCATTTTAAAGATTAAGGAGGCTTAAAACCATACTTTAAAATGGAATAAGAACTAAAATAAAATACATTAACTTTTATACGCTATTTGTTAATAAAAAGAAAGTCAGAGAATTTTGCAGCTCCATGCACTTTCTCTTTCTTATATAACCAACCAAATTAGAGCCATGAAATATATTTTTAAGTTCCTAATTTAGTATCTTTACCTGAGTTGCAAGATGAATATAAAATAGTTTATTTAGGTTTCATGCTTTTAATAATGCACCAAAGTTACTATCTGGAAATATCATTAATTGTACTTTAAAAATAAAAACATCTTGAAACAGCTTTCACAATCTTTTAGTTATCACAGATAGAATAAATGACCAATTTCTTTCTGGCTATAAGTAATACATACTATTTCTGCCCATAAAGGAATTGAAAACGCACAGTAAGAAAAACATTTTCTTAATTGTGACCTTCATACAACAAAATTACAATAAATGAGAAAACTGATATATGGAGCTCAATAACAATTTATAAATTATAAGATTACTTTTACTACCTTAGAATTTAAATAAAAACAATTTATCTCTCAATATATTTTATATATATATGAAGTAGTTGTTTTTTTTATTTTTGTTGCCTACACTTAGAGTACTCTTTCCTAAGTACTTCACACTAAAATTGTATGGCTAATCTTCAACCAAGGCATTCACTTGTCTAAAAGAGGGACATATTGAATAATCATTGTTATACTTTCTTTACCTTTTAATTTACAATCTAATTTATTAGCATTTACATTACAAGAAAGGAAGAATAAAAGGGGGTGAGATTTTGTTAGATTATATGTTTTATCATTCTTGTTAAAGAATACAAAATCTGAAGTAAAATATGAAGTAAAAATACAAATACAATGATCAAATTCTTGAAGTCAAGATGCTGTAATACTAAGTGGTGAAGAGAAATGTGGCATATTCCATTCCTGAAGTGAATTTTAATTGGACTAACAAATAGACCCTACCAAAGATGTGCTTCTTTCTAAGTGATTCATAAGTAAGACTATGAGGTAATTTGCGGCTGAAAATAAGCCCTTGAAAATACACCCAATGAACTCAATTTGAAGTATATTTTTTTTTGGCCGAGTATGACTGTCGCATACGAAATCATTACAAAAAAAGAACAAAATGTGTTCAGGAACTAGCTTTTCCACTCAGATTAAGAGCAAGACAACATTACTTCTTTTAATACTCATACTAAAAATACTAGCTAATGCAATAAGAGAAGTAAAGGAAATAAAAGGTATACAGATAGGATGAAATAAATAAAACTATTTATTTACAGATAACATTTTTATCCATAAAATATGCACATACAGTCACATTGAAGGTTAGGGTTTCATTTCATGAATTTTTGGGGGAGGGGGCTTAAATAATCAACAACACCACTCTTGCAACTAATAAGCAATTGTAGCAAGGTTGAAGGATACAAGATTTACATGCAAAATCCAATCACATTTCTATAAACCAGCAATGAACAAGTAGAATTTGAAATTAAAAACACAATACTGTTTATGTTAGCATCCCCCAAAATAAAACACTTAGGTATAAATCCAACAAAATATGTGTAATATCTATATGAAGAGAACATTGAAACTCTGATGAAAGAAATCGAAGGTAAACTAATAAATAGAGGGATATTTCATGTTTGTAAACAGGAAGACTCAATATTTTCATGATGTCAGTTCTTTTTAATTTGAACTATTTATTGACATCTCAATTAAAATCTCAGCAAATTATTTTATGAATATTGACAAACTGATTTTATAGCTTATATGAAAAGGCAAAGGACCTAGAAGAGCCACAACAATATTAAAGTAGAACTGACACTCTCCAGTTTCAAGACTTACTATAAAGCTACAGTAATCAAGACAAGATGGTATTGATGAAAGAATAGACAAACAAATCAAAGAAACAAAATAAATACTAGCAATAGACCCACAGAAATATAGCCACCTGATCTTTAGCAAAGGAGCTAAAGTAATGCAATAGAGAAATGATAACATTTTCCAAAAATTGTGCTAGAACAACTGGACATTTACATGCAAAAAAATATCTAAACAGAATTGTTATAACTAGTAGTAGTCAATTGAGGGCTTCTATAATTGAATATACTGATTTGGTAGTTTAAACTACAGAAATTTGTATTCTTACAGATCTGGAGCCTGGAAGTCCCAGATCAAGGTGTCAGTAGGTTTGGTTTCTCTGGAGGCCTTTCTTCTTGGCTTTTAGACATCTGCCTTTTTGCTATGATTTCACATGGCTTTTTTATCTGTGCATACACTCTTTGTATCTCTTCCTCTTCTTATGAAGACACAAGTGCCGTCTGATTTGAGACCTCATTTAAATGTTATTACCTCCTTCAAGGCTCTTTCTCCAAATAGAGTCACATTGATGGTTAGAGTTTCATCTCATGAATTTTTTTGGAGGGACTGTAATTCATTGTATAATACACTCTTCAAAAAATTAACTCAAAATAAATCACAGAACTATATATAATACAAAATTATAAAACTCCTAGAAGATAACATAACAGAAAATCTAGATGACTCTGGGTATGGTAATAACTTTTTTGATAAAAGACCAAAGATATGTTCTATGATAAAAATAATTGATAAACTAGGCTTTACTAAAATTTTAAAACCCAAACTTCTGCTCTGCAAAAGACCTGTCAAGGGAATAGAACAATAAGACACAGATAAGGAACATTACTTGAAAAATACATACCTAGTAAAGAACAAAACTATGTAAAAAACCCTTAAAAATCAGCAATAAGGAAACAAACAAAGGAATCAGTTAAAAACCAGGCCAAAGCCCCGAGAAGATACTGCACTAAAAAAAAATTTAGATGGCAAATAACTTACGAGAAGTTGCTCAACATCGTATGTCATTAGAAAATTGTAAATTAAAGCTACAATAAGACAGTAGTGCATACCTATTAGAATGTCCGAAAGCTAAAACACTGACCACACCAAATGCTAGCAAGCATGTGAAACAACGGAAACCCGAATTCATTGCTGGTGTGGATGCAAAATGGAACAGCTATTTTAAAAGACAGGCTGGCAGCTTCTTATAAAACTGAACATATACAAAACTAAACATACTCTTACAACATGATCCAACAATCATGATCCTTAGTATTTATCCAAATAAATTAAAAACTTATGTCCACACAGAAACCTGTCCACAATGTTTATAACAGCTTTATTCATAATTGTGAAAACTTGGAAGCAACCAAGATGTCCTTCAGTAGGTGAATAGATAAATAAACTGTGGTTCTTCCAGACAATGGAATATTATTCAGTGCAAACAAGAAATAAGCTATCAAAACATGAAAAGATATGGAATAAACTTAAATGCGTTTTACTAAGTGAAAGAAGCCAATCTTCACAGGCTACAAGCTATATGATTCTAACTACATGACATTCTGAAGAAAGAAAAATTATGTAATAAATAATAAAATCAGTGGTCATAAGGATTTAGAAGGCAAGGAAGTATGGATTAGGCAGAGCGCAGAGGAATTTCAGTGCAAGCTAGGATTTTCATCAAACTAATTCTGTACGATTCTGTAATTGTAGGCCTATGTCATTGTGTATTTTTCCAAACACATACAATATACAACACCAAGAGTGAACCTTAATGCAAACTATGGACTTTTTGTGACAATGATGTGTTAATTTATGTTCATTGATTGTGACAAATGGATCACTGTAGTGTTGCTTGTTCATATTGAAGAACTCTGTATGTGTATGGGGCAGAAGGTATGTGGGAACGCTATACTTTCCACTCAATTTTGCTCTGAACCTAAAACTGTTCTAAAAGAATAAAGTCGATTTTAAAAGCTAACAAAATGTCATAAAAACAGCCTCTTCTTTAAGAAGCATACTTCAACACCTACTACATGCTGGATTCTGGAGTTATCTTCAAGGAATTCAAACTCTATTAGGTAGAAAGAGAAGCCAGAGAATGCTTACATGCCAAGTGAAAGTCCAAAGTTAGTGTTCCCATAAGCCCTGTGAAGTAGATCGAAAGAAAATGGCATTAATTAATCTGCCAGGATAATCAAAGGTGAATCAATTATCTCCATCTGTCTATTGCTTTTTAAATATTTAAAAGTAAATCTTGTACATTGATGATTATTTTCCAGGCCATCTTTACATCTGAAGGTCTTTCAGATAGAAAAAACAGCATGCTCAAAGATTTGGTATTTTAAACAAGACATCATATTTTAATACATAGTAATTTAGTTAATATAATTTTGAAGCACAAATGATATGGATGAAGATGATAATGTTAATAATGATAATCCAATGTGCCAAGTGCTTTCTATGTGTCAAGCTTCATGATTTGTATTTAATTTAATTCTCACACCAACCCTATCAAAATTATTATACACTTTTTACTGATAAGAAACTCAGGGAAGACCAGTTACCTGGCTTTGCCAAACTCGTATTGCTATCTTGAAATGTAGACAGAATTCAACTTCAGGTCCCATAAGAGTCTATGTTCTTATCATGTGCATTTTGCTTCAGAGAAGTCAGTGGTCAAGATGTTATGGTCTTAAACCTATTGTCTAGAATTTGCTTGTTTGAATAAACAGAAGATTATTCTCTTGTTCTTTTTTGTCCTACTGAACAATCAGAACAGGGACATAAAGGTAATTCCTCACTCCACAGGGAAAACAGTATCCTACATAAAAACTATCCATCAAAGATGTCTGAATTGCTGAGGAATGAACAGAGTTATCTGGAAATGCTTACCTATGTTGCACAAAGACAAAAATAAACTTAGGTTTTAACAAATTGTGATGGGATGTCAATAAGTGACCAAATGACAAGTTGTAGATGTTATTGCATTTCACAATTTAATACTCTGCAAATGTTTCTTTTTTTTTTCCTTTGAATCTAAATGATACCTTTGGTGACGCTATGGGTAAATGGTGTGATTTCTTTGTCACAAAGCTGCTTGCAAAGCATTCATCCCTCTTCAGACAAAATATATGTAAAAGGAGCATCACTTCTGTTTCTCAAATAGCAGAAAAACAGACCAGACTCTTCAGGTTCAATCTAAGAAGCAGTAGTTTAACTTGTAAAGATAATATTCTTGCAGTGATTGATTTAGCAATGTCAAGGATAATATGGTTTTTATGGTCACAAAAAGTCTGTAATCTAATTTTGCAGAAATTCTTATCTCATTGGCACTGTTATCACTTTTAATCTTACTGTTTTTATTTGAATTAGCTTAGAAAAATTCAATGGATTGCTTTACTGACAGCTCAACCCTCACATTGGTCTTCTGCACTAAATTTTCTGGTGCCAACATTATGTTTTAAATCATGTTATCATTACTCTCAACAGTCAATTAGGAGTTATTTTTGCAGACTATTACAGGCTGGAATTGCTGGGTATAATTTTCTCCCCACAGTAAGAACTATTTCTTTTAACAATAGGCATTGTAAACTTAATGAGAATGGCATGGCTGGTTCCATGACAAATTTCAGCATGGGATGATTTTCAAATATCTAGATACTTGAAATAGAAGACATATATTTTTCTTACTCTCTTGCATATAGCACGTAGCCAAGCAGCCTCCAAATGATGAACTCATTTCCCCAAAAGCCTGCAACTTGCTTCATCTCCTTAATTTTGAGGTCTGAAATATCTTCACAACAATGGTAATCAATAGAAGTTCCTCAGTTGGCTCTACTGTGAGAGTTGCCAGATTGTATTATAGACCATAAATCATGCACACGCCCCTTTGAACATTTTGTTTAGTTTTATAAACATTTCCACTGGTAGAAGAATACATCCATGAACATCAACCCCTGTCATTCTTGATTTCACTTCACCCACTTTTCAGACCAAAACTTATTGGCAGCAGGTTAGAACATGAGGTAAGGAAATCAGGTGTTATTTTCTGAGAATTCAATTGAATTTTAACTACCTGGTTTTTCCAAGGGGAATAATTCATGTGTTATTGTTCCTTCTGCCCTTGACTGTTTAGGTAATGCGCTACACAGACAGTTCTGGGAATCAACATGTGAATACTTGTGTGTAGGTTTCTGTGAAATGGTCCTTGGAAACTCATTGTGACCACCCTGCTCAACACATGGTTAAAGGAAATGGAAGGGCCATTAGTCAGCCTGCTCCACCTCCAGGTAAGATTCAGCATTATATTTGGACATAAACCATTGGTGAATTTAGCTGAAAGATCATGACCTTTCCAACTCTGGTAGAGCCATCACCTGATAGATGAATTCAGTTATTTGCAGAAAATATATTGAAAACACAGTCAGTAACAGCAAAGGTCTCTGCCATTCTGAAAAGTGAATAGTATTTGTGATTTTTATTATGATTTTTTGATCAATAATGGTAGCAGGAACAGCACAGGTGTGACTCTTTTCTCTAATCGAATTGATTTTATTAACATCTCAGTTAGAAACATGACAAGTGAAAAGGTATAGTCAGTTCAGGGAATATAGACAGAAAATTTAGCCAATAACCTTAGATAAACAGAGAATAATTCAAATATATTAAGTTCAAGTTATATATTAAGTTCAAGGTATAATTATATGTCATCCACACAGGTAATTAAGCAATTGGCTGAAAAAAACTCCATAAAATAAGGATTATTAAAAATGGCACATGTATACCTTTATAAAAAAGAAAGAAAACACAGAAACATTGGCTTATTGTATGGAGAATTGAAAGTGTTCCTTTTCCAAGTTAAGTCCTGACTATAGGAATTTTTTTATCTATGAAAATGGAGGCATGAGTTCAACAGGCTTTTGTAGTTGAGGACAAGTAAATAAACCACCTTTATACTGCCTGAGGCTCACACAGCATTATGACATGTACTTCTTCATGTCTATTTACACAGATGTAATTTTACAGTTATTTGTGCCTTTTTACTGTACATCTAACACTTCAGCTAATCTATAAAGTTCCAGATGACAGAGAGTTTCCACTTTCGCTACACATTGCATCTCAAGTATGCAGCTCAGCCTCTTGAGCCAGTGAATAAATGAATTAATTAATAGACCTATTGTTCATTATTTGAAAGAGTTTCCATAATCAGAGGATTTACTGACTCAAATGCTTGCATTTGCATTTAATACCCTTTGTCAGTCATAATTCTCATTTTTAGTTAATAATATGGAACATTTTATTCTTCTATGTTTGGGGGACTTGATTAATGACAGATAGTGGCCCTGAGTCTGATATGTGGATGCACGATGAGGTTTTTTGACTTCAGCTTGAGAAGCTGATGTTGAACTTATGTTGACTTTACCAATATTCCTATCTGGGGGCCTGTTTAGTGACCAACCTGCTCCTGATGGTTTTATATTTTCCACTCCTATAAAGGCAATATGATGAATAATATCCACCTTTCAGAATGGCAGCTCTTACTCAAATCACATGCAGACATCAATAAATATCTCCCACGTATTTCCCATGGTGAATGTAAAATTAAGTATACAATGCTTCAATACTTTCCACTTTAAGTGAATCAATACTGAATTCTATCCACTATCCAGTTAATTTGTATGATCTAGTAAGAAGAAACACTTTTTCTATATTTAAAGTATGTACTTTAATAGAGCTGCATTTGTATCTATATCTATATATTAAGCACTTGCTCATAACACAAAGATATTGCGAAGCATAATGGAAAATGTCTCAAAAACACACAAGAGGAAAGTGTATTTTGATTTAGTTAGATATGAAAGTCATAGACTAAAGAATTTTAATATTCTTTTTCTTTCTTGCCAAATTCAATTTCAGATTCAGATTAGCTAATAGTACCTACTATGCATCTGGCTCTAAGTGAAAGAATTTTACAGGTGTTATTTTGTTTAAAACTTGTGAATGTCAGAAAAGGAGCGGAGTGACGGGATTTAAACAGAAATCTCTCAGTCCAGGTAAGAATATGCAATCTCTTTTTTTCCTTGCCTTAAATGAATTGATATTACTATCTACTTCATTATAGTATTGAGGAGTTATGACATCACTCTCAATGGTGATTGTGTTAAGCCATTCTTGCATTGCTATAAAGAATTTCTGAGATGGGGTAATTTATAAAGGAAAAAAGTGTAATTCGCTCACAGTTCTGCAGGCTGTACAGAAAGCATGATGCTGGCATCTGCTCAGCTTCTAGGGATGCCTCAGGAAACTTACAATCATGACAGAAGTTGAAGGTAGAGCAGACATATCACATGATCAGAGCATGGGCAAGAGAGAGAGGGAGGGAGGTGCCACACACTTTTAAACAGCCAGATCTTGCGAGAACTCACTCACTATCATGAGAATCACACCAAAGTGACGGTGCTAAACCATTCATGAGAAATTCACCGCCATGAATCAATCACCTCCTACCAGGCTCCACCTCCAATATTAAGCATTACAATTCAACATGAGATTTGGGTAGGCACACCTGTCCCAACTATATTAGTGATAAACTGAAAGCTTTTTCTCAAAGATCAGGAAAAAGGAAAGAATGCCCACTCTCACCACTTCTATTCAGTGTAGTACTGGAAGTCCTAGCCAGAGCAATTAGGCAAGACAAATTAAATATGTATATATATAATATTATATATATACATATTATTTTATATATATACATATTTATACATATATATGTATGAATCAGAAAGAAAGCAGTAAATTTGTCCCTGTCTGTAAATGATATGATATTATGTAGAAACTTTAGAGACTTCATTATTAAAAACCCTGCTAGAACTGTAGACAAATTCTGTAAAGCTGCAGGATACAAAATCAACATACAAAATCAGTTGTAAACTTTATGTACTAATATTAAACTATCTGAAAAGGAAATTAGAAAGACAATTCTATTTACAATAGGACTAAAATAAATAATGTACTTAGAAATAAACTTAACTGAGGAGGTAAAAGACATGAACTGGAAACTACAAAACATTGATGCAAAAAATTAAACAAGACAAATGGATAGGTGTCTCCTGTTCATGAACTGAAAGACAATATTGTTACAGTTATATACTACCCAAAATAATCTACAAATTCAGTGCCATTTGTATTAAAATTCCAATGGTATTTTCACAGAAAGTAAAAAAGAACAATAAAACTTCTACGGAATCACACAGAAACCCAAATAACCAAATTATTTATGTATTTATTTATTTATTATACTTTAAGTTCTAGGGTACATGTGCACAACGTGTAGGTTTGTTACATATGTATACCTGTGCCATGTTGGTGTGCTGCACCCATTAACTCGTCATTTACATTAGGTATGCCTTCTAATGCTATCCCCACCCTCCCCTCACCCCACAACAGGCCCTGGTGTGTGATGTTCCCCTTCCTGTGTCCAAGTGCTCTCGTTGTTCAATTCCCACCTATGAGTGAGAACATGCAGCGTTTGGTTTTTTTGTCCTTGAGACAGTTTGCTCAGAATGATGGTTTCCAGCTTCATCCATGTCCCTACAAAGGACATGAACTCATCTTTTTTATGGCTGCATAGTATTCCATGGTGTATATGTGCCACATTTTCTTAATCCACTCTATCATTGATGGACATTTGGGTTGGTTCCAAGTCTTTGCTACTGTGAATAGTGCCACAATAAACATACATGTGCATGTGTCTTTATAGCAGCATGATTTATAATCCTTTGGGTATATACCCAGTGATGGGATGGCTAGGTCAAATGGTATTTCTAGTTCCAGATCCTTGAGGAATCACCACACTGTCTTCCACAATGGTTGAACTAGTTTACAGTCCCACCAACAGTGTGAAAGTGTTCCTATTTCTCCACATCCTCTCCAGCACCTGTTGTTTCCTGACTTTTTAATGATTGCCATTCTAACTGGTGTGAGATGGTGTCTCAGTGGTTTTGACTTGTATTTCTCTGATGGCCAGTGATGATGATATTTTTTCATGTGTCTGTTGGCTGCCTAAATGTCTTCTTTTGAGAAGGGTCTGTTCATATCCTTTGCCCACTTTCTGATGGGGTTGTTTGTTTTTTTCTTGTAAATTTGTTTGAGTTCTTTGTAGATTCTGGATATTAGCCCTTTGTCAGATGAGTAGATTGCAAAAATTTTCTCCCATTCTGTAGGTTGCCTGTTTACTCTGATGGTAGTTTATTTTGCTGTGCAAAAGCTCTTTAGTTTAATTAGATCCCATGCATCAATTTTGGCTTTTGTTGCTGTTTCTTTTGGTGTTTTAGACATGAAGTCCTTGCCCTTGCCTATGTCCTGGATGGTATTGCTTAGGTGTTGTTCTAGGGTTTTTATGGTTTTAGGTCTAACATTTAAGTCTTTATTCCACCTTGAATTAATTTTTGTATGAGGTGTAAGGAAGGGATCCAGTTTCAGCTTTTTACATATGGCTAGCCAGTTTTCCCAGCACCACTTATTAAATAGGGAATCCTTTCCCCATTTCTTGTTTTTGTCAGGTTTGTCAAAGATCAGATGGTTGTAGATGTGTGGTATTATTTCTGAGGGCTCTGTTTTGTTCTATTGGTCTATATCTCTGTTTTGGTACCAGTACCATGCTGTTTTGGTTACTGTAGCCTTGTAGTATAGTTTGAAGTCAGGTAGCATGATGCCTCCAGCTTTGTTCTTTTGGCTTAGGATTGACTTGGCAATGCAGGCTATTTTTTGCTTCCATATGAACTTTAAAGTAGTTTTTTCCAATTCTGTGAAGAAAGTCATTGGTAGCTTAATGGGGATGGCATTGAATCTATAAATTACCTTGGGCAGTATGGCCATTTTCTTTCTTTTTTTTTTTTTTTTTGAGACGGAGTCTCACTCTGTCACCCAGGCTGGAGTGCAGTGGCGCAATCTCGGCTCACTGCAAGCTCTGCCTCCTGGGTTCACGCCATTCTCCTGCCTCAGCCTCTCCGAGTAGCTGGGACTACAGGTGCCCACCACCATGCCCGGCTAATTTTTTGTATTTTTAGTAGAGATGGGGTTTCACCGTGGTTTCAATCTCCTGACCTCGTGATCCGCCCACCTCAGCCTCCCAAAGTGCTGGGATTACAAGCGTGAGCCGCCGCACCTGGCTGGCCATTTTCATGATATTGATTCTTCCTATCCATCTTGAGAAAAAACAAAGCTAGAGATCACACTTCCTGATTTCAAAATATATTACAAAGCTATAGTATTTAAGACAGTATGGTAATGGTATAAAACAGACATATAGATGAATGGAACCAAAGACAGAGCCCAAAAATAAATGCATATATGTAGAGTCAACTGACCTTAGATAAGGGTGTCACAAATACACAATAGGGAAAGAATAGTATCTTCAATAAATGGTTTTGGAAAAATTGGATATACATACACAAAAGAATGAAATTGAACTATTAGGCTGTACACAAAAATCAGCTCAAAATGGATTAAATATTTACATATAAAACCTAAAACTGTAAAACTCCTAGAAGAAAACACAGGAGAAAAGGTTTATGGCATTGGCCTAGGCAATCATTTTCATTGATCTGACACCAAAAGCATAATCAAAAAAAAGCAAAAATAATCATTGTGATGACATCAAACAAAAAAGCCTCTGCAAAGCTAGTGAAACATTTGAAAGTGAAAAGGTAACCTATGGAGTGTGAGAAAATATTTGCAAAACATATATTTGTCAAGGGGATAATTTTCAAATACGTAAGATACTCCTACCACTCAACAGCAAAATAACGAATAACCTGAATTTTTAAAACGAGCTCATGATTTGAATACACAATTCTTCTCTAAAGAACACAGCCTAATTGGCAACAGGTATCAAAAAGATGCTCAATGTAACAAATCATGAGGAAAATGAAAATCAAAACCACAATGAAATATCAACTCACAACTGTTAGGATGGCAAAGATAAAAGAGAACAAGTATTGGCGAGGATGTGGAGAAATTGCAACCCTTATACAATTAGTAGGAATGCAAAATAGTGCAACCTCTATGGAAAACAGTATGGAGGTTCCTAAAACAATTAAAAAGTGAATTACCATATGATCCTGCAATCCTACTTCTGAGTATTTACCCAAACAAATTAAAATCAAGATCTCCAATAGTTATTAGCACTCTTGTATTCATTGCAGCACTATTCACAATAACAAAGATGTGGAAACAACTTAAATTTTCATAGAAAGATGAATGAATAAAGAATTGTGTTTTATATATATGTAATGGGATATTATTCAGACTTTAAAAAGAAGGAAATTCTGCAATATGTGGCAACATGAATAAACTTTGAGGACAATTATGCTAAGTGAAATAAGTCAGTTACAGAAGGAAAAATACTGCATGGTTCCACTTAAAAAAGTTATCTAAAATAGTCAGATTTATAGAATAAAAGAGTGGAATGGTGGCTGCCAGGGCCTCGAGAGAAGTGGCTGCTGGAGCCTGGAATGAAGAGTTACTAATCAAGGGCATACATTTTCAGTTAAGAAAGATGAATAAGTTATAAAGATCTGCTGTACAAAATTGTGCCTATTACTAACAATAATGTACTACACACTTAAAATTTTGTTAAAGGGTAGGTCTCATCCTTAACTTTCTTACCACAATAAAATATAATTTTAAAATAAATAAATGCCCACAAAGCACTTAGAACAATGTGTAACGCATACCCAGTGGTAAGTAAGTATAAGCTATTATTTATTTTTATTGTCCTGTGTCTATGAGTACATGCACCTAACATGCTGATAAATGATCTGTGCTTTATTTTGTTTTTATTGTAAATAGACAGCTGAATGTTATTTGCTAGTAATCCACTCAGTGTGTTCACAATGGCTTCTAAAAGTAAGAATGCCTCATAAAAGTTAGAATTCCCTGAGGACTAGTCAGGAATTTTTTGAGAAGTCTGAGTCATGCAATTCTTTGAAAGTTTTACAGCTCCTAATGTGCACACGTACAAATAGATTTTGAGAACTTCACAACTTGAAAAAAAATTCATCTCTGATGTAACCCCAGTTTTGCCTTGAACTGGTGGAGGAATTTATGTTGGTTTTACTTTTTGTTGCAAATCACTATTAGTTTTATTTCCTCATTAGCAATTTAGTTTACTGTGTGCTGTTTCAATTCTCCTTAGAGGGAGAGTAATGTATATTTTTAAAATATTCTTATAATTGAACTTTAATGTTTGTTTAAACTGCAGTTTAAATGTTTAAATATAATATTACCTATACCCATTTCTGTAACAGATGTCAATAATTAGTCCAAATGTGCTTATACACTAGTTTTTGGTTTGTAAGAGACTACATCTGAAATTTTACCACTTAAGTTGTGTTACATAATTGATAAAGGTAATTGTTCATTTTAAAGTTTAAATTACTTTGCTTTGTATTTATACATATATATATATGTAAAATATCTAAGGAAACAAATAATGAGCAACGTATGGATATTTCTCTCCAATTCTGTGTTATAATTGAATACTTCCAAATGGGAATGAGATAAATATGCAGGTCTAGAGGTTTTGTGGCCCTACCGAGTGCACTATAATCAAAAAGTTTGCAAGCCACTGCTCTATTCCTTGCTGAGTCCTTAGTGGCAGATACTGTGTGTGACACTTTAGTGTACGTATCTTGAAAATGCCTGGCCCATATCGTCTGCTCAGCACAGGGCTTCCTAAATAAACCCTCTCAGTTTATTATTTTCCATGTAGTGCTCCACTAAGAATTTACAAAATATAAGGAGACTGTACCTCAGACTTATTATAAGCTTATTCATTTTCTTTTAATTTTATGGAGTATTTCAATCTCTTTCCTGAACCTAAATCCTACTTGGACTAGATTTGACATTATGTTTTCATTTGAGCTTTGGAACTTTAATCTTATTACTTCCTGTTTTCCTAAAACTGGAGTGAATAAGCTACTTACAAGAGCGTAAGTTGAATCTGTTCAAAGCCGTTTAGCTGTATTTACTCTGCTCTGTGGTTGATCCTGCTTCTCTAGTTCCTCATCTTGTAAAAATTTCAGTGAAATTACAAAATGGATAAACATAGCCTTGATTGGGATGTGACTTTGCTGGGACATACTTCTCATTGCCAATCAACTTGATTTGTCTTCCCTAAATGTCAACATCAGGCATACACACAAACACGTACATACACACACACACACACACACACACACAAGTACATGCACATACACACGTACATGCACACACACGTACATACACACACCCAAATTATCAGCGTGGTGTTTGATATAGTTTGGATATTTGTCCCGCCGCAAACCCAATGCTAAAATGTTAGCTCCAATGTTGGAGGTAGGGCCTAGTAGGAGGTGCTTGGGTCATGGAGGTGGATCCCTCATGGCTTGGTACAGTCCTTGCAATAGTGAGTGAATACTCACAAGATCTGGTTAAGTGTGTGGCATCTCCCTCCCACTGCCTCTTCCTCCTGCTTTTGCCATATGATGTACCTCTTCCTGCTTCACTTTCCACTATGGGTAGAAGCTCCCTGAGGCCTCCTCAGAAGCCAGGCAGATGCAGGCACCATGCTTGTACAGCCTGCTGAACTGTGAGCCAATTAAAATTCATTTCTTACAAATTATACAGCCTCAGGTATTTCTCTATAGTGTCATGGGATTCTTGGGTTGATGCTTTTCTGGCTGGAAACCTCTGTTGCCAGCAGTGCCTTTGCTTGAGTTTTGCTCAGACTTGCTGGGCTCGTTCCACCCACTCGGTGTGGCAGGCAGCACTCGGCTTATCCTACCGGCCTAGATCCCATGCCTGCCAAGAGCGAGTGGAGCGGTGAGCAGTGTGTGAACGAGTGAGCGTGGCATCCAGACACTGCGTACAGACAAGCACGCTGACTTCAGTAGGGCAGGCAGTTCCAGGTGCCGGCACAGGTGCCAGCTGCCTGCGAGGCTTCCTGTCAGGCTATGGCTGGACCAAGCATACCACAAGCAGCTTCCATGGCTGGCACCAGGGAATGCAGTGACAGTCAGAAGCTTAGAGATGCCGGGAACCACAGAGTCCCAAAGAGGGTGTCACAGCCTTAGCTTAGGGAGCTCCTAGGTGTGGACTCCCTGAAGGGCTGCAGCTATTCTCTTTCTTCCTTCTGTCCTTCTGCAATGTGGTGAGCCAGGGGCATGTTTCAGCCCTGTTTGTGTTACAGGTCTTTCAGCCCCACCATTTCATAGGTCCTGGATTCTTGTCCTGTGTCTAGGAAAAATGAGGTACACAGACAAGTGGAGGGTGAGCAAGGCAAAAAGGAGCTTTATTGAGTGACAGAAGGGTTCAGAGGAGGCCTGCATTGGGTGACTTCTCCCTACAAGCAGGTTGTCTTGTCTAGTGTTCAGCTCTAAGAAGAGAGGAGACACTGGGGTGAGTAGCTGTTCTCCATACCTGGTCATTGTCTTCTCAAGTCTGGCTGAGTCCAGGGCTTTCATGGGCCTCAGAAGGGAGGAAGTGGGTACTGACTGGTCCGTGAGAGGCCATAGGTGGTCCTGGAAAAAGTACCACAAGTTCCCACTCCAGTCTGCAGGACTGGCAGCCAGGCCCCCAGGCTTCAAGCCTTCCCCAACTTGAAGGTGGAACTTCACTGGTGACCCACCCTCTTCTACCCAGGAGCCTGCCTGCCTCCTGCTGCTATGTATGGCACCCAGGCTGTTCATGCTGGGAGGCACTTGCAGGCCAGCACCAAGCTGCCCTCAGCACCCCTTTGACCTTCCTCCCATGCTTTTTGGTGCCCAAAGTCCGGAGGGGGCTGAGGCTGCGGGGGGCTGGTGTGTCAGCGCTTTCCAAAGCATGCACATACCTCACTGTGCTGCCACAACACCCAGGCTCAGCCCCAACCTCACTCTGAGATTGGAACAGGTGCAGGAGCAGGAAGAGACCAGGCAGCGGGAACAGACACATCTGAGCCTGCAGGGGTAATGGGGGGGCCTTCTCAGAGGCCTGAGAATGCAGAGATGCCTGGGTCCACAGCTGCAGCTTGGATGGCTGCAGCTGCACTCAGGAGGGTGGGGCTACTGTCTACTCCCAGCCTGCAAGAGCACAGGGAGTCCTGGGTCCACAGCCACAACTGGGCGGCTGCAGCTGTGCCCAGGAGGATGGGCCTCCCACTTGTTTCTGGCTCCTGCTGGTTCCATGGAGTGTCCGACCCAGCTGCACCTCCCCTGGGGCAGCCAGTGTCTTGGCAGCGGCCATTTCAGGTGACCCATTGCTGCCATCAACAGCAATGCATGAATGGCCTAATACAGTGTTCTAGTTTGATTTTTTGCTTTTATTTTAGTTAATACTTTCAAGGATCTTCAGAGAAATGAAAAAATTTTACTCTATCCATAGATGAGACACCTTTGCTGAAAAGAGTTGAGCCACTTGTCCAAAAGCACATGGCTAGTAAGTAAAAGAGACTGGATTCAAATCCAGATCTGATCAAGACCAAAGCTCATCTCTTCACACATTAAGCACCCTACCTCCTATTTTAACAGGCTCAAACATAACCTGAATGCTCCAGTCATTCAAAAACACAAGCATCTGCTCCCAAAGAAAGCCTTTGGCTAGGTGCTGAGGATGTTATCTTTGGCTAGGCAAGTAGGTTGAGGGTAAAAGTTCTGGTATTTATGTAGTCCTGGAGGGCAGTGAGTGAGGGTGTGCCCCGGGAGTGTTGTAGTGTCAGAAACAGTCAGGTTAAAGGTATATGCATTCTCTGTGTGCTTTTTCTACTGCCCAATCCACAGTTAACAAATGTCTTTATTACAAAGGCATGAAAGCCAATGGATTGCTCTTTATTCCTAAAGAAACCACACTAATGTAATTTCTTTGTTTTGCAATTGCTCATTCACTAAACCATTGCTCATTAGACTCCTGGGAGTTTGCAAGCTTGGAACAATTGTTTCTCTGTTGATCAGGACCCATTTGTCAAATTGCACACAGGCAAGTTTATTTGCTTATAACACAACCAAAATAATTAGCTGTTTATCTGGCAGGTTGATGATGATTACGTACAACAAATGACCATACATGAATACATTCAGACATTGTTGAAAGAAAAAGGACTGGGCCATTAGGCATGATTTTCATCATTGATTTTCCTTTGAGACTGAGAGTCTTAAACTAAGAATAAATGTTATGATCAAGAGAGATGTACCAGGTTTCTTGGGTTGTGTCTTGGCAGAATCAAACAAACTAGGACTCCATTTGTGCCTCTGCCATTTATAACCATGTGATTTGGGGCAAATTTCTGTAACTCTGTGAAACTCCATTTCCAAATGTGTAAAAAGGATGTGATAACATTTAAGTCATGTGTTGTTTTGATGATCAAATTAGTCAATATGTGCAAAATAACCAACATATATTAGCTTTTCAATGTATATCAAGTAATCTCTATACTTCCATGTCTAAATTACTTATACTTGAAGAGGATCACTCAATTCTGAGATTCATCTCGTTGAACCATAACATCTGAATAATATCTACTGTAAATGGTTCCTAAGAAGATTAAATAGAATAACACGTTAGTTGTGTCTAACACATAGTAATCACTTGCTAATTGTTATTTAAACAGTCATATGTATTTGGGAAAAGATCAATAGATGGTTTATGCTGATGTCAACAACCATGATGATGACATTGACAATAAACTATTTTCTGAAATTATTTATTAACTTTTTCAACAGTCTGTTTCAGGCAACTTTAGGTCAAGTCTATGTTCTTTCCACTATTCCATATTAAGTTATCCTACTAAAGTAACCCCAGAATAGTTGTCATGTTCTCTCTCATCTCCTCAAATCTATTTGAACTCTAATCCAAACTTCATCTCCTCCCTTCCCTTTAGGAGCCAATGCTGTAATTCCTTATCTGTGACTTGTGATTACAGTCAATTCTTGATATCCATAATTGCCTTGTTTTCTGCTCTACTGCAAATGCAGAAACATTTTCCATTCATTTCCTAACAAGATGTTTTTTTAAATTAAATACAGTGCTCAACGGCATAGTCTATTTCATTTTTATTCTTTACTAATGCATCTAAAAGTCCTTATCCTGCTTTGACACAGAAGAAGGAGATGAGAATTCATGAAGTGCTTACTATGTGCCAGGGGCCCTCCCAGAGTCTTTGCAAACACAAGCCTGTGTGTGTCCTATTCCCAGAACAGGCCTGTAGGGTAAATGTCATCATTCCTTTTATATATTCTATTTCTATGTCAAGTTCTCAGACTTTAAGTTCCATGTCTTTCTTCCTCTCTGAAAATGATTAACAGAGAACAATAATATAAACCCACTTAAGACATCTGACAATAACAGAATTGCACTTCGCATGCCAGGACAGGGGCAGTTCTCTGTTCAACATAGACAAGAGAAAACTTCCATCCAAACTAAATCAAACATTACCCTCCATCCCCCTACTCAACCTTTTCCTATAAGTGAGAGGAAGACACATTAGAACCTAGACACCACCAAATACTAAATTGCACAAGGTTTATGTCACATGAGGAGCCTGTGGATCTTACACTTTCTGTGCGGGCTTTTTAAGGTATGTGCTTGTCTATCCTTAGCCCTGACACTTTCAAGGGAATCTGAGTAAACTAGAAACACTATCATGATTTTAAATGTGGTTTAAAAAATCTAGAGTCCTGGATCTGAATTCTGACTTTCCAAGTGATCTTGGGTATGTTACTTTGTGCCCCAGTTTCCACATTTCAAAAATAGGGAAAATGATATCCATCTTACCTGGAGTGAGGAGTTAGTGAAAAAACTCCCTAAGGTACTCAGCACAGTGTCATCATGTTGTAAGCATCTCTTCCTATCAGTAATAAATGAATATAGCTTTCATATGTGTCCCCATCCAAATCACATGTTGAATTATAATCTCTAGTATTGTTGGTGGGGCCTGGTGGGAGGTGACTGGCTCATGGGGGTGAATTTCTCATGAACAGCTTAGCGCCGTCCCCTTGGTGCTGTCCTCATGACAGTGAGTGAGCTCTCATGAAATCTGGTTATTTAAAGGTGTGTGGCACCTCTCTCTCTCTTGCTCCTGCTTTTGCAACATCACATGCCTGCTGCCCCTTTGCCTTCCACCATGATGGTAAGCTTTCCGAGACCTCCCTAGAAGCTGAATAGATGCCAGCACCATGCTTCCTGTAAAGCCTGCAGAACCATGAACCAATTAAAACTCTTTGCTTTATAAATCACCTAGTCTCTAGCATTTCCTTATAGCTAAAAGTACAAAGCTATTTATAGCAATCCAAGAATGTCCTCGTACAATGAGTAAGCGCATTTTATTTTTCAAAAGTAAACTCTCCTGTGTTCTCTCCCCCTTGGATATGAACACCACTTATCACTCCCTTTCCTATCACCTCTCTTTCTCTTTCTTGTTAAAATGGACACAATGCAAAGGGTGGCTCATAACTGGAAATTGTATTATTTCTAAATGTCAGTCAGTGATATTTTCTCAGGAGAAACTATCCTTGAAAATACCCTCCAAAAGAACATTATTTGAGAAGAAAAACAACTGATGAATGAATTCAGAGTTTTGAGATGATATTTCTGATGATTAGATTTGCCTTCCCTCTCTTTATATAATTTCGGGTGAGATTTTCAGACTAGCTAGGTTTTTCTGGACCTGTGGGCCTGAAGTGGCTCTCTCCCTCATTACCTGTGAAATGTACTAATATGCATGCACTTTTTAATTTTTTGTTCTCTAGGAAGGGGTTTCCAGAGCTTTTATGAAATCATTATGCATTTATTGAATGCATTTCTACATCCTTGCCAGAGACAATTTTGGACCCAGACTGTATTTTTATTTAATTCTGCAGAGAGTTATTAGGGACAAGTACTGAGCACTCTTTAACAGCAGAGCTGTGTGGAAAGTCGTGTCCATCTTGAAGGCAGCATGTGTCCTTGAGTATTGGCCTAGGACTCTAGTAAATCTGCACATCTGCTAACCTAGGAGTCACGTGAACTTGGAGGCTTCCTTTTCTCTAGCAGAGTTGATTATCTCCACCTTTACACATATACTGACTCTTGTTAATTTCTCCACTGTGAAACTTAAACCAACTATTTGTTTACTTGTTTTCAATCTTTGAATTCCTGTACTGTTTCTTACCATCTCTTCTTAACTATAGTGAACACAGTTTGAACATTTCTGTATGCCAGACACTTGCTAAATGTTTTTCATTCTGCATCTCATGTATTGAAATCTCATCAAAACTCAACCTCCATTATAGAGATGAAAAAACAGAGGCACAGTGACTTAAAGCACATGGCTCAGGGTTACAGGACTAGGTTGTGAACTCAAGTGACATGCTTCCTTACCAGTTGATCTTTATGTTCCCTTCAAGTTATGTGACTCCTGGCTGTATGGAAGGTCTTCAGTAAATATGTATAAAATAAAGGCACAAATTCAGAACTTCCCTGAATCTTGAGGGTCTCATTTGTAAAATGAAGATAATAATCCCAACTTCTGTGGTCATTATGAGCATTAAATGAGTACATGTCAGTGAAAAACATTAATAGAGAGCTAGGTATGCCTTAAATGGTGAGCAAATATTAATTCAATCTTATCAACAAGGCACATTTTCCTTCAGGAAAAATGTGAATGGCCCATGAAGCCCCCAGTCTGTCTTTTTAGATTATGACTGGGACCCACAAAAGGGTGAGGCATGAAAGGGACTTGGCATTGCGGAATGCACGGCTCAGTGGAATGCACCCGGGGGAGTGGGAGGTGGTCCCTGGGGTTATTGGCGGGGCCTATGTCGGAGGCCTGTACTGAGGAATAGTGCTAATCTTGGGGCACTCATTCAATTGTGAGAATGCACCCAGCCTCAACCAGTTTATGGGATTGGCGATACAGTGGTAGAGAAAGTGTCATTGAAGGCACAGATATTATGCAGTGCCTGGTGTGTGCTGGAATCGCTCATGTCCATAATTAAGCTGATATAAGGATTAATATCACATATTACAGTTGAGGAAAGTGTGACTCATGGGAGGCCAGTGACTCACCCAGGAGCATAGAGCCTGTAAATGGCAAGACAGAGTTTCAACACAGGTCTGCCTGGCGGGAACACCTGTTTCAAGTGAGCGCAGTCCACACCGCTGATCTTCCGTTTGGAAAGGGCAGGTCACATCGAAGCCAAAGGAAAAGTCAGCATGTTTGATGACAGTTTTGCTTTTGTTTAGCTCACTTCCCAATTTCTCACTGGGAAAATAGTGTTTTCCATTAGAAGGCTTGGGAACCAGTCTGGGGAAACTCCTGAAAACAGCACCGCAGTACATCGTGGAGGAGTGTGTGAGAAGAAGAATTTATTGCCTCACTTTTTGATTGATATTTATGGTACCCCTACTCCTTCCATGTCAGGCACTGGGCAAGGCCAAGCTGAGGAAGGTGATCAGGGATCCCTGTCCTCCAGGACTCAAGGTCTTGCTATACAAACAGACAACTTCAGAGCCATATAAAGAATGCTGCAAGAGAGTCACACATATAGCTTGATAAAAGTGAAGAAAATAACTAACACAGCTTTGAATTCAGAGAAACCTGGTTTTTAATCATGACTCGTGGTTTTCACTAAAAGTATGAACTCCGGCAAAATTCTTAACTTCTCTGAACCTCAATTTCTTCTTTTGTAGATTAAAAATAAATTTACCTCTTAGTGGCCTCATATCATGAGGCTACCATAATCCTGAAAGTAGCTAACAGAATAAATGCCAAGATTTTCCCTGTCTTTTTTTTAACCAACATAAATGAAGACAGAATATATAAAAAATGTACCCGAGCATGATTTATAAACTAGCATATTTTACTTTTCAAATAGGTATCTTGAATTGGATATTGTTGCTCTATTTGAGGCATATGGAAACCAAGTCATGGGGAAGTTAAATAACAGCTAAAAGTGGCCGAGTTGGGGTTTGCATTCAGGATGTCTCACTCTGTAGTCAGGTGCATGCACATAATCCCAGGGTTGTACTCCTGCTGTTGGATTAAGCGAAGAGTTTGGGACCAAGGAGTTTCCAGTGGAGAGAGGGCAGGGAATGGTGGTTCAGGCTATAGTGCCTGCGTTGCTAGTGTATGTCTGAGAAAGGCTAAAATGGTTAAGGTAATTGGTGTTGCTTGTCCAGATGTATGATATAGACATTGTTGCAAGCAGAAGATGGGAAGAGACTACTCTAAGCTAGCTGTTTTGGCAGATAATTACAATGATCGGAGCCAATGGAGACCTTCAGCAACTCAAACTTCTGATGCCAGAAACTCACTCCCTGGAAGGTCCCATGCGGAGCTCACAGCTCCACCCTACTCCTACTCAGGGCATCCCACTTTCACTGTCAGCAAATCCATGAGAAATCGGAGATGGATTTCTTTCCTCTTGACAGCACAAATATATATAGTGCCCCTGGGGTAGTAACAGAGTAAATGTAGGCATCATCCTTACCTGCATGGTGCTTAGAATCTAGCAGGCAAGACAAATTCGTCTGTTAATTTCACAAATGAACTATTAAATTTAACTCTGAGGCTTGATGTGGACTAGCAATTCTGTAATGACTTTAGGGTTTTAATGTGCACTTGAGCCCTCTGAAGGCCCCAAGCATCCCTAGGTTGCAGGTATTTCTTACATATATCCATCATGAACAAAGAACTCAGCTCTGACTGCATTTTCAGACAACCGGGGAGCTGGCTAATGTGCCTGCATGTGAGCCCTTCTCAGAATAAAGAAGTCTGAATTGCTGAGAGGAGCCCAGGCATGATTCTCATATGCAGCCAGAGTTAAGAACACTCTTCTTAATCTTTACCGAATTTGACACTGGAATTACCCCTCTCTTAAATTCACAAAGAAGTAACAATACGGGCAGCTCCGTTCTCAGTGCTGGGTCTTCACAAGTCCCTGTTCTGTGTGCTCAGTGTCCAGCATCCTTCAGTACATCTTGTCAACTGTCTCCATGGCGGAAACTCAGTAAATATTTGCTAAGTAAAAATCTATACTTTTTTTCATTCCTAATGGAAAAAGTATTCATTATCATAATTTTTGAAATTTTGGTCTATATCATAACGTATCACAAAAAGTAAAAAAAAAAGTTATGTCTTACAGATTATTTGGGCACAGTCCAAACAATGGTATAGAAACTATAGAATAGCATCAATATTAGGACTCATTTAAAAAAATATGAAAGTGAAATGGGACTTATTATCATGTGCTATTTAATGTGGTTATATTTTCAGTTGTCATTAAATTAATGGTGTAGCTTAAAATCAAAGGAATATTAGGTTTTACTAAAATGTCACTAGAATCAGTAAATGTTTATTATAGTGCCTGACTACAAAATAAGGAAAATCAACTGCTTTTTTGTAAAGAGCAGTAATATGTTAGATGATAAAAACAAAAGGTCAATTTTCATTTTCAATCATGTAGAAAAAAATAATTGTATACTAAAAATAAGAAAGTATTTGTGACCTATATTTGCAAATAAAGTGTATAAAAGGGGCTTGCATAAAAGGGAAACGATCTTTGTTTCTGCATGAGCAAATGGAACAATATAAAGATGGCTGTCTCAGGTTAATTTTGAAGTCTTACTGTCAATGTAGTTGATTAAACTGTATTCATTTACTTACTTATTCATAAAATATTTTTGAACCACTAATAGGTATACTATTCTATGCTGAGTACTGAAAATTTCATGGAAGAAAACCAGATGGATCCCCATATAGTTTAACATTTGTAATCTTAAATATAAAAGTTACAAAATAAATATATACAATTTAGTTTCAAATACAGATGCATTTAAATAATAACTAAAAATATAAGAGACTTGTTTTCTTAGAAGGATCAACAAGTATGTCTAGCAAATATTATTTTGATAAAGAAATATCAAGCAGAAATTATTTGCAGAGAGTAATAAATAGTAGAGATATGCTGTTCCCTTCAACATACACACAGAATATATAGATCAAAGGAACATAATAAGAGTCCAAGGAAAATATCTGATGACATATATGGAATTTAATGGATGATGAATTAGGATTTCATAATGATCGGGACAAGGATGGTCATTTAACAAATGAAGTTGGAAATGCTTTCTCATAATTTAGAAGTAAAAATTAATTAATACCCACACCTTATATAATGTGCCAAAACAAACAAACAATAAATGGATTAATGAAGTATCCACACACACAGAAAAGTATAAAATAGACTTAGATCATATGAGACATGACAACAGCTAAGCTTTAAATGATTAGAGAAAATCAGAAAGAAAGAGGTGAATTTAATGATGCACAAATTTTAAACACTCACGTATGGAAAATTAAGATAAACATTTAAAAATACAAACCAAGAATACCAATGACACCAAATATAACTGACACAATTTAAATAAAGGTTTTTCTTTTGTTGCTATTTTTGTTTTTGTTTTGAGACGTAGCATCACTCTGTCACCCAGGCTGGAGTACAGTGACGTAAACTTGGCTCACTGCAACCCCTCAACAGGGTTCAAGTTATTCTCCTGCCTCAGCCTCTCAAGTAGTTCGGAATGCAGATGCACGGCACAACTCCTGACTAATTTTTGTATTTTTAGTGGAGATGGGGTTTTGATTCTTCCTTCCTTCCTTATTCTGCGCGCAGAAGACAGAGGGATCCTTTTTTTTTGAGTCAGAGTTTCGATCTGTCGCCCAGGGAGTGCAGTGGCAAGATCTCGGCTCACTGCAATCACTGCCTCCCGGGTTCAAGCAATTCTCCTGTCTCAGCCTCCTGAGTAGCTGGGATTACAGGCACGTGTCACTACACCTGGCTAATTTTTGTATTTTTAGTAGAGACGGGGTTTCACCATATTGGTTGGGCTAGTCTCAAGCTCCTGACCTTAGGTGAGCCACCCACCTCAGCCTCTCAAAGTGCTGGGATCACAGGTGTGAGCCACTGTGCCCCGCCCAGAAAGATCCTTATAAAACAGAAATTACACTAAGTTTTCTTCCTGTTTAGAAGTCTCCTTTGGCTTCTTGTTACATATGAAACAAAATCTACACTGTTAATTGTGGCCCGGGAGCTGCAGCACCATGTGGCCTTCACTGGTCCCCAACTTTATTTTCTGTGGTTATTTTCTTCCCTACAATGTCCTGGCCACTCTGTTCTTTCTAGTATCTTCCCAGCTTCCAGATCTCCTTTGCATGTGCTGTTCCCTTTGCCAGGGATGCTATATATTCTTTCCTGGACTTTAGGGAGGACTTCACAGGGACAGCTCTAACACCATATCGAAATCAAATTACCTACTGCCCACCTCTGTCCCATTTCTTTTCCCTTTTGCCATTCACACAATTTGTGATTATTTAGTTGCTCTTCCTTTCTTGGCCATCTCTTCCCTAAATTCTCAGTTTCGTGAGTGCAGAATCTATTCTGTTCTCCACTCTATGCTTAGAATCTTGCACAGCCATGTGCATAGTGAATTGGCATGTGATAACTATTTGGAGAATGGATGAATGAATGAATTATTAAATGGATGAATGAATGAAATACCTCTGCCTCCAGTACTGTCATCTTCCCACCCTGGCTTTCCATGCAGGGTGATCTTTTCTACAGGACGATGCTATCTCTAAATTTAAGTGTGTCAATGGCTGCTTAATGCATTCAGGTAAGGTGCAAAACTCTTCATGGGTATATTAGTTCCCTATGGCTGCCATAGCAAATTATATGGAGAGAATGAAAATATTTGTAAAGTATTTTAGGCAAGGAAGAAATAACAATTATACCTGTATTATGAATACAAATATGCAAAATATTCACAAATATAGAGAACAGCTCAAATGATAAAAAGATAAAAACCACTCACAGGATAAAGTGAGAGAATTGTTGGGGGGTAATATTGTGAATTTTTTTACCCATTTTCTTTCAGTTTTGCCTAAATATTCTTTGCAAAATAGAAGCAAACTGGGTCAAAACCCCATGATATGAGGAGCACACCAATTTGCATCTACTGAGCACATGCTACTTTAACAAAGAGCAAGATAACATTTTCCCTCAGAAAAAAGTGCTGATGTGAGTCACAGTGGGTTTGGCTAAAAATCAACTGTGAAGATGGCCCTGGAGGAATGTCTGCTCACCCCTCTCCCCCAAGTTTCTTCCCAAAATCCAACAGCAATAGTCTAACTCTCCCAAATATTTGCACTTTGCAATTTTATTGCTTTCTCTCTATAAACTCTGTTTCTATAATTTCTTAGTTCTGCAGAATTTAAAATGTGTTTCTCCCTTTTAGCTGAAATCAGGTCAATTTTATTGGCCCTTAAAAATAGGTAGGTAGTTGGTTAGCAAGACTATGAAAAGGTATCAGATAACTCCAGGTTTATGGAAATAGCTTTAAATAGATTCCAAGTTTATGGAAGGACTGAATCTCAACCATGCTGACTGCAGCAGAAAGTGGAAATTAAGTCTTCCCTGAGGATGGTCGACAGTTTAATATAATTTTTAATGATGAAATATCTTTAAATTAGAAATGCAGCTATTTTGACCACAGAGGAAAATATATAATGTAAACCCCTGAAAGAATGAAGAATGAAAGTGAATTGGATAAGGAAAGATGAGAAGCAAAATAGCATCTCAACTTCTAAGATGACAAAAGTCTGTCCTCTGGGGACCCGTTTTTAAAAGTGTCCTCTACAATAACACCCTTTCCCAAACAGCAGTGGTGTTTGCAAATAAGTCCCAATTAGATGCCTTGATTACAGATTCAACCCAGGGTCTTATGTGCCAGTGAGACTCAACACCCTTTTTCTACCTCTATGCCCTTGCAGTGTTGGATAAAGGGCAGCTCCACAGAATTGCAAATAATTTTATCTTGGGCAGGGAAATAGGAGAAACACATCTTTAAAGTCATAAATGTTACAGGAAGTGTCCAAGGAAGTGAGGTTTGCTGCTTTCTTTTTTCTTTTTCTCTTGCTTGGGCATAAGACAGCTCCTGACAATTAGAAGTGTGTGTGTGTGTGTGTGTGTGTGTGTGTGTGTGTGTATTTCTGTGTTTGGTTTTGTTTTTGCAGGTTCACCTAAATGCATTTATATCCAAAAAGCATTCCATGCATATTATTTGTAATACACAGTCAAGCACAGGGTTTACTTTTGTTATTCCAGATCATATCTGACCTTTCCAGAGAAAGCAGGTGAAAATATCCCTGCTTTAAAGAATAGGCAACAAAACCACAGAATTTAGAGTCTTTACTATTTGCCTGAAAGACAAACCGGAAGACCAATTTCCTGACTGGTAAATTGGTATTCTTTCCATTAAACAGTGCTCAATATGTATAGAAATAACACTGGCATCTTCTTTGAGTGCCAATTCTGCTGAAGCCGCTCTGGAGTGAGACCTGAGATTCTATATCTCTAATAAGCTTCAATGCTGCTGGTCCATGCACCATGCTTTGAGAAGCTAAGTATTAAATCACAGTAGCTAACCGGAGCACAGTACTTAATCATACTTTGGGCTGAACGTGCTGAGGTGATCTAGTTTTTTCCAGGATAATTTTGTTTTCCTCTGGTGAGAGGGTCCCAATTAAGGTGAGGAGAAAACAAAGGAATGGTAGAAAGTTAAGGTTTCTGAAGTAGTTAATACATGCCAAGTGCTGTGACAGACATCCGTTCATCCATTACATCACTTAATTCCCATTAAAGTAATGTATTATTGTCTCCTTTATATCCACCATGAAATATCCTTGGAGAGAATACGGGGCTTCCCCAAGATAGCCAATCCAAGCAACAGAGCAGGGATCCAACCCAGTTTTTCTGACTTAGAATCCTACCTGCAGTATATATTACAACATAATAAAGAAAGTGTCTTTGCCGGGCACAGTGGCTCATGCCTGTAATCCCAGCACTTTGGGATGCCGAGGCAGGCGGATCACCTGCAGTGAGGAGTTCAAGACCAGCCTGGCCGAGGCAGGCAGATCACCTGCAGTGAGGAGTTCAAGACCAGCCTGGTCAACATGGTGAAACTCCATCTCTACTAAAATACAAAAAGTAGCTTAGCTGGGCGTGGTGGCACACGCCTATAATCCCAGCTACTTGGGAGGCTAAGGTAGAAGAATTGTTTGAACCTGGGAGATGGAGCCTGCGGTGAGTTGAGATTGTGCCACTGCACTCCAGCCTGGGCAACAGATTAAAACTCCATCTCAAAAAAAAAAAAAAAAAAAAAAAAAAAGAAAGAAAGAAAGAAAGCATCTTTAAAGTGATTAATACGCACCTTGATCACCTTGTTTATTTTTAATGGATTTTAATATTTCCAAGATGGAGCGTGTGCAATGCTTCTAGCAGCTGCATTACTGTTGACTGTGGATCCTCACACAGGAGTTCTCAGGTGGGAAGAGAATGTAGACAGATTCCAATTCTAAGATGCAAATTTGGATGGATACCAAAATAACTTTTACTTTCATCCCTTTGGTATGGAAGATACAAATCTTTTAAAAGCTGCAGCCCAAAGAAATGTAAATATAGCTTATTCAGGTCTGACATTTCAAAAGAGGTCATCCCACCAGCAGTATCATCCCTGTTCTATTATCAGGTTTTCTGTCACTCATGGTGATTAAGGGTGATAAACAGTGCAAAGCACTTGGAGTAGGCCAGAGGGCACAAAGAGAGATGTAGTTCACTTGAAAAGGACCACATTTCCTGAGAATAGAAAAGGCCATTCACTCTCTGTGTCTTTGCTTCCAAAGAAGAAATAATTGTTCTTTCAGAGACAAAGCAGTCATCTCCCAGAATTCTGCTAGAATATCATCTGGGGGGAACAGTTAGTTATCCAGGCTATGGAACCCACTGAGTGGAAGAGTCACTGCTGTGGGAATCATCTGGCTCCCACTGTGATCCCCATTCCATCCTCTCAGACTGCTTTTAGATTGGCTTTGAAGTTAGTACAGAAGTGGATTATTTCACATGACAGAATGTTCTCCAGGTTAATCTATGTTGTTGCAAATGACATTTCTTTCTTTTTCAGTTTGAATAATATTCCATTGTGTGTATATACCACATTTTCGTTATCTGTTTTTCCATGTATGGGTACTTAGGTTGATTTCACTTCATTTATGCATTGGCTTTTAAAAAGTCAAACTCATAGAAGTAGAGAATAGAAGGGTGGTTACCAGGGGCTAAGGGTTGGGGAGATTGAAGAGATACTGGTCAAAAAATACAAAATTTTAATGAGGAGAAATAAGTCCAAAGGATCTATTGCATGATAGCTAGTAACAATGCACTCTACACTTGGAAAATTGCTAGGAAAGTAAACCTTAATTATTCTCACTAAAAATAAATGTGTGAAATAATACATGTTTATTAGCTTGATTGAGCCATTCCACAATACATACATATTTCAAAACGTGTAGTACATTATAAATGTATATAATTGTTATCTGTCAACTTAAAAATAAGACAACTGGGGCTGCATGCGGTGGCTCATGCCTGTAATCTCAGCATTTTGGGAGGCTGAGGCAGGTGGATCCTTGAGTGCAGGAGTCCTAGAACAGCCTGGGCAACGTGGCAAACCCCATCTACATAAAAAATAGAAAAATTAGCAAGTCATGGTGGCATGCACCCATAGTCCTAGCTACTCAGGAAACTGATTTGGGAGGAGTGCTTGAGCCCAGGAGGTTGAGGCTACAGTGAGCCAAGATCTCACCACTGCACTCCTGCCTGGGTGACAGAGTGAGACTCTGTCTCAAAAAGAAAAATAAAAGTTAAAAAAAGACAGGGGCCGGGCGCAGTGGCTCATGCCTATATTCCCAGCACTTTGGAAGGTCAAGGGGGGCGTATCACCTGAGGTCAGGAGTTTGAGACCAGCCTGACCAACATAGAGAAACCCTGTCTCTACTAAAAATACAAAACTAGCTGGGTGTGTTGGTGCATGCCTGTAATCTTAGCTACTCAGGACACTAAGGCAGGAGAATTGCTTGAATCCGGGAGGCGGAGGTTCCCGTGAGCCAAGATCGCACCACTGCAATCCAGCCTGGGCAACAAGAGCGAAACTCTATCTCAAAAAAAAAACCGGAACGCATGAAAACTTTTGAGGGATACAAAATGTCCTTTTGTCAGAGCTGTCTTATTAGCTGTCTTATCTTCACTTCTATTCATGCTGAGTTATATTTCCCAACATTGGAGATAGTCCCATACTCTTGTCCTTGCCTAGAAGAACAGTGTTGTTGGCTGGGCACAGTGGTTCATGCCTATAATCCCAGCACTTTGGGAGGCAGAGGCGGGCGGGTCACCTGAGGTCGGGAGTTTGAGACCAGCCTGACCAACATGGAGAAACCCTGACTCTACTAAAAATACAAAATTAGCCGGGTGTGGTGGTGCATGCCTGTAATCCCAGCTACTCGGGAGGCCGAGGCAGGAGAATCGCTTGAACCTAGGAGGCGGAGTTTGCAGTGAGCCAAGATCACGCCATTGCCCTCCAGCCTGGGCAACAAGAGTGAAAATCCATCTCAAAATAATAATAATAATAATAAATCAGTGTTGTTGTAATTGTTTGGTTTTTAGGTTTGGCACTCTGCTGCTTCCTTATCAACAGTAAAGCAAGAAAACCCATGCAAGCCCAAGATGCAACGGGTCAAGGGCTGGTTCTTTCTCCCTGTGATTTTGGTAGTCTCTGTTTTCTTTGCTCTCTCCCCTTTAATACATACAGTATTTTCTCTTCAGTGTTTATGTATAGACTTTGGATTCAACAATGTCTTCTGTCTTAGAAAAGCTCCTGAGGCATGGAAATGCAATGGGAGTGAAATACAGGCAAGACAAATTTGTACCTTGATAAATTATAACTGTGATTAATTTTCTTAATTATTTCCCTCTCCAAGAAACACATTTTCAACACATGGTAAAGCTTTAGGGGAACAAACAAGCCAAAATTCAAAGTCCAGATCTGTAACAGAATAGCCATGTGAATTTGGGTATGTTACTCAAAGCTCAGTTGCCTCTACTGCAAAATAAGTATAATAATACCCCATCAGTTTGGCATGCAAATTATGTCAAAGGTTCTAAATGCTTCAGTGGCCCATAATTCCCAGTAAGTTGTATTTATGTTGTCTAGGATGTATTTAACTGGTGGAATTATATACTCCAGATAAATAACACAATTTATATCTACAACATTCAGAGAAGTTTGGAAGGAAACTTTACACCAATTTCAAATAATCCTCAACCTATGAAACTCTAAAGTGAGATTACCCCTCAGATTTATACCCACCAATTCTAATAGTTTAAAGAAAAAAGAAAAAAAGAAAAGAAAGTTTCCAGTACGGATTTCATAACTAAATTAATTTCCTGAGCTGTTTCTGCAAAACATAGAGAAAATTCCACTCCATCATACAAGATTTTGACATTATTTCTCATTTTCATATCATGATAAACAGAAGACATGATAGTATTTGTACAATACCCTGGATTAAATGGATGAGGCTGCTTGTAGTGGAAAGAAATGGACTTAGGGGCCCAGTCAGCCTCATTTCCCATCTGTCAATCTCTAGGAATGACAGAACCAATCTTTTGGCCTACCTGTAACCTATCCAGAAATACCAGTGGTTGGAAGTTGGTACTCTCTGAACTAGGGCACAGAAAACAGTATCATGAATGTATGGAATATGAAGCATGTTACTCTATTTGGAAATGGAGTTTAAATTAGAATAAATAGTAAATCAATTAATCAATATATCTACTGATTTAGCCAATCATTCACTGCCTCCTAAACTTCTCACCCATTATATGAAAAGAAATAAGAACTTGTTTCTGCTCTATGGGCTTACAGTCTAGAATAGCCCTCTCCAATAGAAATATAATTCAAGCTTTAGATGAAAGTCATATATGTAATTTATAAACGTAATGTAAAAAGTTATGTAAAAATAATGTAGTCATATAAAAAGAAACAGATGAAATCAATTCTAACAATATATTTAAATTAACCTATTATACCCCAAATATTTAAGTAACCCAATATCACACAATGAATGAGAAAATAACCCAGCATATTAGCCTCTCAACACATAATTAATATGAGTCACTGAGCTACTTTGCATTCTAGTTTTGTGCTAAGTCTTTGAAATTTGGTATTCACAGCTCAGTTTGGACTAGCTGTAGTTTGGATGCTCAATGGCCTCTTATGGGTAATAGCTACACAATTGAAGAGTTCAAGTCTGGAAAGATAAAGTTAGGCATGTAAACAAATAAAGGCAATAGAAAGGCAGACAGAGCTGAGTGAGAAAATGAAGGAGACAAGAGTCAAATCCACGTTTCCAAAGTAATCAGGAGCAAAACAGAGTTTTACCTCCTACAATGCTCAGGAGCAGGCCCACTTTCCTTATTCATTAGTGTAAGAAGACATTGTGTTAAAGCCTTCTTTTAACAGTTCTAGAAATTATGAAAAAAAATCACTGTAAACATGATAAACTGTTACCCACAAAGCTGGTCTCCCCAAGGATGGGGTCTCTCTGTTTGGTGTCAGAAAGCCAATATACAAAACTGAAAGTGAGTGTCAAGCAGTGCAGGCTTTACTCAATCACCATGGAATTGAGAAACAGGAGCATGACTCACACATCAACTCTTGGACTAATGAGGAGTGAGGGGGTTAAAATATAGGGTTTTCTGATGAAGGTGTTGGACATTAAAAGTGAGAGGAAGAATGTCTATGTCTTTTTCCAGAAATGGGTGATGATATTGTTTAGCTGTGTCCCCACCCAAATCTCATCTTAAATTGTAGCTCCCATAATTCCCACGTGTTGTGGGAGGGACCCAGTGGGAGATAATTGAATCATGGGAGCAGTTTTCCCCATACTGTTCTCATGGTAGTGATTAAGTCTGTAATGGTATTATAAAGTGAAAGCCCTTTTGTTTGGCTCTTTGACTCTATCTTGCTGCTGTCATGTAAGAAGTGCCTTTCGCCCTCCACCATGATTGTGAAGCCTTCTCAGCCACGTGGAATTGTGAGTTCATTAAACCTCTTTTACTTTATAAATCACCCAGTCTCTGGTATGTCTTTATCAGCAGCATGAAAATGGACTAATACAGGTGGTGAACTTCCTGGAACCAGATGCTGCCTTCCTTTTTGTCCTTTTCTGGCTTATTCTGGTTGTTGTCATGGCACATATCAACTGTCATGGCACAGTTGGAAGTGTCATTTAGCATGGAAATGAGATTGTAGTGAAGCCTAAAGTCTTTTGACGTCGTTTGGTCCGCTATCTTGGTTTTAACCAGTTTCAACTGGTCTGGTTACAAAGCAAACTTTTGATCACAGGCATCCTTTTTCTTCAAGATAAGTGGAGTTAGAGCAGGGTAGAAATTCAGCTAGTCTGGGTTGCAAAGAAAACTTTTGATCACAGTCATCCTTTTTCTTCAAGATAAGTGGAGTTAGGGCAGGGTAGAAATTCAGCTATGCCATATAGGCATTACACCAGATCACAGTAACATCTTATGTTTATTTGGCCATTTATAGATTGCACTGCACATGTTTTAAAATTCCACGGAATTAAAGATATAGTTTTTCATCAAGATGACTTCTGATCCCATCATATTCCTTTCAGTTGATGGGGCTGTGGCCGCTGCCCAGTGTGTGTTTGTCATCCAACTGTATAAAATCAGGCAACAAAAGGATGGGCCTCAGTGAGCTGAAAAGTCAGTGAGGGAGGTGAGGAGAAAGACAGACAGAAATAGAGAGAGGTCTAACTTGACAAGACCTTCTATTTTAATAAACATAATCAAGGTGGCTTAAAAACGTTTAAACTTTAAATTCCACAGTCATTTCACTTTCAGATGATTTGTAGCTGTTGCCACAAAATCTGGGAAAAACTGACTTAGTTATGGTCTTTGTGAACGGACAGCTTCTAGAACCAGATGAGGCAGCAGAATGAAGTGTAATTGAGTAAGTGGCTCAAAGGAAGGGGAGAAATGTAATTCAATAAGTAAAAGTACTAAAGATATATGCAAAACTCATGGGCTTCTTATGCCTGGCATTGTAGGATAATACTGTTCCTCATTTTAAAATTGGACTCTTTAGTAGGATTACTCAATATCAGCAGCAAAGAAGTTGGCTCTGGAACTGTAATTTAAGGTGTAAATTAAGGTGACCTCAACTAGGATGAAATAACCTTTAAAGAAGCTGAGATATAAAATATGAGCTGTTTTCAGGAAATGGAAGACGATTGGGAGTTGTTGAAAATGAACCAACAAAAGTGAAAAGGGGAAATAAAGAAACAGATTACAGGACAAAAGCCTGAGCACCTAATTTAAAACAAAAATGGTTTCCTACGGTTTATGATGAGTGATAAACAGAGTCCACTGTGTGGCCATAAAAATATATCTTTAGCTCAGAAAATATGAGCCTCACTGTCAGCTTAATGTAGTGATTTAAGCTCACAGCCTTTCTCCTTGAAAGAGTTACAAGGCTAAAGTTACCAATCATTCTAAATGATGTGCCTTTGGAAATTATGAACTATGGCCAAGAGGCATTAGTTTTTAGTGCAACTTAATCATGAATTTACCTATTTCAAGTTATTGTTTAGTTACATATTTCTTAGCGCAGCTGGAGTGGTAGAGTATTAATAGCTATAAAACTCCATTAAACTGGCATTAAACTTCTGAGAAAAACCCATAAAATTCTAAAGAAAGCCCAACACTGGAGTTCTGCCTCCTCTGGCTCCAAGTCAACTTTATTATAATAAAGTCATTCAAAAGACTCAACAAGGAGCCAAGAAGGTCTATTGAGAAACCTCATGGTGTTATAGCAGGAAACCTCTGATTCACCTAGAAGACTAATGCACATACAAACCATAGGAAATTCTGAGATAAAACTTTCTAAGAAACATTAAAATAGCAAATGGGGATGTTGATTCCATCAGCATATGAAGCCAAGGCAAAAAACAAAAAGAAAGACAAGAAGAAAGAAAAAAACAATGGTAAAATGGCCTTTCACAATTCTTTCATAGAAAGTCTGCTCCCTGCATTTGGGCAGCAGAGACTCCAATCCCAAGGTCGTCATTTTATAAACATGCTCAGGAAAGAGCAGAATCACAAATCACTGATTGTCAAGCAGAGTTAAACAAAGTGCAGGAGCCGCACTATTTTAAATGAGGGAAACAATTGAGAGACCATCAGACTGGACGTTTAGAGTAAATAAAAATCCATTTCTGTCTCCTGGAATTTTCCAATAGGAAGATGGAGGGAGGAAGGGGAGGACAACATTTCAGAGTGAGTATTAATATTAGGTGCTTTATAGCATTGCTACTCAAGCCGTAGCCGATGGGCCATCATTTACCTTCTCTGGGAGCTTGTCTGAAATGCAGAGTCTCAGGCTCTTTCTTTTAGACCACAGTCCTTTTTACAAGATTCCAGATGATTTTTAAGCACAAGAAAATTTGAAAAGTAAAGCTTTACATCACTTTCGTGATTTTAGACATACAACAGTTTTACCAGTTGTTACCCTCACTTCAGAGAGAGGAAAATAGAAGCTCTGTAGACTGTTCAAAGTTGCCCTGCCAGCCAGCTGTAGAAATGCAATTCAGACTTAAATCATTCAAATTCCTCTAAAGTCAAACATAAAAACATCAGGAAATTCAAATGAATAACAAACTATTCCTGAGGTTGTGTTTCATTTGTTCTAATTTGCTTTCCTTGTTTGCATGGAGTATGTAACAGTTGTGTAAGAAAGGGTTGCTGGACTAATAATTTATTTGTGGAGTGCCTGCTCTGTATGAGACATCGTGTGTGAAAACAAGTAGTACGAGACAAAATCTCATACTGTCCTGGAACATTTGTCTGGGAAGACATGATACACACTTTTACAAAAAAATTTCAAGAGTGGACAGTTCTTTGTGTTGAGTACAGCAGACAAGAAGTGCTACCCAGCGGCATCGGAGTGTCCATTGCAATTCACATCAGAATAGCCCAGAGAGCAAGCAAGTGATGTAAGTATTCAACAAATATTAGCAATTGATATAATTGTCATTGTTACTTTCCCAGAGGTGGGAACACCATATTTATTCTGGAGACAATGGGAGGGGTGGTCTTGCTGGTGGACAGGGTGAATGTGAGGAGAGAAGTTTTGAATAAACTTTAAAGGCTTAGTTGTGAAAAGTCAGGCAGTTCAATGAGTTGAGACAGTATTCTGTAGGCAATGGTGAGAGGGTGACTACCATAATGAAAGAGGAGCCTTCATAATCATCTTAATATGTTAGTCATTACTGGAAAATCGGATCATTCCTAAGATTTTCGGCAGTCTTATGAAAAATAGCTCTTATGAAAAAAATTGTCACTGATACTGCTCCAGACAAAATTCTGATAGGGTAAAAGTAGGCATTGAACCTACTCTAGAAGAAATGAAATCTCTCTCCCTGGTTTCTAATGGGTGTTCACATAACTTTCAGTAAGATGTTTCTCAGTGAAACCCCGTCTCTACTGAAAATGCAAAAAATTTCTGAGAGTTAAGCAAATGCAAGTCACTTTTGTAGCTTGTCAGAATAATAGCTACTTAACCAATTACTGCTTTTACCCTGACCATGATCTGTCTTGCTGAACATTCTAAAACATATAAAACCTTGAGGTGACGGCAGCAGAATTATTTGATAATGGGTCTTGTATAGAATCAAAATATTCTGGAGTGGTAGATTAAAAAAGGATATGGATACCATGTTTTTCTCTTCTCTGTGAGGTAAAGTCGAGTTTCTCTTACCTTGAGTCTGAGATGACCTGAGTGGTTTGTCCATAAATGGACCCAGTAGCAACTGATACTCTGGTAAGAACTGTTGCAGCTTCCAATATGGCCTTTTGGAACTCTCTGAGAGCCCTGAGATGTCAAGTAAGAAGTTTATCTGATACTGCTTGTTGGGGAAGCCAAATGGAGGTACTCTGACTGACAGTCCCAGCTGAGTCAACCAGACAAGCCTTCTAATCATTCCCTGCATCCAAGGTACCAGACATGTAAGTGAAGGTATATTGGACCCTACAGTTCACCGATGGCTAAATATTTTTAAGTCTCCTTTGCTGTTGTCACTCAATTTCAATTTTTGATTTACAAAATTATGAAATACATGTCTTTTGTTTTAAACCAGATAGTTGTGGGTGGGGGTTGTTTTGTACAAAGCAGTAGATAACTGCAACGACTGGTACATCCAAATCTATTCATTAGGAAACTTTTACTCCAGATCTAGTTTTGTCATTATGGTCATAGTGAAAATCAAATGAATTCAATAAGTAATAGATCTACTTTGCAAGCTTGACAAATTATTACTTGACAAATAAATTTGTCAAGAAATTTCAGAAATGTATGAATTGATTGTGCAATAAACAACTAGTCAAGAATCCTAACCTTTGGTCCTTGCCAAATTTGCATTTATAGTAGGAGATTATTGCCTTTTCTACCCAAAAATGGAGCAAAGCAAGATTCACAGCAAGAAGCTACTAGTCTACGCAGATGATTTAAAGTCTTCTAATACTCCCTATGTGCAAAGAGCACCTTGAGTGTTCCAAAGCAATTACGACAAAGATAACTGCAGATGAAATGAAGCAGAGTGTTGGACTTATCTTCATGTACCATTTTCTACGTAGTAAAATGTTTCCCATTTATCTCTGTTCCTTTGACATTAGATTGATCAGTTAACTAGCTTTAGAAGCAAAAGATCAACCAGCTGACAAATTGTTCCCCTTGACTTCAAAGCACATGCAGGACTAAATTTTAGGACTAATGATTTTAAATCACCTTTCTTGTTACAACAAAATGCATGATGCAACTTAATCAAATCTCTAAGCAATTTGTAAAACAAGGTTTGTTTGTGTATGTCAGAAGCATTAGGGTAATGAATGGATGTGGAGTGAATGGGGGTAGTAGTGTCTTCTATGTGTACCATGTGTAGAATTCTATTGAATTAAATAGATGTCTTTGTGAATGAAGCAACCACGTAAATGGACCTAGCTATAAATTAAGCAGACCTCATTAGCCTGCCTTTCTAGGGGAAATGAGTTCCTCTTTGTGGATAAGAGTGAAATAGGTTCTTAAGATTTAATGTAATAAGAAGAAATTGGAACTTTTTACCTGGTGAAAGCAAAGCACCCAATGATTTAAATGTGATTCATCCACCAATTTTGGCTAATGTTCAGATAATTGAATATTAATAATAACAATATTATTATTTGTTTGTAGTGAAATATTAGTAATGTTATGGTGTTTGTAATTATTATTGTTAATACTGGCAATTATACCTTCTATTTAAGTTAGTTTTCTTAAAATAATAGGAAATACAGACAACTCTGAGAATCTAATAAAAGTTAGGAACTTTTCCCTGAAGAAAAGAATGCTCATATGCAGAGAAACACTCACAATATCAAAGGGGTTATGCATGCCTTATGTTCATGTAAGGACCACCACAGCCCATTCCAGGGGTGGTTTGGTTTCCAAATAAAGAATCTTAAGATAAGAGCATAAACTGAGCTAGGCCTATAATACAGCATCTATTTCACTGATCACTTCAACAATTCCCATGTTTGGTGTTACTATCCTCATTTTATTGTTGGGAAAACTGAACCTCCAGGATGAAGAAGTGAAGAATTTGAATTTCATATTTATCTGCTTTCAAAGCCCTTGGTATGTTCAATCATGTAAATTAATTTCTAACCCTTCCTGAAATGGATATTGAGGTAAGGGTAGGAATGGATAATGCACCCTCCTTTAATTCCCAGGTACTGGAGAACTGTCCTGTTTCAACCAGTCAATACGTGTGTGTGTGTGTGTGTGTGTGTGTGTGTATACATTTCCATCTCCATGCATGTGTCATCAGTAAATATTTGAGAGGACTGTAGTCTATCAACTACCTGTTCAAACTGGTTAAGTTGTTTCCTTTCCTATAGATCTTATTTTTCTCATGTATTAAAAACAAAGGTGTTAAATATTTCAAGCCCTGTGCAAAAGTAACACTGCAAGAGTTTACAAATATAGTTTGGGGCACAGGTGAGAAAGGAAGGAAGAAAGTAGAAAGAGGAGGAAAGAGTGGGCCAGGGGTTTGTAGAGGATGCAATGGGAAAAAAAGGCTTAACAAGGAAGAAAATGAGATTTATCCAAGGAGTATGCTGTGTTCTTTCTTTCCTTCAGAAATACACCTCTTGTCAGACATCCTTCGCACCATTGCAAGCATCCCTCCTTCATTGACAAAACGGCATTCACTCTGAAAAACAGAAATAGAATCAGTCTTTGAAAATGTTTTCTACCTTATGATACTAAGCCTAGTATCTGGACCACAGTAAGCATACTTTCTCCTATATTTTGCAATAGCAATACTAGACATATACATCTATATGTTGGTTAATTTCATAATGAATGAGCACTCGCTATCATGGACTTTGCTGAAGATATTATACAGTGTAGTTCCCCTTGGTGATTTACAGTTATTTGCTTTCTATAAGGTCTTTTCTAAAGCTAGTTTTAATTACAATAATCATAATAATTATATATATTTGTGGAAAAAATTAAACACTTCAGAATGGAAATGAATTAAACAATAAAAGTCACTCTATGAATCTTTTCACCAGTTTCATTCCCTAGAAGCATGACTATTAAGAGTATCTTATGTACATAAGCCAATCTATCTATGTGTCTATTTGATTGACCAATTTCTTCTTTATCATCATAGTCTACACGTCTGACTAAAAATGATGGGTTTTTATAAACAAATATATTAGTAAGTAAATATATATTCTCCAACATTTTAAGTTAAATACTTTAAAAAATTCCCATCCTTACACAAAAAGATCTGCTTCATTCTTTTTATTGGTTTCATAAAATTCCATTATATATAATGCCATCATTTATTTATTTGGCCAACAATTGATGGATACTTAAAACATTTTTTAGAATTTTGCTATTACAGCAAATGCTTCAACAAACATCTTTGTATGAATACCTTTGTACAGCTGGGTAAGTGAATGTATTGTGCACATTCAAAAAGTTGCTGGGTCAAAAATATATGTGTGTGGAATGTCGACAGATATTGTTAAATTGCCTTACAAAATGGTTGCATCAATTTTCACTGCATTTAACCATGTTGAGCATTGTCTGTTTCCCACTTGGTCAAAATGCAGCATTACCAACTATTTTTTTTTTTTACATATTCAGTGATATTAGTAAATTATGGCATCTTAACAATTTCTAGGGTTTCTTCACACACATTATTAATGCATTCCCCTTTCCCTCACCTCTTAATAGTTGTCAAAAATTTCTGCTTCTATTTTCAAATCACTGTTTTAGGACAATGCATTACTTCTGAGGCACCAGTTATATTTGCTGATTATAATTTACACAGGAAGAATTACCCTTTTGGATCTTACAATTTCCATATTACTCTCTCTCGTCTCCCATTTATTTATGCTGTTGCTTGCTAATATATTCATTTATATTCCATCCATTTCCAAGGCTGATTTGAAGTGGCATATGATAAAATAGTAGGCATAAAGAAAAATAGCATTGAAATGGAAGGAAAAAATATCCTCAAAAATTAATATTGTGACTTTAGCAGTAAATCTAGCTCTCGGCATCCTCGATATTAAGGCCAAAAGGAGCAGTCAGTTTTTGATTAATGCATAGCCTATAGAAAGAGAAACCATGTCAGTTAATATGGAGATAAGCATTTTTTTCCATTCCTCAATTATTTAATGAATGTTTCAGGTGGATACAGACAATAGAACATACAGTGTCCTCCAAAATTAATGGCCACAGAAAGAAAACAGAGATTTTCTTCATAGGACTGCTTTTAAAAAGAGAGAGAACTATAACCCGAAAACACCATTCACAAAAGTTATTGCTTATAAGACAGAAGCAGCTTAGCTATCACTGTTAGATATTAACTTGCATATACATCATTTTATTATATTTAATGTATTCCTTAAATGCATAGGCTCACTGCTATTGTTGTATTGACTTTTAGGTCTGAAGAGAAAAAATGTGAGATATGTTTAATTGTTTGAGCACAGGAATGTTGATGATAATTATGATAAAGATAATTGTGATTTACTCTCTTACAAATTTTAGCTGCCCTTTTTGTCACTTGCATCAGTATTAATTTTTTCCTCACAATGACACAAGAACTTCAGATAAAGCAAGTGCAAGAAATTTGGGAGCACAAATAACATTTCCCAGCATTTAATTCAGTTCAATCCCATCCACCAACTGAAAGACATCATGGTACCAATTCATCAAGCCCTTTGTGTGTATTATCTTTATGAGACAGATCTTATGTTCTCTAATCACATGGGTCTCAGTGTTCTCTGATGAATGCCCTGATCTGTTTTTCACTATATTTATTTTCTGATACTTTTCTATGTACTGGTTGAGAAAAATGTTGATATCAGAGTCAATAGTATCTGTAGGAAAAACTGGGGAGAAGCCTAGATAAATCAAACTCAATCATTTCACTAAATGGGATTTTTTTTTTTTTTTGAGACAAGATTTTACCCTCACCCAGACTGAAGTGCAGTGGCCCAATCATAGCTCACTGTAGCTTCCAGCTCCTGGTGTCAAGGAATCCTCCTGCCTCAGCCTCCCAAAGTGCTGAGATTACAGCCTTGTGCCAAGCCCAAACAGATATTTAAGCTCCACCAATTTCTACCCACTGCACTCATTGGACAGTGTCCAAACTCTGGTCCACCCCTTCCATTTATTTATTACCATCCTCAGTAGCATTTGAAGACCAATTATTCTGAACTACTTGCTATCTGAATACCCACAACATTCCTTGCCTTCTAGATTTTCCTCCTGCTCACTTTTGAAAGAATTCCCATTGAATGAATTATTGTTTTCCAAAAACATTCTATGCTTAAGCAATACTTTATTTTTCACATATGTTTACTGTTTTCCTCACCCTCCCAAGAAAGAAACTGTCTCTTTATTTTGAAAGAATAGGAGGCCTCCTAGCACAGGAACATGCTTCTGCCTGCCATAGCCCCCTGGATCTGCTGAGCTCAGATGCTTGGGGTGTGCTTCAGAAATGCCTCTGAGTTGCTACAGCAATTGCTGTCCTCACTTCCTGCCACAACAGTCTACACCTCCTCCTCCATCATTTTCTTTCCCAGGCTGATGAAGACATGTCTGAGCTCTGGTCTCATGACAATCATTCCCCTCCTTTATTTTTCAATAAATATATAGAGTTATTTCAAATCTTTTGGTATATGACATAGATTGGTTTTGTAGTTTTTAATAAAGTAAAATAGAAACTTCTAAATATAGCAGTGTCTGTGGGAAAAAAAGCCATGAGAAAAAATAAGGTAATTGATAGAACTATATTTGCTTGAAGGAATTAAATGAAAAGCATGGCATCATGATCAATCAGATAATGGTTTCTATCATACCTTGTAAAACTCTATAGACTTAATCATCTCTTCCAACAGATGAATATATATATATATATATATCTGAGCCTTAGTTTGTTTGTGTTGCTATAAAGGAATACTTGAGGCTGAATAATTTATAAAAAAAGAGACTTTATTTGGCTCATGGTTCTGCAGGCTGTACAAATTGCATAGTGCTAGTGTCTGCACCTGGGGAGGGCCGCAGGAAAGTTCTACTCATGGTGGAAGGAGAAGGGGAGCAGGCATCATATGGTGAAAGGAAGGAAGCAAGACAGAAAGCATAGGAGGTGCCAGGGTCTTTTCAACAACCTGTTATTAAAACTAAGAGTGACAACTGACTCACTCTTAGGAGAATGACACCAACCCATCCATGAGAAACCTACCCTCATCATCCAAACACCTCATACCAGTCCCCATCTCCAACATCAGGGATCAAATTTCCACATGAGGCTTAATGGGGTCAAACAAATCATATCCAAACCATAGCCATTTGTATCTATATCTATACCTATATTTATATATATCTATATCTAATTTATATCTTCCTATATAAATCTATCTAAGAATGTAAGAGTGTGCGTGCATGTGTGTGTGTGTGTGTATTTAGCATCATTTTCCTTAGATTAGTAAGCATTCAGTAAATATTACTTTTCTTTTGTTGTTATACAGTTTTTATTCATAATGATAAATTTAACTCTGCAATCTGTTAGAGGTGGAGCAGACTAAGGAAAATGTGGAACCAAAAGAACTTCAGCAAGAACACAAAGATTATAGGATATTGTGAGCAAATGGAGTGGAGGAATGTTCTCTTGGCTATAGAAAAATTAGTCTGGTAGTTAAAACAAAACATAAGTGAAATTTACTGGAGTTGTCCACAGTTGTCAATCATGGTCTTCTTTCTGGTTTTGCCATTCCAGAATGCAAAGTGCGCCATGGCTTCCAAGATATTCAAGCCCTCTTTTGTCTTGCCAAAGACTGCACTCTTGCCATCCAACCACACAGTCTTGGCAGCGCAGATGAAAAACTGGAAAACATTTGGGTAGTGTCCAGTATTTGCCATGGACAAGGTGCCAGGTCTTGTATGCTTCAGGATGGAGTTCTCATCATCAAACTTCTCCCAGTAGTTGGACTTGTGCCAGTGTCATCATGACATGTGAAGTCACCTCTCTGGCACATAAACACTGGAATAATTCTGTGAAAACAGGAACCCTTATAGCCAAATCCTTTCTCTCCAGTGCTTAGAAAATGAACATTTTCTGTTGTCTTTGGAACTTTGCAAACAGCTGGAAGGAGACATGGCCCAAGTGCTCATCATTGACTACAATGTCAAAGAACAAGGTGGAGTTGACCATCACTGGCAGTGGTGACATCAGTGGAAGTGGCATCTGCAAAGTGCCAACAAATATTTTAAACAAACAAACCAATAAATTAATATTTATTAAACCAATAAAGAATAAAAACTTTCCAGCCACTTATCAGGCATTTGTTCATAATGGCTTGGTGTCATTCATAGTGAGAGATTTTGCTGACGCAATGATAGCTATGAACAATCCCTGCTTCCAGAAGCCTGTGGTGCAGCAGGAGAGGTTTGTACCCACATTCATGGTATAGTGATGGAAAGTGTTGGTGCCAGAACAGAGATACACTGAGGCCTGTCTGAAGGGACCCAGAATGGAGCATCTTCAACTTCATGAGTGTTCAAGAAGGCCTTCATAAAGGAAATGACAAATGTATGCAGGTATCTGAAAGTTGAACACACACTGAGGCTTACACTGGACAGAAGACAGAAGGGTAGTGTCGTCCCTGACCCTGAGGCCTTAAATCCCTATTGGGAAGTGAACACACTGACAGATTTTCACATACAAAAAAGAAATAAACAAACCCACTTAAAACTATGAGTGGTTGATTTATGTGACGACTCCTACGGATGATTGCATACACACAGGACTCACAGAAGGATAATCTGAAATAGAAATATATTAGACATAAGGATTAATTGCATGATATTTACTAGTAAGAAGCTAAAACACTAATTTAAATTTAAACTGTTAACTCTGAAAAATAATGGAGGGGAGAGCCAATTGGAGCGAAGGCAATGAGCAAAAAAATCCAAGAGCCTCGGGATTAGATAAAATTTAAAAAAAGTCTGACCTTAGAATGACATACTTTTATAATCTTGTCACTTCTCCAGACATCCTCTATTTGTTACAAAGCTATTCCAGTCCCCAGTCTTGTGGTGTCTGGATCCTTGGGGTCACTTCCTAGCTGGTCACTTGCTTACATTCTCGCCTGGCCTCACAATGTGTAAGCCTCATTGAGCGATCCTTCTAGAACATTAGCCAGATTATGTAACTCTCCTTTTCAGAAACTTCCAACCAGTTGCTCTCTGGCACATAATTAATTCTGATGTCCTCTTCCTGGCTTCTAAAATAGATGACCTGGCCCCTTACTAATGCACTGGTCTCATCTCCCACCTCTCTTCCTAGGTAGCTCTAGTTACACAGCCTGTGCTCATTTTGAAATGTCTGAACCATACTCCCCTTTCAGGACTGTTGCATTGCTCTTCTATATATCCATGTGTCCTGCACCCTCTCTTCATTTAGGCTTTGCTCAAAATATCCGTTTTTCAAAGACTGTTTCTCCAAATGCCCTTCTGAAATAGCATGCTCCTCAATGCTTTAGTTCCTTGCCTGCTTTACTTATCTTCATTCATTTTATTTCCTCTAACTAAAATGCAAGCTTCGTGAGAGTGAGAAATATTTCATAAATAACTATTCCCTGTGCTTAAAACAGTGCCTTAAACATGGTAGACACTCAATAGATACACATTGAAGAAATGAGCAAATACTTTTCAGAGCCCTATGTAATATGCATTATCAAAATAAAGTAAATCATAAAAATTCAAGAGAAGGGTATAATATTCAGTGCTTCTCAACAATTTAGACATGCAGCTCTTTTGCAGATTATTTCCCATTTATCCCTCTCTTCAGCAACTATTTACCTATCATGTCATTACCTGCCTACCATGGAACCTATCATGCTCTGAACACACTTTGGAAATTGCTGTTCTAACAGATACCAAGGGAAGGGAACTATATTTACTTTCGGGTCTGAAATAAGTCAGAGGTAAAAGGAGTAAAAGTGGTGTGCAGATCTATCTCAATGATAGTCCAAAATTGTGGGTGTGTGTGTGTGCATGCACTTGCGTGAAGAGGGGACTCTGGGCTCTGAGATCTACAGGAAAAAAACAAAAAAAAACCAAAAAACAGAAAAATATGGCTGAAGTCACTGAACAAACTCATCAGAAAAAAGATTAGATTATTATAGAAAACAATGCTTAAACTGCTAAAATGCAAATTGTGATAGTTAATTTTATATGTCAACTTGACGGGGCCATCGAATGCACAGATATTTCATTGAAAATTATTTCTGGTTCCAACACAGAGATGAGAAATGTTTGAGATGATCGATATGCTAATTTCTCTGATCTGGTCACTATATATTATGTGTACTGAAATATCACTATGTACCCCATGAATATACACAATTATTACTTGTCAATTTAAAAAATCAAAATAACCTACCAAATCAAGGATAAAATAAAGACATTTTCTAATAATAAATTATTCTTGGATGTGTCTGCAGATATTTTTAGGTGAGATTAACTTTGGGTTGGTAGACCAGGCAAAGCTGATTTTCCTCCTCAGGGTGAGTGGGCCTTAACCAGTATGTTGAAGGTCTAATAGAAAAGAAGGCTGAGTAAGAAAAACTTCTTCCTCTCTGCCTAATTGTCTTTGAGTTGGGACATCAGTGCTCCTCTGCCTTTGCATTTGGACTTGGACTAGAATTTTACCATTGGTTCTTCTGGGTCTCCAACTTGCTGACTCCAGATCTTAGGATTTCTCAGCCTCTGTAATGCATGAGCCAATTCCTTATAAGTAAATCCTCCACCCTCTCTCTCTATAGATGTATGTATGTATATACACACACATGCAGACACACATGAGGACTTTTTAAAAGGTTCATGGGAAGTGGAGTTAAAAGATAAAGATAAAAAATATAAACTTTATTTCTCAACCTAAGCTCCATCAATTTCAAGACACTTTTGTAAGCAATGACACCAACTGTGTAGTCCATCCCTAAAGAACTGAGAGTCCTAGGAATTTGATCACATTAATGTAGTCTTTTTTATATTATTAACTGAAGAAAAATAAGTGTCCTTTACAGATGATTTAAGATTAAGAACAAAAAGGTGTTAGAAGGAGAAAAATCAGGACTGTAAAATGAAGGCCTAGCAATTTTCCATTGACACTTTTGCAAAATTGCCATTGTTTCATGAGAGGACAAAGCCAGAGCTTTATTGTGGTGGAGCAGGACACTCTGGTTGAGAATTTTATGGTCATTTTCCTGCTAAACATTTGGCTAACTCTTTCAAAACACTCTCTTCATAAGCAGATGATATCATCCTTTGGCCCTCCAGAAAGTCAACAAGCAAAATGCCTTGAGCATCCTAAAAATTGTTGCCATGACCTTTGCTGTTGACCAAACCACTTCTGCCTCTTTGTAGCCATTGTTTTGATTGTGCTTTGTCTTTCCGATGAAACTGGTAAAGCCATGTTTCATCTGTTACAATTCTCCCAAGAAATCCTTTAAGATCTTGATCGAACTTACTAAAAATTTACATTGAAAGCTTTGCTTTTGTCTGCGGCTGATGTGGGTACAGTAGTTTGGGCACTCAAGTGGAAAGTTTGCTCAACTTTAATTTTTTCATCAGAATTATGTATGCTGAATCAATTGAGATGTCTATGGTGTTGGCTGCTGTTTTTGATGTTAATCATCAGTTCTTTTCAATTAGGGCATAAACAAGACTTTTTTTCTTGCAAATTGACGTGCATAGTCTGCCATTGCAGGCTTCATCATCAACATAATCTTATTCCTTTATAAAATGAGTTATTGATTTGTAAACTGAAATTGCTAATTTATTTGGGGCATTGTTCCCATAAACATTTTGTAAAGCATCAAGATTTCACCATACTTCCACCACTAAGTTTCGCCATGAATTTGATGTTTGTTCTTGCTTCAATATTAGCAGAATACATATCACTTTGATAGGGGCTCTTCTCAAACTGCTGTCCTATCCTTCTGAGTGCCTCAAAGTAGATCCTGTTCAGGTATGTTATAACAAACTAGTACGAGTTTATTTAGGTGCAAAAATACTGAAATTTATGCATAGTTTTTCATAATATACATTTTTCCATGAATTTTTGAAGTCCCCTCGTGTGTGTGTGTGTGTGCACGCACGCTTATGGATGTGTGTGAATCTCTCTCTCTCTCTCTCTCTTTCCTATTATTTCCATTTCTCTGGGAAACTCACACTAATAGAGAAATTAAGAAAAGGAGAAAATAGAGCAAAAGGCATCCTCACAATGGATTGAATCCACAACTCTAAGTGAGAACTTTAAATCTCTATCCAGTGAAAAGTTGAAAATCCCCATAAATACTCTGTAGCCCTGTAGCCCATCACTTCTCATTCCAGACAGAAGTGATTTCTGAGTGCCATGGTTCTTGCAATATTATCTAGATTCTGGTCAGAGGAGAAATGCTAATGAGATAGGAAAGTGTTCAGGGAATGGGCAAGAAGAAGAGGAAGAAGGGGAAGAGAATGAAGATGGAGAAGGTGAAGGGAGGGAGCAGGACAATCCAGCAAAGGCCAGGCAGTTTCCTGCTCATTCTTCTCCTGTCAGTTTGTTAGCTTAATTTTCCAAAACAAATGGTTATTCTCAAAATTTATTTTTTCCTCCTCAGGAGACCCAAATAAAACTTTAGGGTTGGGAAGAGGGAGATTGCCACTTAGTTGGCCTGTAAACACCTCTGATTCCATAGTGGTCCCTCTATCATATCTTAATCACCATGGTGTTAATAAGATAATTTGATGCTGAATTATAAATATGAATGACAAGAGGAAAGCAAGGCTTGGTGTTAGAGAAGTAGGTACATGGGGAAGGCACTTGGCCCAGAGGAGAGCAGGGCCAGATGGACCCGGATGGATTACGTGCCAGGCTCACCATGGTCCCACCGCTCTGTGGAGTGGGATACCCAGAGCAGGGACACCAAATTGCAACTGATCAGACTGTGAATCTGGATTTTTTCAAATCTTTGTGACCTTGCACATTTCTTGCATTCTTTGTGCCTTGTATTTTATGTAAGTTTTGAGATGAAGATAATGATGCCTACCATTTATATTGTGCCATGACTATTAAATAGCATACATGAGGTACCTAGGATGTGGATGGAGTATATTCCTATTCAATAAATGTTAATTCATCCTTTCTTTATTGAAAGAATATTTTCATTCACTTGTTCAATTCTTAATTTATTCAAAAATATTTACTGACCATCTGTAGGCACTGTTTAGAGCACTGATGATAAAATGATGAGAGAAAGAAGAAAAGCAAAATCCAACTGTGTTTACAACAACACTTATTATTATTATTGGAGTTGCATCTTCTGTTTCTGAAATTGTTGAGTTTCCTAAAGGCCTGGGATTAGGAGATGGTCATGTCATTTTAATGGTGAGAAATGGCTCCATACCTTCGCGTTGTTATTTCTTTTATCTAAAATACTTCCTTCATTCTTGTTTTTCCTGAATGTTATTCAGAGTTCCTCTCAAGACTGTTATATATACCAGTGCTTGACATTGATAGCATAGCATAGAACTAAACAGACATGGTCTTTGATCCCTGAGGTTTACAATCTATTTTTATATAGCCTAGCACCTAGTACCTAACACAGGACCTAGTAAATAATGTATATGCTTACTGAGACAGCAAATAAGTTAATGACTGTTCTAAGGAAACTGAGAATGTCCAGATAATTGCAGCAAACACCCTCATAATAACAGTGTGACATGCCAAGTCCATATAGTCTCAGGGAGGTGGGGTGAACATAGTGGTTCCCAGCCCTTCGAACATGGGCTTCACCTGGAGAGCTTTAAAAGTTACTGATTTAATTGTCAGGAGTTTTAAAGACTCTCCACATGATGCCAATGTGCAGTCAAGGTTAAGAATGGCTATAATAAAAAGGGTTATTGTGAAATTGTCCTACAGTTCTCTTTGAATTCTTCAGGCTTAACAGAGGGAGTGCTGCCCTCGTAGACTTTGGGTGATTGCTCTTCAGGCCATGTACTATTGACTTGAGATCATTTCATCAGAATAGAGTGATTATGAATGTTTTTATCCAAAATGGGATACTTAAAATATAAATCAAGTATACTATACATATTCACGAATGCACCTAAGTATACAATTCAATGCATGGAACCAAACAAACACATTAATGATATCAAAGTCCAGCGGCAGAAAGAATGTTAAGAACAACAAGACTCTGCTTCACACTCTGTTTCAGCTTGGTCTTCTTCAAGGGTGACCACTGTTCAAATTTTTAGTAGCATGTGTTAGTTTTACAGATTTTTATATTTTATAGAAATGTAATCATTGTTCGTGCTATTGTATCTGGCTACTCTCATTCAGTATTATGTTTGAGAGATGCATCTATATCATGTGCTTAATTGAAGATCATTCACACTTGTTGCTGTATAATATTTTATGTCATGAATGTATCCCAGTTAATTTATTTATTCATTCTACTGCTGGGCATCTGGATAGTTTCCAACATTGGACTATGATGACTAATGTTACTATGTGAAATTTAATGCATGCATTTTGATGAATATAAGTGAGTGTTTCTTTTGGGTGTATGCCTAAGTAGTAGTATTGATCATGGGCATTCTCATGTATATGTTGAAATTTGGAACAAAACTACCCCTAATATTTTCAAAGTTGTTGTATCAATTTGTTCTACCATTTGCAAGGCAAGAAGAGAATTTCACTTACCTCACCAATACTTGATATCACCAATCTTTAGCATTTAGCAACTGCAATGGATTTTTATTAATAGCTTATTGTAGTTTAAATTTTCATTTCCTCAAATATAAAGTTGAATTTTTCTTTTCATATGTCAGCTAGCCATTTGCAGAATGCCTTTTATGAAATGAATGTCCAGGTCTTTTGCCTAATAGGTTGTCTTGTCTTCTTCTTCTTGATTTGTTTGTTTCTTTTTATACTTTTAAAATAAGTTTTATGAGTTTGTGAATACTTGTGTATTTGGTGTACACAAATTCTTTGTTATATAAATGCATTAAAATACCTTATTTCCATTTTCTGGGGTGTCTTTTCAAAATTTTCATGGTGTCTTTTGAGAAACAGAAGTTCTTAGTTTTAATAAATTTCAACTTATCTTAATCTTTTGTAATTAGCATTTTTTAAAGAACTTGTTGCTTACTCCAAGATCAGAACACATTTGAGGGTAAAAAGTGGTGCTATAATACACCAGTACAAAAGGCATAAGCCAGAGTCTCCTCAGGATACCAAGACATCTGTTCATTCTAAACACATTCACCCCACTCTGAGCTACTTCAGACCAATGGGTCTAGACCCTGGTGTCAATTAAAAAAAAAAAAAAAAAAAAAAAAAAAAAAAAAAAAAAAAAAAAAAAAAAAAAAAAAAAAAAAAAAAAAAAAAAAAAAAAAAAAAAAAAAAAAAAAAAAAAAAAAAAAAAAAAAAAAAAAATTAAAAAAACCTAGGCATACTTCAGACATGGGCAAGACTCATGTCTAAAACACCAAAAGCAATGGCAACAAAAGCCAAAATCGACAAATGGGATCTCATTAAACTAAAGAGCTTCTGCACAGCAAAAGAAACTATCATCAGAATGAACAGGCAACCTACAGAATGGGAGAAAATTTTTGCAACCTACTCATCTGACAAAGGGCTAATATCCAGAATCTACAATGAACTCAAACAAATTTACAAGAAAAAAACAAACAACCCCATCAAAAAGTGGGCAGAGGACATGAACAAACACTTCTCAAAAGAAGACATTTATGCAGCCAGAAAACACATGAAGAAATGCTCATCATCACTGGCCATCAGAGAAATGCAAATCAAAACCACAGTGAGATACCATCTCACACCAGTTAGAATGGCCATCATTAAAAAATCAGGAAACAACAGGTGCTGGAGAGGATGTGGAGAAATAGGAACACTTTTACACTGTTGGTGGGACTGTAAACTAGTTCAACCATTGTGGAAGTCAGTGTGGCGATTCCTCAGGGATCTCGAACTAGAAATACCATTTGACCCAGCCATCCCATTACTGGGTATATACCCAAAGGACTATAAATCATGCTGCTATAAAGACACATGCACACGTATGTTTATTGCGGCACTATTCACAATAGCAAAGAGTTGGAACCAACCCAAATGTCCAACAACGATAGACTGGATTAAGAAAATGTGGCACATATACACCATGGAATACTATGCAGCCATAAAAAATGATGAGTTCGTGTCCTTTGTAGGGACATGGATGAAACTGGAAAACATCATTCTCAGTAAACTATCGCAAGGACAAAAAACCAAACACCGCATGTTCTCTCTCATAGGTGGGAATTGAACAATGAGAACTCATGGATACAGGAAGGGGAACATCACACTCCGGGGACTGTTGTGGGGTGGGGGGAGGGGGGAGGGACAGCATTAGGAGATACACCTAATGCTAAATGACGAGTTAATGGGTGCAGGAAATCAACATGGCACATGGATACATATGTAACAAACCATAACTTAAGAAGCTTTTAGAAACTATTGCTGCCAGGATCACCATCTCAGATGAGTGAAGCATAATCTCCAAGGTTATGGCAAAGTGTGGTTAATTTTTATTTTTATTTGAGAGCTACTCAGGCAACTTTGTGATTTAGTAAGAGTAGACAACAACCACTCCAAACTACTTCTTCTCAAACTATAATGAGCATATGAATCCACTGAAGCCTTACTTCAAGATTCTGATTCAGTTTGTGGGGCAAAATGAGACAGTGCATTTCTAATAAGCTTCCAGATGATGCTGATGCTGCTGGTACACAGACCATCAATTGGGAAGAAAGGCAGTAGCACAGGTTTTCCTACTGTGCACTATTGACATTTTGGATCAGATAATTTTGTTGTGCGGGCATGTCCTATGCATTTAAGTATTTTTACCAGCCTCCCTGGCACTAACTACTAGATGCCAAAGAATCCACCAACATGTGAGAGTCAGAAATATTTCCAGACATACTCTAAAGTCCCTTGGGTGGAAAATTGATCTTAGTTGAGAACCGTTTGTCTAAATCTCATAGACACATTTCCAAATTACTGAGAAACACAGGAACACCATGGTGCATCCCGGGTCACATTACCAAATAGTTGAGTAGAACAAATGTTATACAAATATTGTATGCTATTTCACTGTTATGAATATATCACAATCTAGCCTGAAAAAGCCAAATTGGATATGCCACATCTGGATTGGTTGAGCTGCTTAGATATTTATTTCCTCTAACTAAGATGACAAAATATGGCACCTGATTGGTGGGTACTTCTCTATTTTGGCTCCAGATACAGTAGGTACCCCTGAGAAGTATGGTAGAAGAAGAGAGGCTAGGTGAAAATAACCATTCCTTTCCAATGGCTTCAAACAAGCAGATCTACCTCCCTCCCCCAAATCTCTGAATGTCTATTCCAAAAATTTTAAAAAAAATGTATCACTTTAAGTTGTCAGCATATGAGATCCCAGAAAGCATTTTTTAGTATATTTACTTCAAGGCCCTGTATACTGAAAACAACACCACCAACAACAAAACTTACTTATATACACATGAAAGCGCTGCTCTACTTTGAGAGCTGGAGAAGATTTACAGGTGCACTATTTTTTCCTACTATTGAAATTGTGTACCATGTGATTCGTATCATGACTATTTCCACAGCCACTCTTCCTTCTCTACTTCCCTGTGATGTCATGGTTGGCTACTAGTTCATTCTGTCTTCATTGGGAAATGAGATGCAGTGGTGCACAGAGAAATAATAACCGACTTTCCTTGCCTCCCTGTACTTTAATTTTCCAGGGATCAAAATTCAAGGAAGTTACAATGAGGTAGCACAATGAGCATCTTAATGGCCACAATCATTATTATTAGATATCCACTATCCTTTTTTTGTTTTTAGGAGTGCTTCTTGCTACATTTATTTTACTTTTTTAAGGAAAGAAATAGTGTGCTAGATGCAATAGAAATAATCAGAATTCTGAATGCCAAATGGGATTCAAAATACCTATGAATAATCTCCGCTTTATGCGCTCTTAGCTTTGGCTTAGATCTTAGATCTTAGATCTTAGTCATAAAATAATACAAGAAAATTGAGTAAAGAAATTGTTCAAAATGTAAAGCCTATATCTTTTGCATTTGCAAGCCTTCAATTGCCCTTACCTTGGTAGTTTCCAAAGATACAATCATTTTGAATGATAAAGAGAAGGTCTAAAGAAAAGTCTTTGCAATGAAAACAACTCTAAAGTTTCAAAACCAAATATACCAAGAGCATGGATTGCTTCAAGTTTTATCTATGCATTACTCAATCCAATTCAATCAGTATTGTTGAGCACCTATTATATGCCATTTTACATGCTGAAGAGGAAAAAAACAATAAAATATACTCAGTTCATCCTCCAAGAACTTCACCTTTTAATATTGAAAATAAAACAAGCACCTAAATGACCATTATTATTATAGTCACCATCATCACTATTATTTTTATTATCACCAAAATATATATTAAATATTTTATTTTATATATTTATTAATCTACATTTCATATATGTATTAATATATTCTGCAGTCATCCAATATAGTCACATATATTTCATATATTTATTAATATATTAAATATAAACATAAGTAATATAGTTATATGTTATATAATTATAAAATATTAAATATAATATATATTAAAATATGTCATGTCATAGGAAATGAACAGATACAGGGCTTCAGGTTTTATTAAAAAAATAAATAAATACATCCCAGCACTTTGGGAGACTGAGGTGGGCAGATCATCTGAGGTCAGGAGATCCAGACCAGCCTGGCTAACATGATGAAACCCCATCTCTGCTAAAAATACCAAATTAGCCAGGCGTGGTGGTGGGCACCTGTAATCCCAGCTACTCAGGAGGCTGAGACAGGAGAATCGTTTGAACCTGGGAGGCAGAGGTTGCAGTGAGTCCGGATTGCACCACAGCACTCCAGTCTGGGCAACAGAACGAGACTCTATTTCACTAAATAAATAAATAAACAAACAATAATTTAAAATAATACAAAATTTAGGGAAAACCTTTAGAAGTAGATGCGATTTTTGACTGATGTTTATGTATTGCATAACTGCACAAATGAAGGGAGGAAAGACGTTGGGGCACTTCAGAAATTGTAAACAATAAAACCATGGTAGCTTTTTTGTGGAGTTAACAATGCCTCGGTCAGGTAGGCAAGAAAATTAGATGTGGCTGCAGGTGAGGGAAGGACAAAAAGAGACTAAGATGGCTTTGGGCACAGTCACTTTGGGCCTTAAACATCAGGGTACATGGAGATTTTTACATGGTAGTCCCCCTGAGTGACGCACAATCTGAAGTGTACAGATGCTTTGGAATGTGTGTGCAAAGTGTCTAATTTGAAAGCCAATCTGTCAGTTATTGTGGCAGAGTCTCACCAGAGCTGCCTCTAATAAGCTCTTGTCAGAAAGCCTCTTTTGCCACTTGCCTGAAACGCAGTGAATTGGACTCTTACATTTGACAGGAGAAGATTCTGGAGCACGAAGGGACATCAAGTAGGAGATAGTAGAAGCTGGGCAGGAGCCTGGCTACACATCAGCATGTGCAGACCCTTCCGGGAACTTGGATGATGTAATCAGGAGAGCCTAATTGAATCAGGCATTACCCTTGGAGAAGGTCTTTGGTGTAGACCTGGATGGAAGGGGGAACTGTCATCATTTCTGTTCTCTGTCTCTCAATTTTGTTTTTCCTTTTCAAGCAAACGGTTGAAGCCAGCAGCTACTTTTAGTTCCCTGTCTGAGAGTGAGTGATAGAGTACATTAAGATGTTGGTGGGGCTGGAGGTAAACTTAAGTGGGAATCTTGGTATAGCTGGTCAGGGGCAGGAGATTGGAAGCAACATTACAGAGAACAACAAGATCTAGCCCAAATTTTCATGGCTGTAATTTCAAGCACTGCAGCTCATAGACTCTTACCTAAATAGCAGCGAGGGAGCATAAGGAGGAAGCTAAGGTCTAGGGCTGATTTCTTTCTGATTTGGATACATAGCTTCAAGAGGCAACATGACTTTAAGTCAATTTCATAGGCACTAAAGATCCCAGTTAATGCACCCAGGCAGTATTGAGTTTGGTGGGCATTTTAGGAGTTGATCTCATATTTATCAATCTAAAGAATTTGGAAGTTATTTTCCTCTATATATCCATCATATATACATACATATATATATATATATATTTTTTTTTTTTTTGAGACAGAGTCTTGCTCTGTTGCCCAGGCTGGAGTGCAATGGCACGATCTTGGCTCACTGCAACCTCCACATCCCAGGTTCAAGCCATTCTTCTGCCTCAGCCTCCTGAGTAGCTGAGATTAATTTTTGTAATTTTAGTAGAGATGGGGTTTTGCCATGTTGGCCAGGCTGGTCTCGAACTCCTGACCTCAGGTGATCCACTTTGGGAGACTCAGCCTCCTAAAGTGCTGGGATTACAAGTGTAAGCCACCATGCCTGGCCTTTTTATTTTTTAACACCAGCCTTAAACCTTAGTTCACATTAACTTTTGTCCCAAGAAAATATTCTTTTTTTCACAGTGAAGAATAATGATGACAGTTATTCTTTTGATCAGGTATTTACTAGGAACAAGATCCCACACATACACAATATAATATAATGATGTGTGTGTATTTGATATAATTTAATACTCAATGTAATCCCTCAATGTAGACAATATCCCAAATGTGTGAATGAGTAATGTGAGACACTCAGAGGTTACGATAATTGATTCAGTTCCTACAATTTTCAAGGAGCTGAAAATAAGCACTTGAATCCAGATCTGTTTTCCCACATATCCCATGATGCTTTTTTGCATTTGTTTGTTTTATGCTGTGCTGCCTGTTATGTGCGAGTGGGTTAATCAATACCATGGCTTATTGATGGATCAAGGTTCAGAGAGATGACTAGAAGGGATCCTATCAGTGAGCTCTGCTTTAGTGAAGAGAACTAAAAACAGTTTTTTGTAAATGGTTTTCACAACAGCTGTTAAAAGATCATCATTTCACATTTTTAAAATAGATCAACCCTGAATACAAGTGGGTTATGGAAAATGAACATTGGCAGAATGTGATCAATTTACTGTGGAGACACTAACTAGACTCAGCTAAACGCCTTCTAGGCATGAGCTCCAGAGGAGACTGCTGCATCCAGTAAGCCGGGAACTATGGAATAATATGATTCCTTTAATTAGAAACCTATATTGGTCTAGGAAAATGTACACAGGGAAAGAGAGGCAAAGACAAAGGAGAAATCAAACTTCAGAGACACAGATCTGGAGATCAATAACTGCAACGTGGTCCCTGAATTGCAATTAATTCTGTAAAGAGAAAACGGCCCTTGTGGGTAAGTGGGGCTGGGGTGAGCGCTCCTGCTTCCTAGAGAAGCACTTGAAGCTAAACTCGGGAATGGGTTGCCAGTCAAAATCTCAGGAAGAAATCAGATGTCAATCAGTGTCGCAGGAGTGAAGCCCCAGGAAAAGGCAATTCCATCAAGCTACTAGAGATGACTCGCGAAAGCTGGACCAGGCTAGTAGCGGAAAGCTGGACCAGGCTAGTCGCCAAAAGCAGGAGCAGTGACCTGGCAGCCAGGACTGTGGCTGTAGTAGAGAGAGTGATGTTTGTGAAAGGTGGTTGTTTGCAGTGGCTGCCTACCAGGAGCCTGGGGATCTGCCTTGAGGGCACACTTTCAAAAGCCTTCACACCACCCCCTTAATTTTGCTTTAAAGTAATTCCCCCGAAAGTGAACAATCTTAAACATTACATGCCCTTACCACCTCCCTCCACACATGCGTAACATGCATCTAAGACACACAAAAGTTTTCTTCTTAGAGATTATAGCCAAGGCAATCTTGAGATAGAGTGCCGAGCCATCATATGCAATACACGTTTGCATAATAAATGCATGAATGGCTGGAAATAGAAAGAAGCATGAGCTTGCTGCTGCTGCTGCTGCTGCTGCTGCTGCTGCGTGTGTGTGTGTGTGTGTGTGTGTGTTTCCCAAAGCACCTTAGTGAAGCAATGTCCTAAGACCTATCAAAACCAGAAGGGCCTGCAAAAGCCACCTTTAGTTGTGGGAATATTTGAAGTTTGGGATAAACAAGCTTACATTTCTTGAATAAATCTGGAAAAAAAGACAAATATTCAAAAAAATTCTCAAGTTTAAATTCATTTGCAGTTATAGAACCAGCCCCTAATTTGAAAACAAAATAATAATAATAACAATAACAATTAAACACTGATAAGAATAACAGCAGTTATTAAATTCTTATTTTACATACATACAAAGTACTGTATGATGCACTTAACAGACATTTTCTTGGTTCATACCACAGTCCTACAAGGTAGGTATTATCATAACCCCTTTCTACTGATGAAATTGAGGTGCAGTTAGATTAAGTGACTCACACAACGTCACTTAAATTAATACATGATGAAGCTAGATTTCCCTCCCATTCAGTCTAATGCCAGAGCCCAAATGAACTGGGGACAAAATAAGACAAATGTTAGGAACATTGTCCTCATATTTCTACCCTCTGCAAGGACAGGAGAGGCAGGAATTTTTTGGAAAAGTCCATTCTTCAGTGACTTCTTCTTTTTTATAACTTCTTATGTGTGGAATAGATCTATTCATGCTCACTAACCCCACTGAACCTGCGCCTGGAACATCTGGATGTGAGTAAGCTGTTGAATTGAGTAAGTGCTCATTACTTCAGGGTTTACCATGTCATTTGGGATAAGTATCCATCATTTCTTCTTGTTTTTCAGAGTGAGGTTCATCTGTAAAATCCAAAAAGGGATTTCTACAGAAAACCCACAGGAAATGGAATTTACCTCTCCCTAGCTACATACCTTGCAAGCTGTTGGGGATGAAAAAACAAAGATTGAGCCCTCCATTCATAGTCACAATGAACTTTTCAATCAAACAAAACCCTAGATATGTGCAATTCAATAGGAATTGCACAATTTATAATGGCTATATGAGTTCTGTAAAAGAAGACTACAAACTTTTCCTCTTTTCTAAGTCCTTGTGTTTTCAATATCTTCAACCATTAGGATAATGGATAAGAATAGGAACCGATGGAAATAAATTCTAAATTTAGGCTTAAGTGACCGCTTTGAAGCTCTCTTTAGAATTGAGGAGTTAATATCCCAGAAATATTTGAGTATGTGTTCAAATCAAAGTGTGTCCCCTGGATGAATTTTAGTTGCAGAAATTTGCTCTAATGCCTCCTTCTGTTGAACGGGGAAGGTGAGGAATACTTCCTAGAAGCAGCCTCAAAAGATTACTCTATTTTGATCCTGAAAATTTACAATGAATTGTTTTGCATTGTATCTTAACAAGAAAGAAAAATACCCCAAAGTTTATATTTCTTCCATATCCACCCGCAGCAGGGACTCATAAATGCCTGCTAATGAAATTAAGGAGAACTATGTATTCAGGCTCTATTAGCCCTAAGCACTGAAAAATAATTAAATTAAATACTTAATGAGAGAATTTTTTTAACTTTGTTCTAAAATGTTTAGGTTGTGGGAACATTTTTGACCTTACCGTATCTGCTTCATTTGGACTGAAACTTTTGCATTATATTTGTACAATGAATGTTTGATGATGATGAAAGCCAAATAGTCTTGAGTATTTCAACAACAGCAGGAACAGCAAAACACTCATGGAGCATGTTCCATTTTTTATTGTCAATGCCCTTGAACTATTATCCCGCAAAATCAGCAATGTGAACTGAGAAAACAATCTTTGTCTTTGTCTTATAGGCAGGAAAAAAATGACTGTTTCGGGACTTTTGAATCCAGGGTTTATTTTAGAACGATTAAAATATAACCTTATATAAGTTTTCTAGTTGCATTGAATTTTATTGACCTTTCTGTAACATTCAGATGAAAATGTTGAAGATTTTTCAAAAAAAAAAAAAAAAAAAGTCTTCTGCAACCAGATTTCAGCCTTTAATGCCAGTGGGACCGCTACTTTCCTCAATCACTGTTCCCTATTATTTCACTTGTAATGAGAGTGAGGTCATTACCCATCAACGGCCCAGAGTGTAAATCTGGTGAGCAAAAGTGTTTTGTTTGGCTTATTTCGTGTTTGAAAATTGAGATATTTTACTTAAAATAACTTCGTAAACACTCTAAAAAACTGAAAGATCTGGATGGCCGGGCGCGGTGGCTCACGCCTGTAATCCCCAAAGTGTAAAGCACTTTGGGAGGCCGAGGCGGGTGGATCACGAGGTCAGGAGATTGAGACCATCCTGGCTAATACAGTGAAACTCCATCTCCACTAAATATACAAAAAATTAGCCGGGGGCGGTGGCGGGCGCCTGTAGTCCCAGCTACTCGGGGGGCTGAGGCCTGAGGCAGGAGAATGGCGTGAACCCGGGGAGGCGGAGCTTGCAGTGAGCCGAGATCACGCAGCTGCACTCCAGCCTGGACGATTCTGTCCAAACAACAACAATAACAACAAAAACCTGAAAGATCTGGGACAGTGGGTTCCTGGAAGACAACAATTCGCTGGAACTGAGAAATAACTGAACTGAGAAGAGTAAGGTCTTCTGTTTTCCGCAGTCCCTACATCTCCCTATTATCTTATCTTTGGGCCATTTTGCTCATTTGCAATACATATTTGGGCCATTGTAGTCATTTGCATTTGGCCACTGTGTACTTTTCTACTTTTCTGTCTTTCTGTATGACACCCCTTTGGTCTTCCATTTTGTTTTTTGCTTTTATCCCCTCTCCAATAGATGCTTTTTCAGTCTTTTTGAAACATAATCTTATTTTTTTTTTGTATCTTTGTATAAGGGATATTTATACCCTTTGCATTGAATTGATTTTACCAACTGTCTTCATACATTCAGCAGGCATTCAGGGAGCACGGGGCGTGCGTCAGGCATTCTGCCAAGCATTGAGACTTCAGTGGTAGGTGAAACAAGTGCAATTGTCCCGCATGTATCTGGGATGTGTTCCCAGTATTATTGGATCACACCACTGTTACAGCACTCTGATTAGGCTTGCAGATGTGAGAACAAAATTGGTGGATTCTAAGTCACTGAGTCTCTCGATAACTGAAGTTTACTTTCAGGAGGAGGACAGAATTATAGTTCTCTTCCTCACTGGTGTTGGGTATGGCCATTGGACTTGTTTTGGGTACTAAAATGTGAGTGGTGCTGATGGGTGTCACTTTTGGGGCAAAACATTAAAAAGTAGTGAATCATTTACTGCACTCTCTATCTGGCCATAGTGACCAGCAAAACTGGTGGCCTCTCCAAAAACCTAGATCCTACAATAGGATGATGTAGAGTTGAGTCCCCCGATGACCCAGGATGTACATGAAGCTCTGAGTAAGAAACAAACCTTGTTATTTTGAGGTCTTGAGATTTAGCTTTCCATTGTGTATCCTAGCCTATCCAGACTGCTACAGTTAAGTGCTTCTTTCAACTGTAGACAAAAACAAAAAACTAGTAAGATTAAAACAAACAGTCATAATCCAAGAAATACATTTTATAATTTAGAATGATTAAACTTCTCATTTGCTGTGGTTACGTTAATTGAAAACAGGTTTAAATACTAAGATTGTAATTTCTTAAATTAACTATCATTCACAATGGTGTCTATTGATAAATTGAGTCCTTCGACCTTTATTTAAATAGAAACATTTTCCTTTTTATAAAATCATTCATCTATGTACTTAAATTTGAGAAATACTCTCATTGGTGCAAAGGTCTTTTATACCAACATTTAATTTTATTTTTCAGATAAATTTTAATGAAATATAAAGTATATGCAGAAAATGTCATAACTCATAAAAGCCAATAAATGTTTATAAAATGAGACCAGCTTAGTTATTACCATCAATAATAATCATACAAAATTGCCAGCATTCTCTCTCCTTAAAACTTCCCTTTTACCAGCTCTTCCAATCAACACCCTTCCTGCTCACTTTTACCCAGACTTCTAGCACCATAGATTAGTTCTGCTAATTTTTAAGCTTTATATAAATAGCATCACACTGTATGTATTCTTTTGTATTGAATTGATTTTGCTTAATTTTATCTTCGTAAGATTCATTCATCTTGCATTGTGTAGCTAGTGTTCCTTCATTCTCAATATTGTATTGTAGTCCATTGTGTGAGAGTGCCATAATTTATTTATTCCACTACTGATGGGCATTTAGACTGTTTTCAGCTTTTTACTACTAAAAAAACATGTTTCTGGCTGGATATAGTGGTTCATGCCTGTAATCCCAGCACATTAGGAGTCTGAGGTGGAAGGATGGTTTGAGGCCAGAAGTTCCAGGAGAGTCTGGGCAACATACTGAGATATCATCTCTACAAAAACTTAAAAAAAAAAAAAAAAAGGCCAGGCCTGGTGATGTGCACATGTAATTCTAGCTACTCAGGAGGCTGAGGTAAGAGGATTGCTGGAGTACAGGTATTTGAGGGTGCAGTGAGCTGTGATCTTGTCACTGTACTCCAGCCTAAGCAACAGAGCAAGAACATCTCTAATAATAAATAAATAAGTATAATATAATAAAATAATTAATATATAAATAAAAACGTGTTGCTCTGAACATTTTAGAAAATGTACATTTTGTACATGTCTTTTAATGAACATATGAACATTCTTATGCCTATGTACATTTGAGCTTGGAGTAGAATTACTGGGTAACAGGATATAGAAGTTCAAGAGGCTATTGATAAGCAGTTTTTCAAAGTGGTTGTACTATATAACATTTCTACCAGAAGTGTGGAAGATTTCCAGTTACTGTAAATCCTTGTCAACACTTGCTATTGTCTATTCCTTCATATTCTCCTTTCATCTCTTTCTTCCTTCTTTCCTTAGGCCCTTTCTTCTTCCTTTTCTCTTCCCTATTGTTTTGGGTAGGTTGTGATATACATTCTTTTGTGTTAATTTCTCTGATTACTAGTGAAATTGAGCATTCATTTATGTATTTTCCCCATCTAAAAAATATTCCTTGCCTTTTTCTTATTGATTTGAAAGAGTTCTTCATATATTATGAATAAGAGTTCTTTGTTAGATATATACATTGCAAAGAAGTAAAGAAAATATCATCAACCCCTTACTCAGATTGAAATCACCTTTGCAAAAATTATAACTGAGAAAATTGTAACAGTGAAAGAGATCTGACCTAATTGCCTCCATCTTGCTTCTCATCTCCACGCTGTCCTTGTTCATTTCCTGGTGTAGGCTGAGCTAACTTTGGGAGAAACTTGGAGTTCACAGTCTAACTTTGAAGCAAAAATGGTAACAAACTCCCCTCCTGCTTAAGGGCTAGGCTGCCTTTGCAGAACTAACAAATTGGCCACCAGATTAGCAATTATGGTTTAGAAATCCTGCAGCTGGAGGCTGCAAGATTCTGAACCTCCTCAAATTGCTCCTGGGGATAACATCACTGTCGTAAAACCTAAAAGCAGTGCTAGAGATATTTTCCAGACCCAGTACTTGATGGATCACCACCCAGATTGATAAACTGGCTCATCCAGTCTCACAGCCCCCGCCTAGGAACTGACTCAGCACAAGAGGACAGTTTCGACTCCCTATAATTTCATCTCTGACCAGACCAATCACAGCACTCCCCACTTCCCTACTCCCTACAAACCAAATTATCCTTAAAAACTCTGATCCCTAAGTTCTTGGGGAGATTAATATGAGTAATAACCCCATCTCCCACATGGTGTGGCTGGCCTCACATCAGTTAAACTCTTTCTTTACTGCAATGCCTTGGTCTTAGTAAGTTGATTTTGTTTGTGCAGCAGGCAGGAAGGACCTATCAGGTGGTTACAAGATTCCCCCAATATTAACATAATGCTATATACATATGTGTGTGTGTGTATATATATATAAAATGCTATATATATGTATATATATAATGCTATATATGGATATATAATGCTATATATATGGATATATAATGCTATATATATGTATATATAATGCTATATATATGTATATATATACACATGTGTATACATATATAAGAGGGTATATACATATATACATATATGTATATATGCATATGTATATATGCTATATATATAATGCTATATATGTATATATACACACACATATATACACATATATATACACATATATATACACATATATATTATATACACATATATATATATTTCTTCCTCCCTGCTTCATTTAGACAGATAGAGACTTTTTTACGATAGAGCATTTAAGTTTTATTGTTGCCCAGTTTATCTTTTTTGTTTTTTCAATATGATTAGATCTTTTAGTGTCCTGTGTAAGAAAACTTTTTTCTGCTCCTGAAGTCATAGATAAATTCTGCTAAGCTTTCTTCTGCTTCAGTTTGGAGGAAAATATATGCTGATCTTGTTGTTTCAATTCCCAGACATTTACCAGGTGGTGGTGTGGATATTAGGTAAACTTGTGGATAGAATTATAGACATATGTATTATTCCCTTCAGAGTTAAACATTTCTGTTTGATTTGATTATTTGGTTGTATATTTTTTGTTTTGTTTTATTTTGTATATACTTTTTGCTCTTGTTGTAGTGACATGCTGTTATTTTAGACTTACTAAAGTGATAAATTCCAAGATGCAACTTAGGGTTTGAAGAGAGGTGTCATTAAAAATTTCAAACCATAGCAAAATAATTATCCATTTAACCCAGCTCAGCATACTAAGTTTAAGGCTGAAGTCATGAATTTGCAAATTGATATTTTGCCTGTCTTTACCTTAGTTGTGCCTGTAACTCTTGTAACAATGGGAAGGAATTTGGGCTAGATGATGACAGTGTCTGTGTATTCCTAGATCCTGTCAACCATGGACTCCTTATTAGCCTCTGGTCCTCAAGTTCCCAAGAATACGTGTCTTATTGCTCCAGTGAAATTTCTGCTAAATGAAGAAAAGTCAGTAAGGAAAAGGAAAATAAAGATTGCTTGATTCACTGGAGAATAAACTTTATGGGGAACTAGAGTTGAATAAGAAAGAAAGTGAGTAAGAACATCATCTTTGGGGTATAATCATTTATTAATAAAGCATATGGAAATTAAATGAACTAGACTAAACAGTTTTTTCCTTCTACCATATCCCATGAAAAACTTTATTATCTTACACTGAGAGAAAGTCTTCCTGCAATATGCCCAAATATTTACTTTCACATTAGGAACATTTGAACCCTTTTGACATTTTCTACAAACCTCAGAGCATCCATTTAAACCCAGCTGCTCACTTCTGCCTTTTAATTTCTTCATGCTGTAATTTAACACTAGAGTTACTTTTCTGATGTATTTGGTATGAATAAATTACATTCTACAAATGTTTCTAACATTCAATAGGCTGTAACCAGTCATCATTTATCTATGAGTACCCTTTAGAAAAGAACAAAATGATCTTCATTTTTTTTTATTTGTATAATTTAAATCTTAAAAATGTGTAGTTATGTAAGTGCAAGATTAAGGAGTTCTCTCATTGCAAATTTCTAATCCTCCTGCTGGGGGATTATAAACTCCCATACTGTTATAAAGTTCTTCTGTATACCAGAGTCTTATAACCAACTGGAAGATTAAACATATTTTTTTTCTCTCTTTATATATGTTTGAGTCATGGGAGTCCATTAGAAAAATACAGCTTCATTGGAATTAGGAGAAAATATATCCTTTGTTCAACATTTAACATTGCGTTTCCAATTCACATATAATTGCTTATACAATTTTCAGTCTCCCACAACCCAAATAAAAAAAGGTTTTATATTCTATAGCTGTGCATTTCAAAAGACAATGTCAAAACATTCAGTAGAACAGAACTTTCTTATCGCTCCCTGCAGACTCTGAGCACCAGTGTGGCATGGGGAGAAAAGGGCTTAATTATAACAGTTTCTTATTACAGAAACCTAGGTGGTTGCCACATGTGGCAAAGTTAACAGACATGAAAAATGTGGACCTTGTTTCTTTCTGTTTATTTTTCCAAGATGTTTGGGGAGGGCAGTTGCACCAGGGATCACAGTCACCGCCTTTAGGGCACCCCTTAGTGATCACTAAATTTACATTAAAATGAACTATAATAGGATTTAAACAGTCTACATCCTGTGTGCCCCTGTATTTAGTGGGTTATTTAGTAGACCTGAAGTTTTAGTTTAAATCAAGACATATGTGTGTGTTGGGGTGTAGGGAGAGGGATTTTTTTCCCCTGAGCCCAGGCTTTAATGAAAATAGAAGAAGAGATGCGGCCTCTTCCCTTTTCTGTTGACTAAGGGAAAAAGTACAAGAAGGATCAGTGACTTTGTATAATGAGGACCTGGATATTTGGCCATGGAAGTGGCCCTGCCGCTCGGGCCTGTTCCAGTATCTGCAATGCATTTAAAAAAAGAAAAATTTAAAAAATTTTTAAATTTTCTTTCTTTTAAAAAAGAAAGAAAAATTTTTAAAAAGTTGGAATTTTCTCCCAGTGGTAGACCTGACTCAGGTCAAGCATACCTGGTTCTCAACTTTGATCAAGGGTACCTGGTTCTAGATCTAGCTCTATCATAATGGTTCACAATGTGAGGCCTTGGCCAAGTCATTTCTCCTCTCTGGCCCCCATTCAATCATTATATTAAAATGGGAGGGTAGGATGATGGTTCATCTTCTGAGGTTCCTCCTGGCAGTGTGCCAGGTACTAACAGGTGTCTAGAAAATGCTGGGGCCTCGCCTGATAACCAGGGATGATGACTGAGACAGGGTAGTAGACCAGCCCATATCAACAACATGAGCCAGAGAAAATGCTGTGTGTACAATGATGTCCCATGGGCTGGACTCATTCTTGGAGTTTAGTGTATTTCCGATTGTCTGTAAACATATGCCTGGGAAAAGCAAACATTAGGAGACTGACTCCTCAATCTAGGGAAGGATTAAGGTGACCCATGACTGAAGCAGATTCAGGTTCAAAGAGTGTTGTCTGTTAAAAGCACCCATTTCCACCCTTGAAGTGGTGTTGTAGATCTTAAATCTGCTAACCTTATCAAGGTGACTGAGATTAGCTGTGGGCAAGCTCATCACTTTTCTCCCCCAGCAGTGCCTTATTTGGGCTCAACTAAAAGTGAGCCAATGATAGAGTCAGGCGCAGTGGCTCATGCCTGTAATCCCAGCACTTTAGGAGGCTGAGGCGGGCAGATCATCAGAGGCTGGGAGTTCGAGACCAGCCTGACCAACATGGAGAACTCTCCTCTCTACTAAAAATACAAAAATTAGCCTGGTGTGGTGGCATGCATCTGTAATCCCAGCTACTCAGGAGGCTGATGCAGTAGAATTGCTTGAACCCCAGAGACGGAGGTTGCAGTGAACCAAGATCATACCACTGAATTCTAGCCTGGACAACAGAATAAGACCCTGTCTCAGAAACAAATAAATAAAAAATAAAAGTGAACTGATGACTACAGCACCCCAGGTTCTCCTTTGCCTATGTTTGATGTGTTACTCAAATTATGCATCAAGCCAGCCAGTATAAAAAGCTTCCCCCAGACCTTCTAAAATGCCAGCCCCACATCTAGCTGTATAATAATCTGAATTACTTTTTTTAAAAAGTTTAAAATGGTCGGGCACAGCAGCTCATACCTATAATCTCAGCAATTTGGGTGGTAGAGGCGGGCAGATTGCTTGAGCTCAGGAGTTTGATACTACCCTGGGTAACATGGCGAAACCCCATCTCTACCAAAAATACGAAAATTAGCTGGGTGTGGTGGTGCACACCTGTACTCCCAGCTACTTGAGAGGACCTCTTCCGCCTGGGAGATCAAGACTGCAGTGAGATGTGATCTCACCAGTGCTCTCCATAGAGCAAGACTCTATGTCTCAAACAAACAAACAAACAAACAAACAAACAAACAAAAGTTTAAAAATTGAGGAAAATAGAAGAGACAGACAGACTCTGGTGCAATAAAAGGAAAAGTTCTAAACCTGAATTTAGAAGATCAGCATGAAACCCCAGCATCCCTCCTTCTCCCACATTTCTGTCTCTCTTTCCCCTTCCTTTCATTCCCTAATGATCACTGTCATGTTTATTTTCACCTTATTTTATTTGCCACTTGTGCCAGGTGCTGTCATGGGCAAGATAAGGGCAAATGTTGAACAAGAGAGATATGTCTCTGCCCCCATATGACTTACCATTCAGTGATAGAGACAGAAAGCAGAGACCATTCAAAATGATTGCATACTATCTAAGATGACAGACGATCTCAGAGTGAAGTACAGTGTCTTAGAAAATGGACAATGTGAAGGAGAACTATGAGATTCTTCAAATCCTTTTAACAAGACTTTATCTTTTCAGGGAGGTCAGGAAATCTCTGAGGAAGTGGGCATTTAAAGGGATACCCACTATCTAAGGAGGAGCCAGCTCTCCAAGTTCTCCAGCTCATCACAATCAGGGACATTTCAATTTACTTTAGGTTTTAATTTAATTTAGATTGTCTCAATCACTTATGCGAATTTCTTAAGGTAGTCAGCACATATGCAACTGGTTATCATTCCTGATGTAGTTGAAATTTTTTCTTTCTTCTCTCACTGGTGGTGAGTGAGGCTTTATTTCTACAAAACGCTTATATGCTCTGTCCTTTCCTAAATTCATGTCCAAAAAGAAGCTCATAACTCCCATGGCCCTTGTTATAATGTGAGGGTGCTTCTAGGCCAACAGAATCTCTCTTTCCGACTTTGTCCTGTGCTCCTTCCACCAGCCCAAGGTAGGTCTCTAATCCAACTTTGGGTCAAAAGATGCTCATTCCAGAGAAGGTCTTGCTCCATACACTAGAGGAAGGAATGCTACACAGAGAGGCCAAGAAAATTCTGGCAGGCCTTGCTGGTTTCAATCACATGATTTTTGTCCAGTGGCATTTCTATATGGTTGTTGACCATGCCTTTATAATGAAGCCTGCATAAAAACCTAAGAAGTTGGGGCTCAAGAGCTTCTGGATCGCTAAACACATGGAGGTTCCTGGAGAGTGGTGCGCCCAGGGAGGGCAGGGAAGCTCTGTGCCCCTCTCCCCATACCATGCCCTAAGCATTTCCTCATCTGTATCCTTTGTCATATACTTTGTAATAAATTGGTAAGTGTTCTGTGAGACCCTCTAGCAAATTAATCAAACCCAAAGAGGCGGTTGTGGGGACACCAACTTTAAGCCTGTCATTCAGAAGTTCCAGAGACCTGGACTTGGGACTGTTGTCTAAACAGGGGGCATGTCTTGAGACTGAGCCCTCAACCTGTGAGATCTGACACTTTCTCCAGGTAGACAATATGAGAATTGAACTGGAAGACATCCAGTTGGTGCCTGCTGCAGAAGTAACTGGTGGTGACAAGAACCCCTCCCCACCCCCCATTTGTTAAGAGAAGTCTTCTGTATTGATTATTTTTATGTTGGTGTGGCAGTGAGGGAATAGCACAGTTTGAGTTTTTTTTTTTTCTAAACAGAAATGTACTGAGTACTTTAAATACACAATTTTGGTTAATGTTTGCACAGCTAGGTAAGATATTTACTATTGTTTTCCTGTTTTGCAGATGACAATACTGTTACAGAGTGATGAAGTTACTTGTTCAGAAGCTAGTAAAATATTGAACCTGAAATTTGCAACCAGAAATGTTTGAAGCTGACATCTATATATTTAATTTAATTCATTGCATATTTCTTCATTTTAATCGGCTTTTGTTTTTTTCTGAAGCCCAAGAAGGGGAAATTGGCTTGCCTTATGTGGCGGGACTTTGTGAGAATAGTGTCCTCATGTCTCCAGTATCCAGTAATCGTGTATGGAAATAAATAAATATAATTTAAGATGTAAATTTTCTCTCTCTTTCTGTGTGTGCGTGTGTCTGTCTCATCTAGGTAAATAGATATATAGATGGTGTTTAAGCTATAATTAAGATGTTAAGGTAAATGTTTAAGCTATATTTATCATTTGGATAAGTTTATAGATAGATTTAATGATGTATTTTATGCATGTACACTTTTTATTTTATTGTAGTTCAATTGATCATTTTCTTTTCCTTCATAGTTGGAGCTTTGTTTTCAAGATTGAAATCCAGTCTCCAATGCATTCTAGCTGTGTGACTTTTGGCAAACAGCTTAAAGTCTCTATACCCATTTTCCCATATGTAAATGGAGTTAGTTACATCATGTGTCTACTATGTGGTAAGCAGTTGATGAGATGTACATAAAATAGCCTCTTCTGTGGTCAGCAGACAGAGAGTAGACATCAATAAATGTGAAACTAAGTTATGGCGAACTCATAAGGCAGGCTTGAATGGGAAAAGAATACGCAAGGAGAGTCTGAGGAAGAAGTGTGGATGGAGGGCGGTGGTGAAGAGAAGGCATAACACTTTTTTTTTTTTTTTAACCAGCTGCTCTGTATTTTTTAGTGTGTCTTCCCAAGCTGGAGGAATTGCAGGAACTCTAACAACATAAGACCTTCCCCCAAATTATGAGCAGATTTCCTTGCAGTTTAGTAGGCTGACAATGATTGATCATCTCTGACATCTGTTCTTTCTCTGATTCTCTAAACCAATTTATCTGTACTGCTCTTCCAAAATGTATCTCTTCCAACCTTTGTGACTAGGTGGATGCTCCCCTAAGAAAACGTTAAGTTCCTTAAAGACAGGGTCAGTGTAATCACTTTGTCCCCTTGCTGCCCTGAGCATAGGGTTATGCTTTCCCACAGAGTAGGTGACTAATAAATGCTGGCTAACTGAATACAGAGTAATTTTTTTTAATTACCTTTTTTTTCTCTTCCTCTGCCTTTGGCTTAGAGTTACCATCAAACTCTTCTTATTTTTCTGTAGTTCAACTTTCTTTGCGCCATGGCACCATGACATTGTTTATAGAGTATATATCCAGATTTTCAGTCATTCAGCTGGCCATGATATGAGCCTTGTGATAACCTTTTGTCTGGTTTATTCTTTGTCACAAATTGACTTGCACGGCCTTTGATAAGCTACTGTCCCTCTCTGAAATCGCAGCTTTCTCATCTGCAAAATGAGATAGCATACTTGCTACTTTTTAAGATCATTCATTATCTAAATTCTATGACTTTGGGCCAATCACCTTTATCCCAGAAGTAAGTAGGCTCTGAAATAAATAATTTATGAGGACACAAGTGTTCCTCTGAAGAGGTGATACTTATAGATTCCTACGAGACAGATCACAAGGCATGAGGTCTCATGGCAACTTTCTGAATTTCTCCATGTCTGGATCTTGCCTGGCTCCTGTGGTTACAGCCCTCTTTCCAAAGACAATAGCAAAACCTCAATGAGTGCTGTCATGTGCCAGACAACCTCTTCTCTAGCCTTATAAAAATAAAAATAAAAAAATTCTTGGATACGTTCTAAGTGGTAAGATACACATATTATGTAGACACTTCATTTTATCTGGAAAACAAAAGTTTAAAAGGAGAACAAAATGTATTTCTGACCATACTCATTCCATTCTTCACTTCATATGCCACTAAATTCAACACAGAGAATAATGGGTTAGCTAGGAGCAAAAAATAATCTCTGATCATTGGAAATTTTGGCATACTTGGTTCCAGCTCAGTCACTGAGTTAATGTGATATTTTAAATGATTTGCTTAACATTTTTTGACTCAGCTTTCTTTCTGTAAAATGGGGATAATGACGCTTTACTTTGTTCCTGAGGACAGTGTTACATAGGACCACTGGAGAGAAGGGATCTGACTCAGGATTCTGTCTTTATCTCTTGCTATTCATGTACTCAGGACTAATCACTTAATTTTTCTGAACCTTCTAAAATGGTGACCTCCATCTCATTGGATTGTTGTGAGAATTAAAAACAAACAAACAAACAAAAAAACTGTAGCTTAGTTTTGACTACTGGGCAGGTGTTCAACAAATAGTAGTATTTTAAAATTTTTTTTAGTTTTATTTTTTTGAGATGGAGTCTCACTCTGTTGCCCAGGATGGAGTGCAGTGGCGCTATCTCGGCTCACTGCAACCTCCGCCTCCTGGGTTCAAGCAATTCTTCTGCCTCAGCTTCCCATGTAGCTGGGACTACAGGTGCGTGCCACCATGCCCAGCTAATTTTTGTATTTTTAGTAGAAACTGGATTTCACCATATTGGCCAGGCTGGTCTCAAACTCCTGAACTCGTGATCCGCCCACCTTGGCCTCCCAATGTGTTGGGATTACAGGCGTGAGCCATCGCACCCAGCCCAAATGGTAGTATTAATTGATACACAGAGATCATGCCCAGCCTGAAAGACTATATTTTCCTATTGTTAAACCTAAGATACGGAGCAAGATGACTGTTGCTTTAGAAAGCAGGAGGAAGGACACGTGATGTGGTCCCATTGCTTCTTTTTTTGAGATCTAGAAGAAGACATAAAATAGAGAAAAACATTGGGCTAGATCCTAACTACTTTTGCCACCTTTTGACAATTATTTCCTATTCTCTTGGCTTTTTTTTTCTATTGTAATTTATGGAGTTCCAACTAGGTGACTGCCAATGTTTCCTCAGGCTCTGCAATGTTAGGGGTGAAAGATGGAGCTTTTCTTATTTCCCCAGGAGCAGTCAGTTGGGATTTGATGCTTTCAAGATTCAAGTAAATTTTAGCTATGCCCTGGAGGTATAATAGGGAAATTCATGTGTGTTAAATCCATTGTACAGTAGGGAAACCTTAGTTTCAAGGATACCAGCAGCAATACTCTATTTGTAATTTTAGTAGCTCATGTAATTTTTTGGCGAGCATGTTCACTAAGCCTCAGGAATATTTATGCCATTCTTTATTCTACTCAAAGACCAAAAGACTTAGGCTTTCACAACTACATATGCATTTTTTTTGCACTTGAGTTTGATAAACAACAGGGTATGCTAATAATAATCATTATAAGAATTTTTTTATGATAAAAGTATATCTATGCCAAATTCTCTAGGCATCTAAGAATGCCAAACTGAATATATTGCCTAATAAAAGGGCAGCCCAGCTCTATAAATCTGAAGCATAGTGAAGAAAAATTCTCCATAACCACCACCAACTGCATAATAAATAAAGCAACTATTCACCCATGTAAAACAAAGTAAAGAAAGAGCTTTAAAAAGCACCAGCACTTTGTATCCGAGGACTTTAAAGTAGAAGCTGAAAACCCAGAAAGACATTATATGTTGAAATGGTCTACCAGGTACTCAAAAGTTAAACGAAACGTCTTCTTAGGTACTGGTTAAACCAACTAGCTATTGACATTCTAGCAGCTGAATTAGTTAGAATAGGATACATGTGCTGCAGTAACACAAACACCCAAAATTTCCGTGGCTGAACATGTCAGATTTAATTTCATACTAATGTTAACTTACACGTAGGTTTGGGGCTCTTGGTGTTCCATCCTGTGCAGGATGGAGGTTTAACACTCTCATCCATCATCAACTGGGACATCTAGGCTGGGCCTTGGCTGCTTCATTCCAGCAACTCTGGTATGGTGGTGCTCTTCACTTCCAGCCATGAAAATAATGGAAAACGTCGAAGAGGCCATAAAGAAATTACAACCTTTTCTAACTACCTTGGGCCAAGAATAATTCATACCAATTTTGCTCATAGCCCATTGGCCAGACTAGCCACATGACCTTAACTTTACTATGAAAGGGACTGAAACAAAGAGTGCTGCATGGTGAACAATATTGTTTTGTTACAGGAAATCTGTTTTTATGCATCAGGGTAGGCATCCTAGCCAGCTTGGACTGCTGTAACAAAAATAATATAGACCAAACGGCTTAAAAACAACAGAAATACATTTCTCACAGTTTTGGAGGCTGGATGTCCAACATCAGGGTTCCAGAATGCTCAGGTTCTAGTGAGGGTCTTCTTCCAGATGCAGACTGTAGCTTTCTCATTGGATTCTCACTGGTCTGACAGCAGAGAGAGGGAAGCAAGCTCAATTCTGACTCTTATAAGAAGACTAATCCCATTCATGAAGACTCCACCTTCATGATCTCAACTAATCCTAATTACCTCCCAAAATCCGACTCCCTAATAGCATCACATGGATGGGCAAAGTTTCCACAAATGAATCCGGGAGGACATCACAAACATTCATTCCAGAACAGTGGGTCTTGCCTATTTCTCTTTCCTTGCTACGTCACCTTGAAAAGCTCACATGCCTTCTTGGACTACAGTACATTAAAGAGTGGACATAATAAAACTGCGTTTGCAAAGTGATAGATTTGATGTCAAAAATCAGGTGGAATGGTGAACATAAAAGTACTGAGGCTACCGTACGGCAGCATCCAAATGTGAGTTTACATATGAATTCACATGAACATGTGCACCCTGGTGCCAGAGTACTGTTGTTGAAATTCTGACACAGATACTTATTCAAGCCACTTTCTTCAAGTTACTTAGTTTTTGTAAGTTTTAGATTTCCATTACTTAAATGGAATAATGATGTTTGCCCAAAAACCATCAGGGGTAAGTTATGCATTTCTCTTTAGAAGATAGATGTAGAAATGTGGTCAAAATCATTACACACTTAATAAGTGTAATGCAATGATAGATAGATTGACTTAAGAGTCTTAGGCTACTAAAGATCCTCTTGAAGTCAGATAGAATGCCTTTAGCAGCAAGTAACAGATGACTTTACTCAAAATAGACTGAACCAATAAGGAAATTCATTATCTTCTATAACATCAAGTCCAGAGGTAGGATAATGTGACAGATCTTTAATGACTCACATTTGTATGATGCCTCCACATTGACATTCTTTGTGCTGACTTCATGTTCAACCCAGGAACAAGGACTTTGCAGCAGTTCCAGGTGTTATGCCCAGACAAAAAAGTTAAGAGGAAGAAGAAGGATCATTACTTATTGGTACTCTTATCATGAAGAAATGTTTCCCAGAATTCCAGCCCTGTTTCTTTTTCTCAAAAGAAATCTTCTCAAAATTTATTTGCCAGAATTAGGTCACGTGCCCATTATCAAATCTATCACTGGAAGAGGGAATGGGGTCACCACAATTGGCTTGGACTAAACCTGTCACAAAGAGTTTAGCTGCATTTCCTTCTTTTTTAAAAAAGATTTTCTTTGTGTGTTTTTTTGTTTATTTGTTTGTTTGTTTTTTATTAGGATCTGTGCATTTTTTGGAATCTAACCAAGAAATTTACCTTTGCTATGGCTGTCATGGGGTCCACCTGACCCCAGAGTGAGAATCATAGGCAGACCAAAGTAGTCTGGCCACCGAATTTTGTGAAAAGACAAGAATATTTTAGGCAGACATATTTAGATTCAAATTCTGACTCAGTCACTAGTGACATGAGTTTGCTTACATCTCTTATGCTTCAGTTTCCTTTTCTATGAAACCTACCTCACGAGTCTTTTTGCATGACAAAATTAAATAATGCAGCATTCCTGGCACATAGTAGGCACTTACATAAGTGTTGTTATTGGTAATAATATTAATATTAATATAATGAAGAACTAGAAGAAAGACCGTTTGTTGTATCTTATCCAATATCTTTTTTCGCCTGGTCATGTTAAATGTATATTACCCTGTTTCCTTTCCAACAAACCCTGTGTCAGTATAGATAGTTCTCATGTTTTATGCAAATGTAGCTTGAAAAATATGTCTGTCCTCAATGTTCAAAAACAGGGGCATAGTTAATTAAATCGGGGTAAGACTGCATGGTGAAAATTTAAACGTTAGTGATGATGTTTATGTAGCATTTTTAGTGGCATGGGGAATTATTTATGTTATAATATTAAAAATGTGTTTCCAAAATATATACGTAATATGATCTCAGCTATGGTAAAAGAAAAACATTCAGTGGAAAAAAGCTTAAAGGGAAGAGCACCAAATTCAATAAAATTTGCATCTCATTGGAGAAATTATGTGTGATTTTTTTTGTTCTTTCATTCTATATTATCCTGATTACATTTTTCAGTGTGTAGTAGCTATATAATTAAATGAAACTTTATTGAAAATAGAAATATAAATATGGACATATAGATAGATACATAGATCTTATCAGTTATTGAGCTTCTACCACACAAACATAGCTTTGTGTTAAACTCACTGTATAGGCATTGCCTGATGAATTTCATGCGAATGTCCCAAGAGGTTGACACCATTATTTCTATTATTATTTCCATTATTATTTCCATATGATGACATTGGGTCTTAACAGAGGTAAATAAATTACCAAGATCACCCATTCATATGAGGCAGCTGGGTTTAGAAGTGCTAGCCCCCAGCACCTGTGATTTGGACCACTTCAAATACCTCTCCCATTATAAAGCAGAGACTCTAAGATAGGGAATCTTCTATAGGTGATTTAAATATACAACCAGGTGACCTGAAAGACATTATTCAGTGCAGAGATTCTTTGATTTCATGAGAGAGTAAAGTGGAATGCATGGTTTGGATCTGTGAGAGTCCAGCAGAAATTGATGTGCAAGTAAGTGAGAAATGCATGCTTTTGGTACAGATGAAATAAGGAAGAGCAAGATGAAAGTCATGGGAAGCAGAAAGTGGCATTTCTATTTTCCTTATTATATTGCTGTATATGCATAGTAGACATTGGGTATTTCTGGTAGAGACTGTTGTATACTGGACTTCTCAGTATATAGCTTTCATTTCACACAACATTGTGGCATGAAGACATTTGCCTTTCAGGGTGTGAAACAATGCTTGGTAAGTAAGAGTGGAAGCTGCTTTGTCTTGGAATGGGAGACACATGTAGTTTGCTTAAAAGTCAAATCATTAAATATATAAATTAAGCTGAAACAGCCAACATAGGCATACAATTCACCAGCACTGGCTATGTCAAGATAAAATTTGTGCTGTCATTTTTATGACCATAGCGACTCCAGCAAGGATTCTATAGTGGTGAGATAAGTTGAATGAAGTTACTTGAGTTAAATTCCATAGTCATGGTTAAATCTGATCCTCCATATTTTAATGATTTCCTTGACGTTCACCAATATGATGATTTGACTGTGAAAAATTGTTCCTTGAATTTGGTGAGACCTTGACTATGTGAGTTGGAAAGAGAGCAGTCCCACAAAAACAAAGAAAGCAACGAACAAAACCCATACCATTTGCGCTACTGTCTGTGAATTTTGTCCATGTCATGTTGAAAAAATACAAATGGAAAGACTGTGTTTGTTGCTAGTGGTTATTCTAGATGACGTAAAATGGACAGAGCTCAGTGTCTTTAATGTGCACTGTGCAACAGATTATTTTAAAATGTCAATCTCAAGCTATACATGCTTCCTGAACTGACATATGATTTGGGAATGGAGTTGGATATGACCTCCACACAGTGAAATCTACCAGATCATGATATGGCAGTAAGATATTGATAGCACTTGCAAATTGATCATTAGAGAGGTGCTTGGGAACTGTAAGAATAATATTATATATATATTATAATTATAATATGATATTTGGTGTTTCTATGTGCTCAGCATCCAACACCTTTTCTTCTAGTAAGAGTACCCTGAATCTGAAGACATCTTCTTTAGTCTTTCTGGGTTTGGTGAAGCTGACTCCAAGTTTAGTGTCAGGAGTCGAGTATGCGACCAGGCTTGGCCAACCAGGCCTCAGAGTTTTATTTAGGGACAGTGAGATAGCCCAGACTGAGCCATTCTGAGCCATTGAGTCTCCAAGGCTAAACTCTACTTTTTTTTTTTCTTAATTTTAGAGGAAGATATAATTTTCTGCTAAACTGAAAAATCCGAGGATATATATCTTCAGCTACTAGGTGGTGGGGAGATAAAAATACCTAGAAAATATTTTTGTACTGAAAACAAAAATATGGAGATGAACAGAGTGCAAAAATGATGAATAAAAGCCATATCTTAAATATATGGAAGAGCCCCTAGATCCAGCCAAGTCTGAAATCATACTCACATCTGGACTTTTAATTACATGAGCTCATAAAGTTATTTATTCTTTTTTTATGCAAGCTTGAATTGGGTTCTTTTCATTGAAGCATAAGAATATGCACTAGTAAAAAGTTATATATAATATGAGTTATATATAGTAATATGTAGTTTTATGTATAGTTATATATATACTTTTATATATATATGAGTAGGAGTGGTGTGGGGGAAGGCTTTGCTATAGTTAAAACATTGATAATATAACAAAATAGCATTGTAAATTGTACATTTAAAAAAACAAAATAACTTCTCAATGTTTTACTGTCAAATGGAATGATTTGTTAGAATTAATAAAACTAACAAGCATCACTTGCAGCAGGTTATAGAATACATCGAGATTTGCTCCTTGTGCTTGGGTATTCAACTTGATGAGACAAGGACAGCTGATCACTGCATTCGGCTGTCAGTGTTTGTGTACTTTATACAAGAGAAAGTGATCACAGACAAAGGCTTGTGTTATGAACCATTGCATCCAAAAAGAAAAGACAATGATATGTTCAAGCTTATCAAAAACTTCTGCTAAAAGCATAAAAACACATTGTCACATATGGATGGATCTACACCAGTGCTGCCCTTGCTAAGCTTGGGTAAATCCCAGAATTGCTTTCTAAGAAAGAAGTACCTCACAGCTTCATTACAGATTGTATGTTTCACAGTCATGAGAAGGCTGCAAAACTCGTTCATCCTAATCAAAGGATGCCTTGCTTACCACAGTGAATGTAGTCAACTTCAGGGGAGCACATTTTCTCAGTTATCATTGATTCTATTTCTTTTGTTAATAAATTGAAAGAGAGCACTGCTTTTCTATTGCGTATTTCATGTAGCTAGATAAGTACTCATATGTATTCTTCAAATGTGCAACATGAAAATCTCTTTCTTTACAGCTGAAACAATGGTTTATTTGATTATTTGGAAACAAGCATGAATAGCATATACACTCAAATACTTAAATATATCAAATTTATATTAGATAAAACCAGGATAAACCTAACAATAGCCAGAGTGAAGTTATTTCACATTATTAGGAAACTCTAAGTGGGGTAAAGGGGCTGGATAATGTAATTATTTGATTACTGGTTTATTTTTTTCCCTTAAAGACAGAGTTGTTGTAGAAAACATAGGAACAACTTTCACATGTGAAGTGACAAAGCATTTGCAACATTTGCATTCAAGTTAATTACTGCTATGTAAGTACACACTACTGCTATTTTGTTATAGGTTTTCTGGATATTTTGTAGATCCTTTTCTTTCTTTATAATTAGGTGATCTTCTCTAGCATAATGCCTTAATCCCTTCCTTTTATTTTCTTGTATCTACTGTAAGTTTTTGTTTTGTAGTTATCATGCGACTTACGTGAAACATCTTGTAGTTATAACAGGCCATTTTAAGTTGATAACTACTTAAATTTAATTGCATTAAAAAAACCCAAGATTTTTACTTCACCTTCCCTAACGTTTTATGTTTTTGATTTCACAATTTACAGTTTTTTATATTGCATATTTCTTTAAAGTTACAGTAGCTATTATTAGTAATAGTTTTGTCTCCTAACATATTATCTTAAATATATTTGACTTACACAGTACTATTACAGTATTAGAACATTTTGAATTTGTCTGTGTACTTTTACCAGGTAGTTTTATTCTTTTATATGTTTTCATGTTACTATATAGTGCCCTTTTCTTTTAACTGGAATAACTCTCTTTAACATTTCTTGTAAGCCAGGTCTGGTGGTGATGAACTCCTTCAGCTTTTGTTTGTCTGAGAAATTCTCTTTTTGTTTCAGAAGGACAGACTTTTCCAGTTATAATATTCTTGATAGGCTTTTTTTTTCCTTTGGCAACTGAATCTATTATCCCATTTTCTCCTGGCCTATAAGGCTTCATCTGAGACATGAAACCTATAAGGTTTCACTTCTAACCACGGCTAGTTTCTGCTAGCCTTGTTGTAACTCCTTTATATGTGGCATGCTTCATTTCTCTTCTTTAATACAGAATACTTTTTGTCTTCGATTTTTGACAGTTTGATTATATATCTTGGTACAGCCTTGTTTGGGTTAAATCTTATTGGAGACCTTTGAACTTCCTGTCATCTCCAGTTTGGAAAGTGTTCTGTTATTATTTCTTTAAGTTTTATTGTTCTTTGTCTCTTTTTTCTTCTTTCAAGCTCTTATAATGCAAACATTGGCTCTTTCCGTTTTTCCATAAATCTCATAAGCTTTCTTCACTCTTTTTCATTCTATGTTTTCCTTCTGCTCTGTGAATTTTCAAATAACTTACCTTTGAGTTCACAGATTCTTCCTTCTGCTTGATCAATTCTGCTGTTGACAATCTCGTCACATTTTTCATTTCCTTTATTGTATTTTTCATGTGCAAAATGTCTGATTTTTTAAAATAATCTCAATCTGTTAAATTTATTAATTTGATTATTTATTGTTTTCTTGCCTTTGTTAAATTGTTTCTCTGTATTTTATTGAGTTTTGCTGAGCTTTCTTAGAAACAGTTAGTTTGAATCATTTGTCAGACAGCTCATAAATCCCCATTTCTTTAGGGGTGGCTTTGGTGCTTTGTTATTCCTTTGTTGGTGTTATGTTTCTCTGATTGTTCTGATCATTGTGGCTGTGCATTGGTGTCTAAACATTTGAAAAAGTAGCGGTTTATTTCAATCTTTGGAGACTGGCTTTTTTCTGGGGAATCCCAAAAAACAGTCTGCCTGTCCAGAAATTCTGGGCAGGCCACCTGGAATGTTCTATGGGGAGGCTTGCTGTTAGAGTCCTTGGGTAGACTGGTCTAGTGCTTGGGTCAGTGGGTACGTGAGCTGGGTTTGTGGGGTTAGACCTGGAGCCTGAATTCACTGAGCTAGACCTGTTGATTTGATCTATAGAGATGGCACTGGAGCCTGGGTCTATGAGGGCAGGCCTGGAGCCTGCGTCTATTGAGACCACCCTAAAGCCTGGGGTCATAGGAGCTGAAATGACACTGGGTGGGTCCTTGAGCCTAAGTATGCAGGAGCTGGCTAGGTACTGGGATAGGCCTGGAGACTAGGTCCACTGGAATGGGCTTTGAGGCTGGGTATTAAGGGGTGGGCCTCTGTTCTAGGTCCATAGGAGCTAGCCTACAGCCTGAGTCTGCAGATGTAATCCTGGAACTTCAGTCTGTGGAGGCCAGCCTGGCAACAGGGTCCACAGCGCTGGGTCTAGACCTTAGTTCCGTCAGAGCAGGACTAGATCCTGGATATACCAGAGCCTGGGACTGGCATGGAGCTTGGGACTGGCCTAGTGCTGGAACAGACATGGAACTTGAGTCCACCAGTGCTGATCTAGAATCTGAGATCACAGGTGCTTTCCTGGAGTTTAAAGCCACAGGAGCTAAAATAATGCCTGAGTTTGTGGGGGCCAGCATGGAGCCTAGGTCAGTTAAAGCTGGTCTAAGTTCTGGGGCAATGAGATCCAGTCTGGAGCCTAAGTCCTCGGAGGCGAGCCCAGTGCTAGGGTCTACTGGGGTAAGCCTGGCCCCTGGGTAGGGTGGAACAGGTCAAAATCCTAGGTCAGCTTGAGCAGGAGCCAGAGGGGCTGTTCAGGAGGGTGGAGCCACAGGGACCAGCCTGGCAGTGGGCAGGCCTGGAACCTATGTCTGCAGATGCTCACCTGGTACCAGAGGTCTTAGGTGCTAACCTAGTGCTGGAGTGGGCCTGAAGGTCGATGTTGTGTGGGCTGACTTAGTTCTGGGGTGGTCTGGAACCTCAAATGAGCCTGGAACCTGGAGTTGCAGGGCCTGGCCTGGTGCTGGGGTTGCCCTGAAGCCTGGGACCAAGGGGATGAGCTTAGCCCTGAGAGTGGGCCTAGAGACAGCCTGTGGGGTAGGCCTCATGCTGGGGCAGCCTGAAGCCTTGGGTCACTTGGCTGAACCAGAACTGGGGCTGATCTGTAGCCCGGGCCAATGGTTCACTGAACTGGCCTGGAGTCTGGGGCTGTAGGATCTCACCCGGCATCTGAATGCACCTGGAAGCTCAGCCTGCAGGTACTGGACTGGTGTGTGGGGCCCTGGGAGCCTACCAGTGCTGTGTTATACTGAGGAAGGCTCAGTTTTGGGGTCTGAGGCAAAGTCTAGGGCTCACATACTTCCCCTTCTCCCATTCAGGGGTATCTCTTTCCACACTATACTGCCTGGGGGAGGACTGACATGGGTGATGTACATGAGCCATTGTACTGTTGGCACATGATCTGTCAGATAGTGGCTTTGTGAATGGTGCTAAGAGTAAAGTAATGTCCAAAATGAGGGAGATGAAACTTTTACTTTGGGGAACAGTGGCCATTCCACTCCTGGCATGTTGGTTTTCACTCTGGGTACTCATCTGGTTCATTGCCCTCTCCTGCTTCCTACTTTCCTCAATGAATCTTTTCATATTTCTGTGCTACATTCATGTGCTGCAATCTATCATCGGGTTTCCTTATAATTTATGAAGATAGTTTTGTGCATGGACAGTTGTTTAAATTGATGTTTGTGTAGGGAGATGAGCACAGAAGAGTTCTATTCTGCCATTTTGCTGACATTCAGCCTAAAGTTATATTTATTTGCAATATTATAATTATCCTTTCCATGGATGTTTTTCACCCTGGTGATCTTAGTGTAGAAAAAAAATTGAGGGTTGGAATCTTTCCTGATAAGGATGTGACAGGAGAAGCACATTAAATGCAAGCTTTTACATGGCTGTGTCTCAAATATTAGCATCTAGTACAGTGCCTGACACAATGCAAGAGCTCAGCAATATTTCGTGATAGAAAGGATGAAGGAAGAGCCAGTTTTTACAAATGAAGAAAATTATATTCAAGTTGGGGAATGTATGATGTGCTCAAGTTTCATCCTTTGTCACAATCGTAAAGACAGAGCTGCAGACCTAGGTGCCAGACAGAATTATTGTCACTTTGCACATTAAGCAAAGACCTGGAACCACTTATGTGTGAGTGATGACACACACAAGTCTATTTCAACAAAGGTGTCTCATTTTTCCAAAGTCATATACAAAATTTCTAACAGAGGAGTGATTGACCTAGCAAAATATGTTAATAAAAAATAAACAAGAAACATTGAGCTTGAAAATGTTGAATGTATTCTAAGGACTACTTTGAAAATAAAAATAAAGTATAGTAAAACCTTTCTTGCACACTTATGCTCTATCTATAATTTTAATAACTAACCCCTCAAGTGGTTTTAAATCAGAGGCATAAGGACACCTTTTAAGAACAAATGGCAGGAGTGTGGAGAAGGCTGCAGAGAGGTTAAGCATCACTGATGTATAGCAAGTGAGCACAGTGGTACCAAATGCACAGAAGCTGTCAGAAAGTAGCGACAGACCACTCTTAGTTTATGTTGTACAATCCTCTTGTATCAACCTCTGACCTTGCAGAGCCAAATGGAAGGAGACGGAAGACTCCACATTTAGCCTGTGCTCTGATCATTGCCCTTTCCTTCTTGCTCTGCCAAGCCCTCCGTTAACCCTGGATTGTCATTCTCAGGGCTCCTGCAGAGCAAGTCACAGGGTTCCAAATCTACCTGCCTCTTAACGAGGAATCCAGGCAGTATTCTGGGCTGGCCAACTACATTTGAGAATGAAGCTCTCAGAGTAGGAGAACCCAAGTCAAGATAGAGGAAGCAAGCACTTGCAGAAAGAAAAAAATCAAGTGTTTGTTAAATCCAGCCTCACTGTTTATTCTTAGACCAATCGACAGATAGATATAAACCCAGTGCTAGAGTTCCCCAAAATAAAGACAAACAACCACTCTTAGGATGACCTTGATTTAATCTCCCGAGCCAGGCATAGCTGGAAGAGAAATTTTATTTGAATTGGTAGCTTTTCTCCAGCCTCCTCATGGGCAACACAAAGGTTATAACCCTAATTCACAGGACATGAAAACATCCTGCCAGCACACAACAAGGTTACATCGCCGCCTCCAAAGTTCAGCTCTGTCCCCCATGAGGCCTTGGGAGCTACTCATCTGGCCTCCAAGATGCCAGTGTACAAAACACATGCCTTTCTGTCCCACTATTAATTGTATATGGTATTTCTCTTTCCCATGGCAAACCTCCTATTTTAAATTATTCCCTTGAAGTATAAATTATTGTTGGCTGATGACTGGTGAAATAATGGGTTTGTGAATGGTGCTAAGAGAAACAGAATGTGTAAAGTGAGAGAAATGAGGCTTCTACTCTGGGGAACGATGGCCATTCCACACCTGGATTGTTGGCTTTTGTTCTGGGTACCACTCTAAATGAACTTTCACAAGTGAATTGTGTTCAGAGGGAATTGGCAAGAATGAGGAAGGAATTAAAGTTGTGCTACTTATCTTTGTATAGTGGAGGAACTGGAGCCCAGAAAATAAACGAACAATAGAACATGAGGGCAGGATCAATATATTTCAAGAAGCATCCTGTAAAAGTAGGACTTTTTTTTTTTTCAGTAATTCCCGAAGTTTGAATATACATTAATTTCAGTAAATTAAAATTACTTTGTAAACATCAGATAGGTCCTCAAATTAAAAACAAATGAACAAAAAGACTTTATAGGATATTGCGAGATTCCTGTGTTTAGTGGGTCCATAGATAACTAGGAAAAGCATCTGAATAGGATTTTGTAGAACACGAGTCAGCAAACTATAACCCCTGTGCCCAATTCAGTCTGTGGCCTGTATTACTGGGACTCAGCACCCCCACCCATTCATTTATATATTGTCTATGGCTGCTTTAGCTGTATGAAGAAAAGTTGAGTAGCTACAGCAGGGACTTGGTGGTCCAAACCACCTAAAATATTTGCTAGTTTTCCCTTTAAAGAAAAACTTGCTAATCCCTGTGTTGAAGAAAGTCAAGTGAGCATAATAAGACCCCAAGAGGTTAAATTTTTTGACTTCATCTTGCTGACTTCTTAAAAGAGAGAAATCTCCATTTGGAAGCAATGAAGAGGAAAATGATTTAATTTCCAAAAATACTTTGTAGAAACACACCCTTATAAATAAGTACTATAAAGGGAATTATGGCTTGATGGAGAATTTATGGAATATCTCATTAAAATAATCATGAGTGGGAGGCATTAATATTCCTAGTTTAATAGTTCATAATAGCTACTGCAAAGTCGTTTTAATGATCATCAACAAAATATTATTACCTATTTCCTTTTGAAATACATGGAATAATTTCAGATTTCATCTCTGTAATGTATGCATGCAAAGCACATTGAGGGAAGAAGGAAGACACTGAAAGAATATAATTTTAAGAAATAAATGATAAATCTCTATGTAATAAAGGATACTCCAACTTTTATAGAACCTTATTCATAGTCTTAAAGCACATTTCAAAGGTTCAGACATGTTTTTTCTGTACCTGAAGTCAAGTAAGTTTTTTAATTGCAAACATTATGTTCATTTCCATATGCTCACAACTTTGAAGATGGTGAATAGCAGACATTTTGCAAGATTTATTGGAGTGGTATTTCCTGTAGGCACTCATTTGGTGAGTTTTTAAGTGATGAATGCATTTCTAATTGGGATTATTTACGTAGGCATCTGGGTCCTGGTTAGTGATGGAAGAGAGGGACAGGGAGACTCAGGTTTAGTTGATGCTATGTTTGATTTAATGTTTTCCAGAGTGGAGCAAGGTTCCTGTTTTGCCATTTCTGCCAGAGATTTGATGTGATCTAGGTAGCTTTTATGGTTCCTTCCAGCTCTTAGTGTCTACGATTGTATATTCCAACAAAATTTATCTTTACAATCCCCTGGATCTATGTTAAAGGGGAAAAGAGGAGAACATAAAGAGGCCACAAAACACTAGCTTAGACTGAAGATTTGTTGCTTTTGTCAGTTCGGTTAGGATGAAAGGAAAGTACAAACGAATTTTACGAAATGAGGCTTTTTTTTTTTTTTTTCAAATGCTGACTGTGTGCCATCCTGGTGGGGCTTTGGAATAAAATGAGGATTTAAAATAAAAATTTATAAATGGATATATTTACTCAAAACTGTTGTGATGCATTTATAATGTTGGCATTCCTCACTTAGGACAGCTATTAAAATAAGATATTTTTCAAAAATCACTATTAGGCTGAATATCTCTCTTGCCTAAAATAGTTTGGCCATTTAGACTCAATCAACAGCAAAATCAAGAATAATAACAGAAATTTTTCTCTATATGTCTAAGTTTGCAATAGCTAGATAGTTCTCATTTGGGGTTTTTATTGACAAACAGCTCAGAGGAAAGCAATGGAAATTTCTGAAAGGAAGGATAAGGACTGGTTTGGAAGAGACATGTGAAAAGGAGAAAAAGATCAGGCTTATAGAAGCTGGAACTATCCATTCTGGTGAGTGTGCATTTAGGAGTTCCAATTAAGACATGAGATCGTTGAACCCTGGCAGAAAAGCGTATAGCAAACATGTGCATCAGATCAGAGGAGAGAGGAATCTCCTCTTGTTATTGTGCAATTTTTAACCTTGAGTCCATCCAGTTTTCCAATGTCCATGTACAATCTAAACTGAGAGGCAGCAGAAAGTTACAAATATAGAGCCTGTCCTGGATTCTTCCCCATTGCGTGAGAAAACTGTGTATTTTGTTTTGTTTATTTGCTGCTACACAACAAAATACTCCAGCATGCAGTGGCTTAAAATAACAGTGATTTATTATTGTTCATGATGCTGAAGCTTGGCTGATTGGGTCTTCTCCACGTGGCATTGGCTAAAATTTCTCATGTGGTTCATTCGGCGGGGAACTTGTAGGGCTGGAACATTCAAGAAGGCTTTACTCACATATCTGGGTGCTTGGTTCTAGCTGTAGGCTGGAAAGCCTCAGTTATTTCCCATGTGGTCTCTTGCTGTCTGTCTCTACACAGTGTCTCTTAATTTTGTATCCTGTATCCAACGTGTTTTACATGAAAACAAAAGTTGACACTGATGCGGTCTCTTGAGGGCTAGTTCCAGATCTGAAACAGTGCTATTTCTATTTCTACTGCATTCTATTAGTTACATAAGGCCAAGGTAAATAGACTCAGCCTCTTGAGAGGAGTAGCTGTAAATACTTATATCCTTCTGTGTTACCCACAGCTACCTTTAGAGATAATCTACCCAACCTGATTAGTGGAAGTGTTCGAAAAATACCAAATTAAAATCACGGAAAATAGCCTATGTCCTATTCAGGGAATGAGTGAAAGATGATGTCTAGGTAGAATACCAAATTAGAACTTAGTTCTGTGAAATTTGAACAGTGATCATAGAAGAAAGTACAAAAATATCTGTGCAGTCATACACAGTTGGAAAATGCTTAATTGAACTTATTCAAAGAACTTTCTTTACTGTAGGACTTCTCAGCACTTGTATTATGCTAATGTGCATGCATCATTGGTATCAAAATAATGAATGTACTAGGCACCATTCCCTAGTGGACTTGATCACGAGTTTCTTTTTCGGGGAACACTCCATGCAATACATTTTGGGAAATGCAACAACATAAGAGAGAGCCAGATAAATGATACATACGAAATGCCCTCAGAGACCTCAGGGAGATAAGGAAAGTAAAGAGAAAGCCCACCAAGCATAATGGGATGTGGAGGGAAATGCCAAATACGTGGAGTGAGGATCCCTAACTTTCATTTCTAATCCTATTGGCATGGGAGTAATTTCATCTATCTGAGCTCAGATCCAGAGAATGGAAATAATAATGTTACCTTTCATGCAGAATGGTTCAAGGGTTTGATTATGATATAAACTATAACTTTGCGTGTAGTAATTTCCAAGTTTTTCATGATCAAAGAACAGTTTTTTCATTATTTTTCTGTTACTCTCATGATTTAAATTAGCTTACCAAACAGTGGTCAAGGAAAGATTTAAGGGTAAATCTTTGACACAGTGTAAATATTTGTGCCTAAGCAACTTAATTTGATTTTTATTAATAACTATTCAAGCAATTGGTTGGTCTCTCTGGTGCCAGCAGTGTCAAAGGATTCTACTACATGGATTTTACAGCAGGGTTATTACATCTCCTGTTGGCCATTCCTTTCGTCTCTTAGTTTTAAAACGTGCTGTTCTCTTCATCTTCATTCTTCATTCCTGACACTGTGTCTACAAAATAACACAAAGAGAAAAAAGAGGAAGAGAATATTCACCTCAGATGAGAGTGATCTTGAGGCATGCTTTAAAAATGGTGTAAAGAAAGTAAAAACTTTTAAGAACTATGAATTAAGGACATTCAGGAAATTGTACCATGTCACAGTGATTTTTGTCGTTCGTATTTCCACCAGGAAACATGGATGTTCTCTCTCTTTTTGTGAATCACATGTCTACTAATCTTAAAAGTTGTGTTTATCTTATTCTTCTAAGAATGAGTGCTTTAGGGTTCTGAATCAAGCTGTTTCACAACTTTGAACAGTTTTGTTAATATCATCTGGTATAACAGAACCTGTCATTATGCAATTATTGAACAGTCCTTTTGGTTGCAAAACCTAAAATTTAACCCGCATTAAAGCTGGATTCAAAGAATGAGATATATAAAACCTGGGCTTAACATATAACAGGTGCTTAGTACATTTTGTTGATATGTTTGCTGCTTTAGTGGAGCTCTACAATGCAGTAGGAAAAAATCTGATAGAATAATTTATTTCAGAAAACTTGCATTCTTCTTAAGAAGTGTAAAAATTTTATCATTTTAATCTCTGACAAGTCCTAGAATAAGAATTATTTGTCTTTCTTTAATGCATAGTTTTCAAATATATTTGAAGAAATATATTTTTAAAAAATTAATACTTAGCCATATGTAGGAGAGGGAGCAGAGGGCAATGCAGAGGGTTTTGGAAACCAACTTTGAAGTTTCTCTGAATTCTTCAGTCAACTCTGTGATTACAAACTGGCAGACTCTCTTCATGAATTTGTTTTAGTTAGGTTTAATGTTTTCTGAAAATTGCATAGCCCAGAAAAATATCTGGCTTACTTGAATCTAATGATTAAGATATATATTATAATCTTCTGTGAGGTGGTTTCAAAGTTTTCATGATAAAAGTACTGTTATATTATTATTCTATGAGCCCCCTTGATAGGAGTTTGCTTATCAGACAAACTGCATCTATTAACAGCTCCTTTTTTTCTTATGATTATTAATCCGGACACATGTTTCAACCAGGGTTCCTTACCAGCACAAGCTAACCACAGTGACTTTATGTAATTTCAACCAAAACAAAAAAAAAAAAAAAAAAAGGAGAAAGAAGCTTGTTATTTTATTTAAACAGAGTAGTATAAATAGGAGTAGATTTTTCTAAACATGAAAAATAGCTCACAAACCCCAATTTCTGCTGTTGAAATATCCAAGGACCTAGAGCAGTAGTTCTTAATTTTGATCACACGTCATAAACACCTGAGGAGCCTTGATAAAGAAAATGCCAATGCTTCAGCCCCAGCCCCAAGCATTTATGTCAGGATTTATGAGACAGTCCAGGATTCTAGCATTTTTTAAACCCTCCAGATTATGCTAATTTATAACAAAAGTTGAGACTCTCAATCCTCAGTATTACTAATTAGATTAAATGATATAAGTGAGATACACATTTTTACAGAGGTAGAATTTCCTTTCTGAGACAGAGAGTGAAGGCATTGCCTAATAACAAGACACCTCAGTCAAGGTCATTGTTACTTTTGAAAGGAAGGATCACCGGTTTTAGTCTATTTCCAATGTTGTTGTACGATCTTTGTCATAAATTAAATCTTCCTAAAGCAATCCTGTGGGATGTAAGTGGACATTAGAATTTAGGAATTGGGTAAGAACCTGGAAAAGAATTCCTCCTAGCTAGATTACTTTAAGCAACTTATTTAACTCCATCTCTCTAACTTCCAGTTTCTTCATCTTCATTCCATGAAAGCACCTGTGTTACAGACTTCTGTAAAGATTCAATAATAAAACACACATCAAAACAGCCTGCACAGTTCTAAGTTCTGTTGGCACTCAATAAATAGTAGTGGATTCTAGGTCATTAATTCCAATACAGCTAATTTTGTATTTTTAAGATAAATGCCAAGGATAAGCTTCAAAATTAGCCAAGAACTAAAGTAAATAGAAAACTTGCTTTTAATTAGGACCCTGAAGTTGTGGCAATATAATTTGATAAACATATACCATCTCAGTCTGCACTGCCAAATATTAATAGAGAAACGCCCTGCCAAGTGTTATTAGACAACTGCAATTGAGAAATATATTTCTGTGCATTTTTCATGTAAACATTTGCTTTATTCAGTCTAAAAAACTAATATTTGTTCCTATGCCCTCCCCTATGATCTCAGATTAGTAGGATAGCATTAATGATCTTGCTTTTTACATTTACTATGCATTTAAAGAAGGGCCATGGTGGCTGAATGTGTGCATGGTGTAGAAAAGGTAAGAAAACAGCTCTCTCAGATTTTATTAACACATGTAGAGCTGTAGTCTATCAATTCAGTTGATCTTTGAGTTGATGTTTATTTTTCAGTATATGAAAAATTTCTAATATTCTGGAGTCAAAACTCTCAGTTCTTTCCTATGTTATTTTATTGCGTGAATAGAAAAGTCTTGTCCCTCCATGATGTATTCATTACGTATATTTGCTTTTTAGTTTAAAAATATATGTTTGGACTGGGAGTGGTGGCTCACACCTGTAATCCTGGCATTTTAGGAGGCGAGGCAGGTGGATTGCTTGAGCTCAGGAGCTCGAGACCAGCCTGGGCAACATGATAAAACTCCATCACTATGAAAAAATGCACACACACACACACACACACAAAAATTAGCCAGGCTTGGTGGTGTGTGCTTGTAATCCCAGTTACTTGGGGCCTGAGGTAGGAGAATCACTTGAGCCCAGGAGATTGAGGCTGCAGTGAGCCAAGCTTGCACCATTCCTCTCCAGCTTGGGTGACAGAGTGAGACCCTTTCTCAATAAACAAATATAGATAATAAATAAATGCTTGAATTGTATATTTAGTAATTTAATATAGTTAGAATTAAGTTTGATATATGTTCTTATACAAAGAACAGTATTGATTTTTAATATTGGCATTTAGAAAAGTTTAGCATATGAAACAACTTTGAATTATTTTCATAATATCATTCCATCTCTATATTTAAAGTAGATGAACAAACGTAATATAAAAACTCATCATGGTACACAAGGTGCTTGAAAATTCAACCCTAACTTCCTTCTCTGACCCACACCCTACCCGCTACATTGGCTTGACTCCTAGGAAACATGCTCATTCACTACAGAGAATCCAGTCAGACCTGGATCCTGCCACATGCTTTCAATTCACAACTTGATGCATTTACACCCATTGATGCTGCCTCTTCAACTGGTAAGTTTATAAAGATGAGGGAGGGAAAATGAATAATGTCTCTCAGAAATTTCCTGTATGCCCGGCAATATCAGCAATTATTTTTATATCTTTTTGTGCCCATAAAATCTTTGGGTGAAACTTATTTTCTCGCCATTTTCATACCTGGGAGATCTAAAGTTGTGAGATGACAGGAATGTGACTAGTGTCCCACAGCTGGAAGCGGCTAAAATGGGATTTTAAAATCTAGGTACATCTCAAACCAAAGAGCACTTCCTTGCAATCAATACAATGCTGTTTCCAATTTCAAGCTTTCTGCTTATGGCTCAGACTCTAGTCACCTACATTTCAACATATGTCTACATATGTTTCTATTCACTATGTATTTTTCACGTATTATACTAGGGGTACAGTATTTTTGCCCCCTCACTTATGATCTTATGAGCTCTTTGAGGAATCATATATAGGATTAATGTTTGTGTCTTAAGCAGTCAGCACACGGCAGGACAAGAAGAAAATGTGAAAATGATGTATGTTGGGTTGATGGATAGATGGATGCAATTTGATTTAACAGTATTGTATATTCTCTTATTTTGCTTTCCATTTTAGTTATATTACACCTCCCAGAATAAAATTACATTATAATATATGTAGCATCCAAAATGGTTTGGATGGGGCTTTTATTTTAATTGAAGACAGAGTATTACGGTTGTATGAGTGATATCACACCTCTGCAAGAGAAAAATTCTATTCTTTTTAAATATATACTGAAGACTTTGCACAGGAATTGTTTCCAACCATAAAATTATTTACTGCAGCAGTAAATAGAAAACAAAATCAATTTCCCTCCAAAAATTTACGAGTGGTCTAGATAGAGCTTTAGCTAATATATCTCAAGGAGATCTTTCAATAGGCCCTCACTGCTGCTGTATTTCTTTTAAACTACACTCCACATTTCCTAATCAGCTATATCTAGACATTAAAGTAAAACTTATGATAAAAATAGAAAAGCCTGAAGTCTTTGAATTCCACTGATTTGAATAAAGGATACTTTATTCTATAATTGTTCAATAGTTGATTTTTCCCATTATTAGTTTTATTTCAATATTTTTGAGTCAGATAAATAGAAGCACATTTTCCCACATTTTAATCTGTCAAATCTAAGGTAGGGAAAGTTTCCTACATGAATAGTGTTAGAAGCAAATGAACCAAAAACTCTTCTTGTCAGTACCCTTCATTGTCAAGAACCAGATTTTAGAATATTTTAAATTTCAAAATTAGGAAAATGGAATGAGAATTTATTGTATCGAGACCAAAAGTGTGAAATCAGGAATTTCGTCTAGATTATATCTTTAACACTGTTAGGCTAATTAGATACGTTTGAGCAAACTAGTCTGATCTTACTGTGACTGTAAAGAGTAGGCTGAAAGGAAGCAAACTATAGTATATAGATAGATATAGATAGATAACTCTATATAGATCTATATATCTCTATCTCTACTGTATATCTTCATCTCTATATATCTCTAGAGCTCTATCTCTATATACATCTATCTGTAGATCTATTTCTATCTATAGATAGATCAACATAGATATCTATATATATCTGTAGATAGATGTTATGTATAGATAGATATCTACGTTACAATTGAAAGTATAGTTATCTACCTATAGCTATAGAGAGATATAGACAGGTAACTATCTATCTATCTATAAATAGCTATCTATAGATAGTTACCTATCTATATCATAGGTACTATCTATAGATAATTATCTATCTATCTATATTGATAGATAACTGTCAATCTATCAATCAATCTATCTAAACAATTGAAAGTACTCAATGGCATGGGCATTTGGTCCAGTGATTTTCCTTTTTGGTAAAAAATAAGAGGAAATAAAAGAAGCGTAGGACCCATTCTCATCCAGAAGGCCACTGTGTAAAACAGATGAATGCTGAACTGCCCTGGTAAGCAAGGATGGGGATTTGGGACCTGTCTAATTCCATGTCTCTGAAACCTTACTCTAGAAGCCCCTCAATGCCACATGCCACAGATGAAAACCACCCACCAAGTTGTATCATTGCCTCCAACATTGTGGAAATGGAGACAGAAAAGTAAGGGACTAGCCCCAAATGAGAGGCCTACTCATATAACAGCCACACCATCCCATCTGCATAGTTTCCAATTTAAAAACCTTGAAAATAAAAAATTAAAGCATTAATATTATTTTCAGTTGAAAGAAAGTTAAAACTTGGGAATCATGAAACTATGCAGTAATTTAAGAACCTTAGGAAGAGAAGAAACATCACGTTTCTTCTGACCTTCTTATTCTGAGTCCAGAAAACTTTCCTTAGAATTAAGACTTAACATGGCTCCATTTTCCATTCACTACCACCAAACACAGAATAATTTAAAACTTTCTAATTCATTTCTAAAAAGGGCCAGAGGGGATGAGAAGTATCATATTTTAAAACCACATAAGTGAGGCAAAGTCTATTCCTGCCATAAAGCCACTGCTGGACTGAGTGTCAATTATACACGTAATATATCTAGTCTCCCTTCTTCAGTAACTTATTTTATGAACAGGGAAGTTCTGTTCTTCCTCTCATTGGCTCTTCAAGATAATATTCTATTTTCTTAATTCCTGCATTGATGTACAGATGCCTCAGGCTCATTTTTGATTCTATTGCATTTATTTTTGACATTTGACAATAGACAGAGGATGCGGATTTATTTTCACCTCCCTGTTCACTTGAGTGCTTGCTGGTGAACCTCATTTTCAAAGCCCATGTGACGTCTCCTGTTACAGAGCTCAACTTTACTGTACAAGAAGTGGTTGTTTGCTGTCCCCAGAACCTGGTTTTCTAATGCTCCAAATGGGTGGAGAAGGTGAAAACTGATAGCTGGATCAACCCAAAAGGGCTTTTTTCTCCTTGGGAAAAAAAAAGAAAAAAAGACTTGGACACAGCTTTTACTTCTAATGTCTTGTTTCTGTCTCCAGGAATGAAATTGCCCAACATTTCCTTTTACTTCTGTCTAGTTGCCTTCTTTGAGTTCTATACTGTCTTTGATGTCGAATGAAAATTTTTACAAGGGGTGGAAATTAAACAGCATTTAGAAAGCCACACATACTTACACAGACACACAGATACACAAGAAGGGGTGGGTTGCCCCTCCACACCTGTGGGTGTTTCTCGTTAGGTGGAACGAGAGACTTGGAAAAGAAAAAGACACAAAGTATAGAGAAAGGAAAAAGGGGGCCCAGGGGACCAGCGTTCAGCATATGGAGGATCTTGCCAGCCTCTGAGTTCCCTTAGTATTTATTGATCATTCTTGGGTGTTTCTCAGAGAGGGGGATGTGGCAGGGTCATAGGATAATAGTGGAGAGAAGGTCAGCAAATAAACACGTGAACAAAGGTCTCTGCATCATAGACAAGGTAAAGAATTAAGTGCTGTGCTTTAGATATGCATACACATAAACACCTCAATGCCTTACAGAGCAGTATTGCTGCCCGCAAGTCCCACCTCCAGCCCTAAGGTGGTTTTCCCCTATCTCAGTAGATGGAACACACAATCGGGTTTTATACCGAGACATTCCATTGCCCAGGGACAGGCAGGAGACAGATGCCTTCCTCTTGTCTCAACTGCAAAGAGGCGTTCCTTCCTTTTATACTAATCCTCCTCAGCACAGACCCTTTACAGGTGTCGGGCTGGGGGACGGTCAGGTCTTTCCCTTCCCATGAGGCCATATTTCAGACTATCACATGGGGAGAAACCTTGGACATTACCTGGCTTTCCTAGGCAGAGGTCCCTGTGGCCTTCTGCAGTGTTTGTGTCCCTGGGTACTTGAGATTAGGGAATGGTGATGACTCTTAACGAGCATGCTGCCTTCAAGCATCTGTTTAACAAAGCACATCTTGCACAGCCCTTAATCCGTTTAACCCTGAGTTGACACAGCACATGTTTCAGAGAGCACGGGGTTGGGGGTAAGGTTACAGATTAACAGCATCTCAAGGCAGAAGAATTTTTCTTAGTACAGACAAAATGGAGTCTCCTATGTCTACTTCTTTCTACACAGACACAGTAACAATCATCTCTCTTTCTTTTCCCCACATACACATGCACACACAATCAAATGACAAATTGGCATGGAATGCTGCGGGTAAGATGGATAACAGCTTGTCTGACATTTGTCATATTATAAAATATGAACTCATGAAATGAAGACCAAAGAATGATGGGAGCAATCGGGAATCCTCTTACTTTTTGGGAAATGTGCATAATCTATAGTTCTAGTGGTTTTTTTCCATTGGACTCGAGGTTAGTCAAAATTCCTCTCAAATTCTGCTTGCAAAATAGTCACATCTAGCTTTCAAAGATATGATTTCCTACCTCTGTTGCTGTCTTCACAGGTATTTTGGCAGAAAGGTAGAAGAGATGTCATCAAGGGGTGCTTTCCAAATGCCATTTTAAACCATCTTTACAACTCTCTTTTAATAAAGGATGAGTAGAAGAGAGATGTTCTGTGCCCAGCTCCAGAGAATTTTATTCATCTCTATGTAAACCACTCCATGTCAGAATTAGAGTATATATAAAATTAATGTGTTATACACACCAGGCCTAAATGACTTAATTTTGAATATATAGACAGTTTCAATGATTAAATATTAGTATGTGGAAATTGAAAGGCCTCTCAGGAATGACAGAGCTCCCAACCCTCCTTTATGTTTTGTCTAAAGCAGAATTTAAAGGTTTTTAATAGACTTTAGAAGGGCTAGAAATCTCCATATATACAGCCTAGTCTGCCCTGATTTATTGGTGGATTTCCTGTGGAATTTTTATGCGACACTTGATTTTCCCTGCGGGGCTTGTTAACTCCTGATTGGGTAATGTAAATTTCCAGCCAAGATTAAGTACAAACAAAGCCAAAATTCATTTATTTTAATAAGGAAAATTGAGATTCTGAGGTCTGGTGTTTTCTTTTGCAAATAAACTAGTCTGTCAGGCAACTCGTTTTAAAATATTTGGTAGGAATTAAGAAAAAATAAATGTAGTGCTCCAATTTCTGGGTTATCCTTTAAAGTTTTGAAACGAGAAATGATTTTATGTACAAGTATTCTGTTTTAGCCCCATCCTTTCTCCTCTTTTGGCTCATAAAACAAACTGCTGGGAGAAATATCTACTTTTCCTTAGACCTCAATCCTTTCCACCTCAAATGCCTTGCAATACTCATCCTCAACATAGAGATGGCATTTCTGCTGGCATTTAGCAGATGAACATGAATTTTCTAGCTGGAGAAAAGCTAATGATATACTTGTACTGGCAATTGTATAAGCCTCATATAATTTTTCTATCATGTATTTTTCACACATAAAAAAATGTCTGCTATAATTCAATGAGAGACCTTTGCAGTGTAATGATGACATGGGATTGAGAAGAGAGTATTGTCCATAGAGAAGAGATATTTAGTTATAATGCAGTGAGAGACCTTTGCAAGTGTAATGGTGATATGGGATTGAGAAGAGAGTATTGCCCGGAAAGAGGAGACATTTAGCAAATAGACTTGATGGTGTGGGAATGCAGATTGGGAATGCAGTAGAAGAAGGAGGAAATCGAAATTCCAGATTTCCTGGCTTGAGTAAGTTGGTGACAGATTTACAGATGGGAAAAACATGAAATGGAGTAGATTGCTGGTTGAAAGATAAGAAAGCTAATAAACTAGCATTTGGATATGTTGAGTTTAAGACACCTTTGGGACATCCAAATGCATGGTAGACTGTCTGAAGATATAGTTATACATCTTAGAAGAGTTTGCAGAAAAGTTTATTAGACATTCTGGATATTGAGACTATAATGTACGCTGTAGTTTGACTTCTACTATAATCCTGGCATATAAATGCCTATATCAATCAATATATATTTTTGAATACACGAATATATAAAAAAGTGAATCAGTGAATGAATTAAAATAATATTAGAAGGGAGAACTTACATCGAGATGAATGAACACAATTACTCAATATTTTCAAATGAAATATTTCAGTCCTCTATCATTACTTATTTGCTTCCAATTTTCTATGCTTTTTTATTCAGCAAGTTCAGTTTTTAAAAACAGTTTTCACTCTTTATCTTTTTTGGTAATCTTTATCAATCACACCTTGCCACAACTCTGCTTAAAAAGCCAGTCCAAAACTCAGTGTATTGAAAAAATCAATTATTTATTCTTGTTCACATGTCTTTACATCAGTTGGGGTTCAGTTGGCTTAGATTTAACTCAGCTGGGCTTGGCTTTAGGCTGCGGGTTAGATCCAATATTTCTCATATATCCTTCGTCATTCTAAGAAGAGCAGCTAAGCTTCTCAAAGCAGAAGTATAAGATGAAAACCCCTACTTTCCAATCGCATTTCAAACCTCTTGCATCCTGTCTATATTTTCTCTTAAAAAGTCACATGGCTGGTCCCAAATTAAGGGGCAGAGAAGTCCATTCTCCATATTGAATCACGGGAAATGGGTAAATATTTTTGAACAATAATTCTATTTACCACATTTGCCAAAATCAGTACCTTGTGTTTGGGTCTTCCCAAAGTGTGAAGTCAATAAATTTCCTACAGGATATCTTTCTTTCAATGCACCAGGTCAATTCTAAGGGGCAACATCTTTGGTATTTCTGCCAAATGGAATCTCTCCACTTTAAACTTTCTGTACTTACATGAGTTCTAGGCCAGAAAGCAGAAACCTTTCAAAGTAATCAGTCACTGAATGTTTCCAAATTTCTCTATAATATTTCTCTTCAGCTTCTTTTTATTTGCTGCATTCTTTCTGAGTCATGTACTGAATCCATTATTTTATGTTTCTTATATAGCCACTCAAATTATATCCAAATTCAAGTCATGCCCTACTCAAATAAGCCTGCATACTCAAATAATTTCTGCCTGCCTACAAAAAAAGTACATTCTTCATGACAAACTCCTATTCAAACATTGGTTTATTATTTTATTAATGCAGGAAGTATCTGTTGAGCAAGTGCTGACTGTCAGACGCACTGCTATGCGTAGGAATAAAATAGCGAACAAGAAGGCAAAGTTTCTTGTCCCTCATGCAGCTTTATTCTAGTGAAGTCAGAGAAAAAAGAAATATGAGAACTATCTAAGACATATGTAAGAAAAAAACTTAATAATGCTAAGTACAATGCAATCAACTAAAGGAGATTATTTGATAATCTGGCCACTTTCTTTAGGCTGGGCACAGAGAACACCTCTCTGAGGACATGACATTTGCATTAATGCTTGAATGGCAAGAAAGTGACAGACATGCAAAGATCAGTGGGGATAACATTCTAGGGAGCGAGAACAGCTGGTACCCAGGCCCCAGAGTAGCAGGAATGACTTCAGCAAGCCTGAGAAACAGGAAAAGGGCCAGTAAGTCTGAAGCATGGAGAGGAAAAATATATGGATTAATAAATGATATTGGAGAAAGACAGGAAAAATACAATTTAGGGCCTGAGGTCGAGAAATAAGATTTAGATTTCTGACACAGTTTGGCTGTGTCCCTACACAAATCTCATATTGAATTGTAGCTCCCATAATTTCCATGTATCCTGGGAGGGACCTGGCAGAAGGTAATTGAATCATGGGGGAGGGTCTTTCCCCTGCTGCTCTTGTGATAGTGAATAAGTCTTATGAGAGCTGATGATTATTTTATAAAGGAGAGTTCCCCTACACAGCTTTTCTTTGCCTGCTACCATGTAAGACATGCCTTTGCTCCTCCTTCGTCTTCCACCATGATTGTCAGGCCTCCCCAACCATGTGAAACTGTGAGTCAATTAAACCTCTTTCCTCTATAAATTTCCCAGTCTTATTAGCAGCGTGAGAACAGACTAATAGAATTTCATTCTAAGAATGATGAGAAGATACTGAAAGCTCTTAAAGATGGTGCCTTATGTTTTGTTCAAAGGGCATGTTAGCTATGTTTTGGATAATTGATTGATCAGAAGTAGTCAATATTGGAAGAAGAAACCCAATTATGTGTCCAAGGTAGTAGTATAAGCCAAAAAAAAATGGTGGTGGTTTGGAGTAATCTGATAGTTCTAGAGACGGAGAAAAATGAAACAGTGAAAAAATTCTAGATGGAATGTGAAGGTAGAGTTGACAGGCCTGTGGATGGATTGGATGCTGAGTGTAATGAAAAGAGAAATCAATGATGGGTCTTAGGTCTCTGCTTGGAAAAATTAGCTAAATGAGTATGGCACTTGCTAATACAAGAAAAAACTTGGGATGATAAAGTTTTGTTTTCTATTTTGTGTTGTTTTGTTTTGTGAATAATATGAAATCAAGAGTTTTAGGTGGCAAAATAAGTTTGAATTGTTTATTAAACATCTAATGGAGATGTCAAGTAAACAGTTGAATATAAAGGTCTGGCATTCTGTCAAAAGATCAGGGTTATAAATTATAACAGTTATATCAATATTGTGTTATGGTATCATTTTAATGTATGAACACATTTTGGATCAGGTAACATGCTTAATTACAGATATGTAACAAAGGCTTAGTAACCTGTTTTATAATAGGTATGTGATTGATATGGTTTGGTTCTGTGTCCCCACCCAAATCTTGTCTTGTAGCTTTCATAATTCCCATGTGTTGTGGGAGGGACTCAGTAGGAGATAACCAAACATGGGGGCAGGACTTTCCTGTGTTACTCTTGTGATAGTGAATAAGTCTTACAGGATCTCATGATTTTAAAATTGGGAGTTTCCCTGCACATGCTCTCTTTTTGCCTGCTGCCATCCATGTAAGATGTAACTTGCTCCTCCTTGCCTTCCACCATGATTGTGAGGCCTCCCCAGCCATGTGGAACTGTAAGTACATTAAACCTCCTTTTCTTCCCAGTCTTGAGTATGTCTTTATCAGCAAGGTGAAAATGGACTATTGCAGTGATTAAGCTAGAACTGGAACACAGACAATAAATTTCCACCTAGTACAAGGCTCTTAACTGGCTTTCTCTTGTGCTTGACAACCAATAGGTAGGCAATACATACATAGAAACAGCAACATCAACAAAATAAAACAACTAGATGAAATGAGACGCAACTCTCTTCCAAGGTTTCACAGGTTTCCTTAAGTCTGGCCATGTTCAACTGAATAAGACAGATTCCCTACTACTGCTCTACACAAATTGGCCACTCTGGGCAACCCAATCTCCCTGTAACCAAGGTGGGCTTTTTCGTATCCAAATAATTTCTCCTACCTTTTCCTTGATTTACAATGCCATTTCTATTCTCTGTGTCTTCCAATTTAAACTAATTATTCAAGGTCTTAAGTATACTGGTTCATGAAACCTTGGTTTATTTCCACTAGTTTACATTAACATCTCATATGCTTTTATTTCTTTAAAAGAAAAATTGATGCTCTTATATTGTATTGTATTTATTTAATTGTCCTTGAGTTGTCAAGTGTTTTTTCTTCTCAACCAGACCATGCTGTCTTTTTGGGGTTTCATATTCTTTTTGTGAAAACATTAATGAAAACAAATATGGACTCTGGAATGAGAAGATCCAAGCTTAGATTCCCTCTTCATGCTTTATCAACTTTGGGCCGATAGGTTATTATTTAGTCACTCTAAACCCTCAGTTTCCTTTTTGGTAAAATAGTCAACATTGGTTCCACCTCATAAAGATGTTTTAGGGATGATATGAGTGCAATATGCAAAACTTCTCTTACACCTCTGCACCTTGAAAATTCTCAATAAATATTGGATTTCTTTATTTTCTTCTGCTTAACACCTTAGTACCTAAGCAACTATTGGGATCATGATAGGAGCCGCCACATGCTCTGTGGATAAAAAGCAGAAAAGAAAGTAATTAGTTATGAATTTCTATACCAAAGATTTCTGTTTGTTTTTCCATTTGCAATACCCTACTGTGACTCACTTGATTTTCTGAAACGTCCTTCTTAATCAAAGTGCTTCGTGGACTGCAATTTTGCAAATTAAAGTGGATTAAAATTAGTTTTGTCAGAAAATTTCATGACATCCTAGAGCCCCACCTGGAAATAATTGGAGACACCCTGGGGTATCACAGACCCGGTCTCAGGAATCACCACTCTCTATGTTGCCTCACTTGTGTGTTTATGAGAACTAAATTGACAGCAGCAGTTCATTAGGCAAGCGTTATTGAATGTGCAGGGTTTGCTGATAAACTTGCAAGCACTTAGAGAACTGTGAAAAATGCCTTCTCTCTTACCAAAAAGTTGAACATAAAAGGTCAAAGTGTAGATGTGTGCATACATTTGTGTTTAATAAAAATGAATTAGAAATGAGATGATCCAGATATCCAGTTCTAATGAGAAATTTGTCAATGTTAGGAAAGGTATTTAGAGATTGCTTCGATATGTTTTACATCTTTTACTAATATGCTACCTAAGATGTATGCAATTCAAAAGAAGGAAGCAATGAGAAAAGGAGGGTAGAGGGAAGGAGCAATATAAACTCTCAGCACCATATCTATTTAGTATTCACTAAGCAGCCATGAATAAAGAAGAAAATCCCTCCTCAGTATTTAACTACTGGGGGTGGGGCATAGAAAGTGGCAATTGGGCCCAAGTTGAACTGGTGCTAATCATGGATTTCTGAGGAAGAGCTATCTCTCTGAAACCCACTGGTATGTACAAAGGGTGAATTTCCATAACCTTTCTTAATAATATACACCTGGCTGGGCATGAGAACTCACGCCTGTAATTCCCAGTACTTTGGGAGGCCTTGATGGGCGGATCGTTTGAGCTCATGAGTGCGAGACCAGCCGTGGCAACATGGCAAAACCTTATCTCTACAAAAAATACAAAAATTAGCTGGGTGTGGTGGCATGCACCCATAGTCCCAACTACTCAGGAGGCTAAGGTAGGAGGATGACTTAAGCCTGCAGTGAGCTGAGATCATGCAAAAGAGCACCAGACCTTGTCTCAAAAAAAGACATATATATATATATATGTTTGGGTGTGTGTGTGTGTGTGTGTGTGTATGATCTTTAGATAGGTAGATAGATCCATAGATAGAGATATACATTTTAGGCTGGGTGTGGTGACTCATGCCTGTAATCCCAGTGCTTTGGGTGGCTGAAGGGGGAAAAGATGGTTTGAACCTAGGAGTTCAAGGATCCAGAGAGCCACGACCCTGTCACTGCACTCCAGCATGGTTGACAGAGTAAGACACTGTCTCTAAAAATCTTTTTTAAAGAAAGAAAAGAATTTACAGTTTAACATTGTTTCCCGAATTTCCTTTTAGTACCATTGTCTTTTCTAGGACTTGCATTTTGAAATATATCATCTTGTTTCTCAGCACACGAAGTCAGGGAAGGCACACAGTAGAATTATCCCAAATTCTTTGAACATTTAAAGGTCATTCTATGGCTATGGCTGTGCTCATTAGCAAATGATCTGCACAGTAATTCCTCAGCCCAGAGGGCTCACAACAAGAAGGGACCTCATTAGGAAGTCCACTGACATCCCCTTCCTTTCTTCTTTTCATCTGTTCACTTCTTCCTGAGAAAAGCATGTGCCCCTCCAGATCTGCCTCCTTTGGCCAACGGCCTAAACTCATGGAAGTCAGCCACACAGGAAAGTGGATTCGGCAGCCTCATTTGAAGCCCCAGGGACCCTTTCAGTACTAATTACAGCAAACGTCTCAGGCAGGCATCATGTCCTGCAGCCAGTGATAGTGGGTCAAGGGCCAGAGCTGCAGGGACCTTCCCTCTTGCATTTTCTGAAGTATTTTTGATCTTAATGTTTTCTCTCTCATCTTCCCCATGAGGACCTTCATGCAAGTTGGAACATGAGGATAAAGTTTAGTTTGAAAAATTCAGTCATTGTAACAGATGCACATAATGAAACGGCTTATATAATAATATTACTAATAGCTAATATTTACGGACTGCTAAATCACCTTGTCTGTATTCTCTCATTTGACCCTCAAGGCAATTCACAGGTATTACTTCATCTGTTGTTTCAGTTAAAAAAATTGTGACTCATGATTAGAAGTAACTTGTTCAATGCCAGTAAGTGCTAAAGTCAGGTCTTAAATCCTAATATCTGCTATGTCATACCCTGTGCCCCTTCCACCAACCTAGGCTACCAGAGAGAAGGCATTTTTCACAGTGAATGAATGAATGAATGAACAAATGAATGAAATGAATATTTATAAGCACAAAATTGGCTTTCAAAAGATCCCTGTTATCTAGGGGAAGATCCTATGTCCTGAGAGCCTTCCCAGAATTCAGAATGCAGGATTTTTTTTGACTGTTTTCTCCTTGGTCATCCTTGCTCTAGATCAGCTATTCTTCTGCCCCGAGGATAAATATTATTGATTACCTTGACACCAGCAACAAGTTCTGAACTGGTTCCTATCTAAATTGCATCCTTTGATAGTGATTTGTTTTTTTCCTCTGTGTTCATTGGCTTTGGTAGGTTTTCCTTTAAGTAAGCAAATTGTAATTATGCTTGGAGGCATTGCTTGATTTCCATTCCCCAGTGCCTCAACCTCTCTTCCATATAAACCTAATCACAGAAAATGTTAAAGCTAAAATAATTCTGGAGGTATTTTTTTTAAGATTATAACAAAAGAGTTGGGTTCTAAGGTTCTGGGTGTTTGCTTTTTTTGTAGTTGTTTTGTTTTCAAGGTCAGAAAGTTTCTAAGAGCTGACTGTGGACAAAAGGTATGAGTGAGACTAGAACAGAATAGACAGAATAAAAAATGAGGTGCAAGTCCATTCATTAAGTTATCAGTTAAGTAAATGCAGTAATAGTTAAGGACTAGTTGAGTGACATTGGATAAGCCTCTGTGAGTCTGTTTTCCATCTGTTTGATAAGTATTTGAATACCTAACTCACACTTTCTGGAGGTGAGGTTTAATGGGAATACATTGTAGCAAAATGCACAGAGAGATGCTAGTCACATTGGATATGTGCAGTAAGTGTTTCCGTTTATCTAAATACCCATCTATCTACCTGTTTGTTTGCATTATCTGAACCCAGCTACTCTCTCTGAGGCTCAATTTCCTCATCTGTAATATGAAGTTAGTATTACCTGCCTTGTAGTTTTCACTGTGTTGTTCTACTATTCAGATTCTAAAGGCAGGACATCAACTGAATGACTTTTGAAATCAGACAGAACTGGCTTTGTCATCAGTGCTTTTCTCAGTAATCACATATAAAAACTTTAACAACCATTTTAAATTCCATGAGATTCTCATTTTCTTTCTATGACACTAGTATTACCAGTCTTGCAGGATTTTTATAAACATTTGAGCCAATGTGGCCAAGAGTCAGACATGTGCTACTCTACTCACTTTTACCCTACCATCAATAGTGAATATCGTTATTATTCTAAAATGGGAGCCTAGAAAGGTAAGACAAATTAAATTGTAAGTGATCAGTAGTAAGTGATTAGTAAGCTGGGACCTATAGTCACATAGGAATCCTAAATGCCTATTTCTTTAACAAGGCTGGAGAATGTTGTAATGGACATGAATAAAAACAAGACTGCATCTCAAACACAGAGAGATAGTTGCATTCAAGAGAGGTCTACCACTCTCCTAATGCCAGCCTTGTCTTGGCCTCCTCACAACTACAAACGCCAAGGCAAGGCTTCTTTACTACTGTGCTAAAGATGAGTTTAAAAGTGGGTTTGAGATAATGATCCACCGAAGACTCAGGTTGACGCTGTAGGGGCCTGGCACTCTGGTGATCACCTATGGCTGTGGCCAACTCTGTCGTTTCACCCAGTGTTTTCAGGAACATGCTCAACAAATAGGCTGTACTATATTGATAGCTTTTTTATACACCTGTCTAGAAGACACCATTAGAACCAATTTCATGATGTCTCTTATCTCTGCCTGCCTTAGTCACAAGGCCTTTGGTTGTCCACAGAGCCATTAATCTAACTCAAGTTCCCCTCTCTTCCTGATCCCATAACCCAGTGATTCTCAAAGAGTCATCTTCAGATTAGCAACATCAGCATTGCCTGGAAACTAGTTAAAATGCACATTCTAAGGCCTTACCCAGTCTCACGAAATCCAAAGCTCTAGGTTGGGGCTGAGCTACCTGTGTTTTACATGTCTTCCAGGTGAACGCGGTGCACCCTGACATATGACAACCAATGCACAACTCTTCACTGAGCCCTTGGGAACTCACAGTCTGTCAGCAGCAAATCTCCACCGCCTTACTTGTCTCCAAATGTTTTCTTCACTTTCTTGCTCTAATTGTATTCTGAATAGACTCTGATGAGGATACTACTTTATTGCAGCTTTCTCAAGTTCTTAAAATATATATTTTCAAGAACTTAGAAAGTATATTTCCATTATAAAATATAGGTCAAGAAATGCACACAAGTTAAATGCATGACTTAGTGAATTGTTTTAAGATGAATACTACCCAGTGCACAGAGAGAACTTTGTAATCACTCCAGAAACTTTTCATATGCTCTGTCCAATTACAAACCCTCTTTCTTGCCGTAAGTAACCATTATCCTGACTTTTATAGCAATCACTTTCTTGTGGTTTCTACTTTTTTGATCCATATATGCATCCCCAGGCACTGTAATTTTTTATTGTCAATTTTTTCTTAATTTGACATATCTTTTAAGTCTGGCTTTTATGTACAGGTTTCTTCTCCATCTCTTTTCTTTCCCAATATTTTATATGATTGTAACCCAGGTCTTTTGACATATAATCCGATCTGAATTGTGCTGATCACATACTCATGATACAGCTCAATGTGTTCTTCTGTCCATCGCAGTTAGCTTAGTATCATCATCAAAACTCTTAAAGTTTTATCTTTGGGCATTGGGAGCCTCTTCAAGTTGGGCCTTAAATCTTTCTGGACATGATTTTAATGGCCTTCTTTGAGATCTTGTCATACCAGAGTGTGAGCTGATGTTCCCAGTACATCCTGTACATTTTCTGCACCAGAACTGAGATAACATATTTCTTCCAGCTCTACTTTTTATTTCTGAGAAATAACTTTCCAAGAACACAATCTGGTGTGAAGACTACTGATTGTTGCTGTGACAAAGGGTAAAAAGTGATGACTTACAGAGAAAGAAAATAGATCATCAACAGACTTCGTGAAGACAACAACAGTAACACATATACTCAAAGGAAGAATGTAAGCTTCAATAATTTTATATCCAGCAAAACTGACATTCAGGTATAAAAAATACAGACAAGCTGTTATCAACAAGAAAGCACTAAGGGAATATTGTACTCATCTGATCTATTTTTGAGGCATCTACTAGGTAATAAGCTTCAGCTAACCAAACAACCAGAAATACATCAGCATAAGGAGTGGTGTCTTTTCAATTATTTTGATTGTCTGAAGCTCATTATCTGTAGATTCCTCAGAAAAAATCAGATGAGTACAATATTTTCTCAGTGTTTTCTTGTTGATAGCATTGTGTGTATACACACACACGATACATACACATCATATACACACATACATATGTCACTCTATATGGGTATCTTCTCTCTCTATATATATAATATACTATAGATAATATGTAATATATAGATAACATATATGTATTTATATACACATGTATATGTATATATAGATAGACACATAATATGTATGCATATGTTTATATGCATGTACATATATGTATGCATATGTGTATTTATAATGTATACATACTATGTATAATGTGTGTACATAATATACATTTACAGACATATATGCATGTATATATAATGTATAGATATATACATATATAGTGTATGTACATATATACATATGCATGCATATATGTGTGTATATGTGTGTGTGTATATATACACAATTCTTAGTATGGAGAAAAGAACATACAGATCTTACAGAGAAGAGGTTAATGTAAAGCTTTTTAGTCTTTAAACTGTAGACATCAGTGTGAAGTTGTGAGGTATGTTAGCTTATGTAGTTCTTATAAATCATTTATTGTTTATTTCTAGACACTCAAAGGACTTTTTCTTATTCTTGAAAGTCCAATCATTTTATTAGAATATACCTTGGTGTTGGTGATTCTTGGTTGATATTTTCAACACATCATTTCTATTTGCTTTGTTTTCAGATTTTTTTTCCAAATTATAGTTTTCAGGATTTATTCTGTTCCTTCGAGTTGATTTTCTTCCTCATGGAATCCTAGTCTCCATGTGTTCAATTTTCTTTGTCTATTTTCAACAGTTATTACTTTTTCTTTTCTCCTTTTTATCTATTTCTTTAATTTTTTGAATTTTAAAATTGTCCTCACGTTTATATTTTTACTTTTCATATGGCATTTTAAGTTGAGTCTATCCAGTCTCCTGTTTCTTCTTGCTTGGTTTCCATTATTAAAATATTTGTTTTTGTTTCTAATTTTTTAAAATGGTGTTATAGGCACCTTTTCCTGTTTATTTATTTTCCATAATCTGCAAGCATGTTATTTTTTTTTTCTTGTCCTCATTCCTCTTATAATATCTTTGTATAGAATTTTACTTTGACATTTTTGGGTGGCCAAATTTCATGAGATTCGTTTTTCTAAATTTTTTATAATGAAGTAGTATTCAGGGAGGTGCTCTAACTTCACACAGCTACACCTCTCTCTCTCTTTTATGAATTTTAAAATATACAGAGCCTTGCTGTTGAACTTCAGATTTTTAACTTTTATCACTTTGTACTTTGGCCTTTCTCTTTCCTTTCGTTCTTGTAACTTCCTAGAAGCCTAGGTCAGAGCCTGGCAGGACAGTTTTGAAAGTTCGCAGGGTCAGGGCTGCTCCTGCCTGTCAGACTTCCCTAGGTGGGACCTCTCCTATCGCGAAGGTCAAAGTCTCCCCTAGTTTCCAGTGCTGCCCTCTAGTGGATACTAGCTGGCTAATTTTTGTTAATGTTGCCTTACCGGTTCTTTATTTCTCCTTCCAAAACAGGTATCACAAAGGTCTTGTCGCTGTTGGTGCTTTTTCCTTACTCTGTTGAATTTTAGTATTTGTGGTGATGCTTTGTCACCTAATAGTTTTGTAAATGTTCTCTATTAATTTTGGGTTTTGTATCTAGTTGTTCCGTCTGTGTTTAATGTGGTATTTGGAGAGTTTCAAACTGTTTTGTTTTGTTTTGTTTTGTTTTTTTTTGAGACGGAGTCTCGCTCTGTCGCCCAGGCTGGAGTGCAGTGGCACGATCCCGGCTCACTACAAGCTCCGCCTCCCGGGTTCACGCCATTCTCCTGCCTCAGCCTCGCAAGTAGCTGGGACTACAGTCACCCGCCACCACGCCCGGCTAATTTTTTGTATTTTTAACTAGAGACGGGGTTTCATCATGTTAGCCAGGATGGTCTCGATCTCCTGATCTCGTGATGTTCCGCCTCGGCCTCCCAAAGTGCTGGGATTACAGGCGTGAGCCACCGCGCCCGGCCTCAAACTGTTTTTTTGTTTTTTTCTCACCTCATGATTACCATAGGGTCTTTAAGTAGGATGGACCTCTTTCTTGATTTTTGTTACTGGTTCAAACTATTTATGTTCCTTCCTCTTCCAAAACCTGAGTTCCTTTGAAGCACATAAGATCAGACCATTCTACTCACTATTCCTTTATTTATTACTTATTTCAAGTCACTTCTTATCATTCATTAAATATTTTTACCATTAGATCTCTATACACTACTCACTTTTGCTGCTTTATTATTCTTAGAAAGTTCAATATTCACATAAATTATTCATTTAATACTCCAATTTTATGATATGACTCTGAATATATTCTTATATTAGACTATTATTTCCCACCTCAGCAACACATTCCCATGATCATATTTGAGACATCATTAATAATCACATCATTTGCAAAATCTTAATTTCAAGTGTAGCACTCTCCTCTCAACATTTTGTCTTTCTATATCACTTATGCTGTTACCCCCAATCCAGAAATTCCTTGACCTCACTGAGACTTCCACTCCATTGACAACAATATGTTTCACTGTACATATCCTTCATGTGTTTATTATCATCCTTAATATAGAGAACATAGACCACCATTAGTTCACTGTCTCAAATATATCATCTGTTCTCTTTTCCATTCCTCCCATCATTAAACAAGTGTGGCTAAATCCTAATCATGGTTAAATTTCAACCTCTACCTACTGTGTAACAGAGTGTAACCACTGAATGTAACAGGAAAAAAATAGAAAAACAGAACTGTGCTCACTGAGGCAATGTGACATTTGTAAGGAACATTCAGGACTGCTAGATACTTGTACTATACCTCTCTATTTATCTACTCTCTACTGGGGATGTCAAACTCCCCAAGCCCACTTTCTCTCCTCTCTTTCATTTGATGAAGTTAATCACTGTTTCATTGAGGACAAACAAAAACCACTATAATATGTATATGAAAACAACCTTACCTTCCTTCTACCAAATTTAGCTATTTGCATTTATAGCCATATTCACTGCATTCCTCCTGTTACCATGGATCAAATCTTTTTGCCTCTATCCAAGCTTAACTCCAAATTTAATCACTGGATTCCATCCTCATGGACTGTTCAAGGACTTTGCTCTTATAGTTACTTCTTTCTACTGCATGGTCATGTCTTTCCTCCCTATACTTGTTAGCACGCAAATTTGCTTTGCATCTTAAAGGAAGATAGAGGAAAAAATATTAATTCAATTAATCCCTTGAGCATCTGTCTTTTTTCCCTGTGTCCTTTTATGGGAAATTAAAACATCTGAAGAGGCACCTCCTCAATCGTTGTCTCTATTTTGTCACTTCAATGACTATCTTATCTATTGCAAGCAGGCTTGGGTCCTATTGTCCCCTCAAAATAGCCTTTTCTGCAATCAACGGTGATCTCCATTTTGCAAAAATCAAATGGCCAATTCTCAATCCCCATATTTCTTGGTCTTTCAGTTGGATTGGGCAGAGCCCATCTCTTCTTTTTAGGGTGAGGCTGGAGGGAGTTACAGGACAGTGCATTTCTCCTATTTCTTACTCACTGACCACTGATCTCAACAATTTTTTTCTGAGTTTCTTTTTACTTCTTGCCTCTAAACATTGTGGGTCTCAAGGCTTTGACCCAAGTCCTTTTCTTTTCTCCGTTGTTATGATAATAGAGGCTGAACTTTCAGATTCTATGTTTACACAAGAATCTCCCCCTTTGGCCTAGATAGCACTTTTCCTTCTTGCTTTCCTGGTTAACTCTAATTCATCAATGGGAAGAAGTCTAAGTCCTCTGTAAACGTTCCTGATTCCCATAGGAAGATGAAAAACTCTCCTTCATTTTTCCCAATGGAGAAACATAGTCCCTGGAACACAGTAGGCATTGGATAAAGGTTGTATATTAAGAAATGGCTTTAGATGGTCTTCATATTGAAGTCCAATTTCAGATGATTAGCAATGTTGGCATGGATGGCCCAGGTAAGGAGGTTTCTACAATAGCATTTGGGCTCACTGCTAAAAATTACCATGACAAAAATAGCAGAGTCTGTTATGGACATGATGGTACACATACCACATCTGGTCCATCATTTTTAGAGGTAATTCCATTTTCAAAGGCCTGAGGTGAAAGAAGAAGGTACTTTTAGGAGAATAGGGTTTGAAATTTTGAAGGTCAAATTGTGTGAAAGAAGTGTTAGGCTGAATAAATGCACATACGTTCAGTAAAAAGAGCTTCAAAGTCATGCCAAAGAAAACTGTGGAGTTCATGTTTGTTAGTTTGTTTTTGTCATAGGAAACTTGGTACCATTGAGAGGTGAATTGTTTGTGGTATTCTGGGTTGTATTAGTTTGCTAGGGATGGTGTAACATAGCAGACATTTACTGTATCTCTTTTCTGGAGGCTAGAAATCTGAAAGCAAGGTCAACACCTTGCAGCCATTCTTCTTCTGAAAGTGCTAGAAAAGAATCTGTTCCAGAATTGTCTCCTAGTTTCTGGTAGTTCCTTAATTGTGAGAGCATAAATCCAGTTTTCACATGACATTTTTCTGGTGTGTGTTTCTCTGTGTCCTAATTTCCTCTTTTTACAAGGACACCAATCATATTGGGTTAGGGGCCCACCCTATTCCAATATGACCTCAACTTGACTGATTATATCCACAATGATCCTATCTCCAAGTAACGTCATAGTTACTCAGGGTTAGAACGTCAACATAATCTTTGGAAACACAATTAGACCCGCAATGTGAATGTTCATCACAAACATTTCCAACATCATATGTAAATTCAAATACCACCTCGCCAAAGAGGACTCCATTTTCCCCTATCATTAGGAAATGCATTTGTTATAGAATAGATTGGAAAAACCCATCAAGGGAACTTTTGTAGATTTCTTCTTTCTGCAAGCGGCCTGGTTAAAAGGTGGAGCAGGAATTGCAATATAATGTTCAGTCAGCACTCACTGATCTTACAGAGGATCTACACAGCAAAAGAGAAAGAGCCAGGGCTAAATACAGAGATGGAAGCCATACCTCTTTATTTCCGTGGGTGATACTCAAAAAGGCCTCCTTTTCATGTCTGGTAGCATCACCAAAGTTAGGCCAAAAGAAGTCAAAGTAATTTAGATTCAATCTTCTCTCAGAAATGAAATGAACAGAAGTTTTATTAAAAGGAAATGAAGAGGAAATTGAACTTTCATATTTCATTGTGCAATTGTGATGACAAAAAACAATATTCGTGAACAGAAGTTTGAAAGATTGTTATTTATATGTCTTTCCTCCCCCCTTGAATTCACCTACACTCTACCTGCTCTTGTCAAAATAGGGGGCAAAGCATTTTTTTTTTTTCTCCGTATGAGCTGATTCATGTTAATAGCGCGGCTAGTCTAAGCAAATGTGCTCTGTATATATTTTTAAATTTTATTTTACATTTTGCTTATAGAACAAATTTACTTAAAGAAAGTAATAGTGGAAAGATAAAATTAAAAAGTCCTATGTTTTAATAACATTATTAGCTACAATGTAGATAAAATATTTTCGGCTTTTCAAATCTTTTCTTGAGAAGAGTATATTAGAATGTGGCTGCAGTAAATTAAATCATAAAGGATTTGACATTGCTTTAGCAAATTTTCCTTTTGAGAAATCAGAACATTTATTTTTAGGATTTCGTTTCTAATTGTACCCATCTATATACAGGCAGTGTCACTGAATTAAGGCTTATTATGAGTAAATTATTTAAAGGAAAGGGGGTTTGCTTGCCTTATTTGAGCCACTCTGGGCACTAAAATGTTGACTTTGATTGTCAAGTGGGGCCCTCAAGGTGAAGAATCTATAACACAATCTTGAGAGGTCCTTAATATAGGACTTCATGAATACAGAATGGGGCTGTTGAGAATACCTGAAGGCACAATTAGAAATGGGTACTGGAAGCTGCTTTGTCTCTATACCTAAAACTCAGCTTCCTTCTCCATGGCATTTAGTGTGTGCAGTGTTCTGTCTCCTGTTCTTTCACACTGTGGAGATGGAGATCACTGTTAACCAATGGAGATTGTAGGATGTATCATCAGGCTATGATAATAACTCTGGCCACGATGTCCTAGCAAATAGTTATTTCTCACTCAGCCTACCTGTCCTGCACAGGTAAGTAGGGGGCTCTGCTCCGTGTAATCCTTGAAGTATCCAGGCTGACAGAGGCTCCACAATCTTGTAGCCACACCTCAAGACACACAGCAAAGTAGAATAGATCCTAATGATTTGCATATGGTGTTTTGCAGTCGCAGCTCCCAAATGACACAGATTCGTTCTGATCACATTGATAAGCTAGAATCAGTCCCATGCAACTGATTAACTCCAAGAAGCTGGGAAATCTTGGGAATGTTTAGTGAATAGTAATGTGGGTCCAGTTCTTCTTATGACACACCACAGCCCATCTCACATTTCCCTCCACATGTATTATCCCAGCAGGTTTTTGTTTTTTTTTTTGTTTGTTTGTTTGTTTGTTTGTTTTGAGATGGAGTCTTACTCTGTCACTCAGGCTGGAGTACAGTGGCATGATCTTGGCTTACTGCAACCTCTGCCTCCAGGGTTCAAGCGATTCTCCAGTCTCAGCCTCCCAAGTAGCTGGGATTACAGGTGTGTGCCACCATGCCTGGCTAATTTTTGTATTTTTAGTAGACACGGGGTTTCACCATGTCAGCCAGGCTGGGCTTGAACTCCTGACCTCAGGTGATCCATCTGCCTCAGCTTCCCAAAGTACTGGGATTACAGGCGTGAGTCACCATGCCCAGCCTACCCCAGCTTTTTGAGGTATAGTGTGGCTAGTGGCTAATTTTCTTTTGACTGGTTGGGAATGCTTCAGGAGGGAGGGTCCATAAACCTGGACCATCATGTGAAGTAAGGTCAGAGGTTGGGGACAGAAAAATGGAGAAGAGCCTGTAGTTTGTAACAGTTATGCTTTGGAAAGATTTTTCAGGGTCAGAGCATTTCCTTGACTTTTTCAACCATGAGTTTATTATATCATCAACTCTGTCCTTCTTATGGACACATATATAATAAGAAAATTAGGGCCAGGCACGGTGGCTCAAGCCTGTAATCCCAGCACTTTGGGTGGCTGAGGCGGGTGGATCATGAGGTCAGGAGTTAAAGACCAGCCTGGCCAAGATGGTGAAACTCGGTCTCTACTAAAAATACGAAAGTTAGCCGGGCACAATGGCAGGCGCCTGTAATCCCAGCTATTCGGGAAGCCAAGGCAGAGAATTGCTTGAACCCAGGGGGCGGAGGTTGCAGTGAGCTAAGATCGTGCCACTGCACTCCAGCCTGGGCGGCAGAGTGAGACACTGTCTCAAAAAAAAAAAAAAAAAAAAAAAAAAAAAAGAAAGAAAATTAGGCCACCAAGATGGGAAAATAGATCTTCTAAGGGATGCATCAAAGAACTAATATGTATTTGAGATAATCTGACAGGTGACATTCATGGCCTTCTAACTAATTAAAGAGGTTATTTCTGATTAGGATGCTGCCTTAGGAGTGGCTCTCAAAGTTCAAGGAGGAGCTTGAAAAGAAGAAGGGATTTGCATTAAAGCAGAGGAGACTGAGGTCCTAAGTAGAGGGGCTTCTGCCCTTGAATATAATAAATGCTGAAACTAGTTAGCAGTGGAAAGGAGTGGAGCTGGGCTATATCCTTTCTTAGAAAGCAGAGGTCCTGAAATTTAAAGCTGGGCATGTCCTTAAATGTCATCTAGTCCACCCTTTTAATTTTATTTTTGAAATGTAAACATCAGAAGAATACATTTAATGGAATGTTAACAGTTATTCCTGGAAAAAGAGTGTTCTGTGGATAATTAAGTTTATAAAATGCTGCTTAAACAAAGTTAAGGAGATACGTTTGATGCAGGGCTTATTTCAGTCTTTAATATATCATGCTCATAGCTACTCACCAAGAGAAGGGATACATTAAGGAACATTTCCTCAAGATTTGACCAGGATACATTTTTGTTTGTTTGTTTGTTTGAGACAGAGTCTCACTCTGTCGGCTAGGCTGGGGTGTGGTGGTGTGAATATGGCTCACTGCAGCCTTGACCTCCTGGGTTCAGGCAATCCTCCCACCTCAGTCTTCTGAGTAGTTGGGATTACAGGCACGTGCCACCATATCCAGCTACATAGTCAAAATAATCTCTGTGGCAAAATGTACGTGTAGATATATTGAAATAAACAGTCGTTTCTTCTTGAGAGTTTAAACATTAACACTTCGGTTAGGAAGGAGATGCACCTATAAGCGTTTTTAACCCTCAAAGTCATCAATGTCCATAGTTCAAATAACAGTCCCAGAGATAGTTTTATTAAAGGCAGTCTTAACCACTGTCACTTATCAGCTCTTTGCTTTCTTGGTCTTTGGGTTCCTCATGGGAATTCAAATCTCACTGAAAATGCAACATACAGTTGAGTCTTTTACTGCTCTCCACCTAGAAATATAGGCAATCTGCACACCTGCTTGTTTGCATAGGGGAATATTCTTGCTGATATCTGCAAAATTCAGTTGCTCATTGATTTCATTGACACAAGGATGATTTGGTATTTAGGCAAGCCTAAGCTGCAGACAATCACACAAATACCCCTAATGCAGGCATCCCCAACTCCCATACCGTGGCCCAATACTGGTCCGTGGACTTTTAGGAACTCGGCCTTACAGCAGGAGGTGAAGAGCCTTGGGCAAGGGAGCATTACCGCTTGAGCTCTGCCTCATGACACATCAGCTGCAGAAATAGATTCTCATAGGAGGGCAAACCCTGCTGTGAACTGTGCATGTGAGGGATCTGGGTTGTCCGCTCTTTATGAAAATCTAATGCCTGGTGATCTGAGGTGGAACAGTTTCATTCCGAAACTATCCATTATGGCCCCGCCCCCACCCCACACGGTGGAAAAATTGTCTTCCACGAAAAGGTTGAGGACCGCTGCTTTATTGTATTACCCAGGCTGTTCACCTGTTTTTCAACTGCAACAATGGTGGAATAGAATCTCAGAGACAAACTTTACTGCATGTATTTGCTCTGGATTGAGCTTCTTATTCCCGTACGTATATCTGATGCTTGAAAACGACCAAAATTACAAAATATAATAAATACATAAACACATAGGAATTTGTCTAAGTAGGATATAATATCAGTCTCAGTTTAAAAAAAAAGTGCCACTTTCAGCTTCAGAATTCAGCACTGGCACATGGTGCTCATTACTGGCCCTGACAGAAGACCCCAAATGTATAAAAAGGGCTCTGACATTTTCCAGTTAAGAACACATAAATAAAAACTCAGAATGAAAATCATATTACCCCCAGGCCATAGTTTATTTTCTATGATTGGTTTGAAAAGTCAAAAACAGCGACAGAACCTGCGTTTCTGACTTGTTCACTTAGTGAGTTTGTTCTTAAGTCATGGAAAAATTAGAAGTTTTGGCTAAAATTAAAATTTGATAAAGGTCATTTGAGACTATAAGAATAGCTGAGTGGATCCCACTAAGCTGACCTATAGCAGTAAATAATAATGATTTCCAAGGTGGGGTGTGAGGAAACAAACGACTTCTGTGAACCAAATGGCGAAGCAGTTTACAAAAAAAAGTTGGGGGTAACAAGGGAAAATAAATATCCTTTGTTAACATAATTAAATATCTTTCTTGCTGGGATCATTGCTAGAGTAATTGTCCATAGTGGTTCCATTTTTATTAAGGGAAAGCTTTTATTCATGCTAAGTTAGGTCATATTAATGGCATTAGGGACTTTCAAATATATTTCAATAACACTTTTTGCAGGAAAGAAATCCATTTTTGAATCCATTTGGAGAATTAAAATACACTATAGAACATTTTTGCATTTGTTGAAAATTCGAAAATCTGGCTGGAATGTGAATGTCAAAATAGCTGACTAGGGCCTGCTTGAATCTGATAACAAAAATCACTAAATCACTTTGCATATCATTGAACAATGGACTCCAAAAGGTAAATTTTGCTCTTTTGTTTGGTTTTGGCTTAGAATGCAGGGATGTAAAACAAAAGGTGTATAAACAAAATGTGTAAAACAAAAGGTGAGCACATGGGTGATACCCTTGTGGTCTGGTACAAAATGAATGTAAATACAAAAGTCATGTAAATATTTCCATGTAAATTCTGTTTTGACTCAAATTACGTACAGTATTGAGACACAGTGATAGATTAACAAACTGGTAATATTTTTAAGGGTTTTTTTTAAAGACATTGAAATGTACTTAAGAATATTGAGATGATAATGCTTATAATAAGCCGACATTTTCTCATTCTAATTCTTATGTTTCTATGAAGTGTGCATTATGATATCCTTTTGGAGTTTAGGAAAGTGAGACACTACTTAAACTCTTCTGAAAATTCATAAGAATCTACTAAGCCTTTTAAATCTGCATGATGGATCAGATTTGTCATTGCACAGAGAAGTGAAGAATAAATACCACATATTGCGAAGTATACAACAGCTTCCTGCTTAAATAGAAAATGGATGCGCTGACATCTGTGGAATTTTGTGGTGATATAGGTTAGTCCCTGCACCCTGCAGAGCTGTGCTTTCTCAATGTTTTCTTGAATGCAGTATGCACACAGCCATTTTAGCACTGGATTAAGTTTCAGTTTGTTTTAGCAAGGATATCAAAAGCAAGCTGCAACACAAAGCAGGAGCCAACACAGGAGAGCTAAGTGTGTCCCTCCCTGGCCCTCAGAGGCCCTGACATGATCAATCAGCTGCTGACAACCCTGTATACTCAACACGGATTTTACGGAGTCAAAGAAACAGAAGATTTAGATACAATGAATGAGGTCACCGAAACATATTATTTATTTATTTTGTATTAGAGACAGGCGGGAGTGCAATCATAGCTGACTGCAGTCTCCAACTCCTGGATTCAAGTGATCCTCCCACTTCAGCTCCCTGAATAGGTAGGACTAAAAGCACATGCCACCACACCTGGCTAATTTTTAAAACATTTTTTGGTAGAGAAAAGGTCTCACTGTGTTGTCCTGGCTGGTCTAGAATTCCTGGCCTCAAGTTGTCCTCCTGCCTTGGCCTCCCGAACACTGGAACTATGGGAGTGAGCCACCAGGCCTGGCCAAAAATTGATGAGCTTTTAGGAATAGATTTTATTTCTATTGCATTCATACTTGATAATAAAGGTATTTTCTATTATACACGCAATGCATCTATCAAATTATTTTCATATCTAATGTTTCCTGACAGCCATTTCTTATTTCTTCAAGAAGTCATGTCATGTTAAAATTTCTTTTAAAGCCGTGAAAAACTCTTAAATCTGACCATAGTTCTATTCATTTTAGGTTAGTTCATGGTCACAAATCTGTTAGAACTCCATGGGCTGTAGAAAAATATTATAAATTCAGAATGTGTCTTCTTGTTTGGAAAGGTGAACTCCAGTTATGAATTGGTGGGAGCAGATGCAATGTTCCTGATTACTTTTTAAAATCTTTCAGGGTCATTCTACATGATTTCATGCTAAATAACATCCACTTTCAGTCCATTTCATACGGATAATGATTTCCTGGCAAACAGTCATTTCCTCCTGCAGTACCTGAGAAAACTCGTTTTCTGAATGCTTTGACTTGTTTAGGGAAGCTCACATGTACATGACTATAATGGATGGTAATGATTATAGAATCAGAGGCAAGCTTCACTGATGGAAAACTGGTTGGAAAAGAAATGTTATCCGCAATTTAAAGCTTAACATGACACATAAAAAACTAGTTCAAGTGCTATGCTTGAAGGCAAAGACAATGTGGAATTCAGCTCTCCTCAAAGATTATATTTCTTTCAAGGGGTCTGGAAGCAATATTATGAAGGGATTGTAAGCCCAGGCACTGGGACCAGTCAGATCTGACTAAATCTTGTCTTTGCTACGTATTAGCTGGGTGAGCTTGTGCCGAGTGTGCATGATTTCTACGTTTCTATGTTTCAGGTTTGTCAACTGTTTGGAAAATCACTAGTTTGAGGTCATCATAACATGTATTTTATGAAGTAGTTAAGAAGATGCAGTGAAGTGACTAAGTGCTTTAAATCATGTCTGTACATATCAAGGACACAGTAGGCATCCGGTGATGATAATCATAACAATTAGTATTTTCCCATCTCACTGGAATTATCCATGGTTATGTCTTTGATTGATCTCCTTCCACAAATTCAGCTTTCTAATATTCTAGAAAACTGTTTCCCCATGATTTTTTTGTCTGTGTTTCTTATCCTACCATTTTATCATTCCTTCCTTACTTATTCATTTAGTTATTAATTAACTCATTTTCTCAGCACACATTTACTGAATATCTATTTTGTTCCAGGTCTTGTGAAAAACACCCTTCCCCGAAAAAAAAAAAATATTGCCTTCTGATAACTTGTAGTAATTAAATAGCCACATTGGAAGGATTAGGGTAATGAACTTTGGGAATACTTTGGGAACACTAAGAAAGTTACCTTTTGAACCGCCTTAACAGTCATGAAATGCTTCCTGGACAAAATGACTTCAAAAGAAAGATACAAAGATGAATAGGAGTTAGACAAATTGAAAGTGTGGGGAGAGGTTATGGTGGTGAGAATATGATGGGATGATGGGAAAACGCAGATAAAGACATTGCATTGGGGCTTTCTATTCTACAGAAACAGAACCAACAGGAGATCACATATACATGTAAACATACAACATATATATTTAATATTTACACATATATACATGTGTGTATATATACACACATATACATTAACATGTGTATACAATAATATGTATATGTTTATTTGTATATATACACGTGTATATATGCATGTTTATTTTATATGTGTATACAATATGTATATGTATATATGTATGCACATACATATGTGTACATATCTGTAAGTGTATATATGTGTGTATTGTGTACACATATATAAAATATAACACAATAATATATAATATGTATGTATACATGTATGTGTACATGAATATACATGTATGTGCGTATATACATGTATGTTTATATGTATAGGTGTGTGTGTGTATAGAGAGAATGGAGAGAGAGAGATTGACTTGAATTAATTGGCTAACTCGATCACTTGATTGTGTGAGGGTTATGAGGGCTGGCAAATCTCAAACCTGTAGGTCAGTTCAGTGGGCTGGAAATTCAGATGAGAATTAATGTTGCAGTCTTGAAAATTCCTTCTTCACTGGGCAATCCCTTTCTTTGCTCTTAAGGGCTTCAACTGATCAAATGGCTAACATTATGAAGGGTAATCTGATTATAAATGTTAATCACATCTAAACAACATCTGCATAGCAGCATCTAGACTAGTGTTTGGCCAGACAACTGAGAATCATAGCCTAGACAAGTTGACACATAATATCAACTATTACAGAGATCAAGAGAGCATCACACTCTGAGGTACTGAAAGAAATGGAGAGTAACTGGGAAAGAGACAGAAAAGCCAGCAATTACCCATGAGAGGTAAATTAGGATCAGATTACACACAGCCTCTTAAAATAGGAGCTCACTCTCAATCTTAGCTGTTTGGATTTTAATATTCACCCTAATAAAAGAGGAAGTGGCTGAATAGTTTCAAGGAAGAGAGTTATACTTTAAGCCCATAGCAATGCCCCTCTGCCTCCGTTTTATTCCTTGAAACAGCCACATTCTATTTTTTTTTTCTTTAAGGGGCATAATCCTACCATTCTCATATATATCATTGTACTTGAATGGAGCTAGATTTGAATAGTACTAAAGTAAAATAAGATATGGTCTTTATTTTCTATAGAGACAAAGTTCCAACATTAGATAAATTATAAAATTCCTCCTATATCCTAACATGCTTTGTCACCTTTTTTCTCAATTCTCTTTAGTATGATAACTTGTTCTAAACCGATAATCTGTGAAGATGGAATTCTACTTTATTTGAGTAAATGTGTTTCAGTAGCATGGCTGTCAAACCAAGCTGCTGGAGATTTGCCTACTCCAATGCTGTCCAGAGGAATTTTGTTCAGTGAGAAAGGTGTTCTACATCTGCACTGACCACAGTGGTAGCTACTGGCCATTTGTATCTATTGAGCACTTGAAATGTGGCTAGTGAGACTGAATAACTAAATGTTAAATTTTATTCATATTTAATCAATTACAATTAAAATTGAAATAGCCAGATGTAGCTAGTGGCTTCTGTATTGGACTGCAATGCCTTCACCTTTGGCCAGGACGCTGGCATCAAAGACCCTGGCATCAGAGGAAGCATGAGTGCCTTTCCTCTTTAAGGGAAGAATCTGATGGCTTAGGGGATATTTACAACTGGAGCCCATGTACCCTTCTCTTCTAGACCATAGTTCAGAGACTCCAGAATTCCACCCCCAAATGGCCAGAAATGTACATCTGAGACCTATGCTGACGATTTTCTCAAAGTTTGCCCTTTGGAGGGAATTTCTTGTAGTCAGAGTAGGGAGTTGTGGTTAGAGTTTCCAAGTGTGCTCCTGGTTTTAAATTGATGTGTGAGAGACCACAGAGAATTGAGATGAGGCTAAACAGGCGAACAGAAAGGGTGTAGGCCAATTATCTGCTTTTTTTGTGCCAATAAGTTGAGAATTCTAAATCTAAACCTGGCTTTTGAGTCTCAGGTTCCCAAGGCAAATATGGGCTGTGAGTCCCTTACAAATGTGTATTCATTTGAACTTGGCCAGGGAAGAAGAAACTCAGCAAAAATGGAGGAGGGAGCACTGTGAGCTTACCCTGGACAGGGGGAGAAATTAACTTCTACTTACCCCTCCAAAAAATAAAGAGGAAAATAAAGTAGAATTTTGTCCTGTGGATTTCTTAAGAAATTAGAAGAGAAGGTTGAGGGAGAAAAAGGAACAAGTTAACAAGTATTCATTCTGTTTTTGCTATGACCATGTATTTAATCAAGATTCAATATTTTATTGAACTGTGGTTAACTATATTTATTACTCTTAAATATTTAGGTATGCTTGCCTCAGGCCCCAAACATTTTAGAGGTGAGCCTGGTGACTACAGTGGAATCTTCCATTTTGATACCCATTATACTGTCTCATTATTAATTTATATTTTCATTTTTCTCTTACCAGATTGTGAGGCAATCTATTCTTCAATGACTAATAAATAACTTAATAACATAATAATAGATGAGAGTTTAAGGAAAAATAAAATAAATACCACAAAAAGAGCACAGATTTCTTCCCTCTGCATCTGCAGATAGGAAATGCCTCAGTACTGGAATGATTAGGCCACCAAACATATTTTTTAATCTTAAAACTCAGATAGTCTTACAATGAAAATCACTTCCTCCTCTATCAGCTTAACCAGTAGATGTAAGAATTTTTGCATATTTTTACAAAAACTTTTATGTGGATGAGAGAAGGAAGGAAGGAGGGAAGGAAGGAAGCAGGGAAGGAAGGAAGGAGGGAAGGAAGGAAGGAGGGAAGGAAGAAGGGAGGGAAGGAAGGAAGGAGGGAAGGAAGGAAGGAGGGAAGGAAGGAAGGAGGGAAGGAAGGAGGGAAGGAAAGAGGGAAGGAAGGAGGGAGGGAAGGAGGGAAGGAAGGAAGGAGGGAAGGAAGGAGGGAAGGAAAGAGGGAAGGAAGGAGGGAGGGAAGGAGGGAAGGAAGGAAGGAGGGAAGGAAGGAGGGAAGGAAGGAGGGAGGGAGGGAGGGAAGGAAGGAAGGAAGGAAGGAAGGAAGGAAGGAAAATAAGGGAAGGAGAAAAGGAAGGAGTAGGGAGGGAGGGAGGGAGGAAAAGAGTGAAGAAAAGTTGGCCTGTTATATATGTGTTTTCCCACTTCAGATCTCAAATCATTAACCTGTTGGCAGCACTTATTTGTCATGGTCTGGCCTTAGGTAAGCTTGAGACTCACGATTTGATGGAAGAATATATTTAATGGTAAGCATGTCTCAAACGTCAGCTGTGTGTTAGATCTGAGTTACACAATATGCAACATGTTCTCTCCTCTCCTATAGTTCTAATATTGTTCATTTATTCAGCAAATGTTTGTAGAGAACCCCTCTAAAAATGTCTTCTCCCAGAGGCATAAATTTACCTCCTAAACAACAGAATTAGGCTTTTTATAATTTCAGCAATGAATCACTTTGTTATAGTGAGAAGAATTTTGGATTTACATGTCATATTTCACTAAAGGTAAATGCAAATGAAATATGTATATTCAATTCTAGGATGTGTCCTGTAGAAAGGTACTAGGTTTACATTTGGAAATAATAGAATAATTAATAGCTCTCTAACTGACTTAATACCAGATTTTTAATTATCATTTTATATTGCAGTAACTCCTTATTTAACATCATTTATACATTCCTTCTGCCTACTAATCACATCCATTCTGACATCTCAGCTTAAGGTGTCTAAAATGGAACTTACAACATACATACATTTCTTCAAAAATAGCTTTGGCTTTGACTTCTGAAATTTGCCCTATAGAATAACTATTTTGTCCATGTGACTCTAGAATCCTCTGACATCCACATTTGAAAGGAAGAAGTACAATAGTCTCTGTTTGCAGATGAAATGATCTTATATGTAGATGATTCTAAAGACTTTACCAAAAGCTGCTAAAACAAATTCGGTAAAGTTGTAGAATACAGAATTAACATACAAAAATTAGTTGCATTGCTATATACTAACAACAAACTATTCAAAAAGTTTGAAAAAAGATTCTATTTAGGACAGAATAAACACAAATTAAAATAGTTAGAAATAAGTTTAACAAAGTGAATGATCTATACACTGAAAAGTACAAAACGCTGATGAAAGAAATTAAAGACACAAGTAAATGGAAACATATTTTGTGTTTATGGATTGGAAGACTTAATATTTTTTAAATGGCTTTACTACTCAAAGCAATCTAAATATTCAATGCAATCTCTATCAAAATTCCAAATGACTTTTTCACAGAAATAGAAAAAAATATTAAAATGTATATGAAACCACAAAAGACCCAGAATAACCAAAGCAATCTTGATCTGGAAGAACAAAGCTGGAAGTATCCCACTCTCCAATGTCAAAATATATCACAAAACTACAGTAATATAAACAGCATGGTACTGATATAAAAACAGACACATGGAGCAATGGAACAGAACAGAAAGCCCAGAAATAAATCCATGCATTTATAATTAATTGATCTTCAACAAAGATGCCAAGAATGTTAATGAGAAAAAGACAGTCTGTTTAGTAAGTGTTGTTAGGGAAACTGAATATCCACATGCAGAAGAATAAAATTGGGCCTTTATCTAATACCATATACAAAAATAAAATGAATTAAAGCCTTAAATGTAAGACCTGAAACTATGAAACAAGTTTGTCCAACCTCAGGGGTTGTGGGCTGCTTGTGGCCCAGGATGGCTTTGGATGTGACCCAACACAAATGCATAAACTGTCTTAAAACATTATGAGATTTTTTGGCCATTTTTATTAGTTAATCAGCTATTGTTAGTGTTAGTGTATTTTATGTGTGGCCCAAGACAATTCTTCTTCTTCCAATGTGACCCAGGGGAGCCAAAAGTTTAGACACCCCTGCAAAGTACTAGAAGTAAACTCGGAAAAAGCTTTTGACATGAGTTTGGGCAATGATTTTTTGAATATGATCCCCAAAGCACAGAAAACAAAAGCAAAAATAAACAAATGGATTGACATCAAACCAAACAGCTTCTTTATAGTGAAGAAAACTATCAACAAAGTGAAGAGACAACCTATGGAATGGGAGAAAAGTATTTCAAACCATACATATTGTATAAGGGATTAACATTCAAAATGTGTCATGAACTCAAGCAACTCAATGGCTAGAAAACATATAACCTGATAAATAAATGGACAAAGAATCTGAATCAGTATTTTCCAAAAGAAAATATGCACATCACTAATCATCAGGGAAATGCAAATCAAAACCACAATGAAGTATCATCTTGTACCTACTCAAATGGATATTATCAGGACAAAGATAACTAGTGTTGACAAGGATGTGGAGAGAAAGGAACACTGTTTTTCCACTGTACATTGTTGTTAGGAATGTAAATCAGCATAGTCATTATGGAAAACAGTAGGGAGGTTTCTCAAAAAATTAATACACTGGGTGCAGTGGCTCACACAGTATGAAAACTGTGTGGAGAACAGTATGGAAGTTTCTCAAAACAATAACAACAACAACCAAAAAAAACTAAGCCTGGTGCAATGGCTCACACCTGTCATCCCAACACTTAGGGAGGCAGAGGCGAATGGATTGCTTAAGCACAGGAGTTTGAGCCCAGCCTGGGTAACATGGCGAAACTTCCTCTCTACAAAAAAAAAAAAAAACAGAACAATTAGCCAAGCATGACAGCACATGCATGTAGTCCCAGCTACTCAGGAGGCTGAAATGGGAAGATCACCTGAGCCTGGGGAGGTTGAAGCTGCAGTGAGCATTGATCACACCACTGCATCCAGTCTGGGCGACAGAGTGAGACCCTGTCTCAAAAAAAAAAGAAAAAAAAGAAAAGAAAAGAAGGCAAGGAACTACCATAAGATTCAACAATCTCACTTCTTGGTATACATCCAAGGAAATGAAATCAGTATGTCAAAGAGATACCTGCACCCACATGGTCATTGTATGATTATTCACAATAGTCAAGATATTGATTCAACATAAATGTCAATAGATGTGAGAATAAAGAAAACATAATACACAAACACACGTAAAAACATATACATAAATATAATTCTGCCTTAAAAATGAAGGAAATCCTGTCATTTGCAATAACATGAATGAACCTGGAAGACATTATGCTACATGCAATAAGCCAGGCACAGAAAGACAAATATGCATGATATCACTTATATGTGGAATCTCATAATGTCAAAGTTACAACAGTAGAGAGTAGAATGCTGGTTTCTGGGGCTGCGGTTGTGGGAATGGAGAGATGTTGTTCAAAGTGTACAGTTTCAGTTATGAAACTATGCAGGATGAAAAAGTCCTGGAGGAAAAAAACAATTAAAAAAGACTCCGGAGTCCTCTATGAGTCTACTCTCCGTTTCTCTCCACTTCCAGTCACCACATCTCTCTGCTTTGCTTAAATAAACTTATCCATCTAATTTTCCATTGCTAGCTCAAAACTTGGGCAGTTTATAACCAAGCTATTCAACTAGTATTGGCATCTTAATTAGTATTGGCATCTTTACTCTCTGTTCCTGTTCCCATATTAAATGTAGAATCCCAAACAGTCCTAAAATACAGATGGGATTCCTTCACTCCCAAACCCATAAAACATCCCATGCTTTCCCTTCCCTCCTAAACCTAAACCCCAAACACTTATGTATTCCTGTATTCTATCATGTTTTTATCTTAATATCGCCCTTCATCTAAATTGCCTTTTTTCCCTGCCATGCCTGATGTCTTTCTGTTTCTTACTTAGACTGATGGAATCCTTTCATTTGAAGTACTCTTCTCGTTATTCTTATTTCTTAAAATTTTACCTCTTCTCTCCTTTAAAACTCAGAACATGTGGCCCAAAGTGTCAGAATATCAATCCTTGGTTTTATGCAATCAGTCAGTATTTTTCAAATATTAGATAAGTATATACTATATGTCACTAAATACTAGCTAACTCTCTTTGGAGTTAAAATAAGAGAAACCCAAATTAAACTTCTTTAATCAAAGACTTATTTAGAACACAATGGCTGAATTGCAATAAGGAATAATGGGAAATGATACACACTAGCGAGTCTGTCTTATTCAATACCACAGTAGATTTAGATTTCAAAACAATAAACCCAGAATATTTTAAAATTAAATAATTAAGGAGTTTTCTGTAAAGGTAATAAAATCTCTCCAAGAGCCTAATGGCAACATTGCAGTTTAATTTTAGGAAACCCTGGATCTGTGGACAAAATCATCATATTTCTCTCCCTATCATAATCTTTCTGCATGCTCTGTGCCTTCTATCATCAAATTTACTGAAGTATTTATTTCCCTTTTACTCACGGACACGACAAAGAAAGTTCCCAAGATTATAGCTCCCCAGTTTCAAAATAGTGTGGCTAGACTGAGTTGGTATTTTTATCCATTCCAGATATCCAGGTGCCTTACTTCATTTGGGCTGTCATAACAAAATACCACAGACTAGGTATAAGCAACAGAAATTTATTTCTCATAGTTCTGGAGACAGAAATGTGGCCAAGATCAACATACCAGCTGATTCAGTGTCTGGATAGGGCCCACTGTTTCATAGATGAGAACTTCTTGCTTTGTCCTCACATGGTAAAAGAAGCTAGCTAGCTCTCTGGGCTCTTTTATAATGGTACTAATGCTAATCGTGAAGGTTCCACCCTTTTGACCTAATCATCTCCAAGGGCCCCTCTTCCTAGCACCATCACCGTAGAGTTTAGAATTTCAACATATACATTTTGAGGAGACACATACATTCAGACCATAGTGCCAGAAAATTATCTGGTTGGTTCTACTTGGAGTATTTGCTGATACAGTATTTTTGAACCAGGGTTTGGGGTTACTTGGTCTCAGCAAGGCTGGGAAAAGTGGCTGCTTCCAGCAAACAGGGAGTTCTGGGTGTCCCTAATATCATAGGTGCCCATTGCAGAGATTGATAAAGATGAAGAAGAGGACCAAATCCTGCCTCAATGATGTCAGAATAGAGTAGAAGGATGAGATGCTTCTCTCTGGATATATTTAAAGCCATTTTCAAATTCAATAATATATTTTACCTAATCTTAGTATTCTTATTTCCTTTATTGCATTAATGTGTAATTTTACATTTTTAAAGATTAATCTCAATTTTAGCATTTTGGGGTAGTTACAGTTAACATGGATTTTTAAATAGCTGTACTTGTGGGGAAATATAAGATCAAATTAGTTTTTAATATATTTTTCAAGTAATTGAGGTGCAGCAGTGTGCTTTCACTTCCCTATCTAACCTTACTTCTTTTCATGACTCTTCTGAACTATTCTCGGTTTAATGGAATTGCTCCAATTAAATTTTACAAAGCCTTATGAATGTCACTATCCAGGTATTTTAAAAGGTTTGGAAAGCACTTAAGATTCTGCTGGGGGAACAAAGCCAGCAGCACCTCCTGCAGTATTTATTTCCTTCTTCTCTTACACCTGGACTACTTTATTTATCTGGCAGAGTTCTTTGCTGCCAAAAATATATTTAGTACACTTACTCCTCTAATTACCAGAGCACAGAGACTCCTCTCAGAGAAACTTGGAGAGGGGTCCCCACACTAAGAGCCAAATGGGAAGACGAGTGAGCTATTTCTAAGAAATTTGTTGAATAAAAACGTGTGATCTACAGTGGGCAGCAACCTAAGTTTTGAGGCAGGCACGTGGTGCGATCACTGGGCATTGTGTCAAAAGATCAGAGAATGTGAGGAAATTATAATAACAAGTGGGTGATATTTTTAGAATCATTTTAACATTCTTTATGTTTCAGGAGTAGAAAGAGAAGCATAATGACTATAAAATTTACCAAACACTTCCCAATTTCCCATTCCAACTCGTTCAATAGTTCAGTAACATTCTTTTATTAAAATAATTTACCGTTGGACTTTTATAGACAAAAGTTTACTTGGGGGTGACTAATCTTTATTTAGAACCCTTCTCTGTACTACCCATTTTCCCGAGTCTTAATGATTATCACTTCCAAACAATATACTGAATAATTCCAAATTTCTCAATTTTTTAATATTTCCAGAAAATATGTAAACACTCTCACAGAAAATGGAAGGCAATTATTTAAATACTATAAAAGTGTGCTTTATTTAACAATAAAAAGTAGGTAAATTGAGATACTTGTAAAGCTGAAGTAGTTTAAATTTCAAGGGTTGATATGTATTTATAATATTTGAGGGGACAGAATCATAAAAATGTTTGTTTATTGAGATGCAAGATGAAGTAAAAAAGAGTTGCCAGAAAAAAAAATTTTAAAGAACACTATGTTAATCACTAGCTTTTGTTGTTGCTACTGACCATGAATGAATTAAGTCATTAATTGCTCATGACATTTTTCTTAAGTATCAAATTTACATACCTTTAATTCAGTATTTGTAACTTTTTCTGATTCATTTTTGGTTATATTATATACTGATGTATGCATATGCATCTTTCTGTGATACTTGTATTTTTGTTTCTTGTATGTTCAACAACTCAAATTGATAGTATCATTTAAATATAAGAGAATCCAGGATTTTCATCTGTTTTTCATTTGTAAGTAAATCTATGATCTTATTCTTTCCCTTAGTTGAATTATATACCATTTAAAATTGAAAAACTTATCTCTAAAATAAGGTGGAAGCTTTTAAACTAGTATAAAAGTAAGATTTGATGGCATATATTTTGTTGAAAACAACTTCTGTTAGCTTTGAAGTCTATGATCTATTCTGAGAGCTTTGACCATTTCTATTTTCCTCGATCACATTGCCTGGCATGTGACTAGAAATTATCTATTCACAAAATGATTGTCATTTTAATCTTGCAGCTTGTTACAATCTGGTAAAATACATTTTATGTGTCAATTAAAAAATTAAGTTTAAATTAAAATTCATTCCTATGGGGCACCACCACTCAAATGCCTCATCTTGCCTCAGTCATGTAGATAATCATATAATGAGATACCTGCATATAACACTAAGCTTGTTTGTGTGCTGTCAGTATCAATTCCTCATTCTTCTGTGTGGCTTTTGACACCTGTGAAAAGACTTATTCTCATTCCAAAAGCATTAAACACTGGAAAAAAAATGTGTATCAAACTCAGTAAAAGTTCAGCAAATAGAGATTTCAAAGAAGAAAAAAATAAAATCACATAGATTCACCATCTAATTTCTTAGATTAATAAAGTGGATCTAGGTAGACCCCAAAAGGTCATTAGTTACCACATATGACATACCATTGTAGGGGCAGAGACTGCTTATTTTTTACTGATTTATTTTTGCTTCCAGCTTTTATTTTAGGTTCAGGAGATACATATACATGTTCGCTACATGGGTAAATTGTGTGTTGCTGAGGTTTGGTGTACAAATGATTTTTGTTATCCAGGTAATGAGCATAGTACCCAATAGGTAGTTTTTTGATCCTCAGCATCCTCCCACCCTCCACCCTCAAGTGGGCCTTGGTGTCTGTTGTTCCCTTCTTTGAGTCCATGTGCACTCAATGTTTAGCTCCCATTTGTAAGTGAGAACATGCAGTATTTGATTTCTGTGTTGATTCCCTTAGGATAATGGCCTCCAGCTGCATGTATGTTGCTACAAAGGAAATGATTTCATTCTTTGTTATGGTTGTGCAGTATTTCATGGTGTATATGTACCACAGTTTCTTTATCCAGTCTACCACTCATGGGCATCCAGCTTGATTCTATGTCTTGGCTACTGTGATAACATACATGTGCATGTGCCTTAAGGTACAGCAATTTAGATTCCTTTGGGTATATACCTAGCAATGGGATTGCTGGGTCAGATGGTAGTACTGCTTTAAGTTTTTTGAGAAATCTCCAGACTGCTCCCCACTGTGGCTGAACCAATTTACATTCTCAACAGCAGTATATAAACATTCCCTTTTCCTGAAAACTTACCAAGGTGCTATTTTTGGATTTTTTTGTAATATCCATTCTGACTGGTATGAGATGGCATCTCAGTGTGGTTTCAGTTTGCATTTCTCTAATGATTAGTGATTTTTAGCATTTTTTTTGTATGCTTGTTGGCCTTATGTATGTCTTCTCTTGACAAGTGTTGTCCATGGCCTTTATCCACTTATTAATGGAATTGTTTTTGTTTGCTGATTTGCTCAAGTTCCTTATAGATTCTGGATATTAGATCTTTGTCAGATGCACAGTTTGCAAATATTTTCTCTTATTATGTAAGCTATCTTTATACTCTGTTGATTGTTTCTTTTGCTGGGTAGAAGCTTTTTAGTTTAATTGGGTCCCACTTGTCAAATGCTGTTTCCGTTGCAATTGCTTTTGGAGTCTTCATCGTGACATCTTTGCCAAGGCCTATGTCCAGAATTGTTGTCTTGTTCTGGTTCTCAAGAGGAATGCTTCCAGCTTTGGTCCACTGAGTATGATGTTGACTTGGGTTTGTCATAAATGGCTCATATTATTTTGACCTATGTTCCTTTGATGCTCAGTTTGTTGATGGCTTTTAACATGAAGAGAGGTTGAATTTTATCTAAAGCCTTTTCTGTATCCATTGAGATAATCATGTGGTTTTTGTTTTTAGTTTTGTTAACGTGATAAGTCACATTTATTGATTTGTATATGTTGAATCAACCTTGTGTACCAGGAAGTAAGACTACTTGATCGTGGTGGATTAGCTTTTCAATGTGATCTTGGATTTGATTTGCTAGTATTTTGCTGAGGATTTTTGCATTTGTGTTCCTTGGAGATATTTGCCTGAAGCTTTCTTTTTTAGTTTTGTCTCTGCCCAGGTTTGGTATCAGTATAATACTGGTCTCATAGAATGAGTTAGGGAGCAGGCTCTTCTCAAATTTTTGGAATAGTTGCGGTAAGATTGGTACCAGCTCTTTAAATATCTGGTAGAATTTGTCTATGAATCCATCTAGTACAGGGCTTTTTCTGGTTGGTAGTTTTGTTTTATTATACTGATTCAATTTCAAAACTCATAACTGGCCTGTTTAGATATTTGATTTCTTTCTGGTTCCATCTTGGGAGGTTGTATGTTTCCAGGATTTTATCTATTTCTTCTAGGTTTTCTAGTGTTTGTGCATACAGATGTTCATAATTGTCTTTGAGGGTTTTTTGTATTTCTGTGAGGTCAGTGGTTATGTCATCTTTGTCATTTCTAATTGTTTTTATTTGGATCTTGTTTTTTTCTTTATTAGTATAGCTAGTGGTCTATCAATCTTATTTATTCTTTGAAAGAAGCAATTTTTGGTTTTGTTAATCTTTTTTATGGATGTTTGCATCTCAGTTTTATTTAATTCAGCTCTGATTTTGGTTATTTCTTCTCTACTGCTTGCACTGGGGTTTGTTTGCTCTTGTTTTTCTAGTTCCTCTAGTTATAATATTAAGTTGTTAATTTGAAATCTTTTTAACTTTTTGATGCAGGCATTTAGTACTGTAAACTTTCTTCTTAACACTGCATTAGCAGTGTCCCAGGGATTCTTGAATCTTGTCTGTTGGTTTTCATTAGTTTTCGATGAATTTTTTTTTCTGTCTTAATTTAACATCAGTCAGAAGCAAGTTGTTTTTATCATTATGTAATGTCTTTCTTTTATTTTCTTGTTGTTGTTGATTTTTGTTAAAGTCTGTTTTGTCTGAAATAAGAATAGCAACACCTGTTTTTTTGTTTCATTGTTTGCTTTCTCTTTGCTCAACGGATCTTTCTCCAACCTTTTACTTTGAGCCTGTGAGTGTCATTGCTTGTGAGATGGGTCTCTTAAAGACAGCATACCATTGAGTATTGCTTCTTTATCAAACTTGCCACTCTGTGCCTTTTAAATGGGGCATTTAGCTAATTTGTGTTCAAGGTTAATATTGATATGTGAGTATTTGATCCTATCATTGTGTTGTTAACTGGCTACTATGTAGACTTTATTGTATCTTTATTGACACTTTATAGTGTCAGTGGGCTATGCACTTAAGAGTATTTTTGTGGTGGCTGGTACTGGTCTTTCATTTCTGTGGCTAGCACTCTGTAAAGAACCTCCTGTGAGGCAAGTCTGGTGGCAACAAATTCCCTCAGAATTTATTTGTCTGGGCTGGGCATGGTGGCTGATACCTGTAATCCCAGTACTTTGGGAGGCTGAGGTGGGAGGATCACTCTAGGCCAGGAGTTTGGGAATGTGCTTGTCTGAAAAAGATTTTCTCCTTCACTTACGAAGCTTAGTTTGGCTGGATATTAAATTCTTGGTTGGAATTTCTTTTATTTAAGGATGCTGAATGATATGGTTTGGCTGTGTCCACACTCGAATTTCATCTCAAATTGTAATTCCAATAATCCCCATGTGTCACGGGAGGGACCAGGTGAAGATAATTGATTCACAGGGGTGGATTCACCCAGCCTGTTCTCATGATAGTGACTTAGTTCTCACAACATCTGATTGTTTTATAAGTGGCTTCCCCCTTTGCTGGGCACTCATTCTCTCTCCTGCTGCCCTGTGAAGAGGTGCCTTTCAGCATGATTGTAAGTTTCCTGAGGCTTCTCCAGCCATGTAGAACTGTAAGTCAGTTAAGCTTCTTTTCTTTATAAATTACCCAGTCTTGAGTATGTCTTTATTAGCAGCATGAGAATGGACTAATACAATATATCGGTACCGGGGAGTGGGACGCTGCTATAAAGATACTCAAAAATGTGGAGGTGACTTTGGAACTCGGTAACATGCAAAGGTTGAAACAGTTTGGTGGGCTCAGAAGAAGACAGGAAGATTGGGAAAGGTTGGAACTTCCTAGAGACTTGTTGAATGGCCTTGACCAAAATGCTAATAGTGTTAGGCACAATGAAGTCCAAGCTGAGGTGGTCTCAGATGGAGATAAGGAACTCGTTGGAAACTGAAGTAAAGGTCACTCTTGCTATGCAAAGAGACTGGTGGCATTTTGCCCCTGCCCTAGAGATCTGCAGAACTTTGAACTTGAGAGAGATGGTTTAGAAGAAATTTCTAAGCGGCAAAGTGTTCAAGTGGAAACAGAGCATAAAAGCATAATGTCATTACAGTTGTACAAGGGCTACAGAAAAAAAGTTCAGGGTACAATGATATTATGAAACACTAAGAAATGTGTCCCAATGTAAGCACATTACAATTTAATTCTAAATGATGGCAAGGAGTCATCTAAGCTATAGGAATGGAACATAAAATGCCCCCAGAAAGAAGTAGAAATAAGCTTAGACTGTTTGAAAATAAAGGGAAGACAAGGATGACTGGGATATAATTATATATAGTAGAATGATTTGAAATTATGCTGCAGAGAAAAGTATACTGCAGATTATTTAGATCCATGCATGCCAAATTTACTATTTTAAGCTGGATTTTTAAAGCAATGGATCTAACAAACATATACAAAACACTCTACTCAACAACAGCAGAATACATAGTCTTCTTAAGAAAACATGAGACATTTCCCAGTATAGATGACAAGTTAAGCCATAAAAAAGTCTAAAATTTAAGAAGATTGAAATCATACCAAGTATCTTTTCCAACCATAATGAAATTAAACAAGAAATCAACAACAAAGGAAAAAGTGGAAAATTCATAAATAAGTGAAAAGTAATGCAGTGTTGAATAACCATTGGATCAATGAATAAATAAAAAAGGAAATTAGAAAATACTTTGAAGCAAACAAAAATAACAACACAGCATAACAAAACATGGGATGCAGAAAAAGCAGTATGAAGAGTGAAGTTCATAGTGATAAAAGCCTACATTAAAAAAGTAGAAAGCACAATAGTGAGAAAATTGGAAAAAATTCAATAAGGTTTGTAGCACTGTATTAATATTAATTTCTTGATTTTTGTACTGCAGTTATGTTTTTGGGAAAATATACACAGACTTATTCCAGAGCAAAAGTGCATTGCATCTACAACATACTGTCAAATATTTCAGAAAAAAAGACTAAAGTAAATGTGGCAAAATGTTAACATTTAAGGAATCTGAAGTTTATACAGGAATTCTTTGTACCATTTTTGTAACTCCTGTAATTCTAAAGTTATTTCAAAATGTAAAGGCTAATCAATTATCTAAAATAAACAAGAAATATCACAAATAACCTGACTTTATAATTCAAGGACTGCAAAGCAAGAACAAACTAAGCCCAAGGGTCGCAGAAGCAAGTAAATAACAAACATTTAAGCCAAAAGCAACAAAATATTTTCCAACATTGAAAAACAAAATAATGAAGCTGAGCTGATTTTTACATTTAATCTTAGCCAAAAGACCAAGAAGCAATAATAATTGGTTTTTAGGAATGATAAAATTGGCAAACCCTTAACTAGACTAAATAAATAAGAAAGATAGAATACTAAAATGAATAAAATCAGAAATAAATGAAAAGACATTACAATTGATGCCAAAGGAATAAAAAGGATTATAAGAGGTTATTATAAATAATTATATACCAACAAACTGTATAACCTAGAAAAATAGATACAACTTACTAAGACAAAATCAAGAAGAAGCAGAAAGTTTGAACAGCCTAATAGCAACTAAGGAGATTGAAACAGTAATCAAAATCTCCCAGCAAATAGAAGTCCAGGACCAGATGGCATCACTGATGCACTACATCAATAATTAAAGAACAAATTTCAATCCTTCTCAAACTCTTCCAAAAATTGAAGAGGAAGTAATACTTCCAAAAACATTCTATGAGGCCAGTATATCCTGATATCATAGGAAGACAAGACTCCAGAAAGACATAAAACTGTAGATCAATATCCATAATTAATATTGATGCAGAAATTATCAAGAAAATACTAGCAAGACTGAATTCAGCAGCATATTAAAATGATTATACACCATGACTGACTGGGATTTGTTCCTGGTATGCAAGGATGGTTCAGTATATGAAAAATCAATTAATGTGATATACCACATTAACATAAAGAATAAAAATTATACCATTGTCTCAATAGATGTAGAAATAGCATTTGAAAAAATATTGCAATCATCCATGATACAAACACTCTAAAACCTTAGAATTAAAGAAACTTACCTCAGTGTAGTAATAAAGGCCATATATAAAAAGCCCACAGCTGACACCATACTTAATTGTGGAAAAAGTCAGTTTTCCGTCTATGATTAGGCATGAGACAAAGATGCCCACTGTTGCCATTTGCATTCACCAAAGTACTGTAAGTCCTAGCCAAAGCAGTCTAGAAGAAGAAATAAAAGGCATCCAAATAAGAAATGAAGAAGTAAAATTGTCCTTGTTTGCAGACAATATAACTTCATATAAAGAAAACGCTAAACAAAAAAAAAAAAAGAAAAGAAAAAAAGGTTAGAACTAATAAAAATATTTGGTAAAATTTCATAATATAAATTCTAGATGCAAAATCAGTTGCAATTTTATAAACTAACCAACAATCTTAAAAGGAAATTAGGAAAACATTCCTATTTAAAATAGCACCAAAACGAAGAAAAATACTTAGAAAAAAAAACTTGATTAAAGAGATGAAAGACTTAAGTAATAAAAACTACAAAACACTGATAAAACAAATTAAACAAGATGCAAGGAAATGAAAAGACATCTTATGTTCATGAATTCTAAGACAGTATTATTAATATGTCCATACTACTCAAAAGATGCACAGATTCAATTTAATCCCTATCAGATTCCATTATATTTTTCAAAAAACAGAAATAACACTCAAAATCCACATGACCATAAATAGCCAAATCAACCTTGATATAGAAGAACAAAGCTGAAGGTGGCACACTTTTCTTTTTATTAAAAAAATTATAAAACTAAAATAATCAAAACAGTATGATACTGGCATAAACACAGATATATAGATCATTGGAATAAAATAGAGTTCTTGGAAATAAATTTATGAACACAGTCAACTAATTTTTAATGAAGAGGCAAAGAATACACATAAGGAAAGTGTAGTTACTTCAAGAAATAGCATTGGAAAAACTGGGTATTACTGCAAAGTAATGAAATTGTACTTTTATCTTACACAATATGCAAAAACCAACTCAAAATGGATTAATTACTTAATCATAAGAAATGAAATTATAAAACTAATAGAAGAAAACACAGGGGAAATCTTTCATGACATTGGTCTTGGCAATGATTTCATAGATGACACCAAAAACAAGCAACATAAACAAACATGGGAATACATCAAGCTAAAAATTGTCTACATAGCAAAAGAAACAATCAACAGAGTAAAAAGATAAACCACAGTATGAGAGAAAATATTTTCTATTCATACATCTGATAAGGGGTTAATATACAAAATACATAGAGAACTCTTAAAACTCAATAATGAAAAACGTATAACCCAGTTTTAAAAAAAAATGGGCTAAGAACTTGAATAGCCATCACTCCCAAGAAGACATACGAATGTCCATCAGGTATATAAAAAATTCACAAGGTCACTAATCTTCTGTTTGCATATCAAACTACCAGATATTAACTAACACCTGTCAAGATGGGTATTAAAACACACGCACATACACACACACACACACACACACGTGTTGGCAAGAATGTATAGAAATTGGAACCCTTGCACATTGTTGGTGGGAATGCAAAATGATGCAGCTGCTATAGAAAACAGTATGGAAGTTCTTCAAAAAAGCAAAAAGAGAACCACCATATAATCCAGCAATCTCACTTCTGGTTATTTATCCAAAAGAATGAGAATCAAATTCTCCAAGAGATAATAGCATTCCTATGTTCATTGCAGTACTGGCCAAAATAAAGATGTGGAAACAACCTAGATGTTCATTGATAGATGAAAAGGCAAAGAAAGGGGATCTCCTATTCAATAAATGGTGCTGGAAAAAGTGGCCAGCCATATGCAGAAAACTGAAACTGGACCCCTTGCTTACTTACACCTTAAACAGAAAAAACTCAAGGTGGATTAAAGACTTAAATGTAAAACCCAAAACCATAAAAACCCTAGAAGAAAACCTAGGCAATACTATTCAGGACACAGGCATGGGCAAAGACTTCATGACGAAAAAAAAAAAATGCAATTTCCACAGAAGCCAAAATTAATAAATGGGATCTAATTAAACTAAAGATCTTCTGCACAGCAAAATAAACTGTCATCAGAGTAAACAGGCAACCTACAGAGTGGGAGAAAATTTTTGCAATCTGCTCATCTGACAAAGATCTAATATCCAGAATGTACCAGGAACTTAAACAAATTTACAAGAAATAAACAACCCCATCAAAAAGTGGACAAAGGATATAAACAGACACTTCTCAAAAGATGACATTTATGTGGCCAACAAACATATAAAAAAAGCTCAACATCACTGATCATTAGGGAAATGCAAATCAAACCCACAATGAGATACCATCTCATGCCAGTCAGAATGGCAATTATTAAAAAAGAAACAATAGATACTGGCAAGTCTGTGGAGAAAAAGAATGCTTTTACACTGTTGGTGGGAATGTAAATTAGTTCAACCATTGTGGAAGACAGTATGGTGATTCCTCAAGGGCTTAGAACCAGAAGTACCATTTGACCCAGCAATCCCATTACTGGGTGTATACCCAAAGGAATATAGATTGTTCTACTATAAAAACACAAGCACATGTATGCTTATTGCAGCACTATTTACAATAGCAAAGACTTGGAACCAACCCAAATGCCCATCAATGATAGACTGGATAAAGAAAATATGGTACATATATACCATGGAATACCACACAGCCATAAAAAGTAACAAGATCATGTCCTTTGCAGGGATATGGATGAAGTTGGAAGCCATCATCCTCAGCAAACCAGCACAGGAACAGAAAACCAGACACTGCATATTCTCACTCATAAGTGGGAGTTGAACAATGAGAACACACGGACACAGGGAGGGGAACATCACACATTGTGTCCTGTTGCAGGGTGGGAGTTGAGGGAAGGAAACTTAGAGGACAGGTCCACAGGTGCAGTAAACCACCATGGTACACGTATTCCTATGTAACAAACCTGACTGTTCTGCACATGTATCCCGGAACTTAAAATAAAATTAAAATAATTAAAAAAAGAAAATACGGTAAAATTGAATACTATTCAGCATTAAAAAGGAAAAAAAACATTTCAAATATGAACTTAAATGAACTTTTAGGACATTATATATGTGAAATAAGCCAGTCACATCAAGACAAATATTGCATACTTCTACTTATATAAGGCATCTAAAATGGTTAAGTTTATAAAATCAGAGTGGGATAGTTGTTACCAGGGGCCTGAGATAGGGAGAAATAGGAAATTATTAATCAATGGTCTTAAAGTTTCAGTCAAGAAAGATTAATACGATTTGGAGATCTTTTGCACAATATTGGACCTATTTATAGTCAAAAACAAAGTATTGTTCACTCAAAAACTTGCTAAGAGTGTAGATCTCATGTTAAGTGTTCTTACCACAATATGATAAAAATAAGCTGGTTATATTAAAGATCAAAGAATTATTGAAGCTTAGAATATATTTTAAGATTAGAGTTAACAAAGAGTTTAAGTACATAAAGCTTGAGGTAAATACAATAGAATGAAAGGAGTTTTATGTTTTTCCTTTTCTATGAATTTTTTTGTATCAAGAGAGGTATAGATAGCTGAAAATCATAGTAGATTCTCGGAATAATAGCCATTGGAGTTGTAAAAATTACTCCAGCTTTAAGACTTATCAAAACAATTTCATCATTTCAGAAAGGAATTCTAGCACATATGTCAGTGTCAGCTGTGTGACAGTAAAGAATCCAGTTTCAGTGTAAGTGGGTTTAAATGGCTCTTGCTGCCCCCTTAGCTCTCCTTTTCTTAAGAGTGGTTGTTAGAGAATACCAACATATGGTGTATTTGGCAGTAAAACATCATTAGTGAAAAACACCCGCAACTGCAGAAAGTTGCAAGAATTATGACAATTACAAAGAAACTTAGCGCTTGACAATATATGTGGTTTAAAGATGTTATTTTTCTATTCTACAAGGGATATTATGCTGGTACTTCAGCAGCATTCATTTCCGTAGTTATATAGCAATAGCCTTCAATTTTTGTTTAGGAATTGATCCTAAATAAGCATAATACCATTCTGCCACTGCAGTGATTGTTTCAGGGTTAAATCCATGACACATAAACATATGATCAGATTTGCTGGTACTTCTTAAAAAGTGTCTTTCTGCACTAGATTTCCAATTTTGACAATGTAGAATTGAAGTTTCTTTTGCCAGCTTTTTTCACAATACAAGGAGAACAGAGTCAACCTAAAAATTGCAAATGGGAGATATAAACTGGATCTGTTGATGTTACCAGAACCCTTGTATCCAGTCACATCCTCAACCTGGATCTGTCTGCCACCTGAGCTAAAGAAAATTTTTCTTTTTGCTTAAGCTTATTTGGTTGAATTTGTTGGTGTATTACTCCGTTTTCACACTGCTGATAAATACATACCGGAGACTGGGTAATTTATAAGGAAAAAGAGGTTTAATTGACTCACAGTTCCACGTGGCCGGGGAGACTTTACAATCAGGGAAGAAGGTGAACGGCACGTCTCACATGGCAGCAGACAAGAGAAGAGAGCTTGTGCAGGGAAACTCCCCTTTATAAAACCATCAGATCTCATGAGGCTTATTCCCTATCACTAGAACAGCAAGGAAAAGCCCCACCCCCATGATTCAATTACCTCCCACCAGTCCCTCCCACAACACATGGGAATTGTGAGAGCTACAATTCAAGATGAGATCTGGGTGGGGCACAGCCAAACCATATCAGTTGGTATTGCTATGAGTATAATTATATTTATTTTTTTGTCATTATTGACTAAAAGAGTGAAAACTGATGAAATACTCTCAAGGTAGATTATCTCTAAGAAGAGTATCTTATATTCAATAAAAGAAAATCCAAACTATCAATGAAAATATATTAAATTGTCAATCCAATAAATATTTTGGAACCCTTTTTTTTTTTTTTTTTTATAAAGGGAGTGGGCTTGGAGACAGTCGTACACAGACCTGGCCCTTCATGGAGGCTTTCTTTATCTGGAAAAGGAAATTGAATAGATAATTGCAATGCTAGGCATTCATGTCAGAGATCGTAGCTTCCATTAGAGCAAATAGGTAACACAATTATGGCTGTTGACATTAGCCGGGCGTGGTGGCGGGCGTCTGTAGTCCCAGCTACTCCGAGAGGCTGAGGCAGGAGAATGGCGCGAACCCAGGAGGTGGAGCTTGCAGTGAGCCGAGATTGCGCCACTGCACTCCAGCCTGGGTGACAGAGCAAGACTCCGTCTCAAAAAAAAAAAAAAAAAAGAAATCAATGTTGTTTAGATAATATTTTGATGCTTAGCATTTTGTATTACGTTTTTGTTTGTTTTCATGTCTGCATTTCCATCTAGGTGATTATCTTCTGTTACTTTTTAGACATTAAAAATTGTTTGAAAAATGAATAAATGAACAAAAAATAGGTGCTAGTATACTTATACTCACATTTCCTATAGGACAGACAGAGCATCCTTTTATAATAAGCACCTTTTTTGCCTACTGCAAAATGCCAGAGCTGTGATTTGTCTGTTGCATTTCAGTCACACACAGCTGTTAGAGTTCCTGAATATTTTTAAAACCAGTGATGTGAAGGTTTGGATTTGGAAAGCTTAGCAGTTTTAAGGAATTTCATCACCTTATTTTGTTGAAGGGAAAAAGGGAATTTTGATCTAGTAAAAAAAAATCTTTTATGATATATGTTTAATGGTAGTGCTCCAGAATTTCAATCAGGGGCAACTGAGAGTAAATGTAACAAATTCTTCTGAAATCCAGGGGACAAACAACGAGGCTGAGGTACTTGAATCCATTTGTTAATGGAGAATACTTGACTAAGATGTATGGCACACTTTTTATTTATTTGCAGTGGCTCAAAGGCAAATGCACAATTCAAGGCCAGTTTTTAATGTGAAACATTAAATTAAAAGCTTCCCTTAGGGACTTTAAATGCATGTCTAAGAGAATAGTAACTCTTAGATCTTTTATGATGATTTTGCTTGCTTTTAAATCGTTTCAGATGGGTTGGAGTTTTTGGATGGCATTTTCTCATCATCAAACCATTTGGACAGCTATTAGTAACAGGGATTGTGTTAATAGATTTAACACAAAGTCACAAAATTTTTGCTATAAGAAATTAACAATATAAATCATTTTAACATAATGTATCTACTTTAGGATTTTTTTTATATCGGATGTAGCAAGGAATAGATTATTCAATATACTTCCCCAGGGATTTCATATTTAACATCTGCATGCTGTAGGTGGTAGGGGATATTTAGTTTATCTTCTCTAGTATGGAAGAAATATTTCCCCCCCTAGACATTTCTATCCTCTTGCTCCCCTTGTTTTTCCTCTCTGTGGACATAGGGAGTTACTCTGTTGGTAGGTACAGTCACTGGTTCACCTTTCTGTATTTGGTGGAGAAAATCAATCTCAAATCCCCAAGGCAAGGAATTTGGTTGAAGATTATACTATTTCCTCTACCACACCCCCAGCCCTGACAACAGGGAGACAGAGACTCTGGTTTTTTTTTTTTCTTTACATTTCGAACATTTCAAAGTTCCTATTAAGTGTGTGTGTGTGTGTTGTAGTGTTTCGGTGATAAAAGTTGAATAAATATTGAAATGCCCAGTGCTTATTGTACTTATAAGCTGTCTTGTACTCCAGCCTTTATTGAAAATAAAACTAATATGTAGTGTTCCATTTTAATGTATTTGTTATCTAACCTAATGGTGTCTATTTCAAGAGGAATACAAGAGAATGTCATTTATTGGCTACATCAAACCCCATCTGGTCTTCTTAACGTTACCCACACAAATTCTGTTCTACAGCTAAATCAAATTACTTGCACTGTCCAGATATTCCAAACTCACATAAACTTGTTATTTTGCATAGATTGGCATCACACTCTCCTTTTTGTTGACTGGAAAATGACTATTTGTCTTCTGGGACTTTAAACATGTTTGCCCTAGGACAGATCTAGTGACCCAGTTTTTTCTTGAAACAGGATGTCATACAACCCTGAACCCCAATTCCTATAAGAAAAGGTTCTGTAAACTACTTCCAAAAGGCCAAATCTGACTCACTTCATGTTTTTGTAAATTAAGTTGTATTGGAACATAACCATGACCGTTTACATATGCATTATGTATGCCCACATTCATAGCACAATAGCAGAGTTGAATAGTTGTAACAGATACCATGTGGTGCACAAAGCCTATAATATTTACTATCTAGCCATTTATAGAAAATGTTTTCTAAACCCAACTCAAGTCTATGATTGCCTGATATCAAATCCCAGGTATTCCCTTTATATACAGTCATTGTTTTCTAATTTATCACAAGCTCTGGGTAAACAATTTTTATAATTTTTACACCTGCCACCATTGAATCTCACACACACACACACACACACACACACACACACACACACTCTTTCTGGGAGGGTAACCATAAGAATAAATCTGTAGGAAGAAACAGTTTTGTCAATATAGTCAAGGGGTCATAAGCCTGGTGATAGAATAAAAATAAGGGCCAAAATTTAAGGAAATAACAGAATTGAAAGAATAAGAATAAACACTAATGCTGGGCTATTAGCATAATGAGATCTGGTATATCAGTATGATGAGATTGGGTTCAGCTGTTAATTCCAAGAGTAGATTCAAGAATGTATTTACACATATTATGGGAGAGGATTGGTAGTTTGTAGGAACAATGGGAGACAATAGAATCTCACCATTTATTTGTTTATTCCTTATAGACATATTCCTGATGTTTTATGCTGCCTGCTAAAGATCCATTAGATACCTCAAGGGACTAGGCCTATTAGCCTCCAACAACAATAAATAGATCTAATAGTTGTTGACACTCCTTCTCTTTGTTAAACCTCTTTTTATAACATTGTTGAAGAAGGATTATAAGTGGAGTGCATCCGGTTGTCTCAGGGAAAGGCTATTGTGAGTCTTTCTGAGGGAAGGAGCTCAATGAAGCTTTATATTTCCAATAAAGTTATCTTTATCCTTCCTGCCAGAAGAAACTCCAACATATAGGCAGTATATCAGTGCTGCAAGTTTTCTTCAGGCACGGAAGTACAAGGGGGTGGATGAGCATTCTTTTGGACTAAATTCAACATTATGGTTCCTACAAACTTGACCATAAGTAAGAAACATAGAAAGAAGTTGATGCTGTAAAATTGAGGAAGAATTTGCTGAGCAATGCCTGTAGATACTGCTTATGCAACTGGCATCTGCTTGAAAAATTGGATGAAGATAAAAGCTACAGAAAATTGCAGAGTCTGAAGTTTATGATGGTGAGGAATTGAATGCATTGCCAACATCAGAGTCCCACTCCCAGGAGATTAAAAAGATCTGGAAAAGCTTCACCCCTTTGAAATCACAAATGGCTGAGACAATGATGAAAATATAAAGATGGTCAAGCTGTGTTTTCTTATCTTTAGAAAGTGTAGTGTAGACCATTCTAGTATCAAAACAAATTTGATAATTTATGCCAGATGGAGCTGTCTCCTAGAATACAATTTCAAGCATTTACCCACAGATTGTGAGCCCTAGAACAAATGATTTCATAACTCTAATCCTCAATGTTCTTACCATTAAAATAAATATAAGCCTAGGATTACCATGAAGGTTAGATGAGATAATGACTAATATGAAGGTGACAGGTAGTTTTAGTAAATATTTGTTTCTTTCTTCATCTTATTATTTAGAGCTGAAATATCTTTTTGGAATCTTGAGCTGATTGATCAAATAATATACACACTCTACCAATTAGTAATTACTACTCTTTATAACAGGCTATAAGATTTTAAATGCACTGCATCATTGTATAAGGCCCTTAGATAACTTCTCGGTATTTCTAGAGATAATCTTGTAGAATTTTCTGATTTAGAATATTATCTATATTGTGCTTGAATTTAATTGACAGGTAGACTAAATATATCAGTCCTTTTTGGTCACACTCATTTTATATTGGAAATTGAACACAATTTCATGAATTCAGAAGTTACCCATGAATTTAGCCCTTTGGAATGCTTTTTTTTTTTTCACCTTGGAAGCTTATATACTTTTTTCTTTAAAACAAAGATTATAAAAGTAATTTGTGTGATTCAAAGTTACTAATTTCACTCAAATAAACTGATTAATTAGAAAGTCCTGTTGACATTTTAATTATCTTTTTAAAAAATTCAATTTTAAGGTTTTCTAAAGTTAGATTTGTTTGTAACCTCTTCAATTCCCCACCAATCTTCTGGATGAGGAGATTGAAGCCTGAGATTTGAAATGGATTCACATTGAATAATGCTGTAGCTAAGAATGCCACAGGTCTTCTCAGTACTAGCTAAATGATGTTTTCCATTCAAGCATGCTACCATTTCCTTTGCTTCCCTGCAAACTTTGGCAAACATTATTATTTTATTATTTTTATCATTTTTTTATTATTATTACTTGAATGCACAGATGATTTTAAGGCCAAAGTAGTTTCTGTACCAGTTGTTCTGTTGGAAGCCTCCAAGTGGCCATCACCTTGCTCTTACAGGAATATATATATGTATTTTTAAGTACAGTTGTATGTCATCTGTGTGTGTATTATCTCATGCAACTCTATTCCTTACAAGGAGTTGCATTTGTAGGGTGGCAAAGCACCCACAGGAATGTTTGTTTATAGTCTAGAGAAGAATTTGACAGCTGCAATTTGCATTTAGAAGAGTTAATGGCAATATCCCACTAATATGTTTGTCACTTATAAACAAGTTTGGAATGCTGGTCCAAGTGTATCTCAATTTAAAGAATTTCAATAATTAGAAAATAGGTTACTCAAAAGAATTAGCAATTATATTAAAGAGAAAACACCCACTGTAGTATGAATTTTAATTATTTATAAAGCAGAAATTCAGTTTACTAACTCATTTACATAAAATTTTAGTTCAACAAGAGAGGTCAGAGTATTTTTAGTTGTTTTAGTTTTTAATCTATCTCATAGGAAAAATAGGACATACAATATAATCTCCATGGAAAAGGAATTTATGATTCAAATAAACTGATCAATTTATCTAAAAGATGCAGTGAAGTGTGTGTCTGTGTGTGTTTGTGAGTATCTGTGTGTGTGTCTGTGTGTGTGTATCTGTGTGTGTGTCTGTGTGTGTGTGTATGTGAAGAGGAAATGTCAGAGATCAATCTAATCACTTCTCTAGGTTTAGTGTCCTTTCCTATTTCCTATTCTTTCTGATCTCTTTGGCACTGGGGTACAGTGCAGAAAAAGTAGGGAACTCTATTTATCACACCACGGACATAGTCAACAACACAAGCAGCAGTTTCATTACCCCTTTTACATATAATTCAAAAAGAAATTTGTTGTCAAAGTTTAAATAAAGCATAATTGATTCTGCTGGAAGACCTTTTCTGTAAAAACAGAGAAAAGATGTAATAGCAGAAGTTTGGACATTAATCCTCTGACTACAGAGACATTTTCAATGAAAGAAGAATTAAAGCAGAATTAGGATTGTTTTTGAGTTGAAACTTGTGAGAAAGCTTAAGATGGGAAAAATCGCTTGCATGGAAGTAGAAAATCCAAACATTGCTTAGGGAGTGGAAAACCGTACTGATAAAATGACTCTTTAGCAGAACTGACAGGTCTGAAAAGTGTGACTGCAGGAATGACAAATTGTTTGTAACTTGACACAGGAAACTGGGAACCAGAGTAGTATTTTGGCAAAAGATCACCCAGATTAGTCATCCCTAGAAGAGCACCCTCTCAAGTAGGCAATGTGAGAAACACATGTGGTTTCTGAATCAGACAGATCAAGGTTTTTCTCATCGTTTTGATGGAGGATGGATGGTCTGTAGAGGAGCTGATGGATGTCTTTGATAAGAAGACAGACCAAAAAAAGAATATCTTTTGGTCAAGTCTAGCAATGTCAAGGTCTTCTGGTTTAGGAAAGGATGGATTACTACAAAGAACGTGTGATGGCTTGTGCTGAGTTCTTCTCTTCCTTTCTTTTCTCAGCCTTTCTATTCACTTCCTTTTTTTTCTTTTTTTTAAGGGTTTTATTATCAAAGTCTTGTAAAATAATTTCAGAAATTGTACATCAACATGGCACAGACTGTAGCCTACTTTTGTTTTTACTGTACGAAGAGGAGCTTGAAATGTCTGTAACAAAGAAAGCAGTTGCCTAACTACTTTGCATATATAACATGAAATCACTGTCTGCCTAAGAATACTACTGCAGTAACACAAATTTATCAGTTTTATGCAACTTGAGATTTTACTATTTTTTTTGAGACAGAGTCTCACTCTGTCACCCAGGCTGGAGTGCAGTGGCACGATCGAGGCTCACTGCAACCTCCACCTCCCAGGTTCAAGTGTTCTCCTGCCTCAGACTCCCGAGTAGCTGGGATTACAGGCGCCTACCACTAATTTTTCTATTTTTAGTAAAGACGGGGTTTCACCATGTTGGCCAGGCTGATCTCAATCTCCTGACCTCAGGTGATCCGCCCGCCTTGGCCTCCCAAAGTGTTGGGATTACAGGTGTGAGCCACTACAGCCAGTCAGATTTTCTCTTTTCTCTACATATTCTTGGAACACTCACTATAATATAGGTGTTATTCTAGACAGTAGGGACACTGAGATGAACAAAGTATGATTTCACTGTACTTAGGTTGTTCTTCTCTAGTAGTGAAATATATTGTAGCACAGTCTCTTGAACACCCGTGTTTCCTGGGAGTCACCTCGCTAAGCACCATATCAGCAGAACATACCAACCTTCTCCCACTTCTTCTTTAGGTAGCTAAATCCAATGACTTTATCACATTTTATCTATAAAGCTTCGTCATCCATGGCAGTCTTCATCTTCACGTAGGTTATTGGCTCAAGGATGGCAATTTCAGAAGGTGTACCATGGAGAACGTTGTCAGGGTCCTTACAGAACGACCACATGGCTCCACTGGGGCGTGTTTCATAGCTTTAGACGTCACACTAAACTTTACTTAAGTAATGGGGAGGGTGAGTCAAAGCATTTTTTCACTAGCCAAGGGCAAAAAACAATTCCTGGAAATCCTGAGAATCAGAGCTTAGGAGAGCAAACAATATCTGTTAGATTACTAAATACAAACTATTCATTTTAGAGTGTAAAGACTCTGGGACTAGATATGAAGGGGACCCCATATTAGGATCACTATGATCATTAATAGTGAAGCCAAGGCTTTTATTTCCCCCCAGGAGGTGGATTGGAGGCGTTGTTAGCCTGTCTTTTTTACTTGGAAAGACAAAATAGTGTGTACAGTTTCACATTGTGAACTTTTAACCAAAAAGCAACTCAGGAACTCAACAGAAAAACTGAAAGAAAACCCAGACACTTTGAAAGAAGTGATGGGCAGCAGGCTACACCATGAGCGAGGTGGAAAGCTGTGTCTCCAGAGCATGAAAGGGGAGAGACTGTCTCCATGATGTACAGTCCCACGAGCGAGCCAGGTAATCCAGGCCACGTGACAGCACCTTGCTCCTGCACCGTGCTGGTGCTGACTTAATCAGCTGTGGTAAGTATATGAGAAGAAGTAGAATAGGGACACGCTTTACATGCATTCCCGGACCCCAGCAGGGAGGGAAACCATTCCTGATATTAACTCATAGTGAAATGGGAAGTTCCCTCATCCCAGTCACAGGGTGCACAATGGGAGTGTGGCTAGCTTCTTCAGTGACCCGTTACTCAAACCTCTTGCGGAGCATACAGAAGGGCAGGCTGTGGGGCTCTGATCCCACAGCAGTGTCTAGGGGTGAATGTTTACAGCTGAAGCCCCAGTGGGAGTGTTACAGGGTGCTCTTTTAGTTTAGCCGTCCGCCGGTGGCTTGTGTTAGCTCAATTAAACCTCTGCCTTATCACAAGACAGAGCTTTCTGTGTACCCGGGTTCTTGCCTTGGTGTACCAGAAGGACCAGATCACACGTGGGCTTGGAGAATGAGTGCAAGGTTTTATCGAGTGGAAGTAGCTCTCAGCAGATGGGGGAGCCAGAAGGGAGATGGTTTTCCCCTGGAGTGTGGCCGCTCAACAGCCTGGGCTCTCCTCCAACTGCCCCAGCCAAACTCCGCGTCATTCTGCCAGCCCACTGCCTGCCAGTGTGCTGGCATCTGTCAGTATGCTCTTCCATCAGCGTGCTCCCTCAACGTCCAGCCACTAAGTTCTTGAGGTTTTTATAGGCACAGGATGGGGACGTGGCAGGCCAAGGTGGTCTTGGGAAATGCAACATTTTGGCCCGAAGGCAGGAGTGCCTGTCCTCACCTAGGTCCATGGCCACAGGCCCGGGATGGAACCCTGACCAGGGACCACTCCCTTCCCTTCCCAGAACTTCCCTTCCCCCTTTCCGTCTCAATAGGAGAACTCCTGGAAGTCTGCCGGCTAACTTAGGTGGTGGTCACAAACTGAGAGAAGCTCCCAACTGAGATTCATGATGTAACCTTGAGTGGTGACTAACCCCTTATCCAAAACTAAGGGATGAGCAAAAAGTGTGCTGTACCCACGCAGGAGCTGGGTGCCCCTGCTTTGCTAGTAAATCAGGAGGGGTGTGGCCTGAAAGCTGGCAGTTTTTGTCTCAGTGGAGAAGCCTTGTGGCCTTGGGCAGTTTTGCATTCTGAGCACAGGCTGCCTGGAACCCAGCTAGCTGTTGCTAGTAGAATACCTCGGGTGTGAGACCTGCCTTATTAAACATGTGGGAGCTGAGTGGGGCAGCTGCTTGGTACCCTCTCTTTCCCAGTGCAGAGAATTTTGTGCTGTGCTTCTCCTTGGAATATTACCCCAGCAGCCAAGGAACTGCCCTCTGATCCCCACTGAAACCGCTGCTTGCATCCATACATCGGGAGCCAGGACACACCTTGCCTGACCCAGCCCCCACCCAACTTTGCCCCTCCACCTGTCCTAGTAATGTTATACAATAGAGAGAGATGTTTGAAATCTCCAAAGCCCCACCTCTTGCCTAAGACACCGGAGTACCTCCCCTAAGTAACATAAGGCAAGCACAAATCCCACTGCTACCACTCCAGCTGGCACCCTTTTGCAAGAACCACCTCCTGGCTGAAGGCCAATCACCACAGCCCATTGCAGCATTGCAGGCACAATAACACGGAGCTTAGGTTGAAGAAAATTTCTGTGCAACCTCAATTACTACAATTGCCTACATCACCCTGGCTAACAAGGAGGTCTTGATCCTGTCCATGTGCCCAGTATATTACGACCACAGCTGGCACTCAAGAAAGCCAACACACTAAGGCTATATAAAACCAAGAGAATCTTTCAGAATCTACATCACTCATCTGCCACCCCCAGCAAAGCTGATGCTGGTACTCACTTCTGGGAGACTAGTGGACAGGTCAGATTGGTCCAGCTCCACTCAACATTGACTCTTCTGGAGCTAAGAGTGGAGCCCAAGCCACAGCACATCCTGCAGATCTATCCACAGCTTGAGGCATTAGAAAGCTTCTCTAGTTGGCTGGCAAGAGACAAAGACAACCAATTCTCCTTAGAAAGAAAAACCAAAATTAATAGTGCATTATCATAGCCCAAATGGAATGTTATCAGGAGAGTGCTACAGTCTATCGGAGAGTTCACTGAAAGAAGTTATATACACTGGAAGAAATTGTATACAGTATATACACATATGCACAAAAGAAAGTAACATGAAGCTGGCAGAGATCAAACTCTGAAAGATGTAGTATTCCATGGAAAGGGTGGTTGGGAGTGCTCTCAGACTCTCTAGTCCCTGTGGCAGACTGCTGGTTTCCAAGCTCAAGGAGGGTTTCTTGCATGCACAAGCACAAATACTGGAGTAGGCTATGATTTGGGGCCTCCTCGAGGGCATTACCTGGCTCACACAAGGTTCTTGTCTTTCCCCCCAGAACTGAGCTGTAGTAGCAGGCACTATACTGGGTGTGCACTCATTGTGAAACTTTGTTCTGCTCAGGGTCCTTCAACTCTTATATCTTCACATCACTGGATTCCTTGCAGACATTCTCCAGCACCAATCTGGAGTACAGCAGCCCCATAGGGCAGCTATACACAGAAGAGCAGCAGGATTCACAGTAGTCTGTACCTCAGGGACTGCTACTCATAGGGGAAGCTGGAGTGCAATACATCAAGGGAGAACCCCATGGGACGAAAGAAACCACACTTAAGGCCTTGAGTCCCAGAACATTCTGCTTATGGGAAGTTTCTTTCAGCAGAGGCACAGGTGCAGTGCTGGACTCAGTGGAGAAAGACTGTAGTTCTGTCCCAACAGTCAGGCAGCCCTTGCGGTTGTGAAGGGTGTTGAAAAGGGGGAATTCTTCTTTCCATCACCCATCACTGCAGATACAGCTGGGGCTTCTCCCCCAGAAGCTTAGCATGAGTGCATCTGTAGATGACCTTTCTGAAAAACTTCAGGGTGACTGCATTCCTGCAGGAGCAATGCCTTCCAGGTTCAGGCTTGACTGAATGGTAGAGTCACAGTCCATCTCAAAATGGAACATCACTATTCCTGAAGATGAACATGGTTGCCTATTTGATCTGAATAGCTATAACACTGGGTCAGGAGTGTGACAGGGAGGTAGATCTCTTCCTCTTGGCCTGGAAGGGGAGCTGAGGTGGCTCCCCTCCCTTCTCCCTGAAAATACCTCAGTGCACTTCAATGAAGCTTTGTGAGCTTCTCCTGTCAAAGCTGGGACTTCTTCCCTTCACTGGGATATTGTATTTACCCTGCTATAGCCACAGTCTATTTTTACCTGTGGACACCTCCTAAAGGCCTGAAGCCCGAACTGTTCAATCTAATGAATAAAATATTGGGGTAAAGAAATTTTAAAAGTGCACACTACTGGGGAACAATATAAGCTTCATGAGACCTTTGCCATTCTGGCCCCACAGGAGACAGTGAACCTACTCAAACACCCAGAACATTGCTACTACAACCAGTATCTGAGAAAGCAACTGCACAAAGATTCTCTATAACCAAGGAACCCACATAGAGTATTTGCCACTGAATGCACTCAGAGTCAAAGATAGGAGATAAATTTAAAATTAGTGTCACATCATCAAAAGGAAAAATGATTTTAAAAAACCCCAGTGTAGTCAAACATAAATTAAAAAAAAATCTTTCCAAATGAGAAGGAACCAGAAAAATAATTCTAGCAATATGAAAAATGGGATTATATAACTCCCCCTAAAAAATTACATTAACTCTCCAGCAATGGATATGAACCAAAATGAAATCTTTAAAATACCAGATAAAAAAATGAAAAGAATAATTATTAGGTTATTCAATGAGATACAAGAGAAAGTTGAAAACTAGCATAAAGAAATTAACAAAACAATTCATAATATAAAAGAAAACATTTCTAAAGAGATATATATTTTAATGAAAAATCAATCAGAAGTTCTGGAAGTAAAAGACACATTTAGGAAACTACAAAATACAGTGGAAAGTTTCAACATTAGACTAGACCAAGTAGAAGAAAGAATTTCAGAGCTTGCAGATAAGTCTTTTGTATTTACCTTAGTCAGACAAAAATAAAGAAAAAAGGAAATAAAAGAAATGAATAAAGTCTCCAAGAAATATGGGATTATGTAAGATATCCAAACCTAAGAATCATAGGTGTGCCTGACGGAGAAGAAAAAGTGAAAAGTTTGGAAAATCTGTTTCCAGGAATAATTGAAGAAAACTTCCTTGGCCATGCTAGAGGTTTAGACATCTAAAAACAAGAAGCTCAAAGAACTCCTAGGAGATTAATTATAAAAAGAACATTACCAAGGCGTATAGTCATCAGGCTATCTAAAGTCAAAATTGAAGAAAGAATTTTAATTGCAACGAGACAAAAATATCAGGTAACATATAAAGGAAAACTTATGAGACTAACAGCAGACTTCTCAGCAGAAACTTTACAAGCCAGAAGAGTTTGGGGTCCTATATTTAGTCTCGTTAAACAGAATAACTATCAGTAAAGGAGTTTGTATTCAGCAAAACTAAGTTTCATAAATGAAGGAAAAATAAAGGCTTTCTTAGACAAGCAAAAGCTGAGGGAATGTGTCACCACTGGACTAGCCCTACAAGAAATGTTAAAAGAAGTTCTAAATGTTGAAACATAAGGTCACTACACACCAGTATAGAAACTCTTCAAATCATAAAACAGTAAAACAATGAAGAAAAAAAAGCAAGTAGGCAACAATCAACACTATGACTAGAATGGTACCTCATATCTCAATATTAATGTCAAATGTAAATAGTTTCAATGCCACATTAAAAGATACAAATTGACAGAGTGGATAAAAAAGGTCACAAATTGGCAGAGTGGATAAAAAAGGTCAAGAGACCCACCTAACATATAAAGATTCTTATAGGTTTAAGGGAAAGTACTGGAAAAAGACATTCCACACAAATGGAAACCACAGTGAGCAGAAGCAGCTATTCTTATATCAGATAAAACAGACTTTAAAACAATAATTGTAAAAAAAGACAAAAAGGTTATTACATAATAATAAAAGTATCAATTCAACAAAACATAACAATCCTGAATATGTATGCACCTAACTGTGCAGCTCCCAGAGTCATAAAACTTATAACTAGATAAATAGGAGTAGTGATTTCTTTTCTCTTAAGAAAATAATAAACAGCAATAAAATAATAAATAAGCAACACAGTAATAGTGTGGGACTTCAACACTCCACTGTCAGCATGAGACAGATGACCGAGGAAGAAAGTCAACAAAGAAACACCGTATTTAAACTGAATTCAATAACAAATGGGCCTAACAGATATTTACAGAACATTTTACCTAAAAGCTGCACAATATACATTCTCTTCATCAGCACATGGAACATCTTCCAAGACAGACCATATGATAGGCCACAAGAAAAGTTTCAATAACGTTTAAAAATTCAAAGTATATCAAGTATCTTCTTTTACCACAGTGGAATAAATGTAGAAATCAATTCCAAAAATTACTCTCAAACTCATACAAAAACATGGAAATTAAACAGTCTGCTTATGAATGATTTTGGGTTTGGCAATGAAATCAAGATGAAAATTTAAAAAAATTGAAATTACTGATAACACTGAAAGTAATATCAAAACTTCTGCAATGCAGCCAAATTAGTGCTAGGAGGAAAGTTTATAGCACTAAATACCAGCATTAAAAAGTCAGAAAGATCACAAATTGACAACCTAACATCATACCTCAAAGAACTAGAGAAACAAGAACAACCAAGCCCAAAGTTAGCAGAAGGAAAGAAATAACAAAGATAAGAGCAGAACTAATCAAAATTGAAACAATATAAAAGATTAATGAAATGAAAAGTTGTTTTTTGAAAAAATAAACAAAATTGATAGATCAATAGCTGTATTAACCAAGAAGAGAGAAGATTCACATAAGTCTAATTAAAAAAGAAAATGGAGACATTACAACTGATACCAGAGAAATACAAAAGATCATTTGAGACTACTATGAGCACCTCTATGCACATAACCTAGAAAATCTAGAGGAAATGAAAAAATTCCTGGAAACATACAATTTCCCTTGCTTGAATCAGAAAGAAATAGAAATCCTGAACAGACTAATAACCAGCAGTGCGAGTGAATCAATAATATAAAATTCGCCAAAACAATCCCAAGACCAGACTGATTCATAACTGAATTCTACCAGACATTCAAAGAATTGGTACCAATCCTACTGAAACTATTCTAAAAGATCAAGAAGAAGGGGAATCCTCCTCCAACTCATTCTATAAAGCTGGTATCACTCTGGTACCAAAGCCAGGAAAATATGTAACAAGGAAAGAAAACTATAGATCAATAGTCCCAATGGACATACATGCAAATATTTTAAACAAAATACTAGCAAACAGAATCCAACAGCATATAAAAAAAATTCACCATGATCAAATGAGTTTCATCCCAGGAATGGAGGTTTGGCTCAACATACACCAGCCAATAAATGTGATTCATCACATAAACAGTATCAAAAACAAGAAACATAAAAGTATCTCAATCGATGCAGAAAAAACATTCAATAAAATTCGGCATCTCTTTATGATAAAAATGTTCAACAAACTATGCACAGAAAGAACATACCTCAGAATAATAAAAGCCATATATGATAAACCAACGGACATCATACTGAATGGGGAAAATCTGAAAGCATTTGCCCTGAGAACTGAAAAAAGACAAGGATGACCACTTTCACCACTTCTGTTCAATATAGTACTGGCAGTCCTAGCCAGAGCCATAAGCAAGAGAAGAAAAATAAAAATAACAGAAAATGACCATACTGACCAAAGCAATCTGCAGATTCAAGGATATTTCTATCAAAATATCAATGTAATTTTTTATAAAATGAGAAAAAAATCCTAAAATTCATATGGAACCAAAAAAGAGCCCTAATAGCCAAAACTGGAAAATCCAAATTGGAAAATAGAAACTCAAACTATGTCTGTCAGTGATATGACCGTATACACAGAAAACCTTACAGCCTACTCCAAAAGACTACTAGATTGGATAAATGAATTCAGCAAAGCCTCTGTTTACAAAATAAATGTGCACAGCTCAGTGGCACTGATACAGACCAACAATGACCAATCTGAGAATCAAATCAAGAACTCAATTCCTTTTACATAACTTACAAAAATAAATTCATATAACGATTCTTAACCAAGGAGGCAAAAGATCTCTACAAGGAGAACTAGAAAACACTAAAGAAAGAAATCATAGATGACACAAATGGAAATACATCTCATACTCATGGATTCGAAAAAACAATATCATGAAAATGACCATACTGACCAAAGCAATCTACAGATTCAAGGCTATTTCTATCAAAATATCCATGTAGGTTTTTATAAAATTAGAAAGAAAATCCTAAAATTCATACAGAACCAAAAAAGAGCCCTAATAGCCAAAGCAAACCTAATCAAAAAGAACAAATCTGGAGGCATCACATTACCTGACTTCAAATTATGCTACAAGGCTGCAGTAACCAAAAAAGCATGATACTTTTATAAAACAAGATATACAGACCAATGGTTCAGAATAGAGAATCCAGCAGTGAAGCCAAATACCTACAAACACCTGATCTTTGACAAAGCACAGAAAAACATAAACTGGGTAAAAGATACCATTTTCAATAAATGGTCCTGGAAAAAATGGATAGCTGCATGAAGAATGAAACTGAATCCCTGTTTCTCACCATATACGAAATTTAACTCAAGATGGATTAAAGACTTAAGTGTAAGTCCTGAAACCATACAAATTATAGAAGAAAATCTAGGAAAAAAGCTCTTCTGGACATTGGCCTAAGCAAAGAATTTGTAACTAGGACCTTGAAATCAAATCCAACGAAAACAAAAATAAATAAATGGGACTTAATTATACTAAAAATCTTCTGCACAGCAAAATAAATAATCAACAGAGTAAAATGATAATCCACAGAATAAGAAAAATATTTGCAAACTGTGGGTCTGAAAAAGAACTAATACCCAGAATCTACAAGGAACACAAACAAATCAGTAAGAAATAAACAAATAATCCCAATAAAAGGGGCAAATGACATGAATAAACATTTCTCAAAAGAAAATATACAAATGGCCAACAAACATGAAAAACGCTCAACATCACTAATCAATGAAATGCAAATTAAAAGCACAATGAGATACCACTTTACTTCAATCAGAATGGACATTATTAAAAAGTCAAAAACAACATATGTTGACATGGATGTGGTGAAAAGGGAACACTTATACACTACTTGTGGGAGTGTAAATTAATGTAACCTCTATGGAAAATGGTATGGAGATTTCTCAAAGAGATAAAAGTAGATCTATCATTCAATGAGCAATCCCAGCAATGGGCATTTACCCAAAAGAAAATAAGTCATTATATCAAAAAGACACCTGCACACATATTTTAACTGCAGCACAATTCACAATTGGAAAGATATGAAATCAACCTAGGTGCCTATCAAGTGAAGAGTGGATAAAGAAAATGTGGTATATATAGACCATGGAACAGTACTCCACCATAAAAAGAATGAAATGATTTCTTCTGTAGCAACATGGATGGGACTGAGGCATTATCCTAAGTGAAGAAATTCAGGAATGATAAACCAAATACTACATGGCCTCAGGAATGGTAAATCAAATACTGCATGGCCTCACCTATAAATGGGAGCTAAGCTACGGGTATGCAAAGGCATACAGGTGGTATAATGGACATTGAAGACTTAGAAAGGGGGAGAGTGGCAGAAGGGTGAGGCTTAAAAACTACCTATTAGGTACCATACATACCATTCAGGTGACAGATACACTCAAATCCCAGACTTTACCACAATACAATTTATCCATGTAACCAAAACCCACATATATCCTGAAAGTTATTGCAATAAAAACAAATTAAAATGAAAAAAATAAATAGCAGTCTTTAAAATAAGCCAAGGCATAGATATTGGTATTCCAGTATTAATCCAATGCTGTTTGACTTGTTTAAGAAAATAAGAGATAAAAAGCTCTTTTAAACTTGGAGGAGAGGGAGGAAAGAGAATTCTCAGCAGTTATGCACATGTTAAGTTTATGAATGACCTAGAACAGAATACGATATTGACTTGAGAGAAATATTTCCATCACTCTAAACACTGTGCTTTGGTTTTTCCACAATCATTTCACAATAATGTTTTTAAAGTCTGTTTTTGCATAAAGGAAAATTGAGACCATACAGTCGGAAAGAAGTAGAATGATTTTCAATGTTTTTACAATTCAGTTTCTTAAGTCACTAAGAAGATGAATCCTCTTTAGCTCTATGTGTTTAGGTGATTTGAGGCAGTTCAAGAGTTGTAGTTGTCAACAGCCAAGTCATCCCATTTCTTTAGTTAACGAGGTGACTACTCTTATAACATGGATTCTCAGAACAACTAACATCTCTCTGACCATTGGATTAGAACTGATGACATCAAGTGATAAATAAAGTAATTCTCAGAATAAAGTGTGGGTTAAATCACCCAAACCCATCAATTTCTCTCTTACCTAAAATTTTCAAAAAGTTATGGCAGCATGGGTTTTTTTTTTTTGGCTAAAATATCCACATAATTGCCTCAATTCTTCACATCATGAGTGTGAAATATTACCTTGTAATTCTTACATTAACTTGTCTTCTTGGTGAACTAACATTCGAATACTTTGTCAAATGTAAGGTAGACAGTGTGGCATTCACAGGTTAAATTAAAATGCAATTAAAAAAAGTAATGGTTCTCACTCTGACAGGAGTAGTGTAATAGAGATGGTACCATACCAGAGAGCATTAATTTTTAAAGGGAATTTAAAAAAGAAAGACTCCTACTTCTCTAGCAATTCTACTGCATTAGTCTTTACCACATTGCTAAACATTGCTTTAGTTTTCCACTTTAATAGTGGCAAACTCTGAGGTCTGAAATGAAATAGGCTATTTCATCTGAGATGGTTTAAGCTGGTCTAAGGAATGACAGGAGAATACAGCAAGCAGTCAGTGCTAATGACAGCATACCATTTTTATAGACTAAAGGTCAAGCAATGAATTTCAATTATAGAGTGTCAAGATGCCCAAATGCTGGTACCTGATAACAAGTCAGAACCTCACCATTTCTGTAAGGCTCCTGTAGAATTTCAATAAAGCTCTTAGCCCTCAGTACAGCCTTTTTTAACGCTTTTTTTCCTTTGCCAGAAGCCAAGAGATGTAATCTTTTCTAAGCAACTCCATCTATAGCACCCTTCAGCCAGCGTGTTGCAATAGCTAAATGAAGCATGCCTTTCTAACATATGGGCTTCCCCTGTGGTTCATCTTCCAACGTGTTTGGGAGTGACATAGAGAGGAGGCATAGATTTTCATCTGCACTGTTTAAATGGAGTTTTCAAAAAAAGTATTATTAGCTCAGCAATAGCAAAGGCTCCATGATGACCCGATAAGACCATTTTCCACTCAAATATTTGAACAGGTTGGAATAAAAAAGTAATTGCAAGGGACCACACTACTCATTTCAAATAGAACATGTGAAGATTTATGTTAAAAAAGCAATAAATATCACTGATTCTATTAAGTTCACTTTCTGTATTGCTTGGGGCAATGCTTAGGAAAGCCAAGATGAGAACAATCAATGTATTCCATCTTTTTATGTTGAAATAAATGACAAATGGGTTGAGTTTTCCATCCAATTATTTAATATTTTTTTTAATTATAATATGCCCCAAAGACAACTTCTGATTTTCCTCTTCAAAGTTGCTTTACCTGCGGTCTTTCTCAACTCAGCTGTTGGAAGTTCCTTTTAGATACTAAGGCCAATAAAATGGGATTTCTTCTTGATTCACCATTCTTCTCTCATGTCCCACAGACTACTCAGTAGGAAATCTTGTTGACTCTGGCTTCAAAAACTAACTAGAACCAAATAATTTACCCCACTCTCACTGTCACCATCATAGTTCCAAGCACCAGGATGAGCTGCATGGGTTTGCGCAACTAGCCAACATCCAGCCTCCTCTGCTTCTATTCTTGTCCCATCCTATCCCTGAATCTTTTCTCAAAATAGAAAACTGGATGATTATTTAAATATTTAAGTAAAATCATATTGTCCCTTTGTTCAGAATCTTACAACAGCTTCTCATTTCAATCACAATAAAAGCCAAATTCTACCAGACCTTACATACTTTGGCCCCTTTGTTACCCTCTGGTCTCATCTTCTAGCCTTAATCTCACACTCACTTTGCCCCAGCCACTAATGCTTTGGCTGCTCCTCAGAAACATTGCATGGCTTACTCCTGTCCACTAGATATCCTCATCACTTTTCAAACATTTTACCTCCTTCAAGTATTGCCCCAAATTAAAATGTCACCTTCTTCATGAGGTAATATTTAAAAAGCCTATTAAAAATGGCTGACAATCTCTACCTTCACTTACATCATGACCAAAGCCTGCATTACCTTTCTATTTTTCCATACAGTGTTTATCATGTCCTAATATATAGCTTTCTTATTTTTGTGTTTATGTCTATACTTGCTGTTTTCCTTTGTTAGAATGCAAGCACCGCAAGGACAGGAATTATTGTGTTTTCTTCAATGATGTATCCTGAGCACTTAGAACAATGCCTGTTCTAAGATAGTACACAAATATTTGTTCAATAGATGAAGTGGGCACAATTCTTTATCTCTATACATTTAACCATCCAGAAACTGGTTTACCCCTTAACAGAGTGAAGTTAAAGTATTTTGAAAACATCAATCTGATTACATTCAGATAACGAGGATACCACCATAATCAAACATAATAATTCATTCTCATGGAATATGTGAAAAAGGAGTACTAATTTGGGCACATGTTCTGAAGTGGGCTTTGTCTTGAGCCAGCAACATAGACATGAACCACTTTTTCCCCAGCTGAATCCTACCTTCAACCTCCATAAAAAGGAGATATCTGGCGGGCAGGGCCAAGGTGGCTGACTAGAAGCAGCTGCATTCTGAGGCTCCCATTGAAGAAAAAACAAACAAACAAACAAAAAAACACGTAATAAGCATGTGAATCCTTCACCAGCAACCAAGGTATCCAAGTTTTCTCATCAAAATTGACTAGAAGGCTGGCCTGACTCCCGGAGAGAAAGAAGAACAGTGTGGTGCCACAGCCTGCCTGACGGCCGCACAGGGAAAGGAAACCTCCTCTCTCCAGCCAGGGAGGCGGTGAGTGAGCGTGCTACCCAGCTGGGGACACTGCTTTCTCCAAGGAACTATGCAACCCATGGATTGGAAGATCCTACTCGTGAACCCAAGCCACTGGGGCGTAGCACCCGAACCCTGGAACATACAGATTCTTACAGCCTCTCAGCTGCAATCTGCTTAAGCCTGCGGGGAGAGGCAACCAGCACCAGCTGTGGCTGCCTGCTGTCTAAGCTGTTTGAGCTCCTTGGGGGAGGGGCAGCAGCCAGCACTGCCACTGGCAACTGCCAACACGCTAAGCTCCCTGGGTGGGGGAAGGGTGACACTCATTTCGATAGCTCCAGGCTATGCTTTTCCCTTGCTGGAGCCAAGGAGGCTGGACAGCTTGGTCCCAAGGCTTGTCCCCACAGCCCAACATACCGGCTGTGGCAGACTGCTGCCAGAGTGCCTTTTCAGGCCTAAACCTGACCCATCCTTCCTCACTTGGCGGCCTTTCCTGCAGGATCTCCAGTAACTCTAGCCAGAGGCTCAGGGATGGAATTAGGATCTCCCTGGGCCTGAGACCCTAGGGGGAGGGGTGGCCGCAGTCTCTGTGGCCCAGCAGACTTACCCTCTCCTTCTGGCAGTTCTGAGGAATCCAGGCAGCCCAGACAAGTGGGTTTCCCCTCAGTGAAGCACACTATCTCCACCAAGGGACAAAGTGCTTCCTTAAATGTGTCCTGCTCCCTGTGCCACCCAACGGGGTGAGACTCTCCAACAGGGGTTGTCAGACACCCTATACAGGAGCGATCCTACTGGCATCAGTTTGGTGCCTCTTGAGGACAGAGGCTCCAGAAGAAGGAGCAGGCATGCATTTTTGCTATTTTCTAGCCTCCTTGAGTGACACCTGCAGGCACGGGAGCAAATCAGATGAATAGGGCCTGAAATGAACCCCTAGCAAACTGCAGCAGCTCTACAGAAGAGGCAGCTTACTATTGAAAGAAATAAACAAACAAGCAGAAAGTGACAAGAATATCATCAACAACAAAAAAGGCCCTCACAAAAACCCGATCCAAGTGTCAGCAGCCTCAAAGACCAAAACTAGACGAACTCATGAAGATGAGAAAGAATAAACAAAAAATGCGGAAAACCCAAAAGGCCAGAGTGCCTCTTCTCCTTTAAATGATTGCAGCATCTCTCCATCTAGGGCACACAACTGGACGGAGTATCCGATGGACAAATTGGCAGAAGTAGGCTTCAGAAGACGGATAATAAAAAACAACCCTGAGCTAAAGGAGCATGTTCTAACCCAATGCAAAGAAGCTAAGAACCTTGATAAAAGGTTACAGGGATTGCTAACTAGAATAACTAGTTTAGAGAGAAACATAAATGACCTGAAGGAGCTGAATAACATGGCACAAGAACTTCGTGAAGCATACACGAGTATCAACAGCCAAATCGACCATGCACAAGAAAGGATATCAGATTTGAAGACCACCTTACTGAAATAAGACATGCAGACAAGAATAGAGAAAAAAGAATGAAAAGGAATGAACAAAGCCTCCAAGAAATATGGGACTTTGTAAAAAGTCCGAACCTATGATTGATGGGAATACCAGAAGGAGACAGGGAGAATGGAAACAAGCTGGAAAACACACTTTAGAATGTTATCCAGGAGAACTTCCCCAACCTAGCAAACACACCAACATGCAAATTCAGGAAATACAGAAAACACCATTAAGAAACTCCATGAGCAATCTGGGAGGCCGAGGCGGGCAGATCATGAGGTCAGGAGATTGAGACCATCCTGGCAAACATGGTGAAACCCCATCTCTACTAAAAATACAAAAAATTAGCCGGGCTTGGTGGTGCACGCCTGTAGTCCCAGCTACTTGGGAGGCTGAGGCAGGAGAATGGCGTGAATCCAGGAGGTGGAGTTTGCAGTGAGCTGAGATCATGCCACTGCACTCCAGCCTGGGTGACAGAGCGAGACTCCATCTCAAAAAAAAAAAAAAAAAAAAAAAAAAAATACTCCATGAGATCAATCCCAAGACACGTAATCATCAGATTCTCCAAGGTCAAAATGAAGGAAAAACTGTTAAGGGCAGCTGGAGAGAAAGCCCAGGTCACTTACAAAGGAAGTCTATCAGACTAATACCTGACGTCTCAGCAGAAACTCCATAAGCTAGAAAAGATTGGGGGCCAGTATTCAACATTCTTAATGAAAAGAATTTTCAACCTGGAATTTCATATCCAGCCAAACTAAGCTTCATAGGCGAAGGAGAAACAAAATTTTTTTCCAGATAACAAATGCTGAGGGATTTCATTACCACCAGGCCTGCCCTGCAAGAGCTCCTGAAAGAAGCACTAAATATGAAAAGGAAAAACTGGTACTAGCCACTGCAAAAACACACCAAAATGTAAAGACTATGAAGAAACTACATCAACTAGTGTGTAAAATAACCAAGTAGCGTCATGATGGCAGGATCAAATTCACACATAACCATACTAACCTTAAATGTAAATGGACTAAATGTCCCAATTAAAAGGCACAGATTGGCAAATTGGATAAAGAGACAAGAACCATTGGTATGCTGTATTCAGGAGACCCATCTTACACGCAAAGACACACACAAGCTCAAACTAAAGGGATGGAGGAAAATTTACCAAGCAAATGGATAGCAAAAAAACAAAACAAAACAAACAAACAAACAAAAAAAACAGGAGTTGCAATCGGAGTCTCTGACAAAACGGACTTTAAACTAATGAAGATAAAACAAACAAACAAACAAAACAAAGAAGGGCACTGCATACTGTAATGGTAAAGGGAACAATTCAACAAGAAGAGCTAAGTATTCTGACTATATATCCAATAAAGGAGCACCCAGATTCATAAAACAAGTTCTTAGAAACCTACAAAGAGACTTATATTCCCATACAATAATAGTGGGAGACTTTAACACTCCACTGTCAGTATTAGACAGATCAATGAGACAGAAAATTAACAAGGATATTCAGGACTTGAACTTAGCTCTGGATCAAGTGGACCTAGCAGATGTCTACAGAACTCTGTACCCCAAATCAACAGAATATACATTCTTCTCAGTGCCACATGGCACATATTCTAAAATTGACCACATAATTGGAAGTAAAACACTCTTTAGCAAATGCAAAAGAAATCATAACAAGCAGTCTCTGAGACCACAGTGCAATCAAATTAGAGCTCAGAGTTAAGAAACTCACTCAAAACCACACAATTTCATGGAAATTGAACAACCTGTCCCCGAATGACTCCTGGGTAAATAATGAAGTTACGGCAGAAATCAGGAAGTTCTTTGAAACCAATGAGAACAAAGAGACAATGTAGCAGAATCTCTGGGACACAGCTAAAGCAGTGTTAAAAGGGAAATTTATAGCACTAAATGCCAACCTCAGAAAGCTACAACAATCTCAAATTGACATCCTAACATGACAAAAGAGCTAGAGAGGCAAGAGCAAACTAATCCAAAAGCTACCAGGAGACAAGAAATAACTAAGAAGAGAGAAAAAATGAAGGAGATAGAGACACAAAAACCCTCCAAAAAATCAACGAATCCAGAAGCTGTTTTCCTGAAACAATTAACAAAATAGATAGATGGTTACCTAGGCTAACAAAGAGAGAAGAATCAAATAGATACAATAAATAACGATGAAGGGGATATCACAATTGATCCCACAGAAATACAAACTACCATCAGAGAATACTATAAACACCTCTACATAAATAAAGTAGAAAACCTAGAAGAAATGAACAAATTCCTGGATGCAAACACCCTACAAAGACTAAAACACAAAAAAAGTTGAATCCCTGAATAGACCAATAACAAGCTCTGAAATCGAGGCAGTCATTAATAGTCTACCAACCAAAACAAGCCCAAGGTCAGATGGATTCACAGCTGAATTCTACCAGAAATAGAAAGAGGAGTGGGTACCATTCCTTTTGAAACTATTCCAAACAATTGAAAGGAAGGGACTCCTCCCTAACTCATTTTATGAATCCAGCATCACCCTGATACCAAAACCTGGAAGAGACACAACAAAATAAAAAAACTTCAGACCAGTGTCCCTGATGAACATTGATGCAAAAATCCTCAATAAAATACTGCCACACCAAATCCAGCAGCACATCAAAAAACTTATCCACCATGATCCCTGTGATGCAAGGCTGGTTCAATATATGGAAATCAATAAACATAATCCATCACATAAACAGAACCAAAGACAAAAACCACATGATTATCTCAATAGATGCAGAAAAGGCCTTGGAAAAAATTCAACATTCTTTCATGTTAAAAACTCTCAATAAACTAGGTATTGATGGAACATATCTCAAAATAATAAGAGCTATTCGTGACAAACCCACAGCTAGTATTATATTGAATGAGCAAAAGCTGGAACCCTTTGAAAACTGGTACAAGACGAGGATGCGCTCTCTCACCACTCCTATTCAACACAGTATTGGAAATTCTGGCCAGGGCAATCAGGCAAGAGAAAGAAATAAAGGGTATTCAAATAGGAAGAGAGGAAGTCAAGTTGTCTCTGTTTGCAGATGACATGATTTTATATTTAGAAAGCCAAATCACCTCAGCCCAAAAACTTCTTGAATGGATAAGTAACTTTGACAAAGTCTCAGGATACAAAATCAATACGCAAAATTCACAAGCATTCCTTTATACCAACATTAGGCAAGCAGAGAGCCAAATCATGAATGAACTCCCATTTGCAATTGCTACAAAGAGAATAAAATACCTAGGAATATAGCTAACAAGTGATGTGAATGACCTCTTCAAGGAGAACTTCAAACCACTGCACAAGGAAATAAGAGAGGACACAAACAAATGGAAAAACATTCCATCTTCATGGATAGGAAGAATCAATATCATGGAAATGGCCATACTGCCCAAAGTAATTTATAGATTCAATGTTATTCCCATCAAACTATCATTGGCATTCTTCACAGAATTAGAAAAAAACTATTTTAAATTTCATGTGGAATCAAAGAAGACTCTGTATAGCCAAGACCATCCTAAGCAAAAAGAACAAAGCTGGAGGCATCACGCTACCTGTTTCAGACTATACTACAAGGTTACAGTACCCAAATCAGCATGGTACTGGTACCAAAACAGACATATAGACCAATGGAGCAGACAGAACAGAGACCTCAGAAATAGCACCACACATCTACAACCATCTGATCTTCAACAAACCTGACAAAAACAAGCAATGGGGAAAGGTTCTCCTATTCAGTAAATGTTCCTGGGAAAACTGGCTAGCCAAATGTAAAAAACTGAAACTGGACCCCGTCCTTACACCTTATACAAACATTAACTCAAGATGGATTAAAGACTTGAATGTAAAACTCAAGACCATAAAAACCCAAGAAGAAAACCTAGACAATACCATTCAGGACATAGGCATGGGCAAAGACTTCATGACAACAACACCAAAAGCAATTGCAACAAAAGCCAAAATTGACAAATGGGATCTAATTAAACTAAAGAGCTTCTGCACAGCAAAAGAGACTATCATCAGAGTGAACAGGCAACCTACAGAATGGGAGAAAAGTTTTGCAATCTACCCATCTGACAAAGGTCTAATATCCAGCATTTAGAAGGAACTTAAATATATTTACAAGAAAAAAAAACCCCATCAAAAAGTGGGCAAAGGATACAAACAGGCACTTCTCAAAAGAAGACATTTATGCAGCCAACAAACGTATGAAAAAAGGCTCAACATCACTGATAATCAGAAAAATGCAAATCAAAACCACAATGAGACACCATCTCACACCAGTCAGAATAGCAATTATTAAAAAGTCAGGAAACAATAGATGCTAGTGAGGGTGTGGAGAAATAACTATGCTTTTACATTGTTGGTGGGAATGTAAATTAGTTCAACCATTGTGGAAGACAGTATGGCAATTCCTTAAGGACCTAGAACCAGAAATACCATTTGACCCATTATTGGGTGTACACCCAAAGGAATATAAATCATTCTACTATAAAGACACATGTGCACCTATGTTTATTGCAGCACTATTTACAATAGCAAAGACTTGGAACCAGCCCAAATGCCCATCAATGATAGACTGGATAAAGAAAATGTGATACACATACACCAAGGAATACTATGCAGCCATTAAAAGGAATGAGATCATGTCCTTTGCAGGGACATGGATGAAGCTGGAAGCCATCATCTTCAGCAAAGTAACACAGAAACAGAAAATCAAACATGGAATGTTCTCACTCATAAATGGGAGCTGAATAATGAGAACACATGGACACAGGGAGGGGAACAACACACACCAGGGCCTGTTGGGGGTAGGGGTTGAGGACAGGGAACTTAAGAATATGGGTCAATAGGTGCAACAAACCAGGATGGCACATGTATAACTATGTAACAAACCTTCATGTTCTGCACGTGTCCCATTATTTTTTAGAAGAACTAAAGGAAAAAAAAAGGAGATAACTGAACTATAGAATTTCTGTTCTGTAACTGACATGAGCATGCAATTTAAACTTTTGATTCCACAGCAGCCCATCAGAAAGGACAAGTAAGGACTGTGATGCTCATTTCTAAAATAATTTATAATGTATTTAATTATTTTAAAAAACAAGTTATGCAGTTTGCTCAAGGTCAAAAAATCAATCTTGAAAAAATATATGTAATGTCCCAGTTCCAAATACACAGGCTTTCTCTGGTGTAATGTGATGATACTGTCATATCCAACAATCACATGCAGCAGTTAATGTTCATTGTATTCTGACAATCTTAGTTCCATAGATTTTTATTGGATGTTAGATATTTTGAATTAAAAACTGTGGATGCTATGAACAACACTACCTACTTCAAAAAAGACTTTTTTATTTTTATTTTTTCCTGGCTGGCAGAGAGAACCAGTTGATTATCTTGCTGCTGTTGTGGGTTAGTTTTGGCTTTATTCAGGCTGGTCTGTTTCCATTTTCTCTCTTTGAGTAAGTTATAGTCACCATGTTCTTTTTACATTTGCAGGGCTTTAATGCCAACCTTCCTCTTCTCATCAACAACTGAATGCTAACATTTCTGTTAAGTTATTTGGTCTTCCAGATGCTGTTTTATTCTGGGTTACCTGGTCTTGTCTTATGCTGGAGCAGGTTTGGAATTGGCCAGTTCCTCAAGAAGATACTATACACAGAATTTTTGCCTCACTTCTTTCCAGTTTTCTCCTATCAAAGATGTTGCAACTATATCCAGTTTATTTGGCATTTGGGAATTCTATTCTCTGTTTCCTCAGTAACCAAGACTGAGCTTTCTCCTTGAGTTTTATTTCACTTTGCGGTAAACTGACACAAAACCTCATGGAAAGGATGGGGTGAGTGAAGAGCTTACCCATGCATTTATTTTTTCACAACATTTCAGTCTCTCAAGGCCTGCCTGCTGTCATTGTTCTATCATGTGTTTAGGCAAGTTTGTTTTCAAAATTAAGTTGTATGTAGTACATAGTTAATTCCAGTGTTAGGGTTATTTCAATTCAAATTGCTTATTAATGGCCAGCTTGGAAATCCAGTTCTTCCTGATTGCATTCTCCTTGAAATTATGAATTCTGATCTCTTTATTTGAATGGCTTTTACTGTTTGGGCTCCTGATCTTTCCCTACCTCAATTTAGAAACCATGCTCATCAAAGAAATTTGAGATCAAATCTGTTTCACAGACCCTCCAAACCAACTCTGTGTGAATATCTTAACTATTAAACCCATCTCAATGTTAGTTTATTTCTAGATAAGGAAGTTATGTCACAACATAACAAAACAGAGCAAAACCTAATCTTTTCACGTTATTTTTAAACATTTTTTGTAAAGTGTGTTATTAGGGAACTCTGCTTGCTGATTCATATTTTCAATATTATCTCTGCAATTTTAACATCTAACTTTTACTGCGGGTACAATAGCAAACTTCAACAATGAGCCTGGCCTTGTGTATTGATTTGCATGTATTTCCAATTTTATCTGCGTATCAATGTTTTGAGTCTCACTATTAGCATTTTTTAGAGTCCCAGGTTCCAAAAGGCAAATTGTAATTATGGATATTAATAGTTTCAGAAACTAGATAGCTATCATGTTTCCTATATAATCTTTGGTTTTTAAAAGCCCAAAGGCCTATTTTGTGGTCAATTGAGACATAATAGTCTCAGTCAAAATCTATGTATAAATATTTCCTTTTATTCCTAAATTATTATATAACTTTTGCTTTTTACATTATTTGGCATACTACCTGTATCTTGGATTTGGGAATTTGACTCTTTTTTCGTCTAACATTTAGCAAAAATTTTGTGTAATAGATATAGTCCCCCAGATATTCTAAACATACTTGTATGTATGTAAGACCTCTTCATTAATGGAGAATTTATATGAACATATTTTTCTGAGAAAGGCTGGGACTTAAAATTGGATGGATCTCTACTATATGCTGCAGAAGAAAACTGGAAGATTTGCTGAGGATTTTAATATTTCATTCAAATGAAGAATTTTCTGGTTTGTGGTGAAAGATTAAAAACTAGTGTCTTAAATCTGTCTGGCTGAAATCTTACAATTAAAATTAGAAAAATAGTATCTCATGTTCTAGTCAGGCTATCTGGTTTCAAATCTCAAATGCCTACAACACACACACACGCACACACACACAGTTTACAGGTACTTGGGCACAGATATGTTCATTATAAAAATATTTTAAAAATGCAGTTTTAAATGTGGATTGAACTAATGATCAATAGCAGGTAAATGGATGAATAACTCACGTTTCCTCAACAGGATGGATGAGTATCAACTAATAAAAATATATAAATAAATGACAAAAATTATAAAGTCTGCGATAACATGAAAAACTAATAAAAAACAACAGAGTTAAACATACATCTATGTTGATTGTAGCTATGGTTATACATGTATGCACCTGAAAAAGGTTGATTTTCCCAAATTAAAGATCACAAATAACTATTGTAATAAGCTGATGGAATTAATTTGTTTCAATGGGTAAATGTCTTGACCTTTTTAGCTTTATTTTCTTCACATATATCTGGAAAAAAATAATTATTCCTTGCCTTTCTAGTTCTAGATGTTATTGTGAAGATGGTATGAAGCAATGGGGATGTAAGAGTTTAATTCATAATTAAGTGTTAGGAAGACACAAACTTGAAAAATAAGTGTTCAAAGAAACTTCACTATTAAACTAACCAACCAACCAATATTTTGCCCTGTTATTTCCTTTACAGCTAACACATAGTCTTGATGTTTTACATCATTTATGTTTTGGGAGGTAACTTTAAATTGTTGTCTTGCTGGAATTACTTTTAGATTTAGGACAAGGATTTATAATGAATAATTTAATAAAATGAATACAGCTAATTTGTTATTTTCATCCTTTATTTAATTTTTCATTATTTTCTACTAATTCTTCTTAAATTTGGGACATCTGCACCAAGTTCTCATGAAGACTTTATGGAAATGCAGATTTCTATGCCTCTTCCAAGTTGTATGGAATCAGAATCTCATGATCAATCCTGATAATCTTATTTCTGAGAAGTTCCTTGGGTAATTCTTGAAATATTTTCCTTTGCGAATCAACATAAAATGCAATATGCTGAGGTGTTGATATGCACAATAAAAAACTTAAAGTTTCTATCATCAAGGGTCTCACAGTGCAGGAGATGGACAATAATTTAATGAATGCCACTAAGTGATGAGCCCATCAGAAGATGAGGAAGAGTGAACCAGGGAGAGAAGTAAGCGGTGACTGACATTCCTGGCAGAGCAATCTCATGCTTTCCGATGGCTTGACTGAGGGTGTTTGTAGGAATATGGAACATGGTGAACTTGGAAGGTAAGAAAAGTAGCTTTCCAATTGCCTCATTTTCTGGATTTTGGATTTTAGATTTTGGAAATCTGGATTTTGGATTTTCTGCTTAAGACTAAGAGGGCATTGAAGAAATAAAGGAAGAGACTTTCTTGAATAAGAGCGAGAAATGGTTTTCTGATTAAGATCATTTATTGGGGGCAGGGGTTGGGAAGGGAACCAAGACATCCTTAGAAATAGAGCAAGAATAAAAATGTTGATGACTATTATGTCAGGCCCCCAAAGAGCGGGTAAGACAACTCGCAGTTGCAGCTCAAGGAGAAAACAAATGCAATAATGTATGCAGAGTGGTTCCTGTTTTTTTCTTATTATCCTTCATTTGTTACAGGGTCTGTAATGATATTCTCTCTTTCACTTGTGAAATTGATATTTTGTGTATTCTCTCTCTTTTCTTGTCTGTTAGGCTGCAGTTTTGTCAATTTCATTTATTTGTTTTCATAAAACAGAACATCAATTCATTGATTTTCTCTACTGTTTTCCCATTTTCAGTTTCATATATTTTTGCTTTTATCTTCATTATTTTTTTTTCCTACTGCTGCTTTGGGTTTATTTTGCTTCTCTTTTGCTGGGACCTTCAGGTGAGAGCCTAGATTTTGTTTTAAGGCTTCCTCTTTTCTAATGTATGCATTTGGTATAAGAAACTTCCCTTTCAAGACAGTTTTAGTTGTGATCCTCAAGTTTTTATATACCGCATTTTTATTTCATTCAGTTCATTGCTCTTGTTTTTTCCAGTTTCCCTTGGAACTTCCTCCTTTACCCATGGATTATTTTGAAGTGTCTTGTTAGTTTCCAAGGGTCCATGGATTATTTTGAAGTGTGTTGTTAGTTTCCAAGGTTTAGAGATGTTCCTATCTTTCTATTATTAGTTTCTAGTTTGATTTCACTGTGTGTCAAATATTAGTAACATATGTCATTTCAGTTCTTTTAAATTTGTTGGATGTGGTTTTATGTAATAAAATATAGTCTACTCTAAAATATCTTCCAAGAAAAGTTTAAAAAGATATCTATTTTGCTGTTGGGTGGAGTGTTCTACGAATAGCAATTAGAGCCTATTGATTGATATCGTAGTTGACTTATTCTGTGTCCTTGCTAATTTTCTATCTAGTTGTTTTATTACTTATAAAGATAGAAGTGTTGAAGTCTCTCATTACAATAGTTAATTTGTTTATTTCTCCTTTAAGTTATGCCTGTTTTTTTTTAATATGTTGTAGCTCTGTCACCTGGCATATGCACACTTAGGATTGTTACATCTTCTTGAGACACTAATCATTTATCGTTATATAATTTCCCTCTCTTTTTTCTCAAGTCTACTTTATCTGATATTGATATAGCCACCCCCTGCTTTCTTTTGACCAATGTTTGCATGCTATGTTTTTCTCATCTTTTTTATTTCAATCTGCCTTAACGTTATATTTTCAGTGAATTTACTTGTAGATAGCATATAGCTGGGTCATGTTAATCTACTCTTTCAATTTCTTTGTTTTATTTGAGTTATTCATAACATTTAGATTTAATATAATTATTGTTCTATTAGGGCTTAAGTCTTTCTTTTCATCTTTTATTATTTTTATTTTTCTTCCATCTTTTCTTGTTTTGTATTTCTGTTTTCCTTTTTCTCTGCTCTGTGGATTATTTGAATGTGTTTTAGAGTTCCATTTTGATTTAGCCAAAGTATTTTTGAGTGTATTCCTTTTGTATGCCTTTTCCGTGGTTGCCGTAGGTACTATAGTATGTGTGAGTATACACAAAAAATATAAATTGACATATATTTAATATAAATGTATACGTTTAAATTTAATTGATACATAGAAATCTCATATCCCTTTACTATGCCCCAATTACAATTGTTTTAAAATTTTCCTTTACATGTATTTAAGTACCACATCTGACAGTGTTCTGATTTTTACTTCTACCAGCAAGCACAATTTAGAAAAAACAGGACAGGGGGTTTCTGTTGTATTTACATATATTTTTTGCTTACTGTGTTCTTTCCCTTCTTATTTCATGGTTCATCTTTTGTGGCTTTCTTTATGTTAGAGAACTTCCTCTAGCCATTCTCCAAGGTAGGTCGGCTAACAAGAAATTCTTTTAGTTTTCTTTCATCTGCGAATGTCTTAATTTTCCTTTAATCCTGAAGAACATTTTTGATGGAGACAGAATTATAGGTTGACATTTTTTCCCTTTCATCACTTGAAAATCGATGTGTTACTTTCTTTTGGCCTTCACAGTTTCCAGTGAGAAATCTATTGTCATTTGAATTGTTCCCCCATATACAAGTTGTTATTTCTTTCTTGCTGCCTTCAAGATGTTCATTTAGTTTGCCCTTAGTTTTCACAAGTTTGGCTATGATGTATCTTTGTGTGGATTTTGGTGGGGGTGGGGTTATGCTGTCTAGAGTTTATTCAGTTTCTTAAATCTGTGGGTTTATATATTTTGTCAAGTTTGGAAATTTTGTTGCCATTATAACTTTTTTTTTGAGTATACTGCTGGTGATATCCTCTGTTCAGATGACCTGAAACACAGATGGACATGATATAATTATCAATGGACAGTGGGGAATATCCTGACTCTTTATTCAATCTCCTCTGATATCACCTCAATGGGGAGAATGGGGTGCCTCATTACTGCCAGGTGGGAGTCAAAGTCTAGGCTATTACTGCTGGGCAATGGGGAAAACTCTGAAACTTTCTCAAATTTCCCTGCAGAAAGGTTGGAGCATCTTCTTTCAACCTGGAAAGGATGGAAGTCTAGGCTCTTCACTCTACCTTTGCTGGTGAGGTTGGGGGTGGAGCCACAGAGTGTGTGCATGAGTTTGTGTGAATGTGCGTTATTTGGCTGCAGTGGGAGCCAAATAACTGTCTTCCTTGGTTATCTCTTTTCTGGTCTTTTTACTAGAAAGGCAGATTTTTTTGAGACATTTTTTTTCTATGTATTGGCATTTCCAGGTTACCAGCATCTTCATCTTCATTTCTGGGATTTATCAGGCAAAAATAAAATCAGGAAACTCACCACCATGTCATTCCTTAAGTCCTAAAATCCCTAGATTCTTTGTCTTCTTCCTTTTCAGCTTTCAGAATCTTTTCACATTTGTTTTAAATATAAGCCATAGAGTGATTGTTTATAATTAGTGGGAGGAATAGGGCAAAGTATATCTCTTCCATCTTTCCAGAATTAGAAGGCCACACATTTTGTTTTTACATTTGGAATCCCCAGATATCAAGCTATTCCACTAGCCCACACTTCATGCTAATGCTTGTCTTCTTACTCTGGTCCCAGCAAAGTCTGTCTATCAATGGTAGGAACTCTTCCTTCTGCCAGTATTTTGAATAGCCATTCACTCCTAGGTATGGGGCAAATGGTTAACTGAGATAACATACCTGAACAGTCAAGCTGAAGTCAACATGAGAAGAATGTTTTAAGCTATGCTGAGGACATTTGTATTCTCCCTAGATAAGTCATGTTGGTCCATCAGGTATTTTTACACAGGAGAATCTAATATCAAATAACTCTTTAGACAGCTAGAAGTTGATAAGATAGTTATTCTAAGCTTCAAGTATTGGGTGATGAAAATCACTTAGCTATTTCAAGTTGTTCATGAGAAAAGAGTTAGTTTCCACAGAGCCTGCAAAAGCACAGTAAAAACAAAATGTGAACATCAAAGTTTATCCTGCTCATTTAATTATTAATAATGCACCAGGTGATAGTGATGTCCACAATTCATTTGGAAAACATTTTAAAACACTGGCATATAAAAGAGTAAGTATGTACATCTGTTTCCTATATAGTTGGATGTATAATTATTGAGCAGTTTTTAAGCTGCATTGGCCAACACTTAGGATCACCTACACTTTCACGGTTGAAAATACAAGTCTATCAATGCCTAAAATCATGCAATTCATCTTCATTATTGTCAACATTGTTCCATTATTTTGATGCATGAAGGTGCCATGCCCCTGGCTATTGTGGGAAGCTCCGTGCATGAATATCAGATCCCAGAGCTTCAGTCCTCATTGCATAATGTCATTCTTACCCTTGAACTGATTTAATATCCATTTTATGAAGCTGAAAAGTATGAGAAGCCATTTTTACAGCTATTCCAAACATCCCTAAGTGCACAAGCTCTAGATAAATAAAGTACTAATAATCCATTATATGTATACTATACAGCATTTTCTACTTTTCAAAGTATGTATTACTCATTTATTTAACATAGTTTTAAAACATATATGCAGTAACAATTTCTATGTTAGATGCAGGGAATGCAATGTGGAATCATGCTTTCAGAAGATTTTCTCAATATATGCCCATGGGAAAGAGAGGAAAAGCATTGGTTACCCACATATTACAGATGAAGAGAGACCCAGAAAGATTTTCCTATCTGCCCAAAGACACCCACAGAACTAACAATAAAGTTATCCTGATTCTTCATGCCCTTTGCCCTCTACTCCATCTCACATGTGTTTACTTAATGTATTATAATCCATTAGCACTGGATGGCCTGCTCATCAGAGGACAGTAAAAACACAAACTAGGACATCAAAATTCAGGAGGAATGGAGCACTATCCCAATTCAAAACTTCAGCTTCCTTACTTGACGGTCACAGAAATCACCCTGTACATTATTAGGACAAGTGAAAAAGAATCATAATGGTAATTAGACAAAGTACAGACGACTCAAAGTAAGCATTCAGCGGATGATGTAGTAGTCGTGTCTCAAAGAGAATCCTAGGATATGTGCTGTTGGGGGAAGCTGACAGACTTGCAAGGTAAAAAGGTGAAAGCCACTCTGTTATTGAATTTATCACATGGTTACAGAGAAATTGATTCTTATGCCTATGCCCACCCAGTCCATTATGGATAATATACTTATCATCACCCTCCCTCCTATCCAACATAGTTCTGCTGTTTGGCAGGAATTTACAAATGTCTGATGAATTAAAGAAAGAATAAGAGCAAGAGAAGTAGAACAGATGAAGGTAAAAAAAATATGGATTCAAATAGTGTTTGTCAGATTGGAAAATCAATGAAGTCTAAGAAATTCTAAAATACCTCTCAATTCATATCTCTGTGTAATCTGAGCACATTCCTTTAGCACCTCACATTCATCATGATGTCTGCTCCTGTCTGATGGCAACAGAACTGGACACGTCTTGCTGCCCAGTGATTTCTCAAAAGAGAGAGCCACAGTGGACTCCTAGAATCACTCTGAAACCTGGAAGATCTGGCACTAACTTTAAACAATGATATAAGTGGATAATTCACTATTGAGATTTGGCTCTGAGAACATGAAGTGGTCAGGGAGAAAAATTATGTTCTTTCTTTATTTAAACATTTACTATTGGTTTAAAAATATATTTAAATACAGAAAAGAAATTGTCAAAGTTCATGCTTAGGATTGGTACCAGAGAAGATGGCAGGCAAAGTATCTTCTAGTGGAAATTAGAATTTCCAATTTAGAATTTGTCCCATTCCAGTTCTTTGCATTCTAGGTATTTGTCATTGAGCTACTTCTTCCTTGAGAGTTCCAAATTCCCCATTTATCATTCATACACGTTTTTATATTCATCTGTGCTCATATAAAGCAGAAACTACGTAAAGACAGCTAAATCAGGGCCGAGGTGTGATGGCTCACACCTGTAATCCCAGCATTTTGGGAGGCCGATGTGGACAGATCACTTGAAGTTAGGAGTTCGAAACCAGCCTGGCCAAGATGACAATACCCCTTCTGTATTAAAAATACAAAAATTTTAGCTGGGCATGGTGGCACATACCTGTAATTCCAGATACCTGGGAGGCTGAGGCAGGAGAATTTCTTGAATCTGGAAGGCAGAGGTTGCAATGAACCAGGATCATACCACTACACTCCAGCCTGGGTGGCAGAGCGAGATTCTGTCAAAAAAAAAAAAAAAAGACTGTGAAATCAATAGTTTGAGTCAAACTCAAAAGTTTGGTGAGTCAAAAAGTTTTAATCATAAGGGGAAATGTTAAATATGTATTTAACAACTTAGCATAGATTTGTTCCCAGGTAAGAAAACTGGTATCAAATCTATTTGACAATATGATACACCATTGAAAACTGATACTTGCCTGATAAAATCCTCTTATCACACCGAAAATTGTGTGGAACTATCAAAGTTCCTATCTAGAAAGATCCTTAGAGATCAACTACAAGCATAGTCTCTAAAACAATGGTTTCCTCAATGCTACAGAACATATTTTATCTGTATTTATATTTTCAATATTTAAAGTAATGTACTATTCATTTATTGAATATATGTTGAATAAGTTAAAGGTATTAAATACTTGCTGTTTAAAAGCCCTTATCTAATAACATCTTACATGGACCATTTCAACAAATCATGAAATAAATTTGACTTAGCAAAGTGAGAGAATTTAACTTAGCAAACTTTTATAATAGCAGTTTTAAGAGTCAGAAGAAATGTTAAGCCCATCTTTTAAAGTTGACAGAGATTTTTTTTTCCTGGTAAGAACATTGATATCAAATCAATTCAACAATATGATAAACTACCGAGAACTGATATTGGACTGATTAAGTCCTCTAATAATTTTGTACAGTATAGTAAGAAACTTCAAACAACTTCAAGGAAATATAACATTTCTACTATGTCACTAATATCCACCATAGATTCAAGTCAGTTACTTTTCTGCCAAATGTCTTATGAGTCTTACTGAGCTTATGATAATTCCCTGAATATTCCATAACCCATTGTTTGCTTACTAATGTTCCTCTTTCTCATTTAGAAAAATCAAAAGAACCAGCACCGCACCAAAACGTTTCAATGTCGATGAAATCATCTCATACTTCCCCAATAAAACAACACTGTTGTGATATCCCACAACGGTTTGTACCCATTACAATTCATAATCTTATATTAAAATATATAAATACTGCCGGGCGCGGTGGCTCACGCTTGTAATCCCAGCACTTTGGGAGGCCGAGGCGGGCGGATCACGAGGTCAGGAGATCGAGACCACGGTGAAACCCCGTCTCTACTAAAAATACAAAAAAAAAAAAAAAAATTAGCTGGGCGTAGTGGCGGGCGCCTGTAGTCCCAGCTACTGGGAGAGGCTGAGGCAGGAGAATGGCGTGAACCCGGGAGGCGGAGCTTGCAGTGAGCCGAGACTGCGCCACTGCACTCCAGCCTGGGCGACAGAGCGAGACTCTGTCTCAAAAAAAAAAAAATATATACATATAAATACCATATTCACCTTCTAAATTGTAAGATATATAATGAAGATGTTGATTCTTATATATTTCCATGGCACTTAAAACATGCTGAATACAATTCTTAGCTGTCTCTCTCATATACATATACATATACATATACATATACATATACGTGTATCTATATATATAGGTATCTATATTTGTGTGTGTATAGATACCTATATGTGTGTATCTCTATATATATGTGTGTGTGTTTATAGATACCTATATATAGATACATACACATGTATATATTCAAAACACATATATATATACACACATATACATATGAATAATCGATAATTGATATATTCCCTATGTTCCAGGTGATGATATAATCATAAGTATGGTTAAGTAAGTATAATCATGTATAATTATATATATACATAAGCATGTATAGATATGTAGATATACACCAATATAGATATATAAATGAATATAATAAAGTACAAATGAATATGTAAAATATAAATAACATTATCCCTATTTTACAAATGAGGAATTAAGGTACAAAGAATTTAAATAATTTTCCCGTAGTCACAATGGCAGAGAAGATAGCAGAGTCAGAACGTGAAGGCAGGCTTCTACCTTCTAGGTTTTAGAAAAATGTCACACTGCCTCTCATAGGTGCTATATCCTATTCATAGTTAATTCACCAGTGTCTACCACTGTCTGACCTAGAGTAAAAAAACCAATATATATGTGTTGAATGAATGTTATTATATGAATTTTAACATTCCATAGGTTCAATTTCCTGTGGCAGAATCTTAATAAAATGGTTTTCCTGTGAATTGCTTTAATATGGGCTTCCACTGAAGATAAATCATTTAGAGGTAACTTACACTTAATTGGTTTCAGTGCATGTTTTAGATAAAGTCAAAGCATTTATGCTCCAAGAGTTTCCAGTACACACTAATATTACAGAATTAAAATATTATTTTTATGCTGTATGGTAATAATTTTCTTTCCACAATTCATTCCTATTTGTATAGTAAATTTTCATCAAAATTGTGCCTTTTGTGACTTTAAAGACTTTCTTCCTTTAGACTGCAGAAGTTTCTCTTAAGTCTAATGCTACCCTGCCTCCCACATCTTGTTATGGATGCTTAATTAAGTGGGTGCCTATTCTATGGAGGTCCTTAAGCAGAATGGGTGGAGTGGCCCGGCTTTCTCTCAGGTTACAGAAGTTCTCCAGTATAATCTTCCTCTGCCTCCATATGCACAAAAGCTCATCCAGTTTCTGAGTATCTAGTTTTCATCTCTAAAATGTAGCTTTCCGGGATCAAGAAAAGACCTTCTCTTGCCTTTGTATATTCTATTGACTGTGCATGAGGAACAATGGGAGTCCACCTGAAATATTTTTTTACTCAGTGCTCAAAACCACCAATGTGCACCATTATTGGGTAATCCCTGTCTCAGCCGTGTACCCTGCCTCTACCTTCACATATCAGAAGGCAATAGGGATATATGTATAAAATGAGCTTGTCCTGGAAGGCAAATTCTGCAAATTGGGCTACTTTGAAGCAAATCCTTCAGATTAGAACTTTAATTATCTAGGTTCAAGTACAAACTGGAGATAATAAAAATCTCTTAACTATTTTTCTCTCTGGGCCCTTATTGTGTCTTAACAGCTTGGTTACTAGAAACTGATTCTAGTGACATGATATTCCTAACTTCCAAAATTAGTACAGCTGTGCGTTTGTTCACCTGTGTTACATGGATATTTTCATGGAAGGTAAGAAAAGGTGGCTCAGGCATCGTTAATTCTCCTTTTCCCAATTTAAGTATCATGTTGCCTTTTCTTCTGGGTCATTATTTTTTGTGACATTGTATGATAATTTCAAGAAGTTGTCTTCTTGTCTTTTCTTAAAAGTGGCAAACATATCCCTACAAAATTCTTTGGTTTCCAGTATGTCCATTACAAAAACATATTCATCTGAGTATCAATTTATTTTTCTCTTGTTATTCAGGTTTTATTTGTTGGGTTTTGTTCTTTTATTCACTCTTGTTGAATAAGGAAATATATATCTAGATTCATGTTTTTTCCAATAGGTACAAGATGCAAATTCTCCTTTCATTTGCTTGCTTATTTTATGGCTAAATTTAAAGACCTGATTTAATAAAATTACTTTACTGAGAAGGAAAGAAAACCTTTGCCACACTCTCTGACTGACCCTCTGAACGTGTGGAGTACAAACTAATAGAGAACAGAAAACAATAAAGATTAAGCATTTTTTCTATGTCCATCTCACCCGTCAATGTCTTATTCACATGCACTACATATTTCTTAGGCAATCAGTAACCCCTAGTCTCACCAAAGTCCCTTTATTTCTCTCCTAATGTTGGTTGATTACTGAATTATCTGATAATGCAGAGAGAAGATCCTTACTGTTGATAATTTTAATTTTGCTTAATCTGCCTTGTCATTACAATCTGCAGACAACCGTCTCAAATTTAGGAATAGCCAGCTCTCCATTTTAGTACATAATGTTATGGTCTAGATTTTGTTAGGTTTCTTTGGAGAATTTTCTGAAGTATTATTTTGAGATGACACAAGAGGTATTTTCAGAATCTACCAGCAAGTTTCAACTTTAAACTGATAGTCCTCTGAAATAGTTTTAAGTCCATAAAGTATCATATTGCCTAACAGACAAAAATAATAAGTGTTCTCATTTTCCTTTTGAACTCTCTAATATTTTGATAATGTAATTCAGGAGACCATTTTGTCTCTCAGTCACCCTCATTGTCTTTCTTCTAACCAACATTCCATGCTAGCTAATCACCTCATCCAGAAATTAAGATATAATTGATGATAAAAATGAAATTGCAAAGTTATTGAATTGTGTTGGTTTGACTAACAAGGCTTATATCTAATAGTTGGTATCTCCCATTTAATGCCTTAGCCGGCTGATTTTGGAACTCAGTAAAGTAATTTTATTAAATCAGGTCTTTAAATTTAGCCATAAAATAAGTGTCTGTAAGTTGTAAAAACTTAGAAACCCTGTTAACCCTTGGCCTTATTTTAAACAAAAATGTTTCAGATAATACTAAACTTTTATAATTTAGAAAGTAACAGATTGATTCAAGTTTTGTAATTCTGAGAGCCAAAACATGAGAAAATGTGTCTGGAGCACTTTTTACATGTACAAAAAGAAACTCAATAAACAAACAAACAAAAAACAAGACAGACACACAGCCACAACCTCTCTCTAATAGATCTTGTTAAATATCTCTATTTTTAAAAATAATGTAAAAAATGCTTTCTTTTCCAGTAAAGATGTAGGAGAATGTGAAAGCTTTTCATTTGTATGGTTAAGAAAAATGGCAAAACCAAGGATAATTGAAAACCCTACCCTTCTGCAAGGGGTGTTTTATAGGGTCTTGCTCCGTCTTCCAGGCTGGAGTGCAGTGCTGTGATCATGGCTCATTGCAGCCTTGAACTCCTGGGCTCAAGTGATCTTCCCACATCAGCCCCCTGAGTATCCAAGTCTGTTAGCCTTCTTTTAGTTTTCTTTTTTATTTTTCCCCAACAAACTATATTTTACCATGCCTCTAGGTCTTCATATATGTTTAACCTATGCTTCATTTGACCCCTGCTGCCCAACTAATTTGTCTACTTAATTCTTACTTACTTTACACAAGTCACTTCAGAAGTCTTTTCCAGAATAATTCTTTCTGGATTCTCAGACCAGGTCAGATCCTCAATATATTTATATTCATGTCTCATTATATTTCCACTTGTGAAACTTATCCTATGCTACTTTGCATTATTATTTTAGTGTATGTTATTATTTGATTACAAGCTATCTTTTCAGTGAAAATGTAAACTCTATGATATTAGGAATCTCATTGACTTTAGGGCATTGTTATAACAATTGTGCAGAACATGGTGCCATATATGAAGTAATGTCTAATAAATATCATTATTTCAAAAATGTTTAGAGAATTGAGTGGAATTATTTTATTCCAACACTATTTCCCTACTTATAGAAAAATAGAAAAGATAGCTGTATAGATAGATGGTCAGGACTCTCCAGAAAAGAATAAAGCCAATAGATTGTTGTATATATACATATACATATATATGTATAAAGAAGTGGCTCATGCAATTATGAAGTCTGTATAGTACTATAATTTTCTATGTGCCAGCTGGAGAGCCAGGACGGCTTGTGGTATAGCTTCAGTATGAGTCTGAAGACCTGAAAACAAGGAGGGTTGGTGGTATGAGTTCCAGTTTGAGTTCTGGAAAAGAGCAATGTCTCAGATCAAAAGCAGTCAGGTAGAGAGAGGAAATTCTCTCTTACCTCACTTTTTGTTCTATTCAGGCACCCATCAGATTTAAGGAGGTCCACTCACATTGGACAGTACAATTTGCTTTACTCAGTCTACAAATTTCAATCATCCAAATTCACCCTCACTCACCCATCAAAAATCATGTTTAACCAAATATCTAGGTATCCTGTGGCTCAGTCCAGTTAACACATATAATTAACTATCACAGATTCGTAGAGAGAAACTTCTTCTATTTCCTAAAAATGGTATTTATATTAAAAATGATCAATTCCTTGGCACTGCCACAATCCAAAAACGATGGAAGGGATACAGAATATTTAAATCTAAAATGTTGAAATAAAAGACCAATGATCCCACAGTAAGCAGGCAGTTGATTCCACTGAACAAAGCCCTGAACTTAGAATGAAAAGTTGTAGTTGTGGATTTGCCACTCACGTGATGTATGATTTTGAGCAAGTCATCATCTGGTTTTGAATGGTTGCCATGGATGGGGAGAAGTTGGGGAGGAAACGAACATTTATTGATACTTTCCTACATGCTACAAATTCTCCAAAGTGTTCTGCATTTGTTAGGCTACTTCACCTAAAATTATATTTGAAACATCCTGAATATTAACATTCTCATCCCTTTACACAGAACCTCCCATATGTGAGGTGATGTGGTCAACCTCACATAAATCAGCTCAGTGACATTGACTACCAATTCCAAAGTTATACAGTATAAGGTGTAAGTGATAATACTAGTTAAAAACTATGTGTTTTTGGACTCCAAGAAGATTCTCCTTTTCACTATAAACTGCTGTGTTTATATTTGGAAATAGTAGCATCTTTCTCACCCAGTTGTTGTGAGATTTGAATGTGATTATGTGTGTGACCACAACTAACAGTGCTTGACTATTAGTAGATAAGTAGTCCATATTCAATGAGTACAAATAAGTTTATATTCAATGGAATAATTTGTGTGTAATAAACACAAACTGCCATAGCACAGGCTCCTCACATCAAGGCTTTACTCATCACTGAGAAGTTCTGCAAATATAGATCAGTTTCTTCTACTGTAATGCTCATAAAAACTAATTTACATCTTTCTATAAGAACACTTGGCTAGAAGTCTGAATCACTGAATACATATGAGGCAATTCTGAAAATAAAAACTTGCATATCTAAGACATTGTTTCACACAACTAGTAATTAAGATCTACTAGCTGTTGAGAAAAGTAACCTTGAAATACATTTTTGGCTTTGTATATCACAAAGCAACATTCTATGATTGTTCATAAAAACATGCATGGGTCTAGAAGCTCTGGTTATTAAATGGATAAATAATGTGGCAAGTGCACAGAAAAATAATAATTTGAATAATAAACACGAGTTGTTTGGGTATTTCAATGATTTATTTATAATGATAACAGTTTAAATTAGATACTGGGATATTCATAATCATTGTACAAACTCTAGTTGACTATTTTAGCTCTGTGGACTTAATATACTATACATTTTCAATGTAAGCCAATTTGTCTAATAAAATGATGAAAAAAATCTACCAGTTCAATGAAGCAGCTTTATAAAGACTGTAATTTAAAGACATTAGTGTATTAAGCAATCATTTCATGCTGTTTCCTGCCTGCATGTTGAGCAGTATATACACAAATCTAAAAATTCTGATGCTTTAGAACAGTTCCAAAAAACTTAATATCAAACAGAACCTTCTTTCATACAAACAGAATACTCCCCAGGTACAAAAGTCAGAACAATACAAATGTCTAATTTGCATCTCTCACAATCAAGTGTGCATTCAAAAGTGCAATTAACCCAAAGTCGAATTCAACCTGAATGGTTATGAGTTTGTTAATATGGAGAAGTTGAGTTTTCTTTTCTTTTTAATTTCTTTTGTTAGTATAAAAATTTAGTTATATTGCTTCACACCTTTTCTAATTCCAATTTACACCTGAGCCCAAGAAATTTAATGTTTGGGCTTCTGAAATCAGGCTATTTTTTTGTGAGTTTGTGAAGCAATGAGAGGAATAATTTTGTCTTACAAAGATTGTTTGCATAAACAGAGGACTTTTCCCTGAGTATGGCATATAATAAAAAAGAACTTGTGTAATCTCATTGAAAGGTTATAAGGGAATCGAGGGGAAAAAAAATCAGTAAATCAAAGTAAGTCTGTGCTCTCCAAGCCTGAAATGATTTATATCTGCATTGGGCTTAGGACCTTTGGGCATGAGAACAATTTTTCTCTAAGAAAAAAAAAAAAGGTTCTCTTTGTTGTGATTCCATGATGTTTTCTCTAAAACACTGAGGAAAGAGCATGGGAATGACAACTAAAATAAAATTAGTGGGAATGTAAAACTGAAAACTCAAGGATGCAATTGTGTGTATTAAATTTCCTACACAAAATTATGTTTGGTGTTATCTAAGGAAGTAAATGAATAGCCACTTATAATTATTTTCATAATCATTTAAACTCAAGGTCTGACTTTAGGTGATTAGAAGCCAGATTGCGCAGCAGGGCAATGAGAGAATATGTTTCTGGCCATTGAGAATAGTATTTTCATTTTACATAGAGACAAACCCAGTGAGATACATAGCAATTTTCTTCAGTAGATTTCAATTCAACAAATAATCTTCAGCACCATACCTGCCCTGGAAGTACATACCTTTGAATAAGGCAGTGTTTCTTCCCTCAGGATGCTTGCAAACTAGTGGATGATTCCCAGATGTCTGGAAATTAATTGCCACACACTTTTCACTTGATCTATTGTTCTAATCACTATACCTGGTTAATTTAGCAGACAAATCTAAGAAGCCACACTAGCAATATCTAATAGTTTCAAGAGACTCGAAACAGATGTATTTCCTAAAAACTCTCTGCATGAATGCATCTTGTGTTGTAGCTTTCCATAATGGTAAGTGATAATTTGAAAGGAATTGCCTTCATATGCAAATGCAGAATATACTTGTAAGAACAAATTTTAAAACAGTCCAAGCCCATGGCACATTAGCAAAATGGATTGTGGAAGGGCACAATAGGCAAATAAGTTTGATAAAGTGAAGAGAATTTATTTATTTATGAGGTGCATAAAGGTATACATACAAATTTGAATTGTCCCCTTTCAAAATTCTTAAAACATATTAATGAACAATCAATTCTGTAGGAAACCTTGAACTATTAACACAATTTCCAATGCATGATAGGAAGTCAAATATTTGTTTAAAGGAAGAATAAATAAATGAATAAGTGGGTGTTTGGATGATGGATGCTACTATTGCTCAAGACAATCAGAGGTTTTCAGAAACCTAATTTTAAGAGTTGAACTGTTCTATTAGTTACTGTCATTACTAACAAAAATTTATTACCTGACTGAGGATTTATTATTTCTGAAGCCTATGTGTAATAAATAAGAATCAATTAAAAAGAAATATCACCACAAGACAATGAACTATCACAAGAAGCTGTCACTAATGATTACCACAACAGGACAGAAATATGAGAGGGAGATCCAGGAAACCACAAAGGAGGGACTTATGGAATTGTAGCTTCCATGTTATCTTTACTCAGAAGAAAATTCTCAGCTCTGTTGTCCCTTTCTTCAGACTCTACTAAGGTCATCAGAATCTCTCACATCAGAACTTTTTGACAGATTGTATGTGGATAGGTCATTTCACTCTGAGGGTTTACATAAATCATCCATTTGGTAGCATTTTCTGTCTTTCAAGAAGCTCCAGTACCACAAAAGAATTCTATTGTCTGAGCAACAGATAAATGGTTGTAAATACTTTATGTTCGATTGAAAATATCTGTCTATATTAAAGACTAAACTACGATTAGTAGCTGGAAAAGAAAATGAGATCTCTGCACTTATTTATATATTTAGTATGCTTCAACTCAGATTCCTGAAAGTATTCCATCTATCTTTAAAAGCAGAAGTAATTACATCAGGCAGAGAAATAGGACTAGATTGGAAATATTTTTAAAGCTGTGGATATTGGACAAGAGAGAAAAGACAATATGAGACTATGAGGACACTAGAATATGAGGAAGTTACTTGAGGGCAAGGACCTATTAGCACTCATCGCTGTATCCACAACTCCTAGAACAAGACCTATGATTAATGCTTTTTAAATACTGGTTGACTCACTTGCAATGCCCCTCCTAGCAAACGAATTCACCAATGCTATTCTGGTTGCAATATTCAGATAGTTAACAACCAGACCTCTCTCCCTGTAGTCCTAAATTGCTTTATTTGTAATTTGAATAAATATGTATTCATTAGATTAACCTGCAGTATATTAAACAAAGCTTACTCTGCAGGGTACAGTAGCTTCTCAACAAATTCTTCAATTGCTATTAAACATAGAATTAGATATATTTCATTCACTGAACACATATTTACGGAGAACTCCAAACAATAGGCCAGGTTAAAACTAAGGGTTAAAAAATGAATGAGAAAACACAAACTCTTCCCTTCAGGAGCTTATAATTAGAATTATTTTATTATTATTATTATTATTTTTTATTTTCGAGGGGAAGATTCCTTACTGAGGTATTCCTAAAATCTTTTACAAATCATTCTTTTGGTACCTGGAGTGGGAAGAAGCATCCCATTTTATACCGTGGTGCCAGAACAATTATGTAAACTATTGTTGTTTGGATGCAACATTGCTAACATTTGTGAACATCTAAAATTAGTTACTCAGAGCCAAGATTGGCAAATTGGGCTTGTTGTCAAGCTAATGTGCAGTCCCAATCCAGTATGAATACAAAATAGGGAAGCACAATTTCTTATGTCTCATAAACCGTGGGAGTAATATCCAGAGACGAGTCTCTAAATATATTGAGTCATAGCTGCATTGCTGAAATATGTGTAAACTTTGCCAAGGGACTCACTCTGATGGCTTCTGCTTCCTGCATGCACAGATTCGGGTGTAAATACCAGAAACATTCATATCTTTGTGTCTCATACATGAAAATCTTTTAAAATATTTATTACCAAAGAAACTTAAAATTTATTGTGTGTGCCAAAGACAGAAAGGAGAGATAACTTTAGGTGCCCTGTTTGTCCTTTGTATTTCATAAAAATACCATTTGAGTAATTTTGTTTTGTGCTTTGGATATATCAGCTCAAATATCATCTCTGGAGGCCTTTCCTTAACAGCTTAATAGATGTTATCCTTCATTTTTCACCTTTTGTTCACTTTGACTCACCTTACTTGGCTCATTTTCTATCATAAGAGTTTATACATAAATACAGTAACTTTAAAATAGTTATATTAGTCTATTTGTTTACTCTCACTGCCCCTCACTAGAATGTAAGCTTCTTGAAGCTGGAACTCTCTTCCAAAAATACTACATTTTTTCAATTCCCATATCCTAGAATAGTGTTTGGTATATAAAACATTCATAGTAAATATTTGTTATTGAGTTATAATTAAAGTTTTTCTGTGCAGCAATTTCCTTTTCCCTCACAATCTACATTTATTTGGAATTATTTCATGAATAACTCTAAAATCAAACCAGTGGGTCTCAATTTTGTATAATTTTATTCTGAATAAAGTCATTTTCAAAATTAAACTCTATTCTCATGTAGGGCAGCAGAAATAATATTTCTCAAATGGTGTATTCTCACAAACACCAATACCTGCTAAATATAACACAAAAGTAAAAACACTAGATTCCAATCTCATCTCTGAACAGGAAATGAAAAATAACCTGTTAGCATATTGAATTCCATAATAGAGTAATATATCATGGCCAGTTGAGGTTTAATTCAAAACTGTAAGAATGATGTGGTTTTGGTAGATTTTATAATATAGTCGTCTTAATAGGAATTAAGACATTTTTAAAAATTTAAAGGTCAATAATCTGCATCATCTATGATTGTGAAATGTTAAAATATTTTTTATTGTGGTAAAAATAAAGATGCAAGTGTTCATAATAACCACAGTGTTAAACACTATTTTGAAAGGACTAGAGAAGAAAATAGGAAAGAGAAAGAAATCTAATTGGCATATTTTGGGAAAAAAGTGGGCATGTTTACAATCATTTTGAAATTATAGAAATGTATTATTAGAAAATCCATGGGCAATAAATTTTTTAAAAATCTAAATATTAAGAGAATGCACTGATGTTGATGATTAAATGAGTGAAATAAATCAATGGTTTCTTTATGCATAAATCACAGCTGGCTAAAAATATAAAAGAAGAAATAAAATCCTCATAAAGATAAAGATCATTCAATAATTAATCACTAACCTCAAGAATTGTATATAGTCTTTATGTAATGAAAAGCATAAAGATCAACTTGAGTACAGAGAGATCTAAAATCTTTATAAGAAAGCTCAACTTATGAATTCTTACATTGATATGTACATTAAATGAATTTGTCATGAATTTTATTAAAAGAAAAACTTTAGAAAAATACATTCAACAGTTTTTTTGAGTAAGGAACAACTCATGAATTGGGCAGCACTCAGAACCAGAAGAGGTTCAGAGAGCTTTGTCCTGGCAACATAAGCAGTTAACCATAGTAGGCTGAACATGGAAGCAAAGGAAAGGCATTACTTGATTGACTATAGCTAGGCTTTTCCCTTATTTGAATATAGTGTCGTGAGGCATTTGCCCTATTTGGCTATGATCTGATGAGAGGTTTCTTTTTGTAGTTAGTTGACTGCTCTTGATTGACTGAAACTCTTTCTTTGCCTTTTGTTTTGTTTTCAAGCCAGTTACAATAAATGTTTATATGTTAAATTCATATATGTTTGTGTAAGAGCTCTGGTACAGAAACAAAAGCAGGTTAGTGGCCTGTTGCTTATATTGCTTTAACAATAGTATAAAAACATTTGCAGGGGAAACATGAAAAATTAATCTAAATTTAAAAATTTATTTAAAAGGCCAAAATTGTGGAACAAGCTAGGAAGAAAAAAAAGAATGAAGGAACAGAATAACAATGCATTACCAGATCTTTTAAATATTTTAATAAATTATAAATCTACAGCACATAAAAGTACATGATAGATCAATTGAAGGAAGATAATAAAGTCTAAAAATTCAACAAATATGTATGCAAACTTAGCAGATGAGAAAATGCAATTTCTCACTTAAAAAAAGGGAGAAATAATGAATTACTAAAAATTGTGTTGGTATACTGGTAAACCCTCATGGGGAGAGAGAGATTCCTATGTCACTCTTTTATTTATCAAAATAAATTATATAGAAAAAAATATTTAAACAAACAAACTAGAAGAAGTCTTATCTTCTTATTTTCCTGCAAATAAGTTTTTCTATGCAAATCATCAAGCCAATAAATTATAAAAGTAAAAATTTATGTCTGGCAACATTAAAATCATTTAAAAATTTTAAAAGCTGCATGTCTTTAAATCCTTTTACATAAGATATAGTTAGGATAAAACACACACAGCAAACAAACTTTTACTATTTTTAATGTAGAAAGTTTCACTTCAAATACTTAAGTGAAACAACAGAAAAGCAATAGAAAAATAATGGAAGCAATGACATTATTATAAGTGCATTCAAAGGGCATTCCTAAATTACAGCCAGAAAAACATTCTAAATTCAGATTTTAAATCCCCATACTGCAGCCAGCACTAAACACATCCTAGCAAATTTATATAAACTATAAAATAGAAATCTGAAAAGACATTGTAGCATTCAACAAGAGAAAAAACAAAAACCACTTCCACAGAGCAGATTAGAACAGAAAGGCAGAAAGGCAAGAAATGTAATAAGGCAAGCGGAGCTAATTCTGGGATCTTGCATGGCTCCTGGTTCAGAAGCAAATATTTGTGGCAGGGACTGTTGGTTTTTGTCAAGCAATAGGGAATAAAGTGACCAACACATGGCTGGGTTTGGAGTCAGACTTTATGGCTTGAGACCACAGGCTGGAAAGGCTCATCTCTGACCCTGAACAGATGCTGATGAAAGCTGCAATTTGCTGCAGCTTTGGCTTATGTAATGTAGAAAAAAAGAGGATGGAAAGCACAAGCAGCCTCACAGCCAGGAACTGATCAATCCACATGGGCAGAGTGACAGCATATCACATCCCCATTATCAAAGAGGGGTGAAAATGCCACGATTCTGACCTCAGAAGAAGGACTGTCATAAAGGGGAGGGGGAAGGGGGAAGATGGATGCCCTGACAAAACCCCTAGGAGATAATGAGGATAGAAAGAGAGAGAGAGAGAGAGACAGAGAGAGAGAAAAAAACTGATTGAGTCTTAGTCAACATAAGCCTACATGAAATATAAATCATACTAACATAAAGAACCACAAATATTAAGTCAACATATGTAAAGAATCACAAGCATTGAATACACGAGGAAACAAATGAATCCGTCAAAAAATGGAAACTGACAGAAAAACATAAAATAATTTAAAATTAATGAAGTCACAGATCTTCAGAGAAAGAGGTAATTAACATTTAATTAAAAAAAGAAAGAACAAGAATATATGAAGACATGAAAAAGACAAAAACAAGAGACTATAAATGTTGAATACAGTAATTGAAATAAATGGCAATAACCACGTTAATATTGCACAGAGCAGAGGACAGAACTAGTGAAAAGAAAATACAGAGTCCACTGTGCGAGACTGAAATTAAACACACATGGAGGAGAGACTGAGCTGTCACTACAGAATTATATTGTTTTAGAAAAGAATAGAGGAAATTAAAAGGTGTAATATTTGAAAAGCTGATTTTTTTTTCAGAAATGAAGAAAAAACATGCCCGATTGAATTGAAATGACTCTATGAGTCTAAAGAGGATGAATACTATATTGTGTGCATCCAAATGCATACTAATGAAACTGCAGAATACAAAGATAAAGTTAAAATGTAAGGTGCGAGAAAAAATGCAGGTAAAATTAGGGGATTTCTGAGAAGAAGGGGGAGCAGAAAAGGAGTAAGAGGAGGAGGAGAAGAGAAAGAAGATGGAGACAAAAGATGAAGAAGGTGAAAAAGGAGGAGGAAGAGGAGGAAGCAAAATAGAATTTACCACCCATAAGGCCTCCCTTTAAAGCACCAGTGACAAAAACTATCAACATTATTTGGTAAATTTAATTAACAATCGTCTGTAAAAAAATCATTATAGAAAGAAATTTTAAAAAATATTATTGTAAATAAAAAGGGAATTCATGGAAGATGACAGTTGAATAGTAGTATGTGTTAGAAGATTCTCAACTCTCCTAATAATCAGGAAAACACCCTATTGTTAATACAACTACAATGAGATGCAGTGCCATGCATGTTGGGTTGGGGCATTCAGAAACTATCAATTCCATATTTTCATGTGATTGCTTACAAGGTCTGAATTGTCAGTAGAAAATATTTGCATTTGATAAAGTGCTGAGGTGTGCAGTCCTCATATGTTTTCTATTGCTGTCTATATGTGTATATGTTGGTGATATATATGTCTTTTCTAAAATAGCATTTGTTCAATTTCTAGTGATAATTTACATACACAGTGGTCCCCTCTTATCTGAAATTTTGCTTTCCACAATTTAAGTTACTTGCAGTCAACTGAGGTCTAAAAATAGGTGAGTCCAGTACAATAAAATATTTTGAAAGAGAGCAAGAGGCCACATTCACATAATTTTGATTACAGTATATTGTTATAATTGTTATATTTTATCATTATTGTTATTGATCCCTTCCCATGTGTAATATATAAATTAAACTTTATCATCCTATGTATATATATGAAGAAGCACCATATATATAAGGTTCGAGGTTTCAGACATCCACTGCACCTGTTTAAATGTATCTCCCATGGATAAAGGTGGAAATATTTTCAGTAATATTTTACATAGGTCTATGCAATATTGTTAAATAAAAATGAAAGTTGCTAAAATATATATAATTGTAACTTTACTTGCACACATAAACATACATTCAAAGGAGAAAGATAAAGGGGCAGAGAAAGAAAGCAAGAAAGAGAGATACAGGGTCAGGCAGTTAGGTAGATAAGACATATGCAAAGTGAGATACAGACAGATATAAGAGGGGAAGGCAGTAGAGTGTCAGATACAGACAGACAGACTGACAGGAAAAGACTGACACAGACACAAATGAAGACCTTTGGACAATGCACTAATTCATGTAGTGTTCTCCCTGGGGAATTCAGTTATAGTGTTTTTATTTCTGCTTTCTATTTTTTCTGTTCATAACTTTACATTAGATTAGCATCATTTTAGAACAACAATAAAGATTTTAAAAAATATTGCTTCTATTTATGCCAATACCACTTCTTAAGATATATCCTGAAATCCTTAAACACGTCTTATATCATAACCAGAAAAATAATTTTAGAATCTGAATAAGATGTATAATAAGAGTAATTAAATATGCACAACTAATGAATTCATTAATGCCAGCATCTCCCTTTAGAATATATAGTGAAATTCCTAAACACTTCCCACTCCTTAATCAATAAAATGATTATCTCTTTTCACTTTATATTTTTTAAAGTCCTCATAAGCCTATTTTTAAAAGAAAAATAAGACACATGCACCAATTAAGTGATTTCATTTATTGAAGTTGTGACTGCTAAACTGTGGAAAACCTTTAGTTTAATTAAAATATTAATTAGTTATATATGTAAACTCATTTAAATTTGCATTAAAATCAGCCATTTATTTATTCAGCCATTTACCTGTTCACAGTAAACGTGAAGCTTAGGCAGGAATTACCTTACTGATACAAATACATCTCCTGACCTTTAATTGTACTTTTCACCAGTAGTAAATACATGTGCCATGAAGAACAAACCTGAATATTCACCTGGATATGGAAGAAATAACTGTACTTAACGTCAGTTGCAAATTATTATCAACCCCAACAATAATTTCCAGCAATAATTTTAAGCATGAGGAAATTGACTCAACAGTCTCGCTTCACATTGACCTTTGTGTACTGCACCTCACTATTCACTCTGCATAACATGCATTTATTCAAACCTTTGAGCCAAATTCCCTGAAGTGTATTGTTTAAGGACTAAAACACTTCAAACAAATTCTTCATGGCCTAAAGTCTTCTGGCTCACCAACATTATTAAAGCAGCGCTACATCCCAGGGTACCTGCACAGCGACTTGCTCTTCTTCCCACGAAACATAGCTTAGCTACTGCTGAATGTGTTTTAATAGGCAGGAGGAGTAAGTTCCTGTATAATTGCTTCCTGGGTGATGATGAAAGTTCCAAGTGAAGAAAAGACTGTGGCTAAAAAAGAAATTGAAGATGAACTACAAAGAATGTCCCATTATCAGGGTCATTGGGAGCCCTCTTGTTCAGCAATTAGGAATCAAGGAAGCCAACATTAGGTATGCTGGATGTGATCCTTATGCTAGGAGGCCTCCCACTTTCTATAAATTTCTGAATTATTTATTAAGAAATACTCTTAACTTAATCCAATATTAAACAGTGTGTGTATTGGGGAGAGTAAGTTTCAAGTTTCTCTTCTCACCACTCTCTCTCTTCCTTTGTGTGTGTGTGTGTGTGTGTGTGTGTGTGTGTGTGAGATATGGTCTCACTCTGTCACCCAGGATGGAGTGCAGTGGTGAGATAGCGACTCACTGCAGCCTCTGTCTCCCGGGCTCAGGTGATTCTCCCACCTTAGCCTCCTGAAGAGTTGGGACCACAGGCATTCACCACCACACCCTGCTGATTTTTTGTGTGTGTGTGTAGAGACAGGGTTTCGCCACTTTGCCCAGGCTACTCTTGAACTCCTGGACTCAAGCAATCCACCCACCTAGGCCTCCCAAAGTGCTGGGATTACAGGCATGAGCCACCACACCCAGCTCTTCTCACCATTCTCAAGCCCTCCTATATGACTAACACAGAATTGAAAAAGCAGACACTGTCATTTCCAAATTTATGTATGTGGAAATCTGATCTGCTGAGAAATGAAATCTATCCAAGGGCATAGAACTAGTGATACTTTGTAAAAGTAACTGCAGAAAATCTGTGAGAAATATAGATTTAAAAAAAAAAACTGTATCAGGATTACTACGCACTATAAAGAATCCTCACAGGTTTTTTGTCGTTGTTGCTGTTATTTGTTTGTTTTTTAAGCAGCTTTTCTATATTCTTTTTTTTTTTTTTTTTTTTTTTTGAGACAGAGTCTCGCTCTGTCGCCCAGGCTGGAGTGCAGTGGCGCGATCTCGGCTCACTGCAAGCTCCGCCTCCCGGGTTCACGCCATTCTCCTGCCTCAGCCTCTCCGAGTAGCTGGGACTACAGGCGCCTGCCACCACGCCCGGCTCATTTTTTGTATTTTTAGTAGAGACGGGGTTTCACCATGGTCTCGATCTCCTGACCTCGTGATCCGCCCGCCTCGGCCTTCCAAAGTGCTGGGATTACAAGCGTGAGCCACCGTGCCCGGCCTAGCTTTTCTATATTCTTAAGATAATTTTGAGACACATCCTGTTATATACAGGGATGCAGGCACCACTGTATAATTTTAGGTTAAACATCATTCTCTCCCAAAACATATTTAAAAGAAATTAGATAATGCAATTTAAGTGTATACATATTCCATTTTAGTGATGCTGTATATTTTCCAAGAAGTTTACACATTTAATATTCTGTGATTTGGAACCTATTAAAAAGTATATGAAACGTAAATATTCTAGGAATCATTTTGGTGGCAGAAGAATATTTTAGACACAGCTAATTGAGAGCACAAATCATCCCACTTAAAACTGCGTTAAGTCTAAGAAAATTGTAAATTAAATTGAGAACGAACCTGTGTTTTCTGATCATCATTCCTCAAAAGAGATAAAGTTGGATAAGGACTCAATTTTTAAGAGAAGGTTTGTAAGTAACCAAAAGAACAAAATATCAAAACTTTATAGATGGACATTTCCTCACAGCACAATTCTAATGCAAAACCACTAGAAATTAGACAATGTTGTTTGTTAGGCTAAACGGTTGTGTTTTTTCTTTTTTTTTTTTTTTTTTTGAGACGGAGTCTCGCTCTGTCGCCCAGGCTGGAGTGCAGTGGCACGATCTCGGCTCACTGCAAGCTCCGCCTCCCGGGTTCACGCCGTTCTCCTGCCTCAGCCTCCCGAGTATCTGGGAATACAGGCGCCCGCCACTGCGCCCGGCTAATATTTTGTATTTTTAGTAGAGACGGGGTTTCACCGTGTTAGCCAGGATGGTCTTGATCTCCTGACGTCGTGATCCGCTCGCCTCGGCCTCCCAAAGTGCTGGGATTACAGGCGTGAGCCACCGCGCCCGGCCAAGGGTTGTATTTTTAATAATCTGGATATTTAATACCTTTTTATTCTCTCGGGTTCTCTAGAGGCGAGCCCTGACAGATACACGCACTTGATGGGGTGGTGGTCAGTTCTAGGGAGAGGAGCTAGAACCTCACCTTCTGCCTGTACAGCACTAGCACAGCTGGTTGATAAACAGGACCCAGGTGACTCTCAAGTGTAAACCCTATCCCCTACTTCTCCCGTAAGTTCCAGGTTCATATATCTAATTGCCTGGTTTCTTGTTTCTTACCTACTAGAAATCTCAATATGGCCAAAAGAGAACGGTTCATCCTTTTCCAAATTCCAGCCCTCTCCCAACATTCTCTGTTTCAAAAAATGACATCATGACTCACCCAGTTGCTCAGGACCCAAACTGACAATGTATGATTGTTCCCTCTGTTTTCTTCATATCTCATATCCGAAACATCAGTAAATCCACTTGCAAATTGTATGTCAGATTTGACCAGTTCTCATCATTGCCTCTGTAATTGCTGGAGTCTTTGGTTACTTTCTCTCTATTCTTGCCTCATTTACAAAGTAACTGGAAAGATCAGATAACTCCTTGCAACCCCAAAATGAGCCCAAAATGCATATTCATTGCAAAATAATTACAAAATACAGTACTCCAAATTCTTACCAAGGTGTAGCAAAGCTTTACTTGATGCTAATCAATCCCTTACCCTCTTTAGAAACATCTTGCTATTATTGTTATTTTACTTCTCCATTTACACTTCAGAGTCAAGTAACATCATAAAGCCACATTGTATTTTAATTGAAATGTCATTGAATTTGTGGGATTAATTCTGTAAAATAGAGACCTTTATGCTATAAACTTCCTGTCCATGTACATAGTATTATTTTCTCATTTATTCAGGTCTTTTGAAACATCTCCTACTACAATGTTATACATTTATCTATAGAGGTATTATAACTTTTTGTTATATTTATTTCCCATTTGATATCCTCTGGTACTGTCATACATTCTGTCTTATAGTTGTATTTTGTAATCATTTCTAGCTCTTTGATAGAAATTCAACCACTTTCAGTATGTTAATATGATGCCCACCTACCCTATCCACATTTCCTATTACTTTTTATAATTACTCTGAAGGTCTCCTGTACTCCCTACATAAATAATCATATCTTTGTAAATAATGGCTGTGTTGTCTGGGGTAGATATCCTGGTTCTCGGTCTCAGTTCAGAAAGAATTCAGGACACGGACACACACGAAGAGTGGGTTTAGGAGAAGAAAGTTTAAAGGAAAAATAATATATAGAGAAAAAGCTTCCTCATGCTGAGAGGGTGGGTTGCTCAAAAAAGGGTCTCCGGTTTGCAGCAGAATGCAATCGGTTTTGTACAGAGGCTTGAGGAGGAGGTAATCGATTTACATAGGGCCCAGGAGATTGGTTTGACCAGGTGTGCCATTTACATAGCCCGTGAAAAGACTGGCTCTCGAACCCTTGTCTTTTATTATGCAAATATGGCTTCAACCTGGCTGGTTGCCATGATGCCAGTACATGTGGTTTTACCTGGAGGGTGTCATGACACCTGTACACGTGGTGACAAGGAAAAGAGGGCAGGAGATGCCATATTGAAGGTACCTGGCTTCCAGGTACAGCTGCCGCCATTTACATATAAAATCTTCTAGTCTGCATATCTATGCCTGACGTTTCAGGCTGCTTTTTGTTAGAGAAGAAATGGTTTGAGGGCTGCTTTTTATTAAAGGAAATTTCCACTGAGTACTTTCACCTTTTCTGGCTGCCTAAAAATAATTTCTTAATACTCCTGTATTAACAGTTTTATGTTTTTTTCCAACCTCAAACATCTAGTTTTTTTTACTTTAATTACGATAAATGGTAAATACAAGTATTATACTGGCACCCTGACTCATTTCCAATTTTATAGGCACTATTCCTAACATATTTTTGTTTGAGATTACACTGAATCTTCATATTTCTTTATTTCTTTATCAGATTAAGGAAGTTCTATTCTTCCTTTACCAAGCAGTTTGCTTTGTCTGCCACTCCTCCCCAACTAATAATAAATTAATTTTATCAGGCACTTTTTCTCTATATCATTTGAAAATAAATTACTGTTATTTTTTCTAATGTGTTAATACTGTGAATATATGAATTATTCAAATATTAATTATTCATGATCCAAGATCAGTTTGTTTATCCATTCAATGAAATGTACTAAAATTCTCTTTATGACCTAGAACATTATAGTGCTTTTAAAACATGCTTATAAATGCTTTGACACCTTGGCAGGCCTTTGTGACTACCTTGGAGAATAGAACATAAAGGGCATAGTCTTTGTGACTTTCAAGATTACATCATAATCATCAATACAACTTCTGACTGCCTCTGTTTGTCTCTGTGGACACAAATCTTTGGACCTTGAGCTATCAGGAAAGGAGTCCAGCTATTCTGAGCCTCCATGATGCAAATACAACATGGCAAGATTACATGGAGATAGAGATGCTTATAGAGCATTATTGTTCCAGATTATAGTTGTTGAATTTTCCCAATGCAAGTGCCACAAATGCTAGAGAGTAAGACTTTATATGGTTCCAGCCCTCGGTACCAACTATAGCACCATGAGAGATAATAATAATAAAATTATTGTTCTTTTAACCTTTGAAGTTGAGTGATTTAATATCCAGTGATAGATAACTGGGGGGAAAGTTACCATTTTTTTTTTTCGGTTAATATTTCAAGAAAACATGAGAACTTGAGAAATCGAAAGCACTACGGTGTTCATATTATTAAACTTATTGATTGCATTGTTCAGAATATTTGTTACTTTATGATATTTACATATTGTACATTTGTCTGAAGTTCATTTTATATGATATTAATAAAGTTACAAGTATTCTTTGCTATGACTTCCCTATGTTTTTCTTATTTATTTAATATATAATATATCAAGATTTTTCTCCTAATACCTTTCTCTTTTAACTTCTGAGTTTAGTCCATTTATACTCATTGTACATTCCTTAGTCCATTTATATTCAATTATTAATAATTTGAAACTAACTTATTACTTCAGCATGTAAAATTTTTTCTCTTACTTAATTTTATCACATGTAAATGGATATTCACACTCTCTAGTAACAAGAAAATAATTTTATAACAATGTAAGATTTCATGTTATACTCACACTCTGAACTCTCATTGTGATGACATCTTTGAAACCAGAAATTAGGAAATCAATAGCCTGAGTCAACCCTGGACTGCTGTAAGTTTTTGTAAAGGCTTATCAAAATAGCTATGATAATTTATTTAAAAATTGTCTATGATTATTTTCTTGTTACTGTGGCAGAGGTTGAGTAGTTTCAACAAAGACAGTATAGTTGTTTTTAAAAATTGTTTATTTTAATAGACAAATAAAAGTTGTATATATTCTATATGCTTCTTAAAACTTAAATATTTATCATCTGACTCTTCCTAGAAAAAAAATTACTAATTTATTTTCTAGTCTATTTATTAACGATACAGTCTCCCCCTACGTCTGCTGGTTTATAAACTTCATTCAGTTATTTGAGCATCTTCAGTTCATATATCTCTGGCAGCATTTTTTAAATTTCTGTGTCATCTTAATTTAGTATTTTATAAAATACTTTTGACAACTCTAATCTGATATTTGAATTTGGGTCTCTCTGCCCAAATCTCATGTCAAATTGTAATCCCTAGTGCTGGGAGAGGGGCTTGGTGGGAGGTGATTGATCACAGGTGTGGATATCCCCTTTGGTGCTGTTTTCCTGATAGTGAGTTATCATGAGGTCGGATTTGTAAAAGTGTGTAACACCTCCCCCCTCACTCTCTTTTCCTTTTTCTCTAGCCATGTAAGACGTGTCACTTCCCCTTGGCCTTCCATCGTGATTGAAAGTTCCCTGAGGCCTCCCCAGCTATACTTCCTATAACAGCCTGCAGAACCATCAGCCAAGTAAAACTTTTTTTCTTTACAAATTACCCAGTCTTAGGTATTTCTTTATAGCAGTGCAAGAATGAACTAATACACAGACTTCATGTGACAAAACTTCTGAGGCTTTATCTGGCTGAAAATATTTTTAACATGACTTCAATTGCATGACCATGTGGCTTAACACATTCCTTCTTTTCCTTTAATTTGTTGAAAATAATTATCTGTTGATTTATTGTGTTCAATATTGTAATAAATTATTTTAGCCTTAATGTTATTGTTTTGCATGTGATATTTTTCTCTATAAAAAATTTTAACATGTGCATAATTTTTTTTAATATTCTTGAATTTCACTCTGAAGTATGTCTAGGTGTGGGCATTTTCCTTATCACTTCCTTGGTTCTTGACAAGACATTTCAATCTGAGTTGCTTTTTATTTCTTAAGTATTAATACTCTAAAAATGTAATTCAATTATTTATTTAAATGTTTCTTTTTCTTCATTTTAATTTTCCTCCATGCTTTTCTTCTGTGAATCACATTCTTTGGATGAGAAAGTTTATATTTCTGTTTCTGTACCTCTAAGTTTTCTTTTAATATATTCTTCATATTTTCTTCTGGAGAGATTTCTCAGAAGATATTCTCTCAAATTAATACATTTTGGCTGGGCTCAGTGGCTTACGCCTGTCATCCCAGCACTTTAGGAGGCTAAGAGAGGTGTATCACTTGAGGTCAGGAGTTTAAGATTAGCCTGGCCAACATGGTGAAACCCTGTCTCTACTAAAAATACAAAAAAATAAAATAAAAAATAGCCATGTGTGATGACACATGCCTATAACTTCAGCTACTTGGGAGGCTGAGATAGGAGAATCACTTGAGCCCTGAAGGCAGAGGTCGCAGTGAGCTAAGATCTCACCACTGTACTCCAGCTTGGGTGACAGAGCTACACTCCATCTCAAAAAAAGAAAACTTAACACATTTTTTGGCCTTGCCTTTTTCTGAGACATTTCTCAGAAGATATTCCCTCAATTCAATATATGTTTCTAATATTTTGATCTATCATATTACATTTTTACATGTAAGATTTATCTTTTAATGTTTTGCTGTCCTTGCCTCATATTACTAACATCTTAAATTTTTAATTTAACATAGGTGAATATTTTTATCCATATGCTCTACTATTTTTATATTGATGAAATATTTAATTCAGAATGTTTATTTGCTTTTAAAATTGTTATTGTTCTAAATGTCTTGTTTTTGAGTACGTGCTCATTTTCCTTAAGGAGTTTCATCTGTGTTGTGAGGTAATATTTATAAGGAAAACCGAAAAATACTGGATCAAGAAAGTCCCAAGTATTTAATGGGTTTGTAAGAGATGCCCTCTATGATAAAGAGCTTTAAGCACTAAGAAACTGCCATTATAAATTACCCCTCAAAGAACTACTCCCCTTCACTTCCCATCCCCCACTCCACCCATGAGGTAGCTGGGAGAGGAAACACTGTGTTGGACCTTGCCCTGTAATGTCCGGTACTGAAGAATTGGGAGCGTGGTGCTGAAAAGTAACAGTGCAAGGCTAATTAGTTCCTGCCTGTTTTCCTGGCTCCTCATGTTAATGGAGCTCGGCTGCTCTGATTTCATTATTTCTGAGCCCTCATCACCATCCCTTTAATATCCATATTTCTATCAATAGTTTATTGAAATCAACCTAGGCTTTTTATGTGTGATATGCCAAAACTCTTTCAACCTCTGTCAATTATCCTGCCCTAAAGTCACTTCTGCACATTTATGTATTTGTTGCAGCAGCACTGTAGTTTTTGGTACCAACACGTGTATTAGTTTGCTAGGGCTGCCATGCCACAAGAATGCCAACTGTATAGACTGAACAAGTATCTCACAGGTCTGGGGGCTAAAATGTCTGAAATGTAGGTTTGAGCAGGGCTGGCTCCTTCAGAGGGCTGCAAAGGAAGGATCTGTTCCAGGCCTCTATCCTTAATTGGTAGATGGCCACCTTCATGCTCACACGGTCATCTTTTTGTACCTATATTTGTGTCTCTGTTTTCAAATGTCTCATTTTTATAAGGACACTAGTCATGTTGGATTAGAGTACATCCCAATGACCTCATTTAAATGTTGTTACTTCTGTAAACATCCTATTTCCAAATAAAGTAACTTTCTAAAGTACTAGAGGTTAGGATTTCATGAAATAAGTATTGAAAAGGCACAATTCAATCCATAACATGCTACAATATGTAGGACAGAAAAAATGTGAATGGCTCTGTAAGTATCCACCTTTGACCCATCTCAATTGTTAAGTTTGATGTTCTCAAGACTAATACATGTTACAAAGGTAGAAATACTATCTAGAGATAACCAAACTCCATTCAAATTTATCTTAAATTATGGAAAATATGTGTTTCAGGCACTATGCATAATAGTGTAGTTTTATCTATTTGATATTAGAAGTACCACTTGTATTCTGATTCAACACTCCCCTTAGCCTATACGTCCATGGTTGGGCAACAGCATCATATTCATCTTACAGCTCCTTAATGACTTTGGGTAAGGACATCCTCACACACTTTAGTCTGTGGAACTCAGGCTTTATCACATGCTGTTTAGCGTATACACCTTTGGAATTATGAAATATACCTCAGCCTTCTAAATTACTCCCTACCTCTAATAATGATGAGGGCTGGATTATTTCATCTACAAGCCCATGACCATAATTTTTTTTACCATTGGATCACCCCATAAGAACATCAATAAATATAATTCTTAGCTAATTTCTCATTTTTATTTCTAAAAAACCCTTTTCCTTTACTTTATTTCCTTTCTAATTTCACTTCAGAATTTCAGTTAGGTATAAAGTGTGCATAACTGCTGGAGTTGAAACCTGTGGTCTCACGAATACCAGAACAAAGAGCAAGCATATGTGAAATCAGAGCCTCACCTAGAAATTCACAGTGTGTGACTGCCTTGGCTATGAATCATCAAAGTATAGATTGGAAACATCTTTAAAAGCATTGAAGTAAAACAGAATGCAATGATATTAGCTAATTTTGTCACCATCAAAAGGCACTTGAGATGTGACTCTGCCACTCTTGTCAGGGAATAGATGAAATGTCGATCACACTATCCAAATCAGTGCCACTTATGGCACTACAGAAGAAAATGTTATCTCTAGGAGTGAATATAATTTTCTTGAAATGAAAAGAAAACTGCTAAGGTTAGAATATTGACAAGAGAAATTCTGATTTCCATTAATGTTTCTTTTTCCCTGACTCTTATAACAAATTTTTTTATTAAATTTTCTCAACTTCCATATAAATCCATCCTAAAGTCAATATGTTCATAGTACTCTATTAAGACTTGGGATGTAACAATTAATGTAACTGCATTAAAATGAAAAAGTCAGATATACAAAAATTCTATGTTATTGTTTAAATAAAATAAATTTTCCTTTAAGTGAGAGTATTAAATTGGAGTACTAGTGTTGTCAAGGATTTCAGAATAGTAATCTCCCTAGTATTTGAATGTGCATTTTAACTTCAGATAGTTGATTGGAAATTATAATTGAATTTGAACTGTAGTATTAGCTAATGACAAAATTTATGATGCAGATATATTGTCATCCATTAAAAATATTTTGCATTGTAAAAGATCAAAAACATAAAGGCTTACTTGACAAATGTTCATTCAGAAGCATATGTTTTCAATAATGTGAACTTTTTACAGCAAAGTGTATGCTAATCATGTTTTTTTATAGAATTTAAAATAGTTTAACAGCATTTTGAGACAAATGACTTACAAAAATCTGTTGCTACCATGTTTAAATCGTCTCATTAAAAAAAAAACAGGTCAAAATATACTGAATAGCCTTTTTCTTCTGGTGAAATATGGCAACTTAAGATAACTTTCTCAATATTTTTATGTGTAAAATAGGAAAAAATAATGATATATATTTGAGGGGCTAGGGATGAAGAGTAAATTAATATGTATGAGACAGTTATCTAGAATACAGTATGCGCCTAATAAAAAATAATGTGTTTTGTTATTTATTTTCTAAAAATTAAAGTGCTATCTTCTAAAATTAATTTATTCAAATTTTCAGACAAGATTTCTTTTTAATAAATCATACTGCAATACTCAACCACGTAGGACACTGTGTGTATGTGTGTGTGTGTGTGTGTGTGTGTTGTGGTGTGTATATACTGTGTGGGAGTGGGTGTGATATGATGTATGTGTGTATGTGTATGTTTTAAATGTTAATAGAAAGAAGTTGATTCATTAAAGTAAATCACTGCCCAGGTTTGATACAAACTTATAGGTTGGATTTAGAATAAGAACTTTGTAAACAATATTTACTATGTTGAGTCCACAAGAATTCATGAGAACCAAAGTCAGATTTTAAAAGGTAGAGTCAAAAAGCAAACAGTAAATAGAGAATGGGTCAGCATCAGAGATACAAAGAAACAGAAAGGTGTCAAAAAGCTAAGGCAAGGACAATAATATAAAGCAAAAATTAATCTAAAACCTATCTTGGGTTGAGTTCCTCAAAAAGCAAATTCTGTGGCCGGGCGTGGTGGCTCAAGCCTGTAATCCCAGCACTTTGGGAGGCCGAGGCGGGCGGATCAGGAGGTCAGGAGATCGAGACCGTCCTGACTAACATGGTGAAATCCCGTCTCTACTAAAAATACACACAAAAAATTAGCTGGGCGTGGTGGAGGGCGCCTGTAGTCCCAGCTACTCGGGAGGCTGAGGCCGGGGAATGGCATGAACCTGGGAGGCGGAGCTTGCAGTGAGCCGAGAGGGGAGTGAAGGAAGCTGGACTGGCAAGAGGGAGAATTGATCTGTGATACAGTTGCAACAAGGGTTGCAGCCATTCCCACTACTGGCATGACCCTTCCGAGTGAGACCACATGAAGACAAGCAAAGACAGCCTTTACACTTCCTTACAATTGACCAGTCATTGGGTACAGGCTGCCCATCAAAAGGGGCCATGGCCTTGGATAAGGCAATTGTCTTCAGCTGAGCTCAATTTTAGGAGTGGCACCAACACAGAAGATGGGGGATGGCTGGGCATGCAAAAACATGATTTGAAGTGGGGATGGGTGGACATGCAACAACATCCACTGCACCATGAAGACAAATTTTGAAGCATAATTTTATTAGCCTCCCGTTTTGAGGAGAGAAGGGAATTGCAGCAAGAAGTCAGGAAGAGAGTTGGAAGATCAGATAAAATTATACTCAATATATATTTTTCAGTTTTCTTTAGAAAAGTAAAAGTTGACCAAATAATGTGGAAATGGCCAGGATTCAGAAACTCCCTTTTTTGATTATAGAATCCTACAATATTATCAGTATTACAAGTGGAATTTGTCAATGAAGATGTATTAATTAAACTGCTTTGAATTATATTTCTTGTGTGCACAGCTGTTTCCAATTACATGATTATAGCTTACAATCCCAACAATAGAAATCATGTTTTTTTAGCATCCATGGGAGAATACAACATACTATAGAACTATAAAAATAAGACCTAATACGGCAAGAGGATGGGAAGCAGAATGAAGACTACAGACCAATCACTGAGGGAACTCATGCAGAACTATGCCCTCTGGCATGATGCTTATTGTAAATGGTATGACTTGTCTCAGAGCTCTCTTTTTGCCAAGCAGATCTTTAAATTAACAATGGGTCAACTTTAGAAGCATTCAATTACAGAGTAGTCAACATAGATATGTCTTTCCTTATAGTATTGGCCCACAGCTTTCAAATAAGGTGTCCCAAGATCACTAATTATGTCACATATAAAGTTCAGTGGAGCACCATCACTCTTGCTTTCAATCATTCTTCCTTGGTCTTATAGACTTAGAGTCAAGGAGAATAACTTGTAGCACATATACCAGAAGAGCTCAAGATTTAGCCCTCAGGCTTTGCACTACGACACATTTGAGTTTATATCCAAGTTTTTTTTTTTTTTTTTTAACATAGTCACTCTTATTTTTAACAGTTACTTATCTAACTAAAATAATATGCATCAAAGATTCATTAGCAGAAATACTGCTTCAGCCTATTAATTGGTAAGCTACCATTTATTGGAAACTTCCTATGTGACAGAACTGTTCTATTTACATATATTAACTAATGCAATACTCAAGTCACATTCATGCAGCCAGTACTATTATTATGCCCATTTTATAGATGAATAACTAAGGCTTAAAGAGATTATGTAAATTACACAAAGTGACTCTGCTACTATGTGGCAGGGCCAGGATTATCAATTAGTAATACTTAATAATAACTGATGGTAATGACAAACAAATGTTAGATGCTGCAGTCACTCATCTATAGTACTGCTGATTCTACTTCTGCTACCATCACTGCCATTACCAGTAGTACATAGTGTTAAGATACTAAGAGAAAGTACAATCTGGCAATAGACATTATTTTATTATGTCTACTTCTGGTTGAAATGTTGGTTCCTTATGGTGACATTTAGCTAAAAATTGTCTACTTTGTGATTTTTTCAGGTTTAAGTTATTTGCATATTTGCTATACAATTTTGCAACTTAAAATCTCCAATATATTACTTATAGAAAGTATTACTCTATCGACTGTAGATGTCAAAAAGACTGACGCACAATGGCAGGAAAATAAATAGGCAGCATCTGAAACTTGAGGTGTAGAAGGACTGAAATTAAAGCTCTGAGCTCTGAGCTGAGATTTTGTCCACTGAGTTTATTATGAAGGACAAGAGAATTAACAATCTTAAGTCTCTCTCTTTCTCTCTGTCTCTCTCTCTCTGAATCAGATGGGCAGATTTCCACCCCATTTGGACAGTGTATTTGCAATGGTATGACTAAAATATAGGCTGTGTGGAGTAAACATTTCACCTTTAGAGTCTTCTGTGCTCCCCTTTTGTTAAGTTGTCATGCACAAGGATAGCTAAATCTCAGGAAAAAGAGGGATCACATGATTGACAACGTATAGTCATCAAAGAAAGCACAGAGCCATATAAAATATGGGATCCAATTTGAACCACAAGACCAGCCACTTCTAAAAACATACTCTGACTTGCCATTCAGCTGCTTCTCACACAGCCAACTCTAGGTAATGGGTTCCAGGGTGAACAGCTATAGGAAATCAATACTCAACAATGGTTAACAATTCTCTCAATCAAAAAATGGAAAATAAATTACAATGGGCATTTCATCAAACCAACTTTCTCCAGTTCAGTTCAAAACATAATTTGCTGATCCAGAGTAACTTAGTTTGGCTAAGTCAATTTTTAGGATAAAGGGAAGTAAAGGAAAAAGGAAAAGCCATTTTGGAAGGTAAACTCAATGTGTTGGGAAGAGAAGAGCTCTGGATCTGGAAGCCAGACTTGCTATTTTGAATGATGCTGCTGGAACTCAATTCCTTATGCTATTTTAGTCAAATCCCTTCAATTACTCAGCATGTCTTCTTTTTGTGTAAATTAAAGAGCTTGAATGTAGCAGCCAATGCATGGGTCTCTTCACAAGTCAATACCAAAGATGTTTTCAAATTGTATACTTGTGTTGCCCCCAATACCCTGTGAAGAAATGATCTAGTCATTTGTAGAGTTTTCTGAACCTGACTTATTCACACCCCAACTTCATGATTTTTGTACATTGATGTAAACTATCTTTTACTTATCTTTTTCTTTATATGGGTTCATAAGTGTATTTATATTTCATTAAAATCAAACTAAATCAGCACTGTAATTAGTATGCAAGGTCAAAATTGACTTAAGCAGAAACATAACTATAAAACCATAAATTCCACAAAAGCAAAACATTATTGTTAAACTCAAGCTAGATTACTTGTTTAGAGATGTGAGCCTAAAATTTATTCTTCCTTTGTATTATATAAAATAAGGAAATATCAAAATGGTTAAAAAGTTACTATTACAAGCATATTAAGATTTTTTGTGGGCTAGTTAGTGGAAAATTAAAAGAAAAAAGACAAAATTTTCACTGATACAATTTTGTTTAAAACAATGTCTGTTTAGGTACCACCAAAAACAGTCTCAAGTCCTAGTGATACGTGTACTAAATGTGAAAAAATCTGCATTTCATTATCCAGGAGATGTTTGTCAAATGTTCTACCAGAAAAAGGAGTAAATTCACTTGAATCACAACTAAGCTACGCCTTCAAGGAACTTACGAATTATGAAGTAGAGAAGAAGAAACACATCAGTAACTACAGAGCCAGAATGAAACTATTAAGTACCCTTGGAGAAAAAGGGTGAAATCCTCATCCAACCAGATGAGATGGGGCTGTCTTTTGTTTTCTTTCTTTCCTTCTTTCTTTCTTTCTTTCTTTTTTTTTTTTACACTATAGTGGGTCATAGGACCTCTCAAATAGCTATTACTGCTTTCTGGAAGTACACTACAATAATTTATTTTCAGAACAAGAAACTTTCACTTTTTCCAAATTAATTTTCAATGTCTTCAGTTCTTTTTTTTTTTTTTGAGACGGAGTCTCGCTCTGTCGCCCGGGCTGGAGTGCAGTGGCACAATCTCGGCTCACTGCAAGCTCTGCCTCCCAGGTTCACGCTATTCTCCTGCCTCAGCCTCTCCGAGTAGCTGGGACTACAGGCGCCCGCCACCACGCCCGGCTAATTTTTTGTATTTTTTAGTAGAGACGGGGTTTCACCTGGTCTCGATCTCCTGACCTCGTGATCCACCCGCCTCGGTCTCCCAAAGTGCTGGGATTACAAGCGTGAGCCACTGCACCCGGCCTCAATGTCTTCAGTTCTGAGAATGCCTTCTCCTCATCACCATTCTAATGCCTTCTACCTTGTATAAATTATTACTACCTGGTATTTTCCTATCTCCTTATTCAGAAATGTTCTTACTTTTTTCTCTATTAGGCTGTTCATTCCAAAGAGAATGACCCTGCCTGATTTGTTCTCACTGGGTCAATCATGTGCTGGAGCTGGCTTGTATGAGCTCATGAGAGTGAATTGTTAAACTTTTGGGAATTTTGTGTGCTGGCTGACATCACACCAGTAGCTTAAAATCAGTCATTTTAGGTGGCATTAAGCTACAAGCATCAACAAAAGCTACAAATATGTTTTTCCTGGAGAACTGTTTGTTAAACACTTACCAGCACACCACTTGCTGTGTCTCAGTGTCTAGAAACGTGATTGCAACGTGGAAAGGCCCAAACAATGTTGATTGGATAAGTGAATGCATGTGTGAATAGTTTTCATCTGGAATTGTAGTAAGCTGACTACCCTTAGAAAGCCTCGATGGACATTTCCTAAAGAGAGGCAAACAGGCTGATTAGTCGATTTATCTATCATCTAGATATCTATATCTATCTAACATACAAAAGTATTAACCAGTGTTAGTCAATTTTTCTAAGGGCTTGAATAGACAATATCATTCAGCAATATTGCAACAATGTTTCATATTGATGGTCTGACTGTTCAATACACTTGCATGTTAAAGAAAACCTTTTGACACATTCACCAGCCCTAGTGGGTTGGTGTGTGTGTGTGTGTGTGTGTGTGTGTGTCTGTTAACTTACTTCTTGTCTGTAAACAGTATGCCATCAATTGCCTTAGGATTTGAAAATGTTCACTAATTGGGAAACAGATTTAATCACTGCATATTGAGGGGAGCCATATTCAGAAGAGTCTTTGTCACTTCACAAGTACAAGCTAAATATAAATATCCTATATGTATTGTAGCTTATAAATAGCTATCTAGCATAATGTTCAAACACAGCAATATTTGAATCATTGGGTATGAGTTAAAAATCAGTTATGTGGCTTGGGACAAATTAAACTCTACATTTCAGATTTCTCATCTATAATTTTGGAAAATATTACACAACTTACTGCCAATTTTAAGAATTAAATAAATACTTATGAAGTGTTTGGCCAAGTACTTATCATATATTAACATATTAGTCAATTTCTCCAAAGAAACAGAATGAATAAAACGTATATGTATATAGAGAAAGAGATTTATTATAAGATATTGGCTAACATAATGTAGATGTAAAGATGTAAAGCTGTAAAGTCCCAAGATAGGCAGTCAGTAAGCTGGAGAGCCAAGAAATCTGATGGTATAGTTCAGTCTGAGTTCAAAAGGCTGACAACCAGGAAAAACATTGGCATGGTTCCAGTCCAAAGATGGGCAGATTCAACACCCAGAAAGAGACAATGGTTCAGTTTGAGTCTGAAGGCAGGAAAACAAATAAACGACAACAGCAAAACAGCAAAAAAAACCCCACAGATGTCCCAGCTCAAAGGTAGTCAGGCAGAGGAGTTCTTTCTTACTAGTGATGAAGGGTCGGTCTTTTTGTTATATTGAAGTTTTTGACTAATTGGATGAGGTCCACTGCATTAGAGGGGTTAATCTTCTTTACGTAGTCTACTGACTCAAATGTTTATCTTATCCAGAATTACTCTCACAGACATATTCGATGTCTAACCAAATATATGAGCACCTCATGGCCCAGTCAACTGACACATAAAACTAACCATCACAGTTCAGTTTCCAATATATGTTATTACACAAACTATTAGTGTTTATTATTATTAACATTATTAATATAAGGTAAAAAAACAAGCATTTTCACATAGGATATCTCTTGCTGATTTTATTCTTTCACGTGTAGTATCTCTATTAAGTTTCAAAAAGTGCTGCAATAGAATCTTATCACACTACCATCAGCACTAACTTAAAAAATTAATAAAATAAAAATTCTTTAGAAATCTGTATTAGTCTGCTCTTGCACTACTATGAACAATTATCAAGACTGGGTAATTTATATAGAAATGAGGTTTAACTGACTCACAATTCTGCATGGCTGGGAAGGCCTCTGGAAACTTACAATCATGGTAGAAGTTGAAAGGGAAGAAAGGCAAATTCTTCACAGGGCAACAGGAAGAAGAAGTGCCAAAGCAAAGGGGGAAAAGCCCCTTATAAATCCATCAGATTTCATGGGAACTCACTGTCATAAGAACAGCATGGGGGTAATTGCCCCCATGATTCAATTAGCTCCCACCTGTTGCCTCCCGTGACACATGGGGATTATGGGAACCGCAATTCAAGATGAGATTTGGGTAGGGACACAGCCAAACCATATCATTCCACCCTGATTCCTCCCAAATCTCATGTCCTCACATTTGAAAACACAATCATTCCTTTCCAACAGTCCCCCAAAGTCTTAGCTCATTCCAGCATTAACCCAAAAGTCCAAGTCCAACATTTCTAATGAGATAAGACTAGTCACTTCTGCTTATGAGCCTGTAAAATCAAAAGCAAGTTAGTTACTTCCTAGATACAATGGGGGTACAGGCATTGGGTGAATACACCCATTCCAAATGGGAAAAATTAGCCAAAACAAATGGACTACAGGCTCTATGCAAGTCTGAAATCCAATGGGGCAGTCATTAAACCCTAAAGTTCCAAAGTCATCTCCTTTGACTCCATGTCTCACACCCAGGTCATGCTGATGCAAGAGGAGGGCTCCCATGGCCTTGGGCAGCTCTGCCCCTGTGGGTTTGCAGGGTGGAGCCACCCTCCCAGCTGCTTTCATGGGCTGGTGTTTAGTGTTTGTGTTGAATGTCTCCATCCTCTACAAAGTCCATGGGTTAAGATTTATTTTTCAAATAGTTAGAGTATTTGTGGCTTTTCCACACCCACAGTGCAAGCTGAGGATGGATCTACCATTCTGGGGTCTGGAGGATGGTGACTCACTTCTCACAGATCCACTAGGCAGTGCCCCAGTGGGGACTCTGTGTGGGAGCTCTGACCCCACATTTTCATTCCTCACTGACCTAGCAGAGGTTCTCCATGAGGGTTCCGCACCCTGTAGCAGACTTCTGCCTAGACATCCAGGCATTTGCATACATCCTCTGAAATCTAGGTGGAGGTTCCTAAACCTTAATTCTTGACTTATGTGCACCCACAGGCTGAACACCACATGGAAACTGCCAAGGCTTGGGGCTTGAACCCTCTAAAGCAATGGCCCAAGCTATATATTGGCCCCTTTTAGCTATGGCTGGAGCTGAAGCACCTGGGACTCAGGGCACCATGTTTTGAGGCTGCACAGAGCATGGGGGACCTGGGCCTTCCCCATGAAACCACTTTTTCCTTCTAGGCCTCTGGCCTGTGATGAGAGGGGCTGCTGAGAACGTCTCTGACATGTCCTGGAGACATTTTCTCCATTGTCTTGGAGATTAACATTTGACTTCTCATTACTTATGCAAATTTCTGCAGTGGGCTTGAATTTCTTCCCAGAAAATGGGTTTTTCTTTTCTATTGTATTGTTAGGCTGCCAATTTTCCAAACTTTTATACTCTGATTCCTCTTGAATGCTTTGCCACTTACAAATTTCTTCCATCAGATACCCTAAATCATCTCTCTCAAATTCAAAGTCCCACAGATCTCTAGGACAGGGGCAAAATGCCACTAGTCTCTTTGCTAAAGAATAGCAAGAGTCACCTTTGCTCCAGTTCTGAACAAGTTTTTCATCTCCATCTGAGACCACCTCAGCCTGGACTTCATTGTCCATATCACTATGAGTACTTTGGTCAAGCCATTCAGCAAGTCTCTAGGATGTTCCAAACATTCCCATATTTTCCTATCTTCTTCTGAGCCCTCCAAACTATTATAATCCCTTTCTGTTACCCAGTTCCAAAGTTGCTTGCCCATTTTCAGGTATCCTCATAGCAGTGCCCCACTCCCTTGGTAACAATTGACTGTATTAGTCCAATCTCATGCTGCTAATAAAGACACAATTGAGACTGGGTAATTTATAAAGAAAACAGGTATAATTAACTCGCAGTTCTGCATGGCTAGGAAGTCCTCAGGAAACTTACAATCATGGCAGAAGGTGAAGGGGAAGAAAGGCACCTTCTTCACAGGGCAGCAGGAAGAAGAACTGCCAAGCAAAATGGGAAAAACCCTTTATAAAACCATCAGATTTCCTGAGAACTCACTCACTATCACCAGAACAGCATGGGGGTAATTGCCCCCATGATTCAATACCCTCACACTCAGTCCCTTCCATGACTCATAGGGATTATGGGAACTACAATTCAAGGTGAGATTTTGGTGGGGACACAGCCTAACCATATAAAAACCCTATCATTTAACACTGTATTCTTCTGCTGTGTGGCACACAGTAGGGCCTTAAGGAGTTCTTTTTTGAATAATGCTTTGGGAAAATCTAGGGCAGAACTCAGGGGCTTTACTTTGGGAAATAAAATGGCACACCTATCATCATAAAAAACATGCTATTATTTTAGCAAATGCTATTTGAAATATTTTTTTACTTCTATCCTCCACAAAGTCTATGGGTGGAGATTTATTTTTCAAATAGTTAGAGGTCATTATATAAAAATGACCTCTGAATACAAGAATAGCACATAGTTAAAAAGTTCATAGTTTGGACAGTCAGCATTAACACAGACTGGAGAGGTAATTTGGCAATCTCTTCCCTTTCCCCTAGGTAACTTGATGAATGACCATTTCCTTTATTCTGTGTTCAGAAGTTTTATGGGCCATGGAGAGTGCAAGATCAGAGTTATTTGTTCCTAAGTCAAAAGAAGTATTATTCAGCCACACTTAAATAAATGAAGTAAAATACCTGAACAAAGCATTTTCAAATACTAAAAATTCCACTTTTCAGGGAAATTTTGATAGTGTTTGCAAATAAACAAGAAGAAAAAACCCTACCTTTGTGGTTTCAGGGTAAGGTCAAGACTCCTCACATACCAAATTATTTTAGGAACTGGTATTTATGTAGTGCTCACTTAAAGTAAGGAGTATGCAAGATTGTTTAGCCAGAGCTTTGTTTAATCTGGAGAAATTTCTAGGTATTTACAAGGATCATTACAACATCGAGATAACCATCAGTCTGAATAAAACAAATAGTTTTGTTCTATTTCTGGGAGAAAAACCACAATATAGAATGAAAAAAACCAAAAGGATCTCAAGTCCTATACTTGAATTTCAAGATTACCACTTATGATATTCTATATAATCAGAGACAATCTGTTTTTAATAAACATATCTCCAACATTAAACCACATGTGCTGAAAATGAGTTTACTATCTGAATACTCTATTTTTAACACCTCTCCTTATTCATGGGTCCCCAAAGAAAGATGATACCTCAATTCTTCTGTACTTAAATTTGTCTTAGAAACATATGTATATATTTTGTGTCATCTGTCATTCTTCCTTCTTTTCAACTTCTGTGTGATCAACATAATTTCGAATACTATTGACTTTGTCTCATAGGTTTCTCTTGAATTCACATACTTTACTTTTTTCCAACCATCATTTGTCCCAAGTGTGGGCTACGCCAAACCTTCATCATAATTTTCAAATTGTTCCCTGTATAATCCTCCCTTCTTCACAGAGCATCAAAGAGTTATCTATCAAATTTAAGAGGCAATTTGACCGAGTGATTTCTCTGAATGCCTTCTCTTGCTGTCAGAATAAACTCCAAGCTTCTATCTCTGTCTCATAAGATCTTCCTGAGATGGCCACTGCTTTGATCCCCAAGCACTCATCACTGTTGTGTTCCAGTCTTCACTGCATCATACTACTTCCATCCTTCCAAAGCAAGTTGTGTTCTCTGCTGAACTTTGCAAACCCAATCATCTAAAACCTAATTCATTTTCTGCCACCTATTTATTTACCTGGCTGAAAGCCATTAATTCACAGACTCCATTTGAGTTGTAACTACCTTTTGCAACTCAACTACCTTTTGCAACTCAAATGGCCAGGAATTGCTCATGTGCCTTCCTTATGTGTCTTCATCATACCTATCAGTCCATTTTTGTAGCTGTGTTTCAGATTGGTTCTTAAAGACAAACTGTAGCAGATTTATCATTATAAATTAAGGCTCTGTCACAGGTTCTGGACGTAGAACTGACTCAATAAATATCTGTGGAAAGAATAAAAAAGGAATTTTGCTGTAGGGTACAATTATAGAAAACAAGAACAAGGCAGGCCAATTTTCTTCTTATTCCTCCTCCTCCTCATCCTCTTCTCTCTTCTTCTTCTTATTCTTCCTCCTCTTCCTCCTCTTCTTCCTCTTCTTCCTCCTCTTCCTCTTCCTCCTCCTCCTCCTCCTCCGCTGCTGCTGCTGCTGCTGCTTCTCCTTCTTCTTCTTCTTCTTCTTCTTCTTCTTCTTCTTCTTCTTCTTCTTCTTCTTCTTCTTCTTCTTCTTCTTCTTCTTCTCCTCCTCCTCCTCCTCCTCCTTCTCCTCCTCCTCTCCTCTCTTCCTCCTCTTCTCCTTCTTCTTCTTCTTCTTCTTCTTCTTCTTCTTCTTCTTCTTCTTCTTCTTCTTCTTCTTCTTCTTCTTCTTCTTCTTCTTCTTCTTCCTTTTCTTCCTTTCTCTCCCTCTCTCTCTTACATGGAATCTCATTGAACACTGTATAATTTATTCTACCCCGCTTTTCCATAATCACAGCCATACTGATGAGGTATTTCAATTTATATTAAAGATCCAGACGCATTTTTTTTTTAAAGAGAGAGAGGGAGAGGGAAAAAGAGAATATCAAACACTAGTGGAAGATTTAACATTCATGAAGCACTTATTGTGTGCCAGATCCTCTACTAAGTATTTCACCACCATCTTTCATTACATCCTCACATCAGTAGCATGTGAGAGCCACCATGATCATTGCCCCTTAACAGAGAAGAAAACTAAGACACAGAAAGATGGACAACTAGGAATTGAACTACATCCATCCACCAGCCTCCCATGTGCACACTGTGTAGCCATGGAACTTCCCTCACTATATATTAAACCACTACTCAGATCATTGAATGTATCAGAGCTCTTGAGCGATGCCTTTTGGTTCATCTGGGCCATAGAGCCAGAACTCAAGAGTTGGCGATGTTGTCATAGAGGTGTTTTTAGGAATGCTGGAAGGAATTAAAGCACATTTTTTCCCCAATTCTTATATTTCCTCCTTCCCTATGCTAACACTTTCCTTCATGGCCATCCTTCCCAGAGCAGTGCAGTGACAAGGAAATGCACACAAAAAAATTGTCCCAGGAGTACATCCTAACCTTGTCTAAAGCTAAAGCACTTGTTAGTAGTAAAAATCTGGGTCCATGAAGCCCCTATCATACCACGAGTTTCTCCCTTTGCTGCAAGACTCCTGAGTCTGCTTCTTCTGACATTTAATGTTTCCTACAGATCTCCAGGCATCTCTCCCTGTCATAGTCCATTACATTACTAGCTGCTGGGAGATGAAAGCTGCTGTTAATGCACCTGATGCCCTTTCTTTCTAAGAGCTGCATTGATTTTAGATCCTGTATTGCAATTTCTTTTTCATATATTTCATGGGAACAGGGCTCACCCATTCATTTATCACAGGTGCTACTTTTGGAGTATTTGAAGTTCACCCTTTGCTCCTCAGGGACCTGTACAAGCCAGTGCTATGCACGTTATAGGTATGTGATAAATATCATATATTTACAAATAAGTCTAAGAACTTTTATCACTATTTAGGAAGGGAACAACTGGTTATTCCTAAATAGTGAATAGAGTTAACTCATTCAGGTTTCTCAAATACACCCACCTATATGTGCCTTGCATTTACTCCCCTGTCTACAAAGACGAGCTTTCTTTCTCCTTTTGAGTTAACTTGCATTAGCTAAAATTTGGCATTCAGTTCAGAACATTCCCTGTTCTATTGAATCAGACTAAGTCCACATGTATATCTCTGTTACAGGTCAGTCTGTGATGATTCATTCACTCATATGTTTATGGTGTCTCCAATTGGCCTCTTCGCTTTTCAAAATCAATGGCTATAGGTTCTTCCTATCTAGCAACGTTTATTATAGCTGGAACGAAGAGATGACTCAATATTTTTTCTGTTGAGTGAATAAACAGTATTCTTTACATTTCACTAAGTTCAAGAGAAGCATAGCAATTCAATAGCCTGAAGTCCAATAGTTTGAATAGGACAACGATTCCAGACATCCATTTCATGATATTCAGCCTCTATGTTATGCTAAAGGACCAAATTTTGCTCATTTATTGAAGTTTGGCACATTAAATAATAATTGTTCTAACACTGCTGCCAAGTTCCAAACTGAGAAAAAGAAGGTCAAGAATTCTTTTCCTCTTCTTCTCCTCTCCTCATTGTTCTCCTTCTTCTTCTCCCTCTCCTCCTCCTCCTCCTTCTTCTTCCTCCTCCTCCTTTCTCCTCCTCTTCTTATTCTCTTTCTTCCCCCTTTCCCTTCCCCTCCTTCTCCTCCACCTTCTTCTTTCTTCTTCGTCTTCACCTTCTCCTCCTCCTCCTTCTTCTTCTTCTTCTTCTTCTTCTTCTTCTTCTTCTTCTTCTTCTTCTTCTTCTTCTTCTTCTTCTTCTTCTTCTTCTCCTCCTCCTCCTCCTCCCTCTTCCTCTTCTTCTTCTTCTTCAGCATGAAGCGGTGCATTTTGCAGAAATTCAACATTTAATGTTCTGAGAGCCATTTTGAGCTTTGCTATTTCCTAGGGATTGTCATTTAAACTGAAACTCATCCCAAAAATGGAAGTAATAATGAATACTTTTTATATCTTAAAAGGTTTTTATAAAGATCAAAATATATTAGTTATTATTCATATTTGTGCTCCCTGGGAGATATTCAAAGTAATGTAAACTCTGCTGATACTGTGTAGAAGCACTCTAATCTATTTACATATTCATCTATCTATCTATGTATCTCTCTCTCTCTCTCTCTCTCTCTATCTAAAAGTTTCCAAACTACTTCAATTTATTTCCAGTTATTAGGAACCTAAACCCATGCTACTGTACTTTTATTTATAATTTTCCCTGGGTGCATGTTTTCATTTCACCAAATGAGCCACAGGGGTGAAATGTAAGAGTTACTTCAACTTGAAGTAAACTTAATAGAGTTTCTCATCTAAATATAACAGAGAACATTTTAACAGTACTGGTTTACAGTGTTTTAAAATTATGATTTTCAAATACAGCTGTTTCTCCAAATTATCACCACAGCTTACATGAAAAAATAAAAACATCTTGCCCTTACTGTAGACCCACTGGGAATCCACGTGAAATACCTCCCTTGCTGATTCTGATGATTGGTGCTCATTTTTCTTAGCAAATCTTGTGCCCTAGCAACTGTGTTTTGTTCCAGGATTTTTCACCTTAGCTACAGCGATTGAACCCAGGAAGACCCCTTATTCAATGGAGGGAAAGGCTTATCAGTGATTTGTCTGTTTAATACATGGGCCGGTCCTGTTTGCTAGTAGCAGGAATCTGGTTAAACATCCTAATTCTATCACCCACTTGATGTTTTAACTTAGCCAAGTCACTTAATCACTTTAAGCATCAGTTTAGGATTAGAAAGAACAAATAGAATTGAAAATGTATGGCCGGATGCAGTGGCTCATGCCTGTAATCCCAGCACTTTGTGGGGCCAAAGCAGGTAAATCACCTGACATCAGGAGTTTGAGACCAGCCTGGCCAACATGGCGAAACCCTGTTTCTACTAAAAATATAAAATTAGTCAGATGTGGTGGTGGGTGCCTGTAGTCCCAGCTACTTAAGATGCTGAGGCAGGAGAATCCCTTAAGCCTGGGAGGCAGAGCTTGCAGCGAGCCAAGATGGTGCCACTGCACTCCAGCCTGGACAACAGAATGAGACTGCAAGAAGAAGAAGAAGAAGAAGAAGAAGAAGAAAAAAAAAAAAAAAAAAAAAAAAAAAAAAAAAAAAAAAAAAAAAGAAAGAAGAAGAAGAAGAAGAAGAAGAAGAAGAAGAAGAAGAAGAAGAAGAAAGAAAGAAAATGTATGACTTATCCTTTTGTAAAGTAACAATAGAAATCAACTCACAGGCTTTTAAAAATTTATTTTATACACCATGTAAGGGGCAAAGGACAGAGAACCAGACACTGAGCTAAGTGACTGTAACAAAGTAAGTTCTCAATTAATATTTGTTTAATGATTAAATGAATGGATGTATAAATTAATGAATTTTAAGGTGAATGTGATTCCAGATGTCAAAGAACCCACATGCTAATGAGGACATGGTCAGGGTCACCATGACCAATTGTGCCAATTAGAAAAAGGTGCTCCTCTTGGTTCCAATTAATCATAAAATGCAATCTCTTTGGGCAAATACATTGCAAAACATGTGCCATTTTATTGTACTAATTAGGTGCAGCTCATGCCAAAGAGCATTGTCCAATCACCAGGGCTACATTTGAGCATCCCTGACTTGTCATAAGATCCCATATAGGGCACAACCTTCATAGCTGTATGTTGTAGCCCTGTGTGTATTTATGAAAACAACTGATGTTAATATTTTGTAATGAGCTCAGACAACAGAGTGTGTCCCAAGGGGCAGGAGGAGTGCAGATAAAGGATTCTCTCTCTAGGGCAAGGAGTCAGTGAAGGTTCGAAGGCATATCTGATATATGAAAGTCACCGTGGAGGATGAGGAGAGGTCAGGCAGTCCTGGGACACAGGAAAGGGCACTCCAGGCAAAGGGACTCAGCATGTGCTTACACACAGGAGGTGTTCAGGGAATCTTGCCAAAAGAGTGCATAAGCAGGCATGGATTTAATAAATTTTAAGTGGATATTATAGGAAATGAAGGAAAGCACATGACCTAGAATTAGATAACATAATAATCCCAACATATAATTAACTCCTATTGAATATTTATAGGTGCCAGGAACTATTCTAAACTCTTTATATACTTTGGCTAAGCCACTCCTCTCAACAACTCCATGAGAAGTGGGATGAAAAGTACCCATAATCTAGATATTTTCAGTTTCTGCATGTAATTGGTTGTAATTTTGTTTTCATAAATGCCTGAGGAATGTGAATAACTAGCATGCTAGACAAAGTTTCCTTCTTCCTTTAATCTTTGTTTTTCCACCACTAACTAAAACTTTGATTTTCTGCATCCCTTGCAGATTATGTGAAATAATAATAAAAACTGAAGCCAGCTCACAGAAGCTGTAGGTACCAAGTATGTTTATAATATAGATTCATCCATCCAGCCATATTTAATATTGATGTGCAACTACAACATGCCTTGTTTGAGTCTATGCCTTAGGGATATACAGGTAATTAATTTAGGGTCCCAGCTCTGTAAAGTTTTTGAGATGGAGTTTCACTCTTGTCACCCAGGCTGGAGTGCAATGGTACGATCTTGGCTCACTGTAATCTCCACTTCCCGGATTCCAGCTATCCTCCTACCTCAGCCTCCCAAGTAGCTGGGATTATAGGCACCTGCCACCACACCTGGCTAATTTTTGTATTTTTAGTAGAGACGAGGTTTTGCCATGTTGGCCAGGTTGGTCTCGAACTCCTGACCCCAGGTGATCCTTATGCTTCTGCCTCTCAAAGTGCTGGGATTACAGGCGTGACCCACTGCAGCTGGCCTGTAAAATTTAAAGTAGATACACAGTACGATTTGTTAAGAAATTGACTTTACTGGGTGTGGTGGCTCACACCTGTAATCCCAGCACTTTGGGAGGCCAAGGCGGGCAGATCACGAGGTCAGGAGATCAAGACCATCCTGGTTAACATGGTCTCTACTAAAAATACTAAAAATACAAAAAATTAGCAGGGCGTGGTAGCGGGCGCCTGTAGTCCCAGCTACTCAGGAGGCTGAAGCAGGAGAATGGCATGAACCCGGGAGGCGGACCTTGTAGTGAGACGAGATCGCGCCACTGCACTCCAGCCTGGGTGACAGAGCGAGACTCCGTCTCAAAAAAAAGAAATTGACTTAAACACTAGTAACCAATGGTAATAGAAATTTAAAGAAGGAAAAATTGACACTACTCTAATTGTCTGAGACCTGCGTTTCAAAGAAAAGACAAACCTATCTTAGGATTTTGGAGGCTGGACATTCACTGCAAAACCTATAGGAAAGCAGAGTTAAAAATTAAAAAACACTAAGAAAATGTGTTTGGAGGAAAATTCAGGCTTTGGCTAGATGCAAAATTTTTGTGCAGGCATTGAAGGGAATGTTTGACATGAGGGGGAGAATATTTTGTAGAGGCTCCAGAAACCTCAAATATCTGGCCTCCCATTAGCTAAAAACCATGATGAGTTTTATGCTCAAAGGCCTGGATTAATCCTGTTGGAATAATACTTTAAAAGCAGCTTTAAATCTGTTGTTTTCTATAAAATCTCCCATATTTAAACATTGGTAACATATTCAAAAAATTTTTTTAACTGTGTAGGCCCAACTAAGTATATCTTAATGAACAGGTCTCCAATGTATAACATCTAAGATAACGATTTCACCAGTTTTTATTTTAAAAGATGTTCCGGGGAAAGGAAGGAAAACAATGGACGAGGTAACATAGACCAGGTTTGCATTATAAAGATAATTACTGGCCGTGCAGGGTGGCCAAAGCCTGTAATCCTAGCACTTTGGGAGGCCAAAGCGGGCAGATCACGAGGTCAGGTGATAGAGACCATCCTGGCCAACATGGTGAAACCCCGTCTCTACTAAAATACAAAGAATTAGCCAGGCATGGTGGCCAGTGCCTATAGTCCCAGCAACCCAGGAGGCTGAAGCAGGGGAATCGCTTGAACTCGGGAGGCAGAGGCTGCAGTGAGCCAAGATACCGCACTCCAGCCTGGGCAACAGAGCGAGACTCCATCTCAAAATAATAATAATAATAATAATAATAATAATAATAATAATAACAATAACAATAATAACAATAATAATTCCCACATAGCTAGAAGTGTGGCTCATAGTAGGAGTCCTTGGAAACGTGCATCCTGACCCTTTGAAGTACTTGTTAAAAATACTTGTCCTAAGGCTGCACCCAAACTTTTGGAATAAAAGTAGTTTCTGAGTGCCCTGGAGAGACTGAGCACTCTTACACAAGGGGAATCCCGAGGGGAAAAGATCACGTAGTGTGTTATCTCCTTGTTAAAGCAAACTAAATATGGTGTGAGAAGGACTCTCTACTTCTATATTTGAGTCCTGGTGGCTCAGCTGTAACCTAGCTTAATTGTCAGACAAAATTGAAAACTGAATTTAATAGTATGCACCCGTAACTATAGCTGAGTGTTGGCCAATCCCAGCGGCCATACTTCAACCACTCAGACTGCCGAGTGTTCAAACTGCGTTCAAATACGGCAAATGCCGAGCTTTAACCAATCTCACTGTTTCTGTACCTCACTTCCACTTCCTGTGCGTCACTTTACCTTTTTTGTCTATAAATTTGTTCTGACCACGAGACACCCCTGGAGTATCTGTGAATCTGCTGTGATTCTGGGGGCTGCCCGATGCGCGAATCGTTCATTGCTCAATTAAACTCCTTTAAATTTAATTCGGATGAAGTTTTTCTGTTATCAACCTCATCAGAAGAAAACATGAATTTGTGCTACCTTATTCAGTATAATAAAATAATTTTTGCTTCTTAATTGCTGTATAAAGTGAGATATGCCTCTTTTATGAAGGTAATAGCAGCCTTTGAAATATTAGCAATCATGAGAATTGACTTACAATTTAGCGCCAATGTCACTCATTTTTAGAGATTTACCTATTGATGCAATAACTCCTTGGTAATCACTGTCCACGGCACCTGGTACACAAAGGCCTCCAGATTAGTGCATTATTGACCTGGGAGATGATGCTTTTACCATTCCATTCAGGCCAGTGCAAAGTTTCAATGCGCTCACTTCATTAATTTCCACTTAAAAAAACACACACACACACATTACTCTCATTAAAATTAATGACTTTTATGCTTAACCACAAAAAAGAGACTCCATCACTCACTCTGCAGCAGCAAGAGGTATCGTAAGATCATTTTAATTGGCTGTGTTAAGACATAAGCACTTACTTTTCCATTTATTAAATTAATAAAATTATCAAGTCCTAATTTTAAATCCTTTTACTGTCACTCACAGAACTTTTCCCTATTTGACCTATTTTGTCCTTTTACTTGAACTACTACCAAAAATTTTACCACAGATAACACAATGATAAACTACAAGGTATATGAAATATTCCCGTAGAATCCAAGTGCCCCAAAATCTTGATATTAGACAACCATGGGCTAAAGATTCTGTTTTCATCGGGTGAAAAATTGGGACGTTTATCTTTATTAGTGAATCAAAGTGGGATTCAATTAATAGTAAGGGTGAAAGAGATTGTCTTAATTAAGAATAAACATTCTGGGAAATCACATACTGGGAAAACAGATACAGAACCCTAGTACATGCATGTCCAAATTGTATACTTTTCATGTCAACTGAAGTAGAGGAAGAGCAAATTTTATAAAAATTATCAGATATCACAAAAGGCCTTTGCAAAAAAAATGTGTTATAGGGTGGGTGCGGTGGCTTATGCCTGTAATCCCAGCACTTTGGGAGGCTGAGACGGGTGGATCACGAGGTAGGTGTATCACGAGGTCAGTAGATCAAGACCAGCCTGGCTAATATGGTGAAACCTCATCTCTACTAAAAATACAAAAAATTAGCCGGGTATGGTGGCACATGCCTGTAGTCCCAGCTACTCAGGAAGCTGAGGCAGGAGAATCGCTTGAACCCGGGAGGCGGACGTTGCAGTGAACTGAGATCATGCCACTGCACTCCAGCCTGGGTGACAGAGCGAGACTCCGTCTCAGAAAAAAAGAAAAAAAAATGTGTTATAACAAGTATAGTGGCATGAAATGTGTTCTTTAGCATCAAAGAAACATTTTGACCTCAGTGGTGCCAACTTAGAGATAAGTGCCTGAAGTGTCCTTAAAATGAGAGACCATCGTAATGTAGGGATAGTGCCAGCTTATAGGCCATCCTTTATTGGCAAAAATCATATGAAACAACTCTCAAGGCTGAAAATAGGAAGGGAGCACAGAGTGGAAAGAAGGGCATACAATTAGAAGAGCTTGAGGTTATCGATATATACTGTTACGGTCATGTGTTTTATTCCATGTGGTGAGCCCATTCCCTATCTCAATGATTGATCTCATGAATGCTCTAAGTTTCACACCATAAATTGTAATAAAAGGATAGTACCAGAAAAACCAATGCCAACTGCATTATTTCATTCAATATTAATTGAAGTATTGGCAAACCATTTCTTAATGCTCATAAACATACAAAAAATGCAGAAAACATTAAAACTATTTTACCCCACCATGGGGCTTAACTATAAGCCAATAATTTAAATAAAATCGTGGACAGAAGCCTTTTTATGCAGAAATTGTTGAAGCTGCATTAAAGCATTAAAAATGTGCCTGGCCAGGTGCGGTGGCTCACGCCTGTATTCCCAGCACTTTGGGAGGCCGAGGCAGGCGGATCATGAGGTCAGGAGATCGCGACCATCCTGGCTAACATGGTGAAACCCCGTCTCTACTAAAAATACAAAAAATTAGCCAGGCGTGGTGGCGGGTGCCTGTAGTCCCAGCTACTCGGGAGGCTGAGGCAGGAGAATGGCGTGAACCTGGGAGGCAGAGCTTGCAGTGAGCCCAAATTGCGCCACTACCCTCCAGCCTAGGCGACAGAGTGAGACTCCATCTCAAAAAAATAAAAAATAAACAAAAAGTGTGCCTAATGATGAAAGTATTTTAATAGATGTTATTTCTTTACATTCTCTCTTTGTTTTGGATATATGGTTCAGACTTACTGCATTTTCACAATGTGACTCAAAAATTAGAAGAACAAAATTAAAGCAAACACTTAGATTATTTATTCATTCAATATTCACGGGCTGCCACCTTCTGTGTCTGAGGCTTGTGTTAAAAAATAGAATTACAGATGTGAGTAAAAATGGCGCAGATCTTTAAGGAGCCTATGTTGAGCTACTAAAAATGGCTGGCCAGGCCATTCACACTCCTCAAGCCTTAAGTTACTGCAACTTATTTTGAACTAGCTGGATAAAATTTTCTTCTGTTCTCTTTTCAGACAGAAACTTTAATGAGTAACTCAGAAGGCTGCATGGAAAAATTAGCTTACAAACTAAATATGTGGATTTTCTACAAGTGTGCTGGGCAAGGCTGTCGTGCAGATTCATTTTAAATCTGTGTTACCAATGAACATCTTGCCTTCTCATCAGTGTAGGATTATAACTTGTGTTTACAATTTTTTATATTCATTACCATTGTATTCCTATTTGCTACATACTACTGTCTAGGTACCAGGTAGTCATTGAACAAGAAACTTCAACTGCATTATTTTGAATTTGATCTTCAACACAACCAAAACACTATTATTATCTATATATTACAAATTTAAAAATGGGACTTAGGGAAATTGAATGACTTGTCCAAGGTCATGAAGGTGTCAAGTGAGGAGATCAGGATTCAAATTCAGAGGGCAGATCAATCTCTCAGCCAGATACCCTTAACCTCCCCATTATCATTGCACTGGGTCCTTGTTAAAACGAATAAACAAAAATATCTGCTGTATTCTTTTGTACATATTCCCCGAAATTGGATTGCCGAATTATATGGTAGTTCTGTTTTTCTTTCTTTTCTTTTCTTTTTTTTTTTTTTGAGACAGAGTCTCACTATGTCACCAGGCTGGAGTGCAGTGGCGCGATCTTGGCACACTGCAACCTCTGCCTCTCGGGATCAAGCAATTCTCCCGCCTCAGCCTCCAGAATTACAGGCATGCACTACCATGCCCAGCTAACTTTTGTACTTTTTTTTTAGTAGAGATGGGGTTTCACCATGTTGACCAGGATAGTCGTGATCTCCTGACCTCGTGATCCGCCTGCCTCAGCTTCCCAAAGTGTTGGGATTACAGGCGTGAGCCACTGTGCCTGTCCCTGTCCCTGTTTTTCATTGTTTAAGGAACCTTAGTACTGTTTTTCATAGTGGCTGCAGCATTATTTCCAATTAGCCAAGACATGGAAACAACAAAAATGTCCACCAACAGAGGAATGAATGAAGAAAGTATGGCATATACATACAATGGAATATTAACCAGCCTTAGAAAAGCAGGAAATTCTACTGTTTGTGACAACTGAGATGAACCTTGAGGGCATTAAGTGAAATGAGTTAAGCGAATCTCAGAAGGACAAATATTTCATGATTCCACTCACATGAGGTCTCTAACATAGTCAAACACACAAAAGCAGAGAATGGAATGGTGGCTCCCAGGGACTGGAGAGGGGGAGGAAAAGGAAATTGCTTTGCAGTGAGTATAACATTTCTGTAATACAAGACGTTTAAGTTCTGGAGATCTGCTGCATCTCATAAAACCTATAGTTAACAGTACAGTATTGTGCACTTTAAAATACTGTATGTTAAGTGGATAGATCTTCAGTGCTCTTACAAAAAAAACACACATGCACAAAAGAACACACAAATATTTTTGGAGGTGATGGATATGTATAGTACTTTGTTATGATGATGATATCATGGATGTGTGCATATGTCCAAACTTATAAAAATATTTACATTAAATGTGTGCAATGTTTTTCTATATCGATTGCATCTAAAGAAAACTAAACAAAAACAACAACAAACTGCTCCATGTGTAGCCATAGCACCATTCTAGAAGCCAAGCATCGGCCCACTAGGGACATAAACTCTCAAACTGTCCACAGTAGCACAAGCATCATGTGCTCTGGATGTATTTCTTGGCATCGCTATCCAATCTGGTTATAGTGGAGCTCCTTCCTTGTACTTGCTGCTATCCTTGTGCAATAATGTCTGTTAGTTTTACATTCACTTGTGTTTCCCACTAGATTTTGACCCCCTAAAACCATTTATGCCATATTTACCTTTATATCTTCACTCTGGAGCACACGATCTGACCATGACAAATAATACATGTGCAGTATGTGTTGAATAAACAAATAAATGACCATGTGAGCAAATAAATGCAATATTTCTCATTCTACACTGCTAGCTATAATTAAATCATATACTTTTACTGAGTTCTGAGAAACTACGTTTCAGAAAAGGCGCACTAACCAGGAAAATAATTCTTTCAAGTTTTATTGTAATTCAAGGAGTTCCAATTAATTAAGGAGAAAAAATATTAAATGACAGAAAGAGAAGTCTATGAGGGAGGTAGCATTTGTTGTTATTATCCCTATGTTGTGGAAAGTGTTTTGTGTAAAAAATAAAATACAGCAGTGTTTTGTTTGTTTGTTGTTTGTTTTGAGACAGAGTCTCATTCTGTCACCCAGGCTGGAGTGCAGTCGTGCGATCTCAGCTCACTGCAACCTTCACCTCCCAGGTTCAAGCAATTATCCTGCCTCAGCCTCCCAAGTAGCTGGGATTCCAGATGCGCACCACCACGACTGGCTAATTTTTGTATTTTTAGTAGAGACAGGGTTTCTCCATGTTGGCCAGGCTGATCCTGAACTCTTGACCTCAGGTGATCCGCCCGCCTTGGCCTTCCAAAGTGCTTGGATTACAGGTGTGAGCCACTGTGCTGCCCAGCCTGCAATGGTTTATTATAAGAATTAAATGAGACAATATTATATAACTATAATGCATTGCCTGGTATATAAATAATATTCAACAAAGATAAATGAGACAATATTATGTAACTATATTGTATTTCCTGGTATATAAGTAATATTAAACAAAGATAAAATTTCTCATTCTCCACCCTTTCTCTTTTTCATTTTATTACTATTTTTAGAGAATCTTGCTCTGTCTCCCAGGCTGGAATCCAATGGCATGATCACAGCTTACTGCAGCCTTGAACTCCTGGGCTCAAATTGTCCTTCTGACTCAGCCCCCAAAGTGTGTGGGTCTATAGGCTCAGGCCACCATGCCTGGCTAATTATTTTATTTTGTATAGAGGCAAGGTTTTGCTTTGTTGCCCAGGCCAGTCTCAAACTCCTGGTCTCAAGTGATCCTCCCACCTCAGCCTCCCAAAGTGCTGGGATTACCGGCATAAGCCACCATGCCTGGATGAGCAGTGTTTCTCAAACTGGTGTCCTAAACCAGCAGCATCTACATCACTGGAAAAGGACTAGATTCAGAAATATTAAGCCTGGGTCTTGGCAACCTAAATTCGAAAACCACTGGTGTAATTATTCCACGTTCCTAAGTGCTATTATAATTAGGGACATGAAAGAGAAATTAACCACAGTAATCTTGATTTGGCATTTTTGCACTAATTTTATTTAGATTATGTGGTGGTTAGTATGCTGTTGCTCATCCTAGTCAGACCCCTTTGAAGCACAGTCTGAGAGAACTCTTTTAGATTATTTTATTTATTTATTTATTTATTTTATTTTTATTTTTTTTGAGACAGAGTCTTGCTCTGTTGCCCAGGCAGGAGTGCAGTGGCATGATCTTGGCTCACCGCAACCTCTGCCTCCCAGGTTCAAGCAGTTCTCATGCCTCAGCTTCTCAAGCAGCTGCGATTATAGGTATGCATCACCATGACAAGCTAATTTTTGTATTTTTAATAGCGACGGGGTTTCACCATGTTGCCCAGGTTGGTCTTGAATTCCTGGCCTCAAATGACCTGCGGCCCGCCTCAGCCTCCCAAAGTGCTGGGATTACAGGTGTCAGCCACCGTGCCCGGCCTGGATTCATATTCTTGAATGAATGCAATAGCACTAAGTGAACATGCTAACAAAACACTACTGAACACTTCCATCTGTGTACACAGTAAGCACTCAATAAACATTGCTGACTGATTTAAGAGACTTGGATTGAGAGCTCAGATCATACCAAAGAGTTTATTTTCTGCTAATGGGTTAAAATAATACCCTGTCAAAATAGGACATGCAACATTTGAGCCCTACAGATTCTAGTAATAGACTCTACGATTGCACTTTCTTTTTCCACATGCAACTGTCCAATCTCTCTTCAGTTGCTTTCAGGAAAATCCATTTAGAATTATCTATTGGATATTACTGGGTGAGCAAAACCCATGTACCTCTTGTTTTTCTTTATTTCTTTGTCATTTTCTCAAATAAACAAACAAGAAAACAACCCAAAAGCACAGAAGGCAGCATCTGGAAAATGTTCTTTGTAGACGGATCACACCGCTTTCATGTTTGTGGGAAGCTCTGCTGTGCATTGCTGGAATGACTTCAGGGAGAACAGGCTCTTTATCTGCACAAGTGAGAGCTTTTATTTTTCTGTCTTCCTCAAGGAGAAGATGGTACAATTATAGTTCAGCAAAGTGAAGTCAGGAGAAGGGGGAGGAAAATAGTGTGAACGAAGCTTTTATCTGACAAGGCTTCTCTTTTCCTTGGCTTCTTTTTTGGGCCTTAAAACTAACACACCCAGTGATACAAACCACTTCAGTCTTTATGCAGATTATCCAGTTCAGAGAATAAGGTGAGTTTCTTCCTGGAAAAGCTGCCAATCCTGAAGTGAAGCCAATCCTATGGGAATGTCCAACTGCAGCCCTTGGCTGATGGAAGCATGAACTCACTGGTGTTAAGATGTTTCAGTGATGGGGAGCACTCAATTTTATTTTGGAGCATCAATATTGCAAATGCACACTCTAGATGTAAAACTGGCTCATGTGTGTTTAATTTATTGGAAAGACACTGCAGACTATTGAATTTTTTTTCTCCTGCAAGAAAATGAAAGAAGCATACCAGTGTGTCCTTGGGCAATTGACGTAAGTTGCACATGCCTCTCTCTCCTCATCTATATCAGGTATGGAATTGAAAGAAGCTCCTGGCATAGTTCATTTATTTTGCATTCATGTATTGAGTGTATCACATATATCAAATCACATGTAAAGAAGAGGGCGGAAGGGGCAAAAAGGGAGCAGAAAGAACAGAGGAAGAGGACAGGTAATGGTAAGATGCTCAGTGTGGAAAGAGTGAAATATCTCGTGAACACATACTGAAAGAAAATGTATGTGAAGAAATGCATGTACTAGGTAGTGGGCCAGCATAGAGAAAGTAATAAATAACTCAACTTAAAGGTCTCAAAGAAGGAGTCACAAAGGGAGGGCAATTGAGTTATTGACTAGAAGAGTACAGGCAAGGGTTCTGTAGGAAGAGGAAGGGTGAGGGCTTTTTAAGAAAAGGATGAACATTTTCGAGAGGGTGGAAACAAAAAAGGCCACTGATGGACCCTGTACTGCATAAAGAGTGATGAAAAACAAGCTGCGAAGTGTTATAGACCATAACTCCATTTTTTTTAGCACAAACAAAATGCTTAGAAATAAATGCGCCAAAATGTTAACAGTGATTGTCTCTGCCTGCCACAAGTAATAGTTGATTTTATTTTACACCTTATACTATGTGGTATTTTCCAGATATTCTGTAGTGAGCAAGTATTATTTAAAAATGAGAATAAAATGCTATAATATATTGTATCTGTCACACAGGGTCATGGTGTAAATTATACGGTGCTATGGATCCTTTTAACCTAATGAATATTTACACACCTACTATGTGCCATACATGCTGCTAATTTCAAGGTCTAAGAAGACAAAAGGCACAGTGCTTGTTCTCTTGAAGCTCAACAGTTTTACAAGGAAGATGGAAAGCCAACTGGACTAAAGAGAAAGGTCAGGTTACGCAGAAGCACCCAAGAGTATCCCTCACTTCAGAGCAGAGTTTCCTGGGACAGTGCACCATGCGAGGGGAGCCAGATTAGTCTTTGAAGGACAGGTAAGAAAGGGTAGTCTGGATGGAGAAGTCAGAGTGAACAGAAGCAGGATTGAGAAGGGGCATAGGGAAAATCACAAGCAACTCTGCCTAGTACTGTAAGATGAAAAGAATGAGCCACCTGCACCGTATGGAATCTTCAGGGTCCAGCTTAAGGATCACCCAGAGTGGATGGAGCTGGAGACCATTATCCTTAGAAAACTAATGCAGGAACAGAAAACCAAATACTTCATGTTCTCACTTGCAAGTTGGAGCTAAATGATGAGAACACATGGACACATAGAAGGGGACAACACACATCAGGGCCTATCAGAGGGCAGAGAGTGGGAGGAAGGAGAGGATAAGGAAAAATAACTCATGGATACTAGGCTTAATACCTGGGTGATGAAATAATATGTACAAGAAATCTTCACGACACAAGTTTACGTATGTAACAAACCTGCACATGTAACCCCAAATTTAAAATAAAATTTAAATAAATAAAAGCAAACAAATCACTTATATGGCAAGAATATATCAGTAGGTTGTTGCTCAGTTTTAATGGTTTCTGCCAAATGCTCCTATCATTGATCATTTCTATATTCTATGTTTCCATGCTTTGTAAAATCAGCAACTGGAGCTGCTTAAAATGTTTATATATAAAAATGTAACTGGATCAAACAGTGGCTTTGCGAAGAGAAGGGAAGGGTGAGGGGAGATTCCTTTGAAAAGGAATTTGACTGAAAATTTAGGAATTGTGGTATAAAAATTGCTTTAAAAGTAAAAAAGTAAAAAGCTGGGATAGTTGGAGCAGTAGCCTTTGAAAGGTTTAGTGATGAAAAGTTCATTTATCATGAAATTAGGTTCTAGATAGACTGGGACATTTCTTAAGAGAGAGGGGCAGGCAGACACAGATATAGAAAAACAGACAACTAAAGAGATGAGGACATGAGCCTCAGGAAATACTAAATGGGATGTAAGGCTGTATCTGAAACTAGTTGGATTTTCACTTATTACTTCATGGCCATCTGCTACTTTTTCTGAGTTTGTCCTGACATTTTTCCTTTTGGAAATCCCCTACAATGACTCCATGACACTCTGTTATGTCAATCAGTCATGTAACTCAGCTGATCAAGGTAGAGGCTTTTCCCAGATTGGCCAGATAGGAGATTATCCCCTCAGACAAAACAATTCACCCAGAGGTGCTCACATGAAGATAGGGTTTGGCTGTCTCCCCACTCAGATCTCATCTTGAATTGTGGTTCTCATAATTCCCACGTATTGTGGGAGGAAAAGTTATCTGAAAGATAATTGAAAGATACTTGAATCATGGGGCCAGTTTTCCTCATCCAGTTCTTGTGGTAGTGAATACGTCTCACAAAATCTGATTTTATAAGGTGTTTCCTCTTTTGCTTGTCTCTCATTCTCTCTTGCCTGCCACCATGCAAGATGTGACTTTGCTTTTCCTTCACCTTCCACCATGATTGTGAGGCCTCCCCAGCCATATGGAACTGTGAGTTAATGAAACCTCTTTCCTTTATAAATTACACAGTCTTGGGTATGTCTTTATTAGCAGCCCGAGAACAGACAAATACACATTATATAACCAGAGACAAGATAAGTCCTTTACAGAAATGTTTAAGAACACTAATGAAGAAAAGGTTAGCTTGGAAGATGCAATAATCCTGGAGTTGGTGGAGGCGGCCTTGAGCTACATGGAAAATCTTTTCTTGAGAATGAAGACAATGGGGACAAATGTGGAATTTGGGGAAAGAAGTCAGGGAAAGATAGGAAAAGAAAGAGAACAAAAAGAGTTGCAGAAACAGGGAGGAGGACAAGTGGGAGGAAGAACAAGAAGAAGACACAAGGACAATGAAGGACAACATGGTGTAAGCACCTGGAACTAGCTGAGTCTGATACCAGCACCCACCTATTGGACTCTTCTATTGAAAAATATTGAAGAAGTCAATGATTTTTTTCTTAAATTAGTTTACATATGCTAATCATGGATTGAGCATGTGTTATATATGGAATCTCATGTAAAGAATGAAGTTATGGAGGAGCAAAAGAAAAGCCAGAAGAAGAAGGTAAAGGAAGAGGCAAAGACAAAGGGCTTCAGTGTCTGGTGAATGAGATGAAGGAGGCAGGAATACAACCAGACAAAAGAGCGGAGTCAGGCTGTATGTCATCACAGAAGTGGGTCATGTCAGAATAGAATTCTCTGGGCAAGTTTCCAGCAGACAAGATCCCTGGCTGAGAACTTTGAAGAACAGGTGAGAAGTTGCAGTCCAGGAGGAGAAGGCTGATCAAATTTCTGTTGGTTAACCACTTTCTTGGCTCTATGGTTCTATTATCAGCAGCCTTCTAATAATCCATAAGCTTGCCCTGCCTTATATAGAGAACATTATCTTCTTTTTATTTTATTTATTTATTCGTTCATTTATTTTTAGAGACAGGGTCTCACTCTGTTCCCCGGGCTGGAGTGCAGTGGTATGATCATGCCTCACTGCAGCCTTGAACTCCTGGGCTCAAGTGATCCTCTTGCCTCAGCCTTATAAGTAGCTAGGACCACAGGCACGCAACATCAAGCCCAGCAAATTTTTAAATTTTCATTTTTGTTGAGATAGGATCTGGCTGTGTTGCCTTGCTGGCCTCAAACTCCTGACCTCAAGCAGTCCTCCTGCCTCAGACCCTGAAAATACTGGAATTACATGCATGAGTCACCACACCCAGCCATCTTCTTATTTTAATGCTAAGGAAAATCACTTCTCTTTTTGCCTAATTATATTCTGATTTCCAGCATTACCTGCAAACAGTATACCACACAGAGACTTAATGAAAGAAGTGAGTGTAGCAGCTATCACACGGTCTACAGTTGAAACTATTTTGCCTTTGTATTACCTATTGCTATATAACACATTTAGAGGTTTAAATACATAATATATGCATATTACATCACAGTTTCTCTGAGTAAGAAATCTGTGCTAACCTGAGTCTCCTGCTTTAGGGTCTGAGGATACTGCAATCAAGGTGTCATACAGGCCTGAGATCTCATTTGAAAGCTCAATGGGGGAAGGATCTGCTTACTAGCTAATGTGATTGTTGGCAGGATTTGGTTCCTGCTGGCTGTCAGATTAAGGACCTTAATTCCTTTTTGTTTGTCAGCCAGAGGCTACTCTCAGTTCCTTACAACACATACTGCTCTATAGGGAAGCATAAAGCATGGCAGCTTGATTCATCAAAAGACATCAAGGAAGAGTCTATAGGGTGAGTCTGCTAGCAAGATGAAAGTGGTAATCTCATATAACATCATCATGGAGTGGCACCTCCTCATTTTTGTTATATTCTTCTAGTGAGAAGCAAGGCAAAACCCTCACCCATACTCAAGGAGACGGTATTATATGGGAGTATAATATCAGGAGACGGGGATCACAGGCAGCCACCTCAGTGTGTGTCCCCCACAGTCTTCCTGCTTCGTAAACATAAAATCCTGCCAAGCTTTTCCAAAATATTTAAATTTACAGTGTAGTTAAATGAAGGTTGCAAAACATGTAAAAAGCAAAATTGGTAGGGGGAGGTGACATTTCTAAATTTTTGCTTCAATAATCTCTTTAATCACCTTTTAAATGTGTATATCATTGTATCATCATATCATGTCATATACTTGTGGAGTGAAAAGAAAAGAATAATTTAGGATTTGAGCAGCTACAGTACGTTAAATATCCAGCTTCTCTCATTTAACTCACCAATTTTCTATGAGGTTGCTGGTATTATTCTATTTTATTCAGGATTAAAGAGGTTTGTAGGTAGAAAAGAATTATTTGTAACTAGTATTGTGCAAACTAACCTCTGAAGTAAACTTCATTATCCTTTGTATCAATCCCAATTATTAAATTGACAAAATGTCTCTAAATCTCATCAATTCATCTACAAAATGGGGATAATGTTATCTTACAGTATTTCTGTGAGGACTCAGAGAGATAAAGAAAGCACTTAGCATAGAGTTTTGTACCTACTAACTGCTCAATACAAATTAGATTTTATTATTGTTAAACAATAATTCCCACATAGGGAATTCCAGATGTTGAAGCCAATCCTGTCTGACTGTGCTCTATTACACGCATCTCTAATAAATCTTAGGTTGATTTAGTGCATCTCTAATTTAGAAATAAAAACAGGGGGAGCAAAGAATTAAAGTGGCATTTACGATAATAATACTGCAGAGACAGAACTTCACTTGGTTTACCTGAATCTACAGGAGTGTTCTCCAGCTTGAGTGTCCATCAGAATCCCTAGAAGGGCCTGTTAAAATACAGATTGCTGGACCCCACTCCCAAAGCTTCTGATTCACTAGATTTGGGATGGAGCCTGAGAATCTGCATTTCGAACAGGCTCCCATGTGATGGTGACGCTGCTAGTCCAGGTACTGTACTTTGAGAACCTCTGGTTTAAGGCATTAAAGTCATAGCATTATGCTCCAGCTGTTGTGCAAATGTGAAACGGATTCCATTTTATGTGCTTTACTAAAATTTTGAGCAGATGTGGTTTGTGGTTGAATCGCATATGACTGTTTCATATTTAGGCTGCTAGGCAGAGCTATTTTTGTTTGTAAGTATGAATATTCCAGGTTGGAGTGTCAAATCACCTTACTATACTGCCTGTGGTGGAGCTTGCTGTTGCGTAAAGGTGTGCAAACTCAGTAAACTCTTATTAGAGATGTTCTGTGCTGTTTCTCTATTTCCCCTAAACAAGCAACTGGCCAATAAAAATCACATGAGTAAAAGCTACCTATGATCAATCTTAACAAGCTTGTATGGAAGGATTCAATATAAATTGGATCTAGTTGGCAGAAATATTAATTTCTTAGATTTCTCTAGAAAGCAAGCCAGATGTACTTTATTACATTTGGCTTTTATTCAACATGCTGCTGCAAGAATTCCAAGTTTCTTCTCTGACACCCTACTGTCGCTCCAGACAATCCTCTGTTATACACTAACATATCATATACATGAAATACATGCATACATTGAATATTCAAATGCCTAATTTTTCAATAGCACATGCTTATTTTCCTCATCCTACACCTACTATCTACTAATGGTTTCCAAAGGCTCTGATCCTTTGAGAAAATCCCTATTTAACATTAAATAAGTCATTTAAAATACATCATTCTTAGTCTACGAAAGAGATCGTTATTTGTTTTGTTTTTTGATAAGACATGTCAAAGACATATGGATCCTGATGAATAGCTATAAAACCAGGAGCTCCTTCCAAAGGAAATTCTTTCTGGATATTTGAGCAATTATTAAACATCTATTTCTATGAATTAATTTCTTGGACTTTTGGAGAGAACAAACATATGGCTTGCCATCAAACACTGATATATAAATAGAGCATTATGATTAATATCAATCTATTTTAGTAAATAAATATGTATTTTTATTTCTGTCTGAAGGAGAGAATGAGAAAAAAGCATTAAAAGTAAGGATTATTTGCATACAAATATATTTGTTTCCTTTATTTACCATTGTAGACCCAGGTTCCGGCAAATGTCTAGGAAATACTGAAAGACTGAGAAATATCTTGGAAAAAATGAGAGAATAAACGGATAGCTTTAGAATTGAGAAAGACAATTATCTGCAGACATTTTGAAAAATATAGGATGTGTCTTATTTTCTAAAATATTGTTAGTATTTTTTTCTTATATTCTTTCTTGCAATACCTACTATTTTTCTATTGCATGCTGAAAAGTATGCTAGAGGAATATAACAGTGAGCAAAGAAAGACAGACATAAATCCAGGAGTCACCAAATAAGTTGACTACACTGAACTTAGAATTCATATGGTGTAGGGGCTGGAGATTTAGTCTGCCAGATCTGAGAAACCTTCTTCAAGAAAATGAATAGGAGTTAACTAGGCAATACAGAGAGGAGTGATCAAGGCAATTGGAATAGAACCTGCAAAGTTTTAGTGATGGAGAGAGTGTGGTCCTTCAAGAACCAGTACAACTTGCCTTTCCAATTTGACATAAAGTCATAGAGTCAATTATATATTATGATATTCATTGTAAATATAGAATGAAGCTTGAACATCTTATGTTTATTCATTTCATAAGTAACATAACCTGAGGGTTATTTTTTTTTTCATCATAGCATAGGGCACCATTGCCCTTGCAATGGGAGAAGTAATACTTTAACTTAGATAAGAGGGTGACTCATGACTGCACTAGTCTAGCTCTTTTATAGTCCATAGTTGCTGGTTTAACTAGTGGAATATATAAGTATAGATGGTATTTGGCAGTTAAACCCTTAATCTTATATTTCTACTAAGAAATACTCTTATGCAATCTCATGCAAAATCCCCTCCTAAGGCAGCCAGATTTATCTTCTCAGCTGAGGAACTAGTGTGGAAGCAATCACTAATGACAGCACATTGGTGAGAGTACACATAGTGCTTATAATGGTCAGCATGCAGACCTCCAGACCACTGTTACTGACCTGATCAAAGCCATGGGCACCACTGGGAGGTTGTGCTCACACTTCTGCTCCATAAATTTAGCAGACCAAGAAGTTTATTACCACCTTGAGACAAGCTGATGATGGAATGGCTAGTTGAGTTAGTGCCTCAGCCTTTTCGATCTATTTCCAATCACTGTTGGAGGAATCAAGTCTCTGTAACGTGTCCATTTTTATTCAGTTCATGTTACTAAGACTATATAATAATGCTCCTGAAAGACAGTGTGTTGGACTTTTAGCAAAATCTCAAAGCAGTGGTGAGATTGTTCTGGGGAGTAGGAGATGAAACATGAGCATTAACTCAAGATTCTGTCTGAAAGATGCAAACTAATCAAGAGGCTTGGAGAATTTGACAGCTGGCTAGACATGGCTTAATTTTAGATCCTATGGTTCAAAGCATTTTTAAGTAGAATTCCAGTATAACAGATTTGTCAAGGATCTAGTAATAGCCAAATGTCTTAGTTTGTTTTCTGCTACCGTAACAGAATAACTAAAGCTAGGTAATTTTTAATGAACAGAAATTTATTTGCCTCACAGATCTGGAGGCTGGGAAGTTCAAGGCTGAAGGGCTGCATCTGTTGAGGGACTTCTTGCTGTGCCATAACACGGCAGAAGGCATATCACCTGGCAAAGGTGCATGAGCAAGAAACCAGGGGAGTCAAACGCAGCCTTTTTATCAGGGACCCACTTTCTTTATAACCAACCCACTCCAGCAATAATAGAATTAATCCCTTCATGAGGGTAGAGCCCTTGTAAACTAATCATCTCTTAAAGGTTCCACCTCTCAACACTGTTGCATTGGGGGTTGAGTTTCCAAAATGTAAACCTTGGGGAAAACATTTAAGTCATAGCATTCTGCTCCTGACTCCTAAAATTTATGTTCTTTTCACATGCAAAGTGCATTCATTTTATTCCAATAGTCCCAAAGTCTTAACTCACTCCAACACCACCTCAGAAGTCCAAAGTCCACAGTCTCATCTGAATCAGACATGTGTGAGACTCAAGGCATGATTCATCCCGTTGCTAATTTCTTTAAGACTGTGAAATTAACAAGTTAGGTGTGTCCAAAATACAATGGTGGAACAGGCATAGGATAGACATTCTCATTCCAAAAGGAGAAGCAGGCAGAAAGAAAGAGGTAGCTGGTCCTGAGTAAGTCTAAAACTAAACAGGGAAAACAGGTTCTAAGCTGGAGAATAATCTCCCTCAACTCTATGTCCTGCATCCTAAGTACACTGAGGTGAGAATTGAGCCCCCAAGGGCTCAGGCAGACCTGCCCCTAAGACTTTGCTGGACTCAGGCCACCCAGCAGCTCTCACTGCTTGGAGTCTCCCGCCTGCAGCTTTTCCAGGCTGGAGTTGCACGCTGGTAGCTCTACAGTTCTGTGGTCTTCAGGACTACCCAACTCCCACTACTCCACTATGCATTTCCCTAGTGAGAGTGCTCTGTGGTGACTCTGCCCCATGAGAAGCATCTGCTTGGGCCCTCAGGCTGTCTGATATATCCTTTGAAATCTAGGTGGAGCTTTCCTTGACTCCACAGCTCCTGTAATCTATGCATCTGCAGAGTCAACCCAGGAGGATGTTGCCAAGGTTTAATGTGCAACTTCTGGAGCTGGGCAGGAGCTGCAGCTGAGCTCGCTTGAGCCATATCTGGGGCAGCCAAGGAGTGCTGTGCCTGGATGTGTGCAGCAGAGTCCTGAGGCTATGGGCATGACGATGCTGAGGTCCCACAGGTGCCTCTCTGGAAACCTTGCCCTCAGGATCCTAGCTTGTTTTTAGATCTCTGAAGTGCCTTTGGGATCATTCCCTCATTGTCTTGGTGAATAAAACTTGGCTTCCTTCTATCCCTATTAATCTATTTAGCAAGTAGCCACTTGGCCGCATACTTAGTATTCTTCCCAGAACATGATTTTTTCTTTCTTTCTTTTTTTTCTTTTTGAGACAGAGTCTCACTCTGTCACCAGGCTGGAATGCAGTGGCTCGATCTCGGCTCACTGCAACCTCCGCCTCCCTGATTCAAGGGATTCTCCTGCTTCAGTCTTCTGAGTAGCTGGCACTACAGGTGCATGCCACCATGCCCAGCTGATTTTTGTATTTTTAGTAGAGACAGGGTTTCACCATGTTGGCCAGGATGGTCTTGATCTCTTGACCTCGTGATCCTCCCGCCTTGGCATTCCAAAGTGTTGGGATTACAGGCGTGAGCCACCACACCCAGACTTTTTTGTTTTTTTCATTTTTTACATGGCTCGTCTCAGAGTTTTTTAAAATCCTTCCATTCTGCTTCATTTTTTATTTTAAATTTCATCTTTAAATAATTTCCCTCTTCTATCACTTTACTGTAAGTGGACAAAAGTAACCATGCAGCACTTTGAATGCTTTTCTCTTTAGGTATTTCTTCTGCCATATTTCATAGTTCGTTGTTCTTAAACTCTACCTTCTGTAAGCCCAACAGCATGGAAACAATTCAGCCAAGATTTTTGCCCCTTTATGACAAGAATAGTTTTTAACTCTAATTTCCAATAAGATATTCCTAAAGGAATATCATGGATATAATTCAGAATTTTGTCCATGCCCTCATGGACACATCATCAGAATTCTTTTCTTTTTTTACGTTCCATATTTTGACTAACATTCTGATTACAACTACGTAACTAATCCCTAAGATTTAGGCTCTCCCTACAGCTCCTGTCTTCGCATAGGCCTTCACCAGAAATGCTTTTAATATTCCATTTGTGGCAATATAGGCTTTTTCTAGCCTACTGCTCCAAATTCTTCCTGCCCCTATTACCTAGTTTCAAAGCTGTTTCCACATATTCAGGAACTGTTTACAGTAACAGCCCTATGTCTCAATAGCAATTTTCTGTCTTAATCAATTTTGTGTTGTTATAAGACTACCACAGATTGTGTCATTTATAATAAATACAACTCTATTCAGCTCAAAGTTCTGGAGGCTGGAAAGTCCAAGATAATGGGGCCTCATCTGGCTTCATCGTAACATGGAAGAAGGCATCACATGGCAAAAGAGTCCTCCAGAGAGAGCCAGAAATGGGGTAAAACTCAATATTTTTATTCAGGAACCCACTGCTACAATAACTAATCTGATCCAACAGCAATGCTAATTCATTTGTGGAGTTAGAACCCTTGTGATTATCTGTTAAAGGCCCCATCTCTCAACACTGTTGCTTCAGGAATTAAGGTTCTAACACATAAACTTGAGGACACATTCAAACCATATTACCAACTTATTTCAAGTCAAATAATTTTGCAGCCAGTAAAACTAGGGATAATTTCTGTGAAGTGGTATAATCATATTTGATTATATGGCTTACAACCTCCAGTTTGATTTTAGCAATTAACCTTTGTCTACAAGTAAAAAAAAATAGAAATGATTAGAACATGGAACAGTGGTTAACCATGTATGTTCTAGAGACTGTCTGTCTGTATTTAAATTAAGATTGTGTCACTTACTAGTGTTGTGACCCTGGGAAGTTTAGCAATACCTGAACCTCAGTTTCTGTATCTATAAAGTAAGGACTGAGGACTAAAGTCTGACTTTTTTTTTCTTGCTCAAATTCCTACCTAAGGGGTTTGAGGGGCCATGACCTACAAACCATAAAGTCTCATCAGTGGGGTTTATTTGACCCTATATAATGTGGCCTGTTTTCCAACCTGACCCTGGTATAGCATCACATAACAAATAAAGAAAGAAATCAAAATATTTAACCTCAAATATATTTCCTTGTCATATCTTGAAATTGCCCTGCAAAGCTGTCTCTTGTGGGAAAAATCTACATTCTGTAAAGAATCCGTTTTCCCCTTTTTTTTCTTTCCATGTTCAGGAGGTAATCACCTAAGAGTCAGGCAACTTTTTTAAGTCCAATAAGAAAACCTTTTATAATCTATTCTCTCTGAAGCCTGCTAGCTAGAAGCTTTCCTCTTCACAATAAAACTTTGGACTCCACAATCCTTTATCTTACCCCAAACATTTTCTTTCTATTGATCCCATGTACTTAGACAACTCAACCAATTGCCAACTAGAAATTTTTAAAATTTACCTGTAGCCTGAAAGCTGCCATTTTGAGTTGTCCCTCCTTTCTGAATCAAGCCAGTGTACATCTTAAATGTATTTCATTAATGTCTTACATCTTCCAAAATTGTATAAAACCGGGCTGTGCCCTGACCACCTCAGGCACATGTTCTCAGGATCTCCTGAGGTCTGTGTCATGAGCCACGGTCACTCATACTTGGCTCAGAATAAATCTCTTCAAATATTTTAGAGTTTTACTCTTTTCATTGACAGGATAATAACACCATATGTTTCAAAGCATCGTCATGAAAACAGAATAAAATATTGCACGTTAAGTGTTTAGCACAATTCCAGGGTTAATCATCTTCATTAAGATAGAATATACTTCTGTGAGCTCCACCACAATGCCGCAGTCCACTGCTGTTTGGGCATAAGAAGGTATGAAAGGGGCCGGGTGCGGTGGCTTAGGCCTGTAATCTCAGCACTTTGAGAGGCTGAGGTGGGCAGATCACCTGAGGTCGGGAGTTCGAGACCAGCCTGACCAACATGGATAAATCCCATCTCTACTAAAAATACAAAATTAGCTGGGCATGGTGGTGCACGACTTGAACCCAGGAGGCAGAGGTTGTGGTGAGCCAAGATTGTGCCATTGCACTCCAGCCTGGGCAACAAGAGCGAAACTCTGTCTCCAAAAAAAAAAAAAAAAGAAGAAGGTATGAAGGCCAGAGTCACCATTGCACTGGAAATGATGCCTGGCTCTTTCACACCACATAACGTAATCCATTAGAGCCTCTCATTGTACAGATCTACCAGCATAAATCCATGTATTGAATGCAACACATTTTATAAGGTAGCTATCGAAGAGTGTTAGGCAGGGGAGGGACAGGATCTGTTTTGTATTGCGGAAGGAATAAACTGACAGCATAAGGAATATGGGTTAGCTTGATTGACACAAGGCCAAAGTTCTACAACAGAGATTGTTGGGAGAATTATGAGAGTATGATCAAGGGTAATAGCAGTGAAGATGGGAGGAGGGGACACTCTTAAAAATGTTAAAATGATAGAATTATTTAGATTTGCTAGCTAAGTAGGTTTAGGATTTTGGAAGGTCAATTCTTCTGGTGCCCAACTTTCCATTTTCATTTCCCCAATCCCTCTTTATGCTTTCATTTGTTCATGTGTCCTGTTTGTCTTATGTATCAGTCTTTTCTATCCATAATAGAGAAATGAGGAAATAGATCTACTGTTGATCTTTCAATTTAATGTTGTGGGGATTCCCAGAAAGAGGATGAGAGAGAGAATAGTAGGGGAGAAGAAACCAAATGGCAGAGGAAGAAGATCAGGACCCAGGAGATCTGTATGATAGTATGTTCCTCTTTTGCTCAGCACATTCCAACCAGTCACAGTTGGAAAAGGATGGTGCACAACCTTTCCAATTCTGGGATTCTAAAAGACCAGGAACACTCTGCCTTGAAATGTTACACCAAGAATTTCCTTCCCAAGACTAGTGCTCAGAATGGAAAGGCTGGGCTGTAGATCATTCAGTTGGACTGAAACAATCACATAAATACGACTGAAGAAACACATTTCTGTTTTCATTTAGAACTGAGAAGCATAATGCCAGTGCATTTGACAGGGCGTGAGCATTTGCTATACAGTCTTGATATAAAGACTAAAATACTTAACATAGTCTACAAAGCCTATGAGGGCTGGCCCGTGCCTAGCAACCATCCACCCTCCATTGATACCTGAGTGCCATATTGCCCATTTATTTTCTCAACCTCTACCACATGCTGCCATGCTGGGGCCTTCACTCTTGCTGGCCTTTTTGATTGAAGCACTTTCCCTACTCCTCATCCATCTGGAAAGTGTCCATTCATTTTGCACACCTCACCTTAGCTTAGGGAAAGGGGACCTGCTGTGTTATCTCTTTCAGGTCAGCCTCCTTAGACTTTTCTATGAGAGCAATCTGTGTTTCCATAATATCTATTTTCATTCTCCCAAACATGTATTCTGATTGTCATTATACAATAGTTGATTGATACATATATATATATATATATATATATATATATATTTTTTTTTTTTTTTCAACTAAACCATAAACTACACAGGAGTAGGTCCCAGGTTTGCTTTTCCATGCCACTACTTCTTTGACTCACAAAAAGCTTGGAGTATTTTAAACGCTGACAATGCTGAATGAAATGATAAATGAGTACATTGGCATTGTAACATTTAATTTTGTGGAATCCAGATTCCATGAAATAATCTGGATGTCATGAAGGGATCAGTGGTTCAGGAGACAAGTGAAAAATCCAAAAAGAAGAAAAAAGAAAAAGCCTCAGGAGGCTCATTGGGAGAATGGAATGGCAGACTTATCTACTTCTTTCTCCAAATCCAAGAAAAAAACACATTTTTGGAAGGAGGATTTGGACAGTAGCTGTATTAGTCTGCTTTCATGCTGCTATAAAGAAATACCTGAACTGGATAATTTACAAAGGAAAGAGGTTTAATTGACTCACAGGCCCATGTAGCCAGGGAAGACTCAGGCAACTTACAGTCATGGTGGAAGGCGAAGGCAAAGCAAACTTGGATCTTCTCATAAGGCTGCAGGAGAGAGATGAGTGAGCAGCGAAGGGGGAAGGGTCTCTTATAAAACCATCAGATCTCAGATCTCATGAGAACTCACTCACTATCACAGGAACAGCACGGGGTAAACCAGCCCATGATCCAATCACCTCCCACTAGGTCTTTCCCTAGACATGTGGGGATTATAGGGTTTACAATTTGAGCAGAGATTTGGGTGGGGACACAGCCAAACTATATCTGCAGCGATCTTGAAGAGGCCACTGGCAGCACAGTTCTTCCCAGGAAGAAGAAATCTTCACCCAATGAAGAAATAGGTAGGGATCCCAAAGAGGCAAACAACAGGAGTATCTCCCAGGAAAAGCAAATTCTCTTCCGAACAGGCGCCAGTCAGCAGTGGACCTGAAGAGGCTGCTGGCAGCCAAGAGCAACTCCAAGAAAAAGAGAATGTTCCATAAACCACTCCAGGAAGATTAGAATGTGAATGGACATTCCATGGGAGCTGGGGCAAACCATACCCCAAGGTGAGATTTACCACCCTGTGCCCTACAGCCCACTAAAAACAAATTCATACACATGCACATCCTTTTCCCAAAGCAGGTATTATCTCCATTTGTATAGATAAAGAAAGCGAGGCCCAAAGTGATTTTGCTAATCTTGCTGGGTCACAGATGCTGCTGGATTTGACTCTTACCCATGGCATCTGACACACCGGGGTCTTCTCTATGTGCCCATTTTTCCTTCCACAAAGGTGGCCTTTGTATGCACAGAATTCACATAGGCAGTCCTCATCTTGGGGATATTTCCATTCTCAAATCCTTGACGATTTATTTATGAAAGCCACATGGCCCAGCAAATGCTGAAAGACAGATTGAATGCCACAAGGAAGGAAATAAAAAACTAAATTGTGAATCCCCATATTTGTTTCTGGTTAATGTTCCCTGAGAAAAATAGAGAACTAAAAATAACCTACACACCCACCGACCTACCCACCCTCTGACCCACACACAACTTACATTTCTCAACCCCTTTTAAGTGGCTCAGAAGTGCATGAATCAGTGAGACCCATCATAACCTTCACAAAGAAATGTTCCACAGGCTGATAACTAGAAGTAGAAAATAACAGATGGGGAAAAAAGATCAGTTTTATACAGAAAAATATAAGGTTGTAGCACATAGAGAAAAATATGTGAGTGGTAACTTCAGTTTCCTATTTAAATTGTGTGTTTATAATCTGAAAACTCATATTCTGTTTAATACATATGTATTCAGCTCAAACTTTGGAGTGCTTGCCACACTAACCTTCTGCTACAACCCTGGGAAAATGGAGATGAATAAGGAAGGGTCTTTGGCCACAGGTTCTTAAATTGGTGGGAGGAAAACTTATACCAGAGACTGTTAATTAAGATGATCATGACCATGACACTGGCACATTTTCAATATCCTGGAATTGCGGAGAAGGAAACAATGTGGTTCTCCATTTGGAGTTTCTTTTATTATTATTATTATTTTTTTTCTCTTCTTACACAAAAAAAGTTAGTATCAGAGTCAAGAATGCAACATGTATTCCATTGCTGTTTTTACATGCCATCTGATTCAATTGGCTTGGTTTGAAACAGGACAGGTAATGACCTGATTTTAAGGTCATAAACCAATTTAAGTTTGAGAGTGATCTGTAAAATGTCAGTGTGCTCAGTTACTTTCTTGGCTTGTCAGGTTTAGGACCTCAAAAGTGTCAGCTTAGGATATTCTACCATTTCTACAAGAGTGGCATGCACTTTATTCTACCATGCACAGAGAGCAAAATCATAACGGAGATGTGAATTTTGAACAGACGGAGCTTCTATGAGGGAATCAGCGTGTACCGACGGAGACTCTGCAAGTGAAAACTGCCTTATGCCATTAAGGGTTAAGTGTGGTGTCCCCAGCAATAGAGAAACGAAGATCTGTTTCTGAGGGCATTGAGGAGCCGGCCTGGTCATTCGTGGAATGAGAAAATGAAGGTTCCATTTAGCTGGTGCATCAGTCTTCAGGAGCAGAGGCCAGCGGTGATGGAGTAGAATAAAACAAGGCAGAGGCACCCGCAGATTTTCTCCTGCTATTTCACGAGTGACCTCATTTGACTCTCCTCCCTGCTGCTGACACGTCCTTTCCTTTAAAATTACACGTAGTGCTAAACAAATGGGTCTCTTCAGAGTCACTTAGCAGAACTAATCAGCACACCAGCCTGGTTTCAAAATGAAGGGTCCATTCCACAGTGGAGGAGGGCCATTACTTTTGTATCCTCCATCCGAGTTGGGGTCACCTGCAACTCTGAAGGAATTGGTGCTCTGTTCCTTTATTCAAGGCAAGAAATTGTGCACCTGTCACACTGAAATCTCATTCTTCCATCTTAAAGCTCATTTCCTTTTATAAAAGAGTGTTTTTCTTCCAGACTTTTCACATACTGGCTAGAAATTGTGTTCAGCCCCCACGCACATAAAAAGTTAACGTTGTCTGTAATGCTGCCAGAGGCAGTGTTTCTTGTGGAAGAGGAATTGCCGGGTAGTGAGAAGAGGCTAGTGAAAAAAACACATGCTTTAATAAACCTTCATTTGATAATTGAATCTCATTCTAATCAATGGCAGAATGCAGCCACTCTGCTCTCCACCCACAGTGATTAGGTCTCATAAGCGAGTCTTGCTGGTTCAAGCATGGGCTCGAAAAGGAAATGCAGTGTAGCAAACAGTTTCACTTTGGTTTGCAAACATTACATTCTGCCCTATTAAAAGGAGATCTCCAAATTGAATCTTTCTTATATAATATCTATTTGACAGGTTCTTCCGTTTTTTAAAATATTTGTATAACTTCCAGTAACTACAGTGTACCAGGGAGAAGACAGGTTAATAGTAAACCTAATTAAATCCCCTCACAATGACGTAGTGAGTCCCAGTTTACAATGTGGCTTTAAGCTGAGATCTCATTTTACATCTGCAAATATCTGGAGTACCTGAAGGAGTTATCTTCATTATATTATTTTTTCCTTTCTTCCTTTTTTTATTTTTAAAAAATGATAGATGATAGATGATAGATAGATAGATAGATAGATAGATAGATAGATAGATAGATAAGAGATAAATAGATATCTTTTTAAATAGAGGCAGGATCTCCCCACATTGCCCAGGATCAAAGGATCCTCCTACCTCAATCTCCCAAGTAGCTGGGACTACAGGCACATGCTGCTGCTACCAGCTATGTTACCCTCATTTTACAGACGGTGAAACTGAGGCTCAGAAGGGCTAAGTGGACTCATTGCCAAAAACAAACAGCATGGTAACTCATGAGTAAGAATGTCATTTTCTTATGAGTAAGGGATGTCATTTTCTTATGAGTAAGAAGAAGGGACGTCATTTCTTATGAGTAAAGGATGTCATTTTCTTACTTCCAGCCCTTTGAGCTAAACAACAGTAGTCTATGGTTTTGAAGTAAATTCCCTGGCCTAAGTGCATAGAGCACTGTATCTGTCTCAACCCTAGAGACATTAAGAAAGAACGGCTCTGGAGGACACTTTGAAGTGCCTATGAGTATCAGGAAGACTATGTATTATAACAACAGCCTTAATTCCCATCTCCAATCCCTTTGGAAAGAAAGAGGAAGGGCAGTAGCGATACGACATTCCTCTCTTACTGTGGCCTATTAATATTGTAGAAAATGTCTTTATTCATAAAGGGATCCTAGCATTAACGTTTTCATACTTGTAACAAGTGCCTAAATACATTTTTTTTTCCAAGTGACTTACCATAGTGAAGTTTTCAACTACATTTTGGGCATGAATGCAGATTAATGTCTTAACACTTCATCTGTGAGAATCACTTGCGGGTCTCTGATTAGATTTTTATGAGGCAGTGTCCAAATCAGATCCTGTCTATGCTCCTGACTGAGTACCTAGTTGTGCAAGAATAAGTATGATTTCACACAAGCATGGACAGATAGGCTAATTGCTCAGACACCTTTAGTGACAAAAAGAAACTAAGTGTAGCCTTGTAAAAAGACAGGGCAACACTTTGACCTTCAAAAACAAAAACTAACTAAAAAGAAGACATCATTTACAAGCCAAGTTCAATATCTTTAGCGTAACATATACAGAGAAAAGACATGCTCATTAAAGATTATCTGTCTCCTCTGCACTCATATTAGCAAGGATTTGTAAATAATTTTTACAAAGTAATCTCAAAATCGTGTTGCTAAAATCTGGCAGCCAATATATCTCCCCTAAAATTTTGTTCCCGTAGAGACTGTCAAAATTCTGGACAGGCAAGCAAGTTCTCTACAAATATTTGCTTGTGTTTGCTGAAAGGTTAATTCGAAGTGACGATTCGTGGCATAGAGGGGCCATAGAAACAGATCAATGAAGTCGAGTCTATCCATCCCCTAGAATATTGTAGGCATCTGATTCAAGCAACAGGTATAATCTTAAGTTCTGATGTCAAGTAATGCATGGGCCACATGAGAGTCTATTGGATAAACAACTCTACAAATGTTGCTATACCTTGGAAATGAATAATGAAATATATGAGAATATGCTCAGTAGAATCTTCTTTTTTTTTCAAAGCTTAATATGATTGACAGTAACATGTAGTTATTTATCTGGAGGTAAAAACAAAGATTAATCTGAGCTGCACTAAAATTCTCTGAAGATTTCTCCCAACACACCTTGATGCAGAAAGGAGAAAAGCTATTTTTTTTCTGTTTTAAATCTTTTTATTTTTTAACATCTCCAATGAAGCTGTCAGAAAGGTTTTCAAAGACGAGAGATAAGTTTTATTGGGGAAAAAATAACAATGGAAATTTTACTCAGGGTTTTGTTTTATAATGTCTATAGTAAATGATTTTATGACTCTACAAGTTGCTATTGCTTAAGTGAAAGTAGAGAGAGTTTTGTTTTTGTTTATGTGTTTATAATATAACATAAGTATATATTCATGATAGTAATTTGGGAAATATAGAAGAGGAAAAAGAACAAATTACCAATAATTTTGCTAATCCTTGAAAACTGCTGGTAATATTTTGGTAATTACTTTCCAATCATAGTTATGTATAAGGTTCGCATACGTACGTTTATTATTACGTGTACCGATTTTAAAATTATTTTATTTTTATGTGTTCACTCTAAATAAACATAAATGGTTAATGAAATAATAATAGTCTTCATAAGAGATTAACCAAAAATTATTATTGTTGAATATTTCAAGTGATTTTCAATGTTTTGTTGATACAGTAATACTATAATGAATATCCTTTTATAAAAAGACTCTTCTATATTTCTTTTGAACAAAGTTTTAAATGATAATTACTGAGCCAAATGGTCTTCGTTTTTCAAGCTCCAAATGCACATATCAAATGAATTTTCACATTGAATATGACTTTTCCCTGGTAGAATCCCTTCTTACCCACTTTTCTTTCCCCTTCTCTTTCTCTTTCCTCCTTACCCCCTTCCTTTCTTTCATTCATCAGAATAAACCAAGGTCACAGCTTCCCCATGAAATAACAATGCTATCCCTTTTAGAGAGGCATAAAACCATTCTGCAATATAATGCTATTGTTAATTGTTAGAATGTAATGGAAACATTGCTATGGTATCATGAAGCATATTTTTCAGACTATTTTAATGTGGAATTGCCTTGAAACTCCATAGTAAGAGTATTTCTGGTTTCAGCATAAATTTTATTATGAATTCTACTGGTGTTATGGTTCTATTTATTCTCATGACTCTTCAGTTTTTGAGCAGCATAACTTACTGAAATATAATAATTAAATTAAATTTATTTTATGCTCTGTATCAGGTATTGTGTTTAGGATTTCACATACATTATCTCATTTAATCTACACAACAGTGGCATGAGAAAGAATTAGTATCTTTTTTTTCTCATTTTACAGATGAGAAAATAAAGACTAAGAAAGTTTAAATAATTGTCCCGGATCTTGCAGTTAATAGGTAGTTGTATTAATCTGCTGGGACTGACATAATACCATACCATAGATTGGGTGGCTTAAACAACATAATTTTATTGTTCACAGTTCTGAAGGCTGGAAATCTCAGATCAAGGTTTGGGAGAATCAGTTTCTTGTGGGGCCTCTCTTCCTGGCCTGCAGATGGCCACCTTCTTGCTTTATTCTCACATGATCTTTTCTCCATGCCTGTCCTCAGAAAGGAATTGAGAGACAGAGAGGATTCTGACATCTCTTCCTATGAGGACACTAATCCCATTAGATCAGGGCTCCACCTTTATGACCTCATTCAACCTTAATTAGCTTCTAAAAGCTAAATGTCCAAATGCAGTCACATCGGGGGTTAGAATTCTGGGGTTAGAAAATTCAGTCCATAGCAGTAGTGAAGCAATGATTCAAACTCAGCTGTTCTGGTCATCTATTGCCATATGTCAAAATATCTCCAAAATTAGTGGCATGAAGCAAATCTCATTTTAGTATGTTTACAACCTTATGGGTTAGGAATTGAGGCAGGGTGCAATAGGAATAGCTTATCCCTTTTCCACCATGATGAAGGCCTCAGCTGGCATGGTTTAAATAGTTGAAAATGTCTGAGACAGCTCCATTGGGAGCATATGCTCAGAGCCCTTGTTCTGGCTCTCTCTCCAATTCTTCTCCACATCATGTCTGCTAGGTCTCAAATTCCCAATATTTCTTCTTCACTTAGCTGTCTGATATCTTGGCTAGGATGACTGTCACAGCCAGGGCTTCCAGGGGTGGGTGGGTGTGTATGTGTGTGTGTGTGTGTGTGTGTGTGTGTGTGTGTAGCTTCTTCTCTCTTTCTCTCTCCATGTAGCCATTCTACATGACTAGTTTGGGCTTCCTCACAGCATAGCAATGTCAGAGTAGTCACACACCTTATATGATGGCTGATTTCCCCCACAGTAAAAATTCCGAAAGAGTCCAGATGTAGCCTCACTTCTGCCATATTCTGTCGGTCAAAAGAGAGTCATAGGTCTAGCCCAGAAATAAAATAAGGTTAAGGGATATAGACTCCACCTCTTAATGGGAGACATCAAACAATGTGTGTACATTTGAATCTATTACACAGAGTTTGACGGACTCAAGAACCCATACATTTTGATACCATTCTTGGTTAAGGATATGGTTGATTGTTTCTCAGTAGAGGGAATTTTATAAAATTGTCAACATTTCTTATATCTTCACCATGCACAAAGTGGAGTTCTGTGGAAAAGCAGGGGATGCTTGGGTCAACCTTCTATTGCCCCAACTCCATTTTCCCTGATAGGTCTCTGTATTAGTCTGTTCTCATGCTGCTAATAAAGACATACCTAAAACTGGGTAATGTATAAAGGGAAGAGGTTTAATGGACTCACAGTTCCATATGGCTAGAGAGGCCTCACAATCATGGCAGAAGACAAAAGAACAGCAAAGGAATTTCTTATACGGCAGCAGGCAAAGAGAGAGCTTGTGTAGGAGAAGTCCCATTTATAAAGCAATCAGCTATCATAAGACTTTTTCTTTTTCTTTTTTTTTTTTTTTTGAGACGGAGTCTTGCTCTGTCGCCCAGGCTGGAGTGCAGTGGCGCGATCTCCGCTCACTGCAAGCTCCGCCTCCCGGGTTCACGCCATTCTCCTGCCTCAGCCTCCCGAAGACTTTTTCATTACCACGAGAACAGTATGGAGGAAACTACCCCCATAATTCAATGATCTCCACCTGATCCCACCCTTGACATGTGGGGACTATTACAATTCAAGGTGAGATTTGGGTGGGATCACAGCCAAACCATATCAGTCTCCCAAGACAGAAAAGTATTGCACTCTCTATACTTTCAGGTGTTCTCTCTCTCTTTCTCTCTCTCTCTCTCCTTCCCACCAGGTGATAAGACGATGAGAAATTATTTGGTAGGAGCTCATGAGTGATTTTTGTCTTTTGGCTTCCCGAGGTCGTGCCTACCCAGAGGTCAAAGATAAATGTTATCTCCTCTACTGTTCTGTCAGCCTGTGAGAATGGTCACAGCAGTGGATGGAAGCCAGTATTTGTCCTGCTGCTTTGACTATGATTGCAGAGGCAAGTTTCATTCAGGGAGAAACTTCCATGTGTGTTTAGGTATAAACCAGAACATATATTGTTATATATCCGACCCTAGTGTCTCCTTTTCAAATAATTTAGAACCTGGAACCCAGTGAGGTGAGCAATCAGCCCCCTCAGATTTCCATACATGGTGAATTGGCCTGGTATTGATGTCCACCTCTATTATGGGGGTGAGAATTTATTGGGTTTATATTTATTTTTCTCTAATTTTCAAGTGAATATATATGTATATATGTCAACATATATATGGAAATTATATCTATAATTATATATAAACATACATATAATTATATATATAAATATATAATCTTTTGTAAATTCTTATACTTGTCTTTTCATATTACTCTTTGGTTTCCTTATTCCTTTCCAATTATATTATTAAGAATTTACAGAACAGTGTTAAAAATTGCATTGGCACAAATTTGTTTTTTGTTCTTCTTGATTTGTATGTCACTAATGATGTACTATTAAGTAGGAGTTAACATATTTATCCTTTGACACATGCGGACAGACAAAAAACCTTTATGAGAAATATATTACATCAATTGAGATAGACATTGGCCTTTTTATTCTTATTACACCTAGAGCTACACAGATGTTTAGGGACAGATTTTAAAACACTAAAGTATTTTGGAGGGGCAGCAAACTTCATCTGGTAAGAGAGAAATCATATAGATGTACCTGTACCTACAAATGAGAAGGATTGTCTAGGATTTTCTTCATATTAATATATTTGTATTCATAACTGAGATTTTACTACCGTTTCTTTGTGTGTGTTTTCTTTTATCTATCCTATCTTTTCAGTATCAACATTGTGCTAACTTCCTAAAATGTAGCAGATAGCTTTCCACTGAGAAGAACTGCTCTGATTAAATTCTTTAAACATATTAAATTGACACGTTAATTTTGGTGACTATTTTACTGATCACAAATTGCTTTAGTCAGAAGGTCAATTAGTAGAAAAATAGAATCTGTAAAATATTTAAATACACAGCTAATGGGCTGGGGAATATGTGTTTAGAAACAGACACAGGAAGTATGTCTTGCATATAAACATTTCACCAAGGAAGGAGAGTTTATATATTTGTTGTTGCTTTTGTAAGAGGGAAAAAAAACAGTATTATTCAGTTCTGAAGGGACTTTGGCCATACCATCCTCATTTGAAGAGATAGCAAGTTAGACCAAACACTGGCTGAATGCAAATACCCTATTTACCATGTATATCCGAAATTAACAGCATTTACACTTTACATGACAATAGTATAACTGGGTTGCACTTAATGAACCCAAGAAGAGAAGGAAAATTAAATCCAATCCCAAATTTACTAACTCAGCAAACATTTCGAGTGGATGGTTATGAGGTCAAGCTAGGCACTGGGTCATAGGCATGAGAAAAGAGAGGACAATTATTATGTCTCTAAGACAGTGATATAAATGGTTATTGAGCTCTCTCAGACAGAATGGTTTATAATGCTTGCTCACCAAGATAATTAGAATGATGACTTGACTCATAATATTTATACAAAGTTTTAAGAGATAATTATTTTTTCTCAGCTGTGTCACTTCCTTTCTTCTGTCTTTCTTTTTTGTCAATTAAGTGGGGGAGAAAGAGACAGAGAGTGAGAACAAGTAAAAGTCAAATGTAAGATATTACACTGCAGTATTCTTGGATACCTGCAGTCTTAACTGGTATTCTACACTAACAACTTACTATGTTAATAAATAAGGGAACTAATTGAGAACCTTGATATCAAACAAGCATACTGTGAAATCTTTTCTGTCAACATGGTCTATACTTTGAAATCTGACACATGCTTCAAAAACCAATTCAAATGTCTTCTTAGCCCCCCAAATGAAAGAAGGAGATTCCATCTAGCATTTACTGGTCACCTGCTACAGGCCAAGTGCTTTGTTAGGTTCCTTAAAAATAACATCTCTTTAAGTCTCAGAACATACATTTTTCTAATATAGTTTTGACTTTTATTTTAGATTCAGAGGGTACATAGAAGGTTTGTTACATGGGTATGTGGCATATTGCATGATGCTGAGCTTTGGGGTACAATTGAATCCCTCACCCATTAATTGAGTAAAGTATCCAATAGTTAGTAGTTCAAGCTCTGCCCCTCATCCTCTCTTCACCCTCTAGGAGCCCCAGTGTCTACTGTTGTCATATTTATGTTCAAGTGTACTCAATGTTTAGCTCCCACTTGTAAGTGAGAACACGCAGTATTTGGTTTCTTGTTCCTGTGTTAATTCACTCAGCTTAGTCATCTCCAGGTGCATCCATGTCACTGCAAAGGGCATGATTCCATTCCTCTTTTATAATTGTATAAGTATTCCTTGGTGTAAATGCACCACATTTTCTTTATTGAATCTACTGTTGATAGGCACCTAGGTTGCTTCCATGTCTTTGCTATTGTGAATAGTGCTGTGATTAACATATGAGTGCGTGTATCTTATTGGTAGAAACATTTATTCATATTTTCTTTTGGATGTATACTCAGTGACAGGATTGATAGGATTGCTGGGTCGAATGCTAGTTCTCTTTTTAGTTCCTTGAGAAATCTCCAAACTGCTTTCCACAGTGGCTGAACTGATTTATGCTCCCACCAACAATGTATAAGTTTCAGAACAATTCTTTATACCAAACATTGTCTCCGATTATTAAGTTCAGGAAACAGGCAAAGGCAATCATATTGCTCAAAGTTATCAACTAGTAAATACATATCCTGGCTTGAAACCTATGTCTTATTGACTTAAAACATCATATTTATTCTACAATTCAAGGCAGCATTTCCTCTAAACTCTCATACAATTCTGTCAACCTGCCTTAAAGTGCTTAGCACATTTTCCCTCATTTTATATATGAACACAGGACTTGGCACTTTACAAATGTTATTAAGTTTGACTTAGATTTGTTTGTATCTGTTTGCTGGAGAACAGGTACATGTTATATTCAGCAAATGATAAGAGACAAGAACATCTTTGAATTCATGACTGTCAGACAGAATAGGTAATACGAATATTAGAAGAATAAATAAAATATGACCATTATAAGAATATTATATATCTAACAGAATACGATTTTATTTTGCAATATTTCTTGATGCTTGGCTATCTTTAGAGACCTTATTTTCCTTTAAAGGCTTAATTTGAAAAATTCCCTAAAAGAGGAATTTACTGCAGGCAAAACAGACAAGGCATCCGTGTATGAATGAATGTTCCACTCACCTTATAGTTACTGATGGGCTATCTTATTAATCACTGGTAGAGATATTTGCTGGAGTACGTGGCTCATATTGGGCAACAGAACCAATTTAGACTTCTCTTAGAGGAAAAAGTTCCCCATTAGGCACTAAAAGCAACTCCAGGAGATGAAAATTACAAGCTAATAAGATCATTTATTTTTATGTTTATATTTTCAGCTGAAAGAAATACATTAACCACTAAGGGAGACCTCAAGAGAGAGTGTATAAGAGCAAAAAAGGACAGTGTATTCTCTCATCTTGCAAAGCAGACCATGAGCCAAACAACTAAGGTGCGACCCAAACGTCACTACAACACCACCCTGGTAAATGCAAGGCAGGAGAGTTGCAGAGTAAGAATCTATTTCAAGGGAGTGATTCTGGGTCTGAAATTCATTGGAAAAATCATGGAATAGCTTCCAGCTGCTTCCATATTTGTTCAGTAATTAACAAATGTTCATTAAGAACAAATGTGGTAGATATCAAGGAGATAAAGATAGAAAGCTAAATCAATCTCCAATCCAGAATTGGAAACTAACAAGATGCTAAAATTCATTGCAGTATTAGTCACAATAACTAAGATATGTAAACAGCTTAAGTGTCCATTCATGGATAAATTAATAAAGAAGTTATGATTTATATAATTAATATATGTTTCATCATATTATAATTAGTATGACAGTTATGATATATATCAAATATAATGAAATATTATTTAGCTTAATAAAGAAGGAAATCTTTCCAATTGCAGCAACGTGGATAAACTTGGATGACATTATGCTAAGTGAAATAAGCCAGACACAGAAAGATAAATATTGCATGATATCACTTATACGTGGAATGTAAAATAGTTGAGACATAAAGAAACAGAATATAAAATAGTGGTTGCCAGGCACCACACCACCCCTAGTTCTATCAACCTCACAAACACCTTCACAAATAGTTTTTCATTAAACTTTACTTAATTACTCTGTTTGAATATGCCATCATTTTCCATAAAAACATGTATGGATGGGCCAAGCACAGTGGCTTACGCCTATAATCCCAGCACTTTGGGAGGCCAAGGCAGGTGGATCACTTCAGGTCAGGAGTTCAAGACCAGCCTGGGTAACATGGTGAAACTCTGTCTCTACTGAAAATAGAAAAAAAATAAAATAACCAGGTGTGGTGGAACACGCCTGTAATCCTAGTTACTTGGGAGGCTGAGGTAGGAGAATTGCGTGAACGCAGGAGGTGGAGTTTGCAGTGAGCAGAGATCACAACACTGCACTCCAGCCTGCCCAACAGAGGGAGACTTTAAAAAAAAAAAAGTATGAATGAAGTCATGAACACTGCCCCGAATTAATCAACAAAAGAAAACTTTATTACCTTTCTGGTTCCATTATTTTTTCTTTGATTTTTCAATTATTTGTTTGCACCCTCCCCACAAGATGCTAGGCATAGCAGGTGCATATAATGCAAATCCATTTGAAGCAACTGCACTAAGTAGAAGAGATGACTACTTAAGTAGACAGAGGTTAAATGGGTAACCTACCTGGGGATTACACGTACAATTGGTCACCAAAATTTCTTTGCATTTCTGTCATTGGAACCTAATACATTTGGAACCACATTTGTGGTGACTGATCAGGGCTGCCTCCCCAGGGACCTGAAAGCACCCAGTGTTATTCAAGGATTCCAGGAGTAGTATTTGTCCTGTGCGGATGTCCCACTAAAATTCACTCAAATTCATGGAAACATGAAGAGCTCCTGGCTGCCAGAAATTAGGTTAGTTATCTAACATACCAAAACCTAAGTCTATTCCTTGTTATTTTCAAAGATACCATGACTGGAGACTTTGCTGCAATATTATTGTATACAGTAGAAGACTAGTGGGCCTGAGCCAAAGAAGGGGTACAGGAGTGGCACTGGAGATGCCAAGAGACTGGCCCCATGGAGGACTGCTTTGAGGAAACTGATCAGACGGACAAGCAGCCAGGGCAGAGCAGAATTCTCCTGTCTCCTTGTGAACAGAATCATCACACTGTTAATACCAAGCCTGGACCACAAGTTTCCACTCAGCTTCTAAGTGCAATCGCTGTGTACCACAGACAACCACAGCACTAAAGGGGATCTCTGAAAAATCTAAGAGATTGGTCAAACAAAGATCCCGCACCTATAATGGAAATTGAACGGCACATGGTATAAATTACCTGGTGGAAAGAGTAGAGGATACTTGAGTCATTACCTATAACAGAGGTGTCTGTTACCTATAATCTATGTTATAGATAACGACTCAAGTATCTATTGGTGATGGGTGCTTGGTATAGACAGACCTGGTTGTAAGTTCCGGTTCTTCCTCTGTTATAGAGCAGCTGTGTGATTTTGAGAAATATGTGTGTCTGTCTGTTTATACACACAGACATATATATATACACATACATACACAAATACATACACGAGTATGCATAAAGAGTAATTAGAATTGCATTAATAAATTATTCAATACTCAATAATTGGCAATTATTATTTTAACAGCATTCTTTAATATTGCTAAATGAGAGCAAAACATATACTTTTTAAAATTGGTAACATTTTCCCATTTCAGTTGTAATGTTATACAAGCCTAAACTTATATTCCATCAATCTTAAATGTCATTTTTCTCAAACCATACTGCTATGAGAGAGAATTTCTCAAATGCATCTCTTCTAGGAGATGCCTATTGTTTTCTAAGATACAACATTCCATTCCTTTAATTTTCTAAGATTTTGGCCAACAAGAAAACATCTAAAAAGTTCACTACTTAATATATAGGTTTAGAAATATGCTTATCTAGGAAACATTTTAATCATTATCTTGTTTTGTTTCTACCTGGTCCTGGAGAAGACAAGGACTGGATATTCACAGTATAAAAATATACCTTCAGTTCATTCAAATCACATTAGTATAGAACTGAACCAATGGTGCTGGATGATAACACTTTTTGCCATCACTCAGAATATCTGAAGAGGATGGAACAATTTCAACTCATGCTTTGAGAGGCTGCAACATTTCCACATACTTTACTGAGGGCTTAGGATATCCCACTCAGCCAAGGCCAAATAAAACCATAATTGAATGGATAAACAATCTATGAAATATTTTCTGTATCTATATAGGAGAAGTTAATAGAAGGGGTAAAAGTGAAAGAAAAAGTACAGAGTTTCATACCAGTTAAAATAAATGAAGATAAAGACATGCAATAAATCACAGTATTTACACTTCTATCATTGATAATAGGTTTATATTTAAAAGTAAATACATTGAAATTCTCTCCAGATTGACACATACTCTACTGAAACATACCTCCAGAACCTGTAATCAGTTTTGACTTTTACTTTGGTAATACTATAATAAATATATCTTAGTTGTATCTCAATAATACAAGTTTGGCTAAACTAGAATCCCCTTTGTGTTTCTTGTATTACAATGATTATATTGGTGTCAATCAGAACTAGGATCCAAGTTGGGTTTGTATAAAGAAAAGTACAGCATATTTCCCATTAGCATGCAGAAATGAGATAGGGCCTATATTGGGCTTTTTTTTTTGTTTTTTGAGACAGAGCACCCAGGCTGGAGTGCAGTGAGGCAATCTCGACTCACTGCAACCTCCACCTCCTGGACTCAAGCGATTCTTATGCCTCAACCTTCTGAGTAGCTGGAATTACAGGCATGTGCCACCATGCCCTGTAACTTTTTGTACTTTTAGTAAAGACGTAATTTTGCCATGTTGGCCAGGCTGGCCTCGAACTCCTGACCTCAGGTGATCTGCCTGCCTCGGCCTCCCAAAGTGCTGGGATTGCAGGCATGAGCCACCATGCCTAGCCTGGGCGTTCTTTTTTAAATAAATATTTTAACTTTGACGTTAGGTTCAGGGGTATATGTGCAGGTTTGTTATATAGGTAAACTCATGACTGGACAGTTTGTTGCACAGATTTAATTTGTCACCTGGGTACCCAACAGATTTTTTTTTTCCTGAACCTTTCCCTCCTCCCACCCACTTCCCTCAAGTGGGCCCTAGTGCCTGTTGTTCCCCTCTTTCTGTCCATGTGTTCTCATTATTTCACTTCCACTTATAAGTGAGAACATGTGATACTTGTTTTTCTCTTCCTGCATTAGTTTGCTAAGGATAATGGCCTCCAGTTCCATCCATGTTCCTGCAAAGGATATGATTTTCTTCTTTTTTATGGCTGCATAGTATTCCTTCATTTTAAAACTCTTAATGACACAGCTTTTGACATATATGCCAATAGTTTACTTTGTTGGGGGTCTTTCCAATCCAGTGAGAATAAAAGAGAGCCGTTCATGTAGGGGTCCACAAATGTGGGACATGTTAGCAACTGGCAGTGTAAACAGTCCACTTTCACATATCATAAAGTTACAGAGGAGCTCTGTGCCATTGGGGGAATAAACTGAGTCTATGCTGTGATGATGACTTTACTTCCTAAGATATGAGTGATGAATGTGATTTGAATAAAGTGACACTATGTTTTATTTCTCAAGAAATTGAAAATAAAATAGCTTTTCTATCAGTATCTCTGGATTTAAAGGGATATTTTCTTAGTTGTATATCATAATAGTAAATAGGATCCATCAAGTATAACTTTTACTGCTAATAATGGAGAAATAGGAAAGAATATCATGTTTGCGGTTCTACGCATACTGCTAATTATCGTAATAAATGCCATACAGAATTTATCTCAAGTATTCTTTGTAGTAAGTCTGTGGGGTAGGAATTATCATCTTTAATTTATAAACATGGAATTTAGTTAACTTCCCCAAATTTTCCCCAAATTTTCAGAGTTTCTCTAATGTCTTTCCTATCATTTAAATTGCATTCCCATAAGCAAACCAGAGCCAAAATTTACTTTCCCTATATGACCCTTTCCCAGAATGACAGAGGGAGAGAAAACAGAAAAATCATCTTTGTAGTTTTATGTGGGATCAGTTAGATTTGGAATAATAGTGGCTGGAATGTGGCAACATATATAATTTAAGTTCAATATATGTGAGTTGCTATTAGTAGCAATATTGTGGAACTTCATCACAGCAGAATTTCATTTACTTGTTTGAGTCTCATAACTGACTCACACAGAATCCCTGAAAACATAGAATCTTTAAATAAATAAAACAAAGCATATTAAAGAGGAGGTAATTAAAGAATATTCATACTCACTGAAGTAAAAATATGGAGGGGTACGTACAGAGGCTAAGGTCCTGCCTTCTTTGCATAATAGGTGCTTTATGGACGGTTTTGTCATTATATAACAGTGAAACATCATATGTGGCACACCAGAAAGAAAAAGACAATGTTTGATCCATAAAGACATCCTACTCAAACAGAAGAAATTCACTATCCTTAACAGGTAAGGAAAGCAGCCAGGGCACGATGAGTTTGAGACCAGCCTGGCCAACATGGTGAAACCCTGTCTCTACTAAAAATGCAAAAATTAGCCGGGCATGGTGGAGAGCGCCTGTAGTCCCACCTACAGGGGAAGCTGAGGGAGAAGAATCACTTGAGCCTGGGAGGTGGAAGTTGCAGTGACCAAGATTGCCCCACTGCATTCCAGCCTGAGCAACAGGGCAAGATTCTGTCTCAAAAAGAGAAAAGAATAAGAAAAGCATGGCTTTTTCCCTACCATGCAGTTCACTTTTGCCTTTAAAGCAAATACTATGAAGCATCTTGAAAACTGGTCCTTGTTCTTAATGGTCGTTGTTTGTTGAATGTCTAAAAACTGTGTATCTTTTTAAAAATTAGGATTTGCTACCTGAGATCAAGCCAGAGAAGGTAACTCCAAGAAGAACACCATTCACAGAGTGCCCCCCGCCCCCAGAAAATTGTCTCTTGCTCTCTGGAAGGAAAAGTTCCTGCATATGATGTACTAAAAACTGTAGATGAAGAAGCATGGTAGAATTGTCTGCTTTACCACACATTTTTGTTTGGAAAATAAATAGGAGCATCAAATTTTTTATTCCAAGGCAAGAGATACAGATATTGTAATGTTCTATAAGAAGTTGGAAATTGCAGGCCGGGCACAGTGGCTCACACCTGTAATCCCAGCACTTTGGGAGGCCGTGGCGGGTGGATCATCTGAGATCAGGAGTTTGAGACCAGCCTGGCCAACACGGTGAAACCCTGTCTCAACTAAAAATACAAAAATTAGCTGGGCATGGTGGCAGGCGCCTGTAATCCCAGCTACTCGGGTGGCCAAGGCAGGAGAATCGCTTGAATCCGGGAGGCGGAGGTTGCAGTGAGCCGAGATCGTGCCATCGCACTCCAGCCTGGGGAACAAGAGCGAGATTTCGCCTCAAAAAAAAAAAAAAAAAAAAGTTGGAAATTGCTCAGAGGCTACAAATCAACCTGCACTCCATATATGCAGGAATCTTACCCCCATGGAGTAAGACAAAGAAAAGACTTACAGGCGCCACTACGCTCGGCTGCTTTTTTTTATTTTTAGTAGAGACAGGGATTCACCATGTTGGTCAGGCTGGTCTGGAACTCCTGACCTTAGGTGATCCACCTGCCTTGGCCTCCCAAAGTGCTGAGATTACAGGCATGAGACACCATGCCCTGCCGTATAACTTTATTTCTAATCACATGGGAAAATATTTGTCTTACTCCATGGAAGATCCATATTTCCTGAACCTTGGGCAGATGACACTTTCCAGATAGGTCTCTTCCCAATCCAGAATGTAAAATCAGAAAATAAAGCCAATTAAAAATGAATGAACACAAACACAGCCACTCATGAACCTATGAAAACATATTTGTATGGTCGTGAAGACTAAGTGGCTATGGGATTGTTTCTGACTTTTTAAACTATAGGAATAGGATAAAAACACACAAATCAGTTTGGTTATAGAAAAGTGAGATCCTGGATTCACTTTAACTCTTGTCTTAGGTAGGTAGAGAAGTGTCACCATGTCACAAGTCCAGCCTAGTGGTGTGCATGTGTGTGTATATGTAAGTGTGATCTATTGAGGTATAATTTATACACAAACAAAATTCAGACACATTTAGTATACAGTTGTACATGCTAATGTACTTTTCATAGATGCACATGCTGATGTAACCACCAACTCCATCAAGATAATGAACAGTTCAATTGCTATAGAAAATGTATTCATTCTTTCTCATCCTCACCCCTCAAACCAGGGAAACATTGATCTGATTTCCATCAACATAGATTGCTTTTGCCTGTTCTGGAATTTATATAAATGTAATCATACAGTTTGGACTCCTGTGTGCAGTTTCTTTTGATCAAAAGCATAGTTATTTTTCTTAGTTTTGCTGGGTAGTATCAATTCAATGGATATACCACAGTTTGTTTATCCATTCACTTTTAATGGACATTAGGGTTATTATTGGTTTGGACTGTTATACATGTGCCTGTTATTTACATTTACATGCAAGGTTTTTATGAATTCATGCTTTCATGTCTCTTGGGTAAATACCTAGAAGACATACTACTATGCTAAATGTATGTTTAACTTTATGAAAACCTGTCAAAAATGTTTTCAAAAATGGTCGCACTATTTTACACTCCTTCCACAGCACATGAGAGAGCAGTTGGAACATATTGTCTAGAATTGGTATTCCAGGTCTACTTTAATTGTGGCCAATTTAGTAAGCATGAAATGGTATCCCATTGGGTTTTAATTTGCACTTCCTAGATGACTAATGTTATTAAACATTATTTTATGTAGTATTTACCATTTGCATATCTTCTTTAATGAAGTGTTTGTTTAATACATTTGCTCATTTTAAAATTGCTTTATGTTTTTCACTATTATTAGGTTATATTATTTATTTCTATATTCAGGGCTTAAGTATTTTTTCAGATATATGTGCTAAGAATTTTTGTCACCTAGTACTTAGTCTTTTTATTTTTAGATGGCACATCTTTTTAAATGTAGGAGATTTTACTTTTGGTGAAGTGGAACTTAATTTTTTAATGTTATATAATTTTTGTGTAGCCTATGAGAAATATTTGTCCAAACAAAGGTTGAAAATTTTTTCTCCTATGTCTTCTTTTAGGCCTGTAAATTCAGTTGTACATATGATGTGCGGTAGAAGTCAATTAAAACCAATTTTATATACTTAGAAATATTCAATTTTTTAATATAATTTGTTGAAATTGCTAGTATTTTCTACCAAATTAGTCACCCAACTAAACATCAATTAACTATATATGTGGATGTCTATTTCTGGACTTTATTCTGTTTCAATTATTTACATGTCAGTTCTTATATTGATATTACTCTATATTGATCATTAATAATTTAGAATAAGTCTTTAAGTCAGATGGTATCAATCCTTGGGCTTTTTATACTATTACAAAGTTATTTTGACTATTTGAAGTCTTTTTGTTTCCACATGAATTTCACAGTCTACTTTGCAATTCCTACAAAAATTCCTGTTGAGATTTCAATTAGTATTGAGCCGAATTTATAGATCGATATTGAGAAAATATACTCAAGTCTTTTAATCTATGAACATTTATATTTATTTAGATTGTGTTTATTTCTCTAAGTAATGATTTACGCATTTTTATTATACTGGTCATGCACATATGTTGTTAAATTTATCTCTAAGTATTTCACATTTGGATAACATGTGAATGATATTTTGAAAAGTTTGCTTCTAATATAAAGAAATAAAATTCACTCTTGAATATTTACTTTACATCCTGTGACCATGCTAAATTCACTTACTTGTTCCAGGATTTAAAAAAAAAAATCCCAAAGATTTTCTATTGAAGAATTGTGTTGGAGTTATCAAGAATAGAAGCTAAGAGTTTTATGTCTTTTCAATCTTTAAGCCTTTAACAGTAATAATAGTAATCATCTTTATTTTAGATGATGATGATGATGATGATGATGATGACTTTATTGCATGGATATGGTAAGAGTAGATAGTATTACTTCCTTTCTTTCTTTTTTTCCTTTTTTTTTTGAGACCTCCACCTCCTGAGTTCAAGCAATTCTCCTGTCTCAGCCTTCCGAGTAGCTGGGATTACAGGCGCCACCACACCCAGCTAATTTTGTATTTTTAGTAGAGAAGGGGATTAGCCACATTGGTCAGGCTGGTCTCGAACTCCTGACCTGAGGTGACCCACCCACTTTGGCCTCCCAAAGTGCTGGGATTACCGGCGTGAGGCACTTGCACCCTGCTGTATTATTTTATTTCTAATCACATGGGAAATAATTCAGTTGTTTATCCTTAAGAATGATGTTAGGTATAGACTTAGTTTTAACGACCTTGTTCAGGTTTAGAAAATTTCTTGGTTTATCTAGTTTGCTGATACTTTTGGTAGTGTATGCATATTGAATTTTGTCAAGTGCTTACTTTTTAATATTATTAAATTGATCAAAAATAACATTTTTCCTCTATTCTGAGAATACAGTATATTTTATTGATGTCTTTTTGAATATTGGAAAAATTTTGTATTTTTGATATAAGTTCCACTAAAAGTCATGGTTCATTTTATATATCTAGATATCTACAGGTAGATATTTATTTATTTATGGATTTTAATTACTAATTTTCTTTTTAGATTTTACATATAGCTTCTTAAAGGATAGTGGTTTTCCTTTTTCTTTTTTTGTGTTGTTATTGTCAGACTTGGTGAGTAAGGGTGATGCCGGCCTCATAAAATAGTTGGGAAATGTCGATCCCTACTCTGTGGAAAAGTTTCAGTAAATTGAGATTTTATTCTTCTTTGTTTAAAACATTCAAATTCATTTATATTTATTTGTTGGTAATTTTGTTGAAACAACTTTGATTTATATAATGAATTTAGGATATTCAGATCTTTTTATTTCTTCTGCCATCAATTTTGGTAATTTGTTTTTAAGGAATTTCTCCTTCCATCTGCTCTGTAGAATTTATTAGCATAGAGTGGTTATGACATTTCTTAACTATTCTTTGATGTTGTAGAATAAGTACTGATATTTTTACTTTCACTCTAGTTATCCGTAAGCTGTTCTGTTTTTCTTTCTGTATGTTAATTACTTTATCTTTTTAAAAATCTAGCTTTTGACATTCCTTTTTTTTATAATTTGTGCTTTCTATAACATTGGTTTTTGCTATTTATTACTTCTGTTGTTCTACTTCAGAAATTGCTGTAGGTTCTTTTGACTTCAAAGTTAAGGTGAAAGTATAGGTTATTGCTTCGAAGCATATGTCTTTTCTAACATAGACATTTTAAATCTGTAACTACTATATCTACTACTTAGAGATTTTGATATGCTTGCTTTTTCATTTTCATTTAGTTTAAAATATTCCACATTTCCACTGAAATTCTCTGTTTGACTCATGGACCATCATCACTGAAATTTTCTGTTTGACTCACGGATCATGTAAAAACTTTTATTTGATTTGCAAGTGTCTGAAAATTTTATAAATATTTCTATGTTACTGATTATTAATTTAATTTTTCAGAAAGTATTTTCTAAGTTTTCAAACTTAAAATTTATGGAGATTTATTTTATGGTCAGGCATAGGGTCTCTACTGAAGAGCATTCAGTGGGTTCTTGAAAAGCATGTGGATTTTGTGGAATTTAATTGGGATGTTCTATACATGACAATTAGATCCAGCAGGTTGATAATGTTGTTTAGTTCTTTTATATACTTCTTATTTTTTTTGTCAAGTAGTTGCATTAATTGTTGAAACAAGGATGTTAAAATATCTGACTATCCTTGATGATTTATCTACTTATTCCTTTACTTCTGAGAGTTCAGCGAATGAATTTTGATTACCTTTTATTTGGTAAAGAGCTATTTAGAAATGTCTTCCTGGCGCATTGCTTCCTGTATCACTATGTAATTTTCATCTTTTTCCCTCTTAATACTTTTTGCATTAAGTCTACTTTGGCTTTGACTAATGTAGCCATGCCAGGTTATTTTTTATGCTTACTATATTTGCATGATATGTTTTTTTTCACCCTTTTACTTGAAATTCATCTGTTATTTAAGGATAAAATGCATCTCTTGTAGACAGAAAGAGTTGGATCTTGCCCCTTTTTTCAGTATGACAATCTTTGCTTTTATTTAAGGCATTTAGTACACTTACTTTATTAATGAAATCATTGATAGGTCTGGTTTTAACCCAACCAAATATTTTCAAATTGTCCCTTCTTCGTTGTTCTTCTGTTGCTTCCTTAATGAATTGCTTGGATTCATAAAAAACGTTTTAGTGACCATTTTATTTCCTCTGTTGATTTCTTAGCTAGGCCTAGCAATAATGCAGTTTTAACTCTTTAGACTCTATTGTACCTTCTGATGCTTTAGACTTTATCTTGATACTTCCCACATCACAAATGTAATAACCTTATAAGAGTATATTTTAATTTACCCATTCAATACTGCCTTCTCCTCTATGGAATAGTTGCTTATCATTATAAACCCTAACTGACATTGTTATACTTTTTGCTTTAAGTGAACAATTTTCTTTTAACTAAATTATGAGAAGAGAAAACAATATAGTATTTTAGGTTTACCTGCTTTTGTTACAATGATCAGATTTAATAAAAAAACAAACAAACAAAAACAGGCCAGCGCAGTGGCTCATGCCTATAATCCCAGCACTTTGGGAGGCCGAGATAGGCAGATCACCTGAGGTCAGGAGTTCGAGACCAGCATGGCCAACATGGCAAAAGACTGTCTCTACTAAAAATACAAAAATTAGCTGGGCATGGTGGTGCACACCTGTAATCCCAGCTACTCGGGAGGCTGAGACAGCAGAATTGCTTGACCTTGGGAGGCAGAGGTTGCAGTTAGCCAAGATTGTGCCACTGTACTCCAGCCTGGGCTATAGAGCAAGGCGCTATCTCAAAAACAAAAAACAAAAAACAAATGGATAACATTTTCAAAAAACTTTATAATATAAATCTTAGTATAATGTTGAATATTTAACTGGCATGGGCATACAGCGAAATTTAGTGCCTGGTATTTGATAACAGAGAAAAAATTTAAAAGAAATTTCATTATACTCCTACTCCCCAATGATTAACATTACACAATTTTAATTTGTGTGAATTCTGAGTAAAAAGAGGACTTTCAAGGATGATGAAAATGTAAAATGTTAATAATTTAAAAACACAGAAATAAAAATATTGAAAAATAAGGTTTTCAAGGTGATCAATGAAACGAAAGCATGAAACTGATTTCAAGTCCCTAATGATATTTTTACAATCTAAACCAAATTGAAGAAGATGAGAAGAAGAAAACAAAATGTGACAATGTTAAATAGGGTGATGATTTTAAATACTGCAATATTGATAATACACATTATTTATTAACAGCTTTGGATATGCTACTTTGTGCATTAAGAAATTCATATGTATCATTCCACTTCATCCTTTCAACAACCTTGAAAGATAGGTGAGTTTATCAACATTATTTAAATAACAAAGTTTAGAAAAGATAAGTAATTCATCCAAGGTGGAATTAGCAGAGGTTGAATCATAACACATGTCTGATTTCAAAGCCTGCTTGGTTAAGGCTAAATAGCACTGTCCCCTCATCTAGTAAATAGCTCAATTTGCAAAGAAAAAAGACAAATATAAAATCAAATATTAATTTTGAAAATAAAATAAATTAATGTTGACTACTATATATTATAATAAAAGATATAAACATTATTAATAATAAAAACAAAATGTTTATTTTAAAAACTTACAAAGAGGTAGACAAATGGCAAGCAAAGAGAAGATATAGCAAAACATACAAAATGAATTGAAAAAAGTAAGATACTCACTAGCTGACTAGAGACATCCGGTAACTATCTCCTCCATAAAGAAAAACCAAAATGTGAGTAGATAATCATAATTTGAATAGATCATTTAAGAAAGAACAATGACAGGAAGAGAAAAGTGATAGGATATACCTAAAGGAAAGGAGAGGAAAAGGAGGCAGCCCGCTCTTCTGGGACCAGCTGGGAGCCCAGAGATGCTTCCCAACGGGAGGAATTTGTGAGAGACCCCCAGTGTTCCACATTCCCACTGTGGACTCCTGCAGTCCTAGCCACAGAAGAGCTCCTAGACTCTCACAGGCACAGGTACTGAGACTAACATAGGAAACCGCCTGAAGACTGTGCAAAGGTATTGCCCCAGAGAGGGAGGTCACACTGGGTCCCACATACCCTCCCAAGTCCTGAGAAGCTACAGCAAGATGCCATATTAAGAGCCCAGCTCCCACCAGACTGCATCCTGTCCAGGAGCTCAAGAGCCCCTTATCTCCACAATCCTGCAGCACATTGACATTCCCCATTAGCAGCCACAACTGTGGCTGGCTCTTGTCACCAGGGCTGAAGCATGAACCATTGACAGCAATCCTGCTGTCTCCACCAGTGAAGGTATCATGCATTCTCACATGCCCCAAAGACAAACTTCCCTGCTTGCAGCTGCCATGGCGTTGCTTGCTGCTGTCAAGGCCAAAGCGCATGTGAAGCCTATGTTACTCCAGTGATCTGTATGTAGCTGCTTAACCTTAAAAACAAGCAAACAGACAAACAAAAACTGTCCTCTCCATTATCACGGCTGTAGCGCAGCTGCTGCCAAACATTCTACAAGGGGCTTGGGGAATATCCTGGCACTAACTACCACAGCCAGTGCCTGCATGCACTACGCAGGGGCCTGAGGACAGGTCTGCCTGGCCTCACTCTGTCTCACCAATACCTGAGCATGCTGTCCAGAGGCCTGGGGCTCACCCAGCCCAGTTAACACACTGTTGGCATCTGAGCACTCCTCTCAGGGGCCTGAGGTTGGGGCCACTCAGCCTGCAACTACTGTAACAGCTGTTACCCACCTGCATGTGCCACCTGCAGGCGTGGGGACTGGCTCACTCAGTTTGTCATGGCTAATACTGGCACCAGTGTGGGTCACTTGGGAGCCAGAGGGTTGTCCAGACGCTGCTAATGCCATCGCCTGTGTGGCACCCAGAGGCTTGAGAACCCACCCACCTGCCTGGAACACTTGTGCCACTACTGGCATATGAGTAAGACTCTTAGAGGTCCCCAAATTGTTCCATCTGGATGTACTAACAGCAGTGTCAGTGTATGCAACCCTGGGGTGCAAGGACAAGCATGCTTGGTGTGCCACTGCTACCCCTTGGACCTAAGGATGGGTTCTCCTTCATCCTTATCCTCAGAAAAAAATCATCATAGTCTTAACTAGCACTGGTGGAAACTGCAGACACTACTGATGCTATTTACAGCCAAAGAAATCAAACAGAGAAGACTACACTAATGTATGCACCTAGAATCAAACCCAAAGTGCCTTACACAACCAACACCATACACATATCTTCACAAAAGTCTTCCCCAGTGAAAGCAAATTCCAAAAAATTGAAGAAAAGATGCTTACACCAAATGCACTGATAATGTAAAGGCACACACACACAAAAACATGAAATAGCAATGAAATATTATGTCCCCAAAGTAATGCAATAATTCTCCAGGAAAAGATCCTAATTAAAAAGAAATTTGTAAAATCCCAGAAAAAATAAAAATAATCATATTAAAGAAGCTCAGTGAGATACAAGAGAATACAGAAAAACAGTGCAAGCGAATCAGAAAAACAATTCAGGATTTGAATGAGAGATTTACCAAAGAGATAGATATCATAAAATACCAAACAGAAATTCTGGAACTGAAGAATTCTTTAAATGAAATACAAAATACATTCAAAATTTCAATGATACAGTAGATCAAACAGAAGACAAAAATCTCAGAACTCCAAGACAGGTCTTTTTAAGTAATGCAGTCAAACGCAAATAAATGTTTAAAATAATAAAAAAGAATAAACAAAGCCTACGTGACACATGACACACCATAAAGCAATCAAACATTCAAAATTTTGGTGCCCCTTTCAAAAGATGAGCAGCAAGAGAAAGGCATCCAGTCAGTTATAAGATAACTTACATCAGAGAAACAAGTGGATTTTTCAACAGAAACCCTATAGGCCAGGAGAGAATTAAATGATATATTCAAAGTGCTGAAAGAGAACAGGAAACAGCTATAAGAACCCTACACCCAGCAAATACATTCTTCATACATGAAGAGGAAATAAAGTCTTTCTCAGACAAGCAGAAGCCAAGGGAATTTATTACTACTAGACTAGCCCTACAAGAAATGTTTAAGAGAGTCTGAAATCTGAAAATGAAAGGAGAACATCTACTGTAATGAATACACACAAAAGGATAAAATCCAATGTGCAATCCAATCTATAGATTCAATGCAATCTTTATCAAAATACCAATGCAGTTTTTCATAGAAATAGAAAAAATAAATCCAAAAATTTACATATAGTTATCCAGTTTTCCTGGCACCAAAAAGGCCGTAATAGGCAAAGCAATCTCAAGCAAAAAGAACAAAGCTGGAGGCATCACACTCCCTGTCTTTGAAAGATATCACAAGACTTTAGTAACCAAACAGTATAGTAGTGCTGTAAAAACAGAAACCTAGACCAATGAAAGAGAATAGACAACCCAGAAATAAATTGATGTGTTTATAGCCAATTGACTTTTGATAAAAGTGTTAAGAACCTACACTAGGGAAAGGACACACTCTTCAATAAATGGTGCTGGGAAAACTGGATAACTATATGCAGAAGAATGAAACTGGACCCTTATTGTTCATGATATACAGAAATCAAGTGAAGATGGATTAAAGACTTAAAAGTAAGAACTAAAACTATAAAACAAGAAGAAGACACAGGGAAACACTTCAGGACATTAGTCTAGGTAGAGATTTAATGGCTAATGCCTCACAAGCATAAGCAACAAAAACAAAAATAGACATATAGAAGTATATTAAACTAAAATATTCTGCACAGCAATGAAAAAAATTAACAGAATGAAGAATCAACCTGTTGAATGGGACAAAATATTTGCAAACTGTTCACCTCGTAAAAGACTAATATCCAGAATATACAAGAAACTCAACTCAACTGTAAAGTGGTTATGACATTTCTTAACTATTCTTTGATGTTGTAGAATAAGTACTGATATTTTTACTTTCACTCTAGTTATTCGTAAACTGTTCTGTTTTTCTTTCTGTATGTTAATTACTTTGATATATCTTTTTAAAAATCTAGCTTTTGACATTCCTTTTTTTTATAATTTGTGCTTTCTATAACATTGGTTTTTGCTATTTATTACTTCTGTTGTTCTACTTCAGAAATTGCTGTAGGTTCTTTTGACTTCAAAGTTAAGGTGAAAGTATAGGTTATTGCTTTGAAGCATATGTCTTTTCTAACATAGACATTTTAAATATGTAACTACTGTATCTACTACTTAGAGATACAAAAGAAAACATACAGACTACCAACAAGCATATGAAAAAATGCTCAACATTACTAATCATCAGAGAAATCCAAATTAAAACCACAGTGAAATATCATTTTACACTAGTCATAATGGTAATTATTAAAAAGACAAGAAATATCAGATGTTGGCAAGCATGTGGAGAAAAGGTAAGTCTTGCACACTTTTGGTAGGGATGTAAATTAATAAAATCTCTATGGAAAACAGTAAGGAGATTTCTCAAAGAGCTACAAATAGAACTATCATTTGATCCAGCAGTGCTATGCTGGGTATCTACCAAAGGAAAAAATAAATCATGTTAGCAAAATGCTACCTGCACTCGTGTTTATCACAACACTACTTACAATAACAAAGATAGTATCAACCAAGTGACCGTCCATAGAAAAATGGATTAAAAAACTGTGAGATGCATACAGAATGAAGTACTAATCTGGCATGAAAAATGAAATCAAATCATTTGTAGCAACATAAAGAGAACTGGAAGCAATGATCTTAAGTATAACAACTTTGTCACAAAAGGAAAAATACCACCTGTACTCATAAGTGAGAGCTAATATTGTGTACACATAGATGTAGAGTTTGGAATGATAGACAATGAAAACTCAGAAGGGTGGGTAGGAGGGGGACAGATGGTGAGAAATCACTTAATGGGTACAATGTGCATTATTCTGTTGATGGATAGCCTAAAAGCCCTGACTTCATCACTATGAAATCTATGCATGTAAAAAAAAATTACACTTGTACCCCATAAATTTATAAAATTTCAAACAAATGAATAAAATACATGAACAGTCTTTTCTCAAAAGAAGATATACAAATGACAAAAATGTTCAACATCACTAATCATCAGAGAAATACAAATCAAAACCACAATGAAATATCTTACCCTAGTTAGAACGGCTATAATTAAAAAGGCAAAAATAACACGTGCTGGTGAGGGTAGGATAAATAAGAATTATTATACATTGGTGGTGATAATGTAAATTAGTTCAGTCACTGTGAAAAAGAGTGTGATTTCTAAAAAAAAAAAATCTAAAAATAGATTTACCATAGATCCAGCAATCCCACTATTGGTTGTTCATCTAAAGGAAAATAAATTGATGTATCAAAGAAACATCCGCACTCCCATGTGTACTGCGGCACTGTTCACAACAGGGAAGATACGGAAAAAACCTAAATGTCCATCAATGGGCAAATGAATAAAGAAAATGTGACACACACACACCAAATACCATTCAGCCATAAAACAGAATGAAATCATGCCATTTGCAGCAACATGAATGAATCTAGAGTTAAGTGAAATAAGCCAGGAACAGAAGGGCGAATATTGCATATTTTCACTCATATGTGGGAGCTAACAAAGTTGATCTCATGGAGGTAGAGAGTAGAATAGCTAATACCAGATCCTGGAAAGGGTATTTATTTGTATGGAGTGATTAAAGAGAGGTTGGTTGATGGGTACAAACATACAGTTAGAAGGAAGGAATAAGTTACAATGCTTGATAGCAGAGTAGGGTGACATAGTTAACAACAATGTATTGTATACTCAAAATAGGTAGAAGAGAGGACTTGAAATGTTCTCAATACATAAAACTGATAAATACTAGATAGAGGTGATGGACACCTCAAATACCCTGACTGGATTATTATACAGACTCTATGCATGTAACAAAATATCATATGTTCACCAAAAATATGTACAAATATTATATGCCAATAAGAAATAAGAAATCCAATGATAAAGCATAAAGAATGAAAAATAAAATAATAGTGGTATATTCATTTTAATCTTTGTTTAAATTACTTTAAATATGAGTCATGTAAAGTTAATGTAAAAATCTTCTCAAGTTCTGAGACTCATATTTCAGATCAATTGGGCCTTTGAGAGTTATTTAATATAGTAAAGATCTGAATCTATTATTTGTAATTTTATAACAAGATGTTAGAGTGCTAAAGAGTTTAAATAAGAATAAAAATGAAACACAGCAAAAAATTGTACATTGTAAGGAAATAGCTATTTCTAAACTAAAGAAAGATATATTGCAATGTGCATTGTTTATATTTATGGTAGGAAAAATATTTTGGTTTATTCTGAATGGAAGAAAATTCTCAAAGATATCATATTTTTTTATTATTGAGAAAGGATTAATGTCCTGTCTCCAAAATAATGAGGCTTTAGCTTAAAGTTTTAACATAATCTAATATAGAATAATTGAGAATAAAATTATAATGAAGGCAATCTTAAAGTATCTGAGGTTATATCATCATCAGTCCTCTGATATAAATGTATTGTTTGTTCATGTTTTCCCCTTGACAGAAATAAAAATAATATAAGTTTACTGAAATCATTTCCTGACTAAGAAAAATGTTAGAATATAGTTGTACTTTTTGTACGCCATAAGTAAGTGAAAATTAAGATTTCTTTTGTACTTTAAATGTATTATAAGAAGTTACACACTGGTCTGATAAGCAAAATTATGCCTTTAAATTTAATGATCAATTCAAAATCTATAAAATCTAGACTGATAATTTTATAAATTATCAGATTTATGATATAATTTTAAGATAATCAAAAATTCAAATATATGTAATTCATATTCAACTTTAATCCGAAACACTAAGTTACTTAATATTATTACAATAGATTTGACACTTTGTATACAAGATTACCTATAAATTTAAACTCTAATAACACAAAGTAAAGGTAACTAATTCAGGAAAATTTTGTGATTCATATATATTTTCTCCTGTTCCCACTGGCAGAAGTCTTTTGCAGATTACAGTCTGTTCATATTTATCTTCTTGATAAAATGTCAGAAACCTACATAACATTTTCTGACATATTTACAAATAATCTACCACCATCCCTTTGTCTTAGAAGTAGTCATTAATACAGATTTCCTCTCTTTGTTGCTTGTTGTGATCAACACATTTCAGAATGTTGATGAGTGATTATCTTCATGGCACAAATATTTTTCCAGAGTTTACTAGGCATGGTAAATAATCTGATAACATAACTTAATTAGTCCAAGGGAGGTGTTTTAAATAGGAAGGTGACAATGGAGGTGGTGATAACCCATGATTTAGTGTGTCCTATTGAGATAAAATTGGTTTGCAGCAGCTTAGCTGCAAGATTCTTTCTCAAATTTTTGAGATTGTCACATACCCATGTCCTTTGCATTGTTCCTTGGTCCTAGACTTCCTCTTTACCATAAACGAGTTGTTTTACAAAGCAGGTGCCATATGATTGGCTGAGCTCAAGTGTGTACATCTGAATACATACATTTTGATAAATGGAAAACAGCACTTTCTGATTATGGTGGATTAAAGTAATCTTTGCGTAAGAACAAGTCTTCAGCTACTGAGTCTTTTTCCATTTCTCACCTATTCCTTTCATGGTCCTCTGAGTAAATACACGGTTTTCCACTCATATTATAATTTTGAATTATTAAGATTTATACTTATAAAAATCTAGTGTATTTCATTTGTTCTGATGAACTTTTTGCAATGTTGTGATGAATGCATTTTACATAAATTATAAGTTCTTGGACATATATATAGACAATGACCTAATGTAGAAAAAGCTACATGTAAATATATGTATTTGTTTAATATCCACTATAAGTCCAGGAGATAAAGATGCTATGCAAAGTGGTAGGAAGCTAAATAATGCATCTGGTGATCATAGCAGTTTACATTATTTGAGCTTATTTTGTGCTGGACTCAGTGTTAAGCACATAGAAAATACGTATTACTGACTTATTTTCACAATAACATTTTTTAAAATTTTAAGTAATTTATTTCAGTAGAAATGTTTCAGAAAACTGTACTTAAATTCACTTTAAGTTAGCTTATGCAGACACACTGAAGATCGCACACTCACATTTGCATATTAAAAAGAAACAAAAACTGAGAGAGGAACCAAGCTGTACTTCACTCAAGGAGGTTATAGTGCAATTGAGTGCTTCAGCATTAGAGTATCTCAAGTTAATTGGGATGAATAATAACAATGGCCTGTGTTTTCGTATATATTATTATCACTGGGTACCTGTCCCTACAGATGTTTGTTCTCCTTTAGATTATGTTGTGAACCAGTTCCCCATTCCCTCCCAACACACATGTCCTTCACTAAGATGTGAAACAATGAATTTGTCAATAATCAAGGTACAGAGACTCTTGAGAGTCTACTGACTTAATATCAGCTGTTTTACCACAGCTATTAAGTGAGTACTGAAGTCCAATAATCATTAATCGCAATAACCTTTTAAGGTATCTACAATTTTTAACCATCTTTGTACAAATGAGGAAACCAAGGTAGATCGTGGCTAAGTAAATTTTCCAAGGTGCTAAATTTCAGAGCCTGCATTGCTTCTGGTCTGTGTGATTCCCTGGCCTGTTGTTACAATCCACCTGCAATACCCCTCCTATCAAGTATTTTCTTACCTAGTAAAATGGATGAGACATGAGAAAAGGGAAAAAAATATCTGTCTTGCACAATTCACCTGGCCTGCCTACTCTTGTGCATCTTGGCTATCTGCAAAACCAAAGTGAAGATGTTTCTGTACCACATCCCAACTTCAGCAAAGGAAATCTGGCCTCCCAGGCTCCTGCTCTGTCTACTGTCTCTTTCTGTCTTTTCCTGCTTCATCAATCCCTATTTGATACTATATCTTCTTGTTATTCACCTCCATGCTTCACTCTCAAATGACTGACCAGATAATTTGGACACTCTGATCCATAGTCTCACACTCTCTGGTAAAAGAACCTTGCAGCATTTCTTAAATGGGTGCCTTTACTGAGCAGGCAGGTCCTGCATTTTGTCCTCTATACAATGTTAATAACATGTAAGATTGATGGTTGGATTCAGAGAATATAAAAATAGCACTAGTTTCCATTCCATTAATTTTAGATTTTTTTAAAAGTATCCAAAATCTTTATTCTGAAACATTTAAAGTGTAACTACCTCCATTGAACAAATCCAACTTGGCTTGGTAGGTGAATAAATGAAAGGTTTGTTACATGTCTTACAGTAACAAGAAAATCTGTCACGGCTATAATCACTGTTAGAATCTATTGAGCAAATGACCTGTTTAAATAAAGCTTCAGGTTCCCCAAAGTGAAGTGCTCCCACAGGAGAGCAGTCTTCAAATTCCCTTAAGTGATATCTCTGTAGATCTGCCAAAGTGTGAGGGTAACAAGTGATTTAATTACTATATAGACTCTCCTTCCCTAAGGTCTCCTTGTGGAATTGTATTCAACAATTGTCTGCAAATTTATTCCTGAAATGTGTCATCACTACACATCTTTTTATTATTTTCCCCATAAGCCGAGAGATGGATTCTTTTCCAAAAGTATTTATTTGGGTAGGATTTTGGCAGCTTTTTATTATTATTATTATTAACTTCGATGCTACTTCTCCTTGAAATAAAGCAAAAGTTGTCAATCATTTTTAGAGGTAAACTCACCTGCTTGTGAGAAAGTGTGACTAATCTTCCTAATTACATACGAATCTGTTTTCTATAATACTTTTTGATACTGCAGACGACTCTTCTGCCCCACCTGCTAACCCTCTCTATCTCTCTCTGTTTCTTCATTCAACATGTATATTGACTGTATTCTTCCTCAACATATTTATTGGGTGTATACTCTGTTGCAAAAACTAGAGAGGGTATTACGTATGCTAATAAGTTCATGTAAAAGGAAGATTCTTAGTACTTTACAGATATTAACATATTTAACTTACTTAAAAACTGTATGACATCTGTACTATTATTATTTCCATTTTAAATATGAGAAGATTGGAACAATGAGAGATTAACCAAATTGTTTAAATTCACATGGCTGACAGAAAAGTGTGAAGATTTGAACCCATAATATTTGCCTGCAGAGATTATACTTACAAATGTTACACTATTAAGCGAATGTATACTAATATCCAAGGAGAAATAAATAAAACCAATGTGAATTACATTGAGAGTTCTCTTACATTACTCTCACGACTAAGATTACCATTTAAAATACAGGACAGTATGTTAAATTTCAATTTCGGATCAACAGTAAATTATTTTAAGGTAAATGTGTCCCAAATATTCCAAGGGACATATTTATACTAAAAAGATTTCTATTTCTTGCCTTAAATTCAAATTTAACTGCATGGCCTGGGTGGATTTTTTTTTCCTCTTGGCTTATTCTAACACTCTACTCACGGTAGTTGTTAGGGTTAATTAGTATTTGTAATTACATATATTTTTATATTATTTATTATGTAATAAAGATAAAATACACTTACATTATAATAAATACTATTAAAAGATACATATATAATATATACTATTTACATACTTATATAATATATTCTATTGTTGTATTATTTACATATTGTTACCTTTACATACTTATAAAATGTACCATTTACATACTTATCTAATGTATTCTACAGTTGTATTATTTATATATTATTACCTTTTCATACTTATACAATGTACTATTTACATACTTATATAATTATTCTACTGTTGTATTATCTACATAATATTACATTTACTTATATAATGTACTATTTACACACTTACATAATGTATTATTATACAATTTTACTATTTACATACTATTACATTTGCATAATTACACAATGTACTATGTACATATTTACATAATGCATTATTATACTATTGTGCTATTTACATACTATTGCATTTACATACTTATGTAATGTACTATTTACATACTTATATAATGTATATATTATATAATTTCATATAATTTATATTAACATGCAATCCATATACAAAAGTGCTGCTCAAAGCACCCATAGCCAAGTACCTAGTAAGTTGTAGGGTAAATTTCTTACTTCTGGCTTTAACATACTATGTTTTGTGATCTCTTATTTAACTGAAACTTCAATGTCTTTGTGGCTGAACAGAAAGAAAAAAATGAATGGAAACCAAAAGCTACAATAATGTTTTTTGTAAAACATAATATTAAAAATTCTTCTATTGTAATATATTCAGCTTAAGGGCGACATAATTTACTGATTCAAACTATAGACAATGCAGCATCATTTTATAGACAAAAGGCAACGACATTATACTGTAGGTTAGCTGTGGAAGTCATCATTTCCATTTACCAAAACATCTCCAAAATGCTCTATTAAAAAACTTTACAATCTCAATCTCCAGGAATTTGAAGATTTCTCCTCATAAGTAAACCAGAGAGAATAATTTATGATTACTGAAGCTTATTCTTCAAAATGTCAATAAAAACAGCATACATTCTGTGGAGGTTGAGATGCTTAGCAACAGGAAGTAAATAACCACACAGTTAGAGGTCCCTCCCTCCTTCCCAAGAAGGGAAGCTTTTTAAAACCAAGCTCCATGAGAGGAACCATGTCTTATGCTGTAGCCTGTTTCACAAACTCTATGTGGTCTAATCAGTGACAATCTCCTAAATTATTCAAACATCTCCATTTTTCAAGAAAACCCTGGCAGTCTCTTTCTTTAAACATGCATGAGAAAGGATTCCATCTTCAGGGACACACTCCTGAGCAAAGCCATGTACTCTTCAATATGTGCTATTTGAAAAAAAAAATCTGGCACATAGTAGGGTCTTTCAGTCACCTTTGTAAGGGCAAGGGCCTACGTTTACTTTGTTTGGCTATTACTTTTATTATAAACACTGCCACTACAATTTATAAATGAGTGAAGGGATGAACAAGTAAGATAATAATTAAAGTGAATAAACAAATTAATCATTACCTACACATACATACGTATATAATGGTCAAATATATATATGTACAATAATATATAGACATCATTTAGACACACACACACACACACACACACACACACACACATCATTCAGGTACTATTGAAATAGCCTCTGTGCCATAATTGTTTAACCTCACAGCATGTGATAAGAGTAAGCACTTAGATTCCTAGTCTGTATCCCTATTTCTCAGAAATTTCCCTGCACAACTTAGAAAAATAGATTGAGGAGTGGGGAGAATTTTTTCAGCCTCACAGAACTAGCACTAACCTGTTCATCAACTACAGACATGCTTCTAATCATGCCCAAATGAACAAAAGTAGTTACAATGACTAAGATGAGTTCTTGCCTGTTTCTTGATGGAGAAACAGAGGCACAGTCAAACCAAAACAAAGAATAAACATCCGAAGTTTTCCCATACTTTCAACTACTGAAATAATTATTTAGGTGCATTGGTTCACTTTGCATTGCTATAAGGGAATACCTGAGGCTGGGTAATTTATAAAGAAAAGAGGTTTATTTGGCTCTCTGTTCTGCAGGCTATACAAGCATGGCGCCAGTATCTGCTCAGCTTTTAATGAGGCCTCATGAAGCTTTTCCTGATGGCAGAAGGCAAAGGGGGAGCTAGTGTGTCACATGGCTGGAGAGGGAGCAAGAGAGAGAGAGTGGGCAGGTCCCAGGTTCTTTTTCACAACCAGATCTTGAAGTAACTCATTACCACTGGGAAGGCACCCAGCCATTCATGAGGGAGCTTTTCCCATGACCCAAACCCCTCCCACCAGGCTCTGCCTCCCACACTGGGGATCACATGAGGTATGGAGCAGGCAAACATTCAAAAACTCTGTCACTAGGCTTAGGAGTTTGCTTTTGTTCTGCTCTGACAGATTATGATGACAGAATTGCACTCAAGCAGATGGCTAGATTCTGAATATATCAAAGGAACAACTTTCCTGATAAAAAGACCTGGGAAGAATTAATCCCATCTTAGGTCATCAAGAAAAGAGCACTAGATGGATGGCCCAACCTCATGACAAAGTGTTAAAAATCAGCTGTGCATTAGGTAAGTTACTGAATTTCATTGGGCCTAGTCACTACTCTATAGAAAGACAGAGATAATAAGAAATTATTCATTTTACTTCCAGCTGTAACTTTACATTTCAGTGCTGTGAGATTTTCTGCATTAGAAAAAAAGTGGGCTGCTTCTAACACCAAGATTAAATCTCAGTTGTTGCCAACTTTGAAATCTCAGTTGTTGCCAACTTTAATCTTGCTTAAGCAAACATGCATAAACTATACTTACCTCTGGATAGACAAAAAGGGAAACTCATGAGACTACACTCATGAAGTCTCTGCTGTGTTGAACAAATGAGGCTCAGAACAAGCCTCATTTGGGGCCTGACTGCATAGTCCATGTTCGTTTCCACTAAACCAAATGGCAAATTTTAAGTAATTGCCTTGACATTTTTCTGTAATAATGTTATAGTTTACAAAATGATGCAATGATAGTCAGTAATCATTAAACCTCAAAGAGCCATTTATGACAATGTCTAAGGCAAATATCTTCCTTAAATTTTAAAGTTTAGTAAATATTTGAGATTTTTAAGCTAAGAGCATTACATAATAATGCTTCTCTAAACCAAAAGTTTACATTAAAGCAGCCGGGCGCGGTGGCTCACGCTTGTAATCCCAGCACTTTGGGAGGCCGAGGCGGGCGGATCACGAGGTCAGGAGATCGGGACCACAGTGAAACCCCGTCTCTACTAAAAAAAAATACAAAAAATTAGCCGGGCGTGGTGTCGGGCGCCTGTAGTCCCAGCTACTCGGAGAGGCTGAGGCAGGAGAATGGCGTGAACCCGGGAGACGGAGTTTGCAGGGAGCCGAGATTGCGCCACTGCACTCCAGCCTGGGCGACAGAGCGAGACTCCGTCTCAAAAAAAAAAAAAAAAAAAAAAAAGTTTACATTAAAGCAAGTTGATGATGCTATCTAATCAGGTGGTGTTGTTTAACTCTCTCTTCTTTCTCTCTTACTTAGTTGATGATATGATTATAGGATTGACAAAGTTGTGCATTTTCTAAAACTGACCTGCTTTTAAAGATAGAAATACAGGGCTGGGAGTGGTGGCTCACGCTTGTAATCCCAGCACTTTGGGAGGCCGAGGCGGGTGGATCACGAGGTCAGGAGATCGAGACCACGGTGAAACCCCGTCTCTACTAAAAATACAAAAAAATTAGCCGGGCATGGTGGCGGGCGCCTGTAGTCCCAGCTACTTGGAGAGGCTGAGGCAGGAGAATGGCGTGAACCCGGGAGGCGGAGCTTGCAGTGAGCTGAGATTGCGCCACTGCACTCCAGCCTGGGCGACAGAGCGAGACTCCGTCTCAAAAAAAAAAAAAAAAAAAAAAAAAAAAAAAAAAAAAAAGATAGAAATACATAGTGCTGTCTTTCTAGTTCAAAATAGAAAAATGCCACAGATCCCAGATAATGATACAGTATCCCTAGATTTTCCATGATTATCTGTATATGCTTTTCAATAATGATTGAGCAAACCGTTAGCTAAATTTCAGTTAATTTTTCTTTTGTCATGCTTTCTATCAATATATTCACAAACATAGAAAATCAAAATAAATGCTCTTATGAGATCACTTGCCCTGTTATTTGAACTAGAAAATATGATAATTGAAAAAAATGTACAGTATCCAGGCATTTGAAGGGAATGACATTTATTTCAGAAGCAAAACAACAACAGATAAAAATTTTACTTCTGGTGTTACTAATACCAACTCTAGGAAGGGGAGCTCAGACATAGAACGGCTCCATTCAGACTAATTTGAACTAGCAACATTTTAGATATTCTGAACTCTATATCACTACCTAAAATTATATCATGTCTAGATGTGTTTACTTATTTGCTGTCTTCTTCTTCCACAGGGTCTATACTCCATAAGAGAACTCACAGATTGGCCGTATCTATTTTTGTGTCTCCAAATCATCAAACAGAAACTAGTACATAACAGCCCCTTAACTGTTGTTTGAATCAATGAATGAATCAATGAATGAATGACATTAGATAATTTTGAGTACTGTGAGCCATAGAAAATTGGTTCATTTGACTTTTAGGCAAAAAAATAAATAAAAAGAAAGCAAAGCAGATTATAGCTAATACTCCTTAGACCAGCACTGTCTAATAGAACATTCTGTAATGTTAGAGATGGTTTATATTTGTGCTGTCCAATATGGTAACCACTAGCCAAATATGGCTATCAAACACTTAAAATAAGCAGCAAAAAGTTTTAATGTAATTCAATTTAATTGATTAAAATTTAACTTAAAATTGTTGCATGTGAATAATGACTATGGTATTGAGAATACAATATTATGTAGTGTTGGGTGAGTTTGCCAACTCACGCTATCTTAGTTCCATATGCATTCCAAAAAATGTGTAAAAAGGAAAGTGGTCCTGTTTCATAGCTCTCCATTTCCCGATTCCCCACATTTCAGATAACTAATTACTCTGTTAATTACCAGGTCCTCAGTACTTGCCTTACAACCTTCCCTACTAATTTGACTCAGATAAGTTTTAATTATGTAGCCAAGGGATGCTCCCTGGGATCTGTCCTTGCCCTACATCACCCCAATTCTCCCTCTGTGCTGTATTTGCCCTATCACACATTTATCTTTCTTACTAGACCCAAGATCCTTGAATAGAGTGGTTACGCATTGTTTGTCACTGTTTCACAGGAGTCTAATGCGTAGAGTGTGGTGGTTGAACAGTAAGTGTTCAATGAATAACTGGAAGAAGAGGGTGAAGCAGCATATCTCCTCGCCTATGAGTCCCACCTGGATCTTTTTTCTTTTGCCTGATATCTGAGACTTTTCCTTGTCTCTGAGACTCAACGTCTCCTGTTCTGTTAAGGCTACCAAGTTCTTGACATATAACCCTGCTCTTCCTAGAATCCAAAACCCGATATCTGGGCAAATTCCCAATGGGTACTATTCCTATGTGTGCCATTCATTCATTTAAAATTTCATCCAAACTCACTACATCAGGCTTCATTATGACATTACGCTGTAGGTTAGCTGTGGAAGTCATCTTTCCATTTACCAAAACATACAGGTCCTCAGTACTTGCCTTCCAACCTTCCCTACTAATTTAACTCAGATGAGTTTTAATTATGTAGCCCAGGGATTCTCCCTGGCATCTGTCCTTGCCTAACATCACCCAATTCTCCCTCTGTGCTTTATTTGCCCTATCACACATTTTTTTTTCTTACTAGACCCAAGATCCTTGAATAGAGTGGTTACGCATTGTTTGTCACTGCTTCACAAGAGTCTAATGTGTAGAGTGTAGTGGTTGAACAACAAGTGTTCAATGAATAACTGGAAGAAGAGGGTGAAGCAGCAGATCACCTCTCCTTCAATATGACAATCAATATGATATAATCAATCTGATATAATCAATATGATAGACAAGGCACTAGCACTCACAAAGCTGACTTTCTAATTGGAAAGAAAGAATGTCAAATAATGACATACATGAACAATAAGTTTCTGGTAAAGGTAAGCACTGAGAAAGAATAAAACTGGACGAGTTAAGGGAAAGGGGGAAAGGCACATTGAAGAGGGTGTAGAGAGCTCTAAGATAGTCAGAATTATGGGAGAGAAAGAGAAGACTCTCCTTAGTTATATATCTAAGCCCAGGCAGTCATTGGGAGCAAACACCTCTCTCCTTGTATTACTTTTACAGTTAAATTGTAAAATTAATTGTAATCTGTATCTTTCATAGAAAGATCCTTTGTATATCTGTATATTTTTCTGTATCTCTCATAAAAATTTACCTGGCCCTCTTTCTTCTGATGGCATTTGTGTCCCTACATTGTTTTCCATGTCATTTATGAATTTATCTCAGAATTCTTTCATGATTTTTATTACAATACCGTATCCTAAACTTTTCATAGGCTTGAAGCCATTGTTCTTTGATTAAGCCCTTGTTTCAGGCCAAAGCTGCCTGTAAGTTTGACTTGCCAATGGGCAAGTTGGGAATTGTGTGTCATGAAAGCATACATGCCCATATACCGTCCTCAACCGAGGGGGAAATACTGAATTGGGAGCCCTCCTCCCTTTGACTTTTGCTGGCACTGATCCACAAATCTTATTGCAAGCAGATTTATTTCTCTCATTCTTTTCCAGTCCACCCTCTTATTTCAACCTTTTTCTTTTCCTCAACAGCTGCAGTTAGTCTTATGACTATGTTTCTTTCATTAAAAGCCTATACTTAACAAAACCTGGGGTCCTTGGTAATTAGCATGCTGCACACAATTTGAAGGAACACTGTGGTTAGGGCATGCATCTTTTATAAAGAAATATTTTTTATTGTAAACTGCTAATTTTGCTAATTTCTTTTCAGAGCTTTAAAAATGTAATTTTTATAGCCCAGTGGGTCATAAAAGAAGTTCTTAAGAAAATGAGTGACTAGTGAAAGGAGAGAGGGTGCATACCATTCTGCCAATGTCTCCATTCATTAATTTTAAAAGAGTTCTACGATTGGTTTTGGCCTCATGTGTCTTGTTTCCTCATGAAAGAAGTCTTTATTTGGCTTGAGAGAATGGGAATTTTATATCTTTTCTTCTTAAATCTATTTTGATAAAGATCAGTACCCTCTTCCAAGTGGTTTGTACACATCTCTTTCTCTGATAGTTAAGGTGCTAGAGGGTTGTGCAATACTGGAATATCCAGAAAAGTCCTCTTGGAACATCCAGGGATAAGCTTAAGATATTGTAAAGAGGCTCTGCCACTAATTATTTATTCAGGAGCCTAACAAACATCCCATAGAGGAAAGCAAAAAAGTAGTTCAGACCACAGGCTCTGGGTCCAGGCTTTCTGGGTTCAAATTCTAGGTCTCCTGCTTACACAACCCTTTAGCAAGATATTTAACCTCTCTGGGTCTAGTTTTTTATCTGTAAAATAGGAGTTACCAAAATAGAACATACTTGATAGATGTGTTATGAATGAGGATCAGATGAGTAAAGTATAGGTAGAAAAGTGCTTAGAACAGTGCCTGACACATTATAAGTTCCACGTAAGTGACATTATTGAAGGGTCATTCAATACATATCATTAACACATTTGAGTCAAGTTCTGTATATGTGGTGTACACAAACTAAAGAACAAACCAACAAAAGGTCGGTAGAAATCTTATGTATAGTCAATTTATTCATGGCACATCACTGATAACACTTCATGTCCTCTTCCATAACCTAAGCATTGCCATTGGGAAACTGAAATTTTCTGAGTCCCACTTATGAAGCAAGAAAGGAGCATAGATTGGGCAAAGATGTTACATACACACAAATATGTTCCTCCTCCCACTCAACTTATCCTTTGGCCCACTGCAGTCATTATTAAAGGATCAGGCACTCACTCCTGCAGAGCCAGGACAAAGCCACAGGCCCCTATCCAACTTTCTGTCCCAGACAGCCAGGATGGTGAAACCTCTCGTAGAAGCTGGTCTGCATTATCACTGAGGTCCCTTCCTGTTTCAAAATTCTAAGATTATAATTAGGACTTGAAAATGTAGTTTCAGTTGATCTTTTTGGGAAATTAAAGCACAAAGATTTACTACGATTGCAGGAAAACTTGATCAACACTCAGCAGACACAAAACCATCAGGTCTGCCTTCAAGACCATCTTGGCATTGAAAGTTTGCCCCTATCGTATGTACGCGCTCCTCCGGATTGATTCATGAACGAGGAACATTTAACTTCTTGAATAATTTTACTGATAGAGGCTTCCTATCTTCTTACATAGCACAATATACATTTGGATAAGTCTTTCTATTAGAGAACTCTTTTATTAGAATCAATTGACCTCTATTGCTCCTTAATCAACCTTCCAGGTTAATATAAATTATGGTTGGATTCACTGAGTTACACATAGTTGTAGCCAGATCTTTGTTCTCTCTGATTTCTCATCATCAAATTAACCACTCACTGGCCTTTAAATGTTATTCTAATGGTACAAGTATTTTTTTTTTAATTCTTCACTATTTTAGTTGTCCGATTTTGAATACCATTTAATGTGTTGATTATGTCCTCTAAAGCTCATAGTCCCTCTTATCTATACTTGGTAAACATCTTCTTTCTTGTTTTTGTCTCATCATAACATGGACTGATTTGGGGAAGAACTGCTGTGTTGTCCATTTGGTTTCTTTTTGTTTGTTTGTTTGTTTGTTTAAGATGAAGTCTCACTCTGTTGCCCAGGTTGGAGTGCAGCGGCATGATCTCGGCAACCTCTAACTCCTGGGTTCAAGTGATTCTCCTGCCTCAGCCTCCCAAGTGGCTGGGATAACAGGTGCACACCATCATGCCTAGCTAATTCTCTGTATTTTTAGTAGAGATGGGGTTTCACCATGTTGGCCAGGCTGGTCTCGAACTCCTGACCTCAAGTGATCCACCCTCCTCAGCCTCCCAAAATGCTGGGATTACAGACATGAGCCACCACACGCGGCCCACTTGGTTTCTTTTTTTTTTTTTTTTTGAGATGGAGTCTCGCTCTTTCACCCAGGCTGGAGTGCAGTGGCGCGACCTCGCCTCACTGCAAGCTCCGCCTCCGGGGTTCACACCATTCTCCTGCCTCAGCCTCCCGAGTAGCTGGGACTACAGGCATCTGCCACCGCGCCCGGCTAATTTTTTGTATTTTTAGTAGAGACAGGGTTTCACCGTGTTAGCCCGGATGGTCTTGATCTCCTCACTTGGTTTCTTAAAAGAACAATTCAAACAATTCAATGTTCCTAGTCTCCAGGACCATTTTCAAAATGTTTGTTGAGAACTGAAGAAAGCCATCTATAGGAAACATGGGACTCATCTAGCAGAAGGGTCTACTATGATGAGTGCCGGCATTGAACAATGTGGAAGCACCTAGCCCTTCACTAACACAAGGCTTTTCTAGGTTCAGTGCTCACTTGTTGTGAACCATTGTGCTGGTTTATGATGGGGCTCCAGAACCGTTTATACTTAGTTCCTTTCTTCTCTTGGGAACTACCCCTAGACATACGGTTGTTCATAAATGGAATTAACAATATCGTGTAGAAATAATTAATACAGATATTACTACTAGGTCTCTATTACTACTTCTACTACCGGTACCATTTATAATTAAGGAAACTTTGACCAATGCCAGCTTTATATTAAGGGCTTTGTATTGATGTTTTTATTTAGTACATCAACTTTTTTAGATAAGTATTATTTACTTTTACCATAACACAAAAAAAATAGATAAAACTAAGATTCAGGTTTAAAACAAGTTTGTAATTTCACCCATAGTCATTTGGCAGGGGAAATGTTTTGGGCATTTTTTTTTTCTTTGCTGAGAAGGGGATATTGTTGAAAGTAAGGTTTTAAAATACTGGCAATTAACTCAAGGATGTAATGAAGTTTTATCTGACTTCAAAAGCTGAGCTCCACAGAGCCTGTAGCCATTATAGTTACTTCCTTCTATAATGCCAGATTACTTAAAAGTACAAAAAAAAAAAAAAACAGAGAAAAGATAAATGGCTTTAGGGCTAAGTGATGGAGTTATTGGGAGGTTCATGGTGCTTAACTAGCCGGTGGGTCCAGTGCAATTTAGACATTACTGAAATTTTAAAAACACATATGACAAAGGTGCCTGAGGTTTTTCAAGGGAGCTAAGCTGTTTCATTTACTCTTTGTTCCTTTTGATGATGATCTTATCCTCATCTTCTCATCTCATTGAAAGACATCATTTCCCCAATCTGTGTTGCCACATAAAGCTCTGTGCACATGTTGTTTAGAAATCTTCAAAGTTTATGGATAATCACAGTCCCATACATTCATATATGCCTTCTGTATAATTATACTGACTTTGCGAGAATTCAGACTTAATCCAGGAATAGAAGAAAATCCTATGTGCAAAGATACATTTGCCAGGCATTCATATTGCAATTTTAATGATTCTGGAAAAAAGTTTTACTGCTTAAAATATTTTCAACATGATTGAACCTAGGATTTTTCAAATGAAACAAGCAATTTTTTTGCACGTGTGTGTGTGTGTGTGTGTTTGTGTCTCATATATCATTTGTGTGGTATTTGCAGTACTTTCTAAAATATTGTCTTTCCAAATAAATTGCAAGCAGATACATCTAATGTGGTAATCATTTTCACAATAAGCAAATTCTGCCACTACAACAGGAAATTCAGTTTTCCAATGACAAAGACCTGCAGACCATTAAGATATGAGTGACAACTTCTGAAGAAGCTACTCCAAGGTTGGATAACTTGACTGGATTCCCCAGGCCAAAGGGGCATTTCCAGTGATTTTCAGTAGAGCGATCCAAATCATGATGAAGGAATCGGCATCATTAACTTATGTTGATGATGATATCAGGGTAGTCTTGGTGCTATTGATGAAGGAAATGAAAGAGAAGGCTGGAAGAGGCACCACTACCACATCTGACCAGTATACAAGAATCTCATCTGTATTACTGCCAAGTTCCCATATGAGTTTCTCATTCAGAGAAGAGCTAATATATTAAATTTTTACACTGGTTTCCCATTGACTTCATCAATAAGAGAAAGCCAATCTTTAATGATGATTTCATTGCATGACCTAGTCCTGTTTTTTCACCAATGATTGTCACTTATTGGAGGCTCTGTATGATAAGACTAAGCTCAACATTCTGTTTGACTGACAAGTTATACAGAAGAAGAGTTTGATCCCTGACACTCAAAGGAAAAAGAGCATGGAAAGACTGCGGTTTGTAATCACCAAACTCATGCTCAAGGCTCAGCTCTTTCACCACTCATTGGCCTGGCCACTCTGGAGCTCAGTTTACTCACTTGTGAGATCTGGAAATTATACCCATCCTTCAGGCTGGTTGTGATGATTAAGCGAAACCACCACTGTAATGTGTTCTGTTCTATGCCTGGCACATCATGGTTCGCTCTAAATGTCACCCTCCTCCTTTTCTCTAAAGGGTTTACTTTCCATGAATTTAAAGAAGAAAATAGATGCAGAAAATGGAAAACAAAATACTGAAACATCTTAATTTTAATTATTAAAGCTATAAAATAATTTATATATAGATAGAAAACAAGAAAATCAAAACACGAAGATTATACAATGATTTTCGGAAAGACTGAAGTTCTTTGTAAAAGCATTGAAATTATACCTTATATTTGAAAACCCAATAAGAAATCAGATTATTGCTTTAAAGTACAAGTTCATAATATTCTTCATAAGAATTGAATAAGTGTGTGTGTGTGTGTGTGACATAGTGTGTGTGTGTCCATTCACGCATACGGTTCAGGTCAGAGATTCAAGACGGCAGTCAACTTCTGAGCCAAGTGTCAGGCCATACTTAAATGGAACTACTGTCCAATACTGTGTTGAACCAAACAGATTTCATGATGGTTGCTCTAGTACAAACCTCTAGTTTATTCCTTTTTTCTTCTTTTTTTTTAAATTAATTTTAAGGACTGCTTCTTTGGTGTATGGTTGATGTCCTCTTGACAAACAGAATGTGGGGAATATTGCCCTGATATTCTGCTCTGATGTTATTTTGAGAACACAAATAGACACCACCCTCAACTTAGTGCCTAATAACTCTCCAGTAGCAATAAGTATTTTCCAAAGAGTGATTGTGTATGTACGTATGTGTATACCTATATACAAGCCACACTAATAAAAAAACCCAATATGCATATAAAATAATAATACACATATATCTATGTCATAGGTTCAAACATAGATCTCCATATATTATTATTATTTTTTATTAGTGCCACTTGACATGTAAGGAAGCTGGAAATCTCAGAACATCAGTGCATTGGCAAAGATCACACAACCAAACTATCTCATGATATTTTCATACACTGTTCTGCTTTGGATCTCTTTGAAAGATGATAACCTGCTGGCTGCCATTCAGTTTCAGCTCAGTTTATTCTATGACAGTTGCCTGTAACAGGCATGGTTTAATAAATCATAGATTTATTCACATGTAATTGTAATAGCTTAAAAAATAATGCAACGTTTCCAATTTGATTAGCACCAATGAGATTACAGCCTGTGAATAAAGTAAATATACTTACATTTCCTTATGTATCAATTGTCTATCTCAACTTTAAGAAGCAGACATAACCAAAGTCCCTGTACATATAGGTAGAACTGTACTAAATTCCTAACCCATTTGGAACCAAACCTGGCTATACAGCATTATTTTCATGCAAATGTCAATCACAAGGTAATGTAACACCACCCCTTGTGTTGAGTTCCTACTGTGTGAGACATGTATTACAAACTTACATCAATCACCTTTAACTCACAATAAATAACTGTAAGGGAGGAAATGCAGTCTCTCTGTAAATTCCAGATGAAAATATTTAGGGGCCCACAGAGACTAACATTCTTACCAAAAGGATGAGAAGTTAGTGGAGAAATGAGATTTAAATGCAGATACCTTGACTTCAAATCAAATGTATTCCATTTCCTTTACTGTATTCTTTTACATGTTTTAGTAAGCCAAATAAGGCCCATATTGATTGTCATAGTCCTATAGTTTCAAATCTGTATTCTCTCTTTTTTTTTTGGTTGTTTTTTAACCTGGTCGTCATCTGAGTTGCTTGAGAATATTAGCATTTTTCTCTATTTTACTGTCCTTTAGTAACAGACACAACTAATAATACACAAATAATCTTGCAATGCTAGGGGGAATTACTCTTTATAAGAAGCACATAATCTCCTCTAAAAACTGAATATTAATAAATGAAAATAACCATGACTCGCCGGGCGCGGTGGCTCACGCTTGTAATCCCAGCACTTTGGGAGGCCGAGGCGGGCGGATCACGAGGTCAGGAGATCGAGACCATGGTGAAACCCCGTCTCTACTACAAATACAAAAAAATTAGCCGGGCGTGATGGCGGGCGCCTGTAGTCCCAGCTACTCAGAGAGGCTGAGGCAGGAGAATGGCGTGAACCCGGAAGACGGAGCTTGCAGTGAGCCGAGATTGCGCCACTGCACTCCAGCCTGGGCGACAGAGCGAGACTCCGTCTCAAAAAAAAAAAATAAAATAAAATAACCATGACACAATTTAGGTCAGATTTGTTTATATCCTATTTATATGCTTCCTACAAAAAGAACATGACTATAGTCTATTTTTCATTCCTAAAAGAAATCTTCAATCTTGCAAATGTTCAAATGTTAAGATCTATTAAAAAATTTTTATGTCTGACAAAATCTTATAGTTGAATGTAAGTCGCATTTGGTGTGATTTAATTATCATTCAGGTGATCAGGAAATTCTACGGAGATGAGATGAATATATAAAATGAAAATGAGAGACAGCTTTTAATATTGATTCCAAGTTAAATCTTAGTAAAGGATAATTTTGCTTTTTTGATACTAGAAGCAACAGTTTAGTTGAATCTCTATCCAAATAGAAATTTAATAGTGCTTATTTCATGCTCATATGGTCAGATTTTTGGTCTAATTTGTTTGTAATGAGTTAGAGTAACTGATATGCTAATCAATGTTAGTTAATTAAAAGTGGAGTTTCCATTTAGTTACAAAACACATTAGGGTGCTGAGCATATTGCATGCTAGATGACCTGATTCACATATTTGAACCTCTAAAATGAGAAGGAGTGGTAGAAAATCTTTTTGATGTGTTGCCAGAAGTGCCACTCAGATCCTTCTGGAAACAGATTTAGCCTGAGGATGAGAAGACTTTAATTCTAATCCTTGCTCCATTGCCTTTTTACTCTGAAGCTTGAGTATCATCTCTTAAATTCTCAAAAACTCATATTTCCAAGACCAAAAAATGAAATAGGATTAGATAATGTCTATGCACACTGTCTTGTGATTCCTTGTTCAAAATTCAAAAGTAAATGAGGGTGTTGACTCTCTGCTCAGCCATTTTCTAGCTCTGTAATTTTAGGCAAAATCCTTAATCTTTTTGATCTTTGTAATTGAGATGAAATGAGGAAAAGCATGGTACTCACACTGCATTCATGCTCAAATAAAGTTTATTGTGGTGATAAAAAAAGATAGAGTGTATGGACTTTACAAATACTATAAAATTATATCAAACTCCTAAAAATATAAGTAGATTTAAAAAAAGAAAAAATCTATAAGTATAGACACTGAAACATACTTTAGTGAAGCTTTTAGCAAATCCTTATTTATAGAGTTCCATTAGTAGGTGTTAATTAAACATGTATTTCATGTTTGACTAAGTTTTGGTAAAAGATCAGTTAAAACTATCAACAGAAATTAGTGACTCTTAAAGCTTTCAGAATATTAGCATGTACAGTGAATCTTCAAGACTATCCCCAGATATTTATTTTTGCTTCTTTGTTTTTTAACCTTATTGCAGGTAGGGAATGGAGGTTTCGAAATTGTACAGAACTAGTGTTCTATGGAATAAGCTTTAGGAAGCAATGAAGTGAAGAAAATAATTGAAGATTTGTATTGTAGACACCTGGGTGGAATCTCACTGCTACCACTTAACTATGTCACTTAAATTAACCTTGTGTGACTGGGAGTGGTGAAGATAATTCCTATTTTGAAGATTATCCACCTTGCTTTGAAAGTGAGGAACAATATATGTAAAGCTATCAGCTTGGGATAAAGACTCAATAAATTGATGATGATGATAGGATTGATTCCAGGCACCCTAGCAAAGCATCGCCTTCCTCCTGTGGAACCACAAAACCGAGGAAACTGTGCATCTTCTCCTGTTCACTATTTGAAATCCATTTGTTGTAAAACATCAAAGAGTGATTCCCATATGTGGAACATTGTGGAAGTAATTTGTTGTTGACTGCTTCCTCCTTGAAACAGAATTACAAGAAAACAGGATGGAAAGCTAAGGGGAGCTTGATGCCCCAGAAGAAGGAATCTGAAATAAGATTGAGGGGGTGGGCAGGATACACTTCCTGAGGTTAATGCTATTAGAAGTTAACTAATTCTTTCTGGAGGATGGATATCATTTGCAGTAAAGCATCTGCCAACTGTTATAAAATATCAGGATATCTGGACCTGTCATTGAAACAAACCAATAAGAACAGGCCATTTCCTGCAGGGGGCATGATTAAAACCAGAGCCATTTTCGCAGATAATCCATTTATAAATCACGGTAATAAAATGGCCATCATGACAGCAGCTCAGTGACATTCTTTTCACAAGCTCTGCCGTATCCAGGCAACCAACACATCTTAACTCAAATAAAAAGAAAGGCAGCCTGGGGTTCCAGGAGTCAAGGAGAAGATCCCACTGCCTGGTTCTCTTTTCCCATGAGGGAAGGTGATGGGTTAATGGTTATAGGAACTTTATATGACCCTAATTACTGCAGTTTGCTTTATGTGCATGTCTGAATCAATAGACATCAGGAATTTAGATGTTTCTCAACTCTTTTCTCATTCTAGGAACTGATAAGTGGGGAATTCTGAGGTCCATCTTTGATCCATATCTTATTTTGAGAGGTTCAACTGATCAGCAGGAACTGGAGAGAATAATAATACATGGCAGAAATCCAGATATTCTCTGTTCAGCTCTTTACATGTGTAATTGAAAATCAACATTGTTTCTCATATTATTGAAAAAAAAGTTTTAATATGCACCATTGTAGCAACTATCATAAGTCATAATCTTAGAAAAGTGTGTCTCTTGTAGCCCAGATGAGAGACAAGAGTTCTCTTTGCACTCCTTTGGGACTTTTCCATACAATTTATACATGCAAACTTTTGATGACTGAAACTGCCTTGACTCAAAAGGGACTTAAATACTTAAAAATACATTTTATCAAAGACTATTCCCCTTTTTATGTAAAGCACTATAGCAAAGATAAATTTGTATAACTAACAATTAATTAAATGACCTACTTTCATAGCAAAACCAAATATTATGGAATAAATTGTTAAACAGGAATTTGCAAATATTTATGTCTATGTATGTGTACATATGCATGTATGTTAAATTATATTCACGTAAACCATCTATCAATGGGACTAATAATCCTTACCCAGCAAAATGAGATGATGGCAAAAGTACAAAGGGCAGACTACTATGTTCATGGAAACTTTTTGCTGGGATGTTAATGTTAGGAAAGCAGGAGCCTAGGAAAGCCAGAGTGCCACCATTTTAAAATCAACTCCATCTTAAAACTGGCAAGGCACAGTCTTTGCTAGTCATGACCCATAGTCCTAAGATGTTTTTACCTAAGGAGTCAGCTTGGTAATACCTGTAAGGACAAACTCCTATAAAAACAGAAAGCCTAGAGGTCTCAATAACCATAACAATATGTGCTTTCAAGATAATTATAGTTATACTTTAATGTACTTACACACTAACACATCACAGATAGTTTTATTTAAATCAATAGAATAATACATTTTGTCATGCTGTCAGCCCACCCACATGTAGGCACAGCTTAGTTTATTCTTTACATAGGTAAGACTCCAGTATAAGAAAAACTTCAAGCAAAGATAGTGAATTCCTCCACTTGCTTTCTGAGGACACTCTACTCAGTAATGGAATAGCTTTCAAGAAACTATCTCTTCTCACTGTGAAGCATTCATCTTCTTGCGTTCTGAGTATGCCCTACTCTGTAATAGGGTAGCTTTCTATGAACCCTCTCTTCTCCCTTTGACTCACCTTGAAATTCTGTCTGCAAGAACACACTCCTGGGGGCTGCATCAAGACCCCTTTTCTGATTACATTAATATTAGCATTATTGTTATGGCAGATGCTGTCAGGGCTCTGCCTATGTTCCTATGATTCCTTTTACACTGTTTTCATGGTCAGTTCCATGTATAACTTTACTGTCAACAGCTAGCATGTGTGCTTCTTAGCAGGCAGTCTTCCATCAGGCTATCAGTAGCTAACTTGCCTTAATACATGGAGACCTTCAAATTTCTGGGGCAGCCCTCAAACAATAAGTGATGGATATAGCCAGTTATCTTGCCATCTGTTTGGAATAATTCCAATACTTTCAGGGAGCTAGTTTACCTGCAAACCTGTGTAGAATCCATGCTGTCTCCAGAGATCATGTGTGGGGCTGAGCCAACATTTACCTCCCTGGCACATTGTTTGATATCACACTCTTGTGGGGCCTTCTTTTCTTCCCCCATTCCCTATCTCTTATCATTTTAAAAAAATTGATTCTTGATTTATTTGTATTCACATGGATCCTTTTCCTGATACCCACTTCTAAGGAACCCAACTTAATATACCTGGAAAAAAGGTGAATGTGGTTAGGACCTGAATGGGGATTGAACTTAAGAGAGGTTGGGATAAAGGACTGGTCATGCATCGGACTTAGGAATCATTAAATAGCTACAAATGTAGTCCAGGTGAAAGTATCCCACAAGAGATATCTAGATGGACAAAGATCATAAAATAGATAGAAATAGCCATCTTGATTAAAGTGTCGGTAAATAATTCAAAATTCACAGTGGTCAAAATATTTAGAATTGATTGAGGCTAAGTTTGTGTTAGATTCTGTATTATGCTATGGTAAGAGCTTTTATACATTTTCCCTCTCATTCAGCATATACAGCATTGCAGTAGGAACAATTTTTTTTTTTCCATTTTACAGATGTGGAAACGATAGCTTAACAATGTTTAGCAACTTAACAACGTTCGCATAGTTGTGGACTTGAGATTTGTGCCTGTATCTGTCAGGCTCCAAACGTTATATGCTTAACTACTGTACTGTAAGATGTGCTTACCAGCTGAAAGTAGTTCCTGAAGAAGAATCAAAACAGGTAAGTTTAGAGACATGGCTGATACGATCAAGTTGATTTGATAACTGCTTGCAGCAAACTCTGCATTTTAATGCACATCTCTGTGTCTCTTGCATGTGTCTTTGAGTGCACGGAGACAGAGTAAGCAAGGCTAATATCTGTTGTTGTAGAAGTATTTTGTGCTTTGCTCTCAGTAAGTGTCCCCGCCGCCCACCCCTACTGCCCTACCTTCTAAGCCTCAGCAATGCTAAGTGCCATATTCAAGGTCACAGAGCTAGTAAAAGCAAGTTTGTTTTCTGACTCTTAGCCCGAGTAGATTTCTTTCCAACAATATCAGGCTAATTTATTGTCTCCTACCCAAATTCTGGGCAAAGTCAGAACTGGTTTAGAATTAGACGGCTATCTAAACATAAGTTTCCGGTGGAGTTGCCAAAACCAACCCTCTATAAACCTCAACTTTCTAAAGGAATGTTGAGAGTCAGCTTTCCTCATCATCTGCCTACCAGCCCTCTGCCCTTTGGACTCAGCTTTATTTAGAAATGCTGATTTAGAGTGCTTTGAGTAAATATTAACTGAAACATTATTAATAAGTACTTCTCAGGCTCAAGTGTAATAGGCCCCATAGAAGACTCAAAATTGTTTATTAAACAAATTTAAATGTGTCATGAATGAAGTAATTGCTTTCCCTGGGTGCTTTGCCAGGTTGGTGGCTTCATCCATACACTGAAGACTGAGAATCTGAAGGAAAGAGGCTATAGAGCTGTAGGCTTTGTTATCTCTCAGTGCATCCACAGACAGGGAGGTAATAGCGTCAGTAATTTATAGAAGGAAGTAAGGTCAGGAATATACTTCTCGAGCTCTGTTCACACCCAGAGGATGAAAAGTAACTTGTGCACAGTCGGTCATCCTAGGCAACGGTATTTCTCCATGTGTGAGATATTATTGTGACAAGTCCCATTACCCTTCTGCCATTTTAATTTCCTGACATGCAGGATCATTTAAACTCCATTTCCATATGAATTTGCCCAAAGGTTAACCCTTGATTACAGCTGATTTTCTTCCACTAGTGGGTTGACCATTTGCCTATTTGCTTTCAGGTCTGCTTTTTTTTTTTTTTTTTTTTTCAGACTGGTGAATCTTCAGTTTTACTGTGCCCACAAGTTCTGATTCAGTAAATCTGAGAGGGCGTCTGAGACTGCATGCATAGCAGTGCTCCCAGGTGTCACCGGTGCTACTGGTCTGTGCACCATGCTTAACCATGCTGAGTAGCCAGGATCCAAACCAGTTCTCAAAGCGTGGCCCCACAACCAAAAACATTGGTATTACCTGGTGGGATCATCTGCATTTCAGATGATCATTCTAGTTCATTCCAGACCCACTGCCTCAGATGATCTGTGTTTGGTGCGTGTGTGTGTGTGTGTGTGTGTGTGTGTGTGTGAGTTGTGTTTGAGACAGAGTCTCACTATGTTTCCCAGGCTGATCTTGAACTCCTGGGCTCAAGTGATTCTCCCTTCTCGGCCTCCAAAGTAGCTGGGATTACAGGCACTTGTCAGCATGCCCAGCTTATAGATCTGCTATTTTGTTTCCGCTTGCTCTGCTTTGATCTTTGCAATGTATACTAATTTTTTTCCTTATTGGTAAAACTGATTTCAGCTATTTGTCTTTTTATCAGAATAGGAATGTGTAGTTATTCTTAATATTGGTGCCCCCTTTAAATGAGCATAGCAGAATGTCTATTCTCATAAAATGCATTATAATCTTATTTTGAGGATATTTAAGCTTCATTTCTATACACCTTTACAATGAGCTTCTATCCTTCATGCACAAAAGTATGACTTCTTGAGGGGTCTCCAACACGTATCAGCAAGACCTCACTTATCCAAAAAGAATCCTCAAGGATGAAGAGTTGAACCCTGAGCAGCCAAGAGAGATGTCCAAGGGCTGCTCTAAGAGCCCAGGGACTCACCCATGAAGGCCCCCTTAGGCCTGAACTCAGATTCTGCTCTTCCTTTCTGTGAATGTAGATACCTGATTTCACAGCAGATAAAGAAAGAACAAATGGGAATACCAGCATCCACTGACACACAGTAATAATACCGATGGTTGATGGTAATTCAGCATCAAAATACGGACAAAGAGAATGTTAGTAGTATATATGTTTATGTCTCTGTATGCCAGGAATCATCTTAGGCATTAAATATACATTATTTCAAGATGGAAATACTGATAAAACTGTTAGTTAGATAGTATGCTCATGATTTTACAGTTAAGGAAAAACAGGCCCTTAACCCAAATTCCTTCAATGGTGTCATATGTCTGTGACAAGAGTAAATGCAGAGGTGTGAAAACTTAGCCATCCTCACTCAAAATCCCTTGGCCTAGCCATGGTCCAGGCTGTGAAGTTGTTGTTTATAGTCACAAACCTCAATTTTTTTTAAGAAACCATTTTTTTCTAAATATGCCCATTTTAAGAAAGTGATTAAGCATCTAATATATTGTAGAAAAAAAATCCACTTACCACGAAGAAAAAAAAATCCTTTGGCAAATGACTGTTAAAAGCTTTATAAATCCAGGAAAGAAAAAAGAAAAAAGCTGATGTGAAACAGCTTAGATGCAGGCAGATCTACTGAACCTGACTGCACTTCATGTGGTTACACAATATCTGTTTGTTCTTGGTGACCATTTATAAACCAAGTGGATAAACCCTGGCTTTTCTCTCCCTCTCTCTCCAGAAATATCCACATTGTCTAGGACGGCCAGACTTAGAGCAGCTTCAGACATATAAATACCAATCGCTTCCTCTGCTGGTGAATGGAATTTAATCAGACTAGCAAGCTAAACCAAAGTCACACAAAGGGTAACATTTGATGCGCTTAACAAGAAACCTTTATGCAACTGTTCCCATCAGTCAGACTTAGAATAATACGGTGCTATTTTTACTTCATCTTGGCTTTCCGCAGAAAACTTTAAAAGGCTTATGATGAGTGCCCATTGTCAATAGATGGTCTCCCACCCCGTGTCAGGACTCATTGCTGTGTCCATGAGACCTAAGAAAACATCGATACTGCTGTTCAAAACAACTCTATATTTATTTCCTTTTCTGATGAAGTAACAGCTGAGAGCACTACAGCTTACTGACCTGCTTTTCTTCTTCTCTTTATCCTCTGCTATCAAATGAGAGCCTCCAGCCTCATCAGAAAGTGTGATGTTTATTTATTAATTCAATATTTGTTGCTCATTTATTCCACATCCATTGTAGTGTTTGGCTGTGGGGATAATAGGAACAAGACACAGACACACCTTTAAGAATCTTGCAAAAGAGAGGGAGAGAGTAAGTTTACACAAAATTCTAACAATTATCTGACTCCTCCTGATTCCTCAGTGACCAGTCATTGAGCCTCTTAATGTCCTTAGAGTATCACTTAAATCTACTTATTTACTCTTATACCTTCTGGTCTGGGATAAGATCAATCCACACCTGGCCTGTGGCCATCATTCTTAACATTTTTTTTTTTGGTTTCTTGGTTTTATTAAAATTTTAATTGAATTATAAAATACACAATGAAAGGGCAAAAATTACAATTGCACAATTCAATGAATCATCATAATGTAAATTCCCATGTATCCCACTTCTCCCTGGATCAAGAAATGGAACATCACCAGTATCCCAAAGCCACCTCCCCAAGGTATTCCCATTCTCCTCCTCAAAGACAACCAGTTTCTGAATTCAAACACTAAAGGCCTACATTGAAAATTTATGTAAATGAAATCACGCAGTATGTATTCTTGTACATTTGGCTCCTTTGTTCAATGTCTTGTTTGTCCTAGTCCTCAATGTTGTGTGTAGCAGTAATTTGTTTATTCTTATTGCTACAAAGTATTCCATTATATGAATATGACATAATTCATTATTTAATCTACTTTGGATGAAAATTTGGTTTGGTTTCAGGTTGGAGATACTACAAGCAACTGTTGCTATCAATTTCAAATGTTTCAAATATCAAATGCTGCACATCTGTTTTGGTGCAAATATTCATGCATTTATGTTGGGTAATGTACCTAGGAATGGGATTAATGAGTCACCTGGTTGCCTGCATGTGCAGCTTTAATAGTACAGACAGTCAGCGTCGAGTCTTTATATGCCTATTAGCAGCTCAGGAGAGATTTTAACAGTCATCCATGCTCCACAGACGATCCTTTTTACTCATTTTACAAAATGCAAATAAGATCATGTGATGCCCCTGTTTAATACCTTTTAATAGCTGCTCATTGACCTTTGGAAAATACTCAAAATCACAGATTCCTACAGGATCTGGTCTCACATACTTTTCCAGACGAATTATGCACATCTCTGCCCCTGATGTTCTTCACTCCGACTATACTGAACTCCTCTCAGTTTCACATGTATACTGCATTTTCACCCACTGAAACTTAACTCCTCTGAAAGGTTTGCCCAGACCCCCCTATTATATATTGCTGCTGGAGTGCAGTGGTGCTATCTCAGCTCACTGCAACCTCTGCATCCCGGGTTCAAGCGATTCTCCTGTCTCAGCCTCCCAAGTAGCTGTAAGTACCAGTGTGTACCACCACTCCTGGCTAATTTTTGTATTTTTAGTAGAGATGGTGTTTCACCATGTTGGCCAGGCTAGTCTCAAACTCCTGACCTCAGGTGATCTGCCTGCCTTAGCCTCCCAAAGTGCTGGGATTACGGCCATAAGCCACCACGCCTGGCCATAAATTTCATTCATTACACAGGTCAGTGCTAGAAACAGCATCATTTTCTCATGTGTTTGTCTTCCCCACTAGAACGTAAGTTCCAAAAGAACGTGTGCACTCTGCCTTCCTCACTAGAATTTCAGTTCCAAACAAGTTAAAATTTTCTAACTTGTTCTCTTCTGAGTTTCCACTGTCTCCAACAGTACTCAGCATCAATTGGACACTCAATCAATGTCTGTTGAATAGATAAATAAATGCATCAAGGAGAGTTAGCATATTTTTTTCTCTCCTCAAATTGATTGTCTCCTCTTTCAATAACTGGATAACTTGTATTCATCCTTGAGGTCTCAGCTTAAACATCATTTCCACAGGGACATCTTTTTTTTTTTCTTTTTGACTGGCCAAGCTAAGTTTTACACTCTTGTGTATGATATATAACTTTTCTTAAGCTTTACCTTCCAGGCATTTACTCTTAAAAGATCAGTTGATGATCTTTGTGTATTAACAAGTTGATGATTTGTATTTTTTTTTTGTTTATGGTTCATATTGTCCCTTAACCTATATGTTCTAGGAGTATCTGGATGTCTGTTTTGTTCACTACTGTTTCCCTTGTGCCTAGCACAGTACTGCAGGTACATTGCGGACTTCTTAATACACAAAGGCAAAAACTAAAATGTCAAATAGCAGATCAAGAAAATATTGTTCAAGAGTTTTCACAAGGCAAAGAATCTTGTGTTGTGCATAACTAAAGAAGACATATTCACGGTCAAGTAGGTGAGAATTGGGGACATATTCACAAAGGCTATAGTAAATATTCTAAGTTTTACATATCATAAGAGAATTTGATAGCCACACAGATACAACAGGACAGGAAACAGCCCTTGTAAAGCAGCAATAGAGAAATGTCTATTTAGATCTTTTGCCCATTTTTAATCAGATTATTTTTTCCTACTGCATTGTTTGAGCTTCTTATATATTCTGGTTGTTAATCCTTTGTCAGATGGATAGTTTGCAAATATTTTCTCCCATTTTGTGGGTTGTTTCTTCACTTCATTGATTGTTTCCTCTGTTACGCTGAAGCTTTTTAACTTGATGTGGTTGCATTTGTCCATTTTTACTATGGTTGCCTGTGCTTTTGAAGGCTTACTCAAGAAGTCTTTGCCCAGACCAATAGCCTGAAGTGTTTCTCCAATGTTTTCTTCTAGAAGTTTTATAGTTTCAGATCTTAGATTTACGTCACGTCTTTAATGCATTTCAATTTGATTTCTTATGTGGTGAGAGATAGGAATCTAGTTTCATTTTTCTGCATATGGATATCCAGTTTTCTTAGCACAATTTTTTGAAGATACTGTCCTTTCCTCAGTGTATGTTCTTAGCACCTTTGTTGAAAATGAATTCACTGCAAATACCTGAATTTATTTCAGGATTTTCTATTTTCTTCCACTGGTCTGTATGCATAGTTTTTATGCCAGTATTGTGTTGCTTTGTTTAATATAGCTTTGTATTAGAATTTGAAATCAGGTAATGTGATATCTTCAGCTTTGACCTTTTTGCTCAGAATTGCTTGAGCTGTTCTGGGTCTTTTGTGATTCCATGTGCATTTTATAATTTTTTTTTATTTCTGTAAAAATTATATTTGTTATTTTGATAGGTATTGCATTGATTCTGTAGATTTCTTTGGGTAATATTGACATTTTAACAATACTAATTCTTCCTATCCATAAACATGGGATATCTTTCAATTTCTTGTCCCTCCTTCAATTTCTTTTATTAATGTTTACAGTTTTAAATGTAGAGATTTTTCACATCTTTGGTTAAATTTAATTCTAAGAATTTTATTTTATTTGTAGCCATTGTAGATGGAATTGCCTTCGTCGTTTCTTTTTCAGACTGTTTGCTATTGACATACAGAAATGCTACTAATTTTTGTATTAGAATTTTATATCCACAATTTTACTGAATTTGTTTATCAGTTCTAATAGTTTCTAGGTAGACTCTTTAGGTTTTTCTAAATATAAAATCATATTATCTGCCACCAAAGATAATTTCACTTTCCTTTCCAATTTGGATGTCCTTTATTTCTTTTATTGCTTCGTGTGTGTGTGTGTGTGTGTGTGTGTGTGTGTGTGTAATTGCTCTGGCTAGAACTTCCAGTGCTTCTATTTTTCTTACAATAAAAAATCATTTTCTTTAAAGACCTCCTTTTGTCATTATCCCATCCAGCAGCACTAACAGTATTAAATAATTTTCAAAAATCAATATTGAAATGTATGTACCCCCAAAACACCAATTCATAAAAAATAAGACATGTTTCAAAATGGATAATTGGGATGGTGAAAAATGACTTTGGAAATTTTTTTTTAAAAGATGAAAGGGTATTGGGAAAAGGTACATATACATAAACACACACACAGAGAGGCACACACACAGGTTTTTCACACCTCAAGCCACTTTTATGGGAGGATAAATAATATTAACTGATATTTACTGAGGGTTTACATACCATGTATTCTTCTAAGACTATCTCTATTTACCTATCTGGCTACTGGTGGGGACATAAATTTCACCTAAGCAGACTTATTAATCCAGTTAATTAATTGAGATAAATTTGACTCAATTAAGCACCATTTGGCCTGGAATAATTTTTTTCTTTTCTTGCTGATCATCAACATCATCATTACTACACTGCCACTAACTTTTATTGAACATTTATTATATGTTAAAGTATTCTGCTGGCACTCAGGGAGAGAAATCAAGTCTAGGGGGCGCCATAACATGACTCTAGTAGATAATCAGGGCAACGGCGATGACGATGATGATATGGGGCTTCAAGACAGAACTACAAAAGTAGAGGAGAGGACATCCCTACCAGACAGAGAAGTGATTATGGCTGAAAAATAGACAAGCTCTTCTTCAAGAAATCACTTAAACATCGGCATTACATCTCAAGCAAGTGGAGACAATCAGACTGTCTTTCTGGGAAATTCGGAATTATGACTGGGAGCCTGTAAATGAGTTTGGTTTTACTTGCATAATAGAAACAATTTAACCTAGAAAATATGTATTTTGGACATGAAGCAACCAAGACAAGCAGTTTGTACAAAGGAGAATATACCACAGATTTAGAGATAAGCATAGAAGAGAAGAATAAAGATTTAGGATTGCCTGGGCTCTTTGTGGCTTTTCTAATTCCAGTTCTGAAGAGGTCCTAGATATCTTCCAAAGACACCCCAACAGCTAACCAATAAGTGATATTCCACATCATTTCCCGTATATTATGACATCTTTATTAGGAAATTGTGTTTTAATATATCTGTGAAAGTCCTTTATGATTCTCATAGATAATGGTAGAAAAACTGTCAGAAATGTTTGTTAAATGAATGCACAAGAGAGACAATGAGAAAGAAGGAGAGAGAGAAGGAAAGAAGACGATAAAGAATTGAGAAGAGTGCTACTAATCAGGCTAAGATTATGGAATAAGAAAGATTTTATAGACTCAAAATTATCCTGGTAGTCAACAGTCCATTCCGATAAGCCAACGTCTAATAATCAAAGCTGACTCCCCAGATTCCACATAGGAGGTAGCAATTTAATCTTAATCCCTGTATATTCATAAAAGGGGTGAGAGTAAGTTTAAAGTATTGAATATCTTCCTCCCCCTGCCAGCATTGTCCCAAGGAGCAAGTGGTTCTGAGCCAGCAGGGAGAGCTGCAGTACAGCCCACAGCAAACAGCTGTGGAAGTTAGAGGAAAGCAAACCAAGGTAGATCTGTATTTCCAGCTGGGTTAAAGAGTTCTTTATTCCAACATTAGAACCAGAACTTTACCAATTTAATAGACTTTTTTTTCTCCGTCTCTCTTTCTCTTCCACTTTTCCGCCAACAAAGATCAAGAGTCAAAGAAACATCAAACAAGCTTACTGCAGACAACCCAAATAAATAAGCTCTTCTTTCGAGAACAGCATCTTTTGTTGTCTGTCAGAAAATAGCTCTCAAGATAGGGTGTACAAATTGGCCTTTGGAAGCTCTGTGCTCTCTCTGGAGCTCACCTTTATTTTTGAATGTTTAGTCTAGCATTTGTGACAAGCTGTGTCTTGCAAGAGGAATCTAGATCTACTTCTGCCCTGAAAATGGGAAACAGGAACTGTTGATATCATAACCTCTTTGCAAGACAGGCCTAAAAATGCATAATCCATTTTTATGCTTAGCACAAGCTGCAAATGACCGTTTTAAAGAATCTACATAAAGAGTTTCAGAATCCAATGGTATTCTATAGAATTAATGTCCAATGTGTGAAAATGATCTTACAATCCACCTCATAATATACTATTTCTACACAATTTAGCAAAGCTCCTCTCTACTCTTCCCTTCTTGTCTAACATACAAACACACACACACACATGCGCGCGCACGCGCGCGCGCATACACACACACACACACAGCAATTCAGGTCCACTGATAACCAAACTGACAGAAAATTATTTGTCTGTAGTTTGCATAAAATTGGTGTTCTGTATCAGTGTTCCTCATTTCATCTAAAGAAGCTGAAAGGATGCAAACCTATTAAATGTGCACATAACCAAAAACTCTAATGAGATACATTAGATTTTGAGTTACTCTAAAGATGATTGAAAACACTGACTCAGAAGCCAGACCACCTGTATTCAATTTGAGCAATGCTTTGGCTCTGCCACTAATAGGGTCTGAAATGTTGGACGGGATACTTCACTGTACTCCAGTTTTCGGATCTGTTTCATTTGTTAATATATACAACTACTTAGAATAGTTTCTGACACTGTTTTGTCTTTAAGCATTTTGAGTAATTTGATATTATAAATATTAGTTATTATTATTGGCTAAGATAAAAGAAAGAAACTACATCCACACCTTTCAATCTTTTCATGATTGTCTTTTGATAACTCAAAACACAACTTTCAGAAATTTTTTAAAAAAATTTAAAAGTTCTGTTCCTTGTAATAACTGTTTTTGGAGACACATACCATACAATGAAACCACTGTATGGTTTAAAGCGAGAAACGTTTAAAAGAAAAAAAAAATCTGCCTTTTCAAGTCACATGGATGCCTAGTGTGGTGGGCATTTTGGAAGGGAATGAGACAGATGCCTATTTCAATGCTTTGCCATGGTCCAAGCTAAGATGACAAGCCTGAATCAGTGTTTCTCAAAGTGAGGGATCCATACCACTGGTGAGGCATGGAATGAGTTACAGGGTGCAAAATAGGTTAAAATTATCACCATTCACATGATGAGGTTCTTTTTTCAGTGCTATTTCAGTCCTGATTACATGGAAGAGAAGGTCACAGTTTGATCATGCCTGTTAACACCTCTCTAAAATTTGCTAATCCCCTTCTCAGCAGTTAGAGGTGACCTCTACATAATGGCTTCCAGGTAGAATTAAACAACTCCTTTTGTTTTTTATTGTAATTACTTTAAGGTTATCTTCTCTTTCTGTCCTGAGGTAGTTTTTCATTCCTGGATTATTTCTTTCGAAATAAATCCAATTACGTTTGTGATTTTAGATAAATATGTTAGCTGAATAATTTAGATGTAATATGGGAACAGAATATAAAAGATATGGTAGTCAATATCCTAAACCAGCTGTGCACTGGAGAGCAGAGACTAGGAACGGGTTAGAAAAATGTTTAGATGGTAGAATAAGCAGATATGGGTAACTTGCTTTGAAAGGAAATAGCTACAAATGGTCAAGTGGGCCAGTGATTATAAGCCTCAACTAAACATTTAGGTGATGCAGAGTATCTGAAGAGTTATCTACCTGATTAACTCTGGCATTCCCTGAAGGTTGGAAGTCCATTAGAGAAATAACTAATGAAGCTCTCAACTCAATTCCTTATTCCATTTCTTGCCAAATGTGGTCTCTGAACAATTCAATGTTTTCTTGGCAGTTTTTTGGGGAGTTCCTCAAATCAATGCTCTTCTAAAGGGTTTAAATAGTCATTGTTAATGGTCCTCATTCAAAATGATGCTGTTTGTCAGATTATTATTATTTTTTAAATTATACTTTAAGTTCTGGGATACATGCACAAAATGTGCAGGTTTATTACATATGTAATATGTTTATTACATATGTAATATGTTTATTACATACATGTATACATGTGCCATGGTGGTTTGCTGCACCCATCAACCGGTCATCTACATTAGGTATTTCTCCAAATGCTATCCCTTCCCAACCCCTCATCCCTCAACAGTCCCCAGTGTGTGATGTTCCCTTCCCTGTGTCCATGTGTTCTCATTGTTCAACTTTCACTTATGAATGATAACATGCGGTGCTTGGTTTTCTGTTCCTGTGTCAGTTTGCTGAGGATGATGGTTTCCAGCTTCATCCATGTCCCTGCAAAGGAGATGAACTCATCCTTTTTTATGGCTGCATAGTATTCCATGGCGTATATGTGCCACATTTTCTTTATCCAGTCTATCATTGATGGGCATTTGGGTTGGTTTCAAGTCTTTACTATTGTGAACAGTGCTGCAATAAACATATATGTGCATGTGTCTTTGTAGTAGAATGATTTACAATCTTTTAGGTATATACTCAGTAATGGGATTGCTGGGTCAAATGGTATTTCTAGTTCTAGATCCTTGAGGAATTGCCACACTGTTTTCCACAATGGTTGAACTAATTTACACTCCCACCAACAATGTAAAAGCATTCTTATTTCTCCTCATCCTCTCCAGCATCTGTTGTTTCCTGACTTTTTAATGATCACCATTCTAACTGGGGTGAGATGTTATCTTACTGTGGTTTTGATTTGCATTTCTCTAATGACCAGTGATGATGAGCTTTTTTTCATGTTTGTTGGCCACATAAATGTCTTCTTTTGAGAAGTGTCTGTTTATGTCCTTTGCCCACTTTTTGATGGGGTTGTTTTTTTTCATGTAAATTTCTTTAAGTTCACTGTGGATTCTGGATATTAGCCCTTTGTCAGATGGATAGATTGCAAAATTTTTCTCCCATTCTGTAGGTTGCCTATTCACTCATGACAGTTTGTTTTGCTGTGCAAGAGCTCTTTAGTTTAATTAGATCTCATTTGTCAATTTTGGCTTTTTTTGCCATTGCTTTTGGTGTTTTAGTCATGAAGTCTTTGCCCATGCCTATGTCCTAAATTGTATTGTCTAGGTTTTCTTCTAGGGTTTTTAAGGTTTTAGGTCTTATGTTCAAGTCTTTAATCCATCTTGAGTTAATTTTTATATAAGGTGTAAAGAAGTGATCCAGTTTCACCTTCCTGCATATGGCTAGTCAGTATTCCCAGCACCATTTATTAAATAGGGAATCCTTTCCTCATTGCTTGTTTGTGTCAGGTTTGTCAAAGACCAGATGGTTGTAGATGTGTGGCATTATTTCTGAGGCCTCTGTTCTGTTCCACTGGTCTATATATCTGTTTTGGATTGTATATTTAGAAAACCCCATTGTCTCAGCCCAAAATCTCCATAAGCTGATAAGCAACTTCAGCAAAGTCTCAATATACAAAATCAATGTGCAAAAACCACAGGCATTCCTATACACCACAATTCACAATTGCTAGAAAGAGAATAAAATACCTAGGAATACAACTCACAGGGATATGAAAGACCTCTTCAAGGAGAACTACAAACCACTGCTCAAGGAAATAAGAGAGGACACAAACAAATGGAAAAACATTCCATGCTCATGGATAGGAGGAAAGGTGAAAAAGGCCATGCTGCCCAAAGTAATTTATAGATTCAGTGCTATCCCCATCAAGCTACGATTGACTTTCTTGAGAATTAAAAAAAAAAAACTACTTTAAATTTCATGTGGAACCAAAAAAGAGCCCACATAAGCAAGACAATCCTAAGCAAAAAGAACAAAGCTGGAGGCATCACGCTACCTGACTTCAAACTATATTACAAGGCTACAGTAACCAAAACAGCATGGTATTGTCAGATTTTTTAACTAGGGTATTGTTAAATAATAGAAGGTCTCTAATGAGGTTAAAAAAATATCTAAGCACCTGATACTTAATCACCCAAAAGTGCAACTTGTGGTTCAACAGAACATTATCATTATACCTTGTGAAGAATTTCTGATATTTCTCCTGTCTCTTCATTGCTGGAGTAGCGTGGCTTATTTTCGGTAATTATCAGACTTGATGAGCAATGTCATTTATGAACAGTGGTGACTTAGGACTAAGAGGGATGTATAAGACAAAACATGATCCCTTTGGGTTTTAATTTTCACAGAAAAATAATATTTGTTATTTGTTCCATATCCATGACAGAGTAGTTGGGAATATCTAACAAAATCACTTGGAAAAAACATTCCCCAGTAATTTTGGTGAAAATAAACCAAAGAGGATTTTCTGTCACTTGGTGTTTATTCTATAAGGTTTCAAGTTCATAAGAAATCATGCTAATGTGTAGTGAAGTCCACAATCGCCAACTGAAATGCTTTCTTCTTAGAAAGCCTTTTTTTAATCCTCAAGATGGTGAATCAAACCTTCCTTTTCACTCGTAGCCATCTGCATTTGTCTGTAGAGTGAAGCCCAGTCAGGACACTATTGACATATGGGGCTGGATAACTATTTGTTGTGGAGGGCTGTCCTATAGACTGTAGGGCATTTAGCAGCATTGCTGTCTTTTACCTACTCAGTGCTGGTAACACTCCTCAGGTCTGATAATCAAACATGTCTCCAGACAATACTAAATGTACCCAGGTAGGGCCATCTAATACATGGTTGAGATCCACTACTATTGAGTTATGTGACACTTCCCTCACTGCAGTGAAGTTTTCTTTTACGTCTGTGTATTTTAGTAGATTCAAAATAATACATATGGCACTGAGCTCTATGCATAGTGGTTGCTCTTTTGTTTCTTTGGATGACGTATACTATACGGATAAGCACTGTGTCCTATTCATCTTCTGCCTACATTTCAAGAACTCAGAGAAGGGTTGGCATATAGAAGTCCTAAAAATTTTTTTTCAGGGATTAAATAATGAATGGTTCTTTTAAAGGCAGCACCTAAGTAATGCTCAAGTCTGCATTTCCTGTAACAAATGCAAGTTAGGAAATGTAGGAGATTCTCAATGAATGTGTGGAGGCTGAATCAGTGAATGAATGGATAGAAGGGAGAATTGAGAAAGGCAGCTTCACATTCACACGGCCAGACATCTTCACGTAGGTGCATCCCTAATCTTCTGCTGGAGTTACTATGACTACAAACATCTCAGCTGCCAACTTGTTGCCTGAAACTCTAAACAAGATTCCAGGTGAGGAAGTGTCCTTGGCAGGGACCCAGCAGACCAGCAGCAGTTCACAGGAGGAAATTTGCACAAAACTAAGCAAAAATCAGATTCATCCTAGCTGAACTAATCAGTGACTAGAAAAAAATATAAAAAATCATTGCAAGTCACTCTGGTTGGGCAGGACAGGGATAGAAATTACTAAAATCAGTCAATTTAATGCCAGAAAGTTTCACAGAGAAAGTTATCAGAACTAGAACAGGTATTCATAAGCCATTGCTTCTAGAGAGCCCTACAACAGGCCTCTCTGTTGAATCAGGGGCAGAACATTTTAGCTCTAAAGTATATCTTGAGAGAGATGCATATATGTGACTCCACAGAGGTTTTCCTTTTTATTCCTCTCTTGTAGGGAAATCTGACACTTCTGAATGGAGTGGGATTCGGCTTGGAGCTTTATAAACCTCAGGAGATTTGATGGTCTGCACTGAAAAGAAGGGGTCAGAATCTCCGGAAGAGGATCTTCTACCACTATCTACTCAGCCTCAAGTCGATTTGGGATTGAGAGAGTTTCTTTCACATCTCTGTTCAAGAAAGTTTTAATGCTGAGACTTCCTTCTCCTCTACTAAGCTAAATCATACTCAAAATTTAAGATATCTCTTAAACCAAATACTCTAAGACTCATCTCCTGTACTCATAGCACCTCTAATATCTACCAAATTTCTTTCGTTTAGTGATTTTGTCTTTATATTTGTTGCTTTCATTAGATTTAAATTCCTGAAGACAGAAATAGAGTCATCATTATCATTATCATTACCATCATCATCAAATAGGAGGAGGAGGAGAAAAAATAAACTCCATGATTTGATAAACATAACTATAACTCAGTCAATGTGCTTAGCATTTTAAAAAATCACATTTAATTATCAGCACAAATATATGAATTAGATCCAGCTAGGTATTCTTTTTTCTTCGCTACCTCCTATGGGGTCTGGCATGGTGGTGACCATTGTATAGTCTTGCATTGAACTTATATAAAGGGAAATGGAAGAAGAGGGTTCAAGAACAGACTAAGGACCATTGATTGGGGCCCAGTGTTTTCTAATCAACACTGGACCTGAATTTGAACTTCAGCTTTTTTAACCTATTTGGGAATTTACTTAATTATCTGAGTCTTTATTTTCTATATTAAAGATTGCTGATCATGAAATTTATCAAACAGAATGGCTGAGAGAATGAGGTATGTAGTAAGCATTTAGTTTTATCTATAATTAATACTTTTATTTTTGGCTCGATCTCGGATAACTGCAACCTCCGCCTCCCGGGTTCAAGAGATTCTCTTGCCTCAGTCTCCCAAGTAGCTGGGACTACAGGTACACACCACCACACCTGGCTAATTTTTGTAATATGCAGTTTTCAATGGTAAATACCATAAAGAAAAAGAAATAAAGCTAGAAGGTACCCAGATCAAAACCAGATAATAACCTCCCTGACCATAATCTCAGACTCTATTGGTTATGAAGCTAAATTTATTGCCCCTACTCCAAAAACAACAACAACAACGACAAAACATCTTACATTATAGTTTTTAAGTCTGGTTATTCCAAAACATTCTTAAGTTCTTCTGCCCATCTTCCCAAATCCATAGCTTGCACTTCGTATTCAACTTATGTGGAAGGATAGAATGACACTAAGTATTATTAGCTAACACTCAGGGAGCTTAGTAGATAGTCTCACCTTGAAAGTCTTGCCATATCGGGCCAACTCAGAGGCAGTAATTCATAGTCCTTTACCTGGCCAAGATGAAGAATCACATGATGACTTTAAGTAAATAGTCATGAGGACTATTTATTTTTAAATGCCATATCTTCTTTACTAAACCTCTGAGAATAAAATTTTAAGCAGACTTGTTTTGATTATTTAGATAATTGCAATTCTATTTCCTTAATACTTTAACAGCTAATGAGATACTTTTGATGGGTTTTAATAGCTCCAAGTCCTAGATACATATTAATCTTGCCAACTAAGTACTAGATGATATTGTTACCATCAATAAAACACCATTACATATTTTATTTTGTTTTCCAGCAGTATTGCTTCATGCAGTTCTATGAGCATTTGTTATTTTTTCCATGAATTATTTTCCAAAACAATTTGAGAACATTTTCACAATACTTCATAGTAATAAAAGAATAAACTCCATTAGCATAATATGTTTGTATAACTAAAAGATGCTCTACTTCTAGACAATGGTTCATTTGCTTTAAGTAAGTAGATTTTTTACATTGCCAAGGAAAATGTTTGGGTTTACTATGGTTTGGATATGATTTGTTTTCCTCCACTAAAACCCATATTGAAATGTGATCCCCATGCAGTGGTATTGAGAGGTAGGACCTACTAGGAGGTAATTGGTTAGGGGTACAGATCCCTATGAATGATTCGGTGCTGATATAGCAGTAATGAGTAATGTGAAGCTGGATTATTCTTGGAGAAATGGATTAGTTTCCACCAGAATGAGTTTTTCATAAAGCCAGTACACGACTCATGTTTTCTCATGTTCAAATGAGTCCATTTCCTTTTTGTCCTTCTCCACCATTCTCCACTTGTTGTAATACAGCAAGAAAGCCCTTGCTGGAAGCCAGGGCTGTGTCTTTGAACTTCTCAGCCTGAAGAACCATGAGCTACACGAAGCTCTTTTTTGTTTATTTAAATTATCCAATCTCAGGTATTTTTATAGCAACACAAAGTGGACCAAGACAGTGTTTTACAAAAATACCCCAGTTCACATATACTACTCTTAGTATATTTCTTTTCCACCTTGAAATTATGTATAAATTAATTAAAAATTGGTAAACACTTTCATTTCCTTATATAATAAAGCCACCCATAAGTTTATTAATGGAAATTCTACCAGGATAAAACTATAATTTTTTAACAATTGTAATTTTCTTTAGCATAGTGGTGCCTCATAAAGCCAATGTAAGAATGAAATGAAATAGTGCATTTAAATTGCTTAAAACTGGTGCATATTAATTGCTAAATAAAGTTAGTAATTGCTATTATGATTGGTATCAATTCATTAATTCAAAAATATTTGTTTAGTGTTTGCAATATGCAAACATTGTGACTGAAGCTAAAAACATGGTAGCCAATAAGCCAAGCAAGATACTTTATCTGTAGAGTTTCAGTTATCTTAAGAATATTAACAAATTAATAAGCACTAATAAATAATATGACAAATGTAATAAATAAAAGGTGATATGTTAGGGGAAGATGGACAAGGTGGTGACTTATATTGAATTGTAAGAAAAAGCTTGGCTAAAAGATAATATTTGGGTACATGTGGGAATATTCAGAGTCCCTCCTGGAGAAGACCTGGAGGCAGATCATTCCAGAAAAAGAATACAGCAAGAAAAAATTTCCAAGATAAGAATTCACTTTTATTTTCCCAGAATTAATAGGAATGTCATTGTGCTTTGAAGAATAAACAAGGAAAAGAATGATAAAAGTGTTGGAAAAATGAGCAGGGGTCATGCCAAGTAAGAATGTGTACGATATGGTAGGTGTCATTGGTATGTTATAAAATGTATTATGGAAATATTTTGATATTTCAAAAGAGTAATAATGCTATCTAATGATAATATGAAAAGGTGACTCTGGCTGCTGTGGGGAGAAAATATAGGCTTGGAGTTGGGAGAAGAGTGAAAAGAAGGCCAGTTGGAGACAATTGTACTACATTTAGCTTTAGGAAGGTGCTGAAGGAGTCATGGATTGAGATTGTTTTCCAAGTTTTCAGTTGAACAATTTCAATATGGTGGCATTACTTAATGACATAGGGAGGCCAGAGAACAAACAAATTTGGAAGGATGTGGTAGAGAATAAAAGGTTTGCTTTTGGCTCTGTCAATGCTCAGGTGGAATTATATGAAATCTAAGTAGAGATTTCAAGCAGGAATTTGAATTAATATATCTGGAGATTAGCCAAGATGTTGCAGATGGAGATGTAAATTTTGAGACATCATCATTGAGCTGGAAGGCAAGGGGCTGACAGAGCTGAGATATTAATGACAATGAATTTGATCCATTGTGATAATTTAAAAAAATCACGGCTATCTTGAAGGCCAACATTTATATCATCTCTTGCAGTCCCTGTGCACAAAACAGTTTTGTTTGGTAGATTCCAGGTTATTACTAGATGGGTTTCACTAGCTGGTGATTCATTCCTGGCCACCATCTAACCAGATATTTTAACCAAATTCCCATTTATCCAAAGGCTTCCAAATGATTTTGGATAACTGAGGATGCTTATGGATACTTGAAATGGCTAAATATCTTACATTCCAATGAATTTACTCCTCTTTCAAAAATTTTTCAACACTCATTCAGTCTGTTTTAACAAAAAAACCCTAAATCCTCAAAATATTGTTTTTATTAAAATAGGCCTTCATATACCATTTGCACTTAAATTGCTACCTGTGTCACATTATCAACATGAATATTTACCATTCATTCAACATACACACACACACACACACACACCTGCCTCCCTTCCCCCCACCAAACACACATTCCAGTAAAGATGGCTTTGCCTTAAGACCAGGAAAATCCTCCCTCTTACACAGCAGTCTTCCACAGACTCTAGAAGTTCTGAATCACTTGGTTTTAGGGGTGTATTAATTAATATAATGACCTTGAACCAATCGCCAGAGATTGTTATTCAGTATTCAACATATTCCTAGTAGTAGTGGTGTTCCAGAATCACACTTTGAGAAATACTATATTATTCTCACAGGAAGACCATCACACTGAATTTTTTCTTATGATATATTTCCAAAAATTAGATTATTAAGACATATTTACCTATTGGAAGATTCTTGGAATTTACCAAATATAGAAGCCTATGCAACACTGTCCAGATTTCACTTTAAGACAGAAAAGGACTTATTCCTCAGCTGCTGGGAATGCTGCCAACAGACGGCCCTCAGTTGTCAAGCATCTTAGAGAACTGCCTCAGATAAAGACAGTTGTCTTGCCAAGATCACATCCTCTCCCACGGAGGCAGCCTACCTCAAATAACTTTTTCATGGAAAGGCATAAAAAGCACCTCATCCCAACTTAGGACAATCTTGAAGACAGCACTCACCAAGAAAAAACAAAGTCTTGCCCAAAATTCTCCATCTCAGTATTTATTTCTGGGAACCTAAATTAAGCAGAAACTATCTGAAAAACAGCCATTATTCATATTTGTTGAAAACAGTTCATTGACTCAAATATCTAAAGAAGAGAAAGAGTGTGAGCTCCAACTATGTCCTACAAAAAGTAGCATGTTTAAGATGCAGGGGTTAAACTCTACATACCACAACAAGATGATTTCTAGAAGTGAGAGAGAACTCTCAGAGCTCAAGAATTTGTTATGCAGCAGAACTGAATGAGAGCATGAACCTATTCAGGAGATATTGAGGGGGTCTGGAATTTCCTGATGTAATGCTGGAGATGTAAGTTTAGTTTGTACTGGTTTTCTTCCTCTCACTTCATACATAGGTGGACTGGACAGATTTAAGAGTATGGGATCAGGCAGACAAAGGTGGCAGCTATAAAATTTACCAGGGTTCATAATCTATAACAATGTTAGAATAGAGGTAGGTAGTGCTTACTTAAATCAATATTAAGGCCATAATTGCAATACATGTACATCTCTACCCCTCTATTCTGATGCTTGACATTCCATTATTTGAAATTTACTTTAAGACACAAAGAAGATATATAAGTTTGAAGTCATTAGAAATCAATTGTAAGACAAAGTGAACACATCACATTTTTAGGCACAGTAGGGGATACTGCAATATAAATGGTTTCCTGATCATGGTGAAGATTTTTCTAAATCTTAGAGTGTATACAAATGTTTATACTTCAAAAAGCTTCCATCCACATGTGGCTTCCCTCCTCCACACCTTCTTCAGCCATCATGGAGAATGGATGCAATTTCCCTCATTCAACTTCATGGTTTGCTGTTTAATAAAAAAATGGAACAAAGAGAGCTAAATAACTGTAATAGATGGCAGGAAGGGACAGACATTGCAAAGGAGCAGCAGAGAACTCGGTGAGGACTGATTCTTTTACCTGGGGTAAATCAATGCAAACATTATGAAGGAGTAGCTTTTGACCCAGTCTTTGATGGATACACAATAATTGTACACGCAAAACTATACTAAGATTTTTATCTGCTTTCTACAGAATATGCAATAAGCTATAATTGTATGCTTTATTGGTATGCCCAATATTTCAGGTATATTATTTGATGCTATGAATGCTTCTAAGAACTAATTTCATAACATTTCTGTCCCCATGGTGCTTATATCATGGTGCAATGTAATACCAAACAAATTTAGTAAGGAATAATCAATAATTTAAAAACAATATGGATATAAATTATGTCCTCTATTTCTGCACATTGATGGCATTAAAATGGATTATTTTAGTGTTATTCATCATTCCAGTGTTTGGCATATATATAATTAGATTTCTTGGGAATAATAAAACAGATTTGTGTTCAGTGCTCTCTGTTTCACTCTGTGGAAGAGAAGGTGGAAAGCAGAATTGGGCAAAGGTAGAAGATGGGCTGAACTGCAGTCTCAATGAAGGATTTAGCCATCAACACAAGAAGGTCTGGACTTTGGATGCCACTTCTGCGTTGTTGTCCCATCCATGTAGAAGCTTAGGGGCTAGGCTTTGGAAGCCTATATTGGTGCATCTTTGGATTTGTACTGCTACCTAGCATTGGACAAAGAAACTGATTTTGGCTTTGGGAAATTCTGAAAGCAACCTAGCCTTGAGCTGTCTCAGCAGGCAACACTTCCAGCAGCTAGAGGAATGAATGCCCTGGTTTTAAAGGGGACAATAGGGTAACACACCACAGCCTCCACTACAGTTTCCAATGCTATTGCTTTTCCTGTTGCCAAAAGTCTAGTTTCTGATTGTGTTCAAGATGTTTCCTTAAAGTATAGCTCTAGAATAAGAGTTGTCTTCTTCATCATTTCCTGATCAGGGAAATTTATAACAGTTATGGAATGAATTGTGTTGCCCCAAAATTCACATGTCAAAACTCTAATTCCCAATGTGACTGTATATTTGGAGGTTGAGATCAGAGGACAGATTAGTTAAGGCCCTAATCTAATATGTCTGGTATCCTTATAGGAAGAGGAAAAGGTATCAGGGAAGCACAAAGAAAAGGCTATGTGGGGACACTGCAAGAAGGTGGCTGTCTGCAAGCCAAGGCAGTGAGGCCTCAGGAAAAACCAAACCTGTCAACACTTTGATCTTGGACTTCCAGCCTCCAGAAATGTGAGAAAATAAATTTCTGTTGTTTAAGCCATTCAGTGTGTGGCATTTGCTTATGGCAGCCCTAGCAAACTAAGGTGGTAAGATGTTGAAGTAAATGTTTTGATGTATCAGAAAGGTGAGCATTCAATCATCAATACAAGGTTTATAGTTCCATGTTTGGATTCTGACATCATATCTGAAAAAACTAGGGATACAAAACCTTCTTCAGGTACATTCTGATCCATTTAATATTTATATATTTAATATATGTAATAAATATATATATTTGATTTATTATATCAATAATACAGGTACATTCTGGTTCATTTAATATAATAATTCACTTAATACAGGTAAATTCTGGTTCATTTAATATCAATAATAGAGGTACATTCTGGTTCATTATATATACAAATTTGAGGCAGGGTCTTGCTATACTGCTCAGGCTGGAGTTCAGTGGCTGTTCACAGGCATGATCATAGCACACTGCAGCTTCAAACTCCTGGGTTCAAGCCTCTTCCCAAATAGCTGGAACCATAAACGCACACCACGTTGCCTGACTGAAAGTCTTTATGTAATGAAGATTTAAAAGGTTTGATTCTAAAATAAAACATGATGTGGTTTATATAGTTATTATATCTGAATTAATGTTTCTACTTCTACACAACCAAGATACGCACTTTTTCATTAACATGTATTATCAAAGTATATGTGTGTTTATAATTTATAGATATATATTCATATATAAATATGTATATATAACACATTTATACATGAACCCATAGATTTGGCAATGTAATTTAACTCAGAGTAAAATTAATGCTAATTTTTATTCAATATGCATTTTTCAAAACCTATTATGTCTACTGATAATACAAATTTGAATGAAGTATAAAGCACCAGGCCCAGATATCTATGATCTAGCTGAAGAAAGAGAAGCCTTACATTTCCAACAGTGAAAATGCTGGAGTCCTTCTGTGTAATCTCTCTGCAACTAGTCTTGGTTGCTCTGAGACCACCTTCTGCCTAGAAGCCAGACAGTTCTTCCAAAATGCTAATCAGTGTACCTTAGTTTCTTGCTTAAGCCTAGTCCTATTGCGTTCTGCAGAAGGGCCAACAGCAGTGTACAAAGATTGTTCTGAGCTATCTCATGCTTATGTCTCAAGCTCCATCTTGTACATCTTAATAGCTCAACTCTCTAGCCCTGCTGAAATACTTGTGATTCTTTTTTGTTGTTGTTATTGTTGTCGTTGCTGTTGTTGTTGAGACGGAGTCTTGCTCTGTCTCCCAGGCTGGAGTGCAATGGCACGATCTCGGCTCACTGCAACCTCCATCTCCCTGGTTCAAGCCATTCTCCTGCCTCAGCCTCCCAAGTAGCTGGGACTACAGGCACCCGCCACCACACCTGGCTAATTTTTGTATTTTTAGTAGAGACAGGGTTTCACCATGTTGGCCAGGTTGGTCTCAAACTCCTGACCTCAAGTGATCCGCCTGCCTCAGCCTCCTAAAGTGCTGGAATTACAGGTGTGAGCCACAGTGCCCAGCCTACTTGTGATTCTTGCACAAAAATATGTTGTTTCATTTATTTGTGCCTAGGCAGAGCCACTCCCTGTTACTTCCCACTGGAAGTAAATTCTTACTCTGATCTGTCCTCTCTAGGAATGGCCATGCAACCGTTATACAAATGATTCTGTTCTTAGAGCCCCTGTTATTACACTCTGTTGTCTCACTTATCCCTTCATCCCTCACTGTCCTGCAAGGCTCCTGTTTGCTTATCTCTTTCCTCCTGAGTCTGCAGGCACCGGAGAAACCACGAGGAGACCTTAATCTTCCCATCCTCAAGAGTTTCCGGGCATTTTGCACGCAGTAGGTTCACAATGCAGTCTCTTTGATGTAAACCAAAGAAGGAATGGTAAAGCACATACGTATTTTACTGGGGGAAAAAAAAAACAAAAAAACAATGGTTTGAGGGATAGTCCATTCCTACTATTTTCAAAACATAACTACTAAATTCAAAATGAATAAGTTTTTTGTGCTTTAAAAAAGATATTCTCTTTCTTCAGATGTTCACATTGAACACTATACTGAGATTCAGGAAAGATTTAAGCAGTTTCATAGTCACTAGGGGTCACTCTTATTATTTTGAATCTTGCAAACCTGTGTAGGTTATTTTCCTTAGAAAGATTTAATTTCAACGCTCCCCTGGCCCTGACTCACACATAGAAAGATTCCAGTAATGATACCTGATGGGCGTGTCTGCCACATAAATTCCTAAAAGCTATGTTTACTTTTTTGGTTATTAACTATCATCAGAATGGTGTTGCTGCATGTGTTTAAAAGAAGCAGCAAGATAAAGTGAAAACCTGATAGTCAAAGGATTTATTAATGAAAATCTTAATAATATTTCATCAATTATGTTCTCACTAGAAAATTTCACCTTAGTGTTTTTATGTCAATTTTTACAGACTTTTAAAAAAGTTATGGAGAGCTTTGCTCTTGTAATGTGTGGATGGGCTTCCCATGGATGCATCGCTAAATTAACCTGCAGAAATGCAGAAACACTTGGCTTTTCAAACCACCAAGTGTCATCTCAGCAGGATTCTTAATCACAAATATGCTGAAAGAAAACCAACAGACACTTGCAAATGACAGGGGAGCAGCAAAAAGAGAAACAAATCTCTTTTTAACTGTTCTGTGATCATCTTCATTCTCGTACCCACTCCCAATCCTTCCAAGTAATTAGTACATGGCAATCAATCATGGCTCTTAAGGCAGGCACCGGTTCAGGTGTATGGTGTTTGATTCACATCTCCCAGGAGCAAGAATTAAGGAGTTAGGACAAGACAAGAGAGGCAGGAAGCTGGGTGGAATAGATAGAAGGCTCAGGACAGGGCAACTTACCCCTTTACCTGGCATCTGTAGCCAGATGACCAGGAGCCTGGGGCATGTTCTCAGGAGAAATAGGTTTGGATGAAGATGGAAGAATTTACCTTTAAAAAATAAGTTTGAGGACATAGGAAGATTAAGAAAAATGACCACAGGCTTTAAAGACAGACTATCAGGTTGGAACTCTATCACAGCTACTCAAAAGCAGTATAGCCAAGAGAAATTTGTAGGCTTCAATTTTTCCACTGTTGTAATGGGAGCATGATAAGGACAAAACAGACACAGACACACACACACACATATCCACATATATATATCCACATATATATATACACATATATATATATGGATATGTGTGTGTGTCCCCAAGTCTAATTCCTGGCCAAAAATGTTGATGATCAAAAAGGCTTCCTTTCCTTCTCTGCTCTCTGAGGAAAGTATATCTTTCTAATAAAAATTCAGCAAATATTGACCTAATATACAAATGGGGACAAGATAGGACATTTGAAATTGGATCTATTCAGAGTGTTTAGTTGCCACAATACTATGGAAAAACCTGATTTCCACTCATTCAATCTCTTTTAAAGGCATCATAAAGCATTTATTGATTTTTAAAAAGAGAAATAAGAAGAAAAATGTTCCAATTGAATATGAAGTCAGGCCATCCAATTTCAGTTACAGACTTGAGCAATGGGTCTGCCAGAACCTCTAGGTGGGCTCAGCTTTACTGAACATAAAAAACAAAAAGAGAAATTTACAAGTTGGAAATTCCTCAATTCAAGGATAGGGGAAAACCTAAAGATCTTAAGCAAGCCTGCAGAAGAGATGACTATTGCATGCCCTAATACTGGTCTCTGCTGACTCTAAGTGCCTCATGCTAGGGTTAACTTTATATCCAGCCACGTTTCCCATAGCCTCTGACTATAGACGCTAGGAGGAACATTGTAATGAAAGCCACAAAGCACAGATAGGGTTATTTAAAGATTTTAGTGGCCAATATAGAGAGTGAAACTCCATGAGCAGCTTCAGAGAGACATTCAAGGAATTGTGCTTATTGTACCTACAAAGCACTTGCTTAAGAAGCTTTTAAAAACACTATTGCTCTTAATCTTTGTGATCCAAAAAGATAAACATTATATCTGGAAAGTCCATCTCTTGTGTATCCTTCTACAATCTTAAAGATTTTGAACAAGCGATGGTGCCGTTTTTGAAATGGAAATGACAATGCTTCTGTGGGTAGCGAGGCATAGAACTCTGTGGTGGAGAACATGGCTTTGCATGTACGGAGATCTGATATTGTCTACATTATTTAACCTCTAAGATGACTTTCCTATTGTCTAAAATTGGATAATAGCACTTCCTTCTCAGATGTTTCATAGAGATTGAAAAAAAAAAAAAAGGCTGGGCACAGTGGTTCACGTCTGTAATCCCAGCACTTTGGGAGGCCTAGGTGGGCAGATCACGAGGTCAGGAGATCGAGACCATCCTGGCCAACAGGGTGAAACCCCATCTCTACTAAAATACAAAAAAGTTAGCCGGGCATGGTGGTGTGCACCTGTAGTCTCAGCTGCTTGGGAGGCTGAGGCAGTGGAATTGCTTGAACCTGGGAGGTGGAGATTACAGTGCGCTGGGATCGCACCACTGCACTCCAGCCTGGTGACAGAGTGAGACTCCATCTAAAAAAAAAAAAAAAAAAAAAAAAGATAATGCATTTAGATGTTAGCACAATGTCTAACATATTGCAAGCACTAAATAAATAGCAGCTCCTATTATTAATAGTATAACAATTATCACTATTGTAAAATAAACAATAATTTTTTCTACTCTTGTTAGTTTGTTTCAAGAGGAATTACAGAGATTTATCTATTTACTCTACTTGCAATTCTAGTAGCTGCCACTGTCAGCAGGGCAAGTGTCGTACCATGCCTGGCCTCTCTTTCCTTTGTACAATTTGAAAGTATTTGCAAAAAAAAAAAAAAAAAAGAGTTGGAAATAAATTATTTTTAGTCCACAAAGATGATATAAACATGGGGCTGCCCTGCATTTCAACATAGCTCTTGTCTCTAGAAACAGAAGAACAGACAAGATGATCTCTAAGATTCTTTAGAATCTAGAGGTCTTAACTTCCCAGCCATTTCAATTTCCTCAAATGATGCATACTCCACATGATGCTCTTGGCTGAATGGATGGAGTATCTCTCGTTGGTGCCAAAAAAGAAGTGCCTCTCCATAAAGTGAGAGCAAAAGCACAAACAGAGCAATTTCCTTATTCCTAATTTTTACTCTTGAAATGATGGAAAACTGACCTCATGAACAGAGTTGCATATTTATCATTTGAAAAGAATTTGAAATAGCCTATAATTCCATTCAAATATCCATATCATATCTCAGTCTCTAGTTTGTTTTTATATAGTAATATATCTTCACCTATCTCCTAGTAACCCTGGTTGAAATACAATTTCCTCAAAGAGAAGACAAGTATTATATTTTTTGTTAAAAACATCTTAATGGAAGCTATCATCACAGTATTTTGGGGCAAAACCCCATTCAAATGAGGCTGAAAATGTCATGGCAGAGCAGGAAGTTTTTGAAAGGAAAATGTGAGCACCAACAACTGACTTTTCCCATGTCATCAATCCATTAAGCTATTCATCTATGTTTTTTGCTCATCCATTATAGTAGAGGACCCATTATTGACCATACTACATGTTAGATATAAATGCAGGGGCATGATGTGTATAAGACTTAGTCCATAAATGTAATGCATTCCCAGTTCAGAGGAGGAGATGTACTTGCTCTCAGGCAGTTGTTTGCACAGTTCTATCAGGAATGCTGTAATATATGCCTGCAGCAGGTACAACAGAGGGGCCAAAAAGCTGAGTGATAATCCCTCGGTTATTATCAGGAAAGTATAAAATAGAAAAATAGGTGATATTTCAGTTGAACCTTCAAATAGATATAGTTACTCATCAGAAAAAATAATTTTGCACTGGGCTGATGTTGGCTGTAGTTTTATTAAACATTATATGATATGAACAATGAAATTCACTTTAATTAATTTTCATGGGTAGCTTTTGTCGTCTTATTATTCTGATACATTTGGAAGTAAATCAGAATAATATAATCATAGAAATGAAAGGCACTATATTGTTAAACCTAAAATATAATCACTAACATTATTGAGGAGCTTAGTATGTGCTGAGCATGACATCAAATGTTCTACGTACAAACGTCTTCTCATTAATCTGGTCCAAGACAATATGAAAGAGGCAATAGCAATTCCTATTTTATAGATGAGGAAATTAAAGCTCAGAAAGGTAAGTACCTTTCCCAAAGTTACATCTGATTAAAACTCAAATCAGGGCTTTCTGATTTTGAAATTTATGTTCCTAACAATTATGACATACTACGACATTTCCCCGTTACCCAGTGCATCATTACTCAGAGTATGAACCACTGAGCAGCAGTATCAGCTTTACCTAGGAATATGTTAGAACTGAAGAATCACAGGTTCCAACCCAGATCTTCTGAAAAAGAATCTGCCTTTAACCCAAATCCTCAGTTGTTCATATGTATAATAATGTTTGTGAAACATTGGTTTAGTCTACTCCCTACTACTATAAATGCAATACAAATGATTGTTCACCTCCTGCTTAGAGGGCAAGAAAACTCACTGTTTTATGTGGCAGTTTCACTTGCTAACTTGCTAAGGAAGCCTGTCTCCCTGTAACACAGAAAGAAGATGCCTTCCTTGTAGTGAGTGTCCTTTCCTTTTGGCACAATGGGACACGCGTTCCACTGCCCTTTCACGTGTCAGCTCTTTACCTATGTGGCCCAAATGTGAATACATGGAAGCTCTTTTATTCTTCATGTTCATCTAATTATCTCAATTTCTTTTACTTTAATGATGTCATGTCTACCCCTCATCTTTTTGGTTCCTCATTATGGGCCAACTGTAACTCAACATTGTCCCTCTCAAAAAATATCCTATGCAATGAACCAACTAATGCAGATGTATTCTCCCTGAGGGTGAGCACAGTTAAAGATTTGCTTTCTGTGATCTGAATATAATAACAAACATCTACAGCATCTCATTAAGCCAGTGATCAGCTCAAATGCCAGATGCTATTCCCAGACACCAAAACAAATCATCTCCATGTTCTCTCTATTTATGGCCAGATTTGGGGAAGTAGACCCTATGTATACCCCTTCACATTTTGCCAGGGTGTAGGGAATCATATATCTGAAACTCATCCTCTTTTGAAAACTCTTCGGTAATTTTCTTCTCTAAGAGCTTCAGACATTTGGACATTCACTGAGTAATTACGAATTTTCATTGTGAGTCATTTAGGCAGTGCTAGCAGGATTCATTTATCCTTTATTTTTCATTGATCCTTTAAAAAATGTTCGCTGAGCAACTATGCCCTAGGGAAGCAAACATGAGTAAGTAAGAGTCCTTGCTTTGTAAGAGGTCACAGACTGGAGAAAGAGAAACAGGTAAGTAAAATGATTATCACCATAAAAAGATTGTGTACAGTTCTAAGGGGAATAAATGATGAATTGCCTTGGGGAAGAGCAAAGGATTTCATAGAGAGATGGCATTTGAGCTGTCCTATAAGGATGATTTTACTACTCAAAGAAGACAGAAGTCATTCCAGGTAGAGGACCAGGTTGTGAATAGGCAGACAGAAAATAACATTATGATAGAATATTTAGAGAATCGTGAAGAGTTTAGTAAGTTGGATTTGGAAGAAGGGAGAGTAAAAGCTACAGACAATTTGTTGTTAAGTAATATTTTAAGAAGTTCTTGTACACTAAACCATGTATTGAGAATTTTATCCTTTACACACAGGGGAGTCATGCAAGATTCTTTTTAAGTAAGGGATATTACAATCCCATTTGTGATTAGAAGTAAAACTCTGCTCTTAAGTTGGACAATAGATTTGAAAGGGAGAGAAACTGAAGGTTGAAAAGACCTCGCTGGAGGTTGGAACCATAGTCCATAAAACAGTTGTTGAAAGTACTGTCTGATCAATGCTTATAAAATGTATCATCCAGATATAAATGGGCAAAGCACATTAACAATAAGAAAAGCTTTGCCAGCACAGCTGTTTTGCTTCTAAACAAAACAAATGCTTAAAGCTCCTGGAAATTACAATAGAATTAATTTCAGCTCCCCAATGGTAGAGGAAAATCCTCAAGCACATTTTCTGCTGAGTATTTCACTGGATGAATGCACCAGAAAGCCTGAGTACATATTGTTAATGAAATGTATAAATATTCTACCCATTCAGAAGAAATCTGTACTGTAAATCCAAGGATGGAAGAAGACAACTTTCAGAATAAACACTAAATAGGAGGAAAGTCAGATCATATTCAGAAAGAAATATAAACACATAAACCCCTGTGTATTCTAACCAAGCAATCACTTAACCAGCAGGGAGTGAAAGTTTATAAACCCAACAATCTCACTGGGGTTTTTGAGGATTCTAAATGCAATTCAAATTACTTTACAATTTTCAATATGTTTTCCCACCCAGTGTCTCATTTAATCTCATTTAATCCACACACCTCTAAAAGATTGCTGCTATTGTCCACATTTAACAGGATGAGAAAAATTTAGGTTCTAAAAAGTTGAATAACTTATTTAATTTTCAAGTCTCTGTGGTACAACAAAGACTGAAACAAAGGCTTCCCTTAGGGTAAACCATAGAAATTGCCAATTCTTAGGTTAAAATGTTTAAATATCAGTAACTTTGTATGGTTCAACCTAACAGATTCCAGGTACAGTGCTCGAAGATTATCAATCAACAAGTAATTTCATTCTGGTTCCATGGCTGCAAAGGCAAATTAATTCAAAATGTCAAATGAAATGTCAAGTACGAGGTTCTAGATCGCAGTTCAGCTGGACCAGAAAACTGGTTCATATTTGTCACTGAAATGCATGTTAAACTGAAAGAACAGATATTTACAAACCTTCCTTTTTCTTATTTTTCTAAGAGTCCCCATAAATATTTTCATTACTCATAGACTATCATCTCTACAGTATTATAGTGTGAAGGATAATATGTTAAAGTCATATTCTATGTGATAACATACTATACACATAGCTATTTGTATATATGAACACACATAACTATTCTATGTTTTGTTCCAGTTCAAAATATCCTTTTTATTAACATGTAGCATTTTATGAGCTGTATTTTACCTCCAGGTTTCTGGAAATTAAAAAAAAAGAAGATTTTCAGTAATATAATTGTAAAGATGAGCCTGTGCCCGATAACTCATGATAGCTTATGCAAAAAAAGTGATATAAGATCCCTGCGAGGGAGGATCCAATCATGAACTCTTTGAATCCTATCCTTTTGCTTATAAGGTGAAGGCCACAGCTTTTTAAGGACCTTAACTTTGTTATTTGCTTCTAATTGAAAGAATGTGTCTATAACGAGTACAAAGACTTCTCATTATCTGAACTTCCATCTCAGCCCTTGAGGAAGCTTGCTCCACTAGTGACCTTTAACTGGTTTGTTTCGTCAGCACACTTTCTAGTGGCTGCATATGGTGACCAAAGCTATCCACATGGGCATACAGTCTTTGCAAAGAACTTAAATAGACCCAACCCAGTATCCATTGGATATGTGCACTTACAGCATCAACCAGAGATCAATCAGATGCAAAAGGCAAAACATCCCATCTTGAAACAACTCTGAACATCCAGAGGCAATATAGTTATGTTGAACTGAAATACAGCACCAATAATTAATAGGTCTTTCGGTTTCCAAAAATTTCTAATAAAAATATTTCTTCCTCTTTCACGTGGCATCAGGTATTCTACATTGGTCTTATCCCCCCCAGATTAAAATCTGCACCAGTTCTATAATCTGTTCCTTATGTAATATAATGTAAATTCCTTCAATAACCTGACATTTTCCTCTGACATCCCCGTGTGATTTTAAATGTAGCAATCTGAAGTGCCTTCCTTCCCACCTAAAATAATAACCAAACTACGTTGCTCTCCTACTTAAAAGCCAAAATTATTTTCAAGTCACCTTCAGAATAAAGGATGAATGCTTGCCTCTCACATTTAATGCCCATGATGTTATATTCACCGATCTCTTCTCTGACTCACTCATAGCACCCCTTGACATTGCACCTCTGAAGAATAGCCTTGTTTTCTTGCCTCTCCTGGCCTTTCCACAGGCTGTGTTTATCCCTTTTCTCATAGAGAAGCCCTACAAGACTCAACTCAGGCCACCTCTTTGAGTAAGTCTTTCTCTATTGACCTGGGATCAGGTAGGGGCTGTTCCAATGTGTTCCACCCTCTCCATTACTGGTACTTGTCATACAGTAATGCATTTGGAAGTTTCTTACTTTGTCTTCCTCCCAAATATGCACAAATGGATTATGACCTCTTTGAGGGTAGGCACTGTTCTCTTCATCTCATGTTCCTTTCTTTTTATATCATTACTGATAGAACACAGGCCCGAGTTAAGTAAACAACTTAAAACTAACACAACTTAGCAGTTAGGGAGTGACAAAGACTACATACATAGAGCAGACTTTAATGCGCTATAGACTCTAAACACTTGGATCTTAAAATGGTTCTCCAGTTGATTAACAATCCCAGTCTTCTGGACAATTCACTCACCAGGTTGGACATGGGTAACTCTCTTGGAAAAAAAAAATGCTTAAATCACCCAAAAGGTGATTTTTGTTAGGAGTTACTGCTCAGAGAGAGGCTATGTTATGGCTCAATGACTAGAGAGTTGTCGTTCCCCATCTCTGAGCTCCCACACAGTCCTGGTCCTCACTACCACAAAAAGAAGTTTAAAGTCATGCTTAAAACTGGAAGAAATAAAGCTATATTGAGGATAAGCAAATTACATTCTGGTGTCTTCTCCTTTTTATTTTTACCTGACAATGTCAGGGTGATCTTAACTCCCAGGATTTTAAACAGTTTGAATGCACTTCTTGAACACCCAGCCAGCAAGATAAAAAGTGAGACTTCAGGTCAGGAGGAAAATGGTCTTTCTCTAAATAGGATTAGGATGGCTTCCAGTGAGATGACAATTTTATTATGGAACAACCAAGTCAGAGGGAGTGTGTTTAGATCAACTTTAAGAAATAGAGGAAACTAAAAGCTTCTTTATTCTGAACCAAAGGACGACAATGAAGTCATTCCTGAAAGGTGAAAAGATTTATAAATAAGTGTATAGTAGCCCTGTGCAGAATCTCTGACTAATATTTTCTAGCCCCACTCCTCTACCCAAATACTAATTCTTCCTGGAATTCAAAATCCTTCATAAACTGGTCCCTTCCTAACTCCAAATCAACTGGTGTGGGAGTGATTTAAAAATGTAAGGATATGCAGATTCCACACCCAGAGATTCTATTTTAATTGGTCTCAAATGGGACTTGGGTACAGAATTTTTTAAAGCTCCTAGGTGATTCTACTGCCTTTCCAGCATTCAGAGATTATGCCACAGCCTCAACTCAACTGTCTTTTGCTAGTATCATAAACAGCAGTGTTTTTAATGTAGCATTTAGTTGCAATATTTACCTTTATTAATCTGTTTTCTTTAATGTGAATGACACTTGTGTCTGTCAACTGATACTGGCTCCATACTAATTGCTGCTTTAAGTCACTAGGTAGCCTCAGGAAATAATAAATAATAATAATTATAGCCAACGTTTATTGAGGTGCTGTTCTAAGCACTTTAAAAATAATAATCCATTGAGTCCTTAAAATAAAGCTATGACTTAACTACTCTTATCATCTCATTTATATTTTACAGATAAGGAAAGAGAGGTTCAGAAAAGTTGGAATGATTGGCTTGAGACCACGGAGTTAATGTAAGAGGAGACTGTGTTCTGTGAAAACCAGCAATTTACATTGACACTTGTTCAGAATGATTTTGATAAGCACTCAATACAGTAGGAGATGTAAGGGCAGGTCCAAGAATGTGGGCGGTGGTGCTAACACATCTGGTTTAAACTTGACCCTGTGGCTTACCGGCTGTGTGATCTTCCACGAGATATCTCAACTCTTTGAACTTAGGTTTCCTTATTTGTTTAAATGGGGATTTCAATGGTTTCAGCTTCACGGTGAGTTTACTAAGACCTGGAATAGCTAAATAACTTAACAATAGGGACTCACAGGGTTTAATGGCAGAAGAAGAATTAAAACCTAAACATTTTGATTTGTAGATTCATTTTCTTCTTAGCATAATATTTGTTATTTGAGAGCCTGGTTAGAAGTACCTTTAATACTCAGGTAAAAAAGGGATATTTCCTAACTGTGTGAGATATGACCTAGTACAGAGAACACACCAATTATCTGTGGGGGGTCAGCCTGGGTGCTTAAACTAGTTAATGAGTTAACTAAAAACTCAACGGGGATCCTCTTTTGTTAGTGCATTTTTTTTTTTTTTTTAAAGCACATGGAGCTTGCCAGTGACCTATCAATCTTCAGAACCTGACATGAAAATCTACAGGTTATGTGGCCAAGAACCCCACTAGGGTCAGACAGATGTTTCTTCCTGCTCGACACTGCATGCCACTACATAACGAGGTGAAGCATTACCTGGACCACAAGGAGACCCCATTCTTGCTTCTATGCTTTCTGATTGACCCCCTTTCTATACTATAAGCACTTGGTGTCCATTATGTTCTGGAAAGCAATGAACCACAGACAGTATAAGGAGACTTATAAAGGGGACATATGGTTTATGTGTAACCTCATCTATAGCTCCATTCACCTGCAGGACATCTGCTCTGAAACTACAGTGTGTAGCCAAATAGTAATTTAATACAAAAGCCAAAACCAATTATCTTATTTTATTAAGCTTGGGACATTTCACTTTTGTCTGAATGAGATAATTTGGCATTCAATACTTCAGTGTGCTGGTAGCACTTGGTCTTATTGAAAATAAATTGAAATTCTATTTTGCTGTATTATACAAAACATTCTGCTCTTCATTGAGGCAACCTGCCATTGATTTGCTAACTATGTTTTCAATAGATCCAATTCATGATCTGAAAATTACAATATTTACCTTATGAAGAATTTACGTGTCTACAGGTAGCTAATATAATTATCTCTAATCATAGTACAGATACTATTATGTATGTTCCTTCAATTGTCACAGAAAATCCATGAGATAGCATAATCATCCTCGTTTTCAGAGAAGTAATCTAAGCAGGGGAGGGAAAGAAAGTTGCCTAACTCATACAGTTAAAATTCTTTTAACCATTAGACTCCATTAGCTTTCACATAATGATCTTGCTATCAATATGAAACATAAACTATTTCTTTATCATTTGTATTTCAGATAGATAGAGTCAATATAATTGGTATGGATTCGTGAGGCTATCTGAGATGTTAAACAGTTTGGGGATGCTCATAAGTGACTTGTATGAGCATGCTAACTGTAAAGAACCAACTTCTTTACAAATAATCATTGAGGAAATGATGAAGCCAGAATTCTAGTACCCCAGATCAGGACACTGTTATTTAGGCTTTGCTGAAAACATACTTTACCATGAGTGATTCGCTTAAACCCACAGAATTTTCTTCCTATATCAAGTAGAGAAAATAATCCCTGTCATTCATATCCTCAGAAGTGTGAAAGACCAGTTGAAATGTTTACCGTTTCTTCAAGATATGTTCTGTGGGGCTCTGGAATTGCAGGAGGGGTTTGAGAGCAGACAGTGCCTCGCCTGCAATCCTTCTGCTTCAACCAGTACAGTGATATTTCTATTTCTTTAACATTTTGGTGAATGAAGATGTAAATAAAAAAGCAGTTCTAAATATAATGAAAGCTTCACAACAACTGAGATGGTGCATGTGAAAACATGCTTTATGGTATATAATGGGTAATGGATGTTTTTTTACTCCTTAGTATTAGCATAAAATGTGAGCCAGGTTTTCATTCATAGAGGAGCATGAATGTCATAGAAAAAGCACTGATCTTGACATTAGAGAGGATGCTGCTTGGCTTCTGTATGAGGGTTCTTTAGTGAAACAGAAACAATATATATCCTATATATTGTAACATCATCATTATTATTATAAGAAATTGGCTTGTGTGATACGGAGGCTAAAAAGTCCCAAGATTTGTAAACTTGAGACTTAAAAAATGTGGATGTTTCAGTTCAAGTTAGAAGACAGGAAATATCTGGTGTACTACGACAGGAGGGGTTCCATTTTTTTAGAGGTGGGGTCTTGCTATGTTGCCCAGGCAGGACTTGAACCCCTAGGCTCAACAAGTAATCCTCCTGCCTCAACCTCCCTAGTAGCTTAAACTAAAACACACTGTGCTCAGGAGGGGCCTTCTTACTTATGGGAGGGTGATATAGTTTGGACATTTCTCCTCTTCAAATCTCATGTTGAATTTTGATCCCCAGCATTGGAGGTGGGGCCTAGTGGAAACTGTTTGGATCATGGGTCAGATCCTTCATGCATGACTTTGTGCTGAGTCCTCACTCTATTAGTTCCCATGATAACTGCTGGTTAAAAAGAGCCTGGCACCTTCTTCTTCTCTCCCTCTTTCTGCCTCCCTTGCCATGTGACATACCTTGCCCTTCTCCCTTTCCCCTGCTGCCATGATTGGAAGCTTCCTGAGGTCCCTTTCCAGAAGCAGATGCTTGTGCCACACCTCTTGCACAGCCTGCAGAACTGTGAGCCAAATAAACCTCCTTTCCTTTTAAATTACCCAGTCTCACATATCTCTTTACAGCAACACAGAACGGACTAAGAGAGAGAGTCAACATTTCAGACCTTTAACAGACAGGATGAGCCTATATACACTGGGGAGAGCAATCTGCTTTATTCAGTCTAACAATTCAAACATTGATTTCATCCAGAAGGATCCTCACAGATACACACAGAATAATGTTTGACTAAATGTTGGGCACCCCATGGCTCAGTCAAGCTGACGCATAAAATTAACCATCACGACTTTTTATTCTGCCACTTCCTAAGAGGAACGGGATAAATCACTTAAACTGTTTAATCAGCAACACAATGAAGATAAGAAATCATATAATGTAGGGTGGTTTGGAGAGATAATTGTGCCATTGTCTATGAAGTGTCTTTTAGCATATGAATTATATCTGTTTTTATTCTGCATCATTTCAAATAAATGCTCCTTCATCTGTAAAGTGGGAATAATCTTTGCCATATCTACATATCATTAAAGATAATAAATGTGAAAGAATAAAGAATGACATAGGAAGACTCATATCCTGAGTTAGTCCATCTATAAAGAGAGTCTTGATTCTCATGTTTCCCTATTCTAGGGACAATAGGCATGTCAGAAACATTCTGTAACATACATGTACACTTATAAACACATACACAAAGATCCTCATGGCAATAGGCATCACAGTTCAGGCTTCCCAGAGAATAATGCTTTTCTATCCATCCACCATTTTGTCAGATGCACATTGCATTTTCAAACCAAAATATATATACATATTAAATAATATATTCTAAACTATCTGCACTGCCAATTTATTGCATCCATATGTTGAATCCATACCATTTTTTTGTCCACACTTGCATTTGACTTAGAAAACTACATTAGTTATCAATTAACATATAATAAATTTGGCACACTTAGTAGCTTCAAATAATACACATTAATTAGCTCACAGTGTGGAGCAGGAATTTTGGCATGGATTGGCTGCTTCCTCTGTGTGACTGCAGTCATGATGTTGGCAATGGTTGGGTTCTCTTCTGAAGGCTTAACTGGGGATGGATCCATTCCCAAGAGCTCCCTTGGGTTTTTGATAGAATTTATTATTTATGAAAATAGGACTGAGCTACCCAGGTCTTAGTTTTCTTATAGATCGCTCTCAGACTTTAGATGGCTTCCACAGTTCCCTGCTAAATGTTCTCTTTAAAGGCAGCTCATATATTGCAGCTTGCTTCTGCAATGCCATCAAGAGAGCAAGAGAATCTAATGTAGATCTTCAAAGAAGATTATGTCTCATATGATATAATGTAATCATGAAGTGACATCCCATGACCTTTGCCATATAATGTAACATAATGGAAGGACTGACATTCCATCTCCTTTGCAATATTGCATGGCTTAGAACAAGTCATATCACCACTCCATGGGAGGAGACAACATAGTCCCTTTTGCTGGTGAATACCAGAAGGCAAGAATAACTGGCAATTCTTTCAGGGTCTGCCCTTAACAGTGATGAACCAGAAATATATGCAGCTATTACAAAAAATGTGAGATGGACTTTATTTTTTAACCTATTATTTGTTAAGAGATACGATTTTCTGCAAGTAAGTTAACAACATGTTCAGAGTACCTATTTGCTAATGTAGACAGTTCAGAGGAGGCTCTATTTCCCATAGTGACACAAATATAATCTTAATTGCCACTTCAAAATATGAATTCATATACATGCACATATATATTCAGTTCTGGCAAAAGTTAAAACATTCAATAAATGATGTGGTGAATTCCTAAAGACACTCAGTTCTCCCAGTACTGAGGTACACTTTGGCACAGATTCTCTGACTCAAGCATGCTTATGCACTACACAGGGTACAAGCGCTATGTATTTCTTTCATGGAAAGTTCAACTTCCCTATAGGAAAAGAAAGCATTCATTCTTTCTTTTAAAAAGTCTCAGCACTATTCTTTTTAAATCACTGTTTGTAGATGCAGCTGACATACAATTTTACCCTAAAATACTATTGCTTTTGAGTGGTGCTGTTCAGCTAATGAAAATAATGATAATTTGGCTTGGGTGGGAGGTATGATATTTATACATTTTTGCTTTCTTCTTTGTGTTTTTCTGGGTGGCTTTAATTTTTGGTAATGAGCTTTTTATTTAAAATCACAAGAAAGTAATTATCTTTAAGTCATCGTATTATGAGATACGAGGAGTTAAAGGCAGGAAAAACACGTTCACAACTCACACAGCTGTAAAAAAAGAAATATGTGGTACTGCAGACCAGCTTGCATGTGGACTGTAAGGCAGGCAATGTTAATATGGATTTACAACCATGCCAACAGGCCTGTGTCCACCACAGTTTTTGAGGTTCCCTTGTTGCTAGGTCAGTAACGTTACGGATGACTGTGTCTGAGTCATAAACCACATAGTGACATATACTCCAAATTGAGAGAGCAAAAAGGAATCCTGCAATGCAAATCACAGTCTAAGATGGAAATAATGATACTTAATTTGAAAATACTGGACACTCGTAAGTGTATTTCTCAATCTCTTTCCCAGAAATACTGAATCCCCCTGTTTCCAATCAAACACGTGGAAACCCTAAACCAGAATGTGACTGTGTAGTTACAATCTCTCAGCATTGACATTTCCTGGACACTATTTGCTTTCTCCTCCATTATTACTTTAATTTTTTACTATTGCCTGAAATATAAGTGGGACACATTCAGAAACAATAAACTTTGTATACTGAATAAACCATTAGTTACTAACTGGGAAAGATTGCTTAGGGGAAAGCTGAACTGGACAGAAAATCAAAAAATGTTATGAAGAGCATTTACCAGGTGCTGGATGTCACTTGTACACTTGTATACAAGTGTAATAAAACCACATTTGGAGGAGTCATAGATCCTGTGTTGACATTGGATTTGAATTACGAAGGCATGAGAGATGAGCGCCTGATTCCCTAATAGAGTTATTCTGCACCTATCAAATTTGCAGATAACATATAATCACACACATAAATGCACAGACACGATGCCATAAACACAGAGTTTACAACGTCTTTATTAGAAACCTATTCATGGTGTAAGAGGGACATTTCTAATTGGTGTCTTTATATTAAACATAAGAAAATATTAAACAATGATACTTCTTTGAAATAAGTGGAAATTTATTATTTTATAAAATATATACTACAGGTAGCTGATATATCCAACTTTGAAATCTAAATTTGTTTAAATCAATCATTTTGGCTTTAAATAATTTTGAAACATCTATGTACTTCCTGCATTACTAAATATAAATTGTAAATTTAAGTTAAAATCATTGATTATTGTGACCTTCTTTATAGATGTCAATTGCTGAAGAGTGGCCAGTTACTTGCTCTGTAGAAAAATGACCCCTAATTATATTATTTATTTATATATTCTTTTGTAGTTATATTCTTACTGTTATTTCTACAACTTTCATTTCTGTCTCATTAATGTTATAGTCTCTTGCTTCTAATTTAATGTTTCTAATATTCCTTTAGCAAGAGAACCATTCAATCAAGTTAAGGTAAAGAATCAGAGAAAATAAAATGGCTAGAAAGTATAATGCATAAGCTTAATAAAACTTAATCAATATATGCCTTTGCCTTAGTATTAAGTGCTCATGTTTTTATATCTTCATAATTTTTTGATAAATATAATCGTCTCTGAAAAGTTGTTATACATATCTTTTAAAAACATAGTATCTTTAGGGCCGAGAGCGGTGGCTCACGCCTGTAATCCCAGGACTTTGGGAGGCCGAGGCGAGCAGATTACGAGGTCAGGAGATTGAGACCATCCTGGCTAACATGGTGAAACCCCATCTCTACTAAAAATTAAAAAAATTAGCCGGGCATGGTGGCAAGCGCCTGTAGTCCTAGCTACTTGGGAGGCTGCAGCAGGAGAATGGCGTGAACATCGGTGGCGCAGCTTGCAGTCAGCCAAGGTCGTGCCACTGCACTCCAGCCTGGGTGACAGAGCGAGACTCTGTCTCAAAAAAAAAAAAAAAAAAGAAACCACAAAAACAAACAAAACAAAACAAAACACATGATATCTTTATGAGATGTAATTCATATAAAATTCACACATTTACATCAGACAATTCAGTTTTTTTAGTATATTCACAGAATTGTACAAGTATCACCACAATCAGTTTTATGACATTTCATTACCCCCAAAAGAATCCATACCCATTATCAACCAGTGTCAATTTACCTTAGAAACTCTCAGCCCTAGGCAACCATTAGTCTACTTTTTGTTTCTATAGATTTGCCTAATCCAAACATTTTATATAAATTGAATCATAAAATATGTGGGAGGTGTGTGTGACCATCTTCTTTCACTTAACATAATATCTCCAAGATTTGTCTATGTTGTGGTATATATCATTAATTTATTCCTTTTAATTGTCAAATACCATTCTGTTGTATGGATATACCAAGTTTATTTATCCAATATTGATTAAAGGGCATTTAGGAAGTTTCTACTTTTTGACAATTATAAATAATGCTGCTGTAAGTATTTGAATATATGTTTTTGCGTGAACATATATTTTCACTTCTCTTGGGTATATACATAGGAGTGGAACTGTTGGGTTACATGATAACTACGTGTATAAACTTTGGAGGAACTGCCAGATAGTTTTCCAAAGTAAGTGCACCATTTTATATTTGCAAAACCGTGTTTGAGAGTTTCAATTTCTCCACATTCTTCTCAATACTTACTAATACTTTGCTTTTTGGTTAGAGCAGTCCTAATGTATGTGAAGTAGTGTCTCATTGTGTATGTGTGTTTGTTTTATTTTATTTTCCAGATGGCTAATGTTGTTGGTGAGAAACACACTCACCTGTCCAAACCCAAAGAATGGACTTAGAGACATGAAGAACATAAAAAATGAGACTTTAATGAAGGTCTTGCAAGATCGGGTGTCTGGCAAGCAGGCACACCTGGTGCAGTTTCAACAAGCAATTTATCCCCTAGTGTGTAAGTCCCTCCTCCAGTTCCTCATAGGCTGAGTACTATGGGGTTACAATCTTCCTGGACGACGCCTAAGTTTCATTATCCCCTTGTAAAGTTACATCTTGTCCCCTTCCCCACTTTAAGTTTCAATTTCCCAATGGCAAAACTTTCCTTCATTTTATGGATTAGGTCCCCGGCCTTTTTCTCATTCCCTTCCGACTTCTATGAGTCTTATCACTTTTGCCAGATGTCTGTACCATGTGACTTGTCATGTCTGCAAGGGAGCTGTCCAGACTTGCCTGGGCGTGTTTTCTGAAAATAGGCAGTTTAAAAAGTACTTCTTACAGTATGGACCATACTTTTTATGACCTTATTGGCCTTTTGTATTCTGTCTTTGAAGAAATATCTACTCAGATCCTTGGCCAATTTTTAAATTGAGTTACTTGTCATTTTACTGTTCAGCTGTAAAAATAAATGTATATATTATAAATAAATATTTCATATCAGACTTATCTGTATATAATTTACAATGCACCTTTTTAATCCCATCCTGTGGGTTGCCTTTCACTCATTTGATGGTATCCCTTGAAACACAAACTTTTTGAAATGAAGCTCATCTCTTTTTTTCTTTTATTGGTTTTGCTTCTGGTGTCACGTGTAAGACAGCTTTGCCTAACCCAAAGTAAAAAAGATTTACTTCTGTATTTTTTTTCTAAATGATTTATAGTTATTGCTCTCACATTTAGGCCCATACACAATTTCGAGTTAATTTTGTGTATTGTGTAGAAAGGTCCCAACTAACATTTTGGATGTAAATATTCTTTCTCATGTGAATATTCAATTGCGCCAGCACTGTTTCTCCAAAGGGTCAGTCTTTCCTATTGTATGAATTTGAGAGTCGTTTAAAAAATATAGGCAGGCGTGGTGGCTCATGCCTGTAATCCTAGCACTTTGGAAAGTTGAGGCGAACGGATTACCTGAGGTCAGGAGTACGAGACCAGCCTGGCCAACATAGCGAAACCCCGTCTCTACTAAAAATACAAAAATTAGCCGGGTGTGGTGGTGGGCGCCTGGAATCCCAGTTATTCAGGAGGCTGAAGCAGGAGAATTGCTTGAACCCAGGAGATAGAGGTTGCAGTGAGCCGAGATTGCGCCACTGCACTCCAGCCTGGGTGACAGAGGGAGATTCCATCTCCATTAAAAAAAAAAAAATACACTGGATATGGATGTGTTTACTTCTGATCTCAATTTTGTTTCATTAAACTACATATATTTCCTTATTTGAACAAAAATACTAAGCTGTTTTGATTATTGTAGCTTTGTAGTAAGTTTAAAAATTGGAAAGTGTGAGTCTTCCAAATTTGTTTTTTAAAGATTGTTTTTACTATTCTGGGTTCTTTAATTCGTATGAATCTTAATAGCAGCTCGTAAATTTCTGAAAAAAATCCAGCTGGTATTATGATAGGGATTTTATTAAATATGTACAACAATTTAGAGAATATTTCTGTCTTAACAATATCTTCCAATCAATGAACATGAAGTGTCATTTCTTTAAGTTTTAATCTATTTGAGAAATGTTTTGTTGTTCCCAGAATATGTTTTTCATTTCTTTTGTTAAACTTGATTCTAAGAATTTTACTAATTTTGGTGCTACTGAAAGTGCATTTTTTTTCCTTAATTTCATTTTGGATTGCTTATTGATAATTTATTAAAATATAATTGATTTTTGGATATTTATTTTGTATTCTACTACCTCAATTCATTTATTACCTCTAATTGTGTCCTTCCCCTATCTCCGTGTGTGTGTGTGTGTGTGTGTGTGTGTGTGTGTGTGTGTGTGTGTGTGTAGATTCCTTAGGTGTTTCCATAGTTAAGACAATGTCATTTGAAAGAGAAATAATTTTGCCTCTATCTTTCCAATTTGAATGCCTTTTATTTCTTTTTATGTCTAATTATCCTGGCTAGAACCTTCAGTATAACATAGAATATAAATAAGAGTGGACATCTTTATCTTCTTTCTTCTTTTTGGTATTGCTGATGCTTTCCTCTGACAATTCAAATCCACCCTTGAACTCCAAGATTAATTATTTTATTCAAGTTCAGCCCATTTCAGTTACTTTACTTTTCAATTCCAGAATTTCCATTTGGTTCTTTTGTGTAATTTCTAACTTTTAATTCATATTTCCTTTTTATTGGAATATTGTCATTATGCCTTCCTTTACTTCTGTAAGCATGAGTTCATTTAGTTCTTTCAACATATTTATGTTGGCTTCTTTGAAATTTTTGTCTGTTAAGTCTAATATTTGGGCAGCTTATTTTCCAGTGTATGGAGCATGCTTTTCTGTTTATTTGCATGTCACATAGTTTTTTTTCCCTAATATTTAGATAATATAATGTAGCAACTCTGGATGCTGAATCCCCTCTAACATGGATTATTATTGCAGTTGTTTACTTGTTTATTTTTTTAGCAACCGAACTGTGCTATTGAATACCCGGGTCTATTTCTCCCAGAGTTTGCATCTAATGTCACTTCTTCTATACACTTGGGCATGTCCACAGTCAGCCTTGGAGGCCAATAGTTTTGTCAGGTCTTTCTTCGTTTTTTTTTTTGTTTTTGTTTTGTTTTGTTTTCCCCCTGATTTAGTGGTTAAGCTGTCTGCCTCGGTTGGTATCATATCCAGTTGATCAGCTCCATAAATTACTAGCTGATTGTGCTGTTGCTTTTGACAATTTCCAGGGATACAGATTGCAATAAAGTAGGTCCTCTTTGCAGGAGCTGACTTTGAAGCCATTCTTTGAGAACTGTTCAGACTTCAGGAGAGATTGTCTTAGCTGCCCTTTTCTCTGACTCTCTGAAAAACCTCCGGCAAATGGCTTAGCTTGTTTTTCTTATGGAACTACCAGTCTCCTCTGAATTTCTTACCACCAAAATAGCCGTTGTTTATGAGAATGCTCATTGGCTTGAACTTCTCCACATTCTGTTTCAACTAATTTCAATTCATTTGAGGGGAGATTTAGAGCACTTCATCTTAACGGCCTGCCTTTCTGCCTGGGCATAGTATCTAAGAAAATGCTCCTCAGTTGAAGTAGGGACAATGGCCCACAACTTTCCCAGTCATACAGCTCTCATCTTCCAGCTCTTTGAGCAGATCTCTGGGCCGGAGCCTCTAGTATTTTCAACATGCTTTTCCCACTGTGGAAACTTCACTCTATGTGATTGCTATGCTGAGAGCAATCAAGGACCCTTGTATTTATTCTTGGACTGTTACATCTGGCATAGAGCTTCTGCCCTATAAGTGAGAGCTGGATGGAATACGGAAGCACCCAACCTCTTGAATATACTCAGGGAATTTAGCCTCTGCAGCATGGAGCTGATAGAGATAAGAACGCTGGTGCCCTGTTTCCCTCTGGAAAATATAATAGACCTGGTAGCCCGGGGGAAGAACGCAATCTACCTTCTTTTCCACACCTGCCAGTAGAGGCACTTCTGTCCCACTGAGTGGAGGGGTCAGAAAATGGGTCGTGGCTTAAATTCTGGAGACTTTTGCTGTTTATATGGGGATTCAGTACATTTTATAAAACAATCTTTTTAAGTTACTTTATGTGATATATATCCTTAAGAATTTAAGTATTGTGTTTTTTTATCTGTTTATATGTTTTTTAGTGTTCACAAATTTTGGTTGCTTTCCTGTGGAATAGGTTTACAGAGTTCCTCATTTTCTTCTCAAACTCCCTAATCTTCCCCCACCCCTGCCATTTGAGCAAGTGAAATATGAGTAGTATTTTAAAGGTCACAAACGTATATTCCATCAATACCTAGTTTATTGAGAGTTTATAGCATGAAGGGGTGTTGAATTTTATCAAAATCCATTTCTGCATCTATTGAGATAATCATGTGTTTTTTTGGTCATTGGTTCTGTTTATGTGATGGATTATGTTTATTGATTTTCATATGTTGAACCAGCCTTGCATCCCAGGGATGAAGCCAACTTGATTGTGGCAGATAAGATTTTTGATGTGCTGCTGTATTTGGTTTGCCAGTATTTTACTGAGGATTTTTGCATTGATGTTCTTCAGGGATATTGGCCTGAAATTTTCTTTTTCGTTGTTGTGTGTCTGCCAGGTTTTGGTATCAGGATGATGCTGGCCTCATAAAATGAGTTAGGGGGGAGTCCCTCTTTTTCTATTGTTTGAAATAGTTTCAGAAGGAATGGTACCAGCTCCTCTTTGTACCTCTGGTAGAATTCAGCTGTGAATCCGTCTGATCATGGGCATTTTTTGGTTGGTAGGCTGCTAATCACTGCCTCAATTTCAGAACCTCTTATTGGTTTAATCAGAGATTCAACTTCTTCCTGGTTTAGTCTTGGGAGTGCATTTGTGTCCAGGAATTTATCCATGTCTTCTAGATTTTCTAGTTTATTTGTGTAGAAGTGTTTATAGTATTCTCTGATGGTAGTTTGTATTTCTGTGGGATCAGTGGTGATATCCCCTTTATCATTTTTTATTGCATCTATTTGATTCTTCTCTATTTTCTTTTTTATTAGTCTTGCTAGTGGTCTACCTATTTCGTTAAAATTTTCAAAAAACCAGCTCATGGATTCATTGTTTTTTTGAAGGGATTTCTGTCTCTATCTCCTTCAGTTCTGTTCTGATCTTAGTTATTTCTTGTCTTCTGCTAGTTTTTGAATCTGTTTGCTCTTGCTTCTCTAGTTCTTTTCATTGTGATGTTAGGGTGTCAATTTTAGATCTTTCCTGCTTTCTTCTGTGAGCATTTAGTGCTGTAAATTTCCCTCTAAACACTGCTTTAGCTGTGTCCCAGAGATGCTGGTATGTTGTGTCTTTGTTCTCATTGCTACAAAGAGAATAAAATACCTATGACTACAATTTACAAGGGATGTGAAGGACCCCTTCAAGGAGAACTACACACCACTGCTCAAGAAAATAAGAGAGTACATAAACAAATGGAAAAAAAAATTCCATGCTCATGGATAGGAAGAATCAATTTCATGAAAATGGCCATACTGCCTAAAGTAATTTATAGATTCAATGCTATCCCCATCAAGCTACCATTGACTTTCTTCACAGAATTAGAGAAAACTACTTTAAATTTCATATGGAACCAAAAAAAAAAAAGAAAGCCCATATAGCCAAAATAATCTTAAGCAAAAAGAACAAAGCTGGAGGCATCATGCTACCTGACTTCAGACTATACTACAAGGATACGGTAACCAAAACAGCATGGTACTGGTACCAAAACAGATATATAGACCAACGGAACAGAACAGAGGCTTCAGAAATAATGCCACACATCTACAACCATCTGATCTTTGACAAACCTGACACAAACAAGCAAGGGGAATGGATTCCCTATTTAATAAATGGTGTTGAGGAACTGGCTAGCCATATGCAGAAAACTGAAACTGGACCCCTTCCTTACACCTTATACAAAAATTAACTCAAGACGGATTAAAGACTTAAACATAAGACCTAAAACCATAAAATCCCTAGAAGAAAACCTAGGCAATGTCCTTCAGGACATAGCCATGGGCAGAGACTTCATGACTAAAACACCAAAAGCATGGGCAACAAAAGCCAAAATTGACAAATGGGATCTAATTAAACCAAAGAGCTTCTGCACAGCAAAACAAACTTATCATCAGAGTGAACAGGCAACCTACAGAATGGGAGAAAATTTTTGCAATCTATCCATCTGACAAAGGACTAATATACAGAATCTACAAAGAACTTAAACAAATTTATAAGTAAAAAAAAAACCATCAAAAAGTGGGTGAAGGATAAGAACAGACACTTCTCAAAAGAAGACATTTATGTGGCCAAAAAGCATATGAAAAAAAGCTTATCATCTCTGGTCATTAGAGAAATGCAAATCAAAACTACAATGAGATACCATCTCATGCCAGGTGGAATGGTGATCATTAAAATGTCAGGAAACAACAGATGCTGGAGAGGATGGGGAGAAATAGGAATGCTTTTACACTGTTGGTGGGAGTGTAAATTAGTTCAACCATTGTGGACAACAGTGTGGTGATTCCTCAAGGATCTAGAACCAGAATTGCCATTTGACCTAGCAATCCCATTACTGGATATATACCCAAAGGATTATAAATCCTTCTACTATAAAGACACATGCACATGTATGTTTATTGCAGCACTGTTCACAATAGCAAAGACTTGGAACCAACCCAAACGCCCAGCAATGATAGACTTGATAAAGAAAATATGGCACATATACATCATGGAATACTATGCAGCCATAAAAAAGAATGAGTTCATGTCCTTTGCAGGGACATGGATGAAGCTGGAAACCATCAATCTCACCAAACTAACACAGAACAGAAAATCAAACACCATCTCTTCTCACTCATGAGTAGGAGTGAACAATGAGAACACATGGACACAAGGAGGGGAGCATCACACACCAGAGCTTGTCAGGAGGTGGGGGACTAGGAGAGGGATGGCATTAAGAGAAATACCTAATATAGATGATGGGTTGATGAGTGCAGCAAACTGCCATGGCACGTGTATACCTATGTAACAAGCCTGCATGTTCTGCCCATGTATCCCAGAACTTAAAATATAATTTAAAAAAAAGTCACAAAGGAAGTATCAATGGCTCAAAAAAAGAAATCATTGATTTTCACTGAAAATTAATATCTTGCTTAAATATAAAAATTCGTCTCATTGTATTTTAAATCTATGCCATGCTTAGTCATCATGGAGAACAAGCTGAATTACAAGAACAATGCTGTGACTGATGTGATGGTTCTTGAAACTATTTGGAGATATATCATTTTATTATTATTTTTAAATTTGTTGGCTTGTGTTTTTAAGAAGTGACTAAAATGGTTTCATAAATCTAAATAAATTATGGTTTTCATCCATTTAAAGCCAATAATCTTGGACTCTGAAATATGTAATCATGACTAATCTTTTCTCATATCTTCCCGGAGTTGCATCCTGGCATCACATTCAATTCTACAACTTTTATACTGACGTTGTATAGATTATTCTCCAATCTTATAAGCTGAACTTACCCTTGAACTCTGAGTCTTTATTCCTACTGTTCCAAATATTAATTTTATAACTGTGCATTGAGTTTTTTTCTGATAAAAGAATCACAGAAATTACCTGAATACATCAGATTCTTCTTCCAATACAGCTTCACAAAATATATTCTAATTTTGGCTTGGCACAGTGGCTCACACCTGTAATCCCAGCACTTTGGGAGGCCGAGATGGGTCAATTACCCGAGGTCAAGAGTTTGAGACCAGCCTGAGCAGCATGGTGAAACCCCGTCTCTACTACTAATAAAAAATTAGGCAGTCGTTGTGGTGCGAGCTTTTAGTCCCAGCTATTTGGGAGGCTGAGGCAGGAGAACTGCTTGAATCTGGGAGTTGGAGGTTGCAGTGAGCTGAGATCGCACCATTGCACTCCAGCCTGGGCAACAAGAGCGAAACTCCATCTCAAAAAAGAATTATATATATATATGTATATATAAACACACACACATATATATACATATACATATATATTTTAAATTTATTAATGGCTAGCCAATTGACTAAATTTAAAAAAAACTCACCATTATCTCTGATTTCTGTTTTATTATGCCATTCAAAAAAAGTAGGTTACAATGTCAAGCTTATTCTTTATATACAATATATCTCATATCTCTTTTCTCTCCCACTTTGTTATATCTATCACTCTAGATATGCAGTTCATTGCATTTCTTCTGAAATATTGCAAATAATTTTCATCTAATTTGATGTACTTTCCCTTTCTCAGTGTTTCATGAACACAGCTGCCAGATCCCTAAAATCCCAGCACCTGTACAGAGGGCAGATAGTCACTATTACTTATGGATTTTATTAATTTTTATTTAACAGAGTAATAAAAAATGTACTTTGTTTATCAGGCAATGGTGGTAAATGATGCATACAAATATGGGAGAGAGGTAGTCTTATTTCCTGACAATAGATGCCCAAAATCTTGCTAAGTATCCTCTACCTATTAATCTAGGTGCACCTCCACAATTTTCTTTTATATTTCTTTTTGTAAAATAAAGTCATATTATTCAATATTTAACAATTGTAAACTGTTGATATTTGTTTCTTTTTGATTTAATGATGATATTTAGCATTAGTGTTTTTTGAGAGAGAAAAATAATGCTTGTATATAGTTTGGGGAAAAATTCATTCAACCTTTATTGCTAGGCAAAAATGCTAATCAAAACAGTAAGGCAACTCCCTAATTCAACCTTTATAAATGGTAGTTTTAAATATGCATCAATAGCCTCATTCCCTTCACAGAAAAAAATACAATTTCTAGAAATTAAATCCTGAAATAATCAAAGAAGTTACAGTTTTGTACATAATAGTGAACTGCAAATGGACAAAATTTCAGCATTAGAATTTTGACTAAATGGCTTATGGTACAGCCATATAAAAGAATGAACTTTACATAGCAACTGATGTTCATATTTTCCATCAAATAACAGGTTTGCACAGAATGATGCTATTATATGTGTAAATATACTCATATATACATGTATGTATACAGTTGTCCCTTGGTATCCATGGGGGATTGGTTCCAGGATCCCTGTGGATAATACAATCAGCAGATGTTCAAGTCCCTTATATAAAATGACAGTATTTGCATGTAACCTACACATATCCTCCTGTATATTTTAAATCACCTCTAGATTACTTATAATAGCTCATATAATGTAAATGCCATGTAAATAGTTCTTACTGTATTTTTATTTGTATTACTTTTTACTGCTGTATAATGTTATTTTTAATATTTTCAATTCTCAGTTATATCTTGATAGTATATTTTCCCCAAGTAGGCCAGATATCAGACTGGGTCGGATATTATGTCCAACCATAAGACTTTTAATACAACATTTCTACCTATCTTATGCTGAGCTTTTAGATGATATCTTTGCCAGTTTTTAATTTTATCGATCAGCTGAGTTCAATACAAATAGAAGAAAACATTAGGAAGCTACTTGATGATTTTTGCCTGGCAAGCACTGCTGCTCTGACAATCAGTGTCCTCGTGTATAGTAACAAAATCGCATGTGTGTCTGGCTTTTCCATTTCTTCATGCACATAAAACTTTCTATCATCTCTTCAGTGCATTCTGTCTGATTTCTTTCATGTTTCACAGTTCACAAGATTAGTTTTAATGCATCAATGAGCTGCACGTGCAAAGCTGCTTCACACATATGCATCATGTTAGCTACATGGTATCTGATGACATTTCTTCTAGCAATGTGTAGTCTTACTGTACTCGTGGAAAAGACCATAGTTATGGCAGAAATACAATAAAAATCATAGTCAAATTGACATGAAATGGACACCTCTTGCTTGGGAACAAGCCAACATTTCCTGTCTATGAGTAATCATCCTTGAACCCTGTGGTTGATCTTTAGCAGCTGTTATTTGGCCTCATAATCCTATACCACTCAGCGTTCCTTATTAGACCAAGTCTTCACTATTAGTTATTTTGAAAATATGGTCTAAGAAAATAGCCAAGACAATTTCTGCCAGTGGCTAGACCAGTATCCTACAATCAAGAGATGTGAAACAGCCATTTTCTATTATGTGGACAGGATAAACAGAAACGGTGGTTTCTGTGAGAAAAAAAAATGAAGCAGATTTTCAGAAAGAGCAGAGGAAACACAGAGGGAGAGATTGCAGCTGTTTTTCTGGTTTATAATCCCAAACTCTTCTGGAAATCCTAAATTTACCTGATAAATGCAAAAATCCTCAGAATAGATTTCCACTTTTGTTTGGTTAAGTCAGTGTGATAAGCAGAAAAATAACCCACAGAATTGTCTATGACCTAATCCTGAAACCCGCAAATGTATTACCTTACATCACAAATGGAATTTTGTAGACGTGATCAAGGATAATGATCTTGATATGGGGAGATTACCCTGGAATATTGGGCTAGCCAAATCTAAATAAATGAGCCCTTAAAAACAAATAATTATTTAGAACCTTTACAGGACACTTGATTAAAGAGAGCTGAAATTACAAATGAAGGGGCAGATATGCCATGTGAGAAGGACTTGATCTGGAATTGTAGACTTTGAAGATGGAAAAAGGAGACCATGAGTCAAAGAATGTGGGTATCCTCTAAAATCCACAAAAGTTAGGAAATGAGTCTTTCTCAAACCTGAGAAAGGATAGGATACATCTTGATGACACCTTCATTTTAGCCCAGTGAGGGCTCTGTCACATTTTCCACTTTGTGGAATAATAAATTTGGACTTGTAGGATAATAAATTTGGATAGCTTAAGCAACTATGGTAGTGGCAATTTGTTACAAGCTAATACAGTTATATATATGTAGTATATAATCACACACATTCTTACCTAAACAGTGAATCACTCAGTGATATGGTTACAGGTTACAAACTAATATAGTTAAATTTCATTTATTTCTGCTATGTAAGAAATAAAAAACAAAAATAAACAAGAGTCAGCAATTGGGTATGTAATTTAGGCTCCAGAAAGCCAAAATATCCTCTTTGCAACTTAACTGAAAGAAGATCTTCCATCTTGGGCTGTGACTTTTGCTTGCAATTAAGGAAACACTTGCCTTGGAAGACAATCCATATCACCCTTGGTGAATGCTATGGTGCAGCAGATGAATTTTTTAAAATGGTCCATCAGAGATGTTCCACTTTAACTTCATGTTATGGTCTGAATGTTTGAACCCCCTTAAAGTGTATATGTTGAAATTCCTTTAGATATTAGGAGGTACGGCTTTTGGTGAACTGATTAGTTGATGAGGGCAGAGCCCTCATAATTAGGATTAGTGCCCTTATAAAATAAATGAAAAAGAGCTAGCTAGCCCCTTCCACATGTGAAGACAGGGTAAGAAGGTGCCATTTATGCAAAAACAGGCCCTCATCAGACACTGAATCTGCTGGTGCCTTGATCTTTGACTTCCCAGCCTTCACAACAGCCAGAAATTAATTTGTTTTTTTTGTTTCTTGTTTTTGTTTGTTTGTTTGTTTTTTATAAGCTACCTAGTCTTTGATATTTTCTTATGGCAGCTCAAACTGACTAAGACAACTCAAAACTCAGAAATATGATGAACTATCACTTCCGTGACTGTGTATGTTATATAGCACAAGTGATTCGGTTAGAGGGATTATCTGGGCGGGCCTGAACTAGTAAAAGTAGTGGCAAATCCGCAATTACTTTTGCACCAACCTAATGCATAAGCTGTTAAAAGGAGGACATTTTATCTGGATAGTGACAGAAGGAGAAACCAGGGAAATTAAGTTTGAGATGAATTGACACACTGTTCCTGACAGGGAGATGGAACAGGCCATCTGAAAAGACCTAGGGATGGCCTCTAGAATCAATGATAGGCCATGGCTTGAAATATCACATGGAAACGGGGGACCTTCCAACTACAACAAAGGATTCTGTCAACAACCTGAATGAACTCGAAAATGATTTTTTTCTTCAAGTCTGAGTCCAGCCCTGCACACCTCTTGATCTCAGCTTCATGAGACCTTAATTAGAGAACCCAGTTGAGCTTACATGGACTTCTGACCTGGGAAATGTGAGGAAAGTGCGAGTTGCTATAATCTGACAAGTTGACGATAATTTGTGATGTGGTCATAGAAAATGAATACAGAATTTCTTTCCTAAAAACTAAAACCCAGTTTCTATTTCTGGCTCTCCTACTTTCTGACAGTAGAAGTCATTAAGACTGTTCAAAACCATTAAATTTATCCTAAGCACAAATATTATGGAACTTCCCTATACATTCTGATATTAAGTGTGGTTTGTGGCTTACCTTGAACAATTCAATGTAAGTAGAAGTGATTTGTATCAATCCGCTAAGATTTTGTGGGTAGTTGTTAGCAAAATGTAGCCTTTTCTGGCTGATGCAACATATATGTGAACTTAGGCAAGTTCCTTAATTACCTTCTTCCTCTGTCCCTCTTCCTCCTCTTCCTTTTTTATTCTTATTTATCATCATTAATTTTATGACAATAGTATCGTTATAGAAGTTACCATTGTATAGATGTTACAGAGCACTTATTATGTGTTCAGTAAAGGGCTCTTAAAATATGGTAATTTTAACATAGTAGTGACGATCATGAATCTTGGAGCCTATTTGACTTAGCAGATAAAACCCAAAACCCAAAACTCTTTGCTTTTCCAACTATAAGCTCTTTCTTCTGTGCTTTGGTTTTTCTGTTATCCAAAAAAAGATAATAGCACTTGCTTCATAGGGTTGTGGGAGGACAAAAATAAATGTACACATGTAAAATGCTTAGAACACCGCACAATAATTGCCTCATGAAGAGTCATTCTTAATATGGTCTAATATATTTTTCACAGCCACCCTATAAAGTTTTTCTATGTATTACCTCCATAAGCTAAGTATTATCTATATTTTACAGGCACAGAAACTGAAACTCAAAAAGTTTAATATTTTGCCCAAAGTTATCCTAGTTACTCTTTCTGATTCCAAAGTCCATAACAATTTTCTCATTGGTTCCACCTGCTTCTGCCCTTAAGAGTCAATCAATTCCTTTTTCCTCAAGACAGCTATCATGCTTCCACTATGTTGTGTCTTTATGTCAGGATGAAATCTCCTAAGTTTCTTCACAAATCTATTAACTGTTATAGCCTCAGCATAACTGCCTCTCCAGTTTGCTACCTCCCAATATAATCTGAGTTCTCCACAAACTGAGTTATCATAGCATGCAAAGATGGGCTCTATAATATATGTTGAAATTATAGAGGACAGTTTAAAATTACCACTTTATTACTTTTTTTCTCCAGAAATGGGAAAATATATGCAGTTAGAATAACCAAAAAGGTGTGATTGAAGACATCAGGAACCCTGAATTCTAATCTAGGCTCTGTCACCACTGGCTGTGTGACCAGGAACAAGCCAATTAACTTCTCTGGACCCAAGTTTTCTCATTCATCAAAAGAGGGGATTTAATGAATGGGATATGTTTCAGGGCCTCTGAAACAATAAGCAATGTGCTTATTGAAAGCTTTGCTCTAGTTCTTGTGTGGTTGTGGCTCATGAGAACCTAATTGGGGAAGATGCTCAGTTTTGTGCTGTGCTGGAATCAATTGTACCAGAAGGAAGAGGGCATGTAAACAAGAGCCTACTGTGCTTATTTTCCTAACAAAATATCCCAGAGTGTGAGAATTCAGAGACTTGAGCTCTGTTGGCAATCAATAAAACATGAATGCATCTTTCCGAATGCATTTTCCTCATCCCCCTCAGGTTCCCTGTAATGAGGAGATAATGAGCTCTAGCCATAGCCAAGGGTGCCTGGGAGCTTCTTCTAACATCCACTTTGTTAGAGAAACTTTCGCAGCTGAAAGGCAAAATATTTTCAAGGGATATTCTGCCAACTGTGTCACACCCTGAGTTTAATATCACGATATTTTCTCAAGAATGTAAAGGTACCTACGGGGGTCTCTTTAATGGGTACTACTCAGTTGGTGCTAAGGAAAATAAGTTTTTCTGTTGCTTCATTATTTGTTTTTTTAATCAAATCTGAGAAAAATATATATTAGAGAACTACAGGTCTCAACTATATAAAGCAAAGTCCCTGAGGTCACTATTATATCTCAGGTATATTTCTGACATTACTTACTTTTCCTGCCTCTTTGAAGGACTTTTGAGACAGAGTGTCCCTTTCCTATTGCTTAGTATTTCCAACAACTACTGTATCTCAGGCATCTTATATACCCAGGCTGCAGTTGAAGACTAGCCACAGCTCCCTGCCTGTCCTAACACAAACACATACGTCTAGGACGGTAAAAATATTTTATCTATTTTCTCAACATTAATAAACTCTGGCTGTCTAGAAAAAAATAATTGTAAGAAGAATGCCAGAGTAGCCACAGATCTCAGGGAGACATGAGGCTGTACTTGGTTAGTGATAATTTCCAGTGTTCAGAGAGGAAGACCTGTTACATTCAACATTTGTTATTGAAACAATTGTCCACAGTGAAACAGGGAGGAGGATGGAGATGAGGGTGTTTAGTGTAGAATATCAAAATAATGCATATGGGGAAATACAAAAGTTGGAGACAAGTTAAATAACGCATTTCATTTGTTGTGGTCACCTGTAGAGACAGATAAACTCCCACCCAAAATTTATTTTGGATGTCAACATTAATGATGCTTTCTCTTTTTTTTTTTTTTTTTTTTTTTCTTGAGATGGAGTCTTGCTCTGTCGCCCAGGTTGGAGTGCATTGGCATGATCTCGGCTCACTGAAAGCTCCACCTCCCGGGTTCATGCCATTCTTCTGCCTCAGCCTCCCCGAGTAGCTGGGACTACAGGCGCCCACCACCACTCCCGGCTATTTTTTGTATTTTTAGTAGAGACGGGGTTTCACTGTGTTAGCCAGGATGGTCTTGATCTCCTGACCTTGTGATCCACCTGACTGGGCCTCCCAAAGTGCTGGGATTACAGGCATGAGCCACCACGCCCGGCCAATGATGCCTCTCTCTCTCTCTCTCTCTCTCACACACACACACACACACACACACACACACACACACACACACCCCAAGAGGGCTTAAAAGGTTTATTACTTACATAACTTAAATCTCTGGGACGATCAGGGCAGGACTTTCAAGAAGGTCAAAATATGACCTGAGACAGCATAGAAAGAAAACTGGTTTTGTAACCTAGGGTTCCTGGGTTTTCGGGTATGTACTGTGAAAAAGTTTCCACTTGTAATGGTTGAACTTTAAGTTCTTGTTTCAAAAAGTGCCTGGAAGATCAGCTTGGGAAAAACAAAAACTTGTTGGATCCAGAGACGCCTGAATTGGAGATGAACCACAGCGAAGTTTCTTCACTACCACACTAAAAACACATCCCTGGCAGGAGCCTATCTGCTATTTCTTATACACATGACGGATGCAGAAGCATGGTGATTGTACCTGCTCTGCCTCTACTCCACCTCTACATACAATGACTCAGCTCACCAGCCTAATGAAAGTCCTGTTTTCCCTGTTGTTCGAGGTGACACTGCTTTAAGGGACTACCCCTGGTGGGTGTCCGTTTTACTCTTTGCAAGTAACAAAATCTCCTTGTTAAATCCTCCTTGGTTGTGGTTATTGGATTGTCACTGCAAGCAAGTGATTGAATTCACCCTTTTGTGGGTAACAGTTTGGGTTTTTATTGTTAAAGGATGGGGTCCCACAGTGAGAGTTCCAGGTGGGCAGTGATTTGCATGGTTTTAATTTCCTGGGGGGGCCAAGGAAGGAAAGCTTGCTTATGTTTTTTTAGATGTGGAGAACAAGGAGATGAGTCTAAAAGCTGTCCACAGTCAAACAACAAGAAATAGAATCAGACTTCCCATTCCTACTTCCTGAGATGCGATTTTAAACTGAAATAAGATCAGAGGTCAGAGAACATGGGTTCAAATCTCAGCATAACCACTTACAAACTTTTGACCTAATGAAATGCACTTGATGGCATCCCAGCTGATTTTCTTCCTCTGTAAAATGGAGACAATGTTAGGATCCATGCATAATATGGCAGATGATTAATGGAAATGTTGCACTCAAGGTTTTGGTAGTATATTATAGTAAGTGTGTAATCCATCATTGCCTCTCCATTGCCTTTCTACCACTACTGTTTTGGCTACAACTACCTCTTACCACTGCTATTTTATCTGACTTTTCTTCACAGAATAAAGTTCAAGATCTGCCTTTTTTTTCAGTGTATTTGTCCCCAGATCTGACATTGGGCTGTTCAGATGGATTTTAAGATCTGGGCTAACAATCTTATTACTAGTGAGAGAGGAGAAAGCAAGAAACGATCAGGAAGACAGGGTGGGTCCTCAGTTTTAGAGCAGGTCCTTGGTTAAATTCTTTCAAACAAAAGAATAGCCTGAAAAATCAAGCTGCAGGCACAGATAAGGGAATTTTCCCAGGGGGCTTGCCTAAGACATCCCCACAGGCGGGTAGATGAGAAAGGCTACACAGGAGACTTTCCCACACATGCCTGCAATGGAAAATTTTGTTCCCAGACACATGCACAGTAAGGGGGAACAAAGCAACATGGAGTAACACAATCTAAGAGCCCACATGCACACTAGGAGGAAGGGGTAGAACTACCAGAAATGCACATCTTATGCAAATGAGATGCCCAACCCCCTATGAGTTTCTTATAAAAGCCTCTGTATCCAAACTTTGAAACAACAACCCATTTTTCCAGAGCTCTTCTCTGTGGCAGAGAGCTATTCTCTGTCCTTCACTTATTAAATCGCTACTCTAAATCTTACCCTTTCTGTGTCCACGTCCTTGATCTGCTTGGCTGTGAGACAATGAACCTCTGGTGTCTGTTTCACTAGGTATATAACCAATGCCTGCTTCACTAGGTATATACCCAAAGGAATATGAGTCACTCTACCATAAAAATATGTGCACATGTATATTCATTGCAGCACTATTTACAAGAGCAAAGACATGAAATCAATGTAAATGCTCATCAATGGTAGACAGGATAAAGAAAATAAATGTATACCGTTAATTTCCATGGTGTCATAAAAATGAATAAGATTATGTCCTTTTCAACAGTATGGATGGAACTAGAGGCCATTATTCTAAGCAAACTAATGCAGGAACAGAAAATCAAATAGCATATTCTTACGCATGATGAAAACATCATCATAAGTGATGAGATGATGAGAAAACATGGACACAAAGAAAATACCAGACATCAGGGTCTACTTGAGGGTGTAGCGTGGGAGAAGGGAGAGAACTAAAAAACTATCTATCAGATACTATGCTTATTATCAGGGTGACAAAATAATCTGTACACCAACCCCCCATGAAATGCAATTTACCTATATAACAAATCTGCACCTGTACTCCTGAGCCTAAAAATAGAAGTTTTAAAAAAATTCTGGGCTGGGTATTCTTATTCCCAATGGCTATGTTGACCTCAGCTCTGTCAGAACTTTGTGAGACCTGAACGTGTTAACATCTGACTTCTTGTAGCATATTCCTTCCTGGAAAGGGGGCAACCATGTTATGATACATGTTAAGGGCAGGTCTTTGTTTGCTTGCTGTATTTTACTATTTATATTTGAACAAAACATACTCCCTTTTCTCACAGAGCATCTGTGACTGACATTTCATGATATTTTAGCTGATGAGAAAATCGATTTCTCAATTGCAAATCCTAGAAGAAGTTTACCTGAAAGTAAGTATTTTATTGTTCAGATTTAACGCTCGCTTTTTGGGTCAGATATATTTTATCATTTAGTCTCACTCATTTTATTTTTAATGGTATATAACAATTGTATTTTTCCTAAATATGTTCTCAGAGTGAGAAAATTAGGACTTTATTTAGAGGTATTTTTCCCACCTTGGATTTATTTCCTAATGCATTTTATTTATGCTTCTCTTAAGGCAGGAATTCACATATGTGCTTGTCTGCATGGAAGATCACTGAAGAATACCAAACAATTTGTATTACGTGGTTATCTGTTAAACAAGTAACTTTCTAGCTGTTCCCTAGGAGATTCTGATTCAGTGACTTTTAGAATGCGGCTTAGGACACAGTATTTTAACAAGCACTCAAGGATATTCATAAAACACTGGCTTTCTCCCCATAGATTTTAAGTTATGCGGGATTTATGTTTTCTTCACTACCACAAGAACAAAGGTGTTCTATACCCAGTGAAATTCCTAGTGTTGAGTTTGCATTCTCATGCTTATTGGATTTTTCTGGAGTAAAATAACAGTAATAATCATAGCAATAGTTATAATTCATTATGTTTACTATATATTTCATTCTTTTGGCATATTACTAAATCTTATAGTAAATTCTAATCCAGAATATATGATCCCAAGGTTAGAGATTTGGAAACTGAGGCTTGGGGTAAGGGTAGTAAGTGCCTCAGTTCATGGAGTTGAAAAATAGCTGAATCCGTCTTCATATCCGGTTCTGTCTGACAGCCAAGCCCCTGTGACTTGTGAAGTGGATTGGACATATTTCTCCAGCCACTGCCGCTTGCCCTAGTTAACATTCTCCTTGAACGACCTACAAGGTCTTTAACTTCTCAGTGGCTTAAGTGTCTCTGATGCTCCCGTTTAAAAATCGCAATACACACCTACATAATTCAAGCAAACAACTTGATATAGTGGAGTGCATTAGGGCTAAAATAACCCTCCCCTTTTCGACTAGTTTAGAAAACCATCATCATTTTCTAGAAATACTCTCTGGGCTTCATGCGGTGCATGGTACATTGAATTTGTTAGCATTTTGCCAGCTCTGCCATTCAAAAGAAAAAAAATCACTCTAGAATCACTGCAAAATCAGCGTTAAATGCAGATTTAATTGGCTTTGCCTCACAAATAACCTTCTTCATGCCAGCTTTATTGTCACGGTTGGAGAAGAGCCTATCTTTGTCATCAATATACCCTTTAGGTCTATTAACAATATTCATAGTGAAAATCCAAGAGGTGTTTACTGATAGGCTAAGGTCTGCATGAGTTGTTTTTAAACTGATTTTTTAAATCCCATCAAGGTTTATCTCCACAGAGAAGTAGATGGACAGATTGATAGATCAATCTGGTTTATCTCTAACATAATCTAATAACAACCCCTTTCTCTGTTTGACTATGTCCCCAAGTTACATTGCTCATATCCGAGGACACCAAACATGCTAAGGTCATTCCAGCCTTTGGCCTTTACTCACATTATTGCCTGTTCCAGGCCCCCCTCCCTATCTCCATGTGGCTGACTTCTGCTCATCCTTTACACCCTTGCCTAAATGTCACCTACTTACCAAGGTCATTTCTGGAATCCTGTCTGGCATGGTCTACTCTTTATTTGTTTTCATTTCTGCTCCTTATTTGTTTCATTTATGTCAAGGGTTGGCAACCTCTTTCTGCAAAAATCCAGGTAGAAATATTTTAGGCTTCACAGGCCCTAAGGTGTCTATCACACTTATTCAACTCTGTCACCACAACCTGAAAGCAGCCCCAGACACTATGTAAAGAAAAACCATGGGTGTGTAACAATATCATTTTATTCACAAAACAGGAAGCTGGTAGAATTCAGCAAGCAGAGGTAATTGGCTGACTTTCTGGTTCATAATACTTATTACAAATTATAGTTGGAACATTTGTTATTTTATACCTGTTTATTGTCATAATACTAATTAGAATGACTACTTCAGGAGGACAGTAGGCAGAGTTTAGCTGCACTTCAATTGTACACAGTAGATGCTCAATAAATATTTATTTGAAAGAAGAATGTATTAATCAGTTCAGAGTTTAGCTTGATTTAATATTTAGCCATAATGATCTTTCATATCCTGCAGGATAAAGTCCTAAGTAATTATCATAATACATACTCCAACAAACTCCCAACCTAGTGAGGTGTGTGTGTGTGTGTGTGTGTGTGTGTGTGTGTGTGTGTGTGTGTTTTAAGGCATGGTGTCATTCTATCACTCAGGCTAGAGTACAGTGGTACAATCATGGCTCACTGCAACCTCAACTTCCTGGGCTCCAGCAATTCTCCTGCCTCAGCCTCCTGAATAGCTAGGACTACAGGTGTACACCACCACACCAAGCTAATTTATTATTTTGTAGAGGCTGGGTCTCACTATATTGCCCAGGCTGGTCTTCATCTCCTGGCCTCAAGTGATCCTCCTGCCTAGGCCTCCCAGTGTTCTGGGATTACAGGTTTGAGCCACTATGCCTGGCCAAAATTTTTAGTTTGAGGACTCACTACCTCTTTCACTATCACAGGACAAAAGCTGTAGCTTAGTCATTCATTTACTCTTTCATTTAGTATTTCATGTCCAATAAAAATATGCTACACACTGTGCTAGACACTAGGCTAAAATGGAACATGAACTATACACAGCCACTTACTTTTGGAGTTTATAGTCCGATGTTGTCTCAAAGTACATGGGAGCTCACTTCTCTATGTTTTGCATGCTGTTCAGCATGATTTCCTGTGTCTGTAAGTCTCAGCTCTCAGATTCCATGAGTAATCTCCCACTGGTGCCTCTCAATTTAACTGAATAATCTCTCTGACTCTCTCTCAGTCCATCCCTCCATTCTCTGTATTCTTGTAACACTCAGTTCCTATTGACTTCTCATTGAGCCATAGCCACTTCTCTAAGGACCTGCCTCCTTCAATTCACAATGATTTCTGGTAAACCCAAGAAAACAAGTGATACAAGTCTGACATTCTTCTTTGTACCAGGGCCAAGCACAATGCCTAGAATACAGAAAGTACCAAATAAATATTTGATGGATGAACCAGTTTTTACATTCTACCCAGAGACTTAAGTAGTGCCAAGTATTTGTGGGCTGAATTCAGAAGAATTTAACTTGGATCCTATAAAAAAGTACTTGGATTATTACCAAGTATCTTTTTCTAAGAGTCAAATATCTTTGAGTTAAAAATCATCAAATACTAAATGATTTCACATATTATATTTTATAAATTTTTAAAATGATATAGTATTCAAAATCCAGGGTTTTAACTGGAGTAACAAGTGGAAACTTGACTAAGGTGAAAAATGTATTAAGGGAAAAATTTTATATCATGCTTTCCAATAGTGAAACTGACCTGGTGCCATGTTCTCTGGTACAGAAATGGGTCATGCTACTTTTATTTCAAATACATTATATTTTAAAACTTTCTGCATAGAATAAAAAATTCCACTGACTCTTTTGATGTATCTATTTGAAGGTTTAAATTCTAAACATGCGAAACTATAAAACTTTTAAAAGTCAAAATGATCCTTTAGAAAAACCATAAAATAATAATTCTACATAATGGCTTTGAAATATTTTTATTGAAAAGCTGTCAGATCTGTACAAAATAAGAACCCTGGACCTATGCAAATCATCTCAGCCTTAGAATATGAAATACTTTTACAAATAAAATGACAGGGTTTCAGAGAAAGCACAGGTTGGTTGTAAAGTAAGTGACAGAAGGGTTGTATATGGCATGAGAGCCTTCTGAAATGGAGTTTTTATGTATCCTCACTGAATTTGCAGCAAAGCATCCCAGAAAGACAAGTATTTTAAAGCAAGTGGCAAGGTTGAAATTTTTCTAAATTTCCTTTATCTATTTTCACTTTTCCCAGAACATATGTTTCACAATAGTTTTATTAGCAAGTGGAGAAGACGTCACTGTCCAAAATCTGTGGTGTGATTAGTGTTATTGAATGGCAGGTTTTGTGTTACTTATGTTTATTTTATGCCTTCCCAAACCATCTGTTTCCTTGTGCTGTCTTATTCAGATAATGAGAAACAGTGACAGTAAAGGTGCACATTGCCACTACAGTGCTAATGGTTTCTGACATTTTAGGTTTGGGTTTCTGTTTCTCTGAGTGTCATAGGCAAAGCTAAATAACATGGTCACTCTTAGGAAACAAAGCCTAGAAATAATTCATGCCTTCATTTGACTCAATTTTATTGACTATTTACTCTGCTTCAGGTATTAGACAAGGAACTGTGGTTACCAACATGTATAAAACACTATTGCTACCCACAACAGTCTAGTGGGGAAGAATGGCATGAAAACAATGTCCTATGACAAGACTAAAACCAAATTAGGATAAAAGTATGATGGCATCAGGAAGTGAAAGTGAAAGCATTCATCCTAAGAATGCACTGGAGTCTTGAATTGAGTCCTGAAGCATTAAATTACAAATATAAGAGGCAGGAAAGCTGCCAGGGAGTGCTTCAGGCTAAAGCACCTACATTAACCATGGTATCCACAGAAATGCGAGAGTTTGTTTTTGAGCAATTTTAATTACTTGCATTTGGCTGAAATACAGGATATGCCTGGGAAAGCAGGCGAGAATGAGACTGCAACTTGGTAACAATCGCTAGTACATCTGGAGCTCTTGGTTCATGCCATATACTGTTCACCCATTTTCTCATTTCATCTTTGCATTAAATTGCAAGACTGGAACAATTTTACCATTTATCTTATTTAGCAGATTAGAAATCTGAGTTCTAGAGAATTTAGTGGCATGTTAATTCAGTTGGTGAGCCCATAGAACATTCAAATTGGATGATCCTGGAGTGCGTAGTAAAGGGACTATTTTTCAAGCTGTGAGCACAGTTTAAGCCAGTGGTCCTCAAAGTGTGGTTCCCTAGACCAGCACTATCAGCATCACATAAGAATTTGTAAGAAATGCAAATTCTCGGGCCTTATCCTAGAATTACAAAAATCTCAATTTCTGGGAATAAGGTCCAGCAATTTCTCTTCTAAAAATCCCTCTAGGTGATTCTGGTGCACTCTGACATTTGAAAACCATGGGTTTAGGGAAGTCAACATGGATGGTACAGTACCATGGGGCTAGTAATATGGAAAAAGATGCTATGATCCTTAGGCCATAAAGAAGAGAAGGCAATTATCAGAACCCAGGAAAAGGAAATAGGAGAGGTCTATCTAATTGGAGCTGTGATCATCAGTAGACAGGCACTATCAACCCGTGCAGCCCAGCAGAGAGGGTGTACTCTCTGGGTGTCCTGAGGAGGTCCTGCATGTGGCTTTCAATGGCCAAATCCAAGTGACACTGCAGGGCTGGGGAGCTAGGTGGCTCCAGAGTCCAGGGGAGCTAATTGGCAGAGCAGGTGAAGGCTGATGTATAGATTCGGAGGGTTAAACAGAAAATGCCTATCACACTTCCCCAGGATGATGAGGAGGAAGAGGTGAAGGCACATTTTAAACCCAGGCAAGGTAACTTTGGAGCCCTATTCTTAACAACTATACCATGCAACCTCTAAGTAAGAGTAGGTAGGACTCAGAGCATGACCCTCTAAGCCAGGCTAAGTAGCTGGGAATGGGCCCTATAAGCAATACAGACCCTAAAGGAGTTTTAGGCGGGGGAGACACATGATATTATTTATTTATGCATTTTTTTTGTTTTTTACTATAGTTTGGAAAAGATTACCCTCATAAGATTACTTTTAGGATAGAGGATGGAGAAGGGTGTGAATGGTTGATAAATATTTTGTGCTAATCCAGCTGAGATAAGAATTCAGGCTCCAGGAATGAAAATGGAAAAAGAGTCTAATTTATTAAAATCTACAGAATTTTTTTGTTAAAATCTACAGGTGAGTTAGATGCAGGCATGGGAAGGAGTCTAAGATGCTTCCCAGATTTTAACACAGGTGGCAGAGTAAATTTATGGTGATTTTCTTATTATTATGTGTTTTTTCCCTGTTACTTATTTTTTTAAATATATTTCATTTTGCTGCTATATGTGCTAGGAGCAGTGGGAGTTGTCTACTAGGTTGTCACATATAAAAATTTAGAATTTATAGAATAAAATGAAACCAAAGATACAGACTGAGAGTTACCAGAATATACATACTTGTTAAAGATAAGCAAGGGTATATGTACAAGATGAAGAGCCAAGATTCAACCGAAGGGGAAGCTAAATTTAAGTAAAGAAGAAGAACTTTGGGAAATGTAAAGAAGAATGATAATGGTAACAACAATATTAGCAATAAAATTGTATTGAAAGCAGGTAGCATATAATACATATTTAGTACATACTATGCTAAGCATTTCCTAAGCATAATATTATTTAAATTATATTTTTAAAACTACATGATGGATGCTAATAGTAAGGTTACTTAACAGATGAAAATAATGATGCTTAGGGAACATAAAGAAATTGTCCAAGAGTATGTGGCTGGTAACTTGATAAATGGACATTCAAACCCAAGTCTCTGCTTACTGAGTTCAGAAAACCCACCGTTTATTTTCAGAAATAGACAAGAAAAAAAAAACATGTAAAGTAAACCACAGTTGGTAAGATTTTCAAACAAAAGGACATTTTAAGAAGGCTTAACAGTATTAATGTTTCTGATATAAGGACAAATAGTATTTAGGACTCTGTGCACTGAGGAATAGATTCAGAAGGGTTCTAAAAGGGTAATGAAGGACACAGCTAAACAGAGTGATTGGCATGAAAGAACGCAGAAACTTCAAGTTTTCCACTAGGCATTCAACAACTTGGCAGTAAACCAAGGGAAGAGATGCAGCAAAAACTACTAGGATTCAGGGTTAAAAAAATCATTGTTTTGTGGATCTTTGTTGGTATTAAAATGGAAAAAGAAAATAAGTTATAGGTCAGAGAAAGGAAAAATGAAGAGTGAAAAAATATATAAAAGAAAAATGGAACATCTGATACCTAAGATGATAAAGAAAATGGAGAGTTCAGTTTCTTGGATGAATTTCCTTTGGATCTGGGCACATCACAGTTACTGAGAGAGGCGGAATGTTGTTGAGGATAGAAAACCCTCCCTCCCCGCTCTCCTAGCTCCTGCCAGCCTCCAGGGCCTTGCACGATTAGTGAACCATCCCTAACATGGAGTAATTCACAAAGTAGATGAAATGCTGAAATCCCATGGTTCTAAATAGCACTATCTTCAGAGCAGCATTTCAACCATGGCAGGAAACATCTATTCCTGAAATGGAATTGTCTTTATAGTTTGGCAAAATAACTGGTCCCACAAAAATTTAACTGGAAGATTTTCAGAATAGAGGTCTCCTGTAGAAGATGAATTAGTATCTCAGTCATGGAGACAAAAGCAGAATCCCAGACCTAGGGAATAAAACAGACTGGCCAGAGATGAGTCTTCACACCTTAACAACTTTCGCCATTTAGCTGTTCACTGTTGGAGGAAGAGTTCCAAAGACATCTTTCTGATGTGTGCCTAACCCTGGGCAAGGTACAGAGCAGACCAGAAGAAACTAGAATTAGAAATAAAATTCATTTTTAAGATGTTAGATTGGAGGCTTGGTTAACATGCTCAACACTTGGAAAGAGGAAGAAAATGTGTAGAGTCACATGGTGATCTTTCATCCAAAAAGAACGTGGGAAATCAACAAAAATAGTGAAAGAAACTTTGAATACTTTGAAAGGAACAGTGAGCAGCAACTTGTACTGTGAGTCAGACAGAAAGCTGTAAGTCTCCAGAGCCTGAATAGGAGAGAGACTGTCTCAGTGACACACATTCCCACTGGGGAGCTGGCCAGTGACCACACTGCCCAAAGCAATCTGCAGATTCAATGCAACTCCTGTCAAGAAACCAATGTTATTATTCACAGAACTAGAGGAAACAATCTAAGATTTGTATGGAACCAAAAAAGAGCCCAAATAGCCAAAGCAATCTTTAGCAAAAAGAACAAATCTAGAGGTATGTCACTCTACCTAACTTCATCTGACCTAACAAGGTTATAGTAAGCAAGACAGCATGAGACTGGTGTAAAAATAGACTCATAGACCAATGGAACAGAACAGAGAAACCAAAAATAAAGCAAAATGCACACAACTATCTAATCTTTGACAAAGCAGGCAAAAATATCCACTAGGAAAAAAAATTCTATTCAATAAATGGTGCTGGGAAAATTGGATAGCCACATGCAGAAGAATAAAACTGAATCCCTGTCTCTCACCATATACAAAAATTAACTCAATATGCATTAAAGACTTAAGTATAAGACCAAAACATTAAACATTCTAGAAGAAAATTCATGAAAAACTTCTCAGGACATTGGCATAAGAAAGAATTTATGACTAAGACTCTGAAAGCAAATCCAACAAAAGTAAAAATAATAAATAAGAATTAGTTGAGTAAAAGGCTTCTGTGCAGCAAAATAAATAATCAACAGAGTAAATAGCCAACCTACAGAATGCAAGAAAATATTTGCAAACTATACATCTGAAAAATGACTAGTACCAAGAATCTACAAGGAACTCACATCAGCAAGAAAAAAAAAACCAATCCATTTAAAAAATAGGTAAATGACACGAAAAGACATTTTTTAAAAGAAGATATACAAATGTCCAACAAACATATGAAAAAATGTTCAACATCACTAATCATCAAAGAAATGTAATTTAAAACCATAATGAGATATCACCTTACTCCAGTCAGAATTAAAGTCAAAAAACAATAGATGTTGGTACGGATGCAGTGAAAAGGGAACACTTATACACTGCGGGTGGGAAGGTAAATTAGTACAATCTCTATGGAAAACCATATGGAGTTTTCTCAAAGCACTAAACTGTACCATTCAATCCAGCCATCTTGCTACTGGGCATCTACCCAAAGGAAAAGAAGTCACTATATCAAGAAGACATCTGCATCCATATGTTTATAGCAGCACAATTCACAATTGCAAAGACATGGAACCAATCTAACTTTAGCTGAGGAGCAGATAAAGAAAATGTGGTATATGTATACCATTGAAGACTACTCATTCTTTTTTTTTCTGAGACACGGTCTCACTTTGTCACTCAGGCTGGAGTGCACTGGCACAAACTCAGCTTAATGCAACTTTTGCCTCCTGGGCTCAAGCAATCCTTCCACCTAACCCTCTCAAGTAGCTGGGACTATAGATGCACCACCGTGCCTGGATAATTTTTTTTTTTTTGTATTTTTTGTAGAGACGGAGTCTCACTATGTTGCCCAGGCTGCTCTCGAACTCCTGGGCTCAAGCAATCCTCCCACCTTGGCCTCCCGAAGTGCTGAGATTACAGGTGTGAGCCACCGTGTGCCTGACCTTATTCATTAAAACTGAAATAATGTCTTTTTTAGCAACTTGGATGGAGCTAGAGGTTATTATCCTATGTGAAGTAACTCAGGAATGGAAAACCAATTACCACATGATCTCACTGGTAAGTGGGAGTTAAGCTCTGGGTAGACAGAGGCATACAGAGTGGTATAATTGCCTTTAGAGATTCAGAATCAGGGAGGGTAGAGGAGGGTTTGGGTTAAAAAACTACCTCTTGGGTACAATGTACACCGTGCGGGTGATGGTTGCATTAAAAGTCCAGGCTTCATCACTATACAGTTTATCCGTATCACTGAAAACCACTTGCACCCCTAAATCTATAAATTAAAAAAAAATAAAAAAATTAAAAAGAAATAAAATGCAACATCAGGCCTTCAAATAAAACTTGTGGAAAAAGTACCCCATTGGTTCCTTCTCTAGGAACTCCATATTCCCTACAACTAAAGACAAAATTCAACATTTTCAACACAAGTACTTTGACCATTAACATACAATATATTTGAGCCAGATGATTTTGGATTTCATCTTTGGAATACAAAGCTACTTACTAATTTGAAATGTATCAGTTTGAATTCGTAAGAAACAATCATACTTTTAAACAGAAACACTATGTTAAAATATTTGCATAACGTTGGCCCTTAAGAGAGAAAGTAGAGGAAATTTACAAGTCCAAGTCCATTATCTGTCATTGACTAATTCTGTGACCCTGGGCAAATAGCACAAGCTTTCTGTTTGTCATTCTTATCACTTGTAAAACAGAGATACTAGTAATAGCAATTTTACAAAGACTTTTTTGAGATGAAATAATATAAAGTGTATGAAAATGGCCTGGGCATAAATCTGCAGAAAATAAAATAGGTTTTTGATAAAGGTGCATTGGGGTGAATCCCATGATTTAAAAATTCTCCTGGGAGGATGACTAAGAGATTGACTGGAAGGGGCAAAGAAAGAAAAGAAAGAACTGCCAAAACACCCTAGCTTCCTGAGGGTGAGCTCCTGGGAAAAACATCTATTTATAGTTAGTACCATTTTTTAAAGTAATAAGATTCTAATGATTGATTAAAAGAAAAAGAAATCATCCAGAGATGAACGTTTATTACTAGAATTTAACTGGGTTGACATTTGAATAATTCAGATGATTAGGGGTGAAGACCTGCAGACCAAACTATTCCTCAAATATCCCCGGAGGAGGAGGCCAAAAAAGGGAAGTCAGTGCTACAGCTACTAAGCAGATGAATTGATCTGGTTGGTATTATGTCAAGAACACTCATGGCAAAGGTCAAGGCAGATGACAAACCACAGGAATCGGATTTAGGGCAAGAAACAGACTGCCTAAAATGTATGACGAAAGCAAAACATTTCATCCAGTTAGGAGAAGGGATAACTAGATATTGTTCTTAGGCAGTGACCCAGTTTTTGGCCAGAATACCAGAAAAGACTAGATCCCAGTTACTCAGACTGAGGAGCAAGATCAAAAGGAGAGCAGACACTCCTTACTTGGAGCTCCTTGAGTTTCTAGTCTGCAACAGGACTAACTCAGTATGTGAAGGTCATATTGCCCTAGAATGGGGCAATTAGATGATCACACTCATCTGAAATTTGTGATGACATTATTTTGTGAGTCCTCCTTATGGTATTGCAACACATTGCTTACAATAAACGCTACTGTTGAGAGAATCTGGAGAAATTTAGTTACATGGATTTGAGCTACATGTATTCTCTCATTCCTATTCACTCCTTGTGACTTGTATTTGTCGTGTATTTTTACTAAAACACAAACTACTCTTAACATTAACTGCAATATATTTTCACTCTAATAAAGAGAGTGCAAAATAAAACCAGGACATTGCACATCAACTATAATAAAGATCCGGATGAAAACACTCAAGATAAAATAATTATCTTGTTCCTCTCCATGACAAAAACTATATAAATTATAATGCTTAGCTTTCAACAAAATTAGGGCCAACTTGGAGGTGAGAAAGTGGCCGTAATGTGGCAGAACACTTAATTTCATTTTTCACCATGATTTTGAATGTCTATTCTCAATAATATTTCCTCTTAGTCCTGTTTTCTTACCCTCATTTTGTTTTTTATTATTTTATTATATGGGTTTTTTTTTGTTTAGTTGGTTGTTAAAATGCACTTTAAATCTTTAGGGGGTAGTATACAAATAAATACTACTAAATAAAAAAGATACATTGATAGTTTTATTTTTCTTGATATTAAAAGCATAGTGACTGATGGTAGCATTCCCCTGGGTGAGGGAGTGAGGTGGTCATTTGAGTAGCATTTGTATGAGGAAATGAAACGGTCCTCACATTGTAAGAACAGTAAAGAAAACAAAGAAATATAATCGTGAGGTTGAGGCATTAACACAACCACAGCAGCTCTGACATTAGAATGAAATGTAAAGAAAATCAAGTGAAAAAAATGACTTTTCTTGCAATAATTTTTTTCATTTATTTTCTCTCTAAGCTGTAAGAAGATATCTAATTTCTAGTTAAGTCCCACTGAGAGATCTTCAACTCCAAACCCCAAGAGGGGGCAGTATTGTTTAAACACCTTAAAGTGGTCCTTGTATGAACTTCGGTGACCACTCCTTTTGACAAAAAAAAAAAATCACCAATCTAATTTCAAAAGCGGATAAGAATGTAACCTCTACTGAGCTTCATCAGCCACATCTCAGGTTGAAAAGTAGTGCCCATTTCACTGTCTTTGAAGAAGTGGTGGAAAGGGCTGCAAATGACTATGTAGGTGGCTGGAAAATTGTAGGCAGGTATTCCCCTGTTGACCCAGGGCCCAATGCCCAAGACTTGAATTTGAAAATAGGGGGAAAACTGTAAATGAAAGACTCAGCAGCCAACTGGAGTCCTGAGTTAAAATCATGTCCAGTTTCGAGGAAAAGCAATTAATCTGAAATCACTTCTTATTCTTAGCTGGCTCCCTGAGTATGATTCAATTAAATAGGAACTCAGTGGCAAGGTGTTATTAGAACCATGACTTATTCTTCACAAATTCCATTGGCCAAACCTGAGCATGTTATTTTCATAGGTCACTGACAACAGGAATGCTTCCACAGGAAACAGTCTCAGGGTCGGGATAATAGGTCTCATGAGGAACAAGTGAGGGGATTTTGTAATTTTTCACAGAAAAGAGATGAGGAAAGTTCTTCTCAGCATTGGAGCATCATCAAAGAGAGAAGCAAATTGTCCAGGGACATGCTGCTAGTGATGGCAAAACTAGAAACAAATTATAGAATTACGAAAAGAAACATAGAAGTTATCTTTCATTCAAATCAATGAAAGATAACTCACTCAATGCACTGTGACATACTGATAGTGAAATGCACATCTCTGGTGAGTGATCTGAAGCCAGGGATGCAAGAGAATGCTTCCCACCTCCACATGGTGATTGCAGACTCCAATGCAACTGGGCTGGAGGCAGTCCTCCCCATAATGCCTATAATAATCTCCCCTTGATTGTCTCAGAGACTAAATATATTCATTAATACAAAAAGGCAAAATTTGCTTTTATCAAAAAGACTTCATTATTCACTCAGAAATAGAATGAACCAGAAGAAAATGGTTTTTCTGGTTTGAGTTAGTGTTCTTTATTGTTGGGTATCAATTGACTCCCATTTTGTATGTGAAAATAACTTTCAGCCTCATTCCAGTTGTTCTTAACAAAGAGAATTATGGGCAGCCTCAGTTTGGTAGAACTTTCAGCCTATTCAATAAAGAAATTGGTAAGGAAAAGAACAGCATGGCTCTGGCGTAGGAAGGAATGTGCCACTTTCTCTGTGCATCCTGACCTTCATCCACACTACAACTAATTATATTTTTACAACATTTTACAAATGACCCTGGCCATCACTAGCAGCACACCCTTGGACAACTTCCTTCTCTTTGTTGACTTTACAATGTTGAGAGCAACTTTCCTTTTATTTTTCTGCATTGAGTATTATACTATACATGAAGTACAGAGAAAAAATAGTGTTCCAGCCCTTCCTTTAGAGAGGGCTGTATGTGCAGACACAAAATTTCTGCAGAAAATCATTAAGATTGTAAGTAATAGGTAGTGCCTTGTCTTCACTGTATCTCTGTTTTCCCATCTGTACACTGAGTGTGGATCATATAATGTTTAAGATCTTTTCCAATGCTGAGAGATCAATGCTGAAGGGGTCTCTGTGACTGGTCCTTAATCTTCAGCTACCTGGAGCTATCACTTACCCTCTCTTGAAAAGGTGGGTTTCTCAAGACATCAGTAGAATCTCACTGCAGCCTACAGGCACGTGATAAATCAAGGGTTCTCCACAGGTGTTGAAAGCTTCCTGTGTGTTCGCAACAATAAACATCCCGTCCCAACAGTTGACTTATGTCTGCTTTTTAAACAATTGCAACAGATGGTTGACACTTGAACAGAATGTATAATTAGCTTTGCAATCTAACACCTCATTCTTACTTGCTCTTTCTCAAAGGAGAGAAGCTGTGCCTTATGCCATTGGGTCTAATCTGTTAGCTTAATCAGAAGCAGTGCTATGTAAGTTCTCAGGAGACATGGGCTGTGGGAGGATTCCCAATCTCAGCCTTTTGAGGACATGAAAAGAAGCTGGGAGGGGGTGTAGAGAGAAATCTCAGTACTTTTAAAAAAACTCATGCCTCATTCTCATTTGTGTTCCAAAGGAGGAAAGTTTTTATGCCTTTTTCTCTTCTTTCTCCCACCTCATCTCCCTCAGCCTCTGCTTCTTCATCTGGGGTAATGATTCCTAACACGGAGGCTGCTCTGACTACTAAATGAAATAATACCTCTAAATGCCTAGCAGAGAACCTGACACATGGCAGACACTCCACGAGGAAATGATATAGTTTCCTCACTATAGAGAAACTCCAGGGACATCAGTTCCTATTGGTTTCAGCACTGTTAATGTGATTAGAGTCCCTGAATCCAGCCACTCAACGCTTCACCTTTCTCAAACCTACTTTCAAGGAGGAGGCTCTGTCTGTGTTTGCCTTTCTCTTCCATGGCATCTTCTCTGCAAATGTCACTTCTCCACTTTCTTAGCCAAGACATCTCCTATGTTGGCACCAGCCCCTGGAAGTTAAGAAATTCTTCTACCTTCTTTTAATCAACCATCCTTATTCCCTATCAGAACCTATTCCAGATTCCACTATCTTTACCTTTCTCTGAGTCAAAACTCTTAAATCAAATATGCCACTCCCTACAAAGTTTTAATTTATAGAATAGAGCTATCACTACCCTATTTGTTATTTTTATGATCAATTTATGGGGATTTTCATATGCAACCATCTCCAGCTTGTCAGAGAACTATGTTGTTTCAGAGAAAAGAAGAAAGGTCTAAGAGTGGAAGGCACAAAGTTGTCAAAAAATGGAACTTGGCATCTCAGAAGAGAATAACTCTGCTTCACTTAAAGTACAAAGCCCCCAGACATGGTGGTGTGTGTCTCTGGTCCCAGATACTCAGGAGAATGAGGCAGGTGGATAGCTTGAGCCCAGGATTTCAAGACCAGCCAGGACCACAAAGCAAGACCCTATCTAAAAAAAAAAAAAAAAAAAAAAGAAAAAAGAAACCTGTATCCTAAATCCCTCAAATGTCTCTTCATTAGAGAAATACTTCATTTATTGTGGGAAAGATTACATGTCATCACTGGCCATGCTAAGATTTGGTAATTCAATGAACTTTATACCACTCAGAAAGCAAATGGTTCCTTCCTTTAAGAAATTTAAATTCTTTAGGGAAATGCTAAGAAAGTGCAATCTAAAATAATTTACAAAACCCAAAGAAAAGAAATTAGACAATAGAAAATATGTAGAAAGTTAATTGGAATGGTCTTAAGAATTGAATTGCCATAGAAAAGAAATGTATTTTTATTGAGCTTTATGCTAAGTAATTCATATACTTTGCATACAAGCAATATAGTAACATATGCAATGTTTTTAGCACAGAGAATGTACATAGTGAATGCTTAGTAGGGGCTGACTCTTATTATTACTTCAATTTCAGAAGCATTTCTGTTTTGCAGATAAAGAAAATTGGGCTTGAATATTTGGGCAGCCAGGCAAACTTCACAAAAAGACAATGTGACAAAATCAGGATTTCAAATGAATCTGTCAGTCGTTAAATCCCATCCCTTTTTCTTGCTATGCTACATGACTTGCTATTGAAACTAGGAGGGCTTTTCTTTAAGAGAATGCCACATTGGTTATTCACGACCTATTTGAGTAGAGACAAACACAATTTCATTACAGGTAGAGGACACTTGAGTTCTGCTTCAAGTTATACTTAAGCTCATTGTAATAATTTTAGTGTGCATCAGATTCATTCACTCATTTAACAAATGTTTAATAGGCATCCACCTCTGTGTCAAGAACTATTCTAGGCACTAAGGGTACTATGGAGAAGAAAGTAGACATTTATCCAAAACACAAATATATGGAGTGAGCTGAAATATCTATTTCTGCTCAAAACCTTTGACTCAGAATAACAGCTCTATTCCTGGTCAGATAATTGTACTCATTTTTCTTGAGCATAAATTCTGTATAAGACTTCATAGGTATTGTGATACAATGATAAAATCTTTGGCTTCATTTATTAAAGTATATACATAATCATAACAGAAAATTATAAAATATATGACATAAAGACATAATTACCCATAATTGCAGCATCTTAAGACAAAAAGAACTTTAGTATGTTTGAATGTTTTCCAAATTAAACTCCCCCACACACATATTTAAAATTTATCAGTAACTCTACATACATATTGTTTAATGATTTATTTTTAGGCATAATTTAATATGCATAAAGCATAAGATCAAAGACATTTACAGTACCCCAAAAGGCTTCCTTTTGACCCTTCCAGTCAAAACCTTTTCCAGAGATAAACCACTAAACTGATATCTATCACCATATATAAATTTTACTTGTTCTTGAACTTCATAAAATTGAATTATATAGGATGTACTCGTTCTTGACTGACTTCTTCTGTGTTACATTTTGTTACATCTTACTTTTAATCTAGCATTACTTAATAAATGGTTCCTTCATCAAATTTCATTCAATAGAGATTCATGTGTTACCAATCAGGTGACAGGTACTGGCTTAGAGACCGTTTGTTCAGGGATATTCGCTATCCCCATTATGATTAAATAATATAGCAAGACTCCAGCAAATAAAATAAAAAGAACATTTTTAAAAGCTCATATCATGTCATTATAAAGACAAAATAAATCATTGGTTTAAAGGGTTTGATTCAACAAAGCCGTTTTAACAGTGGTGGTGGTTGTAATCATTATTATTTTATTATATTGAGAGAGAAAGGAAATTGTGGTATAACTATGAAAATGCTTAAACAATCAAAGTGTTAGTAAAATAAGTCAAATCTATGTCAAGTCTATGTGTTAAAACTTCATTCATAAGTGAAAAGCCCTGGTATGTTTAATTTCATCACTCCAGATATTCAATTCAGTTGACCATTTGTGTAAGAATTTCCTGTTTTTAAAATTATGTATTGTTTATATGGTAACATCTATAAGATTTTATCAGATTCATTAGTTTTTTTTTCTTCTTCTTTTAAAAGCGTGTGGCTGGGCAGAAATGACTGCAACAGCTATATTGTGGAATTTGGTTATGACTTCAGTTTGTTCTGAAACCTTCTGTAAGAAATCAGCTGTCAAAGGAGACCCACAGATAATATAAAAGTGTGATTTTTTTTCTATTTGTCTAGTAAGCCCCAAGAATACAAGTTGGAAGTTTAAAAGTTATTATGATAAACTTGCCCCTTTCATTTAGCTCAGTAACTGCACTTGGACAGATAACCTCTTCTACCTGAAAAGTGCTAGGTAGTTTGAACATTCTCATTTTCACCGAGGAACTGTTATGGTTTTCATCCCAAAGTTAATCAGTAGCCAAAAAAGTATGTTTGAACAATTTTTCTGGCCTTATTTGTTTTTGCTTTCTACCTCCAAAATGAACGTATTCTAGTTGTGAAAATAACCCGTCACTGAAATCAATGGTGATCAGCCCCATTTAATCATTTCCCAGGAGACATTTGCCACCTCTTTTCGTTTCTGCTGCTCTCAATTCAGAAATAAAAACGCCCAGTATTCTCTCCTCCTACTTCTTTAGTAATTAAAACGTGGTCACGTGACCTGGCTTCTCTGTGGCAAATCAGTGTTTTTGCTCAGGACTTGGAATCTTCAGTGAGTAATGAGAAAGGTGTAGTCACTTCACAGTTTATTTTGAAATGGAGGCAGCAGCATCTCTTTCTTGGGAGGAAAGGCAGAGCTAGAAGCAGGGATGGGATCTGTATTTCCTCTGGCCAGCCTCCTCTGGTTCACTCGCCTCCCTGTGCATTTGCTGATATCCTTCTATTTGAACGTTTTTCTTTTTGAGTTAACTGATTGTTTCTCATTGTTCACAAACAAAAACTTAATACAAATATTTCAACTTTAAAAGAAGAGGCAAAATAGCAGTATATGCTGCCAAACCTTTCTACTCGGGAGGATATGCATTTTCAATGTTTTGCTGGAACAAAAATGATTAAGACACAGTTCTTGTCCTTGACTTCTAGAATTTTTTTTTACCCAATTTGTATTACACACACACACACACACACACAGACACACACACACACACACACACACACACACTGGCTGAGTTTAATTTACCCATTATTTGTTGATGTTAACACAGTATTGGCCAAATTTCTAATGTACATGGTACAATGTGAAATGACATATATAAGTGCATGACAATAATTGCTCTTCATTTAAAAAATGAAAGAATATTTTTATACAAATATTACATGATAGAAATTTATTCTCAGTTACACAGTTCAAGATGAAAGAATATAAATATTTTGTAAAAATCCAAGTATATTACTACTTGATGGTAGACACTAGCTACCTAAATTTTGATATTATAACAAAAACATGATTAACATCAGCGATGGAGTTATAAACACAAAACTTTTCTGTAAATTTTTCCTTCATAATAAAAACAAGTAGTGATTCTAAAGCAGTGCTGTGTTAAACATCAATACTTATTTAAATCCAGCCAGTGTGTGCCCGTGTGTATATCTATACATGTATACAAAATTCATACCTTTTGATCAAATAAAAAACATAATTGAATATTTGAATAAAGATGACTTGATGTGGACAAATGCAGTTCCTCTAGGAACTAACTATAACCCAATTTAACATTTATAAAACCGCACTTTGTTATGATAAGCCCTAGGTGTGCATGGGAAGAAATCCCCACAGCATCTGTCAAGTGGGTGCTTCTGCCCAGGATTGAAAGAGTCAGTGAGTGATACAAAGATACAGAGACTGTGCAAATCCATAGTAAAGGTTAGAAGCATGTGTTATGACATGACACAAAGCATAGATTCCTTGAGGCCCAGCTCTGCCCACTTTGATACATCACACACATCTGTCTGGTGTTGCAATTACAATCTTGAGTAGGTTATCCTGTAACCCCTCTGACCTCAGTTTTTTCATTAGTAACATGGAAATACATTACTATTTCTAATTTATATGCTATTCGTGAGGATTAAATGAGGTATCTGACACAGAGTGTTTAACCCAGTGTTTATCATATAGGAGATGCTTTGGAACTGCTGGATGTTATTAGTATTAGTGTCACTCATTTTCTTGTTGTTATCCATTCTTTTGTCAGTTACTAATCTTAATTTTTCTTACTCTGCAATTTATTATTACAAGAAAATAGTCAGATTTTAGAGAACCTGAAAGATAGTGAATATCTAAAAGAGAGATAGCCCACAATTTTATTTAAATAAATGGTGTTACACCTAATTGCAGGAGTTCAAATTTATCATAGCCCAGTGGTCATCACTAAATGTGCCAATATACACAAGGGAGATTCACGAAATAAACTAGAGTTTTCAATAGTTAACACAATCCAGATTGATCAACGTGTTAGCAATGATTGTTTCTACCAGATGACGTCAGTTCTAAGTGAAAACTAAGTGAACAGTACCAATTAAGAATCAACATTTTGGTTCAGATATGACCATATTCTGCTAATATTTTCTCTTGGGTAGCATGGCCTCCATGAATGAGTTAAAATGCAGTATTTTTCATGAAGGAGAATTGCTGACAAGCTAATAGGTATTAACATAGAATAGGGTCAAACTTCAATTCATTTTTTTAGTTAAATTTTATGCAAAAAGAAAATTGGAGTTTCGGGCAAGTCAGAAAGAGGTGCATTGGTCCTGTTGGACATCGGCATTGTGTATCCAACCCCTTCTAAATTCCAGTGATCAAGTGGAGTTTGCTATCTCCTTAAACATTTCTGGAAGGACTTTAAAATAAATAGGACATGATGGCCCCAGCAAGGGGGTAAAAGGCACTTGGTAGACAATTAACCCTAAAAGGCAAAAATCAGTTTGACAAAAAGATGTTAGAAGCATCATCACTTTTTGTTTGGATGACTATTTTTCTTTCAGTTCACTCCAAACACTCCTTTTTTTTCTATAAAGCTGAAAATACTTTTGATTGGAGCCAAAGCTCCAAATATCAAACCTATGTATGAGACGTTACAAATCCTTCATTCTTATAGAATAGCTGAAAATACATATACACACACATCAAGAGATATTTTCAGTGATAAAGTGGACTAAGAAATAAGTGATAGATATTTAAAAAGGTTGACTCTAAGCCTAAAAGTATTTTTCTCACTGTTATAAATGAAGACACTGATATCATCAGTGTCTTATCAGAGAGGTTAAATAAACAACTCTCCCAAGATCTGGCTGCTACTAAATGTCAATGAGAGGATTTGAACTGATTTTGGCCTGATTTAAGAAGTGCGACTCATTATTCTATACACCTGTCAGTATATACAGATGTGTATCTGCTTGAATATTCTCTAAAAATATTACAACATTAATTAAGACAACATTAAGTCAGTTGATAGAATCTCAAGAAATAATATCTACTTAATTATAATTTTAAAATTTATCTTTTTATGTTAAGCTACCTGTAGATAGTTTCTTACTATGTTCCTCTATGCATTAAGGATCCAGGCTTCTTTTAAATTCAGTTCTTCTCAATCTATCCTGTAACCTGGGAGAAATGAATTGCTAGTGAATTTTAAATTAGTTCTTCAATACTAGTTAAATGAATCCCTCATTTTTTTAAGATGGACTAATAATCAGAATTGCAGATGATCTGTATTCTGTTATTAATGTGAGGGACCTAATCACACACTACAGAAAAAAAGTATATCAATGAGTCCCCTTGGGAAATCACAAAGAAATTGAGCTTGTCCATTGCTGTCAGCCTGACCTTCAAGATATGACAAGATGCCAAAGGGGGGAAAATTACTTAAGATTTTCAGAAACTCAGAGACATAAGGAGAGTATTTTGAAAAAGAAAAAAAAATTCCCCTCCTTTCCCGATTCACAATTAGGGTTGTATAATGCTTAAATTCTGTGTTATTTCATGTGCAGACAGTGATGGTTGAAAACCATATACCTACTCAAAAATCACAGACCAAACATATTTATGCATATGTATATATAATACATATATATATATGTAGTCTCATCTCTAAATTTATTCTTCTATCCTTGTAAGTAAACCATCAGACTAGAATTCAAAAAAAAGACAGAATAGACATGTTCCACTGCTTCTTGTTAAACTGAATGCATATGTGTATATAGCAGGATCTAGGGTGTTGCATTTTGTTTCTTTAGTCTAGACATTATATTCTTCTTAAAACTCAATGGTGAGGTAGTTTCTTGCCCAGGGAGTGCCTGGGGTAAGGTGTGAGAGCAAACAAACACATACAGCTCCTCCTGTACTGTGCTCACCACTGTTCATTTAATTCTCATAATAACCCAAAGAGGTACCTACTATTATTGCTTTTATTTTACAAATGAGGAAACTGAGGCAAAGAGCAGTTTACTGACTTAAATACAATGACAGCTGTAAATAATGGAGCCAGGATTTTAACCCAGGGGATCTGGCTTCAAAATCTACTTCCCTTCCCTATACTATGCTACTATGATATATAGGATTCCTCAGAAGATATTCTTTTCTCTGCTTCATCATGATGCTACAAGTTTAAAGGCATCCACAAAAAATTTCTCAGTGAAATGTCATTAAGAAGAACTTAATTTTAAACAGATCAATTTGAATTGAATCCTGTTTTACCATTGGCTAGCTCTGTGGTAGTTATCACTTTAATCTTCAGAGTTCTTATTGTAAAATGTTAACACTAATATCAACCATAGGCTTGTACTGAATATTAAACATAAAAAATATGAACCACCTATAAAAGGACCTGAAACATACAGCGTACCTTAAAACTATAATTATTTTCCATGAATATTGGTTTTGCCGACTCTTATAGTGGATAAAACAACCTATTTACATTCTTCCAAGAGAACTATATATATCATGAATCACAGATCACATTAGTTGTGAGAAATAAAGCAGTCATCTTCCTTTAGTTCATTCTGTAGCTTACAAGAAGAAACTGGCATGGACAGGAAGGAGACGAGAAAACATTCCATCTGCCTTACCTACCATGAGCTCTAAAATAGAGCCATCATTAAAGAGCAGAGTGTACAGGGTAGGCTGTGAAGCATTTGGAAGAAATATTTTTGAGTTTTATTCTAGGAGGAAACAATGTGGAATTCATTCTTTGTACTGAGAAAAGGCTATATGAATTTGAAAAAAATATTTTAAGAGAATCATGAAACCCATGAACATTTTCAGAACATTTTGGCAGATATTCCAATCCCTTTCCAAATGGTAGCTCATGCATTATGGGAAAGAAAGAATGGGTCACTTGAGTGTTTACTTGTGTGGATGTGTGCAAATGTCATTGCAAGAACAGACTCTCCAAGCTTTTATTGCACTCTTCCCTTGGCACAGATAAATACCCTAATGTGCCTTATTCATTGCATGTGAACTTTTGAGGCACTATGGAGCAATGGGAGAAGCATGGAGCTTAACTCATGCTCATACCCACTAGTTAATTATGTGACTTTGTTCAATCTCTCTAAACTTAAATTTTTATCTTTGTCATAGGCAAAGGCATAATAAGGCACCTCTTTTAAGGAGTGCAGAGCTGGACAGCAGCATGCAGGGACCTCTAGTAGTGGAATCCTAGCAGTCAAGAAAACAGAATTATTTAGATATTACTGAGCAGCTATGATGTGCAAAGCACTATGCTGTACAGAGGAAATAGGAAAATTAGATAGGCCCCTGCCAAAAAGTTACTCACAATTTAAATGAATGGAAGAGTTTGAATAGGGTTTGGAAGGACTAAGTAGGATTAAAAAAGAAATCAGTTGAGCTAGCTTATTAAAAATCAGTACAGGGTTAAGAGTTTCACAAGCATTTCTTGAGGTCTTTGGTAATTCCCGAAGAGGGATCCAGCCTGCTAGAGATACACAATGAGTTCTGAGAAGGAAAATTCAGGAGGGAGGTGAAAGAACTCGGATCATTGGTGGGCTTCATAAAAGAGTTTGGACTTGAAACATATATGCCTTCATGTTAAATCACGCATGTTCTTTGGCTATTCTGCCCACATATTTTTACACATCTACCTCTTTTCCACTTTCCCAGGCAGATCCAAGTTTTGCAGGTGACAAAACAAAACAAAACTATAACACATTTCTTGATATGATCAGGCTGTTTTTTCTTCCAAAAGCCATTAACTAAACTATAATGCAAATAAATTTCTTCTGGGGCACCTGGAGTTTTCCTAAGATTTGTCCGTCTTCTGAGAAAATACTAAGAGCTGATTCATCCTAATAAGGTGTGAATCAAGTGTTAAAATGTAACTGAATTCTACAATTAATTTTACTTTTCCCTGTTTTCTCCATTTCTTCCATGGAGTTATAGAAGCTTATAACAGGATTTCTACTATTATTTAAAATGTTTTTCTTAGAAATACTACCCTGTCCGATATTCACAAATTATTTCAGATTTCTTAAACTTTCCTTCTTCTTTTTTCTTTATTCTATACAGTGGACATGATCCTGAGGTTGATTTTCACTTGTGGTTGGCCCTTTCTATTACTTGAGCAAGATACGCCAATATGAAAATAAGATATAGACTTACTTTCTCAAGGTACTATCTAGGTATAGAAATAGAGACATAGGCAGACAGATAGATATAATACATGCACGCAAAGAAACATTGATAGTGATATGGTTTAGAACTGTCCCAACCCAAATCTCATACTGAAATGTAACCCCCAATGTTGGAGATGGGGCCTGGTGGGAGGTCACTCATCATGAGGGAAGATTTCTCTTGAACGGTTTAGCACCATACCCCCTTGGTACTGTTATCACAATAGTGAGTTCTCATGAGATTTGGTCATTTAAAAGTGTGTAGCACCTCACTCTTGATCTCTTGCTTCTCCTCCGGCCATGTGATGTGCCTGCTCCTGCTTCGCCTTCCCCATGATTGTAATTTTCTGGAGACCTCCCCAGAAACCAATCAGACGCCAGCATCATGCTCCCTGTACAGCCTGCAGTACCGTGAGCCAAGTAAACCTCTTTTCTTTAAAAATTACCCAGTCTCAGGTATTTCTTTATAGTAATGAGGGAATGAACTAATACAAATAGATAAAAATATATCATGTGTATTTAGATAACAGATAATTAGACAGGTAGAACATTTGGGCTAAGATCTTATCTCTGTATCATAGCCCTGGACACTTTAAATCTTCATTGCAACTCAGCTCCACATTTGTAAATGGGTACCCATCTGCTAGAGTTATCAGGAAGATTACACAAGTAATACATGCAAGTTGCCTGGGCGATGGACAAGCACTTCACTGGTATTTGAGAAACACTTATGAATCCTTCTTGATTGGTTCTTGAAATCAACATTATAACTGAGTGTTTGTATAAAGAATACATTTGAAAAGGTAAGTAAGTATTTAGAAATGCCTTTTATCCCAGAAGTTTATGTTTCTTAATTTCATTAATTATCTGGAATCATTATTTGCCTTTGGTTTAGCCTTTGTTAATTGTCCTAGCATCTTTAGATCCCAGATTCCAGGTCCTACTACCCAGTTCTCACATTCTGGGATCCTTCTAAACAATTTCAGATTCACTTACAGACACTGGTAAAGATCCAGTACCTGCATGACCTAGACAGAGAACATGTAAACAGATGTTAAATGACATGTTAAATGACAGAGAAATGTTGTATGTATACATTGACATATTTACATATAAATGTTAACATTTCAGTCCTTAGGTGTAGTACTTCCTATTGACTAACACTACTAATAGAATCATCAGAAAACATTCATATTTTTAGTAAACAAAACATATATTCATATATACAGCTTCATGTGATTTAGCTAAAAACACTGGAGAAAAGCTTGTATCAGCATAATTTTATGGATGAAAAAACTGAGGATACAAAACCAGATCACCAAGCCATTTAATGACAGACTCAAAACTCAGATCCAAGCCTTTAGACTCCAAATCCCTTGGAAAATCTCTAAACTCCATCAGGTTAACTTTCATAAACTTTTAACTATCAAGCTTCCTTTAGAAAATAACAAGCTTCAATTATTATCTTTCTTCCCTTCTTTTTTTTCCCCCCAAACCGGTAAGAAATGTTGAGGTCCAAATAGCAGAAGTTCTTGTTTATATTATATAAAACGAATAAAACATAGAATATGTTTTTCCTGCTAATATTTACATTTTATATAAGAGGTTGGCCTCAAACTCTTTGTAAGAAATGTTTACATAATTAGCCTAGACATGTAATAGGCTGTACTGTCTAGGTCTGTGTATGTACACTCTGTCGATGCATGACAAAATCGCTTAAGGATGCATTTATCAGAAAGTATCCCATCGTTAAAAGACCATGACTGTCTATTAGATAGATAGATAGATAGCTACATAGATAGATAGATATAGATATCGCTTTATATGAAGATGTAGATACCTATATCTACCTATATCTACATATAAATATGTAGATACCTATATATATGTATATATCTTTATCCATAGATATCTATCAACAGATAAGTGATAGGTAGATAGAGATAGATAGATAGATAGATAGATAGATAGATAGATAGATAGACAGACAGATAGATGTGACATATAGATAGATATCTAGAGATAGATAGATCGTTATCACCTTTTCATTATCCATTTATCCATACATGGACTTTGGGGTTATTTCATATATTGGCATTTATGAATAATGTTAGAATAAACTTCAGATTATAAATATATCTCTTTGAAATCTTGTTTTCAATTCGTTTAACACTGTATGATTCCAATTATCTGAGGCATCTGAAGTACTCAAACTCTTAGTAGCAGAAGGTAGGATGGTGATAGCCGGGGGCTGCGGGGAGACGGAAATAAGGAGTTTGCTGACTATAGAGTTTCAGTTATGCAAGATGAAAAACGTCTGGAGTTATGTTATATACAATGCACATAGTTAACAATACTGTACTCTACACTTACATGTTTATTAAGTAGTTTTGTTTTTTTTTTTAAAAAGAAACTCTATCAGTTCACTTAGCTATTGGAAAAGCTTTCTCTTAGGCTAAAGCTGTATTTTGTTTGAGTAACATGATTTAGAGGAGATATAGGAGGTTGTTTATGTATCATGTAATTTATGTATTTTCAAAGATTAAATTGTATCTTTAATCCTTAAATATGAAACAACATTTCTATCTCCTTCAACATCTGTACATTTGTACACCCAGCCTTGTCTTTCTCAACTTGTATTGTAGAGGTCACAGACCATATGCCTTTTTATGACCATAAGGGCTACAAGCCTCCTTTCCAATGGGAATTGTCAGTCCAATCATTCTGGAGTAATTTTAGGCAGACTCTGAACAAGTTGAATAATCATTTTTCTGTTCTCTTCTTCAGCTTGTCTTTCTAGGCATATGTTAAATAAGTTTTCAATTATTGCCAGAAATCCTAAGGAAGTGAAACTTACTTGTTATCTTAATGGTGGTTGAAGGAGTTTTAATGTCATCTGCTGGAACAACAGCTGAATATGGAATGTTATGTAACAGTCCCAGCATAACATTTATTGGGTAACAAAGTCAGATGTAGGCTGGATATGATAAAAATAAGTGAACTCATATTGAATCCTCATGTTCAATTTAATCTTTGGTTTGGATCTAGCCGAATCACTTTTATTTTCATTTGAGTTGTCATTGCTTGCAAATCCTTTACCTGTATTTACAATGTTTTTATTATGAGATATATGCCAAATTTACTCTGAAATTATTTACTCAGTATTATAAATAGTGAGTATCCATGTATTATAAATATTTACAAGTATACACACAGAAGTCACGAATGTAAGTCAAAAGTATTCTACATACAGTAACCTTAAAGTCAGAAGGTCTCTAATACTAGCTTTCTATGTTTATAAATTCAGATCACTAGGTTTCGATTTACTATTTTTAAATGCAGGGTGCTTGTGTAAACTATTTTGAAGGCCCGTACAACATCTAAATTTTTCTAATTTAGATTTCTAATAATACAATAATACTATTTTTCTAATAATACAATAATACTATTTTTCTAATAATAAATTATGATTTATTTTCCACATTATAATCCCTGTAGCACCTTGAAAGAAAGGCAGCATTACAATATTCCAGATCAAAAAGGTAACACGGCTTCCCAAGAAATCATCAGCTGATAAATTATATATGGAGAAAACCCAGTCAGGGCTGTCTGTCTTCAATACCTAATTCTCTCTATTACACCAAATATCCACTCACAACATGTACCAAGGTTTGGAAAATTCCCTGCTTTTGTTCCTAACCTATCCTATCATAGAATAAAAATATTTCACAGATACTATGAGAACATGACACATTTATTTCAATATAAAACTCAAAGTTAAAAATTGGAATCCACAAGTGAGAAGTTCTTAGGCAAGATCCTCTCAGAAATTTCCCCTAACATTCTTGGAGGCAAACTTCTATTCCTAGTTAAATCCTGACCATCAGCATGGGGGTTATTTTCAGTTTTTCTCATTTTAAAAATCCCTTTCCAGCTAGAAATCCAGCCTTGAAAGGGCCCTACTAATGATCTGAGTCAGATGACTCAGCAGAGAGCAAATATTATTCTATTCCCCAGCACTCTGTTACCTTTCACTCCCTCACTTTTCTTGCTGCAGTGAAAAATGATTCATATAAAGGAAACCAAAATAGTAAAAACAGAAAGAAACTATGAGAAAGACTGCTTAACAATTTCCAGTCGCGGCCGGGGCTTGGAGAAATTGAAAAGAGGCCCGGGATGCTTACTTTTCACCCATGCCTAGAATGTTTTAGTTTCAGTATCAAGAGAATCATTTCCATGAAGGAGAGCTAAAGGAGACTGCAAAACCACATGTCTTTTCCTTGATCAGGAGCAGGAGCACTGTGCAGGGATCAGGCAGTCCCTGAAGAAACACCTGAAAGAAACTGATTAGAAGAAACATGAAATACATGGGCTTCCTCCTCACCCACCTCCTTGCTGCCTCCACCCTCAGCTCCAGGGTCAGCCCAAAAAGGTGTCTGAGTTTCATGAGAGATGTATTCAGTAACAAAAGAACAAGACTGAGCCTTGATTATTCAGGAAAATGTAACTTTGAGAAGGTTAAATTTACCATTTTTGGAAGCAGGCGTCCCTTCCAGAATACACATGAAAGGCCTGGGGACTTCTCTGTTTTTGTGATACTAACAGAGAAAGAACTTTGCTTTTACTAAGTCAGACTCTCATTATTATTTTTTTTCTTTCCATTCTTTTTCATGATCTCAGGGTGAAGTTGAAAAAAAGCAGAAAAAGAAAACACAAAGTATTTTTTACTCAGCATCATGGGGATTCCTTTTGTGTGTTTGAATCATTATTGTACTGAAAAAAAATGTCAACTCCACTACTTAGAGTAAGAAAAAGCTGTCTATGCCTTTCCAAGTCACACCACCACCTCCTTACCCACCCGAAGCCTTTGGTGAAACCATAAGTGTATATCGTTTGTTAAATTCAGTTCTTGCCAGAGCGCTGTATCAAATATAAAATGATCTTCCTTTAAAAACAGTTCCCCCTCAAAGATCAAGCTCTCAGATTCACTGAGTTATGCATGGTTTAGAACAAATAAATTATCTCTGATAGCACTTAAAAGTGCATTGCTAAAGAACCCTGGAGTAAAAGGTTAATATGTGCAAAGGAACAGAGTAAATTAGGAACATATACCAAAAGTATAACCTGTACAGTTCCAAATTTTTGCCAAGATCCTATAACCATGTTGTTCTTACTACTGGGGAGGTTGTATCCTTCAACTTGGTTCCAAGTTGAAGAATGCTGGAGGGCCAAGTTAGATGTCAAACTATTCCTCTCTGGCACATCAATAAGGGACATGATTTATAAAGAATTTAACGAGAAACATTCACAAGAAAGACCTTGGGAAAAGAATTTTTAAACTATTACCTATGAGAAGTGTAAGCATGAGATGGTAATGATGAAAAAAATTGAAAATTATATTAAATGTCTGAGGAGCCTGGCTAAACACACTGTGGTACAATCACATAATAGAATGCTACCCAGTGCTAAAAAGAAAGAAACTGCAGGTAATGCGACAACTTGGATGGATTTCAAGGGCATCACACTGAGTGAAAAATGTCAATCTTTGAAAGTTAAGTGCTAGATGATTCCATTTATACAACATTTTCTAAACAACAAAACTATAGCAATGGGAGGACAGATCGATGGTTGCCTGTGGTTAGTGCAGAGGAAGAGGTGTGGCTATAAAAGTAGGTCCTTTGAGTGGCAGAACATTTCTGTATCTCACTTGTGTAAACCTATGCAGGTGAGAAAATCTCACATAACTATACACAAAATTACAAAAATTAACACACACAAAAAAATGCATGCAAAACCTGATGAAATCCAAGTAGATTCTAGTTAATTGTATTGTGCCAATCTCAATTTCCTTGTTTTGAAGATGTACAATAGTTATTTAAATGTTTCCATTAAGGAAAGCTGAATGAAGGTCAAAGGGGAACTTTCCGTACTATCTTTGCAATTTTCAGTGGCTCTATAATTGTTTCCAAATGTACTTTTAAAAAATCTTGGGATACATTTCTGAGAGCCTGTACTTACCAATGCATCCATTCCTTTAAAAGCTTTTTTTTTTTTTTTTTTTGCTAACCACCTATTTTTACGTGAAGATTTTACATACACAGAGATAAGGCATGATGAGAACACAATGTAATCACAAGATACTAAGTGGGACCAATGGACAGACAAACCCAAAGTTAAATTATACAATGAAGTGCAACCCAGGGTACAAAGTTCTTTGTGAGCATGGTGGAAGTTGTGAACATTCTCTTTCAGAGAAATGCAAACCAAAACCACAATGAGATACCATCTCACACACCAGTTAGAATGGCCATCATTAAAAAGTCAGGAAACAACAGGTGCTGGAGAGGATGTGGAGAAATAGGAACACTTTTACACTGTTGGTGGGACTGTAAACTAGTTCAACCATTGTGGAAGACAGTGTGGCCATTCCTCAAGGATCTAGAACTAGAAATACCATTTGACCCAGCACCCCATTACTGGGTATATACCCAAAGGATTATAAATCTTGCTGCTATAAAGACACATGCACACGTATGTTTATTGCGGCACTATTCACAATAGCAAAGAGTTGGAACCAACCCAAATGTCCATCAATGACAGACTGGACTAAGAAAATGTGGCACATATACACCATGGAATACTATGCAGCCATAAAAAAGGATAAGTTCATGTCCTTTGTAGGGACATGGATGAAGCTGGAAACCATCATTTTCAGCAAACTATTCCAAGGACAAAAGCCAAACACCACATGTTCTCACTCATAGGTGGGAATTGAACAACGAGAACACTTGGACACAGGAAGGGGAACATCACACACTGGGGCCTGTTGTGAGGTGGGGTGAGGGGGTAGGGAGAGCATTAGGAATATACTTAATGTAAATGACGAGTTAATGGGTGCAGCACACCAACATGGCACATGGATACATATGTAACAAACCTGCACGTTGTGCACATGTACCCTAGAACTTAAAGTATAATAAAAAAATTAAAAAAAAATTCATAGAAGTGTGATGTTTTGTTTGACCTTCAAGACTGAATTGTCAAGTGGACAGTGATTGTGGCATTCCTTTGAACATGACTCAAGCATTGTATCTTATTGTAGAGATTGTCCCACAGTTTCTTTAGGAAAGTGATCAGTAGTTTTTCAGAGACTCAACCATTTGCCTTAAAGCTGCTGTCCCTGGAGAAATAGCCCATAATTCCAAAGCAATTGAAATGATGGAAATGAAACATGTTTTATTGAAGGATTTTTTCTTTTTCTATAATGCCTTTTGGACAGTTTTCCTAGTTTGCCATCCAGCTAAATACAGCACAATAAACCTCCTTCATGTAAAACAGCAAATGGATGAACGGATGCTGGTGCTGGTATCAGGTTTATGTGTATCTTATGATCTTATGACTTTACCTCAGGTTCTCATTAAGAAGATCACAGATATCAAGTAAATATATGGGAGAGGATGACAAAAATGCCTTGCTTAATCTGTTCCATGCATACCTGAAGATTGAGATTATATCAGAATGGAACAATGTCACACTCAAAGACTGGATAAGAGCTCAGTCAACATCTCCTCTATTTTTTTTCTGTCTGATGATAAAGAGTATCTGTAGACAGAAGACTATGTAACTGTAACTTAAAAGGAATTAAAGAGGACAATGGAAAGGATGTTTTTTTTTTTTTTTTTGAAACAGGGTCTCAATCTGTCCTCTAGGCTGGAGTTCAGTGGCACAATTATAGCACACTGCAGCCTCAACCTCCCAGGCTTATGCTATCCTGCATCAGCCTCCTGAGTTGCTGGGATTACAGGCATGTGCCACCATGCCAAGCTAATTGTTTTATTTTTTATAGAGATTAGGTCCCACCATGTTGCCCAGGCTGGTCTCAAACTCCTAGACTCAAGGGATCCTTCCACCTCAGCCTGCCAAAGTGCTGGGATTACAGGCATGAGCCACTGTGCCTGTCCCGTGTGATTCTTTAAAGACTCAGTGCTGCCTGGTGATTTGGCTCGAGTTAGACCAACGCTTATTCCCCACTATTCTCAGGCATGGATAAAACAGACATGACAGAAGCAACATATAGTTCCACCTAAAAAAAAAAAAAAAAATCTTTGACAAGGCAAGAGCAAATAAGGAAATTAGAAATGGGTAGAGAGAAACTAAGATATATTACATGAATCTTTGTGCCGGGCTCTGTGTTTGGCTCCATTTCAAATCCAATCTGCCCCATTACACCAAAGGGTATAAAACCCATTTCCAATAAGCCTAGTCAGTTTACAATTATCATTACTTTTTAGAAGAAGAAACATATCTCCTCCTTTCAACATTGCTCATCTAGCCATTTTTTTTTTCACAGAGCAGACCAAGTAATTTTAAAAGCAACTTGAGGCCGTGCGCAGTGGCTCACACCTGTTAATCCCAGCACTTTGGGAGGCCGAGACAGGCAAATCATGAGGTCAAGAAATCGAGACCATCCTGGCCAACAAGGTGAAACCCCGTCACTACTAAAAATACAAAAATTAGCTGGGCATGGCATTGCACGCCTGTAGTCCCAGCTACTCGGGGGGCTGAGGAAGGAAAATCACTTGAATCTGGGAAGAGGAAGTTGCAGTAAGCCAAGATCGCACCACTGCACTCCAGCCTGGCAACAGAGTGAGACTCCGTCTTAAAAAAAAAAAAAAAAAGCAACTTGAATATAAACCCTGCTCCTTAAAACTGTTCAATAAATTTCAAAAACCCTTGATAAAGTATAAGTTATTCAGTTGGCAAAGTTTTACAAGGTGTGGCTCTGCTTACTCTCAGTGTTTATCCCTTTCTTCTTCAACGTCTTTTATCTTCTCCTGACATTTTTTATCTTCTCCTTACATTCAGGTTCAATCTCTTTCTTCTCCTATTATTCCAAATAAACATAGACATTACACATGCAGGAATGTGTATTGTCTCTCAGATCTTCTCATTTACCTTCCCACATGCAGACCCATTCCTCTGAAAAAAAAGCAAGCCCTATTCAAATACTCTTTTCCCTACCACTAAACCCACACTTTTTTGTCTGCACAATTTATATTCATCTTTCAGGTCTCACCTCCAAACACAACTCAGAAGCGTTTCTTAATGCTCTCCAGTTCTTTATGCATCTCTGTCTTAAGCTCATCTGTGAGTTTTCTGCAAAAGTAGAAAAGTTGTCTTTGCCTATTTTATTTCTAGTGCTTGGAACAATAACTGACCTACAGCAGGTTCCCCAAAGTTATATTTTCAATCAAAGATCATCAGTTGGTTCAAGAAGACAAACTCATACTGATATCACATGAACACTAAAGTGTCATAGACTGCACATGATTCTGAGTGACAACAGTGGGGAGGTAGCATCAGTGCCCACACATATACACACAAACAGGTATAATAACCAGGTGATATGGTTTGACTGTGTCCCCACCGAAATCTCATTTTGAATTCCCATGTATTGTGGGAGGAACTCGGTGGGAGGTAATTGAGTCATGGGAGCAGGTCTTTCCCATGCCATTCTCACGATTGTGAATAAGTCTAATGAGATCTGATTGTCTTAAAAGGGGAATTTCCCTGCACAAGCGCTCCTCTTTTGTCTGCTGCCATGCAAGATGTGCCTTTTACCTTCCACCATGATTGTGAGGCTTCCCCAGCCATGTGCAACTTTAAGTCCAATAAACCTCTTTCTTTTGTAAGTTGCCCAGACTCAGATATGTCTTTATCAGCAGCATGAAAATGGACTAACGCACAAGGGATTTTCATGACTAAGGGCTTAGGAATCGCTAAGAACTTCCCAAGGCTGCATGTCAACAAGTGGAAGTATTTTCCACTTACAAGCCAGGAATATATTCATCTATCTATCAATTTATTTGTTCAACATTTATTCATATCTGCTTTGTGATCATATTAAGTGGCCTGAGGACCAAATATAATAATAATGAAAAACTCCATGAACTCAGGGTACTCAAAATGAAGTGAAAAACACATTATAGTTCGGGGCCAAAAAGACACAGAAAAGAAGACGCTAAGAGCTGAATCATGTATCAACCTCAAAAAACTATTTCCCAGTTGTGGTGTGTAGCACATACCCTTTATCCATGTCTAAAAAAATTATATAAAAAGTCATATCAGTATTGCAGAGAATGTCTTCTGTGCAGTTATATTAGTTACATGTTTTTGAAAACTAATTTTCTTCTTTGTTCCTCTGAGTATGAATTATCTGTTTTCTACATTCATTCAATATCTCACCCCAAGATACTCTACGAGGAGGAGGATGGGGAGGATAATGTCAGAAAATACACATCTAGTCTGACATTGCTGATAATTAACTGGGCGATCTTGGGCAAGTTGCCCTTTTTTCTTGGTCTTGGCTATTTAATTTATATAAATCTAGACAATCTAGATCAGGATGATTAAAATGCCAGATGTAAACAAATGTAATCTTTATTGCCTAAAGAAAGTGTTTCACAAAGTTGGAAGACTTGCTGTTTTCCACTTGGAATAAAATTTTGAACATCTATGGCCCTTGGTTGACATTTATATTTGTCTTTTCTTTTTAATTCTTAGGACAAAATGCTCTTTATTTTCTCTTTTCTGTTGTGAATGTTTTGGCATCAATGCCTTCGGAATCGTTTGTCACTTGTCCATGGAATTGCATGAATTTCCCAGTAATTCTTCAATTCTACTTCATGGCAATTTGCTGGCCAGATGTTTCCTTCTGACCTTCCTATAATGGAGAATATGGCACAATAATCAAAGAAGAAATTTGTCCCCAGTCCAGAGAACTTTTGCATGCTACTTAATTTCAAACATAAACTTCGAAAAGTTTGGGAGATGCTGAAAATAATAGCAAAAATCCTGACAGGACTCAGAGAAGACAATCAAGCTTTATATGTGGAAACATCTAATTCAAGGTTCTCACACCCTTTTGTCCAGAGAACACTGGCATGGTTAAGAGAGAGAAAGAAAGTAAGGGGGATGGGGGTGGCGGGGAGAGAATGTTAGCTACATCTGGCTTTGTTATTTGCTATGTAAATTTGGATATTTATTGGGGCCTCAGTTTCCACATTATACCATAAGAATATTGACATAAAACAAAGATCATTAAGTCTATTTTTGTAAGCTTGAATTGTTATGCAAAATAAAATACTTGTTTGGAATATATATATATATATACATATAAATAATTATATGTACATAATAATATATTAAACAAATATGACAAATTTACCATTAAAACAGGGTGGTAGTACCAAAGCCAGAATTACCGAGCATCTTTCTCCAAATTTCAAGTCCATCCAAAAAACACCTGTGTGAGTATATGTGCCCATGTGCAGTCTTTTGCATACACACAATCAGGTTTTGTAGTCCATCAAGATTTTTCTGTCTAAAGATTTTTAAATCAACACTTAAAATGATTTCTATAAAAAGGCTTACAAATGTATAAAAGCAATCACTTAAAATTGTACTTTCAATAAATGTAACTAATGTTACTAGATATTTGCAGATTGCTTTAAAAATAGATGAATTGATATTTCCATTAGCAAAGTATATCCTTGCATTTTAGCCACTAATTGGAATTATAGTTCTTTTCTTCTTAACTTATGCCAGTCTCATAGGTATTTCAAAAGTCAGTGTTATTTTAATTTTCATTGACTTCGCTACCATAAAGGCAGATAAACTCTCATATGTCTGTTGAACTGTTGGATTTGTTCTTTGTGAATTGCCTTCAACATATTTAACTCATTTTTCTATTTTATGTAAATTAAAAATGTAGTATATCTTAGGTATGGCAATTACAAGTTTTCAAATCTATGGTTTGTGTATTTTCTTTTTATGGTATTATAACTCAAAAGGATTTCTAATTTCTATCTTGTCAAATGGGGCTCAACTTTGAGTTTTTGCATATAAAGAATGGTCATATGAGAAGTTATTAAAACAGCCTATGATGCTCTATATGACCTGATTCCATTTTACCTCTTAATATCCCTCCAGTTCTTGAAGCCACATACTATGTTCTTCTGTGTACACATACACACACCTTAGAACCTTTACACCAGCTCCTGACTCTGCTTAGAGCTCTGTGTTCTAAGGCATCTGCCTGAATTGCTAGTCAGTTTCTTTAAATTTTGGCTCAAATGCAATATTTTCTTTCTTTCTTTTTAGAGACGGTCTCACTTTGTCAGCAAGACTGGAGTGAAGTGGTGTGATCGTAGCCCATTGCTGCCTCAACCTCCTGGGCTCAAACAATCCTTCAGACTCAGCCTCCCAAGTAGCTAGGATGACCAGAGCATGACACCATGCCTAGCTATTTGTGTGTGTGTGTGTGTGTTTGTGAAGATGGGGGTTTCACTGTGTTATCCAGGCTGGTCTTGAACTGCTAACCTGGAGTGATCCTCTTGCCTTAGTATCCCAAAGCACTGGGATTACAGGTGTGAGTCAATGCACTGACCAAATGACACATTTTCAATGAGTCCTATTTTACGGTATTACAAAGAATCATAATCTGGCCTACTCTTTACCCTCTTTGGCCCCAGCATTCACAATCTCTCTTTCCCAGTTTCACTTTATTTATACTTTTTTCCACAGCCCTTGTTATTTCCTGGCAAAATAGATTGTATAATTATTTATTTTGCTTGCTAGTTATTGTCTCCTATTTATTCAACATGGAGATCCATGTTTCATTTAATTGTATGCCTCAAGCACCTAGAATTACACCTGACTAACAGGATTCAATAACTATGCATTTAATGAATGAAAGATGTATTCACTTTCTAGTTTTTCACAAGTGAATTTTGATATCTTTTTTATTACCATTATTTTTACATCTAGGTTTTCTTCTAAATGAGTTATATTTTTCTGCTTAGTATGAGAGAGTAGTCCCCTTTTATTTACTTCCAAATGGATAAAGGTTGTTCCAGCTTGATTTAATAAACAGGACATGTCTCATTCCACTGAATTAAAGTAACATCTCTACTATACATTAAATTATGATACATATTGGGGTCCAGTTCTGGAAACATTCTGGCTTTTTCTCACTGAATATTTTGTCAATCTCCATACCAATGTCATATCAATTTTATTATGTAGCTTGAGAACATAATCTCTCAATTTAGAACTGCATCCCTTTCACACTCCCAATTTTCTGCTCCCTTGCTTAAATTTGTACTCAAACATACTTTTCAACTTGTAGTGTCACAGGATCCTTGGGGTATCACTTCACCAGCTGGAAACCTCTGTGGCTGGTGGTGCCTTCTGCCTGAGTATTTCTCATACTCAGAGCTGAGCTCATTCTCCCCACTTGGCCTGGCAGGCTGCACTTGGTTCGCTCTACCAGCCTGGACCCCACACCTGCCAAGGGCAAGCAAGGTGCAGAAAACAGCAAGGGGTTTGTGAGCAAGTGAGCATGAGGTCTGGCCACTGTGCATGTCTGAGCATGCTGACAGTGCAGCAGGGCGGGCAGCTCGAGGCACTGACACAGGTGCGGACTCTGTGCAAGGCTGCAGCTGGACTACATGTACCACACATGGCTTCCACTGTGGGCACCCATGTCTGGAGTGCAGAGCATAGTGACACCCAGAAGCCTGGAGATGCCAGGAACTGCAAAGCCCCAAAGAGGGTGTCACTACTCCGGCTCAGGGAGCGCCTAGGTCTGGGCTCCCTGAAGGGTTGCAGTGCTTCTGTCCTTCTCATCACAAGCAACATAGTGAGCAGAGGGCGTGTTTCAGCCCTGTTTTTGTTACAGCTCCTTCATTCCTGCCATTCAGAGGCTCCAGAGTTCTTGTCCTGCATCCAGGAAGAATGAGGTAGGCAGAAAACTGGAGGGTAAGGTGGAAAGGAGTTTCATTAAGTGACAGAACAGATCTCAGGAGACCCGAAATGGGTAGCTCCTTTCCACAGGCAGGTCATCCCAACGAGTGTCCAGCTCTCAGCAGAGAGAACTGCAGTGGGTAGTTCCTTTCCACCACTGGTAGTTCTGACATCTGTACAAGTCTGGCTAGGACCAGGGTTTTTTATGGGCTCAGAATGGAGGAAGTGTGGGCTGATTGGTCCAAGGATAGCTATGGGCGGGCCTGGAAAAAGCACCATAAGTTCTCACTCTGGGCCAAGGACTCCACCTGGAGCTGGCAGCTCAGCCCCCAGGCTTCAAGCCATCCTGGCTAGAAGGTGGGGTTTCACCTCGGACCTACGCCTTTCTGCCCAGGAGCCTGTCTGCCTCCCATCTTCAACATGCCGTCCACAGCACCCAGGCTGTTCATGCTGAGGGGTGCCTGCAGGCCCGCAACGAGCTGCCTTCAGCCCACCCCGGCCTCCCTCCTGGACTCCTCAGTGCCCAAAGTCTGGAGGGGTCCAAGACAACTGGGGGACTAGTGTGTCAGCACTGCCCTGAGTGCACACACTCCCAGCCAGGTCACTACAGCACCTGGGCTCGGCTCAACTTTCCTCCAAAATCAGAGCAGGCGCCAGCATGAGGGAGAGTCCAGGGAGTGGGAGCAGGCAATTCTAGGCCTGTGGGGACAGGGGGTTTCCTGGGCCCCCAAGAGCATAGAGATGCCCAGGTCCGAAGCCATGGCTGGGCGGCTGCAGCTGTGCCTGGGAGGGCAGGGCTTCCCCTGACAACTCAGTAAGGGGAGAGGTTCCTGCCTGTTCCCAGCTCCCAGGAGCCCCACAAAGTCCCACCCCTGCTGTACCTGCCCCACTGAAGCCAGCGTCTTGGCAACAGCTATTCCAGATGGGCCACTGTTGCCATCAGTAGCTACCATACAATTGTATTTATCTGTTGGGTTTACTGATTATATTTTACTTATCCTATCTAGAATTGCACTCAGTAAGGTTTCTTTTGTATATTTATTTATACCTATCCACCAACAAGTGGGACAAATGCAGGTTAATGACTAGTAATTCCTTGATAAATGAAGGAATCCATTATGATTTCTAGAAGTACATTGTTGAAACAGAGGAAAACTATTCTTAAATGTACATTTTCTCCATTAACCTTACTAAATATTGTATTAATTCTAATATATTATTTTAAATTCTCTAGGTAGACAGTCAAATCACCATCAAAAGATAATTTTAATCTCTTCTTTCCAAGTGTTTATAAATAATTAATGCTTTTCTCTTAATATCCATACTTCTAAATCAACCTAAAACATATGTGTCTTTACCAGCCTGCTGATACAAATAATAGACAGGTCTTACATCTTGATATCCTAGGAACACAAACAAAAGTCAACAGCAATTTCCAGGGCAACACCTGTCTTGTTTTAGCCCTTGTTCCTACTGCATTTAACTGAACAGCTAGTCCCTGGTTTCATTTATTGTTTTTACTTTCTCCATTTGAACATGGTCCTCATGTTGTTTCTATGGATCAGTCTTGAATCTCTTTAAGAATATGAATCATGTATTTTTTGTTTCCATTTCTTGCTGTGATCCCTTGTAAGCAAATCCCAGAAATAAATAAGCTCCAATCCCAACTAAACAACACTGACATCACTCCCAATGTCCAGATGGGTGGATATTATTATCCCTACTGGAGAAACACAGTAACAGAAACTCAGTGGGTTAAAGCCACTTGCTCCATTGTAGCTTTTTTGATATTTTTATATAAAAATCCACCTAAAAATTCCTCAAAGTGAATATAAATGTAGAAAAACTTAAATTTTTATAATTCATGCATCTAAAGTCATATTGTGCATTATAAAATAGAAATAATATATAAAACAAAATATTAAATAAATTATATTACAGAGAATTTGAACTTTAAATTTAAATAATTTTTTAAAAATTAAACTGATGACCTTATTCATTTGGGATCATTTTCTCTTTCTAAACTACTGTCATAATCTACCAACTGATAAAACTATTTCTTGCATGTCTTGATTGTCTCCATCCAACCCATTATTTCCACTTTCTAAAATAAAAATGCACACTCATGTCCCCCTCAAAACACACACATAAAAGGATATAATGAGTCCCTGCCTTTTGCAGCAAAATTCTAAAATGGGTCCCTTTTGATTAGATTAACTTCAACTTAATTTTCTTTCCATTACTCCTCACCATCTCTAGTATTTGAATTAGCATGTTTATATATGCATATATACGTGTGTGTGTGTGTGTGTGTGTGTGTGTGTATAATATATGGTACTTTCTGAAAAGTGCTTTATTGCCTTTGCACATATTGTTTTCACTCCAGGCAATGCCCCAAAGCTAGATATCTTCTACAATTCCCCCAGGATCCAGGTCAGATTACTTCCTCTATGAAGATTTCTGTGTAAATGGAAACCCAAGAATTGCAAGTGACAGGATATCCAAACCTTACTAGATTTGGCAAAGGCAAATTCTCTGACTTTGTGAGTGAAAGCTGACCACCCCATTCTCTACACCCCACTTTACCCTGAACTCTATCTCAAATTTAATCCTTCCCTTGGAAGAAAAATATTAGAAACATATCTTATTTCTTGATATATTGAAATTTCACAGCATGATTTTTAGTCCATGGTTCTTAAATAATTGCATCAATCCACATAAACCTTTAACAAACTGAATTTTAAATTTGAGGAATGGAAAGAAAAAGAGATAGGGGAGAAAGAAAATGAGACAGAAAGAAAAGGAAAACAAGAGAGAATTTTGACCAACTCCAAAAAGAAGAAACTTCTGTGCTCTGAACTTGTAAGATGAAGGGAGTGCTATTTATGAAGTACAGTTTTCTATAAAAATAGGCTCATATTGATTTTGATGACTTTTCTTTTTTATACCCCAAGCATCTGGTGAATATTGTTGTTGAGTTAAAGCTTGGTGCCTCAGTACTGACAAGTAACTGCAGTTCAGTGGGTGAACTAGACCTCTTATGAGTCAAAAATCCTAGATCATAAATCTCAAAATAACAAATATTCATCAAAAGTTTTGTGACACATTTTTTCCATTTTTAGTTCCAAATGTTCTAGTGAGATTCTCCAAACACATAGGCCAGCAAAACCTATCATTGTATTTATCAGACAGTACAATGCACTTTTACATCGTGAGAATATTCATACTACTCTTAAGTCATTCCGCAATAGTGCATATCACGGATTTTTAAAATACGTTTCCCCTAGAAGTAGAACATATATTCATTCAAAAAAAATGTATACCATGAAATAGCTAACAGTATTTTCTGAGTGGTACTAGGAATTTCTTTATTTTAACACAAAACAAAACCTACAAAAATATTAGGAAATACTCCAATTCTGAGACACATTTAAATTTTAGGGAAAATAATATTTTTCTTTTCCCCACTGAATGTGTTGTAAAACCTGAACAGAATAAATGTAGCAGCTATTTGAGGACTCTAAATAGAGAGCAACAGGCAGATTGAGGAAGAAAACAAGAATTTAAGTACCATTGAAATTATCTTTTTTCTCACCTTTTAGTGTCTCCCAGCCTATACTCAAGGCAATGCCAAAACAGAAATTGGGCTATAGCCCTAGCAGTGAGGGCTGAAAGACAAGCTTATAGTTCATGCAGGAGATGCAGGAAAGAGGTCTCTTAAAATTCCTAGGTAGTAGAAAATATCTTCTCTTTTCTATTACTTTTCTTTTCTTCATTCTATTGTTCCTCAGGCCAGGATAGCCCATAGGCACTGAACACTGGAGGGAAAACCATGGGTATCAAAAGGATAAAATAAACTTCCTGATTTTTTTTTTTTTTTTTTTTTTTTTGAGACGGAGTCTCGCTTTTTCACCCAGGCTGGAGTGCAGTGGCTCAATCTCGGCTCACTGCAAGCTCTGCCTCCTGGGTTCACGCCATTCTCCTGCCTCAGCCTCTCCGAGTAGCTGGGACTACAGGCGCCCGCCACCACGCCCGGCTAATTTTTTGTATTTTTAGTAGAGACGGGGTTTCACCGTGGTCTCGATCTCCTGACCTCGTGATCCGCCCTCCTCAGGCCTCCCAAAGTGCTGGGATTACAAGCGTGAGCCACCGCGCCCGGCCTGATTATTTTTCCTTTCTCTCTTTTTCTACCACTTGGCCCCAGATGTAGGTGCATTTATAGGAAGTGCATGGCAGAACAGTGTAAATAAAGCCCCCGCTTTCTGGGTGAAAATTCTCAAAAGGAATCTCAGGGAGCCGTAAAGTATAGAAGAAATGAAGACAGAGGAATTCAAAAAGGAGACATCATATATTTGTTTATGAACTTCTGGGATCACCTATGAGCCCTTTTTGCATGATTCTGACCCTAAGCAGTATTCATTAGCCTTTAAAAAATGACCAACAGGATAGACCACTCTAAAGTTCCCAGGTAGGCCACAGGGTACTACACACAGGAAACCGTTCTGATTACTTCTGCAAAAACTTTGAAAATAAAACTGACTTCTTAAATATTAACTCAATTTATTTAGTAATTATAGGACTATAAAGTTTTCTTTCATTCTTAGTGAGTATTTTTTAATTTATGGCTTCTCAGGAACTAGTTCATTTCTTGAAAATTGTTAAATTTATGTGTGTAGAGTTGTTGGTAGTATTCTCTTAAATTTTTTGTAGGGTCTATGTGGTCTGTGGTGATAACCTTTCTTTCATTACTAATATTGATTATTTGTTTCTTTTTCTTGTCAGTCTTGCTAGATGTTGATCAGTTTACTTTTTCAAAGAACCAGCTGTTGGTTTTAGTGATTTTTCCTATGTTCTTTTCTGTTTCTATTTCATTGATTTCTGCTATTATTTCTTTATTTTCTTCTGCGTGCTTCAAATTCATTTTTTATCTCATTTCTCTACTTTTTAAAGTTGAAAGCCTAGATTATTGATCAGAAATCTTTCTTTTTTACAAAATAAAAATTCAATGTTATGAGTTTTTCTCTGAGCACTGTTTTGTTACATCCCACAAAATTTGATATGTTTTGATATGATTGATTTAATTTTTGTTTCTTTGTTTTTTGAGACGGACTCTCACACTGTTGTCAGGCTGGAGTGCAGTGGCGCGATCTCAGCTCACTGCAATCTCCGCCTCCTGGGTTCAAGAGATTCTTCTGCCTCAGCCTCCCGAGTAGCTGGGACTACAGGCACGTGTTGCCATGCTCAGCTAAGTTTTGTATTTTTAGTAGAGATGGGGTTTCACCATGTTGGCCAGGATGGTCTGGATCACTTGACCTCGTGATCCACCCACCTCAGCATCCCACAGTGCTGGGATTACAGGCGTGAGCCACCACGCCCGACCGATTTCATTTTTATTTAGTTCATAATATTTTCTATTGCTCAGATTTAGTTTCTTTGGGGTGAGTGCACAGACGACTGCAGTTTTTCTCTGGTTGTTGGCTGGATGCGTCCCCCATTTGCTAACCACGTGGGCCCCTCCATAGAACAGCTCACAAAATGGCAGCTGCCTTCCATCAGAATGAACAAATGGGAAAGCAAGAGATGCTAAACAAGACAGAAACCAGACTTTTTATAACCTAATCTCATAAGTTATATCCCATTCCTTTTGCTAAATTTTGCTCGTTAGAAGCAAATCATTAGTTCCAGCCTAGACTAAAGGGGAGGGGATTAAAAATGGCCGGGATACCTGAAATGGGGCATCATTGGTAGACATTTTAAAAGCTGCTGCTGAACATACAAACAAAGCACAAACAAACAAACAAATCAATGATGGAGGCACTAGAGAATGAGATACTGAGGTCCCAGTCACAAGAGATGACCTAACTGGGTAGACTGACTTCTCTCTCAACATGCTATCAAAGGCAATGTCTATTCTAAGCTATATAGAAGTAAGGGCTCATTGAGCTATGAACTCAGATTTCTTTGCTAACACTTCTGAGTTTCTGTACCCAGGGTAGCAGTTGAAATATTAGCATTTTCACTTGGCTTGCTTTTATATTTCATTTCAAGAGCTGGCTCTGCTCCACTTTCTTCCATTTGATTAAAAAAACAAAAACAGGAAAACTGCTTTTCAGACTATTTTACTGCCTTCCAAACATGGAAGGTTTGAGTCAGGGAAAACACATTATACCCTGGGACAGAGAGAGCAGGACAGAGCTACTGAAATCCAAGGAACATCTCAAAGCCGCATGCAAACTGGGCCAAGCCACATTCGTTGAGTCAGTGAGACTGCTCTCCAGAGCCATGCAATTGGAAACTTCCAGGCAAAGATAAGAATGGCTCCACATTTACGTTTCCTTCTATTAGAGACTGAACAAGTGCTGTGCAATGGAATGAGTTCTTGGGACCAGTGTGGATTTTCTGCAAATGCAATCTCATTTTTGAAGTTTTTCATATTTCTACATTTAAAAAACACAAAGGAAAATTATACATTCCAAGGGCTCACTTCATGCCACAAACTGGGCTAAGGATGAAAGGGAAGCCTTTTATAGCTGATGTATGAGTTGCAGGAAAGAGGTCTCTTAATGCTCATAGCAGGTGGAATTTATATTTATCTCATGAAATACTTGCCACCACTCTGAGGTAAGGAATATAATTCCTCCTTTACACATGAGATATCTGAGGTTCAGAGGTTACATGATTAGCTCATGTTAGGTAGAGCAGGGCCAAGGCATGCTTCTCATTCTAGGTCTGTCTAATGTCAAAGCCTGAACTTTTCCATGAGTTAACTCTCTTTAAAAAGACTTAAAGTGCACAGTTTAACAACAGATCACACCAGTAGATATTCCATCCTGTTTTATAGACTTTGTGGATGTCTGTTATTTTCTAGGCAATCATGTCATGAACTGGGAATACAAACTAAAAGACTTCAATATCATTTTTTGGAAGTTCGCAATACATGGGAATGTTTAACTTGTAAACAAATATTATCACACAATGCAATAAGAAGTAATAAAACATGATCAAACCATTATAGGGGCACTAAAATTTGGAAGAAGCTTTATAAGCAAAGCTAGTTTTGTTTAGTAGGATATATATATATCTTCTGGTACTTATAAGTTTTAGCATTCTGGAGTAAGATAGAGGAGACACACATCACTTAGCTGTAATAATCTTAGTATATTTTAGGGAATAATTGGCTTCTGCTGTATCATATTATTGAATGAATAAACAGGTGAGTCTATGGTCATAGTTCAAACAATTATTTGAGTAGTAGATCATGTAGTGTTATGAGTTAATTATGGTTATGCATATGTCTGGCTTATCCTTAATAAATAACTCTTAAGATTTTTAGAAGCTGTCTGATTAATATCTGAACACAAGTAGCTTTTAACATGCTAATTAGATGTCAATTGTTTTGCAAAAATAAATACAAACATTTGTAATGGTAATTGAAGTTGAACTTGCTATGATTATTTATTAATTCTAGTTTTCAAACATGTTAATTACCACAGCTGAAGGAAACCCCCTCTCAAGATTTAAGAAATCCCATTAACTCATCTTTACCTGCTGAATATGTACTCCTTGTAAGATAGGCTAGTTTCAGTATATTTGCTGTTTACTGCTAGATATGTTTAATGACTTGTTGTTGGAGCAGATAACTGAATAGATGGCCACCTAGAGAGTGGAGGGTTTGAAGGAAGTAAAATAGAAGGTAGTTGAGCAAAGGGGGTTAAAATCTACTATCAATGAAACACTCATTATGGGAGAATAATACCTTACACATCTTTTTACAGCCTCAAGGTAAGACTAATCCTGCATGATCATCTTTCCAGCTGTACCCAGTCTGAATTAGTCATTTGGTTTTCTGAACTTTCACAGCAGGCTTTTTAAAATATCCACAGAGACTTACAGTTTTTCTCTTTTGGGTCTTCCCTTGGTCTCAAGAACCTAGGCTAATTTAGATTCTTGAGTGGAAAAAAATATATTTTGGTTATGCCCTTTTTAAGTATATATTAAAATCTTACATAGAGAAGGCAATATGCCCTGTTAGAAAGAGGGGTTATTTTCTTGTCAACTCTCTTCAATATCAGGTAAATCTTAGCTTTAATCATGATTATCATTGATTGATATCATTGATTATCATAATTACATTATCAACCACATCAAACAGAGACGGACCTTAGATACAGATTAGCAAGCCCCACCTACTGTTTTTCAGGCACAATTATAAGATTATAAGCCCTCCTTTTTTGGGGAGGGGAGGGATTAGGGTCTTGTTCTGTTGCCCAGGTTGGAGTGCAGTGGCGTGACCATAGCTCACTCTGACCTCTAGCTCGAGAAGTCAAGCCACAACTACAGGTGCGCACCTCCATGCCAAGTTAAGTTGTTCAGTGTTTTGTTTTTGTTTTTCCCGTAGAGACAGGGTCTTTCTATGTTGCCCAGGCTGGTCTCAAACTTCTGGCCTCAAGCTCTCCTCCCGCCTTGGCCTCCTAAAGTTCTAGGATTGCAGGCATAAGCCACTGTGCCTGGCCTCTAAGCACTACAGGCCCCCCCTTTTTAAAAGCCAATATCCTTTAATTGTCCAGGTCTGCATTTCCAACAAAGATATTATCCTGACTTTTCTCCTTGCTTTGTCTGATTTTTCAAAGAGCATATATGGTGGTGTGGGTAAGAGCTTGCGCTGCACTCATATAGAAGAAAACCTGTCTTAGTTATAGATTATCTGTGTAAAACTGGGCAAGTTAAAATAATGTCTTGAAGCCAAATTTCCCCATCTATAAAATGAGGATGACATTAGCCTTAGTTCATCGTATTGATCAAATTCAATGGTGTTCATAAAGCCCTTCATCTAAAATCTAGGACATGGCCGGGGGCGGTGGCTCACGCCTGTAATCCTAGCACTTTGGGAGGCTGAGGCAGGTGGATCACGAGGTCAGGAGATTGAGACCATCCTGGCTAAGACAGTGAAACCCCGTCTCTACGAACAATACAAAAACAAACAAAAAAATGAGCTGGGAGTGGTGGCTGGCGCCTGTAGTCCCAGCTACTAGGGAGGCTGAGGCAGGAGAATGGCGTGAACTGGGAGGCGGAGCTTGCAGTGAGCCGAGATTGCACCACCGCACTTCAGCCTGAGTGAGAGGGCAAGACTCTGTCTCAAAAAATAAAATAAATAAATAAATTAATTAATTAATTTAATTTAATAAAATCTAGGACATAAAAATAAAAGACAACACTCAATTAGCCTCTGCCACATATCAGATAACATTCTAATTACTCACCCTGTGTTTCCCCCCACCAAAAAAATTGTACGGCCCATAAGGATTCCATATTATAGATGATGAAATTTAAAGCATATAGGGGTTAAATGTCTTGCCTAAAGTCATTCTAATAGGTAGTACCAGAAGTAGGGCTGTGACACACAGTCTTCAGATTCTTGTTCTTACCTCCATATGCCTCACTGCCTACCTTAGTGTCAGCTGCAGATATTACTCATAATTATTAATTCCTGATTTTTTTCAAACATCCCTAGCAACACTTTATTGTAATTCATTATATAGCTAATTATATAAATGGATTCCCTATTAAAACAAACAACTTGTAAACTATGGCTAGATCTTCTGTGTATTTTTTTTTCTAAGGTTCATAAATGGTCCCATATTTGATAGTCGTTGACAAATATTGTGAATAACTGAATATATGTGGCACCTCCAGTAATGAATATATGTGGTACCTCTAGCACGTGTACTCTGTAGATTCATGCCACACAGTAATTTGTTCATCCTGGCTCATATGCGGAAACTGTCCCACATGTCATGCACTGGACTATGAAAACATCCCATAGGAGCATTGATTAAATGAATTACATCTGAGTTATGATGCTATGAGCACCAGGAAGTACTCTAGACTGGCAAATATATTTCATCCAAGGTAAGAACTGTTACTCTCACCATGTAGCCCAGCAAACTGAGGGTTGCAGAGATTATGTCACTGTCTTCTGTCTAGTAAAGGACACAGTCATAATTTCAAACCAGTTCTCTGTCTGCTTTCACGTATTTCACATAGAACTGCATGCTGTTAAATTTCAGATCTCAGATGAGGCTTAAACTAAGCTTTGAATCTGAAATAGTCCTAAAAGAGCAATTAAGTTATCTAATTATATCAAATAGAATACACTTACATGGACTTAAAATTATTTTGCATTGGTTTTATTTTTTATAGTATATTTTACTGTTCTTGTTATACATGAAAAGGTAATTATACCTTTCCTATAAAACCCAAGGAAAGATCCTATTTTCACATATTGATAAACATAGACATTGTCTGCACAGATATTCAGAGAGAGTCCTGAACATAATGCATAAATAAGTCTTCTAGGTAAATTGATATATTTAGATGTCCACGCACCAAGATAGAACCTGAAAATTTCATGGTTTCAGGCTGTTTCCTCTTCTTTGCATGTTTTCTTTCTTTTCCTGGTTAAATAAGTTGACCTGTTTGCTCAGTGTAGACATGGCCACAGTCAGCATGTGGAACCATAATTCTTTTAGCCTTTTCTCTGGTTCTTACAATTATTTAACAAGATGCTTTGTAATTAATTCACTTCCTCCCTCCTTCTATATGACCTTTCCTTTCCCTGGAGTTAATACACATTTGCTACCTAGTAAGTGGGCTCATAATTCATTCTTACCCCATCCTCACCTTCAAATAAAGCACCTCTACCCCTAGATTAAAGCACTTCAAATATTATTTTACAAGGACTTTCATCATGTGGCTCAGAGAGTTGACTGCCTTAAAACTTATAGTGTCCTAAGAATATTTAAATGGACCCTTTGTCAACCACCCCTTAAAAGTGAAATATAGCTATGCTTTTCTTTGTGTAGTCATTGGGAATGGGCATTGTTAGACATTTTATTTATGTAATTCCAGATGATGTTTCATAACACTTTGTGAAACACTGATGATTCTACCCAATGTACAGATGAAGGTAAGAGCAGTTAAGTCACCTACCTAGAAAAGCAGGGACCCCACCCATATTCCTATCACACTCATGTTTCCAATATATATTCATAGGGCCTTCCTGCCACTCCCCTAAAGTGCCAGGATGTTAATGGCCTCAGAAGTAACTTCAGGCAATGACTAAAGGAATTTAGAAGAAAAACACCTAGCTTCTTGGCCTACCTGGTGGGACAACTCTGAGGCATGTTCTACACTGTCTCTTAGAGTTTCCCAATGGGACTGAGCCTCAGTTGCCCATATCTGTAACCTGCTTATTAAAATATCCTTTGTTAACTACTAATCCTTTCCAGTCTCTCTGGCTCACTACTAAGCACTCCCTCTTACTAAGTAAGAAGGTACTTCCTGGGACCTCTTTTCTCAAATCCTTGTCTTGGGGCCCATCAGATCACAAAAGATCACTGCTAGAAGGTAGAACTCGGGTGAACAGGTACAGATTTTGGTTCGTCTGTGTATAAAGTCCACACTTGCACCCACGCTTCCTACAGTGCCCTGGTTCAGATTTAGCACCGTGGTTCCGGTGATTTTCTTCCTGGTACAGAATTCACACTGCGAATAAATGCTCCCACCTTAGAAAGCTCTGATGAGGAAGTGGCATCTTAGAATTCATTTTTTTGTTGTTGTTAACATTTGAGCTTAGGCCAGATTCTTGTCCTTGGCAGTAGAAGAAAAATCCCCTTCCTTTAAGCACACCTGGAAAGGTCAGTCTTTGAAGATGCAAAAGGGATATTTATCTGGCTTCCAATTTCTTGTGTCCTTAGGTGACCTCTGTGGAGATTCACTCAGATGTGTGCCAAGAAATCCTTAGCTGCTCTCTGCTGTGCATTGAAGCCCATAACATGGGGAGAAATGGCCCTGCTATTCCATTTAAATAAGCACTGAGCCAGCAGCAATAGCACTTTGCTAATATTGCTATAGGGGCATTCAATGAAAGCCAGTGTTGCTTTTGAACTCCATGAGTCTGATGGCAAAATATAGACATACAAGCATGCACAGATAGAAATAGATGTAAGGGGGATGTGTGTGTTGTGTGCATGCGCACACGTGTGTGTGTTTTCTAATAGCTATTCAGAATTGAGAACCTCCTCTTTCAAGTTTTAGATGGTACTTTTTTTTTTTTTTTTTGGAGACGGAGTCTCACTCTGTTGCCCAGGCTGGAGTGCAGTGGCACAATCTCGGCTCACTGTAACCTCCGCCTCCCAGGTTCAAGCGATTCTACCGCCTCAGCCTCCTGAGTAGCTGGGGTTACAGGCGTCCGCCAACATGCCCGGCTAATTTTTTGTATTTTAGTAGAGACGGGGTTTCACTGTGTTTCCCAGGCTGGTCTTAAATTCCTGAGCTCAGGTAATTCGCCCTCCTTGGTCCCCCAAAGTGCTGGGATTACAGGCATGAGCCACCACGCCTGGCCTAGACTGTACTTTAAAAACATCTTCAGAGCATATTTAAAATGATAACTTGAAGAATAGCAGATGATGAAAATGACTCTGAAGAATATCTGTATCTTAACTGCATATTTCTCAGCCTCTGATGTGTGTAGTCCATAGTAGTAAACCCGAAGAAGAAAATGTAGAAAATAAAAAAAATGTATTTTTTTAATTGTGTTGAAGAAAGAAAATAAAAATACCAGGTGAGTTTGGGTCTCCAGATTGACCATAGGGAAGCTGGTTTCAGTGGAACAGACGGCAAAGGGAGGGTGAGATGTGACATGCAGAGATAAAGGGCTGCATGGGACAAGGTAAGAATCTTGGCTTCATCTTTAAGGGGACTTAAGAGGCAGGAATGCATAGGAATGGTGAAAAAGTGTATGTAAAGACCAAAGGTTCAAATTCAAATTCTGGCATTCTCACCTATATACAACTTATGTAGCTTTGATTAAAGTTGCTAACTTCTCTGTGTTAACTTTGTTATTAAAAAATAGAGGTAATAATACTAACCTCACAAGTAAAACGCCCTAACAAATTAAATGATTCAAAAACACCTCTGTCTTTTTATCCTTTTCCTCTGTGGATAATCAGATTCATTCATTACTCAGGCTATAATTATAATTATTATTAATCTTAATAGTAATATAGTTAATAATTTATATTTTATAATATACTTGTATTGAAACTATGGGAAATGTCTTTTTCTGGGTTAAAACAATCCAGAATTGATCAGAAAGGCAATATTATTGTAACTTTATTGAACATATGTTTAAAGATTTAAAAAATGCTAAAATGTTCTCAACAGATCCTGTCCAATTTTAGTAAACTTCAGAATGGCCTGATAGCTGTAGAGCTGATGTATAAAATTTTGAGTTAAAAGTGATTCTAAGTAAAAGAGAATAAAACTAAATAAGATGTACTTGGACTTCATTATTCAATAACTGGTAAATTTAATATGGCTTTATGGTATTTTTACTGGTTTTTTTGCTTGTTTTTGATGTAAGGAAAATACACATTCATTAAAATAAAAATATTCTGAAAATAAAATAATATTTAACATTTTTATTTTCTTTTAGGATTTTGTGTAAGTTTGTGTGTTAACACATGCATATGTTATATACTTGGCTTTACATTTTATAATAAACAGTATTTCCTAAATTTGAGGAATGAATCCTCTCTTTTCCAAAGGGACAAATATAATTTTCTCAGACTGCTACAAATATGTCCTTTTGGAGCCTAGGAATATGCTATTTGAGAAACAATACATTGAGAAAGTTAAATCTTATCAAGTGAAATAATTTTCCACTGCAAATTAACACTATGAAAGCAATGCTTTGCATTTACAACTATTAACTATTTTAGGTAGTAGTTACGTAGTCACAAAATGAAAACACACACACACTCACACACACACACACACACACATCATACAACCCTAAGGCCATGTTGAATATTTCCTTCTATTATTTGAAAAAAATACATATACCATTTTCTCAAAAAAGTCTATCCTTATTTGAGATTGTTTCTTGAAAACATTGTCCTAAAATTAGCAATAAATGATTTAAAGACATGTCCATTTGTAAGGCACTTAACATATATTAACGTATGTACTTATGGAAGAAATACGTAGTGCTACTTGTTCCAATCTTTGGTAGTGTATCAGTATGTCTTTCCTTTGGGACACAAAGCCAGACTGTTGTAACTGCCAGGTGTTCAAAGTGACAACTCAATGTGCAATGCTCATAATAACTATTTTTGTAAAAAACACTAGAAATTAGTAAAACCACGTGACCTTCTTTTAGGCTTCAAAACCAGTGCCTTTCACAGCTAAAAACCCTGGCCCAGCACTTCCCTCATGTCTCCCACCCATAGCTTCAGGAATTCTAGGGACTCTGGGAAAAATCCTTCTCCAAGAGCTCTTCTTATGCTCATGAATCATGTTAAAGGTTTGAGTTCCTTGGGACCACCCCAAGTATCTTTTAGCTTTTTTACTGAGAATCATGCCAGAGGCTGAGTCCATTAAGGGGCTGCTTCAGGTTTACTCATTTAGTTTCCTGACTCTAACCATTTGCAGTTTAATTGTTGGCACGCAGAACAATTTCTGAAATAAATTTCTGATAGATACTATTTGTTGTAGCCTTGGCTCTGCTACAGTTAGATAGTTGAACTTGAGCGAGACTCTCAGTCTCACGGAGCCTTAGCTTCCAACTTTGGGACATGGGACTAATTGAAACTGATGCCTAACCTATATGTTTTCATAAAAATCAACACACTAGTAGGTCCTTAAAGATGGTGAACAGATCAAATTCATCTTCGAATTATCATTGGTAAGCTAATGCCTAGCATAAAGCTATTACCATTAGAAATTCTTAGGATTAGTTTCATTGGTAATTAAGTCAGTAAACATTTATTGATTACCTACTGTATGGCCGGTAATGTTTGAGGTATTGAAGGTATAACTGTGAACAAAATATAAACATGTCATTGCTCTCTTGAAATGTACTTTGTGATAAATCTTTTTGGGAAATAGAGGGTTAAATTAATTTTAATATACATATACTAGATATACATAAACATATATATATTTGGGCATAACAGCATATATTTAAAAATATACAGTTTTATATTGAATAATATTTAATTACAATACATTGTTTATGTACAATGCATTGCAATATTCTTTTCACTGGGAAAAAATTCTAGGCAGTTTGAACTTTAAATGTTCATCAAATTGTTTTTTGCAATTACTATACATACCAAGGTATGTGTTGTCTCAATATTTAACTTGCCTTTAAGGTAATTCTCTTTTCTACATATTTTTTTCACTGACATTGAAATTCCATGGAGATATTTTACAGAAAGTGTCCTTGGTCATGGTATTAGTTGTGCTCATGATGGTCGAAGGAAGGTATTTTTAGAAGAAAAATAACCTTGGTGGCCTTATATTTAATTGGAAATAGCTGAAAAGGACTGTAATATAAATATTGAGATTATATATGTGGATATAAAGACAATTAAACTACATGTTTGTCCCCCTAAAAAGTACAGAAAACATAATGGGAATATCAGGGGCCAGATTTTAGCTTATAATAAGCTAATCACAAGTAAATATTTTTTTAAAAAAACAGATAATAACAACATCATTTTGCCATGTTTGTGTGCATGTGGGTACAGGCGCACCTGTGAAAATGGAATAGACACCATCAGATGCTGTGAGTTCACTGACATGAAACAATCACTTTCTGAATGAGGCTGTTATAAACAGCGTTAATAAGTAATTTCAATAACATGACAAGGCAACTGTCCCTGGCTAGGCCAGTTTAAAACCTCCAGCCCCATAAAATGGAGTACTTAGGCAGGTATTTGGTGCTATGATGAAAAGTTCATCCACACAGGCAATTCAGCACCTATTTACTGAACACCCATAATATGCTTGGCACTGAGGCTACAGAGAAGAAGGAGCGTCCCCATTCCCATAATGAAAAGATGAACACTCAGAAGACTCCATTAGACAGGAGCAGGGATTGTGGTTTAGAAGCCAGACAGAAATGGCTTTGAGTCTCAAACCCCTTATTTACTAATCATGGGAACTTAATCATTCTCTCTGCTTTCAAATCATCAGGTTTACCAAAATAAAGATTCACAAGCATTCACATAGCCCATTCTACTGTGCAGATGCATAGACCACTTTGTTTTTCTAAATCTGCATTTCTGATAAAGTTCCAGCCTGAGAGCTGAAATTGCACCATTCAGAGAGAAACATGGCATTCTCTGTTTCATTAGTCAGAAAACTTGAAATCATTATATATTAGCTAAAACAACAGCAGCTGATTTTTCCAGGCCCTCTGACTCTGCATAATGTATTGTTTTTCACTGTGTTAGTTCATCATTCAGAAATGCAGTATATCCTAAAACTGACCCAGGCTAAGAAAGGAGATTTCATTTATCGTAGGATTAAGTTTTGATAAAGACAAGTATTGAACTGGATGTTCCCTGACTATGTGGTAAAACAAACAAGTACAAAACTTTAGAATGAGTACAGTTTGATTGGAAATGACATACAATTTTAATAGATTGTTTCCACCTGCTGTCCAGTACTTAACTATAGGATGATGTAAAAGTCACTTGGCATCTCCCACAATCAAACTCTTTATCTTAAAATGGGAGATCATTCACCTTTCTTATCAGGTTATTGTAAATGTTAAAATAGATAATGTCACTCAAAAGCACTTTATGAATTATAAAGCAAATATGAAAACATATATATATATTTTTTTCTTTAGAAGTTAGCATGTATCTAGCACATTATAGACACTCAAATGAGTTTTGAATAAATTAATAAATTTATTCAAGATGGTAATCAAGTACTCCATTCAATCCTTACTTCCAACAAGCAATTTTAAGTTTGGAATACAGGCATAAGAATATTTAATTTACTGATTACTTTCTTGTGCCAGAGGAATTAGTCATTTCTATGTCATTAGGCTAGAAATTAAACTTGGAAATAAACCAAGAATGAAGATATTTTAGTAACTGATGAAACATTACATTAAAGTTAACTTTTTAGATAAAACTGAGGTTTTTATAAGTCTGGTAACTGAAAGCCATAAAATAGTAGCATTGGTGTACAAATATTCCCACCACAATTTTTCCACAGATGGAAAACCAAGAAGTTTAGGGGACTTACCTGAATTCTACATGAACAGAGAAAATCTCTTGGATACAAAGTGAGATGATATTACTGGACTAAAGAATGCATCAATTGCAAGGAAAAGATTCCATAGATGCCATCTTCATCTGTGTATCTGTTAAACAGAAGTATACATTTTTTGTGTGTAACTGAGAGCACTGTACTTTTGAGATTGTAAAGAATTCACTCTCTATTTCATTTGAAATATTATCCATATGTGTTTCTGGAAAAAAAAAAAGTGTTCTAGTCTGGTGAGAAGTCTGTAGCAGCTGAAATTTTGTTAACTGCCAATTGTGTGCCAAGCATGCCGCTAAGTTTTTTGCACACATTATGCTATTTAATTCCCTTTGCAATCCAGTGACATAGGCATTATTATTGCTATATTATTAAATAAACTGACAAAAATTATAATCTGAAGGTTTAAAAATAACATGTCTAAGATTACATTCCGACAAAATACAGAACCTAGGAAGTCTACCTTCAGAACTTACAGACTTTTTATACTTATGGAGGATGCATTGTTGCCTCCCAGCATGCACTTGTAATCAGCAGTTTATGATTCAGTAAAGAATTTCAATATAGGATTGTGGTGGTGGTGTTGTTGCTGTTGTTGTTGTTGTTAAAGCAAGTTCATGCTGATATAAATTGAGTCAGAGGAGGAATTAGAGAGTGTAACACATAACTAAAGCATGTTGCCAAGGAAACTGTTGGCAAACCAAGTATCATGGAGTTTAGGGATGTAAAGGCACTTGTCTGTAGCCACAATTATTTTCTTGATCATTCTACAGATCAAAGAGGAGATATTAGGTACTCTAACACTATGGAAAGGCTAAATCATGGGTTGAACATGAATTTTTTTGAAGCTGATTTTAGATGTCCAGGAACTTAACACATTCCCTTGAGAAATTATAAATCATTAATTGAAACTTTCTTTGGAAATTCTAGAGAAGCTACATTGAGGCCTTTTAATGTCAAAACTTCTATGAAGCCCCAAGGTAGCCCTTAACTCAAAGTCAGAAAACAAGGTTCCGACCCTATGAGGTTTCCGAACCAAAGCTCAGGTAGGGATGAAAGTGTCTCTTAAAAACTAACTAGGAAAAGGAATGAATGTATACGATGGCCCAGATATCCATGACCTCTGCACCATCATTCACCTGGGAGCAGCCACTATACTGGAAGCGTAACACGTAGAACAATCAGAGGAAATTTATTCAGGTCTGACTTTGCTATAGGCAGTGCTTATACCATCTAGAAATTCTGTGGCCTAGTACGTTGCCGCAGTGACTTTTTGGATACATTTTTTGTTTATTTTACATGTGTATTTGCTTTAAATATCCTTCTCTGGGAATAAATGAATACTTTTCTTTGTGTGTGTGTGTGTGTGTGTGTGCGCGCGCACGTGCGCGCGTGTGTGTGTGTGATTCTGATGCTATCTTCTCATATCTGGGAACTTCTAAAAAATTTTACCTTCGTGTAATTGTGAGAGCTGTTTCTCTTCTGGCTCTACTAATATCCTCAAACTTCTCATTCAATTACCTAAAACTCTTTTCTTCTCCCAATTATCTCATCTCTCACACCCTTCACTTTAAAATGTCCTTTTCTTTCCCATTAGTATTTATACTAAATGCAGTCAATTCTTGGCCTCTCTTGTGCAATTAGGTGAAGCTTACATTTCAATTATAGTGTTTAAAGCTATTCCAAGAACATGAGCTATTGGCTGCCCCTATTAGCCACTGTCCACAAACACAAAATTCTGGAATATAAAGTCTGTCCTTGATCCTGTGATCTTGCAACATAACATTAACAGCCAAAGGTTTCTCTTGTTCTTTCGGCGTGTTTCAGCTCCTATCTTGTATTCTGTGTCTCTGGTCACTCAGATAGACTGAATTCTCAAGAGATAAGGCAAGAGCTTTAGATTCAGTGTGATTCTTCAAAAGGCCCATTTTCACCAATATTTTAGTGACTGGGTCCATGAAAATTGTCTGTGCTTCATTTCCAGTGTCTTTCTTGGCCATCGTACCTTCAAATTTCCTGTTTAACTGTTCCACATTCATCTCAATGAGTGCTATAAAATCACAAAGCCAAGGAAGAATAGTCTCTTAGTGGCAGCATAAAATTAGAAAAGATTGGCAGATAGCACCCAGTTTTAATACCTTTATAGAATGTGTTTCATAGTGCCCGCTGAACAATTGCGCATATGAAATCTCAAAGCCCATAGCACATATATCAGCAATAATTTCACAGAAGCAGGCTCTAGCTAATATGTGCAGAGTCTTATATTACTTTATCAAACTGTCTTTGTGTAATTAGTCTGTCTGCAAAGCCTGGCATATAAATTAAGCATCTAATTTATCTTGACTGGCCTCCAGATTGCTTGATCAGTCTATTCTGCCTCTGTGGCTCTTTAGTGAATGCCAAGTAAAGTAAAGGACCCTCTGGCAATAGGGAGTGAGAAGAATCAGAAACTCCTTTTGAGGTCAGAGGCAATTTTACACTGACTCATCACTGATGCATGGGCAGAGACATGGCATTACTTCTGATGACAGCAATCTTCACTGGGTGGGGAGGTGGGGGGTCATAATTGATGTCCCTGGTGGCAGGTTACTTTGTATCATGGATGGTGAATAATAAATAAGAATAACGCAATCTGTAAAGTCAGGTTTACCAAATGAAATCAAATTAAAAGTAAATTATACTTTCCTCCTCATTCAACACCATTTCTCATAAGCCACTTATCAATACAACTGCAATCTGTACAACTGTAAGAGACAAGTTACACAGCTATTCAATCCTGATAAAAACAAAATAACTCCTGTAGCCATAATCATTCCTCAAGAGCATTTAATTTGTGGGCTTTTGCATTATTGCTATCAAAACAAAATCTTGCAGCTTTATTGGAATATATAAATCTCTTTGATTTAAGGATACTTTATCTTTCTTTTTCTCAGATGAATTTGAAATGGCGCAGAGTTAAATTTTTATGGAGTGATTTCTGGGGGGAAAGGCTGACATAATTTTCAGCACGGGACATCGTGTTCTGCTGACAACTCAGAAAGTTTGAAGGAAATGTTTAGCTCACTAGATAGTTTTTCTCAGAGTGTATTCTCTGCTCTGCAGTTGTGGATGCATACCCAGTAGGGTCGTGTGTATCCTTCTATATATGAGGAGGCACATCCATTGTGAATGTGTGACCTCTCTCCTGACTTTGTAACTGGGTACACAAGAGGGTAACAAGAGGCCTGGATGCATGAAATAAGATTATTTGGGCCATCATCTTGTGACTTTCTAACAATGAGGATTTATTCTGCTTTTAGAAACATGCCATGATTGTCTATGGTAACCATGTTTCACAGTGAATTTACCAGATCTCTGTTTTTGCCCCAACTCTCCAAAGACTATATGACTTAGTGACACATCTGAGACTCCATGGATTTTTCAGATAATGGGGGCTGACCTGACACTACAAATAAATTCTGTCATTAGCTGATTTATATTAACATAGCAATTCCACATACTTTACTAAAAAAACACTCTTTTTAAAAATAAAGAACAAAATATATAGTAGCTTTAAATATTCCCTGGTTACAGATCTACTTGGTGGATATTTCAGACAATAGAACCAAGAAGATTTTCCAAATGGAAGCATGATCATGTCTACATTGTTTGATATTCAAATAATAAACACTTCTCTTTCTAGCATAAGATTATACAAAAGTGCACTGTATGTAAAGGGTTAAGAGAGGTAAGGGTTTGGATCTGTGTAGATGTGAGCCACAGTCTGAGGAAGTAAATGCTACGGCTATGTAAAGATGGTTGATTCTTTTCCAAGGCAAATGCCTCAACGAAGAGTGGCTATTACTGATTTATTGAAAAACAAAAATGCCAAAGTTATCTTCATGGTATTTTGAGTCATTAAAGACTCAACTAGAACGTCCATTTTAGGACTCTAAATGCAATAACCAACTGTGAAGACTGAGGCCCATGAAAGAAAAATGATCTTCCTAAAGTCATACATTAAGTTTATATTAAAGGGATTGCTAAAGCATTGGACTCTTAAATATCAATATTGGGACTCTATCATTTCATCTGTTTGTTTATCTATCTGTATGTCAGGCACTGTGTTGGGACTTGGGATTCAAGGAAGATAAATGGAAACAGATATTTCTGTTCTAATGGCCTCTGGTCAATTGTGGAGCCCAACATTAATCAAATAATCACTCAAATAAAGAAGGTAAATTATACATAACGACAATAAGAGTATGTGTAAAGAGAGAAGGCCAAGAACAGAATAATTTATTTCTGCAAGCAGATGGAAGGGAAATAATCGGAGTGCACGATAATGAAACAGGTTGTTTTCTGTCACGGGCTTTCTTGTAAACATTATTTAAGATGTATCTCAGGGATTAGCCCTTCCCACTTAGCCTTCTCTGACTTTCCTAAGGTGATTTTGCAAAAACAGTCTCAGTTGTTCCATTTGCATATCTCTTCCCCTACCATTTTGGATTGAATGATCTGCCTTTCCCATTAAATCAAGTGGTTATGAATGGGAAAGGATCTTGTCTTGCCTAGTGTTAGATTTTTACACGGTATGTGAACATATTTTTATTTTCAGGCAGGAAGAAAAAAAAGAACAAAGAATAGGATAGTAAGAGAAAGTCATTGGAAGCAGACACTACTTGAGGTCCACAATACATTCCCTTGGCCCCGCTAGTTTCAGCATAGCAGTGGGGGACAGCACTTTGCAAACTTGCAGAATCCCATCTCAAGGAACCCTGTGGCAGCTTTTAAGCTTTCTCCAATGTTGAGTGACTGCTCATCTGGTCGCATAGGCACAGCCTGACAGTACAGGGGAAGGGGAGCTCACTTAACACCTGGGGTAGGGTAGAGGGTAAATCCTCAACCAAAGAGCTGCAGAACTTACTGGATAAATGCCCACATTCTGATCATTTTCTAGAACATTTTTGTGGAACACTTTCCATGGTTCCATAGGTCAAAAACAGGATAGAGTCACAGTTGTCCATGATGGTACATACTTCAATAATGTAAACTTCACTGGCTTTCTTGCTTCCATTGATCACCTTCTGTTTCTTCACTCTATTTCTTTAGTTTTTTTTTTTTTTATTTTGTTTTTGAGACATAGTCTCCCTCTGTCTCCCAGGCTGGAGTGCAGTGGTGCGATCTTGGCTCACTGTAACCTCAGCCTCCCGAGTAGCTTCCTCAGTCTCCCAAGTAGCTGGGATTACAGGCGCCTGCCACTACACCCAGCTAATTTTTGTATTTTTAGTAGAGATGGAGTTTCACCATGTTGGCCAGGCTGGCCTTGAAATACTGACCTCAAGTTATCTGCCCACCTCGGCCTCCCAAAATGCTGGGATTGCAGGTGTGAGCAACCACGCCCAGCCAGCCTAAGATAAAATTTTAAAAACAAAAGACGACAACAACAAAAATCACTGCTTGTACCCAAGTCTATATTTCAGACACTGGGGAAAGCAAAGAGGCAAACTAAGATAACCTTTTAAGTGGGAGGAGTCACAAATTAGTATCAGATACTGCAGAAGTTTCCAGCGAACCTATTATTTTAAAACATTAGCATTAATTGGACACTGATACTCTTCAAGCAACAGGTTTAATTGAATTGTTGGGATTTATAACATAAAGGGTATGAGTTGAAATATAAGGAATTGCATAGAGCTGGAACCTACTTTTGATTCTCAATCTTGACTGAACCCCAATATTACAAAGGTTTAAAACTTGCTGGTACTCTCGATCTCCAAATAAGAGTTTTCTGCATCTAGTATATATGTCTTACAACAAAACAAAAACAAATAAGCAAAAATTTCCATAAGATATTTTGATGCACAACAGGATTAATAACCACTTGGATGGTTATCATTAAAAAATTTGCTGGGAGAAATATGCTAGAGGTTCACATCATAACATGAATAGATCTTAAAGCCATAGTGCAAGAAAAATTTTAAAACTCAAGTAAGAACTATTGTATAATACAACTTATGTGAATAAAAAATGCATGTACACAAACAAAAAGTTTAGCAATTATACATGACAAGAAAAATATATACACCAATATTTTAGAAACATTGTTCATGACAGGATGAGAAGGATGTGTGTGAAAAAGGAGGAGAAAAGGAAATCAGTCAGGCAGGAGAGGAAGTCTCACACAGGCTACTGACAAGAGTGTGCTGAGAACTACGGAGCATGGTTAACTCATCCTATTACATCCATGTCCCACTCTCAAAAATATTTCCTGAAAACTGGAAGGAGATATTTATCACAGATTATGTTAGTTTGAATGCTGCATCTATGTGTTTATACACTGATATACACACATTACAAGAGGGAAATGAAAAACCTATAGCTCAATTGGCTGCCAGCACCAAATGACCATTGCCAATAATCAATCACCGATATAAATCTTCTTCATCTGCTGGATTCGTAAAGCAATCATCTCTGCAGATAATCAGTACATTCTCATCTGCCAATCAAATCAGTGGTAGCCAGAGCTAACAAAAAGCCAAAACTAAACATGGAAGATAAAATGATAAGACTGCATAAATTAAGTGAGGTTAGTTCTCAGGCAAATATCTCAGAGACTGGAATGATGTAGGAGAAGACAAGTCAAATACATGGTTCTGCGTGGGAAGAACTCTCCAAGAGGAGGCAGCATCCTCCAGCATACAGGATTCAGCGATATAATATATACTCCCATGTTCTTGATCTTGGTATCTACTCAAAGTTTACAATCCCTTTGTTCCTTCCCTAAATCCAGGGAGTTAGGGACAGAGGGTCTCACCTTTGATTAGGGGAATTTAGTTTAGTATCTGACAAATTATTTTGCTTCCTATTTATTCTATGGATGATTTTGTTTTCTGAAACAACATAACCTTTTCCCTGGTAAAAACTGAAGAATATAGCTGGGCATAATGGCTCATGCCTGTAATCCCAGCACATTGGGAGGCTGAGCAGGGAGGATCACTTGAGCCCAGGAATTTGAGTCCAGCTTGGGCAACACATGGAAACCCCATCTGTACAAATAACAGAAAAAAAAATGAGCTGAGTGTGGTGACAGTTGCCTGTAGTTCCAGCTCCTCAGGAAGCTGATGCAGGATCATTTGAGCCTGGGAGTTCTACGCTGCAGTGAGCCATGATTGTGCCACTACACTCCAGCCTGGGTGACAGAGCGAGACCCTATCTCCCCTCCCACCCCCACGAAAAAAAAAAAAAGAGGAAGAAGAAGAAGAAGAAGAAGAAGAAAACTGAGGAATATGATTATCAAACATCTTTAATGTCTCAACTAGCAATGTGTAATAATAGAATGATAAAGATGATAAAACTGGCTATATACTTTTAGTAATAAATTTTCCACATAAGCAGTTACATGTGCATTAGTTAGATGGGTATATAACTCTTCTCAGCTCAAGCAACTGTCCTCTTTTTCAGCTTTGAATAATTTCAATATGGACATTTTTAAAGTAGAAAATTAGTATAGGAGGTCCAAATATTCACTAAATTATTTGGATCCACTTAGTTTCACTTTATAATGCCCAGGTTATTTGCATACAGGCAATATTCTTAGTTATCATCTCCAACTTCTTAATATTTTCAACATTTTAAAAAAGTAGCTTCAGAGGAATACGTGATTTTTGTTTTCTTAAATAGATTACACCTACCCAAATGTGTTTTTAGTACCTAGATCCTCAATTAAGATTCCAAATGATGGTTTTAATGCCTTCTCCCAAGCTTAGAACAGTATTAACTGCTGATGTAAAATTATGTGACAGCAAATTTGAACAAAGAAAAATAAAATTATTTCCACGTATGTGGCCATTTTTCTACCAAGCATATTTCTAAGAAATATTAAATATGATGACATGCAAACTATATTATAAAAACTTACCTGAATGGACTACATGTGGTAGTAATAGCACTTTTGATTTTAATTAGAATGATGCAATGAAATAAATAATACTACATGATATAGTTCAATTAAAGAGAAATTGGCTGTTTGGGCATTTTTTTTTTGAATCTCATTTTTTCACTTGCTCAATTTTAGTACAATCCACCTCCTACACTATTCCAGTATAAGTCAAATAACAAGACTTACACTGTCAATTTCTTAAGAACTTTGTAACATTCAGGTATAATACACTAATATAAGTTGCGCACTTCAGTTAACATAAAGTCACTTCTTCCTGCAGTAGCAGTAATGGGGAAAAAGTGCCACTTCAGTTACAATTAAACCAGGTTTCCATGCGTAGCTTAACATTAAGCAGAACCATGTGTGGAATTCTGCAGAGAAAGCAAAAAAGAGGTGACTGTGAAATATGCTGATCTGGCTACAAAGTAGTTGGTTCAATTTTCACATGTACAACAGCTTCAGTTGGTTAAAAAGTTAGACATGTAATTCCTCCACAACTTATTATCTTGTGACTTATCTGCCAGGGAAGAAATGTCTCAGACTGTGAAATTTAGCAAAACTCTGGTTTATGGAGGTTGCTCAACCTTCTCATAACTCAGATTTCTCATCTGAAAAAAAAAAAGCCTCCTGCAATGATTGTCAGGATTAAATGAGATGGAATTTAGGAAACAAAGAGAGCTCTGGATAGGATGAGTGTTCAAAAAACGTTAGCGATGATTTCAAAGCAACATTTAAAAATAAATGAATAAGAGCCTGAAATCTGCAAATACATCTGGGATGCACTGGGGCTACGTTTGCAAATTTCTTTAATGTCCAGCATATGAAAACAAAGACATCCTCTGTTCCATTCCTTTAAGTCACTATGTAGTTTATTATAACTCAAAATATAATTTAAAAACATAGAATAATTCTGAGGTGGTTTTCCTGTGGCAAATAAACAACAAAGCTGCATATATATTTTTCTAAACTGACAGTAAATATGCTGATTTATTTGATTTATAAATTGACACTGGATACTGTTATTTAGTTTAGAATATATTATTATTAGACTATTGCAGGACAGGTCCATATTTAGAAACACAGAATAGTCTGTTTTTTGTTGCATAAATGTTCAATTATTTAGACTGGTTACATTTGACTGAAATGTGTGAGGAATGTCAAATAAATACATAAATAATTTTACAATAAATGTTTTTCTCTAATTTTGAAAGAATTTCCTTTACTCCTTGTGCTCCCCTATTATAAACGGATATAAGCACATTCTTCCTTGTATTAATGGTACTTGGCCTTAACATCTTAGCTCCTCTTTTAATACTGTTAGATTCTAAATATATAGACTTTATCTCAGGTAGCCTGTGTCTCTCAAGGGCCAGAATAAAACATAGTAGGTGCTCAGTACTTGCTTAAAAAAAAAAAGAAAATGAGAGATCATGTCGGATATATCACGCTGCTCCTGAGCACTTTGCACAGCACTTTTTACCTGGTAAATTAGAGGAAATGTTGGGAAATTAATGAATACCAGCATGCCAAATAAATAAGGTAAGATGCTTTCCATCAAAAATGGGAAACAGTTTTTATTAAAGTGCTAACAAATACCATAGAATTGGCAACATAAAATATACTTTTAAAAAGAAAAAAAAACTATAAACTATTAGAAGGAGGCTCACTATTCTAATGAACTGTAAGTCTATAATCTTGGCAAAGAACAAGATGTCTTTCTACTTGAGCTCTAGAGTACCTACTGTAGGGTTAAACTGACAGCATGTTGAAGCTAATTTTATGATCCATCAGTCAAACTAAAGCTCAAAGTTAGTAGTAAAACTTTGGTACAGCTGCTGTGCATTCATTTATATAATGGAAAGCACTACACAAATATTGGTGAATTAATTAATCAATAAACCAACAATGAATAATTGTTGGACAGATGGCAACTAGAAAATCTAGGTGGATCAATAGGAGAGAACTCCACAATCCTGACAAGCCCAGAAAAGTTAAATCACTGTTTCAAGTTCACAAAAAATTTAAGATTCATATCCTGCCATCTAAACTTTAAGGGTAGGACTTCTTCTAACCAATATATCTGAATCTTTTAAGAGTCATTTATTGCTGAAAAGAACTCAGTATCACTGGGCATTAAAACTGCATCCTTAGTGCTAAAATCAAACTGAGATTTTGAATAATGGCACTGCCCTAGTAATCATGAAGCAACATTCTCCTTGGAGTCGATCAAATGTTTCCATTAGCAAAAATCAGTGGCAAGACACTGTTCCCCTGGAGTGACATTTCCTGCAATCATTTTATGCTTTAACAAGACAACTTGCATTTTATAACTTTGTAATCCCCAGCTCCCCTCATTCTTCTTGACTTTGGAAATGTCTCTGAATTTATTGCCAAATAGAAACTGCTCCGGGAAAGAATAGTCATTGTCTATGAGAGATAGAGAGAGAGAGAAAGCACGGGGGGAGAAGGAGAGACAGAGAGGTTCTATATCTCAACAGTTTCATTGCAGAATTGATAAAGATATTTTAGAAAAACTTTAAAACTCAGAGAAAATATAAACAGTCTTCAGAAGTTGGACTGAAATATTTCCCTTGTGCTAGAGAAGAGCAACTCAAATACAACCTTGAAAAATAATCTTTTGTACTTTTTACCATACTTTAACAAGTATTGCTAATTTTTCAGGTTTCAAATATAAGGATATGTATTAATCCTGGGTAAGAATGCAAGTCCTATAAATCACAATACATATAGTCTTGTCTTTTTTCATTTTAATGGTAAAATGAGCATAAATCTGTGTAAGTTCAAGTTAGGAAAACACACGATTAATGATTCAGAGAATCATGAATTTGCTATCTCATAATCCTGACCTTGGAAAGTTCCCAGAGACAACTCCAGAACTTTTCCGAAGGAATATTGTTTCTTTCATTGTATACTGAAAATATTTTATATAGGCTTGGGAAATAAATGGATTGTGAGGCAGAAATAATGCGCTAGTTTGTAATGTCTTACAGTGCAAAGGCTAATTGATTTTTATGCAACTGTTTTGCTAATAACTATGATTAGGGTTTTTGAATTACATAAGTATCACAATTCATATAAGATAACCATCCAGCATGTAATAATAGCTCTGATCAATTTATGTAGATACACATTTATTAGCTTTGGCTATGGGAGAATATGAGGAGTGATATCTACATTTGCTAATCTTCCTGCCTTTGCTTCACATATTAGCTTCTATTTGATTCCTATCATGGCTTCATATAAATAAATCCTTACTCCTAAAAATAGGTCCTTTTTATATGGCCAAACTATTGCTAATGGTCAAAATGCCTCTGCCAATAACAGAATTTATTTAGAGTTGTTCTAAGTCAATGTGTCAAGTCACTGTGGCTTTTCTAAATGTCAATTTTATTTAGACATGCAGAAAAAAGTTAGAATGCATAATTTAAGTGACATGGGATTGGCAGAAACAGGATCTGCTACATTCAGGATGACTATTCTTTCTTATACTATATCCCTTAAATTGTATGCCATGATATATCTTCTACACCTTTGCATCTCATATATTTTTATCTAACTCAGAAAGCTATGAAAATGATAGCAGATAATATTTAGGATGATATGCCAAATTGCAGTCCTAAGAGGTTATATGTGGATTCCTTTTGAATCTCACAATAAGTTCAAGAAATGGGTATCATAGTTAGTATTTTGTGCACATGAAGTAACTAGAGCTGGGAGACATTTAGTAAACCAGTTAATGATGGGGCAATAATACAAAGCCCCCCAGGGTCTGGGTAGTGATATGAGGAAGGTCCTGAATAATAACATAACTAATATGAAAGAATTAGATATAGAGTAGATAATTAATTATATTCTGCTTGATATAAAGATGATACTCCATTATTTACATAAGTTCATTGATATATCCAGATTTCGCATAAATATCAACATCTAATGTCATTCAGAGGGCAGGATCTTACTCAGAGGGTCTGTATGTCTCTGTCTTAGTCCAGGTGGGATGCTCTAACAAACCATCGCAAACTGGGTGGGGTGGCTTATAAAAAAAGAAATTTATTTCTCACAGTTCTGGAGGCTGGGAAGTCCAAGATTAAGGCACCAGCAGAATCTGTGTCTGGTGAGGGCCCACTTCCTGGTTAATGGATGGCTGTCTTTCTACTATATTCTCACATGGTGAAAGAGGGAAGGGAGTTCTCTCCAGCCTCTTTCATAAGGGCACTGAAATCATTCATATATGGGCTTTACTTTTATGGTCTACTCACCTCCTAATGGCACCACCTCTTTATATTATTACCTTGAGGTTAGAATTTGAACATAAAAATTTGGAAGGGGGGGTTGCAAATTCTTCCTGTGGTCCTCCAAAATTCACATCCTTCTTAACTGCAAATGCATGAATTTCAATCTAATAATACCAAAGTCTTAATTCATCCTAGCATCGTCTCAAAAGTCTGAGGTCTCCTGTGAATATCATCTAAGTCAGATATGGGCAAGACTCACAGTATGATTCATCTTGAGGCAAACTGCTTTTCAGCTGTCCACCTGTGAAATCAAATGTACTATGCACTTCCAAACTACAATGGTGGGAAAAGCACAGAATAGACACGCCCATTACAAAATAACAGAAATAGGGAAGAAGAAAGGAGTAACAGATCCCAAGGAAGCTGGAAAGTCAACAGGGCAAATTACATTAGATCCTAAGTCTTGAGAATAATCTTTTATGGGTCTGTATGTTCCATGCCCACTAGGGCAGAGGTCTCACCTTATGCACATTGGAGTAATTGTCCTATACCCCCCGTATTGCCAGGTTGGGCCCCCAAGTCTCTGAGAAACCTCTTTGGGTGGTCCCACACCAACTATAGCTTTGTGCCTGGGTTTTGAACCAGCTCTTTTCAATAGCTGGACTCCCATGTGTGTAGCTCTACTGTTCTAGGGTCATTCGTACAGCCCTACCTCCCTGGCTCCTCCGCACTTTGCCGTAATGGAGGCCCTCTGCAGTGGCCCCTTGCTCATTGGGACTCGGGATAAGAAGGGCAGTCCTGGATTATTTTTATCTACCTTTGGGGTCATTCTTTCATTGTCTTGTACAACAGCTCCTGGCCTCTGTTCAGATGGCTGACTGATCTCCTTAACACATGGTTGTTTGGCCACATCCTTCTTGTTCTCTCCTGAATAGAGAATGTTAAGAGGCTCTCTTATTCTTTCCAACATTGATAGACAAGAATGTTCAAAATCTTTACATTCTGCCTCCTTTTAATCTTTATGTTCTGCCACTCGCCCAGGCTGGAGCACAGTGGCATGATCTCGGCTCACTGTAATCTCCGCCTCCCGAGTTCAAGCAATTCTCCATCCTCAGTCTCCTGAGTAGCTGGTATTACAGGTGTTTGCCACCTCACCCAGCTACTTTTTGTATTTTTTAGTAGAGATTGTGTTTCGCCATGTTGGCCAGGCTGTTCTCGAACTCCTGACCTCAGGTGATCCACTTGCCTCGGCCTCCCAGAGTGCTGGGATTCGTACAGGTGTGAGCCACCATGCCTGGCCCCTTTTAATTAATAATTGTGTCTTTAAGTCATTTCTCTCTTCTCAGATTTTATGAGGAGCAGTCAAGTAAAACCAGGCCACTCCTTCAACACTTTGCTTAGAAACTGACTCAATCAAATATCCAATTTTGTTGGTTACAAGTTCTACCTTCCACTAAACACCAGAAGACAAGCACAATTCAGCCATATTTTTGCCAGTTTATAACAAGAATTGTGTTTCTTCCATTGTCCAATAACATGTTCTTTATTTCTCTCTGAGACTTCATCCGATTGGCTTTAGCCATCCATATTTCTACCAACATTCTGTTCAGGATTATTTAGATATTCTCTAAGAAGACTGAGGCTCTGTCTTCAGTTATCCTCTTTTCTTTCTGGTCTGTCACCAAAAGCACTCTTACAGGTCCATTTATGGCAGTGTAGGCTTTTTCCAGCATGTACCTCAAAACTCTTCCAGTCTCTGCCCATTCCCTGGTTATAAAGCTGCCTCCACCTTTTTAGGCATTTATCATGGCAGCATCCCCACTGCTCAGTGCCAAATTTCTATATTAGTTTGTTCAAGTTATTATAACAAAAAAATACTGTAGTGTCTTATAAACAAGGAAAATTTATTTCTCATAGCTCTGGAAACTGGGGAGTCAAACATCAAGGCACCAGCCAATTCTGTGTCTGATGAGAGTGTCTCTCCTGGTTCATAGATGTATACATTTTCACTGTGTCTTCACATTGTGGAAGTGGGAAGAGAACTTTCTAGGGACACTTTTATAAGGGCACTAATCTCATTCATGAGGGCTTTGCTCTCAAGACCTACTCACCTCCTAAAGGTTCTATTTTCTAATACAGTTATCTCAGGGTTAGGATTTCAACATATGAATTCAGACCATTGCAACTTCAGTAATAAAAATTGCTTGTTAGCCTGGACAACACATTTTTTGACTGCCCCTTACATACTGCATTGCATTTTCTTTGTTTTAATTGAAGCCCAGTGCCTTCCGTGAGGGAGACGATGGCTCCAACTTATTAAGAATGGGCCTGCTCAATTACCAATCAATACATGGACAAACTGAAAGCAAATGGCCAATAAGAAATGGTTAAAAGGGCAAGTCTCACGTTAGGTACTCCAACTACACACACACACACACACACACACACACACCCCACATACACAAAAACATGAGAAAACTTTGGGAAGTATGTCTATTGCCTTGATTGTGGTAATGGCATCATGGGTGTTTGCCTATGTCCAAACTCATCAAACTGTACATATTAAATATGTTTCATTCTTTATGTATCAATTATACATCAATAAAGCTGTTAAACAAAAAGAGAAACAATTAGATGGAAAAAATGAATCTGAAATTGAGAGCATCTGCTGAATTGGTAACAGAAATTACTCTGAATGGTTTGAGAGAGAAAACACACTTTGAGTTGGGGGTGAATTAAGGACATGAGAAATTATACTTTTAACACTTCAGTGGTGCTGTAAGATTTGAGAGTCTCTCTTTTTCACAGAAGAAACATATCAGTGGAGAGAAATTTCTGAGTAGCTCTTTCTTATAAGAATTTCAAACTATTTTTAGCAAGTCTGAGAGTTAATAACCATGATGCATGATGTCTGAAAACCAAAGAGTTGTTTTATGAGTACATAGACCATTATTAGGACTCCTTAGGGAGAAGAAGAAAAAAAAATAATGCACCATATTGGCAAGTCACTGCATATTACATGAAAAATAAAACATATAACTCTTTCTCTTTATAAATATATATATGTATCATGTCTACTCTAATTTCAGAGCAGCCCTAACAGTTATATTGCATTCATTTTAAGAATTATATTTTTGCATTCATTTAACAATTAAAATAAACTAAAGGGACTAACAATTAAACTCAGGTCATCAGACTGTATGCTTTGTCCCAAGATACCAGAGAAAATTAAAGGTTTATGACAGGATGCTGAATTACATACTTATAAAGTCACTGTTAACTCTGAGGGTCTACAACTGTCTAGTAGATCAGGCTCAAATTGGATAGTAATTATAACAATTACATTACTCACATCTCCTTCAGTGACTTCCCAGGGAAGTCAAATTACGGAACTGAAAGGAGGTGGAGGAAGAGGTTTTAGGATTTCCCATGGAGGATGCATTACTATAGGACTCCTTACTCAATCACAATCTCCACAACAATGACTGCCCATTCTCTTCCCCATTCCTCATCTGAAATATTGCTTCAGAAGTTACCAAAGTTGACCTCTCCCGGAAATGCAACTGAAACAAATGATCTCAATTCTCATTTTATTTAATTTTTCAGTAGCCTCTAACATACGGACAGTCTCCTTTTTGCAACTCTCATTGCTGTTGCCCTTAGGTTAGGTTATTAAGAGAATAAATGTTTTTGAGATAAATGGTATTTGATATGATTGTTTAAAATTTTTAGATCAATGGTGTTCCTATCTATTCTCCACTTTATTTCTGACTTTGAAAAGCTTCTTAACATCTCTAAGCCTCAGTCTCCTCTTTGGAAAATTTGGATAATAATAGTGCTTACATCATACAGTTGTTAAACAGCCAGGCACAGTAGATCACGCCTGCAATTCCAGCACTTTGGGAGGCCAAGGCGGGAAGATCACTTGAGGTCAGGAGTTCAAGACCATCCTGGCCAACATGGTGAAATCCCATCTCTACTAAAAATAAAAAAATTAATTGGGCATGTTGGTGCATGCCTGTAGTCTCAGCTACTCAGGAGGCTGAAGCACAAGAATCACTTGAACCCAAGAGATAGAGGCTGCAGTGAGCCAAGATTGTACCACTGCACTCCAGTCTGAGTGACAGAGCAAGACCCTGTCTTGAATGAAACAAACAAACAACAACAACAAATAAGATAGTATATATTTAAGTATTTTACATGTACACTGGTATCTTTTAATCCTTTGGCAAACATGGACTAATGTATTTTGTTTTAGCAAAAAAGAATAGATTGAAAGAAGACAGTAAACACCCCGAAATCCTTTGAAGAATGCAATGAGCTGGAGAGTGGTTGGGATCTCCATGAGATCATATGTCAAGTGAGATATTTCACTTATGGGAACTAACATTATGTTTGGTACATTATAGGCCCACAAAAATCTTATGTATTCATGGATGAAGAAAGGTCTGAGTTGGGCTTTAAGGATTGTTGCCTCTGTGTGAGCAGAAATGATGGGGCAGTATACCCTTAAACAAAGCCTCTTCTGTCTTTTGTTGAACACAAAGATGTAGCCTCAAAAGACACTTCTACTTTAAGTCTTCAACTAAGTTTTATATAAAGAGGTTCAGTATTTTTAAATGTTATGTTCATATTTCATCCATCAATTTGCTTTTTGACAGGTTTGCTGTCAGCCGAGTGTAATGTAAAGGTGTAAAAAGACTTCTTTTATGAGTGAAAAGATTCATAATTCTTAACTGTTATTATCACAGCAAATCACTCTAAATGAAACCTGGAAATATTTATTGGTGTAAAATAGGATGGTTTTTGTGAAGTTGCATTGAATAAATGTCTACTTGAGAATATTTACTGAATCTGATTTATCTACCCCACCTTTCCCAGTCTATGTCACTGCTTAAATTCAAATATCTATTTCTTTCTTGTTTCATGACAATCAAGTTCCAAATTTTTCTTGCCATCTTCTAACTTCAACATACGTTATGTTACTTTTCCTTGAACCCAATGCTAATCATCTCCTTCCTTTTGTTAATTTGTTCCACAGATCTCACCTTGCCATGCTTACTGAATTATAGCCCTACCAGTTGGGCTTATTTTTCATGAAACTCCCACACAAACTATATTCTCTATCCACAATGTCCAATGCAGCAGCCACTAGCCATCTATGGCTATAAAGCATTTGAAATGTGCCTAGTTCACATTGAAATGAGCTGTGAGTATAAAATACACACCAGATTTCAGTAACTTGGTACAAAAAAAAGAAAATAACTTATTATTTTATTATCAATACCATAATGAAATGACACTACTTTGAATATATTGTATTAGACTAGATACACTCTTAAAATCACTTTTACCTGTTTCTTTTCAATTTTTTGATGAGTCTGCTAGAAATTTAAAATGTGCATATGTGGTTCACATTATATTTATTTTGGACAGAATTTTCTCCAGATAAAAAGAGCTAATGTGTAGAAATCAGACACTTCACATTTTTGTTCTTGCTCTTGGGCCTTTTCTTATAAACTTTACTGCTTACATTGAACAAACATTTATTGAGTGGCCACTAGTTAGTAAGCACTTCTGTTTATATTGGGAATATAGAAAAGTTTCAGGTAGATAACTTCTGACTTTCTTAGAGCTTACATTTTCATTTGAGGTATCAAAAAAAATAAAGCAAGGAAATAAACATAACCACAATAATTCAAATCATAATTTCAAATTGTGATAAATGACATGTGAATAGGTGACGGTAACATATTTGATAATTCCTGGGGAGTGGGACTTTATAGTTTCACCGAAGAAAACCTCTAGGAAAAAGACACATTTCAATGAAGATGAGAAGAATGAATGTTTGTATTTTCCCAATTTGTTTGAGATATATAGACAGATGTAGATAGATAAAGAAATATGTGGAGTATATGTAAAAATAACTACATGAACATAATTAGTTTTTTATGTATGTACACATTCTGATTGACTGGTAGTGGCTGTCCAGAGTGCTATCATTGATTAGTGGTGTATACCAGGGTCTACAAAAGATCAATAACACAGACTGTGCTATGTATTTTTCCCTGACAGATACATAACCACACAATCACATGAAGAAACTATGCAATACTATTTATTTAGTAATAAATGTCACAGGATCCTTTGTGTGTCACTTCATCAGCTGGAAACCTCTGTTTCCAGTGGTGCTTTCTGCCTGAGTATTGCTTGCACCTGTTGAGCTCATTTTGCCCACTCAGCCTGGCAGGCTGCACTCGGCTCATGCTACCAGCCTGGATCCGACATCCACCAAGGGTGGGCCAGGCACAAAGAGATGAGCGGTGTGTGGCCAAGCAAGTGCAGGGTCCAGCCACTGCATACAGCCAGGCATGCCAGCTGCTGTGGTGGGGCAGGCAGCTCCAGGTGCTGACACAGGTGCCGGCTCCATGTGAGGCTGCAGCTGGACCAGATGTACTGCACGGCAGCCTCCACAGCAGGCACCTATGTCTGGACAAGGGGAACAAAGTGGCACCCTGAAGCCTGGAGATGCCAGGAACTCAGGGCCCCAAGAGAGTAGTCACAGCCCTGGCTTGGGAAACCCCTAGGTCTGGGGTGCCCAAAAGGCTACAGCTCTTCTCTCCTTCTCATTGCCTGAAACATGGCAAGCAGTGGGCATGTTTCAGCCTTGTTTGTGTTACAGTTCTTTCAATCCTCCCATTCAGCAGGTCTTGAGTTCCTGTCCTGTGTCCAGAAGAATCAGGTACGTGGACAACTGGAGGGTGAGCAAAGCTGAGAAGAGCATTATTGAACAACGGAACAGTTCTCAGGAGACCAGAAGAGGGAACTCCTTTCTGCAGGCAGGTCCTCTTGACAAGTGTCCAGCTCTCTCTGGAGAAGAGACCTGCAGTGGTTAGCTCCTTTCTGCAGGCAGGCCATCCCAAAGTCTGTGTGAGTCTGGCTGAGTCTGAGGGTTTTCATGGGCTCAGAATGGAGGAAGTGCATTCTGATTGTTCCATGGGTGGCCATGGGAAGGCCCAGATAAAGCACCATAAATTCTCACTCCAGGCTGTGGACTCCACCTGGAACTGACAGCTTGGCCTTCAGGCTGCAGGTTGTCCCTGGCTTGAAAGTGGGGTTTCTCTAGTAACCCACCCCTTTCTGCGCAGGAGCCTGTCTTCCTCCTACCACCATCAACATGTTGTCCATGGCACTCAAGCTATTCATGCCAAGAAACACCTGCAGACCCTAGCAGAGCTGCCTTGAAGCCCATGCTCAGCCTCTCTCCCATGCTCATCAGTGCCCAAAGTCCTGAGGGAGCCAAGGCAACAGGGGCCTGATGTGTCGGCACTGCCCTGAGTGTGCACACACAGATTGTGACAGTGCCTAGGCCCAGCCACAGCTTTGCTCTGCCCTGGAGTGGGCACAAGGAATGGGGAGAGGCCAGGCAGTGGGAGGAAGCACTTTCAAGCCTGCAGGGTCAAGGGGCTTCCTGGGCCTCCAAGAGCACAGGCATGCCTGTGTGTCTGGAATTGGTGGGTTCTTGGTCTCACTGACTTCAAGAATGAAGCTGCGGACCCTCGCGGTGAGTGTTACAGTTCTTAAAGGCAGCGTGTCCGGAGTTCTTCTGATGTTCGGATGTGTTCAGCCTTCTGGTGGGTACGTGGTCTCGCTGGCTCAGAAGTGAAGCTGCGGACCTTCCCAGTGAGTGTTAGAGCTCTTAAGGTGGCGCGTCTGGAGTTCTTCGTTCCTCCCGGTGGGTTCGTGGTCTTGTTGGCTTTAGGAGTGACGTTGCAGACCTTCGCGGTCTCATAAAGGCAGTGTGGACCCAAAGAGTGAGCAGCAGCAAGGTTTATTGCAAAGAGCAAAAGAACAAACCTCCCACAGTGTGGAAGGGGACCGAGCAGGTTGCCACTGTTGGCTCAGGCAGCCTGCTTTTATTCTCTTATCTGGCCCCACCCACATCCTGCTGATTGGTCCATTTTACAGAGAGCCAAGTGGTCTGTTTTGACATGGCTCTGATTGGTGCGTTTACAATCCCTGAGCTAGACACAAAGGTTCTCCAAGTCCCCACCAGAGTAGCTAGATACAGAGTGTCGACTGGTGCATTCACAAACCCTGAGCTAGACACAGGGTGCTGACTGGTGTGTTTACAATCCCCTAGCTAGACATAAAAGTTCTCCAAGTCCCCACCAGAGTAGCTAGATATAGAGTGTCTATTGGTGCCTTCACAAACCCTGAGCTAGACACAGGGTGCTGATTGGTGTGTTTACAAACCTTGAGCTAGAGACAGTGCTGGTTGGTGTATTTACAATCTCTTACCTAGACATAAAGGTTCTCCAAGTTCCCACTAGACTCAGGAGCCCAGCTGGCTTCACCCCGTGGATCTCACACTGGGGCAGCAGGTGGGGCTGCCTGCCAGTCCCGCGCCTTGTGCCCACACTCCTCAGCCCTTCGGTGGTCGATGGGACTGGGCGCCGCTGTGAAGCAGGGGGCGGCGCTCGTCGGGGTGGCTCGGGCCGCACAGGAGCCCACGGAGGCGTGGGGAGGCTCAGGCATGGCGGGCTGCAGGTCCCGAGCCCTGCCCGCGAGAAGGCAGCTAAGTCCCGGCGAGAAATCCAGCGCAGCGCCGGTGGGCCGACAGTGCTGGGGGACCCAGTACACCCTCCACAGCCGCTGGCCCGGGAGCTTAGCTCCTCATTGCCCAGGCCGGCAGGGACAGTCGGCCGCTCCGAGTGCGGGCCCGCCAAAGCCACGCCCACCCGGAACTCCAGCTGGTCCGCAAGCGCGGCGCGCAGCCTCGGTTGCCGCTCGCGCCTCTCCCTCCACACCTCCCTGCAAGCTGAGGGAGCCGGCTCCGGCCTGGGCCCGTCCAGAAAGCGGCTCCCACAGTGCAGCGGCGGGCTGAAGGGCTCCTCAAGTGCCGCCAAAGTGGGAGCCCAGGCAGAGGAGGGGCCGAGAGCAAGCGAGGCCTGTGAGGGCCGCCCGCATGCTGTCACCTCTCACCTGGGTCTGGAGCTGCAGCTGTGCCCAGAAGTGTGGGGCTCCTGCTGGCCAGGTGGAGCGCACAACTCTGGCCACACCCCCCACTTCAGCCAGTGTCTTCTCAGCAGCCACTCCAGAGGGACCACCACTACCATCTTAAATACATTACCAGCTCTGCTCCAAGATTTTTTCTCTCTGGGATCAGGTGAGGTGAAGCAGAAATTAATTCTATATAACAAAAAAAGAGACAGTTCATTGTACATAGCCTAAAAATTAATTAAGCTGCAGATCTTTAATAAGTTTTCCTGATTATTGTCTGTATGCATGAAAATTTGCTAATTGCATTCAATATTTTTTTATTCACCTCAAATTTGGCCAATTCTCTTTTCATCAGTTTTGCATCTGGGTGTCTGGTTGAGCCTTGGAACATCTGTGAGGCAGGTGTTCTGCTTATGCCTTCCAAAAGGATGCAAAAAGCAACACAGGATGCAGACCAACAGATGGTGTAAAGTAAAAGAAAATCTAGAAGTAGTGTGTGCAGGAGAGAATTTATTCAGGCCTATTATATGCTGAAAGAGACATGCCTCTGAGTGACTTTTTCCATTATTCCAACAATTGTCCAATTTCTCTTAGAGGCAAATTCCAATGACATTGGTTTTTCATAACCTGGATAATTTTTCTTAAGTATGTGAAACTTTATTTTATTTTTTATTGCTATATAATAATTGTGCATATTTATGAGGTACATGTGATATTTTGATACATGCATATAATAATCAAATCAGTCATTAGAATATTAATAACTTCAAATATTTATTATTTCTTTGTGCTGAGACCATTCCAAATGTTCTCTTCTAGCTATCCTAAAATACACATTAAATCATTGTTAACTATTGTCAGTCTGTTGTGCCATCAAACACTAGAACTTATTCCTTCTATCTGGCTGTAGTTTTCTACATATAACCATCTTGTTTTCATCCCCTATTACCTCTACTCTTCTTGGCCTCTGGTAACCATCAGTCTACTCTTTACCTTCATGAGATCAACTTTTTTGGCTCTCATATGTGGCAGAGAACATGTGATATTATGACATGAAGAATGTTGTATGTCACCCAAAAGAATCTTCCTCACTGAACTGTGGGACAGAACATTCGGGGTCATTAGTTCTACCTTCACCAGATAATCAAAAATGAATAATAGAACTCTGCAATAATCTCAGACTTTTTACACATTTTGAAATTCATTCATGCTTTTTATAAGAATTTGTTTTAACTTTTTGCGAATTTGAATATATATTCTTATGATAAATTAATGATTATTATTAGTCACTTTTGACATTCTCCTTTAGCACAAGTTACCACATTCATATTTCATTAAGACAGCTAAACATTTAGCAAAGTTAGTAAAAACAATATACATACTTTATTAATTTAGCAAACCTTTATTTCGCACCTTTGTGTGTCAGACCTTGCTCTAACTCAAAGAGAATTAGCATTATGAGAGGCATTCTCTTAAAGGTATAGGATGAGGGGAGCCTACAATATAGAAAAAAAAATTATAACATGAAGCATAAAATTTCCTTAGTAATATCACAGGCAAAATTCTATGGAAATATAGAAGACACATTTATTCATTTTGCCTGGGAACTTCAGAGAAAACTTTACAAAGGAGGTAACTGATAATTTTTTCTTGATACGTTAATAAAAAATCTGGCCAAGTAGGGTGGCTCATGCCTGTAATCTCAGCAGTTTGGGAGGCCAATGTGGGAGGATGGTTTGAGGCCAGGTGTTCATTATCAGCCTGGACAACATGGTGAAACCCCATCTCTACCAAAATAAAATAAAATTAGCTGGGCCTGGTGGTGTACACCTGAAGTCCCAGCTACTTGGGGGGTGAGGTGAGAGGGTTGCTTGAGCCCAGGAGGTTAAGGTAACTGCACTCCACTCTGAGTGACAGCATGAGACTGTCAAAAAGAAAGAAAGAAGGAAGGAAGGAAGGAGGGAAAAGAAAAAGAGAGGAAGGAAGGAAGGAGAGGAAGGAAGGAGAGGGAGGGAGGGAAGGAAGGAGGGAAGGAAGGAGGGGAGGAAGAAAGGAAGAAGGGAAGGAAGGAAGGAGAAGGAGGAGGAAGGAGGAGGGAGGGAAGGAAGGAGGGAAGGAAGGAAGAAGGGAAGGAAGGAAGGAGAGGGAGGAAGAAAGGAAAAGAAAAAGAAGTCTATCACTATTCACCATCTACCAAGTAGGATGCATTAGGGCATCTCTAGACAGCATGGATAAATTGGTTAGCTTAAAGATTGTTTAGGCTAGGTGCAGTGGCTCACGCCTGTAATACCAGCACTTTGGGAGGCCGAGGCAGTTGGATCACCTGAGGTCAGGAGTTCGAGACCATCCTGACCAACATGGTGAAACCTTGTCTCTATTAAAAATACAAAATTAACCTGGCGTGGTGGCACATGCCTGTAATTCCAGCTACTCAGGAGACTGAGGCAGGAGAATCATTTGAACCCGGAGGCAGGGGTCGCAGCGAGCCAAAATTGTGCCACTGCACTCCAGCCTGGGCAACAAGAGCAAAACTCTGTCTCAAAAATAAATAAATAAATAAATAAATAAACAAACAAATAAATAAATAAAATTAAAATAAAAAGATTATTTAAAGCAAAACCAACAACAAAATGAAATAAAACAATGGCAAATCCTCTGGGTTATTTTGGGAGACTGGAAGGCAGGTTGTTTGAGGCACACTGATAGAAAACTAACAGAAAGGGTAGGTGGGACTAAGTTGTTAAGGTCATTTGAGTACTGAGTGTTACTACTCCCTAGATACTTTTAGTAGCCTGAGCCTTTTGGAATCTTAGGTAAACATGGCATGATTATTTTATTAGGAAAATTTTAGGGGGTGTTATTCATTGTCCAGTATTAACAATATCATAAGACTCATCCCATGTTCTGCTCAAACATTATTCAGATAAGGCTCATTTAACAAAGATTCAATAATTATGTCAACCCAGCTTTCTCCAAATTCTGGTCCTCTTCTTTTTTTTTTTTCTTAAAAATTTACACAACAAAAGAAGCAGAAGACCTTTTCGTGTGCCTTGTCCAGAAAACTGCTCTTGGTTTTTGATATTCTTAGTTCTTCGTGGCAATCTGTTTTATAAATGAGCCAAACGATAGTCTGTAGGTATTACCCCCTAGGTTATTTCTTCACTGCAAGTTAATACCTGTTAGTGCACAAGCCTGCCATGACCAAATAGAAAATTTTACGTTCCCTATTGTTTTAAATATAATCCAAACAACTGGATAATGAAACGTACATATACACCATGGAATACTACACAGCCATAAAAAAAGAGCAGAATCATGTCCCTTACAGCAACATGGATGCACCTGGAGGCAATTATGCTAGGCAAATTAATGCAGAAACATTACTCCCTTATAAGTGAAAGGTAAACATTAGATACTCATGGACATAAAGATGGCAACGTTAGACACTGGGGACTACTGGAAGAGAAGGAGAAGAAAAGAATTGAAAAAGTCACTATTGGTCTGGGAGTGGTGGCTCACACCTATAATCCCAGCACTTTGGGAGGCCAAGGTGGGTGGATCACTTGAGGTCAGGAGTTCAAGACCAGCCAGGACAACATAATGAAACCCTGTCTCTAGTAAAAATACAAAAATTAGCCAGGTGTGGTGGCACACACCTGTAATCCCAGCTACTCAGGAGGCTGAGGCAGGAGAATCACTTGAACCTCCGCCTCTCGGATTCAAGCCTCTGCTTGAACCACCTGGAGGCAGAGGCTGCAGTAAGCCAAGATTGTCCAGTGCACTCCAGCCTGGGTGAAAGAGTGAGACTCATCTCAAAAAAAAAAGAAAAAAAAAAAAAAACCTCACTATTGGGCACTATGCCCAGTAGCTGTGTGATGGGATCAATTGTACCCCAAATCTCAGCTCACACAATATACCCTTTTAACAACCTTGCACATATACCCCCTGAATCTAAAAGTTGAAACTATTACAAATAAATAACCCAAATAAGTAGACTTTTAGTCATTTAGAGACTATCTGCTTTGTGTACTCAACAAAATCTGCTGCATCTGTTGGCCATTAATAAGAGAGAGGTTTGTGGTTTTAATAATCTAAGCCAGCAGTCAGCCAACCTTTTTGGCACCAGGGAACAATTTCATGGAAGACAAATTTTCTAAGAATGGGGGAAGGGGAATGGTTTTGGGATGATTCAATGACATTACGTTTATTGCACACATTATTTGTATTATTATTCCCTTGTAATATATCATGAAATAATTATATAACTCACCATAACATAGAGTCAATGAGGGCCCTGAGCTTGTTTTCCAGCAACTGGATGTTCCCATCTAGGGGTGATGGGAGACAGTGAAAGATCATCAGGCATTAGATTCTCACAAGGAGCATGCGACCTAGTTCCCTCTACCACTGATCTGACAGGAGGTGGAGCTCGGGCAGTGACGCAAGCCATGGGGAGCGGCTGATAATACAGATGAAGCTTCACTCATCTGCCACTTACCCTGTGCTCTGTGGACTGGTTCCTAACAGTCCCCGGACTGCCTTTGGTATGTGGCCTGGGGACTGGGGACCCCTGCTTTAAGCCACTATTACCCTTCAGAGTTCTCTGACAAAGACAAACTCCCTATTATGCTGCTTTCATACCCCTATCTCACTGGAGTTTCCTTACCAATCTCTCCTTCTGGCCCTGTCACTATAAGCCTCTGGATGGCCCCCTGCCATAAAGGGACACCCCTCTCGTGCAACCATGTTTGAGCATTGCCCAGTGAAGCTTTTTGTACACAACTGCCTCTTGTGGTCCTGTATTTTTTTCTTAATCAACCTCCAAATCCCTCAAATGCCCTACATAGTCTAAGCTTCTAATCCAGTATCAATACCAAAAGTTTATCACTGAGCTTGGAAGAGCCCAAGTTCTTTCAATGTTACTTGTCAGTAGGATGCTATTTCTCTCAAAGAACCGTAGAAATTAATAGTGGTATGAAGAGGCAACTGAAAACATAACCACAGGGAAAGAGTTCTGCAAAATTCACCTAAGACTGACTGGTGCTGAGTTTTCACATCCTCTGCCCCCTTTACATTGTTTCTCTCTTAACATTACCTGTCTTACAATTAATATTGCTCATCAGCACAATAATATATATATGTGTGTGTGTGTGCATGTACAATTATATAAATACAAATAAATATATAGTCACTGAACAGTCAATAAGAAGGATGGAATGCAGAGTTAGAAATCAAGACTGAGTATATTTGTGGCCATAAAGAAATGTTATGGAAGGGGAATATAGCCAGAATCAATGAAGTGTTCCAGTATCAAACCAGGATGCAACAGACAAGACCTTTCTAACTTCAAAATCTTCTTTTCTGGCAAAAGACCTTCTCTGTCAACCCTAAGGGAAGGTCATTATTAAGGAGAGTAATTTAATTCAAAATTTTGAGCCCAAGATTGACCCTGGGCTGACAATCTAAAGCATATTTTATTTTAAGAAAACACCATAAACTGCTACTACTACTACTATTTTACTATACTTGGCTGCCTGAAGATTCTGCAGGAAAGCATCAGGAGCTGACAAATGAAGTGAACTAAAAGGTACCTTTCTATGTAATCACTTCTACCTATACAGTATTTATTTCTTTCATGAAATGTCTTGCTGGTGACAAATGACAACCAATATGTCTGTCCTTATATTGCCAGACTGAGCTGAAGTATCATAATACAGTGAACTGAATTAATCATCTCTAAATAGCCAGATGAGTTATGCGTAGGGAAAATAAAGATATTTTGCTTTGGCACAAATGATTTTTAAAAATTTTGATAAGCCAAAAGTTTAACCATCACTTTTTCTTTTTTATTGCACTTGCCAATTTCTCATCAATCTAATTAATCACTTTTACCTACACAGTATTTATTTCTTTCAAAAAATGTCTTGCAGGTGACAAACAGAAACTTAGGAATTTCTCCAAGCTTTCATCTACAAAAACAGTATTCAAACCCCATGGCATCCACATCCAAACACTGCCCTTGAAAGAAGTACTAGGTTCTAATTTCTCACCATTGTCTTCATTACAGGATTTCAAATGGGCCACTTATTTGCTCCTGGTTGTATAAGCCCAGCAGCAATACTCCAATTGGGGATGAGAGAAGACAGAGGCAATAAGGACAGTCCCTGCAAGTTACCCTGTTTATGCTCAATTTTTACTTTTCTTGCCCCATTGATTCCCAGCTCATCCTCAAAATAGAGCCAACCATTTCTCCAGGTGGCATTCAGGAATGCTGTTTCCCTTGTGGCTAGTGCTTTGGTTGTTTTGTTTTCCATTCTATGATAAAAACCACTCTCTTAAGTCCTGGAGAGAAGTAGACCTAAGACATAAAAAATTTTATATATAAATAAAATGGCAGGAAAGAGCAAGACAGTGAGTGAAAGAAGGAAAAAAGGAAGGAAGAAAGGAAGGAAGAGAGAGGGAGGGAGAAAGGAAGAGAGACTGAGCTTAGAGGTGGCTGTATAATCTAAAAATGTTCTGAGTGTTCACATCATTTCATGGCTTTAGAATTTATCTGTTGTTCTACTTTTCCTTGATAAAACATCAATTCTGATGCTTATGTTGCCATAGAGGAGAAAATAGAATATGTACTCTTTATCTCATAATTGACATGATTGATTTAATAATACTCCTTGATCTATTTTAGTCAGTTAGTTACAATATCTCCCTTTGCTGGGAGTTAGGAAATTCTGTTTGGAACAATGGACTGGACAGGATGGGTGCTCAGATGTAGGTGGGGGGGAAACTTTATGTTTTGATAAAACATACATATAGATACACATATAAACACACATATAGATACACATTCATGTATGTTCACAAACACATTACAAACTACTTTGTCTAAGAAAATCCTCACTAGCAAGTTGAATATTTTTCAACTCATCTGTAATACTTAGGGAAGAGTAAGAAACCAAAGGATAAAATTGTTTCTTGAGCTTTTAAAAAGGGCAGCCATTTGGGAGGTGGCAAAGAGAAGAGTCTCTCAGCATATCACACACCACATTTTAAACCTGAGTGAGGAGGCTTCACAGTGAACAACTGTCTAGTTAGTAAAGTGGTGGAAGGCATTGGAGCTTGAAATTATGGATCGCTTTTGATTAAATGTAGCTCACAAAAAGTAATCCCTGGCTTTCAGTGGTACAGTCCCCACTATCATATGCAAAAATGTAAATGCCAGCACTTATTAAATCTAGCCTGAGCAATAGCTGAGGATCACCCTGGGGATGATCCACTTTAAAAAATAAAAATAAAGACGGCCTACAATTCTCCTCAAAAATAATTAAATCTTCACCAATTGGCCAGGTGGTTGATGGAATATTTTTTGGTGTTTTTCTGTGTTTGTGAGGAACAGTAAGGTTTATAGGAATGATCATTAAATTTGGAGTTCAAATATCATCTAGATTGCGGCATGTATTAACTGTGATTTGGCATCGGTGAATTGTTATCTCTGAGCCTCTACTTTCTCATTCTAAAATACAGTCGTTAAAATACAGACCCCCCAAGGATTGCTGTATTAAATATGATAATTTATGTTAAAAAAGTCAAGTCTCCTGCCTAGAATGCATTAGAATCTAAGTGTAATTTGTTCTCTGTAGTAATCTGAGCTTCCATCCCAGCACCTGATGTGCAATGAGTGCTCAAAAAGTGGAAGCTGCTATTATTACTATTGTCATTATTTACTATTATATTTGTTTTGTTAATTTTTCTACCACTATTATTCTACTACTTTGTTCAGGATCAGGCAATGAGTTGAGGATTTTTTTTAAAATAAATGTTATTACAATGTCCCAAGAAGAAATTGCTTTTGATCTTGATTCATTTTACTTTTTCCGTATTTTTATTGATTTTTATATTGAAATTCTCCTTTTGATATATTTTAAGCATAATCTTTGTTTATGGGACCCAAGACCCCAGCATCTGGTAATAAGTTGCTTATGAAAAGGTAACATAATTTTTTATTAGAAAATCAAAATCAATAAATCACATATTTTGCCCTTAGCAGAGGTTAAATGAACACATTATCCACAACATCAAGTTTTTACCTCATTATGAAGCTTGTATTTTCAGCAGTAAAATGGACTTTTTTTAGTCTTCAACTGTTAGTGTATGCTGGAAAATTTTATTGATTTAAATCTAGGGCTGTCAGGATGCCAGAACAGAGTACTGAGGGTCATGAAGAGTGTAGCATTTTCTGCAAAGGACTGGGGGCTGCCAGGTACAAGCAGAAAGTATTATCTGGGGATTGCAAAGCCAAGTTTGTGAAGGTGAGCTTCAAATCCCAGTGTGGAGCACTGCACTGAGAACATCTTTCCTGGGGAACTGTTTTATATTTGCCCACTGTAATACTGTAATTAATTTAATAATTCATTCATTCATAAAGTGTTCATTGAATGCTAAGTCCCAGTCATATTAAGTGTTTTAGATAGAGGTTTTTGGTCCTATCCTTCATGGAATTTATAGCCTTCAAGTTGGTGTACAAATATATCCATGCCTTCTTTGAGCAGTGTCTATTCAAGGATATAGCCCATTTTTAATTAAGTTATTATATATTTTTTTACTATTGAGTTATAAGAGTCCCTTATATATTTCAGAGATTAACCCCTTAGCAGATGAGTGATTTGCAAATATTTTCTCCCATTCTGTAGGTTGCCTTTTCACTCTATTACTCTTTGTTTCTTTTATTGTGCAGAACTTTTCAGTTTGATATCATTCTACTTGTTTATTTTTGTTTTTATCATATGTGTTTTTGGTGTCTTGTTCACAAGGTCATTGCTAAAACCAACATCATGAAGTTTTCCCTTATGTTTTATTCTAGAGGTTTTACAGTTTCAGGTCTTATATTTTAGTCTTTAATTCATTTTGAATTGATTTTTGTTTGTGGTGCAAGATAAGGTTCTAATTCCATTCCTTTGCATGCAGATACCCAGTTTTCCCAACACCGTTATTTTGAAAAGACTATTATTTCCTCATTGGGTGTTCTTGGGCCCTTTATCAGAGAACAGTTGACTGTAAATGCATGAATTTATTTATGGGCCCTCCACTCTGTTCCATTCATCTATTTGTCTGTCTTTATGCTACTACAATTATGTTTTTATTACTGCAGCTCTGTAATATATTTTGAAATCAGGAAATTTGATGCTTCTAGCTTTGTTCTTCTTTTTCAAAAATGATTTGGCTATTTTATGGTCTTTCATGATTTCACAGGATTTTTAGAATTTTATTTTCTATTTCTGTGAAAAATGACATTGTGGTTTTGAGAGAGACTGCATTGAATTTGTAGATCATCTTCCATAGCATGAACATGTTAACAATATTATACCTTCCAGTCCATCAACACAGGAGGAATTTCCATTTTTGTGTGCTTTGTCTAATTTTTTCATCAATATTTTGTAGTTTTCCATGTACAGGTCTTTATTTTACCTATGATATGGTTTGGCTCTGTGTCCCCATTCAAATCTCATCTTAAATTATAATCCCCATAATCTCCATGTGTCCAGGGAGGGACCTGGTGGGAGATGATTGGATCTTGGGGGCAGATTCCCCCATGCTGTTCTCATGATAGTGAGTTATCACAAGATCTGATGGTTATACAAGTGCTTGACAGTTCCTCCTTCTCACACACAATCTCTCTGTCTCACCTGCTGCCATGTAAGATGTGCCTGCTTCCCCTTCCACCATGATTGTAAGTTTCCTGAGGCCTCCCCAGCCATGTGGAACTGTGAATCAATTAAACTTCTTTCTTTATAAATTACCCAGTCTCAGGTAGTTCTTTATAGCAGTACGAGAACAGACTAAGAATACCGCCTTAGTGAAGTTTAGTGTTAGTGTTAGGCATTTTATTTCTTTTGGTGCCATTATAATTGGGATTGTTTTTCTAATTTCCTTTTTAGACAGTTCATTGTTACTGTACAGAAAAAAAATGATTTCTGTTTGTTGATTTTGTATCTTGAAGCTTTACCAAAATAGTACATTATTTCTAACTTTTTTTAAAATGGAGTATTAAAGATTTTCTGTATATATAAAGTTGTGTTGTCTGTGAAGATCGACAATTTTACTTCTTCTTTCCGATTTGTATCACTTTTGTTTCTTTTCCTTCCTAATTGCTCTACTGAAGACTGCCAATACCACATTGAATAGAAGTGACGAGAGTGGGCTTCTTTCCCTTGTTCCTGACCTTAGGCAAAAAAAAAAAAAGTTTCAGTTTTTCGCACTTAATTATGATGTTAGCTGTAAGTTTTCATTTTTGATCTTTTCTATTTTGAGGTCATGTCCTTCTATTTCTGGTTTGTTGAGAGTTTTTATAATGAAAGATTGTTTGATTTTGACAAACTCTTTTTCTGCATCTTTTGAAATGATGTAATTTTTTATCCTCTTTATTAACTATTCTGTTAATGTGGTGTATTACATTAATTGATTTCCATACTTTCACCATCCTTGCATCTCAGAAGTAAATCCCACTTGGTCATGTTGTATGATTATTGGATTCAGCTTGCTAGTATTTTGTTGAATATTTTTGCATATATTCATCAGGGATACTGGCTTGTACCTTTCTTTTCTCTTGGTGTCTTTATCTGGCTTTGGTATCAGTTTAATGATTTTGGATGTGCCCTTCCTCTTTAAATATTTTAGAAGAGTTTGAGAAGTACTGGCATTAATTTTTTTTTTTGTTTTTTTGAGATGGAGTCTCGCTCTGTCGCCCAGGCTGGAGTGCAGTGGCGCAATCTCGGCTCACTGCAAGCTCCACCTCCCAGGTTCACGCCATTCCCCTGCCTCAGCCTCTCTGAGTAGCTGGGACTACAGGCGCCCGCCACCACGCCCGGCTAATTTTTTGTATTTTTAGTAGATACGGGTTTTCACGGTGGTCTCGATCTCCTGACCTCGTGATCCGCCCGCCTCGGCCTCCCAAAGTGCTGGGATTACAAGCGTGAGCCACCGCACCCGGCCAATTTTTTTTTTTTTTAATTCTCGGTAGAATTCATCAGTGAAGCTATCTGGTCCTTAGGTTTTCTTTGTTGGGAGATTTTTGATTACCGAATCAATCTCCATACTATTTATAGATTTGTTCAAACTCTATTTTGTCCTGATTTAGTCCTGGTAATGTGTATATTTTTAGGAACTTATCCATTAGTTCTATGTTATCTAGTTTGTTGGTGTGTAATTGTTCATAATATGAGTCCTTTTCATTTCTGTGTCTTCAGTTGTAATGTCAGCGAGATAGAATCAGAAGCCCTGGAACTCTCCTCCCCACCACCAACACATCAATTCATCAACAATTCACAGACAAATTCCCTTTGTGAGAAATCAGAAACTAGTTGAAAGTTTCTTGCACCCTGGGAGAATAAAACCAAACTCATCAAAGGAGGCAGCGAGATTTTTCACACCCTCTTTCCAGAGATCCTGACCCCAATAAGCATCATATGATCAGGAGGAGACCCCCCAGGTCCCAGCTTCACCTAGGGAAGGGAAGGGGTTGGTTTCTGCGTCTGTCATCCCACATTTTCCAAGACAACTCTCCTAAAACTGGCCTCTGTCTTGCCAGTTGCTGCTCTGTTGGTTATGATAGAGTCTAGTATCCTTGGGGAGAATGAAGGCAGTGGCTTGGGCTGGCAAATACCATTGGTCCTCCTGCTCAGCACAGAGTAAGTGAATGAAAAAACACAGCTGCTTGCTTCTCTCTGGGGAAGAAAAGAGTTGACAGAGGCTCCCAGAATTTCTGCTCAGGCTAATTGGTGGAACATCTATTTATTTTTTTCTCTTTTTTTCAAAATTTTAATGCTCAGCCCACAGTAAAAGTTAAATAAAAAAATCAAATGGATATGAAAAGATAGATTAGTTGTAGTTACAAAGCTACGTCTAGATACCTGTGTTGTTTCATTTGTCAGAATGCTTTGGCCTTTGGATATGATAGAGGAGAAAGAGTTTAACCTTTTTAAAGTTTGAACCAGGCTTGCAAAATTTGGTGGAAAGAATTAAGAGAATAATCAGGGTTGGAAAATGAGATCCAAATGGCAAAATTAGAGAGTGCAATGTATTGAAAAATATCCAGAGGCCGGTAACATGAATGAGGACACTCTGGGCAGTTGCTAATGTGCCTGTGGCAAAGGTCTGCTCCTTTCTCATACCGCCCTTCCTTTCTTTAAGATAAATATCTGCCCTGATGGTCATCTCCTTCTTCCTATCATACCTTGAGCCCTCAGGCTCTGTCAGTGACAACTACCTGGATTGCATACCTGCCAGCTCCCACATCATGTTCCCCACCTGCTTCAGTCCTCAAAAAATATGTCAGGAGCTCTTGTCATTTGTTATTTGCCTTCACCAGTCAAGTATGTCAAGGAACTGTGTGTGTGAAATATTGTTTTGGTGTCCTTCTTGTGGGAAGCCCAGGACAAGAGAGGACTTGGTCCTCATTTCCATATTTGTCAGGAAATATTAAAAGGACCCCAGGCATTTTAACTTATATCCTCTGTTTAAACTCTTTTCATCAGTTCTAGAGTAATCTGGATCTCAGGTAATTATGGCCTGGTCCTTGGGGATATAAGAAGTAAGACACTGTCTTCATCAGTTCTCCTTCTGTTATTCTACAGCTCTCTTTCCATGAACACTTCTATGGTTCAAGAGAATGCACACAAATAAAAATGTCTATTAAGGAATTCTACAGGATAAATTATTCACTTGATTTTGCCAACTCTGGGTACCACAATCTTGACTCTGATGTGATATAAGATTTGAAGATGGCCTGGCGTGGTGGCTCACGCCTGTAATCCCAGCACTTTGGGAGGCTGAGGCAGGCGAATCATGAGGTCAGGAGATCGAGACCATCCTGGCTAACATGGTGAAATCCCGTCTCTACTAAAAAATACAAAAAAAATTAGCTGGGTGTGGTGGCAGGCGCCTGTAGTCCCAGCTACTCAGGAGGCTGAGGCAGGAGGATGGCGTGAACCCAGGAGGCGGAGTTTGCAGTAAGCCAAGATCGTGCCACTGCACTCCAGCCTGGGCGACAGAGTGATACTCCGTTTCAAAAAAAAAAAAAAAAAGATTTGAAGACAATTTCCAAAGAACTCATGCTAAGTAGTTATGCTACTCAGACACATTCGCACTTCTCCAGTTCTCCTGTTTCCAGACCCAGGAGAAGACCATGCGTCTTCAATTCAGACATGATCATGGGCATCCTCTTATCCACAGAACACGAGTGGACAGCCTATGGGCCTTCTTCAGGTGAAAGTATTTAAGAGAGGGCTCCCACTCAAAGGCAGATCAAACATAATGAGGAGCTGAGCCCCCTACCTACATATCATGATATGAACAATAAATAGCTGTTTCTGGTTTGAATCACTGATGTTTTATTGTCTGTTACCATTGCGTGACTCAGTTTAAACTGATAAATATGGAGGCATTTCAAAGAGGTCCTGAGGCATTCGGAGTCTTTACAATAAGTTTTTCAATAATGCATACTTTACTCACTGTCATATGAATAAGGCAGTACTGAAATGCTTGTTAAAGAATCAAAAGTTTTATGATGGCACTGGAATCACTTTATCTCTCTGAATGTTCAGTTTCACATTTGTGAAAAGTGAAGATTTAACTTAATACTGTCTAGAGTTTCTCCCCAATCCATGACTCAATTGCTTCTCTGCATGCTTTGAATTCACTGCACGTTTCCCCACCTCACACATGGAAAATTACATGCACTGAGTATGTGAACAAGAGGAACACCTTTAAAAAGGGTAAAGTCCTTAATTTTATATATAATTTTTCAGGAGTATGTTGCCAAAATTATTGTGTTAGCATGGGTAAGCATGAATTAGACTCTTCTATATAAAACAAACTTCGTGGAGCTTTTTTTTTTTTCTTTTTCAGATGGGGTCTCACTCTGTTGCCCAGGCTGGAATGCAATGGCATGGACACAGCTCACTGCAACATCCACCTCCCAGGCCCAAGCAATCCTCCCACCTCAGCCTCCTGAGTAGCTGGGACCACAGGCACATGCCACCATGTCCAGCTAATTTTGATATTTTTTGTAGAGACAGATCTTGCTACATTGTCCAGGCTGGTCTTGAACCCCTGAACTCAAGGGATCTGCCCACCTGGGTCTCCCACAGTTCTGGGATTATAGTCATGAGCCACCGCACCTGGCTGGAACTATATATGAGCATCTGTTTGTTTTTGTCCTGTGAAAGATTAAGCAGTCATTGGGAGAACCCATTTCTTGCCATAAAAAGTCAGTGTTTATTTATGCTGGCATTGGTGTGAAACCTGTTGAGTTCTATCTCTTTTCAGTATTTAACTCTCCCACCCACACACATCTAACCAATCACCAACTATGATAATTTGACTATTTGAGAATCACTCGTATCCATGAACCTTTTCCCATCCTCACTGGCAATATCTTAATCCAAGAAAGCTTGCTTGCTGCCACCTGCTCCTAAGTGGTCTTTTTGATGGCATCTTTGCTTCGAATATATTTTCCTCCAAGTGTCAGCCTTTCCCTGTGATATATATATCTCAGGACTCACATCTCTTCCCTGCTCTCATTCACTTTGAAATTTTTATTTTTTCTTAAGGAAATTTTCTCTGCCTGTCCCTCTTCAATTAAGGAAAAATTGCCTTTATATAAACAGCAAAACAATTTTATTTTCATTTTCATGAGACTAAAGTAGATAACTATAATTTCTTGCTGAGATTATTGCAATTGGTGGTCTTACAATTACTTATCCTGCTCCAGTGTGCTCTTCATAATGCTAATTGTATCTTCACACAAGATAAAGTCCAAGTACAGCTTGGCAAAAAATGATCTTATTCTTAGTTAAACTATTTCTCTTATTGCACCTCCTACTGAGCTGCAATCTCACCTTAGGTGTTATGTCCATTGACCTAAGGGAATTTGTCTAAATAGAACATGTTTCTCTTGCTTCCAACAATTGGAGCTTTGCTCCTCAGCCTTTAATATTCCTGATCTAAATTCTCCCCTGGCTAACTTCCAATGGTTTCTGAGAGCCCATTCAGAAGGGCATTTTCAATTCTAAGAAACATTTTTTTTTTTTAACTCTAGAATGGGTTAGTTAATTTCCTGCTGTTCTTCCGAATTTTCCTGGCATTTACTACCATTATTACACTAAATTTGTATTTTCATTTTACCTATCTGGATCTTCCAGTAGAGTTGATGTTCCTTGAGGGCAAAGCTTAACTTTTATTCATTTTATAGGTTTAAGGCAAATCTTTTACCCTCTCTTGAACTTACTCTTCTTACCTGAAAAGAAGCCTAATGCTCTTTCTTCCTGACAGCCTTGAGGCTTATGAAAACTGATCTAAGGTAGTGGACATAAAATTGGTGTATTAACAACCAAATACTGTACAGGTGGAAGTGGACATATTCCGGTTCCTAGCACATGGTAGGCTTTTAATAAATGTCAGTTGGTGACAGTGCAAATTGAAATCTAAGCAACATGTGTTACTCAGAAGGTTAGTCTCTACTCAGTCATTCAGAGTCTATCAAGACCTAGACAAAGCAATGACATCCAACAGCAATGTATGTTTCTGTTCCACAAAACCAACAGGAATAAGCATTATCCTGGTGACCTATTGAGGCAGTAATTCAAAATTCAGAAGTTTCTTTTTGGCTTGTTTGTAAATAGTTCAGTGAAGAGTTTGGATCCAAGGGTTTTTCTGTTTTTTTGCACTACACAGCTCATTGTTACATGCTTGCATGCATACATGTATTTGCCATTTACTGTGTAATAGGCAGGAACCTGGGGAAATATTTGAAGATCTGGAACTGCCCTTCCTATCAAGAGTTCTACTGATCAGTGGAAGAGATAGATGGAAAAATGAAACAAAACAATGAAACATAAACCAAAATGAATGAAAACACACACAGGTAATAAGGGCTCCAAGGTGAGTGCTCCCTGGGTGGAATGCTGTTAACAAAAGAGAGAATGGTCCAAAAAGCATTGTAAGGGAGGGTCAAAGCAAGAACTTTCAGAGATAAAACAAAGTTACTTAGGTTTAAAAAGAAAATGATTAGGAAGGGATGGGATTTTTTTTTTTGGGTGGAGGGGGCAGAGACTCCAGACAGAAATTTTCTAGCATGTAAAAGTAAAGGTGGCAAGAGAGATTCCATGAGGCATTTAACATTAAGGGAAGTATGTGTATTTTAAGAAACCCAGGGTTTAGCATTGATAGGGAGCTGTTGTTTTGTAGTCAGGACAAGAAGAATTTCCAAAACCCCTCTAAGTTGGTCACCTATATTTGAAACTGCCCAACGAGTTCACCCTGCCCTCTTCCTAGACAACCAATTTATCAAGACAGGGGAATTCCAATAAAGAAGGAGTAATTCATGCAGAGTCAGCTGTTGGGGAAGCTGGAGTTTTATTATTACTCAAATATCAGTCTCCCTGAGCATTGGGGGATGAGTTTTAAGGACAATTTCGGGGGGAGTGGGGAGAGTGAGTCAAGGAGTGCCGATTGGTTGGGTTGGAGATGAAATTATAGGGAGTCCAAGCTGTCCTCTTGTGCTGAGTCAGTTCCTGGGTAGGGGTCACAAGATCAGATGAGCCAGTTTATCAGTCTGGGTGGTGCAAGCTGATCCATCAGGTGGAGGGTCTGCAAAACATCTCAAGCACTGATCTTAGGTTTTACAATAGTGATGCTATCCCCAGGAGCAATCTGTGGCAGCTCAGAATCTTGTGGCCTTTAGCTGTATGACTCCCAAACCATAATTTCTAATCTTTTGCCTAATTTGTTATGCCTACAAAGGCAATCTAGTCCCCTGGCAAGGAGGGGGTTTGCTTTGGAAAAAGGCTATTATCTTTGTTTCAAATTTTGAACTAATTTTCTCCCAAAGTTAGTTCGGCCTATGCCCAGGAATGAGCAAGTACAGCTTGGTGACTAGAAAGAAGATGAAGTCGGCCAGGTCAGATCTCTGTCACTGTCTCAGTTACAATTCTGCAATGGTGGTTTTCATATTCTGTGGCCAAAAAGGAGGCCCATTTCAGCAGAATTATATGAGCAAGTAAAACATTAGACAATGACTTAGTGAGAGTAGGGAGAAGCGATGGTAGGTTTAGAAACAGGTAAAGAGTCTAGTATTCCTGGGGCTTAAAGAACGTAAACAAGAATCAAGGCTGTAGAAGGATTTTAAGTGATTAGTACAGCAGTTTTGTTTTTTTAATACAAAATGTTTATTTTTTTCTATGTATTTATTTTGCAAAGGAATTATTTTCTAAGCAAAATCTTAGGTCAGAGATTTGCTAGTGTTTTATCTGTCATGCCACCTCTGATCATTTGGGACTAGTTTCTTGTATCACTGTGTTAAGAAGGATTCAAAGGCTGTATCTAGCCTCTAGGGGAAAGAAAATTTGAGTGCATGATGATGTATGTTATGGACAAGATAAATAGTGCCAAGATGAAGCACAAATTTGGTATCTCTGTTTTCCATGAACATTCAACACAATGGAACAGAGATGTTCATGTTTTAGTCATGAGATGAGAATTCCAGAGTTCTAATAGGTCATCCCTTTGCTCTTTGCACCGTCTTCATCCTGCCTAATATATTGTCCAGTTATCTCCTAGAGCATTTATTTATTTATTTATTTTGGAGTTCAATGGCACAGTCACAGCTCACCTCAGCCTCGTTTTTCTAGGCTCTAGCAATCCTCTCTCAGCCTCCTGAGTAGCTAGGACAACAGGCATGCACCTCCATGCCTGGCTAATTTTTATTTTATTTTTGTAGAGATGGAGTCTCCCTTAGTTTTCCAGGCTGATCTTGAACTCCTGGCCTCAAGCAATCCTCCTGCCTTGACCTCCCAAAGTGCTAGGATTCAACAGCACTGCTGATATAGTAGTATTATGCAAGATTTCCAAAGTGCTAGGATTATAGGCGTGAGCCACCATGCCCAGCCATCTCCTAGAACATTTAAATCTTTGAATAATAAAGCTTGCAAACCACTGTTCTAATTAAAACACCCTTGTTTCATAGATGGAGAAACTTTTCTCTAATCATGGAGCTGCAACAGCTATTTTCATGAAGAATGTTCTCAAAACTGGGGTTAATGCTTTGTTTTTAACAGATTACTTTGCAATAACAAAGAATACAAGGTGAAAAATTCTCATCTCAATAGATTTAAGAACACAGCTTCTGACTAATGAAATACCTTATAATTTCTAATTGGTTTAGATGTCCCTAGTCCTTCTTAGGTGAATAATATCATTTAAATATTTTCAGTAATTTTCCTTTAACAGGCTTTTAAACTTAATGTTTCTGCCTTGCTTCAGGACAACATCTTTTAATTGCTCTAAATTATCAGTGATGTCTGTAGCATTTTCACTGAACCTGGATTGATTTCAATTAACTTTCTCATGCTTTTGCATAAAAGCAGTCTTTTTCAATTTGCCTAATTGGATCATACAACCTCTTAGAGCTGAGGAATGACAGTCGTTTAAAGGTTGAGAAAGGAGACAAAATCAAGGTTGTTTACTGCCTAATGTATCCTTTTGGAGTTTTCAGTTGTGCTTGATCAAGAAAGACCATTGGCTAAGAATGTGGGTTACAATTGAAATAGACTATCCCACTAATGGAGCCCTTTGAATTTCCCAGGAATACATTTTAGCTCCAAGGGAATGATCAAAAAGAATTTCTTTAAACCCTGTTTAAACAACCCTCCCCCAAAGAAAACACTGTCCTCTTCCCATTTTTATCTTCCTGTGGATTTGATAGAAGTGATAGGCCCCCAATGTCTTCTGCACCTGTGTACAGTGCAGGGCGGAAATAGAAATCTGCTGGTGCTTTTATTCGGGATTAAATGAGATTCAGGATGATGAGATTTGGGATTATTAAATATAGCAAGCAACTTTTCTAGAACAAAAACATAAGGGTCTCAGAATATTGGAGTTTACAGAAATTGAAGCTACAAAATATAAGGTGAGACAAAGTAGATGGTACAGAACCTAGAGTGAATTGAAAAGAAATAGGAAAAAAGAGAGAGGATGAGACAAGGATGAAGAAAGTTAACTTTTAGTGCCGTATCTAATAAATCCAAGAGAACCAACTGAAAAAAGGAGCACTGATAATTCAACAGAATTAGATGACTAACTGCAAAATTACCATAAAAAATCCAAGTTTCTTCAAAAAAAATAGAGTGAGAATAAAGACATTCTATTTAATCTTCCATGAAAATGTAATATACCTATGAGTAATCTTTTAAAATGTGTGAGATCTATATGATGAGAAAAAGAACACTTGTGTCTATAAAAAGTTAGTCATTATTTTGGGGTAAAACTTAATATGTTAAAGAAGTCAGTTATCCTTAAGTTAATCTAAAAATTATATACAATTGCAGAGTAAGTTGTAAGCAGAACTTGATACTTAGAAATAGACTCTAGTTGATTCTAAATTATAAGCAAGCAGGAATAGTGAGAATGATTGGAAAAAATAATGAGGAAAAAACTCATATCCTTAGATAATAACATGAATAATATACATTAAATATGCATATATAATGTATGCATATATGTGAATAATACATATATTTATGTGTATTTCAATTCTATCAAATATCAGATTGATCATGGATTTATTTTAAATACAAATCAGAATAGTAGTAATATAATTGTAAATAATGCTCCAAAATTATAAACAGAAAGGACATTTCTAAATAAGAAACAAATGAAACAACTTCCTAAACAAACAAATCACTAAACAAAGACTGACATGGCTAAATCAGAATTCAAGATTTGTTTTTGAAAGACAACTTTGCAGAAAAATAAAGATTCAATAGAAAGATAAGGAGACCATGTCCACTTATGTTGTTGTTGTAAACAGAGGAAAAGATATTTAGACTAAGTCAAAATTAAAAATGTAATATTTCAACTAAAGAAGAAGATCTCTTTTGTATAAAAGTAATCCTATTCAGTGAAAGTGTGATAAGCATCGACATTCATTTTGACAGACTATAATCTATAGAAATAATTGTAATAACCTCATCTAGATTACTAATATCTGTTTGTTTGTTTGTTTGTTTTGAGACAGAGCCTCTCTCTTATTCCCCAGATTGGAGCGTTTTCCAGTCACAATCTCAGCTCACTGCAATCTCCATCTCTCGGACTCAATTGATTCTCCAGCCTCAGCCTCCCAAGTAGCTAGGAAGACAAGCCTGCCCCACCACACCAGGTGAATTTTTGTATTTTTAGTAGAGATGGGCTTTCACTGTGTGGGCCAGGCTGATCTCGAACTCCTGACCACAAGTGATCCACCTGCCTTGGCCTCCCAAAGTGCTGAGATTACAGGCATGAGCTACCGTGCCTGGCCAGTTTCTGTTTTGTTGTAAAGACAAGAGACTGTGTATCAATATGGTGATACACATAGCAAAAAGGCTTTCATAACAGAAAAAATCACCAACAGAGTGGCAACAGAAATTACTTGTTTTTTCATGTTTCTAGAGCCTGGAAGGCCAAGACCAAGGTGTTCATGGGTCTGGTTTCTTCTAAGCCTATCTTTGGCTTGCAGATAGTGCCTTTTCTCTGTGTCTTCCCATGGTCGTTCCTCTGTGCACAGGCATCCTAATGGCTCTTTTTGTCCAAATTTCTTCCTTCTACAAGGAGCCTAGATAGACTGGGTTATAGCTCACACGAATGGCCTCATTTTAGCTTAATCAACACTTTAAGGATCCTATCTCCCAAATATAGTGACATTCTGAGGCACTGAATTTTCTGGGGGTTACAGATTCAAAATATAAATTTTGAGAATACATGATTCAGTCTGAAACAGACTGTAAACAACCTGAGTAGCCATCAATAGAATATTCATTAAATAAGTCATGGTGCATCTCTACAATAAAAACTATATAGATGTGTTACATAATCAATCCATACTGGCTCACATGAAATACTTTCCAAGATGCATTAAATAAGAAAGTGTATTAATATAAAGGTAAGGTATGCTAATGTATTAAAAAGACACAGAGTTTGACAGACAAACGCACACACACACAAATAAACATGCTCTAAGGACTGTCTTATCACAGGAAGGATAGTCAATGGACTGGGATAGTGTTCACTTGTAGAGAGAGAAAGAGACATATCTCGTGACCTAGGGATGGGAAGCAGATTATTTTTGATTGCTTATTATTATTATTTTAAATATATATGCATTATTTTCAGTGAAACAGAAAGGAAAAAAATATTTAAAAGGAGTGATTCTAAGACTTGTAGAATGTGCAAAAATGATGATGATGTCCTTAACTAAGAAAATGAATGCAGAAATAAAAATAATAAAACAAATGAATTTGTGGAAATCAGAATCCATGACACTCGAGCACTTCTTTCTAAAGACTTCTGCAGTGATATTGTTATAGTGTCATCCTCATCCTTCTGATATTTTAAGTAATTAAATCTCCTTCACTAAGGTCATGCCTGTGTAATATTGAACTCCATAGTAATGTCAGTCCTATTATATTGGGCTGCCAATGTGTTACTTCACTTGTGAGACCATATTCTGCTAGACTACACCACAGACACATTAAAATGAGTGGAATATTAAGTTGACCATCACTTCACTACGGAATATGTTATCAGTCTCCATTCTAATGCAATGCAGCTTTCTTGAGGGACCAGGAAAACTTTTTGGTATTTTTGGTAAGTTTCTGCTGTCTCTTTCATGTTGGTAGATATTTAATTTAATTATCAGGGTTGAATGAACTTGGTACAGCTGAGTGATAGCTAACTGCTCTATGGAACTGGAACCGTCCACAAACAAATTAGTTCTCCAGATGTGGAGACATAAATGATCATGCAGGTGCTGTTTGCGTGTGGGTGTAAAGGGGAAACAGGCATTGTGAGCAATCACTGAATATTTTCTGCAATAGTAGGGAGAGCATTTGGCTGCAGAGAACAGTATAGCTTTTTCATCTAGAGGAATACCCCTCAGATTATTTTCTATTTTAAACCTCATCTCTACCCAGTCATAAATTTATCTGCATCCTACCTTTTCTAATATGTCCTGTGTCCACTTTCTGACTCACCTCCCTGTGCCTTTGTTCATGCTGCCACATGTAAACTATGGACAAAGGTTTTATAAACAATCTCTTTTTTCATTCTCATCCACTGAAACCCTCCTACCAAAAAAAAATCTATAATAAATACAACCAATCGAATAATTAGCTTGCTCAAGTTTATTCTGAGGCTGCCTGTTGACTAAAGGAAAGAACCTCAACTCCTCGGATAGCTGTGCCAGAGACTTCAAAATGTGGTTCTTATTTCTCCCTCCATTTCAATCCTCTTGAATTTTCTCTCTTATGCTTTATACTCCAGAAATTCTGGAATATTCTCAGTGCCCTGAATGTGTCCAATATATTTCTGGTCTAGAAAGATTCTAAAGAAATTGTGTTTCAATGTGAGTATCTAATGAACCCCCTCATCTAAAGACCAATACATATATTTATCTCTTAAAGTTTTGCTGCAAACAAAATTAAAATTACCAATTATTATTCATTTAAATAAGAAAATAATTCTAACACTTTAACAAAAGGATGCCTTTTACAGAGGAACTCTATGCATCTTAGCAAGATAGATCTAGCTTGGATTAGCATCCTACTTTCAGCAACCTAGTTAATGTCACCGTCTTCTTGCCATACTGAATAGTTGTTGACAGGGCTGACATCCAAGCCTTGAAATAGAGACAGAGAGTGAGGACATGGTTGCTTTAATTTTGAGCACATTGACTCTGATAATTTCTTTGTTAGGATCTGATTAATAATTTCTGCAGATCTGAAAAGTTTATGTTATTTTTTAAAACTAGAAAATCACTATTGGCTACACATTTACTGACATTCCAAGCATGGGATACCATAGTGATTCAATTACTATCAGTTATGGGTGGAGCAGAGATGTCAACTATTGGCTGGAGGCAGCAGGAATTTCCTTCCTGCAATTTATACAAATAGCAATAGAAGTAGGCATGGAGACACAATCCTTAAAAGTTGTTTTGTTTTATTATGTTTTGGTATATATAGAAACATGTTTGGCCTATTCTTTAGAGTTGACTGAGAGGGTTCCATTTTCTATTTGGACTAAGAACAAGTGTTTTCTTTGTTGTAAAACCAGGATGTAGGTGTCATGGAGACATTTGGAATAAAAGATGTCAAGCACATTTGCACAGACTTTTGTGACAGAGGGATATGAAACAGGACTTTCCGGAATATCAGGTGGTCTTCAGAATTCCCCATGTCATCTCGATGGTCTATATGCTACTTCACCTGTTTAGAATGGCCCCTTCTGTTTGGTTCACTAGCACAATCTCAGTAAGAGATTGAGCATCAGTTGAACTACTTCTCCCACTTTAAAGCCTCCATTCACTCCCCCACAAAAATATTCCAGTACAGTCGCTATGGAAAACAGTGTGGAGATCCCTTAAAGAACTAAATGTAGAACTACCATTTGATCCAGCAATCCCACTACTGGGTATCTAGCCAGAGGAAAAGAAGTCATTATTTGAAAAAGACACTTACACATACTTGCTTATAGCAGCAAAATTTACAATTGCAAAATCGTGGAACCAACTCAAATGCCCATCAGTCAACAAGTGGATAAACTGTGAGATAGATAGATAGATAGATAGATAGATAGATAGATAGATAGATATGCCATAAAAAGGAATGAATTAACAGCATTTGCAGTGACCTGGATGAGATTGGAGACTATTATTCTAAGTGAAGTAACTCAGATGGAAAACCAAACGTCGTATGCTCTCACTGATATGTGGGAGCTAAGCTATGAGGGCGCAAAGGCGTGGGAATGATACAATGGACTTTGGGGACTTGGGGGAAAAGTGGGAGGGGGATGAGGGATAAAAGACCACAAATATAGTGTGATGTATACTACTCAGGTGATGGGTGCACCAAAATCTCACAAATCACCACCAAGGACCTTACTCATGTAACCAAATACCACCTGTACCCCCAGTAACTTATGGAAAATTTCAAAATGTATATATTTTAGTACCTTCTACTATGTCTCTACTGCTTCAAGAGAGCTATTGTCTTAGTTGCTTATTTGCTTCTTGAGGACTAGAATCTTATACCTTTTCACCTTTGTTCCTGGAGAGCCCAGCATAAATTCCTACCATGTAGTAGTTGGTGCATACATTAAATAAATTCTAGAATGGATTATTAAATGCACACTAAATGAATTGATGAAGAATGAATAAAAATGATTTCTTCTATTTGAGTTCTATGAAAGGGAGAAGAGGAGCTGGCATAAATAAATATAAATACTTGGTAAATATAAAGGGAGTAATTTGGGGGGAAAAGAGATCTCTCCTGGCCGGGCATGATGGCTTGAAGCTCATCTGAAAATAAAAGTGTGTGTGTGATAAAATGAGATTATAAGAATGATTACTGATAGTAACAGTTGATAATATTTATTGGCTGATTACTACATAGCAAAATCTGTACTATGTGGTTTACCTAATTACCTAAAATAATTCTCAGCAAAACACTTTGATTCAGCTGCTTTTTTAGCACACCCATTTTACAGATAAAACAATTGAAGCAAATGATAGTGTGAAATTTGTGCTAAGGAATTCTAACTTTGGAGCCCACTCTGAAAACACTTACCATATATTCTGTGTCTTAAAACAACCTTGTTCAATTATCTTGCATCATTATCTACATAAATATCATACTTTTCAGTCTTTCTGTATTGATTTTTAACTTGTTCTTATTTTTCAAATAGTGCCTTCATATGAATCTTCCTAAATGTGCATAAGCAACTACTGATTTCTTAGAAATACCATTGAAAAGTGCTCATTTGAGGACACTAACAACAAAGCTATCACATTCTTTCTTAATATGTTCATAAATTTTGCTAACATCTATTTTTAGCAACAATGAGAAACTTGATAAATGTATTTGTTGAATAGTCAAGTGGTATAAACGTATTAATCTAGGTATATTTTTATCAATATAATGCACAAATATGTTTTTAAAGGTTTTGAACATTTTCAAGGGTTATACATCATACAAAAGACAATAATATACCATCAGGGAAGTACAGGCAGCTAGATTTGTGGTATTTAATAGTAAGACAAGCAGGCAGCAGAAACTGGAGTCTTGATCAAAGGTCTTCCAAAAGGATAATTCTTATCTGGGTCCACCTGGCTCAGGAACTTTAAATATAGCTTTCCAGAAATTAATTTGGAGAAAAAAATCTATGTAACACGACAAAAATGTCCACTCTGAGGTTTGAACCAAACTTGTCAGGCATTCAAAAGACATGGAACAAGATGTCTTAATGAGGATGGTAAGGAGCCTTAGAAACCAAGAGGAAAAGACAGAGGTGATCAAGTAGACTGGAAAACACTAGAGTCAGAAAATTTCATGGAAATCTGTGCTTTGAGCAGTGAATCGGATTACAACAGGGTTTTTGGCTTGGCATCACTGACATTTGGGGCCAGAAAGTTTTTTATTGTGGAGTGTTGTCCATCACATTTTAGGACGTTTAGCAGCAACACTACATCTACCCTCTAGATGCCAATGGCACTGCACCTCCAGTTGTGACAACTCATAGTCCAGTTCCCCCTACAAGGCAAAACCTCTCGTAGTTCCTATCAATTTACAGACTCTATGATTTTGTAACTACTCTCTAATTCCAAAGTAGGATATATTAATATATCAAACTTGGCATGATGTACTGGTTTTGTTTCAAATTAATCCTTGATTTCCTATACTATCTTGTTCTTTTGTGCCTTTTACAAATTGTTTCACAATAAAAACTGGCATTCATTTAGTCCATTTGTAAAACTAAGTCTCAACAATAGGAAATTATCAATTCAGAACAGAATGTACTCTCTGTAATCCTTAACAAAGTAACACTAATATAATTAGCAATAAAAAATGGGATGTGGGTAAAAAGTTTCAGAGTGCTAATTATCTTATCTGCATAAAAGGAAGTCAATCCATACTGCCTTAAACATTTGGGTAAAATAATGACTCTAACCTCTTAATGATTTTAATAATGTATTTTCTTAATTTCAAATTGATCTTTTAATAAATTATACTCCCTGATATGAAAAAAATCTTTTATTTTTCTGAGATAATGTCTCTCTCTGTCTCTCCATCTCCCAGGCTCGAGTGCAGTGGCATGATCATAGCTCACTGTAACCCCCAACTCCTGGGCTCAAGCAATTCCCTCCTCAGCCTCCTGAGTAGCCAGAACTTCAGGGATGTGTCACCACACCCAGCTATTTTTTTAATTTTTTTGTAGAGACAAGGTATTGATATGTGGCCCAGGTTGGTTTTGAACTCCTGGCTTCAAGTGATTTCCTGACTTGGCTACCCAACTTGCTGATGTTACAGGCGTAAGACACCGTGCCCAGCTGAAAACATTCTGAAATGTAGCAATTATTTCAGTTTTTCTTAAGTTTCTTTTTATCTTAAATTCAAATAGAAGAAATAAAGTACATTTATTTAACATGTGAGTACTAATAGAAATAGTTTGTTTACAAATATTACCTAGTCATGTTTATAATCATCCAGGCATCTTTTTCTTTCTTGTTTTTCCTTTTAATTATCTATTTATTATATTTTTCCATCCATCCATCCATCCATCCATCTGTTCTTCCTTCCATTAATACGTTTAATGACTAACTTACAATGTTATCATCAAAATATCAATCAAATAATTTCTGGGTCCCAGTATTTGGTGCTATCTGTTGCTCTCATCTTTCTTTTTATATTACTTGAGATGTTACATAAACATAAATATTTGTAATACTGTTAAAATTATTCTGCTTTAAATAGGAACATAGAACAGATAGAAAAAAATAGTTTATATAATCTATTGAGGATCTGCATCACAAGAATTATTTCTAATCAAACATGGAAAATAATATTCTCTTGAAATAAGAAAAAAAGGCATTCATTCTAAGTAGAATAAAAATTTCTAAAGATACTAATTTTAAATACGTTGTGCATCTTCCACGACATCCAACACAGTGCCTATGTCCTCAAATCACAGACTTCATACTGCAGCAGAAGCCAATAGCATACTTGGTCAGGTTCCTATTTTTTCTTCCTCACAATTTCATGTTCCATACAGTCTTGACTTTGCAATCTTACATTCTTCTCATCTTGCCCTATTTATCTTTGATATTCTGGATTCGTTTTTATTTTCTGGCTTTGAAGAACTTTAGGAAGCTGGAGGTAGAAAATAAGATTAACTATCATATCATGATATTCCAGGTCTGGCCTTTGAACTATAACAGGCTGATGCCAATCGGTTGAGGGTGGACACTTTGTACTTAGGAGATACAAATAAATCGCTGAATAGGATGGTGTGGGGTACATCAATCGATATAGATTTTATGCATTTCTTCTTCTGTGTTCTGTCCCATAAGCAAAGTGACCTGAGTCAGCCTCTATGTCCAGGTGATAGGCATGAAAAAAGAAACACTAGTTTTAGACATCATCTCTCTCAGGGGTTATCTTTGCACCTAGCATTGGCATGTATCAATTAAGCTTATTAAGAAAAAGAGTACTTAAAGAGCTTCTTTATTCAATTTCTGGGATAAAAGAGATTTTTTTTTAATTGAGAGTTTTCAGTGATGCTTCATTCACATCTTTTATCTGGGCCATGACATCTGAGGCATGTCTACAAAGAGGCATAAGGCATCTGATGGCTTTCTTCCTCCATTTCACTGTGGCACCAAGCTTACCTTTATTCTCAGTTCCTCTGGTCATGTCAATTGTCTTTTCTTGGGTGCAACTTTCTGGCTTCCATCTTTCATAAGGCTCATGCTGTTTGGAGTGAATAAAAATAGATGAACATATGATTTATGATTTATGTAAATAGAGAAGTTAGAGCAACATGATGGAAGTAAACCCTTCTTGGAAATCTACATTCTATCAAATAAAAGAGGAATATTATAGCCAAAACTTGACTGGTACATCATCGATAGGAAAACACTGATATTGCATTGACAAATATGGTATTAGAGTTCCTCAGTTTAAGGAAACTAACTAGTTAAAGCAATTTACCATTGAAAATGGAGTACATAGGGCATAAGCTAGAAAAATATATAAAAATTATAGAAACAAAACAAAAAAACTATGTGCATGAGAAAATAGTGGGATTCAGTACTTTATATAGACAGGAGAAAGACAGAAGAAGAGGAACTTGAGAAAAGAGGAAGCAAATTGTTATGTTTAAGTCTGGAGCCAATAAGGCTAGGTGGCCAGTAAAAATTGTCCAGGGTAAGTGGTCTCAAAACAGGAATTTGAAACAGGAATGCCTAATATTTTGTGGCTTATATTTTTCATCTTGTCATTTAAGTAGAAACTCTTTTAAAAAGTCTATATACACAGAAAGCCCAACAGCAGAATTATTTGCTGTAATAAATAGACTTGCTTTACTGAGTGCTAATGCAGTGTTGGAAATGGGACAGCAGGTCCAAAATAAATGAAAAATTCAGTTGAAGGAATAAATTGGAGACAATAATATGAGGGAAAAGTTCAATCAAATCCATAAATGGTCAGAGTTGGGGGGCAGGAACTTGAATCTGCCTCTGAATGTAAGATGGCAAGATGATTCTATTTTAGCTGAAAATCAAAAGACTGACCTAAACGGATATCTGAATTAGTTATTGAGCATTACTTATAGAAATTTTTTAAATATAACTTGGAAAAAAACTGGACCGGCTCCTGCCATGTCAGTAATATCAATGAATGAGATTTAGGAAATATAGATTTTAATCGAGACAGTCACCAATTTTCTCAATGATTTGACCAAGTTATATATTTTCTGTGATATCTCTCCAACTGTAAAATAGAGGCATCTGACCAGATGTCAGATTTTCATTCATTTAAATCCATGAAGGATTCCTGGAATGTGACAATGACATTGAATATGACATAATCAACCTGCTGTTCACAGATTCTCCTTGCTCTCTCTATTATCTTTGTAAAGTTTTGTTTTGTTTTGTTTTGTTTTGTTTTGTTTGTAGTAGTAACATTCCTGATTTTAAAAAAGTGGGTGAAAATCTTCAGTAAACATTTCTCTAAAAAAGACATATAAATGACCAATCATTATATGGAAAGATGTTCAACATCAGTAATGATTAAAAAGTAGAAACCAAAACAGCAATGAGACTTCAATTCATACTTGTTAGGATGAGCATTATGAAAAGATGTTGGTGAAAATATAGAGAAGTTGAAACTCTTGTATGCTGTTAATAAGAAATTAAAATGGCACAACCGCTATGGAAAACAGTACAGAAATTCTTCAAAAAATTAAAAGTAGAACCACCATATGATCCAGCGATCCAACTTCTGGGTATACACCCCCAAAAACTGAACACAGGATCCCATAGATGCATCTGCACTCTTGTGTACATTGTGGTATTATTCACAATAGTCAAAATAGGGAAATGGTCTAAATGTTCATTGACAGGTAAATAGATAAAGTATGGTGTGTGTGTGTGTGTGTGTGTACAGTAGAATATTATAAAGTTGTAAAAGGAGAGGACATCTTGCCATATGCAAAAATATAGATGAACCTAGTGGACATTATGCTAAATTTAATAAGCCAGACAAGGAGTGACAAAAGCTGCATAATTCCACTTATATGAGAGCTATCTAAAATAGGCCAGGCACGATGATTCACACCTGTAATCCCAGCACTTTGGGAGGCCTAGGCAGAAGAACCACTTGAGGCTAGTAGTTCAAGACCAGCCTGGGCAATAAAATAAGACTTCCTTCTCATAAAAAATCAAAAAATTAGCCAGGCATGGTGGTGCACATCTGTGGTCTCGCTACACAGGAGGCTGAGGCAGAAGGATTACTTGAGCCCAGGTGGTCGACATTGCAGTGAGCCAAGTTATTGCCACTGTACACAGGCTTAGGAAACAAAGTGAGACCCTGCCTCAAAATAAAATAAAATGAAATAGTCAAACTCATAGGAACAGAGAGCGGAATGGTAGTTGCCAAGGACTGGGAGGGGGAGGAAATGGGAGTTACTATTAAACAGGTACAAAGTTTCAGTTTTACCAGACAAATCAGTTTTAGAGATCTCCCGTACAATATTTTGCCTATAGTTAATAATATTGTACTGTGCACTCAAAGATTTAAGAGGATAGATCTCATGTTAAGTGTTCTTACCATAATAAAAAATATAAAAATAAGCAAATATAGTTATAACATTCATGCTAACAGAAATATCATGAAACATACATTTTGAAGAATTTTTTTTCTTTTCTTTTTTTCTTTTACAGTAACAATGGTTCAAGCCATGTGAGTGATCGCTGTACGAATAAATCCAGGAAAATAGCATATCATTCTGTGTGCTGCATTGCCTGAAAGCCATCATGTGTGTAGGGGCTGAATGAGTTTTTTGAGCCAAGCAAGCCATTCAGTCTTGGAGTTTAACAGTTTGCCCCTAGTTTAAAGACATCTTCCCCCTAGGACACTTGTGTGGTTTCTACCCTTTTCTTCTTTGCAGCTACAACTCTCTAATAATGTGGAACTTCCTCTAGACTAGCTCAGCAAATTCTGCTCATTTAAAAAACATCAATCTCTTGGCTGGATTCACCTTCCCTTCAATGAGTATAATTTGATTGTTTTCATGCTGTGAAATGATAGATGGAACATTCGGAGGGATACTGTGATTCTGAGTACTAGTGGAAGACTCTAATGGGCCTGTCTTTGTCTGAGAAAGCTATTAATTAGCTTGCTCTCTTTTATATCATGGTTTCTTTCCCTGAATTGATGAGAATCTTAAAAATGGTAAATACATTCTACATCTGTATCTAGGCTTCGTGTGTAAGGCTCCATTGCGTATTAGAAGGCAATATTGTGGGATGGTCAAGGCAAAGAACAAGGAATTTGGCACCAAATAAACATACGTTACATCTGGTTCTGCTGCTAGCTGTGTGACCTTGCTATGTGGCCTTGGGCAAAGCACTTAGCCTCTTTAAACCCAGTTTTTGTAGCAACAAATCAGAAGCAATTATGGCACTTGCCCCACAATATAGTTTTGAAAATCAAGTTAGTTAATAGGTATACAGCATTCAGAACAATGCCTGCCACAGAGTGGCCCTCAATACTATCATTTTTTTCTGTTTTTATGTGGATGTCATCATTCCATACAGGTGAATTATGGGAAGACATCCAAACTTTGGCTGTATAGACATCCTTCAATATATCTACTTGCACTTGGCAATAGAAATCTTATTTCCCTGTATCCCAGCCAGCTAGCTGCTCCTTGCTGAGTCAGGAATTTACTGCTTACAGCCAATGACATACCTGATGCTGGATACTTGGTTATTTGATGGTCCAGCCTGCAGATCTTCCAGAAGCATTTATTCATATACACAAGTCCTAGTACATATCATTTAATGCAAAATACAAGTCTCTCCAAACACATCACTTCTGATCTATCCAAATTCGATCAATATTCACTGTGCCATCATGTGAGTGTCTTTTCTCAATTCAACAAAATCTTTCATATGCCAAAAGACTGTATTTTTGTTTGCTTTTGTTTTTGTTTGTTTGTTTGTTTTTGAGATGGAGTCTCGCTCTGTCACCCAGGCTGGAGTGCAGTGGTGTGATCTCTGCTCACTGCAACCTCCGCCTCCCAGGTTCAAGCAATTCTCCTGTGTCAGCCTCCCAAGTAGCTGGGATTACAGGCACCTGCCACCACGCCAGGTTTTTTTCTTTTTTCTTTTTTTTTTTTAAGTAGAGATGGGGTTTCACCACGTTGGTCAGGCTGGTCTCAAACTACTGACCTCAGGTAACGCACCTGCCTCAGCCTCCCAAAGTGCTGGGATTACAGACGTTGAGCCACCATGCCCAGCCCAAAAGACTGTTATTAACACTGCTTAGTTTATTTTACAGGCTAATTCGTTCTCTCAGATACTGTTTTGCTATTGCATGAATTATTATTTTTTCATGACTTACATGTATTGGATTTTAATGCAGCTGTACCTTTTACAGGGTTAACTAACCCTGTTGTTCTTTCAGATCCTGAGCAATGCTCTATTTATCCCTGAATTAACCATGTCAGTGTCTGGCTTATCCTGAATGGAAAATAAATGATAGTTTAATATACCAGAGTTGAAATAAACCTAGCTATAAAAATCTTAAAAACCCCAAGTCTTAGGGTTTTAATCCAATCCACTACTTTCCTCTAGACCCTTTATGTTTTTCATAGTATGAATAAAGAAAAGACTCTGAAAATCCATTTTATTTGAAGAAGAAATCAACAGGACTATGTGTGTAATTAGGCTTGTTCGAAAAATTCCATGGGTATGATTCACCATTGCTGGTCAAGATACTCTTACCATAGGAAGGGAAATAAAATTATTGAACCATAGAATTCTTGAGCAGGAAGGTGAATTAAATTTTGACTTTTCCAATATTTCTTGTGCTAACAGCATCAAGATCAAGCACTATTGGGTGAAAGTATATTTCTATGAGGCCTAATATTGTACATTTTAACACTCTCCCTCAGTAATTCTGTATGCAAAATAAATTGGAAAATTGCTTGTCTTGTTCGACACACTTATAATACAAATTAAGAACAGAATAGGCTCAAGAAAAAGATGTTTAGCTGAAACTACCTTTCCTAATCTCTTTAATCCTGACATGATTTAGACAGAATTTGGCCAATGGGAATGCTAAAACCATCCCATCTTGTCATGTCAATTTCTCACTGTGAAATGATTCTGTCAGCCCACATGGCTCATACCCCAAATGTTGGGAAAAACTTCATCATTTTTCCCTAGGATATCAAGTACATCATAGAATCCAGCATTATATAATTCATAGGTTTTGCCCAGCCTTAGAATCAATGTGGCTTTAAGGGAAAGGTACACATACAGTCACACACACACACACACACACACACACACACACACACACAATGAGAATAAAAAAATAAAACTTTGTTATTGGGTTATGTCTTCTCTTTATCAGTCAGACTACTTTGTTCATAAATCTTTGGATAATTGGCTCTGCTGTGTCCTAACTCCATGAAACCAGGCACTCAGCAGAGACGCTTTATACAAGTTGACCTCCCTGAGGATATTTTTGTGAGTTTTGCTCTTATATTTTCTCTAAAAGTTTTCAGCCTAAAAATAATTATAAGACCTGATAGCTAGTCAGAAAACGAGAACTTGAACTGCTTATCATGAAATCATGTTAAAAGAACAGCTCTTTTGATTGCAAGATTTGAACAGATAACTGTAAATGGATGAGTACCAAATAGATATTTCAGATCCAGACATCTTTCCATACCTGGCTCCAGGGTCTCTAAGCCTGAGTGAAGAGAAGACATCATCTTCCCTCCAAAGTTCTATACCTTGAACAAAGTCATGCACCAGGCTAAGCTACTCTCTCTCCCTCTCCATTTTCCTCACCCCTGGCTGGCACATCAATTAATGCTGGTTATACCCTCTTCACTATTAGTAAAATCAAGCCTTTCCCTTACCTCCTGAAATATTGTTCTAGTTTAGTTATTTATTTTAGTTTTATTTCTACTAAGTCCTCCAGGTAGTCTCTTTGTCTTCAAACCCTTATCTACCATTTTTTGGCAGTTTTCTTTCAGAAACATACCTGGGAATCTGTCATTTTTCTTCCTTGCCTTCCCCTCCTCACTTCTCTTTACTCCCTCCCTTCCTTTGTTTCTTCTTTCTCTTCCTTCCTTCCTTCTTCTCTTTCTTCATTCTTTCTTCCTTTCAGAGCTTCCTATAACTTTAAAGTTCAAACTTCTCATTTTCATTTTTACTAAGTTCACATGACCTACAATCAAACATTTTAAAGTGAAAAGTTAGTGACAAACAGTGCATTCACAGTGTTGTGCTATCACCACTTCTATCTAGTTCCAAAATATTTTAAACACACTAGAAGGAAACCCCATACCTATTGAGCAGTTGTTCCCCATTCCTCCCCTCTCCCAGCTCCTATCTAACAGCAACTGGCTTTCTGTCTCTATGTATTTACCTATTTTGGATATTTCCCATCAGTGGAATCAGACTATAAGTGACCTGTGTCTGGCTTCCTTCACTTAGCATATTTTTGAGATTTAGCTACAATGCAGCATGTAGCAGTATATGATCCCTTTTTATGGCTGAGTAATATTCCAGTGTATGTGCATACCACAGTTACGTATTCATTTATCTGTCCATGAACATTTGAGTTGTGCTTCCCTTTGGCTCTTGTTAATACTGCTGCTATGGACATGTCTGAATACATGTTTGGCTGAGTATCTGTTTTCAATTTTTCTTTTGGTATAGACTTAGGTTTGGGATTTCTGGGTTATAGAATAATTTTAAGTTTATATGTTTTCCAGAGTAGTTGAACCATTTTACATTCCCATCAGCAAAGTATGAATGTGTCAATATCTTCATATTTTCCTCAACACTTGTTTTCTCCTTCTTCTTCTTCTTCTTCTTCTTCTTCTTCTTCTTCTTCTTCTTCTTCTTCTTCTTCTTCTTTTCTTCTTCTTCTTTCTTCCTTCTTCTTCTTCTTTTTGACAGTGTCTCACTCTGTCCTCCAAGCTTGAGCACACTGGTAGGATCTCGGCTCACTGCAAACCCCACCTCCTGGGTTCAAGCAATTCTTCTGTCTCAGCTTCCTCAGTAGTTGGTACTACAGGTGCCTACCACCACGCCTGGCTAATTTTTGTATTTTTAGTAGAGACAAGGTTTCACCATATTGGTCAGGCTGGTTTCAAACTCCTGACCTCAGATGATCCACCCCCTCAGCCTCTCGAAGTGCCGGGATTACAGGTGTGAGCCACCAAACCCAGCCCAACAATTGTTATTTTCTGTCATTTTCTTTTTTTATCTCAAGTATAGTCATCCTAGTGTCTATGACATGGTATCTTGGGGGTTTGATTTGCATTTCCCTAGTGACTAATGAGGTTGAACATCTTCCCATCAAACTTCTCATTTTCATCACAAGGTCTTCAGGGTCTTCCCTTGCCCACCTCTCATCCCTCCGCCAGGCTCTGCACAGGGTTTTGCATCCCTGTCTAATTGTGGTTCTCTCAGTTGTCTACCTCTGTACATTGTTTCCTCTGCCTGAATTATACCTGCCTATTTGTCTCCTGGCAGCTATGAATCCTCTAAGACTTATCTTAGACATCAATTTATGTTATAGTTCCCCCTCAAGTTTGTATTTGTTTTCCTTCTGTAATTTAGGATATCACACTCTACTTAATTATACCATGTTATTTATACCAGAAGTCCCCAGCATTTTTGGCACCAGGGACCCGTTTCATGGAAGACAGTTTTTCCATGGACCGGGGTAGTTGATTTTGGAATGAAACTGTTCCACCTCAGATCATCAGGCATTAGTTAGATTCTCATAGGAGTGCCAATCTAGATCCCTCACATGCGCAGTTCACAATAGGATTTGCATTCCCAAAGAATCTAATGTTGCCGCTGGTCTGACAGGAGGTAATGCCTGCCTCCCTCTGCTCACCTCCTGCTATGCGGCCCAGCTCCTAACAAGACACAGTGCAGTACCAGCCCATGGCCCAGGGGCTAGGGTCCCCTGATTTATACTGCTTTGCTTTGCTTTTGTTACATATTTCTTTACTTCTTTCTCTCTGTATTAAATTCTAAACTTTTAAAGGAAAAAGTCATTGTCTTTCTTTTATGTAGCCACACTTCGGATCATGGCACTGTCATGTTTAACACTCCAAGTGTTTTACGCAATTCTTATAAAATGTGCCACATCTGAACATGGCTTAAAATGGTCTGAATAGTCCAGCCTTGAAATCCCTTACCCTTTCGCACCTATCCCCGTTTTCAATTTTCTTTCTGTATCTTCCTCTCTTCTCCTCTGTCTTTCTCTTTCTCTATCTTCCTCTCCTCTTGTCTCCTCTCTTCTATTACTTTTCATACCTTATCCTTTCTTTTCTTTCATCTCATCTCTCACCGTTATCTTACTTAATATTTCTCTTTCCCTCAGTCTCTTTTTCTCCCATCTCTCTATTGCTCTCTTTCCCAGTCCTCTCCCTTTCCCAGCTTCCTTTCTTTCCCTGTTCCTTCTTCTCTCAGTCTCTCCTTTTATCTGTCTTTTCCTCCCTCATCCCCCTCTCTCTCCTCCGTCTCCCTTTCCTTTCTCTTCCCTCCCTCTCTTCCTGTCTTTCTGTCTCTACTTTTCCCTCTTTTCCCCTTCCTCCTTTTCCTTCTCTCTCCCTCTTTCTCCCACCCTTTTCTTTCCCCCTCTCCTGTTCTCTCCCTCCCTCTTATATCCCTCTCTCCCCCTTTTCCCCTCTGCCTCCGTCTCCTTCCTTCCCTGCCCTCCCTCCCTGCTTTCCTCTCTTTTTCTCACTGCTTCTTTCTCCCTCTCTCTTTCCCTCTCTTCCATCTCTCTTCCCCGATCCTGTCTATCTCCCACCCACCCTCTATCCCTCAATCGCAGTTCATTTTGTGTTGCTACAAAGCAACACCTGAGGCTGGGTAATTTATAAGGAAAAAAAGGCTTATTTGGCTTACAATTCTGATGTTTGGATAAGTTCTGAATTGGGGATCTGCATGTGGTAAGGGCCACAGGCTGCTTCCACTCATGGCAGAAGGTGAAGGGAAGCCAGCCTGTGCAGAGATCACATGGCGAGAGAGGAAGGTGGAGAGCAGGAGGAGGCACAAGGCTATATTTAGCAACAAGCTCTCCCAAGAACCAACCAGCTCAACCAGGAAGTCTCTCTATTATTACCAGCAGAGCACCAAGCCATTCTTGAGGGATCCACCCCCATGACCCAAACACATCCTAATAGGCCCCACTTCCAACATTGAAGATCAAATTTCAACATCAGGTTTGGAGTAGGAGGTAGGGGGGAATATACTAACCATAGCGGCCTCTCTTTCTCCTCTCCTTCTCCCTCTCTCTCCCTCCCTCCACTCTCCCTCTCTCTTCCTCTCCTTCTGTCCTTCCTTCTCCCCTTTCCCTCCCTCTCCCACTTGTCTTCTCTCTCTGCCCCTTTCTCTCTCCACCTTTCCCTCTCTCTCTCCCCCAGTCACTCTCCCTCACTCTCCAGCTTGCTCTCCTCAGCATATGCTCCATTTCTTGGAGTCCTGCAAGGCCCCTTGCTTCTTTCTGTTGTACCCTCCCCTGTTGTCTCCTAAACCAGAGCCCTTCACATATGCCTCCTGCACAGTTAACTATTTATTATCCTGTGCATCTCAAAGTATGCTACCTCAGGGATGTCTCTCCTGATACCCTACACTAAATTAATTCAATTTTAATATTCTGTCTCATAGTCCTGCATTGATTCAATTTCTTTTTAAGATCTTCTCTTGGGAAAAAGCTGAAAAAGTAGGCTGCAGCCAAATTGCAAAGAGCTAGGCAGATATCTCCCATACCAGGCAAATGAATCGTGGGATCCAGGGCACAGTGCTTGACACACTGAAATAAAACAATAATCAAATGATATAATGTGCCTCAAACATGCTCTGCCAAGGTATAAGGTAGAATACAAATGCCAGGCATGGCTATTGTCATCTCCTGATCCCACTCATTAGATTACTCCTGGAAAGTACAGAATGAACAAAGTGTTCCCCAATGGTAGTATTGGGGATACACCATTAACTCAATAATAAGGTTAAAAATTCTAATTTTTATTCATTTGACTTCTATTAAACCTATCACCAGCTATTTATAGAGGCTTCTAAAGAGAAATGAAAAGAAGCATGTGGTTATTGAAGACAAAGTTAAAGGTTTATTATACTGGTGATACCATTCAAATAGCTTTACAAAAACACTTAGTTTTGTCTAAAAAGTCATTCATTTACCTCATGATACACACAATAAGAAGCACTTATAGAAACTCTGAAGCAAACAATAGAGTCTTATAGGAATGGTCTGGAAAACAATAACTTGAAAACAGAGGAATAAGACTAAAGGGGTAGATTCTCTATCTCTTTCCTTCTTCCTCTGTCAGCCCTCCCTCACTGCATGCTGTCCACTTTCCCACACCAGCAGCAACAAATGAGGTCAGGGTTATTCTTAAACAGTCTACCATATCACGTTGTTCTTTCAAAGACACAAGAGACCTGTTCATGTTGGCCTTCCAAAAATTCCTTTGGTCCCTGTTCTGGCTATTCTTGTCCCACCAGTCAGAAAGTGTGTTAAAAGACTGCAAAAAGCAAAATGAAGCATTAGGTATTTTTGTCCCTTAACCAAGTGACTGCAGGCTTATGTTTTAATAATAGTTTATTTTCAGTCTATTGGTTCTGCCTAACCTTTCAATCTGCTCTCCATACAGTGGCTATAGAAAATTGCAGGACCTCAGAGAGGCTCTCAGATTATGCTCAGACCACCTAGAGAAGGAGACTGGCACGTCTCATGCATTAGCTGCATGCAGACATTACTGTTGTTGATGCCAATTACATTTCATTCAAACCTCACAGTAAGCCTGTATGGCAAGAAGTCCTCTAATTTTATGGGTGATTAAAGTGAGCTTCAGAGAGGTTATACAACAGCCTGAGGTGTACACAGCTTCTGTCTAATTTCCAAGTCCAAGTGGGGCGTAGTGGAGAGTCCAAATTAAGTTTTGATGAATTTCACTGGTTGAACAAATTCTGAAAATGATTATAAATATTTAAGGCGATAACAGGACTTTCAAAAGAAACAAGTGATTGATGTGATTTTTGGCAATGTATTTCTTTTCTGGCCAACAGCCATATATCTGTCATAGTTTAAGGAAGTTCCCAAGATAGAGCAAACATATAATATTCTGCTCCCAAAAAAAAAACAACCAAAAGTACACTTTGACTATGAAAATCATTTTACTATCAAAAAGCATATTGTTTGGGGAGCTACCATTCATAGCATTTCTCCTCGGAGAAAATTCCAGACACTTCCTTTCTCAATATCTTTGGAGGCACCTTTGGAAAGAGTGACTGGGTCTTGGAATTTATGTCGAAGAAAGGATTTATAAGGTTAAATTTTATTTCAGAAAGATAAGTTGCCAAAAGTTCACCACAATATTTCAGTCGGTTTCTCTTTTATGTGGTATGCAAGGCTCATTTGGGAAAAGAAAAAGAAACAAAAAGAAAATAGAAAATAAACCTCATTACAACTTTTTTGGATGCATTATAAAATAAATAGATGCAAAACTGAGTGGCTGTGGATACTTTATTGGATTAAAACAATGCAAACTGCATACTGTTTCTAAATGTTTAGTATAAACATTGACACTGAATATATTTGCAGATCAACAGCTGCTCAAACAAAAGCAGCGAATCTAATGGATTTCATAGTTGAAGCCCCCAATCAGAATGGAGTTCACATTCACCACTCATAGCTTATTCAGTTGTGCTTGTGTACTGGCCTTTGTGACAAAATGATTATCTACTTTTAATCACCTCCTAAGAAGCAATCAAAACAAAGTTACTTAGTCGGTGTTTCCAGACCAAATGAGTGCAGGGCAATTAATTTTATTTCCCAAACAAAATCCAGTTAGTACTATTGATATGCAATAATGCTTTGCTATCATATTGCCATTGTGGTATGCATGCCTATCTCAAACATTTACAAAGACATTCCAATTGCATTTGAACTCTCTAATCCTGTCCTATGTATAATTCAAGTATTTCATTTAAGGACACCTATAAACCCTGAGGATTATAGATTGAACATCTCCCTTTGTGAGAAATGAAGAACTGCATGACCTAAATTGATTTATGACTTTGTAGGAATTTGAATGTTAGTTGAAGATGCTGGCATGTGAGAGTCAATTACTTAGTATAGATGTAGATAGCATATGTCTCCCAATTTACCTACATAATAGTTGATTATTCACTTTGCACAAAATAACTTTTGGAAAACAATGGAAATTGAGGTTGTTTGTAGAAAATGAGTGTCCACTGTTAATGCCAGTCACATAAGTCAGGAGAAAATAATGACATCTTCATAACAAAAGCAATAAAGCATAAACAAAAACAATCCCTCCACAACATCCCCCCCATAAGAGGGCGAATCTTATTGTCATATTAATTAAGTTATTCCTAAAGGTCTTAGGGTGCATGCCTCATAAACAACAAAGCTGTAATAAGTGTGATTAAATGAAGGTATAATTATTTAGTTTCATATAACATTTCATTTGGGGATGAATTTTGGATTTGGCTATTTTCACGGCTTAGTCAAAAGAGGAGATTAAGTAGACTGTTGTAAAAGGTGGAATGCATTAACTCTTTTGGGTCCTCTGAGTGTCTTTTAAGTAGTAAGACTTAATCTGTTAGAAGCCACTTACTCACTTGGGCTTCACTTACAACCCTTCTGATTCTTAATGCAGGCCATGCTATGTTTATTTTTTTCAACCAAAACCAATTTGTTATTTTATCCTTTTGTTTTTCATTTGATTTAAGAACAAAGTACTTTCTTAGAATAGACGCTAATAAAAATAGTTATTTTTAGTAGTAAATATATACAACTTTATCATGTTTTTCTTCTCATTTTGGAAAGTAAGAAATTCCAAAGCTACCCTGATACTGAAGTTTTTATCTTCATGGCCTTGTATTATTTTGATAAAGTATTCTTATAAATACTCCTACAACTGCTGTATCTTCATGTTCAATTCCTAATCTACCTTTTTATAATGCTGACAAAATGTATTTCCTACAGTATTATTTTTAACATGAAATTTCCCAGCCCTCAAATTTTAATGTCTCCCTAATGTCAACTGTCAGGGATTCAGTTTGTTGTTGTTTATTTGCTTTGTTTTAAATGAAAGTCAATCTCTTTAAATTATTGAAGTGCAAATGTCATCAACTCTAAAATAAGGGGAGTTAGGAAACTATTATGTACCTGGTTACTCTTTGAAACTGTGCCACACGTAACACAAGATTATCTCACATAATCTTCCCAGTAACCCTGAGATATGGAGAAGTAAACTGAGTTGTAAGAAGGAATCCTGTGGTCAGGCATGGTGGTGCACGCCTGTAATCCCAGCACTTTGGGAGGCCGAGGTGGGCGAATCACAAAGTTAGGAGATTGAGACCGTCCTGGCTAACACGGTGAAACTCCATCTCTACTAAAAATACAAAAAATTAGCTGGGCGTGGTGGCGGGTACCTGTAGTCCCAGCTACTTGGGAGGCTGAGGCAGGAGAATGATGTGAACCTGGGAGGCAGAGCTTGCAGTGAGCTGAGATCACACCACTGCACTCCAGCCTGGGTGACAGAGCAAGACTCTATCTCAAAAAAAAAGAAATCTTGTAAAGGCTAAAATTGAAAAGGGTGAATGTGTATGAGAGCAAAGAAAAAAAAAAACCTGATATAAGAATTTATCAAGAAGGTGAGTGATTTTTGAGAGTCTGAGACCCAAATGTTTTATTCCTCCATTCTTTACACTGGAGGCCTTGTAGATTGCTACTGTTTGAAGACAACCGATGCCAGCCCATGCCTACACATGCAAGCGACTTTGAATACCATTTTCAGCCTAAATCAAACCAACTCTAGAGCATAGGCTCAGATTTTTGACCACCTCTCAATTGTCAATATCTAGAAGCTCTGTTCCCAAAGGCTTGGCCTCCGACCAATAAATATATGCTATTGAAAGCAACTAAGGCTGTTTCAGGGAGTTCATTGCATAATAGTATTCTAAATAAATATTTCCTACTTACTTAGTAGAGCTTATTATGTCTAGTCAGGCCCTTGTCTAGACATGCTACAAGAAAGAAAGCAATGTCATAATATGTATTTATAGATATCATTCATTTATTCTTGCATTCACTTACAAATATTGGAGCTGATGTACCATGGGGCAGGTATTTTTCTATAGCTTGGTGCTATAGTGGGAAGACAAACTCCCTGCATCCCAATAATCTATAATCTAGTAATTTTTGAAATTATTTTCTTTGTGGTATTAGAGGTTGACCAAAATCTCTCCATTTATCCATTGCTTTTTTACTTACAAATATTAATTAACTTAAATATATAAAAAAATAAATTGAGCTATGTCTATAGGATGGAAAAGTGTGTAGTAATTAATATTTATGCACTTTTTATAATATGAATTTTTATGAATTAAGTGAAAATTATAAACATGGAATTATATATATATATATACATATATACACACATATATGGTAGATTATTATACATAAAACCTATGTCCAAAAATTATGCCAAGATAAATTATATAAAATTATTAACAATGGTTTTCTCTGTCATGAGTAAATAAATAATTTTTTGTGACTTTTCTAAATTTTCTGAAACTCCTAAAATAATTACATATATATTTTCTGAAAAAATAAACACCTATTCTACAAATAAACTATTCTGCTTTCTCGGTGATATAAATCACCTCTCACTATTCTTAACAATACCCACCCATATCACCATGTGTGTCTTAGTTGAACACACAGCTAGGGAGACATTATCATTATTATACAAACATAGAAAAGTATTTGTGACCAAAACACAGAGAAGGCAGCATTCACAGTAGTGGTTAGATAAATGTGGGGTTATTTTGGAAATGTGCGAATTTTATTATTTTCCAGCACTCTTCAAATCAGATGCAAGTGCCATTTAGACCAGTTCAAAATACATATATATATGATATATATATATATATCAGAAACATATATATATCATATATATATATCAGAAACAATAAAGAAATGACTGAAGCTTCTCCACCTGTTAAGAAAGAAGGAGAGGGCCTGGTGCGGTGGCTCATGCCTGTAATCCCAGCACTTTGGGAGGCCGAGGCAGGCAGATCACCTGAAGTCAGGAGTTCAAGACCAGCCTGACCAACATGCAAAACCCCATCTCTACTGAAAATATAAAATTAGCCAGGTGTGGTGGTGCATGCCTGTAATCCCAGCTACTTGGGAGGTTGAGGCAGGATAATAACTTGAACCCAGGAGGTGGAGGTTGCAATAATCCAAGATCATGCCATTGCACTCCAGCCTGGGCAACAAAGACTAAAACTGTCACAAAAAAAAAAAAAAGAAGAAGGAAAGAAAGAAAGAAAGAGAGAGAAAGAAAGGAAAGAAAGAAAGAAAAAGAAAGAAACACTTTCTTCCACTGTGAATTTGGCAAAGCTTATCAACTCATGACATAGTTGACAACAAACTGAATACAGCTAGAGCATGCCAGATTTGCAGAAGGCTGTTTTTCACGCACTCTATAGCAGAGACCAGGAGTAAGTTTTTGGAAGCAGTAGAACATTCCCTTCCTCTGGTTATCTGTGTACTTTAATGATTTCAAAATTTCCTTAAGATGAGAAAAGAATCAAACTTCTGTTAAGTAATAAAGGAGATAATTACAGACATAATAAGAAAACTATGCTGAAGCAGGCTTAAGGATAGCTTATGGGCTGCTTAAAGTTCCACTCCTTTATAATTGGAAACAAAATTCCCGAGGTTCAACCCAAGAACCAGCCTTTTTTTTTTTTTTCTTCAAGCTCTGTTGTCACTGTAAAGCTGAAAGATGGAACCAACAGCTTTCCAAAGATTACAAATACATAGATATATTTGTCAGTACTGCAAGAAAAAAGAGAAGAGTGTGTCAGTCTAGGTGAAGAGCCTCAGATGGCTTCAGACTTATACTTGTAGGACACTGCTCTGGCTTCAGACTTATACTTGTAGGACACTGCTCTAGATAAAGCATGCAAACTTGTTATTTTTAATTCTTTTTTTAAATAGCTTTCAAATATGGTTTCATTATTCTAGGTTTTGAAGAGAGATTTGGCTATAAAAATCTTGAAGGAAATCTTTCTTCCTTCATGACAAAGTTAACAGTAATAACATTGTGTTGAGGTTTTATATGTGTTCATTCTTTTCATTCTCACAATCATTCTTTCAGGTGCACATTATATTTTAAATAAAAGTGGCATCCAGAGAGATGACCTAAATATCAAGAACATGTCACTTGAAGGTCTTGCACGTAAGATGTGAAGCCAGTTGCCTCTAACTCTGAGTTTAATAGGTTTTCAATGGTATTATAATGCCAAGAGATGGGTTTAAATGTGTGCTGCAAGAATAGTTAATTTATTTTAAAATGAACTCTGATGTATTAATTATATGACATTTAACACATCAAAATATTCTTTTTAAACTGTCATTTTAATGTGAACTCTCTAAATTCATCAAATAATTAGTGTTTTGTAGACTCAAGCCAATTTTAGACCAAACATTGAGGAAATCCTATTTCTCAAGGATAATTTATTGGTTTCCTAAAGTATGATATACCACAAAATCATATTTAAATTCAAATGTTCACAATAATATAAATAGGTTCATATAAGAAATAGTGCTATTGCATTATTTATAAGGAAACCAAAATAAAGGAAACCAAAGTAAAGTAAACGTGATTAGAAGAGATGATTTAGGAGGTATTAATATTATGTTATAACAATATGCTGAACACAGAATCAGTAATTCAAAACCAGAACTTTGAAATTTCACTTTACTACTAATTGAATATCCTCAGATAATTCAGTTAAACTTCTTGAACTTCAGTTTCCTCATCTGAAAATTGGAGGTAATTATGGCCAACTTACAAGATTTTTATAGCAGAGAAAAATATATAGCAGAGTAAATTATTCAAAGTATGTGTAAAATTTGTGTTATTAAAATAATCACTGCAAAGTTTAAAAATCAATGAAAATCTTTCTTGATTATGGCTAAGTTTCATTTATTCAACACATTTTTGTTAACTGTCTACATTTACCAGAATATTATTCGACTAGGGCTGCCATAGCAAAATACCACACACCATGTGCCTTCAATAACAAATTTATTTCTCACAGCCCTGGAGGCTGAAAGTCCAAAATTAAGGTGTTAGCAGGTTTGGTTTACTGAGACCTCTCTCCTTGGCTTGCAGACAGCTGTTTCTAGCTGTTTACTCACATGATCTTTTCTCTGTGCCCTTGCATCCCTGATTTCTTTTCTTCTTATAAGGACACCAGTCATATTAAATTAGAGCCCATTCATATGACGTCATTTAACCTGACTACCTCTGTAAAGGTCATATCTGAAAATACAGTTATATTCTGAGTTACAAGGAGTTGGGACCTCAACATATTAATTTTGTGGGGGATGAGGTGGTGAAATAAGGAATTAGCGTTCCCTTACCTAATACTTGGGAATCACGTTAGGGAATTGAATCAAACTGTGCAAAACAGATGAGTTGCCTGCCCTCATGGAATTTCAATCTGGTGGAGGGTCATATGAATTAAAAGGATAAAAGAATACAATGTGATGAGTTACTTTGGAGAAATTACTGGGGGAGCAAAAGCAGAGCGTTGGGGCATTTTATCCAGATTTAAGAGTCAAGAAAAGATAACCAAAGAATTTCTTCTAAATTTACAATTAGTATAGAAGTATGACGGGAAATGCAGGAATCCTCGGTTCTTTGTCCTCTTGGAGAAAGCATTCTGCCAAATGACTGATTTTGCCAAAAAGATAATTTACTGAAGGAAAATAGCAGAGAGTTATTTGAGGGGACAGTACACTCTGCAGAACTGAAGCAGAGCGCCTGCCGAAGGGATTGAGCCAGCAGCAGCTTGAGAGTTCCGCACTGGGTTTTTATTATGTCAGACCCTTTCTTGAAGTTCCCACCTCTGTCTTAAGTTTCTGCCTTTTTCTTTGTCTAGGTTTTCTGCTCCTGCTTTAGGTCTCTGTCCTGTCCCCTCCTAGTTCCCGCCCCACGTCTGTGGGACCCCACTCTTACTCTAGTTGGTGCGCATGTGCAGACTGTTGCTAGCTAGGAATCCTACATATTGGCTGCGTTGCTAATTACTGCCACCCCAGAAAGGTCACATAGTGGTTAAATCTGCACTTATTACCCCGGAGTGTATCTTAGGGATTTCTCCTTTGCCCTCCTTAGGAGCATATAACCTACATACAGGTAGGGTAACTACAGAGGGAGCGATTACTGAACATCTTAAGGGGCATTCCTTTCTGCTCGGGTATTTCCCCTCCTCTCTGTTTATAACTAGCATGCAGGTTTTCAGTGGTCCCAGGGGTGTGAGACTTTTCAGACTTTTCCCTTTTCTGGGGGCTTCCAGCTATCTGCCTACTCTAACGGAAGTAGAAGTCAGTCTTACAAAGCTCGAAGAGGTAAAGTGTGTTCCAGAAACAAATGATGAAATAAGCAAAGCTCTAAAGTTGAGAATATGCATTTGGGGGATTTACTTAAAGCTACAGGGTGGGGCAAAGAGAAGAAGGATGAGAGAAAGAGTATACAGAGATAAATGTGCATGTCACAGTCCTAATGGGCCTTTCAAGCTAAATCAGAGCTTTTGACTTTATCCTGAGGGTAACAAGAACCTTATAAATATGTATGAGATAAGAGAAAGACATTAGCAAGTTTGTGTTTCAGGAAGATTTATGATACAGAAAATGGGTTGGAAAGAGATAAAAGTGAAATCAGAATCTCCAGTCATGAAGTTGTCCCAGTATTCCAGTCAAGGTGGCCTGGGACATGGAAATATCAAAAGGAATGGAAAGAAATAGATACGTTTGTGAGCTATTTATGGGGTAGAATTTATACGTGGATTGAATGGGGAGGGATGAGAGAGCGTGCAGAGGAGTATGAGATGGGGCCTGCCAAGCTTTGGCCTCCAGTACATGAGTGGGTAGGAGCAGTATTGCCTGGAGGAGAGAACTGAAATGAACGTCAGGATTTGGAGGGAAAGGGTGAGTTTAGTATGATTTTAGTCCTGCTTTTCAGATGGACATCTAATTGGAGATGTCAAAGAAGCAATAGGCTCTATACATCTCGTTTCTGCTACATGTTAGCTTGTGTTTTACTATTAATATATCATCTTAAACCAAATTCAACTCTATTATTTCTAAGGTAAACTGCATCTTATATCACATTGTTACCAAAAAGGGGTCCCAATCCAGACCCCAAGAGAGAGTTCTTGGATCTCGTGCAAGAAGGAATTCAGGGTGGGTCCACAGAGTGAAAGCAAGTTTATTAAGAAAGAAAAGGAATAAAAGAATGGCTACTCTATGGACGGAGCAGCCCCATGGGCTGCTGGTTGCCTATTTTTATGGTTATTTCTTGATGATATGCTAAACAAGGGGTGGATTATTCATGCCTCCCCTTTTTAGATCATGTAGGGTAACTTACTGACATTGCCATGGCATTTGTAAACTGTCATAGTGCTGGTAGGAGTGTAGCAGTGAGGATGACCAGATGTCACTCTCGTCACCATCTTGGTTTTGGTGGGTTTTAGCTGGGTTCTTTACTGCAACCTGTTTTATCAGCAGGGTCTTTATGACCTATATCTTGTGCTGACCTCCTATCTCATCCTATGACTTAGAATGTCTAGCCATCTGGGAATGTAGGCCAGTAGATCTCAGCCTTATTTTATCCAGCCCCTATTCAAGATGAAGTTGCTCTGGTTCCAATGCCTCTGACGACATCAACTCTTTATTTTTGTAAGACACAACTAATAATTAGTGGCTTTCTTTTAGCTCCTTTGGAGTAAACTGTGGATTATAAGAAGTACCTGGGTGGGGCGTGGTGGCTCACGCCTTGTAATCCCAGCACTTTCAGAGGCTGAGGAGGGTGGGTCACAAGGTTAGGAGTTTGAGACCAGCCTGGCCAATGTGGTGAAACACCATCTCTGCCAAAAATACAAAAAATTAGCTGGGCGTGATGGTGGACAGGAGAGTCATTTGAACCCTGGAGGTGGGGGTTGCAGTGAGCCAAGATCATGCCATTGCACTCTAGCCTGAGCGACAGGGCAAGACTCCATCTCAAAAAAAAAAAAAAAAAAAAAAAGTACCTGGTACCTGGACTGGCTCTTTTGATCTTATTTCATTTTTCTATGAATCTGCAGACAAGAGTTCAGCTCAGTTTAAATTATGTTATGGGCCGGTGCATTTAGTAAATTGTGTAAATCCATGCTGAAAGATGCAAAGAGGCAACCCATGAAAATTTATGTAGAGAAACCTCATTTATTGTTGTAAAGACACTTGAATAAAATTCAAAGCCATGAATTTACAAACACTAAAATGGGGGAAAATCCAATTTAGAACATAATTTTACTCAATAACAACAAAAACCCCAAGGTTATTTTTTAAAATTGTCAAGGAATTTGAATAAACATTTCTCTAAAGATAGACAAATAGTCAATGGATACAGGAAAAGGTGGATGCTGAACACCACTAATCATAAGGGAAATGCAAGTCAAAACCACGGTGACGTATCAGTTCACATCATTAGCATGGATTTATTTGAAACAAAACAAAACATAATAAGTGTTGGCAAGGATATGGAGAAATTGGAACCCTCTACATTGTTGGTGGGAATCTAAAATGGGGCAGTAACTGCGAAAAAATGATATGGCCATTCCTCAAGCAATTATACATAGAATTGCAAAATGTTGCAGGAATCCCACTTCTGGGTATAGAACCAAATTAAAAAAATAAGAATTCCAACACATATGTTGTTGTACACCCTTGTCCATAGCAGCATTATTTGCATTAATCAAAATGTGAAAACAACACAAAAATTCATCATCAACAGATAAATGGATGAACAAGATGTGGTAAATGCAGACAGTAGAATATTATTCAGCCTTAAAAAGAAATGAGATTGTGACATATGCAACATGAATAAACCCTGAGGACATTGTGCTAAGTGAAATAAGCCAGGCACAAAAAGACAAATGCTCTACGATTCCACTTACCTGAGTTACCTAGAGTAGTCAAAATCATCATAAAGACTGAAATTAGAATGGGGTTGTCAGGAGATAGGGAGAAGGTGGAATGTTTGATGGGTGCAGAGTTTTAGTTTTAAAAGCTAAAATGTTCCGAAGGTAGATGATGGAGATGGCGACCCAGCAATGTGATTATACTTAAAGCCCTCAAACTATACACTTAAAATGAATAAAATGGTAAATTTTATGTTGTACATCTTTTTCACCATTAAAACAAATTTTAAGAATCCACAATTTTATACTACTTTCTTTACTTGTGGATTACATTAAAAGTAAAAATCTCAGTTTGTCATAGAGCAAGTGTATGGTCTCTACACTCCATAATATCAATAGTGAATGCTATCAATATGTAAGGAAGTCACATTATCCTACAAATTGTTTATGTGCTGCATATGTGTCAAAAACAGTATTTTGAAACAAATGTCAAATTTACAGCACATATGGGGAGCTCTAAACCTTGAGATCTTCTTCCTATCCCCATTAACAGAAGCACGATTAGATGCTGAGATTAGAATTTACTTGGACTTAAGTACAGGAAAAAAAAATAATAAAATAGAAGTTAATTTACAAACAGTATTGTTTTAAGTCTGTAATTTGTATAAATATTTCAGAGGATATTTAGAAAAAAAGCCCTTGGTAATGAGTTCCAATACCTCAAAGCAGAAATAAACACATATGTTCATAGTGTCTGGAAGAAAAATACAAATAAATTATTACAAAATCAGAAAAAGATTGATTGGATTGATACTTCTTGGAGCTGCCGTTTCTTTTTCGTTAATTCCATTTATTACATGAAGTTGCTTGAAACTCCTTAGAAGTCTGTTTAATATTAGCTTGTTAAATATTGTCATAAATGTTTTAAAGTTTGGTTATTGCTTTCTTCAGATCCATAACCTTGCTTTAATAACCCACATATATTCACATCCATTTAGCAGACACATTACATTGTGTCATTAAGTTACACAATGAGTATAATTGCTTTACTTCCTACTGATTCTCTCCTAGGTCTAAGTCATCAGAAAAGAACATTAGAACATTCTCACAGAGTCTTACAGTCTGAAAACCCACTGCCTTTTGAAAGGATCAGGCAAGGTAAGAGTCTTTCTGTCTCTCCCAACATCTTAATTATTTATCACCTTACTGTAAGCAGGTCAGGGGATTTTTTGGAGATGCTCTGTCAATCTGACTTGAATCAGAAAAAAATCTCAGCACTTACTCTCAGTTACAGCAGAACAAATGGCCAAGAGCTGATGAGAGCCACAGGGAGCTTCACACCCCAATTAGGATATAAAAGGGAATTATTAATCCACATTTGCACATTAAAAAATCAACTCGCTAAAAAGAGTCATCGCTTGGTTAGATGCTTCAAATCCTTTGGGTTCACCCCTTTGGTATATCTCCTGCTTCTTTTGGACATCTGCGTTATTCTCACTCTCACAAATCCTTTGCACCTCCTCAAGAGACCAAAGGGAAAGCATGATGTAAAATTGGAATTATCGTTCTGGGCTTCAGTTGCAGTAAGCAATTAGATTAGATATGAACAGAACTTGAAACTGTTGGCAAATGACAATTTGAGAGGAGGTCATTTCCCTTGCCTTGATATCCTACCCATACCATACACACACATACACCTTACCACCCCTGAGTGTTTTTCAAAAAACAACAACAAAAATAAACTCAAACAACATTATTCACTATGTATTAATTCTTAAAAGTAATCTTTTAATCTGAGTATACATTGTCCCCATGAAAGGCTTGAAATATCCACAGGGGAATACAGAACAGGGTCTCTGGGTTGGGGGGTGGGTAAATACGGATATTAGTGTAACCACTTGAAGAGTTCCTTCAGTCCACTGCACAAAGAAGATCAATTCACAGAGACCATGGCATTGCAATAAAGAGAATGTAATTGACATAAGGGTGGCCATGCTGAGCAAAAGACAAGGGTTATTACTCAAATTAATCTCCCCAAAGGCCCAGAAGTTAGGAATTTTTCAGATAGTTTGGTGGGTAGGAGTCCAGAGACTGGGGAGTGCTGATTGGTTGGGTTGGAGATGAAATCATAGGGAGTCAAAGCTGTCTTCTTGCACTGAGTTGGTTCCTGGGTGGGGGCCATAGGACCGGTCAGCGAGCCCAAGTAGGGCCATCTGGTTTTCATAAATGCAAAAATCTAAAAAGACATCTCATAAGGCTAATATTAGGAATAGTGATGCTATCTGCAGGAGTAATTGAGGAAGTTGTAAATGTTGTAACCTCTAGAATAAATTATTTGTATTGTTAGTAATCATTTGACTATACCTACATCTTAGTAAAATTCAGGCCCCTCTCATCTTCTTAACTTGGTGGCCTTTCTTAGTTTTACAAGGGCAGTTTAGTTTTTGGAAAGTGCTATTATCATTTAAACTATATACTAAATTTTCTCCCAAATTAGCTTGCCCCATGCCCATGCATGAGGAAAGACAGCCAGCCTGTGAGGCTAGAAGCAAGATGGAGTCAGTCATATCGGATTTCCCTTATTATCATAATTTTGCAAAGACAGTTTCATTAGTGGATTCCTTGGTCATTGTATCAGGTAAAGTAACCTAGTTTGAATCTCAGGAGAACTTTGCAGGACTATGTGACTTTAGACAAGCCTCATAACCTCTCTCAATCTCATTTCCATTATTTGTAAAAGTTAAAACTGCAAACATTACCCAAATCTGTTCTTCCGTTTAACACTGTAAGAGACATATGCAATGTTTGAATGTATAAGACAGAGACTGAGCTCTCAACCAGGTGACAGTCTAGACTTGGAGCTCATCAAATTCAAATGTGCATACATATCCCTGGGGAACTTGCAATACATGAATATTCCTGCAGAACACAGAGAAACCCTGATTAGGAATTGTTGAAATAGCTGATTTTTCTCCTTCTAAATAAAAATTTGCAGTGTATTATTCATTAAACAATTTGTTATGATCAATGTGTTCTGATAAAGAATGTGTGTATGTAATATTGTGAATGATATATTTGGTCTTCTTCCCAGTTTTCTAACATACAGATCCTAAAATCCTTGGACTTTCAAGGGTGATGAGTGTTTTTTGCATGCTAATGAGATGATTGGTGGCTGGGGATTCCTAGATAGCTTCAAGATGAGGCTTGGTTACCAGAAAAAACAAGGCATGATTGGAGAGTTGGGACTTTCAGCCCCACACCTGAACCTCTGCAGAGAGGAATGGGGCTGAAGGTTGAACTGATCACCAATGGCCAATGATGTTATCATTCATGCCTAGGAAATATCACCCAAAGGACTGAGTTTGGATGGGCGTCTGGATAGTTGAACACATGGATGTTTCTGGTGGGTGGTAGGACGGGGAAGTTCTGTGCCCCTTCCCACATACCTAGCTCTGTGCAATGATTGTTCATCTGTATTCTTTGTAATATTCTTTATAATAGACCAGTAAACAGAAGTAAGTACTTGTTTTCCTGAGTTCTGTGAGGCTTACTAGCAAATTAGTTGAACACAAGGAGGCGGTGGTGGGAGCCTCAATTTATAGCCAGTCAGTCAGAAGCATAGACAAAATCTGTGGTTGTGACTGGCATCTGAATTGAAGGGCAATCTTGTGGGCCTGAGCCCTCAACTTATTGGATCTGATGCTATCTCTCGACAGGTAGTGTGAGAATTGAATTAGAGGACACCCAACTTATGTCCTCTGGAGAATCTGCTGCAGAATTGATTATTGGTGGTGGGGATGAATCTCCACACATTTTGGTGACCAGGAGTCACAGAAGTGTGCTGTAGTAAAAAAATGGTATGTTATTCTCTGAGTGTGATGTTAACTCAGAGTGTAATTGTTAACATTTTAGGTCAGCTCTCTTCTGCATTGCCATGAAGTTGGAAAACTTCCTTTAGACACTCCATACTTTACCTGAAAATGTAAAATGTCTCATATTGTGGCACCCATATGCCCACTACATGTTACAATGGCATATATTGGTGATCACTTAAATCCAAAGGGTGTTTTTAATTTTGTCTTTTTCAGAGATTTCCCTCTCTGTGAATACTGCCCTTGTTTATGTATACTATTCTCTCCAAATTGTAAATCTGATATTACCATTTCTCTTCTGGAAGTCACATAGTTACTACCCAATTTTTCCTGCAATATTTTCCAAACTTTGGCTAGGAAGGATACTCAGGGAATACCAGCTAGAAATGTTGTTGGTTTTACTGTTTTGCCAATTCTTCCCACACCCGTAACTAGAAAGCTATCGTTTTAATCTAGTTTTGCACACTGAATTTCCAAAGATGTTGATTAGATTTTAGAGCTAATAAAAGGCAGAACCAAAGCATTAGATTTACTCTCCCTGACATGAAGCGCAAGTTCCATTACCTACTGGCTCCAGCTGTCTTGTTCAGGTTCCTCTCTCTTCCCACTTCTCCATGCATTTACCATAAGAAATTAATTGCACTTTCTTGAATGTGCCGCACTTACAAAAATCTGAGCACGTTTCCTGGGCTTGGCATATATAGCCTTTCTGTGGTGCTCTGTTAGCTCACTCCTACTTATCTTCCAAGTCTCAAAAATACCTTGAGGCTATATTTTGAGTCCCTTTTCTGTGTATCTACCAAATTTTGTGGATAATTCTACTGTAACCCAAACCACAGTATACTTTAATCATAGGCTTACCTTTTGGTGTCTTTTATGAGACAAAGAGCCCTTTGAAGGCAGGCATTCTGACTGGTTTTTATTTGTTTGTTGTCTTAATTCCTAGTGATTGACATCTAGCTGGGGATAGGGTATGTGCTACTAAGTGTTTATGGAATAAATAAATAGAAATATAAAATAATTTATTTTTCTTTACTCTCTTTTAATGTATTATTGATGTTTCTATATTTCCATTTCTCAAAGACAAGATAACAAGCAAAACAAACACATACAGGCAAACAAATTCAGAAGACCACATCAATTTTGTTAGAGATAACATGGAGAAATTAAGAGAAATGACATGTAAATATTTGAAAGGATCTGGTAATATTTTAAGATTCTCTACGTTAACAATGTTTTTAAATTTTGTTTTGTTTTAAAGCTATTTAGACAATAGATGGGGAATCTGCTATCGCTTAAGAATGTTCAGCAGTTCTCTACATATATAACATACAAGAGTTCGACTTACTCCCCATCCTTGTGTGCAATTGATACTCACAGTATTTTACGTGGCTTTTCTAATAGATGTGCAGTGGTATGACATGTTTTTAATTTGCATGTTTCTAACAACTAACAAATTGAACATCTTTTAAATATGCTTTTTTGACAACCATAACCCTTTTTGGTGAATTATCTATTCAAGTTTTTTGGCCATTTACTAATGAGCCATTTGTTTTCTTCCTATTTAGTTATTTAGTTTTGAGACTTTGTTATATATTCTGGATACAAGTCTTTAAGTCAGACATGTGATTTGAACATATATTTTCTCATTCCATAGCTTATCATTTAATTTTTTAACAGTACCTTTTAAAACATGTTAAATTTGAAAAAAAATTTTTTTTTAAGTTGGGTAAGATGATTCCTTTAACTTTATTATTTTTCCTTTCAGAGTTGTTTTGCTTCCTCTAGTTCCATTGCTTTCTGAAATAAATTTTAGAAATGAGCTTCTCTAAATCAATAAAAATATCTTGCTGGGGTTCTATTGAAATTAAATTAAATTTGCAAAAAAAAAATGGGAGGGATGACATTTTTACCAATTTGAGCCTTCCAATCCATGAAAATGGTATGCATCTTTATTTATTAAGGTCTTCTTTGATTTGTTTCATATGTCTTGAACTTTTCAGAATATAGTTTCTAAATATGTTTTATAAATTTATTAATGAGTATTTTATTTTAGAGCTAATTTAAATCTTTTTTAGAAGTATTTTAAATATTTACATTTTTAAACTTGCATCTATATTGATAAATTGCATTGGTAGTATATTGAAATGTAGATTTTTGTGTTTTAGTCATGCATCTTCCACTTTGCTAAAATCACTTAATAATCCTGAAAGATTTTATTATTTTATTGTTTTATTTTGTTTTTATGTTCCTTAGGATTTTCTACTTAGGCAATCATGTCACCTGCAAACAGTGGCAGTTTTAGTTCTTCCTTACAAATCTGTATGCTTTTTAAAAAGTGTATTTCGTCTTTTTTTTTTTTTTTTTTGAGACGGAGTCTCGCTCTGCTGTCCAGCCTGGAGGGCAGTGGTACAATCTCGGCTTACTGCAATCTACACCTCCAGGGTTCACGCCATTCTCCTGCCTCAGCCTCCAGTGTAGCTGGGACTACAGCTGCCTGCCATCACGCCTGGCTATTGTTTTGTATTTTTAGTAGAGACGGGGTTTCACCATGTTAGCCAGGATGGTCTCAATTTCCTGACCTCATGATCTGCCCGCCTCAGCCTCCCAAAGTGCTGGGATTACAGGCGTGAGCCAATGCACTTGGCCTAAAAGTATATCTTGTCTTATTGCACTACCTAGAGCTTCCTGTTTAATAAGAATGACATATTTAATGGGACTAGACATCCTTACCTTGTTCTTGAACTTAGGAGGAAATAATTTTGTCTTTCATAATTAAGTATAAGGTTAGCTGTAGTTTTTCTTGTAGGTGCCCTTGTAATAAGAATGCCACAGCAAAGCCTACTGCCTAGATATTAGAAATAGAACACCAAATCTATGGCCAGAGATAAGAACTTAGAGACATCTTTCCCACCTAGCAGACTGGGCTCCTCACTTTTCTGCTGCTTCCTCCAAAGGGGCCATTTAAGCATCTGCCTTCAAATTTAAAGTGACCCACATCCTATTCCCTATGTATGTATTTTGCTAGTTGCAATGCTCTGTCTCTCACTCTCTCTCCCTCTGCCTGACACTTCATTCCTGCCTCATGTAACCTGTTAACCCTGAGGTTTGCCCTCCCAACACATTGTGCCCTGCCTGCTCAGAATCTGTAGGTAAAAATATTTGAATGTTTTTTCTATTGTGGTAGTGTATTGAATTTTCACTTTCCATCTGAAGAATTAGGGGCTATCCCCAAGCTAGGTTTACCCTGGCATGTCAGGGAGAACACAAGGCGGGGCCCTAACACTAAAGCAACAGTTAGGCAGGCATAACTGGAGACATATCAGACAAGAACCTCAAGGGCATCTGCCAGCATAATCAAGTTTTCTAGGTGAGGGACCCCTGGTCATTAGCAGGACAACTAGGCATTAGGCCATCAGTCAGGTAAAAGAATTATTTCATGAAAGACACAGTAAACACACATGCTCAGCTTCTATTCATTTTTCGTTAAGACAGGGTTGCTAATCTCTCTGGCACTAGAATCTCATTTTAGCTTGTAGCTCTCAAAATAGGCTTTTATCAAGTTGAGGAAGTTCTATTTATAGTTTTGTGTGAATTTTCATTAGGATAGATGTTGAATTTTGTCAATTACTTTTTCTGCATGAATTTGTATGATCATGTGGATTTTCTTCATTAGACTGTTTAGATAGTGAGATAAGTTTTTTTTTCACATATTAAACAAGACTTTCATTCTTGTGAAAAACCACAGTTGGTTATAGGTTTATTTAAATATATATATTTAATCCTATATATATAATTATATATATATAGAATTCTGTTTTATCTATATTATTTATGTTATCAAATATTACTTATTCAGTAATATTTTGTAGGAGATTTTTGAGATTTTATGTACTGCATGGAAACCTGCTTTACATGAATAGGATTTTGAAAGCAACTGTCGGCCAGGCACAGTGGCTCACACCTATAATCCCAGAACTCTGGGAGGCTAAAGTGGGTGGATTACCTGAGGTCAGGAGTTCAAGACCAGCCTGGCCAACATGGTGAAACCCCATCTCTACTAAAAATACAAAAAAATGCCAGGCATGGTGGCAGACGCCTGTAATCCCAGCTACTCGGGAGGCTGAGGCAGGAGAAACACTTGAACGCAGGAGGTGGAGGTTGCAGTGAGCTGAGATTGCACCACTGCCTGGGTGACAGAGCAAGACTCTGTTAAAAAAAAGAAAAGTGTCAATATAAGGCTTTAATAAGGCAAATGATTGTTACTGCTTTCTTATTAAATTTTATTGTAATCCAATAACATAACATATGATTTCTATTATTTAAAAAATATTAAGGTTAGTTTTATTACCCAAGATATTATCTTTCTTGGTGCATGTTCCATGTATACTTGTATGCATATTGTTTTGTTGTTCAGTCAAATGCTGTATAAATATCAATTAGAGCCAGTTAATCAATGGTATTGCTCAGTTTTCTTATGCTAGTGTTGATTTTGTTCATATTAATTTTTCTTTTTACCAAGTGAAAGCATTTAAATCTCTAATTATTGTGGATTAATCTATTTCTTTTTTCATTTCAGTCAGATTATGTTTGTATATTCTAAAGCTCTGTAGAGAGGTATAATAATTTTTTATTCTTTTTTTTTTTTTTTTGAGACGGAGTCTCACTCTGTCGCCCAGACTGGAGTGCAGTGGCGCAATCTCAGCTCACTGCAAGCTCCGCCTCCCGGGTTCACACCATTCTCCTGCCTCAGCCTCCTGAGTAACTGGGACTGCAGGCGCCCGCCAACACGCCCGGCTAATTTTTTGTATTTTGTAGTAGAGACGGGGTTTCACCATGTTAGCCAGGATGGTCTTGATCTCCTGACCTTGTGATCCGCCCTCCTCGGCCTCCCAAAGTGTTGGGATTACAGGCGTGAGCTACTGCACAGGGCAATAATTTTTTATTCTTAGGGAATCGATTCTTTTATTATTTGCCATGCCTCTTTTTATTTCTAGTAATTTTCTTTGACTAGAAGTCTTCTTTTCTGATATTAAGGTAACTACTACATCTTTCTCGGGATTAGCATTGCATAGTATGTCTTTATTATTTTTTTGTTAGTCTTTTACTTTTATTTGACCTATAGCATTATATTTGAAGTGAATGTATTTTTTCTTTTCTTTTTTTTTTTCTTTTGAGACAGAGTCTTGTTCTGTCACCCAGGCTAGACTGCAGGGGTGCAACCTCAAACTCCTTGGCTCAGGTGATCCTCCCACCTTAGCTTCCTGAGTAGCTGAGATTACAGGCACATGCTACCATGCCACCATGCTTGGTTAATTTTTTTGTAGAGATGGGATTTCACCATGTTGCTCAGGCTGGTCTTGAACTCCTGGACTCAAGTGATCCCTTGCCTCGGCCTCCCAGAGTGCCAGGATTACAGACATGAGCCACTGTTTCTGACCTGAAGTGAATTTCTTATACATAGCACATGGTTGGATCATATCTTTATTTTAGCATCCATTCTGGGACTGGGCACAGTGACTTACTATGACTGTGATCCTAACACTTTGGGATGACAAGGTGGGAGGATTGCTTGAAGCCAGGAGTTTGCGAACAACCTGGGAAAGACAGGAAGATTGCATCTCTACGAAAAATTTTTTTTCTTTAAAGATTAGCCAGGTGTGGTGGTACATGCCTGTAGTCCCACTTACTTGCGAGGCTGAGGTGGGAGGGTCACTTGAGCCCAGGAGTTCAAGGATGCAATAGGCAATGATTGTATTACCGCACTCCATCCTGAGTGACAGAGTGAGACTATGTTTCAAAACAATACAAAAATTAAAAATTTAAAATAAAAATAAAATAAAATAAAATTGATCCTCACAATCTCTTTCTTTTGTTATATTTAGATACTTTACATTTTTGATATGTTTGGATCAAATCTATAATTTTATTACTGGTTTTCTGTGTTATCTCTTTTTTTTTCTACTTTCCTATATTTTTGGAAGATTTTAATATTGCCAATAATTAATTGCCAATTAATTTTTCTATTGATTATAACTTTTTAATGTTTTTTAAAATTATTCTAATGATTACAATATAGATTCTTAATATTTTTACAATATAGTTAGTATCAACATGTTATAACTTCAACTGAGATAACAAAACCTCACCACCATGCAGATGACTTTACTTTCCTCTTTAATTTTTATATATCATAGCTATATATATATATATATAGAGAGAGAGAGAGAGAGAGGACCTTATCAAATAATATTGTCATTTTTGCTTTCTTTTTTTAAATTTTTATTTTTAAAAGATAAAGATGAGATCTCACTATGATGCCCAGGCTATTCTCAAACTTTTAGGCTCAAGTCATCCATCCACCTCAGCCTCCCAAAGTTCTGGGATTACAGACATGAGGCACTGGGCCTGGCTCATTTTTGGTTTCAACTATCAAACATTTTAAATAACTCAAAGGAGAAGAATGGTTTATTATATTTACCCAAGATATTTATCATTTTGTTGCTCTTTCTTTATTCCAAACATTCTAAGTTTCCTTCTTTCTACAGAGAGTACATCCATTGCTGATAATTTGAGAGCAAGACTGATGGTAACAGATTCTGTCAGTTTTTCTTAAACTGAAAATGCCTTTATTCAGCTTCACTTCTGAAATATAATTTTACTGGACATAGCATTCTGGGTTGACATGTTTTTTCTGTTTTTTTTTTTTGTTTGTTTCTTGTTTTTCTTTAACCACTATAAAAGAGTCGTCACTTTTTTAAGCCTCCTAGGTTTGCGATAAGAAATCTTTATTCATTGGGACTGTTCTTCCTTATAGTTTATTTTCCTGGGGCTATATAAAAAGTTTATTTCATTGTCTTCAGTTTTCAGCAGTTTGAATATATTTCAAGGCATGTATTTTTGGAGGACTTACTTAGATTTCACTGAGCTCCTTGAATCTGTGTGTTTATTTCTTTTCATTGTTTTTTAAACATCAAACTCTTTCCTCTCTTTTTCTGAGGCTCTGATGGCATGAATAGTGTATTTTGTATTTTTGTGCCACTGATTTCTGAGGAAAAGTTTATTTAGGAAAATTAAAAATATATATATTATAATTACACTTTGAAAATAATAGCTTCACAGTCAATATGGAAAATTCACTGGATTAAATGATTCAGTTGGTAACAAGTAGAAAGCAAGAGCTGAAACATCAATATGTGGAATTAAGGAATGAAGTGGACATTTCTGGGAACCAGGATAGGAGTACATAGGAAATAAGCAATAACAATCTGGTAATTTAATCTTCCTCATAGCTGTTACCATGTTATAAGTGAATGTTTATGGCACATGTATGGCTGCCAAAGATGAGTTATGCATGTAAATCAGTTAAATATTAATTACTTTAGACTCATACATGCTTTGAACAAATCTTTGAGTGGTGTTCCAAAAAGTAACAACTTTTAGAGGCAAAATAAATTTTTAAAGTGATAATGTAAACACAAATTTATGGATAGTACTGTTATCCTTTCTAGGAGTCCTGCATGTTATCTTATTCAAATACAACTCAATAATGTTCACTGGGATTTCTCTGTGTTTGAATACTCACTATGTAATGTTAATCTTTTAGAGAATAAATGCAAAAAGAATATATGAATGTGCTGTGAAATACTCTAACATAAAATTAGAAACTGATCTAAAATCTGAAGTAGAAAAAGCAGTCCATATTTTTATGGAAAAATTAAAATTAAGACAAGTAGACAAAAATATTTTTCATTAAAAAATAAATGTTTATTGAAACAACATATATCCTCAAACATGAACATGATTTTGGGTGAATTTATACTAATTCAACCAGCATTGATGCAAAATGAAAGGAATTTTTCTGTCTGGAAATTTTGTTGTAGAAAATAAATTAAGGCTATGAGATGGTCTTTGTGCATTTTGAACTTTCAGTTTTAAAGATAATAACTTTTAAATATTAATTATCTCTGCTATTATATTTTAAGTTTAATTTACTTTATTTTGCATTCATCGAGTGATAAGTTTCCCTTCTTTCATGTTTTTTATTATTAAATATTTATATTAGGCAGCATTCATTTTACATACTATTTAAATAATCTTATCATATTTGTTTATAATAAAAACCATGTATATATTCTATATATTTTTTGACAAAATCTCCCCTGAGATATTTAATACAATCCTGTCACAAGAAGATTCACTTTTTTTTAACTGCTCATTATATTATTTTAAGACATATTTTTAAATGCTATGACAATACAGAATGTACGATTTCAGAAATTCATGAATATTCCTGGGAATTCTGATCTCTCATTATCAAATTCCAAAGATTAATATCTTTTAGGAATTTGGAATCACTAAGCGAATTCTAGAGCTTTGTTATAGAATCCCAAGGAATCTAAGAAGCAGAGAGTGAAAACATGTAAACCTGGTGCTCCTAAGGACTTTGTATATTCAGGGTTTTCAATCTTAATTCTAACTTCATCTACATGCGGAGTGAGGAAGTACTCCACATCTAATCATGATTTTATGTTTATGTTGGGAAACAATTGTCCTTAACTTAGGACAACATTTCTTTTTGTAGCTTTTGAGGTTTATATTTCTGTTGAGTGTTAAAATTTCAAAGGTAAGTAAGCGAGACTCCGTCTCAAAAAAAACCAAAAAAACAAAAAACTATTTACATGAGGGCCAATTGGTTTAAAGAAAGCCTGACAGTTGCAATAAGTCTGTTGAGACCTCAGATATTTTAAAAAGGAACAAAACAAAGCAAAAAACAAAAAAAAACAACAAACAAACAAACAGAAAACCCCTCTCCTTCTGCCAGTTTTAACAGTGGCAAATCCTGCATTGATTTCTGAATTAATTTACTTTTTGAGTTTACAGGTGTCATACAGAAAACCTACTTTACATGAAAAAAGATTTAAGAGCAAAAGTTGATATAAAAGTTTCAAAGTAAGGCACATGGAACCAGAAAACATAAGTAAACTGAAGTGCACCTAAGTTGTTGGTAAAATATTTGCTCTTGTTTAATAGCCGGTGAATGGATCCTCTCACCTAAGTCATCTGACTTGTATAGGTTCCAGCTGACTAATTTCTCTTCTGGGAAAGAGAATGTATACTATGTGAAATAAATTTTGAGAAAAGTGAAACCTGATGTTTACCTTTTTTTATTTTTATTAAAATAAAATTTTAATTTTATTTCTTTATTTTTCTGCACACCAAATTTCCTGCTTTTTATCCTTTCCAGAACAGAAAATTTTATGAAGAGGGGAAATTAGAAAGAGAGAACTAGAAAATACTAATTCTTTGTTCCTCGTGTCATTAAGAATCTCTAAAGAGAAAAGATACAAATCCAACGAAAAGCTGCTCAGAAAAAGGAGACTTATCTCTTTGAAATCCTGATTTCAATCCTTTTGGGCATATACCAGAATTGGGATTGCTGGATCATATGGCAATTATATTTTTAACTTTTAAAGAATTTCCATCCTGTTTTCCATAGTGGCGGCACCATTTTACATTCCCACTAACAGTGCACAAAGCTTCCTAATTTCTCCACACCCTCACCAACACTTGCTCTCTCTTATCCTTTTAATCACAGTTGTTCTACATTTTAGGTGATATCTCATTGTGTTTTAATTTTCATTTCCTTGATGACTATAATGTTGAGCACCTTTCCATGTACCTATTGGCCATGATTATGTCTCCTTTACACTCCTGCGTTCAATGAAGCTTTATACACAATAGTCAAAATGTGGAAATAGACTAAATGTTCAGTGACCGGTGAATGGATAAATAGATGTGTTATAAACATACAATGTAATATTATTCAGCCTTTAGAAAGAAAAAAATTCTGCCACATGTGACAATATGGACGAATCTTAAAGATGTTATTCTCAATGAAATAAGATAGATGCAGTAACACAAATATTATTATTCCACTTATATAGGATACCTAGAGTAGTCAAATTCAAAGAAGCAGAGAATAGAATAAAGGTTGCTAGAGTCTGTTTGGAAAGTGGTAGGGGTAGTTGCTATTCACTGGATATAAAGTTTTAGTTATGAAAGATGAATAAGTTCTAGTGATGTGCTGTACAATACTGAGGCTACAATTAACAATACAGTATCGTACACCTAAAAATTCTTTTAGAGGGTACATCTCATGTTAAAGGTCCTAACTACAATTAAAAAAAAAGAAAGAAAGTAAAAGAAATGGTATATAACCAATAGAAAAGAGAGTCCCATGCAAGTCAGGGCACACTGTTTGTACGTCTTGCAAATAGAGTACTTGGAGTTGTTTGTGGTTGTAATAGAATAGGAGAGATGGGGAAATACAGTTTTCATAAACATTGTGATATGTAAAACAAACACACTTTGATGCACTTTGATATAATAATGTCAATTTAAAAACTTTCTATTACTGTTTTATGTTAATGTAATTTCATTAGACAGGGCTAGAATTGGGCCACATAAATTTTCTCTGCTTTTATAAAGGTTATGTCAATTTGATGAATATATATAAACATCTGCCCACTCCCCCAGTAAAACAAACCTATAGGATAGACCCCAGCCTCTTTCTTGAAAATTCTGCCAATGTAGTTCCTACGAATGCTGTATGACTTACATTATTATCATTTCCAGGAAGAAATTTTTCTGTCATCATTTTGAGAGGTGAAGCTGGCTAGGATTCTGGGTCAGGTGGGGACTTGGAGAACTTTTTTGTCTAGATAAAGGATTGTAAACGCGCCAATCAGTGCTCTGTGTCTAGCTAAAGGTTTGTAAACGCACCAATCAGCACTCTGTAAAAACGCACCAATCAGTGCTCTGTGTCTAGCTAAAGGTTTGTAAACTCACCAATCAGCACTCTGTAAAAATGCACCAATCAGCCCTCTGCAAAATGGACCAATCAGCATTCCATAAAATGGACCAATCAGCAGGACATGGATGGGGCCAAATAAGGGAATAAAATGTGGCCACCCTAGCCAGCAGCTGCAAGCAGCTCCTTCCCTTTCATGCTGTGGGAGGGTTGTTCTTTTGCTCTTAACAATAAGTTTTGCTGCTGCTCACTCTTTGGGTCTGCACTGCCGTTATGAGCTGTAACACTCACTCCAAAGGTGTGCGGCTTCATTCCTGAAGTGAGCGAGACCATGAACCCACTGGAAGGAAGAAACAACATGAGATGCACCACCTTTAAGAGCTGTAACACTGACTGTGAAGATCTGCAGCTTCACTCCTGAAGTCAGTGAGACCACAAACCCACCAGAAGGAAGAAACTCTGGACACATCTGAACATCTGAAGGAACAAACTCCAGACACACCATCTTTAAGAGCTGTAACACTCACCGCAAAGGTCCATGGCTTCATTCTTGAAGTCAGCGAGACCAAGAACCCACCAGAAGGAATAAATTCCGGACACAATTTCACCTACACTCTTGTTTATTCTATGTACATCCATTATTTCAGTCTTTGATCATGTTAGATGCACAATTTCATGATCAGTGATTTCTGCTGTTTTGCACTCTTTTCAACCTCTGAGGTAGCAGTGGGCCTGCGGTGGAGAAAAGTACCCATAAATATATTTTAAATACATACATAAATATATTAACAGGCTAAGGTAGTGAAAACGAGTGACATGGAAGACTATTTGTAGTCAAGTATCAATTTTTAGGGATTAGACTCTAATGTAAAAGAAATTATGTCACTTTGAAAATAAAAGCGGAAATGAGAGTGGTACAATTGACAGCATTTTCTCTTCCAGTTCCCCACTTAATAATGCACCCAGATTGTAAAGGGTCTCAAGAAATATTTGAAACTGACACAGTGTAAGAGAAGTTAGAAAAAAGTTCTGTATGCAAGTGAAGTCCTTGGTATCTGAGGGACATAAGCAGAAAAAGATCTAGAGAGGTCTAATAACTTGGTATGATATTCGAAGCAGACATGGGCATATAGTCATATAGTTTGGACTTTTCACCGGACTTTTTCTTACTTTCTTGAGCATCTGATTTATTTCTTGTAATATGAATATGTATGTCATACTTTGCATAATAATTTCCAATCACTTGTCACAGATATCTTCTCTTCTTTGTGGTATATCTGTTGTTAAATGACATACTCCACCATATATACATTGTATTTTTTATTTTTCCCTCATGTGTTGTCTTATTTTTCATCAATAGCACTAAAGTAACATTTATTAAAATAGAACTTTATTGTTGGATATATAATTCCCTGCCCCCATCACAACTGCCAATACACTTAAATTCTTCAAAGCTTCCTTATTTAGACTATCAAATTTGACCAAAAAAAACACTTTTAAATATTTTAGGTTCAGGCAAAATGAATGTTTTACAATGATAAAGTATGAATATAAAAATACTCTGTTTACTCACTAATTTAAATTCAGCAGGCTATTTTTTTCATAAAAAGAAGAAGAAAAAGAGAAAAATATAAGTTCTCATTGCTTCCCACTGGCTGTATTTACTTAATTTCATGCACTTAATATTTTTTTCATCCTTGGTATTCACTATAATTAGCTGAACAAGATGCTTTAAATAATACATTTTTAATAAAAACAATTATATAAAAGTGCTTTTTAAAATTAATTGAAAGCCTAATATAGCAATTGTCGGCTGTGTTGCTAGATATGTTACTGAGGACACTCTGTGGTTTAAAAACAAGTTTGGAAAATGCTAAATTACGTAACGTTAAATGGTTATTCAATGGTGAGATTTTCAAGAAATTATTGGCATACAGGAATCCTTAAAGGATCTATTAAGCAGAATTTATGAAAAATGTGTTACTATGTATGTTTTATTTTGTTATTAATTTGTAATGCTATATCTGTATGGGTACCAGATAGTAATTATTTGTTATTTATTTACTTTTTTCAAGTTAATTGGAAAATGAAACCTAAGTTTTGCATTTGCATTCAGTGAAGGCAAACTGAGATCTCTGTATTTTGTAATAAGGAAGATTTCACTGCAATTTAAACATAGAAAAGTGGCATACAACCTGAGTCATCACAAGGTTCACATAGCATAGTCATACAGAATTCAAAGAAAAATGCCTCTATCATGCACTCAGTCGAAAACAGGAGTTCAACTACTATACATAATCTCATCTTTCACATGAAATTAATGATCTGTTAGATAAATACTTAATTTGTAGAAATTTGTTGGGTTTTATGTTTAAATTTGTATAAATTTATGGGGTACAAGTATAATTTTTTTAAATGCATCGATTATGTAGTGGCTGAAGTCAGGGCTTTTAGGGTATCCATCACCCAGATAATATAAATTGTACACCTTAAGTGATCTTTCATCATCCACTCCCCTCCAACCCTCTCACCATTCCACTCTATCATGTCTATCCATTTGTATCATTTCTATCCATTTCTATCATTCCACTCTCTACATCCATGTGTATACATTATTTACCTCCCACTTGTAAGTGAGAACATGCAGTATGTGTCATTCTGTGTCTGACTTGTTTCACTTAAAATAATGGCCTCCAGTTCTATCTGTGTTGCTACAAACAACATAATTTCATTATTCATTATAGCTAAATAGTATTCCATTGTGTATATATGCCACATTTTTTAGTCTAATCATTCATTTATGAACTCTTTTGTTGATTCCATATCTTTAGTATTGCAAATAGTGTTGTAATAAACATACAGGTGCAGGTATTTTTTAGATATAATGATTTCTTTTCCTGGATAGATACCCAGCAGTGGGATTTCTGGATCAAATGGTAGGTCTATGTTTAGTTCATTAAGAAATGTCCATACTCTTTTCACAGAGGTTGTACTAATTTACATTTCCATCAACAGTGTATAAGAGTTCCCTTTTCTAACATGATAGGTGATATCTCATTGTGTTTTAATTTGTATATTTCCTTAATGATTATAATGTTGAGCACCTTTCCATATACCTATTGGCCATTATTATGTCTTCTTTAAACTACTGTGTTCATTGAAGCTTTAAACGCAATAGTCAAAATGTGGAAATAGACTAAATGTTTAGTGACAGATGAATAGATAAACAAGATGTGATATAGACATACAATGGAATATTATTCAGCCTTTAAAAAGAAGAAAATTCTGCTGCGTGTGACAATATGGATGAACCTTAAGGATGTTATTCTCAGTGAAGTAAGACAGATGCAGAAACAATTACCATAATTCCACTTATATAGGACACCTAGAGTAGTCAAATTCATAGAAGCAGAGAATAGAATAAAGGTTGCTAGAGTCTGTTTGGAAAGTGGTATTGGTAGTTGCTATTCACTGGATATAAAGTTTTAGTTATGCAAGATGAATAAGTTCTAGTGATGTGCTGAACAATACTGAGGCTACAATTAACAATACTGTATAGTACATTTAAAAATTCATTAAGAAGGTACATCTCATGTTAAAGGCTCTTACTATAATTTTTAAAAAAGAAAGAAAGAAAAAAGGAAGGATGCATAACTGATAGAAAAGACAGTCCCATGCAAGTCAGGGCACGCTATTTGAACATCTTGCAAATAGAGTACTTGGAGTGGTTTGTGGTTGTAATAGAATAGGAGAGATGGGGAAATACACTTTGGTTGATTCCATATCTTTAGTATTGCAAATAGTGTCGTAATAAACATACAAATGTAGGCATCTTTTAGATACAATGAGTTTTCTTTTAGATAGATAACCAGCAGTGGGATTGCTGGAACAAATGATAGTTCTATGTTAGTTCATTAAGAATGTCCATACTGTTTCACAGAGGTTGTACTAATTTACATTTCCATCAACAGTGTATAAGAGTTCCCTTTTCTTTCTATCCCCACAAACATCTGTTATTTTTGTCTTTTTAATTATAACCATTCTGACTGGTGTAAGATCATACTTACTGTGGTTTTGATTTTAATTTTTCTGATGATTAGTGATGTTGAACATTTTTATATTCTTATTGGTCATTTTATGTCTTATTTTGTGAAATGTCTATTCATGTCATTTTGTCCACTTTTTAATGGGATTTTTTTTTGTTGTCGAGTTGTTTGAGTTCCTTGTAAATTCTGGATATTAATCCTCTATCAGATGCATAGTTGTAAATATATTCTCTTCTGCAGGTTGTCTGTTCAATCTGTTGATTATTTTTTTGATGTGCAAGAAAGCTTTTTAGTTTAATTGAGTCTCATGTGTCTATTTTTGTTTATCTTGCCCATATTTTTGATGTCCTTGTCATGCATTCTTTGCACAAACCTGTGTCCAGAAGAGTTGTTCCCAGGTTTTATTCTAGGATTTTTATAGTTTCAGGTCTTATATTTAAGTTTTTAATCCATCTTGCATTGATTTTTGTTTATGGTGAGAGATAGGGGTCCAAATTAATTTTTCTGCATCTGGTGGCCCAATTTTCCTGGCATCATTTATTGAAAGGTTGTCCTTTCCCCAGTGTATGCTCTTGTTTATTTCATCAAAGATCAGTTGGCTATAGATATGTGGGATTTTTTTCTGTGTTATCTATTGTGGTCCATTAATGTATGTGCCTATTTTTATACCAGTACCAATATATTTTGATTACAACAGCCTTTTAGTAGAATGTGTCAGAAAATGTGATATCTTCAGCTTTTTTTCTTTTTGCTAAGGACTGTTTTTGCTATTTGGGCTGTTTTGTGGTTCTATATGAATTTTAGGATTTTTTTTTCTAATTCTCTAAAAAATGACATTAGTATTTTGAAAGATTTATTTGCACTGAATCTGTAGATTGCTTTGGGCAATATGGTCACTTTAACGATATTAATTCTTCTATTCCATGAGCATGGGATGTCTTTTCATTTGTTTGTATCACCTATAATTTTTTTCATTCAGGTTTTGTAGCTATTCTTGCAGGGATTGTTAACCTTCTTGATTAAATATATTCCTAGATTTTTTTGTTGTTATTGTAAATGGGATTGCCTTCTTGAGTTGGTTCTCAGCTGGATCATTATTGATGTATAAAAACACTAGTGATTCTGGTACTTTGATTTTGTATTCTAAAACCTTACTAAATTCCTTGATTGAATCTAAAATATTTTGGTAGAATCTTTAGGTTCTCCTAGATATAAAATCATATTATTCACCAACAGAGATAATTTGACTTTCTCTTTTCCAATTTGGATGCCTTATATTTCTTTTTCTTACTTGATTACTCTGGCCAGGACTTCCAATAACATATAGAATAGAAATAGTAAAAGTGGGCATCCTTTTCTCCTTCATATTCTTAGGGGAAAAGCTTTCAACTATTGCCTATTCAGTATGACACATAATTTTGTTTTATCTATGATCCTGTTTCACTTTTAAAGTTTTATAATGGCTATTAAACTTTTATACCTGAAATTATGTTCACATATATTCAATAACTAAATTAACTTAATGGGCTTTAAGGTTTTTTTTTCTTCTTTCAGTGAGGAATAATTTTGTTATTCAAGTTTTAGAAGCTATGTCAGCTGACAGACGTAACATAAAGCTGCATTTGTTCAGTGTTGTTTTGGTTTCCTAACTATTCATTTAGAAATAAAAAAACATTTGTGTTATTTAAACTTATGTCAGGAATAAAAATAAGTGAAGAGTTATGATCCCAAACTATATTAGTCTCCAAAAATCTTACTCATTAAAAGAAAAAATTTCACTTTATTATTATACAAGTTTCTTAAGAACAAAACTATGATGTTATCACAGAACAAATATAGATTTTAGCAGTTTCTAGTGAATGTTACTGATACTTTAAACCATCCCTTTGTGAATTTCCAAAATTTTGTAATTGCATATATTTAATTTTATTTTAAAATATTTTATGGGATTATATATATTCAGAGACATAAAACCTGCTCAAGATTAGAAGTACATAAACATTGAAAATAGTGTAGAAATACCTGCTCTGATATTTATTAATTTTATGACACTAAGCAAATACTAAAAATATAAATAAAAAAAAACTTCTTAAAAGACTTCTCTGAAATTACATGAAACTATGCACTTATGTTAACTTTTTCCTCTCTTACTAAATATTCCCTATTCAAATTTAATGGTTACAAAAAATAACCTATTTTATATATATTCTTCTGTGGACTTTAATCTCAAATCTGTTTCCTTTCAAATCTGTTTCCTTTGAGAAGAGCACATAATAATATGCATCAAGGAAGAAATGTATAAGCTCTACGTCTTACCTAAGGATATATTATGGGGAAAATAGTTCTTTTATGAGACTGTATCCCCTCATGCTTTTATGGGATAAATATTGTTTTTCCATTCCAAATGTCTTTTGAATGGATTTGATATGCAAATAAATATTAAACATAATTCACATACAATGCACATTGTGAAGGTTATGAGTAAGAATTCAAGAGAAAACTTTTTTAGAATAATGCTCAAATGAGTTCATTGTCAGAATATATTTTTCTTCTCACTTAGATCATAGATTTCTAAAAGCTAAGAACAATAATCACTTATGTGTTCCAGTATTTTTTATTCTGTGGTATGTAATGTACGTCAAAGTTAAGAAATAGGGATTAAAACACTGAGTGTTACTGGCTATTTAACCTATTATGGATGTATTTATTTACAACCTCTTTATAATTTTGGTTGTAATTAATTCATGAATTAATTCACCATTCCACCCAATATTCTAGAGACAAAAGAATGGTCTCTATAGACCTCTGAATGTGTCACTTATTTGATGAGTTTGCATTGAAACAAATCAATATATCTTCAGTTATTTATGATATTATTATCATCCTCAACTTATTTAAGCGAAAGATAGCATCACCATGTGCTAGTCACTGTAATATCATTTCATGCACTGATATTATTTTACCCTCAGAAAAATTTCACTGAATATTACCATGCTCATTTTATACTCAAGGTAACTAAAGCTTAAAAGGTTAAGGGAAATCACTGTTTATGCAATAATTAAATTGTGAATCTGGATTTATTTGCCTTCCACAGTCTTGATTATTTTAAAAGCCAGACAGCTGTCCATTGTGACTATCACAGATGTCCTGAGCCTCTTAGTCTCTTCTGTTTTTTTCAAAGTTCAAATTTAAAGCCTCTTTGACTTGTTTTAGGGAGATTCATCTCTCTTTGTTAAAAAAACAAACAAACAAAATAGCCTCTTTTAACTGACACTTCTTATTACCCTCCCCCGCTCCTTTCTTTTATACTTAACATAAAGCCTTTCAGTTACAGGCAAACTTCAGAAATACATGCCCATGACCTTGCTGGTTGAATCCTGCCTGTGGAGGATATTCACAATCATTCAAAAGTTGTCCTAAAAAAACGTATCCTATTCAAACCTGCTCCCCTAAGGACACTGATTTCTTTCTGGAGCTTCTGCACTCCTGATAAGACACTGCCAGGAGCTGAGCTGCAGAGGAAGGTTTCCTGCAGTAGCACATCTAAAGGTAGAAAAATCAGGGACAAAAGCCAAGAGAATATAGGTGAAGGTCACTGCAAGAAAAATTTTCAAGCCCACATCTAAAAATTATGTTGCAATAGATAAAGCCTATCTAATCCTTACACACTATCTCTATCTATCTACCTATCTATCTATCTATCTATCTATCTATCTATCATCTATCTATCTATCTATCATCTATCTATCTATCCATCCATCCTTCCTTCCACAGTGCTGATTAATTTTATGGCTACATGGTGCCCAGATTTGATCAAATGTTATTCTGGGTGTGTCTGTGGAGGTGTTTCTGAATGAGATTTACATTTAAATTGGGCACCTTTGAGTAAAGCAGATTGTTCTCTCTGTTGTGAATGGGCTTCATCCAATAAGTTGATGGTCTAAACAGGACAAAATGGCTGACTTTCCCATTATTAAAAAGCCTGTCAGATGCCTTGGACATTGTTGTTTTTCTCTCTCTCTTTTTTCCCCCAATTTTAATTTATTGTGGTAAAATACACATAACAAAATGTACCATCTTAGCCATATTAAGCGTACAGTTCAATGGTACTAAATACAATCATAATATTGTGCCACCATCAGCACCATCCATCTCCATAACTTTTTTGTTCCTCTAAAACTAAAATTTATACTCATTAGACAAGAACTCCTCATTTTCTCTATCCCCTTCTAGCTCCCCTCTGGCACTTGCCATTCTACTGTCTGTCTCTATGTATGTGATTGACCTAAGTATCTTATGTAAGCGGAATCATAAACTATTTCTTTTTTTGTGACTAGTTCATTTCACTTAGCATAATGCCCTCAAGGTTCATTCAGGGTGTAGCATATGTCAACATTTCAATCTATTTGTGTTTTTAGATCTAAGATGAGTCTCTTGTAGAGAGAATATAGTTGGATCATTTTTTAAAAATCCATTCTGTCCATCTCTTTTGATAGGAGAGTTTAATTCATTTACATCAAAAGTAATTACTAATAAGGAGGGACTTATTTCTGTCATTGTGCTGTTTTCTTTATGCTCTATAGCTTTTTTGGTCCTGTATTTTCTGCATCACTCTTTGTTTTTCCTGTGTGTTTGCTATTTTGCAGCGCAACATTTAAATTCTTTTCTCTTTTTTTGTATATATTTTACAGATAGTTTCTTTGTGGTTACCATGGGGATTAAATTTCACATCCTAAAATTATAAAACTCAAATTTGAATTTATATCAGCTTAACTCAAATAAAAAACAAAACTCTTCTTTATAGCTCAATTACCACCACTTTCAGTTGTTGATGTCTCAAAATTATCTTTATACATTGTGCAAAAAAGCATAAACTAGCAATTATTTTGAATATATTTATTTCTTAAATTATATGGCAGACAAAATGTAAAGATTTAAACCAAAGTTACACTAATACTAGCTTTTAAGCTATTTTTTTAATATGTAAGTCTCTTAAATTGTATTAAAAATGCAGTTACAAACCATTTAAAAATAATGCTAGATTTTATAATTGCCCATACTACTGGATTTAATAATTGCCCATTTACTTTTATTGAGATATTTATTTTTTTATACAGCTTCAAATTAATTTCTAGTGTCCTTTCATTTTTCTCTGCAGGATATTTTTGAGTGTTTCTTACAGGTCATCTCTAGTGTTAATTAACTCTCTCAGCTTTTGTTTATCTGTGAATGTCTCAATTTTTCCCTCACTTTTGAAGGATGACTTTGCCACATTCTTGGTTGTTTTTTTTTTCTTTCAACACTTTGAAAATATGGGCTCACTACATTTTAGCCTCAAGAGTTTCTGTTAAGAAATATGCTGATAATCTTATTGAAAATTCCTTATACATGACAACTTGCTTCTTTCTTGTTGCTTTCAAGATTCTCTTTTTGAATTTTTCTTTCAAAGATTTGCTTATAATGTGTCTTGGTATGGGTCTCTGACTTCCTCTCACTTGGACTTTGTTCCACTTATTGGTTATTTATATTCATGTCTCTCATTAAGTTTGGGAAGATTTTCATCATTTTTTAAAAAATATTGTCTTTGCCTTTTTTTCTCTCTATTCTCCCTCTAAGATGTCCACAAAGCATAACTTGTTTTCTTGATGGTGTCTTATAGGTACCATGGGCTCTGTACACTTTAATTTTGTTTTTTTTTCTGTTCCTCAAACTTAATTATTTCCATTGTTTTATCTTCAAGGTCACTGATTTTTGATCTGCCTATTTATATTTGCTTTTGAATCCCTGTAGAAAATTTTTTATTTCAGTTATTAAATTTTTCAGCTCCAGAATATTTTGTTCCTTTTCATGTGTTCTCTTTATTAATATTCCCAATTTTGTTCATATATCATTTTCTTGACATTCCTCTCAACTTCCTTTAGATTTTTAAGCATTTTTAAGACAATTGTTTAAAGTCTTTCATATATCTGCCATCAGGTTTTCATTAAACAATGTTTCTATGAGTTTAATTGTTTTTCCTTTGAATGTACCATAATTTCCTGCATCTTCTATGCCTTGGGAGTTTTTGTTGAAAACTGGACATTTTGAATCTAATAATGTGGTATCTCTGGACATTAGAGTCTTCTCTTTCCTTGAGATTATCTGCTATTTGTTATTTGTGTGTTTGTTTGTTTTATTGTTGAAAGCTCTCTCTGTGCAAGGATTTAGGTCTTTTCCAAGCCTGTGCCTTTTTCTGGGCTCTGTTGTCACTTTCTAATTTTGACAGCATATACAGTTCCTTTCCAATGTCCTTGTCTTCACTATGTGGCTCTTAAAAGGGAAAAAGATAAATGAAGTGGGATGGAGAAGGGTGTCATCCCTTTAACTGCCCTAGAAGTTACTTCAACTGAAGTAGGAGGGGTTTGCCACAATCAAGGCAGCTGTAAAAGCAGTGACCACCCACCTCTTTTGTCTGTATCTGCGATCAGAAGCAGCAATCAGTCATCAAAACACAGATTCCTGATTTTTGAAGGACAGAGTTCTTTTTACTTACACCATGTGCAGTCTGCTCCAGAAATATGTGCACAGCTGCCTACCATGGGGCTGGTTGTGGCAGATGAATAGCTGCTTCTGTGCTTATAGCTAAAATAAACTGAAACTAACCATAATTTACTATCAAATTATTACCCTGGAAGTTGCAAGGTGTCAATGAACTTCAGAGTTTCAACATAGTTACATCAGACAGACTCTAGCAGTTTAATTGTTGTTTAGGTTGGGAGACAGATAATCTGGTGCTTCTTAGTCCATCCTAGAATTATCTCCTTAGGACACTGGTATTTTTCTGCCTTTGGACTCCAAGTGAAACATTGACTCTTCCTGGGTCTCAAACCTGCCAGCCTGAAGGCTGGAACTTCACCATCAGTTCTCCTGGGTCTCCAGTTTGCTGAATGCATATCTTGGAACTTGTCAACTTTCATAGTCACGTGAGCCATTTTCCATGTAATAAGCCTCTCTCTCTCTCTCTTTCTCTATTTATATATAAAAATTATATTGATATAAAGATATATTTATGTCTCTATTTATATAGTTGTTGCTGTTTTTCTTTGGTTCTCTTTGTCTGTAGTACCCTGACTAATATACCTATATTAATGTACTGTGTATGGGATCTCAAAGGGCATGAGATAATCAGTTTTCTAATTTATTCTTCTATAATTTTCTCAAACAATGTGGGTCCCAGAACTTTCTAACAGAAACATGGAAACCTCAAAAGGAACATTTTTTCTTAAGAAATCTGAAGCTAGTTAAAATTTCATTCCTTACTTATTCCCTCCCTATTCCTAATTACACAGAAGTATGTTTCTGCCAGACTTTTGATAACTTGCTATTTCTTTTAATTGTATAAATTTAAGATATACAATAACATAATGTTTTATTTATCCATAGTGAAATAATTACTGCAGGTAAGCAATTTTACATATCCATCACTTTCTGTAGTTACTTCTTATTTTTCGTTTTGTATCAGAGCACATAATCTTCACTCATAGCAAATTTTCAACATACAATACAATATTGCTAATTGTAGTCCTACTTCTGTACATTACATCTTTAGACTTATTCTAGGTAACTGCATGTTTGTGCCCTTTGACTTACATCTCCCCATTTTCTCCTTCTCCCTGCCACTGGGAACCAGCATTCTGTTCTCTGTATGTATTTGGCTTTTTCTTTTTTCTTTTTTTTCCTTTTATATATAAATGAGATTATGCAGTATTTTTATTTCTCTTCGGCTTATTTCACTTAACATATCATTCTCCAGGTTCAACTGTGTTGCTGTTTTTTAATCTATTACTAATGATCAATTTTCTACCCTGTAGTCATTTCTTGCCATATTCACAGTTTTTTCTCAACCAAGTGTAATCTGCACAATTCATTTGATATTTTAATAAACTCACCATTTTTACTTAAGCATGTGTACTAAAGAGATTTGAATATATTGGTGTTTTACATGGAAAACTGGTATCACTTGCCATAACGACGAGGTAAAAATAAATCTGAGAAAATAAAAGAATGTTATTAAATTCTAATACGAGTTTATTTTCTCCAAAGCTCTGAACCTAGGGGAAGCTTTTTTCTTTGTTTCAAATGGAAATTAACAAGTTTTAGAGAGGCATTAAGAGATAACACCAAATGAAGACTTTCTCCTTGATGCAATCAGCATAACCGGAAGATAATTCAAAGAAAGAAACTTCTTAATACTTGAATTAGTGTTAAAGAGGTATATTTTCTACTATACTCCTAAATTACTATAATTTAACCCTAATTACCTCTAGTAATACAAATAATATGTGCACTGCATTTTGATGAACATTATTATTAAGCATTTTCATCTTTGTGGTAAATTATAACTTTGGGCCATTCTATTCCTGGCTTCAGCCCTCCCTTCCTCACACTGACTTTTCTTCATAGAAGTGCTTCTTTGGGCAAACACCATCTTGTGAGCAACTGACTTCCTCAGATCTGATACTAGTATATCAGAATCACCTGAGAAACTTTATAAATGTCACCATTGGAACCTCTCCATAAAATGGAAAAATCTCTAGAGTTAGAATCTAAAAATCTTTGTTTTTAAAAGCAGCACATGTCAAGTCATACACTCATCCAAACTTAGGCAGCCAATCTAAAATCAATAACCTAGAATCTATTGCTCCAGGGTCCATCAATGACCAAGAAATATTGACCAAGTTGGACCTATATTGAAAAGGGTTCCAAGGGATCATGAAAAAATTTGCCAGTAATAAGCCACAAGAGTATTAGAAGCACAAGGGAGGTCTTGGCAGCAGCAATTGATAATTTAAAGAGGGACCAGACTCTTGTTTTGTGCTTTCAAAGTAAAGCAAGATTCTCAGTGAAAGATAGAGAAAGGAAAATTTTAGTAAAATATAAGCAAAACAGAACTTTCATATTATTAGAGTGACTCACTAATGTATATACTTGTTCCATCATTTCTTGGATTTTTACCATTTCTCAAGGTAGGAATTTAAGTTACAGAGATAAAGCAGACTGTCATAATTTGGATGTTTGTCCCTTCCAAATCTCATGTTGAAATGTGATTCCCAGTGTTGGAGATGGGGCAGAGTGGGAGATGTTTAGGTCATGGGAGGGGATCGCTCATGAATGGCTCGGTGCCTTCCCCATGGTAACTCTATTAGATCACTCAGAGCTTTTTGTTCAAAAGAGTCTGGCCTCTCTCTTGCTCCCTCTCTCATCATGTCACACAACCGCTCACCCTTCACCTTCCACCATAAGTAAAAGCTTTCTCAGCCTTCACCAGAAGCTAGGCAGATACTGGTACCATGCTTGTATAGCTTGTAGAATCATGAGCTAAATAAAAGTATTTTCTTTATAAATTATCCAGTCTCAGGTATTCTTTTATAGCAACACAACACACAGACATAGGGCTTCCCTTAAGAAACTTGTAGTCAAGTTGAAATGGAATATATTGAACATTCACAGTAACATAGCAGTGAAGGGATGGCCATATGCTCTGGTGTAGCTGCGTCTGTTGCACAGAAGAAAAGTCAGACCTGATGATATCTCAGGCTTCTTCTGTCTTTAAAATCCCAAGATACTATCATTGTGTTGGTGCAGAGATACACTATAAATAAAGGGTTTTATATATATATATATATATATATATATATATATATACACACACACACACGTATATATAAATACAAATACATGTATGTATTATAGATGGATATATTATATATCATTTTTACATAATATATCCATGTGTATTATAGATGGATATATTATTTAAATAATGATATATAATATAACCATCTATAATACACACATACATATAAGTATCTATGAAAGATATCACATGTATTTTTTACATAGCTTTCAAAAAGCCCCCATCTAGTTTTCCTTTTAAAGTAAAGAGAAGAATGCATTTGGACTTGAAAAGGCAGTGCATTTTTTTTCTCATTCTGCTTGTGTTCCTATTATAACTCTTGGCTACTTTATTTCTAGGAAAAGAGAATAACTAACATTGCTTGGGCTCTGGCAATTCTATCTTATTGTTTGCATTGAATAGACTAATTTCCAGTTAGTGTGGTAGGTATCAGTTGCAATTTCAGGTCCTCGTCTCTACCATTCACATTATGTTGGGTAGAGTATGAGGCAAAAGCGTGAAGAAGGTAAAAACTGTGGGGGTAAACATTGCGACAAAGCTAAAAGAGTTTTGGTGCTCCCCTTCCCCCTTTTCTTCCTTGGTCCCTACAGTCCTATTTCTGAGCAATCAAAGCCTTCCTCTGTGCCCCTTGGAACAGTTCCAAAGGACTGTGGTGCCTATTGGAAAACCTGGATAGTCCCTTTTTCCATGCATATTTATTAACTGTGTGCCCAGCTATGTGTCTCTTAACCAGAGAACCCAGAGAATGGGAGCCTCTTGCCCTTCAGAATATGACCTTACTCAGTAATGTAGTGGGAAAAAATACTTGCAAAATGTCAGGGTAAGTGCCTTAGGATGTCAAAGGAGGGATATTATCTCTAACTGTTGGGGGTATTTTATTTGGGCCTTGAAATACTGCTTTGCAAAAGTGATACCAGATGAGAGAACAAGTAAAAGCAATATATGATGACAGCCACAGATGATATATATATATGGGTTGTGGTTAATGGGCCACATGACCTGGAATATATGATCAGAAAAAGGAAATTGTGTGCACATGTGGATGAGTAGACAAAATAATTCCAAGATTATCTTTTCCCTTAACATAAAACACTTATAAACAAACCTTTTGTTAATGAGATGAGCATGTCAGGAACCAGAAGTTTCCTTTTGTGTTAAATACTGAATATCGATTGTCTGACTATAAAAGTAATATACTGTCAATATTTTTTTTTGTATGTGTTCCTTGGTCTAGGTTTAGAGTGCCTTGGCCAGAGGCTTCCTCTTCTTTAAAGTGAGAAGTTCTGTTTGGTATGTTTGTAAGAAAAATGGTAATAACACTATAGTGATAATTAGAATCCCAATATAGAAGGCCTTGAAAGCTAAGTAGCACAGCATTGCTAAGTAGCCCCAGCACGTGAAGAGTTTCTGGATGTTTGCTCTATTGATTTATTTTTTTCATTCATTTTTTAGTCATGATTATATTTTTACTATAATGAGAAAATGTAGCACTATAGAAAATTTGAAAATATATAAAAGCATATAAGAGAGCATTCAAGTCATGCAAAATCCATTATTCAGAGAAGATAGTTATATATTTTATATATTTGCTTCCAGTTAACCATGAACATATAATCCCTCCAAACAACATACATGTTGACATTGATAGAGTAGATTTATACTGCAAGTATATTTTTGTACTTTTTAAAACTGACTTACACCTCATTCTATTAACTAGTCTATCAAAACAGATTTTCCTTTACAACATTAAATTATAAGGTTTACAAGAGTTGTCCTTTGGTTTCTGAGCAATATATCTTTCCATTGCTGTCTAACGTATTTCTAAGGAGATATAAAAATTAAACAGATTTATTTTTATTTCATTTTGGTTGCCTGAATAGAAGAAGCCTACTAGTTGAAATTGGCTTAACCATCCCATTATATGGAATGCCTGTGGCGTTCCACAGCTGGAAGTAGGTTGTTTTAAATACCTGTGAGCCCACTTCCCAGTATAGTACCTGCTTTAATCTACTATAGATTGCTAGACTGAAGAGATACAGTTTTATCCCAAATATCAGGTTTTCAGACCAGCTGCCAGATGGAATACCCGACAACGACAATCTCCTGCATGCATGCCCACCAGGAGCCGTCCTGCCGCCTTCTCTATCTGCAGCCAATTCCTGTAGCTGCTATATCCTAGCCAAATGTTTTCTAGATGTCCTAGTCTGAGAGGAGAAGTAGCAATTGAGATCCTGATTGTGGATAAGAGAGAGCCTTCGGCTTGTCCCAACTGAAAAATCATATGCAGTGGCAGAAGAACAGTTGCAGAGTTGATAGAAAAATATTTTCTGAACCAAGATAAGAACTGTCATTAAAGAGGTAAAGGGACTCTCTAAATACCTGACAGCTGGATTTCTATGATTTGTTGCATAGCAAATATTGGCTGCCAGTTTCCCAATCTGGCTGCACTTCTTGGAAAGTCCTGATGGGAGGTGAAGCCAGCTGGACTTCCTAGGTTGAGTGGGGACTTGGAGAACTTTTCTGTCTAGCTAGAGGATTGTAAATGCACCAATCAGCACTCTGTAAAAACACACCAGTCAGTGCTCTGTGTCTAGCTAGAGGATTATAAATGCACCAATCAGCCTCTGTAAAATGGACCAATCAGCAGGATGTGGGCGGGGACAAATAAGGGAATAAAAGCTGGCCACCCCAGCCAGTAGCTGGCAATCAGCTCGGGTCCCCTTCCACGTTGTGGAAGCTTTGTTCTTTTGCTCTTCACAATAAATCTTGCTGCTGCTCACTCTTTGAGTCCGTGCCACCTTTAAGAGGTGTACACTCACCGCAAAGCTCCACGGCTTCATTCTTGAAGTCAGAGAGACCAAGAACCCACCAGAAGGAACCAACTCCAGACACACTGACATTTTGGGACAATACGTGAACCTGATTTTTTTTCTTCTACCTGCACAATTGGCTAAGCATTTATAATATATACCTATGAATATCTTTAAGGCAGCCAATCTTTACACTTTACATATGAATACCTCAGGGATTAACCTGAACCTTCCTATTTTTCTGTCTGTTCTCTCCTATATTTCAGGAACTGGCTTAATGGCCTCCACCTTTTTTTTTTTTCCTTTGGTCTCCCAGCCTGTTTAAAGCACTTTGGCATTGATGTTTTAGGAGAGAATGTCTTTGGTTTTCTTAACACTAGCTTTATCCCTGGATGCAGCAAGTTCTATGAGAGTTGAGCTGCATCTATATCTACTCAGTTTCCAGACCCTACCAGAGTTCTTTGGCTGTCTAGGAAAAAAGGTTGAGGATTTCTGTGGGTTTCTAATTATTCCCATAGGAAATTAGGAGAGTCTAAGCCAGTGATTCTTGGTTACTTAGAAGCCATTCTAAAACTGGAAATAATTCCAGTGGACAATTTCTGAGGAAATAAGTGAATGACTGGTGTTATACTTAAAGATAATAAAAACTAAGCTACAATGGATGAAAAGCTTTAAAGGAGAACTGAATTTGAAAAAAGTCAGTTAAGAAAATTACTGCAAAACTTCAAGCCAGAGGTAATGAAAGCCTGAAATAGAGTCTTATTTGTGACAACAGAAAAACTCACTATTTGTCTCTTGACTCAAAGCCCAGCAAATAAATAAGTTGGAAGACATTGTAAGTATTTAGACAATTGAAGAATAAAATGGTGAGCAATTTAGTTAAATGAAGTAGTTTTGGTTTCTTTATTACTTTTTGGGGGGAGAAATGAAGAGTGAAAATAATATTGCCTTCATAAAAAATTGCGATTATTAAATCAAGTGATATACTGAAATGAACCTGGCACACAGTAGATATGAGATAAATTCTAGAGCTCTTTCATGTCATTTTTAGAACTATTTATTTAAACCCAACTGGTTGTACTTGGCTGTTTTTTGTGTTGATCCACTGAATTACAACAAATCTTTCCGTTGTCTTAATTTTATTAAGCCGAATAAATAGTGTTACTGTCTTGCTTTGTTACCTTCAACCTCCATCACAAATAAATGATGAACATCACTATCTCTGGGACCCGTGGGTATTATCTCTGTTTTTCAGAATGGCACGTATTTCCCATGTATGTTTACAGGCTGATATGTCTCATGAAGATAACTCAATGTGAGCTGCAGAATTTGTATCATAGTATCACTGAGGCTTTCTATCATTTGCCATGGCTGAAACAACCTGACATGAAATATAACACTATAACATGTCAGGTGGAAAATTTAAACATTGCTTTTTCCCAGGGAAGAGTAGAATCTTTATATTTTAAACCACACTCTTTCAACAGGGGGGGAAAGTTATGATATGGTATTGATTCTTCCAGGGAGCCGAATTTGCAAAAAAATCCCTTTCTGCTTAAGAATTGTTCATTACCCTTCCCTCCTGCTTTTTCTTTTCTTTTTTTTTTTTTTTGACACAAGTACAATTCTAAACAAGCTGTTTCACGGCTAACTAAAATCCTTTAAAACTACTGAAAACATGTCTTAGAAAAGCATTCCAATAAGTACCAAACCAATAAAACCATGTGTACAAATGTCTTGCTAATTTCTGCTTTCATATTTTCCTGACAAAGCTAATGTTTTCAAGAGGATAGCATCACTTACAATTTCTAAGTCTTCCTCCTTCAAATTTGAACTAGAGAAAAGCCCAGTTATGATTAGACTAAAGGGTTAAAAAGCAAATAACTAATTATACAAGTAAGTTGAGTTGTACACGGAGTGTCAATTTCTCTGAAGTGATGAGTCTCAAGTAATTAGTATAATTTAAAGAATCTAAAGAGAAACAAACTCTAGCCAAAACTATCATCGTTCCTCTTTGTTTATCTTTATTTGTTTTTTGTTGGTATTATTATTTTTTTCGCCCTCTCTCTGACTCCTTAACTAACTTACCTATTAAACATTCTCCTTGGCTTAATTAGAAAACAGGTTCTGTCCCATTTAACAAAAAGAGTTTATAAATTTACACTTGACCTTTCTTTCTGAGAGGTGACTGTCTGATTGACCTGCTGTCAATATCTCTTTCTATTGACAATGATTTTCTGATCAAAAGAGTCACTAGGGGTGAATGAAGAAGCACGTAATTATAACATGATAATAAAGATAATGGTGACAATAAAGATGAAGATACAAAGAGTTTATATGTGTATTTAGTATGCACAGGAAACAGTGCTAAGTGCTAAATATTTCCCACGGGGTGTAAAATAGTTCCTATTTTCTCATGACAGGATTGAAGTTAATACAAATCAAATGATTCTCCTGAATTACTAATCTGTTAGTAACAGAACCAAAATACAGACCTTAACTAGTCTGAATTGAAATTCCGTGTGCCCACTCCACAATCTGTACTGGCTTGAAAGTGGATTTATGTCATCACATAAGACTTGGAGTACTAGCCAAATTTTGTTTTTGTGGGGACAGATCCAAGGGGCCTCCACAGGTAGTGCAGTTTCCTGGTGGTTCTGCTTTTATGAAGGCATATCTGGAATTGCAAGTTTATTCTTGTTCTTTGGATTATTGGGTGTTTGGATTGTTGGATGCTTGAACTCCACAGATAGAAGTTGATAGAATAAAATGCTTGTAATTAATTGGCATAGATGGGCTAAAGGGCAAACTACAGTACTTTGAAAGATTACAATGGCATCACTGCAGAATAAACAAGGATATAAATTTTCAAGTGGACATTTGTGATTTTAGAACACAATCCAAACTGTACTTTTTTTTTTTTTGAGACAGAATCTCACTCTGTCACTCGGGCTAGAGTGCAGTGATGTGATCTCGGCTCACTGCAAGCTCTGCCTCCCAGGTTCACGCCATTCTCCTGCCTCAGCCTCCCACGTAGCTTGGACTACAGGCACCCGCCACCAAGCTCGGCTAATTTTTTGTATTTTTAGTAGAGACGGGGTTTCACCGTGTTAGCCAGGATGGTCTCGATCTCCTGACCTCGTGATCTGCCAGCCTCGGCCTCCCAAAGTGCTGGGATTACAGGTGTGAACCACCGCACCCGGCCTTTAAACATTACTCTTTATATTACTTTGACCAATTCAATTCTGCCTCAGTTTCTTTATCACACGCTGATATTTGTTCTGTTTTTTTCTCATCGAGTTGTGAGGCTTAAATAATAGATTGTATATAAAATGTGCAGGTCAATAGCTATGAAAAAGAAAAATTCCAAAAATGCTTCTTATCGATTTTCCTTTATCTGTAGAGTATTGGTATTTTTTTAGTCACTCTGGGGAAAATGATCTACATTAGACCATCAACAACAAAAAGAGTTACAACAAACACTCTTGTTGTTTATAAAATCCTTCTAGATTTAGTGACATTTCCTTTCTAAATTTAAAAATATTAAAGACTTATCCAAAGTGGTAAAGATTAATATTCTTCCCTTTATCTCACAAGACCTTGGAACAAGATTACATTTGAGGAGACTTCTTGAGACTCTACCTTGCTCTTAAGACTGAAAAGCTATATATATGCATCCCATGCCCTGTTTGGGATGGTTAGATTATCTCACCCTGGTGGGAAATTATAGCAATATATCTGTGTTCTAATTATTCCTTCGATTTTCTCAATGTACTAAAACTGAAGAATATAGTCCTGAGTGGTAGCCAACAGTAAGTCAATGACAGGAAGAGAAGCATAGTATTTCAATACAAAGTTATGCTGACGTTATTTCTACTGTGTGGAGTGCCTCAACCCCTTGGAGCGTGTGATATCATCTTAGAAGACTCCGTTCAAATGTCACCGCCTTCGAAGAGCATTCCTTAACCCCTCAAGGGAGTAGAGAAATGTTTCTACCTTGTTCCTGTAACTGAAAATAATATCGAATAATGGTTAAGTACGTATTGAACACTTTATTATGTGCCAGGTATTGTGCTACTTTGTAAGATATCATGCTTCATTAATCCTTATAAGAATTCCATGCTAAAGACATTATTGCTCTCCATATTTTACTGATGAGAAGATGAAGGCTTCAAGATGTCAAGCAGTTTTTCCAAGGTTGCAAACTAGTCTGGGGCTTGCCGAGAGAAGGTGGATGTGCTTTGCCCAGTTGATACACATATTAGGCTATTCCAGAATATTAATGAAGTCAATTAATCTTTTTATTGTAACCTCCTCAATTCTCCGGATGTGTTTGTCAAATACGGAATATTAATAAATAATTAAAATGCAATATTCTGAATAATTAAACCCACAAAGGCCTGATTTATTTTTAATGATATTTTTTAAAAGGGAAACTTCTGATAACATATGTTTGGGGCAGCATATGAAGAGATGAACAAGCTGTGCCTTCGTATTGTTTATTCTTAGAGGCTGCTGGTGGTGAAGCAAAATGCCAAGGACAGTGATACTGTTGGTAGGATTGCTGAGCGCATGTGTTTGGTGATATATTACATTTTTCTTCCTCTGCTAAGTTTTATTTTTGTTCCCTGTTTTCAAAAGTCATGTTCTCAATTGTGCCTTTTTTTGAAAGAAACATTTTAATTTTGAGTTTGTTTTTAATTTTAGCTTTGTATCTATGAAGAATTTACTAGGTTTCTACTTTCAAAAATCTTCATTACCAGGTTCAAAGGAATTGCAGTTGTGACAACCAGCATGCATAGCATGCAACTTGCATAAAGAATTATCATAACAAAAAATAAAATAAAGTAAAACAAATATAAAACTAAATGAGCTATCAAACCACAAAAAGATGTTCCACATCTTTTGGTGTTATCGGTATGTTAAGGGTATGTTACTAAGCAAAATAAGCCAGCCTAAAAGCTAGGCTACCTACAGTGTAATTCTATGTATGTGATATTCTGGAAAAGGCAAAGCAATGGAGGTAGTAAAATGACCATTGGTTTTGGGGGAGGGAGGAATAATTATATGGAGTATGGGGAATTTTTAGGCCAGTGAAACTATTCCACAGGTTGCTATAGGGGTGGATACATATCATTATACATTTGTCAGACTCAAGATGACAGATAACAGAAAGAGTAAACCATAACAAAAACGTAACACAATGAGTGAACTATAATGTATGCTCTGGCCTTTGGTTAATAATGATGTGTTAATTGTTAACAAATGTATCACTCTGGTAGGGAATGTTGATAGTGGAGGAGACTGAGAGAGAGAGAGAGTAGAGGGGAGAATCTGGGAACTCTATTGACTTTTCACTCTGATGTGAATCTAAAACTACTAAAAAATAATGAGTATTAAATAAAGTATATTAAAAATGGAGGAAAGGGAATAAAATACAGTAGTTCTTTTTATATTTATTCTATGTCATATGATCCCACTTTGTAACATCCTAAATGAATATAGCGATAAGAAGTCCAAAGAAACACATCCAGAAGTAGGAAAACTTGCTGAAAATAGGAAAACTACAAGTCATATTGCTTTTCTTCCTTGTAATACTCACTTCCCCATCTTACCCTACTACTTTCTTGTGCTACAGATCTCAACTGAAATGTTACCAACTTAGAAAGAGGCTGTTTCTGCCCACCCCACCTATCAAAGTCACGTCCTTGGTGCTAGCATATTAACATGCTCCAGTTCTGCAACTCACACTTATCACTATCTGTTGTTTTTATATTTATAAACGCCATTTTTTTATCTGTCTAGATCTTCCTGCCTCACAGTTAAATTCCTTTGAGGCATATTAGACCTGAGTATCTTCATCTTCCTTTCTATCTCACTGTTTTCACTTGGGAGTATTCCAGTCACAAAACACATTTTTGTAATCTTAAACATAAGAAGGACCCTCAAAACAGAAATGAGGCCATTGGACTGAATTTCAAATACAGTCCTATGTAGCAATGATGTTTGCTCAAACAGCATTGGTTAAGCCAAAATGAGATTTATTCCACTACTAAAAAACACTTATTGTGTATATACTATTTGACAAACTTTTGTGTTAGGCACAGGAAATGCAAAAATAAATAAGGCAGGACTACTGAGTCCTCCAAATTCACAATGAAAGATTGGAGAAGGAGGTGTGATTTTATTTGTATAGTAATACATAGTATCAGTTATAATCCAGGCTCATGTTAATGTGCAAAATGTAAAATTCTGCCACATACTTCACCACACAGGTAAATTAGTAACAGGCATTCAAGATTTTGCAGGTGCTCAGAAAGCAAAAGAGGGAGGACTTTTATGAGCAGATGTTACAACATGATCTGAGGCTGAGGGGCGTGACAGCACACGGCTTTTATGGGAAAGACCAGCACTTCAGGGTACCTAAAATGAGAGATGATAAGTAAAATGAATACACGTCTCTGTTTGCTAAGGAAAGTCCCAGTCAATACCTGTTGTCTTAGATAATTATTAATGAAAGTGTTCTCTTCCGTTTAAAAAAGCATATCGTCACCTTAATGACAAGGCCAGGAAAGTAGACAGGGTCTGGACTGTGAGGAGCATGCTATATTATGGTCAAAAGTTTGTGCTTTCTTCCATGAGGACCCAGGTTACTACACTGGGAAATATGATGGCTGGATAGGATTGTCATTTTTTCACCTATTTCTGCGGTATTTTAAAAGAAAAGTTACTCTAATAACAACACAAATAGTAAAATATTTGAGGATCCTCAAGTGATCAGATCAGCAGTCTACTGAAAAAAGTAACTAAGCAATAAGACAATATAGACTAAAGCTAAAGCAGAAGTAGTAGAGACAGGGAATAAAGAATGCATTTAGGGTCATTTCTATGAAAGAATCATTGGATGTGGGCAAAGGGTAATGACTCCAAGTCTACAATATAACTTCTTTATAGCCTGAAAGTACAAAAATTCAGAAAGACACAAGGTGCTTGGCAATGGGAGATGACTACATGAGGGTTAGCAATGCTGAGGTTGGGGGTTTTGCAGAGGATGAAGTGGACACAAATACACAGGAAAAAATTGGGTAGACTGTAACGATTACTGCAGCCAAATAAAGGCTGGCTAAGACAGAGTCTTGTGGGATTTCCAGTGCCATTAAAGATTATAGTGGCTGGGTAGAATAGGCATCTTTTGACATCTAGTAATTTAATATCAGTCAAGACTTGGAGGTTTGTTGAGATCATATTTGATGAACCCCTCAGTGGAGCAGGCACTCTGTTGTTATTTTGCACCCTCATAAAAGCACATGTATCTCATAGCAACCCAGACATAGGTGGTTGTTCTCTCCTTCATCCAACAAATGTTTACTTAATGTATCATGTGTTTCAGTTACTGTAATCATCATTGAATAATTGTTTTTTACTTTCAAATGTGAAGATGTATTTTCAGAAAGAAAGAGATTTATCAGACTTACAACTGGTGGAGGAGGGATTAACCTGGCTCTAGTTAATTCACAAATCCATGCACCTTTTTTTCTGAATCATTTGCTTTCCAGGTATTACTCTGAGGACTAAATCTGATTATGAACTGGTTAATTGTATTTGAGTGGAGGTGGGTTGTTTATGATGGTGCTTACTATCTTGCTGTAGTATTCCATGTAGAGAAGAATCACAGTGTCAGGCTTTTAAGGTACATCTAATTAGGCACACAAAAAAATCAAGATATTCAGATATTATGTGGACAGACATAGGAAGAGACTCATTCATAGACATTTGTTGTCATCTGAGGCCTAACAAAGTGGTAAAGGTGGTTCCTGGTAGGTGTATAAAATAATCCGAACATATTGGGATAGGGCAGGTGTGACCAGAAATGCAGGCTGGTTCTTGACATGAGCGACATTTTCAGCAAGGAGACTGATTCAGCCTGTGTCTGTCATGATGTAAGGATGTTCTTGTTAACATGATGTTTGTGTGTGCTGGTGAGTGATGGACCATTTTGGAAGCAGTTCAAGGTTCATCCCTCCCCTCCCCTCCCCTCCCCTCCCCTTCCCTTCCCTTCCTTTTTTTCTTCTTTCCTTCCTGTCTGCCTTTCTTTCTTTCTTTTTTCCATCTTCCCTTCACAAATACAAATTTACCACTTACTATATGTATACTGGGAACATAATAAGGAACAAAGGGACATTATTACTGTAGACTTTACATTTTTCTGAAGAAAGCAAGAAATAATAATACAATTAGTGATAAATGACATAAAAATAAAAACCTGGGATTCAAACTTAATTGATTCTACCTAAGAAGTTCAAAACAAAGTCTTCTTAGATTGGTGTTTTAACCAAGTCTTAAAGGATGAGGATGAGTAACTCCATACACATGCAAGACTTATAAATATTAATAAGAGAAACTTACAATACCTTGTTGCTCAGACCTGAAACTGTGGTTCCTCTATTGCTCACTCTCTTTGTAACATCTGTCACCTCATCAGTGTCAGTCCAGGGCCTAACCAGGAAAATAAAATCCACTGTGAGTACAGTTGGCCCTCTAAACCTGCAGGTTCCACACCAACAGTTTCCACATTCTCCAGGGATTCAACAAACTACACATCAGGAATATTTTTTAAAATAATAATACTGTAACCATAAAAAATAATACAAAAAATACAGCATAACAACTATTCACATAACATTTAAATTGTTAGGTATTATAAGTAATCTAGAAATAATTTAAAGTATACAGGAAGATGTGTGCAGGTTATATACTTACACTATGCTATTTTATATTTAGCATAGTATAAAATAGCATAGCATTTTATACTGTGGATTTCGGTATCCATGATGTCTCCGACTCAATCCCCTGCTGATTTCCAGGGATTATTGGGCTTAGAACAAGACAATTTAGCCAGGAATTTGCAATACTGGTGGTAGATAAACTGAAAGCCAAAAAAACAATATACAGCCACCTAGGAACACAGGAAATTTCTACCACACTTTGGCTGGTAAAACAGAGGTGGGATTTCCATGGCTTTTCCCTGAAGCCATGTAGGATACATAGATGCATCTGAGGATGGAGGTGGGAAGCAGAGAGAGATCAGGTGAAACACTCCTGTACTCCTCATTTCTTTTTATCCAAATCTCTTAATTGTAATCCATTGATTGAGAATCTCTATGACCAAAAAGCCTTAAAAATTAAGCCTACTGGAGATAGTCACAGCTCCATCCTTGCAATAAAAAGCAGAGCAGGGGAAGATTTCAGGATGAAGCTGAGGACAAAAAGTATTGGTGTCTCACACAGTTTTATCTCAAAATGATACCGAGACTAATTCACTTCACTCCATTTATGTACCCCGGTCTGAGTCATCATTGGCCCACAACAATCTTTTAGCTGCCCTGTTTGGTTTAGTCTGATGCCCTGACAATAGGATACACAGAGCTTTTAGAGGGAATGAATGAATGAAGCAATCAATCAATTAATGACATCATTGAAATGTTAGTGGATATGGTGGGCAGGTGGGGGTAGTGAATTTTAATATCAATATTTTGTATGATACTCCTGATTTACCAATTTGCAGCAAAATCACAAACTTCTCTCAACCTCTATTCTTTATTGATGAAATATCCACAACCATTCTCTATCAGGAATGATAAAAGATAACACAATCTCTTGGAGGTGAAATTGCTTACACTGAAAACAGTGTGATACTGTGGAAAAGTCAAAATCATTTGTCTCATGGTTATCTATGTTTGACTCTTCACTCTGCTATTTACTATTCATGCTATTGCTTAATCGTATCGTTCTGAGCCTTAGCTTTATCATGTTCACGATCTGTATTTCTCTACTTTTTTTCAGGTTTTTAAAAAAATTTTAAGGTGATATATAATACATATACATATTTGGGGGATATATGTGATATTTTGATACATTCATATAAAGTGTAAATGGCAAAGCAGAGTAATTGGAAATATCCATCACCTTAAATATTTATCTTTCTTTATGCTAGGAATATTTGAATTATTCTCTTCCAGCTATTTTGAAAGGTGCAATAGATTCTTGTTAACTGTAGTCACCCTACTGATCTATCAGACACTTGGTCTTATTTCCTCTATCTATCTGTGTATTTGTGCTCATTAATCAACCTCTCTTTATCCCACACCCCAACCCTTCCTAACTTCTGGTAACCAACAATCTGCTCTCTGTCTTAATAGATGCTGAAAAAACATTTAATAAAATTAATCATCCATTCATTATAAAAATAATTCCTCCACAAACTGGGATAGAAGGAACATACTTCAAAAAAAAGAGAGCATATATGACAACCCCACAACTAACATCATACTGAACAAGAAAATAAAATGAAAGGCTTTCCTCTAAGATCTGGAACAAGACAAGGATGCCTAGGTTTACTTTTGTTCAACATAATACTGGAAGTCTTAGCCAGAGCAATTAGGCAAGAGAAAAAAAAAATAAGTAGCATCCAAATTGGAAAGAAAGAAGTTACATTATCCCTGTTTTCAGATGATGTGATTTTATATTTAGAAAAACTTAAAGACTTTACCAAAAACTATTAGAACTGCTTAAAAAAATCAGTAAAGTTGCAGGATACAAAATCAATACACACAAAAAAAAAACAGTTGCATTTGGACATGCCAACAGTGAACAATCTGAAGAAGAAATCAAAAAAACAACCCCATTTATAATAGAGTCAAAAAGTATAAAATATCTAGGAATTAATTTAACCAGAAAGGTGAAAGATCTATACAAGAAAAGCTATAAAACAGCGATGTAATAATTTGAAGAGAGCACAGAACCAAGAAAAGTTTCCATGATCATGACTGGTAGAATTAATATTGTTAAAATGACAATTTTTCCCAAAGCAATTTACAGATTTGATGAAATTCCTATCAAATTACCAATGACATTCTTCACAGAATTAGAAAAAAATAATCCTACAATTTATATACAAACACAAAAGACCCCAAATAGTCAAAATAATTCTGAGCAAAAATAACAAAGCTGGGGGCATCACACACTCCCTGACTACAAAATACACTGCAAAGTCATGAGAACCAAATCAGCATGGTACTGGCATAAAAACAAACACACAGACCAATAGAACAGAATTGAGAGCACAGAGATGAATTCGTGCATTTACAACAAATTCATATTTGACTAAGGCACCGAGAACATAAAATGGAGAAAGGACAATCTTTTAATAAATGGTGCTGGGAAAACTGAATATCCATATGCAGAAGAATGAATGAAACCCTTCCTTCTTCCTTCCTTCCTTCCTTCCTTCCTTCCTTCCTTCCTTCCTTCCTCTCTTCTTTCTTTCTTTCTTTTTTCTTTCTTTCTTTCTTTGTCTTTCTTTTTCTTTCCTTTCTTTTATTTCTCTTTCCTTCTTTCTCTTTCTTTCTCTTTCTTCCTTTCTTTCTCCTTCCTTCCTTCCTTCCTTCCTTCCTTCCTTCCTTCCTTCCTTCCCTCCCTCCCTCCCTCTCTCCTTTCTTCCTTCCTCTCTCTCTTTCTTTTTTTCTTTCTTCTCACCATTTACAAAACTCAAATCAAAATGTATTAAAGACTTAAATCTAAAGCATGAAACTCTGATACTACTAAAACAAAACCTTGGGAAAATGCTCCAGTGCGTTGGTCCGGGCAAAATTTTTTGGAGGGGGATAAAGCACAGGCAACAAAAGCAAAAATAGACAAATGAGATTACAGCAAGATAAAAACCTGCTCAACAAAGAAGACAGTTAACAAAGTAAAGAGACCACCGACAGAATGGGAGGAAACATTTGCAAACTGTCCATCCAACAGGGGATCAATAACCAGAATTTATAAGGAGCTTCCTACTTTTTGAATCTGTACTGAACTGGTGACTTTCATTGGCAAGTCTCTCACGTAGTTTTATCTTAAAATTATATCAGACTAATCCACTTCTCCCCATTCCTATACCCTGGTCTGAGTCATCATCATTGGCCCACAACAATATATTAGTTATATAATCTATTGTTAGATAGAAAATGGTGGAGGAGAATATTGTGCAGCTTTCGAGGCTGAGCCTTAAAAAGCTTTGCTAGTTCTATTTTCACCCTCTTGGAATACTTCCCTGGGCCTGCCATTTGAGGAAACTGATCTAGTCTACTGGAGAATGAGAGGTCATGCGGAGGAGAATGGAGGTGCCTCAGCAGACAGTCAGCTCAAACTACCAGACATGCAAATGAGAGCATCTGGCAGCTTCTAGGACAGCCAATCCTTCTGATAAATGCAATGCAAGAAGGAATCCAGGTAAAAATAGTGGAGAATCTCTCAACCACTTCACATACTTATGATAAATAATGAATTGCTGTTTGTAGCCACTAAGTTGTGCAGTGGCTTGTTAGATAACAATAGTTAACTGAAACAGTCTCCATATGTTATCAAGTGATATCACTTATTATTGAGAAAGCACTAATAGCATTATTATTAATTCTTAAATAATTATTATTGACATGATAGCATTATCATATTATAAATTTTAAAAAATAATTAAAGACATATTTTAAGAGCTATTTCAACTGGCTGTGTATTAAATTATGACTTCAACATTATATTTGAGGAGCAGCGTCCAATTGCAATTTTTATTTCTTAGTCTTCCTGTTCCTCCACTGCTTAGCATGTTATCTCATTCATAGTAGTTACCCATACATATTATTTAATTTGAAGGAATATTAAAAATATGTACTTTATAGAAATTAAAATCCATTTTGTTTCCAACATTGGAAAACAGACTTTTTATGTAAAACCTACTGTGGAAGAATTTAGGTGGCATAAGCCACTTTGCTGATGTTGGGAAGGACAACAGGAAAGGCAATTGAATGCTAGATTCAAGGTCAAAGCTTTGCCCCACTTGTCCTGAGACCATTTCTTGTTCTTCTTTGGAAGAAGTCTCTTGAAAGTCATCTGCATAGCCAAACTTACAGAGCACTCTTATCTAAAAGGAACTGCTTGTCTTCATCTATGACTCAGATTATTTCTTTGCATATTAAATTACAAGAGACAGTTCCAGCTGGATCCATCAATGTATTTATAACTCAGCCACACAATTTTCCTCCAGGCAGAAAACTTGGCACATGGGCTTTCAGCCTGGCTGCAGCATTCAAAGATGAGAACAAAAAATAATCACAGCAATTTTTATATCAGATTTTATTTAAATTCTGAATATAATAGGATAATTTCAATCTCCTGGCACACAATAAGTCACCATTTTCACCAAAGGAGGGAGTGAGAGGGGCAGTTCAGGAATTCACCAAGAGTCACAATATAATTTCTCTACCTCCCTTAGATTCTGTTCTCAATGAACAATCTTTGGTAACAACGGTGAGAATGTCCTGTGAATTCTGGAAAAGAAAGGAGTGATGACATTCATTAATGGTCTGGCATAATCTCTAGCACAAAATCTAGGCCACTGTACTGGTTGCTATGTATACACTGTCTCATTAATCAGTGAACTAGATTAGATTTTCTTCCTATTAGAAAGTAGCTCTTGAAGACAGCAAGACTTTTTTTTTCAATAAAAAAAAAGAAAAAATTTGCCTTTGACAAATTAGTTAGCAGGTTTAGCACACAGATTCATTTTCTAAAATTTGTTTAGAGCTTTGTTTCCTGTAGAAATTATATAAGTATATAATTATATATACGTATATATGTATATACGTATATATAAGTATATACTTATATATACGTATATATATAAGTATATACTTACATATACGTATATATATGTATATATGTATATGTAAGTATATATATAAGTATATACATATATACATATATGTAAGTATATACATATATAAGTATATATATAAGTATATATATATGTATATATATAAGTATATACATATATATACATAAGTATATACATATATGTATATATAAGAATATATAAGTATATACTTATACAAGTATATATATAAGTATATAAATATATATAATATATATAAATATAAAATATATAATATAAATAATAAAATATATATATAAGAATATATAAGTATATACTTATACAAGTATATATAAGTACATACTTATATAAGTATATATATGTATGTACTTATATAAGTATATGTATATACTTATATAAGTATATATATAAGTACTTATATAAGTATATATATAAGTACTTATATAAGTATATATATAAGTACTTATATAAGTATATATATAAGTATATACTTATATATGTATATATAAGTATATATAAGTATATATATAAGTACATACTTATATAAGTATATATACGTATATACTTATATAAGTATATATATAAGTATATATATAAGTATATATAAGTATATATATGTATATACTTATATATATAAGTATATACTTATATATATAGGTATATATATGTATATACGTATATATAAGTATATATGTGTATATATAAGTATATATATACACATGTCACTTAAAGTGCTCTGATATAAAAGAAATTGCTTGTGCACATATATTAGTCATAAACATCTGTATTTTTATTTAGCATGTAACAGAAAACCAAACTGAAAGTGTCCTAAATTGAAAAGTGATTTGTTTAGTCATATAACTAAATATTCAGGAATAGATCTCTATCTTCAGTTGTACCTTTAACGTGATCATGGAATGCAGAATCCCTCTCTATTTCTCTGGCCATCTCTGATATTGAAATCCTTCTCTCCTAGTAGCTCCAAGATTAAGTCATTCTACACCTAGAAATTCTAGCAGAAAAGAATCTTTTATTTCCCAATAAATTAAATTAAAATGCTTAATTATCATTGGCCTATTATAAGGCATTCAGCCATGCCAAAACTAATTGCTGTAGCCAAATGAGGGATTAGACTGAGAAGGCCAGCCTGGATCCTATGAATTCTAGTAAGATCTATGTATTAGTTAATATAATTATATCAATGTTAACCTTGTTTTTGGTAATTATACTCTGACTGGGTGAGATATTTATATTTAAAAAGCTGGATGAAAGTTACGTAGGAAGTCTAAGTGCAATTTTAAAACTCTTCCATAAGTCTAAAATCATTTTAAAAATTTTTTTGAAATTATACTTGGACTTAGTGGGTTTCATGAAAGTAAGCACTGTAACGTGAATATATTTGTGAGAAGCTTTGCTTGACAAGTTTTTTCCATCATTTGAATTTCAGTCTGTGGTCTCCAGGCCTGATAACCCCAGTTTTCTCTTATTTTTCCTTTTGGAGTCACAGACCATGTCTTTAATATGGATATTGTTGATCACAAAAACATGTACTATGATGTACATATTTGTATATTTATCTTCCCAGCTAGATTATGAGCATCTTGAGGGCCCAGCCTGTACCTTGTTCATCTTTAAAATCTCAGAACCATGCAGAGTGCCCAGCACAGAATGGAAGCTCATTAAATGTCAGTGTAATAAAGCACTAACATGCTGACTTGTTAACTCACATCGGCATCTGGAATCACAGACTATTATTTTAACTGGCTAATGGCTTGACTTTCGAATAAATATTTAAAAGGAATTTTAATTTAAAATGTGCATTTAATTTTTCTCTTTTATAGACACCAGTGTCCAATACCATGCTACAGCTGGGGAAAACATATTCTGTGTCTGTTTCTGAGAAGAATAAAATAGAAAAAAAATGTGAATAGCATTTCTGTCTTTACTGCTTTGTGTGTATGTGAGCGTATGAGTGGGGGACAGCATTGAGAGTTTATCTATGCATTTATTCTACGATAATTAAGTATCTCAGTGCTGTGCTAAGATATGGTCTACACCGCCCCATCTTAAGAGATTAGTGAACTCATCTGAAGAACCAAGCATTTCAGTGAGGGGGGAAAATCACTTTAAAGTGTATCATATTGAAAGTGAACTCAGCCTTCCTCCACCCCAGCCCCTGCCCTTGTCCCCTGCTGTTTTTGGAATGAGCCAATTTTCCATCAGCTGTGGTGTTGTCACATGATATATATCCATCAGCAAACACGCACCAAGCTCCTGCTGAGGACAAGTGTCATGAGATTAAAAAAAAAAAAGATCTTGAAAAATTCTCACCTATCTGAATAAGTCTTACTGCTGATATTTTGTGTACCGGATATTTGGCATTTTTTAACTAATTAAAATTATTAAGGTGGTTTAGATGTAAGTGTATACCTGTTTTAGGCAATGCAAATGTAACTTTTAGCTACTAATATATACTCAATTCTATCTCAGGGAAATGTAATCACATATCCTATAAGGGTAAATATAATAAAAGCCAGAGGTCATGTATGTGTTGAAATTCAGGAAGAAGGAAGGAGTTATTCATATCTCTGGGGCTGACCAAATGCTACAGACTGGAGATCCAGCCCTCTGTGGGTCAGCATAAAGTCAAAAAGACTTCCCGAATACACATAAAAGCATTACTGGGATCAGTTTCCATGGAGTTATAAATAATACCATAACTGTTCAATGACTGTTATTGTTGAAACTACTGAAAATGGAAATTATCCCAATCCCTACCTGTTATAGACTGAGCCCTCCACCCCAAGTTCCTATTTTGAAGCCCTGAACCCCGTCGTGATGGTATTTCGAGATAGGGTCTTTGGGAGATAATTAATTTTAGATGAGGTCATGAAGGTGGGGTCCTCATAATGAGATTAATGCCCTTATAAGAAGAAACACCAGAGTGCTTGCATGTTTCTCTCTCTCTCTCTCTCTCTGTGCATATCTTGTGAGGACATGGAAAGAAGGTGGCCATTTACAAACCGGCAAGAGAGCCATTTCAGAAACCAACAATGCTAACACCTTGATCTAGAATTTGTAAGTTTCAGAACCATGAGAAAATAAATTTCTGTTGTGTAAACCATGCAGTGTATGGCATTTTGTTAGGGTAGTTCAAGCTGCTAAGAAACTACATTTCCCTCTCTATATATTTAATGACAATAGGGCTGTGAACACATGGATTCAAGTCCATTGGTAAATATTTTTGCTCTGGGTGCCTCTTCCTTCTGAAGGGCTAAGATTAAACTTGATGGGGGGGGCTTCAATAAGATGTTGGGGGACGTAGAAATAATCAGGATTACTTTAGAGCAGCTTTTGCCAATACAGATGACATTTTAGGCTTTAGAAAACCCGTAATCCAAGGATACTGTCAGCTGTGGGAAATATCCTGCTTTATAACAGAGACCTGGTGAAAGAAATGGGATACTACACCTTGTTTTCTGGTTTGATCATTAAAGTTCAAGTATAAATTGTTTCTATATAATGTTATTGGTGTCAAAAGTACTTAATTCAAAGGGCCTGTTTGGTTTACTTAAAATGATTGAAATAAATAGTTCTTACATGTGGGGCATTTATTCTCTTCTGTGGTATCTCTAAAGACTTTTCTAAATCCACTGTTAGATGCTTGAGGAAGCACTGGGCCTTGACCAAACCTGACCAAGACCTAAAATATATGATTACTGGGAAAACTCATAATCCCCAAAGATTCTGGATTTTAGTATAGGAGGTTTGGTTACTGGGTCGGGACTAAATGTTTTTAAAATTTATTTCTTTTGTAATATTTTATAGATACAAGTATTGTAATATATTTATGTGACACGTAATACTTTGTTACAGGCATAAACTGTGTAATGATCACGTCAAGGCATTTGGGGTGTTCATAAACTCAAGCATTTATCATTTCAATGTGCCGAGAACATTTCAAGTCCTTCTACCTATTTTGAAATATACATTATTGTTAATATAGTCAACAACTCTATGGAACATTAGAACTTATTCCTTCTATCTAACCATATGTTTGTACCCATTAACCAGCCTCTCTTTATCCCTGCCTCCCCCTGCCACACACCCTCCCCAGCCTCTGGCATTCATCATTCTACTCACTACCTCTATGAGACCAACTTTTTTAGCTCACACGTAAAAGTGAGAACATGCAATATGGTCTTTCTGTGCCAGGCTTATTTTACTTAACATACTGACCCCAGTTTCATCCAACATATTGCTACAAATGAATTGATTTCATTCCTTTTATAATTGAATAGTATTCCATTGTGACTATCACCTTGCTGTTATACATTTGTCTGTTGATGGACACTTAAGTTAATCTCCTATCTTTGCTTTTCTAAAAAGTGCTGCAATACACATGACAGTGCAGATATACCTTTGATATACTGATTTATTTTTCTTTGGATAAATACCCAGTAGTGAACTGTAGGTCTATATTTAGTTTTATGAGAAATCTCCATACTGTTTTCCATAGTGGCCATATTAATTTACATTCCCACAGTGTATCAGCATTCCCTTTTCTCCACATGTTCACCAGCATCTGTTATTTTTTGCCTTTTTAATAATAGTCGTTCTACCTGGGGTAAAATAATATCTCACTGTGGCTTTGATTTGCATTTAACTGAGAATTAGTGATGTTGAGAGCATGATTTCACAGATTTATTGGTCATTGGTATATCTGCTTTTGAGCAATGTCTAAGTATGTCCTTTGCCCACTTTTTAAAAATAATTTGAACTTTTATGTTAAATTCAGGGGGACATATGCAGGTTTATTACATGGGTATATTGTATCATGCTGAGGTTTGAGGTACAAATGATCCCTTCACCAGGATACTGAGCATAGTACCCAATAGTTATTCAGTGCTTGCCCTCCTTCCTCCCTCCACACTTTCAGAGTCTGTGGTGTGAATTGTTGTTATCTTTATGTCCATATGTAGTCAATGTTTAGCTCCCACTTATAAGTCAGAACAAGCAGTATTTAGTTTTCTGTTTTGTTTGTTAATTTACTTAAAGTAATGGCCTCCAACTCTATCCATGTTGCGGCAAAGAGGATGATTTTATGTTTTTATGACTCCATAGTACTTCATGGGGTATAGGTACCACAATTTCTATATACAATCCACTGTTGATGGGCACCTAGGTTGATTCCATGTCTCTGCTATTATAAATAGTGTTGTGATGAACATAGGAATGCATATGGCTTTTTGGTAGAACAATTTATATTCCTCTGGGTATATACTCAATAATAGGATTGCTGGGTCAAATGGTAGTTCTGTTTTAAGTTATTTGAGACATCTTCAAACTTCTTTCTACAGTGGTTAGACTAAATTACATTCCTGACAACAGTACGTAAGCATACCCTTGTGTCCATAGTCGTGCCATCATCTTTTGTTTTTTGACTTTTTGATAATAGCCACCCTGAGTAGTGTGAGATGGTATGTCATTGTCGTTTTGATTTGCGTTTCTCTGTGAATTAGTGATGTGGATCATTTTTTTCATATGTTTGTTGGTTGCTTGTGGGTTTTGTTTTGAGACGCAGCAGTTCATGTTTTTTGCACATTCTTCAATGGGGTTTTTTTTTTTTTTTGCTTGTTGAGTTATTCAAATTTCTTATAAATTCTGGACATTAGGCCTTTGTTGAATGCAGTTTGAAATTTTTTTTCCCATTCTGTAGGTTATCTGTTTATTCTGTTGATAGTTTTGCTGTGCTGTGCATAGTTTCTTTTAGTTTAATTACGTCTCACCTGTCAAATTTTGTTTTCATTGCAATTGCTTTCTGGGACTTATTCACAAATTGTTTCCCAAGGCCGATGTCCAGAATGGTGTTTCCTGGGTTTTTTTTTTTTTTCCTCAGATTCTTATAGTCTGAAGTCTTACATTTAAATATTTAATCCATCTTGAGTTAATTTTTACATATAGTGAAAGTAGTGGTCCAGTTTCATTCTTCTGCACAGGACTAGCCAGCTATTCCAGCTGGCTGTCTATTGAATAGGGAGTGTTTTTTCCCCATTGATTATTTTTGCTGACTTTGTTGAAGATCAGATGGTTGTAGGTACGTGACTTTGTTTCTTTATTTCTGGGTTCTCTGCTCTGTTCCATTGCTCTATGTGTCTGTTTTTACACCTCTACCATGCTGTCTTGGTTACCATAACTTTACAGTATATTTAAAGTCATAATATTATACCTCTGGCTTTTTTTTTTTTTGCTTAGGATTGATTTGGTTATTTGGTTTGCCCACATTTTAAGTTTTTTTTTCCTGTCGAATTGTATGAGTTCCCTGTATATTCTTGATATTAGTCCCTTGCCATATAAATAGTTTGCAAATATTTTCTCCACTCTGTTGATGGAATGGAATATTTCAGAGAGAATAAGGCAGCTATTTCAAGCAAAGTGCCTTCAAATATCAACTCAAGAGATTAATAATGTTGGATTGGGGCCAGACTAGAAACAGTTTAGCATAACTACAACATTATAAACAGCACCCATTGAACCAGGAAATAGTACAAAACATGTTTTAGAAATTCTGAACCAGTAGCAGTTTATCTTAGAGGGGATCCCGGGTGAGGAGAGTTGGAAGCACAGAAAAAAACAATGCTGGAGAATTTGGGTGGTCTTAAGAAACAACTCTCTTCTTTCTTCAAGGTTCTAAGGCTTAAAAAAATTCACAACAGGGGCCAGGCGCGGTGGCTCACGCCTGTAATCCCAGCACTTTGGGAGGCCGAGAAGGGCGGATCACAAGGTCAGGAGATCGAGACCATCCTGGCTAACATGGTGAAACCCCGTCTCTACTAAAAATACAAAAATTAGCTGGGCGCTGTGGCAGACGCCTGTAATCCCAGTTACTCGGGAGGCTGAGACAGAAGACGGGCATGAACCCAGGAGGTGGAGCTTGCAGTGAGTCGAGTTCGCGCCCCTGCACTCCAGTCTGGGCGACAGAGCCAGACTCCGTCTCAAAAACAAAAAAAACAAACCAAAACAAACAAACAAAAAAAACAGAAAAAAAAAATCACAACAGGAACTGGTAATCTAACAGGAATTATAGAGCCATTTTTATTAGTCTCAAATAGAGTTGGCCAGACAGGCTCCATCCTTCAAGCTTGACCTTCATGATGTTCCATTTCATTGATACATTACTGGTTTTTTTTCACTGACCTACCAAATCCTGAGATAGGCCATATTCCTTCCAGCAAGTGTACTTCTGTAAATTTCCACATCTCCTCTGTCTGGCGAACTTTCACTCTCATACTTCAGTCAGCTTTTAGGTTTCATACTTTTATGGTTCTATTTATTTATTTATTTATTTATTCATTTATTTTTGAGACAGAGTCTCGCTCTGTTGCCCAGGTTGAAGTGCAGTGGCGCGATCCCACCTCACTGCAAGCTCCGCCTCCCGGGTTCACGCCATTCTCCTGCCTCAGCCTCCAGAGTAGCTGGGACTACAGGCGCCCACCACTATGCCCAGCTAATTTTTTGTATTTTTTTTAGTAGAGACGGGGTTTCACCGTGTTAGCCAGGATGGTCTTGATCTCCTGACCTCGTGATCCACCCGCCTCGGCCTCCCAAAGTGCTGGGATTACCAGCGTGAGCCACTGCGCCCGGCCACTTTTATGATTCCTTTAGATTTTAGATTTTAGCTTTTAGATTTCTCCCGGAATATAACTTCATCAGGCTGTCTTGCCTACCATTCTCACGTGTAGGCAGGCTTATTCTCTGCTTCCAGAGCCAGTATTCATATTCTTGATGAACTTAATTTATGCTTACACATTTATTTGTGTGCATACTGATTAGTGTCTACGTATTCTCACTGAAATATGGGCTCCTTGAAAGCACAGGAACTATCTTTAAGTAATGGGGATGCAATAATGCACAAAATCAAAGTGTTTTGAGCCATATTTGTCATTGAATAAATATTTGTTGAATTTATGAATCAATTAGTCCTAAAAAAAAAAAAACCAGCCCATAGCTAGAAAGTAGTGGAGGCTTGAACTAGCTCTAAAGTAGGTGTCTGTGAAAAGATAGAAAACCATCTCAAACAGCATGAGATGACTGAGGAATCCTGCCAAAATAAAACACAGGATTAAGCCTACTTTGGTATCACTGAGACAAAATACCCTGCACTAAGATTTGAAATATTTTACCCTTAAAGAAACACGTACACCAAAAGTTACATTTTACTCAAAATTCAGACAATGTCAACTTTCTGACATAGGAATTTGGAATAGAGATGTACAAAGACATGAGGGAAATGCTTGGAAGCTCTCAAGTGCGGAGAATTCTTTGCACAGACCCCTTCTCTCTGCACAGATGAACACCATGAGCTTGCTGGAAGGGGTTCAAAGAACAGCCCACAGCAGCATTCGAGTTTGCTAAAGTGACTGACGTTGGCTTCAGTTTGGAATCCAAAGGCGACAACTGACAAGGAAGAGCGGAAGGGAAGGGAGAAGTGAGATTTGAACAGTCGCAAAAGCCCAAGGCAGCAGAAGGCAAACATCTTCTGGGGTTATCAAGTGCTCATAGCAAGTGGCACCAGAGATCTTTCTAACAGATTAACATCTGGTGATTGAAGCAGCCAGCCCTAAAGAAATACCTCTCTCTCCCTCCATTGTAGAGTCTGAAACAATAGGCAAAATAAGAATGGATTGTTTGCATTTTGATATCTCATTTATTCATCTTTGAAGGAAGAGTTGATTGTAATAAAATTGGGAATATTAAATAGTGCCTACTGTACATCAGGCATTATTCTAAGTGCTTTGCGTATGTTAATTAATTTAATAATAAATCTAACAATCTTGTCATATAGATATTATTATCACCCCATTTTCAGTTAAGAAATGGAAGCACAAATCATTCAAAGGGTTTGTTCAAAACCATACATCTAGTGTTTGACAATCTAGCTTCTAAGTTTTTAACTATGGCCTATGGTACTTCTATATTATGATATCAAGGTTAACATTTAATGAATGTTTAACATGAGTTTCTCATATGTCTAAGCGTTATCACATGAAATTCTCAGTTCAAGTTTTGAAAGAATGTTTTTTTCCATGCCGGCTGGTTATGGTGGCACATGCCTATAATCCCAGCATTTTGAGAGGCTGAGGCAGGCAGATCACTTGAGGCCAGGAGTTCAAGGCCAGTCTGGACAACATGGCAAAACTCCATCTCTACCTAAAATACAAAAAAAATTAGCCAGGTATATTGGTGCATGCCTGTAGTCCCAGCCACTTGGTGGGGGTAGGGGGTGGTGGCTGAGGCAGGAGAATTTCTCCACTGGGCAACAGGGCAAGAACTCTGTCACAGAAAAAAAAAAAGGAAAAGAAAAGAAAAGAAAAAAAGTATGTTTTCCATTCTGACTTTACACACAAGAGAATTGAGGCTGAAAGAGCTGTTACATAGATAACCAGTTATTGAGCAACTCCAATGTACATGATAACGTGCTGTGTGATACAGACATATAGTAAGATGAATGCCCTGTCCACAAGTAGCTCTTAGTTTAGCAAGAGACTGGAGTTGAGGCATAATGGCAAGAGATGGGAATAAACATTTATAACCACACACCCTGTTCCAGGTACTGGATAAGGCATTTTATATATATTATGCCATATAATGCTTAGCTCATTCCTATGGAAAAGCTCTAATTCTAACCCAACTTTCTACAAGTATGTAGTTTTTATTATATACATATCTATAAATACCAGTGAGGAAACTAGGGAGTCTGCCTGAGCAGGAATGTTTAGGTGAAAAGCTGACATTTATCATACCCAAAGTTCTCATAATCAATTAGTGGCAAGGACCAAATTCAAACTCAGGTTCTTGTTAAACCTATGCCGCTTGTCTACAGCTCCTTCAGGTCTCAGACTCTAGCCTAATTCACATCCTTAATCCTTGTCTTTTCACAGAGAATATGTATGAGAAACTCTGTATTGATAAACAATATAATTGAAAAACCTTTAGAGAATGATCTATTTCTAGGATTATCCATGGAAAACATCCAAAGTGCTCAATAATTGATACAAATAACCAGGTGCTTATCCAAACTTTTTTTTTTCTTTTTTGCAGTACATTTTTTTAAAAAGGACAGATGGGAACAGATTTTATTAAAAAAAAAAAAAGAAAAAGAAAAATATATTTGCATAAAATACCAAAAAAATCACACAGACTTTTTCACTGTTGCAAATGCTTTTGTAGCAGAAATAGTTCTTTTCAAGAATGATTAAGCATATTATAGAAATGTTGCATGGATTTTCCCCTGGCAATAAAATCAGTAACTCATTGTATGGCCTTGAGTACACCTCATCACCTCTCTTGATAACAGTCTACTCAACTTTTAGTTTTGTTTCTAGGTCATGTGGCAAGATTCAAAAGAAACCTCTTTGTTCAAAAATCCAAGAAGACAACGGCCAGAGAATCAGTGGTTTCCCCTGGCCTGAAAGAACTGGATTTTGCAACTTGAATTCTAAGGCTCTGAATTGGCCTCTACTCTGTCCTTATCTGGTCACTGTATTTCTTACTACCGCCCATCACACAGATCTAACTCCAGGCATTCTGACCTGTGTGGTTTTGTTATTGTTTCTTTGTTTAATGTCATTTTTGTTTAAGAATCAGTTTCTTTTTAGATGTTGTTTAATCTTGGTATGTATTTTCACACCTTTTTCTCTGAACAGAGGACTACTCATTTGTATTAGTCCGTTTTCACACTGCTCTAAAGATACCACCTGAGCCTGGGTAATTTATCAAGGAAAGAGGTTTAACTGACTCACAGTTCCGCACGGTTGGGGAAGCCTCAGGAAACTTACAATCATGGTGGAAAACCAAGGGGAAGCAAGCACATCTTAGAAAGCAGGAGACAGAGGGAGCGAGGGGGGATCTGCCACACTTTACGACCATCAGATCTCATGAGAACTCACTCATTTCAGAACAGCAATGGGGAAAAATGCCCCCATGATCAAATCACCCCCCACTAGGTCCCTCCCTTGACACATGGGTATTACAATTTGAGATGAGATTCGGGTAGGGACATAGAGCCAAACCATATCACCATTCTTCAAGACTCAAAACTTACGTTCTATGAGAGCAAGGGCTTTAAAAAGTACAATTGAAGTATTGTCTTTAAAATACATGTACTTGCCTATGAGCTAGGAGAAAAATGTCTTATTTTGCAATCCCCCCATTTCTAAAAAGTTTAAGCTTTTGTTATTTGAAAAATGTGACTTTTCTTTTTCTTTCTTTTTTTTTTTTTTTGAGATGGAGTCTTGCTCTGTTGCCCAGGCTGGAGTGCAGTGTTATGATCTCGGCTCACTGCAAGCCCCGCCTCCCAGGTTCATGTCATTCCCCTGCCTCAGCCTCCCGAGTAGCTGGGACTACAGGTGCCCACCACCATGTCCAGCTAATTTTTTTGTGTTTTTAGTAGAGACGGGGTTTCACCGTGTTAGCCAGGGTGGTCTTGATCTCCTGACCTCGTGATCCACCTGCCTCGGCCTCCCAAAGTGCTGGGATTACATAGGTGAGCCACTGTGCCTGGCGAAAAATGTGACTTTTCAAGCCAAATCTTAGGTGTTAGATCTCTTTTCATCTACTAAGTGAAACATGTGTATGTGCTTAACTTGCAAAGTTGTTTGTTCCCTGTTTGACTTACAGGCGTGTTTCTCCCTTATGTCCGTCCTTATAAACATCTAGGTCTTTAGAATATATTTCTCAGATGCTCAGTTAAAGGGTATCTTGTCATTTAGATTTCCCAGGCAAAGTCAGGTGAGGCTCTTTTGGGCTTTAGCAAAAATCTACTCTGGTTCTTCTAATTGATGATGTGTAGGTGGTATAGCTATTATTTCTGCCTGATAGAACTCATGAATGAACGAAGGTGATTTTTTAAAAATATAATTTAAAGCTGTTCTTAGTTGTTCTCTATCTGAAAGAATATATGAGGAAATGCAGTTCTCAGAATTTCTTACATCTTTTCCATTACCTTCTGCTCCCTTTCTGTCTGCAAATCTATATGACTTTATATTGCAGAATGTAGCCTCCAATCTTCAGCCCCTTCACTTCTAGCACTTAGGTTAGTAGTTTTCATAACGAAACAAGAGTGGAGAAGAGTGTGTATGTTGGGACTAGCTTATTGATTGACTCTCTAGTTGATGGACCGTGGATCTGTACGAAGTCAATCTCAGGTTTCTTCTCAATTGAGCCTCTCTACAGTGTAACTCATGGTAATTTCCTCAAAGATATTTGAATAATTTGCATATCTATCAGTGTTGTAAATTTGAAAGGGTCACTTTTTTTATGGGCATTTTTTTTTTGGAAAGCTTTTAGGCAATGGGAGTGAATCAGCCTTTGCTAACTAGTCAGTGAGTCATGTGCATCATATCCTAGCATTTAATTCCCTTAATTTACTGATGCTTCCCTGTGGGCCCCTAAACCTAGCATTCCCTCTGACATTTAATAGATGCTCAATAAAAGGTTGATTGATGAATTGATTATTTCAATGTGCACTTGGGTAATATGGTATATACTAAATTAAATACTTTCTTACTTAACCCAGCCACAAGTTTAAATGTAATTCTGCCCCCATGGCAATTTCTCAAAAGAGAAAGGCCATTAACTCTGCTGACATGTGTAATCTCCAACTTGACTTAGTGCCCCAACCCAGCATTTCTAAAATGGGTTTAGTTGATTAAATGAAACTATGTGGGATTATTTGTCTCTCTGTCTGGTAGAATTCATGACTGAGTGGCTCCTCATATTTCACCGTTCAGGCTTCAGTGGGTTTCTGAGGAAAATTGACTTTTTTGGAGGAAAGAGCCTTAAATATTTTATTTTAAGAAAGGATGCAGATGACTAAATGTACAAATTAATTGGAATAGTTCATGTTCACTGAAAATTTAAATTTATTATTCCAAATTATCTAGTATACTACAGCTTTTCGTTCATTCTCTCCTACTTACTTAACCCCTGGAGAAAATATCTATCCCAAGAATGATTCAGAAACGGTGTCAAAGTACAATTAATGCTGTGGTCTTTTCTTCCAGATACTTAACATAGGGCAATTTAATTTTTTTGAATTTATTTTATCCTGTAAGTACTTTGAAAGTATATAGAAAGGTCCTCTGGCAGAAGCACAAAATTTAGAGCAAATAAAGTTACTTTAGAATTAACTGTCACCATCATGATGTTGTTCATTTTAAGAGGTGAAGAGAAGAAACAATTTCTGTTCCTTGTTGGCAAGTTTTTCCTTCAGAAGTGTGAATATCAATTTTGACTATATTGTTAAGTGCTATGTGGGGGTCATTATTTATATGGCAGATACTGAGGTGTACCACTCATATTCAACTTCAAGGAAAGACTTACTGTCCAACTGCAAGGACTGTGTTAGCTAACAATCTTCAGTTGGTGGCATTTTCAGGGTTTGCTTCAGCAATTATCTAGCCCAGAACACACTCCCTCCTGGGGCTTTCATTTAATTATTGAAGAAGGCAATGGTACAAAACCCAGCCATTTTCATTCAATACAGGATTCCTCTGATGGATGATCTTTGACCCAGACTTCCTTGTTTAGGTTGCCAGAGATTTTCTTCAGGTCTGTATTGTGATCTGACACCTTCCCCTGCCCACTCATCCTTCCTCCCATGCCCTTTCACAGAATGACCCCCTCTAAACATTTTGCACCTCTAACACTGTCCTAGAATCTGCTTGCCAGGGAACACAACCTTTGGATGATATGTTAGGAAGGACAATAAGAAGGAAAAACGAAGAGATTTGAAATGTCAAAAAGACTTGGCTTTACTTTCCCTCTCCTCTTACGTTCAAATAAACAAGGATGCCCTCTGAGCATTCGAGCGGTCCTTGCTAGTATCACTTGGACATAGCAGAAAGGAGAAGTCCTTTCTATCTAGGGTTAGAGTGAGACCAACTGCTCGCTTTCAGAGAGCTTGTGTGCAAGGGTTTAAAGAATAAGCCTGAGCTAATAATCTAATAATAATAATATGGTCCAGGTTTCCTTTGTGCTTACATCACCCTCTTCATGGTAAGGAGGTACTGATAAACCAAGACAGACATCAAGCCTTCCTGGTCCCCTGGGCTCCCTCTCTCAACAATAGCAGAAAGTCACCATAGTACTTGAGTGCTGAAGAATGTCATTATCCTGTGTGTGCATAGCTTGACTTGCAATGAATTAATCATCATTTAGGATACTCTCTAAAATCCTTTGAATAGATTTCATTACACAGAATGCATTTTCACTTCTCTGATTGATCAGAAATGTTTACTTCCTTTCTTTCTTTTGCTTTTTCTTATTAAGAACGCAAAAATTATCCTGGTTTTCTTTGTAAGATCTATGTTGTTTTTTCTTGGTGTAACTATTCTTTCCAAGCAATAACAATTTTCTCCTTTATATGGTTGTATTTTAATTAAAAATTATAATGTTGCTGAGTGGCAAGAACAGAAATGATATTTCTAATAGATAAGGCTTTGAATCCTGGAGTTGATGATGATACTAATAATTAATTCATCATCTGTAATATTCAGAAGCTAACACCTCTTCTATAGGTTTTCTATGAAGGATAAAATCAGAGCCCTCATTCAACCTTTCCTTCATTTATTCAGCTATCATTCTTCAGTGACTGGAAAGGCAGACACAAAATATCATATGCAGTGGAACACACACACAGGTTATTTTGGCTAAAAAAAAGATAAGGTGATTGGACAGGCAAGATATTCTGGAAAACTTGACCCCTGAGTTCAGGTTTTAGATAGGAGAAGGTGTAGCTAAAAGGAGAAAGTCCATGGAAACAGGAAATATCAATCAGAGCAGAGGGATAATAAAAGCAAACGAAAAAAAAATTCCACAGAAAAATACATTATGGATGTTTCATGCAATGTTTCAGAAACAGTTGCCTGTTGTGAGATATACATTTTGAGGCAGTGAGTAGATGGCCTTATGCTATTTAGATGTTTATCTGTGTGTGTTAAATACTCAAAGACAAGAATGATGCCTTACACATAGTAAGTACCTAAGAAATGGTATTTCTCCGTTTTCTTTCTGAGGCTCCCAGTTTTATATGTTTATTTCTTCCTTTTTTTCTTAGTCCTTCACTATGACCCACTTAATTCCCTACCAATCACCAGAGTCTGCTCATTTGAACTGTCATCCATTAACTTGGACTCCAATCAATGAGCCAAAAGCATTTATGCAGTTTTCTTTATATTTTTCACCAAGTGGTTTTCCACAGAATCCCCGTGTCTTCTAAGTCATGCTGGCTGCCTCCTTTTCTTTTTGCTTTAGGCATGAATCAGGTCTTAGGAAGCAATAGTGTGGTATGACAGATATCTTTAAAAGATTTTATATTGGGAAAGTTCTGGAAAGGCTGGAAAAGGAATAGGGAACTTGTATACTTTTAAATAATGAGCAACTTGGAACAAGGATTGGAATTCTTGAAAATCAACTAACCCAGTAAATAAGAAATGAGTATATTCATAAATGACATACAAAAATAGCAGGAAATATTTTGTTTCTTTCTTAAATTATTTGTTTTATTGTTGGATTTATTAGTGTTGAATGAAAACAGAGTTGTGGAGAGAATGTTGTAAAACTGGGAAAAATTTTTTCATCAAAATGGAGTTTTAAAAAGAGATTTGAGGGAGGAGTATTGTTTTCATAAAGCCATCACTCAAGGAGTTTCAAAATAATTCCTGTGTGCAAATGGGAATTACAATTCTCATTTACAAGATATGCTTGTTTGGCAAAGATACCTTTGCAGAATAATGTCAGAGAACATTCATTCATTTTTGTTTATGTGTTCATTTATTCAATCACTCACTTTACTTTCAATCATATATAAAGCAACTATTACTAGTTGGATTTTGTGCTAGTTGTTGAGCATATAACAAAGACAGTTTATCACCTTTACCAGATATTAGCATTTTAGATGGAAAGGCAGATTATAAACAAATGATTGTGACTGAATGTGGTGTGTAGTACTTAAGCAGAGGTGGTGGTTGGTTGTCTTGGAAGCACAGACATACAAGCTACAACCTGCATGGAGAATGTCAGTGTTGAAAGATGAATACAAATTATCTGGATGACTATGTCACAGGATCTTTAGGGTGTCACTCTTCCAGCTGGAAACCTCTGTGACCAGTGGGACCTTTGCCGTAGTTTTGCTTGAGCCCACTGGGCTCATCCTGCCCAATCGGCCTGGAAGGCTACACTCAACTCAAGCTACTGGCCTGCATCCCACACCCTCTGAAGACTGGAGCCAGGTGCAGAGTGGTAAGGGGTGCATGAGCAAGTGAAAGCAGGGTCCCACTCCTGTCACAGCCAGGCATGTCAGCTGCTGTGGGGGGACAGGCAGCTACAGGCACCAGCACAGGTGCCAGCTCTGTGCAAGCCTGTGGCTGGAACAGATGCACCAAAATGCCTTCTGCTGTGAGCACCCATGTCTGGATGAGGGGAACACAGTGGTGCCCAGAAGCTTGGAGATGCCAGAAACCACAGAGCCCCAAAGAGGGTAGCACAGCCCTGGCTCAGGGAGCCCCAGCTCTTCTCTCCTTCTTGTTGCCCACAATGTGGTGAGTTGGGGGACAGGGGTGTACATGTTTCAGCTCTGTTTGTGTTATACTTCTTTCAGTGCCACCATTCAGTGGGCCCCAAGTTCTTTGCCCACATTAGTAAGAATGAGGTACATGGACAACTGGAGGATGACCAAGGCAAAGAGGTGTTTTATTGAGCAACAGTACAGCTCCAAGGACACCCAAAGTGGGTAGCTCCTTTACAAAGGCAGGTTGTCCTGCGGAGTGTGCAGTCCTCAGCAGAGGGGAGACCCAGAAAGGGTAGTCCCTATCTGCAGGCAGGTCGCCCCATCATCTGCCTGAGTCTGGCTGAGTCTAGGGTTTTTATGAGCTTGCTGACTGATCCATGGGCAGCCATGGGTGGGCCCAAAAAAGCACCATAAGTTCTCACTCCAGGCCACTGGCTCCACTCAGAACTGACAGTTGGGCCCCCATGCTTCAGGTTATCCCTGGCTTGAACGTGGGGCTTCAGCAGAGACCTGCCCCTTTCTGCCCAGGAGCCTGTCTCCCTCCTGCTGCCATCTATATGTCATCTGCAGCACCCAGGTGTTCATGCCAAAGGGCACCTGCAGGCCAGTGCTGAGCTACCTTCAGCCCCCCAAACCCAAACTCTGGAGGTGGCCAAGGTGGTAGGGGGCTGGCATGTCAGTGCCACCCCAAGCATGGGCACACCTGGCCAGGTCACAACAGTGCCTGGGCTTGACCACAACTTTGCTCTGAAATTGGAGCTGGCACTGGGAACAGGGAGGAGCCAGGGAGTGGGCATAGCCACTTCTGAGCCTGTAGGGGGAGGGGGGTCTTCCTGGGCCCCCAGTAGTGCAGGGATGCCTGGGACCATGGCCATGGCTAGGTGGCTGCAGCTGAACCCAGAAGGATGAGGCCCCTGCCCCGCCAACTCTGAAGTGGGCAGGGCTCCCACCTGTTTCTGGCTCCCACTGGCTCTGCAGAGCACTCAGCTCCAGTCACTTCTCCCTTGCTGCAGCTGGTGTCTTTGCAGTGCCCCCACCATATGGGCTGCTGCTGCTATCATCTACAGAGGAGGATCTTAAGGAGGAACTTAAGTACAGAGCATCAAAAGTTTACTACAATAGAACCAAATGGATAAGATTTTACATTATGGAGGGAGAATAATAATTTCGAATTCTTACTTTTTCCCTCTTAATCCTTCTTTAATATCTCACCTCCACTGCACACTTTATACTAGGCATTTGTGAAGAAAACTATTGATGAAGTTCTTCAATCCTTATAGTGGCCCTGTGACCTCACAATCTTACAGATGATGCAACTAGCATAAATTAAATAGTTTGTGGTGGGCTCACAATTTAAGCAGGGATTCTGACTCATAGCATGGCTGAAGGTCATGGCTTTCAGGAAAGCTAACATTACTCAATCCTTTTGCTTCATCTGAGCCTTTGCATAAATGGTGATCATCACTGACACTTAACCATGATAGGCTTTGTGCTAGGTATTTTTATTTTATTTTATTTTATTTTGATTTTTTTTTGAGTCAGAGTCTCACTATGTTGCCCAAGCTGGAGTGCAGTGGCACGATCTTGGCTCATTGCAACCTCTGCCTCCCAGGTTCAAGCGATTCTCCTGCCTCAGCCTTCCAAGTAGCTGGGATTACAGGATCATGCTGCCATGCCTGGCTAATTTTTGTATTTTTAGTACAGACGGGGTTTCACCATGTTGTCCAGGCTGTTCTTGAACTCTTGACTTCAGGTGATCTGCCCACCTTGGCCTCCCAAAGTGCTGAGATTACAGGCGTGAACCACCATGCCTGGCTAAGTGTTAGGTATTTTAATAACCCTGATAGTAACAACAATAGCAACAACAGCAAAATAGCTACCTGCAATCAGCCATGTTTTGTGGAAGACAATGCTTTAATAAATGCTAAAACTTAGAAATTATTATTTTTATTTGAAAGATGAAGAAGCTGAGGTTTACCTAGGTCATATAATTTTCCAACAATATAGCTTGATGGTGATAAAACAAACAAATGAATATAGAAACCAGGTCTATTTGATCCTAGAGTCCATGCATATCCAACCTCATCACAGGACTCCCTCCTGCTTAGAAATGGGCCAGTTCCATCTCCTCACCCACCTGCTGCCTATGTTCTGTGAAGAACCAGAATGTGCTGCTGATACTGGCAGTGAAAAAACTGCAATTATTCAGAGACAAGTAATAGCACAAGGCTCAGGAACAATAGCTTGGAAGTGCTTACCAAGGCCCTCAGGGGGAAGCACCCATCAGGCAGCTGCATCAAACAGCACTATCAACTCTCATTGATTTGATTGCCACCATTATTCAGGTGAAAAATCGCTTCTCTAAAGCCCTCTCCAAGATACATTCTGACTGCAGACATCCTCAGAAAACTCCCACACATCTCCTTAGCAGCCCACCTGTCACTTCCTTGCAGAGGTTAAGATGCTATTTTTTTTTCCTGAAAATATATTTTGAAGCACTGGAGTCAGGTGTGTTTGGTCTCTGCTCTTCAGCTCTAATATCTAATAATCATGATTAGGTTTTCTTTTTTTGGCATCAATTACTTCATTAGAGTTACAATGAATAGATAATAGGAAGAATTAAGTAAGGATAATTGGCATGATGAATGAGATAAATAATTATAATGGTAACTAATATTTATTAAGCATTCACTATATGCCAGCCCTGTGCTGACTATGTGTCATTGAACTCCTAGGAAAGACCTATTACTTTCTCACTTTAAACATTGGGAAGTTCGTGTAGCATTTATGTGTTAAGGTGACCCCCATATAACTCTCTCCCCTTGAGTGTAGGCAGATCCTGTGATTTGCCAAAGGTGAAGGAACTTTTCAGCTGTAATTAAGGTCTCAAATCATTTGACTTTAACTTAATCAAAAGGGAAATTATCCTGGTTGTGTCTTACCTAATCAACTGAGTTCTGAAAAAGAGTGCCAGCTATTCAGCATATGAAGAAGACATGGTATACTTTCTACCAGAACTTAGCATTCTAGGTAGAAAGGCTCTAGACAAATGATTATAATTCAATTTGATGTGTAGTACTTAAGCAGAGGTAATGATTGGTCATCTTGAGATCACAGATACATGAGCTACAGCCTACATGGAGAATATCAGTATTGAAGGATGAATACCAACTTTGTGGGTGTACTACAGAGGAGTTTAGTAATGGTACAGAATCTCAAAAGTGTACTTCAGTGCATCCAAGTGGCTCAGACTTGGGGAGAGAAGCCAGAATTATTCTCTTACTGGTCCTGAAGAAGTGAAATGCCATTAATTCTACAGCTACAAAGAAATAAATTCAGCCAACAACTTAGGAGAGCTTGGGAAAAGATTCTTCCCCAATCAAGCCTCTGATCAGAATTCAGCCTGACTAATGCTTAGTTGAAGTTTTTTAAGACCTTGAGCAGAATAATCAGCTAAAATGTGCCCAAGCTCCTAATCTGCTCCATGGAAACTGTAAGAAAATAAATGGATGTTTTAAATCATTTTTAATTGAGGTAAAATTCACATAAAGTTAACCATTTTGAAGCGTATAACTCTGTGGCATTTAGGACACTCATGTTGCACAACCATTACCACTATTTCTAAAACATTTTAACCACCCCAAAAAGAATCTCTGCACCCATTAAACAGTCACTCTTTATCCGCCTCCTGCCAGCCCCTAGAAGTGAATAATTTGTTTCTGTATCTATAGATTTACCTGTTCTGGATATTTTATATAAATAGAATCATACACTACGTGACCTTGGTGTCTGACTACATTTGCTTGGCTTCCTGTTTTTGAGGCTTCCTGTTTTTGAGGCTTCCTGGCATTGTAGCGTATATCAGTGCTTCATATGGAGATAAAACATTTTCTTTATTGATTCATTTATCAATGCCTCTTTGAGTTGCTTTCTCCTTTTGGCTATTGTGAATAGTGTTGCTACGAATATGTGTACATGTATTTGTTTGAGTCCTTGCTTTCAATACTTTTGAGTATTTAACTAGGAGTAGAATTATTACATTATATGGAAATTCTATGTGTATTTGTCAGCATTCTCTAGAGGGGCAGAACTAATAGGATATATATCAAATATATAGGAGTTTATTAAGTATATATAGGAGATATATATGTACATACATACATATATATATATATATATATATATATATATATGAGTTTATTATGTATTAACTCACAAGCTCACAGATCCAACAATAGTCTGTCTGAAAGCTGAGGAGCAACAAGAGCTAGTCTGAGTCCCAAAACTGAAGAATTTACAGTTCGATGTTCAAGGGCAGGAAGCATCCAGCAGGGGAGAAACATGTAGACTGGGAGGCTAGGCCAGTCTAGTCTTTTCACAGTTTTCTGCTTGCTTTATATCCTAGCCACGCTGGCAGCTGGTTAGATTGTTCCCATTTAGATTAAGGGTGGGTCTGCATTTCCCAGCCCATTTACTCAAATGTTAATCTCCTTCGGCAACACCCTCACAGAAACACCCAGGATCAATACTTTGCATCTTTAAATCCAATCAATGACACTCAGTATTAACCATCACGCTGTTTACTTTTTTGAGGAATTTCCAAACTGTAATAAATGTGTTTTAAACCCTCACATTTGTGGCAATTTGTTATGCAGTCATAGAAAACAAATGCTCTGAGGAACAACACTATACACACACAAAAACATGTATATGTTTATTGCAACCCTATTAACAAGAGCAGAGACATTGAATCAACATAGTAGCACATCGAGGGTGGATTGAATAAATAAAATGTGGCATATATACACCATGGAATACTAAGCAGACATATATACCATGGAATACTATGTAGCCATAAAAAAGCGTGAAATCATGTCCTTTGCAGCAACCTCGGTGCAGATGGAGGTCATTACACTAAGTGATTTAATACAGAAACAGAAAACCAAATAACACGTTTTTACTTAAAGTGAGAACTAAACATTTTGTACAAGTGGACATAAAGATGGAAAAATAGATACTAGGAATTCCAAAAGTTGGAGGGAGAGGTGCAAGCATTGAAAAACTACCTATGGGACACTACATTCACCATTTAGGTGGCAGGTTCAGTTGAAGTCCAAACCTCAGCATCACACAATATATCCATGTAACAAACCTGCACATGTACCCCTGAATCTATTTTTTTAATATATAGAATTGGTAATTGGAAGATCACAGATTTAATCTCAGATCTATCCGACATCAGGTACAGGGTGTGTAAGCACTTCCATATCAATTTATGTTTACTATAATGTTCACTGCATTTCTAATTTAAGTCAATCGTTTTCAAAGTGTCTGCACCAACAGTATCATCATCACCTAGTATCTTCCTAGAAATGCAAGTTATCAGGCCCTATTCCAGACCTACGAAATCAGAAACTCTGTAGTTGTGATTCAGCAACCTGTATGTTAATAAGCCTGTGGGTGCTTCTTATTAACATAGATGTTTGAGATCCACTGCTATTGCCAACAGTAATCGGAATTTAAGCCAAGGAAATGATGGAAATGAACTTTCCCTTATTGAGTGCATCCCTTACTGAGGGAAACTGATAGATAAGCAAGCAATTCCAACACAGTGCAATCAGCACCTAGAAAGAGAGAATAAATTATGCCCCATTACAGTCACAGAAGAACTAAGCCTTCCTAGGAAGCATAGATTTCTTCACAGAGAAGGCAACATGCAAGAAGGGCCTTAAAGAAGTAGGATATCTGCAGTTTATCAAAAAGTACATCATTTAAAAGGATGCAAATTTCCTGTACAAAGTGATAGAAGCATGAATCACAATGACTTATTGGGATAGTGTAGGAGGCACATTGGAGAAGGTAGGGGAGATTATCAAAAGATGAAACTAAACTGCTGTCTTAGTCCATGAAGGCTTCTGTAACAAACAAACAAAAAAAACACAAACTAGTTGGCTGATAAACGATGGAAATTTATAACAATTCTGGAGGCTGGGAAGTCCAAGACCAAAGCACTGACAAAAACAATGTCTGATGAGGACCCACTTCCTCATAGACAGCTTTTCTTCACCGAAACCTCATATGGAAGAAGACACAGGAATCTTGGTGGGGGTATCTCTTTTGTCTCTTTTATGAGGCACTAATCCTATGCATGTGTCCTCCATCCTCATCTAATTACCTCCCAAAGGCCTCACCTAGAACGTCATCTTGGAGGTTAGGATTTCAACATATGAACTTGGCAGAAGGGACACAAATATTCAAACCTGAGTAACAGGTGAACACAAAATTTTGGTTTTTATCTGTTGCATTTAATGAATCATTAAACAATATTTAGCAGGAACGGCATCTACTTGGAATTTCATTTCAGAAGGCTGAATTTGGTGGGGGAAATACTTGTATGTGGATAGGAAGACCTTGTACAATTTTCTACTTTCTCGAATATGTGACATCACCAGGCCTCAGTGTCTTGTTCTCTAAAGCATTAGTGCACACTAATTTTTTCAAGTCCATTTAGCGTCTTTATTAAAGATCAGTTATTGATGACATTTGTGAAGTTTTCGTTTTTGACAGTGGAAATTATAATGCTATAGACATTGCTCTTATTATCCAAATTATTCAGTTCTCTCTACCTTGATGTTCTAAGAATTATGACCAGTTAATATTTACTCAGTTAATAAGCAAAACAGTGTTTACTGAGTTAATAAGCATAACAGTGTTTAATGAGTGCTTAGTATCTGCTAGGAATAATTATAAGCACTTTTCTTTGCATTATTAGATAGAGTTATATAAAACAATGCTTCTCTAATTTTAATATCCATGAGAATCATTTGTGAATCTTGTTAAAATTCAGATTATGATTCAGAAGTTCTGGGGTTGAGCTTGATATTCTGTGTTTCTAACAAGCTCTTACGTAATTCCAATAATCCTGGAGTGAAGATCCTAGTTAGAGTAGCAAGCATGTAAACAACCTTGTTTTGTATATAAGAAAACAGAATTCAGAGGTTAAATAAAGACAACAGTGCTGGGAAGTGGTTGAGTCAGGATCTAAACTCAGGTGCATCCGATAAATAAAGCAGCTACCAAGATGCTGGAGGATTCAGAGATTAGAGTCAGCTGAATGTGTTTTGAGACTGACATTGGCCTATCTGAAATGGTGAGAATTTACTGGGAATAAGCAGGAGATGGATTTAGGTAAGTTGATGGGAACCTCTTTATGGAATTTTTTGAAAACTACTAAATAATTTTGAGCTAATATAGTCTCTAAAGTTTAGATTTGAACCAAAGTTAAGTCATGGAATGTCACGATAAACATTTAGAGCTGAGAATGAGTGTATTAGTTCATTCAGGCTGCCTTAGTAAAACACCATATACTGAGCAATTTATAGCTAATGGAAATGCATTTCCCATAGTTTTGAAAGCTGGAAAGTCAAAGGTCATGGTGCCAGCAGTTTCAGTGTCTGGTTAGGACCGGTTCCATGGATGGCATCTTCTGGCAGCATCTTCACATGACCAAAAAGGCAGATGGGTTACTAAAATGCCCTTGAAATCCATTACTCCTTCAACAAATGTGTGTGTGTGTGTATGTGTGGTGTATGCATGATATGTTATGAACAAGCCCTTTGTAACTATAGTTCAAAAGAAACACAAATGATGGAGCCTCTTTTATAAGGGCACTGATCCTATTCACAAGGGTAGAACCTTCATGACCTAATTACCTCCTCAAGGTCGCACCTCTTAGTACTATTTCATTGGGGATTAAGTTTCAACGTGAAATTTGAGGGAACACATTTACACAATAGCAAAAAGTGACCTTAGGACCATCTGAGTCTTAACTGTTATTTTATAAATAGGAAAGCTGAGGCCTATAGAGGAGCTCTAAATGAAAAATGTAAAACGTCTCAAGCTAAGATTGAACAGGAGACACCTGGGCCTTACTCATGAAGTTTGGTACATTGTGGGGCTCAGTAAGAAATTAAATGCAAAGGCAGACTTAAAGTTGTTAGTAGGATATACTGAACTAGGGTCCACTTTTAAAGAAACAGACAAAACCGCAGGTTATTTTCATATGCTTTACAGAATTCTGCTTTCTATGTGTGTGTGGGTTTGGCTCTATGCCCCACCCAAATCTCATCTCAAATTATAATCCCCATGTGTGAAGGGAGGGAAGTGATTGGATTGTGGGAGTGGTTTCCCCCATGTTGATCTCCTGATGGTGAGTGAGTTCTCACGAGATCTGATGGTTTTATAAGACTCTCTTCCTCGTTGCCTTCTTCTCGTGCTCCTGCCACCTCGTGAAGAAGCTGTCTGCTTCTCCTTTGCCTTCTGCCATGATTGTAGGTTTCCTGAAGTCTCCCCAGCTATTCAGAATCGTGAGTCAAACCTCTTTCCTTTATAAATTACCCAGTCTTGGGTATTCCTTCACAGTAGTGTGAGAACAGACTAATACAGCATGTTTGTGTGTTTTCACCGTTTTAAAATTATTTGTTCTTAAAGTTAGTAAACTGCCTAAAAATGAGTTTGATAAAATAGCAATATATATTGACACATTTTCTGGATTAATTTTGATGTGCGTTTAATGAAGCAGCTATGTTGTCTGGGGTATACACCCAGGGTTTGTCATCTCGTCCCAGGAAAATTTAGGACATGAACACACAGGAGAGGTTTAGGAGTGGAAGTTTAATAGGAAGATGAGAAAGAGAAGCAGCTCTCTCTATAGAGAAAGAGGGGTCTCTGAGCAGGAAAGACTGCTGGCGGTGGTTACGCTGGATTTTGTAGTACAGCTTGAGAAGGCAGTGTCTGATTTTCTAGGGCTCACAGATTTGTTCAATCAGGTATGATGTTTAGATAGCATACAGGAAATGCTGGTTGCCCCACCTTAATCTGATTATGCAAATGAACGCTCCTTGGCTGGCGCCGTCTTTTCTGGTCCTTACGGTAAACGTGGCTGGAAGAGAAGGGAAGATGGAGCTGCCATCTTGAACATGTGTAGTCCCTAGTTCCTGCAGGCATTCACTCATGCCAGCTCCCAGCTTGCTTTTCTATGTCTGCAGCTCGACTTTACAGGCTGCTCTTTGTTAGAGAGGAAAATGATTTGGGGCTGCTTTTCATGAGAAGGAAAACCTTACCGAGGACTTCCCTACCTTCAGTATCTAAGTAATTTCTTCTTAACTCCTGTATCACTAAGAAAAACATTCTGCCAGAATATGAGTGCATGTTGGGTTCGGGGAGGGGGAGTGACATTCTCCCTTTAACATGAAAATAGCCAACGTAGGTGGTGCAGACATTGGCAGATTCTATTACTATAGGGCCATTATTTCAAATTTAAGCTTTTTTCTGTCATGCTTTTTTCGTTTGTTAACACACTCAAAGGAGAAATTGGCAATCTCACTTGAGCATAGGAGAACTCCAAGGTGAATGTTAAGTGTTCATATTGCCTTTGAGTCAGAGGGCTCCCTGCAAACACATCTGAAACCCTAATTCCAAACTGAAACAGAGATTACCTTAGATACTCTACATAATTTGAGGCAGCCAAGCTGAAAGTGATTTGGAACTTTTTCTTATTTATAGGATTTCCGACTCACTAAACCAGCAATCATTAGAGACCACTCTGGAGCCCATAGCTGAGCTGTGGAACATCATAATAAGTAGAGTGCTACTTTCTGCTTTTCATTTTCAGAAGCACTGTTAGAGCTAATCTTTAAGTAGAAAAACACATGATTTCAATGAGTTTCTAGGGGTTCACAACATGGAAACTCATTTATTTGATACTTTAAAGTCTCAAATTGCTCTTACTCACCACAAATGTAGAAGCTAAAGAAACCAGCACCTTTATCACTATGGTTTGTGTATCTTCTGAGCTATGGTCACAAAGAACTTGTTCATAATAAATACACGTTACACACACACAATTTGTTGAAGTGGTGATGAGGTTCCAGAGCATTTTAATAACCCTGACAATTTGCCTTCAGGCGTCTTGAGATACTTTTCCTTGGAGAATTATTTTTGATATAGATTACTGGATGCAAAAAACTCCCCAGTAATTCAATGATATTATTGCGGGAGGTGGGTAAAGACAAAAAGGAAAAAGAAGACAATAACACACACCTGAATCACATCCTTTTTCCCTTCCCAGCACCCTACCCCATTATCTAGAAGGGAAGGAAGATTTAGTGGGAAAGTTCTCAGTATGCTAGTACCAAGCAGTGACCTTTGTGATTGCAAGTGGCCCTCAACTGTCTGCCTGCCATTATGGTACCCCAAAATTCAGGAACTCAATATTCTGGTGGAATGTCTCCAAAAATAGGTAGGGTGGGATATTGAGCATTCCACAAGTTTTGCATTTTCTTCTGAGTATTTTCTTCTATGTATGGAATCTTCCATTTGTCCATTAGGTCTTTTCTACATCACTTTCTCAGTCTGGCTAACACATAATATCTGTATGTTGAATGAGCTGGCCACCTAGAATTAACTTGTAAGCATGATATCATTAATCTCCATTACTCCCTTCTGGGGAAGAGTCATTCTGATGATAATTTCTTGCCTGGCCCTTAACACCTACCTTTCCTGAGCATTCCCAATAAATACTTAAACATCCCCGACTCAAACACCTCTCTAACCATTATAGCCCTCCATTTTTTGTTTGTTTTAAATCTTAGAAGGCAAAACTCTAGCCCTGACACTTACTTGTCCGATTATTCTCTTTGTTTAATATTCTCCTTTGCATTACTTTGGAAAAAAACACTTTTTCTCTGAGTCTTACTGTCTTTTATCTATAAAGGAGGGAATTGAAATGGTTGTTTTCATAAGCTTCTGCATTTCTATGATTTCTATCAAATCATGGTGCTAGGAAAGTAAGGATGAAATGTGATATGCATTACTGGTGGGTTGACATCAAACCTAAACCCAAAAAATATCTCCAAAAAGTCAGTCTGAGGCTGGCAAAATTAGACATGTCCACATTTCCATAACCAAAAACAAAATACAGAACTGCCAAGCCTATTCCCTTCTCTGTTAATTTGTAGCATTTCCTTAATACAAAGCAGAGTGAGCCCCAGTTGTCTATTTGGCCTTTGATGTATAGCTACATATAAGATGTCTCTCTAGCAAGTACATGGTCACTAAATACAAAGTTCTTTGGATTATTGAGATGACACAGATAATTAATTCAGAAAGAGCCTCTTGAGAAACCTGTGCATGAAGTAGAACTTCTGTGAAGTGCTTCAGAGAACTCTCGTTGTCAAAGTGAAAAGCAGTAGAATCACAGGAATTTTTCAAAACTGCAATGTGGTAAGAGACTGAGTCTACATGGTATTCATTGGCCTGTGACACTGTACCATTGATAATTATCAAACGTGGCCGGGCGTAGTGGCTCATTCCTGTAATCCTTGCACTTTGGGAGGCCAAGTCAGGTGGATCACTTGAGGTCGGGAGTTTGAAACCAACCTGCCCAAAGTGGTGAAACCACGTCTGTACTAAAAATCCCAAAAAACAATTAGCCGGGTTTATTGGCAGGTGTCTGTAATCCCAGCTACTTTGGAGGCTGAGACAGGATAATTGCTTCAACCTGGGAGGCAGAGGTTGCAGGGAGCTGAGATTGCACCATTGCACTCCAGCCTGGGCAACAAGAGTGAAACTCCATCTCAATCAATCAATCAATCAATATCAAACGTTTCCACCATGAACAGCCCATAGACACTAAAAGACCAAATATAGTTTGTCAACTTTACTTTCAGATCACTAGGGTTGAAGCCTGGGAGCCATCTCCACGTCTTTTCCTCTCCTCACCATTTCAACCAATCAGCTGCAAAGCCCCAAACATTTTATCACACAGATTCACGCTCTTGTGACAGCCCCACTGCTGGGGCTTCCATTTAGGTACCATCAAGTGTTACTTGAATTGTTGAGCAATTATTACATTTAATGTTTTTCCTTTCCTTCTGTCTTAGCCTTTTTAACCTACCATATGATGCTATAATTATGTCTCTAAAATTACATCTCTGATGTCACCCCCTGCCTTATAATTTCCCATGGATATTTATGGTTCTTGCTTGGGTCTATTAAACAGTCCTTTCTAGTTTCATCTTCTCCCATCTAACAATCTCCATATCACTGACCTTCCTCTAACCAAATATTTGAGAAACACGCTCTTCATTATAAATACCATACATTTCCAAATCTTTTTTTAACCTAAATATATTCTGTTGCACAACTATATAATATCCTTTAATGCTTGGTGAATTTTTACATTTAGATCTCTGGTCTGTGAAAAATATGTACTAGGTCTTCAGAAACAATTTGGTGTCCTTTCTCTGTAATGTAAGAGTAACCTGTTGATCCATCTGTTACTATTCATAATTCTGGCTACTATGATGAACCTTGAGGGGGAACCCAGCCTAATTCAACTTACAACTCCAGGGCCTGGGCTGTGCCAAGAATATTTCAAGCACTAAATAAATACTATAGAAAGAAAGGAGTAGAGTGGGAAGAAGTAGAAAAGAACATTTCCAAGAGTGAGAAGAATCCATATGGTGGAGCTTAATGTAAGGCAAGAGTAATGTCCTGAGTTAGTTCTGTGTTGCCTTTGCTGGACAGTGTTCAAGAGCATTGCCAGAAGTTACATGTGGCCTATATTTACGTTCACCAGAGGATCAGTTTCTCAGAATGCTCTCTAAGCAGCTGGCAATTTTCTTGTCCAAAGTTGGTTTAAACTTCTTTCTTCTCAACCATGCACAAACATAGCCAACTCATAAGGCACAATGTGGCAGGTACTGTCCAATTGCGTCAGACAAAGCCTCTGTGTGAGCAAATATAGATGCTGAGGCAGAAACCTTGGATTGGGGAGATACAGTGGAATATCACAGCTACAACCAGTATTTTGCAGAAAGCATTGGAAATAAATAATGTTTTGTAGAAATTAATTCATGAAAACTCAATAATCAAAAAGTATTCTTGTCCAAAAGGGAGGTACGAATGTATTTAGAAACAAACCTTCTTTAGCAAACGGTAGACATCCTGACCCTAGCTAGACATCATGTTACATGCACAAGAGGACAAATACTGAACAATATTCTTAGCTTCATTAGCTAATAGCAATCTTCAGATCCTTATACTGAATAAGTGGGGGCAAAGATCCAATTTTACTTTATCCACTACACAAAATTGCATATTTTCTGTAGAGTGAGGTGTAGTTAGTTGTTTGTATACATCAGTGGTTCTCAACTGGAGGCGATTTGGCAACAACCCTAGGCAACATTTGACAATGTCTGGAGATATTTTTGGTTGTCACAGCTGAGGTTGGGAGGAATGGTGGTATTACTGTTATCTAGTGGGTAGAAGCCAGGGATACTGCTAACAATTTCATAGTGCACAGGTCCACCCTATAACAAAGGAGCATCTGGCCAAGAATGTTTGAGAACAGTGCTAAGTTTCCCAACAGTGCTAAGTTTGAGAAACCCTTTTATAGAATGTTGAGTCGAACAATCTCAGCAATTCCTTTATCAATTTGAATAAAAGTCAGTTGAAAGAAACAACCATAAGAACAAAGTCCAAACAAGGCAGATACCCAGACCTAGTGATATTATCTGACTAGTGGCTCTTTGATCATGGTAATCAAAGAGAGGTAAGTTCTCAACTCTTCCCTTCCTATCTCTTATACCTTTGCAATTTGATCAGTATTTCCACTCACATATGGATGGGCTGCATTTTATGTAAGTAAGCAAACAGACCAGAGCATTAGCAAAGATGGGATAATTCATGACCAAGAGGCAGAATCCCATTTGTGGTGCATCTTAGCAGGAAGCGGCAACCTACCTAAGACAAAAGAATTCTCTAAGGTGAGATTCCATTCCCTGTATTCTTCGGAGTTCTAGAATCCAAGCTTGAAGGAGCACTGGATTGAGAGTCAGAGGATTTGAATTTATAATGTGGTCCTGGATTTGCTTCTCTGTGCCTAAGTTTTTATATCTTCAAAATGGGTGATCCAGAATGTTTAGATACGTCCCCACCTAAACACAGAATAATTTCTAAAGATGTAATTTCATGTGGAAACTAAAAATGTCATCCAGCTAAAAGTAGTGTTTCCCTGGTAAAAATAATTGGCTATTTCATGGGCTTTTCCTACTCAGTCATCTGCCCTGAAGGTTTGAGATATCCCTACAGATCAGAAAGGGGCAAACACCACTGGAACACACATGTGGCTATTCTCCCCCTCTCTTTCTAGTGCATTAGAACATTATTCTGAAGATTATCAAATATTAGTGTCCTAACTCTTTTAAACTATATGCAAAATGCTTTTAGAGGTGCAGAAATTATACACAAAGAGTGATTCTTCAACCGTAATGACAATATTTATCACCTGGGAAATTTGGTAAAAAATGCAAATCCACTGGTCAGACTCCTAGAGATTCAGATATGTGAGCTGTAGGGAGCAAATGTTGGCTAGGTCACCATCATCTACTTCCTGCTTTTACCAACAACACCTATATTTTCTTTTAAGGGGCCGCCCATACCTTCAGTCCTATAGCTTGTCTGAAATTGATCTCATACTTACTTCTCCACGGGTGCATGAATGGATACATCCCTAATTTGTAACAATGCTGGCTAATGCTGCTGGAAAATAGCTTGCTTTTTTCATGAGTGACCTCTTCCTGTCCCTTGAATGGTATGCAGTTACCTATATGAGGTCTGCAACTCTTTCATCAATGGCTGGCACATGTGAGGAGTTCACCTAAGATAAAACCATGCACAGAGCTTCCCATGTATATTTGAAATAGAAAATAATATATGGTATATTTTCATGTTGAGCATTTTAAAAATGTATGTATTTTGCAATGAGAGGTATACTCACATTCCCTTAATTTATTCAAAAGTAGATCTTATACTGCTAGCATTTGATATTGGAGTAGAGGAAAAATACATATGTGCCGTGATTAAAACCCTCAAAATAGTTTATATTATGTTAGTGCTTGACACTATGCTTATGCTGAAAAAATATGTTGGTGCCTATCAAGCGTGTTTTATTTTTTAACACATTATTTTTCTTTTTTTTTTTTTATGTCAAAGTAGGATTTTGAACTAATGTTCATTACCAAGATTGCATCCTTGAGTGCAGTTCCACCTTATATCTCATTCTGAAGAATTTTAAAGCTTAAATAAGATTCTGGATTCAGAGGTCAACCGTTCTATTTAAAATGTAAAAGCACAAAATAATCTCTTTTGCACATGATCCAATAATATTAAACTGACATAAGTACAAGTTTAAAACATGTTTTGTTACTGTTAGGAAAATATTGCAGTAAACTAAGAGAATCTAGTTCAAACATGTTATCAAATTTGTGACAAAATGTATATTTTGACTTCAACGAATTCTGCAGAATCAACCAGATATCTCTCAGATCTAACTTTAACTATAAAACCTGAACACTGCCAGATATTCCTTAGGAATTTGTCCAAAAATAGGTTCATTAATATTTCTATTCTGTGCTAAGGACTGTGAAGATAAGTTTGAAAACTTGATGTCATTTTACCGCAGGCATACTATGAAATGCAGATATCTCTCATATCACTGAAGATGTACTATACTTTAGAAAAACAATAAATATGTATAAGTGAAATGAGCACTACAATTAATAAGACTTATTATTTGTTGATTTATGTATGCAAGGCACTACTAAGATATATATCCAGCCACTATCTATAATGACCACTGCTTACAATTATGTTTATGAGACACAATTGATACCAAGTTTTTAAGGACGAGGTTATAAACAAACTTTTTTCACATGATATGTAATTCAAGAACAGCTTTACTGGGAAAGACATGGCCTACAAGGGTCTTAAGGAGGGTTGAATAATCTATCTCTCATATATGTGTTTTTTTGTGTGTATGTGTGTGTATTTTTTTTTTTTCTTTTTGCTTGCCAAGTCTCTACAAAATCATTGCCAGGGCTCAGTGAATTGGGGATTATTTTCACGGCCCCTAAGACTAGGTCTCACACCTTACCCTCCTTGGCAAGATTTCCGAGAGATGTTCCTGAATATTCATTCCATCAAACAATGGCTCCTAATTTCTCTTACCCATGCAAGCCCGGCAATGCAGCAAAAAGCTATTCTTCACTGTCACACACATCATATAGATGAGGCTCTGCTGGCAGTTCAAGATAAATAATATCTGCTGGAAGAGAGTCAAAGATGTAAATCCTTCCTCTGCCTTATGTACTGCAGACTTGTTTAGCAAAAGACTGTCTGGATGCTGGAGAAGTTGATCTCCTCCAAATGACTTACAAACTTCAAAATCACAGTGGTGTTGAGGAAGGGAAAGAGAGGACAGGGGTACGAGGGGAAACACAGTGGGGCAGAGGGAAGGTCACAATGACTGTCGTGCTTGGGAGGAAATGTGAAGTAGTGGGTCTGGCAGCAAACTTAGAGTCAGAAGTTACAGTTCTTTTTGATGCTTCTATCTGGATATAGAACTTTGGATAAATCACTGAACTCTCTAGTCCTTGGCGTCCTCATTTGTAAGGTAGGAATCACGACCTATGACACTTACCTCAGCAGGGTGGGAGTTGTCAGGGTACTATGACTTTATTGGTGATACAGTTTACACTGCTGCAGCTCTGCCTCTGTACACAATCCCTCTACAAATGACTCATGTCTTCTCCTTTCATATGACGATATAAATAGCTGGTAATTCTCGGAGAGACCCGTCTAACAGTGTAAAAAGGCAAACTCTAAGAAGAGTAGTGTTGGCAATTAGTTTTTGGAAACTAAACTAATTGGAAAATTAGTTTTATTATCTCTACCCAGGAGTTGGGAGCAGGTAGCAGCCAGGAAGGTGAATGGTAAAATATGCAGACTCTGTAATCAGATAGACTTTGGTTTGACATCTAACAAGCTACTTACCTTGTTAAACTTCCTTGTGATTCATCTGCGGAATGAGAGTGATAGCGACTACCTCTTCGGGTTGCTTTGAGTATTAAATGAGATTATGTTTGGCCCCCATTCTGGCATAGAAATGCTCTCAAATGTTTGTTGTTGTTAATCTTCTGTTATTTTGTTATCATTTTCTGTTATTGCCTGGAGTATCATGCATTAGCTTTTACTGAATAAATAAGTCTGTGCAGGATTTATTCAGTCCAGCACTTATTCAGAGTTGTCCACATGAAAAGCAGCCCCATAGCATGTCAGCATCTACAATTTTGGATCCCTGTCTCCGGAACTTTTGACTGGGTGCTCATCTCTGAAAGCCCTTTTGTTTTTTCTTTTCACGGTGTTCTCATTCATATGTGCTGTGTCAAGTGAGAGTCACATGAGTATTTTATGCCTTCGTTTTAACTATTCTGGAGGATAATAACATTTTAGTTTGAAGGATCTTACTCGTATTTACCCAGATCTTATAAAACGCAGTATTACATATGCCACCTAGTCTATGTTTTAAGCGAGACTATCAACCACAAATATACTGTTAAAATGTGGTGATGTATTATGGACAAAGACATAGAAACACATGCTTAGTTATTTATAAGAGGGTTCAACAGATTGGAGAAAATTCCTTTTATACTCCATGAGTTTGGACCCTCCCTTTCTGAGGTCTATGGAGCTGAAGGCTCATAGTACTGCTTTGGAAGAAGCTGAGGAGCTCTGGCATGGCTCATGTTGCTTACTTGCTAACTTCTGTCTGTTCCTGCTTTCATTCAATCTTTATTATTGCATGCAAGACCACCCCAGAAGGGCAAAATTGGTTCTCAGGGTCAAAGCATCTCAGAGATTAGAATGACTTATGACCCTCCATAGGGCCACAGTACATAAACAGGTATCTGTAGTATTATAATTTCATGGGAAGGGATTTTGATTAGGGAAAGACAATATCTAAAAAGGCTCCATAAAGATTCAATAAAAATAAGATTGAAAACCACTGCTGTAAGTCTATTGAGGTTCCCAAAATGACTCACCTGTATTCTCCTACCTAAGCACAAGGTTTGGAAACAACTGAGAGAAAGACCAATATGAACCTCTTATGAACTGAATTCTGTCCCCGTGAAATTCATATGTTAAAGCCCTCAGTGCTTTAGAATGTGACTGTATTTGGGAAAAAGAGCCTGTAAAGAGGTAATTAAGGTCAAATAAGGTTATAAGAGTAGAGACCTGATTCAGGATGGCTGGTATTTTTGTAAGAAGAGGAAGAGACACCAAGGATATACATGCACAGAGAAAAGGCCATGTGAGGACACAATGAGAAGGGTGCCATCTGTGAGCCAGGGAGTGAGGCCCCAGGAGAAAGGAAACCTGCCCTATACCTTGATCTTGAACTTTTGGCCTCCAGAATGTGAGAAAATATGTTGTTTAAAGCACCCTGTCCGTGATATTTTGTTATGGTAGTTCTAACACAGTAATATAGAACCAAAAAATCAGTTTCATATCATAAAACTCACAGTATTACACACTGCCAGAATGCGGACTTTCTAATATTGATACCCAGAAGTAGTCAGACTTACCCAGTCAGTAAGAATAAGTGCTGTTAAACTGCAAACCTCCCCATGTGAGGGCCTGAGCCTATAGAGATTTTGCAGGGCACAGAAAAACCAAAGACATTCTATGTGAGCAGGGCTGAGAGTTGCTCTCAGGAGAGAGGTAGCAAAAGTGACTAGGCAATGTATGCCCCATAGTTCTCATTCTAAACCCATCCATCAAACTAAGTAGCTCCTCCACTCCTGGGAAGCATTGAATGAGGAAGAGAAAGAGGTCAGAAATGTGAAATTACTGGAGCTCCTTCCTGATGGAGGAAACATCTGGAGAGGGACCACTTTTACCACCAATCTTGGGCAGATGACAGAGATAGTTAGAATTCTCTAAATCTATCTAAAATGATTAAGCACACGCACTGGAATACCAAGAGGAATTGGCCCTTTTGCTATTTTGTCTTTTTGATTCATAATAACCAGCCAAATAGCAGACTAGTTCATAAACTAGAAATCAGCTAATTTAAAAATTTAAACCTAAGAATGAGTGAGTTAAAAAATAATAGCTAAGATATATTGCTCATGTGCTATAAGTCAGATACTATTTTAACTACTATGCATATGCATTCTCTACTGTAATTCACACGATGACAAGTATTATTCTTCCTATTTTTGACATGAGGAAACAGACTCAGATTGATTAACTTTCTCATGCTTATTCAACTCGTAAATAAGGAAGCCTGAATGAAAAAGCCTAGCAGCAGAGAAAGAAAGTGAGATGTTCTGTCTCCCATATTTTTGAGTGGCGGTAGTTTGACTTATGCCTGGATGCATTTCTCCAGTGTCTATGGTTGGAATATAATAGTTCTCATCAAAGTAAACCAGGATACCAGAAGCTAGAGAAGAAAGAAGAGTAAAATAATAATTTAAAAAATTGGGGGGAAAATCTATAAAATGACCACATTGAAGAGATTAGAGGTAAATATCCACATAGGAATGTAGAGACAACAGAGGAATATTGAGCTCAGAAGGTAAGAGAAATTTTTGTGTGATGGCAAGAGTGGATAGCTCATCAGTGGTGATTTCTGAGATTTGGGGTTAATGGTCATACTTTATTGACTTTTAAGGGTGAAAGGTGAAGGAGTCTGAGCAGATTCAGAGGTTCAATAAAAGTGGAAGGACCCAGTAGAAACCTAAAATCACAGCAAAAGCAGCAGCGTAGGAAATTCTAGTACTGCTCCAACGTATGAGAGTCTTCAACTTACCCAGGGTAGCTTCATAACACCTGACAATGTGACCTGCAAAAATGAATATGCCAATTTTCATAGTAACTTATGTTTGCAAGTTAGTTTGTTTTTATCTTCAAAACCATCCTATGAATTGCAAGAATAATTATTATTAATCTAACTTTACAAGAGAAGAAACTGAGAAATGACTCGTGTTACATAGCAAATGAGTGAAGCCAGGTCTCTGACTTTATTTATTTATTTATTTATTTATTTATTTATTTGAGACAGGGTCTCACACTGTCATCCAGGCTGGAGTGCAGTACTGAGATCTCAGCTCACTGCAACCTCTGTCTCCTGGGTTCAGGCGATTCTTGTGCCTCAACCTCCCGGGTAGCTGGGACTACAGGATTGTGCATACCACCACACCTGGCTAATTTTTTGTATTTTTAGTAGAGATGGGGTTTCGACATGTTGGCCATGCTGGTCTTGAACTCCTTACCTCAAGTGCTGCACTCACCTTGGCCTCCCAAAGTGCTGGGATTACAGGCATGAGCCACTGCGCCCAGCCTGACCTGAGAATTTTTTTACAAAATCATCGAGATGGTCTTATGTGTTAAGAACTTGCCAACCATTGCTGTAATTCATTTCCTTATAGCATACTGGGGTCTAAGCTCTTCTATATGTTATATACTTAAGTGATTAGGATAATACCACATTTTGTAAAGAAGCAAATTTTGCAAGGTCTCTGCTTTTTACCTGACCCGTTTTTTCTCTCCAAGAAAACACGTTACTAACTTCTGGGATTTTAGTTGAAGGAGAAAAAGGTAATGGACTTATATTTCTCTTTCCTAAAAGAAGAACAGCATATGTGTAAGGAGTGAATGGTAGCATAGAAGGCTACAACAATGACTTTGAAGCTGGATCATGCCATTTTGAAGTGATAATCCCAAAAAAACAATTAGACCAGCAGCTGCAAGCATTTCAAGGAAGAGTGTCACATATTCTGTGACCCAAGATTCCACTCTCTCATAGGATATACAAGCAGAAGAAGCACCTGGCCCTCAAGCAGTTCATGATGCAGTGATATTTTTGCAGACACCTGGGCCATGCTTCAGCTATAATTCACCATTTCCAGGTGTTTGAAGGACACCATTGGCAGCATCCTTGGAGAGTCCATTTCAGAACGTAGCTGGAACTTTCTCGATTCTACTGTTCCTGCACTTTCTTTAATGGGGAAGCAAGAATGCCACCCACACCATAGGAGACTGTTGTAATGTCAATATGTTGCTTTTGAACTTTAAACCTTCACAAATGCTCTCCATTATGTCTTTGCAATGGTGCTTATGTCTCAGAGCTGCATAGGGACCAAGAACAAAAAGGCAGAGACTACTTCTTTAAAAAAGTATTCCCATAACCTTAATCTAGCTGATTTTTCTTACTACCCCCAATAGCAGGAGTTAGGGGGGAGGTGACGGTGGATGGGGAGGAAGGTAGATAAAGAAAATGAAAGCCTACGTAAAAATGCTAATATATCATTAAGGTTCACAGAGTTACAATGAATAAATATGGGTACTTTATTAGGAATTCTGAGGAAGAGAATATCTAGGAAACATCTCTGTGGCTGGCTTTTTTTTTTTTTTTTTTTTTTTTTTTTTGAGACGGAGTCTTGCTCTGTTGCCAGGCTAGAGTGCAATCTCCGCCTCCCAGGTTCAAGCAATTCCCCTGCCTCAGCCTCCTGAGTAGCTGGGACTACAGGTGTGCACCACCACACCTGGCTACTTCTTTGTATTTTAGTAGAGATGGGGTTTCACCATGTTGGCCAGGATGGTCTCGATCTTCTGACCTTGTTATCTGTCTGCCTCTGTCTCCCAAAGTGCTGGGATTACAGACATGAGCCCCTGTGATCGGCTGCGAGTGGCTTTTTATCTCATCAATTACATATAGATTGGCATGCTGCATTGACTGTTGGCCTGGATTTCCATCTATAGGAACTCTCTGCAACTAGAGAGTCCTGCCCTCCCCTTCCCTTGGCCTGTTCCTTAGCTATCATCTTCCACAATGATTACTAATAAATCACTAGACTTTTCTGGATTCTTTACCTTCATCAGAGATTTAATTTGTTATTGTAGTTACTTTGTTGCCACTTCTTTTCTGCCCCAACAGTATTTTGCTACTACTTACCTACTATTTTGGGTTATATAATCTCTTTCACCATTTTAGGAAGTTCACAGATATTTTCTATAAATATAATTGAATGCATATATTTTCCATCTATAATATCTGATAAGATTCAAGTTCCACCTCCCCAAAATACAATATTTTCCAGAACTTGTTAAATAAGTAGCAGAGAACTAAAATATTATTTATAAAAAGACATTGAAATTTCTTCCCCACAAACCCTCTTTCTCTCATCAGTCAACCCAGGAAAAGAGACGATCTATATTTTCCTGACTAATATAAAATTCTTAGACTTTCCCAATAAAGACTTTTTTCAAACAATTTGAGGAGGGAACAGATTCATTTTCAATACACTTCTGCTGTCATTCTGTTTTCTCATTTATATGAGTAACTTAGTCTTTTATTTTCCTTCCTCCTCTTCAGTTAAATTTCCTTAGGATGTAATAACCTTTTCTCTCCTCACTACCCTACCAATCCATACCAAATACTCTCTGCACAGGGCTGTTCATTTTCAATGTCCCTCTGAAAGTTTAAATGTCGCATTTGCATTTCACTCAATGTTTAAAATACAAGGAGCTGGAAATGAAGTAGAACCATAGGAAAAGGCCTTTCGGTGAATGGAAAATGTAATAAGTCCAGTGTTCTGACCCCAATTACGGGTGCTCAGCCTCGCCAGGCCCCTTTCATTTGTCCTGCTCACCAGCAAGTGCTGGAAAGATCCCCACACCAGACCTCACACTCTGGCCCCTCTCTTCCCGTCGGAGTTTCTGAATGGAGTGATCACAGTGTTGAGACACTTGCTTTCAGTTTGTCTTTGTCTTCCCTCAGATGAGGCCTTGTAGAAAAACAAAACCTAAATCTTTCAGTGACTATACTGGACTTTAAAACTAAGGATAATAAAGACTTCAGTGTGCATTTATGCAGCCAGAAAACACATGAAGAAATGCTCATCATCACTGGCCATCAGAGAAATGCAAATCAAAACCACAGTGAGATACCATCTCACACCAGTTAGAATGGCCATCATTAAAAAATCAGGAAACAACAGGTGCTGGAGAGGATGTGGAGAAATAGGAACACTTTTACACTGTTGGTGGGACTGTAAACTAGTTCAACCATTGTGGAAGTCAGTGTGGCCATTCCTCAGGGATCTCGAACTAGAAATACCATTTGACCCAGCCATCCCATTACTGGGTATATACCCAAACGACTATAAATCATGCTGCTATAAAGACACATGCACACGTATGTTTATTGCGGCACTATTCACAATAGCAAAGAGTTGGAACCAACCCAAATGTCCAACAACGATAGACTGGATTAAGAAAATGTGGCATATATACACCATGGAATACTATGCAGCCATAAAAAATGATGAGTTTATGTCCTTTGTAGGGACATGGATGAAACTGGAGAACATCATTCTCAGTAAACTATCGCAAGGACAAAAAACCAAACACTGCATGTTCTCTCTCATAGGTGGGAATTGAACAATGAGACACAGGACACAGGAAGGGGAACATCACAATCCGGGGACTGTTGTGGGGTGGGGGGAGGGGGGAGGGACAGCATTGGGAGATACACCTAATGCTAAATGACGAGTTAATGGGTGCAGGAAATCAACATGGCACATGGATACATATGTAACAAACCTGCACATTGTGCACATGTACCCTAAAACCTAAAGTATAATAATAAAAAAAAAAAAGCAAAAAAAAAAAAAAAAAAAGACTTCAGTGTGTTTTGATAGACTGAGAACCATGTCTACCAGTTTTCAAAAGCATATGTGTTGCCGATGAATAATGTAGCAGTTTTTCTTCCTTCTTGATGAAATTAGCTAGATTATTTGTCATTGAAAATAACAGGCAGTGAAAATAAAGCAAATTGCTCTATGGAAGAGTCTTTACAAATAATGTCTTTGGAGACAGATACACCTAGGTACAAATATTGTCTCTATCACTTGGGGAGAGGATAACTTTGGGACATAGCTTTTTTGGGCCTCAATTTTTTTGTCTGTAAAATGGGAACAGTAACGTCTTCCTCTAACTTTGTTGAAATAATTAAGTGATAGAATATATGTAAATTTTCTTTAAACTTAGTTGAGTAATTACTATACATTCAATCTATTGTTATTACTGTTATTGTAAACAATATTATTTACTAATATCATTCTGCTAATGCCTTTTGCTCTCCATTGACCTTCTGCCTCTGTTGTGAGAGACATTTAAATGGATATCCTATTCCTTGGAAATACCAACTTTGCTAGAACATATGTACTCTTATGTGCACTCTTAAGTTCAACAAAACTTCAGGGAGTATAGTTAATTCATTATTCTGGAAGTATTAATTGGAAGCCTATTATTCTATGCCTCATATTTTTCTACATAATGAGCATTTGGTAATGAACAAGGTATATGAATTTCCTAGCACTTATATTTTAGTGGAAGAAGACAAGGAATAATAATTAACCAAATGATCAGAAGAAGTAATTTTCTACAGTAGAATGTGTTATAAAACAAAGTAAAACAAGCATGCAACTGGGGTTAGGGGGATGCAGAATCATTTGGAATTTTTAGTCATGGACAAGAACAGCCCCATGCTAGAGATGATTTTAAGTTCATTTCTGAATTTCAGGTAGGATCTAGTCATAAGAAGCATTGGTTTGGGAGCAAAGGTCATTCCAGACAGAGGGAATAGGCAGAGGAAGCACCTAAGATGACTTTGGACAGAAGGCCAAAGAATCTGAGGCTACTGACTCAGAAAGGGGTCTTTAGAGGTGAAGAGGAGTAGTAGACAGAGCAATATTGTGTCAGCCTTGATAGACCACAAGAAGGGATTTGTATTCTGTAATACGTGGAAAAGGTGGAGGGGGTGCCAACATGAGATGAGTAAGTTGACTCTTGCTGGCGTCCACTTGTGAGGGGATAATGCCTTGGACCAAGTAGTATCCAGGAACATAGATGGGGAATAGTTTCATAATATATTTTGGGGCGAGAACTAAGAGGCTTTATTGCATTGATGTGAGGAATGAGTGAAAGGAAAAATGAATTGACCCTAAATTATTTCTAATCATAGAACTAAGATGAGAAATTTTTAGAAAAATAATAAATCTCAAGAACAATAAAGTTATATCTGGGTATGAAATCAGAAGTCTGGGACTTGAATACCAACTATTCAACTTACTATGTGGCCATAGCCAAACAATATAATGTCTCAACTTTCATCTTCTACAGAATGGGGATAGGAAAACTGCATTTACCTGAAGGAAGTTTTTTGAGCAAAATAAAGTTGTTGTAATTTTATGAAATTATTTTTGCTGAGTGTTTAATATGGACAATACACTATGCTGAGCACTTTTACTACTTAATTCTTAAAAGAGCAATATAAGATAAAAAATATTACTAGTCCTTCTTTACAGATGCTAAAATGTAGGCATAGAGAATGAAACTATATATTTGGTCAAATCGTTCGTTGTAGATTTAGTTCCCGTGCATTTTAGAATCCAGAGTCTAAGACATCACCCATAATCTACAACACTTTAGTCCTGTAAAGGTTGCAGAAGTGTATAGATAAAAATCATCTTTATTACTGTTAATAGGAATAATAGGAAAAAGTAAATAGAAAAAATTTTCAAAAATCATAAGAGAAAGGATATATGAGTACAAGTTCAAAATACAACTTTGGCTAAAAATGGTTACTATGTAATGGGAAAGCGACCTGGAATGAAATTACGTGATACATTATCTTAATCCTTTCAATAAGAAAGGAAAGATATAGGGTGACATCAGTGACAGTATCTGATATTATAGCACCTAGTAATCTCTTATAGCACCTAGTAATAAGTCCTTAAATGGGTGTTTAATAAACTTATAGAATACATAAATAGATCTTTTGGACGATAGGTTTTTCCATAGTATTAATTTCTGAAGGACGAAGCTTTTTTTTTTCTTTTTTGCCTTCCCTCACAGTGTTTGAAATTGTAGAGATTCATTGAATTTACTTATCAAATACGCTCTTGAAGCTAGACACTAATGAGAAGGAACACAAATGCAGATGGCTCAAAAGTGCAAATGAGTCAATGACTCTTTTTGTCATTATCTTGAGGCAAAGCAATAATCAAATGGTTGGAAACTAGAGTCAGAATCTTATCTGATAAAGAGTTTACTCTCTTGTTTTCGTTGTTGGTTTAATTTCCTAATTGGTTAAACTTTTGTTTAAAAACCTGGGATCCCAGAGCACATGGAAGCTTAAAGCCTTCACAATTTATATAATGGATTTTACCTATAGCCATGTTTTGTGTTCTGTCATATTGCTGAGTTTTGATATGGTATATACCCAAGAGATACCAAGATATTTCACTGGAGAGTTGGGAAATAAAGTCCAGCCACTCTCCTTTTTGCCTCCCTTCCCCCTGATTAGGTCACATTTGCCTGGTATATGACCTTGTTATATATTTTACCTGCATTAGTACTTTTCACTATGTGTATCCTTCTTATTTACTTAGCTATTCAACCCTAACACCTGTCTCCATCCTGTACTTCATATATTCTAGGAGTCCAGGAAGTACAATATGCTTAACTACAAATTAGCCTTGTCTGGAATAGAGTCTGACATAACATGTGCTTGTTAAAGGAGAGATGCCCATGGCACTGGGCCTTTACTCCCATTTTCCTGCCAGAGAAGAATCTAATTCTTAAACAACAAAAATAACAGGGTGTAAGTTGCTATATTAGAGGAGATATCAGCTATCTACTGCTCTACAGCAAATTACCCCCAAATCTAGTGCTTTAGGATAACAACAATCATGGTAGCATCTTTCACATTTTCTGCAGGTCAGGAATTTGAGAAAGTTCAGGCTGGTGATTCCAGTTGTGGGCTACAGTGAGATAGGGGCTGAAGGTAGAACAGCAAGGGACTGGGGCAGGTGGGGGGCTGGCTATTCCCCCTCTCTTCGTGTTGTCTTGCATATTCTCCGTGTGATATCTCAGCATTAACTAGTTCAGGCTTCTTCACAGTATCATGGCTTCAGTGCAGTCAGACTTACTCCATGCTGGCTCAGTTCTCCAGTCCGAGTCTTCTAGAAAATCAGTCGGAAGCTATAGCACCTTTATAACCTATACTTGCAAGTCATGTCATATTGCTGTGGCCCTAGTCAGCTAGTAGACTATTTACTAAGGTCAGTCAGAATCAAAGAGAAGGCTTATGACCCTCAACTTTTAATGGGAGGTGTGTCAAAGAGTTTATGAATATGTTTGAAAGTTATCACCATGGGTTATATAAAGTATCAGTTTCTCCTGTGCTTTTCTGAAATTCTTTTTTTTTTTTTTTTTTTTTTTTTTTGAGACTGAGTCTTGCTCTGTCGCCCAGGCTGGAGTGCAGTGGCACTATCTCGGCTCACTGCAACCTCCACCTCCCTGGTTCAAGCAATTCCCCTGCCTCAGCCTCACCAGTAGCTGGGATTACAGGCACACACCACCATGCCTGACTAAATTTTTTTTTTTTTTGTATTTTTAATAGAGATGGAGTTTCATCATATTGGCCAGACTGGTCTCGAACTCCTGACCTCAGCCAATCTGCCCTCATCGGCCTCCCAAAATGCTGGGATTACGGCCTCTGAAATTCTTATGACTACCTTTCTTTTATTTCCCCATTTAACTCTTTATCCTACTTCAGGAGACAAAAATATGTATGCTGATAGGGCAAACATCATTCGTCAAACAAAAATTATCTACTTGTGTAGTAGATACACAGCCAATTTTTCTATGGGACTCTTCATGAAGAGTAGATAAAATTTGGAAATGTCCTTGATGACTTACTTCCTTTCTACTTCCTTCCCCCACAAACCCTTAGGCTGCAGCTCTGTTAAGCTGGGTTATTTCAGAGGAAAATGCAAATGAGGAGAGTTGTATAAGCTGATACTGGTAAAAGGGGAAAGCCTCTGTGGGGATCCTATGGTGAGTGGGAGAAGACAGATGTGTTAGCAGCTGTTCAGCTAGATAATGAGTCAGCCCCCCCAGTGCACACGGGTAATCGACAAGGCGGCTAATCCATTCACAGACAATCAAGAATTGACCATATGCCACAGCTGGACTATGTGTGGAGGCAGCTCATAAGGAAAGAGGAAGAACAGGAATTTGCCTATTATCTTAAAAAAATACTCATCATACAGATAATATGGTCCATTAGCATAAGTAACATTTGTGTTTTCCAAAGCATTATCACAAGCTCCTTTTTAATCTGCTTTCTTGTATGACAGGCAAGATACTTTTCTTTCCATTCTTTTTTCCAGATGGAAATGCTTACAAAGAAAGAGAAGGAAGAAAAGACTAACATTTACTACTACACATTGTTTAGACACAAGATGTGCCCAGAACTATAGAAATAATTGTCATTTCACTTAGCAATACAGTTCTTATGCAGTGTGATATTAATTACCTACTGCAAATCTAATAAAATATACCTTTCAATTGCAAGTATGTTTTTTATTATTCAGTGCATCTGCAAATCACAAAAATATGTTAAACTCACAGAATCACTGTCCTCACTCTTCCTCAGGAATGAGTTTCATTTTGTGATTATCTCATGGTGTATTTGCATATTAAAGTTACAATTTCCTCAATATCATCAAGCATACTTGTGAAAATTCCGATTCCCAGAATCCTTAGAGATTCTAATTTAATTAATTTTGAGAAGGACCAGAGATCTTCAAATTTAAACAGACACTCTGTCTCTGGGACTCTGAGAAACATTTTTCTATTGCAGTGGTTCTCAACCTGGGGTAATTTTGCCCGCCTCCCCCACCCCCCCACCCCCCAACCCCGAACCCCCCACCGCCCCAACCCCCAACCCCGAACCCCCTACCCCCCACCCCCCTGTCCCCAACCCCTCACCCCTCCCACCCCCCACTCCACCCCAGCCCCATCCCCCATCCACCCCCCACGCACCCCCCCACCCCTCCCACTCCACCCCATGCACTCCACCCCCTGCCCCCCCGCCCCCTGCTGCTGACATTTGACAATCTCTGGATATCTTTTCGTTTGTCACAACTTAGGGTTAGATGCAACTTGTATCTAGTGGGTAGAGGACAGCCGTGCTGGTAAACATCCCACCATGTATAGGAGAGCCTCCCAAAGTGGCCCCCATCTCACCTGGAGTGTGAATAGTGCTAGGGTTGAGTATATGTGTGTTTTACAGGGACTAAAAAATTAGTCACGTAGAAATGGTAGTTTAATTACTACTCCATGAAATATAGACATAAATACCACATTTATATCATATATCATACATTAATATTGTTTTTAAAATATTAATATATATCAAGAAAAACATTTACTTATGTGCAAATAACATCTCTTTTTATATTAAATAATATAAACTTAACTTTCTTTCCTGAAAAATATATTAAAAATTTTAGCTGCATCTCGAAGTGCTTTATTTTGGTAAATTTCAGCTACAGGACAGGAAACTAAAGATGTTCCTTATATTAGAAATGATTTTGAATTTCCTGAGTAAGATAGCATAACCATTCCCAAAGTCAGTCCCTCAATCCATAGATACATATTGAGTTAAATAGGTAAATTTAGAAGTTGTGAAATATGTCTTTAAAATATTTTTTAAAATCATATATTTGGAAAAGTTTAGTCTAATGTGTACCCATATGTATGTGACTGATAATTGCCTTTTAAACTGTACTACTTGGGGCTGTCACCTCCTATATCTAAAATATTCTGAAATTTGCCCATTTATTTCCATTTGTAGTAGAAAGGTAGAGACTAGAAAAGGGAGAAAGAATGGGACATCCTATGAGTCTAATTAAACATTTCTTATTTAGAAGAGGAAGATTAAAAAGAGATGATAATTTGTTTTTCAACTATTACCTATACTTGCTGATATGGTTTGGCTGTGTTCCCACCCAAATCTCACCTTGAACTGTGGCTCCCATAATCCCCATGTATTGCGGAAGGGACCTTGTGGGAGGTAATTAAATCACGGGCAGATTTTTCCGGTGCTTTTCTAGCGATTGTGAATGTGTCACAAGATCTGATGGTTTTATAAAGGACAGTTCCCCTTCACAGACTGTCTTACCTGCCACCACGTAAGACCTGCCTTAGTTCCTCCTTCACCTTCTGCCAAGATTGTGGATGTCTCCCCAGCCATGTGGAACTGTGAGCCCATTAAACCTCTTTTTCTTTATAAATTACCCAGTCTTGAGTATTTCTTCATAGCAGTGTGAGAATAGAATGATATACTTGCCATCCATTATTTTCTCTGCTATCCAAGACACCCACATTCCATACATCAACTAGATACCCCCATCAGATAACTCTCAATAAACAGTGGCATTTTCTCCTCTCTTATCCTTTTGTCCAGGCACCAGATTTGTAGAAATAGACTTTATTCTGACAAATTATGGCTATTCTCGTTATACTAGCATTTGAGTCCTGTGAGGTTTGTACAAATGGACAACTCTCGGGTCACCTCTGTAGTTTATTTCAATAATCATCTGATCATTCAACACTTCTTTATTGAGTGAGCAGTGAGCATAGGCTTTCGTCTAGATGCCATCAATGAGTGAATAGGAGGGCAAAGTTCTGATCTTCCTTGGGCTTAATGAGCAGGGAAGGCAGCAAACAAACCTGTATATATATTATGAAGGAAAATGTGGCAGGATAATGAGATATAGTTATGCAGAGAGGTGGCTTTTTCATGTAGGATAGACAAAGAAGGCCAAACTGAAAAAATTGTTTTTATTTTTCTGTAGAAACCTATTTTGTCATAATTCTTGATTATTCTACTCCTTTACACTTCCAGTGTGACTCTATTTCCTTATCCCAAAAGCTCCTTAATGTATCTAATTGGACAAATACAGTAGAAATTCCAGAGAAGACCTTTAGAACTGCCATAAGAAATTCCAGAGAAGGGCTGGTGTGGTGGCTCATGCCTGTAATCCCAGCAATTTGGGAGGCCAAGGCAGGCAGATCACCTGAGGTCAAGAGTTTGACACCAGCCTGGCCAACGTGGTGAAACCTCATCTCTACTACAAATACAAAAATTAGCTGAGCACGGTGTCGGGCACTTGTAGTCCCAGCTACTCAGGAGGCTGTGGCAGGAGAATTGCTTGAACCCAGGAGGCAAAGGTGCCAGTGAACTGAGATCACACCCCACTGCATCCAGCCTGGGCAACAGAGTGAGACTATATATACATTCAAGAGAAGGGTAGACAATTCAGGGCAGTTGAGACCCTAATGCTGCCTTCTAATAAGAATGCATTTGCGTCTATAAACTCATCTTGAAGAGACCAGGCTCTAATTATTCTCTCTGCACAAGCAAATAAGTTCGATTTTCTTGAATTAGTATTCAAATCCTCATGACGTAGTGAGATAAAAATTTAGAGTTTTAAGAAAATAAGCTGATTTGAAATCCTCATCACTGTGTAAATTTTGGCAAGTCTTCCTGAATTCTATATGATTTATTTATAAAAAGAAGATAAAGCCCTAGCGCCAGCCCCAAACATCATTTCACACAGTTGAGTTACATTTTATAAAACTTGCTGTTATTGCTTCCTGTGATGTTCTATACCCATGAATGCTCTTCCACCCTTCTGCTTATAGTTCTGAGTCTTATTTTCTATAAATATTATTTATAAGTTATTGATTCTTAACATTTTGTCTGCAGTATGGATCCCTCTCGTCAGCTGTTGACCCACGTATGAGTAGATGTGTGTGGGTTTGTAAATGTAAAACTGTCCACTTGGCATCTGCTCTTGAATCTCTTACAGGGATGCCAAGCTTAATGTGTTCAAAACAGAACACTTCATCTTTACCACAAATTTGATTTCCTTACCGTTGTCATTTTTAGTAAAGTGTTCACAGATTCTCCAAGTGCTTCTATGCACTTTAAATCCTCAGTTCGTCTTTAAACCCCTCAAACCTACACTGTCATGAGGACTATTGCAGGAAACATTCATCCAATAGACTCCTTGCCATTCTTGCTCCTTTTAATCCAATATTGTACACAGAAGATAGAATTATCATAAAATACAAACCAGTGTCAATTAATGCTTTGCCATTTGTCTTAGAACCAAATACAGAACCTTTCACATGACATTGGTAACCTGTCTTACGTGGTTGGCAGGATCTACATTCTCATTTCCTGCAACTCTTTTGTTCATCATTGTTCAAATGGGCTACCTCTCAGGCATTTCACACGTGCTGTTTTGTCTATCTGAAATGCTTTTCTCCTTTCTGCTGGTTGTGACTCAGCTAATTCTTTTTTTTAGATTAAATGCTTCTTTCTCAGGGAGATTTTTCCTTCTATCGCCATGCACCTCTAGTTTGAGTTGAGTTCTGTAGTAATAACTTTCTTTTACATAGCTTACCACAGCTATGTATATTTTTTTATATATGATATTCAACGTAATGTCTATTTATCCCATGAGAACATACAATTGCTAAAGGGAGAGACTATCTGTTTTGTTCACTGCTCCATTGCACACTAAGCACGCTGGCTCGCCTATTATATGGTTCAATAAATGCCTTTGATTGAAGGAACACATAATAAGTCCTTGCTAAATCTAGCCATCCTCATTATTATTTTGAGTAACCATGATATCTCTTATACTAAAAGAACCGTTCATTTAAAATAGGATATTTTAATGCAGTTTTGCCTTATTGCAATGATTTCAAATCATCCTAAATCTTCTTGTAAATAAGTGATCATATAATTGCTTATTTATTTCATCATGCTTGTTTTGAGACCCACCAAGTCTCCATCATTTTGTGAGATCCAAAAGATTCAAACCTAGGAGAACTTTGCTTTTGCCCAGGCTTGAAGTATGTTAAGTCTGTGGAGTTAACATGTATCAGTCAAAGATTTCCTCTAAAATAGACAGTCATCATAAAAAGAAAGAAGAGGTGTTTGCAAAAAAAGATATTTCTAGGAGAACAAAAGGCACTTTTTCAGTGCAATATTTTAACAATCCAAGGGCAAATCTGAGGGTTGTGGAAAATTTCTGTAGCCAAGAGAGCAAAGAAAAGGTCACTAAGTTATTTTAATTAAAGCAATTCATTTGAGGACATAGGGACAAATTCTGTGGAAAGTAAAGCCCCCGGATTTCAACTCTGCTGTCAGTGGTAGACTCCACCTCTAAGTGAGAAGGGGCAATTCATGGTGTAAGCTAAGAGCAAATAACTTTAATTAAGCCTGGCTCAGGGGACCAAGCTTGGGAGACCTTTTTAATAAAAGAGACCACATGAATGAGGAAAATTTTATTCACAGCCTCACGAGGCTATTTTCCCCCTCCTTTTGAACTGCTTTTGACAGTTTCTTCAACTTATTTGAGGACAAAAATAGATGAAAGAAAAGCAATTCTGACCTATGGCATTAAATTTATGAAATAAAAATTGGTGATGTATTATAGACACTTCACTGACAATATTCACGATTCAGAATAAGATGATGTAAAAATTTTTCAGTCTATAATACTTCCCTATGCCAGAATCATCGTTCATCCTTTTTTTTCATTGTAACAAATCAACTTTAACAAGTAGTTATGGCTTATTTATTGTGTTCCAGGCACTTTTCTAGATTCTGGAGTTGAAATAGAGTAGAGAACAGAATTTCAAAATTATGGAATATATGTCATGTTGTGTAGAAAGACATACATTTTTTAAAAAAGAATAAGTTTATATTAGAATATGTAGTATATCATATGGTATAAGGTAAAATGCAAAGTGAGTAAAATTATTAAAATTGCAGATAAAGTTAAACATGCTGGGATGGGTCAATGTTTGAGAGAAAACCTCCAATAAATCACTTCTACAAACCTGTACCTCTGGACTTGTGGTTGTCAGAAATTCCTAAATTCTGGGTGTACCTTTCTTATATTGAGCTAATTTACTCTTGGAGTGATGTTTTAATCTCTCTCTCTTTCTCTCTGTGCTCACATTTTTACATATTTCTAAGATATATTTCTAAGATATTCACATATTTCTAAGATATTCATCTGGGGCTAGAGACACAATCCACTGTGTCAGGGCCATGGTAAGACAAATGTTGTCCAATGTTCAGTGTTTGTTTCTTTTGAGATGAAGTCTTGCTCTGTCACCCAGGCTGGAGTTCAATGGCATGATCTCAGCTCACTGCATGCAACCTCCACCTCCTGGTTTCAAGCGATTCTCCCACCTCAGGCTCCTGAGTAGCTGGGATTACAGGCATGCACCACCACGCCTGGCTAATTTTTGTATCTTTAGTGGAGATGGGGTTTCCCCATGTTGGCCAGGCTGGCCTTGAACTCCTGACCTCAAGTGATCTGCCCACCTCGGCCCCCCAAAGTGCTGGGATTACAGGCATGAGCTACTGCACCCAGCCCTCAGTGTTTGTTTCTATGAAACATTATTCTCAATAACTAAGCTGATCAGCAACAGAATCAACAAGAAAGTCATACTTAATGTATCTGGCCATTCAATGTAAATATTAAGATACAATGTGAGCTATGTAATTAACATATAGAGAGACACACCTATGTGCAATATTATATTTCCATTACACAAGATAGCTATTGAGTCTAATTTTTAAAATATGGCCAGTAATGAGAAAAATGTTAGGAATCACATCCCTAACTTCATGACTAGAATACAAAAAGGTGTCAGAAGCATAAAGTTAGAGCTAAATATTTTTCCATGATTATTCATCAATCAATACAAAGAAGGGAGAAATCTGAGGCCTTCAAAATGTTTTATTTGTTTATATTTATTTTTAAAAAGCAAATCCCATGTTGCTAAGATAAGAGGAAATATCTGGTTAAATTGTATGCTGTGGTACATCTTTTTAATTGAGAAAGCACAATTGATTTGGTTTCTTGTTAATCACTTTTGTCAACAATTAATAAAGCATAAATTATAATTTTCATGTGTCAACATTAAACCCATAAAATCTTGTTAACAGCTGGCATAGTTGTCTCTTAAAATGTTAGCCTGCTGGATAAATATGTATTTAAGAAGACAGACTGTGTGGCCTTCACGGAGCCATGCTTCTAAATGTTAGAGCAGTTCTAACATACTTTCAATTAAATAAAAATTAAAGCTCAGAAAATGTCACAAAAGGGTAACCTAATATTTGATCATTAATGTGCTTATGCAAAGAGATATTTGCAATTGTGCATCCAGCAGTGATCAACTCCTCTAAGTTCCATAAAACTAAGGTTTAAGATAATATTTGGATAAACTTTATGTCAGTTTCCAGGTAGTTTGTGGCCTGTATACAACCACTGATTTTGATTCCAATACAGTGCTTAGAAGAATTTGTAATGAGATTTCTTTTTCTTTCCTTTTTTTTTTCTAAAGTTTAGCAACCAACATATCTTATGATTAGCATTAGTTAAGTTCTTGTTCAAGATTATGAGAGATCACCTTATCCAAGATCATCTTGTCCACATTATAAAAGACATTCAGTGGTGAATTTGTTAATATCTTGCAAATGGATATACCAGAAGCACCTGTGTGAAATATAGAGATAATGGATCACCATTAGATCCTAATTGTTTATGGCTCTCTCTTCTACTTAAAGTATGACAGATCAGTCCTCTCCTCTTTCTCCGATGATTTAAATGCATTTGGTGTTGACTCACATGAAGAATGTTGAAAAAGGGGTCACTGTCCTCATTCTACGTTATAAACCACCATGTCTTTGTAGACAGTTATTCAGCTACCTGGCAACACTCATTGCTTAGTTTAATATTCCTAATTTCTGTTGCCTTTTATCATAGCTCTTACTTTCAACACTTTAATTACTGTAAGAAACTTTTCACATTTGCCATTTTTAATACATCTATTTTCATGAAGAACAGTGTCACTTCTAGGACTAAAACCATTCTTGCTGGAGTCTATCAGAATGTAAAAACTAAGGCCAGGCACAGTGGCTCATGCCTATAATCCCAGCACTTTGGGAGGCTGAGGCGGGAGGATCACTTGAGAGGCCAGGAGTTTGAGAGCAGCCTGGCCAACATGGTTAAACCCCATCTCTACTAAAAATACACAAAAAAAAAAAAAAAAAAAAAAAAAAAAAACACCTGCGTGTTGGCGGGCACCTGTAATCCCAGCTACTCTGGAGACTAAGGCAGTAGAATCACTTGAACCCGGAAGGTGGAGGTTGCAGTGAGCCAAGATTACGCCACTGCACTCCAGCCTGAGCAACAAGAGCGAAACATCGTCTCACAAAATAAATAAACGATATAATAAAGTAAAAACTAAGTTTTCTTATGAGGAAAGATTTGGCTTTTAAAATGAAATAGCAAGATATGCATTGACATCATATATCCTTCCAGATCTGTGTCTCAGCAGAGGCACACAACCACTGCCTCTGGCAAGTTCCTCCCTGGTTTTGTGTTAATTTGGTGCAATCTCTGATGTATTCTCCCACTACAAAGTCATATTGTAGAGATGAGGATCCAAATGAGAATAGAAAGTATCCAATTAGATAGCAGGATATTCATTGATAGCACCCATTTGAGCAAACATGCATTTTCAAATCACAGATATCACAAGTTCTATGCAATCTCAAAGAACTTCACCCTACAAATGAATTTGTGTTGTTTTATATTTGGAGGAATCCCAAGGCTCAGAGTAGAAGCGGGAACTCTTGCCTTCCATGTATTTGTGTGTTTACTATATCAAACCAGGAGGCTGTATGTGTTTTAAATTAAAACACACACACACACCAATTTTAGATGTTAAATTGGCAGGAACTACCATTCCTCCAGTAGCAAGGCATTTTTCATCAAAAGTTGTTTACACTGTACTTTCCCCCTTAGATCACAGTTGAGATCCCAATTTTGTATTTCTTAGTTCCTTAAACATAATATTTATCATGCTATATCATTTATTGGAAAATCAGGTTGATAGGTACCATATGTTGAATTAAAATGTAGAGTTATTTCTAATTTAATGAGGGTAATGCTTTGGATTTGTTTTTTCTGATTCAGGATCAGATATTAGGCAGATCAGATTTTTTAATACCTAGTGTCACAGATGAATTTTTCACCTCTTCTTAACTTTTGGTACTTTTGTGAAAGATGAAGAACTTGTGGGAGTCCCAATTAGACTCAATTATAGTTTGATTGACTTACTTTGGCATTTAAACACCTAGAAGAGGTTATTTCTTTATAAAGAAAAAATCCTTTTCTGTCTCTATCAGATTTAGGATTTTTTCATTCTTTTCATGGAATTTAGCCATGGCACTTGACAGAATAATTAAAATATATACCACTGAAATATGGCATATGAAAGTCTGACTGAAAGTTAAACAGATAAGAGAGAAGGGAGGAAGAGAGTGAAAGAGAGAAAGAACTTAAAATATACAGTATGACAATTTAATAAAGATATCTATACCTAATATGTAGCCAGAATATTTGCCTTCTCAATATAGTTCTTAAAGTTTTCACATTGCTGTGGGACCATCAAGTGTTCTTACCTGGCCTGAAAATGCTATTCTGTGATTTTTTTTCTTTAGGTCACTTTTCAATTTTTATCTGCATTTTGTTTTCCTCATTTTAAAATATATACATGCCAATGACAGGATTTCCTTTTTTAAGTCTGTGTAGCATTCCATTGTGTTTATATACATATCACATTTTCTTTATCTGTTCATGGACACTTAGGTGGCTTCCATATCTTGACTACCATGAATAGTGCTGAAATTACATGAAAGGAGATTATGCTAAGTGCAATATGCCAGGTACAGAAGGACAAATACTGCATGATCTTAAATATATGTAGAGTATGAAAAAGTTGACCTTGTAGAAGCAGAGATTAAAATGGCAGCTACCAGAGGCTGGGGTGTGGGGGATGCAGAAAAGGAACATGTTGGTCGAAGGGTACAAGGTTTCATTTAAACAGTAGGAATAAGTTTTAGCGATCTATTGCACAGCATGGTGACAATAATTAATAATAATGTATTGCATATTTCAAAACTGCTAAGAGTATATCTTAAACAGCTTGATCACAAAAGCAATGATAAGCAGGTAAGGTAATGGACATGTTAGTTAGCTTGATTTACTCCTTCTAAAATGTATAAATGTATTAAAACATTATACATCATAAGTTATACAATTATCTGTCGATTACAAATTTGAAAAACAAAAAATGCACAAGTAATGAATTAGGGAACATGAATTAAGACATGGGGCTTTTGTGGAGGACACTGAAAATAATGATGTGGAAAATAGAAAGCAACAACCATTTAAGGACTGAGAGGCAAGAAATTTTGATGCCGAGATGCCTTAAATGGACTGAGCCTTGTCCTCAAATGTTTAAAAGGCCTCCATGTTGAGAAGTACATGAACCTGATAGTATTCCTCTTAGTAAACCGCTACTCCCTCCATTTCCATTACCACCACCATCATTACAACATCACCACAATAGCTAAGACTGCTGAATGCTGAGTCAAGAAGTAAGGTCAAACCATGTTTATGTATTGGGTCATGTGGTTCTTATAACATTTGACTGAGATAAAGAATCCAGAATCTCAAAACTGTTATGTGGCAGGCATCTAGAGTCTCTAGTGCCAAGGTTTATGTCTTAATCAGAACAGATTCTTTTTCATGGCAAATGTTTTGTTCTCGTTATTTATCTTCATTTAATATCACATAGTTCACCTCCCTTCCACCCCTACACACAATCTCCATGAAGGCGAGGATTTTCTTCCCGTTTTCATCACTGTGACCCAGCACTCACAAAACAGTGCTGGAGACATAGTAGATGCACAAACATATTTTTTAAATTTAATCATGATTGTAGCATATATAATCAACAGTTTAGTATGTTTCAATTAAGCACAAAGAACATTTTAAAATAATTGCAGTTGAATTAAATATAGTATAAAACCACCTCAGGTAATAGTGAGCTCCCAATCACTAGAAGTCGTCTTATGAAAATTATTAGCAAGGATTTTATTTTTTTTTTAGCTCTTATTTTAAAGTTCAGGGGTGCATATGCAGGTTTGTTATATAGGTAAACCCATGTTATAAGGGTTTGTTGAACAGATTATTTTGTCACCCTGGGATTAATCCTAGTACCCAATAGTTATTTTGCCCGATTCTCTCCCTCCTGCCAGTATCTGTTGTTCTCCTCTGTGTGTCCATGAGTTCTTTTCATTTAGCTCCCACTTCTAAGTGAGAACATATTGTACTTGGTTTTCTGTTCCTATATTAGTTTAGGAAGGATTTGCTATTGGATTGAAAAACAAGGATGTGGTACTGGCATCTGGGTGCCAAGAAAATGGTGGGAGCAGATGATTATTTTAAAGTCATTTCTATGCTTATTTTCTATTTACTGATTTTTCTCCAAACTGTTGACCAAATGTACATACACACATGTGCATACATGCATACACACACATGTATATACACATTGTTTTCCATTCCCCCTCAATGATTTGGTCTTGTTAAAATTACTATATATATTTTTTAACAAATTGTCTAAGATTCATCTGATGCACCATACAAATGTTTAAAACATGGAGTATGACTGCCTTTGGGTTAATTATTTTAAATCATTTCATAAGTTTTTGTAGCATAATAAATGTGGACTTTATATGCTTCTCAGGAAAAATTTAAATTTTACATGCATTCATAACTGACTAAAGTACAAAGTAATTAACACTTTTCAATGCTTTCTGATAAGTGCAGCCATAACATAGCAATTAAACCCTCAAAATCCACAATGAAGATACAGAAAATTATAGTCTTTAAAATCCACATTAAAACTTGAAAATCTGTTTTAGTTGTCTGTAGAATATGTATGTGTGTATTAAAGTGGAGAAGAAAGTTCAATTTAGTTTAAAGTTTTAATGAGAGAATGTGCAATCAGGCACAACTGAATCATTGTTTGAAGTATACAGTTTTGAGCTAAATGATTTTTAACAACAAAAATATATTGGTGTTCTTCAATATGGAACTAAAGAAGCACTTAAAATAATTCAACATATACAAATCACCCCCTCTAGCACCCACCCCACTTCTATTTTTCAAGTTATAACCAAGAACAAAGAAATTCTGCAAGCAAGTATATAAATTACATCTAATTTAATGATGACAAATTTAGTCTTACTAAAAAATTGGTGCTAAAGGTTCTTTTTATTGTGGTTTTACTACAATTTGCAGTAACATCTGTCCAAAATACTACTTATGATCTAGTGGAGAAATTATAATAATAAAACAACCCTTGGATCTGAATTTGATTGCAGTGAGACATGACCCTATGACAAACATTTCTGATTTACCCAAGTATGGATTTTATGATTGATTTAGTGATCAAGAGGCTAAAGGTCTATAAATGTGATTTCTTTCCATCTATCTTATTGTAAAATTATAGTATTTTAATAAAATCAACAATAATAAAACATAGTATGTTAAAATTATAGTATAGTAAAATTAAAACAGAATTACGTTAGTATGATGAAGTCACATCTTGAAATAGACTTTTCAAGAAAATGAATTCTTTGGCTATAATTTTTAGTGTTATACTAAATATGTTTTAGGAATATTTTGTTTTATTTCTTTGTAAAATTATTTGTTATTTCTGGCTCCATTACTTTGGCTAGGAGGCCTTGGACAGTGGATACACGTCTCTGCAACTCAGTTTTTTCACCCATATGCTGTAGATATCAGTGACATCTTGGGTTCTAATGAGAATGTTTTAATAAAAGTACATTGCTTACACTACTGATGACACTTAATAAATTCTGAATAAATTTTAGATAATATTTTCTACTATTTGTTACTCATTATCGTAGATTCAAATAAGTTACTTCTCTAAATCACAAACATGGAAAATCAGACAATCACATTGTAGTGAGGACATTATAAGTAATCTACAAATACTGAAGCCCAGCTTCAGTCTGTATTTCGTAAGTGAGAATAAGAAGAAACTTACCCTGGCCACACACAGTGGCTCACTTCTGTATTTTGGGATTTGGGAAGCTGAGGCGAGTGGATTACTTGAGCCCGTGAATTAAAAACCAGCCTGGAAAACATAGCGAGACCCTGTCTCTCTAAAAAAAAAATAATAATAAAAATGCCAGAAAGCCTAATCTGATAAAATGGAACTTTATATTTTGAATGAGTTCTGAGCTTTAGGATGTAATTACTAAGGTGGCAGTATATTTAAATTATAAAAAGTTTATGTATATTCAATATTTTGTGTGTATGTTCACTGTTATATATGTGTATGTTTACATGTGTATATATAATGTGTTTACACACACACACACACAGATATTATGACCTTTTCAGAACTTGTATCTGTCTGATTGGATAGTTTCTCCTGCTCCCTTCCCTGATTAAAGAGGGAAAAAAATTAATGTGAGGGTAAAAGGGGATATAAACACATTTTCTCAAAGGTGGTTTCTAGCAATCCATTTATATGGAATATTGAAAAGGTCAATGTAATACAGGATGATCTCTAATTCTTTGAAAGAATGAGGCATTAAAATTCTGATGCCTCATTCAAGGTTGTAATGAGAACATAACACAAATTGAACCTATTATTTTGACAGTGATAGTAATGAGAATGGGAAATGAAATAAACTTAATGATACTGCAAGTGACTTTTTTTATTTCAAAATTTCTGAACTTCCTCGCTGTCTGTTTTGCAACATGAAACCATAATATACATATAAATACTAAATTATTTAAAACTATGTTATGAAAGAGTGGACCAATAGAATAATTTTACCACTAAAAAAATATTTCTGATTTAATTGTATAAAATCAGCCCAGGGAAGACCCCTAACTTTTTGTTTTTTTAAATAAGGATTCTCAATTCTAGGAGGGCAAATGTTCTGAAAGTTTTCCAGTTAAAAGCAACAAAGGTTCATCTGGAATTGTTGAAATAAGCTATAAAAGTGCTTAACATGTTAAGTTAACCCTTTGGTAAAGAAACTGACAAGAAAATCTCAAGGCTATGGTAACGGAGCAGAGACTAGAATTCAGCTCTCTGGATCCCCCCTCCATGCCTTATTCATTGCTCTTTTCAAATAATTACTGGCTTTCTGCTATGTGCCGGCAACCACTCTTCTTTCCATTCATTAAAAGATGAAATAATTCTGCCACTTTTACAGACAAGCATGAGGTTAGACAGCTATGGAAAGGTAAAGAAAAGTCATTCTTCCCTTACACTATCTTTAAGAACTATTAATTTTTTGGTCACATCGAGAGCAGAGATGTTGGCTGAATGCAGAGAAGGGCCAATTTGGCATTTTGATGGTAAATTTGATCAACATTACAATAAACTGATGATTTAATGCCCAAAGTATACTTTGGATTCCCAGAGGTCTAGACTGATGGACCTCATTGATCAAATTAGGCTGGGCTTTTCACATGGCTAAGCTGTGATGAATGTTCTTCTTATCTCTAGGTGTGTATTCTGTGTATAATATTGCTTTTGTGCTTTGTTTTACTTTCTATCGGCTTAAAAGGGGGGCTTATAAATTGGTACATGTTTTACTCGTGAATGAGGATGTATAGTAATTCCTATGCTTGTCAAAACCAAAGATCTGTTTTATTCTTCCACTCTTAGGGTATTGAATCGTACTTTGATTCATTTACTCACTCTACCAATAGTGGGTACTAAACTGCTGTGAGCTTCAATTCAAAAAGTCAGCAAAGACAATCATGCTTCCCAGCTTCAGAGATCAGAAAAATGAAAAGGATAGTAATTATTAAAGCATTATGCTGATAGAAATTAAAGTGCACCAGTGATAAGTGATGTTCAAGAGTGAGATGATTTGTGTATTGCTATAGGCCAATTTCTAGGACAGGACATGGCACATAGTAGGTGCTCAATCAGTTTGTGTTGAATGAATTTGACCTTGTTAGGAATGGCCTACCTAGGCAAATCTTGAATTCTGCTCTGGAGGTGAAAATGATTGAAGACTAGAGAAGTTCTGTAGGTCAAAAATTATGAGTTCAAGAAAACTGAGAGAAGGCCAGTGTATTAATGATCTAAGGAAGAATGAGTGTATATGCACACGCACGCATACACACACACACACACACACACACACACGAGAAAGAGTTGGGGAAGGACAAACTCAGCTAGAGAGATAGAGGCAATGTTGTGCAGGTCATTGTAGATTATATCAAAGAATACCCCAAAATCACTGGGTAGCTTTGAAGTATTTTCAATGGGATTTGAAGTGATCTTATCAGATTTTTCTCCCTACATTTTAATTAACCTAAACATGTAGTTTAGTAAAAGTATCTATTGCTCATTGCTGAATTGATATAATTCTGCTCAATGATAAGCCCTTGAAAGTGCTGGCTAACATCTTTGCTCCTGTCTTCAGCAACGTAGCATCTTCTTAGACTTTTGGAAATACAGTCAGCCCTTCCTTATCTATGGGTTTTGCATTCACAGATCCAACCAAATGCAGATCAAAAATATTTGAAAAAAAATAAAACATAGCAATACAACAATAAAAGTAATACAAACAAGACAGCATAACAACTACATAGCATTTACATTGTATTAGGTACCATATGCAATCTAGTGATGACAAAGTATATGGGAGGATTTGTGTAGGTTATATGCAAATACTTTGCTAATTTATATGAGAAACTTGAGTATCTGAGGATTCTGGTGTGTGTGAGGGGGGCAGTGAAACCAATCCCCTGTGATTGCCAAAGGACAACTTATTTAATATATCTCAAGAATTCCATAAGTATCAGATTCCCACTGGCTTGTGGCATTGAAGATTTGATCTGATAAGTTGCAAGGAAACTGGGATCTCCAGGCAAAAACTTTGGCCCAGACAAGTACTGTTGAGTGCAAGAAAGAAGGAAGAAGAACACTGAGAAATATCAGGAAGCAGAGCTATGGAAACCTAGAAGGAAACAGTAAAATAAAGAGATATTAAATCCCGGATAGACTATTTGGAGGCTTGGGGAATTAGTACTGGATGACTAGTACTAGTACATGACCAGCCACATAAGATGGAGAATCATACATTAAAAACATGGTGCCAGTCTTAATTGTATTTAGTGTAGGATAGACAGTGACAATTTGTAACTGGATCAAATCAGAATCACTCAGAATTAAAAGCAAGTGAAGGAAGCAGTATAAAGAAAAAAAAATTCCAGCATACTGGGCAGTAGACAAGAAACAAGTGTATCCTAAATTATTAGCATATTCTCAAACAATGTAATTACTGAATATTACATTCATTGAGAATATTATTGAATGCTTCACATACATGATCCAGGGACAGTGGTTAAACACACACACACACACACACACACACACACACACACACACACACATTCATGAATCCTAATTATCACACCCTGCTGTAATATTTGATATATGACTCTTCAATTGAGAGTAAACCCCTTAAATGATCAAAACTAACAAGTTTGATTCTACTAGTGCCCTGATGGTGACACACAATCATAAGAAATGAGAGTATTAGATAATCTCTTTGAGCAGACCCCATCTGAATCTTAACCTATAACTCTCTCCTCCAATCAGACCATCTCTAGGGTTCACCATGGTACTCCAAGCCTGCATCTAGGGTACCCTGGCGTAGCTCTATCAGCTCACACGTTCACCTTGCCACAGTTCTATATTTTCTCTCTAAATTTGATGAGTTCCCTTGATTCTGTTTATGGATAAGCTTTGTGACTCCCTGCAGACAGAACTCTTTGCTGAAACCTGACAATTTAGCCAAGGTTCCAACACTATGAATAGCCTTCACCTTCCTTCTGTTTTCCAGGGATGACCATTACACACAGCCCTAGGCAATTCAGGCATCCTTGGCCTAAAAATCACATGGCTGATGGAGGATTATAATATAGCCTTTCATTAGCACTACCTGGTATCCCTTCTTTAGGGGCTCCATTCAACATGTGAGATTCCTTCAGACATTCACAGTGGCATGAACTCCAAGCATCATGCTCTATTCGATATTGCTTATGACCATATCGGGCCTCAATTTCCTTCATTCTCAACCTTCTCTCATTCACTTATGATCTGCATTGTGCTATTACTTATGCTTGGAAAACCCTCTGTTCTCCTTTCCCTGTCTAACTTCTGCTTACATTTCTGGTTTTCACTTGAATATTGCATCCTCCATAAACCCAGGACTTGGTTAGCAGCATTATGCATGTGCCCCAATAGCACAATGTCCTAATTATTTTATTTCCCTGTCCATCTAGTACCTTTTGGTGTAACCATTTACTTCTTGTACCCCCTAATCTGAAAGCCAGGACTGTTGTTTATATCTTGTTCAACATTATATCTTGAACTCCTATGAGAGGTATAAAATAAGTTTATGTGTGCATATATAATATAAATATATATACTGATATAGATATATGCTATATCTAAATAGATGAAGTATATATGTATATTTATACATATTTAAATATGCATTTGTCAATTAAAGCTTTGGATCGGCATGAAGAGCTCAGTGTACTGGTATAATTTAAGACAAAATAAGAAATATATAATTGTTAGTTTTGCCTGCTAGTGTTGCAAACAATTTTCAAGAATTAAATCCTTAAAAGCTATAGAGTAGTCCCTAGGTCTATTACTACCTTTGTTCATGGAGGTGCAAGGATTGCAAAGCACTGGATCAGTCAAATCTGAATTCCTTTCTGGGTGTAAAGAACTTGTGATGTTATCTATGAGTGAGTGCTTTAAATGTTCTTTTTTATCTTTTTTCTTTCTGCTTTGTTTTTTTTTTTTTTTTAAGACAGAGGCTGGAGTGCAGTGACGTGATCTCGGCTCACTGCAAGCTCTGCCTCCCGAGCTCATGCCATTCTCCTGCCTCAGCCTCCCGAGTAGCTGGGACTACAGGTGCCCACCACCGCACTCAGCTAATTTTTTGTTTGTTTGTTTTTGTTGTTTTTTACTAGAGACGGGGTTTCACCGTGTTGGCCAGGATGGTCTCGATCTCCTGACCTCATGATCTGCCCACCCCGGCCTCCCAAAGTGCTGGGATTACATGCGTGAGCCACAGCACCTGGCCGAGTGCTTTAAATGTTTTTAAGAGAAAATTATTTTTGTGGGAAATAAATGTGTTATGCTTGCTATGTTTTTTAATTGTTAGAGTAAACTTTTTTAAAAAGACAGTAAATATTTGCTGGGTTTATTTATTCCCCTTTTAATGGAAGTCTGTCTTGAATGCATCTGGTATTGGTCATACAGAAAAAAAGAATGACAGCATTTCTACTACAGAAACTGAGAAATATCTACGTAACTTTTCTAATTTCAGCTCTTAATTTTCACAGGTGTGTTTTCAATTGATATTAATTTTAGCTCATCTACTTTTTTTAATAGAATGACCTACATTTTTTGTTTTGTCAAATCTATGCACTGTTGCTAAAAGAACAATGAGTTAATTTGAAAGCTTAGCATACATTAAGATTTTTTTAAATGTGTGGCCAGTGGGGATCACATAATTTGTTTTTGATGTCCATTTCTTCCCAAGTATAAAATTAATGCATTAATTAGTCATTATAAGGAAGCTTTCCTAAGTCCTTTCCTAAATGAAATACTAAACATTAAGGTCTCTTCCTCTGATCATCAACTGTTAAACAATGTCTTCCTGTTCACATTGACCTTGCATTTTCTTCCAAAGCAGGATAGCAATTACAGTAAGTAATAATAGCTCCTTTCAGAATAGGATTTTAGAGGAAGTTACTGGCAATAATGGCCTGTAAAATTTTTTTAAAGTTACTATTTACTTATAATAATCAAAATAAGATGTTTATTCCAGTGCTATTTAGAAAAGTAAAAAAGCAAAACACAACCAGGAAAAAAAAAAAGAAAACCTAAAATTACTATCAAAAGAAAAATATTAAGGCATGTGCACCTGATGAAATACCAAGAAGTATGTAAATAATGGTTTACAAATTTTGTAATAATATACAAAGAATGGTACTAATCCTACATGCAGGTTTTTGGAAAGAATCCTAATACACATATTTTGGAAAAGTCAGTAGATATTCATTTTAAAAAATTGGAAAGTACAGAAAAGTATAAAAGCAAAAAATAAGCAGAAACTCATATTCATGTCTGTTGCACTATGCCAATATTTAAAAAAAACTTTTTTAAGCTCAATACATTTAACTATAAAAATAAAGGCTAACTTATATCAAGTTTGTGTTGTGTTTCACTTATCCTGGGCAATTTAGATTATGTATTAACATCTTAATCTTATGTAGTAGTTGGCTAAATTTATAGATAAGGAAACTGAGGTTATGAAATCTCATAACTTATTAAGGACATTTGGACAGTAATTTTTACTGGATGGAATAATCCAACTGAGGATTTTGTTTCAATTCTTGATTCATGTGGTTCTGCATTGAATGACTATATAAGAAAGGAGCTGGAGAAATATATTATTATCCAACTTTTTTTTTTTTTTTTTTTTTTTTTTTGAGACAGAGCCTCACATTGTTACCGAGGCTGGAGTGCGGTGGCACGATCTCGGCTCACTGCAACCGTTGCCTCCCAGGTTCAAGCGATTCTTCTGCCTCAGCCTCCCAACTAGCTGGGACTACAGGCATGCGCCACCACACCTGGCTAATTTATGTATTTTTAGTAGAGATGGGGTTTCGCCCATATTGGTCAGGCTGGTCTTGAACTCTTGAATTTGTGATCTGCACGCCTCGGCCTCCCAAAGTGCTGGGATTACAGGCGTGAGCCACCGCGCCCTGCCATATTTGTCTTTAATCTTCAAAAATTAACTCATTGCTACTGCTCATATCCAAGCATATCACATATCTACCACTTCCATGTGATGATGAAGAGTTGCTGTTCACACCCAACCCATGACTTTGTGGGCCAGGTGACACTCAGTTCATGATGGGCATCTCAGGTTGCATGGCAACTTGGTGGTTTATGGTCAAGCATTCAGTCTTTACCAAGGCCTAGTAGCAGGCTAAGAGTTGTTGTTGAAAGGAGTGTGGTTAGCTATGAATGACGGCAGAGCCTTGCTCCAAAATACTAAAGGCTTGTACTGTGATTCACCTATAGGGGCTTGTCAAAGGCTCCAAACAACTTGCCTATCAGCTGCTGATACTTCAAGCACAGTTGGCTCTGCTGGATCATATGGTCCAAGGGGCAGAGCAGCTTGCACAGCAGTTTGGAGCTATTGAAGGTTTGTGGGGCCTTTCCACTGTCTTATCACACTCAAACCATTCAACAATTTAAAAAAAAAAACAACAGAGGAAAATTCCTTTGAGAAATGAAAATCCCAAGACTGAGGATCATTCTAAAACAGGATAGAAAATAAAATAATTCCTATTATGAAATTACCATATTAATTTTTACATATTTCCCTGAGACAGTTTTTTTTTTCCTAATCGGTAAAAGGGTGATACTATTACTTGTAAGATACAGATAAAACAGAAACTACTTAGCAATCATTTGACAATATTTTAAGGTTAGGATGTACACTGCAGTCTGATAGCTGTTTTGAATACAACAAAGTAAAATACAAACATGGTCTGATCCCCTGGAGAGCTTACACACAATAAATAAATCTAGCATTACTTGAATCATCTTTAGTTTACTCTTGTTCTAGGAACGGTTATTACAAACAAGTATATAGAAACAGAAAAATCTTTTGCAGAAAATGGATGGTTAAAAGGATAACATTTCTTCTCTAATTGTTACCCTTCCAACTTTTCACATGGATTTGTGTCTTATAAGCCAGTTTCAGTGACAGCAAAGTGCTAGTGATAAGGGAAGACTCTCATCTAAAGCTTTACAAGTTTGCAGGAATAAACCAATATGCTGTCTTGACTACTGTTGCCAGGGGTGCATTGTTCTCATGTTAAATTTCTTTCAGAATCTATTGCCTAGCACCTGGAAATATAGTTGCCAAGTAATGTAAGCACTCCAAACCCAAGATTAGGCTGTAGAGAAAGAGCAGCCTCTATTTCTGGCAGACAAAAATAATTGTAAACAAAATATCCCTGATGTCCTATTAGTTGATATGAAAATTATTCTTGACATAGAAGACTGAGAATAGAAAAATCATTCAGTATGTACAGTGTCAGATTTGGAAAAAAGTGCCAACAACATACTTCTTCCACATCGTTGTGACAATTTAAACAAGGAATAAATACTTCCTCTTAACTCTCCATTCTGTACAGAGCTGAGGCAGTAGGGGTGGAATGGAGGGGAGTGGGGATTGTTAATTGCTACATTTGGCCAGTTTTACACTGGACTCTTTGTGATATTCAAAAACTTATAGTATAGCATTGTGGTTAAGATAATAGACCAGAATCAGTCAAACTCAGGTTTGAATCCTGACTTTTGTTGTTATTGTTTTGTTTTGTTTTTGAAACAGAACCTTGCTTTGTCACCCAGGCTGGAGTGCAGTGGCATGATCTGAGCTCACTACAACCTCTGCCTCCCAGGTTCAAGCAATTTTCCTGCCTCCACCTCCTGAGTAGCTGGGACTACAGGTGCATACCACCACATCTGGCTAATTTTTGTATTTTTGGTAGAGACAGGGTTTCAACGTGTTGACCAGGCTGGTCTCGAACTCCTGACCTCAGGTGATCCACCCGCCTTGGCCTCCCAAAGTACTGTGATTACAGCTGTGAGCCACCGCGCCCAGCCTGAATCCTGGTTTTTTGACCTAGGGCAATTTAGCAAAATTTTCTGAATCTCAGTTTCTCCATATTTCATCGAGCAATGAAAGAGTCTTTCTCACAACATTGTGATGAATCATAAAATGGAAAAGAACAAAGCAACACAGAATATTAATCTCAGTGCCTGATACATAATCAATGATGCATACATTAGTACTATTAGAGTCAGGTATTGCTATGTCTATGACAATAACTACAGATGTTCCTTACTAGAACGTGAAGAAGGAACAAAAATCTGATAATTTTTAACTACATTTTGTCTGGAGTCTCAATCAGACCTCATGTATGTATTTCCAACATATTTTACTATGTGAGGGATATCTTTTTATTTTCTCAAGACTTGAGAATTAAATATGTATATACATATATCTCAGGTGAAGGTATGTGTCTGTAGCATTACATACATTAAATATATAGCATTCTGGAAAAGTTGTTATATTACTACAAAAATAGTACAATGTGAATGTCTTCAGGCTTTCCCCATTCACCAATTGTAACTAGGCCTCTGACTTTTCTCTCCTGTATAAGCTCCACTCAGACCAGCATACTTGTGTTTTGAGAACTAAGCAAGGTGATTGAGTGATGATTGAAATGATGTTCTTGGTGTCTAGAAATCCATGTGCTAGGAGAAGTGACGGAGGACATAGATAAAACACACTTAGCCCATAAATTAATACAGTAAATCCAGAGATTCTTGCTTTAAAGAAATGCATGGAATAGAGGATGAGCAGGTGATGCTTTAGTTTGGCTACTTGGAGAAAACTTTCTTCAGGAGGTGATACTTGAGGTGAGGAGGGTACTGTCTTACTTAGGTGTCCCATTCGACATTGTTGATGGGGATTGTGAGTCACAAATGGGGAATGGAGAGTAGGAAAGAGGCACAGGCCAGGGACTGAGAAGTGTTCACATAGCAGGCAATAAATACAGAGGCACTGGAGAGAAGGATGCTGGAGTCACTGAGACATATGAGAGCAATACCAAGAATAAAAGGAAGAATAAAAGCATTACTTCAGACCTTGTGCCCTTTTACAGCATTTCAGAACTACAAGTAAAATGCATGAGCTATTTTGAAATTGTTTGACCTTTTTTGCTTTCCACAATAGTGACATTTGTTAAGTTAGGAGTGTGGGACCAGGAGTCAGCTGATTAGGTTCAGATAGTGGCTGAGATTCTTCCTACCCCTGTAACGTCATTTTTCTCAGCTGTGAATTGGGGAAATTATAAACATTCATTAGCATTATCCTGAGAATTAAATGAGTTAATAGTTGTAAAATGCTTTAGAAAGTGTGGGAAGCATACTAATTACTAAATAATAATTAGCTCTTATTTAATTGTTAATATTTGTTAACATGTTTTGCATTTATGAATGCAATTTCTTTGTAAAATCAATTGCTTTTACCAGACAGTGTCTGGGGGAAAAACATTTTTTTCTTGATTGGAATTCTCCTAAAAAATTGTTCACATGTTTCACAAAGCTGTCATAAATACCCTGCAACACACCCAGTCATCAGTTGTACATAATTTGATCACATAAGAACCAACATCATTTGGTTTATAAACACAAATACTCAATAGTGAGTTATAAAGCTAGTGGGAGAAGAAACTAATAACTCCATGAATGCAAAGGGATGTAAGAACAAGGCAAAACAAAGGGTTTGATGATCTGTGTTTTAAAGATGTTGTTTTTCTTTTTAAATAATGGAGTTTTATTTTAATTCTTTCACACTTTGTAATCCCAATTAGATTTTTTGTGAGTGCTGTATATTCAATCCCTTATACATTTATTTAATACCCAGTGTTTTTCAAGCTCTGTAGACACAGAAGTGATAAATTGATGATCTTTATCCTCTAGGAGTCCTAGCTTTTCCAGGAAAACACACACACACACACACACACACACACACATTAATGATGTTATAATGTGATTAATCTATTGTAAAGACATGAATAAAAAGTTCTGAGAACACAGAGGTAAGAACAATTAATACACTTTAGCAGAGAGGGAGGCATGTGAGTTTGGCCATGAAAGTGAGTAAGGTAAAAATTCACAGTGAAGAAGGAAAGGTGAAAACATTTCAGACAGGAGACTCAACATCAGCTAAGGACTGGAAGGACCTAAATTGGGGAAAAGACTGATGTGAGGGAAATGAAAGGAATGGTCAGATTGCTAAATGTCCTCTTTGCTGTGCCAGGGACATTGAACTTTGTCCTCTTCATCTAGGAGAGACATTAAATGGTTTTAAGGAAGAACAGGTCATACATACAATCATCTAAAACAATAATTCTGAACATTCCTGTCCAGAAAGGACAGGAAAGGCATAGGGACTTTTTCTGGCCAGCAGTATAAATTTTCCTGGGAGCGGTGATGTCAAGTACGATTTGAGTTGTCTCTCATAGCTACTGTGTAAGATGTTTTGTATGTTTTCACTTTATCTAAACTTCGTCTTCTGTCTTAAATTATTAAACATGCAACATAATTATCACTCAGATAACAAACTATATATATCATCCATTTTCCAATCTTGATTCTGACCAACCTGAAATAGAACAAAAAATACATAGGGTTGCTTAAATAGCTCTTTGGTGACCATGAAGGCTGTATAAGATCAAAGGATGTCACATTAGATCTGTTAGCCAGATGAACTTCCTACTACTTTAATCACAAGTTAGACAAATGGACTCACCCAGTCCCAAGCAACTCTGGACCAGGGTAGCAGGCCTAATCCTGTGGAAAGGGTCTACCTAGGTAAGAAAGCTTGAAGGACCACTGGACATGTAGACTTGAACCCCAAGAGTAAGTAGTGCAATGTGGAGCTGAATATCCCATCTTTCACAAATTTACCTATGTGATTGCCACTCCAGATTCCCTGAGATATAGAAGGTAAAGACATGTACCCAGAAGTATCACAACAGTCGAGTTTCCTATAACTGAAAATAAATAAAATACAAGGGAAAGAAGCATCCCCACTCTGACACTGTCTTTGAACCCAGTTAGTTATTATGGATCCCATGTTGTGTCCATTACACCCCATTGATCTTAAAACTGGGTCATGGGTTCTCATTCTCCTCCTCCCTCACTCCCAAACAGAAACATTGAGATAAAAATCAAACCAGAGATTTCTGGCTAAAGGACAGCAGAGTTGATTTTTGAGTGATGAATCTGGAACACTGTTCCAATGCAGGCATTAAGCCAAGCATGCTGGGTAGAGGAGAACGCACTATGGTCTTTCTGTAAAATCTCTGAGTGAAAGTTGCCAGTGAACATTAGCAGCATCCAAGGGGGAGAGCTACTATGCAGCCAGCTGTGTCTTTCACAGAGAGGGATTTTGATGATTCTACTTAAAACACACACACAAACACACAACTTTCCAACATCAATGGTGTTGTATTTTTAAAATAAAATAAAATGATCGTATTTTTAAAATAAAAATACAGTATTCTATGTGGATTTCACCATTTGATGGGCCAAGAGGATCAAATTTTACCATCAATGATGTCTCCATTACATCACCTGGGGAGTGAATCAAGAGAAGAACTCTTCTTTCTACATAATTACATACCTCTATGCAGATCTTGTGCTGTCTTTGCTGAGAAAATGGTGTTCATTTTTAACTTAGCCTCACAATGAACTTGGTGAATGTGTGCAATAAAAGAGGTTCCTATTTTGAGCTGCTTCTTAACTAAGAATATTTGATACTACTGCACCTACATAGTCTTTAACACACTGACATTATGTAAATTAAATATGTTAATCGCCACCTCTGTGCAATCTTCTTCCATTTAAACTTTTTTTCCCGTTTTGTTACCAGAAAGGAGAAACAAAAAGAAAAAAAAAGATGTAAGAAAAGACTCCTGCCAAAAATAATAGCTATGTTCAATGTTTACCCTGGTTTCTTATTGTTTAAAATGTGCTTTTCCTGCCAAGGTCTCGTTTAAGTGCATTACCTCCACATGCTAATAGACTAATTAAAATATGAATAAATAAAAAATTTCCTATAAACTTTTTTCCCCTTTTTTGGTGAACTTAAAGTTGAGTTTTCCGAACTAGGATTAATCAAGAAGATTTTTTTTTTTTACTTCATTGTTTTCCTGCTGGAAAAAATGTCAACTCCCACCCCTGTCTTCAGTATGAATCTAAGACTGGATAGTGCTCCATGAAAGTAAAACACAATGTTAGTTAAGGTCAAGAAGCCTATGTTTGAGTCTTGGTTGCACGCCCTTAGTGTCAGAATCTCAACTTCTCTCAGCCATCATTTCCTTATATATCAATAACTCCCATGGATATAAATTTACTCTATCTTAACAGGGAATTACAAAGACATAGAGGTTTTAACAAAGATTCCTTTGCATCTGTCTATCCCTGGTGTACAAGAATTACATCTGCATCATCTTTCAATCATTTAGCTCAGGCCCAAAACATAATAGGACTTGCGAAAATGTTCATCATAAAAATATAGTTTTGTGGATGTAGAGTAGATAAGATTGTGGTGTTGGAAGATGCAGATCTGAAATACGGCTAGAAGGATTTTGGCCAAACTATTTATGTCCCTGGTGTCATAGAGAAAGAAGGGAAGGCAAATAGTGTGTAAGATGTGACACAATAAACGGGATTTATAAAATACCTGTTATCTAAACGCAGATACATGAATTTTATAAACTATTGGGTGTTTAATAATTACCTAAGAGCACACTGTCCTCTCTACTTAGAGTTAATGCTTAAAATGTCATTACAAACTGGACAGATTACATATTAACTCAAATGAATCATTACGGGGGAAGAAACTTTGTTGTTTTTTTCTGGATGAGAGGTATCAGCTTTTTTAAAATGTTTTTTTTTTAATGTTTATTGCAATCGTTTTTGGTATACAGGTTTTTTTTTGTTATATGGATGAATTATATAGTGCATTCATAACCTGAGTAGAGTACATTGCACCTAATGTGTAATTTTCTATCCTTAGCCCCCTCCCACCCTCCACCTTCTGAGTCTTTAAGGTTCATTATGTCACTTTGCTTACTCACAGCTTAGCTCCTCTTTGTGAGTGAGAACAAGCAGTTTTTGGTTTTCTACTCCTGTGTTAGTCGACTTAGAATAACAGCCTCCAGCTCCATCCAAGTTGCTGCAAGAGACTTTATTTCATTCCTTTTAATGACTGAGTAGTACTTCATGGTGTATATATGCCACATTTTCTTTATCCACTCATTAGCCAATGGGCACCTAGGTCGGATCCATATCTTTGCAATTGTGAATTCTGCCCTTATTAACACGTGTGTGCAAGTAATATAATGACTTTTTAAATATTTAATTTTAAATATTTTAAATTAAATAAGTCATTATTTAATGACTTATTTTACTTTGGGTAGTGGGATTGCTGGATTGAATGGTATATCTACTTTTAGCTATTTAAGGAACCTCCATACTCTTTACCATAGAGATTGTACTAATTTACATTTCCACCAGCAGTATATAAGTGTTCCCTTTTCCCCACATCCACACTAACATATATTGTTTTTCAAAATTTAATAATGGCGTTTCTTGCAGGAGAAAGGTGGCACCTCATGGAGGTTTTAATTTGCATTTCCCTGATGATTGGTGATGTTGAACATGTTTTCATATGTTTGTTGGCCATTTGGATATCTTCTTTTGAAAAATATTCATGTCCTTTGCCCACTTATGGGTGAGATTATTTGCTGTTTTGAGTTTCTTGTATTATAGATTCTAGATACTAGTCCTTTGTCGAGGCGTAGTTTGCAAATATTTTCTCCCATGTATTTGTCAGTCATCTACAATGCCAGCCACTGTCATAGAATATTTCTTGGAGTATTTTGTTTAACCTGAATATCTACCTATGAGGTATAAGTAATATTTTCTTTTTTTATTATACTTTAAGTTTTAGGGTACATGTGCACAATGTTGCAGGTTTGTTACATATGTATACATGTGCCATATTGGTGTGCTGCACCCATTAACTCGTCATTTAGCATTAGGTGTATATCCTAATGCTATCCCTCCCCCTCCCCCCACCCCACAACAGTCCCCGGAGTGTGATGTTCCCCTTCCTGTGTCCATGTGTTCTCATTGTTCAATTCCCACCTATGAGTGAGAACAGGCAGTGTTTGGATTTTTGTCCTTGTGATAGTTTGCTGAGAATGATGATTTCCAGTTTCATCCATGTCCCTACAAAGGACATGAACTCATCATTTTTTATGGCTGCATAGTATTCCATGGTATATATGTGCCACATTTTCTTAATCCAGTCTATCGTTGTTGGACATTTGGGTTGGTTCCAAGTCTTTGCTATTGTGAATAGTGCCGCAATAAACATACGTGTGCATGTGTCTTTATAGCAGCATGATTTATAGTCCTTTGGGTATATACCCAGTAATGGGATGGCTGGGTCAAATGGTATTTCTAGTTCTAGATCCCTAAGGAATGGCCACACTGACTTCCATAGTGGTTGAACTAGTTTACAGTCCCACCAACAGTGTAAAAGTGTTCCTATTTCTCCACATCCTCTCCAGCACCTGTTGTTTCCTGTTTTTTTAATGATGGCCATTCTAACTGGTGTGAGGTGGTATCTCACTGTGGTTTTGATTTGCATTTCTCTGATGGCCAGTGATGATGAGCATTGTTTCATGTGTTTTTTGGCTGCATAAATGTCTTCTTTTGAGAAGTGTCTGTTCATATCCTTTGCCCACTTTTTGATGGGGTTGTTTGTTTTTTTCTTGTAAATTTGTTTGAGTTCATTGTAGATTCTGGATATCAGCCCTTTGTCAGATGAGTAGATTGTGAAAATTTTCTCCCATTTTGTAGGTTGCCTGTTCACTCTGATGGTAGCTTCTTGTGCTGTGCAGAAGCTCTTTAGTTTAATTAGATCCCATTTGTCAATTTTGGCTTTTGTTGCCATTGCTTTTGGTGTTTTAGACATGAAGTCCTTGCCCATGCCTATGTCCTGAATGGTATTGCCTAGGGTTTCTTCTAGGGTTTTTATGGTTTTAGTATGTCAAAATAATAAGAGCTATCTATGACAGACCCACAGCCAATATCATACTGAATGGGCAAAAACTGGAAGCATTCCCTTTCAAAACTGGCACAAGACAGGGATGCCCTCTCTCACCACTCCTATTCAACATAGTGTTGGAAGTTCTGGCCAGGGCAATTAGGCAGGAGAAGGAAATAAAGGGTATTCAATTAGGAAAAGAGGAAGTCAAATTGTCCCTGTCTGCAGATGACATGATTGTATATCTAGAAAAGCCCATTGTCTCAGCCCAAAATCTCCTTAAGCTGATAAGCAACTTCAGCAAAGTCTCAGGATACAAAATCGATGTACAGAAATCACAAGCATTCTTGTACACCAATAACAGACAGAGAGACAAATCATGAGTGAACTCCCATTCACAATTGCTTCGAAGAGAACAAAATACCTAGGAATCCAACTTACAAGGGATGTGAAGGACCTCTTCAAGGAGAACTACAAACCACTGCTCAATGAAAGAGGATACAAACAAATGGAAGAACATTCCATGCTCATGGGTAGGAAGAATTGATATCGTGAAAATGGCCAGACTGCCCAAGGTAATTTATAGATTCAATGCCATCCCCATCAAGCTACCAATGACTTTCTTCACAGGATTAGGAAAAACTACTTTAAAGTTCATATGGAATCAAAAAAGAGCCCGCATCGCCAAGTCAATCCTAAGCCAAAAGAACAAAGCTGGAGGCATCACACTAGCTGACTTCAAACTATATATTACAAGGCTACAGTAACCAAAACAGCATGGTACTGGTACCAAAACAGAGATATAGATCAATGGAACAGAACAGAGCCCTCAGAAATAATGCCGCATATCTACAACTATCTGATCTTTGACAAACCTGACAAAAACAAGCAATGGGGAAAGGATTCCCTATTTAAAAAATGGTGCTGGGAAAACTGCCTAGCCATATATAGAAAGCTGAAACTGGATCCCTTTCTTACACTTTATACAAGAATTAATTCAAGATGGAATAAGTAATATTTTCATTTAACACATAAGGAAAATGAAGGTGCAGCTTTAGAACTCAGTTGGTGTACAAAACATTATTTGTGCATTATGGTGATTTTTTTTTTTTTTTTTTTTTTTTTTTTCGAGACAGAGTCTCCCTCTGTCTCCCAGGCTGGAGTGCAGTGGCGCAATCTCGGCTCACTGCAAGCTCCGCCTCCCGGGTTCATGCCATTCTCCTGCCTCAGCCTGTCCGAGTAGCTGGGACTACAGGCGCCCGCCACCACGCCCGGCTAATTTTTTTGTGTTTTTAGTAGAGACGGGGTTTCACCGTGGTCTCGATCTCCTGACCTCGTGATCCGCCCGCCTCGGCCTCCCAAAGTGCTGGGATTACAAGCGTGAGCCACCGCGCCCGGCAATTATGGTGATTTTTATCAGAGTCTCATTACCAGGGTATATTAGTCCATTTTCATGCTGCTGATAAATACGTACATGAGACTGGGCAATTTACAAAAGAAAGAGGTTTATTGGACTTACAGTTCCACATGGCTAAGTAGGCCTCACAATTGTGGTGGAAGGTGAAAGGCACATCTCATGTGGTGGCAGACAAGAGGAGAATGAGAGCTAAGCGAAATGTGTTTATCCTTATTAAACCTTCAAATCTTGTGAGACTCATTCACTATCATGAGAACAGTGCAGGAAAGACTCACCCCCATAATTCAATCACCGCCTACCAGGTTCCTCCCACAACATGTGGGAATTATGGGAGTAAAAATTCAAGAAGAGATTTGGGTGGGGACACAGCCAAACCATATGATTCCACCCCAGCCCCTCCCAAATCTAATGTTCTCACATTTCAAAAGTAATCATGTCTTGCCAACAGCCCCCAAAGTCTTAACTCATTTCAGCATTAACTCAAAAGTCCACAGTCCAGTGTTTCATCTGGGACAAGGCAAGTCCCTTCCACCTACAATGCTGTAAAATCAAAAGCAAGTTAGTTACTTCTTAGATACAATGGGGATACAGGCATTGGGTAAATACAGTCATTTCAAATGGAAGAAATTGGCTAAAACAAAGAGGCTACTGGCCCCATGCAAGTCTGAAATCCAGTGGGGCACTCAAATCTTAAAGCTCCAAAATGATCTCCTTTGACTCCATGTCTCGTGTGTGTGTCATGCTGTTGCAAAACGTGGGTTCCCATGGTCCTGGGCAGCTCTGCCCCTGTGGCTCTGCTGGGTACAGCCTCCCTCCCAGCTGCTTTCATGGGCTGGCATTGATTGTCTGTGGCTTTTCCAGGTGCACAGTGCAAGCTGTCAGTAGATCGGCCATTCTGGGTTCTGGAAGATGGTGGCCCTCTTCTCACAGCTCTACTAGGTGGTGCCCCAGTAGGGACTGTGTGTGGAGGTTATGACCCCACATTTCCCTTTCACACTGCCCTAGCAGGGGTTCTCTGTGAGGGTCCCACCCCTGCAGCAAATTTCTGCCTGGACATCCAGGCATTTTCATACATCCTCTGAAATCTAGGTGGAGGTTCCCAAAGCCCAATTCTTGACTTCTGTGCACTCACAGGCTCAATACCATGTGTTAGCTGCCATGTCTTGGGGCTTGTACCCTCTGAAGCCACGGCCTGAGTTCTACATTAGCCCCTTTCAGCCATGGCTGAAGAGGCTGGGATACAGGGCACCAAGTCAATAGGCTGAACACAACACAGGGACCCTGGGCCCGGCCCACGAAACCACTTTTTCCTACTAGGCCTCTGGGCCTGTGATGGGAGGGGCTGCTGTGAAGACCTCTGACCTGCCCTGGAGACATTTTCCCCATTGTCTTGGGGATTAACCTTTGGTTCCTTATTACTTATGCAAATTTCAGCAGCCAGTTTGAATTTCTCCTCAGAAAATGGGATTTTCTTTTCTATCACATTGGCAGGCTGCAAATTTTCCAAACTTTCATGCTCTGTTTCCCTTATAAAACTGAATGCCTTTACCAGCACCCAAGTCACCTCTTTAATGCTTTGCTGCTTAGAAATTTCTTCCACCAGATACCTTAAATCATCTCTCTCAAGTTCAAAGTTCCACAAATCTTTAGGGCAGGGGCAAAATGCTGCCAGTCTCTTTGCTAAAACATAACAAGAGTCACCTTTGCTCCAGTTCCCAAGAAGTTTCTCATCTCCATCTGAGACCACCTCAGCCTGGACCTTATCGTTCATATCACTGTAAGCATTTTTGTCAAAGTCATTCAAGTCTCTAGGAAGTTCCAAACTTTTCCAAATTTCCCTGTCTTCTTCTGAGCCCTCTAACCTGTTACAACCTCTGCCTGTTACCCAGTTTCAAAGTTGCATCCACATTTTCATGTATCTTTTTCAGCAACACCCCACTCTACTGGTACCAATTGACTGTATTAGTCCATTTTCACACTTCTAATAAAAACATACCTGAGACTGGGCAATTTACAAAAGACAGAGGTTTATTGGACTTACAGTTCCACGTGGCTGGGGAGGCCTCACAGTCATGCTGGAAGGTGAAAGGCACATCTCACAAGGCAGCAGACAAGAGAATGAAAGCCAAGTGAAGTGGGTTTCCCCTTATTAAATCATCAGAGCTAGTGAGACCCATTCACTATCATAACAGTGCAGGAAAGACCCACCTCCATAATTCAATCACTCCCCACTGGGTTCCTCCCATGACATGTGGGAATTATTGGAGTTACAATTCAAAATGAGATTTGGTTGGGGACACAGCCAAACTTTTTTTTAGGATGAACCCATAAAAATTTGAAGCAATATCATGAAACTTCATACCTTAGGAAGCCTTGGGCAAGCATCTAGTGAATTGATCCTCTGTCTATAGCCTGGACCAGAAAGATCTTCCTTTCTTCTGACCCTCTCACACCCCTAATATCTTTTAGAAATATAGGCATAACAGATTTTATCCTATGATGTGTGACCTTTTTCATACATTGTGTCATTTGGAAATTGAGTTTGAGGTAACGTGATTGCAGCTGCATAATTTCACTAAAAAGCAGAACAGCTCCTCTTCCAGCAACATATATTTCTCTTTCCTTGACATGGTTAGGATCCTAAGAAAGGGATTTGTGGTACATTTGTAAGTTTAAAACAAGTGCCTTTTCCAAGCAGTACTGCAACTCAGTTCCATCCTTGTGGTTGACCAAGAGAACAAAAAATGGCTGGAATTCAGGCTATTGTTCCTGAGAAGGGAAGAGGGATTCAAAGTGTCAACTCTTGGGCTCAGAAATCAAATTTGGCAGTTTTATGATAGTTCCTGGTATCAAAGTGTAAAAACCAATCATTCTTACACCAAGCTCCAAATAGTGTTAGCCTTTTTAATTACTCATATACCCAATATTCACTTATTCACCAAATATTTGAGTGATTATTTAGTCACAATGCCAAACAATGGGGATGTATTCGTCAGTTAAACAGCTAGGGTTTGTGCTATCAGGGAGCTTGCAATCTAGTAGACGAGACAGATTAAGTACGGAAACAATTCATTACATAATTACGCATGATATATTCTGTGGAGGAATCATAGAAGGCCAGGCTCAGTGGCTCACGCCTGTAATCCCAACATTTTTGAAGGCCTAGGCGAGCAGATGGAGTTCGAGACCACCCTGGCCAATATGTGAAACCCCATCTGTACCAAAAAATACAAAAAAAAAAAAAATTAGTTCGGTGTGGTGGCACATGCCTGTGGTCCCAGCTACTTGGGAGGCTGACATGGGAGAATTGCTTGAACGCACAGGTTAAGGCTGCAGTGAGCCAAGACCCTGTCTCAAAAAAAAAAAAAAAAAAAAAAAAAATTGCAGTGAGAGAATAACAAGAGGAACCTATTTATATCTAGAGTAATGTTTAAAATTGTGAGCTGAGAATTAAAAAATCAAAGTTTATTTTTATTTTTGAGACAGGATCTCACTGTGTCACCCAGGCTGGGGTACAGTGACACTGTCACAGCTCACTGCAACCTCAAATTCCTGGGCTTAAGTGATCTTCTTACTTCAACCTCCCAAGTAACTGGAACTATGGGCTCACACCACCATGCCCAGCTAATATATATATATACACACACATATATATAGCATATATATACATATATAGTTTATATATATACATATATATGTGTGCATATAGATAGCGTATATATGTACATATATGTGTGCATATAGATAGCATATATATATACATATGTGTGTATATAGCTTGTGTATCTATATATAGCTTATATATATACACATATATATCTGTATATATAGATAGCTTATATATATATATACACATATGTGTGTGTGTGTGTATGTATGTGTATATATATACACATACATACACACACACACACACACACACACACACACTCCTGAACTCAACTGCTCCTCCCACCTCTGCCTTCCAAAGTTCTGGAATTACAGGTGTGAGCTACTGTGCCCAGTCTAAAAAGTCAAGCTTTTGACAGGGGTAATGAAAGAGGTTCCAGGCAGATAGGACACAATGTGCAGAGGTCCTATGGTGAGAATTTGACATTTAGGGGGAAGGAAAACCTCCCTTACATGGAAAGTTGTTGAGTTTTCTGTCACTACTTATGGCTTTCTACTCTGCATGCTATACTCCTTCTGAGACAAACTAATTATCTCACAGATACTGCAAAGTCAGCACTACCAAAATAAATGTTTTATTTTCTTCAGTCCTAAATATCCTCCTCCATTCTCTTAACTTTCTTTCTAGTTCACCCTCATGCCTAATTAGTAACAAAAGTTCATCAGTTCATCCTTAGGTTTTGTTGTGTATATATTTCCCACCTTCTTGCCTCATTTTCCTTTTCCTCTTACTCTTCTTTTTCCCACCACTGCTTCCTCTCTCCTTCAGATTTTCATCATCTTTTTTCTTGGGCTATCATCTAGCTTTTAATCCGGTGTTTTTTTTATAGCCTCAGAATAATTTTTATAAATCCCAAATTTGGTCATGTCACATCCTGCATAAACCTCTGTTGATTTCTCATTGCCCCAGGAGAAAGTACATGTTCTTACTGGTGTAGATAAAAAACTTTATCTATCTGGAGCCAGAACATTTTTCTTGGCTTTTTTCCTAATAATACTCTAGTCTACAGTTTATTATTGTATTATTTTATAAATATCTTCTAGCCATTTACATAGAGAAGGATGCTGTAATGTCACTCTGCCTTTGCACGTGATGTCCCTGTGGCCTAGAAATTAGCCTATTTCTTTGTGTGCGAGTCCTACTTCTCATTGCATTTTGGGTGCTCTTTCACATGTTGAGTTCAACACTTGAAGGCTAAGTCTATCATTGCAGTTAGCACAATGGACTTTGTTTATATCTGTTTTACTTTCATGGTCATGATTCTTTGGGATCCAGGGATTTTCCTTTCATTACTGCATCTCCTAACCACATAAACACATCTGGTACAGAGTGACTTCATGAAATCGTGAGTACATAAATTGTCAGTGAACAAAAGTCTCTTTAAAGAGCTGGGATTTTTTCCTTATTATTCAGAAGACTTTAAAATAAATGCCACAGGTGTTTCCACCATAGAGAATCATGATCTTGCTGAAACTTCAAGTCATCATTGGAGAGAACAAGTTAAATTGAGAAGAATGTACCCGAAATCAACAAGCAGAATGTCTTTGTTTAAAGAGCTGTTTCTTTCCACTCCGTTTGATGAGAGCAGGGATTGACATTCTCTGCCTATCCAAAAAACAGGCTTTGAGGTATCAGATTTTATTGATTGCTCAGTAAGCTGTTATAGCAACAGGCCAGAAAAAGAAAGTTTTGGAGGGATATAGATGACGAAGTTTTTGGTTTTTGACTGACTTACTCTCAATATTTAGCATCATTCAAGAATGCATTATATTTGTTGAACCTATCACACTCTGACTTCTATAAAAAGGAAAGAGTGTTTTGTCTCTTTTGAGGGCATATGAACTCCAGGTTAGGTTGAGGGCAGGCAAAGAAAAGCCAAGTGAAGAAAAAGAATAAAATTTATTCATATATTAGACCCTCAAGAGCAACGATTTTCAACTTAAGAGTGATTTTGCTCACCAGGGGATACTTGGCAAAATCAAGAGTCACTTTTGTGCTACTGGCATCTACAGGGTGGAGGTCAGGGCTACTGCTTAACATTTTACAATTCACAGGACAGCCCTTCTCGACAGAGAATAATTCAGCATGAAATTGTCAATAGTGGTGAGGTTAAGAAACCTTGTTTTATAGTCAGTAGCACTAATTGATCCAGTAACCTTAAAGCAGTCATTTATAATGTTAGGACCTCCTTTAACTCATCTGGAAAAAAATAGAGGTTGGAGCAGATCATTAAGTTTTCTTCCATGTTTGGTGTTCTATGAGTCTTAATCCTAATACGGGATAGAAACTTCAAGACAATATTAAATAGACAGCAACAGTTTGGGTATGACACCTGGCAAAGGTGAGAATATTACTCCATAGACTCGAATCAGTTGTTTTAAAACATATAGTTGATATAAAAGGTATCATACAGATTTTTTTTGCAAATATTGAGAGTTGACCTTCAGAAAATTTTATTAATCTTTGAAATTCTCACTTGAGAAGAAAGACTGCAACAGAATTAAGGAGATATACCAAATAGAATCTAAGGCTCTTTAGAGCTTCTATTTGTATAGATTCTGAATGACCATAGTTTCTGTGAAAGGTTGTTTTATGTGAGACTATAGCAGTGTGTGCCACTGATAAAGCCAGACTCTGGGACATGGGGATGGTTTGCTGAATGATTGAAAGAAGGTGTTCATGTGGACAATTTACTGTCTTTTCAGTTTCAAATGTTAGTATTATGCTCCCCTTCATCCTGCTAACAGTCTATTAACTGTGACCCCAATTCAGAGCTAGAATCTCCCTATACTGACAAAAGTGCATCTTGGGATAAATGGCCCTCCACTGCTAGGTTAACAAGTGCAGTGTGGAAAAGAGATAAGAAAGAGCAGGCAGGAGAAATACCTGCTGACTTTTTCTCAATTCTTCTAAGCCTAGAAGTGAGAAGAAATTGACTTTCTGTTTTGGTTATCTATTGTGGTGTAACAAACTACACCAAAACTTGGTGGCTTCAATCATTACATTGTTGTAATTAGATCTCTGTATTTTCTGGGTCAGCGCACATCAGGGGCCACCTGTCTCTGATCCATACAGTCTCAGGTCTTGTGGAAGCTGGAATGACTTGAATATCCTGTTGCATCTGCCTGCCTCTCTCTGTCTCTCTGCATTTCTCCCTCTCCTCTCTCCCTCTCCCATATAACCTCTCAATGTGACTAGTTTGGATTTTCTCAGAACGCAGCAGGCTCAGCATATACAGATCTCTTCCCCATGTTCTCTTGCTGCTCCAAGAGAACAAGAGAGAAGCTACTAGTCTTCAAAGCTAGACACCGAACTGGCATAAAACATTTCTGATGTATTCTATTTGTCAGTGCAGTCACAGGCCAGCTCAGATGCAAAGAGAGGTGAGATATACCCCATCTGTCAATGAGAGAAGTGTCAACATTTGCGTGACCATTTTTAATCTGCCACACTCTGTCTTGAAGTTAATCCTTCTATAAAAATGCCAAGTGTACATTCTAAATTCTCTGCTGGGAGCATCACTATTTCACAGGGTTTCACAGGGTTGGGTAAGGGAGAAGTGAAAAGAAATGAAAGAATTATGAAAAATAACCCCAAAAGCTGCCTATATGAAACTAATTTTATTTAAATTATTTATGTTTAATTTGTTTTTAAATCAACTTCTATAATTTGAGCTCCTGTAGCTGAATTAGACCTCTTTTCTGCTCCTACAGCATTATTTATATAAGCATGAGTTTTGCAATCCTTTTTTTGTCTTGCTTTTTCTTAAAATGATCTAGAGAAGAGATCAGAAGACCCAGAATGATGAATGTAACTTCTGAAAATTATGAATCAGCCACTTACAATTTTCATAAGTTACTTTCATCATTCTGAGTATCAATTTCCTTATCTATAACATGGTGATAATATTAGTACCTCCTCCACGGGGTGACATGTATGTGATAAAGTTATTTGGAACAGCTAGCTACTGTTGGACATGGCAGAGACTCCACGAGAATTTGCTGAATGAATTTGCAGCTTTTCAAGTTAAGGGCCACATTCACAGTCTCCATGTGTTTTGTGGGAGGAGGATGATTAGATATGTGTGAATGAAATAAACCTTTTGGTGGCTTACATGAATTAGCAGGGAAAGGCATCTTATCTACTTTCTTAACTCTATATTTTACCTTGTTGATATTATCTATCCCCATTTTATAAATTACCATTTTGTGTGCTATGGCTACTAAATTACTCTCACCAGTGCAGATTTTTCCTTTTAACTCCAGATTGATGCATGATTGGTTGTACGAAATCTCTTCAAACACTATACATCAATACTTGATTCATGTCATGAAGTTATTTGTTTATTTATTTATTTGAGATGGAGTCTCACTCTTTCTTGCCCAGGCTGGAGTGCAATGGCACAATCTCAGTTCACCGGAAGCTCCACCTCCTGGGTTCAAGCAATTCTCCTGCCACAGCCTCCTGAGTAGCTGGGACTACATGCACCCCCCACCACACCTAGCTAATACTTGTAGTTTTTTTTGTTTTTTTTTTTTGAGACGGAGTCTTGCTGTGTCGCCCAGGCTGGAGTGCAGTGGCGCAATCTCGGCTCACTGCAAGCTCCGCCTCCCGGGTTCACGCCAGTCTCCTGCCTCAGCCTCCCGACTAGGTGGTACTACAGGCGCCCACCACTACACCCAGCTAATTTTTTTTGTATTTTTAGTAGAGACGGGGTTTTACTGTGTTAGCCAGGATGGTCTCGATCTCCTGACCTCGTGATCTGCCCGCCTAGGCCTCCCAAAGTGCTGGGATTACAGGCGTGAGCCACCGCGCCCGGCCTTTATTTGTAGTTTTAGTAGACATGAGGTTTCACCACTTTGGCCAGGCTGGTCTCGAACTCTTGGCCTCAAGTGATCCGCCTGCCTCAGCCTCACAAAGTGCTGGAATTACAGGCGTGACCCACCATGCCCGACCATGAAGATTTTTTTCACCATTAGTTTGATGATATAACTCAAGAAAGAGGGCAATAAAAAGCAAAAAATGTAAGCCTGTATAACTTTATCTGCCAAAAAATTACTATTAACAGTGTTGGCGTATATACTTTCAGATGTGTTCCTGTTCATATGTTCCTAGAGAAAGAAAAATAGATGGTTAAAGATTTAGAGGGTTTAATGGGCTTATTTGGCAAACAAAGATAAAATTTAATCCTATTATCTGTGGTCTGAAGATCAAATACAACACTTGGTTGAAAGTGACTGGTGCACAGGGAGCGTTTGCTATCTGCTATAAAATTGCCTAATTATTATGGTATCCTTCATCTTGAATTTCTGTTCTTTCACTGTGATTTTGTGTTTATATCACATCAGTGGACAATATGTCGTTATTCATAAAATATTGTTTATTCAGCCGATACTATGTGTCTCACTAGATATGAAAAAATAAAGGGTAGTTTTTTCTTTTAGGAGATTATAAGGAAGAGATAAATGAACAATCAGAAAAACACATATTGAATGAGCTGTTGGTATCATGTGCAAGCTTTATTTTACTTTTTATTTCATTTTATTTTTCAGACAAGGCCTTACCCCGTCACCTAGGATGGAGTGCAGTGGCATAGTCAAGGCTCATTGTAACCTTGAACTCCCAGGCTCAAATTAGCCACCCGCCTCAGACTCCCAAGTAGCTGGGATTACAGGTGCACACCACCCATCCAACTAATTTTTATTTTATTTTGATTTTTTTAGTAGAGATACTGTCTTGCTATGTTGCCCAGGCTGATCTGGAACTCTAGGCCTCAATTGATCCTTCTGCCTCAGCCTCCCAAAGTGCTGGGTTATAGGTGTGAGCCACTGTGTCCGACTCATATGCAACTTTTTTTTTTTTTTTTTTTTTTTTTTTTGAGACGAAGTCTCTCTCTGTCGCCCAGGCTGGAGTGCAGTGGTGGGATCTCAGCTCACTGCAAGCTCCGCCTCCCAGGTTCACGCCATTCTCCTGCCTCAGCCTCCCGAGTATCTGGGACTACAGGCACCCGCCACCACACCCGGCTAATTTTTTTGTATTTTTTTTTTTAGTAGAGATGGGGTTTCACCGTGTTAGCCAGGATGGTCTCCATCTCCTGACCTCATGATCCGCCCACCTTGGCCTCCCAAAGTGCTGGGATTACAGGCGTGAGCCACCACGCCCGGTCTCACATGCAACTTTTAAAAGCATAGTTGGACAAGGTACTAAGGGACTGATGCAGTGATGCATCATTATGAGTAACCCAGCATGGTTGAACTTTATCCATGCAGCAAAATCCTCAAGAACACAGGCAGTGCTATCTCTGCCAGTGATTATGACATTAGGCAAATTATAGCACCTCTCTAAGGCTAAGTCTTAGTGTATGCATCTGCAAATACATATGTTGTGAGAATTAAATGACATAATACACATAAAGGACATGGAAGAGTGTCATGCATACTGAACACTCCGATGTCAGTCAAAATAAAAGGGGAAAGTGGGAAATGGGGAGAGGAAGGATATTCAATGAGGGCTTTTTAGAGGCTGCCAGGAAATATAAACTTTAATATGTTAAGTGATGGGTGACATTGGAAGATTTTTAGAACAAGAGTGCCATGGTCAGGGTTTAGATATTTAAAAATTGCAACACCTTCTAGGAACAAATGAAACTTATGCACAGCCAGAACTCACCAACCATGTACTTGCGCCCTGAATGTAAGAACACTAGTAGTCTTTGGTTGGCATGATTGAATGTCTGGCAGAATTTTCTTCTTTCCATTATATAAAACTTTCCATAGCTATGGGTTTTTGAATATCTATTTTGTGATTAAGAGACTGAAAGGACCTCCCACACTATGGCATTCTCCAGGTGTGGATATAATAACCCTAAAATAGGATTTGGATCTCAAGCCCAGAATCAAATTTAGAAATAATTTCTAATTATAATGAGTGTATGGTCCAGATGACATCAATTTTTTTATTACTATTCAAAACTTCACACAAGGTCTTGACTTTTCCATATTACAATAAAGAATAAAAAGGGGGGACAATTTCTCCCCATGTTTATGGGTAGCTTTCAATTATTTGTAAAAATTTTCTTAGAAAATAAAAACAGAGGCCAGGCATGGTGGCTTATGCCTGTAATCCCAGCACTTTGAGAGACTGAGGCGGGTAGATCACCTGAGGTCAGGAGTTCGAGACCAGTCTGGCCAAAATGTGAAACCCCATTTCTACTGAAAATACAAAAATTAGCTGGGTGTGGTGGTGTGTGCCTATACAGTTCCACTTATTGGGGAGGCTGAGGCAGGAGAATCTCTTGAACCCGGGAGGTGGAGGTTGCAGTGAACTGAGATCATCATGCCATTGCACTCCAGCCTGGGCAACAAAGCGAATCTCTGTCTCAAAAATGAAAAAAAAAAAAAAAAAAAAAAAGGAACAGAAGTTGTCTAAATCAAAGGAGCTTAATATATTTTATGTTCTACATTGCCAAGTCATTCTTATTCCTGTATTTAAGTGAGTCTTGAATGTGAACCAAGATAGGTGTCCTGATACTTGTCAGGTCATAACATGTTGGGGTTTATACATTGTCAGGGAATCATCGTTGCCCACCCCGTGATATTTTCTTGTAAGTCATTCCTCTAGGTCCACCTTGGAGTCTGATCCAAGTGAAGTCAGTGCCATCTGCTCACAGGCAATAGAGGGCAAGGGCTGAGTCAGTCAATACCCAGCTGCTGCAGATTTAATGAGACATAAATAAAAATAGATAATTGTGACTGAGTATCCAAGAAGCAAGGTGTGGAGCCCATGCATGGCTGAACAGGAAAAAATGTGGCTTTTTCCCTGGCACATTACAGAAATGCCAGACAAGTGTGATGAAGGCAATTTGCACATGAAATTCGATTATGAATAAAAGGATTCCCCTTTTTCCATGCAAGTTACGTGAGGGAAATTTTTGAGTGGTCTTAATTAAAAATAACCAGTAGCTGATTGGCAGTTGGGCATTAGGTTGGAAACTGGCAACCGCTAACAGGAGAGGAGATGGAAAATTAACGTCAAGGGAAAGCTTTGTTGGAAAAAAAGGACTGGGTGCCGGCTGTCAGTCATCCATCCTGTGCCACCGACTGCGCGTATTCTCCGGAGGATGCAGCTGCGAGGCTGGCTTCTGCAACACAGCAATCAATATCACACTTCTCAAACAGAGTCTCTAAAGTGATAGGGGACTTTGGCAGTGGTATGCAGGTGTGGATAAGGCAAGTTTTCAACTTTCCTCATTACCAAACAACTCAGACTTCTCTGCATACATGCTTTCCTTTAGAAGTCACACTATAAAAATTATGCTCACACTCCTACTCCTATGAAAACCAGGAGGAGGACGATGATGAAGGCAGTGAAGGTGACTAATGAAAATTTTCTGGAACATTTTAAAGGTCACGTCACTCTTTTAATAGTTTTTTTTTTTTTAACGCAGTGTGATGATGGACAAATTGAGCATAAAAATGAAACAATAAAAACAAAGTAAAAATAACCTGTTAACAATAAACTATTAGAATAGTATTAATGAAAAAATGAAACTATACATTAGCTTTTTCTTTAAATAGTACAAAATCTATATATTGTACAACACATCATCCACGATAAACAATGAAATTGGTGCTATTAGTCCCATTTAATGGATGAAAAAAAAACCCAACAACAAACTGAAAAACAGGGTTAAAAGGATTATGTAAAATCTTATTAATGAATTTCAGAATTAGAGGATGAACTGAGACTTAGATTCTAAATTCAGAACAATTCACATTTTTATGCAAATAGGAACTGAAGATTAAATTAGTTTCCCTCATATGAAGAGTAGAAAAATAAAATGGGGAACATTGGTATAAGGTGGCAGAATGGATAATAGGTATAATTAGAGCCAACATAATAGGGCTGAAGACAAGTCACATAGCAACATGAGGACATCAAATATGGTTTATATTATGTTATATTCATACACTTCCCTTCAGAGATCCTCAGCTTCTAATGTGGCCTTCACATTTCTGTGGTATAATACACATTCATGTAAGGTATAAAACAAAATCTGCAGTTTCTAGGGGCTTCCATTAATTAAAAGTGCCAGAGGAAACATATTAAACAGGAGAGAAAATTACAAACCAGTTAGCAGGTATTTAATAATTTTGTTGAATAATAAATTAATGCAACTACCCTAGAATATATCAGGGAATTAGGTATTTATTTTTAAGTTTGAGATAAAACAGAGTATCCAAAACATTCAATTAGGATCATTGAGGCTTGGTAAGTCATGAATATGAATGCTCTATTTCTATACCACTAAAGATAAAAATTCATTTATAAAAAATAAGTAGGTCAGGGCTGTGTGCAGAGGCTCACATCTGTAATCCCAACACTTTGGGAGGCTGAGGCAGGAGGATTGCTTGAAGCCAGGAGTTCGAGATCAGCCTAGGCAACACAGGGAAAACCCGTCTCTATAAAACAATAAATAAAAATTAGTCAGGCATGATGGCACATGCCTGTGATTCCAGCTACTCAGGAGGCTGAGGCAGGAGGATGGCTTGCGTACAGGAGTTTCAGGTTAGAGTGAGTATGATTGTACTACTGCAATCCAGCCTGGGCAGCAGAGTGAGACCCCATATCTTAAGAACTATCCAAAATAATGAAAGGTGAAGGTTATGAATCATTCCTACTCCTTAAAATTGTTCCATAGATTAAAGGCCTCCATGTCTGTATGTCAGTCTGCAAGTGCTTTAGAGCAAGCTGAAGCAAAACAATGAAAATGAAACTTTTCTCATTTCCTTTCTCTGCCTCAACCTTTCCTCTCATGCTATTTTTCCTCCCCCTCTTTATTCTACCTCCTCTTCTCTCTCCTTTATAATCCTCACAGAAAAGATGAGTTTAACAGAAAACTGAGTCCTAGTATAATAATAATAATAATATTATTATTAATATATTTGAGATGGAGTTTCGCTCTTTCACCCAGACTGGAGTAAAGTGGCACAATCTTGCCTCACTACAACCTCTGCCCCCCAGGTTCAAGCGATTCTCCTGCTTCGGCCTCCCGAGTAGCTGAGATTATAGGTGCCCACCACCACAGCCAGCTAATTTTTATATTTAGTCATATTTGGATAACATAGCCTCTCATCTCTAGTTCTCTTTCTCTTTATCTCCCTCTGTTTCATCTCTCCTTTCTTCTGTCTGCTGTCATCTTTCATTTCTCTCCACAATTAATTCTCTTTGCTTTTTTCTGCTCTGCCAACACAGGACCAAATATGACTGTGTTAGTACAGATGGGGTTTCACCATGTTGGCCAGGCTAGTCGCGCACTCTTGACCCCAAGTGGTCCACCCGCCTTGGCCTCCCAAAGTGTTAGGATTACAGGTGTGAGCTACAGTGCCCGGCCCTAGTGCCATTTAATAACTTGCCCCAAATCTCAGTAAGTGACACAACTGAGACTTGTACTTAGCTTGTTCTGCATCCAAACCACACATTCAAAATTATTTCTTCACCTCTCAGATTCTGGACCTTTTATCCAATTTTGTCATTTCTTTTTGGATGGAGATATCAAACTCTAGTTACTGAATTACTGAAGGGTCCGATTTAGTATTAGCTTGAGAATTGCTGACATATGAGCCTAAATATTTCACAAAGCCTACTGCCAATGTATTCAAGCAGCCTTTGATAAAATGGTATCATATTTTTTTAACATGATTCTTCGGGGATAAAAATTTATGTGAACCGAATCCACAGGTTTGTCATCTCTGTGTCTAATGCCATTTCTTTCAGAAATTTCCTGGAATAAGAAACATGATCCTTACAGAGTAACTTACACAAAATCCAGAGGTTTCTCAGAGCATCCAAGTTCAGGAAAGTTAGTCAGGCCTCACTTGAACTTGGGACCGAAGAATAAATCACCATTGGATTGAAGGCAGCTGGATTCTTCTGAGGACAACATAGCCTTCTAGTTCTCTTTCTTTCTCTTTATCTCCCTCTGTTTCATCTGTCCTTTCTTCTCTCTGCTGTCATCTTTCATTTCTCTCCACAATTAATTCTCTTTGCTTTTTTCTGCTCTGCCAACACAGGACCAAATATGATTGCCACAGACATGGCTTCACATCACCTCTGATTTCAAAAGAGCCTCACTGAACAAGGTGAAACTGGATGCCAAATTTCTAGGAGAAAGAACTTGTGGACCCTCCTTGGGAGGAAAGCTTTGCCTCTGATCCAACTACTAGTAGGTGGGGTCAGGGTCATATGACCCTCCACCCAACTTGCTGAGGCATTCTTGGCCAACTAAGGAGGCAGCATGGGCTTCCAAAATAGGGGGAACAGTTTGGGGCAGAGATGGTTGGGTCCCTCAGGTCCAATGTTGTCAGGCATAGGTGTACAGATAAGATGTGGTACTCAAAAGCTCCTAGAGTAAAGGCTAGGATAACATGAGGCAGAGTAATTGAAATATAGTTAGACAAATGTATTAATATGGGAATTCTCATTTTCATGCTTTAATGCTTCCTTAAACCAATTGAAGAGTACAAGGTCATTGCCTTCACAATTGCCTTTATTCCTTCTCCATCTTTGCCAGATGAATTTCTGAGGAAATAGAATAAGAGAATGACAGAAAGAAAACAAGTCAATTAGAAGAGGCTGGTGGGGAAAAAACAACAACCAGAAGTTGAATGGAATACATAACATGGACTGGGGGTGGAAGAGAGAGTGAGAGATGGGGAAACAGAGGAATAATGTAAGGGAAGAAAAGACCTCAGGTCAGTGTAGGTCTAAAGAGAAAATATATGTGTTGGTGGATGCTATTAATTGAATTGTCTTAAAAAATCTGAACTTCCTAATGAAAGGTTGGATTGTTTTTGATGAGCTGTGCTATAATTGCTGCTAAAGTGTCTGGATCTAGGATTCACAAAATAAGGATCTGACAAAAGGAAATTGCTATGGCTATCTTCAGATTTAAAGAAGAAATATTTGTCTTAGGAAAAGTTAACTACTTCAAGGAATTGGTAGACTTTTATTTAAGCTTTGGTGTTCAGTGATGTGGATTCTAGAGGAACTGGTTATGTTAGAGATGGCAAAAAGAGAAGTTATGGGATGGGGTAGTATTGAATCCCTTCCACATGCCAAAGTGCTAAATAGACTTTGGATGCAGTTAATTTTCCCCCAATTCTTCTGAGATCTTTAAGCTCATTTTTGGACAAGGAACTGAAGCTTGTTTTAATGTTATGTCCCCCAGCTCAAAAGTGGCCAGGTGTTAACTGAAATCCTCCTAATTCCAAGAGCCATGGTTATGCCAGTTTACCAGCCTTTCTCTCTGATATAAGATGAAAACAAATTTGTTTATTGTGTTATGTTTATTTTTAAGATACAATTAGTCAAAATTTGGTCTACTCCTTACATGGTTGATATTGTAGCAAAGTGATGAATCAGGGACTCTGATTTATATTCAGAAAGGTTCAATGTCATGGCTTATGACTGAAGCCATAGTATAGAACTTTACAGTGTCCACATATTCTTAGCTCTTGACTTCCATCCTTGAAACAGACCCTATTTTAAGTTATATAAACATAAAATTTTCCCTATACTATGTTTGGGAATGAATGTTCTTTTGTAAGGTTAAAGACCTTTGTAGAGTTTCAGAATGGAAAATTTGACATATGTTAGGGCATTCATGAGTTCCCCTTTCTGAAATAAAACCAACAACTCTTACAATAAGGCTAAGGTTCTTTCAGGGACATTTTGGAGAGTTTCCAAGAAAAATCTAAAGAACTGATCAAAAACCTGTAGAGAAGAATTCACCAAAGGGAATTTTTTAAAAGCATGACGTTTTTAGAAAAGAGGTTAAAACTCTGAGCTACCGAGTGACTGTCTAGGTCACATCCTTATCCCAGCTGGTGACCTTAGACAAGAGACAAGCACTTTCGGTTTCCATGTCCTCATCTGTAACATAGAATACTACTATTATTATCACATAATGTTGCAGTGAGGTTTGAAATAATTAAAATATGAAAAGTACTTATACCAAATCCTGGCACGTAGTAAGAGCTCTATAATTGTATCTATTGTCGTCATTCTCCTGTATTGCTTTTTTCCATCCCACATCTCCACTTTTTTTCTTTAAAGAGATTCTCAGGAAACTTGAGGCTACGTGATAGGGATCTGGAGAGGAAGAGATCCAGTCTGCTACTAAGCATTTGAAGAAGTAGCTGAGAAAAGCATAGGGCAATGGTGGGAGGTGTAATAAGGCCAAAACAGATGTAGTGAGCTTCCTGAAAATTGGGTTCAGAACGGGGAAAGGAACAACGAAAGGGAGGGAGACAGGAAGAAGGGCAAGGGGGCAGAAAGAGAGATCCTGGATAAACAATAGTGAAGAAGGGTACATTCCTTGAGAGGCTACATGCTGAGTGGCTATATCACCCTGATGTATCATGATCATAATTTATAAGCAAAACAGATTTTTTTTAACCTCATTATGTTTTAGGGGAAAAAAATCATAAGTAAAGCATCAAAACTATAGTTTAATAGATAACATTGCTTAGATTGAGGCACAACTATTTTATACTAAAAACTTTAAAAAAATACATAATTTGATCATAGTGCAGAAGGTGCTTAAATGACCCAAGTTTGCAGAACATAGATGGAGTAGTTAAGAAAACATCGGCCGGGCACAGTGGCTCATGCCTGTAATCCAGCACTTTGGGAGGCTGAGGCGGGTGGATCACTTGAGGTCAGAAGTTCGAGACTAGCCTGGCCAACATGGTGAAACCCTGTCTCTACTAAAAATACAAAAATTATCTGGGCGTGGTGGCACATGCCTGTAATCCCAGTTACTGGGGAGGCTGAGGCAGGAGAATCACTTGAACCCGGGAGGCAGAGGTTGCAGTGAGCTGAGATCATGCCATTGTACTCCAGCCTGGGCGAAGAAGCGAGGCTCTGTTTCAAAAAAATAAATAAATAAAAAGAAAGAAAAGAACATTTCAGCCATCTGCCATCTGACAGTCTTAGGTTTTAACCCCTGCATGAATCCTTACTCGCTGGGTAAATCTATTTAAGTTACACCATCTCATAAAACCTCAGAGATCTCCTGCATGAAACGATTATATAAAATAAGCTAATATATTTAAATTGTGTATAATTATATAGTAGGTAGTGGTTAAGATTGAGATCTGGCATGTAAAGTATATGGAAAGTTCCCAGTGTCCTGCTGTCATTTCACAGCAGAATCCTCCTGCTCCTGGGGAGACCTGAGCCAAGGTTGCCTTTACCAAATCATTTTAAAGCAATTTCAAGGCTTTCAGTCTGCAAAAGCAGCATTTTCCTTGGGGTCAGAGTTGCTTGGAGAAAACTTTCCAGGGCTGCATGAAACCCAGCCCTGGCTGGGTATTAGAGGCATCTCCTGCTCTGCACAGCCAAACCAGGTCAGGCCACCTACATGGCCCGGCATCCCTGTGTGGCGAGCATAATCCATTAGCTTCCTGACACCAGCAATGGGCTTCTGGGATCCTGTGTGACTCACTCCCCACTGCAAATTTCATCATAACTTATAGAAGCTTGAATTTCGACACCTGCTTGACTCACAAATGAGCAGGAGCTGCTGCTTTTGCCCTCAACTAGAAGTATAGCTAGAGAACAACTTTTGGAGATTCTTTGTATCTGACCCTTTAGGGTAGGCTTGCAGAAGCCCTAACTTGAAGTAAGGATAATAGTATTGACTTGTTTGCCCAAAGCCTCCATAAGTCTAGAGTTCACAAGAAAATATTTGCTTTCTCATTTCCTGCTCTTCTGCTGAAATAATCAAAAGAACAAGGTCACTGTGGTCTTGGACACTGTGTCCTTTCATCATTGTTAACATTGCAATTAAGGATACCTTGATTTGAAAAAAATATATTTTATCGATTGATTGATTGAGATGGAGTCTCACTCTGTCGCCCAAGCTATATTGCAGTGGTGTGATCTTGTCTCACTGCAACTCCTGCTTCTAGGTTCAAGCAATTCTCCTGCCTCAGCCTCCCAAGTAGCTGGGACTACAGGTGCACGCCACCATGCCCAGCAAATTTTTGTATTTTTAGTACAGATGGGCTTTCACCATGTTGGCCAGGCTGGTCTCAAACTCCTGACTTCAGGTGACCTGCCTGCCTTGGCCTCCCAAAGTGCTGGCATTACAGGCGTGAGCCACCACTCCTGGCAAAAGAAAAAAGAAAAAAAATATATTTCACATTTCATAAACAACACATTTTCTCCAATTATACAATGTAATATACCATAAACAATTGTGGCATTAAATCCTATGAGTGTCAGATATACAAAATTAATGACATTTATGGAACACATGAATAAAGAATGACACTATTCTATTTTTATAAAAAAATGAATTTACATCTTAGATGCTATGTGAAAGAGCTGTATAATCATCATACAATTAAATAATTATGTTATCTCCAGCTTACACACATGCAAATGGAAGATCTGAATCTGTTTGATTCCAAAGACCTGCTTTTTCTAGTGTGACATGAAAATGGGCATTATCAAAATTGTAGTAATTTGGTGGTCTTATTAAGTGATATACATGCCAGGAAAGTTAAGATAAAAAAAAAAAAAGAGATTTGACTGTTTGCAGGCATCTCTGGATTCTCATTACTCTTAATCTTTTAAGAATGTCATGGAATGAAAAAGTGGGAAAGGACTCAGGTATCATTTAGTCCAATGATTATGATTCAGCTTTCCTGGGTGTTGTCCAGAAACTGACTTTTTTTTGTTTGTTTTGTTGTTTTTAACTTTGCCAATTGATGTTTGACCAAATTTAAGGCCATAAATAGGCCTCAGAGCAACAGTCTCAAAGCTGGTCTCTAATCATCATCATCATCAGCAGCAGCAGCAGCAGCAGCAGCTAGAAACTTGCTAGAAATGCAACTTTCTTGGGATTCACCCCAGAATGCTTGAACTAGTAATTCCAGGAGTGTTGCCAACAACCTGTGTTTTCTCAAGCACCATACATTATTCTTAAGCATGCTCAAATTTGAGAATCACTGCCAGAGAGTATAAGGAACAATAGTAATATAAGAGGAGAAGTGGAGGTGACACTCATTGATCTTCTCTGGAATGCCCTGGTGACAACAAGGCAACAGAAGACACACATCTTGCTTCCCCTTTCTCCTCTAAAGTCAGTAGAAAACAATCCCGTAAGTGTCAACTTCCCTATCCAAGGATCTACTCCCTCCCTCTTCTCAGTGTTACTGAGATTTTAACTGTATTATATACTTGAAGAAGAGGTTTTAGGTTAAAAATGCCTATTTTCAAATAATTAGAAGACCAGATTTTTAATGGTCTTCTAATTAAAATGATAAATGTTTGAGTTGATGGATATGCTAATTGAGTTGATAGCTATGCCCTGATTCGATCATTATGCAATGTATACATGCATTGAAATATACTATACCTCATAAATATGTACAACTTTGGGGTATCAATTAACATTACTAATAAAACCAAAAAAAAAAAGAAACATGATTCTTAGCTGCTCCTGTTTTTTATCTGGCTCATAAAGCCAATGATGGAAGGAAAAAGAGAAAGTGTTCATGGTGTGGTTCTGGAAAGATTTTGGACTGACTTGGATTTGAGTCTTAGCCACTTAGTGTAGTAACCTAGGCAAGTTGTCCGACCTCTCTGAGCCTTGTTAGATAGGTTCATTGTGATCTGCCTGACAGCTACAGTACCTTGGTGTCTTTTTCAAGGAGGGGTATTTCTCATTGTACCATGAAGAGAGGGCCAGGGAAATTTACCTCATGGCTTCTGCTTCATTTCAACATCCACAGGGTAATTATGAGACAGCCTCAAACTCAGTGATCTGAAGTCCATCCTGAGCTTCTGTAGAACTTCTATGGACTTTGCCCTTATGTCAAACAGTACCCACCAACACAGGCTTATACATTCTTTTACTTAAAGTGCTTGAAGCATGCTCAAATCAATGCAGGTAAAAGATTAACTTAAAAAAAAAAAAAGAGCTCTTGGGTCTAACTCTACTCATCCCTTGTGACACCTAAGGTGTGTGGAGCAGGAGGATCATACACCATATCTTAGGCTTCTGAAGTTTATCCATATGGACCATCCTCCATCCTCTAATGCCCTTTAGTTCTCTAATCTTCTCTTGCCTCTTCTTTCATCTACTCTTATTTAAGAACACTTTTCTTCTTCCCCAGAGAAACTCAACTTCTCATGAACTGAGAAAGGACTCCTGGCCATTTTGTAATCTTTGAGTCAGGTAAACCCTATCATGTCCAGCCTGAACACCATGCTAATGGAGTGCAGACTCTGCCCAGACTTCCAGGGCTTTGTAGAGTGTGGTCCTGCCTGGTGGAAAGGATGCAGAAGCTGCACATGCAGTCAAGTCTCTACCTATTCATGGTTGTGGTCAGATTCTCCCTGAAATTTTGAGGAAGAGACTGACCTAGACAGAGTCAACATTTCTTTGCTCAGAAGACAACACAGTCTATTTCCAAATAAGAAAAGTATGTTCCTGCTATTAATGCGATTTTGACCACTCCCCCCTCTTAACTCTGACATTATTGAGTTACTCTGGCTGTGCCCCAGACCACTGGGGGGAATTTTCAATAGTACCAGTGTGCCCTCCACAGGCCAATCAAATCAGAATGTCTCAGAGTGGAATCTTAGCATGAGAGCTATTTAAAAAGCTCCCCAGGTGACTTTAAAATGTAGCAGGATTTGGGAAGCCATTAAAGTAGAACATTAGTCTACTTCCCAGCCTGCTTTTATGGCAAGGCCTCCAAAAGAAGCTGAGAAAAGTCCTAACTCATTTATCTCTGAATACATTCTTGCTGACCCCCCAAATTCATCACATAGAAGGATAGGATGGAGCAAACACTTAACACTTTGCATCAATTAAAGTTGTTCAGATTAAGTAAATTATGTATATCAGGGACACCAGCACCAGCATATCTTGCATATAATTGGTAAAGAATAAATTATATATTTCCATCTTTTCCTCTAGCTCTCCGTAAGAAACAAAAAAGAAAATGACTTAGCATTGACAAGGCCATTGCAAGGACTTTGGAGCCACTTCAGAATTGAGTTCAACTTCAGACTGACAGTTTTTTTGTTTTGTTTTGTTTTTTAATTATTATTTTTATTTTTATTATACTTTAAGTTCTAGGGTACATGTGCACAACGTGTAGGTTTGTTACATATGTATATATGTGCCATGCTGGTGTGCTGCACCCATTAACTCATCATTTACATTAGGTGTATCTCGTAATGCTATCCCTCCCCTCTCCCCCCACCCCACAACAGGCCCCGGTATGTGATGTTCCCCTTCCTGTGACCAGGTGTTCTCACTATTCAATTCCCACCTATGAGTGAGAACATGCTGTGTTTGGTTTTTGGTCCTTGTGATAGTTTGCTGAGAATGATGGTTTCCAGCTTCATCCATGTCCCTACAAAGGACATGAACTCGTCATTTTTTATGGCTGCATAGTATTCCATGGTGTATATGTGCCACATTTTCTTAATCTAGTCTATCATTGATGGACGTTTGGGTTGGTTCCAAGTCTTTGCTATTGTGAATAGTGCCGCAGTAAACATACGTGTGCATGTGTCTTTATGACTTATAATCCTTTGGGTACATACCCAGTAATGGGATGGCTGGGTCAAATGGTATTTCTAGTTCTAGATCCTTGAGGAATCGCCACACTGTCTTCCACAATGGTTGAATCAGTTTACGGTCCCACCAACAGTGTAAAAGTGTTCCTATTTCTCCACATCCTCTCCAGCACCTGTTGTTTCCTGACTTTTTAATGATGGCCATTCTAACTGGTGTGAGATGGTATCTCATTGTGGTTTTGATTTGCATTTCTCTGATGGCCAGTGATGATGAGCATTTTTTCTTGTGTCTGTTGGCTGCATAAATGTCTTCTTTTGAGAAGTGTTTGTTCATATCCTTCGCCCACTTGTTGATGGGGTTGTTTTTTTCTTGTAAGTTTGTTTGAGTTCATTGTAGATTCTGGATATTAGCCCTTTGTCAGATAAGTAGGTTGCAAAAATTTTCTCCCATTCTGTAGGTTGCCTGTTCACTCTGATGGTAGTTTCTTTTGCTATGCAGAAGCTCTTTAGTTTAATTAGATCCTATTTGTCAATTTTGGCTTTTGTTGCCATTGCTTTTGGTGTTTTAGACATGAAGTCCTTGCCCATGCCTATGTCCTGAATGGTATTGCCTAGGTTTTCTTCTAGGGATTTTATGGTTTTAGGTCTAACATGTAAGTCTTTAATCCATCTTGAATTAATTTTTGTATAAGGTGTAAGGAAGGGATCCAGTTTCAGCTTTCTACATATGGCTAGCCAGTTTTCCCAGCACCATTTCTTAAATAGGGAATCCTTTCCCCATGTCTTGTTCTGTCAGGTGTTTTTTTTTTTGTTTTTTTTTGTTTTTTTTGTTTTTTTTTTTTTTTTTTTTTGCGGGGTGGGGCTGAAGCATGCTTTAATACAACTACTTCATAGGATGAAATGAGTGAACCTACTTGAAAATATCAAACATAAAGAGGAAGCTCGATAAATATTGGTAACGCTCCTCTATGTGTTCTGTTTTTTTAGCAGTAACTGAGGTTACTGCTAAGCTGCCTGAAACAGTCAATGCTAAGACTTCCATTTGCTATGGATTTAACATCTCCCAGAATACTAACAAATGCCACTTCCCCCTGGTTATTTGTGATGGTTCTAATTCCTGTTTATCTAAGCTGCCAACCAGTGCTTTTAACACTTCCTAATAATCATGGCCTATGCATTCACATTAAGGGCTCTGAAATGGCTGCTTCTTTCCTCAAAAGTCCACTGTATATGCCGGTAAATCTGTCTTCATAGAGCCGAGACCAGGCTGCTGGGAGGGGTTTCATTTTCAAATTTTCCAGGTTACTCCCTCAAAGAACAGTCAGTGTTCCTCACAAATGTCTGTATTAACAAACTTTTATTTCCCTTCTTCCAGTAGACCACCTGCACAATGACATTCATCTAATTAAACAGATTCTAAATATCCACTGAAACATTCAGTCTTGTCTTAGTTCTTATTTCCCCTCTGACTCTGAATCTTGAACATTTGCAGTCATGCTTGCCATGATCAGGCAGAGGTTATATTAGCAAATATTATTGCAATATTTTTTAGGTTTCATTTTTTCTCAACTCCTAGGTTATCCATCATTTTCCTTTTAATTTCTGACAAAATTCCTTTGGAGTATTTAAGAGTTTGCTGGATTTGTCATTAGTCTGCAACCCAAATCTACATACATCCAGGCATCTCAGGAACTGGAAGTTTTGTGCTTTCCATTTCAACTGACCACTGAAATTGTGGTCATTCTTCGAGATGCTCTTTACTTGCACCCAAAAGCATTTCCTCTTAGTTTCCAGTGGGGATTTTCCCCTCCTTTGTCTGATTGCACACTTATCCTAGGGACTATCTCATTCTCACTCTAGCTTAGTTGTTTCAATGCTAACATATCTTCCTAGCTAAACTAGAAAATTCTTAGACTGAGATTGTGCCTATCAGTGTCTGTACGTCTCAGACCTTGGTACAAGCTAAGGATATGCTCTGTAAACCTCATTGAATTGGATTTTCCAAATATGAACGATTTTTTTTCACAACAATATCATCAGAATGAATTTAAAGGTAAATATTAGTTGCAACTAAAGAATGTTCTGCTCCCTATAAACTTACTGATCCTTCTCAGTAAGTCCAGATTTGGCGTACTTTTCCCCTTGTTCTCTTCCTAAAGATCTCGCCATTCCTTCTCAGTTGCTTTCGGAGACTCTCCTTCTCCCTTTTCTAAATCAATTTCAATTAATTTTTAGTTTTGAATTATAGTTTCTTTATTCACTACTCACTTTCCCTGGGCACCATCGTCCATTGCTAAGATTTTAATTATGCAAACTGATACCTCCAAACTCTGTATCTCCAGCCTTCGTCTCTTCTCTGAATTCCACAAACTGTTCTAGGGCCTGGAATAGAGCAAATGCTCATGTAAGTGTTTTATGAATGAATGAATTATAGCTTATGTGGCTAGCCAATCTTAGAAGGCTTTAAAAAGTCAGATGAAAGTTCAGACTTATGCTTCACAGCAGCATTGCTCAATTAAAAAATAATGCAAACCACATATTTAATTTTGAGTTTTCTAGTAGTCACATTTAAAAAGCAAAATAAACAGGTAAAACAAATTTTAATATATTTGAATTCAATATATCTACATTGTTTGAATTTGTAATTTATACGAAATGTTATTTGTATAATATTCTTTTTCATTTTTTTTACTTTCTATGTGCATTTTACACTTACAGCTCATCTAGATTCAGATGCCAAATTCAGTTCCTCCATCACACTAACTACATTTTTAGTGCTTGTTAGCCTCATGTGGCTAGTGACTACGGTATTAGACAGCACAGCCATAGGGAATGGAAGTCACTGCAGGTTTCAGAGTAGGAAATCAATACAAAAAGACGAGGCTTTTGAAATAAGTTAAAAACATATTCTATCCTTACTTAACTGGTATCATTAATCTTTTCTGTTTGTTAAACAGATATTTAGATATTTAGCTATCTTTTGCAAAATAGCAAAAAGACAGCACCATTAGGGAAAAGTGGTAATCATTAAGCAACCTGAAAACTTAAATATTATTAAAGGATCTGCCTATTTGCGGCTGATTTCTGTCACGGATTTAAACACCAAGATTTAGCTCCTCTCCTCATTGAATCCATTTGACCCTTGTATTTTATTGCTATCTATTTTCATGTATATAATTTAATATACTCAGAGTCTGTCTTGTAAATTTAAGTCAATTCTTTCACTTCTTATTTTTCTCCTTCTCACAGTCATTGTCCATCACATAAGAGGTTGGAGAGGAAGTTGAGAACCAATGTGAATTGATCTGACCTGATTGTGGAAAGACATATTGCAGTCTAAAATAATAAAGGAAAAATCATGTCATATAAAGTGAGTGTGTTTCTTGCTAGATTTGCTGCCACACAACCTCGATAAAAATAGCCTTTTCTCTTGCTAAATAGTATTGGGATTGAGGCAGTGACTCAGAACCATCTGAGACTCTTCCTGAGGTTTGGACATGCTAGTCACAGGCATGCAAAATGCCTCTGGCCTTCAGCTTACCTCCTGGTTTTTGACCTTGGCTTTGTCCTCAGTCCCACATGTCAGATCAAGAAAACCAGGCAACAGCTTGAAGGAGGCGAGGTGTGTAATATAAATACAATGAAATCTCTGCCCAGATAACTCCTATCGATCCTCAGGGGCTTTGAGCTACTTGCCACATTGAATTTTTTTTCAAGGCGTGCTGACTGCACACAGATTTCACTGGATTTATATGACATTTTTAAGCCACTAGGATACCAATTAACAAAGCACTAATACAGTACAAGACTGAGTGGCCTGAAATAATTAATGCAGCTTTGTGAAGGCCTAAATCCTGAGGAACATTTTGTCCTTCAGCGAAAACCAGCTGGTTAAAGGATCTGGGGTTGCTGACCATCTCTACAAGAATGAAAATGGAGGTAGAATTGATCTGGCTCCTTTTCTTTTCTCCTCCTTGCCCCTTTGGTACCCTTTTGAATATCAGCCACATTTTGCCTATTTCCGATGAACTTTGGAAAAGGGAAATGGAGTGAAATACAAGCCCCAAGCCTTGAACATCATTGTGATAGTTAGAGAATGTGGATGGCACCTCCGAGGGTAAGGGCCGCGATCTAGTCTTCCAATGTCCTGTCAATAAAAAAGCAAGAATTCCACGGCTTTTTCAAATTAATCATTGCTTTAACTTGCACTTAGTCATAACTACTATCTCACTGAGAAGAATTTTCACTCATAAATAGGATTTTCCATGCCTATTTGGGGCTATGAATTGTCTGATCACTACATCTGAGGACAAACTAGGCAATAGCTAGGAAATGAGATGAACAGAATTTTGGGTGAGGGTAGCTGTTACTATTGAAAGGACAATGATGTGGCTATTCTGATATGTCAGGCGTGGTAGTGAAAGGAAGTCAAAGAGAGGCAGTTTTTACCTCAGCATACAAAAACGAAATCTAAAAATTGAGCATCTCTGCCTTTATACCCTTCCCATGTCAAAAATTAATAAACAGCCTTTAAAAGGGGAGATCAATGCAATCGCTCAGGAAGAGATTGGACATCCATATTTGGGAACTATTGGAAGGAATTTAAGCATCATAAAGGATTGGCAATGAGAAAAAAAAAAATTGTGTCCCTTTTAAGCCTGGAATTATGGGATCCTGTGTTTAGCGAGATCGCTTGCTATAGAAATCCTGAGCCAACTTGTTTCATAGTTGGAGAATCTTTTAAGGGATAAGGCCCGTTGGTGACATCGATAACATGTGGGCAGCAATCCCTGTTTGGAAAAGTCTAGTGGGGACAGTGTAGTATGACATGGGACTGAGGACATTAGCAAAATGCCTATGGAGTCTCTGAATCAGTGGCATGTTAAAGAAGAGCCATCAGGTGACTCTCAAAAATAGCCCTGCACTTTAGATGTTCTAATACAGAAATAACTATGTGGTCTGAAATAGTATGCTAAAACACAGAAATAGCACTATTGATGGGTCCTGCCTGCACTGTAAACAGAACAAATTAAGGTTGGCAGGGGAAATACTCCTTTTTTTAGAGCCATCAGCATCTACTCAATCAGATGACCTAATAAAAACAACACACAGATGCATTTTATGGCCTGGGGGTGTTTTCTGGGGAATGAATTAGATGCAGCTAATGAAGGCCAGTCAACTTAATGCCTGGGCTGGCCCTGAGTGGCACGCCTGGCCAAGAAAAGCTCAATAACTACATGGCAAAGAGAATGGATGAGTTCTGTAATTGGCAAAAGGGAAATGTACTGGGGGCGGCATTGGAGTTGGCTGAATTGCATAACACACATTGCAGCGTGTTCTTGCTCACATATTCTGTGGTGCTAGGATTCAGGAGGGTGATTCTAGGTTGCACTGAAGAAAAATGTTAGGGTTTGGTAACATCTTCCAAATTTCCACACCATCGCTGAATCAATTTCCAAGATATATTTGACAAGTGATTATGTCTGTGCTTGGCTATGTATATCAATATTCAATTTTAAATTTAACAACTGTTTGAGTGTCTACTACGAGTTTGCTTAACCTCAGAGTGGGGGATATAATTAAGAACATTTTCTACTCCCTAGGTAGCTTAAAATAATTGAGAAAGACAAAAACGAAACACATAAAAAAAGCCAGGTAAACAATCCCCAGACAAGTAAATAAATAAATAAGTATAGCAAAAAAACCTAAGATTTGTGAAAGTGTCTGAAATACAGAAGGAGATGGACTCCATAAGGTGTCATTTGACTTTAGACTATGGGATGATAAGGTATTGGGGAGTCATTGTGAGAGCATCCTAAGGATATATACTTCTATTTGTGAGTCATTTTTTTTCTTGTTAAACTTTTCTTGGTTCAGCAAGCTTTGCATTAAATGAGTATATTCAACAAGTCAAATGCTATCCTAGGTAAAAGAGACATAGTCCTTCTCTTTTAAGGGTTTGCAATCTACTCTTGGAAAAGACTTAAAAGCCAACAAACATCATACATTATAACACATTCCATATTAGAATTTTATGTCAGACATAGCTTTAGCAAAGTTGATGGTAGGGTTCATCTTTTCCCGAATATTGAATAGAAAAAATAATGTCCAACTAGTGTATGGCAAAATAAAGTTAAAGGAGGTGGCATACAACCCAGCATCTGCAAAGAAAAACATTTCAGGGTAACTGGAAGTGGTGTGGAAAATTAAAGATCGAATGGGGGAGGTAGAGATGAGAAGTAATTTGGTCAGAGAGAAATGTCAGACGTTATATAACAAGATGATATAAAAGGGGCTTGGAATCTATCTTATAGGTGATAAGAGGACTTTGAAAAGTTAAAACAGAAGAGTGAAATAATGATAATGATGACAGGAACAAGAGAATGAGAAGGTAGAAAAAGAATAACAGTTACTGAGCACCTCGTATATGAGAGAACTTTTTATTGAACTTGTAGTCACTCAATTTTTATAAAAATCATCTGAAAAAAGGTTTTTAAAGCATTTCTGAGATAGCACAGCTTAGCAGAGCCAATATTTAGACCAAATGGTCTTTCTCTAGAGTTTGTGTCCTATATAATGTTGCCACTATACTCACATGACCCTGTTCATTGTATGTTTAGGAGTCACCTAGAAGACCATGTATATTCATTGTATGTTTAAGATTCACATCAAATACTATGTTAATGATGGGGTTGTAGGAACATTGCAATCATTTAGTCATGAAAATTAATAAATATCCAGACTTTGTTTCTTCCATGTAGTAGTTCTAGTGTATCCAATTAAATTATTCTTTCTGCAGCCTTTGGATGTTAGAAAAACCCCTTCCTGGATTTTCTCCAGGACACCCATCCTTAGTTTCAACAACTGTTTTTCATATGTTGTCTCTGTATGTATATACTCACTGTTGTACACATTGTTCATTGTTTCTTCAAATGGTCCAGATTGTAATGTCACCTCTGTTGCTGCCTAGGATGTTGTCCAGATTTCTAAATTATGACTCATCCATGTATAAGGTCAATCACTCCTAGTTGTAATATAGAACGTGGGCTGTCAACTTAGTCTTCCTTGTGGTAATTTGTGAAGTATGAACATGTGTGAAATAGTCTGTAGGTCTCTCTTGAATAAGAGACAGCAATGCCTTCAAGATATTCTCACTGTCGTTCCCTATTTTCACCTTACAGAAAATGCTTTTGGCCTCATGAAAACATATGACAGATGTTCAAGAAATATACATTATCTCAATCTGGTTGTATCTATTCGGCATATTTGACACTGTATATAAGGAATTTTGAGTCTGTTTCAAGTGTCAGAAATGCAACTCACATTAGCATAAGAATATTTATTGGGGCCGGGCGCGGTGGCTCAAGCCTGTAATCCCAGCACTTTGGGAGGCCGAGGCGGGCGGATCACGAGGTCAGGAGATCGAGACCTTCCTGGCTAACACGGTGAAACCCCGTCTCTACTAAAAATACAAAAAAATTAGCCGGGCGCGTTGGTGGGCGCCTGTAGTCCCAGCTACTCCGTAGGCTGAGGCAGGAGAATGGCGTGAACCCTGGAGGCGGAGCTTGCAGTGAGCCGAGATCGCACCACTGCACTCCAGCCTGGGGGACAGAACAAGACTCCGTCTCAAAAAAAAAAACAAAAACAAAAAAAAACAAAAAAAAGAATATTTATTGGAACATTCTAGAAGAGCTCACATTTTCACTCTGAATGCACTTCCTTTTCAACTCATCTCAGAGATTCTTGCATTATGTGATGAAGTTCCACATTTTACACCACAATGTCACCCAGCTGATTGAGTGTTCCTGTGGGCTGATTGTGTGGTTTAAAGACCATTTTGGACTTTCCACTACAAAGTAAAAACTGTACCTAATAGAATATCAAGAACTAGAATTAGGTACTCAGACCTGTCTCCATCTCTCTCTCTCTTTTTGTTTGTGCTTCTATTGAGCTCATCTTCTTCTAATGCAGAAAGGACCCAACCTCTCTATGTGATGGAGAGGAGGTCTGCCAACATCCATAAATCTGTGTCCCTTTGCATGTAATCCAAGAAGCAACAGCTCCACCTCACTTCCAAATTGATGGATGTCTAATTGATTTATGTTGGTTTCTGTACTCCACCCACTTGGGATGGGGGGGCACACTAATTGACAAAGAGGACACCATCAATAAGAGGGATTTCTCAACAGGTGATGGTGCAGTTATAAAAACAATGGTAATGAGAAAATGATTTCTGTGGAGAAAGGAAGAAAGGAAAGGAGGGGAAGGAAGGAGGGAAAGAAGGAATGAAGGAAGAAAAAAAAGGAAGGGAGGGAAGGAGAAAGGAAGGAAGAAAAACAGTTGCCATCATTCACAATCATTTTGGAAAAGAGTTTGACATGATCTAGTAACTTTGTACATGTTTAATCTTTGATCCATCATTCCTAACGACATCCTTTAGAGAAAGTTTTGCACTTATATGACAGTATATGTACATGAATGCTCATAACAATTTATATAATGGCCAAGCAAGGGCCAAAAGATTCATCAGCAGTAGAATGTGTGAAAAAATGTTGATATATTTACATAAATTTGGTATAAGATAGCATTGAAAATGAATAACTTTAGTTACCTCTCACAAAATAACTGTTGTTTACTTTAGACTGGCAAAAGAAGGAAGGCATAGAGTATGGATATATTAAGATTCCACTTATGTAAAGTTCAAAATAGAAAAAAGTATACTATATTATTGATTAATAAATCACTTATAGATAATATACAACTAATATACTATTTGTTTATCATTGATAAATCGATAAAGAAAAAAATTACAAAATTCATGATGATGTTTACTTTTATAGGGAAGCAATGAGTCTCCTATCAGGTAAAAGTATATGAGAACTTCCAATAATCAATTTCTTAAATAATGATTATATAGAATTTTCTCATTATAATTATTTGTTAAACTACAATGTATTCATCTACTTTTTTGTATATTTGTTGGACTTTGAAGAAAAAAATGTAAGTTTCACTGCACATTTGAACATTGGCTTTTGAGTGAGATATTCATGAATTTTGCTCCATAGCATGTAAGTTAGGAGACATTGAGCAAGTTGTTTCATCTCTTTGTCCATAATTTTCTTGTCATATAATTAAAATAGTAAAATATGATGATGAAATAATAATAATCACAATAAAAACCACAACAAAACAACATTAACAATATTCATGAAGTTCTAAGATCAAATATGTAAGTAAAATGCCTAATAATTTGGTTGGCATATAGTAAGTATTCAACAGAATATGCATATTTTTTCACTTTCTTTATGTTAATAGTAATTTAAAAGGAGTTAATGAGGATATTGCTTCTGTTCTGCTTTCCGATAACAAGAAGCCCTTATCTTTGAGTTCTTTTAATTAAAACATAAACCAAACTCATTGTTCATTTGAGTATCAATAATATTTTAGGGACTGTGGTCATTCCTGGGGGTCAGATGCATTTAAAAAAAGTCTTGATATTTAATAAGTTCTTGGAATAGTCTGGATTTCTCTCTCAATATCCACATATTTCCAGTACTAGGACATATAGAATATGTCTGTGTCAGTATTTTTGTGCAGTATTATCACATGGTCTTACAATTTTGTAAAATGCTTAAAATGAAAATATTTTGACCACAATTGATTAAGACCATTTCTCTTTCTGTTCTGACTTGTCCTGCATCACACTTTATCTCACGTCAGGTAGTATTAGACTGTCTGTTGTCATCTAGCTAAGGGGAAATTGAATTGAGAATACATTTAATTTATATTTAAATAGAATGTAGTTATGTGATTTACCATCATGTTGGAATACAATTAGGCTAGTTTTGGCTTTCTATTATAGGAATAGCTTCCAGGAATATTCCTTATGCAAACTTTGCTGATTTGCCTGACATTACCCCACAAAGGTGAAGGGACAGGTGCTATATCCTAATATGAATGGAGCTTATGAATCCTAGTACTCAAAGTGTGTGGGCACGGGGGAGAGGAAAGATTGTAAATGTGTGGATCCAGAAGCTAGTCTATGAAATATTAAATTACTCAAACACTATAATACAAAAAGTAAGTACAAAATTCAATTCTCACCAATGCCTGGTTAAATGAATCTTCTTTTAGGAATCGATTATTAAGATTTAAACTAAATACATAGAATGAAAAATAGGTAGACACATGGATAGATAATTTGGTATAAACCACATGAGATGCAATTTATTAGAACCCCTGAATCTGAGGATAAAAACCGGTAGCAGTATTCCATGCAGCAAGATGTTTACATTTGTAACTTCATGTTTTATACATCCCAAATATCAATTAAAAAATCAAATAAGCTAGAAGATATAATTGGTGATGTCTATTCTTTCTGCATAAAAATATGAACATGTCATCTGAATAGATGTATCATTGAATAAGATATATAAATGGTCGTTCAGCACATGAAAAGATGCTCAACATCACTGATCATCAGGGAAATGCAAATCAAAACCACAATGAGATACTGCTTTACACCGATTATAATGATCAGAAAGACAGACAATCACAAATTCTTGTGAGTATGTGAAGATATCAGAAACTTCACACACTGTTTGTGGGAGTAAAATTATACAGCAGCTTTTGAAAACAGTCTTACAGTCTCCTAAAAATGTTAAACATAGAGTTACCATATGGGCCAGCAATTTCACTCCTAGGTATGTACCCAAGAGAAATAAAAACATATGTCTACACACAACGTGTACATGAATATTAATAGCAAAATTATGATAACCAGCCAAAAAATGGAAATAACCCAAATGTTTATAAGCTGAGGAATGGCTTAAATAACGTGGTATAATTATACGATGGGTTCTTATTTGGCAAAAAAAGAATGAAGTACTGTTGCATGCTAAGTCATGGATGAATCTTAAAAGTATTATGCTATGTGAAAGAAGCTAGTTACAAAAGACCGCATATTGTATGATTCTATTTATAGAAAATATGTGAAATAGGCAAATCTATGGTGGTTGCCCATGGACAGAGAAGTGGGGGAGATTTGGGAAGACTGTGCTAGTAGGTAGTGGATTTCTTTGTAGGGTGCTGAAGATGTTCTAAAATTGATTATATAATAATGTTTGTATAACTTTGAGAACATAATAAAAACTATTGAATTGTATACATTAAATCGATATGGCATATTATATCTCACTGATGCTATCAAAAATATGTTCTATAATAAGGTGGTCAAAGTACACAGATGAAATAGGTAAAATTTTAAAGTAGTATTTAATGTATTATGCTACTTCATGGATTCAGTAATGGTAATAATATTTGTCAGTATATTAACCTTTAAGCTTATAATGACTTATTTTCACATCCTAAAAATCATACTTCCTTACCTAATTTTTATTTTGCAATTTGAAGAGGAATCCAGATGATATAAGCTTCAGATTGTACAAACTAGCTCTATTCCTTTTGAAAGTTTCTGAAGACTCTCATCTGAGCTGGACGTTAAAGAGAGGTAATATGTTTGTGACCTAGTATCCCAGGAAAATAATTACTACAGATCTGCATGTTTAAAAATTCCCACATATCTGAACAGGGCTGGAAAAAATTTCAGTTCTGAAAGTCAGAGTGAGAAAACCTCATTGAACCCTCAGAGTATTTAGTTGATCTGCCCCCTACCCTCTGACTCATTCCTGAGGATTAGAGAAAAGCTAGCAATAAAGTCTTGTCTATGCAACCCTTAAAAAAGCTTAAAAACAAATTTCAAAAGGATCGAGCTGATCTGCTTAATGTAAATTTACTGTTTACTGTCTGCCAGAACTAAATCAAAAGATTTTAAAGAAAAACAACAAAATCCAGCATTTAGAAATATAATACTCACAATATCCAGACAGAAAAAATATTTCAGACCAAAACTGAGAGAGTAATTTTTATAAAAGGACTTACATTTTAAAAATATTAAGAAAGTTCTTCATAATATATAAAAATAGTCCAGTTGGCATATACAAATAAAGCCCATCGGAAATGGTAAATAAGTGTGTAAATAAGAAAGTTTACCAAAACACTGTAAGACACCTGAAGAAGGAAGAACATATGACCAGTAACTAGGAGAAAGATCAGTCAATGGAAACAGACACAGAAATGACAAGCATAGTATAATTAGAAGATAAGGATTTTAAAAGTTATGAATATATGCAATGATTAAAAATAAAACATAAATGTAAAGAAGGAAGAAATGCAAGCTATAAAGTAAATAGGAACTTGGAGAAATGAAAAATACTATATGTCAGATTAAAAATTCTTTAAATACACTAAACTGAAGCTTAGATGCTGCAGAAGAAAATACCAGTTGATGTGGGGGAAAAAAAACCAGCAGTAAAGGAAATTTAAGTCAAGAAAAAAACAATGGAAGAAAAAATATAGAGCATCAATGACTATTGGGGCCATATTAAGTGGTTTAACCTACATATATTTGAGGCACCAGGCAAAATGGAGAAAGAAAAGATAATGCTAAAAAGTTTTCCAATTATAATTAATACTGAAATATCACACATCGAAGAGGATCAGGAAAATCTATGAAGAATAAAAACAAAGAAGATTGCAGGAAGACACATTATATTCAGATTCATGAAAATCAAAGATTAAGACAATATAAGAACCCAGAAAGAAGAATAAACAGTACAGAATAAAAAGAAAAATTATAATCCTCTCAGAAACAGTTCATGACAATGGAAAAATGTATTTAAAATGCTAGAAGAAAAAAGGGTGTTAGAATTCTATATTTCATTAAAATTTCCTTTAAAATGAAAGACAAAACTAATAATTTCTTAGACAACAAAAGCTGAGAGAATTTTTTACCCAAGAGACTTTTTTAAATTGCAAAAGTATGTCATCAGAATATTATAGAATATGGAAAAATAATGCAGAAAGTATATGAAAGCAGGAAATAAGAATGAAGACAAAAAGATGAAGGTGGATAAATAAAACATAATTTTCCTCACTACAATTTTTTAAAATATAATTTTAGCATACAATGTTGCAGAAGTGTTTTTAAAAGTATTCAGATCTAATCTATATAAAATTCACCCCCCTTTAAAGTGTATAATAGTGATTTTTAGTGTAGTCACAAAACTGTACAACTATCACCACTATATAATTCCAAAACATTAAGCTGAGATACAAAGACCATGAGACATTGTTCCTGTCAAAACAAAACTGGTCTGGGCGCGCTGGCTCAGGCCTGTAACACCAGTACTTTGGGAAACCAAGGTGTGCGGATCACCTGAGGTCAGGAGTTTGAGACCAGCCTAGTCAACATGGTGAAACTCCATCTCTACTAAAAATACAAAAAATTGGCCAGGCATGATGGCACACCTGTAATCCTCGCTACTCAGGAGGCTGGAGCAGGAGAATCGCTTGAACCCGCGAGGCAGAAGTTACAGTGAGCCGAGATCGCGCCACTGCATTCCAGCCTGGGTGACAGAGCAAAACTCTATCTCCACAAATAAAAATGAAATTGAGAAAATGCAGAGTCAGTTCTTGTCATCCGGGACACAAACGCACTTCGTAATTGTATGCTGTGTTTCTTTATTGGAATGAAATCAAGCAATGAAGTAGCATTACTGAAAAAAAAATATATATATATATATGTGTGTGTGTAAATCTTTAAAACAAAGCTAATAAGAATATATTATGAGGTTTATAACATAGAACATAGTAAAATATATGACAGCAATAGTGCAAATATGTGTGGATGGAATAGAAGTACATTGTAAATTGTACATAAAATTCATTATGATAAACTTTGATTGTAAGCTATATTTTTCTAAGTTGTACATTGTATGTTAAATGGCATACTATTATCTGAAAATAGACTGTGGAAAGTTAAAGATTTATATTGTGAACTGTAGAGAAGCCACTTAAAATAACACAAAATAATAGCTAATTAACAATGAAAATAAAATGAATTACAAATATGGCCCATTAGGTAAAGAAAAAATGCACAGAAAGAGGAAAAAAAAGGAACTGAAGGGAAAACAGAAACAAATAGCAAAGAGGTAGACTGAAGCCAACCATATTGATAAACACGTTAAATGCTAATGGTCTAATAGTGTCTTTCAAAAGAACTTTCTGAGATGACTAGAATGTTCTATATCTGCAGTGTCCAGTACAGTGTGACTATTGATTGAAATATGGTTGGCATAAGAAAGGAACTACATTGTTTAACAGACTTTGTTTCTTAAACACATGTAATTTTACAGCAAAATTGAAGAGAAAAAGAATTTCCACATACTTTCTCACCCTGCTCACAGTTTTCCCAATTATTAATATTTTATATTGGTGTGGTACATTTGCTATAATTGGTGAATCAAATCAATACATATCTTAGTCCATTCTTGCTGCTATAACAAAATATCTTCAACTAGGTAATTTGTAAATAGCAAGAATATGTTGCTCACAGTTCTGGAGGCTGGAAAGTACAAGATCAAGGCTCCAGCAGACTTGGAGTCTGGTGAAAGCCTGTTGCTCATAGATGGCACCTTCTGTGTGCTTACATGACAGAGGAGCAAGGGAGCTCCCTGGAGTCTCTTTTATAAGGACACTAATCCCATTCATGGGGGTGGAGCCCTCATGACTTAACCACTTCCCAAAGGACCCCTCTCTTAACACTATCACATTGGGCATTAGGTTTCAACACATAAATTTTAGGGGGATATCAACATTTAAACCATAGCAATACACAATTTTAACTAAAATTCACAGTCTACATTGGGGTTCACTTTGTGCTGTATAGTTCTGTGGGTTTTGACAAATGCATAGTGTCATATATTCATTATTATAATATCATACAAAATAGTTTCACTGCCATAAAAATCTCCAGTTATTGGCTTATTCATTCCTCCCTCCAAACTTCCCAATCTCCAGTAACCACTGTTATTTTGTCTGTCTTTATAATTTTACCATTTCTAAAATGCCATATGTTTAAAATCATATAGCATGTAGCCCTTTTAGTCTGGCTTCTTCCACTTAGCAATATGCATTTAAGATCCGTCCAGCTCTTTTCATAGCTTCACAGTTCATTTCCTTTTGTTGTTGAATAATATTCCCTTATATGAATGTACCATAATTGATATATCCATCCACCTATTATAGGGCATCTTGGTTGCTTCCAGTATTTGGCTTTTATGAACAAAGCTATATAAACATTTATGTGTAGGTTTTTGTATGGACAGAAGTTTTCAAATCATTTGGAACTTGATTGCTACATTGTATGGTAAAATTATGTTTAGCTTTGTAAAAACCTGCCAAAATGTCTTGTAAAATGCTGCACCATTTTGTATTCTCACCAGCAATGAATAAGAGTTCCTGTGGGTCCACATCCTTTCCAATATTTGGTATTACCGATTTTTTTTTATTTTAGCCATTCAAATAGGTGTGTAGTGGTATCTTGGTTTTGTTTTAATTTGCATTTCTCTGATGACATGATGTTGAGCATCTTTTCATATATATATGAAATATATATATATATATATATATACATATCTCATGTATATATCTTCCTTGATAAGGTATCTGTTTAACTATTTGCTACCCTTTTAATTGGAGTGTTAGAGTTTTAAGAATTTTTGTATATTTGTATATTTTGGATGCAAGCCATTTATCAGGTATCAGTTCTGCAAACATTTTCTCCCAGTATGTGACTTGTCCTTTCATTCTTTTAGCAGTGTTTTCACAGAGCAGAAGTTTATAATTTTAAATAAGCCTAACTTATAATTATTTTCTTTCATGGAATGTGCTTTTGATGTTGTAGCTATATACTTATTGCCAGGCCCAAGGTCACTTAGATTTTTTTCCTATATTATCTTTTGAATTTAAAATTTTATTTAATTTCAGGTAATTTGCATTTAAATAGCCACAAATTGCTAGCAGTTATAATGGTGAACCACACATTGCAAGATAGAGATTTTGTAATTAGATAATTAGATAACAAAGTAAAACCCAAATATATGTTGTATATAAGACATGACCTTGATGTGAAGTCACAGATATGTTAAAAGCAGCTAAGTAAAATGTTAAAGTATAAGAAATGATAAACCAGAAAAACACTAATCTTAGAGAAAGCTCAGGTGACTGTAAGAAATGATCTCAGATCAAGAAATTAGGTATAGGCAAGATATAAGTTATTAAGGTATTAGGCATTAGATATAAAGATGAATGATTCACGATGATAAAGTATGAATTTATCAAGAGACCATAAAAATCCCCAAAGTTTATGCACATCACAAAAGGGCTGCAAAACAAAGCAAAAACTAACAGAATTAAAAAGAGAAATAAAAAATATGTAATTGCAGTTTGATATTTTAACACTTCACTCACAATAATTAATAGGCCAAATAAAATTGAAAAATCAGTAAGGATATACAGACTTGAACAATACGGTCAACATGCAATCTAATTAACCTTTATAGAATATGCCATCCAACCACAAAAATACATATTATTTGCAAGTACACCTGGAATTTTAATCATGGTAGTTCATATACTGGGAGAGAAAAGTGTCATTAAATATAAAAAGATTTAAATGCTAAATCCCGTCTGACCAAAAAATAAATTAACACTCAATAAAAATGTGAAATTTTAAAAAATTGCAAATACTTGAAAATCAAACAAATAGGTAAATGAAGATTTCACTTGAGACATTAGAAAATAAGTCAAATCAAATGAAAATAAATGCGTATATTATCAAAATGTGAGAGCTGCAGCTTATGCTGTGTTTAGAGGGAAATTTATACCTTTAACATTTTAAAGGTTATGTCTGATCATCTTAAGAATAAAAAAATCGACCTAAGTTCTGTACACACACCTTATGTTCCAGCAATTCTAGGTATTTACCTCCCAATAAGGAAAACATGTTCAAACTAACACATGTGCATAATAGTTATAATAGCATTATTCACAATAGCCAAAAACTGAAAACAACTCAAGCGTCCATCAGCTGGCTCATAGACAAATAAATTGGGCTATATACATAACACAGATCATTACCAATAAACATAAACCAGATGCTGATGCATGCAACATTATGTATCAATATTTGGGGACTCTCCATACACATTGTATTGAACAAAAGAGGCTATGAAAGACTACTTCTGTATAATTCTATTCATATGACAGTCTCAAAGTCATATGTCTATGGAGAAAAAAAAAAATCTTGATTGCCTGAGGCTTGTGAAGAAACTGCCTGCAAGGGGACATAAGAAAATGTTTTGAGTTGATGGAAATCTTCTAAATGTTGATTATGGTGGTGGTTTTATTATGCATATATTTGCAAAAACTCACTGGACTACACACTTCTGATGTGTGTATTTTATTATACGAAAATTATACCTCAATAGAGTTGTATGAAAACTCTCCATCTAAAAAAGTTTTTGAGTCCAAGGATTCAAATTTATTTTTATGCAAATACCAGCCACATCATGTAAAGAGTGTAACTTACTATCTTGGAAATCTGTACCTCATTTAGATATCAATAATAATATCTACCTCCCCATTTGAGGTAGGGACAAATGAAACCATGCTGGCAAAAAGTGTTCCATGTAAACTGTTCCATCAATATCACCACAGCACTTTTGTCCCTCCTGAGTTACAGCCAGGCCTTTTGTAATGCCTGTGCCTGTAAAGGCTTTGAAGTAATGATGTAGCTGCCTACGCAAACTGTATTTCCATGCACCGGCATTTAGTGTATACAGACACCAGGTCTGGCCTGACAGTTCCTCTGTTTTGCAAGGCTTCGTTGTGAAGGCCTGTGTGTACGAACTACTGTAGTTCATTTCCGTTCCCAGAAGTTCGCGTGCAAGACTGTTTGAACAGTCTTGAATCCACAGTCTCCATTAGCAATGACAGGAACTGTCCCACGGTGCCTTGAGCAATTCTTCCGAAAGGTCAGATATAAACCATTCATTCCTGTACATTCTATCCCCCCTCCTCCTAGCACCAAGCCCAATTACTTCTGTTTTGTATGTCAGTATCTTTATTAGTACTGCAGAGCAGAAAGCACAATATACTGAGGTGACAATTTTTAGCTGGTGGCAGATCTGATTAATGAGGCAAGGCTGAAATTAACTTTTTCTCATGTCACATAGATTTCCCAAGTCATGTAAAATTCCCCTTGTTACACTACCCATTAACATCTTCACCACCAATAAACACATGGAAATATATTGTACTTTTAACTGAAACAGGCATCCATCCATGTCCTATTATCCCTGTAAATAAAATGTGACATGATTTGATATTAACACAGATAAATGTGTCCATTTAGAAAGTTCCTTAGTCAATACAATATTTCCTGAGTGTATGTCTGTTAAAAAATATACAGATAGGCATTTTATGTTAAAAATAGTAATAGGTACATCTTGATGACAAAATGGAATATAGAGTAAGGCAGAAATCTTTGACAGGTAATTATTGTGAATGGCAGCAATGCCATATACATTTAAAAATAACGATGTAACCAAAGGCAAAATGCCTTTCCCATTTAAAATTAATTATTCAAAGGAACTCTGTACAGCATGCTGAAATTGTTTTCAGAGCTCAGTAATAAAAATGGCAAGTGCTCCAGTTCCTCTGCTTTGTCTGTCTGTATTTAAGAGAATCCATTTGGCTCAGATGCACAGAGCTTAACAGCAAATGTTGCATATTATTATGTAATTAGACATAAATAAATTAGAAATCTGCGAATAGAAGATGTGTTTATAATAGAGTTAGTTGACCAAAAAATAATCAGATGTTTTTAAAAGGGTAAAAACATAATTAAGTAATTTTCTTTTTGTTGTATGAAAGCAGTCTAATTTTTATAGAGATCATCTTAACTAAAAATTGTTAACATATAGTCAATTTACAGCTCAGAAGCAATTAGATGCATCTAATGAGAAAACTCTAGATTATTCAGTCTCCAGTAATATAGGAGCAAAATAGCATTGATTTTGGAAGTTTAAAATACTCAACGAGCTTCTACACATAAATCACCTAAAACAGTATCTTGCCTATTAGTGATCAATAAATATCATTGTCAATAGTGATAAGTAAACATTGTCAATAGTGATCAATAAGTATCATGTCATTAATGTTCCTGTTATTTCTTGCAACATAAGGGTGTCATGCTTTCTAGTCTGGTTTACAGAGCATACAGTTATACAATCTGTTTTTAGTTTTGCCACTAAGTAACATTTGGCCTTGAGCAAGTTAGCAGATCTCCCTGGATACATTTTGTTTCACTTTTTAACAGAGTGTACCTTAATGTAGATAAAAGTTCTTTTATGATCTTGAATATAAGTCAATTCATGACTTATATCAAAATGTTCCTCAAATCAAAAACATATTTGCACTTTCAGAGTGCCTTTAATGAACTTATACAAAAGGTGATTGGTTATTAACTATGTTTCACAAATTTGAAAGAATAATGGCTTTAGTATTTTGGGTTCAAGGTGCATTCTCCCATTGTATAACAATATCTCAGTGAAATTAAGCCTCCATGGAAGCATAGTGAGCACCATCTGCAGGCCAGGCGAATGCTAATTATGAGTCCTATTTGACAGATGTAGAAACTGAGGCTTACAGGAATTAGTTGCCTGAGGACCAACAATTCAGGAATTATCAGTATTATCACCCTTTCTCTTTTGTAAATGCAGTTTACACTCTCAATAAAAAACTAAATAAGTATAAAAGAGGTTACAAATTTACACCCCTATTTCCTCTGTTCAAACCCTACCTTTCCAGTAACATATATGTTATCTATAATATATATGTTATATATATGTTATCTATAATACATGTTATATATGTGTTATATATAATATGTTATATACGTAATATATTTTATATTACATATATCTGTTTTTAAAGATCTATATATAGTAACATACTTTTTTATATATATATTATATATCTATGTTACTGTTTCTAAAGATGCATAAACAATGACAAAGAGAAAGCAGGCCAAAGAAGATATGTGAAAGACTGGAAGAGAAGAAAAGCAATGAAAAATAGTTTTGTCATCATTTGCTTGACTTCAGAGTCAGTGAAAAATGGAAAGCAGGAGGTAGAAAGAGCAAATCAAGAAGATGGGTTCCTTCAGAAATACCATTTGACCCAGCAATCCCATTACTGGGTATATACCCAAAGGATTATAAATCATTCTACTATAAAGACCCATGCATGTGTAAGTTTATTGTAGCACCATAGCAAGTGCTATACAATAGCAAAGACTTGGAACTAACCCAAATGCCCAACAGTGATAGACTGGATAAAGAAAATGTGGCATATATACACCATGGAATACTATGCAGCCTTAAAAAAGAATGAGTTCATGTCCTTTGCAGGGACATGGATGAAGCTGGAAGCCATCATTCTCAGCAAACTAACACAGGAACAGAAAACCCAATACCACATGTTCTCACTCATAGGTGGGATTCGAACAATGAGAACACATGGACACAGGATAGGGAACATCAGACACTGGGGCCTGTCTGGGGGTGAGGGGCAAGGGGAGGGAGAGCATTAGGACAAATACCTAAGGCATGTGGGGCTTAAAACCTAGATGACGGGTTGATAGGTGCAGCCTGGCCACAGAGAGAAATGACTCCTCAAAAAAAGAAAAAAGAAAAATTTGGGTTTCTGAGACTCCATTTTTCCTATTGTATCTACTCTGCCAGAGCTGTCCAATGAAAAAGCAGATAATACTATAACTAAAATATCAAAATAACTTCTTTTATGCTCAGTTTGGAAAATAATTACTGAAGAAGAATGCTGTGTCCTTGAACTTCAAATTTCTTGAGACTGTTTTCTCATCTTTGAATTGGGGGCCAACATTCTAGTCTCTGCTAGGCTTTGTGAAATGAAAACAAAAAGATGGATATGAGAGTGTTTTTAAAACTCTAAAGAAGGCTTACAAACATGAAAAAAAATTGCAGAAAGAAATACCTTGATGAGAAGAAAGAGAAGGAACTAATTCATATTAAGTATTTAGATCAACATTTTCCAAACTTTGTTCTTAAAATGCTGTAATTTGATTTCTGGAACTGCAAGTGCTTTTGGGGAAAATATCCCAAAGTCTATTTATTTATATACTGTCATATTTCTTATTTTTTCTGCCTCTTTATTTTTATTTTTTGTTTTTTTGAGACGCCATCTCACTCTGTTGCCTAGGCTAAAGTGCAGTGGCTCAATCATGGCTCACTGCAGCCTTTACTTCCTTCACAGGCTCAAGAGATCTTCCCACCTCAGCCTCCCCGGGACCTAGGACTACAAGTATGCACGATCATGCCTGGGTAATTTTTTAAAATTGTAGAGACAGGAGTCTAAGTATAAATATTAATAATTCTCCATCTATATGATGATTCCCTTGGATGTGGCCAGGATAACTTGGTCATATTTCTGTTCACAACAGTACTGCATAATGTCTATGAGCTCAGTAGGGGCAGCCATAGTCTCATGCCTAGCACAGTGCCAGAAACAAACCAAATCCACATAGAAGCCTTTGGAATTACAAGAAGATATTCCCGAAAAAAACTTTGTTTGCTGGGGATCTCACAGGTGTCGCACCCCTGGCCTCAAGGGAATCTCTCACCCAGGCCCCCAAAGTGTTGGGATTATAGGCACAAGCCACAGCACCCTCCCTTCTTCTAATATTCGTAATTCATATCAGCATATTAAGGACTCTGGGATTTTAAACAAAATAGAAAACACTTTTTCATTCAATATCTTTGTGAGTAAAAATAAAATTCTTATCAATACAAATATTGAAAGAAAAAGTTCTAGGTTCTAATGTCAGCTATATCACTTATTAGCTATGATAATTTAGGCAACTTATTTATTTATTTAGAGACAGTCTTGCTCTGTCACCCAGGCTGGATTGCAGTGGCACAATCTTGGCTCACTGCAACCTCCACCTCCCAGGTTCAAGCAATTCTCCTCCTTCAGCCTCCTGAGTAGCTGGGATTACAGATGCCCAACACCACGCCCGGCTAAATTTTTGTATTTTTGGTAGAGACGGGGTTTCCCCATGTTGGCCAGGCTGGTCTCAAACTCCTTCAGGATCCACCTGCCTTGGCCTCCCATAATGATAGGATTACAGGGGTGAGCCACTGTGCCCAGCCTAGGAAACTTATTAAATCTCTTTAATATTTGCTCATCAGATAATTGTGTAATCCTACTGCAGAACAGTGTTAATTGTGAGACATTTTGTATATACAGTACCTTATTCAGTGTCTGGTACACAGTAACTATGCAATAAATAGTAGATATTCTTCTCCCCTTCCCACTACAAAATTCATGTGTTGTTGCACCAGACAGATAATTGCCTTGGAGCAAAAGCACTGTCTGTTAGATGCATTTGCCTTGTGTGAATAGAGTTTGTGTCAAATCTTGGTTTTAGGAAGGGAAGAATTGCTAAGCACTTTCTGTCACATTGGCAAACATCCATCCCTTCTTGGAAGTTCCCAAGATAAAAAGCTGCAAGTCAGTTCCTCCATGTCATTTTAAAAAATTTCCTTTTCATTAAGAAAAAAAATCTGAAGAAAAACAAACTTGTTTCTGTGCTTTTTACCTTTCACATACCAGGACAAGAGAAAGAGCTGAAATTGCCTTCCCCCATCCTCCTTGGACTCCCTCAACTCTTCCCCCCTCTCCCTCCTCTCCTCTTCCCTGCACCGACACCTCCATTTCTCTGGGATCCTTATTTGGAACTTGTTCATATTTACTTAATAGCTTAGATTATCTCTTTTACTTATGCAGGAATTCATAACATGAACATGAGTGAGGGAGTGAGGGATGATCTTTCACTTCTCGTAAACACTTCATTATTTGCCTTTGGTATTTGAAGACAACAAAACAAAGCCTATGCTTACAGAGTGTCTCCTCAGTAATTACTGCTGGTGTTGTCAGTTCCAGACTGCCCTCCTGCCTGCATCTGAAATATCTAGGAGAGAAAGACGGAGACAAGGAGTTAGCCATTTTTACTCTTCCCAGGCCAGAAAGACAGTCTAAAATCAACTCAGCTGTCGTTGCTCTCTGGCGAACTCCCAAGCCAAATGTGCTTCTCCTCTTTTTTGGTGCTAGTCCTCCTGAAATCAGATTTGGACACGGGGGCCAAGGAGCCAGCCACAGAACTGAACCAGTCATTTTGCCAACACAACACCTGCCCTGCAGAATTCTGCTTTTCTTTCATGAGGACATCTTGTGCATAGTACAGCTGTCCTTATTGTCTTTGCCTGGCATTTCCCAGAAGGTATTTGTTTTTCGTTCATCTTCTTTGCTTCTGTGTTTGCTATGACACAGTTTGATGAACACATATACTTTCCCCCCTCAAATAAATGATATTAGGTAAAGAATCGTTTCTCAGAACTTGTACTTTTTGGATTTTTATTTCTACTGTTTTTGTATTTATTATACTGGTTCCACATGCAAAGAAAGAGATAAAGTGAAAAGGAATTTTTCTTTTAGCCCTGATAGATGAAGCTTGCTATTTCTACTGCCACTTGCTCACTTCCTGACCTTGAACAAGTAACACAAGGTGCGGTACCTGAGTTCCTCCCACTGACAAATGGGGAAAATGAATATCTGTCTTCATTTTATGAGTGAAAATGAATATTTTAGGGACTTCCAATTCAGGAAAGATGGCACAGACCTATTCCTCCCTGTTTCTCCTTGGTGAGCACAACATAAATACTGGAAATAATGCAGGAAATAACAAAAGGACAACTCTGCAAAGATGGTAAGAAGAAGGTAAAAGGTTTGGAACCCCAGGACTAAAAGAACAGCCCAGTAGCAAGATATCCTAAGTCTCCCTCCTCCATGCAATAGAAGAAGTCTACTTAGATGTGCCATTTCTTGACTCTCAGCCTAGCCACAGAAGCAGGGCCAGGTAGGCTCATTCTTCCTGAAAGGACTGGAGTACTAGGTAACCTCAATATGAACACCACCAGCAAAGAGGATTCATCAGAAGCTCTGCTAAAAATAGGTGTCTCGCAAAAGCAGTCTTCTATCCAATGTGCCCTGAGACTCCTTTTCCCCGTGAGAAATACAGGGACAGGTAGGTAGAATCAGCAAAGAGGATCCAGTTACCATAAGTAATTCCTCTGGAGACCTCCTTTGTCCTCACAGTCCTGAGATTCTCCTTCTTTTCCCTGCCCCAGTTTTCTCACCCCAGTCTAGAAACACTGGGGCTGGGGCACAGCCAAAAAGAGGGACCCAGCCACAGCAGGTGGGTAGGCATGAAAATCTGCCCCTGTCTAGAGGCACTGGAGTGCTTGGAGAAAAATAGTAAGGAGAGACAAGACCAACAGCACCAAGCTGCCTGCCTGCAGATGGTCTTTGACTTAGAGGTCCTGAGACTGATTGTCCTTCCAGAGACAACAGGCAGCTGGGATGGGGGAAAATGCTAAGGGCACCTAACACCACAAAGGCTCTGAAAATTAAACTGCCATTGGAACCACAGCCCACAGGTGCAGGTCAAGATTTGCATGCTAAACATGAAGACGGGGTTTCCCTATTAAGTCAAACATTTAAATATAGAGCCCACAGTCTGTAAACCTGATACAGAAAATGCAAAGGATATAATATAAATCCACCAATTATATCAAGCACCAAGAAAACCACTTGAATGAGAAAATAATAAACTGATGTGAATACCCATATGAATCAAATGCTGAAATTATCTGATGAGAATTTTAAAGCCATCATTATAAAAATATTTCAATAATCAAATACAAAGTGTCTTAGAATAAATAGAAATAGAAAATAACAGAGAAAAATGTTATCTATTCAAAGAAGCCAAATAAAAATTTAAAAGCTGGAAAACACAATAAGATAAATACAATAACAAAAAATTAAACCCAATAACACAAATGACAAGAAAATTCACTGAATGGGCTCAAGAGTAGCATGTATACAACATATGAAAGATACTATCAAACTTGATAGCATAACAATGTAATTTAACCAAATGTGAGCAACAGAAAACATACTGAGAAAAAAAAAAAAAACTGACCAGAGCCTCAGAGGCCTATGGAACAATGACATAAATCCAATATTCATATTATTGGAGTATCAAGAGGAGAGAAGAAAAAGTGAGGTTGAAAATATTTGATGAAATAACCACTGAAAACTCCCCAGCTGTGTTGAAAACACTTATCATAGAGGTCTGAGAAGCTGAGGAAACTCCAAACAGAATAAACTCAAACAAACTTACACTAAGGCAAGCAATAATTAAACTTTTGAAAATTAAAGACAAAGAAAAAGTTTTGAAAGTAGCCAAAGAGAAACAATATATTACCTCTGGGGAATACGGTTTTTAAATGTCAATGGATTTCTCATCTAAAACCTTGGAAGCCAGAAGGAGTGGCACAATATTTTTTCAAGCAGTTAAGGAAAAGAACTGTCCATCGCAAATTCTATTTCTGACAAAACTACTCTTCAGGAATGAATGGGACATGAAGAAAATCTCAGATGGAAAAATGAGAATATTTCGTTGCGAGCAGACCTACCCGTACAGATTCTTCAAAAAGAAAAAAAATAACTTTGGAGCATTAGGAATGATGCAGAAATAATGAAAGAAATGAATATGGGTATATAAAATAGACTATCCTTTTCCTCATGAGTTTTATAAATCATATTTGCTTATGAAGCAGAAATTGTAGCACCATCTGATACTCAAGACAAAGATATTTTAAAATGGGGAAGGTAAAGGGTTCTAAATGAAAGTGACATCTCCACACTTCACTTGAGGAGGTAAAATGTTGATATCAGTAGATTTTGGTAGGTTACGTATGAATATCATGATACCCAAAGCACCTAAGAAAACCACAAAAAGTAGTTGATAAACACCATAAATAAATCAAGATAGAATTATGTGTAATGATTCTACAACATATTTTTATTTATAGCATATTGAATATGTTAAAATTATATAACATGATCAAGCAACATATAGGACAGTATGAAAACAACATTAAAGATGAGAATGCAAAGTCACAAAATGAGAGATATGAGTGCTAACATATCAGTAATTATCTTAAATAAAAATAAATATACCAACCAAAAGACAGATTAGCAGGACAGATAAAAGATGACACAACTATTGTCTGCTTATAAAAAAAGAAACAACTTAGAATTTTAAGACTTAGGTAAGTTGAAAGAAAACAGATGAAAAAACTTAACATGCAGATATTGATTTTAAAGAACAAAAATTACTATAATAATATCTAATTAGAATTCAGAGGAAAGAAAATTACTGCAGACAATGGGGGCGTACATATTAAAAAATGGTTATCTACCAGGAAGATAACAATCCTAAATGTGCCAAACAAAGGAAACATAAAATACATGAAGCAATAATAAAAAGAGCTGAAAGTAAAAATAATCAACAATTATTGTTGGGAACTTCAACACCTGTACCACTCAGAACTTGATAAAAATACTAAATAGAACATCAGCAAGAATACAGAAGATCTGAAAAATGAATCAACCAATAGGATCTAGAACACACTCTTCATTAATAGCAAAATCACTCTGCTCTGTGTTAAGACTTACTATATATCTACAATAGTCAAGACAGTGTGGTCGTGACAGAAGGATAGATGTACAAATCAGTGTAATAAAGTATAGAACCCAGAAAGAGACTCAAACATGCTCAACTGATTTTTGACTAGAGTAAAAAACCAATTCAATGGTAAAAGGACAGTCCTTTCAACCAAGGGTGCTGGCTGGAGCAATTGAATATCCAGGGGCAAAAAAAAAAACCTCAACCAAAACCTCATACCCTATGCTAAAATCAACTCAAAATAACTCACACACATAAATTTGAAATGAAAAATTACAAATATTTTAGAAACAGGAGAAAACCTTCACAATCTAAGCAAAGAGTTCTTAAACTTGACATCAAAGGCATGATCCATAAAATGGACAGTTGATATACTGGACCTCATCAAATTTAATATTTTAGTTTACTTTTGAAAAGTCCATGTGAAAATTAAAAAAACGTGTAGATTGGGAGACTATACATATAGTCTATATAGTCAAGTAAGTTTGGGAGAAAAACAGGTTATCTTTTACTATATATATACATGTATATACACACACATGATGTAGTCTATACAGATGATAGATATATATAGTCTTCCAATCTATACGTTCCTTTTAATATATATATAGTCTATACATATATATGGTCTGTATAGACTATAGAGTATATATATTATATAGACTATATATGTACACTATAGACTGTATAGAGACTATATATTTTCTTAGTTTCTATATAGTCTCTATATAGTGTATATATAGTATATAGAGACTATATACTACATATATATAGTATATAGAGACTATATACTACATATATATAGTATATAGAGACTATATACTACATATATATAGTATATAGAGACTATATACTACATATATATAGTATATAGAGACTATATATATTTTCCTAGAAATACATATATAGTTCTGAAAACAACAGAAAAACAATCCACTTAGAAAAATGGGCAAAATACCTAAACAGACATTTACTGAAAAGATAGATGGCAAATAATCACATAAAAAGGTTTGATATCAACAGCCATCTGAGAAATGCAAATTAACATAATTACTTATCTCTACATGCATGCTTAAAATATATAATAGTGACAATAAATGCTGGTCTGGATGTGAGGAAACTGAATTAAATATGCATTGCTAGTGGGAATGTAAAATGGTACCACCGCTCTGGAAAACATGTTGACAGCTTCTTATAAAACTAAGCATGCAACAACCATACAGTGCAACAATTTTATTTCTTGGTATTTATCCCCCTAAAATGAAAATGTATATACACACAAAAATTCCTGTGCATGACTAGTTATAGGAACTTTATTTGTAATAACCAAAAACTGAAATCAGTTCAGCCGTCCTTTAATAGCTAAACAATTTAATAGCCAAATAGTTATCCAAACTGTGGTGCATACATACCAATGAAAAGCAATGAATTATTGATAGATAACACCTTCCATACATCTCTAGATATTATGCAGAATAAAAATCTCAAAAGGTTGCATGCAACATATTTTCATATTTTCATTTATATAACATACCTAAAATGATACAATTTTAGAAGTAGAGGTGGTAGTTGCCAGTAGTTAAGATGGGGGAGGTAGTATGGGGTGGGAGTAAGATGTGTGTGGTAAGATATGAAAGTAATCCTTGTGTTATTATCTTGACTGTGGCCACGAACACACCTACAGAGGTGTATATAAAATTTTATAAAACTCAATACAATCTCACATGTGCAAGTAAAACTAAGGACATATTAATAATGTGAGTAGATTTTATCATGTCCTGGTTATGAAATTGCACTACAGGTTTGTCGAATGTCACTATTAAGGGAAACTCGACAGTGTACAAGAGATTTCTCTTTACTATTTCTTACCCAACATATAAATCTATAATTACCTCAGTATACATTTCAATTAAAAATAAATAAAAGTTTTTAAAAAGGCTATTATAAGCAAATGGACTACCACATATCAGAGACCCAAAAAAGCGTACTACAATGATGTTACATTTTTATCTTTGTTTATAATTTTTGAGTTCACTAGAAATCTCTCTGCCTGCCTCCATTATTTTTCTCCTTTCTATAATCATTCATACATTCACTTATTCATTCAATAAACAATTCCAGTCAGCATACTTTTATGAATCTTGAAATTTTTTAGATATGGAATTTGAAAGAATCAAAATATTCCTGGAAAAAATATCATAGAAAAAATTTCTAATTCTGAAATAAGTCTTTAAAGTAGTATCCATGCCTCATACAACTTTATTACTGTGACGAGTTCCTTGTCATTCCCTCAAATTGCATTACTCAGGTCAGCATTATACAGAAACCCACATGGAATAGTTATTGGATGTTTTAGTATTTGGCTATAAATGTCACACCATTATAAGAAACTTGGATTTTACTGCCCAGTGTTAAAAAATAATTTTTAGGGAATTTGAGGAACAAATCATGTTACATATTTTCTCAATCCAAATTTCCAAGTGCCCTGCAGAATGTTTAACATGGTCAGGCCTGTGTGATTATTATTTTTTAGCTTAATGCTTTCATTTATATTAGAGTTTTTATTAGTAGAGGCAGTAAATAATACATTGTTCTTTGAAAATGTTGTTAGAATAAGTGTGCCTTATCAATAATGTACTGTGAGAAATCCATTGTTTTGATTTAAATTTTAAAACTCATATATTATTGACCAGTTTGGGAGAAAAAAATCAGGTTATCTTTTACTTGAATTGTCAAGTGCTTCACATAATATCCATCCTAGGTCTCAGGATAGTCAAATGGCATAACAAATGCTGGATCAGCAGTGCTCATATGAAAAACAAAACAATGCATTCAAAATCTTGAATTTTAAGCATGTACTACTTCTGTGATCATCTATCTTTAATATTGTTTTTATACTTCTCATTTGTGGGGCTAACTAAAATGCAAAGTTTGCACTTGTATGTAAGCCTGTGCTGGTAAAACATAGACAACCCTCTCTATATCCATGTTTATTACATTCCTCCAAAATTATCTAACATACCTAAGGGCTGCTTGTGAGGAAGGCATTTGTTTTTTTTTTGTTGTTTTTTTTATTATACTTTAGGTTTTAGGGTACATGTGCACAATGTGCAGGTTTGTTACATATGTATCCATGAGCCATGTTGGTTTGCTGCACCCATTAACTCGTCATTTAGCATTAGGTATATCTCCTAATGCTGTCCCTCCCCCCTCCCCCCCACCCCACAACAGTCCCCGGAGTGTGATGTTCTCCTTCCTGTGTCCATGAGTTCTCATTGTTCAATTCCCACCTATGAGTGAGAACATGCGGTGTTTGGTTTTTTGTCCTTGCAATAGTTTACTGAGAATGATGATTTCCAGTTTCATCCATGTCCCTACAAAGGACATAAACTCATCATTTTTTATGGCTGCATAGTATTCCATGGTGTATATATGCCACATTTTCTTAATCCAGTCTATCGTTGTTGGACATTTGGGTTGGTTCCAAGTCTTTGCTATTGTGAATAGTGCCACAATAAACATACGTGTGCATGTGTCTTTATAGCAGCATGATTTATAGTCCTTTGGGTATATACCCAGTAATGGGATGGCTGGGTCAAATGGTATTTCTAGTTCTAGATCCATGAGGAATCGCCACACTGACTTCCACAATGGTTGAACTAGTTTACAGTCCCACCAACAGTGTAAAAGTGTTCCTATTTCTCCACATCCTCTCCAGCACCTGTTGTTTCCTGACTTTTTAATGATGGCCATTCTAACTGGTGTGAGATGGCATCTCATTGTGGTTTTGATTTGCATTTCTCTGATGGCCAGTGATGATGAGCATATTTGCATGTGTTTTTTGGCTGTGTTAAATGTCTTCTTTTGAGAAGTGTCTGTTCATGTCCTTTGCCCACTTTTTGATGGGGTTGTTTGTTTTTTTCTTGTAAATATGTTTGAGTTCATTGTAGCTTCTGGATATTAGCCCTTTGTCAGATGAGTAGGTTGCAAAAATTTTCTCCCATTCTGTAGGTTGCCTGTTCACTCTGATGGTAGTTTCTTTGGCTGTGCAGAAGCTCTTTAGTTTAATTAGATCCCATTTGTCAATTTTGGCTTTTGTTGCCATTGCTTTTGGTGTTTTAGACATGAAGTCCTTGGCCATGCCTATGTCCTGAATGGTATTGCCTAGGTTTTCTTCTAGGGTTTTTATGTTTTTAGGTCTAACATTTAAGTCTTTAATCCATCTTGAATTAATTTTTGTATAAGGTGTAAGGAAGGGATCCAGGTTCAGCTTTCTACATATGGCTAGCCAGTTTTCCCAGCACCATTTATTAAATAGGGAATCCTTTCCCCATTTCTTGTTTTTGTCAGGTTTGTCAAAGATCAGATAGTTGTAGATATGCGACATTATTTCTGAGGGCTCTGTTCTGTTCCATTGAAAGCTTATACACCATGATCAAGTGGGCTTCATCCCTGGGATGCATGGCTGGTTCAACATATGCAAATCAATAAATGTAATCCAGCATATAAACAGAACCAAAGACAAAAATCACATGATTATCTCAATAGATGCAGAAAAGGCCTTTGACAAAATTCAACAACCCTTCATGCTAAAAACTCTCAATAAATTAGGTATTGATGGGACATATCTCAAAATAATAAGAGCTATCTATGACAAACCCACAGCCAATATCATACTGAATGAGCAAAAACTGGAAGCATTCCCTTTGAAAACTGGCACAAGACAGGGATGCCCTCTCACCACTCCTGTTCAACATAGTGCTGGAAGTTCTGGCCAGGGCAATCAGGCAGGAGAAGGAAATAAAGGGTATTCAATTCGGAAAAGAGGAAGTCAAATTGTCCCTGTTTGCAGATGACATGATTGTATATCTAGAAAACCCCATTGTCTCAGCCCAAAATCTCCTTAAGCTGATTAGCAACTTCAGCAAAGTCTCAGGATACAAAATCAATGTACAAAAATCACAAGCATTCTTGTACACCAATCACAGACAAACAGCCAAATCACGAGTGAACTCCCATTCACAATTGCTTCAAAGAGAATAAAATACCTAGGAATCCAACTTACAAGGGATGTGAAAGACCTCCTCAAGGAGAACTACAAACCACTGCTCAATGAAATAAAAGAGGGTACAAACGAATGGAAGAACATTCCATGCTCATGGGTTGGAAGAATCAATATCGTGAAAATGGCCATACTGCCCAAGGTAATTTATAGATTCAATGCCATCCCCATCAAGCTACCAATGACTTTCTTCACAGAATTGGAAAAAACTACTTTAAAGTTCATATGGAACCAAAAAAGAGCCCGCATTGCCAAGTCAATCCTAAGCCAAAAGAACAAAGCTGGGGGCATCACGCTACCTGACTTCAAACTATACTACAAGGCTACGGTAACTAAAACAGCATGGTACTGGTACCACAACCAAGGAAGGCATTTGTTTACCGCATTGCTTGACAACAAGTTTATGAAAAAGAAGTAGAGGCTGTCATTGTAAGAGAATCATCTGGAATAGGAGTTTAGAATTAGCATTGCCAGTTAATAGACAAGCAAAATGTATAAATAGACCAACAAAATTGACTTGTCTTTAGTGGTTCAGTCTATCCCAAAAAGATAGGTGACAGGCTGGGCATCGTGGCTCACGCCTGTAATCCCAGCACTTTGGGAGGCCAAGGCGGATGGATCACAAGGTAGGGTTCAAGACCAGCCTAGCCAATATGGTGAAACCCTGTCTCTACTAAAAATACAAAAATTAGCCAGGCATGGTGGTGGGCACCTGTAATCCTAGCTCCTCAGGAGGCTGAGGCAAGAGAATTGCTTGAATCCGGGAGGCAGAGAGTGCAGTGAGCCAAGATCGCACCACTGCACTCAGCCTGGGCAACAGAGTGAGACTCCATTTCAAAAAATAATAATGATAAGGGACAAAGTCAGGTAGCTTAAAATTCTTGATTTCTCGTGATGTGCACAGTGCACTCCATCAATTAATTCATGGAAATAACCCCCAAAATGAATATAGTTCAGTATCCAGAGTTTCTTACTTTTGTTGTCAAATTAGACTGCTTAGTATCAGAAGTAGGACCTTGAATTCATTATCTGTGCCTCCTCATGAAAGTAGTTTAACTCTGTGTGTCTCAGTTTCCTCATCTGCAAAATGCAAATGCAATAGTTAGAGTATCTATCAAACGGAGTTCTAGAAGGATTAAATGTGATAACATATATATATGTATATATGTGTGTGTGTGTGTGTGTGTATATATATATATATAAAATATGTATTTTATATATATAAATCTATTAGAGTAGGACCTGGCACATCAGCAGCACTCTATATATGTTAGCTATTATTATTCTCTTACTAAGTTCTCACATTTGACCTGCAGAGAAGTTGTGTTTTTCTCGAATTACTAAAGACAATTTTAAGGCTCAGAGAAGCCAAATAACTTGTCCAAAATCAAACAGAAAACAGCAGAGCCAGGTCTCAAAGACAGATGTGTCAGGCTCCAAAGCTTTATGTCTTTCCACTCTGGCCCTACCTTCTCCAGGATATAATCAGATGGAAAACAAAATCTCACTTCACATTCCATATGTACCAACTACTTGGAGCAAGACTGATCCTTTCCCATGTCTAAATATAAACACTGTACATCACCAGCAGTTGTGGGCAATACCATTGTACTTTTTCTTTTGAGATATTTTAAATCTGCTATGCACACTTTTATTATTATTGAAAATTGTAGATTGGAGAGGTGATGGTGAGATAGCCTGGTAACTTTGAATGATCGCTTTAGGTTAGTATGAAATACAGTAGGATATTTTGCCACCATTGGCCACTGTAGCTGTTGGGAAAAAATATTTTCTACATTTTAGGTTGAAAAAAGACAATAAATGGATTGATTGTTCTTCATGAGTACCCTAACAATATCATTAGAAACAGTCTGGGTTTGGAAAACATTACAGTGATTTTGAAAGTGAACCTGGATTCCTGAGATCTTGACATTGCTTGTCTGGGTAGAGCCTGAAACTCTCCATGCTTATAAGCACCTCCAGTTACATGTATGAGGGTGGTCTGGAAGCATAACATTCATCTCTGAATGATGCTGGATGTTGTAGTGATACTTAAATGCTCCAACACCAGCATAGATACCACCAAGAGGATCCTCAGTCCTTTGGAATTTTTTGACACCTCTGTTTTGTTTTGGGGGCTTTTGTTTGGTTGTTTTTTTCAGTTGGTTGGTATTTGGGCCTGCTCTGGGCTTTTAAATTTATCTCTTCATTGACAAGTAATAATTGTGTATACTTATGGGCTACAATGTGATAGTTATGAACCAAGGGCTTGTTTTTCCTTAATTGTATCTTCTTTTTTAAGATATATTTTATTATTATAAGTGTTTCATTGGAGAATAATCTTCATTTTCTTAAAGCAACTAAAATGTTACCTGAGGTTCTTGCAGTTGCTTAAACATTTTCAGAAAATATAAAGAAGGTACTTTCTCACAATCCAAAAATTTGTGAAATTTGGATTTAAATAACTAATTTCAACTTCTACTTAATTAGAAAATATGTATTCACACCAGTTAATTTAGATGACTCGGAAGTTGATAAATACTTACATACAATTTCATGATATAGCTGCTATGTACTAGTTATTCATAATGGAAGATGTTTCGGTTATGTCCATAAAACTTTGCAGTTCTTGTGACACATGTTTACATCACAATCCCCCCAAACTCTAATCCATTTTCCCTGAACACCGGATTGCCTATAGGCAACTTCCTTAGATTGTCCCTTAGAATATGGTGTCCAGAACTTGACATATTGTACCCGTGACTTTAATAAGGATAATATGGCAGAACTATGAACTCCATTGTGTTCTAATAAACTCTGCAAGGAATTTCTTAGAGTTTCTAGCCCAGTGATCTGAGAGGTCAGCAATGCTTGTATTATCAACAGTTTCTTAAATTGTGTTGTCTACCTCTCAAAGTCCAGTGCAATTTTTATGTAATTAGCAGCCAAGTCAAAAGAGTAATGTCACCCTATCTATGAGACTGACTCAAAATATTCTATTGATGGAGTGTACAACAATATTCTGTGGTTCAATGCAGAGCCCCAGGGTAGAGGATATTGTTTTAAGCCTTTCTAGTTTACTTTTTTGTTGATTTGTTTGTGGAACGCATAGCCAACCCATGCAGAAATAACCTTGTAAAGATTGTTTTCTCTAAGTACAGCTCTTGGCTGGTTGTAGGCACTAGAATATTGACAGCACTAATTAAGTTGACTGTATCCAATGTCTTAGGTCAGGCCTTGAAGCAGAGCCTGAGACAGGGTTTCTTGTGAAAGTGATTTGTTGAAATAGGGTTCACAGGAGAAATCTGTAGGGAATGAGAGAAGAGGTCAAGATGGAGAAACAGCCTAGCAGAGGTGTGATTTCCAGAATTCAGCCTCACATCACAGGAAACTCTAGAGCATAAATTGGTATCACAGAAGTCCCACCTCAAGGAAAGAAGGTAACTGTCATCAGTCACTGTTTGGCTGCAGGATGCCTCGGAGAAGTGGGTTGAATAACCTCCCAGCATCCCAGACATCTCTGAGTGTGCTGCCTCCTGTTAGCCAAGGACAATGTTCTGGTGAAGGAGAGTATGAGTTTTAAACACTAGCAGCAATACCAAATGGAAGCAATATCCTAATACAGAGGACCCGGTCAGGAAACCAATAGTATCTGCTTCAGTCTGTTCCATACAGCAATAGGAAACAGTGACTTATGAGGTTCTTTGTCTCCAGACTTTATGAATGCAAGAAAAATAATTGAGCAAGGATAATTAAAACCATAAAAGAAAGTGTCTAAATTCAAACTTTATTTTATTACGCTGGGCTTAAAATGACAATTGCAGAAATTTCTCCATCTCTCGTATTGCAATTGCTTAATGTTCACACATTAATTTTGGAACCTTCATCTGTAATCCACACTATGGTGTGTATGCATATCCATGCAAAAACAAGTTTTAGAATTTGTTATTTCTGTCTTTCAGAACAAACTGCAGAATGGTCACTTCAGCTTTCATATAGGAATCCTCTCTAGTTCTAAGGTTTACCTCTTGGAGCAGTAGTCATTGTTTTCTCAGCGTTGAGACTTGTTTTATGACACCACAGGAATTTTCTGGTTCTCTCTGATAGTGATAAAGCCACATATTCCATTTTAAAAATAACCTATTACAGCCAAGAACCCACTTGACTTAAAGCCATGTCCTGTTTGTATACAGGAAACTGTTTTGTGGTCTACGTTGATGTGGAGTTTAATGGTTTCGTATTCTCAAATAGACTCTCCTTGGCAACTGTGATCTCAATTGTGGCAGGTTACACTGCTGTTCGACAATATATGGTTTTCATCTACCTTTGAGTCCAGGAAGAGAGCTTAGTTTCCTCTACTCAAAGTCATGTGTGTGGGTACATGATTTCCTTTTTGTAAATGACATATAATAATTTTACATATTTATTGAGTACAAAGTGATGTTTTGATCCGTATGTATAATGATCAGATCAGGGTAATCCATCATCTCAAGTATTTATCATCTCTTTGTCTTGGGAATAGTTAATATATTCCTTGTAGCCATTTGAAACTGTATTATTATCTATGATTATCAGCCTGCAGTGGTATAAAACACTAGAAGTTATGCCTCCTACCTATCTGTAATAAAGCACAAATTATATGCATTATTTCCAGGTGGAGACATTTAACTGTTGGTGCTTAACTTTCCAAACCATGCTTCCTCTACAACAATGTTTGTGGAAGCATACAGTCAGGTAGAAGTCGCCAGAGATGCTGAGTTAACACATAGAAGACAGCTGGCCTGGGGAATCGCCTAGACCAAAAGTTAATGTTCCATGAGTAAACCATTTGTTATGATGTGGCACTGACTCTTGGGGTTACTTGGAAACCGCATATAACCTAGACTATCCTGACTAATAAAAAGATTCAATTATGCAACTCTTCTTGTATGTATGAAAGAACACATATTATTGTGCCAATTTTATGAATTAGGGAGCTGAGCTGCTAGAAAGTTACACGATTTTACTGAAAGCAACAAGAAAGTGAGTGGGGAAAAAAATAAGATTTAAAAACTAATGCTCTCTGAATCCAGGACAATTTTATTCTCTTGCAGGATGGGAACAAAGGGTCATCTGCATTGCCTCCTTGCAGTGGATTTAGCGATGTGGTAATTACATGTAAGCATACTGAAGTCTGCCACTGAAGGTACATGACCATTTGAACATTTATCTCCATAAATGCCAATAATTTTATTCCCAAAATATCTTTATAAAAATTGATCTTATAGGAAGGAACCCAGTCGTCAATGATTTGCCCTTCTATAGAACTAAATATTTTTATTCCAAATACAATTCAAATCTAAATCACAGAATTTGTAATTGGAATAGGAGCAAAATAATAAAACCACAATTATTGTTATTATCACATATCAGTTTGTTAACTAGTTATATATGATATAACTTAATATTTGTCAAAATATAACCCAGATATTACTACTGACAGTTTTATAGCTGAAAAAGCCTGAGAATTTGAAAATGTAAACAATCTGCCCAAGGTCACAGAGTTTCTGTGGGAGAAGATTCAGTACAATTTCTTATGGGTAGGACCTTAGGACAGTCTGTGTTTTAGCTTAAACACTGCCTAGATGATCTCAAACAAGCCCTTTAACTGCTTCATTACTCATTTTTTATATGAAATTAAGAATAATACTATCCACTGGTTTGGTGTTAGTATCAAATCATGACTTATATGAAAACATTTGTACATTGAAGAACTCTTACAAGGTGTAATTTCCTTGTTATAATTACAATCATAGGAATGCTATAGAGATGATTATGAATCTGTGCCACACACTTTGTTCTGTTATATACTATTTCTTTTAAAAGAGCAACATATTTTTAAACGCTATCTTACATGTAATTATGCAGTGGGCAAGGATAAGTGGTGAGTTAACTGTGTTGGTAGTTCTTTTCTGAAGTATATCTCTAGCAAATAGCTTCATGGCTCACTGGAGCAATCAAAATTAAAAATGTATATGTGAGGCTTAAATACTCAAAAATAGCTCACAGTTAAATACATCATGCTGCTTAAAATTTTAAAAGATGCAATTATCTTTCCTGGCAAACTCTGAATATTCTCTGGAATGTTGACGAATATAAAAGGGTTTCAAACAGTAATTTTTACAAGGTTCTGTTAAATGGAAATACAGACGGGTATGTTATTTTCCTCTTTTACTGTAATCTCTCTTCCAATTTCCCCTTGGAATTTACATACTTCCTGAAAATTGATTCATTCAGTCAGTTTCAAAACTTTGAAATAGTGGTAGGTAAATAGAAAAATCTGTCCTTACAAATATATGAAGTAAAATAATATTGGAATAGCCATCACAGACTCTCTCTCTCTCTTTCCCTCTTTCTATGTCAAACACACAAACACACACACACACACACACACACACACACACACACACAGATTGCAGTTTTGAATAAGTCATACAAGCACAATTTTCTCAAATTTGAAACTTTTAGGATTTAAAACTTTCAGGGTATAATTATTACTGGTTGTGATAGTGTAAACAACTTAGTATATAAAAAGAATATTTTTCTTATTCTAAATATATTGGAGGAAGAGATGAAAACTAAAGCTAAGTGGCAATGCTATGATAAATGTGGTGTATGATTTGTATGTATATCATATAAATATGAATATATATATATATATATGACCTATATGGCAAGCATTGCTCTAGATGATACGATGTAACAGTAAACAGAATAGAAAAAGTCCATTAACTTGTGGATTTTGCATTATAGTGAGCAAGATAGTAAACAAATATATAGCCATGCTAAATGGTGATAAATACTCTGCGGGAAAATAAAGCAATGTAGTGTAATGAGAGTTATGGGGCCTCTATTTTATACAATATTGCATATCACTTAGGGTTCCGACAGGACCCTGGTGGCACATTCAAGTTGAGATAATTGAAGGTAATTTAATGAACGGACTATTATAAAAGGTATGGACAGGGTGTTGGGAAAACCCCAAGGTAGTTTTATAGCTCTGGGGATAGTACTGGCTGTCTACCTTACCAGTGTGGAAGAAGGACTGAATGAATCTGGAATAGAATATAGAATAGAAAGTGTGTGAAAAGAGCCACATGCAACGGACTGTGAACTTCAGTGGTGACTCCCACACAAACAGAGGAATAAATACCCCAAACTAACAGGTCTTCCCCCATCTAGTCTCTTCCCCCAATAGGCAAACCCTATAAGAAATAAAATTTCAAGGAAGTTCATTAGTGCAGTAAATATGACCTAGCCTGGTAGAACTCAGGGCAGGATAGAGAAGGACAGGAAGAGTCTGGAAAGGAAAACAAGCACTACAGGCACAGGTGGTCGAAACAGCCTTCTCAGAGGGGGAATAACAGTTAAGCAGAGATCTGGATTAGACAAAAGAGAGACAGCGTAGTAGTTATCTGGGGGAAGCTCTTTCAAAACTGAGGGTACACAAATTTTTAAGGTGCTTAGCATGTCATTTCCCAAAAGTACATTTTGTTTTTCATAAAACACTCCCTCTCCTCACTTACAGTTGCTGATCTGCTACAGTCTGCCCTCACCCCCAGAGATCGCCCATGACTATTTGAACTAAGCTCACCAAAAACACACATTCTGAACCAGAAAAGTCTTGACTTTGCCTTTATGTCTCTGACCTATACCACATTTTTAACATTATTTTTCTTAGCTTTCCTCTTGCATCGATATCCTTCCAATGTTATCATTACTTTGATGCTGGCTCCCCCTGTATATCTCTGATAATACTTCTTCTATTTTATTGCCTCATTCCCCCAAGGTCCTACCCTTGGACCTTTCTCCTATCATTAAATTTTTACTTGCTTTATATTATCAATTTCCTTTCCTTTTCTTGTCTATATGGTGAATCAGAACATAGAGGGAGGATGGATGGATGGGTGGGTGGGTGGATGGATGGATAGAGAAAGCGAGAGAGAGAGATAACTGAATTACTACAAAAGGCTAACACAGGCCTTTAAAGTGGCCTGCTCGATCTCTCGTCCTCAATATTTCTACAATGGAAACAACAATCACCTTCTTTTTGTTTGCTGCCAGTTCCAGTGAATGGTAGCAGCAATGTTTAAGCTATCACCACTTAAAATTTCTGTATCTTCACATCTTTCTATTCTCAACCTATCTTTTCCAACGAATGGCCATGTTATCAGCATACCTACAGTGGAACTTACCATCTCCATTATTTGTTCTGCTCTTCCTCCTGAGTTATCACAGTGAATGGCAACATACTCTTCTGTTTCTCATATATGTGCAACATTTTCAGCTCATCTCTTTCAGTAAATTGTAATGTCCTATTTTGTCTTTTGTATTCATATCCTCTTTCAGTTCCCACTATTATCACTCTAATTTAATTCTTCATAATTCTCACCAGCATAATGGATGATATTTTTCATTTCCCCATATCTAACACGTAGGAGCCCAGGACTGATCAGGCAGGTCCTTGCTGCTAAAACCTGGGTGGGTAGTAGTAGACAGTTAATACTAGCAGGACCAGCACTATCACAGTAACACACTCACCCTGAAATAGGGAGAGGGAGTTTCAAGTTACACAATTATAAACTGAAGGAGTTGTTGACAGTGATGGGGTAAAGGAGTTGGTTGTAGATAAGACCCTGGTGCAATTCCTGAGTTCATGGTTGGTGCCTGTGATGTGTCTCAGTGGTCATTAGTGATATGGCAAGAGATCAAACATATCATTTTATGCATTCATTCAGAAAGTGTAATTTGAGTGTCCAACACATTCCAAGGTCGTGTGATAAAGAATAATTGAGGGTATGTCCTACTTTAAATGGGGTAGTCAAAGGTCTTTCTGCAAAGTAACATACTTGCACTGTAAAGGTAAGAATGAGCATGAGAAGAAAAGAGTACCCTACGAAATATAAGTCTCCTCCTAATGTTTTTCCCTCTCTTCTCCCATTAATATAGAATTTGTCCCTAGAGTCAATGTTGATAATGATAACAATGATGGTGATAGTGATATGGAATATAACAATGATGATGGTAACAGCAATTGATACAGTAAAATTGTCATGAGAGCAGAGACCATGTGTGTATTGTTTGCTGCTTAATCCTCAACATCTATCACAGTATCAGGCACAACATTGATATTCAATAAATATTTGTTGGAGGAACAGAAGTATGAATGAAAGATGATGGCAATGACTAGGAGTGGTTCAATTCAATTGAGCTGATAACAGTGTATTATGTACCTCAAAACTAGAGACTGTCAATATTTGTCTGCATCAATTGCTTTTAAGGAAATGAACCATTCCAGTGATATTGTATCTCAGACAATTAATTTTTGCCTTATTCTGTTGAGCATTATCACCTAGTATTTAGCACATTGTTAATTATCACTTTGTAACACTTTGTAAAGTGTGAAAAATCCTGCTGCACGGATTCCTCTCTTCCACTAATTGTGTTTCACTCCAACCCAGAGCCTACACAAGCAGAAAATAAAGCATTTACAATAACATAACTAAAATAAACTGAATACAACTTTTATTCTTAAAACATAACATGCCAGTAACTGCTCTCTAAGCACTGATAAAAGACAAAGAGGTGTTATGAAGAATAAATGTTTCATTCAAAAATCTATAATAATGTATTAGGAAAAAGAGCAAGGTGGGCTTGCAAGATGAATGTGAATGCACACACACAGCATTCGTCCTAATTGGCCTAGGCAATATTTATTTTTTATTTATAATTTTATTTTTAAACTTGATTGAATTTCAAGTGTGGAGGACAAAGGCATATAAGATGATGGGGAACAATCTGATATTTTACTGTACTCCCACTCACTATCCCTACTGCTTACCACAATGCCAAGTCAATTGTGTTTATATATCTATAATCTGATACTGATACAGGAGAAGGTAAAATAACACCTTCAAAGTCAATAACTCATACAGGATTCAAATATGAACTATGCAATTGGCTATCACATTGACCCTGGGCAAATTATGTACCATCTCAATTTCAACATAATTATAAAACTAAATTACACCCAGCAGAAAGTAGATACTCATTGGATACCAGTTGCTGACCTCTTTCCACATTCAACACAATGTCATATTAGAGCAATTGCTGAGCAACAGATAAGACAAAATCTGATAGTTTTAACTACTCAAATAAGCTCTCAAATTTACCATCCTCTATAACTAGTGACAGATTTTACTAGATACATTAGGTTGTAAAACATAGGCCTTGCCATTAATTATAATGTATAAATTGATATGATCTTCTGCACCAGTAATTCTGAATCAATGTTTATTAAAAACCGGTAAGAAAATATTATAAAAAAGTGTAACTTTTAGTCTAATTCTATGTAATCATTTTTTGCAATCATAAAACAATACATGTTTATATTATTAATATTATATAATTATGCATGAATAAAATTTTGTTACATTTTATTATTATACTTTTAAGTTCTAGGGCACATGTGCACAATGTGCAGTTTTGTTGCATATGTATACATGTGCCATGTTGGTGTGCTGCACCCATTAACTCGTCATTTACGTTAGGTATATCTCCTAATGCTGTCCCTCCCCCCTCCCCCCTCCCCCCCCACACAACAGGCCCCGGTGTGTGATGTTCCCCTTCCTGTGACCAAGTGTTCTCATTGTTCACTTCCCATCTATGAATGAGAACATGCAGTGTTTGGTTTTTTCTGACTGCGATAGTTTGCTGAGAATGATGGTTTCCAGCTTCATCCATGTCCCTACAAAGAACATGAACTCATCCTTTTTTATGACTGCATAGTATTCCATGGTGTATAGGCGCCACATTTCCTTAATCCAGTCTATCATTGATGGACAATTGGGTTGGTTCCAAGTCTTTGCTATTGTGAATAGTGCTGCAGTAAACATACGTGTGCATGTGTCTTTATAGCAGCATGATTTATAATCCTTTGGGTATATACCCAGTAATGGGATGGCTGGGTCAAATGGTATTTCTAGTTCTAGATCCTTGAGGAATCACCACACTGTCTTCCACAATGGTTGAAACAGTTTACAGTCCCACCAACAGTGTAAAAGTGTTCTTATTTCCCCACATCCTCTCCAGCACCTGTTGTTTCCTGACTTTTTAATGATTGCCATTCTAACTGGTGTGAGATGGTATCTCACTGTGGTTTTGATTTGCATTTCTCTGATGGCCAGTGATGATGAGCATTTTTTCATGTGTCTGTTTGCTGCATAAATGTCTTCTTTTGAGAAGTGTCTGTTCCTATCCTTCACCCACTTTTTGATGGGTTTGTTTGATTTTTTCTTGTAAATTTGTATGAGTTCTTTGTAGATTCTGGATATTAGCCCTTTGTCAGATGAGTAGATTGCAAAAATTTTCTCCCATTCTGTAGGTTGCCTGTTCACTCTGATGGTAGTTTCTTTGGCTGTGCAGAAGCTCTTAGTTTAATTAGATCCCATTTGTCAATTTTGGCTTTTGTTGCCATTGCTTTTTGTGTTTTAGACATGAAGTCCTTGCCCATGCCTATGTCCTGAATGGTATTGCCTAGGTTTTCTTCTAGGGTTTTTATGGTTTTAGGTCTAACATGTAAGTCTTTAATCCATCTTGAATTAATTTTTGTATAAGGTGTAAGGAAGGGATCCAGTTTCAGCTTTCTACATATGGCTAGCCAGTTTTCCCAGCACCATTTATTAAATAGGGAATCCTTTCCCCATTGCTTGTTTTTGTCAGGTTTGTCAAAGATCAGATGGTTGTAGATGTGTGGTATTGTTTCGAGGGCTCTGTTCTGTTCTGTTCCATTGGTCTATATCTCTGTTTTGGTACCAGTACCATGCTGTTTTGGTTACTGTAGACTCGTATATAGTTTGAACTCAGGTAGCCTGATGCCTCCAGCTTTGTTCTTTTGGCTTAGGATTGTCTTGGCAATGCGGGCTCTTTTTTGGTTCCATATGAACTTTAAAGTAGTTTTTTCCAATTCTGTAAAGAAAGTCATTGGTAGCTTGATGGGGATGGCATTAAATCTATAAATTACCTTGGACAGTATGGCCATTTTCACGATACTGATTCTTCCTATCCGTGAGCATGGAATGTTCTTCCATTTGTTTGTGTCTTCTTTTATTTCATTGAGCAGTGCTTTGTAGTTCTCCTTGAAGAGGTCTTTCACATCCCTTGTAAGTTGGATTCCTAGGTATTTTATTCTCTTTGAAGCAATTCTGAATGGGAGTTCACCCATGATTTGGCTCTCTGTTTGTCTGTTATTGGTGTACAAGAATGCTTGTGATTTTTGCACATTGATTTTGTATCCTGAGACTTTGCTGAAGTTGCTTATCAGCTTAAGGAGATTTTGGGCTGAGACAGTGGGGTTTTCTAAAGATACAATCATATCATCTGCAAACAGGGACAATTTGACTTCCTCTTTTCCTAATTGAATACCCTTTATTTCTTTCTCCTGCCTGATTGCCCTGGCCAGAACTTCCAACACTATGTTGAATAGGAGTGGTGAGAGAGGGCATCCCTGCCTTGTGCCAGTTTTCAAAGGGAATGCTTCCAGTTTTTGCTCATTCAGTATGATATTGGCTGTGGGTTTGTCATAAATAGCTCTTATTATTTTGAGATACATCCCATCAATACCTAATTTATTGAGAGTTTTTAGCATGAAGGGCTGTTGAATTTTATCAAATGCCTTTTCTGCATCTATTGAAATAATCATGTGTTTTTTGTCTTTGGTTCTGTTTATATGCTGGATTACATTTATTGATTTGCGTATGTTGAACCAGCCTTTGCATCCCAGGGATGAAGCCCACTTGATCATTGTGGATAAGCTTTTTGATGTGCTGCTGGATTTGGTTTGCCAGTATTTTACTGAGGACTTTTGCATCGATGTTCATCAGGGATATTGGTCTAAATATTGGTGAGAATCATCTTTCTCACCAATGCACTTTTACCTCACGTCTTTCCGTTTTTTCAGCCCTAGGAATACACATCATCCATACTTTCTTACAGAATTGTTACAGAGAACAGAGACAAGCCAAACCTTATTGCCTGATCTGTGAATATGCAGACATTGAAAGAATCAGAGATTCCAAGTTTAAGGAATATACAATCTGATGATTACAGGAATGATAAATATCTATGTCATAAACAATATATTTGCAAGCATATATGATTAACTATAGTTGATTTCTTGCACCATAAATCATCAATGTTTGTAACAACTGGATAGAGAAGATATCAGTGAAGATTTGGGAGACTAGGTTTTTGTGTGACCAGGAGAAGAAACTATTCCTAGATCTGAATCTGGGGAGAGAAGAATTTATAAACCCTCAGATAGGTTTGCAGATTTGAGAGAAAAGAAGACCTTGAGTTACTTGCAGATCGAGCCTTCTAGATCTCCCTACCATTCTTTGTGCATTAGAAATAGTAGAATAAAAATTGCTATGTAAGATGTTTGCAAGGATGAGCTCAATGCTCCCTTATAAAAATTGCGTGTGCAATGTAAGGAGCAACAGATCATTTTCTGTGTGTTCTAGACAAGAGCAGCATTGGCAGAGAGACCTGGCAAACCTGGGGAGGCCATGCTACTGGTACTAAAAAGAAGTAGCCATTATCTGCATGAGCCAATAACCTGGTAGAAGTGAAGATGCTGCAGTAAATGTCATAAGGGTATGTGACAACCAAGATCCAAGTGTTTCCTTTCTTACTGCACAAAGGGCAGGCTTCCATGCAGTTTCCTGGGAACTCAAAGAAAAAATCTGGGAAAACAGGCATATAGTTCCTGAATTGAACAGGTTTACTAATCAGTCAGTTACTGGGACCAGAACTCAATCATAGAATTTGTTTTGAAGAAATTTACAGGTCGCATTTTTTGAACAACAAAGTTGGTTTTGTGATATCCATGCCTGATGCATAACTAAAAATCAAAAACTGTTGTCATGTGTAAAGTAGAAAACATAACAATCTATGGATGATAGGGTTAGACTTTGTGTCTCCACCCAAATCTCATCTTGAATTGTAATCTCCATAATCCCCATAATCCCCACGTGTCAAGGGAGAGACCAGGTGGAGGTAAGTGAATCATGGGAGCAGTTTCCCCTATGCTCTTCTCATGATTGTGAGTGAGTTCTCACCAGATCTGATGGTTTTATAAGGGGCTCTTCCCCCTTCACTCAGAACCTCTCCTTCCTGCCACCTCGCTTCCCCTTTGCCTTCTGCCATGATTGTAAGTTTCCTGAGGCCTCCTCAGCCATGCTGAACCATGTGTCAATTAAACCTCTTTCCTTTATAGATTACCAAGTTTTGGGAAGTTCTTTATAGCAGTATAAAAATGGACTAATACAATGGACTTTTGATTTTAGCTCTGAAATATAAAAAGCTTGGAAGTTGTCACCTTCGTTCCAACAACTAGAAATAGCCAAAGAAAGAAATCAATTTTTCTTAGACAAATTGAGTTCACAAAGCAAACTGCCACTTGAAAATATGAATAGGTGGGTAAAACCAGAGAGCTGCAGTCAAGATCTGTTTACCTGGAGCAGAAGACACTGGAACAATAAATTGATAGACTAAGTGATAATTTTGATAAATTGTTGGACTAACATAACAGTAAGGAAACCCTGGGGTTGAAAGAGTGTTAGAGGGATTCCCAGACTTTTGGGAGTTTTACTTCCAGGAACCCCATGGAACCTCACTAGATTCTCATAATGAAGATCTGAGAGATATCTTCTCTTGGCTCTGGCAAGTGGATGGGAAGAGTAATAGTTACTAAATACTCCTACATCATTCTCTCTAACAAAGGCTTCCTCTCCAAGAGAACATACTTTACTAGAGCTTTGTTTAATGTGGAGGAAAGTAAATCACTTAACTCCAGCCCCCTTCTAGCCTTCCTTTCTCGCCTAAGGCTAAGCAAAAAGCTTAGAAACACTTGTGACTGTTCACGGCCCAAAGAAACAGGACTATTAACAGACTAACCTTTGATAATATGATTACAGGTGATAGAATGCTCCCGTCCTTTGTACCTTACTACCATGCCAGTAGAGCTCCAGCATAATAACGGTGCATTGCATCTGAAAGCACTGTAGGACACAGTTGTTCTATGAAGGGGGAGCTACTTAGGGAAGATCAAAGTTAAGAGGGAAAGGAAAAGAAGGACACTAGAAGACTTTTTGAAGACTTTAGGATCTACAGCCACAACAAACATTGAAAACATCCCATTACTGGCCAGATTTAAATAAATCCTCACACTAATGACCTATTTTCCTTAGTTACCATTATGCAATACAGTGTGTCCAACTTTTTAAAAAAATTTCAAGGCATGCCAAAAAGTAAGAAAAGGAGTCAGAGTAGAAAAAGCAAGCATAATGTGGAGTTGAAATTATCAAATAAAGAATTTTAAATAACTATGATTAATATGTTAATGGCTCTAATGGAAAAGTAGACAGCATGTAAGAACAGATGGTTAATGTAAGCAGAGAGATGGGAGCTCTAAAAAATAAAGGAAGTGATAAGCAAAGACACCGTAAAAGATGAATAATTTCTTTAATACTCTCAGACTGGACATGACCAATAGAAGATAGGTTAATAGAAATTCCTGAAACTGAAAGACAAAGAGAAAAAAAAATAAAAACAAACAAAAACAGAACAAAAAAACCCAAAACATCCACCAAGAAATGTGGGACAATTTTAAAACGTGCAAAATACATATTTTTGAATATGTAATTCATAAATTTAGAATAAAAATTTTAGAATAAAAAGAAAAAAGAAATAGAGCAGAAGAAATATATGACTAAGGACTTCAAAAAGTATTACACATAGGCATATCATATTCAAACAGCAGAACACCAAAAGCAAAGAAAAAGTCTTGAAGAAACTGTAGAGGAAGGAAAAACAACCTAGTTACCGAGGAAATAGGATAAGAATTACGGTGAACTTCTCAGCAGAAGTCCTGTAAACAAGAACAGAGTGGAGTCCAATATTTAAAGGATTGAAAGAAAAATCACCAAACTAAAATTGTATATTAAATCAAATAGTTCTTCAAAAATAAAGGAGAAATTAAACCTTTCTCAGACAAACAAAAACTGAAGGAGTTTACCATCAGCAGACATGTCCTCCAAGAAATGTTAAAAGAGGTTATTCAGAGAGAAGGAAAATGATATTGGTAAGAAAATTTATGTAAAGAAATAAAAATATGAGAGGAGAAATACATAAAGATATTTTCTTTCTTATTCTTAATTTACCTAAAAGATAACTGATGGTTTAGATTAATAATAGTAACGTTGCATTGAGTGATTATAGCATATAGGTAAATAAATGGAATGACAACAATGGTCATAAAGGATGGGAGGAAGAAATTGGGAACATTTTTATTAGGAAACTGAGCAATACATGATCTGGTATAGTATTGAAGATAGATTAGTAAAAAATTGTGTATTGAAAACTCTAGGAAAAACACGAACATATTTTAAAGTATGTTTTATATGCTAGGAGAGGAGATAGAATCATATAAAACATTCAATTTAAACCAGATAAGTCAGAAAAACATGGGGTGGGGCAGAACAAAGAAAAAATACAATTAATAAAAATTAATCAGAAGATACTGAAGAAATAACTTCAAATTATCATCAAAATATAAATAATTAAAAGACACCATCAGAGTGGATAAAAAAATAAAGATGCCATCATATATTTGGTCTGCAAGAAACTGATTTCAAATATAAAAGGTAAGCCAGATGTAACTGATGGAGAATGACATTGCACACTTATGGTGAATCAGAAGAAAACTGGAGTACTAAATTAGTTTCAGACACATGAGGCTTCAGAAAAAGGAAAATTATGGAGAATTAAGGGAGGCATTATATATCAAAAAGGAGTCAATTCTTCAAGAAATAAAACAATCCTAAAGGTGTATGAACCTAACAACAGAGTATCAAATTACAGACTGATAGGAAAGAAAAGAGAAATACATAAACTTGGTATTGTAATTGGAGATTCAACATCCCCTTTCAGTAAGGGATACATCAAGCAGATATAAAATTGGTAAGGGTATAGTCGACCTGAAGAGTACTATCAATCAACTTGATCTAACTGACGTTTTATAAAACACTTCATACAGTAACAGGATGGAATATTCACCAAGATAAAACACATTCTGAACCAGAAATGTTACTTTAACAAATTTAAAAGAATAGAAGTAATGCAAATTATGGTTTCAGCCCAAAATAAAATTAAACTGAAAATCAGTATATATTGAAAATATATCTGGAAAGCCCCCAGTTATTTAGAGATAAAACACACACACACTTCTAACATGGGTCAAAAGTCTCAAGAAATATGCAAGCGTTCTGTTTTAAATTAAAATAAAGGTATATCATTAAATTTTGTGAGATGCAGAAAAATCGGTAGAGATAAATTTGTAGCATTAAATTTATGTATTAGAAGACATTAAACATTTTAAATTAATAATATAACTTCCATATTAGTAAAATAGAGAAAGAAGAACAAGCTATAGCAAGCAAGCAGAAAAAAAAAATAAAAATTAGAACAGACCTCAATGAAATTGAAAAAAGAAAAAGAAAAATCAATAAACCCTAAAGTCAATTCTTTGAAAATTTCAGTTAAAGTGTTGTACTTCTAATCAAGCTAACCAAGAAAAAAAAGAAGATACAAATCACAGTATTAGAAACAAAAGAGAGGTCATAACTTGGTCCATCCAGGGTTCTGTAACAAAATGCCTTAGACTAGGTAATTTTAAAGCAACAGAAATGTATTTAATATAACAGTTGTGGAACTGGGAAGCCCAAGATCAAGGTGCCAGCTGATTCAGTGTCTGGTGAAGACCTGCTCTCTGCTTGGAAGATGGTGTCGCCTTGTCAAGTCCTCACATGGTAGAAGGGTGCAAGACCACAATCTATTTTATGACAGAACTAATCTCATTCATGGAGATGGAGCCCTCATGGTTTAATCATTCCATAAGGCCCCATGTCTTAATATTATCCTACTAGATATTAGGTTTCAGCATAGTAATTTTGGGTGGACACAAACATTCAGACCATAGCATTCTATCTCTGCCCCCACCCCCACAAAAGTCATGCTCTTCTCACGTGCAAAATACATTCATTCCATCTCAATAGCCCCCAAATCTTTTCTTGTTCCAGAACAAATTCAGAAGTCTAAAGTCCTAAGTTTTATCTAAATCAGATGTGAATGAGACTCAAATGTGTGATTAATCATAAAGCAGATTCCCTTTCAGCTGGGAGCCCGTGGTATCAAACAAGTCATCTGTTTTCAAGATACAGCAGTGGGATAGGCATAGGATGAACATTTTCATTCCAAAAGGGAGAAGTAGGAAAGAATAAAATAACAGGTCCTGACCAAATCCAAAAGTCAACAAAGCAAACATAAAATCTTAATGTTCAAGAATAATTTTTGTGTCAAAGTCCTGCTTTTCTTGACATACCTGGGTGGGGGTTGGACCTCCATGATTTCAAGGGGCCTTATCCCAGTGGTTTCTCTCAGTGCAAAAACTCTGATGAGTTGGAAAGTTGTGCCTGTGACTTATGCAGACTGGGGTTTTAGTGGCAGCCCTGTCCACACAGCTTCATTAGGCATTGCCCTATTGGGTACTATCTTCAGTAGTTCTGCCTCTGACAATTCTCTGCCTGGACTCTGAGGCTTTCTATGGCATTTTTTGAAATCTAGGTAGAGAATTCACGCCCTCACGGCTTACGTACTGTGCACCCTGGTGCGAAGGCATTGCATGGACCATACCAAGGTTTACAGTCTGCCTTTTGGAAAGGCAAACTGAGCCACACATGGGCCCACTTGAGCCACAACTGGGACAGCCAAGGATTACTGCACCAGAATGCAAGTAGAGAACCTTGAAAATTTTCCGTTCCCAAGTCTTGATATTCTAGGCCCTGTGATGAGCAGAGCAGCCCAAAAGATTTCTGAAATGCCTTTGGGTTCATTTATACATTGTCTTGATGAACGGCACCAGGCTTCTGCCTATCCATGCTAATCTCCTTATCAAAGTGTAGCTTGGCCACATCTTTGGTGTTCTCTGCTGAACAGGTTTTTTCATTATTTGCGTTGTAGCGAGGCTGGAAAATTTCTAAATCTTTTAAGTCTTTCTTCCCTTACGATGACAAATTCCACCTTTAGTTGGTTTATCTTTTCTTGCATTGTACTCTAAGCACTCAAGATAAGTCATGCCATACCCTCAGCAGTTTGCGTAGAGATTTCTTTTGCAAAATATCCCATTTTATTGCCCACAAAACACTAGGACACAAACATGATTCAGCAAAGTTCTTTGCCACTTCGTACAAAAATGTCTTCAATTTTCCAATAGAATGTTCTCATTTCCATCTGAGGCCTCATTAGAAAGGCTTTTAGCATCCATATTTCTACACAATCTCTTAAATCATCTCTAAGATGATTGAGGCTTTCTCTACAGCTCACTTCTTATTCTGAACCCTCACCAGAATCACGCTCTATGGTCCATTCAAAGCAGTACAGGCTTCTTCCAACACATACCTCCAAACTGTTTCAGCCTCTATCCATTACCTAGTTTCAAAGATGCTTCCACATTTTTAGATATTTGTTATAGTAGAACTCCACTTATGGTACCAACTTCTGTTTTAGTTCATTTGGGTTGGTATAACAAAATACCTTAGACTAGGTAATTTGTAAACAACAGAAATATATTGCTCAGTTCTTCAGGCTGGGAAGTCCAAGATTAAGTCACTGGGCAATTTGGTGTCCAGTAAGTACTTGTTCTGTACTTCAAACATGGTGCCTTGTTGGTGCAGCCTCACATGGTGGAAGGAGGCAAGACAGTTCCTTTCAACCTCTTTAATAGAAACACACTAATTCCATTCTTGAGGGTGGAGCCCTCATGACTTAATTATTTCCAAAAACGTCCCACTTCTTCAAACTCTCACATTGGGTATTGGATTCCAATATATAAATTTTGGGGGACACCAACATTCAGACCATAGCAAGTCATCACAGCTGATCACATAGTTATTAAAAGGGTAACAAAAACATGAACAATTCTGTACCCCAAAATTTGATAACAGAAAATGGACCAATTTTTTGAAAGAAACAAACTACAAAAACTCACACAAGGAGAGATATGTTAAATAATTAGGCTGGTATCTATTTAAGAAATTGAGTCAGTAATTAATAACCTTTTAAGAAAGAACCAGTAACAGGTGGTTTTGTGGGTGGATTCTAGCAAACATTTAAGATAAAAATAGCAGTAATTCTCTGAAATATATTCTGGAAAATATAAGCAGAGGAAAACTCTGCTTATATCTGCAAACTCATTCTACAAGGATATTACCATAATAATAAAAACAGCTAAAGACATTACAAGAAAGGAAAACTACTGAGTACGTTTCTCATAAACACAAATGCAAAAGTCTTCAACAAAATATTATTATATAAAATCCAGCAATGTATAAAAAGACTACACCATGACCAGTGGGATTCATTTCAGATGTACAAAGTTGCCTCAACCTTCAAAAATCAACATAAGACATCACATAGACAGTCTAAAGAAAACATGAGCATATTAATTGATAAAAAGGGATTCAAAAACTCCAACACTAATGATAAAAACTTATGGCAAAATAAAAGTTTTCAGAAATAGAAGGCAACATCCTCAACTTGGTGGAGAACATCTTCAATAACCCCGCAGCTAAGGTAATACTTCATGGTGAGAAACTGGATACTTTTCTCCTAAGAGCAGCAACAATGCAAGGATATCTTCTTTCAATTTTCATTTACAACATCATATTGAAAGTCCTTTGAGCTAAATAAGACAGGAAAAGTAAATAAAAGGCATACAAATATGCATTCTTTATTAGCAAATTACATAATATAATATAAAGTCTTACAAAATCAACAAAACAATTCCTGGAACCAATAAATGTGTGTAGCCAGGTTACAAGATACAATGTTAATATAAAATGCTAATTTCCTTCCTATATATTAGAAATGCATGATTAAAATTTAAATTATCATAAAATACCATTTACAATATATATTAGGTCGTTCTGCATTGATATAAAGGAATACCTGAGGCTGGGCAATTTATAAAGAAAATAAATTTAATTGGCTCACGATTCTGAAGGATGTACAAGTATGGCACCAGCATCTGCTTCTGGTGAGGGGCTCAGGAAAGTTATAATCATGATGGAAGGTGATGGGCAGCCAGCATGTCATACGACCAGAGAGTGAGGGGGGAGGTGCCACACACTTTTAACCAATCAGCTGTTTCATGAACTGAGAACGCACTTATCACCAAGGGGATGGTACTAAACTATTCATGAGGGATCCACCCCCATGATCTAATCACCTCTCACCAGACCCCACCTTCAACATGGGAAATCACATTCCAACATGAGATTTGGAGGGGTCAAGCATCCAAACTATATCACAATAGCACTGAAAAAAATGAAATATGTATAAATTAAAATATGTGCAAAATCTGTATGTTAAAAACTATAAAACAGTAATATAAAGTAATTTAAAAATCTAAGTAAATTGAGTGACATTCCATACTCATGGATTAGAGGATCAATATTGCTAATATGTCAATTCTTTCCAAAATAATCTACAGATTCAATATAGTCCCAACCAACTCCCAGTAAACTACTTTATAGATATCAGAAAGCTCATTCTGAAGTTTATATTGAAAAACCTTGAATAGCCAACAAAATGCTTAGGAAGAGCAAGCTGGAGTACTTGTATTACTTGACTCTAGACTTATACAGAAAATCAAGAGAGCATAAATGCATATATCAACAGAATAGAGCAGAGTCCAGAAGTAGACCTACAAAAATAGTCAACCGATCTTTGACAAAGGAACGAAGGCTAATCAATAAAGAAATGATATATTTTCAATAATTTTACTGGGACAATTAGATGTCTATATGCCAAACAACCTAAACACAGGCATTACAGCTTTTGTAATACATGCAAAATGGATGTTAGATCGAAATGTAAAACACACTATTATAAACTTTTAAGAGGAACACTTGAGAAGATCTAGATGATCTGTGGGTTTGTCCACGTGTTTTGGATATAATAAGAAATGCTTGATCCAAGAAAAAGAAAGTTGGATTTTGTTAAAATTAGAAAATTCTACTCCACCAAAGACATTGTTAAGAGAATGAAAAAAAAAAAGTCACAGACTTGGAAAAAATGTTTGCAAAACAAATATAATAATATTTATTAAAAAAAAAAAAAAAAAAAAAAAAAAAAAAAAAAAAAAAAAACACAAAGACTTACAGAAAAAAATATGAAAAAATAATCATTAATAAGTTCAATAAGCAAAGTGAGATATCACTATATACATAACAGAAGGAGTAAAATTTTAAAAATAATAATACAAGACAGACAATGCCATTTGTTTGTGAGTATGCCAATCAAGAGACTCTCAATCATTCTTGGAGGGGATGTGAAATGATACAGCTGCTTTGGAAGATGATTTGGTAGTTTCTGACAAAGCTCAGAACAGCCTTCCCCATATAATTTGGCAATTCTGCTCCTAGATATTTATACAATTGATTTGAAAACTATGCCTACTCAAAAATATGCAAGTAAATGATTATATTAGCTTTATTTATAATAGCCCCAAAATGGGATCAACCAAGATGTCTTTCAATAGGTAAATTTTTAAACAATATCTGGTACATCCTTACAGTGGAATATTGTTCAGCAAAAAAAAAAATCAGTTCATGAAAAGACAGGGAAAGTGTATATGCTAATGATAGGTGAAAGAAACAAATCTGAAAAGGCTATGTACCACATGCTTTCACATGTATGGCATTTTGAGAAAGGTAAAACTTAGAGATTATAAGATCAGTGGTGACCAGAGAGGAGGGGAGAAGGAAGGAGAACTGAGGAGTTGAAACACAGAGGATTTTTTAGGGTTATAAAACTATTTTTTATAATACTGTCATGGAGGATGCATGACACCATACATTTGGCAAAAGACACAGAACTTTATAGCAGAAAAAAATTGAACCCTGGTGTATGTAAAGTTTTAAACACACACACACAACATCCCTAGGGTGTGTATGTGTGTGTGTGTATATATGTGTGTGTCTGTGTGTGTGTGTGTATATATATATATATATATATAGATGGACAGATGGGGTGGTTGGGTCCCCAGGTAGAATGTAGAATGGGACAGGACAATTGAACTGTTTTAAATATATACAAAACAATTTCCTTAAATGAGGTGGAGAAAAATTTTTTGACCTAAGTAATTTTGGAAATGCGTGTAGTCTAAGAATAAAGGGAGAAGAAGCTATACATAGAGAGTGTACCCTAGTTGAAAAAAGTCCTTTCCTACAGCAGTACTGGCTAATCATTCTAATATTGCTATAAATTCATACTAGAGTTGTAAAATTAAAGAAATGAATAACAAGTGGTGAAAGGTTTCTCAGTGCTGGAGGGGGACTTTACAGACATGTAAGAACTCTAGAATGATCTACGAGGCAATGAGTTAATGTTGGCTTCATCAATGTAAACTCATGTTTACCTTAATATAGCTAGAGATGGTTATAGATAGGAATATATATATATATATCCGTAAGTTAATATGCACATACATTTTCTTGCCTTCTCAGCTTAGAGGGTATAGAAGCACCACCACCTCAGTAGACACAAGCATACCTACTATTTAGATCTTGTTTTCTATTACCATTCTCCAATGAAAGGAACCAGATCTCCTTGAAGATTTGTCTGATTCTAAGACTAGGGTATGAGAGATACAAAATAAACCTCCAATATCCTGTAATGCAGAAAGAAAAATAGTGTTAAAAGTCACAATAATGGCAATGTGTGATTTTATGTCAAAGATACACAGAAGTCAATTGAAAAAGCTCCCAATAACAAAAGGTGGAATAATTTGAGCAACAAAATAAAGTTTTATTAGATTATAGCCCAAAATGTAAAAATCCGTGAATCCATACAATGTAAATAAATGATTGAGGTAGGAAGATCTCTTGAGCATGGGAGGTCAAGGCTTCGGTGAGCTGTGACCGCACTACTTCACTCCAGCCTGAGGGACTATACAGAAGGACAAGCGGGATGGGTGGCGGAGACCCTGTCTCAATAATCATAATAAGTTATTGAATAAATGTTTTAAATGGAGAGAATAGATAGCTCTCTTATGCCTAACTCTAGATAACGTATATAGATACTTTGCCATTAAGGAGATGGAAAATAACTCTTCACTCTTTTAAATGTGGGCTATGTATACTGACTTCCTTCCAAAGAGTACAGTATGAAAGAGTCAATAGTCACTTTACAGTGGAGAAACCTGAGAAATCCTACTTTAGGTAAGCATCAAGGTTAACATCAATAGTGATGTCATGTTGGTAACATGCTCCCTTGACATCACGTGAGAAAATGGCACTTTAAATTTTTGGTTATCCTCCCAAAAGCACATAACTTGCTTTCTCACTCTAACCTTGAGAAAAATGCCAGACAAATCTTAATTGAGGTACAATTTACAAAATGCTTGACCAATACTCAAAATTGTCAGAGTCATCAAAAACTTAAAATGTCTGTAAAACTGTTACAATTAATGGGTGCCTAGGATCTTTAACAACTAAATATAATATGAAATCTTGAAACAGAAAAAGAACATTAGGTAAAAACTAAGAAAACATGAATAATGCACAAACCAAATGTATCAAATTTGGTTCATTCATTGTAACAAACGTGCCATACTAATAAAAAAACTTAGAGTGGAAACCAAATGTGAGTTATATAAGAACGCAAACAATATCTAAAACTGTTCTAAAAACAGTTTATTAAAGCACAATAAAATAGAGTTACGTGTACAATTTAACATGCTTAATGACATAAATGCTGAAATTTGTCACTTTAATAGTAAAAAAAAGTTCTCGTGATCTCGTTTTGCACTTTAAATGTATTCATATTTTTTCTGGACAAAAATATTTTTTAAATTTTTATTTTTATTAAAATGAAAATGTTTTTATCTATAAGTAAATAAAACATGTTTCATAGACTATTAAAATTCTAATGCTTTATTTGCAAGCAGAAAAATCAACCATTATGCTAACCCCAAACAGTACCAGGAAGCAATACACTCTAATTAGATTTACATGTTAACTTTCTAAACTTGTTTTCTTGGAGATAAGTTCAGCAATAAAGTATAAATGAAATTAGATGGTTATCTAATAAAACACGTTATTTAGTGGCCATTTGCTACTGCATGTAATACTGATTATCTTTTTACCAATGGAAACTAAATACTATACTCACTATATAAATACACATATACACATTTTATCTCTCATATATATGTATGTATGAGAGACAGAGATCAAGGTAAATAAGCATATATACATACATGTAACATAACATCTATCTATGACATATATATTTATATAGCTACTGCTGGCAGTTATGGTTTAGTACTTTATGTTGCTTTATAACATTATCAATCCAAATAACGTGTGTAGGTGTGTGTGTGTGTGTATATATTTACACAAATGCACAGTGAATATTGAAATAATTGTATTATAATACTGCATTATTAAACTATGATTAAATGAACATGGTTGTGAGACATGGGAGAAAAAATCTTATTTAATCCTCTGTTAGCATTGTGCAGTCTGAGTTAAAGAAGGCTTCGTGTATTAGCATTGATTTTTATGTAGGCTAGAACTAACCTATTTCAAGTCAATAAGAATGAGATCAACTATTTTTGGAACATCCATAATGTGTCTATTGCTGTATATATATTATCTTATTTCATTATCTTAACAGTATTTTATGGAATTATTTTCCATTTTTTATCTTTTTTTTCCATGATTAACACATAATGATTGTAAATTGAAACTCAAGAGACATCAGGGAATTGCCCAAAGAAACAAGATAGTCGGTGTCAGAGTACAGATTGAATCCCAGATTTCTCTGATGGTGAAGTCCACTTAGCAATGTATTACAATTTCTTCTCACTATCCTAACTGGGTAAAAATAGGTGGGCAGTGATCTTAAGCGATATTGATTTAGTTGGGCTTACACTTCTCTGTGTGAACTGTTGATTATTAAGGTATTGTTACTTAGAGATGAATGATTTGTTATTAGCAAATACCAGCATCATCCTATTTCCCCTCTCGGAATTCCATACCAAAGTTTCTCTTTTTGTTTGTATTTTCTTGTACAAAAGATGAGTTATTTTCTGGTTTGGCAACCCCGTGTGAATGTTGGAAAATTTCAAGAGTTGAAAGATTCATGCAACACATATCCTAAAAGAAAACCTATCAATGAGATTAAAATATGTGTGTCTACACTCATGTGCTGCTTTAAAACTGTGTTCTGTCTAGGCATTGCAACATGAAAACGTGTAACAGGCAACCATAGTTTAAATTGTACTTTTTTGTTGTGTTCTGACTAATGATTAATGTCTAAATGTCTCAGTTAACCTGCGTAGGAAAGAATTATATTCACCAAACATCTTTCATATCAGTTATTGTTCACATCTGGTTCACATAAGTTTTTTTTTTTTTTTTTTTTTTTCTTTTTCTGAGAAAGTGTTTTGCTCTTGTTGCCCAGGCTGGAGTGCAGTGGCATGATCTCAACTCACTACAACCTCAGCTTCCTGGGTTCAAGTGATTCTCCTGCCTCAGCCTTCCAAGTAGCTGGGACTACAGGTGCACATAAGTTCTTTACACTTTTGTCAGGAATATACTTTTTAAATCTTGTAGCAAATTATACTTAATATTTATACATAAAATATATCCATCCCTAGACTGAAAGAGAAAGAAAGGAGGGCCAGTAGTTGAGGGGAAGCTATCATGTTTACTACATGTTGGTTGTTTGTATCTTCTAATTTCATTTTAGTAATTTTTTCATGAAGAAATTAAGTTATTATAATTCCATTTAAACCATGTCTCTGACCCTCCAAAACATGCCAATTTCAACATACATGTGTCTACACCAGTGAGTTTATTAAAAGAAAGCTAGATTTGATATTTTCCAAATGCCATTCCCCAATAATGTTCTTCACTTATAAAAAGTTTCTGAGACTGAATATTATTTTAAAATTCCAAAGTTTCTGATAGAAATACTAAATAAAGAAAACAAAAAGGCAATTGTGCCTAACCTCTCATTCTTCAGCTTTGGAGAATTTCCTCTAAAGAATTTCCACATTTTAAATATTGCATCCTTTTCGGCTATCAAAATTGGATCTAACTCCAGTCTTCCAGCTATAAAGTATAATTCCAAGATTCATAGCCCCCTATGTATCCACTGACAACAAGCTGACATAGAAAATATAAGTGATGGCTATCATTGATTAGTGCCTGCTGCACATTAATGGTGCAATCTGTGATCAAGAGCTTGTTCATCAGTTTTGGAAACTTGGAACCACTAATTATTCATATAGATGTAATCCGTTCCTAGACAAATTCTGAAATTAACAAACTAAAATACTTCTGCGTTAATTTACAAATGTGGTAGAATCACCAGCTCTATTTTTCTATTTTTCTATTTATTTTACTACATATGTATTGGTTACTTTAAAAGTTTAAAGTGTGAAGATGGACATTATAGATAACAAACTTGGATACCACTCAGCTAATCACAGTAGAGATTCTAGGGCTCTGAGGCAGAATTGAGGAAATGGCTCAAAAGATAGATCAGTCAATGTTGGGGAGCTCTTGAATAGCAGAATGATAAATTATGACAATTTATTTGGCAATTAGAAGATGTTGAAAGTTGTGGACTAGGAAAATTATATGATTAGAATTACATGTCAGGAAAATTGATTTTGCAGATATGTTATAGTCCTAAATATTTTTTTCTAAGATTGATTTTACCATATTCTTGGGAAAGTGCCTTATTCTTCTTTAGAAAGCCACCCTATCCATAGTAATAAAAGTGCCTTCACTAGGTTGAAAGAGAAAAGCATTAGCTGCTAGACCTGTTGATGTTATTAGCATGGTCAAGACAACAGGGAATAAAATCCTCCTGGAGGAGACATTGAAGGGATCGGTTCTAAGTAATTACTAAAGTGAAGAGCTACAGGGAGACAGGGGAATGGACAATTAAAGGACGGTTCATTTTGGGAGATAGAAAAATAGTAGTAGTTTTGACAAATTTGACGATATGATATCTGTTGGGGGAAATAATCATTTAGAAAACTAGGACACGATCCTTGCACCACCAAGCAGTTATGTGACCTTAAATGAGTTCTCTACCTTCTCTATTCTATAGACGTTTCACTGTGACATGATGGGGCAGAAAAAGACTGCCTCTCTCTAAGTTTCATCTGGATCTAAGGTTCATGCTATAACTGAAATGACCATTTTTATTTTATCATAGAAAATTCAATTTATTGGATGATTACTTATTATTTGAGATTCTTATGTGAGCATAAAGTTCATTTCATATGCTATCACAGAAACAGATTCTAATTAAACCTTAGAACACAGAAACATAGCATTAAGTGCAATTCTCATAGCAAAAACTAGGAATGACTATTTCACAATACAGTAATAAGTGCACTACTGCTAGTCAGCACCCCCTCATCCTTTACCCTTGACTTCCACCTCTCATTCCTCCTGGGGCTGCAGGGCCCCAAATGTAGACTTAATGAAGTCTTAATCCTATGACTATAGGGTAGGCTTAAAAAAGGCCATTGTTTTATACTCTGATGACTCACTAGTAAGTAAGCCATCTTGATAATCTAGTCCCTACTGTAGTTGTTACTGGACACCTCATATATTTGAGACTAAGGGTCCTTAATATTTCAGATGTAAAATCTCAGTCAAGTTCCCTGCACCTTAATCTATTTGATGAACCATTATATATATATAAAATATATCATATATATATATATATATCACCAAAATAAGTACTTAGCCCAGGGATGAATTAAATTTGGATCTATGAGTCAAATACTTGTCCAGAGATTGGGAAATGTCTTACACTTTCTTTCTCTGCCCTGATAGCAACACTACTGTTTTAATGGTCTCCACTTAGTTTGTCAAACTACAGAGCCTCAATTATTTTGTAGTGTTCTTCACATGAATATTCTTAGCTTGGATGGCCATGGATGTTAATAGCAATATACCTTTTTCTCTTAGCATCTCTTCTTTAGCATATTCTACCCTAACTTATTGCTAAACTTTTCTATCCAGCTGCACATTTGTGGTGTTGGGTTGGAATTTTTTATGCCTTTTTTTTTTTTTAGCTTAGTTTCTTCAGACTTCCTTCAAAGCAAAAACTCAAATTTGACCAATATATTGCTGCCCTTTCCTTCATCTTTGAACATGCTTTTTCTTCCAATGTGCCAATCCCTGAGAATGAAATCTAGATAACCAACAGTACTTCCAGAACTAGAAAAATTTTCAACACATTTGCATCTCATCCATGTTGTAAATGATATCATCAACACAGTGCTCAAGTGCGGTAAAATTGCAGGAGTTCAGGAAAAGAGCCAATTTCCTGATAGATGGCTGGTGACTACCCTTTTGATCATGTTTGGAAGTTGTACTCTCATTCTGAGACTGGGCTCTACTTTGTTTTTGCTTTCTTTTTTGTTCTTTCAATTTGAAAATTAAGAGTAGCTTACTTAGATCTCTCTAGATCCCTTTTCAGTTTTAATTTTTTAACTAAAATATGTATCTTGAAAAATTTTTAAAAATATGTTAGAGATGTTTTTCTGTTGTTTTTCTTGTGAGGCACCAAAATACCAAAGGGAAAATTGGTCTTCTAGCCTTTAAATGGGCACCTATGATGCAGGTGGGTCTCTTCCGTCACAGAAGCATCCATTCCATTTTTATGAAGAGAAATTTTACATTGTGTATAAAAGGAACCAACTTGTTGGCAAGCAAATCTTGCTTCAAGCCATCACTTGAATATATACTTGGACATATTCCTCAACCTTTCTAAACTTCAGTTTAAAAATACATTAAATAGGAATTACAATATTACCTGATTTATGATTTATAGTAGGGTTATATGAGTTCTTGAATTTAACTTAGTGTCAGGCACATAAAAATTCTCATTAAATCTAAATTATTATACAGTCGGTAGAAACATTTTTTTTTCTAGTGTGTTTGTAAATGTCCATTCCATGAGCATAAGCGCACTTGTGGACATTGTTGATGCCTTCATGCAGAGACTCCTGTAAGTCTATACGCTCATTAATTAATCTTCAGTAGATAGTAGTTTGCTTTATGAAGATAGAGATTTTCCTTAAATTTGTATCACCCACTAACCCTAGCACAGGCCTCAGCATGTCATGTGTGTTTTGTTTAATGTCTGTTTATCACATCATCTTGTCACTGCACTAGGACTAATGGAACACATCATCTTTCTTTGAAACTTGATTTCTTGTGCAAGCTTCAACAAATTCCATCACCCTGGACTTTAATCCTGGAGATAATGTTATGAATCATCTATTCCTGAATGGAATATATGTGGCATGCCTGCATCTTGACAGATTTATTCATACAGGATTTTTATTCTATGGGGCCTTCACATTGCCTTGGAAATATTTTCAGCAGAATGTTCCAGAGGTCATTACCAGTGCATCAGAGGAGTTGAAACCTTCTTCACAATAGAAAGCTAATTTCCTCATTAGATTTGTGTTGAAAGTGAGGCCCCAGGAACTTAAATGATTTTCCCATGAAAATCAAGATCTCTGGTCTCATGGGTTTAGAATTACAAAATTGTGAAATTGTGGAATTTAAGATTTTTGAAGGAAAGAGAAGTGGTATTTACTAATTACTTATGTTGTATCAAGCCTTTGCATGTATAGTATGAATTCACCTTCACATCTCCCAAATTCCAAAAGTATTTTCTTATTTATAGATGGGGAAACAGCCAGTAAGCAACAGAGATAACATCCCGACCCTCAAATTCTCAAAATTATTTTTGCTTAAAACTTTCCTCCTTCAATCAGGCAATTAAACCCTCCTCATTTAATAAATAAATGCCCACTTCCAAGTTTACTGAGGTTGATAGTTTGTTCAAAGTTGCCTATCAAGTTAATGGAAGGGTGGGTGCATTTCTGAGTCAGGCAGAATTCATTTGTCAACCACGGTTGAAGTCTTGACCCTGATGTTTTCTTTCATAAAATTTAAACTTATACTTGGTCTTTACTGATAATGTTAGATTTAGTCAAAATTAGAAATAGGTTTAATAAAGATCTTAATACATTTGTAAACAAATTTAGATTTGAGATCTCTTTGTGGTGGGTTTGCAGTAAACACCCTGCTTCCTCTAATGCTTTTGATGCTTCTGGAAATATACTACGTGAACTATGACAATTTATTTTGTTCATGTTCTTAATTTGTCTCAAGAATAATTTTTTACTACAGTGCATATTTAAGACAATGAGTCTGAGAAGGTGGATTCTCTTAAACAAACAGCACTACATACCACACATATACACAAACACAATCAAATAGGTCTGCATTTCCCTTTGGAGAACGTTGTTTGGAGGCAATTTTTATGCTTTAAGAAGAGTTCTCATGTTTAATTCATCTATCTCCAAAGGGACACACTTTAGGGATAATGAACATCAATAGAGACCTCTTCTGCAACACATTTAGCCTAGTGAATGGTAAATTACTTTGTACTTAAGTGACTCCACCAGTTCACTGTCTAAAGGAAGCTCAACATAATTGACGGCAGCTGAGGATCGCAGTACACCAGTTAGCATTTTTCTCTGTCACATTTGCAAGGAGTTGAGCACTAAGTGATGTAAACTATATCTAGGCAAACTTTCTAAAGCTTTTGCCTGTGTCATTTGACATTTTGCTGAATGATCTCTCTAGCCAGTTCCCCAAACCAGAAGGCAGCAAAGACAACAGTGGCAAATGGTGAATCATAAACTACTAAAATCAAATTCTACTCCTGGTGTTTCTTAGGTTGTCACGTAAGGAAGGAAATTTTACCTCTCTAACCTTTGTTTCCACTCCCTTAAAGTTGAGATAATAATGAGGCCTAAGTAATTTCCCAATTGAATGTTATTCTTTGTAAAGTACCTGATACGATGTTGTGCAACAATGAACATCCAACAAATGTTTTCTACTTGTATTACAGGGCACTATCTCTGATGCTCAAAACAACTCTATGAGAGAGAAATCATTGTCCCCATTTCACGGATTAGAAAACAACACAAATCAAAAACAGAAACCTGAGACTTAAGGTGACACTGTAATTGACAAACTATTAAGCAGTCAAATCAATTCACACTCTAGTGTGTTTAGCTTCAAATCCTTTGTATTTTCCACCCCACGAAGCATGACCTTACCATAATATTCAAGTAGTGGTCCTAGGAGGTAAATGAACTTGTTAGCAAGGCACCATTAGGAAGAACAGCTCAATTTCAGCTCTGGCAACACTCTGACCATTGTGTTTGGCAGACACGCTTCAGCTTCCAGATGGATAATGTTGAGCCAAGCCACTAATCAGGTCAGTAGGTCAATCCCGCCAGTGTTTTGTAGCTAATGTATTCAGGCAGGTCTATCAAAATGTGGTCATGCTCAAAATCTGATGGCCTACAGGGGCCATTTCCAGGGGCTTTCAGTGCAGATGCAAATGTTGAGAAATGCCTGTCTTCAAACCCTCCCATGCCAAGGTCACCTTTCTCATGCTTCATGGAACAGCACTGCAGACATCGCCACGTATTTGCACAAGTCTTTGAAGAAATGCAGCCTTGTTGACTAAGAGACATTTTGGAGGACAAGTGTTGCCATCTTCCAGGCAAAGTGCATATCAGAATTTTACTCATTGCAGAATAATGTAAAACATGCCCCTTAGAGAGACAACATAGTGAAAGAAAGTACAAATTTGAGGCATGAGTTCATCTGATTTCATCCCTGGCTCTTGTCATTTGTGATATTGGGAACGTTGCTTAACTCTACTAAGCTTCGTTTCTATCATACATAACGTTTCAGAAATAATATCAACATTATTGGGTTGCTATAAGTAATAAATAGAAAAAAAAAACCTCAAGTTTAAAGCAATTGACATAGTCCTTGACACAACTTCATCTGCCTTCTAATCACCATCTTGCAATTAAATTACTAAACTCTGGCACCTTAAAAATCACCATAGAGTGAGACATTCTATACAGTGCCTTGAAACTGATTTATTAAAACTGTACTGATTGGTTCTATGAAACCCAAGAGCCCAACAGTGAGTTGATCTAATTATAAATTAATGGTTACCAAAATGTAATTGGTTTGCAACAATCTAACGATCTTGCTTTATCTTCCTTTCATTTTATTGCTTTCCCATTCTCCATGACTATATTATAACTCTCCACTCTCCTCAAATGTTTATTATCTCCTTCTCCACCCACTGTAGCATCACCTTGGACAAATGAGCCAGAAGTTCTCCTAAAAAATATCCCGCAATAGCTGCACTTTTCTTTTTTGGTGCTAAATATTCTCAGAATACCTATTGAACGTGGTTTTCTTATTAAAATAAATGTGGTGTGCCTGCTCCACTTAAAATGGAGTAGAGGCTCAATAGGTATATGCTAAATGAATGAACAAGCTTCCACAATTAATGACATGGGTGAGTTGAAACAATAGATCCTTGTAAAATTCGATTGAGGATAACACCTCTTTATAATCTCACCGTTCATTATACAATATGGTATATTTTTATTTTCATATGATAACTCACAACTTTTTTATGATGTAGGCATGTCAGAGATTAAAACTTCAGATAAATGTGGGTTCAGAGACCACAGACAGCTTTCCAGAGAGAGTTAGTAAGCTGCAATTTAAAAAATAATTATTTCGTTCCCCGTTCATTTTTTTCGGTATACTACATAATATTATAAATGTTTCTCATGAAAAACAATGTTCACACTCAGAAAATTCAGAGCTGCCTGAAATTAAATGAAAGGTTAATTAATATCTATAGGTGGCAAGGATCTGGTCAATATATGCTGTATCCTGGATTTGTTCAATCTAGCCAGTATGCCAGCAATGCTCAGCTTTAATTGTTGAAGACTCAATTACTTAGCAATGCCTTTACTTGTTCAGTGAGTTTCATGTCAATCATATGCATCCCCAGCACTTGTGATCTTGTAACTTCAGGAATATTAAAATGTGATCTTTTTCTACACGAAAAATCGGTACATTTGGCAGCAGAAATTATTTCTTCTATGTAGCCCTAAATAGTCATTTGCATGCACAAACAAATTCCTGAGAGTGAAAATATTTTAAGGGTATCTAAAAGTCTAGAAAATTGATTGACAATTAGTCAAGAAATGGGAAGTTTGAATCAGCATCTTAAATTTTCCCAACATACACACAAGCAGACGTCATTGCAATTTTGACACATTTGTCTCTTTAATCTGGCTTGTATTCCTAAGTGTGCCATGTGAAATCTACAGAAGATTGGTCAAGCTAAATGCAGAATTGTACAATCACAATAACGTTCAGATGAATGAAAGAAGGGGACAGAAAGGTACTATAGTTTATATCTATTCTGTGCCATTTAATGATCTGAAGATAAAAAGCAAAGCAAAACCAAATTAACAAATACAAATGTTTAATATAGGTATTTTCCCTTATTTTATAGTTGAGAACGTGTAGGCTTACTAGCTTAAGTAAGTAAACAAAGGTCACACAACTATTAAATAGTGGCTTTGGAATTCAGCCTAACATCTGACTGCATCTCATTCCTTACCCTTGAATAATGCATGATTAATCTGCCTCGTCTCTTTTCTTTGAGTCTCTTTTCTTTGAGACACACACATACAAAGCCATCTCATACCAAATGTGGACAACAACCATTCTCCACCGCCTACTTGCTTTCCTTTCTTCTCCTCCTTGTGTCTCTAGTTTCTTGCCTCCCTTGCTCTGAAATCCCATTTTGTCTTGAGTTTCTTGATGAAACCATTAGGTTTTCTCTTGGTTGTAATTTGAGCTACAGTTTAGAAGAATTGCCACACCTACCTGCAACCCGTAGGCTCTCTATGTCTCTCTTCACCATTCTAACCACACTGAACCCCAGTAAGGAAAATTCCACCATGCAACCATCTTTTTATTGTAGAAATCAGTAAGCATATCAGATGTCTGTTCAGAACAAAAAATTATTGACATTACTAAGTTCTTCATAGTGAGTTGTATATAACACCCCCCTTGAGGGCTATCGTCTGCTTTAGTAAACAACCCAGAGTGGGAGAAAATCTTTGCAATCTATACATCCAAAAAGGACTAATATCTAGAATCTATAAGGAACTCAAACAAATTAGCTAGAAAAAAAAAATCCCATCAAAAAGTGGGCTAAGAACATGAATAGATAATTCTCAAAAGAAGATACACAAATGGCCAACAAACACATGAAAAAATGCTCAGCAACACTAACGATCAGGAGAATGCAAATCAAAACCACAGTGTGATACCACCTTACTCAAGAATGGCCGTAATCAAAAAAGAAAAAATAATAGATATTGGTGTGAATGCGGCGAAAAGGGAACACTTCTACACTGCTTGTGGGAATGTAAACTAGTACAACCACTATGGAGAAAACAGTGTGGAGATTCCTTAAAGTGCTTTCAAAAAGGCTTTTAAATACTCTTCTGGGCGCTGGGTTATATGTACAATTATTTTGTTCTGTAGATTTCTGTTTTTACGTTACAAGGACTGAATATGTAATATGGCTTATTAGCATTTGCCAGACAGGCCTTTTATGGTGTAGCCCAGTGTTTCCCAGTCCACTTTAGCCCACAGGAAACTCAACATTGTCACACCTCTATTTCTGATTAAAGGAGTAAGGGAAATGAAAAGAGAGTACAATAAGCTGGCCAGCAGGCTGTGTCTCTGCAAGGGGGCTAAGAAAAGGACCAATTATGGGTACACATGTTCTTGGCTGACCGAAATTTAGGCAATGAAGAATGGCTAATCCTACTTCTCACTGGGCAAATAAAAATATAGAAACTTAAATACCTTACTAAATCATTTAATATGTGAATGGAAGTAGAAAGACTAGAATCTAGAAATTCTGATTTACAAACAAATGGTCTTACTTCCTAGCCATACTCACTAGACGATCTCATGTAAACCCTAATCAATGCCCTTTTTCTGCTATTTCTAGTAATTAAGTATGCAGACTGTTCCAAATTGAGGCATCCTCTTTATTTTCTTGGATCTCTTAAGAATGTTATGTCCAAAGCAGGGACTCCAAAGCAATACTAAGAGATTTAATTAATATATTATTTAACACATATATGAAATAATAAATAGACTAAGCCTAAAAATAATTTAAAAGTCACCCATCATGTGCCAGACACACCCCTCAGCACATTCTTAACCATCACAAAGTTAGGGGTAGAAGGTCTGCTGCAACTGTTACCATGAGCTAGATACTATATAGCAGTTATAATATTCCAGCCATGATTATAAGTACACACACACATATACATATGTGAACATATTTAATCCTCACAATAACTCTACGAGGTAGGGTTGTTATTTTATTCTCACTTTACAGATGAGAAAATAAAGGCTCCAAGGTACTAAATAATGATTAGTCAGCAGACATTAGTCAAATACCTCCTCTTACTGGGCATTATGTAAGCACTGGGGATATAAGGATACCTATAAAAGGAGTAGTCCTGGAGCCTTCAATCTAATGAGGATGACAGCTTTTAAACTGATTGCAGCATGAGTAATTCATTAGCATGAAACCGCTATAATCAAGGAATATAGGGTACCATGGAGTACATAATACGAAGGCAAAATCTGATCTGAAAGTGCAGCTTTTCTCTAAGTCATTCTAGTAGATTAGAACAGCTGTCCAAGCAAAAGTGGAGGGAAAATGTCTTAGCCTGTTTCCTATTGCTTATAACAGAATACCTGAAACTGAGTAATTTATGAGGAAAAGGAATTTATTTGTTACCATTATGGGATCTGAGAAGTCCAAGGTCGAGAGGCTGCATCAGGTAAGAGCCTTCTTGCTGGTGGAGAATCTCTGCAGAGTACTGAGGCAGCACAGGATATCACACAGCAAAGGAGCTGAGCATGCTAACATCCTAGCTTAGGTCTCTCGTCCATATCTTATAAAGCCACAGGTTCCCCTCCCATGATAACCCTTTCTTCCATTTGTCCATGAATGGATTGATCCTTTCATGAAGGTAGACCCCTCATGAGTTAGTCACCTCTTAAAGGCCCGGCTTCTCAATACTGCCACCATGGGGACAAAATTACAACATGAGTTTTGGAGGGAATCCTCAAACCACAGCAGAAGAGAATGAAAAAAGCAAGGGTTGAGTCTACACTGTCTGATGCAGGACATGAAATTTGGCTAGCATAAGTGCAGGTAGGTGTTACTGTGAAATACACAATGAATTTCTAAATCTTATGAAGAAATAAAAAGAACCTAAAATAATACCTAGTCAATACCTCACTTTTAATATGGATTACAGGTTGAAATGCTGATGTTTTCGACTTAGTGTGTTAAATAAAACATATTAAAAGTAACTTTCTGATTTGATTTGGCTCTGTGGCCTCACGCAAATCTCTCTTGAATTGTAGTCTCCACGTGTCGAAGGAGGAACCTGGCGGGAGATGATGGGATCCTGGGAACAGTTTTTCCCATGCTATTCTCCTGATAATGAGGGAGTTCTCGCAAGATCTGCTGATTTTATAAATGGCAGTTTCCCCTGTGCTCTCCCTCTCCCTCTCACTCTCTCTCTCTCTGTCTCTCTCTCTCTCTCTCTGTCTCTCCTCTGCCACCATATAAGACTTGCCTTGCTTCCCCTTTGCCATCTGTGATTATTGTACATTTTCTGAGGCCTCCTGAGCCATGCAGAACTGTGAGTCCTTCCTTTATAAATCACCCAGTCTCAGGTAGTATCTTCACAGCAGTGTGAAAATGGACAATACAGTTTCCTATTTAATTTTTTAATGCAGCTGTTATAAAATGTATAATTACACAAGGGACTTGGATTTGTCACTCACGTGGATGTACTTGACAGGCTGGCTTCAGGTTTCAGGTCAAACCAAAGGTCAGTAGCTGGATGGGAAGCAGGCCTGTGAGGCTGAAGTGTGGTTAACTTTGGAAAGTGGCCCAAGATGAAGCTGTAGATATGGACAGGATAAGATCATCTGCTTAAGATACAGAAGTGACCAGATTTATGCCTAGTTTTGTCTGATTCAAGAGCTGTGACTTCCTAAAAACAATACGGTGCATCCTCTTCTTAAATAGTGGTCACCATCGGCCAGGTACGGTGGCTCCTGCCTGCAATCCCAGCACTTTGGGAGGCCAAGGCAGGTGGATCACCCGAGGTCAGGAGTTTGAGAGCAGCCTGGCCAACATGGTGAAATGCTGTCTCTACTAAAAATACAAAAAATTAGCCAGGCATGGTGGTGGATGCCTGTAATCCCAGCTACTCAGGAGGCTGAGGCAGGAGAATCACTTCAACCCAGGAGATGGAGGTTGCAGTGAGCCGAGATCATACAACTGCACTCCAGCCCTGGGCAACAAGAGCAAAAAATCATCTCGAAAAGAGAAGAGAAGAGAAAGAAAGGGAAAGGAAAGGAAAGGAGAAAGGAGAGGTCACCGTCTTCTCTTCATTCAGACAGCAACACTTAGTTCTTCTGGCATGTCTTCACTTACTGTCTTGTTTTGACATTAGGGTATTCATGCCTCTTCACTCAACTAACCGTGAGGGTTTCCATCATTCCAGGGCCTCTTCAACACACAGACCCATGTTTCTCCAGTTTATCTTGTTTAAGCTGGATCTCTAACAGTGAATGCTCCCAAAACTGTCATGGGGGCAGGTGGTGGGTGGAGGTTGTTGGAATAATTCTTTATCTCTGCAGACTGGCTGTCTTTTTGAGTCTTCTCAATATGTTTGTCTACCTGATCTTTCTTTGTAGTTCCAAATCAAAGAATCCTTGCCAGTTTCCTGAATGAGCAAAGTTTTTGTCCTGGGAAGGGGAAACAGAAAATAATATAATTTGTTTTCCTTCAGGTTACTCTAGCCTCCCTCCTCTTTTTCCACTCCTCTCCATGGTATCACCACTTTTATTTTTTGGTATTTTCCTTCTTTTTTCCATGTTTCATTTTCAATGTGGCAAATCTTGGACAGACTCCACTAAGCAGACCTCCAGGGGTCCACTCTTATATCTCTCGAACTAAGCCCCACCACTTTCAGAAGGAGCTAATCCTATCTCAGTCCAATGTGTATATTGTTACGGAGCTTATTGTATCATTTTTTGAGTTTTAATTGTATGATTATGTTTTTCCCAGGGAAAAACCAAGGGAACTTACTGAAGCAGAAGTGATACTGGATGAATATTCCAGTTATTACCATAACAAGCTAAATAAATAAGAGAGAGGAAAGAAACCACCTAGGAACTATAAGAAATGCAATCAAAGTTTTGTTGTAATGTGTAGAATACTGGTCATCTTGTGTTCATAATTAGCAAAATCTGTTTTTAAAAAGTGTGTGTGTGAGCCAGAGAGAGAGAGAAAGATAATCATATAGGCTAGATTTGAGGTGCACATTTGGACCCTGTGCTTTTCCTCTCTAGCAATAACTAACTAAAGTGTTTGTAGAATTTCTACTGCAATTTCTTTCTTTGCATATGTAGCAGCTAACAAGACCTGTGTCTTTTTTTGCTGATAAGTATCCACCATTTCAATAAATGCCCAGTTCAAAATTAACTCCCCCAAAAAATAACATCTAGCTAATCTTTATAGTTATAGAATGCATTTGCTTTGGAATGTCACTAGATGAACTAAAGAGTATCTTATCGCTGTCCTGTAAGAGGTATCTGGATGTTACCTATGTAACAAACCTGCACATCCTGCACATGTACCTCAGAAGTTAAAATACAAATTATGATTTTTTTTAAAAAAAGAGGTATCTGGATTGTTTCTTGTAATGGTTTTAATTTTGTGCTTTCATTTTTTATTTTCACATACCCTTTCTCTGTTTTGTTTCTTAGTTTTTTGCATATTAACCAAAAATTGAATGGCTACTGTTCTACCACATACCTTGAGGCAGTCAAATTCTATCTACCCAGGAAGAAAGTATATATACAAAAGAGCTGCCATTGATGCATTTTGGAAGCATGCGTGTGTTTCAGGAAGGATGAAAAAGTACAGAATTATTGAAGAAGGTAGTATTGGAAATAATTCTTGACAGATAAGTGCTTGCCTTTTAAAGGATGAAAGGAAATTCTGGGTAGAAAAATCAGAATGAGTAAAATTTTAGAAAAGTGAAAAAAAGTCACATTCTGGAAGAACTAAGTAGTTCATGTAGCTGGAACTAAGACACAAAGACATTACATTTTACAGGTGAAGATCAGGAGATGGGTGTGGGTTCAATTCATGTCATGTTAAATAATTTAGACCTTGTCCTGTAGATGTAGGGAGACATTAAAGCTGTTTAAACAAAATGGTGTGTAATTAGTTTTATGTTTGAGAAATAACATCCTTATAGTAATATAGAAATTGCTTCCTAAATGTTCTCCCTTGTAATTTATACTTAAAAATTCTGGAAGAACAAGACCTCCTGTCCCCCTTTGCTTTCTTTGCAAAGAACCTACAGCAATCTCAGCATAAGAGGAATTTATTCACCTCCATACAAAATGAGAGAATATTATTGGAACATGTTTATTTAATAAGTAGAATGTATGCTTCGACACAGCCTGGGCCTAAGTTAAAAACACAGCTTTACTGGCTGGGTGCGGTGGCTCACGCCTGTAATCCCAGCACTATGGGAGGCCAAGACGGGCAGATCATGAGGTCAGGAGATCGAGACCATCCTGGCTAACATGGTGAAACCCTGTCTTTACTAAAAATACAAAAAGACTAGCCGGGCGTGGTGGCGGGCACCTGTAGTCCCAGCTACTCGGGAGGCTGAGGCAGGAGAATGGCGTGAACCCAGGAGGCAGAGCTTGCAGTGAGCCGAGATCGCGCCACTGCACTCCAGCCTGGGTGACAAAGCAAGACCCTATCTCAAAAAAAAATATATATATATATATTTTTTTTATATATATAAAATATATAAAATTTTTATATATATTTATATATATACACACACACATCTATATAACGCATATATATAGCTTTACTGCTTAATAGTCATGTATCATTTTTGAGCCTCAGTTTTGTCATCTGTTACAATGGGAATGGTACTATTCAGATGATTATTTTGAGAAATGTTTTCAGTATATTGAAGCCCCTCAGTCACATTTTGTTTGTATGCTGGTGTATCTGACTGTTTTCTTGGATTCTCAAATTATTCCTCTCAGACTATACGTTCAAAATGAACTGAATGAAATGCTGTTGGATTTACATTGCCATAAAAATGAAACAATCAACTACCTACCACTGAACCAAACTTTATTTTGAACTTTATTGGTATAATATGTCAGTGACAGAAAAGATTTCAGTGCAACCACTTTACATTCCAAACAATGCATAATTAGGGCTCAGAGCAAGAATCAAAATCTAGGTACACACGGAGTTTTAAGCACAATCTAACAGACCCTGAACAAAAACCCAAATTCTGTTCTGCACAGATGGTGGAAAACAATGTTCCTGTGCTGCCAAAAATATGTGTTGACTGAGCGAAGAACTAAATGACATTAGGATTGTTCTTTTAGTATTACCTTTCATGTGGGCTTCAAGTCATTTCAGACTAAATGGAAAAGGTTCAAGGACTTATCAGAGAATGAACAGTGCATACAGGATGTTGATGCTTTGTCAGGATGTGTTTCAATGTGGAATAAGATTTCAAATTGGATTAATATGCAGAGTCTCAAATACCAGACACCAACACTGCTAGCAAACTTGATCATCTAAGCTCCAGAGATAAAAGAGTGGGAAGGTTTCCAAATAGTATATAGATTGGGCCCAGCCCAGTGTCCATCTCATCCCATGTTTTTTGGGGGGAAAGTGCATTTTCTCCTGGGGACATCCTGATCTAATTTTTTTCAATACACAGCACTGGCTAAATTCAGATTTGCTGACCCCTGGAGTCTAGTTATTCTGCTCTGCCAATCCAAATGATGCTTTCTCAACACTTGCATTGGCTGAATTATTTTAAATGGTTTAAATGATTATTTTGAAGGTTCTTTTATTTTTTTTTTCGTTAGCTCACTGTGCCTGGGGGCCAGATGGCAATGAATGCTGCCATCATTAATTTAAATAAATAAAAATGAGAGGTCAGGAAAATTTCCAAATGCTCCTTGTGAAGCAAAGAACAACACACATCCCCTCATTTTTCTTTTTCTTGTCTATTTTTAATGATCAACTTCAAACTTTCAATCAGAATATGTCTGAATCATTACACTTAGCACATGAAAATTTTTTTAAGTACCAGATTCCGTTAAACATATATTATGAAGATTTGTACAGGTAATATTTAGCCTTCAGATCTGGAAAGTTGAAAGTTGCATTTAACGTCATATAGGACTAAAAAGGTTGATTTTGATACTGTCCTTGAAATACACAAACAATAAGTGCAGTCAATTTCAGAAAAATATATTTCTCCATTAACAATGTTATAGTATAGAGTTTTATGAGGTATATATCTAAAGCACACTCTGTCATAAAAGTAAGAGGGTAACAATTAGGTATTTGAAGAGAGTGAAACATTGAAGTGGTAGAACTGACTCTGAACATGATGTTATATTAAGTTAAAAAAGTGTTCAGCTTGGAGGTTTGATAATTTGTAGTAATTAATACTTTATATATCTATCAATTCTGTATCTATACACATTTTAGGTTTAGAGTTGGCAAGCCCAGATAGAAACAAGAGAGTTTCTGTTTTAAAAGCCAGAATTAGGGTGAATTAGTCTACTCGCATTAGTTTAGTCTAGGTTTAGGCAAAGTAACAAGCAAACCCTGCTCTCAGTTATTAGCCCAGTAAAATTTTTGCAGATAAAAATAAGCATTCTATTCTTTGTGACCATTTTGGATTCCAGACTGAAAGACATTTTATTTTTAACACGTGCTTCTACATTCCACTGTGGCACAAAGGGAACCAGGTGAATTGTGACCTCCTTCTTAAAAATTTCACTGAGAGTGATGTATCACTCCAATGCTCATTTCTGTGACAAAAGCAAGTCACATGCTGCATTTGTCAAAAAAGAAGTCACATGAAGCATTCTTCTAACAAATAGAACCAATAGGATGTGTATCTATATAGAAAGAGATTTATTGTAAGGAATCAGTTCATGCAATTATAGAAATGACAAGTCTACATCTGTAGTGAGAGTCAGCAGGCCTGAGACCCAGGAAAGTCAATGGTATAGTTCCCGTCCACAGGCCAGCAGGCAGAGATCCAGGAAAGCCCATAGTGCAGATGCAGTCTGAAGGTAATCTGCTGGAGAATTCCCTCTTGCTTGGGGAGGCCAGTCTTTTTGTTCTAATCAGGCTTTCAACTGATTAGACAAGGCCCACCTACATTATAGAGGACAATCTGCTCACTCAAAATTCACCAATTTAAGGGTTAATCTCATCCAAAAACACTCTGCAAGTTGACATAAAATTAATCACATATGTTCACGCCTAACTTCAAAGGGGGTAGAAAAGCTCAATCCACCATTTGCTTAGATTACTGAGAGCTACACAAATTTGCTGAATTCCATTTATGTCTAGTACATTAACCAATGCAGCCAGGAATAGGAGAGCCAAAGTTAATATGCCCAGAAAAATTCTTATAGGCCACCTAAAATCAAATTCCAGGATGCTAGATCACATCAGAAAAGTAGGGCTCAAGCCGTTAGAATAAAGTGAAAGTGTAAATAGAGAACAATTGAAACCAAATGAAAACAAGATTGGATCTTGATGACTGTCATGCCTCTAAAATATTTCTGACTCATTGCCTAAAAATTAACCTCTCTATAGGTACAAAGTCAAACCTGGTAACAAATCGTTGAGAGTCTCTGCATCACTAACCAACTCTCTATTCCCTTAATTTTTGATATATGTATATGTCCTTCACTCAATGGATTTATGTAATTGACTATATGATTGTGCATTGCCCACTTTAAAAAACAAACAAAAAAATTCCTTATTATTTCCAACCTATTTATTGTGCAGTTGCTAAGATTTGACTACAGAGATAATAAATTTGAATCATTTTCTTCTTGGATTGAAGTGCTCCCACAATAACCATAGGTTTTCCAGATTCAAGTTCCCTGAGACTTGCCCACTTGCAAGAGTCCTCCATATCTGGACCCTTGAGGCTTCTTTTCCTGTTTCTGGAGCCCGTTTGTGTTCAACTCTAAGCCCTAGTGGAAAAACTCTGAAATCCAAAGTCAAAAGATAGGATATGCCAGTTTTTACCTATGAGTTATCCTAGATCTGAGTTTTAGCTTTATCCTATGTAAAATGGGCATAAGATTACTTATCTTACATCGCTTTAATGAAGATAAAATACCAACTTAAAAATATGGCTCAACGTTCATCAGGTAGTAGATACTTATGAAATATTTATTTCTGGACCAAACTTTTCTCAAACCATTATTTTAAAAGAGATAGTTTGCTGTAGTATTGAAGACCATGGGTTATAGAATTAGACTGCCCTTGTTCAAATCCTACTATGACCACTGTGTAACCTTTGGCAAATTAAATGTAGGATACATTTTCCCCATTGGTTAAATTGAGATAAAAATAGAAATGCCAACTTTATGGTATTTACATAAGATTAAATGAAATAATCTACCACAAATTATTTTATACCCAACAGACAGTGTTCAATACATAATTAATGTCTGCATTATTTTTGTTGTTTTTATTTTTATTTTAAAATAATTGACAAATTGTATACAGTTAAGTTGTACAATGTGATGATTTGGTATACATACACATTATGTATTGATTATCACAGTCAAATTCACAAATCCATTACCACCCATAATTACTGTTTCGTGTATGTGTGTTGTGTTGTGTGAGGTGGTGAGAACATTTAAAATCTGCTCTCCTAGGCCAGGCGCAGTGGCTCATGCCTGTAATCCCAGCACTTTGGGAGGCCGAGGCGGGCGGATCACGAGGTCAGGAGATCAAGACCATCCTGGCTAACACGGTGAAAAACCCCATCTCTACTAAAAACACCAAAAATTAGCCAGGCGTGATGGCGGGTGCCCATAGTCCCAGCTACTTGGGAGGCTGAGGCAGGAGAATGGCGTGAATCCGGGAGGCGGAGGTTGCAGTGAGCCGAGATCATGCCACTGCACTCCAGCCTGGGTGACAAAGCCAGACTCCGTCTCAAAAAAAAAAATACTCTCCTATCAAAGTTTAGTTATTCTTACTATGTGAAATATGTAAAACTGCTTTGTAAGCTATGACATGATGCAAAATGTTACTTTCAAACATCATTTTTTTTTCAAATTTAGCGTATTAAAAGGAATTGCATTAACACTATCAGGCTTCATAGATTAGTGATAGTTACTTAAGTTAAATTGACCCAATGGTAATTATAAGTCCCTTGCTTCTCTAACAATTAGTATATCATTGATACTCTAATTGAATTCTACACACAATTGGGATAATATTACTTATCTTACATTGCTTTCATAAAGATAAAATAGCAACTTAAAAATATGGTTTGAGGTTCAGCATGTAGTAGATATTTATTAAATGTTTATTTCTGGGCCAAACTTAAAATATCATTGATATACTAATTGTTAGAGAAGAAAGGGACTTGTAGGTCAGTGTTTTCAGATTGTGATTGTTTAATTTTAATTTTTTAGAGACAAGGTCTTGCTTTGTCATTGCCCAGACAGGAGTAGTGGCATGATCATAGTTCACTGCGGCCTTGAACTCGAGGGCTCAAACAACACTCCTGCCTCAGCTTCCCAAGTAGCTAGGACTACTGCACCTGGCTAATTTATTTTATTTATTGTAGAGATGGAGTCTCACTATATTGCATAGGCTGGTCTCAAACTCCTGACCTTGTGTGATCCTCCTTCCTCAGCCACCAAATGCACTGGGATTACAGGCATGAGCCACCGCGCCAGATGCAGTTTGTTTTTGGAAGTGAAAATATTTTTGCTTATCCTCAAATGAGCCAAATAGAACCCAATACAAAAATCTTAAATCTGAGATTGTGTGTGACAGGTTGGTTTTAGAAAAAAAATATTTTAGTTGGTTCTGATTTGAATAGTTTATTATGTATACTTTCTATCATATTTTTATTCTTATATCTGTTATCTTAAATCACACATATTTTTAAACATATAAACTTTAGTGCTTGGTTAAATTAAATTAGTTAATGTATCTGGGAAATCACTCAATATAATTATTTTAATGTCAAGTTAAAGACTATCTTTAAAAAGAAATCTTTAAGACATACTGAGCCAGCTCTCTGTCTTTTTCTGTCGATCTATCTGTTCCTCCCAGTCATTTTCTCACTCATATACAAATGTCAGCACATATGCTTTCCCTTTTCACAAAAAGCTGGTAATATCAGCAATAATATTAAATGAGCTTAAATATTCTATATCTTTTTCTCACATATGAATAATCTCATGTTTGAAGAAATCACATTTTAATCTTAAGTTCTTCTTATCAATTAAATACAGAACATTCTTGATATTATGCTCTACATGACAGGTTTGCTAACCTCCTGAAAAAGCTTATAATTCAGGAGGAAAAACAGGCAAGCATACAACTAAGTTTAAAAGAAGTCAGTGCAATATGCACCCCAAATGGTGTTTGACGTGAATTGCCATGCATGCATGGTGGAACGAATGATTAATTCAGGATCGGAGTATCAGAAAATGCGTTCTGGCTTTATCTGCATGGCATGGGTTGGGGGAGCACAGGACCATTTATGTTCTATATTTTTGACTTCCAACTAGGCTCTAATTTATTTCCAAGGGGCTCTCCCTTTAGATCAGCACTTCCCTTTAAAGAACAAACCCCATCTCCACCTCTCAACCTTTTAATTTTCTTGCACTGATTGCTCAGAAAACTTTGGACCAAATGGTGAGTAAGTTATTCATTTCCCCGCATTTCTTGGGCACCGGATGTTTCAATCGACATTTTCAGTACATCAGGGATTTAACCATGGCACAAACCTTTTTTTTTTTATGGGTATATTTTGTTTGTTTTAAATTCATACTATTTCTCTGACCAATATTTGTTTGGTTGTTCCATCAATGTATGGGAAAAGTTTCAATGATACAATTAAATCGACATGTCATATATCATGTGTATATATATATATATATATATATATATATATATATATATATGCAGACATACCTCAAAGATATTGCAGTTTCCATTCCAAACCACCAGAGTGAAGTGACTCTCTCAGGAAAACAAGGCACATGCATATTTTGGTTTCCCAGTGCATAAAAAGTTATATTTACACTATACTGTACTCAAAGTGTACAATAGCATTATGTCTAAGAAGCCAACATACATACTTAAAGTTTAAAATACTTTAAAACCAAAAAGTGCTAACAATTATCTGAGTCTTCAGTGAACTGTAACCTTTTTGCTGATTGAGGGTCTTGCCTTGATGTTGATGGCTGCTGACTCATCAGGGTGGTGATTGCTGAAGGCCGGGCTGGCTGTGGCAATTTCTTTTCTTTTTTTTTTTTGGTGGGGTGGTGGTGTGGAGGAAGACAAAATGTTTGTCGCCCAGGCTGAAGTGCAGTGGTGCAATCTCGGCTCAAGCAACCTCTGTCCCCCAGGCTCAGGCCTCCTGCCTCACCTCCCGAGTAGCTGGGATTACAGGTGCCCGCCACCACGCCCAGCTTTGTATTTTTAGTAGAGATGGGGGTTTCACCAAGTTAGCCAGGCTTGTCTCGAACTCCTGACCTTAAGAGATCTGCTCCCCTCAGCCTCCCAAAGTGCTGGGATTATAGGCGTGATCCACCGCACCCGGCTGTAATTTCCTAAAATAAGATGACAGTGAAGACAATACATCAATTGACTCTTCCTTTTAGGAAAAATTTATCCATGGCATGCAATGCTTCTTGATAGTATTTTACGTACAATGAAACTTTCAAATTGAAGTCAATTCTCTCAAAACCTCTTACTGCTTTATTAACTAAGCGTGTGTACTATTCTAAATCCTTTGTTGTCATTTTAATAATGATCACAGCATCTTTGCCAAAAGTAGTTTCTACCTCAAGAACCCACTTTCTTTGCTCATCCACTAGAAGCGACTCTTTATTATAATTGTATCATGAGATTGCAGCAATTCTGTCACATCTTTAGGTTCCACTTCTCATTTTAGTTCTGATATTTCCACCACATCTGCATTTGCTTCCTCCACTAAAGTCTTGAATCCAGGAGGGTTAAAATCAACTTCTTCCAAACTTCTATTAATTGATGTGGTGACTTCCTCTCATGAATCATAAATGTTCTTAATGCCATCTAGAATGATGAGTTTTTTTTAAAGTTTTCAATTTCTCTTGCATAGATCCATCAGTGGAATCACTACCTACGCAGCTATAGCCTTATAAAGTGTATTTCTTAAATAATACAGCTTGAAACTCAAAATTACTATTTGATCCGTGGCCTATAGTATTGATGTTATGTCAGCAGGCATAAAAGCAACATTCATTTCCTTGTAAATCTCCGTTAGAGCTCTTGGGTGACTAGGTGCATTGTCAGTGAGCAGTAATACTTTGAAAGACTTTATTTATTTATTTATTTACTTACTTACTTACTTACTTACTTATTTATTTATTTTTTTTCCTGAGCTGTAGCTCTCAGTAGTGGGTTTAAAACATTCAGTAGGGTCAGGTGTGATGGCTCACTCCTATAATCTCAGCACTTTGGGAGGCCGAGGTGGGTAGATCACCTGAGGTCAGGAGTTCGAGACCAGCCTGTCCAACATGGTGAAAGCCCATCTCTACTAAAAATACAAAAATTAGCCAGGTGTGATGGTGTGCACTTGTAGTCCTGGCTACTCAGGAGGCTAAAATAGGAGAATCATTTGAACCCAGCAGGTGGAGATTGAAGTGAGCGGAGATCACGCTACTGCATTCCAGCCTGGGCAACAGAGTGTGACTCTATCTCAAAATAAATAAATAAATAAATAAATAAACAAGTTTAGTAAACCATTCTGTACACAAATGTACTGTCATCCAGCCTTTGTTTTTTTTTCATTTTAGAGCGTAGAGTAGATTGAACATAATTTTTGTTGCCTTAGGATCTTTGGAATGGTAAATAGGCATTGGTTTCAACTTAAAGTCAACAGCTGCATTTGCCCTTAAGAGAGTCAGCCTGTCCTTTGAAACTTTGAAGCCAGGCATTGACTTCGCCTTTCTAGCCATGAATGTCTTAGATGCCATCTGCTTTCAAGATAAGGCTATTTTGTCTACATTGAAAATCCGTTGTTTAGTGTAGCCACCTTCATCAATTATCTCAGCTAGATCTTCTAAATGACTCGCTTTAGCTTCCACAATAGCGCTTGCTGCTTCACCTTGCACTGTTATGTTATAAAGATGGCTTCTTTCCTTAAACCTGGTGAACTAAACTCTGCTAGCTTCAAACTTTTCTTCTGCAGTTTTGTCAACTTCTGTCAACCTTCATAGAACTGAAAGAAGTTAGAGCATTGCTCTGGGTTAGGCTTTGGCTTAAGGACATGTGTTGGTTTGATCTTCTATCTAGACCACAAAACTTTCTCCACATCAGCAATACAGCTGTTCTGCTTTTATTTGTGTGTTCACAGGAGTAGCACAGTTAATTTCCTTGAAGAACTTTTCTTTTGCATTCACAACTTGGCTAATTGATGCAAAAGGCCTAGATTTTTCACTATCTTGGCTTTGACATGCATTCCTCAATAAGCTTAATCATTTCTAGCTTTTGATTTAAAAAGAGAAACATGCGGCCGGGCGCGGTGGCTCACGCTTGTAATCCCAGCACTTTGGGAGGCCGAGGCGGGCGGATCACGAGGTCAGGAGATCGAGGCCATCCTGGCTAACACAGTGAAACCCCGTTTCTACTAAAAAATACAAAAAATTAGCCGGGCGTGATGGCGGCGCCTGTAGTCCCAGCTACTTGGAGAGGCTGAGGCAGGAGAATGGCGTGAACCCAGGAGGCGGAGCTTGCAGTGAGCCGAGATCGCGCCACTGCACTCCAGCCTGGGCGACAGAGCGAGACTCTGTCTCAAAAAAAAAAAAAAAAAAAAAAAAAAGAGAAACATGCAATCCTTCCTGTCACTTGAATGCTTATAGGCCATTTAAGGTTATTAATGAGCCTAATTCTAATACTGTTATATTTCAGGGAATAGGGAGGCCTGAGGCAATGGAGAGAGATGGGGGAATGGATGGTTGGTAGAGCACTCAGAACACACACAACACATTAATTAAATGTGCGGTCTTATATGGGCACAGTTTGTGGGCATCCCAAAACAATGATAATATTAACATCAATGGTCACCGATCACAGATTACCACAATAATAATATAATATATATGAAAATATGTAATATGTAATTTCAATATAATAATGAAAATATTTGAAATATTGCAAGCATTATCAGAACATGACAGAGAGATGTATAGTGAGAACATACTATTGGAGAAAGTGGTGCTAATACACTTGCTCATTGCAGGGTTGCCCCAAATCTTCAATTTATAAAAACTGAAATATCTGTGAAGCACAATAATACAAATCACAAAAAAATGAGGTTTGCCTGTACACACACAACGTTTAAGTGCTGGACACTTTGGTATCAGGCTTATGGGGGAGGCAGAAATGGAAATAATTATATAAGTAAATAATAGGCAGCAGAAACAAAATTTAAGTTGACTTTAGATAATAAAGTGACAATCTGTGTTCAGTCAGATTTTTGGTTTTCTCTCCCCCATCCCATCCTACTGCAGACATCAAGAATACTTCAAGATTTCAGGACTATTAGAGTCTAGAAACATGCAAACACAGAATGCTCTATCAAGAACCTGTTGTTTAAATCAAAGTTTTCGTGTCCACACTCATATTTTGCAGTTATTAAAAGGACTTTTAAGCTCAGTTAATCTTCAATAGACTCTAAACTTAGATAGTTATGGTTATGGTTATGGTTGCAAATATACCAGAGTCTGTTGGATGGTACAGATTTTCCTCCACTCTCCCTAGTCACCTGTACTTCAGACATCTTCTTCTACTAGATTCTCAGAAGACCCCTGGCCTAGATCCCATTTCCTCTTTTTCCTCTTTTTCTACTGTTCTACCCCCTCTTCATTTGGGGTCCAGCTTTGTCCCTCTACCTCGTACGTCCACTGGGAAATCCCATCTCATTTCACTGGCATTTAGTTTGAGTGATGTCAGTGGGAATTCTTCATCATGGAGCACTGAAGACATCCTACTTCACCCTTAAAAGCATTGCTAACCACACACAACATAAGTTCAATTAATTATTCTGCTCACGTGACATCTTTCCAACCACGAGTGAGGATGGAGTGATTCCAAGGGATGCAGACAGAAAACTTCTGTCCATCCTACCTTATGTGCACACATTCTATGGGATTGTTAAACAGCCATGAAAATTATGTTTCCAGGAATATCATGAGAACAAGCTTATATTATAATGTTACATTTAAATGCAGAATATAACAAGTGTGTACAAAGTATAATATAAACATTCTAGAAGAACTATTCAAAGGCAGAAAAGAAAATATAACAACAAGATTCTAGCAGCAGATTATATTTTTGCTGAAATAATAAGTGTCTTATTCTGCCTTTTCTCCCTTTCTCTCTCTCTCTCACATATACATTCAATGTGCACAATGCCTCTATAAGTAATACCATTATTACAGAAGCAAAGTCTATTAATATATATATTAATTTTATAGAAAAATGCATATACTAATTAATGTTACATTAAGAACATTTACTGTTTCTTTTTAGTTTTATTGGATTGACATGTGATGATACTATCAGTTTAAAAGTCAGTTATTTTAATGTGCACAAAACGTATGTACAGTATGATTGTTTTTCTAAGCAGTAATTACAAAAGGAAGTCAACTTAAATAATATGCATTGTATAAAAAGAGATTGCTGAAAGGATCAAAATATCAACCTGGCATTATCAATAGAGCAATGATTAATTATTTCTACTGCTGAGGGTAAAATAAATACATCGATGTAGAAAAGAAGGAGAATGATAATTTGAAGAGTGATTTAAAATATGATCCAGGTAGTAGAAGATGGGAATTCTTTCTCTTTTGTTTTTTAAATTCTTTTCCCTCCAGTGGCATAAAACTCCAAACCAGAAAGTCTTAGCATCCTCTTTGTAAAAGTCCAAAGAAATATATATATACACATATATATATTTGTATATACATAACATGTATGCTTTCCAAGTTTTCATTTGCACGATGCTTTTCTTTCCCTTGATAAGTGTTTAGAACAACTGAATTATGACTTTGGCTCCCCATCAGATTCTGTGGAGTCACGGAAGATAAATTGGGGGAACAATACTAAAGGCAAGGCTCATAATTCAGTTGTCCGAAGTAAATCTTGCAGAAGCAGTTTGTATAAGCAACAAAAAAATTGGGGAAAACTGCCAGAAATGCTCCTTCTTCCACTTTGTTTTGGTGCCTGGAAAGAGTTTTGCCCAGTAGATGTGTTTTACATTTGTTGAATTTATTGCTTTTTGAGCCAAATGTAAAAACTGTCTGGGTTTCTCGATTTGATGGTTTATTATCTATAGAAAAAATCATGTTTCTTAAAAAGAGTTGAAAAATGCTTTCATGCAGTAGGGTAGCATTTCTGACTCAGAATCTGTACAGAGAACCCTGACTACTCTTCAGTATATCTCATTCACCCATAAAAGCTTACGTTTGTGCAACTCCATGCATTGAATATATTTTATATGCAGGATAAAATTATATGTTTAATGTATGTTTTATTGACCATAAACTTCATCTGGCAGGAATTACATCTTTTGTGTGCATTTTTGTACCACATATGTTAAGCAGAGTGGCTAGCACATGGTCTAAGCACACAACCAATAACCAATAAATATCTGAGTATTAGCTACGATACTCAGTAAATAGTATTTATTCAATTCTTACTATGTACCAGACACTGTGACTGATATATAACCATAACAATAGCCAAATCAACAAATTGCACTTATCAGACTATTAATATATACTGAGAATTATGTCAGGTACTTTATATTCATTTTCTCATTTAATTTTCAAAATGAGTTTAAAAGGTTGGAGCCATCAATTTTTACATTTTATAGATAAAGATGTTGAGGTTAAGACAGGTTAAATAACTTTTCTAATCTCAGGGTTATTAAGTAGCAGAACTAGAATCTTACACAACATTTTCTGTATATACATTTTCTCATTTGGTACTTACAACGAGCACATGAGATGGAGATTATCACACTTGTTTTTCAAGCGGTAAAACTGAACCTCACATAATCAAAGGACTCTGAATAATTTCTCTTATTTAATGAAAGAGATAGAAAAAAATGTCACCCATTTCTGATTACCTCCAAATCTAATGTTCCTCCCCAGAGAGGTAGATTCTTTGGAGGTTTTCAGGAGGATTTAGAGATCAAGCCTGCACTCAAGAAGCTTAGAACTTGCAGAAGCGGTTCTTTTGCACAGAGCGGGAAGTGACAGATGCTCTGACAACATGTCAGATGTCAGACAGCAACATGTGATGGGACTTTTCGGAAAGGAGGCTGAATCATGAACAGCTTCACAGAAGAGGAAGCATTTGAATTTTTCTTGAAGCACAGGTGGATCTGAGCATGAAAGGATGGGAATAACAATGAACCTAACCTGCCATAGACCCAAAGGTTGGGTTGATGTTTTGTAAAGGCTAAGTTTTTACCAAAAAAAAAAATCATACAAATATTAACATACGATTTACAACAAATCAAAGATCTATTTTGTAAACAACTTAAAAAAAAGGAAAAAAAAACTGATTAGGAAATGATTAATTAAGCATTTACTCTGTGGAGGGCCCTATAACAGGAACACAGGGAGGAACTGGGGGGAGATAGAGTGGCAAAGAAGGCTAGCATTGTTGCTGACCTAGAGGGAACTAATGAGACTCTGATCAATTAGAAAGGGAGCTTTTGGTCAGAATAAAATAAAAAGCTAAGTGGCTTATACAAGAATTGAATTTACAACTGGCCTCATTAGGGCCGAGCTGTAGTTAATTGAGCTATATGTTAATGTGCTAGGCAGAAAACAATGTTGGAAGAGAAATGAAAAAGTGCTCCATCTTCCAACTTGCACTATAGCGGATATATAGAGTGCCAGATGGTGACATTTATAAATGGAATGAGTCATTGTGGAGGCACAACTAAAGTATCAATAAATACTGGGTTTACATAAACACAAGTTTATCTACAAATATCTTCTTTAAACAAAGGTAGAGAAAGGAACTGGCAGTGAGTTCGGACAAAGCAAGGGGTTGAGAATTGGGAGACTGAAGATTCAGTCCTGCTAAGAATATTTTCACTGCCTCCTCCCTATTTCTGAAGTTCACTTCTCCCAGAATTTTGCAAGCCTGACTCCTTTCTCAGCCTTTACTTATACTTCAGGTGTCATTTCTCAGATAGCATCTCCTAACAGATTTAAAGTAATTATTTTCTCATCGTCTCAATCTCACCACTGTGTTGATTTTATCTCAATCTCTGAAAATTTAGTATATTTTCTTGTTTACGTCTTCATTATTTTTCAATGCACTAGAGTCAAAGCTCCATGAGACCAGGATTTTTTTTTCTGTCTTGTTCACCAGTGGTTCCCTGGTGTCTTACAGTAATACCTGGCACCTAGTAAATGTTAACTAAATCTATAGAATGGCAAAACAGTGGCTTTACTCCTTATTAACTGTGTGACTTTAAAAAAGCCATTTGGTTGTTTTAATGAGGATAAACCAAGCAAGACTGTGTGCTGTTACAAAGATTGAAAGTGTCAAATCCCCTAGAGGCCCTTCAAATCTTAGTGGGATATTAGAACATGAGTTTGCCTAAAAGAACAGTCCAGGGAGGATAAAACTAAATGCACAAAAGGTAATACTGACTGCCTCTCTTTAATAAGCTAGTGAGATTTTGTGTCCTTGGCTAATTCTGAGCTTTAATTTCTACAATCTGTGAGATCCCTCCTAACTCTAAAACACTACCACTTACTGATTATGAAGTGATCTGGTTCCACATAAATTTTAAAATAGTTCTTTTTCTAGTTCTGTGAAGAATGCCACTGGTAATTTGATAGGAATAGCATTGAAACTATGAACTGTTTGGCGCAGTATGGCCATTTTAAAGATGTTAATTTATTCTATCCATGAGCATGGAATGTTTTTTCATTTGTTTGTGTCATCTCTGAATTCTTTGAGCAGTGTTTTGTAGGTCTCCTTGTAGAGATCTTTCACTGCCCTGGTTAGTTGTATTCCTAGGTATTTTATTCTTTGGGGGCACTTGTAAGTGGGATTGATTTCCTGATTTGGCTCTCCACTTGACTGTTGTTGGTGTACCAAAAAAGAGCCTGAATAGCCAAGGGAATCCTAAGCAAAAAGAACAAAGCTAGATGTATTACATTATCCAACTTCAAACTATAGTACAGGGCTATATTAACGAAAACACCACAGTGTCTGTACAAAAACAGACACATAGACCAACAGAACAGAATGGAGAGCACAAAAATAAGGCCACACACTGACAACTACCTGATCTTTGACAAAGTCAACAAAAACAAGCAATGGAGAAAGGTCTCCCTATTTAGTAAATGGTGCTGGGATGACTGACTGGCCATGTACAGAAGATTGAAACTAGAACCCTTCCTTATATTTAAAAATCAACTCAACATGGATTAAAGATTTAAATGTACACCCAAAGCTAAAAAATCCCTGGAAGACAACCTAGGCAATACAATTCTGGACATAGCAATGAGCAAAGATTTCATGACCAAGATGCCAAAAGCAATGGAAACAAGCAAAGATCGAAAAATGGGATCTAATTAAACTGAAGAGCTTCTGCACAGCAAAAGAAAATATCAGCAGAGTAAACAGACAACCTATAGAATAGGAGAAAATTTTCGCAGATTATACCTCTGGCAAAGATCTAATATCCAGCATCTATAAGGAACTTAAACAAATTTACAACCAAAAATCAACCCCATTACAAAGTGTGAAAAGCACATAAATGGCACTTTTTAAAACAAGGCATACATGTGGCCAACAAGCACGCAGAAAAAAGCTCAGTATCATTGATCATTAGAGAAATGCAAACCAAAACCACAGTGATATATCATCTCACACCAGTCAGAATGGCCATCACTAAAAAGTTGAAAAATAACGGGCGGATGAGGCTGCAGAGAAAAATATATGCTGATGAACTGTTGGTGGGAGTGTAAATTTGTTCAACGATTGTAGGAAACAGTGCGGTTATTCCTCAAAGACTGAAAACCAAACTACCATTTGACCCAGCAACCCCATTATAGGGTATATACCCACAGGAATATAAATTATTCTATCATAAAGACACATGCATGCCTATATTCATTGCAGCACTTTTCACAATAGCAAAGACATGGAATTAACCTAAATGCCCATCAATGACAGACTCTATAAAGAAAATGTGGTACATATACACTGTAGAATACTATGCAGCCATAAAAAACAACTCATGTCACTTGCAGTAGCATGGATAGAGCTTGAGGCCATTATCAATAGCAAACTAACACAAGAGAAATCAAATAGGGTATGTTCTCTCTTATAAGTTGGAGCTTACTGAGAAGAACACATGGACATGTAGAGGGGAGCAACAGACATTGGGGCCTACTGGAGGGTGGAGGTTGGGAGGATGAGCAGGATCAGAAAAAATAACTAATGGGTACTAGGCTTAATACCTGGGTGACAAAATAATCTGTGCAACAAACCCCCTTAACATGAATTTACCTGTATATCACACTTGCACCTCTACCCCTAAACTTAAAATTTTAAAAAGATCTGTTTTTAAAAAAGATACTGTGATTCCACAAATATAAATGTAAGGGTGTAGATTTTAACAACTATTGTGGCTGTGTTTAACACAATGTTTTCTTACATTCTATTGGTTAGGCCATATTTAAATGCCTACAGAGAGAAATTGTGTGTGTGTGTTTGTGTGTGTGTGTGGTCTTTATTTTCCTATTCAGAACTGTCACAATAGTCAATAGTTAATCTCCAAAATTAAAATGTCCAAAACATAGCATGGAGCCAGCATAGGGCAAGCCCTATTGGTTGACAAAGAGGTTTAGCCTTTGTAGGGTCATACAAGCTAGATACTGATATAAGAAATAAATGTTTGGCCGGGTGCTGTGGCTCACTCCTATAATCCAAACACTTTGGGAGGCCGAGGCAGGTGGATCACTTGAGGTAAGGAATTTGAAACCAGCCTGGCCAACATGGCAAAACCCTGTCTCTACTAAAAGTACAAAAAAATTCGCCAGTTGTGGTGGTGGGCGCCTGTAATCCCAGCTACTCGGGAGGCTCAGGCAAGAGAAACGTTTGAACCCAGGTGGCAGAGATTGCAGTGAGCCGAGATCACACCACTGCATTCCAGCCCTCCAGCCTGGGTGACAGAGTGAGACTCTGTCTCACACACACACACACACACAAAAAGACAAAAGAAAAAAAAATGTTTGAAACAACAGTGCATATTGCCTCTTCTACAATAACCGCATATTCTGAAATAATAAAGATTAGATTGTATAATATTGAAAAGAAAGGAAATAGACTATTATCAGAAATGTTTCATAGATATCACCTATAGTGAGCTTAAAAATGAGCCTGGGAAGACAGAGGCAAATACTGGCGAGCAAGAACACACCTCAGTCAAGATACTAGGGAAATTACCCAGAGGTTGACTTTCTGAAAATTGGATGAGAGACAGCAAGTTCCAGGCTGGGAAAATGTGAGAGACAGCTTTCATGGGAAATGCAGGGGTTTAAAATTCCAGGAACAAAAGGATGAAAGAAGTAAATTACAGTTTCTTGAAGCAGGCACTCTGCAAACATGTATATTATATTTTGTTTGTCTTCAGGAAACCTTGCACTGAAGGTATTATTTGTAGGAGTTTACAGAGGAGCAAACTGTGGCTTACAGAGTTCTACTGGCTTGCCCAAGGTCACACTGACAATATGTGTCAGAGCCGCTTTTGAATCTTAGGGAGATATAAGGAGTTCAGAATACTTGGGTAAAAACAGATCTTTTTTTACATTAATATCACTTCTGTAGACTCATACCACTACATTTCATTTAAAACTTTGCCTGTCTAAATGTGCAGCAAACTGAGGCTAATGTCCAAAATTGTTATAGTACCACCATAAATTTGAAACTAGTCCACTTTGAAAGGAGATTGTAAAACATTTACCATGACTATTCCATGTGACAGCCTGTTTCACAGGGGAGGCTCAATAAAAACACATTGAAAACCCTACTTTATGCAATGAATAGCCCAGAAGTAGCTATAGGTACAGTGCAAATTTCTTCCTACTTGTATAGATCTATTTTTTTTTTTTGAGACAGGGTCTCCCACTGTCATCCAGGCTGGAGTGCAGTGGTGCAATCACTGCTCACTGCAGCCTTGACCTCTGTGGGCTCAGGTGATCCTCCCGCCTCAGCCTCCCGAGTAGCTGGGACTATAGGCACGTACCACCATGCCCAGATAGTTTTGATATTTTTGGTACAGACAGGGTTTCAGCATATTGCTCAGGCTTGTCTCGAACTCCTGGGCTCAAATGATCCACCCACTTTGGCGTCCTAAAGTGCTGGGATTACAAGTGTGAGCTACTGCACCTGGCCTGCATCTAGATTTTAAATTTTTTCAAAGGGACTTCAATAAAACATAAATTCATTAGAAGATACACAACTAGGTACACTGAAATTGCTTTTAAAATAAATACTAAACTTTTTGAAACTTGGAAGAATTGATTAAATTAATAATTATTTTTATAAAACTGAAAATAAGAGGATGAATAAGAACAAAAAAAGCCACTAAAGTTTTTTTTTAATATTTTTTATGCCTTGCAATTAATAATGTCTGAGTTTGCTTAATACTTTTTTTTCTTTTTTTCTTTCCTTTTTTTTTTTTTTAAACGGGGTCTCACTCTGTCACCAGGCTGGAGTGCAGTGGCCCAATCTTGGCTCACTGCAAGCTCCTCCTCCCGGGTTCAAGTGATTCTCCTGCCTCAGCCTCCCAAGTAGGTGGGATTACAGGCATGTGCCACCATGCCCAGCTAACTTTTATATTTTTAGTAGAGACGAGGTTTCACCATGTTGGCCAGGATGGTCTCAATCTCTTGACCTCATGATCCGCCCACCTCGGCCTGCCGCTTAATACTTTCATAAAGCCTTATGTAGCATTGTTTGTTGATGTTTATTTAGTATATCCATAGTTGTATTTCTGGACCAGGCATTGTGGTAGATAATAAGAATTGAGAGATGCAGATGAAAGTCTCAACCATCTCATAGAGATCATGGTAAGTAAAATAATTAAATAAATAATTCTAATTTAAAATATTAAATTGTACAGTAAAATTGGTAAAAGAATGACCACTTTTGACCAGTGGCTTTTCAGAACATATGCATGCAAAGTTTTTAGGGGGTGGACTTGTCAAAAGTGGTAATGCAGATGTCGCAACCTTTGCCAAAGCAAATTATGGTAGGGCATGTATGGAAAGACCCGATCATAAACAGGCCTAAACCCAACCCTCAAGACCCAATCAGACAGAATTCCATGGGATTGAATGTTGACCCCTCTGTGAAGATGAGTGAGAAGAAACAAGATTGAGAAATCATTTCACTTTCAACACTGAAGGGTCATGGATGTCATGCCAAGGAATTGGAACCATCATCTCATTTTCAATTAGACCCCATGGAGTCAGTCCCTTTTAGAATTAGGCCGAATAATCTAAAGTACTTTTATGGATCTAGGGAAAACAGGCAGAAGTATATGTAATACAGGATTTAGTATTTCAGTCAGGAGAAAATAACTTCACAGAATTAAGCAGTGTGTGGTTGAATGGAAAGTATTAGCAATGATTATATATCAGTCTGAATTCTTAGACTTGTAAGACAGCAGATATAGATGAATCTGATTTTTATCGCCTATGACAGTTTGAAACAAGGAAGTACGCCTTTTTGAAATTTTTAACATTGTTCAGTACTTGCAGTCATGGTATCAGTGGTTTGCAAGCAACTCTTGCTTACCCATGTTTTAGGGTTCACAAGGGGTCACTCATTGTCTACAGCCTAGGAAAAATATTAAGTTTCTGGAATATTCCCCTTGTATGTATCATTTTCCATTAATGGTGCCAAAGACGTTGAAAGAGACAGATAAATAAGCATATACTCAATGCTCCTTTTCTTTCTTCTTTCTTCTGTTGTTCTTTTTACTCATTTACCTCCCCAACTCTCCATTCCTCCCTCCATCCCTCCCTCCATCCCTCCCTTATTTTCTTCCTTCAAAAATCTTTTGAGAACCTACCATGTAACTAACATGGCTTATAACAGGGACTAAAGCCAAGGCTCTCTCCTCAATGAGTTTACATCCTGGAAAAGCTGTGACAGAGTACAAGAGATAAATAACAAGCATAATTCAACAAATGGATGGTGTGTTATGCATGGAAACTATTTACTTCATGGTCTTTTCCAACATAGGATGACCAAATGTTTTTTATTTGCCCCAGACTTTTCTAGTTTTAGCATTAGAAGTTCCATATCCCAGGGGTGCTCTCAGTCCCAGGTAAACCTGGACAATGGGTCACCCTACAAGTTCCACAAGCATATCACATTATGAATATTGAGCACCAGCTGTAAATAACATGGAGACCCTAAGAAAATCTCCCATTCTCAACATCATTGATCATTAGAGAAATGCCAATTAAAATTACAGCATGATATCATCTCACCCCAGTTAATTAAAATAGCTTTCATTCAAATGACAGGAAATGACAAATGCTGGTGAGAATGTGGAGAAAAAGGAAACCTCATTCACTGTTGGTGGGAATGTAAGTTAGTGCAGCCACTATAGAGAACAGCATGGAAGTTCTTTGAAAAAGTAAAAATAGAGTTACCATATGATTCAGCAATCCCACTGCTAAGTATATACCCCCCCCCACCAAAAAAAAAAGAAATCAGTATATCAAAGAGATATCTGTACTCCCATGTTTACTGTGGCACTATTCACAATAGCCAACATTTGGAACCAACCTAAGTGTCCATCAATAGATTATTGGATAAAGCAAAAGTGGTACTTATACATAATGGAGTACCACTCAGTCATAAAATGAATGAGATTCTGTTTTTGGCAACAGCATGGGTGGAACTGGAGAACATTTTGTTAAGTGAAATAGGTCAAGCATTTGAAGTCAAACTTCAAATGTTCTCACACATTTGTGGGAGCTAAAAATTAAAACAAATGAACTCATGGAGATAGAAGGTAGAAAGATGGTTAACAGAGATTGAGAAGGATAGTGAGGGGTTGTGGGGAGGGAGTTGGGATGGTTAATGGGTACAAAATATAGTTAGATAGGATTAATATAATCTGGTATTTGATAGCACAACAGGATGATTACAGGTAACAATAATTTATTGTACATTTAAAAATAACTAAAATAATGTAATTAAAATACTTGTAAGACAAAGAAGTGATAAATGATAAATGCTTAAGGTGATCGATACCCTGTTTATCCTGATGTGATTATTATTCATTGTATGCCTGTATCAAAATATCTCATGTACCTCATAAATATATACACCTACTATGTATCCATAAAAATTAAAAGTTAAGAATTTAAAACAAAGAGAACATTTCCAACTTAGTCTTAAACTGCATTTACTCAAAATACTCTTCTGTCCAGGCTAGGGACAGAAAACAGGGAGAGGTTTGCCAGGTCTTTATTTATGTGAAAGATTAAAAACCCTGTTGGGAAATAAAGTTTCCAGAGGTCAAACATAATTTAGCCCTAATGTTTGGTTCAAGAATAATAGGGCATGGGTAAATGTGTGAGCTCCTAAGAGGGTCAGCTAAGACTGACCTATAGTTTTAACCCTGTACTTCTTGGGAAGAATACCACCATGACTCCTTGAGGTAGCATAGCTGAGAACAGCTCTGGAGAAAATGTAATTTGGTAAAATAGAAAGAAGGGGCAGAGTAAACCTAAATTCTCTAAAGCTATTGAACAAAGGTACATAAAAATATATATACCTTATAATATTATTTGCTACTATGCTGATATATTCAAGAAAGTAGTGGTTAGAATAATCTTTACTGAACAATAAACAAGATCAATTTACTTATTTAATTTTTTAATACAGCATTAAAAAATCTGTGATACAGAACTGAAGGATATCCACATGTGTTGAGGATTTACTAAGTGGTAAGCCTTGTGCCAGATATTTTGCAAAATTAATCATCTAAATCCTTTCCAAATACACAATAAAAAAGGTATTGTTGTCTTCCATTTTACAGATTAGGAGACTGAATATTAAGGACACTGGCTGACTTGGCCAAAAGTCACAAAACAAATTAATGCTTCTACATAATGTCAGTAGAAAACCTGGATAAAAATGATGTTATGAAAACTGCTATGGATAAACGACCAAATACTCAAAGCACTGAAAAAAGGGTGGTTAATTTTGCATGCAGTTGTCCAGGAAGGCCTAATTATGCATCATTAGAATGCACTTTAGGGAATGCTCCCTTTGGGTATCACTTTATTATAGCTGAGGGTAATCATTGATGAAAACAAGAATGATCTTGAGTCAACAAAAATAATAAGCATTTTTTATGAATGCAAAGGCTTTAGGATGATTTTATGTACAAATTTTATGTAAAACCTTAAAAATGCTAACCTCATTACAGTTACTAGAGATGCAAATCAATCTGAAAGTCTTCCTTTCACCTGCTGAGTTTTAGATTTTCTTATATGAATGCAACCAAAAAAAAATAATGAAGAAGAAATCAGAAAGGAGAAAGTTCCAATCAGAAGGGAGAAATGTACTTAATACTCAACTCTCCTTAGGAAAGTCATCATCTGAATGGTGAAATCAATCTTTCAATCTTTCTTTTCTTTCCTTTTTTTTTAATTTAATTTTTTTTTTGTTTGTTTTTTTTTTTTTGAGAAGGAGCCTTGCTCTGTCATCCAAGCTGGAGTGCAGTAGTGCGATCTCGGCTCACTGCAACCTCCGCCTCCAGGGTTCAATTGATTCTCCTGCCTCAGCCTCCTGAGTAGCTGGGATTACAGGGGTGTGCCACCATACCTGGCTAACTTTTATATTTTTCATAGAGACAGTGTTTCAACATGTTGGCCAGGCTGGTCTCAAACTCCTGACCTCAGGCGATCTGCCCCCCTTGGCCTCCCAAAGTGCTGGGATTGCAAGCTTGAGCCACTGCACCCTGCCGTGAAGCCAATCTTGAGCTAGCTGCAATAACACTTGGGATTTGCTCCTGACTTTGTCACATACTAGCTTTGGTCAATTCCATTAACCACTGTGGATTTCCTGGTATAGATCATTACATACATCGATACCAATCCTCATTTCATTACTCAGATGAAATGAGGAAAGACCAAATGAGAAAAAAATATGTAAAATATGTTTGAAAATTAAAAGTTTATAGTGTCAGATGGCAAATAAAACAATTACTTTATATTATTTAAATAATAGGAATAGATAGTAAGATAAAATTAGTATGTTAATTTTTGTATTTAGAAACTCATTAAAATTCAATAAAATATCTTAATATTACTATAACTTAATATTATTAACATTCTTTTTTTAGCATTAGAAGCCAAGATCGTCCATGGTTTGTCTTTAGAATTAAAGAAATAAAACTGGGCATTTCTATCCCCCTAAAAGGCCACTACTGATAAATAAACAAATATTAATCATAACTTAAATATATGTAAATTGCATACATATAAAGCATGTGTCACATGCCAGGAGCAGGACTTTGTTCTTTGCATAGTTATCTCACTTGATGTTGCAAAAGATATATGACAACTTTAGTGTTGCTTCTACTTTATAAGAATGGAAACTGGACTCAGAGGACTAAAGGGACATGCCTGAGATTATATCAAATATAGTCAATGGAGCTGAGATTAAAGGAAGTCTATCAGAGGCCCCACAATAGCAGTTGCCCACTACACAAAAGTATCTTCCCAGGTTGTTGCTCAGAAAAGGTGTGAGAACTAGATGAGGAAACACAGGCTGCATACTTTGTATTCTCTGAAGTAGTCATCTTGACCTTAAATGCCTACCGTGGCAAGCATGTAGCAGTGCTGTATGGATCAGGCTTGTGGTAAGGCCCTATGGAGAAGAATGTGAGTGAAGCTCACTGGCAACAGCCTGCAGCTGTTCATAGGCTTATTTGGTCTTGCTTTTATTTTTTATGTTGGCTCAGTTTGATTCACTTTCATCTTTGTCAATACACATATTATTTCTGGAGCTGGAATATGCAAGGGATTTCTGGTCAACTTCATGTGGCTTTTGCTTAAAAACAGTGTAATCGGCTGGGCTCGGTGGCTCAAGCCTGTAATCCCAGCACTTTGGGAGACCAAGGTGGGTGGATCACCTAAGGTCAGGAGTTCAAGACCAGCCTGGCCAACATGGTGGAACCCTGTCTCTACTAAAAATATAAAAATTAGCCACGTGTACTGGCAGGCATCTGTAATCCCAGCTACTCGGGAGGCTGAGGCAGAAGAATCACTTGAACCTGGGAGGTGGAGGTTGCAGGGAGCCAAGATCGCACCATTGCACTCCAGCCTGAGTGACAGAGCAAGACTCCATCTCAGAAAAAAAGAAAAAAAAGCAGTGTAATCTAGACTATTTTGCATCTGATATTTCACACTTGATTAAAATGCTTTGCACCAAGAAACACTTATACTTGTCAGCTCCATCCCGCATTATCTAGTATAGTTCTATGTAGAACTATGCTATAGACTTCTGTTGGTTATTTTTATAACTGCAATGCTAAAAATTAAGGGTAAAGAATGAAAACAAAACTTTTTAATTCTCTCTCCTCTAAAAATGCTCTTGCCTTGAGGATAATCTGAAGAATCTAGAAGCTACCACATGCCCACTGCCACCTCAAATGGAAGTAAAATCTTCAAAGCATACCCAATATTTAAACTTTGGCAGAAATAGTAAACTAATTATCTTCAGAAGCAGCATTATGCATGTTTATTTTGTGATTTAATAAAAAAGCTGACATAGCGGCCATTAGCTTCCCAGAGTGCGTTCCGTTTAATATGCAAAACACACAGAAATTAACATAGTAATTATGTTAGAACTAACAGGATACAAACATTTTAAGTGGATTTAACACATTAAATAATTCCATGTCTTATGTGGCCCTGGTGTCTTTCACAGATGGTCACAACATTTGCTAATTTGTTCTACAGGTAGTGAAAATTAATGTGATTTTCTTTGACTCTTATTCTTTTTTAATGTGGACAGATAGCTTTATTTTTAACTTAAAATCATAGCTACCCTGCTTAATGTATTTAGAGTTCCTTTAATAAAGAAGATCTATGGTTTTTTCAAAATGGTAGCTTTCTTTGCAACCAAGTTTGAATGTTGGTGAAGACAGAAAGTTACTGAAAATATGTCCATTTGATATCTCAGCACAGATGTTAATGTCGCTAATATTACTCCACTAGAAACCATTTATTCCTTTGCATAGCAACCATTTCTGAGACACCAGCTATTCTCTACTAGCTGCTGCTGGTACAAGGATTGTGTCTTCAATATCTTTATAGTCTACAGGTACTGCTAAAATAAGACTTGCAAAAATAAATATTTTCCCTTTTCTTAATACTATCTAAGCATTATAAATAATTTTCTCTAGTAATTTAAGGAAATCAAATATAATTATTACCAGTTAAGTAGTAACAGGTTTTAATAAAAGGAACAAGAGCCTTTTGGAGAAATGCCTGATTCTAGGCCTATGCAGGAAATATAAAGGATTAACCTAAAACATTTATTTATACAAAATATTAAGGAAGTACTCAAAGACTAGCATAGTCATATCAAAACTAAAGAACTCAGTAGTCAAATTGAAGAGGTCATATTTGCCAAAGATAAGTAGATCATCTATAGGAATACTAATTACAATGGATTTAAATTTATGTAATATGATTTTATCAAAAATTCACCATTACGTAGACAAAACAAAAAATATCAGTTCTAGTTATCTTTGGAGAAGGCTAGGACTTAACTCTTTTGTAAACTGGTAACAGGAAAAAACATCAAGCATTATTCTGCCTTTATTATACAAACTTTATCTCAGACTAACCAAATAATCAGAAAAACGTTCTCTTAATAGATATATCTCAGCCAAAAACAAATTAAAAAAGAAAACAAATACAAAATAATTGGTAGAAGTAGAAAGTCACCATTCTGCAACCTGCCATTATTTTATAGATATGGAAAATGTTCACTGAAGGCTGCCACCATCAATAAAAGAACTGACAAAAGAAGACAACATCTCCTAGGAATTAGTCTAAAAATAATATGGGTTGGTGCATAATTAATTGTAGTTTTTGCCATTAATTAATTTTGCACCAATCTAATAATAGTAAATAAAACGACAAAACAACAAAAACTTTGGCCTAGATCAATGTTCTCAACCAGGTGCAATTTTGTCTCCAGGAGACATTTGGCAATATCTGGAGACATTTTTTCATTGTCACAAATGGGGAGGTACTAATGTCATCTAGTGGGTAGAGGCCAGGGATGCTTCTACACATCCTACACAGCACAGGAAGGCCCCCCACAACAAAGAGTTATCAGAATAACTTAATTTTTAAATATGTCAACAGTACTGAGATTGAGAAATCCTGACTCAGACCTATCAGTTTGCAGAAAATACAGAATACAAATGGTCATATTAAATAATACACTGTGGGTGCAATGAGCAAAATGTGAACTGAGGGAAACTGCAGGGCAAATGATCTGGTTCTTCAGCAAATAAATTATAAGCAGAGAAAAAAAGAGAGGAGGTATCATTTTGTAACTTTAAGGTTTAATGACTCCCCTATTGGATTTCAGATTTGCATTCGGCCTGTAGCCCCTTTGTTTTGGCCAATTTTTCCCATTTGGAACGGGTTTATTTACCCAATGCCTGTACCTCTGTATCTGGGAAGTAACTAACTTGCTTTCAATTTTACAGGCTCATAGGCATAAAAGACTTGCCTTGTCTCAGATGGGACTTTGGACTTGAACTTTTGGGTTAATGCTGGAATGAGCAAAGACTGTGGGGACTGTTGGAAAGGCATGACTGTGTTTTGAAATGTGAGGACATGAAATTTGGGAGGGACCAGGAATGGAATAATATGGTTTGGCTGTGTCCCCACACGAATCTCGTCTTGAATTGTAGTTACCATAATCCCCACCACTATGCCATGATAATGTCATGGGAGGGACCTGGTGGGAGATAATTGAAACATGGAGGCGGTTACCCGCATGATGTTCTCGTGATAGTGAGTTCTCACGAGATCTGATGGTTTTATAAGGGGCATTTCCCCCTTCGCTCAGCATTTATCGTTTTATAAGGGGCATTTCCCCCTTCGCTCAGCATTTTTCCTTCCTATTGCCCTGAGAAGAAGGTACCTGTCTTCCCCTTGACCTTCTACCACGATTGTACATTTCCTGAGGCTTTCCCAGCCATGCAAAAGTATGAGTCAATTAAACCTCTTTTCCTTATAAATTACACAGTCTTGGGTATCTCTTCATAGCAGCATGAAAATGGACTAATACAGGCAGAGAGTGAGGGACAGAGACAATCTATAGACTGATAAGGATTTTGAGACATCACTAGAACATGATCTATGACTGTTTTATTAATTCTGATGCATAAAACCACACTGTAAGAGATAACAGTATTAATGGAGTAACTGGGTACATTGGATGCTGGCTAGATACTTGATAATGTTAACAAATTATTATTTAATATGTGATAATGATCTCCTGAATGTTTAAAAATATATAAACCCTACGTTTCAGAGATGATGCTGAAACACTTAAGGATAAAATAATATGTCTGAAATTTGCTTCAAAATAATCCAGAGATGGGAAAAATATAGTGTATATATATATATATGAAATAATAGACTGGGGTGGTGGCTCACGCCTGTAATTCCAGCACTTTGGGAGGCCGAGCAGGCGGATCACAAGGTCAGGAGATGGAGACCATCCTAGCTAACACGGTGAAAACCCATCTCTACTAAAAATACAAAAAATTAGCCGGGCATGGTGGCAGGTGCCTGTAGTCCCAGCTACTCAGGAGGCTGAGGCAGGAGAATGGCATGAACCTGAGAGGCAGAGCTTGCACTGAGCGGAGATTGCACCACTGTACTCCAGCCTGGGCGACAGAGTGAGACTCTGTCTCAAAAAAAAAAAGAAAGAATAATCCATGAGTTGGCGATTGTTGATACTAGATAACGGGGTTATCTGGGGGATCATTAAAATATGTAGTGTTTGCAATTTCTGTAATGATAATTTAAAGGGCTACTGAAATAAAGTGATTATATCGCCATGTTATGAAGTAGTGCAAAACTCATAACTCATACATTGATTTGTTATCTTATTATATATTCATTTGATCTAATTTACTAGAGGAAAACCTTTGGCTTTTGAGTCAAATAGCCTTGTATGTGAATTCTAGTTCTGCCATTTAGTATGTCTGTAATGTGGGCAAAGTTATCTCTCTTATCAACATCAGATTACTCTTTTCCAAAATGCCAGATTGTATGGAGTTCCATTGTGTAACAGTTAACACTCTAGACTCTGACAAGAGGATGGATTATAATATCTAATGTTAATTGCAATTATACTAGAAGTTATACATGGAAGTACCTAGCACAATGCTTGGTATAAAATAGGTATAGGTATGGAATAAATAATTGCTAGTTTTGTGACCATAAACTTTTCAAGAAGCAAAGAAGTCAAGGTATTACCCTTAAAGCAATGTTTGCATGTTATTAAGTAGTTTGTCTTCACTGTATTATTTACTAAGGAAGTAGATTTTGTACTGACAAAATTGCCCTATGAATGACCAATAATATTAGAAACTCCTTTTAGTTACATAGAGCCACCCTTTCCAACTCTGAATTTTCTTTGTAATTTATTCAGTGATTTGGTTTGACTTGGTAAAGCTATTTATGACTTGTGCTGACCTTAAAATCCCTCAACTGTCTTCAGAGTGACTAATTATTGATTTTGTGTAAAGACTATTTAATTAAATAGATACCAAGAAGAGATAGTGTTTCTGTATAGAGAGAAATGGCTGAAGGTGATTATTAAATGTTTGCCTTGTGGAATCTTGATAAAGTCATTGTTAATTTACATTTTCTTCCTTAGGACATACCTGTCTATTCACTTGACTCCTTTTCCGACATTGTCACTCCATTGGGAGGATGCCTGTTTATTTGAGATGCCTGACATTTCTCAAAGAGTTGATTTGACATGTACACTAATAAAGCTCAATTACTGAAAGATTAATAATTCATTGAGAAAGGTCATATATGAGCAAATGACTTATGTTTTGATATTTGAGACTTATTTAGGTGGTTCAAATAAATTAACCTGATCCACATCTGCTGGCACACAATACCATGATCAACTCAAACACTATTAAAGGCTGCATATTCTCTAATATATATATATACTTTCATTAAAAACATTAAATGTTTTTATCCCATAAGCAAAATATTTATGGAATGTTTATTGGATTCCAAGCACTATGCAATGGTTTAGGATATTCTGGTGAATAAAACTCACCGAGTGTCTTCTCTTAAAGATTGTGCAGATGCATGGAAAGTGTGGTACAGTCAGAGAGCACAGAGTGTAGGTGGTGAAGATGCAAACCCAGGCAGAGTAGTGACCCAGAGAAAGAGAACACCTCGGGACTGATAATATAAAACATCATTTTATGGGCCAGGTGCAGTGGCTTATGCCTGTAATCCCAGCACTTTGGGAGGCCGAGGCGGGTGGATCACGAGGTCAGGAGTTCAAGACCAACCTGACCAAGACGGTGAAATCCCGTCTCTACTAAAAATATGCAAAATTAGCTGGGCGTGGTGGCAGGAGCCTGGAATCCCAGCTACTTGGGAGGCTGAGGCAGAGAATTGTTTGAACCCCAGAGGCAGAGGTTGCAGTGAGCCAAGATTGCGCCACTGCACTCCAGCCTGGGTGACAGAGCAAGACTCCTTCTCAAAAAAAAAAAAAAAAAAAAAAAAATCACTTTATGATAAAAAACCCTCAACAAGCTGAGTATTGAAGGAGCATACATCAAAATAATGAAGGCCACATATTACAAACCCATAGCTAACTTTCACAATCACTGCAAAGTAAAAAATAAAAATTTTTTTTGTGGCTGAATAATATTATATTGTGTATATATGCCACATTTTCTTTACCAATTAATCCACTCATGGGGACTTAGATTGATTCCATATTTTGGCTATTGGGAATAGTGCTGCAATAAATGTGGGAGTGCAGATATCTCTTCAATATATTGATTTCCTTTCTTTTGGATACACATACAGTAGTGGAATTGCTGGGTCATATAGAAGTTCTATTTTTAATTTTTTGAGGAACCTCCATACCATTCTGCATAGTGGCTGTACTAATTTACATTCCCACTAACAGTGTATGTGAGTTTCCCTTATTCCACATCCTCACCAGTATCTGTTATTGCCTGTCTTTTTGATACAGGCCATTTAACTGGAGTGAGATGATATCTCATTATGGTTTTGATTTGCATTTCTCTGATGATTAGTGATGTTGAGCATTATTTCATATACTTCTGGCCATTTGTACATTTGCTTTTTAGAAATGTCTATTCAGATCCGTGGCCCATTTTTACTCAGATTATTCATTTTATTACTATTGAGTTATTTGAGCTCCTTATATATTCCAGTTTTTAATTCCTTTTCAGATGGATAGCTTGCAAATATTTTCTTTAGTTCTGTGGGTTGCCAATTCACTTTGTTGATTGTTTGCTGTGCAGAAGCTTTTTAGCTTCATGTATCCTGTTTCTCTATTTTTGCTTTTGTTGCCTGTGCTTCTGAGGTCTTACACAAAATTTTTGCCTGAGGTATTTTCCAAAAGCTTTATGCTATTAGTTTCTTATGTCTTGAGGTATTTTCCAAAAGCTTTATGGTATTAGTTTTGTAATTTCAGGTCTCAAATGTAATACTTTTATCCATTTTAATTTAATTTTTGTATATGGTGAGAGGTGTCTAGTTACATTCTTCTGCATATGGTTACCAAGTTTACCTAGCAATATTTATGGAAGAAATTATTGTCTTTCCATTTTTCTTTGTTTCAAAAAGTTTTTAATTTTCCATCTTAATATCTTCATTGACTCCTTGGCTGTTCAAGAGAAGGTTGCTTAATTTTCAGGTGTTTGTATAGTTTCTGGGGTTCCTCTTGTTATTAATTGCTAGTTTTATTCCATTGAGGTTAGAAAAGATAATTGGTAGGATGTCTACTTTTTTAAGTTTGTTGAAATACGTTTTGTGGCCTAAAATATGGTCTATTCTGTTGAATTGGCCCAGGCGCTGATGAAAAGAATGTATTTTGTAGCTGCTGGGTAAAAAGCTCGATAAATGTCAGTTAAGCTTATCTGGTCCATTATGTAGAATAATTCCAAAGTTTTTGTTGTTGGTTTTCTGTCTGGATGATCTGTTCATTACTGAAAGTGGCACGTTGAAGTCCCCTAATATTATTATATTGCAGTCTATTTCTTCCTTTAGATCTATCAATGATTGCTATATACATTTGTGTGCTTTAGTGTTGGATGCATAGATATTTATTATTGTTATATCTTCTTGCAGAGTTTATCTCTTAATCATTATATGATGACTTTCTTTTTCTCATCTTATAGTCTTGAACTTTTAGGTTTTTTTCTAAGTATAGCTACTCCTATTCTTTGATTTCTACTTGCGTGCAATATCTTTCACTTTCAGGGTATATGTGTCTTTATAGGTCAAGTGGATTTCTTGTAGACAGCTCATAGTTGGGTTTCACAGTTTTATCCATTCAGACACTCTGTGTCTTTTAATTGAAGGATTGTATTCATTTTCATTAAGTGTTATTATGGATAGTAAAAACTTACTACTACCGTTTTGTTGCTTATTTTCTGGTTAGTTCGTAACTTTTCTCTTCCTTCCTATATTCCTTGTGGTTAAGTGATTTACTCTGGTGCTATATTTTAATTCTTTGCTTTTATTTTTAGTGATTCTATTATAAGTTTTTGCATTGTGGTTACTATGAGGCTTACAAAAAACATTTTATAGATACAACAAGTATTTTTAAAGAAATGACAAATGTTTTCTTTTTGTACGTTAGTGTTTTGTTTTGTTTTGTTTTTTTCTTTCAGAATGAAGAACTCCTTTTAGCATTTCTTGGAAGATAGTTCTGGTGGTGGTCAATTATCTCAGCTTTTGTTTATCTGTGGAAGACTTTGTCATATTTAAAGGATAGCTTTGCTGGATTTTTGGATGGCAGTTTTTTTTTTCTTTCAGCACTTTGAAAATATTGTCCCAGTCCCTCTTAGCTTGTGTGGCTTCCATTGAGAAGTCTGTTGCCAGATAGATTGGAGATCTTTTTTATGTTATTTGCCTCTTTTCTCTTACTGCTTTGAGAATACTTTATTTGTCCTTGAGGTTCAAGAGTTGGATTATTTTATTCAAGAGGTATAATCGGCTCATTTTTCTGTGGGTTGAACAAGCATAGCGTTGACATCTGTTTGGCATCTGGGGAGGCCTCAGGAGCTTTTACTCATGGTGGAAAATGAAGCAGGAGCAGGCATATCACATGACTAGAGCACCATCAAGAGAGAATGAAGGGGAAGATTCCACACACTTTTAAACAACCAGATCTCACAAGAACTCACTCACTATCATGAGGACAGCACCAAGCCTTATATAAGGGATCTGGCCCAAAGACCTAAAGACCTCCCACCTACTTCCCACACTGGGGATTAAATCTCAACATGAGATTTGAAAAGGGCATTCAAACTATGTCATTAGGGTAGTCTTACTAGGGTCAAATTTGTTTCCCTGACCTTACTGTACTTGAATATTTATCTCTTTCTCAAGTTTTGGGAGGTTTTTGTTATTCTTTTGTTTGTTTGTTTGTTTGTTTTTTAATAAGCTTTCTATTCTTTTCTCTTACTCAACTTCTTCAACATCAATACTTCTCAGATGTGATCTTTTGAGGAAATTTTTTTTTGAGGGGGGATGGAGTCTTACTCTGTTGCCCAGGCTGGAGTGCAGCAGTGTAGTGTAATCTCGGCTCACAGCAACCTCCACCTCCAAGGTTCAAGTAATTCTCCTGCCTCAGCCTCCCATGTAGCTGGGATCACAGGCATGCACCACCACATCCAACTAATTTTTGTATTTTTAGTAGAGATGGGGTTTTGTGATGTTGGCCAGGCCGGTCTCGAACCACTGACCTCAAGTGATCCTCCTGCCTCAGCCTCTCCAGGTGCTGGGATTACAGACATAAGCCACTGCACCCAGCCTGAGGTAATTTTCTATGTCTTGTAGTGAATCTTTGTTCCTTCTCACTTTTTTTTTCTTCTCTGACTCTGAATTTTAAAATAGGCCGTCTTTGAGCTCACTGATTCTTTGCTTTGCTGGATCCATTTGGTTGTTGACAGTCCCTAATGAGTTTTCAATTCAGCAAATGTATTTTTCAGTTCCAAGATTTCTGTTTAAAAACTTTATTATTTCAATTTGTTTGTTAAATGTCTCTGATAAATTTCTGAATTGCTTCACCGTGTTAACTTGGAAATCACTGAATTTCCTTAAAACTGCTATTTTGAATTATTGGTTAGAGAGCTCACACTTTGTCATTTCACTCAGGCCAGTCACTGATTCTTTGCTTTCTTTGTTTGAGGAGATCATGGTTTCCTGCTTGCTGTTGTTTTTTGTTTGTTTGTTTGTTTTAGATGAATGTCTATGTCTTTGCATTGAGGAACTAGTTATTTAATCCAGTCTTCTCTGTCTAGCTGTTTTGTTTATTGGAAATATTTGCATAGCGAGTCTTTGTAGTTTACCTATTGAATATCTCTTTATTTTTTGTTTCTGCTGTCTCTCTCTCTCTCTTTCTCTTTGGCACTAGATGGCACCTTAAGCCCAGGTTTGTTTCAACTCTGTTAAAATATCAGAGCACTGCCTGTCCAGATTGGGGGAAGGTTCCTAAGAGGATATTAAAGCAGTTTGGGAGAGCTGGCTAGAGGTTTATGCTCAGGGGACCTGTGGTACCTACCCCCTACAATGCAGTGCTATTGCATAACCACTCTGATATGAAATCTTTGGCTAAGTTACAGAGGAGAGATTCCAGGCCTGAGGCTGAGGGTAAGGATGGTAGTCTCACCTCCCTTCTGTCTCTGGCTATCATCAGGGATATTTCTCCCATAAGGTACTTGTGATGCTTCCTGTGCTTGAGGCAGGGACATGTCTTCTGCCAGGAAACCCAAGACTGTGGGGAAGCAGGATTGTCTACCTCAGTCTCATTTATTTCATTGTAGAAACCATAAATTTTGGAAACATTTTTCATGTGCTTGGTGCCAGGCAGATGAAGGGTGGGGTGTTGCGAATTTGGAAGTCTGATTCTTAGAGTTTGTACACTTCTCTGTGGCCCTTCGAATTGTTTCATCCTCACATTTGAGTTAGATATTGCAATATTCCTGCTGATAATCTCAGCACTGTGTGTGTGTGTGTGTGTGTGTGTGTGTATATATATATATATATATATTCCAATATACATATTTGTGTGTGTATATTATATATAGTGTGTGTTATAGTGTGTGTGTACATATATATGTACATAGATAGATAGATAGATAGATAGATAGATAGATAGATAGATACATTCGTGTGTGTATGAAGGTAAGGGGAGTGAAGCCAGCTTGCTTGATCCCACCATTTTAAACAGCACTGATTGTTTCTCTTTTGTGTTTTGCTTCTTTGATTTAACATAATGAGTTCCATAATTATTCCTGTTGTAGAAATAAATTGTTACTTCTTTTCTTTGTATGGCTGAATAATATTCCATTGTATGGATATATCATTTTGTTATTTTTGTTTCAATTTATGAACAATTGGGTTAGTTCCATTTGGGGGTATTATGAATAACGCTGCCAAGAGGATTCATATACAAGTTTTTGCGTGGACATGTACATTCAGGTCTCTTGGGTATATATCTAAAAGTGAAATTGCTGGGTCTTCTGGTAACTTCTTTAACCAGTTGAGGAGCTACCAGACTGTTTTCCCAAGTGGCTGTGCCACTTTATAATTCTATAATCAAAGTATGAGGGTTTTAATTTTTCAACATTCTTGGTATTCCTTGTACAAAAAAATTGTCTTTTTGTTTTAACCATCCTGTGGGTGTAAAGTAGTATCTCATTTTGGTTTTGATATGCATTTTCCTAATGGCTAATGACATTCACTGTCTTTTCATGTACTTATTGGCTATTAGCATATCTTCACTGGATATTTTTATTTTAAAAGCAATTAGCTACTTGTAACAAATCTTGGTCAACATACATCTTTACATATTGAATTTCATCATCATGAGATTTTTGCATGAGACATAACTTATTAATGAATATTCTTCATCTTTCACTAGTGCTTGTGGGAGCTGACATTTAGTAATAATAAGAAAAATAAAATAGAATTTAAAGACAGAGTTTTCTATTTTGACAATAATGAGAATATTTATTCTTTACACTTTATCAAGTTTAGCTGAGATAGTAGCATTGTATAATGATGGGAAGAAAAACAAAAATAATTTTTGGCCCTTAATATTTTTCTCCCTTTAATTCAACTCTAGTAAATGTTTTTAAAAATGGAGGAATTTTAGGAGCTAGTCAAAAAAGTTTAGGTTCATATTTGTCTACCCTCGTACTATGTGCTTAACAACATGTATTTTACTGAATAATCTATGAAAAATTTAAACAACAGTATAACAAAGATAATTATTTCATTCACAGTTGTATTGAGTGCTTGGAAAGTAACAGTGAAAAATAAACATGAATATATTTACATGGTAAGATGTATAAAGTACATTGTAAGTGGAAAAATACATTTTAATAATGAGTATAACACCTGTATATTATTCTAAATATGTAACTAGATGTGAAGTTTATATTGAATGTACCAGAGTATGAATAATATTCATCCATTGACGATAAATTATGGCTGGATTTTTTTCCTCACTTATAACATTAATTATATAAATATAAATTATAAAAATAAGTTTAAATTTAGGTAGATTTAAGTTTGAAGTTATTAAATTGCTTCGTTATCTGAAAAAATAAAGATCATATCTGGATTATAGGGAGAGTGTAAACATCAAATGGCACGTAAAGTAACTAAAAATTACCTAATATAATTTGTGCCAGCAAAAATATTTAAGTGTGTATTCACATATAATTATCACTAGAACTGTATGAGAAAAGAAAATCGTCCTATATTCACAATAATTTACTGTAAGAACTATAAGTTCTTAGTCAAAGTCCACAAGTTGGAAAGAGGCTCGATATTGATGCAAACCCTAATGTTTGTCTTCAACAACTCTTCCGTTAAACTTCACTAAACCACACTAAAAGCAAACTCTATTTGGGGTCTAATGTAAATAATTCTTAGAGTACTAACTGTGAAGCACTTATACTGTTGAGTAGTCAACAGTTTTTGTACCTTGTGTTCTCCTAGATACCACATAGTCTTGCCAGATGGGTAGAAATTCACAGTATTAAAACACCAGGGGCTGTTCACAAGAGGCCTTTCGTGCTTCCACTTGGTTCTTCCAAGAGTAGAGGCTGTCGTGTACCTGAGCTCCGATGAGGTATTTTGCCAGCTGCAAGAGACTGACACATTTTAAAGGCATTGTTCCTGAGAAACCCAGGATATGATTCGAGTGGAAACTCTCTCTGTGCTTTCTCTCTAAACAGCAGACACAAGAGAGGGTTTTACCCTCCACAGAGCTATACAAATATTGAAAGGTAATCATATCTCAGATATGAAATTCTGTTCTTATTTATTTATCTTATTTTGTTTTTGTTGTCACAAAATAAAGTTGAAGTATTTTTTTCATTCAGGTCCTCAGTTATCAACTTCAGTACATTTTCTGAATCCTCCTATTTCTGCACTCAGTTTAGACATAAAATGCCTAAAGTTTGATCTCCCAGCCCATTGAAATGGTTGAAAATTAAAGAATGTTATACTTTTATCTTCTATCATTCACATGTTTAAAGCTCTACCCGAGTTCTGATGTAGTGCACTCCATATGGATACTTTGTCATATGATGCACATAATCTGTTTTCATAACTAATTTATTCTCTTAATAGATTCAGTATTTTCTCCCTGCGTGTGAATGATAAAAGTATTTACCTTGATCACATTGCTACAGTTGGAAGAGCTTCTATAAGGAACCTCTCTGGGAGGCTCATTATCAGTAAGTTATGAATGTGAGTTCACCCTGAGTCTCTGACTCTCCAATTCCCATTCTGTTACTCTTTTCTGATAAGACGATGAAATTCAGTTTATTCTTGATCCAATTTCTTTTTATTTATTAATGTAGACTCCCTGTTGCAATCAAATCATAACCATTCTCTTTACATAAGGCTCATCCATTCCCGTATTCATAACTACTCTGAACCCTTTCTTCCTATCATAGTCTTCCCCCTTTCCTCTTTGGCCCATCCATGTCCTACACAATTTATAAAGTTAAGTGCAATTCTTCCTTTGCAAAGCTACCTTTGACTACTGGAGTTCACAGAGCTGCTGTCTCTCCTGTGAATTACTAATTTCAAGGTTTCTTATATCTATTCAGACACAATATTTCCACTATATAGTGACTGGAGTGATCTTTTAAAAAAATGTTATTCAGGTCATGTGACCATTCTTACTCCATATCCTTCAATGGCTTCCCACTGCATGTAGAAAAAATGCTAAAGTTCAGATCATAATCTAAAAGACCACTAAAATTTGGCCCAGGCTTATGTCCCCATCTTTATCTTATTCCTGCTCTATAACTCTCAATACATTCCAGCTGCATTTACTCTATCAGTTATCTCTTACTACTTAACAATATTACCATAAAATTAGCAGCCTAAGGTAATGGTCATTTTTATTTCAAAGTTTCTGTGAGTCGGGAATCAAGATAGGGCTTAGCTGGGTTCTCTGCTGCAGAATCTTTCATGAGCCTGCAATCAACATTTTGGTTAAAACTCATCTGAAAGGGGTATCTGAAAGCTTGATCAAGGAAGGATTTGCATTCAAGATCACATGGCCATTGGGAGGAAGGAAGGAAAAAAGGAAGGGAGGGAGAGAAGGCAGGAAAGAAGGAAGGAGAGACAAAGGGAAAAGAAGGGAGAGGGAGAGGTAGAAGGGAGCGATAAGGAAAATTGTTATGACTCATTTACATTACAATAGTTCCCTCCTTATTCAAGACCCCTTGTGGATGCCTGAAACCCAGATAGTATGGAACCCTATATATACTGTGTTTTTTTTCCCACCAATACATACATATGGTAAAGTTTAATTTATAAATTAGGCACAGTAAAAGATTAACAACAATAATAATAAAATAGAACAATTTTAACAATATACTGTAATGAAAATTATGAGAATGTGCTCTCTCTCTCTAAAAGTAACTTACTTGACTGTATCTATCTACTTTCAGGCCATAGTTGATGACAGGTAATTGAAACTATAGAAAGCAAAACTGTGAATAAGGGATGCCTACTGCCTGTGTAATATAATAATTCTAATTTTTGTCAGATCAGTATGATGATTGAACATGCTATAAGCCTAGAGTTAACTGTCATCAAATTATACATACTAGTAATAATAACTACATTTAACTATTAGGTAAAATTTCCTACCACATCAGTGCTTAGTGAATATATAATTTATTCCCAAAGGAACCAACACAGGTATTTTAATATGTCTTTGGATAACCACATGTTTCATTTCAATAATATTTTCAGATACCATATTTATCTATCCTCTGCTCCCCACAAAACATATCGGCCATTAAATTACAATTAAGAATAGTTTAAGCATAGTTCTCTTTCTAGTATCCTTCCATTCATGTTCCTTTATTCATTTTTCTTCCTTCAATATTTTGTATGTCTTAATTAAAATAAGACATCTAAAGTCTAAAATCCTACTGTTTATTTTTTAATTAAATTCCAATTTATTTTTAATTATTTTTAGTATTTAATTTTTGTGGGTAGACAGTAGGTGTATTTATGGGGTCCATGAGATATTTTGGTATAGGCATGCACTGCATAATAACAATCTCGTGGAAAGTTGGGTACCCATCCCCTCAAGTATTTTTCCTTTGTGTTACAAACAATCCATTTATATTATTTTAGTTATTTTAAAATGGACAATTAAATTATTATTGAGTATAGGTCCCCTGTTCTATCAAATACTAGGTATTATTAATTCTTTCTATTTTTTTTAACCTATTAACCATCCCCACCTTGCCCTTATCCCCAACTGCCTTTACCAGCCTTTAGTAATCACACTTCTATTCTCTATCTCCATGAGTTCAATTATTGTGATTTTTGGAACCCAGAAATAAGTGAGAATATGTGATGTTTGTCTTTCTGTGTCTGGCTTATTTCACTTAACATAATGACCTCCAGTTCCATCTATAGTGTTGCAAATGGCAGGATCTCATTTTGTTTTAAATGGCTGACTGGTACTCCATTGTGTGTAAGTACCACATTTTCTTTATCCATTCATTTGTTGATGGACATTTAGGTTGCTTCCAAATCTTGGCTATGGTGAAAAGTGCTGCAACAAACATAGAAGTGCAAATATCTCTTAGATATACTGATTTCCTTTATTTTGGGTATATACTCAGCAGCGGGATTGCGAGATCACATGGTAACTCTATTTTTAGTTTTTTTCAGGAACCTCCAAACTGTTCTCCATAGTCATTGTACTGACTTACATTCCCACCACAACAGTGTTCAAGGTTCAAGGTTTCCCCTTTCTCTACTTACTCACCAGGTTTTTTGTTTTTTTGTTTTTTTTTTGAGACGTAGTCTCACTCTGTCCCCCAGGCTGGAGTGCAATGGCAAGGTCTCAGCTCACTGCAACCTCTACCTCCCAGGTTCAAGCAATTCCCCTGCTTCAGTCTCCCGAGTAGCTGGGACTACAGGCACATGCCACCACACCCAGTTAATTTTTTGTATTTTAGTAAAGACAGGGTTTCACCATGTTGGTCAGGCTGGTTTCAAACTCCTGACCTTGTGATCCGCCCACTTCGGCCTTCCAAAGTGCTGGGATTACAGGCATGAGCCACCGCACCTGGCCCAAAAGTTTTAAGTATTGTGAATTTTTTTTAAATTTTATTTATTTTTTTTTCATCTTTTGTTATTACTTGACTTTTGGATATAAGCCATTTTAACTGGGGTAAGATGATATCTCATCATAGCTTTTATTTGAATTTCTCCGATGATCAATGATGTTGAGCACCTTTTCATATGCCTGTTTGCCATTTGTGTGTCTTCTTTTGAGAAATATCTATTAAAATATTTTGCCCATTTTTAAATAGGATGATTAGAATTTTTCCTATAGAGTTCTTTGAGTTCCTTATATGTTCTGGTTATTAATCCCTTGTCAGATGGATGGTTTGCAAATATATTCTCCCGTTCTGTGAGTTGTCTCTTCACTTTGTTGATTCTTTCCTTTGCTGTACCAGAAGCTTTTTAACTTGATGTAATCCCATTTGTTCATTTTTGCTTCGCTTGTCTGTGCTTGTGGGGAATTACTCAAGAAAATTTTGTTCAGACTAATGTCCTGAAAAGTTGCCTCAATGTTTTCTTGTAGTAGTTTCATAGTTTGTGGTCTTATATTTAAGCTTTTATTTCATTTTGATTTGAGTTTTATATATGGTGAAATATCGGGATGTAGTTTCATTCTTCTGTATTGTGGATATTCAGTTTTCCCAGCATCATTTATTGTCTTTTCCTCAGTGTATGTTCGTAGAATTTTCATCAAAATTGAGTTTACTGTAGGTTGTAGATTTGTTTCTGTGTTCTCTATTCTGTTACATGTGTTTATGTGTCTATCTTTATGCCAGTATCATGATGTCTTTGTTACTATAACTCAGTAGTATAATTTGGAGTCAGCTGATGTGATTCCTTGACTTATGTTCTTTTTTTCAGGATAGCTTTGGCTATTCTGGGTCTTTTGTGATTCCATATAAATTTTATAGTCTTTTTTTTTTTTCAATTTTCTGTGAAGAATGTCATTGGTATTTTGATAGGGATTGCATTGAATCTGTAGATTGCTTTGAGTAGTGTGGATAGGTTAACAATATGAATTTTTCCAATACATGAACATAAAATATCTTTCCATTTTTTGTGTGTTTTTCAATTTCTTTCATCAGTGTTTTATAGTTTTCCTTGTAGAAATCTTTCACTTTTTCAGTTAATTCCTGGGTATTTAATTTTATTTGTGACTATTGCAACTGAGATTACTGTTACAATTTCTTTTTCAGATTGTTCACTGTTGGCATGTAGAAATGCTATTGATTTTTGTATGATTTTTGTATCCTGCAACTTTACTGAATTGTTGATCAATTTTAATTGTTTTTTTGGGGAATCTTTAGGTTTTTCAGAATTTAAGATTATATCATCTGCAAACAAGGATAATTTGACTTCTTCCTTTCTAATTGGGAAACCATTTATTTCATTCTCTTGTCTAACTGCTCTAGCTAAGACTTCTAGTACTATGTTGAATAATAGTCATGAATGTGGGCATTCTTGTCATGTTCCAGATTTAAGAGGAAACACTGTCAGTTTTCCACATTCATTAAATCTTAGTTGTGGGTCTGTCATATATGGCTTTTATTGTGCTGTTTATGTTCTTTCTATACCAAGTTTTTGTTTTATCATGAGGGGATACTGAACTTTATCAAATGCTTTCTCAACATCAGTTGAAATAATCACATGTACTTTGTCCATATTATTCATTTTCAGATGTTAAACTATCCTTGCATCCCTGGGATATATCCCAGTTGGTCATGATGAAAGATCTTTCTGATGTATTGCTGGATAAATTTATCTGATAAAATTTGGAATACCTTCTCTGTGTTATCTTGAATTTCTATGAGTTTCCTCAAAACAGCTATTTTGAATTATCTGTCTGAAAGATCATATATCCCTCTTTCTCCAGGATTTGTCCCTTTTGGCTTATTTAGTTTGTCTGGTGAGGTCATCATGTTTTCCTGGATTGTGTTGATGCTTGTAGATGTTCTTTGGTGTCTGGGCATTGAAGAGTTAGGTATTTATTGTAGTCTTCACAGTCTAGGCTTGCCTGTGCATGTCTTACTTGGAAAGGTTTTCAAGGTATTCAAATGGACTTGTTACCCAAGCCCAATAATGCTGCAGCTTTGGCAGACTTGTAGAGGTATCGCCTTGGTGGTCTTGGATAAGATCTTAAAGAATTCTCTGGATTACCAGGCAGAGATTCTTGTCCTTTTCCCTTATTTTCTTCCAAACATATAGAGTCTCTCTCTCTCTGTGCTGAGCCACTTGAAACTGGGGGTGTGGTGATGCTGCACCTCTGTGGCCACCACCCCTGGGACTTTGCTGGATCAAACCTGGAGCCAGTACAACACTGGGCTTTGCCTAAGGCCCTTCCCTTGAGGGTGGTGAGCTCCCCCATGCCCCAGTGATCAGAAATGCTGTCTGGAAGCCAGGATCTGGCATCAAAACCCTCAGCAATTTACCCGATGTTCTCTTGTACTGCAGCTAAGCTGACACGCAAACCGTAATATAAATTACTTTCCACCCTTTCCTCTCCTTTCCATGGACACTGGAGGCTCATTCTGTGGCCATCTCCACCACTGGTCCATGGAAAGTTGTGGGGGGCCCACCAGGCTACTGCCAGCTCTTAAAGCCAAGAGCTCTTCTGTCAGTTTGGTGAAAGCTGCAAGGTCTAGAACTCACCTTTGAGGGCAGTGGACTCTCCCCTGGCCCAGTGTAGATGCAGAAATGCTGTCCAAAAGCCTACACATAAACTTGGGGACCTCAACAGCCTGCTTATTGCTCTAGTCCACTGTGGTCAAGCTGGTACTTAGTGTGCAAGACAAAGTTATCTTTAGTTTTTTCCTCTGCTTTTCTCAAACAGAAGGAGACTTTAACTAGCCACTACAGCTGGGAATGTACTGGGTTTCCCCTGGAGCCAAGATATCTCAGAGCCCAAGGCTTATGCCATCCTCCCTGGGTATAGCTGGTGATTATTCAGGGCCCGAGGGCTCTTTAGTCAGTGAATGATGAATCCTGCCAAAACTGGGTCCTTCCCTTCAAGGCAGTGGGTTTCCTTTTGGTCCAGGATGTATCTAAAAATGTCATCTAAGAGCTAGGACCTGGAATGTGGGCCTCACAACTCTACCCAGTGTGCTATCCTGTGGCTGAGCTGGTATCCAAGATGCAAGACAAAGTCTTCTTTACTTTTCACTCTGCTTTTCTTAAGCAGAAGGAAGGAGTCACTTTTATGGCTAAGAGCTGCACTGCCTGGTGTTGGGGAAACAATAGTGCAGGCCCTATCTTACCTGTGTCAGCTGGTGTCTCCCTAAGTCCCATGCCACCCTAGTCCACTGGCTCTGAGCCCAGCTCATACCTGAAGTTGTGGGAGGGACCCAGAGGGAGATGATTGAATTATGGGGGTGGGTCTTTCCTGTGCTGTTCCTGTGATAGAGGATAAGTCTCATGACATCTCATGGCTTTAAAATGGGAGTTGGCCTGCACAAGCTCTCTCTTTGCCTGCCACCATCCACATAGGATGTAACTTGCCCCTCCATGCCTTCTGCCATGGTTGTGAGGCCTCTCCAGCTACATGGATCTGTGAGTCCAATTAAACCTCTTTCTTTTGCCCAGACTAAGGTATGTCTTTATTAGCTGCATAAAAACAGACTAATACAATCACATTGTACTTTGTCTGCTTTTTTTGGTCTATATTCTATATATGTAGACTATATATATAGTCTATATATGTCTATATTCTATATGTATATGTCTATATATATATAGACAAAATACTCAATCCATACTTCCTTTCATCTGCAAACTTTTAATATCTATTAGATTTAATAGATATTAGGTTCTGTGTTTCACCAGGGAAAATCACAATCCAAGAGGATATCACAGTCTTGCAATATAGTAGCCATTTAATAAATCTTGGTTGAAATTGGGCAAGTGTGTGTGTGTGTGTGGTGTGTGTGTTTATGCACATGCACATATGGGTATTAAAGTTCATCTGTTAAGTAATAAATTCTGGATAACTGGAAATTTAACAAGTAGAATACTATTGCTTTTATAGGAGGTGACAATGACTTCCAAATATATAACTTTCTGAAGTATTGCTCATATATCCTATGTCTTTATATCTCCAAATGAATATCAAAATTAGCATATTAGAAGAACCACCAATTTCCCCCTCAAGTGCTCCTCGTCCATCTGTCTCTGAATAAGAAAATGACGCTGCCATATAACTGTAGGTCTATTATTGCCATTTCTCGATCCCTTACTCTATACCCAATTCATGAGCAGGTAGAAAGCTCCACCTTTAAAACACATTTCATCCTTGTTTATTTCTCCCCATTTGGATTTATTATTCTGCTTGGGCAGCCTTAACAGAATATCACATACTGGGTGATATTCTGTTAAATCAACAGAAACTTATTTTCTTACAACTCTGAAGGCTGGACATCTAAGGTCAAGGTGCCAGGAAGGTTGGTTTCTGCAGAGACCTGGTGTCCTTGCTGCAGATGGCCACCTTCTCACTGTGTTCTCATCTTCACACAGCCTTCCCTCTGTGTGTGTATATTCCTGGCTGCTCGTGTGTCTTCCTCCTCTCATATGGACACCTTTCCTGTTGGGTTAGAAGTCTACTCTTTTTCCCTGATTTAACCTTAGTTATTTTCTTAAAGGTCTTATCTCCAAATATAGTGACCTTGCCGTTTAGGGCTTCAGTATATCAATTTGGCAGGGGGTACAGGTGTCACAATTCATTCCCTACAGCCTTGTAATATGGCTCCCTATTTTCATCTTTAACTCACACAGCCCATTGTTCATTGGGCATACAGGTGATTTTCTTACGACTTAATTAGATGATATTATTTTTTGATTAGGCCCTCCAGGCTTTTGAATAACCCTTAGACTAAAACACTAATATCTTGGGCTGGCCTAGAAAGCCCATGTCACTTCTTCCTAACTCTCTAAATTCATCTTGGACTACTTTCTCCTTTATTCACAGATTTAGCTCATCTTTGCCTCAGTGCTTTTCTAGTCTGGTTCCCATCTCCAAAGCTCTTCACCCAGACCTTTTGGTTTTCAAGTCTCAGCATAAATATTACTGCTGCAGCCTTTTCACCTCCTTATGTAAAGTGGATACCACCCAGTTGAATAGAAGCCATTCTAGCCATGTTTCAGATGGCCCATGATTTATTTGTCGACAAGCTGAGGACTGGATGATACAATCCTGAGAGGTAGTTTTCAACTTTAGAGTCAAATGTTTTCATATTGCTACCAAGAAAACAACTATTTATGAATAGATGTTTCTATTCTGCTGAAATATATCCAATCTAAGTAACAGAAGGTAATTAGCAAAGAATCTAATCAGCAGCATTGCTTTAGTGCCCATCGTTACAAAGCTTAACTGTTGAACCATTTTTCTTTTCTGCTTTATGAAGAACTCATTTATGTACCATTTCAATGCTATTGTAATTGTGAGCAAGTTTTATGGGGGGATTAAATTACTGGCCTCAATTTTACAACACAAACATTACCTGGAGCCTTCCATAACACAGTCACAGGAGAAAATGGAAAAAAAAAACAGAAGATTATCATAAAAATACTGATGCTGGAACTGAACTTTGATGCTCATTGGTTAGATTGATCTGCGGCACCACATTAAAATTTCAAGCCATGTGTTATAAAACATCCTTTTTATTTCAATGACTTTCTTTTTTTTTTGCAAATGAATCTTCATAGCTATACACTAGGGAGGACAAATGCACCTTGAAAGACTGAATATTTAAAAGACACGAAATGTCAATTCGTAAATAAATGAGCATTTGGTTGACATCTCATTTCAAGAATAGAGTTGCCAAAACTGCTTTCACTAATGAAAAAAAAAAACTCAAGTAAGTCACGTAGCTGGAGGCAACTGCAGTTATCTTTGTAGAGAAAGGTCAGTGTCTTAAGACAAATAAAATTCACTCAACAAATTATTTATTCTCAATTTTTTGTTGTAACTGTATTAAATACATGTGCAAATCATGTATTTCAGGAATTTTTTTTTTTAGTATGAAAAGGCAGACTTTTCTCAAGAGCTGCTGATTTCAATCTACTCAAACAAAACAAAAACAAAAACAACACAAATCTTGCCCTTTTCCTCATCAAGTATCATTTAATTTACAAGTTTAACTATCGTGGGCTATTCTTTGTCTCTCTATACACATAGAATGCTATTTTCCACTGTCTTCATATTTTTCTCTCTTCTATTTCTTTCTTTCTGTCATTCTTTTATTATTAGATTAGAAATAGATGTTGATGGTAAGTTACATCCTCAAATGTAGGACATAGTTTATTTCTCCATTTTATAATTTAAATGCTAGTTTATTTTATTTTACACTTCATTCTTAATGCAATCCTTTTAATAGCCTATTTAGTTAGAAGTCACTGAGCCTATCTCTGAGTTGAGGAAATTAAGGCTCAGAGAGGTTAAATTACTCATGCAAGGCACACAACCTTTTAGTTATAAAACCAGTTTTGAAAAAATTTTTCTATGGGGACATCCCAAAACAACTTGGGATAAAGACAGAATTGCCAGGTGAAATATACAGCCAGTAAAAACAAAATATTTGTCAATGATTACAGCTCACTTAGAAGATGATAACTTCATGATAAATGCACTCATGGAAAGGGGTGAAAAGAGAGGATTTCTGACACAGGAATGCAGTCTTCAAGATGAGGAGAGGCAAGAGTGTGGATTCAGGAAAAGCAATTCCTGGGAGTTAGCAGATATATTTGAATGACCCATAATATCCTTTTACTGCTTTGTGTGGACTTGACTTTTATGGTACCAAATTCTTCCCTTGCAAAATCAAAGGGCTACAAGAAACAAGGGAATCTTGGTTACTGGAAATGGTTAATGGGGAGGAATTGGCTGAGTAGACAGGCTGAATTCAGGTTTGGGAAGGCATGCTTAAAAGTTCAGCAAGTTTTGCCTTCCAGAGATGTTGTTTGAAAGGGTCATGGAGATCCAGAACTGCACACAATACTTCAAAAGTTTTACAATAGGGTGAGGCATTTCTCATTACTGAGGAGAGGAAGATTAAAGCAATTTCATAGAACAATTAAAGCGTTACATTACTGAAATGCTAATGAAGTTACCCAGTAAGTAATTCAGTATATAGTCTGAAACATAGGATGTCTAATGTTTAGTTTCTTTTAAAAAAGATATTGCTCTTTTCAACTGTGAATTCATGCATTCACATCCATACACATACACAAAAGCATGTACATTTTGGTATACCCCCACCTATTTTTTAAAAGATGTCAAAAGTTAATAAATGCATAAATTAAGGCTAAGTAGAGACAAATTAAGTACTCTGTTAAAGAAGATGATCAAATTGTTAGCATATTCAAAGACTGTTGTTAAATATGAACATCAAGAGAAGAAGAACAAGCAGAGATGAACTTTGTCAATGTAAGTATAAATCCAGAAGTTTAATTTCTAACAGGAGATAAATATGTTCCCTCATAACTCTCACAATGTGAATGGAGAATAACAGTCTAATTTATGAAGCTAGATTATCATTCCAAATTTAATAGTTGCTATCTTTTTGCTTCCTATTCTGAAACCTGTCAAGTACTGAATGGAAAAGAAGGTAAAGAATGAATGCTAAGCACAAATATGGTACCTTTGGGAGCCAAAACTTATTACTTGCATTGCCATCTTTTTTTTTTTTCTTTCTTTTTGAATGTGTTTGCAACTGGCAGGGGTAGGTGAGGGAGTCAGTGGTGATCTGACAAAATAAGGCTGTCATTTAAGCTATATGTGCAAGGGATATATGGAATTCTGCTAATAACTTTGGGATTAGGACAGAGGCTAAAGCCAATAATCACTTCCTTGTTTTTTAAGGAAGTATTGGTAAAGTTAACTTATGACTGTATCCGTATGCACCTCAACATCTTCCCGTTTGAGTGTTTCAGTTCATCTAACTATCCATCCATCTATCCATCCATCCATTCATCAATCTATCCATCCACCTATCCCTTCATTCGTTCATTCATTCATTCATCCATCCATTTATTCCATTAGCATCTCTTCAATATCTATTGTATTTTAGAAAATCTGCCAGGCACATTTCTTTAAATATGGCAGCAATTCAGGAAGCTAGGTAATATGATCCTAATTTCAATGACGAAGAAGAAACTAATGGTTAAATAACCTAATTCTTAGCAGGACAGCTGGTAAATGACAGAGCCATAACTTAATCCCATTTATGCTTGTTTTTTGTTGGTTTGTTTGTTTTGTTCAACAAATGCATTTTTTCTGGGCACAACAACAATGCTAGGAGTTTGGAACTACACAGAGTTTGGGGCATTCATGGTTCCTAATCTTGTAGAGCTTCCTGTCTACTACGCTTGTTTGGTGTCCAAATCTGTTCCCTTTCTATTCCTTGTTTTCTAAATGTAGCCAACAGATAATTAAAAAAAAAAAAAAAAAACATACACAGAATGCCCGTCCTGTGTATGGCACTAATACAGGAGCTAGAAAGAAATTATTTAGGCAGATAGTGAGGGTAAAAGAGACTTTGGTGGAATTTCTCTTTTTAACAAAAAGCAGTTCCCAAATCATTTCTTTTCTAACAAACAGAAGTCTGAAAAATTAAGCTGCAGACATAGATAAGCAAGCTGGAAGCTTGTATGGGTAAATGCCAGCAGCTGTGCCAATAGAATAAGGGCAACCTGAGGTCCAGGCATGTTCAACATGGAGACTCCATTTTCCCTTTTCTTTGTCAACCACATGTACGGTGAAGAAGCAGGCAACATGGCACCAGCCAGGTAGAGAACCCATCTGCATACAAAAGATTAGGGTGGGGGTGGCCAGCTTTTCATGTGGTATGTAAATGGGCACACCTGGTCTGAACAGAACAATCTTTTGTGCCCTATGTAAATCAGACACCACCTCCTCAAGCTCATCTGTAAAATCCCTTGTATTCCACTGCCAAACTGGCCACCTATTTCTCCAGTACTCCTCTCTGCTGCAGGGAGCTCTTCTCTCTTTCTTTCGCCTGTTAAACTTCTGCTGTAAACCTCACTCTTTGTGTGTGCACGTCCTAGTTTTCCATGACCAAGAGAAAACAAATCTTGGGTATTTACCCAAGACAACGATGTGGCTTCAGCACCAGCTATATTTCAGTTTCTATAGCACCCACATATCCCTGTCAACAAATCTACTTTACAATGTACCCTGTTTTAAAAATAAGAAAACAAATATTTGTTTGCAAACAATACTATCATGTGTAAGGGCAAGTATGTGTAGGGTCAAAGTATCTCAAAATTTAGAGCTCACACAAAGGTCATAGAGAAATCTGTGTTTATTTACTTTTCTCTATCCAAAGTAGGAAAGTGGGTACTTGAGTTCCTTTTGAAATTTCTACCACATAAATCAAAAAGCTCCAGGATTTTCCCTTTGTATAAAATTTAGTTGAGGCACAGTGAACAGAAAATGCATGTACTCAGAAAGCTAGAAAAGATAAACATCCTTAAGACCATATTCATGTTTTCTTGCTCAGAGAGTTGAGCTATGAACCACATACATATCTTAGAAAATGATGTTGGATAGGAAACTACATGCAAACTCATATTTGGGTAGAAATAAAAGGAAGAAGAATAAAGGACTTCAGCATAATTTTTTCTTATGGGATAATTCTTCAGGTTAACTTAGATCTCATTTTCTACCACCCATGTCTAGAGAGTTCCTAAAAAAACACACCAGCCCCGGGACTTAGAATAGCTTGCAATTAATTATCATAAAACTAATAATTGCAAATGAATAGTAATAATGATAATATGTCACAGTTAAACCATAAGACAGAAATAAAATGCATAAATATTTTTCATTATGGGGAGTTGGAGGGTATTTTTTTCATTTTTTTAAAACATTTACAGAGGACAGTAGAGCCATGTACAAAAGTGAATTAAAAGTGTACAAAATGTACAAAGGTACAAAAAGAGGTAGATTAGGAAAAAAAAGAAAGGAAGATGGGAAGGAGACACAGGTGGCTGTAAAAGTGGGAAATATGTAAGTGATTTCCTCTAGGTTTTCTTTCCATGACTAATTTCATGGCCATTGTATATCAAAACTCACCCAGAAAGCCAATCAACCGGTTATCTCCGTATTGCAATAAGTTGGGAAAGATTTAAACTAAGGAGTAATCAATTTAGGATTTTTTTTATATATTGAGGATTCCTCTAGGAATACAGCTGAGAAAAAGAACTACCAAACTGTGGTTCTGTTACAATAAACAAAACAATGCATGCATATAATTTAGGGGAGGATGTAGAGATATGGGGAGTGCTTTAGACTGAATGTTTATTCCACCCCCCCCCCCCACCCCCGGTTCATACACTGAAATGCTAATACCCAATGCAATGTTATGTAATAGGGTCTTTGGGAGGTGATTAGCTCATTATTGCACAGCCTTTATGAATGTAATTAGTGCCCTTATAAAAAAGACTCCAGAGAGTTCCCTTTTCCCATTCACCATTTGAGGACAGTGAATAGATGGCCATCTATGAACCAGAGAGAAGGTCCTCATCAGACACTGAGTCTGCTGACACCTTGATCTTGGACTTCCCAGTCTCCAGAACTATGAGAAACAAATTTCTGCTGCTTATATGCCACCACTCTATGGTATTTTGTTATAGAAGCCCAAACAGACTAAGGCAGGGAGATAATAAGTTTGTCTGTCAAGAACTCACAATCCAGTAAAGAAAACTGGAATATGAGACATATTGTTCTAAGTGCCTCATTAAAGATATGAAGGATAAAACTTTTAATGAATGATCAGGAAAGAGGAAAATTTAATTTGAACTAGATAGATCTGAGAATTGCAGTTGTAGGCAAATAATTCAATAAGCAGGTAGGAAAAAAACTTCATGGGCATTGTTAACTTGTTGATGAAGCATATGTGGTTTAACAGAACATGTGGGATGCCCAATAACACAGTAGAAAAGTGCTATTAGTTTGGAAAAATAGATCTGGGGATGATCAATGTCTTTGAGAGTTAGGAAGGCCACTGAAGGATTCTCAAACCTTCTATCTTAAATCTCATAAAGATTGGCTTGACAAAAGTGGGCAGAGTGTTTTGAAACTAGAGTGTAAAATCCAGGGAATCAGCCTGAGAAATTACTGAAGTAGCTCAAGCAAGATATAGCAAAGATTTTTTTACAGGGCCAATATACTCACACACATAAAAGTGCTCTTTATACGTAATGTAAAAAGACTAGTCACAGTATGTGCTCAGTCATTAGAACTTCATTATGTCAAACTGCCAATGTCCTGATGACAATTCACATGCATTAAAATCTGTATGGTGTGGAAAAATAGTACATAGATCAGTTGGAAAACAACCAGCAAAACAAAAAGAAATGCAGCATCAAAAACTGAATTCAGTTTGGTTCAGTTCAAACCTGACTATTTACTCTCTGCTTTCTCTCTCTAAAAGCACCTGCCATAATGTTAGGCGTACATTTATTTTTGCTGCATAATTGAAAAATTGACTTTCATCTTCCTTAGTGTAAAATGTTATATACTCATGCATTAATATGACAACTGATGGGAAACAGAAACACTCAACCAGACAGCTATTCATAACCACCTTTGCCCGCCCTCCAAAAAAGGCAATACCTTTGCTTTCCAGTGTTGATTTTCCAAAAAACAATGGCTTTTATTTCCAAAGAGAGTTTGGACCTATCTATATGCTGCATGTTCAGAACCTGAAGCTGATTTGTGATTTGGAGGAAATAATACATAAGAAGGAAGACTGATTCCACTGCCACACCAAATTGCACTGATCTTAGTTCCCCACTCATTTTTCTGGGCTCCCCTCTCATTTTTCGGGGACTCGGAAGATAAGGAATAATATACTTCAGAAATGAGTTTAAGCCACTTGGCTTAGGAGATCGTTTCTAAGGTTCTATACATCAGGGGTCCCCAACCAGTACCAGTTTGTGGCCTGATAGGAACCGGGCTGCATAGCAGATGAACAGAGGGCAAGCAAGTGAGCGAAGCTTCATCATTATTTACAGCTGCTCCCCACCACTCATATTACTACCTGAGTTCTGTTTTGTCAGATCAGCAGCAGCATTAAATTCTCATAGGAGCGTGAACCCTACTGTGAACAGCACATGCAAGGGTTCTAGATTGCGCTCTTCTTACAAGAATCTAGCACCTGATGATCTGTCACTGTCACCCATCACCCCTATATGGGACCATCTAGTTAAACAAGCTCAGGACCCACCCTGATTCTATATTATGGTGAGTTGTATAATTATTTCATTATATATTACAATATAATAATGAAATAAAGTGCAAAATAGATGTAATGCACTTGAATCATCCAGAAACCATCCTCCCCAGCCCTGGTCCATGGAAAAATTTTCTTCCATGAAACCAATGCCTGGCGACAGAAGGGTTGGGGACCATTGCTATACATCTATTAAATACACTCTGGGTTTAAAATGTTTTGTCACTGCTCAAAGTGCATCCCACATTCAGGCTATGCTCAATTAATTGCAAATTCTCAAGTGTGCTGTGTACAGTTCTCTCTCATTTCTGCATCCTGGCATCATATTCCTGTCACTGATTAGAATGTTCTTTCCCATGTCCATCTCCTTTTTATCGCTGGCTAACTTCTCCTTATTGTTTAAACCTCTATTCAATTGTCACTTCCTCCAGAACAACTCTTCAAATTTCCACAATGATACAGTCTTTTGGGTCATCAGAGTCCCTTGATCTTAAATCAGTTGTAGCCTTATTTTCTAACTTTACTATTAGAATTTACATCCTTGAGGTTAGGGATAAGGTATGTGTGTGTGGTGGGTGGGGAGGCCATGAGAGAAAGAGAGGAGGTAGAGGAGAGACAAACTGTAGTTCATGGGAAGATTTGTCGAAGGTTACTCTGTCATTTTTTAAATTAAATAACTGAAGATAAATTTAATGGCATGCATGCAAACAAAGATAATCTACTTTGTGGGATTATTATAGAAATTACAGTAAGTATTCATAAATCCAAAAAATAAAAAAAGTCAGAAAAAAATGAAGGTATAATTATCATTCTTCTCATTAAAAAAAGAGAAAGAAGAAAAGGAAGAAAAAAAAAAGGAACAGCCACATGTCCAGTTTTCAGACCTGCAAGTAAGGAGCTTCAAAGTCACAAATCCATCCTAACCACAAGTAACAAGTTGGACAAACTGGAAAATCAAAAACTCTTTTTAGATCTCTCAGAAAGGTAAGGTCACAGGGCAAACCACTGACCAAAAAATTGGAGAGAAAGACAGCCAGGTGCAGAAAATCACAGTTTACCTGAGCAAGAACCTCCTCAAGAATCAGTGCTGGGGTCGTAAAATTTGAGCTGTATTTGACACATTCCTGGAGGCTCAGTGTGGACAACTCTGAGAGTTAGAAACTCCCAAGGGGGTCCAGTCAGAGAGAGGCTCCTACATTACTGCAAATTTTACCTCCCAGGAGCTCTTCTAGTTCCCCACAGTGAATATTAGAGAAAAATCTCTTGTGCTTCCAGCAGGGGGAAGAAATAAGAAGCCATCGTGAAATATACCACAGCTTTCTGATCTTTACAAGGCCTTTCATCAGGAGAAACGAGGTTCGTCAGGGTCTAACTTGCTGGGGTTTTGTCAGAGCCTAACCTAACTAAGGGAAGAAAAATACCTCATCCTGGAATTTAGATTTATGTGGGGGAAAGAAAATACTCAACTCCAGCTCACTCCAGTTATCTTGTCTTACCTAAGGTGAGGAAACACTGAGAAGTGCTAGCAAAGTCCACAGATTATAAACTGGTGAAGTTCATAATTCTGCAATTTAATCATAAGACTATAGAATGCTTCTACTCCCCAACACCTTACCACTACGTAACTAAAGGCCTATTTTCCAGATTTTCTTCTGTCCAGAATGTCATGTGCACCTTTCAACGAAAAATTACAAGATATACTAAAGGGGGAAAAAAAAAGTTTGAAGAAGCTAAACACACATAGAACCAGAAGAAGTAGAATTACTAAGCTGAGGGCATTAATGGAAAAAGTAGACAGTGTGCAACAACAGACAGATAATCTAAGAAGAGAGATAAATATTTTAAGAAAATATCAAAAAATGCTAGAGATCTAAAATGCTGCAACTGAAATAAAGAATGCCTTTGATGCACCCATTAGTAGATTTGATACGTCTGAGGAAAGAATCTCTGAGCTGGAGGTTATGTCAATAGCAACTTCACAAACAACAACAACAAAAAAAAAAATAAAAAGACTAAAAAGGAATCGGAAATCTCAGAATTGTGGGATAACTACCAAAGGAATAACATATACATAATGGGGATTACCGAAGGGAAATACAAACAAACCAAAAACAAACAAACAGAAAAACAGAAACAGAAGGAATATTTGGAGCAATAATGACTGATTCTACATTATGATGAGTTATATAATTATTTCAAACTTTATCAAATTAATAACAGACACCATACCACAAATCCAGGGTGGTGGAGACCACCATGCAGAATAAATGCAGAAAAAAAAAAAAAGACTTTACATCTAGGCATATATTATTAAAACTTCATAAATCACAGATGAAGAGAAAATCTTGAAAGAAGCTTGGGGTAGGTGCAGGAAGGTAAACCTTACCTATAGAGATGCGAATATAAAAATTAGGATTTTTCGCTAGAAAACATGCAAATAATAAGAGTATAGAGTGAAATATTTGAACTGTTGAGAGGAAAATAAACAACTAGAAGTCTATTTCTTGATACAATAATTTGTGAAGAATTATCTTCAAAAGTAAAAATAGTAAAAAGACTTCACAGAAAAACAAAAACTTGAGGAAATTTGTTGCCAGTAGACCTGCCTTGCAAGAAATGATAAAGAAGTTCTTCAGAGAGATGAGAAATAATACAGGTCAGAAAATCAGATCTATATAAAGGAAGAAAGAGCATTAGTGAAAGAATAAGTGAAGTTAAAGGGTTTTTTAATTCTTAATTGATCAAGGAGATAGAAATTTGTTCACAAAAATAGCAATAATTATTTGATTATGCATTTTATATATACATGTATATACATATAAGCTTGTGTTAAGTGAAATGAATGATATCAATGATACAACAAAGGAGGGAAGAATGAAGAACATTATGTTGTGTTAAGTATTCACACTAGTGTTATTTGGAAGTAGACATGAAAGAATGTATATTGCAAATTCTAGCGGAACCACTGAAAAATGTTGAAAAGAATAATTAATATGCAAAATAGAGAACTGAATAATATAACATGCTCACATAAAACCTCAAAAAGTAGAAAAGGGTGGAAGATGCAAAAAGGAAAAAAGAGGAAAATAAATTAGGAAAGACCAGTAACATATGATAGATATTAATCCATCTACGTCAATATTTAATTTAAACATTGTGGTCTAAATACCCCAATTAAAGACATAGATTGTCAGAGTGAATGAAAAAAGAAGACTGAACTATATGTGGTCTATAATAAACTCCTCCTTAAATATAAAAGCACATAAAGATTAACACGATGGACTAATATAACATGCTAACATTAATCAACAGAAAGTGGGAGTAGTTACATTAATTTCAGACAGCACAGGATTCAGACCAAAGAAAGTTATCGGGTATAAAAGTGAGCATTACACAATGATAAAGTGATCAATGCTCCAAGAATCCATGCAAATCCTTAATGTGTATTCACCTAACAACAGAGCATCAAAATATGTGAAGCAAAAACTAACAACATTGTGAGGAAAAGTAGATAAATCCATAAATATAGTTGAAGACTTTAACACCCCCTCCCTTAGAAATGTATAGATTCACCAGGCAGAAAGTCAGTAAAGACATACTTGAATTCAAAAGCATTATCAGTCACCTAGATATAATTAAAACTGTTGACTACTTTATCCAATAACAGCAGATTACATGTTACTATTAATCTCACACAGAACATTCACCAAGATAGACCACATCCTGGGCCATAAAACACACTTTAACAAATTTAAGAGAATGGGAATCATATAATTCCTGCTCTCAGAACACAGTGGAATTAAACTTGAAATCAATAACAAAAAGATAGCTGGAGAATCCACAAATACTCATAAACAGCAGAGTTCTAAATAACAATTTGTCTAAGAAGAAATCTCAACTGAATTTACATGTTTTAAACCAAATAAAAATGAAAACAATAAAATTTGAGATATGCAGTGAAAGCATTGCTTAAAATAAAATTTAACACATTAAATACATATCTTAGAAAATAAGAAAATGAGATCTTAAATCAGTCACCTAAGCTTTTGCCTTCAGAATATAGAAATGGCAGAGCAAACTAAATTCAAAGTAAGTTACATGAAAGAAAAAGAGCAGAAATCTAAAATAGAAAGTCAATAGAGAAGACTGACAAAAAAGGTTTTTTTTTTGTTTTTTGAAAAGATCAATAAAATTGATAAGACTTGAGCCAGGCTAAGAAAGAAAGAGAAAGGCTTACATTCCTATATCAGGGGTTAGGTCAACCTACCCTCTGTCTGTTGTGAATATAAATTAAGGCAATTGTTATTTCCTGCTCTGGATTCTTCACAACCTTCCAAGAAGAAAGAGACGATGTGAACAGACCTGAATCTATTTTAAAAATTGAATAAACAATTAATAACTTTCCAAAACAGAAAGCACCAGGCCCAGATGTATTCACTGGTGAATTGTCAAACATTTAATGAAGAAATAGGAATTATCAGCCATCTCTTTCAAAAGATAGAGGCAGAGAAAATACTTTCTAAATCATTCTAAAAAGCAAGAATTACCCTAGTACCAAAACTAAACAAGGATATTGCAACAAAAGAAAACTACAGACCAATTCTCTCATAAACATAGATGCAGATACCATAACATACTATTGGCAAATCAAATTCGACAATAGCTAAAATAATTATACACTACAATGAAGTAAGATTTATCCCAGCTATAAAAGGCTTTTATATTAAAAAATTTATAAATCTAATCCATCAATCACATCAACAGACTAAAGAAGAAAAAAATCAAAATTGTATTAGAAAATGCAGAAAAAAGCATTTGACAAATTTCAACATCCATTCATGGTAAAAATTTTCTCAGTACACTAGAAATAGTGGGAAACATCCTCAACTTGAGGACAAATACTACAAAAAGCCTACTGTTAACATTGTACCTAATGTTGAGAAACTAGAAGCTTTTTAAGAATGATCAGGACAAGACAAAGATGTTTCCTCCCACCATTCGTAGTCATCTTAGCTAGTGCAATACAACAGGAAAAGAAAATAAAAGATATACTAATTGGAAAAGAAAATGTACAACTTATTGTTTACAGATGACATAATCTATATAAATAATTTAAAAAATTGACAAACTCCTGAAACTAATAAGTGATTACAGCAAGTTTCAGGATATAAGGTTAATACACAAAGATCAATTGCTTTTATATATACCAACAACGAACCAGTTGAATTTGAAACTGAAGACACAGTACTATTTATACTAGGACGTCACAAAATTAAATACTTAGGTATAAATATAACAAAAAACCTACAAGATCTGTGAGGATTACTGAAAAACTCTGATAAAAGAAATAAATGAACTAAATACATGGAGAGATATTCTATGTTTATGAATAAGAAGGCTCAATACTGTCAAGATGTCAGTTCTTCCCAGCTTCATCTATAGATTCAATGCAATCCCAATTAAAAGTCCAGCAAGTTATTTTGTGGTTATTTACAAACTACTTCTAGAGTTTATATGGAGAGGCTAAAGGTCCAGAATAGATAACATAATACTGAAGGAGAAAAACAAAGTTTGAGGACTATCATTATGTGACTTCAAGACTTAACAATAATCATGACAACCTTTAGTGTTTGCTATGGGTTACAGAGATGGAGGGATGAATAGGCAATATACAAAAGATTTAAAGCAATGAAACTATTCTGAAAGATTCTACAGTTGTGGATAAACATCATTATATATTTGTCAAAATTCAGGAAATGTACAACATCAAGAGTGAACCCTAATGTGATAGAGTTTGGCTGATAGTGATGTGTCATTGTAGTTCATCAATTATAACAAATATACCACTCTGGTGGGGTATATTGGTAATGAGAGAGGTTGTGTGCATGCATGGGGAGCTGGGGATATCATGGTAACGCCATTCTTTCTGATCAGTTTTGCAGTGAACCTAAAAATTTCCTAAAAATAAAATTATTGGGGAAAAACAAAGACTGCCATTGTTGATTCCCAATTTCATATCAGACAATATAACAGATGATCTTTCTACATATCATTTAATCTTCATTCTTCTAAATCTATATATTATTGTTTTCATGTAAAAGAGAACTGAGGAGTCATCTATCCATTTATTTACTCATAGTTTAATTCTTTCATTTTTTCCTATATGAATTGAACACCTACATTGTGAATAGTAGTGGTAGCTGTTGTAGATACAGCAAGAAAAAAGAGAAAACACTGACAAACTCACAAAGCTAACAATTTTAAAAGATGAAATGGCATTAAAGGAGAAATTCTTCATTGCATTATTTTGTTACAATTATAAAAATTTCAAGGAAAAAGAGGTGTAGACCTCATCAGATCGCAAATGATGGATGGGATAATGGATAAGTTGGCCCTTTCATGATCAGATAACTTTTGTCCTGAGATCTGAAAGATAAGCAAACTTTTTTCGGGTTTAGGTGAGAGAGTATGTGACATTCCATGCAAAAGAGTGATCCTTGCTGAAAACTGAAATGGAAGCCTATGTGGTTGGAGCATGAAGAGGGATCCCAGCTGGTTCAAAGCAGGCTGGTAAGGCCAGCACCGTCTGAAGCAGAAGGGCCACTACACTGAGGATTTATGATTCTTGTTGTTGTTGTTGTTTGTTTGTTTAAGCAGTGGGATTCATTAAGAGGCTTTAAGTGCAAATATGAAATTATCAGAGTTTTTTTTCTTTTGAGGAATTGCTTAAAGAGGAATCAGATAAACTTAGTTAATACTAACAGTTAACGCTAATATTGTGATGACTTGTAGGGTAGGCGGAGAAGAAACGGGGTTGAGGGAGATGATGTGGTTCTCTGGCCTAAATGATTTTCCCAAAGTTATGTAAGCCAAGTTCTGTCTTAATTTCTAAAGCCATTTTCCTCCAGTACATATTCTCTCAAAATTGGATATACCACACCTAATTATCTACTTGATTTCCCCTAGCTCGAAATAAAACTCATTGTGTAAATGGGACTTTTCTCCACTCCATCATGCACTTTCATTGTTGTTTCTAGATTGAAAGCCATGAGCATAATTATTTGGAAATTTAGGGGATTTTGTAAAAATAATGAAATAACTTTTTCAAGGTTGTAGAGATGATTAAACATCATTACGTGTGTGCAAATCTTTAATTCATTATCTAACACATAATAGGTATCTGATATATATCAATGGTCACTTCTTTATCATTCATTATGGTTTAGGTAATGTCAACTGCAAAATAAATCTAAGAAAAAAAGGTATCTGTGTTTCATCAGCTGGAAAGGTTTATTCTCCATTTTCTGGCTTTTGTTTGAGAAAACATTTGGGGTGAGGATAGTAAAGAATGGCAAGCATAGCATTACAAAGGTAAAGGAATATTTCAGAAACTTTATCATAGTAAGGACTGAGTCACAACTACATGATAAAGAATACCAACTGAAGTTCTAATCAGTCCTCTTTAGGCATGTCAAAGAGTTGTCATGGCTGGACTTTAAATTCTCTAGCATCCAAGACAGACATTCTTCAAGGAGCAAGGAACCCAACACTGCACCAGTGTGTCCCAGAATACTCATTTTTAAAATTTTTCTATTATTTTAGAGATGCAGCCTTGCTATGTTGCCCAGGTTGATCTCAAACTTCTAGGCTCCAGTGATCTTCCCGCTTTGGCTTCCCAAAGTTCTGGGATGGCAGGTGTGAGCCACCACATGTGGACCCAGAATACTCTTTCACAGCTGTCCCTGGGAGATACTGTCAGTCCCCTACAGGTGACATAGTAGATTATTATTCTTTCTTCAAAACTAGCTTAGTCTTTGAATGAGGACATGGAGGTGACCATATAACCATCCTGGGAAATGAGTCAGTGGCCATGAGGACATTTACTTCAAAAGAAAGAGCAGGAGCAGTTGGTAAATACTTTGCGACCCTAAATGGATTCTGTGAAAACAAACACCAAGACAACCAGAAGTCAAACCTCAGCAGAATCGGACTATGATGGTGGCTCCTGAGGGGAGACATAAAAGGTTTTGTTTTCTGAGGATTCCTAAGAACAGACATTACATTATATACATGACAGACAAGAAAATGCAGACATTATTCTTCAGGATATAAGGAAATGGTATTAAAAACAGAAAAGAATGCATGAGGAAATTTAAATACATTTAAAAATGCTATGTTCAATAAAATTAACTTTTTTTTTCTAAACTAGTCCTCAGGATTTTTCAGATATGTTAATCTCTTGATGATGATAGTGATTCTTCAAAGATGGTCTGAAAACAGTAACATCACTGCAATATATTTGATTAGAAAATGGATTAGCCTTAAATGATTTTGTGTAAATGTTGTCCCATGGAAAAAAGATTATCAAATGCTCATATAAAACATTCTTATTAAATCTCAAACTTACCTTTTTTAATTAAAAGAAAAGTTAACTATGAAGCAATCAGAGGTAGATAAATGATATCTAAATGATATATAGATAGATAACAAAAGAGGCCAAGAAACCAGCCTTAGCAGATAGACTTACAATAGGTAAATGATCGGGAAAATGCATTGGCACTTGAGAAATTTAGAGATTGACATGATTCATGCTGAGACTGCAAGACCCTTCTTTTATGCTTCTCTGAGTTGAAGGTGAGGCAGGAAGTTTCAAACATGGATAGATTTTAAAGGAGATCTGCCAAGTCAGACATCTTCTAAGTAAATAAACAGAAAATAATTCACCATTGATCTGTGGCTATAAGGATAATTTCCTTCCAATATCTATGTTTTTGCTTTCCTATCTGTAAATTGAAAAGATAAAGTCCCTTTTTTATAGGGCAATTTTGACGAGAATATGATGTTTGAAACTACCGAATGCAGATCTCTACACATAGTAGTGCTCAATTTATATCGGTTGTTGTAGCAATAATCTGTTTAGTTTGTCTATTCCTTAACTATTCTCCTGGCATAAAACCTATGAGCAAGTTACAGCCCAGAAGGTATGATATTTGATATAAAGAGTTTGGATTTGGACTCAAAATATCAGATCAAAGGTTCTATTTTTAGCTTTTAAAGGCAAAATATCTTTGAGCAGAGTAGTTCCTTGATGATCAATATCTGTGCAATGTTATTAACCCTTGTCCTGATGACTCTGAGGGTTGCTGGGTTGACGTGAGTTGTTTGAATTCTCCGTGACTCATAGAGTCATGTTTCCAGAGATTAATATAAGCATGATCAATCTCATATTGTCATGCACGCGAAAATGCTTTGATAAATGCCAAGTACCCATTGGGCATAGGGATTATTGTCAATAGAAGCAATTTGGCAAGTGGAAATTCAGCTATGCAAATGATTACAAAATTTTTTAAGATCTCTCTGTAGGAAGTAAGTAATATTTAAGACATGTTGACCTATGTGTTTAATTTTAGGCTGAGATAAACCCATCAATAATTTTATTCAAGCACCGATATTTTGAAGCAAAAGGAAATTTATAGAAAGTGTAGAAATGTGTGCATTTCTCACTGTCTGGGGCTACTAGCACACTATGGGATGTGTGAGGTTCTCTTCCTTTCTATGCTTGATTTAGAAATATATACTTGGCTCAATAGTCTATGGAAATGTATCTTTAGTTACTTTGTTCACTGAGACATGCCATTAAACTGCACTTGTCTGAGTCCATCAGTAAATGGGGAACACCATTTGCCTATGAATCCCAAACTGTCCCTAGTTAAGCAATAAATAAACTCTCCCCACTCCAGTTTCTTCCTTTTTCCTTTGCCTCACACCCCCAGGATACACCTACACTCTCCGCTGAGTGTTCTCCCCCAGGCCCAACTTCAGCATAGTACTAAATATTGCCAGCCTTTCCTTCTTTACCACCTCAGAAGACAAACATAGGAGTTCTTTCCATCTGAATCACTTTCTTGTTGATCACTAAGGGGAGCCTATCAGGGAGATACAAGCCAAAAGAAATGTGGAGAATGTACAAAGTTGAGAATTTTTTTGTAGTCCTGCTCCCAAGTGTCCAGTCCCTCACTGCTTCCTAGTAGGATAAATAAAACCCAAATACGCCTTTTGCTACACCAAAGCTCAGTAGTATGCCTGACTATTCTTTTCAGTAAAGGATTTTTGGTAGTGGTTCCCCAAAATTACTGTGAATTACAATCACAGGGGGAGCTTGTAGAAAGCACAAATTGGTTCAATTAAAATCATAAGTGTTTCTCTGCTTTTCCTCCAGTGTCACATGAAAAAAAGTTTATTAGCATTAAGTATTGTCCCCATCCCTTCAAAAAGTGTATTAGTATTAACCTCCTACTGAGATCATCAAATAGGTTCTTAAAATTCTGAGATATACAAATAATGTGAAAAGGCTCGGCTAATTTTGTAATTTGCAAAGAACATTCATAGAATCTACTGTGTATCTCTTCAGGATGCGTATTTAAATGAAGAATAAAGCTTTTTAAATGTTACTTCCTTTTAGTACAGTCCCATTCCACTCTGACCTCATCTAAAAGAAAAGAAAAAAGACTATTTGGTAAGATGAGAAAAATAGAAATAAGCAGAAATAGAAGTTTTGCTTTGTCCTTAGGAGCTGATAGGGGTAGCAGTGACAACAGATCAGGTAAGTAGAAAGAGCCACATTGTGACCAGTAACTAAAGGGAAGATGATTCCTGGATCTCCACCCAAGATATATTAACTAATGAATGTTAGGTAACTAGACAGAGACATTAAATATCTTATACCATTCCTTGCATGTGAGTCTTTCTGGTAGTAGACCCTGTCTATATCATGCCCCAATTACTGTGGGTCTAAGTCAGAAATTACATGAAAATAAAATTGTTTTTAATAAAACAGGCAAAATTCTGGGGGATAAAAAAGTCAAAATGAGGCCAGGAGCGGCGGCTCACGTCTGTAATCCCAACACTTTGGGAAGCTGAGGTGGGTGGGTCACGAAGTCAGGAAATCAAGCCCATCCTGGCCAACATGGTGAACCTCGTCTCTACTAAAATACGCACAAAAAATTAGCTGGGCATGGTGGCTCGCGCCTGTAGTCCCAGCTACTCAGGAGGCTTAGGCAGGGGAATCGCTTGAACCAGGAGACAGAGGTTTCAGTGAGCCGAGATCGCACCACTGCACTCCAGCCTGGTGACAGAGCAAGTTCCATCTCAAAAAAAAAAACCAAAAAAATAAATAAAAATAAATTAAAAAGTCAAAATGCAGCATCCTTTGGCAATTGATTGATGAAGAGTAAAAAAGCAAAAGAAGAAAATGTAGCATTCTACAAAACAAAATATAGCCATAAAATTGGAGGAACTACTACTCGTCCTCCTAGCAACAAAACAAATCCACTAATGTATCTAGACTTTGCAATACAGACAGAAGAGCGTAATATTTAACTAGCAATTTTATAAAACCCTAAAATGCCACATATATGAACACAAGAGGAATTAATAAGTCAACGCAGAAGTCTCGCCAAAACGAAAAAGAAAGACTATCAATGTAAGAAAATTCCTGCAGGAAAAAAAAGAAGAATTAAAAATGTCATCAAGCAAACATTTGAGAATATTAAAAAGAAAAATTCTGAAATTAAAATACTAACAACATTAATGGATTTTTAAAAGCAGAGAAAAATGAAGAGAACTGACTGATTGAACTTAGACACAAATAAAAACAAAATTATCTCAGAAATGAGGTACCTTGTATTTTTTAAATTATGAGTTTGAATAGACTCTAATAAGAATGAAAGAAAAAGTGAAAGTATGACTAAATGAGTAAAAATGAATTCAACAAAATAGATCAAAAGGTTCACGAAAAATATACTGGAAAATATATTTCTACTGGAAATGGAAGACACAAAGTAGAAGAACACTTGAGTCTCGAAAGTGTTCATAGGATACATTAGAAAAAAGGCTTTGAGGTGATATTAGGAAGGGATGAAGGTAGTTCTTCAATAATAGTTTGCTTTTAATCCTATGTCCTTAGATACGCAGATGTCAACTATAATACTGGACAACTTAATCACTAAGTAGAAATTCACTTTTATTTTTTATCTTTGTTACATTTTTTTAAATCTATTAAAGACAACTGAATGATAACTTCTGTTCTCATTTACTGAGGCCTCATCAATTATTGGTGATAATTATCTGAGGCGATGTCAGTAATGAATTAACTTGAAAGCATGGAAAAACTAATTATGAATAAACTTAACCAAAGAGGTATAAAACCTCCAAATGAAAAAAGTGTAAAACATGGCTGAGAAAAATTAAGACAATTAAATAAATGGAGATATATGCCATGTGAATGGATGGGAGTTTTGCTATTTTTAAGATGATATTCTCCAGAAATTGATCTTTAAAATCAAAATAATTCCAGTTAAAATTGCAGCATGTAGTTTGTGAAAATTGACAAGCTAATTCTAAATTTTATATGAAAGTTTTTTTAAAAAAACTAACCGATGTATTTTTGAAAAGGAAGAACAATTTCAGTGGTTTATGCTACTTGGTTGTAGGACTTAGTATAAAGATACAATATACAATGCAGTGCATTATCATTATAAAAACAGGCATGTAGAGAGCCCAGAATAGACTGACACGTTTATAATCAATTGATTTTTGAGAAAAGAGCCAATATAATTCCAACAGAGAAACGATAGCTAAATTTAATCTGTAAATATTTATATTGGCTCTCACAAAAATATGATTTGTAAATTTTTTGAAATGTACCCTAAAATGATCATAGTAAAGTCATTTTTAATGGGAAATTATACTGGAAAAAATATTGAATTAAATACACATTTAAATGAAGGATTCATAGAAAAAATACTAAAAAAGTAAAAACATTCTTATATCTCATGGGTCTATAGAAAAATAATGTGATTTTATATTGTTAACAAATGGTATTCTCTTCACTATATATCAAAAATAAGAGATGCAATCTATAAGGAATTTATAATAAAATTTTAATATTCAAATGATATTACTAAGATAATAAGAATAAAAACAGATTACTTACAAGTTATGCTCAAAAACATATTAGACAGTAGTCTTATTATTGGGAAAAAAAACCAGCAGAAAATAAGGACAGTACAACCAAAAGCATATGGTAGTGTGAAATAAACACAGACATTGGAAATAGCAAAATTGTTGCTCTTGAAGAAAATAATCATCAATAAAGTAGAAAAGTTTCTAGTAAATATGTCAAGAAAAGTATAAGTACACAAAAATAAGATGCAGAAATACAAATACAGGAAGGCATTTTAAAACTATAACCAACCACTATATAATTGTTTAGAGTAAAGAATTACATCTCTAAATCATTCTTCATGTTTTGAAAAATGTAAAACATCCAGCCTATATCTGGAAGATTTAAACAGAAAGAGACCTGGAAAAAAGAAAACAAGAACATAGTTAACAAACTCTCTCCACCCACCAACCCACATCCTCCCACCATACATATTCAGAGAAAGAATATTACCTACCTACTTGTATGCATGCTTAGCTATATCAATGATCTGGTGCAGAGATTTTACCAGGAATTATTTCAGAAAATAAGTCAGATGATCTTCTCATAACACTTCTCTACATAAAACCTTGCAGTGGACTTCCATTATAGCTAGAATAAAAACCTAACATCTTACAGTAAATTGCAAGCCCTTGAATCCTATTTAATATCTTCTGGATTCTTCTCTATCCTTATCCCAAGTCAGTCTTCCTTTCTCACCAAACTCTAGCCACATTGGTTTCTTTATTAGGTACAGTTGTCACACTCAAATTTTTAACACAGGATCTTCATTTCTTTCTTAATTCTTAACATTATTGTTTATTAGTTTGAGTTCTTGTTGTATAATGCGAATGACAATATATAGTACAGAGACTGGAATATACCAAGCTATTAGAAACTCTACATACAGAGATTAGAAATGCCTTTTGTTTCCTCATTCTTGTTCTTGCTCCACCCAGCTCTGTGCCCTAGAAATCAGGGCCTCATAAAGAGTATCAGCGGACTTTCCATCCTCTGGCTTCAGGTTATGTGGGCAGAAAACAGTGGGTGGCAGGGATGGCATAGGGGAATAATTCCATTGACTCCCCTCATACAACGTCAGTGTTGGTTGACTGCATCTTTCTAATAAGGGCCACACTTCTTGTCAAGCAGTCCTGGCCATGTAGCTACCATGTTTAACCCTTTTTGCTTACCCTTCCAGCCAAGAGATAGTAAAGGTTATCCACTATTTCTAGTCCCATGGTACAACATCGCCATTTTCTGGTTTCCTTAAATCTGACGACAATTTATAAATAGTTTGTTTATTAAACTCTCCTTTACTATCCAGTTTGAGTCTATACTTGTACAACGAATAAGTAAAATATAGGTACCACATTCAAGAGTAGTTTAACATTATGACACTGATTATTTAATCCATCAATAAAGACACTTTTAAAATTCAAAATCCATACTTACTATAAAATGTTAGTAAAGTAATGGTTGTCTTCCTTAATGCAATAAAAATGAACTTTAGAAAAAGAGAAGCTGAAAAAACAAGCATTATTAATAAGACAGATTAAAAGCATTCTTTAATGCAAATAATCAAGATGAAAATGACTAATATCATCATTATTACTGATCTACATTCTATACATAATCTTCAATTAAACCAGAAAAGAACAAAATCACGGTTGTTGTTGTTGTTTTTAATTTTAAGAGTACAGTTTTTCCTGTTTTTGAATTACATGATTTTTCACCTGGGAAGCCCAACAAAAGTAGCTGAAATAAAATAGGCGAAAATAATCAAAAGCCCAGTAATGGAATTGATAAAATTAACATAAAATTCACAACTTTCCTGTTTACACTCAAATAACTGGTTAGGAAATGTTATGTAATCCCGTTTATGATAGTCATGATCAAAACAGTTCTGGGTATAAAATCTTAAATATCTACCAATGAACAGTTGAAAAAAAATGCATTAGAATATTTGAGACTGGAGTAAGAGCTCCAGTATTAGTTGATAAAAATTTAAAAGTTGGAGGTGGAGTGACTTTGTCAACAATAAATCACTTTAATGATTTGCTCCACAAAATTATCTCTACAAGACAATGAGACTTGGCAATCAGAGGCTACTTTTTGCATTATGTATTCCCAGAATCTAGCACCTAATGTAATGTAGAAGCTAAATATATGTTTGTTGAATTAGTGATATATGTGAATTAGTAATTGAATAAATGCATGCATGCATGTATACTGAAAGAGTGGATAACATGGCGAATGTTCAATTTCCAGTTCAAGCTACCTTTCCCTGAAAACAGAAATTGTATACAAAATAATTATTGCATAAATATTTGAGATTGTGCAGCTCTACCAAAAATAAAAAAGGACTTAGAATGGTTGGGTTACTACCTCCAAATGCTAATACTTATCACTAGATTGAAATCAGGATATCCCCAGAAATGTAACATGCAAGCTTCATATTTAGTAAGACTCAGAGAAAACTCATTCAAACTCTGTAGTGCTCATTTCTGATTTCCCTTCAGAGTCCCTTTGGGAGACCAGACACAGCTGGAAGCCACTATAGATGTCAGAGTGAGACTGTCACTTGAACTAAATGAGGCTAAAAATAAAGCCAATGGTGCTGCCACGTGAAGGATTAGCCATAAAGGATTCAGGCTTCCCCAAGAATTAGTTATCTCTAAAAAGCTGTTTGAACTGATACGGTAAGTGGGAAGAAATTCTGACAACACATCATAAGGGATTTTCATAGATTAACTGTATTGGTTCATGAAACTCAGATATGTCCAGTGGGTATAGGAAAGGTTAGAAATAAAACTTTTTCAAAAATTAGACCCAAGTTTGTCAAAAGGTGAGAGATTTAGGAATGAATAATTATTATTAAGTCTTAGAGTAGGGTGAAGTTTAATATATACCGGGGTAAACATAATGTTTTGGAACTAAACGACCAAGTACAAAGTCCTGCCTCCCCCACTGAGCTATGTGGCCTCTGTTAATTCATTTAACTATCCCAAGTTGTGTTTTCTTATCTAAATGATAGAGTAATAATGCTACATCAGTTATCTTAGGGCAGATTATTCAGACAATTGTAAAAGAATAAACAGATTAAATATTCTTTCTAGAAAAGGATGTCCCTGCATTCCATTGTATCGAACATGGTGGGCTCGGAAAGAATTATAGATCCCAGCCCCTGCTTGCCGGGGTCTTAACTCTAGTTTGGAAAAGCACATTCCCATTTCGTAGACCACCCTACCTCCTTTCTCTGTCCTCCATCCTTCATCCTTCTTTCCCTGTCCTTCTTTCCCCCTCCATTTTCCTGCTTTGTCTACTCATGCACACATTTATTGAGCACCTGTTGGAACCTGAGCAAGGTGAACAAGGCATGGCCACATTTACATCCAAAGCCTCTCATTCACTCCCAACAAATAGTGTGGGAACCTAGTTCATTACAGTGTAATTCCAGCATTTTCTTAAGAAATTGATAGTAATTCCTAAAGTTCCCTCATCACCCTCTTTTATATTTCTATCTCATGTTCTATATCCTTACAATTTATGTGTATACCTCATGCTTATTTCTGAATATAGTAGTACATGAGTGCTAAAAAATGAATACGGAAATTTCCTGATAATTTGGTATCAAGGGTAGTATTGTGTCTTCACATACAAGCATCTCAGTTTTGTTTGAATAGTTGGAGAGGCAGTAGAGTGTGATGCTTTATAAGCTAGACTTGCATAAAATGATCTGTCTCTGAATCCCAATGATATCATTAGCAGCTGTGTGACCTGAAGCAATTTATTTAGCTCCTCTCTCTCAGATCACTTAACAGAAAATAACTGGGCACAGTAACAGTACCTAAACCAAGGAGCTGTTATTAAAGTTAATGGATTAACATCGCTAAAGAGCAAAGAATAGTGTTTGGCAAATAATAAAAACAGTAATTAATTATTATATAACAATATACTTATTAGTTATACATTAAATCTGAACTGTATATGCATATATACTTTTCCCTGTATAAATAGAAAAAGAGAGAGAAAGCAAACAACTATATAATGTAATGAACATTATTTTCCAATAGAAGAAACCTTCATTTTTGTATTACAAAATTATTTCTTGAGTGTATACTGGGTGCAAGCTATGTATTTAGTGCTAGGGATACAGGTATAAACAAATAAGATGTGATAAGCATGCAACTGTGACAATGAAGGATTAAATTCTGAGAGCCAAACAAAGAAATCAAGCATGCATAATTAAGGCTGTCAACTAATTCCTAAATTTTATTTTCACCTTAACTGTTGTTTTTGTACAATGAAAAAGCACTAAGATTAAGTATGAATATCTACTATGAATCAGCAAAATGCAGGAAACGCCATTATATGAAGAAGCATTCCCAGCCATCTTTCCCATTTTAGAAGACATCACTTTACTACTTAATGAGCAGTTTTAAAGGATAAATGAGATTATATACTAATGTTTTTAGCTCCCTAAAAAAACATTATCAATGCTAACTCCACATAAATTACTTTAGAAGAAATAGAATAGAAATGGGGCTAGTGGTTACCAAAGTTAATCTGGGTGTAGAATTTGGCATCTATAAAAATGTATATAATGAATCCTAAAACTCTACCCTTCGCCCCAAATTGCCATAACAGACATCAGTCTTTTTCAATAAAGTCCATTAGCTAGATCTGTAAAACCCTCTTAGGAGAAATACTGATTTTCAGTACATTTCTCAAATTGGGTAATTTGAGGGGTAATTTAAGAGTTTTGAAATCATTGACTACTTAATCCAATTATATAGCTTCTGCTTCACAATTACTACTTTAAATTTTCTTTTGCCTATCATAAAATGTAGCTTTTATCTATATTACTTATAAGTGTAAATAAAAGCAAACCAACAATACTTTTTCTTCTTTTGGGGCCTTGCTTTACATAAGTAAAAACATGCTTATTTATTGACCACTCCATTTTCAATTTGTAGAAAATAAAAAGGAATACTTCTCATAAGATACATATTCATAAAATAGAGATCTAGTACTACAACTTGACTAAATTTTTGAATCATTCTCTGCTTCTAAGTGTCTATAGAAAGTCAGGTATTGTTTTCTTTATAAGATTGTTTTCTTTGATCATGGCCCTATATTTTATCCCTTGATCAAGCTGTTTTATTAGATTTTCTTGTCTGCTTTCATTTGTCTAATACCCTGCTGTTTGCTTCACTCTCATTAGATGTTGCTGGTTCCTAAAATGCTATCAGTTTCCTTCACTTGGGTTTATCATGGTCTTAAGCTTTTTTTTTTCTTTCTTTTCTTGTTTTTTTTTTTCTTTTTCTCTTTTTATATACTGAATTTCTATTTGCTGAAGAACAAAATTAGCATTTCCAAAAATACTCCCTGCTACTTATCAAGACATCTAAGTTAATGTCCAGTTAATCTGATGAAAAAAAATAGCCAAATAGTTTTTCAAATGCAAAGTGTAATGCAAGCTCCACTCCCACAACCTTTTGATTCTTTTTGTGGTGAGAGTTTAGGGAATATGGAGGGAAATTTAGGTTACTGCCAAACTGCCAAAAAAAAAAAAAAAATTTGGCAACAGATGTATAGAGATTCAAATTCCTGAAATGCATTGATACTTCTTATTAAGATGGAAAGAGTCATAAGTGCCCATTGCTTCCAGCCTAATCACAGGGGCAAGTGTGTTATGTTACAGAACCATGGTTAAAAGAAATCACAGCTTGGAGATCTAAACATAAGTGATGGACACTTCCTGGAAAAGAAGAGATCCATAGCTGCTTTCATGTCTGGTAGAGTGGTAACAGGTGGAGAAATGTGCTACAGAAAGTGATTGGGAGAAGAACGCCAAGCTTTGATCAAACCTTAATGGCAACGTGAGCTGACATGCATCCCTAGGAACCTCAGCTGAGGAGCACGCCTGTAAACATCCACTGATTCTTTCCCATGTTTCTTCACTGAATCCAAGAGGGTAGTATGCAAAGTATGGTGGAGGGAAAGAAACTGAGAAAGATTCCCACCTGAGGCATAAGGAACCTTCACAAACGGGGAAGGCGATAGGCACCTGAATGTTGGGAGAAAAGTGGGAGAGCCCAGAGAAATCCTTCTGAAAGACACAAAGGCTTTGTCCCTTAAAAGGTCCCTTAAAGTCTGGATAATCAGAAAGAGATCCACGGATACAGAAAGTGAAAGCGAAGAATGGAGAGAAGGAAGAATTCACCAACATTACAAAAATATGACATCTGGTCTGTAAAGCGGAAAGAGATTTCCCGTTCTGGAAACCCAGTAGTTGTGAGGTAACACGTAAAGACATACCCAGAGTTGTGCCAGTGCTCCGATCCCATGCCCAGCTAAGGAAAAGCACTGTCTTCAAAATATTTTAGCCAGTAGTAAACTGAATGTAACTAAAGCTGCCAAAAACTCTACATGCATCTCTAATACAGATTAGATTGAGTCAGCCTACATAATAGTAGCCTGAAAGAAAATAGAACTATGGTGGCTCCTACCCCTCAGTGGGGTTAAATAATAAATACTTCAGTCTTTACTGTTTTCTTAACACATTCTCTCTGACATATAATAAAAAAGAACATCTGACAGAAAACAAATAGCAGAATTTGACTCAAAGTCAAGAGAGTTTACATAGTAAATAAAAGTAGACGTAGAAATAGCCAGATAAGAGAATTATCACAGTGGAGTTTCAAAATAAAAATGAAACATACATTAAATGATCCAGGAAATGGTAGACCACATGTATGAACAGATAAGAAAATTTCAGATAGGGGTATAAAACAGAATGTTATAAATTAAAATATAAGATATTAACCAAACAGTGTATAAGGCAGGTCTCAATTGAGAAATTTATTTAGCGAAGGTTGAGGATGCTCCTGGAAAAAAGGGTGTCACAAGAACATCTGTGACCTTTCCAAATGGAGTTTTGGAAACTTTATTTTTTTATTTTTTTATTTTTTGAGACAGGATCGCACTCTTGTCACCCAGGCTGATTGCAGTGGTGCAATCATGGCTTACTGCACACTCGACCTCCTGGTCTCAAGCCATTCTCCCACATCAGTCTCCCAAGTAGCCGGGACTACAGGCAGGAGCCACCACACCTGGCTATTTTTTTTTTTTTTTAACTTTTTGTAGAGACAGAGTCTTACTAGGTTGCCCAGGCTGGTCTCAAACTCCTTGACTCAAGTGATCCTCCTGCCTCAGACTCCCGAAGTGCTGCAATTGCAGGCATGAACCACCATGCCTAGCTTTGGGTTTTCAGTTTTTTTGTTTGTTTGTTTTTGTTTTTGAGGCAAGGTCTCACTATTTTGCTCAGGCTGGTCTCGAGAGATCTTCAGTATTTAAAAGCGAAAGAACAAGCAGGAGAGCAAGAGGATAAGAAAAAGAGGGAGAGTAGGCATGGAGGCAGATGGGTACATTTGCATGAGACTCTGATTAGCCTAAGTAAATTGACATTTTACTTGTGAAAAGAGGAAGTAGGAAAAAAGTCAATTATCCATTGTCTCGCTCTCTGTAATTCTACATTTTACATAGGATAAAGTAAGCATGCTAAAAGAGGGAGTAGAGGAAAAAGCAAATCATGAATTTGTCTCAAGGTAGATGGAAGAATGGTTTCTAGTCTTGTCCTTGTCTTATACCTATGAAAATAAACTGGTAATTGACATTTGTCACTGGTAATCTGTGTGAGATTCAACAGAATGTGGTTTTAGGGCTGGTTCCTAGGGGGGGTGTGTATCCTGAAAGTTGCAGAGGCTCACAAGGTACTTTCTGGTGAGAAGTTTGTGAGGGAGAGCATTTGGGGAGATATGTGCCTTCCATCATTGTGGAAACCTGGCTTATGGATAAGGCTATGACACAGAGTTGTAAAATTATAGCTCTCTGTTTGGGAACAAAAGGAAAGCAGTATTCTGAGACTCTGTTCTCAAGCTTAAACTTTCTTTTTGTCCTAATAGCTTAGGGTCCCAAGATTCTATTTTCTTTCACAGAGGTATCAGAAATGAAAAACTCATTTGAGAGACTTAGCATCGTATTGGACACAACAGAGAAAAGAGGCATTGCATTCGTTTTCTATTGCCATGTAACACTTATTACAAATTCAGCTGCTTAAAATAACACACCTCTATTATCTCACAGTTTCCATGAGTCAGTAATCTGAGAATGGCTTAGATGAATCCTCTGCTTAAGGGCTCACAATGCTGCTGTCAGAAGCTTGACTAAGAAAAAGATCTGCTTCCAAGCTTCCTCAGGTTGCTGGCATAATTCATTTTCTTGCAGTTATAGGACTCATGGCAGCTTGCTTCTTCAAAGCCCGCAATCAACAATGAATGGAGGGAGGGGAAGAAAGAGAGAGAAGGACACAGATGGAGGAAGAGAGACAGGAGCTCTAGCGCAGTGGATAACAGAATCTTATGTGATCACATTTATGTTGGTTAGAAGCCAGTCACACGTTGTTTGTCAGTTTTGCATTGCCATAAAGGAATACCTGAGGCTGGGTAATTTATAAAGAAAAGAGGTTTATTTGTCTCATTGTTCTGCAGGCCATACAAGCATGATTCCAGCATCTGCTCCTGGTGAGGCCTCAGAAAGCTTACAATCATGGCAGAAGGTGAATGGGGAGCAGTGTATCACATGTGAGTGAGGGAACCAGAGAGAGGAGGAGGTACCAGGCTCCTTTCAACAGCCAGCTCTCTTGTGAACTCATTATCATGGGGAGGGCACAAACAAACCAAACACCTCCCACTAGGCCCCACCTTCAACACTGGGGATCACATTTCAGCATGAGATTCAGAGTAGACAAACATCCAAACCATGTCACAGGTCCTAACCATACTCAAAGGTTCAAGGAAAGAGGTTTACACGAAGGTGTGGATACCAGAAAGAGGAACTCCTGAGGACCACCTTCAAGTCTGTCAAAGCAATCAGTGAACTTCAAGAGGTCAGCTTAAAAAAATCCAAATTGAAACAACAATATAAAACTCTTCAAGATCTGCAGAACAATGTTAAACTATATAGCAAATGTGAAAGTAAAGCTCCCAAATTAGAGGAAATGAGAGAGCAGAAGAAATATCTAAAAAGATAATAAAATTTCTAAAACCTGAATGATTTTAAAATATCAATGTACAAAAAAAAAAACTCATCAAATATCATTCAGGATAAACACAAAGATAAAGAAATCTAGTCATACCATCTGTAAAATGCTGAAAGCCAAAGATAAAGAAAACATTTTAAGTCAGCCAGAGGGTAAAAAATGAGTTATTTTAATCAGGGAAACAATGATAAGAATGGCAGCTGACTTCTCATCAAAGACAAAATGTAGGACAGAAGATAATGGAAGGACATTTTTAAAGTACTGAAAGTAAATAAAAATGTCCTCACAACCTACAATTCCACAGGCAATAAAAATATACTTCAGAGCTGAAGGTGAAAATAACATATTCAGAATCACCAAAAGTAAGAGAATTTGTGTTAATTACAAAAAATAATTAGAGAACTTTTTTATTCTTAAGGGATATAATGTCAGAAGTAAGTCCCAGTCTGCAGAAAGAAATGAAGAGCATCAGAAAAGAGAAATAAGTAGTTTAAAAAACAAGACTATTTTTTTATTTTTAAACTTCATTAAATGACTTTTATCTGTATAACAGAAAAAGCAATACCTATATCTTATGAGATTTATAACATATGTAGAAATAAAATGCATGCCAAAAAGTGCAAAATTGAGAGGAAAGAGAAATTAACTATAATTTGTAATATCCCAACATTATTCATGAAGTAGCAAAATATTATCTGACGATAGTGTGATATGTCAAAGATGCATATTGTAATCTCTAGTACAGCCACTAAAATAGAATAGTTTTAGCCAAAATGTCATAGCAGATCTAAAATACAAAGGGTATATATGCATATCTTTAACTGATTCACCCAAATGAAGGAAAGAGGGACAGAAAAATGAAGCAAAAATAAGGCATATAAAAACAAATTACAAGGTGGAAGAATTATGCACAAACATATCAATAATTACATTAAAAGTTAACGGACTCACCACAAAAATTAGACAGAAATTACAGTCAGTATAAAAAGTAAAGCTCTACTATATGCTATGTACAAGATCTACAGTTTAAATATGAAGACACAGAGATCAAATGGAAAATAATATGACATTCAATAAACTAATCATAAGAAACCTGGAATAGCTGTGTTAATATCAGATAATATAAACTGCAACACAAAGATTAGTATAAGAGAAAAAGGAAATTTTATAATGATAAAAGAGAAAGGGGGCTGGATGTGGTGGCTCATGCCTGTAATCCTAGCACTTTGGGAAGCCAAGGTGGGTGGATCACCTGAGGTCAGGAGTTCAAGATCAGCCTGGCCAACATGGTGAAACCACGTCTTTACTAAAAATACAAAAAAATTAGCCGAGTGTGGTAGTGGGTGCCTGTAATTCCAGCTACTCAGGAGGCTGAGGGAGAAGAATCGTTTGAACCCAGGAGGCGGAGGTTGCAGTGAGCTAGGATCGCACCACTGCACTCCAGCCTGGGCAACAGAGCGAGACTGCCCCCCCCCACCTCCCCCCCCAAAAAGAGAAAGGTATAAAAGGGCATAGCAATCCTAACTGTGCATCTTAGTTACGGCTGTTATAACAACAATACCATAGGGCAGGTGGCCTAAACCAGGGGTCCTCAACCTTTGGGCCATAGTCTTTCAGTAATTGGTGGAGAGGTAAGAGAAACACCAATAAAGGTCCTGCAGATTTGAACAACACTATTTTAAACTTATGTGATATTTATAGATATCATACCCAACAGCTGCTGAATACACAGGTTTATCATGTGGAAAAAACAAAAGCTGAAATACATTTCATACTGATTCTTCAAAGAAGTTTCAAACATTTCGAAAAATTAAAACCACAGAATATATTCTCTGACCATCACAGTATTAAAGTACAGATACAAAAGTAATAAAGTACAGATATAAAAGTATAAAAATTTAGAAGGCCCCCAAATACTTGAATATTAAGCAATACACTTAAGTAATCTATGTATTAATAAAGAAATAAAAGTAGAAATTTGAAAATATTTCAACCTGAATAATACTGGAAACTCACCATATCAAAATTTGAGAAAAAATGGTAAAAGAAGTACTTTAAGAAATTTTTTAAGAATGTAAATGTTTGTATTTGAAGAAAAGGGTGTAAAACCAATAACTTAAGCTTTTACCTGGAGAAGATTTTTAAAAAGCCAATTAAAATCAAAGTAGAAAAAGGAAACATTAAAATTGTTCTATCTATGCTGAACATGAATTTATACTGCCTCCAACTGTAAGCCAGTAAGTAACACAAGCATTCATTCTAACCTTCTCCCCTGACTTATTCGTAACTTCTCTTCTTCCTCAGTGAGAAACAGGTTCCACCCCCACCATTCGTTTACTTATATTTTCAACCCTAGTGCACATGTAACATAGCTCAGAATTGTTGACCAATATTTCCATGAGAAACAAATCTGCCAACTAGAGTACAATGTTTATATAGTTTATTTTTTCTTAAGTCCTACACAAAATCTTGTATGCAATCCAACATTCAAAGAAAAGCCTATCTGCTTGGGAATAGAAGGAAAGTAACTTAAGAATTTAGGAGTCCCCTAAGTTCCCTAACTCTGGAAGCAGCTAAAATGTCCTTCAAAGGGTGAATCGCTAACCAAACTGTTGTATCCTTACAATAGAATACTATTGAGTAATAAAAAAAGAATAAACTGCATGGATAAACCCAAAATACGTTTTATTAAGTGAAAAAACCAAACCCAAAAGTAAATATATTGTATGAGGTTACTATCATAACATTCTGGAAAAGGCAAAGATAAAACAGATTTAGTTGCCAGATGTTTCCAGTGGAGGAGTTGTTGACAACAAAGGGAACGGACAGGGAACCTTTTTGGGTAATGGGACTGCTCTGTGTAGTGCTGGGGTGGTGGGTACATGACTCTGCACTTGGCAAAATTCATAGAATCACAAAGAGTGAACTTTAATTTATGCAAATTTAACAAACAACAATCAACCAGGATGTCTGGGGTTCTAAAGTTTAATAAAGACTTAGACCACCCCACCGAAAAACATACGACTATATTACAAATTATGTTAGTCGGCTTGGGCTGGCATAAAAAATATCACATTCTGTCTGCCTGGCTTAAATAACAGAAATTTACTTAATCATAAGTAAACTTGGAGGCTAAGAAGTCAAATAAGGTGTCAGCCAGCTGGGTTTCTGGTGAGGGCTCTCTTTCTGGCTTACAGATAGCCACCTTCTTCTCTGTGTGTCCTTACATTACCTTTCCTTAGTGTGGAGAGAGAGACAGAGAAGTGGGGGGTGCGGGGGGTGGGGGAGAGAGACACAGAGAGAGAGAAAGAGAAAGAATGTCTCCTTTTCTTCTTATAAGGCCACCAATCCTATGACCATATCCTTTGACTTCATTAAACCTTGATTACCTCCTAAAAGCCCTACCTTCAAATATATTCACATTGGAGTTAAGGCTGTAATGTAAGAATTTTGGGGGGGTCACAATTTATTCCATAGTACAAATGTATGACCACCTCATTGAAGGAATTGGGGAATAAAGAGCTGACCTAAGTAACCTTGGAAAATGATGTTTTTGCTCTTTGACTGGAAACAATAAGTTTAAAATTAAAAAGAATTTAGTAATTGATACATAAATTTAAAATGTTCCTTCATTTTCTCCCTTCTCTCCAAGAATTGTTATTTATTTGATGGTGCATCTTAAAATTTATGGCATTTAGTGTCTTACAGTGATTAATTTTATAACATCTTTAAAGCTTCTAGTACATCCTCTAACACAGAATTACCACTTAATTAATAGTAGCTGTTTACACTTCTTAAACCTTTAACGTAGTTAAAATCATAGTGTGTATACAATTCTGTACTCTGCTATTTGCTATATTTGAATGTCTCCTTGTTTTGATGGTGATAATAGTAATAATAAATTTTATGTTATAGCTTTCCATAGAACTGATGCACCATTATTTATTTACCTATTCCCCTATTTTCAGACATTCAAATTACATCCAGTTTTGTTAGTTATTGCAACTTCCTTGTAGACACATAAAACTGTTTTTGAGTACCTAAGCTTAAATTGAACTGAAGCATCAAAAACGTGCAATAAATAAATTTATTTTGAAATTTATCTTAAAAGTTAATTTTGAAAATAATGACAGATGTGGATAATTATACTTGTTACTTCACTAGGAAATAATTCTCATCGTCTTTTAAGTGGAATTCTTAATATTTATTCTATTTTGCCATAGTTTAATCAATCTCTATCACACCTCATTAACCACTTATCATAAAATTGTTGTTCTTTATTTTCTTCTGAAAACAGCTTCATTGAGATACAATTCATATATGAATTATGATTCATTTAAAGTGTGCAATTCACTTAGTGTAATCGCTCATGCCTGTAATCCCAGCACTTTGAAAGGCCAAGGTTGAGGAGGATCACTTGAGGCCAGGAGTTGGAGAACAGCCTGGGTAACATAGCAAGACCCCATCTCTAAAAAAAAAAAAAATTAACCTACTGTCATAGCACATGCCTGTAGTCCTAGCTACTCAGGAGGCTGAGACAGGAGGATTGCTTGATCCCAGGAGTTTTAGAGGAGTTCTAGGTTACAGTGGGCTATAATCACATCACCGCACTCCCAGCCTGGGTGACAAAGAGACACCCTGTCTGGAAAAAAAAAAAAGTGAACAATTCAATAGCTTTTAGAATGTTTGCTGATATATTGCAACCATTACCACAGTAAGAGTTATTTAAATATTGTGAATACATGTCTTATCAGATATATAATTTGGAAATATTTTCTCCCATTTCGTGGGTTGTCTTTTCATTTTCTTGATGAATAGTGTTTAATTTTAATAAAGTTTAATTATCTATTTTTTTGTCCCTCCTGATTTAGATGTCATATCAGTAAATCCTTTGCCAAATTCAAGGTCATGAAGATTTTCCTGTTTTCTTCTAAGAGATGTATATGTGTAGCTCTACTATTTAGATACATCTATTTCAAGTTATTTTTTCTACATGGTGTGAGATAAAGGTGCAACTTCATTGTTTTACATGTGGCTACACAATTGTCTTAACACCATTTGCTAAAAAGATATTTTTGCCCATTGGATGCTCTTAGCACCTTATCAAAAATTGATTAACCACAGATGTGTGGGTTTATTTCTGGAATCTCAATTCTATTCCATTGACATATATGTCTACTCTTGAACTAGGACTGTCTTGATTACCATTGGTTTGTAGCAAGTTTTGAAATAGGGAAATAGGACTTCTGTTTTATTAATCTTCCTGCAGGATTGTTTTGGCTATTGTGGATTCCTTACAATTACATATGCATGTTAGCATCATCTTGTAAATTTCTACAAATAATTCTACAAATCTTTATCAGTTTGGGGAATATTGCCAGTTTAGCTATGAATATGAATATTGAAGACTTAAGTCTTCAAATTCTTGAAAAGAGATGTTTTTCCAATTATTCAGAACTTCTTTAAACAATATTTTGTAGTCTTCAGAGTTTGTTTTGAATTATTTTGATAATTTACCAAATGTTTTCTTTTTGATGCAATTATAAATTGAATTTTCTTCATTTCACTTTTTGAATTTTCAAGTGTATAGAAATATAATTAATTTTTATGCATTGATTTTGTACCCTGAACATTTGCTAAATGTGTTTATTAATTCTAATAGTGCTTTGTAAATCCTTTGGAGTTTCTATATACAAGATCGTGTCATCTTCGAATAGAGATCATTTATTTTTATTTCTTTCAGTTAAATGATTTTTTTTTTTTACCTGATTTTCTTGGCTGTAACCTCCAGTACAATGTTGAAGATAAATGGCAAGGATGGATTTTTCTGTCTTGCTTTTGATCTTAGGAGGAGAGTATCTGGTCTTTCACCATTAGGTATGATGTTAGCTGTGGAGTTGTTATAGATGTCCTTTGGCAGATTGATGAAGTTCCTTTCTTTCTGTTCCTAATTTGTTATGTTTATCATGAAAGAATGACTATGTGATTTTTGCTTTATTCCATTAATATAATGTTTTAAGTTAACTGATTTTCAAATGTTGAACCAACATCGTGTCCCTGGGATAAAGCCCACTTACTCATGACGTATAATGTGATGTATATGTTACTAGATAGAATTTGCTAACATTTTGTTGAAGATTTTGTGTTTATATGCACAAGATTTATTGGTTTGCAATCTTCTTTTATTGTGATGATGTGAGAAGAAAGAGAAATCAACTAGGCAGATAGTTAGGGCAAGGGTCCTTGGTAGAATTTCGTTCTAACAAAAAGCAGCCTCTTTTCTGGCAAAAAGCAGCCCAAGAGGTCATTTTTCCCTCAGCAAAGAGCAGTCTGAAAGATAAGGCTGCAAACACAGATAAGGAAGGCAAGCTCTAACACAGAAAGGGGTCTCCTGTGTGACAGACAGACAGACAGTGGGCCCCAGTAAGCACAGTCCCCTCTTTTCTTGGAAATCCTCAGACAAGGAGGCTTGTGCAGGGAGAGGGCCTGCAGCAGCACCCATAAGAAGAGTTACCCTGAACCACGCACATCCACCTCGAAGTCTTCTGCCCCGCCTGTTCCTTTTGTTCATATTTTACACATGAGCAGCAGGAAGAGATAAACAACATGGAATAATTCAGACTAAGAAGCCCACGTGCGCGCTAGAAAAGGTGCAGGCGGAAACTCAGAAATTCGCGCCTTAGGCAAATAAAGCACCCCTCCCCTCCATATTTTCTATAAAAACTCGGTCTGGGCGCGGTGGCTCACACCTGTAATCCCAGCACTTTGGGAGGCCAAGGAAGGCAGATCACGAGGTCAGGAGATCGAGACCATCCTGGCTAACATGGTGAAACCCCGTCTCTACTAAAAATACAAAAAATTAGCTGGGAGTGGTGGCGGGCACCTGCAGTTCCAGCTACTCGGAGAGGCTAAGGCAGGAGAATGGCGTGAACCCGGGAGGTGGAGCTTGCAGTGAGCCGAGATTGCGCCACTGCACTCCAGCCTGGGCGACAGAGCGAAACTCCGTCTCAAAAAAAAAAAAAAAAAAAAAAAAAAAACAAAACTCTTGCACTTCCCTGTAAAACGGTCACCCATGTTTCTGGAACCTCTCTCTGTTCCAAAGAGCTTTCTTCCTTTCGCTTATTAAACTTCTGTTCTAACCTCACCTTTAAGGTGTCCACGTCCTTAATTTCCTTGGCCATAAAACCAAGAACTTCGGGTGACACCTCAGACAAGGAGGCCAGTTTTGATGACTTTGTCTGCTTTTGGTATCAGGCTAATAATGGCTTCATAAATGAATTGGGAAGTGTTCCCTCCTCCATCTTTTGGAAGAGTTTATGAGGAATTGGATTTGATTCTTCTTTAAATGTTTGGAAGAATTCAGTAGTGAAGCCATCTAACCCTGGCATTCATTTCTTTGTTACTTGGTTGTTCATTTTGTTTGTTTGTTTTGTTTTGTTTTTTAATTTTATTTTGTAATAGATACTGTGGGTAGTTTTTTTTTTTTAATTAGTGCTTCAATTTCTTCACTTCTTACATGTGTATTCAGTTTTCTCCTTAATTTAGTTTCCATTTCTCCTTACATTAGTTTCAATAGTTTGTGTCTTTCTAGATATTTTGTCCATTTCATTTAAGTTATCAAACATGTTTCCTTACGGCTGTGTATAGTATTCCTTCATTTTCTGTTTTTATTTTTGTAGTATCTAGTAATAAGGTCTCTCATTTCCAATTTTAGTAAAATGAGTCTTTTTTTCAATCAATGTTGTTAAAGATTTTTCACTTTTATTGATCTTTAAAAACAGCTTTTGGTTTTATTGTCTCTATTGTTTTTTGCTATCTTATTGATTTCTCCACTAATGTTGGTTATTTCTTTTATTTTCTTGCCGAGAATTTAGTTTGCTGTCAATAAGTTATTGATTTATTTCTTAGTAATACAGATATTTATAGCTATAACATTCCCTCTAAACATTGCATTTACTGCATTCCACAAGTTTTGCTAGTCTTTGTCTTTATTTTGACTTATCTCAAAGTATCTTCTGATTTTTTAAAATTTATTTTTTCTTAATTTTTATTATTAATGCTTTAATTTATTTGTGAGTTACCCAGTTTTTTTCAGGCTTTTGATTTTTAATTCATCCCATTGTGGTCAGAGAAATACTTTGTATGATTTCAATTATTTTAAATGTGGAATTCTTGTACGGCTTATTATATCGTCTGTCCTAAAGATGTTTCAATGTACACTTGAGAAAAATAAATACTCTGTTATCTGGGGATGGTGTTTTATAGGCGTCTATGAGATCTAGTTCTCTAATAGTGTTGTATTAGTCTTTTGTTTCCTTATTGATTTTCTTTCTAGTTGTGCTATCAATTATTTAAATGAGAATGGAATTCCCCAACTATCATTGTTGAATTGTCTATTTCTTCATTTATGTTTGTTTTCCATTTATTTCAGTGCTCTGTTTTTAAGCTCATATGTGTATAATTGTTTTGTTTTTGTCATAGAGTGAACTTTTTATCATAATAAAATTTCCCTATTTATCTATACTGAATTTTTGGTTTTTTAAAGCCTAAGTCAGGTTTCAGTCTAGCTACTCTTGCTTTCTTGTGGTCCTGTTTTCTTTTTTTCTTTTTTTTTTTTTTTTTTAATTTTTGGGACAGAGATTCACTCTGTCACCCAGGCTGGGGTACAGTGGCATGATCTTGGCTCACTGCAACCTCCGCCTCCTGGGTTTAAGTGATTCTCCTGCCTCAGCCTTCCAAGTAGCTGGGATTACAGGCACTTGTCATCACCACCTGTATAATTTTTGTATTTTTAGTAGAGATGGGGTTTCACCATGTTGACCAGGCTGGTCTTGAACTCCTGACTTCAGGTGACCTGTCCGCCTTGGCCTCCCAAAGTTCTGGGATTACAAGCATGAGCCACCGTGCCCAGCTTACTTCTGGTCCTGTTTTCATTACATAAATATTTTTTCCATTTCTATTACTCTTCATCTATTTATAGTGCTATAGGCAACGTAAAGTTGAATACTGCTTTTTTAAAATCAGCCTGACGATTTCTCTCTTTCAATTGAGTCATGTAATTTATTCACATTTAATGTTATTATTGATATAGTTGGAGTTGTACCTGTAATTTTACTTCTGGTTTTCTATATGCTTCATGTTGTTTTTCTTTTCTATTCTTCCTTTATTTTTTGCACTAATTAAATATTTTCTAATGTAGCATGCAAAATTCCTTACTAATTTTTACAATATTTTTGAGTTTTCAAGTGGTTATTATAAGGTATATCATGTGTTCCTTAACTTATTCAAATCAGCTTCTAATTTATATTTGCTCAATTCCAGTGATTTTTAGAAATGTTACTCATTTATAGCTCTATTTCCTTTCCCCCATGTTGTCATACTACTGTCTTACCTATTATATCTGTTAGTGTTTCTTGCCCAAAAATACATTGTTAAAAGTATTGCTTTACCATTTATAGTCATTTTTAGGAAAATACAGCTCTGTTCTGTCTCATCCCATTTGACTCTATTGGCAAATACATTGTACCCATATTGCATTTCTCTGTAATATAAGCCCAAAAATTCATTACACACACACACATACGCACACAGACATACATACACACACACACACAAATGGCTTTTAAAGCATTTAAGAAAAGAAAGAAGAAAAATAGGCTTTTTTGATAGTTTTTTTGTTTTAACAATTATGTAATTGCTTTTATTGGTGTGTGTGTGTGTGTGTGTGTGTGTGTGTGTATTAGAATTACTATCTGAGATTACTTGGTTTTAGCCTAAAGAATTTGCTTTAGTACTTGTTATGAGGTGAGTATCCCAGCAACAAATTCTTTTTCTTTTTGTTTATCTTGAAAAGACTTTATGTTGCCCTTATTTTGGAAAGATAGCTTTGTTAGAAATATAATTCTTGTTTAGCAGGACTTTTTTTTTCTTCTGTTTTTCCTTGGCTACTTTGAGAATATTATTCACTGCCTTGTGTGACGTCCTGTGTTTCTGCTGAGAAGTAGCTGTAAATTTTATTGGTGTTCTGTAAATAACTAGTCATGTTTTTCATACTGCTTTCAAAATTTTCTGCTTGTTATTAACTTCCAGCACTTTTACTATGCTGTGTCTGCTCATAAATATTTTAAAACTTACCTTTCTTGGGGTTTGTTGGGCTTCCTAGATGTGTAGGTTATTGTTGTTGGTTTGTTTTGCTTTTTGGCAACAGAGTCTCACTCTGTCACCCAGGCTGGAGTGCAGTGGTGCGATCTCGGATTGCTGCAACCTCTGCTTCCCAGGTTCAAGTGATTCTCCCACCTCAGCCTCCTGAGTAGCTGGGATTACAGGTACACACCACCATGCCCAGCTAGTTTTTGTATTTTTAGTAGAGATGGGGTTTCACCATCTTGGCCAGGCTGGTCTCAAACGCCCAACCTCAAGTGATCCACCCACCTCAGCCACCCAAAGTGCTGGGATTATAGGCATGAGCCACCGCGCCAGGCCAGATTATTGTTTTTATATGGGAAATTTTAGCTACTGTGGCTATTTTGAATCGTTTTTCTGCTTCTTTCTCTCTCTCCTCTCCTCCTTGTGCTTCCACGATATGTAAGTTGATGTAATTAATGATGTCTCATATATCTGTGAGGCTGTCTTCATTTTTGCTTTTCATTCATTTTTCTCTTTGTTCTTCAACTCACATCATCTCTGTTGATCGATCTTCTGGTTTGCTTATTCTTTCTTCTGCCAGTTCAAATCTACTGTTGTGTCTTCCAAGATAACTTTCCATTTCAGTTATTTAATTTTCAACTCTCCTTCAATTTGAACCCTATTTCAATTTTCAAACTGAACTCTATTTCAATTTTCATAATTTTTAAAAATATTTTTATCTTTTAATTGATGTTTTCTAGTTTATACAACAGTGTCATCATACCTTCCCTTACTTCTTTAGCTTTAGTTTTCTTAATAGTCATGAACATATATCTATATAATGGCTCATGTGGAGTCCTTTTCTGTTAATTCTGATATAGTTTCTCTCGCAGGCAATTTTTGTTGTGTGTGTGAGTGCTGAAAATTTGAGCCAGGTCTCAGTTAATTTAGAAAGTTTATTTTGCCAAGATTAAGGACATGTGCCCGGGCCACAGCCTCAGGATGTCCTGATGCAGCCTCAGGAGGTCCTGGCTACATGTGCCCAAGGGGGTCAGAGCCAGTTTGGTTTTATACATTTTAAGGAGACATGAGACATCAATCAACATATGGTTCTGTCTGGAAAGGCAGGACAACTGAAAGCAGGGAGGGGGCTTCCAGGCCATAGGTAGATAAGAGATAGATGGTTCCATTCTTTTGAGTTTCTGATTAGCCTCTCCAAAGGAGACAGTCAGATATGCATTTATCACAGTGGGCAGAGGGGTGACTGAATAGAATGGGAGGCAGGTTTGCTCTCAGCAATTCCCAGCTTGACTTTTTCCTTTAGTTTAGTGATTTTGGGGGCCCAAGATATTTTCCATTTACACCTGTTGTTTTGTTTTGTTTTGTTTTGTTTTGTGCTGGTGTATGGGTAGTACTTTTATATTTAGTTAGATGCGTCACATTTTTGTTGTTGTTGTTGTTGTTAGAAACTGGATGTTTTAAATAATACATTGTAACAGTTCTGGATATTGTCTCTCTCCGATGGCTTGTTATTGTTTCTGTTTATTTAGTTGTTTAGTGACTGAATGGGTTGTTTTGTTAAAATCTATTCCCCCCACCCCCACACACCCACAGTATTCAGCTTTTTATACTCCTCTGAAAGGCCCAGCTTTGTGTACGCCCACATCACCCTAGAAAGACAGTGGGTTTGGAAGGGCTCTCTTCTGTTTCGCTGACTCCACTCAGCTGTTTTACTCTATTAATTGTGGGCTAATTGCTCTACTGTTGTCAACAATGCCCTGTGGCATACGTTACTCTACAGACAAATCCAGTCCAAATCTGGCACTTTTGAAGAAATAATTTCTTTTTTTATTTTAAGACACAATTTCACTCCATCAACCAGGCTGGAGTACAGTGGTTTAATCTTAGCTCATGGTATCCTCAAATTTCTTGGATAAAGTGATCCTCCCACCTCAGCCTCCCTGAGTAGCTGGGACTACAGGCTTGCACCACCATGCCCAGATATTGTTATTTTATTTTTTGTAGAGATGGGGGTCTCGTTTTGTTGTCCAGGCTTGTCTCAAACTCCCAGTCTCAAGTGATCTTCCTACATTGGGCTCCCCAAATTCTGGGACTACAGGCATGTGTACAACACAGAGTTAATTTTTGAATTTTCTGCAGAAAAAGGATCTCACTATGTTGCCCAGGCTGGTCCTGAACTCCCAGCCTCAAAAGATCCTCCTGCCTTGGCCTCCCAAAGTGCTGGGATTACAGGAATGAGCCTCGGTACCTAGCCCTGAAGGAATAATTTCTAAGAGCAGTGTTTGATTTTTGTTCTAACCCATGAAGTCTCATCTGAGCTGTCTTGTTACCTGAGTTTTCTCTGTGAACTATCAGACCTACAGTTTGGCTTGTATCTTGAATCTGGTCCTAATTGCCTTTCACCACAACCTCCACTGTTTTTGAGAGCACCTTTAGGCTTGAAATTCTTCACTCTCTGTTGCAAATTAAATCAGGTCCTTTGGGAACAGATTAGAAGCTAATCTTTCTATAGACTCATTCTTCAGGAAAAATCTCTGGAGTTCAGAGTGGGAAGAATAACAAGCTTCTCTTTAAGTCAAATTCTTAATCTATAGCTGAGTACTCCACAGGGAGAGTACTCAGATGTGATACCTGGTGCTTACTTTTCAAAAATTTTTTTTTCTTACCAGAAAGTACTGAGCTCAACTTAAACAGTGATTTTAAATAAGCAGTGTTCATGGTTTTGTTGGTTAGTGTGTCTTTCATTTTCTGGCCCATTATTGAACTCCTTTTCTGGTTTTAGTATGAACTTTAAGTTCGATGGGAGAAGAATCAAAGAAGACAAAAACACAACGCATTCCAGTTAATTCAAACAATGTTTTGTGAGCACATCATGAGCCTAGTCAATGCGATGATCATCAAAAACACATCTTCAAATAATGCACAACTAGTCCTTTGTCCTGCCCTCAAGGTGCTAAGATCTGACAAGATGCTGTCTTGCTGGCAGCAGGAATCTGGAGTTCAGAACAGAGGTCTAGACACAGCGGGAGTTGACATGAAAAAGGTGAAAGTAGATATTACAAAGAGAGAATAGGAAGATAAAAAGCCAGAGAAACCTGGGAGCCAAAGGCACATGGAGCTAACATGGTTGAACTGAATGTGCATAGGAAGGGAAAATGCTAAACAATTGTTACATTAACATATTCAGAGCTTCAGGGAAATAGGCACCTTACAATCTCCCATTGAGAGTTGTGAATTTACATGTAATACTATAGTTGGGGACTGAAGGCTTTCTTCAGAGTAACTCAAGCAGGCTTCCATATAAACATATACGTTGTCAACTCCCCCTCTCCCCCAGTTAATTTGTCATCTCTTAAGAAAGGAAAGCATACAGGTCAAACTTTGGATATCTTTCCTCACTTTTTCCCTGGGGCTAAGTAACTCTCTCTATATAGTTTTTCCAATAAATCTACTATATATATACATTTATATACATACATATATATTTATATACATACATATATATATACACACACACATACATATATATACACACATATATATACACATTGTTTTTCCAGTAAGTCTCTGGAGCATCTTTTATGGGCCATGCCCTGTGCAAAGTACTTTACTATAATGCAAATGTATACTATACTATAATGCAAAGTATACTATAAAGAACAAGATCTTCCAACTGGGCGCTGTGGCTCACGCCTATAATCCCAGCACTTTGGGAGGCCGAGGAGGGTGGATCACCTGAGGTCAGGAGTTTGAGACCAGCCTGGCCTATATGGTGAAACCCATCTCTACTAAAAATACAAAAATTAGCTGGGCATGGTGGCAGGCACCTGTAATCTCAGCTACTTGGAAGGCTGAAGCAGGAGAATCGCTTGAACCCGGCAGGCAGAGGTTGCAGTGAGCTGAAATCTCATCATTACACTCCAGCCTGGGCAACAAGAGCAAAACTCCACCTCAATTAAAAAAAAAATAATAATTAAAAAAAAAAAAAAAAAACTTTCTTGCCATCGTAAAGCTCGCAGAGCTGTCTAAAGAAGTACATGTGATTGAACTGTGCTTTATTTCTGCTCTCCAATATGGTAACCACATGCCACATGTAACTATGAGCATTTAACATGTAGCCAGTGCAACAAAAATTGTTTTTTAAAAAGAAAAATTGACTAAATTTAAATAGCCACGTGACTAATGACCACCATATTGAAAAGCAGAGCTATAAATTCATTTAAGATACCTGTGGCTATACCACAATCTAGAGTGTGGGACCTTCAGTTGGATTGCTTGGAGCCCTGATGTTTAGCTAACCTCTATTAAAGTCCAATATAGGAGACAAAGGAAATCCATGGTGCAGGACTCAGCAATCCATTGCTGCTTCAAGAGGAACATGGCTTCTTTTTATTTACATTTATATGAGTTACATTTCATTGAATAAAAAAACTTTTAAAATATTTACCAGCTGATGAGCTTGAAGCAATCAACCATGATCTAAATTGGACCTCAGTGTCCTGATCTTTAGTGCTATTTAATGAAGTGAGTGTTGTGATTCTCAAGTCAACCTAGGCCTAAGAATCCACTTAAAATCTATTTATTGGAAATGTAGTGGCTAACAGTAATGAGTAGTTACAAAGCGTAGTATACCAAGAACTTACGTATGTGATATTTCTCACCCTACAGATTTTCAAGCATTGAAACCTGTAATTTAGTATGATTCATATAAATTCAAAATGTGTTGCTTTTTATATAATTATACAATTTACCATCCTTGTGTGTATAAATGCATAATTGTATAAAAATCATGTCATCACATGAGTTTCTGGCAACAGAATCACTGATCCAGAAAATAAGACAAGCTGATTTATGTCTTCCAATGTCCATGGGCATGATACAATAACAATAATTTAGAAATAACTTTACGGTCGTAAAATACCATTAAGATGAATCTTCAACTTTTCTTCAAAATAATTGTTTAAAAAACTAAAACATCTTCTGGAAAAAAAATACAGGGACTTGGATGGTATTCAGGGGATTCCTGGTAGCTGCTGTGATTTTATTCAATTAATTGAGAAAAGTAGGTAATGCTTAACTATAGAAATGGCTCACACAAGTATTATTTCAATGATGTACTAGCCTTGCACAGAGCAAATATATATTGCTGGGAATTATTTTTAAAGTAAGATAACTGTCAGGAAACCAGTGTAGAAACTTTTTCCCTTTTATTTAAAATGATATTGTAAATTAGGCTTACTCTGATAATGGAAGCATATACTCAATTCTCTTAACATGTACAGAAAACCAGTATATCTTCATGATGATGTTTAACCCATTATACAGGGTAATGCAGAGTCCAAAAATTGAGTTCAGAAATTGCTACAAACCAACTTGGTTGTTTCAGACCAAAAACTTAAATTATCTCTATTTATTCATGCCATTGTCTTTCAAGTAGGCAGTTTTATTTCCTTGAGGATGGAGAGCTTAAGAATAGAAGTGCTGCCCATTGAATATTGATGTAATAAAAAAATACAGTCCTTCCTCTTATGTGATCTTCCTACCTTTCCTAATCATACTTAACTGTGCTGTTCATGCCTCACAAGTCAGTTGAAGCACTTACTTACAGTGGTTTCATATCAGCATTGATAATACTGAGTTTCTAGAACTCAACTTCATGTTTTATCCATAAGTCTCTGGATTGAAAGAGAATAGAAAAAGGGGAGAGAGGAGAGGAGCAAAAGAAGAGAGAGAGAGAGAGAGAGAAGAAGAAGAGGAAGACAGGAGAAGAGTGGAGAGGAGAAGGGAAGGAGGGGGACGAAGAGGAGGAGGAGAAAGAGGAATAAAAGATAAAGATGGAGAAGGAAAAAAAAGAATGAAAAGAAGGAGAGAGAGAGAAAGAAGGAAAGAAAGGGAGAGAGGGAGGGAAGGAAGGAAGGGAGGAAGGAAAGAAGGAAGGAAGGAAGGAAAAAGAGGGAGTGAAAGGAGGAGGTGGTGGAGGGAAGGAAGGCAACAAGGAAGAAATTCTGTAGAGTCAAGAAACCAGAATTGGAAATAAGCAAAAGTACACAGGTATGGCATAGCATAAGAGCACTGTGGCTTTCAGTGAATTTCCTCTCTGGGAATGTTGCATACTGAGATGAAAGCACTGTGGTAGTGGCTAGGAAAGTTTACACTAGAACAATTTCTTCTTGAAAGATAAGTACCATATCTTAGTTCTTAACACATTAAAAGAGAACAGAAAAAAGAGACGGGAGAGAGAGATGTACACAAGGCTATGATCACAGTGAGGGCAGGATGTCTGTCTAAATTTTTGACCACTGTATTCCCAGTTTTTAGCACAGACATTGCTTCATACTTAACAAATGTGTGTTAAATGGTGACTATTGACTAAATATTTCTTCTGAAATAGGTACAGAGATCAGTACAGTGGAACAAGAAATATTGAGTTTTTTTGTTTTGTTTTGTTTTTTGTTTGTTGGTTGGTTGGTTGGTTGGTTTTGAGACGGAGTCTCGCTGTTGTCCGCCCAGGCTGGAGTGCAATGGTGTAATCTCGGCTCACTTGCAACCTTCACCTCCCAGATTCCAGCAATTCTTCTGCCTCAGCCTCCCGAGTAGCTGGGATTACAGGCACTCACCATCACACCTGGCTAATTTTTGTATTTTTAGTACAGACGGGGTTTCACCATGTTGGCCAGGCTGGACTCAAACTCCTAACCTCAGGTGATCCACCCGCCTCGGCCTCCCAAAGTTCTGGGATTACAGGTGTGAGCCACCATGCCCGGCCAATGAGAAGTTTTTGAATGGACTATATCCAACTACATGAGGTTAATTAGCTATGTAAAGTATCATGATGGCATTTCTATTTGAATCTAGTTTTTATGACTGCAAAGTAGTGAAACAGAAATGCAATTCAAATCAATGAGCATTAAAACACTCTCTCTTTAACCCTGCTTCTTTCCATCTTCTTGAATATTTGTTATCTTGATACCCCACCTTTAAGCTCCCATTTTTTTCCAGGTCTTGGTTTAGACAAAAAACCCATCATCCAAAGGCCATTACAGTTCAATCATATTATCTTAAAACTGGTCTCTGCATATTACCTGGAATAATATTAATAAATAAATTATTACAATATTGACATTATATTAAGAATAAAAGTTTCTTTAATGAAGTATTACTATATACAACATTATTATCAAATCATTGTCATTAAATATTAACTGATTATATATACACATAAGCCATTATTATTGTAATTTGGAAAAAAACTATAATAAATTTCATATTGTTACTATTATTAAATACTAGAAAAATTGTGACATTGCTATTATTAAATATACAGATAGGTAATTTAGAACACTTTCTCAGCCCATTCTCCCAAATACTGTCTACTAAAAACTGGTAGTGCTTATTATACTCATCTACAAAACAAATACCCTTAATTTTCATAAACACTATATTAACTATAAAATGAGACTATGCATGATCACTTGAACTAATTTTTAAAAGTTCTAGGGAAGTCACTGTCCCTGGATTGGACTGGTAAATTTGACTCTAATTTTGTTCATTTTGTTCGTTGCTCTAAAGTATTTGAGCTCTGCGTTGCTTATGACTCTTCCAAATCTTCACTGTGAGTGTTTACGTGACTTCACTTTTCATAGACCAAGGCCACCAACTCTGTTCATTATATTCTAACTTTCAAGTGCCAAACATATTTGCAGAAATATTTAGTTGCCTATAAAATATTACAGCTTTTAATATTAACGTGGACATGCTTGAACATGCTTGAATATGAGCACTGAATAGGTAGACAATGATGAAATTTTAAAATAATTCTATTTAAGAGAGTTACCTTTTTCTGCAAGCTTTATGATTGTTACCTGCTTATAAAAGATCATCTGTCAACAATATAGGCTGAAAGAAAAATACTCTTGTGTTATATCTCCAATTCATTAGATGCATTTTCATGATTAAAATTATTTCCTATTTAATGGTCAAACTTTTATTTATTAAATTATCCTAGATTTTGAGTCTGTGTTACCAGCTCTGTGTTAAATCACACATTGAAAACTATTCTTAGACAATGCATAAAGCGACTGCAAATGATTTTCTGAGAACTGGTTAACATCCTTGTCTGGGTACAGTCTCCCCTTGCAACACATCAATTAGATAGAAAATACAGATTTAAACTGCTCAAACTGAAAATCATAATTAGTATTTTTAAAATCCTAACCATTCAGAAAGAAAGTCTTTAGATTGAATTATGCTTATAAGTTCACAATTATAAATACACACACACATACACATTGACGTATATAATATAATATAATAATTGTAATAATACAATATAGCGTAATAATTTTGATATAATACAATATCATATACATATATCTTCATAAATTCAGAAAAATCTACATATTCTTATATTTAGGAACCTATTAAGTTCTGTGTGCCAAATTGTAAAAACAGCTGATATCATTTAGTGGAACAAGCACTGTTGGGAGCCAGATGGTCTGATTTTGTCTGTTTTACTGTTCACTATATTTTAGTTCTTGGAGAAGTTCTTTTACGTGTTTGCACTGCACTTTAGTTTTCTTCTTATGTGAAATGGGGGTAATAAGCCCTACCTCAAGAGTTTTTTCATAAGGATTAAATAAAATGGTATCTGTTAACTTTTTGCAGAGTAAATGGCACATTGTAAGAACTCAACAAATGTAAGCTTATTCCACTCATGAGTTACTGGGCAATCAACACTATACACAAGACATGGCTTCTGGCTTAAAGAAATATACTGACTACTGATACAAAAGTCAAGGGAGGGGCCGGGCACTGTAGCTCACTCCTGTAATCCTAGCACTTTGGGAGGCCAAGGCGGGTGGATCACAAGGTCAGGAGATCGAGACCATCCTGGCTAACACAGTGTGAAACCCCGTCTCTACTAAAAATGCAAAAAAATTAGCTGAGCCTGGTGGCGGGCACCTGTAGTCCCAGCTACTTGGGAGGCTGAGGCAGGAGAATGGCGTGAACCCAGGAGGCAGAGCATTCAGTTAGCTGAGATCGAGCCACTGCACTCCAGCCTGGGCCACAGAGCAAGACTCCGCCTCAAAAGAAAAAAAAAAGTTAAGGGAGAATCATAGAAGAAACTGAAAAGCCACTCAGAAGGGGAAAAAAAAAAACCTTATGCCATTGTCAACTTACTAGTAAAGGCTTCCTTCTGTATTAGGAATTAATGGGAGGAAGAAACGATTTTCTAGAATAGCTTGGGGTGGCTCACTGATGGAAGAATTTAGTAAATGGGTAAGATTTGGGTAGGTAAAAATAAGCAACAACTGAAGTCACACATAGGAAAATTAGGCCTCTGTTTTTGTTTATAGTCATAATGTCCCAATAACTTTTACCTATTGAGAAGTAAAAGTTAAAAAATTTTCACAAAATAAGTTGGAAGAAGCTATTTCTTTTGAAAACTTAATACTGGAGAAGTCCTTGGCAAATATTACATTCATAGCCACGTTCAATAAGGAAGAAAGAGACTAAGTAGGAAAAAGTCAGTGGAGGTTGTATGCTGATAACATAATTCTGTGGGTAACTCCTGATTAGACCTGGTATCCTCCCTTAGCCACACGTTATCTAATGACAGTGATAATGAGCTTTCTCCATCTTTAAGCCTCAGTCTCATCATCTGTGGAATGATGTTGTTGCAATTCAGAACCCTTGAATCCTTGCAGTTCCAGTACACTTTCAGAATAAACCCAACTCCTATTGCCAGAAACTCTTGGCTATCCAGTGAGCTGTGAAAAGGAAACCTATTAGAAACTAGAACACAGGAGAGAGGGTGAGATAATTAGATGAGCAGGCACAACAGGGAAGAGTTAATAAGAAACACTGTGTGTCGGAAACCTGGAATTTAAAACCATGAAATCAGTTCCAAATGAGAGAGAGACAGAGAGAGAGAGAGAGAGAGAGAGAGAGACAGCCTTTAAGACAGGAAGTAAAAAGATGTATCTGAGTTTGCCATTAAAACAAATACTCACTACCTCTTTTCAGGATCCTTTTTTCCTGGACACTTCCTCTTAGTTAATAGATTAGTGTGACTAGATGTGGCCTCTAGAGAATGAATTAGAGGTTGCTATCACTGTGAGGGAAAGGAGGACTCCCCCATCTCTTCCCCATTTCTCACCCTCTTAAGAACAACCTTGAGAATATTTTCAAAACCACACAAAATACTAATAACATTCTAGGGAAGTTTACTTAATAACCACAGGTAAGTATCCCCCATATAATAAGAATTGATGTTTTATGGGCTATTCAAATGCTTTCACTTAACTCTCCTCCTTCAACTGTCCTGTAAAACTTACAAATTGCATTTATCTTGGCCACATGGTAGATACAACTAAATGAAAAGAAAATTGTAAAACTCACTTAATGACAATTATTCTTAATAAGGTTTCAGTGACAGTATGGTGGTTCTGAGTTTGTCATTAGACAAACTTATAGCTCAGGTCATTATATTCTCTTTTTAATATTCTTATATTAGATGTTAATATTCATAGGTATTGATATTTCATATCAAGACAAAGACAACTCTCCTATATATGGTTTTCATCATGGTAGAAATGGTTTCACTGGTCTTTCATTTTGTTATCCCCCTCAATTTGGGAGGATTTGGGAGGAAAAAGTTTTGTGTTCTGATTCCATTAATTGGAATATGCCTATTTGACATTTTGTTTTGGGTTTCAGTTAATGTGAAAATTTTGAACTTACTATGCTTCATCTTCATGTTAGCTACTATAAAGCTTCTTGCTGTATTTGTTCTCCACTTGGTTTGTTTCGGGATAGGGTGAGCCTCAAAACAGCAGCTTGAAGAACAAAGCGTTATTTATGTTTTTCTCATGTATTTAGGCAGTTGAGCAGGCCAGGTCAGTGGCTTAATTGCAATCCTCACAATCATTCAAGGACCCAGGCTCCTTTTAGTTATTGATAAGCCACACATAGTTCCAGTAGGTTATCAACATGTTTGAAGCAGAGTCATTACCATGTCTGGTTTCCACCAGGTGAGAAAAGGAAGGAAATCATGGGGAAAATGGTGCAGTGGCTCATGCCTGTAATCACAGCAATTTGGAAGGTCAAGGCAGGAGTATTGCTTGGGCCCAGTAGTTTAAGACAAACCTGGGCAACACAGCGAGACCCCATCTCTACAAAAAATAAAAACCTTAGCCAGGCAGAGTGGTGCACAACTGTAGTCTCAGCAACTTAAGAGGATGAGATGGAAGAATGGCTTGAGTCCAGGAGTTTGAGGCTGCAGTGAGCTGTGATTGTGCCACTGCACACCGCACTCCAGCCTGGGTGACAGAGTAAGACCCTGTCTCAAAAAAAAAAAAAAAAAAAAAAAAAAAGAAGGAAAGAAAGGAATGAAGAAGGAAAGAGATAAAGAAGGAAAGAAAGAGAAAGAAAAATAAAATCATGGAAAATTGATGCTCATTGTCATAAAGTAGAAGTTTAAAACTGGCACACATTACTTCACACCAAATCCCACTGTGAAAGATCACCACCATGATCATATGAAGATCCCTGGGCTGGACTGTTGAATGATGAGAGACCATATGGACACAGACAACAGAGAAAGTTGCTCTGACAATTGCAAATACCAACAGCCAGACCTATGACTAAGGTCAACTTGGATCTTGTGGCCACAGGAGAACCTCCAGAAAATGTCAGCCACAACACTGATCTCAGATGATACCGGCAGAAGTCAACCTATATTTCAGAAAGGAGACTGGGGAATAATGCTGATGGATCTAGCTAAAATTCTCTGTGAAAGATGTGAATTTTTATAGATGATTAATAGTCTCTACCTCACATTCCGTAACGGTTAAGTTGGTAGTAAAAGTAATTCTGGCTTTAGTCTGCAAGGGAAGGGATTGGGGAATATTTTCTGATTTACTAAGCTGATGAGCTTACTCTTATAAATCCTAGTTTCCAGAGAATGTTCCATTCCATTAGATCTACTAGACAAGACTTAGCATTGAATCTATGCGTTAAAAAACAAAGTAGGAAAAATTTGGCATAAATTGGCTAATATGACCACAGAGGGAATTTATATGAAAATAGAAAGGATATACACAGAATTCAGGCTTCAGGAAACTAGTTGTCTCCTGGGTGGGATAATCATGGCCAAAAATTATCTGCCATAGGACTATGGGTCAGGGTTTGAGCATATCTGGTAGGACAATGCAAAACATACAAGTAAAAGTGGGGGTGATATGTTCTTGGACAGAAACTCAAAATATGCATCACTTGTGAGTAAAGAGTGGAGATGACATATGGTAAGGGAGGAGGGATTTAGGGTCAATAATTAGTGTTGAAATTGTCCTGTTGGGAACTTTGTATTATTGGTCCATGTTGGTACCAGAACACAACATTTTTGGCTAAAGTGTGGGTGTGTACATGTGTGTATTACATGAGTGGCTTGTGAATCTGTTGAAGTGTATGTGTTGTTTCTTATGGGGACAGGGGGAAAGGAAAGGGCAAATGGACCTTCCATTTTTATTAACTACCTACTCTGGCCTTAGCAACATGCTCAATTATTTTTTATAGAAATCTCATTTAATTCATACAAATGAAAAAGTAATATACATTTCTTTATTTCCCAGATGAAGTTACGTGGCTGAGGTCACTTGGAAGTCAATAAATTATGGCCCTCTGATGCCAAAGCTTGTGCTTCTTCAATTCTAGGACACAGGCTCATGCTTGTATTGTTCAGTCCAATAATTTAGCCTGAAGAAGAGATGTCTAGAGATGCTAATATACAAATAGCATGGACATTAGAATTAAGGACAACAAAACAGAGTGCTGAGAACAAAAGCAGAAGAGCCGTATTTGAAAACACAAATGAAAAATATTACTAAGGATTTAAGGAAGCTGGCTGGATGCAGTGGCTCATGTCTGTAATTCCAACACTTTGGGAAGCTAAGGCAGGAGGATCACTTGAAACCAGGAGTTCAAGATGAGTCTGGACAACAAAGCAAGACCCCAACTCTCCAAAAAATTAGATTTTAATTTGAGCCCGGAGTTCAAGGGCACCACTGCACTCCAGCATGGATGACACAGAGAGACCTTGTCTCTATAAAAAATAAAAATAAAAACTAGCTGAGCATGGTGGCTTGTGCCTGTAGTCTCAGCTGCTCAGGAAGCTGATGGGGGAGGATCGCTTGAGCCCAGGATGTCTAGCTGCAGTAAGTTAAAATTGTGCCACTGCACTTCAACCTGGGTGACAAAGTGAGACTGTCTCTTAAAAAAAAAAAAAGAAGAATTAAGAAAGCATCCTATCTGAGATGGCATTTTAACCAATCTCTTAAGATTGATATCTGCATTTGACGGATCTAACACCTTGTTCCATGTTCCTTGCCCAAGGCCGTAGTTGACTCAGCACCACGGCAAAGATTCAAGTACTAACCCTGAACTAGCTGGCTCAAAAACTCTTTGTCAATAAGTAATATGATCTAAATCAGATGAAAATATGCTTTATACTTAAAGCACAGGAGCCTCTTGAAAGAGTTAATTTACTGTAGTGCCAAGAAGGAAGCAGGGCTACCAAGCCAACCTTTGTAGGAGACATATGTGAGGTGAAGTCTGACCTGACTTTGGGGCAAGTTTAATTGATCTGAGAATTTGTCTTTTAATTGATAAAATGGGGATGATAGCACCTATATAAATGCCTGTGAGGATTGTCAAACATATATACGCTGGCTTTAAAAACTGCAAATATATAGAAGGAATTAAAAATAGTATAATTCATATCCATTTTATTAATGTTGCTATTTCAAGTACAAAATCAGCTCAACTTAGCCTTTGCTAGAATATCTCTAATAGTCAGGAATAATGGGTAATGTGAACTCTTGATTCAAATTAGCTGACTTCAAATACTGACTCTTCCCTACCTCTCTGACATAGGGCAAGAAGACACTTTGTCTCTCATGCTTCGTTTTACTATGCATAAAATGGGGATAATAAATAGTTACCATATCACGTTGCACGATAAGTTAAGGGTAAAGCTCATATCATCACGTTTATCATACAGTAAGATCTATAACATTAGTATAAAATATATGCAATTTTTTTTCCAGCGTTAGTTTAATTAAAGATTCAAGGTCACCATCCAGGCTGCACATTTAATCACCTGGAACATCTTCTACTGATGCCCAGGTATCACTCCCAGAGCTGGGCTATCTAAGAAAAATATAATGCAGGTCACATATTTAACTAAATTTTCTAGTAGCTACCTTAGGAAAAAAGTAAAAAGAAACAGGTGACTAATAATATATTTTATTTAAACCAATGTATTCCAAATATCATTTTGACATGCAATCCATATAAAAATAGTGATTTTAAAAAATATTATTTCATATTGTTAAAGAGAAATTCTTCACTGGAAACTTGTTAAAAAGAGAAAGATAGATATTATTTAAAAATATAATAAAGAAGTGACTGAACTCAACTCTGAATACAACCTAGACAGCTGGCAAATTATAGCCAACGAGCAGAATCAAGGGGTCAGTGGATAAAAAATTTGTAAGAGGTAAAGTCAAGTATTGACAAATTCTTGCAAAACTGGTTCGACAGGATTCTTTCTAAAGGCAGGCCAAAGACATTAAGGGTAAATGGTGAGAAACTTGATCAGAAATCAAGGGTGATTAGCTACCAAGGGTAGAGAGATTCTTGCTAAATTAAATTAGTAGAATTTTTACTAAAACTGGGCTTGGCAAATTGGTTAAGGAGAGGGCTCAAGAACAAGACCTAGTTGAAAAGATTATTCAGAGGAGCCTGTGTAAAGATTGGTGAAAGTCTTTGTCAGTATATCGGTTGGTTTCAGAGTAAATATTTGAAATCCAATGTGAATTTTACACTTACAGTGCATCTTAATTCAGGCTTCTCACCTTTCACCTGCTCAGCCGTTGTCCCGAGCTAGTGGCTACTGTATGGAACAACAAAGTCCCAGAGACTCCAATTCATTTTTGTCTAAAATAGGTCCCAGATATTATTTTTTTATTTATATATATTTTTTAATTCTTGAAGTGATACATTGTGCAGCCATATTTAAGAACAAGGATTTGCTCCAGGTTGCATTCTTCATTGTTGCTTTTATGAACTTTTGGGTTTTGCTAGACCCAAAACATCACCAAGAATTTTGTAACACATTTTGGCACTCTGTCATGTTTAAAACCTTCCTGGCCTGTTTAATGACGTGTGAATTATATAGGAAAGTTCTATTATAAATGCAGTACACAGGTTATTTCAGGAAATCAGCATGCCCTGAACTTTTTGAGCTCTGGCAATGAATCCTGTTGATATTTGAAACCAAGCATATGTTCTCAGAAAATAAACTAAAACTGCAGCTTTGAGAAAGCTGATAACTTCGAGTAAATCCACTATTATTTATCAAAGATGAAACTCATCACTACATTTTAGATATCTAAAATACCCTTTTAAATGAATCTTCATAGTGTTAAATTGAGTTTAGCCTAAAGATGCCTCTTTACGTATTTTAAGTTCAGCCCAAAGGTTTCTCTTTACCTAGTGTACTGTAACCTAACTGGATGTGTAAACAGATTTTAACCTACTCCTCTTTTTTTCTTTTTTTTCCAGAGGTAGTCTCCCTCTGTTGCCCAGGCTGCTGCAGAGCAGTGAGCAGGTCATAGTTCATTGCAGCCTCAAATTCCTGAGTGATCCTCACACCTCAAATTGTAACCTACTCTTGTAACAAGTAGCTTACTTTCAGCCAATCACAGCAGCCGGTTTTTGGTTAATCACAGGGTCCCACCATTCAAACCATATTCAAATAAGGCAAACTCCAAGCCGTAACCAATCCAGCCATTTCTGCTCCTCACGTCCCTTTTCTCTGTGTAACTTTCCTTTTCATATCCTTAAATGTTATTCAGCCATGTAGCGGCTCCTGAGTCGTTCTGAACCTATTCTGGTTCTGGGGGCTGCCTGATTCACAAATCATTCTTTGCTCAATTAAACTATTACATTTAATTTGTCCAAAGTTTTTCTTCTAACAATAGAAACCTGAGTTTCAACCCAAGTCATGTGCTGCACAACCCATGAATTAGAGTTTCAGTATGTACTGCTTTTCAGCCTTTCTAAGTTTCTGTTAATTATTCTGATGTAAATTGGGCTATGTAATAACCACCCCTGGAAAGCTCCTTTTTCCTCCCAGAGCTGGAGTTGCATTTCTCAATCACAAGCACAAAGGCTGTTTTATACACAGGCTACTCCTCAATTATTGTGTAACTGTACACAAAAGCCATTAGTATTCCAGAGGGAGGACTTGTGTTTTGTGTTCAAGGAAGCTCACATTAGACTTAAGGTCTTAATACTCCTTTGAGGCCTCTCAGACCCCCATGGTGACTCTTGGAAAGGCTTTGATTTCTTCAACATATGTAAATTGCAAAGGGTAAAGTCAATGTGATTTAAAGCTAACATCTCCTTAAGAGTTCAGAGGAGACAAAGGCTTTATGAAATGAAAGAGTAGAGAAAATTGAAGTTCCAACATTTCAATATAATGTGATCATGAAGATGGAAAATAATATTTAGTGAAATTAAAAGTTCAAGCTCAGAATGTACATCACTCTTAATCTACATCTGTTCCTTTTATTTAATTTATCTCTCATACTTCGATCCTTTCAAGAGAATTCTCAAACAAGATATATTGGGTAAAGGGATATTAGTGAGATGACCTTGGGGTTCACACTGCAATTTATGCAACACTTTTTAAAGAATGTTTGTCAGGCTTAGATGAGAGCATATTTTAAAAGAGCACGGAAATAAAGGTTTATTTAACACACTTAAACCTTCGCCAAAGCTTTGCATTGTCATTTGGCATAATATAATCATTTATAGTGATAATCCTCACTTTGTTCTTTGAAATTTCCTCAAACAGAAGAATCGCTTTTCTTCTTAAAGATTTAGGTGGTGGATAGATAGATGATAGATGGATAGATAGATAGACAGACAGACAGATAAATATATCACAGCTGTGAACTACTCATTTGAGAAAGTAATTGTGCTTAACGTTCAGTGAGAAAACAGCAAAATGTGTTTTCTTTAGGTTAAAATGTGTTTTCTTTAGGTTAAAATGTGTTTTCTTTAGGCTTAATGAGATGCTAGTGTTGATGTTTCATCTGTTCTTAGGCACTGTTGTCACAGGTCTGCATTGCACTGTATTCTTAAATAGAAATCCGACACTAGCAGCAGTGTGTTTGCATTGCTGTGTTGTGTGTTAAAGAGAAATGCAAGCCCTTTATTCCAATTGTATAAAAACAAAGCAAAAAAACGAAAAAAATGGATCTGCTTATATAGAAATGCCCTTCTCACTCAAATGGCCTACAAATAAAAAGACAAACTATATAGAGAACCCTTGACGTAACTAGCTCACCTTTGAAAAATACTCCATTTTATATTTCATAGGGCATTTTGCCAATAAGACTTTCTGCATAATAAACAAAAAATAAAGATTGCATCCAACCAGATAAGGCCACAAACAAGCACACTCTTACCACCAGTTCTCCGAGAGGACTCCGTGACTATAAAAGAGCAGGCCTTCAGCAGCTAAAAATGGTCATATTAACTGACATCACACTTGTAAGAGAGTGGCATATGCCACCAAAGGCTCTGCCACCTCAAACACTCTTCCCTGAAGACCAATGGACCACCCGGCCCAGACCAGGACTCCTTTTGTCTTCTTAGCTTCCCCTGGACTGGTTCATTAACCCTTTCTCCTGTCTCCTTTTCTCTTGACTTTAAATGTTACTTTGTTTGTTGTGGAATGTCTATAATATTTATACAAGAGTTAAGTATACTGTTACTTGTGGTTTGCAATATTGACTGACTTGTGGAGTGTCTTGCACATTCCTGTGGCTCTGATTTCTGAGTGAATGGGAAGTACCAAGGAGAATTTTGCCTTCTTGGGAATTCCATGTTGCTCATGGCTTTTGTGATTGGAATAGCATTAATAAGAACCTGACATTGTGGCAAGAGGCAAACAGGTATGCACGTGGTTATCTTTAACTTTACACCACTCGTGACACAAACACTTCCAAAAATTTGGGGGCGGGGGGTGCAGAATAGAATCAGTGATGTGTTCAGAAAACTAGAATTTTTGTAAACATACCTGACTAAATTCAATACTGTAGTTTTTAACCCACGTTTATTACATATGAATATGTTACACTGGTTCCAGTATGATTTATTTACTTATTCTTTCATATTCTTTTAAGAAAGATTCCATGTATACCTACTATGGGTCAGATTCAGGGCCAAGTTCCAGAGATTGAATTAAAAGCCCACCAGAATAAAGAAAATGTGGCACATATACACCATGGAATACTGTGCAGCCATCAAAAAGGATGAGTTCATGTCCTTTGCAAGGACGTGAATGCAGCTGGAAACCATTATTCTCAGCAAACTAACACAGGAAAAGAAAACCAAACACCCGCATGTTCTCACTCATAAGTGGGAGTTGAACAATGAGAACACATGGACACAGGGAGGAGAATATCACACATTGAGTCCTGTCAGAGGGTTGGGGGAAAGGGGAGGGAGAGCATTATGTATACCTAATGCATGCAGGGCTTAAAACCTAGATGACAGGTTGATAGGTGCAGCAAACCACCACGGCACATGTATACCTATGTAACAAACCTGCACTTGCTGTGCATGTATTCCATAACTTAAAGTAAAATTTAAAAAAATTAAAAAGCCCACCAAACAAAATCCCTGTCTTCATGGAGCTTAAAGCCTAAAGGCGGAAAGAGCCATAAAAAAATATGTAATTTTAAAATAATAAATAAGCCTGGGTGTGGTGGCTCATGCCTGTAATCCGAGCAATTTGAGAGGCTGAGGTGGGCAGATTACCTGAGGTCGGGAGTTTGGGACCAGCCTTGTCAACATGGTGAAACCTCATCTCTACTAAAAATACAAAAATTAGCTGGGCATGGTGGCATGTGCCTGTAATCCCAGTTACTCTGGAGGCTGAGGCATGAGAATCGCTTGAAGCTGGGAGGAAGAGGTTGCATTGAGCCAAGATTGCACCACTGCACTCCAGCCTGGGCAACAGAGTGAGACTCTGCCTCAAAAAAAAAAAAAAAAAAAAAGTAATAAATAGAATATAAGCACCTGTGACTACAGGTATAAAAGGTATAGGCTATAGGAATAAAAGGGCTTAGCTTACCCTGGGGAAATCAGAGAAGTCTTCCTTGAGGTAGTGACTTCTAAAGTAAGTGCAAAAAATTGAGTAGGAGCTTTCAAACAGCTACTTATGAAGAAACATTTTTCAAGGCCCAGGTTTCAAGGCTAATGTTAACAAAGAAAGCCGAACTGTAAAATATTTAGAGGTTTGTTCTGAGCCAATGAGTGACCATGACCCAGGGAATAGTCTCCAGAGGTCCTGAGAAAGTGTGCCTGGGGTAGTCAGGGTCCAGTTAGGTTTAATACATTTCAGTGTGAGACAAGTTACAGGCAGACACATAAATCAATACATGTAAGATATGCATTGGTTTGACTTGAAAAGGTGGACACCTTGAAGAAGGGGCTTACAGGTCATAGGTGAAGGCAAAGATTCTCTTATTGGCAATTGGTTGAAAGAGTTAAGCTTTGTCTAAAGAGTTAAGGTAAATGTTTGAATTAAGGTAAGGGGGTTTGTGGAAGCCAAGGTTCTTGTTATGTAGATGAAACCACCAGCTAGCAGCCTTAGAAACAATATGGTAAAAGTCTCTTTTCAGACCTTGAAGTGTCAAACTCTACTCTAATCTCTCTTAGATCAACAAAAAACTTAGAAAGGGAAGAAGATTATAGATTCAAATTTACCATACAAAAGATGGCTTTGCAGGGTTATTTCAAAATGTGTCAAGAAAATATGCTTTGGGGTAAAATACTTTTATCTCTTTTAGGGTTGGCTTTCTTTCCTGTGATGCCATACCAGAGTTAGATTGGAATTTGTTACTAAACTCACTGCTACAAAGAGTCTGTTTTATCAATTTTATGACCCCTATGTCATAGTCATGACTTAACATAGAGATCATAAGATGATGAAACAGACTCTCTTAGGTTACTTGGGCCTAAGCCCCCAAAGGGAGAGGGTATAAGGGTATAGTGAGGTGTGTCCACCTCCCTTCCCATCATGGTTGGGAATTCAATTTTTCAGGTTTTACTTGGCCCAGAGTAGGTCCATTCAGTCAGTTGAGGGAGCTTAACATTTTATTTTTGGTTTATACTAAGACCTGAAATCTACACAAGAAACATACATGTGCACAAATGAGTACATTGCAAAAAGGAATAATATAATTTAGGCATGAAACAAAATGCAATAAAGATGATGGCTTTTTCATTTAAAGACTAAAAAAAATTTTAAAAACCCAGCATTGCTTACTGCTTTAAACAGATAATGTTGAAAATCTTCCCTAGAAATATATGTTAATATCTGTGCTAATTTGGGTATTTCCATCAGAGCTATCTAGTTGACATGGTGTCCCTTGCCCAGATTTCCCTATAACATAAAATTATTTAATTTGTTCCATTTCCATAGATCTCCGTTCCTCTTTTCAAAGTCATTAATAACTTTACCAACTAAGACAATATCTCAAAGCTTGTGGAGGAAATTAAATGGTGCATAGAGGCGTAAATATTATTTTAATACTACACACATTAGATTTTCTTGAAGAAATCTTTAGTAAAATGCTATTGCTTATTAGGGAGTTTTCCAAAGGACTGTTTGTGTATATTCAATAAACTGATACACTAAACTTAAGATCACTGAACAAAGTCTGCTAAATATTAGGTTTTAAAATCTATGCATGAAAGATAGGTTTAAGGGACTCGTTCTTCAGCCTAAATGTGCAGTTCTAATAACATTGTCCATGATATGTCACTGCTATTAAGAAAGAAGATACAGAGTTCTGTGAAAAGTGAACACATGGTTTATTACAGTTTAAAATAACTTCTCTTTGGAAAAAATTGACATTTTGAATGTTTACAAAAATAATCTCATGATTTTCATTGGTGAGACATGGAAAAGATATGAGCACTAAGAGCTGTATATTTCTTCAAATTTTATTCAAACAAAATGAAATTTATTTTCAAATAATGTGTTCATTGATTTAAAATAGACAATATTTTAGAGATCATCTGTTATAAAGTCTAACCTCCTCATTTTGTACACAAGCACTTGGCACAGATAGGTTTGTGGCAGGTTTGAGATTATTCGGCTGATTAATAGCGGAATCAGGAAGAGAATTCTCTTTTTCTGACTGTCAATTTGATGTTATTTCCACCTCACAGCACAACTGGCTTCCCTTTATTACTTGGTCCATATTTCTAGGAGAATAACAATTGCTTAGAACGAGGGAGGGTAAATTGTTGATCTATTTGTGCATATTCAACACAGTAAAATCAAGCAATAGTGTCTCTAAATAAAACAGAAAGTAAATATTCATGTTGCCTTAAAGAAAAACTAAAGATTTGTGTAATTCTTTAAGAATCTGCTAAAATACTCAAAAGAATTGACAGTATTCTCTTCTCTTTAGTCTGTTGATCCTGTCAGGAAACTCAGACAATTTAGATAAACATCATGGTTCTAGAAGATTGCAAATCTGTATTGCAGGGCATTTTCGCAACAGGAGGTTTAGTGTTGCTCGGAATTTAACATGTAATTGGATGAATATGTTTAAACTGTCAAAGGTGGTCCTATCTTTACCAAAGAAGAAAGAGGATAAATGGAGCTATGTCAAGACTGTGTTCAGGTAAAAGGCAGATCCAAACTAAAATCTCCTTCATTTGACCTAATCCTATATGACTCAGGGAAATAAGCATTTGCTTTACTGACCATAGCCTGTTGCCCCTCTAACTCTCTTCCCTTCATTCCCATCTCCCACTCAGATGTTGTCTGTTTTTTTTTTTTTAATTTTTTTACATTTATAACATAAATCTCTCTGACCCCCATCTCATCACTCCACCTTCAAATATGCACACATATATCTCCATGAACTTCACAACTTGGTCTTTTGCAGGCAGCCCCTGCCTCCCCATGCATGGACAAGTACTTCCAGAAGTTGGCTCTCTTAGTGTTCCCTAATTGTCACTTTAATACCTTGTCCATAGGACAGTCTAAGCCAGTGATGAAGTGTGAGATCTAGAGCTGGGCCATGCTGTTCTGAATGTCAACTCTACCTGCAATTATGAGCTCCTCGGCAAGAGGATTAAATAATAAAAAGCTAGGTTAGTTACCTGTCAAATGCACACTTGAAGTTCTGGGAATGGATGACAGGATAACCACTAACTGAATAAGATTACAGCAGCATAATAAAATGACAGCAAATAGCAGTTGTTATAATCTTGATATAATCCCAATCATTTATCAACTTAACTCCTTTCTACTCATCACATTTTATAGAACTCAGATCTACCCAACCCTCTTCACACAAATCTAAATTTTGAATCTTGGGCTTTATTATAAAGCTTCTTATTTAAGCATATATTTCACAGCCCTCAATTGAGACCTAAGATAGACCATAGTCTTTCTTTTATAGGTCTATGTAAAATATTTTAATACTGTTGGCTGGGGGAAAAAATGGGGGAAAAAAATGCTTGTTGTGATTCAGACTTTGTTTTTTGTTTGTTTGTTTGTTTTTTTGAGACGGAGTCTCGCTGTCTCCCAGGCTGGAGTGCAGTGGCACAATCTCGGCTCACTGCAAGCTCTGTCTCCTGGGTTCTCGCCATTCTCCTGCCTCAGCCTCCCCAGTAGCTGGGACTACAGGCGCCCGCCACCATGCCCAGCTAATTTTTTGTATTTTTAGTGGAGACAGGGTTTCACCATGTTAGTCAGGATGGTCTCGATCTCCTGACCTCATGATCCGCCCATCTCGGCCTCCCAAAGTGCTGGGATTACAGGCATGAACCAGGGCACCAGGCAGTAATTCAGACTTTCTCAGGTTGTGGTCATATCCTTAAGGTGTAGGTGTAGTGCCATTAAAGGGGACACTGGTTGGTACAGAGAAGCAAACATACTATTTCTCATTCATCCTAGATGTATGGCTGAGGCCCCTCCGACAAAAGATTAACAAGAGAAAAGCATACACATTTATTTAGTATAGGTTTTACATAGCACAGTAACCTTTGCCATGAAATGAATACTCAGAGAAATGGTAAACCTGTGTATCTTTTTTACGTTTGGTTTTGTGAAAAAGTAGGTAGTCCTATGATCGCATAAAACACTGTAATGTAATGGTAATAAACTTAACGATAATGACGGTAATAACGTAACGATGGGGAATTTGGCAAGGCTTGTTGGTTCAAATTCTTCTTTATGTCCCTGTATCTTCAGACACAAAAGCGGTCTTTTCCTATGGGTATAGGGAGGGCACTATTCACATGAGGGTCTTATGATCTCCTTCAGAGGAAGGTAAGAAAATCACTCCTAGGTTTCATGACTGCTTCATGAGACACGCGTGGGAAAAGGTCAAAGAATTACCATCTGGCTGGCTTCAGCTGCTTTCTCAAATGTCAAGGTGTCACATTTTGGGGGTAGTATTAGTTTGGCGCACAAGTAATTGTGATTTTGCCATTACTTTTGAGTGCAATTACCAACCTACTATGTTTTGAACCAATCTAATATGTTTTGAACCCCATCATTAGAGACCATCCAAAGTCAGAAGTGATAACCTGATGTCACTTAAATGTAAAGAAAGGAATGGATATGTGATTCCATAAAAGGAAGTTTTTAGAATACAAGGCCACCCCCTATACATATGAGGGATCAATAGTGGAGTCAAGCCTCTGAACTCAAATTGAACAGGAGAGTGAGTGGTATAAAAATATAAAATCCAGTTATAAGATTTCTCAACCAGATTAGCTGTATGCGTAAAGTGCTGTTTCATTTTCTTTGTGTTTTGTTTTTAATTTGTTGTGTTGTTAGTGGTGTTTTTTTTGTTTGTTTTTTTGGTTGCTAGCAACAGAAACTGACTGTGGCTAATTCAAAAGGAACAAGAAAAGTAAACTATAGAAAAGGAAAGGAGATAAAAGAAACAAACATAAAAAGAAAACAATTCACCTAAGTTTATGGGAAAGTTCAGGAAGTCAAAGCAAAGCTGAAGAATCAGATCTGAGAAAGGACAGCAGTCAGGAGCTAGGGCAGGTTGGGGATTTAAGGTGAGTACACCAGGGACAGCCTTCTTAGGGACCACCTGGGATGGAGCAGCTACAACACACATGGTTCTTACTGCCACTGCTTAAGGTTTACATTTCTGGAAGAATGAATCAGATGTTCTAGTCATAAGTCCCATTGCATAAGTTTGACCAAGGAAAGTCTAAGCATTTTGATTGCCTTTTGCACAAATACCTTAAGCAAGTCAAGAACAGAAGCAATTCTCCAAAGGAGAATTGAGCTGCTGACATCAGAAGAGAATAAGCATAACTTAAGCCAGCCAAATCAACAAATTAACACAATGACCTTTCACATAAGGATCTGTACATTCTGAGAAAATTCATATTTGATAATTCTGCTGGAAAAACCATTGAAACATTACACTGGCAAAGCTGTAAAATTATTGTTGAAGGGTGGGGGACCACCATTCAAAATCACATTAAAGCAAATCAAATCATATAAAGACACTGTAGAAAACATTTATATCACTGCATTATCTCAAAATCAATATGCTCCTTTAGGTTGTAGTTTTAACACACCCAATGAACACAAAACATCACGAACATCTCTTGAATATTTATGGGGTGCAAAAATTGTGATCTGCATGGACCCTCACCACTGGCATGTCACAGTTATTGTCCAGGAGCCTGTACCAGCTACCTGCCCCTCTACACACACACACACACACACACACACACACACACACACTCATTCTCTCTCTCTCTCTCTCTCTTTCAGATTAATATAAGATTTTCTTTCTTTGATCATTTAAGCAATTTGCACAAAATGATTCAATTGTTGCACTGTCTTAGTGCTTAGACATTTCTAATGATGAGACTAAATTCATAATATTAATCTTCAGTTTAACATGCTTAATCCTGAATCATAAAATTACCCATATGTTATTTTTATGTGTTATCAAGACGTATGGGGCTGAATTACATGCCATCTAAATTATTCTATTTTTATTTGTCTTTTTTGTCATTTATATTATTGAGTTTCTTTTATAATTTTAGGTATTTTATTTATGGACTTTTATTTTCCTTGTGTTCTCCAGAATAGTTACTGGAGTCTACAATGTGTGTAAAACTGGGGTGGAGGGAAATGTAGTATTTGACAATTTTTTTGTCATATTGCCATTACACTGGGAGAATAGTAAGAACACACAATTATGTAGGGACTCATAAGACTAGGAAATAGAATAGTGACTTTTGTTACATACACACACACACACACACACACACACACACAGAGTTATTCGAGCAGATAGAACTCTCAGTTTGCATTTTCAGATGCAAACTAGAACTGATATTCTAGCTATGCAAATTTAAACATTATCATTGAGATGTTATTCTTCCTATGTGTAAATTCATCATAATTAAAATTTTTCTAGCTACATAGACTAACAACCGAGGATTTAATAATCTCACAAAAAAGGGACATATGTTTTGTAAAGTTCTGGTCATATATTAATTTTAGTACTACGGAGCTTTTTTTTTTGGCATTTTGTAAGTGAATGCCAGCCTAAGAGGATAAAATTTTACTTGACTACATTGTTTAGGTTTCACATTCAAAGGTTTAATTTGGAAATGATGTTTCCCTGTGTGCATAAGGCCTTTCCTTCCTCCAGTCCAATTCCTACTCAATTATTGAAGTTTCACTAAAATCCAACTTGTATACCATCTTCTCTATTTCCTTTATGTTAAACTGATGGCTCCATGAGCTTGCTTTGCACATATTATTAGGGCTTTCAAGTGATAATTTTATGACAGGTAGTCTAAGGACTGAGGTAATATGTGATTTCAATCTTTGAACAGACAGAGAGAGAGCATGGAAAAATTCAGGACCAAACAATGGAAATCTAAAAAACAAGATTTTGTTTTGGAGACTGGACTAACTTCCATCATTCAGAGAGACAGTGCCCAAAATTTAAATCTGGCTGAGTATTATTGTTCAGGGAAATGTTGGTGTCATGAGTTCTCATATAGCAGCAGCCAGATCATGAGTATTTGCTTGAGCAGTACCCATAGTTCCAGGATACATGCCTTTATGGAAGGCAAATGGGTAGATTAGCAGAAATGTGGATGCTAAATTAAGACACCAGCAAGTTCAAATCCATTGACCATTCTTGAGAAGTTGTGGATGGCTTGACCTCTCTTAGCATTATCAATATTAGCTATGAAACTGGGATAATTCCTACTCAATATGCCTTAAAATTAATGGAATAATGTACAAGTAGATAATACATTAAAAGGTTTATAATAATATTGGTCCCATCTCTTCCCTGTATGCTACAAAGACATAGAGCCCTGGGTGATATCTAAGGATGCAACTGGGTGATATCTAAGGATATCTAAGGATGCAACTCTAGGCATAGAAGATGAAATGGAGAGTGCATATGAAGAACCAGCACCCCAGACTAAGTGGCCTGTTTCTAGAGCTACTGTCCAATTCTTCCTTTATTTAACTTTGCAATAACTTATGTCTTGTCTTCTCATGTAAAGTCTAACACACTCTCTAAAATGATCTTTCCCAGTAATCAACCTTCATTTTTTATGAGTTGTTGTTTATACAGTAATTCTGTTTCAGAATCTACCTACATTATGCCGACATTGTGTTCAATATTATTGAAAATTTGAAGATGGTCCATACTCTTTTATAAGCAACTTTCATTCTCACCGCAAAGTGAACAACAATGCATATCAACTAGCAGAAATATATTTAAATGTTAACTGTTTCTTTAATTTGGAAGAGATGAATTTTTTAATAAATTTTTAATACAAGCAAAGAGGTATCAAAATAGGCAAATAAATATCCTCTAGATGACAGGGTAAGTAGTTTGAGCTGTTGAAATATTGCCCGTAGATAAATAATGATCAGTTAATGTTATTTGAACAATTAATATACATATAAACCCTTTTGGAAAGCGTTGTGAAGGTCTAAAACATGAAAGATTGAAACATATTTTATATATTTTGATCGATGATAGACAAAAAAGACATATATGTTCTTATTTAACATATAAAATTGATTAAAGTTATATACCTTTCAATCATATATTCACTGTTCAGAATACTATGTAGTTGCTAAAATGGTAATTGTATGTTTCAAGCAACTACGAAATAATATACGATAAAAATTTGCATTTTTTTCTTGAACTTGATGTTTTATTTTTGCCTGTAATTAACTTTTGTGCTGTTGTAGTTTTTAAATAATTGCCAGACTTCTTTAGAAAATAGTCAGAAAATAGATAAAATATTAAATATATAGTGTCATTTTGTATCGAAGCTGTTTGTAGTTAGCTTTAAACTTAACATTATAAATGTGTTTTCTAGTTTATCTGCAGAGCACTTAAAGTATAGACAGTTATATTAAGGATTATACAAATGATATTCTTTCATTAGCTCTGAATGAAATGGTAAAGAGATGAGCTTCTTCCAAGATGTGTTATAACTAAAATTCAGAGAGAAATTAAATAATTCTTACAAGATCTACAGCAGAGCCCAACTTTTTGCCTATAATCAAACTCTTTGCATGCAGACACATCAACCAATACTTTCTCTTCAAATTGCAGTTTTTGGCTAAGTCCCAGAATGCAGAAATTTGTTTGTGTCAGAAAACACGGGTTTTCATGTAAGATAAACCTTCCAAATCATGAAAGGCAGCAATGAACTCATTAGTCGATTTGCATTCTAAGGCATTCGACATTTTCCTATGAAGATAACTTAAGCAATGTTGTGATATAGGGAGTTGAAGTGTTTATTAATAATGATGAAATGAATAATCCCTTATATTAATACCGCACTTTACAGATTACAAGGCACTCTAATATTTTGTCTTTCATTTAATTCTCTCAAACACCTTATAAAGGAGGCAGGATGAATTTTTATTATCCCTATTTCATCTGCGTGCAAATTGAGGGTCAGTGAGGTTAAGCTAATGCCAAAGCTTGCAGAGAAACTGGAGGGGTTGACACTTACTCTTGACCTTTGAGTTTAAGAACAGTAACTGTTCTTCCTACTACAATAATATTTCCTAAACTGGGAATCTTTCTAAGGGCAAAAATAAATTAGTGATCTATAATTGTTTCTATATGATTAAAATATACACTCACATAAACTACTTTAAATATCTTAGGCTTTAGTCTAAATAAAATTATGCATAAAATACTAAAACAATAAAAAGTTTCTCACACATCCATTGCACCCCAAAGTAAAAAAAAATAATAATAAAAGGTTATAATTTACTGGAATTAAATTATTACTCAGAATGCAAAACTAACACCAACTGCTAACAATAAAGTTTCTTTGATTTGCATAGCATATATTATTATGGGTGTCACATCAAGATTTATTTCTTCCTGGCATTGTCTCTTTTGAAATGTTGAGAAAACTTCCTTTGTTGAATTCATTCTGTTCTGGTTCTGGCTTGACTGCATATGATTTTATCACGTTTGCATTAAGATTACTTCAGCTTTTTGTGCATTAACAAAATAGTACCATTTGAAATAAATACTTTCATAAATCCAAGTGTAAATTTAGGCACTGAAATCTGGGGACAATATTCAGTTATATGGTGGGTGATTCATAGAACTAGGGTATGTTTATATAGTTTATCTGATTACAATCAAAGTGACTAAAAAATAAAATCAATGTACAGCGAATATGTATACCTTGGAGATCATTTGTGAAAAACTTCTGAAATTAATATATATTTTTAGGAATGTTTTATTTTATATACAGTGTCTCCTTAGGGTAGAACAAATATTCTCTAGCTACAGTGAATTTTCCCACCAGGTATCATAACTTGTGCCTAAGTTCTCACACCCTTTAGTGGAATAAATATTATCTGAATCTTAACAGTAGGTGGAATGAGATTGAGAAAAGATAAAGCAAATGCTGAAACCAGGGTGTTAAAGTAGATTTATGTGTGCCCCAACTACTTTCTTTCATCCATGTGCCTCTAAGTCTGGGAATGATCTCTGTTTAATTGACCAAGAACAGTTTTGATTTTAGCCAACATCCAACAAAACATTCTTAACATACAGAAAAGAATATCAAATATTGATTCCTTACTATTAGACACTACTTCAGTAAATTATAGTGCATATAGACCTCAAGGCAACCTTGAGCATGAGATACAGTTTTTAAGTTCAAGGTCAGTACTTATTAATGCTTTGGGACTATGTTTCTTTGAAACACAAGTAATATGTCTTGATGCTGCTTGCTGAAATGTTTGTTTCTATATCGAAGGAGAATATGATGTTCTCGAAATGTTAAAAAGTGTGCCCTGTAGGTTTGCCAGAAGTCTGTGGATGTTAACAACATAAAACTTCCAAATTCAATGTAATAAATATTCCAATACAGTTACACATAAGATAGGACAATGCCCCCATCTGGGACTTATAATTTTTGGTCAGAATTTTAAAATCACATGGGAAGTGTATATTACAAGGATACAAGATTACTTATGAAAATCTTTATATCTAATATTTATGTTAAATGAACATAAACTTAGGCTACTAAAATATAATCTAGTTTTTTGTGCATAAATCATCAAGTCAGTCTTTCAGACAATTAATTTTCATTTAAAGTCCCTTCATTAGTATAAACTTAATTATAAAATTATATATATAATATCTTATTGTGTATATATATATATATATTTTCCTGTCTTTATTTCACATACAGATTACAAGGGTTTTTTCTTTTTTTTTTTTGGTCTGGTCTAGTCCTATTTCCAGATGGCTGATTTCTTACTGATTTTATAACTCACAACACTGATTCTTACTAAGCAGGTCTTGGCACAACCCTAGAGACACAGGAAAATGTGATACCCACTCTTACCGTAGATTAAGAGATTTTTTTTTTTTTATCCTTTCTCCAGCAATCAAATATTCTAGCCTTACTTATCTCATTCCTGGATAACTTTTCATAAGCACATGCCATTAACATTGTTTATATATATTTTAGCTTTTTCCCTTCAAAGTTCATTTGATTTTTTTCTCAAACCACATTGCAAATGTGTTTACTCTAAATCTGTTATACTGTATACTCAGTTTTCCAGTTCTCAATTTCAGCTTCTCTTTTGCTAATGATTCCAAGCAATTGGTGTGCCATTTTCTCTTAATAACATCAAAAGTCTGTTCATATGAATGGGAATTTGGGTTTGATGCTACTAAATGTTGGAAAGTTATTTTTTTTATATATAGGAAGATATTCAGTTGGACTACAGATTTCACATCCCACTGGTGCTGATTTGTTAATGGGCATTTTGTCTCACTTTACTGTGAAATTAACAGGACCAGGTACTATGCCTATAGTGTTGGAAGCACAATATTGAGTCATACTCAGTATTCTGTAAAAACTATTTTTATACAAATAAATGACTATTATTTACCTATTGATTTGTTCAAGCTATTAATCAAAGCTTCATTTCTGTTGTTAATGTCTTTCAATTGATAATCCAGTCTAGCTTAAGTTCTTCATTTGGAAACTCTGTGAAGTTTGTTCTATTCTTGAGTAACTCTGGCAATAAGAGCCTTGTTTTTTCTTTGCCAAAATCTGGCACGCAGTTTCTGCTGATTAATAGTATTTCTAAAATTAAATGATATTTCTAACATCATATGATGTTGAAGACTTATTAGGGCTTAGAAATATCTAAGGTGAAGAAATGTTCAATTTCCAACTTTTTTCCAGGGTGAAGATTCTTCAGATTTTGATTTCTAATTCATTTATAATTGTTATAATTTTAATCTTATTATGTTCTAAATTAATTACATATCTCTTGAAAAGTAATCCACAAAAATAGCCTCCCTCTTCCAGCCAAAGTCTGATTGATTGTCATAAAGAAGACTGGACTCTCACTTCCAGCATTCTGGAAATTATATTATTTTACTAAATCCAGTATTTGTTCTACTTTCTATTCTATTCTATAACAATAATCATATTTATCCCCGATAGGGTCATCAATTAATGTTCTTCAACCAGATGCACATACCAGCAATTTTATAATTTTTAATATATTATTTTAAAACTTAATACAGAAACCAATATTTATCTAATTTTTCCATTTACTCCATTATTGTCTATGACATGCAATCCCAGTCATACAGATAATGAAGAATAGATTAGAAATTAATCCTGAAAGATTTTTGAAAAAATTTTGAAAAATGATAAATTGTTATAGACAGCACCAAAGAAAAGCATAGTTACCAGATAATGTCTAAGTATTAATTTATTTATTTTTATTTTACTGTATGTGCTCCTATAGGATTCTTTAATTTTGATGTTTGCTTTCATTCATTCAATTTTGTATTCTGGTTAAATCCGGTTCTGCCTAAAACATGAAATTTTTTTTTTTTTTTTTTTTTTTTTTGAGATGGAGTCTCGCTCTGTCACCCAGGCTGGAGTGCAGTAGCTCGATCTTGGCTCACTGCAAACTCCACCTCCCGGGTTCACGCCATTCTCCTGCCTCAGCCTCCTGACTAGCTGGGACTACAGGTGCCCACCACCACGCCCGGCTAATTTTTTGTACTTTTAGTAGAGACGGGGTTTCACCCTGTTTGCCAGGATAGTCTTGATCTCCTGACCTCATGATCCGCCCTCCTTGGCCTCCCAAAGTGCTGGGATTACAGGCATGAGCCACCGCACCCAGCCAAAATTGTGTTTTAAAGATAAAAATTATGGTATCATTTTACATTCTTTACTCAAATTGCAACTTTAGTACTTTCTAGTTATACATACATGTCATATTTTATCAAGCCTCAGTATATAGAAATGACATTGGAAAATGTCATACATTAGACAGCATCAGAATTACATTGTACCACAAATGGATGACCTTCATATTGAATGTCTAATTATGAATCTAGCATATAATAAGAGATTTAATACAATTATTTAATGGTAACTCTTCCAGTGTTCACTGAATTATAAAGAAGAAAATCAGAATAGAGAAAATCAATGATGAGCCAACATTATACTGACATGGTTATGTCTACGTTGATGTTTAGTGATATTTATATCTACTTATATCATCTGTGTTCAAGAAGAGAAAACAAGAGCAGGAGTAAAATCGAGAGAGAGACATATGTATATAGAGAGAGATTGAGATTTTTGCCTCTTATACATTTTTCTCTTACAGTTTAGCCTGTTATAGAGTAGAAACATTATAGCCTTGGAGTCAGAGTGTTAGTCTCACCTTTGTGTGACTACTTCCTTTACAATTGCACAGGTTGTGTAGGCTTTATAAATAATTTATCCGAGATCCTCTTTGCTCATAATTAAATTTTAAAAAGAGGGCAGTGAAGGCTAATACTGTAAGAAGTATTAATTATATATATTTCCTATCTATATATTTCATAATGTATCCTCAATATAGTGTCTGAAACGTTGTAGATACTCTCTTTGCTTCATCAAGTGCCACTCTGTTTTGTGCACATCAGGCAGTGGTGTTTTTTTCTGAATGCTCATCGCCTATGATGTTTCCTGAGCCAAAGTGGATATGAAGTATGTGATATTTACATCATCTAATGTATTTAGACTTAAGTTAACTTCCTCATTTAAGTATACAGTTAGCTCACTATGAATCAGTGGAGAATTACATTCATGATCTAGGATGTCCCTTGGAAATATCTTGAGGATTATTCCTGTTTCCATACTTTCTCCTCCTCCTCTTCGGCATCAAGTAGAACTGGTTCACTGAATTCAGCTCTTACCTCAGTTGATCATTCTAAACTCTGATTTGTAGAAACATTGAAACCACTATTGCAACATCAATCTATCATTTACAAATTTTGCCTCCCATAGACAGACCCTCATATTATTTATATTGGTTTTGGTTGTGATCATACTGTAGACCATCTTATTACAAATAGAGTCACAAGTGGGATTTCTGGGTTTATTTAGTTTGGTTCAATGGTCTTGACTCAATCTCTGGATCCTCTTAGTATTGTAGATGGGTATAGAAGGCATTCGTGTTCGTATTAATTTTCGCCAAATTCCGACTACATCTCAAGTTAGGTTTCATTGTGCTTTCCAAAATTATTTTAGACCGTGTCTCACATGCTAAGTGGAATGTGGGAATACAATGAAAAGCAGGTCCTTGCAGTCTTAGCAGTTAATATTCTAATTAGTAAGTATACAAATCAGTGCATAATCACTAAGATTAATATGGTGAAGTAAAAGTGTTTTTCTGTGAGACTGTATAACAAAAGGATCTGATACAGACGGAGGCCTCAGGAAAGTTCTCTTGAGACAGCTATGTTTTATCTGTTGTTCAAAAGATGAGGAGGTAACTAGGCAAAGGTGGGTGGTGCAATGGAAAGAAGCATATTAAAGGTAAGCTATTGTATAAAGCTTCCAAGGCAGGTGAGTTATCATATGCATGTTATGAGAACCAAAAGAAAGGGATGTATGGGTGGGTAGAACTGATGTTCTAGGAGTACTCAATGGATAATGGTAGGATTAATTAAGCCATGTTAAAACGTTGAGGTTTTATCTAAAGACCAATGGAAAGACATTGAATGGTTTTGTGCATGGAAGTGGAATACAGGGATTTGCATGTTGAATAGGTATTTGATAGGGAAAGTGAAATGTGATCCAGAAATAGATATTCAGGGAGGCAAGTTAGATAGAGGATGTGGGTATCTAGGAGAGAATTAATCTTATTTTGGACTAAGATGATGACAAGAAAAATGGGAGAAACATCACAAATACACACTTTAAATCATTATATTTATTTTAAAGTATTGGGAACACCTCTTTGGAGTAATGATTCCACCCATGGACAGAACACTAGTGATACCATGCTCAAATTTTGCAGCCTGGTGACTACTACAAATAATATATATTTTTTTTTTGAAATGGCCCTAGACCTTGAAAACCCCTAGAAAGCTTGAACACCATCTCAGAATCTGTAGAATCTTGAAAATGAAAATTTTGCACTGTGCACCTCATAAATAAGTTAAATGCTGTCTGTAGTTGATGAATCAGGCATGCCACATGTCAGGTTCTGTCAACAGCAAAGACTATCACTTCCTCCCTCACTGCTTAAATAAGTTTAACTTGAATGGAATTTTAAAAGCACTAAGATGAGGTACATTGACTGGAAACTGTAATTGAATCATTCCCATAAATGATTAAGGCAATGGGAAGCAAAAGGGAAAGGACTGAAGATTTTATAACCATTTTTGGATGAAATGGAAGCAGCTATGCCTGCCCCCAAACCTCTGTATTAGTCAGTGTTCTCGGGAGGGACAGAACTAATAGGATAGATGTATATATTAAGGGGGGTTTATTAAGGACTATTGACTCACAATCACAAGGTGAAGTCCGACAATAGCCTGTCTGCAAGCTGAGGAGCAAGGAAGCCAGTCTGGGTCCCAAAACCTCAAAATAGGGAAGCCTACAGTGCAGCCTTCAATCTGTAGCCAAAGGCCCAAGAGTCCCTGGCAAATCACTGGTGTAAGTCCATAGTCCAAAAGCTGAAGAACTTGGAATCTAGTGTTTGAGGGCAGGAAGCATCCAGCACTGGAGAAAGAAGAAAGCTGGAAGACTCAGGACATCTCTATTCAACTTATCCTGCCTGCTTTATTCTGGCTGCACTGGCAGCTGATTAGATGGTGCCCAACCAGATTGAGGGTGGGTCTGCCTCTCCCAGTCCACTGACTCAAACGTTAATCTCCTTTGGCAATGCCCTCATAGACACAACTAGGAACAATACTTTCCATCCTTCAATCCAATAAGATTGATACTCAGTATTAACCATCACACCCCTACAGATAGCGCCTTATATCCTCATCCCAAAATAATAATTGTTGACATAAAACAGTCGTTTACTCTGTGTCAGGCACTCGGGTAATCTCTTTACATAGATGGTCTTAATCTAATGCTCACAAAAATCCAGTGAAGTAATTTTTAAAGCTACTTTTTTCGGATGAAGAAGGAAATCAGATGGCTTGCCTAAGGTCATAAAGTTTGTAAGTGATAGAGCCATGAAGGCTCATTTTTTCACACTTAAGCAATACTGCTTTGTGTTATGTGGTTCAGTAGTTCTGATGTCTTGCCATGGAAGTGAGCAGTCTCCATGAGGGAATGTATAGTGTGTTTTTGTGGCATCTGCTAATTCAACAGTAACTGAGTAAGCACCTACCATATGCCAAATACTGTGTTCATGTCTGTTCATGCAGTGAGCATGACAAGTGTAAAGTCTGCCATCCTACCACTTGTAGACAAGCAGGAAAGGCAAAAAATTGAATGAGGATTAATTTTTAAATATAATAAAGGCTATCGAAATGAAATAACAGAATACCCTAGAAATTTATAGCAGAACCAAGTATCCTACCCATTTGGAGAGAAATTTTGAAAAAGGAAATTGTAGACAGACACTAGAATAGTAACCAAAAGTCGGGCAAGAGGCAAATAAGAGAGTATTTGTGAAAGTTTTCAGGTGAGCAAGAACAGGGCATGTTTTAGGAGTAAATGAGTACATTGTGGCTGGGGAAGAATCCTTGAGAGAGAACATAAAGTGGTTTGATAGGTAAACCAATTCAAGTCCATAGAAGACAATGTAAGTTATATTAAGAAGGTTAGATTTTATCCTGAGGACAGAGGGAAGCCACTGAAGAAGAAGTAATAGGCATAGAATTTTAAGACTCTGGCTGGATATATTGTGTCCAATGGATGAGAGTAAGGGGAGCCTAGACAATCAGTTATTCAGATTTGCAGTAGTTATAGGATGAAGGTGATAGATTACAGTTATCTGCTAGTTAACTGCTAGTTAGACTGGGAAGAAACAAAATTTGAAATCAGCAAGTCAGAATAATAGTTTTATGATGGAGATTGTGTGGGCTAAGGGAAAGGAAAGGCTCAAAAAAGACATACAGGACTCTGTGTTGGGTAAATTACTAGACGGTGGAGCTATGCTCTGAGACGAGAAACAAAAAGTATAGGGGAAGCAATATCAACCGTGTTTAAGCATGCCCAATGAGGGTATATCTCCAATGGGCATTAACAAATAAATCTGGAAGTTAAGAATGAGGCTCTTTCTTACCAGAATTGAGAGACGCCTAATGGATCAGGTTGCAAGCTAAGATCGTGTCTAGGACTATAGCTAAATGTTTTAGAATTAGGCACAGTTAGGGTTCTGATTTTCCATAAAGAAAACAGATGACACAGATGTTAGCCTTTTGGAAAAGGTAGAGTACAGAGTTTAGTTACATAAGGGAGTCTTAGAAGGTAGAAAGGGAAATAATAATAAATATGGCAGAAATTAAAACCTATGGGTTGCTCCAACTGTGGAAAGAAAAAGGAAAAACACGTTAAGGGATTAAATGGTTAATTTTGGGGAACCTAAGGTAGGTTGACCCCAGAGAAGGCTTGGGTAACATTTTGATAAGGATATGAATAATATTTACTTAATCCCACCACATTTCAAATATAGGAGAAAACCATATTAACCCTTGGGTATGGAGCACACTCAGTGTTTGAGTTGGAGTATTAGTAGACATACTACTACTATGCATGAACTGCAATTCTAGTTTTGAGGTTGGGCACTCAGTAAGCTTAGATTAGAGAAGACTGGATATGGCAGAGGGAAGGTTGTTATCCAGGAATCTGGCTATATCTGGTCATTATGTACTAGTAACTATGATTGTCTCATGTAATATTCACAAATAAGACAATTGATGCCCTGAGAAATGAAGGAACTCGACCTAAGTTAAACTGTTTATGAATGACAAAGCAAGATTTTGGCTTAGGTGGGGAATGGGAACCAAGACTGGCAGTATTTAAAGCCTGATCTGATCTCTACGACAGATCAGAAACTGTTTTTCTTGGAAAGTTCCTCCTCACCCAAAGTGGGCTTCCTTGCAAACCTAGGCAGCATTCCTTAAAGCTAACATCTTTCGATATTAAAGGCAAATTGCCAGAAACCTGATACACGTATAAGTCATTTCTTTCCAAATCATGTTTTAAATCTCGTTCTGTGGTGTTTTGTCAGTGATTGCCCTCTGACATTTTTTTTCCAGGTTGGAATATTAAAAATAATAAACAAGAGAAAAATCATGCCCTAGATAAAAAGGGTACAACATCCAACTAAAATCATCAATATTAATATTTATGGAGAGCTTTCTATCAAAATACTAGCTGATTGACAGGACTTATATTTTATTATATAACAGATGAAGATACTGAAGTTCAGAGACTTAATTGATTACATATATTTTTATAAGTAAAATAAAGTGACTTTTTCATCATTTGCACATATCATAGAAAACGAAAAAAAATCAAACAATTTTACCCATTTAGAGATTATGTTTGGCATGTCTCACCCAATATGTGATGAACTGGCAGAGCCAAATTTCACTTGGGCAACTGTGGCTGGGGGAAATTTTGTAGCTACTGGATGGGGATTTTATACTTACTTATAGCATGCCAGTTATCCATGAGTATTTTCCAGCTTCCCATGCAGTTGGGTTAGAGCCATGCAACCAGCTCTGATTCATGCAATGCAACCAGAAATAATTCAAGTCACATTGGGACAAAGACTATTTAGAGAAAACTTGTCTTCTCCATCTCTTTTCCTCCTCTGTCTCAGTAACCTTGGAAGCTCTGCATTAAAGAAAATACTAACTACAAGATGCAGTCAGCCTAGATAATTGAATACACAGTTTGAGAAGAGTGACAGAAAAGCATATCTCTATTCTGAAAAAATAAAAATTAAAAGATTAATTGTTTAATTAAATGTTACAATATTAAGCCACAGAGATTTGAGGATTCTTTGTTTTGCAGAGTAGGCTAACCTATGTTGATGCAAACTATAGATACAAAGCAGCTTAACCTTAGAGACCTAGGAAATCATAGCAAGTTCCAATGAAGAGAGCCATGCTGTGTATATTCGGACACCATGGGCAGAGAACAATTATGCAACTGTTGCAAATAAGAGCCTCGTGTTCAAAGTCACAGAGTTACATGATATTAATAGTAGATATTACACACTGAGTTCTTCAAGAAGTTGACTCTTAGATGGATATTTTAATGCAATAAGCTTATTGAGGAGTGTTTTCAGGATCAACCTTGTTGAGGAAGTAATAAAGCATGATTGAACAAAGAGAAATGTAAACTGAAATGCAGTCATAGCATTTTCCTGAAGTTTTTTACAGGGCCCTCTGGAGCTGAAATGGATTTCCAAAAATGTCTTGAATCAGATTATGGGTGCCAGGCCTTTAGACCCCACATAGACCAGTAAATTGATGCAGGATGCTGTCAGAAAGAAGGCATGACTTTGTCAAGGCAGCTTAATTCAGCTGGGGTTGCATCCCCCCCGCCAAAAAAAAAAAAGGGAATTAGCTGAGATTTGTCAACTGTCAACACTCATCTCAGCAGCCCCAGGAGTCATTGTTGCAGTCTTGGAGGAGCACGTATGCAGGGAGGACCATGGAATCCAATACAGTAGGCATTGAAGTTAGGTCAGTAGGCTTCTTATGGAGCATCTCTATATAGTCAGGCAAGTTGAAATGCAAAGATGCCTAGTAAGTCTGTAGGGTTTTGTTTGTTTCTTTTGTAAATCTAGACAGAATATTTCAATGCTGTAATGTGTCCACAACCTTGTAATGGCTCGATTGTATGATTAGAGAACTCCTGGCCCAGTCAACTCAGTCATTTGGAGACTATATTGACTTTTTATTTAATTCCACCACATAGTTAAACACAAGCCTGTGACTTTTTGTTGTATGAGAGAAAGGAGGCTCAGCATGTTTTCCTTAATGAACCATTCTCTTCAGTTCCTCATTCTAACTGCTGATGCAGATCACTATCCCTCCCTTCTACCATCTCTTTAGGATAATAAATCTCTCTTTCTCTTTGAGAAAAGTATTAATATTTAATTGCAAAATCTCTTAAAATGTTGGGAAAATATTAAACTAAGCACTAAATAATGCCCAGGAGAGTAGGCAGCTTGATTTGTGCAGTGAAGTTTAGTTGTTCATTTGCATTTTTTTCTAATAACAGTGACCTACTAAGTGGATCTTTTTCATGTTCTTTTTCAGAAGTAAAGTTCTATTGAATAAGAAAATAAGTAGCAAAAGGGAATGTCGGTTTACATTTCTGTTCCAAAGTGCCCTTTGAAACACTGCTTATTTGAACACATTAAATTTGTTCCAAAAGTATTCGGGTCATGCATAATTGAATATGTAGCTTTTAGCAATTTTAGCTCTTCCAAAATATGTTGTATACTACGTAATTCGTACTTTTTACTAAGTATTACTATTTCATCCTTCCAGATGTCTCTGTAATTTGCTATTCAAAGATTAATTTTATGCGAGTAATGAAGGTCAAGATTTAGTGGAATTTTAAATGATAAAATGTACATGTTTCAACACATACCATTGTAAAAAAAATTCAGACACAAATATATTCAAGGGATGGCTCAAGATTAAAAAGGATTAAGGGCTATTTTAACATACAAAATTTAATGTATTTTATTGATTATACTGAATTATTTATATCACCAAGGTTATGAGTGCAAAGAAAGAGCATAAGTTCTGGAGGTCAGTCAGTGTCCATGAACAGTAGATTGTTTTTTTCACATCCACACAAAGATTACTCTCACGTTTCATCAGGAATTTTTGGTATATGGTGATGATTTATTTAACTTACACAAATCTCTGAATAGGATATGCAATACCAAAAAAACTCCCTGTATTAGTAATAATAACAAAAACAATGATAATTGTGCCTACTATGTTCAGGTAGTATTTCTAGTATATTCACATATTTGTCTTCCTTTGATTCTCACCAAAAATAACAGGTTTGCATCTTATCCTAATTTTACAGGTGAAAAGTCCCAGACACAGAAAGGCTCCATAAGTAGCCTGAGGTTACATGTCTAATAAGAGGCATAGAAGGGTTTTCTTTCCTGACTATTACAGACTAAATATTGTGCCCCCTGCCCCAGATTCATATACTGAAATGCTAACCTTCAATATAATGGTATTTGGAGGTTGGGCGTTTAGGAGGAAATTAAGTCATGAGGGTAAATGCCTCATGAATCATTAATGGAATTAGCATTCTTATAAATGAGGCTCCAGAGACCCCTCCTGGCTTCTTCCATCATGTGAGGACCCAGCAAGAAGATGACAGTCTACAACCCCAAAGCAAGCCCTTACCAGATACTGAATCTGCACGTGTCCTGATCTTAGACTTCTCAGTGCCCAGGACTGTGTGAAAGAAGAAAACAAAAATGTTTGTTGTGTAAGGATCACCCAGTCTGTGGTACTTTTGTTCTAACAGCCTGAACAGACTATGGCACTAACAAAGAATGACCTTAACTTTAGGACAACTTGCTGATTTGTATCTCCTTACCCCCAAAACCCAGAACAGCACTCACAATTTCTTTATTATTTTTCTTCTCCTTTACAATCTTGATGGTCGCTAGCGGCACATGAGGGCAAAGGGAAGCACAGTAGATACTAGGAAGGAAGTGACACAATGTGAGGTACTCCAGAAAGATCATTCCATATAATATTGATTATTTGCTACTTTAATTATTATGTTACCATAATAAGAAAATTATTTTTAAAATTATCTCCCAAAATGAATAGAGCCTTGATGTATGGTGTCACAATTAATGTTACTTTCTTGAAGTACTATGTTTCAAGGTCTTTTTTTTTAATTTCTTTGTATGGGACATCACAGAATGACACTAAGAGTTAATAAAGGAAAAAGATAAAGATGAATCCAATTCTGATCATATGGATTACGTTCATCTCTTTGCCACTGCCTAATTATAAAGATCTACACCAATGTGGACTCCCATGAAATCAGGTGGCACAAGGCAGTGTATTTAATGATATTTTAAAATAAACATGATAATGCACATGCACATATGTGCACATACAAACACATATATACAGATTCTCCATGTGTTCTTTATAAAGTAGAAAATAATTAATTGCATGTATTTCTGATCAAATATGAAAGATCCACAATCTTCCACCAATATTGAAAGAAATACTCTCTCTTTCTGAAGGCTAAAAAACAACATTTGTATAATCAAAATATATTTTCACCCTTAGGGAAATATGGATTTATTATAGCAGAGTTCAAATGAAATTCTCAATATCCAGTTAAGGCAAACCATGCCTCATTAACTATTGACTTTCACCCATTGATTGAAAATCAAATTGATCAGAGATTAGAGTGGCCTGTGATTTGGAACTTCTGATCACCAGCATAACACTTGTCAAAAACATGTATATTCAGTACCCAGCCCTTTAGGGTTGCTTGGATTACAGTTATTCAATGCAATCTGTGTTCTCTGTAGTGGCGGCTTCACATGTTCCATGTGGCTGAAACATGCATGTGTTTCATACTTTGAAGATTTGTTTATCACAATTAGACATATAACAATAATTATTTGGATTTTAAATTTCTCCTTTTAAACAATTAAAACAACAAATTTTTCTTTAGTATTCTAACACAAATTGAACAACATACTAGCATTCTGTCATAATTCAGAACATGATTTTTAAAAACTGTTTGAATCTTGTTTGATCAGGAGGTAAATAGCTGAATGATCACAACCTCTCCCTACCCTCCTTCCACCTCTCTGCCTTTCCTCTGCCAGCCAAAAGACTCTAGAAACTCTTATATGTTTACCTCAGTACATATGTACACAAGTGGAAATGGGTCAAACAGCCAGTGACAGACAAAATTCCACAAACAAGTTGTTATGTATTTTCAGGGAGAGAACGGAAAAGAATACATTTAGGAAATGAGGAATAGGGTAATGGAAATCAAGAGCCAACACACACTAGGCTTTTAGAGAGGTGTGTGAAAATTTGGCCAAAGCGGGTAGAGATGGAAATGTGAATGGTAGTGCTAAAAAGATTAAGGACAGTTTTGTCCGTGAATTCGACATGCAGAGAGGGAGAAGATTATTGAAACCATTGATTTTTCCCCATAAAGGGAATTCCCTATTTTTTTCCTGAAGGATTACCTTGAATATTCAAATTCATTTTTAGCTCCTCTAAGATTGTCAGAAATGATGCATCAACTCGAGTGTATGAAGTTGCAAGCCAATCTTTACCTAATATTTACCTGGCTTATCATCTTTGGCCACTAGAGTCTTGAATGATGTAGTCAGCTGGGATACATTAAATCTACACATAACTTTTTAAATATTTTTGTATCTATGCTCCTAAGAAGTGTCCCAGAAGTTGTTTCTTCATTAATAGACATTGTGTAGATAGAAAGGAGGAAGTATTAAGCTAAATAAATAAAGTTAAACAACTCCCAACAGCTTTGCGTGAAGCAAGAGTTCTCAGTACTTTTCATATACCCTTGGACGTTGCAAATCTCTAAAAAGCTAAGAAAATACGCATCATTTCTCAAAGATAATTATCAATTATTGCAGCACTGTGTTCATGCACATGTACATGTGTGACACATGGCATTAACATATGAAATATACTTGGGATTGTCTAAATCAGCAAGCACTATTGTTTTTTTAGAAAGACTGAAGTCGTATCCCAGACACTAAGTATAATTGATTAACTAAATATAAGCTTGAACAGTTTATATATGTGTGCACGAACACATACACACACATACACACAGGAACAATGCAAATACTGTATCTAATACCATTCTAGTATCAGTTTTCAACATCTAATAAAATAACTTTGTGAACTTCTTAGCATGCACCGCTAATTGAAATATTTCTCCCATGGTCTGGATTACTTTCTTCAGTCATTGCAATCAACACTATGTGTCAATTTCTTGATGCGTTCCAAAGCCAATTTTGGAGGAACTGAACTTTACTTAAATATTTCTTTTTTTTTTTCACCTGAATCTGTTTTTATCTCCAAATATGGAATACTCTTAGTCTATCCACCCATTTCAAACTTTCAGACTTAAAAAGCAAAGGTCATATCTATTGTTTCATTAATTTTGTTTGCTTTTGTTTGAATTTACAACAGTCTTTGCGATGGTATTCCATCCGGTAAAAAGTGGAATATTTCTACTTTTTTTCATCTAGAAACATCTTCCCTTTTCTGTTCTGTACAACATAGGCTGCTGCTTTCATCTGCATGCTATAGGTAATAGTTTAACCCTAATTCAGATCATTTTAAAGGGTGGCATATTTTTCCAGATTTTGCCTGGAATAATAGCAGTCTCCTGGCAAGAGAGCAACTTGATAGCAGGTCCTACACTGGGCACTCACAGACTGCCAATCAGTGAGCATCATCTCTTTCCAGCTGATTCAGGCATTTCTTAAAACACACTTACGGGTTGACTCATTAAATATCTTCAGTTAAGACAGACAATTATCAAATTTGGAGAATTCACATTTAATAGTTTCTAAAGTGGTGGTGGGTGGAGAAGCAGGGGTTATGATTGCAAAGCCTACATAAAATAAAGCATTAGTTTTAAGTACATTTAGGTACTTAAAACAAAATTGTGGAGCAAATTAAAAGTTATAATTCAGGCACCAGAGATGGGTTAAAGTTTGAAATCCAAAGAAACTAATCTCTCTTTCTCCCCCTCTCTTCTTCTCTCTCCCCCTCCCTTTCATTTTCTCTGTCTCCAAAGCCATAGAAATTCTTATGCAGAAATCGTTATTTTATGTTTTACTGTTAATTTACTCTTATTATAGAGAAAATTTGATTATCAGATGTTTGAAGTCAACAGGAAATCCACAGATACACTTTTGAACAGAGTTAAATAAGAACTCAAAAGGCCTATTCTAAAAGAAGACATTATCTTCAGCACAGAACTTCTGAGTGAAGGAATGTATGAATAAATGAATCACTTGGAGGAAAGTTTATATAAGGACACAGTTCAGGAAAATATCAAGAAGCCTAGATATGGAATCAATTAAAAATAGAAGATTAAAGAAATTTAAGGCATATACAGTCTAACAAGGAAAAGCTTGAGTAGTTTAAGGAGTTTAAGAATCACTGATTCTCCATTGAGAAAATAACTTTGTGTGTGAAAACTGCACCTCTGAAGTGGCCAAGTAAGCTCCCACCAAACCAACATTCCTACGTTTACACTATAAACTCTGAATGAAAATAGAAAAAACAACGCAAATTAGTGGAGAGCTAAACATTACTGACACATTGTGGAGTGCAGTGAACACCTAAAACGGGAAATAATTGGGGGACGTTTCCTCTTTTAAATGAGATTTAGCCTGGGGACAGGTCAAAATCAGTGCCACATGGAGGGGCTAAAATAGAACACCAAGTATCTTTCTGTTCTGGAAAAAAAAAAAAAAAAAGAGAGAGAGTTCTGGGTAACCGTAACCACTGAACTACTGATAGTGAGGGAAGGGAATCCCAGGAGACAGCAAGCCAGAGGCAAGGAACAAATTCTGATCTCTGAAACCTGCATTTGTGAGGTAGATTCTAAGCAGCACAGCTAAAAATTAAGAAACTGACCTAATATTAAAATGATGTCCAAAAGGGTTTGCAGTTCCAATCCAACCAAATTAATTGCCTATTAATACAAATAAGCAGAACAAAACACACAACATTTTGGGGGGGATTATAACAGTATCCAAAGTTTCTATAACACAGCATTCATAAATACAACCCTACACTGATCAATTTTTGGTCAAGTGATTTTTATGCAAAAATCACCTCAAAAGTAATCAAGAATTTAAATGTATGAGCTAAAAGTATATGATATTTGATATGGTTTGCCTGTGTCCCCACCCAAATCTCAACTTGAATTGTATCTCCCAGAATTCTCATGTGTTATGGGAGGGACCCAGGGGGAGGTAAATGAATCATGGGTTCTGGTCTTTCCCGTGCTATTCTCGTGATAGTGAATAAGTCTCATGAGATCTGATGGGTTTATCAAGGATTTCTGCTTTGCTTCTCTCTCATTTTTCTCTTGCCGTCACCATGTAAAAAGTGTCTTTTGCCTCCCGCCATGATTCTGAGGCCTCCCCAGCCATGTGGAACTATAAGTTCAGTTAAATCTCTTTCTTCCCAGTCTCGGGTATGTCTTTATCAGCAGCATGAAAATGGACTAATACAATTATTTAAGTACATAAAGAAAAGTTGGAAAAAACATCTGTTCATGAAGAAATAAGCAAAACGCTGAGCAAGTATAAGACTGAACTTTCTTGATTTGATACAAGGACATCCGCAATAACCTGCAGGTGACTGAAGTTACTTAATAGTGAAATATGCAATGCTTTTCTGGCCAAATTCAAAAAAACAATGCATGCTTACTACCCCACTTCTATTCAGAATTGTACAAGTTGGTCTTAATTATTGAAAAATAAGAGAATAAATTTAATGTCACAAAGATGTGAAAAGAAAAAGTAATACTGTCTCCATTTGCAACTGACATGATTACTCATGTAGACCACGTTAAGAAATTCACAAAATCTTATAATTCACAATGAAATGTATCACAGTCCTAAGTTACAAGTTAATGTATATAATTATTATGTTTTTGTATTCTGGCAGCAGTTAGACAATAAGATAAAAAGTAAACATTTCTACCTAAAGTATCATAAATAATTTGGAAATAAATTTAACAAGTATATGAATCTCTTTAGGCTCAAAAAACAAAATGATAAGTGAAAATGAATACCAAAGTGAATAAAGAGATATACTATGGTCATGGATTGAAAAACTCAATATTGTCAATATGTCAATTCTTCCGTAAAGCCAGCAGCCCTTTTCTTTAAATCAACTTAAAAGCTTATTTTAAAATGTATTTGCAGGCACTAAAGGCATAAAATGTTTTTTTAAAAAAAACTTAATGGGGAGGAGCAAAGTTAGATAAATTATATAATTTCAAGATTTAATATGAAGAAAATGTAATTTCAGAACCACAATATTAGCATAACAATAAATAATTGAGATGTAATAAAAACATACCCCCCAAATAGTCACTTCATATTACTATCTAAATTTTCACCAAGAGCACCAAAGTAATTCAGTGGATAAAGATAGAGCCTTTCAATGAATCATGCTGGATGAAATAGATGTTCACAGGAAAAAATAATAATAGCCTCAATCTTACCCTCACATAATAAACTTAACTTAAAACAGAAGATAGACCTCAACATAACAGTTGCAATCATAAAGATTTTGAATAAATCATAGGCCACTGTATCCATGTATTTTGGGTACTCAAAAGTTCTTTGAAAGGACACAGAAAGTAATCAGCATAAAAGAAAAAAGAAATAAGAAATAAACTTCTGTTCATTAAAAGATAACATTAAGAACGTAGACAAGTCACAGGTTGTGAGAAATATTCACAATCTATATTTTTGGAGAGACAAAGGACTGGTATCCAATCTATATAAACAACTATAATTCAATAATAAAGACAATTGAATAACAAATGAGCAGAGATTTGAACAGATACTTCAAAAACAGTTATGCAAATGGCCAATAAGCATAAATTTAAAAACATAATAGCATTTGTTATCAGGTAAGTATAAATTCAAATCACATTGAGATAGCACTATTTAGCCACTTAAATGGGTAAAATTAAAAAGCCTGGCTGCTACTTAAAGTCGGCAGGAATATAGTATGACTAGAACTCTCATAAATTGTTGGTGGAATATACAATGATGCAACCACTTTGCAAGACTGGAAATTTCTTTTCAATATTAAACACACTTTTCTCTATGTAAGAGCCATTCTTCTAGATATTCACCCAAGAGAAGGCAAAAAAAAAAAAAAAAAAGAGACATTGGCTTACAAAAAGAATTATAAAAAGGTGTATAATGCTCTATGCGTGTTAGCCTTAAATGAAAAGTTGCCCAAGTAGTCATCAATAAAAAAATTGACTAAAAAAACACATTATATTCATACAATAAAAAACTATCAGAAATACAAGGGAATATATTACTGATAAACACAATGATATGGATGAATCTCAAAATATTGTGGTAACTGAAAGCTGACTTACACATTAAGCACATAGAATATGATTCTATTTATATAAAATTCTATATCAAACAGAAATTAATCTATGTTGGAAAAATTCAGAAAGGTGGCTGTTGCTGAATCTTTAGGGCATGTGTTAAGATAATTTTCTTGGGTAATGGTAATATTCTATAATTTGATATCCACGTATGCATTTGTCAAAGCTAAGTAAATATTCACTTAAGTTTTTAGTTTCATAAATTTATCTAAAAAGTAAAAATACTGTAAATAAATATCTTACACTGGGTAAATATGTGAATCCTAAAGTATTTAGTGTACTAATGTAACAATTTACACTGAAATATGTCCAAAAAAAACTAAAACAGATGGATTCATGGATAGATAAAGCAATTCATAAATTGATAAATATGGTGTTAATAAAAGTTATAGTAAAATTGTAATTGTAGAATCTGGCTGGTGGATATATATGTATTCACTATAAATTTATTTCAAATTTTTTATGTATTTGAAAATGTATAATACATAAATTGTATTTTAATGATACATTTTGGTTTTAAAAGACATGTCAGCAGGAATAATTTATTATATATCATTCATTTACACTGGAATTTTAAAACGTCTATCTTTTAGGGGAAAAGTAAAAAAATTGCATTAATTTCTGCTATCAGTTGCTACAGAAAACCAACTTTGTGTGAGTCTATACATAAACCCAGCACACTATTCTCAACCTTCAGTTTGGAAGGAAGCAACAAACTCTGGTTTTCAAGTCATGCAACAAAATGCATCAAATATCCTATATATCAAGTGTGAATCTTGCTTTGCCTGACGCCATTTGAATGAAACTTCTCTAACAGACACAATAGCATCAGAAAAGTACAGAATTTTATGAACAGAAATAACAGTAGAAATAGAAATGTATACCATTAAAATTAGATTCTCTTGTTGACTTGTGTTAAGGTTTGGGTAGGGACCCTCCATCTGGGCCCCTAACTCCTTCCCCACTGTGGCTTCTAATGAAATCACAATAATTATCGAGCGTTCTCTACATCACACATAGAAATTACAGATTCAGTTTTATTCCCTTGTATTTTAAACAGAACACCAAGACTCAGAGAAGTAAAGTGACTCACCAAGTTCACAAAATGTAGTTCTCTAATTGCCAGTTGAATTTCGATTAAAATAATAATTCCGACTAATATGGTAACATAGAACAGTCGCTTGTGTGATTCAGTTTTCACTTCTTTCTTGCAATTATTGGTAGACTAGAAAACATACAGTAGCTTTTCTTCTATTTCCTGAATAACTTGATAATTTTGCATAAGTTTAGAATAAATTAAATGAAGAAGAAAAGGTACTCTTTCCTTGTGTCGTACCCGTGAAACAGTTTCAGTGAATTTGCTTAGATGACGCCAATTCCCCAGTGTTGCTTTTAATAATAATATTTTTCTTTTTTTTCTTTTTTTGAGATGGAGTCCTGCTCTATCACACAATCATGAAGGCTGGAGTGCAGTGGCACAACTCGGCTTACTGCAACCTCTTCCTCCTAGGTTCAAATGATTCCCCTGCCTCAGCCTTCAGAGTAGCTGGGATTACAGGCGCTCGCCATCATTCCCAGCTAATTTTTGTATTTTTAGTAGAGACAGGTTTCACCATGGCTGGTCAGGTTGGTCTCGAGCTCCTGACCTCAAGTGATCTGGCCACCTCAGCCTCCCAAAGTGCTGGGATTACAGGTGTGAGCCACCACACCTGGCCTAATAATATTTTCAAATACCTTATTTCTTCATGCTAAATTCAGTCCTCATATATATTATTCACTCAAAAGTTGTTACTGGAAAAAAAAAAATGGTCTCAAATATCTAATGCTCAGCTCAGCTCTTGTTTCCTCAAACTGAATAACTGCTAACATATTAAAGGGCTACCTTTTCTTCATCTATTTGCTTTTTAACCATTATCAGCCACTTAATATGATAGGACAAGAGTACCACCATCTTCACAACACCCCACCATCTTAAGCTTTAAATTTCTATTTGGCCACCTGGCCAAAACGGCAAATGTCAGCCCTTCCCATAGCTTCAACAGCGCATAAGGGCCCTAATCCTCACAGAACAGCCAGCACTTTCCCAGCTCCTCCCCAATAGAATCTTGCTTCAAAGCACACTTCTCCACTGGGCCCTTTAAAAAACCCTCAAGCTGTAAGAGAAGCTTGCTCCTGACCTTGCTGACCAGAAGCCCTTCTCAGGTTTACTTGCAATTAACCTGTCCCAACTGTAGAACTGCCTTCTTGCCTTTTCTTCCCTTAGTCTTTCTATCTCAACATAATATGCATAAAGACTTGCGATTTCAGCTGTCAAATGGAAATATAAGAAAATAAGGCTTAATTTGAAAACCTTGAGAACACACTACACAGATACCAACACATATCTACCTAAGCAACCCAGCTATCTGCCTTTATCTTTCTGTTAAGGAAAATGTTGGCAATTATATATGATGGAACAGCTTTTTGGTATTTCTACTCTTCTATTATAATTATTGAAGTTTCACCTTTGAAATCTGAAGGGAATGGACATAATTTTGAGCTTAGAAAAACAGAACCACACACTTTAGCATATATTCACCGTGTTTTAAGAAATTGCCCAATAGATTAAAAAATAGAACAAGTATTTGTTTGTTTGTTTGAGATGCAGTCTCACTGTGTCATCAGGCTGGAGTTCAGTGGTGTGATCTCAGCTCACATCAACCTCTGACTCCCCGGTTCAAGCAATTCTCCTGCCTCAGCCTCCCGAGTAGCTGGGATTATAGGCATGTGCCACCACGCCCAGCTAATTTTTGTATTTTTTTAGTAGAGACGGGGTTTCACCATGTTTGCCAGGATGGTCTTGATCTCCTAACCTTGTGATCCTCCCACCTTGGCCTCCCAAAATGCTGGGATTACAGGCATGAGCCACTGCACCTGACCATGAGTGTTCTAATGTACATGTTTCTATACAAGTATTCTGAAACTTTAGCTTCTATCTAAAACACCCAGAGGGTTTGATAAATCACAAATTCCTGGGCCCCAACCTTAGAACTTATTCAATAGTGCTGAGTAAGAATTTAAGAGTAGGAATTTGCATTTCTACCAAGTCCCCCTGGGGAGGTCCCTGTGATCAATACACTTGAGAACTACTGCTTCACACTAATCGCTCTGTGAGATAGATTTAAGTCATTAGATTCTCTTAAAGAGAATTCGAAAAGACTTAATGAAGTTCGAGGTTATATAATTTTTTTCTCTATTATCCTCCATGCTCAAGTTACATGAACAGAAAAAAATAGAGCAAAATGTGTAGAATATATGAATTAAATGTGTAGTCCATTTATAGAGATTCTATTTGATATTGGAATCTCAAAACATTTGATAACACTGAGATCTAATTATTTTCACTTTTTTTCTAATTTTTAAAACATGATTTTAAACATTGTACAATTTGTGTGTTTTTGGTTTTTAATTTATTTTCTTCCTTCCCTCCTTCCTTCCTATAAGATAATTAAATACATAGGTTTTTTGTTTGTTTGTTGTTTGTTTGTTTGTTTTTAAATATTCAGACCAAAGCTGAATCCCATTTGCAGGAGTGTGGCACAGGAATATAGCTCGTAGGTGCTGGAAGTTGGATATTATTACAATGTACATTCATATCCTCACTTGTGAGATTTAACACCTTCACAATGCCAATGGGAAAGCACTGAACAACTCAATCAGTTACATACATATGGAAACATGCCACAGTACTAGTTGCCCTGAAATGGAATAAACACCATAAATGGGGCTTCAAATTAGATGTTTTGAAAAGCGTAATCTTATATAAAACCCTCTATGTCATTTCACTTCATTTGTGACTTGGAAATAGGCGAGCACAGAAATGTGAGGAGGTGGGAAATGTAGAGATGAATTTCTCCCATCATCTTCCACCCCACACTGTGAGTCTATTTTAGTAAGTTTTCTTCCTTTGGAAATGTAAACGAAGAGCTGATGAGGCTTGGCAAACAGTACAATTTTCATTTGTTTCTTTCTTGCTAAAAGTTCACAAGAATAAATATATAGTTTAAGTCTTTTTTTCTTTTTTGAGACGGAGTCTCGCTCTATTGCCCAAAGCTGGAGTGCAGTGGTATGATCTTGGCTCACTGCAACCTCTGCCTGCCGAGTTCAAGCAATTCTCCTGCCTCAGCCTCCCATGTAGCTGAGATTACAGGCGCCTGCCACCACGCCTGGCTAATTTTTGTAATTTTAGTAGAGACAGGGTTTCACCATGTTGGCGAGGCTGGTCTCGAACTCCTGACCCCAGGGGATCCAACCGCCTCAGCCTTCCAAAGTGCTGGGATTACAGGTGTGAGCCACCGCACCAGGCCGCTTAAGTTTATTTTCAAAAGACCTGGGATAAAATATAAATAAATATATGTGCGTGCGTGCGTGCGTGTGTGTGTGTGCGTGTGTGTATGCATGATGTACATGCATTATATATATGTGTATATATGTATATAAAATATCTTTGCAATAACAAACGTTTTCTTGTTGACCTTGAATATCAGTTTTCTCATCTGTAAAAAGGATGCGGGAGTGGATTAAATAATTTCTATCTCTTGCATAAAATATTTTTTAATACTTTCCTCTTAAGGCATGGCAAATGGTGGTAAATAAGATATTGGGAACCCATTTAGTCAGTTTGTTGAGGACGGTACTGAACCCATCTGCACATATTTATTTCAGGTACAAAGCAGTAGCCCCTCACATGTGTGTTTGTTATGCACCTTATTTCCACGATGGCTCTCTAGCAAATAAAGGCTTGTGATTTTTTTTGCTTCCCCAGATGTGACTTACATATATATTTTTCCCCTACATGTTTCTGGAAAAAAAGTGTTATTCCTTCTACACAATAATGTACAATTGCCTGAAATAATGAAGAATGCTTCTCTATTCTGACACAGTGTACTCTCATCTTTTGGCAAGAATCCTACATTCTTGGTGCTATTCAGTTCATTTTAGCCATGGCTGTACTGCTTGTAATCTATGTTTTTTTTTTTTTTTAAACTGATGATCCACAACCTTAAAAAAATGTAGAAGAATTGGAACTAAAATACTTGACATGTTATGTGAAAGCAACTGATGAATGTGACTTTGGTATTTAGTTAAAATTCTAAATTTTAATATATGTTCCTGATATTTATTAGGTTATATCTATAGCAGTATCAGATTCTTGCATGTTGTGGCATTATTTTACTGATTAATTTTTGCTCTTTAAAAATAAAGAGTCACTTTTTTCAGCTTCCAACTTTACAAATCCCTGATGAGGTCAGTGCTTTCTGAAGTAGAAGGCAATTTTATCCACTCTAAATGAACAATTAGCATAAATTCATCTTTCTTGCATAGGATGAATTTTCCATTTAGAGCACCATGGTTTATTTTAACATTTTCTGTACACATCAATAGCTTGAAGAATTCTGCATGCTATTATCCCAAAATGATTTTTGGTTTTCAAATTGCTAAACTTAATAAGATGGGCTTTCTTCATCTCCTGGATTACCATATCATACCTAATGAAATAAGATTCAACCAATCAAATTCTTGCATGACTGACCTTTATTAACTGTAATTCAAAAATATGATTTCAGAAAGCTCTATCTTATAATGCAAAAAAAAAAATTACACAAGTAAGATTGCCACTCATTGGCCAAAGAAATAAAAAGGTCCTCTGGAGACCAGCCAAAATTAAGCTTCAAAATATGACACAATGATAGAGAAACAATGTGTATCCTTCCATAAGATGACATTATTTCAGCTACTTTAATTATATGGCTTTATTGTGTTTTCTTTATTATCCTTGAGTAATGTCAATGTATGCTTGAAAATTGTGATAAAGTATTTATTATATTGACTCTATTCAGTCTTTTGCGAGGAAATACAGTTTCTTCTAAAGACATTTCTTTCAAGACACAATACACAATGTCACCATTCTTTCATCAAGCATGTTTGAATTGCATTAAGTTACTACATAGGTGTATGGGGAATACATTCCAAGCTCTTTACCAGTCACCTTCTTTTTGTGAGGGACTAATATGAGCACTGGAGGTACAGAGAACCAGTCTGTACTCTCAAGAATATACAGTCCAGGATGAGAAACAAATTGCCATGTTGTGCTTTAAATGGTAAGACAGAATAAATCATTGTTTGTAAGCGGGGACATTCTCAGGTTGCACTGTACTTTCTTCTCTTGTTGTGGGCCACTGTGACATTGCTGTACACCCTATTCTTCTTCCCCACTTGCATTCTGAGTGAGTAGTTTTGTTTTGTTTTTGTTTTTGTGTTTTTCTGTTTGTTTGTTTTTTTAAGCCAAAGATTCCTTAACATTAGCTAGTTAAAAATCACAGACCTTTTTGGTTAGTTAGTTTTAGGGATTTTATTATAAATTGCTACACAGATAAAGATCAAATACAAAAATTTAAAATATGGAATATTGCTAATGTTTCATGACTTTTAAATTATTTATAGTCCTGGGTGTTTATCCATGAATAGGAATACACATCTGGCACGTATCCTATCCCAAAAGTAAATTTTTAGGAGAGGTGAAGTTTCAATATAAATAAGTAAGATGTATCAGTTAGGAATCTAGCAAGAAATGGATGATGCACTCAGACTGAGTAATTGAAAAACAGTCTGTAAAAAGTTATTTATTTAAATAGGTGTGGCAGGGACTTCCCCTTCTAAGAAGCTAGACTAGACATACATTTCCTTATTCTTTTCTCTAAGAGAACTAATAACCTTGGGCATTACACTTAAGCACAAGAAGCCTTGAAAAGGCAAAAAGAAGAAGGCTCACAAACTACAGAACTTGGGACTCAAGAAATAGCACAGTGGGGAGTTCCTGTAGTTTTCTCTTTGCCTCATATATTCCCACACTTAGAGGAGAAGAATCCAGCAAGTCCGAAATGCCATTCAGCACAGAAGAAAAAATACTATAATAAAAGCCTGCTCTTCTGCCAAAGGACCAAGAAAAGAGTAGCTTAGCAAAACAATATTTACATAATAACTGGTCTACTTTAGCCAAACACCAAAGGAAAAGCTGTGGCCCCACCCTCGTTCACACCAGAGAATGCCCAGCAGAGAAACTAGACGTCCGTCTCATTAGGCTGTAGTGAGGTTTCGTAGCCCTACTGCTGGAGTGGCATCAGAAAAGGCATGTAGACAGCAGAGACTTTCATCCCCATCTGATTGATGTTGAAACCCATCCCCACACACCATGCCAGTATGTCAGAGGAAGCCTAGTGATGAATGGGTGTGGGTTTCCTAAATACCAGTTGGGGATGAAAGTCTTGGCTGCTTACATGCCTTTTCTGACACTATCCTCGGTAGCAGAGTTAGGTGCCTGTTTCAGCTTGGCATGCATAGAAGTCTAGGTTCCTGAGAACTTTCACTATTGCACAGTGCTAACGAGGCAGTACTCTCCCACCTTACCATTGGTGTCAGTAGAGATTATATGGGTAGGAGCAAATAAAGTACTTTTACTTTTTCCAGTCAAAAAGTATCAGTGGGAATCCAGATGGCATACCCCAACCCATTGGTAATGAGGAACAACCTCCATAGTGTCAATAGAGGCTGACTGGGAAACCTGGAATTCTACCCCACCTGATTGTAATGAGGAGACAACCACCCTTTCTTTGCTAGAGCTGTGTCCGGAGAAGCCAGTTAAAACAAAGTTTAAATAAAATCCAGAATCTCATAAGACCCCAAATATTCAGATTTCAGTTAAAAACCACGCTTCATACCAGGAATCAGAAGGCTCTGTCTTTGAGAAAGAAAATCAATAGATGCCAACACCAAAGTAATAGAAATGTTAGAATTTAGCAACTCAACTATCATGGAGTTCAAGGCCTGGATTTAACTCTGCAAGGAAAACAAAATCCCGCCCTACTGGTTACCCACTGAAGTGGAACCTCATATAAATTTAGCAAGGAGAGAGTGAAAAAAAATGGTCAATACGTGAGAGGCAGAGGCCCCAAGACACTAAAGTGTCAAGGAATGAAAGGAAGAGTAATAGTCAAGATGAGGGGCATAATTAACTGTCTGAGATTCGAAGGTTGGGAACCAAGAAAATGACCACTGAATGCACTGAAAAAAATATTGATGGCCTGCCAGGAGGTAACTGGGTTAGAGATTACATGAGATTATGTAAGAATCAATGAGATTTATATCTCTAAAGAAATAAACAGCTTAATGTCTGTATATTTGCTATACCATTATTGATCATGATGATCATAATGACAATAATGACGATGATGATGTTTTATATATGAAAGTAAGTGTAGCACTGTTTGTTCATTCTTAGAGCCCATTCCTTATCCTCTGATTTTTGGTTTATATTGTCACTTGTTACTATGGTAACTTAAGGAGATAGGGAATACCAGTTTTTAAGAACACACCCTGAGAATTGGGATTCTTCACACATAAATATGAAATTTTTCCAGTTTTTAAATATTTTCTCTTAAAAGTATTTCTTTCAAAATTTCTGTTATGCTATATAAGCAAATTACAATTAGAGTTATTCTCTAGACTCTTATTAGTCCAGTTCCACTTTGAGGAGTTGTATTTATAGTTGGTGGAGGGGTTGGGTATTTTCAAGAACTTTTAAAGCACGTATGTGAAAATTTGGTGTACAAGTTTTTTTTTTTTTTTTTTGAGATGGAGTTTTGCTTTGTCACCCAGGCTGGAGTGCAGTGGCGAGATCTTGGCTCACTGCAACCTCTGCCTCCCAGGTTCATGCCATTCTTCTGCCTCAGCCTCCCGAGTAGCTGGGACTACAGGCGCCCGCCACCACACCCGGCTAATTTTTAGTATTTTTAGTAGAGACGGGGTTTCACTGTGTTAGCCAGGATGGTCTCGATCTCCTGACCTCGTGATCCGCCCTCCTTGGCCTCCCAAAGTGCTGGGATTACAGGCTTGAGCCACCGCGCCTGGCCCACAAGAATCTTTAATAAATTAAGCCTAAGAAAAAAGTCAAATGAAGTCACAATTTTGTGGAAGTCTAGTGGGTTTGGGATAAATGATCCATCTTACTACTTTTATACATTTTATACGTTGGTACATGGTATCAATTTATTCATTAACTTATTCAACTATTCACTAAATTGTCATCACTATGGGCAAGCGCTCCCTTGGGATTTAGGGGGAAGCTACTTAATTGAGCTTATACTTTTGAGAGAGAGAACAACATTAACACATTTCTAATGTAGCCATAAATGCTATGAAGATGAAGTGAGGGAAAGGTCTACACAGAATAGTGTAAGCAATTTAAGGAGACTGTTTTAGATTGGTTGCTGAGGAAGAGCCCCTTAGAGGAGCTGGCATTTCACTGTATATATGATTGAATGGAGGGAGCATATAAAGCTATCTGAAGAGGGAAATATTCTAGGCAGAGAAGTAGTGAGTACAAAGCCTCTGATAAAGACTTGAGGTATTTCCAGAAGCAGAAATACAATGAGTATGGTTAGAGCTGAATAGGAGAGCAGGAGAGTTTCAAGTGATACAGTCAGAGTGATACAGTTAGAGGATATATTGTACTTGACGTAGTCGGCCATGTAGGGAATTTTAGTTTTATTCTGAGTGTGATGAGAAGGCACTGGAGTTTTTTGAGCAGGTAAGAAACACTGGATGCACATTTAAGGGATTCACCCTGGCTGCTGAATGGAGAGTACATTGTAGAATAGCAAGAGAAGAGCCAGAGAAACCAATTAGGCTATTGAATAGTTCAGATAGGAGGCTATAGTGGATTAGACGAGGATGCAGACTTGAAGGTTATGGGTTCTTTTCTGTACATGGTTTGAAGTATGAATCCACATGATTTTCTGACTGATTAGATGGTTTTGCAAAGAAAAGAGAGAAATCATAATAAGATTTTTGGCCTGAACAATGGAAAGAAAAGCAATGCCAGTATTTAGCTATTACTTGAAATACATATTTTTTGTTTTAGCATCACAGTGGGTGATAATCATCCCTGAAAATCAAAATCATGTTTTGATTCTGAAAGGATGGAATGTATATGCCCAAATTTCTACATTATACATATGGGCAAAAATCCATACATTATGAGAAATGAATTAAGTTTATCAATATGGAGTTTCACTTTTTAACTTTTGAGTTTGGGTTGATGCCTAAAGTCATACACTTAAAAGATCCTATTTTAGATTCAATAGTGCAAGAGTTCATGATAGTATTTTAAGATGTTAAAAAAATAAAGAAGTTCCAAAATCTATTATCTTTTTATACTGCTTAATAATTATGACTATGACTCACTCAAATCAACCTTTCAAGTAACTTGTCATAAAATAAAGGACAAGTCACAGGTACATTAATAAGTTAGTGAAGAGAATAAATGCATTATCCTGCAGCTTTCACTTAAGTTTAGAACCCTCCAAACTTATCATTAAAGTTAATTTCTGACAACATGTCCTAAAATTGCTCTTTCAAATTAATTTTCACCTTATACTTCATATTAAATTCTAAAAAATCTTTTATGATGTGTATTAAATGGTTATAGATTTATAGCAATTCCATTCCAGGTTTTCATTCAAAAATCAGAAAGATGAGATGTGGTAATTTACATATGGCCATATAATTATCCTGGCACAGAGATTCAGAAAAGACAGATTCCAACTCAGTGTACAATGACACAGAAACGGAAAGAAATGACACACCACGTAGCTTTAATAATCACTTCATTATCAATTAGTGTCATGAATAAATTACCTTCTTAAGTGAGAAATTATAGACAGCCTTACATAGCCGAACAAATCTGGCAGTGGATATCTTCTGCAAATAAAGTAGAAATACTGTATTTAATTAGCTTCAATTTTAGGAGCTGTTATGAAAATAAGATTAAAAAAAAAGACAGTTGAATATAAAAACATCTATCTGGCATGTATAACAACACACCTACCAAGGCACTTGGTTTTAGCCCCAGGGAAATACCTTAAACATTCCTTGATTACATTCCAAAGCCTTTCCAGAAAGCTTAATTTTAAGATTAAACTTGTTTGCCTGAAATGGTTGAACAGAAGGATGGAAGACTGGAAAATATACAGCACGTTTATTAGGCTTAGGTTGTATCTTGATGGCCCATTCTGATCATATATGAGTTAAAAAAAAACTCTATAAAATGAAAATAATCACAGAAAGTAGCTACAACTTTGTTGTAAAGCATCCATGAGTTAATACATGTCACACATTTAGATATTGATTTTCCCAATTATAATGCCTTTATGCCAAATTCATAAACATGCATAGTTTTGAATTCTGCAGCAGTGTATATAACTCAGCACAATTAATAACTTAGAGCCCTCTATCGTCTTCCTGTTTTAGTTCATGCCTCTTTCTTCTAGGGAATATTCTGAGATTGCTCTAGGAAATAATGATCTTTCCTCCTTCAGGACTAGCCCTTAATACGCAGAGCCATATAATCTCCATGTCAAAAAGGGTTTTAATGGTTATGCTATATGGCCTCCCTTTAGTAATTTCCCCTCTATGATGACTGTGCAAGTAATCACCGGGTCTCTAGCCTTCTAGAGCAAGAGAACAGGCTCCATCTGATGTGGTGGTGGTGGAAAAAGAGCACTGATGTAGCAAGCAGAAGTGGTTCTTCTCTTACCAAGTGATATGGTTTGGCTGTGTCCCCACCCAAATCTCATCTTGAATGCAGCTCCCACAATTCCCACATGTCATGGGAGGGACTAGTTGGGAGGTAATTGAATCATGGGGGTGGGTTTTTTCCCATGCTATTCTTATGATAGTGAATAAGTCTCATGACATCTGATGGTTTTATAAAGGGGAGTTCCCCTGCACAAGCTCTCCCTTGCCTGTTGCAATGTAAGATGTTTCTTGCTCTTATGCCCTGTGAGGCCTCCCAAGCCATGTGGAACTGTGAGTCAATTAAACCTCCTTCCTTTATAAATTACCCAGTCTCCAGTATGTCTTTATTAGCAGTCTGAGAAAGACTAAGACATCAAGGTTCCTAAGGTAGCGCTCCTTATTACTGTAAACCCCTTCTTCATAAAATTTGAGGAGACTTCAAAAAGTTAGTGGAAAAATGGAAATGATAAAATCAAAAAGTATAAACTTTCTTAACATAAGCTTCATCAGGTCATGACACCTTTATAAGCCACAACATCAGCCATTTAGTTTAACCCTAAAGAACTGAGAATTCTGGGAGTTTAACCATACCAGTGAAGTCTTTTATAAATTATTAACTAAAAAAAATGGGTTATCTTTACATTTTAAAAGAATATTTTACCTCTTATTTTGGATTCAGGGGTTATATATTAGGTTTGTCACATGGGCATATTGTGTGATGCTGAGGTTTCCGGAACAGTTGGTCCCTTCACAAAGGTAGTGAGCATAGTACACAATCAATAGTTTTTCAGCCCATGCCCCTTTCCCCTCTCCCCTCCTAGTGGTCCCCAGGGTCTATTGTTCCCATCTTTATGTCCATGTGAACTCAATGTTTACTTTCTATTTCTAAGTGAGAACATGGTATTTGGTTTTCTGTTCCTACATTAGTTTGCTTAGGATAATGGCTTCCAAGTGCATCCATGTTGCTGCAAAACACATGATTTCATTCTTTTTTATAGCTGCATAGTATTCCATGGTATACATGTACCACACATTCTTTATTCAATCCACAATTGATCAGCACCTAGGTCAATACCATGCCTTTGCTATTGTGAATAGCATTGTAATGAACATACAAGTTTGTGTATGCTTTTTGTAGAATGATTTATTCTCCTTTGGGTATATACCCAGTAATGGGATTGCTGGGTTGAATGTTAGTGCTATTTTAAGTTTTCCGAGAAAACTCCAAACCCATTTCCGCAGTAGCTGAACTAATTTGCACTCCCACCAATAGTGTATAAGTGTTCCCTGTTCTCCACAGGCTTACCATCATCCATTTTTCTTTATTTTTTTAACAAATAGTGCTGGGATAACTGGCTAGCCACGTGTAGAATATTGAAACTGGACCCTACCTTTCACCGTATACAAAAATTAACTCCAAAATAATCGAAAATTTAAATGTAAGACCTCAAACTATAAGAATCCTAGAAGAAAATCTAGGAAATAACCTCCTCATCATCAGCTTTGGCAAATAATTTATTCTTAAGTTTCCAAAAACAATTGCAACAAAACAAAAATTGACAAGTAAGACTTAATTAAACTAAAGAGCTTCTGCACAACAAAATAAATAATCAACACAGTAAAGAGACAGTCTAAAAGGGGAGAAAATATTTGCACACTATGCATCCATCAGAAGTCTGATATCCAGCATCTACAAGAAACTGAAACAAATTAACAAACAAAAAACAAATAATCTAATTAATAATAGACAAAAGGCAGGAATGGACACTCCTAAAAGAGACACACTAGTGGCCAAGAAACATGAAGAAATGCTCAACATCACTAATCATTAGAGAAATGCAAATGAAAACCACAGTGAGATACCAGTCAGACTGGCAATTATCAAAAAGTCAAAAAATAACAGATGCCTTTAAAGACTTTTTAAGCTTAGGAAGCAAAAAGTAGTCAGAGACAAATAGAAATTGTAAGATGGATGCCTATTGATTTTTCATCAAAACTAAAAAAAATCACCTTTGTTTGATGAGAGGAATGAACAGGAGCATTGTTGTGGTAGTGAAGGACTCTCTGATGGGGCTTTCCTGGGCACTTTTTTCTGGTAAATTTTTGGCTACATTTCTCAAAACACTCCCATTATAAGCAGATGTTATCATTATTTGGCCCTCCAGAAAGTCATCAAGCAAAATGCCTTGAGCCTCCCCAAAAGCCATTGCCATGACCTTTGCTGTTGACAAGTCCACTTTTACTTTGACTGAACCACTTCCATCTCTTGATACTCATTGCTTTGATCATGCTTTGACTTCAGGATTGTACTGGTAAAACCATGGTTTATCTCCTGTTCTAATTCTTCCAGGAAATACTTCAGGATATTAACCCCACCTGTTTGAAATTTTTATTGAAAGTTCTGCTCTTATCTGTAGCTGATCTGGGCACAAGAGTTTTGGTACCCATCCAGTGAAAAGTTTGCTCAACTGTGTAAGCTGAAACAATTGAGATGTCTATGCTGTTGGCCATTGTTTGTACGGTTAATAGTCTTCTTCAATTGAGGCATGAACAAGATGAATTATTGTCTTCCAAACTGATGTAGATGGTCTGCTGCTGCAGGCTTCATCTTCAATGTCACCTAATCCTTCGTAAAATGAGTTATCCATTTTAAACTGCTGATTTTTGGGGTCATTGTCCCCATAAACTTTTGTGAAGCATCAGTAATTTCACCATTTTCCACCCAAGCTTCCCCACAAATGTAACATTTGTTCTCCAATTTTTTATTTTATTTATTTATTTATTTATTTATTTTTTGAAACAGGATGTTGCTCTGCCGCCCAGGCTGGAGTGCAGTGGTGCAATCTCGGCTCACTGCAAACTCTGCCTCCTGGGTTCATGCCATTCTCCTGCCTCAGCCTCCCGAGTAGCTGGGACTACAGGCGCCTACCACCATATCTATTTTTTATTATTTTTTTTTTTGTATTTTTAGTGGAGACGGGGTTTCACCATGTTAGCCAGGATGGTCTCGATCTCCTGACCTCGTGATCTGCCTGCCTCAGCCTCCCAAAGTGCTGGGATTACAGGCGTGAGCCACCATGCCCGGCCCTGTTCTCCAATTTTAGTAAAATTTATGTTGATCTGAAAGAGGCTCTTTTCAAACTAGTATCTTATCCTTATTAGTGCCTCAAACTAGACCCTGTTCAGACGTGTTATAAAAAGTTTATACAACTTTATTTTGGTGCAAAAATTTTTGAAATTTATGCATAGTTTCATTATAATATGCATTTCCATGAACATTTTGAAGAGCCGTTATATGCTTGTCTGTAGAAATGACCTCAAAACATTCCTTGAGCACTATGATTCTGTTATCTTGAGGTATCTCATTTCGTGTTTTATCCTCTGTTGTGTAGAGTTCTTTAAACATACATAATCAATAACGGGAGAAATGACTTATTTTGATATAGCATTAGTGAGCTATTATGCAGTCAACAAAACGACAATACAAATACACATAACAATTTCAGAATAAAATGTTGAATTAAATTTTCAATGATATGTTACAAATATTTTTAAAAGACTTGTTATAGAAAAGATAAAAGATCATGCAAATATGAACATGCTTATAGAGTGAACAATTATAAGAACTTTCCACATTTTAAACAGTATTTCTATAACTTATATATAGCCCTTAACAATATAGTACAAGGAAATAGACACATTTTTGTATCGAGCCAAAATTAACCACTCTGCCACTTTCAATAGACTCTTCTTTCCCGTCTCAGCCCCCTGAGAGAATCTAGTCTCTGTAACATCCGCTTTCCAGTAATTTAAGGGTAAATTGCATACTGGTCTATGTTTTATTTCTTTTTCCCAAATGAAATCTCTGACTTCTTTGGTTATTTATCTTAGGACATTGTTTTTAAACCAGCACCATTTTGTTTTAATGTCCTTTTAAAAGTGAACCCAATCTTCCTGTGGTCATCTGACAAACCCAGGGCTGTCATTATCCTTGTTCTAATGAGTATGCAATTTCTATTACTATAGCTGAAAATTAATTAGCCTTTGAAGTAGTCACATCACATGGTTGACTAGATTTACTGTCATCCTTAGTCCTACATTTTTAAACATGCATTGCTTCTCTGCTTTTTTCCCATCTCTTATTTTATCAAAATAATTATTTTGTATATATTTTGTACATATTTTTTCAAATTCTTCTTCCCAGTGGAGTCAACAACTTGACTAACTTTATATGCCCTACAAATGCAACTCAAATGGAAAACAAAAAAATTTTAAGCCACCGAAACAGAGGTTATCAAAATTTTGAATGAAAATGCATCAAGTAAGTAACCTTTTATAAATATAGATTTTTAGGCTCAAGTTTAAGAGATTCTTATCAGTCTGATACAAGTGGAGCCCTAGAAATTGCTTTTGAAGGCATTGCCAAGATGGTTTTGAAGCAGGTGACCTAGGGATCCACTATCAAAAACTGTTATCAAAAATAACTATTTTCTGAGCTGTTCTCAGGTACTAATTATACCAGTTATTTAAATAGTTTTTAGATTTCACCAAAGACCCTGCTAAATATATATTGCAGAAGAACCTCCAAGTTCTGGAATTTTAGGATGAAACTTGCTCACTTAGTTTCTACTGCATACCTGAGCACAGAGAGGTCTGAAATACTTGATTGCATCAAATACTAAGGCTTTTGGTACCTATCTATGAAGATATACACATCTATCAGTATATCCATTTGTTCATTCGTCTAACATTTATTCATTCAGTGTTTATTATGTGCCAGGCACTATTCAAGTCTACAACATAAGATGAACCCTTCTTATTCATAAACAAAACTAAACAAACAAGCAAACAAAGCCACAGCTTGTCACCAGCCATTCTTAGACTTTATCACATTAAAGGCATAGAAATGTCCACTCTCATTGTTCTTTGGTATGAATATATGTTCTAAGCTTATTTCTGCTCTCCCAGTTCTGTCCTATATATTGTTTCCTTGTTGGCTTTTTCATTTTCAACAATCTCTTTAATTCAATACTGCCTTCTCAGGGCTCTATATGTCATTTTGTAGGGTTCTTCATATATTCAAACAATGATCTATGTGGTCAGATTCACCATGAATATCCACATGCTACAAATCAGGACACATGGATGAAGAAGAGTTAGATACCTTGACCAACGTAGCAAAGATACTAAATAGAAGAAAAGTGTTAGAATGATGCTCTTACTTTCAACTCAGTCTATTTCCATTTCCTCATGCTGCTTTCAAAACAGCATGATGCCTGGCACATTTTCACTTGACAGATGCTCATGATAAAAAACGATGCATTTTGATATGCCCCTGACAATACTAGGCAGTTTAGCGCTAAGACTTATTCCAAGTGAATATCGATGGCTCGATTCAATGTATAAAGGTATTCCATTTTGAGGTCCACACAATAGGTAATAAGAATTCAGAGAACTTGGAGTGAATTAGACAGAAGTAAATAAGCATATAATATCCCTACAGGACCTAACCCTTTGCCTTATGCTCAATTGAGCCTAACCTTTCATGCTCATTAAGCTATAGCCACACTAACTTCCCTTGTATTCTAAGAACTTGGACTGTGCTCTTTTTCACCTCAATGCTTGGAGGTACATTTGTCTCTACTTAAAATACTCTCAGCCCTCTTCATCAGATGGCTTCTTCTTGTCATTCAGGCCCCCACACAAATTTCACCTTCTAACTGGCATCCTCTGTTGCCTACTATTGATTCCCTCTGTTATTTTCTTTATAGCACTTTAGAACGTCTGAAATAATCTTTGTTTATTTGGTTATTATCTGTCTCCCTCACTAGAATATTGATTAACGAGTAGAAATTTTTGATGTATTTGCAAGTATAACTCTGTAAAAACAGAATCTGCTAAGCAATAAGCAGTCAAATATATAAGTGAATGAATTAATGAATATGAAGCTGTTATATGCAAATAACTATGTGTGCTCAGAGACAGAATAAGGTGAAATGAAAGATCACTATATCCATTATCAGAAGTTGCATGTATGTTTCATTGAGGTTGTTCTGAGTTATTGCACGATGAGTAAGACTTGCATAGTAATTATTAAATCCCATAATGGCTATTTACTTAATCTCTGATTAGAAAAATAAAATAAAACATACTTAAGGATACAGTGTGCTTCAAGAATATTCCTCCAAATAAGTAACTACTACGTATTTCAGATATATTACAATTTTTCATTGTTCAAAATGAAAACACTTATTCTCACGTCTAAAAAATTTGTCCCTGAATCGCATTATCAGTTACTATTATTCCTTCTAACAGATCTTTGTCATTGTTTTTTCCACTGGTTTCAACCATCAAGAGCAACTAGAAATGATGAATGGTAGAAAATCTGGCTGCATTTTCTCTTTAATTTCCTGAGTAGTGAAGTAAAGCACAAGACTTTGTTTCTTTCTTCTTTTTCAGTCCCTTTTCTTTTTTCTTTTCTCTTTTCTCTTCCTCCCTTGCTTTCTCTCTTTTTCCACTTTATACTGAATTAAGATACTTTAAGCTTTGGAATGGGATGCATTTACAGAGCACAGTACTAAAAACTTGCTAATGATATTATGGCTTGCTTATTCAATAGGTTATTTATTTATTTATTTATTTATTTATTTTTCCATCATCCTCAGGAAATACCTCTCCTGGAAACACTCACTTTCTAATAGTGAGAAACACCACTCCATCTGGGTTTTTCTGCATATGGTCCAATAGAAGTCCTTTTCAAATTTAGAAAGTCAATGCATTATTTTTTGGGAAATTCTATTTGGAGCTCTGGGGACTTTTAAAAATTGATTGGATTAAGTGCCAAGAAAAGAGAATATGAATTTCTACACATATAGTTCCTTCCTGCTTAAAAATACAGAACCGAGTGGGGGCAATACATAATGTCACATCCCACAATCCTGCTTTCAGCTTTGAATGTAATTACCCATTTGGTCATGATCTTGGGTTGTTTATTACTCTCAGCCATGGTTTCTCCACCTTCTACTAGTGAAAACACCTCAAGCCGGCTATTGAAAGGATTAAAGGGAATAAATAAGCATTACATGTGCTAAAAACTTGTTTTTTTCCTTTTCAGATACTATCACATGGTTTGGAAATCATTAAATCACACACACACACGCATGCACATAAAAACACCCCCTACAGGCCAGGCCCGGTGGCTCACGCCTGTAATCCCAGCACTTTGGGAGGCCGAGGCGGGCGGATCATGAGATCAGGAGATCGAGACCATCCTGGCTAACACGGTGAAACCCCATCTCTACTAAAACTACAGAAAAATTAGCCAGGTGTGGTGGCAGGTGTAGTCCCAGCTACTTGGGAGGCTGAGGCAGGAGAATGGCGTGAAGCCGGGAGGCAGAGCTTGCAGTGAGCCGAGATCGCGCCATTGCACTCCAGCCTGGGCGACAGAGTAAAACTGTCTTAAAAAAAAAAAAAAAAAAAAAACCACCCCCCATATACATACATGCACATAAATATACACACAAGAAATGCAATTTGTTTAACAGTAACTCTTTGAAAAATCTTCCAATTGGTTCCAATTTTATTGATTATGCTTGTATCAGTCTTCTTACATTAAAGCATCAGGTGCTTCTGTTTTTCAAGGAGACATGGTTAGTATTACAGTATTATTTTATGCTCAGAGTAAAACGTTTAAGTTGTATGTGGAAACTTATGAGAAGATACCGAACACCACTCTAAGTAGAGATAAGCCTTCTTCTGAAAGACATCAGATGGATGGAGACGCATAAGTGGGTGTTTTAACTGAGGATTTTTAAGATTGAGAATGCCTCTTCAATGATTCAGAGAAACACAAGATGAAAATAATAATTTTATGACTTACGGGTCTTGGGGGTTACACAGCATGTTTGGAGGCCACACACATATTTGGTTCCAGGGCATTATCCAAACAGGTTTCCTGTGGAAAGGTTTAATTGATGGTTGAAAGCAAGCAGGCGTGAGTTCTAGGTGTTCACACTTTAACAGACAGGTGGTCACAGATGTCTATCTACACAGTCCATGTGGGCCGAGAGGGGCCAGTCAAGTAGGTTATATCTAGTTGTTTCATAGGGAAGTGACGACCAGGAGGAGGTTGTATTAGGCAGATATCTGGATTGACCACCCTGAGGAACTGGGAGGAAATGTAGAAATAGCCACAGTGTGAAGGGTGACTGACCCCTGCTTCTGGTCTGAGAAAGTTGAACTTATCTTTAAAATGGACGTTGATGAGATGGATGCAGCTACCAAAGCTAAGCAGATAAGGGAGCAACTGTAATCAGAAGATGAGGGGGTAAAGAAGATATCGCAGCAATCTAAAATTATAAGAATTCACTACAGTGAATTTCAAGTGGAAGGTTTCAAAGTCGAAGAATTGTTTGCTGCCGGGTGCGGTGGCTCATTCCTGTAATCCCAGCACCGTGGGAGGCCAAGGAGGTTGGATCACGAGGTCAGGAGTTCGAGACCAGCCTGACCAATATGCTGGAACCCCGTCTCTACTAAAAAAAAAAAAATTAGCCCTGCGTGGTAGTGTGCCTGTAATCCCCGCTACTCAGGAGGCTGTGGCAGGAAAATCACTTTAGCCCGGGAGGTGAAGGGTTACAGTGAGGTCGAGCCACTCCACTCCAGCCTGGGTGACAGAGGGAGAACCTGTCTTAAAAAGAAAAAAAGAAGAAAAGAAAAAGAGTTGTTTGCTCTAGTGAAAGACTGTTGTTGCAAATAGAGACTAGAATAATCAAAGGCACATATCTTTGACAATTTATTATTATTATTATTATTATTATTATTATTAATTTAAATGAAGATAGGGTCTTGCTATAGGTTGCCCAGGCTGGTTCTGATTGCTGACCTCAAGCAATTCTCCTACCTCAGCCTCTCACAGTGCTGGTATTATAGGCATGAGCTACCACACCTGGCCACATATATTTGAATTTAAAAGAAAAAAGTTGAAATTTAAATATCCTAAATAAAAAAAAAAATTGAATCAAAAATACTTCTGGTCTGAGACCTGAGATGTTAGAGTCATGCAGATTGAAACTCGTCAGCAAATGAAACTGTTTCAAATAGGTGTTTCACAGTAACAGACATAGTTCTCGGAATGTAATAAAAGTGAGTGTCAACAAATAGATTCCCATGACAGTGGCCTGCCAGCATACGGATGCTGTCTTGTGAGGGAAAGTTTGAGTGGAGAGGAACATATTGTGATTCCATTTGGTAGTCAGCAGGAGACAGAGATCCTTTGAAATGCTAAGAATAAAATAGATATTCTCATTAGGAGAAAAGCGAGCTTTGACTTGGAAGTTTTCGCTATTCTCACCCAATTCAAGGAAGAGAGACAAGGATATAGAAGAAGAAAAATGTTTCGTCTGATTGAACTCAGATTGATATTTAGTCTCACTGGAAATCATAATGTAAAGTAACAAGTGACTTTGGGCTCCGGCTTCCTGAGGTATGAAGTTTAGCTCTTACACTAACCAGTTCCACACATCTCTACACATATTTTCATTGGATTTCACACGTCATTATAAATCTATTGTAATATAGCATAAGGTTTGTTATTTAAATAACATGTAATAGCCAGGCACAGTGGCTCATGCCTGTAATTCCAGCACTTTGGGAGGCCGAGGTAGGTAGATCTCTTGAGCTCAGGAGTTCAAAACCAACCTGAGCAACATGGCAAAACCTTGCCTCTACCAAAAATATAAAAAGTTAGCTGGGCACAGTGGTGTGCACCTGTGGTCCCTGGTACTCAGGAGGCTGAGGTGGAAGGATCGCTTGAGTCTGGGCGGTGGAGGTTGTGGTGAGCTGAAATTGCACTGCTGTACACCAGCCTGGGTGACAGAGCCAGACCTCATCTCAAAAATAAAATAAATAAATAATAAAATATGCATTAATTTTATTCACCAGTAAATATTTTTATGTAAATAATTATTCCAATATTTAAAAAATTTCTAGGCTCACAGATCATATTAAGGTGCTCAAAATTTGCAACATTAATCAAACAGGTGGAAAAGTAATGTTAAGTAGCTGTAGAAAAGTCTTCACTGTAAAAGATGATACTGAATTAAAAATATAAAAAGTTTCCCATTTGAGGAAGTCATCATCATACAGACAGAATTCAAGCGTTCTGTGAGAAATTGACTTGGCCTTTTGGATCTTTCTCATGTCTAATGTTTTGAGCATGTGAAATTATAAACATTTTGTGAAGAAATTGTAATCATATGTAATTATGGGGTAGAGTGATGTTATGATGTACGTATACAGTGTGTAATGATTGAATCAAGCTAATTAACATATCCATTACCTTAAATACTTATGTGTTCCTCCTGTCTAACTGCAATTGTGTACCCTTTGATCAAAATCTCCCCATTCTCCCCACCTCCCAGCTGCTGATAACTACCACTCTACTGTCTGTATCTATGATTTCTACTGTGATAGATTCCACACATAAGTGAGATCATGTGTATTTGTCTTTCTGTGCCTAATTTATTTCACTTGGCATAATGTCCACCAGATTCATCCATGTTGTCTTTTGTTTTGTGTGTTTCTTATTTAACTTTTATTTAAAGTTCAAAGGTACATACCTGAGTTTGTAATGTTGGTAAACTCATGTCACAGGGGTATGGTATACATATTACTTCATCACCCAAGTATTCAGCACAGTACCTGAGAGGTATTTTTTTCTGATCCTCTTCTTCCTGCCATCCTCCACCATCAAGTGGGTCTTAGTATCCATTGTTCTCCTGTTTTTGTCCATATGTTCTTATTGTTCATCTCTCACTTGTAAATGAAAACATAGTGTGTTTGGTTTTCTGTTCCTGCATTAGTTTGCTGAGAATAATGGCCTTCAGCTCCATTCACTTTGCTGCAGAGGACATAATCTAATACTTTTTTATGGCTGCAAAGTATTTCCTGGTGTATATGTACTACATTTTCTTTATCAGGACAACCATTGATGGGCATTTAGGTTAACTCCGTGTCTTTGCTATTGAATAGCACTGCAATGAATGTACAAGTGCATGTATATTTACGGTAGATTCCTTTGGATATATACCCAGCAATGGGATTTCTGAGTCAAATGGCAATTCTGTTTTTAGTTCTTTGAAGAACTGCCACACTGCTTCCCACAATGGCTGAACTAATTTACACATCCACCAGCAGTGTATATGATGAGATGTCCTGATAGTCTTGATTCTACTTTCATTCATTCAATATATATTGTTGTAATCCATACCCTCAAGAAGTTTATAATCTAGAAGAGAGTATGGTTAAAAGTATATTTAAAAATATAATTAATTTCAACTTTGGCAAGTGCAGAAAAGTACAAGTGATATTATAACACAACTCAGGCCAGCAATTTTGTTTAACCTAGGAAAGGCATTCAAGATTAACTCTAAAGTGTAAACAGGTATTGGTGTAGAACTTTGCAAGCAAGGAAGGATAGAGGAAAATAAGTTTAGTCATGAATCACAGATGTTTAAAAATTTTAAACTGAGAAAAATAAAACTTTCTGTAGCAGGGTAAATAAAAGATAACTACCTGTTGCACAGAAAAAAAAAAGGCAGAAAAGTATTTCTAAAGGTCTCCTAAGTCATGATGAGGGGTTTGGAATTTATTTTAAGTTCAGAGGGAAGCAATTAAGTAATATTAAGAAGGAAAATGATGTAACGAGGAGTGAATTCAATAAATTCTATTAATGATTAATTGACAGTCATTTCTCCTCTCTTTTTCCATTTTCTCATCTGTAAAATGAGAGCATATGGTCATTTTTAATAGTTGCATTTTTTATAGTCTATTATGCTGTAGATTCTTTTCTGGCCACACACAATAAAGCAACCTATCCAGACTCTGGGCATTTTATGAGTCATGGAAGAGATGTAACATTTAAATTTCATTCAGACCTGGCTATTAGCAAATGTAGTGGTAAGAGAACAGAGCAGGAATAGTAGCTTCCCACTCACTGGCTATAAGGGGGCCTGGGAAGTTACTCAACTCCTCAACATGCAATTGCCCTATTTTTTTGTTTCATTTGTTAAGTGGAAGGATAGTAATATTTTACTGGTAAATTTCTCCATACATGCAGCGATCTTTTTTAAGGGCTTATCCCATTCCCTTCTTTGAGACATTTGAAAACTGTGTTTCAGTCTCAATTGGAATTATTTCCGCCTTTCATCCTGCCTCCTGCCAATGTCTACCATTTATTTTTTTGTCAAACCAAAGATACTTCCAAGCCTTCTAAGAATAAAAATGGTATCACATACTCACATGAAGCCTAGATGTTTAAAAATCTTAAGCTAAGAAAAATAAAACTGTCTGTAGCAGGGTAAATAAAAAAGAATATGACTACCTGTTGCACAGAAAAAAAAAGGCAGAAGAGAATCTCAAAAGGTGTCTTAAGTCATGGTGAGGAGTTATGCCTGTGAATACGACGGAATTTGGTGTCATTCGTACTTTTGGTGAAGTAAAGCATACTTGAGTTCCAAATATTTATTTAGGTTTTAAAAATGCAAAATGAAAAAAACAAAAAGGGGAAGTTAGTCATTGCCTAATTTAATAGTCTCATCCTTAAACTGTGCCAAGGCACTACTATTTTTTATTATAACAGTGCTTTTGTGTGAGCCTGAGGATATCTGCACATTTCTGTGTGGTTTGACACTGATTCTCTCTGATCTGAGCTACTATGAAACCCACAGGGCCATCTATGTGTCCTGTTGACAGGCTAGAATAAAAGCCTCAGCCCAGGTTAAGCACCAACTGTTTTTACTCCTGTTCAAATAGGTTTACAATGGCGATTCCTGGCCTTTTACAGCTGCCATTTGTTTTCATAAAAAGTCAGAGGCTAAAAGAGATTTCTTCCACAGCTGATGTGATGTAATTATTTTCCCCTGGTGTTTCATGGTGAGAGTTTGTCTTCCGTTTACTGACTTACAGCTCTAGTGTTTTGCTGCCTGGTTTCATTTAAAGATACACCTCAGTTTTCAGGGTAAAGAATAAAATACCGCACAGTGAAATATTAATCACTTGCCCTGAGGGGAAATGTGAAGGAAGTTTCGGGATCATAACACTAAATAGTATGTTTGTTATATTTTTTGCGTGTGATAGTAATAAAGCTCATAATACATACATAAAAATTTAAATAATTCATTTTCTTCTCAAACATCCTCAGAGAGAAAGAACATCAAAACTTGACATCTCCTGAACCATAGCATATTTATAAAATGTACTATTAATAAACATCACTGAGATATGATATTTTCAACAGTAAGGAGGTCAGCCCTTTATGTTTGTACATGGTTTTGTGCCTGTATACATTCCCTAGGAAGGCTTAAAATATTATTTGCAAAAATTGCTTCCCCTCTTCCTGATATATTATTTTTGAGAGAGAGTCAGATAAAGTGGACTTTAGAAGGGGTTAAGAATGGAAAGTCATAAATTTAAGGGTTAAGAATGGAAAGACGTACATTTGAGGGCCAGAGGTGTTGTGAACCCTTCGGAAAGAGTCTCTTGCTCCATCTGGGCCTCACTGGTGTCATTGGTAACTGTAGAGGATTCAGCACATGCTCCAAAAGATTCTTTCCCAATTTGAATATTTACTAATTTTTTTTGTTTAATCTGTAAAAGCTTCAACAAAAACACAACCAGAGTAAAATATAAGAAACTTAATTTACAAGAACGTTCTGATGAATTTTATTTGTAATTTGTTCTAGACCAGTGTTAATTTTGAAGCATTTAAACGTTTAACTCTCATGACGTTTTACAGAAAATTATTAAGGTTGCTGAAGCAACCAATATCAGAAACAGTAAGTTTTCCATGATTTCATCATGTTTTCTAGGAATCTTATTGAGATTTGAGAAGAAAGATACTTCAGCCCACAAAATATATAGAATAAAATATAAACCTCATTCTACAGTATTATGTATTCTATGTGCTAGTATTAAAAATCCAATAAAAATAAAAGATGAAATAGAAAATAAGTCATGAATAAATTCAAAGGGCATCAGTGTGTTTACTTGTGAACTACCACAATAGTCTCTGAAGAAGCTGGCTCTTAAAAAAAAAATATATATATATATATATATATACACACACACACACACACACACACACATATATATAGAGAGAGCATATAATACATATCTATATATCTACATCTAGAGAGAGTATATTATATATATATAATATATGCTGATAATGATGTGGACAGTGAAATTCAGGCTGATATGGTCTCAGATGGAGATGAGGAATGTGTTGGGAACTGAAGTAAAGGTGACACTTGTTATGTTGTAGCAAAGAGATTGGCTGCATTTTGCCCCTGTGCTAGAGATTTGTGGAACTTTGAACTTCAGAGAGATGATTTAGTGTATCTGGTGAAAGAAATTTGTAAGCAGCAAAGCATTCAAGAAGTGACTTAGGTGCTGTTAAAAGCATTCAGTTTTATATGAAAAGCAGAGCATAAAAGTTTGAAAAATTTGCAGTCTTACAATGTGATAAAAAAGCAAATCCCATTTTCTGAGGAGAAATTCATGCCAGCTGCAAAAATGTGCATACGTAATGTGGAGCTGAATGTTAATCCCCAAGACAATGGGGAAAATGTCTCCAGGGCATGTCAGAGAACTTCACATCAGTCTCTGCCATCATAGGCCCAGAGGCCTAGGAGGAAAAAGTGGTTTGAGGGCTGGGCCCAGGGTCCCCATGCTGTGTGCAGCCTAGGGAGTTGGTGGCCTGCATCGCAGCTGCTCCAGCCATGGCTGAAAGGGGTCAATGTAGAGCTCGGGCCATGGCTTAAGAGGGTGCAAGCCCCAATCCTTGGCACCTTCCATGTGGTGTTGAGCCTGCAAGTGCACAGAAGTTGAAAATTGGGGTTTGGGAACCTTTTCCTAGATTTCAGAGGATGTATGGAAATGCTTGGATGCCCAGGCAGAAGTTTGCTGCAGGGGCAGGGCCCTCATGGAGAACCTCTGCTAGGGCAGTGCAGAAGGAAAATGCAGGGCCGAAGGTCCCACACACAGTCCCTACTGGGGCACTGCCTAGCGGAGTTGTGAGAAGGGGGCTACCATCCTCCAGACCCCAGAATGGTAGATCTACTGACAGCTTGCACCTTGTGACTGGAAAAGCTGCAGATATTTAATGCCAGCCCATAAAGGCAACCACGAGGGAGGCTGTACCCTGCAGAGCCACAGGGCAGAGCTTCCCAAGACCATGGAAACCTGCCTCTTGCATCAGCATGACCTGGAGGTGAGACATGAAATGAAAGGAGATCATTTTGGAACTTAAAGATTTGACTACCCTACTGGATTCAGACTTGCATGGGAATTGTAGATCCTTTGTTTTGGCCAGTTTCTCCCATTTGGAATGGTTGTATTTACCCAATGCATGTACTCCTACTGTATCTAGGAAGTAACTAAGTTGCTTTTGATTTTACAGGCTCATAGGTGGAAGGCATTTGTCTCAGATGAGACTTTGGACTGTGGGCTTTTGAGTTAATGCTGGAATGAGTTAAGACTTTTGGGGACTGTTGGGAAGGCATGATTGCTTTTGAAATGTGAGGACATGAGATTTGACAGGGGCAGGGGCAGAATGATATGGTTTGGCTCTGTGTCCACACCCAAATCTCATCTTGAATTCCCATGTGTTGTGGGACGGACCCAGTGGGAGGTAATTGAATCATGGGGGCAAGTCTTTCCCATGCTGTTCTCATGATAGTGAATAAGTCTCACAAGATCTGATGATTTTATGAAGAGGAGTTCTCCCGCACAAACTCTGTCTCTTTGCCTGTTGCCATCCATGTAAGACGTGACTTGCTCCCCCTTGTCTTCCACCGTGATTGTGAGACCTCCCTAGCCCTGTGGAACTGTAATTCTGTGAAACCTCTTTCTTTTGTAAATTGCCAAGTCTCAGGTGTGTCTTTATTAGCAGCATGAAAATGGACTAATACAGCTTTTCTTTTTAAACCTCCCTTATAACATAGGGGTGATTATTCTCTTCATTTCTCATGCTTTTACCCTCAAGTTATTTTATTTTTGGCTTATCCTTGTAGTTTTAAATGTATTTGTTTCTATGCCAGCTCCATGTTATGTCTGTGTTACATGTTAAGTTAAATTTTAATGTATTTAAAACTTGAAATGGGTGAGATGAGAACCTAAGAGTTGTTCATATTTACTTAACCCTTACTGTGAACTGCAGACTGTGTTAGACACTAGCCACCATTAACCCATGACATATGGAGTGAACCCAAATTTGTGTCCTATGTTATTAGGAACACAATGATTAAAAAAACACACACACACAAGAGGAAGAGAACATTTTTGTTATTGTTTACTTAGCCTTTCCTCTGATAATTAAGCTATATTTATGAGATGTGTGTCCAATTATAGGGGCTGGGATTAGTGAAAGTTTTTAGGGCATCCAAATAAATGAATAATAACAATTTAAAATGATTAAAATAAAAGGATTGAAAAACTCACATAGAATATAACATAAATTACATTCATATAAATTTTACATTGTCCCACAAATACACCTAACTGCTAATGGTAGCACTTACTTTACTTTGTGTGTAAAAGTCATAGGATCAGGAATTATATTTTATCTATTCTTCTAAAATTTTCGTATAGTTATATTACTTTTACTATTGAAAAGTAATTATTTTAAAATAACTTAAAAATCCCACATGTTTAAGTGAGTTCCTTGGTTCAGGAAAAATATTTCTATTTAACAGTGTGCTTAGCAAGTTTTTCTAACTGTGTTTATCCATTCAATTTTAGGTCTGTAGCTGCTCTTTTTTTTTCAAATTAAACTCTTTCTCAAGAATGGCCCCAGTTTAGCTCAAATCAAACCGCCTGGGAAAAGGGTTTACAACACATTATAGTTGGCCAGTTACAAAACTCCCTGGGTTTTTTCTTATGGCTTCTATTGTAGTTTACTCCATATGGTAAACCAATCACTCCACACAGCCCAGCTCATCAAAGAGACCTACACAATCTTCCTCTGCACACTCAGGTTTCTCAGATAGAAGAACATGCAAGAGGCAGCAATAGAAAACCTACCTGTGAACATTGTCAAGTTCAATTGTTTTTAATAAGTGCATGTGTGCTTTCATGTTAACACCTTATTTTTTTAAAAGTGTTAATTGGTGGAAACCAATTTAAAATTAAAGTCTCAATTATGGGAAAATTCCACCTGCCTAAAAATACATAAACACACTACTAGGCTATCTGCATTTTCCATGTACAGACAACAGCATGCAGAATTGACAAACTATGGATTTTGGAATTAGAAGGAGCTAGATTTGAGAGACAATGGCATCATTTAGCAACTGGTTATCTTACATTAAAGGTGCCTCAAAAACAAGACTCTGGAATCAGCATGAGAAAGAACAGGTAATTTATTTGGAAATGATAACAGAACACATCAGAAGGGAGTAGATAAATGGTAAATAAGAGGAAGAAAATCAGTTCATTAGCACAGAGAGGCACAGATGAGTATTAAAGGCAACTGGGGTTCTATTCCATTGGAAAATTCAGGGAAGCATTAGAGAATGTGCTTTAGAGCTACCCCTTCAAAAAAGCAAGAAAGTGCATTACGCTTACTCCTATCACTAATTGATGGAGAGAAATAGGGAAGCTATTGAGAAGGTGCTTAGTGCATGTGAAGGCTCCCTGGCATATAGTTTGTGATATGCAGATGCAGGTGTTTTGTTTTTTTTTTTTTTCAACATTTCAGTTCAAGGTGTTGTCTCTGGACATTGTTCAGAGAAATCTCTCCTTTCCCTTCTCTTAACTGCCCATCTTTGCCTAGTTTCTAACTAAAAATCTTTGAAAACTGATTGAAGAAGGCATATCAAGTGTTTCCTAAGTAGTACATACATAGAGTATGAGTTCAGGACAAGCCAAAGGTGCTCATGAATGGCAAAGATTGCTCAAAGCCAGTTTGGTGGGTCAAAGCCAGTCATGGCCAATCAAAATCAGTCAGAGCCAGTCAAGGCTGGTCATAACCAGTCATAACTGATCTAGACTGGTCAAAGCTGGTCATAACCAGTCAAGACTAGTCAAAGCCAGTCATAACTGGTCTAGATTTCTCAGAAACACTCATAGCCATTGAAAGCAAGTCATAACTGGTCTAGATCAGTCAAAGATTATCATAACCAGTTGTTAATTAACTGGACCAACCAGAGCCAGACATAACAGGTCAAAGCTGATCATCAACAATATAGACCAATCAAAGCCACTCATAACTGGTCATTACCTGTCAAAGATGGCCATAGCTATTTGTAACTGGTGTAGAGCAGTCAAAACCAATTATATTTATGTGTAGCCGATCTAGACCAGCCAGAGTCAACCATAACTGAGCAAAACCAGTCATAATCAGTCTATACTAATCAGTCTGTCATAAATCACTCATAGCCTGTCAAAGCCAATCATGTCCTGTCTAGACCCATCAGAGATGGTCCCAGCTGGTCATGTTCAATCAAAGCCAGTCATAACTGGTCAAGACTGGTCTAGACTGTTCGAAGCCAGCCAAGATGGATCATAACCTGTCATAACCATTCAGATCCCTAAGATATAATAATCCATAACAATCCAGAATCTGTTATTTTCTGTCTTATTTTCAATCTGTGAATATTCAAATTTGACAAATACTTTGCACAAATAAAGTTTTATGTGAATTGGAACTGTATAAGGTCAATAAAATAGTGATTGTCTACTTTAGGCAGCGGTGCAGAAACATTAAATCAACACATTCATGTTCCCCATTACCCTACACATAGACCCTTGAGGTACATTTGAGAAACTCTGGAACCCTGGAAATTCATTAAAGTAGGCCTAATCAGCTGGGTTAGTCCATGGCTTCCTGAAGGTGAGGCCAGGGGTGGAAGAAGACATTTGTACCTCTGAATGGCATTCTTCCCAGTACTCAGTGCAGTGCACCTAATTATGCCTGACACAACTCTCCGGTGAAGGAGGTCCTATAAATCTCCTTGTGGGCTTTCACAACACAAATCATTCTAGGTTAAAATTGTTCCACTAGGATTTAGAGGCAAGAAAAAGCACATTTCCTAACATGACTGTGAAGATGAATTGTTCCAAGAAAAGGCATGTGGTCTCAGATACGCAATATCGTAGTATACAGCCTCCAAACAAAGTATACGACAAAGACAGACCACCAAAAAACCACCAGAATAGGGGGAAGAGTTATTTTATCCGGAAAGCAGAGAGCGTGAGGCTAAGTAAATAAATAAATAATGTGAAATATGGTAAAAGGAGAAGAGGCCATTACTATATTACAGTAACTATTATCAATGCCAAAATTGTAAAAAGGAAATAAACCAATATTTCGGATAACACAGCTGCTACTTCTGAATTCAACATTTATAGAGTTCTAGATTATACTCTATAACTCAGAAAAGGCAGTATAACAATTTTTTTGTGCCCTGAAGTTATTGAAAGGGGATTTATATAACAGATAAAATGATACCATAAAGACAGTATAAAGTAGTTCTGCATTTTTTTTTTATTCCGAATGGCAACATCACCTATATTTTAATAAAAACCCAACATTCAGTGTTTTCTCAACAAAAGCCCAATCACTTTTGAGTCCAATATAGGTTCTCAAGATTCAATACTTTATTGTTGTCAGTGGGTTGATACCTTTCAATTTCTCATAGTTTTGTGAAATTTAGTTCTGCGTAATTACATAGAAAACATAAAGTTTTGATTTTTCACATTTTGAAATCTAAAGGTCTGTATTAATTACCAATGGCCAGTACACTTCAGCGTTACCAATAGTTTTGAAATCTGTTTAAAGTTTCAGATTAACTTGTTTGCCATGGTTTGACATATTTATAATTGATTTGTCTGATTTGCATGCAGAGAAATGATTATTCGGATTATCATGTATTATTAAATTTCTTGTATCAATTATCCAACTTATTCATTTAATTACTTATTCAATTATTTAAATATTTGTTTTCCTAATAAGTATTTATTGAGCCTCAATTACATGTCAGGCACTGAAATACAGTGATAACTAAGGTAGGAAAGATACCTATATTAATGGACCTCACATTTAATTGATCCAAGTTTTAATTTTGGTTTGTTGGTGTTATTACTAATTTTGTCTTATAGGGAGACTAAATTGTGTCTAATTATCTTGACATCCTTTCAAGGTGGCATTATCATTTCTATTTTACTGGCTTGGAAACCGTAGGCTCAGATAGGTTCAAAGATGTGTATACGGTAAAACTGCCAACTTAGTGACTAAGCAATATATGGAACCAAAGTCTTTCTGATGGCTGAAAAAACTGTACTATCATATCACACTAATCTTAGAATTTTCCAAGGGTGAAAAATGATGACTAAAAGTCTCACAGACTGGAGTAGGTAATCATAGCTTAGCTTGGGAACAGAAATACTTGTAGCTCACTATTGTAGTTTAAAGCTATGACATGGTTTTAATAAAGTCACCACACCACTTTTTACTTAATAAATGATAGCTTTACAAAGTAAAAACTGACTCTTCTGTGGACACCTCTGAGATTTGTTTTGTCTTTTCCTTCATTCACATGTGAATGTGGTGTAACTTTACCACCCCATATTACATTCGATTTTATTGGTCTAGAATTGAGCTCCTGGCTACAGGCCTTTAAAAAAAATTGTTTTAACATGAGAGCTGAGAAAGCTTTGCAGGAATTGTCCTCTCATAGTTGAAAGTACTCGACGGAAAACAAAAAATTGTCAATCATCATATTTCCCAGCATGTGAAGCAGTATCTGCAGAGAAAAAAAAATGTGACTTTAAGAGACAAATGTGACTTTAAGAGACAGAAATTAATTTAGTGCCATTCAAGACCTTTATTCCAGTGGTTTTGGGTGTCCAAACTTTTAGATGAAATTTTATTGGATTTTGTAAAACCTTTATGTAGCTTGTTTTTGATACATCTAATGTGACTTAGCTTTACTTTCACTTGAATCTAAGACAATCCTCACTAATAATGAGGCTGTGTCTTAACACACCCAAGTATTATTCTCAGACCTGTCACTTTCTATTTGAGATTATCTAAGTGATGTCATACTCTCGGTATCTCTTCTCCAATCTGCAAAATCCTTTGCTATGGCTATTACATAGTGATATGAGAATTCAACTGGATATTGGACACAAAAGCACTTGATAACCATCCATCATTTGCTTATGCACATGTAGATAATAGTAAGAAATTAAGCAGTCAAGTATGTGAACACCTTGAATAGCCTCCTATGGTATCATTCATGAGGCCCTTTCAAAGTGTGCATTTGTTTGCTTCTTCAGTCTATTCTCTTCCCAACCTGTACTTCAGTCAATGAATTTTTCATAATTCCCTAAACACCTCTTTTTGCCTTTGCACACACTTTTTCCACTTCCTGAAATGTAACTACCCCTCAATCCCATGCTGATTTCAAGATAAAATTGGTGCCCTCTCTGTAAAGACTTGTGTGACTTCCTTCCTAAAAGCAAGAAGAGATAGTACCTTTCCCACACTCTTTGGAAATCACTGTTTTCTAGAACACTTTTGTAGAACACAATGCTAATCAATAGTTTACTTCCAATTTTTGTGCCCTTGGTTAGAATCTTTGGAGGTAGACACCATCTCTTCTTAATCTTTAATTATAAACACACACACACACATGCACACACAGAGAAAGAGGCATTAAATGTAGATTCAAAGTGGATTTTTTTTTCTTGAATCTTCCTTTTTTTCTTCTCCCGGAACACTCCCTATAATGTTGTGATACTATTGTATTTGTTTTAATTTCCTGGAACATTTTCTTCAGCAGGCGCATTAATATCTCATGAGACTCTATAGCTTTGTTTAACTTTAAAAGAACTACATTCCTGCTGTCGACTGAATTGTAATGGGACACTAAAGGACACACATGCCTCTGTTTATCTTTAGGAGACAATTGCTTTCATTTAACTTTGTTATATTTTAGGAATCCCAATTCAGTTTGGTTTATGCACCATGTGAGATCAAAAGGGATTTGTTCCACATTTTTCTCAATAAATGATTATTACTTCTCAGTGAGTAAATAAACTAATCATCCTCTGAAATAACTGTGACCACACCCTAATACTGTGCACTTTTCCAATAGAAATGCTTTAATATATCCAGAATCCATGCTAGATAATTTGTGAAGCAGGGAGATACTGGTATGTAATTACTTCCATAATTTATTGTATTTCATCCTCACACTAATACTGTGAGAATTATATTAGCATCTCATCTAACAGATCAATAATTAGAGCCTTTTTCATGATTGAAATCACATGGCTTTTTTCCCTCAAGAAAAAAATGAGTGCAGGGCTGGAACATTGGCATTCATTTTCAACAATTCAAAAGAAGAAAAATCCTTTCCCTATTCATTAATTTTCATAGAATCTTATTATCCTCATGTGTCCCTTTCTGACTTGTTAGCTTCTACCTGTCCCATGGGTCTAGCATAACTCCCTTGGCCATTGGTCTAGGTGTGGTACTCTTTGATTCAGCTCCCATGTCCACTTATCTTCAAAAAAAAACCAAAAATTATGCTGTAAATCTTTTATATGATGGTCTGATTCTAGTCTGTTGAGCTACTACAAACTAGGAATGAATCCTTATATACTTTGTATTCTTATTACTTGGTACAATACATAACATATTGATTGCATTCAATAAATATTTTTCAATGAATGAAATAATGTATTTTTAATTTCCAAAGTGACATTCTCAGCCTTGTAATACTTAATCCTACTGACTTACATGATCCTGTTACCAGGTGTGACCAGAAACATCTCCAGATAAAAAATGTTTGATTACCTATTTGCTTTACCTAATATCTAGTACCCAGTATCTAGTACCTCATTTCTGGTATCTAATCCTTCAGAGTGGCCCCTACTCTTTAATTTAAATCCTGGGCCAAAACCAGGCCTGTTTAAACACTCATGAACTTTTTTTTCCCATTAAATCTATCCCAAGTTATTAACTTTCCTGGGCAGAGCTTATCTAAAGAAAATAGAAAAAAAATCTAACTTCATATTTGTTGAGTTGTATGAAAAAAAAAAAAGACATTACTGTCTTTTCCCTTGTATTTAAAATTCCAATGAGTGCATCTCATCACATTGTGTAACCAAAAACAAAATGGAGAAACATCAAAAAGCACGTTTCTTTTTGGGACCAGCATGGGGATGGTTAAGATATAGGGTTTATATAAAAACTACTAGGATCGTTTAAACCTCTGCTATGTGGCAGGTGTTCCATGCCTTACCATAGAGAATTCTTATAATAGACACATGAGGTAGACAGTATTCTCCCATGTTAAATATAAAACCAAAATGGGAATCACTGAAAATAAATACGTACTACAAAAGACAAACAATAACTCTAGAATTCAATCTCTGTTCTTTGTCCCCAAAGCTCAAATCTAGTCACTTTGACTAGATTCTATCCACATGGCAACAGCCAGGATAGTTGAATAAAACTGACCAGTGCGATTATTCAAATTACAGGTTCCTGGGTTCCAACTTACTGAATCAACGCCTGAGAGGCCTCAGGAATCTATATTTCTAAGAATTCTTTTCTTGATGATTTTATTATGTATGCAGGTTTGGTGAATTGAACTGTATTACCAATGTTCTCTAAAATAAAATTACTTTAGGTTGTCCAAGTCAATGTAATTAATTTAAATTTGTTCAACAGACACTAATGGATAGCAAATACGTGCCATGAATTTGTTCAAGACTTAACAACAAAGTGACTAAAACACAAAAACCTCTCGTTTTCTGTTTCTACTACTGCTCCCAAGTTTGACCTCTCACAGTGTTCTTTTTCACGTCACTGGCAATTATGCAGTCTTTTTTTTCTTTTCTTAAATCCTCTAGAGTCAACCCAACATAGATAGTAACTATAAAGAACATATGTTTTTCCCAACTTTCTTGAGGTATAATTGACAATTACAAGTTGTACATAGTTAAGATGTATAAATTTACACATCTATAGTCAACTGATTGTTGACAAGGGCGCTAAAATACAACGAAGAAAGGATGGTCACCGCAATAAATGGTGATAGAAAAACTAGATTTCCACATGCAGAAGAGTAAAATTGGACCTTATATCACATGTTTAAAAATCAACTCAAAGACTTAAATGTGAGACCTGAAATCGTAAGTTTACTAGAAAAAAAAAAAAAAAAAAAGAAAAAACAGAAAAAAAGCTTCTTGAAATTAGTCTGGAAAATGATCTTTGGATAGGACATCAAAAATATAGGAACATACGTTTTTGAGTCAAATGAGCTCAGTCACAATTGTCTTCTGTTTTGTCCCAGTGTTTTGAGATTGAGAAGTAGCTTCACCACTTATATCCTCAGTTATTTCTTCTATAAAATGGGAATAGTAATACATAATTATCAAAGATCTATCTGGATTCATAATGACATACACCAAATACCTAGCAGATTGCCTCATAAAACAAGTGTTTCTCGAAGAATAAATATTACTACTAATGGGGTCTTCTGTTCTTTTGAGGTACTGCCTAAAGGAGTATACATACATTGATCATAATACTTCCAATATGAAATCAAAGATTTGTCTCATTTGGAGAAGAGAGGATTGTAGGCTGTACTGCAGCTCTACAGACCAATCCTAGGATCCTTGCTTTTGAGGATACAGAGTGGCTTTGTCGGTGTCATCACTGAAGAGAAAAGAAAATGAGCATGCTAGAAATATAAGAACTATCAAAAACAACACATTCTGGAAAATTTCTGTAGCAAGACAGGGCAAAGTATTCTATTTAGTCCTGTACATTAATTATTATGAAAATATCTGAATATAACCCATTGATTAATACCACTGAGACCCAAAACTCTGGGAAGTAGTATTTTTCTTGTCTGATTTTAACTCAGTCTTCTATAATCCTTATATGAAATTGGATGAATTACAGCAGCTGAAAAGATAAAGTGGCTGTAAGGAAAACTGATGACAAAAATTGCCCTGGACAAAAATACCAGTTATAATTACCAACCAAGTGGTAAGGAGGAGGAAGTGCTATTCATGTCTAATTCCAACTGTTAATTACCTAAAAATATATATATTTCTTACTTACATTTTTGGCATATTATGATTTAATCAAAACATGGCCTGTCATAAGTTTAAGAAAAGCACATTCAATTCATGGGGTATTTTTAATAGTGTAATACTCCTGATGGCTAAGTAGCAGGAGACATACAAGAATAATAGAGAAACAGACAATATTTAGTGTTGTAAAAATACTAATATCCCAAATTAGGTGCCAGATGACAGAATGCTATACTTACTTCTAACTTATTTTACCATTTACATGATAAAATCTGAGCTGCCTCTTGGCAGGGTGAGAAAAGCATTCTGTATGGTTGGGCAGAGTAATTAGAGGTGTGTGGAAGTAATACCTATCATCATCAGGTAGAAAATAAACTCTGTGCAGGATCAGTCACAAAGGATATACGCAGGTAAAAAATATTTACACAGTGTTGTCTCTATTAAAAAATACAAAAAATTAGCCGGGTGTGGTAGCAGGCTCCTGTAGTCCCAGCTACTCAGGAGGCTGAGGCAGGACAATGGCGTGAACCCAGGAGCGGGAGCAGTGAGCCAAGATCGGGCCACTGCATTCCAACCTGGGCGACAGAGCGAGACTCCATCTCAAAAAAAAAAAAAAAAAACATAAATTATATATGTATATATATATGTGTGTGTGTGTGTATGTGTATATATATATATATATATATATTTACACAGTGTTAAAACATCTATTACAGCACCCATCTGTTGTTATGTATATAATATTGGAAGAGATGGCTTTCATCTCTAAGTCTCATTTCCTTGTCTGTGAAATGGAGTAATACAAATATGATAATAAATTTCAAATAATATTCCACAGTATATTATTAATTATAGAGTATATATTGTATATACTTATTTTATACATAAATCACTGAGTATTCTCAAATTATCTTCATCTGTGGAAGAGGATACAAAAACACAGAGATTAAGGGGCTTGTTTAACCTCATGTAGCCCTCAGTGGTAAAATCTGAATGTGAACCCAGAAGACAGACACTGATTCCTGCCTTCTTAACTATTACTTCATAAAATCTCATATACAGTGAATATAAGTAAGAGCAACTGGCAATTGTAACTACAGTGATTATTACCTAGGAAAGAGGATGAATATTGTTACTGAAGTTGGTAACTGTCTATCATACAAATACAGATTTCACTAAGACATAAAACCCATACATATACACGCACACACTCACGTATGTATGTATGTGTAATATACACATATACTTCTTTCAGTTAGAAGAGGCATATCTGAATAATATGCACATTTTCCAAATGAAAAAAAAAGTGTGGTGGTTGGAGGAGAAAAGGAGGTGGGAAAGACGGTTTCCAATCAGTGGGAACGTTTGTCAGAAAAAGGTACAGAGTCAGGAAAAGACAGATGAAACTAAAAGAAGGTTGTAAAACATAGTCTGGCAGATTCTGAAACATTATTATGTTAGGAAGTGCAAGAGGTTACACTTTGCCAGTATTTGACACCAGACACTAAAGTACCAATCAAAACCACTGGAGCTTTATCATTCTATAATTCAACGACCAACCAAACTTTTAAGTAGTAAAATCATGATGTGATTTAAAATGAAATTTTAATAACATAATGAAGTAAAAAATAAGTAAATTTTTTTTTAGAATTACATGCTCTTCATAATGCTGAATGTCAACTGGAGGGAAAAGAATCCTTTAGCAAGGGGAATCAACTGGTGATTTGATTTTTTCCATTTGTCTCTTATCAAATCATACAGCTTCATTTTCTATCAGTGACTATCTCTATTGCTCTTAAGTTTCCTCAGTGACTTCTAGATTTTCCCAGCTTTTTACAGTTTAGAAAAAAAAATTCAGAATACTGAGTTCTGTGCTCATTGTAACTGTTGAAAGTGATCTTATTTTGACCTAATGTGTGGGCAGCTCTAAAAAGACAGTTTTAAATCTAGCATAGGAAGATGTTCTAATAGAATGAGTTGTACAATATTGGGGCTTGGTATTTCTGGAGTCAGCCACTCCCTGTGAGGATAGGCGAGGTCAGATGGGACCACTTAGATTTCAAACTCCAGTGTGCATTAAGGATCACTTCGGGAAACTGTCTTAAAATTTTTCTGATTCCTTTATCCAGTTCCAGAAATGTAGTAAGTGTTCATGGATCCCATAAATATTTAAATTGAATAGGGCTCTTAGGTGCTTCTGATGCAGATCAGCTTTTACCCTAGTTTTAAGAAACAACATCTTTGTTATTCTCTTTATTCTCTTAACACTTAAACTCAGTCACCAACATGAGCCCTTTGGATCCTGGGCCACGTATTCAGAAGCAAATGCCACTACATGGCGGAACTGTGTAGTGTGATGGGGGTGATGGTAGTGGTATCTAATTTGAACTATACTATGCTTTCTTCTTTGCCTAGAATTATTTTAAGCTTTAGTCTAATAAGTGTGACCCAGGGTCAGATTATGAAATTTTAAAGGGGCTTTTTCTCCCCAAAACAAGAATTCCTTAAAAAGAATTACTTATGTTAACATGACTCTGAGAGCATGAAAAGTTGATTAGACTTTTAGGAAGTTGATCTTTGCTTTACACTCAGAAGGTATGAAAGATGACAGAGATCTCAGTGGTGCAGCTGAGTGTTGACCAAAAAAAAAAAAAGGCCCCACTCTTGTGCCAAGTTCCCATCCTGCTTCTAGGAGGTTTGTGGAATTGATAATATTCTGCAGTATTGTTCCTTTCAAATTAACAGAAAAGATTATGACAAAGATTATAGGCACTCTGACAGGGATGTGGGCTGGGCAAGCATTTTGGAAATAATAGCAGGACAATGATAAACATTGCTGGTGAAGTGGGCAAGAGTTTACTTAAAGTGATTCAAACCAGTCAACCTTAGAATCACTATATACCTACATTTGTCTATTGACACTTACTCTTCACTTGCCGTTGAAAGTGCGCCATTACTTGCCAGTGTAGTATGGTTCTTTTAGTCTTCAAACCCAGTCTTGTTAACAATCACACCTAGAAAGGCTTCTCTGCACTCAGCCAGAGTAATATAGTAGAAATTTCGTGTTATTTTCTAGCAAGTAGAACTGTGTTTGGATTTCAACTGAGTCACAGTGATGTATAATATGGAACATGACCTTGTGAGAATTACCTAAATCCTCTAATATACGGATTCTTTGTAAAATAGGAGTAATAAAACTATTCTTGTAACATAAGCTTATTTTGTTAAAATATCATCCAGTATTTGTGAACCTGATTTTTTTTCTTTTCCATTTTTTTTTTTTTTTTTTTTGAGATGGGATCCTGTTCTTTTGCCTAGGTTGGAGTGCAGTCATGCAGTTATAGCTCACTGTAATCTCGAAGTCCCTCAACCCAAAGTTGAGTCCCACCTCAACTTTCCAATTTGCTGGGACTGCAGGCATGCACTACCATGCCCAGCTAATTTTTCTTTTTTCTTTTTTTGTAGAGATAGGATCTTGCTATGTTGACTAGGCTGGGGAAACCAGTTTTTTAAAATATATCTTCCGTAAGTACAACCATACAAGAAGTTATATAAACAATACATACTATTTCTCCTCCAATGCTTAATTGATAGCTAACATTCATTCTTAAGTCAATTTAATAAACATTTATTGAGTACTTTTTATATTTCAGGCATACTACTAGGTACTGAGATTCACTTTTAAAGAAACACGTAAGATCTTTCCTCTCTTAGAAACATACTTTAGTAGAAGACAGTGACAACAAATGGGAAAACACTTGAGTTAAGATGTCAGTGGAATCTATTATTGCTACCTGTTGATTAACTGGTTTCTGAGAGTAATGCCAGCAAGATGGTGGTGGAATAGGACTTTCCAGAACTTGTCGCTTCACAGACACATCAGTTTGAAAAACTGTTCATGCACATAAATACATTCCCAAGAGCAAAGGAATCTGTATGAGACATTACAGCAGCTGGGTATAACGCAGAACTAAGAGAAGACATAATAGAGAAAGTACAAAGGAGTGTTGTAAATTACCCACATCACCCCTTCTCAAACGTGGGCAGCACAACCTAGAGAAAACTATCCTCTGTTTGGGGGAAAGAGAAGAAAATGAGCTTCAAGTTTGCTGCGAATTCCAGCATCAGGCCTGCCCCAGTGAAACTTGTTTCCATTTCAGTGCCTATGGCCCCAAGCTACGGTTTGGTACTCACAGACTCAGGCTCCAGGCTGGCTACAATTCCAGGTCAGCCCCTGTAACCCAAGACTCTATGCTGGCACCCATAAATCCAGTCTCCAGGCAAACCTCACATCCAGGCTGGCCCCAGTGGCTCCAGGCCCCTAGCAGGCCCCCACAGTTTCAGGACCCAGGACCTTCCAGGGCTCTAGACCAACCCCAGTGCCAGGTTAGCCCCAGCAACCCCAGGCTTCAAGTCTGCCCCAGTGCCAGGACAGCCCCCTTCAGTACTAAGCTCTAGACCTGGGTTCCAAATTCACAAATCTCCAGGCTGGCCCTAGTGGCCCCAGCTGCCCCTGGGTGCAGGATGGTCATCCACCTCAGGCTCCAGGCTGGCCCTCAGGGATCCAGCCTCTAAGTTAGTAACACTGTTAGACTAGCTTTAGTAACCCCAGGCTCCAGGCCTTCCCTAAGCCCAGATCATTCCCCACCTTCCAGCATATCTGGGATCCAGGTAAGTTCCAGTAGAGATACTGGCCTTAGCCTGGCCCCAATGGACCCAGTCTCCAGGCCAGTCACTGTGGGCCCTGAACAAAGACCCACACCCATGGATCCAGACTCTTGGCCCCAAAACACAGATTTCTACCCATGAATCCAGTCACTGTGGCTCCAGAACACAGACCTATACACATGGATCTAGACTGGCCCTGTGGCTCCAAGGTCCAAGCCAGAGTGTAGGACCTAGTGTCTAGTCCAGAACCCACTGATCCAGCCTTCAGACCAGTTTCCAAAGACAAAGCTTCAGTAGAACCAGGACCCAAAGCCACTGTAGTTGCCAGGTAAGTCCCTGCAGCCCCAAGCTCCAGGCCAGCCCCTGTGGGCCCAGGCCCCATACCAGCTCCTGTGGACTCACGCTTCAGTTCCACCCTGTGGACCCCATCAACAGGCTGACCCAAGTAGATCCCAGTGCCAGGCCAGCCCCCAATGGACCCAAACACAAGGCTAGCCCGTGTGGACACAGGTGCCAAACCTGCCCACCTGCACCCACCAGGCACCAGATCAGCCAGCCTGAAGACTCTATCAGTAAGCCTACAGGCAATCTCTTCCTGATGGTCTATCTATAATCCCTAGATAGGCTGAATGATGATGGGCTTTTCCTGCCAAAGCCAGTGTGTAAAGACTGATATAGATGCCTGGTTCTTCAAATATATAGATGCAAATGCATATTCAGAAGGATCATGAATAACCAGAAAACAGAACATCACCAAAGGAACAAAATAAAGCACCAGTAATCAATCTTAAAGAAATTAAGCTACAGACTGCCTGACAAAGAATTTAAAATAACCATTATAAAGAAACTCAGTAAGCTACAAGAGAATACAGATAGACAACTAAACAATATCAGAAAATAATACACGAACAAAAATTAGAAGTTCAACGAAGAGATAGATGCCATAAAAAGAACCAGATAGAAATTCTGCAGCTGAAGAACATAATTATTACACTAAAGATTTCCATTGAGAGCTTCAATAGCAGACTCAAATAAGTAGAAGAAAGAATCAGTGGACTCAAAGATCATTTAAAATGATCCAGTCAGTGAAAAAAAAAAGAAAAAAAAATGAAAAAAGTGAAGAAAGCCTAGATGACTTATGGGAAACATCAAGCAAACCAAGATGTGCATTATAGAAATATCAGAAATAGCAGAGAAAGAAAAGAAAGAAATACAAAAAGATTATTTAAGAAAATGAAAGAAACTGTTTGCAAATCCAGAGAGAAAAATGAACATCCAAATCTAGGAAGCACAAATAACTCCAAAGATACTTAATTAAAAATATCAAGATAAAAGATTATCTGGTTTCGAAATTTTATAAAATTTAGGCCAGGCACAGTGGCTCACGCCTGTAATTCCAAAATTTTGGGAGTCCGAGGCAGGCGAATCACAAGGTCAGGAAATTGAGACCATCCTAGCCAACACGGTGAAACCCAGTTTTTGTTAAAAATACAAAAATTAGCCTGGTGTGGTGGCATGTACCTGTAATCCCAGCTACTCGGGAGGCTGAGGCAGGAGAATCACTTGAACCCAGGAGGTGGAGATTGCAGTGAGCCGAGATCATGTCACTGCACTCCAGCCTGAACAACAGAGCAAGACTCTGTCTTAAAAAAAAAACAGAAACAAAAACAAAAGAAAAAAACAGAAAAGGCCAGGCATGGTGGCTCACGCCTGTAATCCCAGCACTTTGGAGGCCGAGGTGGGTGGATCACGAGGTCAGGAGTTTGAGACCAGCCTGGCCAACACGGTAAAACCCCGTCTCTACTAAAAATACAAAAAAATTAGCCAGGCGTCGTGGTGCACGCCTGTAATCCCAGCTACTTGGGAGGCTGAGGCAAGAGAATCACTTGAACCTGAGAAGTGGAGGTTGCAGTGAGCCGAGATTGCATTACTGCACTGCACTCCAGCCTGGGTGACAGAGACAGACTCCGTCTCAAAAGAAAAAAAAAAAATTTAGAGGACTGTGTTGACATAAACCTACAATTTTAGTTGTATGCTTCTGATCCTCTCATCCACACCTATTCACTTCACAAACAAAATCCCAATATGGACTCTGGTCTTGTTATTTAATGGCTTTAAAGGTTCTACTTGGTCTTATGTAAGCAACAGACCACTTCTTTGGAATAGCTGGATAGCTATAGATAAAGGAGATACCATACCAAATAATGAGTTGGGAGACAATCATATTCTTGTTGTAACAGATAGCTGCTGTGCAGTTCCAAAGAACTTAAAAGCACATGCACACATATATTTGTATATGTATACTCATATATGTATATTCATACTCACAGTTATGCTTCTATGCTTACAAACCAAAGCATTGTTTAATCAAGCATTATCTTCAAAAGTGACCTTTAAGAATGAATGCACAGAGAAGAGGCTGTAACAACTACTTCTGAAACTGGCAGCCTCTCTTCTAGCCACACTTAGCTCAATATATATAATGCTCTCATGTTGATTATCTCCTGTTTGCCTTTCATGTCTAATTTTTTCCTTCTCTATACTACTCTCTGTAACAAAGATTTGACATGTATAAAGTCCATCAAGGAGCTTTCATGCTTCTGTGTTAGGGCCGTGTTAGCACAATAGGAAGCCTTGGCGGGAGATTAGGAGGAGAAAAGAAATTGAAGTTGGTGTATTTGGGTCTGTAATTTCCTTCTTGCTTTTCATTATGGGCTTGCTGTGCTCTCCGCCAAAGGCTGTTTTTTTTTTTTTCAAAGTGCATTTTTTTTAACACAACACTATATTTAAATTACCATTTGTTGCCCTTTTCTAGCACAGGACCAGAAATAGTAACAGCTCTTCTAGCACTAGCCCAATATTTCTGCATCATTCACAATGCAATGCAATACTAAATTACCCTACTATTCACACTTCAAAACATTGTCCCTGTTTAAGTAAACTTTTCTCAGAGTATCCTAATGTGAGTATATCTCGGATCCATTAAGTGAGGCAGAGTGTGTGTAACAGAAGTGTGTTGAAATTAGAAATTTAGGATTTGAATCATGGCTACACTTTTAGTATGTGTGACCTAAGGCAAAGTACCTGGGTTCTCTGAATTTTAAATCTCTTATGCAAAACAAGGATATTAATGTTTCAACTGCAGCATCAAAATGTGAGCCAAAGTTATTGTATGTGCAAATAACCTACATGGGGCCTGAAAACCAGTCAGCATACCTAGTAGTGTTAGTATGTATAGCAATATTAGTAGTCCTTATATGGCATACATCCCTGATTTCACACATTTTATAATATTGAACCAGTAGCTATTCTCAATTTACATTTTACCCTTATAATTCTAATGTGGGGCATGTTGACAATTCTATGAATAAGGGGGTATGTAAACACCTAACACCATACAGCAACTGATTATGAAGATCTACTATTTATCAGAAACATTTTTACAGCTTTTTTTGAAAATGTAAATTAATTAACACTTCAAACATATTTAAATGCCTGATACTGAAGCCGAAAAAGAAATACTAAAGTCTTCAATTGGAGACTGACTAATTGCCCCGGGAAGACAACTGTCACCGGTAGGGAAGCATCTGTCTATCTTGTAAAATATTAAAAAGCCAAGACTTCCTGTTAAAATGTAATTAGTTTCAATGTTGCAAGTCTTTAAACTTTGTTAATACAAGATGTTGACGTTTTTTCTTACAGATAATGTATTTATAAATCAGACTAACACAATTATTCGGGTATGGCAATTCTGTGGCCCAGTTTACCACCATGAGCAGTTTCTAATTATATCAAAAGGAAGGAGCCCAGTAGAGGAATTTGTTCAACTCCCAAAGAAATTCAGACCAATGTTCTCATTCTTCTCTAACTAGTAAATCCATATATAATAAGATTATATTTTTTCTAAATTTAGGTGATTTTAGGTCTGTTTTGTGTCATGAAATTGTGGTTATAGATTGTTGTAAAATTATTTAGAGTGCAACTATTGATAAAAATAATACTTCTTGAGTGCCTCCTCGGTGTCTGGAGCTAGGATATGCTGCTTTACATGAATGACCTAATTGAATACTTGAAACAACTGTTTAAGAGAGGCATTAATTCTAAATAAGGATTCTAACTCCGGCATTAATTCTAAATGAGGATTCTAACTCAGGCAATCTTACACTAGACCCGTGGTCTTAACCATAAAGCTATAAAGATATACCTACTTTTATTAATTATATTCCCATCTTGTGCCAAGATAAGATAGTTACGTTTCTATTTTCAAATTAATTGTGTGACCTGGCTTCATTTTATTCTTGAAATTTAGCTTCCAGAAATATCAGCTATCTTTATTTTTCAACATCCAATGACATACTTCCTCAATCTAATGCCACTCATTATTAAGGCTCCCTATCACTTTGGTTGTATTTTGTGATGCTCCTAATGCTTGCCTGGTTCTGGCTAAATGAAGATGATTATGGCATTCAGTCCTGATGGCTTTTGTGATTACCTTCTATCTTTCTGCATAAAATGCACCCGTTCAATACTGATTTTTGGACAACTATCTGCCTACCGCTCCTTCAACATTTGAGCTGTGTTATATGCACCTCCCAGAATCCTTTTGGCTAACATGGTCAGCCTCAGAGAGTATTAGTCATTGCTTCCACGGCCACCATCCTCAATGCCTAACACCTCACAGTCTTCCATGCAATTATCCACTCTTCCCATCTTTGTCAGTGCTTGTTATCCTGTCCAGGAGCCCCGCCATTCATGGAAATGTCACAAGCCCAACCCATTCCCTTTCTCTGGAACATGATCTCTTATCCAGGTTGAGCAATTCTCACTTTAGATGAAAAGTTAGAGTTAATTAATGTATTTTCAGTGGAGAAACATTCGGTTAAATTATTTTCTGAGCTAGCCTTGAATTATAAAGCCCTTAGGGTGTCCTCTTTAAGCTGGTTCCTGAAATGCAAAAAAGTTGCTGACTCCCCAAGGGTAGGGTGATCTGTATAATAAGGAGAGCTCAGATCTCAAATCACAGAAGTAGTAGAGGAAAAATAAAACGGGAGAGTGGTGAAGAAAGTAGGGTAGGATTGATGTGGAGTTTAAACACTAATTCTTTAAATAATGTATGGCTTTGAAAGGATGATTTCTTCCTTCCCCTAACAATTGATTCACTCTCCTGAGTGAAAAAGGCATGAATTTGTAGCTGACTTTAATCAAGTCTTGATGTAACTGGGGGATTTTACATCAGAGACATGCAAACAACTTACATTTGAATATTAGGGATCTAATTCAAAAAACTCAATTACTTATTCCACTATACTGCTTAAGTCTTCTCTTTCTCTGTCTTTCTATCAATAATTTCTATCACATCTAATGTTCTCCTTTTGCTTTGTGGTAAAAATTACCTTCAGGCTCCCTATTCATCTCTGTTTACCTTTGGATACACAGACATTGATTATTGTGCTTTATTAAAAAACAGAAACTCTATTCTAGGTCTACCAGATGACACAGAAATCTAGGTACAGAACAGCTAGAAACAGCTTGATAATCACATACTTCTTCCTCCTTTATTTGCTGGTGTCTCGTAATAAGAAAAAAATTTCGTCATTATAATGAATTATTTATGCTTTATAATATAGAAATAAGAAATTTTGAATTTAAGTTTCTTTTCCAACTACCCTCAACACCATTTTGATATAACTACAAGTTAGATATTGTTATCCAAATATTACTAACATGAAACAGAGATTGATTTGCTCAAATCTCACATCTAATAAAGTTCAGAAGTTGGGGTTGGAACCCAGACAGTTCCATTTCTATCTATTTTTACTATATGACATGTTTCCAGTCCACAGAAATAATCAAATATTCAACATGAATGATGCAGAAAAAAGTAATTTTCAGAAGTATCTTAAAACTGGTAAAGATTGGTATTAGTTTCTAGCATGTCATGTGGAATGAAGTTGGAAATGGTCAGAGGTAATTTGCGCACAGATATTACTCTTTCCCTAACTGCATTAGAGTTTCTGAATCATGATCAGAAAATATTTTAGAAGTTCTTGAACTTTGGAATGATACTAGTATTCAAATTATGTCTCAAATTGTATGAGGTTTATAATTTTGAATAACTTCTTAGAGCACCAGTTTCTCCCTCTAATAGATACAGATAACACCTGTCCTACAGTACTTCTAAATTTAATTTATTTATTTAGCTGAAACCTATTCATTCTGCCATGAGGAAACCACAGTAGTTCTTCAACAACCTTCTTCATATCCCCCACCTCTCCTCTAAACATCCTCCCTTTTTTTTTGACTCTTGCCTTTAGTCCCCTCCCACATCCCTCATACTACTGGGCAAAGAGATGAGGGAGTCTTCTCAGTACCCTTTACAACTGCTTCCTAGCAATTACCCTGCTTTCTCTCTCAAAGCCCCCAGAATTAAATGCTATATTATTATACCAAGATGCACTCTAAAGCTTTTATGGTAGTCGAGTTCAGATTATGAGACATTCCACTTTATTGCTTAATGGCATTAATGACTTACTTTCTGTCAGACACAGCTACTTTCAAAACTCTTAATGATTGTAACATCTATGTAGATAATCCCTTCAAGACGCTAGCCTATCAATTTCTCTAGTTCTCTTCCATTAATCTTGTCCTCTGCCATACTTCAGTCCCCTACACTCCTAGCTCATGTTTGATGTTATTAAAAGATGCATCCTCTCCTTAAGAGAAACGTTAAGCAGTTCAAACTGCTGTCATTCTAGTTCACTTTTAAAATATGCCAACCTTAAATATTCTTCAAACCACCTAGACTTTTAATACTTTGGCACTATTACCCTTCAGTTATTTCTCATTACCCCTCATATTCTCTCTTCACTTCTTTCCAACCTTAGATTCCATGGCCAAACACCATATTTATACCATCAATTCCTTTAGTTCTTTCTCCCCTTTTACTACTCCTCTGCCAAGCTCCAATATTGGGTAATGTCATCTTTATTCTTGCAGCTTAATAAAAATATAGGGAGTAAGGAGGCACACAAAACTACTGAGTGGTCTCACTTTAAAATTTATCGTGCTAACGATAAGCCAGACCTCAGTTTCACCAGACAATCCTATTCTGTTTTCTAGTTCATTTTTTTCTTCTATTTCCTACTAAACACCCATTATGTCTTTCTTGAACTTGAGTATGTCCTACCTCATCTTACTCTAAGCTGACGCTCTTGTCTTCTAGTTCACTAAGAAAAGAGGAAGCAGTCAGAAAATGATGTCTATAAGCTTCAATTACTGTATCTCTCTAAACACTGTGTCTATACCACTATACTCAATCTTTCCTGCTATCACTTTGGATAAATTATCTGGACTCTTAGCTAATGCCATTTTCTCTACCTTTGTATTGTTCTCCATACCCTGCAGCCTACTCAACGCATCTCTTTAGGAATGTCCCATCTCTCTACCGTGTTATAAAATTTTTCCCACAAAGCATTATAGCTGTCAGCATAGAAACATGGTGTTATTTCCTGCATCTAAGTCCATATTAAATACATCACCCACCAACTATCACCCTATCCCTATATTCTACTTTATAGCAACAATATGCTCTTGAACTCACTTCATTAAAACTCTTGTATTCACCTTCGTCTTGATCCATCAACACTGTTTTTGGCAAAGTCTCCAACAGTCTCAGGATGGCCTAACACAATGATCAACTCTTAACCCTCATTTTATTTGACATGTCAGGTTTATTTGACATAGTTCATCAGATCTTCTTCAATTATCCTCTAGGACATGGTCTGTCTCAGTTCTCCTCTTTCCTCACTGGCTTCTCCCTCCACCATCTCCTCTGCTGTTTCTTTCATCTAATCAAAGTGGAAATAACAGCTTTTCTTCTCTCCTTACACACACTCCACAGGGCCTAGGATCTAGGTGATCTCATCTGCTATGTTAGCTTTAAATACTATCTGCATTGAGTATCTGTCTAGTTCCCTGTTTGAATGTGGTCCCTGATCATAAAACAAATATATACAACTGCTTACCCCTGTGGAAAGCTGAATATCTGACCTGTCATCCTCTCAAATCCCATTCCTTCCCAGATCTATTTCAGCAAATAATAATTTCACTCTGTCAATTTCTTTACCATAAATGGTAACCACATTTTCTCATAATACTCTCTGTCTTCTAAATGTTTTTCTGTTCTCCTGTTTTTGCTCAGTATCAACCAGTCTATTTTTACCCTAAAGCAAGAATTACCTTTTAGAAACATAAATCAGTTAATTTCTCTGCACAAAGCCCTCCAGTGGCTTCCTGTCTTACTTAGGTTAGATGATTGGTTATGATTGCCTGCAAGAGTCTAATTTCCCCCTATACTTTGACTTTATTTTCTAGAACTCTCTTCTTTTTTCATTTACTCTAGTCACACTAGATTCCTTGCTATTTTCCAAAAACAGAAGCATTTAATCCTAGGGGGTATTCTCTAGATTTATTCGTTTATTCGAATATAATCTATGTCCCTGTTTGTAACTAGACTATAAGCTTTACAAGGGGTAAGGTAAAAACTGCTATGTTCTCTGCTGCATCTCTAGAACCTTAGAAAAATGTCTACTTCATTGGTCCAATGAGGAAAAGTGTGAATAAATTACTCAATTCTAAAATTAAATATAATATACAGGCAATTTTTCAGTAAACCTCCTTTTTTTTTTGCTTCCAAGGAAAGGTTTCCAGCTACCTTCTGGACATAAAAAAATTGGGAATGTCAGCTTAAATAATTCTTCAGAAAAGTTATATTCACTTTCTCTAGTTCATATTAACAGTATTTCTCTCTCTGTAATTATATATGTATATATACATATATTTAAAATTTTATGCACACAGACACTTCCATCTATCATATAATTTATCTCTCTCTATATATAATTTTATATACACACTATCTATCTACCTATCTATCTATCTATCTATCTATCTATCTATCTATCTATCTAGAACATAATTTTCTGGGCCTCCCCCAAAATTAAACAGATATTTGAAATGTGTTGAACTAGTTGTTCTCATAAATTTGTTTTGTGGGAAATTGTGTTATGCCCTTGGTCCAATTAACAACTTTTTAGGTTATCTGACAAGGATGTCTCATTGTTTCTTAATTTAACCCATTCATTTTTACTTCTCATCAAATGCATCTAAGTTCTTTCCACACTCACTTTCTAAGCTATCCCAACAAGCTTAGAAATCAGCAGGTATCTGTCATCTTATTGATATATGAAGGGCATTTCTACACCTACTTTCTAGTTATTGCTGCTCTGCAAAGGGAAGGGTGGATGTAGGTCTTGCCATGGGAAGATGAAATGACAAATTGTGTTCCTATAGAGAGCGGTAGGAGTGGAAATGTCATATGTGAAGGGGAGGATGTGTTCTAAAGGAGCTTCCATTCTAGGCTGCAGCTATTTATTTTCTAGAATACATAAAATCATATTTTGCCAAAAGTAAGAAATAGTTTTTCACAAACTAGTTAGTTTATATGAGAAAATCATGTAGCTTCGAATAGCACTACATTTCATAGAAAGCAATCGTTTTTAACCCTGCCCTTATTACACTAAGAGAAGCATCCTTGTCCTCTACATCCTCTGCCTCTCTAAATTACTGCACAAAATGTTTTTCATTAACTGGCCATAAATGGTATCCTGTCTAGATTGTTTCTTTGGGGACTCAGGAGAAAATATAAGTCCTCCCAGATATTGTCATCATACTTCTCTTCACACAATTATTAAGAAAATATTTATTCTTTGCTTTCTTTTTCTATCAGAGTATATTAAGTAAATTATTTTAGATCCAATGAAATAACTCATAGTGGTAAAACAATAAGGAATGTTGTTCGTAAGACTGCCCCCTGCCTAACAACTTCAACGTCTTTGAAATAGAAGGAACGAATGTGCATTTGTCAAGAAAAAATTGAGACCGAGTGAAAAAGACAGGAAAGGTTTTATTGGAGGCTTCTGCAATAGAGAAGAGATGATGAAATCTGCAGAAACAAAAGGCAGGAGTGTTTTTAAGCACTGGGTGATACAACGGAAAAGTGCTGGAGGACTTTCAGAAGGGAGCTTGGTCAATGTCACTAGGCCATGATCCATGTTTGCTAATTGGTACTTATGGAAGTTGAGCTTCTACCCTGTCACAGAGTCTGGGAGATAGGAGTGTTATCTTCCGTAATGATTACATTTTTAAAACATGGCTCCCAAATTCTTGTGAAAGACATTTCTGGGTTGTAAAATGGACAAAAGACTACAATAAAATTTACATCTCAAAGGAATAGGTAAAGAATACAATAGTGCTTTTCTAGAATAAAGCCACCAGAAAAAATAATATCATAAGCCAATGGCCAGGATGAAAAATATCTGAAGTTTGGTCAAACGGAGGAAAATGTTATAACCATCACATAAAACTACATTCCTGGAAAGCAGGGAATATAATACACACACACACACACACACACACGTGTTATATATATATATATATATAAGTATAATATACATACTACATATAATATATATATTATGTTATATATGTATGTGTATGTATAATATACATACTACATTCCTAAAAAGTAGAGAATATAATTATATATTCCCTATTTATCATATTATATATATTATTGATTATATTATATAATATATATTCTCTATTACATTATATATTCTTTATTATATTTTATATATATTTTCCTATACTTATTGTATTATATATATTACTTATATATTATATATTCTCTACTTACATATTATATTAATATAATATGTAAATTATATTCCCTACTTTCCTGGAATATAGTATGCATATTATATATGCATATACATGTATATAAAATAATGTGTATATTATTATGTGTGGTACCCTTATATATATATAAGGGGTAACAACATTCCAAGTGTAAAGTGGCCAGCCTAATAGAGGAAGCAGGTGAGAGAAAGATTCTCTCTCAATTGGTGTAAGGGAGCATTGTCTCCTTAGCCATCCTGGCCCGTGTAATCTCTTCTGTCAGAATTGCATAAAATGCCTGTGGAAGCCACACAGAACTCCTAGGATTGCCTTCTCAGTTAGCTAGACTGCAACGTCCACAACACTTTCTGCTCAACAAAAATGCTTTCTAACTCTCCCCAGGTCCGCCCCACTCACCCCAGACCTCTTTTCCCTAAGGTCGGGCCCACCCTGAGCTTACTTCCCATTTGGGAAAGATGGATGCGCTCCTTCCAGCTCCAGGTGGCCTGCATCAAGTGTCCTTCTTAAATAGCAGCTCACTTCAGACCTGCCTGAGTGCTGTTTAAGTGACTATCAAGGAAATCACTCTGGGGAAAATGTTTTAGGGACAGGAAAAAGAAAACAAAGCTACCTGTGACAAGACCTTTTGGCTGGTGAAAGTAAGATCAGGGAAGACAAAACTCAGTTCTTTAAGCAAATATATTTCTCCCACAACCACCTCTCATTCTAGCTCCAGCAGATTTTTAGTCTTGGATACTGGGAAAATTCCACATGTTGATAAAATTTCCTCTATCCTCAAAATTATTTTACAATGTAGCCATAATAAGCTCATTGCCCAACACACCCAGCAAGTCAGTATGACAAGACATCAGGCTGCAACAGAGAAAGAGGTTTAATCATAGGGTCACCCAGTGAGGAGATGGGAGGAAACCTCGATTCCATCTCCCCTGAGAATTTGGGATTAGAGAGTTTCGGAGCGGGCTGAAGTATGATGATTATTGACTGGTTGAAGACTGCAGGGTGAAGTCATGGGACAGGGAGAGGAAGAAGCTATATTTGCCTGCTGATCTCATTCTTCTGTGGGGGTCTTCAAACTGGTTGCTGGAATTTGGGGTCTGAAAATCATCTTAAGTGATTCTTAAACAAAAGCCTTATGATTTTAATGTCAGGAATCCTATCTGTAGAGACAACGGAGATGCAAGTCGTCAATATCTAATGCTACCTGACATTTAACAACAAGGAAGTGGGCCGGAATGCACGTCTATTGATGCTTAATTCTAACCATATTTCTGTCCAGACTCTGGCACACAATTCTTGTGAATCCTGTGGGGACAGTTTCAATAATTTCTATTTCCAAATGAATGCTAGAATAAATTACTTTATTGGTTAATTAATACCCTTGTTATGATAAGCTGTGGTTGTTTGCTAAGTCAAAGATATAATTGAATATATATATACACACACAATATATATATAATATGTGAAATATACTATATAAAATATACATATAATATATGTACCACCTGAGGTTGTAGGATGGGAAGTAAGCCAATTTGTGGTGAATTTGACTGCACAGCATGTGATTCCATGTGATTTAGGTCACAGCTCTGTGTTTATTTCTCAAGAAAACATATTTGAACCTGGACATGACATGCAATTGTGATTGCATAGGATTGTATAAACTTGGCTTTTGTGAGAGTTAACAGAGCAATTCAACGAATATTTGTCAAATGCCTATTTCTTTACCTCTCCAATCCTTCCTCCATATTTTCAACTAGAGTGATCTTTTTAAATCAAAAACTGGATGGTGTCACTCTTATGAAATCCCAATGGCAGGCTGTTTTTTTAGCTGTTTCTTTAACTGGACACAGATCCTAGAGATATAAAGTGGTCTTCCAGGGTATGCAATAGCATACGATGAGCATGGAATTGATTTTTCTAAATAGTAGGACACTACAGAGCTTTGATGATAAAGCTAACTAATCATGGTTAAATGCAACATTCACACAAATGTTTGAAGGGAAGTACCATATTTTAAAAAACAAATGAGCTTATTGCTGGCTTTTGAGGCTGTATCTGAAGTCCTCTGAGGAATGGATTCTAGCTATTGTCTATCAAGAATATTTAAATGGAAAAATTTGAGAATCATTGCCTTGGGTGAACTCCAAATTCTTCAGTAATTCATACTAGTCTCTCTGCATTATTTAATAGTGACTATTTTGGCACTATCACCTTTTTACAGTTCTGCATCCTGTTTTATTCTCTACCAGTTCCCAACAACTTCCATTAGCCAGAATACAAGACTTTGCTTTTGTGCAAACTGTGTTACTCACCTACCATGCCTCCCCTTGTCCTTGCTCTTCCAATATATCTCTGTGTGTGCATCAAAACCTTGCTCAGAACCCTACTTCTCTCTTGAGCCTTGTCTATAAACCTGAAATTTAATGAATTCACTATCACCTCTTTGAAAACGCTGTTACTACCATATACTCTACATATTTTCCTTATTGCCATTTTATATTCTTACACAGGTTTCATACTTTTGATTCCCAAGAACCAGAAGCGTAGCAAGGAGAGAGACCCCATTCTCTCTCAGTAATTCACATTTCTCTAATGCTTTCAAGGTAAGCATCAAATTCTTGACCAGCTCCCAAGGCCCTAGCCATCTCTCTGCTCTCACTTGGAAATTCTCTCTCCATTCCTCTCTGTGTTCAACCCTACAGGCTTTCACTCACTTTCTTAACTAGACCGTCTCCCTTTGCCTCCTGGATTTTATACGTGATGGTTCCTGGATCTCCACCTGGATGCCTAGAACACTGGCCAAACTTCACCCACGCCCAGTACACTTTCCAGTTAACTTATACTTAGCTTTTGAATCCCAGTGCTGCTATTGTTTCCTTGAAATAGTTCTTCTTAATATCCCCAGTTATATGCTGCCAATACTTTTTACATTATTGATTCATAGTTACCTATTGATATGAATATTTTCAATAATGTGCATTTTCTTTTCTGTAATCCACCATTGGGAAAAGAGAGACCACACTTATTTTGCTCAGCACTGAATGACCAGGCATTCACCTAGGCAGGACTTGTGGATGCCTTGGATATGAGGTGTGAAGGGGAGAGCAGATTAAAAGAAAGTTATGTTATTGGCCAAGTTAGTGATTTTGATCACTCTTACTGGATGGAAGAGATTGGGAAAAAATAGATTCAGAATGGGTTGGAGAATTATGGGTAATGAGAACCATTTGTACATGTTGTCTTCTTTTATCTACACATTTAAAGAGGTCAAATAATAAATGGGATATATAACTCTGTATTAAATACATGAATGACTTCTTGAAAGTTTAGACAAAAGCCAAATAGATAAAGTGATGTTAAAGTTCAATTCATATAAATAGAATTCTACAAATATACATTTTAAGTATCTCTTGATATTAGGCCATTCCAGTTCTCTCCCAATCACAGTTAAAGCACAGTTCTTTTAACTAGCAATACCAATATAGAGATTGAATTTATAGTTGCTTTGCTCTTAATTTTTTTTCTTCTGATCCCCTGTCTGTATTCATGTGTGTTTCATGCCAAAATAAGAAAGTCCCAGTTTCCAAGAGAATCACAAGAAGCAACCTGGCATGGGCCCTTATGCAGCATGGTTGTGGTAACTGGAAAAAGTTTAACCTCATCTTTAATCTTGCCTTTCTCCTGTGAATTGTAGGTATCTTTGGGTGTGCACACTGGTAATGAGCTTGGAAGCTCTTGTTTGACAAGAATGTTTGTGGAATTTTGGCACTGTTGTACTTCCCAGTGCACAGCATGAGTCATCTACACTGAGGTTGCCAAGATTACACAGAACCGAGAGGTGACAGTGTGCTGGCAGTTCTCACAGCCCTCGCTTGCTCTCGGCGCCTCCTCTGCCTGGGCTCCCACTTTGGCGGCACTTGAGGAGCCCTTCAGCCCACCGCTGCACTGTGGGAGCCCCTTTCTGGGCTGGCCAAGGTGGGAGCCGGCTCCCTCAGCTTGCAGGAAGGTGTGGAGCGAGAGGCCAAGCGGGAACTGGGGCTGCTCGCAGCGCTTGCGGGCCAGCTGGAGTTCCGGGCGGGCGTGGGCTTGGCAGGCCCCCCGCCGACTGGGAGCAGCCGGCCGGCCCTGCCGGCCCTGGGCAATGAGAGGCTTAGCACCCAGGCCAGCGGCTGCGGAGGGTGTACTGGGTCCCCCAGCAGTGCCGACCCACCGGCACTGCACTTGATTTCTCACCAGACCTTAGCTGCCTTCCCACGGGGCAGGGCTCGGGACCTGCAGCCCGCCATGCCTGAGCCTCCCACCCCCTCCATGGGCTCCTGTGCCGCCCGAGCTTCCCCGACGAGTGCCACCCCCTGCTCCACAGCGCCCAGTCCTATCAACCACCCAAGGGCTGAGGAGTGTGAGCGCACTGCGCGGGACTGGCAGGAAGCTCTACCTGCAGCCCCATTGCGGGATCCACTGGGTGAAGCCAGCTGGGCTCCTGAGTCTGGTGGAGATGTGGAGAACCTTTATGTCTAGCTCAGGGATTGTAAACACACCAATCAGCACCCTGTGTTTAGCTCGAGGTTTGTGGATGCACCAATCGACACTCTGTGTCTGGCTGCTCTGGTGGGGCCTTGGAAAACCTTTGTGTGGATACTGTGTATCTAACTGATCTGAAGGGGACTTGGAGGACTTTTATGTCTAACTCAGGGATGGTAAACGCACCAATCAGCGCCCTGTCAAAACAGACCACTGGGCTCTACCAATCAGCAGGACGTGGGTGGGGCCAGACAAGAGAATAAAAGCAGGCTGCCCCAGCCAGCAGTGGCAACCCACTCCGGTCCTCTTCCACAGTGTGGAAGCTTTGTTCTTTAGCTCTTTGCAATAAATCTTGCTGCTGCTCACTTTTTGGGTCCACACTGCATTTATGAGCTGTAACACTCACCGCGAAGGTCTGCAGCTTCACTCCTGAAGCCAGCGAGACCACGAGCCCACCAGGAGGAACCAACAACTCCAGATGCGCCGCCTTAAGAGCTGTAACAGTCACCACGAAGGTCTGCAGCTTCACTCCTGAGCCAGCGAGACCACGAACCCACCAGAAGGAAGAAACTCTGAACACATCCGAACATCAGAAGGAACAAACTCCGGACACGCCGCCTTTAAGAACTGTAACACTCACCGCGAGGGTCCGCAGCTTCATTCTTGAAGTCAGTGAGATCAAGAACCCACCAATTCCGGACACAGAACCTAGATAACAAATGGCTGCAAAATGAAGTTGCAAATTTAACTATATCCTGATTACAAGGATGATTATACAATATCTTTGTGGTAACAGAAGGGCCTGCAAGATGGTACAAAGCACAAAGCAGCTCTAAGTATGAACTGAAGAAATCCTGAGAAAAAATAAAGAAGCATCATGCTTGGGAGAACACTGCAAAGAGAAAACCACAACACATTTACCACAATCACCTCAAAAGAACAGTAACAAAAACAGTAATAGAAAGAATACCAACAGAGAGACAGGCCAAAGACATTAATTGGAAAAGTTATTGCTTTTGATCAATGTCTAGGAGGTAAGGTTTCCTCCGGTTTCTTTATTATCCATTTTTAAATTTTATTTTTAAGATTTCTGAGCAAATTTTAATTCTTTCCTCATATCCATCATTTTTGTTTCATAAAGCCACTTCTCTCTTTAGTAGAACCATATGTCTTCTATATTTGAATCAAACAACATTCCTGCATGACAGTCCTCCCAGTTCACTCTAAACTTCAGTCAAGAATGAAATAGTTCACAAGACAATGATTTACAAAACAGAGTAGGTATCAAATCATTGTTATATAGTAGCAATCCTTCAGTCATTAGCATTTCTTGTAAACATATAACATGTATTTATCATAGGATGTACCTGCTATTACCAGGTACTCGATCTTTTTTCATGCCATGCATGTAGTATAGCAATGAAAATAAAAATTACCCAAATAATAGTATAATTTATTTTATAAATAGGGATATAGGGGGTATTATAGAAGCTTGAGCTTTGGCATAAATATTCATGAGATTGGGTCTTTGAATGTAAAAATCCAGATTATTTCTTACTGTCAGAGTTAATGGTTACCTCAAACAGACAAAATTTTGAAAAAGAAGAATAAAGCTGAAACACTCACATTTCCTTATTTTAAAACTTACTACAAAGCTACAGTAATCTAAACAGTATGGTACTAGCATAAAGTCAGGCATATAGACTAGTGGAGTAGAATAAAGATTCCAGAAATAAATCCTTGCTATATGATCCAATGATTATTGACAAGAATCATTAGAAATCATTATTGACAAGGAATCATTCAATAGGAAAAAGACAGTCTTTTCAGCAAAAGTTGAACATAATCAAAGAAATACAGAACTATGTCACATGGCTTTACCCATAAAATAATCAAACCGAGAAGGACAGTTTGCCTGGAATTAAATGTAACATGGTTAAGAAATGCAGGTTCTAACATCATTTAGAATACTGGTGTGGAATTGTGTCATTCCTTTTTTGGTGTTGGTGTCATTTTTGCCATCTTTCTTGATACCCTTATACCAATAATTTGAGAGCTTTCTGAGAATTCCTGGGTAAGCTCTTTAGAAATCTTGTGAAGGTTTTATTTATCTTAGTCTCCTAGATCCTATTGGGAATTGAGCATGTATTTCTTAAGAAGCCACCAAGAAATTAACAAGTTTTAAAGAACTAACCTTGCATTGAACACAGATGACATAGAGAACAGGATATTGAAATCCATTTTTTTTCTTTTTTTCTTTTTTTTTGAGATGGAGTCTTGCTCTGTCACCCAGACTGGAGTGCAGTGGTGCAATCTCGGCTCACTGCAAGCTCCGCTTCCCGGGTTCATGCCATTCTCCTGCCTCAGCCTCCCGAGTAGCTGGGACTGCAGGTGCCCGCCACTGCTCCCGGCTACTTTTTTTGTATTTTTAGTGGAGATGGAGTTTCACCATGTTAGCCAGGATGGTCTCGATCTCCTGACCTCGTGATCCACCTGCCTCGGCCTCCCAAAGTGTTGGGATTACAGGCGTGAGCCACCATGCCTGGCCAAGATATTTAAATCCTTAATGGCAAACCTACACCTAGCGTGGCATCTACATATCTATATCTCTTTATATCTAAAATGTTATTATTCATGCCAATAGGATTTTAAAAGAATGAGTGGTCATATTTACTATACTCTCTGAATCTTAGTTTATTTTTCTGTAAAACAGGGAAATATCAAAAACATCCCACTAGGTTATCATACATAACCTATTGGGCATAATATGCATATCTGCATAATAAATAGCAGCCCCTATAATTAATGTATAATCATGTTTCTACATTTCTGTCTGTTTTATTTGGGGACTTTTGAAGTCAGAAACTTTTTTTATTCAACTGTCTATTTCCTATGCCTATCATAATCCTTGATGGCCTTTAAATATGCCTTGTACGTGACGTTTGTAACAAATGTAAGGAAAAATCCTAAGGCATGTTTCTTATAACGTTTCTTTATTGATTGAAGTGGCTAGACAGATGATTGGCATATGGCAAGTGCTCAATAAATATGATTTTAAATTATTATCTTCTATTCTTTCCCTGTAGCAGGTCAATTTCCTTGTGTCATTAAAATGGAGAGTTGGTAGTGGATACTTAGTTGATTGTCCATTCTCACCGCTAAAGCTGTTTGAGGATGGGTCTTTAGTTTGGGTGAATGAGAGTGTCCCAGGAAACCTGTCACATGTACTTAAAACACCCAGAGGAAAGCTATTTTAGAAAAAGAAAAAGAGTATTAACTACAGCTGGGATCATAGATGCATTTGAAATGCAATTATCCTGGCGTTGGCTTTTAGCCAGATAACTTGGAACTAATGATAAAGTGAGTTTATGTAAACCTCTCCTTTATCTCTTTCATCCTACTCACCTCCTCTACTTTTCTGGTTAGGCTCTCTCAGAGGAGATCTTAGAGGGATTGGGTTGGGAAGGAAATAATTTATATCTAGACTAGGTACAAGACACTTCACATACATGACTTCATTTAAATGTCAAGGTGCTTTATGTCTTTTTCACTTAATTCCTGTACTTAATGGTGCAGGAATACAGTACTTGAGGTTCAAAGAAACTAAGTAATTGACCCACAGTAGAGTGGCCTGATCACGATTGGAACCTGGGTCTTTCTGCTTTTGAGGTCCTTGCTCTCTCTACATTACCACTCTTCCCCTGACTATGCCATCTGTCTCCATAACATCTGCCCAGGTACTGCTAAGTGACAATTACCCACATAGTGCAAAGAATATGAGGACAAGAGGTCCTGAATTACTTTGTTAATTATATTTCCCATATCTCCTATGTATCCAGCCAAAGGCCATTACACATCCAGGTGGTGACCTTGGACAAGCAAAGTCTTTAGTCCTGCAGCTTCTGAGGAATGTGAATGACTCAAGAGAAGCCAGCGGCTTCACCAGGGACTGCCATGGGGACTGGTGGACTATATCACTTCGTCCAAAACTTATAATAAAATGAGCTAATTACAGTGTTTCATTTAGCTATTGTGGACATTACATATTTCATGCTTGTGTGAGTTCTTTATTATAAAAAAGAAGAAAAAAAATCATGTCATCCTTTTCTTTATTTGCCAAGACATATTTTGGCAAAAACAAATTTTGAAAGAGATAATATGAATGTATTTGTTAAGACTTTGGCTGTAAATTAGATAATAAAAGCAGGAGCTTACATGAAAAGGAATGGTTCATGAGCAGGACACTGAAATAATCTCACGAAATCACCAAGCCACCTGAGGAAGGGTGGGCTCAGCCATCAGGGCAGCAGTTACAGAGGCACAGGCCCTTTTGGAGGTCTCAGTTTTGTGCTGTGGTGTCTAACTTCAGGGCATTTTCATAAATCCTACTTTCTGTGCAAGACAGTTTTTTTGTGTGTATTTTTTTAGTGGTGGTGTTAACATGATGGAAAACATAGTCCCTGACAATTCTGAGTAGTATAAATTCAGCTTTTGTTTTTCCATCTCCAGTCAGCCCAGGGAGGAAATTATTGGCCCAGCCAATGCCCAGCTCTATAGCAAGGTGGTCAGTGGGAGTCAGAATACTATGCTTGGCCCAGCCAATGCCCAGCTCTATAGCAAGGTGGTCAGTGGGAGTCAGAATACTATGCTTGGCCCAGCCAATGCCCAGCTCTATAGCAAGGTGGTCAGTGGGAGTCAGAATACTATGCTTGGCCCAATTTGGGTCAGTGAACTACAGAGTAGAGTCAGGTAAGTTCCTAGCTCATCTCCTAACAATTATACAACAAGGCACGGTGCGATCACTAAAGTGGTGTCTGACAGTAGGAGCAAGGGAGCAATGGCAGTGTGGAGTCCACTGGAATATAAGGACAAGATGCCCTGGACTTCAGTCATTTGTCTTTGCCACATCTTATTTTTCCCTAACAAGGATTCTGGCTCATTCCGCAAGATGGCTAACTTTTAGGACTCTGGCTGCTTAGCTCTATTAAGCTAGGTTTTTCAAGTGGCTGGTGGGAAACTAAGATTCAGTGATGAGCCCAGACCCTTGGGGTATTGCAGCCCAAGTGTGCATTCTGTGTTCTTTTATCCACACCAGAGATTACAAGCAGGGGATAATTTGAAGGACTCTAGGAAATTGCCTTTGCCTAAAGATGTCCTTCTCGGAATTCTGAAATTTTATCAGAGAATTACAAAACTGTTGGATATCAGGGTGGAAAGGAAAATAACCATTTCAGATCTTCTTTCTCAGCTGGCTTTTAACATTTCACATAACCTAATGAAGATCACAAACTTGCTGGTTTTGGGCCACCAAATCCAACCAAAGTCTCATAGTATCCTAAAATGATTGTGCATAAACAATTTATAAGTGCCTACCTAATACAATATAAAAATGAATCCTTTATACAATATATATTCTCCATAATTGGTCAGTCCTCAGTAATCTGCATTCATATTTATGAACTGTCTAGACCCTGACCATTTGAATTCGAATACCCAGGGAAACTTTTTTTTTTTTTTTTTTTTTTTTTTTGAGACAGTGTCTCACTCTGTCGCCCAGGCTGGAGTGCAGTGGCGCGATCTTGGCTCACTGCAACCTCCACCTCCTGGGTTCAGGTGATTCTCCTGCCTCAGCCTCCCAAGTAGCTGGGATTACAGGCATGTGCCACCACACTCAGCTGATTTTTCGTATTTTTAGTAGAGACGGGGTTTCTCCATGTTGGTCAGGCTGGTCTCGAACTCCTGACTTCAGGTGATCTGCCCGCCTCAGCCTCCCAAAGTGCTGGGATGACAGACGTAAGCCACCACACCTGGCCCAGGAAACCATTTCTAAGAATTCTTCTTTGAGTGTGAAGGCTTCCAGTGGCAGGGCACTCTCTATGTCTAAAGTCAGACTTTTTCATTATCGGCCTGTTTTGATCATTAGGAAGTTACTCCTTGCAGTGATATGGGTTATTCCACCCTTTAACTTTCTCATAATGATAATTGTTCTTTTCTCCCATGGCAATCATGCAAGATATTTTCCTTTGTAACACACGGAATAGCTTAGAATAGTTGAAGCTATTATTGCTCCTGTGAGTGGCTGTATTTCCACACACTTTTGAATTTTGTAGACCTTTCAAGCTTTGTTACGTTTTTTTCTTCTAATATAAACCTTTACCGTACTCGTATTTTTTCCCCATGTCATCATATCCTTCAGTAACTGACATTCCCTCTCATCATAATTTGTATCTGCTTTGTCTACTAAACTATCTATGGCAGGTAAGGATAGGGTCTCCTTCTCCTTTTCATGACTGTTACTGAACGCCTTCTGCAGTGCCTGATATAATGTACTTGCTCATTGAATGTTTTGATAATCAAATGAATGAAGAGTAGCTCATCAGAAGCACTGTGAATGACTTTCACTTATCATGCAAATGGGAAAACATCAAATTAAATATTGCCGTGAAAAAATGCTAACTTTGTTGAGAGGTTTTTTTAGCCAATGTCTACAAATTGAACTAAATTTTGTAAAATATACTATCAGTTATCCAGGGATGCACTTTTGTATTTTTCCACTCTGAGGGAGTAAATTGAGTTGAGTTCCTTTCAATATTCCAGTCTTTTCATGGACTTTATGCCTCTGTCAATTTTAGCATAAGCTCAGTATATCCTTTCTTCTCACTTGCTCCTCATATATAATCTATTGCATTTCCATCAGAGAGTTCATTAAAATTGTTCTTGCCTCTTCATCCCTCTGCTGCTAATGTCCAAAGGTCAGCTAAGGCGAAGATGGCTTGAAATATCTTCAATTTTGATGACTCAAGTTCATCATCTGTGGTTTAAAAAATGTATTTAAAGTTATTTATTTTTAAATTGAAAAATAAAAATTGCATGTACTTACAATGTACAACATGGTATTTTGATTTATGTATGCATTGCAGATGGCTAAATCAAGCTAATTTACATACATTACCTCCTATAGTTTTTTTGGTAGTGAAAACACTTAAAATCTATTCTCTTGCAAAAATAATAAATCCATTCTCTTCAGAAGAAATATAAGATTATTTCTTCTGAATTAATTGAGATTTTTCTTATAACTCTCCTAAGTTTATAATTTTTTGATAACTCCCTGATAACCAAAGACTAATGCCTTGGATATCACATTAGAATTGTCTTCATGACCCCTACTAAAATAACGTTAATTACATATTTCTTTGGGTGCTTATTTTGAAGTATCTACCTACTCCACTAGAGAATTTCTTATTCTCCAAGAGGGTAAGGACCACATCTCTTTAAATCTCACTGTACTACAAGCAACTTGTAGAGAAGCAGCTTAAGAAAAGTGTGTTGAATAAACGAGTCAGTTAAAATTCCAATTCAGGAGTTTATCCAAAAATGTCATTCTGTAGTTTCCTATCTAGCACTTTTCACACCCCATCTATTGAGTATGTTTTGCTCTAGTCATTTACCTTATTCTTAGGGGAAAACAAAAACAAAAATAAAACTAAAAAAAAAAAAAATCACTGCCTTTGCTAGTTGATTTTCTCCCTGAGAATTCCTATTTCAGTTCCTATTTTCTAAGTCTCTAACTCCAGCTCATTTTTAAATGCTCAAACTTTGTCCATTTGTATGAAGTTGTCCTAAAGACCCTTATAGCTGTGTTTTTATTAGCCAGTGATATCCCTGTGATAGAACCTAACATGCTCAGTGCAATCACTCATTTATATGCTTATTTCCCCACTCCATCTCCCATGATGAAAGCATTAAGAACAGAGAGCCCTTTTTTTATTCCATATTCTAACCACTTAGCAACTTGCTGAGTGCTTAAATGAATGCTAGGTGGTAGAATTGCTAAGTGAATACCTCAGAGGGTCTTTTTATTTTTTCATATCACCTGTCTTCAGATGATGACTGCAGGAAATGATGACATAAACTAGTCTAACAGCCCTCAAGATACTTAGAATCCTTCTGTCTTTAAGTTCTAATGTTATTTAGAGTACTAGTAAAAATGGCACCCTAATTTTACAAGAATCATTTAGTTCACAGACCGTTTATATGTTCCTATTTATTTATAAATGTTTCAATAATATTTTTTATTTTTTCTATCCTTTAAAAGAAAAAAAAGGCAACAGAAATTTTCATATTCAATATGTCCCATCTTCTTCTGACAAATGCACCAGAACATATGTCATCACAGAGAAAGGGTGAAGGGGGGGAGAGTGCAGCCTTCACAGGAAGCAGCCCATCAGGCATCCTTAGCCATTTCTGGTAATGAGACTATCTGTGCAGAGAAAACCCAAAGGCTACAAATTGACACAATTCCGTCTGTAAATGCTCCCCAAACACATTGGAATACACCCTTCAAGATGCTGCAGAGCAGTTTTCTAGCCAAAGAGGGTGCACTATATTTTTGTATTCTTTAGATTTGTGTCTGTGTGTGTAGGAGAGAGAGAGAGAGAAAAAAATAGCAGTTTTAATATTTTATGACACCTTGGTGTTAACAAACAACTTGAATTTGCGGAATGATGTGTAATGAGAAGTATATTTGGTTTGCCTGATGATCTTGTTCAATATTATGGTCATTTTGAGATACATACCAACAGCAAGCTGTGGAAAGAGGCTCAATATTTTCTTATTTTCTAACACTGTTGTTTAGTTAATGTGTCTGGCTTAAGATTTGCTCTTTGTTTTCAGACTAAAAAGTCACATATTTAAATTGAAATATGGACTAATATAGAGTCGAAGATAATTGAAAATAAATAATCTTGGAATAAGTTAACAAATAAACATGGGAAATAATATCATTGCTATCGCTATTGGAAACCTCCTTTTTATCCATATTAATAGTCTGACTTCAAAGACTAAGGGCAATTGAAAAATACTATTATATTTGTAATTAGCAGTCCTAACTTTAAATCAGAAATCTACCTATCTGTATGATGTGGCAACAAATCAATTAACTCTTTGGAAAGGCTTTCTGATGGGGCCAAAGATGCCTGTCCCTTTTCCATATCCAGGTGGTGCTGAAGAGCAACTGAGACAGTGTAAATGAGTTTTCTATGCCAGGAAATATGATGGAAACACAGGCTACAGTAACATCTCAGTGAGAAGCAGTAACCTAGGGCACAGCTGGGGATCAGCCTCACTGGACTATCCCCTCCGACTTTTTGTCCTGCCTTCCTGTCTGCTAAAAGCCTGAGATGAACAAAATTCCACTCTATTTGTTTCACTACACCCATTCTAACCACCTGTGAAAACTTGCTGCTTCTTGAATATTCCACATTTTTAGACATCAATGTCTTTTTTTTATTTTACATAATTTTTCTCTGCGTAAAATATTCGTTTAATTTTCATTTCTGTTCCATTCTCTGAACTTCTGCTCGTCTCCCAAAACTCAGTCCACCTCTTCAAATCTTTCAGTGGTTTTCTTTGACTCCCTCTCCTACCCAGGCAGAATTATGACAACTGCTCCTTTCTTTATGGTTGGTCAGTATGTTGCTTATGCCTCCTGATATGATTTGGCTGTGTCACCACCCAAATCTCCCTTTGAACTGTAGCTCCCATAATCCCCACATGTTGTGGGAGGAACCCTGTGGGAGGTAATTGAATCATGGGGGTTGGTTTTTCCCATACTGTTCTCCTGATAGTGAATAAGTCTCACAAGATCTGATGGTTTTATAAAGAGCAGTTCCCTAGCACATGCTCTTTTGCCTTCCGCCATGTAAGAAGTGCCTTTGCTTCTCCTTCGTCTTCTGCCATGATTGTGAGGCCTCCAAAGCCATGTGGAATTGTGAGTCCATTAAACCTCCTTTTCTTTATAAATAACCCAGTTTGGGATGTTTCTTCATAGTAGTATGAAAATGGACTAATATACCTCTATTGTGGCATTAATCAATTATTATTATTTATTATTAATAAGTAAACATTATTAGTAATAATAATAAACATTTATTGGCTATAATAATAAATAAATGATTATATCTGGATTTTAATGGAATGGGACAGGTCTTAACAGCCATAATGAATTAAATGCCTAATCTGTGTTTGGCAACATATCTACACAATTACATTTTTAGAAACAACTCAGCTCCTGGCTGTGGGTCCTTCGTAAATCAAGCAGGAAGTGATTTTAAAATGACTCCGTGATGTTGAAATTGGCACTTAGACACTATTTTCGTAGAACTCAATAGGAGGAGCTTTTCTCTGTAACTTGGGAGGACCAGTGAACTCCAAGTTCCTTGTGGGCACGCACCACACTTGACACTCGTCTCCTTCATACCTCTTAGCATACTGTATGTGGCAGATGCTCAAAGAGTCATGATAGATTGTGATGATCTGCATCACTTTTTGTTCCTCTTTTGCAGTATTTAAGATGTGAGGTCAAGTCGTTATATTGAAGTGTCTTGCTACTTTACTACATTATACATTTCCCAGGGTGTAGAGGCCCAGTGCCTTGTCTGTTAGAGCACTGCCAACATAACAGATGTGACAACAGTTCACAGCTATTTTTTTTTTTTTTTTTTTGTCCCTAGGTCACTCTGTTTATGTGTGGTTTATCATAATTAGTTTGATAAATGACTTTAGTTCTTACGGAGCCAATTGCTTCATCTTCTCTCAAACACAGTACCATTATAATTGTATACAAAGAAATGAGAATGTTTGTCTGATTCTTAAAATAATGATCTGCATGTCCTTAGAAAAAAAGCTTTTAATTTGAGAATCTGGGGAACTATAGTGACATTCAGGATTCAAGTAACTCTGTAACTTTAAACTGAATCTTGAATACTATTTTTTGTTGAGGTACACTTGTACTTTTCTTTGAGAACAGGAGCTAAATTTGTTAGATTCCAAAAGATCCATTCATTTGAAAAAGATAAAGGAGCAAATATTTATAGCAATGTTACTCATGTTAACTTTAGGCTGAAAATACACTACCCATCAATGTGCAAATGGACAAACAAAATGAGATTCATCCATAAATGGAATACTACTCTACAACTAAAACAAAAAAAAATTACAGATAAATGTAACAACATGGATAAACCTCAAAAACATACTAAATAAAAGAAGTCAGACATAAATGAGTAAATATTGCATAGTTCTATTTATATTCAACTTCAGAAGAGGCACAAAGTAAGACAGAAAGTACATCAATGGTTGCTTGAGGTTGGGATGGAAGTAAGAATTCACATGCCGATAGACGTGAGAAAACTTTTTTTGTGGTGATGAAAATATTATCAAACTGAATCATGATAATGTATAAACTTACTGTATATAAACCTCCAAAGAATCATCAAAATGTTCACCTATGGTGGGTGAATTTAAGTTTTATAGTTAATAAAAAAGTTAAGATAGGCCAGGCGCGATGGCTCAAACCTGTAATCCCAGCACTTTGAGAGGCCAAGGCGGGTGGATCACGAGGTCAGGAGATCAAGACCATCCTGGCTAACATGGTGACACCCCATCTCTACTGAAAATACAAAAAACTAGCCGGGCTTGGTGGCGGGCGCCTGTAGTTCCAGCTGCTCGGGAGGCTGAGGCAGAAGAATGGCGTGAACCCGGGAGGTGGAGCTTGCAGTGAGCCGAGATGGCGCCACTGCACTCCAGCCTGGGCGACAGAGCAAGACTCTGTCTCAAAAAAAAAAAAAGAAAATAGATAAGAACTAGAACTTTGGAATATATTGCTTCACTTAGAATAATCAGTTTACAAAGCCACAAAACACACAGGTTCACCAATACTAATATTTTTGGCAAATAAAGTTTAGAAATTAATGTATCTGTCAATGAGAGAGTGAAGTTAAATCATCCTTTAAAGAATACAGGAACTATAAATCATTGTAGAAAATGGAAAAACACAGGGTCAGATACAGCAGTTTAATATTTTAAATAAATTACACACACACACACACACAGACACATTATATTCAATGAAATAAAATATATTAGCATTTTACTAAAACATTTAGATTTGCCAAAGACAGAATTGAAGACTTACAGAAAAATAGTGTTGATACCAGGCATTCAGAACATGACACAAGTTTAATAATAATATTGTAATAATGGTACATTCTATGTGTCGGGTACTATACTAAGAACCTTTTTTTCTTTTTTCTTTTCCTTTTTTTCTCTTTTCTTTTCCTTTTTTTCTCTTTTCAACTTTTATTTTAAGTTCAAGGGTACATGTGCAGGTTTGTTACATAGGTAAATGTGCTCCGTGGTGATTTGTGGCACAGATCATTCCAACACCTAGATATTAAGCCGAGCGTCCATTAGCCATTCTTTCTGATGTTCTCTTTTACCCAACCCTCCCTTTTGGCAGATCCCAGTGTGTGTGGTTTCCTCCCATATCTCCATGTGTTCTCATTATTCAGCTCACATATATAAGTGAGAACATGCAGTGTTTGGTCTTCTATTCCTGTGTTAGTTTGCTGAGGATAATGGGTTCCAACTCCATCCATGTCCCTGCAAATGACAGTGTTTAATTTCCTTTTATGGCCGCAAAGTATTCCATGGTATATATGGGCCACATTTTCTTTATCCAGTCTATTATTGATAAGCATTTAGGTTGATTCCGTGTCTTTGTTATTGTGAATAGTGCTGCAATGAACATATGCATGCATGTATCTTTGTAATAGAATGATTTATATTCCTTTAGGTATATACCCAGTAAAGGGATTGCTGGGTCAAATGGTATTTCTGCTTCTAGGTCTTTGATTAAAAAGTGGGCAAAGGACATGAATACACAATTCCCAAAAGAAGACATACATGCTGCCAACAAATATTAAAAAAAGCTCAACATCACTGATCGTTACAGAAATGCAAATCAAAACCACAATGCAATACTATTTCGTGCCAGTCAGAATGGCTATTATTAAAAGGCAAAATGCAACAGATGCTGGTGAGGGGGCGGAGAAAGAAAATGCTTTTACACTTAGTGGGAATGTAAATTAGTTTGACCACTGTGGAAGAAAGTGTGACAATTCCTCAAAGCCCTATACTAAGTACTTTAAGCACATTATCTCACTCAGTCCTTACAATAACACTATGATTTAGTACTTCTCACATGTTATGTTTTCAGAAATTGAGTTTCAAAAGGGTAAAATTAACTGGTTACAATTTGAACCTCTTAGACTCCAAAGTCCCTGCACACAGCTTCATTTCCTTATGCTACCCATTTTCTTATTGCCTTTCATAATAAATTATATATTACATACGTGTATATATATATACACGTATGTATATACAATCTATAGATACAGAGATACACCACCAGGTTGGCAGAAGGGGAAGTTAGATCTGGAAAAAAGAGGCAGCAGAATCATTATGCCGTTCCAAATTCACATTTCAGAGGCACTCATTGCTAGCATCAGCTACCACCATGAAGCTTTTCCTGAGGTGTTACCACTCCTGCTTTAACACATGGGTCCCAAAATAGACCAATCTCCCACCCACCTTCTGTTTAGAAAAGCTGAGATCTTTCAAAAAGACTAGTTAACTCAGATTCCTCCTTCAAGAAACCAGGGGTAAGAGGGTGAGCCAGGCATCCTTGTTTGTGGGTGTGGGTGTGGCATGATTGTCAGTGGGTGTTGAATTTCATTTCAGTTCCAACAAGTTCTCGCATACACACCCACAGGACTGAGGATAGCTTCCTTCACACGTATTCTTTTTACTGTTCAGTAGTATCTCAGTTTCTGGAAGAAGCAGAACCATCGATCTCAGCTGAGCAGGGCAAAGGATTAAATGTCAGTCAGAGCCTATAAACTAAACAGACTCACTACCAGAATAAAACATCAACATCAGCTAACTCAAAAAAAAATTAAAAAGAGATGAATGAGCCAGGTACATAATCTAAGGAAATACTTGACAGTTTCTAATTCTCCATTTGGTTAACGAAATCCCTTCTCCTTCAGGCTGAAATTTGTCTCATTAAGAAGGCATGGGAATATCAGTAGCTATAAACAATATTAGTTGTGTCTGTCAGTGATCCATGCTGGCCCAATTACCATTACTCTAAAAAGATTTCAGTTGCCAGTTGAGCTTTATAGAAAGAGAAGATCAAAACAAGCTTGCAATTAGACATGTAATTTTAGAGTGTTTTTTTACATTAACACCTTATTTGTGCCCCCTGATAAATTTCCCTTTTGGACCTGTGTAGAGGAGAAGCTGTCCTCATTAATAACTTTCTTTTTAACATTATTTAATGTCCAGAATGAGATGATCATGTTTCAAAGAAATTACATACCTTTATTTTGCATTGCAGTTAAGCCGAAGATAAGATGATGGACAGAGAAATGCTATTATTTGAGCTGCAATAAGGGTACTTTTTAAAGTTGTGACAGCTTAAGGTAAATGTAATCACAGAACAATTAGCAGGTAATTATGCTGTTACTAGTTAAATTCATGTCTGGAGTGAGCAAAGATCCTGAATTTCAGTCTGTGACAATTTAGGTGAATTATTTATTTTCATTGAATAACTATCAAGGAAAGCAAATGAGGCAAGAACAGGATATCATCCATTCAGCTGACAAAGCTAAGCGTAATAGACTATATACTAATAAGTGGAAGTCCACTTGAAAAAGATTATTTACATAATTGTTCCCTTGGAAAACAATTACATGGTAAGATATCTTTTTCCAAAATAATGTTTTAAATTATAGCTTGGCAGTTTTACTATTAAAAAAACTAAGTTTTGTGCCAATATACCATTTATCTTGAAGTTTTTTAGCCCCTACCACATTGTTTTCAAACCCTGTAACAGTTCTGTCTATGATGTGTGCATAAAACTCTTTATTTCCCCAGGGCCTGAAAGATTGCCTAACACATACTGCTTGGTAAATGTTTGTTGAGCAATTGGACTGCGTATTCTCCAATCTCTCAGTTATTTCTCTAGTATTGGCTTCTCTGTTGAATGATTTGCTGTTGGGAAACCTCCATATTCTTGCCTTCACAGGGTTTCTAGCCTGGTGGGGTCAAGTGATTCACAGATAGTAAACACATAGATATATCTCTCAGGTGTGAATTTTTTCTCAACAGATATGTATTAAACCCCTCCTGTGTTACAGGTACTAGAATGGCTACTTTCTCATGTGATATGTAATTCTTATAAATGTCTTCCAGGGAGGTTCTCATCTTTTTTTTTTTTTTTTTTTTTTTTTTCTGAACAGATTGGTTTAGAGAGGCAACACTGATCAGTGAAAGCACAAGGGCTTTGGCTCTGTCTGACCTAGGCTGACCTAGGCTGTTATTTACAGCTTATTTACAGCTATAATTGTGGGTTTTAACCAATTACAATATGGAGGCATTGGGGAAGTTGGTATTAGGTTCATGAATCATGTTTTCATAGAGCCCAGCACAGAACTTGCCTCATGGTAGGCACACAATAAGTGGAGACTATTTTATATTATTGTTCTCTTGTGGTAATAATACAGTTGTTAATCATGATGACTGGTGAGTTGGCTGGCCACACACATGATGCAAGGTGTGAATTAAAATAATGTCTCTTACACTTATTTGCAGAATCAAAGGCCAGATCTATTTTTACTTTCATAATCACTTGATTTTGAGATTAGTGGAGAACACACACACAAATGTGCCCACACAGACATGCAGAAAAATAGAAATCATATGAAACTGGCAAAGTAACCAAAGAAAAAACATGTCATATATTTTCCAGTCAATATGTTCAGAAAATATACACATCTGACGCCTTCAGGAGTTGCTAATGTATATTACTATGTTAAAGTTACTGATAGATTATGATTTTAAAGAGCACCTATTTTGTTTCTGTCATATTACAGGTATATATATGTAAATATCAGATATATTATTGCAAGCAACTAATAGCAGATATTAATAATATAAATTAACAGATTTATGCACAATTTTAATGATGGCAACAATCACCACAACCGTCACTACCAAAACAACTACCACTGCAACAACAACTATATATCTATAGTAATTGCCTACTATAAGAAGAGTGTAAAGTGTAAAACAGGTGGATGCAACCCGGAGAGGGAGGTAAGGGAAGGCTTCTCTGAGGATCTGACATTCAATCTTAGATTTGAGGTAAACAGGAGCTAACTTATTGAATAGAAGGAAGCAAAATCTATGAAGAGAAAATGCATTTGTAAATGTCATTGTTCTGTAGTTGTGCGGAGTTTATAATAAATAGAGAAATGGTGGTTTTCATAATAGAAAAAGAAACAGAGCTTTCTTTCTCGAATAGAAGGAAGAGAAAAAGAAAATGGTGGTTGATTTGCATCTCCTATTAAGTTCTACTATCAAAACAATGTGCTTTATAATTTTTGAATGTGTAAGAAATATTTTATAAAATGTTCGTTTTTGTCCAGGATTAATTTTTGAATTTAAAATTTAATTTGTAATTAAAATCTTAAATTTTAAAACCAGTCTGGGCACGGTGGCTCACACCTGTAATCCCAGCACTTTGGGAGGCCGAGGCGGTCGAATCACGAGGTCAGGAGATGGAGACCATCCTGGCTAACACGGTGAAACCCCACCTCTACTAAAAATACAAAAAAAATTAGCCGGGCGTGGTAGCGGTGCCTGTAATCCCAGCTACTCGGGAGGCTGGGGCAGGAGAATGGCGTGAACCCAGGAGGCAGAGCTTGCAGTGAGCGGAGATACCGCCGCTGCACTCCAGCCTGGGCGACAGTAAGACTCTGTCTTAAATAAATAAATAAATAAATAAATAAGGAATCTATAGACAAAATTAAAAAAAAAGAATCCATAGACAAAATTTTTTAAAAAAAGAATTCTATAGACAATTTTTTTTTTTTTTGAGACGGAGTCTCGCTCTGTTGCTCAGGCTGGAGTGCAGTGGCGCCATCTCAGCTCACTGCAAACTCTGCCTGCCGGGTTCAAGCCGTTCGCCTGCCTCAGCCTCCCGAGTAGCTGGGACTGCAGGCGCCCACAACCATGCCCGGCTAATTTGTTGTATTTTCAGTAGAGACGGGGTTTCACCGTGTTAGCCAGGATGGTCTCGATCTCCTGACCTCGTGATCCGCCAGCCTCGACCTCCCATTGTGCTGTGGTTACAGGCCTGAGCCACCGTGCCTGGCTAAGAAAAAAAAAAGAAAATTAAAAGGAAATATTCAATTTTCTTTGCATCTCATGTGCTTTTCTCATCTTTGCCGATTCCTCAACATTTTCTTTTTTTGTTTAGTATTTTCAAATATATCTCATCTTGGATTTTTGACTTCTTACTCTTCTTTGAATGAGGCTGGGGGAAAGGGACATTTTACTCATTTTATTAACTGTTTATATCTAAGGTTTGGTGCTACATTTTTCCCATGAATCCTCATTATTTGGCAGTCATCTACCATAGGATAATAAGACCTAGACATAGGGTCAGAGAGAAACTATTCAAGTCTCATTTGTTTTATTTCTTTGCCTTTAATTTGGAAATCTACTGAGTATTTTTTGTTGGTGGTGGTTTTTTTGTTTGTTTGTTTTGTTTTTTATTTTTCTTTTTAAAGCCTAGTCAACAGAAGCAAAATATCTCTCGTCCTTCCCTTTAACTGGCAGGGATAATCTCAAGGTTGGTAATGTGATGTAGGGGAAGAAATCGCAGTTCAATAGAGAGTAGAGTGTTGAACAAAACTTCTAAATAAGAATAATATCAAACATGAACATACCCCCAAATTTTATTGATTTAAAACTTACTGCTATGTTTGCAGGAAGTGGGTGTTATAGATGTTTATTAGCTCATTGCCTATTTTTTAAAAATCTGCTTTGTGTGTTTATGTTTTTTGATTTGATAATAGTATATATTTTTTTTACAAATGAATGTATTAAATATTGATAGAATTTAATTATATATCATGAATGTTTGGTTTTCTGTCATTACAAAGGTTTTCACCAAAAGTAAGATTTTGAAATATATACATCAAACACATTTTCTTATTCATTTAAGATTAACGTTCTTAAAATATTGTGTTTATCTGGAATTTATTTTACCACAGTCTTTTCTCTAAAATCCTAACCAGTTGTTTCAACTGCACTTATTAAAAAAGACATCTTCTCTTGCTGATTTTATATGTTGGCAATATATTCTGAATTCGGTTTATCATTGGAATTGGAATCTCAGATATATTATGTTAACAGATAATTCCATCTCTATACCAGGACCAAGGGATGTGTGTGCATCACTATGTGTGATACACATGTATGTTTTGTAATTTTACCATATACGCAGTATATTCTTGTACTGCATAATGACACTTCGGTTAAAGATGGACCACATGTGTTATTGTGGTCTCATAAGATTATGATATCCTATTTTTACTCATCTTTTCAATGTTTGGATATGTTTATTTTATTTGAGACTCAATTTAGCTGTTTTTGCCCAGGCTAGAGTGCAATGATGCCATCTTGGCTCACTGCAACCTCCTTCTCCTGGATTCAAGCGATTCTCCTGCCTCAGCCTCCTGAGTAGCTGCGATTGCTGGCCCCTGCCACTGAGCCCAGCTAATTTTTGTACTCTTAGCAGACATGGGGTTTCACCATGTTGCTCACACTGGTCTTGAACTCTTGACCTCAATTGATCCACCGGCCTCAGCCTCCCAAAGTGCTGGGACTACAGGTGTGATCCACGGTGCCCGATCTTAGATATGGTTAGATACACAAATACTTATCACTGTATTGAAATTGCCTACAGTACTCAGTACAGTAATATGCTGTACAGGGTTGTAGCCTAGGAGCGATAGGCTATACCATATAGTGTCGGTGTGTAGTAGGTTATACCATGTAGGTTTGTGTAAGTATGCGCTATGATATTTACACAACAACAAAATTGCCTAAGGATGAATTTCTCGGAATGTGTCCCCTTCAGTAAGCGACGCATGGCTGTATATGGTAAAGATCTCCCCTCCACATTATTCTTCTTTTTGTTCCACCTCCCCAAAGCCTGTTTGTATGTTTCGTTTTCACCAAATGTACTTCTTAATTTGATTGGAGAATATCTTTAGGATATTTTTATTGTGAATCTCTTGGATTTATTTGTTAAATTAGGTATGCTTTATATCTCTATAATAGTGTGGCTTTATATCCATTGCTTCAAGCCTCCCTCCATTACTCTTTTAGAAAAATTAGTGGGAGTGACATGTTAGGACCATGGCAAATAACCTAGGCCAAAAAAAAAAAAAAAAAGATCTGAACTTGGAAAATGGCAAATTGTAGAGAAAAAATAAAGGGTTAGATTAACAGCATGTTTCTCAAGTAAACATAATGAACCCCTTGTGTAATTGGTTACATTTGGGGTTTTAAGAAACACAAACTAATAAGATTCATTTTATTTAAAGAGCAATTGTTTTACTCTAAGGTTAATGGTATGGAAATAGTAGTAAAAACAGGGATCTGTGACTTTTGTGGCTATTTAACATATTTTCCTCACTCATCCCTCCCTCTCACGGAGCAGACGGAGAAGTGTAAGTGTGGGTAGAGAGAAAGCGAATGAACATTATTAAATAAATAATTGTCTATTTAGTTTGCAGAAAGAAAGTTTTGTGTGGCTGTGAGCCTAGGAAGCTTTAAGCTTAATTGTCCTATGTACAAATAGTAAGAGAGCTTCTAATAGAAATTTATATTTGTGGAAAGTGCAGATAAATGGCTTCATCTTGGTGAAAACTTAATAATTTATATACCTATTATATAATATTTGATATAAACACAATATCTGCAACACATTTAACTATTATAAAGCATAATAATAAATTGAAAACACCTCAACTTAAGAACATATACATTATCTACATCTTTGCAGATATTTTTGTGTATTGAACTCTATTTGACCACATGGGAGAAATATGTGTAAAATTATACATTATCGTTTTCTCTTTCAAATCTGTTTCTCTATTGTCTGTATTTATCTAAATGGCATGCCATCCACCTAATCACATACAAGATCATGTTTAGCTGCTTCTTCTCTTTCATCACTTACCTACTGAAATAATGAATGAAATATAAAATTTGCTTTTTACTTCTGTCATCTGCAAAACTCTGCAATTGCATCCTCAGAGAATATTTTTTCCAAGCAAAGTATGTATTTCAAAAATCAACAGAATGTCATTTTAAAGGCAATCCCTACATTTATTGCTAAAGTCAAGAAACAAAGTTATAAAGACAATTTTAAGGAAAGATAAAAGCATGAGTGGAGTCAATGAGATAAAGGCAAAACAAGTAGAATGAAGCATGAAGATTACATAAAGGAAATTAAATAGAAACAGAGAAATGGCAGATAAAAGAATGAAGAAACTAAGAAAGACCTATCCATGACAACAAGTGTGTTTTGATACAAATGTTAAAAGCAGTTGATAATGGGCAGAATGCTGTCTACGTGAAGGGTGAATGCTGAATGTGGGGTGCATGTTGCAAGCCCATATAGAATGATTTGAAGGCAGTTTGAAACCAGACTGGGATGTAAAAAATGGATCAAGATGATAAGATATGGGTTTTAGAATCCACTGCATACAAATAAGTATGTAAACTTTGAACATGAATTTAAGATGGTTATAAAATTTAGAACGAAATAAAGAAAAAAGGAAGTGACAGTAAGGAAGCAGCCTTATGTAAATAATGAAAGAAAGAGTAACAGCTATAGGATAAATACATTTGTCAGAGCTACAGAAGATGTGTAAGAAAGAGCAGATTTGAGAATGCAAAAAGAAAACATTACAATAAATAAAGACAACAGTATAGAAATTATGAGAATTGAAAGGACATTATTATAAAGAATCACTAGCTTCTCTTTCATATTTGAGTAAATGGATTCCATCGGGATATGAGGTTAGTTAATTGTGGGAAGTGAGAATGTAAAAGTGGCCAGTGGAGACTAAGGTCTTACAAAAAACCTGTTTTCATTTCAAGAGTGACATCCCAGCAATCCCAGTATTATTATCTCCTAATAATATGACTGAATTTTCTGGATTGTAGAAATTTTTATTTTAAAAGAAATAACAATGGTCAAGTGGGTCGTCTCATCACAATCTATAGAATGTATCATTAACTGCACACCATGTGTCATACTGATTTTTTTTATTAAGACCACTAATTTTTTTAAAATAAACTTTTAATTTTAGAAAAGGTTTAAAGAAAAATTGCCAAGGCAGTACAGAGAATTCCGACAAATTCCCATCCAATATCCCTTCTCATTAACATCTTAAATTACTCAGGCATAGTTGTCACAATTAATGAGCCAGCATTGATATTATTATTAACTAAAGTCCATACTATATTTAGATATTCTTAGTTCTTACCTAGTATCCTTTTTCAGTCGTAGGATGCTATCCAGAATATCACATCACATTTAGCCACATTACCTGTACACTCCTCTTGGCTTTCACATTTTCATAGACCTTTCCTATTTTGATGAACTTAAAACTTTGGAAGTGTACCAGTTAGGTGTTTTATAGACTACCCCACATTTTGGATTTTCCTGATGTTTTTCTTATGATTAGACTGGGGTTATGGGTTTGAGGGAGGAAAAACATGGGAATAAATTGCCATGTTAATGATATTATATCAAAAATACCTATTATCAACATTACTTATTACTATTAATGTTAATCTTGCTCACCCAGCAGAGGTACTGTATGAGGCTCCCCCAACAAAGTTTGTTTTTTCCCTTTCCCTACTATAGTCTTTAGAAGAAAGTCAATATGTGCAGTCAACACTTGAGGAGGGTGGAGTTCTGCCTCACCTGCTTGAAAGCAGATTATCTACATAAATTATTTGAAGTTCTTCTGTACATGATATTTGTCTCTTCTCTCCCATTTATTTATCCATCCCATGATTTATTTATGCCAGTAAGAATTAATTGATTTTTGTATTATACTTTGGGTTATAATCCAAACCAACCTTATTTATATTATTGCTCAAATTATTCCAGCTTTGGCCATTGGGGACTGTTTCATCTGGCTCCTGTGTCCCTTTCAAATATTCCCATTATTTGGTTCCATATGAAATTTAAAGTAGTTTTTTCCAATTCTGTGAAGAAAGTCAGTGGTAGCTTGATAAAAGAACCTGCATAGCCAAGACAATTCTAAGCAAAAAGAACAAATCTGGAGTCATCACGCTGACTTCAAACTACACTACAAGGCTACAGTAACCAAAACAGCATGGTACTGGTACCAAAACAGATATATAGACCAATGGAACAGAACAGAGGCTTCAGAAATAACACCACACATCTACAACCCTCTGATCTTTGACACACCTGACAAAAACAAGCAATGGGAAAAGGATTACCTATTTAAAAAATGGTGCTGGGAAAACTGGCTAGCCATATGTAGAAAGCTGAAACTGGATCCCTTTCTTAACACCTTATACAAAAATTAACTCAATATGGATTGAAGATTTAAATATAAGACCTAAAACTATAAAAACCCTAGAAGAAAACCTAGGCAATACCATTCAGGACATAGGCATGGGCAAAGACTTCATGACTAAAACACCAAAGGTAATGGCAACAAAAGCCCAAATAGACAAATGGGATCTAATTAAACTAAAGAGCTTCTGCACAGAAAAAGAAACTATCATCAAAGTGAACAGGCAACCTACAGAATAGGAGAAAATTTTTGCAATCTATCCATTTGACAAAGGGCTAGTATCCAGAAGCTACAAAGAACTTAAACAAATTTATAAGAAAACAGAAAACCCCATCAAAAAGTGGGCAAAGGATATGAAAAGACACTTCTCAAAAGAAGACATTTATGTAGCCAACAGACATATGAAAAAATGCTCATCATCACTGGTCATCAGAGAAATGCAAATCAAAACCACAATGAGATATCATCTCACACCAGTTAGAATGACGATCATTAAAAAGTCAGGAAACAACAGATGCTGGAGAGGATGTGGAGAAATAGGAATGCTTTTACACTGTTGGTGTGAGTGTAAATTAGTTCTACCATTGTGGAAGACAGTGTGGTGATTCCTCAAGGATCTAGAACTAGAAATACCATTTGACCCAGGAATCCCATTACTGGGTATATACTCAAAGGATTATAAATCATGCTGCTATAAAGACACATGCCCATGTATGTTTATTGCAGCACTATTCACAATAGCAAAGACTGGAACCAACCCAAATGGCCATCAATAATAGACCGGATAAAGAAAATGTGGCACATATACACCATAGAATACTATGCAGTCATAAAAAAACGATGAGTTCCTGTCCTTTGCAGGGATGTGGATGAAGCTGGAAACCATCATTCTCAGCAAAATATCGCAAGGACAGAAAACCAAACACCATATGTTCTCACTCATAAGTGGGAATTGAACAGTGAGAACACATGGACACAGGGAGGGGAACATCACATACCAGAGCCTGTTAGGGGGTGGGGTCTGGGGGATGGATAGTGTTAGGAGAAATACCTAATGTAAATGATGAGTTGATGGGTGCAGCAAACCAACATGGCACATGTATACCTATGTAACAAACCTGCACGTTGTGCACCTGTACCCTAAAACATAAAGTATAATATATATAAAAAAGAAATACTTCCATTATCAAGGGCTTTTCTTCCCTAGCACTTTCTTACTTTTCAGTACTACAAAATACTCTGGGCTCATCTTGCATAATTTCTGTCCAGTCATAAAATCAGCAACTCCTCCAAAGAGTTCTTGTTCCCTTTACCAGAGAATTATATTAGAAAAAGAGATCTGTAGGTTAGATATGCTCATTGTTACTGTGGTATTGATGCATCCATACCTCTCAGCTATCAGAGCATGGACACATATGTTCATATTCTAAACCCTGTGTATGCACATATCCATAAATATTTCTATATAATCATATGTAGTTATATGAATCCAAATATAACTTCATACAGATATTTCCAACCACGATCCATAACCACATGGATTACTGCAGGCTCTTCTATTTCTTAACCAGCAACCTCCCACTCTGGCAGTAAGAAATCTAGCTTCCACCATTGGCCATGTATTTATATAATTGTTTATTTTTAGTATATATAAAGAAATAATACCACAATTTTTAATCCATACTCTCATGATAAACAGTTTTATCAACTACAGTCTAGTGTTTATGTATGGTTTCTTTTGCCTTTAGTCTATTTTAAAAGTATTTTTATTATAGTAAGAACACATGATCTACCCTCTTAAAAGATTTTGAAATGTACAGTAAAAAGTATTGTTACCTATAAGCATGCTGCTGTACAGAAGATCTCCAGAACTTATGCATGTTGTGTAATTGAAATTTTATACTCCTTGTCTCCACTCATTTCCAAAGTTACTTACATAACTTTATATAAAAAGATATTATACCTTTATATAAAAGGGTGCCATATCCTTTCACCCAACATTTATCAGTGAAGTCACTTCATGTGTTTGTACTGTATTTAGATTGCTTTGTCATGTTATACATTCCATCCAAGTATTCCATGACCTTCTCAATGATTTTTAAATTTGCATACATTAAAGTTCACTCCTTGTCCTAAGTTCCATGAGTTTTCACAAATGCACAGCATCATACATAAACCATTAGTATATCATACATCAACCATTAGTATATCATACAGATGCGTTTCACCTAGCATGTCTTTTGTGTTTCACCTATTTAATCCCATCTCCTGCTCTCAAACCCATGGGAAGCAGTAATTTTCTTTCACCATTATTATAGTTTTGCGTCTTCCAGAATGCCATACGATTGAGAGCACAAAAATGTACCCTTTTTAGACTGGCTTTATTCACGTTTTTGTGCAGGTTTTTATGTATGTGTGTTTTCAAGTAAGTTGGATAAATACCTGGCAGCATAATTGCTAGATCATAAGATCATGTTTTACTTTATAAAAAATTGTCAAACTATTTTGCAAAGTAGCTTTAGCCTTTTGCAGTCCCACCAACAAAGATATAAGCCCCTGTTGTTCTCCATCCTCTACATTAGTAGGTAATGTCAGGATTATTTGGATTTTAGCCACTCTAGTAAGTGTGAAGTGGTGTCTCGTTGTTGTTGTTGTTTTAATCTTTAATGTGTGTGGGTACATAGTAGGTGTATATGTCTGGTACATGAGATGTTTTGATACAGGTATGCAATGTATAATAATCACATCAGGGTAAATTGGGTATTCATTTTCCCTCAAGCGTTTATCCTTTGTGTTACAAGCAATCTAATTATACTTTTTTGTTGTTTTTTTAACAATGTACAATTAAATTATTATTGACAATAGTCACCCTATTTTGCTGTCAAATACTAGGTTCTTATTTGTTCTTTCTATTTTTGTGTGTGTACCCATTAACCATTTCCACCTCTCCCGACCCTCGTAACTTTCCCAGCCTCTGGTAACCATTCTTCTTCTATCTCCATGAGTTCAGCTGTTTTGACTTTTAGATCCCACAGATAATGAGAATCATTAACTTGCAGTTCTTTAATGAGAAATTATGCTTATTTTCCATCTGCACATCTTCTTTGATGAGGTGTCTGTTCAGAGCTTTTACCCATTTTAATTGGTTTCTTATTGTTGATTGTTAATAGTTCTTTGCATATTTTGGATATATGTCCTTTATCAAATATGGGGTTTTGCAAGTAATTTGTCCTAGTCTGTGGTTTGTCTTTTCGGTCTCTTAACAGTGTCTTTCACAGAGCTAAATTTTCCAATTTTAATAAAGTTTATCATACTACTTTCTGTTTTTATGGATTATGCTTTTGGGTATTGTATGTAAGACTCAATGCCAAATCGAGATTCTCTGAACTTTCTCCTATATTTACTTCTAGAAGATTTATAATTTTGCATTTTACATTTAGATCTATGGTTCATTTTTATTTCTTTTATGTGAAAGTTATAGTCTACATCTAGGTTCCATGTTTTCCAATGGTTACTCAATTTTTCCATCAAAATTTGTTGAAACAATTATTATTTTTATATTCAATTGCATTTGTTCCTTAGTCAAACATTAGTTGATTGTATTCGTGTGGGTCTATTTCTGGGTTTTCCATTCTATTTCGTTGATAAAAGTTTATTATTTTCCCAATTTCCCAACACTACACCATTTTGATTACTATAGTTTTATGGTAAGCCTTGAAATAGGAGAGATAGTGTAAGTCTTCCAACTTTCTTCTTTTTCTTCTCCATTTTCTTCATCTCCTTTTCTTATCTTTTCTGTTTTTTTTTGTTTGTTTGTTTTTTTTTTTGACAGAATATTGCTCTGTCACCCAGGCTGTAGTGCAATGGCACAATCTCAGCTCACTGCAACCTCTGCCTCGTGGGTTCAAGCAATTCTCCTGCCTCAGCCTTCCAAGTAGCTGGAATTACAGGTGCACACCACCACGCCTGGCCAATTTTTGAATTTTTAGTACACATGGGGTTTTTTCATGTTTCCCAGGCTGGTCTCAAACTCCTGACCTCAAGTGATCCACCAACCTTGGCTTCCCAAAGTGTTGGGATTACAGGTGTGAGCCACCGTGCCCGGCCTGCATCTCCTTTTTCATATCCTTTTTCTTCTCCTTCCTCCCTTTTTGTGAACACAATTCTTTATATAAATAAACATTGTAGGGCCTCCGCCTTCCAAAATGTTTTTAAAATGGCCTAGGAAGATAGGAAGGACACTGTTCATGGAAGAGCAGGAACAAGGTTCAAAAAATAATAACAATAGAGATTCATGCAAGGGCATTGCAGATATAAAGATAAATCAATGGTCAAAGGAAGGGGAATGTAATTATGTGCATTAGTATATTCACAAATTAATTGATATGGTTCTCCAAAATATTTGCCTCTTTTCTATTTAGACTACGTAGGAATTCATCTTAAATGAGATGCACCACATGCTAAGGACTATTATTTATCTGTGTTATCTCATGTAATCGTTAAACCAATCCTACTATGTATATATTAATATTCCTCACTTGGGATAATGCACTGGGGATCAGAGGGGTTATGAAACTTACCCAACATTCTAGAAAGTGCACAAAACCAAGATTCAAAGCTTTGTTTGGCTAACTCCTTTCACGGTATATTTGGGTACTGTTTTCACTTTAATATTGAATGTAGGGAATCCATGGCCCAGAGCTATCTGAGTATGCTTAGCAATGACTTTTTGTTCCACATAATAATAACTAAATGACTTTGGCCAATTACTGTGGGTACACAGTGACTGCCTGTAGGTGGCTACAGGAAACAAATAGACCACCCAAGTTAGTGTAATTGGCGAAAGTTTAATCAAGGGACTATTTATAAAGTTATGCATGGAGAGCAGAGAACCCCTGCCCCACCACCCAAAACATAAAAACAGAACAGAAACCCAGAATTAGTGAAAACAGTGATTTACCTACTGCTAGACCTAAAGAATTGAGGGAGGGAGTGGTTTCTAAAACCCGGAAGGTGAGATGTGGAGATAAGGTTGCCTTAAGAGGAACAGTGACCTTTATATGAGGGACTCTATCCACTTTACTGACTTTCTTCCCTGTACTCCTGCCATTGCCCCCTTTTAGCTAAACCAAAACCAAAGCAACATATCAAGGGAAGTTGCTGATGTGGTCCATTTACTCAGCCTCTCAGGGCATAGAGCAGGAAAGAGAAGGGAAGGGACTAGACATGGAACAGCAGATAGAGATCCCGCAGAGCAACCTCTTCTGTTCTAAAAACCAAGCCTAGGCCAGCCACGGTGGCTCAAGCCTGCAATCCTAGCACTTTGGGAGGCTGGGGTGGGAGAATGGCTTGAGCCCAGGAGTTCAAGAGCAGCCTGGGAAAAATGGTGAAACCCATCTCTGCAAAAAAATACAAAAAATTAGACTGGCATGTTGGCATGTGCCAATATTCTCAGTTACTTGGGAGGCTGAGGTGGGAAGAGCACCTGAGCCCAGAAGGCCAAGACTGCAGTGAGCCATGATTTTGCCATTGCACTACGGTGAACTCAATCCTGGGCAATAGAGTGATACCTTGTGTCACACACATGTACCCCAAGCCTAAAGCGTTGTGTTACCTAATTAATCTTCATATCATTCTGAAATGTATTACACACACACACACACACACACACACACCCCTTGGTGCTCCCCCAAATGAATTTAACATTGCATTTTAAAAGCTGAAGATTTATATAAAGGGTAAATATATTCCCTAGAGAGAACTCAATTTTCACTTTTAAATCACACTTAGTGTTAATTTATATGTTTAAGAACTCATGTAAAAATAAAACAAAACATTGCCAAAGATTTATATATATTATAAATACATACCTATACTTTTTCTGTGTGTGCAAACTTTTAATTATCTTCCTTTTATAATTTCTAGGTGCCCATTTTCTTAAATATATTATAAACATCAAACAATTTAACAAGCTGTCCATTAAATTTTACCTGACATATGCTAGGTAATTTTCAGGTACAACTTAACATTTTAATTCACTCAACAAACGTATATTAAAAGTTCAACATGTGCCAGACATTATGCTATGTATTGATTTATTTCATCAAACTAAGTCACTTGGATGGATTCTCTGGAGTTATTTTCCAGGTTGAATGGCAGGGAGAGAGGGAAGGCACTATATTAGTTTAGATCTCATAAAGAAGGATTTGATTGACAAATCCAGTGATAATGGGAATGTGTGTAGATGTCAGGAAATAAAAATAAACAACCATTTTCAAGTTAAAAATAACAAACCCTAATTTAGTCAAGACTTGTTTGTGGGCTTTTTCTAAGGCAATTCAATAGTTCTGATCCTTGTGTAATTTACAACACCTTTAGAGAATTTTCTTCTCAGTTGTAAATAAAAGAACATTGAAGTCAGTGAGCTAGCATTATGTAAAATTACAATTTATTTCCACATGAGTTAGTCAAGAAAACAGGAACTACAAAGTAAAAGTAGAAAATATATGTGGAAGTATCTGAATTTATGTTAGTGGCAGACTAGCTTAACTCAGAACATCACTATCTCTAGAAATAACACCTATCAAATACTAAGTTAAAAAATAAATAAAAAAACAAAAGCAGAATTTGAAAAAAAATATTTTCCATGCAAATTTTGTGGAAAAAAAAAAAAAGCCTAAAATCAGAAAGGTATGTAGATAGGAGCACCAAAACTACATGTATTCTAAAGTACTCATCACAATTACATGTTTTGCAGTTCCCTGGTCCCTCTGAGCCAGAGCCAGAAGTAAGGACCCAAGCTTGAACAGGGGTGAGGTTGTAATATCACCTCCCGATATTGATCTGGGGTCTTAATGTCTATGTTCTCAGGGTGAGAGGAAGCCAAATCTATAATTCCTTCCTCCTCTCCTTTGGCCACAATATTTATCTCTATTCTGAGAATTCATAGCCTTGATGATCAAGGGACTCTCCAACTTTGAACAAGATTGGATGCAGTACCATTAACACTGACCCTACGTGCCCCTAGGTGCTTAGCAGAAACAAATACACAGCCTCTTTATAGAACAACGTTATCAATCTGACTTTCCAGGGACACACATAAAAAATAATTTTGAGGGCAATGGCAAGCAAGCAACAACTGCTAGGCTTGTAGGGAAAAAGACAAAGAACATGATAAAACTAACCAAATCCAGGCCATCTATACTGTTAACAAAAATAAAATGAAAAAGAAAGTTAAGGCAAAATTCATTACTAGACATAAAGGAATCTATTAGTGATAATGATAAATTGTGAATTAAATTCACAATTTTAATTACTTTTCTCATCTAGTAATATGGCCTCAAAATATACCAACAAAAACTGACAGAACTGCAAGAAGAAATATGCAACTCTTAATGGGCATATTAAAAACATGTTGAAAAATCATTAGAAAACCTTGATAAAATATTACAAATATTATAACATAAATACCATTATTTAAACATTTAAAATATTGAGTTTTATAGAACACTGCATCCAATAACCAGCAAATCAACTTTTTTTTTCAAGCATTCACAGAACATTAAAAAAAAGGTTGATCATGTGTTTGGTGATTAAGCAACTCCCCCGAATTTCAAAGTTTGCCCTCCATCAATAGTGCAATCAGTCAGAATTCAAATATAAAGATAAAACTAATATTGTGTTATGTTTGGCAATTAAAAAATTCATTGCTCAGGCCGGGAGCGGTGGCTCACGCCTGTAATCCCAGCACTTTGGGAGGCCAAGGCGGGCGGATCACGAGGTCAGGAGATCGAGGCCATCTTGGCTAAAACGGTGAAACCCCGTCTCCACTAAAAATACAAAAATTTAGCCGGGTGCGGTAGCGGGCACCTGTAATCCCAGCTACTCAGGAGGCTGAGGCAGGAGAATGGCGTGAACCCGGAAGGCGGAGCTTCCAGTGAGCCGAGATAGCGCCACTGCAGTCCGGCCTGGGCAAAAGAGCGAGCCTCCGTCTAAAAAAAAAAAGAAATTCATTGCTCAATAACTCATGAGTGAAAAGAGAAAATGAATAAAAATAGTTTATATTTTGACTTGAGTAACAAATAAAACATTCCAAAACCAATTTTTATCAAAAGCAATACTTAAAGAAAAATTTAAAGCCTTTTATATATGCAATAAAAAGGCAAGGGGAGAACAGTTTAACGACCTTAGGATTGGAAACAGAAATTTGAGAAAGTATAGAGCAAAATAATTTCATAGAATGTATAAGGGAAGAAATATTACAGGTAAGAGCAAGAGTAGGAGGAAGAAAAAGCAAAATATACAGCGCATCAATAAGACCCAAATTTGGTTGCTTGCTTAGTTAGTTTTTTGAAGGACTAATAATATTGACAATTCTACAATAAATCTTATCAAGAACATAAATAAGAAGGTCATGAGAAGAAGGCATGGCTACAGATGATGCAGTTAATAAATACTTAATACAATAATAATTTTAAGTAGATAAATTTGAAAATACAGATGAAATGGATACATTCTATGCATACAGTTCCAAGAAAAAATAGAAATGCTTATATAGTGATACAAAAATTAAGCAACTATAAAAAGATTTTAAATGTTGATACAAAGAAAATTCCAGTCCTACGTTTCTTCAATGAAGAATTCTACCAAATATTTAAAAAATAATTTCAACCTTGGATATATTCTTCCATATATTAATAGAAAAAAATATTTCTCAACTTATTTCATGAAGACAGAAAAACTTTGATCCCCAAAACAAATAAAGAAATGAGTAATCATGTTCAGTATTATCGATACAAATATATTAAGCAAAATATTAGCAAAGTTACTCCAGTAAAATATAAAATATGTTAATATATCATGACCTAATTAGTTTTTCCCCAAGAAAGACTTGCTTAACATTAGAAAATCAGTCAATGTAATTAATCACATTTAAAGATTAAAGTGATTCATTGCCTAATTAATTTCATAGATGCATACAAAGAAGATTTATAAAACAATTTAATGTTTCTTGCATTTATGAAAAATAGGAGATTGTGTAGCAACTTGGAAGATAAGGGTTTTTAAAATTCTAATAAAGAATATCTACAATAAAACTTAAACATATTTTGTAGAACATGGAAAACTTTCTCTTTGAAATAACAAAGGAGAAATTTCTCTACTATTACCTCTTACAATAAACTTTGCATTAGAAATCCCTGCCTGTGCAATAAGGCAACAATAAGAAACAAAATGTATGAGAATTAAAAAAAAACAAACACAGCAAATGAAATTTTCTTATTCATATGTGATATCATGTTGTACATAGAAAAACTATGGTTCCTAAAAAAGAATCAAACTTTAAAACAGATTTTCGATGGAGAGATCAGTACAAAATAAAACAAAATTTAAAAGGATATCATTAAAAATCAAGAAAAAGTTGTAAATCTAATAAAACATGTTTGCAAAACACTTTTCAGGAGATATTTGAAATGACTTAAATAAATAGAAAGATGGTCTATGTTTATAGATTAGAACATTCACTATTATCAATACATCATTTCTGCCTATACTGATTTAGAGACTCTATCAAGGCCAAACAGAGCCCTAATCTTACTGTATTGTTTTGTCCTGCTTATTTTCAGTTTCAAGAGCCAAGACACCATTGTATCAAAACACTGTTGTATAGTTGTATAGAACAGGCCTTATAATTACAAAACTATAAAATTGTGAAAGTGCAATGATAGAACTGGAATAAACAAATAATAAATGGAACTAAAGAGAGAACCCCCAAAACAGGCCTTTCACATTTGATTTCTGATAAATATAGGAAGTATTGGATATAGTCTGGGTTTTGAATGAATGAATAGATCTAGAATAATTGGGTATTTTTATGTTTAAAAATGCTTCCCTGTTTTATATCAAACCACAAAATCAATCAAAAACAGATTAATGACTTAAATATCAAAGGGAAAAAGTATAAAGCATTGATAAAGGATTGTGATTGTGATCTTATTAATAGATAATTCTTGATCAAATATATACGTGCAATACCATATCCTCTTATTATCTATCTAGATAGCTGCCAAATAATATATGTGAATATGTTTCCATATTTAAATATGTAGAAATGTACATTAATGCATTCATATATATGAATAGCTCTTAAATATTCACATATATGAATATATCATATATGTACATAGCTCCAATATATGCACATACTTTTATTTATACATATATATGCATATGCATGTGTACATATGCATATACTTTTATTAATATTAATAAACTTGAAAATATCAAAGAAAATCAGATTTAGAGTTATTTTAAAAATAAATATCTGTATTCTTCATAAACATCAAGATTATATAAGGCAAAGAAGACTGAGAAAAGTTCCATTTTACGACAGACCAGACTTTTTCTTTCTTTTGCAATGAAGACAGTAGTGGGGCAATTGAAAAAAAAAATTAGATTCAAAAAAAATTAGATAAGGTCTGTGTTTTAGGTGATAATAATTTAAGAATATTAATTTCCTGATTTTAAGAATACTATGATTATGTAAGATAATTTCCTTGTTATGAAAAAATAAACTGTGAATTTCCTAGGAATAAAGGGGAATATGTATGCAACATCTTTCCAAATGATTCAGAAACAAAGTGTATGTATGTACCTATTATCCATTTGTATCTGTTTGGAAAAATGTGTATTCAGGTACTTTGTCCATTTTTAAACCAAATTATTTATCTTTATATATATATATATTTTGCTATGTAGTTGTATGAGTTACTTATATGTTTTCAATATTAACTCCTTTTTAGAATCATGGTTTGCAATTTTTTTTGCATTTCATAAGTTGACTTCTCATTTTTATTTTTTCTGTGCAAAAGATTTTTAGTTTGATGTAGTTCCACCATTTTTTTTCAACTGTGTCATATCCAAAAACTTATTGCCAAAAGCCAATTTTCAAGAGCTTTTCCCTATATTTTCTTCTAGAAGTTTTACAGTATAAGGTCTGACATTTAGGTTCTAAATCCATTTTTAGTTCATTTTTTTGAGTGGCTTAAGGTAGGAGTCCAACACTGTTCTTCTGCATATGGATATGCAGTATTACTAATCATTAATTGAAGAGATTATTCTTTCTTCATTGTGAATTCTTGGCTTTTGTCAATGATTTGTTGACCTTAAATATGTAGGTTTATTCCTGGGCTTCCTATTCTGTTCCATGAGTCTACTTTGTTTTTGTTTTCGTGTCTGTACCATGCTGTGCTAATTACAATTGTGTTGTAGTTAAACTTGTTTGGGTTGATGGTGTCTCAAAGTTCCGTAGATTTTCTTCAATGTAATTCAAACTTCTTTCTTTTTCCCTTTCTGACTTGACAATTTCTTGTTACCTGTCTTTGAACTCATTTTTTCTTCTGCATCACTGAGTCTGCTGTTGAAATAGTCTATTAAATTTTTGAGCTCATAAAATTAATGAGAATAAAATTAATTCTTCAGCTGTAGGTTTCCAAAAACTGTTTGTTGAACTCCTCCTTTTGCTTATGTGTTGTTTTTCTAAAGTTGATTAGTTAATTATAGTTCACTGACAATATCTAAGAGGATTATTTTGAATTTTTTTTCAGTCAAATCATAGATCTCTATTTCTTTAGGGCAGATTATTGGAACTTTATTAGTTTCCTTTGGTGGTGTTCTGTTTTTTCCAATTCCTTCTGATCCCTGTATTCTTCATTTGTGTCCAGGCATTTGAGAAAGTGACCACTTTTTTAGAAACTTCAGAGCCTCTCCTTGCTAAGGAACAACCTTCAGCATTCAGCGCAGCCTGGGGTTCTAGACAAGCAACCATGTAATGTCTGTGGGCAGGTGGGACTTGCTGCCAAGACTCTAGTCGGGCAGAGCCACTGTACACACTCTTGAGGTCAGGTAAGGCTGCCGGCTGGCCTCTCCAGTCAGTCAGCATAAGTTGAACTTCATAATTGGGCATAATCTCAGGCTGGGCTCTGGAATCATTCATGTTTGAGTGGTGCTACAGGCTAAGTGGTATTTCTGGCTATACTCTGTGCTCAGGTAGTGCTGCAGGCTGTATGCTGCAGTCAGGTTAGCAGGTAGGGACATTATCTATGCCCTTTAGTAGCATGGATTTGTTTACCAGGCTTCTTAGTCAGCTGGGCCTGAAGGCTATGCTCCACAGTTGGTTGGGTTATAGGCTGGGCCCCACAGCCAAGAGAGGCCACAGGCTAGACTCCACAGTTGAGCTGAGCTGCAGGCTTGCTACCTCCCTAGTCAGGGCTACTCACTGGGCTCAATTCCCAGGCCAGACCATTGGCTGACTAACTTAGATAGGACTGCTGAACATTTCTCCCTTGCCAGATGGGGCCACCTGGCTAGGATCCATGTGTGGGCAAAATATCTGGCTGGGCTTTCTGGTTGATTAAGGCAACCGACAGGGATACACACGAGCTAACTAAGAGTTAGCTCTGTACGCCTTCTTTGTTCCTAGCTGATCCCAGGTGTTCTAGCCTTACCAATTTTACCAGTGTTCCTTGCAGGGTGAGACAAAAACGGGTATCCTGGGAAGTTCCCAATAATGCTGTGGAAGTTAGATTTCTGTCTCAGGTTCTCTTTTTCCCATGGAAAACCTGTAGCCTCAGGGTATCCTCCTCAGTGTAGTGCTGTGAAGCCTGGTGAATAAGTGGCACCTTTTCTTGGTTTTTGAGCTCCAAGGGGGTACTTCAGCCTTATCCCTAGATTCTGGGATTTTCACAGGGATGTTCTTGTCTGTGGATAGCTAGTCAGTAATTTTGTGAAGGGAACTAGAGCTACAGATCTCCAGTTCCATCATTTTGCTTACAACCACAAGATATTTAATTATAAATAGTGACAGTAATTAGGTCAACTATAATTTGCATACAGCAATATGGCAATCAATGAAGTCTTCGAAAATATTTTTTAAATATTTCCGAAATAGCATAGTTAGGAATTGCTTATATGTGATAATTACACTTGTCAAAATTTCTTAGGTATCTGTATACTTCAGTGTTATTTTGAAATTCAATAGAATTTTTTTTGCCTGTTTTGAAGTCTTATGTACATGGTTTACTTGTTTATTGATGTCACATTAAAAAACTTCCATTTATGGCTTCCATCCAAAAGTCGAAATCTGGCTACAGCGAGCTCTCATTTCTCCATGGCAAAAAATTGGCTGGTACATATATTCTCCAGTTAGCCAAGGTCCCTGCCTCACTTGTGTATGTGACTGTTTCCTTCATGCAGTTCACATGCATTCTTGCCACTTGTAGGAGTTTTAGTTTATGATTTCTGCTTAAACCTTTCCATTGCAATTTCATAGAAAGAAAGAAAGAAAGAAAGAAAGAAAGAAAGAAAGAAAGAAAGAAAGAAAGAAAAGAAAGAAAGAAAGAAAGAAAGATATATGTGTTTTGTAGACGAGGAAATTGAGTGCTGAAAGCTGATTTGCCTTGCTCAAGGTTACACAGCTGTTAATGACAGATTTAGGGTTTGAGACCAGAATGGTGTGGCTGTGAAGTCTCAGGTTAGCTGCTTCTAAATAAAGCACGTATATACAGGAAATGTTTTTTCTGTACACTATGAAGTGATTTTAGAAGGATGTAGTAGCCTAAAGAATTGCAAATAAAGAACATTATTATTTCAACCATTCTCATCTATTCAATAAATGTTTCTTCAGTGTCAACTTCATGTTCAAAATCCTGAAAAATACAAAATAAACTGTAACTTTTCTTCTTTGTGTGAACATGCAGATTATTATATTTATTTTAAAGCTAGAGATAACTTCTAGTGTAGCAGATAAGGTAGCATGAAATTTTGGAAAAATATGTAGATAATTATAGGCAAAAGTTCAGCATAATGTCACAGTAAATTTTATATGGTAAGCTTCATGGAAGTACAAAATAAAAATCTAAATTAAGCCTGAAGTCTCAATAGTAACTCTCTCTCTTTCTTTCCCTTCCTCCTGCATCCCTTCTGCATGTAGATTATCCCGTGTCTTCTCTTTAACAATAATTTATACATTTTTCTCTAGAACTTGCTGTTTTTGATCCATGTGCCAGAAGTTTCTGTGATAAAATAATATAAATAAGCCTTAAAGATAAGCAGAATACTTAATGGAGATATTAGCTACTGACAATTGGTTTGATTTGATAAAATATAAGAACTATGTAAAATTTGTAAGAAAAAAGTAATCAAAGGAAATTTGGATAAAGGAATAGGTAATTCACAGAAGAGAAAAATTCCAGTTGCAAAATCAATACATGAATAAGTGCTTAATCAGGACACACACACACATACACACACACAGACACACACAAATTACATGCGTAAACAAAAAGGCTGTAAATATTGATTGGACTAATATAAGGTGGTATGAACATTTTTATAATACTGGAAAAAGTGTAAACATTGAATATTGGTTCTGACATGTTGGGTAAAAATTTGTCACTGTCTGATAAATGTAATAGGTATATCCCTACTACTGAGAAATTCTACTTTTGAGCATATACATGTATACTTACTGCAGCATTGTTTTGCGATAAATAGCTAAAAATAAAGTGAGAACAATATAAATATCGTTGGATAGGGGAAAATTTAATGACATGTAGTATATTGGGAAAATAAGTTTTTAAAAATGATCCTGATTGCTGGCAGCTGGTTGCTGACAGCTAGATGACAGGTCAGCAGTATTTCTGACTGAACATAAAGAGTATTCACAGAATATGAGCAGTACTACAACAGACACTGTGTAACCATGATGAAACAAGAGGCAGATATGAAATCATCAGTGAAACAAGACGGAACAGACACAATGCAACAACCAAAACAAACAACCAAAAAAGAGAGACACAAAAAGAAAGAAACACATACACACATAAATGAAAAACAAAAACAGTGAACATCATGGTGCTTGATTAACTGGCTTATTGTTTCTTGTAAATAAATTGTATAAACTCTAGATAAATGAAATATAATGAAAACTCTAGCTGTACATTAATAATCCTTCCTCCTATATAAAAAGTAAAAGGTATCCATTCACTGGATTGTCTATTTTTTTTTAATCAGACCCAATAAAAAACTGGCCATTACTTTTCTAAATCTTTCTCAAAGACCCTTGGCACAAGACACGCTAAGGATCCCTTCTAATTATGATTGTAGCTTTACATATTTACTCTAATTATGACACTTTTTACACAGTTTTTATTACATTGTTGTGTTTCTATGCCTACTTTTTCTCAAGAACTTGAGTCTCTGAGGAAACAGATCTTGTATTAGTTTGGCACCTTGTGCCCAGCACAAGAACTGAAACGTATATGCTCAAGAAACATTTTATTGGCTCAATGAACAAAAGAATGGATTCATTAATGCATTATTAACCAAATAAATACAATCCCAAAGAACAATCTGCATTTTATCCCATGCATACAATGTTGCATATAAAGGAGATATTTCAGATGAGTTAAAGACTAAGTAAAAGTAATCTGGTTTTGTTTTTACATTTCCTTATATCATCTCACATCTCACCTCTCCATAATCCCACAAAAGGAAAGGTGTTGAGATGAAATATAAAAAGATGAGAGATATTGCAGTTTATTGATTTTCAACCATGCAGCCTCTATTTACAACTTCTGAAGCCCAATTTTGAAAGTTGTATGCACAGTAGTGTATTAATTATGGGGATTATGAAACCCTGTAGCTTGATGTGTTGAAACAGAAGAGGGTTTTAATTTTAGGAGAACTCTCTCTAGATTTTCATGTAAAATAAAATTTCTTGCATCGACCGTGCACTAATGAAGATCAGAATGTTCTCTTAGTGTGATCAGAGCTACTCCCATGTTGATTACCTCTTAGTGAGTTGAGAGGAAATGGAAAAGCAAAAGCATTGATTTTGAAGAAATTTCTCATCTTGCAAACCACATATTACCCAAATAGATTTAGTCTTAATCTTTTAATAAACTGAAACAGTTAGTGATTTCTGCAAATGGTGTCTCAGCTTAATCTCACAGAAGACTCTACAGTTCTGCAGTGGATTAGAAAAGTCTCCCATCTTTCAATATTTGTCTTTGTTCCTTTCAGTAGCTGAATTTAATTCTTATTATCCTCAACGACAAGGCAATTTCAGATGATGAAATTTCTCATGTGAAACCTACACCTTTCAAATAATAATTCACAACTTCAAATTGGATGTGTGTGTGTGTGTGTGAGAGCATGCATGCATACACAGCTACCTGAAAGATGACAGTCTGATTTGTGAACATATAATTCATTTTATAGATTAAAATATTTTAGACATAGGAAATGAAACACCACTGTTTGCAAGAAAAGATTAAACTGACATTATTCTCAGTTTCATAATAGAAGATGAAGTTTCAAAAGTAAAAATAAATAAATAAATAAATAAATAAATACATACATACAAACTTCAGATTCTAATCAATGTGGGTGAGCCAGTAATATTAGGTGGGTATGAAAGGCTAATGCTCCTTTTTTTTCTGATTCTTGTACCTCACCAGTTCAGATAAGCATTATTTATTGTTTAGATCCTATCTATCTATCTATCTATCTATCTATCTATCTATCTATCTATATACATACGTATGGCCCTAGATAGATAGATAGATAGATAGATAGATAGATAGATAGATAGATAGACAGATAGATCCTATAGGACCTATATAGGATCCTATATAGGTCCATATATATATATATATGTCCATATATATATATAGATCTCTATATATATTTATATATAAATATATATAAAATATTCCTAATTGATTCCCCTATGAAATTTCATCAGACTATCTAATCATCACATCTTTTCTATTAAGTGGTCTTTCTAAAACCACATTAAAAAAAGACTAAAACAAAGATGAAAATTTCCAGCTAATATCTAAAATATTAAAGTTCCTAACCATGTACAGGCATTGTTATGAATGTCACCATCTATTTTGATTTTGACTATCACGGCTTCTACATAGATATGACTCTCCCCTTTAACGAAGGAGGAATCAGAGATTCACAAGAGTTGGGATTTTTAGAATATAGGCCAGAACAAGGTTTCTCAATAGCACCATTATTGGCATTTTAGGTTGGACAGTTCTTTGTTTGGGTACTCTGTACTACAGAATCCTTAGCAACTTCACTGACCTTCATCACTCTGTGCTAGTTACATGCCCTTACCCCTTGATGTGAAAACCAAAAATGTATCCAGATATTGCAAAATATTCCCTTGCCAAATTCCAAAAATTTCCCCTAGTTGTGAACTACTGGGGGTTTAGACACAGTGTTTCTTTTATATAAATTAATTCACAGTTAATAATTAAATAGACACTTCCAAATATTAATTAATTCATTCTTTGATTCAGGGTTGGGACATGTTTAAGAACTTGGACTCAGTGCTAGCCTGCCTTAGTTTTTTACCCCAACTCTGTCATCTACTGGTTTTATGATCTCTGTCAATTCTCAACACCTCTCTGCTTTAGGTGGCTCATCTGGATTTGGGAATGACGAACACACTTAACCCACAGGTGTGTTCTGAGTGCCAAATTAGGTTTTCTACATAAAGATATTAGAAAAAGTGTTATTCTGGATTGGTAATCATGGTGATCAGGATAGAATATCTCAAAGTTTTTCATTAAACTGCTTTTTTATCCACACTTACCCCAGGTTAACCATGTCAAAGAGCAGAGAACCCGTCCAGTGAAGTAACCCCATTGAGATGTCAGAAGATATCAGTAAGTGCCTCCTCTATCACCCTCACCAGAACTCCTGCCAAAAACATATCATCACTACAATGTCTGGTTACCATATAACCTGCCATAATTACTCGTTTCTCATGACACTCTTCAGCACACTCTTGTCACTGGAAAGGTTACCAGAGTTGTTACATTTCCAGCAAATAGGAAACAGGGATCTGCTGTCATATCTTTTCTTGAGAGTCTGGGATAATGTCTTATTCTGCATTGTGAATCATTTTCCACTTGCTTATTTTGTGTGAACACATATGCTGATTCTTTCAGTTTTGGCAGACTTTTTAATCTTTCTAGAACTAATGATCTTCTCTTTACATCTTTATTAAACCCTTCTTACATATTTGGAGTGGCAGTGCACATTTATCCGTAGATTAAATACAGAAATGTCTTAACAGTAAAAAAAGAAGGCCCATATGTACTTATAGTTAAGGGCCATGGAAACCTTATATGATGTTTGCCCTTAAACCTAAATGGAAGAGTCAGTATTAGCCAAAAATAAAGAAATGAGCCAGTGAGAGAATACTCTGGCAAGAGAAAGCCAACAAAATACTAAGTACATGAGTCCACAGGTAAAAAAGCATGCATACTCAAAACACTGAAGCAAAATCAATGTACGTATATCTGTGAAATAAATGAATGTTTTGGCATTTGATATACTGGAAGATCCTAGTTGAAGACATGTCTGATTTATGCACTGATTCACATGAAATAGTCCACTCCCACATTTCCCACCCCCGTTCTTTGTTCTTTCCATGACCAGCTCTGTTTCATCTTTCAGAGGTCAGCTCAAACTGACCTCCCCAGAAAGTTCTTCTCTTACTACTCTGCCCTGATATAACAGTTTCTAATAAATGTTATGGAGAAAATATAAACTATAAATAAAATCTCCCAAGAAGAATTCTTTGGCTGGGTGTGGTGGCTCATGCCGATAATCCCAGCACTTTGGGAGGCCAAGGCGGGTGGATCACTTGAGGTCAGGAGTTTGAGAACAGCCTGACCAACATGGTGAAACCCCATCTCTACTAAAAATACAAAAATTAGCCGGATGTGGTGCCACACACCTGTAGTCCCAGATGCTTGGGAGGCTGAGGCACAAGAGTCACTTGAATGTGGGAGGCGAAGGTTGCAGTGAGCTGAGATCGTGCCATTGCACTCTAGCCTGGGTGACAGAGCACGACTTTGTCTCAAGAAAGATAATAATAATTATTTGCTTAACTTTTTATTGATTGTTTTCTAGCCAATACACACAAATTTCCTGAGGGCAAGGATCTTCTCTGTTTTGTTCAGTTTTGCATCTCCAGTGCTTAAAACGTTATCTGGCACACAGTTGGCACTCAAAAAACATTTGTTAAATGAACGAATGAGTGAATGAATGAATGGATAAAAGTAGCCTTCTGCAATGCCACCCACCAGTTGCATTCCAGCAAGCTGAGGCTTTACCAATAATTCAATATCCTGTGATGCTAAGGACATCACTCTGTTCAGAAAGGAGGGAAAAAGAAAACTTCCTTTCAATAAGCCTTCCCCCAACACCCCTTTATACTGTCTTAGTCAAGAATCTGGCTTTTCCACTCTGATCTAATGCCAAGAATAGGTGTGTGCCAGGCCAAGATATTGTACATAGGCTTAATTTGGAGTTATCTTCCATTTCTGGAGGCTAAAACAGGAGCACTACACAAATTCATTGGCAGCAGGAGATTAGGCCCAAACACACATTTTTAGCAACAGAAATTGTTTATATACTAGATTTACATTAAAATACACACAAGATTTTTCTAAAGATCAGTTGCCATTTTGGAGGTTCATGGCTGTGTGATGTAATTTTTTAAGGTAGCTAATATAAGCAAAATACATATAGAGGGAAGCTCTTTTTTAAACGTGGGTGGGAAGCAAAATTAAGTCCTGTATTATGAACCACATTTTAGCTATACTAATTTGCTCAGTTTCATGGACCTCATTTTTTTTTCTAATTATCATTAGTATAAAATGAGTACATGTGAAGTACGTTTCTTCATGAGTCCAGATTTCTAAGGGTCTCATATAGTAATAGGTACAATTTAAAATGTATTTCCAATTACTCACAATAGTTTCAAAACTCTATGAATACAGTACAATAATTGATTTTTTTTCAAGCAAAAGCCAGCTAAAGTCTAGCTCATATATTTGCCATTTTCATTTCTGACCCCTTTCTGCAGATGTGGGTCCACGAAGTCATGATTCTGTTGAATTCATTTTCTATTACACTTCCTAGAACAGTGTTTTGACCACGTCTGATTATATAGCTCAACTGGAGTGGAGGAAATTACCCGATAATTTAGAAAAGAATTCCCTTTCAAAGCCTGCAGGAATCTGCTCTTCAATTCAGAAAGAAATTTACAGAATCAGGTTGTTTGTGTGAGTTGTAAGTATTGTTTAGTGTTTTGACCCAGGGTTGCTTGATACGTCATTCAACCAAATATGATTTTATATCTGCCTCTTTTTCCTCCTCTCTGTGATATGAATTCAGAAGAACTCAGAATATCCTCTCTGCCATCAAGTCTTGCACAGTCTTTCTCTCTATAGTGTTGTTATACATTTCCAGTAAATGTATTCAAACCATAACTATAATAAACAAGATTCCCACTTATAACTTTGCTTAAAGTAAGAGACGAGAGCATTTTCTATTTTCATAAGACTGCTTTTTAAGGGTATTTCCATTTTTAGAAAAAGAAAGAAAAAAATCACAAATGCATATGTTAACAACCTGTGTTGATTGGAAATGCCCGAAGGTGTTTGTGAAATGGAGCCTTCATGAGATCAATCTTACTTTCTTTTATGTCTTAAACTTCATCTTCATTGCAAATTGCCTAGCCCTTGTGGAAGATTGCTGTTGGGCACACATACGAAGAGGTTAATTACTACCTTATCTCCCACACATTTCTCTATTTCACAGCATCTAGGCTTTTTCTCTGTTACTCAGTGGGGATGCATTAGATTTTGTCCTTCAGTTGCTGAAAAGGATTCTGGCTCTATACAGAACTTAGAATAGACCTTCCACACAACATCATCACACTTTCTGCTTTTGCCATGCTCCCAAGATCAACCTTTTAATATGAAATGCTAGGCACTCTATGTTCACCAATAAATACAATATGCAATTCTGTCTAGTGAGATCAGGTTGGTACATTGGCAAAATAAAACATCAAACTGCAGTATCAGGAATGGTCACTCTGCACAGCAGACAGGGAAGAGTGTGGAAGAGGAGATGACTGACTCTTCCTGAAAGGCTTAGGATATATGAGACCGGACTTTGAAAGGAGGCAAAGGGAGGAGGAACATTTTGCAAGGAGGGCATAAAATATGCGAAGCCATGATAACCTTAGAAATATAAAATTTAGTTGGAAATATAAAAACGTATATAATATTTTAGCATCTCAGGGCTCAGGTGGGGGAATGAGAGTATCAAATTTGAGAGCAAGGATCAAAACATAGGGATATGTCATAAAATTTTCAGATCTTATCAATTCATATTCACAGAGTAGACCGGAAAAAAATCTTAATATCTATTTATTTCTGTAATAGAAAGAATACAGGGCTTGAAATCAGAAGTCCTGTGTTCTCACCTGCCCACTGAGTTATTTTGGGCAAACTGTCTTCTCTTTGGCCTTAATTTCCTCAACTGAGCAATCAGGACAACATAATCATTAATACCCTAAGTCTTTTTGTAAATTGTATGCACGTTGAAAGAGTTTTGAAATTTAAAAAATTCCATTCAAATGAATGTCCCTTCATATATTCATTCATCTACTATTGAATATTTGACTGCTTACCATGTATAAGGCATGGAGCTACACACGGCCAATTTATCAGAAAGCAAGACAAACAGATAGGACTCCTTGTTCTCTGAAGCTCAAGATCCTCTTTACTGTCACCTGTAATCTGAGACCTGTAAAAGACAGAGGGAGAAAGTATTTCAGGCAGAAGAATCAGAAAATATAAAGACCCAAAAGCAGAAATGACATTGGTATAACACACACACACACACACACACACACACACACACACACACACGCATCCACACACACATGTACGGAAGATGAGGGGCTGCAGTGCCCTTCAACTGTTGAGTCCCTTGGGAAAGGACTGTAGCAGTGGAAATTTTATATCCAACTCTTATAATTGCAGCTATAGGACATAAGGGCCATGAGGCCAGAAGTGTAGGTGCCATGGCTTTAACCTTTGACACCCTCTCACTAAAACAGAAGAAAAAATTTGTGTTGCTAGGATACCTCCGCATTCTAGATTCTGCAATGCCTTGAGCCTTTGACTCTTGACTTTTATGTCTTATTTCATCCATGAAGGTTCTCAGATAAACGGAGGGTGTCAGGAAGCCATGCACTGGCGTCTTGCTTTGCAAGATACAGATTGACTTCTCTTATCGCTTCTCTCACTTACGCATTCTCCTTTCCTTTCTTCTACTTGGTTGCAGAAGTTCTTCATACAAATGTCATATTGGGTGAACAATGGCAAATGTGTGCTAACTTAAGTGCCAGTTCTGCCCCATTGTGGCAGCTGCCTAGAAAACTGTGTGAAGAAACATTCTAAGCTAAGGTAAAGGGCACTTCAGGCAGTGGGAGAGAAAACTAGTCAACATCTTCATTGAATTAGGTCAGTAACAAAGTGGCAAACTTGGGCTAGATCTTTCTTAAGGAAATCTGCTTTATTACCCTTTTTAAGATTAAAATCACAATCAGATTGCTATGTTCTTGAACATATTTCATTTTCAATGTATTTTGTTAGGTGCCAAATAAAAGAAAACTTATCATAGTTGCCTTAAGTAACAAACATTACTGCCAAGAGTGTGGCCTAAAAGACTACAGGTATTAATATTATTGCTTATGGTAGTTTTTTTCCCTCAACAATAATTTCACATAGCCCAGCACTGATATTCTCAGCTTCTTGGACATTAAGCAAATGACTTAACATTTCCTAGCCTGCATTCTTAGCTGTATTATGGGGGTAATAATAGAGCTTACCTCCTACATTTGTGAAAATTCAATGAGAAAATTCCCTTAATATACTTGCAATAAGACTAACACTTAAAAATTCCTTACTAATTTATTAATAAAATTTAAATATAGTGACGATAATCATATCTCCTATGCTTGTGAAAATAATTCTCCCCAATTTCAATCCTAAAAAGGAGGAACTAGCCAATTCCTAAATCTAATCTCGTAAAATAGGGTAATCACATATTTGAGACTTATTTATTTACTCCAAAAACCCACTGAACTGCTCCACCCAGCTGTCATTAGAAGAAGTTAATTAAGAAGACATGCATGATTTCTGCCACTCTCTGTCCCTGTTTTCTTTTAATCTAAGTTTGGCTTCCATTACGTCTCCTTCATATTTTATATATGTGCTACTTTTTCTCAACTGTAGTAGACGAAGCTAAGAGTTAAATCATTCAGAATTAATCTTTATAAGAAAGAAAAAATAATAAAATATAATTTACAAGATAGCCTAACTTTGTGGAAATATAGGTAAATCTAATCTGAATTAAAAGAGTATTTACAAAACAGACAAATTATTTTAATGTATAAGTTACTAATTTATTATCTAGGTATCAATTGTCATATTTCCATGTTTTGACAGGGTCTAGATCAGTGCTGTACAATACAAATAATAATCCACGATACATACATAATTTAACTATTTTAGTAGCCTCAGTAAAAAAGTAAAAAGAAACATATGTAGTTATAACAATATATTGTATTTAATGAAGTATATGGAATATATGATTCTTTTAAACATGTTGTCATTAGATAATGTATTCATGAAATATTTTAGGTTCTTTATATATTAGGCCTTGAATATGCAGTTCTGCCTTTTACCCGTTTAGCATATCTCAATTAAGATGCTGCATCTTCATCAAAGAAACTTAATCTGTACTTAGATTTTCTAAGATTTGCAGCTGAAGAAGCAAATCCATATGTCCTAGTGTTTCAAACATATTTTAAATTTTTCAATAGCTGAATAGAGTGCCCCCAAATAATTTTCTTTGGATATTCACATTGACAAAACTAAATCATCATTTTAAGAAGAACTGATATGACTTTGAAGCAAAAACCAATTAATTTCAAAACCGTATTATTCCTAGTTAAGCAAATTGACAAAATCTTGGGTCAACTCATTATTTTAAACATCAAATTAAAAGAAGTGTTAAATAAATTGAAAAGCAATACTACATATATCAATATCAAAAAGTATTCATCATTTTCTCTTGTAGCTTTATAGTCAATTTACATGATGCCATTGTTTACAAATACAGTCTTCTGCGCTGATTCTCATTACACAATGTAGCAAATCATAGCCAATTATCTGTTTTATGAAGAGTTTCAAGTCTAACATAATGTCTCTTCCATAGCAAAATCATGAATAAGTTTACTTTTTCCTTGGAGCTTCACATTTATCTCTTTAATATTCAGCTTAACGTCAATGAGAAAATATAAAATAGGCTGTTGTTTTTATGTTTGATTATTGAAGATGTGGCAAGCATTCTTCTGTTTCAATAAAATTTTGAATTAAAATTAACAGTACAGTAAATATTGGTGAATCGCTTGACTTCTCAACCAATGATGTAGCAAAGAACATGAGACCATTTAATTATTTTTTTATAAGCATTTCTGAAATATTTACATAAATATATCAATGATATTTTTCAGAAAACTAAATTTACCTTTTTTTTTCTGGGGACAGAGTCTCATTCTGTCACCCAGGCTAGAGTGCAGTGGCGCAATCTGGGCTCACTGCAACCTCCCCCACCTGGGTTCAAGCGATTCTCATGCCTCAGCCTCCGAAGTAGATGGAATTACAAGCGTGCACCACCAAGCCTGACTAATTTTTGTATTTTTTGTAGAGACGGGGTTTCACCATGTTGGCCAGGCTGGTCTCGAACTCCTGGCCTCAAGTGATCCACCCACCTCGGCCTTCCAAAGTGCTGGAATTACAGGCATGAGCCTCCGTGCCCAGCCTCTAAATTTACTGTTGAGTGACACAAGGGGAATATCAGTCTCTTGCTTTAAATTATAATAACTTTAATTTTTAACTTAGCATAGTTGGAGCACCATTCATCTTCATAGAAACTTGGGAAAATATTTAATTGAAATTCTTTTTCAGATGCGAACTTTTCAAATGTATGTGTGTCATGAGTTCAAATTTTTAGACCATGAACTGACATTCTTTTTGAATTTGGAAGTCTTTTGTTTAAAATGTACTCAGATATTAAGTAGGCAGTATCTCTTATAGCAAGACCAAATTAAACTAATTTTGAGTCAAGTGATAATTGATATTGTTAGAAATGTTTTACTTTTTACAGGCATTATTTGCTGGCTTAATCGAGGATTCGTCATTTTAAGTGAAACTTTTAAATGTTTTCACTCTAAGAAAATTTCAAAATAATTATTGCTTTTGCCATCTGTCTATCAAAAAATGATTTTCTCTTTTCATGTACAAACCCAACCATTTTTATGTCTGGTCAATATTACAAGGCCATATCATTTTATAAGTCATTATTATTTTTGTTGTTATTGGACATTTATTTATGATTTTAAGCAAACAAATTTGTCAATTCTATTCTGACTCTTGAGAGAAACACATTTTTAAATTTTATCTAGTTTATTCTCTTAATTTTTTAACATTACAAACAAATGGTGTTTTCACCCTGCCACAGTAAATTGTATTTGCTATCCAATGTGAATTTTTGTATATACCTATTTCTCATTTCATTTTTCTCTTCAGTCTTCTACATAGATGATATGGTTTGGCTGTGCCCCCACCAAATCTCATCTTGAATTGTAGCTCCCTAATCCCCAAGTGTTGTGGGAGGGACCTAGTGGGAGATAACTGAATCATGGGTGCAGGTTTTCCCCATGCTGTTCTTGTGAGAATAAATAAGTCTCAAGAGATCTGATGGTTTGGTAAAGGGCAGCTCCCCTGCACATGCTCTCATGCCTGCCACTATGTAAGACATGCCTTTACTCCTCTTTCGCCTTCTGCCATGATTGTGAGGCCTCCCCAGCCATGTGGAACTGTGAGTCCATTAAACCTCTTTTCTTAAAAAAATTACCCAGTCTCAGACATTTCTTCATAGCAGTATGAAAATGGATTAATACAACATATCACAGGTACTCTGCTGCATTTCCGCTCAATTATGCATCATGGATATGCTTTTGCTTTAATCTAAAAATGTGTTCATACTTTTATTTTGGAGACGTTTACTTTATATTAAAATAGTAAGTAGCCCAGTCTAATTACCAGTTACTATTGCATTGGTGCCACCATAACTCCTATTTTCTTCATAAACTATTCAAATAAACATGTTACAACACATTAGAGACATACCTACAAAAGGTCATTTAAACTGAAGCAATCTATTAACATTGTCTAGATTAGTGATGTGTTTTTTTGTTTTTTTTGTTTGTTTTTTTTGGCAAGGAATCTCACTCCGTTGCCCAGGCTGGAGTGCAGTGGCACAATCTCAGCTCAGTGCAACCTCTGCCTCCCAGATTCAAGCGATTCTCCTGCCTCAGCCTCCCAAGTAGCTGGGACTAGAGGCATTTGCCACCACACCCGGCTAATTTTTAATTTTTTAGTAGAGTCGGGGTTTCACCATGTTGGTCAGGCTGGTCTCAAACTCTTGACCTCGTGATCCACCTGCCTCGGCCTCCCAAAGTGCTGGGATTATAGATGTGAGTCACCATTCCCAGCCAGTGATGTGTTTTACATAATATTTCAAGTAACACATGTGTATCATGCATACCACATGGAACAATATCTTTTGTAACATATATACATCAAATAAAGTCAAATGCACACCTGAGGAAACAAGAAAGATATGTTCAATGGAAAAATAAATCATGCTGCTTCCTTTTTTAATGTAAATGTAAATTAATTGAAATGAAAGCAAAATAAGAAATGCAGTTCCTCAGGCACATAGCCATATTTCCTGTGCTTGACAATCATATGTGGTTAGTGGCTACTTTCCTGGTTATTCCAGGTCAAGATCCTGTCACAGCTAGATAACAAGGACTTAATGGAGCGGCCATAGGTGATTAGTATCAAGTATATACTTACAAATATTTATAATTATCAAATATTTGCTTTAAACATGCTTTGCTGTGACAAGTGGTTATAGCCATTTGTTATTTTAATACTTTAATTTTTAAATATATGATGTACATGTGCAGTTGTGTTGCATGCATAGATTGCATAGTGAAAGTCAGGGCCTTCAGGGTATCCCTCACCCAAATAGTGTACACTGTATCTATTAAGTAATTTCTCTTCATTGACCCCCTCTCCAAACACCTCCCTTCTCAGTCTCCACTATCTATGTCCATTCTCTATGTCCATGTGCACATTATTTAGCTCCCACTTACATGTGACAACATGAAGTATTTTTCTTTTGCATCCGACTTGTTTCACTTAAGATAATTGCCTCCAGTTCCACCCATGTTACTGCAAAATACATGGCTTCATTCTCTTTTATGACCGGATAGTGTTCCATTGTATATATGCCACCTTTTCTGTATCCAGTCATCCTTTGATGGACACTTCAGTTGATTTCATGGTTTTGCTATTGAGAATATTCAGATTGTAACCACTTAGACTGAAAGAAAATCTCCACTGTATCGTGTTGGAAGAGAAGCAAATGCATACCTTTAGTTGAATTTGCCAACCTGAGTGCTCTCAGAGTCGTTGTCAATTAGGACAGGTAAAAGTTAAAAAAGAACATCCAAGAATGTGGGGGTAGCTGTGGGTGGAATCTCTGCGACGTAACCTCTCCAGCTTAATTCAGATCTATGATTAAATGTCATCACCTTAGGAATATTCTCTCTTATTACTTCTGTCACCCATTTCCCTTACGTGGTTTAGCCTTCTCTGTATCAACAGTCTAGAAGTTTTTAATATACATATGATTTTTCTTACCTTCATTCCCATAAAAAGTAACTCCATGGTAACCGAGAGCTGGGGCACTTGTCCCTTTTAAAATTTTCTTTCCAACTTTTATTTCAGGCTCAGGGGGTACATGTGAAAGGCTTGTTACATGGGTAAATTGCATGTTGTAGGGATTTGTTGTACAGATTATTCTGTCACCCTGATGATGAGTATAGTATCCAGTGGGTAGTTTTTTGATCCTTACTGTTCCCCCACCCTCCACCCTCAAGTAGGCCACAGTGTCTATGATGTCTTTCTTAGTGTCCACTTGTACTCAATGTTTAGCTCCCATTTATAAATGAGAACATACAGTATTTGATTTTCAGTTCCCACATTAGTTCATTCAGGATAAATGACCTCTAGCTCTATCCACATTGCTGCAAAGGACATGATTTCATTCTTTTTTTATGGCCGTGTAGTGTTTCATACGATATATACCACATTTTCTTTATTCAGTTAACCATTGATGGGCATCTAGTTAGATTCCATATCTTTGCTATTGTGAATAGTGCTGTGATACACGTACACTTGTATGTGTCTTTATGGTAGAACAATTTATATTCCTTTGGGTATGTACCCAGTAACGGAATTGTTGGGTCGAATGGTAGTTCTATGTTTTTTGAGAAATCTCTAAACTGCTTTCCACAGTGGCTGAACTAATTTGCATTCCCACCATCAGTGTATAAGTATCCTCTTTTCTCTGCAACCTCAACAACATCTGTTGTTTTTTGACCTTTTAATAATAGCCATTCTGACTGATGTGAGATGGTATCTTGTTTGTGGTTTGATTTGCATTTTCTTAATGACTACTGATATGAGCACTTTTCCCTGTGCTTGTTGGCCACATGTATGTCTTCTCTTGAGAAGCAATTGCCGATGTACTTTGCCTGTTTTAAATTGAGTTGTTTTTACTTGTTGATTTTTTAAAGTTCCTTATAGATTCTGTATACTAGACCTTTGTCGAACATTTGAAAATATTTTTTCCCATCCTATAGGTTGTCTGTTTGCTCTGTTAATAGTTTCTTTGGCTGTGCAGTAGGTCTTTAGTTTAATTAGGTCTCATTTGTCTATTTTTGTTGTTTTGCAATTGCTTTTGGAATTTTCATCATGAAATCTTTACCAGGGCCTATCTCCAGAATATTTGTTAGGTTTTTTTTTTCTAGAGTTTTTACAATTTTGGGTTTTATGTTTAAGTCTTTAATTCATCATGTGTTGATTTTTGTGTATGGTGAAAGGAAGGGGTCCAGTTACAATCCTCTGTATATGGTTAGCCAGTTATCCCAGCATCACTTACTGAATAGGGAATCCTTTTACTATTGCTTGCTTTTATCAACTTTATCAAAGATTAGATGGTTGTAGATTTGTGGGACTTTATTTGTGGGTTCTCTAACGTGTTCCATCAGTCTATGGTTCTGTTTTTGTACCAATACCATACTGTTTTGGTTACTATAGCTTTGTAGTATAGTTTGAAGTCAGTTAGTGTGATGCCTCCAGCTTTGTTCTTTTTGATTAGAATTGCTTTGGCTATTTGGGCTCTTTTTAGTTTCCACATGAATTTTAGAATAGTTTTTTTCTAGTTCTGTGAAAAATGACATTGGTAATTTGACAGGAATAGCATTAAATCTGTACATTGCTTTGGGATGTATGGCCATTTTTAATTCCTATTCATGAGTATGGAATGTTTTCCCATTTTTGTTGTCTTTGATTTGTTTCGGTAGTGTTTTGCAAATCTCATTGAAGATATATTTCACTTCCCGGTTTAGCTGCATTCCTAGGTATTTTATAATTTTTGTGGATATTGAAAATTGGATTGCATTCTTGATTTGACTTTCAGATTGAACATTATTGTTGTATGGAAATGCTACCAATTTTCCTACATTGATTTTATATCCTAAAACTTTTCTGAAATTGTGTATCAGATCTATATGTCTTTGGGCAGAGACTATGGGGTTTTCTAGGCATGGAACCATACCATGTGTGAAGAGAGATAGATTGACTTCTTGTCTTCCTACTTGGATGCCACTTACTTATTTCTCCTGCCTGATTGCTTTGGCTAGGACTTCAAGAACTATGTCAAATAGTAGTGGTGAGAGTGGGCATCCTTCTCTTATTCTTGTCCTCAACGGGAATGCTTCCAGCTTTTGCCCATTCAGTTGGTTGTGGGTTTGTCGTAGATGGCTGTTAATATTTTGAGATATGTTCCTTCAATGTCTAGTTTGTTGGGGATTTTGAACATAAAGGGATGTTGAATTTTTTCAAAAGTCTTCTCTGCATCTACTGAGATGATCATGTGGCTTTTGTCTTTAGTTCTTTTAGGTGATGAATCACATTTATTGATTTGTGTATGTCAAAACTTGTATCCCAGGAATAAAGGCTGTTTAACTGTGATGAATTCGTTTTTTGATGTAGTGCCGGATTTGGTTTGCTAGTATTTTGTTGAGAATTTTTACATCTATGTTCATTAGAGATTACCAGCCTGGTTTTTTGTTCATTGTGTCTCTGCCAGGATTTGGTATCAGAATGATGCTAGCCTCATAGAATGGGTAAGGGAGGAGTCCCTCCTCCTAAAATTTTTGTAATACTTTCAGTGAGATTGTTATCAGCTATTCATTATACATCAAGTAGAATTTGGCTGTGAATCCGTCTGGACCAGTGCTCTTTCTTCTTAGTAGGCTTTTTATTAATTATTCAATTTTGAAATTCCTTATTGGTCTGTTCAGGGTTTCAATTTCTTCCTAGTTTAATCTAGAGAAGTTGTATGTTTCCAGGAATTTATTCATTTCTTCATGTTTTCTGGTTTGTATGGATAGAGGTGTTTGTAATAGTCTCTGAGAGTTCTTTTTGTATTTCTGTGGGGTCAGTGGCAATGTCCTCTTTCATTTCTGATACTGTGTATTTGAATCTTTTTTATTTTTTTCTTAATTAGTCTAGCTAGCACTCTATTAATCTTATTTATTCTTTCAAGTAGAAAACATTTAGTTTTGGTGAACTTTTGAATGGGTTTTTGTGTCTCAATTTTACTGAGTTCAGCTCTGACTTTGGTTATTTCTTTTCTTCTGCTAGATTTGAGATTGGTTTGCTCTGGTTTTTGAGCTCCTCTAGGTATAGTGTTCTATTGTTAATTTGAAATCTTTCTAACTTTGTGATATATCCATTTAGCATTATAAACTTTCCACTACTTTAGCTAGGTCCCAGAGATTCTGGTATGTTTTATCTGTGTTTACTTCATTTCAAAGAAATCTTGATTTCTGCCTTAATTTCATTTTTTACCCAAAAGTCATACAGGAGTAGGTGGTTTAATTTCCATTCAATTGTGAAATTTCAAGCAATCTTCTTGGTATTAATTGCCATTTTTATTGAGATATTTTCATTTATTTTTATTATTTTATCTGAGAGTGTGATTGGTGTGCTTTGTGTTTTCTTGTATTTGTTGAGAATCGCTTTATGGCTAAGTGTGTGGTTGATTTTAGAGTATGTGCCATGTGCATACAAGAAGAATATGTGTTTTGTTGATGTTGGGTGCAGTATTCTGTAGATGTCTTTTAGGCTCATTTGGTAGAATGTCAAGTTTATATCCCAAATATTTTTGTAAGTTTTTTGCTTCAATGATTTGTCTAACACTGTTAGCAAGATGTTGAAGTCTCCCATTATTTTTGTGTGGTTATCTAAATCTCTTCATAGGTATTGAAAGCTTACTTTATAAATCTGTGTGCTCCTATGTTGGGTCCATATATATTCAAGATAGTTAAGTCTTCTTATTGAATTGAACACATTAATATTTTTTAATACCCTTCTTTGTTCTTTGGATGATTGTTCATTTAAAGTCTGTTTTGTCTGAAATTAGAATAGCCACCCCTGCTCTTTTTTGGTTTTTGTTTCCTTGATAGGTTTTTCCCTATACCTTTACTTTGAGCTTCTGTGTGTTGTCAGCTGGTTGTTATGTAGGCTTTACTGTATAGGGGCTTTATGATGTCAATGACCTATGTACTTAAGTGTATTTTTTTGGTGGCCAGAAACGGTCTTTCATTTCTATGTTTAGCACTCCCTTAAGGACCTCTTATGTGGTAGGTCTGGTGGTAATAAATTTGTTTAACATTTGCTTATCTGAAAATAATTTATTTTCAGATAAGCAAATTTATTTCTCCTTTTTTAATTAAACATAGTTTGGCTGGATATTACATTTTTGGTTGGAGTTTCTATTCGAGAATGCTGATGACAGGCTCCTAATCTCTCCTGTCTTGTAGGGTGTCTGTTGAAAGTTTCATTCCTAGCCTGATGGAATTCCCTTTGTAGGTGACCTGCCTCTTCTCTCTAGCTGCCTTTAATATTTTTCCTTTCACATTCACTTAGAGAGTCTGATGACTATGTGTCATGGGGATGGTCATCTTGTATAGTATCACTGAGTGGTTCTCTGAATTTCCTGCATTTGAATGTCAGCCTCTCTTGCTAGATTGGGAAAATTTTTGTGGACAATATCCTCAAATATGTTTTTGAAGTTGCTTGCTCTCTCTTGCTCTCTATTAGGAATGTCAATGAATCATAGGTTTGGTCTCTTTATGTAATCCCATATATTCATGGATGTCTATTCTTTTTTATCTTTTCTTTCCATTATTTTTGTGTGACTGTGTCAATTCAAAGAACCAGCCTTCAAGCTCTGAGATTCTTTCCTCAACTTGGTCTATTAATACTTATGATTGTATTATAAAATGTTTGTAGTGATCTTTTTTTTTTTTTTTAGCTCTATCAGATCCATTTGTTTCTTTCTTAAAATGTCTACTTCTTTCAGCTCTTGTATCATTTTACCGGATTCCTAATATTCCTTGGATTGGGTTTCAACTTTCTCCTGAATCCTGATGATAGTCATCATCATCCAGATTCTGAATTCTATGTGTGTCATTTCAGCCGTTCCAGCCTAGTTAAGAACCATTGCTGGGGGGCTAGTGCAGTCGTTTGGAGGTAAGAAGACACTCTGGCTTTTTGAGTTGCTAGAGTTCGTGCATGAGTTCTTTCTCATCTGTGTGAGCTAATGTTCCTTTAGTCTTTGAAGTATCTGTTCTTTGAATGGGACTTTTTGATTTTATATTCTTTGATGCCCTTGAGGGTTTAAGTGTGGTATAAGTTGGGTGTATTCAGTTGGCTTCATTTCTGGTCAATTTCAGGGGGCTAAGAATCAGCTCAGAATTTCTGAACTGCATGATCTTACCCTGAGTGGCTGGGATCAGGCCCACAGATTCATTCTCTGGCCCCTAAAGTTAAGCACCTGCTATGCTAGAGGAGCCAAGGTAGTCCTGGTTTGCTGGCAACAACACTTCAATGGGGGAGTGCCAGCAAAACCTTTTTGTCAGGGCTGTGGCCATGGCGTCTGCACATATACACACACACATGGGCCAGTAGTGGTAGGGTGGAAGCACACTGGGATCTACATACACCCATGCTTTGGCAGCAGGTAGGACATGGGGTCTGTATGCATGTGCTGACAAGAGGAGGGCAGTGGTAGGTTCCTGTGCATGCATGTGAGCAAATTAGTAAGGGGAGGCTGTGGGCAGGTATATGCTAGAAGGTACGCATCTGCTGAAGCTCTCTGATGGTTAAGCGGAGTCTCTTGGCAAAGGAGCTATGGTGGTGACCACTGAAAAGTGCCCTGGTTGGGCATGCAAGGATGTGCTACAAGTGGGTGCATCCAGGCAGGGACCCCGGGAGAGGCCAGCAGACAGGGGAGGGCTCAGATTTGACTGACCTTGTCCAAAGGGCAAGACATCCCAACTCTATCCAGGTCAAATAGTCAACAAAGGTCAAAGCCACCTAGAGGATCAGGACAAGCCTTGGGGATAGACAGCCATAGCCATGCTCCACTGCTGCTCTTCCCATGCCAAACCCTCCAGGCTCTGCATTGATCAGAGTCTTGTCCCTGCCACCTCTCCTGGCAGCTTTCCCTGACAGCTGAAATGTCTGTGGGGGCTGTGAAGACTCCTACAGCTAGGATTTCAGACATACACGGTGAGAGTGGGCCACTCCATGCCTCTTTAACTCATTTCTTCCTGGGAGCCACTCAGGGACAGGAACGAGTTCTGGTGCTCAGCAACCATATGCAGGGTTCCAAGCTTCCTCTCCTTTACATCCAGGGTCTAGATCCCCTCTCTATCCACTCTCAATGCCTTTCTTGTGATGGTCTGCTCAGAGTTTGATGGGCTGGTCTCTCAGTAGAAGAAGGTCTTCCAGACTGTGTCTAGTTGGCCATCCTGACTCATCTCCAGAATAGACCTTTTCCAGGAAATAGTTTGTATCCTTCCTTGAGGTGTCCAGGAATCAGTGCAGGAGAACTCAATGGCACAGGGACTGCCCATGCACTCTGAGCCTCCCCATCTCCTCACGGCAAGTCAGTTGTCTCCCAGCATGTGGCTTGTTACCTCTACCCAGATGCGCATCTGCTCATAAACTGCTCAGGTCACCTGCGATTGAGCCAAGCTAAGCACCCGGCCCACCTGTCAGCCACACTCCCTCTGCCCCTTCCCTCCATACACTGCCCGGTGACTCAGCTGACTGTGCTGCACACCAGTGCATATGGCCTGTGACGGCCTGGGCACATCCAAGTGTGAGGCATCACCAGGCAACTAGAACTAGGCACTTGCCAGCCCACTCCAACATGTGTCTTTCTTGCACACTGTCCATCTGCCTTGTCTGCCTCATCCACCAGTCCAAGGACCACTGAGGTGGGAACTGGCACCACCCAAAGGTGGAAATCAGCCCTTACCCTTTCTACCACCCATGCGCTAAGCCTAGCCCTGAGATTTTCCCTTTTGCTCATGACCGTATTCCTCAAAAGTGGAGGAATTTCAGGCCTCTGTTGAGCAATCAATACATACACAAACACCCGCGAAATGAATTAATACATTTGCTAATAATGAATCCTACATGGTTTAAGATTGATGTGTGTATATATGTACACATACATACAAATGTCTAGATCATGTGAACATGTACATTTGTGTGTGTGTTTATATATATTTATATATTAATTCCTTTATTCATTGACATATCCACTATAAGAAAACAATGAAATGATAATGTTGAGAAAACAAATTTAAGAGTGTCAGCCTTTAGATAACTTAGAATCTAACTGGTGAAATTTATGTAAATCCAACTATCACCCAAAATGATCATTTCTAGCAATGGTGATTGCTAAGAAGAAAAGCCACACCATTTAATAAGGGCACAAAGGACTTCAGCTTTATCTTGAATGTCCGGGAAAGCTTATCTCATGAAATAATACTTGGTCTGAAATATGGTTAATAAAGATAAGTAGACAAAATAGAGAAAAGGGAACAGCACAAGCAAGGGCTCTGTAGAAGAGGTCACATGGAGTCCTTAGAGAACTTTCAGAAGGACAGCAGCTGAAGCACAGAAAGCAAAAGAGCATTATAAAGGTGAAGCTATGGGGCCACGTCCATTGTGTTGAGACTTGTGTAGGCAACACTGAGTATTCTGATCTTTACCCTAAGAGAAATGAGAAGCTATTGAGAGATTTCTAAACAGTGGGTGTGTGGTGTTTATGAAATATGCAATCAATATAGATACCTTGGATTAGAGAAGTTATAGCACAGATCTTTTAAGGCCATGCATACACGAAATTGCACAGAAACTGCCCCCATCTTCCTAATAGGATATTCACTATGTCAACTTGAAGTTTTGCTTTCCAGACTTCAATGTTTTACCTGTATCATTAAAATAAGATTATATCATTCCCCAAACAACCACTCTAAATGACAATCAGAATTCAAATCTTAACTGTCCTCTTCTTAATAGTGCTTCTCTGAACTCAGACACAGACTTGCATTTATCCTGAATATAGCAATCATACTTAATACTCTGTAACACCAACATAATGGTAGTATTCTCCATATTTTGCTTCTGTTAAAGAATTATTCAATTGTCAAACTATCCTTTGAGATAGGTGATATTATTCTAATTTTACATATAATGAGCTGAGGCATAGAAGTGTTAAATAACTTGCCCAACTGCAAAGAGCAAATAGAAGCCAGAATTCAAAACTCGAGACTCAGTTTCCAAAGTGTAAGCTTTTATGAACCATGCTGTACTGTTTTTCATATAAACCATCATTTTAAACTTCACAAAATGTAATATATATACATGTTGTTAACCTAATTTAATGGATGGAAAAACATACTTCAACATATGAAACTCTTGTCCAAGACTGCACAAATAGAAAGCGGCAGGACTGGGTTCTAAGATTCCCAATGTTAATGGCTACATCCATCTACATGTCTCTAATAAGAGGATGGCTCTCATCCTCCAGCACTGTGATCATTTTCAAGAATGGAAACTCATAGTATACAGCCCTTCCAGAGTTTTATCTGGAAGGCATGTCATTATGATCTTCCATAGGAAAATATACCAGGCAATGGTATGGTCATAAGTCCATGTTTCATCACATGCATGGTGAAGTGAAGCAGTAGAGAAAGTTATAAAGTTTCTTTAGAATGTATTTAAGCAGAACAATGCCTCAGGATGTAGGCCAGCTAGTGGGAGCAGACATCAGATGAGAACTGGAAACAAAATACTGAAGATATTCATTTATTTCTGCAAAGACATCTCTTTTTAAATGACCATGATAAAGTCTAGGGCTAGAAGGTAATTTTATATGGGGCTATTTCATCAACAGCAGCTTAAGTTTTCCGGGCTATGCTTAAGAAAGGACCAAGGAGACTAAAATAAAACATAATTTTCAGTAAAATGCTTTTAAACTTAGGCATTAGCTTCAGTTAACTTCAGAAGAATTGTTTTAGAATTACTGAGGGATTCTGTGCTAGATGAGAAATAAACTACAAGGTCACAAGGTTGTAATATGCTTTTATATTCTTTGTCCTCTCTGACCTCTTTTTTGTTTTCACCTTTCTTTTTTCAAAGAGAGATTTAAAGAAACTCATTAGCAGCTGTAGTAAAAGGTTAGAGGCTGACAGACCTTGGTTTAAATTCTGGCTATTCTACACAATAGTGTGACCTTGAACTAGTGAGTTAACCTTTTAATTTCTCCATCCTCAAAAGAAAAAAATGGTAAAAAAAATTACTGTGCAGAGTTTTGAATTTTAAATGATATAATGCTTTACTAAACTATCTCAGACATAACAAGTGTTTCTTGGTAAATGAATGATTGAATGATGTCATGTTATTTCCCTTACATTTTTTATTTCCAGGTTATTTTCAGGAAGAGGCTAGGTAAATGAATGATTGAATGATTTCATGTTATTTCCCTTACATTTTTTCCCAAACATACTTATTTTCCCAAACATACTTACATTATTTCCCAAACATACAGGAAGAGGCTTGGTAAATGAATGATTGAATGATTTCATGTTATTTCCCTTACATTTTTTATTTCCAGGTTATTTGCAGGAAGAGGCTAGGATAAAAAAAAATTGGATAATGATGAAGTAAAGAAAAATACAATTAACACTTGGGAAACCCATCTATGTTACACCATTCTTGCATTCCTGTAAAGAAATATGTGATATGGGGTAATTTATAAAGAAAAAAGATTTAATTGGCTCACTGTTCTGCAGGCTGTATAGGAAGCAAGTGCTAGTATTTGCTTGGCTTCTGGGGAAGCCTCAGGGAGCTTTTACTTATGGTAGAAGGTGAAATAGCAGGAACGTCACATGACCAGGGCAGGAGCAAGAGAGAGAGAGAGTGAAGGATTTGCCACACACGTTAAACAACCAGATCTTGTGAGAACATACTCACTGCTATGAGGACAGCAAAAAGCCATGATAGATTTGTCCCCATGATCCAAACACCTCCCACCAGTCCCCACCTCCAGCACTGGGGATTACATCTCAATATGAGATATAGAGAGGACATCCAAACGATATCACCATTCTTTTGTAATCAATGGGTTCTTCCTACCCACTTCATAAACAAAACCAGTTCACTATTGCAGTAAAGAGTTTAATTAACTCTATGCTAGCCATGTAAAGATTGAGTTATCACTCAAGTCATTCTCCCTGAAGGCTTGGAGGTTAGGGTTTTTCCAGAGTAGTTTGGTGGGCAGATGGCTAGGAATGGGGATCGATTTGTTGAGGTAAAATAATGGAAGTGTTGAAAACAGCCCTCTTGCACTCAGTCAGCCTCAGGGTGAAGGTCATAGGACCACCTGAGTCTTGAATGGTGGGTCTGGGTGGAGTCAGCCAGTCACTAAAAATGTAAAAGTCTGAAAAATATCTCAAAAGGCCGATCTTAGATACTACAATAGTGATGCAATCTACAGGAGTAACTGGGGGAAGTTACAATTCTTGTGACCTCCAGAACAATGATTGGTTATCCACTAACTATGTCTGTAACTTGGCAGAGTTCAGGCCCCTCTTATAATTCTACCTGGTGACCTTTTGTTAGTTTTACAAAGGCATTTTGGTTTGCGAAAGGGCTTCTATCATCATCCTTGCTTTAAAGTTAAACTATAAAATAAGTTCCTCCAGTGGTTAGCTTAGTGAAGACAGCCAGCCTGTGAGGCTAGAAGCAAGATAGAGTCAGCCATGTTAGATTTCTCTCACTGTCGTAATCTTTGCAAAGGCAATTTCAATCTCCCCTTAATTTTCAGCACACTCTAATCCTGAGGTGTGAGTTATGGAGGTGGGAAAAGGCCAACAATCACTCTAACTTTTTCTGGTTGACAGATAGCATAATAGGGGTAGGGTTTTGTATTAGTCCATTCTCATTCCCATAAAGAAATACCTGAGACTGGGTAATTTATTAAGAAAAGAGGTTTAATTGGCTCATGGTTCCACGGGCTGTGCAGGAAACTTGGCAGCATCTACTTAGCTTTTAGGGAAGCCTCAGGAAACTTACAATCATGGTGGAAGGTGAAGGGGAAGCAGGCCCGTCTTACATGGCCGGAGCAGGAGGGAGAGAGAAGGGGGAGGTGCCGCATACTTTTAAACAACCCAATTTTGTGAGAAGTCACTAACATGAGAATAGCACCAAGGAGATGGTGCTAAACCATTCATGAAAGACCCATGATCCAATCACCTCCCACCAGGCCCCACTTCCAACATTGAGGATTACAACTTGACAGAAAATTTGCATGGGGACACAGATCTAAACCGAATCAGGGTTGCTCCCAGGATAAGAGGAGTGAAACTGTTTTTTAGTTGTCTTTATGTATTCATGAGTGCCTGGCTGGGATCCCAAAGTCTGCATAACAAAAACATTAGTATTTTATGCACAGATTTAGTACAGCACATAAGTGAACAGCAGACTATAAGACAAATAATGAGAACTATTATGAATAGCAAATGTCCTAGTTTCAGTAGTCCCCGTAGAACTGACCTGAAGCCTTGAGGGGTTCAAGAGAATGACCTTGAGAACCAATCAGATACAGTGTCATCAGCCGAAACTCATAAACAATGGACAGCAACAAGTGTACTATACGTTTTGTCTGAAATACAATTTTTGTCTCTCCAGCTCCTCATTTTTACCAAAGACAAATTGTAATAGAACCCATTTATTTGCAAAATAAGTTCCAGCCTTATTATATATGGGCTGATTATTTGCATAAAATTCAGCAAGAATAATTACTTGCCATATTAGCTTTTTTGTTCTAAATTGGCTTTGCTGGATTTTTCTTCATATGAAATCTCAGATTAGACCTTTTAAAAGCCTCTTGAGCCCAAAAGAAGCTTTATTTATGCCTGTAGATACTTATATGAATTGGGTGAATTTCTCTCTTCTTGAGGTCCCAAAACAACTTGGGGTTCTTAGGCCTCTCAGAAAGTAACAATTCTTACTTACCACAGGTCAGGAAACCTGTATGGGACAAGGTACAAGGCCAGTTTCTCTAAGGGGCTATTATCATCTCTCTAAGTCAACATCAACTCTTCAAAGCAGTGGGAAACCTGTAATTCCAGTCAAAGCCTTGGTTAACATAAACTTTGTCTCCAATTCTATCCTGTTAGAAATGAAAACAAATTCTTATTGAACTTATGCAAATAACTATATTGCCATAAAATAAGAATACTCACAAATGATTTCCAAATTCTTGAGAAATTAAATAGAGAGAAAAAAATGTGTTTTACATTTTGCCCATAAGTATACTTTACTCAATGGTTAAAAGCTGTAAATAGCTGAAAATAAAAGTTTTCTTGACTCTGAAAGATGAAACAGAAAGGATCAGCAACACTTCAGGCAAAGAGTTGTAAAAACATTATTTCAATCTTTTATTAGTTCAGCCCATGCAGTTAACTCCTGTTCTGCTCAGTATTCATGAGCACATCAGCTGTGCATGAGAGTCCTGGAAGTTTTTCCCTCTATTCCACTGGCATAATCTTTACAAAGTTATCAGACACCTGCATTCGAGACTACCTGTCAGAGTTCTATAGCTGATTATAAAACCACCTTTTGAAAAGGATCAAAGTAAAACAACAATTGTGGATGATAACAGTCTCAGGCAAGCCATGGTTAATAATGCAATTGACAAAAAAAATTTGCTTATTTTTCTGGCATACAACAATTTACCCTAATAATCATAATTATTCCTAGTAACATATACAAAGTCAAATAAAATTATTGGAGTCTCACACAATTCTGGAACATACATCAATAACACATTTATACAACTACATCCCCCAAAAAAGTCGAACACCATCCTAAACTTGACGTTGCTCTCTGTATGATTTTAACACATGAAATGAATCAAGCATAACTCTTTTAGGCTTCAGGGGACCTAATAGCTAAAAAAAGGTAAATGAAGTGAAAAGGACTGAATTTGGAACTTGAAATTTTGATTTTGGAAGGTTTATCATATATCAAAGTTTTAAAATACTTGACATTACAATATAGGAACAGGTCACTCATATAGCTGAAATAATATCTCAAAAAATGTCAAAAAGACAAAAATCTTTACTCTGATAGAGAGAAGTCTCAGCATTTCAAACAAGAAGACCCAGTAAAGATAGCATGAGGTCAATGGAATCTTTCTTTTCTCTCTCCCCTCTTTTCTTTTCTCTGTAGTTTACCTAAAAGGCAAACAAAGGCCGAGTGTACTGGCTCATGCCTCTAATACTAGCACTTTTGGAGGCTGAGACAAGTGGAATGCTTGAGCCCAGGAGTTCGAGACCAGTTTGGGCAACATGCTGAAACTCCATCTGTACCAAAAATACAAAAAATAAAAAATAAAATAGACAGGTATGGTGGTGCATGCCTGTAGTGGTGGCGCAAGCCTGTAGTCCCAGCTGCTTAGGAGGCTGAGGCAGGAGAATCACTTGAACTTGGGAGGCAGAGGTTGAAGTGAACCAAGATCACGCCCCTGCCCTCCAACCTGGGCGACAGAGCGAGACTCTGCCTCAAAAACAAAAACAAACAAACAAAAAAACTCAAAACAAAAATCTGTCATTATCTGTCAGTATTCTCCATGTTACAAACAATCTTATTCAAAAGGGAAAACCAAATTTCTCCTTAGCATTAGTGTAATGTTAAACCCAATTTTTTCATAAAACCTTATAAACAATCTATCCAATCTTAATCAGTTTGACCATAAGGTAAAATTTCCATAAACCTTTTATAACTCTACAATTTTTTATTACAGAGCAGATCAGTGCAAAAAAAAAAAAAAAAGAAAGAAGGAAAAACACCTGTTATTTTGATACATGACCCCAGATTCTGGCTCTGCATCAGTGTAGTTTTTATTTTAATGTTTGATTTATAGGAAAACTAAGTAACCTCCTTGGCTAACTTGCTCACACTGATAGAACTTCTTTTACAAGATCAATCTTTCATAAATCTTCTGTAACTTGATTAAACCTTCAGTTTTGTCTTATCATTATTTTTTAATTTAAGACAATCTTTAAAACTTCTCTACGAGATAAAATTCCTTTTCCTTTAAAAACAAAAAAGCCGTATTTCCATGGCTTCTTGTAACCTTTTCTCAAAACACATTTTCCTTTCTTTATATACTTTGCATGTAGAACTGTTTCTCTAGTAGTCTCATTACATATGTTACCACGTAAACTCCCAGCAACTTTTATTTTTAGTGAAAAACCTGGTAAGTAAACAATTTTCACTGTGTGAGATGCAGAGCCCAGGATAGGGACAGAGCTTCAAAGAATGTCTGTGGTTCTTTTCAGCATAACCAGGGGACATGGCTAACTACAAATGTCCCCAGACTTTACCTATAATTTAATGGCAGTAAAACAGAAAAGTCAATTATCAAAAAAAGTCATAGAAACAGTTACAACTTTAAAATATCTAGCAAAGACAGTATCTGTCCTGACTAATTCAAAGTTTCTAAATTCTGAAGACATTTTTATTTTGTTCACCAATGTTACTAAAGTCACACGAACTGAAAGGCATTAACATTTCTATTTTTTGTGTGAAAATATGTGATTTAAGCACTCGCTTTTTCTTTTAAGCCAATTAATTAGATCTCTTTCATATATTTTGGTAGTGAAACAGCACACACATGATACATATAAATACACAGACAGAAGCAGATCTGATGGAAGTTGTAAGATTCCTCATTTGCCCAGTTTTTAAGTTTCTTTTCCCTATTTTAGACCATCAGTTTCTTGATTACCTGTTCCCTGCCCTAAACAATTCCCAGCTGGACAACTCTAAATTTGTATTTCTAAAGAGACAATTCTTAGGTGAAACAAGATACAAAATTCATATTTTATCTAAACCAAGGAAAAGTGGTGTGAGTAAAATTTCAATTAAGAGGACCAGGAAAAGCAGACACCCTTATACATGGAGATTTCCTTACAGACATAACTTTCTTAATTGAATTACTGGATATAGGGTGGAGTCTTTTAAGTAACGGGGCCAACAAAGCATTCAGTTTCTAGGTCCTAATAGGCAGGCATAGCTGGAAGGCAGAACACATGTCCCCAAATCAAGGGTCCCATTTTTATACTAAATCCTGGGTCCCCAAAGAGAAAGAAATGCTAGGGGATGAGAGACTACAGTGTAGTTCATTGTAAAACCATTTCCCTGAGGCTGCCGGGCAACCCAGCACCTATCATCACTCTGGAATCAGTCGGTCCATTCCCCATCCCATACCCTCTAGGTGCCCAAGAGTGCACTGTGTTTATCCAAACACAAAAAGAACTGAGTATCCCCCTTATCACTGCCATTAACCATCCCTAAAAGTGTATATCTCATGCAGCCTTTATATACCAAGGCTAGAAGTTCTCTTGTAATACAAAGTAACTTCTGATGTCCCCAACATTCAAAAAGATTAGGCAACGCAATGCAAAGAAAGCAGAGCCTTAGATTTTGAGAGGCATCTCTCCACTTACAACTCTCGGGGTTCCATAACAAAAACAGCGTTTACTCTAAAACTGGAGTCTGTGGTACCTCTCTTTTTTTCCCAAGGTGTCCCAGGCTATCAGAAATTCCCTTAGGTTCTCTCATGTGGGTATTGATGGTGGCAAGAAGATAAACAGAAGTAAATAGAGAAACAGAATTCAGTGAACTGGGAATGAAAAACATAATTTTTTTTCAAAAAAAATAAGAGAAAAATCATAAAAGGCTTTTAAATACTTAAATATACATATTGATGTATATATATTTAACATATATATCTGCTTATATATTTTAAAATATTTATAGTTAATCAAAAAGCTTATATATCTATATGACTTGGATATCAGCTTTTGATTAAGCTTGTTTTTAACCGTGGAGCTCTTTTTTAAAAAATCCTTCCAAATCTGTTATTAGTAGACACTAGTGGGGACAAACAGCCAATACCTCTGACTTTTACGCCTTTTCTTTTCCTCAAACATATTTTCCCAAGTGAAATCAGTGAGTCTTAAGTTATGACTTAACTACAGATGCAGAAGGTGTGGGCAGAGATGGAAAGTGGTTCTTACAGGATCTAGAATCACCCAAAAGGTAGCTCAGAGAAAGAAATTCAAGAGAGGAAATTAGAAGCTATCCATGGAGGGAAAAATAATAAATGACAAAAGTGTCACAACTGTCAAACCAGAAGAAGCTCGTTCCTTAAACCAGGAATTGAACCCTGGCCAGCAGGATGAAAGGGCAAAGCCTTAGCTGCTGTGCTATAGCATGGGCAGGTGCCATGGCCCTTGCCAGAAGGAGTGTAGGGCAGCCATTTTCGAGCTTGCAAAAGGATTTTGACTGCTCAAGAGAACTTTCTAAGGCTAGCTATGACATTATTAGGCATCTTCCTATTAATTCAAACCTTTTATTTGAATTGTGGAAAATAAGATCTCTAAAATCCTTTTTATTTCAATAGTATACTTCCAGTAGTGACTCAATCTAAATGCCTTCTTAAAGACCAAATGGTACTTTTCCAGGTTTTTACCGCATAAGCAAGAGGTACTTCTAAAGAGGGAATACAGGAGGTGTCCCCATGATCTCCAAGAATTCCGTCAGAAATTGTAAGACACAGCGCATTCAAAGGCTTGACATGTTTGGGTAAAAGAGTGAGCTTCCTCGGTAACAGAGGGAGACTCTGTGACACACAGAGACAGAGAGAGAGGGAAGAAGGCAGAAAGGGGGAGAGAGAGAGAGAGGAAGGGAGAAAGGGGGGAGAGAGAGAGAGAGGAAGGGAGAAAGGGAGAGAGAGAGAGAGACAGAGAGAGAGAAAGAGAGAGAGAGAGAAAGACTTCAGACCTCAGTCCTTTCAGACTGGCCACCTGATATGAACCTGAAAATTCTTGCCCTCCTTATGGCAGAGACTGAGAAAGAGGACCTCCACATGGTCACAAATCAAGCTCCCAAGGACACAAAGCAAGATGAGAGAGAAACCTCTTTCAATTTTTGTTCAGGAACCTGCAGCAAAGTTGTAACTGAGCAGTCTGCAGGGCTGGCTTGAACAGCAGGCTCATGGAGAACATTGGCCTACATTTTATCTTATGGTAACTCTCTTTACGACAAAACAACACAGAAAGGCAAATTTATAACACAATGTATACCAGATTCACTACAGCCTCAGACTAGTGTCATAAATCCATCTTCCCACTAATCAAAACCTTGCAGAGGAGACAATCAGGAATTTTTACCATTCACTCAACTGGCTTGCGCAGAGAGAGAGACAGGGAGAGAGAGGTTAAAAGCCCAGCTGGTAAGAAATTATTATCCTTTTGCTGGCTTGCCAGGTTTCTGGGTTCCCTTTCTCTGCAGCTTCCAGAAGAGCAAAGCTGCTTTTGATAACTCTGTGCGCTGCACCACAGCTGTGGGATCCAAACCACATTACAAAAAATGGTGCTTTTTGTTGGCCGGGCGCGGTGGCTCACGCTTGTAATCCCAGCACTTTGGGAGGCCGAGGCGGGCGGATCATGAGGTCAGGAGATCGAGACCACGGTGACACCCCGTCTCTACTAAAAATACAAAAAATTAGCCGGGCGTAGTGGCGGGCGCCTGTAGTCCCAGCTACTCGGAGAGGCTGAGGCAGGAGAATGGCGTGAACCCGGGAGGCGGAGCTTGCAGTGAGCCGAGACTGCGCCACTGCACTCCAGCCTGGGTGACAGAGCAAGACTCCATCTCAAAAAAAAAAAAAAAAAAAAAGGTTCTTTTTATTTTTTATGGAACCATAGGCAAAAACATTCCAGTTTTGCAAGATGCAGCCCAACAGTCTGCCTGAGGGAACTGAGTTATCATTTCCCATTCCTGCCAGAGTGATATACACGTGACAAAACACAGACGCTAATCACCCTGCTCAGTGCCCAGGTATCAATGTAGCAAGGCTCAAACTTGTCCTTGTTGGTCCTTGGCATCTTTGATCTATTCAAGGTTTGGAGGGATGACCTTCAACCAGGAGTTTAAATGGGTGGTCTGTGGGCAAAATGGACAAGCTGAAGGTCACCCTGGGCTAGCTTCTGCTAACACTTCCTTCAGGGCTCACCAAATGTGACTGATCAGACAAGTAGGAGAGCCTGCTGGATGTCCATCAGCAATTTCTTCAGAGATCTCCTTTATACATATAAGCTCACACAACAAAGTAAAAACAAGCAAAAGGCATTTCAACCAAGATCCCAGACCAGATTCCAATCCAGAAGAGTATTCTTCCAAACAGGCCCCCTTTTTCAGCTCTAAGTGGGGAGAAATCTCCCCAGCCTTAGATTCTTGCTGCAATCCAGGGAGAGGTGAACAGTACCCGTGATGAGTCTACAGTACTCCAGAGAAGCCAACAGATCAGAAGAAGGAAGGGGGCATTGATTGTGCCTAGAATATTCACTAGACTGGTTTAAAGACATTTTCCAGGAACTTTCTTTCCACTGAAATTAGGCCCAGGAACCATGGGTTGACAGTGCCGGTATGGACAGAGCCAGAGATGGCCCATCAGCTCGTTAAAAATAAGCGACTACCAGAGTTCACCTCCAGGTCTGTTATTCTGTGGTGGCTGACAAAGTGTTGGCAGGCACCCACAAGGGGTGACTCCAGATGAGCCCTCAAATTAATAATCTCCAAAAGATTTCTCACTGTCCACTGTACAGACAAAACCAATTTACCAGGACTCTGGTATTGCATTAAAAAAATGTAATTGACACTAGGCTAGTTATGTGAAAGATAGCATAATATTGCTCCAATCAATCTGGCCAAAGGTTTGGAGGGTTGTTGAAGAAGAGCTTGGTAGGCAGGTGACTAGGGAATTAGTGGGGAATGTTGATTGGTTGGAAATGAGATCACAGAGGTATGGAAAATAGTCCTCATGCACTGAGTCAGCCTCTGGGTGGGGGCCCTAGGACCAGTTGGGTCATGGGTGGTGGTTCTGGGTAGAGTCAGTCAGTAACCAGAAATGTGAAAGTCTAAAAATCGTCTCAAAAGGCCAATCTTAGTTTCTACAATAGTGGTGTTATCTACAGGATTAGTTGGGGAAGTTGCAAATCTTGTGACCTTCAGAAGAATGACTGGCTATCATTTAAGCATGTATCTTAGCAGAATTCAGGCCCTTCTTATAATTCTACCCTGTAGCCTTTCATTCGCTTTACAAATGTAATTTAGTTTTGAGAAGGGTTACTATAATTTTGCTTTAAAGTTAAACTATAAAGTAAGTTCCTCCCATTGTTAGCTTGGCCCAAACCCAGGAATGAGTGAAGATAGCCAGCCTGAGGCTGGAAGTGAGACAGAGTCAGCCATGTTAACTTTCTCTCACTGTCATAACCTTTGCAAAGGTGGTTTTACTTTTTCTTCATTTTTCTTGGGCATTGCTATCTGAAATGGAAATTTAAGTAACTATTATTATTTTTTTAAAGAAAAATATTATGTCTGAATGTGGCCTGTCATATTCGCGTACTTAATTCAGACAGGAATTATCTGGCCCAAATCCTTTGCATGTAATTGGTGGGTTGAATAAAATGTCTTCCTTGGTGTAATTTTTCTTTAACAGCAGGTAGCTGAGTTTTGGATTCTGTCCCATGTCTAGTTTTTACTTCTAGGCTGAAATTTTGTGAACACGAAACTACCTTCCATTAGGTAAAATTATAGTTATTATGTAGCATTAGAAGAAAAAAATCCAAGTATGTTCAGCAAAAATTTACATCAATTGCTAATAGTTCTTATATCCTTAAAAAGTATACATATACCACTTTCCATTTTAGAATTTTTATTTCTAGTATGAAAACCCAAATACAAGATTAATTCAAAGAGCTGTAGCCCCAAAAGGACCTAGCTTCTCTTAATGAGGAGAAACAAATTCTGATTAGTTTTGATTAAATTAGAAGTATCACATTGCTTTCCTGAGATATAATAAAAAGACACATTTTATAGGTAGTGAGACACTTAACTCCACCCTTAACCAGCTGCTGGGGATTACTGATTCCCATGGAATTTAGCTGTCTTTGGAAATTAACAGAGCTGGATGAAATTAAAGACATTTTCTATTTTTTTTTCTGATCTAAAGCTTTTTTTTTTTTAATTATACTTTAAGTTCTAGGGTACATGTGCACAACGTGTAGGTTTGTTACATATGTATACATGTGCCATGTTGGTGTGCTGCACCCATTAACTCGTCATTTACGTTAGGTATATCTCCTAATGCTATCGCTCCCCACTCCCCCCACGACAGGCCCCAGTGTGTGATGTTCCCCACCCTGTGTCCAAGTGTTCTCATTGTTCAATTCCCACCTATGAGTGAGAACATGCAGTGTTTGGTTTTCTGTACTTGTGATAGTTTGCTCAGAATGATGGTTTCCAGCTTCATCCATGTCCCTACAAAGGACATGAACTCGTCCTTTTTTATGGCCTCATAGTATTCCATGGTGTATATGTGCCATATTTTCTTAATCCAGTCTATCATTGATGGACATTTGAGTTGGTTCCAAGTCTTTGCTATTGTGAATAGTGCTGCAATAAACATACATGTGCATGTGTCTTTATAGCAGCATGATTTATAATCCTCTGGGTATATACTCAGTAATGAGATGGCTGGGTCAAATGGTATTTCTAGTTCTAAATCCTTGAGGAATCGCCACACTGTCTTCCACAATGGTTGAACTAGTTTACAGTCCCACCAACAGTGTAAAAGTGTTCCTATTTCTCCACATCCTCTCCAGCACCTGTTGTTCCCTGACTTTTTAATGATCACCATTCTAAATGGTGTGAGATGGTATCTCATTGTGGTTTTGATTTGCATTTCTCTGATGGCCAGTGATGATGAGCATTTTTTCATGTGTCTGTTGGCTGCATAAATGGCTTCTTTTGGGAGGTGTCTGTTCATATACTTTGCCCACTTTTTGGTGGGGTTGTTTGGTTTTTTCTTGTAAATTTGTTTAAGTCCTTTGTAGATTCTGGATATTAGCCCTTTGTCAGATGGGTAGATTGTAAAAATTTTCTCCCATTCTGTAGATTGCCTGTTCACCCTGATGGTAATTTCTTTTGCTGTGCAGAAGCTCTTTAGTTTAATTAGATCCCATTTGTCAATTTTGGCTTTTGTTGCCATTGCTTTTGGTGTTTTAGTCATGAAGTTCTTACCCATTCCTATGTCCTGAATGGTATTGCCTAGGTTTTCTTCTAGGGTTTTTATGGTTTTAGGTCTAACATGTAAGTCTTTAATCCATCTTGAATTAATTTTTCTAGAAGGTACAAGGAAGGGATCCAGTTTCAGCTTTCTACATATGGCTAGCCAGTTTTCCCAGCACCATTTATTAAATAAGGAATCCTTTCCCCGTTTCTTGTTTTTGTCAGGTTTGTCAAAGATCAGATGGTTGTAGATGTGAGGGCTCTGTTTTCTTCCATTGGTCTATATCTCTGTTTTGGTACCAGTACCATGCTGTTTTGGTTACTGTAGCCTTGTAGTATAGTTTGAAGTTAGGTAGCGTGATGCCTCCAGCTTTGTTCTTTTGGCTTAGCATTGTCTTGGCAATGCAGGCTCTTTTTTGCTTCCATATGAACTTTAAAGTAGTTTTTTCCAATTCTGTGAAGAAAGTCATTGGTAGCTTGATGGGGATGGCATTGAATCTATAAGTTACCTTGGGCAGTATGGCCATTATCACAATAATGAAAATAATGATTATTCCTATCCATGAGCATGGAATGTTCTTCCATTTGTTTGTGTCCTCTTTTATTTCATTGAGCAGTGGTTTGTAGTTCTCCTTGAAGAGGTCCTTCACATCCCTTGTAAGTTGGATTCCTAGGTATTTTATTCTCTTTGAAGCAATTGTGAATGGGAGTTCACTCATGATTTGGCTCTCTGTTTGTCTGTTATTGGTGTATAAGAATGCCTGTGATTTTTGTACATTGATTTTGTATCCTGAGACTTTGCTGAAGTTGCTTATCAGCTTAAGGAGATTTTGGGCTGAGACAATGGGGTTTTCTAAATATACAATCATGTCATCTGCAAACAGGGACAATTTGACTTCCTCTTTTCCTAATTTAATACCTTTTAGTTCTTTCACCTGCCTGATTGTCTTGGCCAGAACTTCCAACACTATATTGAATAGGAGTGTTGAGAGAAGGAATCCCTGCCTTGTGCCAGTTTTCAAAGGGAATGCTTCCAGTTTTTGCCCATTCAGTATGATATTAGCTGTGGGTTTGTCATAAATAGCTCTTATTATTTTGAGATATGTCCCATCAATACCTAGTTAACTGAGAGTTTTTAGCATGAAGGGCTGTTGAATTTTGTCAAAGCCTTTTCTGCATCTATTCAGATAATCATGTGGTTTTCATCTTTGGTTCTGTTTATATGATGGATTACATTTATTGATTTGTGTATATTGAACCAGCCTTGCATCCCAGGGATGAAGCCCACTTGATCGTGGTGGACAAGCTTTTTGATGTGCTGCTGGATGCGGTTTGCCAGTATTTTATCGAGGATTTTTGCATCGATGTTCATCAGGGATATTGGTCTAAAATTCACTTCTTTTGTTGTGTCTCTGCCAGGTTTTGGTATAAGGACGATGCTGGCCTCATAAAATGAGCTAGAGAGGATTCCCTCTTTTTCTATCGATTGGAATAGTTTCAGAAGGAATGGTACCAGTTCCTTCCTGTACCTCAGGTACAATTCGGCTGTGAATCCATCTGGTCGTGGACTTTTTTGGTTGGTAGGCTATTAATTATTGCCTCAATTTCAGAGCCTGTTATTGGTCTATTCAGGGATTCAACTTCTTCCTGGTTTAGTCTTGGGAGGGTGTATGTGTCCAGGAATTTATCCATTTTTTCTAGATTTTCTAGTTTGTTTGCATAGAGGTGTTTGTAGTATTCTCTGATGGCAGTTTGTATTTCTGTGGGATCGGTGGTAATATCCCCTTTATCATTTTTTATTGTGTCTACTTGATTCTTCTCTGTTTTCTTCTTTATTAGTCTTGCTAGTGGTCTATCAATTTTGTTGATCTTTTTAAAAAACCAGCTCCTGGATTCATAGAATTTTCGAATGGTTTTTTGTGTCTGTATCTCCTTCAGTTTTGCTCTGATGTTAGTTATTTCTTGCCTTCTTCTAGCTTTTGAATGTGTTTGCTCTTGCGTCTCTAGTTCTTTTAATTGTGATGTTAGGGTGTCAATCTTAGATCTTTCCTGCTTTCTCTTGTGGGCATTTAGTGCTATAAATTTCCCTCTACACAGTGCTTTAAATGTGTCCCAGAGATTCTGGTATGTTGTGTCTTTGTTCTCGTTGGTTTCAAAGAACATCTTTATTTCTGCCTTCCTTTCATTATGTACTCAGTAGTCATTCAGGAGCAGGTTGTTCAGTTTCCATGTAGTTGAGCAGTTTTGAGTGAGTTTCTTAATCCTGAGTTCTAGTTTGATTGCACTGTGGTCTGAGAGACAGTTTGTTATAATTTCTACTCTTTTATATTTGCTGAGGAGTGCTTTACTTCCAACTATGTGGTCAATTTTAGAATAAGTGTGATGTGGTGCTGAGAAGAATGTATATTCTGTTGATTTGGGGTGGAGATTTCTGTGGATGTCTATTAGGTCCACTTTGTGCAGAGCTGAGTTCAATTCCTGGATATCCTTAACTTTCTGTCTCGTTGATCTGTCTAATGTTGACAGTGGGGTGTTAAAGTCTCCTGTTATTATTGTGTGGGAGTCTAAGTCTCTGTAGGTCTCTAAGGACTTGCTTTAAGAATCTGGGTGCTCCTGTATTGGGTGCATATATATTTAGGATAGTTAGCTCTTCTCGTTGAATTGATCCTTTTACCATTATGTAATGGCCTTCTTTTTCTCTTTTGATCTTTGTTGGTTTAAAGTCTGTTTTATTAGAGACTAGGATTGCAACCCTTGCTTTTTTTGTTTTCCATTTGCTTGGTAGATCTTCCTCCATCCCTTTATTTTGAGCCTATGTGTGTCTCTGCACATGAGATGGGTCTCCTGAATACAGCGCACTGATGGGTCTTGACTCTTTATCCGATTTACCAGTCTGTGTCTTTTAATTGGAGCATTTAGCCCATTTACATTTAAAGTTAATATTATTATGTGTGTATTTGATCCAGTCATTATGATGTTAGCTGGTTATTTTGCTTGTTAGTGGATGCAGTTTCTTCCAAGCATTGATGGTCTTTACAATTTGGCATGTTTTTGCAGCGGCTAGTACTGGTTGTTACTTTCCATGTTTAGTGCTTCCTTCAGGAGCTCTTGTAAGGCAGGCCTAGTGGTGACAAAATCTCTCAGCATTTGCTTGTCTGTAAAGGATTTTATTTCTCCTTCACTTATGAAGCTTAGTTTGGCTGGATATGAAATCCTGGGTTGAAAATTTTTTCTTTAAGCATGTTGAATTTCACCCCCACTCTCTTCTGACTGGTAGAGTTTCTGCCGAGAGATCCACTGTTAGTCTGATGGGCTTCCCTTTGTAGATAACCCAACCTTTCTCTCTGGCTGCCCTTAACATTTTTTCCTTCATTTCGACTTTGGTGAATCTGACAATTATGTGTCTTGGAGTTGCTCTTCTCGAGGAGTATCTTTGTGGCGTTCTCTGTATTTCCTGAATTTGAATGTTGGCCTGCCTTGCTAGGTTGGGGAAGTTCTCCTGGATAATATCCTGCAGAGTGTTTTCCGACTTGGTTCCATTCTCCCTGTCACTTTCAGGTACACCAATCAGATGTAGATTTGGTCTTTTCACATAGTCCCATATTTCTTGGAGGCTTTGTTCGTTTCTTTTTACTCTTTTTTCTCTAAACTTCTCTTCTCACTTCATTTCATTCATTTGATCTTCAATCACTGATACCCTTTCTTCCACCTGATCGAATCAGCTACAGAAGCTTGTGCATGCGTCACGTAGTTCTAGTGCCATGGTTTTCACCTCCATCAGGACATTTAAGGACTTGTCAACGCTGTTTATTCTAGTTAGCTATTCGTCTAATCTTTTTTGAAGGTTTTTAGCTTCTTTGTGATGAGTTCAAACTCTCTGTGTTCGAACATCCTCCTTTAGCTCAGAGAAGTTTATTATTACCGATTGTCTGAAGCCTTCTTCTCTCAACTTGTCAAAGTAATTCTCCATCCAGCTTTGTTCTGTTGCTGGTGAAGAGCTGTGTTCCTTTGGAAGAGAAGAGGTGCTCTGATTTTTAGAATTTTCTGCTTTTCTGCTCTGGTTTCTCCCCATCTTTGTGGTTTTATCTACCTTTGGTCTTTGATGATGGTGACATACAGATCGGGTTTTGGTGCTGATGTCCTTTCTGTTTGTTAGTTTTCTTTCTAACAGTGAAGACCTTCAGCTGCAGGTCTGTTGGAGTTTGCTGGAGGTCTACTCCAGACCCTGTTTGCCTGGGTATCACCAGCGGAGGCTGCAGCACAGCAAATATTGCAGAACAGCAGATGCTGCTGCCTGATTCTTCCTCTGGAAGCTTCATCTCAGAGGAGCGCCTGGCCGTATGATGTGTCAGTTGGCCTCTACTGGGAGGTGTCTCCCAGTTAGGCTACCGGGGGTCAGGGACCCACTTGAGGAGGCAGTCTGTCCATTTTCAGATCTCAAACTGCATGCTGGGAGTACCACTACCCTCTTCAAAGCTGTCAGACAGGGACATTTAAGTCTGCAGAAGTTTCTGCTGCCTTTTGTTCAGCTATGCCCTGCCCCCAAAGGTGGAGTCTACAGAGGCAGGCAGGCCTCCTTGAGCTGCAGTGGGCTCCACCCAGTTCGACCTTTCTGGCCACTTTGTTTACCTACTCAAGCCTCAGCAATGGTGGATGTCCCTCCCCCAACCTGACTGCCAACTTGCAGTTCAATCTCAGACTGCTGTGCTGGCAGTGAGCGAGGCTCCAAGGGTGTGGGACCCTCCGATCCAGGCATGGGAGGGATATAATCTCCTGGTGTGCCATTTGCTAAGAACATTGGAAAAGCACAGTATCAGGGTGGGAGTGTCCTGATTTTCCAGGTACCATCTGTCCCGGCTTCCCTTGGCTAGGAAAGGGAATTCCACGATCCCTTGCACTTCCCTGGTGAGGCGATGCCACAATCTGCTTTGGCTTACACTCCTTGGGCTGCACCCACTGTCCAACAAGCCCCAGTGAGATCAACCCAGTACCTCAGTTGGAAATGCAGAAATCACCCGTCTTCTGCATCGCTCACACTGGGAGCTGTAGACTAGAGCTGTTCCTATTCGGCCTTCTTGGAACCTCCTCTTAAAGACATTTTCTTAGGAGAAAGAATAATTATATGTATTTTTTAATCCCTTGGATGACATTTTCACAGTTCTTCCTTTGACATAGGATAGTTCTTGGCTGTAATTATTACTCTGTTGACCCAGAAGCCCACAGAATTTTAACTGTTTCCCTCCAGCCCCCAGTAAACAAAAAGGTTCCTGTACTGTTATGTAAGAAGTATTGACATAAGGTCAAAAGTCTAATAAAGAAGTGGAAATGTAGAGGTCATCTTGTCCAATGTTTCAAGTGAAGTTTGAATCTCCTTAACACACTTAAAGAAGTTTGTGCTAGAACATCTTCCTCCACAGTGATGCTGCTCCCTTTTAAAGTATCAAAGAACAAAAGGAGCAGTCACCATGACTTTCCCATGAGGTCTTATGTCCAGCCTACATGGCTGTATATAACAATGCTCTTTCAAAGATGCCTTGCTGTTTCCTTAACTCCACAGGCATGTCAAACACACGAGAGGGTGTCAATAGGTAACCATCACTGAGGAAGACTCTTTTGGTTTTAGCTAACCATGAACACGCATGGTCCGTAAGTTGGTGCACAGCATGAATTACCTTTGAGTACATTCACTCTACTTAAGACCAATGTTTGGCTGGGCGCGGTGGCTCGCACCTGTAATCCCAGCACTTTGGGAGGCTGAGGCGGGCGGATCACGAGGTCAGGAGATCGAGACCGTGCTGGCTAACACTGTGAAACCCCATCTCTACTAAAACTACAAAAAATTATCTGGGCATGGTGGTGGGCACCTGTAGTCCCAGCTACTCGGGAGGCTGAGGCAGGAGAATGGCATGAACCCAAGAGGCAGAGGTTGCATCAAGCCGAGATTGCACCACTGCACTCCAGCCTGGGCGACAGAGCGACACTCCGTTTCAAAAACAAACAAACAAAAAAAGATCAATGTTTAACAGGCCCATTTTCCTCTGATCCTCTTTCCGGCTCTCCTCTCCCTTTGTTCCTTTTCATCTTTTTGTCATTAACTCAACGTTAGCCTATTCCTTTCTGAAAAGAATCCTCAAGGTTCTTGACTTCATCTTGGAGGACTGACCAAAATGGTTATTCCAGATTCATTGAAATTGGTTCTACATAAACAGACTTTTTTTTCTAATATTGGCAAGCTCTACTTTAGATTATACAAATTGAAGTTTAAATGTGTCAACAGAATTTCTAAATCTTAGTCTATGTACCCACTCCAAGAAGTTTTTGTTGTTTTAACCACGTTTACTTAGACTTCATATTTGTTAATTTGCCATACATTCATCACAGGGCCTGTTATGTTGATTATATTTTCTTATATTCTCTATTCTTATATTCTCTATTCTTGATATTCTCTATTCTTATATTCTCTATTCTTGATGCCCTACCAGGACTATTCAGTTCTTTAAGGTAGTAAAGTGCTCTGCAGAAGTATGAATTTCATATGCAAGCCAACCACTCGGCAGTCTGTACCCTCCAACTACCCTCTTTATTTAGCTCTCCCACACAAAACCAGTATGTCCCCTGCTCTAAGTCAACCCAGAGTGAGGTAGCAGCCCACTGGAGACTCTCCCTGTAGCCCAGAGCCTGTCAACTGTATTCATATCGGCCAACCTTAAGTTCTTTATTCTGCCCTGCCCTGTCTTTCCTGAAGAAACCCCAATACAGGCTCTGCCCTAGTTTTCTCCCTCACTCTTACTTCTTGTCTTGACCAAAACCAGCTGCTTCTCCTGTGGCCCTGAATAGCACGGGATGCCCCCTCTTTAGGGAGATATAAGTAGTAAAAATATTTTATGATGATTAGCCTTTCCATGGCATCCATCAATCGCCTTTATAAATGAAGATCCAGGCACAAAACATGTGGACAAGAAATAAAAATAGAAGGAAGGATATTATTATAGGAATAGAGAACAACTAGTTCGGCACCCTCATGCAACCAATAGGACATCCAAAGACATAAAATCTACTTCCAAGAAGGCTACATTCAGACACTCTGAGTTCCAGTCTCATGGATTTGAGAAAGTGTATTACTTCACAATTTTTCCCTTCAGATAAATTCTAGAACAAAGATATCATGCTTATGTATTTGACATCTTGATCATGTGGTCATTATTTTGTCAGCTGAATTGTCTTCTAAAATCTCATAACTTATTCTTGGTAGACTATTGTACCAGTCCGTTTTCATGCTGCTGATAAAGACATACCCAAGACTGGGTAAGTTACAAAAGAAAGAGGTTTAATTGAACTCGTAGTTCCACGTGGCTGGGGAGGCCTCACAATCATGGTAGAAGGCGAGGAGGGGTAAGTTGCATCTTACATGGATGGCGACAGGTGAAGAGAGTTTGTGCATGGGAAATCCTCTTTTTAAAACAATCAGATATTGTTAGACTCGTTCACTATCATGAGAACAGCACAGGAAAGACCTGCCCCCATAATTCAATCACCCCTCACCAGGTTCCCCCCATGACATGTGGGAATTGTGGGAGTTAAAATTCAAGATGAGATTCAGTTGGCGACACAGCCAAACCATATCATCTATCTTTCTTCAGCCCGTATGTGTCCCTATCTTCTTCTAATGTAGCCTATTTGAACATAATATGAAGAACTCTATAAGTGAAAACTATGATATAATATGCATTATATAAATATATAGTAATACTAAAATACTAATACTCTTTTTACTAAGGTATAGATTGACCTGAAATTTGTCCTTTGATGTTCTCTTTTACATACTTGTACAGAGCCTGGAGCCATTTTTCAAAATAATTTGGTAAATATAAGGGAAAAAAAAGGGTCTTCTTCCTAAAATATTTGAAACAAGAAGGATCTTCACCCACTTTTCTTGGCTAAACACATCAAACCCAGAGCTGCACAGGTTCCTGGTGACTAAACTTCTACTTTGTACTAATTGCTGTGACTGGATGGTGTCTCAGTAGCGAAGGTGGGAGGGCTGGCCTGTGGGGTGTGAGGGATGCTGAAATGCCTTGCTATAGTGTATAGACGTTCCTGTCTTCAAAGGGTAGCTGTTGGAGAGAACAGTGTCTGAAAGCGTTAAGAGAATATGCCATGAGAAAAATGCTCATTTAAGAATTAGTTATCCTGGTAAAACGTTACAGAGGCACGGGGAAATAGCAGATTGCTGACTTGAGGCTTGTTAACAAGAATCTGCTGTAGAGATGCAGAAGATCATGGCCCCCAACTAATGAATATTGTAGCAGGGAAATGGCATGACAGGTTCCTTCTTGTTCCAATTGAGCCTGCTTCTGCAAGAACAAAAGGTCAGTTGTGCTAAAGATATTGAATGAAGCTTAGTTTGGACATGTCTTTCAGTGCACCAGAGTTCGATGGCTGCTGTGGAATTGATTTCTTACACGAAGGCCAGATGGTTGCAGAAAAAAAAAGTTAGAATATGACACTCTACGCACCAAGGAAAATTTAGAACAAAATAACTCTCAAGAGGAGAAGTGAATCTTCAATGGGCCACGGAGGTAGCCTTTTATTTAAGAATAAAATTGGCTCAGTGAAATGCCGATCACCCTATTGCATCAGAGTTTTTAATAATAAATAAATCATTATTTAAGTCAAGGATATTTGAAAATAATAAAATGAAGCATTCTTCATATCCAGCTGCTTTTTGGCATTCTGAACAGAATTTTTTTTCCTTCATTTTGAATGTTGCGTGTAGACATATATGTAATTGTATATATTTTTAAAATAGCATATCTTCATTAAGAAATTTTTTAAAACCCAAATAAACAAAAGAAAATATAGTTTAACTATCCCTGCATCTCAAAACAGACACTATCCTTTCCCCATGCAGAGCTCTACGTTTTTTTCTTTTATGTCAATCCATATAGATTTTCTTTAGTTCCTCTCTTTCATGTTGGTGAGGGGAAGGAAATAGATTTTTTAATGTAGATACTATTTAAAATAGTTCTTATTTTTCTGATGCTTATAGAACTCTAGGAAACTAATCTACCTGTATTCATGTCCTAAATTTTAAGAGATTGTCTTGTAGAAGTTACATTGTACCGCCACTGTGTGTTTACACATACAGAAGCACGTGTGTTTACAGCAGGTCCTCTAATAACATTGTTTCATTCAAGGTCATTTTGTTATAAAGATCAACTTTAATTTTTTCCCCCATCAAGGGGGAAAAAAATTGCTTCCTGGTCCGGCCACTGTCTGGGTAGAGTTGACAAGTTCTCCCGATGTTCAGGTGGGTTTTCCCTGGGCACTCAGATTTCCTCCCACATCCCAAAGAGGTGCATTTCAGGTTAATTGGCATGACTAAATAGTCCCAGTGTGAGTGAATGTGGGTGTCCCTTTCAAGGGAATGGCATCCTGTCCAGGGAGGTCCGCCTGGAGCCCTATGCTGCAAGGGATAGGATCTGGCCACCCATGACCCTGAACTGAAATAAGCGGGTAAATAATTATCTTACTTATCATTAGTCTTTCTTGAATGTAGACATAGTTCACATTTATTTCAATGTTTAATATTAGAAGTGTTTTGATCTTTATGTACAAGTTTGGTGATGTTTTCCTGACCAGAAATATGCTGTAAGAGCTTAAGTCTTGTTTATATCAATTAACCTATGGGAAAATTAGTTTCATTATACATTCTTTTGCTAAAAGTCACAATTTCCAAGAACCTATGGATGACATTAAGTCAAGACTTACTCTGTTTATGTGTTTGTGTGTATGTGCATATGCAGAATTTTAGTGCTCAACTGGGTCATTACAAATTGTTTATTGTTTAATCCTAAACTCAGAATTACAGAAGAAAAAAAGCCTAAATATGTTAAATAATTTTACATTAATGTTTCTAGTAATTAAGGCTAGATATTCCTTTTCACTTGCTTCTTCATTTACCTTTCACAATCAGCTGAGGGCACATACCTAAAATTGATACGTATTTCAGTACATGTGTAATGTAATGTTCGTTTTAGAATATGGCAAGTGCCACGCGGAGGTAGAGATAGTCTAAAATTCACTTTGGGCTCAACATACATCATTATCTGCAAAATGTGTGGTACCAGCAATATCACAAAGGGAAAAAGGCACAGACTGAGGCAACATTGTTTTATAGAATGTCATATACAATATTTAGACATACGGTTTGTAGATTTTTCAGATTGACTTCTTTCACTTAGCAATGTTGACTTACATTCCTCTATGCCTTTTCCAGTCAGCCATTTCTATCACTGAATCATATTCCATTGCATGCATATACCACAGTTTGTTTATCCATTAACACACTGGAGGCCATCTTCCTTATGTCAAATTTTAGCAATATGCATAGAACTCCTATAAACACCCATTTGCATGTTTTGCATGGACACGTATTTTCAACTAATTTGAAAGGAGCACAATTGCTGAATCTTGTGATAAAAGTATGTTTAGTTTTGCAAGACACTGCCAAACTGCCCTCCAAAGTGGTTGTACCATTTACATTTCCATCAGCAATGAATGAGAGTTCCTGTTGCTTCATGTCCTCCCTAGAATTTGATTTTGTGTTTTGGATTTTAATAGGTGTATGGTGGTTTCTCATTTTTACTCGCAGTTCTCTAATAAAACATGAGGTTTTCATTAGGGAGCTGCAAATAAAAGTTGGAGTTTTATTTGCATCTTTCATATGCACATCTGCTATCTATTTATCTTCTTTGGTGAATTGTCTGTTTAGAACTTTTGCCTGTTTGTTAATTGGGTATTTCTTATTGTTGATATTTCTAAGGGGCTTGGGGGCTAGAATTAAGTATTTCCCTTGCTCCAGATTGGTTATTCTTCGGTGCAATTCAAAACTGTAAGGATCTGGCAAAATAGCTTCTTTTGCAGGCAGACTTTTGTTAAAGAGAACAGAATACTCAGAAGTATTTAAAAACTATTACTTTTCTTTTCCACCTGATAAATATGAGAGGATTTGTTTTCATTCTGCACACCAAGAACCTAGTGGGGTTCCTGGAGGTAAAACTCGAGAAAGTTTGGGGCTCCCTTAAGACTAGGCCCCCTGGAGTTTTTAACTCTCAAGCTTGTTCACACTGAGCCTCCAGTCTTTTACCTACTATGATTTAAGTTTTTCTACCCCAGTACTTGCCTCAGTGGCAGGTTGATGCAAGCGGGCTTCTCTGATCAGCAATGATTTTCTGCATTTAACTATTTCTACAATTTTCACAGTCCACACTTTTGTCTTGGGACTCAAGTTCTCCCATGGACCTAAGAAAAGTTGTGGATTTTCAGTTTCTTCAGATTTTTTCTTGTTCTGTCCATGCAAGCGATAACTTCCAAGCCCCTTACATCTTGAAATGGTAACCAGAACTTTACCATTTTACTTTTAATTTTTCTCCTTTGTTGTACATAGTTTGTGACTTTTAGAAAGAGGATGTAGTTGATTTTTTTTTCCTGTCTGAAAATCTTTTTTTTTTTGTTGAAGCATTCATGTGTTTATATTTAACATATTGACTTATTTTGGTTTAAGTCTATTATTTAAATTGTTATTTTCTCTTAGTTCGATCTTTCTTTGTTTCTTCTAATCTCTTTATTAATGAAATTTATATTTCAATTATTCAATGTTTCTACTAATTCCTAAATATGCATGATTTTACTATAATATTACTTGTGTTTTCTTTAAATCACATTGAATATTCTTGACTCTGTAGGGTCTAGTATAAATTAGTTGATTTACCACTGACCAGAAAATGTAAGCATTTTGGATATTTAAGCTCCATTTAAAAGTTGATTTTCTGTTAATGTTGCCATGTATTCTATTTCTACACATATTTTGAATTTCAAAGGATATTATAATTTTGTGTAAAATAGGTAATATACTTTTCAATTAGCAGCATATTTAACCCTTTGAGATGGTCTTTCTCTTCATTTCTGATTTTTTGTCTGGGATTTTCTTCTGCTTTAATGCTTGAAAAACATTTTTTTCTCTCAATTTCTTTACTGTTAAGTCTGCTCTTTTCCAGTTCTCTAAGCTTTTGTTTGTCAAAATGTCTTTATTTTACTTTTATTTTTGAGAGATACTTTTACTGCTTATAGAAATCAAACTTGCAGTTATTTTCTTTCAGCACTCCAAAGATACTATTTTTTTATGTCCGGGCTCCATCGTTGTTGCTGAGACATCACCTTTAAAACTTAAAGTTGTTCTTTTTTTATAATATATATTTTTCTTTTGTCTGTTTTTAACATTTTCTCTTGCGTTTGGCTTTCAGTACAGTTATATCCCTAGGGTTTTTATGTTTCTTTGTTTTTGTTAGGTGTTGCTTTTGGTTATGGTTTTGCTTTTTCCCGCTTGGAGTTCCTAGAATACATTAAAACTACAGGTTGGTGGTGTTTACCAATTTTGGAATATTCCAAGGAATTAGCTGTTGAAATACTGCTTCTTCATCAATCTCTCTCCCCCTTTTTTGAGTTTCTAATTACATTTAGTTACTACCTTGTAACCATTATCTTTTTGTCTCTGACATTATTTTCTATGTATTCTTTCACTTTCTGCTTTTTGTGATTCAATCTGAATGTTTTAGCAGATTTTTGGATTCACTATTTTCTTTCTTTCCTTTTTAATCTGCTATGTCTGTTCTGTTGATAAATCTACAAACTAAAATTTTATTTTTCAGTTTTAAAATTTCTATTAATATTTAAATATAGATTCCAATTTCTGTTCAAATTTTTCACCTTGTCATCTATTTCCTTAAAATATTTGCCACTTTTATATTAAGGTCTGATCATTGAAGTGATCCAGGTCCCTGTTTTGGCTTATTCCCTAAACTTCTTTACTCATTTGTATTTATTCCATACAGAGTAGGAAGTTAAAAGAATAAAAAGAAACTGTCACACTATTTTCCAGAGTGGCTGTACCATTTTACATGTAAGAGAGAAGTTGGGCACTGAAAAATCCAGTTTCTCCATATCCTCACCAGCATTTGGTGTTGTCATTATTTTTTATTTTAATCATTCTGATAGGTAAGTAGTAATATTTTCTTGTGGCTTTAATTTACATTTCCCTAATAGTTAACAAAATTGGACATCTTGTCATATGTTTATTTGCCATTTCCATTTGTAAATCCTCTTTAGTGAAATTCCTGTTTTATGTCTTTTGCCCATTTTCTTTTTTCTTTAATTTTTTTTTTTTAATTATACTTTAGGTTTTAGGGTACATGTGCACAATGTGCAGGTTTGTTACATATGTATCCATGTGCCACGTTGATTACCTGCACCCATTAACTCGTCATTTAGCATTAGGTATATCTCCTAATGCTGTCCCTTCCCCCTCCCCCAACCCCACAACAGTCCCCGGAGTGTGATGTTCCCCTTCCTGTGTCCATGAGTTCTCATTGTTCAATTCCCACCTATGAGTGAGAACATGCGGTGTTTGGTTTTTTGTCCTTGGGATAGTTTACTGAGAATGATGTTTTCCAGTTTCATCCATGTCCCTACAAAGGATATGAACTCATCCTTTTTAATGGCTGCATAGTATTCCATGGTGTATATGTGCCACATTTTCTTAATCCAGTCTATCGTTGTTGGACATTTGGGTTGGTTCCAACTCTTTGCTATTGTGAATAATGCCGCAATAAACATGCGTGTGCATGTGTCTTTATAGCAGCATGATTTATAGTCCTTTGGGTATATACCCAGTAATGGGATGGCTGGGTCAAATGGTATTTCTAGTTCTAGATCCCTGAGGAATGGCCACACTGACTTCCACAATGGTTGAACTAGTTTACAGTCCCACCAACAGTGTAAAAGTGTTCCTATTTCTCCACATCCTCTCCAGCACCTGCTGTTTCCTGACTTTTGAATGATGGCCATTCTAACTGGTGTGAGATGGTATCTCACTGTGGTTTTGATTTGCATTTCTCTGATGGCCAGTGATGATGAGCATTTCTTCATGAGTTTTTTGGCTGCATAAATGTCTTCTTTTGAGAAGTGTCTGTTCATGTCCTTTGCCCACTTTTTGATGGGGTTGTTTGTTTTTTTCTTGTAAATATGTTTGAGTTCATTGTAGATTCTGGATATTAGCTCTTTGTCAGATGAGTAGGTTGTGAAAATTTTCTCCCATTCTGTAGGTTGCCTGTTCACTCTGATGGTAGTTTCTTTTGCTGTGCAGAAGCTCTTTAGTTTAATTAGATCCCATTTGTCAATTTTGGCTTTTGTTGCCATTGCTTTTGGTGTTTTAGACATGAAGTCCTTGCCCATGCCTATGTCCTGAATGGTATTGCTTAGGTTTTCTTGTAGGATTTTAATGGTTTTAGGTCTAACATATAATTACCATACAACACAGCAGTTGCATTCCTGGGCATTCGTCCCAGGGAAATGGAGAATTATGTTTACATAAAAACTTGTACGAGAATGTTCATAGCAGCTTTATTCCTAATCGCCAAACGCTGGAAACAACCCAGATATTCTTTACTGGATAAAGGATTAAACAAACATCCATACCACGGAAAATTACTCAACAACAAAAAGGTATTAACTATTGACACACACAACTCAGTTAAATCGTCAGAGAATTACACTGGGTGGAAAAAAAATCCACAAAGGTTACATACTGAATGATTTCATTTGTATAACATTCTCAAAATGACAAAATTATAGACATGAAGAACAGATTAGTGGTTGCCAGGGATTTCGGATAGAGGGTGGTGGAAGGGGGATGGGAGGGAAGTAGGTGTGATAATGTAGCCTCAGGATAACACTTCTCTAATCTTGACCATTGTGGTGGATATATAAACCAACATGGGAAAATTTCATAGGCCTAAATACACACACATGTAAAACTGAGGAAATCTGAACAAGGATGGGGAACTGTATCAATATCAATATTCTGGCTGTGATACCATCTTATAGATTTGTATGATCTTATTGTTAAGGGAAATTAGGTAAAGGGTACACCCGACCTCTCAGTATTATTTCTTACAAGTGCCTGTGAATCTACAATTATTTCAAAATAAAAAGTTTAAAAGAAAAAAAAAAAGAATAAAAAGAAATGTACCTCATAAAGGTTGTGAAGCTCAGCAAAGATTTTAGCAGTTACCTAGTGTTGGAAGAAATCTAAATGCAATTCAGAGCCCATTATGGGTTAAGAGTCCTGACAAATTCCACAGACACTCAGGTGTGATGTTGAACTGTGCAAGCCCAAGTTAAGGGCAAGCATGATTGGGCTAGATCTTTTAAACACTGTCACCTAGCGTTGAATCAGCTGGATACTCAGTTCTAATAAATATATAAATATATCATCTTCCATAAAAATAACATCTTACAGAACCTCTTCAGTTTTTCATACATGATATTTGATAATCAATATTTTAAGGTGAAGTAAAAGAGATTAAGATGGTATAAAAAAAAAAGTAACAGGTGAACAGGTGATCTAGATGCTTTGATAATCTTTTTGATAAGCCAGTATGTGACTGTGGGCAGAAGGCTCAGGTCATGTTTGTTCATGCAGGACTCCCTCTTTTACAAGAATATTTTTAAGAAACATGATTGATACACATAGTAAAGAGTTAGCAAACACTTGATAATTATAAAATGAAATGCTTTCACTTCAAGGCAATAAAAGTCTTCAAAATGTTTACAAAATTATTTCTCAATTCTATTTGCTGTTGTAGAATATTTTGGTTTCATTTTCTTTTTTTTTTTTTTTTTTTTTTTTTTTTGAGACGGAGTCTCGCTCTGTCACCCAGGCTGGAGTGCAGTGGCGCAATCTTGGCTCACTGCAAGCTCCGCCTCCCGGGTTCACGCCATTCTCCTGCCTCAGCCTCTCCGAGTAGCTGGGACTACAGGCGCCCGCCACCACGCCCGGCTAATTTTTTGTATTTTTTAGTAGAGACGGGGTTTCACCGTGGTCTCGATCTCCTGACCTCGTGATCCGCCCGCCTCGGCCTCTCAAAGTGCTGGGATTACAAGCGTGAGCCACCGCACCTGGCCGGTTTTATTTTCAATGCCTCATATTGATCTTGAGCCTCAAATGAGTGGAACGGTGACGTATTAGTGATTTGTAGGCATTTCTTTGGACCGGACAAGTATATAGATTCTATACTAACAGAAAAGCAGATAAACTAGTTCTGCCAATAGATGAAGGAATCTACAAATAGAAAGATTTAATCTGCAAATACTTTTTGGTTTATTTCCTGAATTGATAAAAATGAATAAGAAAACACTATATCTTTTCTCTTGAACTTAAGAATAAAAACATGCCAAAACATATATTCGCAGTCACATACCTTGGAAATGTGATTCCAATGTAGGTTTTTTGCTTTGGTTGCAGTAACTTACGTACAATAGTAATTCGCTTTGAAATAATCCTTTATTAAATAGGAATATGAAAATGAACTTCCTTTCACTGCCTTTGCTTGCTACTCTATGTGCAGGTTGAAGGGAGAACAAAATCCTGCCACATCATTTTTGTGAACTATTATTCCATTATGAGCAGAGGGATTCAGATCTTGTTAGAATAAATTCACCCAGAATGTTTTTTTTTTAAAGCAAAGGAAATTAAAAGTATACTACCTGAAAATATGTTTATAATATATATCAAAATTCTTATGTTTATGCTTTTTAACTTAATAATATCACAGGAAATAATCTCAAATGTGAAAATTTTAAAGAAAAAGATGTTTTTTGCAGTCATGTTTACAATTGTTAAAATCTAAATCCACCTAAGTCATCAACAAGAAACTAATTATAATTCAGTCACGTGATGTCTTTTCATACAGTACAGTATCCATATTAAGGAGTAATTCCTTTAAAAATGAAAGCCTGTGTTATAATTTTCATTGAACAAAATAAATGATGATGTAATTTGTATAGTACATCAAAATTATCAAAATGATGTAATATGAAGTGATTGATGATAAATATCACCAGTTGTTTCTTTTGTGTCTTTGTGCAAGAAATGTCATGTAGCTTTGGGAAAAAAAGTGAAATCTAGTTGTCATTTGGAACCAAGAAGTAAATAATTATTTCCAGAGAGATTTCAAATGGCTTCTATTTTACAGTGGAGAACATGTAGCTGTTAGATTTACGCATCATTATAATAAACATAGTTTTGGTTAGAGACAGACCTTAAGTATCAGAGTCCCTAGGTATAGCTAGACCATGCAACTCAAAGCCAGTGAACAGCCATGGATTAACGCAAATGTTCCAACATAGATTAGGTCTTCTAGGATAAAATTAAGTGAACTCTGGTCATGAGAACCATATCATTTTATACAAAAACCAGTAATGGATGTCCTCAGTTTGGACGGTAGTGCAGAGCTGCAAACATATTCATGCACATAGAAAGTGAAAAGTGGGGCAGGGCGTGGTGGATCACACCTGTAATCTCAGCAGTTTGGGAAGCTGAGGCGGGCAGATCACGAGGTCAGGAATTCAAGACCAGCCTGACCAACATGGTGAAACCCCGTCTCTACTAAAGATACAAAAATTAGCTGGGCGTGGTGGCGGGTGCCTGTAATCACAGCTACTCAGGATGCTGGGGCAGGAGAATTGCTTGAACCCGGGAGGCAGAGGTTGCAGTGAGCTAAGATCGCGCCACTGCACTCTAGCCTGGGCAACAGAGCAAGACTCCGTCTCAAAAAAAAAAAAAAAAAAAAAAGCGAAAAGTGGTTTTAAAAATCAGTTGGAAAAAATTGTGATTGTGATCTTTATAAAAATTGTCAGAATGATGAAAACTCTTTTGCTTTTGATCACAGATATATCTGGGAAATAAAAAGAAAGTAGTAAATCAAGATTTATTTTGTGTATTCTAATTAAAACACTAGGGACTTATGCATTAAAATATTTTATTTCATGCCAGAAAAAATAAACTGATCAGGTATAGTCTGAACTGTGCTTATTCTCTTCTTGTTGTATAATTTACTATACAGGGTCTCTTTTCTAGTGTTAATAAATTATGATAAACCTTTCTAAACTTGGATCATCCCCCAACACTTTATTCTTCATACTTTATATGTCATAAAATGCCTCTGAACTATACTTTTAAAGGAGCTATTCTTTTACTGTGAAGTTTTTGTGAGTATCATTTCCTCTGGGTTGGTTTCATCTTTTTTGCCACAGACACATTCCTCATGTATGTGAGTAAATTTACCTTCACTAAGTTTATCTGACTGCACACCCAGAGTCTCTTAAACTGTAGCAGTGGCAGTGTTCCCATGGTCAGCTCTTTATTCTGTAACTGCATTTTATGTTCAATGCAAACAAAGTACAGTAAACACTTCTATCATCTTGTATACATATTGTTGTTACTTCCTCCAGGATGCTTATCACTTTGCTGTTGCCATTTTCAAATATTCTAATCAAATCCAGTTTCACTTTCAGTGTTACCACTTTTTGTTTCTTTTCTGCACATTCATCTTTGTTACCTAATTCTTTCTTTTGATTATCAAATTTTGTAAAATGTTACCATGGGTTCATCACTGGAAGATAAGGAGGTGACACAAGTACATAACTTCTTTTCTATGCATGACCTAAAAAATAGATGTTGTGCAGTGTCCAGTCACTGCCAAATGTGAAAAGAAGTAATGTGATTGACCAGTGGATCATGATGCACATTTGCCATTCATGTAGTGATTTGTGGACTCAAGAGTTAACAGTGAAGTTTGTAGTTTATGCAATTGCTCACAGTTAATAGACTGTGGTAACTGACATTTGAACTGTGTTGTTGAGGGACTGGTGTGTTATTTTAATAAGGCATTGCCACTGAAATATCCCTGTTGAAAACATACAAAGCAAGGACTGCCTTTAATTAGCTCTGAATGGTAGGATTTGGCTGATTATCATTTTCTTCTGTGTACATTAATGCATGTGCATATTTTTCAAATTAGGTGACTGACTACTCACTTAAGAAGAAAGAAATACATTATAAAACAAAATCCTTAAATCAACAACCAATTCCTGCTGTTATTTTTCTAATAACCTTGGCTGCAGTTATTAGAAATAAGATGCTGTAATCTTACCATTAGAACAGTAAAAGATCTTTTCTAGAAAAACTCACCTGTAACTCAAAAATACGCACATTGGAATCTGTTCCATGTTATCCAAATCACTTAATTGGGTTGCTTTACTTTTCTGTAAAATTATAGTAGTGTTACTTACTGTTTTATGGTTGGTATGAGGATACAATGAAATAACAAATGGATAGTTACAGCACAGTACCTAGTTCATAGCGGGTATTTGATATATACCATTTGACATCCCAATAGTCTCTACAACAGAAATATCAAGAGACTTTGAATGACCTGCAGGATGAAGGTACAGGAAATCTCAGAGTCCACTTCCCCTCATAGGAAGTTCAACTAAGAACTATCCCCAGACCAGATCATCCTTGAGAAATGTCAAGAGAAATTTGTCAATGTCTCATCTCCCCATTTTGTTGTGTAGTGGCCTCTACAAGGCAAAAATTAAAGGTCTTTTCTCACTAGACCATGTGTGAAATCACTATATAATAAAAAGCCTTGGCTCTTATACAAAAATCCCTTTGGCAAGTCTTGTGACGGCCTGGAAAATTCAATAAAAAGGTCTTCCAAGGTATGTTAGTTTAGTCATCAAAAACAATCTAATGGAGCTCCAAAGCACCAGACAGAAATTAATCTGTGCGTGTATAACAGCAACGTAAAAAGGAGGCAGTACATTGCAGCCACTAAGCAGGCAAGCAATTCTGGAAGGATTTCACATGATAATAATACTCACAGAGATTTCTCCTTTCCTTTCTGTGCTTAAAAGCTAATAAATGCCTTCTGTTAAATGTCACAGTAACCACATTCTTTGACACATTCTGACACCTTTATGAACTGGGTCTCTATTTACCTTATTGAGCAACGGAAGTAACTTTATATATACTCTGTGCGGTTTAAAATGGGAAACAGTGCCAATAAGACTGTCTCTTCTTTGCTTCTCTATGAGTCCAAGATTAATAGGAGAATATCATCATGATTCAGATACATTCTGAGAAATGCATCATTAGGCAATTTTGTCATTGTACAAACATCATAGAATGTACTTACACGGACCTAGATACCATAGCCTACTCTATACCTAGGCTAGATGGTATAGCATGTTGCTCCTAGGTTACAAACATGTATAGCATGTTATTGTACTGCACACTGTAGGCAATAGTAATACAATGAAGCATTTGTGTATCTAAACATACAATAAAAATATGGTACAGAAGATTTAAAATGGCACACCTGTATAGGGCATTTACAACCAATCAAGCTTGCATGACTGGAAGTTTCTCTGGGTGAGTCAGTGAGTGAGTGAATGTGAAGATCTAGACATTACTGTACACTAATGTAGACTTTATAAATACTTTACACTTCAGCTACACTAAGTGCACGAAATGTATTTTTATTATTTATTTATTTATTTATTTATTTAATTTATTTATTTTTTGAGACGGAGTCTCACTCACTTGCCCGGGCTGGAGTGCAATGGCACAATCTCGGCTCACTACAATCTCTGCTTCCCAGGTTCAAGCGATTCTCCTGCCTCAGCCTCCTGAGTAGCTGAGACTACAGATGCCTGCCACCATGCCCAGCTAATTTTCTATTTTTAGTAGAGATGGGGTTTCATCATGTTGGCCAGGCTGGCCTCGAACTCCTCACCTCAGGTGATCCACCTGCCTCTGCCTCCCAAAGTGTTGGGATTACAGGCGTGAGCCACTGTGCCTGGCCCACTAAATGTATTTTTAAAATGTCTCTTTCTTCAATAATAAATTACCCGTACCTTACACTGTAACTTTCAAACTTTGTAAACTTTTAATTTTTTTAAGTTTATTTGTAAGAATACTTAGCACATGCTGCTGTATAAAAATATTTTTTCTGTATATTCTTATTCTATAAACTTTTTTCTATTTTAAAATATTTTAATTTATTTTATTGTTACTTTTTAAACTTTCTGAAAAACTAATACACAAACATACACATGAGCTTAGGTCTACACAGGTCAGCATCATCCGTATCACTGTCTTCCACTTCCACCTCGCATCTCACTGGAAGGTCTTCAGGGGCAATAACAAGCATGGAGCTGTCATCTCCTGTGATAACAATGCTTTCTTCAGAAATAGTTTCTGAAGGACCTGCCTGAAGCTGTTCTACAGTTAACTCTTTTTTTAATAAGGAGAAGAGATAGACTCTAAAACAATAATAAAACGTGTAGTATTGTAAACACATAAACCAGTAACAGTTGTTCATTATCATTATCAAGTATTATGTACTCTACAAAAATGTGTTAGACCTTTATATGACTGGCAGTGCAGTAGGCTTATTTACCGTTGCATCACTACAAATATCTCAGTAATGCATTGTGCTATGACATCACTAGGCGATAGGAATTTTCCAGCTCCATTAAAATCTTGTGGGAACACCATTATATATGTGGTCCATAGTTGGCCAAAACATTATTGTGTGTGGCACATGACTGTACTGGTAGATAAATAATACCCTAATATAAGGTCAACATGAAAAATTCCTATGTTAACAAGAAGCAAGAATTTAAGAAAGATCTCTAGATTTCCTTTCTAAGAGTAAGAGAAGATAGAACAGGGGGAAGGTAGAATTAATTAAATTAAATTTTAAGGCCTGGCGTGTGGCTCACACCTGTAATCCTAGTACTTTGGGAGGCTGAGGCAGGCGGATCACGAGGTCAGGAGTTCAAGACCACGGTGAAACCCCGTCTCTATTAAAAATACAAAAAATTAGCCGGGTGCGGTGGCGGGCGCCTGTAGTCCCAGCTACTCAGGAGGCTGAGGCAGGAGAATGACGTAAACCCGGGAGGTGGAGCTTGCAGTGAGCTGAGATTGCACCACTGCACTCCAGCCTGGGCGACACAGCAAGACTCCGTGTCAAAAAAATATATATATTTTAATTAAAATTAGATTCAAAAAATTAGTGGGAGAGAAACGCAGAAAAAACTAAGAGAATTGAATAGTTAAAGATTTTGGGGACATCAAGATATTATGTTTGCTCCAGGACTTACATATGGTTGGAGTTGCAGTGATACAGTGGAGACAGGATATAACTGTTGTGAACCTAAAAAGAAATACTACTTAGTCTTTAAACATTAAATGTTTATGCATTAGTGTCAGATGTATTCAAGTGTCAGCACCAAATACATCACTAATAGTATAATTATTTCAAACTTTATACCAATATATATTCCAGATATTCCACAATGGATGATTATAATTATTACATACATGTATGCTATGCTTGATAATTAGAGTGTTATCAAGTTAATATGAATTTGTAATATTATTGCAAATAATAATAATAATTAGAGTGTTACCAAGTTAATATGAATTTGCAATATTATTTCAATGCCTAGCAAGTACTAGACACTCTTTAAAGCACTTTACAGGTATAATCTCATTTCATGCTTACAAAAACCTAAGAATTATGTATAATGGTAACCTTCATTTTACAGACAGAAAAGCTGAAACACTGAGCCATCAGAAAAAAATAATTACGCATGGCTCACACAAGTGGTAAACATGAGAGTCTGGATTCAAACTCAAGGCATCATGAGTGTAAAACTTAAAGACAACGAAGCAAAGGAAAAGAGTAGAAACAAAATAAAACTATAACATATTGCAAAGATCCCAGCTATACATTAAGTATGGTTATCTCTACTATTTAGGAGATTACTGTTTCTCTGGAGAAGCAACACAGATTCAAGAAAGACTCATAATACAAGAAAAATACAACATGAATGTCAAGTTCAAATGAGTCAGACATTGCTTTTAATGATGTGGTGAAAAAGAACTTGAGGAGGTCCAGTATGAGTAGAAAATTGGAGCAGATGTACATTTATATTCCATTTCTTAGAAAAAGGGAACAAAGTGTCAGAATAGAATAATGCTAAGATGTCAACTTTACCTATCTTTGGTTCTCTAATCGCAGAGAAAACACTTTGAATCAGAAGAGCTGCAACAGTACCTGTCTTAACAATATCATTTACTTTATAGAGAACAATGAGACACTTGATAGGCACTCAGTTTTTTTGTTTGAAGTGTATACAGAGATACACTCAGTAAAAATTGACTTGTTCTTTCTGCAATATTATATTTGTCATTTTCTTAAGTTTTGAAGATGTAAATCCTTCCCAGAGGAATTAACATGTGAACTACTACATATTAAACACCAAGTAGCAAATGTCACTCTTAGTATTTAATAATATTTAATATCCTAAAATCCACCTAAAAGAAATTCTCTGATGAAGCAAATTGCAAGTTCCAATTTCACCTCTGACTTCTACTATGGCCATGAAAAACTTATCTATGAACAAAGAAAGTTAGACAAATTTTAGCTCCCCTTTTTAAAGGTCCAGATGCTTGAGTCTAGGTCCTAAATTGAATGCATCTTTCCCGGCCTCTTACTTTAAAAGAACTCTTTAGTTGGGTTTTTTATTTAATGGTAAGAACAATTCTGAACAACTTAGCATCCCTGCTGCGTCCATTGCAATTGCTTCCTATTTTCCTTCTGAAAGGAAGATTTAGCAAATTGGACTTTAGGCTTAATGTCCTTCAGAAGATATCCCCTCTATATTTTTTTCTTGATAAACTACTTCAGAACTACTTAATACACCATGAACCAACAATGATTAGTATTCATCTTAGTGTTACACATTTCCTGAAAAATAAAATGGTTGCATGCATTTAGTTTGAAATGTTTTACTAGTTGTTTTAACAGCTTTTGAGTAGTCTCACAATATAATTCCATTTAAGAGGATAGAAAATAATAGGCAATAGAGATAAACTGAAGTAGTATCTCAGAGGAAGTTAACACTTTAAGTGACAAAGTAACCTGGTGAAAACACATACTTAGTAATTGTTCCCAAACTGGGGTGGCATCCAACTTTCTTCACTGGTATTCTTAGCAAGACATTGTTAAGAGGCAACCTCTTGATGATCAACTTTATATTGCAATGCCAGAGGATGAAGCTGCGCATTTCTTGTCTGGGTAAGAACAAGCTAGGACACGCAAGGCTTCTGTGCTCTCAGAAGCATTCAGTGCTTAAATCACAAAGACACTTGATTCCAGGACTTGACTCTTAGACAGCATTTCTGGACATACCATTAATCAACATCTTTTCATTCTCTCTTCTCCCCTACCATTCCCAGTCTCAGGTAACTACAAACCTCCTCTCTATTGTCATATGATCCACTTTTTAGCTCCCATATATAAGTGAGAACATGTGATATTTGTCCTTCTCTGCTTGGCTTATTTCACCTAAGACAGCGACCTTTAGTTCTATCTATGTTGATTTTTTATGGCTGAAAACTATTCTATGTTGTATATATACAGCATTTTTCCTTTATACAATTATCCATTGATTGATAATTAGGTTGATTTTATATTTTGGATACTGTGAATAGTGCTGCAACAAATGTGAGAGTGAAGATATATCTTTAATATATTTATTTCCTTTTCTTGAGATATATACCCAATAGTGGAATTATGGAACCATATGGTAGATCTATTTTTAGTAATTTGAGGAAACTCCATACAGTTTTCTATAGTGGCTGTACTAATTTACATTCCCATTTCTCCACATCCTCACCAGCATCTGTTATTTTCTATCTTTTTTTTTATGAATGCCATTTTTACCTGGGGTAGGATGATATCTTATTGTGGTTTTGATTTGCATTTCCCTGGTGGTTAGTGGTGTTGAACTTTTTTTTATATACCAGTTGGCCATTTGTATGTCTTCTTTAGAAATTCAGATCTGCGCATTTTTTAAATGGATTTTTTGCTTTTTCTGTTACTGAGTTGTTTGAGCTCCTTATATATTCTGGTTAATAACTCCTTGTCAGAGGGCATGGTGGCTCACGCCTGTAATTCCAGCACTTTGGGAGGCCAAGGAGGGTGGATCACCTGAGGTCAGGAGTTTGAAGCCAAACTGACCAACATGGCAACATCCCATCACAACTAAAAACACAAAAATTAGCCAGGCATGGTGGCGGGTGCCTGTAATCCCAGCTACTAGGGAGGCTGAGACATGAAAATAGCTTGTACTGGGGAGGCGGAGGTTGCAGTGAGCCGAGATCACGCCTTTGCACCCCAGCCTGGATGACAGAGGGAGACTCCATCTCATAAAAAAAGAAAAGAAAAAATAGTAATAATTCCTTGTCAGAGGGACGATTTCACAAAATTTTTTTAAACAAGAAGCTACTTTTACTAACTGAATTTCTATATTCTAATCAGTGGAGAGTTTGGGAAAATCCAAAATCATAGAGTTTAATCAAATGTGACTGACTATGACATATGTCATATGCACATATCTTTTATTTGGCTTTAGGTTTTAAGTATATTAGAAAAATAAGACTAATATCTTTTTAACAAAGCAATTACTTGGCTAGAAAGCCAACCTGCATAAATAATGTAAAAAACTTTATACAAAATATTATTATCCATGGTATTAAAAATAAAGAGGAAAATAAGACAAGTGGTCAAAATATAAATTTACTGGCTAGATAAAATAAGGTATATACATTTGTATGTTTTTAGTGCATATTAATAATATTATATAAATGCAGACATAATAAAACAGGATATTATTTTAGAAGTTAAGGATACAAGCCAATGTATAATATAATGACAAATGTAACATAAAACTCAACAGACATGCAGATACATATTTACACAGGAAAAATATCTAAAAAAGCCACATGCCACAGTAAAAGCACAAATAAATGATTTAATCCCACTGTATGGTTTCCCTCATCTATAAAAGGGAGATACTAGTTTCACTTACTTCGCAAAGTAAGTACAAGGATTAAAAATAATTTATCTGAAACACAAGGATCATAGTGAATAGTCAATTAATTATTATTATTATTATTGTTTCTATTGATGGTAATTAGGCGGAGTAATTGGTGGTGATTTATTTCCTCTCTTTTGATCAAGTCTATACTAATTACTTTTACTGCGGAAAGTCTATATGTACAAAGAAGGAAACTAGAACTCAAGCCTTGATAGTGCCTCTTGTTTTGATGTCAAATCAGGTTTCCAAGACTAGAGATGCCATTTTCCATGTGCCAGGTGATCAATTACATCCTCGATTACACATCTGTACTTTTTCCTTTCCTATAAGTAGAGCATAAATTTCTGTCAGGGACGCAAACCTTATGAACTGCAGAAAGTACTTGAGAAGAATATAGTCACACATTGTTAGTCCCATCAAATTGAATTTTTCAAAAGTAATGCCAGTTACATCACTTCATCTTCCAAATATACAGCTACATAAATGTGAATATCACAGCATAAAATATATAAAATATCTAAACTATCCATATAATCATGGATAGCTTCATGAACAGGAAGGAGACTCAGGGACAGATTCTCAGGGTGAAGCAAATTAACTTTCACCATCCTGCTGTTTTTTTTTTTTTCTTCTGTTTTACTGTTGAAGTTATTACAATTATTATTTGAAGTGTATTTGGTGGATGAGAAGTTTTCATTCCAATCATCTGTCATTAAAAGTCATGCCTTCCCCACCAGTGAAAAATCCACCAAGTAACCTTAGAGGTCATATAGAGGTCACACAGCAAGTCACACAGAGGGTGACTTTTTAAATGATTTTTTTCTATATTTTTCTGTCTAAGTTCTTCTATTTTCTGGTCTAAGGTTTCTAAAAATGCCTAATGTCAGATAAATCCAAAAGCTTTTACTGAGGAACACTATATTATTAAGGAATTTATGAATACCCACATTTTTATTATATGATTCCTATGACTTTTTTTCATTGCACAGTTTCCTTACACACTGTGTGTTGAAATCAGCTTTCAGTTTTGTTCTGATAGACACTTTTTTAAAAAGTAGAATAGGAGAAAGTTATCATTAAATGTTACTTCTCAATTTAAGTGGTATTTACACAAAGAAGCTTTTTTTCTGATCTAAGAGAATGAGCTTTTTTCTTCCTGTTACACTGTGTCATGCCAATTTATGTTTTTTCTTCCACTCTTTCTCTGTCATTTAACTGACCATGTTGCCTCTTATCACTGGCTGTTTTCTCCTCCCACTTTTTGGAAGATTTCCCCCCTCCCTCTTCAATAAATTAATTTTGCTAATTCTTAAGATCTGAGTTTTATTACTGCTTCCCCAGGCAAACCTTCCTTGAACTTGATGACTATGGAAAATCTTTTTTTTTTAAGGGCGGTCACACGAACATGTACATCTATCTCATCCACAGCACTTTTCCAGTTGAATTTTACACTGGTGTATAAATATTTGAATAATATCTTTATAACTATTAGACTATTAATGTCACAAGGGCAAAAAATGAAGTCTGTATTTGCTAACAATTATATCCCTATTTTCAAGGACAGTGCTGAGAACATCAAAGTCACTCAGTGAATAGTTACTGATTGAGCAAATGAAGATTTTTAGCATTAAATAAAACCATATATGTAAAGATCTGATACATATTAAGTTATATTTTGTAATTAGAGTAACTTCTTTTGGACGTAATTTCGATTTTATAAAATATCAAATGATAGTTTATCAAAATCGATCACTATGGGTAGCTAGTGTAAATTACTTTTTAATGTATTACAAGAAATAAGAGTTGACATCAAAGATAGAAGAGGCAGTGATCCTTTTGAAAGGAACAAGGAAGAAGTGTGAGCAGTGCATGCAGACTGGCTGCTGCATTGACCTTCTGAGTGGGACCTGCTGGAAAACACTATATTTTCACCTTAAGTAGTTCTAGAAGATTATTTTTAAAACAAACACACACACATTATGGTTTAGCATCCGAAAAACCATGGATAGTAACATGGATAGCTATCCATGGAGAGAAATATTATGTGGTGCAGCAGAAATGCTTTGGGGCGAGATTGATGTGTTTTTGAAGCTGAGCTCTGTCACTTTCTGTTAGTGTCCTCCCATGTAATAGGGAGGCCATGATACCAGTAATCAAGGATTCCTTACAAAATTAATATGTTTCTCAAATGTTCTGAGCCATATAGTAACATAGATAATGATCCTTCTCTCCAAAAATCAAACATACAATCAATCAAAGGTAGACATACAAATGTCAGTTAACTAGTTGTCCCAAAAAGGAGGAAAATGGGCAACATTACATGTTAAAAACTGTAGCATCTACAAAGCATATTCATGTGAATCATCTAATATCCTCATAAACAGGCTGAGAAGTTGATGCAAGAGAGGAAACTGAGGTCAGCATGATTAACTACACTGGTCCAAATTCACAGTCTTCTTTTCAGAAGAAAGAGGTGAAGCCATAACCTGTGAGGCATATTCAAATTCTGTTGACATAAATATTTTAGTAGATAAACCTACACTCTACAGCAATGCAATCACTTTAAAATTCTGGCAAAGGAACACACAGCACTTTTTTATATTTCTGGTTTTTTTTTAATTTTCTAGCAAATCAATCTACTAATTGTTTAACGAACAAAATAAAAGCATATGAAGGGAAAAATTCAACATCAAAGCTATGCAAGGAAGCCATCATCTTGGTAAAACCACCAGTATTTCAAGCAAAGACTTCATCTTGTTGAAGGCATTAAAACATCCAAGTTGAACAAGTGCCAAAACAAGTTTATGTGATGTAATGAAATGATTTGCTTTTTATGACAAAAGGATGAATATTCCAAACTAACCTCAAAAAATTCTAGCCATAGGATCTTAACCTTATAGTTAACGTCAAAGAAAAAATAATCCTGGTTACTATTTTTCTCTTTTCTCATCAATATGAATTTTAGATGAGAATTACCAATATAGTATTCACATACAAGGTGACTTGCACAGAGTCAGTGCTCAGTTAAATAGCTATTAAGCTGCATGTTAAAGTGTCTCAAAGACAATGCCTGGCACACTTTGAGTGCTCACATTGCTAATTCCCTAAATAAGTGAGAGAATTGAGAGCTTATTTTACTTTTACCAAATTACGACCTGCCTCCTACCACCTAAAATGGACCAAGGCACCCCAAATGAATGAAGACGGGCAGCCTAATTACTAATTAAATCGCTGTAGCAATTTACTTATATTTTTTAGCAAGAAATAAACATTTACATAGCAAAAATCTTAACCCAGAAGAAAAGAACTTTATATCTAGAATGAAGTAACTGGGCTGGAATACTAATGCACAGAAAGCAACCTAATAGTGATGTTGGCCAAACCAGAAATGCAGCATATTTATTGAATTCCATTGAAAGTAGAATTGTGTAAGTAATCACTCAGTCTCAACAAGATTTACCTAATAACAGGAGAGTTACTTTGTTCATTTCTTCAACAAACTTTTTTTATATGTCCAATTATTTCCAAAGCTCCAGATAGAAATGAGGGAGAGAGCTCAACCTAAAAAAATAAAATAAAAAATAAAAGATAAAAAAGTCCAGGACATTACTATATTGCGGCATCTGCACCAGAATGGCTACATCAGAATTCCATAAAGGGGACAACTCATAAATGCCATAGAGAAAACACAAAATCTGATATGCTAGTCCCTGAGCAAAGAAAGACAAAATTTGTTTATACATTGTAGCCCCAGCCACTCGGAGAGGCTGAGGCAGGAGAATGGCGTGAACCCAGGAGGCGGAGCTTGCAGTGAGCCGAGATTGCACCACTGCACTCCAGGCTGGGCGACAGAGCGAGACTCTCTCTCAAAAAAAAAAAAAAAAAAAAAAAATTGTTTATACAGTAAAATTTATATAACATTTATAATCTTAAACTTGGACTTTCTTGATGATTCAATTCTGTTACCATAGCGATTTTCATGTATTTCATTAGATATTGATGTGTGCTTTGTATTGTCTGTCATTGTTAAACAATTGCAATCTGTACATGCATGTAAGAATAATTTGGATTTAATCTATAATAATTAATATTATATGACCTACTTTTCAAAGCACCTTTCAAATATCAAACACTTTTATGTTCATTGACTTTATGTTCATTGGTAGTAAAATTCCTGAAATCCTGTGATATATAAACCACAGATATAATAATCTGATTTCACAGATGAGGAAACTGAGACTTAGTGTAAGCTATAAAATATGTTGATGCTCTTATGGAAAATTAATGCAAAAGCTGGAAAGGAGCCATATTAGTCAGTGTTCTCCAGGAAGATAGAAACAATGGGAACCAATGTTTCTCCAGAGAAACAGAACCTATATACATATGTATGTGTGTGTGTGTGTCTGTGTGTCTGTGTGTGTGTATGTGTGTGTGGAGAGAGAGAGAGAGAGACAGGGAGAGAGTGAGAGAGAGATTTCTTATGAGGAATTGATTTATAAGACTGTGGAGGTTGGGGAGTTCAAGATCTGCAGTAGGCAAGCTGGTAACAAAAGAGGTCAGACTGACATAAGTTCTGCTCTGAGGCTAAGTGCGAAGTCAGAAGACTGATGTCCCAGCTGAAAGGCAACTAAGGGAAGAAAGAATTAATACTTACCCAGACTCTTATTCTATTTGGGCCTTCAGTGGATTGGATGAGGTTCACCTACATAAGGAGGGCAATCTGCTTTATTCAGTCTACTGGTTTAAATGTTAATATTATCCAGAAACATTCTCTGAGACACATCCAGGAATGATGTTTAACCACATATACAAGTACCCCATGATGCAGTCAAGGTAATATATAAAATTAACTATCACAGGAACCGAGATATCTAGGTGTTCAATGGAAAATACAGGGTAATCAATCAATAGTTTTTGATTACTATGTATACATTATATAGTTCCAGATAAAAGAAAAGCTTATGGATGACTTCATATTTGCAAATTTATTTCTAGAAGGAAAGATTCTCTTAGTTTAGTGAGTCACAGGAAGTCCAAATCATTGAATCCTCACCACCAGCCTTTGCCTGAGAGTCGTTTCCACTGAGGTGTATAGCTGGAGATTGCTCATGTAACCCGGCCATATGTCTTCTGGTTCCATGCATTTGACTATATGGGAAAAGCACAGAAGACTGGATAATCAGCCAAAAATCTTGGAAGAGTTTTGTTAAAAACTGAGCTCTAAGAGTCAACATTACAGATTTGCTGCCTGTTTAAATCTTTGTAATAATGCACATTTGTATAATTTGCTCCCAATGTTTTTTCATTGAGCATTTAGTCAACAATATTTATTGAATATTTTCTTGGTGAATTTATAGGAGATTGTGATGCTAGTGTTAGAGGATAAAATATGATCTATGCCTCCTGGGAAAGTTAAGTGTATTAAGATGTTTTCCTTTAATAAAACACAATTGCCTGAATAGAGATATTGTCTGCCTGCTACCTGATAAGATTCCCTAAGGAAAACTCAGTTTACTCACTTCGGTGTTGTTTCTGGTGCTAATTAGATAAAAACTAGAAGCTGGATATTCTTGGTGCATTCTAAATTTGGACAGACACTTGCTGACAGGCCACTCATAACTAATACCACATGAGCTCAAGTTTCATATGAAGGGCATTGTATTATATTATTTTGAGTAATATATTTTCCACATACCCACATAGCCCTAATAAAAATCAAATCAGTGTGTTCAGCGGAGGTGAAATTAGAGAAACTTAAAGGGACCATTTTTAAATAGATACTTTTGTGGTTGGAAAAGTAATGCCTATTAATTAGAGAGCATTAGAAAACCTAGAAAATAGAAATAAAATACAAAGATTGGACCACCTAAATATAACCATTAACAGCCATAGTTATTAAAATATGTTTTAGTTTATATACTTGACATATAAGATATCTAGTATTTATGAACTGCTCTTCTGCTACAATTTCTGTTCACAACAATTTACATGCATTATCTCATTCCATCTTTTGGACTATCTATTTTTAGTAGTTCTACCTCATACGTAATAAAAACAAAGCAGAAAGAGATAAAATAACTTTCTCTAGTTAGGCATATCTAGTTAAGTAAATTAACTTTTTTGCAGGTGAATTCAAAATGTGTGCCCTTAATTATTATATTCTAATGAATATTTATACTCGCAGACATACAAATTCATCCATGTTCATAGTTGGGTATTTTTGTAGAAAGCAAGAGCACTGTGTAAATTCTGTTTGTAATATGCTTTTTACAAAATCGTATTATAAAAACATTTTGTTATTTATGCACTATGTTTCAGAGTCTTAAATGGTTTTTTTTTATTTTATTTTATTTTATTATACTTTAGGTTTTAGGGTACATGTGCACAATGTGCAGGTTTGTTACATATGTATTCATGTGCCATGTTGTTTTGCTGCACCCATTAACTCGTCATTGAGCATTAGGTATATCTCCTAATGCTGTCCCTCCCCCTTCCCCCCACCCCACAACAGTCCCCGGAGTGTGATGTTCCCCTTCCTGTGTCCATGAGTTCTCATTGTTCAATTCCCAACTATGAGTGAGAACATGTGGTGTTTGGTTTTTTGTCCTTGGTGATAGTTTACTGAGAATGATGTTTTCCAGTTTCATCCATGTCCCTACAAAGGAGATGAACTCATCATTTTTTATGGCTGTATAGTATTCCATGGTGTATATGTGCCACATTTTCTTAATCCAGTCTATCATTGTTGGACATTTGGGTTGGTTCCAAGTCTTTGCTATTGTGAATAGTGCCGCAATAAACATACGTGTGCATGTGTCTTTATAGCAGCATGACTTATAGTCCTTTGGGTATATACCCAGTAATGGGATGGCTGGGTCAAATGGTATTTCTAGTTCTAGAACCCTGAGGAATCGCCACACTGACTTCCACAATGGTTGAACTAGTTTACAGTCCCACCAACAGTGTAAAAGTGTTCCTATTTCTCCACATCCTCTCCAGCACCTGTTGTTTCCTGACTTTTTAATGATGGCCATTCTAACTGGTGTGAGATGGTATCTCACTGTGGTTTTGATTTGCATTTCTCTGATGGCCAGTGATGATGACCATTTTTTTCATGTGTTTTTTGGCTGCATAGATGTCTTCTTTTGAGAAGTGTCTGTTCATGTCCTTCGCCCACTTTTTGATGGGGTTGTTTGTTTTTTTCTTGTAAATTTGTTTGAGTTCATTGTAGATTCTGGTTATTAGCCCTTTGTCAGATGAGTAGATTGCAAAAATTTTCTCCCATTCTGTAGGTTGCCTGTTCACTCTGATGGTAGTTTCGTTTGCTGTGCAGAAGCTCTTTAGTTTAATTAGATCCCATTTGTCAATTTTGGCTTTTGTTGCCATTGCTTTTGATGTTTTAGACATGAAGTCCTTGCCCACGCCTATGTCCTGAATGGTATTGCCTAGGTTTTCTTGTAGGATTTTAATGGTTTTAGGTCTAACATTTAAGTCTTTAATCCATCTTGAATTAATTTTTGTATAAGGTGTAAGGAAGGGATCTAGTTTCAGCTTTCTACATATGGCTAGCCAGTTTTCCCAGCACCATTTATTAAATAGGGAATCCTTTCCCCATTTCTTGTTTTTGTCAGGTTTGTCAAAGATCAGATAGTTGTAGATATGCGGCATCATTCCTGAGGGCTCTGTTCTGTTCCATTGATCTATGTCTCTGTTGTGGTACCAGTACCATGCTGTTTTGGTTACTGTAGCCTTGTAGTATAGTTTGAAGTCAGGTAGTGTGATGCCTCCAGCTTTGTTCTTTTGGCTTAGGATTGACTTGGCGATGCGGGCTCTTTTTTTGGTTCCATATGATCTTTAAAGTAGTTTTTTCCAATTCTGTGAAGAAAGTCTTTGGTAGCTTGATGGGGATGGCATTGAATCTATAAATTACCTTGGGCAGTATGGCCATTTTCACAATATTGATTCTTCCAACCCATGAGCATGGAATGTTCTTCCATTTGTTTGTATCCTCTTTTATTTCATTGAGCAGTGGTTTGTAGTTCTCCTTGAAGAGGTCCTTCACATCCCTTGTAAGTTGGATTCCTAAGTATTTTATTCTCTTTGAAGCAATTGTGAATGGGAGTTCACTCATGATTTGGCTCTCTGTTTGTCTGTAACTGGTGTACAAGAATGCTTGTGATTTTTGTACATTGATTTTGTATCCTGAGACTTTGCTGAAGTTGCTAATCAGCTTAAGGAGATTTTGGGCTGAGACAATGGGGTTTTCTAGATATACAATCATATCATCTGCAAACAGGGACAATTTGACTTCCTCTTTTCCTAATTGAATACCCTTTATTTCCTTCTCCTGCCTGATTGCCCTGGCCAGAACTTCCAGCACTATGTTGAATAGGAGTGGTGAGAGAGGGCATCCCTGTCTTGTGCCAGTTTTCAAAGGGAATGCTTCCAGTTTTTGCCCATTCAGTATGATATTGGCTGTGGGTTTGTCGTAGATAGCTCTTAGTATTTTGAGATACGTCCCATCAATACCTAATTTATTGAGAGTTTTTAGCATGAAGGGTTGTTGAATTTTGTGAAAGGCCTTTTCTGCATCTATTGAGATAATCATGTGGTTTTTGTCTTTGGTTTTGTTTATATGCTGGATTACATTTACTGATTTGCGTATGTTGAACCAGCCTTGCATCCCAGGGATGAAGTCCACTTGATCATGGCGTATAAGCTTTTTGATGTGCTGTTGGATTCAGTTTGCCAGTATTTTATTGAGGATTTTTGCATCAATGTTCATCAAGGATATTGGTCTGAAATTCTCTGTTTTGGTAGTGTCTCTGCCAGGCTTTGGCATCAGGACGATGCTGGCTTCATAAAATGTGTTAGGGAGGATTCCCTCTTTTTCTATCGATTGGAATATTTTCAGAAGGAATGGTACCAGTTCCTCCTTGTACCTCTGGTAGAATTCGGCTGTGAATCCATCAGGTCCTGGACTCTTTTTGGTTGGTAAGCTATTGATTATTGCCCCAATTTCAGAACCTGTTATTGGTCTATTCAGAGATTCAACTTCTTCCTGGTTTAGTCTTGGGAGGGTGTATTTGTCGAGGAATTTATCCATTTCTTCTAGATTTTCTAGTTTATTTGCATAGAGGTGTTTGTAGTATTCTCTGACGGTAGATTGTATTTCTGTGGGATCGGTGGTGATATCCCCTTTTTCATTTTTTATTGCATCTATTTGATTCTTCTCTGTTTTCTTCTTTATTAATCTTGCTAGCAGTCTATCAATTTTGTTGATCTTTTCAAAAAACCAGCTCCTGGATTCATTAATTTTTTGAAGGGTTTTTTGTGTTTCTATTTCCTTCAGTTCTCCTCTGATTTTAGTTATTTCTAGCCTTCTGCTAGCTTTTGAATGTGTTTGCTGTTGTGTCTCTAGCTCTTTTAATTATGATGTTAGTGTGTCAATTTTGGATCTTTCCTGCTTTCTCTTATGGGCATTTAGTGCTATAAATTTCCCGCTACACGCTGCTTTGAATGTGTCCCAGAGATTCTGGTATGATGTGTCTTTGTTCTCGTTGGTTTCAAAGAACATCTTTATTTCTGCCTTCATTTCATTATGTACCCAATAGTCATTCAGGAGCAGGTTGTTCAGTTTCCATGTAGTTGAGTGGTTTTGAGTGAGTTTCTTAATCCTGAGTTGTAGTTTGATTGCACTGTGGTCTGAGAGAGAGTTTGTTATAATTTCTGTTCTTTTACATTTGCTGAGGGGAGCTTTACTTCCAACTATATGGTCAATTTTGGAATAGGTGTGGTGTGGTGCTGAAAAAAATGTATATTCTGTTGATTTGGGGTGGAGAGTTCTGTAGATGTCTATTAGGTCCACTTTGTGCAGAGCTGAGTTCAATTCCTGGATATCCTTGTTAACTTTCTGTCTCGTTGATCTGTCTAATGTTGACAGTGGGGTGTTAAAATCTCTCATTGCTATTGTGTGGGAGTTTAAGTCCCTTTGTAGGTCACTCAGGACTTGCTTTATGAATCTGGGTGCTCCTGTGTTGGGTGCATATATATTTAGGATAGTTAGCTCTTCTTGTTGAATTGATCCCTTTACCATTATGTAATGGCCTTCTTTGTCTCTTTTGATCTTTGTTGGTTTAAAGTCTACTTTATCAGAGACTAGGATTGCAACCTCTGCCTTTTTTTGTTTTCCATTTGCTTGATAGATCTTCCTCCATCCCTTTATTTTGAGCCTATGTGTGTCTCTGCGCATGAGATGGGTTTCCTGAATACAGCACACTGATGGGTCCTGACTCCTTATCCAGTTTGCCAGTCTGTGTCTTTTAATTGGAGCATTTGGCCCGTTTACATTTAAAGTTAATATTATTATGTGTGAATCTGATCCTGTCATTATGTTACTTGGTTATTTTGCTCGTTAGTTGATGCAGTTTCTTCCTAGCCTCGATGGTCTTTACAATTTGGCATGTTTTTGCAGGGGCTGGTACCGGTTTTTCCTTTCCATGTTTAGTGCTTCCTTCAGGAGCTCTTTTAGAGCAGGCCTGGTGGTGACAAAATCACTCAGCGTTTGCTTGTCTATAAAGTATTTTATTTCTCCTTCACTTATGAAGCTTAGTTTGGCTGGATATGAAATTCTGGGTTGAAAATTCTTTTCTTTAAGAATGTTGAATATTGGCCCCCACTCTCTTCTGGCTTGTAGAGTTTCTGCCAAGAGATCCGCTGTTAGACTGATGGGCTTCCCTTTGTGGGTAACCTGACCTTTCTCTCTAGCTGCCCTTAACATTTTTTCCTTCATTTCAACTTTGGTGAATCTGACAATTATGTGTCTTGGAGTTGCTCTTCTCGAGGAGTATCTTTGTGGTGTTCTCTGTATTTCCTGAATCTGAATGTTGGCCTGCCTTGCTAGATTGGGGAAGTTCTCCTGGATAATATCTTGCAGAGTGTTTTCCAACTTGGTTCCATTCTCCCCATCATTTTCAGGTACACCAATCAGACGTAGTTTTGGTCTTTTCACATAGTCCCAAATTTCTTGGAGGCTTTGTTCATTTCTTTTTATTCTTTTTTCTCTAAACTTCCCTTCTCTCTTCATTTCATTCATTTCATCTTCCATCAGCGATACCTTTTCTTCCAGTTGATCGCATCTGCTACCGAGGCTTCTGCAATCTTCGCGTATTTCTCGATACTTGGCTTTCAGCTCCATCAGCTCCTTTAAGCCCTTCTCTCCATTGGTTATTCTAGTTATCCATTCTTCTAATTTTTTTTCAAAGTTTTTAGTTTCTTTGCTATTGTTTTGAATTTCCTCCTGTGGCTTGGAGTAGTTTGATCGTCTGAAGCCTTCTTCTCTCAACTCGTCAAAATCATCCTCCATCCAGCTTTGTTCCATTGCTGGTGAGGAACTGCGTTCCTTTGGAGGAGGAGAGGTGCTCTGCTTTTTAGAGTTTCCAGTTTTTCTGCTCTGTTTTTTCCCCATCTTTGTGGTTTTATCTGCTTTTGGTCTTTGATGATGGTGATGTACAGATGGGTTTTTGGTGTGGATGTCCTTTCTGTTTGTTAGTTTTCCTTCTACCAGACAGGACCCTCAGCTGCAGCTCTGTTGGAGTTTACTAGAGGTCCACTCCAGACCCTGTTTGGCTGGGTGTCAGCAGCAGTGGCTGCAGAACAGCGGATTTTCGTGAGACCACAAATTCAGCTGTCTGATAGTTCCTCTGGAAGTTTTGTCTCAGAGGAGTACCCGGCCGAGTGAGGTGTCAGTCTGTCCCTACTGGGGGGTGCCTCCCAGTTAGGCTGCTCAGGGGTGAGGGACCCACTTTAGGAGGCAGTCTGTCAGTTCTCAGATCTCCAGCTGCATGCTGGGGGAACCACTACTCTCTTCAAAGCTGTCAGTCAGACAGGGACATTTAAGCCTGCAGAGGATCCTGCTGACTTTTTGTTTGTCTGTGCCCTGCCCCCAGAGGTGGAGCCTACAGAGGCAGGCAGGCCTCCTTGAGCTGTGGTGGGCTCCACCCAGTTGGAGCTTCCTGGCTGCTTTGTTTACCTAAGCAAGCCTGGGCTATGGCGGGTGCCCCTCTCCCAGGCTCGCTGCCGCCTTGCAGTTTGATGTCAGACTGCTGTGCTAGCAATCAGCGAGACTCCATGGGCATAGGACCCTCCAAGCCTGGTGCGGGACACAATCTCCTAGTGTGCCGTTTTCTAGGCCCATTGGAAAAGCACAGTATTAGGGTGGGACTGACCCGATTTTCCAGGTGCCGTCTGTTACCCCTTTCTTTTTCTAGGAAAGGGAACTCCCTTACCCCTTGTGCTTCCCGAGTGAGGCAATGCCTCGCCCTGCTTCGGCTCACGCACAATGCGCTTCACCGACTGTCCTGCACCCACTCTTTGGCACTCCCTAGTGAGATGAAACCGGTACCTCAAACAGAAATGCAGAAATCACCCATCTTCTGTGTCACTCAGTCTGGGAGCTGTAGACCAGAGCTGTTCCTATTTGGCCATCTTGGCTCCACTGGCTTAAATTGTTTTAAAGGATAAGCTAGAGCTTTTTGTAACACACATGGTACTTGGATTTTTATTTTTAATGTTTTACTATGATTTTTTTGAAGTATGTTATCTCGAAAAATATTTCTATTCTTTTCACTGTTTTAGAAAGTGAGTAATCCTTTGGAATACCTACTAAACCATGGTGAGTCCTAATGAATTAGAACAGAAAAGACCTTTTGGGGAATGTGAGGATTCATGATATCCCAGATACAGGTTAACTCTTCAGGGAGGGTGTTGTCCACATAGTGAGTGCATTTGCTCCTGTTTTGAGCATTGACACATCTAAAAAGAAATAGTATAAGTTATCTTTTTTTCCACATGACACTGGGAGAGAAATGATAGAAGTTTCAAATAACCTCTTTAGTCCATGCTGTTTTCTTTTTAGTTGACATGTAATAATTATACATGTTTATGGGATAAACAGTGATATTTTAATATATATAATGATCAAATTAGGTTAATTAGCATGTCTATCACCTCAAACATCTATTATTTCTTTGTACTGGGAACTTTCAAAATCTTCTCTTGTAGCCTTTTGAAAATATACAATAAATTGTTAACTATATTCACTCTACAGTACTATAGAACAATAGAACTTATTTCTCCTATTTAGCTGTAATTTTGTATCTTTTATCCAACCTCTCTCTTTATCCCCCTCCTCTCTAATCTTCCCAGCCTGAGAAAAACACAATTCTACTCTCTACTTCCATGAATTCAATTTATTTCAGCTCCCACATGTGAGTGAGAACATATGGTGTTTACTTTCTGTGCCTTTTTTTACTTAACATAATGTCCTCCAGGCTCATCTATGTTTCTGTGAATAATAGTGAGGCAGGAGATCAGCTGGACTTACTTTCTAGTCACAACTTTGCTAACCAAAATAGGATCTTGTCCAGACAAAGTGAAGATACCACAGGAACCAGCAGATGACGATGAAAGCAATCCTCAACTGCCCTCACTGCTAATTAGCATAAGATACTCCACCAGCACCATAGCAGTTTACAAATGCCATGGCAAAAACCCAGAAGTTACCACCTTTCTTCATGGCAATAGCCTAGAAGTTACTGCCCCTTTTCTAGAAAATTCTACACAACCAACCCACAATTTGCATCAATCATCTCTCAGTTTGCATGTACTTGAAAGTGGGTTTACATGAGTATAAATATAGTTGCCAGCAGCCCATATGCTGTTGACTCTGGGCCCACTGCCCATGAGTTACCCCTGCTCCACATGGAGCTGCTCTGGTTCAATTACAGATTTCTGTTCAATAACACTGGCTTGCCCTTGAATTCCACCCTGAGAAAAACTAAGAACCTACACAGCATAAGCCCCAACTTGGGGACTCACATGTCTTGCACCATTTGGTGACCATGAGAGGACAAAGAAAGCAAGTGATGGACAGTGACTGATGCCCTTGTGAGACACAGCAGAGATGGCAGTGATTGGGTGGTAAGATGGCAAGTCAGTGCTGATCAGCAGAGAGGGGGTAAGACTGCAGTGATTGGTCACCAGTGGAGATATGGTGAGGTGGCAGTTGATGGGATGGCGAAACAGTGAGAGGCAGCAATTGGTAAGAAACAGTGAGATGGTGATCAATGCTATAGAGTTGTAAAACCAGCCAAAGGCTCCTTTAAGAGTCATCATCTTTCCTGGCAGGCCATGTTGCTGAGCAGATGAGCAAGTGGCCCTAATGCTACTGCCTCATATGGGACCCACTGCTCCATCCATTAGGATGAAGCTATAAAAGCAACAATAATACCTCAAACCTCTATGAGTCAACTTTTAATATGACCTTTAGGGTTTAGAACAAAAGGGACAGGGCAAAAGAGGTGAGAAAAAAAGAACAAAAATAACCAAAAACTACAACTAGTAACAGTTGCTTTAAGCCCCTGGCACCTGAGAATTACCCATCCCAAGAAAGTGTTGTGTGATTGGTATCTAGGATAAACAGATAAGAGCCCCTGATTTCCTGGCCCCTGGGTCAGAATCAGTGTGCTTACTATAAGAAAAGGTGCTATTGACAATAATAATGTCCTAACTATCTCTCTGGTGAGAAAGAAAAAAAATAAATAAACCTGTCAATACTAAGGCTAACCTTCTTCCACTAGACCCAACATGCTGACTTGCTGAAGTAAATTTACTACAGATCTTGGGCTCTTGACCCAATGTTTGTGTAATGTGTGTTTTGTCTAGTGTGCTATCAAACTGGCTTATAAATAAAAGAACCCTCATAAATTAAACAAATAGGATTAATCTGAACTTGTTAGTCTGAAGAAAATGTGTTTTCTAATATTTAAGATTTTTACCTAGGTAAATCACTAATGTTTGTAGGCTTCAGAATGTTTAAAACGGCTTTAAATGGCAATTAGCTTTTTATTACTTTTTAGTAAAAGTAAAAAACTTAAATACATTTGAATAGAATGGATGATTAAATAGTGAACTTGTTGTGTCATTTAAAATCTTAGAATTACAAAATAGTTCTCATGTTTAGAATGCCAGTTTCTCATTGGCAGTTCAGAATTTCTTCCTTCCTAGGCTTATACAAAATGTGCCAAAGAAATATATTTGTTTATTGGCAGGAAATAATTTTTGTCTAATTCAGAAGTTATTAAAAGGATCAAATTTTGAGGGAAGCAGTGAGTAGAAAATAGAGATGTAAAGAATGTTATAGATAAAAAATATTTTTTTTTATGCTTTAAGTTCTGAGATACATGTGCAGAATGTGCAGGTTTGTTACATAGGTATACCTGTGCCACGGTAGTTTCCTGCATACATCAACCCATCATCTACATTAGGTATTTCTCCTAATGCTATCCCTCCCCTAACCCCGCATCCCGCAACAGGCCCTGGTGTGTGATGTTCCCCTCCCTGTGTTCATGTGTTCTCATCGTTCAACTCCCACTTATGAGTGAGAACATTAAGTGCTTGGTCTTCTGTTCCTGTATTAGTTTGCTGAGAATGATGGTTTCCAGCTTCATCCATGTCCCTACAAGGGACATGAACTCATCCTTTTTTATGACTGCATAGTATTCCATGGTATATATGTGCCACATAAAATTTATTTTTTTGGTCAGGCGTGGTGGCTCATGCCTGTAATCCCAGCAGTTTGGGAGGCCGAGGTGGGTGGATCACGAGGTCAGGAGATCGAGACCATCCTGGCTAACACGGTGAAACCCTGTCTTTACTAAGAATACAAAAAATTAGCTAGGCATGGTGGCGGGCGCCTGTAATCCAGCTACTTGGGAGGCTGAGGCAGGAGAATGGCATGAACCCAGGAGGTGGAGCTTGCAGTGAGCCAAAATCCTGCCGCTGCACTCCAGCCTGAGCGACAGAGCAAGACTCTGTCTCAAAAACAAATTTATTTTTTTGCAAGGAAATATTTAAGAAAGAGTTAATTTTGTATAAAAAGAATATTGTACAGTAAATTCTTGTCCTAGGGTAAAATAACTGGTTATTTAAGAAAGAAATAGTACTGGACAATCAGAAAGTCAAAGCATGTTGTAGATGGTCAGTGTAATTGATGGCAGGGTTTATGAAGGGGGATTTATGAAAGAAATTTTGTGTGTGATTAAGCTAGCTATAATTAAAAGAAAATTTTTATAATAGAATTTATTAAAAAATGGTCTTCATGTTAAAACCAAACTTTCTTAAGGGATTCGTTCACCAAATTACAGGAAATATTGCTTTTAATGCTATAACCATTGTCTCTTAGTACATCTTATATTTGTGTCTCAAAGATTCAACTGTTGTTGTGTCTTGCTTTCAGCTCTTTCTCCCTTTAGAAAGGCCTGGGGTAGGGACAAGGCGTGGTGGCTCATGCCTGTAATCCTAACACTTTGGGAGGCCAAGGCGGGTGGTTCATGAGGTCAAGAGATTGAGACCATACTGGCCAACATGGTAAAGTCCCATCTCTACTAAAAATACAAAAATTATTTTTGTGATGGCACGTGCCTGTAGTCCCAGCTACTCGGGAGGCTGAGGCAGGAGAATTGCTTGAACCCAGGAGGTGGAGGTTGCAGTGAGCCAAGATTGTGCCACCGCACTCCAGCCTGGCAACAGAGTGAGACTCTATCTCCAAAAAAAGAAAGGCCTGGGGTAATGGCTGTCTCCTTTAGCTTCTTTGTCAGCTTTTATAACTTGTTCTCCTCCAGTTCTGAGTGTAATTTTGGCCTGATGATAAAATATTTAATCTTAGTGGTCTATAAAAGCAATCTTTCTCCAAGTATAACTTGATTCTATACTCTTGTTTTTTTTTTTTAAGTGTAACCTTATTTTTGGGTTTTGGTTTTGGATCCTTATATTGCTTAAAGGGATTTTAAGTGTTAATCAGTGCCTGGTCACCTCCATTCCTGCCTGGTCTAGAATGTTTAATTGGTTATAAATCTTTTGACTCTGTGTCCCTTGACCAAAGGAAGTCCCAAAGAAACCTGAAAAACTAACTTAAGGCATTACAGGAGACTTCACTATGCCCCCCTTGATATTTAGGCCAGGTTCATAATGCCTTTCAAAAGTAATGAAAACAAACTATTCCCCTTTTCCAATAGGAAAAAAAATAGCTCCTTGTTCAACCAAAAAGTTTAGTCATACTAAAAATTATAACAAATGTAAAAATAAAAGATGCTCTTGTAATAAATTACAGCCAAAATAAAAGTGCCTTTCATTATCAGATGTTAGTAAGTACACCCATTGCAATTAAACTTCAGAAAGTCACTACTTGAGTACACTTGTCTATGATTAAACCTGTTTCTTATGAGTCCCTGCAGGCAGAAAAGGTGAACTCCATAACCTGCACTTATAAACCCTAGAAAACTTAAGGCTGCTTTTTTTTTCAAACATATAAATAAATAATGTGGACACAGGAGCATTAATTTTTTTCTTGTTTTGAATTTTAATTTTCTTCAGCTTCCTACTAAAGTTTGTATCTTCTAGATTTCACATAAAGATGATGCTGGCACAAGGATTTCATCCACCCCATTTTCTGACCCAGAAAATTAAGACATCCTTCCATTGAGTTCCTTAGATCAGGTATCCAGAGAAAGCTTACTCCTCCAATGCTAGTCAGGGACTACACTCATAAAATCAGCAAGAACCAGTTATAGAAGGTGGACATCTGCCCTGCTGCAGCGCCATTAATATTAAAGAGGAGTATTTAATCTCTGACGTAGGGAATAACATAGGAGACCAGCAGAACTTATTTTCTGGTCACAACCCTGACAAAAACAGGATCTGGGCCAGATAGGATAAAGTAAAGGAACTAGCAGGAAGCAGCAAATGGAAATGAAAGTGATCCCTAGCTGTCCCCACTGCTCATCAGCATAAGATATTCCCACCAGTGCTATGATAGTTTACAAATGCAATGGCAATAAACGGGAAGTTATCACCCCTTTCCAAGGCAATGACCTGGAAGTTATGGCCTCTTTTCCAGAAAAATCTAAATAATCCACCCCTTAATTTGCATGTCATTTAAGCTGGGTTTACGTGAGTATAAATATAGTTACCAAGAACCCATACCTTGCTGACTCTAGACACACTGCCTCTTAGCCCTGTTCCACATGGAACAGTTTGGTTCAATAAAAGATTGCTTTTTAACAACCCCACCTTGCCCTTGAATTTTTTCCTGAGAGAATCTTAGAACCCTTACAGGCTAAGCCCCAATCTGGGGGCTTGCATGTCCTGCATCAAAAGGATTTCATTTTTTAAAGAGTGAATAGTGTTCCATTGTGTATATATACCACATTTTTTGTTATCTGTTCATTTGTTGTTGGACACTTAGGTTGATTCTATATCTTGGCTACTGATATTTCTTTTCCAAAGGAAAGAAAATCAATATATTTAAGAGAGACCTGAACCTGTAAGTTTATTGCAGCACTATACATAATTGTCAATGTTTTTAAAATCAGTGCTCAGGATTCTAGAGGCAATCCTGGATTCCTACATGTTCTGGTAGGAATAACCCAGTCAACCAAATAACTGTCTTCAAAGGTAAAAAAGGATCATATGTAAAAGAGAGGGAGAAACATAGTGAAAGATTTCAGAGAAGAAAACGAGTCCTTCAGGTGAGCTGAATAGGAGAACTCAAGAGGAGGTGACATTTAAACCTAGAATGAAAAGAAGCCTCTTTAGCAGAGCTGTACTGTGTAATACTAGTGACAAAGAAGCTTTTTCATTATTACAAATGTTTGTACACAGCTGAATTTCTAAACACTAGTAATAAATGACTTAAAACCAAAAATTTTGAAATAATTACACCTATAATATCTCTGAAACATAAAACTTTTAGGTATATACAGGATCTGTGTGCTGAAAACTTACACAATGCTGTAAACAAAATCAAAGAAGTTCTAAATAAATCAAGAGTATATGGATTCAGGGATTGGAAGACTCAACATAGTAAAGATTTTAATTCTTCCCAAATTGATCTATACCTTTAATGCAACTCCATCAAAATCACAGCACAGGGAACAATGAGAACACATGGACACAGGAAGGGGAACATCACACACCGCGGACTGTTGTGGGGTGGGAGGAGGGGGGAGGGATAGCAATGGGAGATATACCTAATGCTAAATGACGAGTTGATGGGTGCAGCACACCAACATGGCACATGGATACATATGTAACAAACCTGCACGTTGTGCACATGTACCCTAAAACTTAAAGTATAATAATAAAAAAATTTTAAAAAATTAAAAAAAATATTTTATCACTGAGACACGGGTAGGCACAGTATGTCTATAGACGCATGACCAGATCATGCTCAGGTTCATTAGTCGTTAGCAGTATTTGGGAATACTACTATAAAGTGTGTTCTTCATTTTATAAAATACAACCTTGAATCATACACATCCTTAACAAATTTTAATAATTTATCACAACCTCTCGATGCATTGTCTAGCAAATTAACGTATAGCTGTATGCACAGAAATATAATTTAAGTAATGATTGGAAAAGCCAAATGAAAACCTGACAGCCCCAAATCCCATTTAATTTATTTAATCAAAGAAACTATTACATGTGATCAATTGATAAAAACTGATAGATATTTTCAAAACACCATAATCTGGCCAGTGGTTTAGGTAGTAATGAGGAAACCTAATTTGTGCTTTCTAATTTAACAAATGATATAGCAATATTGAGAGAACTATTAGCATATACTGCAGATAAAATTGTGGCCTGAGCAGTTATATAACTATCTAGACCCATTTTATTTACCAAGAGCAGTGGGCCTTGTTAACTTCAGTTCGAAGATCGATTTAAGTATATATTATCAATAAGCTGAAATAGAGTTGGAATAATTATCTGAACTATAGAATCTTACTCTTTACTCTTTGGATTTAGCAATCTTTCCTTCTCCTTCTCCTGTCCACAAAATAAAGAGTCTGTGAGGTAGACTTTAATATTAGGATCTCTCTTTTTAGAGAAATTTTCTAAAAAGTTTCTTGACATTAGAAGATTTAGTTTCTGCATCCCAGATCTATTTATTTGTCTAGAACACTAGGTTGAGGCTCTTTTCGTATGTCTTAATTCTATCGATTTCCCTAACCCATACCATCTCTGCAATGAGACAGATTTGGGAGGGCTTTCCCAGAGAATAAACATGAGCTTTCCACAAGTATTACAAGTCAGTCATCAGAGCAACATCTGCATTCACAAACATCCTCGGCTAGTCAGTCAGTGAATTTAATAAATTATCAGGCTCATGTGTAATGTAGTGTCCGTGCCTGATTTTCTCTGACTACCCAGCCAGTGCCTATTTTTATAAGTCACATAAGTGAAGATAGAAATCTGCTCCTTCTACAAAACTGCAATAGCAGATATTGAAAATAAAGTATTTTTCATGAAATATAGGATTAATTCCACTTGAGAGAAAGTTGGAAGGACTGGATACAAATCTGAGTAATTCCTTTATTTCTTTTTGCTATGATTTACTGAGTGAATATTATGTGCTAGACCTGCTACATGCTGGAGACACAAAAGCGAACACATCTCATTGAGGATCTGGTCTTCTTGGAACTTACAGCCTAATAGGTGGACATATTTTACTATATTCTCATCTAGATAAATATAGACTTACAATTTTTATAAATGTTTAAAGCAAATAAATGATGCTGTAAGAGGATATAATGAATTCTTTGTCCTCATAAAAGGTTTCCATGAAGTATTCTTAGAGGAAGTAATATTTCTGGTGAGAAGAACAAGTAGAGTATAAACTGATTTAGTGATGGTTGAGTACAACTATATTACAGAGAAGATACATCATATTCAATGACCCAGCTCTGAGTGAAGGAACAAGGGAAATTCAAAAAATCTGAAGTCTGAATCACAGGGAAACTTCATAGTTCAGGTCAGCATGGTGGGAGACATTGTTGGATGGGAGACTGGTGTAAAGAAAACATAGTGATCCCAGCACTTTGGGAGGCCGAGGCAGGCGGATCACGAGGTCAGGAGATCGAGACCACGGTGAAACCCTGTCTCTACTAAAAATACAAAAAAAAAAATTAGCCGGGCGTGGTGGCGGGCGCCTGTAGTCCCAGCTACTCGGAGAGGCTGAGGCAGGAGAATGGCGTGAACCTGGGAGGCGGAGCTTGCAGTGAGCCGAGATTGCGCCACTGCACTCCAGCCTGGGCGACAGAGCGAGACTCCGTCTCAAAAAAAAAAAAAAAAAAAAAAAAAAAAAAAAAAAAAGAAAACATAGTGACTATTTGCTATCTCCCATGTGTGGACATTGGAAAGTTACTCTATGACAGTGGCTGCCGTTTTGTTGAGTCCTTGCTAAGTACTGGGAACATAATGTTAATTCTCTGATTCCACTACACATTCTGTCTCACTGCAATATGTCGTTTCCTCTCTTCTGCACCATTTCTTAATCTCTGTGAATTTCAGTTTTCTCATCTATCTTCAGAATTCCTGGTTATACCCAATATACCTAATATATACGCTAATGTATATCTAGTATACTTATGGAGCAACTACAAGCCAGGTGCTGTCATATACCATATCTCATTCCATCTATATGTCACTCTTCCTTAACGCAGGCATTATCGTTCCAATTTATAGGAGCAAAACTAAGACTTTCTTAACTGTATTAGGCAGATAGAGCTATAAGCTATATATAACCATGAGCTTTCTATTGCATCACCTGCAAATTCAAAACAGCTCTATGAATGTTCTTGAGGAGACACTGTATAAATTACAACTGTCTAATCATGTGTACATAGCAGTACATATAAAATAGTATATATACTAGATAAATTATTTAGTATATATTTAGTACATATGAGAATTTTATAATAGTACATTTATTTAGATATTTATATTTCACATATAAGAAACTTCAAAAATTTTTAGAAGAATTTCAACCACTTATTTCTTATTTGATCTTAAACAGCTAAGAGTTATGCACCTGTATGTGTTGCTTTCAAAGAGTTTTGAATTTAAATGTGGTGCCATAAAATCATATATACAGTGATATATGAAAATCATTATAACTGAGCACATTATAAACAAATCTAGTGTAATATACATGTATTAGTCTGTTCTCACACTGCCATGAAGAAATACCCAAGACTGGGTAATTTATAAAGGAAAAAGGTTTAATCAACTCACAATTTCTGATAGCTAGGGAGACCTCAGGAAACTTACAATCATGGTGGAAGTCACCTCTTCACAAGGTGGCAGGAGAGAAAATGAATGCCAGCAGGGAAAATGCCAGATGTTTATAAAATCATTAGATCTTGTGAGAACTCACAAGTTCATGAGAACAGCATGGTGGAAACTGGTCCCATGATTTAATTACCTAAACCTGATCCTACCCTTGACATGTGGGGATTATGGGGATTACAATTCCAGATGAGATTTTGCGTGGGGACACAACCAAACCATATCAATACACACCCCCCACATGGAGATGTAGTGTATCCTCCTTGCTAGGAAGGGCATGGGCTGCAGAGTCATATAAATCAATGCTGTATCCTTGGCTCTGCCACCAGTTATGTGACCCCGGGTGAGTTATTTCCCCAATCTAAGACTCAGCGATTTGTTGAATTTGTAAATTTAAAAACAATTAGACTATTTTTAGGCTTATAAATAATATATGAGTTTCACCCATAACAGTGTTTTCTTCTAACAGAGTCTTTTTGAAAAGTTAGCAAACAAGATTATTGTACACTATTGAGTTGGTTCTATTATTGAGGTTACTTTTCTCCCAGTAGAAAACCCACGTACATAATCAAATCACATCTCTGGTTTATCAGAAAGCCTATCAACTGAAAAAAAAAAAGTCTATGTTAACTCTTAAATTAAAAAAGAAGAAATGAGCCTACTTTCCTCCAAGCCAAATTCTAGCTGAACATTTTTCTTTACAACATGGTTTATTGATTGAATATACATTGCAGCTTGTTTGGTACTTCTTTCTGTAACCAGCACAGTGTTCTCCATAATACGTTAATACAGCAGATGCGAAGATTTTTATCTGATGCCCAAAGGAACTAAAGTCTGAAGATCACCACACGCACGTTTGTTCCTAACATTTGTTTTGGTTTCGTAACTTTGTTTTAAATCCTTTCCTTATAAATGGGTATCAGGAAGTCTGTATTCTAACTCTGGCCCTGCTTTTGTTGTTGTTGCGTGTTGTTGTTTGCCCCTAGGCGGTTGATTCCAATTTTCATCAGTACCATACATAGGTTGGATTACTTTGTGATGGTAGATTGATATTATTTGTATGGCATTGTAAAGGAAGCATAAGATAGAGTAATAGAAAATAACTATAAAGCAAGGTACCTGAAAATGGATTAGTTATGTCTTCCATGAGAACAAGAAAGGGACACAAGAAGAGGTACATTGTGCATTTTTTACATCCTCCACTAGCTGCTTTTAAGGGTCCTCCCAGCATAGACATTTTATGATGAAGCTAATCTGTGAAGACAATTAGCACTTTGTTACATCACAAGGGCTTTTAGTGGAAATAATATACATTTTGAACAATATTTGTAACTTCTTGTGTTCTAAGTGCATAAAAGTCAACTCTTTGAATCATGATTTTTCTTCTCTTGTTTCTGTCTCTCCCTAAATTCATTTCACTTATGTCCAGAAAAACAAACAAGATAAAGAACGCTTGCACATCTGTGCTAAGAACATCAAGCTATTTAAGACATAAACAAATGTGAAAAACGATGAATTAAAAATTTCACCCAGAGTCTTGAAATTAATAAAATTATTAATAATCTACACATACACAAAAAGTACATTAGCACTTTTCTCTCTTTTACTGCTACTAGACATTGCTGATAACAACTCCATGAGGTGGATATTGTCCTTATTTTGCTGATAGATAAACTGTATAGAAGAGGGTTAAAATGACTTCTCATGGTCATGTAACTAGTAAGAGGTAAAGTTGACACTAGTCTCCATTTTAACTATCAGCTCAGGATTTCATAGCTTCTAGTTCACTTACTTTCAAATAAGATACCACTCTCTGATATTTAAAAATATCTCTATGTGAAACTTTTGAATATATCTCCTTGGACAGCTTCCACTGGCATTATCAAAGTCTACATAAAATTTTTAAAAATAAATACATAAATAAGTGACATGCCAGTGTCTTTGAAAACCCTAATATTCCATTTTATAAAAGCCATGCCAAATATGAGGATTGTAGGCCTGATAGTCATCCTGAAAATTGTCCAAGTTTCCATGTATGTTAGTGACACTAACTAGTCAACTAATCCCACTTCTGATAGGGTATTTTCTCTCTGAAAAATCCTATGCATATGTGCAGAAATGTACTTCAACTTTCTCTCTCTCTCTCTGTGTGTGTGTGTGTGTGTGTGTGTGTGTGTGTAAATAAGAATTTTGGAGCTTGGGGAATCTTTTTATGGAACCAGGACACCTTTTACCTTTAGATCCTTCATCTCCGATGATAGTCCCTTTGAAAATAACACTAGTCTAAACCGAATGTCTATCACAGGGACTTCACGTAATGACGAAAACTAAGAGCTTCAGAGTTGAGAAGGAAGAGCAAATATCAAAGATACCATTTGAGGTGCCTGATATATATTATGTGACAGTGCCTTTCTTTTTACCAACGCTAGACTTCCCAGTAAGATGAGCCAAGAACTTCTCTATCATGGATTGGCTGGTTGCTGCTTGCAATTGAAAATATCCTTAAGAGTAGAGATGCAAAGATACAGAACTTCAGTTTGCTGGGCCTTTAAGCAACCTTCAGCCTACCAGTGTGATATTTGTGTGTACAAACAGCAGCATCCCAATGAGATTCTGAATGGGAATCCTCAATTACTGGGTGGCAAGATACAATGAGAAGTTCTTAACAATGTGAATTACGGGAGATAGAGGATTATTACTCAGATTTATTACTCCAACCTTTACATTTCATGGTCACTTTGAAGTGACTCTTCTGGATCCTCCAGAGATCAATAGTGTATCAACAGTATGTGTATTATCATCGTCATATTTTCAATAATTAGTACACTTGAATGTTTCATATGTGCCAGGTACTTTGTTCTAATGATGAATAGACACAAGATGTGTTCTGGAAATATATACACTCTGCTGAGAAAGACAAGGATGTCAACAGAATATGACAATAACCAGTGATACACCCTCTGGTAGAAGAAATATAAACAGGGATTGTGGGAGCACAAAGGACAAAATCATTTCTATGAGTATTAGACTTATCTTAGCCAGTTAAAGTTTAGGAGAGTGCAGAAACTGTTCTAAAAGAGAACAGCCAGTACAAAGACGTGGAAGCATGAAGGAACATTAACATTTTCAAATAAACAAGTACATTGGTATATTCAATGTAGATTTACAGGGAATTAGGATTAGGAGGGGAGACTAGAGAGGTAGAGAAGTACATGAGAAGGAAGGAAGGTCCACAGTAAATACAAATAAAGCAACCAAAGTGTTTAAAAGAACAGCTTTAGCCCTTGGTACAATGTGGAGAATGGATTGGATGATAGTGAGGTGTTTTAGGAATCCTGATAAGAGATGGTAAGGACTACAACCAAGTAATAGCAATGAGTCTTAGAGCACTCTTTATAGTAACTTGTGATGACATCACATTTGTTGTGTGCCTGCAAAAAGTTATTCCCATTTCTGAATCTCAGTTTGCATACACAACCCATAAGATCACCTGGGCCAGATAAATCCCAAAGATTCTTACTTTTCTAAAATGTGAGACTCTATGACCCATGTAGCAGGTATGTGAAGAATTCAAAGCATTCATAGGTTGGCTTTATATCTAAAAACTCAGTTGAGTTCATCAATTCAGTTCCAATAACGCAAGTAACAGTTCTGCCTATCTACATTGGGGAACCTAAGTTTATTATGTCTCCATTAATTTCTATAAAGGTGCTAAATTGACAATTTACTTGAATATAAATTACCTTTTTTAGTGCAGCTGTGATTTTCTACTCTTACTCCAAAGCCTTCTTCTCTGCACAAAGATCTATCTCTGTGTGTCTGTCTATCAATATTTGACATAATTAAAGTCCTTATTTTTATGGATAAAATGGTTGGTACCCTGCTAAGATCCGATGAAATTCATTTTGGCACATCTTTGGACCCGTCATTTAGCTTTTCTGTGCTTTGCCCTTAATATCTTACACCTGCAAACTTCTGAGGGTGGCTCTTTGGGTGCTGGAGCTTCCATACCCATACCAAGACCCAGAAACACTTGAGAACTTACCGTCCCTCTTTCCCCAATTCCAGGGTGGCCCACACCCCATGACTGGTGGGAGAGTACAACAGCCCACCTCCTTTCTCTCAGAATGTGGTAACTGCAGGTTTAATTTATTCTTCAAAGCTCTACTGGGGATGAAGGTGCATCTGGGACTTCACCTGAAATCACTTCTTTGTTGTCTTCTCTGCCTCCTAGACTGGCTCTCCTCACTCCCTTGCTATTAATAGTTCTTCCTAGGATCATTTTCTTAACACATTTCAGTTGTACCTGAATCCTTCATCCAGGCTCTGCTTCTGATAGATGCCAGTTTAAGACACCTGAAATGTTCAATGTTAGTCTTTTGTGTGGCTTTTGTTAGGCAGTTGACACTGGAGGTATGATTACAGTATTTGGAAGCATAAGGGACTAATTCTTAAATACTATTATCCTGTGCCTTAGAAACTGATGCTAAACAAGAAAGAGATTGTGAGTAGAAAATGATTCTGTTCAGAAAGACTCCACTAACCATAGAAAACTAGCCAAGTGGAAGTCAGAGAAAAGTGTCAGAGGTCACTTAGAGCTCTGCAGAGAACATGAACACTGGTGGAAATAAACATTCTAGACACTGTCTTATTTAAACAGGCCCCAGTCCTGCCTGGATGGAACATCACTCAAGATGAGCTGCTTTTGTTCACATTCTGTGATTCTCAAATAGATGACTGAGAAATATGGAGAAAGGAAGTGATAGTCCAGGGAAAAATAATTGAGTGACCAGTTCTATCTGGTTCTAAGATAGTCTTTGTTCCAATTTTCCAGCCTTGACACTATTCTTGAAAAATCTCTTACTTCTTGCTAAACCTTTCCCTGGTGGCATCATGTAAGATACCTTTCCCTACTTCTGGGTCCCAGAACCAGCCTTTGGCACCAGAACTTTCCATACCTATGTCTGGGAGAGTCCTGTGAGGATGCTGTCAGCCACCAGAATGTACTACTAAACTATTACACCAAGCTTCATTTACATGTTCTCTTGGAAAAGAGACTACTCAGCACATCTCTGTGTCCTAATACATCCCCATATATAAAACACAGACAAAAACAAAACATGACTTGTAGTCTCACTGTTAAACAGAATTTTCTGCACCAAGTTGTAGCTTGCCATTTTGTAGGTTTAGGTAAATCTGTCCCACAAAAGAGAAAAACCTAGGTGTGTTAATTAGTGTGTTTTAATCATCCCACAATGTAAACATGTATTTAAATATTACATTATACCCTGTAAATATGTACAATAATTGTCAATTAAAAATAAAATAAGAATTTAAAAAGAATATCTAAAAAAAGGAAAAATCTGGAGTCCTTGCTATTCAGGCCATTTTGTTAAGCAAATGGTTTATGATAGAAGTCTCTAGTGATGCACTAATCACAAGTTAGCAGCTAAAGTAAATTGTAAATGCATGGTCAGCTCTATTTTTTTTTTAAGATTGAGCAAATTCATTGTGTCATTTTATATAAATTAACTCATATCTCCACCAACACTCCAAACAGGGCACATGCCCTCTATCTTGGATGCATTCAATTTGAAGATGCATTTTTGGTCAAATATATACATTGGCCAGTTTGATATTATAAAATTTGGACTCTGTCACATAATTGCAACCCAAAAGAACTCATTAAGCATATAGTTATTGTAATCCTAAAAGAAAAGTTACTCACTTTTGCAAATTCCTAAAGTTATTCATATATATTATCTGAATATTTTGAGCTAATGCAAATGCGGCTATTCTTTAGAAAATCTCTTAAGATCGAAGAGCCACTGTTTCTGGGCTCCAAGGGTGGGCATGTTACAGTTTACATTAATTATTTAAGCATGACTTTTCTAAAATGCCTATTCTCATATCAAGATATCTTAACAATATAAATAAATTAGCTTAAGGCTGGACATTAATCTTTATGCAATGTGAATCGTGGCAAGGAACTATGTCCACATAGGATAGATAAGACCTATTAAGTAGCAGACTTTCAAAAAAGATGAGATACTTATTAGATGTCATATGCACATTTTTCAGTAATATATGAGTTTACAAATAATGATGACATAGATTTCAGAATGCTTTGCTCCTTATATAATATGTATGGTTAGAAACAGGGAATATGGAAAGAGTATAAGCTGAGAAAAAAATCAATTTGTAATCATTTAATGCACCACACTGGTCTATCCTAAAGTAATAGACAGTTGAAAAGAGTTCAGGATATTCCATTTCTCTCACTGCTCACTTACGAAAAAAAATTTGGTTGCTTCCATTTTTCAGCGTTATGCTAATGAAATGCAAATAGAAATGGTAGAAAGGAAAACTGGATGGCAAGATGAGACTTTCTGCTGGGTTCAACATTTTAGAAAAAAAGCCCACGGCACAAATCTCATTTTCTGTGTGAAGCAAGAAGGTTAAAATTTGTATTTAATCATGGATTGGACTTGCCACAGCTCTGAAAAGCCATCATAAAGCATTGCTAGCGTGGGCACATTTGTTGACCGGATAGTAGCGTAGGATTCAATTTTCCACCCTTTGCAGTTCAACACAGATAAAAAAGGAGTGAAATGTATAAATTCTCTTCCCCAAAATGATATTTCTAGTTGATGATATTCAGCTGTATCAGAGTCTGCAAAATTTCTTGGCTTTCCAAAGGCAATGACTAAAAAAAATCGGAAAGTTGACAAGTTGGCAACCTTAAAATAAATAGAGATAAATTTTTAAAAGAGAAATTAATAAAAATGAATACAGAAAGAATTCCAGGGTGTAAACTGTCCTGCTTTTCAGCTGCCCAGGTCCTGGATTCAGCAAGGACCTGGACAATGAAAGCTCAGTCCTTGTTGGCCCTGAGAAGTCCTGGTTTAGCAGAATGTTTTCTCTGAAATAGCACAAAACACCAATGATGCAAAGTGATTCTAAGTTTTTAGGAAAATCCAAGTATTTGGATTTTCCAGCACCACATGTCACAATCAGGATCAAACGTAGGACCCTGACTGTGATGAGATCAGGAAAAGTGAAAAAGATCCCAGAAAATTGGCAGCAGTAGCAGACAGCCATGAAGGGCAAGCAGTGGGGAAGACGGTTAGTTAGGTCACAAAAGGGGGGCTTAACCAGCTAACTGGCAGAAACACTGAGCCAGTTAGAATTAGCATAACTTGGCTGATGGAGAGATACCAGATGTCAAGCCACAACGGAATTGAATTGTAGCTATCCTCCTTTATGGACTGACTAATTTTAAATTTACAATCTCCCAGCATTGTAATTGCATCAGTTTTTAAGCAGTTTCACAAATTTTTAAATGTGAGAATTAGAAGAAAAAAATGTTTACCATATATCTGGCTTGATTCTTATCACATAGGATGTCATAAATAAATATTTTCCTCCCATTTTACTAGAAAAGACAGCATAAATTTTACTTAAAAAGATTATCATGGATTTGCATTTCCTCTGAAATATCAATTTGAAAATCCATCTGAAAACTTTTGAATTACAAAGTGTAATGTCTGTTCATTTACTGAGACTGTTGGGAATATTCAAACCATCTCTTGAATTTATCCACCAGCAAAAAGCCACAACTTTGGAGAATAATCAAATCAAGATAAAATATGCTAAAGAATAGTCCTCAATTCAATTCCAGAAGTCAAATATAGGAGACTAAAGATGGAGACAGAGGGTGTTCCTTATGATTGCCAAGATCTTAGCCGAGGGCCTATGGCATGGCTGGTGTATGTGCATGATTTGAGAGTGTGTCAAACTTATCATAAAGCTATAGTCCAGCATCTATGAAACAGGAAGCAAAGACGACTATATTATGACTGCTGAAGGAACCCCCAAACCCATTATTCAATCAATTGTTTCTAATCTATTTTTATTTTTACCTCTGTTGTCTAGTCGAGCTTCTGATACTATTGCCAGGCCTGCAACTTCATAGCAATCGAAAAGAAAACAAACAAACACAGTATTTAAACCTGGCTTTGTTTGACATAAGCACAGATATTGAGTTCTTGAATCTGGAAACAGCTGTGATTTCCTTTTACTAGGAATTTTAATTTGGAAGACATAGAAATGAAAATGAAACTACAAAACCCCTGTTTGTGTGTTTCTTTGGTAGCTGTTTAGTGGGGCATCTTATCTAGTCGGTGTGGAGTAACCTCAAGCTCCAGGGACCCAAACCCAAGTCAGCTTTCAACATGAGAAAACTCATTTTGATTCCCCCATTTGACAGAGGTGACAAACCTGTGCTGACCTTGGTGACAATTACAGGCAGGAGATGGGCACAGGGTGTAGAAACAGCAGGCATCAGTGAGTCGGCTCTCAGAGGTAATGAGCCAAAGATGAGACTCTCTTTCAATTCCTTTGGGAAATTGCTAAAAATAGAACCTTTGCTGACTATAAGTATAAAACTAAAATAAGGATTTGGGAATATTGAGGCCATGAGATTCAGACATAAATTTAAGACCTGTAAAATGAAACAAATTTCCAAAGGTGAAAAGATTGATTCTTGAAGAAAATTAAACTTGAATGAAAGTGACAACAAAATCCATGTATCCATGGAGTATCATAGCTAAAAGGTCCCTAAGGAAAATAATTCACCCCCTTGATTTTACGGAGGAGGAAAGAAGCCCTGGAGAGCTTATTTAACTTTCTCAGAAAACTGAAAATGTTTGAGGCAGAGGCAGGTCTAGAACCCTGCAATTTGGAGTAATAGTTTACAGTTGTATCCCACTATCATAAATTGCTTCCTGTGTAGAAGCTACATGTTGTTATTTTCTTAGATATGATAGAGGTTATATAAAATACTTTAAAGTGATATAGATTATTTCAAATACTGGTAACTATATTCACCTTCACTAACATTCAGTCTTGTTCTTGACACATAGGAATCATGACATTCATGGTGTTCAGTGTATGTGTGTGTTGAGTGTGTGGGGTTTCTAATAACTTTTTGGGGGGCCCCTATGGATGTAAAATGATTAAGTAAGTGAATTATCAGTTAGTATTCAATTTTAAATCTTGTTGACTAACCCATAGATTTTAACTGAATTAAATGGGCTTTAACTCTAGGCATAAAAATACAAAAACACATTCTGGCTTTATAAGCAAAGAAGAAAAGACACAAATTGTAGTAACTTACCAGCTGACCATTCTCATCTTTGGCCCCAGAAAAGAATATTGCTTTCCCTTAGCATGAACATGGCATTCAGGCATATGTTATGTGAAATTCCACACTGGCCACAGCTTCACTTTGCGGATCTCCATTTTTCTCATGCAAGGGAAATCCAGGGATATAGGGTTTGTCTTGGCATTGTCCTGGTGGAATGGAATGCCCAACATGCAGAGTTTTTATTATACAGTATGCTACTTGTGGCCAAGACATTTATTTGGCTATGTCAATATTTGTTTTAACCTTCTACCATAATAATAATAATAGTAACATTTTTGGCTGGTCACATGTTAAACATGAGCAAAGACTACACCTTCTCACTAGTTTTGTCTCGGTAATTAAGTTCTTAAGAAGATGAAAAAGGGGATGTTGTGGGATTTCTGATTCTTGGTTAGAGAAGGAGTTTACCTCTATTTGCCATTATTCATTTTTTTCTATTCTGTTTCTTGAAACAGATGTGATGGTTGGAGAGCTGGCAGTCATGTTGGATAATGAGGTTGAGATCGGTAGCCAGGTTCTTGAGGGATTCATGGAACCACATCAGGCATAAACTGCCTATAGCTGGCCTAGGTTGAAGTGGAGAGTACTATCTTGTCAACTTAACCCGTTGCTTTAGGTTATATATCACATGGAGATAAAACTTCTAATACATCACCCTTCATCAGAGAAATGATGATTTCTTATTGGTACTTCTCTCTGGGGCTTAAACGAAAGCTAGTATCTGTCTAAAATCAATGAAAAGAGGGTCTTATTATTGTTGATTCAATAACTTTGTTTAGGAATTTAGGCCTAATAAATTAGAATGGTGTTTTGACTGTACCTTGTTGATCAATTAAAAAAAAAGTTAGTTTATAGCTAGGTGCAGTGGCTCATGCTTGTAATCCTAGCACTTTGGGAGGCCAAGGCAGGCAGATAACATGAGGTCCAGAGACCAGACTTGCCCACATGGTGAAACCCCATCTCTACTAAAAACAAAAAGATCAGCTGGGCGTAATGATGCATCCCTGTAATCGCAGCTTTTGGGGAGGCTGAGGCATGAGAATTACTTGAACCCCAGAGGCGGAGGTTGCAGTGAGCCAAGATGGCACCATTGCACTCCAGCCTGGGCAACAGAGTGAGACTCTGTCTCAAAAAAAAAAAAAAAAAAAAAAGAAAAGAAAAAGCTTCTATTCTTGTCACATTTTTATAACGTTGTATGCTAAACAATGCACTCAGTTTTCAAAGGGAGGGGAAATATTTGCCTATAAATATCACTGGTTAAAATATTAACTACCTTATAATTTCAACTAAAATGTTAGATAATCACCTATAGGACATAATATAAACGAAAGTCTCTCTACATTCAACCCCAGCAATATTACACCATCATCTATTGGCTTCTTTATTGAATAATTATTGAGCACCCTGCTCTGTGCCAGGCACTGCACTCTGTGTCTTGGATATTTTGCTCTACTTCAATGCTCTTGAAAACCTAGGAGATAAACTTAGTTTTGCCAACGTTTGATTTCGTTCATTATTCGATGGACTTTAGTTAAGGCTTCTCTTGATAACATTACTCTAATTTGCTTGCAGGAATTCTGCATGATCCAGGCTTTCTTTGCCATCCAATATAGCTTTCACATGACATTGAAAGAAAGCAAGAAAGAGAAAAAAAATACAGGGAGAAAGAGTGAATGCTGGCAACTGTTTGTGTGTGGTTGTGTGGAGGGATGTGTCAGTGCATATGGTCAACCTTACACAGTACTCTTAGATTCTAGAAAACAACATTTACAAAGGTTTTTGAGTGCCACAAGTGCTGACATCCACTGCCTTAAATTTGTCAGGCTGGTTACAGGGTTGCTTGGGCAGCTGGAGGGTTGCTCTTATTTTTCTGGCACTGTAACTGTACCTCCCGGCTGGGCTCAATATGGTCAGTGACTTCCTCAAGCCCCAGAAGACTTTGTAAATTTGAATATTACAAAAAGATCATGAAATTTTAAGACCTCTGTTCTATCTCAGTGTCAGCTGTGCATTCTTGTGACAGTCTTTGCATCCCCCACAAATAAATGTATGATTTTAAGACAGTGCTAAGGTCTGGGCTGCCTAGTGTTTCTGTTACCTGGGTTAACACTGATGGATTGGGTAGGCTCTCAGCATGGTCAAGAATCATTCTTTTTGCTCACCAGCCACAGGTACCTGTCAAACCAACTTCATTAATTTGAAATAATAGTGTCTTAAGAGCTGACTGTGTCGAAGTAATAAAACACCTGAATTATTAAATATCTTAAAATATTTAAGTATGGATTTTGTTTTGGGAAGGTATGTTGCTTTATTCCCTTCAAAAACACAGTAACTCAAGTGAATTGCTAATACTGTGTAGTGAAAATCAACTTTGATATTTAGATGAGGACTGCAAGGCTGTTTTACTAAGAGATAAGACTAACTATGTATATTTATGTGTAGCCATAATGTGTTTCAACATTTAGTTTGCTTTCATGTAGTACATGCCAGGTGGGGGCCTGTGAAAAGTGCCCTACTTAGATATAGAAATCAATTGTGTATAGTTCCAGACCACAGGCAACAGGATGACAAAATTTAAATGAATAGCATTTGAAGTTAGATTTGGATTCAAAATTCAATTCCTGTATTTAAAACATTTGTGTTTTGGATGATGTGTTATTTCTCTGGGTCTTTATATGAGCATCAGATATTTGTGGAAAGAAGCATTAAAGTCAGTTCCAAGCTCAGGGTATTTGTGTAGCCTTTGTTAGTTCCCTTCCAGTTCACAAGAGAGAGGAAAATTTAATGACCTGGGAATTTGAATTTGAAGGATGGCATGATCCCTTTTGGCAATCATAGAGAGAAAAAGTTATTACATGACAATGTATTGGGACTAGAGCTTGAAACAGGGATATTCTGCTTGGAGAAGTTAAAATATGAGTAGTGTTTGGAAGGGTAAACTTTAGTTGACAATGGGGAATCATTTGAGAAAAATATTGGAGACAGTAATGCATGATGCCTGTGTAGAATGTGTGCATTGTCAAATTTACTTGAAGCATAATTTAATTATCTGAAACTATTTTCCTCTGTAATTTCTCAGTCTTGTTTAAAATCTTTGTTGCATTATTAAGCCTGTGTGTTTCGTGATATTATTAGACTGGGTATTTCAAATAGCCAGAGCCTGAATTATCACACTTTTTCAATTAATGGAATCTACATGAACAATCAGTGAATACTGAGCACATAACAGCCTAAGAATAAACTTATCACCTTCACTGCCTTCAATGAGCGCTTGACATGCACAACTCCAGAGAAATAACACAATGTCTCTGTCACAATGTCTTTTTTTAAAAAACTTGGTCTTCCTTTCTTTGATGTAAATATGCAGAGAATTGTTTATAAGATGAGATAACCTGGCTGTCTTTGAAGTGTTTACAACAAAGATTCCCCAGGCTGTTAAAGAAAGATTATAGAAACTATCAAAGCCTTGTTAATGACCATCAATAAAACTATGGCTTAGTTCATCTCACGTTAATCTAAACAACATTTTGTGATCTAAGGTCAGCCTTTCATCTTGGTTAGGCAATCAAACCATGAATGAAAATTCATTTTAGCAGTTATTGAGTGGCATAGGTATTGCTGTCAGAAAGATCTTGATTTGAATCTTAGTTGTACCATGAACTAGTTTTACACATATAAATGTTTTTATACATATATATGTTCTAATTTTTATATTTAAAATGGGATATCTTTCTCATATAGTGGTAATATTTACTCATATAGTAGTAATATTATAGTAGTAATATTTTCAAGATATATTTTTTAAAAAAATCTGTCACAGGGCCTAATAGTAAGATTTTAATAATTGTTTTTATCCTAATCGTATACAGAACATGTAGTATGTGCATGTATACACTAGACCCAATCACTATCTTAATGGAAATTTATAGTGGAGGAAGGATTCATTTATTACCAATAAATTATGGTAGGGTAAAATTAATCTTTAATAAATTCATAAGTGTAGTTCTGAAAGAGTGCAGATGAAAGAATGATTAATTTGGGCTTGAGAAATTAGGGCAGGCATCCCAGCAGCATTGACATTTGAGTTTAGCCATGAAAGATGAATATTCTAATAATCTGAGAACGAAAGAAAGGGCATTTCAAATGAAGGAACTGCATGGAACTCAGGAACAGGAATAGCAGTCCTCATGAAAATTAGAGTGGAGAAAAGAGATTAGTATTATGGTCTGTAAGAGACAATGACATTCCTTATATTTGCTTCCATCTGAGAATCTGCTGCAGCTACGTTGCCATCTTTGCCTTCCTCCTCCTTTTCCAACTTACATTTCCCTTACCTCTCTCTTTTTTTTTCTGTTTTGCATTTCATAAAGTCCTGCCACAGCTGTGTTTCCAGAAGACCTATGTTTAGCAAAGGAACCACCAGTACACATCACTAGCACCAAACATATTTTTTGGGAGGAAAAACATACAAATAGAGGAATAGTAGCTTAGTAGCATGCATGCCACCTCTCCAAACTTTAATTAAAGCACATCATAATGCAGTCATAGATGTTTATACATTACAGGCAAAGTTCCAATGGAGAGTATCCCTGCACCCATGATTTTCTATATATTATAAACACAGGAGGTAGGGAATATTGATGTGTTTATATGATGATGGAAGCTCACCGGTCAGGAAAACTGCCTTGCTAAAAAGAGGAAGAAGCTTCATCAGCTTGTTCCTCCATTTAGCTAACTCAGAAACTTTGAACTAACTGTCTTCTAAGTAACAGTATTCAGATTTGTCTTTTATCCAGCCAGCTTCCAGCTCTAGCCCCTACCATTGATTGAGTCTCTGCTATCCAAGTGCAGACTTTCTTTCTTTCCTTCTTTCTTTCTCCCTTTCTTTCCTTCTTTCTTTCTTTCTTCCTTTCTTTCCTTCTTTCTTTCTCTCTCTCTTCCTTTCTTTCTTTCTTTTTTTTTTTTTTTGACAGAGTTTTACTCTTTTTGCCCAGTCTGAAGTACAATGACGTGATCTTGGCTCAATGCAACCTCCGCCTCTCAGGTTCAAGTGATTCTCCTGCCTCAGCCTCCTGAGTAGTTGAGATTAGAGGTGCCTGCCACCACACCCAGCTAATTTTGTATTTTTAGTAGAGATGGGGTTTCACCGTGTTGGCCAGGCTGGTCTTGAATTCTTGACCTCAGGTGATCTGCTCTCCTTGGCCTCCCAAAGGGCTGGGATTACAGGCGTGAGCTACTGTGCCCATTTTCAATGAGAAGCCTTGATTGTCCTCACCTGGGTCAGGTGAACACTCAGCACTCATGTGTGGGTTGGGGCACTGCAATTAACTTGACTGGAATAGAAACCCTGATATGACAAGAAATGCGAACCAATGTATCACTCAAGACTTTCCAGAACAATGGGGAAATGATATCCAGAAAGATATGAAGGAAGAGGTAGCACTGCAAGTTTTACAGGAATTATAACTCGGTAGCATAATTCAAGAGCATAAAGATATAGTCTAGGAACTAATAGTGAGGATCACCAAATGCCTGGCAAAATGGGGCAAATATTATTAATTATGCATGGTATTGTACTCCTGAAAACTCTTGAGTCTTTAGAGCCTTTCTCAAGCCAACACTGCATGCAACCACCACAGATTGTTTCAAGTCTATTTCATTAGACAAAACTTATCTGGCATCCTAGAGTTCTACACTACAGTCATAGAGGAAGTGAATCTCTGTGGATAGTACAGATATCAAAAGTTCTTTAGCTTCTGTGCCCGTCTCCTCATTTCTACTTCCTTGGTGCTTATATTGGTTAAAGATTTTCTAGGATAAAAAAGTTAATATTGCTATGACAAATGGGGATCTACACCTGGTTTTTATTCCTATCACTAGATTCGCATCCTAATTTGTAACAGCAGGGTAAGTGATGAAGGTTGAAGGGGAATATGAAAGGTCTAGACTAAAAATAATTTAAAAATGAAGTTGAGGGGGGAATAAAAATTTAAAAAAACTGTCTGAAGAACCTAGAAGATGAATGTCTTATAAAATACCATATATATATATATAAAATGGCATAATGATACTGTAATTGAAAACATCTTGGAACATCATTTGGCTTCATTAATATGCTTTATAATCAGGTTTCTGAGCCATACTTGTTGGGGTTGACATAGGAGCTCACATGAGCAACGTGGGCTCCCCATTTCTGGAATTACCCATTAGATAAGAGCAGTAAAACACAGGACAAAAAACATGTGTTGATCACATCTCCTTTATTTTCAAACCACAGATCATAAATAAAGATTTCACTTTCAGTAAACTAAATTGAGTACATGGAATCTATAGATTTGTTAAGTGACTAAATTAATGGAGGGCTTAGTAATTCAATATAGAATGTATATACACATTCACTATGTACTCATTTTCACTATTTAAGTCAAATAGAGGGTTTCCTAAACTTATTTTAAGCGCTTACTGCATAATTATAATTAATCTTCATAAATTAATCATAATTATAAATTAATCATTAATTGATTAACCACAGCATTGGTCTTATTTGATGTATTTGACAAGAAGGAATTATTAATAAAGGTTTTATATTGCTTTGTCCATTGGGGATTTGTCTCTGTAGATTTTGATTGGCTACAAATTCAAATACCCAACATTTTCAGGCTGCTACCCAGATATGTGATTCTAGACTGCTTGGATTTGGTAGATTTGCATAAACTTTCGTAGTCTCATTTAATAAACTTATGTAACACTTTATCTGAAAGTTCATTTTATAAACTTTAAAAAAATAAATAAATAGAAGTATTATGGTGAAAGAGCATGTTGTCCTAGATATTTAGATTCCATCTAGATTTAAAATTGTACAAAAATAGGCACTTTATTTTTCTCTGTTTTTCCAAGGCATGGAGAAACCTAGGAGAAATAATCCATATATATTCAAATTGCTATTGTAGTTATTTTTGTATGTGAACAATAAAAGAGTTGAAATTGGACTGTAATATTGATTGTTGCTGAATCCATTTGGAAAGCATTAAGTGCACTTGTAATTTAAATAGCACCATTTTATAGTGTTGATTTAATCTTTCATATAAATATGGTTTACTAGACTTCTAAGAAAAGGAGTATAAATGGATAACGACATATATGGAGTTTAACATTACATACTTCATACCCACAAATGAATTAGATCAAGGGAGCTTTGAAAAGCCCACTCAGAATTGCTCTCCAAGAATAGAATACAAAAATAGTAATTGATAGCTCTTCCTGGGGACCCTTCCTGAGAATTCCCAATAAAGCATGATAATTACAAACAGGAGATCAAGAGCTGGTATACTGTTTCTGATTATTAGAAATTGCTCAGTTTCTCATACAGTAGAGACAAATTACAGCATAAAAGCCAAAAGCGAAAGCCTATTTTATTTTTGTTTATTTGTTTGTTTGCTCCCCACACTCTGATATACACTAAGCACCAACCACACTGCTTGGCACAAACTAAAAATATTTCATGAAAATCTTAATAGGCTGGTTTTCAAAAAGCGAAGAGCTATGGAAGGAGAAATAATACCTATTTATAGTGTTTTCTTTAAATTTTTGTTGATAAAATAGTCTTTTCAATTCTGCCTTCTAAGATGTTAACTACACATGTTTATGTTTTTTCTTTGCCAGGAATTAATAAGTGGTAGATTTTTAGATGTGTGGGACTGCATTAGGGTTCTTCAGAGAAACAGAATAAGATAGAGAGAGAGAGAGAGAGAGAGAGAGAGAGAGAGAGAGATAGATAGATAGATAGATAGATAATTATGAGATTTGCTCTAGTAATTATGGAGGCTGAGGAGTCCCATAATATGCCCTCTGCAAGCTGGAGAATAAGGTAAGCCTGTGGTGTAATTCAGTTTGAGTCAAAAGGTCTGGAAACCAGGCCAGGTGATGGTGTACTCTCAGTCTAAAGCTGAAAGCCTGAGAAACTGGAGGACCACATGTATATGTTCCAGAGTCCAAAGGCCAAAGAAACTGGAATTCTAATGCCCAAAGGCAGGAGCTCCAGAAAAGAGCAGATTCACCTTTCCTCTACCCTTTTGTTGTATTTGGGCCCTCAACAGATTAGATGATTCCTTCTCACATTGGGTAATGATGGATCTTCCTTACTCAGTCTACTGAGTAATGCCTTACTAGCTATATGGGTATCCCTTAACCCATTGAAGTTGACACATAAAATTAAACGTTAAGCTCTTCAATAATCCTGTGGCTCAGGAGTTGGTCAAAATAAGTCAAAAATGTCATTAATAATACAAAGATAAATGCTTAACTACTGCTTCATAAACTCTGTAACTTAGGAAGTTTCAAAAATAAACAAAAGGCTTACAATCTAAACAAATTACTCAATGAATTAAAGAAGTAATAATAAAGCAAAACTATCAAGCTATAGTAAATATATCTCTAATGATTATACCCCTCTTTATTGAAACAATTGCATTATGTGAAGTTTAAACACAACATGAGCACATGTACATGAATGCATGCCCTACTTTCATATTGAGCAGCATTTACTACTGTGCTCACCTAAGCCTTGCTAAACCAGCTGACATTGACGCTGTTGTCCCCGTGAGAGCAGCATCTCATCTCTATCCTGATGTGCAGTATCCCTTCTAAATGTGTTTTTGTTGCTGTGGTTTTGTGTGCTGTGCTCAGTGGCCCAAACAGTGTTGGATACCTAGTAGGTAATCAATACATTTTATAGAATGAATGAAGATGACAAAATACTTTAAATCCTGTAAGTAACCATTGGTATGAATAAGCTTCACATATTTTCTTGCTCTTAAAGCTGGACTCAAGTCCAAGAGACCAATTCAATATAAGCTTATGTATTTTCCTAATACATTGCTCTATAATATTATCTTAGCTTCCACAGTGACTTTTTCTCTGGTGATTATTTAGCAAATAATAATGCCAAATAGGGTTTATTTAGCACATCCTGTGTATTGTAAGATGTGTTGGCATCTTCTTAAAAGAGTCAGGTGCCTCTTTTCAAGTTATATTCCAGCTATTCTTAACATAAACCATTTATGAAAATAGAATATTGGGGACACAATTATTCTGCCACATCTGAACCAGAACTGACATTAAAGGTGGGTTTCTAGAAGCACTGTATAACTCTGGAAGTTATCTTCCCAAATAACTTTTTTTACTTATCTTTTTTACATTTGTTTGTGTCTTGTTGCTTGTTCCTAGAGGCTAATTTTTAGGGAAAAAAAAGTACATGGCTTTTATCAGTAATGCAGAAAACAAGAACTTCAGCGCTATTGTTATACAAATTATTTAAATAAAAAATATATTGTTATACAAATTATTTAAATAGAACATATTCTACGGAAAAATATCAAGATTGCAAAATAGCTGTGGCTCCGTGGTTTTGACTTTAGTGACGAAAACTGAATAATCAATGTAAGTACCAGGAACTTTTTTTTTTTTTGAGACGGGTCTCACTCTGTTGCCCAGGCTGGAGTGCAGTGGCGTGATCTCAGCTCACTGCAACCTCCGCCTCCCGGGTTCAAGCAATTCTTCTTTCTCAGCCTCCCGAGTAGTTAGGACTACAGGCACACCACCATGCCTGGCTAATTTTTGTATTTTTATTAAAGACAGGGTTTCACCATATTGGCCAGGCTGGTCTTGAACTCCTGACCTCAAATGATCCACCTGCCTCAGCCTCCCAAAGTGCTGGGATTACAGGCGTGAGCCACCACCCCTGGGCTAGCAGGAACTTTTTAGTAAGTAGGCTTGGACTCTTATCCCTGATAATTTTTAGCTTTGGAGCCTTGACCAAATTTGACCAAATTACTTACATTACCTTTTGAGTCATAGTTTTCTTCTTCCCTAAATGCAATTAAAAATGCCTACAATGAAATATCATATAGTTTCGTAGAAAATGTATGCAAACATGATTCTCAGAAAATGATCAGTGCATGACTTGGGCTATTGTGATTGTTTTAGAACCCCCTTTTCTGAAAAAAAGAAAACACTTAATTTATCCCCATTCATATGCTAGCCACTTTGAATAATGTAAGTTGCATTCTATCAAATAATTGGTTCATACTTATAAATATTTTTTAAGAAAAAATCTATATTTATTAATACATATGAAACGTACATATTTTTGGAATGTATGTGATAATTTGATATGTTCATGCAATCAAATCTGGGTAATTGGGATATTCATCACCCTAAATATTTATTTATTTTTATTTTTGCTGGGAACATTTGAATTATTCTGTTCTAGCTATTTTTTTTTTTTTTTTTTAAGACGGAATTTCACTCTTGTTGCCCAGGCTGGAGTGCAATGGCACAATCTTGGCTCACTGCAACCTCCGCCTCCCCAGTTCAAGTGATTCTTCTCCCTCAGCCTCCCGAGTAGCTGGGATTTCCTACCACGCCTGGATAATTTTGTATTTTTAGTAGAGACGGGGTTTCTCCATGCTGGTCTGGCTGGTCTTGAACTCCCAACCTCAGGTGATCCACCCGCCAAGGTGCTGGGATTACACGCATGAGCCACTGCACCCAGCCTGTTCTAGCTATTTATAAATGTGCAGTAAATTACTGTTAACTATAGTAACTCTAGTGATCTATCAAACACCAGGTCATATTTCTTCCATCTAAATGAATATTTATACACATTAACCAACCTCTCTATCCCTCCCTTCTCTCTACCCTTCCTAGCCTCTAGTAACCACTAATCTCTCTCTACCTTCATGAAACTCACTTTCTGAGCTCCCACATCAGAGAGAACATGAGTGAGAACGTGCGATATTTGTCTTTCTGTGTGCCTAGCTTACTTCATTTAACACAATGACCTCCATTTCCAGCCATGTTGTTGCAAATGACAGGATTTCATTATTTTTTTACACCTGAGTAATATTCCATTGTGTATTTATACCACATTTCTTTCATCCATCCATTGATGGACACTTAGGTTGATTCCATATTTAGGCTATTATGAATAGTGCTGCAGTAGACGTGGGAGTATAGCTGTATCTTTGATACATTGATTTTCTTTCTCTTTGATATATACCCAGTAATGTAGTTGTTGGATTATATGGTAGTTCTATTTTTAGTTTTTTGAGAAACTCTGTACAATTTTCCATAATGACTGTATGAATTTACATTCCCACCAGCAATGTACAAGGGTTCCTCTTTCTACACATCCTCACTGGCATGTGTTATTCCCCATCTTTTTTTGATAAAAGACATTTTAACTGTGTTGGGGAAACCAGCCCCACACCACCCGGCGGGTACCCCAGTCCAGCAGAGACAAAGGAGTTAGAAAGAGACAGAATAAGAGTTTAAAATGCGGGTCTAGGGGACCAGAGCCTTGGAAGCTTGCTCACAGCCAGAGCTCTTCGGCTCTGCCTAATTTATTGATTTACAAGCTCTTTTGTTCCTAGGGCAGATGGGAGGGGTAGGAAGGGATGAAGAAAAGGATTAATTAGTTAAGGAGAACTCGTGAGTCATTCAATAAGATGTATAGCAGTGGCAGTTTCTGTGAATTTCCTTGAGCAAAGGCGTGTGTCTAACCTACTTAAGATCTTTAACTTACTGGGAGTGGAACGGGTGGGTGCTGGTTTCAGGAGCGGGAGTGTTACCTCCCCAAGCAACCTGTGGAGTTCCGCTGAGCAGTTATGCTCTCGGGGCATTCAAGAGATGAAAGCAATAGAGAGACTTTTCTCTCGGAGGCCGCCCATGGTTTCCGGGTATCTCACACAGGGAAGACCAACTCATCTGGCACCCTAGAAACTCTCTTTCCCACAAACTGGAGTGAGAGGATATCTTATTGTGGTTTTAATTTGCATTTCATTGATTATTAGTGATGTTGAACTTTTTTTGCATATACCTATTGGCCATTTGTATGCCTTTTTTTTTTTTTTTTTTTTTTTTTTTTGAGACAGGGTCTTGCTCTGTCACCCAAGCTGGAGTACACTGGCATGATTATCGCTCACTGCAATCTCAAATACTTGGACTCAAGCAGTCCTCTTGCCTAAGCCTCTTGTGTAGCTAGGACTATTGGCACATGTCACAAAAAATTGGTTAATTTTTATTTGTATTATTTTTTGGTAGAGATGGAGGTCTCACTATGTTACTTGGGCTGGTCTTGAACTCCTAGGCTCAAGCCTCCCCATTCTCTTGCCTCAGCCTCCCCAGCTGCTGGAATTATAAGGATGAGCCACCCCACCTTGCCTGTATGTCTTTTTTGAGAAATGTTTGTTTAGATCTTTTGCCCTTTTTAAAAATGAATTATTTGTTTTTTGCTATTGACTTGTTTGAGATCCATAAATCCTGGTTATTAATCCCTTGTCAGATGCATAGTTTGCAAATAGTTTCTCCCTTTCTGAGTTGTGTCTTCATTTTGTTATTTCCTTTGCTGTGCAGAAGGTTTTTAACTTTGTGTAATTCCATTTGTCTATTTTTGTTTTGTTACCTGTGCTTCTGAGATCTTACACAAAAAAACTTTACTCAAACCTGCAGAGCTTCTAGAAGCTTTGTAGTTTCAAGTCTTAGATTTAAGTTTTAAACTCTTTTTACTTGATTTTCATATGTTGTGAGAAATATGTGTCTAGTTCCATTTTCTGTATATGGTTATCCAGTTTACCCAGCACCACTTGTTGAAAAGTTTGTCTCATTCCCATTGCGTGCTCCTGGTGCTTTTGTATAAAATGAAATGAAATGAAATGAAATGTAGGCTGTAAATGTGTAGATTTATATCTGAATTCTGTATTCTGTTTCACTGGTGTATGAGTGTTTTTATGCCATGCTGATGTGATTACTATACATCTGTAGTATATTTTGAAGTCGTATAGTGTGATGCCTCCAGTGTTGTTCTTTTTGCTCAGGAAGGCTTTGGCTGTATGGAGATTTTATGGATTGATGTAAATTTTAGGATTTTTTTCCATTTCTATGAAGAATTAGTTGGCATTTTGATAGAAATTGCAGTGAATATATAAATTGCTTTGGGTAGAACTGTCATTTTAACAATATTAGTTCTTCCAAACCATGAGCTTGAAATATCTTTTCATTTTTTATGTCTTCTTAAATTTATTTCATTAGTGTTTTATAGTTTCACTTGTAAACATCTTTCACTTCTTTGGTTAAATTAATTCCTAGGTACTTTATAATTTTGTAGCTACTATAAATGTGATTGCTTTCTTGATTTCTTTTTCAAATTGTTTGCTGTTGACATGTATAAATGCTACTAATTTTTGTATATTGATTTTTTATCCTGCAACTTTACTGAATTTGTTTATTAGTTCTAGCAGTTTTTTGGTGGAGTCTTTAGATTTTTCTAAATGTAAGATCATATTGTCTGTGAACAAGGCTACTTTGACTTCTTCCTTTCCAATTTGGATGTCTTTTATTTCTTTCTCTTGCCTAATTATTCTGGCCAGGACTTCCAGTATTATGTTTAGCAAAAGTGGCGAAAATGGGCATCCTTGTCTTGTTGCAGGTATTAGAGTGAAGGCTTTTGAATTTTCCCCATTTGGTATGATATTGGCTGTGAATTAGTCATATATGGCCTTTGTTAATTTGAGGTATGATTTTTCTCTGCCCAGTTTGAGGAAGGTTTTTTTCATAAAGGGATATTTAATTTTATTGATTTGTTTAGAATCTTAAAATGATCACATGGTTTTTGCTCTTGATTCTGTTAATGTGACGTATCATACTTACTTGTTTGCATATGTTTAACCATCCTTGCAACCTTGGGATGAATCCCACTTGATCATGTTGAATGATCTTTGTAACATTTGATGAATTCAGTTTACCAGTATTTTGTTGATTATTGTTGAATCTATGTTCCTTGGTGATATGGGACTGTAGTTTTCTTTTTCTGTTGTATTATTGTCTCATTTTGGTGTCAGAGTAATGCTGCCCATGTAGAATGAGGTTGGAAGTATTTACTCCTCTTAATTTTTTTTGAAGAGTTTGCATAGAATTGGTGTTAGTTTTTCTTCAAATGTTTGTGAGATAAGATTTGGCAGTGAAGTCATCAGGTCTTGGGCTTTTCTTTGATAGGATTTGTAGCTTTGATCTTACTACTTGTTACTGGTTTTTCAGGTTTCTTATTTGTTTATGTTATATTTTGGCTTTGATCTTATTACTTCCTGTTAGTTTTTCAGGTTTCCTATTTGTTTATGTTATAAACTTGGTAAGTTGTGTGTGTCCAGAAATTTGTGCATTTCTTTTAGGTTTATCACTTTGTTGGCATACTGATGTTCATAATAATCTCTAATGATTCTTTGTATTTCTGTGGTCACAGTTGCTATGTCCTATTTTGTTTCTGATTGTATTTATTTGAGTTTTTCCTTTTTCTTAGTTAGGCTAGCTAATGGTTTGTGGATTTTCTTTACCTTTTCAAAAAACAACGTTTTATTTTGTTGATTTTCTGTGTTTTTCTTAAATCTCAACTTCATTTACATTTTCTGATCCTTAACACTTGTTGTTCTTACACTAATTTTGGGTTTGGTTTGTTCTTGCTTTTTTAGTTCTTCGAGGTCCATCATTACATTGGTTATATGAAGTCTTCCAACTTTTTTTTATATGTGTTTGTTGTTATAAACTTCTCTGTTAGTACTGTTTTCATTGTATTCCATAGATTTTGGAATGTCTCATTTTTATTTGTTTCAGAAAATAAGTTTACTTTTAAATTTCCTTCTTGACCCATTAGTCATTCAAAGGCATGTTGTTTAATTTCCATGTGTTTGTATATTTTCCACGGTTCCTCTTGTTATTGATTTCTAGTTTTATTCCATTGTGATCAGAAAATATTCTTGATATAATTGCTACTTTTTTAATGTATTGAGACATATTTTGTGGCCTAAAATATGTTCTATTGTGGATAATGTCCCATGTACTGATAAAAAAATGTGTATTCTGTCACAGATGGGTGAAATTTCCTATAAAGTTCATTTAGGTCTATTTGGCCTAGTGTGTAGTTTGACCCTGATATTTCTTTGCAGACTTTTGTTTAGGCAATCTGTTCATTAATTAGAATGGGTGTTGAAATTCCCTACTACTATTATATTTCAGTCTCTCTCTCCCTTTCAATCTATTAATGTTGGCTTTATATACTTGTGTGTGTAGATATTCACACGTATTAAATCCTCTTGCAGAACTAACCACTTTATCATCACATAGTGACCTTCTTTGTCTTTTTACAGTCTTTGATGAGCAGTCTATTTTATCTGATAAAAATAAAGCTACTTGCTCTTTTTTGGTTTGCACTTGCATGGAATGCTTTTTTTCCATCCCTTCACTTTTCAGTCTATATCAGTCTTTAAAGGTAAGGTGAGTTTCTTATAGGCAGCATATAGTGGGGTCTCATTTCTTAATTCAGTCAGCTATTCTGTTTTTTAATTGGAGAATTGAATTCATTTACATTCATTGGTATTATTGATAACTAAGGACTCATTACTGCAACTTTGTTGCTTGCCTGCTTTATTTTGTAACTCTTCGTTTCTTCCTTTCTTAATGCCATTCTTTGCAGTTAAGTGATTACATCTGATAGTGTATTTTTAAGGCAGGAGACCACCCCTCATATTGTCTTATGCCCAATTTCTGCCTCCGAAGAAGGAAGACATAAAAACTAAAAGACAGAAATGAAATCCACAGGCAGACATCCCGGCGCCACACCCTGGGCCTGGTAGTTAAAGATTGACCCCTGACCTAATCAGTTATGTTATCTATAGATTACAGACATTGTATAGAAAAGCACTGTGAAAATCCCTGTCCTGTTCTGTTCCGTTCTAATTACTGGTGCATGTAGCCCCGAGTCACGTACCAACTGCTTGCTCAATCGATCATGACCCTCTCACGCGGACCCCCTTAGAATTGTAAGCCCTTAAGAGGGACAGGAATTGCTCACTTGAGGAGCTCGGTTTTTGGAGACATGAGTCTGCGGATGCTCCCAGCTGAATAAAGCCCTCCTTCTACAATTCTGTGTCTGAGGGCTTTTGTCTGCAGCTCGTCCTGCTACATTTTAACTTGTTGAATTTTGTTTTTAGTGTACCTATTATACATTTTTGAATTGTGGTTTCCATGAGGGTTACAAAAGCCAACTAATAGATATAGCAAGTTATTAAAGAGTTGACAACTTAGATCATGAAATATGTAGAAAAACAAAGAGCAAACTCAAACCAAAAATCTCAATCATAATTCCATACCAAACATTTTGACTTTTTGGTTGTCTCTATTTACATTTTTTAATATTGGCTATCTTTTAAAAGGTTGCTGTATCTACCATTGTTTTTAATAGATTTGTCTTTTAGGCTTTAAATTAGTGTTATAATTGGATTGCACACCACAATTACAGTAATATAGTATTCTGGGGTTGCTTTTGTATTTAATATTACCAGTGAGTTTTGTACCTTCAAATGCTTTATTTTTGCATATTATTGTTTATTTGTTTTTTTGAAATTTCATATTGAAGACTTTTTAAAGATTTTTTTATAAGGTGGGTCTGGTGGTGGTGAATTGTCACTGTTTTTGTTTGTCTAGAAAAGACGTTATATCTCCTTCATATCTGAAGGATAGCTTTGTTCTATTCTCAGATGGCAGTTTTTTCTTTCGGCACTTTAAAGGTGTTTTACTCCTTACTGGCTCATAGGATTTTCATTGAGAAGTCTGTCGGCAGAGGAATTAAAGCTCCTTTATATGTTATTTGCAACTATTCTTTTGTGCTTTTAGGATCCTAATTTGTCTTTGACCTTGGAGAGTTTGATTATTATTTATCTTGGAGTAGTCTTATTTGCATCAAATATGTTTGGCATTCTCTGATTTTCCTGTAACTGTATATTTATATCTTTCTCAGGTTTGGGAAATTTTTGTTATTATTTCTTTGAGTAAGTTTTCCACCTCTTGCTCTTGTTCAACTCCCTGTTGAACACCAGTAGTTCTTAGATTTTTTTTGAGATAATTTTCTGTATCTTGCAGGAGATTATCATTTCTTCTCTTTCTTTTTTTTTTTCCTCTAACAGTGTAATATCAAATAGCCTGTGTTTAAGCCCACTGATTCTTTCCTTTGCTTATTCCATTCTTCTGTTCAGAGCCTCCAATGAGTTTTTCAGTTTAGCAAATTCATTTTTGATTTCTAAGATGTCTATTTGATTTTTAAAAATTATTTCAATATATTTGTTAAATTACTATCATAAATTTCTGAATTGCTATGCACTGTGTATTCTTAAAACTTCTATTTTAAATTCTTGGTCAGAGAACTCACATATTGCTATCTTGCTATGGTCAGTGACTTTCTTTTTTTTTTTGGGTGGTGGGGGAGGTTATGGTTCCTAGTGGCTATTGTTTCTCACGATGTAGGTCTGTGTCTTTGCACTGAAGAACTAGTTATATATTCCAGTCCTCTCTGTCTGGTTTGATATTTTTCCTTCAATACGTTAGAGGTGTATTTAGCTAACATTGAAGATTCACCTGGAAAGAAAAACACAAATTACAGTAACACTTGTAATCTATGCTTTTTCCAAAGGGGTTTTCGTGAACTTCAATATTTAAATGGGAAAGAGCAAGCAGGAGGGAATAAAAAGATAGGGAGGGTAGGCACTGAGTTAAATGGTTACATTCTCATGAAGCTCTAATTAGTATATGTAAATCTACATTTTACATGTGAAAAGAGAGAGTAGAGAAAAAAATCAATTATGCACTGTCTCACACTTAATATATCTACATTTTATATAAGATAAAGTAAACATATGAAAAGCAAAAGTAAAGAAGAAGTAAAGGAGATGAGGCTATGACATGTGGTTGTAAAATTACAGCTGTCTGGGAACAAAAACAAGACAGCTTTGATGACTCAGTTCCCAAGCTTAACTTTCCCTTTGGCATAGTGAGTTTCATGTCCCAAGATTCTATTTTTTTTTCTAATTTTTCCCCATTCTTCAAAATCTTTCAGAGAAAACATTGCAGAAGAAATATATATGTATATATATATATATATATATTCTTTATGCTTCTTCTCTTTTGGGATCCTGTTTTGGGTAATTGTTTTTAGTTGGCTAAAACTTTTTTTTTTTTTTTTTTTTGAGATGGAGTCTCGCTCTGTCGCCCAGGCTGGAGTGCAGAAAGCGTGATCTCGGCTCACTGCAAGCTCCGCCTCCCGGGTTCATGCCATTCTCCTGCCTCAGCCTCCCGTTTAGCTAGGACTACAGGCACCCGCCACCACGCCTGGCTAATTTTTTGTATTTTCAGTAGAGACTGGGTCTCACCATTTTAGCCAGGATGGTCTCGATCTCTTGACCTCGTAATCTGCCCTTCTCGGCCTCCCAAAGTGCTGGGATTACAGGTGTGAGCCACTGCACCCAGCAGCCAAAACATTTTTAAACAATTATGTACTTGGCACCTCTGTTTACTTCCTTTCTTAAAATTGTTCTATTTATTTTTAATCCACCTTATTCCTCCATTCTGCTATCTTCAGTTTCTTTTGCATTGCACTGCATTGCAACCAGCCTCAGGGGTATGTCCTTACAGTCAGGTACACTGTGAAAGCATTTTATCCTATAGCATTTTCCTCTTTGGAGGAACCCAAGATTTGATGTAAAAATAGGACACTGGATTTTTGGGGATCTGTGTTCTGCCTTCCAACTGTGCTTTCTTCTCACGTATTTAAATATTAGGCCCTAAAATCTACATGTTTCCTTCCCATATTCACCACAGGGCTCCACCAAGAAGCTGGTATTCTAATTAAGAAACAAGCTAAGTTTGAGTGCCAAAATATAAATTTCTATCATTTAGCTGACTCCCCTCAAACACTTTTGTACAAAAAATTTACATCTTTATAAGGTTTCCACTTGGAAGGGTTTCTGCCTGTGTCTGTTAGAAACTCACAGCATTGTTTTAAATTTGTAAGTAATACCTTTGTTTAAGGTGCTTTTCTTGGACATCTCAACTGAACTTTTACTTATACCAGTATTTTTCCTTGGTTTGAGCAAATGGCAGTACAATATTTAGGCCTAATATTTTGATTCTGTGCTTTGAGACATAAATTTTCTACCTTGCATCACTTATGAGTTGTCCCTTTAGAAATTCAAATTCAGGCTTGCCTAGGGAGCAATTATTTGTGATGGAAAACAGAAAATCAAGAGATAGGGAGTCTAAAGTGTAGGACAGAAACTAAAAACTGGCAAATGAAGAATCTTATAAATCTGTAAGATCTGCTTCTATTAGTCTCTATGTCTACATATTTATATGTGTCTCATATATGTGATGTTGCACTACCAAAAGATATAAGAGCTGTAATTAATTGGCTTAAAACTAAAAGGAAGCACTCAAATCAAATATTTTATCAAAAATATAAAAGCTAGCTCAAATGCCTTTTAGTTCATGGAATTTTAGTAATCTTTGGTTAATGAGACAGTTTTAAAATTATTGGTAAGATAAATTATAAAAAACTTCAAAATTTAATTTAGACATTTGGTCTGAATTAGGCAGGTCAGATTTTGTCTGCTGGATGGTTTAAGGTTATAAACTGCTTCTGTGATATTTTTGATAATTGTTTAACTTGTCTGTATTAGAGCCATTAGATTCTAGGCTGTAAAACAAATGGCCATGATAAGGCCTAGTGACATGTGGAGCTCTCCTGGGCCCAGCTCTGCCTCCTGGCTATGCTGGGAAGGGTCAGGCCTTATCTGCAGCTCTGCCCTTTGTCCTAGACTCTGCATCTGATTCATAATTAAAATTGCTTACTTCCTAGTTTTTTCACTAAATATAAGTTAACATTATAACAAATGTATGTAATTAAAACAACTACATATAAGATACAAAATTCTTCATGCAAAATATATAAGGAAAGTAGGATGTGTTTTTAGTAAAAAAAAAAAAAAGGCAGCATGGGAATGTGGTTTTTGTTCAAGTATAGTAAATTTGCCTAGAGTTTTTTTTTTTTTTTTAACTAAAGGAGTTAAAAAATGATAGATAAAACTATGTGGATATAAAAAGTTAGGGAAAAAAGTAAATTTATATATAGGCAAGATGATCTCTGAGTATAAGGAGAATTTATAGCCACCTGCAAAAGGCTGGGCGCGATGGCTCACGCTTGTAATCCCAGCACTTTGGGAGGCTGAGGCGGGTGGATCACGAGGTCATGAGATCGAGACCATGGTGAAACCCCGTCTCTACTAAAAATACAAAAAATTAGCCGGGCGTGGTGGTGGGCGTTTGTAGTCCCAGCTACTCGGAGAGGCTGAGGCAGGAGAATGGCGTGAACCCGGAAGGCGGAGCTTGCAGTGAGCCGAGATTGCACCATTGCACTCCAGCCTGGGTGACAGAGCAAGACTCCATCTCAAAAAAAAAAAAAAGTATAGCCACCTGCAGTAAACTTTCACCTTCTGCTACCAAGTCCCAAAATGAAACACAAAACCAGCTCCTTACCTGAAGATAGGGTCCAAGCTGAAAACTTCGCTATGTCAGATGTTGGAAACTTGCCTTCCTTATTGGAAGTCAATGAAGACTCTCAGAAAAAAAAGTTCTGCAGCACAATAAACCTCACATCTCAATCAAACTTTTTGGGAGATCCAGATCTCTGGAGGGAGAAGCTTCCAGATCTCTGCAAATTGTCCAATTGATCAGAGCCATAAAGAGCTCCACCTGATACCAGAGCCTCTATAGGAGAGTTGTTGCAGGACACAGACCAACCCCACTCAGAGTAACCCTTTGTGGTTACCAAAATGTAAACCAAAAAATGACTGAGGGAGGTGTCTCAATTGATTAGAGGTTTATTTAGCTAAGGTTGAGGATGTGCCTGAGGAAAAAATATGCAAATCACAGGAGCATCTGTGAGCTATGATTTTTTTTACTGCATTAGTTTTTATTTGGCTATGTTTGCTTTGAGATTGTTTATAATTTACATATTAAATATTTTATATTTTTTCCCACTAGGTCATTGCCTCCTTTTTGGCAATAGATGGTGCCTGTAACCCAGGTTTGCTTTGGCTACAGCAAATGATTAGAGCCCTGTGGGTCCAGAACCAGAAAGGCCCTTAAGGGGACATCCAGGCGGTGTGGAAAGACTGGCTAAGAATTCATGATGAAGGAAAAGTGAAAGGTACATCCCACAGCATGGTGCTACTAAAGAAGCACTCCGATTCAGTGTCTCCCCTTTTTCCCATTTGCAAAACAGAGTGAGGATAGTCAGTCCTGCCTCCCCTCTTTGTCTCTTGGTGTCCTCAAAACTATGTTTCCTTTCATGCATTTTTGATGCTTCCCATGGTCTGAGGCCTGGGAAGGTCTCCTCCCAAAGAACTGAAGATGGGAAAGCTAGTTGAACACCTGAACCTGACTTTTTTCCAGTGTAGAAACTGAGTTGGGGGAATTTTTGCTTGCCTGGTACCAGATGTATTAGGGGAGGGGAATTGTGGATATGAAAATTTGATTGTCTCACCATGTGGTCAAAGATTTTTTCACTTCTCTGTGGCTCCAGAAACTGACTCATTCTCATATTAGAGTTCTGGGATGTTGCTGATGATAATCTCAATACTGTACATATATATATATATGTATGTGTATATATATATATGTATGTGTATATATATATGTATATATATATATATGTATATGTTTGGTTTTCTGTGATGGGGGAGTGAAACCTGCTTGTGTCTATATCACCATTTTTGATCCAGTGGTCTCTTATAGATTTCTAAGTAATCCTACTTGTTCACCTAACTAAAATTAAGTAAATAGGCTCAAATGTAATTGATAATTTCCACTTCATAGAGCAGTTGGTTGTTGAGCTAAGCAGACTGGCACATTACTTTCTGTAAAATAAATGAATTACGTATGAGAAATTTGGAGCAAGACTTTTCTTTCCTGGTCTTTCAACTTCTTTAGTATCCACTACAAAGGTATTATGAGCTTTATTTGACCCACTTTAATATATGAAATATATATTCTTCCAATTAATGGTCACCACCAACAAATCAGCAAGTGATTTTTCTGTCAAGTGAAGTGAGTTAAGCAAAGTGAATACTGCAAAATTCTGCCAAAGAGAAGTTATGAATGTAAGAAGCTAAATATCAAAAAGGTCAAATTTTAAGTTTCAAACAATTTTGGTACACTGTGTAAGTAAAGGCAGATAACTACTACAATTTTCTATGTGGCTAATTTTAATAAGACCATTTTTTCTACTTCTTTTGTGAAATTAGTACCAGGATTCCAAAGAAAGGAACATTTACTCATCACATTTCATATTCTCAATACCATTAGGTATTTTGCATATGCTACTTTGTTTTGTTTCTATAACTGTTGTCTGCAACAAATTTCTTACACCTGAATTAATCAAAACTTTTTGAGTTGAGAGTGTCAGAAATCACTTAGATTAACTTGGTATAAGGATGAGTTAATTTTTTGGCTTATATAATGACAGGGAAGGCAATGTAAAGCTAAGCTTTTAGGGTCTCATAAAGGAAAGTGAGACTTGAAAGCCAGTGTTGTTCTCGTGTGAAATCTGTACAAATCAATTTAGATAAGATTAAAAGGAAAAGTAAATTTTGAAAGATATCAGGACTTCTTCGAATCAATGTAGGTTGAGACCCAAGGATGGAATATAGCAGAAACAAAGGAAATTTCTGAAAGTCAAAGAGCAATCCCCTTAATGTTTTTTGTATCAAGAATGTTCCTCTAGGAAACCACTTGTATTCTACCAGGATGCAGCTACCTCTTCCTATTAATGGTCACCACCAACAAATCAGCAAATATATTCTTGTAGTTACTCTGTGTATTTCCACACTCTGTACTGACAATGGGAGAGTGGCATCCAATTAGACTAGCTTAGAAATTGACCACCTCTCCTGGGGGTTTTTCGCATGGAAAGATTCTGACACTCTGTAAGATTGCCTAAAAAGAGGGATTCCTCAAATAAGCAAAGGGGACAGGAGCCTAGAAAACTCCTCCAAACAAGAGCTATTCACCAGAGCTATCTCCCTTTAGCCAGCAATGTTGTCTCTCTTGGTATTGGCAGTATTATTTCTTGTATGTCTTTTTTCATTTGTCAGGAAGAAAGACTTTCATCAAATTCCAAACTTACACATTCTTCACCAAAGGGGAAATATTTAATTCTCTTTTAGGCTTCTTTATAAATTTTGGGAACCTCCTAGATTATCAGTATCAAAATTGCAAGCCCATCTCTGATTTCAGTCGAGTTCCCATTTGACATCTTCCATTGTAAACATGGTTAAGTTGGCCCTAGAATCATTACTTTAAAAATATTAGCTTTACACAGTCACCCAAATTTTTATTTTATTCAAGATAGTATTGAATTTAGCAAAGATTAATTACTATTTGTATAGTTATAAGGATGCTAGTTATTAGAGTTGTTATTGAAATTCAGCAGTGTATGGATATTTTCCAACTGAATCATTCCATCTTCCAACTTCTCTATGAAGAAGAAATATGGTCACATTTGCTACTTAATGTGCCATACCTAAATATTTGATGAAACAATGGGAAATTTATATATTTTCAAAAATGAAATGGAATAATGATTTTAATCAAATCTTCAGAAATAAACTATTTTATTTCTCTGAGCATGTAAAATGTCTGATTGGAAATTTCTAACCAACTTATTTTTTAATGGTATTAGCCTGATTTTGAAAAAAAGTCCTCTAGAAAATATGAAGTATTATCTTGATTTTTCAAGTAATAATGTATAAAAGAGTCTTGCTATGACCTTTAATTATTTGGGGGTTATTTATCAAACACAAAATGTCATTCCAGTAATGAGATAATACTATCAAAGTAATAATTACTTAGGCAGAAATTTGTATGGCAAACTATATAATAGCGTGCTTCTTAGTCCGTTTGTGTTGCTATAAAGGAAGGCCTGAGGGTGGGTAATTTATAAAGAAAAGAGGTTTATTTGGCTCATAGTTCTGCAGGCTGTACAGGGAAGCACGGTGCTGGTATCTGGTGAGGGCCTCAAGGTGCTTCCACTCATGGTGGAAAGGAAAGGGGAGCTGGCATGTGCAGAGATCACATGGCAAGACAGGAAACAAGAAAGAGAGAGAGGAGGGAAGTGCTAGGCTCCTTTAAACAACCAGCTCTCACAGAAACTATGAGGATGCTATGGGGTTGACTCTAAGAAATTCATGAGGGATCCACCCCCTTCACCCAACCGCCTCTCATTAAGGCCCACCTGCAACATTGAGAATCAAATTCCAACATGAGGTTTGGAGGGTCAAATGTTCAAACTCTAGCAATCATGAAGTAGGTATTTCCATGTACATAATAAGAAAGCCCTTCATTTTGGGAAGAATTGAATGCAGGAGCAAAGAAACAAGCTAGTAAACACAAGGCATGAAGATGGAATAGATAAAGGAACAGGTTAGAATTGCTGTTATGGTATGAGAAATGACTGGAAGCCAGATGTAAGATGTATCAGTGTAGAAGACATTGGGGTTTTAAAGACTCAATTTATACATAACTGTAGGAAGTAAAAATCAGGGTTTGACAAGATGAGAATGAGAAAATGCAATAGGATTTCAAATTTTGTCATCTATCTACCTAGTATCTTAAGAACTGTGTGTGTTACAGTAGATAGCTAGTTGGACATGAGAAAGGCTGAAGCCTCAGCTCCTCAATCAGGAATGTCAGGCAACCATCAGGTGATAGTCAGGCAGTTGTTGTGCTGTCTGTTTAAAATAATAACTGGTCGCAAACAGCATCAGGGAAAAGCAGTCTCCCAATAGCTAGAAAAAAAACAGAAACTGGCGATCAGCAGCCTCCCAATAAAATCTCAGGAATTAGGTGAGTGGACTCAAGCATGAGCACTAAGTAGAAAAACGGTGGAGTTTAACTGGTATATGACCTTCTGGGAACATTTGGCTGGTGAGGGAAGAATGCCTCAAGTGAGCATGCATACAACTCTAGGAAACACACTGCACATGTGGCCCCTCTCAAGTGCTGGAAAGCCACTGTGCACACAGACAGCTTACCCCAAAGGAAGATTCAGGGGAGGAGAGATGCAGACCCCAGAAGAATATCAACATAGAAAACTCCAAGTCAAAGGTCAAACTGCATATGTCAGTCTCTCAAGTCACACACTTGGCCCTCTTCCAAGGGTACTTTACTTCCTTTCATTCCTGCCCTAAACATTTTAATAAACTTTCACTCCTGCTCTACAACTTGCCTCGGTCTCTCACTCTGCCTTATGTTCCCTTGGCCAAATTCTTTCATCTGAGGAGGCAGGAATTGAGGTTGTTGCCGAGGAGAGACAAGAATTGGGTTGACCCATAGGAATGCACCTCTGGTAACATGTGCAGATGGCTTTTCTTTAGATGAGATAAGATTTTGCCTGCAACCCCTACATGTTATGGAAAATTCTAACACCTGCATGCAGTTGATTTAATGGGATTATGCTGATATTTAGCCATAAAGCTTCCCAACAGGAAAGCTACTTTCCTGGAATGGTATACATTCCTGAGGTCTTGGCTCGAGCTTACACTACTTTTTACAATCAGAAGAATTACAGACTGTCAGAAATAGTCTGACTATACCCCAAGAAGTATTGCTAAAAGTTGAAGCTTATTGCTTCACATCACAGTCTATATGGTTTCCTTCCTAAGTTTTAATTACCTCTTGGCTTCATTTGAAGTGTTCCTCATACTGACTAATCAGAACTTCTGTACTGCTCATTTCCCATCCTTATACATTTTCCATACTCCTTGCCTTTTTCACATACGGTTTGGCTCATTTTGATTTGTCTTTTGGTGAGATACTTTTTTTTTTTCAATAAAAGTCTTTCCTTCTCCTCTTTGCCCACATGTAAGTGATGTCATGCCTATAAACCCCAACCTGTGCTTGAGTTGCTGTAATCAGCTTCCTTCATAACAGAGGACCGTCTCTCTGAAACTAAAGCTCCAGAGGGACTTTTCTACTACTGAGGCTGAGACTGTTTGATGGTTTTATTACACCCTTTCTGTTCTTTTCCATTTCCTACCTAGCCATGCAGCAAGACTATATTTTTGTGCTCTCCTTGCAGTGAGTTGTGATGTTGTAACTGAATTCTGGCCAGTAGAATATAGGTAAAAATGGCTCTTAAACAACAGCACAACAACAACAGCAACAACACATTCCATAATCCTTCATGATCTTTCTCCCACTCTGCTGGCCTAATGCAGGGAAGCTATTGGAGGACGCCAAATCTCTTGGTGATGTCAGATTTACCAGACAGAAGATGTAGGGGTCCTTGCTGACTTGAATTGCACCCTGAAAGTGGAAGAGAAATAAACTTCCCCAGTATTATGGCACTGAGCTTTTAGGTTTGCTACCAACAGTTATCTCTGTGAATTATATAGCTGAGCACTACTCGGTCAATAGCCTGGAGCTAGACCTGCAGTTGCTGGTAGACCCTGCACAACTCACCGAACTTGGCTGAACCTTAGCTTCATTAGCTGAAAAATAAGAAGAAATAAAGATCACATTTACTCTTTCAGCTTATGGTGATGTTATAGACTGAAGTTTGTGTCACTTTAACCTACCATCCCCTCTACTCCATGGTATTTGGAAGAAGGGCTTTTGGGAAACAATTTACATGAAGATGAGGCAATGATGATGGCATTATTGGACATATAAGAGGAAGAAGAGAGGCCAGATCTTTATTTTTTCTCCACAATATGAGAACACAGGAAGCAGCCATCTGAAAGCCAGGAAGAGAATGCTCACCAGGAATAAAATCAGCCAATACCTTAATCTTAGACTCCTAACTTCCCAGACTCTACAACTGAGAAACAGACATCTGTTGTTTAAGCATCCAGTCTATGGTAGTTTGATATGGCAACCTGAACTAAGATGAGAAATAAATAATACACCATTACTAATAATATTTAGCACAAGGCCCAGAACACAGTAGATTAGCAAATGTTACTTTCCTTTATTCATTCTGGTTTCCTGGTTAAATATTCCAAGTCAAGTATTTTATTACACATTTTCCTGAAATAAGAGTCAAAAATATTTATTTTTCTTTAAAATTTAACAGTTTACCAAGCCACATAATTTACACTCTAGTGATTATATTTTTTCTCATTCCTTGCCACTGCCCTGTGGCTTTTTATTTTTAATTTTGAAAATAGATTCGGTAGTAAAATCAATGGAAAAAATTTTAAATATCTCTTAACTAGTCACTCATGAATAATAAAAGTATTTTATAGTCAGCATTATAACTTTTATCAAGAATCTACTTTATTAACCATTCTACATAATCTGCATTGAAAAAACTATTTCAGGATAACATGGGATAGTGGCTGCTATCACTCTGGCTTTCTTGATCCACCTGAACTCTTAAAGATGGGAAGGTTTCAAGAGTAGGCATGCAGATTAAATTTGGCTAAGTATAGTCTTTGCACTGGAAAAAAATTGTTACTGCCTTTTTACTTTTTATTCCATTTGACTGTGAGTAACTTGTAGATCAGGGCCATTCTTTACAAGTTTGTCAAAAGAATGAATAAGTGATAGACAGACATATACATTTATACTTTATTTCCTATTTCTCTGGCTCCCATGTAACTGCATTTTAAAAAAATGCGAATAAACTTTATATTTTAGAAAAATTTTAGATGTACAGAAAAATTATGAAGATAGTAAAGGAAGTTCTCAAAACTCTAAATCCAGTTTACCCTATCATTGAGATCTTCAATTATTATGGTGTACTTCTCACTATTAATAAATCAATACTGATACATTGTTATTAAACAAAACCGACCCTTTATCTAAATTTTCTCAGTTTTTCCCTGTTGTCCTTTATGTGTTCCAAAATTCCATCTAAGATATCATACTACATTTAGTAATCATCTCTCCTTAGGCTCATGTTCACTGTAACAGTTTATCAGGCTTTCCTTGTATTTGATGATCTTAATTTTAGGAAGTACTGGTCAGGTTATTTTATGGAACGTTCATTAAATTGGGTTTGTCTGATGCATTTGCTATGATTAGATTGCGATTATGGGTTATTGAGAGGAAGACGACAGAGGTTGTCATTTCATCACATCATGTTGATGATGCATACTAACAACCTTTGTTATCACCACTGATGTTAAACTTGCTCACATGGCTGAGATAATGTCTGTCAGATTTTAAAGTTACTACTCTCACTTTTTAAAGTTACTACTTTCTCTCTCTTTCCATACTGTATTCTTGTAAAAGAAGACACTGTATAGCACAAACATGAGTGGGGAATTATGCTCTTTCCCCTTTAGGGTAGATTATCTACATAAATTATATTCTGCATGTGAGATTTCTCTTTTTTGCCTCATTTATTTATAATGAATTATTATCACTTATTTGTATATATGGGTTCATAAATATTGCTTTACTACTTTGGGCTATTATTCTATCCTACTGTATTTGTTTTATTGCCTAAATTGTTCCAGCTTTGTCCATCAAATGCTTTTTCATTTGAATCTTAAGTGACTTTGTTATACCTCCCCCCTTGTGTTATTATTATTATTTTTTAATTCTTTATCGAGACAGAGTCTCGCTCTGTCACCCACGCTGGAGTGCAATGGCTCAATCTCGGCTCACTGCAAGCTCCGCCTCCCGGGTTCACGCCATTCTCCTGCCTCAGCCTCCCGAGTAGCTGGGACTACAGGCGGCTGCCACCATGCCCGGCTAATTTTTTGTATTTTTAGTAGAGACGGGGTTTCACCATGTTAGCCAGGATGGTCTCGATCTCCTGACCTCGTGATCTGCCCGCCTCGGCCTCCCAAAGTGCTGGAATTATAGGTGTGAGCCACCGCACCTGGCCTGTTTTTAGTACTTCTTCATATTTGTCACTATAAAATGCTATAGGCTCAACTTGTATATTTCCTGTTCCAGTCCTAGAATTAGTATTTTTTTTATAGATAGTTAGCTAACTATTATGTGGTTGCTTTATAGTGTCAATGGTCTATGTACTTAAGTGTGTTTTTGTGGTGGCTGGTAAACGTCTTTCCTTTCCATATTTAGCACTCCCTTCAGGACCTTTTATAAGGCAGGTTTGGTAGACAAGTATTTGCTTGTCTGAAAAGTATCATATTTTTTCCCTTTGGTTATATAGCTTAGTTTGTCTGGATATGAAATTCTTGGTTGGAGTTTCTTTTCTTTAAGAATCCTGAATACACACCCTCAGTCTCTTCTGGTTTATAGGGTTTCTGCTGAGCCTGGTGGGAATATGTTTTAACTGATCTTGTCCCTTCTCTCTAACTGCCTTTAATATTTGTTTTCTCATGTCCACATTGGAGAATCCAGTGACTATGTATCTTGGGGATGGTCGTGTGCTATAAGTATCTGGTAGGGATTCTCTCCATTTACTGAATATGAATGTTGGCCTCTCTAGCAAGGTTGGGGAAATTTTCATGGACAATCTCTTCAAATATATTTTTCAAGTAGCTTGCTCTCTCTCACTCTCTTTCTCGGATGCCAGTGAGTCATAGGTTTGGTCTCTTTACATAATCTCATTTTTCTCAGAGGCTTTGTTCATTTTGCTTTATTCTTTATTTCTGTCTGACTGAGTTATTTCAGAAAATCAGTTTTTGAGCTCTGAAATTCTTTCATCAGCTTGGTTGATTCTGCAGTTAATACTTGTGATTGTGTTATGAAATTATTGAAATGAGTTTTTTAGCTCTATCACATCAGTTTGGCTATTTCTTAAAATGGCCATTTCATCTTTCATCTCCTGTATCATTTTACTAGATTACTTGGATTGGATTTTTACTTTTTCCTGATTCTCAATCCTATCCATATTCTAAATTCTATTTGTGTCATTTCAGCCATTTGAGCCTGGTTAAGAACTATTGATTTGAAACAATAGTTTCAAATAGTGTGATCATTTGGAGATGAGAAGAAACTCCGGCTTTTTGAGTTGTCAGAGTTCTTGCAATGGTTCTTTCTCAGCTGTGTGGGCTGATGTTCCTTTAATCTTTAAAGCTGCTGTACTTGGATAGGGTTTTTTTGCTTTTATGTTCTTTGATGCCCTTGGGTATTTGATGGTGGTACAAGGTGTGTTCAGTTGACTGGCTTCATTTCTGGAAGACTGTAGATGGATAAGACTCAGCTCAGCACCTCTGGGCTGCATGCTGTAACTCTGGTGGTTTGTATTGAGCTCCTGGTTTTGTTCTCTGGCCCCTTGGATTTAGGAACCTGGTGCACTGAAGGGGCTGAGGTATTCCCAGTCGGCCGGCCACAACACTCTGAATGATGTTGACGGCTCACTTGGTTGGGGCAGTGGCAGCAGGATTTGTGCTCGCTTGCACATGCCAGCAGTCGCAGCAGTGTGTCAGTGTTCACATGTGTTGTCTTGGGTCGGAAACCGTTAGTAGCGGGGCTGTGACATTCCTGCACTTGCTCACACGAGCAGAGGCAGAGCACTGGCAGGAGTGAGGTGGCTGGTGTTCATGCTTGCACTTGTACCAGCAGCAGCAGCAGCAGCAGCAGCAGCAGCAGCAGGGTCAGGGCACTGGTGGGTGCGAGGCTACCAGACTCCATGCATGTGTTTGCACTAGTGGCAGTGCTGGTGCAGGGAGGGTGGGGCCACTGGCATCCTTACACGCATTCACCGTGGTAGCTGTGGCTGTGTGGGGAAGGGGAGGTGATGGGTTTGCCAGAGTCTATGCACATATTGGCACCTGCAACTGAGGTGTGCTCTTGTGCCTGTGCGTCAGTGGGGAGAGAGGAAACGGTTTGTTGTGCTTATGCCAGCCGCAAGCAGTGGCACAATGCAGTGCATAGGCATATATACACTGGAGAGGTAATGGAAGCTAGGTCAGCCTGTGCCATCCACTAGCAACGTGATGGGGTATGGCTGCGGTCAAGTGCATGCCAGCAAGCAGGTGTGGGGGAGGCTGAGGTGGTGGGAGGATGTGGGTGGGCTGGTGCACATTGGTGGGGGTCCCTCTACTGCAGCTCTCCAGTAGTCAACTGCAGTCTGCTGGCAAAACAGCTATGATGAAGTTCCCTGGGAAGCACCCTGTTTGACCATCTGAGGCTGTGCTACAAGCAGGAGTAACTAGGCTAGGGCCCTAGGAGAAGCCAGCAGACTAGGAGGCACTCTGAGTGGACTGGCCCTATTTCATGGGCAAGACTGCTCTGCTTTCTGTCCAGGTCTGATTCATGCTAAGGCTAAAGTCTTCTAGAGGAGGATGGTGAGCCTTGGGTACTTGTTATTCCAGGCTGTGCTCCACAACAGACATTCCTACACCAAACTCTCTGGGTTCCATAAAGACTGAAGTCCTGTCCTTGTCACCTCTCTAAGCAGCTCTCCTTGTAAGCTCAAGTGTCCATGGGGGTCATGGGGTCTCCTGCTGCCAGCATTCTGGAGGTCTGTGGCAAGAGTGAGTCACTCCTTACCTGTTCTACTCACCCCTTCCCCAGGATTCACTGGGGGCCACGAACAAGTACTGGTGCTTGTTAGTCCCATGCGGTGTTCCCAGTTTCTTTCCCCTTTAGCCTATTATCTGTGTCCTGCCTCCACCCATTCTCAATGCCTTCCCTCCAAAGAACTGCTTGGAGTTTGTCAGTCTTCCTGATGTCCCAGTCTCTCGATGGCAGATGTTCCTCCTGCTGTGTCTCCTTGGTCATCTTGGCCCCCAAAAAGCTCAGCAATTTTTCTAAGGAGGCCTTGCTTGTTCCTTTTGTTGAATAGTGGTATTAGAAACCAAGATCAGGGTGCTGGACGAGTTCATTGCTACTGAGGTGTTGTTGCTTCTAGACTCTCTCAGTTGAAAGAACAAGAAGATAGATGTGTGTATACACATATCTATATTTATACATAAAATCTTCTGTATCTATTTTGATCCAAACATTATTTCATCCTCATGTCCTCAACTCTAATCCCTATATAATTGTTATAATCATTGTAGGCACTTCCACTTACTTATTCCTAAACTCCAACTCCAGTGATGGGAAGCCTGGCTACCAGTATCTATTATTTATGTACTTAAGTGTTCCATTACATAATTCTTTTATTTAATTATCTGAATTGTTAAACCTACCTCTATGAGAACTGACTGTATCAGCTAGAATGCAGTGCTTTTGTATAGTTTTTATTTTCATAGTTGTTGTTTTAGTTTTATCGATTCCACTCATTTCCGAAGTTTCTTAGGTCACATTTTTCTCTGGCCTTTTCAGTGAGGTTGTTCCATACATTTGTAATGCAGTAGACTGTTTTGCTATTGTCTACTTACCACAAAGGATTCTCCAGACCTTCTAGATTATTTATTTGTAATTTTCCTGCATTAGGGTTCATTCTTTGTGCTGTACCATGCTCTGTGTTTTAACAAATGCCTAATACCATTTGTCCACAATTTCAGTATCAGAGGAAATAGCTTCACCATCCTAAAAATTGCTGGGTGATTAAACTCTTCAGTCCTCTCCTCTTACTGATCTGTTTATTGCTTGTTTATTTCTTTTTATAGAACGTCATATCATTAGAATCATGCATTATGCAGTCTTTTCAGGCTTGCTTCTTTGGACTAGCAATGGACATTTAAGCTTCATCCCTGTCTTTTGTGGTTAGATATCTCATTTCAGCTTATTGCTGAATACTATTCTATTGCATAGATGCACCATATTAAGTTCACTGATTTACCTACTGAAGTTTATCTTGGTTGCTTATTACTTCTTACAAACTTTTTGGCAATTATGGGTAAATTGATGTAGACATTCATTTGTAGGTATTGGGGCACATATAGTTTTTAATTTTTTTTTGGTAAATAGCTAGGAAGTATATTGCTGAGTCATATGTTAAGACTATATTTAGTTTTGTAAGAAATGGCCATACAGGCTTTCAAAGTGGTAATATCATTTTGCATTCCCACCAGCAATGAATAAGAGATTTTGTAGTACAGCATTCTCATCAGAAATTAGTATGGCCAGTGTATTTGGATGATCAAGATTTTTGTTGTGGTTGTGGTTGTTGTTTTGATATTGTCATCATCTTAAGGTCAATTTTTAAAAACGATTCTAATAAGTATATAGTTGTATCAATTTATTATTTCATTTTACAATCTCCTAACAACATATGATGTTGAATATCTTTTCATTTGATTATTTGTCATGTCCATATCTTCTTTCTTTTATGAGGTGTTCATATCTTTTGATCGCTTTTAGTTAGATTGTTTGTTTCCTTATTTAAGGGATCTTTTTTTTAAGTAGAGTGGTACTTATTTTGCATACCTATCCTTTATTAAAAACATGTTTTGCAAAAATTTTTCTCTCAGTTTGTGGCTTATTTTTAAAAGTCTTCTTAACAGTGTTTTTCTTATAGCAGAAGTTTTCATTTTAATAAAGTGTAACATCAGTTTTTTCTTCTTTCATTGATTATACTTTCGGTGTTGTGTCTAAAAAGTCCCTATTATATCCCAAGTCACCTATTCTCTTGTCTTTTATTCTGGAAGTTTTACTTTCAATGGTTAAGTCTATTATTCATTTGAGATTACTTTTTGTGAAAGGTATAAGATCAGTGTCTAGATTTATTTTTTTGAATATAGATGTCTAATTGTTCCAACATCATTGATTTTTTTTTAAAAAAACTATCCTTTTATCATAAAATCAGCTTTGCTTCTTTGTCAAAGATGAGTCAGCTATATTTGTGCAGTTCTATTTCTGGACTCTATTTTATTACATTGATTGATGTCTCCATTTGTCAATACCATCATCTTCATTATTTTTGCTTTATATTTAGTCTTCATGCCAGGAAGTGTTAGTTCTCCAACTCTTGTTTTTTCTGCAGTATTGTGTTGCTTATCCTAGGCCGTCTGATATTTCACATACACTTTAGAATCAGTTGTCGGTACATACAAAATAGAATATTAGGATTTTGATTGGGATGGTGTTAACTCTATAAATCAAATTTCATTCAATTTACATCTTAGCAATATTAAATCTTCAAATACATAAAAATGAAATATTACATTTATTTAGAACTTCTTTGGTTTCTTTAATCAGACTTGTGTAGTTTTGTGCACATAAGTAATGCATGCAATTTGTTAGCTTTATACCAGTATTTTTTAATCTGTTGTTATTGTAAACGGTATTATCATTATTTTTACTTCAAATTCTGATTTCTGTGCTGATACAAAAAAAATTAAGTTTTTCTATATTAACTATAGAAAATATGCAGTGGCCTTGCTATGCTTGCTTATTGTTTACAGAAGTCATTCTGGTAACTCATCTCCAGTTTCCAAATCTTACTTTTGATTCTGTTTACTTTTTCCTTCCCTTCTTTTGTATTTGAACTATCCAAAATGTTCAGTACAGTACTGAACTGAATTGGTGAGATAACTTTCTTACCTTTTCCCTGTTCCTGTTCAGTCTCTTACCATTTAGTATAATGTTAGTTTTGTTTAATTTTTATTCATTTGTTTGTTTGTTTCTTGGTAAATGTTCTTTATTAAATCAGGAATGTTTGCCTTAATTATTAATTTGCTGAGACTTTTAAAAATATGTTATTGTCAAATGTCTTCTTAAAAAACAACTGATGTAATCATATAAATTGTCCTCCATTATCCTGTTCACATAGTTCATTGCAATGATTAATCAATGAATTCTCAACCAGCCTTGCATACCTGGAATAAATCCCACTTGTTGGAGGTATATAATTATTTTTATTTTGTGTAACTTGATTTGCTTATATTTCACTGACAAATTTTTGCATCCGTGTTCATGAGAGGTATAGATACGTATATTTCCTTTCTTATGATCCCTTTGTCTTGTTTCAGTATCAGGATAATGCTGATCTCATACATTGATTTAAGAAGTTGTCTCTCTGTTTCTATTTTCTGGACAAAATTGTGGAGAATTGGGATTATTTCTTCAATAAATGTTTGGTAGAATTCACCAGTGAAACGATCTGGGTAGGGGGCTTTATTTTTTGGAATGTTATTAATTATTCATTGAATTTTTTAAATAGACATAGGCCTATTCAGATTATATATTTATCCACATTCGAGTTTTGTGTTTTATGTCTTTTAAGAAACTGGTCAATTTTATTTAAATAATAAAATTTAAAGTCATAGAGTTTTTTTATAACATTCCATTGTTATTTCTTTAATATCCATAGGGCCATTAATGATTCATCCCCCTCTCAGTTCTGATGTTTGTAACTTGTATATTCTCTTTTTTATTCTTGGTTAGCCAAGTTTACATTTATTGATTTTATTTATTTATTCAAAGAATCAACTTTTGGGTTTGTCTATTTCTTTTACTGTTTTCTGTTCATTAATATCTTTTATTTCTGCTCTAACTTTTATTGTTTTCTGCATGTTTTAGGTCTAGTTTTTGCTAGTTTTCTAAAGTGAAAACTTTTACATTATTTATTTGAGATCTTTCTTCTTGTCTAATATATGCACTGGATGCAATAAATTTCCCCCTAGCCTCTAATATTGTTATATCTCACAAATTTTGATAAGTTGTAAATTCATTTTGATTTAGTTCAATATATATTAATACCTCATATATAATATCTCAGTGTATTATATAATGTGAAAATTGTATATAATATATTAACGTATCTTAAGTCTTTTTTGTTATGTATGTTCTTTAGAAGTTTTTTTTAATCTCCAGATGTTTAGGAAACTTCTAGTTATCTTTCTCTTTTTGATTTTTAGTTTAACTCCATTGTAGTCTAAGAACATACTTTGTATAACTTCTTTCTTTTAAATTTGTTAATGTGTGTTGTATTTGCCATAATATGTTCTATGATGCTGAATATTACCTGAGAAGTTTGGGAGAAATGTGTATTGTGTTATTGCTGAATGGAATATCCCAACAAATGTTCATTAGATTAAGTTGATTGATAGTGCTGGACAAGCCAACTATTCCCTTAATGATTTTCTGCCTTCCTATTATATCAATTACTGAAAGAGGCATGGTGAGGTCTTCAGCAATAATACTGTATTTGTCTATTAATCCTCACAATTCTATCAGTTTTCATCTGACATACTTTATCACAATTCTATCAGTTTTCATCTCACGTATTTTAATACTCTGTTGTTAGGTGCGTACACCTTTAGGATTGTAGGTGCACACCTGCACCTAGGATTGTAATGCCTTTTTGGAGAACTGAACATTTTGGAGAACTGAATTATTATATTAATGCCGTATTTATCCCTGGCAATTTTCCATGTCCTGAGATTTGCTTTGTGTGCAACTGATACAGATACTCCAGCTTTATTAGATCAGTGTTAGTATGAAATATCTTTCTTTATCCCCTTACACTTAACATATATTAATATTTGTACTTAAATTAGTTTCTTGAAAACACCATATATTTGGCTTTCTCACCCACCTTGGCTGTCTTTTAATTAGAATTTTATATTATCTATATAATAAGTGATTATTGACATATTTGGATTAATATCTATTATATTTTTAACTATTTCTTATTTGTTACACTTCTTTGTTTCTTTCCAGCCCTCAACTTTTAATGTCATCTCTGCTTCTGATTAATTATTTTATATGATTCTATTTAATCTAATTTCTTAGCATACCAAGATACTTTCTTTTTATTTTTAGCCATTACCCTGGAGTTTGCAATGTACATTTTTAACTAAGCCTATCTTCATGTGAAACTGTAACTCTTCACATGAAAAAATATATTTTATTCTTCTTTCATCTATTATTTTCAGATGCTTCTTCTATATTTATGTAGATTTAAGTTTCAGATTTTTTTATTTAAATCATCTCTAAAGAACTTTTTGAAAATTTTTTTGCAGGACAGTTCTACTGGCAAGGAGTTCCCTCAGTTTTTGTTTGTCATAGAAAGGCTTTATTTTCCCTTCACTTTTGAAGGATAATTTTATTGGCATAGAATTCTAAGTTGGAGGGTTGTTTTTCTCCCAAAACTTTAAATATTTAATTCTACCCTTTTCTTGCTGGCATAGCTTCTGAAAACGCATTCAGTGTAATGGCTATTTCTTTAATTCTATAGGTAAATAAAAGGTTTATTCCCTGTCTTCTGTCACAATATTATCTTTGTCTTGGGTTTCTATAGTTTGCATATGATACAGCTCTTTTTTTTTTTTTTTAATCCTTCTTGGTGTTTTCTGAGCTTACTGAATCTGTAGTTTCGTGTTTGTCATTCATTTGGAAAAATTCAGTCATTATTACCTCAAGTATTTCTTCTGTTGTGTTCTTTTGTTTCCTGCTTCTGTTATTCAAATTGCATGACTGTTAGACATTTTGAAATTATCCCACTGTTCTTGGGTGTCTGCTCTTTTTTTTAACTGCGTGTTGGAAGGTTTCTATTGGATTATCTCAAGCTCTCTGATTCATCTCTCTGTCATATGCATTCTACTGATAAATCTATGAAAGTTCTCATTTCCATGTTTTGTTCTGATTTTTAGGTTTTCTTTGACACTTTATTATACTTTCCATCTCTCTGAATGCCTACTGTTACTTCTTATCCCTAGTTCTTTGTTTACACTATATTCAATTTTTTGCTTCAATGTAGCTCTTTTTTACATATTTGTCACACACATATTATGTCAAACAATGTACCAGGTACTAAGGGTACGGAGAACGTGATCTATGCACATCTCACTCTAATATAATTTATTTCTCTCTCTCTCTCTCTCTGTGTGTGTGTGTGTGTACGCGCATGCACACACACAAGCATTGTGTATTAGAGTTGGAAGATGTAAAGACAAAAACTGATAACCATATGAATGCAAGCTAATGTCAGAAAATAATATACGTTAGGAAGAAATTGTATCATGTTGGTCGGTTACTGAGGGAGTCTTGTGAAAGGGTACTTTATAATGTGTAATCATTCAAGAATATCATTGTGAGGAGATGACTTTGAGCTGAAATAAAATTATTTAGAAGAATCCAATCATTTGAAGAATCGAGGTAAAACATTCCAAGCAGAGGAAAGAATGAGCCTGATTTATTTAAAAAGCAGAAAAAATACCCATGTGAGTTGCTAGAACACAGCAAATGCAGTGAATTATGGTATATAAGATGAGATTTTCAGAGTGTACTGGACGAAGATAAAATAGGGACTTGGAAATAAGGTGACTGCATTTTTATCATATGTAGAAAGGCAGTAACCGGGAAGCTTTAAATATGTGTGTGGGGAGGCTGAGGTTTTCTTAACTGATTCACATATTTGTTATCACTAATAAAAGAAACATTCTCCCATCTGCTACCTCTTAGGTTAGATGCCTACATTTGCCGCCATAAAAATAGGAACTTTGCCAGGCGCAGTGGCTCACGCTTGTGATCCCAACATTTTGGGAGGCCAAGGTGGGTTGATCACCTGAGGTCAGGAGCTCGAGACTAGCACGGCCAACATGGTGAAACCCTGTCTCTAATAAAAATACAAAAAGTAGGCAGGCGTGGTGGTGGGTGTCTGTAATCCCAGTTACTCGGGAGGCTGAGGCAGGAGAATCCCTGGAACCCTGGAGGCAGAGGTTGCAGTGAGCAGAGATTGTGCCATTGCACTCCAGCCTGGGCAACAAGCATAAGACTCTGTCTCAAAAACAAAACAAAACATAAAAAAAAAAAAACAAACTTAACTGTAAGATAAGTTTATTCTTTCCCTCCGAATCTCTAAAACTGGCCTAGTGCTTGCATACTAAGTGATACTCAATAAATGCCTATTCTTTCAGTTAAATAAGTAGATCTACTTAATTATATCAACAGATTTCTTACTCTAATAGAAGATGAAAGAGACATAAAAGTGATTTGTTCATTCATATCCTGAGGTGATGGAGGATATGTCACCGTAGCTTGCATACCTTGTTCAGTGCTAGCTATCAGCATGAACAGGTGAGCTGATTCTTTCCTTAGGAATATTATCCATGGTTTTCTCCAAAGCCACCTACTACTCTCTGCCTAGTAGGTCTGAGATTCCCAGGAAATGGATTTTGAGAATCACTTATTATCAGAGGCAAAAAATAAATTAAAGGTTATTTAATCCAGTTCTCCACAGCAGTTTGAAGTTGCCTAACACTAACCCAATTTGGTGATTTTACACTTCTATCATAAGGGAGTTTGCTGTCTCCTAAGACAGCCAATACTATTTCTAATGTGAGTTCTTGGCAGTTAGAAGTAGCCATATATGGGCCTCCTAAAAAAACATTAGTAAAGAACTCATGCTAGTATTAAGTAACTTTAAATTTGAGAATAATTTCCTTATAATGAGCGTAATTTATTGTTGAATTGTAATTTACATCTTATTCCTGTCTACTGTGGACATAAAGTTCAAGTCCAATCTGTAGCTACTCTGCACATACTATTTTATGAAGATTTCTATTTCTTTCCATAGAATTCTAGTGAATGACTCATGGACACTCTTCAATATGGGACACCATGAAAATAATATAGTTATCTTAATGAGCTTGTGCAGTCTTCAGATGTTCTAGAAATTTTTGTGCCTTTAAGAAGGTTGAAGTTCCTGCCTGGTTTTTGAAAGAATAAATAATGCTGGATTGAAGTAATGATTGTGCAATCCTTGTGGTGACATTAAAAACAACCATGGCCTTGGAGCCAGACACACCTAGTTCAAGTTCTGAAGCTACACCTTATTAATTCTGCAAGTGAGATCGAGGGACTTATTCTTTCAGAACTTCATGGACAATATGAAAAATGAAGACTTGTTTATCTGGCCATTTGTAGGAGCAATAGATACTAACATGGTTTTAAAATTGTAATATTCACACACAAAATATTATGTCATCATTGTTACCTTTGTCAACATTATCATTATTTTTTGTGGTCGTTGATTTCTCATGAAACAGCGAAGTGAAGAAGACTTTTGAAAATAGTAGAGTGACCATGAAGTAGTAAAAGGGGCATTGAAAAGGTGGTGTAAATTATAGGATGTAATTAATGAGTTAAAAACATATACTACCTCCTTCATGGTTTGCCAAAATACAGAACAATCCTCATGTGGTCCTTTTTTGGTTATAAGCAACTTACCATCTCTTGATCTGTTATTTTTTCACCCAGTGTGTGGTATGAGGCAAAACTAAAATACTTGTTTTCCTTGACAATCCTGAGGATGAACAAGAATAATATTTTGCTTATTTTAAGAATGTGGAGGCTGGGCGCGGCAGCTCATGCCTGTAATCTCAGCACTCTGGGAGGCTGGGGCACGTAGATAATGATGTCAGGAGATGGAGACCATCCTGGCTAACACAGTGAAACCCCATCTCTACTAAAAATACAAAAAATTAGCCTGGCGTGATGGCATGCACCTGTAGTCCCAGCTACTCAGGAGGCTGAGGCAGGAGAAAGGCTTGAACCTGGGAGATGGAGGTTGCAGTGAGCTGAGATCGCGCCACTAAACTCCAGCCTGGCAACAGGCTCGAGTTTCAAAAAAAGAGACTCGGTCTCAAAAAAAAAAACACAAAAAACCTGTAAACTGGGGTCTTAGAATCTAGAAAATAAATATGAAGTCCCAAATTTTCTTTTAAAGATGAGCTGGAATCCAATTCAAAAATACAGAGAATTTATTTTCACACTTGTGCCAAAGCTCCTCTCCCTATACAACATGGCTTCTTGCCAAATGTAGGTCATTTGATGCTCTGTTTAATCCCATCAGTTTTTGAATATGTCAGTTTCTTACAGTCCAAAACAGCTAGAAACTCATATGTAAGACTGTCTATGTGCTACTGACACACTCAAAGTCCCCTAGGTTTCAATAACCCTTTTTCATCATGAGGGCAGAGTAATGCAATCATAACAGTTAAGCAGGGAACATATCTATCCCGACCTGAAAAAAAAACGGTGAATTCTGGTTTAAATGTTTATTGCACAGAATAAATGTTTGCACACATTCTAATTACATAAAGAATGTCACATCGCTCTAATAAGCTGTCATTCCACTCTGGTTTTAGATATATAGTTTAAAAAGTGAAAGGGTGAACCACCTACAACCCATGGGTGCTTAGTTTCTCTAGCCATTGTTATGGTAGTGGTGATAATCTGTTGGACTCCCGTAGGGAATACAGGCATAGTTTGGTTCAGTAGCATTATCAGCAATGCTAAAAGGAATACTCCTTCAAAGGAGAGAGATTTCTTATACATCTGTATGTGCACATGTATCATGTACTAATAGTGCATAATAATTCCACTACAGAATATGGCTTCCATTTAGAGAGTAGAAAGAAGATTTGGGTCTGATTCTCTGCCAACTAGTGACCATTTCATGAACTGGAAGGCATGAAGGGGCCACAGAAAGTCTGGAAGGAGAAGAGGCTACACTAACTTTTATCAGTCCCTTAAAGGTCATCTATTAATCTTAAAAGAAGAAAAACAAAACAAAACATTCTTTTCTTTCTAGAAACATTGGCTGGCAGTGTGCCTATGGTTTTACCATTAGCATGGCAAAATCATGACTTTGCTTTGGGAAAAGCAATGTTGCATACTGCTGGAAGGGTCATTCGGCTTTTGCCTCCAAGAGACATGAGTTTTGTGGCCAAGTGCTCCAGCTCAGGGCATCAAATAGTCATACTAAAGCATCTTAGAGTTCTCATGCATCACTTCAAAATCTTCTTATTCATAGTTTCTCTGACAACTGACTTAAGTAGGCCTTGACTAGTTTCCTGGAGGAGCAACTTGAAAAGCACGTTGTCTTGGTCCATGTTGTAAATATTTTTGTTTCATACTCTGGGGTTTCATTTGATGTGTAAAGATGGGACTGCCATAGAAAAAGTCTCTGCAAGCATTCATGTGCAACCTGGAAGTGCAGGCTCACGGACCCAGCCTTGGCCAATGGGGACAAAATCTGATAGAAATTTTCCCCCTATTATCCCCCAGGCAGCAAATTTTGACATCTATTTCATAAAGCTCTGCAAAAATTCCCAGTGGTACTGGTCATTAGTTATTCACACTAGCGGCCAACTTGATCATTTATCCTTGTATTGGCTTTTATTCCTTCTCTGTGTCACTTACCTGCCCTGTATTCCTATTCCCTGGTATCATATTACCAAATAAATCACCTTCACATAAACATTTTTCTCCGGCCCCAGAAGAAGACACTTGCTTTAAGTCTTTGTTTCTTGAAGTATGGTCTGTGTAACATCAGTATTGGCATCACCTGGGAGCCTGTTAGACGGACAAGCCTTAAGGAGTATCCTGGACCTAGGGAATTTCAACCTGCATTTCAGCAAGATCTTAGGTACTCATTAAAACCTGGAAACTTTGCCTTAAATTTCAAATATCATAGCAATTTCTATCAGATGACAAATTCAAATGCATCAGAGGCCAAATTATTTAAACAAGTTAAGTTGACTGATTGTCAGACAACAGAGAATATTGGAGTCTTCAAATTGGAAAGCGTACCTACAGTGCTATTTAAAGGGTGAAGCCACCACATAAGCATTGAAAACTGGAACCATACAGTAACACAAGTCCCACTTCTTGCAAAGTGTTCTAGAGACACAGCAAATAGAAGCTATAAGCACTTTGTGGGCCCAACAAAGACACCTGGAGGTTGTATATAACTTAAAGGCTCCTACATGGCCTCCTTCTCTCTAGACATTTAAGCTATCGTACTTACGAGGCACCAGCAAGTGAAGGGACACCAGAAATGGACAATCCAGGAATTTTGCAAAGGTATCTTTCTAAATCTCAACTTTCTTCCATTTTAAACTTACTAATTCCTTCTACCTCCATATGCTCACTTGTCAAATCCATTGTCATGTATTTCTCAGATTTCTCTCCATGCTCTTGAAGGCACAATGTGGCCTCTCAGTTTGATCTTATTCTATGGTGTTTACTCCATAAAGGAGTCAACTGTCCCTTTCTCTTCCAACTTTGTTTGAGGGGATATGCTATCATAGACCCCACTGGAATCAACTATGACAATCACCTCCTCAGACCTGCTAGGTTTTCTTGAAGGTCAGGGATTATTTGGATTTCCCAGAGAGTTGTTTTGCTTGCTATTGTTACCACTGTTGTTTACGATCATAAACTCTGCACATTTTCCCATTTTTGAAATTGAACAAATTCAATATTAACTATTATTTCTCAATAAATACAATGTTACTACATTAGAAGATATTCTAAAAACATGGTGACCATGTAGAAAAACAGGAATAAAAATGTTCCAATTCAAAAAAATAAAATGTTCCTCCCCTTGGAAGGGAAAAAATAATCACTGTGCCAGGTTATCCCTAAGGATCCTTTAATTTTTGACTTTTCATGATTTTCTCATTCACTGCAGTTTATTCTTATCAGCAACTTACGAGGTTCCCTTGGATAGAAAAATGACATGCACCACGGTAGGATTATTTCCTCTTCCCATTTTATTATGAATTTTGTTATCACAGTGTAAGCAAATTCTCCACTAAGCCAAGTGATCTGAAGATGGATAATAAGAATCAGAAAATCAATACTTAGTAAAGTAATTTAGCAAAAAAAAAAACAACAAATTTTTGTATTTGAAGATTAACTTGGTTGTTTGTCTCTCCTTATGAAATTACTTTTGTTCAAGGCCTACTGTGCAGAGAAGGCCTTAGGGAAATAAAGTGGTACATTTTTCATTGTCTTCAAATCTATTTTCTGCTTGAATGGAGTCAGCATTAAATTTAAAGCAAGAAAATCACTCGTTGATGGAAGTCTGAGCGTACAAAGCATGGTAGAAAGTTCCACTCACTTCTGCATGGTCACTCAAGGGCACATATCCTGACCACATAAACATCAGGGATGTGATTTAACACAGCTTGAATACCTAACCTGTGCCACAAAAAGAGGAGATTCTTATTTTAAGAGCAAGGAATATTGCTATTTTTAGGTAATCTGGTAGAGCAAAGAGCCTCACCTTTTCTATCTGAGAGACCTGGCTTTAAATCTGTGCTCTTATGCTTATTAGCCATGTGATCTTAGATAACACACTTAATGTCACTGAATAATTTGACTCCTATAATCCCTGATATTTCTATTATATTAGCATGTGTTTGCACATATACAATTTTTATTGCAAAAAGATTAAGTAAAATCTTTTTCTAAATTTCCAGTGTTATATTCTGTGCCCTCAGAGTCCATAACATGTCTGTTCTCACCCCATAATACTTTATCCTACACAAATACCCATTGAATTTCTAGAGCTAGTAGTCTATTTATCAGATAGTGACCTACATAAATCCAGTGTCTGTTTTTTACATATCCATTTCCCTAAATTAAAGGACCTCTGGAAATTAGTCATTCCTTAATAATCATTGATTCTTCTCCTTCTTAGTCCATTTAAATATAATATAGTTGTCCCTTGGTATCCATGAGGGATTGATTTCAGCACACTTCATGGATATTATATTATGCAGATGCTAGAGATGCTTATATAAAATGGAGTAGTAATTGCATATAACCTACACATATTCTTCTGTATACTTTAAATCAAGTCATCACAAGATTACTTATAATACTAATGTAATGTAAATGCCATGTAAATAGTTGTCATACTACATTGTTTAGGGGACAGTGACAAGGAATATGTGTTTACCTGTTCAGTACAGAAACAACCATTCTTTTAAACTTTTTCAAACACTTTTTTTTATCCATAGCTGATTGAATCCACTGATGGCAGAGTGCATGGATATGGATGGCCAGCTGTATACAGTAGTACTGCCTTATCCACGGTTTTGTTTTCCATGATTTTAGTTTCCCCTGGTCAACTGTGATGTGAAAATATTAAATAAAAATATCAGAAATGAGCAATTTATAAATTTTAAAGTGCACATCATTCTGAGTAGCTTGATGGAATCTTACACTGTGCAGCTCCATCCTGCCTGGGATGTGAATAATCTCTTTGTCCAATGTTTCCATGAGGTGGATGTGACCTACCCATTAGTGACTGACATCATCTGTTCCTGATATCCAACTATCAACATCTTCATGGCTCCATGATCCAGGATCATCTGAAGCAAAGGATCCTTCTTCGGCTGCATGCCCGGAAGGTCAATAGTAACCTAATATTATGTCACAATGCCTGTATCATTCACCTCAGTTCATCTTATCATCATAGGCACTTTATCATCTCACACTATCACAAGAAGAAGAAAAGAAAATATGACTAAATTATTTTGAAAGACCACATTTTCATAATGTTTATTACAGTATATTATTATAATTTCCTATTTTATTGTTAGTTATTGCTGTTAATCTCTTGTTATGTCCTAATTTATAAATTAAACTTTATCATGGTGCATATGTATAGGAAAAAATAATATATATAGAATTTGGTACTATTCCTTGTTGCAGGCATCCAGTGGGTGTGTTAGAACATATCACCCACGGATAAAACAGGACTACTATGTGTTCAGTAAATGTCTACAATTTGAAAGTAATATTATCTGCAGATTATATCTAGCTTTGGAGTTCTCTGCTTACAAGAAAGGTGAGAGAAATAATTCAAAAAGTTGAACAGCATTTTATGTTAGAGAAAGAGCTGTAAACAAGCTAGTTGTTACTAAACAGTGTCTCAGGTTGGTGGCTCAATCTTTTCTCCTTTTAACTGTGTTCATTTCTCAGAGTAATACGTGTTGCTGGAGGGACAGAAAGGTCATATGTAGCATGAGACATATGTCACCTCCTGTGTCATTACTAGGAGAGTTTACTTTGCCTTGTTTACCTCTTGACAAGCTCCTACGTATTTTCCAATTCTCACTCAAGTAAACTTGTTTCGAGGATAAAATTCAGGGAGCAGTTCTACAGGAAGTAAGAAGGCAGCATGGATGGTTTTCAAACAATTGTGCATGTGAAATGCTTTCCATGGGCAAATATTCAGCTATGTATCCTGCTTTTGAGTGTAATTCATCCAGCTGAGTGGCTGCATTGCAAAAATGAGGCCCGGGGAAATGCAGTTTGTCTCTTTGCTTAACCCAATATTCTGGTTAACAAAGTTCTTTGATAAACAGTGAATGTTAAATTTTGATTAAGAAGAGAGGCAAATACAAGTAGAAGAGAGAATAACGTGATTGAGATTTATTCACCAACTCAGCTAATATTTAATAAGCAATTATTTTATACTGTACACATAATTGCTGGAGTTTTGGTCTATACTGTGATGACAAAAATTGTCTAGTTAAGAGAAGAAAGATAACTATGCCAATAATTAAAAATAATTATAAATTGGAAGAGTTGATATAAAGGAAATACATAAAGGATGTAATAACTAACGACATGAGGGAAAGGTAAGGAGAAGAAAGTTCATAGCAGGCCTCTTTGATGCAGTGAAATTTGAGCTCAGCCCTGAAAAATAAAATATTTCTGCTCTGATAAAAATGAAATAACAAGGACTACATTTACCCTTGACCTAAAATAAGAACAAAAATCATAAAAAGCAAAATAGGTAAAGGAACGGTTTTTCAAGACATGGGACATCAGGTAACAAAGGCATCAAAAACATCAGGCCTGAGAGATGGCAAACAAACTCGGCAAGTTCTACTATGAGCCTACCTTATTGCCTTTTGAAAGTTTCCTGGCAGCAATGTACATAGTAAAGACCAGGCTGCATGCAGCTATCCCCCTGAACTGGGGAGACAAGGCCAAGAACGTGAGATCCATTGTTAGACAGAGTTCCCAGAACCAAGGAATAGAAGAGATAGCTGCACTCAGAGAAAATTATATGTATCTGTAAAGGATCCTCATTAAGTATCAGAGCACTTATAAGATGCAACAACCTGAGACCCGGGAAAGCGCTACCCAGAAATGTAAAAGGTAATAGTGTTGGCACTTATAGAGAGCTGGAAATAGTGCTTTTTCCCAATAGCCATACTGAAAAACTTTACAATTCATGGAACATTGGGTACAATACACAGGGGAATAGCCCTAGACTGAGCACTGATACATTCCCATGTAAGAAATGGTAAAAGTAAGACCTGGAAGGACATATGTAACCATTTCCACATTCCATAACTGTGTCTCAGAACAAGATTTAACAATATTTACAAGAATATAGAAATAGCCAGCACTTACATAGTAAAATTTACAATGTCTGACCTATAACAAAAGGTTATTAGGCATATTAGGCATGCAAATAAGTAGAAAATATGACTATAATGAGAAGATAAGTAAATTGACACTGACCCAGAAGGGACACAGGTGTTAGAATTAGTAGAAAAGAACATTAAGATGATTTTCATAACTATTTTATATGTGCCAAAAAATGAGTAGAAACAAAAGTTATAAAAAAGAGAGAAGTCAAGGCCGGGCACGGTGGCTCACGCCTGTAATCCCAGCACTTTGGGAGGCTGAGGTGGGCGGATCATGAGGTCAGGAGATCGAGACCATCCTGGCTAACACGGTGAAACCCTGTCTCTACTAAAAATACAAAAAAATAGCCAGGCGTGGTGGCGGATGCCTGTAGTCCCAGCTACTTGGGAGGCTGAAGCAGGAGAATGGCGTGAACCTGGGAGGCGGAGCTTGCAGTGAGCCGAGATTGCACCACTGCACTCCAGCCTCGGTGACAGAGTGAGACTCCATCTCAAAAAAAAAAAAAAGTCAAATTTCTAGAGATTAAAATTGTAATTTCTATGAAGAAATATACACTGAATGGGAGTTATGGAAGATAAAATATTGCAGAAATACAAATAGTGAATTTGAAGTTATAGCAATAACAATCATCAAAAATGAATCAAATATAAAATTAAAATGAAAGAAAAGATAATCTGTGAGTTGTGAGATAGGTTCAAATGACCTAATGTACATGTAGTTACAATTCTGAAAGTGCAGACAGACAAGAGAAAACTGGTTTCAAAAACAGGATGAATAATTTTGAAATTAGTTTAAAATAAAAATAGATCCTAAAATTTCAATAAGCCCCAAGCACTAAGCCCCATCGTAATTAAATTGCTCAAAACCAGTGATAAAACAAAATACTTAAAAGTACACATTATGGGCCAGCGTGGTGGTTCAAGCCTGTAATCCCAGTGCTTTGTGAGGGCAAGGCAGGCAGATCACTCAAGGTCAGGAGTTCGAGACCAGACTGGTCAACATGGTGAAACCCTGTCTCTCCTAAAAATACAAAAATTAACCAGTCTTGGTGGTGTGCACCTGTAATCCCAGCTACTGGGGAGGCTGAGGCAGGAGAATCGCTTGAACCTGGGAGGTGGAAGTTGCAGTGAGCCAAGTTCACACCAGTGCACTCCAGCTGGGTGACAGAGTAGGACTCTGCCTCAAGTTAAAAAAAAAAGAAGGGAGGGAGGGAGGAAAGAAGGTAGGAAGGGGAAGGGGAAGAGGAAGGGAAAGGGAAAGAGAAGGAAAGGAAAGAGAGAGGGAGGGAGGGATGGAAGAAAGAAGAAAGAAAGAAAAAAGAAAGAAAGGTAAAAATGACAGCAGAAACTTTGTTGGAAATAACATAAGCAAGAAGATAGTGAAGCAACATATTTAAAGTGCTAAAAGAATAAAACCATCAACTTAGAATTCTTTTCCCAGCAATCATATCTATGAAAATAGAGATGAAATAAATACTTTTTCTGACATATTAAAGAATAATTAATCACTAACAGACCCACATTTCAAGAACGGTTAAAAAGTTATCCTTCAGACAGAGGAAAAATCATTTAATCTAAAAATCTACATTTACACAAAAGAACGAAGAGTAACTACAAAAGTAAATATGTAAGATATTTTCCATTATTTTAATCTCTTAAAAAGACAATTGAGTGTTTTTACAGAAATAATTTAGTAGGGATGTTTATTAACATATATAACAGCAAATTCTGTGACAGTAACAGCACAAATCTCAGGAGGGAGAAATGAAAGGGGACTTCAACAAGTTTGTGAAAAATTAAATGAAAAGAGAAAATAAAATACATAAACTTTACTTCTCAATACAAGCTCTATCATGGTCAAGACACTTTTGTAAGTGACAATACTAGCCATTTAGTCCATCCCTAGAGAACTGAGGGTACTAGGAATTTAACCATGTCAATGTAGTATTTTTTATTTTATAAACTGAAAATAAATGGGTGGCCTTTAAATAATTTTTTAAGATTAGCAAACAAAAAGATGTCAGAAGGAGCCAAATCAGAACTGTGAGGTGAGCGTCTAAAGGTTTTCCTTTAAAGCTCTCCCCAAACTGCCCCTTTCATGAGCCAGGAGCATTGTTGCAATGGAGAAGGGGGTCTCTAGTAAACTTTTCTCAGGTGCTTTTCTGCTAAAGGTTTGGCCAACTTTCTCAAAACACTCTCATAATAAGCAGATGTCACTGTTCTTTGGCCCTCCAGAAATTCAACAAACGACATACCTTGAGCATCCCAATTAACTGTTGCCATGATCCATCCTCATGGATAGGAAGAATCAGTATCTTGAAAATGGCCACACTGCCCGAAGTAATTTATAGATTCAATGCTATTCCCATCAAACTACCATTGACATTTTTCACAGAATTAGAAAAAAAACTATTTTAAATTTCTTGTGGAATCAAAGAAGATCCCATATAGCCAAGACAATCCTAAGCAAGAAGAACAAAGCTGGAGGCATCACGCTACCTGACTTCAAACTATACAAGGCTACAGTAACCAAAACAGCATGATGCTGGCACCAAACAGACATATAGACCAATGTAGCAGAACAGAGACCTCAGAAATAACACCACACATCTACATCCATCTGATCTTTGACAAACCTGACAGAAATAAGCAAAAGGGAAAGGAACTCCTATTCAGTAAATGGTGCTGGGAAAAATTGCTAGCATTATGCAGAAAACTGAAACTGGATCCATTCCTTACACCTTGTACAAAAATTAACTCAAGATGGATTAAAGACTTAAATGAAAAACCCAAAACCATAAAAACTCTAGAAGAAAACCTAGGCAATACCATTCAGGACTTAGGCATGGGCAAAGACTTCATGACAGAAACACCAAAAGCAATGGCAACAAAAGCAAAAATTAATAAATGGGATCTAATTAAACTATAGAGCTTCTGCACGCAAAAGAAGCTATCATCAGAGTGAAGAGGCAACCTACAGAATGAGAGGAGATTTTTGCAATCTACCCATCTGACAAAAGTCTAATTTCCAGAATTTACAAGGAACATAAACATATTTACAAGAAAAAAACGTTATCGAAAAGTGGGCAAAGGATATGAACAGACACTTCTCAAAAGATGACATTTATGAGGCCAATAAACATATGAAAAAAAGTTCAACATCACTGATCCTTAGAGAAATGCAAATCAAAACCACAATGAGATACCATCTCATGCCAGTCAGAATGGCGATTATTTTTTTTTATTTTTTATTTATTTATTTTTTTTTGAGACGGAGTCTTGCTCTGTCCCCCAGGCTAGAGTGCAGTGGCGCGATCTCGGCTCACTGCAAGCTCCACCTCCCGGGTTCACGCCATTCTCCTGCCTCAGCCTCCCGAGTAGCTGGGACTACAGGCGTCCGCCACCACGCCTGGCTAATTTTTTTTTTTTATTTTTAGTAGAGACGGGGTTTCACCGTGTTAGCCAGGATGGTCTCGATCTCCTGACCTCGTGATCTGCCCGCCTCAGCCTCCCAAAGTGCTGGGATTACAGGCTTGAGCCACCGCGCCCGGCCAGAATGGCGATTATTAAAAAGTCTAGAAACAATAGATGCCGGCATGGCTGTGGAGAAATAAGAACACTTTTACACTGTTGGTGAGAATGTAAATTCGTTCAACCATTGTGGGAGACAGTACGGTGATTCCTCAAGGATCTAGAAGCAGAAATATCATTTGACCCAGCAATCCCATTACTGGGTATATACCCAGAGGAATATAAATCATTCTACCATAAAGACACATGCACACGTATGTTTATTGCAGCACTATTTATAATAGCAAAGTCATGGAACCAAGTCAAATGCCCATCAATGATAGGCAGGATAAAGAAAATGTGGCACATATACACCATGGAATACTATGGAGCCATAGAAAGGGACAAGATTATGTCCTTTGCAGGGACTTGGATGAAGCTGGAAGCCATCTAGCTTTCCTCCTCAGCAAACGAACACAGGAACAGAAAAGCAAACACCGCATGTTCTCACTCATAAGTGGAAGTTGAATATTGAGAACACATGGTCACAGAGAGGGGAACAACACACACCAGGGCCTGTTGCAGGGTGGGAGTTGAGGGGAGGTAACTTAATGGATGGGTTAATAGATGCAGCAAACCACCTTGGCACATGTATATCTATGCAACAAACCTGCATGTTCTGCACATGTATCCCATTTTTGTTTTTGGAAGAAATTAAAAAATAATAACAATAAAACCCAAAATTAGTATGTTAGAGACATACCCAGTGGTCATGATATTCTGACAGACATTTACATAGGTGTGTACATTTGTGTGTGTATATGCATATGTATATATTAGATAAATCCAAGTTCTGTTGTACATAGACTATAAGTACTTGTGTGAGTCATTTAACTTCTCTGATCCACAGTTACTACAGCTATAAAATGAGCATAATAACTCCTGCGATGCTGCCCTCGTGGAGTTGTTATGAGAGATATAACAGAAATAGGACATGAACGGTCTTTGAAAATATGCTCTTTTTTACATGCATGAGAGATTTTTATTGTGTGTATATTTGAAATATAGTGAAAGTAATAAGGTAGTGAATTTCAAAATTTTATTTGTAAAACTTAGATATCAAATTAGATGATAATTAATCAAAATGTTCCCAATCTGTCAGTGGTTTATATGAGAGTATTTAGGTTCCTATCCTGGTTTTACCTTTTATTGTTTTTGGATTTCACTACCAATTATTGTTTATCGATTTTAAGCTAGTTACTTAACTTCTCTGAACCTTAGTTTCAACATGAGTTGAAGGTAATAAAAATATCTGGTTCAAGAATATTTGTGAGAATTAAATGAGATAATGTAAGAATCATCCCTACAGGATATACACAACTTAATGGGCTTCGTATATAGATATATAGACAAAGGCACAGAGCACGTGGAAATGTAAATTATCTAGTACATTTTCTTGATCATATTAGACCCTTAATTCATTTTGTAATACTATGGTTCTCACTGTTGCCCCCAAGAAACATTTGCCAATATATGGAGATATTTTTGTATCACAGGCAGGGGCAGAAGGGTACTAGTGGCATCTAGTGCGTAGAGGTTAAAGATGCTGCTAAAAATGCTACAATGCACAGGACAGCCCCCTGCAACAAATTATTCAGCCCAAAATATCAATAGTGCAGAGGTTGAGAAATCCTGTTGCAATGAATAAATAAAGCAGCTATGCAAGATTCTGTTCCCCATATATGTACAGCTTGTAACAAATGAAAAATTTATGTATGCAGAGAAAGAAAGAGAGGAGAAAAAGTAAAGTAGAAGCATATATTTTGGTATTTTCTTTCGTTTGTCTCTTTTGTTTGCTCATATTTTTTTGGTGGGCTATTCTTTAGTTTTGTCATGGTTAGTGGTCAGCAGGGTCCAATAAAGCAGCCACATCTTATGCAGAAGCTGTGACTACTGTCATAATAAAACTAGAACATTGTGCCCAGCATGGTGACATTATTCCTGATTCATTTTCCCCTGTATCTTTTTTCTTGGAAGATACTTAAATTATTTCTTAGAGACTTTCTGTTCTGCCTCCATAAACTAAATCAAAATATAGGCTGGTTTGGGGTAGAGATAGGCAGCCTTCTCAATTTTGAATTCTATTCCTAAAGACCCTAGCAGGATTATAAGTTTTGACTCTGATTGGTAGGATCATTAATTTCCTTTGTAGGCTAATTTCATCAAAATTAAAAAATTAAAATGAAAAACAACCCTGAAAATGTATCACAAATTCTCATATTCCACATTTAGATGAATAACAATTTCTGGTTGCATGAGATAGATACCAGATTGTCAACGATAACCTCAGATTCTAAATCCTGTGCACACGACCCAAGAAGAGATGCCTGATCTCTCATTGTAAATCAGGTTATTGCTCCTCCCACGAGAATTCATTCACGTGTGGCAGCACAAATGAACAGAGGTTCACAGTCACAAAGACAAGTGACAACACTGCGTTTTTAGGGCAATAAACATTACACGAATGGCATGAGAACAGGTATCTAGATGAAAACAGTGGAAGCGTGATCCTGGAAAGAAAGCAGGAAGGTTATTTTATGTCATGTTTTCATCAGGGAAGTCATCTGGCTATTTTATTATATTTTATAGCAGCAGTAGGGGTAGAGACAAGATTGATTAGCCGTGAGGTGGGAACTCACAATGTTTGCTAAGCATAGTTAATTATTAATAATACTTGGGTGGCTACTTAAGATGAAACGATGGACTTCCCATTGTTCTTAGAGTAAAAGCCAAAATCCTTTATATGATTTGCAAGGGTAGCTTTCTTTCAATGCTGTGCATCTTGCCCTCCACAGCTAGGGCCTTTTCTTAAGCTCTTCTTTCAGCCAAAATATTCATGAAATAAGCTCCTGTTTATTCTTCAGATGGTGGCTTAGAATCTACCTGAACATCTTCTCTGATTCCTAAACATAGTATACGTATCTGTCCTTTATATTACCTATTAAATTTTAATTCTATATTAATCAATGCAGTAACTTGGTGAATCACCTACATATTCTATAATAAAGGCAGAGGCTACAACAATCTTAGCTGATCAGTTTATCACCAATGTCTATACATAGTACCTGCTCTTTATTGGGCCCTCAGTAAATACATTTGAAAAAAAGAAATAAATAAGTGAATGAACATATGAGTCTACACACACTTTGTGTTTTCTGAGGCCATTCTAGGCACAGAAAAATATGACAAAATGTGTAAACTGTATTTTTGTGGAAGTATCTCACAAGCTAGTAGGGGCCCTGATATGTGAACATACAAAGCAAAATAAATATGAAAATAGATATAAGAACAGTGAAGCAGGAGTATGTATAGATATTTGCACCCCTCATCCCCCAGGGAGCAAGGTGTGCATCATCTTCTATCAATTTCCACTTGTGTATCACATTCCAATAAAACCATTCTTCTGTTGTTATTTTTCTTTCAAACAGAACAAATTTGGTTCCTTTGAGGTCTTTCATATTCCTATATCATGTTTTTGAAATCTCTGTCTCTCCCACTCTAGCTTCCTTCACTCATTCAGTTCAAGAAAAAGTTCCTAAAAGTTGCCTCCCTAGGCCGGGTGCGGTGGCTCACACCTGTAATCCCAGCACTTTGGGAGGCTGAGGTGGACAGATAACCAGGGCAGGAGTTTGAGACCAGCCTGATCAACATGGTGAAACCCCGTCTCTACTAAAAATATAAAAAATTAGCCGGCCATGGTGGCTCGTGCCTGTAATCCCAGCTACTCAGGAAGCTGAGGCAGGAGAATTGCTTGGACCTGGGAGGTGGTGGTTGCAGTGGGCCGAGATCACACCACTGCACTCCAGCCTGGGCAACAGAGTGAGACTCTGTCTCAAAAAAAAAAAAAAAAAAAAAAAGTTGCCTCCCTAACAACCAAGTTTATGACACTCATCCCTTTTCCCTGGCATTTTTACACTGTAACCTTGGTTTTATTATTGTACTCAATATTATTTTAAAATACATTCTACTTATTTGTTAATTTTTAATTTTCCTAGCCTTTAAGATATAAATGCTGTGGGAGGAAAAATAAAAGCCTTTTTTTTGTCTTTTTTTTTTTTTTTAGCATTTTTCTCCCTGACATCTCAAAGAGAGCCAAGGACCTAGAAAACACCCTCAAATATTTTTCGACTGAGTATATGGATTGAGAAAGGATGAATGCGTAAGTTAGGAGACTATAGAAATTCTAAAATTTAGATTTGATCTTGCAGGGTGAAAATGGTTTCCTATTCAAAAAGAGAGAGCTAAATCTGAAGCAGAAAAAAAAAGATATACACCGAGTCACTGAGGCATAAAGGAAGTTATGATATATTAGAGGATTGTTGTTATTGTTAAGTGGGGAAGCATCCCACTTGTCTTGATCAGGGGCCAGAGACAAGGCTACACAAGTAGAAAGGTGAGGGTAAGGCAGATTATGGAAAACCTCAAAGTTAATGAATGTATCTTCTCTTCTCTAAGCAATAGGGAGTCACAGAAGGCATTTACACTGCTAAATGAAATGATGCATTTTGCATTTTAGGAAGATCAATTCAGCAGTTAGATGGAAATGAAATGGAGGAGAAGGTGGCTGCTAGCCAAGACACCAGCTACAAGACTGTTGCCAAAGTCTAGGGCGTATTTCTAAAGTGCCTCCTTTAAGACTACCAGTTTTGTTTTCTTAAAATATAGACCTGACAATATTTAGTATTATAATCAACCTTAAAATTGTCTCCCTCCCATACTATTTTGTTTCTTTTATTTTTAATGCATTTAATAGCTTTTATTCCAAGTTTATAAATGTGGGAGAATTCAAAGAGACAAAAAAGGATCAGAGACTTTTTTAAGCCTGTTCTATTTAATATGCATGTTATCAAAGGTTAAGCTATATAAATGCATTCATAAATAAAGGATAAAGAGAGACCACGGTAATACACAAAGAAAGACTGAAGCCAGGGTGTAAGGAGGCCAAGAGAAGGTCAATATTACCATATGAGACTTAAGTAGAGATTATAGGATGGCATATACAAAGAAAAAACAGTAATATTAAAATTAAGAGCACTGGTAGGTATCAGAGGACAAAGATGGTCATGAGGGCAAAGATGTTGATACAAATGCAACAACATGCATGAACCTGGAGGGCATTATACTAAATGGAATTAGCTAAACACGGAAATACAAATACTGCATGATCACACATATATGTGGAATAAAAAAAAGAAAATTCAAATTCATAGTAACAGAAAGTGGAATAGCAGTTATCAGGAGCTGAGGGAGAGAGAAAAATGCAAATATTGATAAAGGTACAAATTTTCAGTTAAGTTCTGGAGACATAATGTACCGCATGGTGACTATAATTAATAATAATTCTTGAAATTGTGAAGAGAGTAGATCTCATGTTCTCACTGCGTAAACACACACATGTATGTGCACACATACAGATGGTAGGTAAGTGAGGTGATGGATATGTTAGCATGATTATGGTAGCCATTTCACAATGAATATATATGTCAAAACAACACATTTTTACACTTTAAATGTATTTTTATCAATCATATGTAAATAAAGCTGGAAGAAAACAGTGCAATGAGCCAGGGACTCAGCTCCATCCAGTCTCCAGTTCTAACTGTGGTCCTCACTAGCAGTGTAACACTGAGTGAGAATACTACTTTCTCTCCCTGGAATTTACTTCTTCTCTCTCTTAAAATAAAGCATTGGTCTCAAGGTGCTATTAAAATTAGGTGTTCCCTGCTTTCTAAAAGACTGCAAATTAGAGCTAGAGGTATGAAAACCACATGCATCATTTCAGGACTCTAAAAGGAGTTCTACGTTTTCTGATGAAAATGCTACAGCAGGTATTGCAACATCAGAGTCCCATTTTATGTCTGAAAATATGACTCATTGTAGTCATTTTGAATTGTTGATAGCTCTGATTAGTGATTATATATTTTGTGTTCATAAAAACTGAAACATTACTGCTGTCTTCAGGTGATTTATTTTGCAGACAAAAGTTTATCATACATGGACCAAAAAGGAAACATACATAACTGAAGAGATGCCCAAGAGACAGGCTCAGATTTTCAGTGCCAAATGATGAATGATGATCATTCCAGCTATTTTACCTGTTTCTTTCTCATAATGTTTGGGTAAGAAAAACAACAGAGTTTTCATTTGATAGCCTCAGAGAAGCACTTGTCAGAATATTTTCTTAGCAGATCCATGAGGCGTTATTATTATGAAATGTTAATTTGTGATAGGCAAAAACATAACTGGGAATCTTGGAGCTCTTTTGTCGTCCTTTCCCCTGAAGTTTCCTGTGGGTTGTCTCTGGGATTATAGGAGCTCTACATGAGTTTCTCTTAGGCTTTCGGAACTAATTTGTTGACTTTATGGATGAGATAAAATATTCTATTTCCAAAATTTCTCATTTTCCCCCAGTGGTGGAAAATGAGTTACTTGGCAAACGAGTCTATTTTCCTTTTGATAGAAAATAATTTAGAGCATGTAGAAATGTTGGTCTTTGGGAAAGCAAATTTAGAAAGTGTATCTTGGGCATTGCAGGACACTATTTGAGGAACAAATAGAACCTGATAAACTAGAAAAACGTGGAGAGGCAGGGCCAGGCGCCATGGCTCACGCCTGTAATCCCACTAGTTTGGGAGGCCGAGGCGGGAAGATCACGAGGTCAGCAGATCGAGATCATCCTGGCTAACACGGTGAAACCCCGTCTCTACTAAAAATACAAAAAATTAGCCGGGCATGGTGGCAGGTGCCTGTAGTCCCAGCTACTCGGGAGGCTGACGCAGGAGAATGGCGTGAACCCCGGAGGCGGAGCTTGCAATGAGCCAAGATCGCGCCACTGCACTCCAGCCTGGGCGACAGAGTGAGACTCCGCCTCAAAAAAAAAAAAAAAAAAATCGTGGAGAGGCATTAATTGGCATGAGAACATGCTGAAGCGCCGTCTGAGGAGTGGCGTGGTGTTACATATGCAGGATCAACACATATTGGACTCTTTGGGAATCATCCTGGTTTATTCCTTCTCTCAAAATCTGACTATTATTAGGGCCCTCACACACTTCAAGAAGGGTCCTAATTTGGATGATATACTAAATATGCACCCTGTATACACGGGATTAGGTGCAGGAATGAGGTAATTTTGAAGTGTCTTCGATCGTCTGGGGTAATACCTGAGGTTTGTTGCCTCACGCCAAGGAAATCAAGAACACAGACACACAAGACGTGAGTTTAAGAGTGGAAGTTTAATAGGCAAAAGAGGAAAGCTCCCTCGTGCAAAGGGAGGGGGTTCTGAGCAGATCTCCCCGTTCGTGGGGACATGTAGTTGATTTTATGATTTTATAGATGAGCTTGAGGAGGCAGTGTCTGATTTACATAGGGCACAAGGGATTGGTAGGACCAGGTGTGCCATTTACATAGTGCATGAGGAAGCTGGCCACTCTCCCCTAGTCTTTTATTATGCAGATGGGTTCTCTACCTGGCCTGCGCCATGTTGCCTGCTTCCTTACTGCACACATGGCAACAAACAAAAGGGAAGAATGAGCCTCCATGTTGAACATACCTGGCTTCCAGGTATCCCTCTTCTATTGGCACAGCTGCTGGCATTTACTTATGCCAGCTTCCTGCTTGCTTATCTATGTTTGCAGCTTGATTTTTCAGGTTGCTTTTTGTTAGAAAAGAAATTACTTTGGGGCTGCTTTTTATTAAAAGGAAATTTCACAAAGGACTCTCTTACCCTCACTATCTGCCTAAATAATTTTTTTAAGCCCTTGTGTCAATTTCACAGGCTTCCGACAGCTTCTACTTCAAAACTTGGGTATATCCAGCAGGGGCTATATCTCTGTTGTTTGTCACTTTTAGCATGGTACCTAACTCTACCTCTTTAATTCACCTGATGCTGATGTTTCATACCTGAGAATTTGATTTGATTTGCCGGATCTAGATTTGGAAAGAGATTGCCTCTTTTTTTCCACAAAGTAAACAAGAAGAGAAAGGTGGTTACCTTCTCAAGCAAATATTCGATATTAACTATTTGTTCTTCACATTGATTTTTCTTGGCCCAGCTCTGGTTAGTTATTGTGGAACTCCATGGGTATGGATACCAATTTCTGCCTTTTTTAGGCCATCAGTTTCTTATTAAGACTTTCTAGTGGAGAGTTAGACTTTGGATCTCAACTCTAAAACTGATTTATTCTATCAGTTATTTACCCCTTCACCAGCTGTATTATACTAGAACATCATCAGTTTTAAGTAATGTTCCATTCTTTCAACTCTAAAAAGAAAATAGTGTGATATGACATTTTGGGGGAAAAAAATAAAAACGTGGGCCAGTCACTCACCATAGTACATGACATAAGTAGATATGGATTAAATGTTAGTTCCCACTTTTCCTAATTCAAAAATGCCAAATAAGAAAAAAGAGATCAGGGAATTGACATGTGGCTACTCAGCTTTTGACATTCCTGACTTAAAATATCAGAGTAAAAGAAAAATACCTAGGGTATCATATAAATCGGGATAGAATCTGATTTTTTGTTTCTTATGATGGCATGACCAAAATATTGGATATTGGAGAGGCTTGGATTATATATAAAATGAACATAGCTAAATGATTTGTTAAAGAAAATATATATGAATTGTCAGACACATAACATTTGCATAAGATATTTTTCATTTTGCTTTCCTCATTACAGAAAACACACATGATTTGGAGTAAAAAGTGTGATGCCTTACAAAGCAGAAATCCAGGATATGTAATGCCCCTGCATTTGGTACATTCTAATTCAGTAAGATGTCCTCAGGTCTACAGAAACTTCTTCATTATCTTAAGAAGAGTGCGTTGTTTATTGCGGTAGAGGATTACCTGCATGAGGCAATTGCGATTTAATACAAAGTGCAAAGTTGTTTAATAAAAAAGCAGGAATAATCAATGATAATGACTGAGGGAGAATATAAAGTCACATAATGTGAACTGTAGTATTCAAAAAAACATTAAGGCCTAAATGAATAAATATAATGGAAATAAATTAATAAAAGCATAAAGGAAGTGACAACCTTAAATAATGTGAATCAGGAGATGTGATTAAGTATAGAGTTTATTCAAGTGCCAAGCTTGAGGATAGCCACCTGGATAACACTGACTGCAAAATAATGGAGTGAGTGCTTGCAAGTGGAGAAGTAAAGATTTCACTTCCATAGGGAGAGATAGAAAAATTTAGGAGTTGCAACATTTTCCATTCCAAGGCCGATACATAAGTTGCAGCAACGTGATTGGTTACAGTTTGCTACATTCCAAGGATAATTGCTTTAATGTTCCCTAAGGAGGGTTAACGGACTCAAGGGAGGGTCTTATCTCTTTCACCTTTTAGTCTTTCCTAATCATCCATAGTACAGGAATAAGGGTGGGAGTTAATCTATAATGAGAGAAGCAGAATTTACAGCTGCATTCTACGTGATTCAGGCTGCATAGTCACATTCCTCTCGAGGCTCAAATAATTTAAAGTTTCAACAGCTTTATGTTTAAATTTTTTAATTTCAAATTTCTTCCTTTTCATCAAGATCTTTCAAAGAAAACATCATAGATGAATTCAAGCTGTTTTGGCTCCTTTTATGTTCAGAAGCTTAGTCCCACATCGCTAGGAAGGCTCATTCCTAGAAAGTCATATCCCACAGCAGAAGGAATTTGTCAGGTTGTAAAGCTGATGGGGTAGAAGACTAATTTAGAGCAACGTGAAGGACGTGCTTGTGCGACCTGAATCAGACTACACAGCTGTATCTCTTCAATTAATGCAATTCTTGCCTGATCGTTGTTTTATTTTATTTAGTTTTGCATTGGGTCCACTGCAGACAAATACCACAGCAGCAGTAAAGGCAAAAACAGAACGAAACACAACAAATGATTATAATTCCTAGAATAGGTAACAGCTTCTTCTACCAGGGTCCCCAAAATCCAAGCAAGCTGCTTAGCCAATTGTTTAGAAAGGACTGGTTATTTGGGTTTTAATATCAGCCATTAATTTAGTGATGTTATCTTATTCATTTGGGATATACACACAACACCCAGCTTTTATGATAGCCCAGCTTCTCACTTAGGCTCCAGTGAGTATGTCTAATGCCATAAGGGTCTGTAATGCAGCCTTTCTCATAAGACAAACTTTATTGTTGAATAACAAGATATCCATGAGGTATTGTTTCGGGCTTTTTTTCTATAATTGTTTAGGGCATCTACATGCCAAATGCCATCTGTAATACCCAGTTGTGGCAGAAAGATAGAAGCTAAATGATCATACAGATAGAATACAGAATGAACCCAACAAGATTGTTAGTAAGGAAAATGTGCGTGCTTTAAAAGAGTATGAAATATTTGAACTTCTACCTAGGTATAACCTACAAAATAAAGTCCTAAATATCCTCCTGGTAGCCATGACCATAGACTGGTGCTGCATAGCCAATAGGCTTTATTTGGAGCTAGTGATTAAACACCCAGTCACTCTTCCCAGGCAATAGCATGTCAATCAGTACTTTTAATATAATGGTGTGGATACACTGTTCCCTTAGGTATCCTTCCCATAATTCTAGTGCTATTGGGCCATGTGTCTTTGATGTGATTCTTTTGTTCCCAACCTGAAGGAGCAAGCTCATTAAGCAGACCAAAAGCATAAACCAAATAAGACCATCTCAAATTTATGTTCTATCCTTCTCAAATTGAGTGGCCTTATTGCTCAGTTTGATCAATGCTATCATTAAAGCTAAATAATTGGTTTCATTCACCAAAAACCTTTCCCTATATCCTTTACTTATAAAGCACTATAATTAAGCCAGTGACGTATAACATCCTTCGTCATACAAGTGTTAAGCACCAGTGACTATTCTTGAGAAACAGATATATTTCTGGTGTTCTACCCAATCTTGTCCTTGGAAAGGAGATACCTACCATAGTAGGCCAGACTCACTGGAAAGAGGCATGAGGTTGTATACCCAACAAGTGGTTTTCTGTAATCCATTAGTCTTGAGCCCATTGCAAAAAAAGTTTTGCTTCATTGGCAACAGCTGATGATAGTAGCAACAAAACATAACGGTCTGGTGTCTTGGAAAAGCTGTCTACCTCAGATGTCTTTTTCTCATCTTTGCTAGTTATGGAGAATTTCCATTGTAGATCACAGGTTTGAGATGAAGTACAAATTGGCAAAGTAACTTTCTTTAAATGGGTGATGTGTAAATAGAAATCAATTACTTTTAGCTTAGCAGCACGAGGGTTAGTTTGAAGCACCTGATAATGTCCTTTCTACCTTGGTTGGTGGGACTCTTTTAAAAGATTCTGTTTCAAATAGACAAAGACTCCTGGTTGAATCCCAAGGTCCTTGAGGTCCAGGAGCTCACTGTGGAAAGAGTCTTGTTCTAAATTACAGTCTTCAGTTAGCTGTTTTTAAGACCACATTCTCTTTCAATATGATTGATTCAAAATTTTCTTAGAGACATTTTCAAAGATCTACCTGTTACAATTCCAAGTGGAGACAGTTGGTGCTTACCAAAGGGAGTTAATCTTAGGCTAAGCAAAACTAATGGAAAATATTTTGGCCAAGGAATTTTAAAAACCTCGGTTAATTTTGCCATTTGAGGTTCTCATTCTTGTTTATTTAAGACAGAGTCTCACTTTGTCTCCCAGGCTGGAGTGTAGTGGCATTATCTTGGCTCACTGCAACCTCCGCCTTCCCGGTTCAAGCCTCAGCCTCCAGAGTAGCTGGGATTATAAGCATGTGCCACCGTGCCCAGCCAAATTTCTGCATTTTTAGTAGAGATGGTGTATTGCTATGGTGGCCAGGCTGATCTTGAACTTCTGGCCTCAAGTGATCCACCCACCTTGGCCTCCCAAAGTGCTGGGTTTACAGGCCTGAGCCTCTGCATCTGGCCTATTTATTTATTTTTGAGACAAGTTCTTGCTCTGTTGCCCAGGCTGGAGTGCACTGGTGTGATCAAGGTTCAATGAAGCCTTAATTTCCTGGACTTAAGCAATCCTCCCACTTCAGCCTCACAAGGAGCTAGGACTACAGACACGTGTCACCATGCCTGGCTAAGTTTTAAAAGTTTTTTGTAGGGACAAGGTCTTTCTGTGTTGCCCAGGGTGGTTTCAAACTTCTGGCCTTAGTCTATCCTCTTACCTCAGCCTCACAAAGTGCTGAGATTTCAGGTGGCCAATTGAGTTTTAATTATTTTGTTTGTGCATTCCACTAATTCAGATGACTGGCAGTGATAGGTATTTTTCATACTGACTGAGTTATTTGCCTACTGAAATGAGCACCTCTGTCAGTATAAAGTTCTAGGGGAACTCCTCAGGTTCGAATACTTTTTTATCTAAGATAATTTTACTTGCTGCTAAGGCTATTGCTTTTCTGCTTGAAAATACTTCTACTCAATGAGAAAACATACAAACCATCATTAGAACATATTTGCATCCTTGTAATAGTGGTAGGTGAATAAAATATAACTCCCATACTTTGAAAAAGCCCTCTGTAAAGAAAAAGGACCTTGAAAACTATGAAAGCTTTCCTGGGTTATGTTTCAATGAGTTGGAAAATATACTAAGAAAGATGACTATAATTTAGTTAGAACTATGGGTAGACCATTTGGTCCATACCACAGTCAGTTTCAGAAGAGTATGTTCCCCTGTCTTTCCCAATTTTCTTGTTGTGCTTTTGGAGCTTTGGATTGAGCTAATTTTATATTAGAATCAAATGCTTTCTTCAAAGCTAAAATGGGTTGATTTTCCTGTTCAGATACATTTAGAGCAGCTCTTTAGACCATGTAATCTACTAATTGATTTCCTTTGCTTTCTGCAGTGTTTGACTTTGTATGGCCTGGAATCTTGATAATGGTAATGATTTTGGCAATAATTTGACTTCCAATAATTTTAAAACAAGGTGTCCACTTTTTTATGGACTGACTGGAAGAGGTCACAAAATCCTCTTTGTTTCATAGTATTCCAAAGTCATGAGCTACTGCAAAAGCATATTAGCTGTCTCTATAAATATTAGCAGTTATTACTTTTGACAATTGGCAAGCTCTAATTAATGCTATTAACTCTGCTTGTTGAGCCAAGATTGCTTCTGGAAGGTAAGCACTTTCTATTTCCTCAATTGAATATACTATAGCATAACCTGCATGATGAATTCTACCTTTATACTTCAAGTGAGATTCATTTGTCAACCAAACAACGTTAGTGTTTATGGGGAACAGGGGTTGCAGGTCTGCCCTAGGAAAGAGAAATTATTTAGTCGTGGCATTTCTTCTGATGGCAGGCAGGGGTAGAAGAGTGGCAGGATTTAGATTATTACACCTGGAGATTGTAATATGGGGAAAAGAGAGAAGAAGAACTTTATAAGAAGCCAGCCTCCTCAGTGAATAGCATTGAGTGTGGTACAAGTTTAGAAGCACTTTCACAGAATGAGGAACAAAGACCCTACAGGGACATCTCATCACTATTTATTTGATTTCTCTGTGCTCTGATTAACAGGGCAGTAGCTGTTATTACTTTCATGCAAGTTGGAAATCCTTTAGCCATAAGGTCCAGTTGTTGACTACAGTATACGACACGTCTATTTTGATTTTCATGTTTTTGAGTCAGAATGCCTAGGGTGTTTCCCTGATTTTCATGAGTAAACAATGAAAACTGAATATTATCATTTGTATATCCTAATGCTTGGACATCTATAAAACTCCTTTTAATGTTTTCTAGTGTTAACTGATTTTCCCCTGTCCATTCCAGGTGGTCTGGCTTATCTCATTTTAAAAGAGTATATAAATATTGAGCTTTCAAGGTGAAATTTGGAATCCAATTTCTGTAGTATCCTGTCAACCCTAAAGGTCCTCTCAGTTGTTTAACAGTTTTGGATTAGGGAAGGCTAACATTCCTTTTATTCTATACAGATTGATAAAAAGAACTTCCTTCAATACTAGATGACCTAAATACCTCACCTGTTTTTGGCAGAACTAAAGTTTTTCTTCTGAGACATTGTGTCCCTTTGAAGCTAAAAAAAAAAAAAAAAATTATTACCTGTGGAGGCTTGCTTATTCCCTGAGCAGAGAGTAAATAATCTACGTACTATATCAAGGTAGATTTTTTCGGGAAGACCACATCAAAAAAGTCTGCCTTTAATATTTATGAAAAATAAGTTGGGCTCTTTGTACATCCCTGAGGCATGACTGTCCATGGGTATTGTCTGTCTTCCCAGGTGAAAGAGATAGAAATTGACTATCTTTACCCATGGGAATGCTAAAGAATGAACTACATAGGTCTATTTCAGTAACAGTTGGGATGACAGTCAACAATGTATGGAAGTCTGGTACCCATAGATGCTGAGGAATAACAATATTATTCATTGCTCTCAGATCCTATAAAAGTCTTCATCTTCTACTCTTTGGTTTTCTTATAGGGAGGATTGGAGTGTTACATGGGCTTGTATGAGATATAATCAAGCCTCTTATTATATAATTCAACATTATAGGTCTTATCCCTTTCAAGGCCTCTTATCTTAGAGGGTATTTTTTAAGGTTCAGAAGAGGTTCTGTTAGATCTCTTTGAATTTTAATTGGCACAGCTGAGATAATTTTCCCAATATTGATGGAGGATTTTAACTCCATCAGGTACTGATGATCACGTAGTATTTTTAACAGTTCTTGTAATTTTTCATGATGTAACATTTTAGTTACTTCCATGACAATATAAATAGCAATCTGTGAATTAAAAAGATCTGAGTTCAAAGAAAAATTTTACCAAATGATTCTATTTTGTCTTGTAATTCTAAATACATTTCCCCTTTCTGAGAGAAAGAGATGTGGTATTGTATAATTCTGAAAAGGGTCTTTCTATCAAATGGATAGGGGCTGAGGGAAACAAGAGTAAAATATGTGTTCCCCTAGGGGATCTGATTGAAAATTATAGGTTGAGGTATACATGCTGTTATAGGAATATTTGTTAATCTCACCATTTGTATTGTTTTGTGATTCTGAAGAATGAGACCTTGTAATAAGGTGGGATTTATCACTGCTAAGGTAGCTCCTGTGTCAATAACAGTTTTGTTTGTTTTCCATTTAAAATAGTTTAAATTCACACTAAGGTGTAAGTGAGGAGAAAACAGCAGATCCCTTTGGTTTTCTTGAAACATTCCCATTCTTCCTTTTCTTTGGCCTCTTGTTGTTCTTTCCATTTTAATTTTCTACAGTCTTTTAAAAACTATCCAGGCTTTTTGCAGTAATTGCAAACCAGGGAATGGGTTGGTTCTGAAATGTACTAGGCTGTTTAGGGGATACAGATTAGTTGAACAATTGTTCTAGGTTTAAACTCATGACTGTATTTGCCTTTTCTCTCTATTTATGTTCAGCTTTCCTTTTCTTTTCCTCCTTGGTTAGGGTACAGGACATTTGACTGGCACAGTTAACATGGTCATGAGTTTGACAGACAGCTTAAATGGGGTGTTGTCTCTTTATTGTAATTGCCAGTTCTTCATCTAATATGTTTACAAAGTTTGAGTTAAGCAGTGTTTCATTTTGGTGGTAAGTATAACTTTCTTCTGACAGGTCTGAATATTGTTTAAACTTTTTTCCCCAAAATCTTCTATAGTATGTTATTACAGGCTATTCAGTATTTTGTTGGCTTTGTTATACTTTGTTTCAATCAACTACTTTTCAGAAAACTCAAGGGAAAACATCTAGTAGAGTTTTGGCAGGATTGTTGGGGCCATTCATGATCTGCTTTAGAAAATTTATTGATATCCTAAAGCATTTCTTTAATTTGCCTTTTCAATCCAATCTTTGCCTTTACTTTCTGACACTAACATGTGAACTCACTGATATAAATCAGGGAATCTGGGATCATACATTCAAATATTTAATTCAAATTTCCTAGTAAATCAAATATGGTGCTGAAGAGGATCTGAGAATTCTTTAATTATGCCTTCAAGTTCTATGACGGCCCATGGTTAGTAAATCAAGGCAGGATTTTCTCTAACAGACATGGTGTTCCTGAAATGGAGTTGGAACACAGAAGAAGGATGAGCAGAAGGAATGGGAAGTGAGTCCAGTGAAAGACGTTCTGTCAGTGGGGCATAAAGAGAAGGAGGAGCTGAAGGAGAATATATTTTAGCAGTCTTTTTCAATTCAGAAATTGTCTTAGTCAATTTTTTGTTTTCCTTCTGCAAAGAAATGATTTTATCAGAACGTCTTTTAGAAACTTCTAAGTACCACTGAAAATAACTCTCCCAGGTATTTCATTTTATTTTAGAGGTTATTTTCTAACTGAATACACAGATCAACTATTTTAGGTATTTCAAAGATACCGCATTTTGGACATTGCAATTTCGGGTCATTGAGAGTTATGTGAGACCATTTTTCTAAATATTTGCATGAAGAGACACCATAAGTATTATACATGAATCCAGCGGATGTTTCTAACAATGAGTCTCTTCCTTAAGGAGGAAGATTGGTTTTAGAAGTGCGATTGCCATAATTTAGATTTTCCTTTTGAAATTTAACAGAGTTGTCAGAAGACCTAGTGGGAGGTTTTAGGATTGGATATGCTGCTTGTGGGAATAGCTCCTAAAGAGGTCACCCTTGAGTTGATTCCTCCCTTTTATGTGCCTTGATGATCCCAAGAGACTTGAGAGGTTTTTTTGTTTTGTTTTGTTTTGTTTTTTGTTTGTTTGTTTGTTTTTTTTTGAGACAGAATCTCCCTCAGTGGCCCAGGCTGGGGTGCAGTGCCGTGATCCTGGCTCACTGCAACCTCCTTCTCCTCCTGGGTTCAAGTGATTCTCCTGCCTCAACCTCCCAAGTAGCTGGGATTAAAGGCACCTGCCACCACGCCTGGCTAATTTTTGTATTTTTATTAGAGATGTGGTTTAACCATTTTGGCCAGGCTGGTGTAGAACTCCTGACCTCAAGTGATCTGCCCACCATGGCATCCCAAAGTGCTGGGATTACAGGCATGAATCACCACGCCTGGCCAGGACTTGAGTTCTTAAGGCACTAGCTGATCAGCATTTACATGTGCCTCTCAGATTAAGCATAGTTCTCTGTATGTTCTGCTTAAGGGATTTCCTATGAGACCATTTCACATCATGAGCTATGAGCTCCAATACCCCTATAACACCTCTGTCAGCTATAGTGTCTTTTAGCCAGGAGGAACAATGTCTCATCTTCAGGATGTATCTTGTCCTCATAAAGAATGTTTATGGCCAGGTGTGGTGGCTCATGCCTGTAATCCCACTACTTTAGGAGGCTGGGGCAGGCGGATCACGAGGTCAGGAGATCGAGACCATCCTGGCTAACACAGTGAAACCCCGTCTCTACTAAAAATACAAAAACAAAATTAGCCAGGTGTGGTGGCGGATGCCTGTAGTCCCAGCTACTCGGGAGGCTGAGGCAGGAGAATGGCGTGAACCCGGGAGGCGGAGTTCGCAGTGAGCAGAGATCGCACCACTGCACTCCAGCCTGGGTGACAGAGAGAGACTCCGTCGCAAAAAAAAAAAAAAAAAAAAAAAAAAAAAGAATATTTATGATTTTGGTCACTCAAAAATAAAACTGCAGATTTGGCAATTGAACCTAGCTTCAGAATCTGGTATCTGGTCAGTTTAAAAGATTACTGTTTTTTCACTTAAGTCACAAAGATTATCTTTCTCTTTTTAAAGAGAAACTATTTCCTCCCTGATCAAAATTTTGAATGACAGAAAAGATTGTAAAAATTCTGAGTAATTGAAACAAACAAACGAACAAAGAAAAACTTGGCCTCACAAAGTAGTGAAAATCATAAATCTACAATGAGCAAAGTATTGAGAGAATAGCAAATGAAACTTCTACCTTGCAGGTAGCGCTTCTATTCCAATTCCGTCAAATTAGGAATTTGTACTGCTTGAAAAAGTCTGAATCTCAACCAAGCCCGGAGATTCAACTAAAGAGGGGCCTTACCAGAGAACCTCGGTGACTCCGGTAAGGTCTCATGAACAAAAATTACTCATCATGGTACCAAGGCTCTGGTTGTCAGTGAAATGATGGGGATGACTGGAGGTTCACTCTGACTCCCTTTTTGGTAACCAAAATGTCAGCCTTGAATAGTGAGATTCAGAAAATATGATTAAGTTAAGAGTTTATCCAAGTGCAAAGCTTGAGGATAGGCACTCAGGTTAACTCCAATAAAATGTAGTCAGTGCTCCCAAGGGGAAGTTGATGTTTCACTTGTATAGGAAGAGATAGAGAACTTTAACAGAGTTGCGATATTTTCCATGTAAAGAAATACATAACTTACAGCAATGTGTTGGTGACATTTTGCTACATTCCAAGGAAGATAGATTGCTTTAATATTCTATAAGGAGAGGTCATAGATTTGGGGTGGTGGTTGTCTTATCTCTTGAGCCTTTAGATCTTTCCTCAGACCTAAAGGTTTTTATTTTTATTTTTTTACTTTAATTATCTTCCTTTATTTAAATGATCTGTATGCTGTATGAATTCAGTGATGATATTGAAGAGCTCCTGACACAGACCGCAGGGTTTCAGGGCTGATGGAAATGAGGGCCGTTCCATGATTTCCTCCTCCATTTCCATGGGGCCTTCTTGAACCCTAATCCAGCAATGTCGTGGGCTGAGGTAGCCAGTGGGTATGGCCGATGAGTGTGTCTTTCTGGATTTTGTTCACCATGGCAACCAGGTACCCAGATTTTATTTTGGAAAAAGAGTAATTTGGTCCCAAAGAGAACCTATTCCAACATGGACTAAATAATCGTCTTGAAGACCATCCTGAGAAATGCCGACATCTGCTGTTACACAACAGAAGAAATACAAGACTTCCCAGGCCCTGCCCCAGGGGAAAGTGGAATAAAAACGGCAGCTGGCGTCCATTATCTGGCTGAGAACTTGAACCATCAGCTCTAACAAGTGACATGTAGAAAATGAGGTCTTTCCAGGATCTCTGTCTGAGCGGCCGCAGCTCTTCATGGTCTCCAGGTAGCAGCAGACGAGCGCATCGGTCTTCACCTTGTTTCCCAACCAGCAGGAGATTCCCGGCTACAGCTCGTGGTGCCGGCCCACAGAGCTGTGGTCCTCATAGTAGACGATGACCTGCTGGCCCCAGGACCACAGCTGCCGCAGCGGCAGCACCTCTTGTCAAAGGGCAGGACCTGTGGTCTCTCAAAGGTGGAGTCACCTTTTCGTGGGGATCTGTATATGCCTTGCTAAATCAACTCTTGCCATCCACCCATTCCCCACATATTTCTGCTTCCTACAACTTGCTGAAATGAATTGATGGAATCTTGACCAAAATTGGATGCGGATTTAACGTCTCAGGCTTCCTGCACACAAGGGAACCTGTGTGAAATCAGAGTGGAGCTGCCACAAGCCAGGAGGCACCTGCTTCTGGAGAGAGGCCGGAGCACCCTCTATGGGCGCCTTGATTCTGTCTGCAGAGGCGGGCAGGCACACGTCTCTTCCTACAGTACAGGAGTAAGGGAAGCAGTTAATCTCTAATCAGAGAAGCAGAAGTTGCAGCTGCATGCTGCGTGACTGAGGCTACTTAGTCACATTCCTCTCAAGGCTCAAATAATTTAGGTTCCAATGCTTTAAGTTTGAATTATTTAATTTCATAGAACACATAAGAGAAAAAAAATTGTCTGTCCTTTCTCTGGAAATGGAATATTGATGTGCACCATATACAATGTTATGTATGTTCTTTCCCTACTTACTTAAAAGAAAAATCAGGTATCCCTACTCTTTCTCCTCCCACATTTCAATTTGTCGGCAGTCACATACTGATATATGAAAAATTCAAATCTCAGAGGCCATTTATATTTCTACAAAAAGTCCTAGAAAGCATTAAGGTACATTTATTGAAGGTGTGTTGATGGGGTGACTGAAAATTTACAAACTTACAGACTCTAGCAAGGAGATTTTATTGGAACTGGCAATAAAAACACAACTTGATTGTAAACCACTATATTTGCTGGTGGTTCTCATTTTTATCTTGCTCGTATGCAGGTCATTTGTTAAAATACAGTTGGCTGTCATGTACCCCATGCTTATCGACTAAATTGGTAGGAACAAGGCTGAGGGATCTCACCCAATTCCCAGGCCTCAATGGTCCCTGATTGATTCCTCTTTTGCTTTCTTTTATTCTGAGATTTTCTTCCATGTGGTGATGAAATAAGTTAGAACAATAAAGATAACATGGCATCTGAACATATTGTGTAATTAAGGTGTTCATTACTGTGTCAGGTGGATAATGAAAGGCTAATACTTTTCCAGGACATTCTGTGGCATGCAGTATAAATGTCTGCCCCACAGGTAGGTATTGATGGAAAGGTTGAAGTCTACTTTTAGGGGACAGTTCTGTAGTTTTATTCCTATAGCCCTGAGTCAAACATGCACAAAACACACTGATATATTTTTGTTTATTTTTCGCCAACTTTAGCTCTTTAGTAACTCAATGGTTTGTCCATTTCTCCATCGAGGCTGTGCAAATATCAGCTCATTTGGTCAGAATTGACTAATGCCCCCTGGATAGCGGAAGTGTTCATGCCCATGTTCCACTCTCGTTTTCAGTTTCCACTGATGGTTTGGACCTTGGGGTTGTTCTTTAATTTCTGCTAAGTTCAACTAGGCAATAGAAAGCATTTTTATTATGTTTATTCAACATTCAAGGGGTTCCATAATGTTAATTTTTCAGGAATCTGGTCCACTGTATTATTGAAAATGATGTCAAATTATTCTGTTTCTACTAATAAACACAATAATATTTTTAAATAAATCCCAAAAGGAAATGATCATGTACAGAATTTCTTATAAAGTGAATTTCCTGGAAAATTTGTTACTCTTTTAGATCAATGAAATTCTTTCCTGGGGGGTAGTACCCATTCCTAGGTATACGATTTCCAATTCTGCAACACATACCCAAGGTCTTAACAGAATGCCAAAAAGCTTGTCAATGCTGCCCTGGCCACAGCTCCCACCTTGCTCACCTGGACTTGCCTCATCCGCTGGTAATACAGTGCAGCTAACACTTACCACTTCTCACATTTCTGCCTTATCGTTCTCTTTATCTTGAAAATCTTGCTGTTCTTCCTCATATAATAACATACGTCTGGGTACAATGACTCACATCGGTAATCCAGCACTTTGGGAGGCTGACGGGGGCAGATTGCTAGAGCCCAGTAGCTCAAAACTAGCCCGGGTAACACAGCGAGACTTTGTTGTTACTCAAAACACAAAAAATGAGCCAGGCATGGTGGCACATGCCTGTAGTCCCAGCTACTCAGGAGACTGAGGTGGGAGGATCATTTCAGCCCAGGAAGGTCGATGCTGCATGGTGCGACTGCACACCAACCTGGGTGACAGTGAGACCCTGTCTCAAAAAAAAGAAAGAAGCAAGTCCGGTGACATCTTCTACCAAAGCTTCTTGGATTTCTAAAAAAACTCTTCAATCCATATGACAAACACGATCTCTCTCAATAATTGCCTATGTAACTCTAAGATAAATAATCAAAGCAATGCATACATTATTATTCTTTAATTTCTCAATCAAACTTTATTCCATAAATTATTTTTACATAATTTTGTATTTCTTAATTGTACATATTGGAGATTGTTCTATATCATATAATACTATATTAACCAATTATCCTAACTCCTAAAAAGCATTCAAGTTACTAGCTTAGACATTTGCTTTGTACTTGGACAATTTCCTTCTTTGAAGACAGGAGATAGCTTGCTCATCTATGTATATGGAGTGCCAAAAAGGGTAGCAGTTATGAGGACATTCAGGACATAGTTGTTAAATAAATGAAAGTGGGTTAGTTTCTACTCATTAATATGTTTTTATTTCAATGGGTAATGTTCATACTGTATCAACTATCTCAGAAAATTCTAGTAGCTATTATGTCAATGTTTCAGCTTTTAGGGACAATACTTTTCACCTTAAATTGGGAAGAAAATTTTGTTGAACTCAATGTCAATGTGGCTTAAAAAATATGCGTTAAGGATTTGAAGTACCTTGAATATTGCTTCATTTGAGAAGAGAAAAAAAAATAGAAAGTTACCTCTAAAATTCTCCTGTATAGGCCCACCCTGCAGGCATAGCATCAGCTTTGCCTTTCTGAAAATTTCTAGCTAACCTTAAGAAAAAGCTGAGTTTTGGGAGCAGTAATAACACAAAGTGTCGCTACTACCATTACTAATTTTGAACAAAGAAAAACTCATGAAATATTTAAAAAGATGGCCTTAGTTACTTAACAGTTATTAAGTTCATGAATAGAAATGGGATTTTAAGAACAGGAATATTCAAACATAGATACCTCTCTTTTGCACACGCCTGTTTATGTTTTTTGTTTTTTTTTTTAATTTTCAACTTGCCACTTACTAGTTATACCGGTTAATCAATTTCTGCAACTCTTTCCCCTATTTTCTTACCTGTAAAATGACAATAATTGTAGTAAGGTACACAGCGTAGTATAATCGGAATCACTTAATATTGAATCAGATACAAAAGTTACCATGCACATCCCCTGCCAGATGGTGCAACCCAGAGGAAAAACACTGTCTGGTTAATCAGAGGATAATGGTTTAATTCTGGCTTTGCTGCTAACTCCCTTTTTATCCACTCCCCTTTTGTGATCAAATGAGAAGTATGGACTGAATGTCTACAGAAGCCTTTTTCGTTTCTTCAAGTTCAGGAAGCGCTCGCCATGGAACAATACCGTAAGGGCTTCCTCTGTATCCTCCCAGAGGTGTGGCTTCTCAATGACCTTCATTAAAACTTCTTAAAACACATTCCTTTCACATGGTGTGTGTGCCTGTCAAGAACTTATTGAAAAATCTACTGCTTCAAAATCAGGAAATTTACTGAGGAAAAATAAAACAGCAAGGAAGCGTCTGATGAAAAAATCAATATTAGAAAGAAGTGAGGTGAATTCCAAAATGTCAGCAGCCTGGTAGACCTGGGAAGCAATCAGTGTTTTCTGGAACAAGGAACTATGAGAGTCTAGATGGAGGTCTTTGAGGTAAAAACAAACACATTTTTAAGAAGTAGCCGGGCGTGGTGGCACACGCCTGTATTCCCAGCTACTGGGAGGCTGAGGTAGAAGAATTGCTTGAACCTGGGAGGTGGAGGTTGCAGTGAGCAGAGATCGCGCCACTGCACTCCAGCCTGGGCGGCAGAGCGAGACTCTGTCTCCAAAAAACAAAAACAAAAACAAAAAAACAAAACGAAATAAAGAGGTAATAAACTCTCTGAATTTTTGACAGTACCACAAGTTATTTTAAAAAGGCATTTTAGAGAGCCCTTGGGAAGTATAGAAACACTTAGATTTTCAAAGACTATTGAGAGAATAAAAATGAGACAATATTATGTATAAACAAAACAAAAACTAACACTTGTTCAAAATGTGGAATGAAGCCACAGTTTATGTCTTGGTTTAGTAATAAATACTACTTATATAGATATAGCAATAACAATATAAATATTCATTTATCTGAAAATGGAGACATAATTTATTTGGTAGAAGAAAGGACAGAAGTGCGAATAAGCTCAATCGATGTCTACCTTAAAACAACACGTAATGTGGCTGGGTGCGGTGGCTCACGCCTGTAATCCCAGCACTTTGGGAGGCCAAGGCAGGCGAATCACCTGAAGTCAGGAGTTCGAGACCAGCCTGGCCAACATGGTGAAACCCTGTCTCTACTAAAAATACAAAAATTAGCCAGGCATGGCGTCAGGTGCCTGTAATCCCAGCTACTCAGGAGGCTGAGGCAGGAGAATCGCTTGAACCAGGGAGGTGGAGGTTGCAGTGAGCTGAGATCCAGCCATTTGCACTCCAGCCTGGGGGACAAGAGCGAAACCTTGTCTCAAAAAATAAAAACACATAATGTCTAAATTTGATTAGTCAGTCAGGAGACAATTAGAATATACACACTATTTAGATATACGGAGTTAAACATTTTATTACGAATTTTAACCACATATCTGATCTTCAAAGCACTATCAAGTAGACTGTAGAATAACAATACAAAAGAAATTGTTAATTAATGGCATATGTAGAATGAAATTTCAATCTCATGAAAAACATTGGTAGTAAATATACGTTTTCACCTGATTTTTTTTTTTTTTTTGAGATGGAGTCTTGCTCTGTTGCCCAGGCTGGAGTACAGTGGAGTGATCTTGACTCACTGCAACCTTCGCCTCCTGGGTTCAAGCGATTCTCCTGCCTCAGCCTCCTGAGTAGCTGGGATTACAGGCGTGCGCCACCATGCCCAGCTAATTTTTGTATTTTTAGTAGAAACAGGGTTTCACTGTGTTGGTCAGGCTGGTCTTCAACTCCTGACATCATGATCCGCCCGCCTTGGCCTCCCAATGTGCTGGTATTACAGGCGTGAGCCACCACGCCTGGCCTTCACCTGATTTTTCACAGACACTCTGTATGGTGTAATTTATTATTATTCCATATTATAGAGGAAGAAAGCCAGGCCTAAGGAGATAATGATATTAGCAAGATGATAGTGACAGGAATCATTTCCAAATCTTTTGATGTTAAATAAAACGTAATTATTCTAGCAGAGCACTGCCACTTTAACATGGGCTAGATCTCTCTACTCCTAGTTGATTGAGATTACAAGGACTTTGGAGGGCTGTTGATGCCTTCTATACCCACTTCCAGATAAACAGGCTCACTTTAGATACAGTGTCCTGCACCAGTCTCTGGGGTGGTTTGAGGTCAGGGATACAAGCCGTAAGAGCCTCTTGCTACGTTAAATTTTATGGCAATAGTCTTGCAGTTTAACAGATTAAAAAAGCTACATGGAAAACACAAGCATGTTACTACCATACAGTGATTTTCATTGTAGCAGAATTTTATTTGCTGTCCCTGGAAAAAACACAAATAATTAAAAACAATCTGCACAAAACTGGCCTGACCGATAATTAGATAATAATTTTTCTAGCTGTGTGTTTGGATATTGAGTTTGCAATTTTCTCCTCCAATGCTTCTGAGTATTCATTCACCTTTATTGATTGTTGACGATAGTCATCATTAGCAAAAAGATATTCCAGAGGCCAAAACCTCAGTGCTTCTGGCAAAGGAGAGGATGTATGATTATAAGAAAGCACTCGCACTTCTACATTTTTAGTAGTCTGTTTCTATACAAATATTTCAAATAGGATGCAGTCATGGGGCATTTTTCATCTTGATTATAAGCTCCTTAGTACCTGATACCTGGTATGTTTAGGTTCTAAGGCTAACTATTATAGTCAGGGATGATAGCAATACAAAAGGAAAATGTCAGAAAGCTATTATTGTGGCATTTTTTTTTTCCCTGGGACACCTATTAACACACAAAATCTAATACAATTTGACTACAATCAATACTTATTAATAAGTACCTTTATCTTCTAAATGATACCATTCATTAATCCTTGCATGCATGGATGGATACATTCACCTATTCAGATGTTTGACAAATGGGTACCCACCACATGCCTGACCTGGTTCTGTGCCCAAAGGATACAGTTATGACAAGCACTGTTCGTACTCTTTATATAGGGAGACAGAATGGCAGGACATGGTTTTAATGCAAAATGACAGATGGGATAATGGAAATGGAGGAAGGCCCCAGCTTGAATTCAGGGTAAACTCAGCCCTGTCCGCTGTGTTAGAATTTCCCTGTACAATTAGTACTGCTGAACATTTCTTTTCACAAGAAGGAAAAGAGGGAAAATTCAGAAAATTGGACCTGGTTCCAAGAGAAGGGGTGATTCAAACCGTGTCTGTATCTTGCTTCTCTGATTGTCCTCCAGCCCAGGTCTCTCCAGTTCTTGCTGAATACTAACTAATGCGAGGACTACCACCAGACGAATGAATAAGAATTGTAATCTGTCTCTTCTCTCTTCTGTGTCGTCTCCGTGAGCCTTATGTTGAGAAAACTGGGAGAGTCAAATGCGGAAGTCAGACAGAATTAGGACACGGTGGCTCACGCTTATAATCCTAGCACTTTGGGAGGTCGAGGCAGGTGGATCACTTGAGGTCAGGAGTTCAAGACCAGCCTGGCCAACATGGCAAAACCCCATCTCTACTAAAAATACAAAAATTAGCCAGGCATGGTGGCACACACCTGTAGTCCCAGCTCCTTGGGAGGCTAAGGTAGGAGAATTGCTTGAACCTGGGAAGCGGAGGTTGCAGTCAGTGGAGATCGTGCCACTGTGCTCCAGCCTGGGCGACAGAGTGAGATTCTGTCTCAAAAGAACCAAAAAATGAAAAAGCAGAAGTCAGACAAAGATCAAAGCCCAATTTTACCCTAAGCATATGCTTCATGGGAAATATATCCTAGAATTTTCATCAAACACAATATCTTCAAGATATGCCCAAATATCATACTGTGAAACAGACCTTAAATAGATATTACCTGCCCTCTGAGCTATAGGTAGAGGGCACATAAAACAATGGCGAGCCTGTTTTTCTCTTTGGCCTTCAGGAACTTTAAATAAGAATACTAGGATTCTTTAAAGAATGTTAAATAATACTAGGATACCACCTAAAACATTCTTGGCTCACCTTGTCCCCATAATTTAGCATATTATTAAATGTAATTTATTAGCTTAGTGAACCCTATGTTAATTTTGAAACTGGGAGGAGAATTAGGAATATATTCAGAGTCAAAGCAACACTGTTGTTTTTAACAGCTGTTGGGAAATAACAATTTTAAGGAGAATTACAGGCATAAACTGGAGAAGAAATACTACTTCTGATATCCCTTGTATTTCTAACTTAAACACATTTCAAAGCATCTTCAAATATTGATGACATAAAGCTACTATTTTTACTCTCTCAGGACAAAAATGAAAGATGTTTGTCTTACACAGATTTTTGCCTTACTGAACAGTTTTTCTTGACAAAAGTGTCCTTTCATTGGTTTAATAGCTGAACAAATGGTGCTTTCAATCTTGTGTAATTTGGTCTAAGTATCTGTCATTTCCTAGGATTAATGCCAGATGGACCCTGGGAACATTTCTAAGAGTTCACTGCTAAAATAAAGACAGAGTACAAATACACACCTGGTCACAGGTGATAAGCGTGTGTGGGTAAGAGATGCATCTGTTCAACAGGAGGCTATGCATGTGGCTTTGCAATAAATGTATGAGATCGAGGCTGACCTCTTAAAACAAAATGCCACAAAGCAAAAGCCAGAAGGCTGGTTTATCTGTTCTCTTAAGTGACTGCTTGATTCACTTCACTGAATATTTACTGTCTACTGGGCACTGAGCTAAGCACAGTCCTTACAACGAGGCTCAATGCTCACCCTCATTTTACGGATGAGAAAATAGACTCCAAAAGATTAAAGACAATCCCAGATTCATGTTAAAAAAGGTGGCAGAGGTGGGGTTTTAATCCGAAGCCCTCTGACCTGAAACCTATGCATATTCCACTATGTTTTGGAAGCTTATGAAATCTTATAATTTTAGGGCTGAAAAGGATGAAATCATTCATAAATCCGTCACCCCTATCTTTCATCAGAATTCCTTCCACAACCTCAGCAGGAGATCATCTAATCTATTCAAATACCTCTACTGCTTATGCCTCTGAACATCTTTTCAAACATCGCATATTGTATTTGCTCACTTCTTTGCTCCTTCATCCACACTGCTGCCAGGCTGACCTCATATACAGACCACAGGAATGTTTTCCCTTCCAACCTCTTGATGGCTCTCCTTTGCCTATAGGATACATTGTAGAACACTTCAAAATTTGGCAAAAATCTGTCTCTCTGGACTCTGTTCCCACATATTGTGGACAACAGTGATTAACATCAAAAAATGCAGTTGAATTATTAAAATGCATATGATTATTTTAGATTCAGGGGTACAGGTGTAGATTTGTTATATGGGTATATTGCATAATGCTAGGGTTTAGGCTTCTATTGAACCTGTCACCAAAATAGTGACCATCGTACCCAATAGGTAGTTTTTCAACCCTACTGCCCTCCCTCCCTCCTCCCACTTGGAAACACTTGGAGTCCCCAGTGTCTATTGTTTCTATCTTCATGTCCATGCATACCTAATGTTTAGCTCCCACATCTCACAGTATTTGATTTTCTATTTCAGCATTAATTCACTTAGGATAATGGTCTCCCGCTGCATCCATGTTGCTGAAAAAGACATAATTTCAAATTTTTTATGGCTGCATACTATTTCATTGTGTATATATGACACATTTTCTTTATACTATCCACCATTGTGGGTACCTAGGTTGATTCTATGACTTTGCTCTTGTGAATAGTGCAGTGATAAGCCATGGGTGTAAGAAATCATTTTGATAGAGTGATTTCTTTTCCTTTGGGTGGAAGCCCAGCAGTGGAATTTCTGGGTTGAATGGTAATTCTATTTTTAATTATTTGAGAAATCTCCGTACTGTTTTCCACTGGGGTTACACTAATTTACATTCCTACCAACAGTTTACAAGCATTTCCTTTTCTCCACATATTTGCCAATATCTGTTATTTTTTGTCTTCAAAATAGTTTCTAAATTTTGTGAAGCTTTGCATTCCTATGTCACTGGTTATCCTTTTTCTGCCTGGAATTGGCTCCCTAGACCTCGCCATCTGTAGAAAGACTATTCATAAATCATAACCCATTCTAATGATCAACTTATTTGAGAAGTCCTATTAGGTTCTTCAATCAAAACCAGTCTCACTGAACAATGAGTTTGATGTTTATTTGCTTATAGAATTTTGTAACAAAAGAAGCAGCATATTCTGACTTATTTCAACATGTTTTCTTTCCCAGAGGATCGTGAACATCTTGGGGACAGTTTCCATATTATCTTTTGTGCCTCACTGTGTTGCCGTATATCCCTGGAACACAGTAAGTAGTATTAGTATAATACTAAGTATAGCTTAGAAATTATCCGATGCATGAATTTAACTTGAGCTATACAGCTGCAGACAAAGTTATATTTTTCTTGAACTTCAATTTCAATCTATCCCCTTCTGTTTAGGCTCTCATTTCATTATATCTGTACTACATTCTACCTCGAATTCTTTCTAAATCATTCTTACGTATACACAATGATTAGCTCATCTGGGTGTGGTTATCACATGATTACACCTCCACATAACTCATGCACACACACATGGAAAATCAAACTCATTGATTTATGAAAATTTATAGACAGTGATAGGCACTAGCTAGGCAATGACTACTTATTAGAAACATTTTCCATGCTAAATATTTATTTAATTTTTTTAAAAAACTCTAAAATTCCCGTAATGTGCAACTTCACAACATTTTAAGAGTATTTGAAGACTGTTTATAAGGATTTTATAAAAATCCTTACAAAGCACTTTGTCTTTTTATTTAACAATTTTATATGATTTAAACATTTGGGGGTTTTTTAGTAAAAAGTTCAAATGCTTGAAAAGTGTACAACTAGTATTATACTGAAAAATATTTGGGGATCAATACATTGCGTAAGTATGTGATTAAAGTAAAAACTGACAACAGTTAAGATAACAGAGGACGCAATGAAAGAGAAGAACTGTTAAAGAAAAGGAGGGTAGGCCAGGCATAGTGGTTCACACCTGTAATCCGAATACTTTGGGAGGCTGAGGCAGGAAGACCACGTGAGGCTAGGAGTTTGAGACCAGCCTGAGCAACATAGCAAGACCCCATCTCCACTAAAGATAAAATAAAAAATTAGCCAGGTATGGTGGTGCCCACCTGTAGCCCCAGCTACTTGTAAGGGTGAGGTGGGAAGATCACTTGAGCCTGAGAGGTTGAGGCTGCAGTGAGCTCTAATTGCTCCACTGTACTACAGCCTGGGCAACAGAGTGAGACTGTCTAAACAAACAAACAAACAAACAAACAAAACAACAAAAACATGAGAGTGGAATGTCATAGTGCTAGTGCTCGTCAACTAACAAAACTAGCAATCTAGGTGTAAACAGCCAATGAGCTGCAATCAATCTGAATATCCTAGCAAGGGAAGTATGTATTCCAAATGCCAAAAGTAAACACTGAGATGAAAGCTACCAGAGATGAAAGTTAAACATGTGAAATAAATACTCTTGAGTTTCCTCCATCCAAACTGTGGAATACCTGAACTATAAAACTGCTATTCAAGTTTAAAATAAGAGCTTCTAGAATATTATGTCAGGTTCCGATATTAGAGTATATAGTCTAGTTTTTGTCATCTATTTCCTACATTTTTCACCTTTATCTTTTCTTTCTCTCACAAGAAAAATACACTTTTATTTTTTATTTTTTTGAGATGGAGTCTCACTCTGTCACCCAGGTTGGAGTGCAGTGGTGCAATTTTGGCTCACTGCAACCTCCACCTGCCGGGTTCAAGCAATTCTCCTGCCTCAGCCTCCCGAGTAGCTGGGACTACAGGCACACACCACCATGTCCGGCTAATTTTTTTTTTTTGTATTTTTAGTAGAGACGGGGTTTCGCCATGCTGGCCAGGCTTGTCTCAAACTCCTGACCTTGTGATCTGCCTGCCTTGGCCTCCCAAAGTGCTGGGATTACAGGTGTGAGCCACTGTGTCTGGCCGACACTTTTTAAAATGAGAATTAAAGTAAAACTTAGACACAGGTGAAAGCAGTCAGTAGGGTACTTGTCATGAATGTTAAGACAGACTAACCATCTTTCTTGCTTTAATCCAGCTTTGGCTCTTCCTCCTTTATAGCTTCTGATTCCTCATTGCTAATATTTCATAGTCCCAGTGCTAGAAAACAGAAAGTAATATATATGTCTTACTGTATTTCAGTTCATCCACATAGTGTCTGTCTGCATTTCTGCCAAGAAAGCTACATGCATTTATTCAATCATCAAAAAAAGCCATGGCACCTACTTTAGACAGTAGACTACTATAGACACTGAGTAGATAGAGAAAAATAAAAATACTCTCCATCCTTAATGGGATCATAGTATTTTTGCAGAGTGCTAACTTTTTCTGTTTTTTTTTTTTTTTTTTTTTTTTGAGGCAGAGTCTGGCCCATCCCCCAGGCTGGAGTGCATTGGCGTGATAGCAGATCACTGCACCCTCCACCTACCAGGTGCAAGCAATTATCATGTCTCAGCCTCCCGAGTAGCTGGGATTACAGGCACCTGCCACCATGGCCGGCTGATTTTTGTATATTTAGTACAGATGGAGTTTCACCATGTTGGCCAGGCTGGTCTCAAACTCTTGACCTCAGGTGACCTGCTTGCCTCGGCCTCCCAAAGTGATGGGATTAGAGGCCTGAGCCACTGCATCCAGCCCAGAGTCCTAACTTCTAACTTAATGTTAGAACTTAAGTAGAGGAAATCTCAGGAAATGAGAGAGAAAGGCATTTAAGTTAGACTGGAACACATGTTCAGGGAAAGCATTATATATGAAGATATATATATATAAGCTAGGTTGTTAGAAATAAATAAGAGTTTTCTCTGAAAAAAATTCTCAACAAGCAGAAGAGCATGGCAGTTTTACTGTTATTAAAGTATGCATCACCCCTTTATGACTCTATGCATTACAAATGCTGACGTCTTGATATAATTTCATCTCTCCCACCATATGCTCCCATTAATATTTCAAAATTAAGTAAAAATTCAAATTCCTTTAGATTTGAGGTTTGCTCAACTAGTTAAACTGTGATATTTTTACCATCCTCTTTACTCTGGTAGTCAAAACGTATAATACATATTCTTTGTAGTCGATTCTGTAGTGTTGCACCAAGATCCTCTCTTCATGGTCAAGAAAAACTACACACAGCTGCTGGGAATATCTGCTGTTGATGGCCCACAGCTGTGTCTTTCATTATTTGGTTCACTCAGCTGCAGGAAACCGCCTTGTACCTTCTCCCTTAGCTGGCCCGTAGTCATGTATTGGCTGAAGGGGAAGAAAGAGCCATTTCTTTTATTTAAATTTAGGACAAGTAAAAATATTCTTTATGAGCTGAGCTCCATTAGACCCATCAAGTGATAAGGTCGGGTGGGATCAACACAAATTGGAAGCAGAACAACCAGGATCCAATAATAAGAAGAATAAAAAGCCCAGGTAAGCCGCAAAAGCAGGCAGTTTGAAACTACCTGCTACTGTTGTGCTTGTGCCTCACCCTCTGCTTATAGCTATGTCTATATGAGGAGGTGGATGTTTCTTATCACCAAGTGATGGAGGAGGAAATGGGATGGTGTGGTGTTTTTGTGTGTTTGTTTGTTGGTTGGTTTTTTGAGACAGAGTCTGGCTCTATCGCCCAGGCTGGAGTGCAGTGGTGCGATCTCGGCTCACTCTCTTCCATTGGTCTATGTATCTGTTTTTATTTTTGTATCACACCATTTTAATTGCTATAGCTTTGTAATGTAATTTGAAATTAGGGAGTATTATGCCAGCAGCTTTGTTATTTTTTCCTTGAGATTACTTTATCTATTTGGAGCCTTTCATGGCTCTGTGTAAATTTTAGAACTGTTCATTTTTCTGTGAGTAATATTACTGAAATTTTAATAGGGATTGCTTTCAATCTATAGATCACTTTAGGTAGCATAGACATTTTAATTATTCCAATCAATGAACACAGGATACTTTTTCAATTATTTGTGTCTTCTTCAGTTTTTTAAATCAGTTTCTTATAGTTTTCAGTGTACAGCTCATTGACCTCCTTGTTAAATTTATCCCTCAGTATTTTATTCATTTTGATGCCACAATAAACAAGATGGCTTTCTTAATTTATTTTTCAGATAGTTTATTATTAGTGTGTAGAAACACAACTGAATTTTGGATATTGATTTTGTATCCTAAAACTTTACTCAGCTTATTTATTTTTCACTGATAACACTTTATTTTTCTTTCTCCCCTGCCTTTTTTTTTTGATGGTGTCAAAGATAACCTAAAGGATTTTTACGTGTAGATTCATGTCATTTGCAAAGAGACAATTTTACTTTTTTCTTTCCTGTTTTGATGACTTTTATTTCTTTTTCTTGCCTAATTACTCTCCTTAGAACTTCTAGGACAATGTTGAGTAGAGGTGGATGGGAGGACACTTATCTTGTTCATTGTCTTAGAGGAAATGCTTTAAGATTTTCACTGCTGAGTATGACATTAGCTGTGTGTATGACATATATTGCCTTTATTATGCTGAGGTAAATTTCTTCTATATCAATGTTTTTAGAGTTTTTGCTGAAGGAATATTGAAATTTGTCAAATGCTTTTTCTGCGTCTACTGAGATGATCATATCATTTATCCTTCAATTTGTTAATGCAGTATATCACATTTATTGAATTGCATATATCAAAACACATTTGGATCCTAGAGATAAATGCAATTTAATCAAAGTGAATGATACTTTTAATGTATTGTTGAATTTGGTTTGTTAGTATTTTTTTGAGAATGTTTGCATTTATGTGAATCAGGGATATTGATCTATAATGTTATTTTAGTTTTCTTGTTTGGCTTTAGTATTAGGGCAATGCTAGCCTTATAAAATGAGTTTGACTGTGTTGTGTTCTATTTAACTTTTTGAAAGAGTTTGGGGAGACTCAGCATTAGTTTATTTATTTTTATTTTTATGTTTGCTAGAATTTACCAGTGAAGCCAACTGGTCCTGGACTTTTTTTTGATGAAAGATTTTTGATTACTGATTCAGTCTCCTCACTCATTATTGGTCTGTTCAGAGTTTCTCTTTCTTCATCACTCACTCTTGTTAGGTTGTAGCTTTCTTAGAATGTATCCATTAACTCTAGGTTATCCAATTTGTTGTCATATGATAGTTCAAAGCAGTCTCCTACAATCCTTTATATTTCTGTGTGATGGTCATATCTCCTCTTTCACTTTTGATTTCTTTTGGTATATTTGAGACATGTCTCTTTTTTCTTAATGTAGCCAAAGTTTGTCAATTTTGTTCATTTCGAGAAACCAACTCTTAGTTTTATTGAACTTTTGTATTGTTTTTCTAGTCTCTATTTTATTTAAGTATTTTTTGATTTTTATTATATCCTTCATTCTTGGGACTTTGTGTTTAGTTTTTTTCTAGTTCCTTGAGGTATTAACTCAGGTTGTTTACATGAGATCTTTCTTGTTTTCCTAATGTAGGCCTTTATCACCATAAATTTGTCTCTTAGAATGTATGAGATGCTTTTCCTGCATCTAATAAGTTTTAGTATATTGTGATTTCAATTTTTATTTGTATCCAAACTTTTTAAAAATTGTCTATTTTGGTTTCTTCGACTCGATATTTATTCAGAAGTGTATTTGTACATATTTGTCAATTTTCCAATTTTCCTCATGTTCTTGATTACTAGTTTCATGCAATTGTGGCTGCAATAGATGCTTAATATCATTTCAAAATTCTTATTAAATGTGTTAAGATTTATTTTGTAGCCTAATGTATATTCTATCCTGGAGAATGTTCTTTGTGCACTTGAGAAGGATGTGTATTCTGTTGTTGTGGGACGGAATGTTCTATATATGTCTGTAGGTCCATTTGGTCTAAAGTTTGGTTCGAGTCCAATGATTCCTTATTGATTTTTTGTCTGGATGCTCAATCAGTTGTTGAAAGTGGGGTGATGCAGTCATGTACTATCTGTTAGTATTTGCTTTACGTATTTATGTGTTGTAGCATTGGATACATATATATTAATATCTATAATTACTATATCATTTTGAGGAGTTATTCCCTTTATCGATACATAATGACCATCTTTGTCTTTTGTAAAAGATTTTGACAGTCTATTTTGACTACTATAAGAATGGCATCACTTGCTTTCTTTTGATTTACATTAGAGGGAAATATCTCTTTCCATATCTCCACTTTCAGTCTATGTGTGTAGTTAAAGGTAAAGTGACTCTCTTTAAGCAGTATATAGTTGAGTATTGGTTTTATCCATCCCTTCTATGTATTGTGATTAAAGAATTTAATTCACTTTACATTCAACATAATTATTGAGAGGTAAGGACTTACTACTCCCATTTTGTTAATTGCTTTTTGTCTGCTTTGTTGATTCTTTGCTTTTTTTTTTTCCCTTCCTTACTATATTTCCTTGTGATTGGACGATTTTCTGTCATGGGATTCTTTGATCCCTTTCTTTTTATCTTGCATTTATCTACCATAGGTTTTTGCTGTGTAGATACCATGAGGCTCACATAAAACATCTTATAGTTAAAACAGTATATTTTATGCTGATAACAACATTGATCATATACAAAAGCCATGTGCTTTTACTCCTCACCACATATTATTTGTTTTTGATGTCACGATTACAACCGTGTATATAATATGTCCCTTAACAAATTATTGTAGCTATTGTTATTTTTATGACTTTGTCTTTTAACCTTTATACTGCAGTTATATGTGGTTTATACACCAACATTACAGTATTAGGATATTCTGAATTTAACTATATTTTTACCAATGCATTTTATACTTCCATATGTTTTTATACTACTAAGTAGCGTTCTTTGGTTTCATCTTAAAGATCTCCCTTCAGCATTTCTTTAAAGGAAGGTCTAGTCATGATTAACTCCCTCTGATTTTGTTTCACAGGACAATCTATATCTCTCCCTCATTTCTAAAGATAGCTTTGCTGGGTAAATTATTGTTGGTTGGCTGTTATTTTCTGTAAAGACTTTGAATATATTATCTCTCTCTCTCACTGACCTGTTAGGTTTCTACTGATATCTACTAAAAGCCTGATAAGATTTCCCTTGCATGTGATGAAACTCACTTCTCCTGCTTTTTTCAAAACTCCCTGTCTTTGATGTTGACAGTGTTATTATAATATGTCTTGGTGAAGTCTACCTTTAGTTGAACTTGATGGGAGAATTTTTAGCTTCGTGTACCTAGATACCCATATATCTCCCCAGATTTGGCAAGTCTCCAGCCATTATTATTATTATCACTTGAGACAGAGTCTTGCTCTGTTGCCCAGGCTGGAGTGCATTGGTGCAATCTTGGCTCACTCAACCTCCACCTCCCAGGTTCAAGGGATTCTCCTGCCTCAGCCTCCCGAGTAGCTGGGATTGCAGGCACCTAGCACTATGGCTGGGTAATTTTTGTATTTTTAGTAGAGACACGGTTTCACCATGTTGGCCAGGCTGGTCTCGATCTCCTGACCTCAGGTGATCTGCCCACCTTGGCCTCCCAAAGTGCTGGGATTACAGGTGTGAGCCACCGTGCCCAGCCCATTATCTTTAAAACAAGTTTATTGCCCTCATTTTGTCTTTCCTCCACTATAATCTCTATAATGTGAATATTAAGTCTATTAATGGTGTTCCATAAAATCTTATAGATGTTTTAAAATCCCTTTTCATTTTTCTTCCATTTTCTCCTATGATTAGACAAGTTCAAATGATCTGTCTTTATATTTGCTGATTCTTCTGCTTGAAGCTTTCTATTGTATTTTTTTTGTTATTTTTTTAAGGTGGTTTATTTTTTTTTTTCAACTTTTATTTAAAGTTCCAGGGTACTTGTGCAGGATGTGCAGGTTTGTTATATAGGTAAACGTGTGCCATGGTGGTTTACTGCACATATCAACCCATCACCTAGATATTAAGCCCAGCATGCATTAGCTATTCTTGCTGATGCTTTCCCTCCTCCAGCATTTCCCAACAGGACCCAGTTTGTATTGTTCCCCACCGGTGTTCATATGTTCCCATCATTCAGTTACCACTTATAAGTGAGAATATACTGCATTTTTTATTTTAGTTACTGTATTTTTTAGTTCCAAAATTTCTTTTCGGTTTTTATTGTTTTATATCTCTTGAAATTGTTATTTTTTCTTGTATTGTTTTCCAGATTTTATTATATTGCTTATATGTATCTCATATTCACTGAGCTTCTTTAAACCAATTATTTTGAATTATTCTTAGGGAATTTGTGGATCTCTATTTCTTTGGGTTTGGTTATTAGAATTTTATTTTGTTTCTTTGGTAATGTCATGTTTTTCTGATTTCTTACAACTCTTGAAGCCTTGCATAGATGTCTACACATTCAAATAAATAGTAACCTCTTACAGACCTCATAGACTGCTTTGGTAAGGAAAGACACTTACCTGTGGGGTGGGAGCCTGGCTGGAGTGTGCTGTGTCACCAGACACAAAGTGTGGGGGCATGCAGAGGCTCTCAGTCCACGGCGTCACAGTGTCTCATTAACTCAAGCAGCTGGAGTTTGCAACGTCTGCATGGTTTTTGGCAGTGAGGGCTTCAGGGGTCTGCAGTGGCTGTAAGGTCTTTTGGGGTCTTCGGCAGCATCTCTGGGTTCAGTAATGAGGGGTTAGAGCTACTGGTTTTGGAGACTGGGGCCAGTAGTGTATACAGTCTCTGTTGTAGGGGCTGGCTAGCTGTAGGCATGTACATAGCAGCAGGGGTCACTTGTGAGCACATGCATAGCTAGCAGCAGGATCCTGTGGCTTGCATAGGCTGTTACAGGGACTGGGGCTAGTGGCAAGCAAGTACATGACTGCAAGGGCCATTTGCAGGAACATGTGTGATTGGGAGGGCTGGCAACAGGGGTTAGGCCCATTATGTGCATAAAATAGCTCCTGGGGCCGAGGCTAGAAATATGCACATGTGCAGCTGTAAGGGACAGCTATGAACTAGCACATGGTGATGGGGATTGTTGACAGTGGTTAGATTGGCTGTGTGGACACACAGTACTGCAGAAATTGGGGCTAGTGATGGGCATGCATGTGGCTGTAGGAGACAGCTTCATATACCCATACAGAAGTGGGAGCTGGGACCACAAGTAAACGTCTAGGCCATTTGCAGACACAAATGCAGTGACCTTGCTAGATTCTGGGGCAAAAGCACACTTGGCAACACCAGCTGGAGCAACTCCAGAGAGTGTGGAGGGAGAGGCATGGCTCAGACAGAAGTCTGAGAAGGCAAAGAAACTGTGGGCCCTCCCTGGTAAAGACTGAGTAGTCCACAGAGGCTGTGCTGGCTGTTGGTTTCCTTAGCAGTGAAAATTCTTGCTTTCCTCTGTGGCACAGCTCTTTGTGGTCCATGATGGTGAACCCTGGGGGTTCCTCAGCAGTGAAAGCTGCAGAGGATGCCCATAAGCTACGAGGGATTTTGAGGCCCTCAGTGGCAAATGCTGTTGGGATTCTCTGTAGAGTAGACCACTGGAGATAGTGGGGGACCTGCTATGTGGCTGAAACTGATAATCCTTGCCTTTCATCTTTGTTCTTAGCTGTCTTCAGATGTCTTAGCTATGTTAATTTCCCTTGCAATCTGAATAGAGTATAATCAAAGTGGGTCCTTTGGAAAGTATTCCAAAAAGCTGGGGAAATTGGTTGCTCATCTTTCTCTCCTTTTCCCTGTGAAGGGAACTCATGGGTTGGGCATTCCCATTCAGTGCTGTGCTGACCTGAGGGATGAGATAATGCAGGGTAAATGAAACTACTTCTTCCTATTTGTTTTGTGCTGTTATTCTCAAATGTGGTTGTCCCACTGTGTTGTTATAGCTTCTTAAATGGACTCCTGAATTCTCTAGGGATATTTTCATTTATGGATAGATGTCTAATTGTTGACTTTTATCATCAAAAAGGCCCCTAGCACTCACATGAAGGTTTTTCCCTTGGTGATGACAAAGGCTGGGATCCCCTCTTCTGCTATCTTTCTGATGTCACTCCTGTTTTTTTTTTTTTTTTTTATTTAGGAAGATAATTTAAAATCCACAATATCAGTTTCCTGTTTGTTGTTTTATAGTCTGCTTTGTTTTGCATTGTTAAAATTTCTGAACCCAGGTAACTACATAGCAATTATGAAACTGAGACTATAGAGCTGATTACCTACATTCCTTATGGATTCCATGTTAATTAATTTCACACTAAAGAAAACTGATTCATTTTTGCCATTGATGCAATCAAGAATTATGCATTTATTTTTTGGAGAGGCTTTGACACAGTCCAAAAAGCCTACAAGAAACTTTAAAAAATAATAATGAAAATATCAAACCATCCTAACCAACAAACACAAGATGATATGTTCATGTTATGGCTATTTATGTGTGTCAACCTGGATATACTATGGAGTGCAGGTATTTGGTCAGTCAACTGGTATGAATGTTGCTGTGAAGGTATTTTTGATGTGATTAACATTTCCCTCAGTAGACATTGAATAAAGCAGATTACCCTGCATAATATGGGTAGTCCCCACAGTTGAAGGTCTTAAAAAAAAAAGACTGAGGTCCCCTGAAGAAGAAAGCATTCTATTTCCCGACTACTTGCAGACTCAAAATTGCAATATCAGCTCTTTTCTGAGTCCCTAGCCTACCAGCCCACCCTGCAAATTTTGGACTTGCGTGCACCCACAGTCGTGTGAGCCAATTATTTACAGTCTCTGGGTCTCTTTTTAATCTCTCTTTCTCCTCTCTCCTGTCTCTCTCTCTCCAGCCCACCCTCATACAAACTGTTGGTTCTGTTTCTCTAGATAACCCTGACTAATACAGCTCAGTAATAAAGAACAACTCTAGAAAAAATTCCAGAGATGACAATGATCAACTTCTGTCATCGTAACATAATACTACAATTAAGCATGTAGTTTATCAATTAAATTTGAATTATTATATTTTAACAAATACTGTGGAGTTGTTTGGTTTTGGTTGCAGGATTTTGTTTATTTTTTAAAGCAGTTACCTTGTTTAAAACAGGCACTCCAGTATTTTTGTGAGGCACTGTCTATGACCATCAGAAATCTATTTCTAGATAATCTGCTTAAGGATTAGAAGGATTAGTCCGTACTTCTTATTAATCAACCCTTCAGCTTTCAATTAATTTAAAACCAGTTTAATTTGAATATAGGTGGGTTAGTTTTTATCTCTTTAAAAAACAATGAAGAGAAATATTTGTGAAAATGAATCTGGACTTTGTGTTCACAGTGGTTTCTATTTACAGTTGCTTTTAAAATTGAAAGTGATATTGTCATAAAAATGTTAATGTAAATTGGTTAAATTTTTTTAAGTGTTGAGCATCTTTTAATAATCTGTGCTTTATTTAGTTTGTGATGTGTTACTTTGGTAAATTATTGCAATGAATAGGGGTAACTGCATTTTTATACTTCAACTATACTTTCAGAGTAATAATAGAAATTACTTATTTTCCAAAAAACACACAAAGAGGTGATTTCCCTCCAGGGAGCTTGAATCACTGTTGATGTAGATCGTTGACAGTCTGTTGGGACATGCCTGGTCCTTGATTCTTGATTCTGAGTGTTTGGAAACAGGAGCAAGACTTACTTTTGAGTATCTCTTTCCTAACTTTAGATATATAATTATATATTAAATCAGTCAAAGCCCAGATGTCAGACATATGTCAAATGGCCAAATATCAAGAGAGGGCATCTATGTCCCACTAAAGCGGCATCATTTGCCAACCATGCTTCTTGCGTTTTAAGGAGATGCTTGCCATTTTATTAACAGTCACTGCTGAGATAATGCAGTAGAACAAGTTATACGAGAACCTGAAGGAGCTATGGGAAGCGATATAATTATTTTCCCTCAAAAAGCCGATTTCCTTTTACAACAAAAAGGTAAATGTTGCTTTCCATGATTTCAGTAATTCAATGATACACAAAATAACTGATTGGGTAACAACCTGGTTACTAACAATTAAAGTGCTTGACCTAAAATTTTGATTGAAATGTTGACATTTTCATGGTTTCAGGAAAAACTGGGATTAAATTAAAGCAGCACACAAACCATAATAAAACTTTTTTTCAAATGCATTCCACATCCCTGCTCCTAGTGCCTGCTTGTGGAAGTGTATGAGTAAAGTGTGCATGGTGGACTAGGTAAATGATGCCTAAGATCTGGGATAGCATTGCCATAGAGCTTCATAGTCTGACTCTCTCCAGTTCCACAAAAGGCACAAAACAGCAAGCCAAAGAGCATGCATATGTAAGTCCTTCTAAATCAGAAGCTCGCTATCTCAGATATAACAATCTGTCCTTCTTGCCTATGAAGTACATCCTTCAGAGCAAAAGAAAGGTGGAACATGGCCCAATGATATAACTCTCTTAGAATTCAAAATACATTTATTTAATGCAACTTTCAATCAACTCCTCAAGGATGGTGAAATGAACTCATTCTGTAAGTGGATGTACTAAACAAGGTTCTCAATCATCTCTAAATCCAATGGGTCTGACTAGATTAGGGGTGGCAGAGGGAAAAAAAAAAGGTAAATGGAGGAAGTACTTTACTAATTCTGTGTAAGGTATTGTTCTCAGTAATTTTATTTGCCTCATTTCATTTTCAGGCAAAAAATTCTGAAGTTTATATATTATCTTTATGATGTAAATAAAATGACAAATTTTGGAGAGTTTAAGTATTTTGCCTATAGTTACAACATGTATCTAGAATTCATATGCATGCATATTTTACCCAACATCCATGTTCTTTCCACTGCACTATAAAGTCTTTCTGTATGACCAGTCAACTCATATACAACCCTAAGTGGAAAGGTTAAGCTTTTCTGAAAAGTCGAAGGACATCGTTAAATATTGTAAGTAACAACATTAAGGACATGAATGTTGTCCTGCATTGAATGAAGCCATAAGTATGTATATCTCTTTTTAACGTCTTTCTAGTGACCATAAACTATAATACTATTTTAGAGTATTGTAATAGGAGTTCTAGGTATTCATAAAAATTATGGTTCTTGTCTTCTTGAAAGTACATGGGAAAATTAAAATTTCCTAATTTCCTGAAATTGGGATGATTAAATATCTAATATTTTGTCAATAGAATACATGAGAAGAAGTGGCCTGCCACTTCCATTGATATGGACAGGAGACAGGGAAACACTGGGTAGAAGAGGATAGTCCCCTGAGAAAGGACCCACCCTCAAGCCTGGAGACCCACAGCCCTAAATAAGGACAGGTGTTTCTGTTTTTATGCCCCAAAGTTGCCTTTTGGTCCGCCATGCCCCCTATCCTGTACCCATATAAACTCTGAACCCCAGGTTCCAGAGGCAGATGATCAGACAAAGAGACAAGGAGACATGCAGATAAAGGGCAGAATGATGTGACAGAGAAAGAGAGAGGAGGAGGCATGTCTGAATGCTGAGAGGAATTCAGCTGGGGGCGGTGGGAGAGGAGTTTGAAGGTTAGTCGGCCAGGTTCCAGGAGAAGATCATCTCCCCACTCCATCACCACTTCTGGCTCCCCATCCATGCTGCAAAGAGCCACCTCCACCACTCAATAAAACTCCTGTATCCATCCTTTCAGTCCATGTGTGACCAAATTCCTCCAGGATGCTGAACGAGAGCTCAGGATACAGAAAGCTGTCACACTGGCCCTCTGCCCTTGCAGAAAGGCAGAGCGTGCACTGAACTGGTTAACACTCAAGCCATCCATGGACTGCAGGCACACTGTAACACATGCCCACTTAGGCTCCTGCACCTGTTCCTCTGTGTGTTCCCCTTCTCGTCAGGGGTTTGAGCAGCAGCAGCAGTGACCAAACAGGCAGGCCACACCCCTGCCACCCATCCTGTGAGGGGGATCAGGGAATTTACCTGTTTCACCACGCCAAAGCATTTAAGTGACAATATTTGATTTTTCGGCTTTCTCTTTCTGTGTCACAGTGAATGTGACGGCACACGTGTGTGACTGCATCATAAAATGGCATAGGGTGATGTGTGGACACAAACCCACTACCAACTTGTGTTGAAAATATAAAGCTTAATATAGTTTAAAATAAAGTTTAATTTTGTTAAGCTATGAAGACTTTTGATACTTAGTTACTGCAGCATAGTCTAGCTTCTCCTGATTGATGAACTTAAAATGAATATATTTCTCATGTATTATTCCTTCCTCACAAAGTAGAGAAGTACATTAAATAGCTTATATGGGTAAAACATCAGAAGTAAGAAAATGTTCCCATGATCATTATTGCATTTCATCATGCCTACAACCTATTTTTCATCTTCTCATTTTGAAGAAGAGGGTGTTCAGATTCACGGGGGCAAAGGAATTTGTTCTGTACTGCACAGCAATTACCTAGAGTCTGGATGTAAATGCAGATAACTTAGCCCAGGATTTCTTTCTTTTGTCCTTGGCTATTCCCAGTTCTTAGTGCCAAATCCAATAAATGTGTTTTAGATCTAAATGGACTCTTTTAGTAGGTTTTTCAGCTGCTTTTGACATTATTGATGTTGTCCTCCTCAAAATTCTCTATTCTCTTGACTTCTGTGATACCACCTTTTTTTAAATTCACTCTTTTATCTTTCTTTGCTTCCTTCATGGACTTGACTTCCTCTGCCTGTCTCCTAAATATTCATATTTTTATGTGTTCACAGCTAATTTCTTTCCTTTTTTCTAGCATTTCCAACTGGGTGTTCTCATTCACTCTTATGATTATAATTCTCAGTTTTATGCTGATGACTTTCTAATTTATAGGCAGGTACAATATTTTTTCTGAAATTTAAAGCTCTATGGTCAGTGCCACAGAGGCATCTCTTTTTGAACATCCCCAAGGCCACTCAGATCCATTATACCCAAAATAAATGCACCTTCCTTTCCACTGCAAGTTACACGGTACCCCATATTTCAAATAACGTCATTATCATTCACTTAGTCATTTAATCCTGAAGCTTGGATACCACTCAAAACCCATTCATCTTCTTCATCACAACACAACCTATCAAACTGTAAAATACATTGATTATAACTTCTGGATATTGTAGGGGTTTTGTGCCCATCTCCCTCCTTCTGCCAAAATTCCAGATTAGTTTTGTTGTTGTTGTTGTTTGGTCCTTTCCATTGAACTTCTTTTTTTTTTTTTTTTTTTTTTTTTTTTTGAGACGGAGTCTTGCTCTGTCGCCCAGGCTGGAGTGCAGTGGCGCAATCTCAGCTCACTGCAAGCTCCGCCTCCCGGGTTCACGCCATTCTCCTGCCTCAGCCGCTCCGAGTAGCTGGGACTACTCGCCCGCCACCACGCCCGGCTAATTTTTTGTATTTTTAGTAGAGACGGGGTTTCACCGTGGTCTCGATCTCCTGACCTCGTGATCCGCCCGCCTCGGCCTCCCAAAGTGCTGGGATTACAAGCGTGAGCCACCGCGCCTGGCCTCCATTGAACTTCTATACAGAAAATAACTAGGCATTGTGCAGCCATCTCCAGCTTTATTTCTCATTCAATCACATTGCTAACAGTGTGCTGTCCTTAGAGCATCTTTTAATCAATTTTATTGACGTATAATTAATATATAATAAAATTCACTCACATTTAAAAACAGTGTTTAATATGTCTTAATAAATGTACTTGCCCATTGTATTCACCACCTTGGGCTGCCATAACAAAAGTATCATAGGCTAGGTGGCTTAAATGACAAATATTTATTTTCACACAGTTCTGGATGCTAGAAATCTAAGATCAAGTTTCAGTTTTCAGTGAAGGCTTTGTTCCTCATTTGCAGACAGCCACCTTCTCTCTGTGTCCTTACGAGGGAGAGAGAGAGAGAGAGACAGAGACAGAGAGAGACAGAGAGAGAAATAAGAATCTGATGCCTCTTTATAAGTATACTAATCCTACAGAATGAAGGCCACATCCTTATGATTTCATTCAGCTTTAATTACTTCCTTAGAGGCCAGATTTCCAAATACAGTGATGTTTTGGGTTAGAGCTTCAACTTATGAGTTCTGGGGGTATACAATTCAGTCCATAAAACCCATGTTTTCGCCACTGTAGTCAAGATATGTAACATTTCTTTAACCATGAAAATAAATTGTGTGTCTCTTCACTTTCAACATACTCACTGTCACAAAAAACAAATGAGACAAAACTAAACTAGTAAACCACTTGTCTGCTTTTGGTTCCTTTATTACTTTGTCTTTTTGAGAGTCCAAATAAGTGAATCATACAGTGTTTATGCTTTGTGTTCTGCTTCCTTCACTCTGCATAACGTTTCTGAGGTTTATTTGTTTTGTCTTGGGAATCAGTATTTCTTTCCTTTATTTTACTGAGTAGTTTTTCATTATATGGAAACACCATGATATCCTTATGCATTCATCTGTTGACTGAAATATGGATTGTTTTTACCTTATGGCAAAAGTATATGTTGAAATTTACATGTTCAGTTATGGTCTGATTACCTTGTGTATGTTTGTTTTTATATTAGTGGGCATCTATAGAAAGAGCAAAGTATTTAACTTCTGAAGGAGTGAATGGCACTTTGTCTAAGCAAAAAATCTTACCAAGTCTTACTTTTAGGCTTTCTTTATGGGGAGAATACATCTTACTTGTCTGTGTGATCTTTACTCTGAAGTCACAGCCTTTATCATATCGTAAATATTGCCATATTGGAAGTAAGTTAATACAGGATCCTGTCCACTCTGCCAGGGACAGGATCCCATGTCCTTTCACATTACCCCTCTCTAAGCACTGCCTGGTGACTAATATCTCCCCTGCTTTCAAATCTACAGGAGTTTACTCTGGTAAGGCTCAGATAATCCATTCTGTACATATACAATGTAGCCCTCAGCAACAAACATGGGGGAGATCCCGTATGGATTTCTGGGGCCCTCTTTGATTCACCACTGTCTTAGTCAGTTTGGGCTGCTATAAAAAATTAAAATGTCATAGACCAGTTGGCTTATAAACATCGGAAATTTATTTCTCACAGTTTTGCAGGCTGCGAAGTTCAAGATCAAGGTACTGGCAGATTATGTGTTTATCGAGGGCTCTTTTCCAGGTTGTAGACTGCTGACTTTTCTTTGTATCCCGACATGGCAGGGAAAAATAATGGTCAAAGGCTCTCTGAGATCTCTTATGTAAGGACACCAATCCCATTCATGAGGGCTTTACCTTAATAATTTAATTATCTCCCAAAGGCCCGACCTCCTAATACCATCACATTGGGAGTTAGGATTTCAACATATCAATTTTTTGGGGGAATGTTATGATCTGACTGTTGTTGCCCAAGATTCAAATTTTGGAATACAATGCTCAAAGTGCTAAGATTAAGAGAAGAAACCTTGTGGGAAGTGATTAAGTGCCCTTGTAAAAGAGGTTGAAGGGAGCTTCATCGCCCCTTCTGCTGTGTAAGCCCACACAGAATGTGTCATCAATAAGGAACAGGCCCTCGCCAACACCAAACTTTTTGGTGCCTTGATCTTCAACTTCCCAAACTCCAGAAATATGAGAAATAAATTCCTATTGTTTATAAACCAGCCAGTCTAAGGCATTTATGTTACAGTAGCAGAAACAGACTAATACGGGAGGACACAAATGTTCAGTCTGTAACACACCTCTCAGACTCAGCTGCCCCATCTCTGATCTCCACGTTCTCAGCTCAGAATACAGCAGTGTCCTGCTCAGACATTATTGCTGTATGATGAGAAATTTCCCGTAGACAGATATCTAAGCAATGGGTCTCACCTGTGAGCTCCCCTCCTCTTAGAGATCTCAGGGTGCACCGCGTATTGCTGGAGCCTGAAATACGTCATGTATCCTTTCCAGTTTTAGTTTTAATGGTGCAGTTGATGGCTAGCCTGGAAAATTTTACTACCTGAAACATATAATATAATTTTATATATATTATTTCATAATATTATTTTATTTTTTATTTTTATTTTATTTTATTATTATTATTTTTTTTTTTGAGACGGAGTCTTGCTCTGTCACCCAGGCTGGAGTGTGCAGTGGTGCGATCTCAGCTCACTGCAAGCTCCGCCTCCCCAGTTCACGCCATTCTCCTGCCTCAGCCTCCCAAGTAGCTGGGACTACAGGCATCCACCAACACGCCTGGCTAAATTTTTGTATTTTTTTTTTTTTTTTTTTTTTTAGTAGAGACGGGGTTTCACTGTATTAGCCAGGATGATCTCGATCTCCTGACCTCGTGATCCACCTGCCTCGGCCTCCCCAAAGTGCTGGGATTACAGGCGTGAGCCACCACGCCCAGCCCATAGTATTATTTTAGATCTATTATGTCCAAGCTAAAAATCCCTTAAATTTTATGTATCAAAAACAGCTCGGCATGTTTTTGTTTTTCAAGGGCCTCGATGTTTGACTCCTTGGCTTTATTCTTTAGCCTCTTCCAATCTCCATTTCATGCCTGAAATTTAAAATTGCTTACAAAGACCATGATGCCGCTAGGTCCCATCCATTCCAACACACATTTTGTTGTTTGACACCATAATAAATACCTTGGAAATTGGTTACGATCCCCAAAATGTTTCTGACATCACTTAGATATGTTTACCCAGTATTTGACAATAGGCTACTGTGAGCACATACAACAACTGAGTTAACAAGAGTTTTATGAATCTCTCCAGGTGTGGGAATATAATCTTTTAAATCTTTTAAGCAGTAAACGATCAAATGTCAACAGTATCTTTCAGATAAACAAATGATGGCAAGTTCTCCTTTGTTCAAGGTGGGGAGCATGCCTGCTCTTTTGATTGTAATGAATCAAGTATAAGAAAAGCCATTTTAAAAATGTTCTTATGAAATGCTAGCACTAAATTTGAGGCCAGAAAAAAGTAATGATCAAATATTTTAAAAATAATAAACTTGGCTGGGCACAGTGGCTCTTGCCTGTAAATCCCAGCACTTTGGGAGGCTCAGGTGAAATGATCGCTTTAGCCCAGGAGCTCAAGACCAGGCTGGGCAACATGGTGGGGCCCTATCTCTACAAATAATTAAAAAATTAGCCAGGCATATTGATGCCTGCCAGTAGTCCTAGCTACCCAGGAGATTGAGGTAGAATGATCACTTGAGCCCAGGAGGTGGAAGCTGCAGTGAACTGTGATCGCACCACTGAACTCCAGCCTGGGGGACAGTGAGACCCTGTCTCAAAATAATAATAATAATCAATCAACTTAGAAGTACACACTTTTAAAGCCTTTAGTATATAAAACTTTGTACATTTCATTCATATATCTATCAAATATTTATGAATCACCTTTAATATATATAGTACTTACCAGGGATACCCAAAGATGACTGAGGCATTCTTCCCCAAGAATGTCTTTTTAAATTGTTTCCTGAACGTATCCTAAGAAAAAAACTCTTCTCCCAAATTGAAAAGTCCAAAAGTAAATTCCTTGAAAGACAATCACTTATGGGCAGGAGCAGTGGCTCACGCCTGTAATCCCAGCACTTTTGGGAGGTTGAGGCGGGCCGATCACAAGGTTGGGAGATCGAGACCACCCTGGCTAACACGGTGAAACTCTGTCTCTACTAAAAATACAAAAAATTAGCCGAGTGTGGTGGTGCATGCCTGTAGTCCCAGCTACTCAGGAGGCTGAGGCAGGAGAATCACTTGAACTCGGGAGGCGGAGGTTGCAGTGAGCCAATCTCACGCCACTGCACTCCAGCCGGGGTGACAGAGTGAGACTCTGTCTCAAAAAAAGAGGAAGACAATCACGTATGTGTATCTCTCATCAGCTTAGCAAAGAGATGAAATGGGAAATGCTAGATTTGTCATCATGGAAGGGAGCCACTTAAGGTAATTTAATAAGATTTTGCTACCACAATAGCTTAATGATTTAACCAAAAATAACAACAAATAGCATTTGGTTAAAATTTTTCCTTCAAACCATTTTAGTATTCATGTTATTGATGCCTGAAAAATATTTACACTGGACAGACCATGAGTTATTATTCCTGGTTTATAGACAGAAAATTTTGGATTTTGTGAGTATAGGCAATGTCAGCACCTTATCTGTATGTCCTTAGCACTTACCATTTTTATATACATTCATGGTTTTCTGCTTCCAGAACTTGTGACATTTGACTGAGAGTTTTGTAATTGGAGCAGGCCCACCTCCCTGGAGCAGCCCAGAAATGATAGGGATTAATACTTCTAGAGCATTCCCTGCTCTGTGATGGACAGGAGTTGGTAGATAAATGCTCCAGCATCTTCACTGTTCCTGGGAGACATGAGGTTTTAATTGTCCTTTGCAGACTCCCAAAGGTCTCAAGTGGGACTGAACCCTGTTTGCCTGCACTGTGACCAGCATTGACTTCCCATTTCCCTACAAAGACATCTAGGATTGATTCAAAAAAAACAGAAGAAGAAAAGAAAAACTTGCTCACAAATTTTTGTCACAGGTCAGCTTGCCGAGGAAACAACTTATGAAAATCAGTAACTACCTTAAATTCACATAGTAATAATTCATGGATGTGGGACAAGAATACATGTCCTACCCACGCATTTTAGTTTTTAGCCCTAAGAATTGAACTCAGATAAAGGTCTTCTTACTAAATTGTCCTTTTCTGTCATCCTCTTATCAAGTGGTTCTTCACTTTACAAATAAAGTGTGGGCATTTAGCTTACATAATTTGACCTCCAGTTCAGCTCTATTTCTCAGTAATATGTGCTAATTAACTATTATTTTTGAAAGACAGTGTAAGTTAATGGAAAAATCAGGGTTTTGAAGTAAGAAAGAACTGAGTTTAAGTCTCTTTTCCACCTCTGATTTGCTGTGAATATTAATTTACTATTCTGGTTTTTAAACAAAAGTTTCAGGAGCCTCTTCTATGATATGATGCAAATAATAACAGTATCTAAGTCATAGGATCTTGGTATGAATTAAATGAAATAATGCACATGAAACACTTAAGATGGCTTTGTTGGCACTAAATATGTGGCACCTTTTGTTCTGATGATGATTTCTTCTTTGAGAGTAAGAAAAAAAGTATTTTTCATTCAATTTTGTATTCGTGGCGAATGAATGCTTAGAGTAAAATCAAGAGCTGGATTTATTGATCTCTTTGAGTAAAAAGGCAAACTTGAGACTTCTTATATGAAGGAAGCGACTCTGAGTTTTTTAATGCACAGGTAAAAGCTTCAGCAGAACGGAAACCCTCTTACAAACTTTGAGAAATCTGGCTATAGAGCCATCATTTCACAGGCCCAAAGACACTTAGAGAGCAGATAACCATATCTATTTATACCAGTTGGTTTCCCACCCATATTCTCTCTGGCCTCAGGTGACAACATATGAAAGTTGGGCTTATCTGGAAGGTGTTAAATTACTTTTGTTTAAAAAACAGAATAACAATGTGATTCTGTCTAGGCAGGATTATTTACTCCTAAGACTCCATAATGTGCTTCTATGAATAGCCAAGCCTTATAGCCTTCGGCAATGCCAATATAATAGCTATCCACCACTAGGTGACTTCAAGGTTTAAGGTCCTTTATATATTTTATATAAGTTCTTACGATGTTGATGTAACGTGGGTAAGAAAAAAAAAACGAACTTCGAGTTTGTTAAATTATTCTTCAAGGTCAAACAGCAAATGCTTGACGCCAAAGTTTGTTTTAATCCTGCTCTGTGTGATTTTAAAAAGTGCTATGGTAGAAAAATATGATGGGGAATGAAACTTACTTGAGGATTCTGAGAAGTCTTCAAAGAAACATTGATTCTGAGTCTATAATATTGTATGTTTTGAGTTCCTACTACAAGCCTGGTACCTTCTAACTGTTTTATGTACATCAGCTCTTTCATTTCTTGTAATAAACGTGCGTATTGAATGAACAATGCCATTTTTAGCCCACTAAGAGATAAATTAGAGGCAAAGAGAAATTAAATGACTTTGCCAGGGTCTCACAGCCAGTAAGTGGTACAGAATTTGGGCCCGAGCAATCTAGCTCAGAATCCAGTAGGCTATGCTAAACTCACTTTTAACAACAAGAGGATGAATTCATGATAAACAACAAGAAGCAAAAGGAAAGAGGAGATTCTTTTTTTGGGGGGGGCGTGGGGGAAGGAATTTTGCTCTTCTTGCCAAGGCTGGAGAGTAATGGTGAGATCTTGGCTCACTGCAACCACTGCCTCCCAGGTTCAAGTGATTCTCCTTCCTCAGCCTCCCGAGTAGCTGGGATTACAGGTGCCCACCACCACACCCAGCTAATTTTTTATATTTTTAGTAGAGACGGGTCACTATATTGGCCAGGCTGGCCTCGAACTCTTGACCTCAGGCGATCCACCCACCTTGGCCTCCCAAAGTGCTAGGATTACAGGCATGACCCACCGTGCCTGGCCCAGAAAGAGGACATTCTAAGGAAAGGGAGCAGCATATGCTGCAAGTGAAAGAGTCCTCAACATAAATAGTGGTGTTTCCAAACCATGTTCTGTCATGCACTGTGGGCTAAATTACCGTTACATTTTGATGGATACATTCAAGAAACAGCTAAATACACTGAAAGTAGCTACTTATTTGAAAGCAGCATCCTCGTGCTTTCAAGAGGAACCACAATTTCTAAAAAGCCTGAATTATATCATGTGCATCTGGATGGTTTAAAAGTACAAAAAAGAAAAAGAGAAGAAAATGGCATCCTATCTATAACAGATTGCAAGAACTGGCCCTTTAAGTTGGTGGAAAACTGATTACTTAGACCCTGGCTTATTTGACCTACGTATTGATTTGCATCTCGTTCAAAACCTCTGTCTCACTTTTTTTTTCTTTTCTTTTCTTTTTTCTTTCATTTTTTGTTTTTGTTTTTTTTTTGTTTTTTGACAGGGTCTCCCCTGTTTCCCAGGCTGGAGTGCAGTGGTGTAATCATGATCATAGCTCACTCCAACCTTGAACTCCTGGGCTCAGTGATGCTCCTGCCTCAGCTTCTGAGTAGCTGAAACTACAGAAATGCACTGTCAAGACTGACTAATTTCTTGTTAAAATATTTTTTAGTAGAGACAAAGTCTTGCTATGTTGCCCAGGCTGGTCTCGAATTCCTGGTCTCAAGTGATCCTCCCACTTCAGCCTCCCAAAGTGCTGAGAAAACAGGTGTGAATCACTGTACCTGCCCTGTGTGACTTTCTTAATTCCTCTCTCTTTATTTCCTTTCTCCCTCTTCTTTCTTTCTTTCCTAAAGAACCTACTTAGATCCAAATGTAGAAAATATAGCACACATCCTATCTTTCGCATTTATATATCTGTACTATGTTGAAGTCTCAAATAGCCAGTTTTCTTTAAAACTGAATTTAAAACATAGGGTTCAATTTTTTCCATTTTGAGAATGCATGATCTTTTTCTTCTAATCTCTACCTGTCTTTAACCAATGGCCTGAAATACTATCTCTCACTCCATCATCTCCTGTGGACTGACTGCTTAGGAATTCAAAACCATTCTTGACTTCAACCTTATATCATTATCAATCAATATGAAATAAATGACGCCAATAGTTAACAGCTTGAAACCACAACCATTTTACTATATCTCATGATTTGGGGAGTTTGGCAAGAACAAAAGCCATGACACTTAAAAGGTGAAAAAGAAATTGTGTGTCTATAAAGTCACATAGATATATATGTATATATATAAACACACAGATATAACAGCTAAATATTGTGAATTTAATGTATGAAAAATGTTGTTCTAACACACTGAATTATTTATGAACAGATGGAGAACTCAACACAGGTATATATGAATAAATCAAACACAGAGTACATACATATACATGTGTGCATTTTTATATTGCACTACCTTGCTTAACATATATTTATACATTATAAGAACCATTATATAAAATGTTATATAATGTATGTTATATAAATATATCTGTAGTAATTATGATAAAAGTATTGCACAAGTACACACATGCTCACATACAACATTTGGTACAGAAATACTATAACGAATAAGAAAAAAATTACTGCTTCCCAAGAATGGCTCTATCTAGTTTTGAAATATATAAAAATAGACTATTAACAAACAGTGAGATCATAAGAATGATGTGGGTAAAATGTATCAATATATTTTTACATCGTCCTTCCTTAGTGAATTTACAACCTTTGTGCACATGAATGTTTCTATTTGCCTAAACAAATATTTTTTTCTCACTTCTTAGTCTATGTCTGTTCTAGGTTAGTATCATCACCCAGGAATATAACACATGGTTTTTTCTTTTTTTTTTTTTTTTTTTTGAGGCGGAGCCTCACTCTGTTGCCCAGGCTGGAGTGCAGTGGCACAATCTCGGCTCACTGCAAGCTCCACCTCCTGGGTTCACGCCATTCTCCTGCCTCAGCCTCCCCAGCAGCTGGGACTAAAGGCACCCGCCACCACGCCCGGCTAATGTTTTTGTATTTCTTTAGTACAGATGGGGTTTCACCGTGTTAGCCAGGATGGGCTTGATCTCCTGATCTCGTGATCTGCCTGCCTCCGCCTCCCAAAGTGCTGGGATTGCAGGTGTGAGCCACCGCGCCCGGCCAACACATGGTTTTCAACACGCACCAGTATTCTTATATGTCTGACTCATAAAAACTTCATAGTGTATAAGTACCTAAAAGGAAATGAGGAAAATTGGAAAATTACTTACACCTATAAATCACCCAGTGTAGGCTAGAGTATGGTAGGCACTTTACCCATATCATCTGATTAAATCAACCATGTAGTTTGATGAGACAGATATTTTTAGTCTCTATATTGAGTATGATAGGTAGACTCATGTCCTTTCTCCAAAGATATCCACACACTAATCCATAGACCCTATGAATATGTTATCTTACATGGAAAAAGTAAGTTTTCAGATGTGATTAAGGTTGTAGACTGATATGGTTTGGATCTATGTGTCTCCACACAAATCTCATGCTGAATTATAATCCCCAGTGTTGGAGGTGGGGCCTTGTAGGAGGTTATTGGATCTTGGAGGCCGATTTCCCCCTTTGGTGCTGTTCTTATGATAGAGTTCTCATGAGATGTGGTTGTTTAAAAGTGTCTAGCACCTCCTCCCTCTTCTTTTCCTTTTATTCTGGCCATGTAAGACTTGCCTGCTTCCCCTTTGTCTTCTACCATGATTCTAAGTTTCCTGAGGCTTTCCCAGCCATGCTTCCTGTACAGCTTATACAACTGTGAGCCAATTAAACCTCTTTCCTTTATAAATCATCCAGTCTCAGGTATATCCTTATAGCAGTGCAAGAATGGACTAATACATAGACTATGAGATGAGAAGATTATTTTGAGTGAGATTTCTAATTACACAGGTCCATAAAAGTAGGGAACCATTCTCAGCCATGGTCAGAGAGCAATATAACCATAAAATAATGATAAGGAAAATGCAGGTATTGATCTCAAAGATAGAGCAAGGGAGACAGGAACAATAAGTGTAGATAGGCTTTAGAAGATAGAATGGACAAGAAAAAAAAATTATCTCCCAGGGCCTCCAATAATAAATGCAGTTCTGCCAACATGTTGATTTTAATCCAGTGAAACCTGCACCTGACTTCTGGCCTAAAGAACCATACTGTAGTAAATTTGTGATGTTTTAAGCCAGTAAGTTTTTGGTAATTCATTACAGGAGCAATAAAAAACTACTGAGAATGAGACAGAGGGTCAAAGAAGGACACACACACACATACACACATCCCAGGCTTAGATGTATGAGAGTCTTACTGTAGGCCCTGTAATCTCTTCATCACTCCAACTCATGTTGAAAGACTATATTTTCTCTAGAACCCTCTCTTTTGTGGATCAAGGACAGATTTTATGGCACTAGAAGACATAATTCCTGCAGCCGACAGGAAAATACCTTCACAGAGTAAAGATATAATATTATGACATCAGATTTTATGGAAGGTGAGTATAAGAGACATCATTTTGAAGAGCATGTCTGTATCTTCTTTAAACTTATAGTAGAATATATTGTCTATTAAGCCTGATGATACCAGTTATATTAGGACCTGACTGATAAATACCATCTTGCTGTTTCCTGAGAGAAGACATTGTGCTAATTGAATTAACTAATAGTACCACAAAACAGCAACCCCATACTGCATTGTGTTTCACATTACCCTTGTTTCTTTGTCCAAAAAAATGAAGAAAAACATTCACAGTTCCTAACAACGAATATTAAACGAAATGAATTCTAATAATTAAATCTAATTTCATAGGCTTGATCAAAATTATATCACTGCTTTGTATTAGTATTTTTGTTCTATTTTGAATTTCTCTGTTTTGTGGTTTCTTTGATGTTGAATGCCAACTCAACCATTATGTATATGTACATATATATGTATGCATGTATATACATAGTCAGTTTTCAAATAATTATATTACATGCACTGTGACAAAATATGTCATTATGTAATATAAAATTATATTTTGAATGTATTCAATAATAAAACATAATTCAAAATAAATTTTGTGTGATGCCATAAGATATGTGTATGCCTTATCCTCTCCCATCTCTCGCCACACATGCATTACATTTAGGCCTACACAGTATTGGAGTTACTGGATATGACAGAGATTTTTATTTCCAGTGGTGACTTTGGATATTTAGTAGCAATTTTCAAACATGCTATATTGAAAAAGATTCAGAGGGTCCTTGTTCATGGGAACATATATGCACAATAAGGGATGCTGTGGTCATGGTAGGGGGAAATTCCTGGAAGTAAACCTCTCATTTGACAACCCTAATATAATAATACACATATATTTCTATATTCTGTGGGTTCGAGTGGGTGTATAAGTATAGTTATTTTATTTCGGGAAGTGATCCTAGGGATTAGGAGTGAGGAATTAGATAGTGTAAAGATGGAAGAACAAAAAGCCAGTCTAAGGGTGTATTATCAAACTAGTCATCATCATAGGCATCTGAGCTTCTACATCTCTAAGAATATCTAAGGATCCATGTAGAATGCATCTCTGAGTTGTGTGGGCAGGGGACAAAATTAAGAGGCGTCATCGGCTAGGCGTGGTGGTTCATGCCTGTAATCCCAGCACTTTGGGAGGCCGAGGCGGGCGGATCATGAGGTCAGGAGATGGAGACCATCCCGGCTAACACGGTGAAACCCTGTCTCTACTAAAAATACGAAAAATTAGCTGGGTGTGGTGGTGCGCACCTGTAGTCCCAGCTCCTGGGGAGGCTGAGGCAGGAGATTGGCGTGAACACAAGAGGTGGAGTTTGCAGTAAGCCGAGATGGCGCCACTGCACTCCAGCCTGGGAGACAGAGTGAGGCTTGAAAAAAAAAAAAAAAAGAGGATTGACCATGGGATGTAAATCCCTTGCTTGTCCAGTTTTGTAATGCACGGGAATAGGTACCTCCAGACATCCCATCCTCCGGCATCATAGAAACCCTAAGACAGCAAGAGAGAGAAATGCGGCTCAGCTGAGACAAGCTATTCTAAAGGTTTTTCTGGAAAACTTGTCATTGCAGCAATAGCTGGAATGAAAGATGGAGTATGAGAGGTGGCAGAAACATATATATGTAGATAGAACATTCATATGCAAACCCAGCCTTTTTCAAGAAAGGATTTGTCTGACATTTTAAAGTGCGTATGTGAACATTCCAGCATGTTCACGCACAAACGCAAATAATTTCTGTGAATGATTTTTCATGGCTTAAACCATGAGTGAACAGACATTTTAGACAATACTTTAAAATGTATCATTACATTAGCATTATCTAGGGGCTTCTTATTACAGTAAAGAAAATTGGCCACATACATGGATTAACACTAATATAAGAGCCATGTTCAGAGTCAGAACTCTAAATTCTCTGTGGCAGGAGTCTGTAAAAGGCCAAATTATAAATATTTTAGACTTTGCAGGCAATAAAGTTTGTGTTGCTGCTTCTCAGCTCTGCCATCGCAGGAAAAAAGCAGCCATAGACAATACATAGACAAATGGGTATGACTATCTTTCAATAAAGTTTTATTTACAAAAGCATGTGGTAATTTGCTGAACCTTGGGTTAAACAACAGAAGAACATAATGTTTGTAATATAAGGTTTCCAAAAAATATACATGTTTCAGGTTTTTTTTTTTTAATTAGATAATAAGATGCTTGGAGAATAGAGACAATGAACAGGAATTGCCAGGCACCATCTGAGCATGAGGTATTAAATCCTTTAAAGTCAATGAAGAAAGATAAGAGGTCACATGTTGAGAGTATAGGAAATAGCTCTAAGTTAGAATCAGGAAACCTGACTTCTAATCTTTTCTTTCCTACTTCATCTCTATGATTTTAGGAAAAAACACTTAAGTTGTCTGTACTTAAATTTCATCACTCGTAAAATGGAGACAATATTAGAAACTTCACAACATTGTTGTGAAAGTTAAATGCAACCATGTGGAAATGCATCAGCTCTGTGCCTGCCATATATTAGGCATTCAATAAATACATGTAAAATCTCAACCAGATATAGCTTGCACAGGAGGTGCGAACATTCTAGTCACTCTCATCACTGAGACTAATCACTGTGCCTACATAATCTGTGTGGATCTGCAGCAATTAAGAAATTTTGTCTAAAAATCACACATCTGCTATGGAACTGTCAGCAACAGCAGCTCTTGCTCAGGGTAGGACTCTTAACAGAGGCCTTACAAAGGAATACCTAGGCAGAAATTCAAGTACTCCCATGACATCAGGTGATTTGTGATGCTTCTCTGAAATGTGGAATAGTATGATTCTGAATCCCTTTGCTGATTGCTGTTAGGAAATTTAACAATATTAAACTTTTTGACTTTTAATAACTAACTTTATGAAGCAGAAGTTACCTTAAGTGCTTTCAAAGCAGAAATATTAGCAAGCAATTCATTTTGGCAAGTAAGAGCGTGGCATTTCCCCTCCTCTAAGATTATTGCCTAATGGACCTACTTCCCTGAGAGACAGGTAACTATGTGATTCACTTGAAATGGACCCACATCCTGGGAAAAAGCCTTTCCAGGAATATATCACTAAAAGATGGGGAGGCCTCATCAATTTGTTCAATAGAGTCAGCTTAGTGGGTTGGGCAGGACTTCTTTTAGAATGGGTTTTGCTTTAACATCATGGAGGGAGACTTCACAATTGCACCATTCACTTACCAAGGATCAATAAGCTTCATTCTAAAAAGTCTTTCATCAACAGCAGGGAGGGGAATCTCCCTACCGTTGCTTTCCTTCTTGGCTGCTGTTTTGGAGTGCCTGCTGTTGCGAGGAATGGTATAAGCCCCTCTCAGAAGTGAATGGAATTCAGCATGAAATCACTCTTCTCATAACATCACTTCTTTGAGAAGATATCTCCAAAGTCATTAAAGGCTTTCTGAGTTCTCCTTAGAATACTGCTGATGTGAGACCTGGCAAAGAGATGCAGAGACAGAGACTGGAAGAAAAAAGAAGCTGGCATCATGTTAATTTACCAAGATCAGGAAAATATTTCAGCAAAAAGTTCTGGGCAGTTTTATTATAATTACACCACTATTCAGTTATTTAAGTGACTTTCTTGTTGCTGCCTTATGATAATTTTTCATTCATTGATTCAACCAACGTTAATGGCCACTTATTCTGGCTCAGGTCTTAAACTAAGTACTAAAATTAACGTGATAAATAAAATGCCATCTCTGTTTTCAAGAAGCTCATATTGTAGTCAGGAGGAATACATGAAAAAGAGCTATAAAATACATTATGAAAATGGTTATGTAATGGAAATATTTCTTTGCTGTATAACTGACCCTCTATATAAATATTTCTCAACAAATAGGCACAGATAAAAACGGGCATAAAATTTACAATTGTGTTTTTGACAACTTAAGTTCAGAATTTGTCTAAACCACCTGCTGATTGCCAACATTTTATTTATTCAGTTGACTTTCCTGTTTATTTCTTATTTCCCTTTGGCCAATACTTTTTGTCACTGTAACTCAGTGACTATTATCATCTCAACCTTATTGTTTTGAATTCGGATGGCAACAACATATATATTCTGATTTGAATATTGGCACTGTTTCAGACATATTTTTAAGTATCAACATCTGGCATTATATGTCAACTTTTCCTGGGAGGAAAGCAGAACACCCCACCCTTTTCCAGGATATTCATCCTAGGAATTCCCTACATTTATCTATCTCTGCTAAACCCATCAATATATTAGAAGATCAGTCCAAAGAAGATGGATTAAAGAAAACAAAGATAAGAAGCAAAAGACAATTGCTAGAGTCAAGATGCCAAATGACAAGGGTCTGAAATACCATTATATAATGATCTTCATAATGTATTTTATACTTATTTTTTATGTATTCCTCCTGACTAGAATATGAGCTGCTTGAAAGCAGAGTATTATGGATGGAGAGCACAAAAAGATGGGTTATAAAAATGTTCAAAAAAATTCAGTTTGTGGAGCCAGTGGGTCATATTGGTAGATAACAAGTTGGCAGAGCTACTCATGGATTGGAAGGTCAGAAGGATTCTGATTTGAAGACATTTATTTGGACATTTTCTGCATAGGCATAATGGCTAAAATGATTGCAGTTGCTGAGATTGACTAGGGGGAATGTGCTAAGAAAAGAATGTGAGAAAAGAAGAATATCAGGGATGCAATCTGCAGACCTTGATCATGAACCACCATTCATTCATTCATTCACGTAACGTTTATTGATGGGCAAGATTGGTTAGCCTCAAGCTTCCAATTTCAGGGAGAGAGGGGAGGGGCAGGAGAGAGAGAAATGAGAGAATGCAAGAGATACGTTTAATATTTAACATCTTTCAAAAATAAGAACAAAATACAAGGCACCAACACCTGAGTTCACTTATGAACTCATCAATTTATTTAAAGATAAACTTAGATAATACCTTTTATTTTGTCTGTCACTGTGCCAGACAACTAAGATGCAGCAAGTAAAGGGTAGAATCACAGATTCTATCTGTGGTGGCAGAGAGACAAGTGTATGTGTTGTTTTCTGTGTTATCACGTGACTTGCCCAAATGGTCATATCTGGCACTTGCTATTTACATAGAGTGACACTTGTAGAATAATGGATATTACAATGAATAATTATAAAAAATAAAATTGGGGCCAGGCGTGGTGGCTCACGCTTGTAATCCCAGCACTTTGGGAGGCCGAGGCAGGCAGATCACGAGGTCAGGAGATTGAGACCAGGATGAAACCCCGTCTCTACTAAAAATACAAAAAATTAGCCAGGCGTGGTGGTGGGCGCCTGTAGTCCCAGCTACTCGGAGAGGCTGAGGCAGGAGAATGGCGTGAACCCGGGAGGCAGAGCTTGCAGTGAGCCGAGATTGTGCCACTGCACTCCAGCCTGGGCGGCAGAGCGAGACTCTGCTCAAAAAAAAGATAAAAAATAAAAAATAAAATAAATAAATAAAAAATAAAATTGGACCGGGTCTGTGGCTCATGCTGTAATTCCAGCACTTTGGGAGGCCAAGGTGGGTGGATCAATTGAGGTCAGGAGTTTGAGACCAGCCTGACTAACATGGTGAAACTAATCTCTACTAAAAATACAAAAATTATTCAGGTCTGGTAGCACATGCCTGTAATACAGCTACTTGGGAGGCTGAGGCAGGAGAATTGCTTGAACCTGGGAGGTGGAGGTTGCAGTGAGAAAAGATCATGCCACTGCACTCCAGTCTGGGCAACAGAGTAAGACTCTATCTCAAAAAAAAAAAAGACAATGTAATAAGTTTCATGACAGAAGCACACAAAAATTTTCATTGCGTTCTGCAATGGAGTGGCTACATGGGTAAATTCATGTATTAATAAAAACGTAGGCTGGTGTGGTGGCTCACACCTGTAATCCCAGCACTTTGGGAGGCTGAAGCAGGTGGATCACTTGAGCCCAGAAGTTTGAGACTAGTCTGGGCAATACGGCAAGACCCTGTATCTATGAAAAATACAAACATTAGACAGACATCATGGTGCACACCTGTAGTCCCAGCTTCTCTGGGGCAGAGGTGGGAGGATCGCTTGAGTCTGGGAGGTTGAAGTTGCAGGTGAGCCATGATCGCACTGCTGCACCCCAGCTTGGGCAACAGAGTGAGATCCTGGCTCAAAAATGCAATAAAAATAAATAAATAAATAAATAAATAAATAAATAAAACCTATTTCATTCTGCCAGGTACTCCACACCTTCAGAGGTAAAACTCATCAGTGGAAACAAAGTAAACAAGATTCCAATTGTGTTGCCCTTTAGACTTTTACTAGAAAAGACAGCTGATGTCATGAGAGATTAAAATGTGCGCCCTCACCAAAGTTAACCCTCCATCACTTTCTATAACTAACAGACTTTTTTTTTTTTTTTTTTTTTTTTGAGATGCAGTCTTGCTCTGTCACCCAGGCTGGAGTGCAGTGGTGTGATCTCAGCTCGCTGCCAGCTCTGCCTCCCGGATTCACGCCATTCTCCTGCCTCAGCCTCCCGAGTAGCTGGGACTACAGGCGCCCGCCACCACGCCTGGCTAATTTTTTGTATTTTTAGTAGAGATGGGGTTTTACCATGTTAGCCAGGATGGTCTTGATCTCCTGACCTCATGATCCACCCACCTCGGCCTCCCAAAGTGCTGGGATTACAGGCGTGAGCCACCGTGCCCAGCCTACTAACAGAGTCTTACAAGACATGATATTGCTAGCATTAAACAAAGATTCAGACGGTCAGTTTCCAGTTGTCTCCCTTATAACAAAGGTGCCAATTTCATCTTTCAATGCCTCAACTCCTACCTATGAAAATGTTGCCTTGTGTAAAGGAAGAAGAAGAGAAAAGTGTTGGTTGCTATTTTGTTCAACTGCATACAGTCAGCAACTGTGGTTTTCTGGGCTTATTCTGAACACATAAGAAGTATACTGAAGTAGGACTTGTTGGAATGTACCGAAGACAGATGAACAAATGGTTGCTAAGGTTCAAGAGTCTTCTGAATTCAAGGGCCAGTCCAAGTGAGAGCCGATTATACCCACAAAAGACACAATCCTAAATGTCAAATTCCAAGTGTTGGAATTCTGAAAGATCAAAATCCCTAGGGTCAAAAAATCACAATCTCAAAAGATCAATTATCTGCCAATATAATTTTGAATAAAACAATTTAAAAGTTATTTAAAAGATGATTATTTATATTTTTAAAAGGGGATTCTTTTGAGAATCATAAAAACACACAGTAAAACAGGTGATAGTAACATACATATTGCTGCAAGCATAGGCACTCAGGTACACTAAAGACAGTTGCACGGGTGTAATGGTGTAAAAGTTATAAGCAGACAAAACATATTTATAAAGAAATAGGTCAAAGGGAAATGTATGAACAGATATCATTATAGTTGGTAATTGTGTACACCCAGCATCTGAAATATTGTGAGGAACAATCAAAGTCTTGTGATAGATCAATCAAAAATGGCGATGTGTCACCTCTTCATATGCAGTTACTCAAAGAGCCAAGATCTCTAGAAATTTTATCTTTCATAAATGCGGATGGACAAAAAGGACATCTCTTCATTTACTGAGGAAGTTTCAATGTTTTTATGTACATGCATAATGCTTACACACAAAGTCAATGTTGTTGTAATACATTTGTGGAATTAAATTTGCAAAAAATGCATATGACAAATTAGAACTCTTTAAATGTCTTTAAACAACTTATACCTACACTATTGGAAATAGAGATGAAATATGTAACCATAGCAAATTGCAAAAAAAAAAATACTGCTTACAATTTAAAATAGTGAAAAAATACTAAAACCTAACAAGATAATTTGACATATGGAAAAGTGTATTATGGGGATAGGTGTTAGGCAATTGCACGAAAATAGTCCGTAAGAGCCGGCCACTTTCACGATTATTAGCATATTTTGAAGTCTTGCATCACAATGAATAGCTGCTTTTTATTTTTTAGGATGTAGTTATCCTCAAAGAATTCTTTCACATTATTTTCCACAATGCCCTCCTCTTTGAAATTCTTCTACGATTCGATATACACTGACATGAGCATTCCACTGAATCCACTCAGACTCACCCACACTAATCTCTTCTCGAAACACCCTCACAGACATACCCAAAATAATGTTTACCAGGTTTGTAGGTATTCCATAATCCAGTCAAACTGACACCTAAAATTAAGTTCGCAAGTCCACCCCTTGTCCACTTGGCACCCATATGCATCTCCTGAAACCATACTTCATTTTTAAATAAAGACAACAACAAGGTAATGGTTCCACCTAACATGTTGCCACTATCCTGGGATTGAGATTTTCGCAATTTTAGGTGTTAAGAATTTGAGACTTTAGGGATTTAGAATTTAGGGATTTTGATCTTTTAGGATTTCAGCATTTGGAATGATGGCATTGGGATTGTGTTTTTCAGGATTATGATGATTCGAACCTGTCCAAGTGAGCAGTGGTCACATGGCGTACATAATTTTGTGTCCAACATTCGAAACTACCATTAGTAGATAGTATTTTTTTATATGTGAAGCCATTATTATTATTATGATGATTGAGATGGAGTTTCGCTCTTGTCTCCCAGGCTAGAGTGCAATAGCGTGATCTCGGCTCACTGCATCCTCCGCCTCCCAGGTTCAAGCAATTCACCTGCCTCAGCCTCCTGAGTAGCTGGGATTACAGGTGCCTGCCACCACTCCCGGTTAATTTTTGTATTTTTAGTGGAGAAGGGGTTTTGCCATGTTGGCCAGGCTGGTCTCGAACTCCTGACTTCAGGTGATCCACCCGCCTCGGCCTCCCAAAGTGCTGGGATTACAGGCATGAGCCACTACGCCTGGCTGTGAAGCTATTATTATTATTATTATTATTATTATTATTAATTTTATTTTTCATTATATTTTAAGTTCTGGGATACATGTGCAGAATGTGCAGGTTTGTTACATAGGTATACACGTGCCATGGTGGTTTGCTGCACCCATCAACCTGTCATCTACATTAGGTATTTCTCCTAATGCTATCCCTACCCTAGCCCCCCACCCCATAGCAGGCCCCGGTGTGTGATGCTTCCCTCCCTGTGTTCATGTGTCTCTTATTGCTCAGCTCCCATTTATGAGTGACAGCATGCGGTGTTAGGTTTTCTGTTCTTGTGATAGTTTGCTGAGAATGATGTTTCCCAGTTTCATCCATGTCCCTGCAAAGGACATGAACTCATCCATTTTTATGGCTGCATAGTATCCCATGGTGTATATGTGCCATATTTTCTTTATCCAGTCTATCATTGATGGACATTTGGGTTGGTTCCAAGTCTTTGCTATTGTGAAAAGTGCCACAATAAACATATGTGTGCATGTGTCTTTTTAATAGGATGATTTATAATCCTTTGGGTATATACCCCGTAATAGGATTGCTCAAAGACTTAAATGTGAGACCTGAAATCATAAAAAATCCTAGAAGAAAACCTAGGCAATACCATTCAGGACATAGGCTTGGGCAAAGATTTCATGACAAAAACGCCAAAAGCAATGACAGCAAAAGCCAAAATTGACAAATGGGATCTAATTAAACTAAAGAGCTTCTGCACAGCAAAAGAAACTATCATCATAGTGAACAGGCAACCTACAAAATGGGAGAAAATTCTTGCAATCTATCCATCTGACAAGTGGCTAATATCCAGAATCTACAAATAACTTAAACAAATTTACAAGAAAAAACAACCCCACCGAAGAGTGGGTGAAGGATATGAACAGACACTTCTCAAAAGAAGACATTTATGCAGCCAAGAAACATATGAAAGAAGCCAGTTTTAAGAACTTCATACAGCCTGTCATATGCATATATTATTTTTATGTAGTAAAATGTCTTGGTTACCAGTTTTTATCCAGGTTTTTTTTTTCTTCCTGTCGTTTGTCTTTCTTTTCTATTTTCCTTCTTTCACCAATTATACATGATTTATTTATTATTACAATATTTGCCTCTCCCTGCCACTTTATAAGCTAGAGTGCCAGAATCAGAATTAATAAAATAGGTAGCATAAAAATGATTCTTATTAATATTGCCATATTATTTTTTCCAAGTGTTGCATCCATTTTCTTCCACAGGGATGTATTTGCCTACATTTCCTCCTCTTTCAAGCACTGAAGATAATTTAGAGTTAAAAAATGTTTACCTGTTTTCCTGCCTCAGAGTAGTCAACCTGGTTTTCTGTGCCAGCCATTTAAATTTTCACATCTATGTTTTGTATGTCGTTATCTGTTTGCATAAGCAAAAACATGTGTGACTTCTATGCCCCTCATTCATGTTACTACATATTTTAACATTTTCCTTTCAAATCTAATAATTTGAAACTGAGATCAATTTGTTGTTTCTTTCAACATTTAGATGTTCTTTGACTTTTTTTTTCTTTTTTTTTTTTTTTTTTTTTGAGACGGAGTCTCGCTCTGTTGCCCAGGCTGGAGTGAAGTGGCGCGATCTGGGCTCACTGCAAGCTCCGCCTCCAGGGTTCACGCCATTCTCCTGCCTCAGCCTCCAGAGTAGCTGGGACTACAGGCGCCTGCCACCACGCCCGGCTAATTTTTTGTATTTTTAGTAGAGACAGGGTTTCACCGTGTTCGCCAGGATGGTCTCGATCTCGATCTCCTGACCTCGTGATCCGCCCGCCTCGGCCTCTCAAAGTGCTGGGATTACAAGCGTGAGCTACCGCGCCCGGCCTTTAATTGTAACTTTCAATGGCAAAATCCGTGATAGCTTTTGCCCCAGTCTAATAAATATAATGCAAGGTATTGATCACATGCAGTTTAATTTTCCCCCCTTTAACCCTTCACTATGCTGCAGAAAAAGAGGAGTAAGGTGCTATTTATTTAAATGACAAAGAAACCGATGAGAAGAAAAGAGCAGACTAATTTTTTCAACAAATTTGGCAGCTAGAATACAGGTGGAGGAGGAGGAGTTGTAACTGTCACAGAAGAAAGTTAAATCATAAGTGCGTTCTGAGGGGAAAGACAGAAATTGGACAATTTGCCCTGCAGAACCCGTGGTGGATGGTGGGGGGTTCAGAATTAGAAGGTGGATTGATGAAGATGTGAACACAGGGTATTTACAAATATTCTTTTTTATTTCTCCTGCTTCTCTTTTATCTCACACACCTTAGAAATTACTCCTTCCTCCTCCAATGACTCTTTCTTTTATTATTTAGAGAAATCGGTTTATTTAGGTTTATTATTTAGAGAAATTTAATCAAAATACCTGGGCTCAGCCATACTAGTCAAAATGTGGAGGTAAGGTGAACAGGGGATGGGACAGTTAAAGAAAAGTGAAAAAGTAATGATTTACATAGTATACTGAAGACTATTTCTTCTTTAGCCATTGTTTTCACATTTTGGAAGTGTGGCTCATTCATACTCAAGCGAGAGATGAGAGGATTCTCCTTTGGAGAGACTGAATGACCCGAACACCTCCACGTGCATATCCCAAATAAAATGCTGGGCTACAATATATAGACTGTAACCCGAGGATAGCTAGTCATTAATACTTTCTCTATGCATGTTTTGTTTCTTTATTGAATGGATACCCAAGAACTACTAAATACTTGAGGAAATACTCCAACATGAGAGAGACCAATCAAGCCAACAGGAACTCATAAAATTCAAAGAGCAAGTAAAATTATTTTTTTAATGAAGAACATTTCATATAAGTGTGCATGTGCATGTGTGTACATGTATTCCTTAATCATTAGAATGCTGAAGAGATAACATCAAGAGAAGGTATTAAGAGTAAGCCAAAAGCAAAAATAAAAATATGAAAAGTAGAAGATGCAAACTTTCTAAAAAGTTTAATTGGAAGTCTCAAAATTTAATTCAAGTTTTAGACAGAGATAACAGTAAAAACACAGAAAAAGAAACTTGAAAGGGTCAAAAAGAGCCTAAAGGAAACAGAGTAATACACACTCACACACAGAGACACACACACACACACCATGGTATACAACCATGAAGTTTTAGAACATCAGAGATAATGATCTTCATTGTCTTCTAAATAGACGAACAGGTCATGTGCAAAATAATGTAAATGCATATAGAATAAGACTTGTCAACAGTAATATTGGATATTAAAATATATCACTACAATACTATCAGAATTCTCATTAAAAAATACTTGAATCCTAGGCTTCTATATCAAAACCAATTAGCAATCAGGTGAAAGAGCAGAGCATAAAAGGGCTAAAAAATTGTATAAACATCTCTTGGTGGAAAATGTACATTAATTAAATTATGGAATAAGTTAAAATGAACACATATAGAAAAGAGGACTCTATATCAAGAGGGTGGCAAATGGATTTCCCAGGATATTCTGCAACCTCAAATTTTGATTATGGATTTTGGAGAGAACAACCAATATAAATTTCAGCATTAACACAAAAGGAAGAATGAAGAATTAATTATGTTGTGGGTTAGGACATGGGGAAAATATTGCTTAGTGTCAAGCAAACAATTCCAAATGATTAAGATGCACACATGCACAGGCTTCTTAGAGCAGCATTTATTGAGATAATCTCATGGGAACAATGATGATCGCGGGCATGTGAGCTCCTGTTGCCCACAGCTTTCACAGTCCGCACACAAAGACCAAGTAGGATTGGATACCAGACTCTGGGAAAAAGACTCAGACTTTTGTTCTGTGAGAATTTCAATATGTATGAGGGTCAAATCACTAGCCTTTCACCCGGCATCATCAGGAGTTCAATGAAATAGAAATACAATTTCATGGTATCTCTTCTTGCTATGATAGAGCACTTTCTGGTGTCTTGCACTGTATAAGTTCACATATGACTTCACATATTATTTTACATGAAATTTGAATACAAGTCATGACTTATAATAATGAGTGTTTGTGTCTCTTAAGCCAAAATCTCACCAGAGGGAATCATATAGGGTACCCATTAAGTCATTGAATTTTCTGGTGCACAGACTTGCCTACATAGGGTTTATAATCTGAATAATAAAAAATTAAACAGGTAATTCCTGGCCATTGTGATGTAGATTTTGATAGGTGAATCTACAGTTAAGATTTCTGAAATTGCAAAAGTCTGAAAATTAATTGATCCAGGACCATAGTGAACAGAATGATATTATTAGTCTGTTCTTGAGTATTGTGATTAAAGATTATTGTATTAATTTATAATCTTGCATTTTTCCCCAAAATATAAATATATCCCATAAGTGGCACTTGCAAATGTAACTGTCATTTGTCATGTGACCAGAATGGTTGAGAATCCTTAAATGCAATGATCTCTTTCTTTGGGAGCTTGGAGTGCTATAAATCATAAATTTATGAGACAAATTCGGTAAAGGGGATTTCTTAGCTGATTTTTCTTCTCTAGTTCAGCACTTAGATTGTACCAGGCATGGTTCTTGAACCTGGAGACACACAGGAAGAGGCTATGCTCTCTCCTAAGAAGTTTACAACCTGGTGGTGGAGGCAGACAAAATAGACAATCCCAATGCATAATTGTAAATGTTTTCATAGTGGAATTACTGAGAAACCTGAATTACAAAGAGGAATTTCCTTAAAAACGTGATGCTGGGTGGTATTCAAAACTATGAGTTGAGCTATAGATGATGAATATTGTAGGGAGAAGGGGCAATATAGATAGAAGAATAAAGGCATGAACAACATCATCAGAATTGGTCAAAGCATATTAAAGTCAGCTGTGTAATTGCAAGAATAATTTCAGGGTAAGATAATATAAACTGCCCCTTTATAGAGAAACTGACATTGAGGTCTGTTATAGCTGCCCTCAATTTTATGGCTACAGATTTGCTGTCAGAATTTAGCTGCCTTTAATGAATCAGCAACCCTTTGTGTGTTATTTCACCCCGGAATTGTTCTAAGGGTCAGCCTTACTGACATATTTACCACATATCCTGGCCAGCTTTGCATCTTTGAATTGCAGGTTAAGATAACCTGAAGCTAGCAAAAGAGCTGCCTTTTAAGGCAACTGTGATGAAGATCCAGACTTTCACAGTTCCATTCTTCACCAACTCCCCTCCTTGAAACACATCTGAAGGAAGATCTGAGAACTAGTAGGAAGCCCTAGTGCTAGAGAGGGCCATAGAGTGAGAGCAGATCACAGCCTATGTGGGAAGGGGCCTCATCAAAGTATTGTTTTATTGATTTATGTATCTGTGTATTTATTTATTTAAGACAGGGATTCACTCTGTCATAGCCCAGGCTGGAGTGCAGTGGCGTGATCTCGGCTCACCGCAACCTCTGCCTCCCAGGTTCAAGTGATTCTCCTGCCTCAGTCTCCCCAGTAGCTGGGATTACAGGTACCCACCACTATAACCAGCTAATTTTTGTATTATTAGTAGGGACAGGGTTTCACCATGTTGGCCAGGCTGGTGTTGATCTCCTGACCTCAAGTGATCCGCCTGCCTTAGCCTCCCAGAGTGCTGGGATTGCAGGCACCTGGCCAAAAGTATTGTTTTAAATGCGGATTTAGTTTTGAGTGACTCCTTGCATCACCCTTGCTCAGCTTGGACTAATGTTAGGATGCTCTTGAAACAGAAGCATGGGAGGGGGCATCAAAGGGTCTCTTCTGCAGCCTTTGAGACTGTTTCCCACACTACCACATAACCTCAAATAGAAAGTTCTGGAAACACAAACCTTTAAAAAAATCAATCTCCCATATCTCTTCGTCTCCTTGCGCAGTGCCGGGTAAATAGTAAGACATAATAAATGTTTACTGAATTGATGGTATTGGCAGCTCATTCACTTTATTCTAATTAAATTTCTCTCTCTAGGTGTAAAATGGCTTTTCATTAAGCACATTTCAGATAAAAATTTTTTTAGACAGAGACAATGTAGCCACAAAATGAACTCAAATCCTGTTTGGTTTGATGAGTGAATTTTATTATCTACTATTTGCTAGCAATTAGATACCAAAAATCTGAAGCTTTGTAAACACAAAGGGGATTAAAGTAGGGCGAGCTCACCAACTACATGTGATGCTTTTCAAGGTGCTGCAGATGAACTGTTCTGTTTTGTATCGTTTGTTTTGCTTTGTTATAACAGATTCTCTAGAGCATATCTGTTCTCTCAAAGGAACTTGGTACAAATGGCATTTGAGTATTTAAGAAAAGAGCCTCAGGACATATAAACAGACTCTCATTTATCCAGAGAAGGTAACCCACTTTGATCATCTTCCCAAAAGATCTTCATGTCAGTTTAGCTGGCGAATCTTGGAAGCTCATATATGTTTTGTCACAGCTGTGTGTGAAATATTATGTAATTAAATTTTACATTACATTAGTCCCAATACATAATAAAGTGTCATCTGGTTAATTCTGGTTTCCAAATGCGCTTTAAAACCAACTCAGAGTAAATATTACATGTGATTCATGCCACAAACTGTTATGTAGGCATGTACTAGCATATTTATGGTCTTATACTGCATGCCAAATTATGCCCTAAATTCAAATATGGACATGCTAATTTCCCTTGTGTTGACAATATGAAATTCTAAGCATTATTCTTTAATCAGAACACAACCAGTTCGCTGAAGTCATAAAGTGGACTTCTCCCACATCTGCTTGCTTTATTCCTTTTTCACAAAGAACTAAGTTCATTAATTCTTCAACATATAAGTAGACAAAGGGAAAATTTTAAAGGTTATATATATAACTATATAAACAGATCACAAACATTCACAGTTCCATTAAAGAAAGGGGATAAAGGAATAATCTGGAACAAATATTACTCATCTAATTATAAATGTCTTTGATAGTGTTCCATGCCAAAATTACTAGAAAACTGATGCAGGTAAACAAATGACTTGGGTAAGAAAAAGTACTGGGATATAGTATGGTATCTTAGAGGTAGCCTCAAACCAGAAGAAATGGGGGTATTAAATTAAAGATACACTTCACAGAAAAATAAAGATGTGCCCTTAATTTTATTCTTTTTACAAAATTTAGAAATGACCTGGAAGAGAAAATGGTTTTATTGCAGTTACATTAAGTTTTAGACACTGGGCTATTTGCTTTATACATTTAAAAAATTTTATTGTCACTAAACCCACCCTAGTTGGCTTTATTTAAAAATTTTTCTCTTTTTGACATAAGAAAACTGGGATCAAGCCCAATCATTGGTATTATAATATAGGTGTAACTACTGAGTAGGTTTCAAGATGGAATACAAGTAAGAAGGTCAGTGAGCTGTGTATCAAGTTCTCTAAATTCAGTGTATTTGTTAATCAGCACCAAAGTATGAGCTCATTTGTGTGTTCAACAAACAAAGAGAATCATTGTCAGCAGTTCCTTTGAACGTGATGAACACAATGGTGCTAGGGATAGCGGCCAAAGAGTGGTTTGGGAGAGCTTTAGCTAATCACTGCAACCCCAGCATACTATCAAGAGGGTACCACTAGTGTAAAATACAATATGAATGGTCCCTCCCAGATTTACACAATGTATTTTAGTGTCTCTGCCTTTAATTTCATAGGTACTGATCCCCAAATCACCCAAGATAAACAGACAATACAAGTGAAAACAGAAAGCTTGCTATGCAAAATGGAGCCTGCAGGAAAGATCTCGAGAACACATATTGGCAACTCTAAGGTCCCCTCATATAGAAATTTTAGATTTTTCAATTTAATGAGCTACTAATACTGATTGGGACAAAACTTTTTGCCTAGATTTTGAGTAGTATCCCTGGAAATCAATCCATTTATTAAACACATGAGTGTATTCACATGTAAATGTCAGAAAAGGTGCATGCTTAACATTTGTGCCTCTTGCTATATGTAAGCTGTACACCTACACATAGACACCACACATGCACACAAACACACAAACAAATACAACAACAACAGTAGCAACAACAAATTTTTGCCATAAAGGAATAAATAATTTGGTTCACTTATGTAAGTTTAGAAGTTTGAACATTTGGAAGTTTAGAATGGTTCTTTGTTATTTACATTTATTCATTCTCATTTGTTCATTTAGTGTACACATTGTGTAAAATGTGTTCCAGGTATTATCTTAGACATTATAAATGAAATTGTGGGGAAAAGAAGAGACACAGTCCATTTTCTTAGAGATCTCACATACTGGGAGATAGGAGTAGATTAAGACAATTTAAAAATTAACTTTTATACAGTATGATAAAAATTTATAAGAACAACAAACAGAGTGCAAAGGAAGAAACCAGGAGGAACTCCTAACACCACTGGGGTGTATCAAGAAAGTCTTTATGCTTAGTTATTTTTTATTTTCTCCTCTTATTTATTTTCCTCCGTTTTCTGGCCTGTCCTGTTCTGTGATCTCTAAGGATGACATCTCCTTGGCTCCCATGCCTTCTAACTTTTGTCGAGTTTGTCCGATAAGAGACATGGAATATAATCCCCGCACTTTGGGAGGCCAAGGTGGGTGGATCACCTGGGGTCAGGAGTTCCAGACCAGCCTGGCCAACATGGTGAAACCCTGTCTCTACTAAAACTACAAAAATTAGCCAGGCATGGTGGTGTGCACCTGTAATCCCAGCTGCTAAGGAGGCTGAGGCAGGAGAATCACTGCAACCTGGGAGGCAGAGGTTGTGGGCTGAGATCGTGCCCACTGCACTCCAGCCTGGGCAACAGAGCAAGATTCCATCAAAAAAAAAAAAAAAGAGGCATTGAACAATATAAAGTTTGGGATTATTTCCTGCTTTTCTGTGGCTCTGGAAATGACTTATTTTTCTATGGATACAGTTGGGTAGCCTTTCTCCAAAGCTCTATTTCAACAGAATCTCTGGGTAAATCAGTCACTTCCCTTGTCCCATCCAATTTAGTTGTGAAAACTGCTTCTAGCTATTATTAGTCTATGTGCAATTCATCCTCTCATCTCATTTTATTTTATTTTATTTTATTTATTTTTGAGATGGTGTCTCCCTCTGTCATCCAGGCTGGAGTACAGTTGTGTGATCTCAGCTCACTGAAACCTCCGCCCCCTGGTTCAAGCAACCCTCCTGCCTTGGCCTCCCTAGTAGCTGGGATTACAGGTGTGCACCACCACACCAGGATAATTTTTGTGTTTTTACTAGAGATTAGGTTTGCCATGTTGGCCAGGCTGGTCTCGAACTCCTGACCTCAAGCGTTCAGCCCACCTTGGCCTCCCAAAGTGCTGGGATTACAGCACTTTGAGAGGCTGAGATGGTTCCTTTTGACTTCCATAACTCTGCCTACAACTCTCTATGTAATTTCTAATTACATTCTCTTTAGTTAAACCCTTTTTTGTTTTCGATCATTTTCTGCTATAACATAGACTGACAGACTTTCTTGATAAGATAAACCCTATATACTCTGCAGATTGTAACAATGAAGAATGTTAGCATCATAGTTAGACTCAAGTTCAGATACATGGTCACATGTTAACAGTGGTAGTTATTAAAATTAGTCTTTCTAAAGCTCAGTCTTCTCATCTATAAAACCATGAGATTTGGAAAACCATGAAAATAAGTTTATATCTTGTCTAGAAAGCAATACGAAGCTACATTTTTAAGCAAAGGGTGTATTTCCTGTTGTATGACTTCAAAAATATTATGCTTGAATTTGTCTTTGAGAGGAAATAATATATATAACCCTGAAAGCTAAAGACCAGTACTTACTGTTTTTATGTTCTCAAATTTTAGCCAGTGTAATTTCATAGGGGCAATAAGAGAAGATTAATAAGTTGATGTTGCTTATACAAGGTCATGGGAATGGCTTTTGAGTTCATGTGTTGAAAACTTAATTACCATTTTGACAGTATTAAGAGTGAAACCTTTAAGAGACGATTGAGTTAGAAAGGCTATGCCCTCATGGTGAAATTAATGCTGTTATCCTGGGAGTGAGTTATTTATTACAAAACTGGGCTTCTGATAAAAAGATAAATTTTGCCCCCGTTTTGCTCTCTGTCTTGCCATGGTTGCTCACACCCTTCTGCCTTTTGCCATGGGATGGCCCTCCTCAAATGCCAGCAATAATGCTCTTAGACTTCTCAACTTCCAGGACCATGAGTCAAATACATTTTTTTAATTTATGAATTACCCAGTCTGTGTTACTCTGTTATAGCAGCAGAAAATAGACAAAGGCAGCTTTCATCTAATTTCTAACACTGTTTTTAAATTCTCTTTCACTACGCTAAGTCAACCAATAGAGAAGTTGGAAACACGGTTGAAAGCAGAAATGGGCATGGTATTTTTATTAACTTATGTCCTTAATTAATAAAAATATTAATTTTTTAGTGTTGAAAAGTTCTGGAAATTATAGATGAATCATTAACATGAGATACAATTGTAAAAATTTGAAGGCTAGATAAAGATAACATTTACAAACTTTTTTTATGTGAAAAGTTGCTACCTCCTAACTAATATTCATATATATAATTGATTATAAAAATCAAAATGTTGGTTACATAGTTCAATTTTTGCTTGCATGTTGTGCTGGACAACCAAAACCATTAAAAAATTTTAGTACAATATATTTCAGAGTTGGAAAACTCCACAAAATTAGCCTATTCTGAATCAGAATTGAATTTCCTGTTTCCTTATTCATATCATTTTAGTGGCCCGTCTACCGTAGAGTTTTCAACAATCTTTGGACTCAGGGTGAAAGAATAAATCTGATTTAGAAATATCTAGGAGTTTAAGTAGGAAGCATTAGTTTACAACTCTATGCCTCACATTAATTTAGAGGTAATTTCAACTACAATTCATAAGACATTCCAATAATTACATTTTCAATGTTAGTAGAGTTGGTGCCTTTGAAAATATAAATAATTTCACAACTGAAAAGATATCTTTAACTCATATGGTCCAACTAAACCAATTGTTATTTACATTTATTCATTCTCATTTGTTCATTTAGTATACACATTGTATAAAATGTGTTCCAGGTATTATCTTAGACATTATAATGAAACTGTGGGGAAAAGAAGAGACACAGTCCATTTTCTTAGAGATCTCACATACTGGAAGATAGGAGTAGATTAAGACAATTTAAAAATTAACTTTTATACAGTATGATAAAAATTTATAAGAACAACAAACAGAGTGCAAAGGAAGAAACCAGGAGGGACTCCTAACACCACTGGGCATGATGGCAATTTCAATTACGTCCCTGTTTCTAATAAGACATTACCTGCTAAGCTTCACCATGCAAAATTTGTGATGATCTGCAACGATTTTTTTTTCATTTTTTTTATTCTAAGAGGTGTAGAGAAATCGAACAGCTGTAAAAGATGATGAAAATTTGAGCCTATAACTTTCTACAGTAGATGAGATGGTACAGGAAATATTCCCTGACTATGCCCTCATTTGTGATGTTCGATGAATATGGATTAGCAGTTAACCATGGCTACACTCAAAGCTAAAGTAAACTATGGGAATAAATTCAAAGTGGACAATGTGGCATGTAATCTGTATTGATCAGCTTACCTACCAAAAAGGATCTTGAAACTACATTCAAATTTAGTGGCTAAAAATATTTCTTGAACTAGTGTTTTGTTTAATTATATAGGAGCTGTCAGACATGTTGGGAAATTGCTAAGGAAGCAATTAGTCTGGGATAGATTCCAGAAGAACGGTATTTATCTGGAAACTCAAAATAAAATCCATGTTCCAATTTTACAGGATCATAATGTTATTAATAGCTCAATCATTTATCTTTTCTCCCTAGATTTTCATTGTCATTTACTCACCAATTATTTTTTACTGGATGATATGGTTTGGCTGTGTCCCCACCAAATCTCAATTTGAATTGTATTTTCCAGAATTCCCACCCGTTACGGGAGGGACTCAAGGGAAGGTAATCGAATCCTGGGGGCTGGTCTTTCCTGTGCTATTCTTGTGATAGTGAATAAGTCTCACGAGATCTGATGGGTTTATCAGGGGTTTCTGCTTTTGCTTCTTGCTCATTTTCTCTTGCCGCCACCATGTAATAAGTGCCTTTCACCTCCCACCATGATTCTGTTCCCAGCCATGTGGAACTGTAAGTCCAATTAAACCTTTTTTGGTTCCCAGTTTCGGGTATGTCTTTATTAGCATGTGAAAATGAGCTAATACACTGGACCATGAACACCTTGAAGACAGATACTATATTTTGAGTCCCTACAGACGTCATACATGACACACAGTAGAAGGTAAAGGAACGTTTGTTAAACTGAATAAGGAATCTGGCATTCTCTAGAACTTTGAAAAGTATAGAATATGTTCTCATCCTACCTATTGGATTTTTCTCAATGATCATATGGATTGGGAGAATCTTTCATGTAAAACTATTTCCAAGCCGTAAAGCAGAGAAGAGGAACCAACCCTTTACTGTTCTCAAATGTTTCTCATAGAAAACTAAAGCTAAATGAAAGTTTGAATATTGTCAATATCAATCTTTCTTTGGGGAGAAGAAGAAACTAAAGAAGAACCAATTTAACTTTTTTTTTTATTCAGGGAGATAAAGCTAGTTAATCCCACTCATATATATTATCCTAATAAGCTCCAAATATAGATGTTCATACTGATACCAGACAGCAGAATTTAACAAGATTGAATGTCATTCAAGTCCCAGGTTGTCCTTCAAAAAAATGTAAGGAATGAAAGGCTACGTTATTTTAACTAATAAATCTGCAGTTTCTAATGATTTGTATGATATTGTGGAGATGGTATGTATAAAATAAGTTACTTGTATTCATCAATATAAGTAAAATAATGCATGTGGGAACATAAATGAATTATTTCCTCACATAATCATGTATTTTTAGGTTTGTTTTCTTCTATCCAGGGACTGTGCTCTCTAAATTTTCAAAAATAACTTAAACAATCCAGATCCCTTTGGGATTACAGAAATTTAGAAAATTTTCTTAGACCAAATAAAAATGAAGTGTGTCTTGACTTCAGCCTAATTCAGACAGGGAACATCACAGAAAAAAATATAAGCCTCAGGCTAGCAGTATCTTACTAATTTCTCACCCCAGTGTCCTTCTCCATCTAAACTACATTTCAATCAAAATAATTCAGATATATTGGCTTCTGATTGATGTCTTTGGGTTCTTTTCCCTCACTTTGAAATCTCCAGGGACAGACTCAATTATTTCCATTTATATGTTTATTGTGTATTATTTAGAGTAAACAGAATCAGTACAGAATCAGTAAAACACACACACACACACACAGAGAGAGAGAGAGAGACACATATAAAATAGGAATAGGCTCACATAATTATGGAGGCCAAGGACTCCCATGATCTGTCTGACAGCTAGAGAAACAGGAAAGTTAGTCTGAGTCTGAAGTCCTGAGAACCAGGACTGCCAGTGTTTGAGGGCAGGAGAAGGTGGATATCCCTGTCAAACAGAGAGCAAATTTGTACTTCCTTTGCCTCTTTGTTCTGTTAAGGCCTTCAATAGATTGGGGGATGCCCACTCACATTGGTAAGGGTAATCTCCTTTATCCAGTCTGTAGATCAAATGCTAATATCGTCCAGCAACACCCTGCTAACCACACTCAGTAATAATGTTCTGCCAGCAATATGGGCATCTTTTAGCCCAGTTAAGTTGACACATAAAGTTAATACCACAAGTCATTTCTATTTTTATTGTTGTTCTTTTAAAGTCATTTTTTACAATAAGTCAGAATTATATTTAAAATATAAATTAAAGCATGTCATTACTTTAAACACATTATTCAAATAATAAAAATCTCAATGTTTATTGAACATAAAATAATATTAAAATCCCTTATCAGATTAAGAAGTGTTTGAAACTCTCCAACTAAACTTTAAGCCATTCTCCTCTTTCTTCATTATGTTCTAATTCTCTATTTTTCCTGTGAATTTCCAAAATAATAGTCTTGTTTGTTTGTTTGTTTCTTTGTTTTAGAAAGGTTCGGAATACCCTCTGTTCATCTTGGAATTTCAACCCCATAACTAACTCCTTCATGTTCTAAAAGTCTTCCATTGATTTTCTTTTATTGCTTTTTTTCCTCAGGTCTTTCAAAGCAAACCTATCCCGTAGCTTTCTTTAATTAATCTTTATCAGAGTTGTATTTTGTTTATCAACACCCTAGCATTTCTTTCTATCTAATTGCATGCTTATTGGTTGACCTGTGAATTGACATTCTTTCCTCATAGACACTACGTACTACGAAGTCAGAAGTGATCTTTGTTTTTCTAATTACTATGCATCAATTACCTAAGATAGTACTCAGCATATATTAGACATTAACAATCATTTTTGATTTAATGAATAAAATAACTAATGGATCATGGGCTCATCTACTTTGCAATCACATTATTATAAAGATGCCTGAGGGCTGGTATGGATCCAACTCAGGATATATATGTGCCCATGTCATTACAGTGACAGAGGTATAAAATTGAGGATGCAACTTTGAATCATCAACTGTATTCTGCTCCACTATTCAGTCTTTATTGGCCCCCAAAATGCCCATGGTTCACAAATATAAATTATCTTTTAATATTCTTTTCAATAGGCCTATTTTTAAAGGGTTATGAATAATTCTTCTCTGAAATTAAAAAAAGGTTTTATTATATTTCTATTCAGATCTGATTAATCTTCCCTATGAATGTGTGCTAGATATAATGTGGTTATACATACTTACATTAATCAATTGATAAAAGAAAGCTATCAATTTTTTTAAAAGATGCTAAAAGTAATCTTCCCTTCTTTGCTAAGAGTTATTGATTCTCTGTGTATAACATCCTCACAGGAAATCAGACACATGTCATGCTTGGTTAAAACTGCTTAGGGCAAAGTCGCCTCAAAAGATTCCCTGAGGACCCAGAAAGAAGCCCAGACTGTGCTTCCCCAGCACTCTGAGCATGGTACAAAGAGTATCAAGGGGCCATTGGCCAAGCACTGGCAGTGCTTTACCATTCCAGAAAGCAACACAGAAGAGACAACCTGTATATGTCTGTACCATAATGTGTAATAAAAATTAATGATAGATAATTTGGTGGAAGAACACTAAGTTTGAAAAATACCTCTGAAATAACTGTTTTAAAAGAATTTATTTTCCAAGGCAATTAGAATGATAAATCACTCAAGGTGTATTTATATCAGAACAGAAAAAGTTTTACTTCGTATTATAAGTTTAACAAATATTTAGTGAATGAATACATATACCAAAAACTATTTTAACCCAGAAAGCATTTGCCTAATCATTCATTCTTCCACCTACCAATTTGTCTTTTCAACTGCTTATTTAACCATGCAAGACACTTTTGAGAAATGACTCTATTTTGAGGACTGGGTGGGACAATATAAATAAAATATGATGCAAACATACTTAGTTCCTACCTCTATGGAACCCATACGTGGTAAAAATCCACATTCTAAATTAGAGAATAGTATAAAGAAAACTTGGTAACAATAAATAAAATATTTTATGTCCTTGAATATACTAACTACCTGAGGGAGAGATACACATGGACATATATAACTATGATTCAACTTATTAGATAGGCTAAGAGGTATGTGTTCAGTGTTCCAGCACCAACACTTGCAGTGGATTTAAGCGTTTAGAAAATATTTCATGAAATAAGCATCGTATGTTCTGGTTGAAGAAAGAGCAAAAGTTTGGGTGGAAGGAAAGCAAAGAACGCTTCAGCCAAACACAAAGTCCTTTTAACAAAAAATATATAAAGTATAAGGCACACAAAAATGGATAGAAATTTAGTGGTGTCTGGAATATAAAATATGTTGAAGTGTGTCGATATTTTGTTGAGCAGGCCATTATAAGTCATGCAAAGAAGTTATGAATTTGCTGTTTGCAATGGGACCTACCAAAGCGTTAGGATGAATAACAAACACACTTTTCTTTGAGTAGATCACCTTAGTGAAACAACTTTCATTTGTTTTAGACAGAGCTATTACTAAAGCAACAACTAAATGTTTTGCTTATCTTATTTCCTAAAAAAGTGAGGTATAAGAATTATTTTCTCCCGCTTTATAAATGAGGAATTAAGTGCATTTTTATCCAGCTAGCAAATTACAAATATTAAACTCAGGCCTATTTGACAACCTACATTTGTTAGTTTCTATTAATTTGTGCTAGTCATCTCCTACTTTGTTTCCAAGATTAAAGGTGATGAGAAATAAAACAAGAGAGAAGGAGAATTAATTCCACCATATCAAGATATGGAGAGTGGCTATAAAGAAAAATTTAGTATTTTAAAAGATGAAGTAAAAAGATTTGGGAGAGGGAAGCCGAGGCGGATGGATCACGAGGTCAGGAGATCGAGACCATCCTGGCTAACATGGTGAAACCCTGAACTCTACTAAAAAATACAAAAAATTAGCCAGGCATTGTGGTGGGCGATGTAGTCCCAGCTACTTGGGAGGCTGAGGCAGGAGAATCACTGGAACCCTGGAGGCAGAGGTTGCAGTGAGCCAAGATCGCGCCACTGCACTCCAGCCTGGGCAATGGAGCAATATGCCATCCCCTCCACCGCAAAAAAAAAAAAAAAAAAAAAAAAAAAAAAGTTTGAGAGAGTGATTGTATGGGAGAGAATCAGAAAAATGAGGATTTCAGAATTAATCCTCCATGGGTTATTAAGTCAAAGTGGAAAGCGATGGGGCTATTTAACAAGATAAGTTAAGTAGAAGGAGGAAATACATGGAGAATGTATCCAGGAAAATCAATTCACTGATAATTTTTATTTCAAAAGGAGAGATTCAAAAAAGTGAGAACTCAAAAAGCCTAAAAAAAAAAAAAGAAATATATCTCATATTAAAAATAATCAGGCATTTGATTCAAAAGATCAAAGATTAGTAAACAAATTAATCCCCCAAATCTGCATCCTAGACACATTAGTAGACACATCTTTACTCCATTTGTTCAGTACACCATCTTTCAGAAAACTACATCCCATGCAATGTGGTCTTAATTGAGCTGAGGATCTTAGCAACCTATCTAGCTTTGTGAAGAGAAGGTCCTACGACACAAGGTCCAGCAAAACATAGATCACTTTCCCATGGTTTCGATTGTTAATTCAAGGGCCGTGACATTGCTCAGGCTGAAAACCAAGTAGAGGAAATGTTTTCTTATGGCGTTGATCTAGAGAAATTCAATAAAGAAGCTCCATTTTTCAATGCAAGTTCTAAGACTGGGATGTTTGAGTATAGACCTATGACATTTATTTTAGCAGCTATATGTGGAAAGCTCATTTCATGGTAAAAGCAGATAGAGCTAAACAGAAAGACTAAAAAACAGAGTCATTGTCCCTTCAGGACCTAGTGCCCAATTCTGAGATGCTGGATCCCGCAATTCTCTCTTTTCTTCATGGTTGCTTGAGCTTGGCATTCTTCCTAACAAAGGAATGTCGGTGAAATCAACCACTTAGACATGTCTTAATGAAAATTGTGTATTTTAAGATAATGGAAACAGTATTACAAACACTCATGCATCTGTGAAAAACTGAATCAGAGAAATGTAAAGGAACAAAATTCAGGGTGGCCTCCACTTTCTCCTTGAATAGAGGCTCAGAATGTATAGAACATGAAGGAGCATAAATGTTTAAGGAGACCCAAAGAAGTAGGAAGATCAAACTAGATGTGTCTCTTCTATGATATTTGAGATATGTTTTCTGCTTTCCTCGGTTAACATTAGAATTCCCCAGTTCAGGCATTGTTACTTATTGTTATTTCTTCTATAATTATCTCCCTGAGAATCATTAAACTGGTAAATGTTCATCTTTCTTATACCTGACTTTTAGGAAGATTGAATCAAATGAGACAGGACAGTTTAAAAAGTCTAATTTTTATGCTAGGCTTAGGAAGCAAATCTAAAGATATATAAACACAGCTTAAATATTGTGAAGATCGTAACTACATCAAAATTCATATTAACTTCCCATTAAACCAACTCTGACAACATCTGGTCTCTCTTTAAAATCATCATTTGCGTTTCAAAGCCATTACTCATATTTCTCACCAAGTTTGCTTTTTCTTTCTCTTCCTCCTCCTCCTCCCCCATTTTCTTCTTCAGATTAACATCCACCCAAAGAAAAAAAAACAAGTACATAAAGACCATGAAACTTGAGTGTATGGCTGAATGATTTAATATAAGTAATCATATGTAGCCATGATCCAGCTTAAAATATAAACTATTCCCAGTATACCAATTGGTAGTATTTTTAATACCAAGCAAGAAAGTACAGTTGTCTCTCCATATCCATGAGGATTAGTTCCAGGACTGCTCCAGAATATCAGAATCTATGGATGCACAAGTCTCTGATATAAAATGAGGTAGTATTTCATATAACCTGTGCACATCCTCCTGTATATTTTAAACATCTATAGATTACTTATAATACTTAGTACAGTGTAAATGCAATATAAATAGTTATCACACTGTATTGTTTAGAAAATAATGAGTAGAAAAAAGTCTGCACATATTCAGTACAGGCAAAAATTCTCTTCTGAATACAGTATTTGCAATTAATATTAAGATCAGAAGGCTAAGTGAAGTATCTCTGATCACTATGTTGTCCCTGTATGAAAGGGGAGGTATTCATGTCTCTTAATAAGCTCAACATACGCTATTATAGCTTGTTCATAACAGCCCCGTGAGATGCAAAGGCTAAAACTTGAAGTAACCTGCCCCTGTTTTAAAGACATGATACGAATGTGGGTATGTGTGGCCGTCAATATTTTTGTATAATACCTCTGGACTCGCAAACCTTACACTGAAATCTCTTATAGTGCACATCACAGAATGTAGTGCACTATACATACGAAAATCCACTAGAAAGTAACATCTTGAGCTCAGGGGTCATGTCTTATTCTTACATTGCCACCACCTTCCACAGAACTCAGAACATAGTAAGATTTTAGGAAAATTTGGGGAAAATATTTGAATGGATGGAAGAAACACCAAATGAAGGAAAATAAGAAAAGTGGAAAGAAGTAAGAAACGTAGGAAAGAAGAATGTAATAACTATAGAAATGTCAGAAATTTTCTGATTTCTTCTTTTTTTCTTTAAAATGTTGTAAATGTGGTGTTGGAAAATCTTGATAGCTCTAAAAAAAGATACTGATGAATGAATGAATGAATGGATAAATATATGAGCAAATTAAAAATGAGGAAGTGTAGGTGAAAACTCCGTAAATATAATCCTTACCCACATTCTCCACTTCCACCACCACCTCTACCCATAGACTTTAATGTCACTTCCCAGACACAGTGCATTTCTCTATGTGGACCTAACTTCTATGCTATAATTTCATTTCCTGAATCTCCTGAAAGAACCTAACTGAAAAAAAAAATTATATCCCCAGACCTGCTTTAACTTTTTGCTAAATAACTCAAGAGCGTCAAATTAAACTGTTGGACACTATTGCAATCTGTTCAGGGTCGATTATGTAAAAATGGTGGTACATGGCATCTCACACATCTTCAGGAGATCTGCCTTGGTTCGGTGTTCAAAGATTCAGGCAGCATTGAGATTTGAGAAGGAAAGCACTACAGTTACTTAAAAGTTCAGATCAAATTCTATCAAAATGGGACTGAACCATTTTGGATTATATGAAAAGTGAAGGATTATCTTAGTCTTAGACAAATGCTCATGTTTCAAAACAGTCCTGGAAATGGTGACGTACTCCATTTTTTTATTCTCAATTTAATTGACATTGCAATGGTTTTAAGAAGGGAGACCTTTAATAAGTGATTAGGCAAGAGGGCTCTGCCCCCATGGGTGGAATGGATGCTGTTGTAAAAGGGAAAAGTAAGCCCTCCTCTCTCTTTGCCCTTTCATCATGTGATGATGCACTAAAAACGCCCTCACCAGATGCCTCTGGAAGTCATGACGTCCTCATCTTTGACTTCATGACCTCCAGAACTGTGAGGAAATAAATTTCTGTTCTTTTTAAATTACCCAGCCTCGGTTATTCTGTTATGGCCACACAAAACATACTAAGATAGCACTCAACAAATGGATGCTATATTTTTTGTAGTATTACCAACTAGTGTTTATCACAGCCAGTAAATATTGGTCTATATCTAGATACAGTGAGTAATACATTTGACGAAGTTCCAAAGGCCTTTTAATATCTAACAGAAATTTAAAATGTTGTTTAAAAATTACAGATATGAAAATCTCAATTTTTATACAGCCCGAAGTGTCCACGGGACCTGGTAAAAGAACTTCTGACTTATGCAGCCATATTTGTTAATGAAGAGCACTATTCTACCATTATTTGATTTGGATATTTGTCCTCTCTTTTGAAAAACTGGATTAAATATTCAGGATTAAAAAACGATTTTCACTTGCAATATTTTTATAGTATCTCCAGAAAGGATTGGAAATATGCCACAGTCAATTGTAAAACTACACTGCTACATACTTATGTTTTTAGAGAAAACAACAAAATATTAACAGTAATAATTAGAGGGTGGCAATATCATATGTGACTGTTTTCCTTTGAATAATTCTGTGTATGCGCCAATGATCTAGTTAACATATATTGTATCTTTTTCAGGATGTCATGAGGACTAAGATTCTGTGTTACATATCAAAAGGCAAATAGCATTATTTTGCAACTTCCCATGTGATTCTTTCCAACTAGATGTTAAATTTCAAGTAAGCAGCAACATTTCCATTTGTATTAACGAATCCTCCAAATGGTATACCATAGGTGTTCAATAAGTCTACCAATACTACAGCCTGGACCAAGATGAGTTTTTGCTTTTTCAGAGCCCACCGGAAGTCACAATAAGCTAGTTAAAAGTAGTGCTAAAATTATCTGTCAAATTGCCAAATAAACAATTACTACATTTTCTTTCTGTATTTTCATCTTTTTCCTCTCCCTTCTTTTCTCTTTTCTTTCTCCTCTTTTTCCCCTCTCTCTTTTTCCCTCTCAATCTTCATGTTCTTTATTTCTCTCTCTCTCTCTCTCACTTCCCCTGTTTCCCGATATTTGGTAAGCATTTGTAAATTGTGGTGTACACGGGATAAAATATGAACCCGTGCCCTCTGCTTTCAGGGAGATTATGATCTAGCAGGGAACACAGGCTTTAAGCAGTTATAGTCACACAGAGCATACACACAGATCACAAACTGTAAACTCAAACTTTTTGCCACGAATGTGCAAAGTAAGAGAGTGGGAAGAAATTGGTCGGGGGGCAAAGAAATAATCCCAATTAGCAACAAATGGAATGTTTTGCCTTCAAGTAACAAATTAGTGGCCAGTCTTGCTGGTACATAGGGAGAGAAAAATACGTCACGAGATAAAGTGACATGATAGGAAAGAGCTAGATCTTTAAGGATAATGGCAGACGTGGAGAATCACAAGGGAAAATAAAGGAATATGAAGAAAAAGCGAGAGTCCATGGCGTTGGCCAAGTTAGAAGGAGTTATTCCCATAAGCAATAACTCAGAGGTTAATGTAAGTGGTATTTTAGAATAGTTTTATCGGACGCAACACTTCTATTGAAAATTCTTCTCTTGCCAACAGATCTACATCTTATTTGTCCATCAAACTTCAGAGCTATATAAAACTTATTCTTAGCATAAAACATGAAAATAAAACAAAGAAAAAATAATAGATATTTTGAGATAGTAACCTTGTCATAGCAAAAACAAAAATAGTACTTACAAGAGAGAAATCTATATGCATACTTGCTTATTTGGATTATTTTATTTTTAACATCATTAATTAATTACTGCTGTTCTACACATTCCTCCAGCCATGAAGTCAAGAGCCAACTTGCAGAGCATTGACAAGTTTTGTGCATCTCATGACCAAAACCATTTTTTTAAATTAATTTTATGTTGGCATAATTGTAGACTCACAGGCAATAATCAGAAACATAGAGACACCTTTTGTTTACTTTATCCAGTTTCCCCTGGACACAGAGAAACAGTCTTGCAAAACTATAGTACAATATTCACAAAGAAAAGTTGTGACATTGACACAGTCAAAATACAAGCAATTTCTTTTTTTTTTTTTTGAGACCGAGTCTTGCTCTGTCGCCCAGGCTGGAGTGCAGTGGTGTGATCTGGGCTCACCGCAAGCTCTGCTTCCCGGGTTCAGGCCATTCTCCTGCCTCAGCCTCCTGAGTAGCTGGGACTACAAGTGCCCGCCACCACACCCGGCTAATTTTTTGTATTTTTAGTGGAGACTGGGTTTCACCATGTTAGCCAGGATGGTCTCGGTCTCCTGACCTCGTGATCTGCTGGCCTTGGCCTCCCAAAGTGCTGGGATTACAGGCGTGAGCCACCACGTCTGGCCACAAGCAATTTCTTTACTAGGATTCCTTATTTTACCCTTTTATAGATATTCCCACATCCCTCTATGTCCCCACCTCCATCACTGACAACCGCTATGCTCTCATCTTCACTCCTATGAGTTTGTCATTAAAATTGTTATATTAACTAAATCACACAGAATGTAACTTCATCATAAGTCTCTATAATTCTCTAGACCACATCAATGTGTTGTGTGCATCATTAGTTCATTCCTCTTTATTATTGAGTAGTTTTTCATGATGTGTATGTACCACAGTTTGCTTAACCATTCCCCTGTTGAGGGGCATTTTGGTTGTTTCCTATTTTTGGCTACTAAAATGCCATGAACATTTATTTACAAATTTTTGTGTGAACATAAGCTTGGATGAATACCCAAGAGCACAGTGCAGTTGATAGATTGAATGATACTGAATGTTTAGTTTTTAAAATAATAACTTACTTGTTTTCAGAGTGGCTGTACCATTTTACATTGCCACCAGAAAGGTATGGGTGACCATTTCTTCACATCCTTGCCAGCATTTGATGTTCACTTTTTTTTTAGCCATTTTGATAGATAGGTATGTTTTGACAACCCTTTGTGCTTGCATTTCCCTAATAATATTGAATATATTTTCACACACTTACCATCTGTATTATCTTCATTGATAAAATGACTATTCATGTCTTTTGCCCACTTACTAATTATTTTTAACTGCTGCATTTAAGAGTTATTTATATATTTAGATACTAGTCCTTAGAAGAATACGTAGTTCGCAAATATATTTTCTTTTCTGTGGCTCATATTTTGATACTGTTAATATTATCTTTTTTTCCTTTTTTTAGTTTTAAATGATACTCTTAACATGATCTTTTGCAACAAAAATTTCGATGGCAACTAATTTACCATTTTTTTAATTCATTGTCTTTAACTTGTTGAATCCTCCAATCCTAGAACATGGCATGTCTATTTATTTAGATGTTCTGTTATTTCTTTCATCAAAATTTTGTAATGTCGGGCATGCATATTTGTTAATGTTATGCATACATATTTTATTTCATTTGAAATTATCAGAAGTTATTTTGCATGTTTAATTTGGATTACCACATGTTCACTGTTAGTGTATGGAAATTCAATAATTTTTGTGCAATTATTTTTATCCAGTGAGGTTTCTGAACTACATTGCTAATTTTAGGAGCTCATTGCCTTATAGATTTGTCGGCATTTTGTACATAGACAATCATGCCATCTGCATATAGGCTCATTTTATTTCTTCCTTTCTAATATGTATATCTTTTGTTTATTTATTTATTTTTCACTTATTTGGTGGCTATAGTTTTTATATGTGGAATATGAGTGGTGATAGCTATAGTTTTCTTGCAGAATCACTTTGCTAGTGTGAAGAAGTTATTCTCTGTTATAACTTGCTGAGTGTTTGTTCTGAATAGGTACTGGAAGTTGCCAAATGCATTTTCTGTATCACTTAATAATATCTCATATATGTTTTTCTATTCTATCTTGTTGATGTATTAAATTAGTTTGATTTATTTTCAATTGTTGAACCGGGCTTGTATACCTAGAATAAATCTCATGCAGTCAAGCTGTATACTTCAACTTGTTTTCCTCATTTTGAGAAGTTTAAAATATGTAATACATAATAATCTGTAGTTTCCTTTAAATGGTGGTATTATTACTCTCATAAAATGCTCATAAAATGACTTGGGGATTGATTCCTTCTCTTCTGTATTCTGGAAGAGATTCTATAAATTTGATGCTAATTCTGTTTTAAAACTTTTATAAAATTCTCCAGTGAAAACATTTGGGCCTATTGAAAATATTCACAAACTATGCATTGGACAAATGACTAATATCCAGAATCTACAAGGAACTCAAATCAGCAAGAAAAAACAATCCCATCAAAAAGTACGCAAAGGATAAAAATCGACAATTCTCAAAAGAAGATATACAATCAACAAACATACCAAAAAATGCTTAACCTCACTAATTATCAGGGAAATACAACTGATAATTAGTGATAATTCAATTAAAACCACAAAGAAAGACCACATTACTCCTGCAAGAATGGCCATAATTTAAAAATTAAAAAATAATGAATGAGGTGAAAAGGGGACTCTTACACTGTTGGTGGAAATGTAAACTAGTACAACTACTATGGAAAACAGTATAAAGATTCCTTAAAGAACTAAAAGTAGAACTACCATTCTATCCAGCAATCCCACTATTGGATATTTACCCAAAGGAAAATAAGTCATTATATGACAAAGACACACGATCATGCATGTTTATAGCAGCACAACTCACAATTGCACAAATGTGGAACCAAACTGTATGCCTATCAACCAATGAGTGGATAAAGAAAATGTAGTATATATGCACCGTGGAAAACTACTTATGCATAAAACAGAAGACAAAAATGGCCTTTGCGGTAACTTGGATGGAGTTGGAAGCCATTATTCTAAGTGAGGTAACTCAGGAATGGAGAACCAAACATTGTATGTTCTCACTTATAAGTGGGAGCTAAGCTATGAGGATGCAAAGGCATAAGAATGATACAATGGACTTTGGGGACTTGGGAGGAAGGGTGGGAGGGGATGAGGGGTAAAAGGTTATATATTGGGTACATTGTATACTGCTTGGTGATGGGGGCACCAGAGTCTCAGAAATCACCACTAAATCACTTATCCATGTAACCAGAAACCACCTGAAACTGTTGAAATAAAATTTTTTAAAATTAAAAATGATTAATTTTAAGTTATATGAATTTCACCTCAAAAAAAAGTACAATCAAAAACATAAAAAATAAATATATTAGAAATTAAATGTAAGTAATAGTTATTAAACTATGTATGTTGTCTGTTTTATCTTGGTTGAGTTTTGGTAATTTGCAGTTTCTAAACAGTTGGTCCATTAATTTTTAGTGGTCAAATTTATGAGTAAAGCTCTTACAATATCCCTTTATTATTCTTTTAACGTTGCAGAGACTGTGGTACAATCCCTTGGTTTTTTCAGATGTTGGTCATCTATGTTTTCTATCTTTTTATTTGTGTATGCTTGTATAATATTCATCAGTTTTAATGGATTTTTCCCAAAGGACTAGATTTTTGTTTACTATTTCAGTTCCATTAATTGACAGAGTAGGAGCACCGTCATCTCAGACAAACACTGCCACTTTAAGTTCTAGCTTAAGTTTCTAGGCTCATGCATTTCAAGGAAATCCCTTCTCTTCTAACAACAAGCAGACAGAAAGATCAGACACTAAAACATAGATAGGACAGCTCTGGCACAGAGGGAGATGGGGGGAAAGCCTCTTAGGTACCTGCCAGACTTCACCCTCATACAACGGGCCTCAGTAAAACAGTGGGACTTAATAAGCACATTCCTTTCCCTTCAGGTGCACTAAGATAGGGAAGCTAAAAGCAGACTCGAGGCCGGGTGTGGTGGCTCATGCCCATAATCCCAGTGCTTTGGGAGGCCAAGGCAGGTGCATCACCTGAGGTCAGGAGTTCAAGACCAGCCTGGCCAACTTGGTGAAACCTGTATCTACTAAAAATACAAAAATTAGCTGGGCGTGGTGGCGGGCACCTGTAATCCTGGCTACTCAAGAGGCCGAGGCAGGAGAATTGCTTGAACCCAGGAGGCAGAGGTTGCAGTGAGCTGAGATCATGCCATTGCAATCCAGCCTGGGCAAAAGAGTGAAACTACATCTAAAAAAAAAAGATAAAAGCAGATTTGCAGGGTGCAGAGTGGGTGTGCCTGCAGCTGCAGGAAGCTGTATGGGAACAGACACACAACTCTCCCTCCCAGGTAAACACAACAAAGAGACACAGAAGCAGTTCAAGTCTCTGATAAACTCTCCCACCCTAAATCTTTAAAAGCTCTTAGTCTGTAAAACAGTGTGCCTCTGACTTAACTTGGCTAGAAGCCCCTCTCAGGTATATTTTCTCTAAAATAAACCACTTTTCATGTTTCTTTCCTCTTTCTTCAATTTTTACAATCATTTCTTTTATCTCTATTATTTCCTTCTTCTTGGTTTCAAACTATTATACTCTTCTTTTTCTAGCTTCTTGAAGTAGAAATTTAGATTACTGATTAAAAACTCCTCTTTGAATGCGTACACACAGTGCTGTACATTTCTTTTAGTACTGCTTTATCATTTTTCCAAAAATGTTGATGTATTTTATTGTCGTTTAGTTCTAGAATTTTATTTTCTCTGATACTTCCTATTTGACTTATTGATTATTTAGAAGAGTATCATTTAGTTTTAAATATTTTAATGATTTTTTTGTTATAATTAATTTCTAGCTTGATTTCATTGACATCAGAGAACAAATTCATTATGATTTCAACTCATCTAAACTCATTTTTTAATGGCCCAGAAAATGGTTATCTTTGAGAATATTCTATGAGTTCTTAAACATAAGTACATAGGCCAGGCACAGTTGCTCACCCCTGTAATTTCAGCACTTTGGGAGGCCAAGGTGAGCAGATCATTTGAGGTCAGGAGTTTAAGACAAGCCTGGCCAACATGATGAATCCCCGTCTCCACTAAAAATACAAAATTTATCCAGGTGTCGTGGTGCACACCTGTAGTCCCAGCTACTTGGATGGTTGAGGCACAAGAATCACTTGAATCTGAGAGGCAGAGGTTGTAGTGGGCCAAGATGGCACCACTGCACTCCAGCCTGGGTGACAGAGTGAGAATCTGTCTTAAAAATAAATAAATTTATTCTGCTGTTGTTGTTGTGGCATGTCCTATATACGTCAAATGGACACTACTGGTTTATTTTGCTTTCAAGATCTTGTTTGAACTTGCTTGCTTTTTTTGTTTAGTATTTCTATAGTTACTAATATGGGGTGCTAAAATTCCTTACCGTGGCTGGGCGCGGTGGCTCACGCCTGTAATCCCAGCACTTTGGGAGGCTGAGGCAGGTGGATCACAAGGTCAGGAGATCAAGACCATCCTGACTAACACTGGGAAACCCCCTCTCTACTAAAAATACAAAAAATTAGCTGAGCGTGGTGGTGGACACCTGTAGTCCCAGCTACTTGGGAGGCTGAGGCAGGAGAATGGTGTGAACCTGGGAGGAGGAGCTTGCAGTGAGCTGAGATAGTGCCACTGCACTCCAGCCTGGGCGAAAGAGCGAGACTCTGTCTCAAAAAAAAAGAATAAAAATAAAAATAAAAATAAAAAAATAAAATGAAATAATTATAATTCCTTACCATAATTGTACATGGCTGTATCTATTTTCTTTTTCAGCTCTGTCAGCTTTTGCTATATATACTTTGAAGTTCTTTTATTCAGTATGTAAATATTTATGATTGTTACATCTCCTGATAGATACGTTTATCATTATATAATGTCCTCCTTTATCTCTAATAATTTTCTTTGCTCTTATGTCTACTTCAGCTGATATTAATATCATCTTTTTTTTGAAAAAAATATTGTTTTCATGATCTTTTCCATATTATTTTAAAATTCAATTTACCTATGTAGTTGTATTTGAAGTGAACTTTTTGTAAACAACACATTGTTGGATTATTCTTTTGTTTCTTTATCCTCCTTTCTTGTCTTTGTTTTTTGTTTGTTTGTAATGTATACAGACCATTGATACTTAAGGTCATCATTGATACAGTGAGGCTTAACTGTGCCAGTTTGTTTTCGGTTTGTTTCCTGTGTTTCTCTTTCCTCTGTTTGTCTTTTATTGCCTTTCTTTGGGTTATTTAAACTTTTTAAATTATTTTAACTTGATTTATTTACACTAGTTTTGAGTATATCACTTTATATACTTTTCTTAATGGTTGCTCCAGGAATTACATGGTGCATATACAACTAAATATAGCCTACTAATATTGATGCCTTACCACTTTAGATGAAGTGTAGAAACATTACTTTTATTTAGGTTGTATATGGCCCCAGACTTTAGAGATAATTGTCTTAAATATTTATTTTGTGTACATTGAGCATCCCTTCAGATGGTGTGGTTATTTTTGCTTAAATCACCAAAGACAGTTTAAAAATCTCATTAGAAATAGAATATTCTATTTATCCACTTTTTCTTTAACCCATTGTGATGTTCCTTTCTATCTGAAGCTGTTAAGACTTATTCTTTATTGCTTCTTTTTTTGTTTGTTTGTTTAGAAAAACTCCCTTTAGTTGTTCTTTAAAGTTAAGTTTGATAGGAAATTTTTAGTTTTCCTTCAGTTGACACTACCTTTATTTCTCCTTCATTTTGAAGAATATTTCAACTGAATATAGAATTTGCAGTTAACAGCTCATTTCTTACAGTACATAAAAATATTATGGCCTTTCTTTGTGATCTTTATGGTTTCATTTATTTATTTATTTATTTATTTTTCTGAGATGGAGTCTGGCTCTGTCACCCAGGCTGGAGTGCAATGGTGTGATGTTGGCTCCAGGTTCAAGAGATTCTCCTGCGTCTGTCTCCCGAGTAGCTGGGACTACAGGCATGTGCCACCACGCCCAGCTAGTTTTTGTATTTTTAGTAGAGACAGGATTTCACCATTTTGGCCAGGATGGTTTCCTTCTCTTGACCTCGTGATCCGCCTACCTCAGCTTCCCAAAGTGCTGGGATTACAGGCGTGAGCCCCCACACGCGGCCTGATCTTTATGGTTTCAAATGAGCAATCCGCTGTTATTTAAATTGGTGTTTATCTGTAAGTAATATGTCTCTGTCTTGCTGCTTTCAGGGGTTTTTATTTGTACTTAGTTTTCAGAAGTTTTATTATAGTCAGAACCATACATTATTTGGTTTTAACTTGGTGTATATTATTATGTTTGATTTTAACTTGGTGTATACTATGTTCCTTGAATCTGTGGTGTATGTTCTTTTAAAACTTTGGAAAGATTTTGATCATTCTTTTGATGTTCTTTTAGCCTCTCTCTGTTTCCCTTCTCCTTCTTTAACTCAAATAATGTAAAAATTGGATTTCTTTTTATTATCCTACAAGTCCCTGATATTTGGTTTGCGTTTTTTAAATCGGTTTATTTCTCTCTGTCGTTCAGAATGGGTACATCCTATGGCTATTTCAATTTTACTTCTATTCTTTTTACCTCTAGTATACTATTTAGCTCATCCGGAAACATTTGTATTTCAGTTATTGCATTATTATTTTATAATTCCAGTAAATTTTTTATAACTTCTGAATGTTTGTTGATTTTTCTGCTTTTATTTGTTTGAGAATTCATAATTGTTTGTTGAACCATTTTTTATGATAGCTGCATTGAAATTTTTGTCAGATAACTCCAACATCCTAATTTATCTCAGTGTTGGTGTCTATTAGTGGTACTTTCTCATTCATGCTGTGATTATCATGGTTTTTGGAATACTGGGTGATTTTCAATTGTATCTTTGACATTTTAAATTTTATAATATGAAGCTTGGGATTCTATATAATAATATTTTAAAACTATATAAAGATCTTTTATAATGACCTTTAAAGTCTCCTGTTCAGATTTAGTGGAAACGCTGAATAGTTGTTTATGTTCAGCTTTGCATTGGGCCCATTCCGCGTAACCCTAGCAAAAGTGAGGCACTGATTCACAGTGCCTTAATACAGATGGGTGGTGTGGAATTTCAGCTGACCTTCAGCCCCACAGACACCTTCCCAATAAAACTGGACCCAATGACTTGAACCATCTCACTACTTCAGACTGAGGGTATAAGCTCAGCTCCTCACTGGGTCTCTTGCCACCAGGTAGGGTAGACACGGAGAGCTGGTTAATGTCACTTTTACTGCAGATTGGCAATAGAAAGTCAGCTCTTTGCCAGGCCCCACTGATACCAGAAGTGGGAGGCTAGAAAAGGAGTGCAAATAGCCATACCTTACATCACTTTGTTCCATCTTGTTGATGTTGGATGAGAATGGAGGTTCACCTTGCCACTGGGCCTGCTTACATTAAAAGACAGGGGAAGTGTCTGTTCATGTCCTTTGCCCACTTTTTGATGGGGTTGTTTGTTTTTTTTCTTGTAAATTTGTTTGAGTTCATTGTAGATTCTGGATATTAGACCTTTGTCAGATGAGTAGGTTGTGAAAATTTTATCCCATTCTGTAGGTTACCTGTTCACTCTGATGGTAGTTTCTTTTGCAGTGCAGAAGCTCTTTAGTTTAATTAGATCCCATTTGTCAATTTTGGCTTTTGTTGCCATTGCTTTTGGTGTTTTAGACATGAAGACCTTGCCCATGCCTATGTCCTGAATGGTAATGCCTAGGTTTTCTTCTAAGGTTTTTATGGTTTTAGATCTAACATGTAGGTCTTTAATCCATCTTGAATTAATTTTTGTATAAGGTGTAAGGAAGGGATCTAGTTTCAGCTTTCTACATATGGCTAGCCAGTTTTCCCAGCACCATTTATTAAATAGGGAATCCTTTCCCCATTTCTTGTTTTTGTCAGGTTTGTCAAAGATCAGATAGTTGTAGATATGCGGCGTTATTTCTAAGGGCTCTGTTCTGTTCCATTGATCTATATCTCTGTTTTGGTACCAGTACCATGCTGTTTTGGTTACTGTAGCCTTGTAGTATACTTTGAAGTCAGGTAGCGTGATGCCTCCAGCTTTGTTCTTTTGGCTTAGGATTGACTTGGCAATGCGGGCTCTTTTTTGGTTCCATATGAACTTTAAAGTAGTTTTTTCCAATTCTGTGAAGAAAGTCATTGGTAGCTTGATGGGGATGGCATTGAATCTGTAAATTACCTTGGGCAGTATGACCATTTTCACGATATTGATTCTTCCAACCCATGAGCATGGAATGTTCTTCCATTTGTTTGTATCCTCTTTTATTTCATTGAGCAGTGGTTTGTAGTTCTCCTTGAAGAGGTCCTTCACGTCCCTTGTAAGTTGGGTTCCTAGGTATTTTATTCTCTTTGAAACAATTGTGAATGACATTTATGCAGCCAAAAAACACATGAAAAAATGCTCATCATCACTGGCCATCAGAGAAATGCAAATCAAAACCACAATGAGATACCATCTCACACCAGTTAGAATGGCCATCATTAAAAAGTCAGGAAATAACAGGTGCTGGAGAGGATGTGGAGAAATAGGAACACTTTTACACTGTTGGTGGGACTGTAAACTAGTTCAACCATTGTGGAAGTCAGTGTGGTGATTCCTCAGGGATCTAGAACTAGAAATACCATTTGACCCAGCCATCCCATTACTGGGTATATACCCAAAGGACTATAAATCATGCTGCTATAAAGACACATGCACACGTATGTTTATTGCAGCACTATTTACAATAGCAAAGAGTTGGAACCAACCCAAATGTCCAACAACAATAGACTGGATTAAGAAAATGTGGCACATATTCACCATGGAATACTATGCAGCCATAAAAAATGATGAGTTCATGTCCTTTGTAGGGACACGGATGAAACTGGAAATCATCATTCTCAGTAAACTATCACAAGGACAAAAAACCAAACACCACATGTTCTCACTCATAGGTGGGAATTGAACAATGAGAATACATGGACACAGGAAGGGGAACATCACACACTAGGGACTGTTGTGGGGTGGGGGGAGAGGGGAGGGACAGCATTAGGAGATATACCTAATGCTAAATGATGAGTTAATGGGTGCAGGAAATCAACATGGCACATGGATACATATGTAACAAACCTGCACCTTGTGCACATGTACCCTAAAACTTAAAGTATATATAAAAAAAAAAAGACAGGGGAAAGTAGACTGCTCCCTAGCCTATACCCATACCAGCTTTTCTGACTTATTGATGATATGGCTTTCCACAAGACCCCACTGTCACTTCCCTGGCAGTGGAATTAGAGCAATATCTGCTTCCACCACCTGGGGAATAGAAAAACAGCTGCCTGCTCGGCCTCATTGTCCCTGCCTCAGCAGAAGACTTGAAATACCAGCACCTGCTTCTGGTGGGCAAGGGATGAGAGATAAAATCCTTGCTTTGTCTTGCTGTTCTCACAGGGTTGGGAAATAAAAGCACTGCTGCCTTTTTCTGCAAGGTGGCGTGAGGAAGGGCCAAAGATAACTCTGTGCTTGGCCCCACTGAAAGCATAGTAAAATACACATTTCCTGTTGGTTTGTAGCTTGTAGTTGAGCATGTATTGCCAAAAAAAGAATGTCTTATTTTGGTTAGGTCACCTCTTTTCTATGGCTAAGAGCAAAAATATTTTATTTGGAGCTTTTTTTGTTTTTGCCCATTAGTGGTAAAAGGTTGGAGTCTTCTGCAACTTTCTGTATGGGGTGTATGCAAAGCAATAAAAAAACCTCTGGGGATTCACGGAAGTGTAATTCAAGTCTTAAGCTTCTTAGGCAGCCAGGCTTTTTTCCACCTTTCAGAGGCTGTCTATGCTTCTTTATTATGTTATTCCCACAGTTCTTGAGTTGTAAAAAGGAAAACCTAAGAGGGATGGGTCTATTCTATCTTAGTGAATCTAGAAGCTGACTTTACCTCTTGAGATAATTTCATTTGAAAATATTCTGAAATTTAAGTAATATATAATGATAAATATGGTTACATTTTTTTCTTGTTATTAGTCTAATTTCTCAAATGTCTTCTGAGGTAGTTTTAGCACTACTCATAGATGAGAAAACTGAGACACAGAGTTTAATTTATTCAAACTTGTTTGTAAAACTAATAAGTAGTAGAACTTGGATTTGAGTCCATGTGTGTCTGACTCATATTCTATGACATTCTAATAAAAGCGTCAATGTTCAAATTGTAAAAGAAGGTGTGATTTATCTAAATAACTTACTAAGAGTCTTCCTTTTCGGAAAGCAAAAGAGTTTAGATCTTTCATATTTTCAGATTTTTTCATTTTGCTCTCAACTTCAGGCAAGATGAGATATATGTATGCGATTTGGTTAAGTGTCTATCCTATCTCCCAAGGGCATTACTGATTACTGTTTCATTTACCATCTTAAACTAGTAAATCTATTAGATTCCAGAAAATGTCTCCAGGTGAATTGATTACTGTTCATAATATTCTCCCACTTACACATTAAGAATATCATCTATAGTGATACCTCCCTCACCTATTCATTTAAATTCTTGCAAGTAAAATTTTATATGTAAAGTCATTACTATTGTGCTTGATATATATGAGGCACTCAATTGTTAGTTCCGTTCCCTGATGGATTTTGCAGAGCAAGTGGGGAAAGAAAAAAATGGTTCTATCCCTAGTTGAATTAGGTTTATCATGCCAAAATCTGTTTCAATAAGATATTTTACATGTATACCTAAGTCCATATGGCCTCAGTTTCCACTTAAACATAAACTGCCAGTTCACTGGGCTGAGACAGAAATCCAGGCTTCAAATCCCTCTCTGCTCCCTAGATAGTCAATATCCTCACCATATTATATGATACAGAATTTGTCATAGGTGTTTATATTTGGCTTCGTTTCTAAATAGGACTTTTCAACTTTTCTACCTCACAAATATTCCTGGTCTTCTCTATCATTCTAGGATAAGCAACTAAGAAAAACCCTCCCTAGTGAAAGAGGTGTTCACCCCAGCTTTACCTAATTAATTATGTTTAGATCACAGTTGGGAATTACAGGGAAGCAGACAAATGATGGTACAGTGTGACCCATAAAGACACCATTTCTTCACTTTTAATGTATGCAACATATAAATGAAATTGTTTTAGTAGGGGTTTTCCATTTTTAGCTGCTACATTTTCAGTTGGAGACCAGCACATGAAATTCCTATATTACTCTATTTTAACTGCATGGCAGATTTCACTAAAATTAAATAAAGAGAATGACATTTACTGTCTCACCTGACTTTTAAAATAAGTGCTTAGAATGATAGAAACACCCATGCCCCAAACTTTTGACTCTTTTTTCCACGTAAAGTAGAAGCATTATTAGCAGTAGAAGTAGAAGAAAGAGTGAGGAAGAAAAGCACCGTTGCTATTACTGCTAACTAATCTAACAGCCCTTGAACCGAACCATGCTAAGCTCTTTGCCTGTATTATTTTATATCATATACTTTCCACCAAAAAGCAATTAGATTTTCCAAAAATGCTCAGTTTATACACAAGGTAACTGAGGCTTGGAAATGTTGAGTAACTTGATCAAGAATACACAGGTTATAAATAGCAGGGCTGAGATTGGATCCAGGTAATCTGAATCCGGAGCCTATGTTCTTAGGTAATTTGCTATGTAGATTTCTCTATAGAGAATCTATAAAAATGAGTACTCATTATTATTAAAGTTACATAATTTAAAGTGATTGTTTCAAGTGCATGTGTATTTCAAGTGTGTGATATGTACATATGATGTGTGTGTGTGTGTTGAAGCATGGTGTAGGTATTAGGTCTATGGAAGGTTCCAGAGTAGTTTCTATTCATGCAATCATTGCCATTTTTAATTATCTGTAACTCATAAGTTTGGATTTGGAATAATACTGCATAGAATAAATACATCCCTCTTTCTAAAAATAAAACAGTATCTAATAGTTGTTCTACACAAAAAGATGATTTGCAGAAAAGCAGATAGTAATTTGGTATATTAGTGATTTGTTGGGATAGAGTCCAATGATTTCATTTAAAAGCAAACAAAACCAATGAAACAACATATCTTCCTTTCACTTCCCCAGATCCAATTCTCACTCTTTTCCAATCTGATTTATGCTTCCTCTCCATTCAGTGTACCCCTAACTGAGATTGACAGCTATGAAGTTTATCAGTGCAACCCCTTATTCCTCTGGCTTCACATTGGCTCTGGTTTCATGACAGAATATTGGGGGAGAGAGGAAGAAAGTGAGATCAGAGTATTTATTTCCTCTCTGAAGAATCACCACTGAATGTTTGTGACTCCATTAAATAAAGGCTGTTTTCAAGGTTGCACTTAATATAGGGCACTTACTTTTCAAGTCTCTGTAGTCCCTTCCATTTAGTTACCACTTTGGATCCAGGGGTGGCTAAAAACTTAAGATAATCCACCATCCTTTGTGATTTAACTGAAACATTGCTATGTATTTTGAAATAGTGTCTTAAGGCCTCTTCAAAATATTGTAATTTCTGTGTTTCATTTGCTTCTTGCTAGGATATTAATATAGATACATTTTTAAAGAACTTCTTGTTTCATTCTTTGTAAAAGCTTTTCATGATAAAATACGTTTATTTTTAAAACACACGCATATACATTCACATGTATTTTCAAAATTGAAATTTACAAACTCAAATCTAGAGAAATTGAGAGAGATTTTTGAGGGTCCAATCCTCTCATTTAACAATGGAGAATTAATCACCCCTCGGTCATAGTGTGAGACAATGACCAAGACAAGACTGTAATTTTGACCTTGAAAATTCTATGAAGGTTGATGCTTTTCTACTGTAACTTTCTTCTGTGAATTGCAATATTTATACAGCTGAGAATTCCATACCTCTCTAAACATAAAATTGTATTGTATTCAGTGCATTTTTCACAGAAACATGCTTCATTTTATGCCACATGATTCCTTTTGGTTTTGAACCGTAACGATATAGTGTAAAGTATAAATAAATAGCTTCACTTAAAATGCCATTTTCAAAATTACTGCACTTTTGTTCCACAGTGGAAAGAATTTAAGTCAGAGCAACAATGGGTTGACTACAAAGAATATCCCATTTGACAGGTATAAGCTCTGAAGTACAAATATATTTTGAGTTATTCTTAGACATGCCCTCTTTCTCTTCAGTGACCAAATTGATTGTCTGTGACAAATTAGTCTAGTCAGGCACAGAATATACCCAGTATCACCGTATTTGCGGATTTCTTTTCCTGCTAGGTATCAAACTGATCAGGTGTAAGCCATCTTTATGGACTAAAATAATTAGAAAGAACCTTATCCATGAGGAATTTTTACATCACACAAGCCACAGAAGATCACAAATACATTTCCTTTTCTCTCTATGCTAGCATTTCATGGTGTTTTAAAATAATATTAATAATTTATTTCTTACGTACCTTTGAAAAATTCACTAAGTACTTCTGTACATGAGGCAAATCCAGTCACATATAATTATTGTTGAAGCAACATTCTTTTAGGGGTAAAGGGACTAAGCTCATCTTTGATTAACCCTTCTGGACAACTGGGTTTTTACTTAGTATCCACATATGCTGCTCTCACTATTAAGACCTGTGCTGTCTGTAAGGATTTTAAGGTATAAGGATAACGAATTCATAAACTGAGAATGTCTTGTTAAACTTCAGAATGAGAATCAGATAGAATTCACTATGTCTTTTATATTGCATAATTGTAAAAACTAAAAATTGACTATCATCTAACTTATTTTGATATTGTTAATTCCTCCTCTCTAAAGAACTAATGGGAATTTTTGGACAATATGGCTGAAAATTGTTTAATGTGGTCTCAATATTTTTGTCTGTTTTCTTCTGACATCTTTTTGTGTCCCATGACTCCCTTATTCTACACCTCTGTATCTTTACTGGTCATTTTCAAAATCCTTTAGCATGATTTCAAAATCCTTTAGTATCATCCTTTAGTATGAAATGTATTTTTGGTCTCCGCTGCAATTTATAAATGTCCATTTTTGTTGTAATATTCAATCAACTTATTTTTGTGGATGTTTGCTCCTTCAATTAATTTAGCAAAATGCCTCACTCTAGCTATTTATTCAGAAAAAACGTTTCTCTCTATAATTTGCTTCCTCTTGATATTGATTCACAATATTTATTGTGATATTTTATTATAGGGCAGAGTCATACTCTGAATATTGTCCAAGCTGAAGGATGCACCTGTTATTCAACAACAACAAAAATTACATTTCCAGTACACTTTTAAACACCTGGCTACCACTCTTACTTTCTCACCTCAATTCCTCCATTTCATTTTCACTACCCCACTCTAGGAGAAAATCATGTTTGTTCATTTGCTTGTTTGTTTGTTGTTTCCTGTTTCATCATTGAATGTTAATATTAAGTATTCTTCCATTGTACTATTTCGATTTGTTCTTTTAATGTGAGAGACATATTGGCAAAATTAATCCTATAAGAAATAAGAGACAACGAAACCTTAGAGTTCAGGTGCATTCCTAAGAGTATTTTGGAATTGGTTTTGCAGTAGCCACCCCCTACACTAACACATTCAATTTATTTCTTGTTGCAGCATTTCTGGTTTATTTAGATCATAATGAGTCGACGCAGGAAAGATATACACTGCCTAAACTGGTTGTATGGTTGGTTTTACAACTTTTGCAGGCATCAGAATCATTTGGAGAACTTATTCAAACACAGATTTCTGGTCTGCTCTCAAATAATTATTAATTTGTTCTATTTTTAGAAATTGTATTCTTTTGACCAGGTTTGCTCTAAGGAAGTGCACTTTACTCAATTCTGGGTAATAAGAAATTAGTTAGCTAGAAAGCAATTCTCATCTGATATAAAACTATAACCTCTTTCTAGAATAAACTGTTGCACTTTTACCATATTTGCTTCTTTCTGCTGTGGAGTAAAGATATATTAAGATATGCAACAATCAACTTCAGCAATGTCATGAAACTGTGAAGGGATAATCATACAATATAAAGCTACTACTTCTAGGATGATGGAACACAGAGGTGGAAATAACTTGGGTCCTGGATGATCTTATTCAATCCCTGACCTAGCTTGGGGTCACATCCTTGGAAGTTATAGTTTTGTTATGACCAATAAGCCTCTATTAATTTAAGCAGAAGTTAGTCACAAATTCAGTTACTTTCTATCTCAACATACATAGGTGCTCAGTAGTTTAGAGTAACTTAGATTTCAAATCTGACTTTCAAATCCTTGTACACTCTTTTTCTCTCATAGGCTACTGATGTCTTATTATTGGGTCAGCTATCCCTGCTATCTATTTTCTCCACATTGCTACCTTTTCCTCCTCTAAAAATATTCCAAACATTGGTTTTGTTAGAGATCCATCAAAAAATGTATTTTAAAAAAGACAACTTTTAAGAAATAAGCATCATTTAAATAATTGCTTGTTAAAATGTCAGAACGGAGTCTTATGATGAATTAAACATGGGGATGAGTTTAAAATCTCTACATCATGGCAAGACAGCTATTTAGGTGCTATTGTGTACTATTGGAAAACATATTCCAGCTGTTGTAGAAAGCATTACAACAGCACAATCTGGCAAAGAACTCTGATCCTAAGCATGTTTTACTCCAGGCCATTGCCTAACATATGGATGGAAATTCCTGCAGACATCAGCCTAAGCCTGATTGCACAAACAAGCAGAGTCAAGCATAGCTCCACTTAACTCAGTAACTTGGTATAATACAGTAAGTGTTGTACAGTTTACAACAGTTTGTAGTGTTATCTTGAAAATCTTTGCCTGTCACACAATTCAGAGACATAAAGAAATGATATCTTCATTCATTTTTTAAACAATTATTTTTGCTGTCAATTTATAATTAGAAAAACAAAGCCTGCATTTTATAGTTCTTAGAGTAATTTTATATCTGTTATTTCAAACGTGAAACAAATCTGTGCACAACCAATGTGACAGAAAATATCAGAATTTTTCAACTGAAGAGATTGGAAATAGAAATTTTAAAATATTGTGGGAAAAGGATCTTTGAAGGTATTATTTTCTTCTGTGAATGAATGGAGCATTCATACAGCAGATTTTCTGGCCACTGGTCTGATACCTTTTGCTTAGTAGACATAGGGACTGGCATGTAGTCACTACTGTGGTCACTGTTAGAACTAAAACTAGAATCCAGATCAACTGACATTTAATGTAGTGTGTTTCAAACAGGTGATGATTCTCTCCGTGTGACACTGATATTTGACGCTGAACTATGGTCAAAGGTCTCTTGTACTGTGTCACCAGTGGGTAATTAATACCCTCATGAATTGCTAGAATGGTAGAGATGGAGGTACTTGTATCGGAAGGCCTGTGCTATCTCTGGGTGAGACCAGCAGGGGAACAGCCTGAATCATAGTAAAGCGTATTTGAATTGTCATTCCGTGTCTGTTAAATAATGAGACTTTCTTTGACACAACAGAAGAAATGTTAAACCAGGTAGAATTTCCTGTTGACGAGGCTGTAAAATACAGAAATATAAGTGTAATGGAATGATGAGATCACCTCCCCTTATATAAGATAGTTTACCTGCTAGAGGAAAAGTAAATACTGAACAGTTGCTGGGATGATTCCATTACAGATTTTTGATTGAGATACAAAGGTAACCAAAGAAGGCAATTACTTTACAAAATTTTTTCAAGTTTAAAAAAAACTTTCTAAGTTAAGATATATAAGTTAAGAGAATAGGAAAATGAGCTAATGCATGTTGGGCTTAATACCTAGGTGATGGGTTGATTGATAGGTGCAGCAAACCACCACAGCACACATTTACCTGTGTAACAAACCTGCATGTCCTGCACATGTACCCTGGAACTTAAAAAATTTAAAACAAAACTAACATAAATAAATAAATATAGACATTGAAAGATACATCTTATCTTATATGAAATCTGTAGACATAGAGAAAGATCTACCATTATAATGGGTTATTACCTGAATTGTGAAGCAACCCAATGCATTTTTAAAATATTAATTCAAGTGGCATTTAGTGAGCTTCTCCTTTGCACAAAGCCCAGAGGGAGGCATTATGGTGTATGCAAAGATTAGTAATACCTTGCTCATGTCTCTATTATAGGGTTCATTGTACTGCTGCAAATACGTTTTGTGTTCTTACTAGACAGTGGCTGCGATGGGGGAATCAGACCATAACTGATACTTCTTTGTTTCTGTGGTTCCTGGCCAGTGGCATGATGAAGGGCATATATTTTATTTTTATCTGCCCACAATCTTGTTATCGTTGTCAAGATTAGGAGAGACTATCAGAAGTCAAACAGAGCAAACACAGAAGTCTCTCTCTGAGTTATAGAGACCTTTAAATTAAATGTTCTATGACGGGATAAACAAATAACTCCAGCATATATTCCAACTTTTCTGGTCCTGTTTTACTAGTGTTGAATAAAGAAGCAAAAATGTTCTTATTATGAACTACATTTTATGTAACACTTGTACATAGTAAGACTAAAAATATCACTCTTTCAGTTTATCTTAATGGGCCTCATTAATTTTGTACATCATTTAGAAAAGATGTATTTCCAAATTGCATGAGAAAAGTGCTGGTGTGCACAAGCAATACCATGAACCCGACCCTTCTCCCCCACGATATGATAGAAAATAAACAAGGACCATAGTAGAAAATGTAAGTTTGTATATAAACACAGACACACAGAAAAACACACACAGACACACAGACACACACACAAACACACAAGCATAATTGTTTTTACTAAGATGATAGGAAATATGTAAGATTCATGGCTAAATTGTGTTTGTGTATAAACACACACAGGCACACACAGTATTTTTCTTTTCTCAAAGAGGAAAGTGACCATGCTGTCAAGATATTATTTTTGAACTGTTTGTTTTCACTGAAAGTGAAAGTGTTCACTGACAGATTTTACTTAAAGACATCTCAATTAACTTTGAAATCTGTGAACCTGGTGACCATGTTGGTTAAGATGCTCCTTCAAGAAACAGAAAAATGTGGCATAAAGATACTGGCTTGTGTACCTTTCACTTGTTGGGTTATTCAGGGATTTAAGCATAGCTTGATTCATGGTCCAAATGGTAGCAACAAGTCTCAAGTAAGGTCCAACCTTGGGTTGCCTTCCTTTCCATAGTCTTCACTTTTTCAGCCACATAGTTGCTAGAAGGAAGCAAAAACCCTTACATATTCAGACGTTCAAGTCCATATGACTTGAACATGTTTGGCTTTTTTCCAGAAAGCCCAACATTTATTGATCCCATTGGTTTTATTTGGACATCAGCTCATTCCTTACCTTTAAGAAAAAAAATGTTTCCAGCCTAGCTACACAGAAAGCTGAGATGGGAGGATTGCTTGAGCCTAGAGATAGAGGCTGCAGTAAGCCATGATCATACCACTGCACTCAAGCCTCAGTGACACAGTGAGATCTTGTCTCGGAAAAAAAAAAAAAAAAAAGAAATAAAAGAAAAAATTTCTGATTGGTCATATTCTGGTCTCATCTCTAGGATTCTGTTGCCTGATTTGAGCCCAAGTTCCACTGATTATTGTAACTATATTGTCTTGATCAAGCTACTTAATCTTTTTTTGCTTCCAGTTTGCATATATAAAGGGAAAATAGTAATATACAATTCCTATTTTTAAATAACGTTTGTGTGCCTGGTTTACAGAAATTGCTAGCACACCCTATGTAGGGATGTCTTCAATAAATTTCCACCATCATTATTATCACTGGTGAGCTCTAACTCATACAAATTCCATGAATTAAGAGTAGAGGATGAATAGACATCCAAAAGGAAATTGAGTTTTTTTAAAAGGCGAATAATAGGCCACACCAAAACATATATGTATAGCAGTAAATAGAACTTTATGTGGTTATACTTTATAAAAATGTGTATTACAGCTCTTTTTTTCAAAATAATGCCAAAAATAATAAAATAAAAGTATATAAAAATGTACACAGAACAAACAGATTTATGGTCATTGTACTATGCTACTTCTAGTTGCTATTGGGTCAAAGTCTCTTTTACCATTGCACTACGTGGAAATCACTATTCTATTATATTGGGTAGCCTTTTTTTTTTTTGTCAGGAAAATAGTTGCAAGTGGTTAATGGACTTTCTTCATCCAACAAGAAGACTCTAAATATAATATTATTAGTTCTTTGGAGCTTGTAATTGGTATATGATGATTGACAAATCTCAAAAATTAAGTCAGTTGAATCCCAGAAAACATTTACTTGACTAAATCCAAAACTATTCCTGATCTAATATCAATTTATTTCACAGGAATTTATTAATAAAGATAATGATGGGCAGTATTTATGAAGAAAATATTTGACTAAACTGGGGTAACCTAGTGACAATACTACTTTCACTAGGGAAAATAATTTGATGGTAAAAGGGCTCTCTGTTATGCTCCTCACCACTCTCTAAACACAAAGATGATTTGTAATTTACTTTGGTCCCAGAATATTTGACGTTAAGTGTCTTGAGGATTGTGGCATTTCCACGGTGGTGCCTGAACATTCTGTACTGTTGTGAAAAGTCATAGTGTTGAAATGCCCTTGCTTTCTACTTCCATAGATCCTGTACTTTCTCGGTTAAGTTGTTATCACATGGTGTACACATTGTCTGTTTACTTCTTGTCTGAACTGTCATATTTGAAGCTATGAAGTGTAAGATAAATGTGCATCTTCCACAACTTTGATCAATGGTAACTAACATGATTAAAGAAACCAAGTATTCAAGATTACACATGAATAAATTATTGGGTAAATGGACATATTAATTTAAATCTTGAGATATTTAAATTTGTATAGACTTGATGCTGGAGAAAATCTTTTAGGGCACCCAGTTCAGCTAATCTCCAAAGAAGAAATCGTATATTTCTCATTTCCTTTAGTCAGTGAACCACACTACTTAGTTAGGGGAACCAAATTAAACTACTGTGGGACAATTCTCACTATTTCATCCTTCTCTTTTTTCTTTTTCTTTTAGAGTGATCCAAATTCTTCCTCCTTTTAAGTGTACTCTCCTTGGGAGCAGGATAAATAGTACCCAATGTCTCTTTCCTGTTAAATTCTGTTAAATTTCAGGTATTTGTAATGGTGGCATGGATACTTTTTCTTTCTTTCTTTCTTTCTTTCTTTCTTTCTTTCTTTCTTTCTTTCTTTCTCTCTCTCTCTCTCTCTCTTTCCTTTCTTTCTTTCTTTCTTTCTTTCTTATTTTATTTTACTTTTTGAGACAGAATCTCACTATGTCAACCAGGCTGGAGTGCAGAGGTGTAATTTCAGCTCACTGCAACATCTACCTCCTGGGCCTCCTGGGTTCAAGCAATACAGGTGCACACGGCCATGCCTGAGTGGTTTCTGTATTTTTAGTACAGAGGGCGTTTCACCATGTTGGCCAGACTGGTCTTAAATGCCTGACCTCAAGCGATCCACCCGCCTCGACCTCCCAAAGTGCTGGGATTACAGGTGTGAGCCACCATGCCCAGCCAAAACTTTATCTTCATACCCTGAATAGCTCAAATTTCTTCAACTTTAATACCTCTGATATTGTCTCAAGGTCAATTGTTATAATCATTCAATGAAATTTTATTGGGTATCTGTAAAACATCTCAAAATCAGACTGAGTAATCATCCTGCTTATCCTCCTCTATTTTTGTTCTAATTAGAGTAAGAAGCTAAAACTATTAAATTTTACTACAGAATGTATTGTCTTGAGGTAAGTAGCAAAAGAGAACTCTACTGTGGGATAAAATGTCATATTTAGGCTGGGCACAGTAGCTTACACCTGTAATACCAGCACTTTGGGAGGCCGAGGCGGTTGGATCACCAGGTCAGGAGTTCAAGACCAGAAATTAGCTGGGCGTGGTGGCGGGTACCTGTAGTCCCAGCTACTCAGGAGACTGAGGCAGGAGAATCGCTTGAACCTGGGCAGCAGAGGTTGCAGTGAGCTGAGATCACACCACTGCACTCCAGCCTGGGTGACAGAGTGAGACTCTGTCTCAAAATAAAAAAAAATTAAAAATTTTAAAAAGTCATATTTTTAGTGAGAAAACTATTTATATGGTATTATTATCCTAAAATAGATATTTCTTGAATATTAAGTTTTTCTGATTCCTGTGGAGAAGCTGTGTATTTCTATGGCGGAGAATAATGTTTGGTTATTGTATAAACCACTGTGTGTGCACACACACACACACACACACACACACACACACAGTGGTTCTAATGATTTGAATATGATGAGACTATTTTAGAGAACGACCAGATAGATTCGAGCAGCTTACCTGGAAGTACAATCTTTTTTCATCTCTCTCTAGCCCTTTTGATACATTTGTTTTGACCACAATTTCATTCTGAGAAATGAAGGTTTAGCTTTTCCTTTCAAAGGACATTAAAAGAAGTGTTTCAACTTAAATTCCCCAAGAATTATCTAGGTCACATTCACAGCCTTTAACTGGCATGATGAAAACCTTTCTTTTTCCCTCAGACGACAAAGGCTATGAAAGTGTGTAGGAAGATGGATAGGGAATTATGGCTTCTCAGTCTTATTCTCACATTTTCTTCTGTCCCAGGGGTGATTTTTCAGCTTTTCAGATTCACAAACTTAATTTCACTGGTTTACAATGTGAGAAGTCTCTAGCCTTGGTGAATTGATTCATGCTATTTTAAAACACAAGAGACTGCTACAGAAACCACAATGTTAAGACTTTAATTTATATTTTTAGAAGTACATAAGGAAGGGAGCATTAGTGCCTGCTCATCAAAAACATCTGCCCTCAGGAGATAAAAATCATAGGTATCTATAGTTACATTGTTCCGCAAACAAACACTGAACATGGTTATTTAACTTGGAGTCCATTGCTGATGCACACTGACTTTTACAGGAGATTCTAAATTCAGTGGCATCACCACTTTGTATGGAGCCACAACACAACACTCCCCACTGAATAACTTGACAATTGCCCAGTTAAATAGAAACTCAATGAGAATATCAGCCCCTAGTTTATGGAGTACCTCACCTTATTCACTATTGATAGCAGTGGTGGCCATCCGTGAAGACACTGGCTGCTGCAGGGGAGGCACGGCCAGGTATGTGCCCTCCATGGAGCTGGTGGGAGCGTGGAATAGGAGGGAGCCCCGTTCCCTTCCTAGTCGGCAGGGTGGGAGACCCACCCTCCCCGGCACAGCTGCAGGCGCCCAGTCACGGCTGTGGACCCAGGCATTCCTGTGCTCTCGGGGGCCCAGGAAGCCCCCTGCCCCAGCAAGCTTGGAAGTGCCTGCTCCCTCTGCTTGACCTCTCTCTGCTCCCAGTGGCTTCTCTGATTTCAGAGCAATGTTGAGGCTGAGGCCCCACTGTTGCAACCTGCCCAGGTGTGCACATGCTTGGGGAGGTACTGACATGGCAGCCCCCTGCCTCCACAGCCCCCTTCAGATTTGGGGTGCCAAAAGCATGGACGGGAGGCTGCGGCGAGGCTGAGAGTGGCTTGGCGCAGGCCTGCAGGCGTCCCTTGGACCAAACAGCTTGGGCGCTGTGGACATGATTGATGGTGGCAGGAGGCAGACAGGCTCCTGGGCAGAAAGGGGTGGGTACCTGGTGAAGCCCCAACTTCAAGCCAGGGACAGCCTGAAGCCTGGGGGCTGGGCTGTCAGTTGGGGTGGAGTCCATGGCTTGGAGTCAGAACTTATAGGTGCTTTTTCCAGGCCCGCCCATGGCCACCCATGGACCAATCAACACGCACTTCCTCTCTTCTGAAGTCCGTAAAACTCCAGACTCAACCAGATTCACAGACATCTGGACTACTAGCTGCATGAAGGAGCTACCTGCTGTGGGTCTCCTCTTTGCTGACAGCTGGACACTTGACAGAACGACCTGCCTGAACTCGGGACCTGCTGAATGATGGGACTGAAGAAGCTGTTACACAAACAGGGCTAAAACACGCACTCTTCTCCCCCCGCTCCCCACCGCCCAACCCACTTGCCACACTGCAGGTGATGAGAAGGACAGAAGGGCTGTGGCCTTTAAGGGAGCATAGTCCCAGGGGCTCCCTGAGCCAGGGCTGTGAAACCCTCTTCCGGGCACTGCAGTTCCTGGCATCTCCAAGCTTCTGAGTGCCACTGCATTCCCCGCGTCCGGGTGCAGGTGAGAGGTGACAACGTGCTCGCAGCCCTCGCTCGCTCTCGGCGCCTCCTCGGCCTCGGCGTTCCCTCCGGCCACGCTCAAGGTGCCCTTCAGCCCGCCGCTGCGCTGTGAGGGCCCCTCTCTGGGGCTGGCCAAGACCGGAGCCGGCTCCCTCTGCTTGCGGGGAGGTGTGGAGAGGGAGGCGCCAGCGGCAGCCGGGGCTGCGCGCGGCGCTCGCGAACTGGCGCGGGTTCCGGGTGGGCGCAGGCTGGGCAGGCCCCGCACTCCGCCAGCCGGCTGGCCCCTGCTGGACTTGTTGGGGGTGGGGGGTGGGGGGTGGGGGGTGGCGAGCTCCCTCTGGGCTGCGGGAGTGCCCAGGCTAAGTGCTGCAAAGTCCCGCGGTGAGTGCCATTGAGAGGTGAAGCCGGCTGGGCTTCTGGGTCCGGTGGGGACTTGGAGAAATTTTCTGTCTAGCTAAAGGGTTGTAAACGTACCAATCAGCACTCTGTGTCTAGCTAAAGGTTTGTAAACACACCAATCAGTGCTCTGTGTCTAGCTAGTCTGGTGGGGACTTGGAGAACTTTCCTGTCTAGCTAAAGTTTGTAAACGCAGCAATCAGCTCTGTCAAAATGGACCAGTCAGCTCTCTGTATAACGGACCAATCAGCTCTCGGTAAAGTGGAACAAGCAGCTCTCTGTACAATGGAGCAATCAGTAGGATGTGGCTGGGGCTAGATAAGGGAATTAAAGTAGGCCAAGGGAGCCAACAGTGGCAATACGCTCCGGTGCCCTTCCATGCTGTGGAAGCATTGTTCTTTTGCTCTTTGCAATAAATCTTGCTGCTGCTCACTCCTTGGGTCCGTGCCGCCTTTATGCGCTGTAACACTCACCGGGAAGGTCTGCAGCTTCACTCCTGAAGCCAGCGAGACCACGAACCCACTAAAAGGAAGAAACTCTGGACACATCTGAACATCTGAAGGAACAAACTCCAGACACACCATCTTTAAGAACTGTTAATACTCACTGTTAGGGTCCGCGGCTTCATTCTTGAAGTCAGCAAGACCAAAAACCCACCAATTCCGGGCACTCAGGTACCCCCAGCAGAAGCTGCATGTAGTACATCTGGTCTAGCCACAGCCTCCATGGAGCTGGCCACTGTGCTAGTGCCTGGAGTCGCCCAGCTGCCACAGCTGCCAGTGTGCCTGGCTGTGTGCAGTGGCCGAACCCCACGCTCACTCGCCCACACACCCCTTGCCACTCTGCCTGCACCTGACTAGCCCTTGGCAGTTGTGGGATCTGGGCTGGTAGCACAAGCCAAGCACAGCCTGCTGGACCAAGTGGGCAGAACGAGCTCAGTGGGCACAAGCAATACTCAGGCAGAAGACACTGCCAGCCTCAAAGATTTCCAGCTAGCGAAGTGACACCCCAAGGATCCCGTGACAATATCACTGTCCCCTGACTCCTCAGAATTATCTCTGTTCAACTTACTAGATAAATCTAACCAGGATACATCAAAAACTGTACATTTATTCTGGCATTCAGTGAGAGCTAGAAATGATATTGTGATCATAGGTTTTTATAGCCTGGTTGAAGCCATAAGTACCTGATGGAGCTTTGATCTTAGACTTTCTCTTGGTTAACTATAATGGCTTAAAAGAAAGAATGAAACTATGTTCTTTGCTGCAACATGGATGCAGTTGGAGGCCATTATCCTAAGCAAACAATGCAGCTACAGTAAACAAAACACTGAGTGTTCTCACTTATTAGTGGGAATATACATTGGGTATACATGGAGATAAAGATGGAATAATAGACACTGGGAATTACAGAAGAAGGGAGGAAAGGAGGTGGGCAAGGGTTGAAAAACTACTCATGGGATACTATGCTTACTATTTGGGAAACATGTTTAATTTTACCCAAAACCTCAGCATCATGCAATATACCCTTGTCACAAACCTGCACATGTACCCCTTGAATTGAAAATAAAAGTTGAAGCCGGGCACAGTGGCTCACGCCTGTAATCCCAGCACTTTGGGAGGCTGAGGCTAGTGGATCACGAGGTCAGGAGATCGAGACCATTCTGGCTAACATGGTGAAACCCCATCTCTACTAAAAGATACAGAAATTAGCCAGGCGTGGTGGCGGGTGCCTGTAGTCCCAGCTATTCGGGAGGCTGAGGCACGAGAATCACTTGAACCCAGGAGGCAGAGGTTGCAGTGAGCTGAGATCATGCCACTGCACTCCAGCCTGGCAACAGAACGAGATGTCTCAAAAAAAAAAAAAAAAAAAAAAAAGGAAAAGAAAAGGTGAAATAAAGGCAACTGTAATAGCTTACTAAAGCATTTCTATAGCAGGCAGGCATATATATTTTTGTTATACCACAAGCAGTATAAATTCTATATCCCCTAAACTTGAATTCAAGACATTTTTCTCAAAACTAGCTTTATAACTTGTAGCTCATATTGCAGTGAATGGAAACTTCATGTACAAGATACACCATGTTGTTATAACCCAACATACTTTTAAGGTTGGAGTACATAATAAAAATACATTTCTTTAATAAAATAGCAATGACTTTGTATTTCTACAACTCATATTGGCATGAGACCCAGTATTTCTTGGAGACTTGCTCACCAAATATTTCCACGGGTCCTAGGAATAAACACTTCCCAGAAAGTCTATGGGTGAAAATAATTATTTCCATCAGCTTAAGAAAAAAACATAAAGCCATCTGCTTCCAGCCACACAAGAGTATAACTGTTACAAGACTTGTCTTCATACTGAAAGAAGCTATACAGCCAGAAAAAATATGTAAATTCTCTATGTTCAGACAACGAGCAACAAGTAGCACATTCTTGTAAAATTTTAGAGCAAGCAGATTAGGTGAGTCCAACATGTTTCCTGGCTTTCTGCTGTGGGCCTGTAACATGCTTCAGATCAAGGAGATAAAGCTTAGACAAAGCAGGTGGAGCCAGAAGAGACAGATCAGTGCTCTGAGGTGCTGGAGTAGCTACAATGTTGGAGTAAGTTACCAGAGAATAGGGAACTGAAAAGAGAAGGGATAGAATTCTGCATGAGCATTTATTATAGATCCTAGGCTAAGGGGTGTGTTGTTTTTGCATAGGCTGAGTCACATGGAGCCCTGGCAGAAATGTTAATAAAGAGTTGAGAACTGAATAGAAATACCAGAGTATGTAGGCCTCCAGACATAGAAATTCTGGTCCAGTCAAGGTTAAGAGACCTTATTGAACATCTTAGGCATTTCACTGAAACTCATGAAAGACCAAGCAGGTAAGAATCGCATACTACTTGGCCGGGAACAGTGGCTCACGCCTGTAATCCCAGCACTTTGGGAGGCTGAGGTGGGTGGATCACGAGGTCAGGAGATGGAGACCATCCTGGCTAACATGGTGAAACCCCGTCTCTACTAAAAATTCAAAAAATTAGCTGGGCTTGGCAGTGGGCACTAATGGCAGTAGCTGTAATCCCAGCTACTCGGGAGGCTGAGGCAGGATAATGGTGTGAACCCAGGAGGAGGAGCTTGCAATGAGCCGAGATCTCGCCACTGCACTCCAGCCTGGGCGACAGAGCAAGACTCTGTCTCAAAAAAAAAAAGAAAAAAAGAATCTCACACTACAGTTAGAGTCACGTTTTAGAAGCTAGGCCAAAAGATAAAGAGAACTAATAAAAAATAGAACTAAGACTGAATGGTTGACCAGGAGATATCAGTCAGTTACCAACAGAATACAATTCAACATCCTTTAAGGGAAGATGGCCTCTAGTATTCCCCACAATTTATTACTCCCAGAGTCCAGCAAGTAACAATGAAGTAAAATATAAACCAAGGTTAAATAGGAAGACATGAGTCATACTAAAAGTAAAGTCAATAAAACAGACCCTGAGATGACTCAGATGTTGAAATTAATGGAAAAGAACTTTAACACAGCTATTATAATTATAATAGAACTGAAATAAAAACACTTGTAATATATAAAAACTGGAAAATCTCAACATAACAGCCAGGAAATAATAAATATAGAAACATACTAAAGAGTGCAGTATAATTCCAGAAGAGTAATGAGATGTTCTATAGACCGACTCATTAGTGAAACTCATAAAAATTATACAGAAAGAAGCACTTGAAGTCTCTGGAAATGGGCCTAATATTATACAACAAATGAAGAAACATTTATTCAAGAATGTCTACTAAAACACAGGGAAAAAAGAGTGTGTAGCATTTGAACCCGTCTTTTCTTCCTTATCCTCTGCCAGCTCCCAGTGTGACAGAAACTGCATTCTAGATGAGTGCAGTCAAGAACACAGGACTTTTACTAACTCTGCCTGTGTAGGTCTATAGTCTCTTCCAATAAATGGTAGGACATCATTAGATATGTTAAAAATGCTGAGTTTCAGATGAGTGTGCCCAGGAAGGAGAAGTATTATTTTTTCACACAACCTCCACTCATAAGATGGAGAGTCTACCTTGGGCATGGTTCACTATGAATACTGGAATTCTGGTTATCCTTGACCCGGATCATTAGAAAGGTGGAATGCCCCATGCTGGAAGAGGTAAGATGAAAAAGATCAGAGGCTACTGACTTCCCTCTGTCAATTAACCCGTTTCTAATTCAGAGGTGTCATGCCGAAAGAAGTGGGCCACTGTGTCTGTTTCCAACTACAAAGTATTGGCTCAGGGATTTTGCCCAGATAGAGGGACAGGTTACAAAAAGGAGTGCTAGGAAACTTCCCCAAAGAACTGACTTTGCATCAGAATGTGGGGAAGTTAAGCTCAGTGGTTCTTTCAAAAACAATGGAGATTATGGTGAAAAGTAATCAAGAGAAGACTGGCACCTTCATTACAGATGAACTTGCAAACTAACTTGCGGGCTAACTCGTCTATCAGAGAAAACCAGGAAAATCGACTGGTAAAAATAGCCTCCTGAGATCAGAACATATACTGAATACTAACCTCAAAATGTATCCTGCAGGGGTCCAAACTGAATTGGACAATCCTGTATAGAATGCATTCCCCAAGACATTGTTGCAAACAGAAGAGCAAACAGCAGGCAATTAGTGGAGCTTATCTGCTACATCATGAGGGGAAGACAGAGAGAAAGAATGCTGATGAAGCCACTGCCATCTGAGGGTGACTATAATTGTGCTCAAGGCTCCACCCTCTGTGGAGCAACATCAGAGGCATTGTACTTAGGGGAAAGAGTAATGACTACAGTAACCCAAGGAGTCACTAAACAAATATACAAGCAAGAAAACGTAAGTCTTGGGGGGCTCAGTGTAAGTAGAATTCAAAGTTGCTACAATATATCATAGAAAACATCCTGGTTACAACCAAAAATTGGGAGTCAGGCAAAGGAGAAAGGAAGCCTGGCCAGTACTCAAGACAAAGTATAGGCATTAAAAACTGCCTGTGAGAGCAACCCTGGGTCAGATAGACAGTGACTTCAAAGTAGCCATTATAAAAATGTTCAAAGAACTGAAGAAAACTATATTTGAAGAAGTAAGGGAACTATATTGGTAATCTCATCAAATAGAGAATATCAATAAAGTAATAGAAATTATAAAAATAGAAGCAAATAAAAATGAGGGGGTTGTAAATCACAATAACTGATATGAAAAGTTCACTAGAGGTGTTCAGCAATAGATTTGAACTACAAGAAGAAAGAGCAAACATGGAGATAGATTAATAGGTATTATGCAACCCAAATAACAGGGTAAAATAACGCAAAGTAAATGAAAGCCTCAGAGAAATGGCACACCATTAAATGAACCGACAGATATGTAACACGAATGACAGAAAGGAGAGACATGAAGGAGCAGAACACTGTATTTGCAGAAATAATGGCTGAAAATTTTCTAAATTTGATAAAAACCCATCTATACAAATAAAAACTTCACATAGGATAAATACAGAAAATTCACCACAGACACATCATAATAAAAATATTGAAAGCCAAATAGAAAAGGAAAATCTTGGAAGCAGAAAGATAAAAATGGCTCATTACTTACAAGGAAATCTCAATGTCAGCTATGTTCTCATCAGAGGCAAAGGATGTCAGAAGGCAGTAAAGATATTCAACTTTTTCAAAAGAATAGTACTGCCAACCATGTCCCAATAAAATCATCTTTCAAACATGATGTTGAAATAGACATTCCAAAATGTAAACGGAAGTGAGAATTTGTTGTTAGATGACAAATACGTTAGACAATTTATGTATTTTTCTGGCTGTATCTTGTAAGAAATTGTAAAGGAATTTCTTCAGGGTAAAAGCAAACGACCCCAGAGCATAATTCAAATTCACATGGAAAACAAAGAACACGATAATTATGTATATATAAAAGGCTTTATTAATATATATTTATTTTACTTCTCCTAACTGACTTAAGCAACTGTACAAAATAACATACATTTGTATTTTGGAAGTTTTTAACATATAAAAATGTAGTATATGGCCGGGCGCAGTGGCTCACGCCTGTAATCCCAGCACTTTGGGAGGCTGAGGTGGGCAGATCACGAGGTCAGGAGATTGAGACCATGGTGAAACTCCGTCTCTACTAAAAATACAAAAAATTAGCCTGGCATAGTGGCAGGCGCCTGTAGTCCCAGCTACTCAGGAGGCTGAGGCAGGAGAATGGCATGAACCCGGGAGGCGGAGCTTGCAGTGAGCCGAGATTGCACCACTGCACTCCAGCCTGGGCGACAGAGCGAGACTCCATCTCAAAAAAAAAAAAAAAAAAAATGTAGTATATTTGAGGATAACAGCACAAACAAGGTGAGTGGAAGAAAAAATGGATTGTGGTAAGAATTTGAAACTAGTAAGAACCATATGGATTTTTAAATAGTTTTTCTAGTTCTGTGAAGAATAGTCAAAGCAATCCTAAGCAAAATGAACAAAGCTAGAGACATCATGCTACCTGACTTCACACTATACTACAGGACTACACTAACCAAAACAGCGTGGTACTGGTACAAGAACAGTCACATAGACAAATGGAACAGAATAGAGAACCCAGAAATAAGACTGCACCACTACAACCATCTTATATTTGACAAATCTGGCAAAAACAAACAATAGGGAAAGGATTTCTTATTTAGTAAATGTTTTGGGGTGAACTGGCTAGCCATATGCAGAAAAATGAAACTGGACCCCTTCCTTACACCATATACAAAATTCAACACAAGATGGATTAAAGACTTAAATGTAAAACCCAAAACTATAAAAATCCTAGAAAAAAACCTAGGTAATACCATTCAGGACATAGGCACAGGCAAATATTTCATGACAAAAGCACCAAAAACAATAGCAACAAAAGCAAAAATTGACAAATGGAACCTAATTAAAGAGCTTCTGCACAGCAAAAGAAACTATCAACAGAGTAAACAGACAACCTACAGAATGGGAGAAAATTTTTTCAATCTATGCATCTGACAAAATCCTAATATCCAGCGTATATAAGGAACTTACAAGAAAGAAACAAACCGCCTCATTAAAAAGTGGGCAAAGTAAATGAACTGACACTTCTCAAAAGAAGACACACATATGGCCCACTATACATATAAAAACTCCACATAGGAGAAATACAGACAATTCACCACAGACACATCATAATAAAATTATTGAAAGCCAGATAGAAAGGGAACATCTTGAAAGCAGAAAGATAGAAATGGCTCATTACTTACAAGGAAATCTCAATGACAGCTATATTCTCATCAGAAGCAAAGGATGGTTCTCTATTCTGTTCCATTGGTCTATGTGTCTGTTCTTGTACCAGTACCATGCTGTTTTGGTTACTGTAAAAACTATTTTAGTGAGTATGCGGAAATATAAAAACTCTCATACATTGTTGGTTGGAATACAAAAAGGTACAATTGTTTCATAAAACAGACTTCCAGTTACTCAAAAAATTAAACATAGAGTTATTTGATCCAGAAATTCCACTTCTGGGTATACATCAAATAAAAATGAAAGCAGGCCAGGTATGGTGACTCACGCCTGTAATCCCAACAGTTTGGGAGACTGAGGTGGGGGGATTGGTTGAGCTTAGGAGTTCAAGACTAACCTGGGCAACATGGCAAAACCCTATCTCTATAAAAAATAAACAATTAGCTGGGCATGGTGGTGCTTGCTTTCAGTCCCAGCTACCAGGGAAGCTGAGGTAGGAGGATCCCTTGAACCTGGGAGGTGAAGGTTGCAGTGAGCTGTGATTGTGCCACTGCAGTCCAGCCTGGGGACACAGTGAGACCTGTCTCCAAAATAATTAATAAATAAAAATGAAAGCATACATACAAACAAAAACTTGTCCACAAATGTTTATAGCTGCATTATTCATAATAACTAAAAGGTGCATACAACCCAAATATCTGCCAATTAATCAGTGGATAAATATGTGGTATATCAACAAAATGTAACATTCAACAATAAACTAAAATGAAGTACTTACGTAAGTCATGGCATGGGTGAACCTTGAAAACACTATGTTATGTTAAAGGAGACAATCACAATAAGCCACATAATCACACATTATGTGATTTTATTCATATGAAATGTTCAGAATAGTAAAGTCGATATATAGAGAAAGTAGATTTAAGGCTGCCTGAACCTGGGTGAGGAGGGAGAGAGATTGTGTGTGAGTAGGTCAGGGGGCTGTTCCCGTAAAAAGTACAGGAACTGCTTTGGGGTGATGAAAACATTCTAAAATTATATATCAATAAATCTGCTACAAAAAAATAATCCAACACAGCACTAGGCAATGGGGATGCTGGTCACGTAAGGACACAGTTACAATAGGCATGCTGACCATGATGATATAAACAAAGCCAAACAAACAAAACCTGCCTTCTCAAAAGCCAAGGAGAGACCTTGCTTTTGTTTTTGTTTGTTTGTTTTCTTCTTTTTCTCATTTCAGAGGTGAAATCTCTAAAACTCAGTGTGGATAACTGTCTTGCCATTGGAGACCCACATATCTTGAGCTCCAAAACGCTTCATATCAATAGTAAAGCATTTTCGAAAAGTTAGCATGGTTCCCATTTTGAGTTAATAATTTTACATATAAAAATTTATTTGGCCTTCACAACAATGCTAAAACATAAGCATTGGTATTAGCACCATTTTAGAGATGAGAAAAATGAGGCTTAGAGAGATTAAGCAACCAAATCAATGTCTCATAATCATTAATAACCAGCAGCCTGGTTCTAAATCTTTTTTTTTTCTTTTGTTTCCAAACTAATTGCTTCTCTTCTGGAGCTTGCTAGTTTCAAATATTCTAACTCAGGAAAAATACTAATGTTATAATATTTGATTTGATAAAATATAATTCAATATGAGAAACATTAATATGCTTGGTAATTTGGGAGAAAAACATTGAAGGCTACTTGGATACACTGACATCCAAGCAGAGCCTTAACAATATTCAAAATTAGACCCACAGACACACAGAAAAAGACCATTAGTGCATATATAGATTATCTTCAGAACCTGAAAATATTTATAGATATTTAAAACATGCCATGATCTCGTCTTAATGCAATTTTTAAAGGATTAATATTTTATATTAATTCCACTTTTATTTAATCAGCTTTTCATTGATAATTAAACAACCCTTATACTTTTAGAAAAATCCAAAATATATCTACTAATGCAAGTTCAGTGAGTTGTAATATGGAGGCAAAAAAAAAAGGAAAGGCACTGACACTTCTATCTAATGGACAGAGATGTAAATGAGCAGTGGTAAATCAAAGGAAAAAAGTAAGCACCTGAATTTGAACACTGCCAGCTTGGATAAGAATGAGCGAGTCCATCTGTCTGAGACGGTAGAAATGTGTGACCCCTGGAAGAGATGGAGAGGGATCCTTTAAACATGAGAAATAAAAATGTCACCAAATTTTTGAGGAAATATTACTTCCCAAGAGCAGAGTAATGAAGCAAAAGCAAAGCTCCAACTGCCAATAGCTGAATTATTAAAGGAAGAAAAGTAGAATCTGTGGACAGGTGCAAATTTGTCCAAGAATTGAAGAAGCTTAATCCAACTCTTCAAGAGAATCACAAGGAGCTTCATTTGACTTTTGTCTGGATACCTTAATGGTTCATTTGCTTTAAGATTGTAACATTTTTAAGAGTTCAGTTCTTTTTTTCATGTGTCTCTATTGATTCTCTCCCAAAGAGGAATAGTCACAAATCCATGTCAAGATAGGAAAAATGGAAAAATAAAGTGTCTAGTGTTACACCAGGGCACTCATCTTATAGGTGCTCCCAGTTAGCTACCTCAAATACAAGTATACCTTTGAAAAATTTTCCTAGTAGGTGAAACAGGATTAAAACTTGCACTTTGGGTCAATAGAACAAGGTTTCATCCTGGCACTGCAAAAATATTTCATATGTGATCTTGGACAAGTTAATCTAAAATCTTTAATGTGGATTTTTTATTTGGAAGTGCCTTTTGATTAGGGTGTATTGTGAAGATTAAATGGAATAAAATATAGAGAGTACAGCTGTTTTTCTCTTTCTCTTTCTCTGAAATGTCTACTCTGCCCTGGTTCTGCCTCTTGGAACTCTCCCCAGAGGAGCAGCTTGAATTCTCTGTATCATTTTCCTAGGCTACAGAAGAAACAATTTAAGGCTAAGGAAGAAGTCAAATTCATGAATTATAGTTTGTTGGCCTATTTATAAAAATAAACAATTTGTCCAACTGTGAACATACAATCAGAGACACTCAGAAGCTTTATTTATTTTCTTTAATAATGGTAAACATGTTCAATTTACACTACCATTAATCATCTAGATGCAGGAATTCAGAAATTCTGTCTATAACGGACAGCAATCAGTTGTCCTAATTCAAAGATCTAAAATAAATTTAATGCATGAACACATTTATTTCTGCAGTTGAGGAATTCATTAGCTTTTTCAATGAGTCTCTTATATCTGGGAATAACACAGATTACATAGAAATGCACATATATATTTTTGCATATGTATGTACATTAAATATTTTATAAGATGTTACTGTAGTAACTGTCTTTAATTGACTATGCTGTAACCTCCTTATTTGATATAACAATATATTTATGCATACAGCAGAGTACATATGTGTATGCATACACGTGCATAATTTATATTATTTCACTTATGAATTAAAGAAGAGTTTTATAATTACCATGGAGCATCCTGTGATGCACTGCACTGACTGCCCTTCAGGATTAAAGGCTCATTTTTCCATCTGAGGGAGTGCTTCCAAGATGACCCTTAGCTGTCAGTTGTCAGCCCCCACCGTGGATTGTCTCAGATGTAGAAAACAACATCATTTAGGGGTCGTGTCTCTTTCCTGGGCACCACGGGAGTCCGAAGGCTCAGTCCGCAAATCTGAACAGGCATCCAGCTTTCCATCTGGCCAACACCTCCCTTTCTCAGATGCTTATCCTAAGAATTCTCCCTACTAAAATATCCTGCCTGGTTATCTCCATCTCAGAATCTTTCCTCCAGAGAATAATACCCGAAACAGAGGCCCAGAAGGAAGGGTCAGCTGAAATGGGGTAAATATAGACAGTTAAACAAAGGCAACAAAAACAAAAAAACAAAATATGATCATTGCTTTTTTGGAGGATAAAGAGGAATGGAAAGGGCTATTATAAAACATAGTGAGGGTATCTTCCCTAATAGAGGGATGATGCCCACTTTACATAGAACACAGTAGTTAATTGTGCTAGCACTAGAAATTGTTGATGCTGAAATTTTGGTTCCGCCTCTACTTAGCTGTGTATCTGTGGGTATGCCGCTTAAGCCTAGGAATACCTATGCAGATCAGGTGAGAGCACTCCTGGCACCTAACCCCATGTCTGGCAATAGCAAGAATTAACTAACAGCTAACTAACTAACTAACTAAATAAATAAAAACAAATACATTATAAAAGCTATAATTATTAGCCACTCTATTACTCCCAGAGCTGAGGTCCAAGAGGGATCAAGGGATTTTCCCAATGAGTTTCTTTTTTTTATGTTTTCATTTTTCTTTATAATAGAGAGTTCTGTCCCTACTTACAAAGCAAGAATACATGAAGTGATTATTTGTTCACAAAGCAATATCTGATCCCACCCCAAATAACTGTCTTAGAATCATTTTAAGAATGAGTGTGCTTTCATTTGTAAATTCAGATCCCCTCTCAACCCTTTTCTACCCTGCTGTGAAGCAGAAAAACTGCTTTGTTCTCTGCTGGCCACGTAAGTTTAGCTAGTGGGAGACACTAAAATGTGGTTAGAGGGTGGAGGGACACTCAGCTGCGAGTGTATATGTCTCACAAACCCATCCGTGAGAGCACATTGCTGGCCATCCTGTGCCTTAATGAAAGCCATAGTTCACTTTAGGTGACCTGTTCACCCAACTCACGTCTCCATGTTCCAGTAACCACTATCTCCTCTTGCTTCCTCAGTCCTGCTAGTGATTAATATCCTCCCAGAATTGCTAGTTCTGGGGTGCTTCACCATCCCTTGCTGTTGCCCTATACCCTGCTCAAATCTAGACAAATAACTTTATTAAACTTATTGTCAATTACCAAGTTTGAATGTTCCATGTTCTTCCTCTCCCTGTTGGAACATCAACTAACCTAAGAGAGTTTAGGGCTTAAAAATATGATTATATTTGCAAAATTCTATTTTTATCCATATTTTTTCAGGATGACTTTCCTCCCTTTCCAATTGTGATATCAAAATAAATGATCCACACTGCTGCATTCAATGTGAGATCTTTACAAGTTTATCCACAAAGTAAACTTATATATTCAGTTATTTTTAAGTATCTCAGATGAGCAAATGGCTTGATAATGAATCATTTTGAAATTGAGAGGCCTCAAACAAGGGTTCACTTGTACTGAAAAATGCCATTACTTTCCATTGTTTTCCTACTGATTACCTCTAAGAGGCCAAAATAGACTTGTTTTGGATAACTTGAAGAAATAAATGATGAACATTTTTTAAACACACAGTGAGAAAACATTAAACCAAACCCAGCTATATTCGTAAATATGTTCACCACCCCCAGCTCAAAACAGTAACTTGCATACAAATCCCCCAGATTGAAAATCATAATACAAATGACCATACCACCAATCCTTTAAGTATCATGTAAGCACTAAAGGGAGTTTTATGAAATAACTAATAATACACGGTGAAAGATTACATCTTGATGTTAGGTAAGAAAATATCAGGATGTGTATTTTAAAATGTGAAAATTTCTAGAAGAAACCATAACCACTCTGGGTGTGATTTCACCCAAGGTGGAGGGTATGGGTGGTATTATTTACTTCTTTACATTTTTTGAACTTCCGAATTGTTAATAAATGAGCATAGAATCCATTGTCGGAAACATTTATATGATTGTCCTTTTTTAATACATTTAGTTTAGGTTTGAGGATACATACGAAGATTTGTTACACGGGTGAACCTGTGTTACAGGGTTTGTTGTACAGATTATTTAATCAGCCAGGTATTAAGCCTAGTATCCAATAGTTATCTTTTCTGCTCCTCTCCCTCCTCTCAACCTTCACCTTCAAGTAGACCCCAGTGTCTGTTGTTCATCTCTTTGTATTTATGAGGATTTATCATTTAGTTACCACTTGTAAGTGAGAACATGCAGTATTTGGTTTTCTGTTCCAGCATTCGTTTGCTGAGGATAATAGTCTCTAGCTCCATTCGTGTTCCCACAAAAGCCATGATCTCATTCTTTTTATGGCTGCATAGTATTCCATGGTGTATGTGTACCACATTTTCTTTATCCGATCTGTTATTGATGGGCATTTAGGTTGATTCCGTGTCTTTGATTTTGTGAATAGTGCTGCAATGAACATTCACCTGCATGTATCTTTATGGTAGAATGACATATATTCCTCTGGGTATATACCCAGCAGTGAGATTGCTGAGTTGAATGCTATTTCTGCTTTTAGCTCTTTGAGGAATTGCCATACTGCTTTCCACAATGGTTGAACTAATTTACACCCTTACCAACAATGTATAAATGGTCTATTTTCTCTGCAACCTTGTCAGCATCTTTTAAAAAAATAATAGCCACTTTGATTTCTAAAGTGAAGAAAAATTAAAAATACAGCTTCTAAATACAGAATTTTAAAAAATGCACTCAAGGGAGTAAATTTGCTCTAAGCATATAACTAAACTGGTTGTGGCTGTGAAATGTTAAAGAATGAATGTTAAAGAATGAAGTAAACACTCCGAAAATAACTATGCACTTTTTTGTAATAAAAATCAAAACAGTCATAAAGTTTTGGTTAAAAAGAATGCAATAAGTAACATCCTAATTTCTTCTAAATTATGCTTAATTAAATCACTGATTATGGTATTAAATTAAATCATTTTATAAGAAGCCGTATCAGTTCAATATAAATTTTCAAAGACATACAAGTACTAATGTAACAATGCAAGAGATTTCAGAAGAAAATCACTTTAATTCCCTGGGATTTAACTCAGAGTCTTTTTGTCCCTGTGACATATTTTTATTTCAGCATTGTCAGAGAAATCATAGTAGAAACTTGGCTTGCTGTTAACATTTTGCTATGAGCAGAAAAAAATGCTTTAATAAATTTTTAGAGGGAGGAGTAGATATATCTAGCTTACATAAAACCCTAAACTTTATTCTAAGACATCCTGTATTGGCAAACAATAAATCACAAAATATTTGTGTTATTTATGATGACAATGTATCAGGAATTTCCCATTCTCAACTGGGAAATTTTGGTACTTTTACTCTCCCTGGTCTAATTTCTTCCAATTTCCCTTATTTCAGAAATGCCTAATATACTATGGGGTATAACCTTTCCTGACACACATCCAACATGCATTCCTTATTAATAAACATACAATATTTCTTCAAGTGGAGAGGAGTAAATCTTCCTTTGCTATTTCAGGTGATTTTTGTTTTCCATAATTATGAATAGCCTCATGATTAATAGTGACTTATGTTGATATTTTTATAATGTAAACATAAATCAAGGCATTCGTGAATGGTCAAAATAATTGCAGAAAAAAGTATTAATAATTTTTAATTCAAAAGAGTCCAATCAATTGGGCTTGGGCTTCTTTCTAGTTTCATATCCCTTGAATTCTGTCCTCAAAATATTTCCAGTATCTTGAAGTCTCAATACCCTACCTCAAATATCTAAAAGTCTGTTTTTCTACCTATTCTTTCTTCTGCCTAAATTGTTCCAAGCTTTATTTCCAGCCACTAAAATTTTTCTTTATTTTCTCAATAAACACAAATGTAATCTCCTGTGTAAAGCCTTTTCTGCATATCCCACTTAGGATTAAATACTTTTATTTTTATTCCATAGAAATTCACTTACCTATATGTTAGCATTTGCCAAATTTTACGGTTATTATATGGTTGTGATTAGCAGATTTCTTAGACCCAGTTTCTGCAGATTTGGCTTGGAGGGACCTTGAACTTTGTATTTCTTATGTCACAGTCATATTTCCTTAGGAACTCTAGGGTTAAGATAAATGCAGAATATAGTCGTGCTTCACTTGCTACTTGGTGACACACCTGGTTTTGTAGAGCTGTGTGGTCAGGACAATTTTAAACCTATATGACTCAAATAGCATAAAAGATTGGTGGAAACCTGAGGTGGCTTCTTTTCTGTATCAAAGTGACTTGCAGACATCTTGGGTCTTATTTATAGAAGCCATGCATGGCCCATATAGGTGAGGAGATGAAAGAGGCTATGTGTTCATTCTAGAAGCTATCAGGTCTCTCAATGATGAAGATGCTATACTTGATGCATTTATTGCCCTGCATACTTTCATAAAACTAAGTTAACATGGTGTAAGATGAAAGCTTATTTTTGTTTTACGAATCTGATTGTCTATTGCAAATAAAAACCCATACCATAGCTTTGGTTCTCTAAGTGTATATATATGTATATATACACATATATTATACATATATACATATTATGCATACATATACATATATACATATATTATTGTATTATATATTATATATTGTATTATGTATTATATACAACATATATTTATTATATATACACGCATATATTTATTATATATTCACACATATATTTATATATGCTATATATAATAGATGCATATTATATATATACTCCTGTCCCCACACCATCCCCTCCCCAACCCCACCTCCCTCTACATCCCCACCTCCACAATCCTAACCTCAACCCCATCCTCACCCTATTCCCATCTCCACCCCATCATTTCCTCCAACCCCATTCTCACCCCCATCCCCACCTCTATCCCCATCTCCCCACCCACCCTCATCCACTCCCCTACCCTCAACCCTGTCTCCATTACCATCCCCATTTCCCCCGTGCTCCCCAAGGAGTGCCCCAGATGGAAGCATCACCATTTGCTTACATTTCTGTTTTTTAGTAAACTATCTGCTGCGCTGTTTTCTTCAGACAATGTTTTAAATAGCTGATCCTAGATGTATCATATATTTGGTTTATAAAATAACTTATTTTTAAAGAGTGCTTTATAAAAACAGGAAAATGTGTTTAAAAGATGCTATTATGTTTCCTTTGTTTCTAGTGGTTTTGTTTTGTTTTTCAATGCAATTGTGACCTCTTTGATAAGCTATACACAACCTCTACATCTACTTTGACTCTAACACTGTGGGAAACGTAATTATCCAAAATGACATTCTGCAAACATGCTGTAATGACTTTCTATTATATTAACTTTGTTGCTCGCATTATCTCGATCACTCAAGAGTCCCCCCGAATGCCAAAGGTAAATCTTGTCTCTTACCTTAATGATCCATACACTGAAATTATTGCCTAGATTTTGGCATAATCCGTTGTGAGATTTGAGGAAACAATTAGATAACAGAATCCAGAGACATGTTTTGTACTCAGCATAGAAAAATAGATGATCTAGAAAGGTGAAGTTTTTTTTTTTTTTAAGTTCATCTTGCTATGTAACTCACACATTGGCAGATGAATAGGAAGATTATTTAACCACGGTATTACAGTACCTCTTATTAAGAGAGCTGGGGCAATTCTGGCTGAATGCTAGGTAATTAACTATGATTTGGGTTGACTTCTATAGAATTAAGGCTGGTAAATGGAGAAAATCTTAGAAATTATATAAGACAAAGAGGAAAGATAAATTGTATGCTAGTGAAGATACAAGTAAGAATCAGTAGAATGTCAAGTGAGGGCATCATATAGATAAAATGCACCTAATGAAGTAAAAATTAAGCCAGGTTAGGCGTAACTTTAGGGAGAAAAAGCTTCCATATTTGGATGAAAACATATGTATGTATAAGTGTATTCAACTGTTGCAAATGATCCAAAACTATTGGAAACTGGAGGTAAATATTAGTCATTAGCTCATTTCATAAGGAGAGGATTCTTGATTTTGGCAACAAAAATTCACTTGTTTTTCTTTATTCTTTTGGTGTTTACACATTTTGCTAAGAAGCATCTATACTTTATTTCCAATGCTTAGCAGAGATTGGTCTCAATTTCAGTTCCTAGGGATTTCTAGGCTTTAAAAATTTCACAGAATACTAGCAAGAGAGTCCGTGTATTATTTTTGATGAGGATGAGGGCATATTTACTTGGGAAATAACAGCAACCCAGTCCCAAAGGCAGTAGAATCATATTTCTAGAGATCATATACAAATGATGGTATGGTAGAACCAGACTTGTCCCATGGTAAGAATTAAGAAACAAAACAGTTTTTGATTAAAGCTAAGGTATAAAACACCAGCATTTAGAGTGAAATCAACAGAATTATCAAAGGAATTGTATTATGCTCATTGGAACTCCTCTAGACTCAAAGCTGAAAAAGCAGAAGATAGAAGCAAAATGGATTAAGAGTTTAGAAAAATTGCACATTAGACATATTACTCAGAAACCTCAACATAACTTTTCCTTGATCCTCAAAACAGATAAATGGTTAAGGGGGATGGTGGAAGAGTCTATTACCAAAGTTTTTACATTCTATGGATGTCCATGATTCTCTAGTTTCTAGTTCATGAGTCTTATTTATGTTGAATCTTTCTATAGCAGCAGAACCTGGTTCATTTAGAATAATGCCAAAGATCTTAGGAAATTTATCTCTTATTTCTTCTTAATAACCACATTTTGAATAAAAAATCCTTAATTCTCTAATTATCTCACTGAGGCATGAATCTCTGGGGACTCTAATTGGACCCAGCATCTTTCCTAATTTAACATCTCCTAGAACATAGTTAACCCAATCTAACTTCAATATGCCCTCTCATTATTTTATCTTTGAACTATTAATACAAAATGGTTAGTATATTAAAAGAAACATGTTTATCTTTCTTTTTTTTTCTGACCATCTTCATTTTCTTAAGAGAAGAGTATTGGGAACAATCACATCACACATATGTGTTTTTAGCAAACATTTATCCTGAATTTCTTGAATCACTAATTCCCAGATTTCTACATGTATAAGACTAACTTGAGAATGTTGATAAAATGGATAAGTATAACCTCAGATATTCTGAATCCAATATTTTGAACTACAGACTATGATTCTATATTTTATAAAGAAATATGATGACTCTGATATTGGTGGCCCAGAGACTGTGCCTAGAAAAGCACCTATTAAACCATAAGGCATTGTTTAACCATTTCAAAATTAAGATATGTTATGCACATACTCTGTTTTCAAGGAGCACCCCAGGAAGAAAAGAGAAATCCAGGGAAGAAAGAAGGCATAAAAGGAACTGTAAGAAGAAAACACCTGACAAGAGCGGGGAGAGATAATATAAAATATTGAGTAGAGATAATATAAAACATTGAGTACCTTTTATCTTCCATGCACTCTATAGGGCATTTCATGTATGTTATAGATTTTAGAAAAATGGAAACGAATCTCCATTTTTGCCAATGAAGAAACCGAGGTTGAGTTAACTTAATGAATCAGTCAGAGGTCCCATAACTCCTAAGAAGCAGAATATGAATCTCACCCGATGTTAGTGCTTGTAAAATATCATTGGTCTTACCTTGACAGAGCAGCAGATGGGAAAATGTGTACCCCTTTAATTATAATGTACATAAGACATAAATAACTCCAAAATACAGACACAACCTACTTACGCGGATTAGAAAGTAGCACGGTGACTGGGGTAGGGTAGGCATCCAATAAAAGTCATTTTTTGCTTTCTGTGATTGAAGAGGTTAATTGAGGGCTCATTCCACAAGACCAGTGTTGGGCTGGCATAGTGCCTCATGCCTGTAATCTCAACACTTTGGGACACTGAGGCAAAAGGGTCACTCGAGCCCAGGAGTTTGAGGCTGCAGTGAGCTAGGATCCTGCCACTGCACTCCAGCCTGGGTGACAGAGAGACCCTGTCTCTAAAAATAAGTAAGTAAAAATAAAATAAAATAAAATAAAATAAAAAAGACCAGGGGATATGGCAAACATATTTGGCTTCCTAATTATTAATTTCTTATTAACATTCATGAGAACAGGATCCAGGTACACTGAAGGAAAGTTAAAGCCTGAAAAATCTCAGAGATAAAACCAGCTCTTGCTTTTTATGATCAAATGAGTCTCAGAAAGCGTAGATAACTTGTTAAACGTCATTAGCTCTGCTAGCAAGACTTTTTATAACACGTTTCCCCTTTTTCCTCTAAACGTCATTAGCTCTGCTAGCAAGACTTTTCATAACACGTTTCCCCTTTTTCCTCTAATACTCCCCCAAACACAGCCTGACGTCCTTCCATACCAAATGTAGTGAGTATTGTGCTGTTCCTGCTACTCAGATCTTCCCTTTTGGACCAAGGCACTCTTTCTCCAGTGGCAGCTGAAAGTGTAAATAGCAGAGGGCTCTCAGTTGGTCTTCTTTGGGGAATTTTTCCAAGACAGCTTCTTCATCCAAGATGCCCCTTTCATGATGAAGCCTAGCTGCCTCATCTGAAGGCAGGACAACTCTGATGGGCCGACCCATCACCAGCGTTCCTCAAGCTATTGTGAGCCTTTTACTGCAGCTCAATCACAATTGAATTCCCGTGTGTCAGACCAACCCTACTGCCTTCACTCCCATACGAGTGTTGATCCTGAGAATTCTCTTAATATGTAAGCCTCCAACTATGAACCTGCTATCCTAGGAAATAGACTTAAGACATCAAATTGTTAATTATTCCCTTGAGGTTCTCTGATTTCCTGTATATTGATGACTATGAAATGCCACCTTTTCCGATAATCTCATTTCAAGGACAGCTTTGCACCCCTCTGGACTTAAATTGTACATTAATTAGCAAGAATTAATGATATATTCATTTATTATAATTTTAGGAATGTTTATTAATGGAAATGTTTGATTATTATTATTAAGACAGTGTCTTACTCTATTGCCCAGACTGAAGTGCAATGGTGCTATCTCAGCTCACTGCAGCCTCCACCTCCTGGGCTCAGCAATCCTTCCACCTAAGCCTTCTGAGTAGCTAGGACTACAGGGACTACAGGCATGTGCCACCATGCTTTGCTAATTTTTAAAATGTTCTGTAAAGACGGGGGTCTCACGATATTGCCCAGGCTGGTCTGGAACTCCTAGGCTCAAGCTATTCTCTTGCCTAGGCCTTGCAAAGTGCTGAGATTACAGGTCTGAGCCTCTATGCCTAGCCAACAAAAAAATTTAAAAGATGTGGATAGAATGCATGGGTAATACCAGGGATGTCCCTTCCTGAGCTGTGGGGATAGTAACAACAGGGTGGTTGCTACCCATAACCCCAAAGGAATGAGAGTAAAGAAAGTATATAGAAGAAAAGCCTGTGGGAAAACTACATTGAGAAGAGGTAGGGCTGTTAGCTGAGGGAAACAGTTCAAATGTACTCTGAAGGGGAGAAACTTAGGAAGTAAATACATTGAGACTGAGAGCAAGGTGTTGGGTGTATTTGGAAGGGAAAAATGAAGAGAATATAACCACAGAGAATAGGTATGTGCTTAACACCATAGAGTTAATAAGTAGTAATGTCACTTAAAACCACCCATAAGAGTGTCTATTCCATTATTTGATATGCCAAATAAATATATACTATTTTATAATCATGATATATTTCTACATTTAAATCCTAGGAAGATTTTGAGCTTTCTAACGAGGTGGGCTAAATGCTACTCATATCATATTTCTAACACCTAGCACAGCGCTGGATGTAAAGCTGGTGCTTATATCTTGTTTATCTTTTGCCAGATAAGAGTAAACCTGCCTCTTTCTAAAAAGCTTTTTGCTCTTTACTTTGTATGATAATTTTCAGGGGGATGTACATGGGGATGTTTAAGAGAATGGGACATCAGTACAGAAACTCAGAACAGGTGATAAACCTTGGAGGTGAATGGGAAGATGGCTTTCATATCCATAATGCCATTATATTCAGAAAAAATTTTTTAAGAAGTTATGTGACTGAGTGGCTGAAAGGAGTTAATGACACAACTAGGATGAAAAATGAGTTTTTTCATTTCCAGCCCCACCAGTTCTTGGTAACACATGCTAAGAACTCCTTAAAGGAAAAAAAAAATATGAGTGAACTACTAGTGTCTCCAAGAGCAGACAAATATATTGAGACATCATGTTATTAAAATATTAAAACACAATCTACCGCTCTTTGAAAATAAGGACGTTACCAAAATATATTGTCAGGGAGAATTCAGCTTTGATGAAAGGAATCAGAATAAACAAATCTCCGATCTTAATTACTCACTGTCGAGTCTGCGGCAGTGTGTTGAAAGGATGAAGGAAAGTTCATCAAGAAAAAAAACCAACAAACACACAAATGAGAGTCATTAGCTCTTGAGAGTTAATCAGATAATTGTACACAAAGTCCTTCTTATTTTAGGCCAGGGTAGAAAGAGAAAGGGAAATACAGGCCTACCAGGGAAAGGCTCTGCCAGGCTTCACAGGCCAAAGAAACAGCCCCAGATGGAGTCCTGTGGAGTTCTGCCATCTCCTTGGCTGAGCTGAATTGCTGCCATTTGCCTGCATCTGTCAGTGCAAAAAGCAAAATTTCTCCCATCTCACTCTCCTCCTTTTACCTAAACCGTCCTCCCCAGCATTTTCAAAATATATTTCATTTATTGTCTTATTATTTCTTAGAGACAAGAGCTGGGACTCCTTCCCCACAAAAAGCAACCCACTTCCTGCTGGATGGGCACTTACTTTTCTGCCTGGAGCAGGTGTTATTTTTAAAAAATACCAAACAAAAATCCTTTAACTACTATAAAAAGCATAGCTTTAGAGGCTTTATATAATTTTCAGAGCAAATGGCATTAAGAAATTTGCTCTTGCACCTGCCTACTCTTCAGATTTGCATAAACGCTGGTTGCTGTACCAGTGAAGCATGTCATTTGGTTCTATTTAATGCAAAAACAGAGCCCTGTCCATCTGTAAAGCATCTTCCAAAAGAGTCACAGACACTTGTTTTGCTTAAACACACAAAAGAATAAGGGAGGGTTTCCGAATTTCATACTAAAAGAAATTTTTTAAATGCAGAATATTAGAAATTGACAGGAGAAGCCTATGTACATATTTTTGTCTCCATAAAATTTAAGTGTCTACCTGAATATGTTACATGCCAGATACTTGGCATTTAATTGTGGTAGAACTTCCTTAATAAAATTAATCAAACAAGTCTAGTTTGAAATTTATAATGTGAGCAAATGTTCTTAAATTCTACTACCATCAGTGATGATCTCATCCAACAAATTGTCAAGGACCCACAGTCTTCAAAAGTTAAAATATCTTAAAAGATAAGGAGAAAAAATAGCAGGGAAATTCAAGCTGAAATAATTGAAATAATAACTGCTCTAGGTACATAAAAGAAATGTATATTTCTTTACATCTTGCTTCAAATGTAAATCTTTTCATATATGTTGCACAGAGTGAGGTAGTGAGCTTTCTTAAACTTTCATCTCCACTACATGCTATTGCATGTAAATTATTGTGACTAATAGTATAATTATAGTTATATAGTACTCAATGTTAGTGAAAACAAATGTATCTTCCATATTTCAGCTTATAGAGTTGTCCTGTAAATAAATATAAAAATGTAATTATTCTGCTAAAATGATATCACTTCCCATCCATCACACATAAGAAAATGTTAAAGCTCCATATTTGGGTTGGCTGACTTCATTTCTAACTTCTTTTCCTACTGACCTTCTACCAGCTTTCTCTAAATCACTACTGACATTTTGAGCTGAACCATTTTTGTTGTTGGGTGAAGGAGCTGTCTTGTGCATTGTAGGATTATCAGATGCATCCCTGGCCTCTACTCACTAAATGCCTATGGTATTGCCCCACAAGTCATTACAATTAAAAATGCATCCAGACATTACCAAATGTCCCATGGGCACAAAATTGCACCTCACTGAAAACTACTGATCTGAGTTTCATGGAACTCACATAGATCTTCAAACACACAAAACCATTTATACATGAGTTTTCTTACTTACCAAAACTTTTTTTTTTTTTTTTTTTTTGAGACAGAGTCTCGCTCTCTCACCCAGTCTGGAGTGCAGTGGTATGATCTCAGCTCACTGAAATCTCTGCCTCTCAGGCTCAAGCGATTCTCGTGCCTTAGCCTCTCGAGTAGCTGGCATTTCAGGGGCGTGCCACCATGTCCAGCTAATTTTTGCATTTTTAGCAGAGACAGGGCTGCGCCATGTTGGCCATGCAGGTCTCAAATTCCTGTCCTCAAGTGATCCACCCGCTTCAGCCTCACTAAATTCTGGGATTAGAGGTTTAAGCCACCATGCCCACCCACGTTTCTTTTTATTCATCACCATCCAACTCATGTGCCTTCGCTTCTGTGAAGTTTTCTGTGATTCTTCTAACAGTTAATTCTTTGCACCACCATAGACATATTCCTATTTTATTACATACTGTACTGTATTGAGACAGGTTTTGTCTTTTTCATAAATATCTAAATTTATCAAATGTAGAACTTTTATTTTTTATACAGATTTTGTGTGTTCTGTTACCTACTATAATGACTGCCACATGAGAGACAAGAGCTTATTGAATATATTTGAAAAGGTGATTGCATGATCCAGTGAAAACTAAATCAATCAATAAATATTAGTCTATTTGCCACATCCTGGCACATAGTAGATGCTCAATAAATATACGTTTAAAGAAGGGATGAATGAAAATGTAATGTAACGTGACAAAGAATGGTGGGATCCTGTATAATACTGATGCCACTACAGCAATGAATCCCACAGCTTTCCTGGATAGTCATTTCAAATTATAAAACCTCTCAGAATATTAGCTTTTAAGCCTAAACTAAGCTGTTCACGTGAAAAAGTATCTTCATTTCATTGTGGACATTCTGAATGAAATACATCCGTGTTTGAATTTATCTATTATAACCTTTACTAGAATAGAGGATGAATCTTATGTGACCCCAAATAATCTTCGATCCATGAAAAATAATTACAATCCATTTACCTTTTCCTCTCATTCTTACCCTTTTGTCACAGAGAAATTCTATTATCCTTAAATTTTTTGTGTGGTTTAACATAAACCAATGACTGCATATTTGGGCTGTGAGAGTTTATAGTCAGAATCATGGTAAGAATGCCTTTCAGCATGAATTTGTATTGTGCGTATTTAGTAGAGAAAATACAGAGAAAGGGAATAAGGTAACGGAATGTTTGTAAATTGTTTCTTCTCTGACATCATGTAAGTCAGAAGTAAGGCAGGTCATAGTTGATGTCTGGACCCTTAATAGCATATAAATTGGTGAAACTTGAGGAAACGATAAGGGCCTTGTCTTTATCCTCTTCTTGTTCCATTTCAGTTTTTGTGACAAGCATAAAATAAGCCCCTTTTCTTCCACATGCTCTCGGTGAAGCAGCCACAAAGACTCTTCCTTCGTGATTGCTGGGATACTTAGGAACTTTTTCATTTTCATTTGAATTTAATGCATGTCCAAAATGGCAAGGCATTTTTCAGTGACTTGAACATCAGCAGATATAAATACAGCTGATTAGTGTAGGATGAAAAGATAGCAACATCACTGAAATAAAGAGAAAAAGAGATTGGTGAGGCATATAAAGAGAGAAAATTTCGGTACTGATTTCCACTTAAGTGTAGGTGCTTAATGATAAATCAAATAGAAGACACATATATATTATTATTATGGGTAAGACCCATTAGCATATAATTCACAAACCAGCTGGGAGGTAGCTGAGTTTAGAGTCTCTGGGCAGAGTTTGAAATCTTGGCTCATTCAATATGTCATCTTTTTTTTTTTTCTTGAGCTCTAGTTATTCTGTTTTGGACACTATATTTTTATATAGTTCTTACAATGTATACCTGTTGATGTAACAGTGAATAAAGATTGCCTTATTTTTGAGAATCTAATAGATTTTGCTTTAGAGTTCTAAAAATAGGATTACAAATATATGTGTATATATATGTGTGTGTGTGTGTGTGTGTGTGTACCCACCTTTTTGGGTAGGAGCTGAAAATATTAAAAATAGTATTTTCTCCCATAGTAATTTTTCATGATTTTATGACCTTTTTATTCATGAGCAATCAGCTTTCCTCCTCTTCATGTTATCACATAAATATTGTTGTGTTTGTGAAGATAAAACTCAATGGCTTGGTTCATATATCAATGTATCAAATACCTCACACAAAACTATTTTCGAATTTTGAAAAGCAAGGGGAAAAGTTATTTATCTCTGAAATTACAGTTTGTTTGTGATTTATCATCAATGTGTACACAGTTTCAGAAAATCCCATAACCAGATTTGTTTGTCCAAAAGTAGTGTTGGGAAGATGACGTAATCAGCTTTTCACATTCTAGAAAAATGGTTGCTCTGGCAGGACAACGAAAGACAGCTTAGAAAACAGTGAAATGGAAGCAGATTGGGAAGCGGTGAACTCAAGACTTTAGGTAGACTGTCAGAGTACATTAAAACATTCCAAATGAGGCAGACACAATCACAGTATCTTCTACTCTATATTGAACTGATATTTTACAAGTGTGTCTCTTCTACTTGATCATTCTGTTCCTCTGAATAGGGAGCTTGGCATAATCAACTTTATAGCATTTTATGGCACTATCCAGTTGCGGGAACATAGGCAGACAATAATGATTTTCATTTTTGAAAGAAAGAGGACATATTTTCACTGAATTTATAGAGTTGAGAAAGGAAAATAAATTTTAAACCATGCGGCCCTTCCCACAAATCACTAAACTAAAGGGAAAAGTCAAGCTGGGAACTGCTTAGGGCAAACCTACCTCCCTCACAATTTGCCCACAGGGAAATTCCTGTGGATAAAAGACAGAACTCAAAGTCATCCTTCTGAGGTTCATGTGAAACAAATATATATATATATATATATATATATATAATTTTTTTTTTTGAAGCTTGTTGCCCAGGCTGGAGTGCAATGGCATAATCTCGGCTCACTGCAACCTCTGCTTCCCTGGTTCAAGTGATTTTCCTGCCTCAGCCTCCCGAGTAGCTGGGATTACAGGCATGTGCCACCACGCCCCGCTAATTTTTGTATTTTTCATAGAGATGGGGTTTCTCCCTGTTGGTCACGCTGGTCTCGAACTCCCGACCTCAGGTGATCCGCCTGCCTTGGCCTCTCAAAGTGCCGGGATTACAGGCATGAGCCACTGTGCCTGGCTCCTCTGTCCTATTTTTTATGTAAAAATGCACACTCACTGAGCCAGACTAAACTGTGTATTCAGTGGAAGGCTGATCAAGGACTCAAAATAATGCAACCTTTTGTCTTTTATCTGCTTCTAACCTGGAAGGCCCCACTTCCAGTTGTCCTGCCTTACCAGACTGAACCATTGTACATCTTACATATATTGATTGATGCCTCATGTCTTCCTAAAATGGATAAAACAAGCTGTACCCTGATCACCACAGGCACATGTCCTCAGGATTTCCTAAGGCTGTGTCACAGGTGCCTCCTTAACTTTGGCAAAATAAACTTCCTAAATTGAGATCTGTCTCAGATATTTGGGGTTCACAGTCATACAACTTGATTTACTCTATGGAAATAGGGTTCATAACATTTACTCTGCCTCTCATCAATGCTTATTCTTACGCATATATTGCAAAATGTGTGCTCACACGTGAACACACACACATGCATTATTTTTGTTTTTAACTCCCAGTAATTATATGGCAATTTTCTTGCCATTATTGAGGAAAATGTATTCTATAATTGCTTTTACTTCATAATGAATCCTCTGTAGTGAGGAAGAAGTGTCCAGCCATGGAATCTGAAATAGATATGATGTGACCCAATGAATTAACAATCTCATTTCTTTCCTCTCATTGTACAAGCATCATAAATTTTCTAATCCCATTTTTGTTCTGAATATTCATAGTCCTTTGATTATGAGGAGCTTTTTTTTTTTAAGAAAAGAGAAGCTTCATTTGTAGTAGATGTTAGGGTGGGTCTACTTATTCAGAATCACTTCAGGTGATTTAATAATTTACGTTTTTTTATGTGTGTTTGAAAAGTATACTCTGTTAACAGTCAATAGGTACTGAAGTCACTCACATCAAATCTCGCCTTCTCATTCCCTCTCCTGTGAAATGAAAAATCTGAATCAAGAATTACCATATCTTAGAGGCTCAGACTGTTAAATTATGCCAATTTTCAAGGCAGCTCAAATGGTTGGATAAAATGTATTCGAAAATCAGCATTTTGTACCAATCACTTGATTCAGTCTCATTAGATAGCATTACCTTACTCCCAGGCATCAATTAATGCAATGGCTAGAGGATGGATTTCTATATATTCCTGGCCTTACTTTGCCATCAAATTAGGTGCAGAGAAAAATGAAGAACACAGAACAGTAGGCATGCAAACAAAAAAAAAATTAAAATGACTTTGAATGTGATTATATGAAGCAACAGAAACATTCTGAAGCCACAGCTGAAGTCATGGGCATTTCAAAGCAAAAATAATTTTATATGGGATTCACTCGTATGGCCCTTGGCTTTTTTCTGGACAAGAACAGAATCTAGGTAGACTAAGCTTATAATTTCAGAAATCGCCATAGAGCTTTTTTATTTTACTAGTGAGGAAACATGGGTCCAAGACTTGATGATAGTGAATAATTTTTGGAAAGACAGGAGGAACTCAGCAGGAACAGGATAAAAAGCAGATCCTTTTTTTTATTTTTATTTATTTTTTATTTTTTATTTTTTTATTATTATACTTTAGGTTTTAGGGTACATGTGCACAATGTGCAGGTTTGTTACATATGTATCCATGTGCCGTGTTGGTTTGCTGCACCCATTAACTCATCATTTAGCATTAGGTGTATCTCCTAATGCTGTCCCTTCCCCCTCCCCCCAACCCACAGCAGTCCCCGGAGTGTGATGTTCCCCTTCCTGTGTCCATGAGTTCTCATTGTTCAGTTCCCACCTATGAGTGAGAACATGCGGTGTTTGGTTTTTCGTCTTTGCGATAGTTTATTGAGAATGATGTTTTCCAGTTTCATCCATGTCCCTACAAAGGACATGAACTCATCATTTTTTATGGCTGCATAGCATTCCATGGTGTATATGTGCCACATTTTCTTAATCCAGTCTATCATTGTTGGACATTTGGGCTGGTTCTCATCATTTTTTATGGGTGCATAGTAATCCATGGTGTATATGTGCCACATTTTCTTAATCCAGTCTATCGTTGTTGGACATTTGGGTTGGTTCCAACTCTTTGCTATTGTGAATAGTGCCGCAACAAACATAAGTGTGCATGTGTCTTTATAGCAGCATGATTTATAGTCCTTTGGGTATATACCCAGTAATGGGATGGCTGGGTCAAATGGTATTTCTAGTTCTAGATCCCTGAGGAATGGCCACACTGACTTCCACAATGGTTGAACTAGTTTACAGTCCCACCAACGGTGTAAAAGTGTTCCTATTTCTCCACATCCTCTCCAGCACCTGTTGTTTCCTGACTTTTGAATGATGGCCATTCTAACTGGTGTGAGATGGTATCTCACTGTGGTTTTGATTTGCATTTCTCTGATGGCCAGTGATGATGAGCATTTTTTCATGTGTTTTTTGGCTGCATAAATGTCTTCTTCTGAGAAGTGTCTGTTCATATCCTTCGCCCACTTTTTGATGGGGTTGTTTGTTTTTTTCTTGTAAATTTGTTTGAGTTCATTGTAGATTCTGGATATTAGCCCTTTGTCAGATGAGTAGGTTGCAAAAATTTTCTCCTATTCTGTAGGTTGCCTGTTCACTCTGATGGTAGTTTCTTTTGCTGTGCAGAAGCTCTTTAGTTTAATTAGATCCCATTTGTCAATTTTGGCTTTTGTTGCCATTGCTTTTGGTGTTTTAGACATGAAGTCCTTGCCCATGCCTATGTCCTGAATGGTATTGCCTAGGCTTTCTTCTAGGGATTTTATGGTTTTCGGTCTAACATGTAAGTCTTTAATCCATCTTGAATTAATTTTTGTATAAGGTGTAAGGAAGGGATCCAGTTTCAGCTTTCTACATATGGCTAGCCAGTTTTCCCAAAAAAAAAAATTAAAAAACAAAACAAACAAAAAAAACAGATCCTGCGTATTCAGTACTTCTCACCATCTTATGGCCACAGCCAAAACCAAGTCCCTGCCTCATGCAGACTTTCCCTTGTACCAAACTAGATAAGATGAAGACATTCTGTGCATATTCTCCAAGGAAAGAGCTCTTCCTTGTTTGTATCATCTGTTTAAATTGACTTACTTGTTAAGGGAAGGACATTTGGAAACCCAGCATAAGAATTTACACCACCCTATTGCAACATGTTATTTATTCATTTTTCCAAGTAATGTTTTTAACAAAAGCAGAGCACTTTTTAGACACACATATCTTTTTTCCCATATGTTGCCATGCCATCCATTATGTTGAATGATGTTGATTGTTTTCTAGACTATGAATTAAAATTTATTCTCACTTTCGTGCAGGCATGCACCCATCCACCCAAGTCTCTACCCACCATCAAAACCGTTGAGCACGTCTGATCATAGCAGTCAACCGCGTGCTCCAAACTCTGTCACTTGCTCACTATGAGACCTTGACATGGTCTTGAACCCTTTCGAACTCAGCTCACCACTCAGTTCTCTGATTTGTGATTTTCCTTCTGACATTGTGTTCATCATAAACTTCACCTCTCAGCAATCAGATTTGGCTTCTTACTCCTGCTTCAAAGAGTTGCTTCTGGATACTTTGTCTATATAGCAGTTCATCATCTGAGGTATCTATTTAGCTATTTATCTACATAGCAATATATAGACCTCTTTTCTGGACACACTGAAACCAGGGTTTAAAAAAAAAAAAGAATTGGTCCCCTGTCTTGAGATTAATGAAACTGAATGTTCTTCCAGTAATTGAGAGACGTGGTAATAACTTAGACAATAAATGAGTTATTGAAGTTTCTTACCTTGATATGCATGCTGATTTCTAACGGGACACAATTTCCCAAAGTTTCAGCAAGTTTTAGTAAAATGAGCACTGTGTCGGTATTTTAAAAAATATATATATTTCTTGCCTATATTTCCTGTAGTTTCTTGGGCATATCACTTAACATCTTTAGGTTTCCATTTTCCAATAGGAATATAGGGCTGAGAATTTGCTTTGCCTATCTGGAAAACAGGGCGGGTTAGGTTGACATAGGAAAGAATATTATTTTGTATAGAAACAATTATATTGTCTGTTGTTTAATACCCACTATATCCTTTGAATTTATTTTAAAAAACACTAACAATCTTTTAAGTATCAAAAAGTTAATATTGCTCTAAATTAGGGATAGGCAAGCATGCATAGATAGTATGTAAATGAATGACTAGGGATGTGTTACATTATTATATCTTATCATAAATTTAGAAAATAAAGAAGAATTCCAAATCAGTTTCACTACCTGGAGACAACTTTTTATTTTGTAAATTTGGGATTCTGGTGCCAAGGCTCTGTCGTCACAGCCAGTCGGAAGTCTGTTTTCTTTTTTTGACAGCAAAGACAAGCTGTGAAGACAATAGTATCCTGAGGCCTATTTCCATATTTACTTAGGCTCTGACTCCTGGATTGTGGTTTTTAAGCAAAAGCACCCATTCAGCATCCTATGCTCACAGGACTTTTAAAAATTGAGAGTTTTACAGTCTTTGTTTTCTTATTTCCACGTGTCTTCCACACAACTTAATTTATATAAGAAAGGATCATGATTCCTGATGTGTACTGAACACAGACCAAATTGTGCCATTAAACAGGATGTTCTAAAATACATTATCTTCATAAATCCTCCCCCAAAAACCTACTTGATAAGGAATATTATACTGTATTTTTTAAAATAATTAAAGTTAAATTCTGAGAGTTTAAGTGGCATGTCTAAAGTCATACAGGTAGGAAGACAGAGAGGGGATTGGAACCAGAGATTTTTTGACTTGTAATGTCATGACCTTTTCATGATGCTACGCTCCTTAAACAGTTAAGATGGGGAACATAAAGTTTTCCTTAATGAGTCCATATTGAGCTCAGTATACTGGACATGGCATTCTTTCTAAGTAAAAATGGAGATCCAAGTCACTTGGCATTCAGAAAATAAAGTATAAACAGACTTTTTCTTAATAAAAATCACTATTCCTACTCTAAGAGTCCCTTGGAGAGATGAAATTCTGGCTCCTTCAAGGTTGCCTAAATAACTTATTCTAAATAAATATCCATAGTCCCTAGTCCTGAAGTTTCTGTTTTAGAATGTCCATGCTGAACCCTGAACATCCTCATGCTCTCCTCACTGCCACCACTAGGCAATTCCCAAGAATAACTGAGATTAGGAATTACTGCTTTATTTTGTATTTTTCATGTCAGATTAGGCCAGATTCATACTTACACGGAAACAATATCTGATATGCTTGCAAAGACCTTAAAACACATTGTGTTATTTTCTTGAGGAGTCATATTTTGGACATCTAGTGAGACTGTATGTTATGGTCACTAAGAACGTGGGTACTAAATTCAGAAAGGCTGGGTTCTAATGCTAGGTTTATAACATATTTTTATTTCAATATGTTACTTAAATTTTCTGTGTCTAAGGATAATACAACATCTATGGTTGTAGTCAGATCAAATGAGAAAAGCTATGGTAAGCATTTGACAACCTATTACTGTTATTATGAATGCCATAGGTACCAGTGCTATACCTTTAAGCTACCACCCAAATGATATAACAAATAATTCTCAAACTGAGTGGCTTACAATAATAAGCATTTATTCTCACGCTCAGTGAAGGGGGTACTGGTCAACTGTGATTTTGCCGAGCCTGTGATGGTCTCAGCTGGGTGGCTTTGTGTCAGGGTGCAGATCCAGTTGAACATGGCTCTGGGCTCTGGGTTGGATTTAGAACTGTTCCATGAACTTTTGTTTTGGGGCCCAGATTCTAAAAACAACAGATACCTCGGGCATGCATAGTTTTCTGATGGTGAATCAGTAAGGTGCAAAAGCCAAGTTAAGCTGCACAAGTACATACCTTATGTGAATTCTGCATACATCACTTTTGCCAACCTCCTATTGGTCAAAGCCATTCATACAGTCAAGCACACATCACTTGAGAGGGAAAGTAGAATTCATCAACCTAAGATCAGCAGCAGGAAGAGTAATAATAACCTAAACTATCAAAAACTATAATTACAATGATCTCATTTAATAAAAATGATGCTTTTAATATTTATTGTGAGATTACAAGTTTCCACGTATTGTTACACTTTATATAAATTTTCTTTTAAAGGTAAAAGAATGAAAAACTGCCAACATTGTTACCGTCAGGTAATGAGGACTGTCTTTAACTTTTTCTACTGTGAAAAACACATTCATATTATCACATTGCTTTTACAAGTGGCTCAGAATAGTTTATTATTAAAACAACCGATTGATTTCAGGCCCTGTCCTCAAATTCCTAGAGACATCTCAGATGGGGAAATGTGAGTGAGGTGCTAACACTCTGAGAGCTAGGTACTATCTTTAAGAATAAGGTGTCTGGGACTCCAGGAGTGGGTGGCCATGGTGAGTTGATCAGTGCAGCAAATATTTCTTGTATACCATTGTAATCCTAGGCTCATGCCAGATAGAATTTAAAAGTGAGTTTAAAAATACCACAAGTTTTAGTTAAAAAGTTAACAAGAGAAAAAGTAAAAACTTAAAAAATACTCACATCATGGAAGGCATTAACTGGCAGATTAAATAGATTAGACTTTATGGTATAGGTAATAGAGAGTAGATACTACCACTGGCTAGCAAATGCTAGGATACATGAGATTTACCTGGGGTATTTTAAATAAATATAACATTGATCAATTAATTTAATTATAAAGGACAAATTAAAAAATCAAAAGAAAGGTGATTGAAAATCCTACAAAAATTGAAAACATGTGAACAGTCTCTTCAGTGGCAAGAAAATACAAAAGACCATAAACATTTGAAAGACTCAACTTCAATACTATTAAATAAATGCATAATGTAACAACAGTGTGCTGGCTTTTAAATTCTTTAGGCCAGGCACAGTGGCTCACACCTGTAATCCCAGCACTTTGGGAGGCCGAGGCTGGTGGATCACGAGGTCAGGAGATCAAGACTATCCTGGCTAACATGGTGAAACTCCGTCTCTACTAAAAATACAAAAAATTAGCCAGGCGTGGTGACACACGCCTGTAGTCCCAGCTACTTGGGAGGCTAAGGCAGGAGAATCACTTGAATCTGGGAGGCAGAGGTTGCGGTGAGCTGAGATCACGCCACTGCACTCCAGCCTGAGCGACAGAGCAAGACTCTGTCTCAAAAAAAAAAAAAAAAATCATTTAAAGGAGGAAGTACTAACTCATGTTCATCAACGGCAACAGTGTGGGGCAAAAGACAGTCTCATAAATTCACAGTCAAAATGTAAAATATCCCAGTATTTTTAGACCAAAATATGTCATCATCTATAGAAATTTTAAATATGCATTACCTTTGCTTGGTATTTATATTTACTGGTATTTATCAAAGGGAAAAACAATAACAACAACAATAAAAACAAAACAAAAATAAAGCAAACCAACCTCGTCCACGTATGATAAAAGGCAAGCCTAAATTTTATTGAAACCTTTCAATAGCAAAACTGGTACAGTATTAAACGTTCACATTTGTAAAGACGTAGTTATATACACTAATGTCCATTCATTACATAGAATTCTATGCAACATTTAAAAACTTTTTTTTAAAAACAGGGTCTTGCTCTGTCTCCCAGTCTAAAATGCAGTAGGGCAATCATAGCTCACTGTAACCTCAAGCTCCTGGGATCAAGAGAGCAACATTTTAAAAAAGATTCTGATCTTAAGAAATATCACAGATAACCCAACATCTTTTATGAATTAAGCAACATTGAGAGTTGATTTACCGTCAATATTTGTAAGTTCAGAGCATTTCAACTTTTTTTTCTTTCATTTTTTTCCTTTGAAACTCATTTCAAATATTTAAAATATGACTAATGTATTGTTACACTCTGAATACATATAAGACACTGTGAAACTGGACACACATTTCCAAAGCAATAAAGTAAAATGAATGAGACATGTAAATTGTTGGCTTGAATTGCTAACGAGTTAAAACTAAAATCAAATCTCCTTTCCAGGTCTCTGTCAAGAAGAATTGCAGTGGCTTTTCCAATTAATTATCATTGATACAAAGTACTTTGAAGTTAAAAAGGAAAAGAGAATAGCTTTAATTAATGCAAGCAACAGACAAGGCACTCATTAACATTGCTTCTGTATCATTTCGTGGAGCACACTTTTTTTTCTTAAACACTAAAGAGCTAGAGAAACATCTTACCCACTTGTTTAATGCCTTTAATCAAACCATAATCTTTAGATTCACTCAGATCTGAAACAACTAGCTATATAAATTAAAACGAGAGCCCTAAACTCTAATTGATTAGTTCAATGTTTATGAAAGCTATTGTGTTCTCAGCTGGAGGGCTACCAGGAGAGTTTACCTTCCACATTTTGCGGGGGATGGCAAAGGGAAATATGTAATTAAAACACAAATAGTAATCTAAACAATAAAAATAAACAAATCTTCAGAGAAATCTGCAAAGGGAGATACAGGTTGTTACCTTTTGCATTAAATCATTGTACAAGTATTGATTATGGAAACATAATAGCATAGTTGTTTCAAGACAGTGGGAGGAAAACATGCTAAAATCATCTGCCTCCTACTTGATCCATAATATTTGTTAAATTGTTAACACACTGATATAGAATTTATTCAAATTTATAGATAAACGGAGCTAAAAAAAAAATGGCATATCCATTAAAGAAGGAGGCATATGGATGGCCACAGCAATAAGTGAGATTACTCAGGCAAGCTGAGGCTGTGTGGTGTGTGTGTGTGTGTGTGAGTCAGTGTAGGGGCTACTATTTTTTTTTTTTTTTTGATGGAGTCTCGCTCTGTCACCAGGCTGGAGTGCCGTGGCACCCTCAGCTCACTGCAACCTCCGCCTTCTGGGTTCAAGTGGTTCTCCTGCCTCAGCCTTCCGAGTAGCTGGGACTATAGGCGCGTGCCACCACGCCCAGCTGATTTTTGTATTTTTAGTAGAGACAGGGTTTCACCATGTTGGCCACAATGGTCTTGATCTTTTGACCTCGAGATCCACCCACTTTGGCCTCCCAAAGTGCTGGGAATACAGGCGTGAGCCACCGTGCCTGGCTGAGTCTACTATTACATGAGTTCCCTAGTCTTTTTTCTGTTGCTAAAACAGAATACCTAAGACTGGGTAATTTCTAAAGAAAAGTGGTTTCTTGGCTCAGGATTCTTTGGAACTGAGAAGTCCAACAAGAATGGCGTCTGCATCTGTCTGGTTTCTCCTGAGGATTTCATGCTGTCTCATAACATGCTGGAAGGTCAAAGGGAAAGCAGACAAAGCCAAAGGAGCCAAACAGGAGAGGAGACCTTGATTTATAACAACCCTCTTTCTTGGGAACTGATCCATTCCACCAAAACTAATGTCGTCTCTGGAGAAAGAGGATTGACTCGCTACAGGGAGGACTGCAGGACTCCATCCACAAAGGTGGAGGCCCCATGGCCCAGTGTCTACCATTAGGCCCCGCCTCTTAGTGGTTTCACCTCCCAACATTTCTGCACTGAGATTAATGTCCCAGCATGAGTTTTGGTGAGAACACTCAAACCACAGCAATAAGCAACTTTGAAGCCATCAGATAGGAAGTTAAATACCTCCAGCTTTTTTTTTCTTTTAATTTTTGTGGGCACATAGTAGGTATATATATTTACGGGTTATGTAAGATATTTCGATACAGGGGTATAATGCATAATAATCACATTAGGGTAAATGGGATATCCGGCACCTCAAACGTTTAATCTCTCTTTGTCTTACAAACAATCCAGTTATACTCTTTTAGTTATTTTTAAATGTACAATAAATTATTGTTCTCTGTAGTCATCCTGTTGTGCTATCAGATACTCTATCTTTTCATCCTATCTGACTGCAGTTTTGTACCAACAAACCATCCTCACTCTCTGCCCTACCTCTACCCCCACTACCCTTCCCAGCCTCTGGTAATCATCATTTTACTATCTCCAGCCTTTTCTTTATGTCTGTCTGTCTATCTATCAACTATCTAGCTAGCTAGCTAACTAGCTATTCATCTATCTAATCTACCTGCCTGCCTACTTTTCTACCTATCTTCCTGCACTACAGGTTTTTCAGGTATAGGGCAAAAATAAGGCATTACAATTGCTCATTTGCTACCCACAAAAGCCAATCGAATTAGGTATTTTCTCTAATTATGTATTGTTCACACTAGACTCTGAATTTGAAAGAGAATGGGGCATTTGTTTGTAGTGATTTGGACATAGAAGCTAGAGCTGACATCTACCACCTAGGCTACCTAGTTACTTATTATTTGTCTTTAGACATGGTACACCAATATTCTAAGAAAATTCAGTTTTGCAGGTGAAGCGAGTACTAGATAGACTACTTGGCTTGCATTTTCAGCTGAAGAAAAAAGGAAAAGGTCAAGCTACATCTCAAAGTATCATCAGAAGTAACAGTTCCTTCCGAGACCTAGAACTGGGTCTTACTATAGTGTGGAATCCAATTCTTAATAGAAGAAGGGCCCTACTTTTCATTATTCAATCTCTTCCAAGATTGTTACCTTGAAAAATGATATTGTTATTTTATGTACTTAGGATCTAATAAAAATTGCATAATAGATGCAGAATTCTAATGTTTATTTGTTAAAACTCCTTGATGCTGCTCAGAATAATGGCATTGTTTAACTCTAGGGACTCAAACATTTTTGTTGTCTGTAGTAACTGATTTTTACTTTTCCTGTTTTTTACAAGTAGTTGCAGTTTTAATTCGGCTGAAATATGCTATTTTTTGCTTACTTCATAAAATAAGATGATAACAGAAATTTAAAATTTTATCAATCATTGCAGGTTACAACATCTTTATTTTTCATGTTAAACTTCATGAAATAATTTATATGGCTTCTCCAAGTCCTGGAGACAGAGTTGAACAGTTAGTTCTCTTTGGTTCTAAATCGGTGCTCTTTCCTTTATTTCATACCTTTTCCATATTTACAAAATACTATTATCTGGATCAGATAACATAATGAATGTAAAAGTGGTTTGTGAACTAGCAACTGCTATTTGAATGGAAATAATGATTATGGAACAAGGTGAAATGTGTTCTTTTTTAAAAAAGTTAGCAAAATCAGACCCATTTTAACAACTTAATAAACAGATTCTTAAACAAGCATAATCTAAATCATTAAATCCTGAAACTGCAGTTTAATGTATTTTTAAAAACTTTTTATTGCATGTCCTTTGCATTCACTTTTCAATTTTGGCATTTTAAACAATGTAAAGCTTAAGATATGACTCCTTCTCTCAAGAGTGGAATATTCTGAGGGGACAAAATTAGGCACATGATAATTGATTTACAGTCATGATAATAATGCAACCACACAACAATTGAAAGTAATATGAATCATTAAAAGAAAGAGACTAAGTCCCAGGAATGAGGCATATAAAGAGTTTTAGAAAAAGAATCTCTTAAGGAAGTAGCTATTGCCTAAATCTTGAAGAAGTCGTATAATTTGAACTTGATCTCAGGACACCCAGTATCATCTCAGTGATTTAGTGGGGATTCACAAACAGACGTTCATTTCTTCTGTTCCTGGAATTGTGCAAGACATTGGAACCTCAAAATGCAAAGTCACACAGTGCCCTCAAGAAGAGAGACAGACACTTTACAGATAACTGCAATGACAGACAGTAAGTACTAAAAAAAGAATGTGGGCCGGGTGCCATGGCTCACATGCCTCTAATCCCAGCACTTTAGGAGGCCGAGGCGGGTGGTTCACCTGAGGTCACGAGTTGGAGAGCAGCCTGAAACCCTGTCTCTACTAAAAACAAGTACAAAATTAGCCATGCATTGTAGTACATGCCTGTAATCCCAGCTACTTGGGAGGCTGAGGCAGGAGAATTGCCTGAACCCAGAGGCAGAGGTTGCAGGGAGCTGAGATCACATCATTGCACTCCAGTCTGGGCAACAAGAGTGAAACTCTGTCTCAAAAAAAAAAAGGAATGTGGACATGGTGCTGTGCAAGCACAGAGAAGGAAACAATTTTTTCTTCCTGGAGGAAGAACTAAAAAAGTTAAAGAAGCATTTAAGGCAAACCTTGGAGGATGGGTTTTAGTTTATCTGGTAGAGCAGGATGGGGTGCTACATCCAAGAGGAAGATAGTGTGAGCAAAGATATGAAGGCATGAAATTATAGGGTTTGAGAAAGCATACATATTAATGTTAGAGACAATACCCACCAGGGGCTCTTCTTCTTAGCTCCAAATAAATACTAAGATTTACAAGACTATCACAAGCTATGCCTAGCTGCAGCTACTCAGAAGGATTTAGTCCAGGAAGCACACAGCATACCAGCCAGTCAGTATGCCCTTGTAGAAGTTCACTGTTCACACAGCTAGATAGGAACTATTTTTTTGCCAGATTCCCTTACCTCTACCAGGTGAAAGTTCAGGTAATGAAAGAAAACTCATACCTTGACGGTGTGTAATCCAGCCTAATTTAGAAACCTTATCTCCAACATGAGCCAGTATCTATTAATCACTCCAGAGCATAGCTTCCAGAATTTCCACATAGGACATTACAGTTAGAGTCCTCTACTTACGGAATTCCAAAGTTGGAGCTCTAAATCAAATTTTTGCGTGATCTATATATAGAAACTCCAATTCAGACACAACTTAATAATCAGGGGTTGTTTTTGCCATAAGCCATGTTGCTTAATAACACATGAGAATCTATCTCTACTCCTCTTGGAGAATCCCCAGAGGAGTAGAGAAAGTTAACCAAAGGTCTTATTGTCATTAGAAAAGGGAGAGGGTTTGTTAACCCACAGAAGACATTACTTCTCAAATTTTGGTTTGTAAACAGAGAATCTCTGTGTTAAATATTCATACTCTTGACCTGAACCTGACTTTATGGATAAACATCAGAAGACGTAGGGCTTGCACATCTGAATGTTAAGACACTTTCTAGGAGTATTCTGAAGCACATGATGATTTCAGAACCATTCCAAGTGGGTAATTGGAAAAGAAGAGAGGGAAAATGTAGTTTAGATAATTTATTCATTCATCTACTGCACATGCATTTAGTTATTTTGCTGGAAAATGTAGGGAGGATTATAGAATGGGTCTGTGTTCTTGTGTAGAATTAGCAATCTGAGCTTTAAAGCAATGGGGAATTTTGTCTGAGGCAACATCATGATAGGATTTTGTTTTTTTAAAAAAGGATAATGACTGTATGAAAATGACATATTTGATAAGGACAAATATGCCCCTATTTGGACATATGAAAACAGGTGGGGGATTGAAGAGAAGAGGACCAGCTAAAATTACATATATGGTAAGAGTATGAGGAAATAATCAGATGATGCTGTGGGTGAGGGAAAGCAGAAAGATCCCAAAAGATCATAGTTAAGTTCACAGTCTTGGTAACAGGGCCTAGGGAATAAGACAGAGAAAGTGGTTGATTATCCCTGACAAAATTGTACTTTGGTTTGAGCTGGAAAATGGTTCTCAGAGAAGAGAGGTTAATATGAATCATGTCTCCAAGCCATCTCCTTCCACGATTTCTTCAGCAGTTTGCTTTCCAACCACATTGATCTATTTCTCACTTAAATATGCCATATTACTTCTAGATATAGAAACTTTGCACAAACTTTTCCCTCTGTATGGGATAAGCTCATCATTGTCATCATCATCAACAGGCACATCATGCGTATATATATAACATACATGTAAACATTATAAGGATACACACATTGCATATATATACACACGTTACATATCACACCTTCTTTCTTCTAGGAAATTGCCCCTAATTTCCACTAGAGGAGCTCTCCCTACCCAATGGCCTCTGGGTATCTTATTCTACAGATCATAACATAATTTTTTACAGTAATTTAAATATATCTATATTTATATTTTCCTTAAAGTAATAAGCTTCACGAAAGTGGGAAGGGTGTTGGTTTTGTGTCTTGCCCAATTCTTGGCGCATAATGAAGTCTAGTACATTTTTTTTGAGCTGATCAAATTAGAAATGAATGTAGTAATCAAATAAGAGATGTTCTGAAAAAAAATTTTAGTAGTGGTTTAAGAAATGTAATATCAGTTTGCACATGAATTATCCATAAGATATCCAAATTTGAAAAATGTTCCATTAATAGTGAGAAGTGGATGGGAATAGAGATAAGAACCTGAGAGTGTAGTATATAAAAAACTGTAAAAAGTCTAAAATAATCATGATCACTGAGGTTTTAAATAACTAAAATACAAGAAATAAATGAGTGATGAATGAAGTTTACTGTATTTTGAAGGAGAAATTCCTCAGAAAAGTGTTTGTGAATAAATGGAAATTACCAGTTGTCTTCTAAAGTCTGGTAAAATGTTGACACCACTGCCTTTGTTGAATTCCAAGTTAAACAAAAGAAAGTAAAGATAGTTCCTACCACATGCTCAGTACTTTTTACTGGACAATACCACTTTCATAACCTCTTTTAGTCATCACAAAAAGATAATTGTGATCCCATTGTCCTCTTTTTGAGAGAGAGGAAGGAAATAGATATCAGAAAGTTAGCAAATCTGCTCATGTAGCACAGTAAGTAAATAAAAATGGTATGTTGCCAAAACAATATTTGCTAGCTCCAGCCTCTATTTTATTTCAGTGGGTGCATTCTTATCATTTTTCTTATATTTCTTGATCTGTTCAGATACCTTTCAATTACCAGCTCAGGTAGCTTTATATACATATGTGTGTGTGTGTGTATGTGTGTGTGTGTGTGTATGTATATATTACACTTCCCCAAGATCAGGATGATTAAGCCTTTGCAGGTTTTGCTCTTCTTATAAATGGACATATCCCACTGACTCTCGTATTTTCTTGGGGTTTTCTGTAAACAAATATGTACCTGTCAGAGATCTTGGCTGCAGCCTCATTCAGATGAATCAGTTTCATTTCTTTGAGGGCAGGTGGAGTAATGTTTTTGCCTTTTTCTCATCACCTGCTCTCTGCTTCGATTATTTCTAATTTGGAGAACTCTCTCTCTATTCATTCCTCTCAGATCAATCTTTTTTCCCTTGTGCAGGGTGAGGGATCACGGTTCACATACACTCATGTCAGAATGCCAAATTACCAGTTAGCAATTAAGGAAGCTCATTCATAAACAGACATAATCATTCAATTATATGAAAGTCTGAAGAATGATCTCTTCTGTGATGCTGGCATTCCTAAGCCACATCAAAGAGGCTGGTATTTATTTCAGATCATTATAGCTTGATGACTGATCAATTTGACCATCTTCCTATTCTGTGGGACAAACAAAAGGAATCTTTGTCTGTATTTCATGGCCATTTATCATTCCTCTGGCTTTCAAATTGCAAGGCTGAGATCAAAGGAAAGGGGGAGGAGTGGTATTCAGCAGCCTAACACCAAGAGCAAACCATGATTATACCTTAGTGTTTTCTAATTGTTAAATATCACCTCTGCCTACTTTGTATTGTGGAATAAACACACACTGCCACCACTAAGATAACTAAATCCTTCAAATTCTATTTAGATTAAACTCTATTTACTCGCTTTCATTTCAGAATAAAAATAAGACCCAAATAATCAATCCAGAGGTGGCTTTCAACTTGTATATTCCTTGACTCTGTTGGGAGTTTGCTGTGTAATTTCGCCTGGTAAACTTCCTTATCTTGGCCTAAGTTTTTTTCACAAGTATAATATGAAGGAATGGGGACTTGATTATTTTCGATATTTTCATTAGCAAGGTAAAGACCTAGATTTGCTATTCAAGTAGTGCTCCAAATTAATTCACTTGTTATTATAGTTGTTTTAATTCCACAAGCACAAAAGTTATAAATAAGAAGAGTATGTTATAAATATGAACACAGGGATTTTTCCACTGACAATATACACCTGTGGGAAGACTTTATGTCCATATCATTCTCATAAAATGTAAAATCTTGAAGTAAGGTCTAACCCTGTTTTGTTTGTTTAATCACAAACTGCATAATGTGCAGCAAAAGATATGAAAGTCTCACCTAAACCTTCCAAGTTTTCTACTCTCTAGGGGTAGCCACCTTTAACAGCAATTATGTATGTATATGTGCATATTAAAATGTATGAAATGTATAGCTGCCTGTATCTGTATTTACTTTTTTTTACACTAATGAAGTTGTGCCTTGGGTATTATTTTGTGACTTTCCTTTTCCCCCCATTTATCAATATGCTTTGCAGTGCATTTATATTAGAATATATAGAATCTCAATCATTTTCTTTATTGATATATAGTAATTAGTGATACAGTCATTCTTCATCCGTTGATATACATTGAGGTATTTAATTCCCTTTAATTTTACAATGACAAAAGTGCTGGGAAATGTGTTATTTTATAAAAGTTTAATTTCAACTGGGTATTTACATCCTATTAATTAATTTATTTTTATTTTATTTTTTTGAGATGGTGTTTCACTCTTGTCCCTCAGGCTGGAGTGCAATGTCACAATTTTGGCTCACTGCAACCTCCGCCTCCGGGGTTCAAGCAATTCTCCTGATTCAGCCTCCCAAGTAGCTGGGATTACAGGCACGAGCCACCAAGCCCAGCTAATTTTTGTATTTTTGGTAGAGACAGGGTTTCACCATGTTAGCCAGGCTGGTCTGAAACTCCTGTCCTCAAGTGATTTGCCTGCCTCAGTCTTCCAAAGTGCTAGGATTACAGGCATGAGCCACCGTGCCGGCTATCCTTTTTATTTGTAAGGGACATTTGGTACATGGGTTGTTACTCAATATATACCTGATGGCTAATTTATGGCAGATAATTTTTGTGTTAGCCTAATAATAAATTTATATTTATAATGATGGAATTAAACCTCTCTACCACTTTTAGGTGTATACATTATAGCTGGAGGGAGTCAGGAAGACAGCATAAATTATGAACACAAGGAAAGATAAATAATAGAAAAATTAAGAAGTGCTTTTACAATGTCTTACCCACATAGAATAAAGATATCTAGTTGCCCCTTCCCTCCAAATTTCTCATCTGCTTTCAGAAAAACTGAAGGAATTCCAAGTCTAGAAAACTCAAAGGAAAATAAAAAGACTATTAGGAAATTTCAAACCATCCATCCATCCATCTATTTTTTTTGATTTATTATTTATTAATTTTCTCATTCACTTCTTTTCCCAGGAAATGTTTCTTAAGCACTTGTCACATACCTGTCACTGTACCAGATGATCAAATTAATATTATTTGTTACCAAGGATTCTAGTAGAAAAATAAAATAAGAAAAAAATATTATTTATTGAGCACTTAATGTGTTTCATTTGCTTTGCCATGTTAATCGATTTATTTCTGGTAATAGCAGCAGAATTTAGAATTTTGATTTTAATGATGATGTGGCTGTATAAGCAGAAGTTCAGAAAATAACTTCTGCCTGTGTGTGAGAGTGTGGTATTTGCAGTCAGACAAAATTGATTTTGGATCCAAGCTGAGCCAATAACAAATTATGTGTCTTTCTTTCAGATGTTTGATTTCCTGATCTAGGAAATGGAAATATTACTAACAAGTCCATCTGGTAAAGTTGACCTAAGGTCACACCTAAGACACCATAAATGAGGTAGTCATGATTACTGTCATTTTCATCATTGTCTCCTACATTGGACACTTGAAGTGGCCAAGAGCTGTTCAGAGGAATGGAAGCAGAGGTTGACTGATCAGCTTTGCCTTGGGGTCTGGACAGAAGGAAATGCTGCTATTACCTAGCTTAGCTTCTGAGAGCAAGAAAGAAGTCAGAGAGTAGAGAAAAACGTGGTTATGAAAATGTGGAGAATGACCGCCCTGTAGAAATCAGTATCTGTGTGATGGGAAAGGACTTAATCAAATTCAACAGGGGAGAGGGAACCTAAGACCTAAGACTCCATACGCTGCAAAGCCCTACACAAAATTGTGAGAGTTTGCTTTTACTATTGTTTATGTAACCCTTAGTTTGAAGTTTATGCAATATCCTTTTAGATAGATTGTAATGGGTAATACCCCTTGCACTAGAATCTCCTCCAGCTGGCCTTGCTAAATATCAGAGCTAAAGACTCACACGTCTGAGAAAGTATTTGCATATAAATGAACTCAGTAGTTATTCTGGACCTTTCGACCTGTTTCAATCTCTGTGGGTGACAACCCTTAGTTATTTTAAATAGCTTTGTTACTCAGTGCTAACATGACTTGTATTTTCAAACCTTTAATAAGCCTCTTAAAACACTCTACCTCCAGTCATAAGAGGAGAGCCTGAAATATAATGTCACAAATTCATTAGAACTTGGGTTTAAATACCAAGGAACAGAGCTTTGGTAGTCACTGAAAATTATGATCCCAATTATTACAGGAACCACCCAATTGTGTCTTTTGAATAAAACCAACTTGTGTGCATGGGGTGTGGCATAAACCCAAAGATCATACTTTAAATGGCTTTCAACAATAACCCATATAGTTTTTGTGCTAGGACTGCTATAAAATCAGTTTGACTTTATAACCAGAATTACTGAGATATAGTTGCTTTATTACTTATCATATCTGACTAATTACAGAGAGGATTTTACAAAATGAAGATAAATAGCCTAGAAGAAAGTGGAGGGAAATGAGGATATTGGAAGGAAATAGCTTCAAACACTGCAAGATGTTAAATATGCTTTTAAGAATTTTGAAAGTAAAGAGAGATGAGAGAAGGAGAATTGAGGATTGCTTTCTCCCTCCTTTTTTACGTGACTAATCCCTCTTGCTTCATGAGTCACTTCCTTTTATTTTTTTTAACTTTAATTTTTTTAATTTTTTGAGAAAGGGTACTCACTCTGTCACCCAGGGTTGGAGAGCAGTGGTGCGATTATAGCCCATAGCAGCCTTGAACTCCTGGGCTCAAGAGATCTTCCACATTATTCTTCTGAGTAGCTGGGACTACAGGTATGCACCACCACACCCTGCTAATTATTTTTTTATTATCTGTAGAGATGGGGTCTTCCTATGTTGCCCAGGTTGGTCTCAAACTACTGGGCCCAAGAAACCCTCCCGCTTCCATCTTCTGAAGTGCTTGGATTGCAGGCATGAGCCACAGGGCCCGACATCACTACCTTTTAGAATCTATGCTTATACTCCATTTAGTCTGGAGTAGGTTCTCTTCTTTTACTTCCTTGTCATAGGGGACTTTCCCCACCAAAACACTTTTCACTGTGGGTTATAACATCCTACTTTCTCCTCTGCTGGTCTTCAGGACTGTGTCGAATGTATCTCCAGAATGTCTGGTTTATAACTGGATCTTTAGTGCCTAGCATGTAGTTGATGTTCATTATATCTGAATTAAAATAAAGTGGCGGCAGGATTTTATAGCACAGTGAGATCTTAATGTCCTTAGAGTATTTTAATTTAATCTTCCTAAGATTTATTCTCATTATGTGTTTAGTGATAATGTATAAATCATGGCAAAATTCCTGGTCAAAGGGATAGACGTATAGGGAGATACATCCCTATATCTTATGATCATATTTTATGATCTTCCTAGTCTTGTAGTTAGGCCAATGTGTGAGTTTCCTATGAAGGGCTCCTCTAAAATTTATTTTTTTAACTAGAACATCACTTGTTTGGGAGTAGGATTCAAATCATAGTTAAGGAGAAGGACCAGGTCAAAATGGTGGAAGTGGTCCAAGTGAAATGAAACCAGGGAAAGGGATATTGAAAGAAATTAATTCAGAGTCAAGAATTAGCTCTGAATGCTATTCAGCTGAGCAGATGAATTGAAAGATGACGTTAGAATTTGGCTTTTACCGATATCTGTGGGTGTCACCATTGAAGAGGTTGTATCATGCATACATTAACATTCTAGTTGCATAGTTAGGAATAGGATGGTGCAGATTGGCTTAAATAACCTGTGCATTTCAGGGAATTAGCAGAAGAGACAGACTTTAAAAGATCCATTACAGGCCAGTTATAAGTGCTGTTACAGGGACATGAAATAAGTATGGGATGTGAATCGAAAAAAGACTCTACCTTGAACAATTGGGGAAGTTTTCCCCAAGGAGGGCATTATTAAACGAGGTCATGAAGAAGGCTCAACATATTTAAATAAATAAATAAATAAAATCAGTGGTGAGAAAGTGATGCTATAAAATGTGGATTCATCTCTAAGATCCGAAAGATTATATCTTACAGCCCCAACATAGTATCCATAAATACTTCTTAAATGGCTTAAAGATTTCATGCTTCCTGCTTCAATACATGGAGGATTAGCACAAACACGGTGTGCCCTTAAAACTATAGATTAAGTCATCTTAATTCTAGTCCTTCATATGCACATAGAATTATCCAGTTTTAAAAAGTGCTGGATCCCCTGTAATTTGTGGCACCAACCTCTTCCCCCACTCCCAAGGCTTCCTGGAGGAGGTAAGGCAAGAACAATTATCTCTAGTCTAGAGAGGAGAAAAGGAACAAGGAGTACAAGGCCTTGTCTGATGTTCTGCAAGCTTCATATCCCATGATTCAAAAAAGAATTTTCCATTTGAAACCCTCTGGGTGCTGTGTGTGTGTGTGCATGCAACATGCTACCTTTCCATGGATGTCTACTGCCTTTTTTTTTTTTTTTTTTGACAGAGTCTTGCTCTGTTGCCCAGGCTGGATTGTAGTGGAGTGATCTCGGCTCACTGCCACCTTTGCCTCCTGGGTTCAAGTGATTCTCCTGCCTCAGCCTCATGAGTAGCTGGGACTACAGGCGCCCACCACCATGCCCAGCTTATTTTTGTATTTTTAGTAGAGATGGTGTTTCACCATATTGGCCAGGCTAATCTCGAACTCCTGACCTTGTGATTGGCCTGCCTTGGACTCCCAAAGTGCTGAGGTTACAGGCAAGAGCCACTGTGCTCAGCCTCTGATGCATTTAAATACAAACAGTTGTATAAATGAGAAATTAAAATCTTTCAGAAAATGTAGTTGTTTTATCTCCCCAAAGAAGGATGATAATTTGATAAGAAAGTGAATAAAATAAAATTTTTAAAAAAACAAGCAAGTGTTACTTAGAGATGGCCCTTTACACATGTTACATCTTTTAATACAAAAGCCATGGAAGATAAATAATGTTACACATCTTTCAAGATGGACACACTGCATTCTAGCTGGCTGAAATTCCATTTTCTTTCAAAAGCATCATAGATGTGGAAACAAGGTACTTTGTCAGGATTTCAACAGAGATGTAGCAAGGAAGAAGCACTGCTATCCAAGTTTAAGGCTACTTTAAATCAGAAAGAGTTCCTTGGAGGCAGAGGAGTCTTTGATGTGATTACTCAAGAGGAGATTCTGGTTCGAATATAGGAGGTGCTTCCTATGAGCCAAAAATGTCAGGCTGGGAGTCAGCAAACATGGTTTCTACTCCCTGGAGTTATCACTAAGCAACCCTAGTCTAAATATGGTCTCTCCTCTATGGATATAATAGAGTGTTTGACAAATTTTTTGTTAACTTACTTTCATAACCTGTATTGTTTTTCTGTGGCTGCCTTAGCAAATTTCTACAAACTTTGTAGATTAAAGGAATAGAAATGTATTCTTTCACATTTCCAGAGCCCAGAAGATCAACAACTACTTCACTAGCATGAAATTAAGGTACCAGGTTTAGTCAGGGCCATTCTCCCTCTGGAAGCTCTTGGAAAAAATCCATTCCTTGCTTTTTCTAGCTTCTGGTAGCTGATAATATTTCCTTGCTTTCGGCCACATGGGTCCAATCTCTGCCTCTGTCTTCACATCACTTTCTTCACTTTGGCGTATACAATGTCCTTCTGCCTCCCTCTGACAAGGTCAATGGTCAATGGATTTAGGGCCCTTCTAGATAATCATGGACAATCTCTCCTCATTTAAAACATTTTTCAGGTTCTAAGGACTAGGTAGGGGCCAATATTTGAGTGGCCATTCTTCAGCCTATTGCACTACTGAACATCTCATTATTATAATAGTTTTAAAGCATGTTATAGTGGATAAGACAACAATATCTTGAGCCAGACCTTGCAAATTCCAGGCCAAAGTGCTACATTTTTCTCATCTGTAAAGTGAAACTAAAAACTGAACCTATGTTACAGGCTTGCTATAAAAATTAGAAAGACACTACTTGTAAAGCACTCAGAACAGTGCCTATCACATGACAGGTGCCTAGTAAAATCTAACTTTTATTATTAGCTGTTACTATTTTCCACCCATGAAGAGGCTGCATATATTGAAAGATCTTGTCTACTAAAGACACTACATGTATTCAGTAATATTTAATTTGATTCCCAATGTTTTATTAATCAAAGACATTCATCAGTGCTTGTCAGAGCTGATTCAGCAAGAGATAACCAGTGTGTCCATGGTGAGGTGACATACTCCAGCCAAAGGAATAGGCATTTAACATTTTAACCACTGTGTTCATGATCTGAGCCAAAGTTCAAGCTCTTTTAATATTTGTTGGAATAGTGAAAATATCTCCTTTACCTCTAATAAGGAATCTCAACATTAGATTTCTTCTCTAAAGTTCCCTTAAAATCTTATTTAATTACCCATTCTTTTATTCCACATTTTCCATTAATACGCCGGGTACCCAGAGGAACAAAAGTAGATATTGTTGAGGATCCTAACCTTAGGCAATGTGGTTTCCTTAAGAAGACAACCACAGCTCCATAATCACACTAGAGATTCTTCATCAGCCACCGCTGGAGAATGTGTGGGAAGATGAGGCTATCAATGTGAAAGTTATAATACACAATTTACTGCTGTCCTTTAATATAGTCCTATCAGAAAGCCAGCTCAAAGAAGCTCAGCTACTAATAATTCCATTGAAATTTACTGCTGTGGGGAGAGAGGTGAGACAGAGCCATGGTCAGCATCCCATGAAGTCTTTAAGAGAGACAGAAATATGTTCCTTTTACATATTAGATGCTCGGATGATATAATTGCCAAATCCATCAACGTCCATCTGTGGCCGTTTGGATGAGATCCGACTTACTCTGCAGCACGTTTTACAGCTCTGTAACAACTTTCATCTCCTTAAAGTCCTTGCAAAAAAACGAGGATTCCTATCCTCGGGAGGTACAGATATCTGGCATGAGGGCAACAGTGCTATTGAACAGAGGAAGTCAAGGCAAATGATCCAATTTCCCAAGTGAATGGATTAATTTGTCTCTATGCACATTTTAGTGGGATTAAAATGGGAAATCAATGCAAAATATGAGATATATGTTTCTTACTTCCTACTCCTAGAGATGGGGCTCCCTGTCTCTTCCATTCTCCAGGGCTGCTGGCACCTACAAGACACCAAATATGTCTTTCAACAGATGGAGGCAGGTAGGACTCAAGTCTAAGTGAAACAGAGACAAGGGAAGAGCTGAATTTGCAGACCTATTCTGTGAACTTCAGATAATATGTTTTGAACACTTATCTAATGTTAGGCATCGTGTTTACATGTGATCACTCACAATAAAATTACGGCTGAGAGAATTGAAGCTGTAAGTGGTAAATAACTTAGATAAAACCACATAAGAAGCAAGATGCAGAGTAAAACTCAGAGTTTAGGCTTAGTCTTCTATATCACCTTCTGTGACATCTTGAGCTCCCTGCCTCCTTTTCTTTATTCCCCTTTCTCATTTCCCATTCTCTATGAGTATAATGACACTAATCATCCATATCTATCTGACTGGTTTCTGGCAACTTCATTATCTACACATCCCCCCACCAATAATTTCCAATTTGATTCTGAACACCTGTTTCCCACTTCCCCATAGTACAGAATTATAACCTACTGCAAATAAATTAAAGCATGTGACCTGTGACTACTACTGAAATCTTGCCTGAGGATACTAACCTCTGACAATCACATCATGAAGACTAGAGTATAAGACAGAATCCATAATTTCACATTTGGATGTGATATTTTCTATATCTCTTTATCTTGTGGGCATTTTAGTGTGTTTTATTATACCCTTATGTTTTATATCTTATATTTCACCAAATGGTAGAATAGATAAAAGAGGGTACTATAGCCCCCCCTTATCTGTGGGGGATACATTCCAAGACCCCCAGTGGATTTCTGAAACCACAGATAGTACTGAATCCTGTATACACTGTTTATTTACTATATTTACAAATGTATAATAAAGTTTAATTTATAGATTATGCACACTAAGAGACTAAAAACAATAATAATAAAATAGAACAGTTGTAACAATATACTGCAATAAAAGTTATGTGAATATGATCTTTCTCACTCTCAAAATATTTTATGTAATATTTTCAGATCATGGTTGACATTGGGTAAATAAAACTGTGAAAAATGAAACCATAGATAAGGGGAAACTACCCTGTATTAAAAAGAATAAACAAAATGTATATTTGAATTGCACATGGGATTGCTGTTAGCTATATTTTCATGAGTTTCCATGTTTCATCAGTAAACTAGTGATGATAATGCAAACCTAAGGGTCATTAAATAGATTGGATAAGAAAACATTTATAAAGCAGAGAATACTGTATGAGCAAAATAGTATGCCCTCAGTAACTCCTAGCTATTTAAAAAACAAACCATATTTTTCTTAATCACAAAGTTTGATTTTTAAAAATAATGTATTTAATGTTTCTTAACATTAAGCCACCTTACTTCTGTTTCATCTTCAAATCTTCCTCTGGTACTTGGCCCATCACAGGCATTCCTTATGCAGTGGTGAAATTGAATTTCTGAGAGTTGTTTATACTTCAAATGAACCCACAGAAATTCTTTCTAGTTTGAAAATTTTTGCCCTTATCTAAGATTAAGTCCTTGGAAACTGCAGAGGAAAGAAAGATGGGGAGAGTTTCAAGTAGAAAAGAAAGGAGAAAAAAGATTATCTGTGAGATATTTATCTAAACAGTCTAGCAGTGAGAGTGGCAGGCTGTGGATGATCTTCTGGTAAGGGAGGGAAGATGAATGGTTTCCAGGGAACGCTGGTGCTGTTCCTTAAAAGGAGCCTGCTGAGACCTGAGCTAGCCTTCTTGACCCTGTTTTAATGAAGGAGGAAGGACGGAGAGAATCATAAAAGGAACACGCACTCTCACACTCCTACAACAGTTCCCCTGGAAATAGTGGATCTGTTAAGGCAGCTGGGATGTGAGGATGCACGGTGTGGTAAAAAGCAAATTCGATTCTGTTGCTGCCAATCAGTGACCCCAGACGCATTATTTGGTTCTCTGAGCTCTTTACTTATTTGCAAATTGAAGAAAATATCTACCTCCAGGGCTACTCTGGTGGTTAAATAATACAACCTGCATTAAAGCTATGAACGAATTTATAGATCTATTGTGCCAGTGGCTATAATCAGCTGTGTGTTACAGATACTTATTTGAGGCTAAATGTGAAGGATAGTTTTGAGGGGATGCATGTTTACTCCTCTTTATTGAAAACTGGCTCTTATCTGAAGTGTATATTGGTGTCAGTGTGTTTACTATATAATCCTGTCCTCTTGGCCAGATTTCGTGGAACCACAGTTGCATACCTGATTTCAGTCTAGTGATTCAGATTTTTTCTCTCCTACAACTTAGATTTGAGGTAAAGGTTTATGTATAGATGATGATGGTGATGATGATGATGATGATGTATGTGAGTGTGTGTTTGTGTATGTGTGTGTGTCAGAGCGAGAGAGAGAAAGAGAGAGAGAGAAGAGGAAAGAAGACGAAAATGAACTTGGAACATCCCATTAATACCTTTTCCTGGGAGCATTCCTTCAATAAATCACTTTCACAAGAATCCCAGTCTTAGACTCTGCTTCTAGAAAAGTCCATTTAAATCAACTGACATGGGAATTACTTGCCAGAGATTAATCAGCTAAAGGTAGATGTAGGTGTCCCTAAAACTCACACTGCAAAGGCCATTATGATTTAAGAAAAAGAGTGGTCCATAGAGTGTGACAAATTTTATCGGACATATTTATCAGCTACTAAGTATTAGACCTTGAGAAAATTACTTAACTTCACTGTGTCTTAGTTTCCTATCTGTAATATCTTTCGCACAGGACTATTTGGAGGAATTAAATAGCATACATAGGAGACTTCCTAGATGTCCTGGTATATCATATAAATTTAACAAAGAGTAGCTGTTTTATTACTATTAATACCACTACTACTGTTGTTTCTCTGTGAATGATTCTAGCTCAGGGACTCTGCTCAAAGTCTTCTTTGGTTGTACAATTTTTCCATTTACAACTGTGTTATCCTAACTTACAGTAGAGCTGGAGTTAGAGAGCACTCTCAAAGTCAGTGGTTAAAATGGAAAAACATTAGTGTAAACACAATGGGAAGAGAAGGGTTGCCATGGTGATGCTTTTGCCAAAGTAATAGAGAGGTAAGTTAAATGGCAAGGGAGGCTGTAAAAAAACTTACCTGAATTTTTAACTGCATTGAGTGTGATGGATAGAAGAAAAATCCCACGTTGTATTTAACAGACATTTATTCTGTCTTTAAAATTTGTATTTGGAAAGAATGTATTTGTAGTTTACTAGTGATGTTACCCACAGAAATACTGATCTATCATTGGCAAATGTTTCTGCAGAAAGAAGATACTATCACATGATGGTTTTAGAATCAGTCATCCTGGGTTTGATCCCTAGTTCTACAGTTTTTTGTTCTCAAGACTTTTTCCATTCACGAAATTAGGACTCACTTTCCTTATATATAAAATGTGAGCAATAATAATGACTGATTCATATGCTTGTCTGAGTATCGTGTGACTTAATTCATGTGAAGTATTTAGCAGAGAGTCTGGCATTTCGTGAACATTAAGAAGTGCTAGTTATTATTATCAAATTGGCATCATCATTGTTGTCATTATTATCATTATCCTCATTATTTTGGAATAGTAGAGCTTGAGCAGTCCTGGGGGATCATTTAGTTAAATTCTGTCATACTATAAAGATTATTTGCCATATATTAGATCATGATCTTGGCTTATACATGAAAAATTAATAGTCTCTGGCCTTAGGGAACTCATGGACTAAAGGTTCCCTTATATCCAAAAACTTTGGCCTGGCACGGTGACCCACATCTGTAATCCCAGCACTTTGGGATGCCAAGGTGGGCAGATCACTTGAGCTCAGGTGTTTGAGACCAGCCTGGGCAGCATTGCAAAACTCTGTTTCTACCAAAAATACAAAAATTAGCTGGGCATGGTTACACATTCCTGTCGCTCCAGATATTCAGGAGGTTGAGGCATGAGAATCACTTGAACCTGGGAGGTGGAGATGGCAGTGAGCCGAGATTGCACCACTGCACTCCAGCCTGAGCAACAGAATGAGACCCTGTTATTAATTAGCTAAATTAAGTAAAAATAAAAATACCAAAACTTAAGGAGTTTGAGTCTTAGTAGAGCAACTTGCTTAGCATTGTTCCTGACATAGAGTAGGCATTCAATAAATATATGTTAAATTAATCGGTGAATAGAATGGTAACTGATTAAATAAGTAGGTTGATGGGAGTTTTGAAGTAGAGCTCCAGGGCTCTGTGCAGCATAACACAAAGATCTAACCTAGTTTGTGGTTGACATCAAGGAGCCCTTCCCTAAACATGGAGGAGTTATTCTCTAGCCAATGAGAAACTACCGTTTTCACTGGCCCCTTCTTCTCTAGCAATAATGACTGTTGTGGCTTTCTCAGGACTGAACAGGTATAACTATGGTACACACTTTGCCTAATACATACTATGATATCATCTTTCAATTATATCATATTTCTTTAGCTCATTTACCTAGTCCAAAAGTGAATGGCTTGATCCCTGTTTCCTGACCCACTAACCTATGGCTTCTCACTGACTCTAACTTACTCCCAGGAGCTACAGGTAAATTACATCTACTGTGTCTTTATGGCTTAGTTCTACTTAGTCACAAGTTAATTCACCTTCACCTCCATCTCTTTACTCTCTGGGAAGACATTTGTTTTAAAACTCTGCCATATATTAGGGCTTCTAACCATATTCACCTGCTACAAAATTTTGGCCGGATATGAAAAAGATATATCTAGTGATCTAGAAGGGAAAGTTTCATAGGGAAAATTTATTCTATGGCACATTGTTCACACTTTAATAGCTTTTTTCATAGATTTCACCTAAATTTCCACATAGTTATAAAACAAAACTAAAATTTAACAAGAGAGATTATTTGAAATGTATAACTAGTAAACAAGGTGAAATTTGAACTTACTAAGCAATTGCTTTTTCTACTGAGCATCTTGAGAATCTGTTTGCTAGGTAGTTGTCTCCCTAATCCTGAGTAAACAGACATTCTTGTGTGCACACCCATGTGGTGCGTGTGTGTGTGTGTGTGTGTGTGTGTGTAGTATTGAGGTACAGGGATTAGAGGAACTTGATCATTGTGTAGCCCTTTTATTAACTAAGTGAATTAATTCTTTGTAGATTTCATGGTTATGACCCCCTCCTTCCACATCATTCAAGAACACTAATCCATATTGAGCTTTATCAGAAATGTTTCTCCCATGTGTTCTGCCTTGCTTGACATCCAAATGACTCCGGCTATACTTGGCAGCTTTGGGGTCCCAGGAAAATAAGTCTTTAGCTGCTAACTCTGTCTTGAATACTGGCTAACACACTGAACTTTAACTTATGCAAATCTGCCCATAGCTTTTCTTCCTTTATAAACTGTGTTTCCATTACTTGTAGGGCACAGGTCTGCGTAGTAGTGGGAACACCTTCATTCTGACCATATGCTCTGTGATTTTGTCTCCATTACTTGCTAGAAAGCACATTACATTAATCTCAGGTTAAGAAACCATGGTTTACTGGATCCTCAACTTATGCATGAATAGGTATTAGATTATCTTTTCTCTATTATTTCGAGGAAATGGGGAGTAATCTAATGTTTTATTGGTTAGAGATGTGTCAGGTGCTATGTTAGTTACTTTTACTTCCTTTACCTAAAAATGTTATCACAGCAGCAGGACAGATGTGTCTGCCTATTTTACAAACAAGAAAATACTGTTAGAGAAATTAAGTAATCTGCCTGACAACATATGGATGTGTTATTACTGGCAGAACAGTATGTTAAAATATGAACATTCTAGATACAAGAGTTTCCAGCTCCCATAGAACCACAGAAGCAAAGACTTAAGTTGAAATCACAAGTAACCAAGTGCATAGAATTTAAAAATGGTGAAATCAGGATACAAACGAAAAGTTTCAGTTCTATTCTGGAGTTGTTTTCATTTATGTCCTGGTGTCACAAAGAATAAACCAGGTGCTTACAGACTGAATATTTATTTGTTCCTCCTCACCATTTATATGTTGAAACCTAATCCTCAAGTGATATCATATGGAGGCAGGGCCTTTGAGAAATGATGAGGTCATTATCCTAATGACCTAAGAGGTAGCTGTTGTAAAAGAAGTCCCAGTGAGCTCCCTTGTCCTTTCCACCAAGTCAGAACACACCAAAAATACTAGAAAGCCAACTCCCACCAGGGATCAAATCTCCTGATACCTTGTTCTTGGAATTCCAGTAATATGTCAATATATTCCTATTGTTTATAAGCCACCCAGTCTGTGTCTTCTGTTACAGCAGTCTAAACAGACTAAGACAGCAGGTAAGAAAAATGGCTACCTACTTAAGAGTATGACCTCTAGAATGAAATAAAGGTGTTCAAATTTCAGCAGTGCCACATGCTAGCATTGTGAACTTTGGCTAGTCAACCCTTAAATTAGGGTATTGATACTATCTAAAACAGAGTCTATTTAAAAATATGATTAGGCATACAAGGTACTCAGCATAGTGCCTAACATATAATTTGTGCTCAACAAATGATATTTGTTATTACTCATTATAATATGATTTAGTTTTGATTAAACTGTAAATAACTATGAGTGTATAGAAGGCACATGATGATTGAAATTAAAAGAAAGCCTCTCTGTTGAAATGATGGAAAATGCGCCCCACCCCATGTGTTTATTTTGAAGGCGTTTATTGCTTTTTTAATGGGATATTAATCCCTGTCAAGGATTTGGAGGCAGATTAAATGACCTCATCATTCCACCTAAGAAAGTCATTTCTTCTGCCCAGGCTTCCTGCTGAACCAGCATCTTTCAATGATACTCATGCAATATTTAACCAGTGTAGGCACTGGAATACATTTGATTCAAAATGGCCTTTTCCTTAGAATATACATAATCCAGCCAGAAATTTTTATTTTCAATTCTGAGCCAATACAATTACCAGTTAATCACAATAGTGATTGACCTCCGTTGGTTGGATTATAGCATCTGAGAAATTTTACATATATATTTTCTAGTTTTAAATACTCTTAAAACAAGTATTTAATCCTGAACACTTATATATACATTTTAAAATAATAATATTGATTGGGGTAGTGTGTCAGGTTGTTCTAGTGTTGCCATAAAGAAATACACAAGACTGTGTAATTTATAAAGAAAAGAGAATTAATTGGCTCAACGTTCTGGAAACTGGACAGGAAGCACGCCACCAACATCTGCTTTACTTCTGGAGAGGCCCCAGGGAGCTTTTACTCATGGCAGAAGGTGAAGTGGAAGCAGGCAGGTCACATGGCAAAAGCAGGAGCAAGAGAGAGAGTGGGAGGTGCCACACACTTTCAAACAACCGGACCTTGTGTGAAATTACTCATTACCAAGAAGATGGTGCGAAGCCATTCATGAGGGATCCACTGTGATGATCCAACACCTTCATGATCCACCAGTCCCCAACACTGGGGAATACATTTTAACATGAGATTTGGTGAGGTCAAGACCCAAACCATAACAGTAGGTAGATGTTTATATAATAGGTCAAGTCCATTATTATTGCTGACTTTAAAAGTGCTCTCCATATACTATAACTTCACTTATCCACACACATACATACATGCTTATTGATATAGATTCACTGTGTGTCCCCACTCAAATCTCATCTTGAATTATAATCCCCATGTGTTGGGGGAGTGCCTGAAGGGAACTGATTGGATCATCGGGTGGTTCCCCCACACTGTTTTCATTATATTGGGGGAGTTCTCACCAGATCTGATGGTTTTAAAAGTGGCAGTTTCCCCTGTGCTCAATCTTTCTCTCTTTCTTGCTGCCATGTAAGACGTGCCTTGCTTCCCCTTCACCTTCCACCTTAATTGTAAGTTTCCCGAGGCCTCCTTAGCCATGTGGGACTGTGAGTCAATTAAACATCTTTGTTATAAATTACCCAGTCTCAAGTAGTATCTTTATAGCAGTGTGAAAACAGGCTAATACAGAGAACTGGAACCAGCAGAGTGAGGTACTGCTATAAAGGTAACTTGAAAATGTGAAAGTGACTTTGGAACTGGATAACTGGCAGAGGCTGGAACAGTTTGGAGGGCCCAAATGAAGACAGGAATATGTGGGAAAGTTTGGAACTTCCTAGAGACTTGTTGAATGGTTTTGACCAAAATGCGGATAGTGATATGGATAATGAAGTCCAGGCTGAGGTTGTCTCAGATGAAGATGAGGAACTTATTGGGAACTGGAGTAAAGGTCACTCATGTTGTGCTTCAGCAAAGAGACTGGCAGCATTTTGCCCTGTCCTAGAGATCTGTGGAACTTTGAACATAAGAGAGATGATTTAGGGTATCTAGCAGAAGAAATTGCAAAGCAGCAACACATTTAAGAGATAATTTGGCTTATTCTGAAAGCATTTAGTTATATGCATTCACAAAGAGATTGTTTGAAATTGGACCTTGTGTTTAAAGGGAAGCAGAGCATAAAGGTTTGGAAAATTTGTAGCCTGATCATGTGGTAGAAAAGAAAAACCCATTTTCTGGGGAGGAATTCAAGCAGACTGCAGGAATTTGCATAAGTAAAGATGAGCTAAATGTGAATAGCCAAGACAATGAGGAAAATTGGCCTTTTTGGCATGCCAGTGGTCTTCATGGCAGCTCCTCCCATCACATGCCCAAAAGTCTAAAGGAGGAATAAATGATTTTGTGGACCAGGCCCAGGACCTTGCTGCTCTGTGCAGCTTTGAGACATAGTGCCCTGCGTCCCAGCCACTCCAGTTCCAGCTGTGGCTAAAAGGGGACAAAGTACAGCTCAGGCCATTGCTTCAGAGGGTGCAATGCCCAAGTGTTTGCAGCTTTCACATGGTGTTGTGCGTATGGGTGCACAGAAGACAAGTGTTGAGCTTTCAGAGCCTCTGCCTAGATTTCAGAGGATGTTTGGAAATGTCTGGATGTCCAGGCAGAAGTCTGTTGCAAGGGCAGAGCCCTCATGGAGAACCTCTACTAGGGCAATGCAGAGGGGAAATGTGAGGTTGGAGCCTCTACACAGAGTACCGACAGGGGCACTGCCTAGTGGAGCTGTTAGATGAGAAGAGGGCCACTGTCCTCCGGATCCCAGAAAGGTAGTTCCATCTACAGCTTGCAACATGCACCTGGAAAAGCTGCAGGTGCTCAGTGATAGCCTGCAAAGCCAGCCACAGGGGCTGTGCCCTCCAATCCAGGGCTGCCCAAGGCTGTGGGAGCCTGATCTTGCATCAGTGTCCCTAGATATGAGACATGGAGTCAAGGAGATTTTGGAGCTTTAAGATTTAATGACTTCCTGGCTGGATTTTGGACTTGCATGGGACCTGTGGCCCTTTTGTTTTTGCAAATTTCTTCCATTTGGAATGGGAACATTTACCCAATACTGCTACCTTCATTGTATGTTGGCAGTAACTAACTTGCTTTTGATTTTACAGGCTCATAGGTGGAAGGGACTTGCCTTGTCTCAGATGGGGCTTTGGACTTGGACTTTTGAATTCATGCTGAAATGAATTAAGACTTTGGGGGACTATTGGAAAAGCATGATTGTTTTTTAAATATGAAGGGGATATGAGATTTTGGAGAGGCCTGGGGCAGAATAAGATGGTTTGGCTCTGTGTCCCCAGTCAAATCTCATCTCAAATTGTAATCCCCATGTGTTGGGGTATGGGCCTGGTGGGAAGTGACTGGATCATGGGAATGACGTTCCCCATGGTATTGTCCTGATAGTAAGGGAGTTCTCATGAGATCTTATGGTTTTCAAAGTGACAGTTTCACTTTGGGCAATACCAATATAGAGACAGGGTAAGTATTATCTTCAGTTTACAGACCAAAAACACGAAGATCACGTAATTTTAAGTAAATTGATTAAACTCCCATATAGTAAGTTGAATAGAATATACAGGTTTTCTTTATTTTTAATTTATATACTTATTTATTTATTTATTTACTGCAAATGCAATGCACTTTTCAAACTACTTGATTTCGCTTCTCCCCAATTACAAGAGTGTAAAATAGGGTATTGAAGACAGAAATCATATTGAAAATTATATAGAGCATGATCAAATTCATTTGAGCATCCAAACACTTGCTAATTTCATCCCTAATATATGACATGCCCCATATATAAAACGTCAGTTCAGATGACAGCTTCATAGAGCTTTTTACACCCTTTGCATGCAAAATTAGTAAAAGACATTTAAATTGTACTCATTTTCTCAAAGTTAGGCTATAGTGGATTACATATTTAGGAACTGGCCTTGGTGTTTACCATGAAATTTGTTCTCAGTCTCTTTATGTACTTTCTGCATTGCCAGCGCCTCTCTGTAAGGCTCTTGTTTCAGTATTACTTGAGTCTATATCTGGTTTATTTTGAGCTGTGAAGCTACCCAGTCCTGGTTTGCAATCTAGACATTAGTCATATGAATGTACATTATGTTAATCTCTGTAAGCCTCAGATCCCTTATTTATAAAATGTCAATAACAATAACACCTGCCTCACAGGGTAGATATAAAGTTTAAGTGAGATGAGGCATACATATATTTTTAACAATTTTATCTATCAAACTTTCTCAAAGCTATCAAATTTAACTCAGCAAAGGCTCAAAACTATTATCCAGTTTTCACAATTGTTGGAAGAAGTTTTGTTTCCGTTTAAGTTTTTACACGTTGATATAAAGATCTTATGAAGAAAGGTTTTGTAAAAAAAAAAAAATCAGCCGAAAGGATGGACTCTTAAGCCTTTGTGATATTGACAGGTTATAAATTATTTCCTCCAAGGTGAAAGAGAATAGTCGCTAAGAAAATTTTAAAGAGCATACCTATGGGATTCTGGTATATAAACATTTGGGCTGGGAATGGAAGTATAGGACCATTTTGGTCCTTGGGGAGAGGGTAGGGTATGGATGGGAAGCTAAAATGGCATGTTTTCCATACACTGTAGTAATTTATACCTTTAGATGTTCTGTTAGTAATAATAAAATGAACTGTGAAATGACACTGCTGAGATGAGTTATGAGACTACTTGCTATTTACCAAGAGTGACAATGGTGTGGCCCTGTGGTGGTGCTGCTTTGCAGATGAACATAACACTTAGAAATGAAATAGAATACAATTGCCCTTGTGTTAGTCTGTAATTCTTTAGGCTTGGCTGTATTGATTGCACGGGAATATGGAGCTGGCTTACTCATTCCTTTGAAGATGATGAATATATATATGTGTGTGTATGAATGTGTATGTGTGTGTGTGTGCATGCGTATGTATAAATAAAAAATATATATTTTATAATATTTATGTGTTTATTAGTTTATGCATATACACACACACATACACACAGCCCCTAATTTACAATTCAACTTATGGTTTGACTTATAATTTTTCTAATTTACTATGGTTCAAAAGCCATACACATTCAATAGAAACTCTACTTCTAGTACCCATACGATACCTCTGTTTTTCACTTTCAATGTAGTATTCAATAAATCACACGAAATATTCTACACTTTATTATAAAATAAGCTTGCTTTAGATGATTTTGCCCAACTGCAGGTTAATGTGAGTGTTCCAAACACGTTTAAGGTAGGATAGGTTAAGCTATGATGTTTGTTTGGTTGGATGTATTAAATGCATTTTAAACTTAAGATATTTTCAACTTATGATAAATTTATCAGGCCATAGCCCCATTTTAAGTTGAGGAGCAGGTGTGTGTGTGTATGTGTGTGTGTGTATGTGTCTGTCTCTGTGTGTGTGTGTGTGTGTGTACACTACCCATCACCTAGTAGATTCTTGTTCTTTAAAAATCTGAGACCATCTACACAAGAATAAGGAATGGAAATTAAGCATACATTTGAAATGGACAGAGTCATGGACTATTCTGATTTTCATTCTCTTTTGGTTTCTCCATTCTCTCTTAAAAGTTTTCAGGTTTTGTAAATTTGTATCAAGATTCTCATCTTGTATTCTCTGAAGAATTTATACCACCAGGCTAGGTGACACACTCCTTAAAATTCAAACCACATTCAAGTGTGATTGCATTTACAAAACCAGCATTGCAATGAAGTTATGTTGCAGTTTAAAGAAGAAAGTTCATCAAATATGTAGTGTTATTAGTGGTATTGTCTCCTGATCCACTCAACTTATTCATTTTTACATAAGCAAGTGAAATATTTTTCTTCCAGAGCCTAAGATTTAGATTCTTATGTCATTCTTCATTAATAACCAAGATATTTCATTCTGCAACTAAATCCTTTCTCATAGTTTCATAGAATAAAAAAGCCATATGGTTCCATAGGTCTGTAAATAATATCATATGGCATTTGAAGGGGAGAGACCATACCACCTTTGTTGCTCTCCCTTTCCTTATCATTTTGCACCTCTAAATTACCTAAATTCTACCACATAAGTGCGTTGAACACTGCCACTCAATTCTGACCATTCTGTCACTACCCTATTTGAAGACTCCATTATTTCACCTTAGGCAAATCTAATAATCTGTTAAGCTATCTTCATTTTATCAGTTTCATTTTCCATCCTCACTTCCAGTTCTCTTAGTTCACTCTCCATCCTTCTTCAGAGTGGGCCGATTGAGAAACAAAATAATGACCAGCTCATTTTCTTGTTCTTCCATCATCCTTGTCTTAATATCTACAAGAAAGTAAAAAGTGTGAGCATGTAATGCGAAACATCTAAACGTGTAATGGAAAATGTCTGTTTTGTCAAAGTCTAGTTGTCTTGCTTCATCTTTTACTGCTCCTGAAAAATAAGTTAGTTAATGAATGACTGAGTGAAAGTATCTCAATTTTCAGTATGCTAAATCGTTGTAAATTTTACAAACCCATGCATCGATACTCTCATATTTGTGGAATAAATTGTAACTGGCATTTAAGTCACTAAAACTGGCAGGAGTATTCAGTCTGTCACCCTTTCTAGTTCCTTCTTTAAAGGCTTTAAAATCAACAATATTGGTTTATTGATTATATGCTTCATTTCATTACTGAGAAATTTCACCATCATATAGTGGAAGAAACAGTTTAGGAAATGAGAACTTCTAACGTTATTATTCAAACATTATTATATTTTATTGTTTTTATATGCTCATTAATTCTTTGGAATTTTTTTCAATGAAAAACAAACACGTAGTAACTTGGCTTCAGGGTAAATATATAGCACCAGAAACATATCTCTGTAAATAAGCAAACTTTAGTGGAAATACTGTTAAGGGACCCTGTTTCTCCATTCAAACTCTTGCCTTTGTTACTGTCAAAAAGAAGATGAAAGAAAAAGAAATCTTGATAAAGAAAACTGAATAAAAAATTGTTGGAGGGATTTAATTTAACTTGGGAATAATTGTTTTATGTAGTCCAACAGAGGGTAATTTAAATTCACAGAGAGTAGGGGATACATGTCTGACCAAAAGAAGTGACGTAAGGCTAGAGTTACTCATCACTTAGAATCTATAGACATTAAGACAACTTGCCAAGAACTCTAAGCATATTAATAATAGAAACATGGTGTAAAGATTTTGTCCCATTAATTTTTAAATGTTTGGACTCTAATATCCGGCCAGAGATTGTTATTAAAGGCAAGCAAATTTCAAGGTAAATAAAATCATCCTATCATCCAGTTTTGGCATTTATAGGACATAGCTGTAAAACCGTGTCTAATTAACCTAATATATTTAATTTTGTGTTCACTCTGGGCCAGGCACTATTCTAAGCAAAGTGCCTACTTACAACTGCAATCTCTCTAGAACCCTGAGCTCTCTGTATAACACCATTAAAATAATGGCGTATCATAATGCATTATTAGACTCTGGTATCTTCATTCCTTTGTTCTGTCCTAGAATGCCTCCTCCTCCAACCAATCTTTGTATTGAGCAGGTTGACTCCTAATCTTCCGTAAGGTCATAACTTCTTTCACCTCCTTCAGGATGCCTTGCCTCTGTTTGAATTTATTGATGCTTTCATTTCTTTAATGTGTCACTCTAAGTAAATTGGCACTGTTGATCATATATATATATATATTTCAAAGTCTTTGAGCTAATTGCTTCTTTCATGTTTTCATGTTACAAGTAAAGAAACTTTCATTTTCTGAGTATAAGTAAGTTGTCAAATGTCACAACATGAAACTAGGATTTAAAACCAATCCTTGAAACTCTCCAGTGAGTAAGCATCCATTCCTTACTGTACAGCAGAGAATTGAGTTTGGTTAACTCTGGCTCTTTATGCTCTGTGTTTACTTTGCCTTAATTAGGCTTTCCAAAACTTGTTGTTCTGTCTCTCATTCTTTGTAAGGAATAGTCACACATACACATAACAAATACAAAAAATGAATACTTAACTAAAACACCAAAAATTGTATATATATTGTTCTTTCTAACTTGTTGTGAGCCTGACTTGAGTAATGCATGCAGTGTGAAGCTAAAATCTGCACTGCTTTTATATCCGCATACATAGCTGTTATTTGAAAAGAAAAAATTCTATCAGGAGCAGAGTAGCAGAGTTAAATTGGAAGGAGAATCAAGACCTAACATCTTATATAAAATGAATGACTTTGGAATAACTATACATTGCATTGATATTTAATATTTTACAGATGCATGTATTCTATTTGTATGTGCTATTACTTGAACAGAAGCATTTGATGAAATTCCTCCCTCAAGGTCTGGAGGGTTTTTAAAATTTTCATGTTACAATGAATTTCTCAGATCAAGTCAAGGGTAGCAAGAAAAAAAATGTCTCTGAGAAAATTTTTTTGAACCTTCTAATACAGTTAAAGTTGTCTCTATTTTTCAGTTACTCAATGTCTTCACTAAGGTCATCCTGTCCTTTAAAGCACTTATTGATTTCCACATATGTTAAAGAAAGAGGACTATGAGAGTTATGAAGTGTTGAGTTATCTGGATTCTTCAAAAATTCTGTCTTCGGATATACTAACAATAAAAATTGTCATGTGGTTAATTAATGTATACATTAAATTAGAAATGTGGATGGCTAGGAGGATATATGGATGAATGTACTGATGGGGTGGATATTAGTATTCCACTTTTAAACATTTATAAAGTGTTTTGCTCACAGCAAATGCCTGTGAGTGTTAGGCTCTATTTCTATTTTGCTCAAAGAAAATGTCTGAAAGTGTTAAGGTATATTTCTATCTACAGATTATCTATCAATCCACCGATCTACTATCTCTATCAATAGTGGTTGTATTTGGGAGGCAGACTTGTAATTGTTTTTTCTTATATTCCTTTTAGTTATTTTATAATTAACATATATTCATTATCTAATTAACTATTGTTTTAAATTACAGAGCACTGTGGAGAATTATGCATTTAGTTTTTATATAACAGCATTTAATGGGTATTAAATGTTTTAATTCCCAGAAGTTTTTAGATGCTACCGAATTTAACCCTGAATATTGCTTTGTGATTTTAGCTTTCTAGTCTTCCTAATATTAAATGACTTGCAATTTGGCTAAGTCCAAATCTCTGTTGATCAACTCTGACTCACTTCCTTCATCATGTCTACTCTCAATGACTGCAATTACAAACTAACATCTCCTTGCTGTCCTGATCCCCTATAATCTCTTTTCACACATCTATCTAAAGGGCTACCTGCCCTTGAGGACACCAGCATGGTTTCTATTTCAAGACTTTTGCTTTAGCTCTTCTCTTCACCTGGTATAGTCTTCCCTGGACCTTTGCATGGCTCAGTCCTTCATTTTACTCAGATTTTGTTTGCAGATGACAATCTTGACCAGCTTTTCTAAATTATCCCTTTCACTTTTAAAAGTCCTTATTTCACAATCCTTTTTCTTTCTCCATTATATTTTTGCTGAGTTAATTAATTAATGAATTAATTGCTGGTGATTGGCTCTTTTTCCTATTTGAATACACTATCTTCATGGATGGGCACTATTGTATCTCCATCATAATCATAGAATATGGCTGTCATGTAGTACTGACCTGTGTTTGTTGAATAAATTAATAAATAGAGAAACTAACATAATTCATCATTTTCATATCCAAAGCAATTTTCAGACTGAGAATATATTTAATGTTTATAATACCTCACATGGTGTAAACTTGCTATTTTCATTTTATAAATGAACTTGCACTTGTTATGTGGCTGTAAAGTCCAGATCTAGATTTCAGACCCTGTGGTTCATAATGTCTTCTGTTGTCTTCTCTGCTAACGTTCCTTCATCCAGATCTTTATGTACGTCAACTGTAAGGAAGATGTTCCTAACTTACTGAACTCATGGCAAATTATACCAGAGATTTCTTGTTTTTTTTTTTTTTTTTTTTTTTTTTTTTTTGAGACGGAGTCTCCTCTGTCGCCAGCTGAGTGCAGTGGCGATCTCGCTCACTGCAGCTCCGCCTTCCAGTTCCCGCCATTCCCTGCCTCAGCGTCTCGAGTAGCTGGACTACAGGCCCGCCACAGCCGCTATTTTTTGTATTTTAGTAGAGACGGGTTTCACCGTGGTCTCGATCTCCTGACTCTGATCCCCGCTCGCCTCCAAAGTGCTGGATTACAAGCGTGAGCCACCGCTAACCTCCTAATTCCAATACCTCTCGAATAGGTTTGAAATTTTCATCAAGTAACCAGAGAGTAAATGTTTCCATCTTTATAAAAATTGAAAATCATGAAAAATATTCCTTAATGTTGCTCAGTTTGGACCTGTGACTATGCAGAGATTCCAGAAATTTGTATGGATATCTAGAATTTCTCCAGTTAGTGAAAAGTGTACAAGTCTAAATTTATTTTTATATTATGGTAGAGCAAATATTCTTGTAGGTATCTAGCTATGCGTGTTTTGTTTTTACACAGATTAGTAGAGAAGTAATGTCCTATTGCACTGGTATTTCCAGAAGCCTATGTCTTAAAGGGATTTGTTTTTACTATGTATCAGGCCAATTTGACACTTGACAGCACATAAAAGAAAGTTTTTATACTGCTCATCTGTATACTTAATTTAATTGATCAATTGTTATCATTGAAGTGGGACCCAAATTACACATGCATCCATTGTCATCTTTATAAAAATTGTTAAGAGTTACCACTCCTGAGACACCTGCAACAGATTCAATTTTTCCTTGTTGCTGCTCTGAGATAGCTTCCGGCTTTGGCATTATATTCTTCTTGTGTGCTTAGTGTTGCTGTAGTCCTAAGATGACAGAATTCTTAATTTTTCTCTTCTTTTCCCAGTGTTGCACAATTTTTTAGTTGAACCACATTCCTCAAATCCTCTAGACAGAAATCTGTTAGTCATATCTCATTTTACCTTCTGTTTTTCTACATTCAATCAGTCAGAAAAGTTTGTCAGTTCTACAAATCTATATTTGTATTCATATAAACATTCACATCCACATCACATACCTATATCTATATATCTACATTTATACCTATAGCAACAACTATGTCTATCTACCTCAATATAGATATATATATATCAAAATATGTTTGTATATTCAAGATCTGTTCATGTCACTACATGTTACCATCAAAGACATGAATTTTATCTCAGTAAAATAGCTGCAATAAGTTCTTTATTGTCTCTTCACTTTTTTGACCCTCCAACTATATCTTCAATAATCCATTTTTGACCCAGAGTAAAATTACTTTGTTTTAAAGAAAATACTTTTTTTTCATTTTTGAATTTTTTCATTATACTTTAAGTTCTGAGATACATATGCAGAATGTGCAGGTTTGTTACATAGGTATACATGTGCCATGGTGGTTTGCTGCACCCATCAAACTGCCATCTACATTAGGTATTTCTCCTAATGCTATCCCTCCCCTTTCCCCCCACACGACAACAGGCCTCAGTATCTGATGTTCCCCTCCCTGTGCCCATATGTTCTCATTGTTCAACTCCCACTTATGAGTGAGAACATGCAGTGTTTGGTTTTCTGTTCCTGTGTTAGTTTGCTGAGAATGATGGTTTCCGGCTTCATCCATGTCCCAGCAAAATTTTATGTTACTTTGGGACTTAACACATTCCATGGATTTCCACTGAGTCAAGAATAAATGTATATTATTGACCACAGATTAAAAGGTCTTTTCTATTTATCCAGCTTTTTCTCCACTAACTATCTGATATGGTTTGGCTGTGTCCCCACCCAAATTTCATCTTGAATTGTAGCTCCCATCATCCCCACATGTCATGGAAAGGACTCAGTGGGAGGTAATTGAATCATGGAGTGGGTCTTTCCATGCTGTTTTCGTGATAGTGATTAAGTGTCACAAGATCTGATGGTTTTATAAATGGGAGTTCCCCTGCACATGCTCTCTTGCCTGCTGCCATGTAAGATGTGCCTTTGCTCCTCCCTCACCTTCTGCGATGATTGTGAGGCCTCCCTAGCCATGTAGAACTATGAGTCCATTAAACCTCTTTTTCTTTATAAATTAATCAGTCTCAGGTATCTCTTCATAGCATAATGAGAATGGATTAATGCATTCCCTTTTAGTTGTTTGTAACTTTTTCTTTTTGAGTACTGTTCTATTGTTAAGATTTACCACAGTTCACATAGTCATTTGCCTGTTGATTTCCATTCTGCTGTGAACACTCAGAAAAAGTTTGTAAGGACACATGTAATTATTTATCTTGTATATATAATTAATTATTGAATATAAGGTTTTCACTTAATGAATTAACTTAATTAAGGTTTCACTTAATTAATGAATATAAAATTTTGCTAAGGAAATTTTCTGCATATTTTCAAAACGTCTTTATTCTGTTTTATGGTACACATAGAAAGCCTTTGCAGATGGAGACTGCACAAATAAACTGTATAAGTATAAACAGTTTTATTTATTTATTTATTTACTGAGACAGAGTCTCACTCTGTCACCCAGGCTGGAGTGCAGTGGTGTGATCTCGGCTCATTGCAAGCTCCACCTCCCAGGTTCACGCCATTCTCCTGCCTCAGCCTCCGGAGTAGCTGGGACTACAGGTGCCTGCCACCACACCTGGCTAACTTTTTTTTTCCTATTTTTAGTAGAGACGGGGTTTCATGTATTAGCCAGGATGGTCTCGATCTCCTGACCTCGTGATCCTCCCGCCTTGGCCTCCCAAAGTGCTGGGATTACAGGCATAAGCCACCGTGGCTGGCCTATTTATTGTTTTATACCTGGATAGATTATTAGACAGAGCCATATTACTAAAGTTCAATTATCAATCTCTAGGACCTCAAAATATTAAGGTGTTTTCTTTTCATGGTGTGGCATTTAATAATAAGCACTGCACTACCTGTACTGTTAGATAGATACTTTGAATGAATGCTTTGCTTTGAAAATGCATGTGTTACGCTCAAGCTGAATTTATCTTGTATAAATACCTAAAAGTGAAATTCTGGGTTATAAGATAAGTACATAGTCTAGTGGTTAAAAGTCTAGATATTTGTTGTATCGTTTTGCATTCCACCAGCAATGCATTTATGGTCTAGTTTTTCCACATATCTTTCCCAATAATTGGTGTTGTGAATTTTTAAAATTGTGTTCTTTTGAATACAATACAATAGTATATATAACAGTACAATAGCTAAATCTTATTGTGATGCTAATTTACATTTTTTTCTGATGGCTTAATATATTAAGCATCTTTCTTTTTTGACCATTTCAATTTCTTTTGTGAAGTTTCTACTCAAACCATTTGCTCATTTCTATTGTGTAAGTCAGATTTTCACTCTATCCTTTTCAGAAATAAAAGGGCCTTAATAGTATTACAAACTGCCAAATAAAATTTAAATTATATTTAAAAAGCCAAGTATTTTAAATATCACCTAGGTGCCATTTAGAAGAAATATTTAAGGAAACACAAGTGTTGTGACTATTGAATTGCGATATAAATTGGATCTAGTTCAATTTCCTTTACTTCAGTGATTCACAATATCTTATTTTATTGCACAATATAGCCTTGTTTCAGTAAATTAGTGAGATAAGGGCAAGTGGCTTTCCTACCTTTCTCTAGCACCGAACTATACAATGACTTGTGCATTTTGTAAATGAGTACTTTTTCTGTGAAATGAAAAGAGGAAATCATTTCCTGTACATCTATTGAATCCTAAGTACTATATTAGTTATATTATATTATTCACTTTCTAATACACAGGACAATGTAATTGTCATTGTAACCATTTGCCAAATGAGGAAACTGAGATGGTATGAGTCACTTACATTGCCCATGGCCAAATGACTGGTAAGTAAAAGAACTGAGATTCATACCAATTACCTACCTGCCTTTGTGAGCTCTTGGTCTTTTCTCAATATTAATCAGGATAGCATCATCCTTTTGAATGAAGTGGTTGTCTACCTTCATGTGAGCGTGCCCAGTGGGATGTTCAAGAGTTTTCGTTAATTTGTTTACTTGTTTTTGCTATAAAAGCTCAAAACTTGTTATATCAAATGCTTTAAGACTTTGCTCACTTAATGAATATAAGGTTTTGCTAAGGAAATTTTCTGCACATTTTGAAAATGTCTTTATTCTGCTTTGTGGTACACATGGAAAGCCTTCGCAGATGGACACTGCACAAATAAACTGCATAAATATAACCAGTTTTATTGTTTTATACCTGGATAGATTATTAGACAGAGCCATATTACTAAAGTTCAATTGTCAATCTCTAAGACATCAAAATATTAAGATGTTTTCTTTTGGTGGTGTGACATTTAATAATGAACACTGCACTACCTGTACTGTTACATAGATACTTTGAATGAATGCTTTACTTTGAAAATACGTGTATAGTTCTCCTCAAACTGAATCCAATTTAGCTTTTGTTCTGACGGATGGACAAGCTCTTTCACAAAGTTAATCCTTGCTCAGAATTCTCACTAAGGGCTCCCATGTCAACTCTTTTTGGATCCTGTGAAGAATACACGTCCCTATGCTTTGCATTTATTTGAGTCTAGAAGGAGTCAAATGAGATTGGAGAATAATTTAATTAATGGTGTTTTTAAGGTAAAAAGTCACAACTGACAGATACATTTTTCTATGACTGCAGAATTGATAATCACAAAAATAGTATCTGAATACAAAGTCAGCAGGAAAATAGAGAAGTCTAAATATAGTTGTTATAAGTGAGATCACTAGGACAAGTCAAGAAAGACCCCAAACAACATAGGCAACACTGTCTTGATGCTGTACCAATTATAAAAGGCTAGAGTTAGCAATGTATGCATGAAAACATAAACTCCCCAAAATTAGAACCAGCCACTCAGTCAGTCTTAAAACAATCACTTATATAATGATAGAAATTATTTCTATTAGCACATTAGGGCTCAATTTCAAGGTATGAGCATTATGATGTCATTCCTCCATTCCTAGCACATCCCAATATATGCTCTGTGATCACTTATTTAATGAGTCTATTTTTTAAAGGAGAAAGATATAGAAATAAAATTGCCATTGATTTTTACTCATCCAGTTTGTGCCAACTCCAGTGTTCCCATAACTAGCTAGATGACTTTTGGCTTAATGCTGAATATTTTATCTTGAGCTTATTTCCTTGTCTGTTAAATAAAGTTGTTTTCTACTCAAAACACTAATTTATTAAGAAAAAATAGTATTTATTCAGTAAAACGAGTTTGGGAAACTCTGGGTAATGTATTGCCCATTTGAAAAATTACAAGAATCATTAATAAATTAAAGGGTTTAAAAATCGTGAAGGTAAAGGCATATGTTGCATATTAGTTAACATTTTTCAAAGCTTATTTGATAAAGACATTCATTTGTATCTGCCTTCTATAATACCTGTTAATGATGCATTAAATGCATTTCCATCACGGAGGAACAGTTTGCCAGGTCTCTTTCCAGATGATGTATTCTAAGATTCTCTGACTATTCTCCCATATGATTCAGTATGTTACCAGATTACACTTGGATATTCAATCAGTGAAAGAAATTACTTCCTCCCTAATCATCACTGGTGAATATTCCTAATAAATTTACAGAGTAGTGGAGGTTTTTGACATCGAGACTCATCCTTTGAAAAAACTCAGACCAAAAAATAAGTAAAGCACCCAAAATGCATCATAGAACTAAATGTAAAATGCAAAACAATGAAACACCTAGAAGACAATGTAGGAGAAGATCCAGATGATATTTGGTTTGTCAATGTGTTTTTAGATACATCACCAAAGGCATTATCCATGGAAAAAAGAATTGATAAATTGAATGTTATTACATTTTTTTTAAAAGCAAACCAAATGACACTGTCAAAAGAAAAGGAACATGCCACAGAATGGGAGAAAATATTTGCAAAAGACGTATCTTATAAAGAACTATTATCCAAAATGTATGTACAAAGGACTCTTGGAAATAAACAATAAGAACATAGTCTGATTTTAAAATGGGAAAAATATATGAACAGACACCTTGCTATAGAAGATATACAGGTAGCAAAGAAACATGTGCAAAGAGGCTCAACATCATACATCTTTAGAGATTTTTTTTTTTATTATACTTTAGGTTTTAGGGTACATGTGCACGATGTGCAGGTTTGTTACATATGTATCCATGTGCCATGTTGTTTTGTTGCACCCATTAACTCATCATTTAGCATTAGGTATATCTCCTAATGCTGTCCCTCCCCGCTCTCCCCACCCCACAACAGTCCCCAGAGTGTGATGTTCCCCTTCCTATGTCCATGAGTTCTCATTGTTCAATTCCCACCTATGAGTGAGAACATGCGGTGTTTGGTTTTTTGTCCTTGCGAGAGTTTACTGAGAATGATGTTTTCCAGTTTCATCCATGTCCCTACAAAGGACATGAACTCATCATTTTTTATGGCTGCATAGCATTCCATGGTGTATATGTGCCACATTTTCTTAATCCAGTCTATCGTTGTTGGACATTTGGGTTGGTTCCAACTCTTTGCTATTGTGAATAGTGCCGCAATAAACATACGTGTGCATGTGTCTTTATAGCAGCATGACTTACAGTCCTTTGGGTATATACCCAGTAATGGGATAGCTGGGTCAAATGGTATTTCTAGTTCTAGATCCCTGAGGAATGGCCACACTGACTTCCACAATGGTTGAACTAGTTTACAGTCCGAACAACAGTGTAAAAGTGTTCCTATTTCTCCACATCCTCTCCAGCACCTGTTGTTTCCTGACTTTTTAATGATGGCCATTCTAACTGGTGTGAGGTGGTATCTCATTGTGGTTTTGATTTGCATTTCTCTGATGGCCAGTGATGATGAGCATTTTTTCATGTGTTTTTTGGCTGCATAAATGTCTTCTTTTGAGAAGTGTCTATTCATGTCCTTCACCCACTTTTTGATGGGGTTGTTTGTTTTCTCTTGTAAATTTGTTTGAGTTCATTGTAGATTCTGGATATTAGCCCTTTGTCAGATGAGTAGGTTGCAAAAATTTTTTCCCATTCTGTAGGTTGCCTGTTCACTCTGATGGTAGTTTCGTTTGCTGTGCAGAAGCTCTTTAGTTTAATTAGATCCCATTTGTCAATTTTGGCTTTTGTTGCCATTGCTTTTGGTGTTTTAGACATGAAGTCCTTGCCCACGCCTATGTCCTGAATGGTATTGCCTAGGTTTTCTTGTAGGATTTTAATGGTTTTAGGTCTAACATTTAAGTCTTTAATCCATCTTGAATTAATTTTTGTATAAGGTGTAAGGAAGGAATCCAGTTTCAGCTTTCTACATATGGCTAGCCAGTTTTCCCAGCACCATTTATTAAATAGGGAATCCTTTCCCCATTTCTTGTTTTTGTCAGGTTTGTCAAAGATCAGATAGTTGTAGATATGCGTCATCATTTCTGAGGGCTCTGTTCTGTTCCATTGATCTATGTCTCTGTTGTGGTACCAGTACCATGCTGTTTTAGTTACCGTAGCCTTGTAGTATAGTTTGAAGTCAGGTAGCGTGATGCCTCCAGCTTTGTTCTTTTGGCTTAGGATCGACTTGGCGATGCGGGCTCTTTTTTGGTTCCATATGAACTTTAAAGTAGTTTTTTCCAATTCTGTGAAGAAAGTCATTGGTAGCTTGATGGGGATGGCATTGAATCTATAAATTACCTTGGGCAGTATGGCCATTTTCACGATATTGATTCTTCCAACCCATGAGCATGGAATGTTCTTCCATTTGTTTGTATCCTCTTTTACTTCCTTGAGCAGTGTTTTGTAGTTCTCCTTGAAGAGGTCCTTCACATCCCTTGTAAGTTGGATTCCTAGGTATTTTATTCTCTTTGAAGCAATTGTGAATGGGAGTTCACTCATGATTTGGCTCTCTGTTTGTCTGTGATTGGTGTACAAGAATGCTTGGGATTTTTGTACATTGATTTTGTATCCTGAGACTTTGCTGAAGTTGCTAATCAGCTTAAGGAGATTTTGGGCTGAGACAATGGGGTTTTCTAGATATACAATCATGTCATCTGCAAACAGGGACAATTTGTCTTCCTCTTTTCCTAATTGAATACCCTTTATTTCCTTCTCCTGACTGATTGTTCTGGCTGGAACTTCCAGCACTATGTTGAATAGGAGTGGTGAGAGAGGGCATCCCTGTCTTGTGCCAGTTTTCAAAGGGAATGCTTCCATCTTTTGCCCATTCAGTATGATATTGGCTGTGGGTTTGTCATAGATAGATCTTATTATTTTGAGATACGTCCCATCAATACCTAATTTATTGAGAGTTTTTAGCATGAAGGGTTGTTGAATTTTGTCAAAGGCCTTTTCTGCATCTCTTGAGATAATCATGTGGTTTTTGTCTTTGGTTCTGTTTATATGCTGGATTACATTTATTGATTTGCGTATGTTGAACCAGCCTTGCATCCCAGGGATGAAGCCCACTTGATCATGGTGGATAAACTTTTTGATGTGCTGCTGGATTCGGTTTGCCAGTATTTTATTGAGGATTTTTGCATCAATGTTCATCAAGGATATTCGTCTGAAATTCTCTTTTTTGGTTATGTCTCTGCCAAGCTTTGGTATCAGGACAATGCTGGCTTCATAAAATATGTTAGGGAAGATTCCCTCTTTTTCTATCGATTGGAATAGTTTCAGAAGGAATGGTACCAGTTCCTCCTTGTACCTCTGGTAGAATTTGGCTGTGAGTCCATCAGGTCCTGGACTCTTTTTGGTTGGTAAGCTATTGATTATTGCCACAATTTCAGAGCCTATTATTGGTCTATTCAGAGATTCAACTTCTTCCTGGTTTAGTCTTGGGAGGGTGTATTTGTCGAGGAATTTATCCATTTCTTCTAGATTTTCTAGTTTATTTGCATAGAGGTGTTTGTAGTATTCTCTGATGGTAGATTGTTTTTCTGTGGGATCGGTGGTGATATCCCCTTTTTCATTTTTTATTGCATCTATTTGATTCTTCTCTCTTTTCTTCTTTATTAATCTTGCTAGTGGTCTATCAGTTTTGTTGATCTTTTCAAAAAACCAGCTCCTGGATTCATTAATTTTTTGAAGGGTTTTTTGTGTCTCTATTTCCTTCAGTTCTGCTCGGATTTTAGTTATTTCTAGACTTCTGCTAGCTTTTGAATGTGTTTGCTCTTGCTTTTCTAGTTCTTTTAATTGTGATGTTAGGGTGTCAATTTTGGATCTTTCCTGCTTTCTCTTGTGGGCATTTAGTGCTATAAATTTCCCTCTACACACTGCTTTGAATGTGTCCCAGAGATTCTGGTATGTTGTGTCTTTGTTCTCGCATCTTTAGAGATTTTGAAATTAAAATACCAGTTAGGGGCTGGGCGCTGTGGCTGAAGCCTGTAATCCCAGCACTTTGGGAGGCCGAGGAGGGCGGATCATGAGGTCAGGAGATTGAGACCATCCTGTCTAACACGGTGAGAACCCGTCTCTACTAAAAATAAAAAAAAAAAAAAAAAGAAATTAGCCAGGCGTGGTGGCGGATGCCTGTAGTCCAAGCTACTGGGAGGCTGAGGCAGGAGAACTGCTGGCGTGAACCCGGGAGGCGGAGCTTGCAGTGAGCCGAGATCACGCTACTGCACTCCAGCCTGGGTGACAGAGCAAGACTCCATCTCAAAAAACAACAACAGCAACAACAACAATAAAAAACAAACAGCAGTTAGATATCACTACACACCTATTACAATGGCTAAAATCCAAAGCACTGCAAACACCAACTGCTACTGAAAATGTGGAGCAATAGAAATTCTTATTCATTGCTGTTACATACGACATTTTGGAAGACAGTTTGGGAGTTTTATTAATAAAACAAAACATACTCTTGCTATATGATCCAGCAGTGATGCTCCTTGGTATTTATCCAAAGGAACTGAATCTTATGTCCACACAATAACTTGTGTATAGATGTTTGTAGCAGCTTGTTCTTAATCGCCAAAACTTGTAAGAAACAAATATTTCCTTCAATAGACAAATGGATAAGTAAATTGTGGTACATTCCAGACAATGAAATATTATTCGGGACTATAAATAAATGAGCTATTAAGTTGTAAAAAGACATAGAAGAAAATTAAATGCATATTACTAAGTGAAAAATGCTAATCTAAAAGCCTATCATACTATATAGTTCCAACTCTGTGACATTCTGGAAAAGGCAAAATTATGGGAACAGTAAAAATAGTAATGGTTATCAGTAATTTGTAGACAGGGAGGGATGAATAGGTGGAGCATAGGAGACACTTAGGTCAGCGAAAGTGTTCTGTATGATACTAGGATGGTGGACGCATGTAATTGTACATTTCTCTAGCCCATGGAACGTACAATACAGAGTAAACCATAATATAAACTAAGGACTTCAGGATGATGAGGTGGTGGTGCTGGGTCATCAGTTCCGACAGCTGTACTCTCTGGGGCATGATGTTGATGGTGGGGAGGTTGCACATGTAGGGTAAGGACACATATGGGAACTCTGTTTTCCACTCAACTATTCTGTGAAATTAAAACTTCTCTAAAAAATAAAGTTTACATAAATAAATAAATACTTCCATAAAATCCAACTATGGATGACTATTATACAGAGCATAAAATTCATCATGTATTTTTCCACTGTACCACCCTGATAAATAAAGAGTTCTATTAGATCTATAAAAATGTTTGAATGCAATAAAATCAAGGATAATTCATTAATGATACAGAAAACAAAGACTCAACTTCTCTTCAACATCATCAAATTGAATCGTCTGCCATCCTGATCATTGGGTGGCATTAGGCCTCAGCTTTTTCATTTGTAAGATGAGCAGTTTTGACTAAAAATAAACAAGGGTATCTTCAGCTCCCTTATTGTATTTTTTTGTTGTTGTTGCTGTTAATAATCTTCCATTTTGCTAGCCTGACCAATTTTTTTGTACCATTGAAAAGTACATTGAAAGGTAGGTTGATGCAAAAGTACTTGAGGTTTTTGCCAGTAAAAGTAATGACAAAAGCCTCAATTACTTCTGCACCAACCTAACAACAACTTACAAGAAACTATGTAAGAATATCCAAATATAAATAAGAATATAATAATGTAAGTTTCATTGAATGATTTTGGTGTGGAGCTTTACTTTCATCACAGGATGATGATTGAAGGGATTAAAATGTTACCTAGTCAATTTCAGCAATCAGAGTTAAACCCATCTCTACCTTATGTAACTACAGATTAGTTTATGGACCTACACAAATGCTGCAAATTATTTGTTAATAGAATCATTTTAGAGTTGTAAAACTGAGCGTCAGAGTATTTAAGGAACTTAAACGAAATCACAAATCTAGAAAAGGAAGAAATGACAATTCAGTCATTATTTAATATCAAAATGTGTGAAATTTCAGATACAATATACTATATCCAAACTATATAGCAGTGTACTTTGTATGTCAATATGCCAAAGATATCAGTACATATCTACCCTAAATAGTCAATCAAAGAGACACAAATACTTTCTGGAGTTCATCTTGGGTTTCAAGAAATTATTAAATGTCTTGGAATTCAGAGTCTGGTTAGAGCCACGATCAGAAATATATTCTCATTTTGTTTTAGTTATGTTTTACACATTGTTTAATTAACTTATTAATGAGTAACTAAAATATATTACATAGTGGTCCAAGTACCAGTTCACAACAATTCACTGTCCTTAGCGATTACAAAAAAAAAAAAAAGTCATTCTCATATTTTTGATGACTGGCTATTGTCAAAGAGATTCAAAATGCCACATGTCAGTTTTGGAAAGAAAACTCAAGGTTACCTTTGAAAAACATTGAGAGCAACAATAGTGATCTCAGTGCTGCCTAACATATAGGATCCTAAACTCATAACTTCTCCTTTTGCTTATTATAGCACCATAAATTTTGAAACATTAGTAATATTGTGTAAATGAGAAAATTGGTCAAAAATATTAAGTAGACTACCTTCATCACACATTCATGATGTATTGATCATATTCTTAGGATTTTAGTCTCTCAGCTAACATATCAACCCCAAACTATTGCATGCAAACTGTTCATATTACTGCAACTTAAAGCATCAAAAGTCTTAACATATTTTCTAGCCAAATTATCACTGGAGGTAACACTTGACCTAAATGGTATGTGACTCTTCAAATCATTTTAAACATCTGTTTATGCATCTCCTTAAATTTGATCCAAATATTTTGTACTACATGTGGTTTCACTTTTTAGGTAAACTATTTGAAGTATTACATAAAATAAAATACAGAAGCCTTAGGATACAGCTTGCTAATTTATTACAAAAGGGAAAAACAAAAAACAGAAACACGTTACCGAAACCATGAACATAAGAGAACTCAAGGAGCCTGCCTGAATCACATGATATAGGGTTTGCTCTTTTGTGTTTAGTCTCTTTCACACAACCTTATATTCATGAGATTTATATTTATAATTGCATATATTAGATGGTGCATTTTCATAGCTGTATATATTATATGTATATCTCACCATTTATTTATCTATTTTATATTCTTGATAAACACCTTTTTTGAATTTGGGACTATTATGAATATTGTTGCTACAAATATTTTTGTATATGCCTTTGTGGTACTTAAATAAGTATTTCTCTAGCTTCTAAATGTAAGTAGTGTTGCTAGATCTCATACGTCTGATTTTAAAAGATAATCTCAAACAAATTTCTAAAGTCATTATTCCAAGATGAAAGTTGAAATTGCTCCATATCCTCACATGCTTAGAATTATATTAATTTTAGTCATGCAAGTGGTTTAGTCATGTAAATTTATTGTGTTTTTAATTTCAGTTTCTCTGTAGATCAGTGACATTCAGAAACTTTTCACATATTTGTTGAAAATGTAGTTATACAATTTTTGTAAAATGCCACTCAAGAACTTACCAATGTTTCCCTCCCTTCTCCCTCCTTCTTTTTCTTTGTCCTTTTCCAACTGCTTTGCATATATGTTTTTTATTGGTGAGAGTTTCATATATGTATGGGCATATATATTCTAGATAGGAGACCTTTGCCAAATATATGCTTTGCAAATGTCTTTTCTTACTTGGTGGCTTCCATTTTCATTCCTTAAAGGCATCTTTTGATACAAGCTGAAATTTTTATTTTTAATGTAGTTCACTTTCCTTTTATGGTTAGCACCATAAAATTCACTATGTGTGTTAGCAGATTTGCCCATCCCAAGTAGTGAGTTAATTATTCTATATGTTGCCTTCTGGAATCCTTATTCCTCCACTTTTCACATTTAGATCTATAAACCGTCTGGTATTTATTTTGTTTATGACATGTGGTAGGAGTATAAATTTAATAAATTCATTTTGTCTAGTACAAATATACAAGTGCATGTTTACTATTTATTGAAAGGACATCCATATTTCTAATGCTCTGAAGTGATACATTTGTTGTGAATCATTTTACTGTACACATGTGGGTGTGTTTCTGATGTGTCTATGCTCTATGTTTAACTTTAGACCATGTTACACTACTGCCTTAATTAGTATGTCTTTATTTTGTCTTGATATTTGATAGTTTAAGTTATCCAGCAACGTGCTTTATAAGGATCTTGGTTGTTACTCATTTCATTTGCATATAAAATGTAAGACAACTAGTGAATGCACAACAAACAAAAAAAAAATGACAAAACAAAACATAAAAATCCTTGTTGAGAATTACATCTTTTAAAAATAGATTATTCCAGCCTATTATATATTTATTACTTTATTTTAGTCTTCTTTATTCTCTCTCTTTCACTTTGTAAAGGTATTGCATATCTTAAAAATTACATTTTCCTTGAGTGTTTAATGTTAACGTTGATACTATTGCAACAGTTACCCTTTGTTTTTCCATTTCATATTCTGATAGCTTGTTGCTAGTGCATGGAAATGGAATACCTAATTGTGTAAATATTGGAGTTCTTAATTTCTGTCTTTCCCATCTCTATTTTTATCTGTCAATAGAGATAGATAGAAATAGACATATACATAGTTTTTTCATGTTTTACTATATTGGTTAGATTATCTGATAAAATTTTTATTTAGAAAGTAGCAGTAATGGAATCCTTTTTCTATTTCCCAATCTCTGGGAAAAATTTCAGTAATTTACCATTAAGTACAATGTTATCTGTAAAGTGTTTGGTGCTTGTAGCATCTCTTTATCAGATTAATTTTCCTCTTACTTCCAGTTCGTGTGGAGCTTATTCATAAATGGGTGGTGAATTTCATGAAATGCTTTTTCAAATGGTTTGAACTAAGCACATTTTTGGTATGTGGTAAATTGCATTGACTGAAATTCAAATGGAAACAATCCCTACTGCCATATTGTGTATCATCTTGTTTAGATAATGCAGTGTTCATTTTTAATGTTTTATCAAGAGATTTCCAATTATGTGCATATGAGACATTGACTTGGAAATTTTTATTCTTCCAACGACTCTGGTGTTTGAATCAATACTATATATGCTATACACTGTATAATTTTGTTTAAGACTGGTGCTATTTATATTTTAACTATTTGAGTAACTCATAAGTAATGCCATCTGGATCTGGAATTTTATTAGTAGGAAAAGTCTGACTTCAATATTATATTAGCTTCACTAAATATAGTCTCTTCAGATTTTCTGCTTCTTGTGTCAGTTTGGCATTGATATTTTTCCAATAAAGTATCATATTAGCCATAAAAATTTTTATAGCTTTTAAATGTCTTTAGGATTTCATTGATGTTCCCATTCCTGATGCTGGTAATTTTTGTCTTTTCTTTCTTTCACAACCAATAGCCATCCAATTCTGTTTTCAAAGAGTTTTCCTTTTAGATACATAGTCTCTAATTCATTTGTTCCTGCTCTGATTTTTGTTATTTCATTCCTCTTAATATATCTAGCAGTCATTCTAATTTTTATTGTGACTTTTTTTGTGATCCATGTGTCCTTCAGAATTTTCTTGCTTAATCTTCAATATTGGGGAATTTTCTAGGTATATTTCTATCACTGATTTTAACTTAATTATATTGTGTTAGGGTGTTAAACTATGCATAATTTTAGACTTTTAACATGTGTTCGGCCTTAGCTTATGGTCTAGCATATAGCCAATTTTCATAATATTTCTAAATACAGTAGAAAAGAATATGTATTTGCAGTTATTCTTTGCAATGTTCTATATATATCAGGTATAGCTGGGAACAGTGGCTAGCACCTGTTGTCGTAGCTATCAGGAGGCCAAGCGGGGAGAATCACTTAAGCCCAGGTGTTCAAGACTGCAGTGAGCCATGATTGTGCCACTGCACTCCAGCCTGGGTGACAGGGTAAGACACTGTCTCTAAAACATAAATAAATAAAATACAAAATATATATGTCAGTTATGTAAACTGCATTAATTATTGTGCTACTATTTTATGATCTTAATTTTTTTGTCTTTTTAATTTATCAAATATTTATAGAGATATGTTAACTTATTTTTCTAAGAGTATGAATTTTTCTATTTTTCCTTTGAGGTCAGCGAAGGTTTCTTTCCTATATTTTAAATTATGAACAAATAAAGCTTTAGATTATTATATCTGTCTGATAGATTTGTTCTTTAACATCATGAAATGCCTCTCTGTACATCCTGCAATATGTGTTGCCTTAAAGGATAACTTTTCTAATATTAGCACATTTATGTAGTTTTATGTTAGTCTCTGCATTGCATATCTAAATATAAACACTTTCTGTTATTATACTTAAATTTTGTTTCTTATAAACAATATGTCATTGTGTTGTTTATTTATCTAGACTGTCATTCATTGTCTTTTAACTGGAGAAATTACAAGTATTTGGTTTAATTCAGTAGTGTCCAGTCTTTTGGCTTCCCTGGGCCAGACTGGAAGAGGTCTTGGGCCACACATAAAATACACTAACACTAACAATAGCTGATGAGCTAAAAGAAATTACAAAAAAATCCCTTATAATGTTTTAAGAAAGTTTATGAATTTGTCTTGGGCCACATTCAAAACCATCTTGGGCCGCATATGGCCTGTGGGCCTCGGGTTGGAAAAGCTTGGATTTATTTATTTATTTATTTAATTTTTAAAAATTATTATTATTATTTTTGAGACAGAGTCTCACTCTGTTGGCAAGGCTGGAGTGCAGTGGCACAATCTCGGCTCACTGCAACCTCTGCCTCCTGGGCTCAAGCAATTCTCCTGCCTCAGCCTCCTGAGTAGCTGGGATTACAGGCATGTGCCACCATGCCCAGCTAATTTTTGTGTTTTTAGTAGAGATGGGGTTTCACCATTTTGGCCAGGCTGGTCTCGAACTCATGACCTCATGATTCGCCCCCCCCCCCCCCCCCGGCCTCCCAAAGTGCTGGGATTACAGGCGTGAGCTGCTGCGCCCACCGGAAAAGCTTGGATTTATAATATTTGTGTTCAAAGTACTTCAATTATATGTTTTTATTTATTCCAAATCTTCAATTATATGTTTTTATTTATTCCAAATCTTTTTGTTTTTATTTATTTTCTCTTTTCTGCCCTTCTTTAGATTTACCTATTACTTTTATTTTCTTACACTCCTTAGATTGTTAATTATATATTATTTTATTATCATTGTTACTGTTATTGTCATGATTAGTGGTAATGATGTTGTTACCTATATCTCTTACATATTATATATTATTATTAATTACTACCTTTCAAATTCCTAGAGAGTGCAAAGGTCTTATAGCCCTTGAATCCTTTCATGTGTGTTGTTTCTGAGGTAAACATAATTTCTGGAGATATCGAATATTTTTGTTCATATATGACACAGAGTTTCACATCTACCCCTTGCTCTAGAGGCCTAACCCATGGCTTTTGCCCACCATGTAGCTGTCAATATAATAATATAGCAATTACATTTTTTCTATTCCTCTTTTGATAGGCATTTAGTTTCCAGAGATTCACTACTAAAACAATTCTGAAACGAATATCTTTGTGCCTGCCTCATAGTACTCAAGAGGCTTTCTGTCAACATTGGGTTCATAACAAGAGGGAAACTATATTAGTTATTATGGGGTCTTTCTAATCTTCTGACAGCAAGTTATATCAAATTATGACTGCTAACTAGAAATCGCTTTGCCTCAGTAATCAGGAGTGGTTGACATTGGAAGTGACTGTTTTTATTATTGTTGTTTCTGCTTACTTGTTTTCTCTTAATGTTATGATTTGCCACCTTTCACCCTGATTCCTTGTTTACTATTTTAGCTCATTTGTGTTCTCAAATTGCATATTGTGTAATCCTTTCCTCCAATGGAAACAGAAAGAGCAGAATGCTTGCCACTAGTTGGCAAAGTTTTGATTCCATTGCAAACCATGCTTTAAAGGTATTTCACAGATGTCATCCACATTATTCTTCAAAGCAACCCCCTAAGAAGAGTGATGCTTATTTTACTTAAAATTTTAGGAAGCAGATTAAGAGACATCCGACATTCTTTCAAATTACCAGTTTCACTTGAAAGCTCGCTCGTTTTCCACGCCACTTGCTGAAGAAGCCCACTCAAGGGAGACTGCCTCTGCTCTGCATCTGTTCAACATCTTTAGGCCAGAGAGAAATTTTAGGGGCAATAAAACATGCCTTTTTACCCTACATAAAAAAAAGTAAGAGTGTTTTGGCACAGTGTGGATCATTGTTTAATTATGAATGTCTGTAAAACATCCTCACCCTTATCTGTGTGTTTTTCCCTTAGGACCTCTGTAGACCGTGAGTCTAGTGAGGATAGACCCATGGGCAGATCTGGTTATACAGCCTCACTTTATAAATGAGGCTGTCGAATTCCAATCATTTGACTGGCTTTGTGGCCAGACAACCCGTGAAGAAAAATATATTTTTTTTCTTTTCTTTTGATACTGTCCAAGTTATCTCATCTCACAATCAAACTATCCATAAATAATGGCAATACTTTATTTTCACAATAACTTAGACTTTTTTTCTCTGTCTGTGAAATCAGCACATACCTATTGTGGCAATAGAATAAAAATACACAAAAATATGAAGAAAAATGCATTTAGTATTAAAAGTAAAACAGAAAATATTTACATTTTTACTTTTATTTTCATCCCTCATTCTTATTATGTACTTTTTGTTTTCTGAGACAGGGTCTTTCTTTTGGAGTGCAATGGTACAATCACAGACTCATGATAACCTCTGCTTCCTGGGGCTGAAGTGATCCTCCTACCTCAGCCTCCCCAGTAGCTGGAGCTACAGGGGCACACCACCACTCCTGACTAATCTTTAAAATTTTTTTGTAGAGGTGAGGACTCATTGTATTAGTCAGGCTAGTCTCAAGCTCCTAGGTGCAAGCAGTCCTCCTGCCTTGGCCTCTTAAACCTCTGGGATTACAGGTGTGAGCCACTGCACCTCGCCTACGTACTTTCTTTATTTGTAGTTTGAGTATTTACTCAATTGAAATCTTCTTGCATTATTATTATATTTTGCTTCCTTTTCTTAATGTGAGAAGCTTTTCCCCATGTTCACAAATTCTATATTTGTTATAAAGTTCAATTTAAAGGCACTATAATATCCTCTAACATAGATATATGCTACTTAAGTTATTTATTGCATATTTATCATGCATTTAATGATTTCCACTTTTTTCATGTCTAAAGAATGTGGAAATAAGTATCTTTTCATATAAATATTTCTCCTGGTTTTACAGTATTATTATATATTTGTATTTAGGGACTTAGAATTTCTGGGCCAAAGGGAAAATTATATTTATGCTATATGCATTTTCTAAAAATGCACATTCTATAAAATTATGCATATAATTTTTAGTTTGGTGGCTAAAACATAGGCTCTGTCATGATGGGGAAGGGATCAAGGATCAACAGTCAGACAGAACACAAGATTGTCTGAGGCAGGGGTAAATGAAGAGTGACATTGGCCTTCTCTATAACCTTGAAATCCCCAAACATAGGCAGTTTTGTGCTGTCTTGTGAAGGTTCTCATGACAGAGCTATCTACATACATATTAAGAATATCATCTTTATTCTTTGATTTTCTCCCTGCCCTGTCTTAACAACTTCTATCAGGCAGCACCACTGTCCTGAACTCTTATTCTTAGCTCACACCTCCCTTTCTCCTTCCAAATGTGCATGCTGAGCCTCACTATGTTTGTGGACAATCAACAATTGCCTTCTCTCCCTTTAGGGTAATTGCTTTGCTTTGAAATTGCAGGAAAACCTTCATTTAATGTTTGCATTTGGTTGAAAAGCTTGAGAAGCCTCAGCAAGGACAAGCAAATGAATATAAAATAGAGGAGGAGAAATGGAACAGAATAAGAAATAAGATTCAGTAGCATTGTTTTCTTTTTCTTTTTGAAAATCAGAGAAACACAGACACACCACCCACACGTGTGGGTCACAAAATTGCAAATTAAAAGATGATGATTTTGAATACCAATGTAAAAGTTACTCAGACAAACTCAGACAGAATGCAGATGTTTCTCATTTATATGGGTGACTTCTCTGACTTAGATAAACGCATGAAATGCTGAATGCCTCAGTGGCAGCCCCGTGTGTTCAGTTCTCTGTCTATAGATACAATTTAGGATGAGAAAGAAAAAATGAGAGAGACCATTTGTTATCATAATTTGCTAATGTTTCACAAAAGATGACCGTTTAGTTTTTAATTAAATCTTATAGGACTTACTACCCTCATTTTTTAGGCAAGGAAATTGAGCCAGGTTAAATTAAGTAAATTGCCCAAAATTCTCACTGTTTTTCCAAGCAATTGTAAAGAGTGACATCCAGAAAATCTATGACTTCTAGGAATATATTTAGAAAAACATATACCAGAGGGTTTAATTGCAGCATTGTTTTTAACAGCAAAAATTGGAACTAAATACACATCAATTGGATACAGATAAATAAAGTATGAGATATTTTGGACCAGAATCCTGTGCTGGAATTGAAGTGAATGAACTGGAAATATGTGCACCAATATCCCCAAATTATAATATTTACTAAAAAAAGCAAAATGCTGAATGATTCATGCTGTATGATAACATTATATAAAGTATGAGAACATGAAAAGCAATTGCAAACATAGATTATAGCTGCATAAATAATAATAGTATAATAAACATTTGTAGGAATGGAATAGAGAAAAACATTAGGAGAGTGATTACATTTGAGTAGGGAGATGGGAATAGAATCAGGGAGAATTTACAAAGGAAATCGCAATTCCATTTTAATAACCATGAAGCCAATGGCAAAATCTTACCATTTTATTTAGTCAGGCTGTGGCACTCAGATGTTTATTATATTATTACTTTAAAATAATTTTACTGGATAAATTATTGAAAAATAAATCAAGGAATGAATGCAAATAGTATTTCTCAAATAGGAAGACAGACACCCTGCCTCCCAATTCTCTTTGTTCCATGTGAAAATCCACATGTGTTTATTCTACTTCAAATCAAATAAATCTGCATCTATGGAGAATATATGTAGAAAAAATACTCTTGTATACAGGCACACCACACACCACACACCACACACAAACAAAACACCACCCTGAGATATGTTGTGTGTTATTGCATAAAATATTTTGAAAACCATAGATCTGAAAGGACAGTCATTGAATTATTTGGAGCCAAACAAAGAATAAATATTACCCTAAGGACCTCTTGGATTATTTATTCAACTTAACTCTTAAAGAGAAAAATGTAAAAAGAGAACAATTAAAAATCTAGTGCCTCAGTTTAATTTTTAGCCCCTCGTCTAATCAGTTGCTCTGTCTACATGCTTAATCTCTGTCCTATTTCCTCTGTATAAAAAGAGAGCAATGGAGTAATCTATTTCTATGGCATTTGTTTTTGATGTAATTATCAGTAAACCTGAATCATCTATGGCTTCCTAACATTGAAAAGTGATTATATCATTTCATTTGCTGTATCAAATATTAATGAAATGTCTAGCACAAACTACGCACTACATTAAAGCTCAATTCATCTCTTACCAGAGACCTGTCTTGGTACCTAGATGTGGGACTGTAAGTAGTTCTCCATCTCAGCATGAAAGAAAAAGCAGGGATAAGATCCATATATTATGTGAGATATAATCCCAACAAATCATTGCAATCACTTTGAAGAATAAATATGTGTCTCTCTTTTTTTACAATTGAGGAACCTAAAGCTTAGTTATATTAAATAGCTGTTCACGGGTTTGAAACAATAATATGAAAAAGCCAGGATTTGAATTATGTCCTACAAAGTCTAAATTCAAGCCCCTTACATTGTAGTTAGTGTTGTTTAGAGCAATAATAATTGTTCTTAACCTGATATTGTCAGATTCAGCCTTCTGGTACTTGCTGGAGCCCTAATTTACCACAACTGATTTGTAGTGCTTCTTGAAAATGTTTCTGATTCTTCCGTTGTGTGACATTTTAAATTTCCCCTGACTACACCTTCCACTCCTCCTGTTAGAGTATCATGTTGGACGTACTTTCTATAGCAACCTTAGCTGTGATATCCCCTATCATTTTGAAATGAACACCTTGTCTCAGAAATCTCCACCTATTCCAGGATTCTTAGCCTCCAGGCATGCATTGATACTAAAAACAATTTTAGTGATCACCCCAAGATGTTCATTCAAAGTAAATGAAATGGTACTCTTACCCTTGAATGTCTCAGTCTCATAAGAGAGAATAGCATATAATTACCAACATAGGCAGCGCACGATGTGAGGCACAGGATAGGAATTCCTGTCATTTACTGGTTTAGAAACCTGCTCATGCAGTTAACATGATATTCTTTCCTAGAGGGCCCTGAGTTGTCACTATGAAGCATTGTTTAAATGCTATCAAAATCAACTTTTTTAGGAAAAGTCAAAGACCCCGATGGATCTGAATATATAAGACAGTTATGATGTTGAGAAATAATATAGTGAAAAAAAAGCCATAGACCATTCTACTTTCCACTGTGGGTTATTTCTCAGTTCCTTCTGGGTAACTTGGTTTTCGTTTTTTTCCTTTCCACTAATGTCAGAATCTCAGACTGTCCTGGTAGCTGCCTCTTTCTGTTCTAGTCTTTGCTAACTCCCTAACTACCACCCTGGATATACAGAGTCTTTGTAGTTTGTCAAAAGGAGAAAAAAAGAAAATGTAAAGATTTTTTTTCTTTTTCTTTTTTTCTTTTCTTTTTTTAAATTTATTTTATTTATTTATTTATTTTTTTGCACCACATAAAACATCTAAAACCTCCCAATCTGTCATCCAAATTGTAAACCTGGTGAAATTCTATCTGCTTTTTAACCCTCTTACCAAACAAAGGCATACCTCATTTTATTGTTTTTCACTTTATTGTGTTTCAAAGATATTGCATTATTTTACAAATTGAAGGTTTATGGCAGCCCCGCATCAAGCAAGTCTGTTAGCACCAATTTTCCAACAGCTTGTCATCACTTTGTGTCTTTGAGTAAAATTCTTGTACTTCTTTTAATATTTCAAACTTTTTCATTATCATTATACATTTATGGTGATCTGTGATCAGTGATTTTTGATGTCAATATTGTAATTGTTTGGCAGGGGCATTACAAACTGTGACCATGTAAGAAAGTGAACTTTGTCAATAATGTTGTGTGTGTTGTGACTGCTCCACCAATCAGCAGTTCCTCCATTTCTCTCTCATACCTTAGACCTCCCTATTTCGTGAAACACAACAGTATTGAAATTAGGCCAATTAATGACTCTGCAATGGCCTCCAAGTGTTCAAAGTGAAAAGAAGAGTCACATGTCTCATTCTTAATCAAAAGCTAGAAACAAGCTTAGTAAGGAAGTTATTTCAAAAACCCATACAGGACAAAAACTAGACCTTCTGGTCCAATCAGTTGTCCAAGGTGTGAATGCAAAGGAAAAATTCTTGAAGGAAACTGAAAGTGCTACTCCAGTGAACATACAAGTGAAAGAAAGCAAAATAACCTTATTGCTGGTACAGAGAAAGTTTGAGTGGTGTGGATAAAAGATCAAACCAGCCAAAGCATTCCTTAAAAGAAACAATCTAATCCAAAGCAAGGCCCTGGCTCTCTTCAATTCTATAAAGACTAAGAGGTCAGAAAGCTGCAGAAGAAATTTTTGAAGCTAGCAGAGGTTGATTGATGAAGTTTAAAGAAAGAAGCTATCGACACAACATAAAAGTGCAGGGTGAAGCAGCAAGTCTTGATGTAGAAGCAACAGCAAGTTATCCAGAAGATCTAGCTAAGATTATTGATTAAGGTGGCTACACTAAATAGCAGATTTTCAATGTTGATGAAACAGTCTTATACTGAAAAAAAGATACCAACTAGGACTTTTATAACTAGAGAGGAGAGGTCAGTGCCTGTCTTCAAAGGACTGACTGACTCTCTTGTTAGGGGCTAATGCAGCTGGCGATTTTAAGTCAATGCCAGTGTTCATTTACCATGTCAAAAATCCTAAGGCCTGTAGGAATTTTACTAATTTTCTAGGTGCTAATACTAGCACCCTGCCTGTGCTCTATCAATGGAATAACAAATCCTGGAGGACAGGACATCTGTTTACCACGTGGTTTCCTGAATATTTTATGCCTACTGTTGAGACCTACTGCTAAAAAAAAAAAAAATTCTTTCAAAATATTACTCTTAATTGATAATGCACAAAGAGCTCTGATGGAGATACAGAGGGAGATTTATTTTGTTTTTATGTCTGATAACACAGAATCTATTCTGCTCCATGTATCAGAAATAATTTTGACTTTAAAGTCTCATTATTTAAGAAATACATTTTGTAAAGCTATAGCTGCCATAGGTAGTAATTCTCTTGATGGATCTAAGCAAAGTACAATGAAAACTTTCCAGAAATAGTTTACTATTCTAGATGCCATTAAGAATATTCATTATTCGTGGAAGGAGGTCAAAATAGCAGCATTAACGGGGCTTTGGAAGAAGGTGATTCCAACCTTCATGCATGACTTTGAGGGGTTTAGGTCTTCAGCTGGAAGAAGTAACTGTAGATGTACTGGAAATAAAAAGAAAACTAGCATTAGAAATGAAGCCTGAAGATATGACTGAATTGGTGCTATTTCATGGTAAAACTTTAATAGATGAGGTGTTGTTCTCATGGATGAGCAAGGAAATTGTCTAAGATGAAAACTACTCCTGATGAAGTTGCTGCGAATATTGTTGAAATGAAAGCAAAGGATTTAGAAGGTTATATAGTGTTAGTTGATAAAGCAGTGGCACAATTTGAGAGGAATGACACCAATTTTGGAAGATGTTCTACTGTGAGTAAAACGCTATCAAACAGCATCACATGCTACAGGGAAAATTTTTGTGACAAGAAAGAATCAACTGACGTGGCAAACTTTATTGTTGTCTTATTTTAAGAAATTGCCACAACCATTACAGAGATGAAGAAAAGACCTAATGGCTAGGGCTTAAAGAGGATATTGGGCAGGAGGGAAGGAGTTTAGTTTTAAAAAGGAAATATAGGGGATCTTTGCAGTGATGGAAATGCTCAGTATCTTGAGTGTACAAATAGCACTATATTGGTTGTGATACTGTCCAGCTTTAGCAATGACCATCCTGATCAGTCAGTGGCCATCCACAGTGGGGCAAGACCCTCTACCAGCAAAACGAATGCAACATGCTAAAGACTCAGGTGATTGTTAGAACTTTTGTAGAAATAAAGTATTTTTTAACTAAGGTGTGTACACTTTTTCACACAAACTGCTATTGCACACTTAGTAGACAATATATAGATTTAATAGTCTTATGATATTTATAAACACCAAAAAAGAAAAAAATCTGTGTGACTTGCTTTACTATAATATATGCTTTATTGTGGTGATCTGGAACTGAGCCTGCAATATCTCTGAGGTATGCCTATGTTACCTATCTGTGATGCCTTTTGTCATCACTATTAACCATGACTATTACACTTTGCTATAATAATTGTGTTATTAAACAAAAATTGTTTCAATGCCTGCCTTCCCTTTGTACTATAAGCATTTTGAAAACTGAGGTTATAACTTATTTATGGTAATAATTCCAGGACAAACATAACACACAAAGTAGATGCTAAGTTTATACTTGTTGCAGACGAGTGTCAAAGCAAACACTAAGTTTTCCACTTTTAAAATCCCTTAAAGAAAATACCACATTTAACTCATGTTCTATAGATAGTTAATGCCTATAACCTCAAGGGGACAATTTTTGAACAATAAAATTATCATATAAAGATGAGTTAAAATGGTTTTGCAATCTAACAAGGGTTGTGTAAATCTATACCCTAAAGTAAAATGAAAACTTTCTCTAGCTTCTGACTTCTGAATTTAGTTATTAGGATGAGTCTCATGATTCTTCCAGATCAATGTTTGAAATGGATCTCATTATTCTCCCACTGACTCTACTGCTCCTTCTGTAATTCTAACCAAGTCTGTTTTCAGTACTTGGCTGGCTGAGGTAAAGAATGGAGAATAATTGGTGACTACTTATTTTAAATGGACAGTTTGCATCTGGGGACATTTTGTGATGACAGTCCTTTTACTAGGACTCAGTACCACACAGCAAAAGCACATGTAAAAATAATCACATCAATTCATAAGAACAACTAAATGGATGTCTTAACACTTTTCCAAGTTATTCAGTAAGACAAAGACATGAGAAATCACAATACACAGAATATCACAATCTTAATAAACCTCTCTCATTGTGCCAATCATTGTGTCAAGCACTGCATACATCATCTCTGATGCTTACAAAGCCTTTCGCTATGGACATTATTACCCTTGTTTTACAAATTTAAAAAAACCTAGGGTTCAGCATCAGCTAGAGTGATATCCTAAGTCTGAATGACAAGATGTGGCAGAACAATGAAAGCCATTTTGTTTTATTGCAGAAGTGAGGTTCAGTATTTGTTTTTAATTTATTTTTTTCCTTTTAGGTCAATGCACAGAAAGAAATCTCTCTCCTGCCTTTAGGACAATGGCATGATTGGTGGCCACAGTCCAAGGATGGTTGCTGGTGAGTAGTTACAGATACTCCGAGACACATCAGGAGTGAGTAATTGGGTTTATGATGGGCAGCGACTCTGGTGTTCACTGCAAGCTAGCACTGGTGTTTTCTGGATGACCTTTGTTAGCTGTGCCAAGAGGTTTCCTTTTTTAATGCTGCTGCTAGATGTCATTAGTAGCAATGGCTGTGAATTTTGTCTTGTCACTTGCACTAACCCCAGAAGAGAATTTTCAAAGGGACCTATATCAGAGAAGGTCACTAGCTCTTTCTGTCATCAAACTACTGGCCTGTGATTAGATAAGGCAGGTGGGACGTCAATGGAATGGTAAACTGTAGATCTGGGAGAACACAGGAGAGTAAATTAGAATTAGGCTTCAAGACCAGGAAATCAAAACTACTATTGATCAGAAGGACAAATAAGTGGGGGCCAGGAGTAGGGAAGAGGGAGTGTTATTTTGTTCTCCTTTTCCATCAGAAAGACAAATTAAATTTTACAGTGTTGCACCAAATGCTTTTAGGTATTGATTTTGAAATCTATGCTTGACATTTAAGATAACAGAAAAGATATAAGAAAAGGGATGAGGATGTCGCCCAGGTATATGGTAAGATGATGGTCTTTTATCAATAGTGATTTTAAAGATCTCCATAAAAGCGGGGCACAATGTGGATATTAAAACAATTTCTGATTTTGGTCTTATGTGCATTATCTCAAATGGTCTTCTCGAAAATCACATTGGATCTCACAAGGCGTTATTTCTTCATTGAGGCTGTGAGATCGCGGCTCACTGAAAGGGAAAAATTTCGGCCCTAGAATTGATGCCTTCAGAGCTCCCTCTACTGCCTCTCCTTAATTCTAAAACCACATAGCTGTGTTCTGGCGAAAGCTAACAAACTGATCCACAGGTGAAGTGATTATGGGATTTTCCTGATGCCATTAAAGTAAGAAAATATGTGGAAAGAAGTGCTTCCATGAAAAGACACTTTTCATGGAGCACATATTATACTGATTAGAGAAGGGGAGGGTGGAAGAAGTGCTAATGCCTCATAGGCTTAAGGATCTTCATTGTTAAAATTGTGCTTCGTGTTTAGAAAGAAGTCACTACTAAATATATGTGCCTTTAAAAATCTTACCAATTTAAGCAACTGTATTGCTGGCATTTTAATCTCTTTGAAGGACTTCTAAAGATGACAGACTTTCATATGTTTCTAACATTTGAGAAAATCATGAACAAAATTTCCAAAATTCTACCCTTTTATAGCACACTAGAGGATAAATACATCTGTCATTCATTTTTATCTATTTGATGATGGGGCTACGTTCTGAGAAATGCATCGTTAGACAATTTCATTATTGTGTGAATATCACAAGGTGTACTTACGCAACCTAGGTCACTTAGGCTATGTGGTATAGCCTATTGTTCCTAGGCTATACATCTATAACATACATGTTACTGTATTGAATACGGTAGACAATTGTAACACAATGGTAAGTATTTGTGTGTCTAAACATATCTAAAAATAGAAAAGATACAGTAAAATTATGGTGGTATAATCTTATGGGACTGCCATCATGTATGTGGTTTCTTGTTAACCAATACATCCTTATGGGCCTGGCGTGGTGGCTTATGGCTGTAATCCCAACACTTCGGGAGGCTGAAGCGGGCAGATCACTTGAGGTCAGGAGTTCGAGACCAGTCTGGCCAATATGGTGAAACCCTGTCTCTACTAAAAATACACAAATTAGCCAGGAGTGGCAGGAGGCATCTGTAATCCCAGATACTCGGGAGGCTGGGGCAGGAGAATCACTTGAACCCAGGAGGTGGAGGTTGCAGTGAGCAGAGATCATGCCGTTGCACTCCAGCCTGGGAGTCACAGAGAGACTCCTCAAAAAAACAAAACAAACAAACAAAATCCTTATGTAGCACTTAATTATATAGCGTTATGGTGAGCCCTACTATGTGACAAGCTCCTTAAGATTGGATTCAAATATTATCTCTCTGGTAAGTTTGTCTTCATTTCTTCCTTGTCTTTCCAGCGAAACTTATTTTCAGTGTTCCCACTGCCCACATTTTAAAACCTTAAATAGTATGTAACTAAATTTATTACACTTGCACTGACTGCAGTCTTTTAAAGGGCATTTCGGAAAGAAAGCCCAGTGTTCATAGGATCCAAGCCAGGAAGCCCTACATAGGAAGGACCTGGACATGATCAGAAACTGTTCAGTTTGCCTGAAGCGCCAAAAGAGAGGCGATGGGGAATGAGACGCTACTGAAGAAGTGTACAGGCCATGATTGGTACTGGGCCACAAAGTCTATGCTAATCTTTGATTAAAAAGCAGTGTAAAGCAAAGGAAAGGTTTTAAGTATAGACATGCTGAAATGGGAAATGATGGGACTGGTGTTTTTAAGATTCGTTAGCCATGGTCAAGAGAAGGGGGTGCAGAAAAAAGTAGTTGAAAGCTCTAAATAATGTTTCTTGGCCAGGCAGAGTGCCTTACTCTCCTAATCTCAGGGATTTGGGAGGCTGAGGTGAGAAGATCAGTTGAGCCTACAAGTTAAAAAACAGCTCGAAAAACATAGCAATACCCGTCTCTACAAGAAAATTAAAAATTAAAAAAAAAAAACTAGCCAGGAATGGTGGTGTGTGCCTGTAGTCCCAGTGACTTCAGAGGCTGAGGCGGGAGGATTGCTTGAAACTAGGAGTTCTAGACTGCCGTGAGCTAGGATTCTGTGACTGCACTCTGGCATAGGTGATAGAGCAAGTCCTGTCTCCAAAATAAATACATACATAAATGAATTAAATAAAATAAATACTATTTCCTATCTTCAAGACACTTTCAGTATGATATGTTAGAGGTGACATGTAAAGCATATTAAATAAAGTATTTTATTTATTTTATTTATTTATATATTTTTTGAGACGGAGTCTTGCTCTACTGCCAGGCTAGAGTGCAGTGGCGCAATCTTGGCTCACCGCAACCTCCACCTCCCGGGTTCAAGCAATTCCTCAGCCTCAGCCTCCCGAGTAGCTGGGACTACAAGCACGTGCCACCACACCTGGCTAATATTTTTTTATTTTAGTAGAGACTAGGTTTCACCATATTGGCCAGGATGGTCTCAATCTCCTGACCTCGTGATCCACCTGGCTTGGCCTTTCATTTATTGGCACCCTGCCCAGTAAATAAAGTATTATGTAATGTAAATTTTAATTACACTTTTAACTTTGAAGTAGTTGTAGATTGGTGTGCTGTTTTAAGAAATAATACAGAAAGATCTCACATATGGTTCACACAGTTTCCCCCAATAAAAATCTCTTATAAAACTAATACAATGTTATCACAACCAATATAGTGCTATTTGTACACTCAAGATACTGAGCATTTCCATCACTGCAAAGATCCCCTATATTTCCTTTTTAAAACTAAACTCCTTCCCTCCTGCCCAATATCCTCTTTAAGCCCTAGCCATTAGGTCTCTTCTTCATCTCTGTAAATTTGTCATTGCCATAATGTTACATGAATGACATAATACAGTATATAGCCTTTTGGAATTAACTCTTCTTCACTGAGCATAATACTCTGGAGATCCATCTAGATTATTGCATATATCAATAGTATGATCTTTTAAAAATTGCTGACCAGCATTTAATGGTATGGATGTATAATAGTTAATGTCAGCTTTCATCCATTGAAAGATACCTGGGCTGTTTCCAATTTGGGACTGTTACGAATAAAGCTGCAATAAACATCCATGAAAAAGTTTCATGCTAACGTAAGCTTTCCTTTATTTCTGGTAAAGGGTGAAGAGTACAATTGTTTGGTCTTGTGGTAGTTGCATTTTAAATTATTTTAAAAATATATTTTCCAGTGTTTCCATGTCATTTTAAGTTCCCATATGGAAAATATGAATAAATCAGTTTCTCACTACTCTCACCAGCATTTGTTGTCTGTCTGTCTGTCTATCTATCTATCTATCTATCTATCTATCATCTATCTATCTTCTATCATCTATCTATCTATCATGTATCTTCTATCATCTCTCTTCTATCTATCTGTCTATCTATCTATCTATCTATCTTATCGCCATTTTAATAGTTGTTTGATTATGGCTGATGTGATTTTCATCTGCATTTCCCTAATGGGTAATAATATTGAGCTTCTTTTTATGTGATTATTCATCTTTGGTGAAATGCGCTTTATATCCTTTGACTATTTTCTAACTGGATTTTTTAAAATGTTGAGTTTTGAGAGGTCTTTAGGTAGTCTAGAGACTAGTTCTTTAATGGAGGTATATTTTATACATTTAATAGATGAGGTGTTGCTTCTCATGAATGAGCAAGGAAATCGTCTAAGATGAAAACTACTCCTGATGAAGTTGCTGTGAATATTGTTGAAATGAAAGCAAAGGATTTAAAAGGTTATATAGTGTTAGTTGATAAAGCAGTGGCGCAATTTGTTGATAAAGCAGTGGCACAGTCTGTAGCTTGTCTTCTCATCCTATTGCCAGAGTCCTCACAGAGTAAAATGTACTGATTTTGTTGAAGTAGAATTTATCAATTTTTCATGGTACGGATTGTGATTTTGGTATCCAGTCAACGAACCCCAACCTTACCTCTTCCATAGCCCTTGACCCCAAAGATTTTCTTCTGTCTTTTTTTTTAATAATTTATATTGTTTTTTAAATTAACTCTAGAATCTATTTTTATTTAATTTTTATATAAGATATAAAACTTAGATTGAGGTTCATTATTGCCTATGGAGTTTCAATTGCTCCAGCCCTATTGATTTAAAAGTTATCTCTACTGCATTTAATTGTTTTTTACATTTTTGTCAAAAATCATATGTACATATTCGTGTGGTGTTAGTTCTTGACCCTCTATTCTGTTCCCTTCAACTACATGTCTTTTCCTCCAATAATACCACAGACTCTTGATTACTGTAGCAATTTAATAAGTGTTGAAACTAGGTAGACTTTTTCTCTCTCATTTTACTCTTATTTTTCAAAATTGTTTTAGCTATTCTTGATTAGTTTCTTTTTCCTATGTATTTTAGAATAATCTTGCCTATATTTCTAAAAGTTCTTGTTGAGATTTTGATAGCAAATGAATGAAACTTTTATATCAATTTGTGGATAATTGATATACTACAAAGTTGAATCTTCCAGTCTATGAACCTGAATTTCTTCATTTATTTACATCTTTAATTTCTTTGATCAGCATCTTGTAGTTTTCTGCGTATTACTCCTGCATGAGTTTTTCAGATTTTTATGTAAGTATTTTATTTTATTACTTATTCAATTTTGTTGTCCATGTGTTTATTGCTAAATAATAGGAATACATTTGATTTGTGTAAGTTTATCTTATGTCATGCAACCTTATTGAAATCATTATTATTTATTGAATACATTTTCTTGGTAGGTTTCCTGGGATTGCCTATATAGACACTAATGTTATCTGCATATTGAGGCATTTTATTTATAATTTGCATGCCTTTTATTTTTTTTTTTGCCAGCCTTATTGCACTGTGTTGTAAAAGAGTGATGAACTCAGATAATCTTTCATTTTTCTCAACTTTAGTAGGAATGCATTCAGTCTTCTATTATTAAGTAAATGTAAGCTGTAAGTTCCATAAATGCTCTTTATCAGGTTCAAATGTCTTCTTAATCATTGGTTTAGTCATTTTTATGATGTCACTTTAAAATCTCTGAAAGATAATTCTAATACCTCTGTCATCTCAGTGCTGATATCTTTTGGTTGTGTTTTCTGTTCAATTTGTGATGTCTCTGGCTTTTTGTATTAGATGTAACATCACGGGATGTGCCTGTGGCCTTATTACTACTTGGCAGTGGTGAAAATACTTTACTAGGCTTCCTCTGACACCACCCCAACTGGGAGGTTGCCGAGACCAGCTCGGTCAGGGAGACCCTAACCTAGCGGCGCTAGAGGAATTAAAGACACACACAGAGAAATATAGAGGTGTTAAGTGGGAAACCAGGGGTCTCACAGCCTTCAGAGCTGAGATCCCCAAACAGAGATTTACTCACGTATTTATTAACAGCAAGCCAGTCATTAGCATTGTTTCTATAGATATTAGATTAACTAAAAGTATCCCTTATGGGAAACGAAGGGATGGGCCGAAATAAATGGATGGGTTGGGCTAGTTATCTGCAGTAGGAGCATATCCTTAAGGCACAGATTGCTCATGCTATTGTTTGTGGTTTAAGAACACCTTTAAGCAGTTTTTTGTCCTGGGTGGGCCAGGTGTTCCTTGCCCTCATTCTGTAAATCCACAACCTTCCAGCGTGGGTGTTATGGCCATCATGTACATGTCACAGTGCTGCAGAGATTTTGTTTATGGCCAGTTTTGGGGCCAGTTTAAGGCCAGATTTTGGAGGGTCTATTCCCAACAGGAGGTGAAGGGTGCCTTGTTACTGCTGGCATGGGGGTGCAGGGCTGGAAGTCTAGGCTGACCATATGTCTCTTCTGATACCATGTGAGAAGTGGAGATGAAAGCTGCCATGTGATAGCGATGAAAGTTCTGGCTCACTTTTCTGATGCTACTCTGGTGCAGATATTGGGAAAGGTCATTCCAGCCTGGTGAATGAGGTGGGAGTCCAGATTTATCACTCCCACTCTGCTAGTGTTAATGAGAGTGGGGCTACAGTTTTGTTGTGGTGTTTGACTAAAGTAGATTATTTTTTAAAAAGTTTCTTTCTTGCTAGAAGTTCTCTTTTCTGGCCTTTCAGCTAAAGATAGCAGACTTTAATTGCAGATTTTTGTCTGTAGCCATTGGCATTTCTGGGATGGTGGCTTCTTTAGCTCTGGGTCTGGGATAAATAAGGTGAAAAGGCAACCCAAGGAATTCACTACTGTGGCATTCCTTAGGCCCAGGGTTCCCCCGCACGCTTCTCTTCTTCTCTCCTTCACAATGTTTTTATGTGTGTTTTATAGATAATGCCCTAGGTTTTTAGTTGTACTTAGCAGAAGAAATAGAACAAAGTCTATCTATTCATCTATTCTGTGTTTTGAAAAAGAAAATTCTCAAGAACACACTTTTTCATAAAGTCTACACTCCTTTAGCAGCTCTTGTGAGATAAAGCAAGATGATCAGTGTTAGAATACATAAAGTGAAGAAAAAGAGTATGTTTGAAGGATTTCAAACACAGCAAACATTTTGAGGACCAAATATTAGTTTATAAGTGTGTGATATTGATTGCAAACCAAGAGTAGCTTTATTTGACAATGTTAACAATAGCTTCGTAAACTTCATAATGTGAGCCTTGGCTTTGTTTGCTTGCTTATTTATCCTTAATCACTTCAGTTCTGATACTTCATATACTTCTAATTATTACATATTGATTATTTTGAAAACACCTACAGTTAGAACAAAAGGCATTATAGGACCATAGTATTTTCAGGATTGATGTTACAGAAAATAAGGAGAAAGAAAATAGGGAACAATAAAATAATAATTTCACCCTTTTAGAGAGAAACATGTTGTTGATATGCTGAATTACAACATAGTCTATGTATGTACTGCAATACACAATGGCAGAAATGCAACTGTAGTTGTTATTAAACATCAAATATTTTACTGTGATGCAATCACGTTATCTTATAGAGGAGTGAATGGCATTTTTAGTTTTTCTTGGGCACTTGGTGCAAATCCAGTTATATTAAAAGCCAGAGTTAGAAAATCAATGTGGCACTTTGCTGGTTGATTCCAAGGTCAGTGAGAATTGTTAAGACAACAGTCAAGGATCTAACAATTGTACTTAATGAGATCCAATGAGACTTAATTTGATCTATGGAATGCTTTTGGTCCATGCTGACACTCTAAGGTCCATATCAACAAGTGAAAAAGAAAAACAATTAAACAATTCAGAATAGTATAAAAAGTCTGCTTTGTACCATAAATAAACTTGTTTAGGTAATGTAGAAGAATATGTTTTCTAAAATATGCAGAATGATATTTCATTACCACATGCCCTTGTGGTATCTGGCCAGAATGGAGATTTATTTCTCCTCTCTTTTGTTACTGCCTTAATCACAGAATGGAGATTTATTTCTCCTCTCTTTTGTTACGGCCTTAATCAATATATTGTAACAGAAATGACTTTGTATAGGATTCACAGCTAGGTTATTAAAACAGTATACCTTTGGGAGGCTGAGGTGGGCGGATCATGAGGTCAGGAGATCGAGACCATGCTGACTAACACGGTGAAACCCCGTCTCTACTGAAAATACAAAAAAGTTAGCTGGGCATGGTGGTGGGCAACTGTAGTCCCAGCTACTCAGGAGGCTGAGGCAGGAGAATGGCGTGAACAAGGGAGGTGGAGCTTGCAGTGAGCCAAGATTGCTCCACTGCACTCCAGCCTGGGCAACAGAGTGAGACTCCATCTCAAAAAACAAAACAAAACAAACAAACAAACAGAAGTATACCTTTCTTATGGCTCTCTCCCTCTCCCTCTCTTCTTTTCCTTTTATTCTCTCTCTCCTACCTTGTTCTTGCCTTTGGAAACAGGCTACCATTTTGTAAGGAATCTCAGATCACATGGAGAGGACATGTTACTGCCCCAGTTGACAGGTCCAGTTTAGTTCTAAAGAAACATAAGAGGAGAGCCAGAGTCTACTGCCAGACCTGTGAGTGAATGAGTGCACAGTTCTTTTCAATACCAAGCTTGCAGGCCACCAGAGCTGACTTCACATGGTATGCCTGTGGAGCGTGAATGCAATTAGGAGTCAAAGTACACCTGTGACATGGGAAAATTATTTAATCTGCTGAACACTGGTGTTACCTTCTGCTAAAAGAAGACTATCTATTGTTATGGTTGTTATACAAATTAAATAACACAATTGCCATAAATTGTTTATTAGAGGGCTATGGATATTCTGAACATGAAATACAGCTTGATATCCTTTCTTCTTTGTATATTTAAACATAACTGTGATGTTTGAAGTACAGTAGTCTGCCCTTATCCATGGTTTTGCTTTCTGTAGTTTTAGTTACCTGTGATCAACCATGATCTGAAAATACTAAATGAAATATTCCAGAAATAAGCCATTTGTGAGGTTTAAATTGCCCGTCCTTCTAAGTAGCCTGATGAAATCTTGTGTCATCCCGCTCCTTCCTGTCTGGGACACAAATCATCTCTTTGCCCACTGTATCCATGCTGTAGAGGCCCCCAGGACATTAGACTTAGGAGGTTTCTTGGTTATCAGATCAACTGTCGCACCACCACAGTGCTTGGGTTCAGTACTCTCCACTATTTCAGCAATCCCCTGGGGGTCTTTGAATGGTTCCCCTGTGGGAAAGGGCAAATTGTATAATTTAGATAGTCTGATAATAGAGAACATGAACTTCATTGAAAATAGGTAGATAGGTTATGTTAAGAAACTTTGAATTCAGGATTCAGGGAGCAAAACAGTGCTCTTTTACATGTTTTAATGCTGCTGATAAAAAAAGACAAGAAAGAGAACCCTTTAAGAGAATCCTTTAAGGTAAATTTTATGGCAAAACGGAAAGAGTCGAGAGAAAAAAAATGAAATTTTTAGGAGAAGAAAGGACGATAATAAAAAGTCGAAATGGATTCATCTAAGTCTAAATTTGGAGGACATACTTAGGTCTCAGAATTGATGCCTGGAGAAAACAATGAACTGAAAATCACGTTAAACAACAACAAAAGAAAGACAAAGGATAAATTAGCTAATTCCAGGGTCTCAGGGTTAAAAGGTTCTGATAGGTTTATCTGAAATCTGGCACTTGAACGTCTATGAATGCGTAGATTCCCATGTATTTAAGTGGTATTCCAAGTTTCTGAGACATCTCTTTCCATTTCTGTTTTAAGTGTTTGCTTTCCATTGTATCAATATCTTTTCCTGAATACATAGGGCATTTACTCTGTTTTAGAGTCACAAAGATAGCATGTTATTCTTTCCCATGAAACACAGTGTGATGGTTTAAGAAAATCACGATCTTCATTAAGGGTTTTCTTTTTCTGAGGAAAATCAAAACGAAAAAGTACTTTCAATGACTGCATGCAGGGCTTGCTTCGAAATCTTCTCACATCCTGACATCCTTCCTTTGGACATGCTCTGTTTGCACCAAGATAATTGAGTAACACGGAATATATGTGATTTACAAAGTATAAACGACAGAAACTATGACTGTGATTTTACAAATGTATTCAATATAGACTGTATTTGTTATTTATAGAGTGTATAGGTCTGATTTTGTGGCTTCTGAAATACAAATTGTGATGACTGTCAGGGTATAATCTTGGCATTCTATTAAGTGACCATTATTTGAATTTAGAAATGAATTTCAATGTACTAAAGAAAAGTTGGGGGAAGGGTTTTATATTATAACATGTCTTGAAAAAACAATTCTCCCTCATTTGCTAATTGATAAAAACATTTTTAAAAACAGTGATCACAAGTTCACATGTTGGAGATATTGCTTTGATTATGGTTTCTTTAAAACTCTCGTGATTATTTTGTATTAGCAGTGAGTAAGAAACTCAATTGGTCACGGACAATCGATTATTATTTGAGAGATGATTATTTGATAAGCATTACTGCCACATTCTAGAATTTCACAGTCCCTGAGAAACCGATTGATGTAAATGATGATTGCAGTTGTGGCTAAGAAAGAATTCTAATATAAAAAGATATTTCACGTGATATTGACGCATTTCCTCCTTTCAATGTAGAGTTTTTTCAGGAATAGAGGTTTCCCTATATAAAGTGTCAGAAAAGACAAACATCCCAAGCTAAATTATTGTAAAATATAATAAAGATGTTATTATAATGTTGCAGAAAAGTAATTATCTAAGGCCTTTGACTAAAGAATGGGAAAGCTGAAATTTGTGAGGCACATCTGGTATAAAGCCCATTTCCTGCTATACTATTTTATTTTTAAAACACTTTTGTTTCATTATTATAGCAGAACCAACAATAGAAATGCATTTGAGTTGTTTTGTTTTTTAATGTAAAAGGAAGAAAATTATGCTTTTTTTTTGGCTATCCAAATGCCAGATTTCAGATAAACTAAAAGTGAAAAACATGTACTAAAACAAAAAGAAATGCAAAAAGCTAAGAGTTTATTAAATAATGCCTAGTAAGTTCCAGGGTGTTTTAGTCTCATGGTTGAAAGAGCCCATTTTTATAGATTAGCAACAGAAGTTGAGGATAAGAACTAAATATATATTTTAAATGCTATGGATTTACTTTATTCCCATGACTGAAAGGATATGCAGTAACTATGGAAAAGAAAAATAAATGCATTGATTCCAGATATTCTTCACTTAGATGTCTTCACTTACTAGCTTCACTTATTAGAATTCTTCACTTATTAGCTTATATGAGAGCCTGAATTATCTTTTTTTTTTCTTTTTAAGACGGAGTTTCGCTTTTTTGGGCAGGCTGGAGTGCAATGCCATGATCTTGGCTCACTGCAACTTCCTCCCCCCAAGTTGAAGTGATTCTCCTGCCTCAGCCTCCCGAGTACCTGGGATTACAGGCGTGCACCATCATGCCTGGCTAATTTTGTATTTTTAGTAGAGACAGGGTTTCACCATGTTGGTCAGGCTGGTCTCAAACTCCTGACCTCAGGTGATCTGCCCACCTCTGGCTCCCAAAAGTGCTGGGATTACAGGCATGAGCCACCACGCCCAGCCTGGAATTCTCATTTTTTGTGAGTATTACACATGAAATATCCAGACACCTAACAGGGCAGAAGACTCATTTTTATCAAAGAAATAAAAATAAATTTTTGTTTTTATTGAAATACTGTGTAAAGATTCATTGTAAAATTTTCCTCAGCATGTTAACAGAGAAGGTGTTCACTCTCCTCTGTGCATTTTTTTTTTCCAGTTTGAATTGACAAGGAGCCAAGTTTCTCTAGAAGGCACAGAATAATCTATATTGAAAGATTCTTACTGGTTGAAAAAGGTGCGGAGGGCAGAGTTATCTCGTTTTCTTGGTGATCCAATCCACTTTGTTGGCACACTTAGATTCTGATCTACAGATGTGTTTAGAATTGAAACCAAGCATACTCTTTACATGCTATTTGCAAAATTAGAAAAAAAGAACCTGAGTTATATTTCTGTAGTGTTGAGCCTATTTATGTGGGAGCAGTCAACTTCATTAGCATTTAATGCTGGTCAATATATTAGAATTCCTCAGCCTTGTTCGCTTATTATTTTTTCTTTTCTTTTTTTTCCTTTTATTTTACAAAAAGCATTCTGTGAACATCTGATAAGTGCTAGGTTCTGTGTACCTATACATAAATCAGGAACAACACGAAAGTATAGCTATTTTGAGACAACTCCTAGCATGGTTGTAGGATAATCTTCATGAATCTGGTCCTCTGCAAAACTATAACTGTTGACAATTATTAAAAATAAACACATAAAGTATATGAAATCTATCTCGGGGGCTTGCAGCAAATGAAGAAACATTCCTTCAACAGAACCTACTAAATTCCAATGAGAAGAGTGAAGGTTAGTGGAACGTGACCCATGACTCACTGCTTCACTCATCTTTACCCCAGATTAACATTATAGAAACTCCAGGTTATGTGGGCAAAAAAAATGAGGCTTCCCCCTTCTTAGATCTCAAGTAGGCACTATAACATCTCATCAGGAGGAATAGGCCACCAGAATTTTTTATTCCCACCCCTCAGTTTCATATTGCAGAGAATAATCTTCAGGTGAGTGAACCCAAGAGATCAAGGGCTCTGTTCTTACATCTATCTCACACTCATATAATGGAGGCCCTATCCAACAAATAGCAGATCATCATTTCTGTACTGTAATGTAAAATTATGTTAGTTTCTATAAAAAAGTATACTAAGATCTCAAAAGTGTATCTGAATTGAAAGAATAAATAATCAGAAATGTGGAGACATATTGATACAGATTATGGAATCCAAAAGACAGTGAGGGGAAAAAACTAAAGAAGAATAATCAGAGCTTTAGAGAAATTTAAGGCACCATTAAGTGTGCCAGTGTATGTACAATGAGAGTACCAGAAGAGAAAGAAAAGAGCAGAAAAATACTCAAAGATACAATGGCTGAAAATTTTTCAAATTTTAGGAAAAACCTGAATCTACAAATCTAAAAACCCCATTGAACTCTAAGTAAGATAAACACAAAGAAATTTACATCCAAAAACATCATAGTAGAAATAATAAAAAACAAAAACTACGAAAAATATATTGAAATTAGAAAAAGAAAACCAATTCATATGTACAAAAGGACTCCAATAGAATCAAGAACCAACTTCTCATTAAACAAAATAAAGGGTAAAAAACAGTTATATGACATACTCAAAATGCTACAAGAAAAGAAAAACATCATCCAAAACTCAGCAAAACTATCTTTTGAAATTAAGATGAAATAAGAGCAATTCATTGTAAATAAAAACTGAGTCAATGTGTTGCTAGCAGACTTATAAAAAAATATTAAAGAAAACTTTTCAGGATGAAAGCAAATAAAAAAGACAGTAATTTAAATTCCTATTAGGAAATGAACCAAATAACACTGGAGTACTGGTAAAGTACTGTACATAATATTTACCCTCCTTTCTTTTCTTAACTGATTTAAAAATCTCTTGTTGGAAAAAATAATTATAAAACATTATGTGGGGTATATATTATATAGGAATATATTTTACAATAACAGCATAAAGAAGATGTGTGGAAGCAAAGATTTGTAATTGTAAGCATGTGGCATCAGGTAGTAAATATAATAAATAAGAATATTTAGTAAAATATAAAAAAGAATAGATGAAGAGAATCAAAAATGGTAAATAAAAGCATAATTTAATAAACTCTGAAAGTACATAAACTATGTCAATAATTACCTTAAATAAAAATTGAATAAATTGTTCAATCAAAAAAAAATTTTCAGCCTTGATAAAAAAATAAAATTCTGCTCATGTTGTCTACCGGAGAAACCCATTAGATTTAAAAACACAAAAACTAAAATGTTACCATATGACACAGCAATTTCACTCCTATCTATATATGCTAAAGAATTAAAAATATATGTCAACATCAAAACTTATACATAAATATTTATAACAGCATCATTTATAATAACCAAAAAGTAGAAATAATTTAAATGGTAATCTATCGATGAATGGATGAATAAAATGTGACATATCCCAACGATGGAATATTAGTCAGCAACAAAAGAATTAAGATAGTAGTATATGCTACAAAATGGATGTGCCTTGAAAACCCTATGCTAAGTGAAAGAGGCCAAGCGCAAAAGAACGCATATTGTACCTTTTATATAAAATGTCCACACCAGTCTCTGGAGATGGAAAGGATAATAATGGTCCCTGATGGCTGGAAATATAGGGAATTATGCAGTGGGACTGCTCAAGTGTACAGGTATTTTTTTTAAGAGTAATAAAAATATTCTAAAATTGGATGTAGTAATGTCTGCTTAACTGCAAAAATATACTAAAAAAATACCCCACTGAATTGTACCCCTTAAATGGTTGAATTTATGATATGTAAATTTGATTTAATTAAGTCAGAATATCTCTATTGATCTATAATTACTATTCATTATTTACTATTCATTTAAATAAATTTATTTAGATAATAGTATCTATTACTATTATAAATAAAATGTTTATATATTTATTATATTTATAATATGGCTACATTGATTTAAAATGTGGTAAAATATATGTTATAATTTATGAATAAATTATTTCCACATATAATTTGTGTATATATTATATATATTTAATTTTATATATTATACTATAAATAAATTATGTATATAATTTATGTATACATAATTTTAATATATGTAATTATTTATCTTTATTGTAAAAGATACCTGTCTTTATGGAGCTCTAAATCTAATAGTGGTATAAGGAAATTAATAAGGCTACAAAAAATCAGTATGCAAGTATTTTCTTTCCGACCTCTCCTCTGGTTTTTCATTTTATTTTGTGTTGTGTTTCATGTTGCTTTATAGCAGGCATGTCTGTGGATTCTGTCTTTGCTCTCTTGTTTTACCTCATTGAAATATTTATAATGTAGAGCTTTAACAGTGTTGAACATTTCTACTACTGTCAATTTGCATTTTCTTCCATGGACTTGAGCTCCAATGGCATTCTAAGAGACTTGAATCTTCTCTACTAATTACTGTCTAAAGATGATTGAGAGACTTAAAGCCAGACATAGTACATTAAGGAAAAGCCAGACTTTCTTTAAACCCATTTGCATGCTCGCTTTCTCTCTCTCTCTCTCTTTCTTTCTCTCATCTCTCAGATCCCTTTAGGCATCTGCTTATTTCAAACATTGGATTTAAAGTGCTAATGTGTCTTGATTTCTTTCTCAATCAGTCAATTCTTGGTCCATTAAGCAAAGACTAAAATAAAAATGAGAAAACTTAATGGACACCTGAAAAAACTTAGGAATAACCCTCGCTATTCGCCAGTAGCTGGGTAAAGATAATTACATAATATCAATCGGAAAATTATTTATACCTTTTCACTTGAAAAGCGCTCAATTTTTTAGTAAAAAGCAAATATCTGTATTTATTAATTAAGCTAGTGTTACTAGTAGCTGTGATTTTTTGTAGAATTTATTATATACTAGTCTCTGTTTTACTTGCTTTGGATTAACTCATTTTAGTTTTTCTGATAAGGCATCAGGGATTGATTTATGAAAGTGGAGAGAATAGAATCTTTTTTTAGTGATTTTAAAAGAAGTAGTCAAATATGTTGGTACTTCTCTTAGTGAGAGATGGAATCCTTCTCACCTCCTTCCCCTTGAAACCATGTGAGCTCAGGCTGTTTCAACCAAGAGCCTGTAATACAAGCAATTGTACATTAGGTCAGGATCACAATCCAGCTTTCATTTTTCTCTCAGGTAGTATCTGTCCTCAGTGATCATAACTGTTACGTAAGCTGTCTGACTGTTCTGAGCTCAACATGTTGCAAGGAAGCTCAAATTATTCCACATGCAAAACTAAAACAAAAACAAAAACCACATTGGTTCTAAGACTACATTAAGAGAAAAAGATGCCCAGCTCTCTCCCACCTGCTCTTCTAGCTCCAGCCACCATCTGACTGTAATTACATGTGAGATGTAAAGTCAGAACCACCAATCGAAGCCTATCTTGAATTATTCTACCACAATATCTATGGGATAGAATAGTTTTTGTTCATTTTAGCCAATAAATTTTGAGATAATTTGTTATTTATCTGTTGCTACTCAGAATACTAAGTTCTGTACTTTCTAGTACACCCACTTTATTTACAAAACCTTAAATCTTGATAAAGCCTTTAAATACTACTTACAATTTGCTACTTTGCTTGAGATTATTCCAAACAATTCCCAAGATATTTAGAGTTGATTTTAAATATCAGAGTACAGCAGTTCAGAGTCTTGAAGGATGCCAAGTTCAGAAATGCTTACAACTTAATAACAATTGGGACTCAGGAGATAGACAAGTCAAGGACTACAAATGTGGGCATACCAGAATATAGGGTCTTTTTAAGCTTTTACTAGTTGCAGTTTGTATCATTTATTAACAATGCTATGTTCTTGCCTTAAAACGCATGATCCTATGTAATTTCATTTAAAAAAGAAACCTTACAGACAGTAGTACCTGTCACTCAGGCAAGATATAATAAGCATAATTGCCTCTACATTTGAAAGGTAAGAGAGTTGGTGCTGAAAGAAGTCCTTCATTTTACACATAATACAGGTCAACCCAGTGGCAAAGGCACAATTCAAGTTCTTATCTACAGTTATCGTTATGACACAGTGCTTCTAGATGGTGGAGTAAATAATAAAGTCTCCGTTTCTCTCTTTCTCTCTCCCTCTGTCTCTCTTTTGTGTTTTTCATCCAACAATACCTATGGCTTGACAACCGAGTCCATTTCTCAGATCTGAATGAACCTTACTCTTCAAGGAGTAACACTCATCCATACCCAGAAGCAAATACGTTGATGTGATGGGTCAGGCACAAAGTTTGGAAAACTTTATTGTCCTAAGGCGATATCAAACAACAGGTCAGTTTAGGTTAAATGAGGTCCATATTTTACTTAAAAAGATTTTTCTATGATGATATTAAATATAAATAGGGACTGAATTTCTTCTGCCAACTGTTCTGTGACATTCACAAACAGATCTACTTCTGAGCCCTAGTAAAACCCTTCCTTCTTTTCCCTCCAACTCTTTGGAGTGATAGTGGCTCCTTGTTTGCCAAATTCTGAGTTGTCTCATATCTCTTCACTAACTTGTTGTTTCATTCATTAGCTGTGTAAACAATTTCCTGTAACAAATATCTTTTTAAAACATATACTGTTTTCTTATTTGTTGAAAGGCAGTATAGCTATTACTATTCCCATTTTACAAATTGAGAAAAAAAGAACAGGAGGAGATAAAGGAAACAATTTTCCTAAGGTCACGACAAAAGTTATCAAGAGAATCAGGTTTGTATAGTCATGTCCCACCTAAGAATATTTTGGTCAACAGAGGACTTTATATGTAATGGTGGTCCCATAAGATTATAATGGAGCTGAGAAATTCTTATCATTTAGTGATGCCAGAGTGGTCGTAATGGCGTAGCACAATCAATGCATTACTCTCGTGTTTGTGGTGATGCTCATGTAAGCAAACCAACTGCGCTGCCAGTCATACAGAAGTCTAACACTTAAAATTATGTATAGTACATAATACTTGATCATGATAATAAATGACTTTGTAACTGATTTATGTATTTACTATAGTAAGATTTTTTTTTTTTTTTTTTTTTTGAGACGGAGTCTCACTCTGTCGCCCAGGCTGGAGTGCAGAGGCGTGATCTCGGCTCACTGCAAGCACCGCCTCCGTGGTCCATGCCATTCTCCTGCGTCAGCCTCCCGAGTAGCTGGGATTACAGGTGCCCGCCACCTCGCCTAGCTAAGTTTTTGTATTTTTAATAGAGATGGGGTTTCACCGTGTTAGCCAGGATGGTCTGGATCTCCTGACCTCGTAATCTGCCCACCTCAGCCTCCCAAAGTGCTGGGATTACAGGCATGAGCCACTGCACCCGGCCTACAGTATGATTTTTATTGTTATTTTAGAATGACCTCCTTCTACTTATAAAAATAAACGTTAACAATGAAAACAGCCTCAAGCATGTCCTTCAGGATGTATTTCAGAAGAAGGCCCTATTATCATAGGAAATAAGAGCTCCATGTGTGTTTCTATCACTGATAACCTTCCAGTTGGAAAGATGTGGAGATGAGCCAGTGATACTGAGGACCCTGACACTGTGTAGGCTTAGGCTAATGTTTGTGTTACTGTTTTAGTTTTTAACAAGAGTTTACAAGCTAATAAATAAAATTTAAAAATTAAAAATATTAGAAAACTTATAGAATAATGACATGAAGAAAAAATATTTTGTGCAGCTGTCCAATGTGTTTGTATTTTAAGTCTAAAGGTTATTATAAAAATGGTTTAAAATTTAAAAAATAAGGAATTAGAAAGTATAGAATTTGCAATAATATGAGGTAAACTTATTATTAAAGAAAGATAAATATTTTTTAAATGAATGTGATGTAGCCTAAGTGTGCAGTGATTCTGAAGTCTACAGTAGAGTACAGGAGTGTCCTTGACCTTCACATTCCCTCACCACTCACTCACTGACTCACCCAGAGCCACTTCTAGTCCTTCAAGATTCATTCATAAGTGCCCCATACAAGTGTACCACTTTTTATCTTTTATGTCATGTTTTTATTGTACCTTTTTATATTTATATATGTTTAGATATACAAATACTTACCATTGTGTTATAATTGCCATAGTATTTAGTACAGTAACATGCTGTACATGTTTATAGCCTAACAATAGACTATACCATATAGCCTAGGTGTATATGTAACTGTAGGTATGCATATATATGTATGAATTTAATTTTAATAATATTAATTTTCTCCCTGAAATATGGAGGGTGAATGAGAGTGTGTGTTAAATTTTGAGGAAAAAAAAGGCTTCTTCTCAACATATATGAATTCCATCAAATATGTTTTTTCCTAAGCTGTTGTAAATGAAGTTATTTAATTTTGGGCTTTGTCTTTTGACTATATGACTATTCAATTAATTATATTCAATTATTATATATAAACATGTATAGAATTATTTATATTCAATTATATTCATTATTCATATATTCATATATTTATTATTCATATATTCATAATTGAATATAATTAATTGAATAGAAATAATTCTATTTTAGAGTGACAATCATATAAATACAGTTATCCTCTTAAAACTGTTTTTCATCATTGTTATTCTTTATTAAGTTGTCTCATTTTTCCAAATAAAACTATTTCACTGACTTCTCTATGATCAATTATTTTAAAATTTATCCTAGTATGAATATATTTTGTGATAAACTTTTTAAGAAAAATCTAACACCTCAATTTGCTTTTTTATAAAGCTGCCTATACATAGTCCAAAGGGAAATAGTAGATTAGAATTATGTCAGTGAGGATGATGGAGTAAGTATCTCCAAATACTTGTTACTTCATAAAAGAAAAACAACGCAGATTAAAATGATCAAAATCAATTCTTCAGAACTCTTTAACCATTTTTTTTGCGACAATCCAAGGAGTGTTTATTAAGAAACAAAAACGAAAACAAAACAGCCGAATCTTGGTAGGGGTAATGAGTTTGTAGTATTCTGTCTTATTTCCATCCCACTCTATCACCTCCATTGTAGCCTAGGAAACCAGTAGGCCCACCATCACAATGAACGCCAGCGGCCAAGCAGACATTGGCAGGGATAAAACAGGACTGAAGCTTCCCAAATGCTCCACTCCCAGAGAATTGTCATTATTTGATCACTCTGGATGCTTCCTGGGAATTCCCACTTACAGGGAGGATTTCCTGTTTTATTTGACCTTAGTCCTCAGTCAAGGCAAACAGTCATTTCCCTGGAGGGAATCTGTTGAATCCAAAGAGAGATAATGGTTCTGCACCACCTCTTTCTGAGGTAGTGATAACAGCGATAAAAAGAGGCTGACTAAAATACCCAAAAGAAAAGGCTTGGGAATGAAATGTTCATAGCAGGCTTTGGATGAAGTTTCAAATGCAGGTATAGGGTTGTGTGCACATCAAGGAGTTTTAGCATAAAACAGAAAGACCTGAGAATATCCAAGGCTCTCAGCTCTGGTTTACTTTGAGAAAGTAGAAAGTAAAGAATAAGACAGAATTTTATATTTTCGGACTGAGCCTTGAAAGTAAACCTCAAGACACCTAGAACCCTCTGCAAATGCAGGAAGACTTATTGATCAAAGGTCTTTGAGGACATTACTGTCCAACTATTAGCTGACCACTAAGCTAACTTAGCAGAAACTTTAGCAGGTATACATTACAAAGGATATAGGCGTCATCGAATTAATTCATGAAATTCACTAAATAAGCAAACAGTAGTACCAACAGCAATATAAAATAGCAACAAATCAAAATCTTGGAAGGGAAGAAAATATGATTTTCAAAGTTCTCACATTACATATTTTTAAATAGCTAATTTTTAACAAAAAGTCATTAGATATGCAAAGAAACAAGAAAGTAAGTCCCACTCGCAGGGAGAAACAATGCAGTCAACAGAAACTGCATCTCAGGAGGCCAAAACAGTAGATTCAAAGTAAAAGTATTGTTGTTAATATTTTAAATTTTATTAATATTGCTAGTAAAAAGTTATTTAAAACAGTTATTTGAAATATGTTCAAAGAACTACATATAATCATGTCTAAATATAAAACATAAACATTTAGAAAGAAACAATATCAACAAAGAGATAAAATTTGAAAACAAATAAAAATTGTGGAGTCCAAAAGTACAATAACTGAAATAAAATATTCGCTAGTAGGGGTCTATAGCAGATGTGATCTGGCAGACAAAATAATTAGTAAACTAAAAATGTGTTGATTATCCACTTAACGGAAGAACAGGAAAAAAAAAAGAAAAATGAACAGTCTCAGATCTCAGAAAAACAGAAAGAAAAATAAAAGAAAGAAAAATGAACAGAGCTTAAGACCAAAGACCTCAGATAATACATCATCAGACACAAAAATATACGCATAATGGGAGTTTTAGAAGGAGAAGAGATAGGAAATGGGAAAAATTAATATTTGTAGAAACAATGGAATAAATTTTCTGAACTTGAAAGAAAACATTATAATAGTTAATCTATAATTAATAGATTAATAGATTAATCTATTAATCTAATCACTCATGAAGCTCAATATAAACCAAGTCAGATGAACTCAAAGAGATCAACAGCAAACAGAGATTGTTGCTAGTACACTTGCCCTATAAGAAATATTCAAAGGAATCTTTCAGGCTTAAGTGAAGTAATGACATTGGAAAATATGAGAGAAAATATAAATGTATTTTAAAAAATTCCTTACTGAGGTGCGATTGACATTTAAATGGCGAAACATATTTAGTACATACATCTTGATGAGTTTGGGGATAAGGATACACCTGTGAAACCACCTCCACCCCTAAAGAGGGTGTGTCTATCACCTCTCAAAATTTCTTCCCACCTCCTTTATTATTACCATCGGGGTTTTATGGGTATGTGTTTATTTTTGGTAGGAACACTTTATATAATATACAGCCTCTTAGCAAATTTCAAGTATACAGTGAAGTATTGTTAGCTATAGATATTATACTTTATAATAGATATCCAGAATATATTTATCTTGCATAAGAGAATCTATGTGTCTTTAACCATCACTTCTAATTTTTCCCTCTCCCTAGTTCCTGTCAACCACTATTCTATTCTCTGCCTCTCAGAGTTTCACTCTTTTACTTGCCACATGTGAGTAAGATCATACAGTATTTGTCTTTCTGTCTCTGGAGTATTTCACTTAACAATGCCTTCCAGCTTCATCCATGTTGTCACAAATGGCAGAATTTCCTTTTTATTAAAGGCTAAATAATATTCCATGATATATATATATATGAAATGGAATTACATATATAATTATAATTATATAACTGGAATTATATAATATATATTACATATAACAAGATTATATGTAATTTATAAAAATACATTATGTATTTTTGATATAAAATACTATTCTTATATAATTTTAATTATATATTCCATTATATATAATAATTCCATTATGTATAATTATAATATATAACGAAATATTATTTGACTTACATAAAAAGGAAATCCTTTTTATTTATGTCATCCCATCAGTGACTTAGGTTGTTTACATATCTGGCTAGTGTGAAAAATGTTTAAATAAGTAAGGGAGTTCCAATGTCTCTTCAATATATTTATTTCAATTTGCTTGGATATACACCCAGAAGTCATATTCCTATATCACGTGAAAGTTCTATTTTTAATTTTTTGAAGAACTTTAAACAGTTTTCCATAATGGTTCTATCAATTTATATTTATAGTATAGGTGTATAATCATTCCCTTTCTTCAACATCCTTGCTAACACTTGTTAAATTTATTACTTTTTTAATAATAGCCATCCTAACAAGTGTGAGGTGATATTCATTGTGGCTTTGACTTGTATTTCCCTGATGATTAGTGATGTTAAGCAGCTTTTCATATACCTGTTGGACATTAGTGTATCTTCTTTGGGAAAATGTCTGTTCAAGTTCTTTGCCCATTTTTATTTGAATAATTTGGGTTTTGTTTGATATTCAGTTGTATGAGTTTCTTGTATATTGCGGTTGTTACCTCTTATCAGATATATAATTTGAAAATATTTTCTGCCATTCCATAAGTTGCCTTTTAATTTGTTGGTTGTTTCCTTTATTGTGTAGAACCTTTTTAGTTTAATGTAATCCCATTTGTTAGTTTTTGCTTTTGTTGCTTGTGCTTTTGATTTAAAAAATGTATTGCCAAGACCAAGCAAGGAGCCTTTTTTTCAATGTTGTCTTTTTTTTTTTTTTTTTTTTTTTTTTTTTGAGTTGGAGTCTAGCTCTGTTGCCCAGGCTGGAGTGCAGTGGCACGATCTAGGCTCACTGCAAGCTCCACCTCCCGGGTTCACGCCATTCTCCTGCCTCAGCCTCCCGAGTAGGTGGGACTACAGGCGCCCACCACTACGCCCAGCTAATTTTTTGTATTTTTTAGTAGAGACGGGGTTTCACTGTGTTAGCCAGCATGGTCTCAATCTCCTGACCTCGTGATCCACCTGCCTCAGCCTCCCAGAGTGCCGGGATTACAGGCTTGAGCCATCGCGCCAGTCCTCAATGTTTTCTTCTAGAAGTTTTACAACTTCAGATCTTACATTTAGATCTTTAATCCACTTTGTGTTTATTTTTGTGCACTATGTAAGTATCCAATGTTACTATTTTTCATGTGGATATCCAGTTCTCCCAATACCAGTTATTAAAGATACCAGTCTTTCTCTGTTGTGTATTCTGGGCACTTTTGTTGAAATATACTCGACTTTATATATGTGGGTTCATTTCTGGGATCTATATGGTGTTTTATTGGTCTATCTGTCTGTTTTATGCCATTACCATACTGTTTGCATTACTATCACTTTCTAATATAATTTGATATTGGAAAGCATGATGTCTCCAGCCTTGTTCTCTTTGCTGCAGATTAGTTTGGCTATACAGGGTCTTTTGTAGTTCCAGAAGAATTTTAGTATTTTTTTTTTCAATTTAGATTAAAAATGTCACTGAAATTTTGATAGGAATTGCATTAAATTAACCATTATACTAGATATTAAATGATTTAGCACCAATATTGAAGCATTAGAGTTTTCTGAATTTGATAATAAGTTTAACTTTACCAGTGAGATTCATACTTTCATATGTTTTTATGTTACTAATCAGTAGCCTTTAATTTCAGCTTGAAGAACTTCCATAAGCATTTTCTCTAAGGCAGGCCTAGTGGTGATGAAGTTTGTCAGCCTTTGCTTTTCTAGGAAAGACTTTATCTCTCCTGCACTTCTAAAGGACAGCTTTTCTAGGTTAAGTATTCTTAGCAGATTTCTTTTGATTTTTAATATTTGTTTGTGTTTTCTTTCAGCTCTTTGAATAGCTCACTCTGAATATATCACCTTGAATTCCAGTCTGTCGTGGTCCACAAGTTTTTCTGTTGAGATATCCATCTAGAGCCTCATGATAGTTCCTTTATGTGTGACAAGCACTTTTCTCTTGCTTTGTCTGTAACTTTGACTTTGATTTCATTATATTGTGTCTTGGTGAAGACCTCTCCATGCTGAAATTATTTATACTTCTTTGGCCTTTATGGGTCTAAATATTTATTTTCCTCTCCAGATTTGAATAATTTCACTTATTTTTTTAAATAAGCTTGTCCTCCTTCTCATTCTCTGTTTTTTTTTTGGAACTTTCATAATTTATATACTGGTTTGGGAGACAGTATCCAGTAAGTCTTGTGGGATTTCTTCATACGTTTATATTTTTTTTCTTTGTGTATCTCTAAATACGTAATTTCAAATGAATTATATTTGAATTCACAGATTCCTTTCTCTGTGTAATTGAGACTGCTTTTTGAAGTTCTCTATTAAATCTTTCAGCTTAAACTTTGTATTCCTTAGCTCCAGAATTTATGTTTGGTTCTTTTCTATAGTTGTTGTCTCTTTATTTAACTTCTCATTTGTCCTTGTGTTGTTTTCCTAGTTTAACTTAATTAACAATCTGTTTTCTCTTGTAGCTCACTGAGCTTCTTCAAGATGAATATTTTAAATATTTGTTAAGCAATTTACAGACTACCATTTCTTTGGTGTCAGCCACTGGAACTTTATGTTCTTCCTTTAGTGGTGTCATATTCTCTTGATTCTTTATGTTTACTGAAGACTTGTATTGACATATTTATATCTGAAGAAGCGGTCACGTTCTCCAGTTTTTTCTGGCTGTGATCATGGTGAGGGTCTTTTCTTTCTTTTTTTTTTTCTTTTTTAGTTAGACACAGGGTCTCCTTCTGTCACCCAGGATGGAGTACAGTGACACAGTCATGGCTCACTGCAGCCTCCACCTCCCAGGCTCAAGTGATCCTCCCACCTCAGCCTTCCCAGTAGCACCAGCAAACCCAGCTACTTTTTGGTTTTTTCGTTTTTTTTTTTTTTTTTTTTTTTTTGTATTCTTTGTAGAGACAGAATTTCACCATGTTGCTCAGGCTGGTCTCAAACTCATAAGCTCCAGGAATCCTCCTGCGTCAGTATCCAAAAGTGCTGAGATTACAGGTATGAGCCACCATGCCTGGCTATGAAGATCTCTTTCAAGTAAAACAAACTTTGCTATGAGCTCAGCTTGAGATTCTGGTGATTTCACAGTCCTTTACTATGGTTGTGCTTAACCACTCCTCTTGTTTCCTCTTAGGGGAACAAGTTTTAGAATTGTGTATCTTCTCTTGATCCTGTAAAGCCAGCCCTGGTGCTGAGAGCCTCCCATTATTTTCACTAAGGAAGTACTTTGAAGTGCTCAATGTTATGCATCTTATCCCACACCAGCACAATAGAGCCACCTCTTAAGATTCACAACTGCTGGTGAGACATGGGTGCATTCAGACGGAACTCGTATGAGGTATGCACCAAGACATGGGCTTGATGTTCACAGAGAGAGCCTGTGAGGTGCTGGGAGAATGTGTCAGCTGCTGATGGAACCCTCAGGCTCATCATCCTGCAGGTTTCATGGGTTGGCCTCTTGGCAAAGTCTGCAAGCAGGTTAGCAGGACCCGTGGCTAGGTGTCTGGAACCACACACTGGTTTTTGTGTGCTCCATTTTATTCTCCCTTCTTCTTGCTGTCCTCAGATGATTCCACTCTGTGATCCTCTCAATGTTCTGGATGGGGTGAGACAGAAGTGAGCCTCCTGACAACATCCCTCCAGGCTGGGAAAGGCAGGTGCTCACTTCTCTGCCACTTTCCTTCATGAGAGAAATTATGGGCTGAGTTCCTTTCTTGGCTGTGTCGGTTACATGGGTGGGGCAGGACAATGCAGATAAAGTGAAACTGTGCTTACCCTCTTGTTCCACAGGGGTGCTGGTACCTCAGCTAGACCGGAAGAGTCTCATAAAAGTATTCTTATTCATTGGTGATTGCCAAAATAGTTACGTGTGGGGATGAGAACTGAAAGCTGATATTCCACCATCTTGCTGGTGTTACTCTCCAGCATAAATGCATTTTTTATTGTAACTCTATTTTATCATAATCATATTTAAAAGGCAACTGTATAAATAAGTAATTATTTGTCTGTATTGATGGGCACATTACTTCAGTTTTCTAATACAATTTGATATCAGGAGGCATGATGTCTTTAGCTTTTTTTGTTTGTTCAAGATTACATTGATTGTTCAGGGTCTTTTGTGTTTTCATATGAATGTTAGGATTTTTTTCTACTTTTTTTTGTGAAAAAAAAATGCCATTGGAATTCCTACATCTTTGTTTAATACATAAATATGTTATTTGTGTGACAGTAATGGTAAAAGAGGCAGGGAGAATGAATGGAGCTATACAGTAGAATTGTACACTATTGAAATTGAGTTGGTATTAATCCAAATAATATTGCTAATAACTAAGATGTTAATTATAATTCCTAGAAAGTCCACTAAGAGAAAATTTCAAAATGATTGTAAAAAAGACAGAATAATTAAATAATACTTTAGAAATACTGATTTTACACAAGAGAAGGCAGTAAGGAGGGATTGAGGACAAAACTAAATAAGACATACAGAAAACAAATAGCAAAATGGTAGCAATTATTGTTTCTTTATCACTAACTAATTTAAAGAAAAATGGATTAAATTTTCAGTCAAAACTGGAGTTGGTAGAATAGATCTAAAAACATAGTACAACTATATTCTTTTACAGAGACTTTAAATTCAAAGAAACAAATTGATTTAAAGTAAAAAAGTGCAAATAAATCAAATGGTATTTCTAGTCCTTATATCCCTGAGGAATCACAACACTGACTTCCACAATGGTTGAACTAGTTTACAGTCCCACCAACAGTGTAAAAGTGTTCCTATTTCTCCACATCCTCTCCAGCACCTGTTGTTTCCTGACTTTTTAATGATTGCCATTCTAACTGGTGTGAGATGATATCTCATTGTGGTTTTGATTTGCATTTCTCTGATGGCCAGTGATGATGAGCATTTCTTCATGTGTTTTTTTGCTGCATAAATGTCTTCTTTTGAGAAGTGTCTGTTCATATCCCTCGCCCACTTTTTGATGGGGTTGTTTGTTTTTTTCTTGTAAATTTGTTTGAGTTCATTGTAGATTCTGGATATTAGCCCTTTGTCAGATGAGTAGGTTGCAAAAATTTTCTCCCATTCTGTAGGTTGCCTGTTCACTCTGATGGTAGTTTCTTTTGCTGTGCAGAAGCTCTTTAGTTTAGTTAGATCCCATTTGTCAGTTGTGGCTTTTGTTGCCATTGCTTTTGGTGTTTTAGACATGAAGTCCTTGCCCATGCCTATGTCCTGAATGGTATTGCCTAGGTTTTCTTCTAGGGTTTTTATGGTTTTAGGTCTAACATGTAAGTCTTTAATCCATCTTGAATTAATTTTTATATAAGGTGTAAGGAAGGGATCCAGTTTCAGCTTTCTAAATATGGCTAGCCAGTTTTCCCAGCATCATTTATTAAATAGGAAATCCTTTCCCCATTGGTTGTTTTTGTCAGGTTTGTCAAAGATCAGATAGTTGTAGATATGCGACATTATTTCTGAGGGCTCTGTTCTGTTCCATTGGTCTATATCTCTGTTTTGGTACCAGTACCATGCTGTTTTGGTTACTGTAGCCTTGTAGTATCGTTTGAAGTCAGGTAGCGTGATGCCTCTGGCTTTGTTCTTTTGGCTTAGGATTGACTTGGCAATGCAGGCTCTTTTTTGGTTCCATATGAAATTTAAAGTAGTTTTTTTCCAATTCTGTGAAAAAAGTCATTGGTAGCTTGATGGGGATAGCATTGAATCTATAAATTACCTTGGGCAGTATGGCCATTTTCACGATATTGATTCTTCCTACCCATAAGCATGGAATGTTCTTCCATTTGTTTGTATCCTCTTTTATTTCATTGAGCAGTGGTTTGTAGTTCTCCTTAAAGAGGTCCTTCACATCTCTTGTAAGTTGGATTCCTAGTTATTTTATTCTTTTTGAAGCAATTGTGAATGGGAGTTCACTCATGATTTGGCTCTCTGTTTGTCTATCGGTGTATAAGAATGCTTGTGATGTTTGCACATTGATTTTGTATCCGGAGATTTTGCTGAAGTTGCTTATCAGCTTAAGGAGATTTTGGGCTGAGACGACGGGTTTTCTAGATATACAATCATGTCATCTGCAAACAGGGACAATTTGACTTCCTCTTTTCTTAATTGAATACCCTTTATTTCCTTCTCCTGCCTGATTGTCCTGGCCAGAACTTCCAACACTATGTTGAATAGGAGTGGTGAGAGAGGGCATCCCTGTTTTGTGCCAGTTTTCAAAGGGAATGCTTCCAGTTTTTGCCCATTCAGTGTGATATTGGCTGTGGGTTTGTCATAGATAGCTCTTATTGAGATACGTCCCATCAATACCTAACTTATTGAGAGTTTTTAGCATGAAGGGTTGTTGAATTTTGTCAAAGGCCTTTTCTGCATCTATTGAGATAATCATGTGGTTTTTGTCTTTGGTTCTGTTTACATGCTGGATTACATTTATTGATTTGCATATGTTGAACCAGCCTTGCATCCCAGAGATGAAGCCCACTTGATCATAGTGGATAAGCTTTTTGATGTGCTGCTGGATTCGGTTTGCCAGTATTTTATTGAGGATTTTTGCATCAATGTTCATACCATTTGACCCAGCCATCCCATTACTGGGTATATACCCAAAGGATTATAAATCATGCTGCTATAAAGACACATGCACACGTATGTTTATTGCGGCACTATTCACAATAGCAAAGACTTGGAACCAACCCAAATGTCCAACAATGATAGACTGGATTAAGAAAATGTGGCACATATACACCATGGAATACTATGCAGCCATAAAAAGTGATGAGTTCATGTCCTTTGTAGGGACATGGATGAAACTGGAAACCATCATTCTCAGCAAACTATCGCAAGGACAAAAAGCCAGATACCGCATGTTCTCTCCCATAGGCGGGAATTGAACAATGAGAACACATGGACACAGGAAGGGGAACATCACACACTGGGGACTGTTGTGGGGTGGTGGGAGGGGGGAGGGATAGCATTAGGAGATATACCTAATGCTAAATGATGTGTTAATGGGTGCAGCACACCACCATGTCACATGTATACATATGTAACAAACCTGCACGTTGTGCACATGTACCCTAAAACTTAAGGTATAATAATAATAAAATTTAAAAAATGCAAATAAGTATATACCACATAGACAGTAACTAAAGATGCATTAGGGTAGCTACACTAATGTCAGACAAATGGACTTTAAGGTAGAATTTTTTACAGGAAACAAAGTAGTACATTTTGTAATGGTAAAAGTAATAATCCATCAAGAAGATCTAACAATTATAAACCTGTATGAAACAAACAACAAAGATTCTAAATTCATAAAACAAAAAACTGACATAATAGAAACAACAATAGGCATTTCCTCTCTAATAATAGAGGCTTTAACGTTTTTCTTTTAATAATGTATTCAGTGATTAGATAGATAATAAGCAAGGAAATAGATTTTAAAAGCAATAACAAGCAACTAGAGCAAATATATTTCTACATAGCACTCATGTAAAAGTGTAAGTATACACTTAATGTTTTTCAAGAAAATATAAATTAGTAAGCACAGAAAATTTGGGCAATTCACGAATTGGTGGAAATTAAACAAACAATAAACACAATATAAATAACCAATTGGTTAAGGATGGACTAGTAAGATAATTATAAAATCATTTCAGATAAATGGAAAAAGAACATACACAAAACATAACAAAGTTTATGAGGTGCCACAAAATAAGTACTCAGAAATTTATAGCTGTAAACTCCTACACTAAAAAATAAACATATCAAAATCAGTAACCTTAAGCATCTACATTGAATAATAGAAAAGAAAAGCAAACTAAACCAAAGCAAACAAAATGAAGGAAATAAAGAGGCAAGGTTAAGAGGAGATAGTCAAGGGCAGATTCCACTTAAAATGTTAGATATTCTACCTCATAGCTACATTTCTTTTTCAACCTGTCAATCATGATGAAACGCAGACCTGCCAGTTCCTTTAACTATTTAATTTTTTTAAGTAAATATACTTCACAAGAACACACAAGCTGAAGTCATTCTAAGGAAGGGGACATTTGACAATTACCAAACTACCTGCTTGCTTTTTGGAGCACTGGTTTCTGAACACGGCTGCATATTATAATCACCTGAAAAATTAATAGTAATACCTTAGGCCAAGTAGAGATAAAGGTGTGTATTTAGGATGGCGCTTAGCATAAGAAATATTTTCTGTCATTGCATGAGTTAAATGTTGAACAGGTATTATACCTAGTGTGCTTTAAAATTAGTGTGAATTCATTACTATTTAGATAAAATGTTTGTTTCTTTTATTTTCCATTTGATACATGAGTGGAACAAAAGGAGCTATATTGGCCTTTAATATTTTCCTAGTTCCCGAGGATGGGCTAGAAACACAATAAGTGAAACTCCTCAAATAAGATATTGAAATACTAAAGTAGATGCAAATGAATATATACATTTGGAAGTCTAATTAGTTGTTAATACTTTGGGATGAGGCTTAGCCTAGTGACTGGAGAAGGCATTACAGGGCTTCTGTGGTACTAGTAATGTCTTATTTCATGATCTGAGTAGTGAGTCTCAGCTGTGTTCATTTTGTGATATTCATCAAGCAGTATACTAATTTGTTCAAATTTTCTGAATGTTTGGTGTACTGCAATAAGCAAGCTTATTTTGAAATTCATTTTTAAAAACCATCACCACATTTTAAATGTCTGCTTTTTCACAAGTCTTTTCCACTTACAGAAGACTGGCAAATGTTCTAATATCTTAAATCTCTGATTATTACTTTTTTACTCTGTACTACTACCAAATGCTAAATTTGAAAGTATACAATGCATTGGTTTTGCTCTGACTGACACTAACACAAAGAGTGATGTCAATAACTTGGCAGATATTTTTTTTTAAAAATCCATTAAAAATACAAAAAAAAGCACACAGCTGTTGACATTAAACTACTGGTGTAAGAATAAATATAATATATGTGAGGGAGAAAAAAAATCAATGACTTAACTGAGGATGTTCTCTCTACAATCTCAATGTTTGTAAACCTATCTTGGCCAAAGGAACAGAAAGCAATCTTGTTTGGCTATTGTGTCTTTTGCTTACTGTACTGGGCATCAAAATGCAAGGAATGTAATTTTTGCTCTTGATGGCCTTCTCTATTGCTCTCCAGTTTGTAACCCTGAATTTGTAGCAAGCATATATATGCTTTCATTTTCCTTGTTTTATTCTCTTCCTGTTTTGGCTCCAGAGAGTTTTGCAGTAAAGAAAATCTCTTAATTTCACATTCTAGTACTAAAATAAGATGAAATCAGTCTTACTGACATGACAAGTTTTTTTTTGTTTGCGCATTCTAGATGGTTTTTATGGCTCACTTAAAAAATTGGTTTACCTAAATAAGGTGATAGTAATATCAGAATCTGTGCATTTAAAAATGTTTCTTAGAGAATTGGGAATATTCTTCCCTGATTTTCTAGGATCATTCTTTCCCACCATTGTAGTTGTCTGCCCAGGACCTTTTTCTTTCTTCATGCTCAGTTGTTTAGAAATTTCTCAGGCCCCATGGATTCAACCTCCATTCATGTGACTTAAGTGCAACCTCGAAGTGTTAGTTTCATGACATAATATCAAAAGAATAATAGTATATATGGGTACCCTATGTATATACTCTGGTCCCCGCTTGGCAGCTCCCAAATTCCAGTCATTCAGACTATTAGATTGTTAAATGTTTGTGCTATTTAGCATCATCTTAGTTTTCATGCATATTTATGTTTTTTTCTCTTTTGTCATGTCACACCACCTTCTTATAATATAAATACTATAATATAAAAATCTTGAGGACAAGGACCATATTATTATCCCTTGGTGTCTAGTATTGTGCCTGACCATGGTACACATACACACATAAAGTACTTGAAGAGTAAAAACACATGTCCTCAACTTATGCATTACTTTTTGTTTCACCATCTATGATACTATTGGCATTGTCATAGTCTCAGAGCCAAGTAAACTCCTCACTATTGTTTATTCCCCACATCCCAGCTTAAATGTGGGTATATCAGTGTACAAACAGGGCAATACTCTTCCATTTTTCTCTGTCAGTCTCCTAAACCTGCGTAATCCAAGAAAGTCTTTATGTGGAGAATATCAATAATCAGGTTTGAGGGACCCTCCATAGTATATATTAAATCAATACTTGTAGAATTTACATTATGGAGTAAGTGAATGATATATTCAAAATGTAACTTACCTTTGCCCTTCTAAAGCAAAAGTAAACTTAAAAAAACAAAATTCTCTAATTTATAGAATTTTTCAAAAGTAACTTATGATCTGTTGTTAAAATTTCAAGATTGTGCGTTTTTCTCACAACTAGACCATATGGACAAACTAAAACGTTAAACGTGGGCCTGGTTTTTAAGCTAAAAGTTATACTGATTCATTTTAGACAAGTAATCTTCTTATGCAAAATATGTTATATTTTTATTAACTGATAATACAAATAAAATACAGCAATCAACATTTTTCTAAGGAAAGGGGGGATAGCAAAATAAGTTATTTTGGTAAAAAGGAAATCAATAATTATTCAAGCCGATTGTTAAAACATGGATCAGAGAGCAGATTTACTTTATAGTATGTCCCAATTTACAGAAATTCATTAGAAAATTCTAGCAAACCATTTCAACATATGTCTTTTTGGAAAAACCATGTTGCTGAAGAATGAGTGTCATTGCAAAAGAGCATTCAATGTTAATCTGCAAGTTATAGAGTTTATAACTCCTTGGAGTAATATTTGGATCTACAGTGCTGTTTGCTTCTCTCAAAAAGCATTAGACAATTCAACAGGCAGAGAAAAAGCCAATTCTGTTTCTTATTCATTAGCATGCCTGAACTTATGTACATTTGATTTTATTCTGGCAATTAAAATATGAATCAGACACATCGTCACCATGGGTTTCTCCATGGGAGACATATACCTTATTCCCTGCTTTATTAAAAGCCATTTGCTATACCATTACCTTCAGCTAAAATTTCACTTTGCATTTATTCAGGCATAAAATGCATCAAACTACCTGATACATGGCAGTAAAACATTTTGTATACTGTCAGTTTCAACTTGTTGAACAAGTATTTCATATGGAAAAAAGTGCCTACAATTGGCAGGTTAGTTCCTAGAGTAGAACAATCTGTACCTAAAGTAACTTTATCTATCTAATTTTCCCAAACTTTTCCAGATACCCCTGAGATCCTTACTCTAAACTGATGTCTCACTTGTTTGCACGTAGCTGGGGTGGCCAAATGTTTTTACTATTATAATGGATCAGTATTACCTACTTTTGCTTGCTTTTCAGGAAAGAGGATGGCCCAGGTCCTTGAAATCTGGCCTATGGTGATTTGGGATTTACAACTTTAGAGAATATGGAAATCACCATCTGCTATAGCTATCTGAATTATTGTCACATTGATCAAAGCAATACACAATAATGCATAGAACAACTCATGGTTTTAAATCTTCATGTTTTCCACTCAGCCATTCATTCACTCAACAACCATTTAGTGATGTAATGGGTATTAAAGTTTGAATGCTAAATAAAATCATTTTCTTATATTTCTGTTTATCTTTTCTTTGTAGGAGAGATAAGCCTGTAAATCAGAGAGGAGAATAACAAATATTTGAATAAGTATAAAATTATTGTGGTAATAAAGCGACAAGGAAAAAAAAATACTCTTGTCTTAGTTTGAGTTTTCCCAAAAACATGACACTGAGTTAAGGCCTTGAGGACAGGTACTTTAATTATGAGGTGATCCCAGAAGTTACAAGTGAGGGAGTGTGTAACATGAGAAAGAAAGGAAGAAAGGGAATAAATAAAGGGTGTGTTAGTTTTAATTCTGCGGGCAAATGAAGCTCAAACAGTAAGGAACTGTTGAGAAATGGTGTAGTGCATGCTCAGAATTACAGGATTAGAGGACGAGAAGTTGGGCCACCTGTACTCCAGCTCTCATTCTTTAATCGTAGAGACTTGCACCTCTATGGGTGTTAATTTCTCATATTTAAAAACAGAGAACTGCTTTCAATTTAGCGACCCTCAGGAGTATTGGAGAACATCCTTGGACAGAGAAGCAGAGATAGGCAGACACTTGAATTTGGAAGCTATCAGCCTGTTGAAAACACATTACAGTTACAGGCAAATTGTATGAACCGGTGTCTATGAACTACACTATTTACAGTATTTTCCATGCACTTCCCTATGTTAGTATTTAATAATCATGACAATTCGAATATGTCATGTATTTTTTGAATCATGCTTTAATTTACCATTTTAGACAATACAATTTTTGAATGGAAGCTTCTTTGAGAACTTTGCTGTTGGTCCATGAGCATAATTGAAATGAATGGCTTCTAATCTCTTATTGGTCAATGTATACCTCTGTTTTATTGTTTATTTCAACTCCCTCCAACACAAATGATAAATTTAGAGGGGTATTTTGATTACTGTGGCTAAATATTGAGGAACATCACCAGACTCCTCAGCTTTGTTATTTCTAGAGAATTATCATTCTGAGATGTTTGCAGAGGTAAAACAAGATGACCATGTACTGATGCATGAGATATTTCCTGTTTGGCTGTGGAGTCACTTAACGAACCTAGGACTAGATTCTAAGACATGCTAATTTAGCTCTGGCCTTGGGGTAAAAATGGTAAGAAATATTATATTGTAACATGGGTTTTGCTAAATAGTCATGCTTGCATTATAATTCAATTCTATATGGACTCTTCATCTTTTCTAGAGGCAAGATTCCTCAAAGCCTGAGGCTGTGCTATCCCTCCTAGCTTTTCCATCTCCACTCTCTACACTACATGATTCCTGAGCAAAACAGCTGGGACTCTCTTTGTGCTCGGATTATTCTCACTTATTTCTTGCTGGTTAACCTTGATACACAAGACTTGGCATAGTACCTCACAGGTAGTTTGTTAAGTGAATGAAATGAAGGACCAGTACTTGCAGCTGTTCTACTCATACTACCACCTAATTCCTCCTATCAGAACACCATAGGAATGGAGTTATGTATTCGTTGCTTTGCCTCATGAACTCTCATAATATAAAGTAAGGATGAACTAAGCAGGTACAGCCACATCTTTCTTGCCTGAGTAAAATCAATTTCAAAAGGATATTATATCTCAAGGCATAGTCATGAATTAGCAAGTAATTCAACTTAATAGGAATATGGTTCATATGAAAGAAAATAGATACACATTAGGAAAGGCAGAACATGAAGTTCTTTGGGTGAGAAGAACAATGTTTATTTGGCTAGCAATAGGGAAATACTGATAATTTTAACCCTTAGAAATATCCCAAATTTTAGGATGTTTCAAACTTTTTAGTCAATGGAAATTTTGCTACTTTTGATTAAAAATTATGCAGTGAATATCAGATTGACCCATTGAAAAATCTGACCTGACCAGTTAGAGTTAAATGTTGTCTTCAGAGCAAGTATATGTTTTATCTGATTGCTATATTTTTTGTCAACAGGGCTGCTATTTTATGGTACAAGTATTATAATTACCTGATGTGTGTATACTGGTAAACCATCACCACAATAACTTTAAAAAAATCCTATTAGAGATAATTTTGGGACTAGGGAAACTGGCTTTATGGGGAAATTCAGGATTCAGAATATTTTCTTTTAGTCTAAATGACTCTCACTGGAAGCAGGAGATATCCGTGAAATGCTTAGACAAATGTGGTTAATATAACCTATCATTAATTTGTCAGGTCTAATTAATGGTATCAGTTACCAGATGCAGAGGGAGACCATTACACTTCCTAGGAGTATAGAAAGGCAGTCAAGGATGCTGCAGAAACCCATATTCTCCCTGGATCACTGGAAGTAATGGGGTGAAAAATAGTAAGTCAAATAGAATACTTATCACAGATTGAGAATATGCATGTTGTTTACTCTTTATTCAACTGCCATTAAGGGTAAGCCCAAACATCTACGGCTATAGTAAGAAAAAAAATCCAAGCAACATACTTCTAAGTTATGACACACTGAGGTTAACATCCATATGGATCTTGTCTTTGATTTTACCTGTTTTCTAATTGTTTCATTTATGCTGATGGTGAGCTAGTTGAATTGATGGGGCACTAAGGATATCTATATATCTTTATAGATATGTAGCTATCTCATACATATATACTACATACATTACATGTACACATATAGGCATATATGTATGTATATGTATTTAAACATGTATGTATATGTATTTAAACATATACATACAGATATGTATACATAATATACATCATATATAACATATATAATATTTTATGTATCTTAAGCAGACTCAAGATGTCACAGCCTTCTTTGTAAGGCCCCTTGAAGCCTGGCTCCTTGCCCAAACTTTACCACATAGCTTTTCTGAAGATGGAATTAATTATAATATTTGTACCATAAAATAGCAACCTTGTTGACAAAAATACAGCAACCAGATAATAAACATACTTGCTTTGAAGACAACATTTAACTCTAACTCGTCAGGTTCTTACTATACCTTGATCACAGTAACACTTCAGTTTAATAAAGTGCAAGCCATGCTTAGCTCTGTTTTCCTCTTTTTAAAAAAATATCTTTGCTTCGCCTGGGCACGGTGGCTCACGCCTGTAATCACAGCACTTTGGAGGGCCAAGGAGGGCAGATTATGAGGTCAGGAGTTTGAGACCAGCCTGCCCAATATGGTGACACCCCGTCTCTACTAATAATACAAAAATTAGCAGGGCGTGGTGGCGTGCGCCTGTAGTCAGCTACTGAGGAGGCTGAGGCAGGAGAATGGCTTGAACCCGGGAGGTGGAGGTTGCAGTGAGCCGAGGTTGTGCCACTGCACTCCAGCCTGGTGACAGAGCAAGACTCCATTTCAAAAAAAAAAAAAAATCTTTGCTTCTATAATAATTCATATACCTAACTAAAGGCTATATAACTGAAGTGGAGTTTTTTTTTGTTGTTGTTGTTGTTAATATACTAACTTATTTTTAGTATTTCCACTACTTAACCTTGATGCCTTTTCCTATTTTTATTCAGTAGGCCCCTTCATACATCCCTTAGTGATTGACATCTTTATATTCAATATATATGACTTTGAACTAGATATAAATTCACACACATATGTATATTTACATATATACAAGAAACAAAAGGATATATATGTGTGTATATATTTATACTTGTATATACACACATATATGTATATATTATACTTGTATAAATATGTGTGTATATATTTATACTTGTATATACACACATATATGCTTTCTTTTTTTGTATGTGTATATATTCACTTATATATACACACATGTATATATATACTTCCATTCCTTATACTTCTTCTCTTTTCTCTTTGTTTTTCATGTCATTACTGTGTTAACTCAGGACTCTATTATTTTTGTTCAAATAATTGGAAGTTTCTCCTGACCTTGTTTCCTCTTTCAATCCTTGACCTTTGCAATCATTTGACAGACTATGATTGTGTCAGCCACCTATTAAAAACATATATAGTCCTTGCCCAGCTGTCAGAATCTTTTACTGCTTGAAATAGACTTCACCTTGTTGGCTCTGTCTGTCACTGATCCTGTCATCATTTTGTGCTCTATCCACATGGAACTTCTAACTCAGTTGCTGTTCATCCACTGGGTTCTATTTAAGTTTTTTTTTTTAATGAATATCTTTCCTTTCTTTTTAACTTGTATAAATGTGATTCATCTTTTAAAAATTATTCCAGATTCTCTTCTAAGAATCCTAATATAACACTGCACCATAGAAACACTCACTCAAATTTCATATTCTTAAAATAAACTAACTTGCAATTTTTGGCTCTGAATGTTTATTATCTAATTTTCTAACATCCCTAAGTATAGTTTATGCAATTTTAACCTTAGTTTCTTATTTTATTAATTTTTGTACTTGTCATTGAATGTGACAATATGTACATAGAGCTTTTGCACAATGGCATTGATACAAATCTAGGTTGGTGAAAAAGGGGGTGTCTGTACTAACGTCTCTTGAGTGCCTTCTATTACCCAAATACTGCAAGATTTTATATATATGTATATATATATTCTAATTAGAACCTCAGAGTAGCCATGTAAGTAGACCATATGATTTATTGTCCAAACAAGAATACATCTTAGAACGTACTGCAAACAACACTATTAGTTATATCACCAGAAAAACAGAGGTAAACTGGATTTTTCTGGGTAGATCAAGATACATAGGCATTCTAGCTATAAGAGATGTGGAATTTTACTTTTCTTAAATAAAGGTAAAAAGCCTTTCTCAAGGGATGGAGCATAAAGGTAAACTCCAGGCAGTCTGATCCAAACTCATACTTTTCTTTCCTTGATCTTTCAAGGCCATGTTATTTTGCAGTAAAAGTCTATTATAAAATCTCTTTGCTACATAAAAAGCCCTAACTTATGATTTTTGTGGTAGGGAGAATTCTAAGATGTCCCTCGAGATCCAGGAACCTGGAATATATGCACTTCATCACAGGCATTCAAACACTAATCTAGGTGCTCCTGTGAAGGGATTTTGCTGATGTAAGGAAAGTCTCAAACCAGTTGCCCTAGAAACAGGGAGATTATGATGGGTGAAGTTGACCTAATTAAGTGAGTCCTTTGAAAGCAGAGCCTTACTTTCAGCTAGTCCTAGATAAAGACTTTAAACAGTCGTGTTTCTGCTGGTGTGGAAGAAAGCAAACAGCTTTGTTGTGAACTGATGTTGGTAGCTGTCTGGCTAGGCACTGTGAGCAGTGTTGGAAAATGAGATTTGTCCCTGTTAATTGCTAGCAAGAAAATAGGGACCTCAGTACTACAACCACAAGGAATTGAATTTTTCTAACAATCTGAATGAGTTTGGAGTAGGACCCAGAGACTCAAATGAGTTGTGGTGTGACTGACAGTTTGAGTGTAGTTTTCCAAAGCCTTGAAGTGGGAACATGTCTATGCCATGCTTAGAGATACAGTTTACCTAAAGAAACTACGGGATAATAAATGTGTAGTGCTTTAAGCTACTAAAATTGTGGTTATTTGTTACATAGCAATAGACAACTAATACAATCTTTAAAATAGTTATCTAAATAAATTAACAACAGAATGTCTGAATATGGATAAAATCACACATATGATTTGGAGGTGAGATATTAATGAATTTGCATACCAATTATTCATAAAACAGCATCATCATGAGGCTATTCTTCAATGTAGGATATACTGTTCTGTAGATGTTTGATATAAACCTGCAAAAATTCACATAGTAGAAAAGAATAGGAAAGACACTTACTGGCTATTTAAACGCAAAGCGTTTTATTATAGCCTGGTGGTAAAGGTTAATATTATTATTTTCAAGGGGCTTAGGTCAAATGGCACGTTCATAAAATAGGTTTTGTTCTGCAATTCCACTTGAATTTGTAAGCAGCAAAATTGATGAAAAATATCCTATAATGTGTATATACTGACTTTTCTTATTTTGAATAGTTTAATTCATGTTCCATCTAGTTTTTTAAACATCAGTGCTGAAAATTATATGGTTAAAAGTCACCTCATTCTACATTGAATATACAAGCCTTCATTATACTTGCCAACATCTTATTTAAAAAGTCAATTTAGCATACTGTTTTCCAACTACTCTCTTTTTCTTTGATTCTATTTTACATATATATTTATAAACTACAGGGTCTTCTTTTTTGTCATTTTAATTTTAAATTTCTATTCCAATTTTAATTTTAATTAGCACCATTATTTCAAGGCAGCAAGTGTCAAAATTATATCTGAATCTCTGGATAGTTTAAGAAAAGGTAGTTATTTTGTTGAAAATCACCTAAAGCAAGTAGAGGTGTGACCGCTTATAGCTGTAGATTCTAAGTACTTTGAAACGTGATCTTGAATAATAAATATAAAACATGCCGTCAAATGGAAGATGTGACTATTTGAGTCAGAAAGATATACTTTGCTACATTTACTTGGTGGTATTTACAAGCTAGCTATTCAGAAATAAAGATACTAATCTATGAACATAATTAATATGTTAAACAACACATTCTGTGTTTAATATACATGCAGTGCATATGAAGAAAACATTTAAATTATGGCAACAGATGCTTGTTTATATGTATTTAGTGCCATTATAAAAAGGAGCCTGGAGAATATACAACTGAAAATTCTCATGTATATGCCCAGTGGTGAGGGAAATGGATTTGATTTCTGGTAATTTAAGAAACCTAATCACTATCATTAAACAAATAAGGATTCATTATATGCGCAAAAGAAAATCACTGTGAACACAGTAAAACTTGGAAATAAATGTGATCTAGAACTTTAATTTCTATGCACATTTTATTTGAGCACAATTTATTTAGGAGGTTTATGACCTGTGACTATTTCTCAATTTAATATAACTAACAACTCCAATGGTAGGTCTCAACCACTTGGATAATTGGAGTGAAGAGGAGGTTAGCAGCAAAGGGGAAAAAGTCTCTGCATATTAATATCTTGCACAGACACAGTTAAGCTTGGAGGTATCAACTGCTTTAATGAAAGAGGAGGTCATTCAGAGACATAATGGTCCGGTGTATTGAGACATAGAAAAGCCACTAGGGAAGGCTCTGAGAAAAAAATAAACTTAATAAATGTCAAGCATAAAAAGTGGAAATCAGCTCAGAGTTCCAATCTTAGGAAAATATCCAATGGTTTCTTAAGCTGTGAATAGCCTTCTCATGCATCAGTCTTGTAGAAATATTGTAGTAAGACTTTATATTTAGAGAAGCCTGATATAAATCTCATCTTCACCATAAATGAACTTCCTGACACATGCACAGGTTAATTCTTAAAGCCTCAGATTTCTCTCCAGTGACAATGTTTAGTATTTTGTGTAGATTAGTTTCTACAAAAGTGCAGGTAAATTCAATGAATGTTTGTCTTTCTGTTTTGCTCCCTAATGTGAATAGGTGAGGAATAACCCATCTTTAACAAAGACACGCTCCATGGATACATTTAATAATATAAAAAATGGAGGTTACCTAGAGACTTGTGCGTAACAAACCAAAGGATAGTCAGAAACAACAAAAAATTACTTTTTCAGCTCACTTCAATGGATCATTCTAGAGTATTAAGAATTAAAGTGTCTAAAGAGAAAATGAAGTAAAATGTATAAAAAAGGATTTAGAAGAAAATATACCAAAGAGAAGCAAATTTAAATTTTAGATAAATGTCTTATTTCTAGCACATTTGCCATCGTGCTAGAATATGTGGTCAGAATGTGGTCAAAAGATGTAGCAAGGTATTGTGAAGGAGGTATATGCATGTAGGGACCAAAGTAGGGAAATGCAATCATCTACTTGTAGACAGAATCTATTAATTACTCCTGAATATTAAAGGCATAAATGAGTAAATGGATGGATAGATGGAAGGATTGAAGGACAGATATATGAAAGCTTTGGTCCCAAATCCCACTTCTGGAATTTTAATATATTAGAGTTGTGATTTGTAAGGAGAATGGCATTTTCCTACATGATACATGGCTTTATTGCTCTAGGCCAAAGAAAAATGTACAGATGGCTTCTCCATGTGCCACCAATGTATACACTGGGTTGTTAGATTCTCATATCTCTGTCCTTTTCTAGGCATTTCCTCTAGTTGTAGAGTTAGATGCATGATACATATATATGTACATACACACACACACACACACACAGGCACCATGAGCTGTAGTTTTTGTAGCATTTGGAAATTTTTCTAAAACAAGTGTCTAGAACTTCCTCCCTAGGCTAAAAGCTTCAGCATCACCTGAGAAAATCTTAGAATTATATATGAACTCCTGGGACTTCCCATACCTGTTAAATGAAACACTCTGGGGTAGAACCCAGCAATCTCTATTCTAATACATTCTCCAGGAAATTCTAATGACAATACAATTTGAGAACCAAGCTCCAGTGCAAGCATGACTCCAGCTTCACTGGATTTTCAAAATTTCTGAAAGAAAAACTTAATTTCCTAAAAGATAGAGAGAGACAGCCAAAAACAAAATGAAATACTTCTCTCCATCCCCAACACCCACTCCTGCATAAAATCAAGCAAGAAAAAATTTACAGCGGGTGTCTTGATTGAGTATCGTTAATTGGAAGTACACTCATGAAAAAGGAGGCAGACAGAAATTTCATTCTAACTACAAAAGCTTATCCAAATGTTCATTACATAAAGCTCAGAAAAATTAACAGTTGAGTGTCTTCTGCGGGCTCCTATCTGAAGCTGAATTTCATTGACCACACCTGTCAGCTAAAGCAAAGCTTTCTATCAGTGCTTTTCTGAGTTAGAGGGAGTCTATGAAGTTATATTTGAGGATATGAGCACTTTTAATTGCAGGGCAGATAGGATATAATAGTATATATGAATACACCCTTTAACCTCTCAGTTGTTTTTCCTATGGAACTGATGTACTTCCGTGCCCTCTGATCTGAATAGGTAAACCCTCTCCTACCTCGAAAGGGGCTGTTTCCAAAGATGAGTCATATCCTAAAGGCTGTTTCCATCAGTACTTCAGAGGGCACAATATACCATATTCTCATTTCAGTTTTTCACAAAACCTACAACCCCTGTGGTTTTCTGACTTCTGCCCCAATTTAAATGATCTATCTCACTATCTAGCTGAACTCTTGTTATATCACATGGTAGAATAAAAATTGCTTTGAAAGAACTTTTGGTGGGAATATGGATGTTAAATGTGATTCTGGTGAGGTCTCTTATGGAAATGAGAACTATGCTATTGGAAACTGTAGGAAAGGTAACTGTTATAAAGTGGCAAATAATTGGGTGAAAGGTATTATTGTGTTTAATGGGAAAGTAGAAATTGAAAGTGATGAATTTAGCTATTTAGCAGAGGAGATTTCTAATCGAAGTATTGAAAGTAAAGCTTGGTTTCTCCTTATAGTAAAATGTGAGAAGAAAGAGATAGATTGAAATATCACTGAGCAAAAAGAAACCAGAACTTGAAAACTTGGAGAATTCTCAGATTATCCATATTGCAATAAATTAGAGAGTGCATTCTGAAGAGAAGACCAGGAGTATGGCTGGACAATTGCTACAAAAAGAAATTACCCATGATTTAAATCAGCCATATAAACAGCACCAGGAATTGAGATTGAACTACATCAGCAAGAACACTGCAAGTTTGGACTAAAGAGGACAGAGAAGGGATGAAATAAATGTAGGCTTTCAGACTCTTGGGATTCTACAGGACAGGACAATAGAGTTATCTGGCTATGAACATGTCTTACCCTTCAGAAAAAGGGAAGGATGCCCCCCAGGGTGATTCAGAGACAAGGCTGTCTCTGCCTCAGTTTCCAAGTGATCTCTTCCTTGGTTTGGGTTGGGCCAGGCTGGCACTGCCCAGTGACTCAGGAATAAACTGCCACTCAGAGCCTTGAAAGCAGGAGCAACAGCTATAGCCTTGGAGATGGGGCTGCCACCCAGTTAGGGGGTAGGACACATGCCTAAGGCCACGGGGGCAAATTTCCTGCCCCAGTGGGCCCAGAAGATTATTCTTGAGCCTTTAAGATCCAATGGAATTTGTCTTTCTAGGTTTTGAACCTGCCTGGGACCCGTTACACCTTTCTTCATTCTGATGTTTCCCTTTCGGAAGAAAGTAGTGTCTTTCGGATGCCTGTCTCACCATTTTATTTTGGAAGCATATATCTTGTCTGGTTTCATGGGTTCATAGATAAAGAGAAATTATGCAAAAGATGAACCATCCCTCTGGCATCATCCATATCAGATTTTGATGATATTTAGATTAGACCATGTATTTATAGTGGATGCTAAAATGCATTAAGACGTGGTGTTTTGGGGATGGAGTAAATGTATTTTTCATATGAAAAATACATACATTTTAGGAGTTCAGAAGGCAGAAAGTTAAGAACTGAGTTGTGTCTCTCCGAAATTTATAACTTAAAGTCAGAACTCTCAATGTGACTTTATTTGAAGATAAGACCGTTGAGGAGATAATTGTGGTTAAATGAGGTTATAACGGTTGGGCCCTAATCCAATACTGATATTCTTATAAAAAGCATGGATGCACATGCACAAAAGAAAAAGCACACAAAGAGAAGGTGGTCATCTTCAAGCCAATGAGAGAGACTTCACCAGAAACCAACCCTACTGGCCCCTTGATATTGGACTTCTAGCCTCTAGATTATGAGAAAATAAATTTCTATTGTTTAAGCCACCCAGTCTGTAATATTCTGAGATGAAAACTAATGTAGATTTGGGATTATTTTATTCTTAATCTTATAAATCACCATTCTCCCAGTCTTTAGTGCTATGTCTCCAGGTCCTCCTACCCTTATGTTCTCCTCCCTACTCATTGCTTTACAATCAATCTCAAAGAGTCCCCTGCAGTATGAATATTCCCTTGAATTCTACCATCAGAATTAAATTTTCCCTGATTGCTATCTTCACATATTGCTATCATGGTACCTACTACAATGTGTTGAAATTATTTGTCTTCTGTTTTTACTGATTTAGAACATAAACCTTTTGAGGGAAATGAAAATTATTAATTCATCTCTTCTTTTTACCGTATCTTGTTCATAATATACACCTAAAGCAGGCACTCAACACAGTCAAATGAATAGATGATTAAACAAATAAGTGGCTTACAATGAATCAATCCCTATACAGACAAGTAAGCAGCTCTAAATATACTGTTGATTGAGAAAAAGAAACGGGAATTTAAAAAAAAGAGCTGACTTAAAATTTTTTTTCAAAAATAGAAATAATGGAGTTATTAAACTGAATTCCAGAGAACATGTGAATTACTTGACTAATACAAGGTTAAAGTTTCTCTAAAGTAATTATCCAACAGAACAAGTTGAAGATTAAACAAATTCTTTGACATAGAAAAATGAGTAATACAAAGATTGTTGGGTGCAATGCAATTGGAAGCGATCAAAGCAAAGGTCATCTGACTTCAAAAAATTTCATATAAACTAAGAGATACAGCAGAGAGAGAATAAGCATCGGTTTTTTTCTTTTTTTAAAATTTTCCTCTGATGGCAAGTGAAATGATCCACATTTCCATAGAAGAAAAAAAGCATGCTGTCTGGTATCACTCAGTGAGATTCCAGGAGTAGAGAGACAAATATAGTCAATATCTGGGACAAAAAATTGTCTCAGGTCTCATCGGACTTTGGGTCCACCTTTTTGTCATCAGTGTGGGAGCAGCAGAGGTTAAGCAGAGGTTAAGCATTTTAGAAGTAAAAGCCCAGAACAAATAAGAAAGAGTTGCTTTTCCAGCACATCAAGAGCTATAGCCATTGTGTCAAGAACATGATAAATAATTTTGAAACAGACATCCTTCTTTTCTGGTTTGACTGTCAGGTCCAAGCTGAGTGACTCTGGATAAATCTCTTAGCCTCTTTGAAAATTTTCTATGTGGAACTTTGGAGAGAAAGCATCACAAAACAAATAAGCCACAGCATGCTGTGCCTCCTCTATATACTGCTCACTTTAATCCATGAAAATCTGACCCAAACTGCCTAAAATATCCAGAATGGCATCAGCTCTGCTGACAAAAGAGGGTGGGATTCCACCATTTCAGATGGATGATGAAATGATGCCACAGCTAGATAATTGAAAGAGAAAAGAGGCCTCTTTTAAGTGTAAACTTTCTCATCTGTAAACTAAGGATTATCATGTCTGCTTTGTTTCTCAATCAAATTATAAAGAACAAATGCAAAACAAATTCTGAATATAACATTTATAGCAAACTGTAAAATGGGTGTTAACGTCAAATATTGCAATTGTGACTGTTTAATAATAAGCTTGTGAAATTTAGAGACATATACATTTATGTATAAAGGAAGCGTGGCCTTTAATTTTATATACTAATTACATAAATACATAATGTTATCCTCTGTAGACAACTGGATTTTGATCTAGACATATCTGTGTTTAACCACAAGATTCATTACTTAGCTGTATCACATTGGACAACTTACTTTACCTTTCTGAACCTTTATTTTCTCAACTTCTTGTGGCATTTTGATATGCAGGTAGTTTTAAGGAATAAGTGTGTTAATATATGTAAAAGACTTAGCACAGAGCTGATGATATGATAATTTCCTTCTTCCTCTATTGTTCTAATTTGTTGCAATGTAACTTCAGTATGATTTCTAGAGCTTTTACTCTTTGTGGTGATATTTTGAGACAATCTACTTTCTTCTATTTATTTCAGACAGCCAATCATCTGCACTAAATGCATACTTCTTCCTGTTTCACTAGGTGGCTTTCATGTTGCAAAGTCATTATTTGGAATGTGTGAATATTTATCGATGATAATTCAGATTGTGTTTCCTTTTCCAAATGGAAGACAAAAATCTGAATATGCTAAATATGATTCTAACCTAGGAGGACTAAGTAACTCTTCTTTCCAGATGATAAATCAGACAAATATGTTCCAAGCATCTCTTTATTCATTAGTTTATGTAGTCATATATCCATGGCTTCATCATACATCTAGGGTTTATCCATTTGGCTGGGTAGTGGATGTTTTAGTGCATGACTGAAATCCACCTCCAGGAGAAAGGCACCAGTTCTCCTAGTAGTTAAAAGTGTCTGCTGACTGCTGATGGGCGAGGATTTCCCCTGTAATTGCGCTTAACAGAATAAAGTGACTCATTCCTAAGAGTTCACTTTTATGGAAAGCAACTCAATTTAACTGAGTGCTGGGATTCAAGACCCACCTTCCTGGCTCAGTTTGGGACTTTTCTGAAGGGCCATCCAAGTGACAAAAGTGAGCTGCTTCCAGTAAAATTTTCTTTGTTTTATTTTTATTTTTTATAAAAAGGAACATAACTAGTATCTACCTTTTGAAAATATGGGGAGTATCGTATGAATTAATACATCTAAGGTACTTTAATAGTGCCTAGAAGATAGAAAGTGTTCAAGAAATGTTACCTGAAGATTACTTAATTTAAATTGTTTGATTAGTAGCTGAAGAGGGCACTTTATTAAGCTTATCATATTTATGATTGCCTCAAGTACCATTAAGTGATCCAGCTTACCTATTTTTTTTTAAAGTAAAAAAGTATTTGGAAGAAGGTATTACTTATCAGAAATCTCTGTTTTTCACTGATAAAGAATATCTTGCAACTATCAGCTTTTGATTCATTTTCAATCATCTTATGTTTCTATGCACGTCCTCCTGTTCAGTCTTCCAAATGATCTCAAAAGTTTTCTTAGTGAGAGGTGACGTTTGTAGACCAAATGAGAACTGGCAATGGTCTCTTCAGCATGATCCAGGGGAAACACTGCATGGTGGCTAAAGGAGTTATGTGGGGAAATGCACTGTTGTCTATGCTAGAAGCAAGATGAATTCAGATTGAACTCTGGCCTCCTGGGCAGGCCTTGTGAACCTCAGTGGAAATGAGGTGAGTTGTCATTTAAAGTTGCTGCCTGTGACCCTGTCTAAATACTTCACTGCTTATACTCCCATTCCTTATTTAAGAAATAAAGACAAAACTTTTTATTTTTATTTTTTCCTTAAATGGGTTCTCAAAATTTTTACCAAGTTTATGTAATTTCTGTAAAATTACAATGTGTTTTATGCATTGTCCTCAATCTTACCCTATTAGGTGGATGCAGATTTATGGACGTGAGGAAAAAAATGTTTTCCAAATAAGGGGAATGGATATTTAATTCATTGTGTAACTAGACAGGAGACAAGTTGCAGTGACTGGCAGAATCTGGCTTTGGGCATCAAAGAATGCAAATAGAGCTAAGAAATGTTAAGGAATGTGGAATGCATGTAGGGGCAACTGTCCTTGGACAAAGAGTCTTTGCCTTCTAGAACATACCACCATTGATCTAGGTGAGTGTTCATGGGTAATTACTGATCAATCAGTCCTGTTTCACCTATATTGACTAAAACATTAACCTATAAAAAGGATAATTTCAAAACTTCATAGAGACATCCGGTTAATTAGAACTGTACAGACAGAGACATTTTCCATGTAATTTCTGAAACTGGATACAGCATATGTACAGATATGATCAATTAAGTGTCTAAGATATTATGGGTTAATAATGGGTCCTTTACTGTTGAAGTACTAAAAAACTTGGTTTAAATATTTAATACATAAATAAATAAGCTCATCTTTAAACATGGGGTTGCAAGAGGTATCTTGGTGAATAAGTATATTCCATTATTGTTTAGTAATTATAATGTATATTTGATTATCCATAGTTCACATTAATTAATAATATATCAATATTATTTCAAAAATTAAAATAGGTAGATTAGAGAAAAAATAGAACTCAGGGTTTCTGAAATTATAATAATTATGTGTAATGAGTTTCCATAGACTGTGACTTATTTTGGAAAAATGTGATCTGTGACAGTATAATGGCTAGCACCATTGGCTACTGAACAAGTATCCAAGGAGCAGGATGCAATGTAACACAGAGTTCAACTTTGAAAGAAAAATAAAGTATAATTTCTACAGTTTATCTGCTAGGAATATGGACTTCTTAATGTACACAGCACTCCAAACTTTCCTCCAAATGTGACCACTAGAGCAAGAGAGGAGGTATAGTTAAGTAATAATTAGATTTTGAGGGATGACTATTCAGGTTCTATGAGGACTACATCTTAATGTTACTATTAGGTTGGTGCAAAAGTAATGGCAGTTTTTGCAAGTTAGTGGCCAAAACCACAATTACTTTTGCACCAACCTAATACTTGCAAGATTTTTGGGTAAGAGAAGAATCCTGTGCCTCTTGTCAGTAGGGTGAAGGCATCCACAGAATTAAGCAGCATGCTATCTATTCCACTGACTCCGTCTGGTCTATAGGGCAACATTCCTTGTGCACCTGATCTTCCTGTTCCTACTGCCTCTGATATTTAGTAGGCGGCTTATTTAATTAATGCTTAACTCTGAAAATGGTCATCTCTGGCTGAATCACTCTCCTTTTGTCTTTTGCCAAGCAACAGAAACCTTCTGAATCCCTATTACTTCCTCCATCTGGTGTGCTTGTTCCATGGAGTCCTTCTCTGGGCTTTGATGGCTCCTAATACACCATCCATACCAAAGAGGAATCCAGGGAGACAGGAGGTTTTAAATATCTGATTTCTTTGCTACAAAATGGTTATAATATTTCTCCCTCCCTGTTTAGTGGTGAATATTAAATAATAAACATAATAAATAACAACTAAAATTCCTCGCATTGTACTTTTGTATAGATAAAAGTAATTAAATATATAATGATAATATAATGAAAAGGGTCACTTCTTTACATACATTTGCAAAAAGAAGAAACAACCAGATGCAAATTGGCATGGGAAAATCTGAGTTCACTTTATCTCTTTCACTGTATGTGCCCTTCAACCATTTTTTATCTCCCTGCAGCCTCAGCTTCCTTTAATATTGACTCCAATAAGTTCTCCCTGAAACACTGATATCTATTTAAGTTGAAGAAGGGCCAATACAGGGAGAATTTCTGCCAGGCAAGGTTTCAACAGCTTCCTAATTGCTCGATAAAACAATAGCAGCAACAATAGAACAATAATAGCAATGACAACAAAAAACCTTAATTAAGAAAGAACTTGTACAGATTATGGTACAAGATGCTAGTAACAACATTAAGTTCATTCTTAATCATCCTCCAGTTCAGTCGTAATCATCCTTCAGTTAATTTTTATGATATCATCTGAGCTAGAAGTTATATCCATCATGAAATAGTAATTTACTCAAACTTTTAAATCTTCACCAAAGGCCATTCCAAAGACCAGAAGCCAAAACTATCCCCACAAGTATTACTGAGACACAGGGCAGAGTACAAGCCCTGCCATTCACACTTTCTTAAGATTTAGGTAACTAATTTCCTTTCTTTCTGCCCTGAAGTCCAAATCTAATTTGAATTAGAAACAGGTAATTTTAAAATTTCCTCCAAGTTTCAAAATACTGACTAAAAAAAAAAAAACACATTTAATTTCAACATTAAGAATGAATACATGAAACAGGTATATGAATTTTGGTACCTTATATATTCAAATAAATGTGTTGATAATCGATATATTATGGGCCTTAATTCAAGGGTACCATGAGAACAGATCTTTTTACTCCAGGAACTAATAAACTGTGATGTAAAACAACGGACTTAGTATTGGATTTTGGATAATTAGAAATAATAGCTGACTAAATAATATCAATTGTTGTGTCTTATGTTGGCTGGGATTTCCACTAAGGCATTACATGTCTGTGAATAAATAAATCTGTTAGTTGCTTGCTAACTAGGACATATTTGGTGCTGTGCTGAGTTTGGTGGCGTTACACAAATTTATACAATAAGTTGGCTACCTCTACAAACATTCAATGAAGGTTACCATATATAATATTAGATTGGAATCTTAATCCCATCTCTTACTTGTTATATAATTAGCTTCTAAAATTTAGTATTTCTATTTAAGAAATGGGATGGATACTAGTAGAATTTAATAAACTATTGTACTAAGTGTTCTTTTAGAGTAGTACATTGAGTCATACATAGTGAATCATAATAAATGCTAGTCATCATCATTATTATTGTTGTTAATTTTCTGGTTTGAAATAATACTTTTTTTAGAACTTGAGATGTTTCCATTCACACATGTATTTTGTTTGACTTTCAAATGAATTATCTGAGAAAAACTTGGTTATTTCATTGTAAACATGATGAATTCACAAAAAGAAAGGCATCCATGATCACTTAGGTGGAAAGTGGAAAGGCAAGTACTACAACCCAGGTCTAAGATGCTATTTTCTGTTTCACTCTGTTTTAGTCCATTTGGACAGCTATATAAAAACAAACAAATGAACAAACAACAACAACAACAACAAAACCCTTATAATGAGTAACTTATAAACATCAGAAATTCACTTACAGTTCTAGAGGCTGGGAAATCCAAGATCAAGGCTCCAGCAGATTTGCTGTCTGGTGAGCACCTGTTCCTCATGGATGGCACGTTCCTGCTGTTTCCTCACATGCTGGAAGAGGCCAAAGGGGCACGCTCCCTTCAGTGTCATTTTTAAGAGCGCTAAACCCATCCATGAGGCCGGATGCTTCATGACTTAATCATTTCCTAATGTCTCCACTTCGTAATAGTATCATCTTGGGCATTAGATTTCCAACGTATAAATTTTTGGAGGACACCAACATTCAGATCATAGTACATAGCATGTAATTTCTCAACTGTAATTGAAAGGATATACCTCTCTACCACAATGCTTTTTGAGATTGTCAAACTTAGTCAAAACATTGCCTATAGCTATTCTTCAAAAGCCTCTTAAATGACCTTCCTGCATCAGCACCTGCTCTACTTAATCTTCTTCCTGAGCACTAAGCAAGAAGGCAGTGGTGTGTTTGTGTAGTATCAAATGAAGAACAGAACAATGAGGTTTTTAAAGACTGCAGAGGTCACTGTTTATTGGGATTCTTGGGGGTGGCTCTGAGAGGGTGGAAGGCTGAACTATAGTTTAAATAACAAGAGAAGTTCTAACACAAAATATATTATGCTAGACTTTAAAGTCTCAGGGGAAATTAGGTTATGAAACAATTAAAATAGACTATGCAAGTCTTTGAATGCCATGCTAATAGATTTATAAATTATTGCATTTTCTAGGTCAGTGTTCTATTTTTTTTTTTTTTTTTGAGATGGAGTCTCACTCTGTCGCCCAGTATGGAGTGTGGTGGCACGATCCCGGGTCACTGCAACCTCCGCCTCCCAGGTTCAAGTGATTCTCACGCCTCAGCCTCCCTAGCAGCTGGGATTACAGGTGCCTGCCACTAGGCCTGGCTAATTTTTGCATTTTTAGTAGAGACGGGGTTTCACCATGTTGCCCAGGCTGGTCTCAAACTCCTGAGCTCAGGTGACCCGTCTGCCTCAGCCTCCCAAAGTGCTGTTTCTAAAAATTGATTCCCATTATATCACTTAATGGTGGTGGTGGTGGTGTTTGTGTGCGTGTGTGAGTATATGTAAAATATTGTGGGTGGAGGAAGATTCTGTTGTCATATAAATTTGAAAAGTTCTATGTAAAACAGTAAACAGTGTCAATTTTGAAGATATAAGATATTCAATCTTAGTTGTGACTTACTGTGAGGGGCATATTTTGTTTCAGTGCTTCCAAAATATAGTTAATTCAGGACCACAATTTGTTGATGTGCTAGCATTTCTCAGAGTACGATTTGGAAAATTATACTCTAGAGAACAGGGAATGACTATAGGATTTCAAATGCCGATGAGACTGGGCATGTATTAGTTAAGGGCAAAGGTAGTGGGCAGAAATGGAAAATGATGGAAACCACTTTTCAATAGTTATTCTTCACTTGTGTTCTGATTAGAACAGAGATTCTAGTAGCCTTATGATCTCAAAGATTTCAGAGTTTTGAAACTAGGAGTAAACAAATGTGAAGACATCACTCAAGATTCTACAGAGCTTGATCTGCTTTGACGAACTTACAGAATTTGTGTACAATCTGGCTATGTTAGGAAAAGTAGTTCTTGCCTTTCATTGAAATATCTATTTCAAAGAAATATATACACACACACATATATAGTACACACACACACACACACACACACACACACTTCAAACATTGGAATGCTTGGTCAGTAATGAATTTTGTGCTACTGTGTGTGTTTGTGTGTATGTGCATGTGTTTATGCCAGCCTGTACTTTACAGAAAAGTGTGTGTTGTGTATATATATGTATGTGTGTACAAAAAGAGGTGGTCAGAAAGTGGGGGGAGAGACAGAGAGAGAATGAACCATTAGGGACTTTAAAAACCTTCTTTTATATATATGTTATATATATATTATATATATATTTATATAATATATATAATATACATATAGACACTCTCCAGTAGGGGTAATTTTAAGGGAGACAACACAGTGTAATAGAGAGAATATCCTCTTTGTACCGTATCCTTCCACTTAGTATAATCTTAAGAGACACCTTCTGCTGTACAACAACAGCAAAGGGCACTATGGAGCCGCCTTTGAATGTTGGGAATTCTCTCTGCATTCCCTACTGCAGTAGTGGGATTTTTGGTGGGACAAAGAAGGGCTTCAAAGTTTGTTTCTTTCTCAGAATGTAATCTCTTTTCTGTTGTTAAAAACTCATAGTAAAGTTGAGACTAGTAGGGGTATGATCATGAGAGAGGAAAATGTGTTTTTATGTGACACCAATCTTTACCTTCAATCAAAGAGGTCAAATATGGGAAGATAACAGAGAGTGAAGAATTCCTACGCTTTACTTTCATAATAAAGTATAAACATAGCATGCATGGATTATAAATCTGCTGGAATTAGTGTTCAAAATGCTAAATTAACTATGTCGAGTTCCTGCTTCAATCCTTCAGGATAAAAGTCCAAACTGTTACTCAAGGCATGGGAGACCTTTCCAGAACTTTCTTATACGTGCTTGGACGTCTTATCTTACATTCCCAAACTGATCTTATGAGAAAGTTTAAAGCTAATTTCTGTAATACTCCATGTCCACCTGCTTTCTACTCCATCTGACCAATCTTTTCTTACCATATTTTCTAGTCATCCTGAGCTGTTTGTAGTTGCGCATTTTGGTACAATGTCTAATACCTGCCTGCTATTCTTCTTCTTTTTTTTTTTTAGACACAGTCTGGCTCTGTTGCCAGGCTGGAGTACAGTGATGCAATCTTGGCTAACGGCAACCTCCGCCTCCCAGGTTCAAGTGATTCTCCTGCTTCAGCCTCCCGAGTAGCTGGGATTATAGGCATGCGCCACCATGCCTGGCTAATTTTTTGTATTTTAGTAGAGACGGGGTTTCACCATGTTGGCCAGGATGGTCTCGATCTCCTGACCTCACGATCTGCCAGCCTTGACCTCCCAAAGTGCTGGGATTACAGGCATGAGCCACTGTGCCCGGCCCTTCCTGCTGTTCTTGCTTGGCAAAATCCTATTTGTGTGCCAAGAGCCAGCATTACTGGATGAAAATAATTTCGATGACCATGTCAGGTGCTTTTTCATGTGCTTCCATAATGAACCCCACTTTGAAGCAATTGACACTTATTGCAACTAGGAATGCTCTTTAGATAAAGAGTAGCCTTGTGTTAGATTATCTTGTATCTTGTCTACATATAAAAATAATAGGCCCTCAGGAAACATTTACCTAACTTATTAATCATTATCTGTTTGTAAGGCAGAGAGTTTGCTAAATAATATTCCCCTAATAAATATAAAATATTCTATATTTGCCCAGGGTATACATTAATAAATATATTGTTTTTCTGAAAAAACGGCATAACTGATTTTTTAAATGAAGATGATTCTTATTTGGTCAGTGCAAAGGTAATTGCAGTTTTTGCCATTGAAAATAATGGCAAAAACTGCAATTACCTTTGCACTAACCTAATATAATAAATATGAGTTAGAAGAATCAATTCTATAGACTTTTATTTATTCCAGTCATGTAAAAATTGCCCACCTGAGAAATATTCCTGAAATGTATCTAATGAGTAAACATTTTACTATAAAACAAACATTCATTCCCAATTTTCTGATTTTAATTCAAACCAAGACGATTTTGATAATATAGCTGTTAAGTTAGTTTTAAACTAGAATATGAACAAAATGAATAAAGACATGGATTGGAAAATGCATAAAGTTCGGAATGTGAAACAAATATCGGGGTAGATGTGCATAACTTTCATGTATGTTACATTCTGTCTCTTGTATAATGTTAAGCAAGTCTATGATCCTCTCTCAGTGCTGATAATAATGTTGTTTCTGGCCAATAAAAATGGAAGTTATGAAATAACTCTGTCTTTCAGAAATGTGTTCTAACATGTATTTTTATTAAAATTATGACTAGGTTTTAAGCCATCAAATTAAGCAGTCAATAAATCCCTAAGAATACTAGATGGAAAATTAGATTTATTAATTATGGCCTTAACAGTGACCAAAATTTTCAAAGTAAAAATTGCCTGAAGTTGAGAAATGCTTTCTCAGCAGGTAGAATTAGAATTTGATGACAAAAATAAAATCTGTTTTTAGAAGATATATATGTCTCTGAAAAACTGTATTAACATCTATATATATTATATATTTATAAATTATATACATATAGAGAGATATATACACACAGATAGATACGTGTATATATATATATGTTTGTGTGTGTGTATATATGTAGATAGATAGATAGATAGATAGATAGATAGATAGATAGATAGATATTGCTGAAAGGGAGACAGGTTTTGCTTTGTAAATAAATAACATTGGCTATACAATTTGTTTCTTCATAAGTAGGGTATTAATTTATTAGCTATGCCAAGGATCATCCTCTCTGGTTAACAGAATAACTGAGAAAGCACATTATGTGCCAACCTCTGTGTTTCATAATTTTAGATATGTGATTTCCTTGAATCCTCTTGAGAAGATAGACATACGGACATAACTCTCATTTTTACAGATGAAGGATTTGGAACTCACATAGACAAGCAGATTTGTTGGAACTCAAATGATACATGACAATCTAGGTTATGCTGACTCCACCCCACTGTCTTTTTTCATGTAGTCATGATTTCTGCTTCATCTTTTATTCAATCAAACAAATTGTATTTAAAACTAAATAATTTGGAGCTCTTTAATGTATGTGCAATTACTTTTTGAACTGTTAAGTACTGTACAGACATTCAATATTTAACACCTATCCATTATTTGTTGAGTACCTATTATGTTCACAGACACTTCTAGGTTCTAAAATTAGACACCAAGTAAAGTATACTAGATTTTTTCCTATCATGGAGCTTCTCTTCTAGATCGGAGAATCTGAAAATAAATAGGGAAACAAGTAAAAGAGAAGATTCATAGCCTGATGAGTACAATTAAAAAAAAAATAAACTGTGATGATGTGATTAAAAGTGAGCTCAAGGTCAGGGAAGTTGGGAAGCATGGTGTCTGTCGACTGAATTGTCACCAATAATCAAATGACGGCCAGAGATGGCAGTCTCTAGGAAGAGTGTGACAGGCAGAAACACACACACACACACACACACACACACCCCACAAAGTACACAGAGGACTTAGCTGAAATAGGTTTGGAAGGGTCAGGAGTGAGGTCAGCTAACTACATGCTGGGGGAGAAGAAGGAGATTAGAAGAGAAAAAGTGAGAGAGAGCAAAAGATAGGTTGGACCTTTGCGTAGAAGTGAAAGTAGTGTTTCTCAAACTATGCGCAGTAAAGGGCAAATGGTTTTCTGTTTTGTTTTGTAACTTCCAATTTAATGTTAGTCTGATAATCTTGCAAAACCCAATGAAATTAAAATAAAACTAGAGTAATAGTGAGAAATTCTTATAAAATTCATTCCATACTCACATTTATCTTATTGTGGACTAGTAATAAGATGTTCACAGACCAGAGCGGGTGTACCCACAGCAATTTACATACCTCTGATTGAGAAGATTTGAAGCAGAGTGTTAATATACTATATAAATATAATATAATATGTAAGTATGTATGTAAATGTTTGTGTGCCATATGTTTGTTTGTTTATAAAATCACTGCTAGATCTTACAGGCTAAAGTGATGAGAAATTGAATCCCTGTCATTGGCCAGTGGCAGAATTAATCACTTCCATACCCAGGGATCTCACAAGAAAGCAGTTTACATTAAAGTTTGTCTGAGTTTTATAGTTGAGTAATAATTTTTAGAAAACCATAAAGCTGATGTCAGAGCAAACAATACTCCTGCCCAGTTGAAGTCTCAACACTCATATTCACCAGTGGGTCTAAGCCCAAACTCCTATTTGTAAATTAATTTATTTAAAATCTGTTCACAAAAGGTGATGATGTTTGGTTCAAAAGCCTCCTCTGCTTTTGGCTACTAAATTGTAGAAGACATTCAAGACAGGAAAAGGCATGTGAGTAGCTGATCCCAGACCATGTGAATTTGTTTTGCTAATTACAGTGAAATCATGACACAGTAGCCCCATTAGGAATGTTTATATTATTCTCGTTGCACATTGCAGAGAAAGAATCTAAAATTCATAAATATTAAGCAGAATATCCAAGAGCTTACATAACATCGCAGAACTGAATTTTCAGAAGTTCAAGATCATAATATATATATATCTTATTATATATACATTCTATTCCCCTGTGAAACAATAAACTCCTTGAGAACAGTAGTGACTCCAACAATGTTTCACTTGCTGAATTAGTGCAAATTTAACACACAAAGAAATGTTCTTCAGGGCAAAAACTTCAAAGAACTTTTCCAAATTAACTTTTCTCTATAAGCATTGGATTAGGTGATTTTTGCTTTTCTAACCTTTAGAAACCAACCACAACACACACTCCCATCCCCACCACCACACACACACACACACACACACACACACGCATATACCATGTATGGTCTGGTGGTGCAAAGAACAGAGCCTACTATTAATTTAAGATTTAATGGTACAGACCCATTTTTGAGATGAAGGAATCATTTCTTTTTACTCAGTTTTGCAAAGAACTGGATTTTAAAAATTGCATTGAAGATAACTCCTTACATTTATTTAAAAGTATTTTTCCCACACTGAAATATGAAACACATTTCTTTTTACCACTCTCTTCCCACCCATTTCAACATATACCCCTTATGTTTCTCCAGTGAAGAAAATAATGAGAGGTTTTAAATTCAATTCCAGTTATCACGTTTTCTATAATCTTCAGGTGTACTTCATATAGCATCATAATCTTTTGCAGTGCTAGTTTAAGAAATGAAAAATAATTGTTTAAAAAGATGTAAGGAAAGTGATCCAGATTTGGAAGAATGAAACAACACATTTATTTTGTGTAAAATAAGAAATTAAATGATCAACACTGATTCAATATATGAGGGACTTTTCCTGCACTTTCAGAAGCCGAGGTGGGCAGATCACGAGGTCAGGAGTTTGAGACCAGCCTGGCCAGCGTGGTGAAACCCCGTCTCTACTAAAAATACAAAAATTAGCTGAGCATGGTGATGCATGTCCATAATCCCAGCTACTCAGGAGGCTGAGGCAGGAGAATTGCTTGAACCCAGGAGGCAGAGGTTGCAGTGAGCCGAGATGGCTCTATTGCACCCCAGCCTGGGAGACAAGAGCATGGTTCCGTCAAAAAAAAAAAAAAAAAAAAGCCACGATTTCATTATATTCTAACAGCATGTACAGTTTTATCTAAAAACCCGTTAGCTCTCATTTAGTTGCTCAAAAAAAAAAAAAAGAGAATATGAAATTAAGAATTCTGCTCAGTGAGAGAGAAGCTTTTACCAAACCTGGTGACATGAAATTATGAATGGGTCTTATTTATCTATTTTGAATTCCATATTTTGTTCCATTATGATAGGTATGAGAGAAAAACTTTAAATATCCCGTATTTACAGAGTATTTTATGCATTTTAAATTTTTTTCATATACATATTTATATAAATGCATACATTTAATGTCCAGATCAATTTAGGATGTAAGAATTATTACCCCTACTCAAACATATTTCTTTTATTTCACTTTTTAACACTTTCACACATAATGCTTTATTTTGAATATACTAAATACGAATTCATCGTGTAATCATTACAAAATCTTTTTTTTTTTTTTTTTTTGAGACAGAGTCTCGCTCTGTCGCCCAGGCTGGAGTGCAGTGGCGCAATCTCGGCTCACTGCAAGCTCCGCCTCCCGGGTTCACGCCATTCTCCTGCCTCAGCCTCTCCGAGTAGCTGGGACTACAGGCGCCTGCCACCACGCCCAGCTAATTTTTTGTATTTTTAGTAGAGACGGGGTTTCACCGTGGTCTCGATCTCCTGACCTCGTGATCCTCCCGCCTCGGCCTCCCAAAGTGCTGGGATTACAAGCGTGAGCCACCGCGCCCGGCCATCATTACAAAATCTTGATGCTTATTATCTTTGTTATATTTATAGAAGGTTCATACCAATGTATAATTATGAATGCCTAAAAATGTGTTATTTTTAAAATAAAGTGTTAAAACACCATAATCAAGAAATTAGAATGAAATAATGTACACATAATAAAGAATACTCATTTTTGATTTTTAAAAACATCACTGAAGCACTAAGAGGTTAGTTATGTCCAAATTCTTCCACCCAGAAAGAGGCAAAATTGAGAATAAATTGGTTTGTTTTTGGTCTTGCTAGTTAGTTATTTCTAACCCAAATATCCCATAGTATCTACTTATTATTTGGTTTTAAAAAAAGTTGACTTCATTCCCTTTATATTTTACTTTTGGTTGCTCAAATATATAACATTTTTAATGATGCCAGTATGTTGGAAGTAATAAACCAAGCATGGGTCACTCAGATTTCTCAAAGAAGCAAATCACTTTCTAAGTGATATTAAAAACTACTTAGCTTTAATAAGGAATCTGGAAAAAATAATACTTAAAGATTATACATGATATCCTCAGATCTCACATGCCCCATTTAGCTTTTCAAATACTAGAACTGTTGAAATCTTAATAAAAGTTGATTTTAGTAAGAGTATTCAAGGCATCAAGAAGATGTATTGATTAAAATATGTGTACAATGTTTTACATGCGTTGGACTTCCCCCATGGAACAATGTCATAAATGACAACAAAATGCAAACAAAATTATGAGGACACTCTTGATATGACTAATGAATAATTAAAATGAGTAGTAAGGAAGACAAAATGCATATAGCATATAAGTTACATCTTAGTGCTCTAAACCAAGGGCTTATTCAGTTAACATCTCCTCTTGTCAAATAATGCTAAATCATACTTCATATTAAAACTAAGAATACCAGAAAATGTTTACAACTATAGAAGTATGATTAATTGTTGTTATCAAATGTGGCTTGTGTATTCTTCTTGAAACACTTCATTTTACATTGGCTATGCAGGTCATTCTCCCAAATGCGTTCCATGCTTAGCCAAGATGTACAACCTGCCTTTCAATCAGTGGTTCTTCTCCATTTGCCATGATGCCCCAATATCTGTCAATGACTGGCTCTATTTTCTACCTTAGGAGAAGACGTGTCTCTAATATATTTTTGACGACTTATTTTTTTTTATTTCTTCATTTATTTTTCATTAGACTTAAGGAAAATACTAAGCATCAATTTTTATTTTGTGTTTTGGGAATGCTCTTTATACTCTGGGATTATGCTTCCTATTCTAGAAGATACCCTAGATCTCAAAGGACCCCACAGTCAGATTTCTTAAAGATACATATCAGTAAAGATCATATATTGTAAATCTGAACCTATTCAAAGAAAAAACTGTATAATAAAATCGAAGCAGATATTAAAAACACCATAACAGCTGTACCAGACTTGTTAAGAGTGAAAGTTTTGTTTAAATCCCAGCTCAGCCATTTAATAACATTGAATACTATAACTTTCAGCCAGGTGCGGTGGCTCATGCCTGTAATCCCAGTACTTTGGGAGTTCAAGGCGGGTGGATCACTTGAGGTCAGGAGTTTGAGACGAGCCTGATCAACATGGTGAAAACCCGTCTCTACTAAAAAAGTACAAAATTAGCTGGGTGTGTTGGCGCATACCTGTAATCCCAACTACTTGGGAGTCTGAGGCAGGAGAATCACTTGAACCCGGGAGGCGGAGGTTGCAGTGAGTCGCGATCGCATCATTGCGCTCCATCCTGGGCAACAAGAGCGAAACTCTGTCTCAAAAACAAAACAATCAAACAAAACTATAACTTTCAAAAAGTTATATAATTTATATTTCATGATCTCCAAAATAAAATTGTTAATAACATAGCTAAGGAAGGCTTGTTAGGCAGCCTAAACTCCCACCTTCATTGAAACACTAGTACTGGATGTTGACAAAGAAGTAATCCTGCTAAATGTGATTTATAATGCATATAAATCATTTTAGCTCAGTACTTACATGCTATCTACCCAATAATTGTTGGTCATTATTGGCACTGGTAGTAGCAATAGGAATAGTAGCAGTAGTGCTAGTATTACTAGTATAATAGTAGTATTAGTTATGACGCTACATCTGTAATACTCTGTGCTAGCAACATAGTGAATGTTAAAGGAATGAATAAATGAATCAATAGATAGATGAGGAGATGAATATTTTTCAGAAGCAAATAATCTATATGATAATGAAGAAGCAAACAACTTACATAAATTCTCATTTCAAAGTATTTGGATTATACAACCTAAAGCAACTTAACAGGTTGTATGGTTCAATTCCCTCACCTATGAACAAAACCACTGGGTACAACAGACCTAATATTCCGTCCAAAGTCACATAGCTTATGGCAGAATAAAGTTTCTCGGATTCAATTATGTGATAGGCCAAACACTCCAGGATGTATAATGCATTTCTTTTATAATCGTGAAAGTATTTCATAATATAAATATAAATTTGAAACATATCTTGTGCTTTTATGTATATTATAGTAATAGTAGTATATATGGTATAGTAATATATATATAACTCATTATGAGATTCTGTTTAAACTGTTGTAATATAATATTCATAAAAGAAAGATTAGTTTATGTCTGTTATCATACTATGTTGCCAGAAATCATAAAGTTTGCTTCAAAAAGCAATTGTCGTTTTTATGAAACTTTATGTAGTTGAGAAAAAATGTATAAAATATTGAAAAAAAGTCAGTTTTATATTTATGCATACATTGTTCCTATCCCAAACACATATGCCTATTTCCTTTTAGTGAACTCATAAATATAGGACAACTGCTGATGAGTATTTTGCAAAACCTTGTTTTAAGCTGATGATCAATAACTCCCTGATAATTGGAAGTCTTTCTGATCCAAGGAACAAAATTAACTGTTGGAATTATCTTAGTGGTTAAGCTTATATTCTTATAAACAGGCATCTGATAAAAAGTAGAGAAATGTTTTGATGGTACTGGCAGAGGAGGAATCCTCTGTTCTGTTTTCTCTTGCACCTTATCTATAGTTCTTTTAAAGAGGAATGCATTAGGCTCAAGCTTAGCTACCCAAATTCCTTGATTCATTAATTATTTCATTCACTCATTCCATAAATTCTCATTGAATGACTTCTCTGTAAAGCACTGTGAATGCGATTGCTAATAAAAAAGTCTCATGCCAGTCCTTATGGAATTTACAATTAAATGGATCAAATAGATGAGCATCTAGTCTTTGAGGGTGATCAATAAATGTCATCACAGTAGTAAGTGTACTTTGACAGCTCATAGAAAAGACACCTAACCCAGATATAGGGGAGCATGGAATGCTTCCTGAGGAAAATGCCTGCAAAGCTGATACTTGGAGTAGAATGAGCTAAATAAAGGGTATCTTGGGCAGAAGGATCAGCGTGGGGTAAAGTCTAAAAGCAGACAGAACACACAATTTCAGAGCTGAAAGGAGGTAACAGTAAGATGTGGGGAACTATGAGAGGTATGGCTGGAGAGATAAGTAGGCATTCAGTGAAAACAAGTAAGATGTGATAAGGTATTAGATTGATTTTGAAGCTAACAAGGAGTTTTAGAAAGAAACTAAGTAGAGGAATAGTGTAATTTGATTTGTCAAAAAGTGATCTCAGTGGGTACTCTCAGAAGGAGTGAATTCAATGGATTACAGTCACTGTGATGCTTCCTGCTTGTCCCAGATTTTAGGGACTATCTTGGAAATGTACATAGATTTTTTTTTTTCTTAACTTTGGCTATTCTGTTAGAAACAGTCAGCATACCAGTGATTAATAAATAAAGCCCAAATCAGTGAAGCTACCTCCCTCCAGCTCTTCGTGCTTTTAATTTTGTTAGTATGCCTTGAATGTAGACTCATCCTTGGAATTTGTTTCACTGCATTTCAACTATAGACGTTTTTTGTAAATTTTCCAGAGCCAAACTGAGACCCTTTTAGTACATGACTGGTCTTGTCTTTAAGGCTCGGCTTCCAGCGATTTTGAAATAGTATCTGTCTTATAAAATCAGTTAGCCAATCATCTATATGGCTAACTATACCTAACTGTACTTAACACACAAGAAAACCTTTATTAGTACATACTAGGTGCTCATCAAATAATTAATGAATAAGTAATAGTTAGTACTTGAAAATAATGGTAGCACAAGAATCACAGAAGCCCAGAACCTTAAAGGGCAGAAACCTAAAGCTCCCTTTATCTGTGATACTATGTTCTGCAGTTCTAATTATATAACATTTTCTTCAGTGACCAGAAAATTTTTAAAATTGTCTTTTATGTTTAGATTTTCACCAGTCCTTACATTTTGCTTCTCTTTCTTCATGAATTCTTCATGTATTATAAATGAAATGTTATAAATATATTCCATAACAATTTTTTGTAGCTTAAAATTTGATCAGAAGAACACTTTACTTTTGTTTTGATGTAGTTGATGTTTGTTTTTGTTTGTGTTTGGCATATGACTTTAATGCTAATATAATTTTCATGGATTCTATGAATTGTAATATTGTATGCTTAAATAGGCCTTTTATATCCATTCTAGCCAATGATTCCCTCCGTGGTGCAATCAAAGTTTACAACAAGCATTCGAAAGCTAACATATAGATGTTCAAATATTTAAAAGAAACTATAGATATAATCAGTATAGAGCTCACCAATACAAATATCACCTGAGTTTATCACTGGGACAAGTCTGAACACAATAGTTCTCCTGTCATTGTTTAGATGCTAACATAATATTTATATCCATTTTTGTTTATTTAACATGGGAAAGTATGACTTTATATTTCATTGAAAGTGAAATTTGATTGAGAAAATCTTACAAAATTTGATGTTTCTAAAATAAAAACAAAACGCCTCCCAAGTGATGAAAATATCTGAAATCACTCAGCCATTGAATTCTTTATCCCTTTCTGCCACAAGCAGTATCCTCTCTATTTTTAAAAAAAGCGTTTTGATTATGTCTTATATGTATTCAAATTCTAAAATAGACAGTTATAAAAGAAAATATAAATTATCTGTAGTCTTGCCAGTAAGAGATCATTTTCAGAGTATTATTTGTTTAAATCTGGTATAAATATTTTACTACTGTGTTAATACCATCCTAAGGATCTCACACTGTAAATTGTGTTTTAAATATCTTGACTTGGAATCAAAGTCTTTGGAAATCTGTAGCCTGTCTACCATTGTAGCTTCATGGATGTCTCTCTTCTCCAGGACCCTGTGGTCCATCCAAGCTGAATTAAAAGCAATTCCTGAATCCCACTTTGCTTTCTCCTGTTTCCTTGCCTTTGCACACTTGTATACCTTTGAATTATGACTCTCCATCCCCTTCTCCTTCATCAGCTAAGTTCCTGGGTTTTTTTTAGCATAATTATTATCTCTTCTACTTAAGTCTTCCCTCAAACTGCCTGGGTTTTCACAACATTGTCTTCATGACTATGTTATATGACATAATTCTCTCTAGTACCTTATTCAGCTGTCCTTAAAATTACATTGAACTCCCATAGGGCTAGGAATTGAGGATTATATAGCAAAATCCCCGGCAACTTTTATATTACCTGCATAGAATAGATGCTATGAGGTAATCGCCATGAGTATATTTTAGTTCATAGCTAGGATGATGGATTCTGTTACTAACTTCCAAAATGGTTACCACTGTTTCTGATACTGACCAAAGACAGGCTTTTCCTTAAGTGACCCTACAAAATGAAATGTAGTACATATAATCTCCATCAATCTCATTCTTTTAACATAAAATTGATGTTTAACATAATACTAAGTAGCATATCATGTCACTTTCTGCCAGGTATATAAACAGTGAGATTACTACAATGGTATAGCTCTCCCACTATCTGGAAGTAATATTAGACAATTAATTTTGCAAATCAATATTTCCACTGGGACAAAACGCAACAAAAAGCTTGGAGAAGAAAACGTTATTTTAGTTGGACTAAAATTACAGTTAAGAGTAGGAAAAACTTTTAAACTACAGACTAAGATTTTTTTTCAGCATAATGCAGAAAGGTGTAGCATTAAAATTTTAGAAATAAGTAAGTAAATAAGCAAACACATAAAACCACACATCTTTGTGTGTTTTTAAAACGTTTTCTTGTAATGCACTTTCTTATATGCTCTTATTATTAGATTAGGGAAAAGAGAAGATAATTAAATCTTTTGTTCTTTAACTATGATAGACACAGATGTGCAGTGGGAGGCTAAATATATGGTATCTACCACATACTTTATCTCCACACGTACACATTTATTTAAACTATAAACATTTTGTTTACCGAAAAATATTTTAGAAAACAGCCTCCTCAGAGAAAAATATCTAGAAAAACATTTACCATCTATTCAAACTAGAGATTCATCCATTGAAAAAAATTTGTAATTTTAAGGATTTTAGAGAAACAGGTAAACAAGCAGTTTTCAAACACTATTTGGTAGGTTGGTAGATTATAACAATGGAACACATTAACTTTTATTTTCAGTTCAGGGGTACACGTGCAAGTTTGTTACATAGGTTAACTTCTGTCATAGCGGTTTGTTGTACAGATTATTTTATCACCTAGGTATGAAGCCTAGCACCCATTAATTATTTTTACTCATCCTCTCCCTCCTCCCACCCTCCACCTTCTGATAGACCCCAGTGTGTGTTGTGGAATCCATTTTTCAAATAAAATTTTTGCTAGAGTTCAAGATGCAAAAATGATCAATGCCCAGCTGCATTGGAGTGTGAGCATGATGCCAATTACAGTGTGAGTGTGACACCATATCATTTCAGACTATGTGTTATTTACCTGTGCATTTATATCCTCTATCTCTTCAAGTCAGGGAAGAGATCATGTCTCTACATTTGGGAATGTAATTTAGTGTAGTAAACTTTGCAGTTAAACCGAACAATATTTATTTCATAGCTCCTTGCATTTTAGCTAGAGTTTGAATATTTGATTTCTGAGGTCTCTGCTTAATCATTATGAAATGACAAAAATAAGTCTAACTTAAAGGAAGAAGTGGAAGTAGCCCTGAGGATAAGTCATGTAAAGTGACACATAATTAGGCAGTCAATATTGTGGTAATTTTTTTTTTCTTTTTCTCCACTATGACAATATGTATTTTCTTTGTTTTTTAGCTTTATTTGATCATTATACAGTATATACATGGATCAAAACATCACACTATATCGCAGTGTATCCTACTGGAGTATGAATATACATATACATTAGGTCAGGGAAAAGAAGAGATACTTAGGGAATAAAGAAGATAATATCCTAGTAGATACAGTGTGATGTTTTGATCCATCTATATATTGTGTTATGTTCAAATCAGGGTATTTAACATATCTATCATCTCAAACATTGATTATTTCTTTGTGGTGAGAATATTCAAAATTCTCTCTTACTGCTGCTTTGAAATATGCAATACAGAATTGTCAATTACGGTCACCCTACTTTGCAAAAGAACATGAGAACATATTCCTCCTAACTATAACTTCGTACCCTTGAAAAACCTCTCCTTCACTCTCCTCAACCCTCAATCTCTCTCTTGTCCCCAACCTCTGATAACTATTCTATTCACTACTTCTGTGAGAGCAACATTTTTAGATGCTACATATTAGTGAGATCATGTGGTATTAATCCTCTGTGCTCGGCTTATTTCAGTTAGTGTCTGCTAGGTTCATCTACACTGTCACACATGGAAAGGTTTTATTCTTTTTTATTGCTGAGTAGTATTCCATTGTGTATGTATACTCCTTTATTTTTATCCATTCATCCATTGATGGAAACAGGTTGATGGCCTATCTTGGCTATTTTAAATAGACCTGCAACAAACATAGGAGTGTAGATAGATCTTTGACATATTAATTGTATTTTCCTTTGGAAATATACTCAATAGTGTTTATTTCAAAAATTTTGAGGAGCCTCCATATTGTTGTGCATGACGGCTATACTAATTTACGTTCCCACTAACGGTGTGTGTAAGAGTTCCCGTTTCTCCATATCCCCTCAAGCAATGAAGGTATTGTTAAAATAAGAATAAAAGTTTACAATATACTTTGTCAAAGTACAACGTATTTTGAAAATGCCTGTAGTTGCCTTTAAAAAATGGATTTTTCCAGGGAAATCATATTTTTGTTAACTTATAGAAAACCCTACTTAAATAAATCTACAAAGATTTAGAAAGGCTGAAATCCTAGTGAGAAAACTTAGCAGAGAATAGTAATTTCTAAAGAAAATCAATAGGTGAAAGATTAAAAAATAATATGTGTGTGATGTCATCTAAGTGTACATATATATGCATTCATATATACAGATGTACATATATAAATATGTGTGTGTGTGTGTGTACCTGGGTGAGAAAGAGTGTATGTAAACACAGCACCTGCCATATTAGTACTTGATATGCAAAACCTCAATCATGGATTTCTCATGGCAGATCTTACAATAATTAATAATCATCTCTACTTCTTTGTGTAGTAAATCTTCAATTGCTTCTGAAAAGAGTTTTTAAAAATCTGTCTCCCACAATACTTTCTGGGTAGTATATTAAATATATGTGAGATGCATTTTTCACATTTAATCTTGAGAGAAACTAGCAAAATGAGAAATCAAGTAAAGACTACAATTATTGTTCATGAACTTTTGATAATATTGTGTGAAAATGTCTGTTCACATTCATATATGAACAGAAGCCTTCAGGAAAATGGAGACATATTTTTCTTCCATTTAAAGATTTTATTATTTAACATCTATTTCTAAGGTCTTATTTAGAATGACAGCATTTCAAAGGGCATTCTTGTCTGATGTGATGGTAATTTCCTGAGTTGAAAAGCCATTTGTTTCAACAATTATTTATGGAGAAACGCTTGCATAGAATCAGATTGTACAAAGGGTGTGTTTACCGGTAGAACATATAAAGATAACTTTACTCTGAAATGAATAAAATTTGCATTTCTCTGTGATGAACAAAACTATCCCCTAATGTAGAAGATGATGAGATGCAAATAGAAATAACAATTTTATGTTCTTACGTTCATATAGTGCTTTACTTTCAAACACAGTATCACATCTGAATCTCTTAGAGGCATGCATAGTAGTTAGAGCAGGGCTTTCCACATAGGTTTAAGATTCTTCTACATGATATTACAACTGCTCACCCAAACCTAACACGGCTAACTTTATCATGCTCTATGCCAACGTTCAACCTAGTTTCAAACCACTTGCCCACTACCTAGGTATTATCTGAGGGCAGGAGAAAAATAATATGGGTCAAATGTGCTATTTCCAGGTCGGAACTTATCTCAATGCATTATGATGACTCACTACTGCTGCCACTCCCCAAATATAATTCCTTCATTCTCAGTTGTCATAAATGTGATGGATTGTGCTAAAAAATGAAATTAACTACATAAATTATAAAGGCAATATTAAAACTTAATTCATTCTGTGAAAGTTTGAAATTAATAACAATAAAATTTTATGGAACAAATTTATAGTACTTATTTTGGCCAACTTTATGCTAAATGCCATGCCAAGAAAAGATTTTTCACCTCCTTGACAAATTATATTGCCTAATTTGTTATATCTCTACTTTGCTCTTTATTGTAGTTATCTTGTTTGTGTTAACCATAATTTGCCTCACATTGTTATTTATTCTTTAATTGATTTTCTTTTCTATATAAATGTATAAATCTTAGGATATTCCATAAAAAGAACTACAGCAAGAAAATATGCACCTATAGCAGCAATAATAATTGAAATTACAGAGTTACATTGTCTCATACCTAAAAAAATAGTTATTTCAAAATGTCACCCAATATTGGTGATGCGACAGACCGGTACATTGATTTATCGGCTGTAGCATTTAAACTATTACATTCCTTTGTAAAGCAATACTGTAGTTTGTAGCAAGAACTATAATGATGTTTCTAACCATCCATCAAGTTATTTCACTATTTTCATTTATCTTAAATATATATTTCAACAGAAGCAGAAGCTACATTAATGAATTGCTTCATGCAGCATTATGAATAATACAATATAAGAAAAAGACAATAATCTAAATTATTCCATAAAGGAAGAATTATTTAATAAATACCATCTATCAAAATACTAGAAAACATTTCATTCATCATAGAAAGATGACTGCTAATTCTGGAGATCAATAGTTGAACTGGATTGTGAAAAAGAAAACCAGTGTTGGACAGAAGTTAAAGTGGAGTAAACCCATTTTATTTTTGACTATTGTCATAGGGACAGAGAGACCCCAGCACAGAACTGGGCTCCATTCCAAGTACAGCAGAAACAAGTGGGGATTTATAGTTCAGAAGCAGAGGAGTTGGTGGATGAAAAATTACTAAGAAGAAATAGTAAGTCCAGTGGAAATTCTGGCTAAACCAACCAAATAGGATTCCTGCTGAAGGTAGGCTAGCATGATCAGATACCAAGGGTGGGAAGATTTTATCAGGTGTGAGGGTGATCATGTGCCAAAGGCAGAGGTTCATGGTAGCAAGGTTATTTGCTATAATGAATTTTACAAGAACATGTACAAATGAGCCTTAGAGAAAATTTAGAAGCCTAAATAAATTTAGGTCAAGCAAAGAATTTTTGACAGAATCCCCCTTCTTGCTCAATGGAAGAAAACGTATTCTTTTCTTTTCTGAATAATATGAGTCTATTTCTCATTCAGTCACCTTTTGTTCATTTAGGAACAGCTGACCATCTGTTGAGACTTGGCTTTTGACTTGTGTATTGTGTCATCCATGAGACATTTAATGAAAAGGACACTTATGCTTATAAAGAGGACAATGATTACAAGCTGAATCAATCTGTATGCCCAACTTTGCAGACCTTCAAGGATCCACCAGAAGAAGTCCTGGGACCTGTATTATTTCCTCAGTAATTTATGCATAAAGGCCGTGATACATTGCATCTCTTAATTCACCTCTGGAGCTTTTCTGATTATTAGAGAAACATCAGAACGATTTTCAGGACCAATCACTTCCATCCACTACACAAGTGCTTCTCTCTTCTGCTGCCAGCATCGTATTTATGGCAATGGGGCTGTGAGAAGAGCATACTGGGTTTCTTGTAACTGGTGGATCACTGATTTAAGATCAGTAGTGATATTGTCTAGGGACATGAGGAATTGCTTCAGTAACGAGTAAGTGAATCTGTAGTTTAGTGTAACTTCTTAGAGTGGTAGATTCCAAGGGATGGTACCCAAAATATGGCAAACTTTTCCCAAAAATTAATGAGATTATTGATGGAATTTATGCCCAGTTCTGCAGCTATTTTTTCTAAATCGTGTCCTCAGGAGCCAAGATCACCTATAAAAGTCTTTGTGATGTTTTGGACACTGCCTTTGTCTTTATAGTGAGAGTACAGTGAACTGGAGGGGATGGGTGATTGCTTTAGACGTGGTTCAGGATAGGAAGAAAATCTCAGAAAAACAAGCAATATGAAGAAATTCATAAGAATGGAAAGATAACAAGATCCAGTCTGGTTGGCTGGTAACTATCAATAGACTTGGGTTCCACTTACAAAATAAGAATTATTAGTACCTAATCAAGGGTGATATAAATAATTCCCTGATGTCTGAGCATGACCAAAGACTGCAATTTGAGAGTAGGAAAAGGATTCGTACGAGGTTGTCTATGTGTGTTTGGGTTGAGTCAAAAGCATTAGGCTAGGAGGGACAATGGGGCCACTTCCATTTATTTGAGGGATATCTAAGGAATCTGTGGCATCTTGGGGCCTAATATAAGATTTATTGATTGCTAGGTAAATGTAATGGCAAATGCTCATTTCCAAAAAGGTGCTAGTGGTAAAATTATTATAGAAACAAACCTGTTCCTTGTGAAGATAGATCGGAGTTAGTGTGGAGGGTTTGTCACAATGTAACTGCCCAGTTTAAAATAATGGAGGGAATGAAAGGGCTATAGCAAAACAGATATACTGATTGATGAAAAGGATTGGGGAAATACCACACGTGATCATGGATAAGAACTTGCAATACTAACAGTCTGTCGTATTTTAAAAAATAGTGAACAGTTGGTCCCAAGCTTTCCAAAGCTTCTGTGGGTGAAATTGTCTTCCTGAGAGGTGACAAAAGGAAAGAAATGGGGGATGAGCACAGGAGCTTCTAACTTTGAGGACAAGAAAAGGAAGGTGAAGACTAATCTCAGGTGAGAAAAAGTAATGGTGAAGAAAGGGAGTTATTATGGTAAGAACAGGAAAGTCTCTAGGCAAACACTAAGAATAAAGGAGCAGGAAATAGGCCGGGCACAGTAGCTCATGCCTGTAATTCCAGCACTTTGAGAGGCCGAGGCGGACAAATCACGAGGTCAGGAGTTCAAGACCAACCCAACCAAGATGGTGAAACCCTGTCTCTACTAAAAATACAAAACATTAGCTGGGCCTGGTGGTGGGTGCCGGTAATCCCAGCTACTCCGGAGGCTGAGGCAGGACAATCACTTGATCCCAGGAGTCGGAGGCTGCAGTGAGCTGAGATCGCGCCACTGCACTCCAGCCCAGGCGACAGTGTGAGACGTGAGACTCCGTCTCAAAACAAAAACAAAAACAAAACAAAATGAAACAGGAAATAAGGAGAGAGGGGGAATTCCATTGGGTTTTGTTTCATGGTGTTTTGCGCTGGTTACCTTGTGACATCATCCACTTGTTCTGAGGTTCTTGGGGTAGTGTCTGCTTCTGGCTGTCGTCTAATTCTGAGGTCTCTTGGAAAAACCTCAGTTTGAATTCTCCAGTATGAATACTTCTACAATTTGAATAGCTCTTATATTTCTTTAGTTGCAAAGCAAACTGAAGGTTGAACATCTTGGAATTTGACAGCAGTGTTCGCAATGAGTAACAGTATAAGATCCCTTCCATTGGGGCACAAGATTAGTTTTCCAATTGTGGAGTTTCTAGAGTATCAGATCACCTAATTATAAGTTGTGTAAGAATTGATCAGGAAGTTCCAAAGAGAAGGCAGCCTTGACTTAGGGCCTGCAGGTTTTGAGGATGACAGCATTCAGACAAATCAAATTAACTAAAATAAAGTAAATGAATCAACATACACGAAATGTGTACCTCCTTCACGTAAACCATGCTTATCATATGTGAATTTTTTTCTGACCTTTAACGTTGTGTTTGCCCTGCCTTTAAATCTGATATTGTTTTTTGCCAATGTCATTAGTCAACATCTCTCCACGTTTCTATGTAGTATATCTTGCTAATGTCAATTTCACTGGGCCACAATGTGCGCAGATATTTGCTCAAACTCAAATGGGCAACATTGTCCTCAAATATTTGGCCAAATATTATTCTGGATATGGCTGTGATGGTGTTTTTGGATGAGATCAAGACTGAACTGGTAGAGTGAGTAGAAGAGATTTTCCTTCCTGATGTGGGGAACCCTCACCCAATCAGTTCAAGGCCTGAATAGGACAAGAAGGCTGACCTTCCTGTGAGTAAGAGGGGGCTCTTCCTGCCTACCTGCTTTCAGCTGGGACGCTGGTCTTTTCCTGCCTTCACTCCAACAGCAACATCAGCTCTTCTTAGGTCTCTAGCCTGCCAGATTTCAGACTGGAACTTAGACTACTGGCTTTCTTGGCTCTCAGGTTTTTGGACTTGGACTGGGTCTATATCGTTAGCTCTCTAGGACCTCCATCTTGATGTCTGTAGATCTTGGGACATGACAGCCTTCACAGATGACTTTAAAATTCTTTTTACCACATCTCCTCAAATGGTTGTCTAGTTTCTATTTGGCACTACCATAGACAGAGTGCTGGCCACCTGCTGAGGAGGCATCCAAAAATACATATATATTTTTAGAAAATCACTTTCTTACCTTGTTCAGAAATTTTCCTTTCAGCTTGGCTTATTTATAACATTTCAGATAATTCTTTTTAGATTTTCACTTCACTAGCTCAGTTTTTCTTTTAGCCACCATTTCCTATTACCTTTTCTTATCGATCACAGAATTGTTCATTCTTATTCGTTGTAAATTATAATGCCGTCTTATTTGAAGCAGAAAGTACCTCTTATCAAAGGTGTCAGTATAAGTCCGTGTATCCAGGTTCCTCCTTTGTATTTTCTTTCTCATCATTCATTAATGACATTCTGAGACTCTTCTAAATCTTTATATGTTTCATCTTCCATGTGTTATGATATACAGAGCCATGTTATAGACCTATCAAAGGCTTCATGATCCCACATTTATGTGAAGCTGTATTAAATGTTCTTTGCCATTTATAAATATTTAAATAAGCCATTCTTTCCCGCATTCTTTTTTATTTTAACTCTGTCACACTCCCTACTATGTGTTTCCTTTTTCTCTGGTAACAGGATTCTTTCTGATTTTTCAACACATATATGTCAAAAACTGAGGCTATGCTCACTATTTCATCTGTGCCACAGGGGACTCTCTCAAGGTTATTGGCAATTTTAATTAACCAAATGGGTGGAGTTGGAGGCTGCTTTTTTGATTCTCAAGCTTCCATTATTCAAGACAAGAAGATGTTGAATCAGAATTTTACAGCTTTTAAATACCGTTAGAAGATAAGAATCTGAGATCATAAGAAGCCAATTTATTTTGTACTACTGTTTCATTTGTTTAAAAATGCATTCCAATTTATTCATAAAGTGTCCTGATTAAGGGTAGGAGGAGCTCTTAAGATTTTCCATATTTCTCATTCCAGTCACAATGCTGAGCATAGCGTAGTTGTTCAAAACATGTTTATCAAACAAAGTTACTGATACAGGGTATTTGATAAACAGGACTAAACTCGAGTCTTTGATATTTCTTTTATTACAAGAATTATAAATGTAAAAAAATGCAAATGGCAAGTAAAAGAGCTCCATGCTTTTTATTGCAGTCAGTGTATTTTTAATGAAAAAGAAAGTTACTGTGTGAAAGGATGGAGCTCTATTAGCATACATTTAAACTTTTTCCAGTGTTAGCACTGTATTCTATTGTGACCTACCACTGGTTCTGATCCCGGTCAGCAAGCTGAGACGTTTTCCTTTGCCCAGGTAAGCCTCAGGAACACACTCGCTCACCAACCCACTTTTCACCTCTCTTTCCATCCTCAATTTCTCCCTTTCTTTTTTCACATCTAAGTTCTGGACCCTGTGCTGTAATTCATCCAGCGCAGCAGCTATTCTCATTCCCTTCTCAATGATTATACCAAGGACAGAAAATGCCCCTAAATTAATCCATCACACTGGCACAGGTTCTAATGAGTGGGAAATGCCAAGAATGATCCATTATCACTGCAATTGGAAAATTATAGTAGGATAGCTCAGCCTGACCAACCAGTAAAGCAAATCTCCAAAACAGACAGGGATGGCCAGATGTGGAAAGCAATCGGGTCTGGAGCTGCCTCATTGGGGCACTAACTGATTTATATGTCCACAGAGCTATGCCTATCCACCTGTAGAGACATTACCCCAGAGTACCTGTGTGCGCTTATTCTGGGTTTTGAAAAACTAGATTGTGTTCCCTGAGTTGACTCTTAAAAGGTCACTTTACCAAAATGCAATGCCACAGTGCCCTCAAGTGGTCTCAAATGCTTAGAATACTTGTTTCCCTGGATGGTAGGATTCTTGCTAACATAAAAATCTTAAGAAATTTGTATGTTTGATTTTAAGAGAACTTAAAAGACATGAAGAACGACAATAACAATAGCAGTAGCAATAACAGAACAATAATAAAACCTGTCACATGCTTACTCTCATTTTTTAGTTGGTTTCCTTGATGCATAATTTTATCTCACTCTTCTCCCTACCCCTATTCTCTCTTTAATACTCCCGTGTTCCTTTAAGCTCACTCTGTGAAGGTAGCGAAAGAACCATTCCACCCAAGGTCTGTTTTGTCAGTGTTGTAGTCTGATGAGTAAGTAACACTACTTTCCTCCCCCACCGATTGCATGAAATAAACTCAAGAAAAACAGAGTAACAGACTCTCAGGTAAGTAAAAAACAATGTGAAGACAATCATAATAGTATCTTGGCCGCAGATGAATATATACATTGTATATAATGTAAAGAATAATGTAAATATATTTTAATTGTTGGCTTTATTTGATTAATCAATTTAGCAATTGCATTAATCATTTAAAAATTTTGTTTTGAATATTTTTCTAATAATCAAGCCTCACAGATTTCATTAGGAAGAATGTAGTGGCAATTTTAAGGATGACTTTTTTTTGAGAAGAGTTAGGTGTACCCATTTCTTTTTATTTTAATTTTAAAATACTATGCAATTCCAATAAACTCGAAGAATCACTGATCAAAGAATTATTATCAACGGTAAAAGTCTAGATGTCATGTTGAATAGTAATGAAGAGTAAAAATAAATAAAGTAAGCTAGGTTAGTAAATTGTATAGATATATATGTATATAATGTAAATTACATTTTGTTTAGCTTACATAGATATATAATCTCTCTCACACACACATCAGCTATACACCTGCAACCCCTTTTGATAAAGAAAAGAAAAATAAAATAAAAATAATAAAACTGCAGAATATTTTAATTGCATTCACCACAAAAGTGAAGTGGGTGAGAAGCCAAAGTTTGACCAAATAAATCAGAGTCTACATGAAGATAAAGGATGCTTGCACTATCCCCAAATCCTGAGTCATGATGCTCTTAGCTTATATGAATGATAATGAGAAAAACTAGAATGCAAATTTTTAGGTATTACTTCTAGACCTTATTTTCTTGACTATTCTTCCACCAAAAGAAGAAAGGATTACTTTTTATTCACAAGGAGGAGGTTGAAGTAGCTCAGTAGCTCAACAAGCTTACCTTTTGAGCTGGTCTTTAAGGATACCCATATTACACATCAGTTTAGAGCAAAGTCATCAGCATTAGATAAACTAGGAACAGAATCCAGACTCTGAAGTTTATTGCCCTGTGAGATTTTTTTTTACCTCATCTCTTTTACATAAAATAAGAATACTTGGCAATACTTACATTGCAAGATTCTTGCAAGAATTCAAAGCTACAATATCTGTAATTCTATGAACCTAAAAAAAAGGCTGGCAGTATAAGGCACAGTTCCCAATATAGTGAATACTCAACCAGTTTAATTTTAATTTTAATTCAACTTTATTTAAGATCATTTCAGACTAAAGGCAATGCATAAACAATTCATATATATTGTTTGCCATATTAAGTACATTCCATGAAGTTCCAATCACAGGAAATGGATGAATGTTTAGTTTGGCTTGGTCTAAGTCAGAATAAAAGTGGATAGTGGAAGAAAAACTATTTTTAAATGATCTCAATTTATGTAACTTATTAATGGTTGCATGGTTTACTTGTGTTTTAGTGCTTTCATCTTAAAAACAAGAAAATGAAAAAAATAAAGTGTTTAGGAAACTCCTGGGATCATTTCAGTTACTAAAATATTCAACTTATTAATATATTTGATATATATATTTAAATATCTTAACATATATTTAGTATATAAAATATTTTAATACAAGAGATATGTCACATTACAAAGCCAGAATTAGCTCTCACAAAGTATACTATTATGCTAAATAAGCAGCTGTTAAGTGTTTGAAAATCTCATATTTTCCTCTTGATGGAAATAGTAATTGTAATTATGGTAAAGTAGTACCAAAATCTTTAAAAGTATATATTATATGTGACAGATTCTCTTAATTTTATCAATAAATAGTCAGTGACTGATGGTTACAAGGAATTTCCCTTTTTTTAAAGAGTTGTTTGCTCACAGATTTTGTTCAATCATATTATCTAAGCATAGCAACCCTCCAGCTGTGCACCACAGCAGATCTACGTGAAGCATGTTCATACATCACACCAAGCACTGCGATGCTAGCCTTCCTCAGATCTCTTTAAATGCACCTTCTACTACTTCCATCTATGCCCCTCTGCTCCAGCTGAATCTCACTCTTTATCTCTGTCTGATCTTGACAGGCCATTTAATATTTCAAGTCATTGCTCTTGCTGTCCTGTCACTATACTGCTATTCTCCTCTTTTTATACAACATCCTGTTATCTGCAGCACTCATGCTAACTCTTTTATGTTGACTTCTGAAATCTCCTCAGTCAGATTTAATTGTTCTTTCCCTTGCCTTCTTAGAACACTTGGTGCTTTTCACTAATAATTGTTTTGCTTAGACTTATACAAATGACTCTATCCATACATTTCATTTGTCCATAAATCCATCCACTCATTCACATCTGGTGTTGAAATAAGTATTTGCTTTGCTGTGGGTAACAGAACAGTCTAAGGATTACAACCTCAGCCTTTGATTTCAGAGAGACGTGCCATGAGCTCTTACTCCTTCATGTACCAGTCTGAACAATTTAACTGCTTCAATAGTTTACTCATCTGCAACATTTGGGCCAAATTCAGTATACTGACTTTACATGGCTGCAGAGAAGATTGATTTAAATGTTTTTAAAGTATTTCACCTGGAACTCAGCAAATACTCAATACATGCTAGTAGCTGTCATAACTATTATTATTACCATTATATCTTCATATGCCAACTACCAATTTTATATCTGTCATCTAGACTTCACTCTTCAATTTGAAACTTATACATCCAATTGTCTTCTAAGCAACTCCATTCTGTTATCTAATAGATATCTAAAATTAACCTCTCAGTGTTGGAACTCCTGACAATTTCCCTAAAACAAAAATTGCTTTCATTCTATCTCCATTAACTACTATGTATATATATTTAAAATACTTCTACAAACATAATGTACTTATTTATTTCTCTCAAATATGTTATCTAATCTACTGGAAAATCATATTGGTTCTTCTAACAAATATATCTAAGATCTTAACCATGGTACTACACTCCAAAGTGCATGAAAGCCACTTTGATCTGAACCACTGTAATTCCTGACCTGGGCTATTGATTTTGCTTTTCTGACTGGTCTTCTTGATTTGGTCTTTGTTTACTTAAACATTATCAACCAAATGTATTTTGCTTTGTTTTGTTTAATTTTACCAACTCTGCCAAATTTTAGTTTACATATAATAAACTACACATAATTAAACTGTATACTTAGATGTTTTAACATAAATATACATCTGCAAGTCCATCACCACAATCAAAATAATGATATATCACCCTCAGAAGTTGTCTTCTATCCCTTTATAATCAGTCCCTCATTCATCCCTCCCTCCCTGAAAGCCAACCAATAAATTGATTTCTTTACCCCATACATTATTATTCTGAATAACAGAATAAGTAGTAAGGCTGGATCATATAGCAGTGTGTGGATAACTTTTTAGGAACTCCTGAATACTTTTTCAAAGTGGTGGTATCATTATTTTATGCCCACCAGTAGCATTTGAGAACTCTAACTGTTCAGTATCTTAGCCAAAAGTTGGTGTGCTCCCACACAAATCTTATCTTGAATTGTAGTTCCCATAATCCCCACATGTGGTGGGAGGGACCAGTTGGGAAATAATTGAATCATGGGAGCAGTTTTCCCCATGCTATTCTTATGATAGTAAGTTCTCAGGAGAGCTGGTAGTTTTATAAGGGTCTTCCCCCTTCACTTGGCTCTCATTCTTTTTCCTGCTGCCTTGTGTAGAAGGATGTTTGCTTCCCTTTCCGCCATGATTGTAAGTTTCATGAGGCCTTGCAGCCATGCTGAACTATGTCAATTAAATCTCTTTCCTTCATAAATTACCCAGTCTTAGGCAGTTCTTTATAGCAGCATGAGTATGGACTAGTACAGTTGGTATGCTCAGTCTTTTCAATTTTAGCCATTCTACTCTGTGTGCAGTTTTATTTCATTGTAATTAAAATTTACAATTCCTTAAAAAGGGTGGTTCCGAAAGAAGTAAAAAATAGAACAGAAGATACTAGAGGGTAGGAAGGATTGAGGGAAAGAAGGAATACATAGAGATTTGTTAAAAGATGCAAAATTATAGCTAACTAGAAGGAAAAAGTTATACGGTTCTACAACACTGTAGGATAACTATAGTTAGCAGTAATATATTATATGGTTTCAAATGGCTGAAAGGAGGATATTGAATGTTCCTAACCAAAGACATGATAAATGTTGGAGACAAGGGACATTCTAATTACCCTGATGAATCTGATCACTATACATTATATATATTGAAATATCACCCGATAAATGTGTACAATTATTATGTGTCAATTAAGAAAATAAATGAATTTGCATTTCCATAATGACTAGTGGTGTTGACATTCTCATGTGCTTGTTTGATATTCATGTATCTTCCTTAGAGAAGGCTGTTCTGAAATTTTTCCGTTTTTTTATAGATTGTTTTCTTTCTTGTTGAGTTTTGAGAGTTCTTGTGTGTGTGTGTGTGTGTGTGTGTGTCTGTGTGTATATGTATATATATTCGTCTATGTATGGGGATTCGTTCCAGTACCCTTGCAGATAGGAAAAAACCCATGGATGCTCATGTCCCTTATATAAAATGGCATATTATTTTCATATAACCTACATTCATCCTCCTGTTATACTTTAAATCATTTTTAGATTACTTATAATACTGAATAAAATACAATGCCATGCAAATATTTGTTATAATACATAGGTTTTTGTTTTTTTGTTGTTGTTGTTGCATTGTTAATTTATATTTTATATTTTAAATGTTTTTTATCAATGGTTGTTTGCCATTGTGGATGTGGAACCCACAGATATGAAGGGCTGACTAGACATGTATTACATACACATATAATTATGTATTTATATTGGTTGTAATCTATAACCTTCCTAAACTCTCTTATTGTTTCTACTTTCTTTTTGTAGATTTAATGGGTTTCTCTACACAGACAATCATGTTGTCAAAGTGGATACACATTTTTTACTCTGTTTTATTTTCTTGCCTTACTTTACTGGCTAGACTCTCCAGAGCAGTGACAAAGAAAAAGAGTGACATCCTTATCCTGCTCCTGATCTTAGAGAAAGATAATTTAGTTTTTATCAGTTAAGTATGATCTGTTTTGTTTTGTTTAGGAATAATTGTTGAAGTCTGTCAATGTTTTTTCTGTATTTATTAGCTGTGTATATGTTGTTTTTCTTTTAAAATTATTAACAAGTTAAAATAATACATTTTATTACTAATTTTTAAATTATAGTTGAAACATATTAAATTTAATGCCATTAATTTAAGTTAATGTGTTAAATTAAATTAGATTGAATACCACTTGGTCATTATGAATTAGTCTTCTGTATATTATTAGATTCTATATTTTGTAATGAATTTGTTTAGTTTTGTAAACAAATTTCGATTTGTTAATCACAAATTGAGTTGGAAAAAGTTTTTGCTGTTTAGATATCTGAAAGAGATTATTTAGAGTTGGTATTATGTTTTCCCTAAGTGTTTACACACATAGCTGCTATTTTTATATCCTTTGCTCCTGTTTGTAGATCTGTATTTCCATATAACATTTTCTTTCTGAGAAAGTCTTCATTAACAATTCTTATAATACAAGGCTGCTGAGTCTTCTGGCAATGAATACTTGCAGCTTATATTCATCTGAATAAGTCTTTTTATTGTCTGCTTTTTAGAAAAAATATTTTCACTGAGTATATGTTGATAGCCTCTCCTCTCCTCTCCTCTCCCTCCTCCCTCTCCCTCCCTCCTCTCCTCTCCTCTCCTCTCCTCTCCTCCCCTCTCCTCCTCTCCTCTTCTCTCCTCTCCTTTCCTCACCTCTCCTCTCCCATCCTCTCCTCTTCTCTCTCCTCATTTTTTCTCCTTATCTATTCCTTTCTCCTCTCCTCCTCGCCTCTCCTCCCCTTGTCTTGTCTTATCTCTTCCTTCTCATTGCTCTAGTTGTTTGACTCTCTTTTTACTTGCCTTGTTTCTGATAAGAAATTGGCTATTAGTTTTAACTTTGTTTCTCTGTATATAAACTTCTCTGCATACTTTTAGATTATTTCTATCTAACTGGCTTTGGGAAACTTGATACTATGTGTCTTTATGTTGTATTTTCTGACATTTTTCTTTGCTGGTTTTTACTTGACTTCTTTTTATCCATGGACTTATATCTGTTACCAAATTTGAATCTTTTGAGGCCTTTTTCTCTTTTCCATACTCTTATTCCTCTCTTGAAACTCCCATTAAAGTATATTAAGTTTCTTGAATTTTTTTCCAGAGCTCACCAATGCTCTCTTCATGGAAAGTGTCTCATTGCAGTAAGCTGGTTAATATGGTTGGGCTTGCCTCATTTGATTTTCATCTTTGAGTGCTTACTGTTCCAGATTACCTGGTGTCTAGAGTCTTGATATTTATTGATTCATATATACAATATGGATATCCTTTATCTGAAATATTTGATACCAACATAGTTTTGAATTTGTATGTTTTTAAATTTTGGATATTGCATATACATAATGAGATTTCATGGGAATTGCACCCAAGTCCAGACACAAAATTTATTTTATATTTTATATGCTGAAGATAATCTTATAAAATACTTTTTATTAATTTTGGGCATGAAACAAAGTTTTGTACAATGAACCACAAGAAAGCAAATGTGTCATTATCTAGTCAACAATGTGGGCAATCTGTGGTTTTTGGCATTATCATCATTCCTGACTCTGAATTTATATGCTACTGATAAGCAATCATTGTTTAATAATTATTCACATGTAAATGCTTAACAGTAAAATATATGACATAGTATTAATATAGTAAAAAATAATGTGTTCCAGTTTACTAAGCAGCATAGTAACATCACCAAAATATCTGTATCTCCTGTCAAACAATAGCAACAATGAACAATGGCAGGCTTTCAATCTCCACATCCAGTGCTGTGTTTTGATTGAAAGGTTACTATACTCTGCATTTTATTCTTTATTGTTTTTGGTGATAACAAACATCAGAAACAGTTGAGGGATCAGGAAGTGGGTGCTCTAGGGATGAGGAGGAATTCTGCTGGAAGGGCTTTTTAAAAGGCTTCCTCCAGAGTCATCTATGAATCATCTACCTCATTAACATGTTTGTCTTAGATGTCACTCTTTGATTTTATAAATTGACATCATTTCTTGTTCTGCTATAAATGCACATTGCTATAGTCCTTCAATAAACCCACAACAAATTTTTATCATGAGGCACTTTTTCTGCAAAGTTAAACAATGTCATCTTTATAGTCACTCTTACAACAATCACCTTGATTCAGAACCACCTCAGCTATTTCACCATTAGTCAATAAACAAACAAATAGAGCCTCATTATCAATGTTAAAATTTTCTTTGATATCCACTTCTTCCAGCATACAGGCACCCTGAAGGTAAAAATTTTGTACATGTAAGGAAGTCAGACGTCATTTTTCTTTTCTCACTGGATGTATGGAATCCTTCAGTCACCTTCTTGTTCACATCGTCATTGAACTTGGTTGCAGGCCAGAGGTTATGCCTGGCATACACAACTGTCTGTATCCACTGTGTTCCGCATGCTAGCAACAGCATGCATACCACCCTTCATGCTAAGCTCCTTTCAAAATTCTTCCACATCCGTGCCTCTGTTCACTGATGCTAGCATGCTGTTCAAGAAAGTGATTTCATATTTACTCTTCATTGATGTAAGGATACCATGGCCACATGGCTGAATTAACGAAGTCATTTATGGGAGAAACCACATGGCATAACCATTATTTTTGATGAGAAGTTCAGCTGAATGATGAGCAGAACAGTTATAAAGAGATAAAACCTTGCAGTTATCATCCAGTCCAGCTTCCCTGCAGTGAGCATGAGCTGCTGGTAGAAAATGTTTGTGAAACAAATCCCAACACAGATATTCAGTCCTTGGCATTTTTAATTCCTGTAGGGGTGTCTCATCAGCTGTAGTCAGTATCTTTCTGGAGCAATAACATCAAAACAGTGATGTTTCATCAGCATTATAGACTTGTTCTGGTGTCAGATTTTCTTTTTTTTTTTTTCTTTTCAGACAGAGTCTCACTCTGTCACCCAAGCTAGAGTGCAGTGGCACAATCTCAGCTCATTGCAACCTCCACCTCCTGGGTTCAACAATCCTCCCGCCTCAGCCTCCCAAGTAACTGGGATTACAGGCGCACACCACCACACCTTGCTAACTTTTTTGTATTTTTCAGTAGAGACGGGGTTTTGCCATGTAGGCCAGGCTGTTATCAAATCCTGGCTTCAAGTGATCCACCTGCTTCGACCTCCCAACGTGCTGAGATTACAGGTGTGAGTCATTGCGCCCAGTCTGGTGTCAGATTTTAATCAGTGATGACTTTGGCAAACTCATAAATGAATTTCAGTACTATTTTGTGGTCAGTTGACACTTTATTACCACAGATCTTTACAATCATTATTTTGTGTCTTTTCTTAAATTTCTACAACCAGCCTGTTGAATATTCACAGTTCCCTTCAATTTTCAATTTATCATAATAGATCTTTGCTTATTTCATTATCAGCATACCATTAGGTGGCATGTGTTCACTGTGATGTTAATAAATTCACTCTTTCAATACATAATGATCTTCATTTTTAACATTATTCAGTACTTTTCTGCTTTTTATTAAATTATGTTTATCACTTTTAGCATAAGACTTCGACAGTTTATTAACTCTGATTTCTTCACATCCTATATGGTGGTCATTGCAAAACCATATTCTTCTGTAGGATGTTTTATACTTACATTACTGTCCAGTTTTTCCAACAGTTTCACTTTCTGTGCTATAGATAAATATAAACGCTTCCTATTTTTCTTATCTCTGTTACCCATAAATGACAGTATATTTATACCACAGAGCAAAGTGAGTGATGCATTTAGATCTTGGTCCCATGCGCATCTTTGTGAGGGACATGCCATTATTTGCTCTGCCCAGCACATGTGACATTTTATTAGCCTTTGTGGGCATGCTTGCATGGGGGAAACTTGCGGTGTACAGCAAAGACATACCCAGCTGGAAGGCTGTGGGAGGGTCTATTTTCCCTTGGAAATGCTTAATAAACTGCATGTTGTGAGCTTGTGTTTTGACTGCGACCAATCACAGGAGGACAGGTGTGGAATTTTCCACTTGTGACGTCATGTCAGTACTCAAAAAATTTCAGATTTTGAAATATTTGGGGTTTGGATTTTTGGTTTAGGGATTCTCAACCTGTACATATATTTACTTTTCATGGTGGTCAGGGGAAGGTAAAAATGGCTTCCTTTCTTTATCCAAAAATAATATTGCCAACAGTACCTTTAAATTAGTACAACAGTCATACATTTCTCTGCTCAAAATGCAGCAATGACTTCCACTTCCTTCAGAGATAAAATCAAGTTTCTGCTAATAATGGCCTACATGCCTATAGAGATTTTCTCTATTATTTTCTTTCTAAACTTATTCTCACTATTGCTAACTCTACTTCAGCTACATTGACCTTTCCAATGTTACACAAACATTTCAGTCATTCTCTATCCTGAGAGTTTTTGCACTGGATAATATCAATATGCGGACAGGATCTTCTCCCTCCTCCCAATCTCCTTTGTTAACATCTCCGGCAAATATTTGCTCATTTGTCACTTCTCTATGAAGTCTACCTTGACAACATCTCATTTAGTATTATAAGCTTGCCTCTCTTCTCTTTTTCTGATCCATATTACTCTAATCTACATTTCAACATTTTTTTCTATAACACATATAACTTTGTCACACACTAATTAATTTAACATGCTAATTATTTAGACATTTTTTGTCTTCACTTATAACCATCCTCCTGCCAGCAGGTAGGAGGATGCCCCATTAGGACAGGGCTTTGTGTATTGTTTTTTCCATATGCATCTCTATCCTGGTTGCTGTAGCTCAAAATTATTTGCTGAGTAAATCAGTAAATCCTGCAATTTTACAGGACAATTACTTAGTATAGCACATTCAGATGAATACCTTATACACTGCTATCGAAAGGCTTAAAATCTAATGGAGGAAACTGACGATGGCGTTAAATGAGACTTAGTAGAGTGGTTTTGCAAACTGAACTCCACAGTTAGGGCATGATCTTCTTGAAGATCGAAAATAGGACTATTTTTCCTGTAGGACTGGTGATCTCCATATAGTAAATTCTTGACAAGGCCTTGATGTATTTATTTTATTTTAATTTCTTGCAGTCTTTTTGTATTAGATGCACTTCACTGATGCAAAAGCCTTCTTAGAAGAATACGGCAGAACATAAGTGTAGAATCTCTGATTACCAGAAGGGGTACTACCAGGAATAAAGATTTAAGGACTAACCATAAACTCTAGGTATACATAAGGATAAGAATAATTTACTTTATTTACTCTTTTTAGACAAAATAATGAAATTGAACTCCTATCTTTTGAACTCCTATCTTTTGTCATACATAAAAATCAACTTAAATAATTTAAATACTTAAAACCTGAAACTGTAAACTCGTAGAAGGGAGCATAGGGAAAAAGCTTTAGAACACTGGTTTTGGTAATTATTTCATAAATATGATACCAAAAACACAGGAACAAAAGCAAAAATATACAAGTTAGACTACATCAAATTAAAAACTTTTACATGGCAGAGGAAATATTCTGTAGGTATAAAGGCAATCTACACAATGGGAGACAATATTTGAAAACCGTATATCAAATAATGGGTTAATTTCCAAAATATATAAGGAACTCCTACACCTCCATAACAAAAAACCAAATAGCATGCTTCAAAAATGGGCAAAGGACTTAAATGGACATTTCTCCAAAGAAGACATAAATAAAAGCATACAGGTGTATGAAAAGGTGTTCAATAATGCCAATATGAGGGAAATGCAAATCAAAACCACAATGGGATATTACCTCTCACCTGTTGGGATGGTTGTTATCAAAAATAATATAATAATAATAAGATAAAAGTGTTGTTGATGTTGTGCAGAAATAGCTCTTGCACGCTGTTGGTGAGAATGTGAAATGATGTAGCTGCCATGGAAAATATTATGGAAGTTCCTCAGAAAAAAATACGTAGAAATAGAGCTAGTATATAATTCAGCAGTCCCATGTCTGGGTTTATATACAAAATAACCAAAATCAGGACCTCAAAAGATATATACACTTAGTTTTCACTGCATAATTTTTCACAACCAAGACATAAAAGCAACCCAAATATCCAACAGTATATTAAAGAATAAAGAAAATGTGGCATATATATGCAATGACATATTATAGTTGGCCTAGAAAGGGGGTACTCTATATTTGCAACAATATAGATTGATCTGGAAGACATTATGCTAAATAAAATAAGTCAGTCATAGAAGGACAAATGCTACATGATTCTGCTTACATTAAACTCTTAAAAGCAGAAAATAGAATGGGGATTTCTGGGATATAGGGGAGGTGAGAAATGGGAAGCTGTTCTTCAACGTGTAGACAACTGCAGTTATACAAAATAAATAAATTCTAGCTATTTGCCTTATTCCTATATATAACAATATGGCATTGTGCTTAGAAATATTTTTAAAGGGTAGATCTTATGTTAAGTGTTGTTATCACACGTGCACACAAACACACAAAGCAAAAGAATACACACACACACAAATATTTGTACATAGTGAATATGTGTATATTCTTCAAAGCGGTGAGAATATCAAGGGTGTATACGTATGTCCAAACTCATCAAATGGTATACATTAAATATATGTAGTTATTTTTTATATCCACTATACCTCAAGAAAACGGTAAAAAAAAAAGAGTTTGAACTCAGTTTCAATAGTTAGTATGACACTGGGGTCTGGAAAAGATTACTCTTGCTGAAATTGTTTACTCCTTTTTGCTGCAGGCCTGAATTTTTGAACAATTAGGGTAATAATAAACCTAGTTAAAGAGAAGAAAAATGTGTACTTTTGGAAAACCAGAGATAGTAGGAAATGGGGTTGGATGTTGTGCAGTTACCTTTGATATCACAGGAAGCTAAATTTTGCACTCAGTACCTGGAGTTTTCACCAAGTTGTAGGTTGGTCAAAATATTTGGGGCCCTGACATTGTTCATGCCCAACCAACTCCAAAGTCTGTTCTGTTCAGCATATATTGAGTAGCTAGCACTGGGGAGACAATATCTGCTCCAGAGTTACACGGGTAACATTTCAGAGACCACCTTCACCTCTCGCCTTCCCTTTGCTGGACTTGTATAAAGAAATAGCATAGTTCCATGTTTATTGCTTTCATCAAGTTCCGTCCCATTGGTAAATTCCTAAAATTGATAGATTTTTAGAAGTGAAAACCTCATCTGCATGACACATTCAGATTGAAGAGACAGTCTAGTTAGTCTGGTTTTACAGTTAGTTTTTCCAGCAATACTCTTTCTTTGATTGCCTCCTGAACTCTAGCATAAAAGAGGAGATGGTGTCCTTACTTACTCAAGGTATCTGTTTTAGAGTGTCATAGCCCTTTCTCTATCTTTCTCAGGGTAATGGAGAAAACTCAAGATGATAAAGAGAACTCAAAAATAAAGCAAAACATTGAGTTGAGAGAAAGATAAATAGAGAAAATACACACTAGGCCAGATATTGTTCTGGGCTCTGGGAAGATAAAAGAATAGACAACTTTTATAAAGAACTCAGTATGCATCTTCAGGCATGACTGTAAGTGACTTTTATTTATTAAGTCCTTAAATCTTCACAACAGCTCTATAAGATGGGATTTCTTTGTATTCCCATTGCCTAGATGAGAAAAGGCAAGGCACAGGGAGGTTACATATTATCCCCAGGCTTCACGAGTATAGAAGAGAGGGACCCACAAGTCTGACTGCAGAGACTACCTCTTAATTAGTCTATGCTCCAAAGAATTCAAAGGGCTCAGTATGTAGTTTTAAGAGCTTTCAAAGCATAGAAAGGAGACAGATAAATATGTATTTTAGTTTCAACAGTTATGGATGGCATGAATGATGACCTCTGTGGACACGAGAGTGTGTTTAAACTATCACTCATCTGTGTCTCCACCTCCTCTCTGTTTTTCTTTTCAAATGAAATATTTACTTTGAAGTGGGTTTCTAAATGTCATCTGTTACATACTTTCTGCACTAGTCTTAAACTCTTAAATGTTGCTTGCAGTTGTGTAGGAGGTTCTGTGCTGGAATGCTGGACAAGAATGAAATATTAATTTAATAAGCTGAAAATTGACATTTCTTTTAGGAATAATTTGCTTCGTGAGCATTTCTGATCATTTCCTACATGATTAAACTGTATTTTTTTTTCAAGAAGATAATGGGCTTAATTCTACCATGAGAAGTAAGATCAAGGCAGCATATAAGTACCTGACTATTATGTCAATAAGTTTGTTTTGGATAAAAATTTGATTTTATATTTTTATTATTATTAATGATTATTAGCCAGTTACCAAAGGGAAATTTACTTTTCAGTAGTATCCGGAATAAAGAAGACATAGATTTTATTTGTTTTATTTTGTTTGTTTTTTTATGAAGAAGACATAGCTATTAGATTCAGCTTTTCCATAAAATCATTTTGAAAAACCATGTAAGTCTCTACCCTCTCAATTAACTTGTCTTTAAACAGGTCAGCACAGACCGGAACAGGAAGACATAATAGGATTCTAGCAACCTTCGCAATAGCCCTCTTGTGAGATAGATAACGATCCACTTTTCTGTTAGCTTTTGGCAGGGGAAAGTGATAGAGGAAGTATGAACTGCCTTACCTTCATGTTTTGGGCAGGCTTCGATTTTATGTGGCAGTATCTGAGTAATTTTTAAAATAATGTGCCTATTATATAGTATTCTTTTTAGCTTCTGGCACTAGTTGACTATTGCTTGTTCTGGGAAATTGGTGCTTGTTTTTCAAATTTGTATGTTTTATTTCTATGAATATTTATCTATTTTTCTTTTATGAGAATTTGAGAAACACCACATTGGAGGTAGTTAATCATGTGCATTGTTTAACCAGAAGCCAAGTGATTTATTTTAATATGATATGATTCTGCAGTTTTCATGATTATGCTCTTGTGACATGATTCCACCTCCAACTTTTACTTTTTATTTTGTCTTTACTTACTAGATTTAACATTTTTTAGGTTACTTCTTATGACAGTGTTAATTCTCCTGTATTTAATTACTTTATTTTTCTTATTTCCTTTAATCACTGAGTGCCAGCTTTCTAATTAATAGAAACAATAATGATATTGATGATGACTACGTATATTCGGCATGTGTTGGGTTGCTAAAGCCTACATAAATGTAATTTTGATCCTTAAAATAGTCCTGTAAAATAAGCAACAAAAACCGTAAATGTTGTTGATATATAGACAGATATACATTCTCTTAGAATATATATTTCTGTGAGTGTGTATGTATGCACCCAGAAATTAGTGATATAATTTATGAACAAGATCACCGTTGGCTTCATGTGCTTGGTATTAACATTTGCGTTGTTTTTTGTTTGTTTGTTTTTTATGGTTTTTTTTTTACAGTGTCATGAGAGATATTATCTCATGACTCACAGATTTTGAAGAGACCAAAATGCCATCAAATATTTCAATTTTAACATCTTTTTTTATGTTATAAGAGATTGAATATTTCAAAGCATTGACCTCTGTATATCTTTAAAACAACCTTATACTGGGGGCAATACTTTTGCCATTGTGTTCAGTCTGTAGTTGAGGAAGCCATCTCAGAGATATCAGACTTTCCTTAGGTTGCTGAAAACTGACCCCAGGCTACTGGGTCCAAACCTTATCTTACTCCCCTGTGCTGCTCAGTTATTATGAAACAGTTTCAAATTTGAAGAAAACAATACATTTAGTGTAATTTGGCTTGTATCTTCAGATACCTTTAAGACACATTGAGAGACATAATATTGATAAAATACAAAACCAAGATTTTGAAAACTTGTAATTCAATATGAAATAGCTCTCACAATCTAACAGAGATAAGAGCTGTCTTGATAATTCCATACTATGGAAGAAAAAAATAGGATTAAACTAATGTGTCCAATAAGTCATCGGCAACTGCAAGTTAACCACACTCATACATTTTGGTTATAAGTGCAGAGTATTAGTTTGCTGGCTTTTGACAGTGTTCCTCCAAAGTTTGTGTCTACCCACAACTAAGAAAAGTTGAGAAAGTCTGAAAAAATGAAGTCAGGAAATGGGAAGCTCTGTTTTATAAGAAATATATATATATATATTTAATGTTTTCATTTTATAAATAGTTTTAAAAATTCAAAATTTTAAAATAAATACAGCCCCATTGTAAAAAGAATGCTTAATATTCTGATAGCACAAAATGCAGAATGTAATTTGTATCCTAAATGCTGAAAATATTATTTTCTACTAATGGTTATCAACTTCATTAAATGAACCAAAAATATCACTTTTTCTTCTTCTTTTGTTCCTATTTGCCAGCATGCCACATAGAAATTTCCCCTTGATGAGTTTTTGAATGTGTACTACCTCCACATAACACCAATTCGACCATCTCAAAGGTCTTCCCAAATTTCATATAAAAAGAAAGTTGTTCAAGCACATAGCACTATAAGCACTATAATGGAAAAGTCTAATTTTGTGGAGCTAAAAAATGTAATCCACATAGAGCATTGGGCAAAATTATTAAAAACCACTAGTGTGAGGAATGTAGAGTATCCTAATTAAAGAAGGACAGATGTTTCTGTATAAAAATCAGAATGCCAAATGAGAAACATCTAGCACAATTATGCAGAGAGCAGTGCAAAGAACCATGGGTAGAGAAAAATTAACCCTTGCTTTTTTTTTCTTTTTTTACTTGCGGTTTGTTTGGATTTTGTCATATATTAAAAAATCTGCAATATAATAAAGGTGTCTGTTGGTAATTTATGATTCATAGATATATGTCCTTGACTATCCTCATAGTATCATTTAATCTGGGCTAAATATTTAATGTAATTCTAAAGTTTCATTTCTAGGTAAATTTATTAATGTTTTATTCATTTTTTATTATACTTTAAGTTTTAGGGTACATGTGCATAACGTGCAGGTTAGTTACATATGTATACATGTGCCATGTTGGTGTGCTGCACCCATTAACTCGTCATTTAACGTTAGGTATAACTCCTAATGCTATCCCTCCCCCCTCCCACCACCCCACAACAGGCCCCGGTGTGTGATGTTCCCCTTCCTGTGTCCATGTGTTCTCATTGTTCAATTCCCACCTATGAGTGAGAACATGCAGTGTTTGGTTTTTTGTCCTTGTGAAAGTTTGCTGAGAATGATGGTTTCCAGCTTCATCCATGTCCCTACAAAGGACTCATCCATTTTATGGTTGCATAGTATTCCATGGTGTATATGTGCCACATTTTCTTAATCCAGTCTATCGTTGTTGGACATCTGGCTTGGTTCCAAGTCTTTGCTATTGTGAATAGTGCCACAATAAACATACATGTGCATGTGTCTTTATAGCAGCATGATTTATAATCATTTGGGTATATACCCAGTAATGGGATGGCTAGGTCAAGTGGTATTTCTAGTTCTAGATCCCTGAGGAATGGCCACACTGACTTCCACAATGGTTGAACTAGTTTACAGTCCCACCAACAGTGTAAAAGTGTTCCTATTTCTCCACATCCTCTCCAGCACCTGTTGTTTCCTGATTTTTTAATGATGGCCATTCTAACTGGTGTGAGATGGTATCTTACTGTGGTTTTGATTTGCATTTCTCTGATGGCCAGTGATGATGAGCATTTCTTCATGTGTTTTTTGGCTACATAAATGTCTTCTTTTGCGAAGTGTCTGTTCATGTCCTTTGCCCACTTTTTGATGGGGTTGTTTGTTTTTTTTCTTGTAAATTTGTTTGAGTTCATTGTAGATTCTGGATATCGGCCCTTTGTCAGATGAGTAGGTTGCAAAAATTTTCTCCCATTCTGTAGGTTGCTTGTTCACTCTGATGGTAGTTTCTTTTGCTGTGCAGAAGCTCTTTAGTTTAATTAGATCCCATTTGTCAATTTTGGCTTTTGTTGCCATTGCTTTTGGTGTTTTAGACATGAAGTCCTTGCCCATGCCTATGTCCTGAATGGTATTGCCTAGGTTTTCTTCTAGGGTTTTTATGGTTTTAGGTCTAACATGTAAGTCTTTAATTCATCTTGAATTAATTTTTGTATAAGGTGTAAGGAAGGGATCCAGTTTCAGTTTTCTACATATGGCTAGCCAGTTTTCCCAGCACCATTTATTAAATAGGGAATCCTTTTCCCATTGCTTGTTTTTGTCAGGTTTGTCAAAGATCAGATGGTTGTAGATATGCGGCATTATTTCTGAGGGCTCTGTTCTGTTCCATTGGTCTGTATCTCTGTTTTGGTACCAGTACCATGCTGTTTTGGTTACTGTAGCCTTGTAGTATAGTTTGAAGTCAGGTAGCATGATGCCTCCAGCTTTGTTCTTTTGGCTTAGGATCGACTTGGCAATGCAGGCTCTTTTTTGGTTCCATATGAACTTTAAAGTAGTTTTTTCCAATCGTCTCAGCCCAAAATCTCCTTAAGCTGATAGGCAACTTCAGCAAAGTCTCAGGATACAAAATCAATGTGCAAAAATCACAAGCATTCTTATACACTGATAACAGATAAACAGGGAGCCAAATCATGAATGAACTCCCATTCACAATTGCTTCAAAGAGAATAAAATACCTAGGAATCCAAGATACTCGGGAGGCTGAGGCAGGAGAACCACGTGAACCTGGGAGGCAGAGGTTGCAGTGAGCCGGAGATCGCACCACTGCATTCCAGCCTGGGCAACAGAGAGAGACTCCATCTCAAAAAAAAAAAAAAAAAAAAGAATATCAAGCATAAAAGTATGTTGCTCTTGTAGAGGTTTCCATGTTTTTAATGGCAATGGTGAAGATAGCTTTCCTAGAGTCTGGGATGTGTGACTAGCTTAGTGTTGACAATGATTGTCAAGAATTATATAGGACATACTTTAAGAAGGACCATACAAAGACTTTCAAATGCATTGAAAAGCAGTTGGGGAGTCACATAAACATGTTATAAAGCAGAAAAATATGTCCATATCTGTAGTGGGTAAAACAGATTGAAGGGAGCACACACACTGGTTAGTAGGTGAATCAACAAGAAATCTTTCTTCTGTTGCAACTGTCAGAAAATTCCAATCTGTACCAAATTAAGGGGAAAGAAAAGAAGTGTGTTCATAAATGAAATTAAAGTTTGAAGGGCAGCTGAATTCAGATACTAACAATAGCATCAAAATGTGTTTGGTCTTTTTATATGTAGGTTAAGGTATCAGCTTTTGTTGCATAACAAACCACCCCATAATTTAGGGGCTAAAAGAACAAACATTTACACAACTCATGATTGTGTAGATCAGTAATTTGGCCTGGCTAGCTGGGGAGTTCTCATCTCAGCCAACCTCATCTTTTGTTCTTGGTTTGTTGCCAGTCAGCTAGATGGCTTTGCAGGTTGTCAGCTGAGGCTACAGGAATGACTAGCCACATGACTTTTTATCATTCAACAAGCTAAGCCTGGATTTGAGTACATGACTGTCAGAGTTAAAAGAAGCAAGAGCAGAAGAACACAGAGCATCTTGAGGCCTAGGTTTAGGCATAAACTGGTCCAGTGACACTCATACCACATTCCATTGCTTAAAGAAAGTCACAAATCTGGCAGGGCACAGTGGCTCACGGCTGTAATTCTAGCACTTTGGGAGGCCGAGGCATGTGGATCACAAGGTCAGGCGTTCAAGACCAGTCTGGCCAACATAGTGAAACCCCCGTCTCTACTAAAAATACAAAAAATTAAGTGAGCATGGTGGCGGGCGCCTGTAATTCCAGCTACTCAGGAGGCTGAGGCAGGATAATTGCTCAAACCCAGGAGGCAGGAGTTGCAGTGAGCGGAGATCATGCCACTGCACTCCAGCCTAGGTGACCATGCGAGACTCCATCTCAAGAAAGAAAAGAAAAGAAAAGAGAAAGAAAGAAAGAAAGAGAAAGAGAGAGAAAGAAAAAAGAAATAAAGAGAAAGAGAAAGAGAAAGGAAGGAGAGAGAAAAAAGAAAGAGAGAGAGAAAGAAAGAAAAAGAGGAAGAAAGAAAGAGAGAAAGAAAGAAAGGTATGTCACAAATCTAATCTATATTACGGGGTAGGGGAAGTTGAGTTTATAGTGGGACCTGCAATGTAAGAAAGAAAGAAGAAAGAAAGAGAGAGAGAGGGAGGGAGGGAGGGAAGGAAAGAGTCACAAATCTAATCTATATTATGGGGTAGGGGAAGTTCAGTTTATAGTGGAACTGGCAAAGAAAGAAAGAAAGAGAGACAGAGAGAGAGAAAGAAAGAAAGAAGGAGGAGGAGGGAGGGAGGGAGGGAGGGAGGGAAAGAGTCACAAATCTAATCTATATTACGGGGTAGGGAAAGTTGAGTTTATAGTGGGACCTGCAATGAAAGAAAGAAAAAGAAAGAAAGAGAGAGAGTGAGAGAGAGAGAGAGACAGAAAGAAAGAAAAGAAAGAAAGAAAGAGAGAGAGTGAGAGAGCAACAGAAAGAAAGAAAAGAAAGAAGAAAGAAAGAAAGAAAGAAAGAAAGAAAGAAAGAAAGAAAGAAAGAAAGAGAAAGAAAGAAAGAGAAAAAGTCACAAATCTAATCTATATTACAGGGTAGGGGAAGTTGAGTTTATAGTGGTACCTGCAATGTCACATTACAAAGAAAAATAGATATAGGGTCAGATATAATTTTGGCCACGTATGCAAATAAAAGTATTACAATTGTTCTCTCCGTCTCTAAATAGTATTCCTGGCAACTTCTGTGCATTCCCCCAACAATGGTCAATTGGATGTTGAAATTCAGGCTGTGATTTTTCTCATCTCAGATTGGAGTGAAAAAGAGAAATTGCTTTGTAGTATTTCTCTAGAAAGAAAAGATGTATTTTCTTAGGACTTATTTCCACTCCTATAACATTCCAGAGATTAGTTTTATTAGACTATTTCAGCTCATGTGTTTATGTTTAAGTCAGACTTTTATTCCTGAAATCTGGATCATGCGCTTACTTTAGATGGGATAGGGGTGAGCTTGAGGAGTGATCCTAACTAAAATTCCATGGATTCAGAGTACAGGAGGTATTAGACCTTCAGGGAAAAACTTAGTTTTTTTTTGTTTTGTTTTGTTTTGTTTTTTCTCAAATACAGAATGATGAAAACCAGATAGGCAAATAGGAAATATCTACCAGTAATCTAGTGAAGAAATTCTTAATTCTGTGCTTTTGATGTCACATTATTTCTAGTCCTCTATTCAATTGGTGAGAATGATCAAAGCAACCTGCAAGCAGGAGGATTGCTCTAAGATTCTTACGATTATACATTGAGTCTCTCTTTCTTTCTTTCTTTTCTTTCTTTTTCTGTGTTTCTTTCCCTTTCTTCCTTCCTTTCCTTCCTTCTTTCTTTCTTTCTTTCTTTCTTCTTTCTCTTTCTTTCTTTCTTCTTTCTCTCTCTTTCTTTCTTTCCTTCCTTCCTTCCTTCCTTCCTTCCTTCCTTCCTTCCTTCTTTCCTTCTTTCTTTCTTTCCCCTCCTTCCTTCCTCCTTCCTTCCTTCCTTCCTTTCTTCCTTTCTTTTTTTTTGAGACAGAGTGTCACTCTGTCACCCAGGCTGGAGTGCAGTGGCGCGATCTCAGCTCACTGCAAGCTCCGCCTCCTGGGTTCACGCCATTCTCCTGCCTCAGCCTCTCCGAGTAGAGTAGCTGGGACTACAGGCGCCCGCCACCATGCCCGGCTAATTTTTTTGTATTTTTAGTAGAGACGGGGTTTCACCGTGGTCTCGATCTCCTGACCTCGTGATCCGCCGCCTCGGCCTCCCAAAGTGCTGGGATTACAAGTGTGAGCCACCGCGCCCGGCCTTTCTTTCTTCTTTCTGTCTGTCTGTCTGTCTGTCTGTCTGTCTGTCTGTCTTTCTTTCTTTCTTTCTTTCAGACAGGGTCTTGCTCTGTTGCCCAGGCTGGAGTACAGTAGCATGACCATAGCTCACTGCACCCTCGACCTCCCCAGCTCAAGTGATCCTCCCACCTTAGCCTCCCAAGTAGCTGGGACTACAGTTGCACACCACCACTCCTGGCTAATTGTCAATTTTTTTTTTTTTTTTTTTTTTTTTTTTTGGAGAGATTTGGTCTTGCCAGGTTTCCCAGACTGATCTCAAAACTCCTGGGATCAAGGAATCCTCCCACCTCAGCCTCCCAACGTGCTGTGCTGTGATTACAGGTGTGAGCCACTGTGCCTGGCCCTGTGTTGACATTTTTTTTTTTTTTTTTTTTTTTTTTGAGATGGAGTCTCCCTCTGTCGCCCAGGCTGGAGTGCAGTGGCGTGATCTCGGCTCACTGCAAGCTCCACCTCCCGGGTTCACGCCATTCTCCTGCCTCAGCCTCTCCGAGTAGCTGGGACTACAGGCGCCCACCATCACACCTGGCTAATTTTTTTTTTTTTTGTATTTTTAGTAAAGATGGGGTTTCACCGTGGTCTCGATCTCCTGACCTCGTGATCTGCCTGCCTCGGCCTCCCAAAGTGCTGGGATTACAAGCGTGAGCCCCCGCGCCCGGCTGACATTTTTAATTATACTTTTGTATGACCTATAGTATTCTCTTTGCTTTACATTCATAAACAGCAAATCTTTGGGTAATATCAAATATAGTATGCCAAGGAAATAAAGGAAAAACCAAAATATAGAAATGCATATCACATTAGATAAAAATATATCTCAGAAAGATAAATTACCCTAAATACTGTTCATTAAAAATAATACATGCAGACGAAATATTGAGGTCACATTAATTGCTGAATTCATTTTTTTTTTTTTTGAGATGGAGTCTCGGAGTCTCGCTCTGTTGCCCAGGCTGGAGTGCAGTGGCGTGATCTCGGCTCACTGCAAGCTCCGCCTCCCGGGTTCACGCCATTCTCCTGCCTCAGCCTCTCCGAGTAGCTGGGACTACAGGCGCCCGCCACCACGCCCGGCTAATTTTTTTTTTTTTGTATTTTTAGTAGAGACGGGTTTTCACCGTGGTCTCGATCTCCTGACCTCGTGATCCGCCCACCTCGGCCTCCCAAAGTGCTGGGATTACAAGCGTGAGCCACCCCGCCCGGCCTCATTTTTAAAATGAAGAGATTTTAGCATCTCTCTTCCTCCCTCCATATGCATTATGGCTAAAGATTAAACAGAGTATGCTGTCTATAGCAGTTACTTATTTAATGACACATCGAAGACCATTTGCAAGGGTAAGGCTCTCTAGTACTGCATGAAGAGATTGTGCTTCTTAACCTGACACCCAACACATACTTCATATTTTATTTTGTCTGGCTTTCTTGCTACACTGTAACTGTATACCTCAGATGGTTCTAGGTCTCTGACTTTTAAATTCCCACTTGTTTGTGTGTCTTACCATCAACTATGTTTACATTTAAGACTATGCTGATCTGCACTTGGCTTTGGAGACATGATACCCTACACCTAAAGTTAGTTCATAGATAGTACTGACATTTCAAAAAAGAGAGAGACTATAAGATTCTTTCAGTACACTTGCATTTTTAGGCCTATGTCTAGAATCTTTCTAGTCCCTTACACCTGAGCTGGAGAGAAATTTTAGTCTTCTCTAATCCTAAAATCAACTAAATTGCTATCACTTACAACAGTGCATACTTCATAGTAAGTATCCAATAAATGTCTGAAGGATTGACTTAACAAAGGGTTTAGAACTATAAACAATGATTCTGTCCATGAACTAACTAGTAATCTTTCACTGCTGTAGACAGCATACTTTCTTTAGTCTTTCGCCATAATGTGCATGGAGTGAGAGAAGATAGATACTAAAATCTACTTCATTTTAAAAATGAATTCAGCAATTAACGTGACTTCAGTGTTTTGTGTGCATGTATTATTTTTAATGAACTGTATTTAGGATGACATATCTTATTCATATGAGATACATTTATATCAAAGTGATATGTGTTTCTGTATTTTGATTTTTCCTTTACATCCTTGGCATACTATATTTGATACTACTCAAATTACAGTCATCCCTTGGTATCTATGGGTAATTTGTTCCAGGACCTCTGTGGATACCAAATCCATAGATGCTTAAGTCCCTGATATTAAATAACACACTATTGCATATAATCTATGCACATCCTTCTGCATACTTTAAATCATCTCTAAGTTACTCTTAAGTAATGCTATATGAGTAGTTATACTGTATTGTTTAGGGGAAAATGAAAAGAATAAAATTCCGTGGATGTTCAGAACAGATGCGATTCTTTAAAAATATTTTCAATTCGTGGTTGGTTGAATCCACAAATGTAGAACCCATGGATATAGAGGCCCAATGCATGATTAAGCTTTCATACACTGTATGTGGATAGTCCTTTTTTGAAAATAGAGCTCTCAATACATTTTTCCCTATAGCTTTCTAATTTCAGTTCTGTTTTTATTTTGTAATCAAATGTTCTATTTTGATGTCTATTCTTCATCAATGATCCGTAAGTTCCATGAAGCAAGTTCTTGTATTTGCTATATTTTGCTCATTACTGTAATACGTAATACACAAACTGACTCACTCCTCAGGTATTCATTGGTTTTAAAATTATATGTCAAGACCTATGTTGGATGATGGGGAGAGAGCCAAAAACAAGGAAGGCATGACTTTGGTTTTTGTAACTTTATAAATAACAACACTACAGTGTTCCAGGTGATCTCTAAATGAAGAATAATATGTCTAGGCCTCTTTCTTTGAGATAATTTAACATGTGGATGGACAATTACAATGCTACACCCTATAAGTTTATAGAACTATGGGCAAATGTTCTGATTGTCACAGAGAAAGAAATACTTTATTGTAGATATGTGGAGGTCAAAGAGGATAATGGAAAATGCTATCATTAAAATACATTGTAGACTTTGTCAAATAAGACAAGGCATAGAATAGCACCACAATAAAATGAATACATAAAAATCACCATTTGTATGTGTGTAGGAGGGAATGTGCATTTGAGGACTTAGTGTAATGGGATGTGACTAGTAGTAAGGTCAGTAACTTTCTCAGCACCAGATACTACGGAGTCTCACACAATACAGAGTGTGGAATTTACACTGATATTGACATGGGACTTTTGGAAGAAACATGTGTTTTTCATAACAGAAATTGAGTAGATATTGTAAAATATATTTCCTTGATAAACTACTGCACAACTGCAAACCCCATGCTCTGTTACTTACACCTATGTATATACTTATATATATATATTCTACTTAAGGACTTTCTACCAAGTCAAACAAAAGCAGTAAAAAATGATTCCAAATATTTGGTGTAAGAAAGTGTCCATTAAAAATTGATAAAATAAAATTGCAACAAATACGCTGGTAACTACTGAATAATACTGATTATTTCAGATATTGAACAACTAAGACTTTATGTGAACAAATATGTACCACAGCCTAAGTTAAGATCAAGTTAGGAGACAACAAAATGGAAAATCATGAATTAGTGATGAATATATCTGGAAAGGAATGAAGGAAATCACTATGGCTAGTAAATTTATAATATGGATAATACTGATGTGATATTAAACCAATGCTCCTTGGATCATTAATCCACATATTTTCAGCTTTCTACACCCATTGAAATCAATGCTTTCACAGCTTTGGGGCATCAAGCTCAGATAAATGGTCCATTGCTTATGTCTGAATTTTAAATTTTATAGACAGATTTGTCTGCAGTGAATCAATTGTCTTGAAAGCAGGCTCTGCGGAGAAATACATGGTTTTCAATATTATAAAATATTTTTTTCAGTAATTGAGAGAAAAAAGCTATAAAGCATGGTAAGAGCAAATATAACATAAGGGAATTTATAAATAAATCCTTTCCAGTTCTGGATGCTGAAAATAGAAGAGAAATGAAGAAATGAAAGGGTCTATTGCATCTACTGTAATCCATCTCTATTGATCCGTCCCTGCCATCAATTCTGTGGATTGCCAATTTGGTTGGTGCTCATTGGACAGTTTTTCTGCTGGTTTTGGCTAGATTCACTCACACATTTGCCTTCAGCCAGCGGTTGAAGGCTTCATTCCTATATGTGACAGTTGGCTGGTAATTTGCTGACTGCTGGCCAAGGGACAGGGGAACTAGGCCATATGTCTCAAATCATATAGCAAACTAGCCTGGACTCATGCACATAGCGGTGGTGGCAGATCTCCCGTGAAGCACTATGAGTGGAAATTAAAAGTTCTCTTAAGCCCTAAGACCATCATTTTCTCTTTCTATTGACAAAATAAAGTAGCGAGACCAGCCCAAATCCAAGTTTTAGAAAAACAGACTCCATATCTTACTGAAAAATCTCAAAAATATTATAGCCAAATTTTTCAATGTCCCGTAAAGGCTGTCTCAGTGGAATCAGCAAGAAGTCAAGAGAACAATCAGGCAACAGGCTCCTCCCACCTCCCAATGCACCAAAAGCATCACACATGCTCTGACTCCTGAGAAAATTAATGCAAAGACCCAGCCAAAGTCAAGCAGAGGAAAAATGTGCTAATAAAGATTTTGAAAATAACAATATGTACTTAGTATCAATTGCCCTATGCCAAATGTACAATGGTAAGGCAAAGAAGGTTACAAAGCACATAAAAATATGAGAATCCCAACAAAGGGCATCTGTAACAAACTTCATATTTAATGGTGACAGACTGGCTGCTTTTCTTCTAAATCCAGTAATAAGACTAAACGATTTTCTCACCTTTTCTTTTCCATATCACACTGGAAATCCTACCAAGTGCAAGATGGCTAGAAAAAAGAAAGAAAAGAAAAAGACAAAACAGACAAATTGGAAAATACTGATGAAAACTGTCTCAATTTGCAGATCACATGTCAGTTTATGTAGAAAATTTATCCCTCCCTCAGTCTTCAGAAAATGCTCTTCAAGCTAAAAAAAGAAAAAAAAAAGTCAACCAAGATACTGGGGATAACCCAGGGTGTAATGTACATTGTGACAAATGTATCTAAATGTATTAATAACAAATGGCACTTTGAAAGAGGTAATAAAGATAGGAACTAGACTAAATAATTTCAGAAAAGAATGTTTTGTCAAAATATAGAAGGCCAACAGCAAAATGAACTGCACATAACACTAATATAATTATGTGTTTATCAAAGGGATAATATTTAGCAATGAGGAAATAACCACATTTATCCTGATGTTAAAAAAATAAGTAAATACAGTGTAGTTACTGAGTGCTGAATTTCTCACTGTCGGAGAAAAGACAAGTAAGAAGGGGGATTTTAGAATAAATCATGTGGTGCTGGAATATAATCAGATCTATCAGTCTAAAATCATTTATTTTTGTAGATACATAGATAAAACAAATATTAATATATGTATATATATATTTATTAGTGAATATACATATTTTTTTGTAACTCTGTTCTCTTAGAGAGCCTAGAGGTGGTAATGCAGCAATACCAATGAGCATACTTAGTACCCAGATCATGGCTTCTAAATACCATCCTCCAATAAAAGGAAAAAAAGAGAAAACCCCTTGCAGAAACATTGATTCTGAAGTTTGGGCCGAGAAATCACACACTGAGCTTGATCTGGATTTTCTTGTATTGCCAGAAACTAAAATGCTTTACTAAACTTACAATACATTAATAGGACACAAGCACTAACTTGAAAGTGTTTCCCATAAGCACAGGCGGTTGGAGGGGGCAATGAACAATAAAAAAAATAGCAAAAGTATTGGATTATGACCAGAGAGTAAATAATTACATTTGAGACAATAGTGATGTAAATATATGAGTGAATAAATAATGTTTTAAAAATTGAAAAGGACATAAATGGCTTAAGAAGGAATAAAAAAGAAACAGAGTCAACTCGAAGAGCCAAAATGAACTGCAATTTTAAATATGTCTGTACCTTTCCTGTCATCTGTGATTAGAAAATAGACAGGGAAATGAGCAAGATGAGAGCAATTATAACTTTTTTTTCACTTTTGAGTTGTGATGTGTAAAATTTCACTCTACAATTTTGGAGTAACGAAAGTTGTAAGTAGGCACATGGGGTTGGTTGTAGCTCTAACAGAAAAGATATTCTAAACGTATTTGACTCTAAGTTTGCCTTTGGGAGAGCTGGCCTTTGTTTTTTTTGTTTGTTTGTTTGTTTTCCTTCCTTTGTCTCTTTCTCTTTCTCTTTTCTGTCATGTAAGTAGAGATGATTTTATTATAGCACTTAAACTCAGGAAGATAATGGTCCCTTTGATATTTCTCAAAAAGCCCATTGGCTCATAAGACTACATACTAGATATATTGAGAGGAAAAAAAAACGTATCTTTGTATGTGTGCTCTGGGATTTGAGTAAATTCTGGAAAGAGGGAGAACTGTTTAAAATCAGTCAGTGTGTGTTTTTTATTTCCCTAATATTCCACATGATCTGTACCACTCCAGTGCCTACAGCTCCACAAAGGATACTCAAATTTTATATTGTATTTATTTGAAAATCTGTGTGGCTGCCTTTGAGAATACAACATTTGGAGTTGTTGAAACATTATGCAAATATATATATATATCTCCTAAGTTGTGCTTTATGTTATTCCTTTCTAGCCATATACATAAAATGCATTATGATGTTACATGATGTCCACCTAATTTTAATAATTAGACTAACATAAAATAACTGGATTTGAATCATTTGTGTAACATAATAGAAACCAAAAGTAAGGCAGTTACAGTGACATGACCAGTACTAGAGAGTTCATTGGAAATGACAACAGTAATTTGGTATTAGAGTGGGATTTCTTTCAAAAAATAAGTCGAGTTAATATTTTTTAAAGCATGATAATACCATTTTCTTTGATTTAATCAAAGGATCTTATAGAAAAACATCTGTCCCTAATGTTATTATGTCTGTTTTTCATTTGGTCTAAAGTCATTAGAGTGCTGAATAGCTCAGGCAGCCTATAAAAAGTGCTATGTGTGAATGATACAGTATATTCTTTGGAAATCACTCATCCATGCAAAATAGCAGGTGATAGAGAACTCTTTCTGAATTCAGATGAAAGGACAAATAATCGTCTCATGATGCATTTGATATAAACCTAATTCAGGATGTATACCAGCTTGTCAGTTGAAAGTTTAAATGATTTGTTTTGTCTTTTTTCTACAGATGTTTACCATTTTAACCAAAGAAATATCTTTGATCTTAGTTGGAATATTCCATATCATGGCTCAGCCCAAAAAGCTCAGCAGTAAAGTTAGAAGATATAAATCTAATCTTGATGCAATGCAGCTTTTTGTCTTTGAGGACTGTTCTTAGTTCTTTTGAGCTTTAGATATCTGTAAACTAGAGAAAGAAATACTGACACAATATATTAAAATAATTATTAGAGAAAATGAATGATGAGAAAGACAATAAAATATAAAACATTATTTAGTCATAAAAGTATGGTATCTTAGTCTTAACTAAAACTTCTAAAAGGTTACAAATATAACTTTTAGATGACTACTGTGTATTCCCAAAGTGGGGTGAGAAGGCTAGATAACTACACATAACTGAGAAGCTCAATTAATTCTAAACATTTTTAATTATTTTTTATTGTTTTATTAAACAAATACTTATCCAACCAAACTATGCACTATTGTGTTACTCTCACAGTATTTAAACATAAATACAATAATGTTTTTAATGATAGTATAATAGGTAAAAAATTGAAAACAGTTTTCTTCTACCTGCAATTTTGTATTCAATTATGTGCAATAACACTTTCCATTTGTTTCATGGCTGAAAGCTCATAAAAATTTACAGATTGTTTCATTTATAAAATACACATTTCCCATGCAAAAAAATCATAATTATGTTCATTTTAAATTTCCTGATATCTAAATTACTTAAAAGTAGTAGCAGCAGCCATGGTGGTAGTAGAAGTAAAAATAATAGTAATTTAAAAATATTTGTATATAGAATGAAAATGTTAAAAGAGACAGAGATCAAGATAAAAGAAAGAAAAAAGAAAGAGAGGAAAGAATTAAAAAAATGGGAGTTACTCAGAAATAGATAAAGAATAAAGGATAAGAGATGAAGAGATAAAAACATAAAAGAGATAAAGAATAACCCTGGATGCAAATTAAAGAGTTCTGATACATGTTTCAATAGCGTGATTGTTTCCTTACTCTAGATAGACAGCAATTACTCAGTTCTTTTAATAGGAATATTCTTGGAAAGTTATTTGGGAGTTAACTCAAGTTAGATGTGCAGATATACCTAAGTTTTATCAGAAGAAAATTTCAAAATCTGGAGAAATTCAAGAAAATACACCAATTTGAAACATAAATATAGAAAAGAAATATGATAAAACCTGAAGTTTTTCTTTTTTCTTTTTCTTGAGGTTTAGCATAATACCTTTGTGTCTTGCATTATATAAGAATACACAGAATTATAGCTCATATAGTTTTAAGCTTTTTATTTTGAGATAATTACAGATTCCCAAGATGTTGCAAAATTTGTACACGAAACTTCTGTGTACCCCTTACTCTGTCTTTGCCAGGTAACAGCTTATAGGACAATAGTACAGTATCAAACCCAGAAGCTTGACATTGGTACACTCTATATGTATAACATGCCATTTTATTATGTGTAGATTTCAGTAACCAGAGATGGAATCAAGATACAGAACTATTCCATTACTGCAGAGCTCTCCCTTGTGCTACTTTTTTTATTGTATCATAAGGGGATTTTCAGTTGTATCAAATATTTGCTCATTATCAATTTGTGATCTCACAATAATATGCATTTAAATGCATAAAGTTAAATTTACATATTTACACGACTGGATAGTTGAGTGCACACACACACACACATCACTTTTTCAAATGAAATACCTTTTTGAAAAACAGCTGGAAGATTGATCCAAATCACGTATTTTGTGACCTGACATTTATATAGCTTAAAATTTTCTCTTGATATGGGGCCATTGTATTACTATGACCTTAGTGCAGTGGATGATATAAAGGTCTTTTTCTCCCTACTAGGTATATTTGCCTATGCCATATTAACTCGAACACAACAAATATATATATATCTATATCTACCGTATATACTTTCTGTGGTTCTATACCTACCTATGGACAAACAAGTTCTGCTGAATTTAATTATTTGATATAAAAGTAGGCCTTTATGATCTTTCAAGCTTTATCACATTGTTGTCTCAAAATGTGTAAATGTTTTTAGAGTTGCATAAGTAGTAATACAAGTAAGTTGTGTTGTGCTTTTTTCCTGGGGAATTTCTAAGGACTTCGTGGAAATATTTCAAGTATTAAAATAAAATATGAAAAATAAAAGCTGCTGGGCACAGTGGCTCACAAGTGTAATCCCAGCACTTTGGGAGGCCAAGGTGGACAGATCCCCTGAGGTCAGGAGTTTGAGACCAGCCTGGCCAACATGGTGAAACCCCGTCTCTACAAAAAATATAAAAATTAGCTGAGTATGGTTGTGCACTCCTGTAATTGCAGCTACTCGAGAGGCTGAGGCAGGAAAATCACTTGAACCTGGGATAGAGAGGTTGCAGTGACCCAAGATCATGCCACTGCACTCCGGCCTGGGTGACAGAGTGAGATTCCATTGAAAGAAGAAAGGAAAGAAAGAGAGAGAGAGAGAGAGAAAGAGAGAGAGAGAGAAAGAAAGGAAGGAAAGAGAAAGAAAAGAAAGGAAGAAAGAAGAATGGAAGGAAGGAAGGAAAGGAAGGAAGGAAGGAAGGAAGGAAGGAAGGAAGGAAGGAAGGAAAGAGAAAGAAAGAGAGAGAGAGGGAGGGAAGGAGGGAGGGAGGGAAAGAGAGAAAGAAGCTAATATAGTATAAAGGGTCGTGAGGATACATAGGAACTACAAAAGTATAGGAAGACTGAAAAACTAATATGTTTTTATTTGTACGCCAGTTTTACAAAATATTACTGTACTAATAAAGTTTCTTCAGTGCATGACCTCTGCAACTGTGTCATTCAGACACACCAAGAGGATGACTACATCCAGTTTTTCCACTATGGCTCAGATATGGCTCTGCCTAAAAGACCTGTAACTGATGTTCGAAAAATTAGGTTAACTTCCAACTAAATATCTGAGTAGGTTATTTCAATTTTGAATGTCATATAAACCAAATACCACAGTCCCTCCATACTTACATATGGAGAGATGAGTAGCAGAATTTGGGCAGAATCTGGAATAGAAGATGTTTGGCCAGGATAACACATAAGCATGAGCAATTGTGTCAAGTTATTTGAAAATTAATAGCTATTAGGTTGGTGCAAACGTAATTGTGGTTTTTGCATCGTTGGAATTTGCCGTTTTATATTGGAATATATTTTTAAATAAATGTGGTTATGTTATGCATAATTTTAATGGGCCTTTCTTGCTTTATGATTTTTTGTTAATGACTTATTACTTGCTGTTTATTTTAGACTATGGAAATGATATTAAACAAAAAGCAAATTCTAGCGATTTTTTTTATTCGTGTTCAAAATGGGTTGTAAAGCAGCTGAGACAACTAGCAACATAAATAACGCATTTGGCCCAGGAACTGCTAATGCATATACAGTGCAGAGGTTGTTCAAGAAGTTTTGGTAAGGAGACAAGAGCCTTGAAGATGAGGCACATAGTGGCCGGCCATCAGAAGTTGACAAGGACCAATTGAAAGCGATCACTCAAGCTGATCCTCTTACAACTACACGAGAATTTGCTGAAGAACTCAAGGTCAACCATTCTAAGGTCGTTCAGCATTTGAAGCAAATTGGAAAGGTGAAAAAGCTCGTTAAGTGGGTGCCTCATGACCTGAGCGAAAAAGAAAAAAAATCATCCTTTTGAAGTGTCTCTCTTATTCTACGCAATGACAATGAACCATTTCTCCATCGGATTGTGATGTATGATGAAAAGTGGATTTTATTTGACAACTGGCAATAAAAATCTCAGTGGTTGCACCCAGATGAAGCTCCAAAGCACTTCTCAAAGTCAAACCTGCATCAAAAAAAGGTCATGGTCACTGTTTGGTGGTCTGCTGCCGGTCTGATCCACTACAACTTTCTGAATCCCGGTGAAATCATTACATCTGAGAAGTATGTTCAGCAAATCGATAAGATGCATCAAAAACTGCGATGCTTGCAGCCAGCATTGATCAACAGAAAGGGCACAGTTTTTCATGACAATGCCCGATTTCATGTTGCAAAATCAACGCTTCAAAAGTTGAATGAATTGGGCTGTGAAGTTTTGCCTTATCCGCCATATTCACCTGACCTCTCGTCAACTGACTACCACTTCTTTAAGCATCTTGAGAACGTTTTGCAGGGGATATACAGGAATAAACAAACTTATTTCTCATTGGCAAAAATGTGTTGGTTGTAATGGTTCCTATGTTGATTAATAAAGATGAGTTTGAGACTAGTTATAATGATTTAAAATTCATGGTCCAAAACCACAATTACGTTTGCACTAACGTAATATTACATTCTCATGAAGTGCTTAGTACTGGTGTAATCCATTTACATAAATTATCTCAGTTATTCCACATAAACACTCATTGTATCTCATTTCCCAGGTAAGGGTATTGAGACCGCAATATATTACCTAGCGAGATTTTGAATATTGGAAGGCTTTTGGGCTCTAGAAGTGCCAAGTTTAATATAAAATGCCAAATATTAGCAGAAGCTTGGCCTGTGAGCTGGCTTACATGTACAGAGTTGTAGAAAACAAATATCCTTTTGGGAAGTGACACTTTTTTGATGTTTGTTTTCAAATGACCACAGGGGAAAGTACAGCAAAGAGAACAATCATCTGATCTCCATTCTCTTTTTTTTTCTTTTTTTTTTTTATTATACTTTAAGTTCTAGGGTACATGTGCACAACGTGCAGTTTTGTTACATATGTATACATGTGTCACGATGGTGTGCTGCACCCGTTAACTCATCATTTACAATAGGTATATCTCCTAATGCTATCCCTCCCCCCTCCCCCCACTCCACAACAGGCCCTGGTGTGTGATGTTCCCCACCCTGTGTCCAAGTGTTCTCATTGTTCAATTCCCACCTATGAGTGAGAACATGCGGTGTTTGGTTTTCTGTCCTTGTGATAGTTTGCTCAGAATGATGGTTTCCAGCTTCATCCATGTCCCTACAAAGGACATGAACTCATCCTTTTTTATGGCTGCACAGTATTCCATGGTCTATATGTGCCGCGTTTTCTTAATCCAGTCTATCATTGATGGACATTTGAGTTGGTTCCCAGTCTTTGCTATTGTGAATAGTGCCACAGTAAACATACGTGTGCATGTGTCTTTATAGCAGCATGATTTATGATCCTTTGGGTATACACCCAGTAATGGGATGCTGGGTCAAATGGTATTTCTAGTTCTAGATCAAAAAGTGGGCGAAGGATATGAACAGATACTTCTCAAAAGAAGACATTTATGCCGCCAACAGGCACATGAAAAAATGCTCATCATCACTGGCCACCAGAGAAATGCAAATCAAAACCACAGTGAGATACCATCTCACACCAGTTAGAATGGCGATCATTAAAAAGTCAGGAAACAACAGATGTTGGAGAGGATGTGGAGAAATAGGAACACTTACACTGTTGGTGGGACTGTAAACTATTTCAACCATTGTGGAAGACAGTGTGGCGATTCCTCAAGGATCTAGAACTAGAAATACCATTTGATCTCCATTCTTAACATTAAGTTGGCCATCTGAGAGTCAGGCAGAATTCTATGAAGAATCAATTCTCAAGAACACAGAAGAGCTTTGAATACTGCTTGGGTAGTGTAACAGGGACTTTTGATGATGGCTTCAATTGGTTCACAATGGACCCTGACCCTTTGGGTGTTAATGAGTTATTGCAGAACATCAGTGACAGAAGAATTGCACGTAAGGGACATTTAGCTGTGATTATGTTCTTATATGTGCCCATCTTTCTCATCTTTCTCTGTAGGAGGAACTCCCAGGAACCACTGGGAAACAGTGGGCAGTGGCTAAGAACCAAATTTTAAGTTCTAGCCTCATTCTAAGATTTTTAAAATTATCTGTATGCCTTCAAGGGGGTATTTGCACGTTGAATTAGAGGGTAAAAATGTGTAAGAGAGAGAGAAGAAGAGAGAGAGAGAGAACACTAGTAAGGAATGTCCTAGAAGGCTGGAAAAAATTAGTTGCAGCAAAGTATGTTATAAATGCCCTAGAGAGAACGAAATAAAGTAAGTCAAGTTCATTTTAATACAGTTTATTTTCAGAAAAGATCTAGATTGCTTCTCAGCCTTTTGGCTAAGTTCAAGTTCAGAATAGGTCTAGATTTACAGAAATGTGAAGATGCTGTAGAGAGGGTACACAGTTTGCTGTAACCATTTTTTTTCTAACCTTTTAGGACATTTTATATTAATGCTCTCCCTTTCTCTCTCTCTCTCTCTAATTCAGCCTGTAACCACATTTTCCACACCCAAATTCCATTGTTATTAATACTGTACTTTACTATGGTATATTTTTCATAATTAATGAGCCCATCCTTACACATTATAAAGGCCCATATTTTGTAAAGATTTCCTTAGTTTTTACTAAATGTCATTTTTTCTGTCCTGGAATCCCATTTAGGGTATTTAGGATACCACATTTCATTTAGTCATCGTGTCTTATTGGGTACTTCTTCATTGTGATACTTTTGCAGACGTCCCTTGCTTTGATGACTTTAAACCGTTTGAGTACTGGTCATTATCTTTTAGAATGTCTTCCCACCGGGGTTCACCTGATATTTTTCTTATCGTTAGACTGGGAATGGAGGTTTCGTGGAGGAAGACAACAGAAGTAACATTCCATTTTCACTGCATCATGTCAAAGGTACATACTATTACCATGATTTAACATTGTTGATGTTGACATTACCACCTGGCTGATAATAGTGTTTGTGAGGCTTCTTCATTTATCAAGTTACTCTTTTATCCCCATTTCCACCTGTTCGCTGGAAGGAAGGCATGATGTGCAACACGCTCAAGCCGTGAGGAATTACGGTCCTCTTCCTTGAGGATCTGGTGTTTCCACAAATTATTTTAAATTCTTCTGCATGACTTGTCTCTTCTCCCCCTCCCTTCGTTTATTTATTCACTTGACACCTTATTTATCTCAACATAGACATATGGATTTATTTTATACTTTGAGTTGCAATCCGATGCTATCTTATTTATGTTATTGCTTATATTATTCTGTCTCTGATCACTGGGGGCTCTTCTGGTGTGCTCCTATGTCCTTTTGATGTAACCAAAGTTGTCTTGTTTGTTTTTGTTTTGTTTTTTAAGCACTTCCTAACTTTTAGCATAACAAGATAATCCAGGCTCACAGGTATATTTCCTGTATCAGTCCTAGAATCATTTATTTTTCCAAATGAATACTGGATTCTTCATCCTGAAGTATAGTATTAGAAAACAGGATAAATCTCTACCCAAGCTATCAATAACAAAAAGAGAGAAAAAGTCTAATCACTAATATTAAAATAAGAGGTCTTATCATTTGTGATTTATTAGACATTAAAAGGGTAAAGAAATTTTATGAATGACTCTTTGCCCATGTATTTTATAATTTAGATTAAATAGTTCAAATTCTTGAGACAATCTTCAAAGCTCACACAATGGAGATACAGATAACCGAAATAGTCATTATCTATTAAGGAAATGGACTTGGCACTTGATATCTCAAGTTGCCCACTTGGCCCTCTTCCAAGTGTATTTTACTTCCTTTCTTTCACTTCTGCTCTAAAGCTTTTTAATAAACCTTCACTCCTGCTCTTAAACTTGCCTCGGTTGCTTAATAAAAAACTTGGCTCAAAACTTCTATTATCCTTCAAAAAAAAAAAAAAAAGCAGTACCAAGCCCAGATGTTTTCATTAATTCAGCAAAGCATTTTAAGGAAATATAATACCAAGAGGGAACATTTCTTGCAGTGTGAGTCCAGCATTGCCTAATATCAAAACAAGATAAAGACACAACAAGAAAAGAAAACCACAAATAAATAACTCTCAAGAACATAGATACAAAAATTTTTGAAAAAAAATTAGGAGCTAAAATCCAAATATATATACAAAAGAATTATCTACTACAACTAAGTAGAGTTTATTCCAGATATGCAAGAATGCCCTTGCTCCCCAGTGCCATAGAACATTGTACTAGAAATTAGCTAGAGATTAAAAATAATAGTTAGAGAAAGAAGATGAAAAAATGATAAAAGATGTACCAAACAGGAAGAAATAAATAAAATTGTCTTCATTCACAGATGGTATGATTGTCTCAGTAGAAAGCCAAACATTCTAGAAGTACCTCCTACAACTAAGTGAGTAATAGCAAGTTTGCAAGATGAAAAATCAATAAGTAAATAAATGTCAATTGTTTTCCTGTACATTAGCAATAAATAATCAGAATTCAATTTTTTAAGACAGAAATATTTAAGTATGACAAAATATATAACATAATCTATATGAGGAAAAATACACGACTCTGATGAAAGAAATCAAGTACGTTCTAAGTAAATGGATAAATATCCCATGTTCATGCATTGGAAGACACAGTACTGTTAAGATGTCAATTTTCCCCCGATGGATATATAGATTCAATGCAATCCAAATTAAAATACCAGCAAGTATTTTTGTAGGTATTTACTAAATAATTCAAAAATTTATATGAGAAGGCAAAATACAACAAATTTATATTGATTATTGCTTAAGATTAAGTTGGAAAATTCATATTACACCACCACAAGACTTATAGAGTAAGACAGTGTGGTGCTGGTGAAAGAAGAGATATAGATTAAAAGAACAGACCATAAGGAATTGCACTGTATTTCAAGTTTGATGTAGCTGTAGTTGTCAGAGGGTAAGTTTTTCTTTTCTTCATTTATTTTTCTCTTCCTTTTCCTTCCTTTGCTTCCTTCCATTCTTTTTTGTTTTCCCTGTTGCCTTTGGAGTTTCCTAAGTCCTCCTCCTCCTTAGAGATAGTCTGTAGCTTGAAGCTTTTTCATCTATAATCCACCATAATCATATTGGAGTCCTATTAGTGTAGAAGTAAGATGTGGGGATGGAAGAGTATTTCACAAACTTCTGATTAACTCTTAAGCTTTTAGTGGAACTGTGTCTCCAGTGTGACGTTCACAATTTTCTCTTTAGAGATGTGGCTTCTTTTTTTGCACCCATTATCTACCTCTTTCTCTGACTGTAGCATTCTCAATCAATTATCCTTGAAACTAACAACCCTGTTGACTGTGACTTTGCCCCTTTCCTTCGGTAAGACAGCAAGGCTGGAAGGGGTTGGAGTGGGATTCCCTTCTCCTAGGCTGGATGATTTTATGAAACAGAACTTTCTTCTGGAGAGTGCGCATTTGTTAAGGAGAAGGTTTATTAGTGTATTTTCACCGTGATTACTGTTCCTCTTTTGTTTTTAGAGCCAGGAGGGGATTTTTGTGAATTATCCACTGGTGAAGTTTCTGGTGATAGAGCACAGGAAGGTATGGAGGGCCTCCTAAGACTGCCCACCCACACAGCCCTGGGAGACTCTCACTTTCAGACTAGTTCACCCCTCACTCTAGCAATTCGTTGACATTAGAAAGGATTTGTTGCTAGCAGTTTGTGGACCTAGCAGCTTCTACCCCTGGTAAGTGGATCACAATATCTCTCTGGCTGTGTTTGTTTCTCCCGAGTACACTGTGGCAGTTCTCCCTGAGAACTTACTTCTCTGGTGTGTCTGAGAAAAGTCGATTTTCAGCTTGTGCAATTTTTTGTTGTTGCTGTAAAGATGGGCAGCTCTTTACATATTGAAGCTGTAACCTGAAATCCATTTTTTTTAATATACAACATTAGCTCTGGGTGTAATGTAAAAGTAACAGATGCATGGTCTATTTCATTATCTTCTAACTCTCCACTGGAAAATTCATATCACTTTATGGAGTTCAAACTACTTTAAAGAGTTTATGCAATTAAATTCTCTTTTGTTGTATGAACATAAGCTTTTGATCATTTCCATAGTAATCTAAACATTTGAAACATAAAATACAAAATTGAACTTACTCAAGTTATCTACTTTAAATGGATATATAATTATGTCTTTTTTCTGAAATAATATCTTTAGTCAAAGGATTTGTATTTGTTTCAGCTTTTTGTTTTTTAATTTTGATATTAATTATTTTCCCCACTTGAGTTCCTAAGTATAGAAATAGAATCCCATTATTAAAATGCTGATATCTGACTAGATTATCTCTAAAGAGCATTACAAGACCCAATATTTCATGATTCTATAGTCGTTCTATATTTTCTTTTATACTCAGAATGTGAACTGGATCTTAGTTATAGAAATACGTAGATCTAGTTTATTTCAGGATGTTGGCAGAAACGGGGACAAATTATTCACCAATCTTCTTCCCAGGCTCAGAGGAAGATTATATATCCAAGTTTTCAACTATAATCAGGTTGGAGCCATATGACTAGGCTCTGGACAAAAGAAGGACAGTAGAAATACTAGGCATCACTTTCAGGCATGCCACACCCATAATAGGGTATCCCAAGGCTCCAAGGCTCCTTAAAAATGTTAACGATTATACTCTCACAGCAGGAAGCAACATATGGTCAATGTGTGTGTGTGTGTTTGTGTGTGTGTGTGTGTGTTTGTGTGTGTGTGTATCTAAGTGGGCACAATAGATACATTTAGACTTGGTAATTTTAAAATTAAAATTAATTGATTAACATAGTAAGTTTTTTTCCAACTCAATAGCGCTTTATAACTATTTTTTTATTTTTTTAAAAGTGTAGGAGTTGGGTCACCTCACGTTTTTTAAGGCATATTTCCATTTCTTAACCTGCTGAATCAGAATCTACATGAATGGAACCCAAAATTTTGCATTTTAAACAAATAATCTCTCCATAGGCTAAAATTAGGGAAATGGTGCTTAATTTTACAGGCTTCTTTGTATTACCCATTCATTTAATCTACATATAAACCTTCTTGTTTTACTAGGAGTTTAAGACATTATTTTTGTGCATTTATTTAATTATGTTATTCCTTAGACTAATGAAAACAAAGAAAAAATAGGAGGATTTAAAAAATTCATTTAATAAAATGAGGTTTTTGTTTTGTTTTGTTTTGTTTTTTAGAGGAAATTGAGCTAAACAATTCCAGGGGGTAAAAATATGATGAAGCCAATTAAAAGGTTAATATGTAAAATGTGTGACAGATGGCAGGCCCTTTCTGGTCCCCTAGAGTTCCAACAAGGCTGACTTCAAGCTTGGGATCTGACTGTGAGCTTCAGCTATGACCACCTTTCAGAATTTCAGATGCTACATCTATGACACTTCAAGGCCCTTGATTTTACCTCTGGGATATAGTCTCTTATAAATCTGCTCCATTTCAAAAAAAAAAATTGAGATTTCTGTGTGAGCTTGAAGAGACTTACCCCTTGCCTCCGGAGTCCTACCCCTTTACAGAGAACAGACTGTGAATTCCTCTTTCAAACCAGAAATCAGTCTCTGCAACAGTCCCCGGAGGAGTCTGGAAAAAAAAAAAAAAGCCTGTGCTTCTGTTGCCTGCTTTGTTAATAAATAGCAGATTACATTCTCTAGGGCCATGCTAAATTTATAAAGAACATGTTATGCCAGACAAACTTGATTGCTTTTTCGATAAACTCTGTAAATTAGTGGATAAAGGAATAGAGTGGATGTAAAATATCTTGATCATAATAAAAGAAGTTGATAGGAATTCACACACACACACACACAAAGATCTTGCTTGAAAATTTAATTCAAATTACCTTAGCTTCAAGTACTGTCACATAGATTAAACACTGAATGAAGAATGACCGTAAAGAAAAGATAATGAAAAATGCTAGCAAAGAAATCTATCATAGGCACTTAAAATCTTAATGAATATTATATAAAAGAGGCTAAATAGCCCAAGCTTTAATTTCTCACTTTGCCTACTCAATTGAGAGGCTTAGAGAATAACCAGAGAGATTGCTATACTTCTTCACTATTTGAAAGCCTATCATATTTAGAGCAATTGGTTCACTCAAGTTTACTAGAGTGTAGATATTAATGCTCTGCTCCAAAATTTTAGTCATTTTAAAGTCTAAGGGAATTGTGACAAATGCAAGGAATATTTTAGTAATTCCATCTATATTGTTTCATGTTGGGAGTGAGTGAATCTAAGACAGGTGGGTCTGGACTTGGTCTCATTATCTTAGGTGCAGTATCTGGTATTCTAATGTGAGACAGGATACCACAATTGTGCGATTAATTACATAACCCACGGTGTACCTGAATCATAAAGACCCAGTCTTCAAGGTTAGGGTGCTACTGCTTTTGTTTATAATGGAATTCTCTAGTTCTCTTCATCTACAGGAAGCATGGTATATCATTAAGATCATAGTTTTGAGTCTTTGTTTGCCTTTTAGAAACGGAATAAACTTGAAACGTCCCATAACAATTCTTAGCTTGTATTGACTTACATATAGTTTGATGATGATAACAAGAATTACTTACCTCAAGGATTCTATCACATTGAAGGTACAAAACATACGCTATGATGAAGTTAATGTATAGGTGTCTATGGGCCTTAATGTGTCAGATATATACCATTGCTCAGTGATTTACCTAATTCAAAATAAGTATTTGATTATTGATGATTATCATAATTAGAATGGTACTCTTGGAATTGACATCAAGTCTACCTGGCTAGTAGCCTGATATTCTGTTTTCTTATAATAGAAAACTTGGAATATGCCCCTTTCTCCTAATACTATAATTTGTCTTCATATAACCATTACACTTTTACCTATTTGATTAAGTGCAATTGAGCCTGTTCAACCTGTTAGACACTTGTAAATTACTAGCCATTTCCCTAAGGATCCCAAACATTTGCATTTTTAAAAATTCTTATTGTCATCCACAATTCTGACACCCTTCCCTTGTCTTTTGCACTGTGCCAGTGAAAACCCATCTATCTATGACAGTTAAATGGCATTAGAAATAAAATAATTTGCCATAGATACAAAAAGCCAGCCATGCCTACATCAATAACAGGTAATATACTAACTGACCATTTTCTAATATTCATCATATGAAGGTAGTTAATACCATTGTTATTTTGAATAACCTGAACCAAATTTTTTTTTAATTTTATTATTATTATACTTTAAGTTTTAGGGTACATGTGCACAATGTGCAGGTTTGTTACATATGTATACATGTGCCATGTTGGTGTGCTGCACCCATTAACTTGTCATTTAGCATTAGGTTTATCTCCTAATGCTGTCCCTCCCCCCTCCCCCCACCCCACAACAGTCCCCGGAGTGTGATGTTCCCCTTCCTGTGTCCATGTGTTCTCATTGTTCAATTCCCACCTATGAGTGAGAACATGCAGTGTTTGGTTTTTTGTCCTTGCGATAGTTTACTGAGAATGATGGTTTCCAGTTTCATCCATGTCCCTACAAAGGACATGAAGTCATCATTTTTTATGGCTGCATAGTATTCCATGGTGTATATGTGCCACATTTTCTTAATCCAGTGTATCATTATTGAACATTTGGCTTGGTTCCAAGTCTTTGCTATTGTGAATAGTGCCGCAATAAACATACGTGTGCATGTGTCTTTATAGCAGCATGATTTGTAATCCTTTGGGTAAATACCCAGTAATGGGATGGCTGGGTCAAATGGTATTTCTAGTTCTAGATCCCTGAGGAATGGCCACACTGACTTCCACAATGGTTGCACTAGTTTACAGTCCCACCAACCGTGTAAAAGTGTTCCTATTTCTCCACATCCTTTCCAGCACCTGTTGTTTCCTGACTTTTTAATGATCACCATTCTAACTGGTGTGAGATGGTATCTCACTGTGGTTTTGATTTGCATTTCTCTGATGGCCAGTGATGATGAGCATTTTTGCATGTGTTTTTTGGCTGCATAAATGTCTTCTTTTGAGAAGTGTCTGTTCATATCCTTTGCCCACTTTTTGATGGGGTTTGTTTTTTCTTGTAAATTTGTTTGAGTTCATTGTAGATTCTGGATATTAGCCCTTTGTTGGATGAGTAGGTTGCAAAAATTTTCTCCCATTTTGTAGGTTGCCTGTTCACTCTGATGGTAGTTTCTTTTGCTGTGCAGAAGCTCTTTAGTTTAATTAGATCTCATTTGTCAATTTTGGCTTTTGTTGCCATTGCTTTTGGTGTTTTAGACATGAAGTCCTTGCCCATGCCTATGTCCTGAATGGTATTGCCTAGGCTTTCTTCTAGGGTTTTTATGGTTTTAGGTCTAACATGTAAGTCTTTAATCCATCTTGAATTTGAATTAATTTTTGTATAAGGTGTAAGGAAGGGATCCAGTTTCAGCTTTCTACATATGGCTAGCCGGTTTTCCCAGCACCATTTATTAAATAGGGAATCCTTTCCCCATTGCTTGTTTTTGTCGGTTTTGTCAAAGATCAGATGGTTGTAGATATGCGGCATTATTTCTGAGGGCTCTGTTCTGTTCCATTGATCTATATCTCTATTTTGGTACCAGTACCATGCTGTTTTGAACTGAACCAAATTTTTAATGCTTAAATCTGTTCATATTTTTTGAGGACCCATTTCTTCATTTGTAAAATGGTAATAATAATCAACAACAACACAAGATTATTATGCGGCTCAAATTATTACTCAGAAGTTCTTTGAAATCCCTGAAATAATGTAGAAGATTGAGGAGGCTACTAAGTGACCCACTTATTGAGTAAGGAAAGATAAACCCTAACTCTCATTATTACTTTTATAAACTCCAAACAGGGATAATTTTTGGCTACAATAAGGTTTTTATGTGCATTAGAAGTAGTTTCATTTTGCAATGCTAATGAATAAACCAGAAATCAGATAATTTGGAAGTAAATATAATGGGTTAAATGTATTTTAGAATCTCAAAATTTAGAATATTGTTATTGCAAGTTCTTACCTTTTATAATATTACAGGATTTTTAACTTGTATGTATATTATATATATATATATTTTTTTTTCTGTATTGAGGATAGCTTCCCTAACAGTCAACTCCAAATGCTGTCATAGTTGATTCAAATTAAGCCAATTTTCAAAGCTTAGGAAGAACACAGAATTTGGGCAAGAGAGACATGGCATTGATTTCTCATTCTGCAACTTATTAGCAATGGAGGCCTTCAATAAATTACTTAACTTCTCTCAGTCTTAGTATGCCTTATATATTAATTTGGATTGTAACATTTTTATAAGCTGTTAAGCTGTCTACTGATACATATTATTAATATTGCTCAGTGATAAGCCAGAAGTAGGAATCTAACCAAGGATACATACCTTAATCTGTATTAAGGCAAGTTGCCAGGGCTACTGGGAGTAATAACAAATTTAAACCATTCCCATCAATATGGAAACTTGTGATACAATTATGCATGCTGAATTTTATCTGGGAGAGGGGGTAATTCATTTAATCACTTTTTGAAATTAATGCCTACTAGGAATACGTTCTGTTTTTCTTTTAAGAGATTTAATTGTCAGGTTAAGAGTAACTTAATGACTGAGTAAAAGGTCTACATTCATAGGAAACAATTTACTTTTATGACAAAAGTGAGCTTTTTGTGAAAAAAAAAAAACTGAGCTTAAAGTCAAAAGAATATATTATCCCTTGGTAAGTATTTTCCTCTTTAAGTTTCAGTTGCTAAGTTTGATAAGAAGGAATATCATTACCCCCATAATACTGTGGGAATTGATTAATTAATGTATACAAATTTTAAAAACATATTAGGATGTAATCAGCTTGCAATGCATGTTAATAGCCTACTCGTTCTGCCATAGACTAGGTTAATCCTCAGGAAGCAGAACCTGAGTCAGAGCTTTCAGAAACATTGTTGATGTGGGAAACCTATGCCAGGGAAAGAGAGGAGGTGACTGGACAGGGTGAGGTGAGAAAGAAGAAGAGCCATTTTATAATGAGCTTTGTGGAGATGTGTAGTGCTTTTGGCCATTGGGGATCACATCTCCCTAAAGCCTTGGAGGATAAATGAGAATGAGTAAGTATGAGCTTCAAAATTGTCCTCCTGAGAGATGGAAGTAACATGCATTGATTCGATAGCTTTCATCCCTTTTTGGTCCAGAGTTGTCAAATAAGGTGTTACATTTTCTGTGTTTCCAGATTAGTGAGTGCTGCAGTGCTGACTGAGAGCCTGCTTGTGTCCAAATCTGCAGTATCAAAGAAGCTCTGGGGGAGAAAGCCCTGGTATAGCTAAGGTACTGCCAGATTACATCTGAGGAAAGCTGCCTGTCTTAGTAGTTTCAAGAGGAAATGGTGGCCCAAAGAGCATGTCAAGTATGGACATAATAGGGCACTACTCAAGTATATGCAATTAAATTCACTGTCTTCTCACTTACATATACACTTGGTGCCACTCATTGCTGCCTCTATTCTTCCTTATTTAACTATTTTAAAATAGATTATTGGGATATAATTTACCTACAGTAACATCACCTTTACAGTATACAAAAAGGGTGAATTCACATTTGAAGAATGAATGTAGTTTTATTACCAGCACCATTCTCTTTCAGAAGTACATTATTATTAGATTAGCCTGATAGCGTCCAGTACAAATTCCCTGCCATTTTATGTCTTTCCTTTTCTTATAACAAGCCTCAAAGGGCTAGAGAATAGAAAAGCACATTCTTTCCGGAAATAAGAAGCAAAATATGCCTTGGATTGGCAAAATATTCTTAACTACCAAAACTGGGAGAGAAATACATGTTTTCTCTGAGCCTTTTTGTCTACCTTTGTGTATGACTAAAATGTTTTCGTTTTCTTAGGACTTGCTTATAAAAATCCCTCTACAAATTAACTAAAATGTTTCACTAATGGAATTTTGATAAGTGGGCATACCTACGTCGATAACATAGAGAGCCTGTGACTAGAGAAAATAATGGAATATGTGGTAGTGAGAGAAGAATTCCTGACAGAGGTAGCTTATTCTATGAAAAGCCTATAGCTGAAAAGGCTTTTTAAAGTTTGACATTTGTTTCATCGGCAAAGACAAATCTATTCATTCTAACCAATCCAGGTTTTAAAGCAAACGACAGCCCAGGTATCACAGTGACCAGAACTAGCTCTTCCAGCAGAAACATTTTGTGATGTTCATTGTCTGAGGAAAAAAGAAGAAATAAAGATAAAAAATAGCAAATGGTCATATACGCCACAGGCCTTTTATTTCATAAGCCTCCAACAATAAATCTGTTGACCACTTTCACGAAAACTCTTTATTATAGTTTTTTTTTTTTTTTTTTTTTTTTTTTGAGACCGAGTCTCATTCTGTCGCCCAGGCTGGAGTGCAGTGGCGCGATCTCGGCTCACTGCAAGCTCCGCCTCCCGGGTTCACGCCATTCTCCTGCCTCAGCCTCCGGAGTAGCTGGGACTACAGGCGCCCGCCACCATGCCCGGCTAATTTTTTTGTATTTTTAGTAGAGACGGGGTTTCACCGTGGTCTGGATCTCCTGACCTTGTGATCCACCCGCCTCGGCCTCCCAAAGTGCTGGGATTACAGGCGTGAGCCACCGCGCCCGGCCTATTATAGTTTTAATACTAGCTAAGTGGGCAGAAAAGCCTAGTCTTTCCCTGGATGCCAATAAGACACTGTCCCTTCTTATATACACTGGAAAAACACATGAAATGTGTTTGAATTGTGATATACGAAATAAACTCCTGCTTTTAACTGTTAAAATTCCATGATGGCAGCTGTAAGGAAAATGGCTGTGCTTCAGTCAGGAGTAGGCCAAGGTGGACATCCGGTATAGTATGACACACTGGGTTTGAAGTGCAGGCACACAACCCCATGCATTACATAATCACATTTATGTAGCCATTTAATGTGACCTGTTTGTGTGAGCTCATACCTGGCTTTGAGTCACTATTGTACTGTACTGCTGACTCTGTAGGCGGGAGAATAAAGCCATGTCCCAACTGCCTCGAGTGTTCATTCAGCTACCTGCCACCCTTCCACCAACCCCACTCGGACCCCAGCTGGGGTTGGAACCTGACAGCAACATTTAAAAAAAATTAAGCTGATATAATTATTAAAGTAGCCCTGAGAGAGAGATAGTGAGGGGTACCTTCAGATGAGCTCAGAGAAAACCCATGTACCCCTCGTCTCTCCTAATAGAGAAATTGAGGAGTCAAGAGTTGAAGTAACCTGACCAAGTTCAGGCAGATACTATGAAAGTGCCCTAACAGTCAGCATCATGAATTTCAATCTCCACCTCTTTCCACTGCACATGGGTAGGTACAGATATATAGCCATATTAAGTAACTTTTAAACTTCATCATATTTAAAGAGGAGAAAAGGTTATATTATTTTGTAAACAAGTCAAAGAATTGTCTTCTCAAAAATGACTAAGATTTACTCTGTTCTTTCCTGTGTACCCAGCTGACGTTATGTGAAGCCTCTTGCCTCTTTTTCTGTTTTCCATATAACATTTTAGACACTCTTGCAAAAAGTTTTTTATTGAATGAAAAATGGGATGACCCACATTTCACTTGATGTCTGTAGAAAAGAATAGATTGAGAAAGATCTTTATCTTCATTCAAAAGAGCAATGAATGGTCTCGGGTTACCAGACGAGGAAGCCATCTTGAAAATGTCATTGATGAAAATAAAACAGACAAGCAAATACAAACAAAACTAAATCCATTCCCAATGCTTGACTAATTTTGAAACAGATGGCCTAATTAGAAACTCTGAAAGAACAAGAGAGAACCATGTGCCAAAGGGAAATAAGATGCATTACCTCTGGGAAGAAAATAAGTGTTTGTGTTAGAGATATAACAACTATTACTTTAACGACTTTGGATAGTCACCTTATAAAAAATCTGGTTAATCTAAAATTGAAAATGTAAATTCCCATTGATGGTTATATTATTTCAGTAAACTCTAAAGGAGCTTAAACAATGAAAGGTCTGTTTCCAGCCAGAAAACTATTTCCTTTTTAAAAGTACTTGAATCAAATTTAGCGACATTTATTTGGGGGTGGAAGTACAATCTTAGAGCTTCTAGAATGAACATGATATCCAAAGTCTTATGAAATGTCTCCGTTATCTTCATATGTAAACAATGTCATGTTAAGTTAGAACCGGCAATAAACGGAAGAAATCAAAATTTCTTGAACAAACTGACACAAACTAGAACAGGCTGAATTACAAGTTAGTGGGTTTTGACTGTCGCCAGAGTATTCAAATTATGGGTGTGGTCGAAATTCAAATATCAGAGAGCAATTGAACTCACTGCTTTCCAATATCCCTTCTAATCCTAAGATTTTATGATGTGATGAATATATTGAACTCTCTTTGCCAAAAAAAGAAAATAACACAAACTTTCACAATTATTTCATTTTGCAAGTATTGCTGAGATGGTATATATAAACCATTTACCTTCTCTAACCCATCTGAACCACCTTATGAATAAAAAGGATATTTTTCATGAGGTATTGTCAAGTGCAATGACAGTCCTCACAGAAATGTCCTTTTGTGTCCTCTAGGCACTAACATTGCTATTTTAATTTAGAAAGCAGCATGTATTTATGTATAAGTATATTGTCTTCATAACTGGACATGAATACGCAATAACAAATTTAAGCAATAGCAATGTAAAGGCTTTTTGACAACCTTTGGTGACTTTTTAAATTGCCCTAAGTTACCATTTTAGCATTGAGCATAGTGCCTCATGCATAATAGATGTTCAAGATGTCTTGATAAATAAATAAAATAGTATATACCTAATCCTTGGTAATTGAGTATCTTTCTTTTGTTCCTAAAACAATTATTGAGGTCCCACTTTGTACCAAGCCCTATGATGGAGGGATCATTGAATGATTTCTAAAATGTATAATGGAGGCTAATACAATGCCTTTCTGTGAAAGGAATACTTGTCTAGTGGGCATGTGGAGAAAAGTGGAATAGGGTAAGAGAACTCAGACATGAACAATTAAGAATACAAATGGAATTAGTGATGTTAGAAAAGTTTATATAACAATCAAAAAAAGAAATAGATAACAATTCCAGCATTGGTTTATTTAGCTCCATAGGATTGTTCTGAGGACAGTGTTGATTGCTTTATGATTATTTTTTCCATTTGTTTTGTTTTCACCTGTATTATTTATTTAGAAATAAAGTTATATTTGTGTTTTCCTCAATTTCCTAGTAGTAATAAATTATTGCTTAGCATGGGTGTGGTGGCTTGTGCCCACAATCTCAGCACTTTGGGAGGCCAGGAGTTCAATACCAGCCTGGGCAATATAGTGAGACCCCATCTCTACAAAATAAATTACCCAGTCATGATGGCACACACTTGTAATCACCGCTTCTCAGGAAGCTGAGGTGGGAGATTGCTTGAGCCCAGGAATTCCAGGTTAAAATAAGCTATGATGGCACCACTGCCCTCCACAGAGGAAGACCCCGTCTCTAAAAAACTTTTTTAATAAAATAAAAATAAGTACATAAATAAAAAAATTGCTTAGAAAAACAGAAATTTATGGTAGACCACTGTTTAAAAACCTGTTAAAGATGTGTTTACTCTGCAATTCACATCTGTTTAAAATTTGCCAAACATCAGATTAATCAAATCCTACTTCCTGAACTGGATTACGGAGACAATAAGATACATTATTTTCTTTTGTTTTATCTTGTTGTCACCACACACAGGCCCTAAAATAGCCTCTTTTTCAGGTCAAAATAGTCACAATGGAAGGTTTTAGTTGCTTTCCAGGCACGTATTACAGTTACAGAAGATTTTCACATAATCAAAGTTGAGTATTTCAAGAGAGATCAAAAGAGACAGTGAAGTGGAGAGCAGGTGTGCAGACATTCTTAGAGGATCTGAGAATGCAATTAACCAGCAAATGAGCCCTTGTACAGTCAGGCTTCCTGAACAGATGAGCACAACAAAAGCTACCCAGAAATAAGGTGGCCAAGGGCTACTCCTGAATGGAGTGTGCACATGGGCATCTGCCCCTGTTCTTGAACTTTAGGAAGAGAGAGGGAGAGAGATTCAATAGGGGCAGCAGAGCCGAAATAATTATGCAAATATAGGAAACTGCAGGAGGACATAAAAATTTAGACTGCTTTCACAAAGGATCTTGTAACAGAGATTCTCTCTTCTCTCTCCCAATAGCACCAACTTAAGGCTAAAACAGATGGATGGCAACAGAGGCAATTCAAGCAAAATTAAAAGCATCATGGTTAAATCACCTGACATTAGAATGGCAAATCCAAAGGCCATTTTGATAGCATTCAGAGTTACCAAATTTGTTTAGCTTTGCCAATTATGAGTACTGTGAATGAGAATTAGTTACTTAACCTCTCTGAGCTTCTATACTCTCATTTGTAAAGTACTGATATAAATAATAATAGTCATCACAGCAGTAGTAAAATAATGTTAAAAAATGCTTCCTTTGCAGGACTGTTATGAGAATTAGAGACAAGTATGTTGCTGACATGGATCATGGCAAGGATTTATGTAATAGCTGCCATCGTAATTCCATGGTAGTAATGTACTTAAAATGTATGGGTTAAGCCACTACTTATAGTGCACAGAAGTTACAATGTTGACACAGTACCTGCTGTCAAGGAACTTATTTCTTGCAGGGAAGCTAAGGAATATTAACAGGTATAAGAAACAGGTAACCCAGTCTTTTAGGTTTTATTCCTAGATCAAGTTTCTTCCCTGACAGTTATCCTCTATTGGCTTCAATATTCTCCCTAAAAATTACAGCATTTGACTTAACAATCACAAATATATTGTTTATATGAATCTTTGCATATACATAAAAAATCTGGGTCTATGCTCTCCCTCTGCAAGTGTTAACTAGATAATTTTGGGCAAATCGTTTAACTTATCTGAGGCTGATGTATCTTATATGCTACATTTATTTTATTACTGCTTGAATAAAAATTTCTCTAGGGCTCTTTTTTCAGATCAAACTGTATTATGTGAATTTTAATAATTAAAAAACTATAATATGGTGATGTGACATTAATATGTTTTATTCATTGACTACTCTGTACCTATCCTTCACTGTCTCTGGAAATTCAAATAACATTGAAAACAAACATGTCTTTTAATCCACTGGGTCTCTTGGTGTCACATACTATATAGCAAAGATGATGGTGAGGGGGAAAATATTTATTACAGTAATTTATATATCTTTAAGAAAAAGGCCAATAGATAAGGGCAATTTTGTCTGCTATATTATCTTTACTTTTATTTGAAGAGGCAAAATTCAACAAGGATGATGTAAAACTTGTTTGTAAATCAATTATTTGCTGCACAAATATGTAGATAGCATTTGCATATTGAATGAAAACAAGCAAAATTTTCTGAAGAGATAATTCCATTGGACCCATTTAAATTACCCATCCAGCACATTGTCTGCTGTGTAATAGATATTGGGTGCTTTGAATTATTTATAACTGAGTAGTCATCCCTCCAAGCATCTCTAAAGCAATCATCTAAGAAAGCAACTGGATTGGCCTCAACTTGTGAAACATTTGTTATTATTTATTGTAGACTGCATACTAGGTATTCAGGGTATGACATCAGTATTACGGTGCAGAGAAAAGCTGCTCACAAATGTTACAGTATCACAGACAGTTAGAAAATAAAATTTCACAATGCAGAAAAAAGTGATTTAGGTAAGATGAGACTACAACTACATTGGTGACCGGCACTTTTGAGTTATGTGATATTTGGGAAGTTAGTTAATATTTCTGAGTCACAATTTATATCTCTACAAGTATAGGCAAAACATAAATTTATATATATTGAGATAGGATTTTTTGCTAGACTCTATAACCAGGCTTTGGCATTAGGAAGCTATACTAGACTTAATACCTATCTTCAAAACAGCTTCAACCTACTGGGAGGAAAAGATATACATAAATTGAAATAAATAATGATACTCCTGTAAGGGAACTTGATCATTTGGTATTTTTTCCAGATATAAGTATCACCAAATCCAAACCAAATAATTGAATAACCAAGTATATTTAAGCATATTTATGAAGACATTCAGAGATGTACAGGCTTCAGGGGAAGTGAAAAAAATGATTTGATGTTTCTTCAGAATGCTAGGTTCCTTAGAGCTTTTTACTCTTAGAGTGGCTATTTAATTATTTGGCTGGTCTTCTCTCATGTTTATAATATGGTTATTAATAATAATAGGAGCCATGAGTTTCCCTGTACATGTGTGGTGCACACAGCAAGCCTGGATCCTGATGAATATTTTATTTATTTCAAAAGAGTCAGGAAGTTCTTTTCCCTGCTCAGAAACTCCAGCATCTCTTATTTACTCATTTATCTGACTTGGCTTAACCCTGTCATCCTCAGAACCAATCTGTAGAAAGATGTGAAGAGAGAGAGAAGTTATGAGGTTTGGACTCATCAACTGAAATAGAAGAAATAATTGGAAAGAAAAGCACAAGGCAATCACATGAGCTGGGAGATAACAGAAAGGCATATCAAATTTAGTCTTGAGGGATATCAGAAGACTCCTCAGAATGTAGGACTGCAGATAATAAGTGAAAAACATGAGTCAGCTAGTCGCAAAGTGGGATGGGGTCACAAATTGCTTGCATGCTTGCACCAGAGGAATAAGGTTTAACAATAACTTATAAAGCATTTTGGAAGTAAAATAAAAAATACTTTGAATACGTGTAATTTTATTTAGCATGTAAAGTTCTCCTATCCATTTGAATAAAATAATTTTGAAATAGGGTGAATTCAGACAAGTAAAAATAATCTAAATAAGATGCATGCCACAATTCTTGGAGCATCAGCAGCAGCAACAGCAACAACAGCGGCAACAGCAACAACAGCGGCACAACACCAGATCTCTCATGATCATGGAGAACTTGCAAACTTTCAAGTAACCTGAAGATATAAACCCAGAAAGCACAGTTTTCTGAGGCATCCTCCCTATTTAGGACTCTCAGGAAATGAGGAATCTTGTTTTCAATAAAACAGTTTTAAAGTGACATGGATGTAATATTCTAGTGAGAAAATTCTAGATGCCAAAACTGAGATTAATGTCTATAAAGATTAAGAGAATAGAATAAAGACTAGGAGGAGAGGAATAAACAGTCTCAGAGAAATATGGGACACCAAGTTAGAGTAGGTAGTTAGACATGAGCAGGGCAGGAGAGGGCCCCCAGAAATGGCAGGCAGTCATAGGGTGATGGTCAGATCATAAAACTGTCCCTCTGAAATGACAAGCGGTCACAACTGGCTCCAAGACAAAGAGGTAGAAAACAAGTTCCCCAACAGGTGGAAAACATCTGGAGCCAGCAAACCTCAAGTCCCTGATAAGGTCTTAAGCATGCTCAGTAGGCAGCCAAGTGGCATAGTTTAACTCATATATAACCTTCCTCTCTGCCAGCGCTGGAACAGAAGGGAAAAATCGCCCCAAGTGAGCATGTGCAGAGCTTCAGTAAACACACTGTGCATGCGGCCCCTCCCAAGTGCTGGCTGACCATTGCCATGTGGCAATTGAGCAACAGCCCGCCCCAAGGCCCAAGGGAGGGAGCAAGTGAAGAGAAGCAAACCCCCATAAGAAAGCCAATGTATAAAAATCCCAAGCGGCTGAGGACAGTGACTCATGCCTGTAGTCCCAGCATTGCGGGAGGCCAAGGCTGGTAGATCTCTTGAGCCCAGGAGTTTGAGACCAGGCAGGGCAAACCCCCAACCCCAACCCCCTTGCCCCGCCTCCCCTCTTCTGGCCCTGTCTCTACTAAAAATACAAAAAATTAACTGGGCCTGATGGGTCGTGCCTGTGGTCCCAGCTACCCGGGAGGCTGAGGTGGGAGTATGGGAGTATCGCTTGAGCACAGGAAATTCAGGCTGCAATGCGCTGTGATGGCACTGCTGCACTCCAGCCTGGGTGACTGAGCCAGACCCTGTGTCAGAAAAACCAACCAACCAACCAAACAAGCAAAAAAAACATTCCAAGCTATAAGCAGTGCACTCTCAAGTCCCCCACTTGGGCCTCTTCCAATTGTACTTCACTTCTTTTAATAACCCTTTGCCTCTGGTTTTAAAACTTGCCTAGGTCTGTCGGTCGAAATCTTTCTTGTGAGAAGACAAGGAAGAAGCTCGCTGGGACTTGCCGCTGTTTCTCCACTTGCCACCAGTAACAACCATAATAAAAATACTAGGAGGAGAGAAGAGATAGAAAAAGGAAGAAAAATATTCGAAGGAGTATTGGCAGAAACGTCACAAATTTGATTTTTAAAAACATTAAAGTACATATCCTAGAAGCTCAACAAATTCTAAGTAGGATAGAGTGAAAGAGACCCACATGGGGAGACATCATATTCAATTAGTGAAGCTATGAAGACAAAGATAAAATCTTGAAAGCGGGAAAAATAAACAAACAATAAAAAACGTATCATGTCCAAGGGGAACTCGATAAGATCATCAAAAACAATGGAGAGCAGAAAGTAGTGGGACAACATGTTCAAAGGGCTGAGAGTTAAAAAATAATCAACTAATAATCTTACATTGAGCAATAGAATTTGTCAAAAATGAATCAAAGCGTTATGGTTTCAGCTCCATATAAAGCTATTTCTATCATCCTTGCAAGGATACAAAAGCAGAATAAACTAACTCATCAAATAATTGAGTTAGGGCAAGCCACCCTCAGGAAATCTGGAGTGATAGGAAAATAGATATAATCACAACAAAGATATTCTTACCTTGTGCAGAAGCTACTGGAGCCATGAAATAATAAAAATATTTAAATGGTAATTTTCTAAAAACTTCCTGAAAGCTGAATGCAGACTAGCATAAGAATTACCAGCTCTTTAGGACCACAGTGGTCGAGGTCTCCACACTTTTTGTGCAGTGTATATCCCGAAAACACCATAGTTTCTCACAGCAAAGAGCCAAACAATGTCCGCTCATGGCTGTATCAGGGAGAGGTAAAAATATCCATTTTGAAATATGTCCATGATATTCTCTGCAATAAAGTCTTAGTACCCAGAATAAAAGAATTTTCCACATTCTTATCTTAACTAGAGTGAAAGGACATGTACCCAGCTTCAGTTCCCTTTAGCTTTCCTGTGTATGTCACCTAAGAGGCGAGGGAAAAGATGCTTATGAAGTGCGTTGCCAAGACCCATGCCCACCAAAAGACTGAGATTTAATTAAAGGCTATAGAATTCATCCCCTCTCTAAATCTTAGCACTGTATCATCAGGGATCCAGTATTATAACGGTGGATTATAGCTAGAAGGACTGAGAGGTCCTGAATCTGATTAAGAAGGAGGTAAAATTAAAAACACCAAACAAATTTGAAGCAATATGTACCTACAGCTACAGAAATCATTAAACATAGGTCAACCACAGCCAGATTAAAATGTAAAGGCCTTCATCTGTGTTCTTATTACCCTATAGATTACACTAGGTTTTCAACCAAACAGTTAAGACGATGAAAAGACAAGAAGAAATACAGTATAAAGAGACAAAGTGAATATCAATGTCACATTTAGAAATGATACAGATGTTGAAATAGCCTGTGGATAATATATTAAAGGCCATAAGGGAAATTAGGAAACGTGTAAGAGCAGATGGGTAATGTGAGCAAAGATCTGAAAAGTTTAAGAAAGGTCAAAAAGAAAGACTTCAAATTATACTACAAGTTTATAGTAACCCAAATAACATGATACTGGTATAAAAATAGACAAATAGATAAATGGAACAGGATATATAACCAAGAAATAAAGCCACATATTTATAGTCAACTGATCTTTGACAAAGTTAACAAGAACATAGACTGGAGAAAGGACACCCTATTCAATAAATTATTCTGTAAAAATTTGATTGCCATATACAGAAGAATGAAACTGGACCCCTATTTCTTATTAAATAAAAAAAACTACTTCGGATGTATGAAAAACTTAAAAATAACGTGAAACTCTCAAAATGCTGGAAGAAAACCTATAGAAAACTCTTCTGAATATTGGTCTAGGAAAATAATACTTGACTAAGATTTCAAAAGGACAGACAACAAAACCAAAAATAGACAAGTAGGACTTAGTTAAACTAAAAAGCTTCTGCACAGCAAAATAAATTATCAGCAGAGTGAACAGACAACCTGCAAAATGGGAGAAAATACTTTCAAACTATGTATCCAACAGAGGACTAATAGCCTGAATTACAAGGAACTCATACAACTCAACAACAAAAAACACAAAAAAATCCCACTAAAAATGAGCAAATTATATGAATAGACATTTCTCATAAGAATACGTACAATTGGTCAATAAGCACATGAAAACAGTCACAAGATCACTAACCATCAGAGAAATACAAATTAAAACCGCAATGAGATATTACCTTACACCAGTCACAACAGCTATTTTTAATATTAAAAAGTCAAAAAATAACAGATGTTGCCAAGAATGTGAGGAAAAGGGAACTCTTGGGAATATAAATCAATACCTCTTTGGAAAACAGTGGGGAGATTTCATGGAGAACCCAAAATAAAACTACCATCTGATCCAGTAATCCCAGTATTGAGTATACACCCAAAGGAAAATAAACCATTATATATGTGTGTGTATACACACACACACACACATAAAATGGTTTGTATGTGTATGTGTATATATGTATATGTGTATATATACACATATACATACATATATAATGGTTTGTACTTATATATATATATGTATATATAATGGTTTGTATGTGTGTATATATACACACATATATATACACATAACACCTGTACCTGGATATTTATCACAGCACTATTCACAAAAGCAAAGCAAAGGTAAGGAATCAGCTTGTGTCTATTAACAAATGAATGGATTAAAAATTGGTAAATATTCACTATGGAATATTATTTAACTATAAAACAAATAAAGTTATGTGTTTTGCAGTGATGTGAATAGAACTGGAGGTCACCGTCTTAAGGGAAACAACTCAGACACAGAATAACAAATGCACGTTCTTATGTACAAGTGAGAGCTAAATAATATGTACCCATGGACACAGAGTGTGGAATGATAGACAATGAAGAAAGGAGGATGGCGAGTAGGAAGGGCTGGATTATGAAAACTTAATAGAGGCTGGGTGCAGTGGCTCATGCCTATAATCCCAGCACTTTGAGAGGTAGAGGCGGGCGGACCACCAGAGGTCAGGAGTTCGAGACCAGCCAGGCCAACATGGTGAAACCCCATCTCTACTAAAAATACAAAACTTAGCCGGGCATGGTGGCATGTGCCTGTAATTCCGGGAGGCATAGGCAGGAGAATCGCTGGAACCCGGGAGGCTGCGGCTGCAGTGAACCAAGATGGCGCCATTACACTCCAGCCTGGGTGACAAAGCAAGACTCTGTCTCAAAAAAAAGAACTTGATAGGTACACTGAATGCTGTTTGAGTGACGACGAGTAATCTGAAAGCCCTGAATTCATCACTATGTAATTTATACATATAACAAAATTATATTGTACCCCATAACTTAAAGAAATAAAAAAGTAACCAAACTTTGAGAACACGTTATTAAAACGTGTTTCTTTTTGCATCGGTCCATATTCAACCCGTTTGCATACCAAGTTTTAACAAGGAAAAAAATATTTGAAATAAAAAACACTGTAACAGAAACAAAAAATGGCTTTGAGCTCATCAGTAGACTGGACATGGCCAAGAAGAGAATCAGTATGCTTGAAAATATGTCAATAGAATCTTCCCAAATTGAAAAGCAAAAATAAAAAATAAATAAATAAATAAAATATCCAATAAGTGAAACAATTTCAAATGGTATTACATATACATAATTGAAACACCAGGAAAGAAAAGGAAAAAGCAAACAGAGCAGAACAAATATTTGAAGTAATAAGGGCTGCGAATTTTCCAAAATTAATGACAGACTGCAAACAACAGATTCTGGAAGCTTACAGAATACTAAGCATGTATGTATATATATACAAGCGTAAATATGTATGTGTGTGAGTGTATATATATAAAATACATATTTGTATATATAATACAAATATGCATAAATACACATATGTATATATACATTTATATATAAGCATATATGTTATATAAAAAAATCCTAGGCATATATATATTCATAAATGACTTATATGCATATAATTTTCAAACTGCAAAAATCCTAAAAACAAAAGTAAATTTTGAAAGATGCCAGAAAGAAAACACCATGTCTATTATAAAATGATGATTAAAAAATCACAGGATTTTCCTCATCAGAAACTATGTGAGCAGGAAAAGAGTGAAGTAAAACATTTAAAGAATTGAAACAGAAAAACACTCTAAAATTCTGTGCCCGGTGAAATTATCCTTCACATGTGAAACAGAAATAAAGGCTTTTTCAAAAACTTAAAAGCATAGGCAATTCAACACCATTAGATCTTTCTTGCAAGGAATAGTAAAATAAATTCTTCAGGTAGAGGAAAAATGGTGTTCTAGCCATTTAAATATTCATAAGATAAGAAGAGCAGCACTGGATAAGAAATAAAGACAAAATTAAATGTTTTATTTTTATTCTTCTTAACTTATCTAAAAGATAACCGTTTTTAAAACTAATAAGAACAATGTAATGAATGATTATAGCTTATGGATAAGTTACATAAATGACAGCAGTGTCATAAGGAATGGGAAGGACGGATATGGAATACTCTGTTAAAAGGCTACTGTCTTATGAGTAGAGTGTATAGTAATATTTGAGGAAGACATAGATTACTTGAAAATGTATATTGCAAACACCGGTACAAAACCAAAATAAAAGAAATAAAAATAAACTATAACAAATTGCAACTGGAAAACATTTTTAAAAACCCTAAAAAAAAGGGGTCAATTAAAATCAGACAAGACAAAAAAAGGAAAACAAGACAAAAGAACTGGTGTGACAAAATAGAATATAGCTACACACATGGTATATATTAATCCAGAAACCCCAGTGCTAACTTTAAAAATGAGTAGTTGAAATATACCAATTGAAAGAGAAACATTGTCTCACATAGAGCATTCACTCAGACAGATCACAATGAGAACTATAAAATGCACCTTAACACATATTATGAAATACATGCAAGACAACATTTCTCAGACTAAAATAATGAAAATAAACTAAAATTTAAAAAACCTGGAAAAATCCCAAAATATTTGGTGATGATCAACATAGTTCTAAGTAATGTATGGGTCAAAGTAGAAGACTAAAAAGAAATTAAAAACTACTTGGAACTAAAAGAAATAAAAACAGAACTTATCAAAATAAGTGGAGTACACTAAAAACTACTTAAAAATTATAGTATTAAATACCAATAATAGACAAAAAGAAGTATCTAAAATCAAAAATTCATTTTTCCATATTAGGAAATTAGAAAAAAAACAAATATAAGGCTAAACAAATTGAATAAAAGGTATATTAAGGCTCAAAACAAGAATCAATGATATCAATAATCCAGCTATAAAATTAAAAATTTTAAAAACAAAAGACCTAGAATAGCTAACATAATACTGAAGAGGGAGGAAGAGGAGGGGAAGGAAAAGAAGAAGAGAAGGAGGAGGAGGAGGAGAAGAAGGAGAAGAAGAGAGTTGGAGGATTCACTTTTATGATTTCCAGGCTTACGATAAAGTGACTTTAATTAAGATAGCATGGTTTTGGTGAAATAATAGACCCATAAAATGACAGAATACATCAGGAGGCCAAGAGGCCAAGAAATAAATCCACAAAATTATAGTCAATTGATCTTTGACAATGAAGGAAAAGCAATTCAATGGACAAAGAATAGTCTTTCTAACAAATGATGCTGGGACAATTGGATGTCATTCATATGCAAGTAAAAGAGGCTGGACCTCTACCTCACACCATACACAGATCGTAACTAAAAATGAATTGTACATCTAAATGTAAGAGCCAGAAGTATGAAACTCAAACAAGGAAATATTGTAGTAAATCTTTGTGACTTTGGATTTAGCAAATTTTTTTGAGATATGACACTAAATACAAACTACAAAATAAACAATAGGTTACTTGAACTACATCAAAATTTACAAAATCTGCACTGTAAATGATACAATCAGAAAAGTAAAAAAAAACAATCCAAGAAGAGAAGGAAATGTTTGCAAGTCATATTATGTATGATAAAAGACTTGTCATTCATTCATTGCTGTTGGGAATGTAAAATGTTGTAGACACTTTGGAAAAGAATTTGGCAGTTCCACAGATTGTTAAACACAGAGATATCACATGACTCAGCAATTGCTCTCCTTGTCATATATTTGAGAAGGTGAAAACATATTTCCAGACAAAAAAATTATACAGAAATGATCACAGCAGCATTATTCACAAGAATCAACAAGTGGGAACAATTCAAATCCCCATCGATTAATGAATTGATAAACAAAATATTCTATTCAATGGAGTTTTCTGCCATAAAAAGGAAGTACTGATACAAGCTAACATGTGTGAACCCTGAATTCATTATGCTAAATGAAAGAAAACAAAAGGGTACATATTATACAATTCTATGTATATAAGTGTCTAGAATAGGAAAATTCATAGAGACAAAACATAGTTTTGTGTTTGACTAAGGCGTAGAGGGTCCAGGCATGATGGCTGATGGTATGGGATGTCTTTCTAAGGTGATGAAAATGTTCTAAATTTAGATTGTGATGATGGCACAATTCTGTGAATATACTAAATATATATTAATTTATGCACTTTGTACAGGGGAAGTGTATGATATATAAATAATATCTAAATAAAGATGTAAAAATAGGCCAGGTGTGGTGTTTCATGCCTGTAATTACAGCACTTTGAGAGTCTCAGGCAGTCGGATCACCTGAGGTCAGGAGTTTGAGACCAGTCTGGCCAACTTGGTGAAACCCCGTCTCTACTGAAAATACAAAAATTAGCCGGGTGTGGTGGTGCATGCCTGTAATCCCAGCTACTCGGGAGGCTGAGGCATGGGCATGAGAATCCCTTGTTCGCTGGAGGTAGAGGTTGCAGTGAGCCGAAATCACACCACTGCACTCCGGCCTGGGGACAGAGTAAGACTCTGCCTCAAAAAAAAAAAAAAAAAAAAAAGGTGTAAAAATAAGTATTCTTGATGAAAAATGCGATGAAAATCGAGCCCTGTTTATGAGGAGATATACCTAATGCTAAATGACGAGTTAATGGGTGCAGTACACCAACATGGCACATGGATACATATGTAACAAAACTGCACATTGTGCACATGTACCCTAAAACTCGAAGTATAATAATAATAGAAAAAGAAAAAAAAAGACCATAATGACTAACATATTATGAGTTATTGCTGTTTACCAATGACTCAAATTAGCATTTTAAACGTGTTACTGTATTAAATACTGCATTGGTATGATATCAGTTTAGCAATAAGAAGATGCCACCTTGGTATCATACCAGTGTATCAATAAGAAGCCTCAGAAGTGTAATGGTAAAAAATAATAAAAAAAAAAAACCTAGTCAAATTTTTCACAAAACTAGGAAGTTAATGTTAGGCCACAATTCCTACCAGTATTTGAAACCTGCACCCTGAACCACTGGGCTCTTCTGCCTGTATCTTTGGAACAGTACTAAGAGAAGACACCCTGATTAAACTTACCAAAAAACAAAAAGAATAATAAAGTAACAGTGAGTGACTCTAAGCAATAATAGCTGGGGAGAGGCAAGTCTCTGTGCAAGTCGACATAGAAAACGACAGGAAAAAGTGTGTTCTCTTAAATATGTGTTTTCTGTTTCTTTCCCCACATGATAGGCACATTCTGGTCTAGCTGCCCTTATTGATATAGGAGCAAAACTTCTCATCTACCTTTTTATTCCCTAATTTTTTTTTCCTTCCACTCTTAATTAACCCTAAGAGTCATCAAAGTGGTTCCATGCATGTGACATTCAACAAACCTGTCAAGTATATTGAAGATGGTGTTAATTCTATCTTTTAAAAATTACTTCTCTGTTTGCCAGTTGCCTACATTTGCTGGCTATAAAACCACTTGAGGAGCAATAACTGCTGATTGTGAGAGTGGCTCTGATTGGATCCAAATGAGATCTCTAGATGCTCCAAAATTTTGATAACCCTGGGAACTAGAAAGAAGAGAACTCCTCCCACTTCCATCCCACTGAGCCATATATTGAAAGTTGAGTTCCTCAACAATTTTTCTGCCAAAATCTTCAACATCCATATTCATCAATTTAATCTGCTTTGCCTCAAGACTCAGTTCAACATATAAATCTAAATAAAACTTTCAGCTCTAAATTCTGATTCCTTTTTTCTAAGGTTCCTCTTCACTACAATTATTTTTCTCATCTTATTTAGAGCAAGCTAGGTAACAAGCAAAGTGATAACATGAATGAAGACAAAAACATTGGTATTTGTTAGCGGAAAAGAGACGATGTTTGTGCTGGCAACAGGAAGCCAACAATAAATATATTTTAGTATAAGAATAAAATGTCATGAGTGTATATACATTAAGCTATTATTCTAAACTATTCTTATGATAGTTAACAAAATTAATAAGAAAGAATCTGGTTATAGAATATTGAAGATGCAATTATTAGGCAGTAAAACCTTGACCTGTTTTATTCTGGAAATATTTCATGCTATAAACCAGTAAGTTGCCCTGTAATTCTTATTTTTGCATGTACTCATTAACTATTCTGGCATTAAAGCTATTCCAATGTTTTACTCTAGGAGTTTTATGGTTTCAGGACTTACGTTTAGGTCCTGATTCTATTTTGAGTTTATTGTGTGTATGGTGCAAATCAGAGGCCCAATTTTCTTTCTTTCTTCCTTTGCTTCCCTTTGCTTTCCTTTCCTTTCCTTTCCTTTCCTTTCCTTTCCTTTCCTTTCCTTTCCTTTCCTTTCCTTTCCTTTCCTCTTTCCTTTCTCTCTCTTTCTCCTTCCTTCCGTCCTTCCTTCCATTCCATGCAGATATTCATTTTTTTAAACACATGAAGAAGAGATTAACCTTTCCCCATTGTCACCCTTTTTGGAGATCTGCTGACCATAGATGTGTAGATTTGTTTCTGGGGTCTATATTTTGTTTCAGTGACCTGTATGTCTGTCTTTATGTTAGTGCCATACTGTTTTAAACCAGTAATCTTTTGATTACTATAGCTTTGCAGTATATTTTAAAATCAGGAATGGTGTGCCTCAAGCTTTGTTCTCTTTCAAGATTGCTTTAACTATTCTAGGTCTTTTGGGATGCCATATAAATGTTAAGTTTTTTTATGTTGTAAATTGGGATTTTAAAGGAGATAGCATTGAATTTTTAGATTGTTTTGGTTGAAGTGGACATTTGAAAAATGCTGAATGTTTTAATTTATGAACCTAGGATATCTTTCCATGTGTCTTTAATTTATTTCATCAATGTTTTGTAGTTTTAACAGGACAATTTTTTTTACCTTATTTGTTAAGTTTATTCCTAAATATTTCAGGGTTTTATTGATGCTCTTGTAATGGGATTGTTTTCTAAATTTTATTTTTAGATGGGCGTTGTTAGTGTATAAAATCATATTGGCAATTATTTATTGGATGTGACACCAAAAGCACAGGCAACAAAAGCAAAAGTAGACAAGTGGGAGTACATCAAACTAGAAAGCTTCTGAACAGCAGAGGAAACAATTAACAAAATGAAAAGGCAACCTGTGGAGTGGAAGAAAATATTTGCACGCCATGTGTTCGATAAGGGGTTAATTTTCAAAATACATAAGAAACTCCTGCAATTTCAGAAAAAAGAAAAAAAAAGGTACAACATAAAATTCAATAGTGATTGCCAGGTGCTGAGGGCTGGGGGCAAGGAAGGGTTTTTCAATGGATGTAAACTTTCAGTTATACTAGATGAATATGTTCTATAGATTTGTCATACACCATAGTTCTTAAATTTAACAATACAATATGCTGTGTTTAAAAATGGAGTAAGTGGGTGCATATTTTGTAAGTTTTCTGATCACAAATAATGGTGGGAAAGAGACCTGAGGAAACTTTGGAAGGTCTATTATGGCTTTGCTGGGGTTTGACTTGCTTGTTTATCCTGTGCTGGAACCACTCTTGGGATGACTGGGATGGCTGCAGCCTGTCTTTGCATAATTTCTTCTCCGGCAGCAAGTCAGCACGGGCTTGTGAACACAGTTGCAGAGGATTTCCATACAAAAGCCAGAGAGAGAAGTTCCAATAAACAAACATTTTGGAAGTTTTTGCTTGCATTTTATTTGTAAATATTCCATTGGCCAGTGTAAGTCACACAGCAAAGAACAAATTCAGAAGTTAGAGAAATAGATTCCAACTCCACATGAAAGGAACAGCAGTGCTGCAAGGGACAGGAAGAAATATTTGGCCATTTGTTAAAAAACAATCTTTCACAGTGCTCCCATTGATAAAATCCCTCGTCACTTTAGATTACAATTTGAAAATATCTTCTCATTCTAAAAAGTCACAATCCAACACAAAACCATGGACCCTAAATAGAGGATTCTGGGTGCAACAAGTATTCAACCCAATGTGAGTTTTCAGAATTCTGTATTGATAGCTTTTTGTTGTTGTTGTTCTCTAAACATGCTGATTTGTTTCCCCGTATTTCTGGATCAGCAGAAGAGGATAGATGCTCATATTGTTTATTTACAGGTATAATGTCTTAATTATTCATCACAATATTTAAGATAAGACTATATTTTCCAAAATGTATTTAGCAAAGTGAATGGTTACATTCTTGTGGTTGTATAAGTATGTGGATTACTGAGTTAAAATTATGTAGGCTTCTTTATTGTAGAAATGCTTAAGAGATTTTAATATGCTGATGAGCATTATACTTTTCCAATGAGGAAATATAACATGCATTGTTTTCTAAACATGATTTCCATTTTGCAGATGAAGAAAATAAGGGCTAATAACTATCATTTGAAAAAGACTTTTGTTTTAGGGATGCAAGCAAAGGAAGCAGGGTACCTTAGACACTGAGATAATGTTTTCTGTATGTTCTGTTGTGCCTAGTACACTGTAAATGCTCAGTAAATATTGATGATGGGAGGCAGTAACTCTTGATGATAAGGGTGAGAAACTGAAATCCCAAACACTGTTTCGTTGCTTGTTTTATTATGACCTCAGATTAACTTGGGAAATATTGGCCCTTTTGAATAATTGTCCCAAATATTACATTCAAATAAAAGTGCAATGGAGAAAAAAAAAAGAAAAAGACTTTTGTTTTAGGCATTTGCATGTTCACAAACTAATTCAATATTTACAATTGAAACAGGTGTTATTATAGTCATTAGAAAACTGATGAAATGAAAGATAAGAAAAGCTAGTTAACCAACATGACACATGTATACATATGTAACAAACCTGCATGTTGTGCACATGTACCCTAGAACTTAAAGTATAATAAAAAATTAAATTAAATTTAAAAAAGAAGAAAATGATAGATTTGGGTAAAAAAAAATGGTCTGACTCAGAACACAACTGAATCAAAGTATCTTGATTTCAGATGATGCTTCATCTAACTCCCATCTCTAGCAGCCAAGGGGGCCTTTGTTTGCTTCTCCCAAGTCTATAATTCTGTTCTGGCCCCAAGTAGGGCACTCATAGTGTGCATACTCGTGTGATGCTTTCTTGCCACGATGACTTGGAAGCATCACATCAAGCATACACTCTTCCCTCCAAGTCCAATTCCCAACATTGCCCTCTAAGAACACTCTACACAGCTAGGCAGCAAGGCTTCATATTAATCAGGTTTCCTAATTATGTATTTATTAGGACAAGGGAGCTGAACACCTGGCAACATTTACATTGGCAATTAGGGAGGCAGCCTCACTTTAGAAGAAGTCTGATTTTATTATGTGCCTTTTCTTTGTAACAGCAAGTTGGCTCAGTGGTGTAAAACGTTATATTGACATAAACATAATTCATAAATTATGAAATACTGAGAATAGCCTTTTTCTTCTCTGAAATTGGTATATTTTGGACAAATTTTATATTTGAAACTTATGAGGCAATTATTAGTGAGAAATAAACAGTAGACTATTATATTAATCCCATTCTTTCATGATTAAATACATTTTAGTTGATCACCTACTGTATCCAGGTGATTATGACTGGCACTGTGACATAATATTCAGATCATGTTAGGTTTGGGCCCTGTGTAAATATTAAGACTTGTATATCTGTATTCTTTAAAACAAACATGTAATAAACTACCTTCCAAAGGAGTGGGTTATCTGTAATCAATTTCTGACCCTCACTAAACACTCAGAGACTCCATGTTCTTACTATAAAATAGAGCTAGTAACTACATCATAGGTGTTTTTGAGACTTAAAATCTAATTCATACGTGAGTCATACCCAAAATCAGTCAGCTGCTTGCCGTCTACTAGTGTATGGTAATCATGGAGATAAGAGAGATAACCCATGGCCACAGGCTTTGATGTGAGAGAGGAAGACAAGCTACAATTAAAATTTGCAGAAATGTAAAGTATAAACTGATTAATATAACCAAAGCATGAAGTATCTATGAGTAAAAAGGTAATTTTGGATATGGACATAGGAGCGAACATAGTCAAATTTTCTATATATACAGTATTTAGGAAAATAACGGAGGTAGGATTAGAAATTTAGATAATGAATGGCTTTAAAATGAGCCTTAGGTGGCTGAAATTTATACTGTAGCCAAAATTATTCTATCAAGAGCCAAGACTCATGCTTTACCAGATTTAATTTAGCCATTGTGTACCTTGTGGGAGGGCCATTGAGATGAGATGAGAAAGCCAATTGGAAGGTTGTACGAATGTAATTTCTTAGATAATGCCAGGTCCTCCAACTTCCTGGATTCACTCTAAAACACAAACTCCCCAAAACAGCATCTCTTTCCTTTGGAAGAAAATGTTAGACTTCTTAGAACCAGCAGTTCTCACTCCATCAGATGTTAAAATTAGAATATTTCTGTCCTGCTGGAAGGACTTCAGGGTAGAGATAATGAGAATCCAAACAAGGACAATGAAAATAAAATTAAAAAAAAAAAAACATATGAAGACCCCATCTCCTATACAAGCTCTAGATACAGCCCTGTGTACAATTTAAGACCTGTACATCTGAAATCCTTAAAACAAACATCTGGTAAACTACCTTCCAAAGGAACAAATAACACTTAGGCTTATTTCTGAAACTACTCACAGATATATTGAATAGAGGGCACATTGAAACAAAAAAGGACAATGACAAATCAGCTGTGTTACTTTGGACAAGCTGATTTACCCTTCATTTCTATGAGAAAAATGTTAACCTATGGACATTATATATCAATAAATATATGAGGTCATGAACATTGTATTAGACAGACAATACATTTTCTATAAAATTATGTTCTTATGAAATAATATTGAATCTATGATTATATTAAATATATTTTATGGACCTCCGTTGACCAGAAAAATTTCAATAAAGTTTTTTCCACCATATAAAGAAAAAAATCAATTAAATAATGATGTGGAAATACTACATATTTATTAATCCATGTTATGCCTGAAAAATAAAAGACATAAATCCTACCTGTAGGGAATGGAAAATAAGCAAATTTATTTTTACAGCTCAAGATTTTAATAAAGATGCACTTAAGAGAGATACCAGACAGCTGAGTTGTTCACTTGGTGGGGATCCAATTGCCTTACATGGGAAGTGCTAGCTACCTGCATGGAGAACAGATGTTACCACTTCTACTTAATGTGGTAGCAGGAAGTTGGTAAAGATAAAAAGTCTACGCTATCTCTAATGGTGTAATTCCTATGGTTTAGTACCTTCTCAAATCTGTGTATACCTGGAGGAGACAAGAACATTTATTCATTTCTTTCTTTGCTGTATCCGCATACCACATCAACTAGTAGACTCTGAGTATTCATTTGCATCAATACGTGAATGCCAGCAAAATATTGTCCTCCTTTAAAGCACTGACTGAATTTCTGTAGACCTGACCTTCTTTTGGCGAGGTTATTCTACCCAAAGCCAACACACCTGAAAACCTTCCCCAATGCCGCGTGGCCTCTATATGGACAAGTTCTATGACTGCCTTTAACTTTATCTAGAATAATAGATAGTACCTCTGTATTATCTAATTTTAACCTCTGTTATGATCTCTAAGAACATTACTTCCTCTTTTACAATGATTGGAAAGACTCTCAGTTCTAAAATCCCTCCTAATAAAGTCAGACTGGTTATACATCAGCTTTATTATTTCCAAACTATCTTATCACAATAACAATAATAAATGTAATAATAATGATTGTTATCATTTCTCAAGCACTTTATTTGTGCTAGGACACGTACTAAGTCTTTTACCTATATGATCTGCTGTAATGGTAACTGTTATTGTCTAAGTTTAAAGGTGAGGAAACTGAAGAAAAAAGTAATCTGGTAAATACATCACATCCAGAAGGAGACTGGATTGCATCTAAAAGAGAAAAGACACAGAACTGTATCCAAGCAATACATAACCTGTCTCTTAGGAAGTAGCAAGCCTCAACCCTGAAGCCAGATTGCCTGTGTTTAAATTCTGGCTTCAAAAATAGAACCTCTCTAATACGTACCTGTCATACTTTTAAAAAATTTATAATAAGAGTTCCTACCTCATAGGGCACACCTTCGAGGATGAAATAACAAACGTATGTAAAGTACTGAGAGCAAGTAGTAAGGGGTAAGTATATTGGTTATTATTAATAATAATATCATAATTAGGAATCATAGCTATGGTTCTTTGATTTCATAAGTTAATAGTATCGAAGAACCAATAAGCTGTGAAGCATGAGGCTTTCTTTTACTTTTTTAGCTTAAGCTGTAGACTAGAGTGAAACAATTTTTCGTTCTTTTTTTTTTTTTTTTTTTTGAGATGGAGTCTTGCTCTGTCGCCTAGGCCGGAGTGCAGTGGCGTGATCTCGGCTCATTGCAACTTCCGCCTCCTGGGTTCATGCCATTCTCCTGCCTCAGCCTCCCAAGTAGCTGGGACTACAGGCCCCCGCCACCACGCCCGGCTAATTTTTTTTTTATATTTTTAGTAGAGACAGGGTTTCTCCGTGTTAGCCAGGATGGTCTCGATCTTCTGACCTTGTGATCCGCCCGCCTCGGCCTCCCAAAGTGCTGGGATTACAGGCTTGAGCCACCGCGCCCGGCCGAGTGAAACAGTTTTTCATACAGTAGTCCCCCCTTATCTGCAGTTTTGCTTTGAGCAGTATCAGTTACCTGCATTCAACCATAGACCAAAAATGTTAAACTGAAATTTCAGAATAAATAATTTATGTTTTACATTGCATACCACGTACTATGTACATGTGCATCAATACATGTATGCACACCATGATTTTACTTTTGGTTAAGCTAAGATAATCTCTTATTATCATTAAATCATGGCTTAAGCAGCTTCACTTTGACATTGGTTTAAATGAGGATAATTAATTCTAGCTGCCACTTATCTCAGTTGCTTAACACCGTGTGATTATTTCTCATTCAAAGTCCACGCAGTTACAAGGGAGGTGGGGAAACACAGTTTCACGTAGTTTTTTGGTGGGCAGTAACTTTTCTCTGCCACAGCTGTCATCTTTCCTACTTAGTTCTGATACCTCCTCACTCTTTGTAAACCAACAGAAAAGATGTTGCACTTGCAAACTTTTTTGGAAGCAGTTCACAAAGGAAATGAGATAAATCACCAATGAGTACATGAAAGATATTTATTCTTGCACCTAATAAAATTATGTCGAGATGTATTTAAAATTATTGTCAATATCCAGTGGTTACTAGAATGCGGGAAATAGTTTTCAGATATGGTTGGTGAGAATGCAAATGAATACATCTTTTAGAAAAATAAATGGCTATATGAAACACAGTGTAAAGTTACAAATTTTGGAGTGAGGAAATCCAGTTTTAACCATTTCTCCTAAAGTAGTTATTAGATAAATACACCAGGATATGTGAGCATGCGTGTGTGAGAAAATGTTCACTCTAACAATGTTTAAAAAAAACTGAAAACCTAATTGATTAATTGAAAATTGACATTAATTATGGTGCATACATAAAATTTAACCATTTTAAATAACAATGGAATTTTACAGATAGATAGGTATGTAGGTAGATACAGATCGGTAGGTAGATAGGTAGACAGGTTAGATAGATACACAGATTGATACACAGATAGATGATAGATATGTCTGAGATATATTATTAACAAACGTGGTGATTATAAAATGGCTTGCTCCAATCATTCAGCTTAACATTGGTTAAGAAAGTAGTGGATCAGCTACTATTTACTGATCATCTATTATACACTAGGGACATATTTAGTCCATATAGCAACTCTATAATATGAATGTTAAAATCTACGATTTAGAGTTGAGGCAAAGAGTTCAATTCACAGAGCCTGAAAGTGGCAAATTTGGGATTTAAACCCAGGTCGGTCTGATTCCCAGTCTGATGCTCTTTCTACTGAATCAAGCTGCTTCCACAGCAGTTGGGACTTGTCTGCATCTGTTCTATACTTGTTTGCATTTTCCCATTTTGAAGCAGCAGCCACCCCCTGTCCCACCATGCTCAGCAACACTTTGATTCCCATTCTCATGGCTGAGGCAGATCTGCTCACCTCCCTGGCATTCATGAGCAGCTCTGCAGAGTGCTGGAGCATCTGGCAACCCACCCAGCCAGAGTGACTGGGAAGCGCAGAAAATTCCTCCGAGAGCAGGCAACATCTGTTTGATAGGCAATGAAAAATAAACCCGTAATAAACTCATTTTAGGAGCAAAAAATGGCTTCTCAAAGTGCTGATTATTCATTTTATGCAAGCGTAGTAATGTCGGTCTACTTGACAAGCAGAAAAACAGCATGTCCAGAAGCAAATGATCACAGCCAGAGGGTGAGACTGCTCACACCAGGAGCAAGCACAGGCGATGGCAGATAAGGAAGCATTTAGAAAGATGATACAAGAAAGCCAGCACCACCTGTGGCTGGCTCTTGGCAGAGAGATGTGACCCAGGTGGTTGGATAGGGTGCATACGTGTCAGGAATGAGTTTCGATTCAGCAGCAGTGACTTCCTCAGTATTTCTGACTGCCAAGTAAGCTGCTATTCATTCATTTAGCCATCAATGCATTCTTTCCTTTATTCATCCATTCATTGTTCCTTTATTCCAATATTTATTACATGATCTAATGAAAACATTGTTTTTATTACTTGATGATTTTCCTGGATGTTGTAGTTACTATTAGCTGAGTGTTTAATAGGAAGTTTGTGGTAAGAGATTTTCCATTAATTTATTGAATTTAAGTCTCATAAGATGAAATATAATGAAAAAGGAAAGAAAATAACTGAAGAGTAAAATCATCTTTGGTAATAATTACACTACATAGAAACTAGTCCACTCACTAAGTTGTGACTGCAGACTGAAAAAAATTGAAACAACAACAACAACAAAAAAAAAATCCTCGTTTTTTGTGTGTTTGGTTGAAGAGGGACTCAGTGTTTTTCTCAGGCAAAGTCATTATATATAACTGAGAGGACAGAACAGAACCTTGGCTGAAAGCTGTCCATCATTCTTTTATTATCCTCTATGTTTCAGACAAATTTTACCTTTATGCTCTGATTTAACACATGTAACCTGTCTAAGTAGAAACGTCTGGGTCAGAGACAAGAAAAGATGAGGGAGAAAGAGAAAAACGGAAACACAGAATCTCCCAGACATAATAGGTCATGATAGCAACAACCAGAACATGATTACAAGACAATGATTTTAGAGGCATGATAGTGTTGTCCAACCAGACCCCACACTTTGTACTCTTGACGTTGAAGACTTAGCATAATTACTTTATTGAGGATGGAGAATTGTCCCTGTACTTTATATATGTGAGAACTGGCATTGATATAAAGACACGTGCAATCATGTTATCCACCCCTTTCTTCTTGCAGCATCAGGAAGGTACTATTTTGTACTGGAAAAGGTATGGCTTTTGGAGTTAGAGAAACTTGAGTTGGATGCTGCCCTCCACTGTTTGCTAGTCCTACATCCCTACACAAGTTACATACTCAGCACTCGCATCTATAAAGTAGATATAATAATATTTGCCTGATATGATTGTGGTAAGCATTAAGTTAGATGATATTTATGAAGTACCCAGAAGAGTGAATGATATGTACTAATCATTCCGTAAACAGTAGCTGTTATTCCTATAATTATGACTGTGATTATTTTCTCTGAGCCTGTGCCTTCATTAGTTAAATTTGAATAATGACACATAAGGTTGGAGTAAACAATAAATGATGTGCATTTTATGCATTCTAAGTTCAATCTAGCTTTGAAGAGATACAGATGAAAATATATTGCTTATCTAGATATGTTTACAAAATTGTATAATCAAATAGCAATGGGCATTTAGATAAATTCTTGTGGCGAGAGAAATTCTCACATGAAGGCCCTGAGCTAGATTGAGGCATGTTCAAAATGAAAGAGAATCCATATCCCCCAGATTGAAGTAAGGTTTAATAAATAGAGAAACAAATGGAAACAATTTATAAGTCCCAGGTTTAGATGTTCAACAGTTTACATGTTCAGTGTAGGGCAGGTTACAACAAAATATCATAAAAATTAAGCCAATCCTTCCAAAAAAATGTCCATATCATTAATTTGCAGAGGCGATATACCTCATCTCATGAATAATGCTTTCTGATTAGGATTGTGCTGATATTGCTTTTCCATGCAGAGGGATACTGCTAGGACCTTTCCTAGGCTAGTCTCACAGGCTGAGTGGCTCTCCTCTCTCATTTCTCCCAGTTTTACATTTTCACATCTTCATAAGCCAGCTAATCTCATTCATACACTTTTCACTCTGTAATTAGTCTGTAGTTCTTCTCATCTGCTATTTTGTATTATCCTATGGTTACTTTCCAATAACACTTGCCCTACTTCTCGGTATTTCATTTTATTAAATCTATCCATTGGATTGTGAGCTCTTTAAGAGATAAATACTGTTGCCTTACCTTTCTCATGTCTTCAGTGCATGTATTACCAGCTACTGTAATATTTTAATTTGGCTCATATGTTTTGTATCTACCTTTTGAAAATGTTTGCTTCATGTTAGCAGAGTTATTGTCTCTCTGTTCTCTGCCATGTTCCTAGAACCTAGAAGTTTTCCTGGCACATAGTAGGCACTAAATGTGTATTTGTAGAATACATAAATGAAGGAGTCATAGCTATAGAAACTATCACAGCGCCTGGTTATGGTAGTTATTCGGAAAAGTTCTGTTGAATTCAACAACTGAAATAAACCGTGATGGAATAATATTAGCTATTCTTTAGATCTATGCAGTTTGCATTGATATGCAGTACTAGTTATCACAGTAGTTATACAAATGGTTTTCTAGACATGGTCATTATACATTATACAATGTTTTTTAAACATTGTCACAGTGAACGTTTTCTCACACACACATGATCACATATCCTGGCGTATTTATCTAATAACTACTTTAGGAGAAATGTTTAAAACTGGATTTGCTCACTACAAAATTAGTAGCTATACTAGTTAAACAAAGGCAAATCTCAGAGATGGTGAAAGGAGGTAAAGGAAGTTCACATAGAAAGAACAACTTGCTGCAAAGGCACAGGGGCATGGAAGAGAGAGGCTTGCCAGGGATGTGTAGCAAATCATGCAAGGTGAAGATAGTTCTTAAAAAATTCCGAGGCAGTGAGAAAGTGCAAGCACTGCTGTGCTGTATTACCAAGTCTACGTTTGAGACTTCAATAACTCAGCCATAGTAGTTTTTGATCGGTCAGTTAGGAGACTTTGTTTATGCTCTGATCAGATGATTGGCTATGGTCTGTTCTTCTCTTCTTCGGTAAGCAAAATCAGCTTCTCTGAACTTACAGACACCATAATGAGGTGCAAAGAGGAACTAGGGAATATTGGATGGCAAATGACAGAAAGCAGAGCTTTGGAATGACCTTGAAAGGAACCACATGTGTTGTTGCTTTCTGGGTGCTTGGGGTCACCTAAACATCATCAGATAATGCTGTTTATTCCCAGCAAGGAATAAATAATTTTCTTATATTCATACACTTCCTATGCCTCAAAGCCAAAAAGTCACAAATAAAGTCCCTCTTTGTAATTTCAATAAAGACTGATTAAAGATTATTAGAATCTTTAGTCTTGTGATGGTCTTAAAAAATAGGGTTTGGCAGCTGGGCGTGGTGGCTCACGCCTGTAACCTCAGCATTTTGGGAGGCCAAGGCAGGCAGATTACCTGAGGTCAGGAGTTTGAGACCAACCTTGTCAACATGATGAAACCCCATCTCTACTAAAAATACAAAAAAATTAGCAGGGCGTGGTGGCAGGCGCCTGTAATCCCAGCTAATTGGGAGGCTGAAGCAGGAGAATCACTTGAACTTGGGAAGTGGAGTTTGCAGTGAGCTGAGATCGTGCCATTGCACTCCAGCCTGGGCAACAAAAGTGAGACTCTGTCTCAAAAAAAAGAAAAAGAAAAGGGGTTGGCAAATAAGATTTTCTAGAGAAAATGAGTCTGAAATACTTGCTATTACTCTTCCCTAGTTGACTAAAATAGATAATTATTATGATTTTTTTGAGTATAAGTCTTTTATTTATTTATTTATTTTTTATTATTATTATACTTTAAGTTTTAGAGTACATGTGCACAATGTGCAGGTTTGTTACATATGTATCCATGTGCCATGTTGGTGTGCTGCACCCATTAACTCATCATTTAGCATTAGGTTTATCTCCTAATGCTGTCCCTCCCCCCTCCCCCCACCCCACAACAGTCCCTGGAGTGTGATGTTCCCCTTCCTGTGTCCATGTGTTCTCATTGTTCAATTCCCACCTATGAGTGAGAACATGCGGTGTTTTGTTTTTTGTCCTTGCGATAGTTTACTGAGAATGATGGTTTCCAATTTCATCCATGTCCCTACAAAGGACATAAACTCATCATTTTTTATGGCTGCATAGTATTCCATGGTGTATATGTGCCACATTTTCTTAATCCAGTCTGTCGTTGTTGGACATTTGGGTTGGTTCCAACTCTTTGCTATTGTGAATAGTGCCGCAATAAACATACGTGTGCATGTGTCTTTATAGCAGCATGATTTATACTCCTTTGGGTATATACCCAGTAATGAGATGGCTGGGTCAAATGGTATTTCTAGTTCTAGATCCCTGAGGAATGGCCACACTGACTTCCACAATGGTTGAACTAGTTTACAGTCCCACCAACAGTGTAAAAGTGTTCCTATTTCTCCACATCCTCTCCAGGACCTGTTGTTTCCTGACTTTTTAATGATGGCCATTCTAACTGGTGTGAGATGGCATCTCATTGTGGTTTTGATTGGCATTTCTCTGATGGCCAGTGATGATGAGCATTTTTGCATGTGTTTTTTGGCTGCATAAATGTCTTCTTTTGAGAAGTATCTGTTCATGTCCTTCGCCCACTTTTTGATGGGGTTGTTTGTTTTTTTCTTGTAAATTTGTTTGAGTTCATTGTAGATTCTGGATATTAGCCCTTTGTCAGATGAGTAGGTTGCAAATATTTTCTCCCATTTTGTAGGTTGCCTGTTCACTCTGATGGTAGTTTCTTTTGCTGCGCAGAAGCTCTTTAGTTTAATTAGATCCCATTTGTCAATTTTGGCTTTTGTTGCCATTGCTTTTGGTGTTTTAGACATGAAGTCCTTGCCCATGCCTATGTCCTGAATGGTATTGCTTAGGTTTTCTTCTAGGGTTTTTATGATTTTAGGTCTAACATGTAAGTCTTTAATTCATCTTGAATTAATTTTTGTATAAGGTGTAAGGAAGGGATCCAGTTTCAGTTTTCTACGTATGGCTAGCCAGTTTTTCCAGCACCATTTATTAAATAGGGAATCCTTTTCCCATTGCTTGTTTTTGTCAGGTTTGTCAAAGATCAGATAGTTATAGATATGAGGCATTATTTCTGAGGGCTCTGTTCTATTCCATTATCTATGTCTCTGTTGTGGTACCAGTACCATGCTGTTTTGGTTACTGTAGCCTTGTAGTATAGTTTGAAGTCAGGTAGCGTGATGCCTCCAGCTTTGTTCTTTTGGCTTAGGATTGACTTGGCGATGCGGGCTCTTTTTTGGTTCCATATGGACTTTAAAGTAGTTTTTTCCAATTCTGTGAAGAAAGTCATTGGTAGCTTGATGGGGATGGCATTGAATCTATAAATTACCTTGGGCAGTATGGCCATTTTCACAATATTGATTCTTCCAACCCATGAGCACGGAATGTTCTTCCATTTGTTTGTATCCTCTTTTATTTCATTGAGCAGTGGTTGGTAGTTCTCCTTGAAGAGGTCCTTCACATCCCTTGTAAGTTGGATTCCTAGGTATTTTATTCTCTTTGAAGCAATTGTGAATGAGAGTTCACTCATGATTTGGCTCTCTGTTTGTCTGTGATTGGTGTACAAGAATGCTTGTGATTTTTGTACATCGATTTTGTATCCTGAGACTGCTGAAGTTGCTTATCAGCTTAAGGAGATTTTGGGCTGAGACAATGGGGTTTTCTAGGTATGCAATGATAATTATTATAAAAATTCCCAGTTAAATTCAGTTCCACATACTGTTCTGAACTATTTTCTTTTATTTGCATATTATTGTGTAAGGTACACGAAGAGAAGGAATGGATATAGTTACATAAGTAATTTTTAGATTTATATAAGTATACATATATATTTACATAAATAATATATTTATACTTATATAATTATGTATTGTATATGCATTATATATAAAGCTTTATGTAAACATTTTATATACAATTTATATATGTGATATAGCCATTCTGATAAGAATGTAACTTTTGCCCATTACATAAACATGTATATATTGAATTAGGTTAATTCAAATATTATTATAATATGACTTTGGGTAAAAAAAATTAAAATAACTGTTAAAACATCTTTTATCAGAATAGTATTCAGTTCCCCCTCAAAACAATTCTGATTCCAACCACAAATACTGAGCAATATACCAATAAAATACCTAAGGACTCTGAGAAAAATACAAAAGCAGGCAGATTAGTTGATGGTGGGGAGGGGGCAGCTGGAAAACTGACTAGCAGGGTAGAGGTAAATGTAAAGTAAACCACGCTTACACACATCATAACAAAACTGCTGAAAACCAAACTATTAAGGGAAAAAGTATTGAAAACAGCCAGAGAAAAGAAAGATATTTTATATAAGGAAACAATGATTTGTATACTGTAGATTTCTCATCAAAAAACAATAGAGTAACGAATATGAAGGCTGGGCGTGGTGGCTCATGCCTGTAATCCCAGCACTTTGGGAGGCCAAGGAGGGTGGATCACCTGAGGTCAGGAGTTTGAGAGCAGCCTGGCCAAAATGATGAAACCCTGTCTCTACTAAAAATACAAAAATTAGCCGGGCATGCTGACATGCGCCCGTAATCCCAGCTACTCAGGAGGCTGAGGCAGGAAAATCACTTGAACCCAGGAGGCTGAGGTTGCAGTGAACTGAGATCGTGCATTGCACTCCAGCCTGAGAGAGAGGGCAACTCTGTCTCAAAAAACATAAAATAAAATAAATAAAATAAAATAAAAAATAAAGATATGAGAGACAGTGCAACAAAATCGCTTTTGCTATTACTATGAATCTTTTTATTTTGAGGTAATTTTATCACATGTCAAATATAATACACAAAGATCCTAAGGAAGCCACGTTGCTGTTATCCACTTTTCACCGATGGTGACAGGTTGCAAGTGTACAGTACAATACCACCACTAGCATATTGACACTGATAGAGTCAAGATATAGAATATTTCCATCAGCACAAGGATGTTCTATGTGTCCTCTTCCAGCCATACCCACTTCCCTCCTACCCTCCCTCCCCCATTAAACTCCAGCAACCATGAATCTGTTCTTTTATTCTGTATTTTTGTCATTTGTAGATGTTACATAAATGGAATCACAGAGTAGGTTTGAGATTTGGCCTTTTCCTCTTAGCATAATTACTTCAGGTCATCCAGGCTGTTGAGTGTATCAATAGTGTTTGCACCTTTTTATCACTGACTAGTGTTCTGTGGTATGATCGGAGTTTATTTACTCATTCGCTTATTGAAGAACTTCAGTCATTTCCACGTCTATGCCATTATGAATAAAGCTGATAATGTATAAACATTCATATAAACACTTTGGTGTGAGCATATTTGTTTATTTCTCTGGCATAAATGCCCATTAGTGCAATTGTTGGGTCACATGGTAGGTGCATATTAACTGTTAAAAAGAAACTTTCGAACACTTACCCAGAGTGACTTCATCATTTTACATTTCCACCAACAATATATGAATGGTCCAATTTGTCTTCACGTTCATCAACATTTTGGGTTGCCACTTAAAAATATTTTTGTTTTCATTTTAGCTATTCTGGTAAGAATGTAGTGATAACTTTTGTGATTTTGTTTTTCATGTCCCAAATAGCTGATGATACTGAAAATATTTTCATTTGATTATTTCCTTTCTATGCCTCCTCTTTAGTGAAACGTATTTTCATATCGTTCGCCCGTTTTTTAAATTGAATTATTTATTTATTTTACTACGCATTTGGAGAATTCTTTGTATATTCTAGACATCAGACCTTTACCAGATATGTGGTTTGCTAATATATTATCCAACTCTGTAGCATGCTTTGAAAGCAAACATTGAGTAGGTCTTCTCATTTTTTTTTAAATATGGGAAAACTGAGGCCTAGGGAGGTATAATATCTTCTCAACATACAAGATACGGAAGTGACTGAGATGTGGTTTGAATTCAGTTTATTGTGCTATTCACCTCACAGTGCTTCCTTAACCAGAAGTCCTTTATTAAGCAATAGATGCAGAGAATCTACTTTCCACCATAATTTTGAGTAAATCAAGAATATTGAGTACCAACTCCTGCTTGTTTTGATTAAGTATATTCTTAATGGTTTCCATTGTTTTCAAAATATCTAAATCAAGAGATCCAATTAAACATTGTGCAAATAATTACTGATACTATCCAAACTATCCTGATGAAGAGAGTTATTTTCTAAGCATTTTATATCAAAAGTAAGATGCATAACAGTGTACATTATACATTGTTATTTATGTAAAGAAAATATACATGTATACACTGGACTGTGATTCTTTTTTGAAGGAGGATTTTCATGAAACTTTTTAATGATGTTTGCTTTGGGTGAGAGAGACACCTTCACTTCTATTCTGGTTCATGCTTTTTAAACTTTTAAATCTGTACTCATTGGCAGGAGGATCATTTGAGCCCAGGAGTTCGAGACCAGCCTGGGCAACATAGGGAGACCCCACCTCTACAAAAACAAAACAAAACAAAATAAATCAATAAATAGAAACTACTGAACATGGTGGTGTGTACCTGTGGTTTCATCTACTTGGAAGGCTGAGGTGGGAGACTCCCTTGAGCCTGGGAGGATGAGGCTGCAATGAGCCATAATCCTGTCACTGCACTCCAGCCTGGGAGACAGAGCGAGACCTTGTCTCCAAAATAAATTAATTAATAAAAATTAAAAAATGAAAATACTCATATATCACCATTACTTTAAAAAATATTAAACATATTAATAAAAAGATAAAACATTGCATATGTAACAGGCAATAAAGATAAATTTTGGTTTTTAGCATCAAAATGTTTTAGCATAAGTCTTCGAAAATGTGATTTTTTGGATGAAAATTTTGATATGTCTTGGGACAGGAATTAATGATGACATCCATAGGATCTGGTATGTTTGATGAAAACTAGACTTTCAATTTATAAATGAAGACACAAGCTCAGAGTGATCAGTTGGATGTCCAAACTCACACATTTAATCAACTACAGGGTCAGAATATGTGCAAAGGTTTGAATGATTCCAAAGCCCATGTTTTTTATAGTTCCTCTCTTCCATGAGTATTTAACCTCAGATTATCCAGTTGTTTTCAGGTAACTTTACCAAGTGGCCCCACTCCTCAGTTGTCCAAGTTGATGTAACTTGGAAGAGGCTAATAAGTTTATTTGAATATGCATCCAGGTTCTGTCGTTTACTTTGGCACCATTTTTTAACAAAAATTTTATCTTGTAAGTGTATAATTTTACAATTTAATCTTCTTCAAAGTCACCTTATTCTGATGAAGCTTCAGCAAATATCTTCTTTCTGTAGTCATGCAGACAGAGAATTTATATATTCCATTATATTACATGAAGGAATGCAAAACTTCTGGATTGGATTCTATTTGGGAAATGTACTCTGTTGCTAACAGACAATGGTTCTGGTCCCTATTCATTTTCAAACCTTTCTTAGGATATAGGATAAAACACTGTTGAACTACTGCCTTATTTTATTTCTATAGTTAACATGTTAATTCTAAAATTCTGTAGGAGACGGCTTTACAGCTTTTTATAAATTAGAAATTTACGATTGTTAAATTGATTTATATTATTTTCTTCATTATATAGAAGAGTCAGTTCAGAAGGATTAGACGGTTTTGTCAAGACGTTTAGGTAGTGTCTAGGAATTTGTTCCAGCTCTGTTAATTCCACATTGAATTTTTTTCTCAAATATGCCATTCAGACTTTATTGCTTATTAAACATTAAAAGTTGATAATAAAGCAGTTCAATTTCTGGAATGCATGTTACATATGTGACATTATTTATTTAGGCTTCTTGGTATGAACTTTATCTTTGGCTCAACAAGCAGATTACTTTATCAAATGGTTTCTATGTGGGAAGTCAGTGTGTCTGATTCAGCAGAGGTTTACCATTCACCTGTGTTTCAGGCTTAACCTAAAATACCTTTTGAAGCTAAACTCATTTTTTAACATCAAAGTAAATTTTAAATTTAAAAAGTATTGCCTTCACATTTCAAGCTCTCTGATATATCAGCATCCCAAATAAAAGAAATTGATTTCAGTTTATAATCTCTTTGACTTCAGTTTAAATTCTCTCTACTTTTACCAGATGAAAATGTCACCAGATAAAGATGCTAACCACACGTGATCTTAGTGTAAGAATGATAGGTTAATTATTGTCTTAAATCAAGTGCTCACATGCTAATGGATTATCAGCAATTACTGATATCATTAAAATATGCCACCAAGAAGAATGATTCATAAATCCCATACTACACTGGCTGGGATAAGATATGCAATGACTTCTAAAGATAAGACATGTTATTGACACTCTGGCCTCTTTGCATGTGAGCACAGGGAATGACACAAATCAAGGGAAGGTAAGAAATAACACCAACATTTGAAATGTCAGTATCTACAAGCTGTGAGAACTGAACTGGAAAAAAATTTGATCAAGTACCCTCAGCTGTGTTTCCACTTACGTCTGAAGCATGGCACTCCACATAGTTAGAAACATATCCCATATTGGATCCTGTATTGTTGTAGACAGATCATCCTATGAACTTCAGGACACAAAACTAGATTCACAGACATATGGCATTAGAAGGAAATTTAAAGATATTCTCCTTCAACTCTGTCATTTGATGAATCACCCTGCACTACAGTTCCATCCTTTAAGCACTCTGAATTTATACCAGCGTATAACAGTTCCAGGAACCCAATCCTAAATTTATTGTTTTTAGGGCCGTTGGCAGGCCTTTCTCCCCAACTCTCCTTAGTCTATTTTATACTGTTATAGGCTCTTCATTTTTGTCTTTCGTGACTAGATTTTTGTCAAATAGTCCTTTTCTGTTATCTCCTCACTAAGGAAGAGAATTACAAATCAGAGGGCATCAAATTTGATTTCACAATACTTATTAGGCCATACTTGCCAGCAGATTGGAACATTGATGATTTTTTTTTTATATCTGCTTCTTCTAGCAGTGAGAAATGCTTTAGGATCTATTGTTTGTATTTGGGAAATATTAGAAGGAGATTTGTATTAGGCTTTATAGTTTAATAATTGTGTCAAACATTTGTCAATTGTATATCTTTTTAAAATTGTTTTATTTTTAATTCTGTGGATGCATAGTAGGTATATATATCTATATATATTTATCAGGTACATAAGATGTTTTGATACAGTAATACAATATGTAATAATCACATCATAGATAATAATGTATACATGAAGAATTTTTCCCCTGTGTTACAAACAATCCAATTCTACTCTTTTAGTTATTTTAAAATGTACAATTAAGTTACAATTGATTATATTCACCCTGATGTACTACTATTAAATAGCAGGTCTTACTCATTTTTTAAAATTACATTTTTGTACTCATTAACTATCCTCACCTACCTCCAAACCCCTACTACACTTTCTAGCCTCTGGTAACAATCCTTCCACTTACTATATCCATAGTAAGTGAGAGCATGTGGGATTTGTCTTTATGTGCCTGGCTTTTTTCACTTAACAGAATGACCTCCTGTTCCATCCATGTTGTTGCAAATGAGAGGATCTCATTCTTTTTTTTTCTGGCTGAATAACACTCCATTGTGTATATGTACCACATTTTCTTTATCCATTAATCTGTTGATAGACATTTAAATTGCTTCTGAATCCTAGCTATTGTGAACAGTGCTGCAACAAACATAGGAGTGCAGATATGTCTTCAATATACTGATTTCCTTTCTTTTGGGTATATACCCAGCAGTGCAATTGCTGGATAACATAGTAGCTCAATTTTTTTTTTTTGAGAAACATCCGAACTACTCTCCATAGTAGATGTACTAATTTACATTCCCACCAACAATGTACAAGGGTACCATTTTCTCCACATTTTCACCAGTATTTGTTATTGCCCATCTTTTGGATATAAGCCATTTTAACTGGGGTGAGGTAATACCTCATTGTAGTTTTGATTTGTATTTCTCTGATGATAACTGATGTTAAGCAAATTTACATGTCCCTGTTTGCAATGTGTATATCTTCTTTTGAGAAGCAGCTATTCAAAATTTTGCCCATTTTTTGATGATATCATTATATATTTTTTCCTATAGAGTTATTTATGCTTCTTATATATTCTGGTTATTAATCCCTTGCCAAATGGGTAGTTTGAAAATGTTTTCCCCCACTCTGTGGGTTGTCTTCACTTTGTTGATTGTTTCCTTTGCTGTGAATAAGCTTCTTAACTTGATATGATGCCATTTGTCCATTCTTGCATTGGTTGCCTATGCTTGCGGGGTATTGCTCAAGAAATTTTTGACCAGATCAATGTCTTAGAGATTTTCCCCAAAGTTTTCTTGTAGTAGTTTCATGGTTTGAGGGCTTAGATTTAAGTCTTCGTTCCACTTTGATTTGATTTTTGTATATGGTGAGAGGTAGGGGTTTAGTTTTATTCTTCTGCATATGGATATCCACTTTCCCCAGCACCATTTATTGAAGAAACTGCTTTTCATCCAATGTATGTTCTTGGAAACTTTGTTGAAAATGAGTTAACTGCAAGCATGTGGATTGGTTTCTAGGTTCTCTATATGTTCCATTGGTCTATGTGTCTGTGTTTATATGAGTACCATGCTGTTTTTTTACTATAGCTCTGTAGTATAATTTGAAGTCAGGTAAATATGATTCTTCCAGTTTTGTTCTTTTGCTTAGCATAATTTTGACTACTCTGGGTCTTTTCTGGTTCCATATCAATTTTAGGATATGTTTTTCTATTTCTGAGAAGAATGTCATGGTATTTTAATAAAAATTGCATTGAATCTGTAGATTGCTTTGGATAGCATACACACTTTAACACTTTTGATACTTCCAATCCATTAATGTGGAATATTTTTCCATTTGTGGTGTACTCTTCAATTTCTTTCATCAGCGTTTCACAGTTTTTATTACGGACGTCTTTCACTTCTTTGGTTCAGCTAATTTCTAGGTATTTAATTTTATGTGTGGCTATTGTAAATGGGATTCTGTTTTTTCTTTTTCATATTGTCCACTCTTGACACATAGTAATGCCACTGATTTTTGTATGTTGGTTTTGTATCCTGAAGTTTAACTGAATTTATCAGTTCTAATAGTTTTGTGGAGTCACTGTGTTATTCCAAATGTAAGACTATATCATCTGCAACAAGGATAATTTGACTTCTTCCATTCCAATTTGGATGCCTTTTATTTCTTTCTCTTGTCTGATTGTTCTAGCTAGGGCTTCCACTACCATGTGGAATGACAGTGGTTAAAGCTGGCATCCTTGTTGTTCCAGATCTTAGAGGAAAGGCTTTCAGTTTTTCCCATTCAGTAGGATGCTGGCTGTGGGACTATTGTATATGGCTTTTATTAGGTTGAGGTATGTTCATTCTATGCCCAGTTTTTTGAAGCTTTTTAAAATGAAGAGATTTGGAATTGTATCAAATGCTTTTCAGCGTCAATTGAAATGATCATGTGATTTTTCCTTCATTTCATGGATATGATGTATCACACTGATTGATTTGCATATGTTGAACCATTCTTACATCCCTGGGATAAATCCCACTTGTTGGTGTTGAATAATTTTTCTAGAGCATTGTTGAATTCAGTTTGCTAATATTTTGTGAGAGTTTTTGCATCAATATTAATCTGAGATATTGATCTACAGTTTTCTTTGTTGGTGTTAATTGTGTATCTTCATGTGGACTTTTATTCTAAGAGAATATCCCTAGAAAGACATGGAATTGAAGTTTGTGCAAATATTATAATATGATAATGGAAATAGGATGTTGTTCTACAAAAAAAAACCTCAAATAGAGGTGATTAAATTTTTTTTAATTCTTTTCATGGTTGCTGTGAGTTTGGAAATTGGCAAGGATATAATGTCAAATTTTCTGTTTCAGAAAATCTTTACATGACCCGAGGTGATTCATCCACTGGGGATTTGGAAGACTAGGGACTGTGAGTGCATTTTCATGGTGGTTTCTTTACTTATATGTCTGGTCACTGAGTTGTAATGGTTAAATGATGGACTCAGGCAATACTCTTGACCAGAACAAACCTGGTCTGCTGAAAAAATTTTCGACAACTATGGGTAGTTTTCAAAAAGTTTATGAAAATACTCATTATTAAAAATTAGATGCATATATTTAAAAATAATTGGAACCCAAATAAATTAATACTAACTTTTTATAACATGTCAAAACAAGGTCTAATTTGAGGCACTAAGAAAGATAAGACATCAGTTTGAAAAGGGCCTTTATCAAAGTAATATGAAATTCTGCTAATGTTATAGCAAGAGCAAACAGCAAAATTACGGTGAAGCTTGTGTGGAAGATTGGTAAAAATCATTGATGCTTTATGAAATGTTTATGGGAACGTCTCAAATAAATGAGCAGTTTACAAATTGATAACTCATTTTAAGAAGAAAAACAAGACAGTGTTGAAGATGAAACCCACAGTGGAAAACCATCCATATCAATTTGTGAACAAAAATATTTATCTCGTTCATGCCCTATTGAAGAGGACTGATGAGTAATAGCACAAATAACAGCCAACACCGTAGACATCTCAACTGGTTCAGCTTGCACAATTCTGACTGAAAAATTAAAGTTGAGAGAAACCTTTCCACTCAGATGCCAAAACTATTGCACGCAGATCAGCTGCAGACAAGAGAAGAGCATTCAATGGACATTTTAAACAAGTGAGACAAGATTCTGAAGCATTTCTTTGAATAATTGTAACAGGAAACAGAACATGGCTTTACCAGTATGATCCTGAAGGCAAAGCACAATGAAAGCCATGACTACCAAGGGGCAGAAGTGGCCCAGTCAAAGCAAAACAGACCAATCAGGAGCAAAGGTCATGGCAAGAGTTTCTTGGGATGCTCAAGGAATTTTACTTGTTAGCTTTCTGGAGGGCCTAAGAATGATAACATCTGTCCATAATAAGAGTATTTGGAGAAAGGCAAATATTTAGCAGAAAAGCTTAACCAGATGTTCCTTCTCTATGACAATGCCTCTGCTCACCTCTCACATCAACAAAGATAATTTTGTGAGAGTTTTGATGGTAAATCATGAGGCATCCATCTGACAGTCCTGATTTGGCTCCTGCTGATTTCTTTTCGTTTACTAATCTTTACAAAAATCTGTAAAGGGCACCCATTTTTCTTAGTTAATAATGTAAAACAAACAAACAAACAAAAAAACTGCACAGTTAAATTCCCAGACCTTCAGTTCTTTAGTGGTGGATGAAATGGCTGGTATCTTTGCTTACAAAAGTGTTGTGAACTTGATGGAGCCTATGTTGAGAAATAAAGTTTATGTTTTTTAAAGTTTACATTTTAATTTCATTTTCCACAAAGTTGTTGCCTCTCTAACACGGCAGTCTCAAAGTAGTTGGACTTCCTGCATGGCAGCTTGTCAAATCTCCAAGACCAAATGTTAAAGTAAATAAGGTAAAAGCTGCATGACATTATATAACCTATGAGTGGAACTCATTTAACTCTACTTTTTTTTTGGCTGAAGCAGTGACATGCCCACCCAGATTCAAGGAGAGAGAACATACATCTCATCATTAAATAGAAAAATATCTAAGAATCTGCTTAGGTTTTCTGAATTTTTATAGACATGTAAATCTTACTGATGAAAAAGAAATGCAAAAGTGTGTGTGTGTGTGAGAGAGAGAGAGAGAGAGAGTATTAGGATGGCTTCTGATTTAGCCATTCTGGTCCTTATAATGCAAAATAAAGCAATGGTAATAAACTGTATTTGTACATGTATGATTATAGTAAAAACTATGGGAGGATAAATGACAGTTAAAATATGGTTACCTCAGGGAGAAGAGGGTAGAAAATGCTATAAACACAAATGAAATAGTAGATTTTATTTATTAAATTAGTAGTTTCAAACTGGTACTACTTAATGAAGTTTAGTGTATTAGGGTTCTCTTAGAGGGACAGAACTAACAGGCTATATCTATCTATCTACCTCTCTATATCTATCTATCTATCTCTCTATCTATCTATCATCTATCTAGAGGAGTTTATTAAGTATTAACTCACAAGGTCCTACAATAGGCTGTCTGCAAGCTGAGGAGCAAGGAGAGCCAGTCCATGTTCCTAAACTGAAGAACTTAGAGTCTGATGTTTGAGGGCAGGAAACATCCAGTGCGGGAGAAAGATATAGGCTGGGAGGCTAGGCCCTTTACTCCTTTTCACATTTCACTGCCTGCTTTATATTCACTGGAAGCTGATTAGATTGTGCCCACCAGATTAAGGATGGATCTGCCTTCCCCAGCCCACCGGCTCAAATGTTAATCTATTTAGGCAACACTCAGGCAGACACACCCAGGATTAGTACTTTGTATCTCTCGGTCCAATCAAGTTGACACTCAGTGTTAACCACTGCAATAGAAACTCAAGAAAGAAAGAATGTGGAACATATTTACCTTAAAAATTCAGGCCATGTCTTATTTGAAACACCAGAATTGCCAGTGTTTCCTAATGATCATTTATCCATGTGGACTCCAATCTTATTTTAAAGGAATAAACAAGCAATGATCTTTATGGAGAGCACAGAGATGATGTAACTAATGTAGAGCAAAAGAAATATTCTACCAAGGTACATAAGCTCTCAATAAGAGATAAAAGTCATATTTTTGATAGAACAAATTAATCTATATGAGAAACTTAAAAAAATAGTGTTGCATTAGCTGGACATGGTGGCAGGTACCTATAGTTCCAGCTACTCGAAAGGCTGAGGCACGAGAATTGCTTTAACCCAGGAGGCAGAGGTTGCAGTGAGCCGAGTTGGCTCAACTGCACTCCAGCCTGGGAGACATAGTGAGACTTCGTCTCAAAAAAAAAAAAAACATTGTTGGGCCAAGGACCTTAACAGACAGCTGACCAAGACCAAAGAAAGTATACAGGTAAAAAATTAGCATATGGAAAGCAGCTTTACATCATCTGTATGTAGGGAAATGTAAACGTAAGTCACATGAATTTTCACCACACACCTATTCGAATGGCCCAAATCCAGAACACCGACACAAAATGCTAAAGATGCACAAAATGCTAAAGATATGGAGGAAGAGGAACTCTCACTCATTGCTGGTGGGAATGCAAAATGTTACAACACACCTTTTACTTTGGAAGACAGTTTGGAAGTTTCATAGAGACCTAAACGTACTATTACCATGCAATCCAGAAACTGCACTCCTTGATATTGACCCAAAGGACCTGAAAACAGGTCCACACTAAAACCTGCACACAGATGTTTGTAAAAGCTCGGTTCATCATTACCAAAACTTAGAAAAAAGACAAGATGTGCTTCCGTAGGTTCATGGATAAATAAATTGTGGTACATCCAGACAATGGAATATTATTCAGAGCCAAAAAGAAGTGAGTTATCAAGCCATGAAAAGATCCTCAGAAACCTTAAATGCATATTACTAAGTGAAAAAAGCCAGTCTGGAAAGGTTAGATACCATATTCCAACTAGACGACATTCTGGAAAAGGCAAAACTAAGATCAGTCGTTGCCAGGGATTGGGGGAGGGAGGGATAAACAGGAGGAACACAGAAATTTTACAGCAGTGAAAACTACTCTGTATGTGACTATAATGGTGGATACACATCATTATAAATTTGTCCAGACTCATAGTAGGTATACCACTAGGAATGATCCTTAATATTTGCTATGGACTTAAGGTGATAACGATGTGTCTGTGAGTTCATTTGTAACAAATGTACCCCTTTGCTGAGAGATGTTGATAGTGGGGAAGGAAATGTCTGGCGGGGTTGAGGGGTGTGGAGTGAGTATATCGGTCATCTCTTACTTTCTGCCCAATTTTTCTGTGAATTTAAAACAACTCTAAAAAATAAATTCCATAAAATCTTAAAAAGTAATTGTAGCAATTTTATGAACTAGTCTTTATTAGTTAATCCTTAGGAAACTGCACCAGATAGATAATATTTTAATCATAGGAGCAGTTTTTTTTTTCTTCTGGGTGTGGTCCAAGATAAAACAATGTCAGTTTAACTTTCCACATAGAATTGAACTCTTCAACTGTAGAAATACATTTTCAGGCCGGGAGCGATGGCTCACGCCTGTAATCCCAGCACTTTGGTAGGCCAAGGCGGATGGATCACGAGGTCAGAAGATCGAGACCATCCTGGTTAACACGGTGAAACCCCGTCTCTACTAAAACTACAAAAAATTAGCCTGGCGAGGTGGCGGGCGCCTATAGTCCCAGCTACTCGGGAGGCTGAGGCAGGAGAATGATGCGAACCCGGGAGGCGGAGCCTGCAGTGAGCTGAGATCCGAGATCACGCCACTGCACTCCAGCCTGGTCGAGGATCCGTTTCAAAAAATTAAAAAAAAAAAAAAAAATATATATATATATATATATATATATAATTTTTTTTCAAAAATCAGCAAGAGAACCCAGAACATGACTCTGTAGACATTTTTGTGGGATTTAAATTTTTTGAAATTTCCTTTTGGTTTGTTTCTGCTTTTTAAATGATACTGGTAAGTGTGCTCCTTTGATGGGATATATTCCCACCGATTTCCTATTGCAAGAGGTTCACTATGAATTAAATCTCATGCTGAGATGTTCCTTCCCATCACTCCGCAGAGTGTCTTTTGTGTCACCATAGCTTAAATATCCTGAAATCCCAAAAGTTAACTATGCACTCAACTATGTCCGTTCTTTTCCTGACAGTGTCTGAGAGATAGATCCTATGTTGAATACACTTCAGATTCGGCTCCAGATTTCTAGATCGTCTCCTCCACCTCATTCTCCCTGAGCGGCTACTTCCTCTAATCCCCGAAGTAAAGACCATTCTTTCTTCTCCACCTCACTCTCTGAATATTCTCTGTGGTCTCCTAGGAAAGAAAGGCTTCCTTAGGGGACCACAGAGAATATTATATATTACACAGATAATATTATAATCATATAGTTATATTTCAACCTGAAATAACCCATTCCCAATTGAATAATATATCTCCCCCATTCCTTTGGGTAAGAAAAAGACTCATTTAAAATAATAGTCTCAGTACTAAAGAAGAACATAAACATATTCAAGAACTGGAAATATACAAATTCAAAAGCCCAGCAATCCCACTCTAACATAAGCACTCAATGCAAGCTCACACATGTGTTTACCAAAACAGATACACTAGAATGTTCACAGTAGCACTATTTATAATTATCAAGATTGGAAGCTACTCATATATAATCATCAACAGTAGGATGTACACAAAAATCACGTTTTATGTGCACAGTGGAATACTATACAGCAAGGACGATGAAAAAAACCAACTGCATTTTAATGGATTGGTATTAAAGGTACTGCTTGGATTGGTGCTTGAGTAAAGTAAGGGAAGGAAGCAGGATTGGACGGAAAGGGAAGCCCACTTAGTTGAGGCAGTCCCAACAGATTATTCTATCAACACTGCAAAGAGTTTTGAAGAGCATATGGCTGTTAGAGGTTTCTGGAAATGGGGCAAGAGGGCTGATTCTGTCTACCCCTAAGTTCATCAGTCATGATGTTGGCCACCCTGAAGAGTGGCCAAGACCTTAGGTGAGGTTGCATTCCTCAACTGAATCAATTTCAGAAGGGAGCTGACAGCTGAGGGCTGTCTCCTGGCAACACTCCCAGCAGCAGGGGTAATAAGTCCTTTACTCATAGAAGGGCTTATATGAATGAACCTCAAAAATAAAATCCTGAATGAAAGGCTTCAGGTGCAAATGGAGAAGTGCTAGACAACTTCACATATATGAAATACAAAAACAGGCAAAAATCATCGTAGAGTGCTAGAATTCAGGATAGTGGTCACTGTTGAAAGTTAGTGCACAGAAGGAATTGTCTGTAGTGTTCCCTTTCTTGGTCTGGATGCTAGGTACTAGGGTGTTTGCAGTCAGTGTGAGCACTATTTGAACTGCATACTTGGTATTAGTGAACCTTTCCATGTTCATTTGATAGGGCAAAGATGGGGACACTCTGAGTAGGAAGGCAGAAATGTCTGCTTTTTAAAATCTGTGTATGAAACTATCAACCTATCTGTCTATCACTTAATGTGCTATCTATAATGTGTTTATGACTGTATTGGGGATGTGAAGCATAGTATTTGTTTCATTTCTGCTTTTCAGTGACACATTTTAAAAAATGAATATTTGCAACAGTTTCTGCACTTTCTGCAGTTTCCATTCTTAGATGCAGCCAAACCAGGATTTTCTGCCCTGAATGTTGTTTTTATAATCTAAAGTAGGTCAATATAGCAACTGAAAAAAAATTATGTAAAATTAGAAGTTCTGGTTCAAATTGAAAAGTTTATCTCCAAAACTCAGAAAGACATTTATCAGGTAAGTCCTATCTAGAAGTAAATATGTAAAAGGGAGACTTCTGGATGTTAGAGATATAAATAATATTTTATATTCACTTTCATGAATTCAGGAAATCTTTACATACATGCCTAAATTTATACATACATTCACACACAAACACACACATTATAGAATCTCTGTGTATGCTGGAGAAACAAAGATGAATATGATTTATCATTTCTGATCTTGAACAGCTCCTATTCCAAAAGGAGAGACAGATAAAGAGATAATTATCATATCACAGGGAATCTTAATCTAAAGTTGACTGACCCTTAAGTGGAAAGGGGGGCTTTGGCTGACATCAATGTTTACATCAAAATATCATATTAGTTTTCCAAAAGGTCATATCATACTGCAAGCAATTCATCTCTCTAGAGCGTAAATACTTTGCCTCATCTTCTCACTGTCGCAACTGGAACACATACACACACAATGGTGAAATTCATTTGAGAAAAATTGGTTCAAATAGGAGAACATCGTTATATATAACTCACAGTAGGCCCACATGTTCACTCATAATTTTGGGTTGTTTTCTCTCTGTTGCTGGCCTACTTCTAAAAGGCTTGCCTAGCTGCTATCTGCACACCTCAGCTAACTAAATCCTGTTTCTATTCCAGTAACTAGTTCGGTTTAACGAGCACAAAATTGTTTACTAGCAATCTTCGTACCAGTACCCATGTTGGATATTCCTAATAATCAAGACACTCTTAGCCACCGCAAATATACTTTCAAAACTCTTATCAACCCAATACTTTAGCTAGGCATAACCAATCGATCAGTGCTGGCTGATAATATGACACACTGTAGCCAATTCCACCTTCTGGAATTGAGTATGGATTATTTGAGAAAAAATTAGAAGTGGATTGTCTGATAGACATATTATTTCCGTAGTAGAAATAACAATTTTTGAGTCCCTGATCTTTGGGAACATTTTTATCTTTGAGGAATCAGTGTCGTTGACTCTTTTCCAAAACTGTGCTGTGTGTCAGGCATGGTGTCAGCTCCTGGAGAGATAAAAATGAATAAGGACATTCCCATGACCTTGAGGAACTAACATTCTCACAAGTGAGACAAATAAGCTAATTGTGAGATGATGATATAGATACTAGGGTATGGATAGGTGTGTGGTACACAACTGACCTTGTCAACGGGTAAAGATTTTATTGAAATAATTATGGGATTCTTTACAGAAGTGGCCCCTAAACTGTCTTGAAAGACATTTGGATTAGAAAATAACAAAAAAAAAAAAAAAAAAGAAAAAAGAAAAAGAAGGGAGTCTAGGATACATGTGGAGGCCAAAGGTGAGTAAGGTCAGTCAAAAATTCAGGGAAACCTGAATGCAAAAGACTCATTTGAGCTCATGGGTTTATATTCAACATAAGACTCGAGAAAAGTCACTCTGTATGAAGCTCTGATTCCACGTCAAAATCGTATTCCAACTTCCTTCTCCTGGACAAGTGGTATTTTTTTCCAGTTGCTGAAAAATTACATTCTACAGCTTTCTTTCTCCAGTATTGACAAATGGTTAAATGGAAAGGGAGGTCAAAAAAGAAAATCGATGCAATTTTACACAGTCCTCATTACTAGGTCAACCATGTCTTCTCTGTGCATACTCAAGTTGGTTTCCTTGCTCTGAGTAAGGCTTTTAAAAGGTTACTTGCTGGCTGAACTGTCAGCCCAGGGAAAGAAAAATTAGTTTTCAAAATCTATCTACAGTACAAAAAAAAAAGAGAGTAAAACCTCATGTACCACATCTGTGGTTCTATTTTTAATTATCATCATTAATGCTAAACCAAACAGGAAACGCTTACTGTCTGGTCATTTCCATTTGAAATAAAAAACTGTACAGATTTAGAGCTGGAAGGGTCTTTAGGGATTATCCATGTCAAACATCCTTTCTCCCTTTATTTTGTAAAAATGGAAATTGGTGCACAGAGAAGTCAAGTGGCTTGCGCAAGGTGACAAATTAAGCTAATGGCTGAACCTGAGCTTGGTCCCAGTAGAATGTGCTTAGACGCCCAGGCAGTTGAATCTGCAGAGCAAGGGAGGGTAGTCTATTTTCAATTACAATTTGTTATTCTGTTAAAAAGAAAGCCTTTTAAATTTTAAATAAAGTGTTTATATGGCTATATCATTGTGCCTATTTATTTGTGGCTATCTCTGTGTTTGAGTGTATGCTGGAGTGAAAACATCTACTTTTTATTATTATTATTTTTTTTAATCAGCATTCTCCAACCCAGTGGTTCTCTAAACTGGCTGCACAGTAAAATGACTTGGGGAACTTTGCAAAAATCAATATCCAGGCTCCACTCCTTAGAAATTCTAATTTAATTGGTCTAGGATAGGATCCTAGCTTCTATATATTTAAAATTCCTAAGGTGATTCTGATGCCAATTCAGGACAGAAAACAACTGCTCTGACCTTGCATCATAATCAGGATTCAGTTGTTCATAAACCTCCCCATATGCATGAGCTATCTATACTGCTAATTATTATTATTATTTTATTTATTTATTTTGAAACAAAGTCTCACTCTTTTGCCCAGGCTGGAATGCGGTGACACAATCTCGGCTCACTGCAACCTCTGCCTGCCTGGTTCCATCAATCCTCCCACCTTGTCAGCCTCCAGGGTAGCTGGGACTACAGGTGTGAGCCACCAGGCCTGGCTAATTTTTCCTTTTTCTTCCTTTTTTTTTTTTTTTTTTTAGAGATAGGGTTTCACCAGGTTGCCCAGGCTGGTCTCAAACTCCTGAGCTCAAGCAATCTGCCCTCCTTGGCCTCCCAAAGTGCTGGGATTACAGGCATGAGACATTGTGCCAGCCATAAGCTGCTAATTATTTAATGTGTTCCTCCCTTTGGCTAATATTTAATCTAAATGAACTTATTTTCAAATAAAATTTATGTGATTACTATAAACTATAAACAATCAACCCTTGCTATAAAATCTGAAATATAAACTAACCAAGACAATATTATTAAAGATTGGCTAAATACTACTGTTAGTCTGAGATTTTGAGCCTGAAGCCAATTTCTTTGTCAAATTTATGAATTAGCACATATTAGGGAAATGGTAAAAAATAGCCACATAACACCAAGACATTCTTCTTGAAATAAATGGATAGGTGAGTATAAGAAAATGCTTTTCTAAAAATCTCTGGTATTTTAAAATTGAAAATTACCAGTGATAAATATCCCATACTTTGAGAATCTATGCTTTAACCTGAAGAAGGGAGCAGAGAATTTTGTCTTCATTTCTAAATCTACAAGCTGACCAGGGCATCCCCTTGTGTCTTGGTCTTTCCTGCTGCTCTCAGCTGGGATACAGGTCACCCTTCACGGCCTCAGGAGGGTGACTCCTCCAAACTTAGTTCCCAGGTTTGATGGCTCCCTCTTTTACGAGGAACCCCATACAAAATAGGGCATGTGGTATCCACTCACCTTACTTCTTTATTTCTCCAGAGTTCCTAAAAGTAGCCCACTAGACTAGTCAGTTCTATGCGAATTGCTCTACAGTTGGATTTGAAGAATTCCAAGGAGGATTTGAAGGTAGAATATGAGAAGTCAAGTCTCTAGCAGGTGGCAATATTCTTCAATCTCATAATTGAATTCAATAAAATAGGTCCTGAATGAGAAGGAGGTGCCACGGATGCGTGTCCTTACTAAAACAGGGACCCCAATAAATCACTCACTATATCTTGAAGTGAGAAATGGCCAAGACATGGCTTATGCCTGTATGTGGATGTGTTAAAGGGAAGGACAATGTGATCTGCTACGCAGAAGGGTGTGCCATGTACATACACATCATAGTCACATTCCTAAAGCTTTTCAGAGGATACATTAACGATTAACTTTTGTACATGAGGAACCCTAGTCAGCTTCATCAATGTAAAATGATCAGACTTGCCTCTTTGTGGCTAAGGCTAATTCGTTTATAACATTAACTATTTTTGCACTGTCTGCGGCATTTCTTTCCTTTTTGTCTGTGTTGTATTGTTTTATTTTACCTTTCTTTTCTCTCTCTTCTTTGTTTTCACCTTGTTACCTGTCCAGACTTCATGGCTACCTCTCTCATATGCAAGCAAACAATTAACATATGAAATATCTCTATTTATATTTGAAAACAAAAATGTATATCCTCACCCCAAAGCCTCTCCTTTCCCTCAACCCCCACTCTGCAAGAAAAATAATCAAACTGCCCAAATCCTTTCCTGTTTACTCCCTTGGAAGCAGGTCTGCAGTGTGAATTCTGCTCAGGTAGTCTGCAAGTTTGCCTGTGTCTATGGGACTAATGTTCTCTCGGATTGCAGAAAGAAAGGTGGACAAGGGGAAGCTAGTGGCAGGTCCCACTTATCATGGTGTCTTATCATGTGACCTCATAGCTATATTTCCTTTCAAGCTTCCCACAGGATGAACTAGAGGCCTGCCAGTTCCTCTAAATATTGAACTTATTTAAGTAAATATACTTCACAAGGACACACAGGCTGAACTAATTTTTAAAAAGGGACTAGTCCCACAGTTAGCAATGTATATGCCTCCTCCTTGGTACCATGTTTCTCAATCTTAATTGCACATTATAATCATCTGAAAACAAACACGAATAACTTAGAAGCACTAGAGGTACACAATATTAAATCTGCATATTTAAGACAGCTTAACATGATATGTTTTTAAACCATCATGTGATTTAAATGTGTAACAGGTTTTATACCCACCGTAATTTTAAATTTGTGTGTTAACATTATTCTTTAGAGAAGATTTTGTTTTCCTTATTTTTCTATTTTAGTGTTTGTGAGTAATGTATTGATTACCCTTTAATTGGCCTTTAGTATTCTCATAGATTCTCAGTGAAGAACAGGAGGCAATCTATACTATACATATACATAAAAATATACATATATTTTAAGATCCAACAGTCTCCTCTGTTGTTAAAATGTATGATCTTATGTGATGTGCTTATCCAAATTCAACAAGTATTCTTTTCTCCTTTCCTCTTGGGCTTCAAACACTTAATCCTATTTCATTTTGTAGAAGAAACAAAGTTCCATACATATTTAAAGACTTCACCTATATTGTCCCGCAGTCCTGAACAGCCACACCATCTCCCCCGTCCCCACCATGATCCCTCCACCCACCCCACCGCTGAATGTTCAAAGAGTCATGCTCCAAGTCTCAACCTGAATAGTACCTTTTCGAAGAGTCACCACACATCCTAGTTTTTGATACCACGAAATTTTAAAGCAAGTTTAATATGAGTAACAACAACGTCCCTCTATCACAAGCACCTCACAAAGTGGTTTTATAGATACTTTTTAAAAAAAGGAGGAAAAGAGACAGACAGAGAGACAGAATGAGGAAGAGAGAGAGAGAGAAAAGGAAAGAAGAAAAGAAGAAAGGAAGAGAAAAAAATAAAAGACAGGAAAGAAAAGAAAAAAAGAAAAGGAAAACAAGCAAGGGTATCAGTGAAATAAGCTATTCTCCTTCAAAACAGAACAATTAAAATGTCTCCTTAATACACATTAAAAACATACTCTAATCTCCAAAAAGTCATCCATCCTGAGAACAGAATGTTTTGGGGAGACAATATTATACATACATAAATATCCAGATTCTCACACATTTTAAAAATGCAGAAATAGAATCTTTTTTTATACCAACAATGAACTTAGAAGTACATTTGAATGGTAATTAAACATTTTTTAAAATTTCTTCAATCTTTTATTATTCTTGGTCACCTCACCATAACTATTGCTTCTCTTCCCATCCACCCACCCATTCCATAAAAAAATTCACACTGTACCACATGCCACTCCGTTTATCAGATATTTTGATAACTTTAGCTAACAGTAGCACAATCTGTTAGCAAATCTGAGGAAAATAAGAACAGAGAGCAGAAATGTTTGGATTCCCTTTAGGCGGTTAAATGAAGGTGGTAGCATGCTTGTCTAAAACATGGACAAAGACAAGCCATTTATGAAAGATTCGATATATTGCATGGTTCAAATAAAAAATAGAATTCTGATCTTGATGCTGATTCCTAGACTGGCCAACATACCACTACTGACACATTACTGTAGATGAATGAAAAATGTTTATGGGTTTACGGCAGAGAAATGTCTTTAGCGGTTAAAACTGTAAACTAAAATGGGATTATCCTTACCAGTAAATGTAAAACAAAACAGACACCGCTTTCAAGTATTTGTATGTGGGAAAGGAGGGTGATGGTGATTGCCCTGTAAGGACCTGCCTTTGCTAAGGGATGCACAGCTATTAAATGTAGGGCTACAATTGTGTGAAATATTTTCACTTGGTGAAAGGGCAGGTTTGTGGTGTACAGAAAAGCAGCTCTATTTCTTGTTTCTTATAAAGAAATTGTACCACTAATGCTCTTTCCTCTTTCCCTTTGCCGTCTGCCTCTGAAATCTCCTTATCCTTTTCTGATAGACAGTCACAAATTGAATTACCAAACAAAAAAAAAAGTATTTTTTTTTAAACCTAGACATCAAGAACCTGCTATCATCAAACACTGTCTTGCTATTGCCATCTAGTGGCCAGGATACTAACATGCAGTTCTTCTGGCCAAATCAAAGACACAAGGTGTCTTCCAAGGAGTTAAGAGTTAGAAAACGAGAAAGTACAGAGATTCAATGAAACTGATGTCTTCAAGGAGTTAAGAGTTAGAAAATGAGAAATTGCAGAGATTCAAAGAAACTATGTAGGTCTCTGTTGCCCTCCTTCTACTGAGTGGCATCACTTGATCTGAAATATATATATATATATATATTTTAATCTAGAAAAATCATATATATATATATGTGTATACGTATGTATATGTATATATGTATATATATGAAACAGTATTTGTAGACTTACAAAATAGCACATAGTAGGGTCCCCTGCCTAATAAATTCATGATATGCACTATAATGTAATATACAGTGATACAGTGTCATAAATTATTTTAAAAATTCTAGGAGGCCATATTCCCAAACATTGCTTATGATAGCAGTAATAAGACTATCTGAGCCTGTTATTTTTTCATACGTATAACTGCTTCACCACCTCTCACTTTAGCCTCATCTTGACTTTTCCCTCCTTTCATCCTACCCCTGCATCCACCTATGTATTTATAAATTTGTCAATTCAAGTTTAACGACCAGTATCTTGCCTAGGGAAAAAAAATCCTGATTCTCTTTTGACAACTGAAAAATATGCATTATTTTTCTTAAAATTCTAAATCCTCCATATAACCTTAACCATGATCCCAAGACTGGCATGCCCTTACACACAGGAGGCTATAGGGCGAGGCTTCGCAACAGTGCCACTATTGGCATATCAAGAGAGGTAAGCCTCCACAGTGGTGACAGTGGTGATGATGGTGGGGCCAGCCTTTGCACTACAAGTGCTAGGGATGGTTGGCAGAATCCCTAGCATCAAACCACTAGATGCCAATAACATGCTTGCTCTCACACCAGTGAGACAACCACATCATGTCACCAGGTGTTACCACATGCCTTTGGGAAGACAGAGTGGGGAGATCACTCATCACTGTTTTAGAACCATTGCTGTTAAGAACCAACCTTCCGGCTATGTTCATAATACATCCCGTTCTGTCTCTTATTTTCCAAACTCTCCTTGACTTTTTGCTCATGTCTTTCTCTCATATTAATTGCAGAAACACTTCAAATTTCTGAAGATCCATAAATGCCCATAGCTCTTTAATAATGTTTAATCTTTGATTTTATATTCTTGGAATAATTTAATCTCCCTTATTAGACAATCGCTACCATGTGACCCAAAACAAAGCATCCCCCCCCTTTTTTTCTATAAATCTGCATTTCCCAAATTTATTCCATGGAGCTCTGGCACTAGCTGTTTGATATTTGTAAATGTACTTGTGCATGTGTGCACACGTGTGTGCATGTATTTGTGTGTGTGTAAAGATTTTTACAGTGGCTCATGCCTGTAATTCCAGCACTTTGGGAGGCCAAGGCAGGTGGATCACCTGAGGTCAGGGGTTTGAGGCCAGCCTGACAAACACAGTGAAACCCCTTCTCTACTAAAAATACAAACATTAGCTGGGCATGGTGGCAGGCACCTATAATCCCAGCTACTGGGCAGGCTGAGGCAGAAGAATCACTTGAACCCGGGAGTCAGAGATTGAGGTGAGGTGAACTGATATCAAGCCATTGCATTCCAGCCTAGGCGACAGAGTAAGACTCTATCTCAAAAAAAAAAAAAAAAAAAAAGATTTTTAGTCAAAGTTGAAAAAGTAGCAAACAATATCCCCAACATGGATTTTTCACAATTTACAATAATTAGCATAACAAAGACTATAGAAGTTCTTTTAATTAATATCACGGTTTAGCAGTTTTTCCCCTCAAATATATTTAACTTTTTTTTTTTTTTTTTTTTTTGGAGACAGAATCTCACTCTGTTGCCCTGGCTGGAGTGTAGTGGTGTGATCTTGGCTCACTGCAACCTCCACCTCCCAGGTTCAAGCGATTCTCCTGCCTCAGCCTCCTGAGTAGCTGGGACTACAGGAGCACACCACCATGCCCGGCTAATTTTTTTTTTGTATTTTTTAGTAAAGATGGGGTTTTACCATATTGGCCAGGCTGGTCTTGAACTCCTGACCTTGTGATCCTCCTGCCTCAGCCTCCCAAAGTGCTGCAATTACAGGCGTGAGCCACCGTGCCTGGCCTGATATTTAACTATTTTAATAAATAAAAAAATTGATTGAAGAACTTAGCTATGTCAAAGTGTCCTTCAGGCCGATCCTTCTCCTCTTGGCTTTTGAAGGGTCATTATAGGGCCTTTTCATTTAGGCTCATGTTAATTTCCATTTGATGACAGTAAGGTGTTACTCAACAAGAAACTACTGACCTACTTTTGAACGGTGTCTGCAGTGTGCAAGGGGGATTCTGGAGTTAGAAGTGAACTGGAAAAAGAGAATAAATGGAATATGAAAGGATAGAGGGCCCCTCACAGAGGGCTCCTCACATTGTATGGTGGTTAAAAAGGACTGGGAACGGTGTCCAGATAAATTGTTGATAATTAAACTCCGGCTAAGTATGAGTTAACATTGGAAAAACACTTTACTTTTCCAGAAAAGTTTCATCAAGTATATATTGAATGGTTTGGAATGGTTTAATTACTCAACTTTTCTGTGGTTTTTTGTGGTCTGACCGTAAATTGGATGCTGAGAGGGTTGAGATGGGAGTCTAGCTTGTGCAAGTGATTTTGGACTTCTTCTTGGTTATATTTTCATGCTTTTGGCCTTTATGAAGCACCATATGGGCATATTCTGTGCTTGCAATAGGCAACTACTTAAATGAAATTAAATATTTCTTGTGGGCCTATATTAGATTTAGGGGTTGTGGATAGGGGGAGTCACACAGGATAATTCTTAACTGGAAGAAGAATACCAGAAAAACAGCTACTTTTATCTTCTGTTATTTACATCACTCCATTTAGATGTGCAACCTCCATTTCTTATCAATGCTTATTCTAAAAAGACTGTGTTTAGCTAATAATATTAAAATCGAAGATACTAATGCTAGCTTAAAGGAAGACTTTTTCTTAAGTCAAATTAAGGCTAAAATTTTAAGCTGCAGGGGAATATTACTTATGGTGAATTCTCAAAATAAACAGGGAAAACATTTTTCCAAGGTAGGAACATTATAATTTACCTTGTCAGACTAGGAGTTGTAACACAGGAAGGAAATATCTCTCTATTTTGTGTTTGTTTAAGATCCAACCCTTGTTTTAATTTCCACCCAAGGATTTAGAAAATAGGACACAATACGTTTGTGGTGTCACATGCAATTATTACCCTAGTGAATTGCTAATGAGGCAACTCCAGCTCCAAAGCAGCGTTTTAAATAAAACCCAAGAATACATCACATCTTCACAAATTGCTTTTATAAATTAACAAATACATACACATGCATACAAAAATGGGAATGTATTCTGCAAACAAGCCCTGAGCACGCACCACGCGTAAACTAAGTTAAGCACTAAAGATGAGGCGAACAGAAAGCTTTATGGTGTTAGTAGTCACAGAGCTCATTAGTGCAGGGATAGACATAGGACATCACACTAGATTATGGAAGTAAGGAGAAAAATTCTGTTTTAAAGGGATAAGCATAGAGCTGGGGGCAAGACAGGTAGAGTCAGAAGAGTAAGTGATCAGTTCCCACAGATGGGTCATGCTGGTATTTGAAGGAGTACCAGGATTTTCATAGGCAAAAGAGGAAAAAGAATATCTCAGATAAAGGAAATAGAACAAAATCAGGCAGTTGGAAAAGAGATCGGGAAGAAGGAGACCCTCTCTGTGAGGCCACAGGTTGCCAGAGGTTATTATGAAAGGTAGAGCTAGAGAGTAAGTTTTGCCATTGAAATTACCTGAAGAAATGTTCACAATTTTAGTTAAAGGTGGTCCATATACTTTTGTAACTGAGTATTAACAGAAGTCCCTGTCTAAACCAGTTATAAAATAATAAAAGGAGAAATTACAAGAGATTATATCTCAAAATTTTTAATGTTAAGAATCCGTTTGATCACATGTCATTTAACAGATAGAAAAAATTAGGTGGACAAGCAAAATTCAGATCAGGGATCTAGCACAAACTCTTTTTTTTTTTTTGATTATTCTAAATATATATTTATCACTTTATTTGACCTTTTCAAATAATCAACTTGCAGCTTTGTTGATTTTTCTTTATTGTGTTTTTTTCCTGTTACATGAAATTTTTCTTTATCCAAACTATTATCTTTCTTATTCTTATTTTGGAATGTGCATATTATCTTCTGATAGTTTCCAAATGTAAAGGCTTAGATTATTATTTTGAACTTTTATCTTTCATGTATAAATATATAGCTAAAAATTTTCCCCTAAGGACTGCTTTACCTGGATCATGTTATTTAATACGTTGCTGTTTTATTTTCATTTACTTCAGAATATATTCTTAATATTTATTTATAGTATTTATAACTCTAATGATTTATTGATTTCCAATTTATTTATTAGTATCACATTATATTTCCTGTATTGGTTATATACACATGCATCAACATGTACATAGAAACATACAAACCATACATTAATATATGCAGATAAAATGCATTTATATTTTATATATTGCATATAGTATACAAATATAAATATTACAAGCTTATGAATATATAACATATTATATAATTATAATTATATTATACTAATTATTTATGTACACACTTTTATATAGAACTGTACATTCCAATTTAGAGTGATTGGATTCAATAAGGCTATATATTGAACTCTTCAGAAGAGCAACAATTGTTACTACTACTGTATTTATTCACACATGTACGTATTTATTCCAACCTACTTACACGGATATAATTTTTTTAGTATAATTGGGTACCCTTATAACAGAATTGTTCTATTATTGTTTTATGTAGTCTAATATTCTGTATATGTTAGGCTAATATATGTAGTCTAATATTCTGTATATGTTAGCTTTGTTCTAAACTGCTAAAAATTAAGATACAAAATATAATTTTATATTATCTACATATTTGTCATTTTTGTGATCTTTCCTTTCAGTAGATATCATTTTGATATCATACTCTTTCAAACCAGAGATTTCCCTTCCATATTTCTTTTGTGCAGGTAGGCCTATGATTTTTTTCCTTTTACTGTGCTTGTAAACGCTTTTATTGGAGCTAGTTTGTCCCCTGTTCCTGTTTGAAGTCTCACATAAGTCTTGCTCTTCTCTGTTCAATCTTAGTTAATAAGTTAGCTTGTCATTTCCAAACCTCCAAGCAATAGTTTAACAATTAAAATGTTGACACGAGTGTAATAACCAGCACTCTGGTCTTAATTTGTAGTGGTATCTTCACTACTCTCCCAACTCTGGCTCACAGTAGGTAGAATGTCTGCATTGTGACCTGGGGTTGGGTTTACATTATCTACTTCCTTTGCATTCTTTCCCCATTGCCATCTTCTAAGTTTTTAGCTGTGCCTTTGTTTTAATTTCACCAGGTTCTGAGTACGTATTCGTGTATTGGGAGTAGAGAGGTCATGCATGGTAGTTAAGAGGGCAAAAAAAAAGATCTAACTTGATTGACACTGCTGTAGTTTTTGTCACCGAAATCTTCCTGGAGACAAATTTAACATTGACTACATTTTTCATGGAGTGATTTTTGAAGTGTGTTTTAAACTACCATCACTATGACTATCTCACTTCTCTATCAATGTGTCAGATGAGAATACACTCTTGGGAGGCTTCTGATTCTTGGTCTCTGGTTCTTAGAGGCCCATATGAAACAGAATTCCCCTTTTCAGGCCCTCATAGCCTCTCTCAACAGCCATTGATCTTTGTAACATTTTCCCTAGCCTCTTCTTTCTAGCATTAAAACTGGAAATATGATGTAGATGGTCAGTGGGCAAAAGATTACTTCCTACAGTGTAGTTTGTTATGCTCTTGCTATGGACTTGCCTTGTAACTCTAGAATTTGGGAGCATAAATTAGAAATCATACAGTTGTGTTCCCCCACTCCAGGCTATCATTCTAGGTTTGAGTGAGGAAGCATCTACTCTCTCTGTTCCAAAGCCAACTAATTTCTCATTTAAAAATTACCCTTTAACTCTTCCTGCCATCTTTCTGCACCACAATGGCGCACATGAATATCCTGGCTGATGCTCTCAAGGGCATCAGCGATGCTGAAAAGAGAGGAAAACGCCAGTTTCTCATTAGGCTGTGCTCCAGAGTCATCATTCGGTTTCTAACTCTGATGATGAAGCATGGCTACACTGGCAAATCTGAAATCATTGATGGTCACAGAGCTGGGAAAATTGTCGTGACCCTCACAGGCAGGCTAAACAAGTGTGGGATGATTAGCCCCAGAGTTGATGTAAAACTCAAAGGTCTAGAAAAATGACAGAATAATGCGCTCCCAGTCCGCCAGTTTGGTTTCATTGTACAAACCTCAAGGGGCATCATGGACCATGAAGAAGTAAGATGAAAACACACAGGAGGAAAAGTCCTGGGATTATTTTTCTAGAGATGTAATACATGTTTACAAATAAAATGCCTTGTGGACTCTGAAAAAAAATTACTTTAAATTAAATTAAATTACTACCTCAGCCGTTCTATACCGTGACATTTACATTGAGATAAGGATAACAAAACTGGTTTCTGATCAAGTTTTAATGATATCTGTGTCTTTGAAATAAGAGTCTAGGCTTTCAAGGGACTATTTCAAATGGAACAATATTCAATTGTATACATGAGCTTACAGATTTTAGATAATTTAGTCACAATAGTTATTAGTTATCAACTAGTATTAACTATTTAAGTTATCTTTTTAAATCAGCTTGTAAGATCAAAAATATTCCAAAATTGATTATCAGTATTTTGATGTTCTCCCTAAGACTTACTTCATTAACAAGAAGGATTTTCATCTCAGGCAACTGTAGCCCTGGTGTGTTCATTGTTACAGACACCAGATGCTCCCCCTTTACTTCTCATAGTTATTTCCCTTCTTTTAAGATTGTCTATCCATCAATATCGTCAGACTAAATCACCTTGGACCAGGCCCATCAAAAGCTCCGTTGGCAATGTCACTGGGACCATTTGCAACCTAATCTATCTTTGTGGTGCTCCAAAACAGCACACACACTGCCTTAATTGCTACAACCTCATACCCACTGGGGACCACAAACAGAGAATAAGCAGACTCTGTTACACCCTGCAACTCCTGCATTAGTATCATTTACTGCAAGATTAATGAGAGAAGCTGAGAAAGCCAGAAGTGTGGAGCAAAGCCATGGGTTTGGGCTTTAGAAAACTTCCCATGCCACTTAAATAGAGCAACAACTTGACTATTAATGCAAGAGTTAAACAATTTACACACTTTAGACATATTACTTACTATCAGTGAACTTTACAAAGCTTTAAACTTGGTATTACTATTATTCTAAAAACATTCAAAATTAAAGCTCTTTTTCCTTAAATGTTTAAATTGTACTTTTATGTGAAGTAATCACATTTTATACATATATATTAATTTTGTTGAGGACATAATTTATTATGATTAATGTGTTGGATGTAGTGATTCTGAAAGGAAAACATGTTTAGACTGTAAACATTTCTAAAAATAACTATATTAAAAATGATATAGTGAACAACAAAAATTTTAACTACCAAGTACATTCAACCAAAAGCAAAAGTAAAAAAATATCAACAGCAACAAAAACACAACAGCAAAAATTCTTGAGTGCTTGATTTCGAATCGTGGTTCTTTGAATTTGAAGTCTTCTCGTGTTAATATTTTAGACTTGTTATGTAAGCTATATATATAAAATCTTCTATACCCCCAAAACAACATTAATATATGTTTTAATTTTTCTAATTATCAAAAAAGAAATATTTGTATTACGTAAGAAAGTACCAACTCATTTCTTGAAATGAAAGAGTCCCTTATTGAATCATGATTCAATTTTATGTGCCAAAACTTCATTGACTTGTTAAAAAGTACATATGTTTAATAAAGTCAAATTCACATTTAGATTGTGGTTTCCTAATGGAGTGGAAAAAACATAGGATGTGATACTTGGAGCCGTGGGCTTGAGCCTGTAAGTTATCTTCACTTATGATCACTTCCCCAATATTCAGGGGTAGGGTAGAGAAGAAGGACATTTTGCCTCACTCAATCCCCATATCTTCCTAAGAATCATTGGGAGAATGGATGCCAATGTAATTAGAAACCATGGAGTCATTCCCAAGTGGTCATTTATTTTAAAAACCATTTGTTTTCTCAAATATACAAAGAAATAGATTATCCCTATCTATTTTCCAAAGTACGAGATAACGCGGGTCGAATGATCCTAACATATAAATAAGCTAAGATAGTTCCAGTGGTAAATTTCAAGATAATAATTATTTTTTTATTTGCCATCATAATTATGTGATATCTATCTATTATCTATCTATCATCTATCTATCTATCTATCTATCTATCTATCTATCTATCTATCCATCTTTCTATCTATATGCATCTATACCTATCTAGCTATCTAGCTAAGATAGACAGCAAATAATGTGAGAAATACAGAAAGTAATCAGATACATAGAATGTGAAAACCTTGGTGATCAAAGAGGAAGCAAGGTGTATTCGAAGCCAAGATAAAGAAAAAATACCAGCTAGTAGAAAAGAGTTTATGCTATTTAAAGTGCGTATCTGTGTGCACACACGTAGCCACAAACACACACACACACACACACACACACACACATAATTATTGGTGAACCAAAGAAGTATGGTGTTAGACTTAATAGAGATTACATACTAGTAAGCAAGAAGAGAAAACAAACAAGTGATATAACTGTAAGTGCTCTAAAAACATACTAAGATTAAAAAGGGTAAAGTCATCTACATTTTATTAATCTTAAAAGAGAGGCACCATACAAAGGGAAGCGCATGTTATCATAAGCAGGGTAGTAATAATGATATATTTTGGGAAATTGATGGTATGTTCTGCAATAGACAAGGGCTTTGATGTATCAGGAAGGAAGGAAGGGCCAAGAGGAAGGATAAAGACTATATGAGTAGCTTAATGTGAAGATGCAGAGGGTCTTGTGTGATAGCCTGTAAGGTTAGTATTCATAGTATGCTCAAAGGAAACCAGTAAATGATTGCAGGCAGTGACATTCCAACTTCATGTGTGCTAAGATCATTTTTGCCCACCAGGTGGGAAATGATTTGCGGTAATTAAGTTGAGATATATGAGACCATTAGATGACTATTTCCGTAGTTTGGATAATAAATGATGTTCCTAAAACTGATTTCATATAGTGGGACAGAGGGTGACAAAGACATGTGAAGCAGAATGATGCAGATGACTTAAATAACTGGACATAGGGTAAGAGAGCGATAAATTATTAAATATAACCCCTCTACTCCACTGCTAAAAAGAGTAATTGAAAATCCCATATGATTTAAAGATGCACATTAGATTTGGTGATATGCTAACACATAATTCCTGCTAAACAAAGACATTCTCGTTCAATTACATCACTAATTCTGCAAAAGTCCTATGAAAAACTGTATTCTCATGCTGGCTTAAGAAGGTAATTTCCCATCTTGTAACTACAACATTCAAGGCATTTTTCATTGAAATTACCGACCTTTGCCATAATATGTTATAGGAACTAATCAGCACTTTAAACATAAACAGTTACATCTTTAAAAGTTTTGTTTTGGTCTTTAGTGCACCAACTTCTAAGCAAGTACAAGCACAGAAAAATATTGTATGTCCTACATAATGTGGGTGTTCTGACACTTCAGTAAAGTTAAATTAATTGTAATAAACAAAAATTGTCACTAAAGTTCTCAGTTTATGCCATCTAATACTGTGTGAATACATTTTATTTCCAAACATTATAAAACAGCCAAGAGTATAATAAATTACTTACCTAAGCCCTTTGAGCATTTTTGCATAATTTACCAAAACAAATTGATTTTAGTGGAAAAGCTGCTAATTTACATGGGTAGGAAGTGTTTTCCTTGGTGTGATGAATTTAATTTCAATTTCCCTGTTTGCATGAATTCACTCCAGTAATTCATCACTGTTACATTAAACTACAACTATGTTTTGCCTGAGTAGGCCCCCAACATTCAATATATATGAATGAAAATAAATTGTCCTCAGAGTTTGGTTATATATTTTATATAGTACATGAGTGTTAAGGTATCTTTTTAAAAGAATCAATAATTTTTTTAAATAGAAAAACAATGACATGCATTCATTTAAAATTTGAGAAAAGCAGTTTTGTACCTTTACTAAACTTGATTTCAGGGTTTCGTTTTGTTCTGTTTTATGTTTTTAAAAAGAAGGAGACACAGATTTATAAGACACTAAATATGCACCAGCTTTTGCCGAGGGTAATTTACATTTGTCATATTATTTTTTCCTTTCGACATTGTTGCTAAATAAATAAATAAAATATAAAATCTTTATGGCTTAAAACAACCAACATGGGCCGGGCGCGGTGGTCACACCTGTAATCCCAGCACTTTGGGAGGCCGAGGCGGGTGGATCACGAGGTCAGGAGATTGAGACCATCCTGGCTAGCACGGTGAAACCCCATCTCTACTAAAAATACAAAAAATTAGCCAGGCGTGGTGGCAGGCACCTGTAGTCCCAGCTACTTGGGAGGCTGAGGCAGGAGAATGGCTTGAACCCGGGATGCAGAGCTTGCAGTGAGCAGAGATCGCACCATTGCACTCCAGCCTGGGCGACAGAGAGAGACTCCGTCTCAAAAAAAAAAAAAAAAAAAAAAACCAACGTGTATATATCTACACAGTTTCTAGGGTTGAGAATCTGGGAGGAGCCTGGTCTAGGGTCTTACAAGGTCACAGTTAAGCTGCTGGCTGAGGCTTCAGTCATCTCCGGATTTGACAGACGCTGGATAATTATCTGCTAAGCTTACTCATATGGTTGTTGGCAGGTGTCAGTTTCTCACCGATTTTTGGCCATAGACCTCTCTTCCTTGCCATGTGAACCTCTCCATAGGCAGCCTAAGTGTGCTCAAGGCATGGCAATTTGCTTTGCCAAGGATGTATAATCTGAGAGAGAGAACTAGCTAGCAAGACAACATCCGAGACAGAAACTACTGTCTTTTATGACCTAATCTCGAAAGTGGCATACTATCACTTTTGCTGTATGCTACTGGTCACACAGCCCAACATCTTGTACAATGTGAGAGGAAATTGTACAAAGGCATGGATACTGTGAGGTATTCATAATCTTGATGGCCGGCTCCCATGAGTATTAAGTTTATACATTTCAACAGCAAAACTAAAATGTCACAGGTAGTATAAAAGAGTCTATAAGAAAAAAAAAACTTGTCTCTAAACTTGGCAATATCATCAGTGGTTCAGAATGAAGTTGATCTCTTGACATGTAAGAACTGGACAATTACCATAATGTTATAGTCAAAATATATGATAATACATAAATGTTATCTGTGGAACAAACTCCTTTTTTAAAAATAGAAAAACAATGACGTGCATACATTTAAAATTTGAGAAAAGATTGAGAAAAGATCTCAAAAGATTTATAAGATTTCCAGAAGCTATATTTGAAACTTTTTAGTGACACTAGAAAAATGTGTCACCAATCACCTCTGCTGCATACAGGGTGGGGGTACATGTATGAAATTTCTCCACCCTTTTAAGTGGAGATAGACACAGGATAAGGTGTTTGGAAAATGGGAATTGAGTCTCCCCAACTCCCAGTTGGTCCATCCCTTGAGCAATGGTAACTAGAGCACATTTTGATAATTGTGGTGGTAATAAGTCTTGGCTCTCGGACCCCTTCACCTGCATGTCAGTAAAGAATTCTTTCAATTTTAGCTAACATATAAGTTGATTACAGTGTCTTAAACACATAATGGGTTTGGGTTCAGTAAGAACTTGATGTCAAATGCTGCTTCTTTTCAACTCTCTTGAACTTCACTGCAATGTTTACATTTTTGTAAGAAGTCCAACCTGTGTGTTCCAGCTACAGGTGTCCATTCCAGATTCACTGTAGCTATTAGAAAGGTGGTGTAGTACCAACCACAATTTTTGATTTTATTAGCAAAGTAAAAGCTGTCTTAATATTAAAGTTGACTTCAAATTCCATCTTCTTTGCCAACATTCACAACAACAACAAAAGTAATGATACTGGCTTTTCCCTTTATAGCATGTGTTACGTGCCAGGTATTTTTCTAAGTACTTCACATATAATAACTCATTTACATATCTAAGAGGTAGCTATTCAGATTATTCCTATTCAACAGGAGAAGGAACTGAGATACAGTGAAGTCATTCTGTGCCCCAAATCACATAGCTGGTGGATAGAAGAGACAAGATTTAAACTCAAGCATTTGCCTTCAAAATCCATACTGGTAACCATAATACTAGTAAAATATGTCACCAGTCACCTCTGCTGCAGACAGGGTGGGACTATGTGTATAAAATTTCTCCATCCTTTTAAGTGAACACAGACACAGGATAACATGTTTAGAAAATGAAAGTTGGGTCTGCCAAACTTTTGTCTACTACTGTATATTAACCACCATGTATTTTTCTATTAACCTTGTGTAAAGTTAGCTTTCTCCATATATAAAATGGTGAAAAAATGCATCCTTTTTTCTTTACTTATTTTAGGTCACACAGCTATTGCTTACTTTTAGGTCAACTGGGAACTGCAAGCTCTTTTTGTTAATTGTAATAATAGATATAAATTATTCTAAAGTGTTATTATATTAAGAAGATATAGTAAAAATAATAAGTGAGAGATGATTGTAACTCCTTAGTTGATTGCAAAATACATGAGCTTATAGTTGTATCAGCTTTAAAATTTTCAGTCCTACAAAAAAAAAATGTTGTCATGTCTTGTAGTTTCTTATGTATGCCTCTTCTCTCTAATGTCAAGCATTTTGATAGAGACTGAACCAGTGAGGCATAAGGACTTCCTTTCCTCCAGAATGTTTTTATCTCATGTGCTGGTAACAGGCCAATCACGTGTTTGCTGAGCTCTCATTATAACTGGCAGATAAACATCCCCATCAAAACAAACATAGCATCACCTTTGCCCATTAACTATGTATTGGGAGGCATCTTGAACATCTTTCAAACATGGAATGAATGGCTTTTGATAATCTTATTATTAATTACTGGGGCAAGAGAGAAATCATGGGAATGCGTGTTGAAAACATGAACCAAGATATTGGAAGCTGCAGTTATATATGATGTTCCCTGATTCATATTGTCCATGTTAGTGACCATGCCTTGACACTGAACAGAGAACCTTACATTCACAGACCTGATGTCATTAGAGCTAAGGTGTGATTACACACTCAATCGAATATACCCAGTAAACAGAAACATTGACACGTAACCACTTTATCTTACTATTAGACTCATTCATATGTATGATGGCATAGGGGTGAATCCGTAGCGGCCTTCAACTAATCAAAGAACATTTAGTGAGCTCCAATTTTATGCAGAACACTGCATTGCAAGAACACTTAGAATATATTTCCAACTCTACCAAGATAATTGAATAGTTTACTGATGATTTACTGGTCAGTTGATTGAGAATTAGACTAAACAAATGCAAAGTTCTTTGGGTAACCAGTCAGTCAAAACTTCACTGAGTACCACTTTCCCCAGCCCTAAATGCTCAGATATGCAGCTGCTGTCCCAGATGAGTATTCAGAATCTAACAGAGAGACAAACACATGTGCATTTAATATGTCTGAAATGTCTGATGCAGGAGCAATTCTTAAACCAGACTCAACTCTAGAAGGAAAAACATCATGGGTATTACTACTTTCAATTATACCCTCAGTTCCAAATATAAAGGAGGTGTTCAGTGAACAATTATTGAATGGAAGGATTAATAAATGCGTCAAAAGAAGGAGTAAAGAGTGTATTATTTGAGCATAGATGAGGCTGTTTATTTAATAATAGGGACGGTCAGAGAAGATATGTAAGAGAAGGGTGACAGTGATGTTGCCTTGACAGAGAAGGAAAGGTGCAATGAAGAAGTGTGGAGAAAATAACTGGTACAGTTATGCTCTGTGTCCACATGCCGTTCTCCTGGTGACTTATAATCCCTATAATCTTCATAATCCCCAGGTGTCAAGGTCAGACCAGGTGGAGGTAATTGGATCATGGGCGAGGTTTCCCCCATGTTGTTCTGATGATAGTAAGTGAGTTCTCATGAGATCTGATGGTTTTATAAGGGGCTCTTTAACCCTCGCTCTGGACTCTTCTCTTTCCTGTCACCACGTAAGAAGGTCCAAGTTTTCTTCCCCTGTGAAGATGTGCCTTCTGCCACGGTTGTAAGTTTTCTGAGGACTCCCCAGCCATGCGGAACTATGAGTCAATTACACCTCTTCTCTTTATTAAATCACTCAGTCTCAGGCAGTTCTTTATAGCTGTGTGAGAATGGACTAATACAATAACCAAGGCTGAGAAAATGCATGTACTGGTACACACAGGTGAGCAAGCCCATGCCAGATTGAAGAAACTGGATGCATTCCAGAAACGAGTGTTTCTGTCCCAGGATGAAAATAATGGACTAGGTATACCTAATGAAGACAAGCAGAAATAAATAAAAATCCATACATAATGACTAACATTCACTATTAATGAAAGAGTTCATTTTACATGAAGTTATAAACAGACAGCCATATCATTTTATAATCAGAGGGTAAATAACTTCTATTTCTCTCTCAGTTAACCCTCATTAAATTCACATAGGATGCAGCATTTCACTGATGAGAAAAAGGCTGGGCAAGTATGGTAATGTTTAAACTTGTCATCAACAATTTTAAACATGTAAGGTCAAAAACACATTTCTTTAGTCATTTGCATAATTACAGAATCACTTTAATCTTGCTGAATATGTTGTCCAATGAATATTTAAATATTTCCCCAAAACAATACCTAATGCAATCTTTATCAGTAATATGTCTTAGACACTTAGCAATAAAGGTGTCACACAAAGGAACTTTAAATTGCTAACGTCTATAGTATGCCTATTAAGTTTCAAAGGGATTGGGAAAATGGGCCATAAAAGATGAATAACAATAGGTTTAGAGTGATAAAGAAATCACAGTTTGGGGGCAGATGTGGAGAGGTTGAGGACAACACTACGAATTATTGGCAGTGTATTATAATAACTGATACCACCAATAAATGTGTAAAGAGCTAAGGTCATAAAGAGTGAGCAACAAATGATCCCTAAAAATAGTAGGGAAAACTTCACAGAAAAAATATTTAAATTAGTGAAAAAGATGATTAAAATTTCAAGATACAGAGGAGGAAAAGGGCACCTCCATAAAAGACCATCCCTTGTACATAAGATAAAGTCAGAGAAATACGGATATTCAAGAGGAGTTAGTAATGAGGCTCAGGTGAACTATTGGGTGTTAAGATGTCGAGAAAAGCAGAAAAAGACATTAGTGTTTGTGATATGTGTCTATCTGCCTGTGATGACTTAGATACAATAACAATAAGGAGTGGTTTAAGCAGGTTCTTCCAAGTCCTCAGAGTTTCTCAGTATCTCACATGTCTGCTTGTTGTTAGTATCTAGACAGTATGGTACATTCACTCTTGCAAGATTAAATCAGAATGCTTGGATTGGCACTGAAGGAGAGATGGTAGAGCAGCCTGATCTAGTCTTCACAGACAAAAGTACCTACACCACAGACAGGGAACATGCTGGCCATTGGTATTAGTCATATTAGTTTTATTTAAGAAGGGCACTGCATTTCTCCAAGAGATATTACATGCTGATATTGAAAAAAATCAAATTTGCTAGTATTTTTATACAGATAACTAACATGAAAATGTTTGGGACAAATTTCTGCGTAAAAAGAAGTGCCTGCAATAACTTAATCTGCACAAGACTTCTGCGTCGATACATAATGAGATGGGTACTTGCAGAATGCTGTGTTTATTTAGCTTTGGCCTTATAAAGAAACAATAATTTGCATATTTCTCTCAATTAAGTATTATACTGACATACTTAATTAAAACTATAAAGGGCACTGAAAATGTTTCATTCTCTTAATGAAAGAGGAGACATATTACGCAGTTCAGAATGTCTCTGTGTTTAATTTTCCCAGCTTTTTTTTACTGCTCAAACTGTGCTCTTCCTACAAATGTTGTCAATTAGGATGAAAAGAAGGAAAATCAAAGTCGCTCTTGAAAATGCACTTGTGTTTGTTTGTGAAATCTGTGTACGTTCACCAAATTGTGATTTGCATATTTCATGTGTAATTAAACCAGGAAAAGTGAACACTGGAAAAGCTAGGGCAGTTTCACCCTCTTGCCAGTCTCTTCTTTGTTTTTACTGGGGATTCATGTCTAAAGACCTCATCTCTTATCCAAAAACATTATACTCATTTTTTTTCTCAGAGAAATACTTTAAGGATTCCTTTAAATTCCCACTATGTATATTTGAATATATTTAAGGTCATATGTAATGTGGCTCTGCTGGGACCATGAGTGCTGAGATAAACACGGTCTAACAAAACATACACTGGATTAGTTTCTGGAAAAATGAGTGTGAATCACAACCCTTCCAGTGTATTTATGAAAGGTTCACATGAGCCACACTTATACCATTAATAAAATGAAAATAGCGACACATATTCCACTTACTGTATTATAAAACGGAGAATGCCAAACACTTCATGTACATGTAAGCACTTTGTAAGCTGTTACACATCAAACAAATAGAATAAAAATATTTTTCTCAGACTGAATTTTCCTGAAATGCAAGAAGAAAGAAAAAAATTAATGGTCCCTGGCCAAAAGAGACTTACAAGTCTAGTGAGAAAGATAAGTGTGTAAGCCATCCCACTTCAAGTTGAATCAAATGTATAATATATTAGAGAAATAAAGCAAATACATAAATATGACAAATCTGCCTACGGTTCATTTTGCTTCTGTGAGAGGACTTCTGATAGTAAGACTACTGGGAGTAGATTGAGACTGGAAGAATAAAAATACATTTCCAACAACGAACCAGGAACATTTTAAAGGAATTAACCTTTGATCCCAGCATTGAAGGAAACACGAGATTTTAATATTTACAGAGAAATACATTGGCTAAGTCACCTGCCAATGATCCAAGTTTCATTAACAGTGAGTTTCCGTATATATTCCATATATAGCTAGGCTACTTCTGGTTCTTCGTCAGCTTCTGTTTGAACTGCCATGAGTGGCCAATTATAAAACATTTTCAATGAGCTTCACCAAGAAAGAGGGATATTCTTAGATTATCTCTTTCTCACTCTTTTTTTTCTCTCTCTTTCCTTCATCCCTCCCTCCTGTCAACCTCTGACAACCACAAATCTTTTTACTGTCTCTATATTTGTCTTTTACAAAATGTCATATGGTTGGAATCATACAGTATATAGGCTTTTCAGATTGGCTTCTTTTACTTAGTAATGTACATTTAAATTTCCTCCATGTATTTTTATGGGTTGATAACTCATTTTTTTAGCAGAGAGTAATATTCCATTGTCTAGATATACCAGAGCTTATTAATCCAGTCACCTACTGAAACACATCTTACTTGCTTTCAGGTTTCGGAAATTATGAATAAACCTTCTATAGATATATTTTCATATTTTTGTATAGACATGTTTTCAATTTCTTTGGGTAAATATCAAGGAGCTCAGTTGCTGGATCACCTGGTACGACTATGTTTGGTTTTCTAAGGAACTCTCAAAGTGTCTCCAAAGTGTCTGTAATATTTTGCATTCACACCATCAATAAACGAAAGTTCCTGTTGCTCTACATCCTCATCAGCATTTGTTGTTATCAAATATGTAGTGAAATCTCAGTGTTGTTTAGATTTGCATTTCCCTGGTGATGTATGATGTGAATTATCTTTTTATATGTTTATTTATCATGACCATATCTTCTGTGCTAAGGTGTTTGTTCAGGTTTTGACCTACTCTTTATTTGGGTTGTTTCCTTACTGTTGAATTTTAAGAGTTCTTTGTATTCATCTAAGATACTTTGTTTTCACAATAGTCTGTTATCAGATGTATCTTTTGCAAATATATTCTCCCTGTATTGAACTTGTCTTTTTATTCTCTTCCTGGTGTCTCACAAAGCAGAAACTTTTAATTTTAATAAAGTTCAGCTTATCAATTACTGCTTTCATCAATCACGAAAGAACTTAGAAGTAGCATTCGACCCAGGAATCCCATTACTGGGTATATATCCAAAAGAAAATAAATCATTCCATCAAAAAGACAAATGTACTCATATGTTGATTGCAGCATTATTCACAATAACAAAGACATGGAATCAACCCAGGTGCCCATCAACCATGGATTGGATAAATAAAATGTGGTACATATATACCATGGAATACTTCAAAGCCATAAAAAGAAAGAAACCATATTCTTTGCAGCAACAACAATTCAGCTGCAGACCATTATCCAGAGTGAATTAATGCAGGAACAGAAAACCAAATACTGCATGTGATTACTGATAAATGAGAGCTAAACATTGGGTACTCATAGACATAAAGATGGCAAAAATAGACACTGGGGAATACAAACGAGTGAAGGGAGAGAGGTGGGCAAATGTTGAAGAACTAAATATTGGGTTCTATGCTCACTATTTGTTACATGTAACAAACCTGCACATATATACCCTGAATCTAAAATAAAAGTTCTAATTATATTTTTAAAGTCATCATCAAGCCCAAAGGCATCTGGATTTTCTCCTGTTATCTCCTAGAACTTTTGCAGTTTTGCATTCTACAATTATATTTGTAATGCATCTTGAGATGTGTTTGAGTATGTTTATGAAGGGTGTTAGTTCTAGGTCTAGATACATTTTTTAAGGTAGATGTCTAGGTGTTCTAGCAGCATCTGTTGAAAAGATTGTCTTGTCTCCATTGTATCACATTTGTTCCTTTGTCACAGATCAGCTGACAATATTTATGTGGGTCTATTTCTGGTCTCTATTATGTTCCATTTATCTATGCGTCTATTCTTCTTCCAGTACCACACCATTTTGATTATTGTAGCTTTAAAGTAAATCTTAAAATCTAGCTGTGTCAATTCTCTGATTTTGCTCTTATCCTTCAGTATCTTTTTGGCTTTACGTTTTTTGCTTCCCTGTGAAAATGTCATGATCACTCTAATGTCCAAAAAATAGCTGCTGCAATGTTGATTGGGATTCCATTGTACCTAAAAATCAAGTTTGAAAAAACCGATGTATTAACAATGTTGCATTTTCCTATTCATGAATATTGAATATATAGATTCTGTAGAACTATTTTAAGGTCTCAGTCTTTTACTGAGCCTTTTTTTTTTCTGTACCATGACTCTTTTATGTGTTTCTCATTCTCCACTTCTGCCCCTTAGGTGGTGTGCTAGTTCATTTGCACTGTTACAAAGAAAATCCTGAGACTGGGTAATCTATAAAGAAAAAGGTTTATTTTGGCTCACAGTTCTACAGGCTGTACAGGGAATATGGTGCTGGCATTGCCTTCTGGTGAGGGCCTTAGGAAGCTTCCAATCATGGTAGAACACGAGAGAAAACCAATGTGTCACACAGCGAGAGTGGGAGGAAGAGAGAGAGGCAGAGGTGTCAGGCTGTTTAAAACAATCACCTCTCACATGACCTCAATACTGCAGGGAGGGCACCAAACCATTCAAGAGACATTCTCTCCCGTTGCCCAAACACCTCGCACTGGGCCTGACCTCTAACATTGGGGATTACATTTCAACATGAGATTTGGAAGGACAAACATCCAAACACTGTCAGTTGGACAGGATGACTAGTGTGAGTTGGAGTTGGGAGTTTCCCTTCCACAAAGCCAGTTAGAATCTGATAAAATCCCAGCACTGTGGACTCTAATAAAATAGTTTCTCTTGAGGGCAGACCTTATTAAGAAGAACAGAGTGATCTGGCTTATTTCAAAATAGTTTATTTTCTTCTTCCTTGGCCAGAAGCACAAGGGCAGTTTTCTTCAATATTTATTATGAGAGCCTGGTTGAGCTCCTGGGCATACATTTCACAAAAGTGTGGAGATTCCTCTGAAGATTTTAATGCTCAGAATTTTCCACACCAAGCCCCCAGCAATTCATCAATTACAGGTTAGTCTTTCCTACACTGACATTGGTTCCCTTGGAAGTTTTAGCTCCTGGGTTGCTGCACCAGTAACTTGAAATTTTCCTTATCTGTCTATCTGTCTCTTTCATTTTTGGGGGAGTGGTTTTCCACTTGACCTGAATTCTCTTACAAATCTGAGAAGAGCTGTTGATTTTTCAGTTTGTTCAGCTGTTTACTTATTTTGGGGAGGGAGTGGTGACTTTCAAGCTCCTTACATGAAAACCAGGGCCCAGAAGTCCATCAATCATCTTTTAAGGTCAAGTTTGACATGGTTTGCATTTCTGTTCGTACACAAATCTCATGTTGAATTGTAATCCCCATTGTGGGAGGAGGGGCCTGGCGGGAGATGATTGGATCATGGGGATGGATTTCCTCCTTGCTGTTCTCATGATAGTAAGTTCTCAAAAGATCTGGTTGTTTAAAAGTGTGTCGCACTTCCCCCCTCTCTGTTCCTCCTACTCCAACCGTGTAAGATACACCTGCTTCCCCTTCACCTTCTGCCATTATTGTAAGTTCCCTGAGGCCTCTCCAGAAGCAGAAGCCTGTACAGCCTGGAAAACTGGAAGTCAATGAAACCTCTTTTCTTTATAAATCACCCAGTTTCAGGTATGTCTTTATAGCAATGCAAGAAGACACTAATACAAAGTTCTTATTTTGGAAGAGTGAGATGAGGCAATTTTTGATTTAGTGATGAATATAAAGCAACTTCTTAATGCAAGAGATTCTGAGTATTTTATGTTTCAATTAATTAATAACTGCAAATCACTTATTTTAATTGATTAGCATCCATTCTTATTTTCCCTTATTGGGCATATCTGAGCATTTGACAGGCTTGTTGAATTGAAATGAACTTTGAACTGTTGGTCTATATTTTTTTCATATGAAATTATATGATGATATCTATCACCTTTGGCCCATCACGGTGCATTTAATGTAAGTGTGGAATGTTGTCATATCTTTCAAATGAACAATTCTAATTGGAGCAGGATGGTCTAAGACTGGGGCACTAGACAAAAGAAAAAGAAGAGAGTGCCCTAGTTTATAATCTGCAGGTTAAAACTGACAGTGTATGACCCATGCAAGGAGACAAGAAGCAGCAACACTAACAATCCAAGGGTGAAGGTTTATCTAACATATAGGATCAAAAGCATGAGAAGTGGCTGATACTTATGTAAAAAGAGTGAAGCAAACATGGGAGACAAACTTGATAGGCACATATCATGAAGATTCTGATTTACCTGTAGCTTTCAACTACATGAGGAATAGCAGCTTGAGTGTCACTGGACCATGTCTGTTCTTTGCTGCACCTTGTCCATTATGTGTAATTTGAAACAACTGGGTTGTTTCAGAAAACTTGAAATTGATTTTCAAAACACTGTGGTCAAATTGCTTTAGATGTTGGGAAAACTTCTCTTAAACCCCAAGAATATGTTCTTATCTTCTTACCTAGGAAAACCTTGCTCTCTATTCCGAGGTAAGAGTAACACAAGATCAAAGGAGAGATTCTAGGAAATGATTATATTGGTGGTTGGTGTTTGAAATTGATTAGATTCCTTGGTTCTTTGGGATTCCACCGTAGACAGCAAGAAAATAGTCATTGAGCAATTGCTGTGACATAAGTAATGTGCAAAATGTTTTAAATGAAAAGCTCATTTAATACTCTCAGAGAATTAATGAAGGAGAGCCCAGAAATGAAACCAGAAACTACTAGTTTCATTTCATACATTACCAAACTCAGACTTTGAGATATCTTCCTAGAATCAAGATTTTCCTCAAAGAGTAAGAATCCAGAGCTGAGTCGATATTCTACAATATTATTTGGTTGGCTACTTGGTTACCTGATATTTATGAGACTTTTGATTAAAAAATGTGTAAAAGATTCTGATAGGACACAGGCCTTTTAAACTGCTTCTCATTCCTTCCTCCAAACTCCTATTTCATAAGGTGCTACCTGCTTCCTTTGCCTTTTCTGACACTCAAGTTTCTTATATTCCAGGGTACCCTGGAGTTCTGAAGGGCATTTCACATTTTTAAGCAATACTGTCTGTTAGGCGTCCTGCAAAGTACACCTCCAAGGTACTTCACACTTTAAATATTAGATTATATATTTTTATGACATCATATCTTTATAAGAATGCCACAAAAAATAAATATGAAATAGGAAATGAGGTTGGTGATATAGTTAAATTCCAAGGTTTGAAAAATTGTACCTCATTTAATGGGTGCACAAACCCCATTAGCAGTTCATTGTGGTTAGTTAAGAATGAAATTAAAATATTGTATCTTCTTTCAATTCATATGCATTTTTTCAAAAGATGGCTGTCAAGTCCTTAGGACAAAAGTACAGTACTTATTAAGTTATTTGAGCCTAACTCTGCAGTAATCTGAATTTTTCTGTATTTCTTTTGTCACAGGGGCACCATGAGATTTCTGACAAAGGGCATTAAAACTGAGAAAGTTTGGGAACCTCTGAATGAGGTAAGTGAGTGTAAGTTCAAACTCGGGGCCCCAAGGGTCAAGTTATATTAATAGAGAATTAACTAACTGTTTTTCGTTTGTTCATTTTATTTTTTATTTATTTACCTTTTTTGAGACTTACACATACATCCACAAGTCTTCATGAGGGGTGACCAGAGGGCATATGACACAACAGAGCAAATCTTGGACCATAGTAAGTGGCAGGTGGGATGGGGGCATGTAGGTAGATTTCTGCTCATTTATCTTTTTTCTGGATCACTCTAAGGTGCGTTTTTTTTGTTGTTTGTTTGTTTGTTTGTAGTCCTTTGAGGTAAAGTTCTGCAGATCACATAAGCACCTTCAGTAATACAACGGCTGTGTCTTCTTGAAGCTCTCAGCTTCATAGCTTTCCTTGACTCAGTTTTCATTCTCATCATCATTACTGTCCTGGTTTTTAATCTTATCAATACACTGTCAGCATTGTAAAATTTTCTCCAGTTCCAATTTCTAAATAAGCCAGACTAACACGGTACCATCATCTACCTCAAACAACAAAGGTATTAATTGATAGTTATCATGTGAATTAATCCATAGCCATTTGACTATAGGTCCTCAAAAATATAGAGATTTTAAAAAAGGAGTTTGAATGTAGAAAAATGAAATATCAGTTCCTGGAATCTTTCCTAAAATGTCCACACATGAACACACTGACCAATTTTAGTAATATTAAGCTATGTTCTTAGATATCTCCATTTTATTTTTCTGAAAATCTCAGCAATATAGTCACTATTTGGCTATTTGGTTTAAAATTAGTCAGTTATCAAAATAATCAAGTAAATCAAAGTTAGAGTTATTTTACCCATCTGATCTTAAAAATGAGTCATATTTTAGTCTTGTCAGTATCAGAAATGTCCAATAGAATCAAAGCAGGAAAGCACGTAGCCTTTGTTATGTGTCCAGTTCCGATACCAATGTAAGCACTACAAGTATGTTATTACATTTCATACTCATGTGTCACTTACGAAATAGGTACTACTATTCCTGTTTTATAGAGGACCGCACTGATACAGAGTTGGTAAGTTGCACGATCTCACAACTAAAAAATGAGCAATTTGGTTTTACAGCTGGGTTCATCTATTTCAAAACAGGGTTAAAAAATGAGCACTGGCCGGGCGCGGTGGCTCACGCTTGTAATCCCAGCACTTTGGGAGGCCGAGGCGGGTGGATCACGAGGTCAGGAGATCGAGACCACGGTGAAACCCCGTCTCTACTAAAAATACAAAAAATGAGCCGGGCGTGGTGGCGGGCACCTGTAGTCCCAGCTACTCGGAGAGGCTGAGGCAGGAGAATGGCATGAACCCGGGAGGCGGAGCTTGCAGTGAGCCGAGACTGCGCCACTGCACTCCAGCCTGGGCGACAGAGTGAGACTCCGTCTCAAAAAAAAAAAAAAAAAAAAGAGCACTTTGGGGGATTATCAAAAAGTTACACACTTTAAATTGCTAATAATCTGCTTACACAATGGTTTCTAATAATGAACTTCAAATGATGAATTAGCTCATTCATTAAATGGGGGTTTGTTCTGCCACAGAGGGCAAAAAAGATAGAGATGCCTCTCCTTATTCATTGCTCCCACAACGTTTCTTCACACTGAGGATCCCCACTGACTTCTGAGACACTGAACACTGAAAGCAGTAAAAGGACATGATCTGCTTTGCCCCCTGTTGGGCTCATCTGAACTCCCTTGAAGCTCCTGGGGATTCAATATGAGCTCAGAATTCAGTTCAACTTCACTAAGAGAAAGAATGTGCTAAGAATTTGGATACCATAAAGGGTTCTTTCCCTATGTCTTCCCATTAGTGTTTATTTACTTAAAAGTTTGAAGTCAATACTTTTTAGCTTGAACCTTCAATCATCAGTCAATCTCTCTTTTCTTTTCTTTAATCTAAACACCCGTCTGAACTGATGTGCTATTGCAATAGCATCTATCCCCAATTCTTTCAGAAATCTATTTGGTTAATTATTCTGATTCAAAAGTCATAATGTTAACAGCCACTGATATTTTCCTTTTCACATCTCAGCTTTCAGAATTATTTAAATAAAATGCTTTGATTTCCCAAATGACAATAAAAATTATCTTTACAAATATCAACTGAATTTTCAGAGTTTTGTCAGCTGATCTATTATGGTGTGTGTCACCAAAGTCATTAACACAGTGTTTGAAGTTCATACTCTTTGGCTTGTCAAAGGTGTCAAAATGGGATTTTTGTAGATAACATTCAATAAACTGACACACATTCCTTTTGATTATCATATAAATCACATTGACCATCCTCTATAAGAGGTATCTGTTCTGTGTCACTGGTCCTCTCTCATATTTTTTTTTTCCTAACTATAAATCTTCCCTTTTCTGCCTTTGAATTCTGGATATGATGACACCAAGACAAAACAGATTAGTTTGTTCTCATGATTAGCACATTGATAAATAGTAGCTATCAGGAGTTTCATGAATGAATTAGCTGCTCTATGTACGCACATATGTCTTGATGATTATCATGCCTACTGTTATGCCTTTGCTTCACTTATCCTCAAACATAGACACTGTGCAGGAAGGAACCAGCAAGGAGGATGAATGTATTTTTTAAAAGTGAAACAGCCTAATAGGAAAACAGCATGAATTTAAATCAAAATGAAAACTTACCCTTACCACCTCTACCTTGCAGAATTTCATTAATAAAAATGATCTACAGGACTTAAAAGAGAAGTGATATTACTGAAATTAGCACTATATGTTTTAGGCTCTTAAAAACATATGTCTGCTGAGATGTGGTCAACCTGATTGTCAGGCCATTGAGGAAGTAAAGGAATAACAAGAAAAGAAAGCACAGAGTGTGGGATCATGGAGACCTTGGAATTTACCCCTTGTGGTATTCTTCCAAGGATTCTACAGAGTCTCTAGTGACCTCAGGAGTAGGTGCAGTTTGCTCCAACACTGAAAACATTAAGAATAGACAGGAATTTAAGCAAACTCACAAGAAAAACATTAAAAAGTGGGCAAAGGACATCAACACTTCTCAAAAAAAGACATACATGCGGCCAAAAAACATACAAAAATAGCTCAACATCACTGATCATTAGAGAAATGCAAATCAAAACCACAGTGAGATACCATTTCATGCCAGTCAGAATGGTAATTATTAAAAAGTCAAGAAACAACAGATGCTGGCGAGGTTGCAGATGAATAGAAACACTTTTATACTATTGGTGGAAATGTAAATTAGTTCAACCATTGTGGAAGATAGTGTGGTGATTCCTCAAAGATTTAGAACCGGAAATACCATTTGACCCAGCAATCCCATCACTGGGTATGTACTCAAAGGAATATAAATCATTCTATTATAAAGATACATGCATGCATATGTTCACTGCACCACTATTCCCAATAGCAAAGACATGGAACCAGCCCAATCAGTCAATAATAGATTGGCTAAAGAAAATGTGGTACAAATACACCACGGTATGCTATGCAGCCGTAAAAAGGAATGAGATCATGTCCTTTGCAGGGACATAGATAAAGCTGGAAAGCATTATCCTCAACATACTAATGCAGGAACACCAAGCCAATCATTGCATGTTCTCACTTATGAGTGGGGGCTGAACAATGAGAACACATGAACAAACGGAGGGTAACAATTCTTACTGGGGCCTGTCAGGGGAGGGTGGTGTGGGGAGAGCATTAGGGAAAGAGCTGCTACATGCTGGGCTTAATACCTTGGTGATGGGTTGATAGGTGCAGCAAACCATCATGGCACACGTTTACCTATGTAACAAACCCGCACATCCTGCACATGTACCCCGAAACTTAAAAAACAATAATAAATAAATTTGAAAAAACAAGAATAAATATTTTAGATCATACTACCAGGTTTCAACCTTACCTTTACCACTGTCTAGATCTGTAAAATGAAGTAAGTTACTCTGTTTTTGAAACTCAATTTTCTCATCTAACAGTGAAAATAATAATAACTCAGAGGTTTATTTAGAGTATTAAATGAAAAGATGCATTTGAAATTATTAGTCTATTGAAAGCAACATAGTTCGCACTCAATAAATGTTAGCCTTTTATTATTGTTTTTGTAAATCAGTTTATATTTACACGCCTTTCTATTATTGAATCTTTCTCTTGCTGTATTTTTCTTCTTTTTATGACTCCAAAATACAGAATGATTCGGGGAAAATAAATAAATAAATAAATAAATATTTTTCATTGAATTTTTCATGTTCCCCATAAAAGAGTCCTCCCAGGCAGACTTTGTGTACAAGTCACCTTGTAAGCTTACAATCTGTTTGCCCCACCTTCTGCCTTAGTTACATTATAAAACATGGTCCACTGAATTGAAGCCATGCTCATAGAGCCACATGGCAGAAAGCATTGTCTCTTGTGTATGAGGTATTGCCTGATTATTTCTCTCAGGAGAAAGGACCAGAAGTTGGAACTTCACAGATGCCTCTGTAATGCAGTCATCAATCCTGTTGGATGACAAATATAATTACTGCAGACATTCAACACACTGATTATATTAATGAGAAGTTATACAGCCTTCTTCCACTACTTTTTGTGAAGCCTTACTTAAAACATTTCATCTTAAAAAAAAAAGCCAAGATCTATGGGGCATATCCTCAATGGGTTTTGAAGAGGGAGCCCTGGAGGAAAATAATGGTGTAGAAGGAGAAAATGTTACCAAAGATAAAAGTTGGTTAGTCTCCCCAAAGGAAACAAACAAACACACAAGCAAAAACAGGTCTAGAGCAGAGCCCAAAGTGGCCTTTATACATTCAAGTCAATCTATCAATCAATGGCTCTCCTGGGACCAGATCAATACCAGGCTAAATATTTATTTGATGACAAAGACTGTGTGTGTGTGTGTGTGTGTGTGAAGAAGGTGATAAAAATGGGTAAAAGGAGTTTTCCTGAGTGTTATCCCTAAAAAATTACTATCGGGCCCAACTACTTTAGACCCTATATTTGTTGGAAAGTACCTATAAAATCATTTTTTAATATAGAAAAAAATCTAGCATCCAGGAACTAAGACAAAGACTGAGTATCACATATTGCAAGTAAAAATGAGCATCACCATATCACACCTAACTCCAAATTTCCCTTACTTGCCTCAGATTGATTTCTTTGTCTTTCTATTTCTGTTCATCAAGAATTTTGTAGTTACAAACATTAGGTAAACATGGAGATAGAAAGATGATCATGCATTATTTCTTCAGTCGCCAGTAATGTAAAGAAGGCAGACTTGTAATGATTCAGAATAATTTGATTGAGGAATATATAGGATACTGTGGAAGCAGGGTGCAAAATCTCATGTTTGAAATCAGATGTGTTGGTGATATGCTTGTTTAGATTTGGTTTTCCCAAGAAAACATATTTTTTCCTGTAGTTTAACTTGGTACTAGTTTGCTTACATGACTTGGATTGTTCAAAAATGAACAGTCTTTCATTTGATTACTATCATTTTAAGAATGTGTAAGTAACCAAAACAGGTTTTAGTACCTTAGCAATTTTAATACATAGATATTGTAGAAGGGAAAAGGTTCTTTTTTTTTCTTGGAATGTTACATGGAGAAGTATTGAAGTTGGAGCTGACAGTGGCAGTCTTAGTCAAATGCGGACAATTTCTTTTTGGAATATAAACATTAGAGGATCAAAGAGATATGAAAAGGAGAGAGAGAGAAAAAGGAAGGAAGAAAGGAAAGTTGTACCAAACCATATCTGGTTTTCGCATTGATATAAAGTCAATAATACCTCTATTTTTCTAGAAGTCTGAGCTGAGTATCAGAAATTATCAGTCACAAGTGTTCTGGCTATAAAAACATTGACACATTATTATTAACTAAAGTCTAGACTTTCTTTGGATATCACAAGTTTTCTACCAGTGTCTTTTCTGTTCCAGAATCCAATCCAGACTACCATATTATAAAAATTGAGCTTTTAAAGAATACTACAAAATACGTTCATACCATACAGGTACAAGATACCATAGTAAATTATTATTATTAATGCCACCCATATCCAAAATCTCAGGTTCCTTTCATCACAGAAATATGATATTTCAGTGCCAAATTATTTGTTGTTTGTCAAAGTTCTGAGCATATACGCACAATTTAAAAATATGTCACATAATTAATCCAATGTCTATTTATTAGCAATTTGTTAGTGTTATCAATTAAAATCTGTTCCCATTGGAAATACTTTCTTGAACAGTCAACATCACATTATCAAGTATGAGTGTGAGAAACCACTTTGGCAAACTTCCTCCTATTCATGATAGAACCCCATAACTCAGATCTTCACAGGAATGGTTTTAAATTTGCAGTCATTAAGGCATGTCTCCACTTTGTATGAGGGTTTTAATTTCATATTTATCATTTAGGAAAACTGATTTGCATTTTAATGGGAAAATCACTAGGCAAACTTTTGGAACATTTCACCTAGAAGTTGACAGGAAATTCAAAAGAAGTGAGTTTACAACTTTAAAAATGAATGATTTAGACTCTATAAACTATAATTGCTTAATTTTTTCAAATTAGACATTCTACTGGAAATTAAACCAGATTTCAAATCTCTCTGTATGTAAAGAGCATTATAATGCATTCGATTTTCAAAATGTGATAGGTGGTTACTTTTCCAATCAAATAGATATATGCTTTATTCATATTTAAAATACACATTTTTAAGTCTTTTCTATCAGTATTACAAACTATATCAAAAATTGACTTTGTCTCTTATTTTTATAAATATGCTTTTTAAAATTATCTTGTCTACAAAGTTGTGTATGTGTTGTATTTCACATCAAGCGTTCAAGAGAATTCCTGTTGTGTAAGTATGCATTTATTGAAATGATTTCTTTTTTTTTCGGTACAGTGAGAAATATTTTAGCAACAATAAGAAACATAACAAAGGTAGTTTCAAATGAGTCAGATATAAACTATTGACCAATTTTCTAAAGCAATTTTCTAATACCCCATGAAAACATTGGGTTTTAACATTCATTAGGAGAAAATTAGTCATCAGTATAAAACTAGAAATTAAAAATTTCTTTAATTATCTAAAGTAAGATGTTTTGAAAGAACCTCAGGCACTTGGATGCATTATTTATATATTTCGGTTTCCTCATAGTATCTATATCTTAATTCTATCATAAAGATTATCTGGAATGATAGATGTGAAGTGCCTAGCATGGCTCCTGGCAAGCATTTAATTAACAGAAATTATGTTTACATGTTTCTCCATTGTGTGAATATCACTTATTAAGTCAACTGCACATATTACATCAGCTCAAGGTGATGAAAAGGACACTACTTCATTCTTAGTCTTGACACAACAATCTGTACATTTTCCACTTTTTTGCTAGATACGTATTGTTCCAATAATGTTTTATTATAGCATTGCCCCTCTGATACAGCATATAGTTTTAGGGACATGTTTTGCATTTAGCTGTGTAGTATCTTTACACTTCTTTTATCTGGAAGTGATTCTCAGCATTACTGCACCATTCATGACACTGACACTTTGAAAAGTACAGGTCAATTATCTTACAGACTGTTCCTCAGTTTTGGAGCTGTCTGGTGCTTCTAGAGATGAGATTCAAGTTGTGGATCCCTCGCCATCTTATGGTACAAATGAGCCAGAATCCTTTCTCATGTATCACACACATTCAGGAGCAGATGGTATCTGGCTGTCACTCAAAGTAACATTTATCATGATCCTCAAGTCATTGTCAAGCTTCTCCATTGCATACAACTATATTTGCCTTTCCACATAATAAGCAATCTCCAGGGAAACTCTTTGAGATGAGGCCATGCTGCTATCATCAACCCTCACTCCCCATGACAGTTACCTGGAACAATTTTAACCATGAGAATTGCAGAGGAGCAATTTTCCACCTCCTGCTCTCCCATCACCTTGAAGAGTTGAAATGCCACTGTCAGAATGTGTTCTCTTTTTCATTGTTTCCTTTCTTATTTACAATTTAGCTATCGATCTTTGTATCTATCTGCTTATTGTCAAAGCAAAATCACACATTCCTCTTTTATTTAAGAGGTTATAATCCGTCATTGTCTTTACCTATTTTGATGACAAAATTATTCAGATTTGGCTACAGAGGCCCCTTCAAGGCATCTCTTGTGTCTTTTTGTTAAGTTCCCATCATTTCTGGATCTGCTGGCATAACTAGATGTCCCAGGCTCATTTTGCACTTCCGTTGTCCTTGGTCCACAATCTGTTATGTCTTGAGGATTTCTGGTTTCTTTTGGTAGTGAGTGATTCCTAGAAACCAAATTCTGAAAACTAGATTTGCTCGTTACTACTAGAATTAGGGTTGCTTCTAAGCCACTTCAGTGAATAGGAAAAAAATGCAACATAGGTAATATAAACACATATATAATATACACACACACAACCATGATTTTATATATTTGTAGACACAGATATTTTCCTCTTTGGTGAGAACCACAGCTTTTAAAAACAATGCTTTAGCTCACTAGTTCAATCGTACAGTACTTAAAGGAGTTTCCAAATTTCTATACCCCCAAAATTACAAAAATTAAGCATACTAAGAAAAGTGAAAGTTTTCTTTTAATTCGTTTTTTAAGGAGGACTTTTTCTTCATTATTTTTTACTTTTTTCCCTCTCTTATAAGCAAAAGGCAGCATACAATATATAATTTTAAGCACTTTTCCTTCTCAATTGAACAACACATTTTAGAAATCACTTTATATTAGTAAATAGACATTCTTATTAGTACATGGTGTATAGAAATAATTTGTTCAACCACCTCAAATAGGCATTTCCGTTACATGTGTCTTTTGTTGTAATGAAGAGCACATTGAACTAAGTCTGTGACAGTTCTAGAAAACATTTGATATTGACAAAATATCTACAACCCACCACAAATGTTACCACATCCTTTACATTATTCTAGCCATGATTCTTCCTTTTTGCCATTGGACAAGTCATTTCTAAAATGGAGGTATTTTACCAAATAATCTGAGTTCCGTGATGTAAAACGAGAATCCTTCAACACCACAATTCTTGGTAATGTTCCCTTTAGTTCATTATTTACTTCTCAAATACTTTGGACTAAAAGGCTTACAATATTAGGAAGAGTATTTTTATAATTGTTAAACTATTGCCTATTTTGCTATTGAAATTAGTGGCTAGATTTCAAATGCGTGTTTTGTTTAATTCACTAAGAAGATGGGTGGCATTTTATGTTTTTAATTTATAAAGATGGCCTGTGGGGAAATAGCTAATTATCCTAAAGATCCTTAAAAACTCCCAAAAGGAAATACAGAAAACCCTATTTCAAATGCATCTGTTAGAATAGCTTAAAAGTCTTTTGACAAACTCAAGGTTCATCACAATGATGGGATTTATTAGGACCCTTTATGGACGTGCTACACAAAGAAAAAGCAGTATTATCCAATGCAGGAACCTGTAGCTGCAAAGGGAGAAAATACCATTTAAATGCAAATCTTCTAATCCAGGAGATTCACTCTCTAAATAGAAGTGAGTCTTCAGGGTGACTCATGAAGTTAGCAATATATGACCATTCTTCTGGGATTACTTATTTTAGGAAATTTAATAATCTGCTTTATTATGTGAGGAAACCACATTTCTACCACTTATCTCCCAGACTTTTCACAGTGACTGTTGCTTATAATATGTGGATTTCCTGGTTATTAAAAGTTTCAATGGCTCCTTAAGTTATAAGTCAGATACCAAAAAAGCTCCAGTTCTAGCTACATTAGTAAATTGTCTATAATAATTACATAGTATATATTCTTCAGTCACAATTATTGGAAAAGTATTGAAGAATAGCATCTTACAAAGACGCAAGAGTACGAATATTTGAGATAATAATCTTTTATAAGAACATCTCTGTTACTGGAAGGGAGTCTGGATCCAGACCCCAAGAGAGGGTTCTTGGATATTGTACAAGAAAGAATTCAGGGCAATTCCACAGAGTAAAGTGAAAGCAAGTTTATTAAGAAAGTAAAGGAATAAAAGAATTGCTACTCTGTGGAGTAGCCCCAAGGACTGCTGGTTGCACATTTTTACGGTCATTTCTTGAGGATATGTTAAACAAGGGCTGAATTATTCATGCCTGCCCATTTTAGACCACGTAGGGTAACTTCCTGACGTTGCCACGGCATTTGTAAACTGTCATGGCGCTGGTGGGAATGTAGCAGTGAGGACAACCAGAGGTCACTCTTGTCACCATCTTGATTTTGGTGGGTTTTAGCTGGCTTCTTTATCGCAACCTGTTTTATCAGTAAGGTCTTTATGACTTGTATCTTGTGCCAACCTCCATTCTCATCCTTCGACTTGCAATGCCTTAACCGTCAGAGAATGCAGCCCAATAGGTCTCAGCCTCACTTTATCCAGCCCCTACTCAAGATGGAGTTGCTTTGTTTCAAATGCCTTTGACAGTTCCACTGCAAGATATACACCTATGAACTTTTTCCACAGATTACACTGTATATACACGTAAAAATTACCATATTCTATGGCATAGATAACTGTTTGTAAACTATGTTTGTGATGCTGTTCCAGAATTTTGGTTTGTAAGAAGCAGCTATCTTCAATATCCATAACTTTTCTGATACTCACTTGTAAGTAATCAATGATTCAATCTCTTGGTGATGTCAAAGAAAAAGATAAAATTATAAGCTCTAAAGGAAATTTATTTCTTAATATAAGTTTTACTTTTGGTCACATAATTAGGATTGGAAGGTCTGAAACTGACTTATTTCCTCTACTAAAACCAACGTCATGCTTTAAAAATCTCCAAGAAACAGAAAAAAGGTAAGAGTTTATAAATCAGTTTACATTCCTTGAAGGATTATAGGCATGTTCCTGGCTAGGTAATGAAGTGTTTCAGTGAAATAGGGCAGAAAGGAATTTCAGGTCAGAAGCATAGCATATGCAAGTCAAAGGAGGTTTAAAAATCAGATATGTTGATTGAGGTATGTTGGTGAGGACATAGAGAAAAGGAAATCTTTGTACCCTGTTGGAGGAAATGTAAATTAATATAGCCATTCTTATTCTGGAAAACAATATGGAATATACTTAAAAAATTAAAACCGGCCAGGCGTGGTGGCTCACGCCTGTAATCCCAGCACTTTGGGAGGCTGAGGTGGGCAGATCATGAGGTCAGGAGATCGAGACCATCCTGGCTAACACGGTGAAAACCCGTTTCTACTAAAAGTACAAAAAATGAGCTGGGCGTGGTGCCGGGCACCTGTAGTCCCAGCTACTCAGGAGGCTGAGGCAGGAGAATGGCCTGAACCCGGGAGGTGGAGCTTGCAGTGAGCTGAGATTGCACCACTGTACTCCAGCCTGGGCTACAGAGCGAGACTCCATCTCAAAAAAAAAAACCAGAACTACCATATAATCCAGCAGTCTCCTTACAGGGTATATATGCAAAGGAAATGAAATCTATTAGGTTGAAGAGATGTCTGCACTCTCATGTTCATTTCTGCATTATCCATTATAGCAAAGAAATGAAATCAACCTTAAGTGTCCATCAATGAATTAATGGATAAAAAAATTGTGGGATATATACAGGGTGGGATGCTATTCACCTTTAACAAGGAATGAAATTCTGTCGTTTATGATAACATGGGTGAACCTGGAGGACATTACTTTAAATGAAGTAAGCCAGGCACAGAAAGACATGTTTTACATGGTATCACTTCTGTATGGAATCTAAGAAAGTAGAACTCATAGAAACAGAGTAAACTGGTGATAAGTAGAGGCTGAGCGGTGGGATGAGTGGAGAAATGTTTGTCAAAGTATATAAAATTTCAGTTAGGAAAAATAAGTTCAAGACCTATTGTATATCATGGTGAATATAGTTAATAATAATAATATATTGTATGATTGAAAATTGCTAAGAGTATATTTCAACTATTTTCACCACAAAAAAACTATGTAAGGTAATACATACGTTACATAGCTTGAGTTACTCATTCCACAATGTATAAATACATAAAACATCATGTTGTCCACCATAAAAATATACAATGTTTACTTGGTATATTAAAATAAATTAAAAATAAATTTGATGAAGACAAATGACATAGAGGACAGAGACAGGCAGGGAAGAAGGAAATTGAGAAGGAAGAGACTGAAAGCACGTGTTAGGTTCTAATTATGTAAGAAAATGTCTTTGAAATCTTAAAGAATCTAAAATTTTTACAATTGACTATTCTGAAGGAATTTTTCTTTACTCACTTTTTCTCGGAGAATAACATGATACGTATTGTAGAAAAATAACTTTGTTCTAGGAGCAAGTGGAATAAATTATAGAGGGGAACAAACAATATTTAGGACACCAATACAATCGCTAGGTCATAGATTATGGAGTCTCACCATAGCTGTTGAGATTTTGAAAAATGACTTGAAAAATAAATATGGTGGGATTAAAAGCATTATGCAAATCAATATAGACAGAGAGAAATCAGAGACATTTCTTTATAACTTTGAAGACTAGGCAGTTTAGCATTATTTGCTAAGTTATATGCTCGTTCATTAAAGCTTTATATTGAGGACCACGTGAAAGGTCTGTAGGGGGGGCAGGGAAGTTTGGCATGCAAAGAGTCAGGTTCCTACCTGTGTAGAGTAAACCAGCAGGTTAGCAGCCTATCTGAGTTTGTAGAAGAGCAGAGATGTCTGCACCCATGTCCAGACTACATTATCATCAATTTATAAATCGGAAGATTTTCTGCCTATTATAATTATCTGAAAATATATTTTTAAATGTATACCAATGACCTGGACACATTTCTAGTGATTCTAAATTTGCCCACGTGTAAGTCCTTGGTTTTTTCTTATAAATTCCTCACAGTTTCTAATAATTTTCTAATACTACGACTGAGAATCACTGGTATAAACTATAAACAGTAACTGAGGGGAGTAGATACCTGTTTTATTTACTCTCTTTTGCGATCTTCACCTGCATAATTATTTGTTTAATATTTGTTTCCCTCACTATGACATGTAATAACAGAGACCAGATCTAACTTAGACACAGTTTTTTGTTTGTTTTTTGAGATGCAGTTTCGCTCTTGTTGCCCAAGCTGGAGTGCAACGGCACAATCTTGGCTCACTGCAACCTCCGCCTCCCAGGTTCAAGCAATTCTCCTGCCTCAGCCTCCCAAGTAGCTGGGATTACAGGTGCACGCCACAATGCCTGGCTATTTTTTTTTTTTTTGTATTTTTAGTAGAGATGGGGTTTCACCATGTTGGTAAGGCTGGTCTCGAACGCCTGACCTGAGGTTATCCACCCATCTTGGCATCCCAAAGTGCTGGGATAGACACAGTTTTATTTCTTGGAATCCATTACTGCGAACAGGTTAGGGTAAACTGCTCACTCTCTTTTTCATTCATTCACTCATAATATCTATTGAGCAAGGCTTGTGGATAACTGCTGGGAAGATGATGGAAAGTAAGATCCTACCCCATCCCTCACCTCACAGAGTTTACAGTTCTTTACATACAGAAAGAATGAAGGAAGCAACGAAAGAAAGGAGGGAGAAAGGAAGAAACTTGAAGTCAATATCTATTCCACCAAGGTTATGTTCATTTTTATATCTTATGACTTACTACAGGTACATGGGATTTCAACATTATTGAATAAATGAAAGAAGCATTTGGGGCACAAACAACATGTGCGTGTGCGTGTGTGTGTGTGTGTGTGTACACGCAGTTTACTGCAAAATCCACGCTTTAGCTCTTTATGTATTTTTTTTTCCTTTATGGCTGATCTGACAAGAAGTTTTAATAATCTGAATAAGAGGATGATGTTAACTAAGATGCATATGTTTATTTTTAACAGGCAAAATAACTTCTGCTGAGGACACTAATAATTCATGTTTCTCATTGTTTGTTCCTAGAGGAAGCTGATTATTGTGAAATAGAGCGGAATCCTTTCTGTTTAGAATAGCAAAGTAGGAATGGTTAAATTATCCCAGGTTTCTTAAAAGGTGTAGATGCATATAAGTCATTTTAGAAGGGTAAATCTGCCAAAATTTCAAGACTTGTGTTACGTAGAGCATTGGAAAGGATTGGTTCGAGTCAAATTCTATATCTCTAACAACAATGCTTCTTTGGCCAAACTTCAGAATGAACTGTGTGGCATGTAGTGTGATGACTACCAAGAGCTTTTTTAGAGCTGGATACAAGGACAATATAAAATGCGTACAAGTTTGGCACATCTTTCAACAGAAGAGCAATATAAACATCTTTGTGGGGGTCAGGCCCTTAGAAAAAGAATATCTAAATTTAATTGAAAAGTTAAAGAAAATACAGAAAATAAAATTTACAAAAATTATACTTGAGATCACAGAATCAGAATACTTGTGACCTGAGAAAAGGCTTTGAGAGTTTATCCCTACATGTTCAAGGGTTTTTTTTAATATATATTTTTAATATATTTTTTCTATCAGCTTTGTTGAATTTGAATTGACATGTCATAAAATCCACAGTTTTATTTGTCTCATTCAATAATTTTTAGTAAATATAAAGAGTTCTACAATTATCACCATGGTTAAGTTTTAGAGCCTTTCAATCAACCCCAGAGATTCCACATGTGTATTTGCAGACAATCTTTGTTTCCACACCCAGCCCCGATAACCACTAATCTGCCTTCTCTCTCTATGGATGTGCCTATTCTGGATATTTTCGATAACGGAATCTTTCAATGCTTCGTCATTTGAGTGTGGCTTCTGTCACTTGGTATAATGAATTAGGCTCATGTGCAAGTCATTGTGTTTTGTTGTTGTTGTTTGCCTTTCTTTTGCTGAATAATATCCAAACACACCAACCCTTTGAATTTAAAGGTGAGGTAACTGAGATTAACAGGGGCAATGTAACTACGTCAAATTCCCACAGCACGTCTGCGGCTCTTATTTTTCCTCTCTGGATTTGAAACTGTCCCCAGGCACTGGATGCTAGACAAACACCCTGACTTCACCCTAGCTGGCTTTGCTTCCTGGGGAGAGGCATCGCGATACTGAACATGTTATTTTGTTGTAGTTGTAGTGTAACTGTCCCTTTGCTAAGCCAGGAAGCTTGGTACTCCCCATTATGCAGGCTTTTATTGTAAACTACCTTTCACAGAAAGCCACAGCCCCCTAATATCAATTTCTTTGGAAGAGTAATCACATTTACTTTGGTAACTATTTCAGAATTATTTGTCTATTTATTTATGTTTCTTCCACATCTAGGCTATAAGCATTAGAACGCCAAGGAGCTCGCCAAGGCCTAGGGTTATAACCGACACACAGAGCTGTTTGACTACAAATACATTTCTACCCAAATTCTTTGCTTTGTAAATAAACTCACCAAGTTTAACTCTTCTAAAGTCTCACAGTTTGTGAGTAGCAGTGATAAGTAAAGATTTCAGATTTTGTTTATTACATTGATACTAGATTATACTTTCTTTGGGCAACATACAAAAGCTTGGGAAAAAGCTTATTATCATGCTTCCTAAAGTATAATATACTATAAAATTAAAAATGAAGGCAACATGTAGAACAGGAGAGAATATTTACAAATCATATATCTGATATATCTGATAAGGGGTAATATCCAGAATATATAAAGAACACCTAAATCTCAACAATGACAATATTAATCCGATTAAAATGTGGGTGAAGGAGTGAAATAGACATTTCCTTCATGAAGATACACAAATGATGAAAGGACATATTAAAAAATGCTCAACATTACTAATCGTCAGGAAAATGCAAGATAAAACCACAATGAAGTATCACTGGACACCCATTAGGATGGTCAATAAAAACAAATGCCAGAAAATAACAAGTGTTGGCATAAATGTGGAAAAATTAGAACATTTGAGAGAATGTAAAATCGTGCAGACATTATGGAAAGTAGCATGGGGTTTCTTGAAAAAATTAAAAATAGAATCACCAATGATCCAGTAATCTTACTTCTGCATGTATATCTAAAAGAGCTGAAAACAGGATTTTTTTTGTCTGTTTGTTTGAGATGGAGTCTCGCTCTGTTGCCCAGGCTAGAGTGCAGTGGTGCAATCTCGGCTCACTGCAACCTCCACCTCCTGGGTTCAAGTGATTCTCCTGCCTCTGCCTCCTCAGTAGCTTGGATTATAAGCACATGCCACCATGCCTGGCTAATTTTTGTATTTTTAGTAGAGATGGGGTTTCACCCTGTTGGTCAGGCTGGTCTTGAATTCCTGATCTCGTGATCTGCCCGCCTAGGTCTCACTTTAAGTGCTGGGATTACAGGCGTGAGCCATTGCGCCTGGCCAAAAATAGAATCTGAAAGTGATATTTCTAAACTGCAGCATTATTCTTGATAGCCAAGAAGTAAAAGCAACATAACTGTCCATCCACGGATGAATGGGTAAAGACAATATGGTATGTTAATACAATGAAATATTATTCAGCCTTAAAAAAATTAGGAAATTCTGCTACAACATGGATGAAACTTGAGGACAATATGGTAAGTAAAATAACCCAGTCCCAAAAGGACAAATACTGCATGATTTCACTTACAGGAGATATTTAAAGTAGTCAAACTCTTAGGAACATTAAGTAGAACGATGACTGCCAGGGTCTGGAAGAGAGGGAGATGGGCAGTTGATGTTTAGTGGATACAGGGTTTCAATTTTGCCAGATGAAAAATTTCTAGAGAGATGTTGCACACCAACGAGCATACATTAGCACGACTGAAATGTACACTTAAAATTGTTACATTTGTATATTATGTGTTTTATAAAACAAAAAAGAGAAAAACTTAATCGTTGTTAAATGGATTTGAGTATTTTATTCAAAAAATATGAAATGTAAAACATGTATTTTTTTTATTATTATACTTTAGGTTTTAGGGTACATGTGCACAATGTGCAGGTTTGTTACATATGTATCCATGTGCCATGTTGATTTCCTGCACCCATTAACTCATCATTTAGCATTAGGTATATCTCCTCATGCTGTCCCTCCCCCCTCCCCCAACCCCACAACAGTCCCCGGAGTGTGATGTTCCCCTTCCTGTGTCCATGAGTTCTCATTGTTCAATTCCCACCTATGAGTGAGAACATGCAGTGTTTTGTTTTTTGTCCTTGCGATAGTTTACTGAGAATGATGTTTTCCAGTTTCATCCATGTCCCTACAAAGGACATGAACTCATCATTTTTTATGGCTGCATAGTATTCCATGGTGTATATGTGCCACATTTTCTTAATCCAGTCTATCATTGTTGGACATTTGGGTTGGTTCCAAGTCTTTGCTATTGTGAATACTGCCGCAACAAAAATACGTGTGCATGTGTCTTTATAGCAGCATGATTTATAGTCCTTTGGGTATATACCCAGTAATGGGATGGCTGGGTCAAATGGTATTTCTAGTTCTAGATCCCTGAGGAATCGCCACACTGACTTCCACAATGGTTGAACTAGTTTACAGTCCCATCAACAGTGCAAAAGTGTTCCTATTTCTCCACATCCTCTCCAGCACCTGTTGTTTCCTGACTTTTTAATGATCGCCATTCTAACTGATGTGAGATGGTATCTCATTGTGGTTTTGATTTGCATTTCTCTGATGGCCAGTGATGATGAGCATTTCTTCATGTGTTTTTTTGGCTGCATAAATGTCTTCTTTTGAGAAGTATCTGTTCATGTCCTTTGCCCACTTTTTGATGGGGTTGTTTGTTTTTTTCTTGTAAATTTGTTTGAGTTCATTGTAGATTCTGGATATTAGCCCTTTGTCAGATGAGTAGGTTGCAAAAATTTTCTCCCATTCTGTAGGTTGCCTGTTCACTTTGATGGTAGTTTCTTTTGCTGTGCAGAAGCTCTTTAGTTTAATTAGATCTCATTTGTCAATTTTGGCTTTTGTTGCCATTGCTTTTGGTGTTTTAGACATGAAGTCCTTGCCCACGCCTATGTCCTGAATGGTATTGCCTAGGTTTTCTTGTAGGATTTTCATGGTTTTAGGTCTAACATTTAAGTCTTTAATCCATCTTGAATTAATTTTTGTATAAGGTGTAAGGAAGGGATCCAGTTTCAGCTTTCTACATATGGCTAGCCAGTTTTCCCAGCACTATTTATTAAATAGGGAATCCTTTCCCCATTTCTTGTTTTTGTCAGGTTTGTCAAAGATCAGATAGTTGTAGATATGCGGCATCATTTCTGAGGGCTCTGTTCTGTTCCATTGATCTATGTCTGTGTTGTGGTACCAGTACCATGCTGTTTTGGTTACTGTAGCCTTGTAGTATAGTTTGAAGTCAGGTAAAAAAAAAACTATGAGAAAAAAAAAAAAACACAGGCCAAATGCCCCCCCCAAAAAAATAAATAAATAAATCACAGTTGGATCCCATAACCTAAGGTTCTTGGAAATAGTTGCACATTTTTACCCAAATTATAAACATCTGCTACATGAACAAAGATACTGTGATTATTTCAGAGTAAAATTTTAGATAGCTGTTCCACTAAAAAGGATAAGAAGATTACCAACTAATATTTCTTGACCACAAATTCTGTCAGCTTTGGAAAACTGAATACTTACCCTGAAATACTGAAGGCTGGGTAAGTATGGAGACAAATAAATAATCCTGACATATTCAGTAGTTATTAGACTGTTCTTCACCAAAATATTAGTGTGATTCAATGTCTAAATATGAAGTATAAAGATGAAGTAAGTGTACGGCAAAGTTGAAATTCACTCTATTAGCCATCACCAAAACCCATGCAACAACTAAACATTTTTGGTAAAGTAAAAGATACTTCCTTTTTCTCCTTATTTTTCTCTAATTTCATTTTTTTTACCTAAATTAGAAAAAAAAGAAGCCAAGCATCCCTAATAACAAGCAGAAAATTGTCATTATTCTGTGAATAGTTACTTAAATTAACATTCTCTCAGATTCTAAAGCAGTTTCAAGGAAGAAAAATATGGGTTTTCAAATGGTATTTTTAAAATAAATGTTTCAAAAATGAAAAAAAAATGTATTTTTGCCAAAGAATATGTAATATGGCTGGGTGCAGTGGCTCACGCCTGTAATCCCAGCACTTTGGCAGGCCAACGTGGGCAGATTATGAGGTCAGGAGTTCGAGACCAGCCTTGGCCAATATGGTGAAACCCCATCTCTACTAAAAATACAGAAATTAGCCAGGTGTGGTGGCACACACCTGTAGTCCCAGTGACTTGGGAGGCTGAGGCAGCGAGAATTGTTTAAACCCAGGAGGCAGAGGTTGCAGTGAGCCAAGATCACACCACTGCACTCCAGCCTAGGTGACAGAGCAAGACTTCGTCTCAAAAAAAAAAAAAAAAAAAAAGAAAAAGAATATGCAGTGTATTTAAACAGGTGTAATGGCATATGTAAAGATTGGAAATGTGATTTCTTCACTGACCAAATTTGGAATATAGATTCTTCAATTAAAATATTCCTAAGGAGACTATCATTTTAAATGTATCATCAGTTTGTATAACTCATATATTATCTTCTCTCCAATGATGTAAATAATTAGCAGCAAAGAGAATGCACAAGCATATTCTTTGGTTTGCTCATCAGAAAAAAAAACTGAACCATCTTGTTTATCTGTTACTCACTACATGAGGATCTTCAGAAGACTCATGTCTGGATTTTTCTGAAATGCCAAATTAAAAATTTCAGGAAGAATTATATCTGTGGCTTTGCTACACACTCATAGAAGTTCTGGGGTTCTAGCTTATTTTTGTTAATCTTTCAAAGCAGGGCTGTGTGTAAACATGTGTAATGTAAACATACACTGTCCTTGGTGGATTGTTTAGACTCTATTTAGAGTAGGCTGAGAGGTGTGTCACATTCCAGTACACCAGTAGGAAGCTATGGAAGGCTCTGTGTGAACAGCCTGTTCTCTGACCACTCTGGCATGCTTCTGTCTTCCTGAGTTCCTCATGTCCCCACTTTGGTACACCTAAAGATCCAGCGGGCTTACAACTTTCTGATTTAATCATAGAGTGTGTTTGAGTCTTGGTTGCACGCCCTTAGTGTCAGTATCTTAACTTCTCTCAGCCATCATTTCCTTATATATAAATAACTTCCATGGCTATAAATTTACTCTATCTTAACAGGGAATTACAAAGACATAGAAGTTTTGACAAAGACTCCTTTGCATCTGTCTATCCCTGGTGTACAAGAATTACATCTGCATCATCTTTTAATCATCTATAATAGCAAATCTTTAAGCAACTTGAAATTTTGTACAGCACAAAAACTGTACAATAGGACTTAAGAAAATGTTCATCATATAAATACAGTTTTGTGGATGTAGAGTAGATAAGGTTGTGGGGTTGGAAGATGCAGATCTGAAATACAGCTAGAAGGATTTTGGCCAAACTATGTATGTCCCTGGTGTCATAGAGAAAAAAGGGAAGGTAAATAGTGTGTAAGATGTGACACAATGAACTAGATTTATAAAAGATATTCCTGTTATCTAAATGCAGATACATGAATTTTATAACTATTGGGTGTTTAGTAATTACCTCAGAGCACACTGTCCTCTCTACTTAGAGTTAATGCTTAAAATGTCATTACAAACTGGACAGATTACACATTAACTCAAATGAATCATTACGGGGGAAGAAACTTTGTTATATTTTTCTGGGTCAGAGGTATCAGCTTTTTTTTAACGTTTATTTTTTTAAATGTTTATTTCAATAGCTTTTCGTGTACAGGTGGTTTTTTTGTTGTATGGATGAATTATATAGTAGTGAATACTGACATTTTAGTGCATTCATAACCTGAGTAGAGTACATTGCACCTAATGTGTAATTTTCTATCCTTAGCCCCCTCCCACCCTCTATCTTCTGAGTCTTTAAAGTTCATTATGTCACTTTGCTTACTCACAGCTTAGCTCCTCTTTATGAGTGAGAATATGCGGTTTTTGGTTTTCTACTCCTGTGTTAGTAGACTTAGAATAACAGCCTCCAGCTCCATCCAAGTGGCTGCAAGAGAATTTATTTCATTCCTTTTAATGGCTGAGTAGTATTTCATGGTGTATATATGCCACATTTTCTTTATCCACTCATTAGTCAGTGGGTACCTAGATTGGGTCCACATATTTGCAATTGTGAATTCTGCCCTTATTAACAGATGTGTGCAAGTGTCTATATAATGACTTATTTTTCTTTGGGTAGTGGGATTGCTGGATTGAATGGTATATCTACTTTTAGCTATTTAATGAACCTCCATACTCTTTACCATAGAGATTGTACTAATTTACATTTCCACCGGCAGTATATAAATGTTCCCTTTTCCCCACATCCACACTAACTAACATCTATTGTTTTTCAAGATTTAATAATGGCCGTTCTTGCAGGAGTAAAGTGGCACCTCATGGTGGTTTTAATTTGCATTTCTCTGATGATGAGTGATGTTGAGCATGTTTTCATGTTTGTTTTGGCCATTTGGATATTGTCTTTTGAAAAATATCCATGTCCTTTGCCCACTTATGGGTGGTATTATTTGCTGTTTTGTTTGAGTTTCTTCTATTATAGATTCTATGTACTAGTCCTTTGTCACAGAGTGATTTACTTGAGGAGTATGGTTCAGAGTGCACAGTCAAGAATTAGATTTCAACTGAGTGCAGAAATAATTTCATAATAAGTGCTTTTCAGCTATGCAAGGGAAGTTATTGCAAAGGATACTGTGACAATGCTTCTTCAGCAGTCCAGGTAAGATGCAAAGAAATCTCTTAGGGAAGGTGAAGTGTTTGGAGAAACATTTCTTTCATCTTGCAAACCATATTTTACAATTGGGTAGTTTTCCTCTGGTAAAGAAAAGTTTCTCTCACAAGAGAATTAGTGACCTCATTTAAAGAAAATCAGAGAGAAAGAGAGAGAGAGAAAAAAAAGATACAAAAAGACAGAAAAAGACAAAGATACACAAAATACCACAATTTTGCTTTTTGTTTTTCCTACATACACATACATCAGGTAAGTTGTCTTTGACATTTCAAACACAATATAATTATCTGCATGTAAAATAATTTAAATGACCCTTAATCACTCATTATTATGCACTCTTTAATATATCACCTAGTCACTCTTTAGTACCGCCAAGATCAGTATCTTGTGAGTTTTTGTGCTGTACAAAATTTCAAGTTGCTTAAAGATTTGCTATTTTTACTTGCTTGGTAAGTATTAATTTATATTCCTTATTTAGATAGTAATAAGTTAATGATTTTAAAACACATCTTCAATATGAATTGCTGGAAATGTCACACACAATGGAATACTCTTCCCTCTGCCGTGAGTGTGGAAAATGCAATCATACATCTTTAGTCATTATAAACCAGTGTGCTGTCATTCAGCTCAAGTACCCAGATGTCATTTCATATTTAATAAAGTGACCTCATGATTTATAAACCCTGTGGAAAAAAAGTCATAATTCTGTTTTGTCTATGTCTCCAACAGCACAAAATCCTCTCATTTCCTACAGTGAATTTGAATACAGTCGTACCATGTTTTGGCTGTAAAGATGTATATACGCCTCATCAGAATGGGGATCTCGATAAGTGTTACTGGTATTTTTCTCCATACGAACAGGTTGTACTCTTGAGTGGGCTCTTTTCTTCCTCTTGTCAAGGCTTCTGTGAGCATCTGTCATTATTTCAACATCTGGAGGAGCAGATAAGCTGTTCCAATTGGAACATTGCAGTCAGCAACTTTCTCCAGGAAACTAAATTTGTCACTTCTGCAAAGCATTTGTCTCTTGCCAGCTTTTGACTTCCTATCCCCAGGCCAAACTGAAAAAAATCAGGCCTCCAAGTTTGTAAGGCTGCTGTGCTATGGACTAATTCAGCTATGGAATAAAGGATGACAAAGGGCAGAAAGATCATGATTAATTCAAATTAATTTCCAGAACAGCAGGAAACCTATCTAAATATGATATAAAGATTTAATCTTAACTTGATGCCTCTCCAGCCATTACACATGACTTTCTTCTTAAAGAAATATTGAATGCTATACATTTTTCCCTGACAATTGCTTGTAGACTTACGGTTTCTCTTTGATTTGAGGGACAGGTCATATATTTTCAAATTAACCAGAAAATGGCCAGTTGCTCATATAGAGGGTGATATTAAATAAATTCACAAACTAATCACCCATTTCTTATTTTAATCATTCAATTACAGTGACAAATTGCACAAACATAAAATTATTTTAAAGCAAATCTGATCATATTTCATTCCTTCTCTAATCAATAATCTTCACTGAAGTCCTTTGCCCAGAGAACATCTTGATGCTTTATGAGCTTGTAAAGGTGTGTTATCTTCTGGCTTTTGCTTGATTCTCCAGTCTTGTGTTTTATTCCTACTCTGCCCTCTGACCACTTGAAATTCTCTCTATTATTCCTTCTTGAGAATTGGTATGTTGTTCCCATTTCCAAGATGCTTCAACTGCCTAGGTGCTTCTCAAAGTCTGTGTATGCAAAATAGGCGGAGGTGTCTTGTTAAAAGGCAGATTTGAAGTTAGTAATTCTGGAGTGGAACCTGAGGCTGTGTATTTATAACAATCTTCTAGGTGATGGGAATACTGCTGAGACCTGTAATACACTTTGTGTAGCATGGTCTCAGAGCTCTGGTTTTCAACCAGTGGGTGATTTTGTGCCCCAGGGTCATTGGGAAATACCTGAAGATATTTTATGTGTCATAACTTCAGTTCTTACTGGCATCTTGTAGATAGAGGCCAGAGATATTGCTAAATATTTCACAATGGCCAGCAGAGTCGACCAGGACAAATGCTTACTCAGTCCAAAATGTTAATAATGTGAAAATGAAAATCCTTGATGTAGAAAGCATGTAGTTTTCAGAAACCAGCTCGGCCATTGCCTCTTCTCTGAGGTCCTTAATCTCACCTAAGCAATCCTGATTCTTACTGGCTTCCTCTGTCTATTCGACTTCTTACCTCCCACACACCAAATCCAGTATACTCATTGCTTACCTGCTCTATTGTCAATTACTTCTTTATCATGCTTCATTTCCCTTAAATTTGTAAGCATCTTGAATGCAATTATTGTATGTGTCATAGTAGACAGCAACTTTATTTGTTCGGTTGTCAATTTTGGGACACTTATTTATTTGATTAAAATAAGATGTTTAAAAAAAGATCATTAATGTTTTCAAAATGCAATTTAGCAATGACAGCAAGAAGCAAAACAATGTGTCACTTTGCTTAATCTATCGTCATCACAGAAGAATCTACTATGTCTGTAAGAGTTGAGGAAAATGAGCATTCCAGTTGTTCACAAGAATGTTATCTAGTTCACTATCACTCAGAGGTAAATTGCTGATAGTCCTTACAATCCACTGTTCTTTGACTTCTCTTGAACAGGTCGCTTTTCACCAGTGAACTTGGAACCTAATAAGTCTATTGACATAGAGAAGTAATTCTTATCCATGAGTATGGGCTAGGGACTCTAACTTCAAAAGGGGGAAATAGTGCACCTAATTTAACATTTTTTATGCTTCATGTAGGAAACAAATCATAGAATCATTATTAATACAGTTTGCCATTCCTGGCCACTGCAAATATTTTTCAATCTTATTATACTGTTTTAAATACATTGAAATATTACTTATAATAATAAGTAACTAATAATAATGAAGAAAATAAGAAGAAGAAGAAACCTACCAGTATATTTTATTTAATGCATTAATGGGGAAGCACTTATAATTCTATATCATTATAAAAATACTTCAGTAATTGTATTTCAATATAATTAACTTTTCTTGTAGTTCTGTTTCTTGACTTGAAAATATTTTTTATTGTTCTCATAGTTGACCCATAGGCTGCAAGGAAAAATAAAATTAAGAGTGAAAACTCTATCCCAATTCAATACTTCAGGCCCTATCAATTTGAATAATTTATATGTCTGAAAACAGTATTTCATGTCTATGCTTTTACTTTTATGTAGAAATTTATTAAAATTCTCTAACATTGGGTATTCAGAAAACACTGTGTAAGGACTATCCTGCAAGACAAATGAAATACACAACATGCTGTATTAGTTTTCTATTGCCACGTAAGAAATTACCCCAAATTTACTGGCTGAAATCAACACACATTTATTATCTTACATTTCTGAAAGTCTGAGGTCTGATACATACCTCATTGCAATACAATCAACCTGTCAGCAAGCTGTATTCTATTCTGGAAGCTGTAGAGGAGCGTCTGTTTCTGGCTCATGGTGCTGTTGGCCTAATTCACTTCCGAAGGGGTGGTGGGAACGGGGTCCACGGTTTTCCTGCTGCTTGTAAGATGAAAGCCATTCACTGCTCTCCTTGGCTAATAGCCCTTCCTCCATTTTCAAAGTGACCAATAGCAAGTCCAGTCTTTTTCATGTCACATTCTTCTTCCATCATTTTTCCCTTTTAAAAACTCATGTTATTAGGGTAATCTCCCCATCTCCAGATCTGTACACTTAATCTAACTGGAAAGTTCTCTTTTGTCATAGCATATTTATAGGTTCTGGACATTAGGACATGGTTATCCTTGGGGAAATAATATTCTGCCTGTAACACACATCCCATATATAGGTAAAACCCTATGTCAAACAGTTGACCAGGTTTTACCCATTCTTATCATTAGCTACCATTTTGAGAACAAATTAGTCTGGACACAACTAGCCCAGGTGCCTAGAAATATCTCACAATGAGTAGGACATCCTTTATCTTCAAATTTTATTTATACCTTATAATTATCAAGTGAAGATACCTGAATCATATGTCCACCAATGAAAATTAAGTACATTTTATTGTAAATAAATATAATACATGTAGAGCTATTATAATCAGCTCTACTACAAAATTCTGACTGAACAGAGGATGAAAAAGTCTTTGCTAATATACTCGTTTGAAGTTTCGTTTCTAAACCATCTTTTTCTAACTTTCATTAAAAAATTCTATATGCCCCATGTATCAAATTTTAAGTATGACATTTTTAAGACTTAATGCAAATTGAGTTGCTTTTTCTGAAAATCTCAGAGTGCTGATTATTTGCTTCCTTAGGTAGAACTGCTCAGCATGCCAGCCACCCCCACCTTTTTTTTTTTTTTTTTTAAGATGAGGGCTATTTCTCAGGATAGATATGTTAAGGGAGAATATATTAAAGATGGGATTTTTTTTGTATGATGACTACTGAGTCACATATTTTCTTGCACACCTATGTCAGAAGTGTTTTACTTGAAAAAATATAATCTTCAATTATTTTCTTTCTTTCTCTTTGCCTTCATAACTTGGTATAGTACTGGGATTTTTCACAGTGCTTCTTCATATTGATTCATCACTTATAAGACTGCAGCAAAAATGAAAAAAAAAGTGGATTTTCAAAGTCAGAAAGATTAGTGCTTAAAATTTAACACTAAAAATTACTAGCTTGCACAATTAAACTGAGAGTCAATTCAATATTATTATCTCTAAATTTGAGATAATACATATTTGAAAGTTTTGGCAGTTAGGGAATATTCAGGATCCCCACAGATACCAAAACTCACAGATGCTCAAGTCTCTTATACAAAATTATGTATTATTTGCATGTAACTTGCATACATCCTCCCATGTACTTTAATTATCCTAGATTATTTATAATACCTAATACAATATAAAGACTATTAATGTTTAATAACACTTAAAATACAAATAGCTGTTATTATGTGATTTTATTTGTCTTTTTTTTTTTTTTTTTTTTGAGACTGAGTCTTGCTCTGTCACCCAGGCTGGAGTGCAGTGGCGCAGTCTCGGCTCACTGCAAGCTCCGCCTCCCGGGTTCACGCCATTCTCCTGCCTCAGCCTCTTGGAGTAGCTGGGACTACAGGCGCCCGCCACCACGCCCGGCTATTTTTTTTTTGTATTTTTAGTAGAAACGGGGTTTCACTGTGGTCTCGATCTCCTGACCTCGTGATCCGCCCGCCTCGGCCTCCCAAAGTGTTGGGATTACAAGCGTGAGCCACCGCGCCCGGCCTTTTTATTTGTCTTATTTTTTTATTTTTTTTCTGAGTATATACTATCTGGGCTCATTGAATTGGTGGATGTAGAACCTGCGATTATGTAAAGTCGACTGAATCCGATAACAGATACAAATTATTAAGGAGAAGTCAGTGCCGGCCTGGAGTTAATACTCAGATTATTTAAACTCCAAAATATCGCATTCCATAATGTATATCCTTTTTAAACCAGTTCTACTACAAATTATATTGGCAATATCTTTGTTAATTCTTAACTGCTTTCATCATTTCCCTAATACTTTTTGACTTGGATCAACTCCTACAGGGTCCAGTCTATGTCTAACATTTCTAAATTTTACTCACGGTCTATTTAAAATTACATTAGACCTATATTAGGATTACCAGCTATAAACTTTACAAATAAGCAAACTAAGATTCAGTGAAATGAAGTAACATTTTCCAGGGTAGGAAAGCTACTTGCTGGCAAAGCAAGAGCTGCAACACAATTCTAACTCACTGAGAAGTTCTCCTTTGAACACACTATTAAAAGAAAAAAAAAAAATCAGGCCTGGGCGCGGTGGCTCATGCCTGTAATCCCAGCACTTTGGGAGATTGAGGCAGGCGGATCATGAGGTCAGGAGTTAGAGACCAGCCTGGTCAATATGGTGAAATCCCATCTCCACTAAAAATACAAAAATTAGCTGGGCATGGTGGTGTGTGCATGCCTGTAGTCCCAGCTACTCAGGAGGCTGAGGCAGAAGAATCGTTGAACCTGGGAGGTGGAGGTTGCAATGAGCCGAGATATCACCATTGAACTCCACCCTGGGCAACAAGAGCAAAACTCTGTCTCAAAAAAACAAATAAATAAAATAAAATAATTTTGTTAGTAATCACATATGTTTTTTTATTTTATTTTTCAAGCAATTTTGAAGATACAAAAACCACAATAGAATAATAAGGCTCATATGAATAGGACATATTGTAGTAGATATTTTGTTTTAAAAAATTTTTTAATCAGAAAGTAAGATATGTTCCCTGAGTTTTTATCCATCACTAGCACAAAGACGTTATTATCATTCCAGCAGTCCTCGGACAAACTATTAAGAGTGATTTTACCTAAAACTCAAACACATAGGAAATGGAGGTTAGTAAACATTTGAGTTATGTACCATAATTGAAATAATAGATTCTAGATTAAAAGAGATAAATGAAGACAAAAAAACTAACAAGTTTTGACAGATCATGAAATAAAGATTAAGCCTAACAAATGTCTGAAGAAAGGACGTGTAAGCAATGATAATAAATAATATTGACAGTAACAGTAATCATGGTAACCACCAATAATATATTTAATGCTTACTATATGTCAATCGCTGAGATAAAAATATGGCTATTTCTATCAGCTTTTACCACTACACTATGAAATAGACAATATTATTATTTTCATTTTATAAACATAGACCAAGACAGTAAAAGACACAGAGAGTATGTACATTGGCCAAAGTTTTGACTAGTTTTAAACAAACGAAATCAGCATCATGAGAATTATTACACTTAATCAATATGTTCTATGCAATATGAAAAGAATAAAGCCCTATAGCAAGCATGTGCAATGTTCAGTGTGGAGAGAAAATGAATCTTGGAAACACAAATACCCTTAGCAGAGTTGCATACAGAGTGGTCCAATAGGCCCTAAATACTTGGAATGAATTTTCCATTGATATTTTCCATTTCCTTTTGCTCATAAATGCCTGAACACTGAACAATAATGAGTAGGTACCAGTTCATATTTAGTTGAGAAAATACTACCCTGGCTGTCAATGGCTACCTAGCCAACATAGAGATAATATATTGATAAACATTTCTTGAACACTAATCCAAAGATAGATACACACACATATATATGTATATATGTGTATGTATGTGTGTGTGTGTGTGTGTTTATGTATAATCTTATGGATCTTAATATCTTTGCATAGTGTGTGTGTTGTCTTTTCTTTTTTTTTTTTTTTGAGATGGAGCCTTGCTCTGTCGCCAGGCTGGAGTGCAGTGGCGCGATCTCAGCTCACTGCAACCTCTGCCTCCAGGGTTCAAGTGATTCTCTCACCTCAGCCTCCCAAGTAGCTGGAGTTACAGGTGCCCACCACCCACCCGGCTAATTTTTGTATTTTTAGTAGAGACGAGGGTTTCACCATGTTGGCCAGGCTGGTCTTGAACTCCTGACCTCGTGATCCACCTGCCTCGGCCTCCCAAAGTGCTGGGATTACAGGCGTGAGCCACCACGACTGGCCCTTTTTAAAATATCTTGGTATTTATGTACAATGTTGTGGTATGAAAACTTTCTTGGAAGTAAAATTCTGGAAATTGCTTATGAGAAGATTTTATTTTTCAATTTTGGACTGTCTTAATGGAATCCTACAAAATTATATTGGTCAAAGAACACTTGAATAAAGTATCCTCAATAATTACCTATGTTTATTGGGTGAAGATTGCCCCCTGCAAAAATTTAGGAACATATACGTACAGAATATGTGGGATATAAGACTTAGGTCGTTAGTAAAACCCTTCTGGTCTACATTTTTGAATACTACTCCAACATGACAAAGTAGATTATTCAGGATGTTATAAGTCTCTGGAATATTTGAATCACAGTGTACACTAGCCACAGCTTAAGCAGCCAAAACAAACAAAAAAAAAATTAGAAAGAAGCCCGTTAAGTCTAGAAGATTCAATTTGTACAAGAATTCCTTCTTGGGGAACCACAGGTAAAAGTAGAAAATGAAATAAAATATGAATTACAAAAGGGGAATGCCAAAAGCAGTTTATAGCTTGCTGTAGTAAACAGCCCTTTAGCCATGCTCAAATTGTTCCCTTTCTCTTTAGTGTTTTTTAAACCAGCAAAAAAGATTGGTAAAGGAACTTTGGAACTAAGAGCTATTTGCACTAATGAGTCTCCTGACACTGTCCCAGTGATGAGCATGGCAGAATTCCATCAATAAAACATTAAGATAAAGGACCCACGACCCTTAAGGTAGCAGCCAAATCTCATTCCAGGGACTTGCATTTTTTGTGTCAATTAAAGAATAGACTTCAAGAGGCAAAATTCACTTTACTCAGGCTTGTGTGACACTTCCGGCAAACATTAGCACAACAATCGCCATCTTTTTTGCAACTCTCAGGTCTGTGTGCAATGACCATCTCTCTCATTTCTCATTGGTGTACTGTTGTTCTAATTTACTCACCAGGACTTGCATTTACGTTCTAACTGAGCTTGTTGGACACCGAAATGGAGTAAGGATCACAAGCCATTTTCAAACCTGTAAGTATTTCCTATCTTTATAAGTAAGCCTCAATTCATTTTTTTTTCTTTGCTTCCATCTGGAGAGTTTCAAGACAACTCTGTGAGGTAAGATAATTTTTTTTTTAATGAAACAATGCTTCTATAAGTAAATTTAAATTCTGGATGCCTTCTGGGGCAATCTCTTTCTCCAATGTTTGGTTCTTGAATTTCAGGGAAACCCACAGTGAAAGAGGTAGTAGTACCACTAACTCACTCTGATTTTTTAAAACTTGTTACAGCAGCAAGTTATTCTATAGTATAAATATTAGAATGGAATTTACATTGAATGTTGGTATATTTCTGCATTTCTCATTACATTTAAATTAACTAAAGGGTTTTTGTTGAAAGCATCCCTTCTCTTGAGGAAAATGTAGGTAGAATTATAAAATCTTGTGGTTTTACATATGGGACTTTCTTTCACTTAATTTGCATTAAGCTGCCACATTTATGTCTTTAAAGAATAAACAAATCTACATTTTTGCATACAACTTGCCTCATCAGAAAAAGTACTGAATATTCAGATATGTGTAATTTGTCTTTGCTGTCACATTAGTTTAGGGTGTGATTTACCTGCCTTTTCTAAGATATTTAAGTTATACCATGATTAAATAACGTGAAGGTGATAGACCAATCGAACATTTTAATCTCACGAAGAAAACAGGTGCACAAATGTTACAGAGCACCCCTGCAATATACCAAATTCAGGTGTTGCCTATGATAATATCCAACCTCCACCCTGTTCCCCAGAGGCACGGCACTGCCAGGAGCAACTTCTCACTAGCAATAGGTCCTTTTACCTCTGACACTTCCGAAGGCCCTATCACCATAAGCAAGCTCGTTTTTTCTCTCCTGCCTGATTGCGCCAGTTACAAAACAATGTGAGACTTGGGAACTTTACAGCAAGAAACAGTGCCTTTGTTATCACCTCTGTTTCATTAGTGATGGAATGTATTTCATCTAAGCACCAAAGATGCCGAATAATCTATCTGAATTGAATAGTCATTTGGGGGCAGAACTGAGTTTAGAAAACATATTTCCTAATTTTCAGAATAGAACATCTTCTAATATATTGTTCCATGTTTTTGAAATTTAGAAAAATGATTAGATTAAAGGATTTTATTGTGAGTGGATTAGAGACCTGAGCAGGATGTAAATAGACAATAAGAATAGAAGGCAATCCATTAAAGACCAGAAATAGTTCTTCACAAATCAGAAGACAATACCCCTTCAGCCTCTATAATAACGGAATGTGAGGAATCTTTCCATTCAACTTCCTTTTCTGATACTAGGAAACAAAAATTTAGATTCAGGAGAATGACTTGCCCAGGTAATGCTTTCAAAAAATGTTGTTTTATTGATTACCCACTCTGGGTCTTGCATATAACATATCACCCACTGCATTAGGAACCAGAGATGTCAATGCCTGATCTGCGCTTTGCTGGGAATATAGCTCTAAACGAAGTAGAAATAATTCTTGTGCTCACAGTATCTTTTGTCTAATCGAAGGAGAGAAAGAGTAAAGATATACTTATGAGTAAATATCTACTTATGAATTATACCTATGGTAGGTTTTTAAAAAATAATTACAAGTTGAAATGAGATATGAAGGGGGTTGCCAGAGGAGGTCTAAAGATTATGAAAAGCTCATTTTGAACAACTACAGTTGAACTAAAACCTAAAATTTAAACAGAAATTGGCTAGGCCAAAACAAAAGAAAAACAAAAACATGAGTGAATGATAGGAACGTAGTCTAAGCAGAGAGAGAAAGCAAAGTCAAACCTGCAAATTGTAAGGAAGACAACATAATTGAAGAATTGTAAGAAGACAAAGATAGCTTGAGAGTTTTGAGATAAGTGGATGCTATCAGAATATATTGGTAATGAGTGCAAAGGCCAGTCTGTGTAAGACCTTATTTCAACACCAGGTCCTTTAAATCCCATTCCATAGCTATGGTTTGTTAATTTGTAAAATTATTTTTCTTTTTTATGCAACATGACATAGAAAAAATTTGGAACTCAAAGGTACTTTACATTTTCATGTATTCCCACACATCAATCTGGTGCTTTTCTTGCAAACTTTCATTTTGATTGTGTAATCAAAACTATTGGCAGATATGGCCAGCTAAGTAGAGTTAAAGAAATTACACTACATTACATCCAAACGTGATGCTCTCAGCCAGCGTACAATCCCTTATCATCAAACAGTTTGCAGTGAGTATGTATTTTGCAAGTTTTACTATCTCAGTCTGTATTTGCCCTCAAACCTTCCTCAGGCTCTGTCTACACTGTCAAATCCAGAGTTGAGCAATCTCCCTGGGAAAGGTATCAGTGGAGACAGTTCAGGTCAAATGAGTCCCCTTTTCCCAGATTCTACTCTATAATAGCCTCATGTCTCCTCTTCAATTTGCCTGCATAAACAGAGCCTTAGGGCAACTGTGAGACTAGCAGGTACTCTAAACGTGCCTCAAATAATATTACAGATTTTGGGGTCTTGTCTACAAAGCATATTTGACCCATAATATTTCAACACTGAAAGAGAGGATAGAAAGATTTTATCCTAATTTTGTTTTGTTATATTTGAAGAAACTGAGGCTTATTCAATCATTAGTGATGTTACATGGTAGCACAGAGACATTCCTTGGAGGGAGCAGAACTGAATACAAATAGTCTGACCCTTGATTCAGAGGGTTTTCCCTGTGCTTCAGTACATTGTGACTGGGATCCATTCATTCCAACAACCATTTAGCAAGTACTTAATATTTTCCGATACTGTAGGGCTTCTGCAAGACAAATAATCAAAGCTAGCCATGGTTTATTTCAAGTAGGAATTGTGCTCAGTGATTTACATGTAATTCTTCTAATTGCCACACTACGGCTAGGCAAGAGAAATGATTATTAACCCCATTCTGTATAAGAAGAGGATGAAGATTTAATGTTTAAATAACTTTTCTCGAAATGACACAACTTTTTGGGTGGAAGATAAAATTTCATCCCTAGCCTGAAGTCTTAAGCATTATACTATTCTGTCTCCCAAGTAAAGATTTGGGTATTATATGGGGAAAATAATTTTAACTTATATATTTAATTTAATCAATATTTTCTGACTCCTGCTATGCATTTGGGATTATGTTTCTTGCTGAGGATGCTGTGGGGAGAATAATACACATCATTCTAATATTTATAAAGTGTATTAGTCCAATAGGGGAGAACTACATTAAAAAATTTTTAAGTACTAAGAGTACTTTTAATTGTATTTTAATTGTAATCTTAACTACTAGGGATTAACGGGAGGCACTGGAAAACAGTATAACAACTCAAACAGTGGTGTCCAGGAAATTGTTGTCAAGATCAGGCTTAAGAGTTGACAACATAAAAGCAGAATTGAAGAAAATTAGAGGTAGAAAGAACAAGGGTGGGTGCAAAGGTGCTGGGTTGGAAAACAGCCGGATGCATTCCAGGCATAGAACTGATCAATGTGATCCCAGTGTATCGAACAAAGGGACCAGGGCTGCAAAATTGGCTGAAGAAAAAGACAAGGCATGGGCACTGAAAGATGTTGGTCCTTCTCCTAGAAAGTATTATGTGACTAAGGGAAATTTTAGTGGGGAGGTACCATGATAGGATTTAAGTTTTCAGAACAATATCTTGACTGTTATGTAACAAAGAGATTATAGAGGTGCAAGAGTGAAACATTTCAAGTGGTGACATTTCATTCACTTACTGCCATACTGGCAACCTGGAGTGCAAATAGAGAAGGGCAAGTATGTTTGACAAGGCTCCAGAAATCACTGCCATTTAAATATTGTGGAAAGAATGGGGCATGTTTATTCTTGAAAAAGAGACCAAGGGGAAAGCAGGCCTTTTTTAAAGAGAGAATAGAAACAATGGGATGAATTTCCAAGGAGACATATGTCAGCTCAATATGACAGAGTCATTATTATACAAAGAGATTGTCAACGATATGACATAATAGTCAGTTCTCTGCCACTGAAGATATTCAAGGAGACGTTACACGTTTTTACTTTTTGAATATCATAGAGCTGATGCCATTACTGGAAGGAACTTTTGGGCAAGTTGCACTCCTGCAAAATTGAATGCTAAGATCCTTCCTTTGCTTTATAAAGCCAAATTTCAAACAATCTGTTTCTAGAGATGAAATAGCATAATTTGTTTCTGTGTATAATTCTGATGGAATTGTTAAATTTTATTTACAAAGTGAGGACCTACCTACCTTCAGAAACTTGCATGGATTTTTTGGCACAAAAGTCATGACTGTTCACACCTGTAATCCCAGCACTTTGGGAGGCCGAGGCGGATGGATCACGAGGTCAGGAGTTCAAGGCCAGCCTGGCCAAGATTGTGAAACCCCTGTCTCTACTAAAAATACAAAAATTATCTGGGCGTAGTGGCGGGCGCCTGTAATCCCAGCTACTCAGGAGGCTGAGGTGGGAGAAGCACTTGAATCCGTGAGGCGGAGGTTGCAGTAAGATGAGATCACCCCACTGCACTCCAGCCTGGGCGACAGAGCGAGACTCCATCTCAAAAACAAAAAACAAACAAACAAAAACAAAAAAAAAAGGTCATGACTGACTCAATTCAGCTGGTTACCTGCCTGTAAGTGGTGACTGGCCACATAACAGCATAAACTGTGTAGAAAGAGCTTCCATTTAAAAAAGATTTGCCACTCTTTCTGTTTCTATTCTACCAGTGATTATGCAAATACCAAGATTGAAAATATTTTTTATTATTAGTTGTAAAAACAAAATGAAATGTTATCTAGAAACTCAAATGTAAAGTAAATTTTTTTCTCCTGTGCTTTGGTTCAGTTTTCATGATCTCTTTCACTTGGCCCATCATCTCACTCACAGACTTCAGTGTTCCCTTCCTTCTATGTCCCGTTTTGTCTGCTATGCCCTGCTCCTCCTTCCCCCTTATAGCTGCTAGTGTGATCTTTCTTACACGCACATCTTCTGTGCCTTCCCCATGTTTAAGATACGCATACACAGTAAACTTCTTTACATTGCTGCAATATAAAGCTTATATAGTTTTACCTTGATATAAATTTTTTTATTATTTTAATCTCATGTACTTGATCATTCTCCCATACAGCATTTTTTTTTTTTTTTTTTTTTTTTGAGATGGCATCTCGCTCTGTCGCCCAGGCTGGCGGGCAGTGACGCAATCTTGGCCTCTTGGGTTCACGCCATTCTCCTGCCTCAGCCTCCGGAGTAGCTGGGACCACAGGTGCCCGCCACCATGCCTGGCTACTTTTTTGTATTTTTAGTAGAAATGGGGTTTCACCGTGTTAGCCAGGATGGTCTCGATCTCCTGACCTCATGATGTGCCTGCCTGGGCCTCCCAAAGTGCTGGGATTACAGGCGGGAGCCACCGTGCCCGGCCACATCCTTTTTTTTTTTACTTATTATAATGTATTGAAGTTACTGTGAACTGCTTTTTATTTATTTTTCAAGCAAAGATGTAGAAGCAGTGGTTATTATATATCAAATATGTAGATTATACATATAATATAATACACCTGTATAAATATCTATATTATTATTAATAATGTATCTACATATAGATATATTGTATTCATCAAAAAGACAGATATTTATATATTATTATTAGTCTCAGTTATGGTAAAAACAATGGCTGCCATTTGAGGATCTGATATAAAGCAAGCACTCTAATAGATAATGTACATATGTGGCTTGCAACTGTTTTTTTAAATTCATTTATTTATTCAACATATATTTGTAACAGGACACTCTTGGGCATTAATCCGGGAATTTGGAATAGTGCAATGAACAGAACAGATAATGTCCTTCTTTCAAGGAGCTTATATTCCAGCTAGTCATAATATTAAATTGTACAGAGATAAGTATTATTCAATATTAATTCCCTCTCTCTTCTACTTTTCTTCTTATTCTAAGTACTACATAAATATAATTTGCCTTAGGAAAAATAAAGTATAAATAAACATGTTTTCTCCATATGTGCCCCCGAATGAAAATTCAATGCTTAAATAAGAAACACATCTTAATATGTCTATTAAGGAATGTTACAGCTGCCAGAACAGAAATGGGTTTCTAACCTTGTTTTAATTCAGTAACCTACATTGTCAAGGAGATATGCCAATTGGACTGTATCTTTGAAGCTTTGCCTCCACCATCTGTATTCATTTTAATGTCATGCCATCAATGTGTCTCTTCAAGTGGAGACCATCTTATTCTTAATATAGTAAGGTAGCAAAGAGTGCTTTTCATTTTGGGAATTGCAAGAAGTGCAAGATGGGGGACTTTCTGGGTTGAGGAACAAAGTCCAAGAGAAACCCCTGTGAGCCTGTCAAAGGCAAAATGTAAGGAGATGTGAGAAAGTGTCACATGTTATCCAAAAGGAGGACGAGTGATTGGCAAGGTCAGGCTATTTGCAGAGATAGCATTTGGGCCCAGTTCGATTGAAACTTGAAAGCTTAGATAAGTCAAAGGGCTGTGAGAGTGGGAAATTACAAAAAGAGTCAAGTTCTTCCTTATGGTAACTTGGTAAGAAAAAGAATCACTTAAGTTAAAGGAATTAGGCAAGTAGATAGAGAATTATAAAAGGAATCTTAGTGTATAGTCCCTAGAATATATTAAAAACACAACAAATTATATAAGTCAATAGAATGATTAATTGTGAACGTGTGCAAGGGTTGGGAGTGTATTTCCAAAATATCCAAAGAGAGTATAACCAGTTAATGTTAATAATTGCTTTTCAAAAATCTCACGAGGCAGTGCCTGTCAAACTGTGATCTTTGAACAGTTTGAATCAGAATCACTTGGTAAACTTTTAAAACAAAAATGCAGCTCCCCTGGCCATTTTTCTTGCCTGTTCCACCCACATATGCCGGGCGGGGGGGGCCTTTTTTAGCAAGTTTCCAGGGGTGAGGAATAGGCCTTCTTCCTTTAATCAAGAGAGGTATTTTTCCAGAATCTCATTTGTGTCTTCACAGCTTAGTTCTGCTTGTTCTCCTCGGCTGCCCATGTGCCTCTTGCTGTGTTTCCAGTGTGGAATCCACACTTCAGCCACACTGACTTGCAGATCGACACCAGACTCTAGGTCTTCCACCTTCCACGATGTCACATGTTTCTTCTTTGCCTGCAATATTATGCAGATATCTCTCCTTTCCTTTTACCTGACTAATTTCCATCTTTCTTTCAAAACTCAACCTAGAGGCACTTTCTCTGGGAAGTGTGTGACGAGTATCCCAGGTTCTATGTTAGGCAGCCTTGTCCTGTGCTTCTCCACCTTTTGGTGGTTGCAACTATTCTTTTCACCCCAGGGTGAAACTAATCCATTTACATGGTTTTTTTTATTATTTATTTTGGAATTCCTGTGAAGGGTAGGTTTGGTCTCAGGCAAAATGCTAGTCAGTAAACTCATGTAGTGTCCTAGTGAGGAAGATCAAGAGTAAACAATTACAATAAAGTGAAAAGATTGAAATGATAGGAGAAACGCAGGACACTATAAGACAATACTACGGCATCCCAAATCTAATAGACTGCCTGTTGCACAGTTCAAAACTTACATGACTGCTGCTCTCCAGAGGCTATTGCTTGCTTGAATTCCAATTTCTGCATAAAGCCAAGACTGAGCATTCCTCCACAATCTCAATAAATTCTGTAGCCATTGCTGGAGTAGTCTCTTCTCCAGCTGAAGAAATTTTAGCACCCATCTATTTTGTACTTAGCATTGCCTATGTGCTTTGAGTAAGAATGGGCAAAAACAAACAAAACATACAAAAGCCATATTGGCCTTAGCCTCAGGTTAATTATGTGCACTAATTATGATAGTATCTGCTGAAATACATACGCTATTTAATTTATGTCAGCCCTTAATGTGAATTATATCACCTAAACCTCCCATCATTCATATGGAGTAGGTTGTGATTTTAATCTCCATTTTACAGATGAGGAGACTGAAGTTCCAATAAATAGACCCATTTGTATATAGTCACAGAGTAATGAGAATATAAAAATGTCAAACTCATAGAATCAGAGAGTAGAATGCAGGTTTCCAGGGTCTCTGGGGGTGTGGAGGTGGGGATGGGAAAATGTTAGTCAAGGGTACAAAATTTTAGACAGGATAAATAAATTCTGGAGATCTAGTGTACAGTATGGTGACTATAGTTAATAATTTATCGTATATTTGAAAATGGCTAAGACAGTAGATCTTAAATGTTCTTACAAAAAATCATAAGTATATAAGCTGATGGAGATGTTAACTTGATTTAACCATTTTACAATGTGTACAGATGTTACATCACATGTTATAACATAAATATATACAATTCTTATTTGTCAATTATATCTTAATAAATTCGAAATCCCTTGATTTCAAAACTATGACGTTTGACTCCAGAACACATACTCATATCCATTAAACTGTCTTTCTTGCAGTTGGATTCCACTTCAACATCCACCGTGCTTTAGATTGAAGTTTTATTCTAACCCTGTCGTTTCTGGAGAGAGGCAACATAGCAGAGGATCTAGGATCAAAATGCTTGATTTTAAATCTCAGACCCAGTACTTATGAACTAGGCAGGCTTGAGTATATCAGTCAAGCTTTCTGTGCTTTAGTCATTGGCAAAGTGGAAATCTTGATAGCACACAATTTATAAAGTTGCCTGTATTAAATAAATTAATACATAATAAATTATTGCAACAGGACTTAGCAAATAGTAAGCACTCAATTTTAGTTACCATCACTACTATTACTACTATCACTGCCATTATTATTATTATTACTACTATTAATGGAGCTACTATTACTTCCACCATAGTTGGCTGGTGAGCACTCAATAGACCAATTAGAATCAGTTTTCCCACCACATAATGGGCATTTAAATCTTCATTGCTCTCCCTACATAATTTCTTTGAGGATGAAAATAAAAAGTGAGTATAACATTATTTCAAGTTATCTGACTCTAACAAAGTACTTATAAATACAACCCTTCAATTTTTGCTTTTATTAATTTCTTGTTTTGGATGATTCTGAAAGATATATGATAGGACTGGAATAACATCCTAAATTCAGGAGGAAAATATCTTCAAATAATCTCATTTATATCTCCATGACATCAGGTTACCCTTAAGAAGGGAACATAACATGAAAATAAAGGAACAAGAATAATGTCAAATATTCCTAACGATCAGCATGTGAAATATGATGAAGCTGCCTGATCTCTACCTGCCTATCAAAATATACACTGGACCCTGGACCCTAAATATACATTGGGCTCAATGAGAAAGAGGGTGTTACTGTCATTCATTAATGCAATATTTCCATTACAGGAACTTTCACCTGCATGCACTGGTTGTTTTATTTTGTTTTTTACCCTGTGTTCTCTATAATATTATGAGGTATAATACGTTATCCCTTCTCATTTTTGGTTGACAAATTTTCAGCTCTGAGAGATGAAACAAGTTACGTATAGACATATTAATCAATGGCAGAGTTCAATGATTCCAGAGTTCAGGCACTTGCCACTAGGATATGGCACATCCTAAATATGCTGTAAAACAACTAACAAACAAGTTAATTCACCAGCCCAAGAAAATAATGAGTGTTTTAAGAAAAGGCATAATTGATGGTTAAATTAATGGACAAATGGTACAGAAAGACAGGTATGAAGAGGATGGTTGGAGATCTGTATATCTATTACATAGATATATATAGATAGTTAATATCCTCAAATCATTCTAGGTTCTAGAGCCTGAAAAAGTGTGGCATTAATTTGAGTGTTCTTACCCTACAGTAAAGTCCCATGTCTCTATGTCTTAGTTTCATAATCACATATTCTTTTTTTTCCTTTCAATCATTACAAGATTACAAATGCTCTATATGGCAAATTTTGGAAAAATTTGAGATGGGGACAGCTCATGTTTGGCATCCTGTGTTCATTGAGGTGTAGGCTCATGGAATTTCCTGGCCTTCAACCCTTCGACACAAAGGTTACCTGTATGTTTTACTGAGATGCACTTGAAACAGGGCTGAAATTAACTAAAAAACGCGGCTCATCTCGCACAAGATGTGTACAAATAACTCCACCAATGTTCAGGCTGGTTTTGGCAGCTCAAGGCAATCAAACATTCTAATAATTGAACCTTGATGCAATCATCAAGGCGCTGATTTCTTTACTGTCACAAGTGGCCTCAATAAAGATAAAAACGATGGCCGTTAATTATATTTTAATTTTCAAAACTGAAAAACACAAATAATTAAACAACATAGTGCCAATTATACATTTTTATTTTTGGGGACAGGTGGCATTAAAGTGTCTTTCTTTCATTGTGATTTCAATATTGCCCTGTGGGTTTTTTCTTTTACTTTTTTCCTAAATTTGTATTTATGAAACTCAATTTATCAAAAATAATTATAGATGACAGTCACAGATCAAATTATTTGATTAACAAGTATGACCCTTCAGAAAATCACCACAATTGTTTAAGAATTACTGGTGGTTGGGCAAACAGATTTAAATGGACACATTCATGAACACATTTAACAAGTGATTACCGAGATTAAAATTAGAGAATATAAAATTAATTGTATTCTCTGTTTTTGAGACGCTGACATTCTAATGATAATTACAAGTAAGAAACACATATTCTGCGATTTTTAAGACCAGTAGGGAAAGGATCTCTGTCTTGTTTTTTCTTCTTGTATGCTATGCAGCTATGATGATAGAATGTTTAGGGTTTTCATAAACCCCAGAGAAGGCACATCTAGTAAAGCCTAGGGAGTTAAAAAAATCAATTTCAGAGGGCAGGTCATTACTTAGCTGAATTACCCAGGAAGTGATGGCAAACCACGATCCAGCAGGATAAACCATCACCTGCAAAGTCATGGAAGTGTCAAGGAGTTGGAGAGTTGGAGAGTTAGATAATTCGGAATATTTGAAATTTGAGTTTGAGGTGAAATTCATGAACTAGGCAAGAGGCAAAATCACACATGAATGTTATTCATTTGGACTCTGTTGTTAAGTATTGTTGGAAGATTTTACACAAGTAGCAGTCATATGAAAAGTTTAGAAAGATCTCCCTGGTGGAAAGATGGAAATTAAATTTGGAGAGTTTAGGAAGTGAGAATGTCATCAGGGTAATTTATTATTAGACTAGTATAATAGTTCAACTGAGATGTAAAGAGGCCCTTTTCCATGATAATAAGTGGAAGAACAGAGAATAGAAAATATATAAAAGATATTTATTGTCAAGGATGTTGAACATGAGTTTGTTTCAAAAAACTCATTTTTGTTGTTGTTGTTTTTTGTTTTTTTTTTTTGTTCCACAGATGTACAGTTGGGCATCTTTTAAAAAACAGGGACTGTTAAAATGAGAAAGAATGAAAGCTAAATTGCCTTCAGCTTAGAATAATTTCTTTTTCAGCTCTAATTTTCCTACGTTTGCTGTGGAATTAGGTATTGAAATCCACTCAAGTTTCTAATTTTCAGCTTCCTTGCACCAACACAGCCTCACAGCTGTGAATTTGCAAATATAATGGATTCCCAGTTAAATCTAACAAGGGGCTCACTAAACAAACATCCTTGCATGGTGTATTTTCATATTAATAAAACTTAGATCAAAATATGGATATGAATAAACTTAGGGGTCTATATTTTCACAGAATGGTTCTTAAAGCTATTCTAATTAAACATGTTCCCTTGACCAAGTTGTGACAGGTCTAATTTTTTTCATGTGATGTTAAGGGATTGCTATTTTAAATACTTGGCACTACAGTGATGTAGCATTGGTGCAGTTCTTAGATGTCACCTAGTCTAAAATTTAAACAGAGGTATTTAAGTGAGGAAGTGATTTAAAAAAAAACCCAGATACTTCTAATTTATAATCCTGGGATTAGTTGCCTTGATGAGTCCAAATTAGAACATTCCCCTCTTAAAGCCTGAATTGTTGTTCACTTCAGTCATGAAACCCAAACAAACATAGTAAAATATAATGCATAATCCTACATGTCTATATTATTGGAAAATCTGGGGTTTGGAACCTGGGAATCTGTATTACAGTAAAAAAGTAAACCAGGTTTATTAGTCCATTTTCACACTGCTATAAAGACATACCCGAGACGGGGTAATAAAAAAAGAGGTTTAATTGACTCATAGTTCTGCATGGCTGGGGATGCCTCAGGAAACTTACAACCATGGCAGAAGGGGAAGCAAGCACATCTCATCTTACACGGTGGCAGTGAAATGGGAAAACCTTCCTGGTCCCCCTTGCAGAGCATGCGACAGGGGGAGTGGCTCGCTTCTTCAGTGTCCCGCTGATCACACCTCTAGGGGAGCATACAGACGGGCAGGTCGTGGGGCTCTGACCCCACAGCAGTGCCTAGGGCTGGATGTTGACAGCTCCCGAAGCCCCAATGGGTGTGTGCTACCGTGTGCTCTTTTAGTTTTGCCGTCTATAGGCAGCTTGTGTTAACCAGCTCAATTAGACCCTCTACTCTGTCACAAGGACAGAGGGCTTTCTGTATCCCGGGTTCTTGCCTTGGTGTACTGGAAGAATCGGATCACACTTGGGCTTGGAGAATGAGTGCAAGGTTTTATTGAGTGGAGGTAACTCTCAGCAGATGGGAGAAGCCAGAAAAAGATGGAGTGGGAAGGTTTTCCCCTGGAGTCGGGCTGCTCAGTGGCCTGGGCTCTCCTCCGACTGCCCCAGCCAAACTCCTCATCTTTCTGCCGGTCGATGGCCTGCTGGAGTGTCAGTGCCTGTTGGTGCATTACTCTCCACCTCCAGCCGCTTGTGTGTTCCTCCGCTGATGCGTTCCTCTCGAGGTGCAGCTGCCTGTGTGTCTGCCTGCTAGGGTCTCGGGTTTTGTTTTGCTTTTGTTTTTGTTTTGAGACGAGTCTCGCTCTCTCGCCAGGTTGTAGTGCAGTGGCAAGATCTCGGCTCACTGCAACCTCCTCCTCCTCCCGGGTTCAATAAATTCTTCTGCCTCAGCCTCCGGAGTAGCTGGGATTACAGGCACCTGCCACCACGCCCAGCTAATTTTTGTATTTTTAGTTGAGACAGGGCTTCACCATGTTAGTCAGGGTGGTCTTGAACTCCTGACCTCAAGTGATCTGCCCGCTTCGGCCTCCCAAAGTGCTGGGATTACAGGCGTGAGTGTCTCGGGTTTTTATAGGCACAAGATGGGGGCGTGGCAGGCCATTATGGTCTTGGGAAGTGCAACATTTGGGCAGGAAAACAAAAATGCCTGTCTTCACCTAGGTCCGTGGGCACAGGCGCAGGGGTGGAGCCCTAGCCAGGGACCATGCCCTCCTCTACCCAGCACTTCCCTTCCATATCAGCAGGTGAAAGACAGCATGTATGAGCACAGGAAGAACTACCATTTATAAAACCACCAGATCTTGGTGAGAATTCACTCCCAAATTCCTGAGAGTGGCATGGGGGAACTGCCACCATAATCCAATCATTTCTCACCAGGTCCCTCCCTAAACACATTCAAGATGAGATTTGGGTGGGGTCACAAAGCCTAACCACATCATTCTGCTTCTGGCCCCTCCCAAATGTCCTCACATTTCGCAAAGCCTAACCATATCACCAGGTAATAATTTTCATGTATGCCCAAGTTTCCCAAGTTTGATAGTGACTACTCTAAGATTGCAAGAATCTCTATCCCTTTAAACTCATTGGAATACATGATTTCAATGAAAATGTTTTTACTGAGAACAAATATTTGAAAATCCAATGGCTGCCTTGACAGATCTGTTCTCACTACCCAGAAACTGTTGAAAAAGATAAGACAGAGGAAGACTTAGATATGTGGTTAGGTATGGATAGGTGGGCTAGGGGTAGAGGGACAGACCATAGTATATTCCTGTCTGCGTCCCTAGTGCTTTGCCCAAAGCCTGAGGCATGGCGTGTATCCAGCAAAATGAATGGGAAAAATTATGGGATGTGGAAATCAGTGACTTTCCTCTCAGTAGGGAAGTAGAGGAGGTAAGCTTTGGCTTCTGAAAGGAAGTCTGTTTGTTTGTTTGTTTGTGACAGAGTCTCCCTCTGTCACCCAGGCTGGAGTGCAGTGGCACGTTCTCAGCTCACCGAAACCTTCGCCTACCAGGTGCAAGTGATTCTCCTGCCTCAGCTTCTGGAGTAGCTGGGGTTACACGTGCGCGCCACCACGCCCCGCTAATTTTTCTTTTTTGTTTGTATTTTTAGTAGAGATGAGGTTTCACCATGTTGGCCAGGCTGATCTCGAACTCCTGACCTCAGGTGATCCACCCGTCTCTTCCTCCCAAAGTGCTGGGATTACAGGCGTGAGTCACCGCTCCCGGCCTGAAGTGAAGTCTTGAATGCTGCCAGTAACGAATTCTGCAGTCGCCTCTTAATGGGAATAGAAAGCAACTCTTTCACAGACAGCCTGTAAGGGAGTATATATTGAAAAGTGAAGTAATGACTTTGTCGTTGATCAAATTAAGCAGATGGGCTTCCTTCTTTTGTTTCTTCCGTGTGCAGGATTCCGGCTCACCTCTAGATGGTGCTGCTGATACATGGCTAAGCAGCCACACACCAACTCATAGTATGAGTGCAGAGCTCCAACCTGAGGCACCAGCTCTACACTTCTATCTCTGACTCTTGCCAATTTGCAGGAAGCTATATTTTAAAATGCATTCACTTGGCCAATTCGGATCACCTTTCCTTCCTACTCTCCTCTCATTACCTTTGTTTTCAAATTAAGGAACATGTTTTAAAATAGTCTTAATAGCATTTCTAATTATGTTTATGCTCTTTTTATTTGTGATGTGTACAGTGGAAGGGTAGAAATAACTGACCCATGGTTGGGGGAAAAGACTGTTTCTAACTGGAAAAATGTCATGTTATACTCCATATATATATATAGAACTCTATCCTTAGATACTCCATAGGTAACTTTGCCCAAGAGGTTTAATCTTTGGGAGTCCAATTTTTGCCATCTTTAAAAGAAACAGCTTAACACTAGAAATATAGCATTATTGAAATGGAAACACTCAGGACTGAAAAAGATGTGGCATCTGCATAGCTGCTCTGTTCTTTCCTTCCCAGGACAGATACCAGTATTTTTTTCATGGTACTTTCTCCCAATTAGCAAAATCTGGGATCAAAATTCATTTCCAATGCAGAAATGAAGGTGGATGAATGTCTGAATATACTTTAAACCATGTATTAACCCTGGCCTAGTATAATTCCATTGTTTTATGTTAGTTATGTGGGAACTAAAGAAGGTAGGTGACCTGTCCTTATTCCCATGAAATAAGTTGCAGAACTAAAAATAGACCCCAGATACACTGACTCTAATTAAGATATACACCATGCTGATTAGGTCTATTTTATCTCTAAAAATCCAAGCCAGAGTCCCAGTACCATTAACACACAGTCTAGGAAATAGACAACAATTCATTCATTAGTCAATATAACTTATTCAGTAATTACTATGAGCTCAAAACTTTGCTAAATAAATCATGCTAAAGAGATAAAAAGATGTCTCCTGCCCACAGAAGCTATCATTATTAGAGAGAAGAATACTTATAAAGTATTGTTATATGCAATAGCTGTATATCACATATTGCTATGTGAAACATGTGACATGAAAGGAATGTGTACCAGATGCAGGGACGGGGGGGCATGTGATGTGATAAGCATATACACAAGGACCATAATTAATGCTGTGTTGGGTGACAAAAGCATGACTCAGGCTCAGTTTACTGAAACTGGAAAACATAGTCAACATCATTTTTTTTTTCCCCAAGAATGAGCAGGAAGTTACCAGAAGTACTGGAGGTAGATGAACGCATTTATTTAGGTTGTAAAAATATAAAAACAATAATGATAGTAGCACATGTGAAGTTGGTATTCCTATGTGATAAGTGTCATTTAATTTCCACACCATTGCCGCCATGCCTACCTGTATGTGACAGCCACTTCCAATTTTACAGATCTGATAATTGAGACTCAGAGATGTAAAGAGGTTGACTTGAAGTCAGGCAACCAACTGCGGAAGTTGTTTCAAAGCTCATGCCTTTAGCCTCTTCATTAGATAGTCTTTCTTATTTTATTGTATTTTATTTTATTTATTTATTTATTTATTGAAATGGAGTCTCGCTCTGTCGCCCAGGCTGGAGTGTAGTGGTGCGATGTCCGCTCACTGCAACCTCCGCCTCCCAAGTTCAAGCAATTCTCCTGCCTCAGCCTCCCGAGTAGCTGGTATTATAGGTGTCTGCAACCACGCCTGGCTAATTTTTGTATTTTTTTAAAGTAGAGATGGGGTTTCGCCATGTTGGCCAGGCTGGTCTAGAACTCCTGATCTCAGATGACCCACATGCATTGGCCTCCCAAAATCCTGGGATTTACAGGCATGAACCACCATGCCTGGCCTAGACAGTCTTTCTGATTGCCTTTTGAATAGAATAAAAGAAGAAAGTAATCAAATGCCTGTAGCAGTCCATAACCAAAGTTATATCTTAGTTTCAAAAACAAGACGTGCGATGTTTTCCTAAATCTCAGAGAAGGAGTCATTCACGGAGGATTGTGGGAGGACATGTTCATCTGTCTTACTCAGATAGTTTCCTTGGACAACTAAAAGCAGACCTGTGCCTGAGCAATACTATTCCCAGAGTGTTTAACTTGCAAAAAGCACCATGATCAAATGATTTGGTGTAGAACCCTACTTTTTAGGTCAGTTATCATGTATCTCTCTCTCTCTCTGTCTTCATTTTCTAAATAGAAAGAAAAACAATATAGTATATTGACATATGAATTAGCACTTTAAAAGCCTTACATGCTAAAGCATATAAATAAGCAAGAAACAGTTCAGCTTGAGCATCCTCAGACCAACAGGATGTCAGAGCAATCAGTGCCTGGAGACCCAGCCACTCCATCTGTGTCATGCTCTGTGGGTGTTGGTAACATCACTGATTATTCATTCACAGACCTGTTCATCCCATCACCACTATACGCTGGGCACAATTGCTCATTGTTCTCCACTGATTAGAATGCTGTGATTTATAAACGGATGATGTAAAAGAAAAATAGACCAAGGCCATTACTTGCAGGTGGATTTTTCTAGTTCCTAGATTCTGGGGTAATCAATCTTTTATAGAATGTCTCCTGCCTGCTTACTGTTGGGCTTTTTAACGAACATTCTCCACTGGCAAATGCACCAAACTCCAGTACGTCTAATTCTAAAAGGCAGCTTAAATATTACTTTTTTTCATGACAGTATAAGTATTTAATTTACTCTAATACTGTCCTTTGTGTGAAAACTATAACATGTGAGTCAAAGACTCTAAATGGACAGACTAAAGGGGCTCAGGAGCAATTGTGAGTATTACTATATCAAGATTGTCACTGCTAAAATACTCAAACTGACTCACGTCCATTAATTGCAGTTGGGCAAAAATTTAGACTGCGTAAGTACTATTAAATTAGAGTGTATTTCTATGGACTAGTTTTCAGAGTTGAACCTGTCTTTAAATAATTGCCTTATATAATCACCTCCCCTTGACAGGCAAAGAAGACAAAGAAAGGAGAAATCACACAGTTTGAGACATGGAAAAAAAAGTGTGCTTTCTTAATTTCCATCCTGAGTTTTAACCAAATAATGCTCACATGCTTCTCAGAGGTGGGAAACCGTGCTTTGTGGTTTCCTGGCTCTCTTGCGTGTCTCACGTAGCACACAACCCACTGCCCTGAACAAAGCTGATACTCATACATAATAATCATAAGAATAATCATAGAATGTATATAGTGTGGAAGAATTAGGGAGGTGGGGATTAAAGTCTAAAGAGAAGTGGGACTGTGAGAGAAAGAGAAGGTTGCATTTATGGTTGTGGGCTCCTTATGCCTACTTATTTCGGTTGGTGTGGAACTTTATCAGCCCATCTGGCAAACTATCTGAGATTTGGCGAATGAGGTGTTCTCAGATATATATATGAACAAATATATGTTTTTTTAAAAAAATCAATAATGGGAAAGATAAATTATATATTTTTTTTCTTTTTTGAGAGGGAGTCTCACTCTATTCGCCCAGGCTGGAGTGCAGTGGTGCAATCTCGGCTCACTGCAACCTCTGCCTCCAGGGTTCAACCAATTCTGTTGCCTCAGCCTCCTGAGTAGCTGGAATTACAAGAACGTGCCACCATGCCCAGCTAATTTTTGTATTTTTAGTAGAGACAGGGTTTTACCATGTTGGTCAGGCTGGTCTCCAACTCCTGACCTCGTGATCCGCCTACCTCAGCCTCTCAAAGTGCTGGGATTACAGGCGTGAGCCACTGCCACCAGCAGATAAATGATTTTTCATTAAAAAATAATGTGTAAAGTTCAGTGACAAAAACCAATATAAGTTCAGCAAAATATGAGGCTGTTTTACAAGAATATATATATATACACATATACATATACACACACACACACACACACACACATATATACTCTTTGAGAAAGAGTTTTGCTCTGTAGCCCAGGCTGGAGTGCAATGGCACGATCTCAGCTCACTGCAACCTCCACCTCCTGGATTCAACCCATTCTCCTGCCTCAGCCTCCCGAGTAGCTGGGATTACAGGTGCGCCCCACCATGCACTGGTTGCTAAGTGTTTGTATTTTTAGTAGAGACAGGGTTTCACCATGTTGGCCAGGTTGGTCTTGAACTCCTGACCTTAAGTTATCTGCCTTCCTCGGCCTCCCAAAGTGCTGGGATTACAGGCGTGAGCCACACCCCGGCCCAACATTATATATTTTTAACTGAGTCTCTTGCTGTGTCAGTGCAAGTGGGAGGACCAGGAACCTGGGCTTAGAGTGAGACACCATGGATTGTTTTTATAAAATGGCACACAAACAATATGGGGAAGACTCTCATTTACCTAAGGCCAAACTAAAGAACACAGGGATGCAGTAGGACATCCTACCGACCAAAGAGACCATTGAGCAGGAGAAGTGGAGTGAAATTTTCTAAGCGCCTTGAGGATTCTTCACCCTGTCATCTTCAAGGCCCGGTCGTCATGCACCCAACTGCCAGATGGCCATGAGCCCCAGCTGGACCAGGAACCTGGACACTCTGCACTGAAGTCCCTGGCCTGTGCATCTCTGAGGGGATCCTCTCATCGGACTGCCACATTCCCTGATTAGCTCTGGAATATCAGCCCTAGAAAATTATTTGTATAATTAATGAAAATAAAACACACCATTAACACTCATTTCCTGTGTTTTTAAAACTTTGAACATTTGTTTCTGCAACTAGCAGCATGTACCTGCAAATAGAGATAAGTGATAGACACCTGTATATTAAATTCCATGTATATCTGGTAATATCAACTTGTTTTCAAAGATACGTTTATATAAATTTTCTTGCCCCTTTCCTTCTTTGTATAATCTAGAAAAATTAAATACAAACCTTACTAAACAAACAAAATTAAGATATAAACCTTCCCATAGAAATTCACTCTGTGGGATCACAAGACTTCTCTGACTAGCAGAGAACCTAAGAGAGTCAGGACTTGCATTCCTGATTCAACCAACTTGCTTTCGAAACCTGATAGTTGTTGCTGCCTGAAACAGGGGAGTGCTGGAAAAACAGACTAATTATTTGGAAAAAGACTGGAAAAGACAATCTGAAGGAGGAAGAGCTAAAGATACTGAGCAAATTCTTACGGTTTCATGTAATACCTAATGATTCTAAATTCTATGAACTTGAATTAAAAAGCAGTAGAATTGGCTGGGCGCGGTGGCTCATGCCTGTAATCCCAGCACTTTGGGAGACCGAGGTGGGTGGATCGTGAGGTCAGGCGTTCAAGACCAGCCCGGCCAATATGGTGAAACCCCGTCTCTATTAAAAATACAAAAATTAGCCGGGCGTGGTTGTGGGCGCCTGTAATCCCAGCTACTCGGAGGCTGAGGCAGGGAATTGCTTGGACCCGGGAGGCAGAGGTTGCAGTGAGTGGAGATTGCACTCCAGCCTGGGTGACAGAGCAAGACTCCATCTCAGGAAAAAAAAAAAAAGCAGTAGAATTTCAAATTTCTAGAACATGGTCCATTATAAACTTTATTTATTTTTGAGCAAAAAAGTAAAATATCAAGAGGAGTAAGTAGCAAATAAGTAGCTGTAGGGAAAGTAAGTCTTCTCTTAAATATTAAAAGAAAAAAATCAAGAATATGCCAAGCATTAACCCATCTTTCAGCTCACTTGCCTATACACTAATCACCAATGTTCGTCATAATAATTGCAGTCCTAGCAAAAGCCCTAAGGATCACAAGAAGATTAAATTTTACTGATTACATTGTCACTAACAAGGCAGGAGATGATAGATACAACAATGATTTCCAATAATGTGCTCTGTGACCTTGGAAAATTTACTTAACTGCTCTGAACCTCATTTTTAATATCTGTCAAATTAAGTGATTGAAGGGGATAATCTGATGTTCCTCAGATAATTTAAAGTCAATGATTTTCAGGATGTATTCAAAAAGAAAAAAAAAGTCCTTTAATTCAAAATGTCCTTCCAGTAAGAAAGTTAAATTACTAAGTACTCAGAACAATTAGTAGCTCCCATAAGCCTTATATATATAAACCTGAAGCATGGCCAGACTTGCGTATCATTGGTAATACCCACAATATCATTAGAAAAGCAACAGCAGGGAGTCAGACCAGGTAGACAAAGGGCGAACTTCTTAATGACTTATTTCAGCTCGTTCTGAAAACTCATGTGGTGGCCAGAAATCCTGCAACAGTGTTCTGGGTTTACGGGAAGTTTTCACTTTGGGAACATGGAAAATGCACTAAACATTAAGTACTGAATCAGGGGAAGCCAGAAACGGAGGGAGGTAAAAGAGAAGGGGGTAATTGCACAAGGCTTCTTTGGATAAATGAGAAAGTAAACTCACTTTTATTCTGTACCATAACTGTCTCTTACAGAGATGCCAGAAAAAAAAAAAAAAAAAAAAAAAAGAACAAGTGCCTGTTTTTAAAGACGCAAATAATATAGAATGTGGACTTAAATCTAACTATCCTTAATCTTTCCAACCTCACAGCCCTGGCCCATTCCACTGTCACTCTATAGTTTACCAGTTTGATGTCAAATATATAAAAAAATCGCAACAAACACAGGCAAAATACAGTACATAAACATGATTGTGCAGTCAGTCTCATCAAGCAGTTTGCTTTTCTGGCCGTGCTTCAGATGTGTGAGATCTTTATATTCTGACATATGTGGATCTACTTCTTTACTTGTAATGCTGACATAAAATTCCATTTCATGAATACTGTTGAATTAACTATTCCTCTAAAAATTATTCTAAAGAGTTTTGAAATATTTGCTATTTTTATAGTCAACATTTTTATTTAATATGCATAGTTTACAATTAGTTTTTGATACTTTTTAGAATTAAAGAGAATATGACTTTTGGAAGGCTGGGCATGGTGGCTCATGCCTGTAATCCCAGCACTTTGGGAGGCTGAGGCGGGTGGATCATTTGAGGTCAGGAGTTTGAGACCAGCCTGGCCAACATGGTGAAATCCCATTTCTACTAAAAATACAAAAAAATAAAAAAAATAGCCAGGAGTGGTGGTATATGCTTGTAACCCCAGCTCCTTGGGAGGCTGAGGCAGGCGAATTGCTTGAACCCCAGAGATGGAGGTTGTAGTGAGCCGAGATTGCGCCACTACATTCCAGCCGGGATGACGGAGTGAGACTCCTTCTCAAAAAAATTTAAAAAAAATTGAATATTAAAAAATAAAGAGAATATGGCTTTTGAATAAAAAAATCTCCTCTCTGGATATATCATGTAATATAAAAGAAAAACATATTCTTAATCTTAGACTTTAAGAAGGTGACATAAGTTTAAGTCTTGTTTCATTATTGACTGTGCAACATTAGAAAATTGATTTCTCCCCGTATCCGTTCCCTCATCTGCAAATGGTTTAATAATTGTGTAAGCACTGTAAACAAAATGAATGTATTTAGTATAATGAAAGAAAGACTTTTAAAATTAAAAGCAAACTCTGCCCATTGGAGTCTTTTTACTGAGTAATGTGGTAGTATCAAGTAAGAATTCTTGTTGTAATTCAGCAGATGTATAGAGTGCAATAATGCTCTTCACCTTATACTTAACCTTTACTATGCCTGGTGGTCAAAAGCAAAAGACACACTTCCTTGCGGTATATGCCAGAGAAGATAAAGACGGAATAGTTAAAGAGTGGGAATATCTCAAATCAGAGGTATTTCAGGGCTTATTGGCAACATTAAACTGTTATAAACGATGTGTCTTCCGAGCCACAGAATCTTAAAGATAATATTCTTCCTGGAACATTTTCCAAAGTATTTGCTTTATATCTTCAAATTGGTAGGAATATTTGCAGAAAAGATTTGGTAGAAGCATTTCCAATATTCAGAAAGAAACTGTCTCCAAATATTATCAAGTATACTCAAAAATACTTATTTATATTAGAAAAAATAGCACAGTGGTACGATTTTTAAAAAGAAAGAACAAATGATGTAATCTGACATAATTTATGCCTTAGAAAAATAAAACTAATACCGTCAATGCTTATTCAGAATGCGTTAAGATGCTTTCATTAGATATTTAATGTTGATGTCTTTTGATCTGTAAATTCTTTTTTCATATATATGTATATATATTCTTTTTTCTTTGATGAGGGGTATTTGCTGTAGACAGAGATATATAGCTGGAAGCATGTATTGGGATTCTAAATTGCTTCCCCTTAAAGATGTTCATATCTTACTGATATAAGTGAACCTTATATACATACCATCATAAATTTTATATTCAGACCATCAGCGATAAATCTGGCTGTTAACTGAAAATCTTTCAACTAATCCAACTCTCACTTATATATGGTATGGAAATTGTGTTATTTTCTACTTCTCATAGCAGCCTGGAAATTGTAAAACCTACTTTAGTATTCTTTAGTTTTTAACAAGTAAGACTGGGAATTGAGGAATAATCAGTAATGGTTACCTGCCTTTTCCTATTTAAGAACAATAATGGTGCTCACTCATCCCGAACAAGGCCTTTAATTAATCATTGTAGCTATGCAGGTTGAAGTCCCAACGTTATCATCAGTGAAGCATAGCAGTAATATAAACTCCTGCTTAAGTGCTTTTGTTCTGTGAAATAAATCTTCGCATTACAACCATTCCTCATCACTTATTAAAAGTATAACACTTTGCTATTATCATACTTGATTGTGATGTTTTTAAGCCATTTATTTTTTTTATCTCTTTGCCAGCACAAATTTAATTTGCTAGAATTTTTAAGCATATAGTGAATATGATGGGAGGGAGCAGGAGATTTCTCTATAGAAATGAACTCTCACAAATACAAATAAAAGTAAAAGCAAAGCTAAAGTTACAGAATAGAAAAATTAATCTGAATGTCTAAACTAATTAGTATACTCACTGGACATTTGGAATAAATTTTAAAGGTGTTTGTGTTATTGGATTCAGCTATTCAACATGACTGAAAGAAACAACTGATGATATCGAGTTAACCATATTATCTGAAACAAATAGAACTTTCTATTGACTTTAAAGGAAAGTTATTCTCTAATTTGGAAGTTGAGGTAATAGCCTAATTTGCTTAAATGTTAGTATCTGTGAATAATTAGGTGAAATTACTACTTTATACTCTCATGGTACTCATAACTCCTGGGAAGACAACTTTTTAAGAGACTTTATGTAACCAGGTGCAAGTGGTTGCTTTTTAACTCATACAACCAACTGAAAAGTCTTATGAGGACCAACCACTTATCAAGAAAGAACACACCTGAATACCTAGGATGATGCCGTGTGCCAGTCCCACCCCCAGAGCAGCCATGGAACAGTACATGATCTCCTGACACTCTTTTTTAAGCACACATTGATTAAATGCCTGAATGGGGTCTAATACAGTTTATGAGGAAACGTAATATCACTAATTGTTGAACAAATAGACCAGAACTTATACAGCCAAACGAGTGTTGCTTTTTTGAAACAGGTGCCTGGGGAGGCTGCAGACTTATTTCAATATATTACCTCATTTAAACATTTTTCTAGAGTTCTCCTTTAATATCATTTCAGTGACCCAGCCAGTTGCATCATGACATTTTTATCTAAGAGACTGGAGAGTTTTTCACAAACACAGATAGTTTGAGATAGATTCGCTACCACGTTCTGAAATTAAACTACCTGATTAATCAAAATTGTGTTCACTAATCAATTCTATAATTTACTGCCTGAAAGTCTTCAAGCAGTCATTCTGAGTGACCTAATGAATGAAGATTTGAATAAATTAATGTATGGCACTTTTACTCCTTAATCAGAAAATCTCTCCTTGGAAACAGTGACTCTAAATTTTGAAAATAAAATGGGCTAATATATTAAAATAATTTTAGTACCAAGAATACTTATTCCTTCCCTTTCTAATTTAAACATGCCTTGGATACCTACTCTATGCCATGCATTGCATTAGGTGGAAGAAAAAAAACATAGGCATTGCCTGTTCTCCAAACTTCATTATCTAACAGAGAAGGCAAACAAGCAACCAGAATACAAGAATCTTGTCTGATTCAGGCTAGAACAGAGCGAAGCAGAGGATGTGTGGGACTAATAAGAGAAAGAAAAGGGAAAGTTTAAAAAAGGCTTCCTAGAGAAGAATTTGTGGGCCTGGAAAAATACATCTTTGTAATCACACCATCCCACTCTTGTCTGGGGAGGACATTAGGATCCAAATTAAAAAAAAAAAAAGAATCTAGGTTTGAATGACTTCTTTCTCATAGATTTTAACTGTGAGTTATTTTAACACAGATCTAGAGAACTAAGGTTCAGTCAATGTGAAGAAAATATATACATTCTGCATTATCTAGGAAAGATCCAATTTATGCTTGTTGTCCTGAGGAAATTGTGACAATCCCTTCTTTTTACTCTGAAAAGTTATGATAAGTGATAGCAAATTTTATATGTCAAACAGACTGGGCCACTGAATGCCAGGAGGTCTTGTTAAGTGTCATTTCTGGCTGTGTCTGTGAGGGTGCTTCCAGAAGAGGTTAGCATTTGAACTGGTAGATGTAGTAAGTGAGAGTGCCCTTCCCCATGTGGGAGGGCATCATCCAATCTGTTCAAGGCTCAAATAGAACAAAATAGTGGAGGACGGGAAGATTCACCCTCTCTGCCTGTTTGAACCGGGACCTGCATCTTTTGTCTTTAACCCTCCGGGTTCTCAGGCCTTCATATTCAGACTGGAATCTACACCATTAACACTCTGGCTCTCAGGACTTTGAACTACACAATCAATTTTTCTGGGTCTCCAGCTTGCAGATGGAAGATTGTGGGACTTAGCTTCTGTAATTACATGACCCCATGCCTAGTACAAAATGTATTTATTTATTTATATAAATATATAGATAGATTTTATATAAATATATAGATATTTATATAAATAAATATGTAGATTCATAAATATATAGAGCATATATGTCTCATAGTGTATATATACACCCTATACATGCTACTATGTTATATATATGAGTATATGTATATATGTATATATGTATATATGTATTTTTTTAATTTTTTTAATTTTCTTAATTTTATTTTATTTTTATTTCCATAGGTTTTTGGATAATAAGTGGTGTTTGGTTACATGAGTAAGTTATTTAGTGGTGATTTGAGAGATTTTGGTACACCCATCACCCAAGCAGTATACATTGTACCCAATTTGTAGTCTTTTATCCCTCACCCCCCCTACCCTTTCCCTCAATTCCCCAAAGTCCATTGTATCAGTCTTATGCCTTTGCATCTTTGTAGCTTAGCTCCCACTTATGAGTGATAACTTATGATGTTTGGTTTTCCATTCTTGAGTTACTTCACTCAGGCTAATGGTCTCCAATTCTATTTAGGTTGCTGTGAATGCCATTATTCCATTCCTCTTTATGGCTGAAAAGTATTCCATGGTGTGTGTGTGTGTGTGTGTGTGTGTGTGTGTGTATGTGTGTACCAAAATTTCTTTATCCACTCATTGATTGATGGGCATTTCGGTTGCTTTCATATTTTTGCAATTGCAAATTGTGTTGCTATAAACATGCATGTGCAAGAATTTTTTTGCATAACGGCTTCTTTTCCTCTGTGTAGTTACCCAGTAGTGAGATTGTTGGATCAAACAATAGTTCTACTTTTAGTTGTTTAAGGAATCTCCACACTATTTTTCACAGTGGTTGTACTTGTTTACATTCCCACCAGCAGTGTAAAAGTGTTCCCTTTTCACTGCATCCTCACCATCATCTATTTTTTGTTTGTTTGTTTTTTGATTATGGCCGTTCTTGCTGGAGTGAGGTGGTATAGCATTGGGGTTTTGATTTGCATTTCCCTGACCATTAGTAATACTGAGTATTTTTTCATGTTTGTTGACCACTTGTATATCTTCTTTTGTGAACTGTCTATTCATGTCCTTAGCCAATTTTTTGATGGGATTGTTTGTTTTTTTCTGGGTAATTTGTTTGAGTTCCTTGTAGATTCTGGATATTAGTCCTTTGTCAGATGTATAGATTTTCTCCCACTGTCAGATGAAGATTTTCTCCCACTTGTGGGTTATCTGTTTACTCTGCTGATTGTTTCCTTTGCTCTGCAGAAATATTTTAGTTTAATTAAGTCCCACCTATTTGTCATTGTTTTGGTTGTATTTGCTTTTGGGTTCTTGGTCATGAAGTCTTTGCCCAAGCCAATGTCTAGAAGACTTTTTCCAATGGTATCTTCCAGAATTTTTATGGTTTCAGATCCTATATTTAAGTCCTTGATCCATCTGGAGTTGATTTTTTTATAAGGTGAGAGATGAGGGTCCAGTTTCACTCTTCTACATGTGTTTTGACAATTATCCCAGCATCATTTGTGGAATAGGGTGTTCTTTCCCCACTTTATGTCTTGGTTTGCTTTGTCATATATCAGTTGGCTGTAAGTATTTGGCCTTATTTCTGGGTTCTCTATTTTGTTCCATGACATAGAAGGGACATATCTTAATGTAATAAAAGCCATCTATGACAAACCCACAGCCAACATAACACTGAATGGGGAAAAGTTGAAAGCATTCCGTCTGAGAACTGGAACAAGACGAAGATGCCCATTCATCACTTCTATTCAACACAGTACTGGGAGTCCCAGCCAGAGCAATCAGACAACTGAAAACCCTAAAGAATCCTCCAAAAAGCTCCTAGACAAATGAATTCAGAGAAGTTTCAGGATACAAAATTAACGTACAAAATTAAGTAGCTCTGCTGTACACCAACAGCGTCTGAGCTGAGAATCAAACCAAGAACTCAACCCCTTTTACAATAGCTGCAAAAAGTAAAATAAAATAAAATCCTTAGGAATATACCTAGCCAAGGAGGTGAAAGGACTCTATAAGGAAAACTAAAAACACTGCTAAAAGAAACCACAGATGACACAAACACATGGAAATACATCCCATGCTCATGGATGGGTAGCATCAACATTGTGAAGATTACCATACCGCCAAAACCAATCTACAAGTTCAATGCAATTCCCGTGAAAACACCACCATCATTCTTCACAAAACTAAAAAAGGCAATCCTAAAATTCATATGGAACTGAAAAAGAGCCTGCATAGCAAAAGCAATGCTAAGCCAAAAGAACAAATCTGAAGGCATCACATTACCTGACTTCAAATACTATATGGCCATAGTCAGCAAAACATCATGGTACAGGTATGCCCTATATGTTTATATGCATACATTATATACATGTTTGTGCATATATATATATATATGCGTATTCAAATATGTGTGTGTATCCTATTGGTTCTGTTTCTTGTGGGCAAATTATTGACGCTCAGAGCCTCAATTACCTCATATGTTTAATGAATAGGATGGGAGAATAATGGATGAGGAGGAGAAGAGGGAATATTTTATTTTGAAGATCGAATATGTTAATGTGCATGGAATTTGTAGCACTCTTCCTGGCATATATACCAACTACCTATATCTCAGCTACCGTTATACTGTTAGCTACTTTTCACCCATTTATTCTTATAATCACACCCACTGACAACAGCAGTGCATATGATTTAAAAGCATGCTCTGGAGCCAGACTACGTAAATTTTAATCATGGAGTTTCCAGGTTCTGAACTTAAATGCTATGAAGCCTTCAGCAAATTATGAAATCTCTTTGTACCTCAGTTTTCTCATCAGTGAAATAGAGATATTAACAATAGCATCTACCTCATATAGTTATTGGCAGCATCTAATGTTCATATAAAGAACACTTTTTAAAAGTTTCCACAGTATAGAAACTAGTGTCACAAATATAATCATTATCATCATCGTATTTAAGGCTAGTGTGGGTTAATATTTGAGGTCATTACAAAGACCCCAGAGCCTAAAGAACCTATATATTTGTACTAGCCACTGCTAATAATATTTTTTGTAATTCTCTATTTGGTATCAATAGCCCATAAATTTTATGTAACTTTTAAATTACAATTTTGCCTTTCATTCTATTGGACCCTCACTAAGTATGCTGGGACTTGGCTTGCTAGTGTGAACTTGATTTTTTTTCTATCCATCCCTTTCTTATTTCACTCCAGTGCTCTTAGGAATTATTAACAATTAAGATGGCTGTTGAATGTTACAGTACCAAGAAGCACGCACTCAATTCCTTAATGGTATTTGACATCTGGCAAATGCTCAGAAGTACTGAGAGGAGCAGAAACACCTATCTTTTTTAGCATCTCTGTTCTTCCCTCACTTCTTTTTTTTTTTTTTTGGCCAAATTTACTTATTCTTTCAATTCTGGTGAAATTGTTAGCTATGATGTAAAATTATACTTGGCATTTGAAAAGGATGACTAAATGAAAAATTAAGTTCTCACCAGGAAGCCGAGTCCCAGATGTGTAGTGAAAGTCCAATATATTGAAAAGCAAAGAAAACTTCTTTGCCTTCTAACTTCCACTTCTAGCCAGAATTATCCTACCCTCCTCGATGCCTAGTTGGAATTATTCATCTTAGTTTTCATCATAGCTGCATGCAGACAGGGTTTCTCTATTCAGTTGTAAGCTATTCGATAATAAACAGACTACTTTTGTTTTATGCTTTTGTGTAGTTCTTGACTTACTTTCACTGCAATCTTCAGCAAGGTGTTGCAAATTTTAAGAATACAAGAAATACTTGTTAAATAAATAAATATGTGACCATAAAATAAAATTAATTCTGATGGTTGACCCCAGGACTCCATTACTCCCCCAGAAACTCTATTTCTATGTGTTTGGGCACATCTATGCATATGTATATCTATAATTAATTATACATAATAATATACACATAATGTATTCCTATGTTTTTGAACATTGTTGTTATTTTATTTCAATATTGATTTTGCAAACACAACAATATTTGTCTTAAATATTAGAATTGTTTTAAATTCTCTCTTTCTTGCACCCATGTGCAAGACACACACACACACACACACACACACACACACACACACACACTGAAACCAGCCAGTAATGCCCCTGTATTGTTGCTTTTGATAGAAAAGCACAAAATAAGTTAGGTATGCTGAACAGGTGAATATCAAAGGCAAACTTCGCCCTGCTGCCATTAACTATATGAAAGCTTTTAGGAGTTATTCTTTTTCTCATTTTAGTGGTTTGTATAATGAGATGAGAAGACAGAAACTCTGGCAACTCTTGCATCCATTTGTAACTGTTAGATAAAGAGAGACATTCTGCAAAGGAATGATGATTCTATCTGAAAACACTGAACATCCAGATTCCTGAAGTGGCCAACAATCACCCCTGCCTTGTCTCGTATCACACAGTGTCTTGCCTTATGTAGTATGCTTTACTTTTCACTTTTTCTTTTCAGCTTCAGGAGCATAAAAACACCTTCTCTCCATGCTCATTTTGGCTCACTGTGAAATACAGTCTCGAGAGCAGAAAAATTGAAACACACTTATGCCTCTTAAGAAAGATTGTAGGAAACCAAAGTAATCACACCGCACGCGCGCGCGCACACACACCCACACACACACACACACACACACACGACGTAAACAATATCCAACAGCAAGAAATCTGGCCAACTCACTGTGTACATCTTTAAACATTCTAGAGTGTCTTTGGAATGCTGACTCAATTTTGAACCTTTATGCCTGTATTTGCCTATCTTTTTTGCCTTTGTCTTGCCATTACAAATAAATAGCACTTGACTTAGAACCCGATGCCAGGACTGACTTGACTCTTGGTGATTTCTGTAAATGCAGTGTTGTATTATCCTCAAGTGTATCTTCTCAATAGTACTACATCTGATGTCAATACCTGAGCAATCCCCTTTTTAGGTAAGACTAGATTATGAAGACTGATAAAAGAAAACAGTTTGTAACTAGACTGATGATACTTCCAATGTATTTGGAGAAGTGTCAAGCAGGAAACAGTTTCAAAAGGCATCGATGGGTTCTGACGGTGAAGGGAGTATTCTACAGAAGACACTGATTATTCTAGCCTAAGGGCCAGTAGGACAAGAAACTCCCAGAAATGCTAGGTGGGGATTTGGAAGTTCACATAACTATATGAATAGTTCTTGGTATTTGGAAATCTTATGTCCTTAATCTTACTTTGGAAAAAAATAATTCTCATATTAGTTTACATTTGCATAATTGGTTGAATTTCCTGGCATTAGTTATTATTTTGTTATCATCCAACATCTTTCCTGAATGTAAATGTAATACACGAGTTCTCTTCTCTGGGTCAAAATCAGGGTCTTACAACTTTGCAAGCTCACTGGCTTCCAAAAACCTCAGCCCTGGGAATCAATCCTCCAAAAATCTTGTATACAGACATCACCTGGGGATCAGTCAGAAATTGGGCATCATACATACCCTTGATGCATTCTGGCAGTGTCTCTTTTAGGGTGTCTACCTTTCCCCACTGATCATCAAAATCCAAATCCAAATCCATGCCAGTTTTGTTGTCATAATTATCATTAATATCCCAGTTTACTGATAAAATTATCCTAATTTTGACAACACATTATATGAGTACTTTAATCCCCGTTACATATCGTATTTCCTAAAACTATGTTTTTCAAAGTGTAGTGCCCAGATTAAACTCATTAGTACATCCTAAAAATACACTTTTACTGTGTTTAAAAGCGTTTTTTTTTTAAAAAGCAAAATCCTGTATCTCTGTCCCAGAGATTCTGATTTGATTAGGTCTACTTGATGCTCATGAAGTTGTATTCATACAATTAATATTCATTGAACACATAACCAAATTCTCTTTTCAGGGCTGAAAATAATCAATAAACAGGACAAGTTATTATGCATTGTCAATGATTCTGCTAACTAAAAGATTTTTATAAAAATCTAAAGCAAAAATTAATGAAGTCATAATATATGACAGCTGTAAATTATCTCAGCAATTATTAAGCCCAATTCTTTCATATTTTAGTTAAAGAAAGTAGAGTTGAAATATAACAATAATACTAATAGCAACAACATAAACTATTATTTATGGAGTGATACTGTTGTTATAGGCACTGTCCTAAGATTTTTATAACCATTGTTACTTTCTAGACTTTCAAAACACCAATGAGGAGGGTACTATCAACTATCCTCATTTCTTAAGTGGGGAAGCTGAACTCGGAAATATTAAGGAATTTTATCAAGATCATAGAAATAATGAGAAGGTGAAGCAAAACATTACCCAAGCAATATGACTTCAGAGCCTGTGTTCTTAAACAATATGTGCAACTCTTTCCCTTTTGCCCTCATCATCATTCCGTGAACTATGTTTGGATAAGAACCCAGGGTTCTTGATTCCCCAAGACTATTTTCTTTATGGTCTATCATGTTTCCTCAAGTGAAACATCGTCAAAGTTATTGCTACACTTTATGCCAGGGAACTTCTCACTTCTGTAAGTGAAAGAATACATTCTAACACCCTGGCAGCAACAGTTAACCAACTGACTTAAATCTTCCTCTTAATTTATTGATATGCCATGCTACCTGCTTTAAGAAATATAGTGTTTGACTACTATGGTGGATTTGAAAAACAAAAGACGATACCTTGTGAGCAAATGTTGGTGAAGGTTTTAAATACTATGTGTCTCATTTGGTGGGAGAGCAGAAATCTGTCCAAAATCATACAAAAGTGGCAGCTGAGCAACTCTTGTTGGGATAGAGGTGATTTTCAGTTTAAGGTTTATTGTATCTTTTGATGTGTTACCTCCATGTTGGCAGTGTTTCTACATTGAGGCAATTAATCTTGCCAAACATATAAGCATAATTTAAATGAGGAGATTGTGAAGTCACTGAAAGATGTATGAAATCATGAAAATACCAGAAATTTCTAGAGTCCTTGCCACATATGTCAGAAAATATGCTTTTGCTTTGTTTTGTTTGTTTTCACATTTAGTAAACAGCGATTCATTAATTCATCACACAAATATCTCATTAGCAATTATTGCCAGTTTTCAATATGAGAAAACTAAAGGTCACTCTCCAAAGACACAGGGTAATAAATGGTGTCATCAGGATTGGAACTCAGGTTTCAAGAAATCCATCTGGTGCACACAGTTTTCAATTTTTTTTAATCCTTAATAACTTTCAAACTGAAGATTGATGCTTCCATCTATCTGCTTGATTTCTTTTTTCATTTTATTTTATTGTTATACTTTAAGTTTTAGGGTACATGTGCACAACGTGCAGGTTTGTTGCATATGTATACATGTGCCATGTTGGTGTGCTGCACCCATTAGCTCATCATTTAGCATTAGGTATATCTCCTAATGCTATCCCTCCCCCATCCCCCAACCCCACAACAGTCCCTGGTGTGTGATGTTCCCCTTCCTGTGTCCATGTGTTCTCATTGTTCAATTCCCACCTATGAGTGAGAACATGCAGTGTTTGGTTTTTTTGTCCTTGAAATAGTTTGCTGAGAATGATGGTTTCCCGCTTCATCCATGTCCCTACAAAGGACATGAACTCATCATTTTTTATGGCTGCATAGTATTCCATGGTGCTTTTGTGCCACATTTTCTTAATCCAGTCTATCATTGTTAGACTATCTGCTTAATTTCTAAGAACTGTCATCTAGAGAGCTGAAAACAGCAGTACAACAACATGGACTGAGAAAACAAATTATATCTGAAAATGTAGGTCTGTCATCTCTAGATATGAGCTCACTTTAGAATTCTATGAAAATGTTTAAACATTAGAGTCTACACATTTTCAAGTTTTTCTCTGTTATATTTTTATTGTCAAAACGAAGTTAACTCAGGAGTGTTAATATGCATTGTTTGCTTTCACTGTATTTAAGGAATTTTTTTTCTGAATTTGAATATAAGCTTTATTACTTAATATGTGTATAATTGTGTGCGAGATATTTAATTCTGACTTAGTTTTTTCATTTGTAAGATGGGAATAGTGTACATAAAACCTCATAGAGAGTTGGGGAAATGAAGCAAAATTTTATGTATAACATCCAGTGTGAAGCACATAATAAATGTCAGGAAAAAAGCTACAATTTTGTAAAATTATATGTGTGTGTGTATATATATATACACAAAGTTATTGCTATACTTTATGCCAGTGAACTTCTTACATACATATATACATACACGTATACATATGCATTTATACACACACGTACATATATTCACAATTCACATTGATAGTGTGTACATTTAAATTATACACTAAATCTTAGAAAAATACAAATCTGTTGACTTCCTGATGGACTTATATTACACATTTGAAAACAGCTTTAGATATACCTACACTTTACTTGTATTAATATTACCAATATGTAGATATTATTCAGTGGCATTATTGGATGGTAGATTCTAAGGAATGTAACCAAGTATTAAAGGATTTTTTTCTCTTTTATTAAGGCCAGTATTTCCCAAACTTTAGGTGTTTGCAAACTGTCATTATGATTTGGGCTACTTCTACGTACTATATCAACTATTATTTGTTGATATTTTACAATCAAAACCTCACTTACCTTAATATGTTTAAAAAGAAACTTTTTATCATTACAATAAATGGAAAGCCGCCTCACTTACCTTAAATATAAGATACTAAAATTAAATGAAAGAACAAAATATATACCTTTGTCATGCTCTGTTAAAGGCTTTGAGCTTGAGATACACTCTATCTTGTTTACAATGGAAAGTGTTGAAGTTGTGTTAGAGACCCATTCCCAACATACTGATTCATTCTCTTTGATGTATCCAGAGGGAATGAAAGAAAGTTGAGATGAGAGTAACTTTCTCACTATAAGATTCAAGGTTAATTATTGCCTTTTCAACATACCATCTAAAACCATCTCTTATTTCAATAAAAATCACTCTGATTTACATCCTAGATTTACATCCCCCACTCAGGCAAATTCTGTACTAGTGGATATCTACTTCTATTTCAAAGATCCTACCAATCTTTTAGGACGTATAAGTGTCAAATATTAAAAGAAGTAGAAAGGAAAGTTAATAGTGAAAGTTGTGGGGTTAACTGTAAGTCGAATGGATTGAGTAAAGCCATTGAATAATGTCTTTATAATTGACATGAGAGTGCTATACAGTTCAGCCCTTAATGCGATTGTCTCGAAAAGTTCAAAGACTAGAGACTACTTTTCCCTTTTTGGTACACATATCAAACAGTTTTGTAATAATTCATGTGATGATGGACTGAGATTGTTTTATGATTGATAAACTCAGGGGATATAATGTATCATTTTTGAAGTAGGTGTTATGGTGATTGGTTTAATAATGATAGGAGGTGTCAAAGATTAAAAATATCAAGGGAAATGTCTATATAATATGCAAATGACTGTTAAGTGCAAGCATTTTTAACCAGATGGAGACAGAAAGCACATGCGCCAAAAAGATTTGAACATCATTCTGTCTGGAACCCTCTGCTTCATCCAGACACCTGGAATACTTTAAAGTCCGTTTCTGGAGTGAGTTTATCAATCTCTCAGAGAACGTTCTCTCTCATAATTCAGAGATATAAATACAACATTGCAAAGTTGACAATCTTGTAAAAAAGCAGTATGTAGACAGAACACTTTTTAGCAATATTCTTTTTTTAATAAATGCTTCTAATGGAAGAATAATAAATTCTTAATTAAAAATAGCAATAACAACAAAAAGAGACTGCCTAAATGGAATAATTCTTTCTCTGTAGTTGAGCATTGGAGTGGCCATTTATATGTCTATGTCAGGCGGATAGGATAGTTGAATACATCTAAAAGATACATTGTCTCATGCATGGGATATCCACATCCATGGAAACTATCCTGTATTCAAGAATCTCTGGAGTCCCACAGGCTTAACAGACGACATGTCAACTGTCAAATCACTTTCCTAACCCTCATCCCCCGCTTTGTTAGGGAGAAAGAAGCCCATGTCATATAGTAGGATTTTCAAATATTTTTTGGAAAAAAAGTTCTATGCCAACTAAGTAATTTGAATTTGAGTGGGATGAAATATTACAACTTTTAACTCTTTTACTTTATGTACAATTTCCTGAAGAAATCTCAGATAACTCTGTTGGCCCTAAAGACTCACTGCACTGAGCTGGCTCAATTTGCTCTACATATTTTGAAGCCATTTCATAGGCTCTGAAGGGTACACTTTGATTTATTAAACAAACGTATCCTTCATGGGGTCAGTTGGTTGCAGGTAAAAATAAGAAAAAATGTATTTAAAAAGTATCCTTGGAGCAAAACTTCCCCATCTTCTCAATCATCACCATAAATAAAAACTAATACATTACCTTCCAAAAATCATTTTTTGGCTTTAGTTGGAGACTCTTTAAGAACCAATAGATAATACTAGGTTCCTCTGCTCTTTGTATGAGGAAAGATATCTTATCCTCCGTTCTTCTGACTATGTAATAGCCACACTCTTCAGGCAGATGACATAGCCAATGTACTTTATTTAAGTCAGCGGGACATCAAATTATTCTCTTCTGTATAAAACAATCTGTCTTTATCAACAAGCCCTATCCAAGTTTATTGCATAGGGAAACCACATAATATATTAATTTGTTCTATCTCCCAGGGAGAAAGATCATTTTAAATCCTTAGATTTTGAGTTCTCTTACCAACTGAGACTGTGAGAATTCCTAAGACTTCACTATTTATAAAACATTTTATGACAATAACTGTATAAAACTTCTTTTTACAATTTAGAAAAGCCCAAGAATGCCTCTTCCTAGACTGCAAAGTGGAAGAAGCTCTCCTATGACTGTCTCTGCCAGGGTTAGTGGAACTAGCATTGGTTTACTAAAACCCTAACTTCACAGGCAGAATGGGACAGGAGCAAAAAACTATTAATTATTTACCAGGTTGATTCAGAGTAAGATACCAAAGAGAAATTTGTCTCAACTGGGGAAAACTGTGATATAAATCGGCCTATACCTCTAGCTTATTTTGTGGCCTTGGACCATTTGCTATACCTTGCGATCCTTCATCTTCTCCTCTAAAATGTAAGTCTTAGAAATATATTATTTCTAAGGTACACCAAGTGATGAAATTCTGTATCTTATTCAGTGGGGGAAACAAAACTCAGGATAATTATATTGGAATCAGGATAAAATGAATAATAGCTAATACAGGTATATACTTTAATTTACATTGTTCTAACACTCTAAATTGCTGTGAGGAAAGAAATAGATGTTAATTACAAACCTAGAGAAAGAAGACAAATTTCTATATTTGCAGATGATATGATAATCTTCTTGGAGGATGTCACTGAACCAACTGGAAACGAATTATATTAATAAAATGAAATTCAGAGTGCTTAGAGTTTATAACACACAGAAAGATAAAGCAATAGCTTTCCTGAATATCCACAAGGATTGGTTTAGAAATAATAAAAAGACTTTTCTGCAAAAGTAAAATATATATTAAAAATAACAAGGAATACATAGAGCAGGTATAAAGTACATATAAAATGTGTTTAGGGACCTTAAAAAGATTTTAATAAATTGAGGGTTATACTATATTTCTTGCTAGATTTGGGGGTAATTAATAGCAATTAAAAGTTGATTCTTCACTACTGATATATTGATTTAATATAATTCCAATGAAAATCACAGTAGGGTTAATGGGATTTGGAAGAAACTTGCATACATTGTTACATTTCATGTAAAATAAGAAAGAAAATAGAATACTCAATTTTTATTTGAGATAGTGTGATACTGAGAAAGGGAAGCTTGCCATGCCAGATATCAAAATATACCACATTAATAGCTAGTATTACTCTTCTAAGCACACTGCATACGTTAACTCATTTTTTTTTAGCACAAATCCTTAACCATGAGTTTAGCTTGTAAATGGAGAAACTAAGGGAAATAGAGGAATGAATAATGTGCCCTATTATACACACCAAGCCAAGTGGTTTACCGAGGATCAGAACCCCGGTCATCTGACGCCGGAGTCTGTGCTAGTAACCACTATAGCACACTGAGAGTTAGAAAAAGTATGAAATAGAGAGGAGAACTATAAACAGATAAGATTCTAAAAGAATAGGAGTTTGATCAGAGAGAACAAAATACACTAAAATCACATATCTGCCAGTGGACAGCATCACTGAAATGAACTTTAGATCTCCGAATTATCAAGGACCTACAATCACTCACAATCCTTTACATCCTGTCCTTCGTATTTTATGCTTTGCCACATTAAATGTTCCTGATTTGCACCATAAAAATTGGCAAAATTATTTTCATGTTCTTTTATTTTCCTCAAATAGGTTTTCTAAGTTTTTAAATTTTGTCAAAAATAGGCAAGACTCTGGCCTTCTGCTTTCTGCATATTGGAATTTTAAGAATAGATTTTAGATAGTTTGGTAATGTTTTTGTCATGCATGTATGTGCACACACACACAAGTTTGCTGCAAAGAGGCAGATTCCTCATTTTAAATTACTGATAGAATTCAAAACAAAATTTGTACCTCTGCTTTGAAAATGGTATGCAGAGGGGTCATTGCATATGTACAGAAGTGGTAGATTTTATTTAATGAGATTTTACTATGGCAAGTGATTTACTAAGAGATTTACATGTGTTGTCTCATCCACACTTCTCACAAAATCTCTTGACCTAAGCAGCATTATTAGCCTTATATTATGTTTTAGGGAAATGGCAAACAGATAGGTAACACTCTATACTAGTTTTTATATGGAATTGAAAACAAGGTTTCAGAAACAGAATTTAATTTTTTTTTCATTTTTAAAACTCATATTATTAAACACTACACTGCAGTTTTGGAAATAGATAATTTTAAAATGTAAGACAATTTTATTAATGCCCACAGACGTATGAAGGTGGTACAGAATGTGCTTTGAAATATGCTGGTGGTATAATTGAAGCATGCTTGACTATGGATGAGGGTGCCCAGCATTGTCGTCTGTGGAGGGGAGAGGTTCTTGCTGGAAGTCCACTTTTCAGCATAGGTGATCAATACATGTGGAATTCCCTTCCTATTGTGGTTCTGCGATATCTGCTTCTTTCTTTGAAGAGTTTTATTGTCTCATGTGAGACTAAAGAAGCAAAACAAGGCAAGAGTAGAGAAACCAGCTCTTACAAGTGTGCAGGTTACAAAGTGGTCACTCCTCTAGGGAAAGTGCTCTAGAAGAAATCGTGCTTATGTATAAATAAAAATTGATACACATGAGGTTAGTGCCTGCCTCCTGATGCACTTTATCATGGATCAATCATGGATCAAGGCAGATACTACACATAGAATAGCCAAAAACCAAACAAACAAACAAGAAACAGAGAAAGAGAGAAAAAAATTACTCAGAACAAAACCAAATTTTAACAATGGAGACTTTTAAGAAAAAAGGAAATAAGTAAAAAAGTGCAAAGAAAGAAATAAATGAGGATTTTCAATTTTAATGGAGTATATTGATGTGTTGAATTGTTCTGTGTGGAAGAACAGTTTAGTTTCCAATAGCAATCTGTTTCTTCCTTCATTGAATAAATGTTTCTTGAATGACTATTCTGTGTAAAGAATTGCCACAAGTGGTTAAATGTAAAGACAAACAGCTTTGTCTTCTTGTAGCTTAAATTTGACTAGGTATGTGGGTTGAAGACATAACAACTATAAATCTAATAAATGAATAAATTATGTGCTTCCTTAGAAGTAATGCTATAGGGAAAAGGGGTTGGAAGGGAGGAATACAGAAACGTAAGAGACATCATCTGGTGATGGGTGAGACAAGAAATAGTAGAGAAATTAATTGGGGGGGAAGAGAAATTACAGGAAGAAAATACAATTAAGTAGATAAATTACTTGATAGTTGTTGCCACATGTTTTCTTCCGATTTCTAAGCACAGGATTATCTAATATTTTAGCCTAACTTTTATTTCTGTGTTGTTGGTTTTTGATGATGTGAATTTTATATCTTCTCCTCCAAAAAACTTTGTAACATTATAAACATTTGTGCAATGAAAAAACTATGTTTCCATCTATAGTTGAAGTTTATGTTTCTGTTGTTGATGTTGTTTCTCTTATTGTTTTATTGTGGAAATCAGGAAAAGGGCATGCGTTCTACCTTTGGATTAATAAAAAGATGGGGAGGCTGAAGACTCAAAAGGAGAGGCTGAAGACAAAACCATAATAAGAATTCAGTAGAGTCCTTTGTAATCAGAAGATAAGACTGCCAGAATGCATAGACAACTTCAGAAGAACTTTAGCAGCAGTGAGATAAGAGCTAGTAGCACTTTTGTTTGACGTATTTAGGAAAGTATAACCTCAATCGATGTCTGTATTATACTTGGGAGGGAGGAGAGGGAAGGAGTGACTAAGGTATCATGAGTAAAAATGACATCCATATCATAACATATCTACTTACTGCTTGAGTAAAACATAAATCTTAGGTCCCCTGCATCCAAGACTGATTTGCTTTTTACTTTTCCGTTGAATTCTTATTAGCTTCTTCCCAGTCATTGTTCATGTATGATGCTCACTTGGCCTTTATCTTAAAGATATGCATAGTCATATAGCATGATAAAATATTCATTGGCAAAATTATTTTGAGCAGGCAGAAAATAATAATAAATACCAGGCCGGAAAGAAAAAAAGAATAAATGGGTATCTTGACCTAAATATGTTTACCATTTTACAATCTGAGTGTAATCTTTAGTGAGAAACTTATATTAAATGTAATAAAAAGTATGTCAGAAACTTTATGACCAAATGTAACACAAATCATGAATGAGTGTTACAGCAAGTATGAATGAATTATGTCTGCTCTCCGAGCAATATAGGAGAAGGCAATAAGACACTCTTAGACTCATGTAAGTTTCAAACTATGACTCTAAAAAGTTCTTGCTAAAAGTACGTGCATTCTCCCAGTGGCTGCATATGTTTGCCTGACAAAACCCACGGTTGGACAATGAGTCCCAAGGTGTTAGCATTAAATTCCCACTCACATAGTAAGTTTTTCAACTCAAGTGGCTGAGTTGACAGCATTGTAGAATGCTTTTCCATAAACAAATTCCACTCTATAGCCTGTTTTTCTCTTAGTTTCTGAAAAGAATTGTAATAGTGAGCTGAGACTCTTAAACAGAACAAAGAAGGAAAGAAAAATCTTTGATTAAACAAAATCCTCAGACAACAGGAGATTTTCCTTTATAATATTGTGTCGCCTGAGATTAAACTACAAATCTCCCTTCTTTCACACTAATTGTTAAAAACTTTATTAAAATGTTTTTGCACCCCACAATAATTATAGCAGAAGGAAAATGCTCTTGTTTAACAATGTAGCATAGTATTTAAACACAGAAGGTCTGGATTTAGGCAGATCTGAGTTTAAATATCAGATCAAGTTCTGTGAAATAAGGAAATTTTAACAAAAATGTCGATAGCAACGGTTAACCATCTATAAAATGGTACTAATATTTGCACCTAATACAAGGGTGTTTGCAAATTTTGGTCAAGATCTTTCATGTAATACACTTGCCATAGATTTGGCAAACTAAAATTCTCTGAAAACACTAGCTACTAGTATAAATATATCACCTTCTAGAACTAGTAGGTACTTATTTAAAACAATCAGAGATAATGCTAGTGTCACAATGAACATAAAATGAGTTAATATGTGTAATAGCACCCATGTCGATATTCATGCCAATAAGGAATTTAGCCTGGGCCAGGTGTGGTGGCTCACACCTATAGTCCAAGCATTCTGGGAGGCTGAAGTGGGTGGATCGCTTGAGCCCAGCAGTTCAAGACAAGTTTGGGCAATATGGCAAAACCCCATCTCTACAAAACTACACAAAAATCAGCTGAGCATGGTGGCATAGGCCTGTAGTCCCAGCTACTGAGATTGGTTGGCTGAGGTGGGAGGATCACCTGAGTCTGGGAGAGGGAGGTTGCAGCGTGCCAGGATTGGACCACTGCACTTCAGCCTGGGTGACAGAGAGAAACTCTGTCTCAAGAAAAAAAAAAAATTAGCCTGGCATTAAATGGTGGTTTCTTCATACAAAGACTGATACTTATTATTAATATGATTTTTTATATAAATGTATGAAGTACATGAGAAATGTTGTTACATGTATATAATACATGGTGAAGAAGTCAGGGTATTTAATATGATTATTTATTAGGAGGTATTAGGAAGAGTCTACTACATGCTGGGTATACACATATTTCAATTAGAATCTCCACAATATATCCTCAAATATCTTGTTAACAAATTATTAAAGAAGAAACTGAGGTAAAGATATGCACAATACCTTTTTCAAAGTTACACAATTAGTTGCTGAAAGAATTACAATTATTATAATTTTTACTCTAGTTTTTGAGACAAACATACTATTCTTCTTTGAACCGGTTATGACTATGTCATTCATAAATTGAGGCATGTGGTATGTGCTATCTAGGGAATAAATACCATTAGGAGAAGTTGTGAAAAGTAGTGTTGGAAAATTTACAAAGTGATGACACTCAAGATGGCTAACTAGAAGGAGCTGGTGTTCACTGCTCACAGGACGGAAGAAACAGTGGCAAGTAAACACTAGCTCTCCAGCTGGGTATCCAGGTGGACACATTGGGATTCGTCAAAGAAGCAATGTGACCCCACAGAGAACTGAGACGAGCAAGACAGGACAGCCAACCACCCCACCCGGGAATGGCACAGAGCCAGGGGAGGCCCTCCATTGTGGAGAAATGGTGAGTGATTGAGACTCCATGGGTACCCACATTTCTGTTGTGGACTTTGCAACCCTGGACGCAGAAGATCCCCAGTGTCCCCCTTCCACCAGGGCCTCCAGACTGACAGAGAGCTATGTGAAGTCTAAGCAGAGCCGCCACCCAGGCACACACAGAGTCCCAGGAAACTTGGATCCCCAGGTACCCCCAGTCCCAGAGGCTACAGCTCCAGCCATGGCTTCCTCATATGACTCCAAGATAGAGGTGAAATCCACAGCGCTGAGCAGCGGACAGATGGCAAGCCTCACCTCCACTGCGTCTCACCAGACAAGGCCCATTGGCCTAGGACCCTGTGCAGCTAGCTACCCCAACCCCACCTGAGGTCTCAGGCTGGTAGCAGCTCTGCCCTTCCCTGGGATGGAGCTCCCAGAGGTAACAGGTGGGCCGCTGTTTTTGCTGCCCTAAAGCCCTTGCTCCTCTTGTCCTCAGACTTGGGATGGAGTGCAGTGATTAGCAAATAACAGGGACCCACAGCACAGGACAGCTGCCTTCAGGAAAAATGGCCAGACTATCTTGCACGCAGGTCCCCACCCCCACTACTCCTCACTGGTCATGGCCTCTCCACCTGGACCTCTAGCACAACCACCCTGCCCCTGCCTGAACACCTCAGTTGGGGGTAGCTCCACATTTCTTTGAGGAAGAAATCCCAGAGACAACCCATAGCCCTTCTGACATTGCAGCTGCAGTGGTACTGCCATTACTGCCCTTGGGCTGGGGAAGGAACCAAGCATGGTTGCTATGCTGGCACCCCCAGCATGCTTCAACCACCATGCAGAAGAGCCTAATACCTCTTGCATGTGAGCTCTCAACCTCTAGCTCTTCACCAAGCAAGACCCTCAGCTCAGGCCAGCATCTCAGCAGCCCCACCCCCTGGCTGAACATTCCCATTAGCTGAGGCTCTGCATTTCTCTAAGATGCAGCTCCCAGAGGCAAGTGAGAGCCCCTCTGCCACTGCCACTGCAGTGGTACTACCCTTGCTGCCCTTGTACTGGGGAAGAAACAAACACCCTGAGTGCTTTAGTCACACCTCCAGCAAACCACAGGCACTCTAGGAAGAGGACAGTTTGTCTCCCCAGCAAGCAACTCACCTCTCCTGCTCTTCACCAAGCAGAGCCCTCTGGCTTGGGACCACAACACAGCTGCCCCACCCGATGCCAGTCGCACTGATTGGCAGTGGCTCTACATTTCTATGGGGTGGAGCCCCAATAGACAAGTGAAAGGTCCTCTGTGACAGCCACTGCTGAGGTCCCTTCCCCTGCTGCTTCCATAATGGGGAAGGAACAAAAAGCCTGAGCTGCCCCAGGGCTGCTGTGTGCAGCCCAGGATTGCCAAGTCAAGATCTGCAGCTAGGACTCTAGTGGAAGAGGAGCCCACACTTTCAGAGTGTTCAGAGAGAGCACGGCTGCAAATGTGAGGAAACGCAGAGGAGCCACGTGGTTGAGCAAGAGCTTACCTACAAGCCATTATGCTTAATCTACTGGATCATGGCCCAAACTTCAACACCAAAAAGTATTTTGCTAACATACCCTCCTATGAAATCAAGAACAAGAATTTGGCTACAAATAAAGACTTGCATAAAGGCTTGGCCCCATGAAAATATCTATAAAAGAAGTCAACTGACTGTATTCAAATTATACCACAGTTACAAGAATATCAGCCAACACAGATGAGGAAGAACCAGTGTAAAACCGTGGCATCTCAAAAAAGGCAGAGTGTCTTCTTTCTGCCAAATGACTGTACTAGTTTCTCAGCAAAGGTTCTTAACCAGGCTGAACTGACAGATATAAAAATCAGAATAAGGATAGGAATGAAGATAATTGAGAGTCAGGAGAAAGTCAAAACCTAATCCAAGGAATCTAAGGTTTACAGTAATATGATACAGGAGCAGACGCACAAAATGGCCATTATAAGAAAGAAACAACCTGTTATGATACAGCTGAAATACACACTGCCAGAATTGTCTAATGATCCCAGCAGAATAGACCAAGTTGAGCAAAGAATCTCAGACCTCAAAGATTGGTTGGTTCTCTGAAGTAACTCAGATAAAAATAAAGAAAAAAAAGAATAAAAAAGAAGGAATAAAATCTCTGAGAAATATGGGATTATATGGAGAGACCAAATCTATGACTCACTGAATTCCCTGAAAGAGAGGGAAAGAAAACAAGCAACTTGGAAAATGTATTTGAGAATATTATCCGTAAAATTTTCTCCAGTCTCACTAACATTCAAATTCAGGAGATGCAGAGAATGTTTGCATAATGCTCAGATTCTCCAAGGCCGACATGAAAGAAAACATATTATAGGCCACTAGAGAGAAAGGGCTGGTGGCCTACGTAGGAAAACCCATTAGGCTAATAGTGGGTCATTCACAGAAACCCTACAAGCCAGAAGAGAATGGAGCATGTATTCAGCATTCTTACGGAAAAAACAAAAAACAAAAACAAACCCACACAGCTCTAAAAAAGAATTTCATATGCGACAAAACACCAAAGGAGAAAGAAGATCCTTTTCAGCCAAGCAAATGCTAAAGAAATTCATCACCACCAGACTTGCCTTATAAAAGGTACTTAAGGAAATGCTGAATATGGACATGAAAGACCATTACTGGACACCACAAAGACACACTTAAGGCCAGGCACAGTGGCTCATGCCTGTAATCCCAGCACATTGGGAGACCAAGGCAAGCAGATCATGAGTTCAGAAGTTCAAGACCAGCCTGGCCAACATGGTGAAAACCCATCTCTACTAAAAATTAAAAAATTAGCTGGGTGTGGTGGCAGGTGCCTGTTATTTCAGCTACTTGGGAGGCTTGAACCTGGGAGGCGGAGGTTGCAGTGAGCCAAGATCATGCCACTGTACTCCAGCCTGGGTGACAGAGCAAGACTACATCAAAAAAAAGAAAAAAGCACACTCTTAAGTGTATAGAATATTGATAATATAAAGTAACGGCACAATTGAGTCTGCATAATAACCAGCTAACAACATTATAACAGGATCAAATCTGCACATGTCAATATTAACCTTGAATGTAAATGGGTTAATGACCCAATTAAAAGGCACGGAGTGGCAAGTTGGATAAAGATGCAACACTCACCTGTATGGTGCCTTCAAGAGATCCATCTCACATGCAATGACACCCATAGGTTCAAAGTCAAGGAATGGAGACAAAATTACCAAGCAAATGAAAAACAGAAAAAAGGCAAGGTTGCTATTCTAACTTAAGGTGAAACAGACATTAAACCAACAATAATAATCAAAAAAGACAAAGAAAGTCATTACCTAATAGTAAAGGTCAAAAAGAAGACCTAACTATCCCAAATATATATGCATGCACCCAACACAGGAGCACCCAGACCCATAATTCAAGTTCTTATAGACTTGTGAAGAGACTTAGATAACCACACAATAATAGTGGGAGACTTCAACAAACCACTGACAATATTAGATACATCATCAAGGCCCAAAATGAACAATGATATTCGGGACCTGAACTCAACACTTTACCAAATAGGCCTTACAGATATCTACAGAGCTCTTCACCTCAAAACAATGGAATATACATTCTTCTCATCTACACATGGCATGTATTCTAAAATTGACCACACAATCTGCCATAAAACAATCCTTAGCAAAGTAAAAAAAAAAAAAAAAGATGAAATTGCAACAAACATACTCTTGGTCCACAGCACAATAAAATCAGATATCAATACTAAGAAAATTGCTCAAAACTGTACAATCACATGGAAATTAAATAATCTTCTCCTGAATGGCTTTTAGATAAGCAATGAAATTAAGGCAGAAATCAAGAAATTCTTTGAAACCAATGAGAACAAACATACAAGGTACCAGAATCTCTGAGACACAGCTAACACAGTGTTTAGGAGGAAGTTTATAGCACTAAACACTCACATCAAAAAGTTCGAAAGATCTCAAATTAACAACTGAACATCACACCTCAAGGAACTAGAGAAACAAGAGCACATAAATCCCAAAGCTAGCAGAAGAAAATAAATAAACAAAATAATAGCTGAACTAAAGAAAATTGAGGCACAAAAATGGATCAAAAAAACAGAAGTTGGTTTAATGAAGGAAAAAATAAGACAGATAGACCACTAGCTAGATTAATAAAGAAAAAGTGAGAGACGATCCAAATAAACATAATCAGAAATGACAAAAGGGATGTTACTACTGACACCAAAGAAATACCAAAAACCCCTTACAGGCTGTTAAAAACACCTCTATGCACACAAACTAGAAAAACTAAATAAATGGATAAATTCCTGGAAATATTAAACCAGGAAGAAATTGAAACCCTAAAGAGACAAATAATGAGGTCCAAAATTGAACCAGTAATTAAAAGCCTGCCAACCAGAAAAAGTACAGGATTAGATGGATTCACAGCTATATTCCACCACATGTATAAAGAAGAGCAGACACTATTCCTCCTGCAACTATTCCAAACAATTGAGGAGGAGGAACTCCTCTTGAACTCTTTCTACAAGGCCAGCATCATCCTGACACCAAAACGTAGCAGAGGCGCAACAACAACAAAAAGAAAACTTCAGGCCAATATCCTTGATGAACATAGATGCAAAAATCTTCAACAAAATACAAGCAAACAAAATACAAGCAAACAAAATCCAGCAGCACATCAAAAAGTTCATCTGCCACAATCAAGTAGGCTTTGTCCCTGAGATGCAAGATGGGTTCAACATACGCAAATCAATAAATGTGATTCATCACATACACATAACTAAAATAAAAAAAGACACATGATCATCTCAATAGATGAAAAAAAGACTTTTGATAAAATTCAACATTACTTCATGTTAAAAATATTCAAAAAACCAGACATTGAAGGACCATACCTCAAAATAATAAGTGCAATCTATGACAAACCCACGGCCAGCATCATACTGAATGAGCAAAAGCTGAAAGGATTTCATCTGAGAACTGGAACAAGACAAGGATCCTCACTCTCAGCATTGTACATTACAGTACTGGAAGTCCTAGCCAGAGCAATCAGGCAAGAGAAAGAAATAAAGGATATCAAAATAGGAAAAGAGAAAATCTAATTATCTCCATTTGCAGATATGTTTCCATACTTAGAAAACACTATAGTATCTGCCCCAAAGCTCCTACTAGATCTGATTAACCACTTTTGCAAAGTATCAAGTTACAAAACCAATGTACAAAAATTAGTAGCGTTTCCATACACCAATAACATCCACACTGAGAGCCAAATCAAGAACACAAAACCATTCCCAACAGCCACAAAGAGGATAAAATACCTAGGAATACAGTTAACCAGAGAGGTGAAATAACTCTAAAATGAGAATTACAAAACACTGCTCAAAGAAATCAAAGATGACATAAACAAATGGAAAAATATTTTATGTTCATGAATAGGAACAAACAATATTGTCAAAATGGCCATACTGCCCAAAGCAATTTGCAGATTCAATGCTATTTCTATCCAATCTAGGCAGTCTTCATAGAATTAGAAAAAACAATTTTCAAATTAATATGGAACAAAAAAAGATCCTGAAGCACCAAGACGATCCTAAGCAAAAAGAACAAAGCTGAAGCCATCATGTTACCCAACTTTTAACTATACTACCATGTTACCCAACTTCTAACTATACTACAAGTCTATAGTAACCAAAACAGTATGGTACTGGTACAAAAACAGACACATAGACCAATAGAATGGAATAGAGAGCCCAGAAATAATGACACACACCTACATCCCTCTAATCTTCAACAAAGTTGACAAAAACAAGCAAAAAGGAAAGGACTCTCTATTTAATAATTGGTACTTGGATAACTGGCTTGCCATATGCAGAAGATTGAAACTGGACCCCTTTGTTACATCATGTACAAAAATTAATTCAAGATGGATTAAAGTCTTATATGTAATATCTAAAACTATAAAAACCCTGGAAGATACCCTAGGAAATAACATTCTAGACATAGGCCATGGCAAAGATTTTATGACAAAGATTTTATGACAAAGATGTCAAAAGCAATTGCAACACAAACAAAGACAAATGAGACCTAATTAAACTAAAGTGCTTCTGCAGAGCAAAAGAAACTATAAACAGAATAAACAGACAACCTACAGAATGAGAGAAGATATTTACAAACTAGGCATCCAACAAAAGTCGAATGCCCAGACTGTATTAGGAACTTAATCTAATAAGGAACACACACACACACACACACACACACACACACACACACTTTAAAAAGTGAGCAAAGGACATGAACACTTTGCAGAAGAAGACATCCATGTGGCCAATAAGCATATACAAAAACTGCTCAACATTACTAATCATTAGAGAAATGAACTCAAACCCACAATGAGATACCGTCTCACTCCAGCCATAATGGCTACTAATAAAAAGTCAAAAAATAACAGATGCTGGCAAGGTTGCAGAGAAGAAGGAATGCTATACACTGTTGGTGGGAATGTAAGTCAGCCATTGTGGAAAACCATTTGACAATTTCTCAAGGAACTTAAAACAGAAATACCTTTAGATCCAGCTATCTTATTAGTGAGTATATATCCAAAGGAACATAAATCATTCTACCATAAAGACAGATGCATGTATATTTTCACTGTAGCACTCTTTACAATAGAAAAGGCATAAAATCAACCTAAATGCCCATCAAAGGCAGACTGGATAAAGAAAGTGTGGCACATTTACACCATGGAATGTTACACAGCCATAAAAACAAATAAGATTGTGCCCTTTGCAGCAACATGGGTGGAGCTGTAGGCCATTATCCTAAGCCAACTAACCACAGGAACAGAAAACCAAATACCACGTTCTAAATTATAAGTGGGAGCTAAAAAGTGAGAACACATGGACACAAAGAAGGGAACAAAAGATACTGGGGCCTACTTTGAGTGGGGAGGGTGGGAGAAGAGAAAGGTTAGAAAAACTACCTATTTGCTATTAGGCTTATTAGCTGGATGACAAAGTGATTTGTACACCAAACCCCTGTGACACACAATTTATGTATAAAACAAACACACACGTACCCCTGCACCTAAAATAAAAGTATGAAAAAAGTCTTATAAAACTGAGAAACTGCAAGGATTTAATAACAAAACAAAACAAAAATAAAAATAGGTAACATATTGATACATATAATCATTTAATATTATAAAAATACCAATTATCATTCATAAAATTATAAATATTTGGAAATCCAATAAAATTTCTACTACATTTCTCTGCAAAATCTATGTTAAAAAAGGCTTATAAAAGCTCAAGGTAATCATAAAAATCATGAGTAAACATAGAAGATTTATTCTACTAGTTTTAAAATATTTTCCAAAAGGAGGGATAGCATTAGGAGATATACCTAATGTAAATGACGAGTTAATGGGTGCAGCACACCAACATGGCACATGTATACATATGTAACAAACCTGCACGTTGTGCACATGTACCCTAAAACTTAAAGTATAATAATAATAATAATAATAAATCTATTTACTTTCCCTGACAAGACAAATAAAGAAATGAACAGGAGACCCAGAATTGCATCTTTCCACATATAAGAACTTAGTTTATCACAGATATACATCAAGCTCATGTATGAAAGAACTGATTAGTTTATGAATACATTGACAGAACCTTCATTATATGGAAAATAATAACATAAAAGCTTCCAAATATGCAAAATTAATCATAAGGGGTTTGTATATTTAAATATAAAATTTAGAATTATAAAGAGATAATAGAGGAAATGATAGTATACCATTGTTCTTTGAGGTAAAATATCCTATATTAATTCCTGGAAAATATAAACTATGTAAGAAAAAAATGATGGATTAAACTCCATGAAACTGAGGATTTGTGTTGGAAAATTAAAAACAGAGACAAATATAACAGACAAATGACAAATTGGGACAAATTATTTGCTAAACTTAAAACTGCAAATTATTAACAACTTGAATTTTATAAGGTTTTGCTGCAAGTCAAGCAAGTGAAAGGAAATAAAATAAAATAGATACATTATATCAATTGGTAAGTCACATAAGGGAATAAAAATGTATGACAATTATATAACAGTAAGTACATTCAAAGAAATAAAAATTTACAGAACAGAGGGAGATCAAATTGCATTATAATTTATGTAAGCTATAAAGCAAGATAATGCTTGAGAAAATGTAGGAATGAAAAGCCTGTGAGTACTGCTTAGATTGCAAGGCAGTGTTGCCATTTGAAAAAGCAGTGGCCATTAGTACATATATGGCCTTGACTAAGAAAATCACGTCCCTGATACATCATCTATGCAACATTGTCACAAACAACCATAAGAATTCACATATAAGAACATTCCAGGGATATTATTCTTACAAATTATGTGAGGTGGAATTTCAACTTAGATGTTTCTCTGTACAATGAAGTACTTCCCTCATGCTATCTACAAACATTCGATGTATTTGTGATGCCTTCTCTTCATAAACCACATTATCATCTTAGGCAAGCTTGTGATAGGAAGTAGTTGGAGGTAAACAAGATTCTTATCATTAGGATAAACCATAAATTAACTGTGGAGTGTGCATTTGATTAAATAATAAACAGTAATATTTTGAAGCATTATATTGGATTTGCATAGATTGGATTTAAATATAGTACTAATGCTATTCATTACACGTGTGCTTTGGCAAGCCTGGATAATTAAAAAACCCTCAGCAATAAAATATTTATCTTTGGTGTAATTATAAAGTAAATGATATTAACTATTTATCCATTTTACCTGCATAGAGTCACATATATGAAATTAAAATTCAATATTAAATTAAAAAATCTAAAAGACATACTGTATGATCCAGAAAAAATCACCACAAACACATATTTGTGTGTGTATGTGCATATATATATGCGCACATATATAAGTATCATATATATACAAAACCTTTTTGCAAATTTCACATACTAAATAAATTGCAGAGAATATATATGCATGTGTTTTTATGCATGTATATATGACATGAAACGGATAACAATTATTGAGTACTTATACTGAGCTAGGAATTCTTCTAAGTAATTTACATATACCAAATTTACCCTTTGGGTTAGATGTAACAGTCAAATTCAGTTTACAAAGAAGGAAGCTGAGATACAGAGAGTTTAAATATCTTGCCCAAAGTTGCAATATATATAATGGCAAATATGAACCTAGGCAATCCAGTCCCAAGATGCATCTTAGCTATCACAATCTGACAGTGCTGTCTGAGTCCCCACTAGTTCCAATAACATTTCCTAAGAAAGAAAATCAAAATTGTGTGCCCTGATTTTAAATTTTAAAAAAACTTAAACATCTGTATTTCATGTCAAGAGTATTGATTTAAAAACTTTGGAAAATAACACAAATTTAATTTCAAAATATTCTAACACAAAAATTAAACACTTCCTCAGACAGTAGACTCTTATTCAGATAAATCAGAGTACTGGCTACCTAAGCCACAAATTGGACATAGGGTGTACCTGAATGACTTTAAAACTCCTAGAACAATTAATTAAAAACTCAGCAACATTTTTAAACAGGCCAGAGATACACATATAGGAAAAGAAACACCAAATACCATAAATAAAATGCAACTCTCACTGGGATTGAGCAATAACTAATTTGAGCTGCGACAAATGTATGTTATATATTCTAGAACTTCATATATTTACAGTTCTAGAGTGCTTACTTGATTTTATTTCAATAGGTTTTGGGAACAGGTAATTTTTTATCACATGGATAAGTTCTTTAGTGGTAATTTCTGTGATTTTGGTGCACCCGTCACTTGAGCAGTATACACTGTACTCATTGTGTAGTCTTTTATCCCTCACCCCCCTCCCACCCTTCCCCCGGAGTCCCCAAAGTCCATTAGATTATTCTTATGCCTTTGCATCCTCATAGCTTAGCAACCACTTAGAAGTGAAAATGTATGAAATTTAATTTTCCATTCCTGAGCTACTTCACTTAGAATAATGATCTCCAACTACATCAAAGTTGCTGTTAATACCATTATTTCATTCCTGTTTTATGGCTGAGTAGTATTTAAAGGTGTATATATACCACATTTTCTTTATCCACTCATGGGTTGATGGACATTTAGGTTGTCAGGACTTTCAATTTTTGAAAGTTAGCTCCACAGAAGCAGAAGAGAAGGGAAATTACCTGAACCCCAATGTTCACTCTTTTTTTTTTTTGAGATGGAGTCTCACTCTGTCACCCAGGCTGGTGCAATCTCAGCTCACTGCAACCTCCACCTCCCTAGTTCAAACAGTTCCTCTGCCTCAGCCTCCCGAGTAGCTGGGATTACAGGCGCATGTCACCACACTTGGCTAATTTTTTTGTATTTTTAGTAGAGACAGAGTTTCCCCGTGTTGGCCAGGCTGGCCTCGTACTCCTGACCTCAGGCAATTCACCTGCCTTGGCCTCCCAAAGCCAATGTTCACTCTTTATGAGGCAGTGATATGGTTTGGCTCTGTGTCCCCACCCAAATCTCATCTTGTATGGTACTCCCATAATTCCCACGTGTTGTGGCAGGGAGCTGATGGGAGATAATTGAATCATGGAGGCAGTTTCCCTCATACTGTTTGGTGGTTGTGAACAAGTCTCACAGATCTGATGGTTTTATCAGGGGTTTCCTCTTTTGTGTCTTCGTCATTCTCTTTGCCTGCTGCCATCCGTATAAGATGGGACTTGCTCCTCCTTGCTTTACACCATGGTTATAAGTCTTCGCTAGCTATGTGGAACCGTAAGTCCAATTAAATTTCTTACTTTTGTAAATTGCCCAGCCTCGGGTATGTCTTTATCAGCACCATGAAAGCAGACTAATACAGGGAGTTCATGAGTCTCCATAGTAAATGAAACCTTCTGAATCATAGACTCATGTACAAATCTATTACATGTTTATTTATTCATTTAATCCATACTGAGTGTCCAAAATGTAAGGTATTTTGTATATATTGATACAAATACAAATAAGAGATTTAAAAACGTAGTTTTTTCCTCTTTTTTTCCCATTTGAAAAGACAAAATAATGAGAAGAAAGTAGCATAAAAAGGTTTTATCAAGTATCTAGCTTGTAAAGTTTCTCATTTACTGTGACATAGTGGGAAAGAGCATAGACTTAGAAATAGTAGTAATACTTTAAAAACTACTTTTGCTACTGAATATGTGATAGTTGTTTATCATGAGCATAACTCTATTACCCTGTGAACAGAAGATTATGATCCAAGTGTACAAAAATCTGAAGAGTATTAGAAATATCCTAAGTAGAAGACATGGCAAATGGTCTTTGACATATAAAAGACCATAAATATATATTGGTTTCTATGTTTTAATTAAAGATTTTGGAATGAGGCTAATTGAACTCTGATCTGTGTATCAGACATTCATGATTCATCAGTTGCATGGGGATGGCAAATATTCCTACTTTGGGAAGTTTCAATGATTTTTGATTATGATAACTCCTATAAAGCATTTAGTACAATGCATGAGTCATTATGTGTCCTTATCAATGTTTAGCTAATATTTCTATTTGTATGTCTGTATTTCTCATGCCAGACCTAATTGAATTAATTCAAAAATTATTTTAGATAAATCAAGTCTTGATATCCACATTTCAGTGATGAAAACAAATACATTCTCTGAAACATCAATTAATTTGCATTATGAGAATTATTAAATCTGTGGTCTATGCCAGACTTGAGTGGTCTATTCCATGAATCCAAGTACCTAATAAAGTGTGTGGTGTTCTGCTTTATTTCATTGGCCCAGAGACCTGAGCGGATGCATTTCTTGGCCATTGAGTATATTCTTTATAATATTACTTGGACTTCTCATCCCTACCTGCTTTGTGACATTCTCTTGTCACTTTTATATCAGAGCATAAAAAGTCATATCCAAAGTGATAAATTTGCACCACAAAAGATTTCAATCTGTCCTGTGTCACTGCAAACATCCCATCATCTAATATTGGAATCAGGCATTGACTTTTAGAAGGTCCTCTCTATGTTGATGTATCTGTGGATTTACCTTTAGCAAAAGCTCCTTGCAGCCAGGGATCCATGACCAGATAATGGGATCATTCATGCTGCCTGATTTATGTAGCAACTCTTGAACTGTGTCATCATGAAGCTCTTTCATTCCTTCTACCAAGACCCACTGAAACAGAAGACTCAAGCCGTTTGAAGGAATAAACCTTGAGAAACTATCATTTAAGATAGTGAAAAAAAGACTTTATTCACTAGTTCTTTTTCAACTCTCCTCATAAATATAGCTAATTGAAAATTTCAAAAGTGGGTTTTTTATGGGGTCAACTCCTTTCCTTTGAATTTCCTGTTCCTATAATAGCATAGAGTGCTTTTATTACTGGAAGTTAATGTGACGTTTTATAAAAGAACGGGATTCAGAATTAGGCAAATGTCTTAAATCGGAATTCTGTCACACTTAACAACTTCAGTTCCTTAGCAATTTATTTATCCTATTATACACTTGTTTTCTTCATCTTAAAAAATGGGAATTCAAGTATATTTTTACAAAGTCACTTAGAAGATTGAATGTGAACCTGCTTTCCAATGCTTTGCCTGTCACTTTGAACACATTCCACAAATGGTGGCTGAAATTCTTTTAGGAAAAACCTGTGTGTGAGCCAGTTGGTTTTAAAAATCTCCTTGGTACTATGAAACAGAGAAATGTTATACTCTGCAAATCTGTAAATAAACATAGTCCACCTCCTACTTCCCATCACCTTCCCCACCACACACGTAAACCTTATGTTAGAATGGTTATAAAGAGAGGAACAGGGATTAGATATTCTCATCACAAATAACATAGCAGCAAGTGTAAGATAACAATGCCTTTGAATTCTAAAAGCCTAGGTTTGAATCTAGTTGCTTAAAAGAAAGAGGCATTATGTATGATTTTTCAAATTTCTCATTTCTCAACTTCAATATTTCAGAAGTATCACATATAATTTTCCTTCTATATCTACTCTTTCACATCCCCATTGCCATTTTACATATCTTGGACTCCATTATAGTTTGCCTGAACTATCTTATACCCTGGTCTTACCTCCCTCGGGTCCTTTGGATCAGACTTATCCTACCAACACAAAAATACTATCGAGTTGAATATTGGCTTCCAATTCATGGAAGATTCCCCATTATCCTAAATGTAAAGACTAAACCTTTTAAAATAGCTTATGAAACCCTTAGTGAAATAGCCCTTCTCTGGATCATTAGATTCATATTTTACCACATACTTTCTTAAGCTTTCCTCTCCAGGTATACCAAATGTTTTTCAGTTCCTAAGACATACCTTTGCTTCAGAATGCTTCCAAACGCCTTTCTTGTAATGTTCTTCTCATTCCCCCAAATCACACCTTACACATTCAGCTGAGTAGTGCTCTAATGTGAACACACACTCTCTGTCTAGATAAATGATAGATAGACATAATTTTACAGCTATTTTAGATTTATGAAATGATTGTAAAGATAGTAGTGAGACTTTCTGTATACTTTACAGCTAATTTTTCTCCTCCCCCTCTCCCTCCCTGTCCTCTTCCTCCTTCCCCTTCCCCTCCCCCTTCCCCTTCTTCTTCTTCCTTAATAGAGAAGGTCAAGCTCTATTGCCCAGCTGGAGTGCAGTGACACAATCATAGCTCACTGCATCCTTGAAATCTTGAGTTCAGGAAATCCTCCCACCTTAGACTCTCAAGTAGCTGGAGCCGTAAGCATGCTCCACCATGCCTGCCTAATTTTTTACCCATTTTTTTTAATAGAAGAAATCTCATTTTGTTGTCCCGGATGGTCTCAAACTCCTGGCCTCAAACACTCCTCTCTCCTTAGCCTCCTAAGGAGCTGGGATCATAGCCATGAGCCAATGTGCCCTGATCTATTTTTAAAACCTTATCCTGGTACACTGATCACAATTAATAAAACTGATCTCGATACATTATTGTCAACATAGTTTATTTGTAATTCCCCAGGTTTTCCCTAATGTTCATTTTATGTCAAAAGCTCCTCTAGAATACATTACATTTAATAGTTGTATCTTCTGAGGCTCCTATTAGTTATGACAGTTTCTCACGCTTTCCTTATTTTTGAAGACCTTGACATTTTTGAGGATTATTGGACAAGTATTTTATAGAATGCCTTTTAGTTGGTATTTTTGTCTCGTGGTTTTCTCATGATTAGCCTGGGGTAAGGTTTTTTGGGAGGAAGACAGTAGAGATGAGGAAGTGCTGTTTATATCGCCTCCTGTAAAAGTGCATGCAATCAGTATAACTAATCACTGTTAATGTTAACCTTGGTCAGCTGGCTTGAGAAGTTATTTATCAGGTTGTTTCACTATGAATTTCTTCTTTTTTGTTCTCCCTTTCTATACCACATTGTCTGGAAGACAATCACTACGTATAGTCTATACTTAAGGAATGGCAATTATGGTCTACCTCTTATTGACAGACTGTAATTTAAAATATTTTGAATAATCCTGTAAAGAGAATTCTCCTTATTTATTCAATCATATTTATATATGTATGGCCTCGTGAATATTTATTTTATATTTTGTGTTATAATGCAGCACTACCTTGTTTTGTTATTTTTTCAGCTTTGGTCATTGGAAGCTTTCAGTTGACTCCTGTATGCATTTGACAATCGTGCCATCTGCAAATAGAGATCTTTATTTCCAATCTGTGTACATTTTCTTTCCTTTTCTTATCTTATTGCACTAGTTAGGACCTTCAATAAGATGTTGAATAGGAGTGGTTAAAAAAAAAAAAAATTGGCCGGGCGCGGTGGCTTGCACCTGTAATCCCAGCACTTTGGGAGGCTGAGGTGGGTGGATCACGAGGTCAAGAGATTGAGACCATCCTGGCCAACATAGTGAAACCCCGTCTCTACTAAAAATACAAAAATTAGCCGGGCATGGTGGCACGTGCCTGTAGTCCCAGCTACTAGGGAGGCTGAGGCAGGAGAATCGCTTGAATCCGGGAGGCAGAGGTTGCAGTCGGCTGAGATCGTGCCACTGCAATCCAGCCTGGTGACAAAGCGAGACTCCATCTTAAAAAAAAAAAAAAAGTTTTGCTTTACTTGTGCTCTTGCTTTCCGGGAGACAGTATCCAGTTTTTTAACCTTAAATATAATGTTTTATGTATGTTATTTACAGATGTTCTATATCAATTTGAAGAAGTTCTTCACCATTCTGAATTTGCTAAGTTTTTTTTTAAATCATACATATTTGTTGAACTTTTGTCTCTTGCTTTTTCTGTTTATACAACCTTTTTCACTTTTAGTTTGTTAATATGGTAGATACACTGTTTGTCTTATAAATGTTGAGGAATCCTGTGTTCCTGGAATATTTCACAACTGGTTATGTTGTAAAATTCTGTATATCTATTTTTGGATTCAATTTGCTAATATTTCTTGAGGATTTTAATGACTATGTTCATGAGAGATATCAACCTGTAGATTTTTTTCCTTCTTATAATGTGTTCATAATGTTTTGCTTTCTCTATAATGTCAATCTGGTTTGGTATTATTAAGTCTGGCCTCATAGAATTATTTGGAAAGTTTTGCTTTTGCCTGTATTTCTGTAAAATATTGTAGAAAATTGATATTATCTTACTTAAATGTGGGATAGAATTCACCAGTGAAACCATCTGTCTATGGTGGCTTACTTCTCAGAAGGTTATTAATTATTAAATACTCTTCTTTAATAGATATAGGGATTTGCAAGTTGTCTGTTTCACTTTGTTTGAATTTTGATAGTTTGCATTTCAGTCAGATGTCATCTTGCTTCCATGGTTTCTGGTTAGGAAGTCACTGTGAAATTCTTATCCTTGCTTCTCTATATGTAGGGAGTTCTCCCACCCTGCTCTGGTTTCCTTCAAGATTTTTTGCTTGTCTTTATTTTTCTACAGTTTAACTATGCTACACTCAGTTATAGTTTTTGTCTTTTTCTGCTTTGTGAGCCCTGAGCTTTCTAAATCCATAGTTTTGTGACTATAATAAATTTTGGAAAGTGTTTAGTCATTATTACTTGAAGTATTTCTTTCTCAGTTTTCTCTTTGTTCTTCTGATGCTCTAATTATGCATTTGTTACATCTTTTGTGTGAGTAACATGCTTTTAGTATTTTAAATGGGTAACATACATCTTTCCTTCTTGCCCCAGGATTACACTATTAATGCTGAGTATGAGACTCCCTTCATGCCCAAACACAACTCAGAAGTACAATAAAGTTAATGCCACGGGGACTTAATGTTTGACATGTGAGGGATAAAGCCGGCTCATGTATTTTTTTTCTCATGCCTTATTCTGAAAGGACTACTAAATGCGGTGCATAAGCAGATTCTCAGAAAGCTATTCCATGATATATTGGCTGTCTTGCCTTCTCTGATTTAGTGTTCTTTTTGTTGGTCTGCTTCCTTGAATTGTAGTTCCTTTTCTTCCAGTTCTAGTTTCTGGCTAATGAAGCTAAAATAGGAGTTATCATTGCTATGAGTAAACAGAAAACAATATACAGAAGTTACCAAGGTCAGAACTTTTTCTAAATTTCATATATATCATATATGATATGCATCATATATATAGAGACAGAGAAATTTTAGCATAAAATATTTATATATCTATATATCTATATTTATCTGTCTACACATACATGCAGGCATATCTATTTCATTCTTTGAAAAATCCTATGGGATCCTCCTTATTATCCACATTTTACAAAATAAACATGAGAGAAATGACTTGGCATGACTAGCAGAAATGTCATGGCATGACTTGGCTTTGGGGTCATTAGGGTAATAGATGTATGGACCTTAAGTGAATTTAGGTCATCTTAATTTAATACGCAGAAATATTGAGATACACAGAGTGAAATATTTGGCCTAATTTAACCCTCATAAACTAACAACTTAGTTACAAATGTTTTACAATGAACACTGACAATTTCTTTTTGGTTGATTACAAAATGTGATTATGTATGATTTTCAACATCCTTCATGAGTTCAAATAACTTAAGGGCTCTGAAAGATTATTCGATAGTTAAATATTATAAAACACCAGTTGTCCACACTAATAGAATCATAAGAGTTTTTAAACTTTATTCCTAGGGAATCTTTTAACTCAAAAAGAAAATAAGAGATGAGAAAAGCAAAAAGTTAATGCTCATTATGAATTACATAGATATTTATCATTAGCTAAATTTGGTTTTGCTTATACTTGCAAAGAAAAAAAAGATCATTGAAGAAGTGAGGCTACATATCTCATATTTGAATTAATATATTTTATTTATTCAATTTTATGATTAGCATTTATTGGTCACTTGATATAAATTAAATACCAGACAAATCTTCGAGAGACATAAGATGGAAAATAAGTCTTTTCCATCCTGGATGAACTCACAGCACAGACAAAAATATGTACAATAATTATTATGTGAAATTATGATTAATTTAAACACGTATTACCTAGTGAGTCAGAAACGCTAAGGAAATAACACACGGTAACCTGAGATACACATGAAGAGAGAAATTCTTAGATAAAATAACAGAGCTTGAAGCTATTTTGATGGACTTTGATGAGTAAGAGGCACCTATCAAGCAGATAAAGGCCAAGTAAGAAGACTTTTTTAGTAATGGTACACATGCAAAATTGGTGATTTTTGTTATGTTGATTAAACTCAAGACATGTTCATTTACTCACAAAACAATAAAGGTAATGACTCGATTATCACAGTCAAAAAAAGAGAGAATATTTATTGAAAATATTTTAATCATAAACCTTCTTGTTACCAACACGTACCTGTCAAAAGTCCTTCTATTTTTGAAATGCTCTGTTAGTGATAATTATTTTGCAGTAGTGATTTTTTAATTTTAAAAATTTGCATATTTTAGGTAATGATATTTTTCTTTATATTGCTTCGCATTAATATAATTTACATACCATTGTATTACCTCCATCTTGTAAGTTTAAAAAAAAATTTATTAAAATAATGAAAAAATCTATCAACATAATTTAATGAAACTGTGGCTCTTTATTATTCTGAACATTTTTATTACACGTGAGAGAACTCAAAATCAGCTCAGGATGAGAGGGACTTTGTTGAATCACAATATCGGAAAGTCCAGTGTCCAATTTGGGTGTGTGTGAACAGAAGTTCCGAAGGTGGGCAATTAGGAAGTCCCCACTTTTACTATCTTCTATCCTCTTTTCTATGCTTTGTTTCTCTTACCTCTTTCTCTCAGCTCTTCTTTCTTTTTTTTGGCTCTATTTTCTTTTTTTTTTTTTTTTTTTTTTTTTTTTTTTTTTTTTTTTTGAGACGGAGTCTCGCTCTGTCGCCCAGGCTGGAGTGCAGTGGTGCGATCTCGGCTCACTGCAAGCTCCGCCTCCCAGGTTCGCGCCTTTCTCCTGCCTCAGCCTCCGGAGTAGCTGGGACTACAGGCGCCCGTATTGGCTCTATTTTCTACTTGGAAACTTCTTAGTTCTGAAAAAAGAGCCTTCAGAAACTTGACCAAAATGGTCCTTAACAACTAGGGAATTCCCCTCTAAGACCATGACATAATCTAAATTGTTAAATCCCTCTGTTAACTCTTTGGAAAGAGGATTTTAGACCAAATCCATCAGGTTGGTATGTGAACAAGGCACTTTGATAGATAATCTCATTAGAACACAGGAAAAAGGGGAGCAGTTCCTTAATGGATAGATGAATACTGGTTGAATTGTTTTTAATCACTGTGTGTGTGTGTGTGTGTGTGTGTGTGTGTGTGTGTGTGTGTGTGTGTCTGTGACAGTTTTGCTCTTGTTGCCCAGGATGGAGTGCAATGGTGCGATCTTGGCTCACCACAGCCTCTGCCTCCTGGGTTCACATGATTCATGATTCTCCTGTCTTAGCTTCCTGAGTAGCTGGGATTACAGTCATGCACCACCGTGTCCAGCTAATTTTGTATTTTTAGTAGAGACAGAGTTTCTCCATGTTGGTCAGGCTGGTCTCGAACTCTCAACCTCAGGTGATCTGCCCGCCTCAGCCTCCCAAAGTACTGGGATTACAGGCGTGAGCCACCGTGCATAGCATACTTATTTTTCTTTATAAGATTGACTCCCTGAGAGATGTAGTGGGTCTGATTATATGAATCTGTGTCATCACAGGAAAATTTATTACCCATTTCTCTAACATGGGAAGGAAACTTAGTAACTCTTACAAAACAGCTGCTGATCATCTACACCCTCACCACCTATGACTGGCCTCTTTTAGATATAAGCAAACACCCTACGCATTCATTTTTACTTTTGCCCTAGCACATAAACCATCCATAGACAGAGCCCCAATTCTTTCCAAATGGTCTCTGGTTGTAGAATATTAAACAACAGGAATTTTGAGTTCCTCAGGTATAAAAAGTCTTCTCAAATGGAGCTGCGAATTTTATGCAGTCCCAGGCTACACAAATGTGGTCTGGATATTTGCATAATCTTGCAGCCCGAGTGAGTATGAGTATGCAGCTGAGACCACCTCCAGAATATGTGTGATCTTGCACATCCGTTATTAATTTAGTCTGGCAAACTGTCAGTCAGCCAACTGACCAACCTCTGAGCTAGTGTAGCAGGCAGCTGTGCAACTTGTCATCCCTTTAATCGGGCACTTAGCTAGTCAGGAAACCATCCCTGCAGCTAGCCGACCAGTCAGCTAGCAAGTTAACTCGCCAGTCTGCCAGGCAGCTCTAGTCAGCCAGCCAGTTAACCCCTGAGCCAGGGAGGGATTGAGCAAGTGAATAAGCCTCCTCCATCAGCTTGGCAGCCACGCATATTTCTGTTTGCCAATCAGTCATCCATTCTATCAGCCATCGGTCCTAAACCTGGCACTAGAGGTGGATTGCAGGGTAAGGATTTTTTTTTTTTTTTTTTTTAAGGTTTGCTAGGGTTTACTGCTTACTCATCTTAATCTTTTTAGCCATTATGAGCAAATCAAATCAAATCATTTCATTATAGATTTTCCAAATAGGATATTTAAGACAGCACAATACTGTGAATTCTAATAATTAGAGCAGACACTGCACCACAGAAAATTAATAGCAGGTTTGCAGAACCCATCTCGAAATACTTAGAGAGTGCTGCCTTTAGGAAGACTTATTTACTAAGAAAATCAAAGTATAATATCTATAATTACAGAATTATCTTTTTAATACTATAAGTCTCTCTGGCATTCTATGTAGCTAGTATTTCTTAAATAACTTAATATTTTGAAAATAAAACAGAAATTTGCTTTTCAAATGTTATGAAGTTTAAAATTTGAAGTCATTAAGATATGCCTTTTCAGTAATTTCAAATGCATGAACTTGCTCTATGGAAAAAGAAAAGTAGATTCAATGTGTGTTTATTCTTCAATCATTCTACAATCATTTGCGTGTTGTAAAATAGCATTTAAACCCTCAAATTTTAAAGAGGGAAACAAAGCAGAAAAACAAAAACAAAAAAACAGAACAAAACCAGAAAATCCCCGCCCTGAAGGAGTACATAAATTGTGACATTGGTGAAGACAAATATTTAACTCAGTAAAGTTTCTCATCCTCACAAAAATACAAATCTTTATGCGCCACCTAGAAGCGTTTCCAGAGGAGGGGATGATGCTGAGCTGAATTTTGAGGAGCAGGAATTGTTAGCTTGTTCATTTGGTACGTAGAGAGTGAATTCAAGGCAGAAACAGCAAGCCCTCTAGGAAATAGGCTGGGGTCTTTCGGAAAAGTACCCTGTGTTCTGTCTTTGGGGATCCTTCTACGTGAGTATGGAAAATAGAACCCAGGAAATGAGGCTGCAGAAGTCATTGAGGCCATATGGTATTTCTATGTGAACTTCATCCTGAGAGTTTCAGAGGAGGCCTGGAACAACTTTGTAGGACAGCAGGAATTCTGTGCTCGTCCACATGGTGGCGGTTTCAAGATAGCTACTTTTATGGTCTTAGACAGTGGTCTTCAACTTTTTTGTTTGTGTATTTCCAAATGAATTCTGAAAACCTCACTCCCTTTCATGTATTTAAATTGACAAATAGCATTTCATTTTAAGAGCAGGTAGTTGCAAGTGTAATACTTGGCACACTTTAAATACTAACATTTTTAAATAAGACATTTAAATCATTCTTAGAAAGTGTATCCAATGAAATGAAAATCCTGTAGCAAGTTGATAACCACTATTAATCATTCTATACATTCACAAAAAAATATTTCTTTACCAGAAATTTTATTTTCAATTTTTTCTACTCGAGTTCTTATTTCTTTTCTCTATCTTCAAAAACTTTTCCTAATGTAATTGCTTAGTCTTAAAATTATCTTATTTTTAACCATATAGTCAAACTTTACAATAAAACATACATGTAAAATCATTATAAATTATTCATGTAAAATATTATTTTCAGATTACAGCATCCTATAGCCAAAAATCTCTATTTATAATTATTTTGATTAATATTATATTATAATTAATATAAATATAATTTTTTGATAAATATATTCATAAGAAAATTTTCAAATTGGTCTGAATAATGTGAAATAAATTTTTATCAATTAGAGTAGAATGAAACAGAGGCCAACACCAGGAATAACATTTTTTTTTAACAGAGGTAAATGTTAAGCAGACATCTACACAGGTAAGCAGTGGCTCACTGCAACCTCTACCTCCTGGTTCAAGCAATTCTCCTGCCTCAGCCTCCTGAGTAGCTGGGACTAAAGGCACCCACTACCCCACCCGGCTAATTTTTGTATTTTTAGTAGAGATGGGGTTTCACCATGTTGGCCAGGATGGTCTCGATCTCCTGACATCGTGATCTGCTGCCTTGGCCTCCCAAAGTGCATAAAAGCCACTGTGTGTTTGTGTGTGGTGTGTGTGTGTGTGGTGTGTGTGTGTGTGTGTGTGTGCTGGGATTACAGGCATGAGCCAACTCGCCCATCCCACACTTTCTTAATTACTGACCTTTATAGTAGGTCCTGAAATCAGGTACTGTAAGCCCTTGACCTTGGTCTCCTTCAAGATTACCTTGGTTATCCTGTGCATTTCCATAGGAATCTTAAAACCTTCTCATCAATTTCCACAAACAACAACAAAAAATAACAAAACGTCTATTGCTATTTTGATTGAAACTGTTGTGAATCTATAATAAATTTAGGGAGAATAAACATCTTAAGAGTTTAGATCTTCCATGGAATAGGTACATCTTAAGGTTTCCTGTATCTTTAGAATCATCCAGTACTGGGTACTATTTCCTACAACTTTGTTAGTAAGTCTTAATCATGAATTATTTACATAATCTTTGTAACTGCCTGTGAAGTTCAACAACACAAAATTATAACCATAGAAAGCTAAAACTCATTCTTTTGATTTTTTTTCGGAATGTTTGTGTTTGTTTATTCGTTTTGCGTTTGTTCCTTCTTTCTTTTAGCTCTATTAAAATTTCCTGTTTAAAGTATTTAACCGTTTTGGTACTAACGTCATTCAAAATAATAAAGGCTCAAGACTGGCCACTAGCATTACTTCCAGTGCTAAGAAACAACCCGCATTTGTGTTTACAGTAGAGAGTTATAAATTACATTGAAATATCATTCAGTTAGAGTCATTCTCCAGGATTGTAAAGAGATGGATGGTCTCCAGGGGAGGGTTGTCATAAAAAAGAAAATCAAACCAGCTGAATAATACAATAAGTATCTATATAAAGCTAGCTCAGCCAAGCAGGGATATGAAAGGTGGTTGGTAGCCTTTGAGGAGATGGTGACAGATTTCATTTGTCATGGATCAGATCTTGCCCTGGTGCCACATGTCATACTTTCCCACCACCCCTTCGGTGTTCTACAGGAACCTTCTCCAGGTGCTGTCAGGGGAATATGCAGAGGCTGCCAGCTAGAGACCAGGCGTGGTTAAGTCAAGCGTTTGAAAAGCAGCTATTTTCTCCTCTCTCTTTCGGCTCTAAGGTTCTGTCTCCCCTGTTGATTTACTAATCATGTAGAAAGAAAGTGAAGCTAAACTAAAAGTTTGACTTTTCTTTTATTTTCCTTTTTTTTTCTTTCTTTCTGTCTAGCCTCTCTATGCCTTTTTCTTCCTGGTTGTTCCCTTTTTTATTTTCTCTTTCTTAATTATTCTTTAGCCCCCCGCTTTTTAAAAGTTTATGTAATTTAGCCTCTCTCTCCTAGTTCGTTTCCTGATTTCTCCTCTTCTCTTTCTCTTTACAAATAAATACAGACTTTATAATAATTCCTGTATGTTTGTGATTTTATTAATATGATTTTTTTTATTAAATGGGAGGAAATCCATCCAAAGGTGGTCTAAAGTTCATGCTTGCTTCATCAACTCTCTTAAAGAATTTCCTTGACCTTTTCATTCGATCTTCTTTTCTCACGCCCTCCTTTCACTTTCACTCTCTCTCTTTTATTTATTTTATTTTATTTTGAGATGTAGTCTCTCTCTGTCGCCCAGGCTGTAGGGCAGTGGCGTCATCTCAGCTCACTGCAACCTCCACCTCCCAGGTTCAAGCGATTCTTCTCCCTCAGCCTCCCCAGTAGCTGGGATTACAGGTGCATGCCACCATACCTGGCTAATTTTTGTACTTTTAATAGAGGCCGGGTTTCACCATGTTGGCCAGGCTGGTCTCGAACTCCCAACCTCAGGGGATCTGCCCCATCTCAGCCTTCAAAGTGCTGGGATTACAGGCATGAGCCACTGCACCCAGTCTCCCTCTTTTCTATTTTTTATCCATTTGTATGTGTGTGTGTGTGTTTTGTGTATGTGTGTATGTGCGTGTGTATACTTTCTCTAGTTCAAGGCACTGTGCTAGGCACCAAAATCTAAAAAATGAACAAATTTTTGTCTCTTAACTGGAGCATTTCACCAAGTTATTCCTTCAATTGCCTCTTAGTCTTGACAATTAAGAACTTCAATCTATGTGTCAGTAACGAATCCAAGCCTTCGCTATAAAGAACGTACATAGCTTACTCATACACTTGAAACATGACATTCAGAGCACTGCAAGCTATGAAGAGGACTTTAAATAAGTTTTGTGATTTACTCCCCTGAGGAAACAAAAGAATCTGGGATTTGGTTCAATCTGAAGTTCCAATACCTGGGTATCTATGTGAAAGTTGATGGTTCTCTCCAACTCTTTTCCTGACTTTACCCTTTTCTCCTTTCTATCTTTAACTCAATCACTGAAAGTACAATTAAAATTCCCAAAATTATTTCAAAAAACATATTTGAGCTATAAAACAGTCAACCAAACAAACAAAACTTTCTTATTTACCTTATAAAACAAACTAGACATTCTAACCACTTGTCTGCATTGTATCTGCTACATATTATGTGCAACTGATTTTCTCACACACCTGCACACACACAGAACACATACTGTACAACGTTATACAATTAGCATAATAAAATAAGTTTTGAGAAATTTTGCTAATGAATACATGAATCAATAATTAAAATAAATGCATTATTCACTGTAATATTTTTATAAACAATATGTTTAAACAACAGAAGGCAGAATCTTCAAATTATAAGTAGGAACCTAACTTTTAAACACTACACTGCTTTGAAAAACATTGTAAAAACCTTGTGAGCAATGTTTACATTTATACTTGGAATGATAATATCTTTCTTACTTAACTTAAAGTTTGAGGAACTAAAGCAACCTTTTGAAAGAATGCTTTGTCAACCATAACGTTATCATCATTTATGTCACTAGTTATGATATCCTTTCATAAATATTTGGGAAAATATTTGAGAACATGTTCGAAGTAGTCAACCTGGAGTATTTATCCAAGATATAAAACCTTGAAAACTTTTTTCTGCATTAGGAATCATTCTTTATTTATAACATGATAAAGTAAGCCCGAATACTCTATCACAGATACTGACAGAAGATATGAACTTCTTGCTCAGAGACAAGGAATTTCATTACTCATGACACAGCAAGTAGCATGAGTATTAGCATGTTTCTGTTACTTCCACTTGCCTCCCAAATCCACGCAGAGGGCCTTCACAGATGCCTGCATAAACCATGGATTGTATCACAAAAGAGGATTGCTAAGCTTAAGAAATCCTCTATTTTACAGTGAGCAGTCAGCAAATAAGCCTTTGTTCCTAGGGGAGATGTTAACTCATCCCTCAATTACTTGCTGTAAACATTACACTGAAAATGGTCCAAGGTAAAGAGTGGTCAATGTCTTGAAGTGTAGCACACAGCAACACACGTAGGAATATGAAAGACCCAGGGAGAAATGTCTTGCAACATTTTTCTGTTTTAATTTTGCATTTCTTTTTGAAGAAAAGTAATGCTGAACTCTAAATAGCTTGGTATTCACCACGGTTGCCAACTTTGTTTAGTATTTTAAACCTAGGTTCAATAAAAACTGTCTTTATTTTAGCCAAGTTAGATTCCAATTCCACTAAAATTCACTTGTTACCTACTATGTGTCTATTATTAAGCTGGATGTCTTATTTCATAAGAGACCATTCAGTACCTAGGAAAATACTCCAATATAAAGTCTTTTTAAAATAGTCTTTTTTCTTTTTTTTTTTTTTTTTTTTTTTTTTTTTTTTTTTTTTTTTTTTTTACGAAGTTTCACTCTTGTTGCCCAAGCTGGAGTGCAATGGTGCAATCTCAGCTCACCGCAACCTCCACCTCTCGGGTTCAAGTGATTCTCCTGCCTCAGCCTCCCAAGTAGCTGGGATTACAGGCATGTGCCACCAAGCCTGGCTAATTTTGTATGTTTAGAAGTGATGGGGTTTCTCCATGTTGGTCAGGCTGGTCTCAAACTCCCGACCTCAGGTGATCCACCCACCTTGGCCTCCCAAAGAGCTGGGATTACTGGCCTGAGCCCCCGTGCCTGGCCCAAAATACTATTTCAAACAGCATTGTGTGAGAAGAGGTAAGGCAAAAAGGAAGCTGTTGTCTAGCCGTGATCAATTTTCAGACCGTTTCAAAATGCCTCTGGTGATATCGTTCTCATCATCTCATAAAGTTTTGCAAGTTGTTAGGAAGAGAACATTAAATCACCGGGTCAGTAGAGCTGTTTTCTTCCTTATAATTCATATGAATCCACTAGGTAAAGGAAATGTTCATTTAATCAATGTGATGCCATTGTCGTAGAAAAAGCTCAGTCATTGTTTTTTAGAGTTACATTACAAATGTTGCAGAATCTGTTTATTCATTAGAGCAAAAATGTCACAAAACACAACTCCTATCTTTATAGAGCGTTTATACATGTGTATGAATGGAAACACACACGCACGCATGCATATTCACACACGTGCCCGGACTGGAGATTTTCCCTGTCGCTCTTCCGGTAACCATTCTCCTAGCAAGAGATATCAAGTGCAATAGCCAAAAAATTATTCTACACTTTTCATATTGATTTACTTCATTCAGTTATTCATTACCAAAGTCTTAGGCAGATTGATCTTCAAAATGTAAATATAATCATTTATCACCACACTAAAGCCATACAATGCTTTTCCATTTTAGTTAGGCTAAAGCAAAAACTCCTTAGCAATGTATACAACTCCTTAGATTTTCTATATTACGAGTCTGAAAATTATAACACACAAGCCAAATATATTCACGGCTTTATTTGTAAGTGAAATTTTATTGGAATATAGACATACATATTCATTTATGTACTATCTATGGCTGATTTTGCACTATAATATCATAGTTGACTAGTTGCAGCAGAAACTGTAATGCCCAGTAGTTAAAAAAGAATTACTATATTTACTGTGTTTGTTTTCTATTACTGCATAACTAATCACTGCAAAATTATTAGCTTGAAACAACAAAAATATGTTATTTCCCAGTCTCTATGTGTCAGGAGTTGGCACAGTATGACCATGTTCTCTGTTCAGGGTCTCACATGGCTGAAATCAAGATGTTGTCCAGAGCTGCTGTATTATTTAAGATTTAGGGTCTTCCTCTAACTGCCCGTTTAGAAAATGCAATTCCTTTGCGTGGCAAGACACCTGGTTGCTTAATAGTTATCATTAGTAGCTGCTTTCAGCTCCTAGAGCTGCCCACAGTTCTTCCCACATTATTTCTTCCATATTAAAGTCAGCAATGGAGAATGTCTTGTGAGTTAAATCCCCTTGTGCTGGAAATCTCTGAAATCCTCTATTTCTGACCTCTAGAACTAAGATTTAAATGTTTATGTGATAGGTCAGGCCCAATAGGATAACCTCTCTATCTTACGGTCACCTGATTTGGGACCTTAATAGCATTTCCTTTCCAGAAGTGGTTGGATTCATGTTTGATTTAATATTTGGAACGAGGAGGCTATACAACAAGGTCTGGAAATCTTTTAAGCCATCTTACAATTTTTTTATACCACATGACACTTTATAGAAAACGCTTGCTGAGTCTGGTCTGAATCCTGGTGTGTAATTCAGACACATATCTCACCATGAGCCGCTTGGTTCCTGGGCCCCAGCCACACTGACTTTTGTATAGCTCTCACACTAAACAAGCTATCTTCTACCATGAGCCTTTTTAAATGCCAATTTCACTACATAAAACACTTTTCTCCCAATATGCATCAGGTGAACACCTCCTCTTTCTTTGACTATTTTTTCATAGTTCTTTTCTACAGAGAATACACTTCAGACCTCCAGTCAGGCCCTTCCCCATCATAAGAATCTGTAACTTCATGCTTTTCTGTCTTTTAACAATTGTGATAGCTGTAATTCTGTATTTGTCATATGATTATTTGATAGGCTTACCAAGCATACCATGTTGACTTTACTGAGGGAGTTCCTGGGAGGTAGACTTTCCTTTTAAAACAGGGACAGTCCCAGAAAAACAGGAAGAGTTATTTTTCCTATTATTTAATTAATATCAACATCTGTTTTGACTTTTATTTTCTAAGCTTCATAAGAACACATAACATATTGTTGGAGTTGACCAATCACCTGTTTGTTTTACTTATAGCAGAAACTCAATAAATATTTTTTAAAAGCTCTCTTAGAGAAGGCCGAGCAAGACGGCTGAATAGAAACCCCCAGCTATTTTTACCCCAACAAGAATACCAAATTGAACAACTCCGCACACAAAAAGCACCTTCATAAGAACAAAAATCCGGTGAGCAATCACAGTACCTGGTTTTAACATCATATTAAGAAAAAAGGCACTGAAAATTGTAGGAAAGACAGTCTTGAATCACCTAGATTTGGTCTATCATATAAACCAAATGGATCTAATAGTTATTTACAGAACATTTTATCCAACAGCTGCAGAATACACATTCTTCCTCCTCAGCACATAAATCATACTCAAGGATAGACCATTTGTTAGGCTACAAAACAAGTCTTAACAATTCAAAAAAATTGAAAGTATATCAAGTGTCTTCTCTGACCACGATGGAAGAAAACAAGAAATCAATAACAAGAGGAATTTGGAAAACTATAGAAACACATGTAAATTAAACAATATATCCCTAAATAACCAGTGGATCAATAAAGAAATTAAGAAGTAAATTAAAAAAATTCTTGAAAAAAAAATGGAAACAAAAAATAACAAAATGTATGGGACGCAGCAAAAGCAGTAATAAGAGGAAACCTTGCAGCAATGAACACCTACATCAAAAAAAAGGTAGAAAAACTTCAAATAAAAACCTAACAATGCATCCTAAAGAACTAGAAAAGCAAGAAAAAACAAACCCAGAATTAATAAAATAAAAGAAATAAAAAAGATCAGAGCAGAAATAAGTGAAATTGAAGTGAAAAAAATACCAAAGATCAATGAAATGAAAAGCTATTTTTTGATAGGATAAAGTCAACAAACAACAAACATTTAGCCTAACTAGAAAGAAAGAAAGAAAGAGAGAGAGGAAAGAAAGAAAGAAAGAAAGAAAGAGAGAGAGGAAAGAAAGAAAGAAAGAAAGAAAGAAAGAAAGAAAGAAAGAAAGAAAGAAAGAAAGAAACCCAAATAAATAAAACCAAAGATGAAAATTAAGGCCTCAAAACCAATTCTGTGGAAATACAAAGAATCATTAGGGGATACTATGAGCAACTATATGCCAATAAATTGGAAAATCTAGAAGAAATGGATAAATTTCTGGAAATACACAACCTATCAAGATTGAAACATGAAGAAATACAAAACCCGAACCAATCAATAACAAGTAATGATATCGAAGCCATAATAAAAAATCTCCCCTCGAAGAAAAGCCGGGGACCTGATAGCTTTACTGTTGAATTTTACCAACCATTAAAAGAACAAATACCAATTCAACTCAACTATTCAATGAGACAGAGAGAGAGAGAAAGAGAGAGAGAGAGAGGAAAGGAGTACTTTCAAACTCATTCTACAAGGTCATTATTACCCTGATACCAAAATCAAAGAAAGACACATCAAAAGAAGGAAACTACAGGCCAATCTCCCTGATGAACATTGATGCAAATATCCTCAACAAAATACTAGCAAACCAAATTCAGTGACACATTAAAAAGATCATTCATCATGACAAAGTGGGGTTTCTGCCAAGGATGCAGGAATGGTTCTATATACACAAATCAATCAATGTGATACACTACATCAACATAATAAAGGAGAAAACCCACATGATACTTTCAACTAATATTGAAAAAAGCATTTGATAAAAGTCAACACCCCATCATGATAAAAGCCCTAAAAAAAAAACTGGATATAGAAAGAACATATCTCAACACAATAAAAGGGATATATGACAGACCTACAGCTAGTATCGTACTGAATGGGAAAAAAACTGAAAGACTGTCTTCTAAGATCTGGAACACAGCAAGGATGTCCACTTTTACCACCATTATTCAACATAGTAGTGCTGAAAGTCCTAGATAGAGCAATCAGACAAGACAAATATATAAAGAACATCCAAATTGGAAAGGAAGAAGTTAAATTATCCTTGTTTGCAGTTGACATGATCTTATATTTAGAAAAACCTAAAGACTCCACAAAAAAAAACAACTATTAGAACTGATGAACCAATTCATTAAAGTTGCAGGATACCAAATCAACATACAAAAATTAGTACCATTTCTATATGTCAACCATGAATAATCTGAAAAATAAATAAAAAAGTAATAGCTTACTTTTTTACACTTATAATAGCTTACAATAGCTACAAATAAAATGAAATACCTAGGAATAAACTTAACCAAAAAGTGAAAGATCTTTACAATAAAAACTATTTTAAAAATTGATGCAAAAATGAAGAGGACACAAAAAATAAAAAGACATTCCATGTTCACAGATTAGATAAATCAATGTTGTTAAAATGTCAGTTTTACCCAAAATGCAGATTGAATGCAATCCTTATCAATATACCTGTGACATTCTTCATAGAAATAGAAAAAAAATCCTAAAATTTTTATGGAATCACAAAAAACTTAGAATAGTGAAAGCTATTCTGAGCAAAAAGAAGAATACTGAAGGAATCACCTTACCTGACTTCAAAATACACTATGGAGCTGTAGTAACCAAAACAGCAAGGTAGTGCCATAAAAATATACACATAAAATTAATGGAATAGAATAGAGAATATAAAATATAAACCCATACATCTATAGTGAACTCATTTTTTACAAAATTGCCAAGAATATACATTGGGGAAAGAACAGTCTCTTCAATAAATCATGCTGGGAAAATTAGATATCCATATACAAAATAATGAAACTAGACCCCTATATTTTGCTGTACACAAAAGTCAAATCAAAATGGATTAAACACTTAAATCTAATATCTAAAATAATGATACCACTCCCCAAAAAAACATTGAAGAAACTCTCTAAGACATTGGTTTGGGGAAAGATTTCTTGAATGATATCCCAAAAGTGCAGGCAACCAAGGAAAAAAATGGATAAATTGGATCACATCAAGTTAATAAGCTTATGCACATCAGTGCAAACAATCAACAAAGTAAAATGATAACCTTAAGAATGGGAGAAATTATTTGCAAGCTATTCATTTGTTAATGGATTAGAAAGAGAATATATAGGGAGCTCAAACAAAGGAAAAAATATAATAATCTGATTTTTAAAATGGACAAAATATCTGAAAAGACATGTCTCAAAAGAAGACATACAAATAGCCAACAGGTATACGAAAAGGTGCTCAACATCATTGATTACCAGAGAAATGCTAGTAAAAATTATAATAAGATATCATTTCACCTCAGTTAAGATAGGTTATATCAAAAAAATGGGAAATGACTAATGCTGATGAGCATTTGGAGAAAATGGAACCTTCGTACATTGCTGGTGGAAATATGTTAGGACAAACACTATAAATAACAGTTTGGAGATTCCTGAAAAAAACTAAAACTACCATATTATCCAGCAATCCTACTGCTGAATATATATGTAAAAGAAAGAATATCATTATATCAAAGAGATATCTTCACTCCTATATTTATCTGCAGCACTATTTGCAATAGCTAAGATTTGTAAGCAGCCTAAATGTCCATCAACAGATGAATAGATAAAGAAAATGTGGTAAATATACACAATGAAGTACTATTTAGTCATAAAAAAGAATGAGATCCTGTCATTTACAACAACATGGATGGAACTGGAAGACATTATATTAAGTGAAATAAACAGAGAACAGAAAGACAAACTTCGCATGTTCTCACTTATTTGTGGGACTGAAAAATTAACACAATTGAACTCATGAAAATAGAGAGTAGAATGATGGTTACCAGAATTAACGCTTGAGGTGATGGACCCTACTTACCCTTATGTGATTATTGTGCATTGTATTTCTGTATCAAAATATCTCATCTACTTCATAAATATATAAACCTACCATGTACCCACAAAATTAAAAATAAACAGAAAGCTGTTTTTAATTAAATCCTTCAAAATAAATTATGAAGAGGTGTGTTGTTACTTTCTATGTAGCTTATTTGGTGCTAGATCTCTCATGTGTATTTGCCAACTAAGGTCTACCTGCCATCCCTACTCCCTATGCCTTGGCACCCCTATGAACATCTGGAACAGTGTGCAATGAAACATGAAACTTAAGTTATAAAGAAAATTCAATTAAAGATTTGAAGCCAAGCGGTAGTTGGTGAGGAAGGAGGAATATGTTTGTAGCCAGATATCTCAAATTGCAATCTCAGCTTTGCCTTTAATACCTAAGGTACATTAGGCTTTTAGGCAAATTACGTGTATTAGTTAGTTTGGGCTACTGTAATAGAAGGCCATACACTGGGTGGCTAAAACAACAACCCGTTTTTTTCTCATAGTTCTGTAGGGTAGGAATTCCAAGGTTAAGGCACTGGCTAGTTATGTGTCTAGAGAAAGCCCTCTTTCTCATTCATGGACTGCTGTATTTTGGCTGTACCCTCACATGGCAGAAAAGCAGAAGAGAGAAAGAGAGAGCACACACTCTGGGGTTGCAAAAACAAAACAAAACAGAACAAAACAACCTATTATTATCTTTCAGTGATGTGGTCTCCCTCTGTCATCCAGGCTGGAGTGCAGTGGTGTGATCATAGCTCACTGCAGCCTCAAACTCCTGGGCTCCATTGATCCTCACACACAAGCCTTCTAAGTAGCTGGGACTACAAGTGCACACCACCATGTTCAGCTAATTTTACTTTTTTTTTTTTTTTTTTTTTTTTTTGTAGAGATGTGAGTTTGCTTAATTGCCCAGCCTGGTATCAAACTCCCAGCTTTATGCCATCTTCCTGCTTCAGCCTCTCAAAGTGCTGCAATTAGAATCATGAGTCACCACACCAGGCCTTCTGAGATCTCTTTTATAATACACTATCCCATTGATGAGGGCTCTACCTCATGACCTAATGACTTCTCAAAGTCCCCACCACCAAATATCATCAAACTGGAGGTTAAGATTTTCACATACAAATTTTGGGGGGCATAAACAGTCCATAGGATTCAATATCTCTAAATCTCATTTTACTAGTCTACTATAGGAAAAAGTGCGCCTACCTCACAAAGCTCTTGGGAGCAATCAATGAGGTGGCATATTGTAAAGCCAAGAGAACTAGTTATTTAAGAACTGTAAGTTTGTGTCTTTCTTGCTTACTTTTGTGAATGGCTTCATCTCTTCTATTCCTGAATTTTTTTGGGGGGTGGGGGCGGGTATGTGTTGCAGTTAGTCATATTCCAGCAAACTAATATAATATGAGAAGCAGCCATAGTACTGGGAACAGAGGAGATGAAAAGCTCTGTTTGTTTTTTGTTTGTTTGTTTTTGAGATGGAGTCTCCCTCTGTCACCCAGGCTGGAGTGCAGTGCCACAATCTTGGCTCACTGCCACCTCCATCTCCTGGGTTCAAGCGATTCTTCCACTTCAGCCTCCCGAGTAGCTGGAATTACAGGCACTGGCCACCACGCCCAGCTAACTTTTGTATTTTTAGTAGAGGTGGGGTTTTACCACGTTGGCCAGGGTGGTCTCAAACTCGTGACCTCAAGCGATCCGCCTGTCTTGGCCTCTCAAAGTGCTAGGATCACAGGCGTAAGCCATCTTGCGTGGCAGAAAACCTCTGTTTTATGCCCCTTATAACTCATTAATTAAAGTTTGAAAGCCATTAATTATAAAGTATTTACTCTGCATAAATTTTATGTATTATACAGCACTGGGCTTCTTGTTTTTGTTTGTATGCTTTCCTTAAATAATTCTAGTATTTCTCTAAGAATGCCATGTTTCTTGGGATACCTTAAAATTTGCATTTCTGGATCTTATGCCGTACATGCTAGATCTGAACTTCTAGGGCTTTTTCCTTTTCTTATGTAATGTTTAAGAAAAAAAAATTAAGAAGATTTTCTAAAGACAAAATTGTTTATTACCAGTTTAATGAGGATTTTCGTTCCTCTTAAGTCCACTTAGAATGTCGCCTATTCTCAAAACAAGGAGAGAAAAGAAAAGCAGAAGGATGTAAACAGAGAAGCCATTCCAATGGGTTAGGCACTGCCATATGTCAACTGTAGGAAGCAATGAAAGACCATACACACTGAAACATCACAGGCATAAAGACTGAGACCCTTCTTTAGCTGTCAGCTGAGATCAGAGTCAATCACATTTTCATTTTAGAAATTTCCCCTACTTGCTGAAGGATTGTATTATAAATGGGAAAGTAAGTTCCCCTCATGGAGCCTTTAAGGATCATTCCCACACTGCCCTGGAAATTACACTCTCAGAGCCATATGAAATAAAAGGATTTATTACACTCCTATCTTAGAGAGAAAGGCGTGGCATGCTGCTTAAGAGGCCATATGGGAGTAGCTCCAGGGAAGTGGGCTCAGCCGACCAGGTGGAGCTGAGAGAGAGAGGATCTATGGGCAACTGCCTTTACTGGAAATCTGGGGGGTGTACACAAGCAAAAGGAATGAGAGAAGTTCATTAGTATGTTTGAACGTCACTAGTTCAACAGTCAGGGGAGGGCAAGAAGGGAAATTGTGGCAGGTACCTCCTTATCATTTAGTGTACCTGACCACCTGGGCAGGGTGTTCACAGCTGCGTATAAGGATGTGGAGGCAAGAGGAAAATATGACATTTAAAAATTTTACAATATAAAGATATACAGTGTCCTGGATAAGACAAGTGGCAGATTAATATGTTGAAATAACGTGATAACAATGCAAATATTTTACATGACTTTGGAAGATGTAATATAAATCATAGAATGTGGAATTTACTTAATGACATAATTAGTAGAAATATGGAATACAAGTAAATAATAAAAAGGAACAGATTATTGTTACGTATAAAAATTTGGATAAATTTCAAGGGTATTATTTATGCTGAGTGAAAATAGCTATTATATATGCATATAGTATGAGTAAATTTATATAACATTCTAAAAATAACAAAATTATAGAGATGGGGAACAGATCAGTGGTTGCAAGGGGTTAGGGAAGGAGAGGAGATGCATCTATGAAACAATTGTGGTGTTTTGAGATGTGGGAGTTTTGAGATGAGAGGATAGCTCTGTATCTTGATGGTGATCATAGTTAACACAAATCTATAAATGTGATAAAATGTAAACCTATACACAAACATGTGCAAAAAAAATGAGCACACAAACTCATGAGATCTAAGTCCTCTAGTTGTTTGGTTCCAATAATGTCCATTTTCTGTTTCCTACTGTACTATTATGTAGGATGTTAGCACTGGAGTCAACTGAATTACAAGTACACAGGACATCTCTGTAATATATTTGTAATTTCTTGTGGCTGTATACATATGTCAAAAGAAAAAAGTGAAAACAAGATCCAACATATGTGCCAGGCATTATCATAACAGCTGGAGATTCAAGCAGTAACTAGACAAGTTCCTTGTCCTTATGGAGCTTACAGTCTAGCAGAGTAAAAGAAAAAAAGAAGAAATCAGATAAATATGTAGTGCAATGTTGGGAAATGATTGCTTCTGTGAAACAAAACATAAAGAGATAGTTTGATGGCTGGGCTCAAGGCTTCATTTCAGAAGGAGTATTCAGGGAAGGCAACTCTGTGGAGGTGACATTTGAGATTTAAAATATTTGGATTTTTGGAAAGAGAAAATAACATTTCTACTTAATGTATTAAAAAACTGCCAATATAAATCTAGTTGGGCATTCTTATATGTCAGGTGTGAAAATATAGTAAAAAATAAAGTGGCCTTTATGATATAATATGTAAGGTTCTTCTCCTAAGAAATATATTTCTGCAAGGTAAACCTGGCTCAATTTTATTCTTGGGAAGGAAATAATGTATGTATTAGAATAAAAATGGTTTTTTGGATTTTACTTCAGAGATTCGTGCTTGCAGATAATAAAACGGAAAGTATTATAATCATTCGTAATACATAAAATTATTGTGTAATTAGTTTATAATTTTATTATTATAGTTACTTTTTATTAGATATTTGGCATAATCTAAAACAGAAATTTCCTCATCTGATTTGATCTTCACAACCACTCTGTAAAGTCTGTGTTATACTATGAGAAGCCACAATTGACCGATGAGGAAACTGAGGCTGATAAAGGTAAAATAAATTGCCAAAACACATAGATTTTTTGGCAGAGACAGAATTAAACCCAGTACTGTTGGGCTCCAAAGCCTGTTTATAACTAGGGTTTCCCATAAGAGATGGACGGAAGAATAATCCAAAAAGAAGCATGTGCATTTGTGAAGAGATGTAATGGACTAGGTGAGACATGATGTACCTGCGACTCATTCAAGCTGTGCTAAAGCTCCCAGTACAGCAATAAAATAATGGGGTACTCGGGCAGACAATTTATAGAAACTACATCACTTATGTAATGACTCCTCAACACTAAGAGGTGGATGTTAGCACTACTTAAGTATTAAGGAATGAAAGGAGGAAGCTACTTGGCCAACATTATATTGCTGGTAAGGAAAGAGCTAGAAATTACAGGCACACATCGTTTTATCGCTTCACTTTATTGCATTTCACAGATACTGTGTTTTGTTACAAATTGAAAGTTTGTGGCAAACATTTTTCTAACAGCATATGCTCACTTCACGTCTCTGTGTTGCATTTGGGGAATTCTTGCAATATTTTAAATATTTTCATTATTATTATATCTGTTATGGTGATCTGTGATGAATGATCTTTGATGTTCCTATTTTAATTGCTTTGGGGTATCACAAACTATGCCCATATAAAACAGCAAACTTAGTCAATATATATTACATGTATTCTGATTGCTGTGCCTACCATTGCCCCATCTCTCCCTCTATTCCCTGAGATATGACAATACCGAAATTAGACAAATTGATAACCCTACAATGACCTCTAAGTGTTCAAGTGAAAAAAAAAAGAGTTGCACCTCTCTCACTTTGAATCAGCAGCTAAAGATGATTAAGCTTAGTGAGGAAGCTGTCAAAAGCCTAGAAATACCAAAAGCTAGGCCTCTTGTGTCAACCATTAACCAAGTTTTGAAAGCAAAGAAAGAGTTCTTGAAAAAAATTAAAAATGCTTCTTCAAAGAACATACAAATGTTAAGAAAGTGAAACAGCCTTACAGCTGATATGGAGAAAGTTTGAGTGGTCTGGATAGAAGATCAAACCAACCACAACATACCTATAAACTGGAGCCTAACCCAGAGTGAGGCTGCAACTGTCTTTAAATCTAAAAGGCTGAGGGAAGTGAGAAAACTGTGGAATAAAAGCATGGAGGTAGCAGAGGTTGGTTCGTGAGGTTTAGGGAAAGAAGTTGTTTCTATAACATCAAAGTGCAAGGTAAACAGCAAGTGCTGACACAGAAGCTACAGCAAGTAATCCAGAAGATGTAGCTAAGACAATTGATGAAGATGGCTACAGTAAACAGCAGATTTTCAATGCAGACAAAATGGCCTTCTATTGGAAGAAGATACTATCAGAACTTTCACAGCTAGAAAGGAAAAGTCAAAGCCTGACTTCAAAGCTTCAAAGAACAGGCTGATTCTCTTTTTAGGAGCTAATGCAGCTGGTGACTTTAGGCTGAAGCCATGATCATTTACCAAAGATCTCGAGGCCCTTAAGAATTATGCTAAAGGTACTCTGCCTGTGGTCTGTCAATAAAACAACAAAATCTGAGTGATGATACACCAGTTTATGGCATGCTTTACGAAATATTTTAAGCCTACTATTGAGACCTGTTCAGGTAAAAAGATTCCTTTGAAAATTACTGCTCATTGATAATACACCCAGTCACCCAAGAGCTCTGATGGAGATGGATAAGAATGTTTACGTTTTGTTTTGTTTTTGAGAGGGAGTCTTGCTCTCTTACCCAGGCTGGAGTGCAGTGGCATGATCTCGGCTCACTGGAACCTCTGCAGAGATTCTTCTGCCTCAGTCTCCCAAGTAGCTGGGACTACGGGTGTGCACCACCATGTCCAGCTAATTTTTGTATTCTTAATGGAGACGAGGTTTCGCCACGTTAGCCAGGCTGGTCTTAAATTCCTGACCTCAAATGATGTGCCTGCCTCGGCCTCCCAAATTGCTGGGATTACAGGCATGAGCCACTATGCCCAGCAGAGATGAATAAGGATAGCAATGATGTTTTCATGCCTGTTAACACAACATCCGTTCTGCAGCCTATGGAACGAGAAGTATTTTCAACTTCCAGGTACTGGAAATGCATTTTATAAGGCTATGGCTGCTATGGATAATGCTTCTTTTGATGAATCGGGGCAAAATAAAGAAAAGAACTTTCTGGAAAAGACTTACTATTTTAGATGTTATTAAGAGCATTTGTGATTCATAGGAGGAGGTCAAAATATCAACAATAACAGAAGGTTGAAGAAGTTGATTTACAACCCTCATAGATAACTTTGAGAAGTTTGAGAAGTTCAAGACTTCAGTGAAGGATATAATTGCAGCTGTAGTAGAAATAGCAAGATAACTAGAATTAAAACAGGAACCTGGAGATGTGACTGCATTGCTAAAATTTCGTGATAAAATTTGGATGAATGAGGAGTTCCCATTTTTTTTTTTTTTTAAGACAGACTCTCACTCAACTCTGTTGCCCAGGCTGGAGTGCAGTGATGCCATCTCGGCTCACTGCAACCTCTGCCTCTTGGGTTCAAGCGATTGTCGTCCTTCAGCTTCCCAAGTAACTGAGATTACAGTCATGTGTCACCACGCCCAGTTAATTTTTGTATTTTTATTAGAGACAGGGCTTCACCATGTTGGCCAGGCGGGTCTCCAACTCCCGACCTCAAGTGATCCACTCGCCTCGGCCTCCCAAAGTGCTGAGATTACAGGTCTGAGCCACTGCACCTGGCCAGGAGTTGCTTCTTTTAGATGAGTAAAGAAAGTTATTTCGTGAGATGGAATCTACTCCTGGTGAAGATGCTGCCAACAATGCTGAAATAACAACAAAGGATTTAGAAAATCAGTAAACTTAGTTGATAAAGCAGTAGCAGGGTTTGAGTGTATTGATTTCAATTTCAGAAAAAGTTCTACTGTTGGTAAAATGCTATTAAATGGTATTGCATGCTACAGAAAAATCTTTCTTAAAAGAAAGAGTCGATCGGTGTGGTAAATGTTATTTTATTATTATTATTTTGAGAACTTAACATAGCTACCCCAGCCTTCAGCAATTACTACCCTGATCAGTCACCAACATCAAGGCAAAATCCTCCACCAGCAAAAAGTTTATGACTCACTAAAGAGTCAGATGATCATTAGCAGATTTTAGCAACATTTTAAATTAAGATATGTGCATTGAGTTTTGGACATAATGCTATTAAACACTTAATAGATTACAGTACAAATGCAACTTTAATATGCACTGGAAAAGCAAAAAAAAAATCATGTGATTCATTTTATTGTGATATTCACTTTATTGTGATAGTCTGGAACCAAACCTGCAATGTCTCTAAGGAATACCTGAACCAGAATAAAAGCCACCCCTTCCACCTGCTCCACCCATGTTAGTTAGACCTTGCTAATTGATCCTGGTACCTCTTTTGATAAATTTCATCAGCAACCTTTCTCTGCACATGGCTATTGGAATTCTCTATTTATGGATTAGAGTTGCTGCAAGAGATAAAAATTATTTACTATCCAATGAATAGAATAATCATAATATCCAGCGTTTCATGATTCTTCATTCTGTATAGTGCATTAGGATCTGCTTTACTGAATTTTTTGTCCTTTTATTTTCCTCTGGCCAGTGTGTAGCTATAATGTGGCTATGCACCAAAGCAGAAATTAAAAACAACTTATGACTTTGTCCTTTCTATGCCCCTGAGGAGCATTACAATTTAATATGAAAACTTGTAGTTAATTCTACAAAAAAATTAAAAAGAAGTCATTACGGGGGAAAATTTGACATAGCAGAGAAAAGCATATATTGCAAATTAGACCAAAGTGGATTTCCCCTGTGATCTGTATAACGTTACCCAAATAATTTAACCACACCGAGACTCACTTTTCTCATGTGAAAGAATGTTACAATATTGCTAACTATCATATTGCATTTTTGCAGATGGTTAGTGTTATATCACAGATAAAGCTGTGAGTACTGTTTACAGGTAGCCTAGAGTAAATGAATATTTGTGATCTTCATGTTCCATTTTGTATGTTGAAAAAAATGGAAAAGAACATATGATTTGTACAAGATATGCAACAACATCAGAATCAGAGAATGTTAAGGTAGAAATGACCTTGTGATCATATACAGTGTCTTCCTCTTTATGGCAGGGAGGAGAAATTGGCAATTTCTTTGCGGTCTTTAATGCCTTGTATTAAACTAATGCTTTATCTACTTGAACAGCTATCTATTCAAATCCCTACTACTTAGACTAAAAAAATGCATAATATATTAAACAGAAAATTAAAAAATGTGATTTCTAGAGTGTCATGACCTAGATTATGTTGACTTCCAGAATGCTACATTTATTCCTCCTCACAGTGTCCTTTTTAGTAAAATATTTAGTTTAAGTAAGTTTTTGAATTTTCCTTAAAAATCAGATAAGAAAATCTCAAAAGAAATCACATTTGTTCTTAAGAAACCACATTCAATTTTGAATTTTCATTTGGATAGAAAAACACTTACCGGCCGGGCGCGGTGGCTCACGCTTGTAATCCCAGCACTTTGGGAGGCCGAGGCGGGCGGATCACGAGGTCAGGAGATCGAGACCAGGGTGAAACCCCGTCTCTACTAAAAATACAAAAAATTAGCCGGGTGTGGTGGCGGGCGCCTGTAGTCCCAGCTACTCGGAGAGGCTGAGGCAGGAGAATGGCGTGAACCCGGGAGGCGGAGCTTGCAGTGAGCCGAGATTGTGCCACTGCACTCCAGCCTGGGCGACAGAGCGAGACTCCGTCTCAAAAAAAAAAAAAAAAAAAAAAGAGAAACACTTACCTATTTTTTTTTCTGTTGATCATTAGGTAAATTAATTCTGAATAAACCTGAATTCAAAAACACGAGGAAATAGCAGTACTTTGAGTCTAAAATTAGGTTTTAATTTTGTATTATGTTGCATTGGTTGATTGTAACTCCCTATATGGTAACTTCCCCCCAAAAAATGAAGATGCAGGGGTGGTTGGTGTCAGGACAGCCGGTTATGATGTAGCCTGGAAGAGTAGTTCCCTTATCTGTTGCATAGTTAAGCCCTGGGGAGTGTGCATGGCAAGTACGTTAAAATGCAGCATCCAGAGCTTTAGCCCAGGCAAATCTGATTCAAGAGGTCTGAGCACGGTGCCTTCAATCCTGTATTATAACAGAGAATTGTAAATGATTCTGGTGCCTATGTAGGGTTGCTTTTCTATGGTTAATAACAATAATAACACAATTTAAAGTTTAGCTTAGAGAAAAAAGTGTTTTCTCTGTCTACAATGTTTTCTCTCAGGCCATACAGTTGTGCTGCTTAACACTATTACCAAAATTAGTAATAAGCAATAAGCGATGTGCTTTCAGACAACAGTGCATGTAACCTGGAATCTCCTTGTGAGTAGTCTATGTTCTTCAATAGTGACAAAGCAGAAGCCAGAGCAGAGGACATCTATTGTGGCATTGCATTTTGTCCCTTTACAGTGAAGCAGTCCTTCCAGGAATAAAACAAACCACTAATCTGCAAGGTATAGTTGGAGTTTATTACGACATCCTGTTTACATGGGGCAATGCAGTAGCTTCCAAATGGTTCCTGCTGGCATTCTCACATCTTCTCATTCATTCATCACCTGACAACCATAATTATCTTGTAAAATGGATCATGTTAATTCCAGCCTAAAATCAAAAGAGCCCTATGAATTAGGATCACGATTCAAATCCTTCCTTCCATGTCTCCCAATTTCTCTAAAATTATTACATGTCTTTCTTTCCTTTACTAATTATGTTTTTACCTTCTTTTTGGTTCTGAGTTATATTGAGACCTTCCCAACTTTGGAGGATAATGCACACTGTTTTTTGTTTGTTTGTTTGTTTGTTTGTTTTCCTTTTCTTTCCCATCACTCCTTTTATATGGCTTTATAGTCTAATTTCTCAGGTCAAAAGTCAACTTTTCTTGAGAGGGCTCCCTGACCCTCCAATTGATATTCATTCTTTTCAACCAATGTTTTTCCTCAAGGCACTTTTTACATGCCATACTGATATAATCTGACTTTGTGTCCACACCAAAATCTCATCTCGAATTGTAATCCCCAGGTGTTGAGGGAGTGACCTGCTAGGTGATTGGATCATGGGGAAGGTGTCCCCCATGCTGTTCTCACGATAATGAGTGAGCTGTGGTGAGATTTGATGGTTTTATAAGGGACTCTTTCCCCTTCATGCTCTCTCTCTCTCTCTCGTCTGACGCCATGTAAGATGTGCCTGCTTTCCCTTCCATCATGAGTGTAAGTTTCCTGAGGCCACCCCAGCCATGTGGAACTGAGTCAATTAAACCTGTTTTCTTTATAAATTACCCAGTCTTGGGCAGTCCTTCATAGCAGTGTGAGAATTAACTAATACACACACTTTTCTTTTTTATGTATGTGGTTTTATGTTTCTTAGCTATCTTCTAGATTATTTATTTCATGATAGCAAAGACTGACTTATCTCATAAACACTACATCCTCAGTACTTAATACAAAGGCTGGCATATAATAAGTGCTTAATAAATGTTGTGGTTCAAATGAATAGATGACATAGTTACACTGCCTTCTTAGACAAAGAGAAGAAAGTCATTTAACACAACCGGTAAAGAGCATGAAGAACCTGGAACTGAAAATCAAGTTTGTAATTCTTATTTTATATATTAAATTCCTCAAATAACTGCAATATATGTTATATACAATTTAGAAAATGCAGACTAGTTATTAAAATAACAGCATTCCTTTGGCAATGAAATGAGTCAGACTCTGTCAAATATTTGCAGAGATTTATTCCGAGCCAAATACAAGTGATCAATAGCTTGTGACTTGGCCCCAGGAGATCCTGAAAACATTTGTCCAAGGTGGTCAGGCTCCAGCTTGGTTTTATACATTTTAGGGAAATATTAGAAATCAATACATGTAAGATGTACATTGGTTTGATATAGAAAGGTGGAACAACTTGGAGAAAGTGGTGGGGGTGACTTCCAGGTCGTAGGTGGATTTAAAGATTTTCTGATTGGCAATTGGTTTAAAGAGTTTATCTACACACTTGGAGTCAATAGAATGGAGTGTCTGGGTTAAGATAAGAGCTTAAGGAGACCATGGTTTCTTCTGTTACCATATGAATCCTCCAGGCGGCAAGCTTCAGTGCAAATCGATTTTAAATGTTTTCTATCAGACTTAAAAGAATGCCAGAATCTTAGTTAATTTTCTTCTGAAACAGGTAAAAAACCTGGAAAAGGGAAGGGATTCTTTTCAGAATGTAGATTTTTCCCACAAAAGACAGCTTTGCAGGACTATTTCAAGATAGAGCAAATAAACATTATTTGAGGTAAAAATACTTTGATTTCTTTCAGGGCCTGCTATCTGTCATGCAATGCTGTACTAGAGTCAAGCTGTAATTTGGTATCTCATTGCTACAGAGTCAGCTTTGTCAGCTCTAAGATCTGTTTTAATGTTAATGCTGATCAGCTATGCCTGAATTTCAAAAGGAAGTGGGGGATAATAAGGCATGTCTTACCCCCACTTCCCATCATGGTCTGAATAGTTTTTCAGGTTAACTCTGGAATGCCCTTCCCAAGAAGAAAGGTCCATTTAGATTGTTGGGAGGCTTAGAATTTTGTTGTTGGTTGACACCTTATAATCTAAAAACCCAGTGGAAACCACCATTAACTGTTAGATGTATTTTTCAGATTTTTCAGTTTTTCTTTATGGGAGTCATGCCATTAGACAGTATTCACATATCTGTCTAACAGTGTTTATAACAAATAACTTACATAGATTGTTATCCACATATAATGTTTGTGTGTATACAACCCTAAACCATCTTTAATCATTTGAATTGTTTCTAATATCTTATATTGCAAAACACACCACAATGATCTTTATGTATGATTCTTGATGTGCTTCCCTGATTATTTTTATGCCACTTTCTCAGTGATTCCTTGATATTATCATCCAACACATTATCAACTAAAAGAGTCAAACTCTGTAAAATATTAGGAGAGATTTATTTTGAACCAAATCTGAGTGACCAATGGCCCATGACACAACCCTCAGGAGATTCTGAGACCACGTTCCCAAGGTGGTCAGGCCACAACTTTGTTTTATACATTTTAGAGAGCCATAAGACATCAATCAACACATGTAAGATGTACATTGGTTCAGTCCAGAAAGGTGGAGTAACTGGAAGTGGGGGTTTCCAAGTCATAGGTGCATTCAAAGATTTTCTGACTGGTAATTTGTTGAAAGAGTTATCATTAGAAATGAATGCCTGGGTTACAATAAGGAGTTTTGGGGATTCAAAGTTTAACATGCAGATGAATACTTCAGGTAGCAATCTCTAAAGAGAATAGATTGTAAATGTTTCTTACCAGACTTAAAGAGTCTGTTCTATCAGTAATTCCAAAAGGGAGGAGGATATAATGAGGCATGTCTGGATCCCCCTTCCCATTATATCCTGAACTAACTTTGGAATGTTCTTGACCAGAGGAGAAGGTCCATTCAGATGGCTGAGGGCTTAGAATTTTACTTTTGGTTTACAACATGTATAGGTTTTAAATTTTTTATTAATTTAAGCTATCATATTTTAAATTTCCTAGAAATATTTTGTATTTCCTATTTGTTTTATACAGCCTCTTCGTTTTGTTTCTTGGTTGAAACTTTTTTTTTTACTTTCTCTACAAATATTACATATTCCTGTTGATGTAGGGTTTTGATTGTCCTTTCCAAAGACTATGTGCATTTCCTATTCTTTTCCTTCCCATTCATTTGTTTTGTGTTCTAGCTTTATAATAGAGACCCTCCTCTGATGTCTGGTGATACTTGGATCACTGTTCATATTTAAAAATCATGGAGCGTGTTCTGGAGCACTCTGGTTCAATAGTTGCTATTGTCAACTGGTAGAACTCAATGGAGGGTGAAGAGGGAAAACTAAAAGATATTTCCCTAGAAGCATTTGATTTCTGAAAGAATAAAAAAAATTAAAAAAAATTATAAAAATCTTCTCCAAGTTTCCAAAATGGGCTCTATAAATATGGCTGCCAGAATCCTGGGAGCTAAATAGCAGGGATAGATTTTGAGTAAGATGACGTTCACATTTCAGTGAATAGAAATGCACTTAAGCGCTCCTTCCATTTATTATTATGTCTCTCCCAGATCTTCTGTTGTGCCTCAGGTCCTTGCATCCAGACCATCTCTGGTTCAGTTTCTCCTGAGCAGAAATGTGGCATACATGGGTGTGAAGGAACAGTGGAAGTGGGAGTCCGACTATTGTTCATGTATCTTTTAAACATCACATATTCCTGCCTCCAATTTCTGAGCTGGCTGAGATAATTCTGGGTGAATCCACTTATGTTTTTCTTACAGCATTACACTTTTTAATTTTTAATTCTCTACTTTCTGTTAAGAAAACTGACAACGATTTACCTGCTATAAATCTTTTAAGTATGTGCTGAACTATTCACGTACAAATATCTTTTCTCATTCTTCTAGTACTTAGGTGTATTAATTTTTTTAAAAAATGAGTCATCTGCTATCATTTTAGTAGATATTTTGATGGCAAATGCATGCATTTAATAAAGTATGTTAAGCCTCCTTTTTATTCTATCACAATAAAATTCAATTGCACATGCATTAATGCACTGTAGGTTTACATTCTAAGTTAAATAAGAGCTCTTTATTTGAGATGAACTCCATGTTGCATCTTATAATTTCTAAATATTGAGTTGCAATCAAACAGAGTCATTTCTGTTTAGAGATTTATAGTTTAGCAGATGCCCCAACTATTATATCTTTCTGGTTTCCACTCTATTAATTAAAAGTCTCATTTCTTCTGTCCTTGGCCATAGACCACTGATCTGAACAATTACTCCAGGCAGAATCCGCTGCTAGCACCAGCTCAGGTGAATAATAAAATAGAAATACACTGCAGTTAATTTTGAAGCTGTCAATGCCATCATATGAAAAAATATATATATAATATTTTAATATTTTACTTGTTGATTGCATACAATAAAGCAAGTACTTTTTTTTCCCTAAAGGCATCTTTGTGATATACACTAGGCAAAGATATTTATGTTTCTTATGTGACCATCACAAAAACACTTCAAACATATTAACATTACAAATGATTTATTCTTGGATCTATTTGATAAAGAAATTAAGGCTTAAAAAAGATAAGAACTTGATTAAATACACATGTAGTTGTGTTAATAATAACAAACTATTCTAAGTGTTTAACCTGAGCTGATTACAATAGAATTGTTTTATTTAACACATTTTATTTATAAATACATTTTATTTATTAACACATTTAATCTCCACAAAATTCCTTAGCAATGGGTAGGATTATACCCACTTAGATAATTTAAAAAAAAAAACTGTAACTAGAGAAATTGAGAAAACAGCAACAAAACTTACTCAACACCATAAAACTTAGGGAGATTTCAGATGAGAAGGATCTATTGCCAAAATATATGTTTCTCCAATATCCATCACACAGCTTGCTGCAAGTATATACCTGTGCACTATATGGACTTTCACAAATATATCAATAAATAAAATTTTGAATTAAAAGAAATGATTAGAAACCTACATGTTTCTTAGGCCACCTGGAATGTTGAATTTGTTCTCTTTTTTGGTGATAAATTCAAGATCAAATTTGAGTCAAGGACACACACTTTTGAAGAAGAAAGCAAGTATCTAGGATTTCATGTGGCAGAAGACACTTCAATAGAAGCCCTTTTTTCTCCAACTGTATTTCACACCTTTAGTCTACGGTACATTCATTCAGTGTTGACACCATTCACAACTGTGCAAATGACATTATCAGATTGTCAGGCAAATTGAAGCAATTATCTCATGAGTCTTAAGTAATGCACACATTGACATATATTTGCGTTTTGATAAGAAGGAATGAGCTGTCAGCTGAAAAGCAGCTCTATCATTGAAATTCTTCTTAGATATTTATTTCATTTCCAGACAAATGACAACTTTGGCAATAAACAGTGATATTCATTCACTTAAGGTGAGTTTTAGGATCAGAGAGCTGAGTTAGCACTGGCAGCTTGGCACATATTAGCATATGAAAACACTCAGCATTGCATCTCTTGGGAAAAGTGATAATTAATCATAGACAAACAAATTGTAAGTCTTATTACGCATAATAGTGAAGAAGTAATATCTTAGCTTCACACAGACTAGGTTTCATTGTGTGATGGGGAGCTAAGAACTGCACAGTGGGAAGCCTTGTAAGAGTGTCTGAACATAAAGATCACTGTGTGATGCATTTCTCAGGCAGAATAGAGCAAAACAAACCATGAAGGGATAAATAATCATAATTAACAGCCTGAGTAAGATTCTTTTCTATTACTAAAAAATGTGGTCAATTGACGACCATTTATTTTCAATTCATGTTTTAAAATAACAACAACACAGTCCAGTACAAAGCGAAAGGCAGGGATTGTCAATTTCTGGCATGTAAAGTGAGATCAGTTTTAGGTACCACATGTCAGGTTCCTGACACTATTCCTCTCCCATGTCTGCTTGCAAGTCAGTGGCTGATATGCGTTTGGAACTTAGGCATTCTCTAAGCCCACCCTTGAAGACAATTCAGCATTGTCACAAAGCACTCATTTATTATGTGAACATATTTTCACTAATCCATAAACTTTGCTCAAATGTTGAACATCAGTTTAGAATCAGATTAATACAAAAATACTACATTTCGTGACTGTTTTGCTATGAAGACAGCTATCATCCAGCTTGATTTATTCAGTTTATATTTTGATTTTGAAATGAATTAAAATATCTTCATGGGTCCCTAAAAGCACCATGGGCCTTCAGTCCTGTCCCTACTCTGCTTCATGATTAAATCTGTCCTGTCAAGAGGTCCCATGGGCCAATTAGACCTTTCATCTTTATACACAGTAAGAGAACACATAATCAGTTTCAGATTCTCAGCTCCTTACTTTTTACAGAAGTAGATTCTGAACATGGATCTTAGCATCAATTTCAACTTGTATCCAAGGTTCTCCACTGCAATATTTAATGTCTTGCTTATAAAAGTGGAAAGATAAGGTTTGCTAGGACATCTTCAGTATTGTCAAATAGTTCTACGAAGTTAGTAATTTCAAAGTAAGAAAAAATATTTTATTTTATTTTACTGGCAACAAAGGATATTTTCTATTCATTAATGGATTTTTCTGGCCAGAAGGTAAAATACAATTTCAAGATTTATTCTAACTTGCATTTATTTTATTTCTATGTATTATTTGGATTTTGATATTTCTTTACTGTATGAAAGAATGTATATGGCTGGGCACAGTGGCTCAGGCCTGTAATCCTAGCACATTGGGAGGCTGATGAGGGAGGATCACATGAGGTCAGGAGTTTGACACCAACCTGGCCAACATGGTGAAACCCTGTCTCTACTAAAAATACAAAAATTAACCGGACATGGTGATGCACACCTGTAGTTCCAGCTACTACGGAGGCTGAGGCATGAGAATCACTTGAACCTGTGAGACGAAGGTTGCAGTGAGCTGATCTCGAGATAGTGCCACTGCACCCCAGCCTGGGTAACAAAGTGAGACTCTGTCTCAAAAAAAAAAAAAGAAAGAAAGAATGTATATATATATTATTAAATATATATTATTAATTTTTAACTTTTACTTGAGTGATTCTCTCAAATTTATTCACATAACAACTCCAATTTCTTTTTGATTACCATCTCAAATATGATGGCTTGTCTCTGTGATATTCAACCTTATGTTCTCCTGAAAAAAATATATTTGGTAGTGTGTTCCACTACCAAAAGATTACTTGGTAGTGTGTTCTACTACATGCTTTTTAAAAATAAATATATGAATAAATTAGTGACTTCATCTTCATATGAGCTAAATATCTGATTAGCAATAATATATTGGCTAAAACTCTTCATATCTTTTTTTATCAGAATGATGAGCAACTCTATAGTCAAATTATGGCAGTATAGCAGAGGTTTATGTTTCTACTTATGTGAAAACCACTGTAGCCATGTCTTAAAATGATAGGATTCTTTACATGTTTTGAAAATAATGCTTAGCTTGTCTTTGAAGGCAGTTCTAACAAATATTTTAAGCTACTAGACTCATAGAATAGAAAATGCAGACGTTTGATCTGATTTTGCAAGCCATATATTTTGTAGTATTAGGCATCGATAAGGAAGGAGGAAGACATAGGTCTCCTATATTTCAGACAGAGGAAAAGAAAAATAAAACAGAGTAATAAATAGTTTTGTTAAAGTTTGCATATTGTATCTCTCTTTTATCTATTGAAATTAGCTTTTAGATAATTTATATACAATACAAATTGCCAAACGTAGAGTTGGATAACTTTTAACAAATAGCCGTGTAACTACCACCACAATCATGATATTAAACATTTCCATCACCCATGAAAAATGCTGAGATTCCAATTTGCAAACGTTTTTGCTGGCATCTTGCCCCAGCAAACATTGATCTGCCTGCTCTCATTGTTTCATATAAATGGAGGCAAGTAGTGCACAGTCTTTTCTGTCTAGCATCTTCCACTTAGTACACCATATTTAAAATGTATTAATGTTGTAGCATGTATTAGTAACTCATTCTTTTTATTACTAAGTAATACTCTATTCCGTGAATATATATTATAAACTTTTGGAACATTCACCAATTGATGGGCATGTGAGTTATTTGTGGTTTGGGGCCATTATGAATGAAGTTCCGTTAGTATTATTAAATATGTGCAAGTTACAAACAAAAACACAAGTCTTCTTGTGACATACATTTACATTTCTTGGGTAAAGACCTAGGGGTGGGATTGCTGAGTCACATGGAAAGCATATTTTAACTTGATAAGAAATTGCCGAATTTTTTAATGACTATTATTAACATATTGAATTTTCAGTAGGAATGTATGAGTGTTTCCATTGTTCCTCATCCTTGACAACATTTGGTATTGTCATATTTCTCATTTGACTATTTAAGCAATTATGTAACCATTTTAAGTCTTTATAATAGATGTATATTCACCTGTCATTGCAGTTTCAATATTAATTTTCTAATGACAAATGGTGTCAAACATCTTATGTGCTTATTTATCATTGATTCAACTCTCCCAATAAAGTACCTATCATTTTATTTATTGGATTGTCTGTCTACAGGTCCTTTGTAGAATATATGCTTTTTAAATATTTTCTTTCAGTTTGTGCCTTTCCTTTCCACTTTTACATTTTATTTTATGATTATTATTTGTTTTTTGGAGACACAGAGACAGGATCTAGTTATGTTGCCCAGCATGTAGTGTAGTGACTATTCACAGGCACAATTACAGCTCACTGCAATCCCAAACAACTGGGCTTTCCTGCCTCAGCCTCACGATTGGCTGGGACTACAGATGTACACAACCATGCCTGGCACCTTTTCATTTTTAACAGTGTATTTTAAAAAGGAAACTATGGTTTGTATTGTTCTATATTGCTGTTTTGAGTTTGATGAAATGTAATTCATCATTTTTAAATGGTTTAGACTTTTCTGTCTTATCTAAGAAATTTTTACTCATTTCAATATCAGAAAATTTTTCTCCTGTATTTTCTTCTCAAAGAAAATAGCTTTGAGAAGAAAATATACAGAAAATATTTTATATTTATATATTTTCTAAAATAAAATAAAATATATTTTCTTCTCAAAGAAAATAGTTTAATTTCTATATTTAATCGTATATTTATGCTATCCATCTGCATTTATCTATTTTTGTGTATACTATGAGAGAAAGCTCAAGGTTCATTGTTTGTCATATGCATATACCATTGTCTCAGCAACTTTTGCTGAAAAGATTATTTTTTACTTCAACAAATTACCCTGTGACATTAGTAAAGATTAATTGACCGTGTATGTCTGTATTCTTAATTCTGTTTCATTATCTTTGAAGCTATCAATATGCCAACACTTCCACTTTTTAAATTATTTTGGGTGTACAGTAAAATTTAAAATTGAATAATGTATGTGCTCCAAGTTACTTTTTATAAAATTGTTTTGACTAGTCTGGGTCCTTTACATTTTCATATAACTTTTAGAATGATCTTGTCCATTTCTTCTTGAATCTTCTGATCCACAAACGTGATATATTTTCATTACCAAAAGCAACAACAACAACAAACCAGTACTTAGCAGTCATCACCCATTCCTTTCATCCTCCCCAGTTCTAGGCACCCAGAAACTTGTTTTTCTTTTATATTTGCCTATTCTGGATATTTCATATGAATAGATTCATATACTGTTCAGTCTTTGTGCATGGCTTATTTCATTTAACATGTTTACGTGTTTAACGTAAATAGGTTCATGGATTAACTTTGAATAGGTTGTACTTTATACCTTTTTATTGTCAAATAATATTCCATTGTATGAATTTACCACATTGTATGTATCCATCGATCAGCTAATGGCAATTTGGGTTGCTTTTGGCTATTATGAATAATATTTACTTGGGTATTATGAAAATACTTTTATGAATACTCTTTTACAAGTTTTTCTGCGGACACATTTTTATTTCTTTTAAATATTTACATAGGAGTGGAATTTCTTGGTCATGTGGTAAATATGATAAACCTTTTAAGGGACTGCCAAAATATTTTTCAATGTGGATGCACCATTTTACATTCCGAAAAGCATAGTACGAATGTTTCAGTTTCTCCATATCCTCACAAAAACTTATAATTTGTATCCTGATCATAATAATTCTAATAGGCATGAGGTATTATCACATTGGGGGTTGATTTTTTGTATTTTCATATACTTATTGGCCATTGGAAGAAATAGCTATTCAAATCCTTTACCATTGTTGTCTTTTTTAAATTGAGTTATCAGTGTTCCTTATATATTTGAAATACACATCTCTTATCAAATATATGATTTGCAGATACCTTCACCATGTCTGGATTGTCTTTCCACTTTTTTTGAAGATGTCCTGTGATGTTCAACAGTTTTTTAATTTTAGTGAAACCCAAATTATCGATGTTTTTCTTGGTTGCTTGTGATTTAGATTCTATATATAAGACATCACTGCCTAATCCAAAGCCCTGAGTATCTGCTCCAGTGTTTTCAGCCAAGAGATTTATAGGCTTAGTGCTTGCGTATGTCTTTGGTTTATCTTCGGTATCTTTATCGTCATATATTTCACCCATCTAATGTGTACTAATCAATTTTTCAGTATGTTTTCAGTTTTCAGTATGTTTATATATATGTGCAACAAGCAACAAAGTCATTATTTTCTTCTCAACAAGAAATTCCGTACTTTTTAACTATCTCTTCTCTAACAACCCCTCTGCTGCACACACACACAAGCTCTAGGCATTCCTGAATCTACTCTATCTGTATATTTTTATACTCTGGACTTTCAAATGACTAGAATCATAAAACATGTGATCTTTCGTGACTGCCTTAGCTCACTGAGCACAATGTTTCAAGGTTCATTCATGTCACATGTGTCAGTACTTCATTCTTTTTTGTGGCTAATAACCAATCGTATGTGTATCTATCACATCTTGTTTATGAGTTTATAGACATTTAGGTTGATTTCTCTTTAGCTATTGTGAATAGGGCTGCGAGAAACAATTATGTAGAAGTATTTGTTTAATAATTATTTTTGAATAATATGTACGTATACGTAAACAAATATTCTACACAACTGTTCATAGCAGCCATATTCACAATAGATAAGGTGTAAACAACCCAAGTTTCCAGAAACTCACTGTGGTTTTGATTTTTATTTCCCTAATACCTAGTAATGTCAAGCATTTTATCAAGTGTGCGCTAGACATTTATATACCTTCCTTGAATAAATGCCTATTCATATGTTGTATCTATTTTTAATTGGGTTATTTGTCTTTTTATTACTGATTTGTAAGTGTTCTTTATATATTCTAGATACAACCCACTTATCTGATATATGATTTGAAAGTATTTCTCCCATTCTGTGGTTTGTCTTTTTACTTTCTTGATGCTGACTTTTTGAAGCACAAAGGTTTTTATTTTTAAATTTGATTAAGTCTAATTTATTTTTCTTTCGTTGTTCATGCTTTTGTGTCATACGTGAGAATTTTTGCCCAATCGAAGGTCATTATTTACCCCTGTGTTCTACTCCAAGATGTTCATAGCTGTATCTCTTACATTGAGGTCTTTGATCCATTTGGAGTTAATTGCTGTGTATGGTGTGAGGTATGCAAGTGGCTATCCAGCTGGCCTGGCACCATTTGAAGGGTCTTGCCACCATTTTCGAAAATCAGTTGCTGTAAATGTATAGATTTATTTCTGAACTCTGAGTTATCTTCCATTGATCCACATGTCTGTCCTTATGACAATGTCACACTGTCTTGATTCCCTGCTTTGTAAGTACTTCTACATTATTCTTACTCTTAAGATTGTTTTGACTATTTTGTGACCTGTGAAATTTCATGTAAATTTTAGAATTAACTTGCTAATTTCTACAAATAATTTAGGTGGAATTTGTATATAGAGTTCATTGAGTCTATAGATCGATGTAAAGAGTATCATCATCTTAATGATAAGTACAATAAATCATGAACTTTGTACTTGTTTTCATTTATTTAGATCTTTTAATAATTATTTCAATGGAATTTTATAGGTTTCAGTGTACATATTTTACATTTATTTGTTAAATTATTTCCTAAGTATTTTATTATATTTAGTTTTATTGTAAATCAAATTATTTTCTTAATATTCTTGGATTATTTGTTAAAGGATATAGAAATACAATAGATTTTTGTATATTAACTTTGTATCATGAAGCCATGCTGAACTTGTGTATTGTTTCTAAGAATTTTGTTAATGAACAAATTTGAATTTTTTTATTTATAAGATCATATCCTTCTTCCTTTCTAATTTGAATGCCTTTGTTATTTTTTCTTGCCTAATTTCCCTGACTAGAACCTTCACTAAAATGTTAAATATAAGTAGTGAGAGGGGGCCGGGCATGGTGGCTCATGCCTGTAATCCCAGCACTTTGGGAGGCTGAGGCGAGCAGATCACTAGAGGTCAGGAGTTCGAGACCAGCCTGGCCAGTATGGTGAAACCCCGTATCTACTAAAAACACAAAGAATTAGCTGAGTGTGGTGGCGGGTTCCTGTAATCCCAGCTACCTGGGAGGCTGAGGCAGGAGAATCGCTTGAACCCAGGAGGCGGAGGTTGAAGTGAGCTGAGATCCCGCCATTGCACTCCAGCCTGGGCAACAAGATCAAAATTCCAACTCAAAAAAAAAAAAAAAAAAAAAAAGTAGTGAGAGGGGACATCCGTATATTATTTCTATGTCAGGAGAAAAGCAACTAGTCTTTAATCATTAAGTATAATCTTAGCTGCTTTTGTTTTTGTTTTTTAATAGATGGCCTTTATTGAATTGAAGAGGTACTATACTATTTCTCATTTATTGAATGTTTTGTTCATGAAAGTATGCTGGATATTTTCAAATGTTTGTTTGTTTTTCTATGTCTATTAAGATGATTATGTGATTTTTTTAAATTCTATTGAGTTTTTCCCTCATGTAGTTTGACACTGTTATTAGGTGCATACAAATTAAGTATCATTATTTTTTTTGGAGAATCGGTCTATATTTCATCATGTAATGCCCTGATTTATTCCTGATAATTTCCCTTGATTTGAAATTTGTTTTATCTGAAATAAATATAGCTGCTGCTTCTTTCTTTTGATTAGTGTTAGTTTGGTATATTTTTATCCATTTATTTACTCTTAATGTATATATGTATATAAATTATAAATACATATAGCTTTATGTTTAATGTGTGCTTCTGTTAGAAACATATAGATTTGAGTATTGTTTTTTCATCCACTCTGACATTCTCTGTTAATGGATGCATTGAGACAACTAATATTCAAAGTCATTATTGACATAGTTGAGTTAATGTCTACCATATTTGTTACTGTTTCCTATTTGTTGCACGTGTTTATTGTTCTTATTTTTGTGTTCTACTTTTTTCCACTTTTTTGTGGTTTTAATGAAGTATTTTATACAATTCCAGTTTAATTCCTTTCGTAGCATGTCAGTTATACTTCTTCTTTTTTTAGTCTTTTTAGTGGTTGCCCTGTAATTTGCAATATGCATTACAAGGAATCCAAGACTACTTTCAAATATGCTATACTAGTTCACTAATGGCATGAATACCTTATAATAACAAAATTCTCTCTTATCTCTTATATTATTACTTGTAATTCATTTCACTTGTGTATAAACATACAAAATAATATATATTTATATATAATTGAATGCATAGTTGCTATTACTATTTTGAAAAAAGTTATTGTTAGATCAGTTAGGAATAAGACAAATAAAAAATGTATTTTACCTTTACATATTCATTCTTGATGTTCCTCCTTTTGTTATGTTGATATGAGTTTCTGATCTATATTATCGTCTTTTTCTCTAAAGCACTTCATTTAATGTTTCTTGCAAAGTAGGTCTACCGCCATCAAATTCCCTTAATTCTTGTTTGCCTGAAAAAGTCTATATTTCTCCTTCACTTTCAAGGATAATGTCACAGAGCATAAAGTTCTACGTTGGTGTTTTGCTTTGCTTTCTCTCAGCATTTTAAATAGTTCATTCTGTTCTCTTCTTGCTTTCATGATTTCCAAGGGGAATTCAGATGTAATTCTCATATTTCTTCCTCTGTGAGTAAGGTGTTGTTTTTCTTTGACTTCTGTGAGAATTTTTTTCTACATCATCAATTTTCTGTAGTTTGTAAATGATATGCCTAGGTGTAGTGGGTTTTTTTTTTTTTTTTTTTTGGCATTTATCCAGTTTGTTTTTCTCTGAATTTCTTGGATCTGTGGTTTGGTGTCTGACACTTCTTCTGTTCCTTTTTCTTTCTTCATTTTCTGGTTTTCTTCTTACAGGCATGTTACACCTTTTTGTATTTGTCCCACACTCCTTGGATGTTCTTGGTTGTTTTTCAGTCCATGTTCCTTTTCCTTTTTAGTTTTGGAGTTTTCTACTGAGATAGCCTCGTGCTCAAAGATTTTCCTTCAGCTGTGCCAGTCTACTAATAGGCCAATCAAAGGCGTTCTTCATTTCTGTTACAGTGTTTTTGATCTCAAACATTTATTTTTGGTTCTTTCTTAGGATTTCTAATTCTCTGTTTACATTGTTCATATGTTCTTGCATGCTGTCTACGTTCCCATTATGGTCCTTAGCATATTAGTCATGGTTAGTTTAAATTCCCAGTCTAATAATTCTAACATCCCTGTCATATCAGTTCTGATGCTGTTCTGCCTCCTCAAAATTGTATATGTGTGTGTGTGTGTGTGTGTGTGTGTGTGTGTGTGTTCCCTTTTGTCATGCCTTATAATTTTAATGTAGCAGTTAAGAGAATCTACTGTAAACAGGCTTTTAGTAATGCAGAGATAATGTGTGGGCGTAGGCAAAGTGTACTGCAGTCCTATGAATCGGTCTCAGACTCTTAGTGAGACCATTCTTCTGTGCTGAGAACTTCACAAGTGATTCTCCATTTTTTTTTCTCCCTGCTTAGATGGGGGAGGATATCTAGAGTGGACTGCAGTTGGGTATTTTCCTTCTCTGAGGTAAGTTAGGCTCTGATGATACCCTAGCTAGCTAGACCCTTGTTAACTAGTCTCTCCTAAGGTCAGGCCATGTTAAAAAGAATAAAAAGCTCTGGCGTATTTCAGAATGGGTTCCTTTTCCCTTCCCCTGCTGGAAGCACGGGAGATATGGAAGCAAGGAGATTTTTCTCTGATATTTAATGTGAGAACCTGGCAGTGCGCCTGAAGGTAAAACTAACAAAGAAAGTCCCCTATTCTTCATGCCTGGGTCCTCTAGAAGTTTTTACCTTACAGAGTATTCCACACTGAGCCTTCAGTGATTCATCAGCTCCAGTTCAGATTCTCCTACCCCAACATTGATTTCAGGGTGGTTTCTGCTCCTGTAAACTGTGGCTCCCTATGTTTCCCTGACTGTCTCTCCATTCTTGGGAGCAGATATTTGTCCTGTGTCCTCACCAGTCTTACAGATCCTAGATGACTTGCTGACTTTTCAGTCTGTTCAGCTTTTTGCTTGTTGTTAGGATGGAATGGCGACTTCCGGGTTTCTTATGTGGAGAACCAGAAACAGAAGTCTTCAAATTTTTTTTTTAATTTAAATTTTGTATCTGTAAAAGATGAATGAGGTGTCTTGCACACAGAAAATACTTAACACTGAGTGAATGACTGAAGACTACAAGATGAAGGATCAAACCATCTTTCTTAGAAAATGGAGAAATTCGTTGTATATATTGCTTACAATTACAGAGATAGCAGAACCCTCTCCTGATGGGGAGCTATTATTTATTTATTTGAGGTCTGAAATTTACTGATCTCTTAGGATGGAGATGGATGATAAAGTGTGAATATAAAAGGCTACTACTTAGAGTAGTTTGCTTTCCTCCCTTAATAAAATTCCCATTAAACACAGGAAAAGTATCAGACCCACCATGCCAGGTTTGACCATTTCTTACTTGCTACTCTCATAGTATAGTGGAATTACTTCATCCAATGACTTGAGTTATATTCTATCATCACTAACTAAACATAATTTTAAAGAGTACACCTCAACTCTTTGGGTCTAAGTTTACATCTCTATAAAATGGAGTAGTTACATTACATAAAGTATGTGCTCACTCTTGAAAACTTGGTCAAGCTATTTAGTATATTTCTTTTCTCACTCATTCACTCTCATTAGATGTACTTCCCAGAGAGATATATAGTTATTTTGTATCTCGCCTTAGTGAGAATATAAAAAGAGAAATGACTCAAAAAGAGGAAATAACACAAATATCAATAATACAAGATGCAATATAATTTTATTGCATTTGCTATGACTTTTCAGAGCTAAGTTAAAGCTAGCAGAAAATTCTTTATCTGGTCATTAGTTCAGTACTCCGTAAAATAAAGTACTTCTAAAGCTATAAAACTTGGCTGAACCATTTGATTTGAGGGAACTGAATATGAAGTTATTAACATATATTACTCAATACAAGTTTTCTTTTACATCTGCTTCTATGACTTGCATAATTAAGGATATGAAGATTACATTTAATATTCTATTTGTGCCAACTCATATGTTACTTTTAAAATTTATTTCTTAAATTGTTCTCAGAGTTATGTCTTTGTATTTTGAGAAGAGTTGATTTTTAGTAGCACTATAATTACATTTGTAGTATGTAATGGCAATGAGACACGCTGTATTTATATGATCTACTTGTTTTATAATTAGCATTGTGATGATTTATACATTACTTTTTATTAGCAGACAAGACAAATGTTTATGATGTTGTTAATTTCAGATATTTTAGTTTTACTCTGAAAGAATAAAGATGCTACCGTTTCTAACACCATAGGAATATTGGCGATGCAAGAATACTGATTTTTTTTTCCAACCATTATGGTTATATAAAAGATCATCTGGCCGGGTGCAATGGCTCATGCCTGTAATCCCAGCACTTTGGGAGGCCGAGGTGGGTGGATCACGAGGTCAGGAGTTCTAGACCAGCCTGGCCAACATAGTGAAACCCCATCTTTACTAAAAATACAAAAATTAGCCGGGTGTGGCTGCACGCGCCCGTAGTCCCAGCTACTTGGGAGGCTGAGGAGGGAGAATTGCTTGAACCCCGGAGGCAGAGGTGGCAGTGAGCCAAGACCACGCCATTGCACGCCAGCCTGGGTGACAGAGTGAGACTCCGTCCCAAAAAAAATTTAAAAAAAGGAAAAGAAAAAAAAGATCATCCAGTTGAATATTGTATTTGTGCTAAAAATTCATCATATTAATCATTCATTTATTCATCCAACAAATAATAGGCATCTAGCACTATCAAAGTGCTGTAAATACAATAGTGGACAAGTCGAAAAAGGTACCAGTTCATATAGAACATGCAGTCCTCTGAAAGAGATAATCAGTAGACAAATAACTTATAAATAAAAACATAAAATGACAGCCATATGTACTTTAAGGAGAATTAGCAAGGTCATGTAGAGTGGTAAATGTGGGGCAAAGGATTGAGCTAGTGATAACAATCACCCACAGATTATACACAAATCTCTAAAGGCTTTATGTCTCCTAATGATGCAGCTTCTGCACATTTTTCTAGCACACACTTCTGTCTACTAGACATCTCCACCTAGATATACCACGAAAGCTTCAAATGCATCATGTACAGAATCACATCCATCATCAAATGCCTTAAGTTTCTAAGCTTAGCCATTTTCCAACTTTTCTATTTTTTTGAGACTGAGTCTCGCTCTGTCACCCAGGCTGGAGTGTAGTGGCGCAACCTTGGCTCACTGCAACCTCCGCCTCTTGGGTTCAAGTGAGTCTCTTGCCTCAGCCTCATGAGTACCTGGGATTACAGGTGCCCACCACGATGCCTGGATAATTTTTTTCTATTTTTTAGAAGAGACGGGGTTTCACTATGTTGGCCAGGTTGGTCTCGAACTCCTGACCTCAGATGATCTACCCGCCTCAGCCTCCCAAAGTGGTGGGATTATAGACATGAGCCACCATGCCCAGACCCAACTTTTTATCAATCATTTCTTTCTACTGATTTATGACCAAAACATCTCTTAAGCATATCCTTTGTCTCCAGTTTCACTGTGAATACCTCACTAATGCCTTTACTTTGGGTGTTTTTAGTGAACAAGAGTTTTTATGCCACCACTTTATGAGTTGCACATATATAATGTTCACCACAAGACAGTTAGTATTAAATATTGGGTATTTGGGCTCCAGAGTTTGCTTTTTAAATCACTATTCCCTTACACACCATTTTCTTTTCTCTAAACTATCTGACATCCCCGGAACATCAATCTATCAAGCATTGCACAACTAGATCAAGGATTCTTCCTCTAATATTTATTCAGAGGTTCGCTGGCACTTATATCAGCAGTACAGAAATCTGGCTGTTAATGGTGATCACCTGGGTACTTGCAAATCACATATACATGTATGTATTCATATGTGTCAAAAGTGTCATATATCATAGATATATGTTTATGTATGTATATATGAATATGCATATGTATACAAATATATGTACATGTATATATAGTACTATACATCATAACAATGTTTCAGTTAATGACGCCATATACAGTGGTGGTCTCATAAAATTATAATGAAGCCAAAAAATTCCTATTGCTTCCTGGGGACAACTTGAAGTTGCTGACTGTGTGTAGGCCTAGGCTAATATGTGTGTTTGCACCTTAGTTTTTAGCAAAAACATTTAATATGTTAAAAAAATTAAAAACAAAAAATCATAGAATAATGAGGTAAAGCAAGAACATATTTTTGTACAGCTGTACAATGTGTTTCTGTTTTAAGATAATTATTATTACAAAAGAGTAAAAATATTTTTGAAAACTTTAAATGTTTATAAAGAAGTTATAATGGCTGGGCATAGTGGCTCATGTCTATAATCCCAGCACTTTGGGAGGCCCAGCTGGGTGGATCATTTGAGGTCAGGAGTTAGAGACCAGCCTGGCCAACATGGCGAAACCCCGTCTCTACTAAACATACAAAAATAAGCCAGGTGTGGTGGCTCCTGTAATCCCAGCTACTGTAATCTCAGCTACTCGGGAGGCTGAGGCAGGAGAATCACTTCAACCTGGGAGGTGGAAGTTGTAGTGAGCCAAGGTCATGCCACTGCATTCCAGCCCGGGCGACAGAGCGAGACTCTGTCTCAAAAAAAAGAAGTTATAGTAAGGTTATGTTATGTATTATTAAAGAAAGAAAATAAACAAATTTAGCAGAGCTGAAGTGTGCAGAATCCGTAAGGTCCACAATAGTGCACAGTAACATCCTGAGCCATCACATTGATTCACCACCCCCTTACTGATGCACCCAGAGCCACTTACTGTCCTGTAAGCTCTATTCACCGTAAGTGCTCTATACAGGTGTACCAAATTTATCTTTTATACCACAGTTTGAATGCATCTTTTCTATGTTTAGATATGTTTAAATACACAAATATTTACCATTGTGTTACAATTGCCTACAGTATTCAGCATTAAGTTTGTGGCCTAGCAGCAATAAGCAATACCATACGGCCTAGGTGTGTAGTAGGCTGTGCCATCTAGGTGTGTGTAAGTTCTATCACATTTGCATGAGGACAAAATCATCTGACAACACACTGCTCAGATTATATCTCTGTTGTTAAGCAACACCTGACTATGTCTGGCCCTCATCTTGCATCTGCATAAACAAGACAAGACAATGTGTATTTTTCACTCAGGTGAAAACTGAATCTTTGGGTATGAGTTAGACGATAAACAGTGAACTAAATACCTAAGTAAATATTACAGTATATTAGACTTTCATAAAACCTGACAGCCATAAAGATTTTAGTGAGTTTAGCATTCCAGGCAGAGAAGAGCAAGCTGGAACTATACCTGGTGTGTTCGAGAAGCTTCATGGAGGCCAGAAAGGCCATAAAGAGGTCAATGAGGGGAAAATGTCAGGGTTGAGCTGAGAGATAAAAGGGAATAGATTCTGGTAGGACTAGTGTGTGGAAAACACAGTCAGTTCACATTATTCATAGTTGTCACATTCTATACAGTTGCCATAAATATTGAATTAGTGAATATTGAATTACTGCTCTAAGAGAAGAGACAGAGATGCCTATTATTACTACCTACCTCTCAGCTGGTCATGGGACTTGGATTGGCCTTATTCACTAACCATTAATAATTAACATTAAAATAAAATGGCAGCCATGGTGGAAGGCAGAAGAGCAAGAGAATGCTAGAGTCAGAGAACCAGATGGGGCAGAGCACCCGTGTATAACAAGTCCACTCTTGTGACACACAGAAACGCACAAGCACACATACACGTACCTGCATTTCATTATCTCCACTCTGAAACATAACAACTGGAAGAAGTGAATCCATCCTGTATGGAAGTGATTTTTTTTTTTTTAGTATTTTGAAATATATTTATCCACGTTTTAGGACTAATTTCAAAGAATTTAATTAAGAAGTGCTTCCTTATTAAATTATTTATTTTGCCCTGGTATAGTCTTTCTGCTAGAGAAGGACGGAGGCTGAAGCACTTTCAAGGCCTGCCTGCTCAGTGACAAATCACAGTCTCAGTCCTTATCAACCTCTGAATGTAGCTTCTCTCCAGACACTTATCAGAAGGTATAGTCTCTGATTCTGATAAATATTATGTTGCAGAAGAAATGTTTTAAGGAATTCAACGTTTGTTTATTCATCAGTGTATTCCAAATACACTGTTCAAAATAACTCGTGTTTGAATAATGCTAAATTGTTCTTTATCCATTCATTCATTTGTTCATTCATTTGTTCATTTGTTCATTCGTTCATTCTTTCATTCAGTTCTCTAAGTACCTGTACCTGTTATAACTTAATCTTCTTACCACCTCCTATGTGTCATGAATTAGACTATAGCCTTGAGAAACAGATATAAATAGGATGCTCAAAGTCTATTGAAGTAGGCAGATGTGCAAACAAAAATTAGGAAGCCCTACTGAAAGTGCTGATTAGCATATGAACAACACAAAGGTGTGTTGGCTATAACCATTTGTTTTACCAATCAGTAGGTAATCCAGCATACACCCCTACACCCAGTCAGCCAGAGAAGCAGTGAATCAATGAAGTGAACACATATTTATTGTGCCTCTGTCTGGGGTAGACAATGTGATAAGTGCCAGCAGGGATAATAATATAGAGAATGCATAGTGCTGCTTCTGACAAGTTCCTGGCATTTACACCTTTTTCTACTGACACCAGTATACTTCAAAAGCTATTTATTCAGAAGCCACGCCATAAAAATTAATTATATCTAGAATATATTAAATGAATCCAGTAATTACTTTTCATAGGGTCTAAAGTGCATCTATAAACATGGAAAGCAATGCTGGCAAAATTGGTTCATATAAAGAAGGGTCAAATTTCTAAAAAAAGATCTTTGAATGATCTGCTACTATGCTGACTATTGACCTAAGCCAAATATAATAAATAACAAATGGAAGAAAAAACAGAAATTAGAAAGGACTTCCAAGTCTCTGTTTACTATAAAAATAAACACACTTTACTTCTTTCTACAAATTATCTGAAAGCCAAGAGCAATAGGGGTCACCTTCTTAAGGAAGTCTTCTGCTGTGGACTGAATGTTTGTATCCATCCAAAATTTTGTGTCATAGTTTCCAATATGATGGTATTGGAGATGGGGCCTTAGGGAGGTAATTAAGTCATGAGGGTGGAGTCCTCATGATGGGATTAATGCCCTTACAATAAAAGACACGGCAGGATGATCTCTCAGCCATGTGAAGATACAGCAAAAAGGCATCCATCTGCAAACAAGGAAGAAGGCATTTGGCAGGAACCAAACTGGCTGGCACTCCTTGATCCTGATCTTCCCAGCCTCTATAACTATGAGAGATCAACACTTGATGTTTAAGGCACCCAGTTTACGCGTTTTTTTTTTTTTTTTTTTTAGACAGAGCCTCGCTCTTGTAGCCCAGGCTGGAGTGCAGGCATGATCTCAGCTCACTGCAACCTACGCCTCCCAGGTTCAAGTGATTCTCCTGCCTCAGCCTCCTGAGTAGCTGGGATTACAGGCACCCACCACCATGCCTGGCTAATTTTTGTATTTTTTGTGGAGACAGGGTTTTGTCATGTTGGCCAGGGTGGTCTTGAATTCCTGGCCTCAGGTGATCTGCCCTCCTCAGCCTCACAAAGTGCTGAGATTACAGGCGTGAGCCACTGAACCCGGCTCAGTTTACACCATTTTTAATAGCAACCCAAGCTGATTGTGCCATCTTCCTTTATTCCCACCAAGAATTCAAAGTTTTCTCTCTGACGGGGCATGGTGGCTCACGCCTGTAATCCCAGCATGTTGCGAGTCTGAGATCACTTGAGGTCAGGAGTTCCAGACCAGCCTGTCCAACATGGTGAAACCCCATCTTTACTAAAAAAATACAAAAAAACAAACCAGGCATGGTGGTGCACACCTATAATCCCAGCTACTTAGGAGGCTGGGGCTGGAGGATCTCTTGAATCCAGGAGGCCGACTTTGCAGTGAGCCAAGATCTCTCCACTATACTCCAGCCTGGGCAACAGATTGAGGCTCTGCCTCAAAAAACAAAAACAAAAACAAAAGTCTTCTCTCTAAGTCATCACCAATCATGGAAACCACAGAATTCACCAGATTTGTACTTTTTGACTTTTCAAATAAAAATGATGATTTATTGAAGTATATTTGATATCATACCAGTGGTCCTAATCAATTTACAGCCATCTCTAAGTAAGATTTCCCAACCACTGAGAGTACATGGATAATTTCAAGAGGAGAAGATTTTAACAGTTGTGACAAAGGAATTCCTATGTTCGTTTCCTATTGCTGTTGTAATAGACTACCACAACCTTAGTGGCTTAAAGCCAAATACATTTATTGTCTTGCATCTCTGTGGTCAGATACGTACATTGGGTCTATAGGGCTGCTATCATTTTGCAGGGTCCAGAGAAGCCTTCTTCAACTTCTTCATGCAGGGGCGCACTCTCAGCTCACTGCAACCTCCACCTCCTGGGTTCAAGCCATTCTCCAGACTCAGCCTCCCGGGTAGCTGGGATTACAGGCGCTGGCTACCACAACCAGCTAGATTTTGTACTTTTTTAGTAGAGGCGAGGTTTCACCATGTTGGCCAAGCTGGTCTTGAACTCCTGACTGCAAGTGATCTGCTCACCTTCGCCTCCCAAAGTGCTGGGATTACAGACGTGAGCCACCAAGCCATGCCCCTTTCTCAGCTTCTTGAGGCTACCTACATTCCTTGACTCATAATACCTCTCGCCATCTTCAAAGTCAGCTGTGTAAAATCTTCTCGTCTCTTTGACCTCTACTTCCATCCTTACATCTTCTCTTTCTCACTTCTGCAAAACACTCTCCTAGGATCTTCATTTTGATAGTCATCCCTTGTTATAGGGGGAATTAGTTCCAGGAACAGCCACATATACCAAAATCCTACCAAAATCTACAGGCTTAGATCTGGCTATCTGCCCTGGGGAAAAGTAGGCCTTCTGTTTCTATAGGTTGACATCCTGTAAATGTTCTCTTTTTGATCTGCGGTTGGTTGAATCTGTGAATGCAGAACTCACAGATATGGACAGCCAACTATTTTATTTTATTATTTTATTTTTTAAATGTTTAATTGGGCCAGATGCCGTGGCTCACGCCTGTAATTCCAGCACTTTGGGAGGCTGAGGCAGGTGGATCACTTGAGGCCAGGAGTTCGAGACCAGTCTGGGCAACATAGTGAAACCCTGTCTCTACTAAAAGTACAAAAATTAGCTGGACATGGTGGTGTGTGCCTGTAGTCCTAGCTACTTGGGAGGATGGAGTGGGAGGATCTCTTTAGCCTGGAAGGCAGAGGTTGCAATGAGCTGATATCGCACCACTGCACTCCAACCTGGACAATGAAAATGAAACTCTGTCTCAAAATAATAATAATAATAATAATAATAATTTGGAATAAAAATTATGTATGTTCAATGTGTATAATGTGATGATTTGATATACATATGGCTTGTGTAATGGTTATCAAAATCAAATTAATACATCAATCACCTTCTTCCATGCTGTGCGTTAGATCTCCAGAACGTGATCATCTTATAAGCCAAAGTTTGTACTCTTTGACCAGTATACCCTCATTTACCCTACCCTCTCCCCAACTTCTGGCAACCACCATTCTACTCTGCTTCTATAAATTCCACATTTTCACATTCCACATGCTCGGCAGGGAAGGAAGACATTCTAGTTTGGCAAATCCTCCAGTTCTGGTTTATACTTCCTCATGTAAAATTTTGCCAAATACTGCTCCATCCCACAGGACTTCTCAAAAACTATTCAAAGGGAAGATGTGATGGGAGAAGAATAATTATTCTACCCATGGAAATAACTTTGCCCACAAATTATTTTAATGTGTCCTTAAAAACATAAAAAGCATCAGACTTGAAATCAAGAAAAGTTGATTCTAGTCCCTTTGCTACCACTAGGTTGCATATCTGCATAGATTTTCTTTGAAATATTTATCATATTCCCTAGTTTTTTTCCTAGAGTTTGGAAATCAGGGAGGCATAAAGCTGAAGGCATCTTTTCTCTTAGAAACTCAAATTCTCCATTTTCAGAGAAATGTGATTTAATAAAAAAATCAATACCATGACTCCTTTCTGAGGGCTCTGTTTTGGCCCTTTAGTTCTCTGTCTCTGTGGGCACACTGTGATATTATCTGTCTCTCTGCAAGACACCAAATACGAAAGCTGTCAGTATGACGTGTGCTGAAAAGGACGACTTTATTCCTAAACCGGGGCTCCTCCTTGGTCTATTCAAAAATGTTTTACTTTCCCCCAGTGACTTTCTGCTACTATTTTTTTGTTTGTACAGATAAATAGAAAAGAGCTGGGGAAAAAAGAGGTCAGTAGAATAACACAACAATGGAAACATCAGTATAAGTTCAGTGGATAAATAAAAAACTGATATTTTCTCAATTGAGAAGTCCACATTTAAGTCTCAGTACTTGTACTTGGACCTGGACCTTTGGAATTCATAAACCGGTTTACCCTTATAGATTTCCTAAGATGAACAATACTTCCATGGCTGGTAGAAATATGCTTATTAAACAATGAACAAATGGATATATGAGTACTAGCTACACATGTGTTTGCCAATAGATGGTAAATTTCAGGAAGGGGTCACATGCCTGAAGTTTCCTGGTTTTGCAATAACCATCCTGTGTCTTTTCCCCTTCAATTGCACTGCTGTGTTCTTTGTCTCCTAGTTTTAGTCCTACACTGCTAATACCCTCAATGCGGATGTCATCTTTGTTCTGGACATCTGCTCCTCCTTACCTGATGTTCACCTGTTCACCTGGCAGCATGACATCCAGTATCAGCCCTGGATGGAGCCTTCTGCTTCCTGCTGGTGGGGTCTTAACTTAGCCAACTCTTTCACTTCTGTTCTTTTTGTTTTTCTTTGAATGCCAATGTATTCTTTTTTTTTTCTTTTTGGTTTATCTGAATATCTAACGTTCTCTTCATGTAACTCTATTTCTATCTTACTTCCTATGGTTAATTTCTGCTGGATGGTCCTTGGAAAGAAGGAGAGCAAAACTTGAATGTCCATACTGGTGTTTCTATCCCCTAGGATGGTCTCTGTAGCAGGAAAACTAGAGGCACAGGCGGAATGCGTTCTCCTTATTCTTCCCTCTTTCCTGTTCTTTGCTCTTTTCCCTTTTCTTTCACTCTCATGCTTGATCTGTCTTCTCTCTCCCTCCTGCCTCTGTCTCCTGACACTTTCACCTCATTTCTCTCTGTTCTTTGCACACCCTCCCATACCTCCATATCTCTTGTTTCTCTAGCACCTCCTTCTTACTGTTTTAAAATTTTGTTATTTCAAGTTCTGCCTGATATAATAGTTACAATAACTAAAAATTCTGGATTGTGTAGAGCTGGGCTAATTTAGAATATCCCCGGCTGTTTAAATGTACAAAACCTCAACATTCTGTGTCCAGTGTACAGCCCTCTTCTGCTTCTTGAAGTAAGAAGTAAGAAGCAGAGCAATTTTTTAAATGATGAAAAGAAAAACATGTAATCAGACCAATGCAACTGCTGTTCTAGAAAACAAAATTTCATTCTTTATTTTCTTATGTGATTTACCTTTTTTTTTTTGAGACGTAGTCTCGCTCTGTCACCCAGGCTGGAGTGGTGCACTGGCAAGATCTTGGCTCACTGCAAGCACTGCCTCCCAGGTTCACGCCATTCTCCTGCCTCAGCCTCCCGAGTAGTTGGAACTACAGGCACCTGCCACCACGCCTGGCTAATTTTTTTTTTGTATTTTTTCAGTAGAGACAGGGTTTCACCATGTTAGCCAGGATGGTCTTGATCTCCTGACCTCGTGATCTGCCCACCTTGGCCGCCCAAAGTGCTGGGATTACAGATGTGAGCCACCATGCCCGGCCTACCCTCCCCTTTCTAATGACAGCCTATGACGTTGGAATGCAGGACTAGTATCTGACTTCCTTTTGTACTCCACTTTGAGCCAATCTACTAGCCACCTAAATATTTGTAAGTATGAATTGAACATGGATATAAAAATAAGCATAAGCCTAAGGGCAAGGTCTTTAAAGAGAGAGGTAGTAGATTATGTTTCCCTAATCCAAGCTAGCTTTTAAAACAGAGTCAGATACAGAGCCTTTTTAAAACAGCGGGAAGATCTAATAAATTCTGACTTTCATCTCCTTTACTTACGTGTCCAACAATTTTTTTGTACTGTGGAATAATTAACATACTGATCTTCGCTAGACACTTATATTTTCTAGATTAGCAATAACTGACTATGTTTTATATTCTTCACATCATAGCTTCTTAAAACATAGCTCAAGGATTACCTAAAAGAGTGTTCCCTGGGAAGTTAATTAAACATACAAATCACTATACTCTAAATAAAAATCTTGAGGAGAGTGTCTGATTCTTGTATACAAGCATGAGAAGCTTTGTTCTACCTCAATGGTTTATAAAATCTTAAATCATGCAGGGAAAGCAATGGATTGGAAATATATTTTTAATGTGTCTTCTGAAGTCCGTATATGAGTCATTACTCTTCATAGCAAAGTGATGATGGTCTGACTGGCTCAGTTTGCTCCTTTGGAATCAATTTTGGCTTTGGTCTGAGACAAGGTCTAAGTATCATTCACACAGCTGCCAACAATATTCATCATCTGTGCTGGGTGATAGGGAGTGTTGACGCATCAGAATTAAGTCCAATTCCCAGATTTGTCACAATTCTATGTAAATTACTTTAATTTCATGAGTCTCATTTTCCTTAACTATGTAGATAGAATGAACTTATCTCATATATTGGAGAATTCTTACCATAATGCCTGTGTTAGAAAAACACAGAAACAATTTATTCCATCAGACAAATGGCTTAATACTGGGCTAAAATTCTAACAATTCTGTATTCTAAGTAACTTAGTTCACCTACTTCCCACTCTTGCTCCCTTCAAAAAGAAAAAAGTTTGCGTCAATCACATGTGTGGAAGATGCCTGGATTAAAATAATGTTCTTATCTAGGCATGACATTGAAAGACTCTTCTCCATTAAATGTTTAGCAAAAAAAAGTATTGTGAGACCAATCAAGTTTGGAAAATTGTTTATTTTATACCAGTCTTGGAAATTGATAATGCCCATGTAGCTAGGAAAAAAAAGGTTATGAGAAATGTACAGTAAGATAAAATTTTATTTAAAGGCATATTTTTCTAAATATAGTTGATCACAGAATCTCATTGTTTTTCAATTAATCATATTTCAAGGATGTAGTATTCTGCAGAATACACTTTAGTAAATGCTAGTTTTTAAGTTCCTTGGGGAAAATCTCCCCAATCTACCTTCCTCCAGCTACTTCCAGGCCCTTCCTTAAAAGCTAATTAAAACAGTCATTTGAGCTATTTCTGAAAGTCAAATAGTAAAGAAATTACTTCCTTTTCCCCCTCCAGTGTCATGATCTTGGTTCAAATTATAATGATTAAAACCTTAACAGAAAAACATCAACTTTCAAATTGGCTCATCCCAGATGATGATACCTAGTTATTGTTGAAAATCATAACATATATATATATATTTCTAAGCCCCTGCAAAAATGTAAAAGCCTCATTTCCAATATATAACGTGCACTCTTAAGTCTGTGTTAATTGTTACTTACTTGACACAAAGTTCTAAAGGAGAGGCACCCAGGGAAGAAAACATTATGAGAACAGTCAGATTAGATTTGTGATGACAATTAAGCTCAATTCTTTATTGCTTCTTCTTATTCTTAGCTTTGAAATATTTCTTGCACTTGAGTCATTTTGGCTCCTGGTAGCATTGCTGGAGAAAACAAGACATATTTATTAAATAAACAAACAAGAACAAAGCAATAAATCTTGTGCTTTTCATACTATGTGAAAATAAATTGAGGGTCTATGAAAGTTTGTGTTGTTTGTGTTAGGCTTATTACAGAAAGTATCTTCAGAATTTTCTTTCCAAAAACATGTCTTTGCAGAGTGCTATCAAATTCAAATTATCCCCAGAGGACAGGTTACAGGTGATTAAATCAACTCTCTCCAGCAAAGAATACTTTAAAACACTTTTGAGAGCCCTCTAGTTGTGACATGACCTTTGAGAAAAGCATTTTGCAGTTGACATAGTTTGTGTTTTTGTTAGAGGCTTCTCTTAGGCAGAGATGAATTAAGATCTGCCACCATAAAATTTGGGCTTAGATAAACTAAGAGCACTTAGTAATTTGCTTTACTGCTCATCTTGGGAGCTTTTTGAATTGGAGAATTCAATGTCATTGTCTCTTGATTTCATCAATGGAGCTATATGAATGAATGTGCAGTTTATTTCATCGTCTTCAAGAATGACCCACATTCGGTTTGGAAATTAGAAAGAACAAATCCTTTTCTCAAAATTCAGTGCCTACCTTTATGCTTGAAAAAAATATAGAGATGATGTTGCTGCTATTTCCTATGTCACAGCATGTTCATCTACACGAGAAATGTTGAAATAGCTGGGGGTATATATGAGTTGACCCTCGTCCCACCTTCCTTTCCTAGTACCATATCTCTTCCAAAAGCACATATTCTCCAGCCAACCCCAGCATTTGCATTCTCGTGAAGGACAGCTCTAAAGTCTAGAGTACGTTTTGGCCTGGCACTATTGTCTCATTTAAAATTTTGCACAAAGAAAATTCTCAGTAAAGGCTTATTAAGTAAAACGTTTTAAGGAAATGGGGACACCATTGGATATGAAATTGGAATAATCTGCTCCATCTTTCCCACTAAATTTCTCCGAAAATTTATCCAGACTTCATCTTTTCTTTTCTGTAAAAGCAGGCAATTTTTATTTAAATTTTGGTAAAATGGATAATAAGCTTCTGTGTCTAATTAAATAAAGAATATTCAAATATACATTTTCCTGAAAATTCATAGATGCTCATTTAGTCATCATATATTTTTCAAGCTTGTTTGATGGGCCAGAAAAGATAAATAAGATCACTCTCATCCTAAAGTAGCTCACTATAGCAATATAATTCTGTAACTACACACTTTATTTTTGAGCATTATGCTTTACTTCCAAGTGTTTCACACACTTTAAAGATTTCTTATGGCTGTCATATCTCATGATGCTACACATAATGTTTATATTTATGTACTTCTTTTCTAATTATAAAATAGTCTATGCTAACTCAAAGGAATTAGGCAAATGCCAAAAGGTATGAAAAAGAAAATGATATTGTCTATAATCTCATTATTCAGAATAAATGACCTACTGAATTTTGGAAATCATATACTGCTATTGGACTGTCTATGTGTATGCATATATAATTAATGAGTGTGTTTATATACAAGTGAGTTAATATACCATTACCTTAGGGTCACACTGTATATACAAATGTGTGTTCTGGTTCTGAGATTTTCGTGTTATTTTCCTATGGTATAAAATGCCCTTTAATAGCATAATTTTGGGCTGGGCACGGTGGCTCACGCCTGTAATCCCAACAGTCTGGGAGGCCAAGGTGGGTGGATCACCTGAAGTCAGGAGTTTGAGACCAGCCTGGCCAACATGGTGAAACCCCGTCTCTACTAAAAATACAAAAATTAGCTGGGCTTGGTGGCAGATGCCTGTAATCCCAGCTACTCGGGAGGCTGAGGCAGGATAATCTCTTGAACCTGGGAGGTGGAGGTTGCAGTGAGCCGAGATCCCACAATTGCACTCCAGCCTGGGCGACAAGAGAGAAACTCTGTCTCAATTAAAAAAAAAATTGCACAATTTTATTGGTTGCAGAATATTTGACCATACAAATGCACCATGCTTTAACTTCCTTACGTATATACTTCTTTAAGTTTTAGTATATTGTTTATACTAAAATCAGCGAATTTGTCTTAAGATGGTCATAAAATTTTTAGAAATTAATTTGCTTACTATATATAGTCATTTTGAAGACAAATTTTAAAATGTTATTTGGTTTTTTAAACAAGTATTTTTAAAGTTTTTTTGTCTCTCTTCTTTTGGTTTTGTTTTTCAATGTAACAACTTCCATCTTTCATGTCTCAGGAACTTATCTCCAAGACTCTTTTTCTCTTGAAACATTTGGGCAAGAAAAGGTTGATCCAAGCCATGTTGCCAATAGATGGAGCTTAGATTTTTCTTTTTCATTCCCCGTTATTATTTGGGAAGATACTATTAGAATACTAATGTCAGCCATTAGCTAGACAGGCCTTCTATTCATAGGCTAAGACCTTAGGATATTTAACATACCTTACAATAGTATATGATTCTGGAATGAATCCTTGAAGATGTGGAGGCAAATATACTGCTGGAAAATTAGAAGTAGTCTAAAATTTTTCCCTTGATAGAAGTAGCATAAGATAAGATAGAATGAAATAAAATTATGTGATTGTCTGTGAAAAATAGAGCTGGACATTAGTTAAAGCAGTTAAAACAAATTTTATTCAGCAACTATTAACAATAGGGGAAAGAGATTGATTCCTATTTGAGCAGAGGCAACTGGGCATTTTAGAGGGAGGATGAGGGGCTATTGAGGAGAGGCAAGTGGGGTCAAGTGAAAAACTTACAAAAGATTGGTCAGGGCTAATGTCATTGGATCAGTTGTGTCTGCTAGCTGGTAATTATCAAAGTTAAGGTTTCATCCATCCAAAGAAACTGAAGGAGGCTCTCTCCTTCCAGATAATTACATTTCAAAAAAATGGCTTTGAGGTCCTTGAGAAAGACACTCCTGAATTGTAGAAGTTACATATTTTTTCTCAAAGGGAAGAGGATGGGTTCACACGTGTATGCCCTTTTTAAGTAAGTTCTCCAAGTACGGGAAGGTGTTGGCTAGAACAGTAAATTCTCCTGGCAGCACTGAGTTTTCTCAAGTATGTTAATGGGGAGCTGTGGTCATCCTAGGAACGAGGCTTTATGCTTCTAAAAGCCATGCTAGAGTTTGGTTATCCCTTAGTCCCGAGGTTTGGATGGAGCCGTTATGTTCTGAGCGTTCCCCAGTAATATAGAATTTCTCTTGTGCTCTGCTCCCATGCTCTTGTCTTTCTCTGCCCTTCCTCCAATCACTTTGGCACCATCAAATAGAATGTGTAGTCACCTGTCCACCTACCTCCTTCTCACTGCTGTTGTATTGCAGTAAATTTCCATCTCTAATTGGATGAACAAGAGAGACGAGAAGTACAGATGGAGGTGTGGCACAGCAATAGGTCATAAAATGCTCAGCCAGCTTCAGAAATGAGCTCACTCAAAGCAATGATATGACACCCCTCTTTTTATTCCCTACCCCTTACCCAGTCAAAAATAGCCCAAATCGGAGGAAGTTTCAGGTGTGGAGATGGTGATATATATCCTCCAAAGTCTCATATTGTTTTCTTCATTTTTTCCTTTTTTTTTTCTTCTGCCTAGTGCAATATGCTAGCTCTGTTCTGTTTTGCACTTGAGTCAGTCAGAATTCATTCTGGAATTCACAAGGAACAGATTAATTATTAACCACCGTTCCTACTTCCGTTCATCTGAGCAAAGCAGCATGCTCATAGAAGTGTGTTTCACGCTTCAAAAACCCATTTCTTCTTCTCCAACACATCTTACGAATCTCTATCAAGCTGACATCGAGAATGATATTTTTAAGATGTCAGTCATCGTCATGGCCATCTGCAAGACATTTTATTGTAACTCTTATTTCTCTTTTGGTTGTGGAGAAGGATAGAGAGAGCTAAAGAGAGACACACTGCCCGCTTGTTTTATTGATCTAGTCGCATTTCAGGTAGCAACATTCAAGAATCTTCTACTTACTCATCCCCCGATCACTGCCCCCACCATGACCTCGTAACAGTGGAAGTCTGTGACATGACACTATACCAGTTGGGATGACAAAGACATGCTGTTTGCTAGATTCAACCAATTAGGACCCATACAGCCACATCTGTTAAGTTCTCACATTCGTTACTCAACGAAGATTACTAACATCAACACAAGTCTTCTTCTGATAACAACAATCAAAGCAACACAGTAATGGTAGCAAAAAACTAGGACTGTGTATCGATGTTGTCTATGTGCCAGGCATTCTGGTAAATACTTTAAATTTTATTTTATTTGTTCTTCACATCAACATCATATGATGGGGACTGTCATGTTTCTTTTTAAAATGAGGAAACTAAGCCCAAAGACAGGATGTATTGCCCAAACTCAACAGCAGATATGTCATTCAAACCCAGGTCTCTTGAATTCTAAAGTGTAATTTTCCTATATCCCAGGAGTTGTGTGTGTGTGTGTGTGTGTGTGTGTACTTTTAGTTCATTATTCTGTAACTTTCTATTAGTTCTTAATGTGTATCCCATTAAATAGGTGTTATGTCAATAGCTAATACATTTATATTATTATTGTTATGTATGTAATATATACAGTAACAGTATTTTCTCTAAAGAAAAAAATTAATCAAAATATATAAAGCTAATTAATAAAAAAATTAATCAAAATATATACAGTACTAGATAGTATAGTCACTTCTCTTTTCAGACTAAAAGATAATCAATTAAATTTTTATTACTGCATAAATAGTTGATCGTCATTGAGCTCCGCAAGCACCAGCTGATAGTATTAATTCTCTCTATATTTCCTTTGATTGCTTCAAACCAAGGAGTCTAAAGTCATGGGGCTTCAGAGATAATAAAACAATTCTGTGCCTTAAATGACTCATTATTTCCCTAAGCTTATAGTGGAAATTGTCACATTGCTTCCTGCTAAACATGATTTGTTTTTAGAAAATCCTCCAGCAGTAATAAATGGCTTGACATTCATATACTAGATTCAGCTCAAATATTAAATAAAGACTTATCTTACATCCTTTCACTAGAAGTTTGTCAAGAATAGGCTCATTTGTAGACAATTTTCTGTTCTCTATCCAACTTTATTTCCAAAATAGAGAAGAAGTATTCTGATTTAATGGTGAAAATGGACTTTTCTTAAAACATGTATTAGATTTGAAATGGACTGAGTTTACATATAGTATTGAATTCGAGATTAATTATGCATCTGCATCATTTGGGGAGAAATGATTCAGTGTGCTTTCGTGGTTCAAACTTTAATAGTATATCTAATTTGCCCAGATAAGAGCTCAAATCCAAGGTTTTGTGTAGAAATGATATAAATTGTAATTAAAGTTGATACAAGTTAAAAAGTCAGATAAAAGACTAAAAACAAAAGTTTTTTTCTCATTATATATGTCCTCTCCATTATATATGTCTCCTCAAACTTTTCGAATATTTTTTTTCATAAAAGCATTATCAAAATTATTCTGACTTGCATCTTTAGCGGTAGATATAAAATGAATTAATAATAGTCCACTAGAAATAATTTCAACTGCTTTAGAATATTTCTATTTTTTGAATGAGATATATGGTCTATGCAGTATGAGCAAAAATAGATAATTTTTTATAATCAATAACACCACTAATGAGATTCATACCACCCAACTCTGTTTATCTCCCCCTAGCACTTACAAATAAAGCATCCCCAGGGCTATCCAACTCTAGTATCTCAAGAAACCAGGTTAATGGAGAAATATGCTGTTACCACAATTTGGGGGTAATAATTTTCGTACTCTCACAGCAATTCCTCTAACCCACATTTCTAAAATATGATCCTTCTCTAACTGTAAACTCCTGGTTCTGGAGCCAATCTCCCAGGACCCAAGGTAGGAATTCTAGTCCTGCAATTCCAACTAATTAGACATGACAAATTTTGTGATTTACAGATCTTAAAATATCCATTTAAAAACATCACAATCTTTCCTTTTTTTTTTACCCCACCATTCTCTCTCTCTCTCTCTCTTTCTCTCTTTTGTACTTTTCGGGTTTCTTACTTTCTGACTACCTCTCTTGTCCCAATATCTGCTACATTCACAGACTGGAAACCTGAAATGCATCCTTAATTCCTCCCTCTTTATAACCACCCCAGTGACATGCCTACAATAAAATACCATGCCCTATCCATTCTAAGGATGCCTAAACATCTATGAAAATTCGGCTCAACTTTCATAATCATAGAAATGGCTTTAGAAAATGGTTCTTCCACTTCTTGGAAGCTATTTTCCCTTTTGTTAGGTTATTTCCATAGACCCTAACTGCTTATTCTCCTTCCAGTAATGGCACTTGCAACTGGGTTTATCTTCACACTCTTGTCAAAGTATTCAACCTAGAATGGAAATGAAAGCATCCTACTGCTCTAATCAATTTAACGGCCTCTCATTCCCTAGGCTCAGTCCTTGCATATACAGTTCAGATGCCTACATTCTCTCTAACAGATCCTAAGTATGGGATCCTGGGACTCTGCTTTTAGAGGCATTTGTGTTTATTTAACATGACAACTTTCTCCTTGACTAGACTGACACCAGAACGGTTTTCCTTTGGTTTCCCTGTGACAATGCTTTCTAACCCTTATCTCATCTTATCCACCATCTTCTGAGTCAACAGTGGCTTATGAAAACCTTGGATCATAATTTTCAATTTAGCCATAATACTCATAATTTATTTCTCCAAGTATGTGGTTATTATGTTGTGTTGACATCTTAGTCTTTCTTGGTTACAAACCTAGATCAATTATCCAACATTTGCTTTTCTACAGTTCAAAAAATTAAGATACACACACACAAACACATATAAGTTGCTTGAACACAAAATATGTTATACCAAGAAAAATGTTACTTATAAAAATAAATAGGTGAGAAATATTTTTTACTAACTTCTGGAAATTCATATGTAGAATAATATCTCTTTCTCTGTCCCTGTCTCTTTCTTTCTCTCTCTCTCTCTCCTCTTCTCATTTCATTTTTTACCCTTCACTAGCAAGGAGTCTTTACATGCCATCTCTAAGTAAATGACTTTCCATTTTCTTTCCAGTAATCAAATTATAGAGTTCTAATTAGCAATACAGAATATTCTTTTTCAAAATGTTGAAAATAACGTGTTCTTCTCACCTCTCTTAAATATATGTCTCTCATGTCAATAATAATGGCCACCAGATCCTGAGATTCTTAAAAATTGTTGGTGCAGGAAATTTCCAGTTCCAGTTAAGATGGAATATGCACATCTAGCTCATCTTGCTAACGGATTACTACCAAGAATACTGGAAAAAAACAAACAAACAAGTAAAATGTCTATCAGAGGGCTCTGAGCAGTAGGTAAGAGCTGGCACATAGGGTAGGGAAATCACCACCACCCTCAAATGACCATATAGTGGTAAATTTCCGTTTGTGGTTTTTTGTTTTGTTTTGTTTTGCTTTTTGCTGCTGTCTTGATTTGCTGTGTGTTTTTGTTATTATTATTAGTTTTTTGCTCATTTTTTCTTCGGTATCTTCTTGACTAGAATACCTTATCTCAGAATTGCTGATGGATATAGATAGAAAGAGTTCTAAGAAGAAAAAAACACACACACACACTTTGTCTACACAAAAGGCTCAGATCTTGGTGTGGATGGTTAAAGGATTAAGCTTTTTCGATTCTTCTAGCATCATGCTAGACAAATTCCAGAAACAAACTGGATGCTTATGATGGAAGCAGCAGAGGCAAAAGAGGTGGAAGTGGCAGTGGCAACAGCAGCAGCTTTGCAGACTCTTTTATCTTGCTGTTTTACACTAACATTAACCTGGTCATAGGATGTGTGCAATAGAATGGGTGCCCTAAAACTTCAGGTTTACTATCTGCAACAGCAGAACAGGGGCCACTGGAAATTCAAGAGCATGGAGATTACAGGGTGTGGGAAAAAAGAGATACTTTGAATTTATGTACACATAAGGTTTTGGGCTGTACTTTGAACTGATCACGTGTGGAACTGATCAGAATTAACAATACAAAGGTTAAGACTAAATATAAGTCTGGATCACTTCCAAATCCGTAATGAACCTTAGATCTTTCACACACTGAATGTGCCAGAATTATGCAGCAAAGGCTTTGAAAATTAAACCGTTATTAAAACTATGGTTCTGAAAAAAGGTGGTTCAGAATTTGTGGTCTTAATCAAAGTAGTTTGACTGATTGTTTTTTAAAGAAGAAAGTAGCTGTCTACAAAGCTGTAATAAGATGCAGAATCTCATAACAACTTTAAAGCATCTGTTATGATTATGTTCCATGAAATAATCACAGTCTTCAAATGAATAAAAATACAGAAAATTTGGAAAACAAATATAATCTTTAAAATAAAAATTTTGGAACCAAAAAACTCAATAAGAGAAATTGTTTTAATTACTGAAAGAGCTCGATAATAGGGTAGATGTAACATAAGATCACTAGACATGAAAATAGATCAATAGAGATTATCATGTTTGAACATCAGGGAGAAAAAAGATTAAAACAAAATAAAAAAAATTTTAGCAATCTCTGTGTGACAGTATCAGAAATGCTAACATTTGTGTCCTTAGGGACTAATAGCAAAGATAAAAAGACATAGATACTGACAAAATATTTAAATAAACAATGGTTGACTGCCTTACAAATTTAATAAAAGACATAAATTTACAGATCCAAAACACTCAGCCAACTCCAAGCAGAATAAGCAGAAATCAAACCATTCTGGGGCACTATAATGAAACTCTTGAAAACCAAAGATAAAGGATAAGTCTTAAAAGCAGCCAGAGAAAAACCACACATTGCATAGAGGGAGAAATAATTCAAATACCTGCAGGTTTCTAATCGGAATCGATGGAGGTGGCAAGAGAGTGGAATAGTATTGTGAAAGTGCTGAGAGGAGAAGCTAAAAGTAAACTGAGAATTCTTATCAAGCAAAACTATCTTTCAGGATCAAAAGTGAAACACAATCTCAGATGAAAGAAAATTAAGACAATTTGTCACCCATAAACATGCTTTAAAAATGCAAATGGAAGAGAAATGGTAATGAATGAAGAACCAAAGAAAAAGAAGGTAAATATCTGAGTAAATGTAGAGAGGGAAAAATAATGGGTACATGGGGTTTTATATATATATTTTTAAATATTTTACTTAAAGTGACTTTGCAAAGCCAGCTTTTGTTTTATTGCATACAGTTTAAAAATTTAAATAGAAATACAGTGCAGAAATATAAATAAATATGGTCAAATAATTTTTGAAAAAGTTGCAAAGGCAATTCATTGGAGAAAGCACAGTCTTTTCATCAAATATTTCTGAAATAATTGGACATTTATATGCCAAAAAAATGAGCTTGACTTAAACTTTATATTTTGTATAAAAATTAATTCTAAATGGATCATGGAGTTAAATGTAAAGGATAAATCTATTTCAAAAATAAATTTTGGATGAAAACATTAAAAAAATTGGGGGGACCTTGAATTAGACAAAATGTTATTAAAGAAACCAAAATCATGATTAATGAAAACTAATTGAACTTCATAAAACTTTAAAAGTTTGTTTTGTGAAAGACACTGTTGAAACATGAACAGATAAGCCACAAACTGAAAAAAAGGTTCAAGTCATGTACCTAACAAAAAACTTGTATTTGGGAAACATAAAGAGAAAACAAACAAGAAAACAAATAACTTCCCAACTTTAACGGGCAAAATATGTGAACAGACATTGCACTGCAAAGAATATAGTGGTAGCAAATATGTGCATGAAAAGATGTTCAACATCAATGAGTCATTAAGGAAATGCAAATTAAAACAAGAATGACATAGAAATGCACACCTATTAGAATTGCTAAAATAAATTTAAAAGATAACAATATGACAATACTAAGTGCTGTCAAGGATAGAGAGTAATTGGAACTCTTAAAAATTGATAAAATTGATGGTTGATGGTGAGAATGCAAAATGGTTCAGTCTCTCTGGAAAACCGTCTGGTATTTTTTTTTTTTTTTTTGGAGATAGAATCTCGCTCTGTTGCCCAGGTTGGAGTGCAATGGCCTATCTCAGCTCACTGCAACATCCGCCTCCTGGTTCAAGCAATTCTCCTGCCTCAGCCTCCCAAGTAGCTGGGACTACAGGTGCATGCCACCACACCTGGCTAATTGTTTTGCATTTTTAGTAGTGACAGGGTTTCACCGTGTTAGCCAGGATGGTCTCAATCTCCTGACCTCATAATCCACGCACCTTGACCTCACAAAGTGCTGGGATTAAAGGCGTGAGCCACTGCGCGACCGGCAGGTATTTTCTTATTAAAAAGCATACACCGGGCCAGGCGCAGTGGCTCACGCCTGTAATCCCAGCACTTTGGGAGGCCGAGGTGGGCAGATCACAAGGTCAGGAGTTCAAGACCAGCCTGGCCAATTATGGTGAAACCCCGTCTGTACTAAAAATACAAAAATTAGCCGGGAGTGGTGGCGGGCGCCTGTAGTCCCAGCTACTCGTGAGGCTGAGACAGGAAAATGGCGTGAACCTGGGAGGCGGAGCTTGCAGTGAGCCAAGATCACGCCACTGCACTCCAGCCTGGGCGACAGGGTGAGACTCCGTCTCAAAAAAAAAAAAGCATACACTGACCACAGGACTCAGCAACCCACTTCTAGGTGTTTACCCTAGAGAAATGTCTATTCGTATTCAAACAATAATCTGCAACATGGATGTTTATGGAAGCATTATCCTGGTCACCAAAACATGGAAAACAAACAACAACAAAAACTGTTGTTCAAAGGGTCCCAAAGGCAGCCACTGTGTCCGACTCCACTTGGAAGGTTTCTGTGAGAGACAAGTTGCTTGTTAAAGAGATTGAAGAACTTGAAGCTAATTTACCCTCTACATATAAAGTGTCTTTTCTTGATCCAAACCAGAGTCATTGTTTTCAGCTAACTGTAACCGGATGAGGGGGTTACAGGGTGGCAAATTTCCATTTGAACTGAAGTTCCCATGCGTACATCATGGCGCCTCCCAAAGTGAAATGCCTGACCAGGATGTGGCACCACAACATAACAGAGACAGGGGAAGTATATCTGAGTTTACTGAGAGAACCTTTGATTGACTACACTGGCCGGGATCCCACGAGAACATTAAAGGATATTGTTTGGGGATTAAAATCTTTCTTTACTGATCTTGTGAATTTTGATGATCCACTGAATATTGAAGCTGCAGAACATCACTTGAGGGACAACTAGGACTTCCGGAATTAAGTGGATGACTACAGCGTTTACCAGATGATAAAGGGAAGATTGCAGGCCCATGGATTGTGTTACAGTTTGTCTCTAACATGAAACAGCAACAGGCAGCCCCCTTCTGTCTGATCCTCATCCTCCTTCTCAGTGCCGCTGCATCGCCTCAGTCCTGTGACCATGTTGTCCTGCAGAAGGCCATCTTCATGATTGCTCATTGTCGATGGAGAATTAAACACAAATACAGCAAGAAAATGTGTTTGGGCTTCTTTAAAAAATAATATAAATAAATAAACCAATTGTGGTATAATGAAATACTACCTAGCAGCAAAAGGAACAGACTATCCATAAACACAACACTTGAATCAGTCTCAAGTGCATTACACTAAGTGAAAGAAACCTGTTTCAAAATGTTACATATTATCTGATTCCAAATATATTACATTCTGGAAAAGATAAAATTACAGAGATGGAGAATAGATCACTGGTTGCCTGAGTTAGAAGTTGGAGTAGTGTTTGCTGTGGAGCTGCACAAAATAAATTTTGGGGGTTATGGAATTGTTCTGTATTCTGTTCTGTTTCTGGTGATGGTGATACAAATGTATACATACATTTGAATTTACAGAATCATAAACCAAACAACAGTTATTTTACCATAAGTAAATTTAAAATTATATTTATATTTCAAGAGCGACCATATGTAAATGTGTATGCACACATACATACATATACAAGTGTGTGTATATATGTATATATATGTCTGTGTAGTATGTATATATATATATATTAATATAGAGAGAATTTTTTGAAGAATTAGTAGTGCAGCATTTTGACATCACTTATCCAATCCTTCATTATTTATTAATTTATCTTTCCATGACTTCACTCAGCAATATAGCCTGAGTGCCATCTATATTTATTTATATAGATGAATTAATAAATAATAAAGGGTCCCACCTTCATCACAAATTGAGTTACATTAAAACTTCTATTTCTCGGCCTGGCACAGTGGCTCATGCCTGCAATCCCAGCACTTTGGGAGGCTGAGACGGGCAGATTACGAGGTCAGGAGATTGAGACCATCCTGGCTAACATTGTGGAACCCTGTCTCTACTAAAAATACAAAAAGTTAGCCGGCTGTGGTGGCAGGTGCCTGTAGTCCCAGCTACTGGGGAGGCTGAGGCAGGAGAATGGCGTGAACCCGGAAGGCGGAGCTTGCAGTGAGCAGAGATGGCACCACTGCACTCCAGCCTGGGCGACAGAAAGAGACTCCGTCTCAAAAAAAAAAAAAAAAAAAAAGCTTCTATTTCTCTCCAGTCACCCTTAATTTTCCTTAAGGATGAATGAAGATTTAAAGAATTTCACACATAAATAAAAAGGATTCTGCTACTCATTGAGCCTATTTTCTATCAATGAATTGAAGGAAAAAAAAAAACCAGTAGGACATTTGGTCATTTATTTCCTCTCTTCTTTCTCTCAGTTTCATTTGGCTGCAATGGCTCCATTCATTCTCGATCTCTCTCTCTCTCTCTCTCTCTGACTCTCTCTCTCTTTCTACTCTCACTCTCTCTCTTTCTACTGTCACCCCCTCTACTGTCTCTTCTTTTTTGGCCATTGGGTCCAGAGGCTTCCTGACTTTAAAAAGACCTATGTATTATAATACATGGCACTATAAGCCCTTACCCCTAGGAACAAATATGTTTTACTCTGTATTTTTCTTTAATATTTTCTTGTAATATGTATCAGTAATTTATAAATTCAGTGTGATAAAATAATAAAATTTAGACTTTGGAGAGGGAGAAACATTTTACTAAACTTGTTTTTTGGACTATATAGTACTAGATTATGTAGCCAATACACTTTAAAATGAAAAAGATTTACTCTGCTATTATTCCCTATACATATATTATCATAAAGTATTCTTCAGTGTGCAAGGTTGAATAATTGAGGTGCTAAAGAAACCAAAAAAATGTTTAGGTCCTCTAGATGAATACCATTTAAGTAAATTTTCTTCACATTTATGAATGTTTATACTTTCCCAATATCTAGTGTAGGACAAGACACAAAATATCCCTAGATAGAGTTACCTTTGTAACTAAGGACTGAATTTACTACTTAGGAGAAGAGTCATGACATAAAAGAATCTTAAATTCAATACATAGTTTAGTCTCCTCTCACATAGAGTATAAAAGTAGGTAGTCCAAAGACGATATTGGAAATATTAATAAACTCATGGAACCAGGATCCTCTAGCTTGTTTTTACTTCAAGCCTAAATTCTATTTCCAATTGGAACTCATAGTCTAATGTGTCTGATCCAAATCTCGCCATCATATTTATAGTTCAACCCAGAAGAAAAAGATAAAGAATAAGGGGGTATGGCCAGTAGTAATTGTCTTTTAAGATAATGTTACAAAAAATCTTCAACCAATCATATTTTGCTTGAATCTCCCTCACTGGAAGCTATTGATGTAGAAACATGTATCTGAAAATGGAATCTGTATAAAAGTCATTGATTATGTTCTGATTGAAAAGAGGAGACAAAATTTTGGGGTGACTTATATTTTCTGCAACATTTGTCATATAGTATGGTTTTCCACATTTACTCTTTTAAATATCAGGTATTTTTAGAGGGAGTAGGATTGCTATTATTGGCTAATTTTCTAGACATTGTGGATAAAATTATTTGAAACTGAAGATATCCAATGAATACTGCTTATTTAATGAAGAAAATAAATTGTTTTTACAAATAAAGTATAGACATATTCAATAATAAATTTTTATCTTGTCTTGTATTTACACATACAAATCTTGCACCGTTTTAATGGAAAGTTATAACAATGATATAAGATGATATAAGAAAACAACTTCTACCTATACAAAAGTGGTGGAATTGTAATGATATCTTTTCTGGCTCTGAGAACAGAATAAATATTATATTTCAAGGAAGATCAGAGATATTCCTCTTCATTTTATATATTTGTCAAGAAGAAATTCTATGCTAATTTTCAGCCTAACTTCCCAGTTAAAAAGAAGAAAACATGTAGTTGGTGATCCAGCTCAATTAAGTAGGCTGGAAAGATCAGGTTCAAAAAATCGATAATGTGGCCGGTTGTGGTGGCTTGTGCCTGTAATCCCAGCACTTTGGGAAGCTGAGGAGGGCAGATCACGAGGTCAGGAGTTTGAGACCAGCCTGACCAACATGGTGAAACCCCATCTTTATTAAAATACAAAAATTAGCTGGGCATGGTGGCGCATGCCTGTAATCCCAGCTACTCGGGAGGCTGAGACAGGAGAAACGCGTGAACCCGGGAGGCAACTGTAACCTCTGTTGCAGTGAGCTGAGATCACACCATTGCACTCTAGCCTGGGCAACAGAGTGAAACTCCGTCTAAAAAGAAAAAACTGCTAATATGTTAGAACCACCATTTAGATGAAGAAAATCCCACATATTCATGCTTAGACATTCCCAGATTATAGTAGATATTCACTCCAATGTCAGTAAGAAAGTATTTTCCAGGGTAAGTGTTATGTCAAAAATGGCAATAGTTGGGAAGTGGACCAACATGCTCCTGTCAGATTCTTTGGGGATGTAAACAATAAATGGTAAATTTTTCACACAACCCACGACAATCTAACATAATTGACAACTAGCAGTGTTCAGTAAAAATACATTGCCTCATTATTCAGAATTTTCACTTTTTTTTTAAATTGTCCATCCTCTTTCAATCACTCAGCTTCTTTTAAACCACTAAACAAAATGTGTTCATTTATTTCAGTGAAAAAGAGAGGTTCATTTTCAGCTCAGAAGGTCACCTTGGACTGCTGTAATACCACCCTGTTTTTTTCTCAAAATGTTAGGATAAAACACCTTGAAATTTTTTTCAAAAATCATTATATTGTCAGAATAACACTTACAGTTATTTGAGATTTAATCCCAAATAACTTACATGTAAGCCAAGTCATCTTTTTGGCATATTACTTGATTGTAACAAAATGCTGATTTGTCCATAAAACAGAAAATAAAAAGGCTATTCTTAAAACTAAGTGTGAATTTATTTACATTGTGTCTGGAATAATTGGCTTAATGTAAAATCTCAAAATATGTTGGTTTTTATTTTCCTGCTGAATTAGGAACTAGTCACATAAGAGAACCTTCTTCTCAACCTCTCCAAACCTTGACTTTTCCATTGACGATAATGAAGATTTAATCATTCATAAATCTATTTCACAAATATTTATTGAGCATCACTTATGTGTCAGGAAGTGTACTAGGCATTATAAATGTTTTCTTCTTAAAGAGAATGGGAAAATTAATAAATAATCTAATGAGCCATGTTAGCCAGGTTTTAGTTTTGACTAGTCTGTATCTTATCTCTGTTATTTTAAAATACAGGTGTGGCTTTTCTGTTCACCTGTTCTGGTCCTGGAGTACAAGGGTAAACTGAAGGGATGCATTGGGTTGATCTGAAGCCAACACTCTATTTTTAGAAAAACACTTATTATATCATTAAATTCCCATCTACTTTTTGGTCCAGTGTATTAATTTGCAAATTTGTCCCAAGATCAGGAAAATTTCACTAAGGTTTTTATTTCCTAGAGGTCACAATCCTTTCAGTAGCCTATATTCATTTAACTATCAAAATGCATATTTATCACAAATAATCAACACACATGGCATTTAATATATTGTCTCCATAATTTTTAATTTATTACAGTACAAAGGATTAACCTCCTCCCACACCTTCAGCTACCCTGTCTTATTAAGACCAGATATTTGATATCGACAAGGAAAGTTTACTCCTGAGACTGCATTATTTATGCTTCCACTCATTTGTGTTGAAAGCAATTATTATCCTCACTGTGAATCTAAACCTTCTGTCATCACCAGGACTCTTCTGATAATCACATCAGTGTACTTTGAAACTATGCAAGGTGGTCTGCTAGTAAATTATGTAGACATCTTTTTTTTTTCATTTTCTTTAGAGAGTTGATTTATGTTTACTATAAATATAAATATTTCAATGATGCAAATCTGTTTAGTCCAGAGCTGTATGGAATATTTACTGTCCCTTTAAACCCTGTTGTCTTTCCTCCAGGCATCAGAACTGAGCTGGCAGGTTAATAACCGGTGCTGACCAGTCAGCATGCAAAGAGTTTGGTCTCTGCCATAAGGTTTGTCAAGTGGGAAGGCCATTCCAATGTATTGGTGTTTCAGAGAGAGAAAAATCATGTCTCCTCTTGTATGTCAACAGATTGTGTCAAGGAAGACAAAAGGGTTTCTGAAGGCTACTCAGAGAAAAAAGCTGTCAAAATGTGAATGTTTCTCTGCTATCTTCATAAAGGCAGGTTATAGTGTTAGACATACTGTGGTTGGAAAAATAGACATCAGGCATTAGAGAAAGACAACACCAAAAGGAAAATAAATACAACAATACAAGTTGGTCATGGTGGTCCAAGGGACGTCTTGATCTGCTAAAAGCCATAATAAGAGCTTCTAAGTGTCAGGGCTCAGAATTTGATTTTAGGAGGAAAAAAACATGCCAACAGTCAAGTAGGTGTCAGCCCCAGCTCTGAGATCTGCCCAAACAAGGAAGTTACAGAATAGCTGGGTTGTGGGACAAATCAATCATTCAACTCATGAGGAGGAGTTGCCATGGGAACTGTTCTTTCAATTCTCTTAAGAGTAAGGACAAGGTCCCTAACATAGAATGGGACTAGGGATATCAGACAGCTTTTTGATTGATTGCCTTCCCAGACTTTATTTCATGAAATCTTTACCCCTGCCATCCTTCATTCATATAGTTTAATCAGGAGGATGCTGGGAGCTTTAATTAAAAGAGAATTCCAGTCCTACATCCTCAGTCAATTTAACTAGAGTTAGAAACCTAATACAAGTTGGCCTAGTCATACTGGCAATTTGGTAATTGGACCTGAGTGAGATTATTTTCTCTTTTCAGGAACCTGCATATCCAACATGTAAAATAGGGACTATGTGTGGGCATACACCATGCAGTATAAAACAAAGAATCAAAGTAAAGTCAGTTTATCTGGACAGTAAAGAATAAAATAGTCATGCAGGATGCAAGGAGAGACAGTAGAAAAGGGCTCCTCATCACATCGGAATCTCTTAGTTTGGTTTGCTTTTTGTCACAAAAGCTTGGGTTCCATGTAACATCATGGGTTCTTATAGTACAGTTTACTCCATATTTTAAATCTGTACAATGAGTCTGACCTAATATCCAAGGAAGAGAGATAGTGGAGAAACAGAGTAGCTGTTGTTTCATGAGGTTTGTCAATTGGATTTAAGATTGCACTTGCTATATGGCCAAGTAAATAACAAGATATATCTGGCTGCTAAATCCAGGCTGATGATAAAGGACACTGATTCCAACACATTTTTGCTTGGGCCACCTAATTCTGGACCTGGGACTTAATTAAAATGTTTGAATATCTAAAAATCTTTTGATCTTCAGAACCAAGAAATGGAGACTCTCCAATAAGGGCACAAGCCAGCAAAGCAAAAAGCTAAATGTTTTAGTCCGTATTATTTTGTTATAAAGGAATACCCGAGGCTGGGAAATTTATAAAGAAAATCAGTTTAGTTAGCTCATGGTTCTACAGGCAATACAAGAAGAATGGCACCAGTATATTCTTCTGGTGAGGGCTTCAGGCTGCTTTCACTCATGGTGAAAGGGGAACGGGAGCTGGCATGTGCAAAGATCACAAGGTACGGGGAGAAAGCAAGAGTGAGAAGCAGGAGGAGGGAGGTTCAAAGCTCTTAAACAACCAGCTCTTGAGGGAACTAATAGTATAAGAATTCATTCACCCTCCTCCCAGGAAGGGCATTAAGCTATTCATAATGGATAGTCTCCCATGACCCAAACAGCTGCCATTAGGTCCCGCCTCCAACACTGGTGATCAAATTTCAACATGAAATTTGGAGAGGACAACTGTCCCAACTTGAGCAGCAAGAATGCTTAAAAAACCATCTCTCAAAAGGGAGTAGTATGCAATTTGTATGCAGATCTGGAATTATCTAATTATTCTATACATCAAAGGAGAGATAACTAATATTTGATGAGTTTATATAACTTGTTGCATTCTTATAACTTACCAGATAAAGCTCTAGTTTATTTAACAATCCAACATACACTATCATTCTACTTACTGAGATGAGCAACAAGGTTCATGGTAGTGAGGCATCTTTCCATGATCAGATTTGATACAACTCTGTGACTATACATTCCATATATAAAACCCTTCCTCTACATTTTGCTATTTACCAATAGCTACTATTTATTATCTTCCATATGCTGGCTAATACTTTAGCCAGCTAATAGCTATTTTATCTTCAATATCTAATATTTTGATCATACTGAGGTCAAGTGTGTGTGAATGTGACAAAGCCAAATTTTAAACTCAGAAATGTTTGGCTCTAATGCAGATCACATTAAACTACTTCGATTTTTAAAATTAAGCGAAGTTGCATATTTAGGCTTTTCCTAGATGCTAGGGTAGAAAGTCTTTGATTTTCATGAAGCTTAACATGGATTTAAGAAATCCAGATATTGGAGAAGCAACTAATATGCAATTTCAATACTTGTAAACAGGAAATATAGAGTTCACTGCGAAATAATTGTCAGTGCTCTCAGAATGTACTGGAGTAAAATATTTCTTAATAAGTTTAGACTTCTCTACTAGACTTTTCTCATTTACGTTAAAACGAAATGGGGGAATCGAATATTTTAGAAATATTTATTGCTAGCTTTGTTTAGCAATTATTCAAGAGTAAAGGTTTCGGGCACATGTTAGTTTGCTAGGGCTTCTTTAACAAAGTAACTACAAATTGGCGGATTAAACAACAGAAGTATATGCTTTCACAGCTCTGGACGCTGGATATCCAAGACCCACTTATCTACAGGGTTGGTTCCCTCTGAGAGCTGTGAAACAGAAAATCTGCCCCATGCGTTTCGCCTAGCTTCTGGCGGTTTGTTGGCACTCTTTGACCTAGATGCATATCTCCATTCTCTGCCTTTATCTTATGTCATTCTTCCTGTGTGTGTGTCTCTGTGTTCAAATTTCCTCGTTTTATAAAAACATCAGTCATATTGGATTAGGGAACTGCCTAATGACCTCACCTTAACATGACTAATTAAATCTGCAATGACCCTATTTTCAAATAAGGTCACATTCTGTGGAAGTACGAATTAAGACAGCAACATATGAATTTGGCGGAGGACAAAATTTCATCCACAACAGGGATTTTTTGTTTTTTTGTTGTTGTTGTTGTTTTCTAGAGGGGTAGTCTTTTACTTCATCTCTCTATTTGGAACTTGATTTCATATTTGAAGTTGCTTTTCAGGTTTACAGATACTAACTATGTAGAAGCCAAATCTCATTAACTCCAGTTCATCCCTTCTCTATCCATTTCTAATCTTCTAGCTGTTTTCTGCTTTATCTCTTCTTCATTGCCTCCGAGCCTCTGCCATCTCTTTCAATGATGTCTATGTAGTGAGATGGTTTTTACTGGTTCATTTATACTAGGGAAAGAGATTTTGCTGACTATATCACTTCCAGCTGTTATGGATGATGAAATTTCTCTTATATTCTGACCAGACAAGAAATTCAGCATTATTTTCAGGCAATTGCCAAATTGTTCTGTTCACGTCTTTTGTCAAAGAAAAAAACTAATCAGTAAATTTTACTGGGAAGAGAGTCTGTCTCATAAATTTCTTTTACAAACATCATAAACAGTCATGCTAGGAAAGAACCAATTTTAATTCATTATTTTTATTTTATGTCACTCTTTTTGAAAAAGATATTTAAAGATCTGTTCTGGCTGAATTCCACATGTAATATAGAAATGTTTGGGACTGCTGACTCAGCGCAGGACCTATTACTGCCTCTTGTTTCTCTTTCTTCTTTCTTTCTTTTCTCTTTCTTTTTTCTTTCTTTCTTTCTTTCTCTTCCTTTCTTTCTTTTCTTCTTTCTTTCTTCTTTATTTCTTTTCTTTCTTTCTTTCTCTCTTTCCTTTCTTTTTTCTTTTAATACATCATGAAAGGCAAAACATTTTGGTTTTATTTTCTTGCTTTGTTTTTTCCAACAGTTAGAAGACTCAAAGCACTTGCCATATACATGAAAACAAATAGACTCTAGAAACTCATATTGAGTGAGATCTAGTAAATTCATCTCAGTGTCAGGTCAGAGTAAAATCCCATTTACTCTCACAGCCCCCAGCTTCTCATCTTCCCTTATACCTGACTTCCAGATTTGCCTAACAATTTGTGTTCTGTATAATTCTCTGTGATTTAGAGATAATAGCATTTATTTATCCTTGGATTTCTGATTATATCATTGATTCTAAAGTTATTTCCACTTTTCACTAGTCTCCCATAACTGTTCTTCAACTGACCCTTACAGAAATACTATAGTGGTTTAGTGTTCGGGCAAGTGTTGCATAGATCTTTTAAAGAGGAAAATTGGGTGCATTTAGGATTGTAAAAAAATAAAGAGGATTATTCAGAAATAGAAAATTACCTTTACAGGCCGGGCACGGTGGCTCACGCCTGTAATCCCAGCACTTTGGGAGGCCAAGGCGGGCGGATCACGAAGTCAGGAGATCGAGACCATCCTGGCTAACATGATGAACGCTGTCTCTACTAAAAATACAAAACAAAATTAGCCAGGCGTGGTAGCGGGCGCTTGTAGTCCCAGCTACTCAGGAGGCTGAGGCAGAATGGCGTGAACCCAGAAGGCGGAGCTTGCAGTGAGCAGAGATCACTCCACTGTACTCCAGCCTGGGAGACAGAGCAAGACTCTGTCTCAACAACAACAACAACAAAATAAAAATAAATAAATAAAGAGGATTATTCAGAAATGGAAAATTACCTTCACAACCGTATATGATCATTAGGAATGCATTAGTTAAGTAGCTCTATTTTTGCCTAAGTAGAGCAAATATATTTCATTTTTATAACTCCATAGCAATTTTAATAAGCATTTTATGTGTTAGGTTTGTTTCTAGGAGAGGAACATCCTTAATCGTCTCTAGTATATAGCAAATAATGTCTCAGTTTACTTTTGTCATCTGAAAAATAAAAATAATTTACCTGAGATCTCGTTTATAATTCTTTAGTAAATGTTCAAAATTGAGTCTATGTATATGTTAAAGATGCCTTTATGTTGTCATTATGGAGATTTATTATTATTTGGGTTGGGAAATGGCATGATAATAGAAGAGAAAATATATTCAGTTTACTAAAAAACAACCCCTGTGACTAATCAGAAACTCAAAAGAAAGTAACCAGTTGTGTATCACCAATCTGTGACCTGGAAGCTCCCTCCCCACTTCCAGTCTTTCTACCTTTGCTTCGAGTTGTCCTGCCTTTCCAGACTGAACCAGTGTACTTCTTACATGTATTGATTGACCTCTCATGTCTCCCTAAAATGTATAAAACCAAGCTGTGCCCTGACCACCTTGGGCACATGTCATCAGGACTTCCTGAGGTTGTCACAGGTGCATTTTCAACCTTGGTAAAATAAGCTTTCAAAAAAAAAAAAAAAACCCTGTGAATTGTTGAATCTGTTCACAACTTTTCTAGATAATTGGACCTCTTTTTGTCCTATGTCTTTGAGCCAAAATTTAATTGAGTTTTTGAAAAGTCACCCTAATGCAAACTCTGGACTCTGGGTTATAATGATCTGTCAATGTAGGTTCATTGATTGTAACAAATGTGTCATTTTGGTGGGAGATGTTGATAATGGGGACATTGTGTTTGTTGAGTGAGGGGCAAGGATATATGGAAAGTCTCTGTATCTTTCACTCAGTTTTTCTGTGAACCTAAAAGTGCTCTAAAAAGTAAAGCCTGTTAATAAAATGCATAAAGATTAATTATTTTTTACAATCCTAAATTTTCCACTATTACTCAAAGAAAATATTTAAAATGTCATTGGAAAAATTTATTTGAGTTTTGAATGAAAGAGTTGTAGTAGACAAGAGTGTGAATTTACGACCTTTAGTTGATTGATATGACAACATGCATTAACTTTTTAAATATGTGTTTTTAACACTGCAGATTACTGAGGAAAATTTAAGAAAAAGCCTTCTTTTTGTAAACAGCAGAAATAATATATTTTGAGGAAATACAAATTTATAAAATGTTATAGTTTGTTACAGAGAAAAAAAGTAGTGGGTAGGAACCAGAGATTTTTGTTTTCATATGCTTTTATGTTATATATGAGAAAATCTAGGTTTACAGAAATCAAGCAAAAGTCTTCAGAAAATTGATGGCAGAGTTATGACCAAAGCTGAGATTTCTGAGCCTTAAGCAGTTACTCATCCACATGGCCTTTTGCACATTGGGTCACTTACTAAAAATAAGTAGTACATTTAGTGGACAAAAATAAATAAGTACATTGTTAAACCAAGAGAGCTAATGAAATTGAAGAGACTCATGTGTTTTTTGGCTGCATAAATGTCTTCTTTTGAGAAGTGTCTGTTCATGTCCTTTGCCCACCTTTTGATGGGGTTGTTTGTTTTTTTCTTGTAAATTTGTTTGAGTTCATTGTAGATTCTGGATATTAGCCCTTTGTCAGATGAGTAGGTTGCAAAAATTTTCTCCCATTCTGTAGGTTGCCTGTTCACTCTGATGGTAGTTTCTTTTGCTGTGCAGAAGCTCTTTAGTTTAATTAGATCCCATTTGTCAATTTTGGCTTTTGTTGCCATTGCTTTTGGTGTTTTAGACATGAAGTCATTGCCCACGCCTATATCCTGAATGGTATTGCCTAGGTTTTCTTGTAGGATTTTAATGGTTTTAGGTCTAACATTTAAGTCTTTAATCCATCTTGAATTAATTTTTGTATAAGGTGTAAGGAAGGGATCCAGTTTCAGCTTTCTACATATGGCTAGCCAGTTTTCCCAGCACCATTTATTAAATAGGGAATCCTTTCCCCATTTCTTGTTTTTGTCAGGTTTGTCAAAGATCAGATAGTTGTAGATATGCGGCATCATTTCTGAGGGCTCTGTTCTCTTCCATTGATCTATATCTTTGTTGTGGTACCAGTACCATGCTGTTTTGGTTACTGTAGCCTTGTAGTTATGCAGCCAAAAAACACATGAAGAAATGCTCATCATCACTGGCCATCAGAGAAATGCAAATCAAAACCACAGTGAGATATCATCTCACACCAGTTAGAATGGCCATCATTAAAAAAACAGGAAACAACAGGTGCTGGAGAGGATGTGGAGACATAGGAAGACTTTTACACTGTTGGTGGGACTGTAAACTAGTTCAACCATTGTGGAAGTCAGTGTGGCGATTCCTCAGGGATCTAGAACTAGAAATACCATTTGACCCAGCCATCCCATTACTGGGTATATACCCAAAGGACTATAAATCATGCTGCTATAAAGACACATGCACACGTATGTTTATTGCGGCACTATTCACAATAGCAAAGACTTGGAACCAACCCAAATGTCCAACAACGATAGACTGGATTAAGAAAATGTGGCACATATACACCATGGAATACTATGCAGCCATAAAAAATGATGAGTTCATGTCCTTTGTAGGGACATGGATGAAATTGGAAAACATCATTCTCAGTAAACTATCGCAAGGACAAAAAACCAAACACCGCATGTTCTCACTCATAGGTGGGAATTGAACAATGAGAACTCATGGACACAGGAAGGGGAACATCACATTCCAGGGACTGTTGTGGGGTGGGGGGAGGGGGGAGGGACAGCATTAGGAGATATACCTAATGCTAAATGACGAGTTAATGGGTGCAGGAAATCAACATGGCACATGGATACATATGTAACAAACCTGCACATTGTGCACATGTACCCTAAAACATAAAGTATAATAAAAAAAAAAAGAAATTGAAGAGACTCATATAATTTAATGAGATTATCAATTTCAAGTCATGTTGTGTGAATGAGGAAACTGAAGGCTATAGCAGTGGTTCAGCCATAGTCACTCAGGAAATAATGACTGATCTAGAAACAAGTTCTTCTGCTAATTGACCTATTTTCCCTCAAAGGATACAGAAAAAAATAAAAAGATACCTTAATCCTTTAAGTCTGCTAGAAAAAAGTGTCATAGACTAGGTAGCTCATAAACCAGAGAAATGTATTTTTACACAGTTCTCATGGTTGGAAAGCCTAAGATGAAGGAGCTGGTGGATTTGGTAGCTGGTGAGATTCCATTTTCTAGTTCATAGATGGTCATTCTTTTGCTGTGTCTTCTTCACACAGCAGAAGGAATGAGGAAGCTCTCTGGAGTCTCTATAAAAGGTCACTCATTCTGTTAATGAGACCTCATGATCTGATCATCTCCCCAAAAAGCCTCACCTCCTAATACTATCACCTTGGGTTTAGGTTTTAACGTATAATTATGAGGAGGCATGAACATTCAGACCACAACATTCTTACCCCTTGCTCTCCAAAATTAATATCTTTCTTGCATGCAAAATATATTCATTCCATCCTAATAACCCTCACAGTCTTAACTAGTTCCAGCATAAACTTTAAAGCCTAGTTTCAAAGTCTCATATAAATATAATCTAAATCAGCTGCGTGAGACTCATGGTATAATTCATACTGGCAAATTTCTGTTCACCCATAAACTGTGAAATCAAACAAGTGAAGCACTTCCAAAATACAATGGTGAGAAAGGCATACAACAGACATTCCCACTCTAAAAAGAAGAAATAAGCAAGAATAAACGGTTAACATCCCAAGTAAGTCTGAAACTCACAGGTCAAACAACAGTAAATCTTAAGATGTGAGAATAATCTTTGACTCAGCGTTCCACCTCCTGGAAATACTGGAGCAGGGATGGAGCCCTCAAGACTCTGGAAGGCCACCCTCACTGCTTTACTGAGTGCAGCCCATGCCACAGCTCTCACAGCTTAGAGTAATGTGCCTATAGCTCTCCAAGACTGGTGGTTCTATCAGTATAAGGTTGTAGGAACGGTCCTGTTCCAATAGCTCCGTGAGGCACTGTCCTGGTAGGGATTTTCTAGTGGCCCCATCATTGTGGTGCCTGTCTGCTTGAGTTGCATAATAGTAGTTCTGAGTGGCTTTACCCTTTGAAATCTAGGTAGAGGTGGCCACATTTCCTCAGCTTGTGCATTCTGCGAGCTGGCAGAGATGGTACTGCAGACACCACCGAGGTTTACCACCTGTGTCCTCTTCAGAACAGCCACCATGACCTGCTGGAGCTGAACCTTAAGCAACCAGAGAATGTTGTGTTAAGAGTATGGAGAGCACAGCCTTGAGGAGGCACCAGGAAATGAGTATTGAGGTTGTGGGGGCATACACAGCTGCTCCTTTGAAACCATTCTGTCCCCAATGACAAGACATTTAGGTCTGTGATGGGAAGGGCAGGACTGATAATTCCTGAAATACTTTTGTGTCATATTTTCACTATTTGGGACAATAGGTTTTGACTGCTGTTTAGCAGTCTGAATAATTTTCTTATCAGATGGTCGCTTAGCTGTACCATTGACATTATTTCCTAAACACACTTTCTCATTCTTTTCAATATGAATAGGCAGAGAAGTTTCCAAGTTTTTAAGTTCTGCTACCCTTATGATTAAAAATTCTGTCATCCAATTCTTTCTGCTCACATTTTACCATAAGCACTCAAGAGAAGCCAAGCTGCAACTTCGACACTTAGCTTAGAAATATATTCAGCCAAATATCCTATTTCAGAGCTCACAAATTCTACTTTTCATAAAGCACTAAGTCACAATTCAGTAATGTTCTCTGCCACTTCATAACAAATATCACTTTTTCTCTAGTTTCCAATAACATGTTCTTCATTTCTCTCTGAGACCTCATCAGAGTAGTCTTACTCTACATGTTTCTACCAAACTTCTGTTCACAACCACTTAGGTATTCTCCAAGAAGATTGAGGCTTTCTCTACAGCTATCCTCTTGTCTTGCTGGGCCTCACCAGAATTATTCTTAGCAGGCTTTTTATAGAAATACAGAGTTTTTCTAGCATGAAACTCCAAACCCTTCGAGTCCTCCCCCCATTATCCAGCTCCAAAGCTGCTTCCACATCTTTAGATTTAACTGGTACAGCAGCACCCCTACTTCTCAATACCAACTTTCTGTTTAGTATGTTTTGGCTGCTATATAACAGAATACCAAAAAATAATGTGTTTCTCGCAATTCTGGATGCTGGGGTAGTCCACAATCAAAACAGATCAAGAGATAGGGTACCTAGAAAAGCCCACATTCTGGTTCATAGATGGTGCACTCTAGCAGCATCCTCACATGATGGAAGCGCTGAATCAGCTCCCTTGGGCCTATTTTACAAGGCCACAAATCCCATTAGTGAGAACTCTGCCCTCATTACCCAATCACCTTCCAAAAGTTCCCATCTCCTAATACTATCACCTTGGGGATTAGATGTCAACATACGAGTTTTGGAGGGACGCTAACATTCAGCCCATAGCAATATCTCTGCATATAAATAAATAAAATTTGATCCACAGAACCCCTTAGGGTCTATAATGTGGTCTCTGTGTTTGTTTTGTTTGTGTTCATTTATTTTGTTTTATTTCTTTATTTTTTGTTGCTATTAAGTTGGCTTATGTTTATGTAAGTTATTTTAAATTATTAAGAAAATGAAGAAAAAAGAATAGTAAATTAAAAATTCAGTGTGTTCTATATAATAGGATATACACAGGACATTTTCATATACTGCTTTCATCAATTTCATAACAACAATGATTAATTGGTTGCATTAGTTCTATCTTATAAGGTCATTTATTGAAGCTATAACTTATATAGGCTAAATACAGAGCCTGAAATTCCAACAAATACATATCCTGAGAATTGAACAGTGATTTCTGAATCATTAACTGAGGCTCTTAACTTACATGTTTAAGCATCTGGGAAATATTTATTCAAGTATTTATTCTGTAGACGTCCTAATAAATGCATTGCAATTCAAAATAAGTTTTGAAGATCTCTTAGGGTGTTAAATTGTGACAGGCAAACACCATTAAAATAAGGAAGTCAGTTTCAAATACAAAAAATTTAGTTCTTAAGAAAAACAGGCCGGGCGCGGTGGCTCACGCTTGTAATCCCAGCACTTTGGGAGGCCGAGGTGGGCGGATCACGAGGTCAGGAGATCGAGACCACGGTGAAACCCCGTCTCTACTAAAAAAAAATACAAAAAATTAGCCAGGCGTGGTGGCGGGCGCCTGTAGTCCCAGCTACTCAGAGAGGCTGAGGCAGGAGAATGGCGTGAACCCGGGAGGTGGAGTTTGCAGTGAACCGAGATCGCACCACTGCACTCCAGCCTGGGCGACAGAGCGAGACTCCGTCTCAAAAAAAAAAAAAAGAAAAACAAATCTATAAATACTTAAATTTGAAAGACGTCTTGTTACTCATAATGGAATATTGTGTAAGGTTTTACCTGCCCCATAGCTCAAGTTCACATTAGCAGGTGTTGTATAAGCTTGCTAACAATATAATCATCCTAATCATTTCATTTCTCAGTAAGGTTCCAGATGCTTGACTGTAACCATAGTTATATTCTCCAAAGATGTAGCTTATTTCTACAGAAATAGAGATAATAGATGTAAAGAATTGATCTTTAATACTAAATTAAGCATAATAGCTAAACATTTTGCTCTTTCTTCAAAAATGTATTGTGAATAATTTATTCATTTAGGCTTTTCAAAAAAAATGTTGAGTGTTCCTTGTGCCCCGCTGTATGATAAGCAGTAGTGATAGAAGAATAAGGCAAGCATGAACCCTTTCTTCAGGAAATTTGCAAATTGAGACAAGAGATAGAGAAAGCTGTAAAATATCAGAGATGAAAATAATATGTACAATACATTGATCATAACAATTGCAACATCTTGAAGCATTTTTTTAGCTGTTACTGCATGTCAGTCTGGCTCTAAGTGTTCTATGTGCCTTAACTCATTTATTCCACATTAGATTACTATGATAAACCCTTCATATACATAATCGTTTTAACCCCCAAAAACCACACCTCTACAATTATTAATTACAATTATCTTCATGGTTTTACATATGGAACTGAGGAATTTTAAGGGAGTTCAATAAAGGAGCTATCTATAAATTCTGGATGGACTTAGAAAAGCAACAACGAATAGGGCTGTACCACTGGATTACGTGCAGTAGAGAGCACAACGTTTTGCCACTCACTTGTATAAAAGGAAAAAAATGCTCAACATTACTAATTATCCAAGAAATACAAATCAAGACCACAGTAGGATATCATCTTACATCAGTCAGAATGGCTATTACTCAAAAGTCAAAAACAACAGATGTTGGCATGAATGCAGAGAAAAGGGAACACTTACACGCTGTTGGTAGACACGTAAATTAGTACAACCTCTACGGACAACAGTGTTGAGATTTCTCACAGAACTAAAAGTAGAGTTAGCATTTGACCCAGAAATTCCAGTACTGGGTATCTATCACCCCAAAAAGAAAGTATTATATTAAAAATCATCTGAACTCATATGTTTATTCAAATACCATTCACAACAGCAAAGTCATGGAATCATGCTATGTGTCCATCAACAGGAGATTAAACAAAGAAAATGTGGTATATATACAGCATGAAATACTATGCAGCCATAACAAAAGAACAAAATCATGTCCTTTGCAACAACATGGATGGAGCTGAAGGCCATTATCCTAAGGGAAATAACTCACAAACAGAAAATCAAATACTATGATTCCACTTATAAGTGGGAGCTAAACAATGGGCACAAAGGACATAAAGATGAAAACAATAGACACTGGGGACTCCAAAATGGGGAAGGTTGGGAGGAGGATGAAGGTTAAAAAAAAAATTGCCTATTGATTACAATGGTCACTACTTGGGTGAAACGTGCACTAGAAGCCCAAATCCCACCATTATGCAATATATCCATGTAACAAACCTGCACATGTACCCCTTAAATCAAAAAAATTTTTTTAGGAAGGGGAAAAGGAGAGGAGCCAGTTAAAGGAATTTGGAGAGGTAGTTGGATGGATACAAAGGAGGGTCAGTGAAGAACCACAAAACCCAGAAGGAAATAAGTGAGGGAATAAATATCCCAACATCTCTCCTTCTGCCTAAGATCTACTGCTGGTGTCTCCACTGACCTGGAAGTCAGAGGTCAAGAAATAATTATGATATACTCCCAAGAGGGGTTGAGATGGGTTCGAAGTGAATATGGGGCAGCAGTTGATACATGTCCAACAGAGAGGAGAAGAGAGCACATTCAGAGGAAGGTGAGGATTTGGGTCTAAAAATGCACCTAAGCTCCAGATATGCAGCTGATGAAGAACTCCAATCTCTATCACTTTTGTATTACTTAATGGTACTTTCCTACTCATTGTACATGTTTAGCAAAATTGTTTATTCAAAGTTAGATGCATGAAAGTCATATAGGACAAATATGATAAAACGTGAGTGGAGAAATTTAACTTAAGGGAATATTGGAAAATTATTGTCTGATAGTCAGTGGCATGCACACCACTTCCATGTATTTATGAACATAATTGAATGCCTGCTGTGCATATATGGTATTGCTCTAGACACTAAGTGGGAAAAAAATACAATTTCTTTCCTCAAAGGGCTATAAGTCCAGATGAAAAAGATAAGCAAATCAATAATTACAACACGCTATGGCAAATGCATTGCAAGAAGCACAAAAAGAATGACAATATTTTGCAAATATTATGTCACTTAATCATCACTAATTCCTAATAAGGGTGAATTTTTTGATATTTCACAAATAAGTTAAATGACTCTTAAAGAAGTTAAGTAACTTATTCATGACCTGACTTATTAGTGCCACAGTCATTCTGACCTCAAAGTCCATGGTCAAATTCCTGTCATAAAAATACCTCCCTTTGGCCGGGCACAGTGGCTCACATCTGTAATCCCAGCACTTTGGGAGGCCGAGGTGAGCAGATCACTCTGAGGTCAGGAGATCGAGACAAGCCTGGCCAACATGGTGAAACGCCCTCTCTATGAAAAATACAAAAATTAGCAGGGCATGGTGGCACATGCTTGTAATCCCAGCTACTTGCGGGGCTGAGGCAGGAGAATTGCTTGAATGTGGGAGGGGGAGGCTGCAGTGACCTGACATCATGCCACTGCATTCCAGGATGGGCAACAGAGCGAGACTCTGTCTCAAAATAATAATAATAATAACAAACCTCCCTTTGTGTCAGACAACAAAGGTAAATATTTTGCCAATAACCAGAAAGCTGAAATAAACTATGGTTGGGGATAGAGACAATGTTACAGTTCTTAAACAGGCTATAATGTTTTCCCCATAATGTAGTTGATTGTGCTTTAACACTATGATAAGTTACTGACATTTTCTGAAAAACAGGTATGATATCCAATCTAATTCAGGTTTCACTAAAGATATATGTGCATATGTTCTATCCTGCTGAAATAGTTTCATAGCCCAGTGCCTATGATCAGTCCTCACATTAGAAGTTATTTATGTCCTGGCACATCGTATATTATCCACTATGACCATATAAATATATATAATCCCCAGCTCTTAGGTCTGTACACCCAAATCTTTCATCTACGAACCTCCACTTCTACTAAACAAAATAAAATCATGAATATAACTCTTCATAAAGATAATTTTCTCCCATCAAGTATGCATGAGTACTTCATAGCTGAGTAGTGTAGAAAGTATTAAGCCCACATTATGAAATAGAGTAAATAGAGCCTGGAAAATTGTCAGTTTTTAGTGTGTCTCTGTTTACTCAACCATGAGATCATATTAATGTTAATCTTTAAAACCTTCGAAAATATAACAATAGAGAGCTGCTATGATGTCATTACTCTGGTAGAACCTATTTGATTTAATGCTACTTGAGTTTTGTTATAATTTTACAAATCATTAGTAACTTTACTGCGGGAGAAAAATATTAGACAAGAAAGAAGGAAAAGAAAGAAGGAAGGAAGGAAGGAAGGAAGGAAGGAAGGAAGGAAGGAAAGAAAGAGAAAGAAAGAAAGAAAAAGAATTATATCCAGCACTTACTATGCCTACTATGTGCCAGAAGACACTATTGTCAGAATTATATATTGGAAATTATTCAGAATAAAAGCAATGCCTTCCATTTTTTGTTTCTTTTTCTGCATTACTTAAATAACTAATCCAGTTTCCTTTTCATCATGCCATATGGATAAGCCCTCAGAAAGGAATAGATTGTCAAAGAGAATATAATGTTTATATTTTTCCTTGGGATATCCATCTCCATTTAATGTAGAATTTCTTATTCTATTTTCTAGGATTGTTCTTACGTTCATATCTGAGAATTCCATGAGATTATAATATTCTGTCTTCTTTTTTGTACTAGGCATTCAGTGTGAGTTTCTTTACCAAATAGCAATGATAGCTTTTAAGACTATCACAATTTGATGTTATGCCCAGTGTTTTACTAATTGGCTTTTTAAATTGTTATTTAATTTTAAATATGATTTGTATTCTTTATTGAAATTTGAACTCTTTGCTTCTGATTTTAGTCGCTAATGATGGTAATAAAAAGACGAATAACTATACAGCATTAGTAATTAATTAGTACCACCTACATTTTTAACACCAATTTCATATTAAATGTATATCTCAACTTGGTGATTTATGTTTCTCTAATTTGTTAATGCTATGGTCTGAATGATTGTGTCCCATTCAAATTTTTATATGAATTCTAATCACGAGTATGTTGCTATTAAGAGGTGGGACTTCTGGAAGGTGACTCTTAAAAGGGTGCCAATCCCATTCACAAGGGCAACCATCATGAAAGGGATCTGTGCCTTTATAAAAGAGGCATAAGGGAGTTTGTTTGTTCCTTCTGCCAGGTAAGGACCCATTGAAGGTGTCATCTATGAAGCAGAGAATCGTCACCAGACACTAAATCTGCTGGCAACTTGATCTCCAACTTCCCAGCTCCAGAACTGGGAGCTGGGAAGTCAAGCTCAAATAATAAATTTTTTGAGGCGTAATTCAAACAATGAATTTCTGTTGTTAATAAATTACCCAGTTTAAGGTATTTTGTTATAACAGCCTGCAGGGACTAAGCAAATTACCATTAACAAAAGTTACACAAATAATGCTGGGTGATTGGCTTCTGAGCTCCATGGGATAGTATAATATAGTTGAAAGGATGGGTGAAAAAAAGATAGAAAGCTCTGTAGAAAAGTGTGCTTGAAGAAAAGCCAAAACAAGGAGAAAAACACATTTGAGAAACATTCATTGCTCAACCAACAATTGTATGTTACTGTTTAGACACTGCAAAATTTGATCAAAATATTAGAATTTAAGTCTAATTCTACATAAATGAATTAATGGCTTTTCTTATCAAAAGTTCCCTTTCCATAGCACTTATGTTTTGGGGAGAGAATGGGAAATATGAGAATTCCCCGAGAAGGGATAAGAAACTAAAATCAGAAATTATATTATTTTAATGCAAACAAAATCAAAGTCAAAGTAATATAAAATAAACAACAACAACAAAAACAACTAAAGCTGTATTGTATTTATCTATTTATTGTTAGGTTTCTATAACAGCTAATTTTTATTCATTTTCCATGCCACTATACCCACAATTGTACTGAAGATACAAAAATAACTATAACTCAGCCATGCCATTAAATAATGTATTTTTTTGTTTGTTTAGAGGTAAATATGTACACAAAAGCCAGGTGAATTAAAGACTGACAACATAATAGGGTTAGCATCAAATGTTACCGGGTTCAAAGAAGTGAGATCATTGTAAAACAACACAGGAAAATTCCTAGGGAAATTGCTGTTCTGTGTGCAGTTTCATAACAACTCTAAAACAACAACAGACACATACTGAGCATTAGTTTATGTGGTAGACAGTGTTTCGTGTTCCCATTTGATAGATTAGAATACTGAGTCATAGAGAGGTCAAATAACTGGCTCAAGAAAAATGAGGCTAGAGTTACTTTACTTGGGGCCAAAACAGTGACAAAATTAGTTACAGGTGATGGCTGTAATGTATAGACTGCATGCATAGCTATTGGCTATCACCTAGAGCAAAGACATCATGCTGGAAATAGTGAGATATAAACTTAAATACATACAGATGAGGACTTTGAACAATAGCCAAAGAACTAAAATTCACTATGGAATTAATAATTTAGAACAATTAATAGAGACACATGAGTTGGAAGAATTTGAGTGGTGACTCATTTTCCCTCAGGGAACCCTGCAGTAAGCTGATTTTGTTAAGCATCTAATTTTATTTTATTTTTTTCATTTTTTTATTTTATTTTATTATTATTATACATGAAGTTTTAGGGTACATGTGCACAATGTGCAGGTTTGTTACATATGTATACATGTGCCATGTTGGTGTGCTGCACCCATTAACTCATCATTTAGCATTAGGTGTGTCTCCTAATGCTATCCCTCCCTCCTCCCCTGACCCCACAACAGTCCCCAGAGTGTGATGTTCCCCTTCCTGTGTCCATGAGTTCTCATTGTTCAGTTCCCACCTATGAGTGAGAACATGCGGTGTTTGGTTTTTTGTCCTTGCGATAGTTTACTGAGAATGATGATTGCCAGTTTCATCCATGTCCCTACAAAGGACATGAACTCATCATTTTTTATGGGTGCATAGTAATCCATGGTGTATATGTGCCACATTTTCTTAATCCAGTCTATCGTTGTTGGACATTTGGGTTGGTTCCAAGTCTGCATCTAATTTTCAAATGTGGCAATGAGAACTGAGGAAGTCATAGTCGAGACAGACAGGTAGACTCAGGAAAATGTATTAATTGAAAATGTGGATAGAGGAATAAAAGCATATGCAGAATAATGATCCTGAGACAAGAATGGAAAGAAAAACATTGGCTAAGCACCTATTATGGACTGAGAACTATGATTATTAATTAAATCATAATTTCTCTAATTTATACTTCTCACAAAGGTTCTGTAAAAACTATTAATGTTTCTAATCAATAAATTAAAACTAATATGACTCAGAGAATAACCTTCACAAGTTTGCACAGCTGAGATGTGGGAGAGTTTGATTTCCTCAAGACTAGCCCTCTCTTACTCTAAAGTTAATTCCTATTCCCCTGGCATCCCTCCTGAGACATTGCAAGAAGATATTGGATTAATTAAAATCATAAGAATGTGCCCAAAGTGTCATGAGTAAGGCAACAAAATGAGTTTTCTGATGTACCCTCAACTAAAGAGAAAGTTTATCAGAGCAGAGAATATCCTCAGCAGTCTCTGTAATTTACATTTCATCAAATCAGCTGTAATTACAATATAACATGTTCTCATTGATTGACTAATCTTCATTTTATATTTTCTGCCCTTACTTCATCTTGTTCTTATTTCTATAATACTATTTGAATAGTTTCCAGATTGGACCTGAAAACATTCTACGTGGGAAGTTCTGGCTAGGACATTCATCTTAACATTTCTTCCCCTTATGGAAATGCAGATTCTCTCTTGTGCAACAAACTAATTAAAGTCCCTTCCCAACGCAATATACAAACGGCGCATAAATATTTAACGGCCTGGTTTAGCATTTTTATTAGATTCTATGATACATCAAACTATACACTGTTTAAGAGCTGAATCTAAATCATACAGTGTTTTTGAAAACACCATCATACATGATGTATTTCACCAATAAAATTTAAAGAAAACATTTAGGCTTTACTGAGAATAAACTATTATACTTTACTTGTTTTATGACCTGAACTTATGCATTCACCAATAACTCATTATGCTTTTGTTAGTAGTAAGTTGTAGTGGATGAGCCATACATGATATAAGATTACCCAAGGATTATCCTACATAGTATGGCCAGTCCTGCCCCATGCCTGTAGTATTCAATATTTTGGACATTACCTCTTCAAAAGCTTCATCTCATATATCTCAACTATCTCTACTTATTGGTCTTCCCATTGCCAATGCTCTCTTAAGATCCAGTTTTTCCTACATCTAATTTTATCTTTTCCAGACTTTAGGTCTTTCAAGTTTGTTTTCATGATTTCCAGATGGCCTCTGCTGGTACACACATCCACGGACCCACAACTTCTCAGCAATGTCTCACAACCACTGTAAGCACCTAATTTTTGCCATTGCCTTGGGCTTATCATACCACTGACTCTGTACTTTCAGACCAACCTCCAGTTCTATGAGCAGTCTTCAGTCTACCCAAGTGTTTGAAACCTGTCCATTTTCTGTTGTTTATAACAGAATACCTAAAACTGAGTAATTTATAAAGAAAAGGAGTTTATTTCTTACTGTTGTGGAGACTGAAAAGTTCAGAATCGAGGAATCACAATGAGTCAGGGCCTTCTTGCTGGTTGGATGTTCTGCAGTGTTCCGAGGGACATGAGGTGTCACACAGAAGGGAGCTGATCATGCTAGCATACAAGCCTAGATCTCTCTCTTCTTATAAAGTCACCAGTACCTCTCCCATAATAACACATTGATCTACTAACCCACTAATCCCTTAATCCATCAATGAGTGCAGAATCCTTATTATCTAATCTTCTGTTAAAAGCCTCACCTCTGAATACTGCCCAATTAGAGGTTAAATTTCAACATGAGTTTTACACGGGACAAATATTGATACAATGACATTTCACCCCCACTTCCCCCTGAAACTCATGTCTTTCTCACATATAAATACATTCATTCTATCCCCATAGCCGCAAAGTCATAACTCCTTCCAACACCAACTCAAAAGTCCAAATTTCAAGAGAGTAGATGCTGGATTTTAAGATGTCAGAATAATCTTCTTTGATTCAATGTTACAAAGTATCCTCTCTACATCAGTGGGGGGAATTGTGCCTCCAGTGCCTCTGACAGCCCTACTCCTACGGTTTTGCTGGGCTCAGAAACCCCAGCTCTCCCAGTTGTTGGTAGCTTTGTGGCAGTCCCAGCTGGGGACTCTGTTGCAGCTTCAAATCCATATTTCGGCTCAGCACTGCTGTAGTGAAGGCTCTCTGTGACAGCTCTACCCCAGTGACAAGTATCTGCCTGGATCCCTCAGGCTTTTGACAACATCCCTTGAAATCTGGGTGGAAGCTGTCAGTCCTCCACAGCTCTTGCTTTCTGTAAGCCTGCAAATTAGTATCACATGGAAGTCTTCAAGGCTTACAGCTTGTACCTCTCTAAATGACAAGTGAAGCCACACCTGGGGACACATTAGCCACAGCTGAAGTGGCCCAGGAGCACCACACTGAAATTCAGGGAGGAGAGACCTGAGGGGTCCTGGGAGCCTGTGGAGGTGGCCCCAGGTCTATCCCCTAAATCCATCTGCCCTCCTAGGCCTCTGGACCTGTGATGGTAGGGGATGCCTTGAAGAGCTCTGAAACGACTTTATTTTTTTTTCCCATTCTCTTGATGATCCCCTTCTTTCCATACTAATCTCTTTGGCAAAACGTCGCTGGGCTACACCTTTGGCTTCCTCTCTCAAATACACTTTGCTTTTCACATGGTCAGGCTGAAAGTTTTCCAAATCTTTCTGCTCTGCTTCCCTTTTAATTGTAAATTCTGTCTTTAAATTGTTCCTTTGTTTCCAAATCTCATAAGTGGTAAAAAGAAACCATGAAGCTTCTTCTGTATTTTGCTTGGAAATTTCTTCGTCAAATAACCGCATTCATCACTCTCAGTTTGGCCTTCCACAAAGCCCTCAAACGTAAGCACAGTTCATTCAGCCCACTTCTTTGCGAATTTATAATAAGGAAGACCTTTACCCCAGTTTCTAGCACCTTGTCCTCCAGTTCCATCTGAAACCTTGTCAGAATAACCTTTACTGTTCATATTTATATCAGCATTCTGGTCTAGACCACTAAACCACTTGCTAAGGAGTTCCCAACCTTCCCTAGTCTTCTTGCATCGGAAGCCCTCATCAGACTCTAGGTTTTTTTTTCTAGCCTGCTCCTCCAGATTCTTCCAGTTTCTGCCTATTACCCAGCTGCTTGCCCTTTTCAGGTATTCAAGAGCAACAACCCAGTGCTCAGTGCCCATTTTCTGATAGTCTGTTTTCTGTTGCTTATCACAGAGTACCTAGAACTGGATTATTCATAAAGAAAATAAATTTATTTCTTACAGTTGTAAAGGCTGAGAAGTCCAAGTTGAGAGGTCACATCTGCTGAGAGACTTCTTGCTGGTGAGGATTCCCCACAGGGCACAAGGTATCACATGGTGAGGGAGATGGGCAAGCCTATTTGCCAGCTCAAGTCTCTCTTCCTCTTCTTATAAAGCCATTGGCTCCCTCACTCCATTAATCCAGTCACCCATTAATCCAATAATCCAAGAATAAATTAATTCAGTCATGAGAGCCTTCATGATCCAATCCTCTCTCACAGGCTGTAAGTCTTGAGGCTGCCACATTGGAGGTTAAATTTCAACATGAGTCTTTTTGTTTGTTAGTTTTGAGACAGTGTCTCACTTTGTCACCCAGGCTGGGGTGCAATGGCACGGTCTTGGTCTTGGCTCATTGCAACTTTTTCCCCCAGGGTTCAAGCGATTTTCCTGCATCAACCTCCTGAGCAGCTGGGACTACAGGCATGTACCATCACGCATGGCTATTTCTTGAATTTTTAGTAGAAACAGGGTTTCACCATGTTGATGAGGCTGGTCTCAAACTACTGACCTCAGGTGATCCTCCAGCCTCGGCCTACCAAAGTGCGGGGATTACAGGCATGAGCCATCATGCCCAGCCAAAATCTCAACATGAGTTTTAAAGGGAGCAAATATTCAAATCATAGCAAAACCTTTGTCAAGTAGTTTAGCTGTGGCCCAGACATAATTTGTATGAAATATATTAACAGTGAGGTTGAACCAAAGTCAGGCACTTTTAAAAATGCTTCATCTTTAATATTCTTGTAGCTCAATTTGTAGTTTTACTTTCAATCCTAATACAACTGTGTTGATAACTGGTTATTAAAATGGTAAATGAATGTAATAGTATGTGCTATTTAAGTAATTATTAATCTCAAGTTTACCTGCATATGTAAAAGTACATGTGACCATTTTGACACTACCCAAGAGCCTAATAGCAAGTGGAGAACAACTGGGAAAAGGTGGTAAGAGTGTAATGACCTTTAGAATACAGTTTTCCAAAAGGAGGAAAAATAAATACCCAGATCTTGCACTAACGTTTCTGATGTTACTGTTCTAATTGCATTTCTGTTACTAGAGTTGGAAACTTGTCAGGTTAGGGGCATGAGAAGAGGCGTTTTCAGATATCTTCAGCATTATACAAGAAGAAATCACTGGTCCTTTGAGAATATAAATGGTAAAACTTAGACCATGGGTGGGTATCAGGAAGATTGAATTTGTAATGTTATGAGAATATGTTTCTTTGTTGTTATTTTTTGTTTTCTCTATTTTTTATTGGCTATTTATTTCTGTTCTTACCAGGTATTTCCTTCCTTCTACTTACTTCAGATTTAATTTGCTCATTTATTTTTAGCTTCATAAAGTAGAAAATTAGATCATTGATTTTAAACATTTCTCCTTTTTTTACTGTGAGCATTTGAAGCTCTAAATTTCCCTCTAATCACTATTTAGCTACACAAATCATAACATATCCTAGTTTCATTACCATTCTACCCAAGATATTTCCTAATTTCTCATTATTTCTTCTTTGACCCATGATTTATTTAGAAATGTGCCCTTTGCAAAAATCTGTTATTATAGATTTCTAGTCAAATTCAGTTTTGATCAGACAGCATATTCCTATAATTGTAATATCTCAGGATTTGCTGAGACTTATTATATAGCCCAACATAAGGACAATTTGGTTATTACACTGCATTTTAAAAAATGTACATGTTGTATTGTTTCAGTGAAATATTGAGTAGGTAAACATGGTTGACATTGTTTATCTTTACTGATTTTTTTTCTCTAATTGTGCTACAGTTTGAATATTTGTGTCTCCTCCAAATTCATTTTGAAACTTAATCCCCAGTGCAACAATAATAAGAGGCAGGGCCTTTAAAAAGTGATTAGGTCAGGAGGCTCCCCCATTATGGATGAGGTTAGTGCTTTATCAAAGGGCTGGAGAGAACTAGCTAGGGTATTTCGCCTTTCCATCTCTTCCACCATGTGAGCTCATAGCAAGAGTCATCATCTTGGACATGAAGTGCAGCCCTTATGAGGTATGGAACCTGCTAGAATCTTGACCTTGGACTTCCTAGCCACTAGAACTGTGAGAAAATAAATGTCTGTTCTTTATAAATCACCCAGTCTCAGGTAATTTGTTGTAACAGCAGACACTAAGATAATTTGTTCCACCAGTTATGGAGAAAGGAATGTTTACATCTCCATGTTTGACTATGGACTTATCTATTGAAACGTTTAGTCCTGTTAGCTTTCCCTTCATGTGTTGTTTGGTTATTCTGCATCTACACTTTCACGAGTATTTGGTTTTCCTGGCAAATTTAAGGATGAAATCTTCAATTTCATCATTAAAAAAATGTTTCTCATTATCTCACGGTATGTGCATTGTCTTGAAATCCACTTTCCCTGAATTAATATAGGTGTCACGTTTGTGTGTGTCTAATGCTTTTTGTTTGCAATAAGCTATATATATAGCAATGGGATATATATATATATATATATATAAAATATATATATATAATATATATATATATATCTCCTTCATTCTTTTACTTTTATTTCAACTTTTTCTTTTTTTTTTTTGTTTTTGAGACAGAGTTTCTCTCTTGTTACCCAGGCTGGAGTGTAATGGTGCACTCTCCAGCTCACTGCAACCTCCACCTCCTGGGCTCAAGTGATTCTCCTGACTCAGCCTCCCAGGTAGCTGGGATTACAGGCACCCGCCATCATGCCTGGCTAATTTTTTGTATTTTTAGTAGAGACAAGGTTTCACCATGTTGGCCAGGCTGGTCTTGAACTCCTGACCTTAGGTGACCCACCTGTCTCAGCTTCCCAAAGTGCTGGGATTACAGATGTGAGCCACCATGCCAGGCCTCTTTTATTTCAACAGGGAATACAGGTGCAGATTTGTCACATGGAAATATGGCATGACAGTAGTGAATAGTTTTTTTCAATCCACCCACCTACACCATCTAGTAGTCCACAGTGTCTGTTGTTCCCATATTTATGTCCATGTGTTCTCAGTTCTTAGTTCCTATGTATAAGTGAGAACATGCAGTATTTGGTTTTCTGTTCCTGCATTAATTTGCTTAGGATAATAGCCTCCAGCTCCTTCCATGTTGCTGCTCTCAAGCTTATATATAAAATACGTATCATCTGGATGGCATCTTGTTTCATAGCTGAGGCTTGATTTCTTTCTTATCCAATCTAAAGATCTCTACTTAAATGGATTATTATCATAGTTGGTTTATTTGTGTGTTTCTCATGTTTTTTTCTTTTAATTCCTCTATTTGCCCTTTAATTCTGCTTCGTTTAGTTATTTTTATAGTAGTTCTGGAGATTGCAATATGTATCCTTTATAACTTTTGAAAAATATCTTACTTCATATCAAATGTAAGAGCCTTATGTAATTTTTGTGTAATTCTACTTATGTTCTTCTGTCCATAATTTAGGCTTTTGTTGTCATATTTTTATACCTAACCACATTATAAACCTCAGAGTCCAATAGTATAAAATTGCTTTAAAAATACTATATCATTTAAGTGATTAAGGTAACAAAATACATAGAAACATATAATATTGTAATATTTAAAGTTTATCTACATATTTAACATTTCTGATGCTATTTTTTTCTTCCCATAAATCTCAGTTTCCCTCTTGTGTCCTTCCTCTTTTACCTGTTACATGACTCAGGTTTGTTGGTAATAAATAATCTCAGTTTTTGTTGCTCTGAAAATATTATTTTGCTTTAGCTCTTGAAGTATATTTTAGTCATACATAGACTATTGAGTTTATGCTTTTCTTTTTTTTTTTTTTTTTACTCTTAGAAGATGTAATTCCATCATCTCTTGGACTCCACTGACCTGTATCAGCTATTATTCTGATCATGTTTCTTCTGTACGTAATATGTGTTTATTCTATCTATTTTTGTAACTTTTTGTTTTGAAATAATTGCAGACTCACAGAAGTTCCAAAGGTTAGTATAGAAATGCTCTGCATACTTACCACCCAGATTTCCAAAATGTTGTATAACATCTTACATAATTATATTGCATTGTCAAAAAACAGGAAATTGGTTGACATAATACAAACTCATCTTTTCAGATTTCACGAGTTTTTTCATGCACTTTATTTTTGTTGTTGTTGTGATAGGTTAACAAATGACCCTCCGAAAAAACTCTATGTCCTAATCTCTGTAAATTCTGAATATTAGAGTCTTTACAGGTATGGTTAAGTTAAGGAATTTGAGAGGAAGAAGTTATCTTTGATCATTCATGTGAACGCTAAATGGAATCACAAGCATCTTTATAAGAGGGAGACAGAGGGAGCTTTGACACCCAATGCAATGTCAAGATGGAGCAGAGAGAGGTTTAAAGATGCTGGCCTTAAAGACTGGAGTGATGTGTCCACAAACAAGAAATACAAGCAGCTACTTGAAATTGAAAGAGGCAAGAAAGAGATTCTTCCCTTGAGCCTCCGGAGGGAATGTGGCCTGCCAACACCTGGATTTCAGCAGAAACATCTTGATTTCCAACTTCTAGCCTCCAAAGCTGTAAGAAAATAAGTTTTTGTCATTTTAAGCTACCAAATTTGTGGTAATTTGTTACTGCTTGAGAAACTAATACATGTGTCTTATCTAATTATAGAAATCTTATAATTTATTATAATTATAGAAATCTTCCCATTTCTATAAATTTGTCATAGTAAAAAATATTATATACAAGAATGTATATAGCATGTAACCTTTTGGGGTTGACTTTTCCTACTCATCATCATGCCCTTAAGATCCATCCAAATTGTTGCATGTAATTAATATATTTATTCTTGGATAAATTTACCAGAGTTTGTTTAAACATTCACCTGTTGAAAGACATTTGGGTTGTTTCCCATTTTGTCTATTAAAATAAACCTTCTATGTACAGTCCTGCCTGGCTATTTGTGTGAACTTAAATCTTAATTTCCCTAGGGTACATACCAAAAGTGAAATTACTGTCTTGTAAAGTAAATGTTTGTTTAGCTTTTTAAGATAATGCAAACTTGATGGATGTTTGTATCTATCTATCAATGGTGGTGAGGATACAGAGATGCCACGTTCTCATACATTGCTGGGAAAAATGTAAAATGGTAGAGTGCATGTAAAACTGTAAAATGGTAGAGTCCATTTTACATTTTTCCCAGCAATGTATGAGAAACATGGTATGTCTGTATCTTCACCACCATTTGGTGTTTACAATATTTTACTTTTATTTTGGCATTTGTAGTGATATCTCATTGTGGTTTTAATTTACATTTTCCTAATGGGTAAAAATTGTTGAGCGTAATTTCACGTGATTGCTTGCCATTTTCATATTTGGTGAACTGTCTAGCAAATCACTGGCCCATTTTTCAAAAGGTTTTGTTTGTTTGGGTTCTTACTGTTGAGTGTAAAGGGTTCTTTATGTATTCTGGAAACAAGTCTTTTGTTGGAAGCATGGTTTACAGATACTTTCTTCCAGTCAGCTGCTTGTTACTTTATCATCTTAACGGGAGCTTTCACATAGCAAAGGTGAATTTTACTAAGTTCAATTAATCCTGTTGTGTTGGGGGTGAATCACTGTTTTCGCGTCATGTTTTAAAAGGCTTAGCCTAGGCCAAGATCATGAATATTTGCCTCCTATGGTCCTTTCTAATTGCTCTCTAATGTTATGTTTTAGGTTTAAATTCATGATCCAGGCCAGGGGCTGAGGCTCACACTTATAATCCTAGGACTTTGGGAGGCTGAGGCAGGAGATTGCTTGACCAGCTAGGAGTTTGAGACCAGCCTGGGCAACATGGCAAAACCCTGTCTCTACAAAAGATACAAAAAAATTAGATGGGCGCGGTGGCACACGCCTGTGGTCCCAGCTACTTGGGTGCTGGGGTGGGAGAATTGCTTGAGCCCAGGAGGTAGAGGCTGCTGTGAGCTGAAATTGTGCCACAGCACTCCAGCCTGAGTGACAAAGTGAGACCCTGTCGCAGAAATATAAATAAATAAAAATAAAATAGAAAATAAATTCATGATTCATTTTGGATTCACTTATGTATAATGTGTAAGGTTTTAAAGTTTAGTTTTTGTCCATTGATGTCCAGTTGTTCCTACACTATTTATTAATTGATTAAAAATATGTTAATTATTTCTAAAATGTATCTTTGTCTTGCTTTTCATCATTTTGGCTATAATATGTCTAAATGTATTCTTCTTACATTTATCCTGTTTAGTGTTTCCTGTGCTCTTTTGATTTTTAAGTTTATGGGGTTCTTTTTTACCAAATTTGAGAAATGTAGTGCCTTTATTTCTTCTAATCTTTTGTCTGCTTTGTTGTCTTTTTCCCTCTAGCACAGGCACAATTCAGGTGCTATGCAAGGATTTGAGCAGTGTTTATTTTCAGATTTTTGACTCCCACATCTGTGGATTCAGACTTAATAAAGTTTTTAAAGATGAAGTTATTGTTTAATTGTTAAATTATTATTTAATAATATAGCTATTCCCACTTATTTTCCAGTTTATCTGGCAACTCCAAACTTTATCTGTAAGTCTGAAATCCAGGAATGCTGTGATTTTTCTGCTTGAGTTCAAGGCATCCGGAACAATCTGGACTAGACGCAGGCAAGAAGCATGTAAGTGGAATTATCAGACAGTGCATTTTCTTGTTTTCAAAGTTTGACAAACCTCCAATCTTTTCCTTCTTTCTTTCATTATCCAGTGTCTTAAAAGAAGTGTGTGTGTGTGTGTGTGTGTGTGTGTGTGTGTGTGTGTATCTGCAAGATGAATAGTTTTCTACAATCTATTCTGACATTATTTGAAAAAGAATTCTAAGGATTTGGGGATCTAATGTAAGAAAGATGGGTTTGGAAAGTTTTAAGAAAGAGTGTGATACGACTGAATTAACGTGAGGAGAATATTTGGTTGGGTGGAAGATTGGACAGGAAGGGTCAATTGGAGAAAGCCAGAGGAGATTGTGATGACTTGCATATTTCCTAGAATAGTGGACATGGAAAAGAATTTTAGTTATATTCTTTACTCCTGGATTTCGGGCATGTCGTTTTATCAACCAACTGTAAAATGAGGCAGTGAAACCTAAAAAGCCACTAGTTTGTTTCAGAGATTAAATAAACTGTGTACCACCTTAGCCATTTCCTGGCACACAATAATGCTCTACAGTATTTTATTATTTGTTTTGAGTGTATTACATTCCAAATACTGAACTTTGCATGCATAACTACCCATGTATTCTTGGGTTTATACATAGAGATACAAACTAATCAAAGTATCAAGTAATACATAAAATTTCTAATGAAATAATTGATATTTAGTGATATGATTACATAAGAGCATATAATAAGGTGACAATCTAGTAGTGGGAATAACATATAAAACATAAAATTAATTCTAGTTATAACCAATAATAATAAAAGAGTGGTCAGTTTGCTGACCTGCAACAAATATTAATGATATTAAGAAGGGTAACTATTCCTGATGTTAGAGGGGAAGGCAAGGATTAAAAAATGTATGAGAAAGAGAGAGTTGGTGGCTCTATGGCAACACAGGCTTATTGCAAAAACCTGCAGAGGTGGGGGACCAGCTTAATGCCAGAGCCCACTGCTGCTTACAGGCTGGAGTAATTTATAGGCCTGGGTGGAAGGGGTCTGAATGGTATGGCTTGCTGCCTGGGAGGATATTGATAAGATATTCCTATGATCAGGTGGTTTGGCCCTTTTTCCAGTGGGATGTGATAGGATGTTCCGTGGACCTGTGTCCAGCAGGATATGACGGGATGTTCCTTTAGCTGGGGCTTTGCCCAGCAGGGTATGATAAGGATGTTCCTGGCCGGGTGCTGTGGCTCACGCCTGTAATCCCAGCACTTAGGAAGGCAGAGGCAGGTGGATTATCTGAGGTCAGGAGTTCGAGACCAGCCTGGCCAACATGGTGAAATCCCATGTTTACTAAAAATACAAAAATTAGCCGGGCATGGTAGCAGGCACCTGTAATCCCAGCTACTTGGGAGACTAAGGCAGGAGAGTTGCTTGAACCCGGGAGGCGGAGGTTGCAATGAGCCAAGATCGCGCCATTGTACTCCAGCCTGGGTGACAAGAGAGAAACTCCGTCCCAAACCAAATAAAAATAAAAATAAAAAAGGATGTTCCTGTGGCTGTGATCAGGTTGTTAGGAAAGATGTTTCTCACAGCCCGAACCCCTGTGGAATGTTTCACTCTGACCAGGGTCTGTGAAATGGCGGGGGCCTTACAAAATGGTGCAGCTTGGACTAACCCCTGAGAAAGTGAGAAGTAAGATAAGGTCTAAATAAAATTAAGAGAATCTATTTAGGTTAAAAGTTTAGTTATGATTTTTTTCAGAAAGAGAAGAACAGTGTGTGAGAAGGCCCCCTGAGAAAGACAGCATGGAACAGGTGTACAAATGGGAAAAACAGAAAAGTATGATTGAAGCAGAGTAAGACAGCGATCAAACTGCACCTGTCGCCTGAAAAATATGGAAGAGTCTGACTATCTGGTGCTTTGCGCGCGATGGGATAGTTTGGCTTTCATCTTTAGAATATAGAGAAACTCTTGATGTATTTTAGGAGAAAAACGCAAGTCAACACCAATGTAGAGAATATAATGGAAAGAAACACCATTAAATGAGGCAAGTCTCCAGAAGTGTAGGATGATGATGATGATGGTGATAGCGATGGTGGTAGTGGTGCTGCTGCTTCTGGTTGTATTTTGTTACAAGAGATTTGAAAAGGAAAAATACTAGAGAAGATTACCTAATTTTTGTGTATCTGAGAGACACAATTTCTGTATGTCTGCTCCTCTGTGGTAGAAAAAAATAGGCAAAGAAACACGATAAAATTAGTCTATTTCATACTTCATTAGTGCCAATAGTAGCTGGCTCTTCCTAAGCATTTACCAATCCTTACAGGTAAGCAAGAGTTGCTTGGGGTTAATTAATAGGGTTTCAGTGGCATTTGAAATGTCTGAACTTGAATACTTAAAAAGGGGTTGGAATACAATTTTATTTTAACATAACATTATCTCAGCAATGACTTTGTGATAACATAATGCAGATTAGATAGAATGTTTTCTCTTCACTCAGTCAGATTGAAGTTCTATGTATCAATAGAGAGAGCAATTGTACAGAGATAATCATTATAGCAGTCCCCAGATGCATCTGGGAAACTATTAAGAACCAAAGAGGAGGCTAATGAAAAGATCTCCTGTGGTTATAGAAATTACATGCTTTGGTCTTTCTCTCCAGATACATTCTTTGTTAGTTTCTTCTGAAAGATCTAGCCAAGGCATATTTATTAAACTGACTCCATTTCCCCAATGTGCTTTACCTTTGAGAGCCAAGAATAGGACTGTCCAAAGAAACATATAATTAATTTTCTTCATCATTTCTTTACTAGTGTGCATATTAGTTAAGGACTTGACCAGCCCTCTAATCTCCTTCATCTTTTTTTTTTTTTTTTTTTGATGCAGAGTTTTGCTCTTGTTGCCCAGGCTGGAGTGCAATGACGCAGTCTCGGCTAACTGCAACCTCCGCCCCCTGGTTTCAAGTGATTCTCCTGCCTCAGCCTCTGAAGTAGTTGGGATTACAGTCATGCACCACCACACCTGGCTAATTTTGTATTTTTTTTAGTAGAGACAGGGTTTCTCCATGTTGGTCAGGCTAGTCCCGAACTCCTGACCTCAGTTGATCCGCCTGCCTCAGCTTTCCAAAGTGCTGGGATTACAGGCGTGAGCCACCGCACCCAGCCAATCTCCTCTATCTTTACACACACACACACACACACACACACACACGTTACACTTACAAATAATATAATATCAACATATTATGAAAACCATAATTTCCACAATGGGTATGTTTCTGGATGTCTCTGAAGTATTTCATTGACTATACTAATTTTTCTTTAGGATTGTTATGTAGAAGCTGATTGATGCTTCCTGACATATGTCAACTCCACCTAAATGGAATAATGGCATTATTCTATAGAAGAATAGATAGCACAATTACAATAATCACCTTTTCAGGCAGAAGCACCTTGTCTTTGTAGAAAAGTATTGAACAGTTCCAACTATATAAAATTCCATTAATGCAATCCTATTAAAAACGTCGAAAGAACTGATGTGAACCAAAGAAAGCTCAATTAAGTGTTTGGTTTCATGTTCTCAATCCTCATGCGTAATCTTGGGAAAATCAATGGTCAAAATGAGTATCTGGAGAACAGAGAAGCATCTATTTTTGTTCCTGATAGCCTCAACTGAAAAATAGGTGAAATGTGTGCATGTCAGAGTGGGCGGGTGGATTGATGTGTAGGTGTGTGTGTGAACATGCTGAATTTTGACCATTGCTAAAACGATCACACATATAGCTTACTGTAAACATGATCAATGACTCATCAACTATATACAATTTACTATATGGAAAAGTTAAAGGTCATGTAAGGTACATGATGCTGACTTCAGACTATAAACTGGTCCTGATGCCTTGATATTTATCATAATTTTTTAAAATTTTTGAAAAAATGAAGGCAGATACTTTTTAGCTGGTTAGGTTCATGATAAAAAATACAAGTTCTTTATGTATTTTTAAATGAATTACTTTAGGGTATGTCTATTATGTGTGTTTGTGTGTGCATAAGTCAGTTCGGATTTCCCCTTGATTCTTGTCTTAGTCAGTTTGGACTGCTATAACAAATTATCTTAAACTGAGTAATTTACAAACAACAGAAATTTATTGCCCACACTTTTGGAGGCTGGAAGGTCCAAGGTCAAGATGTCAGTAAATCCAGGGTTGGTGAGGGCTTATTCCTCATAGATGGCGGTTTCTATGTGTCCATGTATTATTAAAGGGGCAAACAAGCTCCCTCAAGCTTCTTTTACAAGGCCACTAATCCCATTCACATGGCCTACCCTCGTGACCTAATTACTTCCTTAAAGGTACCACTTCTCAATACTATTGCATCGGTGATTAGGTTTCACTATAGGAATTTGGAAAGAATGCAGACATTCGGATCATAATAAATATATTTCAACAAAGTCAGCTACAAGGAAAATAAGCCTTCTTCTGAAAATGATTTGAAGATGACTTTGTCCAGGAACGCTGATGACTGAACATGAGGAGACTGTCTCTGAGTACCATCAGCATTGATTATCTCCAAGAAAGCGGAGTGACGATCAAGCACTAGAACCATGTTAAAAATGAAGTCAACCCTTATTCTACCAGCTAGCATACTTTCAATATCTTTCACTCTAAGGTAGATAAAGAGTGTGAGAATTGTACTTATAGCTGAATAAATTAGGAAGAAAAGACATAAACCTATGGCACAAAGATAGGAAAACTCAATACATAAATGTTTAGTTAACATGTTAAATAATAGTTTTAGGTAAATAGTAAGTCTTACATAAGTAGGGAGGGGTTTAAATAATAGCTGATGGGTTTACAAGGACATACACAAAAAGTTGGGTCTCAAAATGAAAGGCAGAAGATCTTTCTATGGCGGGAAGTGTCAGAGATGAGGAGACCTGGCTTGATGGGATGTGGATGATAAGTTAGCAGTCAGCAGATGGTATCTGAGGTTGTAAAGAGTCATAAGCTTTGAAAAGCAGGACATGGTTAGATAAAATAATAACAGCCTTACTTATAAATAAATAAATGAATAAATAAATAAATTCAGAGGATTTCCTCCAAATGACTTTCTCCTTCAGCACATCCTTATAATGCTTGCTACTGAAACTCTTTTTCAATATTCACAAGGCAAAGTTATGTTGGGAAAAGGAAATAGGCTTAATGGCTGACAGTTTTGAGTTCAAATTCCAACTCTCCCTCCTTATGAGTTGTGTGACATTGGGCATACTACCTAACTTTTATAAACTTTAGTTCCACTAATCTAAAAAGGAGATAATAGTGCCTAAAGAAGAGGCATTATAGCTTGTGGTTATGAGCACATATTCTGTAAGTAAATTTATTGAGTTCAAACCCTGGTTCCACACTTACGAGCTCTGTCTCTTTGGTAAAGCTTCTTAACACTGTGTCTTTTCTTTGTCTCTAAATTAGATGATCACATAGAGATACTGTCAGTATTGAAGCATTATTTCTGATAATAGTGCCTGGACAAAAGTGCCTACAAACTGCTTATTATTAATGTGTATATTATTGTTTAATTACACCACGGGTGGTTTGAAAAATAAAATGATGTGTGCTTGTAATGTGTCAAGCACAGTATGCAGGGCATAGTAAAGATGCAGCAATACCACTTAATCTTATTCCTTTTTTTGCGCTAAGGAATATCAAGGCAGACTCCTCCATGTGTCATTCTCTACAGGGAATCTCATTGGCCTCCCATTATTTTTCTCATAGTCACACTCCCTATAGAAAGAATTCCTACCAACAGTCATAACTAACCTTCCCACAAATGCAGAGAATGAACTTTGACCACTTAATTTGACCACTCAAGTCCTATATAAGTGGAGGTTAAAAATCAATTCCTAAAAGAGGCCATTCTTAGCAGGAACCTATTGAAACAACAACTCTCATTAAGCCATTGATCTGAACTGTGGACACAACTTATTTCACACATTTAAGTACGTTCCATAAATGCACTCACAGAAACCATTTGTATTTTCTGTCCTATCTTTCCACTTATATCAAAACTGTGTTATTTTCTGTACATAGAAGAAAAATATATAGCAACATTTTCATTATATTCTCCTGCACATGTACCTCTAGAATCTACAGTAAAAGTTGAAAAAGAAAGAAAAAATAAGCAGACCATCACTTTGAAGATTTTTTTGAATCTATTTTTTATTTTCTATTTTTAAAATGTTTTTAAACTCTGGTTTTATATTTTCTATTTCTATCGTAATGTCAAATCATACTTAGTGATTTAAATGATTAAAAAACAAACTGTAATTGAATTCGAAGTACACAGAATCTGAATATATTTTCACTCATAGTGTATTGAAGTATAAAAAATAAGTATTTTTTACATTTGTTACCACAAATAATTTTCTAAATATACAAAATTAACTATTTAAAACAATTAGGAATATCAGTTTTAAATAAAAATATTTAAATCAAAAATATTATCATTATATACATTTTTAATTCCTATGCGTGTAAAAATAAATAAATAGAAGATCAGGCGGGTCAACTAACTTGCTTAGCAACTAGTAAGAGACAAGATGCTAATTTCTGAAAATCACCTTGGTTTTCCTTATCTAAACTATATTATTTTATATTTGGTACTGAAATATAATTAAAATAATACAGTGTGCCCGAAATAGCAAGCCATATTCACAGTCTAAAATAAGCATATTTCTTAATCTTGTTTAAAATCTTAAAATGCTGCAGCAGAATCCTAAATAATTATCTTTTTTAATAAAATAAATTTTGTTAGGGAAGCAGAAATTATCTCAACCGAGACACTGTTTGCCATCTGCTCCTGTGAAGTCATATAGACTTTAGATTTGGTAAATGGTTCATCATCCATAGCTATAGGGGCATCAATAAAAATTTCTGTAGTTAATAGATTATCTGTCAGAAAATTCCATGTGTTAACTATTTTTCTCTATCATATTTTCAAAACTAATTAAATACTTAGGTTAATCAGATGTTGAGAATTTTTTTGATGTGATTCTTGAAAAATACATTGTAATATTCACTTATGGATTTTGCAACTTCCAATTGCTCACGATTGGAAGTTGAAGTCTCTGTTTACAAAGAATATTACTCTTAAAAGTAGCTGAAAATCACACTAAAGGATATTATTCTTAAAAGTAGCTGAAAAGCACCCATGGCTCGTCATTAATGTGAACTATTTGCAAATTTTTCTCATGTTTGCAGCATCTGGAAAAGCTAATGGAAGCTACAAAAGACACATCAAGAATAAATGAAAAGACCCTGGAAGAAAGCAATGATTTTGCTCCTTGAAAGAAATGAAGATATAATCATTTAATAATTGTATAGAAAGAAAGGCGCAGAGGGAATTGCCATGGGTTTGAAATGCCCGTCATTACAGAGAATGTTCTGAATTAGATCCCAATAATGTGGCATGAAGGGGGGAGTAAAGAGACTTCAAAAAGCTAGGAGAAAAAAATAAGAACTGAACTTGCTTGTGTGACCTTGGGAAAGTCCATTTTCTTGTGAGACAGTTTTTTTCTTCAATAGAAAAAAAAAGCTTGTGATAGATCAGCAGGTTTTGATCAGGAAGGTTAATTTATCAGCAACCGTCTTAATCAAAGCCATTGACATGCATAACATTCTCCTTAGCATCTTGGAGGTGAAATTTGGGCTCTGAAATTTCTCCTTGATTCTTCATTAGGCAAAAATAAATAAATAAATAAATAAGGAAATTCAAGAGAATGAAAACAAAAATAGCATGTTTAATTATCTGTTCTAATTAAGAGAAAAGTATATCATAAACATCAAGTTAAATGTGACACACAAAAACTGATTATGATCAACTAATGTATCTACCACAGATCTGTTGAAAATTATCACACTGGTTAATCTGTTAGTTTTTATGATGTTACAAGAATCTGTTGAATAAGATCCTGTTAGATAATATAAGAATCTGTTCTTTTGATGTAAAGGTTTCTCTCTCTCTCTCTCTCTCTCTCTGACCTTCTCATGAGTACTTTACTTTAAATATCATTGTTGCAGATCTCTGATTAATTCATTGCAAAGCCTTCTGACTTTTTCTTGTTTTTCCCATCAACCCCATTAAATGTCAATTTTGGGCAGATACCTTACGTTGCGGCAGAATAGATTATCCAAGAGAAGGTCAGGATAGAGTTCAGCAATGATCGGAAGTGGTGTCTTCAATAAGGTGGGACTGGATATGGATAGGAAGAAGCACAGTGGAAAGAAGAATATTCCAGATCTCACAGATGTGGAAAGCATTCAGTTGGTCTGTCAACAAGCAGTGAAGATCCATTTTGGTGCAGTTACCTAGATCCCTAAGAAAGAAATGAAGTAGAAGAAAGGAAAAGGACTCAATTCTAATAGTGACTCATGATGAGTCTATAGTTCAGGTATTTGAAGAGAACATCCCAGAATACCGGTAAAAAAGGAGAATATCTTGCTGGGCTTCTAAAGATTGGACTGGATCTACTTAAATCTCTGCTAAAAAAAAGTCACAAGAGGAGCATAGCTAAGGCTTCTTAAGAGGTAAAGGAGCTTATTACAATGTATTTCTTCTCCCTTCCATAAAAATTGACCAGTGTTATTCCTCATACCTCTTGGTCTGTTCTCTGCCTTCCAAGGAGATAAAAATCTAACCTGTAAAATGAATGATGAGTAGATATTTACTGAAGATGTACACACTTCTCGTATTTGTACTCATATATTTATGTTTAAATCATTTATATTCACTCTTAAGAGAAAAGTAAATAAACAGGAGAACAAATTTGTAAAATAAAAAGAATTAGCTAATCAAATGATGAAGTATTAATTGAATGTAATATAATCCAATACTTCATAATATGTATACATTATACAAATTAACTTCAAAATCTATGAAATAATTTTAAAGAGAAGCCAGAAAATAAAATGTTGCGTATCAAATGTTCACAATTATATAAACATGCCTAAAATGCTGGATTCTTGAGTGCATATCAAAATAGTACCATGCCTGGAATGATTTCGAAATTTTTTTCTTCTTCTTTTAATTCCTTTTTATTTTACAAATGTGTTGTTTCCAACACATGAACTTGGGGGGGACACATTCAAACCATAGCAACTTAGAATTCCTCTCACTTAGCCCTTCCCTCCATTTCTTAACTGTTAGTTATATTGTCAGTGTTTTCTTCACTTGTATTTTGTCCTGTAATTCTATTTATCCTCTCTTCTATACAAGCTGAGTGGAATATATTCTTTTTGAGTGTGCAACAGAAATTAGAAGAAAGAACAGGAAAGGTGGATATGTATGTTTATCTATGTCCCAATATAAAATTCTTCTTTGCAAAGACTGAGATTTACTGTAAGTAAGATAATATGCACTCAGAAATACTTAAGTTACATGTGAATTGAAATATGTCCATGGGAAAAAAATACTTATATATTTTACCCAAAAGGTTGATTACAGGATTCCATGATCATGGTATTCACAGTTTAAACCCTTTTTCATATCATTCAAGACGTTTGCTGCTACATAAACACCTCACAAAATTTATCTCAATTTCTCTGCTGAGGACAATCTTTAGTCTATCTACTTTTTATTCTGGGCACTTTTTTAATCATGATATATTTAAATTTCCATATAGTATATTTTTTCTTCTTTCTTTAAAATAGGACTTCCATTAGTGTTTTTAAAATAATATTGGTCTTATGATCATAAATTTTTTCAGCATTTATATTCTGAAGAATATATATTTCCTGATTATTTTTTACAGAATTTTTTTAGATAAAAATATCTTATTTTACTATTTTAAAAATGTCACTCCATTGCATACTGGCTTGCATGGTTTTTAGTGGCAAATCTGCTGTTCTTTATTTCTTCCTATGTAAGTGATATTTATTTTTGCTACTGTATGCTTTTAAGGTTATTCTTTATTTCTTTAATTTATCTTCTATTTATTTATTTTTTTTGAGACAGGATCTCACTCTGTCACCCAGGCTGGAGTGCAGTGGCCAGATCACAGCTCACTGCAGCCTCAACCTCTCAGACTCAAGCAATCCTCCCACGTCAGCCTCCCTAATAGCTGAGACTACAGACATGTGCCACCACACCCGGTTAATTTTTGTGTTTTTTGTAGAGGATAGAGTTTTTCCACGTTGCCCAGGCTGACCTAGAACTTCTGGGCTCAGGCAATCCACCTGCCTCAGCCTCTCAAAGTGCTGGGATTACAGACATGAGCCACTGCACCCGCCTCAAGACTATTCTTTATTAATGTTTTGTTGTTGTCTTGGGATGTTATAGAAATTGACTCTGATATATTTTCTTGTGGTTTTCTTCATGTCTCTTCTGCTCAAGGTTTTACTAAGTATCTTGGGTATGGGGATTAATTCTTAACAAATTTGGAAAAATAGAAAATTTGGTCACTTTATCTTCAAATATATTTTCTGCCTCATTTTCTCTTTTCTTAGAATTCTATTTACATATATGTCCATCCACTTGATGTTTTCCTGCCACTCACTAAAACCATGCTCACTTTTTTTTCTCATTCATTCATTTGAATAGTTCCTATTGTTATCTGTCCTTTAAGTCCTCTACACTTTTGTTCTACAGTATCTACTCTGCTGGTAATCTCATACTATGTGGTTTTCATTTCAAATAATATATTTTCTATTTTTAGGAGCTCTATTTGGATTGCCGTCCATGTTTTCATCTATCTGTTTGAACATATAGAAAATATTCATAATGTTTAACATAAATATTCATTTTTTAATATGCTGGTCTGCAGGTTTACTTATCTCTATCATATTTGGTCTGTTTCTATTGACTATTACGTTTCCTTGTTATGAGTTGTGTTTTCCTGCTGCTTACATTTGTTTTCTGGATTTTGCCGTATTTCTTTAAATATTGCTGGTGTTTGTTCCTTGGTGTGTTTATATTATTTGGATTCAGTTTACATTTTTTAAGTCTGTCTTCTAATTTTGTTAGTGTAGTACAGGTGAGATAACACGTCTTTACTATTGATGCTTTTCTTTTCTTTCTTTTTTTTTATTATATTTTAGGGTTTTAGGGTACATGTGCACAATGTGCAGGTTTGTTACATATGTATCCATGTGCCATGTTGATTTCCTGCACCCATTTTGAGACGGAGTCTTGCTCTGTCACACAGGCTGGATTGCAGTTACGCGATCTCAGCTCACCGCAACCTCCAACTCCTGAGCTCAAGCGATTCTCCTGCCTCAGCCTCCCAAGTAGCTGGGATTACAGGCGCCTGCCACCACGCCCGGCTAATATTTGTGTTTTTAGTAGAGACAGGGTTTCACCATGTTGGACCAGGCTGGTCTCAAAAGCCTGGCTTTTCTGAAGATTATACCCATTGCTCCCTGCATTAAGGGATCTTTCTACTTGGACTAGTAGAAGCATCAAGTTTACTAAACCTGTGTAAACTTTGCAGATTGTTTTGTTTATCAGTTTCTGATGTTTCTTTCTCAAGTCTTAGGTACTTCCCATGCATATGCAGAAAAATGCTTAGGGTAGAATTCAAGGAGACGACACTGCAGTCTCTGGAGCTCTCTGAGAAGTTTCTCTTGTGTTTGCTCCTCAATTTCTAGCTGACATGGCCTCTTCAGAGTCCAAGCTCTGTCTTTTTTACTCAACAAAACTGTTGGGCTCTGTTTGGTTTGACTACCCTGTGCTAAAGCCTGAAAACTCTCTGTTCAGTAAATTCATGTTATTTTAGGTCTCATTTTTCTTTTCGTTATCTTTCCCCAGCCAACATCATTCTGTGCTACCTGTTGCCCAATATCTGACTAATGTTTCACATAGCTCATCAGCGTACCTTGTAACCTATCTTTTCTTCTGTACTCCATCTTAATGTAAGCAGACTCCTTATAAGAAGGTGAAATACTAAAGTTTAATATTGCATATTTGTGAGTATCCTATTTTTTTTAAAACACAACCTTTACTTCCATATGTAATGTGAAATGCAGTTTCCACTTAAATATATGGTACAGATATTCCTGTTTCATGGCCCACCTATAACCCTAGATCTCATGTATTTAATCTAAACATTACTAAGTTGATATTTCAAGATACCAAAATTTACTTTGATAGAAATCTGTGTCTAGCAAAATCTCATGAGGTCTGCTTCTCATTACCATTAACCCTATCCCACCCTTCAATCTTATATTTTTCTGTTATAAATTACAGTTTTGGGGCATTTGTTTATACATATATACATATATATGTGTGTATATATAATATATATATTTTGTTGTACCTATTTACATGTTTCTCAGATGATGGATTTATTTATACATACTATCTAATTAGTTACAAAGAAAAAGAGGACAGTTTTAGGATATTTTAAAGGCACTGGAACAGGAATACAGAACTGATGCTATGAAGCAAATAATTCGGAGAGGAATATGTCTATTTCTAAATGCCTCTTGTTTTTTAATGAGTATGTATAGGTTATGTTATTAATATTAATCTACAAATATATAGAATTCCCATTGTATATATTTTCTCAAATTGTTGGGAGCCCTGTTCAATTTCTCCAAGTATTTTCTATTTCCTAGAGCCATTTTGCAAAATAAAAAAAAACAAAACAAACAAACAAAACACACCAGGCTGGGCGTGGTGGCTCACTCCTGTAATTCCAGCACTCTGGGGGCCAAGGTGGGCAGATCACAAAGTCAGGAGATTGAGACCATCCTGGCCAACATGGTGAAATACCGTCTCTCCTAAAAATACAAAAAAAATTAGCCAGGCATGGTGGCAGGCGCCTGTAGTCCCAGCTACTCAGGAGGCTGAGGCAGGATAATCCCTTGAACCTGGGAGGTAGAGGTTGCAGTGAGCCGAGATCATGCCACTGCACTCCAGCCTGGTGACAGAGTGAGACTCCCTCTAAAAAAAAAAAAAATACACAGACAAAACTTTTTCAAAAAAGGTAGTTATTATATCAGCAGTAAAACTGAAACATGAATTATTATTTCTATTGTGAAATGCCTACCTAATATAGGATAGATAACTGTCAACATTATGAATATCCTTGAGATAGGAGAATATTTGAAAAATTTATGGGAATTCTTTTCATCAAAAGAAAGGCTTAAGACACAAAAAGTGAAACACCATTACTGTTAAACCAATGAGAAGGGAGGTCTCTCAGGAAAATGCATAACCTCACAGTTTCACTTTGAAAAGGTAGACATGTTATTTCTAAATGGATTCTTAAAATCCATTCTCTGGTTTAATGTTTGTATTACTGTGTATAATTAAAAGGTTTCCCATATGTGTGGATTTTCAATTTCATTACTTGTGTGCTTAATAGATAGGCAGGTTTGGAAGGGAAATATATGTTCATAATGTTTTGAAATGATCTATTGCAGACAGTTTTATAGAAAACAAATACCTCCAGTGTAATATGCAATTCTAATTATCTTAGAATCATTTGATATACTTAGCACAGCACATTCCTAATTTTAAGATTTTTTTCTGTTCTCATTCCACTTAGCCCAGTGTTGTAATCTTTTTTATGTCTGTGTTTTAATTTTGTTTATGTGCCCTCTAACAATGTACTTAATATCTCAAAGTGCTTTGCCATAAGCTCTAAGAGAGGAATTCTTTCATTGCCACAAATGAATTACTTTTCATAAGTTCTACTTCCCACATATGACATTAAATCCCTCCTCATTCAGATCAGAGTTGTATCTCTCTCTCTCTCTCTCTCACACACACACACATACACACACACACACACACAAATACATATACTCTCTATGGAAAAGGGGACAGATACAAGATAGCCAGCTGGGTTTAACAGAGAGGACTATCCTACAAATATCAAATAGTAATGCATGCACAAAGCAGCCTTGGGTATTGGTAGAGCGTTTTTATTCTTTGAAGAAAACCCAATCTAAGACTTGGTGAAATTGTGGCTGAATCAATACAGTGCCAAATAGAAATTGGGGTGAGGCCTAGGTTTAAGAAAAACCACTCAAGTCTGCCTTACATAGGTAGGAGAAATTTAGGGTGTCTATTATCATTCAATCATCACCAGTCCTTTGTATTGTTTAGGAAAGATGAGTCTTAATCAGTGATTTGGAAGACTTCTAAAAAATTATTATACTTTTCTGGAGATTACTTTGGTGGTAATTAAGTCAGCAAACATGGTAGCCCAAACATTTTCTATTTAACATTTTATGTAATCATACTTAATAGTCAATAAAGACATTCAATAGTTTAAAATATTTGAGAGGATAAAAATAATTTCAGCCAGTAACTCTCTCCTAAACTCTCCTTTCCTCTTCTGCAAAATAAAGGACTCTACAGGACAAATCACCTGAAGAGTCTTAACAAACCGTATTGAAAATAAATGAGTGACATCACCAGGATTATACAACAAATTTGATGTGAATTTAGGTTTCAAAGCCATCTAACTTTTAAGTATATTATTTTCACTATTCCTGTTTTTGCAGTTGGGTTTGTCTTTATGCAGCTAAACGTATGATTACGTTAACATTTTTATTGAGCTATAAATGAGAAACATTAAAATATATAAATTTAAAGGTTATATTTTGATAAGTTGTGGCATGTATATGTCTATAAAATCATCACATATCATTTCCAAAAGTTTTCTTATGCCCATGTATAATCACCTTTCCATCACTACAAAATAAATTTATTTTGTAATTCTCATATAAATATAATTATACACAATGTATTTTCTAGTTTTTGTTAGTGTTTTTTAATCAGCATGATTATTTTTAGATTATTCCAGATTTATATATTAATCATCCATTCCTTTGATGTCATTCCACTGTATGGATGTACCACTATTAATTCATCCATTCATGTGATCTTGAACATATGGGCTGTTTCCAGCTAGAAGATATTACATATAAAGCTTCCATGAACATTCATGCACAAGTCTTTGTACAAGCATATGTCTTCATTTCCAGGGGAGATAATTACATAGGAATGCAGTGGCTACATTGTATGGTACAAACATGTTTAACTTTTGGGGAAAGCTGAATTATTTTCAAAGTAATTGCACAATTTTACATCTTTACCACCAGTGTAGGAGACTTTCAGTTTCTTTACATCTTCCCAAACTTGCTATTGTCACTCTTTCACATTTTAGCGATCCTATTAGGAGTGAAATAGTATGACATCATATTTTTAGTTTGTATTTTCCTAATGACTAATGATGTGAACAGTCTTTTCATGGGCTCATTTGTCATTACACCTCTTATTTGGTGAGGTGTCTCTTCAAATAACTTGCCAATTTTTAATTGGATTTTGTCTTTATTGTAGAATTTTGAGAATTTCTTACATATTTTAGATACAAGTCCTTTATTGTATATATGTTTTAAAAATAATTCCACATTCTATGACTTGTCTTCTCATTCCATTAACAGTGCTTAGAATAATGTTGAATAATCCCTTGCAAACACAAGTTTTAATTTTGATAAAACCCAATTTATTAAGTTACTCTTTTGTAGGTAGTATTTTTCTTGTTGCATCTAAGAAATCTTATTTCATCAAAATTCTAAAATATTTGCTCCAAAATGAATGTTTTTGAAATAGGGTCTCAGTCTGTTGACCAGGCTGGAGCGCACTGGCATGTTCACATCTCACTGAAACCTTGATTTCCTGGGCTGAAGCAAACCTTCTAGCTCAGCCTCCCAAGTAGCTGGAACCACAGGTGCACACCCAGTGATATGGTTTGGCTGTGTCCCCACCCAACATCTCATCTTGAATTGTCATCTAAATTGTAATCACCACATATTGGAAGAGGGACCTCATGGGAGGTGATACAATCATGGGGGCGGTTCTCCCATACAGTTATCATGATAGTGAGTTTTCATGAGATCTGATGGTTTTTTTGTTTAGACGGAGTTTTGCCCTGTAGCCACGCTAGTGCACAGTGGCACGATCTCAGCTCTCTGCAACCTCCAACTCCCTGGTTCAAGAGATTCTCTTGCTGTGTCCGGAATTGGTGGGTTCTTGGTCTCACTGACTTCAAGAATGAAGCCGCAGACCCTCACGCTGAGTGTTACAGCTCTTAAAGATTGTGGGTCCGGAGTTTATTCCTTCTGATGTTCAGACGTGTTCAGAGTTTCTTCCTTCTGGTGGGTTCATGGTCTCGCTGGCTTCAGGAGTGAAGCTGCAGACTTTTGCAGTGAGTCTTACATCTCTTAAGGCAGTTCATGCGGAGTTGTTCATTCCTCCAAGTGGGTTCATTGTCTCGCTGGCCTCAAGAGTAAGCTGCAGACCTTCCCAGTGAGTATTACAGCTTATAAAGGCAGAGGAAACCCAAACAGCAAGCAGCAGCAAGATTTATTGCAAAGAGCAAAAAAAAAAAACAAAGCTTCCATAGTGTGGAAATGGATCGGAAAGAATTGTCACTGCTGGGTCAGGCATCCTGCTTTTATTCCCTTATCTGACCCCACCCACGTCCTGTTGATTGGCCCATTTTACATAGAGCTGATTGGTCCTTTTTGACAGGGTCGATTGGTGTGTTTACAATCCCTGAGCTAGACACAAAAGTTCTCCAAGTCCCCGCTAGGTTAGCCAGACACAGAGCACTGATTGGTGCATTTACAAACCTTGAGCTAGACACAGGGTGCTGATTGGTGTATTTGTAATCCCTTAGTTAGACATAAAGTTTCTCCAAGTCCCCACCAGGTTAGCTAGGTACAGAGTGCTGATTGGTGTATTTACAATCCCTTAGCTAGACATGAAAGTTCTCCAAGTCTCCACTAAACTCAGCAGCCCAGCTGGCTTCACTTAGTGGCTCCAGCACCGGGGTTGCAGGTGGAGCTGTCCGCCAGTCCCGCACCTTGCGCCGGCACTCCTCAGCCTCTGGGCGGTAGATAGGACCGCGCGCTGCGAAGCACGGGGCGGCGCTCGTCAGGGAGGCTTGGGCTGCGCAAGAGCCCACGGTTCCCGGAAGGCTCAGGCATGGCGGGCTGCAGGTCCCCAGCCCTGCCCGGGGCGGGGAGGCAGCTGAGGCCCTGTGAGAATTCGAGCGCAGCGCTGGTGGGCCGGCACTGCTGGGGGACCCGCCACACCCTCCGCAGCTGCGGGCCCAAGTACTAAGCCTCTCACAGCCCGGGGCGGCGGCGCTGGCCGGCCGCTCCGGGTGCGGGGCCCGCCGAGCCCACGCCCACCCGGAACTCGCGCTGGCCTGCAAGCCCCGCGCGCAGCCCCGGTTCCCGCCTGCGCCTCTCCCTCCACGCCTCCCCGCAAGCTGAGGAAGCCGGCTCCTGCCTCAGCCAGCCCAGAAAGGGGCTCCCACAGTGCAGCAGCGGGCTGAAGGGTTCCTCAAGCGCGGCCAGAGTGGGCACCGAGGCCGAGGAGGCGGGGAGAGCGACGGAGGGCTGCCAACACGCTGTCACCTCTCACTGCTTCAGACTCTGCAGTAGCTGGGATTACAGTCACACGCCACCACGCCCAGGTAATTTTTGTATTTTTAATAGAGACGTGGTTTCACCATGTTGGCCAGGCTGGTCTCAATTTCCTGATCTCGTGATCCGCCCACCTCAGCCTCCCAAGGTGCTGGGATTACAGGCCTGAGCCACCGCGCCCAGCCGATCTGATGGTTTTATAAGGGGCTTTTCCCCACTTCACTCGGCACTTGTCTCTCCTGCCGCCTTGTAAAGGACGTGTTTGCTTCCACTTCTGCCTTGATGATAAGTTTCCTGAGGCCTGCCTGGCCATGCAGAACTGTGACTCAATTAAACTTCTTACCTCTGTCAATTACTTGTATCAATTAAACCTGTTTCGTCTATAAATTACTCGGGTATTTTTCTTCATTACAGCAGGAGAACAGACTAATACACCCAGCAAACTCAGCTAATTTTTTTTTTTTTTGAAATAGAGACAGGGTTCCCCCCCACTTTTTTTTTTTTTTTTTTTTTTTTTTTTTGTTCAGGCTAGTCTTGAACTCCTGGGCTCAAGTGATCCTCTCTCCTTGGCCTCCTAAAGTGCTCAAACTGTGGGAATTACAGGCATAAGCCACTATGCATAGCCTAAATTTATTCTTCTATTAGTTTTACGGTTTTACGTATACATCTAAATGTTCCAGTTTTTAGTTAGTGTATATGACATCCATTATAAATTAAAGTTCAATTTTTTTGCATGTGTCTTTCCAATTACCCCAGCACAATTTTCTGAGAAAACTATTATTTTCCCACAGAAATGTATTTACACTTTTCTCCAGTCAGTTGTCCATATAAATATAGGTCTGTATCTGGACTCTATTTTTTCCCATTGACCCATTTGTTAAATTTTAATGCAAATAACATACTGTTATTTGCATACTGTTGTTTGCATTAAAATGAAACACTTATTAGCATCATAAATTACTGTTGCTTTTCAATATATCTTGAAATCAATTAGGGCTACTGCCTCAACTTTGTTCTTTTTTCAAATTTGTTTAGACAATTTTACTTTACTTGCATTTCTCTGTATATATTGGATTGACTTACTTCTACCAAAAAAAGCCTGATGACATTTTGATTGTGATTGCAATGAATTTATAAAAATATTTGGGAAAATCAACATCTTAATAATCTTGAGTCTTCTGTTCCACGAGCATGGTATATTTCTCAATTTATTTAAATTTCTCTAAATCTTTCCAGCTATTTTTTGTTTGATTTTGTGATTGTGTTTTGCATGTTTTTATCATATTTGTCATACCTTTTTATATGTTTCAATTACATTGTAAATAAAATTTTTATTTATGATTTATTTATGATTGTTCTTTATTATATAGAAGTTCAATTATTTTTTGTATATTTTATCATGCAACTGGTTAGAGGTTTATCCATATTATTGATCTTCTTAAATAACCAGCTTTTGATTTTACTAATTTTCTTATTTTTATTTCTATTTCCTTGATTTGCACTTATATATTATTTCCTTTATTTTGGATTTAAAGCGTTTTTTTGGTTGTTGTTTTTTGGTGTTTTAAGTCATTTGTTTCAGACTTTTGTCTTCTAACTAAAGATGTTTTATTTAAGTACTTTTTGCTAAAATTTCATATATGTGTGTGTGTATATATATATATATATATATATTTTTTTTTTTTTTTTTTTGAGGCGGAGTCTCGCTCTTTCACCCAGGCTGGAGTGCGGTGAGGCGATCTTGGCTCACTGCACGCTCTGCCTCCGGGTTCACGCCATTCTCCTGTCTCAGCCTCCCGAGTAGCTGGGACTACAGGCGCCCGCCACCACGCCCGGCTAATTTTTTGTATTTTTAGTAGAGATGAAGTTTCACCGCGTTAGCCGGGATGGTCTCGATCTCCTGACCCCATGATCTGCCCACCTCAGCCTCCCAAAGTGCTGGGATTATAGGCGTGAGCCACTGCGCCTGGCCCTATTTTGTTTTCATGTTCATTTAGTTCGAAATGCTTTGCAATTTTTCTTTTCATTTCTTTTTAGACTTTTTTTTAAACATTTGGCATTTAGTTTTCAAATGTTTTGAGATTCCCCAGATATTTATCTGTGTGTATTTGTTTTTTAAAAATGTATTCAATTTTGTTGCAGTCAGATATTATGTTTTATTTGAATCCTTAAACTTACTGAGTGTTATTTTATAGAATAGGATGTAGCCTATTTTCATAAATGTCTGCATGCGCTTCTAGTATCTATTCTACTGTTGTTAGGTGGAATGCTCTATACATGTGAATTTCATAAATATTGTTGATAGTGTCATTCAAGGCTTGAATAAGCTTTTTGGTTTTTTTTATTAACTAGAGAGAAAGATGTTGAAATATATGGCTACAAGTGGTACATTTATCTATTTCTCCTGCAGTTTTGTTTGTGCTTCTTATTTGTGAAGCTGTGCTATTAGGCTCATAAACATTTAGGATGATTATCATGCACCTAGTAGCATTTTTTGCTCTGAAATCTGTCTAATATTAATGTAATCACTTGAGCTATTTTTGATTAATGTTATCATGGACTATTTTATTTTACTTTGATTTATTTCGATTTTTATATTTAGTTTCCTTTTGGCAGCATGTAGGCAGGTCTTCCTTATTTTAATCCAGTCAGACTACCTCTTTGTTTTAATTGGGGTGGTTTAGACCATTTAAATTTAATGTGATGTTTAATACAATTAGGTTTAAAGCCATTAACTTGCTATTTGTTTTCTGTTTGTTCAATACGTCCTTTTTTATGCCTTCTTTTAGATTAATTTATGTTTTTATGAAATAATTTCTTTTATTCATTTTGTTGATTTACCAGCTATAACTATTTGTTATGTTATTTGTGTGATTGCTTTAGGTTTATAGTATTTTCTTTTTTTTTTTTTTTTTTTTTTTTTTGAGACAGAATCTTGCTCTGTTGCCCAGGCTGGAATGCAATGGCACAATCTCCGCTCACTGCAACCTCCGCCTCCTGGGTTCAAGCAATGCTCCTGCCTCAGCCTCTCGAGTAGCTGGGATTATAAGCATGTGCCACCATATCCGGCTAATTTTTTGTATTTTTAGTAGAGACGGGGTTTCACCATGTTGGTCAGGCTGGTCTCGAACTCCTGACTTTGTGATCCACCTACCTCAGCCTCCTAAAGTGCTGACATTGCAGGCATGAGCCACCACGACTGGCCGATAGTATTCATTTTTAACTTGACAGAGTCCACTTTCCCAGTAATATTTTATTTTCAATTATATATTTTCATTACTCCTAGCCTTCATGCCATTTTTGTCATGAACTTTATTTCTAAAAATACACTGTTATATATTTTTTATAATTCATTTACTTTATTTTTATATATTTATTATTAGCACTACATTGTTACTATTTTGGTTTAAACTGACATTTACTTTTTAAAGACATTTAAATAATAAAGGCTTATGTATTTACCTATGTCTTTAATTTCCCATGTTCTTTTCTTCTTTGAATAGATACTTATTTTTATGTTGTATAATTTTTTTCTACCTAGGTAACTTTCTGTAAAAAATTGTAGCAGTGCAGAAGGTCTACTGGTGAGTAATCATTTCAATTTTTATACGACTGGAAAAGTCTCTGTTTAACCTTTGTTTCTGAAAGAAATTTCTTTGGGTATAGAATTTCTATGGGTTGACAGTTTCTTTTTCTTTATTTCTTTCTTTTTAAAAGATGTTTCTACTCTTTCCATTTGCATTGTTTCTAGAAAGAAATTTGCTACCATCTTTATTTTTGTATGTAATATGTCTTTTTTCTCCAGATGCATTTAAAATTTCTCATCTTCACTGGTCTTGAAGAAATTTATTACATTATGCCTTAGAGTGGTTCTCTTCATGTTTCTTTACTAAGTTTCTTATATCTATTGGTTTGTGTACTTTATCAACTCGGAAAAATTTTTAGCCAATGTTTATTTTTATCGCTCTTCTTTCTTACTCCAGAGACTTCAATTACCCATATATTGGACTACTTAAAATACTTACCATTCATCTTCTGTAAATTTATTTGAGTCTTTTTTCTTCTGTTTGGGTAATTTGTTGTGCTGTGCCTTCAAGTTCATTAATCTTTTCTTCTGATAGACCTAATATGTTCCAGTTCCCAACCATTGCATTTTTTAAATAAATCTCATACAATGTTGTTCTCATATCTAGAGGTTCATTTTGGATCACTTTTATATTTTCCATGTTTTTACTCCTCATTTTTAATCTTTTCTTTAGCCTTTCAACATAGGATATGGTTACAATAACTGTACTATTGTTCTTGTTGCCTAATTTTAGCTTGTCTGTCATGTCTAGATTGGTTTTCATTGATTAATTTTTCTCCTCACGGGTTGCATCTTTCTACTTATTTTCATGCCTTTTTGTTTATTTTGTTTTATTTTTTGAGACGGAGTCTCGCTCTGTCTCCCAGGCTGGAGTGCAGTGGTGCAATCTCGGTTCACTGCAATCTCTGCCTCCTGGATTGAAGCAATTCACCTACCTCAGCCTCCCAAGTAGCTGGGACTACAGGCACATGCCACCACACCTGGCTAATTTTTTGTTTTTAGTAGAGGCAGTGTTTCACTGTGTTAGTCAGGATGGACTCAATCTCCTGACCTGGTGATCTGCCATGCCTTGTAACTTTTTGCTGATACTAGATACTGTAAATTTTACCTTCTTGTGTACTGGATACTTTGTAATTCTACAAATAATCTTGAGCTTTGTTTTAACACACAGTTAGGTTTTATCCTTTCAGATGTTGCTTTAAGATTTGGCAGAACCACATTTAGAGATTTTTCCACACTATTAAAGCAAGACTTTTCTGAGTCCTCTGCCTAATTCCCTATGTCCCAATCTGGCTGGTGAAAACAGACTCTATTAACAAATCTGCTTGATCTTTATGTAACAATCTCTGTAATCCTTTAAGGTAGATATTTGTCCAACCTTGGGATGTTTTCTTACACTCATACACTAATCGGTATTCTATTGAGTACGCAAAGGGAAACTTCCATAGGTCTCTGGAGTTTTCTCTCAATGCAGAATTCTTTCACATTGTCTTCCTTGAAAACTCTAGATGCCTTACTCTCTCCAACCTATCAATTCTATTTCCTTAACTCTTCAATTTCTTTACTCCACCGTGACTCTTTCTGTCTATATAGCCTTCTCAAAATCATGAAATTTACCACAAAATTATAGTTTAATGTCAGTGTAAAGATACATATAGTGTCTAAATTTTTTTTTTGCCCACGTTTTTCAAAGGAAATTTATCTAGCTTATTTCTTCTTTAAATCATTTTATGATGAGAGTGTAAAACTATAGTCTCATTAGAAAAATAAACAGGCCAGATGCAGTGGCTCATGCCTGTAATCCCAGCATTTTGGGAAGCCAAAGCAAGAGGATCACTTTATGTCAGGAGTTTAAGACCAGCCTGGGCAACATAGCAAGACACTGTCTCTATAAAAAATAAAACAAAAATAATTAGCTGGGTATCATGACATGTGCTTGTAGTCACAGCTACTCAGGAGGCTGAGGCGGAAGAATAGCTTGAAGCCAAGAGGTCAAAGCTGCAGTGAGCTATGATTATGCCACTGCATTCCAGCTTGGGCAACAGAGTGAAACCCTGCCTCTATAAAATAAAAGTAAACAATGCAGTATGTTAATATTTATAGAATTAACATGGGAAATTAGATTCAAAAATTAATCAGGTTTAATTTTGAGCTAATTCATAAGTGAGGACAATTTAGAAAGGTACACCCTGTGCAGTCATTAGGTCTGAAGGGGTATTTTGGAAATTGAGCAGGGAAACAACTCAGAGAGCTCTGCTTTGCATATGAAAGTGATGGAGAAAGAACCTGCCCAAACCGAATTCAAACATATCCCATGTTAGAGCATTTCATAGTTCTAGGGGAACATTGCTAACTTGTACTGAGTGACAGTCTTCAGAGTCATATCCCCTTCTTGTCACATCGACCTAGTGCTTCAGGTTTCCATCTACCCAGAAAAATTACCTACAGCTTCTTTCTTCAATCACTTTGTGTTTCACACAGAACCCTATTGTCAATATTCTCACAGAAAACCCCAACCAAAACAGATCTAGACTTCAGATGAAATGAAGAAGTTAATCCAAATTGGGTTTAGGGTATTTTCAGATTCCTGACAAAATAAAAATGTTATTAGGACAACTAGATCTCACTCATTAGGTGGTATTCACTCTAGGGTATGTCTTACAAAAAGATACATTCTAATTAAAGTGATAGTTTGTTTATAGTGTTAAATGAATACTGTTAAAAAGCCAATGAGAATTTCTATTAAAACTTTTAAAATAGAAAAACGAATTGAATATGTATTGATTTTCTACCACTCAATTCAAGAGAACTGTGACATTTTCATATCAGAAATAAATGTCAGTATTCATTATCAGATAAAACTAAAGATAGAAATAATCCATCAACCAAACCTTGTATAAATGACTCCGACAAATTATTCACACTTTCAATTGTATCAGAAACAGATTAAACACTGCTTTTTCTGATTAGTAGGACTCCACATTAAAGGGTAACGAGGATTGTGGAGTCAGAAATTACTTTAGCCATGAAAATCATTAGTTGCCAATTAAACATATTCCATCTGTACCTAGGTAGATAAACCTTGTAGTTTGTCAAAAAAATCAACCTATGAGAAGTAATTAGCATTTCTATTTTTTCCTTTCTAAACTCTTTTATAATACTAAAGTTTCATGAGAATGACGTTCCAACAAAATCTGTGCTACGTATCTTCCATTTGCTCAGCGCCTTGCTTTGTGACTTGAAGTATAAACTTTGTGGAAGGCATCAGTGGACTCCACTGCCCTTTGGGTTAGGTTACAGTAAGACCAATGGGATGCTCAATTAAGATACTAGAGGGCAGGTGGAGAAGTGAGATCAGAGTATTTATTTACCTGGTTCCTCCCTGCAGTGTTAACAGTGGTTGGCTATTTCATTTCATTAAGGTCATAGTTTTTTTTTTTTTTTTTTTTTTTTTCAGGAATCCTTTTCCATGTAGTTCTCTCCCCAGTATCTACTAACTACTCTTTCCATGACCTCTTTTACCCTAAAGTTACAGAAATATCTTCTCTCGTTACTAACCCTGGGAAACCTCACATTCCCTCATTGATTTCCCTCAAACCTGTGCACACTTTGAAAATAATCCCTTCACTAAACTCTCATGATTTTCTAACTTGAGTTCATCATTATCTGTTTCTTATGTCTTTATACATTGAAAATAGCAGAAAAGAACTTTAGACATTGTCCCCTAACCTACCCTGTGAATGAGGCACCTGAGACAAAATACATGGCATAACCTATGTCATAGCAAATCAATTTTTTCTAAATAACAGTATTAATATCGCTAATTATTGTAGAGTGACACAGATGTGACAGACCATCATGTTGCAGATTTCCTTTTGTTTAAGAGTGAATAATATTCTATTATATGTACATAGCACATTTTCTTGATTCATTAATCTGTCAAAGGACCCTTGGATCATTCCCCTATCTTGGCTCTTGTGAACAGAACCTCAGTGATTAGCCAAGAAAACACAACGGAGAAAGAATTGTCTCCTCAACAAATGGAACTGAGAAAACTGTATATCTACATGCAAAATAATAAAAATAAACTACCTTATACCATATACAAAAGCCAACTCAAAATGGGTTAAAATCTTAAACATAGTATCAGCAACTGTTAAACTACTAGAAGAAAACATAGGGAAAAGCTTAATGGCATTGATCATGGCTATGATCTCCGGGATATGGCAACAAAAACACAGGCAACAAATGCAACAACAGATTAGCAGGACTACATCAAACTAAAAAGCTTCTATACAGCAAAGAAAAAAATCAATGGAGTGTAAATGCAACCTAAAAAAAAGGGAGAAAATATTTACAAACTATGTATGTGATAAATGATTAATTTCCAAAATACATAAGGAACTTCTACAATTCAATGGCAAAAAAACAGATAACCTATTAAAATATCGGCAAAAGGCTTGAACAGAAATTTTTCCAAATAAAGCATATAAATGACCACCAAGTATATAAAAAGATGCTGAACACAACTAATCATCAGGGAAACGTAAATCATAGCCAAAATGAGATATCACTTCACACCTACTATGACTACTATTATCAAAAACAAAAGGTCAGTGTTGGTGAGGATGCAGGCTAGTTGCAACCCTTGTGCACTATTGGTGGAAATGTAGAATGGGAAACAGTATAGAGATTCCTCAAAAAAATTAAAAAGGTAGCACTACCATGTGATTCACCAATCTTACTTCTGGGTATATATATGAAAGAATTGAAATTAAGATCTCAAAGTTATATCTGTACTCCCATGTTCCTTGCAACTGTTTTGTAATTCTTTTCATTATATATCCAATGAAATTCCAATTACATACGTCTAGTTCCTAAATATTTTTTGAATTCAATTATTTAAAATGTAATGTATATTTTACTAGTTTAGAGCTTCAACATTATATTCCTGGATTATTTCAACAGCCTGATAAATAATGTCTAGGTCTTAATTATTTTTCAGTTCAAGCCATTTGTCCATAACTTCCAGGATATGTAAAATGACTATATAATAATGTCTCTTCCTGAGTAAAATCTTTGGAAATGTTTTTCATTACTCTTAGTTTAAAGTCTAAATTTCCTAAGATTGTTTTTACTTTTCTGCTGTGAGGAAAATGGTGTTCCTCCCCAGCAAAATATGTTAAAGTCCTAACCTTTGGTACCAGTGAATGTGATCTTATTTGTAAACAGAGTATTTGAAGATATAATCAAGTTAAAATGAGGTCATAGTGGATTAGAGCAGGCCTTACATTCAATGACTGATACTATAAGAAGCCAAAATTGTGGGCCGGGCACGGTGGCTCACGCCTGTAATCCCAGCACTTTGGGAGGCTGAGGTGGGTGGATCATGAGGTCAAGAGATAGAGACTATCCTGGCCAACATGGTGAAACCCTGTCTCTACTAAAAATACAAAAATTAGCTGGGCGTGGTGGTGTGCGCCTGTAATCCCAGCTACCCGGGAGACTGAGGCAGGAGAATCATTTGAACATGGGAGGTAGAGGTTGCAGTGAGCCAAGATCGTGCCACTGTACTCCAGCCTGGTGACACAGTGAGAATCTGTCTCAAAAAATAAAAAATAAAAAAAATTTAAAAAAATGTGGGAAAAAGTGACACAGGCACATACAGAGGGAAAACAGCTATGTGAGGATGAGGGCAAAATTCATAGTGTCTGATGCAGCTACAAGCCAAAGAATGTCAACAATCCCCAGGGAATACTTGAAGCTTGAAGAGGCAGGGAAAGGTTCTTCCTTGGAGCTTACAAGGGAGCACAATCTTCATGACACCTTCATTTTGAATTTCTAGCCTCAAGGACTCTGAGCGAAGAAAGTTACTGTTGTTTTGAGTCACTAATTTGTGGCTTAAATTTGTTACCACTCTTTATTCATTTCTATAGCTGTAATTGTCATCATTGTTTCATGTACTTTATCTTGTCATGCCTTATACATCCACACACATCCTATGATTCAGATTTAATAACCTCTTATTGGTATAGTCTTCTCATTTTTACATTCTATTTTATCCACCTATATTCCATATGTATTCATTTGTGTGGCTGTCAGAGCAAATGATCACAAATTTGGTGGCTGAAACAACTGAAGTTTGCTCTCTCATAGTTCTGCAGGCCAGAAGTTCATTTTTCACTGGACTGAAATCAAGGTGTTGTTAGGACCACACATTACCAGAGGCTCTAGGGGATAATTTCTCTGCCTCTTCCACATTGTGGTGGCTGCTAGAATTCTTTTGCTTGTGGCTGTAGCACGCCAATCTCTGCTTCCATTATGCAGTAATGGGATAGGTAAGTGTATCAGTAGGTCAGCTGGGTTTCAGGATGAAGAGCAGATTAAGAGGCATTCTTATGCTGACATTGTTCAGTCCCACTACTCAGACTCTGCAATGATGACTATGATTCCAATTAAAAAAAATATTTGACTGATGAGAACTTTTAGGCCTTGTCCTTCCCTCTTTTTCTTGTGTCCTATATCTAGACAAAGCTGATAAGAAAACCTGGGTGATCCGTGGGTACCAGCAGGATATTCAAACCAGGAAAGTCTCTGCCTACACCAGAGAATCCTCACCCTAGCCCCATCTCCTAACCACAAGGAAAACTCATGCCACTCTTTTTTCCTAGCTCTCTCAAGCCATTTCTTTCTCTCCCTTTTTAAATCGTTTTTTTCTTTGATTTCTTTCTTTCTTTCTTTTGAGTCAGGGTCCTAATTCATCATCCAGGCTGGAGTGCAGTGGCATTATCTTGGTTCACTGCAACCTCTGACTCCTCGTCTCAAATGCTCCTCTTGCCTCAGTCTCCTAAGTACCTAGGACTATAGGCATGCACCACCATGCCCAGGTATTTTTTGGTTTGCTTGATTGTTTATGTAGAGATGCAGTCCCACTATGTTGCCCAGGCTCATCTCAAACTGATGGTCTCAAACCTCCCATGTCAGCCTGCTGAACTGCTAGGATAATAGGTATGAGCCACTGCACTGGACTCTCAAGTCATTTCTAACTGTCTTGAGGGGCCTGCCTTACTCTTTCCAGAGACCTCAATTATGTATACGAAATTACATAATTTCAATATAACAGAATTTCATACCTCCTTGGTGTATTTTTTATATATTCTTGATGTTTTTTTCATACCTTCTTAGTAGGTTTGTGCCATCATTAGTTTTTGCTAGGGGATCTATCGTTCTCTGCAGGTGATCATAACAGTCTATTTAGGGATAAGATTTCTTGCTGTGAATGGATAACCAGGCCGTGTAAGCCAGTCAGAAACCCCTTTTTGAAAAGGCAAATATTTTGAGTTAGCTCTCCAAAGACCTAGCAGTGCCTATGCAAGAACCAGATTGCATTTCTTATAATTCTTTTTCTTGGGCAACAAATCAATATAAGCTTCACCACCATACTTATTTTCCAGAGTCATAGCTGTTGCATCATGCCTGAGAAAGAAGACTTAGACCCTTTGATGGGCCGATATTACAATACATGCAATGGAAGATTCCTTTCTTGTCACATTTGTGTGGTTGATGGTATCACAGGGATATTTTGACATGTCCTGTTAACCAAAAGAAAGTAAATCCATTGCAAACATAGGCTTTTTGTGGCTACTTCAATTCTAGTTGTCTCAACGTCTGCCAAGATACTCGTTTTTTAGGTCAGTGTAGTGTCCCACAAAGGCTTTTATAGATGTGTCTGAAGGCAAACGACATCTCATGAAACATGGTTCCATGGTCTCGTTAATGTATGTGACTTTCCAAGCTTAAATTGTGCCATGTTTATTTTCCTCTTCACTTGTCCACAGTTTCTCCCATTTAATTTAGATTGTTCAATTACCATTAATTCCAGGCAATCTATTGTTTAATTGGATGAATTTCAATTGCAAATTAAGACTGCTGGTTTCAACCAAGAAAGCTAATTTAAACCTGACAACAGGTTTGTTTAAAAAAAAAATGGGAAATGGTATGAGAGGATGGAGAATAACACAGACGTTTGTTTGTGTATTAAGGTGTCACTTGTTTGTTTAATTAGAACAAAATCCTCGTTTTCCACTAACGAACTTTCTCAATTGCAGAAATAACTAGCACCATGACTTTTCATGTGGGGAATATTATCATAAAAAGCTTACCTAACCATTTAACAATTCCAGAACAGTGTCTTCTTACTTAACCAGAATCTTGTTATTTAACGAGCTCCATCGTATAATCATTCTAAGTAAAAAAAGGTTAAGAAGAGGTTATATGATTAAAATATGTGGCACTGTATAAAATGTAAGAGAAAAGTGAAGACGATACTTTCTCAGTAGTACTAAAGGAGGCTCTATGAAATAGTGAGTCAAGCAATAGCTGTAAAAGAATATAAAGGGCAACTCAAAGGGTGACATGAGCCTATTATGAGATTCTGGGCATATTTATGGTTAGGAGAAGAGACAGAAAACTCTTCAGAATGATATACAGTAATACCCGTTATCCTTCTTTGCGTGATGGGTAAATGTATTTAACAGCCAGCATGTTAAACTGCTTACCCTGGAAACTTCCTACTAAAGAGGCAACAATATAAAAAGTACATAAATGAAGAAATAATTTCTTACATTACAAAATGGTGCTTAGTAAAACTTACTGAGACATTTCAACATTTTGCTAGATGGCTCTAGCAGTGAACAGAAAATGTGCTTATGCAGAGTAGAATGTAAGAGAAAGTATTAATGAAAACTCAGAATTTTTAAAGTGTCACTTTGTGGCAAGTATAAAGAATACACAGAAAAAGAATTTCAAGTTTGAGCATTTTTTTTTCTTTTTTTAAATTTTTTTCTTCTTATTATTATACTTTGTTTTAGGGTACATGTGCACAATGTGCAGGTTTGTTACATGTGTATCCATGTGCCATGTTGGTGTGCTGCACCCATTAACTCGTCATTTAGCATTAGGTATATCTCCTAATGCTATCCCTCCCCCCTCCCCCCACCCCACAACAGTCCCTGGAGTGTGATGTTCCCCTTCCTGTGTCCATGTGTTCTCATTGTTCAATTCCCACCTATGAGTGAGAACATGCGGTGTTTGGTTTTTTGTCCTTGCGATAGTTTACTGAGAATGATGGTTTCCAGTTTCATCCATGTCCCTACAAAGGACATGAACTCATCATTTTTTATGGGTGCATAGTATTCCATGGTGTATATGTGCCACATTTTCTTAATCCAGTCTGTCGTTGTTGGACATTTGGGTTGGTTCCAAGTCTTTGCTATTGTGAATAATGCCGCGATAAATGAAGGAATATAGTAGATTGTGAGGAAAGCTTTACAGAGATAAATCTCTGGATTCAAAGTGAGTAATATAAGTTGTTCTGGTTCTCACACACTCGTCCTCATTGCCCATATCTAGACTTCTGGGGAGTTTATTAATGTTATTGGCAATCAAGATGAAGGGTTTCTTCTACAGGGATGATGACAAAATGAGGCATCATATAATCATTCTGTTCCAAGTATACATTGTATACATTATTATAGTCCAAGTACACATTGTGATTGTAGGCTGAAACAAGGGGCAGTGGGTTTTTATTAATGTATATTATAGCTAAATAGAAGCAGTAGGTATCAAAATACAGATTATTGAGGAAAAATAATGTTGCAAATGCATTGCCCAATCTGAGTATGAGAGTCTTGATTATATTATTTAGAATGGGTGAGCCTGCCCTGCCAGCTATAAATTTATAACAATTCCTGGAGAGGATCTTAGAAGGATAAAAGTTGGTTGGTTGAGACTGACAGCAACATGTTATAAAATGAAATTTATAAAGATTTTATTCTATAATAAAGAACTGTTTAGACAAATATAAAAATAGTGTTCATTGTGGTTCTGATATAAACTTCAAATTATTTAACACAAAATGGTGAAAATTGCCATATATAATTAAGTGAAAACACTTTTTCTTGCGTAATGAAAATTTTATTAGCATTCAGTCTATCACTAATACCCTTTGTAAAGTATGGCTTTCTGAATTGGAAAGGTCTTTGTTAGTTTCAGGGTTATTTTTACCATATGCAGGAAACATTTATGATTGGCTTAGGAGCCTGCTAAAGACTCATGTCAAATGCAACCATTGTATTAGAAATACTAGAAGTGTTAATCTTCTATCTGAGAGGTTTACCTTTTTTAAAATACTGAGCAATATGCTACCTTCTAGGAAAAAAAAATGTTTTTCTAATTTTGAGGTGCTAGCTCTGTGCTTTCTAACCAGGGCCATCTCTGATCTTCAATATCATCATTCTCCCACTTGGAGTGGGGGAAGATTTCTCTTGCGTTCTTATAAAGGAGTAGCCACCTAAAGTCACAGTGGAAAAAGGATCCCTCATTACGTGTAAACTTGAAATTCTAGATGAGTACTTTCTGCACAACACTGTTAAAGATCCATCTGGACAGGACTTTTTAAAATATAGCTATTTCACATACACTCTCATGTAGACTGCATTTATAATGCTGAGGACTTCTGAAAGAATTCTTAATAGAATCACAATCCTAATGTGTTGAAACAGTATACAAATGCAATGTGACAGTAAAAGGCATTGGTTTTCTCTTCTATGCAGCCACACTGAGATAGAATCTTCAAGACAGCACATTCCACATTAAAGCTGGCTTTGGATTGATAACCATGTATGAACCAAAAAGTCACACCTTGAATTTAATTTCACAGAGCACTTGTTCTGCTACTTGTTAGCTCTGCAACTGTGAAAAATGATTTCACCTCTCTGAACGTCATTTATAAAATATAAGGAATAGCAGCCTCTAACTTTGAACATTCTCATAAGTAGATCAAGCTTTTTAATACTTTGCACAGTAGCTGGCATACTAAACTGAGTGAACTGATAAATAAAATTAGGTTAGTAAAATTAGACTATTATTGCTATAATTTTTTGGGAAAGTATCCTTGTAAAAAGAGAAATATTCTTATTTTAATTGTGTGAAACTGTTTTTTTTTGGGAGGGGCATTCAATTATTTTTTCTTCTTTCTCTTGTTTTATTTTTATTTTTCCTTGAAACTCTATTTTTTCATAAAAGATTTGCTAACAACATTGATAAAGAAACCACCAAGGATAGTGTGTGCCTATGATCTCAAACAGTTCCAGCCTATCAGTTGAAAACAAAACAACAAAAAACTCTACATTTATTTTTTTTAAAGTTCTTTACCCCTGAGACACTGAGAAACTTAGCTAAAAGCAATTTTGTCCATTGGATTTGAACAGGATCTTCAAGGGGCCGAGAAGTGGACAGAGCTCCCAGAGGCTGAGCTGATAATGAATCTCCAAGCCTTTCACTGGGAAAACTGGGCTAACACGTGGTACTTCCTAAGGACCAAGTCTCTGGCCCTCTGGTTGCACTGAAAGCTTTGCTACTTGAGGAATAATTAAATGGTTACAAGGGAAAAAAATAGAGCTAAACACTTACAGTTTTGCAAAGATAACCAGCGAGGTGAGAAGCTGCCAGCATATTTCCCTAAATAGTGATGCTGCGGACCTGCTCGTCTTTCACAGAGATGGCACTAATAAAAAGCAGACCACACTGAGACATGGAATCCAATGCCATTCCTATTATCTTCCCTGATTTAAGGAAATCAAGATGGAGGCAAGGATGCAGGAACTGCTGTATGAAATGAAAACATACTACACTAGAGAAAAATAATTAAATTTGTTATTTTCAAGATACAGAAAAAGAGGACATACAAATTAATTTTTTTTTATTTTTAAGATATAGAAAAAGAGGAACTAAAATGAGATTTGAGCAAAATACTGAAAGAGGAAGAACACTTTCAAGTCTTGGGATATGGCCCTCTTTGTTTACTTTAAAGAGTAACACAGGACAGAACATCCAAACACATCTGTCTTGTCTGTTCCAGAGAGCACAACATTAAAGGCAATTTTAGTTTTGCCTTTTCTCAATATATAGATCTCCATCAAAATAATGGTATTAAATGGTATTGTGGTCCAGGCAGGCAGTGAATGGTGCAAAACAAGGAGATGGCAGAGACAGCATGGTGGTTGTCATTGACTCTGTTCTAGGAGCCTATGTCAGACAGGTTTCTGAAGGGTGATGCTTGTACTATTTCTTGGCAAGGGGAGCATTACTTTGCACAGCTGCAGCAAATTCCTCCCAGTATCTGTTCAAATGTGATCAGAGAGCTATCCCTGATCACGCTGTTTAAAATGTCCTCCCAGATGATGATAACTGTTTTTAATAATTTTTTTTCCCAGTTGCCATCAAAAGTGTATTCTATGTCACTGGTTATTTTCTTACTCAGGGGGCTCTTCATTCTCTGATGCAACCATGAGGGTCAGAGAGGTGCTCTCTGCAAAGATGACTGTGCCTATGTTCTTCAACTCTTAGGGTAAAGAGTACAACTATCTGGTGTCTCCTGGGTAATAGTTGTTTTTAGTCAAGTTATTTGGTGATGGGGAGGACATGTTTCATGCCTGAAGATATCAAGTCATTCTTGAAAGAAAATGGATAGACCTGGGTTATAATCCCAGAAATATTACTTGCCTACTGGTTTGGGGGAGTTATTTGAAGTAATAGATTTTTCCATTGACGGCCCCCAATATACTGCATGTTCATTTGAAGTCCCCTTAAAACCTGGGCAATTTAACCATAAGCTATCTTGACTTTGGGTTACTTTAACTATGGCGTGTTTCAACTAATAGAATACGGTGGAACTTTTGAACCAAATTTTAAGATAGCTTGGCAGTGTTTACTTCTGCATTCTGGAAAAAGACACCTCCCAAGTAAGAAGTTTGTCTAGCATGAAACTGCCATCCCATGAGGAAGCCCAAGTAGCCATGTGGTGAGGCAACCATGGAAGAGAACTAAGGATGTGGTGATCAATTCCAACTGACAGCCATATGATTGAGACCCTTTTGTACCTTCTGTTTACCCAGTACCCCTTCTGCCACAACATGAAGCAGAAAAAGTGCTGGAGTGTACAAAGAAATAAATTGTGTTGTTTCAAGTTCACACACAAACACAAATGCCCTCAACCTATACTCTTGTCATTATCTCTAATTCTTCCTTCTTTCCATTGCTTCACTGATTTTATAAACACACACACACACACACACACACACACAAATACGTATATTTACATATCTCATATGTAAACTATATTACATATATATGTCATATATACATATATCATATACATATATATGATGTGTATATATATATAAAACTACTGAGGCATATAACTGAAAACTGTCTGTTTAGATAGGAATGGACTGAGCTCTTTTAAGTGTAGAAAATATTTGAGGAGAAGCTTAGAAAAAGAAAAACCAACAGTACACGTGGCTAATGACAAATGAAACTGCTTGTTCTGAACATAGAGAGTTTGGAAGAAGAATGAAGAAAGGAAGATGAAAACAGGTCACATCTATCCATTTTTCGGAAACCTGATTGTAAGCTAGGTTTGTTCTTTTCAACACTGAAAATTTTGAGGTAGTTGGCCTATGAAAATTGTTAACTCTGTTTACTATAAGTAATACAAATTCAAGAAGATTCCTGTAACATCATCTGATATAAAACCTGTGGCAATTAAGCCTATCTTACTCTATCATGTGGCAAAATTAAAGTGTGATTCTCATCATAAGTGGACAAGGAGAATATGTAGAAAGAAGAATCCTACTACACTGTTGGTGGAAATGTAAATACTATGGAGAACAATATGGAGGTTCCTCAAAAAATTTAAAATTAAATTCCACTGCTCTGTATACATCCAAAAGCACATAAATCAGCATATCCAAGAGATGTCTTCACTCCCATGTTTACGGCAGCACTATTTACAATAGCCAATATATGGAATTAACCTAAGTGTACATCAACAGATGAATGAATTGGAAAATGTGGTACCTACATACAATGGAATGTTATTTAGCCATACAAAGAATAGAATCGTATCATTTGCAAAAGCATGAATGGAACTGGAGGTCATTAGTTTAAGTGAAATACCAGGCACACAAAGACAAATATTGCATGTTCTCACTTACATGTGAGAGCTAAAAAAAAATTGATCTCATAGAGGTAGGGAGTAGAATGATGGTTACCAGAATCTGAGAGAGGTAGGTAGGAGGGGGTGATTAAGAGTGGTTGGTTAATGGTTACAAAAATACAGTTATATAGAAAAAATAAGATCTAGTGTTTGGTAGCATAATAAGGTGACTATACTCATCAATAATTTATCGTATATTTCAAAATAACTTGAAGAGTGAATTTGAAATATTCCTACCACAAATATATGATAAAGGCTTGAGGTAATGGATATCCCAGTTACTTTCATTTCATCATCACACATTGTATGCTTGTATCAAAATTTCATATGTACCCCATAAATATGTACGATTATTAGGTGTCCATAAAAAGTAAAATTTAAAAAATGAAAGGCAAATATAAAAAACAAATGATCAGTTAAACCAGAATTTGAACTCTTTGAGGGCAAGAGAAATATTTTATTTATGCTCCTATCCTCAGCATCTATCACATTACATGATACATCTTAGATTCCAAAAATATTAGAGAGTTGGAATAATTAGAAAAAGTGCATAAGAAAGAAATGGATCCACAAGATATTGAGCATAATTAAAAGAAATAAAAGGACAAAATCCAAAGGAAAATCTTTGCAGTTGGTGACATTTATAAGGACTACAAGCTATGAGTTATTTTTGAGCTACTTCAGAAATAACCAAGGAGAAGCAAACTATTGCAAATTGTGCTGTATCTGGGGAGAACATTATTTTGCACAGCTGCAATAAATTCCATCCGGTTTAAAAGGGAATACATTGCTAAGGATCAAATCTCACTGACACGCTTACTATCTGTTACCTCAGCAATTAGCCTAAACTCTTCAAGAGGTAAAGTTTTCATTTGTAAGCAGTTACAGCAAGGGTTGTAAGGATTGCATGAGACAGTGAATGCAACAGACTTTGCTTAGGACTGTAACTTAAGTTTTCACAGATGATGCTACTATTTTTATAGATACTATTATTCAAAAGTAATAGCTGAGAGGAAAAAGAAATTCCAAACAGTGAGAGCCAAAGCAGAAAAACAGAAAATAATAGTAATCCAACCCTTTCTGCCAAAAGCTAGACACCAGAGAAACACTCAATCTAGCTAGCTCCAGATGTTAAGAAAGTGGTTTGCCTAAGACCTTCAAAGACATAATGGCATAATGAAGGAAGCATGGGTTTTGGAATCAGAAATGTCTGGCTTGGGCCTGGGCGTGATGGCTCATGCGTGTAATCCCAACAGTTTGAGGAGGCCGAGGTGGGAGGATCGTTTGAACCCAGGAGTATGAGACCAGCCTGGGCAACATAGCAAGACCCCATCTCTATGAAAAATTAAAACAATCATTAGCCAGGCACAGTCGTGCATGCTTGTAATTCCAGCTACTCTGGAGGCTGAGGTCGGAGAATTGCTTGAGCCCAAGAGTTTGAGGCTGCAGTGAGCCATGATCATGCCTCTACACTCCAGCCTAGGTGACAGACAAGAGATCTTGTCTCTATCAGAACAAAAACAAATATAAATATAAAGAAATATCTGGCCTGGAATCTTCTTAGGGATCAAGGCAAGCTACTTCATTCCCTCATCTTAAAAATTCAAGAGTATTATCAGAAGTCACTGAAAAACAATAAATAAAGCACATCTTGCACATTTTAGATGCTCTTTCAACCACAGATGTTTTTGATGTAAAACTTAATAGTTTACAACATGACATAGAGAAATAGGATTTGGTTTGAGTCATTGCAGAGCAGGCCCAATGCCCTGAGGATTCAGTATAGCAGTATATTCAGCTAAATAGCAGTCCAGTTGAATTTGATTAACTATATGTCCAAATTTGAATATATTTACTGCCTCTTATAAAGTGAATATATGTGAATCCATATATTCACATGCAAAAGTAGAAAGATTTGCAACAGCCAGTTCTACAAGTTTGAATTCTCTAAAGAAGGATAATTCTGTGATGATTTTTAAACTGACTCAGAAGGGAGGATTTTTAACCCAAGCTTGTATTATATTTATTTATTATATTTCTTTAAATTCTCATGATGTGTGTAGAGTAGTACCACTTTCAATTCATCCTATTCCTAACACTCACAAAATACCATCAAAGATCTAGTGCAAAGGGTTCCTTACACAAACTTACATTAAAATTCTACCTGGCAGGGATGCTTTTACATATATTCTGGCAACCTATTTTAGATCAGGTTATCTAGAAGTAGAGCCTAAGATAGGGATTCTCATAGATGTGATTTATGTAAGGAGTGCTCTCAGGAGTTACTCATAGAAGGTAGAGAACACAGAACAGAACAGGGAAGAAGCTAAGCAAAGATAGAAGTTCAGCTGAAGTCTCACCACTGAGAAAAAGTCAATAATCTAATGGGAAACTCTGGGGCATGAATAGTACCATGTCATTGTCTAACCTTGTGTACTCCGTATCACTTAGCAATTGAATACAACTTGCTCCAGGGAGTGGGGCATAACCTCTAGGGCTAGGAGGCTTTGATCATTCAAGGAAACTCTCCAGAGAAGAGTACAGCCATTAGCTAAGGCAGCTGTTATGCATAGAAATGAGAGATAGGTGCCCTTGGCCAGTAAAAGACATCTAGGCAGGTTTCCTGAGTTACCTACCATAATTCATTCCTTGCATTTCTGAGATCTACTTGCTTATCATATTCAGTTCCTTGCTTTCCACCACAGCTTCTCCAAGCTTATGGATAGTTACAATTTCTGGGTAAATTGAGTCTCTGCTGCTACAGTTGGTCCTGCTATAATATATCTGCAGTTCCACCTCTTCCTGGTGATCAAGACCATTTACACCCACCAATTGGTAACTACTTTCCTTGCATTCAAGTTTGCTGGCTGGGTAGTTCAGTGTGATCAGGTGATTATCACAGCTTGAAGTTTGGTGGAACGCTGTGTCATCCTCTGGAAACCAGGACTTCTAGGCCCACAGAACCTAAAGTTGTCAGGACAAGAAGAGCAAGTTACAAAACTGGGTCACTGGAAGTGATAGTGAGCAGGGTCTTTTCTCCTTCCCTTTCTTGGTTCACAGGCCTATATATTCAAACCAGTGGGCATATACTGTACCATACTGTGGCCATTGATATAAGATGTATATTGTACTGTGAAGGATAGCATCTATTCCCACAGGATAACTTCGCTAATATTGTACCTCAGCTGTGTCTTCTAGAGGTCATTCTGCTAATTTATAAAGCCCAAAACACTGTGAGTAGTCCTTGGCAGGCCTTAATAGGTAAGTTACATGGAATACATCTGTATGCATCTTGTCAGGTTGCCATAACAAAATGTTCTACAGTGGAAGACTTAACAGAAATTTATTTTCTGACAGTTTGGAGACTGGAAGTCTAAGATCAAGGTGCTGTCAGGGCTGTTCTCTGGTGAGGCCTTTTCTCCTAGAATATAAATTACCACCCTCATTTTATGTCCAGATGTGACCTTTTTTCTCTGTTTGTGCAGTGATAGATAGAGAGAGACAGAGAGAGGAAGAGAGAAAGAGACCTTTTGTCTTCTCCTCTTATTGTAAGGACACCAGTAGTATTGGATTAGGACCCCATACTTATGAAATCATTTAACCTTAAGTACCTCCCTAAAGGCCCTATTTCCAAATACAATCACACTGGGGGTGAGAGTCTCAATATGTTAATTTTAGGGAAGACAATTCAGTCCATAACAAAACCTAAGATTTAGAGTAAGACCATGCCATTTGCAGCAGGAAACTATATACCATTCAAAAGCATTGCCAGGTATAAAATAAGAGTCTGGCCAGGAGACATCAAGAGAGCATGTAGCCAGAGCTCCCTATCCTGAGTTGAGTGCAACAGAAAAACTAAATAATAATGTGGACCCAGAAGCAATCTGGGAGATGGAAGGGATAAATCTGCAATTGGCCTTGAATGGCTCCAGTGGCCGTAAGTGAGCTGTACAAAAAGATAGCCTAGATCCTCATGTCACTCAACACCATTACCCTTTTCTAAGTTCACACTGATGGCCTTTTACGATATTATCTAGTACCAGCTGAAGGGATAGGAAAAACTGTGAGCTTAATTCACAAATAGCTATATATGTATAAATGTTTATGTACATATAAAAAACATACACATATACATAGCACATATACATATATACATAGTACATATATACATACTATATATGTGTATATATTTATACTTTATATATATAAAAATATGTATATAAATATACATATATATATATTCCCATTCAACAGCTTTGCCAGCTTTTAAGAGGCAATGTTAGGCCGGGCGCGGTGGCTCACGCTTGTAATCCCAGCACTTTGGGAGGCCAAGGCGGGCGGATCACGAGGTCAGGAGATCGAGACCACAGTGAAACCCCATCTCTACTAAAAATACAAAAAAATTAGCTGGGCGTGGTGGCGGGCGCCTGTAGTCCCGGCTACTCGGAGAGGCTGAGGCAGGAGAATGGTGTGAACCCGGGAGGCGGAGCTTGCAGTGAGCCGAGATTGCGCCACTGCACTCCAGCCTGGGCGACAGAGCGAGACTCCGTCTCAAAAAAAAAAAAAAAAAGAGGCAATGTTGGTTAAAACTGAAGAGGATGAAGTGTGTTAGATCACCTCTCAAAGCCTCAATTTCCTCACCTTTTTAATGGAAATATTAATCCTTATATTTTACATGGCTACTCGGAGTATCAATTTAAGTAATATTCATCAAAAAGCATAACAAACCAAGTGTTACATTAAAAACCAGCTGTCAAATTCGTATACACGAGCTAAATCTGTTTGCTCAAAAATTTATCTCCAGTTTCTTTAATATTAGAAGCACTCAATAAATAGCTGTTGAATTATATTAAAATGAATGAATATTAGCAATTATTTCTATGGTATTGAGATATTAATATGAGAATAGATTATTTTTCTTCTACATGATAAACTGGTAGTATTAATTTCCTATTTCTATTTAAATAAATATGTTTGAAAAACTTTTGTAAATATATCATAACTTTTGTAACTCAGTGAGGTTATATTTGTAGCAGTAATTGCATAACCTTTTCTCACTTAAAAGTATTCCAGACATTTACCAAAGTAACTTTCTAAAACAATATCTGAAAGTAAACAAATTAACTCTCACTTTAATTTTGCTTTTGAGAAAAATTTATGAACTAATTACTTGCATCACATGATTTTAGTTAGAACTCTGAGGCAGACATTGCTATCCTTATTTAAATAAACTAATAAAACAGCAAGCAAAGTTGTGGCAGATTGTTTGAAAAAAAATGGGTCCAACTATTTTCTTCCCTGTAACCACTTGTTTTTGCTGTATAACCTGGCAATTTGTTTCCCCAAAGGAAATGTTCGTTTCCCCGCCTCTAAAAGTTGGGCTCAACTCAAGACTTCTTTTGTCAACAGAATCAATGGAAGTGACACTGTGAAACGTTCTGAGTCTCAAATGCCCTTGCCTGCTTCTGTTCTCTCTCTGGAGACCTTCCCTCTGACATTTAAACAAGTCTGGCTTAGCTGCTAGATGATGAGAGCTCAGCTGTCCTAGGCTGAGTACCCACAGATCTGTCCAGCCAAGGTCAACAAAGCCACTTATTTGACCCACAGCTAATGCTCAGTACCCTACTGACACCAGAAGGGCTGTGCATCAGAGTCCAGCATGAATTATCAACCCGACTTGTTAGGTTAAATATATCGTCATTGTTTTAACCCAGAAAGCGTGGGTGTTTATTTTACAGCTAACAGCTAGCTGAGGCAGAAATATATGGAGAGGTTGATAATCTACCAAAGTGAAAGAATGGGTTGGTTTGAGATCAGGAATTCAAGTATGTTTAAGTTTCTGCCCCACTGCCTCAGATATATTGAAAACTTAGAGCCATATCTAGAGTTAAATATTATATAAAACTTCTCCAAATGGTTACATGGCTTGTTTCCTCACTTCTTTTAGATCTCTGGTCAATTGTCAATTTTAAAATGAGCCTTTTCAAGGCCACCTTATCTAAGACAATATAAAAACAATTATTCTTGCCCTGTTTCATTCATTCTATAGCACTTACCATCACTTGAGTTTATGTATTTGTTTGTTTTTCTGCCTCTGAAATCACTACTAAAAGTTAAGCTTTCTTAAGGCAGGATTTTTTTTTTTTTTTTAAGAGGGAGTCTCGCTCTGTAGCCCAGGCTGGAGTGCAGTGGCGTGATCTCAGCTCACTGCAAGCTCCGCCTCCCTGGGTTCATGCCATTCCCCTGCCTCAGCCTCCCGAGTAGCTGGGACTACAGGCGCCCACCACCACGCCAGGTTAATTTTTGTGTTTTCAGTAGAGACGGGGTTTCACTGTGTTGGCCAGGATGGTCTGGATCTCCTGATCTCGTAATCTGCCCGCCTCGGCCTCACAAAGTGCTGGAATTACAGGCATGAGCCACCACGCTGGCCGAGGGCAGGATTTTATGCATTTTGCTCATGGCTTGGCTCCTAGGGCTTAGTGTATTCTCAGTGAATATTGACTGAATTAATGAATAAATCAATATTCTACAACGAAATTCCCTAATATTCTTACGGAATTCACCCGTAAATTACCCATAATATCTTTCATATGCCCACCAAGGTCTACAGAAGAGACTAAAAATGTGTTCCAATCAACTACCTGTTAGGTTGCTAAATGTTCTATGGATTATTTTGAAGTTTAATTTTCTGAGACTACAAATTTAAAAATTTTTAGGCTTTAATCTTTGAATCACAAATTATTCTAACATAATGTGCCTTATCAAGGAAAGGAAGAAAATGTTGTTTGTTTTTACTTTCTTTTTATATAAAAGCTGCATATATAAAACTAAAATTGGTGTTGGTTCCTTAATAAAATTGTGTCTCTCTGGGGTGGTAACAGATAGGTCTCAAAATACGTAGCAAATTATAGGCCATCAGCTAAAGCCTCTCTTTTTTATTATTATTATTATACTTTTAAGTTTTAGGGTACATGTGCCCAATGTGCAGGTGTGTTACATATGTATCCATGTGCCATGTTGGTGTGCTGCACCCATTAACTCGTCATTTAGCATTAGGTATATCTCCTAATGCTGTCCCTCCCCCCTTCCCCCATCCCACAACAGTCCCTGGACTGTGATGTTCCCCTTCCTGTGTCCATGTGTTCTCATTCAATTCCCACCTATGAGTGAGAACATGCGGTGTTTGGTTTTTTGTCCTTGCGATAGTTTACTGAGAATGATGGTTTCCAGTTTCATCCATGTCCCTACAAAGGACATGAACTCATCATTTTTTATGGCTTCATAGTATTCCATGGTGTATATGTGCCACATTTTCTTAATCCAGTCTGTCATTGTTGGACATTTGGGTTGGTTCCAAGTCTTTGCTATTGTGAATAGTGCCGCAATAAACATACGTTTGCATGTGTCTTTATAGCAGCATGATTTATAGTCCTTTGAGTATATACCCAGTAATGGGATGGCTGGGTCAAATGGTATTTCTAGTTCTAGATCCCTGAGGAATCGCCACACTGACTTCCACAATGGTTGAACTAGTTTACAGTCCCACCAACAGTGTAGAAGTGTTCCTATTTCTCCACATCCTCTCCAGCACCTGTTGTTTCCTGACTTTTTAAAGATGGCCATTCTAACTGGTGTGAGATGGTATCTCATTGTGGTTTTGATTTGCATTTCTCTGATGGCCAGTGATGATGAGCATTTTTTCATGTGTTTTTTGGCTGCATAAATGTCTTCTTTTGAGAAGTATCTGTTCATGTCCTCCGCCCATTTTTTGATGTGGTTGTTTGTTTTTTTCTTGTAAATTTGTTTGAGTTCATTGTAGATTCCGGATATTAGCCCTTTGTCAGATGAGTAGGTTGTGAAAATTTTCTCCCATTCTGTAGGTTGCCTGTTCACTCTGATGGTAGTTTCTTTTGCTGTGCAGAAGCTCTTTAGTTTAATTAGATCCCATTTGTCAATTTTGGCTTTTGTTGCGATTGCTTTTGATGTTTTAGACATGAAGTCCTTGCCCATGCCTGTGTCCTGAATGGTATTGCCTAGGTGTTCTTCTAGGGTTTTTATGATTTTAGGTCTAACATATGTCTTTAATCCATCTTGAATTAATTTTTGTATAAGGCGTAAGGAAGGGATCCAGTTTCAGCTTTTTACATATGGCTAGCCTGTTTTCCCAGCACCATTTATTAAATAGGGAATCCTTTTCCCATTGCTTGTTTTTGTCAGGTTTTTCAAAGATCAGATAGTTGTAGATATGCGGCATTATTTCTGAGGGCTCTGTTCTGTTCCATTGATCTATGTCTCTGTTGTGGTAGCAGGTTACTGTAGCCTTGTAGTATAGTTTGAAGTCAGGTAGCGTGATGCCTCCAGCTTTGTTCTTTTGGCTTAGGATTGACTTGGCGATGCGGGCTCTTTTTTTGGTTCCATATGAACTTTAGTTTTTTCCAATTCTGTGAAGAAAGTCATTGGTATCTTGATGGGGATGGCATTGAATCTATAAATTACCTTGGGCAGTATGGCCATTTTCACGACATTGATTCTTCCAACCCATGAGCATGGAATGTTCTTCCATTTGTTTGTATCCTCTTTTATTTCCTTGAGCAGTGGTTTGTAGTTCTCCTTGAAGAGGTCCGTCACATCCCTTGTAAGTTGGATTCCTAGGTATTTGATTCTCTTTGAAGCAATTGTGAATGGGAGTTCACTCATGATTTGGCTCTCTGTTTGTCTGTGATTGGTGTACAAGAATGCTTGTGATTTTTGTACATTGATTTTGTATCCTGAGACTTTGCTGAAGTTGCTTATCAGCTTAAGGAGATTTTGGGCTGAGACAATGGGGTTTTCTAGATATACAATCATGTCATCTTCAAACAGGGACAATTTGACTTCCTCTTTTCCTAATTGAATACTCTTTATTTCCTTCTCCTGCCTGATTGCCCTGGCCAGAACTTCCAGCACTATGTTGAATAGGAGTGGTGAGAGAGGGCATCCCTGTCTTGTGCCAGTTTTCAAAGGGTATGCTTCCAGTTTTTGCCCATTCAGTATGATATTGGTTGTAGGTTTGTCATAGATAGCTCTTATTATTTTGAGATACGTCCCATCAATACCTAATTTATTGAGAGTTTTTAGCATGAAGGGTTGTTGAATTTTGTCAAAGGCCTTTTCTGCATCTATTGAGATAATCATGTGTTTTTTGTCTTTGGTTCTGTTTATATGCTGGATTACATTTATTGATTTGCTTATGTTGAACCAGCCTTGCATCCCAGGGATGAAGCCCACTTGATCATGGTGGATAAGCTTTTTGATGTGCTGCTGGATTCGGTTTGCCAGTATTTTATTGAGGATTTTTGCATCAATGTTCATCAAGGATATTGGTCTGAAATTCTCTTTTTTGGTAGTGTCTCTGCCAGGCTTTGGTATCAGGATGATGCTGGCCTCATAAAATGTGTTAGAGTGGATTCCCTCTTTTTCTATCAATTGGAATAGTTTCAGAAGGAATGGTACCAGTTCCTCCTTGTACCTTTGATAGAATTTGGCTGTGAATCCATCAGGTCCTGGACTCTTTTTGGTTGGTAAGCTATTGGTTATTGCCAGAATTTCAGAGCCTGTTATTGATCTATTCAGAGATTCAACTTCTTCCTGGTTTAGTCTTGGGAGGGTGTACTTGTCGAGGAATTTATCCATTTCTTCTAGATTTTCTAGTTTATTTGTGTAGAGGTGTTTGTAGTATTCTCTGATGGTAGATTGTATTTCTGTGGGATTGGTGGTGATATCTCCTTTATCATTTTTTATTGTGTCTATTTGATTCTTCTCTCTTTTCTTCTTTATTAGTCTTGCTAGTGGTTTATCAATTTTGTTGATCTTTTCAAAAAACCAGCTCCTGGATTCGTTAATTTTTTGAAGGGTTTTTTGTGTCTTTATTTCCCTCAGTTCTGCTTTGATTTTAGTTATTTCTTGCCTTCTGCTAGCTTTTGAATGTGTTTGCCCTTGCTTTTCTAGTTCTTCTAATTGTGATGTTAGGGTGTCAATTTTGGATGTTTCCTGCTTTCTCTTGTGGGCATTTAGTGCTATAAATTTCCCTCTACACACTGCTTTGAATGTGTCTCAGAGATTCTGGTATGATGTGTCTTTGTTCTGGTTGGTTTCAAAGAACATCTTTATTTCTGCCTTTATTTCGTTATGTACCCAGTAATTCAGGAGGAGGTTGTTCAGTTTCCATGTAGTTGAGTGGTTCTGAGTGAGTTTCTTAATCCTGAATTGTAGTTTGATTGCACTGTGGTCTGAGAGACAGTTTGTTATAATTTCTGTTCTTTTACATTTGCTGAGGAGAGCATTACTTCCAACTATGTGGTCAGTTTTTGAATAGGTGTGGTGTGGTGCTGAAAAAAATGTATATTCTGTTGATTTGGGGTGGAGAGTTCTGTAGATGTCTATTAGGTCCACTTTGTGCAGAGCTGAGTTCAATTCCTGGGTATCCTTGTTAACTTTCTGTCTCGTTGATCTGTCTAATGTTGACAGTGTGGTGTTAAAATCTCCCATTACTATTGTGTGGGAGTCTAAGTCTCTTTGTAGATCACTCAGGACTTGCTTTATGAATCTGGGTGCTCCTGTGTTGGGTGCATATATATTTAGGATAGTTAGCTCTTCTCGTTGAATTGATCCGTTTACCATTATGGGAAAGCCTCTCTTTAAAGCTTTACTTGAACAAATAACGGGTAAAAGGATACGTTCTCCAGATGAATATGATGACAGATCACAGTGCTTTGGTTAACTGACTTTATAACTTTGGAGAGACAGATCTGGTTGGCTAGAAGCACTAATAGATAGAAACATAATTATCACGTAAAACCTATAAAACTCAAAATGAGTTGGTCTTAATATTGCTATCCCTCCATGGCCAGTAAGCAAACCTCCATTTTACCAGAGGAATACAGAATAAAGCCATCTGGATTATTGGAGAAAAGAGCTTTCAAGTGACTTAGATTAACCCGAGCCTTATTTTCCGAGGGAATAGCTCCAACCATCTAGCTAAAAAGGATGCCAATTTAGAACTCAGTTTGATGTAAAGGGATAGAAAAGATTAAGATAATTAATTGGCATCTGACCATGTTTAAAGAGTGGGAAGGTTGGGATGGAAAACAGTCTCAGTAAATTGCATTATAATTATGAGAAGAAAACAGGGTCTATCTCATCACCTGCAGGGAGCAAGAAATAGAGTCAGTGTAACTTTATTCTTTATGAAGTGCTCAGAGTCTGCAAAACATTATTGCTGTTGCCATCAGTTGAGAAAAAAGTGATATATCAAGGAAGACTGTAAATCTAATTTGTTAGACTAGATACCCATAATAAATGTAAAGCTATATATTTGTCTCCTAAAAAAAAAATTTTCTGATAGATTGTTTGTAAAAAATAGCAGACTTTCACTTTCTGTACCCAAGCCCTTTTACAACTTAAGTTTGCACGTTCTCCCATCAAGAATGCCTATTTATCCACCAATTGAATGTGGAATATCTATGTCTTGATATGTCCAACAGAATGAGTCAGATGTGACATCATGCCAGTCGACCTCACAAGGGCATGCAAACTTCTACTTGTTCTCTTCGATCCTTACTGTGCTATGAGAACAAGACTTTCTGGAGTTGACGATGAGAGACTTTATCAGAGTCCAGTTTTCCCAGCCAAGGCTTTGAATAAGTGAGGACACTCAGCCAGCACCAAAACAAAACAAAACAAAATAAAACAGTATGAGCTGATCCACAGGTAACAACTGATATGTTGGGCGCATTGAGCTCCACGGAAAATAATTTATACCGGCTGAGGCCAAAATAACTGCCCAGTTGACCTGCAGACTGTGAGCTAATAAACAGTTACAGTATTAAACCAGGAAGTAGTGTAAGTAGTTTGTTGGTTTGTTTTGCCATAAGAATTACTAATTAGACATCTAACATGAGAAATTAGAAAGTATGGCCCAAAATTGTAACAGAGGGAAAAAACGTTTCAATTGTAATGAAAACAATTTACCATCAGACTCTAGAAAATTTGTGATATTATATGTGGAATAAGGCAAGATGATGAAAAATACCTCGATTTTGGTTAAGATCACAATGGCCACAGATATTCTTATCCCATGCTCTACTCATCTATATTGTAGGAACCTCTGTCCTCACAATCTGTTATACCCTAGGACAGTGTCTGTATTAATCAGGGTTCTCTAAAGGGACAGAAATAATAGGATATATGTACACATGAAGGGGAGTCTATTAGGATAATTGACTCACATAATTAGAAGGTGAAGTCCCACAATAGGCCATCCGCAAGTTGAGAAGCAAGAAAGCCAGTCCAAGTCCCAGAACTTCAAAAGTAGGGAAGCTGACAGTGCAGACTTCAGTCTGTGGCAGAAGGCCCAAGAATCCCTGGCAAATGATTGGTGTAAGTCCAAGAGTCCAAAAGCTGAAGAACTTGAAGTCTGATGTTTGAGGGCAGGAAGCATCCAGCACGGGAGAAAGACGGAGACCGGAAGACTCAGCAAGTCTGCCCTTTCCAACTTCTTTTGCCTGTTTTCTTCTAGCCGTGCTGGCAGCTGATTACACGGTGCCCACCCAGATTGAGGGTGGGTCTGCCTCTCCCAGTCCTCTGACTCAAATGTTAATCTCCTTTGGCAACACCATTGCAGACACACCCAGGAACAATACTTTGCATCGTTCAATCCAATCAAGTTGACACTCAATATTAACAATCACAGTGTCCATTAATATTTCAGGATGCTGAAGGTAACAAATGCATGAAAGTCAACTTTTTAATATAGATCTCTGCTAGACTACTCCTAAACCAAATTAGGATCTTGAAGTGTGAAAAAATAGCATGATACATAGAGTTAAAATAATACAATATCAGAACGTTAGTATCATTTCAAATATATTTGTCCATGTAGAAAAAATGGAAATCATACTTGCCTTGTAAACACTAAGGTACAAATCTAAGAGTTCTGCTGAGGTTTCACATCTTTCATGGTTTATTCCATGCTTAGGGAATAGAGTTCAAAATCTGTATCAGGAACTACAAGACTTGTATTGCATGGTCGCTTGTCTATGACTCCAGTCTCATCTCTCGCTGCTCCTACCAAGTGCTCACATGGATTTCATTTTTGCTCTTTTTTCATGAGCATGCCACAAAGCCCAGCTAATTTTTGTATTTTTAGTATAGCCGAAGTTTTGTCATGTTGTCTAGGCTAGTCTTGAACTCCTGGGCTCAAGCAATCCCATAGTCCTTAGATTACAGGCATGAGCCACCACACCCAGTCGCATTTTGTTTAAATTAATTTGCTAACAGTTGGCTGGGCTTCTTCTGTCATACCACAATGACTTTGATTTTATGTCTTCATTTTCCTAAAATGCATGTACCTGCCTTGTCTGTCTAGAAAGCTCTATTCATTCTTTTTGTTACAAATCACAGTGTAACCTGTGAAGACCTCCTAAATCCTCCAGAGAAGTGAAGGGTTTCTTCTGCGTGCTTCCACCGTACTATGCATGCACTTTAGCTGTAGCGTTTTTCACACTGTATTATAATAATTGCTTCACAGATCTGATTCCTTGATTAAACTATGGCAACCATATTCCCTATCATTTTCATTACTTCAGCTGATCACATAGGGCTAGAAATATATCATGGCACCATCTTTTTTGAATATCAGGGATTCTCCAAACTATGCCTTCTGGGCTTCATGTGAACAAGCTACAAAAAATATGAAAATAAAGATGCATTAGCATTTATGATTTTTTATTTGTATGTCTAAAAGGAGCATGGGAGTAGGCGAGCATTTAATGAAAATTATTGAATAATTTAGTGGTGACTGTGAGACCAGCAGAGATGTAGAACAATATAGGATTGATTTCAGATAATATATAGGGGCAGTTAGGACTGTGGTTCTATAGCCTCTTCCTTGATAGGGATTTCAGATAGTCAGTACCATGGGTTAGGTGGAATATCACCTTCATAACAAAAGGTGTGAATGGAGACACAAAAAGGTGCATCTTTGAAATTGTGCTATCGACTCTGTCTAGGTTGGAAATAAAGACATCCTGACAAAAGCATATGGAACTGAGAAGGTCAGTGATTGATATTTTTGCTTTGTACGGTCTCTGCCTGTTTTCTAAGTGTACCTTGCAAGTCAGTCAACAAATATGATGCACTCAAAATCTCCCGAATCACCTCTGGAAGTATAAAGACAGTGCTAGTATGCTTCCTGGCAGGGAGGTGTGTTTAACAAAACAGGACTACTAAAACAAATCAAAATATCAAATTTTCTTTAAAATATATGTAGAATGTCAAAATCCATCTATAAAAGTTAAAACATGTATACTTGAGATGCAATTTATAAAAAATCTCAGAATTATTAGAGTTAAATGGTACCCCAAAGACCATCTTCTTATTTTTCAGATGAAGAAAAGGAAATGACTGAGACAAGCTAGCTAGACTTAAATAAATAAGATAAATAGGATCACTAGACCTAGACTCTTGTTGACCTTTTTCCGAGAACAGTGATAAAAAATAATGAGCTTTGAAAAAAAGTTATAGAATTTGAATGCCCACCAAATATTTAAGAAAGAAACATGAGAAAATATTAGCCAAATACTACAAAAGCTTCCTATTATACCTAAGGCATCCAGGTTGATATAAGCTGTCTCACGAGCAAAGTCAGTCTTGAGTAGAGTTTTGGTACAAGTACATAATGAAAAGAACTAAGAACTCCAGATGAGGTATAGGAAGTGTACATGTCAAGAAAGCAAACGCTTGAATTATTGACTTGGAAGACAAACATGACCTTTTCTTCTCTTTGTACACAAATCTTCACTTTAAATTTTCTCGATTCCTCATCACATGAATCACACCTTCAGACACATTCTAGAACTATCCTATCACTTATAAGGAGAATGACCAGAGATGCTTTTCATAATTCTTTTGAACTTCAGTTTTTATATCCGTGTGTGAGACAGTAATCACACATGGCTTCTCTCCCATTGCATGGTTTATGCTAAAGTTCAGTGAGAAGGATTGACAAACTGAGATATAAAGGAGCAGTAAGATGCTGGGATTTGGTCCAAGAAGTTTCCTCTCATGTAGGCCAGTAATAGAATACTGAAGACAAGAATTTCACTAAATTTAAAATCTTGTCTTAAATACAATTACAATAGCAGTAAATTACTCTAACCTTTATTTCATTTGAATATACCTGGTATAATTCATTTTAATACCTGCTATAATAAAAGCAACTGCAGCAACAAAAATTCCTTGAGTCTGTTTATTGTATTCACATCTACTCTTTTATTTGCTCTTCATTGAATATAAATTTGTACTATTACTAGTGATAGAAGAGAAAAAATAAATAAGGTAAGAACACTTCACCACAATTACAAAACTTATCTGAGACCTTACAATTAAGATTTTAATCCAGATTATAATTCAGGTTTTTCCTTTTATGTCTATATGTTTTTGACTCACATGTATTCTCCAAAATCAGTGCATATCAGTCATCTTTAACTAAGCAGTTGATATCTTTTATTCTGATCAGTGCATTTATGCCAAAAAATTATAATTATAAAATTTGGAAGACTCAAACATCAATACTGTTTGGTTACATAAAAATATTCCACCAGAACATATTTTGAAACATCACACCTACAGAAAATGACTTTTCAATGTTTCCTTATAAGCAAAGTTATTAAATTCCCTGAAGAGGCCATAATTTTTCCATATCAATTCTCAAAATACTAACTTGAAGAATGAAAGGGTTATGCTAATAATGATTAAATATGCAGTTAAAATTGGGATAAATGTTTCAAGACAATAAAACTCGAAAAGAATCTAAACAGCACTGAATTACACAAGTGTCTGGGGAAATCTATGAATTAAGTATAGATCATCATCTCATAGTAACCTTTGATAGTTCTCATTAAAACTGCAGCAATAGAATCTGTTAGAGGCCTCCAGAGAGATATTATGTGTAAATGCAGAAATTAAAAAATGAATATTAAATGATCCTATTGAGAAACTAAGGCCATTCAATTGTGTTAATGGTAGTAGAGTATAAGATCTATGTTTTCAATCTGTTCCTCTAAAAAGAAAATAAAAATCTGCATCTAATGTACAGATTTAATAAAACACAATTCAAATAACATCTATTTTGCATAAGATTTGTATAAAGTATTATATAGAGTGTGATATATTTATAATATATATAACACATACATGCACATACTTAACATATATAAAATACTACCTCTTGGGCACTAAACTGGTCATCTTACAAACATAAGTTTACAATGTCAATGATACCCAACTCCACATTCCCGTTTAGAATAATCTGGTAATGTGCAATTTACCATTTCAGGTCACAGATCTGCACATCACAAAATATCAGGATGAACAGGATACTCTTATTTGAAAAAATGTGATTTCTAGAGTAAAGAGAAAAATTAATCTATTTTTGTCACAAACACATCTGAAGCTTCAGGGAAAATTAAATATAATAAGGCAGCGTAGATATTATGCAATTCCATCCGATATTTTTTAAATGTGTAGTCACACCAGGTTCAGGGCTCTGAATAAGCAAAAGACTATAGGGTTCACTGGGATCAGTAAAGAAAGACCCCATTTAAGGAGAAAATATTTGAACCGTGTCACGTAAGGTCATTAGGCACTATCCATACTAAGAGAAGCAGAAAGTTCAAACAGAGGATTATGAAAGAAAATTTTTGTAGCGATTGCTCCGTATTTTGAAGGTTTCACCCTAAAAATAAAGCTCTTATTGAGTTCATTTTCCTTATAATGTTTCAATTACTACATTTAATTGATGATGCAAGTAAGTGCAGGTGAAGATTTTACTCCTGTTTGCAATTATTCATGAAGACAGTGGTCATGGTGTTTTCTCCTGGTTCAAACACCTTAGGGTAAAATTTAAGCCCCGAAACACTGTGTATTAGGCTTTCTACTTCTTGGCCACATTGTAAACATGGCCGTAAAGAAGGGGAGAAACACCTTGAAAATTGCCAGGCAATTATTACCTGAATTAAAGCAACTCACGTTTAGGGCCAAATTATTCCTATCATAGCAAAGTCTCTTTATGAATTTATTACATGAATTTCAGCTCCCAAAGCAAGTTTTATGAAAAGGTAATGTTTATTTTTCTCTTTGTGTAGAAACATTTGGCTTGCCATGAAGCATCTCTTCCTTTGTTGCATTTTTTATGACACTTAGTTTGGGAAAAGCAATTTTAGATCCGAAGTATGTGTTAATTGTATTGATGGGTAATGGTAAAACATAAGTCAGGCTTTGGGCCAAAAGTAGTCTGTGAGATAAAATAGAAAGCTAAGGCCTTGTATGTCAGCACAACTCTGTTGCTCTCCTCTACCTCAGCACCCAAAGCCAAAATCACCCTATCCACACACTTTCTCATAAATGCATGAGCTATTCTGCATGTGCACTGCAATAATTTATTGAGGCTCCCTGCCTAAATACCAGAGGCAATAGGTAGTCAGATGCTCAGCATATAAAAATTTCTTTTGTAAAATATTAGCAGAGCTATAAATTTGTCTGTTCTTTTATACAGTTATACAAATACAAACATTTAATGTAATGTTAGACACTGGCATAAATGCAAAGCATTTTTTATAATATTAAGGGGCAGCAGCTATTCCTTTTTCCCATTCAGATGCTCAGTCTTTCTTGGTCTTTTTATTCTCGTGTTCCATGTTTTTTATGTGTCTAAGGACCCTCTGTGTGTCCAGAATAGGAAACCCTCATTGGATACTTGACCAAGAGTCAGGAAACTTTTTCAATGAAGGGCAAGATAACAAGTATTTTAGGCTATGTGGGCCATATGGTCTCTGTCTCAACTACTGAATTTTTCCATGCAAATTAACAAAATATAAACAATGGATGGATCTGTCTTCCAATAAAAGTTTGTTTTCAAAAACAGGCAATAGACCAAATTTGACTGATGGGTCAGTTTGCCAAATCTTGTCCATATGTAAGATTTCGGGGGCTAGATGTTAGTGTCATTTCTTTTTATTCTGGCTTGTACTGAATTACTAGAACAACTTCATTTCTGTCTAATATCATCACAGACTACACTACTTATGACTTTTTCCAGAGTCTGGAATTCCCATGTATCTCCAGCTGACCTGAACCCTACACTGAAAATATTGCACTTCTGTACAAACTTATACATAAATATATAGTTATGCAAACTATATATATATAGTACCCCATATATATGTTGTTATGCATAATGCATATGCATATGGGGTACAAGCACAGAATTCTTACATGCATATATTGCATAGTGGTGAAGTCTGGGCTTTTAGTGAACCCATCACCTGAACAGTGAATATTGTACCCAATAGATAACTTTTCAATCCTCACCTGCCTCTCACCCTTCCAACTTTTGTGGTCTCTAGTGTCTATTATTTCACTCTGTCAGTGTGCACCAATTGTTTATCTCCCACTTGTAAGTGAGGATATGCAGTATTTGACTTTCTGTTTCTGCATTATTTCACTTAAGATTATGGCCTCCAGTTCCATCCATGTTGCTGCAGAAGCTATAATTTTATTCTTTTGAATGGGGAGTAGTAGTCCATGTATGTGTATGTATCTTATATATATGTGTGTGTGTGTGTAATATATATGTGTGTGTGTGTATGTGTGTATATATATATATATATATATATATGCCACATTTTCATTATCCATACCTCCTTTGATGGATACTTAGGTTGATTCTATATATTTGCCATTGTGAATAGTGTTGTGATAAACATACAAATACAGGTATCTTTTTGATATAATTATTTATTTCTTCTTAGGTAAATACTCAGTGGGATTGTTTGGTTCAATGATAGTTCTGTTTTTAGTTATTTGAGACATTTCCATACTGTTTTCCATGAAAGCTGTACTAATTTACATTCCCACCAACAGTGTGTAAATGTTCCCTTTCTTCCAAATCCTCATTAACATCTGTTGTTTTTTGACTTTTTAATAATAGATATTCTGACTGGTATAAGATGATATCTCCTTGTGGTTTTAATTTACATGTATATGATGATTAATAATGTTGAACATTTTGTCATATATTTGTTGTTGGCCACTTATATGTCTTCTTTTGAAAATACCCGTTCATAAACTCTGCTCAATCTTTAATGGGTTTGTTTTTTCTTTTTCTCTTCTTGAGCTATTTTAGTTCCATAGGAACATTTAACAAGAAGGTAAAAAAAAATCTCTATTAGGAGAATTACAAAACACTGATGAAATAAATCGTAGATGACACAAACTGAAAAGCATCCTATGCTCATGAATTGGAAAGATCAATTTTGTTAAAGTAGCCACACTTCTCAAAAAATTTACAGTTTCAGTGCAATCCCTATCAAATTATTAACATCAATTTTCACAGAATTATAGAAAACAATCCTAAAATTCATATGAAACCCAAAAAAAGCCCAGAGAGCCAAAACAATCATGCAAAAAGAACAAAGCTGGGGGCATCACATTGCCTGACTTCAAATTATACCACAAAGCTATGGTAACCAAAACAACATGGCACCAGTGTAAAAATATACATATGGATCAATGGAGCAGAATAGAGAACTCAGAAATAAGCCATATACCTCCCACTAACTGACAAAAGTCAGCAAAAATATACCCTGGGGAAAGGACACCCTATTCAATACATGATGCTGAAAAAACTGGATAGCCATATGGAAAAGAATAAAACTGTACCGATACCTCTCACCATATACAAAAATTACCTCAAGATAAAATGTAAGACCTGAAACTATAAAAATCGTAGAAGAAAACCTGGGAAAACCTCTTCTGTATGTTGGCCTACGTAAATAATTTATTACCAAGTCCTCAAAAGCAAACTCAACAAAAATAACAATAGATACATGAATCTTAATTAAGCTGAAAAGCTTCTGCACAACAAAATAAACGATCAGCATAGTAAAGAGGCAAGTTACATCATAGAAAAAGCATTTGCAAACTGTGAATCTGACAAATTCATTCTTAATTGTGACTCAAGGAGGGTATCAGTTCTATGCTTCATAATTTAGACTTCCCTGTTTAGATTTAAATGACCATTTTTTTCACTCAAGGCTTAGTTTACCCCTGGTAACCCCCACTGTCTCTGTAAGCACGCAAGAAGCTCTACTTGCAATATGCACTAACCTCATCCATCCACTAGTAATGCTGTAAATTGAATTTAAAGGAATATAGTGGCTTCAACTTGAAAAACTTTAAATTATGATAACTTGGCATGAACTCTGGAGGTAAGTGTTTCCAGGTTTTTTTATATTAGCTCATAAATATACCTAAGGACCTTAAGCCATTTTTATCCCTCCACTATTTACCTTATAGATACAGATAGTTATTACAGCGCTAAAGATGCTCATGCCTCCATACAAGATAGATTTAATGACCAGAAAAGGCTACGGTTTACTTCAGGAAAGGAATCCTCCAATTCATTTACATTTACATTTAAGTCTCATTTGCTGAAAGCAGGTTATATACGTTTACCCCTAAAGCAACCATCAACAATTAGGGACTGAAATTATAAACAAACATTCAGATCAATTAAAATTCATTTCCCAGTTCTGGGAGGGACTTTTGCCTTTCCTGAGAGTAAGTGTAGTTCCGTGACATCCTGGCCAAAATCAATGTAATTTTTACCAAATAGGAAAGGATGTAGAAATAGCTGAGTGACAGATTGGGGTTAGTCATCCTTTATAAGCACACAGGAGTGCTGAATCAAAAGGAAAGGATGAGAAACACATATTCAGCCATTCACTTTTAGCATGACCTTGGATGTACTGCTCAGCCTCTCTGTCTGCCCAACCTCCCTCCTGTGGAAAATGAGCTTGATAAAGTAGCATCTTAGATCTCATGGAAGTAGGAGGCGTTGGAATATATCACTCAGCCCCAAGTACTCAACTCTGCACAGACCGGGTATAGATCGTAAAAAGTTTGATTAAAGAGTGTACTCAAATGACACTTCTGTTATTGCTGAAAGCTCAACAGAGGATACTGTGTCTCGTCTGCAACCCACTGATTTTCTAAATTACCAATTTATAAAAGTTCTTTTCAGAAACACTCTGCATAATGTGCCTATTGTTCTACCTTTTCCTATTTTTGAAACAAATCAGCAGCAAAGAGACTTACTTCATTTACTTCCAAAGAAGGTTAGTTGTTTCAGAGATAAAAAACTGGATGACCTTTTAGCTGTTCTTTGCCAAGATGATCTAGTCATGACCAACCTGCCTTTGTCGGTATTTTCCCATGAAAAGGACTCAGAGGACCTTGGAAAATTCATGAGGGTGGGAATGTGGAGAACAGAAACAGGGATCTTAGATTTAACAATAAATAGTTTTACAAGTTTGGGACTCTATTCACTATAGTCTTCTCACGAAGAAAATCCATTGAGAGCAGCAATGTCAAAAAAGATGAATTCTGCTCACTCCCCTCAACTCTGTAATACTGAACTAACTGTGCCACTCCAACAACAATGCTGAGTTGACAGCACTGAAGTCCAAATGACCACTTCTATGATTGGAGTGCCTGGCTGGGAGAAAGTCCTAAATTCAAAGAATACGCTCAAGATTTCATTGATGGTGGGTTCAGTGAAGTCATAACAATCATATCAGTAGTTGCAAATGATAAGGTGCTGCTGGGATCATCTTGGCAGATTTTCTGGATTAGTATGCCAGCTTATGCTGCAGGATTCTGTCAGGTTGTTAAATAGGCAGGAGATTTCTCCCTAATAAAGCCATTCACGTTAGTATCATCTCAGAGTAATGGGAACAAATTCTCCTCACGTTTGCAGCCGTCCCTTAATCATGGATTGAATGTCCACTTGACCACTCTTCCCAAACTTGTGCTAGAAAAGAGAGATGAAAACATTTATGTCACTCCAGTCTTTTCCCTTAGATCACTTATTACCTGTACTCTTCCCTACCATCTCCCAAACTAAAGTAATAAGGAAGACTTATTAAAGCAGGAGATTGTAGGGCTGATTCTTGGAGGATGAAGAAACATTTCGGTTTAGAGAATCAGAAAGACATTGAGAGCAGAAGAAACTTAACGTGTCTTGCAATAGACCTGGAGGTGTTTTGGGAATCTGGGGATCGTGAAAAGCAGTTTGATTTGGTTCGATACACTGGGAGAGCTTGTACAAATAAATGGTGGGAGATAATTCTTAGATCATATTATCAAGGTCATTAGATTTTTCCTGAAGGCATAGAAAAATGAAACAACTCTTTAATTACCTTTTATCACTATAAGGGAATAATTCTCATTTATCTTTTTATCTATGTTCACAGGGAGCATAGAACAAAATCAATAATTATTGAGGAAAAAAAGCATTAGTTAAATGGCAGTATAACAAGTTACTGGGCATTCTATCAATTCTTTTGAGAAACATAGTTCTAAATATACACAAAATTCTTACAGGTTAAGTCAAGTCATATGGCTGATTCCAGAAGTAAGAGGACTAAAGTTTAGAGAAAAGCAAAATAAAATAACTATTTTTTAAAATTTACCCTTTTATGAAGCAAATTTTTATTTAAATGGAACATTTTCTTCTTTTATTGAATATGCATTAGCTTCATAAAGTCATTTTTGGAAGTGATATAAATACGCTATTAATACATAAATGCATAACAACTCCTTGTATCTGAATAGCATTATACAAAGCAGTTTCATATCCATTAACTCCATAAACCTTGCAGCAACCTAATGAAGTAGATAAGACAAATATCATGTTTTCCAATGGTCAGAGCCATGTAGCTAACTCAAAAAATAAGAACCTAAGTTATTGTAATCACATTCATTGAATTTTTTATGGCATAATAGCATTAAAATCCCACACAACTTACAAGCACTTAGAGTAGTAGGAACAAAATAGACATATATTTTATATGTCTTATGGACAAGAATAACAAGAATATTAGTTTTTACCTGTGTCATGACAGTCAGATAGACTCAGAGAAAAGGGGAGGGACTTTGAGGTCTTAGGAAGTTTCTGTTTCTGGAATAGGTGCTACAATCCTAATTGGCTATTTCTGTTTGTTGAGGCAAAGGTTGATAGGGTGATATCAAGATCCCTTGAGGCACTTTAGATAAATCTGAGATTTAGGAGTGGTAATAATCAACATGTTGTTCCATTCACGTGGTTTCTGACTATCTCTTTCAGATCTGAGCAGAGGCAATTAGGTAGAGTGGATGAAATGACTATTAGGACAAGTAAAGACAAAATACAAAATGCATGAAGAAATGGAGTAAGACAGGAAGAAATTAGAAGAAGGATGTCAGGGAGGGTGTCATAGGATCATTCAGAGAAAGAAGAAAATACAAGATATGACAGTTCAGTAGCCCTCTAACCATCCAGAAGGAAAATGGAAAACAACCAGCACTTGGGCCTCTCCTCCCCTTGGTTGGCTCAAGAGAGGCACTGCTGACTGATCATGTCACTATTACCTACTATGCCAAGAACACATCTCAATTAATATTCAATTAGTTTTCTCATGCAGATGAAATTCAGTTTGCATAGGTCATGTGGAACTACGTCATTTAGTTCTGCTGGAGCTCACATCTCTAATATTCTAAAGACGGGCATACCATTAGGCCTTCATGGGAGGCAGAACTTTAAGGTCTGCTCAGAGTACTAACATAAGTGTTGGAGACATAGACATTGCACCAGTAGAAATTTAGAAATTGCCTTCACTGGAATCATGCATGCACCAGAAACATATGCAATATAAAACATGGAGATATACCCCCAAGCAGGAAGACCACTTCACACAATATTTATGAAATATCCTTTATGGTGTTTTTGGATGCAAGTCTTAATATCTCAAACTGAGAGATATATAGGTGAGGCAGCATACTGAAGTCAGTCTTGAGAACATTGCCAGAATGGAGGTCACAGCTTTCTTCCATTCATTTCTGTTAACCTAGTCCTCCTTTAAATCGAGAGGACTGGAGAACACTTTTTAAATTTTATTTCACAAATATTTTATTGGCTAATTCTATGAGTTAGTTATAAGTCTAGACATCTCACATAATGAGAGCCTAAACTTCTGAATTAATGACTAGAGTTCTCTTTCTCCTGTAGGTTCTTTAGATACCCTCTGTACAAAATATTTTCTCTTATCTTTTAATACCCACCTCAGACACCATCTCTTTATAAAGTTTTCTCAGAATCCTCAAAAAGGGTTTGTAGGGTTCTCCTCTGTGCACCCATACCAATAGCACTGTATTCTCCCACATACAAGTCACACACTGCTCAAGTTTATTGTTTATGTGCCTTTCAAAAGACAATTACTTTTTCAATACACACTCAAGAAAAACTTGCAATGCGTCATCATCTATGCTGGACCAAATGTGAAAAACAAAAAAAAAAGAAAAGAAAAAAGACCAGGCCGGGCACAGTGGCTCACACCTGTAATCCCAGCACTTTGGGAAGCCGAGACAGGTGGATCTCCCGAGGTCAAGAGCTCGAGACTAGCCTGGCCAACATGGTGAAACACCATCTCTACTAAAAATACAAAAAGTTTAGCAAGGTATGGTGGCAGGCACTTGTAATCCCAGCTACTCAGGAGGCTGAGGCAGGAGAATCGCTTGAACCCGGGCAGCAGAGGTTTCAGTGAGCCGAGGTCACGCCATTGCACTCTAGCCTGGGCAACAAGAGTGAAACTCCATCTCAAAAAAAAAAAAAAAAAAAAAAAATTATATATATATATATATATATATATACTGTCAAGTTCAAAGTACATGAGCAGGGTTAGATGTGGGGGTTACTTTGAGCCTCAAGGCTGTCTGGTCCTTGTGTAATAGAAACTGCATTGAATATTGCACTGTATCCTTGACCCTGGCTCTCCTATTTTAACACTGGGAAGCATAAATATGCCCTCATTCAAGGCCTCACCAGGTCCTGGAAGACAGGGTTTGGATAAAAAGCAAGGAAGTTACATGCAAGATTTTGAATTTCAGGGATTTTAGAAATCATCTTCTTTGCCCCTTACTATGGTATAAATGAGAAAGCATAAGATAATGCAGTTGAATTTCTTTTATAATAGGAGTTATGTCTGAGATGTTATATTCTATTTCATTACTACAATTGTCTTAATTCCTCATCCTGGATCACTGCCAAAGCTCCACCACTGCAACCTTCCTTTGTATTATTCAATAGCAATAGTAAATTTAATAGGGTTCTCTGGTAACCCCTGGTTCTTCTGTACTTCAATTTATTTTTGACAATGAACAAACATGTGAGCTCTTTTTTCTTGTATTATGTCACACACCTTCCTACATCTGATAAAGGATTGCTACTAGTCCAAAATAAGACCAAAGGAAGGCTTAGTCTGTACTTCTTTACATATTACAATTGTTATGTGTAAGAAAAGAGAAAGAGAGAGGAAGATTTTGTAAAGAACTTGGCATAAATTACAGTGTTATTAGTGTAAACCTATCTTTTAAAAAAGTGCCTCATGAGGTAGGGACAATGACTCTGACTTCTTACTTACCTTTAAAAGGTATAATATATAATTTCTGACAGTGCTATTTTTTCTTTAGACTAATGATCCTGCTTTGTTATTTTTTACAAAGCACTTAGCTACTACCTTTTCTCTTAGAAAGATTCTTTTATCTCTATCAATAGAAAATGTTTCCTGGCTTTCCCCAAACCACTATGACTTCTAATATGGCATTGTTCTTCAGTCAATCCCACAAGTACCCATTACAGAGGCAGAATAACATGTTTTGAAAGAAACCAAAGGCATCTTCTTGTTTTTCAGTGCAGGAAAGTGGAAAACAGTCTCACAATTATTCTACCTGCATAACATCTACAATGTAATTTCTAGAAAAAAATTATTGAATACTAACCACTTGTTGACTCATTTTTAAATGTTTACTGGAAACCTGTGTAATATATGTTGTAAATGTTAACTTACTAATATGATTACAATCTAAAGTTCATTTCATCTACAAATTGCAGATGAAAAAACTAAATACAGATGAGTTTTGATAAGTCCACAGTTGGACTGCATAACTTGTAACTGCCATAGAATATTCTGTCCTGAAACATAGAATATTAAAATAACAGCAACCCATTAAGCTTAAAATTCGGTGCATCAGCAATTTAGTATGAGTTCAGCTGTGTGGTTTCTCAGTCTTGGGTAAGCTACCTCATGCATTGGGAGTCAGCTATGGGTTCCTAAGGTAAGACAGCTTTTGGAGGTTGACTGGCTGAGAACGAACGTCTCTGCTCTCCTCTATGAAGTCCCTCATCTTCCAGTAGATTGACTTGGCTTTGTTATCATTGAGGAGGCAAGAATCTAAAAGCAAATCTGCTCCACCATGAACAAGAGCAAGCAGATGTATGCAAACCCTCTTCAGGCTTAGGTTGAAAAGCATTAACTTATATCACACATACTTTTTGCCAAGGCAAGTCACGAGGCCAGCCAAGAGTCAGAGTGAGTGAAAACCAGAAACTTGCATGGAAAAGGAGATAAAAATAGGGAGACTGCTATTTGAGTAATCAATGCAACCTATTTACTATGATCTGAATTTCGCACAAATTTTTCATATGTCTTACCATACAAAATACATTTGTTCCTCCATAAATTTCTAAAAGTCTCATCAAATTAGAACACCAGGTTGCGAACACAAGACATTATGATATATATCAGGTCTGGATGCAGTTCCTTGAATGAGACTCCTTTTGAGCCAGAGAACTATGAATTTAAAAAGCAAGTTATCTTCCTCCTGCACATCCAACATATAATAGTACAAAGAATAGACACAGGATATCCATAATGTCCAATCCCATTCTAAAAGTGGAAGGGAAGAATGGAAGGCACAAAGCATCAATAATTCATACCAATTCAGTAAACACATTGGTCAAATATTGCCTGTCAACCCACCCACCCCTACCCACACACTCTAAGGGTGGGGAATGTTTCCTGGGCTCTTCTCTGTAGGACTGTGTCTCCAGTATCTTGTTTACTTGGCACTCTTCTTTTGGTTCTTGGCTCTACTTTCTGAAATGTCCTTTCTTTTTTTTTATCCCCCTCGTTGGAATCTTCTGAATAAATGATCTACGGTGACAGTGAAAACTGAACAGCTTTATTCTATCTCATAGAAATTTGGAATTTCAGAGGGCTTCTAGATATTTGAATCATCTTGCCACTTTTTAATCCAAAATAGGCTCTTTTTTACCAATGCAACTCTTAAAAATGTTGTGAGCCTTCTGTTAATCTCATTCAACTCCATTTGCCAAATCCTTAATCACTAAGTGTTTTGAAACATGCCACAGAAACTTGAAACATATAATATCGCTATGGAACAATACCCTTAAAATTCCTAGATGACTTTTTTTTTTTTTAAGCTACAAGGGTCTAGATCATGCCTGTCCACCCCCTGGCCCATGGGCCACATGGAGTCCAGGACAGCTTTGAATGTGGCCCAACACAAAGTCTTAAACTTTCTTAAAACGTTAAGAGATTTTTTTTTTTGCAATTTTTTAAAGCTCATCAGCTGTAAGTGTTAGTGTGTTTTACATGTGGCCCAAGACAATTCTTCTTCTTGCAATGTGGCCAGGGAAGCCAAAAGATTGGATACCTGGCTCTCTAGAAGGTACCAGCTAAAGTTTTTTCTGATATCTTAACAAAGGTTATTATAGAAACATCCTATTTATACCCTAAGCCTGTATTTTTCTTTGAGAATCTTTTGCTAGCTGGAGAAACTGGAGATGAGATACTATTTTATTTCTAACCCAGCAAATCCTGGCACCTCCACATTCCTTTGGCATGCTACACACAAACTGGTCAGTTGTTTTGTGAGCACGTGCCTTTCTTTCCTCATCTTATCATATACGACTGATAGCACTCAGCTGAAACTTTCAACTTTCTGCCTAAGGGACTTCTTATCTGGAACCATAATTTCATAATTACTTTTCCATGTTCTCATTAAAAGCTGTCTACAATTTTGTGAATTATTTAACTAATACATAAAATTTGTTCCAGTATTTATTACCTTGGATAAAAACTTCCTATTTTTCTCATAATTTTGCAATTGTTTGCTAACTTTTTTTTTAACAAGTTCTACTTACTACTCCAACTAAAGCTAATGCCACATATTTTTGAGCTTTTATTATAGCATCATCTCACTTGGGTTGCCAGCTGCTCCGTTATTTTGCTATTGAAGGATAACAAACTACACCAAAACTCAGTAACATACAAAATAGGCATTTATTATTGCTTCCAAGTCTAAGGGTCAGTAGAGTGGTTCCTCTTTTCTTAGAAGGGCACATTCATGTGTTAATACTCAACTATGGGCTGAGTAGGCAACTCTTGCCTGTGATCTGCATTCTCTTAACAATTTGATAGTAGAAGACCTGTAGATTGTTATGACATGGACTTAAGGTCTATACTTGGGACCATCTTCATATAATCACTAATTTCTATCAGAATAGCCCAGATTCAACAGATGGCCAAAGACTCACTCAACAGCAGGAAGAATTGCAAATCATAAGTAAACAGAGAGGCCATTAATCAGGACTATCAATAAAAATAATCTCCCATAAGAACTAAAAGACATATAAAGCCAGTTCTTCAAACGCTATCATGTAAATTTAATACTAGTTGTCTTTTCACCACTGGGGGTATGTTCAAAAGTAGTAATATGAATGCTGATGCTGGATCTGTGATAGATTCAAACCTCTAGCAAATCTACTGAGATAAATGACTTAATTTCTCTCTTCCTCAGTTTTCTTACCTGTAACATAATGCTTACTGTGTTAACTAAAAAACCAGGTGTGTAAGAATTAAATGAATTAAGTCACAAAGTGTTTAGCACTTCAGCTAGTAGATAATAAATGTGAGCTACTATATTAGAATATTACATATATAAATTTTATAATTTATTACATAAACAAATTTTACATATATAAATGTTAAAATTATTAGTTTAATATTATGTATGCCTTTCATTGTCAATTCATCCAACATTAACTGACATTTACAAGTGCATAACACCTTTCAAATTCAAGGAAAATAAGTAAAATTAATTTCCTGAGTTAGATTTAAAAAGCAGAGTTGTGCATTTACATCCTTGTGAAATAGAAATGTTTCCTATATCTTTATTATAATGCAGACTCAAAATTTCAAAATGATATAAACATTTTAGAGAAGTACCTAAGAAGATACTATAATTTTAGAAAATCATTAAAATATACTTGGGTTCCATGTCAACATTTTTCCAAGAAAAATAATGCATGGACCAGATATGTATACATCATAGTCCCTAGAGTTATAGAACTTTAGTCATGATACAACAGTTTCTCGTTATCTACAAGGTATATGTTCCAAGACCCCCAGTTAATGGCTGCTACCATGGATAGTACCCAACCCTATATATACAACAGACACCATATAATGATATTTCAGTGGTTGACAAATTGCATAGACAATGGTGCTCCCACAAGATTATAATGAAACTGAAAAATTCCTATTGCTTAGTGACATTATAGATGTTCTAGTGTTGTAGCACAAGACATTAACTTTTCTATGTTTATATATGTTTAGATACACAAATATTTATTAGTGTCTTACAATTGCCTACAGTATTCATATTACAATTGCACACAGTAACACTCTCCACAGGTTTGTAATCTAGGAATAATAGATTATACCATATAATGTAGGTGTATAGTCAGTTATACCATTGGGGTTTGTGTAAGTATACTCTGTGATGTTCATACGACAAGGAAAATCGTCTTAATGACACACTTCTTAGAACATGTCCCTGTCATTAGGAAATGAATGACTGTTCTATGTTTTTTTCTATACATACATAGCTATGATGAAGTTTAATTTATAAATTAGGCATAGTAAAAGATTAACAACAATAATTAATAATAAAATAGAACAACTGTAATATGCTATTATAAAAATTATGTGAATGTTGTCTATATCTCTCTCAAAATAACTTAATATACTGTAGACACTTATTTTCAGACCATGGTTGACCTCTAGTAATTGAAACTGCAAAAAGTAAAACTGTGGATAAAGGAGATGGCTGTACTGTCATCATTATCTAATTTTAGTAAATGTGAGTAATTAATTTATGTGAGACAGTTTCTTCATGTAAACTAACAGAAATAATAGACCTAACCTCTTCACAGAATTCTGAGGATGAATTATAATTACATATACACTTACATACACACACATTTGCAGTGAATACTTCACTTTCCAGAACATCACAAATGTATTATTTTGGCTATTATCATGTGCATTTCCATGCTAATGTATTATTTTTCATCCAGTGGGATGGGAAAAAATAAGCTTGGTCTTAAAATTTTACAGATATATAAATCAGAGAGGTTGACAGCATTGGACATGTGAGAGACTTCAGTGTATCAAAATATATGAGATGGTTACTGGTATTTTACTGATGAGCTAATGGGATAATATGTAGTAAAAAAAGCTACAAGTGTCATGAACATACGAATCATCTGGCATGAGTAGATAACCTTACCATGTGAAAACATGCATACTAATGGAGATGCATTGCAGAATAAGTTTACATTTGCTCTTGCTATGGTTCGAATGATAGTGTCACTTCCAAAATTCATGTTGAAATTTAATCTCCATTGGGATGGTATTAAGATTTAATCACTTTTGGAAAAGTGATTACATCATGAGGGCTCCACCCTCATGGGAGTTCCTTTCCCTTTATAAGGCACTAATCATGGATTTGTGCCTTATAAAAAAGCTGAAAAGAATTAGTTTAGGCCTGTTTTTACACTTCTGCCTCTGCCCTGAGAGGATGCAACAAGGAGGCCCTCTCATGACGCTGAATGCCAGTACCTTGATCTTGGACTCCCGATCCCCCAAAACTATGAGAACTAAATTTCTATTATTTCTAAATAACTTGGTCCCAGGTATTAGGTTGTTGCAAAAGTAATTGCGGTTTTTGCCATTACTTTAACAGAAATAATAGACCTTACCTCTGGCATTACAAGTAATGGCAAAAACCGCAATTACTTTTGTACCTACCTAATACTTTGTCACAGTAGCACAAACAAAGAAATCTCTATTACCCATTTTTTTGATCAATCTCATCTCAGTCTCACAGAGAGACTCATAACAGGTTTCCATATCAGGAGAGCTGGCTAAGGTCCTAAAAGTGAAAGAATTTGAGCTGAGACTTGGAAGCTGTGACTTCATGATGCAGCTTTTCTTGGTGAGTCCAGGTTTGTGAACTGAAAAACAAACAGCCAGTGTGTCAATAGCGGTTCTCCCACTAACTATATTAAATATGTCTGAGCCTTGAACACCTCATCAGTGAAATAAGGCCCTGATAGGGCATTACTCTCACTGCATGTTTGCACACACACTTAACTCATTGCTTGGCATGCAATGCTCAGTAAATACCCATCATCAAATCATGATTATAGCTCCAGGTAAGTGGAGTTTCAGACCCTGTCATTCTTGAAAACTCCACTCCAAACTCCTTTAGCTTCATCACTGGCCTCTTCAGATTCAACTTAGCCCTAAACCCTTTGTGCTGATGGTTTACAGTGTCCACTTTTCTAGCTAACCCTGAAATGGAGATCCTCACATGGGTCCTGTAAAATTTGCTTTTTCAGCCCAATACAGCACAGCTAAGTGTCTAGCTTCCATTTTTGTAAGTCAGACTATCCAAGCCTCTTTTTTCATTTTTATGACAGGAATAAACTACTGTCTACCTGTAAGATAGGGATCAACTCTTAGTCTACATATTTGGATGATTTTATAGACCGAATTGTTTCCCCCTCACCCAAATTCCTATGCTGAACCCCCAAATCCCAATGTGTCTGTGTTAGGAGACAGGGCTTTTAAAGAGATAATTAATGAGTTCATAATGGTGGGTACCGAACATGACTGGTTTGCTTATAAGAGGAGGAAGGAACATACATGTGAAAAACCCTGTAAAGACATGGTCTTAAGACATGGTCTTAAAGATGGCTAAGGTCTTAAGCAAGGCTAAGGAGGCCATTTATGAGAGAAGGCTTTGGGGAAACAGAATCTGCCAACACCTTGATTTTGAATATCTAGCCTCCAGAGCTGTGAGAAAATATATTGTTTAAATCACCTAGTGTGTGATATTTTGTTGTCGCAGCCCTAGCAAACGAACACAAATGAGTATAAGAATCAAAGATGTAAACTTCCAGTTCCAAAATGGAAGCATAGAAGCAAGTTGGCTTTACTCACCCAAAAGAAAACCATAAACATGCATATAGCACAGATTTTCACCAGCAACTACCCTCAACTGGAATATGAGATAAGAGAGTTCCTGAGGCTACAGAGAAGTGAAAGTAACCTCCAAATAGATGGTAAGAAAATTGGACTACCATATCTGCAAATTCCCTTCCTGCCCCGGTCTGCTGGGCATCAATTATGTGGAAAATCTCTCAATTCTTCGTTTCTACCCTGGAAAAAGTGATATTAAAGTGGTCAACCAGCTTCACCACCATCTGGGGTATCCTGGCAGGAAACCTATCCTTGCCTTTCCCCTGGGCAACATTGTGACTGCCTGAAGGAAGACATTTCCCTGGGGACAGACAGAGTCAAAGTGAGGAGCAAGACTAGCACGCTGGTCTTGAAAAATTTGCTCCGTAATTTGGCCAAAGTAGATGTAAATCAGAGTGGCTGTTCAGCAGCACTACAGTGTAGGAGGTACTTTCCATAGATCCCCTGGGCATAAAGCCCTAGACAGTCTCCCTGTACTGCTGGAATAATCCCTTTGGGACCACCCCCATTCAGAACAAGTAGCACTTTGATCACTTACTAGATCTGAGGTGAATCTGGGCTAAAGGCACAATGTAGAGCCAAAAAGGAGGCAGTGACATAGCGTCAAAGGTTCGCTAAGCAAATATACACAATAAAAGAACAAAACAAGGCAGATAAAACTGAAATACATAACTTCAGTCCTTCAAAGCAAAGACATAGACACATGCCCAAAACAACCAACAACAAACAGGGAATCATGAGTTCCTTTTTTTTTTTTTTTTTTTTTTTTTTTTTTTTTTTTTGAGAAGGAGTTTCGCTCGTTTGCCAGGCTGGAGTGCAATGGTGGTGCAATATCGGCCCACTGCAACCTCCACAACCTGGGTTCAAGCAATTCTCCTGCCTCAGTCTCCTGAGTAGCTGGGATTACAGGCATGCGCCATCACATCAAGCTAGTTTTGTATTTTTAGTAGAGATGGGGTTTCTCCATGTTGGTCAGATTGTTCTTGAACTCCTGCCCTCAGGTGATCCACCTGCCTTCATGAGTTTCTTAAAAGGACAAAGCAAAAAATCCAGTGACCGACCCTAATGAGATGGTGATTTTTGAGCTCTCTCTGACCAATAATTAAAAATAGTAGTGTTAGAGAAATGAAATTATCTCTTACATAACCCAGAGAAGCAATTCAGAAATCTATCATAAAAATTTAGCAAAGATATTGAAATCAGAAAAAAAAAGAAAATCAGACAAAAATCTTGAAACTGATAAATACTTTGGCTGAACTGAAGAACTCATTAGAGGCTCTCAACAGCAGAATAGACCAAGCAGATTAAAAAAAAAAAAAAATCAATGACCTTGAAAACAGGATATTTAGGAATACACAGTCAGAGGAGAAAAAAAGAACAAGGAATGAAAGAAACAAAGAATACCTCCAAGATGTAGAAAGTTAACACAAAAGATCAAATCTAAGAAGTATTGGTGTTCCAAAGACAACTGAGCAAGAGCAAGGGGTACAAATCTTATTCAAGGAAATAATAACAGAAAACTTTCCAAAATTTTAGGAAGATATAAGTATCCAGGTACAGGAAGGTCTGAGAAGAGCCAACAGATTCAACCCAAATAAGACTATCTTAAGGTCTATGATAATTAAGCTCTCAAATCTCAAGAGGATCTTAAAAGCAGAAAGAGAGAAGCAAACAACATATAAAGGAGCTCTAATTCATCCGGCAATGGAACTTCTCAAAGGAAACCATATATGGCACAAGGAAGTTGAACAACATTTTCAAAGTGCTCAAAATAAGAAAAAACTGCCATCTAAGAATACTGTATCAAGGAACATTATTCTTCAAATGTGAAGGAGAGAGAGTCTTTCCCAGGCGACAAAAACTAAGAGAATTCACCGTCAGCAGAATCATCTTACAAGAAATGATAAAAGGAGTTCTTCAATCTGAAAGAAAAAAAATCACCAACATGCAAAAACTTTTCAAAGTATAAAACCCAATGATAAAGCTAAGTACATGAATAAACTCAGAATACCACATGATTGTAATGATGGTGTGCAATTAACTCATAACTTTAGTATGAAGCCCAAAAGAAAAATGTGTGAGAAACAATAATGGCTACAGCAATCTGTTAAGAGATAGGTAATACAAAAAAATGTAAAATGAGGCAAGTAAAAGTCAAAATATGGAAAGGATAAAGTTGAAGTGTAGAAAGTTTTTGTATTTTTTGCCTTTGTTTCTATTCTTGTATTTGTGACCTAAGATAACAAACATAATATAGAGCTAGACAGGAATACAATAATAATAGAGAACTTTAACACTCCACTCTCAGTAATGGACAGATGACCCATACAGAACAAAAAAATCAGCGTTAAACTACATGCTAAATCTAATAGGCCTAACTGACAATTACAGAATGTTTCACCCAAGTTCTGCAGACTACACATTCTTTTTTATCAGCACATGATACATCCTCCAGAATAGATCATATTTTGGCCAAAAAAGAGGTCTGAACAAATTTATAAAACTGAAAATCATATCAAGTATCTTTTCAGACAGCAATAGAATAAAACTAGAAATCAATAATAAGAAAAACTGCAGAAAACAGACAAACACATAGAAATTACACAACCTGATCCTTGACCAATGGGTCAATGAAGTAATTAAGAAGGGAATTTAAAAATTTCCTTAAACAAATGAAAATGGAAATATCGCATACCAAAATCTATGGGATACAGCAGAGCAGTACTAAGAGAGATGTTTATAGCAATAAGTGCCTATAGCAAAAAAATAGAAAGACTTCAAATAAACAACCTAATATTGAACTTCAAGGAACAAAAAAAGCAAGAAGAAGCCAAACTCTAAATTAGTAGAAGGAAAGAAAAAAGATCCAAGCAGAAATAAATAAAATTAAAATTAAAAAATACAAAAGATCAATAAAAGTAAAAGTAGGTTTTTTGAAAAGATAAATAAAATTGAAAAATTTTCACCTAGACTAAGAAAATAAGAGATAAGCCACCAATAAATAAGATCACAAATAAAAAATGAACCATAAAAGTTAAAACCTCAGAAATACAAAGAATCTTTAGAGACTATTGTGCACAGCAATATGCTAACAAATTGGAAAACCTAAAAGAAATTAAAAAACCTCCTGGTCACATATCCTAAAGATTGAATTATAAAGGAACTGAAAAATTCAACAAGCCAATGACAAAGCTATAATAAAAAGATCAAAGCCATAATAAAAAGTCTTCCATCAAACAAAAGCCTAGGACCTGCTGGCTTTACTGCTTAGTTATACCAAACATTTAAAGAACGGGTACCAGTCCTACACAAACTATTCAATAAAATTGAGGAGGGAATACTTCCAAATTCATTCTGTGAGGCCAGCATTATCCTCATGCCAAAACCAGACAAGGACACAACAACAAAAAAAACAAGTTAATATTACTGATGAACGTACATGCAAAAATCCTCAACAAAATACTGGCAAACAAAACTCAACAATACATTAAAGGGACCATGTACCACCAGGGTGAATGGTTCAACACTTGCAAACAGTAAACATTATACCTCACATTAACAAAATGAAGAACAAAAACCATATAATTGTTAGAATAATAGATGATGAAAAAGTATTCAATATAATTCAACATCTTTTTTTTACAAAAATTCTCATCAAAATGGGTACAGAAGGAACATACCTCAGAATAATAAAAACTGTATATAACAAACCCATAGCTAACACTGTTGTGAATGAAGAAAAATTGAAGGCCATTTCTTTAGGACTAGAACAAGGCAGGGATGCTCACTTTCACCGCATTTGTTTAACGTAATACTGGAATTCCTGGCTAAAGCAATCAGGCAAGAGAAAGAAATAAAGGGAATTCAAATTGGAAAGAAAGTCAAATTAGCATAGTTTGGAGTTTTCTTATACCCAAATAAACCTAAAGACTCTACCAAAAAAATGTTAGAACTAACAAACAAATGCAGGAAGTTTGCAGCATACAAAATCAGTATACAAAAATCAGTAATATTTACAAACATCAATCTGAAGCAGAAATCAAAAACCAATCCCATTTACGGTAGCTACAAAATATATAAATCACCTAGGAATCAATCTAATTAAAGAAGTGAAAGATCTATACAAGGAAAACTATAAAACCCTGATGAAACACAGTGAAAAGGACACAAAAGAAATAAAAATATATTCCACGCTCATAAATTGGAAGAATTAGCACCTGGATAATAAAATAATCTGCGCAACAAACCCCCATGACACATGTTTACTTATGTAACAAACCTGCACATGTACCCCTGAACTTAAAAGTTTTTTAAAAATTGTAAAAATGACAATACCATCTAAAGTAATTTACAAATTAATGCAATGCCTTTAAAATTCCAACTAAATTCTTCATAGAAATAGAAAAAAAATCCTAAAATGTATATGGAACCACAGAAGACCCCAAATACCCAAAGCAATCCTGAGCAAAAAGAACAAAGCTGGAGGCATTGCACTATCTCACTTCAACATTTACTACAAAGCTATAGTAACTAAAACAGCATGGTACTGGCATAAAAACAGACATATAGACCAATGGAAAAGAATGGAGAACCTAGATAAAAATCCATGCATTTACATCCAATCCATCTTTGACAAAATATACAAGAATATTCAATAAATGGTTGTGGGAAAACTAAATAACTATGTGAAGAATTAAAGTAGATCCCTATCGCTCATCATACACAAAAAATCAAATCAAAATGGATTAAAGACTTAAATCCGAAACCTGAAACTATGAAACTACTAGAATAAAAGTTAGGAGATAATCTCTAAGACAGTGGTCTGGGCAAATATTTTTATGTAAGACCTCAAAAGCACAGTCAACCAAAGGAAAAATACACAAATGACATTACCTCAAGCTAAAATGTTTCTGCAAAGCAAAGAAGGCAATCAACAAAGTGAAGAGACAACACATAGAAGGGAGAAAACACATGCAATGTATTCACCTGACAAAAAATAGTTATCAGTATATATATAAGAAGCTCAAACAACTCAATTGCAAATAAAATAAAACTCCAACTAAAAATGGGCAAAAGATCTGAACAGACATTTCTCAAAAGAAAAAAAAAGACATACAAATGGCCAACAGGTATATAAATACATGTTCAACATCACTAATCATCAGGGAAATGAAAATCCAAAGCACAGTGAGATATCATCTCACCCCAGTTTAAATGGCTTGTATCAGAAAGGCAAATAATGGATGCTGGCAAAGATGTGGAGAAAAGGAACCCTCATACACTGTGGGTAGGAATGTCAATTAGTACAGCCATGATGGAGAACAGTATGGAGTTTTCTCAAAAAACTAAATACAGACCTACCATAAGATAACAGAAATTCCATAACTGAGTATATATTCAAAAAAAAATCAATGTATTAAAGAGACATCTGCACTCCCATGTTTATTACAGCACTATTCACACTAGCCAAGATATGGAATCAACCAAAGTGCCCCTCAACAGATGAACGAATAAAGAAAATGCTATATATATACACACACACAAAATTGAATAGTATTAAGCCATAAAAAAGAACAAAATCCTGTCATTGACATCAACATGCATGTAACTGGAGGCCATTATGTTATTGGAAATAAGCCAACCACAGAGAAACAAATGTCACATGTTCTCACTCATATGTGGGAGCTAAAAAGTTGAGTTTCATGAAGATGGAGAGTGGATCGGTGACTGAGAAATATAACAAGAGCAGGAGGATGAAGCGGGAAAAATATATAAATGTATTTTTTACTACTGAACTGTACACTTAAAGATTATAAAGATGGTAAATTATATGTGTATATTTTACCTCAATGAAAGAATAAAGAATCAAAGAGGAAATGCATATATAGCCACAGTTTCGGACACAGTACAACATATTAGTGTCTCACATAAGATTTTTATACTCATGGTGGTAGAAAATAAACAACCCACCAAAAATCAATATTCTACATATTTTGTTGAAAAAAACAATGGACAAATTACAAGCAAAGGACATGCAAAAACCCAATAATTATATTCAAGGAGATGCTGAAGTTAGGCCAGAGACGAGAATCTAAGATAGTATCTGAGAAACTTGGGAATTTATTGTATAAAAGTAGCAAAACTTGGGAATTCAGTTTATAAAAGTAGCAAAACAAGATGAGAGGGCAGAGTGTTCCCAAGGCCTTGCAAATATATATATAGGATAATTATTTGGGGTTTCTTTTCATCTTTTCAAAGTAAGATAAATATCCCACGAACACTGCTTCTTTCTGTTATCGTATCACTTACTGGTGATTAAAACATTCTTTACTAAGGTGTTTAGGAAGGCTATGAGTAGTTATAATCTTGGAGATATTCCCAACTCTTCACAGATGCAAGATGTGTTCTCACCATGTTGCATCTATGAACTCAACCCGGTGTGAAACTCAGGACAAGATCCAGTACCAGTAGGATCCTATTGATACTGTTGAGATTCAGAATAGAGCAAGAACCCAGCCACAGCTGGTAAGAAGAGTCACCACAGGCAAACTCCTCATTAATGCTGCTTGTAACCACAACACATTTAGCAGGCCAGAATAGCAGACTAGAAACATAATGTAAGCGTAGAGCCAATATCATTGACCTCCCAAGGAAGGAAATGGAGTTGGCATCTCACTGTATATGGTGAAGCCAGCCTTGTACTAAGCACCCAGGGAGCAAGTAAGAAAAGCTGCAGTTAAGCTGTTTCCCATGCACTATTTCAGAAGTCCCTTTACTATCCCCTCTGCCTAGCCACCTTCACCACCTATTTCTCTCAAACCTTAAAAGCTCTAGGGAGACAATGCAATATCCTGAAAAAATACCTGTACTTCTGAAAGTGTGTTAAACTCTTAGCTCTTTCATTTACCAAATGCAACTTAACTTGGGCAATTTAAATATCAAACATCAACTTCCTCATCTTCAATTCCCCTATAACATTACTCTGAGAATTAAGTAAATGTTTGGTTTTCTTTTTTTCTAAGATTTAATAATTTAAAAGTAAATTATTTTTTAATTGCTACAATATCCAGGTTGTTCTAGGTTTTATTTAACAACTGCACAGGGGTTCAGATTAACAACCCAGAACCTTCATAAAATAGATCTTGGTATGTGTCTGAACTATTGTGTGGGCACTTCCCATGTCTCCCCTCTCAGGTACGTGCCTGCATTGTTTCCTCAAGCCTGCATCCTGAATCACTTTACAGCAAAGGTCTTCTATTCCACATGGTAAACCACTGCGACATGCATTTTAATGCGGCGTGGTTGCACTCTCCAAGATTAATTTCTGACACTGGCAATAACCGAGGTGTCAATTCCTGTTAACAATCTACGCCTTGGCAGATTTTTGTCAATCCATTAATAATGTGTGTAATTGATAGCAACAGAGAGAGGCCACTGCTATTAATTCACTGCTGATTACTGATGCTTATTAAGGATGATGGTAGTGGGTTTTTTTCCTGTCAGTCAAATTGTAGCTTTTCAAAATTAGTTGTAGTAAATAAGGAAAAGAACACAATATTAAGTTCTAAAAATTGATTCATATTTAAATTAGCCTCTCTTTACAAAGTATTTGTTCTACACTAGGCAATAGACTATGTACTTTGCATTAATTATCTCCTTGCATTTTCACATTGACAATTTGAGACGTTTCACTCTCCTATATTTCAGTTACTTGCTAAGGATCAAAGCATAAATAATATTTAAGATTCAAGAAGAAGAGATCCCAGGGACCTTTGAAAAATATAGGGCTACATTTTAATTTATTGTCCAAGGTCATGTAGATTTACTAGAAACAGAGTATTCCTTATCCAGCAGTCTTTAACCAGAAACCTCCATAACTTCTTCCTTGATGGCAAATAGAACTTCACACAAGAAAGGCAAATAAGGGATACTTTCTCAGCCTCCCCTGAAGTAGGGCATATTCATATTAACATGTGAAAAGGCTTTTAGAAATTCTGTTGTAGAGAAAACATTCTGATGAAGTTTAACCCAAGTTTTCTCACAATTAATAGATCAAGAAACACCATTGTCACATTACATCAATAAATATCCCACAAAACTGAGATTCTGGATTTCATCCTTTGAAAAAGATTGTTGTCAGTCCATGAGATGATAAGGAGTAAAATCACACTAAGGTGCAAAAACCACATACACATCTAGTTTAAAATCCAAATAAGTAAAACATCTAAAGTTGTCACTGTGACAAATTTTACAAATCGTGGGGCTCAGAACATTTCTGTAAGAATAAAATTCTCTTGTTTAAAAGAAGCTTCAGAGCATAGAATTGCTTTTTAGACCAAATATGTATGGGAGGTAGAAAAGTCTCTATGAGAATAAATGGAGTTCTACAGTCAGAGAGGTTTGAACTCAAATCCTGGCTGTTACGTGAACTGGGTGGCTTCCAAAAAGGTACAGTACTGTTCTGAGCTTTATTTTTCTTTCTCTTCTGTTTTTTTTTTTTTCACTTAAATAAAGCTTTAAGCAGTTCCAAATCACTGAATTCCTGAGAAGATTAAATGAGGGTAAAACAATCCTTGATACATACCAACCATCCAATAAGATTTGGCTGCAATCACTACTTATCATCATCAGTGATTGTAACAGAAGCATGAAGACCATAGCGAAGTCTGGATACAGTGAAACAAAAAATCGAGAGCCTTGTTATTTCCTGCCTATGGTAATGCCATCAGAAACAAACAAACAAGCAAAATCGTGTTTTATAGAGCTGAAAAAAATCATTTATTTAAGGAAAATAAGACAAGGAGATGAGTAAGGATTTGATGGGGGGAATGGAGACAGGCCAGGCAGAAATAAGAGCTTGGATTACATTTTTAATAGCCTAAAATATCGAAAGAAATGATTGAGATTGATATATTGCAGACCTGTTTTCTTCTTTGACAGAAAATTCCTTAAGATTCTAGGATGCAAAGATTGGCAGTCAAATTCATTCAGACATACAGACTTTATTCTTTTATAAAAAGCCATCCCACTGATATGCTTATAAAAACAGATATAAATTGTAGGGACTGTTGTGAAATTGCCAGGATCTCGTGGTCTCTAGTAGCTCCATTTGCATGCTAATGAAACCAGAGGACAGATGCCTCTAATTACAACCCAGTCACTCTGTCCAACACCCCACAACCAACTGTCAGTGAATGGACCTTGTCATTCCATTATGCAAATGATACTTAGGAAGAACAGGAATAAATTCTAAATAGTGGCAACCAGAGCCATATATTGGCAGGAGGTAAATTAATAAATATATTCAAGAAATGGAAATTAAAAATTATTATTCAACAGTAGATTAATCATGGCTGAATAAATATGGAACAGAAAAACTTTTTTTTTTTCTTAGTGTTCTGAGCAATGGAATGGAACTTTCAGTAACTTATTAAGGTGTAGTAAATTGAATTTCCAGAAATCATCCATCAGGTTGCTAAAGGGTTAAGCATTCGTAACACACTCAAGTGTTTTTTCTCTGCATAAGACAAACAAACACAATCCTTACAGGTGTTTTTCTTGGGTTACAAAGTTATGTTAAATAAAAATAAAAATGGAGGGAAAACGTTTGCTTCTGAGCCAATGGCCCACACCAGCTCAAGAAAACTTATAAAGACCGATTCCGGAAATGTCAGAAATGAAGCTTGAGCTTTATTTTCTTGTAAGCATGACTCAGCACATTGCAGACAATCATCTATTACCTACCTAACCTGCTCTGATCATCCTAAAAGGAAAGATACTGTAAAATAACCAATGAGAATCAAGATATATGAACTTATTTAATTCCATTTTTTAAACCTTAACTATAACCTTTAGGAGATGAGCTTCTTGCCCTTTTCTATTTTGGAGTCTCTGTTCTGGAATAGTGTATTCTCAATAAAACATTCATGTCAAGTAAAACACTCTGACTTTTCTTTTGACAGTTGTTATCTCTAAACTACAAGTCTACAGCAAAATACCTAGGTAATAAGGAGGAAAAAAGACATCAAAATGTTTGTTCTTAGTGGTTTTTGATATCAAACTTTTTCTTTTTTTTCCTTTTATTTTTATTATTATTATTATACTTTAAGTTTTAGAGTACATGTGTACAATGTGCAGGTTCGTTACATATGTATCCATGTGCCATGTTGGTGTGCTTCACCCATTAACTCGTCATTTACCATTAGGTATATCTCCTAATCTCCTAATGCTGTCCCTCCCCCCTCCCCCCACCCCACAACAGTCCCCGGAGTGTGATGTTCCCCTTCCTGTGTCCATGTGTTCTCATTGTTCAATTCCCACCTATGAGAGAGAACATGCGGTGTTTGGTTTTTTGTCCTTGGGATAGTTTACTGAGAATGATGGTTTCCAGTTTCATCCATGACCCTACAAAGGACATGAAGTCATCATTTTTTATGGCTGCGTAGTATTCCATGGTGTATATGTACCACATTTTCTTAATACAGCCTATTGTTGTTGGACATTTCGGTTGGTTCCAAGTCTTTGCTATTGTGAATAGTGCCGCAATAAACATACGTGTGCATGTGTCTTTATAGCAGCATGATTTATATTCCTTTGGGTATATACCCAGTAATGGGATGGCTGGGTCAAATGGTATTTCTAGTTCTAGATCCCTGAGGAATCGCCACACTGACTTCCACAATGGTTGAACTAGTTTACAGTCCCACCAACAGTGTAAAAGTGTTCCTATTTCTCCACATCCTCTCCAGCACCTGTTGTTTCCTGACTTTTTAATGATTGCCATTCTAATTGGTGTGAGATGGTATCTCACTGTGGTTTTGATTTGCATTTCTCTGATGGCCAGTGATGATGAGCATTTTTTCATGTGTTTTTTGGCTGCATAAATGTCTTCTTTTGAGAAGTGTCTGTTCATGTCCTTCGCCCACTTTTTGATGGGGTTGTTTGTTTTTTTCTTGTAAATTTCTTTGAGTTCATTGTAGATTCTGGATATTAGCCCTTTGTCAGATGGGTAGGTTGCAAAAATTTTCTCCCATTCTGTAGGTTGCCTATTCACTCTGATGGTAGTTTCTTTTGCTGTGCAGAAGCTCTTTAGTTTAATTAGATCCCATTTGTCAATTTTGGCTTTTGTTGCCATTGCTTTTGGTGTTTTAGACATGAAGTCCTTGCCCACGCCTATGTCCTGAATGGTATTGCCTAGGTTTTCTTCTAGAGTTTTTATGGTTTTAGGTCTAACATGTAAGTCTTTAATCCATCTTGAATTAATTTTTGTATAAGGTGTAAGGAAGGGATCCAGTTTCAGCTTTCTCCATATGGCTAGCCAGTTTTCCCAGCACCATTTCTTAAGTAGGGAATCTTTTTCCCATTGCTTGTTTTTGTCAGGTTTGTCAAAGATCAGATAGTTATAGATATGTGGCATTATTTCTGAGGGCTCTGTTCTGTTCCATTGATCTATGTCTCTGTTATGGTACCAGTACCATGCTGTTTTGGTTACTGTAGCCTTGTAGTATAGTTTGCCGTCGGGTAGCGAGATGCCTCCAGCTTTGTTCTTTTGGCTTAGGATTGACTTGCCAATGTGGGCTCTTTTTTGGTTCCATATGAACTTTAAAGTAGTTTTTTCCAATTTGGTGAAGAAAGTCTTTGGTACCTTGATGGGGATGGCATTGAATCTATAAATTACCTTGGGCAGTATGGCCATTTTCACGATATTGATTCTTCCAACCCATGAGCATGGAATGTTCTTCCATTTGTTTGTATCCTCTTTTATTTCATTGAGCAGTGGTTTGTAGTTCTCCTTGAAGAGGTCCGTCACATCCCTCGTAAGTTGGATTCCTAGGTATTTGATTCTCTTTGAAGCAATTGTGAATGGGAGTTCACTCATGATTTGGCTCTCTGTTTGTCTGTGATTGGTGTACAAGAATGCTTGTGATTTTTGTACATTGATTTTGTATCCTGAGACTTTGCTGAAGCTGCTTATCAGCTTAAGGAGATTTTGGGCTGAGACAATGGGGTTTTCTAGATATACAATCATATCATCTGCAAACAGGGACAATTTGACTTCCTCTTTTCCTAATTGAATACCCTTTATTTCCTTCTCCTGCCTGATTGCCCTGGCCAGAACTTCCAACACTATGTTGAATAGGAGTGGTGAGAGAGGGCATCCCTGTCTTGTGCCAGTTTTCAAAGGGAATGCTTCCAGTTTCTGCCCATTCAGTATGATATTGGCTGTGGGTTTGTCATAGATAGCTCTTATTATTTTGAGATACATCCCATCAATACCTAATTTATTGAGAGTTTTTAGCATGAAGGGTTGTTGAATTTCGTCAAAGGCCTTTTCTGCATCTATTGAGATAATCATGTGGTTTTTGTCTTTGGTTCTGTTTATATGCTGGATTACATTTATTGATTTGCATATGTTGAACCAGCCTTGCATCCCAGGGATGAAGCCCACTTGATCATGGTGGATGAGCTTTTTGATGTGCTGCTGGATTCGGTTTGCCAGTATTTTATTGAGGATTTTTGCATCAATGTTCATCAAGGATATTGGTCTGAAATTCTCTTTTTTGGTAGTGTCTCTGCCAGGCTTTGGTATCAGGATGATGCTGGCCTCATAAAATGTGTTAGGGAGGATTCCCTCTTTTTCTATCGATTGGAATAGTTTCAGAAGGAATGGTACCAGTTCCTCCTTGTACCTCTCGTAGGATTCAGCTGTGAATCCATCAGGTCCTGGACTCTTTTTGGTTGGTAAGCTATTGATTATTGCTAGAATTTCAGAACCTGTTATTGGTCTATTCAGAAATTCAACTTCTTCCTGGTTTAGTCTTGGGAGGGTGTATTCGTCGAGGAATTTATCCATTTCTTCTAGATTTTCTAGTTTATTTGCATAGAGATGTTTGCAGTATTCTCTGATGGTAGATTATATTTCTGTGGGATCGGTGGTGATATCCCCTTTATCATTTTTTATTGCGTCTATTTGACTCTTCTCTCTTTTCTTCTTTATTAGTCTTGCTAGTGGTCTATCAATTTTGTTGATCTTTTCAAAAAACCAGCTCCTGGATTCATTAATTTTTTGAAGGGTTTTTTGTGTCTCTATTTCCTTCAGTTCTGCTCTGATTTTAGTTATTTCTTGCCTTCTGCTAGCTTTTGAATGTGTTTCCTCTTGCTTTTCTAGTTCTTTCAATTGTGGTGTTAGGTTGTTAATTTTGGATCTTTCCTGCTTTCTCTTGTGGGCATTTAGTGCTATAAATTTCCCTCGATACACTGCTTTGAATGTGTCCCAGAGATTCTGGTATGTTGTGTCTTTGTTCTCGTTGGTTTCAAAGAACATCTTTATTTCTGCCTTCAGTTCATTACATCCCCAGTAGTCACTCGGGAGCAGGTTGTTCAGTTTCCATGTAGTTGAGTGGTTTTGAGTGAGTTTCTTAATGCTGAGTTCTAGTTTGAATGCACTGTGGTCTGAGAGACAGTTTGTTATAATTTCTATTCTTTTACATTTGCTGAGGAGTGCTTTACTTCCAACGATGTGGTCAATTTTGGAATAGGTGTGGTGTGGTGCTGAAAAAAATGTATATTCTGTTGACTTGGGGTGGAGAGTTCTGTAGATGTCTGTTAGGTCCACTTGGTGCAGAGCTGAGTTCAATTCCTGGGTATCCTTGTTAAGTTTCTGTCTCGTTGATCTGTCTAATGTTGACAGTGGAGTGTTAAAATCTCCCATTATTATTGTGTGGGAGTTTAAGTCTCTTTGTAGGTCACTCAGGACTTGCTTTATGAATCTGGGTGCTCCTGTGTTGGGTGCATATATATTTAGGATAGTTAGCTCTTCTTGTTGAATGATCCCTTTACCATTATGTAATGGCCTTCTTTGTCTCTTTTGATCTTTGTTGTTTTAAAGTCTATTTTATCAGAGACTAGGATTGCAACCCCTGCCTTTTTTTGTTTTCCATTTGCTTGATAGATCTTCCTCCGTCCCTTTATTTTGAGCCTATGTGTGTCTCTGCACGTGAGATGGGTTTCCTGAATACAGCACACTAGTGAGTCTTGACTCCTTATCCAATTTGCCAGTCTGTGTCTTTTAATTGGAGCATTTAACCCATTTACATTTAAAGTTAATATTGTTATATGTGCATTTGATCCTGTCATTATGATGTTAGTTGGTTATTTTTCTCGTTAGTTGATGCAGTTTCTTCCTAGCCTCGATGGTCTTTACAATTTGGCATGTTTTTGCAGTGGCTGGTACCAGTTGTTCCTTTCCATGTTTAGTGCTTCCTTCAGGAGCTCTTTTAGGGCAGGCCTGGTGGTGACAAAATCACTCAGCATTTGCTTGTCTGTAAAGTGTTTTATTTCTCCTTCACTTATGAAGCTTAGTTTGGCTGGATATGAAATTCTGGGTTGAAAATTCTTTTCTTTAAGAATGTTGAATATCGGCCCTCACTCTCTTCTGGCTTGTAGGGTTTCGGCCGAGAGATCAACTGTTAGTCTGATGGGCTTCCCTTTGTGGGTAACCCGACCTTTCTCTCTGGCCGCCCTTAACATTTTTTCCTTCATTTCAACTTTGGTGAATCTGACAATTATGTGTCTTGGAGTTGCTCTTCTCGAGGAGTATCTTTGTGGCGTTCTCTGTATTTCCTGAATCTGAATGTTGGCCTGCCTTGCTAGATTGGGGAAGTTCTCCTGGATAATATCTTGCAGAGTGTTTTCCAACTTGGTTCCATTCTCCCCGTCACTTTCAGGTACACCAATCAGATGTAGGTTTGGTCTTTTCACATAGTCCCATATTTCTTGGAGGCTTTGTTCGTTTCTTTTTATTCTTTTTTCTCTAAACTTCCCTTCTCGCTTCATTTCATTCATTTCATCTTCCATCGCTAATACCCTTTCTTCCAGTTGATCACATCGGCTGCTGGGCTTCTGCAACTTCACGTAGTTCTCGAAACTTGGCTTTCAGCTCCATCAGCTCCTTTAAGCCCTTCTCTGCATTGATTATCTTACTTATACATTCATCTATTTTTTTTTTCAAAGTTTTTAACTTCTTTGCCATTGGTTTGAATTTCCTCCCGTAGCTCGGAGTAGTTTGATCGCCTGAAGCCGCCTTCTCTCAGCTCATCGTAGTCATTCTCTGTCCAGCTTTGTTCTGTTGCTGGTGAGGAACTGCGCTCCTTTGGAGGAGGAGAGGTGCTCTGCTTTTTAGAGTTTCCAGTTTCCCTGCTCTGTTTTCTCCCCATCTTTGTAGGTTGTTCTACTTTTGGTCTTTGATGATGGTGATGTACAGATGGGTTTTTGGCGTGGGTGTCCTTTCTGTTTGTTAGTTTTCCTTCTAACAGACAGGACCCTCAGCTGCAGGTCTGTTGGAGTTTGCTGGAGGTCCACTCCAGATCCTGTTTTGCTGGGTGTGAGCAGCGGTGGCTACAGAACAGCGGATTTCCGTGAGACCGCAAATTCAGCTGTCTGATAGTTCCTCTGGAAGTTTTGTCTCAGAGGAGTACCTGGCCGAGTGAGGTGTCAGTCTGTCCCTACTGGGGGGTGCCTCCCAGTTAGGCTGCTCGGGGATCAGGGACCCACTTTAGTAGGCAGTCTGCCCCTTCTCAGATCTCTAGCTGTGTGCTGGGAGAACCACTACTCTCTTCAAAGCTGTCAGACAGGGACATTTAAGTCTGCAGAGGTTCCTGTTGTCTTTTTGTTTGTCTGTGCCCTGACCCCAGAGGTGGAGCCTACAGAGGCAGGTAGGCCTCCTAGCTATGGTGGGCTCCACCCAGTTAGAGCTTCCTGGCTGCTTTGTTTACCTAAGCAAGCCTGGGCAATGGCGGGCGCCCTTACCCCAGCCTCACTGCTGCCTTGCAGTTTGATCTCAGACTGCTGTGCTAGCAATCAGCCAGACTCCGTTGGCATAGGACCCTCTGAGCCAGGCGCGGGACACAGTCTCCTGGTGTGCCGTTTTTCAAGCCCATTGGAAAAGCGCAGTATTAGGGTGGGAGTGACCCGGTTTTCCGGGTGCTGTCTGTTACCCCTTTCTTTGACTAGGAAAGGGAACTCCCTGACCCCTTGCGCTTCCTGAGTGAGGCAATGCCTCGCCCTGCTTTGGCTGGTGCACAGTGTGCTGCACCGACTGTCCTGCACCCACTGTTTGGCACTCCCTAGTGAGATCAACCCGGTACCTCAGATGGAAATGTAGAAATCACCCATCTTCTGCTTCGCTCACACTGGGAGCTGTAGACCGGAGCTGTTCCTGTTCGGCCATCTTCGATATCAAACTTTTTCAAGACTTTCTTACATATGACCTAAGATTTTTTTTAAAGTAGACATCAGTAGGGAGGTAATTTATAGAAATGAAACAAGATGGGTCAGGAGGTCAAACATCTGTGTTTAGATTACAGGTAAATCAATTGTTACTTGGGAAAGTCACTTCAATTTTCCAAGTTTTACTTTTCCCCTCTCTTAAATAAAAATACCAATATCTACTCATAGTCTAATTGCGTTAACTAAATGGGATAATGAATTGAACTCCTAGCCCTGTGCGTGCAACATAATAGGTGTTCATGAAAGAGTAGCTACTATTTTGCACACGTATTTTCAACTTTTCTAGACCTTCCTCCTGGACAAGCTGTGTGTCGCTTAACATACTTGAGCCTCTGTTTTCTGTGTGCCAAGTAAAAGCTTCGAACTCAATGCTGTCTAAGAGCCCGTCTTGCTCTTGGTAGTTAGAATTACGTGGAGTCAATAAAGAGAAAATCAAGGAGTACTTGAAATCAAGACCATTCAAAACAGCGTTTTCTGAAAAGTGACTTGCCTGGAAGTGCATTGAACACAGCAGTCAGTTGTTAAGTTTAGGAAATATCTTCCCTAAAGATTGCCTTAAGAGGGTTATATTATACAAGCAGAGATCAGTTCTTCCTAAGGCAGTGCTAGTATCATGGATCATTTTGCATGAAAATCACAGAGAGAGTTTAAAATATATTTTCCACATCTCTCTTAGCAGCCTGTTTCTCTCAAAGAACTTTTCACAAGCTCTCAATTGATTGTGCTCCTTATTTTATGACCATATACTTCCTGTTTTTCTAGCAGTTTCTGATGGTTTGCATTCTAACCGGTAATTAAGGCAACTTGTTACATTTTTAACCAGCTGTGATGAATATATTATGTGTTGTGACACAATTCACAAATTAAGATTTTATCAGACCGGGTATTGTGATCATATTCTCAGAGAACTTCCTTTTGTCCCCAACCTACCTTACTTCTAATAGGGCTAAGAATTCTTACTCAGAGAGGTTCCTTTAAAACAATTATAACTAATAATAGAAAGTTGAATGAAATTTCCCATCCCTAGCAAGATTGGCGGTTGGCATTTAAGGTTTGTGTTGGCTTAGTGATTCATTGTGCCAGCCATCCCATTCAGTCTTCACAAGAACATCAACGCATAGTAGGCACTCAACAAGTACAGACCAAACAGACAACTCCGTGAAATATGCAGATGAGGGTCAGGTGTGGTGGCTCACATCTGTAATCCCAGCACTTTTGGAGGCTGAGGTGGCCGAATCACCTGAGGTCAGGATTTCTAGACCAGCCTGGCCAACGTGGTGAAACCCTGTTTCTGCTAAAAATACAAAAGTTAGCTGGGTATGGTGGCACACACCTGTAATCTCAGCTACTCGGGAGGCTGAGGCAGGAGAATCACTTGAACCCAGGAGGCAGAGGTTGCGGTGAGCCAAGATGGCACTACTGCACTCCAGCCTGGGCACCAGAGCGAGACTCCATCTTAAAATAAATGCAGATGATATATTTTCAGACACTAGAAATAGGACTTATAATGTTAAATAATTCCCCAAGACCATATGTTCCCTAAATAGGAAAATTGAGATCCAAACCCAGATCCCCTTGATTTCAATTTCTATCAAGGATGTTACACCAGCTCTGCTATTTCTGAGCTTCCTCTGTTTCTTATTTTTCTTCACTTTAGAACAATCTTTGGCTTGCCACCAGCAGGCAACTAAGTTTAAGTATTTTTCGAAGCTTCTCTACTCGGGTGAGAACTTGCTTAAGAAATGAATCAATCACTCAACACAAGGAAACTTAAAACAACAACAAAAATATCTTGCATTATAGTAACTAGGACACACAGCAAGTAGTGATTCACAGGAAGTATTTATTTAATACTAAAGGAGGCATTTTAAGTGTAGACTTACTTTGGAAGTTAGTATTTCCACCAAAGAGAAGCTAAATAAAAAGGCTCCACTACACCATACCTGGGCAGTGATGCATAGAGATAGGGAAGAAGATTAGCCAAAGATTGCAGCAGCCTAAGAATGAAGGCAGACAAAAAAAGAAAAACTCAAAACCACATAGAATGAGCCATTCTCTTAGAAATTAGTGATTAGCAGTATTTTTCAAAACACATTAGAATAAGACTGAATATCCTTAACTCACAAAAAATAGACTCCCAAGGCAAATTATGAAAACGTGTTAAAATAATATAGACTTTGAAATTAATGGATTTTGGTATGAATACTAGCTTCATTTTTAGGAGTGGTGTGGATTTGGTCAAATTATTTAATGTCTCTGAGTTCATTTCTTTGCATTGAAATGGAAATGATAATATCTAATTCAGAGTTATTGTGGAGATTAAATGAGATACTGCATATATAACTTTTTGCCACTTACCTAAAATATGAATAATATACACTAAATATTGACTGTTATTCATATCCTAGTAAGAGCCTAAGTAATAACAGAAAATTTATGCCAATAACTGTTTTGTACCAAAAATATACTATATTTGCATAAGAGACAATGAGTAGAAAGAAGGAAAAGAGGAAACCAAAGAGAATCTTGATAGAGAATTTTTTATTTTGTTGGTCATTTTTGGATGGAAGTAGAAATATATCAGCCATGAAGTAAAATCTGAATATTGTCAGGGAAGTTTTCACAGAGGGGCCCTAAATAGGCATAAGCACAAACCTGGAAAACAAGGAACAATTACTGACAGAGGATGTTCTCTGTACTTAGGAAAACCCAGTGCGTACCTCAGTTCTACCTCTGTAGTACAATCCACCACAAACTAGATAATCTTTGACACTTTATGTCATGATCTATAAAATACATGTAATATATTGTCTACATCATAATTTGGCCATAAGTTTTGATTAGGGTAATGTTTATAAAGCCCTTAGCACAAACACTGGTACATAGTAAGTATTGGACAGATATTAACTGATTTGATTATAAATTATTAAGATGAAGTTGGGTAAAATTGTAGCAATCTATGGCCTTGATTCTTTCAATTCCAGCTTACAAATGGCAAAAGGTTGTCACTGAGAATTTCCAAACACATTTTAGGATCTGTTCATATTTCATGGGTGCTAAGAACCAATCTCCCATGATACTTTCACAGCTTAACAATTCCACTATAAATTGGAATTTAGTCCTTTGTGATCATAGGGTAACCTTGGAAGATAGCTGATTTCAGAAGCAAAAATAAACCCATGTTTAATAAATCAATCAGGGCTGTGTTTCTAAGATTATACCTGAGAGGAAAGAGGACGCTTTGGTTCCAGCAGCCTTATCAAGGGCATTGTTGTCCACTTAATGGAAATGTAATTGCTCCTCATTCCTCTTTTCTCATTAAGTCAGTCTCACGGCTTGGAAGCCTCATAGTAGTGATCTACAAGTTTATAAGTAAAAGTGTCTCTTGCTGAGCTGAGAGGCTACTAAAGCCCAGATGCATTGCTCACTCCTGAGTGCTGTATGTAATCCTCGCATTAAATAATGTGCAAAAACTCCCAGGAAGCTGTTGGTTTTGAAGGCACAAAAAACAAAGGAAAAATTTTTACCCCATACCTTCACCCTCTACAGATGACAGCTCTTGGAGCAGCTATCCAACTAGAAATGTTAATAACTACCTTCTCTCCTTTTACCAGCTGTGTTTTACATACATTAGTTAATTTAATCCTCATTACTAACAATGCAGTAATTATCATCTCCATTTTATGGATGACGGAATTAAATCTCAGAGAGGTTAATTGACTTGCTCAAGGCCACACAGGTGGTAAATGTCTATGCCTAAAAGCCTATGTGGTCAGGTTTTACATGCTTACATAAGATTGTCAGGAGCAGAGATACCTATATTTCAGAATAGGGGTTGGCAAACATTTTCTGCAAAGGACTTCACCGTAAATATTTTAGGCTTTGCATGCCATTTGATATTTGTTTCAACTACTCAACTCTGCCTTTGTGGGGTGAAAGCAGCTGTAGACAATACAGAAATGAATGGCTTGGCTATGTTCCAACAGAACTTTATTTATAAAAACAGGCAGTGTGCTGATTTTTCCCATAGAATGTAATCTGTCAATCCCTGTTATGAAATATTAAGCTATTTTGGGGGAAACTGGTGATTCAATGATAGAGGCAGGAGGCAGAGAAGTTCTAGGCAGATTGAGATGGGTCCCTGGCAAAACCCCACCTTTGAGCTAAGAAGCCTGAAATCCATGGTCCAAAGTAAGAACTTCTATCCCTGTGTGCCTGCTCTCTACCAGTTGGTTCTTTCTCGATAATGTTTTTTACCAATCAGATGTCGCCTTTTCTAAAGCTACCTGTGGCTCACCCTGCCCCCAACCTGTGCCTATAAAGACCCCAGACTCAGCTGGCACAGGGGATAAGTAGCTGGATGTAGGAAAGGAGCAGCTGGATATCAGAGAGTGGCACCTTGACTTCAGAGATGGGGGCTGGATGGGGCAGAGGTGGCTTGACTTCAGGGGAGAGTGAACTACCCTTCCTGTCCCCTTTCCACCTCCCCTCCCCACTGACCACTGCCTTCATCACTCAGTAAAATTCTCCACATTCACCATCATTCAGTTCATCTGAGTGACTTCATTCCTTTGGGGCACCAGACAAGAATTTGGGATGCGTCAACTGCAGGTACCCAAAAAGGCTGTCACACTGTCTCTTTGCCCTCACTGGCAAAGGGCAGCTACATCAGGCAATGAGGCAAAGGATCCACTGAGTTGATAGCACACTGCTGTCTGTCTGTGGATGGCGGAGCTAAGAAAGCATTGTAACACGCTCTCTGGGGCCTTGGGGTCATAGGCATCCCCACCTGGAGGCTGCTGTCGGACTTGCATGGAGCTTGCTTCTGACGGCACTAAAGTGGCCAGTTCCTGCACTCGCTTGCATGCTCCCTTCTACGAGGGGTGGAGAGCAGCAGACCTGAGGGAGCAGAGTTTGCTCCTGCCAGTACCAAAGAGGCTGGCTGATTCCCGCACTCATTGACTCACACGCTACCCCCAAAGAAGGGTCGAGCAGGGTGGGCTGAGTAAACAGTGCACCTGTCGCAAGTCCTGTGAAGGCATCAAGAAAATGCTGTGCATCACTAGGATTCTAATTATGAATTGCCATTAACCCTTTACTTGACTTTGGGCAAGTCATCGTACTTTGGAGGACTTTAATTATCATCTATAAAATAAGTTATATCATTTAAAGTTTCTCAAAATGTGGACCATAAATCAAGAACACTAATAATATGTAGGCTTCCCAACAACAAAGATTTAGCTGTTTTGTTTAATGATAAATGTCTTGGAACCTATGAGAGTGTCTGGCACATGAAAAGTGCTCAGATATTGGTTGTATTAATAAACAAGCTAAGTGAAATAATATGTGTACTAGATTTCAGACCATAAGATCAAACACGAAGTAACTGCTCTGCCATGGACTGTAGTCACCATTAGTAGCTTCTGGCATCCTCATCTGTTTGGAGTGACCATTCACTGTGTTGTCTAAACCACACCATTCTTGGAGTAAAAAGATCACTATTAATAATTACAGCAGGACAACAGGCATTACCAAGGCCTGGCCCAACTATGCTGGACCACAAAGCCAGTTTATATCTGTTTGTACTCCAACCACTGAAGCTTTCCAGCCTTTGCACACCCAGACACTACCTTCAGAAGGAGCACTAGAAAGATGAAAACTGAATGTTTTAGCATTTACCTATAAAAAGGTGAACTACTTGAAAAGCACATTTTACAATCAAAAGTAACTATAATACTTTTAATTAAGAAGTTAAAAATCTCTTCTTTTCCATACCCAGTAATACAGCAGGATGCTTGCTCAATAAAGCAAAATAGGTCAGTTATATAAAGTCAAGAAGATGCATTTACTCTTCTCTTCTGAGTACTAATATGTAAATTTCAAACCCTTTGCAGTTCTTTCTGGCTGTAAGAGTCTGTGATCTTGGCAAGTGATAGACCCCTATGGCCAATGAATCACAAATTAAATGAGTACCAGGTTCCCAGCTGATATGTGAAAAGGAGCTCAGTGAGAGGTACTTATGTCCTTTGTGTACTTAAAATATTGCCCTTAATGAGTAAGTCTGTGTGTTCATTTTTATTACAAAAGTAGCAGAGCTATCTTACTTTCAATATTACAAGGACAATGCTTGCAAAGACGAACAAAGGACGTTTAAAGATACAGGGTCTGAACGCTTCCAAAAGCCACATAGTGAGAGATATTAAAACAACTTGAGAGAATTTGATGTCAAAGGCAACATCATATTTGAAGCATTTCTCAACACTGTTTAAAATGCAAAAACAAAGAGAAACAAAACTCCTTGGAGAAGTTTCTGCTCAATACCTGAGCCACAGACCCTTAGCGAATGTTCCCAATAGCAATCAATGAGCCCCTAACAAGTGCTGTAAGGACTGGAGCAGTGGGAACAACATAGACCATTCGCTCTGATTCAGCGATTTTTATGAGCACCATTAAGTGAAGATGGGCAAGTAACTATGTGGCTCAGGGCAAAGCCCCCACAGCTCTGTGATGAAAAATCTCGGCAAGAACCCACGAAAGAGAACCCTTCAAATTGAATCAAACAAATGCGGATTTACTGGGGGGAAGGGCCGTGTTTTTCATTTAAAATAATCTTTTAAAGAGTAGACAATAATCCAAACACCTCTGGGTTACTATATCTTCTAGGAGAATACTGATTTTGATAAAAATATTTAAAGAAAAATTTTAGGTAATTTTACCTTCAAATAGCTTAGGCACCTTGGACCAAAGTTTGCACATTCTGCAAATATTGACACAATAACACCATTTTAAATCTTTACCCACAATTGGTTGGGTTATGTCAAATGTAACTTAGGATAAAAAGTTGTTCAGATAAGTAATTGGGACATTTGGAATTTATAGATTAAAAATTTGTTACAAGGAATTAAAAGTTTTTCTTACCTAACCTCTCAATAATTTTCCAAAGAAAATGTGTGATGTGTGCCTCGCTCTGCCCTTCACTCTAGTGTTTTCTTTTGTATTATGGATGCATTTCTTTTAATTTTCTTCATACAACTCTTCACATGTACTCTTGAGATTGCATATTACTTCAACAATCTTTGTCCAGCCACTAATTTCTTTCTTAAAATAATTTTCCTGCCCCCCTTCCTTCAATAGTAATCAATCTCTACCACCACCTCTGTTAATTCTGTCACTGATTTTGTGATAACTCTTCACAAACACTGAATGATGTAACTTGAAGGCAGTTTTTGTTGTTGTCGAATCTGCTTGATGCCAACTTATGGTTGGCTTTAATGCTCAGAAATAGAAGCAATGATTAGACAATACAAGGAAATACTAGTTTAATGCAAGGAAGAATATTTTCATCCTTATCACTTACTGTGTTTACTTTATATTCCACATTACAAGGAGCCACTTCAACATGAACACCAAGCCATCTTAAGTTTATTAAGAACCTAATAATGTTTAAGCACTGTGTTATGTGAATATAGAATGATGATGATCCCACTTTTGATTTTACATTCAAGTATAAGAAATATCTATTAATAACTTCTTTCAGGAATGTTACAGATGGTAGAGTCTGTTTCAACTTTGGGTGCAGGGCTTAACACATTCTTTAACACAATAAATCAACATTACTGAGAAACAAAGTAATTATAAGAACCCTTCTAATTCTAAGAATAAATGATTTTATATCAATCATATGGAAAGAGGTAAAAGTGCATGCTTCATGTTATGTTACTTTTGCTTGAGAATGCTAAATTTGTAAAACTATAAAATATGACATACTTGCGACAACTGAATTGTAAGAGATTTTATCTAATATTGTTTTAGAATACAGAAATAATTGCTTAAAAGGATAAAGGATAGAAGATTCTGATAAAGCTTGCTTACTTTTTGGGGGGAGGCGTGGGGGGAAATGTCTCAGTGCCCAAGGTCAGTGGCCTTCCTGACTGAAGACTTTCCCGGAGTAGAGGGTAAGAATGGGAACAGGAAGAGCAGTTTAAAGTCATCTTCATAACATTTTGGTGAGTAACTGATTCCTTCAGCAGCAAACAGGCACATGGTAAAAATATTGGTAATGTGAATTTAGTGTTGTTACTGTCATTTTTTTCTTTATTAACTATGATTTTGCTTACAGATAGCAGTCAGAGTAGTAGTATATTTATAATAATGAACCTCTTAGGGTTGCTGGTTTGGTGTTTCAAAGTTTTTCAGTTATCCATATTAAACTTTTAAAGATATCTTGTGTGAAAATCCATTTCAAATTACATAGAATTAAGATTCTATATTATTTAAGATAGACAAATTAAGTGTTTGTCATGATTCTATAAATTGATCTTATTTGCTATCAAATATTTTAATTCATGAATGTAGTGTGATAAAATTTCTTAAAAATAATAGGCACACATATTTCCATTGTATTTAAATTACCATCTGGCCTATTCAAAATTAACATAGATTGATTTTGACCAAACAGGTCTAGAAAGCAAGACCTTTTGTAAGAGAAGTGGAAAACAGAGTCATTTCTTAGTTTCATTCCGCTAACCAAGATGAAGCTGGGTCACAGATTGCTGTAGACATTTTTAAATAACTCCATGGATCCCTCCCCTTCCACCCACTTTTCTCTGCTATATTCACAGATAATTCTCTACGTATTTATAGTTTGGGAGGGGAAAATGACTCTCCAAGAGTTAACTTCAATTACACATTGGTGGGCAGTAACTGTGCTGAGTGCCAGTCAGAACGGTAGGTCAAAAATGCCACCTTCTCTCTTATTAATGCTGACTTGACAAAAACAGAGGGAATTTAGGGCAAGTCAGAATTCTTGTTTCATTGTGCTATTTTCAGTAAGAGAAGGAATTTAGGACAACTTAGAATTTTTTCTCCTGCCCTATTTTATTGCACGTATGTTTATTCATATTCAGCAAAAAATCCCAATTTTAGCCTTTGGTGTCTTCATGTCCAAAAAGTATTTTCCCAATTAATTTAATTTTTTATTTTAAAATTAATATATCTGGCTGAAGACATTAGAAAAATTATATCAACTAAACAAAATTTTTAAATGACTCATGGTTCCACTGGCAAAGGAATAAACTCAGCTTTGAGTAAACTCTTGAAATGTTCCTTTGAAATATGCTTAGTCTTTTTTTTCTTATCATACTTTAAGTTTTAGGGTACATGTGCACAATGTGCAGGTTTGTTACATATGTATCCATGTGCCATGTTGGTGTGCTGCACCCATTAACTCGTCATTTAGAATTAGGTATATCTCCTAATGCTGTCCCTCCGCCTTCCCCTCACCCCACAAGAGTCCCCAGACTGTGATGTTCCCCTTCCTGTGTCCTTGTGTTCTCATTGTTCAATTCCCACCTATGAGTGAGAACATGCAGTGTTTGGTTTTTTGTCCTTGCAATAGTTTACTGAGAATGATGGTTTCCAGTTACATCCACGTCCCTACAAAGGACATGAACTCATCATTTCTTATGGCTGCATAGTAATCCATGGTGTATATGTGCCACATTTTCTTAATCCAGTCTATCGTTGTTGGACATTTGGGTTCGTTCCAAGTCTTTGCTATTGTGACTAGTGCCGCAATAAACATACGTGTGCATGTGTCTTTATAGCAGCATGATTTATAGTCCTTCGCATATATACCCAGTAATATATTTATTATATATATTAATGGGTGGGTCAAATGGTATTTCTAGTTCTAGATCCCTGAGGAATCACCACACTGACTTCCACAGTGGTTGAACTAGTTTACAGTCCCACCAACAGTGTAAAAGTGTTCCTATTTCTCCACATCCTCTCCAGCACCTGTTGTTTCCTGACTTTTTAAAGATGGCCATTCTAACTGGTGTGAGATGGTATCTCATTGTGGTTTTGATTTGCATTTCTCTGATGGCCAGTGATGATGAGCATTTTTTCATGTGTTTTTGGCTGCATAAATGTCTTTTTTTGAGAAGTGTCTGTTCATTTCCTTTGCTCACTTTTTGATGGGGTTGTTTTTTTCTTGTAAATTTGTTTGAGTTCATTGTAGATTCTGGATATTAGCCCTTTGTCAGATGAGTAGGTTGCAAACATTTTCTCCCATTTTGTAGGTTGCCTGTTCACTCTGATGGTAGTTCCTTTTGCTGTGCAGAAGCTCTTTAGTTTAATTGGATCCCATTTGTCAATTTTGGCTTTTGTTGCCATTGTTTTTGGTGTTTTAGACATGAAGTCTTTGCCCATGCCTATGTCCTGAATGGTATTGCCTAGGTTTTCTTCTAGAGTTTTTATGGTTTTAGGTCTAACATGTAAGGGTTTAATCCATCTTGAATTAATTTTTGTATAAGGTGTAAGGAAGGGATCCAGTTTCAGCTTTCTACATATGGCTAGCCAGTTTTCCCAGCACCATTTATTAAATAGGGAATCCTATTTAATAGGATAGTTGTAGATATGCGGCATTATTTCTGAGGGCTCTGTTCTGTTTCAATGATCTATGTCTCCGTTGTGGTACCACTACCATGCTGTTTTGGTTACTGTAGCCTTGTAGTATAGTTTGAAGTCAGGTAGGGTGATGCCTCTAGGTTTGTTCTTTTGGCTTAGGATTGACTTGGCGATGCGGGCTCTTTTTTGGTTCCATATGAACTTTAAAGTAGTTTTTCCTAATTCTGTGAAGAAAGTCATTGGTAGCTTGATGGGGATGGCATTGAATCTATAAATTACCTTGGGCGGTATGGCCATTTTCACGATATTGATTCTTCCAACCCATGAGCATGGAATGTTCTTCCATTTGTTTGTATCCTCTTTTATTTCATTGAGCAGTGGTTTCTAGTTCTCCTTGAAGAGGTCTTTCACATCCCTTGTAAGTTGGATTCCTAGGTATTTTATTCTCTTTGAAGCAGTTGTGAATGGGAGTTCACTCATGATTTGGCTCTCTGTTTGTCTGTGATTGGTGTACAAGAATGCTTGTGATTTTTGTACATTGATTTTGTATCCTGAGACTTTGCTGAAGTTGCTTATCAGCTTAAGGAGATTTTGGGCTGAGACAATGGAGTTTTCTAGATATACAATCATATCATCTACTAACAGGGACAGTTTGACTTCCTCTTTTCCCAATTTGAATACCCTTTATTTCCTTCTCCTGCCTGATTGCCCTGGCCAGAACTTCCAGCACTATGTTGAATAGGAGTGGTGAGAGAGGGCATCCCTGTCTTGTGCCAGTTTTCAAAGGGAATGCTTCCAGTTTTTGCCCATTCAGTATGATATTGGCTGTGGGTTTGTCATAGAGAGCTCTTATTACTTTGAGATATGTCCCATCAATACCTAATTTATTGAGAGTTTTTAACATGAAAAGTTGTTGAATTTTATCATAGGTCTTTTCTGCATCTATTGAGATAATCATGTGGTTTTTGTCTTTGGTTCTGTTTATATGCTGGATTACATTTATTGATTTGCATATGTTGAACCAGCCTTGCATCCCAGGGATGAAGCCCACTTGATCATGGTGGATAAGCTTTTTAATGTACTGCTGGATTCGGTTTGCCAGTATCTTATTGAGGATTTTTGCATCAATGTTCATCAAGGATATTGGTCTGAAATTCTCTTTTTTGGTAGTGTCTCTGCCAGGCTTTGGTATCAGGATGATGCTGGCCTCATAAAATGTGTTAGGGAGGATTCCCTCTTTTTCTATCGATTGGAATAGTTTCAGAAGGAATGGTACCAGTTCCTCCTTGTACCTCTGGTAGGATTCGGCTGTGAATCCATCAGGTCTTGGACTCTTTTTGGTTGGTAAACTATTGATTATTGCCACAATTTCAGAGCCTGTTATTGGTCTATTCAGAGATTCCACTTCTTCCTGGTTTAGTCTTGGGAGGGTGTGTTTGTCGAGGAATTTATCCATTTCTTCTAGATTTTCTAGTTTATTTGCGTAGAGGTGTTTGCAGTATTCTCTGATGATAGATTGTATTTCTGTGGGATCAGTGGTGATATCCCCTTTATCATTTTTTATTGCATCTATTTGATTCTTCTCTCTTTTCTTCTTTATTAGTCTTGCTAGCGGTCTATCAATTTTGTTGATCTTTTCAAAAAATCAGCTCCTGGATTCGTTAATTTTTTGAAGGGTTTTTTGTGTCTCTATTTCCTTCAGTTCTGCTCTGATCTTAGTTATTTCTTGCCTTCTGCTAGCTTTTGAATGTGTTTGCTCTTGCTTCTCTAGTTCTTTTAATTGTGATGTTAAGGTGTCAATTTTGGATCTTTCCTGCTTTCTCTTGTGGGCATTTAGTGCTATAAATTTCCCTCTACACACTGCTTTGAATGTGTCCCAGAGATTCTGGTATGATGTGTCTTTGTTCTCGTTGGTTTCAAAGAACATCTTTATTTCTGCCTTCAGTTCATTATGTCCCCAGTAGTCATTCAGGAGGAGGTTGTTCTGTTTCCATGTAGTTGAGTGGTTTTGAGTGAGTTTCTTAATGCTGAGTTCTAGTTTGAATGCACTGTGGTCTGAGAGACAGTTTGTTATAATTTCTATTCTTTTACATTTGCTGAGGAGTGCTTTACTTCCAACGATGTGGTCAATTTTGGAATAGGTGTGGTGTGGTGCTGAAGAAAATGTATATTCTGTTGATTTGGGGTGGAGAGTTCTGTAGATGTCTATTAGGTCCACTTGGTTCAGAGGTGAGTTCAATTCCTGGGTATCCTTGTTAACTTTCTGTCTCATTGATCTGTCTAATGTTGACAGTGGGGTGTTAAAATCTCCCATTATTATTGTGTGGGAGTTTAAGTCTCTTTGTAGGTCACTCAGGACTTGCTTTAGGAATCTGGGTGCTCCTGTGTTGGGTGCATATATATTTAGGATAGTTAGCTCTTCTTGTTGAATGATCCCTTTACCATTATGTAATGGCCTTCTTTGTCTCTTTTGATCTTTGTTGGTTTAAAGTCTATTTTATCAGAGACTAGGATTGCAACCCCTGCCTTTTTTTGTTTTCCATTTGCTTGGTAGATCTTCCTCCATCCCTTTATTTTGAGCCTATGTGTGTCTCTGCATGTGAGATGGGTTTCCTGAATACAGCACACTAGTGAGTCTTGACTCCTTATCCAATTTGCCAGTCTGTGTCTTTTAATTGGAGCATTTAACCCATTTACATTTAAAGTTAATATTGTTATATGTGGATTTGATCCTGTCATTATGATGTTAGTTGGTTATTTTTCTCGTTAGTTGATGCAGTTTCTTCCTAGCCTCGATGGTCTTTACAATTTGGCATGTTTTTGCAGTGGCTGGTACCAGTTGTTCCTTTCCATGTTTAGTGCTTCCTTCAGGAGCTCTTTTAGGGCAGGCTTGGTGGTGACAGAATCACTCAGCGTTTGCTTGTCTGTAAAGTATTTTATTTCTCCTTCACTTATGAAGCTTAGTTTGGCTGGATATGAAATTCTGGGTTGAAAATTCTTTTCTTTAAGAATGTTGAATATCGGCCCCCACTGTCTTCTGGCTTGTAGAGTTTCTGCCGACAGATCAGCTGTTAGTCTGATGGGCTTCTCTTTGTGGGTAACCCAACCTTTCTGTCTGGCCGCCCTTAACATTTTTTCCTTCATTTCAACTTTGGTGAATCTGACAATTATGTGTCTTGGAGTTGCTCTTCTGGAGGACTATCTTTGTGGTGTTCTCTGTATTTCCAGAATCTGAATGTTGGCCTGCCTTGCTAGATTGGGGAAGTTCTCCCAGATAATATCTTGCAGAGTGTTTTCCAAGTTGGTTCCATTCTCCCTGTCACTTTCAGGTACACCAATCAGACGTAGGTTTGGTCTTTTCACATAGTCCCATATTTCTTGGAGGCTTTGTTCATTTCTTTTTATTCTTTTTTCTCTAAACTTCCCTTCTCGCTTCATTTCATTCATTTCAGCTTCCATCACTGATACCGTTTCTTCCAGTTGATCACGTTGGCTACTGAGGCTTCTGCAATCTTCACGTAGTTCTCAAAACTTGGCTTTCAGCTCCATCAGCTCCTTTAAGCCCTTCTCTGCATTGGTTATCTTAATTATACATTCATCTATTTTTTTTTTCAAAGTTTTTAACAACTTTGCCACTGGTTTGAATTTCCTCCCGTAGCTCAGAGTAGTTTGATCATCTGAAGCCTTCTTCTCTCAACTCATCAAAGTCATTCTCCGTCCAGCTTTCTTCCGTTGCTGTTGAGGAACTGCGTTCCTTTGGAGGAGGAGAGGTGCTCTGCTTTTTAGAGTTTCCAGTTTTTCTGCTCTGTTTTCTCCCCATCTTTGTAGGTTGTTCTACTTTTGGTCTTTGATGATGGTGATGTACAGATGGGTTTTTGGTGTGGGTGTCCTTTCTGTTTGTTAGTTTTCCTTCTACCAGACAGGACCCTCAGCTGCAGGTCTGTTGGAGTTTGCTAGAGGTCCACTCCAGATCCTGTTTTGCTGGGTGTCAGCAGCGGTGGCTACAGAACAGCGGATTTTCGTGAGACCACAAATTCAGCTGTCTGATCGTTCCTCTGGAAATCTTGTCTCAGAGGAGTACCCAGCCGAGTGAGGTGTCAGTCTGTCCCTACTGGGGGGTGCCTCCCAGTTAGGCTGCTCGGGGGTCAGGGACCCACTTTAGGAGGCAGTCTGCCCTTTCTCAGGTCTCCAGCTGCGTGCTGGGGGAACCACTACTCTCTTCAAAGCTGTCAGACAGGGACATTTATGTCTGCAGAGGTTCCTGCTGTCTTTTTGTTTATCTGTGCCCTGCCCCCAGAGGTGGAACCTACAGAGGCTGGCAGGCCTCCTTGAGCTGTGGTGGGCTCCACCCAGTTCGAGCTTCCTGGCTGCTTTGTTTACCTAAGCAAGCCTGGGCAATGGCGGGCGCCCCTCCCCCAGCCTCACTGCCGCCTTGCAGTTTGATCTCAGACTGCTGTGCTAGCAATCAGTGAGACTCCGTGGGCGTAGGACCCTCCGAGCCTGGTGTGGGACACAATCTCCTGGTGTGCCGTTTTCCAAGCCCGTTGGAAAAGCGCAGTATTAGGGTGGGAGTGACCTGATTTTCCAGGTGCCGTCTGTTACCCCTTTCTTTGACTAGGAAAGGGAACTCCCTGACCCCTTGCACTTCCTGAGTGAGGCAATGCCTTGCTCTGCTTTGGCTCGCGCAAGGTGCGCTGCACCGACTGTCCTGCACCCACTGTTTGGCACTCCCTAGTGAGATGAACTGGGTACCTCAGATGGAAATGCAGAAATCACCTGTCTTCTGCGTGGCTCACGCTGGGAGCTCTAGTCCGGAGCTGTTCCTATTTGGCCATCTTGGCTCCACCCGAAATATGCTTAGTCTTTAATGTTCATTTGATTGATTGTAATCATAATACATATATGTTTGCTTTATTCATTTTTATATCACAAACTGTTTTTTCATTATTATAAATTTTATGGTAATAATATGTTAGATAATTTCCAACCTATGGTAGGAATGTCCCTAGTTTATTTGACCTCTATGTGTTAAACATTCATTGTCTTTTAAAGTCTTACATATTACAATGTTATGTTATTTCTAATTTTTATGTTCCCTCCATTTGTATTAATTTAGCAAAAAATAAACTTCCAGAAATAAAATCAATTTGTCAAATTTTAAGAATATTTATAGGCTGAAATGTAGAGCATATTGGGATGCATATATTGGTTGGAATTTAGAGAGCAGTAAAAATAAAATAAAAATGATTCTGATTCTGTACATATACGTTCTAACCCTATCACTTTAACTTGTTTGACTGTAATACCATGCTCCTTCTCTAAATAGCATATCATCAAAATGTAATGCAAACACACATTTCCAATCTTGTGACAATGTAGATTCTGCTTCAGTTGGTCCAGGGTAGGGTCTGGGAATCTGCATTCCTTTTTTTTTTTTTTTTTTTTTGAGACAGAGTCTTTCTCTCTTCCCCAGGCTGGAGTGCAGTGGCGTGATCTCGGCTCACTGCAAGCTCCTCCTCCCAGGTTCACGCCATTCTCCTGCCTCAGCCTTCCGAGTAGCTGGGACTACAGGTACCCGCCAACATGCCCGGCTAATTTTTTGTATTTTTAGTAGAGACGGGGTTTCACCGTGTTAGCCAGGATGGTCTCGATCTCCTGACCTCGTGATCTGCCCGCCTCGGCCTCCCAAAGTGCTGGGATTACAGGCTTGAGCCATTGTGCCTGGCCTGGAATCTGCATTCCTAACAAGCTCCTGGAGTATGACTGAACCTATACACTTGCCCCAGAGTTCCTATTGGAACCATAGTGCAAAAGATCTCCCATAGCATGTGAATACAGGATGTATCAATATTTTTCTCCATGCAATCAAGATTTTACATGCCCTTCTACCCTGTCTACATTATTAAATCTATCATTCATCATTTATACCATCTTTTAAAGTTATACTCCCTGAAATTAACAGGCATTTATATAACCTCCCAGTGTCCTTGACTGAATTTATTCAGTGCAGGTTTGCCTAATTTTAATAGTGTTTAAATTCAGGCAAAGTAGCAGATTTATTAAAATCTCCATGAATTCACATCTATTTAAAACTGGATATAATTTATTTTATTAATTTTTACAATAATAAAGTTTGTAAGCTTAAAAATGACCCACAGTGCCTACAGAGGGAGGAGAGTGGAAGGAAGGAGAAAATCAGGAAAAGTAACAAATGGGTACCAAGTTAAATACCTGAATTATGAAAAAATCTGCACAAAAACCCCCGTGACGTGTTTACTTATGTAAGAAACCTGCATATGTACCCTTGAACTCAAAATAATTTTTTTAAAAAGACTCACAGTTAATACCAACTCCTATATTGACTCTCAAATTATGCAAGTCATAGTTTGTTGGCCAAGAACATTAGACTGAGTCCTTCTCACTCTGCCATCTCACTGTTCTCTGTCTTCTCCCTCCCTGTTCTACTTACAAGGACCATTGTGATTCTATCCAGGTAATCCAACATAACCTATTTAATATTTAAGTTTAGCTGATTAGTAACCTCAACTCTATCTGCTACCTTAATTTTCCTTTGTCACATAACCTGATTTTGCAAGTTCCAGGAATTAGCACCTGGGTAGCTTTGGGGGGCTTATTCTGCCCTTCACAGTCATAAACTAGTATCCTTTTATATGTTTCTGAAAATGAATTTCGAATACATATAACAATATGTAAGTCTATGATTATAAGGGATCTTACTCTATAATTTTATTCTCATGATTTCTTTGTCAGGTTTTAATTTTAGGGTTATACTAACTTCATAAAACGAGTGGGGTACTGGTGTACCTATTCTATTTATTTAAAATATTTTTGCAAGTGTGGCATTATTTCTTCCTGAAATGTTTAATGTAATTTACCAGTGAAACCATTCTGGCCCAGAATTTTTTCAGATGCATATTTTTAAAAACGGATTCAAAATATAGTCACTTTTGGTAAGTTTTTCTTTAAGGAATTTGTTAATTTTATCTAAGCTGTAAAATTATTATATAAGTTTTTTATAATATTTTCCGGAAATGGTGAGACAAAGCAGTCCCCCCATCCAGCACATTTATCACTGAATCAATCTGCACACATCAAAATCTGCTCCTTTCTTTTGGAAATTCCCAAGCATTTCAGGATTAACAAAAATGACCAAGATGGAAATAAAACACCGTATAACAAAAGCATATTTTAAGATGTAATGAATGATGTAAATATATATATACATATACATATGTATATATATACATGTACATATGTATACATATGTGTATATATACATATGTACATGTATATATATACACACAATGAATTTTCAGGGTTTTTTTCCTATAGTTTACTTTTTTTTTCTACATTTTAAAAATGGTAATTATTTGCGTATTATCAATCTTGTTTTTTAGCATTCGTTATTTTAATAAAACTTTACCTTTATTAGAGACGGGTTTCACCATATTGGCCAGGCTGGTCTCAAACTCCTGACCTAAATTAGCTGGGCATGTTGGCACGCACTTGTAGTCCCAGCTACTCGGGAGGCTGAGGCAGAAGAATCACTTGAACCCGGGAGGCGGAGGTTGCAGTGAGCCGAGATTGAGACACTGCACTCCAGTTGCGTGACAGAGCGAGACTCCATCTCAAAAACAAACAAACAAAACAACTTTATTGAATTATAGCCTACATACAGAAAACCCTCTACTTCTTAAGTGAACAGACATATGAGCAGCCATGTCACAAAAAGAAGACACCTGTGAAGACAGACCTTAAGAGTCAGAACATTCCCAGTTCTCCAAAAGCTCCATTTTGTACTCCCTCCTGTCATTGTCTCTTATGCCCAAAGGTAACCTGAATTCTAATATCTTAGATTATAATTAAACATTACATAAGTGAAAGGGTATTATACATACTCTTTGTGTCTTCTTTCTTTTGTACAATATTTTATTTAATAGATTAATGCACATCATGTATAGACATAGTAGTAGTTCATTTGTTCTCATTGTGTAGTATTTTTATTATATATAATGTTTTATTCATATATTTGACTATTGACAGAGTTTCTCTCATCATATCAATAAATAAGCAGAATCTGTGAGATACATGAAACAACAGACACTGAAATTAGAAGACGAGGTATAAATCTAATGCCCACCATTTTCACATGACCATGGATAAATCACTAAATCTTTTCCTAGCACTTAATCAATCATATCTAGCTCAGAAATTGATAAAGAAAATTTAACAAGATAAATCACCTATGGAAAACACTTCAAATTCTTACTAATATGCTTACAAATTGAGTATCCCTGATCCAAAAACCTGAAATCCAAAATGTTCTGAAATCCAAAACTTTTGAGCACCAACATGACACTCCAAAAAAAATGATCATTGGATAATTTTAGATTTAATATTTTTGGATTAGGAATGCTGAGTAAAAATGTTCCAAAATCTGAGCCAATATGAAATTAAAATTCTTCTGGTCTCAAGCATTTCAGATCAGAGACATTCAACCTGTGCTTAGCTACTATCATCATTATTTTCACTTTTGATAAAATTATTTTATGACTGGAGAGCTGAACTTTTTCTGTCTCAAATTTTGCCCTGCCTCTAAAATAAATAAGTAAAAACAAATGGTTAAGTGATTTCCAAAAAGTGAAGCAATTATCTTCTGTCATTTGCTAATACCATAGTAATTTATCAAAATCATATGAATAAACCTTCAATGTTCTTTTTATAAAAGAAATTTAAAAAATTTTTATACTAATATGAATTCTCTATTCATTTAGTAACCTTTACTCAGTTTCTACTATATAAACCTTCTGCCAATCATTTATTAGGCACTCAAAATGAGTACAGTTTTAACAAAAAATAACATGAATTCCTACCTGGCTTATCACATTAAATACCTTAAACAAAACAGGAGAGTAGTGTTGAAGGCACAGGTTGTGTTGGTAATAATGAAATTAACTTGTTTTTCTCTGTGTGTCTCTTCTTTTTATTCCATTCACTGTAAAATTTTGGGACTATTAGTTATTGCATAAAAGTTGCAGTAGGCATCCTTCTCATTTTAAGAAATAGGCCTTGATGTGTGGGATAAATTTTTTTAAATGATTGAATCAGAAGCAAAATCTAAATCTGTTTAATTCTTTTTCATATCATTTTCCTTAAGAGATACCAGGATTGAACATAAGCCTTGATAACTACTCTAGCTGTGGACTAACTCTCCCCTTTTTTATTGGAGTAAGGTAGTAATTGGATAGAGGCAAAGCATTAGAGGTAATCAAGAGATCAATGTGTCATCGTGCAAAGGAAAAGAGATGTAATTGATAGTAAGATTGGGTTAGGTCACTTTCTGTGTTTAAGGCACCTTGTGTTTTATGGCTGTAGATTTTCATTAGTATTATCATCATCATGATCATCACTTTACTTCCTTTGCCTCAGTATGTGTATTAATAAAATGAAAATGACACATCTTGTTTACATACTTCAGTGTGTGTGTGTGTGTGTGTGTGTGTGTGTGTGAACAGAACAAGGAAGATGGGTTTTATATTGAATGCATTCCATTGTGGTTTGCATAGGATCATAAATACTCTGTTTATTAATGAGAGGAAAAGTAATTTTGTCCCCATCTAGAAGTCAAAAATAAAGTGTGAATTGGGCATCCTGAGGAGACAACATCTATGTCACTGTGAAATCTGTCTTCTCCCCTTGACCTAAAGAGAATAAGAAAATACTAAATTAGGAAAAATGAAAAACAAAACAAACCCACCAAAAGAATAAGGGGAAAGAATAGCTAAGGCATGAACTCTACAATATAATTTCAGAGCTGAATTAAATTCACAGCCTACTATGGATGCTCCTTGATTTAAACTGGGGTTACATTCCAATAAGCTCATCGTAAATTGAAAATATTGTAAGTCAAAAACGCATGTAATATGCCTAACCTACTAAACATTATAGCTCAGCGTAGCCTACCTTAAACATGCTCAGAACACTTACAGTAGCCTACAGTTGGGCAAAACCTAACACAAACCCTATTTTATAATAGAGTGTTGAATATCTAATGCAAGGAAAGTGAAAAACAGAAGGGTTGTATGGGTACTCAAAGTATGGTTTCTCCTGAAAGTGTGTTGCTTTTGCACCATCATAAAGTTGAATCTTAAGTGGCACCATCGTAATCTTGGACTGTCAATATTTGCTAGATTTTGATTTTTGGAAAAAATGTTATCTTTTTAGGGATCTGTCTTATTAATTTAAAGTAGAGTACTAATTAATATTAATAGAATTTTCCATATCTGGTGATTTCGAAGATTCACTGAGAAAATATGTGAAGTACTTTTCATGGTGACTGAAATATAGCAAGTGATGAAAATATGATAACCACTAATAGTAGAAATGATGTTGTATATGGAGTTAGTGCTTTCCAAGCACATTAAACCAGTTGTCTCTGCTTTGTTCTTCTTCTTCATTTGAAGGAATTTCAGATAGAAGGGCAATGTAGTTGAAAAACTTCCTACTTTTTTTTTTATTTTTTTGAAATGGACATCTGCCTTGAGCTAGGAAATAAGTTTTGTTCTTCCACATTTTTCATTCTCAATAAAAACTCTTTAAAAATGATTTCAAAGTACTACATCAAAAACAACAGACAACAGTTAGCTGCTATATCAAAAAAGGTGGGTTAAAAATCAGTATTACTTCATTCCCAATTGTGACTTCATTCCTACAAAAGACAGTTAATGTGTAAAGTAAGACACTTCTGAGCATCTCTGAGCTGCGATTTTCTTAGATACAATATGGAAATAATGAATGTAGGGGGTAGTATCATTCTGGTTACAAGTAACAACAAATTTCATTCAAAGTTAAAAAAGAAACAAAAGATCACCAGGCATTCTTTCCGCCATGCTGGCTTTTCTCTAAGGCAAGCTCTCAAAAGGAATGGATAAGTGGTCCCCAGCAGCTCCCCTCTCACATCATCATATTGGGTAAAAACATTTTCCTTCTCCTCAGTTTCAACAATATTTCCAGTTTATCTCACTGGCCTTCTTGGAACATTTGTCTGTCCATGAACAATGTACTTTGATTGACTGGTCTTGAATTACAGCTCGCAATCCATCCCTAAAGTATGCATGCAGTAAGCCTGATGCCAGTTTGATAGCAGAGACACATGACTGTATTCACCAGAACAAAGGGAATTGAATAATGAGTGGATAAAATGAAAAGAGCCGTCTGTAAGAATATTTACTATATAGGAATTTTATCAAGGTTAAATAAGAAAATAAAAGCAAGATTACAACTAATGACTAAGATATAGAAGACATTCAAAAATGTATAAAAACATTTTAAGTGAATAATCTACTAATTAATTTCCATCTGCAAGTGAAATTTGGGACAGCAGACACCATTCATCTCTTGTGATTAATGAGTAGAAATAAGCTGAATTAGGCTTTTAGCTCTCTTCAGCTCACAAGGAAATCTCAGCCGTGCATGGTTCATGAAGTATTTCCTGTCAGTCTCCAGTTCTGAGTCTTGGTGCTTTGTCACCTGTGATGCTTATTCTATGAGCACTTTCATTTTCTGTCCAGGTGCAAAGAGGTGGGGTGCAAGAGGAGCTGAGCCCAGCCCAAATGCAATATAATCATGTAGGTGACACTGCCTGATACTAAGTGTGCGGGTAGAGAAAGTGGTTAAAAGCTGGAGTGCAGTATTCAAACAATCTGAGGTCTGATACAGCAGGACATACTGCTACCAGTGTGTTGTTCACACCTAGCACTTACAGAAGAATTATACCTGTTTAAACATCAGGTCAGCTCCAGACCTGCACCTGCCTTATCCCTGGAGTTGAATCCAGGCACATACTGACCTGCGCTGATTGTGTTTAGCTTATGAGAACTGACAAGATCACTACTTGAGGCATGAGATGAGGGGTTTATTTGCAGGAAAATAAATCTAACACACGTATACATTATTGCAAACACACACACACACACACACACACACACACACACACACACACACACACTATAGTATGTATTAGTGCCCACAGGTTTTGCTATATGGAAAAATAGTGCAGGTTTTTTTTTTTTTTTTCAGAGATAAAATATCTTTCTTTCTCTTCCTTCCTTCCTTCCTTCCTTCCTTCCTTCCTTCCTTCCTTCCTTCCTTCCTTCCTTTCCTTTCCTTTCCTTTCCTTTCCTTTCCTTTCTTTCCTTTCTTTCTTTTCTTTCTTTCATTCTTTTCTTTCTTTTTTGTTTTTGGAGAAGGAGTTTCACTCTGTTGCCCAGGCAGGAGTGCAGCGGCGTGACCTCAGCTTACTGCAACCTCCACCTCCCGGTTCAAGCAATTCAAGCTGCCCTGCCCGCATAGTTGGGACTACAGGCATGTACCACCACACTTGGCTAATTTTTGTATTTTTAGTAGAGATAGAGTTTCACCACGTTGGCCAGGCTGGTCTCAAACTGCTGACCTCAAGTGATCTGCCCGCCTCGGCCTTCCAAAGTTGCTTTTTAGTTTTTGTTTGTTTGTTTATCCCTTGCCCTGTTTCTACTGTTCTCTGAAAGTCCCCGAAGTCCATTGTATCATTCTTATGCCTTTGCATCCTCATAGCTTAGCTCCCACTCTCAGTGAGAACATAGGATGTTTGGTTTGCCGTTCTTGAGTTACTTCACTTAGAATAATAGCCTCCAATCTCATCCAGGTCACTGCAAATACTGTTAATTAATTCCTTTTTATGGCTGAGTAGTATTATATGTAATACTATATATATACATATGATATATGATATACATTATCTTGATTGCTGATCACTAGCTTCTAATCATGAACAATCAATGTAACAATGGTTACCTCTCAGAAGAATGAAATAGAAGAAAAAATGAGAGTGAAAGGGTGTCAGAGGGAAAACAAACAAGTAGCTGACATGGGGGGAAAGAAACAAGAAAGTAGCAAGCCATCCATCCCTGTAGGGAGCAGGGTATGCTTCCCTTCTTCTCCCACCCTCTTCTTTCCTGTCCTTCTTTCCTGAAATGAGAGTGGGGGTGTGTGATCTTTAGAAAAACTGAGCAAAGGAAGAAAGACTTAAGGATCATGACACACAGGAAGTTATGCCATTAGTAGAAGTCAATATGCAGTTGTGGGGTGAAGCAGAGTAGAAGCAAAGTGACAGTTGATTGGCTGATCTTGTATGTATTTCATCCTGAAGAATTTGAAAGTCTTAAAGGACTATATAAGCTGAATGATCTGGGAGCTGCTTTCCTAGAATGGAATCTGAGACCTAAGTGGAGGTATTAGGATTAAGGTTAAAAAAAAAGCAAACCAAACTACACTAAGAATTCAAATAGTGAAAATTAAAAAAAATAATAATAATGTCCAAAAGGTAATCTGGGCAAAGTGCAGTGGCTCATGTCTGTAATCCCAGAATGCTGGGAGGCCAAGATGGGTGGATGGCTTGAGCCCAAGAATTGAAGACCAAGCTGGCCAACATGGCGAAACCCTGTCTCTACTAAAAATAAAAAAAATTAGCCAGGCATGGTGGTGCATGTCTCTAAGTAATTCCAGCTACTTAGGAGGCTGAGGCATGAGAATCACTTGGACCCGGGAGGCAGAGGTGGCAGTGAGGTGAGCTCATGCCACTGTACTCCAGCCTGGATGACAGAGTGAGACCTGTCTCAAAAAAAAAAAAAAAAAAAAAAAAAAAAAGAAAAGTAATATACCACGAACTCTGTAAAATAGCCAATGGACACTGTAACAGGGAGAGTAAATAGTAAATATATGCTTTGCACCATCACATGACATTTAAATTTGTCTCTAGCACTAGCCTAATTCTTTATAAATTGACTAAACCTCTATTGGAAGTCAGCTTTTAAAAGACCTGCTCATTTTTATAAGCTAACACCTGTTGTAACATCTAGCATTTTATGGATATGTTTGAAACCTGTAATCTAAATGACGGTAGAAATATGGTTCTCTTTTTGTGCAATAGGTGAAGAAGTAACTGTTGTTGTGTTAAGTTCTAGCTGAATTCAAAGAGTGCAAGGCCAGAGGCAGGCTTCGTTTATAGCCTCCTATCTGATTTCCAAAAGTGAAATTACTATTTTTCAGAAAACCTCTTGGGTTCTCAGGCACCTACCTACAAACAGAAGGTCAAACTCCAATAACTGTAGGATTCCTTTTAAATGCTGAAGATGAAATATTCAGTGATCAATAATTAAGCAAAAACTTCCCCAAAAAAGATCCCTTTTATAGAATGCTTGATTTTTAAAGACGTTTTACTGTTCAACTTGGACACAGGAGATTATAAAAGCCAGTGTGATATGAAATAAATCTATACACAACTACTTAGCAACTGAAGCTCTGAAAAGGCTGGAGCTCCCTGGAAAATGTTAGTTAAATATCCCAGATTAGCTGACTCTGATCTCCTTTTCACACTAATACTCCCAGTGACATAGATTGTGTGTGTTCTCATTATGCCAGTCCCTCTTTCCCAACCACCAAAGCAAGACATAGATCAGGGTGCCAGAGGGATACTGTCTTTTCCTTTCAACTCTTGGTAATTTCCCTCTGATAGTTGACTTCTGAAGGGAGCATAGGAAACAGAATTTTTTTAAAAAGTTAGCGGATTTGCTAATGATTTCACATTTCAGAGGGTCCCATTTGGTTTTACAACACACTTGACATCCCTATCAGGTGACCTGATCTGAGACTTGTAGTAAAACTTGAAACATGGTCAGGTGCACCTGTTTTCTTCCCAGGGAGGAGATTTTGACACAGAGCCAGTGTGATATATGGAAGGGCTGATGTGGAGAGGGAGGGGAGGGAGCAGCACATGTACACATACTCCCTCTCGCCCTACAGAAACAGTTCTGTCTCCTGAAATTATCTGATGAAGGGGAAATCGGTGACATTTAGTGTTCATAAATAATGTAAGCATCCCATTTCGGGTTGGCAGCATTGTCACTGGCTGTCAGAATCATTTCAATATCACCAATCTAATCTTAGGACTTTGTTTCCATTGTTTCTTTTTAAAAAGGGAATGGTGAAATGAAAGAGATACCAAGCAGAGAGGCTTTTGTTGGGAAAATCGAGTGGGAGATAGAATAGATGGAGGTTTGAAAAAGCTAGACTCTCCAGAGGCCTCTGCTTATTAATGGAATCCTAATGAGTCCGCTGGTGCCCAGCCTGAGCTATTGGATCTAAGAAATGGGATATTTGTCACTCTTGTAAAGAATGAAAGGGACAGAAATGCATAATAATGTTATCACTTGTTTGTAGACATTGAATGATTATATCTTAAACAGAATGCAGGTGGCAGAGATTGTTCAGGGAAAAAAAAGCCTTCTGGGATTAAAATGACAAAGAAACACCTCCAGTAGCATTCCATATTAGCTCCAAATAGAATAAACATAGCATTATCTTCATTTTTCTTATTCATTAGTGTTTTAAATTTGGAAACCTACTTTCCCTGTTTAAATAGAAGCTTATTCAAATTAAATGTAAATAGAGATCAACTTTTTAAAAGTCCAACTTCTGTTTTTTCCTAGAATATTCATAAATGCAAAGAAGAGAGAATAGTACAGTAATGAAATGGAAACATTTTTCAAAGCCACAAGTCATAAGATATTGAAATTCTTATTATTATTTAAAAGTTGCTGAAAGGAAGCAGTTCGCCTAATGTGCAAATTTAGTAGTTTTAAAAGTGTTTTTAAACTGATATTCAAATTCTAGGAGCATTTATCTAATAAACTAAATGCGTCCTAAAGTACCTGGCTCTTCAGATCCACTAGTAATTTTCAGAATGGATTTTGAAATATAGAATTCTTACTACCACTTGTCTTTGAGACACTCAAATTTGGATCCTTCCTGAGCTGATGAAAACAATTTTCTATTTAAAAATATTATTTTATTCTTAAGATAAAGATATTTGTTAGAACATGACATCTCTCATGTTGTAACTTTAGGAGGGCAAAAGGGACATGAAAACTTCTGAGTGTCAGTTAGTGCTTAGACTAGGGTATGACCCTCTGCTCTTTGAGTCTATTTTAGATTCTACATCTAAGTGTTTGCCAGGTGTTGTGGGAAGGGGGAGATTGGGAGATGTTGGTAAAGTTTTAGTTATGAAGGTCTAATGTACACAGCATGGTGACTATAGTGAACAATATTGTATCATATACTTCAAATTTTCTAAAAGAGTAGATTTTAAGTGTTCTTATCTCACACACACACATACACAAAAAAAGAAAATGTTAACTGTGAGGTGATGGGTATGTTAATTAGTTGGATAGTGGCGATCATTTGACAAAGTATATGTATATCAAAACATCAGGTTGTATACCTTAACATGTACAGTTTTTATTTGTCAACTGTACTCAATAAAGCTGAAAAACAAAAGAATTCTAAAGGGGTAGCAAAAAATAAATAAATAAAAGAAAAAAAAAGAGGCTTCCAAATGGTAGACCTCTTTTCTTGTTTCTTATATTCCTATTGGTAAGTTAGAATTTCTGGATTGATTTAGAACATATTAATAGCTTTCTGTTGGTTCCATTTGTCTGTCAGGCCACAGATTATATTCCTCCTGTTCTAGAAATTCTTTCTGATCACTCCAGGCAGAATTATGTATTTACTACTTGACTCTCCCCTAGTCTTTGCCTTTCCTTCTATTTATCTCTGGATAAATATCTCTGACAGAAGTCTTTACAATCACACTTGACCCCAAAATTGTGTGCCTCTAACCAAGGCAGATATGATAATACTAATCCTTCCCCCTCAGCTATACGCAAAACTCCTGAAGCATCTACAAGGCTTCACACAAGTCTTAATGAATAGATTTCAATGTGCCGATCAGTAAAAGGAAGTTTAAATTTAGCAGGAATATTTATTGAGTATTTACTATATGCTAGGCTTTGCATGCATAGTCATTTTCCAAATGACTCAGTGAGGTAGGTGACATTGTAATCTCCATTTTATACATGAGATCACATAAATAAGAAGGAGTGGAATGCGAATTTGAACCTAGATTATCTGATAAAAGACCATCACCTTAATCATATTTCCATCTATGAAATCTCCTCCAATGCGACCTTCAATTATACTGATCCTATGATTTATCACAGCCACTTAGCATGTAGTACCCTGCTTACATTTATTTTAAAAAGAGATAAACAATTCTATCTCTTCTATTGTGCTTGAGCTGACCACACATTTTCCAAAGTGATAAACCTATGTGAATTCTTCCAAGGAAAAAGTCTTAGGCAGAAAGCATGCATTACTGTTCATCATATTCATAAATGTAGTTGTCTGGTTGTTCGTTTCCTTTACCACATCCGTCTATTAATTTTTTTCTAGGCTCTTAGCATCAGAGGATAACCTTAAATGAGTGACATTTTCAAGTGCTTTATATTCTAGGCTTCAGGATCAGATGTTGCCATTTTCAGAGACAGCTGTAGTTCCACTCACAAAAGGCCAAGTATCTTATAAAAGAAGGAGTCATTGTAAAGTAAGCTGTTCAAAGCCATATGTCTGATTCTTTCCAGGTGCAATAGGCACAGGACTTATTCAGGCACCTCCCTGTGTCAGGGGGTGCTTACTTGCTGGTGCTTCTCTAGAAATCATTTTAAATTAGTTCATTTTTCATCACTTATTATTTGTTTTCATGGTTCACACATTTTATGTGTGCCTGACACTGGGCTGATAACTGGGCTTACAAAGACAACATGACAGCCTGCCCTTTGTCTCTAAAGAAGTTTACGGTCCTTTGGAAGAGCCTAAATTCTACCCATTCTTTTTATTCCAGAAACTTCTCTCTCTGCTCCAATTATGAGGAATTGGCTCACATGATTATGGAGGCTGAGAAGTCCTATGATCTGCCTTCTGCAAGCTGGAGAACCAGAAAAACTGATGGTTTAAGTCCCTGTTAGAGTCTAAATTCCTTAGAATCAGGAGCATCAATTTCCAATGGCAGGAGAAGATGGTAGTCCAACCTCAAACAGAGACAATACATTTTCACTTTCTCTGCCTTTTTATTTTAGTCAGGTCCTCAATCTATTGCCTGAGGCCTACTCACGTTGGTGAGGTTGATCTGTACTCAGTCTGCTGATACAAATGCTAGTCACTTCTGAAAACATCCTCACAGGCAAACTCAGAATTGTCTCACCAGCTATCAGGGCATCCCTTAGCCCAAGTCAATTTGATACATAAAGTTAACCATCATGCATATGTAGTTTCCTCTTTCACACTATGTTCCTCAACAATATTAACTCCCCACCTTACATCCTGTAAGTTAAGAGCCACATAATATTACAAACAGCCAGCAGCCACCAAAAATTTTATTACTACCTTTCTTTGTAAACCATTCTATTAAGGTACGATTAACATACAAAATCTATGCACATTTAATGTACACAACTTAATGAGTTTGGAGATAAGTATGAGAAACCATCACCACAATCTACTAATTAAACATATCCATCACCTCCAAAAATTTCCCCCATCCTCATTATTTATCATTATTATTTATTATACTAGCAAAGGGACTACACAACAAAAGAGTGATGAGGAGTCATTGTGAGTATCAAGCTTGCAGATCTGGAGCAATCATATAATCAGCCCAAGGTAATGCTTGTGTTCTGATGGACTTGTCACCATCAGAGATCCATGACCTGAGATTCCTTTGCTTGGGTGCATGAAAAGTATGTATTATATGGCACTGGAAGTAGTGCACCAATACAATTGGAGAAGTGTTTACCCACATGGTTTATGAGAAGGGATTAGGTCAAAACCTAAAATGGGCTGTACTTTTATGGTCGTTTGGAAGGAATTAGTCAAAGAGGGCAACATTGTCAAAAAGAAGGTTTTCTGGGAGCAGAAATGACCTTTAACTACATAGTATGCTGATGTTATTCACTTCAAAATATTTATTATAAAAGAACGATATACCAGAATGCAATGTGAGCACACATACAGTCACTACAAATATATTTTTTACGGTATTATGGAGCTTTCAGTATTGAGTGAGAGATGGTAACATGTAAACAAGAAATATAGACTATGAAAATAACCATGAATAAAATAAATAGCGGACAAATAGAATTTCTTGGAGGCCTACTTTAGATAGGGTGGTCCGTGAAGAATTCACTAAGGAAACAATATTTAAACTACTATATGAATGGTGAGGTTAAGCTGAATAAGCCAAGAAGAGATGAAATGTCACTCCAAGCAGAGAATATAGCATGTGCAAAATCCCATGGTTTAAACGAAAGTATAACCTGTCCTTGCAACTGGAAGGAGACTAGTGTGTATGTAGTTAGTGACCAAGTTAGTGGATGAATATGATATGAAGTCACGGAATCTTGGGATCGTGTCAACTCAAGAATGATGAGATTTATACATTTATAAAGGAGAGCCTTTTTTTTTTTTTTTTTTTTTTTAAGAAAGGGTTGCAGCCTGACTGGTCACCATTCTGACAGGATAAGAAGCATAGCTTCTGGCCAAAAGCCAGAAGCAGCCACTTTGAAGGCCAGAAGAATAAAATGGCAATTTATTTATGCATAAAAGGGTGGCCAAATGTACATATTCAATAAGCTATAGAAGGAATTATGAATATTTATGAAAGGAGAGGCATGCCCATGTGCAGTGGAGCTTCATGCCTCTCCATGGGTCCAATGTTAAAAAACATGGCAGTGTTAGCATGATCTAAGGTGGAGTTTTCAGCCCTCTGACATCAAATGGTGAAGCAGAGAACACCAAAACTCTCACTGCGCATCCTCCATAGACTGGCCAGAACCACTCCAGGGTTGGTGGCCCCTCATCAGGAAGGAATGCTGGTCTGTTGTGTTGAAACTGCAAAAGGGAGGGGCAGCAGTCAGGTGGTTGGTTGAAATCAGCAGTGGAGTCTTTTTGAAAGGGCCGGCTTCTGGTTAGCCCTTAGAAAAGAAGGTTGAATCGCAGTTAGCAAGAGACAGGTTATAACACGGCTTGTCTAACTTCCCATCCGGCCATGGCCTGGAACTTAGCTTCCAAGCTGGGGTTCCCTTGGCCAAGAGGGAGTCCATTCTGTCAACTGGGGGCTTAGAATTTTACTTTTATTTTTCAACTTGAATAAAAGATCATTCCTTCAGAGCCTCATCAGAGGTTTGATTGGATTTAAAATGGACTGGGAAGTTTTAAATTCTACAATGTTTAGTAGATGTAATGTAACTTACTTTAAATATATTGCCACAGCATGCACCATGGGTTTTGAGCAAACAGGAGAAAAAGTGGCAAGAAGAACGATTTGGAGACTCCGCAGGTTGGGTTCAACAGAAAGCAAACTGTCATACAGAAAGTTTGTGAGAGAGTGCTCTTAGAATCAACATCTATGGAGGTAAAGGAGAAGATAACAGAATTGTGCAAAAAAGAGAATCTGTGATTCAGTCTCAGTGGAGTCTTTAGGCAATTCACAGAAAACACTGAAGTTAGGAAATCCACTGAATACCATCTTAAGTTGAAGCAAGAAATTTTATTTTTTCTACCCCTATTGGATCAGTCATGGGATATGGGCTGTTTCAGGAAAGGGTGTGGTCTTGGGAGAAGTGACCTTCTTTAGTGGAGGTAATTCACAAATGGGGCTAACCCGTGGACTGTGTGCCAAGAGCACTCTTAGAAACTGGGATAATGAGTCATTAAGCCTCAGTGAGAGAGACCTAGGGGATTCACCACAACCCACTCTTGTGCTACTTGAATCCAGTTCTGGTGGGAGAAACCATTCAGGATTCCAATGGACCTCTCTTCCTGGGAAAGTTTGTGGGAGGAGGGGTGCTAGCTGAACAGCTGCCGGGCTATAACCCATCTCAACGCCACAACTTGTATTTGCCTCCCTACTAAATAATCTATTTACTATCTCTCTTACCCTCCGTTGTTAGCTTTGCAGGTCATGGTAGTTTACCTAGTGTTGTGACAAAGATCCTTATCCTGAAGGGTCTGTAGCCTTTGTCACATACTCTTCCCAGAATGAATTTGTGGGACTCATCTCTTTAACACCATAATTTGTCAAAAAGGACTTAGAGATACTCAAGTGAATCACCTTGGTATAAACATATTTCTCCCTGTTCCCATTGTGTAACAGCAGCCCTACATTTTCCTGGTGGTCAGGGTCAATAATTCTTGCTGGCACCTTGAAAGGTATATCCCAAAGTATCCAAATAGCCTCTAATAGTGAATCAGAACTCTTGCTATGTGTCCTGGCAGAAGCAGTATCATTTTGGGAGCAAGGACATCTAAAATACTAAGCCTAGGATTGGTGGAAAGTACAAATTCCCCAAACACATCTCTGGAAATGATGGTAAGTGGGGGCACTTCTGTTTTTACCTCATGATTTCCAGACCTGTGTATGCCTGGCATTGGTGGATGGGACACACACAACAACTTGTAAATGTCATTGATTTAAAACATACTCTGAAGCCTGGAAAATCCTACAAAATTGTCATCCCTTTTGAGGTGACCCTTCAGCTGAACCCTTCATAGACCTTTCCATCATTCCATCAGGCTAGCAACTTAAGCCTATGTGGAATGGGCCAAATGGCCACTCTCTCATCTCCTTTACTATTAAGTAGATTCCGTGGTCTGACAAAATGAGTCATGACCGACTGTGCCAATTGATGATACTCTATACAGTCATCAGTTGGTGGTATTGGCTGAGGTCTTTAAATCTGGAAAGGCAAACCCATACCCAAAATATGTGTCAAAATCAATTGTTACCCCCTTTCAAAATATAAAAGATCCAATAGAGTCAATTTGGCATAAAGTGACTAATTATGATCACTAGTGATTTCTTAGTGGAGTGGTGTAGTATTAAGGATCCAGCATTGATCTCTACTGTTGGAAGATGGGCTATTTGTCAGCAGCAATAGCTAAACCAGACTTGGTAAATGAAAGCCTACACTGTTGAGGCCACCATGGATATCTTATCAAACCACTCATTGTGCCAGCACTGCATATCTGGTGGAGATGGGTGTGCAGGACATTTCTTGTAGTAACGTGAATAATGGGCCCCAAAATATGTCCGTTTATAATTTTGGAACCTATAAATGTTTTCTTATTTGGAAAAAGGGTCTTTGCAAATGTATTTAAGAATCTTGAGATGAGGAAATATTCTTTGTTTATCCAGGTGAGCCCTAAATAACATCAAATGTATTCTTATAAAAGGGAGGCAAATGAAGATTTGCAACATACAGAGGAAAAGTCAATGTGAAGACAGAGGTAGAGATTAGACTGAAGCAGCCAAAGACCAAGAAATGCCAGCAGCCACCAGGAGTTGGAATAGGCAATGAACAAATTCTTTTCCAGAGAAAGCACAGCCCTGCTAATATATTAATTTTGGCCATTGATAGTTATTTTAGACTTCTGGCATCCAGAACTGTGAGAGAATGTGTTTCTGTTGTTTCAAGCTACCCAGCTTGTGGTAATTTGTTACAGACACAAGAAACTAATGTAAATTATGGAGAGCAGATATAAGAGAGTCTGGCTGTTGTCAACTGGCTGAGTCATTTTTTTTTTCTATAAGGCGGTTGAATGCCTCTTCTGTAGTGGATGCATTCTAGTGGAGCATAGCATATATAATTATATCTGTCTTTATGTCCATTCATATATGCCATCCCAATCCCTCTGCATCAGATTTCTTCATTCCTTCTCTTCCAATTTTTCTCCTTCCTGGCTTCTAACAAATCTTCCAAGCCATTCACCCTTATTCATGAGTCTATATATATTCTAACTCTGGACTATTCAGGTCACACAGAGTGGATGACCAGATGCCCTACGCAAATGTCTAACCCTTGGGAAGATTTTCCCTCACCTTTCTAGGCTGCCCCAGGACTACAGGGCAACTGTTATCCATTGTTGGCTTATACCCACATCGTGAGTTGACATCTGTCAATTGGTCATAGGCATATCCTATGTGGCCATAGCTATGAATTTAGGGAACTATTCAGAGAATGTAGAATGGGGAAGAGAGATCTAGGCTCCATGCTTTTATAGCTCACTTGTGCCTTATCATCCTGCTTGGGCCTGTTCTCAGAGGTACTCCTTCTACCTTACTGTGATTTGCAGATAGAATGAATTTGCCCTGGAATCCTAAGGGTCTACATTGTGATTCCCCCAATGGGTTTGTCCTTTAAGTTCCTTTTATATCTTATGCCAATACTGACACTTTTTATACTATAAGACCTGACAGAAGAAAGAGTCCAAGGTGCAGGGTCATGATTCTGACCTACTGAAGACTTTTACCTGCACCAGACCCAACTATAATAAAATGTATCCGTCTTTATTATCACCTAGTATATGATTTTAAGTAGTTTCCCTAGGTATGAAATAAACTATTCCAGAGACTTAAGAGGCTGTAAAACATTGAGTTTTTTTCTTTATGAAGGAAGAAGCAAGATGCAATAAGTTTTCCCTTTCTTTGGAGAGGATACCCAAGCATTCTCCAGATCATTAGGCATCTAATGTTTTAATAATGCAGTAGAATCCTCAGTGTTCATAGGGTTTATATCTTGCTCATTGGATAGCATATGCCTTGTCAGAGCCTCCACTGTACTAGCCATTCCTTGCTTTCTGGTCTGATTGGCATTATATAATTACTATACTTGTTCCATGCATTGTTTTATAGGATGCATAGTTAAATGTGGACCCTTTGGACTTCATCATAATGAAGGTTAAGATAGTTAACTTAATCAATATGTAAATGGGCACTGTTCATTTCAAGTGAATCCAAACTTTCTGACCCGTTTTCCTGATAAAGATAAAATCACATTTTTCCAAATCATTGGCTGTATACCACGTACCTAAAGTCATATTAATCTGCCCTAGGAAAAATACTACATCTTTAGCTACAGTTGCAGTTGTGGCTACTACTCCCATGCAGTGTGTTAGTTCACTGTCATTTTCTAATGGTTTTGTAGAGACCAGGCTGGTGATTTATATGGAGATATGATAGGAGAGGATACACCTCTCCCTCATCCATGAGGGTTTTAAAGATGGCCCTAATTTCTACTCCTGCTCCATAGAATATATTGTTTCAGATCCTCAGTCCTGATTGAGAATAGGGGCAGTTTTAGGGGCATCCACTTGGGTTTCCCCGCTATGGTATCTCTCACCATCCCTCCAAGAAAACAATGTAGTGGATGTACCAATGACAAACTATATGTATATTCTAATGATACCCTTAGGAACCAGAGACATGCCCACTGAGTAGGTGTGTGGACCCAGTAGACCCTCTAGATGCACACCTTAGCCAGAACTCTATTTGTTTTCAGTTCTTCATAGTGCCCTGGTCAACTGGGTGAAACATGATGCTGCTCCATATATCCAGGTAGCAATGTCATTTTGAGCCCTATGTTCAATAATCCTTAAAATACTAGGTAATTCCCTTTCCCTAGTCTATAAGTACCTAAAAAAATAGCAGCAGATCCCTTAGTGGAAGGAATGCTGGAATTACTAACATGTACCCTTCCTGCAGGGTACTTCCTCACATATACCTGGCCTCTTTTTAAATTAGTCCCATATTCAAAAACTGGCTCAGCTATAGACACTAGGCAAAGATTTGCATTTATATACATATATATATACACACACATATATATATACACACATATATATATACACACACGCACAACCATAATGGCTGTGATCTGTGTTGCTCCTAGGGGCATCATATTCTACTAACCAGGTTTGTGACTCTGTATGAGTTAGTCATCTTCTCTGGATGCTAACAACTGTCTTGCTACTCATTATACTAATTAAGTGGGGCCTTTTCTACTTAGGGATCCTATCTTATCTCTTGGTATCACTGGACCCAGTTCTGCAATGGGGACCTATCCTAGCCTACAGAGGAGAAATAATGCTTGTGATGCTTCTGACCCTTTTGCTTTGGTAAGTCAAACAGGTTTCAAGCCCCTGTAAGAGCCTTTTATTTTTATTCAAAATGGAAATCTTGCTGATTAATATTAAATTATATCTCTGGAACATCTGCACACATACATGCACATATACATATACAAGTACCACCCCTCTTCCCTTGCACGTACTTTTTGAAATATTCCGTGGAATTATTTTAAGCCCAGTAGAAAGTGGTCACTATAAATTTTAAGAACTGTCATTTAAATATATATCTATAATAATATAGTCATAATATCAGAAATTAGAAACTATATAGAAATCCAATATGAGAGACAAATGGGTGGATAGATAGATTATAGACATAGTTTTGCAACGCTAAGTATGAAGACAATAATAATATAAAGCGTGGGGATGGATTGGAACTATATAGAGAAGCCTGAACTTTTAAGTGACAGGAGCCACTGAAAGGTTTTAAGCAGGAAGGAGACACATTCCATTTGTACTTTAGAATAAAGTAGGATGGGGTGAGGGAGTGAGAGGTATGTAAATGAGAGATGGCAAAGCTTTGGACCACTGCTCCCACTCTGAAATTTATTCTTCATTGATAAGTGGGGCATGACTTAACAAAAATATTCAAAGCTTTTAAAAGGTTTCAGCCACATTTGGACTCCATTATAGAACTTAGATAACCAGAGGTGGGCTGGCAGCTGGTGTCTATAGGGAGGAGACTACTGGAACTGCTTCATTAAAAAAGGTTTTAGTGATCATTAAAAGGTAGGTGTGGACAAAGCACATCTGCAAAGCTAATTGCACACATTGAGAACTTCAGGGGGATCATTTTAGCTGCACTTATCCTCACTTGAAAGTTGCTGTCTGCTAAATGGACACAGTTTTAGCCATCACTTCCCATAGAGGCATGGGGACTGGCTCATGAAAATTGAGCAGGCTAATCTAGGAAATAACTGCAAATTAATAAATACATCTTGATATTATGTCGATTGATATACTTATTTCAGACTGTTGAGAAAATGCAAGAATTTTGGGGAGGGTGATTTTTAAAGAACTGTTTCAGCTGCTTGATTTAATGGTCTATTTTTTGAGCTTAAAAGAACAACTTCAGAGACCCATTTCCCTTTCAAGAGAAGGATTAAATAATCTTAAAGTAGTTGATGTGCAGTTTATGTTTGCATTTTTTATCTAATCAGCCAAACAAATATAATTAATTCAGACAGTTGTCTCTATGGCTTTGGCTCCTGGTAGGAGCTGTATCATTACAAATGCAAATATGTTCCTAAAATAATGAGCATGTCATTATCACTCCTTATTCATTTACGTGGCCACAGAGAAAACTGAAATACCATTTATTATGGAAGTGACTTTTGTAAACTGTGCCGAGAACATTAGCTACTTTTCCTGAGCAGGACATAAGTCTGGCTGTGAATTTCTCTAGTGTCACCGTGTCAATAATAGGGCATGCACATCAGGGGTGTATTGTAATGAAATAGGCACTGGACCAAGCATTTTCTCTGGACTAGAGATTTTATGCAACTTCTGCCTCTGTGTCCTGTAGGCATATTTCTTAACACCTCTGAGGTTTTATTCCTTAGTAGACAAATGGACACTAAATCTATCTTCTCCGCCTCCTCAAAAGAATGTTGTGAGAATCACATGAAACACATAACACAGTATTCTCATTTAAAGTGTGATTGTTGCTAGTTACATGTCGGATTGTGCATATGTGTGCTTTCTTTGTGATTTTTCATTTTGGTATTCTTCCAATGTGCACAAGCTAATTTTTTGCTGCTCTCAATGCAAAATTAAAAATAACTTTTTACAGTTCTTTCATTATGTTTCTAGGCTATATCTAATTTCCCTCTTTAGAATTTTCTTCCAGGTTTGTTGCTGCTTTTGTTTTTCCCCATGTATTTGGATGTTGATTGCTTCTAGGGAACATCCCCTCTGCTTACCGGCACAATTAAGCCTTCCCTGGCACTGTGGTTGGCAATTTGCTTATGACCATAAAGCCATAAAGCCACTGCAGATCATCTTTCTTCTTCCTTCAAGGTCAAATGGCAACCTATACAAACTGTCACTGCTTGCACAGTTCTAGTCATACCAAGCTGAAATTTGTCTCACGCCTTTGCTGACATTGTTCCATGTTTTAATGGTTGGAAGCCTATGGTTTACCTTATCCTAAATGATCTTTCTGCAGCATTTGACACAGCTCACTAGCTCCTACTTGTAGAAAACAACAGATCTGTAATCTTTGTCGTAAATATTGTTGTAAACACTGTTTGTTTTAAATATGCAATATGTAATTTGGGATTCTAGATAGAATTCAACATTAATGGTCGTTGTTCTTTTTTCTCTTAAAGCTCAGAACATAATAATGCTGAGGAATTTCTGTTATTATATTTTCATTTTGTTTCATTTTTGTTGTTATATTTCAATTAGAACACAGAAGAGGCTTGAGATGGAGTCTTGCCCTGTCTCCAGGCTGGAGTGCACTGGCGCGATCTTGACTCACTGCAACCTCCACCTCCTTGGTTCAAGTGCTTCTCCTGCCTCAGCTTCCCGAGTAGCTAGCATTACAAGCACATGCCACCATGCCCGGCTAATTTTTGTATTTTTAGTAGAGACAGGGTTTCAGCATGTTGGCCAGGATGGTCTCTATCTCTTGACCTCGTGATCTGCCCGCCTCAGCCTCCCAAAGTGCTGAGATTACAGGCATGAGCCACTGCGCCCGCTAGAGCAACTCTTTTTATGTGCAGATAGATAAAGAGTCCTAAAACTTATTTTTCATGTTTGACATGAAATATTAAGAGAGAAAGACCTATATAAATTATGACTGTAAAACAGACTCTGATTTAATATTAAGGAACACGGAAAAGGGCTGAGAGGCAGTGTAATGTAGGTCTTAATGAAATATACTTTAGAATCAGAGAAAACTCTGTTTGATTTCCTATTTCTCTACTTTCTGGCTCTGAATCCTTGGGTGAGTTGCATAATCATTTTAGGCTTAATTTTGTTTTCAATCAAATGGAAATAATAATTACTATTATGGATTAATGTGAAAACTAAACAGAAAATGCTTACACAGTCTTTAAGACAACTCAGTAGTAATAGTAGTGAAAATGCTAAAAATAATTAAATTATTACTTAAAAAATAATAAAACAGTAGTAAATATTCAAACTCAAGCTCTCACAAGTCAATTATAATGTGAAAGATATCAAAGAAGATCTGATCATAGTGGGCACTACTTCCTTAGACAAACTGTTAAATATTTCAACTTTTTTTAAAGACATATGTTCTATCAGATTTTTTCACCCCCATATCAGCAGTAAATTTCAGATATTTTTTAATAAACAAAATAGAAACTTGATATTTCATATAAATATACATGTTACTATTCTGGTATTCTCATGATTAAGTGTAGGTTTAATCTTTCTTTAGAAATCAATTTGTCCTTTATAACATTGTCTTATATAATGGAAAGTCAAATAATTGTGTTTTGAGGTATGTTATTTCTATCTGGTTCTGCTATATATAACACAGTTCAAGGGGCCAGATGATCTGAGTGGCAGTATCAGCAGATTAAATAGGAGAAACAAAAAGCTGAGAGACCAGTTAAAAGGCTCTCTTAGAAGATCCTTTAATAGGCAAAGAGGTCCATGATACTAATAACAGCCATTGTGATCAAAAGTGTGGGATACATTTGAAACCCTAGTGAGGTAGACTTAAAATAATTTGGTCACCTATTTTTTATTTTATCTGGGGTTGGAACAAGATGAGCATTTCAGTTTGGGTTACAGGGTGAATGGTGAAATAGAAGAGGATGTATAAGACCTCGGCTAGAAAAAAAAACTTGATTTAGAACGATTAGATTATGTATGCTGTATATTTGTATATATGTATATATAATTATTGGATTGTGTATGCTATACATAATCTACCTATATATATATAGACGTATATATACATTTATACACTGTATATTCATGCTTTAAGACTTTGCCTTAATTTAGAAACAGATTGTTAAGATACAATTGATCAGCTCTGAATTTTTCCTCTGATTCGACCTTAAATTTCATGAAGTAGGGAGCAGAACTTCTCAATAATATTTTTATCAAAATATCCCTACAGTGGAAGAGAGCAAATTAATGTATTGAGGGAAGAGTTACCTGTCAGAGTAAAGTAGCTCACAGCAAAAATAAATACTGTAACATATCTTTTATCTTGAAGTATGTAACTTTCATTCTCCACCATAACATACAATTATATTTATGTAGTGTTAGAATTATTTAAGGCCTCAACTATTATTTGAGTAAAATTAACATATCAGAAATAAATGCCGTATTTTCAAAATCTTGACCATAAGACAGAAAAATTTTGAGTAATACTAATTCATAGAATGGGTTAGCAATTTGTTGATTTCTTATGTAATTTCACTTAATGATATGCAGGTATTTTGAAAAATAATACAAATTAAATTCACTACACATCCACTGATATAATCTAATTCTGATGAGATGATTATTTATTTCTTCATATACCCTTTTAGCCTTTGCCTGACTAATTTCAATGACAGTGTTCTTACAATTTGAAATTTTGAATTTGAATCTTTTTATGTAACATTGCATAATAACTTCCTTTATTTCTTTGTTGCGGCCATTATATTGAATTGTGTTCATATGTATTTTTCAATCATTTGCTTCACGTTGGACCTTTAAATTGTCTTTGATATTTGTCATCCGTAAGCAAAACTGGGATATAAAATTAATCACAGAATTATAAGGCTAAATGTAGATGACATCTTTATGAGTCTGATATGTATTGAAACACACCAGGCTCTCTCCAGCAAAGCCCTCAACAGTGACTACTAAATTATGGTTGAAAAACAAAAATATAAAACATGGAAGAATTTTTGCAATATTCATGATAATGAGAGACAGTAAGGATTTAGTTTGTCCCAGACATGCAGCAGCCAGGCAGGTTGTGTGGGTGGGCTAGAGTTATCACTACTAAGCATGCCATATAAACAGTATTCTAAAAAATGAATGGCTACTCATGAGCACCACTCACATATAGTTTGCAGTGGCTTGGTTAATGTGTGCTTTTCCTTGTATATGTGGAAATGACACATATTAACAAAACAACTATATCTGGACTATAATTATCTTGACTATAACTATATATCAAAACAGCTATGTCTTTCTACTAATGATGCACATTATTGAGGCATGTAATGCTAGAATTCAGAAGACAATAGAAGGAATTTTTTAAAAAAGCTACTACGTACTGAGTGTTAATTCACGGCCAGTGAATCTTTTTTATTTTTTATTATTATACTTTAGGTTTTAGGGTACATATGCACGATGTGCAGGTTTGTTACATATGTATCCATGTGCCATGTTGTTTTGCTGCACCCATTAACTCGTCATTTAGCATTAGGTATATCTCCTAATGCTGTCCCTCCCACTCCCCCCACCCCACAACAGTCCCCGGAGTGTGATGTTCCCCTTCCTGTGTCCATGAGTTCTCATTGTTCAATTCCCACCTATGAGTGAGAACATGCGGTGTTTGGATTTTGGTCCTTGCGATAGTTTACTGAGAATGATGGTTTCCAGTTTCATCCATGTCCCTACAAAGGACATGAACTCATCATTTTTTATGGCTGCATAGTATTCCATGGTGTATATGTGCCACATTTTCTTAATCCAGTCTATTGTTGTTGGACATTTGAGTTGGTTCCAACTCTTTGCTATTGTGAATAGTGCTGCAATAAACATACGTGTGCATGTGTCTTTATAGCAGCATGATTTATAGTCCTTTGAATCTTATATACAGGAACTTATTAGGGAGAAAATTATTATCATTTTTCAATAATAACAATGATGCATTACCCAAAGTCATACAGTAAGTATTATATTAAGAAAAAGAGAATTGGAAAACAGGTTCAAGAACAAAATCTAGGACTTATCAAATGCATCCATAAACAGAGTTCTGATGAGATAAAATTGTTAAAATGCACTACTTATGAGAATATTTGAGATACCTTAACTGAAGCTTTTAGAGTTTACTAGAATATGTGAAGAGCTAATTAGTGTTAAGTCAAAAAGTACTCAGTTAAGAAAGTAAGCTTGATCCTATTACTATGTCAACAGGGTTAAACTTGAAGTACTCTCCTGAGAAGCAAGCTTACAATCTCATTAGTACTTTGGTATATGCATATGTTTGCTTGTGGGAAGGCTAGAGGCAGATTTGGAAGAGATGGTGCATAATTAGGCTCATATTACCCAAATTACTGTTTCTGGGAAACTCTTCTTGATGAGCTTTTTTTTTCACTCTACTTCTCTATTTGTATTTTTTCATCTGAGCATTTAGGCAAACTGAGCCTACTTTGATATTTTGCTGAAACACTGGCATGTGAAGTGAATATTTTACTTCTTAGAACACAGCGTCCTTGAGAAATGAATATTCATCTGGCAGGATGACAAACTAGTATGGGTTACTGCCTCCTTCACTTCCCATGGCAATACCAGTCTAGATATTCTTTTGAAGCAATAAATTTATATATTTATTTCACAACTTGATACAGAAATTAAGAAATGGATTAAGGATGTAGAGAGAAGCTCACTTTCAGTGTGTTCATATGTGTGTGTGTGTGTGTGTGTGTGTGTGTATAGTGGAAAGTTGCCTAGAGGAAAAGATAGCAGCCTTTATTACATGATTCAGAAAGAAAACAGCAGCTCTAGTTATATTACGATATTTGGTATTAATACCAGAGCAGTTATGGAGCTCAGCTAAGGAAGGCACTTACTAACTACAGATTAAGGAAAGCATTTCACATTTTATCTATACACCCTTCAAGCCTCAGAACGTGAATAGAAAATTAACTAAGAAAATATCTGAGAAAGTGGCTTTTGAAACATAGTTATGGTGGCAGCTTTTTTGAAGTTAACAATCTTTCAGAAGAAGGGAAAGCAAATGTTAATTGGTTGAAATTTGGGCTGAGCCCTTGCATCAAACTCAAAAGAAGAGATTGATACACATTATAGCAAGATAGAGAATAACTCCAAGGAACTATAAACAATTAAGGAAAAGAGAGAAGTATATGAAGACTTCACAAATATAAAACATTAGCTAGGAATTTATATTACAGTGAATACATGATTTATATGAACATAATTTTTGAAATTAATTAAAGAACATAAAAGGAAACAAAGATACAGAGAGATATACCATGTTCATTAATGGTTCAGCTTAAAATAAGGTTTTAATTAACTCAAAATTAACTATAAATTTAATGCAATTCCAATTAAAAGATCTATCACAACTTTTGAGAAAACTTGGATACATAGATTCTAAATTTTATATAGAAGTAAACACATTCACACATAAGTAAGGCAAACTTAAATAAGTAAAAGTATTTGGAGGTATTTGCTGAGTATCTTTCATCTAGCCCTCCAGATTCATGTTCTTCATTACCGTCTTTGTATGTCTTTGAATGCTGAACCCTATGGGCCACATCTGCTAGGTTCCCTGTCTGTCCGTGTTCTTCAACTTTGTTCATGGGACACCAGTAGGTAGTCTCTTCCAGCTGTTTCTCTACTGAAGATCAAAGATCCTACATTTACAGCTCTAGAAAAAGAATAGAACTAAATAAACCCTGCCAATGGTCCTATATTAGGTGTATATAAATGTGTTACAGCATTTGTCTCATCTTGTTATGATTTTCTGTCTTCTCTGCTACAATGTTCTCCTTAAGGGCACTGTTATCTTTATCAATTAGTATACAAAAACGTATCAGTCAATTAAAATATCTTTTAGGCTGGCAAGAACATGACCTATTTAACCAACTGTAACAAATACTTTATATTCGGAATTATTATATCACTATAGAAAACATTTGTAGGTTTAAATCTAAATAAAGTTTACTATTTAAACATGAAGCTGGCAGTTGGGAAGAAAAAAAAAAGCTTTTTTTCTTACATAATAACCAAACAATAAACTCTAAGAAAGTTCTATTTCAAAAATAAATGAAAACATTACTATCTGTAGTTATTGTTTAACAGAGACACAAATCCAATCTAAAAAAAATTTTTGAAACCGCAAAGAAAATGCAATTGCCCAGAAAGCAGTCAGCCACTTTGAATACTTTGATATTTAATAAAGATAGCTTTGTCTCTGCAAGCACAATTTGATAACCAATATTATATTCTAGATAAATGAAAAAGAACACACCAAACAATGCACTAGAATTTAATTTGAATATAGAATATTTATACTCTCCCTGCATAAAATTAAACTACTACAGAAGAAACATTGTATTTGATTTCTTTTCCTTGAATCTCCTTAATTAGATAAGTAATATAAAATACAAATGTGAAAACCAAAATATTTTAAAATATTTCTTAAGTGAAAGATTACTGACAAGTTATAAGAATATACAAAAAAGCATAAAGATTTAAAGATTAATATATTTAAATTTACAAGGTATTATTTAAGACATAGAGTCTGAAAATCCAACAGTTCAAAGAACAATAATATACTTTGTTTTAATGTGATATAGATATAGTGATACATTATGTAGGTAAATAAAATTATATCAAATATATTTCTAATTTATTCTTTTTAAAATATAAGTTATTTGCTTTTCCAAGCACAATCCATTTGCTGATTAAACTTCTCAAGAAGTTTTTTTTTAATATTAAGAATCACCTGCAGAAGCTTTTCAAATGAAGTAAGCTGACAAAAACACATTTAATTTGAAGCCATATGGAAGGTATAATAGAAGTACAAAAACCAAATACAGTCTGAGTTTCAAATTTCAATTAAAATTTTTGATAAAAATAACACAAGCTCTACTTGAGGAACATACTCAATTTATAGAGGATTATATTACATTATATTTGACACTTTGTACCTTGATAAATTCCATGTGTAGGGCCTTTTAAGCATAATTGTATTAGTGAATTAAAAAAAGCAAAGTAATATGAGAGCATTAGAATTGCTTTTAGTTGTACAATGTGAGCAGATATAGCAAAATCCTGATGTTGTTTACAAAATAAATCAGAAGAGATGGAAGGAGATCACCAAAAAGAAAATGGTGAATATAAGTTAATATCTTGTTCCCATTAACTCTTTCTTTGCTTTTTTCCTGAACTTGCATGTATTATCACAGTATTATAGGTAAAATTGACCTTCCATATTCTTCCCTATCATCCATGAAATGTTGCACCTGGCATTCACTACCTATGCTAATTTTACCCTACATTATATTGCCAACCTCATTCTTACTATTTTCCAAGAAGTCTTGCTTAAATGTCATATTTTCCTGTGCTTTCCTGTATTTCTTGGCCACTTCATTACTTTTAACATTGTTTCCTCCATACTAGACATGTTCTAGGTTGAGATATCAACATGCCCTTATACACTGTATTGTAAAAAGACCTCTGAAATATTACTTCCTCCTAAAACTTCTAATCTTCAACAGGAAGTAACCCATGGAGATACATACACACACACACACACACACACACGTATATATATATATATCATATACATATAAACACACACATATTATGAACATGGTATATCTCTCCATATATTTAAGTTTTCTTTTATGTCTTTTCAATACCTATCATGAGAATTTTTCTAGGAAGGGACTAATTCTTATGTGGGAACACCATCTGATAAGTCATGTGGGAGGTGAATGTCAGTGTGGGGACATAGAACTGCAATAACCAAGGCCTGCCAAAATGAAAAAAAAAAAAGTAAATTCGTCTGCATTAGAAAGGCATAAGACATTGGGGAGAGGATGGGAAAAATAAGAGGATTTAGAGGGGAGATAAACAAGAAGAGAAAATGGCTGAGGAATAAAATAGGAAGCTAGAGTCCAAGTCGCAGTGTGTATGTGGTTGTAGTTCCCCTCTAATCTACATTGTTGATTCTAGTATTGTGTTGTGCTAATCATTCCTGCAGTTGCATCATGTTGTATTTATATTGGCTGAAACAGTGCCTTGTGTGAATGTGTAGTTTATGTCCTGCTTACTCAGTATTCTGTAAAGTAGGCTTCTTACCTTATTTTTATTCTATAGTCATCAGGATTAGAAATTGATAATCAAATAGCCTCCATGTAATCCAGACATCTACCAGTGTATACCTCTTCCACACAGCAAGGGAAAGATATGCCCCAGTGGGGATGAATTTTAATTGTACACAGCAAATCTGAAGTGTTGTGTAATGTCATTTCCTAGTCATACAGTTACTATGGGAACACTACTGAGACTAAGGTGACCAGCAGACCTCATGTGTAGACATTTTAATATAGCTCAATATTATTTTCAACAATAGATGGAAGTAATCCATCCTCTCTGAGTGCTTTTGTTATACATTTTTCTAAGAGAAAGAATTTTATTTGGATGATGTGTTATCACTGAATGTGAAGAAGACTCTGTGCCATTTCAAGCCAAGACACTGCAGAGAGAAATTACCTACCTCATGTTTTTCATAATCCAATGAGATATGTCTAGGAGAGAAGAAGTGATTATAAATTAATAGGCATGTCAAAAACAAAAAACATTTATTCAAAAGAACTCAGAGTCAGTTTCTTCATAAATAAATCATGAAAAGGGTTAAACACTTAGAATTTACAGATTCCTCTCCAAGACAAACATTGATATATATATGACCAGTTTCTATAGTAGGACTTTATGAAAAGAATGTATAAATGGCTGCATCCATGCTATGGTAGGAGATATATTATAATGTGTATTTAGTATAATTCTCCACCATAAAAATTGGTTTTAGCTTCACCAAATAACTGGGTAAATATGAGATATGATTCAGAGAAGTCCCTCCATTCTAGTCTGGTCTGTGTTCCTTTTTATTTTGAGTCACCCATGGACCCCTGCTTCTCAGTTTCTCAGTTGTCTGTGCCATAGTTCATCTGATCTGTCGCTAGTTTATTGGATACTCTGTTTTTCAAATTATAATTCTTATTCCTAGATTGGTTTTACAAACTGTCTAAAATTTCATAGTTTAATTAATATTTTCTGCTGGTTTTTAAAATCAATTGTAATTTGGAAAAACTGATTTCTTTCAAGACGGAAGAATTCTCTGTCCTTAATTAGTTTTCAATCTGGAAATGGCTTTTCTATCTTTTTGTGAAGGTACTGTCCCTGCTTCTCTGTACATAATCCCAATGTCCTTCATACAAATTTGAACTATTTTTAATCGTTTGTGTTCTACCACGATTGGGAGCTAATTGTGATCTTCTAACTTTGGCAAGAATAGAACATGCTAGCACAGGAGTTGAAAACAGATCTCACCCTGGGGTAGCAATATGTACAACACTGTAATTACATTCTGTAATGAATAGAAAAGCTCAGAGAATAAAATTTTAGCAAGAAAACACACTATAACTTATTGACCATCATAATTGTTCTCTGCACTCAAAGGATGAATCCAACATGCGAATGGCATTGAAAAGCTTCTCCACCACAATCGAGTTGGCTTCATTCCTGGGATGCAAGGCTGGTTCAGCCTATACAAATTAATAAATGTAATTCATCACATAAACAAAACTAAAGACAAAGACCACATGATTATCTCAATAGACACAGAAAAGGCCTTTGATAAAATTCAACATCCCTTCATATTATAAACTCTCAGTAAAGTAGGTATTAAAGAAATCTACCTAAAAATAATAAGAGCCATTTATGACAAACCCACAGCCAATGTAATACTGAATGGGCAAAAGCTGGAAGCATTCCCTTTGAAAACCAGCATGAGACAAGGATGCCCTCTCTTTCCACTCCTATTCAACATGGTAGTGGATGTTCTGGCAATCAGGCAACAGAAAGAAATAAAAGGCATTCATATAGGAAGAGAGGAAGCCAAGTTATCTTTGTTTGCAGATGACATGATCCTACTTCTAGAAAACCCCATTGTCTCAGCCCAAAAGCTTCTTAAGCTGATAAGCAATTTCAGCAAAGTCTCAGGATACAAAATCAATGTGCAAAAATCTCTAGCATTCCTACACACCAAAAGGCATGCAGAGCGCCAAATCATGAATAAACTCCCATTCACAATTGCTACAAAGAGAATAAAATACCTAGGAATAGAGCTAAAAAGGGAAGTGAAAGATCTCTGCAGGGAGAACTACAAACCACTGCTCAAGGAAATCAGAGAGGACATAAATGGAAAAACATTCCATGCTTATGGATAGGAAGAATCAATATCATGAAAATGGCCATACTGCCCAAAGTAATTTATCAATTCCATGCTATTCCCATTAAACTACCATTGACATTCTGCACAGAATTAGAAAAAAAAAATATGTTAAAATTCATATGGAACCAAAAAAGAGCCCATATAGTCAAGATAATACTAAGCAAAAAGAACAAAGCTGGAGACATCATGCTACCCAACTTCAAACTATACTATAAGGCTACAGTAACCAAAACAGCATGTTACTTGTATTAGTCTGTTCTCACGCTGCTAATAAAGAGATACCCAAGACTGGGTAATTTATAAGGAAGAGGTTTAATTGACTCACAGTTTTACGTGCCTGGGGAGGCCTCACAATCATGACTGAAGGGGAATGAGGAGCAAAGTCCTGTCTTACATAGTGGCAGGCAAGAGAGCTTTTGTAGGGGAACTCCCATTTATAAAACCATCAGCTCTCATGAGACTTATTCACTCTCATGAGAACAGCACAGTAAAGACTTGGCCCCATGATTCAGTTATCTTCCACTGGGTCTTTTCCACCACCATAATGGAAATTATGGGAGCTACAATTTAAGATGGGATTTGAGTGGGAACATAGCCAAATCGTATCAGTACTGATACAAAAACAGACACATAGACCAATGGAACAGAATAGAGAACTCAGAAGTAAGCCTACATACCTACAACCATCTGATATTTGACAAACCTGACAAAAACAAGCAATATGGAAAGGAATCCCTATTTAATAAATGGTGCTGGGAGAACTGGCTAGCCATATGCAGAAAATTGAAACTGAAGCCCTTCTTTATACCTTTTCAAAAATTAACTAACAATGGATTAAAGACTTAAGTGTAAAACCCCAAACAATAAAATCCCTAGAAGAAAATCTAGGCAATACCATTCAGGACATAGGCATGGGCAAAAATTTCATGATGAAAACACCAAAAGCAATTGCAACAAAAGCAAAATTTGACAAATGGGATGTAATTAAAGAGCTTTTGCACAGCAAAAGAAACTGTCATCAGAGTGAACAGACAACCTACAGAATGGAAGAAAATTTTTGCAATCTATCCATCTGACAAAGGTGTAATATCCAGAGTCTATAAGGAACTTAAATTTACAAGAAAAAAACAACTCCATTAAAAAGTGGGCGAAGGACATAAACAGACATTTCTCAAAAGAAGGTAGCCATGCAGCCAAGAGACATCTGAAAAAAAGCTCAACATCTCTATCATTAGAGAAATACAAATCAAAACCACAGTGAGATACCACCTCACGCCAGTCAGATCAAGAGGCCAAGCACGGTGGCTCATGCCTGTAATCTCAAAACTTTGGGAGGCTGAGGTGGGTAGATCACCTGAGGTCAGGAGTTCAAGACCAGCTTGACTAACATGGTGAAACCTCGTCTCTACTAAAAATACAAAATTAACCAGGTGTGGTGGTGTATGCCTGTAATCCCAGCTACTTGGGAGGCTGAGACAAGGGAATCACTTGAACCCAGGAGGCGGAAGTTGCAATGAGCTGAGATCGCACCATTGCACTTCAGCTTGGGCAACAAGAGTGAAACTTTGTCTCAGAAATAAAGTCAAGAAACAACAAGTGTTGGCAAGGTTGCTGAGAAAAAGGAATACTTTTACATTGTTGGTGGAAATGTAAATTATTTCAACCATTGCAGAAGACAGTGTGGTGATTCCTCAAAGATCTAGAAGCAGGAACACCATGTGACCTGGCAATCTCATTACTGGGTATATACCCAAAGGAATATGAATCATTCTGTTATAAAGATACCTGCATGTATTGTATGCATATGTTCATTGCAGCACTATTCACAATACCTAAGCATGAAATCAACCCAAATTCCCATCAATGATAGACTGGATAAAGAAAATGTGGTATATATACATATATACACACCATGGAATACTATGCAGCTATAAAAAGGAATGAGTTCATGTCCTTTGCAGGGACATAGATGGAGCTGAAAGCCATTATCCTCAGCAAACTAATTCAGGAACAAGAAATCACACACTGCATGTTCTCACTTATAAGTGGGAGCTGAACAATGTGAACACATAGACACAGAGAGGGAACAACACACACTGGGGCCTGTCATGGGTGAGGTTAAGGGAAGAGAGAGCATCAGAAATAATAGTTAATGGATGATGGGATTAATACATAGATGATGAATTGATCTGTGCGGCAAACTACCATGGCACACATTTACATATGTAACAAACGTGCATATCCTGCACATGTACCCCCGAATTTAAAATAAAAGTTGATGAAAAAAAAAAATATGAATGGGTATAAATTATACAGTAGTTCCTCGTTATCTGTGGTTTCACTTTCATTGGTATTAGTTACCCACAGTCAACTGTAGTCTGAAAATATTAAATGGAAAATTCCAGAAATAAACAATTCACAAGTTTCAAATTGTGGATTGTTCTGAATACCTTAATGGCTGGAACCTCGCATGTTCCAGCTCCATCCTGCCTGGGACGTGAATCATCCTTTGTCCGTCATATTGATGCCTACCCTACCCAACCTTTAGTCATCAATATTGTTTGTTCCTTACATTCAACCATCACCATTGTCATAACTTGATGCTCCAGGATCACCCCCAGCAGATGATCCTCCATCTATCATAGCATCAGAAGCTCAATTGTAGCTTAATGGTACATCAAAATGCCTATGCCATTCACTTCACTGCCTCTCATCCTATAGACATTTTATCATCTCACGTCTTCACAACAAGTGTATTTTGAGAGAGAGGGACCACATTCTCATAACTTGTTATCACCCTGTATACTTATAATAATTCTATTTAATTATTAGTTATGATGGTTAATCTCTTACTGCACCTAATTTATAACTTAAATTTTATCACATGTATGTTTAAGAAAAAACATAGTATATATAGAATTCAGTGCTATCAATAGTTTCAGAAATGGGGTTCTTGAAAACCATTTCTCATGGATAAGGGGGGATTATTGCAGTTATAAGCTTACATGTGCGAAATAACAAATATCATTCTTTCTTTCTTTAACTCAGCTGGATTTCTGTCCTGAAGTTACAATTTTTCAAGTGAGAGAGAATTTTATCTCTATCCAAGGTAAAATTTGGAATTTTTTACTTCCATACACTTCAATTATTCATTATTCAATTCGGATTCACAGTTCAGTTATATTGAAGTTAAAACACTATCCCAAAACTTTCCTCTCCCCACAGCTATCTGTTTTTTAAAATAAATTGTAATATGTGTATTTAAGGTATACAAGATGATAAGATACACATATACAATAAAATTGAACAAATTAGCATATCCATTATCTCACATAGTTACTCATGCCCCCTATTCCTTATGGGGGCATGACAAGGGCAACTATGATCTCCTCATTTAGCAAAAATCCTGAATACAATACACTATTATTAACTGTATTCTTCATGTTGTACCTTAGATCTTTCAGTGTGTTCATCCTATAAATTTTCTACTTTGTATCCTTTGACTTGTATCTTCCTATTCCCTACTATCTGTTCAGATTCTAAGGTCCAAGGAACTCGGTAGGGAGAAAAGTCTTAATCATGGTTTGTCTTATTTTTGCTTCCATTTATTCCTGTTAGCCATGGCTAGTATGATTTGTATGACTATGGCTAGTATGATTTATCAGTACAAACAACACATAGAAATCCCTCAGACAGATTTAGATAATCTGATTATCTTGTCTAAACTTCATTTTCAACTTTTATTATTGTGACCTCTCTGAGAAATCACAATATTCCCTTTTATCCCCAAGAAAGTGGCCCACAATGCACCTCTTTGTACCTTGACTTTTTCTCTCTTCTCTGTAAGCTAAATTCCATCCTTTGAAAGGAGCATACTGAAATTTTGAAATCTCTTCTCATATTCTTTAGGAGCTATGGAAATAGAGGCTATATCTCAGCCAAATCATGAAGAAGCAAAGCATGGCCACCACTCCTCCTGGTCAATCTCCTTCTATTAACTTTGACATTTTTTGAGATTAATACCTTCCAATTCTTCACACAAAAATAGTGCAAATATAAGAGAAGCTTTGCATAGTGCCCTTCCCCTGGAGTGTATTGAAAGGAGGCATGGACAGAGTACATGTATCCTGGATTGCTTCTTACTCTTTTGTTTTCCCCAAAATGAAGGGAACAGAAAATCCCATTCTGCTTCACTAGTAGAGCTTCATAAATAATGAGAGGCCCTCATGGTTATTCTACTTGAGTACAGGCAGGCTAATTAAATTCAAGGAAATTATATATGTAGTTTCTCATCAAATTGTTTAATCTGCTAAGAGATCACCAAATTATAGTCTTACACTGATAAAATACATGTCTTTCACTGATAAAATCACACATCACATGTAGAAGAACCAGCGAAATGAAGATACCATGCATTGGTCAGAAAAAAACAAAAAAGGCCCCTTAAGGGCATCATAGTGAGAGATAGAAATGTTTCAATAGGTGAAAATTTTACCTCCTAAATTTAAGAATCATTTTGTCAAACCTCACAGGCATATCATAAAGGCATTTCCACTATTAAGATACTGTCTTGAAAATTGGCTCACAGAACTCCAGCTTCATTCAGGTAGAGTGTTAGATATGTTATTTCACTGTATTTTAAGTGTCGTCCTCCCCTCACTAGTTGACTCTTAGAGAAGTGGGCACAATGGACTAATTGGGCACTGCTTACTTACTAGACAAGCAAAAGTAATATAGGTGCCAAGGGGCTACATTGATACAAATTGGAGAAAGGAGCTTGAGAATCTTCCCAGCATCGTATAGGGCTTATGGCTTCTTGTGTGTTATGTCACTAAATACCTTACCACCCAATAGCAGGAAAATTAACTGGATATTTTCCATTTGCTCTTCCAAATTCTATTCTTCATCCTTCTCTATCCTGTTTTGTGCCCCCAAGAAGTTAAACTGCATGTACTGCCTCATGGGCACCATTACCCGCTAGCTTCTCTCTGAGTTTGGATAATTCAACATGCCAGGAGATTAGAGTGAGGGAGGAAAGAGAGTAAGGTTGAGATATTGTATATTCAGCTTCCACTTAACCAGTCACTTTGGCAAAATCCTTTTGTGAAAGGCTGCTGCTCCAGGTACGTGGTCCTCTCCACACACCTACTCACTCCCTGCTCCATTAAATTCTCTCTTCTCTTGCCATTTAATCTAAGATCTTTTTCCTTCCTGGGGTAAAGTTCCATGTTTCTTTGTCTTTCTGAAGCCTACCAACACATTTGTAATCAACAGCTTTTTTAAACCATCTTAATGAACCTGTTAGGTATGCCATCTGTCTCCCTCTGGGACCCTTATAGGTATGGACAGTATTCATATTGTGTAGGGTGCATCTCTCTCGGGCATACTGTAAACAACAAGAAAAGAAATCTTAATTCAATAAAAATGTATTACACCTTTGTTAAATATTCAGTGTTTGGTCTGTGTGAGTAAATAGGGCAGTGAGCTTTTGGAGACCAGTTATGTTTGACATAAGTGCCTAATGCTTCCAAAGCTGTCCCATGTAACTCTTGTTGATTTGATTTGGTCTTCAAGGGATTTCATATTTCCAGCTTTACAACCTCTGTATGAAAACAGAAGGAAAAGCAAATAACATGCAAAGCCCATGCCTGAAATTGTACATCAGATATGAAGCAATTTAAGTTGGACAGTGAGGAGGGCCAGTTAGCTCAGTCAGTAGAGCATGAAACTCTTAAATTGGCATCAACATCACCAAATGCCTAATTCTTTCCCATGAAAAATGTTTTGTTTTGTTTTGCCTTTGAGATGAAGTCTTGCTCCATTGCACAGGCTGGAGTACAGCCATCTCGATTCACTGCAACCTCTGCCTCCCAGGTTAAAGTGATTCTCGTGCCTCAGCCTCCCAAGTAGCTAGGACTATACAGGCGAGTGCCACCATGCTTGGCTAATTTTTGTATTTTTGGTAGAGATGGGGTTTCACTGACACAATGCGTTACAGCAGCTCTAGGTAGAATAAAACAGTGGGCACTGTGACCTTAATTATTGTGAGTGACCTTAACTATTAACATTGCCTGCAGCACCCTGGCTAAACAAGAGTTCCTTGGTCTGTCCACGTGACCACTTCATTACTATTATAACCAGCATTTGAGAAAGCCAACAAATTAAGATTATTTATAACCAGGGAATATAAAGAGTCTGTCTCTCCTCTGTCACCCTCATCAGAGTTAGTGCTGGTACCCACTGCTGGGAGACTTGAGGACAGATCACATCACTGGGTCTCTTGCAGACATTCTGTAGCACCAGCCTGGGGTATGGCAGCCCCACTGGGTGGCTAGACCTAGAGGGACAGCAGCATTTACAGTAGTCTGACTCTCAGGGACTCCTATTCCTAGGGAAATGGAGTCACAATCCCTCTCTGTATGGAACATCCACATTCCTGCAGATGAAAAAAGGTGTCTGTATGATCTGAAAAGCCAGAACGCTGGGTCAGTCAGGAGTGTGACTGGAAGGTGGATTGTTTCCTGCTGGCCTAGTAGGGGAGGTGAGGTGGCTCCCACCATTCCCCCTGATAAGATCTCAGTGTTTTACTAGAACTGCTTCAACTACCTCTGTCAAGCTAAGCTATGGGTGCACAGAGTGATATAATAGACTTTAGAGACTCAGAGCAGGGAGGGGAAGGGGGGTTGGGGACAAAAGCCTACATATTGGCTACAGTATACACTACTCAGGTAACTGGGGCACTGAAATCTCAGATTTCACACTGTACAATTCATCAGTGTAACCAAAAATCAGTAGTACCCCAAAAGCTATTGAAATAAAAATATATTAATTTTTAAAAATTTACTACAAATTTCTATTAAAAAGGAAAGGAACTCAGATAAATACATTACAGTAGTGGTTTTTAAGACATCCAATTAATATAAAACCTTATCACTACAGGTTATCAAAAAAAGATTAATTGTGATGGTTAATACTGAGTGTCAACTTGATTGGATTGAAGGATACAAAGAATTGATCCTGGGTGTGTCAGTGATGGTGTTGCCAAAGGAGATTAACATTTGAGTCAGTGGGCTGGGGAAGGCAGACCCACCCTTAATCTGGGTGGGCACAATCTAATCAGCTGCCAGTGTGGCTAGAATATAAGCAGGCAGAAAAATATGAAAAGAGAGACTGGCCTAGCCTCCCAGCCTCCATCTTTCTATGCTGGATGCTTCCTGCCCTCAAACATTGGACACTGGACTCCAAGTTCTTCAGTTTTGGAACTCGGTCTGGCTCTCCTTGCTCCTCAGACTGCAGATGGCCTATTGTGGGACCTTGTGATCATGCGGTTAATACTTAATAAATTTTCATATACATATATATATATACAGTTCTGTCCCTCTAGAGAACCCTAATACATTTATATATAATATATATATTGTTTAGGTTAACAGTAATTATTTTATATCATTTTCATTATAATTTGTGCTCATTATGAAAAGTATTTAAGCCAGAGTTAAAGAGGATAACATAGGGGCAAATTACAATAGCACCACCACCTCCCATATCAAAGATAGTCACTTTTAATATTTTGATATTTTTCTTTCTGACCTTATTATAAAAAAAGTCTTATTATTGTTATTTATTTGTACCCTTTACAATTATAGCATGCATACTGTTTTCTTCCTGGACTTTCTCTTTATATAATAAGTAGAATGAACATACAGTCTTTCCTTTTTCCCCTCTTTATATAATAAGTAGAATGAACATCATATAGTCTTTCCCTTTTCCCCTCTTTATATAATAAGTAGAATGAACATATAGTCTTTCCTTTAAAATAAAAGGAAAACTAAAAGTACTTAGTAAGTTTCAATTGGTTTGCAAAAGGCTATACTGGAACTGCCCTGAGTAAATCAAGATGTATGTTCAATCTAATACATATTATTTTTCACAATATTAGATAATTATATAATACCATTGTCATTGTCAATAGCTACATATAATTTTGAACTGATAGGTGATTGTATACTTCATATATTTTTGGCATTTCAGTTATCAGCAGAGATTTTATTACTTAAAATATGACCTACTTTTAGGGTTTATTATCTAAAAGTGATTCCCAGAAGTATAATTAATACGTCAAAGGTTAACAAATATGTTTAGAGTACTTAATGCATTTTGCTAAATACACTACCAAGGATGTAAAGTTGCTGTGTTTATATTTTTCTATTTTAAAATATTTTTATTTTAACATTAAGAATCAACTATGAAATAGCAGATATGATCCAAAATACTTCTTCAATGTATTTTGATAAATATGCTTACATTTTTACAATTATATTTTTTTATTTAAAAAATTCACCCCATAAGTACATCTTCAAAAATAAATTTGTTAATGGACAGCTTTGACATTTAGAAAAATCACTTGCAAATATTATCTAAAATTTACATCATCTCTGGCCAAGTAAAACTAAATCTGAATTAAAGTAGTTTTTGAATAAGCTCTTGAAAAACTACACTATGTTAATTAATAAGCTAAAAGTAAATTAAGAGCATCTGTGTTCTTCGTGCTTCCTGATGCTAACTTAATTCATATACTGTCTTCACTTTTGGAGAAATTTCTAATAGGGTTGCACATTTATTTTAGAAGAAGATTGAAGACCATTATAAAATGAGTATTGACTCATTTTCTCTCCAAATACTTGAAGCATAACATCCTGTGAACCCAAAGAAGTTATAATGATTGTGAAATGCAGGTTATAATCTTTCGCTCTGAATAGCTTAGAAACTTTTCTGCATTTTTCATTGCATTGATTACTAGTACATTATGAAGCTCAGAATATATGGGCAAAAGAATAAAAAAATTTAAAGCTAATATACCTGCCTAACTGAGCCGACAATTTATTTACACTGCCAGAAAGTTTGGATTATATACTTTGTGAGAGATAGTATTCTTCCAATCTGTGATCACTATTTTTCTTTGATGATTAAACTTACAAGGTTAGTACAACTATAATAAGTCTGTCAATAGAAAAGAAAACCAGCATTAGGTAAGCTACATTGATCTCTTTTCACCAAACTAGGCACATTCTTTGGTTTAATTCACACAGAGCTGGCTGAACGGGAGACTGCAGCTTTATTACTCAAATTATACTCCCCAAAATTAGGAGGCTAGCATTTTTCAAGGATACTTCGGTAGGCCCAGAAATGGGTGCCACTGATTGGTTGGAGATGCAATTATAGGGTTTGGAAAATGGTCGTCATTCCTGCTAAGTCCAGTTCTGGACAGGGACACAAAACTCACTGGTGTGTCTGGATGAGGCCATTGGTCATCATAAATGCAAAAACCTGAAAAGACATCTCAAGAGGCCAATCTTAGGTTCTATAAGAGTGATGTTATATGCAGGAGTAATGACGAAGTTGCAAGTCTTATGACCTCTGGAATAACAGCTGGTAATAGTTTATGTCTACACCTTAGTAGAATTCAGGCTCCTCTCATCCTCCTAACCTGGTTGTCCCTCAGTTTTAGAAAGGCAGTTTAGTTTTGAGGAAGACCTATTATCATTTAAACAATAAACTAAATGTTTCCCAAAGTTAGTGTATTAAGCCATGCTCACACTTCTATAAAGAAACACCAAAGGCTGGGTTATTTGTAAACAAGAGTTTTAATTTACTCACAGTTCTGAATAGCTGAGGAGGCCTCAGGAAACTTACAATCTTGGTGGAAAGTGAAGGAGAAGCAAAGCACATCTTACATGGCAGCAAGAGAGACAGAAAAGAGCATGAGAGGGGAACTGCCAAACACTTCTGAAACCATCAGATCTCATGATAACTCACTCACTATCATTCCCACAGCATGAGGGAAACTGTCCCCATGATTCAATCACCTCCCAAAAAGTCCCCTCCATACACGGGGATTACAACTGAAGATGACATTTAGGTGGAAAAACAGAGCCAAACCATATCATTCTGCTGCTGCCCCCTCCCAAATCTCATGTCCTTTTCACATTTCAAAAACGATCATGCCTTCCCAACAGTCCCCTAAAGTCTTGACTCATTCCAGCATTAACTCAAAGGTCCAAGTCCAAAGTCTCATCTGAGACAAGGCAAGTCTCTTCCTCCTATTAGCCTGTAAAATCAAAAGCAAGTTAATTACTTCCAATATACAATGGGTACTGGCATTGGGTAAATGTTTCCATTCCAAATGGCAGAAATTGGCCAAAACAAAGGGGCCACAGGCTCCATGAAAGTTCAAAACCTGACAGGGCAGTCATGAAATATTAAAGCTCTGAAATGCTCTCCTTTGACTCCATATCTCACATCCAGGGCATGCTGATCCCAAGGGTTTGGGCAGCTCTGCCCTCATTGCTGCTTTCATGGGCTGGCATTGAGTGCCTGCAGCTTTCCCAAGTGCACCATGTAAGTTGTCAGTGGATCTACCATTCTGGGGTTTGGAGGATGGTGGCCCTGTTCCCACAGATCCACTAGGCAGTGCCCCACTGGGGATTATGTGTGGGTGCTCCCACCCCACATTTCCCTTCCTCACTGCCCTAGCAAAGGTTCCCCATGAGGGCTCTCTCACTTCAGCAGACTTCTGCCTGGACATTCAAGCACTTCCAGCCATCCTCTGAAATTTAGACGGAGGTACCCAAACCTCAATTATTGACTTCTGTGCACCCACAGACCCAATGCCATGTGTAGGCCACCAAGGGTTGGGGCTTGGACCATCTGAATCAATGGCCTGAGTTGTGTGTTGGCCCCTTTTAGCCACAGCTGGAGCTTGAGCTGGAGCAGCTGGGATGCAGGATGCCAAGTCCAGAGGCTGCACAGAGCAGCAGAGTCTTAGATCTGGCCCAGGAAACTACTTTTTCCTCCTAGGCCTTCAGACCTGTGATGTGAGGGGCTGCTTTGAAGATCATTGACATGCCCTGGAGACATTTTCCCTGTTGTCTTGGCTATTAACATTCAGTTCCTTGTTACTTACGCAAATTTATGCAGCTGGCTTGCATTTCTCCCCAGAAAGTGAGTTTTTCTTTTTGACTGCACCTTCAGGCTGCAAATTTTCCAAATTTAAATGTCCTGCCACCTATTGAATGCTTTGCTGCTTAGAAATTTCTTTCACCAAACAACCTAAATCATCTCTCTCAAGTTCAAAGTTCCACAGATCTCAAGGGCAGGGGCAAAATACCACCAGTCTCTTTGCTAAAGCATAGCAAAAGTGACTTTTGCCCCAGTTCCCAATAAGTTCTTCATCTCCATCTGGAACCACAGCAGCCTGGACTTAATTGTCCCACATTACTATCAGCATTTTGGTCAAAACCATTCAACAAGTCTTTAGCAAGTTGCAAACTTTTCCACATCTTCCTGTCTTCTTCTGAGTCCTCCAAACTGTTTCAGCCTCTGCCCATTACCCAGTTCCAAAGTTACATCCCCATTTTCAGGTTATATTTATAGCAGGACTTCATTCTACTGGCACCAATTTAATGTATTCGTCTATTTTCACACTGCTATAAGAAATACCCAAGATTTGGGTAATTTATAAACAAAAGAGGTTTAACTGACTCACAATTCTGCATGGCTGAGGAGGCCTTAGGAAACTTATAGTCATGGTGGAAGGTGAAGGGGAAGCAAGGCACATCTTACATGGCTGCCAGGAGAGAGAGAAAAGAGCACAATAGGGGAAGTGCCAAACACTTTTAAAACCATCAGATCTCATGAGAACTCACTCACTATCATGAGAAGAGCATGGGGGAAACCAGCCCCATGATTCAATCACCTCCCACCAGGTCCCTTCCTTCATATGTGGGGATTACAATTGGAGATGAGATTTGGGTGGGGACACAGATCCAAACCATATCAGTTAGCTTGGCTCAAATCCAGGAATGATTAAGGGCAGTTTGGAGGTTAAAGGCACGTTGAGTGTTGGTTAAATCAGATCTCTTTTATTGTCATAATTTTCTCACTGTTATAACTTCTGCAAAGGCAGTTTCAATCTTATCTTATGTTCTCAACCTTATCTTGTGTTCTCAATCTTATCTTGTGTTCTCAAGGTCCCTGATGCTTCTTGTGTGTCAGATCTATCAGTAAATGTCTAATATACATTTATCTTATTAAATATACAGGACAAATATATGCAGTCAAAATACTATTCGTATTTTCAGTCTCCTAATGAAGACCATCTGCATAATGGGGTTGATTAATTTGCCATACATCTTAGAATAAGTAATGGAAGCAAATCTGTATTGGTCCACAGCATATGCTCTTGACCTCCTCCTATGTAGATGCTTTTGTATGTCTAAGTCCCACATTACCCTCAGCATAATGGTCTATGCAGTAGTGACTTAATAAATGTCTGTTGTTCTAATAAAAACAAATAATACTATTTTGTTTATTCAACAAAAATTTATTCAAACATTTAACAAGGCTCTGTGCCAGGCACAATCTATAATACCATAACTTCATCCCTGTGTGCATGCATATAGCAGTTTTTGAATAGCGTTAGTCTAGCAGGGGAGAAGGGATGTAGGCAAATGTAAGAAATGAATGTTGTAAGAGAGTTTATTGTTTAAGACACTCAATGTGGTCACAGTGAGGAGGTTCATAACTCTGCCTAGGGGGTAGGGTGGAATCAGAATGTATTTCAAAGAAGAATCGATTATGAAATGGCTCCTGAAGGTAAATAAAGATTGACAAGAAAAAGATGATGCGGTCGATAGGCAAAGCAGCGGCAAGCCAGGCAAAGGGAAATGCAGATACAGAGGCAAAAAGTGTGTTTGATAGAGCACAGCACATTTGGAGAAATTAAGAAATTGCACTATTTAAATTATCTTTAAACATTTTTTAAAACCTTACCTGATACAGATGTACTTCAGGATTCTGGAATTTCTGAAAGGGAGAAAAATATTTTTTGAATGCAGTAATCACCTGGATGTAAGGAAAGGAAACACTTGAGAGAGGCTTAAAAAGCTTCCAAAAGCTGCTCCAGATCTAGTGACAGACGGTTGTGAATATGCAGGAGGCCTGACATTCTTCCTTTTTGTACTGGGTTGGCAAATTTACACCATACTTTTTGAGGTAGGATTGTCTCAAGGGAGGGGGCATGGGGCCCTTTGATGAGTCAACATGAAATGTGTCTTAATTTCAGGGAACTGTGTGGAAAGTTATTGGAAAGGTGAGCATTATATTTTAAAATAATTGCCCCAAAGTGCTCAATTACATGTTTCTTAGTAACAACATCTGTTAGTAGGAAAATACAGATCAAGTTCTCAGTCTCTCTAATATACCCTTAAGTGATGAATAAACAGATTAAGGCATTTTATGAAATACATCTTGCATTTGCTGGTGACATTCTGCTGCACAGGATTAATAAAACAAGACTGAAACAAAGATATGCGCTTTCCAACTTCTATTATTTCATAACATTTTCGTATAGTTCAACAGGAGTTTCATAGAAAGAGCCTTGGAGTCAGAGGGATTGGATGCATGGATGAGTTATTCAATACTCTGTTGTCTCTTTCCCCATTTATAAAACAAGAATAATAAAACTACCTCTCTCTGATGGGTTTGAGGGGATTAAATGAATTAGTTATATAATTCATATACCTATGAATAGAAAGTACCTATCCTAAAGTTCCATAATGGTGGTAGTTCAACAAATGCTTGCTTGCTTTCTTCTATTTCCTATTGATCTGTTTTGAAGGTAAGTGAAACATAACTCGAACCATAAATGTAAATTATCCAGTCATGTCCTATAGGCACAGAAAATATATTGATGACTTAAGTTTATTTGTTTTCTCTTTTGTGAGATGGGCTTAACATTTTTTTTCTTTTTTTATTATTATATTTTAAGTTTTAGGGTACATGTGCACAATGTGCAGGTTTGTTACATATGTATCCATGTGCCATGTTGGTGTGCTGCACCCATTAACTCGTCATTTAACATTAGGTATATTTCCTAATGCTATCCCTCTTCCCTCCCCCTATCCCACAACAGTCCCCAGAGTGTGATGTTCCCCTTCCTGTGTCCATGTGTTCTCATTGTTCAATTCCCACCTATGAGTGAGAACATGCGGCATTTGGTTTTTTGTCCTTGCGGTAGTTTACTGAGAATGGTGGTTTCCAGTTTCATCCATGTCCCTACAAAGGACATGAACTCATCATTTTTTATGGCTGCATAGTATTCCATTGTGTATATGTGCCACGTTTTCTTAATCCAGTCTATCGTTGTTGGACATTTGGGTTCGTTCCAAGTCTTTGCTATTGTGAATAGTGCCACAATAAACATACGTGTGCATGTGTCTTTATAGCAGCATGATTTATAGTCCTTTGAGTATATACCCAGTAATGGGATGGCTGGGTCAAATGGTATTTCTAGTTCTAGATCCCTGAGGAATCGCCACACTGTCTTCCACAGTGGTTGAACTAGTTTACAGTCCCACCAACAGTGTAAAAGTGTTCCTGTTTCTCCACATCCTCTCCAGCACCTGTTGTTTCCTGACTTTTTAATGATGGCCATTCTGACTGGTGTGAGATGGTATCTCATTGTGATTTTGATTTGCATTTCTCTGATGGCCAGTGATGATGAGCATTTTTGCATGTGTTTTTTGGCTGCATAAATGTCTTCTTTTGAGAAGTATCTGTTCATGTCCTTCGCCTACTTTTTGATGGGGTTGTTTTTTTCTTGTAAATTTGTTTGAGTTCATTGTAGATTCTGGATATTAGCCCATTTTCAGATGAGTAGGTTGCGAAAATTTTCTCCCATTCTGTAGGTTGCCTGTTCACTCTGATGGTAGTTTCTTTTGCTGTGCAGAAGCTCTTTAGTTTAATTAGATCCCATTTGTCAATTTTGGCTTTTGTTGCCATTGCTTTTGGTGTTTTAGATATGAAGTCCTTGCCCATGCCTAAGTCCTGAATGGTATTGCCTAGGTTTTCTTCTAGGGTTTTTATGGTTTTAGGTCTAACATGTAAGTCTTTAATCCATCTTGAATTAATTTTTGTATAAGGTGTAAGGAAGAGATCCAGTTTCAGCTTTCTCCATATGGCTAGCCAGTTTTCCCAGCACCATTTATTAAATAGGGAATCCTTTTCCCATTTCTTGTTTTTGTCAGGTTTGTCAAAGATCAGATAGTTGTAGATACGTGGCATTATTTCTGAGGGCTCTGTTCTGTTCCGTTGATCTATGTCTCTGTTTTGGTACCAGTACCATGCTGTTTTGGTTACGGTAGCCTTGTAGTATAGTTTGAAGTCAGGTATCGTGATGCCTCCAGCTTTGTTCTTTTGGCTTAGGATTGACTTGGCGATGCGGGCTCTTTTTTGGTTCCATATGAACTTTAAAGTAGTTTTTTCCAATTCTGTGAAGAAAGTCATTGGTAGCTTGATGGGGATGGCATTGAATCTATAAATTACCTTGGGCAGTATGGCCATTTTCACGATATTGATTCTTCCAACCCATGAGCATGGAATGTTCTTCCATTTGTTTGTATCCTCTTTTATTTCATTGAGCAGTGGTTTGTAGTTCTCCTTGAAGAGGTCCTTCACATCCCTTGTAAGTTGGATTCCTAGGTATTTTATTCTCTTTGAAGCAATTGTGAATGGGAGTTCACTCATGATTTGGCTCTCTGTTTGTCTGTGATTGGTGTACAAGAATGCTTGTGATTTTTGTACATTGATTTTGTATCCTGAGACTTCACTGAAGTTACTTAGAAGCTTGAGGAGATTTTGGGCTGAGACAATGGAGTTTTCTAGATATACAATCATGTCATCTGCAAACAGGGACAGTTTGACTTCCTCTTTTCCTAATTGAATACCCTTTATTTCCTTCTCCTGCCTGATTGCCCTGGCCAGAACTTCCAACACTATGTTGAATAGGAGTGGTGAAAGAGGGCATCCCTGTCTTGTGCCAGTTTTCAAAGGGAATGCTTCCAGTTTTTGCCCATTCAGTATGATATTGGCTGTGGGTTTGTCATAGATAGCTCTTATTATTTTGAGATACATCCCATCAATACCTAATTTATTGAGAGTTTTTAGCATGAAGGGTTGTTGAGATGGGCTTAAAATTTTAAGAAATTTCAAGAAAGAAATCTTTGCCTAATTGGTCTCTGGGAAGTTCTGGATAAGAAATGAGGAGGTGCTCATGTTTTGATTATGTAGATATCAACATGGGGAAAAGTCTGTGATAAAAATGAGTCCCAGATGCAGTAGGCATCCTATGAGTCCATCTAGCATTAACCAGTAGGAGGAAATAATTCACTGGTGACATGTGAAAGGAAAACAAAGGAGGTAAGAAAGTCCCCAGGAGATGAAAGTGCCCTGTCTGCTTTGAAATCCATCACACTCTCAACTGACTTGACTTAGACATCAGACTTTTAGCCAAATGTATTTTTTTTAAATTTTGAATGGGCAGCAAATATATCCCCATGGCACAAAATTCACAAAGCACAAAAGGTTATGGAGGAAAAAGCTTGCTTCCCATCTCTGTACTTCAGATAACCAGTTTCCCTACTTAGGGGGAACTTCTGTCGTCAATTTATGGAGTATCCTTTAGAGAAAAACACCTACAAGCAAGCATAGTTTTCATTCTTTTTATATAAATGGGAGTGTATTCAGCACACTGTTTTGGACTTCGCATTTTTTATTGAAAAATATAACTTGGGAATTAATTGATATTGATACTGAAATCACTTTCACATTTTTAACTGAGAGGAAGGAAGTTAACTTTTTTTTTTTTTTTAATTTGAGACGGATTCTCACTCTCTGGCCCAGGCTGGAGGCGCGCAATCTTGGCTTACTGCAAGCTCTGCCTCCAGAGGAAGTTAACTTTTAACTGAAGAATATAGACTCTGGAATCCATGACACCACAAGAGCATTTCTTGATTTGGGTTTCAGTAGTATGGCATAACTGGAATCCTCACAGTGTGCCTTCATGTTGCCATAAATACACATTTATCATTACATTATTTACTGGTTCATTCTACCCAAGGAGAACTAATAGGAAAAGAAGTAGAAGTATCAGGGTATCAGTTTGGCTGAAAACAATGCTTTCTTATACATATTATGGTGCCACCAAGAGCAACAACAAAATTCCCTGATATAATGTGCTCAAATATTTGTAGAACTTTTTGTGAGCCAGCAGAGAAAAGGAAAATCTCCCCTCACAGAAAAGAAAGACACTGCCAGATGCTGATTGCTTCCACCTAGGATCATGGAGAAGCCAGATCCTGCTGCCTTGCATTCTCAGAGGAGGGAATACCAGGTGGAACTATGGCCATGCGGCATTGTCATGAAGAATATGGGATTTGCAGCTGTCATGGCAAGGAAACCCTGGAGCCTCAGAGATTTTAGATTTTATTAGATTTTATTGAATGTTTAAGGAACCATTCTTCAAGTAGAATGATGAATACAGGCAGATTCCAAAAATCTGTTAAAGAAAAAAAAAAAAAGAAACCTAATAGGGCACTAACGCTAACATATGGTATTTTTATTTTTATTTTTTAATAAAGATGGGATCTCGTTATGTTGCCCAGGCTGGTCTCTAAACCCTGGCCTCAAGCAACACTCCTACCACAACCTCCCACAGTGCAGGGATCACCACCCATATGTGGGCTGGGTGAGCCATCACGCCCAGTCCACATATGGGATACTGACATATTCAATCTAGCCAACATTCATTGAGCATCTACTCTGCACAAGATCTTGTGCTAGGTTCTGAGGATACAAAACCAAATAAAAGGTATTATTGAATAAATAATAGAGAAGGATGTGATAAATTATCTAACTTAGGTTTGCACGACATTGTGAGAGCTCACCTGCTCTAGAAATCAGCCAAAGGAAATTTCACAAAGGTGATTATTTATGAGCTTTACTCTTGAGGGATAAATGAAAGTTTTCAGACAGAGTCAAATTAGAAATAGAGTTAAAAAAATCATTGCAAATTATATTATAACCAGCTGAGCTCAGAGGTCCATGGGAACATAGACCACTGGTCTTTTCAAACTAATCTTAAATAAGAAGTGAGGGTAAGAGAGGAATTCCTGGTAGAGGTGATACTCGAGTTTAGCAGGTAAGCACAAAAATGAAGTGCCTTCTAGAAAGAGAATGCAAAAGGCAAAAATGGGGTCTTATCTGATTTATTTTTATTACATTCCCATCTCACAGCACACTGAGCTGATCCATGGCTGTATAAAAAATAGATAGATTCATACATACACACACACATAGGCACACACACATAAAGGATGTTCTTGATTATTTTTAATGGGTATGAGAAAGGCTAAATGCACTTAAGAAAGAAAACTTTTTCTAAGCAAAAAAAAAAAAGGAATATTTGGTCAGATCCTAGGAAAGACACTAGGTGAGGACTGAGGAAGGGACAAATAGGGCATTTGGAGCTCCCTTTAGTTGTTAGAATATAAATAAGGTGCATGTTTAGAGTGCTCGTGTTATTCAACAGACATGTATTGTGTACCCCTAGAATATAAACTCTGTAAAAGAAGTGATCTTCTGTACTTCCTGCACTGCTCCATCCTCGATGTTTAGATGTATGAATCCAGGCACTTTTTCTCAATATATCAATAACTTTGCTGAATAATAAGTGTACACAGTGGGACAGGGTAGGCATAAGGTACTATGGGAGGAAACAAAGATGACCCATAGTTTCTGTCTTCAACCGGCATTTGATCTAGTAGAAGAATTTACAATCAAGGTGATACTTTCTATTTTACCCTTGCTTTATCTATCATTTCTAGAGCAATAAAAATAATAGCAAATATGTTTTTAAAAGGAGTCTATTTAGAGCTCTAGTACATATCAGGTTGCAGTTTTCCATCTGTCAACTGCAGAAACAAATCCTCTAAAATGTAGTGAAATAAAGAAATGTGATGGATAAAAGAAGTGGAGAACATTGGAGAAAATGGTACATTTTTGTCACAAAATGTCAGTGATCACAAACTCAGAGGAAATTAATGGAGAAGGTCTACGTTATTTTTTTCTTAAAAAATTGAAGTCAGAATAAGCCGCACATTGCTTACAAGGAATTTCAAAGTAAAAAGTAGGCCTGACAGCCAGAGTTTGCCCACTGCTCCAAGTGCTATCATAGTTTACTCTTCCCCATGGCTGGTATGCATGTTTCAGCTCATTTCTCACCATTATAAATAATGCATTAGACACTATATGTAATTCACAGCCTTCCTTGAACATTGGAAGCCACAGACATACCTATGCACTGTGGTTCCAGCTACTTGTGAGTGTAGATTTTAGGTGCCAAGGATGTGGTTCAGTAAATTATTAGAAGCATATTAATTAGCTGTTCTTCATTAGGCAGTATTGCAAGAAAGATTAGCTACAGAATGTTAACTGGTAGAAGATCTGATGTATTGCCTATCGTATTAAGTAAAACCAAACAAAATTTGGTACAAGTTCATAATCTGTTGCACTAATTAATTCTGGTATTCACTAATGAATTCTAATATTAATAAATTAATGGATGCAGTGAGCTTAAAAAAAATTGGATAATGAAGTGATATGTGGATGTTTAACTTTTTATCTTGTCCATAGAATTTAGAGCTGGAACAAACATTAGCTGTCATTTTGTCTAATCAGATCTAAGAATGACAGAGATGAGTTCCAGAGATGAGATAAAAAGTAACTTGCCCAAGGTTACATTTCTAAATACTCAAGGAAAAAAAAAATACAAACACAAAAACAAAGGGGAAAAAAAGCTGGATTCAGGTTCCCTGACATGACCTTATTTTGTTGTTGTTGTGATTTGATAATCCCTTGAAACAAAATAGAAAACTGCAAATGGTCAAAAATGTTAAAAGTCCACATTTCTTTTTTCTCAAAATAATGTTCCCAAAACCAAGGTCATCAAAATTGCCTAGGGAGTAGGTAAAAAATGAAAAGAATTGGCTCCCATATATAAGTTATATAGACTTAGAATACCCATGGTTGACTCTTTGAAAACTATATGATTTTTTTTTATTATTATACTTTAGGTTTTAGGGTACATGTGCACAATGTGCAGGTTTGTTACATATGTATCCATGTGCTGTGTTGGTTTGCTGCACCCATTAACTCGTCATTTAGCATTAGGTATATCTCCTAATGCTGTCCCTTCCCCCTCCCCCCAACCCACAACAGTCCCCGGAGTGTGATGTTCCCCTTCCTGTGTCCATGAGTTCTCATTGTTCAATTCCCACCTATGAGTGAGAACATGCGGTGTTTGGTTTTTTGTCCTTGGGATAGTTTACTGAGAATGATGGTTTCCAGTTTCATCCATGTCCCTACAAAGGACATGAACTCATCATTTTTTATGGCTGCATAGTATTCCCTGGTGTATATGTGCCACATTTTCTTAATCCAGTCTGTCGTTGTTGGACATTTGGGTTGGTTCCAAGTCTTTGCTATTGTGAATAGTGCCACAATAAACATACATGTGCATGTGTCTTTATAGCAGCATGATTTATAGTCCTTTGGGTATATACCCAGTAATGGGATGGCTGGGTCAAATGGTATTTCTAGTTCTAGATCCCTGAGGAATCGCCACACTGACTTCCACAATGGTTGAACTAGTTTACAGTCCCACCAACAGTGTAAAAGTGTTCCTATTTCTCCACATCCTCTCCAGCACCTGTTGTTTCCTGACTTTTTAATGATGGCCATTCTAACTGGTGTGAGATGGTATCTCACTGTGGTTTTGATTTGCATTTCTCTGATGGCCAGTGATGATGAGCATTTTTTCATGTGTTTTTTGGCTGCATAAATGTCTTCTTTTGAGAAGTATCTGTTCATGTTCTTTGCCCACTTTTTGATGGGGTTGTTTGTTTTTTTCTTGTAAATTTGTTTGAGTTCATTGTAGATTCTGGATATTAGCCCTTTGTCAGATGAGTAGGTTGCAAAAATTTTCTCCCATTCTGTAGGTTGCCTGTTCACTCTGATGGTAGTTTCTTTTGCTGTGCAGAAGCTCTTTAGTTTAATTAGATCCCATTTGTCAATTTTGGCTTTTGTTGCCATTGCTTTTGGTGTTTTAGACATGAAGTCCTTGCCCACGCCTGTGTCCTGAATGGTATTGCCTAGGCTTTCTTCTAGGGTTTTTATGGTTTTAGGTCTAACATGTAAGTCTTTAATCCATCTTGAATTAATTTTTGTATAAGGTGTAAGGAAGAGATCCAGTTTCAGCTTTCTCCATATGGCTAGCCAGTTTTCTCAGCACCATTTATTAAATAGGGAATCCTTTTCCCATTACTTGTTTTTGTCAGGTTTGTCAAAGATCAGATAGTTGTAGATATGTGGCATTATTTCTGAGGGCTCTGTTCTGTTCTGTTGATCTATGTCTCTGTTATGGTACCAGTACCATGCTGTTTTGGTTACTGTAGCCTTGTAGTATAGTTTGAAGTCAGGTAGGGTGATGCCTCCAGCTTTGTTCTTTTGGCTTAGGATTGACTTGGCGATGCGGGCTCTTTTTTGGTTCCATATGAACTTTAAAGTAGTTTTTTCCAAATCTGTGAAGAAAGTCATTGGTAGCTTGATGGGGATGGCATTGAATCTATAAATCACCTTGGGCAGTATGGCCATTTTCACGATATTGATTCTTCCAACCCATGAGCATGGAATGTTCTTCCATTTGTTTGTATCCTCTTTTATTTCATTGAGCAGTGGTTTGTAGTTCTCCTTGATTTTTAAGCATCAAAGGTGATTTTTATGCAAGGTTACAAACCCACAACTCTAAATAAACTTTCCCACATTTTATATTATTTTTCAGGTTGTATTCTCTCCTCTCAGCTCCATGAAAACAGAGATTTACTCTGTTTTGTTAACTGCTATAACCTAGGTACCCAGGACAAGACTCAATACCAGGCACCTAAGAAGTGTTTGTAAAATGAATGCCTGAGGGGGTGCATGAATGAATGAACAGGTGACAAATGAATAACAAGTGAATAAAGTAACAATTGTCAACAAAGAATTTTCCAAAAGTTAAAATCATGATTCTTATACACATGGGAAATGAATACATTTCAAAGATTTTATTCAACTCATTAACTAAGGAAGGGACCAGTAAAATGCTAATGATGGTTCTCAGAAAATTTAAGGACGAAGAATTTATCTAGGCCTCCAGCAAAAACATTTAAGGAAAAAAAATAAAAGCAGGGTAGAATAAATTTGCTAAGTTAGATACAAAGCTTTCTCTTGTCCTTCAGGGCAAAACATCATAATCGTTGGGTTATCTTTTCTATGAGGCAGAAATCTATAAGTTAACATGAAACTTTACAGTGTCTGGGCTCTAATCAAATAACAAATAGCAAAGTCAAACAAAGATACATCTCCTAGGGAATTGAACAATCTTTGGGTTAGCCTTTTAAACCACACCCACTGACTGTGAAAGATTGTGTAGTCACACTGTTTATTTCCAAGTTTCCATAGTTTTTCTTAACATCATGTTAGGCCATATGCAAAGATGCACTATAAACAGCCTATACATTATATATGGAAAGGAATTAATTATTATGAAATGAAATATCTAAATAGTTACAACTTCAGATAAAAATGAGGCAGCAAATCAAGGTGGAGGAGTATAAATATAGGCAGATGAAATTGTAGGAGAGGACAGAGTATCAGTCTAATTTCTTTGGGGTTGTATCAGCACTCCAGAGAGAGAAAGAGATGTAGAATATGATTAGAATATGATGCTATAGCCTGGAAAACGGTTCCCAGCCTCTGTTGAGATATAGTTCTACCAGGCGCTCAAGGATTAAGAAACCATGTAAGTGGCCATATAGCTCTTGAGTCAATAGAACAGATTATTTGTGCCAGTTGCATGTCTATGGACTAGACATCTTATGTGTGTCAGTTTACTCTTTAGGGGAATGCTAGATACAATAGTGCATACTTTGAAGATTAGTTTTGAGGACTGAATGAGACAAAAGCAAATGAAAGAATTAATGCATATCAGTTTTGGCTTATATCACCATCCTTTTCTGAAAAGCAACTGAGACTTGGTTTTGCGAAGGAGAGCCAGTTGAACGGTGCCTGAGTCTCACTCTAGTCACCAACACAGATTTAAGTAAGCTGCTTCTCAAACCAGCTGGTACAGAGAAAAGTCCAGGTTCCTACCATATCATTAGAGTGCAGCAGTGTCTGCTGAGTAGTGAGTAGCTGGTGCAGTGCACAGGTGGCAAAAATAATACAAAAAACTACAATGGAGATGGTTCCTAGTTCAGAACAGAAGTTCCCAGGACCAGGCTAAAAGTGATGATTGCAGTAGTAAAGCCCCCAGAAGTCTGAATCAGGAAAAGAATGTGAGGCAATCTAAAAAAAAAAAAAAAAGTAACCTGCTTGCAGAGAAAAAATTTGTACATGGAAGAGCTTGGCTAGGCATTCAGCAATCTATTAACTAGAGCCAAGCTACAGAATCACTGATTGATATGGTTTATTTGTTTGCACAATTGTTGCTTGTTCGATTTCCTTTTTTATCTAATTTTGTCCCCAGGTTTTTTTTCCCCAAAATGATGTCCTAAGAAACGTATATTGTGTGCAGTAATGATACACTGATATTTATCATCATTTGCATAATAATTAGCAGTGGGAAGAAGTATCTTGGTCTCCTGCCAATATTTTATCTTGTTAGCACTCAGTGTCAACTACTTGACCTTGCCTAGCTTATAAGATCAAATGGAGCAAAGGCCATCTCTTTCAGTGACCGCATTAATCCCAGGGCACACTACATCACTTGCATATGATAGACCTTAGCAATCATCTTTGGATTGTACTAATATAAAGATAAATAAATGTTGAAAACTCACACTATCTGTACTATAGTGAACACACGAATGTGTACCTTGTAAGATCTTCTTTCTTTACTTCTTGAGACAAGGTCTCATTCTGTTGCCCAGGCTGGAGTGCAGTGGCGCAATCATGGCTCACTGCAGCCTTGACCTCCTAGGTTCAAGTGATCCTCCCACCTCAACCTCCCGAGTAGCTGAAACTACAGGCACATGCCACCATGCCTGGCTAATTTTTGTATATTTTGTTGAGACAGAGTTTCGCCATGTTGCCCAGTCTGGGCTAGAACTCCTGAGATCAAGCGATCCTCCCACCTCAGCCTCCTAGAGTGTTGGAATTACAGGCCACTGCACGTAGCCTCATAAGATCTTCTTGTCCTCACTTCTAATTTATGCTAATTGCCACTGGAGTGGGCAGTTATGTGGTCTTTTACCAGCTTCATGCAGATGTTTGCTGCCTCCTGGACATGTCTGTTGTCCCTGCAGTGAGGAATGTCTCAGGAATTCCCTTGGTGCTCACGTGTGCAAATAAGCCAGAATGTGGAAAAGTTATAGTACCATGGAGGAAAATGTCTACCAATGTGGGAAAAGAGTTCTCACCCCTGCCCACCAAAAACAGATGGTCCTGAAATGAATTTCCCATGCCACCACACAGTACTTACAATCACTGAATTGTCTTTTCCTCTTTCCAGCGATCTCTCAGTTCTGGTCTGTGGGATCTTCCTTCCTAGCAAAGTACTCTCATAGAAGCCTCTGTCTCATGCTGTGCTGCTGGAGATATCAGACTAAGTGTAACTCTTGCTGACCTAAGCATGAATTGCAATCATTTACCCCAGGGGAAATTCCAACCCATAATACTATGGATTGTATTTGTAATGGACATTTTCCCCTACCATTAGAGCAGTATAATTCTTGAGAATCTGAAAAAGAAAGCCATAGCTAAAGTATGACAAGGTACCTCCTCATCTACCTGAAAAAGTAATTTTCCTCAGTGGAAATTCCAATCCAGAACATTATGGATTTTGCTTGTAATGAATATTTTCTTCTACCATTAGAGCAGTATAACTCTTGTGAATCACAGAAAGAGAGCCATAGCTAGGTGATGAAAAGTTATCTCTTCACTTACCTAAGGAAATAATAGGCAAGCTATTCACTCTACGATAACTTCAGGGACCAAAGGAAAAAATGAATGAGAAGCGGAAAGAGATAAGTCTTTTAAAATATTGAATATGTTTTACGCAGGGTAACTGTTGTTCTCTTCATTCAGCACTCACAACTGTATTGTAAAAAGACACTGAAGTCCGCACATTATAGATGAGGAAACTAAGATGTCACATGGTGACTTCCCCTCCAAACACACAGTTGGCAAAAGGCAGAGTAGGACCTTGAACATGGGTTCATGGCTACAAGGACTAAGGGCTATGGTTTTTGCACTGAACTATATTCTTACCAGAGTTAGAAACAAAGTAAGTGCCATAATGTATATGCTTATTGTCTGGGAACTGGTTAAGAAAAATGAGTGAAGGGGAGAGAGAGAGAGAGAGTGTGTGTGTGTGTGTGTGTGTGTGTGTGTGTGTGTGTGTTGTGGAGTAGGGAGAGAAGGACAATGGGGGAAGAGAGAGCAGAAAAAGGAAAAAACTTTCATGCTTTTCAGAAGGAAGAGCAATTTATAAATCTAAACGGAAGAAAACTAAAATATGATTCTCTCCCTTGAAGAAAACTCCTTATAAAGTTTTGGTTTTAATTTATTTGCTTGGCTATTTTAGCTGTAGTATTTTTAAATGGAAATGGCAAGTTTAAAACTATGGACTTCCCACATTTGTTTTACTGAGTAATATTACAGAAATGGCAATAAGTTCAGAAGGACTGTTCATTTAAAATACGTTCCAATTGTTGAAACATAAAAACTGACTAGTGACTGATTCTGAAGTCACCTAGTGACTTCGGTGCATATTTGTAAATGCATGAAGTGTTAGATAAAATGCATCCAGCTCCAATGAATGATGGGGGTATTTCTTAAGGCAGAGCAAGTGTTTGGTTTGCTCTCTCTGCCTAGAACATTAACCAAGGTCAGAGTGTGCTTAGAATCAAGTTAGTGTAACTCTTTGATATGCATCCTTAAAAGTATCATATCATTATCACTCATGTCCTGTAAAGATCAGGTGATAGCTTGAACCATATTAATGCTAGATTTAAGTACATCAAATTCATAAACACTTTGTGCTGTACTTTATTAAAATAACACCTTAATTTATATAATCCATTAGAATTTCACAACATTTCCATTATTATCTCATTCAGTATCTCAAGAATCCTTGGAGTATGAACCTTTAATCCAATGATTCTCCACTGTGGGCAATTTTGCTCCCCACCTAGCAGACATCTGACAGTGCCTGGAGATATTTTTGGTTGTCACATCTCACAATGAACAGGACAGGCCCCACCCCAATTACAGTGAATTATCTGGCCCCAAATTTGAATATTGTCAATGTTTGTAAACACTTTAACCCATCTTTAAAGAAATCCTGCTTTAATCCATCTTTAAAGATGACTAAAACAAGTACCTGAGAACCTAAATTGCCTCAAGGTCACATAGCTGGTCATGTATTCTCTTTCCCAGTCTTTAGGACTAGAAGCCAAATATTACCACTTACTCATATGTTACTTCCATAGTAATTGTGATTGCATTCTATATGGGTATTTCAATGCTCAGTCATGTCATAAAAATGTCAGATTAAAGGAAAATCTCTCTTCTTTTGATTTGCAAAGTCAAGGAGAAGACATGCAGGACTTGCAGGGGCAGGGTTGGGGCAGTGCTCTGACAGGATCTCAGTATGGGTTGCCTTTGGTTCCTGGAGCTGTCCCAGGACTAAGGGACAGGGGGTGCCAGATGAGAAGGAACGCAGGCGAAAAAAGTCTCATTATCAAATTAAAACTTAGACGAGGGAAAAAAAACGGAGAATAAGGGGATCTGTCCAGGGAGGAAGGAGAGATGATTCATGAGGATATTTGTGTGGATGAAGGAAGAACTGCCTGGAGCAATTCTTTGATTCCAGTTCAAGTGCCCAGTGGGTTTTAAGTGATGCCTGCAGGTGATGTTTTGGGTGTGTTAAGAGCACTTTCAATGATTCTAAATTGAGATGAGCTTCAGACACACAAGAGAAGCTAGTTTAAAAGCAGGAAATTCTGACCCATCACCAGAAATTCTGATTCATTAGCTATGGGTTGGGGGCTGGCAAACTGTACTGTAGCACACTCCCCTTATTTATTCTGATGGTGAGGGTCAGAATAAGTCAAATGCTGGAGGTAGCCAGACCTGAAACACAGAGCGAGTACACCTGGATCCTCCTCTCTCTCCTTGTAATGTCTAGCCCAGTGTTCAGCAATATTGGTGATTTACTGTTGGATTTCCAACTCAGTTATCTGAAACCCCGTTTATGGACACTACAGAAGACACTCAGGTATATAAAGTGTAAAAATACAAAATACAACAATTGTAAATCTAAGTGTTTTATAATATTAGTTACCCAGAAATAGTTTCTGCCTAAAGCTCCCTTTCCATCAGGAAGCAGGTATTAAAGTCTCCCCTCCTCATTCATTTTTTTTCTTTGGTCCCTGAAGTTGTACGAGAGTGAATAGCTTGCCTATTTCTTTAGGTAGGGAAGCAGATACCTTTTCACAACTTAGCTGTGGCTCTCTTTTCTGGATTCACAACAGTTATACTGCTCTAATGGTAGGGGAAAATATCTGTTACAAAAAAGATCCATAATATTATGGATTGAAAGTATTCTAGGTAAAGTATGAGTCTGGGGTTTTTCTTCGTCCATTTTGTTTTATCCCTTCCAACAGCTATGAGTGACTGGATATAGATGTGGGTTTGGATGGGACTGAAGATGGCCTTGAGGGATTAGGACAAGCTGGCTAGCCCTGAGTTACCATCTTTTCATGTAGGCACTCGCTGACATGCACATCTTTTAGTTTGGTTTTTAGCTGTTGCCCCATCACCTTGCTGGAAACCATTACTTCAGTCGGGTCTCTGGCGTTGTGCTTCATGAGTTCGTCCCTACATCCTTGAGTCTGGCTGTAATGCTTTGCCAGCTCTGCAGACTCTGGTGGTCATTTAATCTCCCTGATACAAGCATTGCCCTGGGTGCTTAACTAACCCTCATTCTTCATATAACTTCACCCATTACATCTGACTGATAAGTTGTCATCTTAAATACTCCTCAAATCCATTCACCTTTACTACCTTATTTCTGATTCCAATTATTCACTTGGATCATTATAGTAGATTTCAAATTGCTCCTTCTACCTCCAGACATGAAGACCCTGAATCCACATATCGAAATGCAATACCTGGATACTCAACATGTGTAGAATAAAATTCTGAAATTGATATATTTTGGCATGACTGGCAAGTTGCCCACCTCCTTGGCTCCTGCTACATCGAAGGTGCTGGAGTAGTTACAGAACCCCATGTACACCACTCTCCTTCCTGGCTCCAAACATTAGCTCTTCCCTCTCCCTGGAACGCCCTTCCTAACTTTATTTATCTGGACAAATTAAACAGACACTTTAAGATTCAGCCTATAACTCACCATCAATGTGAGATACTTTCTGGTCTTCCTTTCTCTAAATTCCTCTGGAAAATTTGGTTACTTTTATCATCACATTTACCATCTTGAATGGAAAAATGTATCCTGTTTGTAAGTGGTTCCTTAAGCAAGTAAGGACTATATCATACTCATTGTTTCTTTCATTTCAGTCTCAAGCAAAATGCCTGGAGGACATAACAGTCGTCATTCAGTACATCCTTGTTGACATAGGAGGTGCTCTGAACATTTGTTTGTTTGTTTGTTTGTTTGAGACGGAGTCTCGCTCTGTCACCCAGGCTGGAGTTCAGTGGCATGATCTTGGCTCACTGCAAGCTCTGCCTCCTGGGTTCACACCATTCTCCCGCCTCAGCTTCCCAAGTAGCTGGGACTGCAGTCGCGCACCAACACGCCCGGCTAGTTTTTTGTATTTTTAGTAGAGACGGGGTTTCACCATGTTAGCCAGGATGGTCTTGATCTCCTGACCTCGTGATCCTCCCGCCTCGGCTTCCCAAAGTGCTGGGATTACAGGGGTGAGCCACTGTGCCTGGCCTGAACATGTGTTTAACTGCTCAGAGCTGACCACCGTTTTGAGTCTCTAATTTGGAGTTTGTTTATGGTTTTGAGGACTGAGAAGGCTTAACATGATACTAAGTTGCCTCCACTTCTTTAGTATGACAGGAAACAAACTCTACCAAACAGACTCAGAATAGACAAGCTTAAGTTTATTCTACCCGCTTTGTTCCTGTTCTACTGCATAGGAAATTTTCTCTCCACTAGTTCCCCTGAAAAGTGGTAACTGTCAGTTATACTTATGTGTTTCAGATTATATTGAATGCTCTTTTACATTTACTAATACAGCTCCCCTTTTCTTTTGCTCCCCTTTTCTTCCTTTGTTTTATAGAGTCCATCATCACCATGTCCTCTTTATTTTCCTAGTGCCTGAATGCCGCCCTTCCCTTCTCAGAACAACCATTCCTTTTCCAAAACTGTATAGCTAAATGTTTTAAAAAACAAAATATAAATGTTTTAAAAAAACAAAATTGAAGTTGCTGAAAGACTCCCCCTTATACCTGACTGCAAGAAAAGTGGTGATTTCATCTGGACTTTCACTATGGCTACAGTGACCTTAATGACGAAGTGATTTTCCAGCATTGTAGCTCAAAAAAGATCTTTCGCTAGTCCATTCCAGAGCCCTTTATAAAGGTGAGCTATTCATTAACCCAAAAAAGGAGAAAGACAGAATGGTTAGAGAAATCATATATTTGACCTAGCAGAAGCTGTGTCTCTGGAAAATTGCTGAACTATATCAGACAATGTGAAAATCCATTCTTAAACCTTAACAAATGTCCTTTCTCTGACTATTTGCGTAAGACACTTGAGCAATCCTGTGAAAACTATCCTCAGTGGTTTCCTAAAGTGTTGACTGCTGGCAGAATCAGAGGCCAATTTCACCCTGTTCACACCTTTTTCCTTAGGTGCCAATTGCTGTTCCCCAGCCCTGGGTCTCTACCAGATCTCTTTTGGCATATCCCAACCCATCTGTCAGACACATCAATTCTGGGTTGTCTAAGTCTGCTATTTTATCCAGGAATTTAAAAGCATGTTTTACATTAACTTAGCTGCCTAAAATAAAAATTGAACTTTGTGCTCCCTCTGCCTGGGGGAATCAATTTTTTAATGAGTGATCACTGTTAAAAAGTTTCACTGTAAATTCCTGATTAGATTTTATAATTCCTCCAATAAAAAGAAAACTCAAAGCAAGCAATATTGATTCTTGTTAATTTAAACATTAGCACCAAAAAACATAAAAAGAAGTGCCATGGACTATGATATTTGTTTTTAAATAAATGATTAAAAATAAATATGGTGTAAGTCCAACAAAATAGAAAACAAAAATTAAATGAGGGGAGGATTTCTGGGTTTTTGTCTGAACTGTCAACCAAAAAGTGGTGTGACCCATGCCAAATGACTAATTTCATTGAGGATTGATTTACTTATATATAAAAGTTATGTCCTGAGGTTTATAAATGAAATTAACTTCTTCATATATAACCTTTATGACATTTTTTCCTGTTTTACTGTATATTTAGAATACCTTCTTTCATTTCCATTTCCCATTTAGAAAAATGCTTCTCACTGGGCGCGGTGGCTCACACTTGTAATCCCAGCACTTTGGGAGGCCGAGGCGGGCGGATCACGAGGTCAGGAGATCGAGACCACAGTGAAACCCCGTCTCTACTAAAAATACAAAAAATTAGCCGGGCATGGTGGCGGGCGCCTGTAGTCCTAGCTAGTCGGAGAGGCTGAGGCAGGAGAATGGCATGAACCCGGGAGGCAGAGCTTGCAGTGAGCCGAGATTGCACCACTGCACTCCAGCCTGGGCGACAGAGCGAGACTCCGTCTCAAAAAAAAAAAAAAAAGAAAAATGCTTCTCTTTTTTGAAGATTTAGTCAACCACCTATCCTATAAAAAGGCTTAAGAAAGGCAGGGCACGGTGGCTCATGCCTGTAATCCCTACACTTTGGGAGGCCTAGGCAGGTGGATCACCTGAGGTCAGGAGTTTGAGACCAACCTGGCCAACATGATGAAACCCCATCTCTACTAAAAATACAAAAAATTAGCTGGGCGTGGTGGTGGGCATCTGTAATCCCATCTACTTGGGAGGCCTGAGGCAGGAGAATCACTTGAATCCGGGAGGCGGGGGTTGTACTGAGCTGAGATTGTGCCACTGCAATCCAGCCTGGGCAACAAGAGCGAAACTCCGTCTCAAAAAAATTTTACAAATAAAATAAATAAAATGGCTTTTCTAGCCAAAGCTGCTCTTTTTTGGCACACTTGTTTTTCAGTTCTCCTTGCGCCAGTAGCACATTTGCATTCTTCTGTCTTAGCGCTCATTTTATTGTGCTGTGATTATCTGTTCACTTGGACCTTTACCACACTAATGTGTACAAAGGTTCTACATTTTTATGATTTTCATCCTGGCATCTAGTGCTCAGAACTGTAGCCAGAACACAGTAAGTGCTCACTATTTGATTCTCTTTGGCTTGAATGAATGTATTCTTACCAAGCACAAATTATCCCAGCCTAACCTCTTTCTCTAGTCACTGCTGCATTGACCAGTTCTAAACAGTCTTTCATCAGCCTGGCTTGAGAGCAACCCAAAGCTCTTCACCGTGAACCTGTGTCATACATCTCTTACTTTCTACTTGAGTGCTTCTTGAATACCCTTTGTAGGATACTTGGGACACTCATACACAAGCAAGCAGAAAATGCAAGAGAATTAACGATCCTGGGATCCCATTTAACCAATGCCAGTTAATACATGTACCACCCTTTATTCCTCTAGATGCATAGCTCTGAGATAGTGTGCATACGTCTTCTCAGAATGTTCTAGAAAGGCCGAAAGCTCTAGTCATCCACAGCAGTGGCTTACTATAATATCCATCTTTATTTTGGTTTCTCTTCTTCCCTATTTCACTTCAGTACCTTTCTTATGAATTATTTCCCAAATAAGATACCTGTACTCAACCCCTTTCTCAGCCTCTGCTTTTGGTTAAACCAAAAATCCCCCAAAGTTCATGATCTTGAAATGTTCAAGGAAGAGTGATGTCTATGTTCCTGAAAAGTAAAGGTCCATATTGCAACGTTTAAAGTTTCCCTAAATGCGTTAGAGCGTAGTTTTCCAAAATTAATCAATTTCAGTTCTGCATGACCTTTACAGAACTTTGTCACTTTTCCATCAAGAACTGGAGTCCACATCCCTCCCCTTGAATCTGGTTGGACTTTTGTGACTGGCTTGATTAATAGAATATACAGGAAGTTAAGTTGTGGGAATCTCAAGGATAGATTAGAAGATGCACTTTCCATCTATCTCCCTATTGGGAAACATTACTTTGAAGCCCTGAACTTCCATATAAGAAATCCAGCCACCCTAAAGATGCCATGCTGGAGAGAACCTATGAAAAAACCAGTAGAGGTAGAGATGCCCAGGGGCCCCAGCTGTTCCAGCCTCTGCTGGTGTCTCCCAACTGAGGTTTCAGGTATGTGTGATAAGAAACCTTTGAAATGACCTGAGCCCCAGCCACATTCTGAACACAAATTCATCAAAGGTTATCAACCAGAACCTTTCAGCTGGGTCACTTCTAAATCCTGACTTACAGAAACAGTGAAAGATAATAAGCGATTGTTGTTTTAACCCACTAAGTTTGGAGTAATTTTTTATGCAGAATATATGACTTTAACACTAGGCGACAACATCTTGTTTTAATTCTATATTTTTTGAATATGTAGTCTTACATCCCTCATGAATACAATAAATTGATAAAAATAATACTAAACGTTTATTGATAGCCTCAAATTAGGGCAAGAAAATGTTCCATACTTGTGCCTAGCAGATACAGAGACATTTTTGCATTCTGCCAAACTAGTTGGTGAAAGAGTAAAGGCGGACCCAGAGCACGCCAAACGCAGTCAAGAGATCTTTATTAGCAGAGTCAGGTCAGGTCGCGCAGAGAGAGAGAGTGCTGTTGGGATGGGATATTTATATCCCTTAGGGCTACGTGGGTATGGATGATTGGGTCTGGGGGGCGGGCCTGGGGATGAGCCGGGGGAGCGGGAGGTGTTATTTTCTTATTGGGTCTTTCTTGGCGGGTTTAACATTGCGTCAGGTGTGGAGAGGGAGAAAGAACCTGGGACTGTCGCCATCTTGTGGTACCTTACGTGTCTGCGCCACCCAACAGTCCTCCCTTTTGTTTTCTTTAAGAGAGAGTTGAGGGGCGTCGTGATTCGTCTGGCTACTTCCTGCTGAGTGGGGGCGTTGTAAGAGGGAAGGAGAGTTTTAGGGAGGGCTGTTAGGGAGGTTTGACACGGGGTATGATGGGTATAGTAGGAGAACAAGTCCGAGGAGGAGGGCACTATATGTGAACACCTCTTGGGGGGTGTAGTCCGTGAAGGTCCCTTGAAGATATAGATCTTCTAATGCCTTAAGCCATCCGAGCGGTAACGATGGATCAGCGATGAGCCAGCTGTCAGTGCAGAGATCGTTGAGGAACTGCTGGAATCGGTGTATTGTTGTCATTTCAAAGACTGATGTTTGACTGAAGGGCCGTTAGCAGGCTGTGAGACCGTCTATGGAGCCTGCTTCGTCTTCGCAGGTAGCTAAAAGTTGATAATTTCTAAGGAGAAGCTGGTTAAATGTCTAGGGATTGGGCTGTAAGTCTGAAAGTTGGGACACACTGTATCCTAGTGAAGTGGCTCCTAACCCTGTGCCTAGAAGTTGTTAGAGAGATTCCGAGCATGATGGGTAAAAAGATTGCTCGTTTTTGTTGAGGGACTCAGGGTGATCAAACTGGTAGGCCTGGAGGCCTTCGGAAAAGGAGAGTAATGTCAGTTGAGAGACTAGAGTGGGTAGGTATACAGGGGCCGGGGAGGGAGGAATTGATGGATTTGAAGCAGTCGGAAGTGGGAACTTGAGAGGCATTAAATAGAAGTAGTCCTTGATTGAGGAATAGTTGCCAAGAGGAGTGTATGGGGATGGTGTTGACTGGTGAGTGTAATTGTGATTGTAGTTGTGACTGTAATTCGGTCTCACCTAGCGAGATGTGCTCGTTGACTTGGGACAAGACTTGTTGAAAATTAGTTTTGAGTGTGTGGGTGATGGTTAGGGTTTGTGCTGGGTAGGACCAGGCATTGCTTGGGTATCAACTGAGGACGCGTTAATGGGGCACCAAGTGTAGCTGATGACATTTGTGTGTGACCTTCTGTGAGCGTTGTAGGTTTCTTTTACAGTGAATAGGTAATAAGGTTGTGATGAGAGACTGCTAGGGGAGGAAAGTCCATGGAGGAGGATATAAGAGGTGGAGAGCCAGAAGGAGAGGGCCTAGAGTATGAAGTTTATGTTTCTGGAATAGGGGGAAGAGGAGGTGTTTTGGAGATGTGGATCTTGAGGGGGTTGTTTGGTATGGGTGTGCAGGTATAGTTTGTAGGACAGTGTGAGGCAGGTAGGCTCCTTGTTGGATCCGGGTTGGTAGCCGGCTTCAACTTGGAAATGTGAAGCCAGGGGGTTAGTTGTCCTGGAGATTCTTGGAGTCTGGCAGCAGTGGGAGTGCAGAGCACAATTTGGAGGGGCCCTTTCCATTTTGGGGTCAAAGATATTGGCTGAGTGTGACTGGGCGGTAAGTAAAACACCCATTCACCTGGCGTGAGGGGAAAGGTGGTTTCTGTGTTACTGGCATCAGGCAGGAGACACTCCTGTCTTTTCCATAGTTCACAGTGGATGAATGATAGGAGGGGAGAAGTTATGTGTTGTGGGGCTGTTGGGGAGGTGGGATTAATGCCAGGTGGAAGTGCTGGGCGGCCATACATGACTTCAAAGGGGGATATAAGGGTGGGCTTCTTTGGGAGGACCCGGAGTTTGAATAAGGCTGTAGGGAGTAACTTTATCCAGTCTAGATGGAGTTCTAATGACAGTTTAGTGAGGGTTTCCTTGAGTGTACGGTTGGTACGTTCAACCTTTCCAGAGGATTGGGGGTGATAGGGGATGTGGAAATGCCAAGGGATGTTAAGAGCAGCAGCTATATTTTGTGAGAGACGGGATGGAAATTCGGGACCATTGTCAGTTTGGAGGGATGTGGGGATTCCGAACCTCGGAATGATTTCTGATAGGAGGATTGAGGCGATGGTACTTGCCTTTTTATTGGTGGTTGGGAAAGCCTCAACCCATCCGGAGAAGGTGTCAACGAGAACTAAAAGATAATTAATTTTTTTTATGGAGGGCATGTGAGTAAAATCAAGTTGCCAATCACTGCCTGGAATGTGTCCTCTGGCCTGATGGGTCGGGAAGAGTCCTGGCCTTAAGGGAGTTTGTGGGTTTGTTCGTTGACAGATGGGGCAGGCAGATGTGAGCTGTTTAAGGAATTGTAGGTCAGAGGAATCTAGGGTGAAGAAGGAGATGAGGAAGGTTTTCAGTGTTTGAGGATTTGTGTGGAAAATAGAGTGAAGGTACGAGAAGAGGGCGTGTTTTGAGAGGTTAGGCGACTGTGTTGGCGGTGGCTGCGTGAGTTGTAAAGGGCTTGATGGCTCGTCTATGGTTAACATGAGAGTGGGGGGGTAGAGTTGATAAAGCTGCCTGTCTGGCCTCCTGATCTGCTTTGTTGTTACCTTGTGTCACTGGGGATGGGTCAATTTGGTGGGACTTGCAGTGAGTGATGCCTATTTTAGTAGGAAGTAAGGAAGCTTGGAGGAGGTGAGTGATGAGGGTGACATTAGTAATAGATGTTTCTTTGGTTGTCAGGAGTCCTCTTTCCTTCCAAATGGCTGAATGAGAGAGAAGGATGTGGAAAACATATTTGGAGTCAGTATATAGTGTAAGTGAGGTGTCTGCTGCTAATTCAAACGCTGGAGTGGCTGCAATGAGTTCAGCTTGCTGGTTTGTGGTATTAGGTGGCAGAGATTTTGCCTCGATGGTTTTTGTTAAGGACACTACGGCATACCCTGCGAGGCGCTGTCCATTACGTGTAAAAGAACTGCCGTCTGTGAACCACATGTGGTCGGGATGGTCTAAGGGGCCTTTGGTGATGTGGGTTGGACAGGGTAGAAGGGATTCTAGAATTTCAGTGCAGTTGTGTAGAGGGGGGTGTTGAGAGGTAGGCAGGAGGGTGGCAGGGTTGAGGGGTGCACGTTTGGAAGGACACAGTGGGATCATGTAAGAAGGAAACTAGGAGTGACAGTATGCGGCAAGGGGGAAGGGTTTGTAGGCTCTTGTATGTGAGGAGATCTTTGAGTTGGTGGGGGGATGTAATGACAACTGCCACCCCGAATGTGAGCTTTTTTGATTCTAGAAGTAGTAAATAGGCTGCTGCCAGGGCGTGGAGGCAGGGGGCCCACCCTCATACAGTGGGGTTGAGCTGTTTGGACAGGTATGCGACTGCAGCAAAAGTGGGTCCCTGTAATTGTCCTAAGACTCCTAAGGCCAGGCCATGGTGTTCGTGTATGTATAAAATGAAAGGCCTCTGTAGATTTGGAAGATGTAAGGCTGGAGCCTTTATTAGTGCCTGTTGGAGTAACTGAAAGGGCTGTTTGACTGTGGCCTCTACAGGCTCGGACGTGGGTCCCCAGGAGAGGTCGTAAAGTGGTTTTGCTAGTAAAGAGTAGTTAAGAATCCAGGTTCTAAAGTAACCAGCTAATCCTAGGAAAGAGAGTATTTCTTTTTTTGTCTTAGGGATGGGGAGGCCTCTGATGAAGCACTTGCGGTCTAGGGTGATGGCCTTTGAGTCGTGAGAAAGAAGGGCTCCCAAATAAGTTACTTGTGTTAGTGAGAGTTGGACCTTTTGGGGGGACACCTGGTAGCCTTTGTCTGCGAGGAAGTTGAGTAGGGAAGTGGTGTCGGTTTGGGAGGCGACTAGAGATGGACTGCATAAGAGGAGATCATCTACATATTGGAGGAGGTTTGACTGGGGAAGATTTAGTTGTTTTAAGTCTGAGGCAAGAGTTTGACCAAAGATATGGGGGCTATCTCTGAACCCTTGAGGGAGCACTGTCCATGTGAGTTGTTGCGATTGTTGGGTGTCTGGGTTGGTCCAGGTGAAGGCAAAAAGGTCTTGTGATTGAGGAGAGAGGGGGATTGTGAAGAAGGCGTCTTTAAGGTCTACTACTGAAAAATATGTGGCGTTGGGGGGAATGGACGCTAAGAGGGTATAGGGGTTGGGAACTAGTGGGTGAATGGGTTTAACGGCCTCGTTGATAAGTCTGAGGTCTTGGACGAGGCGGAACGTACCATTGGATTTTTTGACTGCTAGGATAGGAGTGTTATATGGTGAATGAGTTGGTCTAAGGAACCCTTTTCTTAAAGAGGTCTGAGATAACTGGTTGTAATCCCCTCAGGCTGGAGGTGGGGAGAGGGTATTGGGGTTGACTGGGAAAGTGATGTGGATCTTTGAGGAATATTTGTGTGGGGGCACATGAAGCTAATGAGGGAGTGGTGGTGTCCCAAACCATGGGATTGACGCCTGTTGGGAGCGAAGGCAGAGCGGGGGCGGGAGCCTGGTGTATGGAGTCAGCTACTAAAGCAACCAGTGGGGTGGATCTGGGGAGGGCGGTTGGGTTAAATGTGATGGAGATTTTGAATTTAGAGAGGATATCCCTTCCTAGTAGGGGAAGGGGGCATTGAGGCATGACTAGGAACCGGTGAGAAAATATGTGGCCGGAGAAGGTGCAGGAGAGAGGAGGGGTGGCTCTCGGATGTATGGTTTGGCCTCCAATCCCGACTATAGGAGATCCAAAAAGGGAAGTGACACCCCAGAATTCCCTCAAAACCGAGAAGGTAGCTCCGGTGTCAAGGAGGAATGTGATGAGGCGTCCATCCACCATTAGAGAGACCCTGGGCTCCTGTGTGGTGATAAGTTGTGTTGGGAAAGGAGTCCCAAGGCCCCCTCAGTCTTCGATGGCCAGTCCTAAGAGGTCGGGAGTGGGGCTGGGGGCTGGCCTGGCTTCCCTTCGGGAGCCAGGGCAGTCTATGGCCCAGTGGCCAGGCTGGTGGCATTTAGGACACAGCCGAGGGGGGGGGCCTGGGATTTGGGCGCTCTTGGACCCAATGACCTTCTTTTCCACATTTAAAACAGGGCCCAGGGGGCTGACGGTGAGGCAGATGACTGGAGGATTTATGGCCATGCGACCATGACACGGGCCGAGGAGAGGCCTGGAGGGCTTGTGCTAATAATTGGTATTTTTGCCTCTTTGCTTTCTCGTCCCGGTTATGATAAACCTTGAATGCCATTGCCAATATCTCGGATTGAGGGGTGAAGGGGCCTCTGTCTAACTAACTTCTTTAGTTTTCGTCTGATGTCGGGAAAACTTTGTGCAAAGAAATGGGACATGAGGAGTTGTCTACCATCGGGGTTTCTGGGTCTATGTTGGTGTATTGTTGGAGTGCCTTTGTAAGGCGGTCTAGAAAGGCGGATGGGTTTTCATGTTTGTCTTGTATTATTTCATGGGGTTTTTCAAAATTAACTGCCTTTTGGGCTGCTTTGCGTAGTCCAGCCATTAGGCAGGTAGCAAAATGGTCTCTGGCTGCTACTCCATTTTGGATGTTATAGTCCCAGTTAGGCTCTCGCTCGGGCACTGCCTGCACCCCCAGTGGCAAGGCTGGGGTTGTTTGGTGAACCTCGTCTGCGTAAGTGCGAGCCTGTTCCCAGACTCGTCTACGCTCCTCAGGGAGAAGGGTGTTGGAGAGGACTGTGTAGATGTCAAGGAAGGTGAGGCTGTAAGCTTGGAGAAGGTACTGAAATTCCTTAAGGTAGGAAGCGGAATTGGAGGTGTAGGAACGTAAGTGTTTTTCGATTTGGGATAAGTCAGCTATGGAGAAGGAACGTGGACTCGGACGATACCTTCTGCTCCAGCTACTTCTCTAAGGGGGGGGGCAAGAATGGGATGGTGAGATCTCGAGCGGATGTTGGGAGGGCTAAATGACGGTGGGGGAGAGGCCAGCAGAAGTGACGAGGAGGAAGTGGAGGAGGGGGGGCGAGTTAGGGAGGGTGGTGGCCAGAAGGGTGGCGGCCGGAAGGCGAGGCAGAGGGTGGTGGTATGGGGTGGGGGCTCGTCGGCTGGGTCGAAGTCGGGGGCAGAGGGAGGGGTTGGCAGTTTAAGAGCGGCAAGGAGCTGTTGGGGTTCGCAAGGGAGGCAGAGGTTAGGTCTGTCCCTTGGAGGAAGAAGCCGTGAATATATGGGATCTCTACCCATCTTCCTGTTCGCTCACAATAGTTGTAGAGATTGGGATCAAGGGACCTGTGTGCGGGCCATTTGTTTTGGTTTTCTAAGGGATAAGTGGGCCAATTTTGAGTGCAGAGTTTAAGCGTCTAGGCTTGATATCTGAGGTGAGGCCTAGAGCAGATAGGTTGTTTAAGAGACATTGTAAAGGGGAGTCGGCCGGCAGGGATGCAGAGCCTCCCATTATGAGAGGAGGGGAATATACGGCGTCGGGCTAGGTAGGGCGTCCCCTACTAGCCGATCGACCGTGTGGTGAGTCAGAGCTTCCAAGTCGATCGTCACCAAAATGGCAGGACTGATGGGCCTTTGGAAGGCCGAGGGCCGTGGGCTACCTGGTACCAGGATTTTAGTGAGGAGGAGGGTCCGAGGCCGGGTGAGTGAGAGGGAGAAAACTCAGCTCCCTGGAGGCTGAGACTGGGTTGGGTAACTTGGGATCCACCGTGGCCTTAAGGGCCCTTGGTGAGCCATGTCTGTTTTGAGAGCGGCTAGGGTGGGGATCGAAGAGCTATGTTAACGGTCTGCCTGAAACGTAGGCCCCAGAGGGGAAGACTTACCGAAATGAGGCCGGTGTTGTGCGGAGAGGTCGGCGAACAGGAAAATGGGTGAAGACTGGTTTGGGGTCTGGGTTGGGCCTCGAAAAGGATCGGGATCCCACTGAAGGGTGGGGAGTCCCGATCTGAGTCATGGCACCAATGAAAGAGTAAAGGCAGACCCAGAGCATGCCAAACGCAGTCAAGAGATCTTTATTAGCAGTCAGGTCAGGTGGCGCAGAGGGAGAGAGTGCTGTTGGGATGGGATATTTATATCCCTTAGGACTACGTGGGTATGGATGATTGGGTCTGGGGGGCGGGCCTGGGGATGAGCGGGGGGTGGGGGGGAGCAGGAGGTGTTATTTTCTTATTGGGTCTTTCTTGGCGGGTTTAACATTGCGTCAGGTGTGGAGAGGGAGGAAGAACCCGGAACTGTCGCCATCTTGTGGTACCTTACGTTTCTGCGCCACCCAACAGTTGGCCAATGTGATGGAAATAAATCAGATCACAGAATTATTTTATGTTATAAAGAACAATAAGACGAAATAAAATCAAGATAAACTCAGCTAATTCTACTTACTCGGTTGCTCAATTTACAAATCATGCAATTGAGATCTTATGGAAGCAGTAATAACTCTGTGTTCAACCTTGCTAAATTTGCTACTACTGTTTTCACCCTTTTTAAAGAGAAAAAATATACAAACTAAAATATGCTAAAGCACAGCAGCAATTTGGTAATCTCCAATTACAGTAAGAATGCTATAGTGCATTGGAAAAGAAATCCACAAATTCTTTGCTGTACCTCTTATCAAGAGATAATTTCCCCATCTTTTGAATTTTGACTTGGCAATACGACTTACTTCTACCATTATATCATAGTAAACATGACTGAAGAAGAAGTTGAAAATTGCTCTGCATTGGAGTTTGCCCACTCTTCATGCTGGGAATTCTTCAACAATCATGTGAAGAAGCTCCAGGTAGCCTCCTGGAAGATGAGAAACTACATGAAGTAAGGCCCCATTTATCTTAGCTCGCCCAATAGTCCCAGCTGACATTTTCCATATATTTAAGCCCAGCCATCCTGAACTGTTCAGCCCTACATGAGCTGGCCCAGCCTAGAACTTCCCAGCCAATTTATAGAATTCCAAGCAAATAATTAATGTTTATTATGTTAATTCACTAAGTTTGGGATGGTTTGTTACATATTAAAAAACTGATTGATACAAATGGAAGTTGCTTTTATTAGATGAATCACATAAAAATATATGCTTCCTTTTTACCTTTCCAGCACTCCCATACCCAAGTATAGTGTTGCCAGGGAAAGTCTGTTTCCTTTGCACTATTCATTCCTGGAAATCACTTTCATGCTGTAATTACAGGCATGATGGCAGTGCTTGATTCTCAAGTGAGCCAAGCTGCTGAACTTAAATTCACTTGACCAGCTGGGTCAGTGAAAATAAATGGCTTTCTTTGACCAGACTTGGCTTGGCTCCCTTAATAGTATCATTTTATATCCCTGGTTCAAGGACATAATTTTGCTGGTCAGGGGCATATTACTGATAAACATGCCACAAAGAAATAGTTAGCTTGAACAGCAGATGCAATTTTATTTTTCCACACAAGAGATTCCAAAAAGTTTTCTTCTTCTGATTTGGCCTGAAGGTCAAACCTCATTAAAGGTTAAAATAACGGTTTGGCTAAGTTTGACTGGGAAGGAAACTGCTTAAATTCTACTTTTCAGAAGCAGTACATTTGGAGCTGGACACCTTGTTCATAATCACTGTGATCGCTTGTATTCTGGGAGGGAAATTGCCTTTCTCCCATTCTTAAACTGTGCAAGGAAACTAGGTACATATCTCATTGTGACTGGTGTACTAGAGAAAACACCTCGTTCTTTATGTATTTTCAGCTTCCATCAATAGTTCTACAGCATAATGTCAAAAATTCATGCACCTTCAAACTTCTCAGGTGTCACATTGTAGTAAACATGCCATAATAGATAATCTACAGGCATAGCCTTCACAATAACTATTATGTAGCTCACAGGCATGACACAGTTAACATCACACTTTGAACTGAATAATCTGACAACTTTTCATTTAAAAATAATAAAGGGCTCACAAGGCGCATTTTCCCCATACATGTTTTATTTCATAGCACTTCCAAACTTCTAGTTTGTATTACTCTCTCTCTGACATTTTGCATGTCATATGGTGAGTCTCCTCAGGGAAAGTAAATCAGATTTCTGCCTGGAGTGCAAACTGACTAATAATAATCATCACCATAAAGGAGTCTGTTGTGTTTGGGACCAAAAGTGCTGTCTGGTTGTTATGGCAACCAGGATTTGAAAAGGGATGCCTGGTTGTAAGGGGCAGGCACCAGCATCCCAAAACCAATTCTTCATCCAAGCTTCTCCCAGCAGAATAATTTCCAGTCATTTCTAAAATGGATGCAGAGTGATGGATTGTCAGCTCATATGAACTAATCTCAGGAAAAGGACCACATTTTCATCACAGAATTTGACATTTTCGCCTTTTCACTGGACTGATGTTGACAAAGGAGAGAGGCTAAGTGTATGGCCCTAGTTAAGACCATATATCAAGATTGCTAATTGATACCACAGAGAAGATGCATGTATCTGGTAGGGCATCTCTTCCTCTTGAAACTATGCTTGTCTTTTTTTCCTTCCTTTAACATTTAAATGTGTTTTATTTATTCCTCTTCTCAAAGTACTTCACTGACTTCCCATTTTCGTTAACTCCACAATCTAAGATTCCCACTTACTCACCTTTGCCATAACAACTTCCATTCTCTACTTAAATTTGTTACTATATTTTTGCTTCCAAAGTTTATTCCTCGGTCTTGGATATAACCTTTTATCTACCTAGGAAAAAATCATCCTTTTAGACTCAGTTCATCTGCCATCTTTTTGAGGATTTTGTGCCATCTACCCCATCCTCCCACCTACATACAGAATACATGCTCCTCATCTTAAGCTGCATCTGTGTAGAATTCGAGAATGTATTTTTTCAATAATATATTTTGATATATCTACATTTCTTTTTTATTATTATTATTATACTTTAAGTTATAGGGTACATGTGAACAATGTGCAGGTTTGTTACATATGTATCCATGTGCCATCTTGGTGTGCTGCACCCATTAACTCGTCATTTAACATTAGGTATATCTCCTAATGCTGTCCCTCCTCCCAGCCCACAACAGTCCCCAGAGTGTGATGTCCCCTTCCTGTGTCCATGTGTTCTCATTGTTCAATTCCCACCTATGAGTGAGAACATGCGGTGTTTGGTTTTTTGTCCTTGCGATAGTTTACTGAGAATGATGGTTTCCAGTTTCATCCATGTCCCTACAAAGGACATGAACTCATCATTTTTTATGGCTGCCTAGTATTCCATGGTGTATATGTGCCTCATTTTCTTAATCCAGTCTATCGTTGTTGGACATTTGGGTTGGTTCCAACTCTTTGCTATTGTGAATAGTGCCGCAATAAACATACGTGTGCATGTGTCTTTATAGCAGCATGATTTATAGTCCTTTGGGTATATACCCAGTAATGGGATGGCTGGGTCAAATGGTATTTCTAGTTCTAGATCCCTGAGGAATCCCCACACTGACTTCCACAATGGTTGAACTAGTTTACAGTCCCACCAACAGTGTAAAAGTGTTCCTATTTCTCCACATCCTCTCCAGCACCTGTTGTTTCCTGACTTTTTAATGATGGCCATTCTAACTGGTGTGAGATGGTATCTCACTGTGGTTTTGATTTGCATTTCTCTGATGGCCAGTGATGATGAGCATTTTTTCATGTGTTTTTTGGCTGCATAAATGTCTTCTTTAGAGAAGCATCTGTTCATGTCCTTCGCCCACCTTTTGATGGGGTTGTTTGTATTTTTCTTGTAAATTTGTTTGAGTTCATTGTAGATTCTGGATATTAGCCCTTTGTCAGATGAGTAGGTTGCAAACATTTTCTCCCATTCTGTAGGTTGCCTGTTCACTCTGATGGTAGTTTCTTTTGCTGTGCACAAGCTCTTTAGTTTAATTAGATCTCATTTGTCAATTTTGGCTTTTGTTGCCATTGCTTTTGGTGTTTTAGACATGAAGTCCTTGCCCATGCCTATGTCCTGAATGGTATTGCCTAGATTTTCTTCTAGGATTTTTATGGTTTTAGGTCTAACATGTAAGTGTTTAATCCATCTTGAATTAATTTTTGTATAAGGTGTAAGGAAGGGATCCAGTTTCAGCTTTCTACATATGGCTAGCCAGTTTTCCCAGCACCATTTATTAAATAGGGAATCCTTTTCCCATTGTTTGTTTTTGTCAGGTTTGTCAAAGATCAGATAGTTGTAGATATGTGGCATTATTTCTGAGGGCTCTGTTCTGTTCCATTGATCTATGTCTCTGTTGTGGTACCAGTACCATGCTGTTTTGGTTACTGTAGCCTTGTAGTATAGTTTGAAGTCAGGTAGGGTGATGCCTCCAGGTTTGTTCTTTTGGCTTAGTATTGACTTGGTGATATGGGCTCTTTTTTGGTTCCATATGAACTTTAAAGTAGTTTTTCCCAATTCTGTGAAGAAAGTCATTGGTAGCTTGATGGGGATGGCATTGAATCTATAAATTACCTTGGACAGTATGGCCATTTACACGATATTGATTTTCCCAACCCATGAGCATGGAATGTTCTTCCATTTGTTTGTATCGTCTTTTATTTCATTAAGCAGTGGTTTGTAGTTCTCCTTGAAGAGGTCCTTCCCATCCCTTGTAAGTTGGATTCCTAGGTAGTTTATTCTCTTTGAAGCAATTGTGAATGGGAGTTCACTCATGATTTGGCTCTCTGTTTGTTATTGGTGTACAAGAATGCTTGTGATTTTTGTACATTGATTTTGTATCCTGAGACTTTGCTGAAGTTGCTTATCAGCTTGAGGAGATTTGGGGCTGAGACAATGGGGTTTTCTAAATATACAATCATACCATCTGCAAACAGGGACAGTTTGACTTCCTCTTTTCCTAATTGAATACCCTTTATTTCCTTCTCCTGCCTGATTGCCCTGGCCAGAACTTCCAGCACTATGTTGAATAGGAGTGGTGAGAGAGGGCATCCCTGTCTTGTGCCAGTTTTCAAAGGGAATGCTTCCAGTTTTTGCCCATTCAGTATGATATTGGCTGTGGGTTTGTCATAGATAGCTCTTATTATTTTGAGATATGTCCCATCAATACCTAATTTATTGAGAGTTTTTAGCATGAAGGTTGTTGAATTTTGTCAAAGGCCTTTTCTGCATCTATTGAGATAATCATGTGGTTTTTGTCTTTGGTTCTGTTTATATACTGGAATACATTTATTGATTTGCATATGTTGAACCAGCCTTGCATCCCAGGGATGAAGCCCACTTGATCATGGTGGATAAGCTTTTTGATGTGCTGCTGGATTCGGTTTGCCAGGATTTGAACAGGATTTTTGCATCAATGTTCATCAAGGATATTGGTCTGAAATTCTCTTTTTTGGTAGTGTCTCTGCCAGGCTTTGGTATCAGGATGATGCTGGCCTCATAAAATGAGTTAGGGAGGATTCCTTCTTTTTCTATTGATGGGAATAGTTTCAGAAGGAATGGTACCAGTTCCTCCTTGTACCTCTGGTAGAATTCGGCTGTGAATCCATCAGGTCCTGGACTCTTTTTGGTTGGTAAGCTATTGATTATTGCCACAATTTCAGAGCCTGTTATTGGTCTATTCAGAGATTTTTCTTCCTGGTTTAGTCTTGGGAGGGTGTATTTGTTGAGGAATTTATCCATTTCTTCTAGATTTTCTAGTTTGTTTAGAGGTGTTTGTAGTATTCTCTGATGGTAGATTGTATTTCTGTGGGATCGGTGGTGGTATCCCCTTTATCATTTTTTATTGCATCTATTTGATTCTTCTCTCTTTTCTTCTTTATTAGTCTTGCTAGCGGTCTATCAATTTTGTTGATCTTTTCAAAAAAGCAGCTCCTGGATTCATTACTTTTTTGAAGGGTTTTTTGTGTCTCTATTTCCTTCAGTTCTGCTCTGATTTTAGTTTTTTCTTGCTGTCTGCTAGCTTTTGAATGTGTTTGCTCTTGCTTTTCTAGTTCTTTTGTGATGTTAGGGTGTCAATTTTGGATCTTTCCTGCTTTCTCTTGTGGGCATTTAGTGCTATAAATTTCCCTCTACACAGTGCTTTGAATGTGTCCCAGAGATTCTGGTATGTTGTGTCTTTGTTCTCATTGGTTTCAAAGAACATCTTTATTTCTGCCTGCCTTTCGTTATGTACCCAGTAGTCATTCAGGAGCAGGTTGTTCAGTTTCCATGTAGTTGAGCGGTTTTGAGTGAGTTTCTTAATCCTGAGTTCTAGTTTGATTGCACTGTGGTCTGAGAGACAGTTTGTTATAATTTCTGTTCTTTTACATTTGCTGAGGAGAGCTTTACTTCCAACTATGTGGTCAATTTTGGAATAGGTGTATGGTGCTGAAAAGAATGTATATTCTGTTGATTTGGGGTGGAGAGTTCTGTAGATGTCTATTAGGTCCACTTGGTGCAGAGCTGAGTTCAATTCCTGTGTATCCTTGTTAACTTTCTGTCTCATTGATCTGCCTAATGTTGACAGTGGGGTGTTAAAATCTCCCATTATTAAAATCTCCCATTATTATTGTGTGGGAGTTTAAGTCTGTGTTTCTATACTTCCACAATTATTGAAATTTCTTCTGGTGGTAGATTTTAGTTAGATATACAATGTGAATTCATTTTATCCCAGCTGAAATCATGCAAAATTGACACAGAGAATGCCAAATCCTAACCCCTAGACCAGCAGACCAGCAAGGAGGCTATAAAATTGACATAAAACAACATAAAATCTTAACAGACTTATAGTCTAATTAGAAAAATTTGTAATAACACAAATTAAGTTGGTGTACTTTGGTTTTATTCGTAATTTATTTAGAATCCCAAGCTGTTAATACAAAACAAAATTTACACATGGTGGCATTAAGGTGGTAATTTGATAAATTTAAATAGTTTTTCAGTATTGTTTAAACTTTGCTTCTTATGTGTATTCAAATTTCTCATAGTGATTTTGATGCTTCTTTAACTCTTTTATTTTCTATAACATTTTTATTCTCTATAATTAGTTTTCACTAAGGGAGTAACCATTGCAAGTGGTAGAAAATGGGCTCAAATAACAAAAAGGAAGTTAAGTGAGATAAAATACTATGAAATGCCACACAAATGATACAATGTATGACACTGTTAATTGGGGAGAATGAGTACTGAAAATTATTAAACATAATGGAAAAAATAAAAATAATATAAATATAAAAACAGACTATAGATATTATGAAATTACTTCTTAAACCAGGCAAAATTTGAATCATATTTATGTCTTCATGAATGTTCCTTTTGCATAAAATCTTTGTAATCATAATTATTTATGGGTTTATATTGTATAATAGGTTTTTACATTTGATGACAATACCAGCCATATTTAGCTCTTCACTGGACCCTAGAAACTCATAATAGTATGTCATTTATAGTAGGCACTCCCCAGTATGTTTAAATAATTAAGTTGAGCTTTTTTTTTCAATTGTATATTAGCTATCTTTATTGCACATTTATGCATTCTTTGCCCTTCCCCTCACCCTTTCTATTGGTAATTTAAGATTTCAGCTTGTTTTATTCCACTTTTATTTTTATTTCATTTTATTTTTGAGACAGGGTCTCACTCTGTCTTACTCTGTTGCCCAGGCTGGAGTGCAATGGCATGATCTCGGCTCACTGCCATCTCAACTTCCCAAGCTTAAGCGATCCTCCCACTTCAGCCCCCCACGTAGCTAGTGAGAGGTGACAGTGTGCTGGCAGTCCTCACAGCCCTCACTTGCTCTCGGTGCCTCCTCTGCCTGGGCTCCCACTTTGGCGGCACTTGAGGAGCCCTTCAGCCCACCGCTGCACTGTGGGAGCCCCTTTCTGGGCTGGCCAAGGCAGAAGCCAGCTCCCTCAGCTTGCAGGGAGGTGTGGAAGGAGAGGCGCACACAGGAACCAGGGCTGTGTGCGTGGCGCTTGCGGGCTGGCTGGAGTTCTGGGTGGGCATGGGCTTGGCAGGCCCCCCCCTCCCCCACTCAGAGCAGCCGGCCGGCCCCGGGCAATGAGGGACTTAGCACCCAGGCCAGCAGCTGCGGAGGGTGTACTGGGTCCCCCAGCAGTGCCAGCCCACTGGTGCTACACTCAATTTCTCACCGGGCCTTAGCTGCCTTCCCACGGGGCAGGGCTCGGGACCTGCAGCCCACCATGCCTGAGCCTCCCACCCCCTCCATGGGCTCCTGTGCAGCCCAAGCCTCCCTGACGACCATCCAAGGGCTGAGGAGTGCGAGCACACGGCATGGGACTGGCAGGCAGCTCCACCTGCAGCCCTGGTGTGGGACCCACTGGGTGAAGCCAGCTGGGCTCCTGAGTCTGGTGGAGATGTGGAGAACCTTTATGTCTAGCTCAGGGATTGTAAACACACGAATCAGCACCCTGTGTCTAGCTCGAGGTTTGTGGATGCACCAATCGACACTCTGTGTCTGGCTGCTCTGGTGGGGCCTTGGAAAACCTTTGTGTCAATACTGTGTATCTAACTGATCTGATGGGGACGTGGAGAACTTTTATGTCTAGCTCACAGATGGTAAACGCACCAATCAGCGCCCTGTCAGAACAGACCACTCGGCTCTACCAATCAGCAGGATGTGGGTGGGGCCAGATAAGAGAATAAAAGCAGGCTGCCCGAGCCAGCAGTGGCAACCCGCTCGGGTCCCCTTCCACCCTGTGGAAGCTTTGTTCTTTCACTCTTTGCAATAAATCTTGCTACGGCTCACTCTTTGGGTCCACACTGCTTTTATGAGCTATAACACTCACCGCGAAGGTCTGCAGCTTCACTCCTGAAGCCAGCGAGACCACGAGCCCACCGGGAGGAATGAACAACTCCAGATGTGCCGCCTTAAGAGCTGTAACACTCACCATGAAGGTCTGCAGCTTCACTCCTGAGCCAGCAAGACCACGAACCCACCAGAAGGAAGAAACTCCAAACACATCCGAACATCAGAAGGAACAAACTCCGGACACGCCACCTTTAGAACAGTAACACTCACCGCGAGGGTCCGCGGCTTCATTCTTGAAGTCAGTGAGACCAAGAACCCACCGATTCCGGAAACACTAGGACTACAGATGTGCAACACCACACTCAGCTAAATTTTTGTATTTTTTGCAGAGACAGGGTTTTGCTGTGTTGCCCAGGCTGGTCTTGAACTCCTGGGTTGAAGCAATCTGCCCGCTTTGGTCTTCCAAAGTGTTGGGATTGCCAGCATGAGCCACTACACCCAACCTTTTACTATATATATATATATATATATATTATATGTACTATATATTATATATATATATATATATATATCTTTTCAATTTGTGAAAAACATCTGTTTTTACAGATATTGTTGTGAGGAAGACTTTCTTGCCTTTCAGGTGGGGGTGGTTACATCAGTTAGCAAAGATGGCAGAATGATGAGCTTTACCTATGGTTTTATGGCCCCTCTTAGACATCCAATCTCAGGAAGAAAAATGTGTAAAAATCCGGGTTAGTCTGGAAATGGGAAAAATGAGCAAAAAATAAACTCAGTCATTTAAACTCAATATTTAATAGCACGATTACGACAAGCCTTTAAAAGTCCCATTTTACCAATGTGAAAACCGAGGCTCAGAAAGCTTATTTCCCAAGTTCAAAGAGTTAATAAGCAGCATTGCAACTATTCAGATTCTCACATCTGTCTGAATTCCAAGTATACAATATTATACCTTTGAAATAAATTTTCTTTGAGGGAAACTTAAAAAAAAAAAAAAAGCTTAGTCCCTATGGATTCCATTGAGTAGCTTGAAATTTATTAGGTTACAGTTGTTTGTTTGTTTAGAGAATGTCTTTTTTCTGCATTCCCATTATCCTTAGATTTTTCTTAATGAAAGTCCCATATTGGACTCCCAAAGAGCTCTTGTTAAGTCAAGTCTTTCTTTTAATTTATATGACTGTGTTATCTAGGGTAAACCAATGTGAAGCTGACCATAATATGTCTGATATCAAGACTTCAATAACCCTGCAATCTGCCTCATCAAAAAATAAACCTTTAAAATGTGCATTCAATTATGGAAAACCATGCTGAACTTTGGATAGAAGATACTTGAGGATAGGTCAACTTGCAGAAATCATTAGATTTATTATTTTAAACAAATATGTAAGTATTTATTACTGAGAACTACATTGAGAGACTAACACATATTGCGATCAGGATTTATTTAAAAACCCAAATTTGCAGGGTATTTTATTTTAGCTTGCTATTATAAATGGAAAATGAGGCCAGGTGCAGTGGCTCACGCCAGTAATCCCAGCACTTTGGGAGGCCAAGGTGGGCAGATCACGAGGTCAGGAGATCGAGACCATCTTGGACAACATGGTGAAACCCCGTCCCTACTAAAAGTACAAAAATTAGCCGGGCATGATGGCGTGAGCCTGTAGTCCCAGCTACTCAGCAGGCTGAGGCAGGAGAATCACTTGAACCCAGGAGGCAGAGGGTGATGTGAGCCAAGATTGCGCCACTGCACTCCAGCCTGGGCTACAGAGTGAGACTGTCTCAAAAAAGAAAAAAAACCTAAATTGCATCTTCCTTTTTCTCTTTTGACTACACAACTGCATCTGTCAGGCAAACCTCATTTCTTTTATCAGTCCATATCAATCCAGTTGTTCTTTCTCCTTAGCTAATATTGACATGCCAACAAAGTGTAACTTTTGGAGAGAATAGTAGGTGACTTTTTATTAACTTTTTTCTTTATGTCCTAAAGTTTTGGCAATTTCCGTAAACAATTTTAAAATCAAGAAATTAAATAATGTATACATAAATTATTGACACTGATTATCTTGGGTCATTTTATAAATGGTTTTTCTTTTTCATTTTCTGTGTCTTCCACAATGAATGCATAGTATTTATTATTTTATTCTAAGGAAAATAAGGCTTTTTAATGTTTTCCCTTTTTTTTTTTTTTTTTTGAGATGGAGTCTCACTCTGTCACCCACGCTGGAGTGCAGTGGCGTGATCTTGGCTCATTGCAACCTCCGCCTCCCAGGTTCAAGTGATTCTCCTGCCTGAGCCTCCTAAGCAGCTGGGATTACAGGTGCAGACTACCACCATACCTGGCTGTTTTTTGTATTTTTAGTAGAGACGGGGTTTCACCATGTTGGTCAGGCTGGTCTTGAACTCCTGACCTCGTGATCTGCCCACCTACGCCTCCCAAAGTGCTGGGATCACAGGCATGAGCCACCGAGCCCGGCCTGTTTTCCTTCTTTCTGTCAAGTACTTATCACATTTTAGAAATGTTTGAACACTCTGAACTACATTGACTACTTTGTGTAGAATTGGTATCATTTGTTCTTTAAATGTATGGTAATATTTGGGAGTAAAGCCATCTTAATCTGCAAGTTTCATTGTTGAAAAGTTTTTAACTATAAATTTGGCATTCTTAATAGATATGATGCTCCATGTTGTTTAGTTGTTCAGTGAGATTTGGTGATTCCTATTTTCAATAAGTATTTCCATTTCATTGATGTCGTCAAATTTTGTGCATAGTGTTTCTGTATGTTTCTCTATTATCCTTTTAATGCCTGTGAGTTCATCATTATTGTTCTCTTTCATTCTTGAGGTTGGTAATATGAATTGTATACCTTTCTCTTGATTAGACTGGCTGGAGGTTTGCCAATTTTATTAACCTTTCTCAAGAACCAACTGATGGCCGGGCGCGGTGACTCACGCCTGAAATCCCAGCACTTTGGGTGGCCAAGGCGGGCAGATCATGAGGTCAGGAGATTGAGACCATCCTGGCTAACATGGTGAAACCCTGTCTCTACTAAAAATACAAAAAATTAGCCAGGCGCAGTGGCAGGCGCCTGTAGTCCCAGCTACTAGGGAGGCTGAGGCAGGAGAATGGCGTGAACCCGGGAGGCAGAGCTTGCTGTGAGCCGAAATAGCGCCACTGCAGTCCGGCCTGGGCGACAGAGCAAGATTCCGTCTCAAAAAAAAAAAAAAAAAAAAAAAAAAAAAGAACCAACTGATTTCACTGATTTTCTCTATAATAATATTTCGGATTTTGCCTGCCCTCTCTCAGTAATCTATAGAACAAGTAGACATAAAATCAGTAAGAACATAGAAAACCCGAACAATGATCAACAGACCTTTTCAAAGTGACATTTATAGAGCACTTCACCCAATAACAGAAGAACGAAATCATTTTAAAGTGCATATGAAATCTTTGCCAAGGCAGATAATATCCTGGACCATAATATAAATCTCAACAATTTTAATCAAATTGTAATCATGCAATATGTGTTCTGTAAAAAGTAACTTTAAAAATAAATGACAGAAAGATTTCCTGAAAAAATGCCAGATGTTTGAATATTGAAGAGCACAATTCTAAATGGTGGAAAAGAGAAAAAGAGGAAGTCATAAAGAAAATTAGAACATAGTTTGAATTTAAAGAAAATGAAAACACAATATATCAAAAGTTGTAGGATGTAGCAAAAGTAGTGTTTAAGGAAATTTCAAAACATTAAATGCTTATATTAAAGAAATGAAGTCTCAAATAAATAATCTAAACTGCTACTTTGAAACTACAAAATGAAGAGCAAATTAAACCCAAAGCAAGAAGAAAAAAGGGAATAAAGAGTAGAACAAAAATCCATGAAAGGAAAATAAACCATTTAAAATCATTTTGAAGTAGTATATATAGACATGTGTTAATTTCTAAAGAACACAGAATTATGTATTTGGTGACCTCAATCATCTTTTAAAAATTTCTAGAAGAAAATCAAATTAAGAACTGAAAAGAAATGCCTCAAAATGCTAAAGAGTTATATTAAGGAATTATAGCAATATTTTATCTTTTTATAAATATATCAGTTTCTATTGCTGTATAACAAATTATAGTCATCCCTCAGTATCCATGGGGGATTTTTGTTCCTGGACCTCCCAAGGATAGCAAAACCCACGGATTCTCAGGTATGTGATGTTAAATGGTATAGTATTTATACATAACATATGTACATTCTCTGGTGTATTTTAAATCATCTCTAGATTACTTATAATACAAAGTAAATGCTATATAGATAGTAATTAAGCTATATCATTTAAGAAATAATGACAAAGAAAAACATCCGCACACATTTATTAAAAACACTTTTTTTTTTTTTTTTTTTTTGAGACAGAGTTTCGCTCTTGTCACCCAGTCTGGAGTGCAATGGCAAGGTCTCAGCTCACTGCAACCTCCGCCTCCCGTGTTCAAGCGATTCTCCTGCCTCAGCCTCCCAAGTAGCTGGGATTACAGGCGCCCACCACCATGCCCAGCTAATTTTTGTATTTTTAGTAGATACAGGATTTCACCATGTTGGCCAGTCTGGTCTCAAACTCCTGACCTCGTGATCCATCCGCCTTGGCATCCCAGAGTGTTGGGATTACAGGAGTGAGCCACTGCACTTGGCCACAATACAATTTTTAAAAATAATATGTTAAATTCATGTTTGATTGAATCCATGGAGATGAAACCCAGGTATACATAGGGCCAATCATAGTACAAATTAATCAAACTAAAACAACATTCATTTATTATCTGAGATTCTGTAGGTCTAGAGTCTGGGCACAGCTTACCTTAGTTCTTTGGCTCAGGGTTTCAAGGCTGCTGTCCAGGTGTTGGCCAGGAGCATTTCTTTATGGAGTTTGGGGTCCTCTCGCAAGCTCACATGTTATTGGGAGAATTCAATTCTGTTGTAGGTCTTCGGTTTTTTTTTTTTTTTTGAGACAGAGTCTCGCTGTGTCGCCCAGGAGGGAGTGCAGTGGTGCGATCTTGGCTCACTGCAAGCTCCGCCTCCCGAGTTCACGCCATTCTCCTGCCTCAGCCGCCACCCGAGTAGCTGAGACTACAGGCGCCCGCCACCGCGCCCGGCTAATTTTTTGTATTTTTGGTAGAGACAGGGTTTCACCATGTTAGCCAGGATGGTCTCGATCTTCTGACCTCGTGATCCACCCGCCTCGGCCTCCCAAAGTGCTGGGATTACAGGCGTGAGCCACCGCACCCGGCCGGTCTTTCTTTGTTTTCTTTCTAGCTGTGATCCAGGACTCATCTCAGTGCCTCACCACCTGGCTTCCCCAGAGGGTATCTCACAAAACGACCCCTTCTTCCCAATTATCAGGACAATCTTTTTAGGAAAGGCCCAGTCCTTTTTGTAAAGGCTTTCACTTAATTAATTCAAGTCCAGCAAGATAATAACCCCTCTGATAAACTCAAAATAAATTGATTTCGGATATTAATTATATCTGCAAAATCCATTCATCTTGGCATATAAGTTAACCTACCATTGGGTAATAGCTCATTATATTCAGAGATCCTGTCCAGGTTTAAGGAGTGAGTTACACAGAGTACGCACACCAGGGAGTGGGAATCTTGGGGGCCATTGTAGAATTCTGCCTGCCACAGTAACTTTTGGTGTTTTCCATATTTCCACCAAAACCCTATAAAATTTCAAAAATTAAAATAAGTAAATTTGATTTTGATAGTCCATTCAGAAACATGACACTTTTGGTGACATACATATATACAGACATGTATATATATATATATATATATATATATATATATATATTGTCTTATTACAATTTAAAAATAACTAGATAAAATGTATATTCAATCATCATTTTAAAGTGTGGTTATAGCCACATCCTTTTAAAAAAATTTTTGTATGTATGTATTTTGCACGCTTTGTATGAATGTATGTATTTTGCACTAATCTAAAGTATTAGTGAAAGTTCTGCTGCATGTTCACAAAGGTACCACATGCACTTCCAGTGCCTTAGCAATATCCCCCAAGGAGCTATTACCATCTCTTTTTGCAACTACTGGAGCTGTTACAATGTCAATCACGTGTCTCATATACTTCCATAGAGATAATAATGACCCCACAGGAGTCATTACTATGTCAACGCGGGTGCCTGAGCCTTTATGGTGTCAATAGATATGCTACATTAATGTCAGTGGAATGGCCTCACACAAGTTCTACTGCCATCATAAAAATAAAGGAAAAGAAACCCAAAAAGCAGGTTATTATCTGACAAGGAATCTAAATTAAACCCTCCAAAGCAGAGTAAGGCTCCCCAATGACTCACAGTTTGTCCTTAACCATACCTCATTCAGCTCTTTTTGGAATGCGGTAAGCACAATAGAGTTTCCAGGAAGAAAGTACCGATATCCGCACTTTAAAACAGTTGCAAGGCTTGAGAGGCAGCCCTCTTAGTTAAAAAGCAAAACAAAACAAAAAACAAAACAAAAAACCCACTCTGGCCAACTAGTCTATCAGATATTTTGATAGCCCCTACCATTAGGAGAATTGATAATTATTTTGTACTGATGCACTGCTTGCCTGTCTGGTGTAAAGTCTGAAATTAAAACCCAATATAGTGTGCTGTTTTGATATCTGGTGAAACGGAGACAGCCTCAAAGGGCCTATGTGAAAGACCTTTACCCACTGTGCTTTTGTGCATAAGGTCACCTAACCAAACAACCATCTTCTGATGATGAGGACTAGGAATGTGCTCATTTATCCCTGAGGAGAAGCTTCAGTTTTCTGCCAGCCTGTGAAATTATTCAAGCAAGACAATTATATTCTTTCTTGAAAACTGGGATCCACCTTACCTCCTTGTAACTACAATGTTTGCCTCCCACAGTCCGGGTAGTTCACTCTGTTCTTGAATGGAACCACTGTGTGGCCCTACGTGGTGCAGGGTCCTCCTTCCCTGGGCTGTGAGTCTATCTCGTAAACAGAGAGCACTTTCTGTGAGACTGTAAACTGCTCCTGTTCTTATCTGTCCAGTTCCAGCTGCTGTATGTTCAACCATCCCCTTAAGCCTAGGGTGGGAATTTCTTCCTCAACACTGGGGTAAAGAGGAGGTAACCAGAACAATTTATTATCCTGTGATTCCATAATTATGCCCACTGCCACTCTTTTATTTTTTTGTTGATTCTCATCCACTTTTATTCTAGATATTTGCTAAATCTTTGGAGTTCAAAAGAGATCTTTGATTTCAGACCCACTGATTTTAGTGTTTTCTTCCCTAATCATTCCCTCAGCGTATGGACTGAACTATACAGTACAACTATGACAATTGTTTTTTTAGTTTGATTGTAGAGGTTATTTCTAAAGATGCACCATGATTACACATTCATGTTTCATAAAGTCCTGCTCATTGTTCTTTTCTCTGTCACCTTGCCCTTGCCATGCTCACTCCAGGCAATAAAGATGTATTTTAGCTTTACAATGCAACATAGTTATGCTATAGGAGGCAATCAGCGTGTGCAAGACAAAGCTCTGTTGTTTTTATGCTGCATTAGCCAGAATACAGCAGGCGACACATCTAAATTCAACTGGACACCTTTCTTGGTGGTAGAAGAAGGAAAGAGATCTGGTGTTAAAGTGGGCAGAAAAATGAGTTAGTGGGCAGAAAGCCAAGGAAAGAACATGTTTTGGCCATCTTGTAAAGCAGACTTGGTCTGGAAGACAACCTGAGGAAAGAGTAAATATTTCTCTAAACTCACAGTGTATTCATAACCATTTCTGTTTAGAAATGTAGAGAATAATGTTTGTTAATGCGATCCAAAGATCATTAAAGTTTAGAGCTGTCAGATGGGATAGGTGTGAGGAGCTGAAGAACTCCTTAATTCGTATTTGACAAAAGATTATTAGGACTAAGTCTGACATTCCTTCTGATGATTGAGAAATTCTATGTATCTTACTGGTGTTAAATAAGAAAGTGTATTTTTTTCAATATACACATTCACCCAATGGATTAAGTTAGCGAAATAGGTCACCAGTTTGCAAAGTCCTCTATATATTAATTTAGAAATGCTTTCTCTTGGGGTTTCTTTTAAATTTTCTTCACTGGCATTTACGCTTTGAATTTTTGAATATAACAACACTTCTTGCCTGACTTAATTTGGGGCCCTAATTAATTGTTGTATCAGGTCTCTAATTGCTTAGGTACTTAGGGTGCTATGCATCAAATATTAACAAATTGTTGGCTAACCAGCTGGGTTGCACCTGCAATTACACATTTGCAGATATAACTAATTGCCAAAATTTCATCCATGGAGAATCCAGCATTTGGTTCTCTTCCCACAGTTATAAAGGGTTCTGGCGGTTAATGGATCACAAGGTCTCATAAACTACACTTCAAATTATAGGATATTAGCATTTATCATAATCAAAAATCTATTTACTTGCTTGATAAATATTAATACATGTAGTTGTTTGATAATCATCTATGTTCATAATAATACACAGTATTTTGAGGGGCACGAGCTTCTTAAGGGTGTCGCCAGATTTGAATGGTCAAAGCACGTCTCACCTGCCTCATGCTTTTAGAAATCCTGATGATGAAATAAAACAGCAGGGCAGAGACGTTTAAATCTTCAAACTTGCTGAAAAGTGCCTAGCAGCAGTATCCCAACTCTCAAACCGCTGAAACCATATGAAGAAGAAATTGACAAGTGGGGCAAAAATGTCACATAGAGGCCATTTTTAGCACATTTAAGACTTACCAAGAACTTAACTTTGGGGACATATTTAGGTTTATACAGCTTTTATTATAAACTACTTTTTTACAGGTTAAAAAAGAAGAAAAAAGTGCATTTAACAGAGCATTGTCTGCATTTCAACGTGTTCAGCATTTTTTCCTGCCTTTCGGAGATAATGGTTTCTCAAAGCTACCCTTTCTTCTTTTAGATTGAATGAAACAAATAAAAATTTATAGTTTATATTAAAATATCTAAAATTATATATACACACTAAATTATATAAAATAAAAACTTACATAGAATCTATCAGCATAAAGAAGAGTGTCCATAAACTATAATCTCTGAAGTTTTTATTTCAATCTGTGGCTCAGCACTTGATATTTAAAGCTTAACAACTATTCTCATGGTTTACCATTATTTTCTGAATAGTGCTTTAGTAGAAACAAGTGGATGTTATTTTGGTGACTAAAAATTTGCTTAACACTTGCTGACTGCCTGAAATTGTAATCAAGTAGGAAAATACACAATCATTGAACTGGTCAAAATAGGGTATCAGAAGAAATTTGTCCACCAGAAACGAAAATGGATATCTTTAAGTTAATGGAAGTATAGAGGTAGAATTCAACAAAATTTCATTTGGGTTTAGTCAGTCTTAATGATTCTGAAATGAGGACTATATTTAAAAAGACAGAACGATTGAGTAACAGGATAAAAATGAAAAGGAATAAATATAATTGAGTAATTACTGTCTTTTAGGTACTTTACTAAGCAATTTACCTACATTTTCTTATTAACATATCCTATGAAGAAGACTCCATGATCCATATGTAATATAGGAAGAGCTGAGACTCAAAGAGATTACACAGTAAGTTCAAGGTCACATATTTAATATGTTTCAGAGCTAGAGATTTGAGTCTAGACAGACTGGAGGTTTGATGAAAGGTCAGTCTCACATTCAACAGGCTGTACAAATTTCATAATTGTATGACAATTAGTCCATTGATAGTTATATCCATTATCTTACATATGTATTATTATAATCATACCTAGTTATCATTATAACTATACCTAGTTATAACAATACATATGTATATGCATTGTACATGTCTAAACTATTGAAATATTGAAATATGTATTGTACGTGTCTAAATATATGAAATAACTAGGTATAGTTATAACAATACATATGTATATTGCATTGTACATGTCTAAGCTACTGTACATATTGCATATGCCTAAACTACTTACATTTTGGAGCTTCTACAGATGAGTGAGATAATATATACTAGCGGGTGTATGTACATTTATGTCCGTGTCAGAACCTAATCTAAATCTATTTAACTATATCTTAATTGTGTCCATCTATTTTGCAGATTCAAAAATAATTATCAACTCCTAGATCAAAGAGCTAGTAAGTGATCTGCCTGGGAGTAAACACGAATATTGTTCATTCAGGACGTACAATAGATGCCAGAATGAAGGGTATGTCTTGGCAGTCACACATAAAAGTTAAAATTCTCATTTTATGAAAACTTTACTCTGTGACCTGGATGCAATTATCTAATTTTCCTCATCTTCAATTTCTTCATTTAGTAGATATAATTTATTCATTCAACCAGCATTTATTGAGTTTCTATTATGTTGTATGACTCTGTCCTAGGTCATGAGATAATATTAAATGAAAACTCCAAAAACAAATACCTTCTCTTAGGGGTTTACATACAAGTGGGAGAAAGAGGCAATAAATTGCTGGTCCAACAGATAACTTAGCCTGCTAGAAGACGATAAATAACAACAAAGAAGTCATCCTTATTCAACACGTTGTGAAGGTGAAATGAGATTAACTGTATAACATTCCTAAATCAGGATCCATCACACAATAATCATCCATTCATGTGTGATTATACTATTTCCTTCCTATTCAGTGCTCTCTGGGTCTCTTTCCATTTGCCACCTTCCTTCCCCAATGGCAAGAAAAGTAAATACTTATCAGGAACCGCTCCTTTACAACTGCGAATTCCTAAATCCTCAAGATCTATTCTTTTTTTTTTCTCTTTTAAAATTGTAGTTTTCATAAGAAATAACTGTGTCGCGAGCTTCAACTTAACTTCTACAGATGTGAGTAGTAAAGAAAGATGCAGAAGAACAGAAGTGTAACAAGAAATCCCTGCTGAAATTTCTTTTGTGCCAAAAACCAAAACTTTGAGGGAGACAAAGATCAACACAAGGAAATTCATAATTATTCTGATGTGGGATAATATACCATATGCCCCTCTATAACCGGGCACAACAGGACACTGGCTAAATGGCTTTTTTTTTTTTTTTTTTTTTTTTTTTTTTTATTTAGGTTTTAGGTAATGTCAATGTCAGTTTGTTACATATGTATCATGTCATGTTGATTTCTGACCTTAACTCTCATTTAGCATTAGGTGTATCTCCTATGCTGTCCTCCCCCTCCCCCCCCAACATCCCGGATGTATGTTCCCTTCCTGTTCTGAGTCTCATTGTTCAATTCCACTATGAGTGAACATGCGTGTTTGGTTTTTGTCCTTGCGATAGTTTCTGAGAATGTTTTCCAGTTCATCATTCCTAAGGACACGCTCATCATTTTTTTCTATTTTTTTTTTTTTTTTTTTTTTTTTTTTTTTTTTTTTTTTTTTTTTTTTTTTTTTTTTTTTTTTTTTTTTTTTTTTAATGCACTCTATTGGGTCTAGGTACAGAACTGGAAGCCATATGGTGCAATTCAGCCCTCCACATGAACTTCCAAGCTTTTATGTTCTGCCACATTATTTCACTATTATTTTTTATTTCAATGTGCAAACTCGTTTTATGGTAACAATCAAGACTTCATGAGAACCCCACAAAGAGAGGTAACTTCTGTTTGCCTTGAGCAAGGCTGTGTGAGCTCTTTCAGCCTGGCTGCTGGCTTCGGATTTGGAAGGTCCAGAGCTTCCAGAGAGTGAGAAGTGAAATGCTGTGCAGCCAGTGTGTTTAGATAAAATGCAAAGGCTCCATGTAAAAAGCAAATGCCATTGCAAGTCTGGCTCATGGTCCCATTTGCACCTCTGGGCTACAGAGGATCTCTCAAGCCCCACTGCAATTTAGACTAGCTTGTTCATGTACTTGTCCATTGATGCATCATTCAACAAACCTTAGCTAAATATCTGCTCTGTCAAACACAGAGCTAGGCTCAGGGATACACAGAGATATAGCACACCTCTCCAGAGCTTCATATTCTTTAAGTATGGTGGGCAACACAGATGTGTTTAGACATAATTCAGTGCCATGCAATACTCATAAATCTAAGGGAGGAAAAAGTGCTATGGAAACACATACAAAAAATCTAATGACTAATAGGATCTGAACAGATTGAAATATTTCAAATCAAGCATAAAAGCAAAATATGTGATAATAATAAATAGAAATTCACTGGGTAGAAAATATCAAGGTGGCATTCAAGGCAGATGGAACATAACTGTGAAGATATAGAGTCATAAAATTATATTCTATGTTAAGTCATTGGTAAATTATTTAGTAGCTGAAATGTTTTGTTGATGGAGATGGTTGAGGAGGCTGTGTGAGGCTATGAATGCTGTGAAGGTCACGTAGGTGGAGATGATGTGGAGCTGCTACATAACTTTCTACATAACAGGAGGACTTGACAAAGGCTGAGATTGTCTACTGAATGCATTAACAAATGATTTTTGAATTAATGTCCACCTTATTTTTGGGAAAGGAAAACCTCAGCAAATCATCTTATTCACTTATTAAACATAGTATCCTTACTGAAGCAGAAACATGTATTTATGATCAACTTATTATAATTTAGGATGGCTAGTCTTTATGAGTGCTGAAATTTTATCAATGTTAGCTAATAAGAAAAATAAGATAAAAAATTTGTAGAGGAGGGGGCCACAGGGATTTCAGGGACAATTTTTCTGAAAAATTATAATGAATGGGATAGAAAATGATTCCAGTTTACACTATGTATCCCAGAATGTGAAAGTGATGGTTTCAGACTTGGAGCAAAACTATAAAAAAAATGGCTTAGGGTGTGAAGAGTAGAGTTCAGTTCTTGAAGAGAGGGTTACAAGGATAACTAGTCTGCATATAATAAGGTTTCTCCAGCCCCATTAGGATGGCTCACTCTTAGGTTCTGCAGATACAGGACCAGGGAGAAAAGTCACTGGTCCTCAACATTCCTTAAATCCATCTTGCTATTGCCGATGCGGTTCCCTTACTAGGAATGTCTCTTTCCTGCTTGTACTTTTTAAAAAATACACATCTTTAAATGTCCAGGTTGAGGTTCAAAGGAAGCCTTTGTTAAAAATTTTGACCTTCCCTGATCTTCCCTTAATCTCATTTTTTTCCCTCATATCACCCATTTCAACTCTTAGAACACAAAAGCTTGGATTTAGAAATAAAGGGTCTTTAGTGTCTGTCTCAGACTTGAAATAAATCCAACCTTTAAAATGTCTTCAGAATACTCATCCACTGCATGGTCACTCCAGCCGAATTACAGACCAAGGCTGTTTCAAGCCCCTAATTAGGTCTGGGCGGACTAGGATATGAGTGAGAACCAGGAGGAAGAAAAGTGAGTTATCATTGAATGTAGACCTGCCGAGAATAGGTCAGCGTCATTCAGGGGAGTTCCTAATTACTGAAGTCGCAATGTAAGTCAGCAGACAGTCCTTGCAGAGTCCTAGGTGGAATCTGAAAGGGAAGGATAATTCTTGAAAAGTAAAGACTGGTCCTAATGGCAAAGTTAGTTTTCTAGAGTTGAATCATATTGTTAGAAGATTGGTAGAGTTGTTTTGGTTACTGTAGCCTTGTAGTATAGTTTGAAGTCAGGTAGCGTGATGCCTCCAGCTTTGTTCTTTTGGCTTAGGATTGACTTGGCGATGCCGGCTCTTTTTTGGTTCCATATGAACTTTAAAGTAGTTTTTTCCACTTCTGTGAAGAAAGTCATTGGTAGCTTGATGGGGATGGCATTGAATCTATAAATTACCTTGGGCAGTATGGCCATTTTCACGATATTGATTCTTCCAACCCAGAGACATAGATCAATGGAACAGAACAGAGCCCTCAGAATGATGCCACATATCTACAACTATCTGATCTTTGACAAACCTGATAAAAACAAGAAATGGGGAAAGGATTCCCTATTTAATAAATGGTGCTGGGAAAACTGGCTAGCCATATGTAGAAAGCTGAAACTAGATCCCTTCCTTACACCTTATACAAAAATTAATTCAAGATGGATTTAAGACTTAAATGTTAGACCTAAAACCATTAAAATCCTACAAGAAAACCTAGGCAATACCATTCAGGACATAGGCATGGGCAAGGACTTCATGGCTAAAACACCAAAAGCAATGGCAACAAAAGCCAAAATTGACAAATGGGATCTAATTAAACTAAAGAGCTTCTGCACAGCAAAAGAAACTACCATCAGAGTGAACAGGCAACCTACAGAATGGGAGAAAATTTTTGCAACCTACTCATCTGACAAAGGGCTAATATCCAGAATCTACAATGAACTCAAACAAATTTACAAGAAAAAAACAAACAACCCCATCAAAAAGTGGGCGAAGGACATGAATAGACACTTCTCAAAAGAAGACATTTATGCAGCCAAAAAACACATGAAGAAATGCTCATCATCACTGGCCATCAGAGAAATGCAAATCAAAACCACAATGAGATACCATCTCACACCAGTTAGAATGGCCATCATTAAAAAATCAGGAAACAACAGGTGCTGGAGAGGATGTGGAGAAATAGGAACACTTTTACACTGTTGGTGGGACTGTAAACTAGTTCAACCATTGTGGAAGTCAGTGTGGCCATTCCTCAGGGATCTAGAACTAGAAATACCATTTGACCCAGCCATCCCATTACTGGGTATATACCCAAAGGACTATAAATCATGCTGCTATAAAGACACATGCACACGTATGTTTACTGCTGCACTATTCACAATAGCAAAGAGTTGGAACCAACCCAAATGTCCAACAACGATAGACTGGATTAAGAAAATGTGGCACATATACACCATGGAATACTATGCAGCCATAAAAAATGATGAGTTCATGTCCTTTGTAGGGACATGGATGAAACTGGAAAACATCATTCTCAGTAAACTATCGCAAGGACAAAAAACCAAACACCGCATGTTCTCACTCATAGGTGGGAATTGAACAATGAGAACTCATGGACACAGGAAGGGGAACATCACACTCTGGGGACTGTTGTGGGGTGGGGGGAGGGGGGAAGGACAGCATTAGGAGATATACCTAACGCTAAATGATGAGTTAATGGGTGCAGCAAATCCACATGGCACGTGGATACATATGTAACAAACCTGCACATTGTGCACATGTACCCTAAAACCTAAAGTATAATAATAAAAAATAAATAAAAATTAAAAAAAAGAAGATTGGTAGAGTTGAGTGTGAGACCTTCCTCCCCAATACAGATATATTTACCCAGATGGGCAGAGAGGACAAAGAAACTTCCTGACAACTTTTTAGTTTATTTCTCACCTCTATGAACCTCTCTTCACTGCCAGGTCCTAAAAATAAAATGTTGTAGCTTCTGGATGAGTGCTGGCCTCATCCTTTGAGTTTCTATGAGCAAAACAGGCCTTGAACATTTTCATGACCCTGTATGTTCAAGAGGACATGCTTTGGAAGAAATGCTGCATCACCCAGTGTAAGACCAAAATGTGGCTATTATTCCTGCCAGAGCCAACCACCAGCCAACTCCAAAATCATCCTGGTGTTGCCTTACTCAATATCTTCACCTTGTAATAATTACAAATATTTTCTTTGCCTTGCTTTTTTTTTTTTGAGACGGAGTCTGTGTCACCCAGGCTGGAGTACAACGGTGCGATCTCGGCTCACTGCAACCTCTGCCTCCCTGGTTCAATCGATTCTCTTGCCTCAGCCTCCTGAGTAGCTGGGATTACAGGCTTGCACCACCACATCTGGCTAATTTTTGTATTTTTTAGTAGAGACGGGTTTTCACCATTGTTGGTCAGGCTGGTCTTAAACTCCTGACCTCGTGATCCACCTGCCTTGGCCCCCCAAAGTGCTGGGATTACAGTTGTGAGCCACTGTGCCCGGCACCTTGCTCTTAGTAAATTAACAAAATTAATGAAAGAAGATTCTGATACTCATTCAGTAGCCACTCGTGCTAAGTACAGAGTTGGGCATCATCTAGATACAAATAGTTTTCATCACTGATTCTCTCAACAACCTTGCAATATAAGAATTATTGTCTCTTTTTTATGGAAGAATATACTCAGACTTTCAAAGATGAAGTACTTTGCACAGGGATAACCAGCTAGCAATAGTGGAATGGGAATGAGAATTTAAGTGTATAGTGGGGATTGATTGGCAGCAATTCTAGACCACTTGAGAGTCCATTTCTTCTATAGTTTTCTTCGATATATTGAGCAAGAGTGAAAACAAATTTGAATTCCAATCAATATCTGTGTGCAGATGTTTTTACTTCATGACCTAATTTTTTGCTAACTGCAAGGCAGGTATGGCAGGGATACTAGGACAGACGTCTGGCACAACTGTTCCACTGGTATTGATATAGTTTTTATTGGATTAATTTTACCTGTGAAATTCTGTCTTTCATCTCTGAATGCCCAAGCACATCCCCTCAAGCACTGAAGGAATTTGAATTATGCAAGGGAATGTAAGAAGTTCAAAGAGGGACCAATTTTTATCTGGGCAAAGTTTTTATTTAAGTTAATTTAATTAAAAGTGTACTTTTTTTTCTAGAGGGCTGTAGTCCAAATTCACATTGAGGTATCTTCTATTTTTGGCACTGCCATTATCAACATTCTGTCTTCCAGGATATTTGGCATCTCATCTTTAATCTTTCTACCTACTTGTGGCATGTTGATGTACTGCCTTCTTAAGTTGCTCACTGGAATTAACTAGTAATTTCCTAAAACACAGATTCTATGGCCCTATCTCAGGTATAATAAACTAGAATCTCTAATACCGAGAGCCTGAAATGTAAATTTTAATGTTTCAGGAGAATCTTATGGCATTTGGAATTTAGAGAACACATTTGAATACATTCTGTTATTTAATCTTTCCAACAAACCTTTGCAGAAAGAAGCACTGTAAAAATTTTAGAACATTGAGGTCAAAATATAGAAAGTTGAGGTAAATTTTAGGAAGTTGAGGCAAATTTTCCATGGGAAGCCAGATAGGATTAAAACTCAGATCAAAAACCTACAAACACAATACCCTTTCGACTTGTATGGAAAGACCATATAGTAGAGAATCATGGTGTTAGACAGGATTTATCTGTGGGTATAGTAGGGGTAGATTGGTTGGGCTTCTTGGAAGGCTTTGTTGAGAATTGTTGTGAAGCAGCATTTAAGATAGAATGTAATGTTTTGTGCACATGGAATCATTGCATGATGGCTCACATGCTTAGTGTTGGCTAACTGTAATATACCCCTTTAGATTCTCAAGTTCTTCTATTTGTTAAATCTGTTTTTATTTTTTCTTCCTTCCATGTTATTGAAGCCTACTATTTCAAGCTGATTCTCCAACAAACTTTCAACAATTCCAAGCTGATATGCTTTCATAGTAATTTCATAGGTCAAACAAAGTCTATATCTACATCTGGCATCTTTACTGATACTGAAGTAAACCAGACCCATATGTAGTTTGGCTCCTCTAAGAAATTATGGCATTGATCTTAAAGAGTTAAATAATCTTCCTTTCTTGCACAAACAATGTAGAGACTTCTCACAAATTTTGTATAGAAATGTGAAAATTATTTGTATGGAAATGTGGCAATTCCAAATTTTCCCCCTTCAATGGTGTATTTTTTTGAAATATGCATTCCTTCAATACACAATGTTCATCACTGAACAAAATTTAACCTGATTCTTTGTATTTTTACTAAGAATTTAGAAGTGAATGCATCTAGATTATACTGACTAGAGAAATATGCACATACATGCAAATACACACACACGGATCTAAAACTAGTAATAGAACATTTCCTCTTAGCCCTACTTTTTGCCTTTGTGAATAGCTGGATGTCATATGGAATGTAAATGTTTTAAGTAGATAAATGTCTGCTTTCAACTAGAGGCTCTGACCCTAACCCTAGCAGTTTGCCCTTGTGAATTAATCATAAATATGTACACATGCACACATACAAAGTTATCACAATAATCCTGTGGGGTGGATAGATTATATAGTCTAAATGAAAAAAAAAACAATCAAGGAGGATTAAGTAATATGTTAAAGGTTACATAACTATTAAATATCAGATATGGTTGAAATTCAAATGCAAATTCTTTCATAGCATAAAGCATATGCTTTTTCTACTCTACAATCATATAAACCCATGAAAGTTGTATTTAAAGTCAAGGAGAGATTAAGGAAGCCAAAGGACTTCTTTACGAGTGGGATGATTTTAGAATTCTGTGAGCTCCCATTTTTTAGCAACCCTTGAAGCACAGTCCACTTTGTATACACCAATGTCCTTAAGGAAATGAAGTTTTCTGAGCATCCTGCCATAACGATGTGCTATTTTGTAATTGTAAAAGCAGTTATCTAAAAACAAACAAAAAGATAAAAGGAAAGGAAAAGGAAGAAAAAAAAATGTACAAAACTGAGGACAATTTTTAGAGTGAGAATTAATGGGTTAGAGTATATAACTTTGATTTGGGCTTTTCTAGGACATTTTATTCATTCATTTAGTGTATTTTGCACACTAGATGTGATTACTTGTAATATCTCATTTAATCCTATTAATAATTTCAACAATAAAGAAAAATTAAGAAATGGGGGAAAAAAGGAAGGGGAAGAAGCAAGATAATATATAAATTTTTTTCTTATATTATCCACCTTGAGTTAGCAAAACTAAGATAACTCCAATGTGGTTTTAAATAGATGACTTACTTGAGAAAATTTACAGTATATTTCACCCATAGCTTTGCAAAAGGAAATTTAACAGTCTGTTAGGCAACCTCAGAGACACTGGCATTCCAAGTAGATATAATTGGCCTGTGCTTAAAAGCAACAGTAAATGACAAACACATGAGAAACAAGAAGCACTGCTGAGTGACCTTGGAGAGGACTGCCTTCAGCATGAGGCTGGGGACATTCACGTCATTATCAGGGAGTGGGAGCACCTGCCTGTTAGAATAATCAGATTTTGGAGGACATTTTCACAGGGGGCAATTCCTGGGTGCCAATCTCTCACTCACTCATTATGGCACCAGGTGCTTTTGATTATGTGAGAACAAGTGAGATCTACCTGGAGGCACATCAGGACTCCAGCTGGAGGTATTAAAATTCTTGACAAGGTAAAGCGGTGTATTAAGAGCTTTGCCACTTAGGAGCCTCTTATTAACAGAGACTCCACAACTATTCCTACCCCCTCTTATTTCATCTAAGACATTAAATAACACTGCTCTTACCAGTTTGGGGGCAAAGTCATTAATTTTATGTTTGAAATGGTGGTGGGGGGGGTGACAAATTGTCTTAGCTTTTGAGGTGTCAAATGAATTTCAAAGAACCCTGAAAGAAAAAGTTCACATTTTCTCTTTTAAGGTTTAAGATGTTTATGAGAAGAATGACTGATTGACTGGCATTGTTCAATGACTGTTACAATTATAGGAACTCTTCCATGTGTCATGGTCTTGAATCAGTCAAAGTAATCAAGAAATGTTTTAAAAGTCCCCATGACAGTAAAAGTCAAAAGGTAACCCTTGATAATACAATGGACAAAAAACCTAATTCACACAAATGGTATACAATCAGATTGATAAGATCTCATACTAATCCAACTTTAGCCAAAGCTAGATGCCCTAATACTAATACTACTAAGAATGTAATAATATAATCCATAAGGGATCCCTTTATTAAACCATCGTGCTAAATGCTTTGCATGCTTTAGATAATTCAGTAATGGGCATGATCATAGCATCTACCTTAGCACCATTTGCTTCAATGGCGAAATTGAGGTTTAGAGAGATTAATTAATTTTGCTATAATCACACAGTTAGTGAAAGGTAAGCCTGACAAGAGAATCAAGGTTCATTTGGCAGATTGCAGACTCTGCTTTCTTAAACATCAGTTTATCATTTAGTAACTCTTTGTGAAAGGATATCATATTTCCTACAAACACAATGTTACATCTGTTCTTTCTAATTTATTTGGTTGTGGGGAATATTGCCATTGCTTTATACCATGGCCTCCTTTCTTTATGATGTATGTAAAATTTTATTTTAAATGGCTAGAGTTTGAGAAGTCCCATGACATGCCTTAATCTGTTTCTTCATTTGGCTCAAATAAGATTTGGAATTTCAACTTAGAGGAATGATTAGAAATTTTAATAGAGAGGGTTTTTTTCTTTTAAAATATAACTGCTAGTTTTTCAAAGTGAATATACATATCCCAGTTAGAGATGAACCTGCTAGACATTAACTCAAGATAGATTAAAGACTTAAATGCAAAACTATAAAAACCCTGGAATACAACGTAGGCAATACCATTCTGGACATAGGAACAGGAAAAGATTTCACGGTGAAGATGCCAAAAGCAGTTTATACAAAAGCAAAAATTGACAAATGGGATCTAAGCTTCTGCACAGCAAAAGAAACTAATGACAGGGTAAACAGACAACCTACCGAATAGCAGAAAATTTTTGCAAACTATGCATCTGACAAATGTGTAAGATCCAGCATCTATAAGGAACTTAAATAAATGCATGAAAAAAAAACATTAAAAAGTGGGCAAAGTACATAAACAGACACTTTTGAAAAGAATACATACATGCGGCCAATAAGAATATGAAAAAAAAAGCTCAACATCACTGATCATTAGAGAAATGCAAATCAAAACCACAATGAAAAACCACCTCACACCAGTCAGAATAGCTATTATTAAAAAGTCAAGGCCGGGCGCGGTGGCTCACATCTGTAATCCCAGCACTTTGGGAGGCTGAGGCGGGCGGATCACGAGGTCAGGAGTTCGAGACCAGCCTGGCCAACATAGTGAAACCCTGTCTCTACTAGAAATACAAAAAAAATAGCTGGGTGTGGTGGCAGGCGCCTGTAATCCCAGCTACAGAGGCTAAGGCAGGAGAATCGCTTGAACCCAGGAGGCGAACGTTGCAGTGAGAAAAAAAAAAAGTCAAAAAATAGCATGCCAGTGAGGTTGCAGAGAGAAGCAAACAGTTATACACTATTGGTGGGAATGTAAATTAGTTCAACCATTGTGGAAGACAGTGTGGCAATTCCTCAAAGAGCTAAAAACAGAGATAACCTTCAACCCAGCAATCCCATTACTGAGTATATACCCAAAGGAATATAAATTGTTCTAACATAAAGACACATGAACGCATTATGTTCATTGCAGCAGTATTCACATTAGCAAGGACATGTAATAAACTTAAATGTCCATCAAGGGTAGACTGGATAAAGAAAATGTGGTACATATAAACCACAGAATACTATTCAGCCATAAAAAAGAATGAGATCATGTCTTTTACAGGACCATAGATTAAGGTGGAGGCCATTATCCTTAGCAAACTAATGGAGGAACAGAAACAAAATACTGCGTGCCCTCCCTTATAAGTGGGAGCTAAATGAGGAGAACACATGGATGCATAGAAGGGAACAATAGACACTGAGGCCTATCACAGGGTGGAGGCTGGGAGGAGGGAGAGGATCAGGAAAAATAACGAATGGGTACTAGACTTAGTACCTGGGTGACAAAATAATCTGTACAACATACCTCCATGACACAAATTTACCTTGGTAACAAACCTGCACATGTAACCTGGAACTTAAAAAATAAAGTAAAATAAAACATATCTGCTAGTTTTTCAAAGTTAATATACTTATCCCAGTTACAGATGAGACAGCCTAGATATTCCTGATTTCAATGTTTCCCCCATAACCACTCCGTACTTAAAGGCAAAAGTGGGATCTAGAGATTACATGTTGGTTTTTAATAACTGATTCAAATTGTAATTTAGGAGCTGGAAAAGGAGAGGAAAGGGTTTTCCACCACACATTTAAAACCACAAACTACTACTTTACATATTTCAGGTAATTTGGGAATGAGGCTATAGATATATTAAACGTTCACCATCTTACAAGCAATTCCTATACACTAAACCACTTGAGAAACTCAATAATTGCTGAATGGAATGAGAAGTATGTTTCCAATTTAGAAGAACAGAAAAACTACTGCAGACAAGCAGTGTAAAATAATATAAGGAAACCATCACAGGGCTATATACTGGCATCAGCAAAAACCAACCTCAGCTCCCCCTAGGCCATATATCGCTTCAGTCGGCAGACATTGCTGGGAATTCCCAGTTCTGATGGAGAATGCAATGAGGCTGCATTGCTGAGTGATTGCCTCTCTACACAGACACTTTTAAACTCTTGTCCAGGGCCACATGTCAAAAAGGGGCTGATCAGGGGAGAAATCTATTGTTCATTTTACTGTAACTTGAGATTCCTGTTAGTAAAAAGGAAAACATTCTCTTTTTTTTTTGGTGATAGATGTTAGGAAGATTTTAAAAAGTAAATGAGGTTATAACGTAAATATCCCAATTTGCTTTAAAGCACAGTAGAATTGTCAATGAAGAAAAGTCAGCCAGAAATATCATAAAGCTAATTAAAATTATGTCAAGCAATAAACTAATTAGGACACCAGTGTACAGAGAGATGTCACTGTGACATTTTGGAAAAAAAAAAAGAAGAAAGCATTGAAATGATTTTTAAGTTAAATGAAATAGAGAATTTTATACAATAGCAGGAAAGCAAATTAATTACTTCTTCACTCAACACTGACAGAAACCACAATAAAAATAAGAACATCGAGAGATGTGTTTAAAGATGAAAAAAATAACTTGTTATTTAGACGGCAGTTGCTTGCTTTATCCTCTGCCAAAGTGTCTCGTTACCTTCTCTGAGTACCTGAAGGAGTCATTTAAAGTCCCAGGCATATGTAAGACGAGAAAGCCCCACCAAAGAAAGTGAAATCTCGAGGGTGGATATACCTTTAAAGGTCTAAGTCCTTAAAATTATGAAATTCATTTGCATGAGGTACTGACAAGCTTCACTGTGAGGAAAGAAAACACAAGAAACATTACAGCTCTTCAATTTCTGAAATCCATTTTTGTACACGAGCTACTGGTCATGTCTTTGCAAATTTCTTGAGCAGCATCCCCATAAAACAACAAAATTGGGCGCTGTCAGCAGAAAAGAAGCATTTTGAATACATCAGTCAGAAAACAAGCACATTTGAAAACCAGACTTAAGGAAAGGTCAAATGGAGGCTCTAGATAAACACTTCAAGCTCTCATGTGAATGCCTGTATCTATCTATTCGGAAACTGATATACTGCTGACTACCACAGTCTTGGATTTCACATGATTCCTCCTCATTTCATCTCCCATAGCAAAATTTAATTAAATACTTCTATGTCTGGCTTTTTGATATGCTTTTGAAACTTTCAGAATAATTCCCTTAAGCCTTGAGTACTCCCGAAAAAAATATATCTATGCATACAAAGAACTCTGCTAGAAGTCACTATGGTTAATTACAGTAAAACAATCTTTGTGATTCGTATCGTGTATGAAGTTAATTGTCTCATTAACCTTAGCTATTGTAATCTAGGTCCATTATAAATGAGAATCAAAAGACGGGCCAGAAATTTTTTAAAAAGTAGTGACATCAAAATAGCGTCTATTTCTCCACTGTGATCTTTAAGATTTAAAAGTATGTCTCTTCAGGTTAATAACTAATGAGTGATGTCATGTCATAATGATTGATAAAGAACTGGTCTTACTGTGTTAATGTCATCTTAGGATATCTTAGCACATCTCAGATTCACTGTATTTATTTCTCTTTATCATTTCTACCTCTCAGAAAATTAAATAAATACTTTAAATGGAAGAAAAAAGTCCCTTTAATATGAGATCTTGAAGGTAGAGGTCTCTATAGGTATAATAATGGAGAACTACTGGAAATTTCTGGTAGCCTCTGGTAGCTTCCGGGCTAGGTCCCAGAAGAAAGTAAAGCATTCTGACTTAGGGGCTGAAACATGTAATAAAGTGACAGGCTTTGACCAGCATTAAGGAGGCAGCATTATGTGGGAGCAAAAGTTCATTCATTCTTCCACCAGAAGCTGAAAATCTGAAATCTCAGAGCTTGAAGACAATTGAAGAACCAAATTATTAACTAGATATTGAAGATATCTGGAAGAAGTAGATTAAGGTTAAATTATGATTTGACTCAAATATTGCTAACTAAATGTCTTTCTGTATTTGCCTCAGTTGTGCTTTATTGGCCCAGATAACACGTGTCAAAGTACAATATTAAAATGACAAGAGCCACCATTAATTGAATGCTTACTAAGTAAACATCAATTGAATATTTATTTTTACTTGGTAAGTACTTCATTTACTTTTATATTCCTATTCAGTCTTCAGAGAACCCTATTAGGTAATTGATTTCCCTCATTTTACAGAAGACACAGAGACTGAAGTGCCCAATCTGGCTTGGTCTCTTCTCATGTAAGAAAATGTACTGGCCATCTGTATCGCTCAGAGTGCCTGGAAAGAGAAAACAGACTAACATGCCAACCATGCGGAAAACCTTCTTAGCCTTGCAAACTAGTAATGTGTGACTTGGCACACAATTAGCACACTGGTCTCTGCCCAGTAAAATGGGTACAGGATTGTCTTAGGAAAGGACGTGTGTACAGGGAGAATTTAGAAGATGTGATAAAGAAACCAAAACCCACAAAGTTTCCTTTTCTGAAGAGACAGAATAGGACATTGGATATACTTTGTTTAGGTTTTCAGTTTATTTTCATTTAACTTGGTGGATCTTTGGTCATAGGCTCTTTCTAATGAAAATAGTACAAGAGAGCTCAATGTAAGAAGATTTTACTGGCTGGGCGCTGTGGCTCATGCCTGTAATCCCAGCACTTTGGGAGGCCAAAGCGGGAAGATCACGAGGTGAGGAGATCAAGACCACCCTGGCCAACATGGTGAAACCCTGTCTCTACTAAAAATACAAAAATAAAATAAAATAAAAAATTAGCCAGGCATGGCCGCGCACACTTGTGGTCCCAGCTACTTGGGAGGCTCAGGCAGGAGAATTGCTTGAACCCAGGAGGTGGAGGCTGCAGTGAGCCGAGAAAGCGCCACTGCACACCAACCTGAGCAACAAAGCAAAGACACTGCCTCAAAAAAAAAAAAAAAAAAAAAAAAAAAAAAAAAAAAAAAAAAAGATTATACTAATTTTAGAATATATTCTTTTTTTTTTTTTTTTGACAGAGTCTTGCTCTGTTGCACGGACTGGAGTGCAGCTGTGTGATCTTGGCTCACTGCAACCTCCACCTCCCCGGTTCAAGCGATTCTCCTGCCTCAGGCTCCAGAGTAGCTGGGATTACAGGCATCCATCACCACGCCTGGCTAATTTTTGTGGTTTTTGTGGAGTCAGGGTTTTGCCATGTTGGCCAAGGTGGTCTGGAACTCCTGAACTCAGGTGATCTGCCTGCCTTGGCTTCCCAAAGTGCCGGGATTACAGGCATCAGCCACCGTGCCTTAGAATATATTCTTATAAAGGGAATTCTATATACTTTACACAGCAACATCGAAAATTTTTTGAAAGCCTTAATTGAAAACCACAGTCATTTCATAGTTAAAACAGAATTTTTCTAGTATTATTTTTTAATAACCAGACTCTCTACTATTTTCCTAGAAAAAGCAAGAGAATTTATATAATTAATCTGGGCTGGTTACATCATTTTTAGAAAAAAAAAAAAAAAAAAAAAAGATGAAAAGCCTACCAGAATGAAGCCTCTAGCAATAGGGAGAGATTCTAAAGGGCTACTGAGTTTTTTTCTCCTCTTTAAGCTTATTTCAGTGTGGCGGGTGGGAAGGGTGGCTACTGAACCATGTAGAATAAAGGTAATTGGTGAACAAGAGCCCAGTTACTGTGGAGAGTGATCCTAAAACATGGCAGTGACTCCTTGGCGTATAAAAGAAGTCACAAAAACTCTGCTGTTGTTTCCCTGTTATCTTCTGATTCTCTCTTTCCTCTTCTCAGGTCTGGGCCACTCTTTAGTCTCATTTTCACTCACTCTCATCACTCTTTTTGTATTTTGCTAACTTTCGTTGTTCTTACTATCTTTACCTGCTTAGATGATGAAATTCACTACATATCTTAGATATGCTTGTGAATGTTGACCACCTAGAGGACTCAATCTAGAAAATACATCTATAAAATATATTGATTGTCTAAAGGGCTCACCCATGGCTCATCAGATATGCTTTCTGAGAGTGCCCCAGAATTCTTGATGGCCTTCAGGAGCCAGGACCATGGGCTTGCAGACACCAGACATTTTTTAGAAGTCCAATATCTGCCCTTTCCAACCATGTGCTTTTGGTTGGTTGTTCTTTGAAACTAATCATTTAAAAATTTAACAACAAAAAGCAATCTTAGAATGCTGTAGTTTCGTTTCTTACTAATTAAAAAAAAAAAAAACCATATTCTCCTTTTCTATCCCTTTCCACAATATCAGGGTGTTTTTTTATTGCAACTTAAAGAAACCTATTGAAAGTAGCTTATAGTAAAAGAATAGTGATTGAAGGATGCAAAAATTCAGTCCTTCAGACATCCTAAACAAACCAACAGAAAGGAAAATATACATCCTGGAGGTTGAAACTTAAATATAAAACTTAACAGCTGCAGCATTTTCCCAGTGCTCAGTTATAAAGACTACATACTATTTTTTTTTTTTTTTTTGCCTGTGTGTGTGGGTGTGTATGCTCATTCTGTGTGTGTGAAGGTTTGATCCCAGAATAAAAATTAAATCTGCTTATGAATAGTTTTTTCTCCAACATTACCTTAGCAAACTAATGCAGGAACAGGAAACCAAAGTGGGTTCCCAAGGCCCTGAATCTTATCCCATCTCAACAGATAACAATGCCTAGGCCGGGCGCGGTGGCTCACGCTTGTAATCCCAGCACTTTAGGAGGCCGAGGCGGGCGGATCACGAGGTCAGGAGATCGAGACCACGGTGAAACCCCGTCTCTACTAAAAATACAAAAAAAAATTAGCCGGGCGTGGTGGCGGGCGCCTGTAGTCCCAGCTACTCGGAGAGGCTGAGGCAGGAGAATGGCGTGAACCCGGGAGGCGGAGCTTGCAGTGAGCCAACATTGCGCCAGTGCACTCCAGCCTGGGTGACAAAGCGAGACTCCGTCTCAAAAAAAAAAAAAAAAAAAAGATAACAATGCCTAAATACAGACACTAGTTCTCTTATTTTAAGTGAAAATCAATTAACTCAATATTTAGACTATAAGGTTCACAGGTGCCTATCTCTGAGCCAATCAGTGCTTGCTAGTGAAGCAAGTTGTAAAAACATGTCAGGCCTACCATTTTAGCAATTGCTATGGGCATGGTTACATATCAGAGAAGTATAAAAGGGATAAGGCAGGCACTCAGTTTCATGTCTATGCTATGCTGTTGCATTGCATTCATGCAGTCATGCAATCAATAAGGATGTATACAGAATACTACAGACACTATAGAATCCTCTGGATGTTTAGAATTACTCACTGTACGTTTATTTAAGTTATTCTAAATTTTCGCCCACTGTAAAGAGGTTTTCATGTAGCAGTGCTGAAAAGTTATTAAGTAAACCAATAACATACAAACATATCTCATTATTAACTGCAAGGCATCCAAAATAATATGTGTGAATAGATGGAAAGAGAAAATGTATTTTTAAGAAGAATAAATGGGGAAACAAGCATATTAGATACGAAAGCATATTATAAATGTATCATATATACTTAAAATGTGCAATGATACTCAAGTGAATTGGGTTATTATTTTCATCAAAAATAGAATGTTAATTAAATATTAATATTACTCAAATTACCAAAGAGATTGTAAGCAGGTTGAGAAAATCATTTTAATAGATTATATCAATAATTATTTATTACACATCACTTAATTCACTTAAAATATAAATATACGGTTGATGACCTGTTGCTTTCAGTTTTTGATGGTTTGATGAAAATGCACACTGGAAAGCACTTATTGGAATGAATTTTATAGACTATATTTAAAAGCTCATATATATGTGAATTTAGTGATTTAGTAGATTTCAAAATGTATTGATTTTAATTTGGAAAACATTATGAGGAATGCTTAACGGTCTGTAAAACTTCTGTAATATTTAGTCAAAAATAATAGTAAATACATATTTGCCTTGCAAAATTAATACACACACACACACACACACACAGTTACTTTGAAGCATGCAACAGATTCTCTATTGCATTAACTGAAATTGGAATAGAAAATATATTTTATACCAGAATTCTCTTAAAAATCCTTCATCACAAATTTATTTGAAGCCTATCCTTCTAAGTAATCAACATGATAATTATTTTGGGAATCCAGATTTTTTTGGTAATTATCTTTAGAAGGACTGACACTTAAAACAAATGGATAGTATCAGCTATATAAATGCTTATAGTATATTATTATACTTTAAAACTTTATTTGTCGCAGTTTTGTACAACCCAGTTGCTTATAATTTGCTGTAATTGCTCCTCAAATAGAGCATTAAGTTTTATGGCTTCATATTTTCCTTGACTAAAAGGCTTTATTACCATAACAATGCATAGAAAGTGGAAATATTGATACCCATAACCTCTAAGTAATGTTTGCTTATTATTTAATGTGGGGATAGGAAGCTTAATTCTAAGTAAATCAGAAAGTTCCAAAGCATTTTTTTTCCTGCTAACATATTATTTCTGTCTTAATAATCTTTGTCCTTTCTAAAATAGAAACATTCTATTTTATGCACTTTTGTGTGTAACAAGGCAGGTGTCTCTGTTAATGTCTGAAATAAGAAAAACGGTGTTCTAAATTAAACTTCAGTTTCTTGTTTTTCTACAGACCAATGTCCTTTGCGGAAGCATAGAAATTTACAGCCAAGCCAAGATCTATTAGGATCAAGACATAAAAGGAAAAAATTATTTTTAGTGCAGAGGGAAATAACCTTTTACAATATTAATAAAGGCTCTCTATACTTACTATATATCTTTGACCTGTGATGTCAGAAATATAGATTATACCCTTAAATCATGCACTTCTAGCTTCATACCAAATTTGCACCATTCGGCTTTATCACAAATGTGTCCAGATTTTTACAACATCTGGCACATTTATAGCAATTAGTTCTGGGCAGACTGTAGTGCCGCCAGTCTCAACTGCACAGTCCAAGTACAAACACAAATTATGATTAGTAATGATTTATTCAATGATGAAGTCATCCATCTTAGTCTGCTAAAGCTTAAAATTATACAAGTCGACAGTTGTGATTTGTGCTACAGTTTTCTTTGATAACATCAAGTTCTTTCCAAATGTTAAACTAAATGGATACAAAAAATAAAAAACAGCTGAAATAAATACTGTGCCACAGAAAAACATTCTTAGAAAGGCATTTCTTTATACTCATGGGATAAAATGATGAAATTGTGCCAATTATACCAATCTTTTTCAAAACAGAAGAGTAAAGTACTGTGTTTGGAACACTGAGAGATCTTGTAAATTTTAATTAATTCAGTTTTATCACCAGTTGGCTAAAAGCCTTCTGTCATTTATAAAAAGTGTTATATGTGAAAATCTCATATAATATTTGGCTTATCATTAACAGTGGTGATTTTTGAAAGAGCTAAACTATGATGCATAATTTTTCTCTATCCTCTATATGTCGAAATTTCTTTCCCCTTTCTATAGCCTACCTATGGTCTATTCATGTTTCAAGTTCTGCCGGATGCCTTCCTTAGTAACTTACTTGGAGAATTTTGCCCTGATTATAGAGTGTGGAATTGATTGCATTCATCTCAGTCTAACTATTTACTATTTCACTCATTGATGATACTATAATAGTATTCATTAAGAGTCCATATCCTGTGTATTACATACTCCTCACAGTGCTGAGTGTAGTACTAAGCACATCATAGGTACTTTAAAAAAATGTTTGCTGCTCTGTACTAAAAAGTACATGGGTGCTATGGTTCATGTAGACATATCTTCAGAAGAGTAAGTCTCTGCTGATGATACAACAGTAATAAAATATGCAGTAAGATCTCAGTCTTAAGAAATTATGCAGATGTACAGCTGTCCAACAAAGATCTGTGCTCCTGTTTCATCTTGAATCTAGGCAGGGACGTGAGACCTGTTATCACCAATAAAGTAGATGTGACTTCACTAATCAGCAACACCCACTTTGACTTTGAGTTAGAAACCGTCTTGGCTTGTGTTAAGCCACTGAAATTTGGACGTTTCTCTTGAGTAGCTGTTATAGATGAGACTAAATAGGGGGCATCATTCTTATTTTCTCTTTAAATTGGATTGTCTTTATTATTTGTATAGCCCAAAATTGTCTCTTACTATTTTATATTCATAAAATAAGCAAACAAACAGGAGAAGGACTGGTAATAGACAAATCTAATATTTTGGAAATCTGATCATTTATTCTTCCAGTAATCATTAGCTCCACTTAATCTGTAAAAATCCTATTGTACAAGAATCTGGAGTGGTATAAAGAAGTAACCAAAATATAATGTATCTCTGCCTTCAAGAAGTATACACTCTCCCACAAAATAAAAGGATTTTGCAAATTCTGCTGGCAACTACTCTGTGGAGTTAGTTTTCCAAACTTACCACTTAATAACTTTATAACTTTGTCTAGTGTTTATGCCTTAATTTTCTCATCTTTAAGATGGGGATAGTAGGAGTTGCTGCCTCAACAGGTTGAAGTCATAACTGTGTATGTTTGAAATGTTTAGAATAGTGCTTAAGATATAAGATACACTATGGCCCTGTGTGTTCTGTGCTAATATATATGTTTTAAATTTTCTATATAAGTAAATTAGGTCTATTGGAATTGAATAATATAGAGTGTGGAATTGATTGAATAGTAATTGTTATTAGATAGAAGACTCCAGATTGAAACTCAGTTTTTCTGATACTAAATCTTTTTTTGATGCAACTATAACACTTGGTTGGAGACAATCAAACATATTTAAAACAGTGAACTCTTAAATGATCCAGGTAATTAAACCAATTTTTTAGAACATTTATCTGGATACTTGTGATCATTTTTTGTTTTATTCCACGTATACAGATATGATCACAAACTACTCTTGTAATGACTTATAAAAGAAGTTATTTTCTCTCTTTGGGCACTAATTTTTAAAAATTAGTATCAGATTATTCTGCTTGCAGAGGAGTAGGATTTTTTTGGGTTGCTATTTCTTTGAGCTCAATCTGTATGAGGCTAAGAAAGAAATACATTAATAGATGAATCAACTTCCTTATGTTAAAAAAGGCAAAAAAAAATGGAGGGATTTTTCTTTCAGCCTGAATTGTTCTACTAACCACATGGACCACATATGATTGACAAGTCTACCTTCCTGACAGCTACATAAAGATGACAGGTAATTGAGTCACTATAAACTTCAGCTGCCCAGAACTGATACCCCAACCGATTCCGACACAAAGGAAAATCTCCCTCTTTGTTAGTCTCCTTTTCAGATAATACTTTTAGCCATTTCCAGATGACAAAACATGGTTGTCATTCCCTCTTTTTTCCTTCCTTTAAAAAAACGATTCTCAGAATGCTTCTCAAATGGGAAACATGCCTACACCCCCAATCTGGCACGCCTTAATTCAAATCTTTATTGGTTCTCACTAATATTACTTTCTTCTCCATTCAGTTATCAAAAACCCATCCCCTATACTAACTACTGAGGAAGATAAGTAAATTTAAATTGTGGTCACAGAAATGTGCTGCTAATTTCTAACAAGACCTTTCCCCCAATTAGATCATTAGCTCCTACATTTCAGGCCCTGTTACTTAACTATCTTTGATGCTCCTGTGTGAAGAAGAGTCCTGGCATGGAGTCATTCCTGTAAATAAAGAGTCTCATCAAAGGGAAGTCTGCAATTTTTTTTTTCAGAATTTGACTTTAGCTTTAATCCTGTACTACACTAGGCAAATATATTAAAGAATTTATTACCCCCTAACTGGAGTTTAACTAGCCCCTCTTGCAAGCTCTGCCATTGGCATTAGTTGACTAGAATCTATATAGGTGATTTTCTGGCAAAACAGAACTTGACTGTTTTTAAGGTCATATTGCTGCCTATGCCTTTCTGTTTATCTCTTTTTATAGTTCACTTGGCTTTTGACAAAGAGCATTGCTTTCTAATCTAACAGCTTCTATTATTTACTTTGTTTTGTTCTCAACTTGTCTTAAGCTATTTCTAGAGTTCTTATTTTCGGATTTTTCCTTATTTCTGGCCTTTGGGAAGTCCCTGTCTCTATCTTTACTTCTTAGGCTCTCTCAATCCTCAGTTGCAATATTGCTCCTATTATTACCTGTTATTCACTAACGTTATCTCTAGATTTTGACATGATAGTGTATGACTTGAGAAGAGACTACATACTTAGTGTCACCTGGCACTATGATCTAGCAATAATAGCAGACCCATATCTTGGGAAGGCCAGGTGGAATTTTAAAAGTTAACAGCAGCCAGTAACAGTTCCAGGAGTTGCCAGTCCTAAGAATAATGGAATAGTCAAGGCAATGGTGCTAAGCAGAAACTGAAGCAATTGAAATTGGAATTATTGAGAACTGAGTCTCTCACTAATGTTGGGAAAGCTCAGGATTATAAACCAATTTAAAAGACTTACATTCAAGAGCCAGATTTGAAAGACAGCATTCACGGCCAAATTCAAGGTCTTAGACATGAGGAACTAAGAATTCCTTGTTAATTTAGTATAGAAGAGTCACCACAGATTCTGTGATACAGAAAGAAACTTAAAAAAAAAAAAAAAAAAACAATAAAAAAAAAAAAAAAAAAAAAAGCTTACTTTCTTTTCCTTTGTCTATCACAGTATCTTTGTAAATTACCAAGCAGGAAAAACAGAATTCTTATTCAAGGGGACAAGTAGACTTGGAACCGGAAAGTCCAGTATGTAAAATGGAGCTGCAATGATAGTTCAGTTCAGTCAATAGGAACCATGAATACACAAATATCTCTAGAGAAGCATTCTCCTCTCCAGGAATATTCCAGGTAGATAGCTAGATAGAGATAATTTGTCCTTCCATGTTTTAGAAGATCTCCACCATCAATAGCATCTTACTGCTAACTTCAGTCTGTTGCTATGTATGTTTGGCTCTCAGCTATGTGGACAAAGAGGAAAAGAAAGATATTTTATCATAACAGCTAAGCAACCTAGTGTGTTTCTGCTATTTAAAGGGTCTTTTTCCCTTTAGATGAGGTTCTTTAAGGATTACGTATTTTTGCAGGAAGGACACTGGATGCACATCTTTGAATAATCAGCTAAAAGAACATAATGGACCAAATATATTCTTTCCTTTTGTGATTGTTAACTGTTCTCAATGCCTGTTGAAAAAAAAAATCCCATTCTTCCTGGTTTTGTACAGCACTGAACATACTGTCAATAAGTCATACGAATTTCTGCAACTTCCTTCCCTTTCTATTCTTCTGCCATGCATTACATGTCAACATAGTCAGCGAATGAGAGAAGTTAGACATACTACATCAGGAGACTAAATTCTCTAGAGTTGATGATATCCTTAGGGCAAGCCGCTCGATATTCTGACAGGTGCCTCTCTTAAATTAGACTTTTCCTGTGTGTCACATTTTCAGTAGCCACTCAGGAGCAGAGGAAGTGGGATTAGATTGATTTTTGGACTGCTAGCAATATAAATAACAATTAACTCTCATGTCAGCTTTTAGCAGGCAAGCACAATTGCAGAATGTCTGCATTTCAAGAAAGAATAAAGACATTTTCCTTTGGGCTGAATGATGTAAGAGAACATATGCCAGAACCAGAAAGATATTTTTACAACCTCACTGAAATCCTCCAACATGATATAAGACAGACCTCTAATTCTTACTGCAGGTCTATTTATGATGGAGGGTTCCAACTTCCTTAGCATGGCTTAAAAGGCACGGCCTGACCCCAAACTGCTTTTGTAGACTCACCTCCAGATAGGGCTCTGTAGAAGAAAAAAGTAGTATCTTCTCACCTATGGCAAGTTTCATGGATCACACTCTTATGACAAAAGAGATTTATAAGAGAAAAGCATAATACATTTATTTAAGTGAAGATTTATGTGGTATGAGAGACTTCAGAAATGGAGACCCAAAGACCCAAGGAAAACTGGGTGTTTTTGTGGCCAGTCACGTAGAATTGTGACTGAGCAAAATGGGGATCTGATTTAATAGTGATAAAATGATGGGCATTTAGCAAATCCTGTTTCTTCAGATTCTTCTTAGCCTCAGGCTATAGGAAAGAACCCCTCTAGAATAAGGGTCTTCTGATCTACTTTCAGGGGAAATAAGAGAATTCCTTTATGACTATGCTTCAGGGGAGTAAGGTAGGAGAAGGTAGCAGTGATCTTCTTGCTTTTGAAGTTTTCTCAGTTGTTAAGGTGCCTTATTTGGTGCCATGTTTAGAGCCCTGAAAGCTCCCATGCCCCATATATTCCAGAAAAAAATAAATGATCATTTTCTGATATTTCTATATCAAACTCATATCTTGGGAAGGCCAGGTGGAATTTTAAAAGTTAGCAACAGCCAATAACAATCCCAGGAGTTGCTAGTCTTAATAATTACAGAATATTCAAGGCAATGGTGGGCTGCCCTGGTCTTTATTTAATATTGACTATTCTATCATTAGATTTAGATTCAGCAGCAAGTGAAAAAATGGCTTAAAAATGATTCAGTTTTTTTCTTCACATGTAAAAAAAAAGTCTAGATAATAAATTTTAAAAAAGAAAATGAAGAGTCTATAGGACTGATGAGATGGGCCCATGGATATCAAAAGTCTTAGTTTCTTATCACTCATAGTCATGCTATTGTCAGTATATGCTAAATACCTTCTTGTCTTGTGGATCAGTATGGTTGCTTAAGCTCCAACCATGAGAACTGGAAAGAGAAAAGAAACGCATATTCACTTTGAAGGCACTTTCCATAGCTACCTAGATTCCACTGTATCACAACTTACTTACATTGGCAAATATAGGTATAATAAAAATATAATCTTCATCTTTGGTGGCCATGTGATCAGCTAACATGGATGTTGTTTTATTGAGAAAGTAACTGAGAATGCGTATTTGGGAACAACATGTAGACCCTGTCCCAGCCAGTTGGTGAACTTTTACCAGCTTTTCCTGATCCCTGAAGAAAAAAAATTAATCCTGTAACCATGTTCAAATAGAAATATGTTAAAACATTATTTTAACATAATATAGGCTCATTTTAATTAAATCTTAATGACTTATATAAAGAGAACAAGTTGACCCATAAAGCAGATGAATATATTTTTTGTAAGACATGTTACCTTCCTTTAGGAAATTTCTCTATCTCTCTCTGTCTCTCACACAGACACATACATGCACACACATACCTTAAACATAAATATTCTGAAGTTTCCTCCTCCAAAAAAAAGTGAATAGTAGTTTCCTGGATTATTCTTGGTATTTTAGACAGGTTTAAAAGGAGGTAATATCTGAGAAATTGTTTTTCTAAAATGTAGGATGCATTAATAATCTTTCCTAAATGATGATGAAGTGAAGAATGGACACTAGCATACTCCAGGTATTGCAGTTCTCTTAGGATCTAAATGGGAAATGCCATTAAGGTTCTACTAATTCATTTATAGAACAAGAATCCACATAGATTATATGGTTTGAAGTTCCCTTCATTTATGCAGCAAATACATTTTCAGCATCTGTTTTGGGCTGCACACTAATTTGGGCCCTGAGCTACAGCAGATAATAAAACATATAGAACGCTTGAACTCATGAAGCTCATGACTGAAAGGTGAACACACATTCCAATAATGATGTAATGATGTGCATAATTATATTTTGAAGGAAAAGTATTATATGAATGTGTATTTCAAGGATAAGTGTTCTATGAATGTGTATTTGAAGGAAAATTAGCATAAGCATGTGTAAAAATGGCAGAGGTAAAATTGTAGGGATATGTAGAAAATGACGACTTCCTGAGGCTGTGAGATTTAAGTAGAAATCTGAAGGCTGAGAAGGTGGTAACTATGCAAGAGGGAACATCGGTAGGAGATCAAAGAACAGGAGCAAATTCCAGGCAGAGAAAACAGCATGTGTTAAGACCTTGAAATGAGAAGGGGGGTGAGGAAATTAAGGATATTGGCATATTCACTTTAATGTTCTTAGCCCTAGTTTATTGGTTTACAAAATAGAAATAATAGAAATTATAATTTTATCATAGAAAATAAAGTATAAGAAATGATTTGTAAACAATGAAATGCTTCAAAACAATAATTATTTTGTTTACCTAATATAAATGATAAAGCTCTAGGTGGTTCATGCTTACTATATGGCTTGCAAACCTCCTGCTTTGCCCCCTAAAAGCAGGGTTAGTATAATACTTCACTTAGACTATACTTAATGGGTCCATCTCTTTGTGATTATTAGAAAGAAAAATAAATAAATGTTTAAGTTTGGTAGGTAAAAATAATAGAAACTACCACTCCAAGAAGTATCCATGGATGCCCCATTATTAAGGTCATCTGAGAAGAACCAGACCCCAAACTTTAAATAATCCTGATTATCTTGTTTATTTGAAAATACTCGTGGAAGGACAGGAGGCTTAAGGATTATATTTCCAAACATTGCATCATGATCAAATACCTAGCGCCTGTATTTCCAGTTAGTCTCGTGACTTTGTTTGACGCAAGACAATAAGATACTGCTGTGACCTCTTCACAAGAACCATATTTCATTGAAATCCATCTAGTGTGACAAACTTAACACCACTGTGAGAAATACATTGGCCACTACTGAGTACTAACATTGTTTGTAGGCCATAGAAGGACAATACGGTGTGCCTCAAAGACCTTTGGCTCTCTGACTGCAATTACTTGATTCTAAATTTAATAGCAATCAGACAGACAGAAATTCCCAACATGCCGCAACATTCAATTCAAAATAAAACTCAGGCTTTCTAAACCCTTTTTAAAATGTGGCATGTTATTCAGAATTAACAATTATAATGAGCGCCTACTATGCAGAAAGTGACCTCTTAGCTGCTTTCACACAGTCTGCCTGATTTAAATATTCCTAACAAGCCCTGTGATGGATCAGATCAAGCATTAGTGTCCCCGTTTTGCAGCTAAGAAAGCATATATTGAGAAATATTAAATAACCTGTATAAATTATATCGCTGAAGAGAAGCAGAGCCAGGATTTTAAGTTTACCTTGCTCTACATCCAGTGTTTGTTTTCTTATAATAAACTACTCCCTTCCTTGCATGTATCTCCTCATGCCTCCACCCTGCATAAACTCTACACTAAGTTATACAAAGGTTATTGAGAAGATGCAATGGACTTGACTGTTTTTACTACAATTATCCTCATTAAAGTCATGACCCCTTAGGTCAATGTAGAGAAGAAAAATGATTTGACTTGCAGAATTACGATTTGTTTTTGACATTCTGATACTGGAAACATATCTCCACACTAAATCTCAGAATGAATGCTTCATAGACTATCTTCAGTCTCCTTGTAATTCAAGCCTCACTGTAACCATATGACCCTCAAATTGTATTAAGCCATTAGACCCCCAGGCAGTAGTAGAACCAGAAGGAGATTTTTAAAGTCTCCTTTTGGGAAATTATTATTTAAATATTTACCTTCTCAGGAATTCTCAACATCTAAAGATCTATAACATTACCAATTAAGTTATTCAAATATCACACAGCGGTAACAATTTCAGTCTTCCAGGAACCCAATTTAATGATCTGTCTTCTCTCTGCAGCACATAATGTTATATATCAAATGTCTGAAGAAAAAAGATTTATGGGCCGGGCACAGTGGCTCACGCCTGTTATCCCAGTACTTTGGGACGCTGAGGTGGGCAGATCAACTGAGGTGAGGAGTTGGAGACCAGCCTGGCCAACAGGCGAAACCCCATCTCTATTAAAAATACAAAAATTAGCCGGGAATGGTGGCATGTGCCTTCCCAGCTACTAGGGTGGCTCAGGTGGGAGAATCACTTGAACCAGGGAGGCAGAGGTTGCAGTGAGCCGAGATGGCGCCACTGCACTCCAGCCTGGGTGACAGAGTGAGACTATCTCAATAAATAAATAAAGATTTATGGATCAGATAGAGCAGGTCATTGTTATTAATTCAGGCTATGTATTTTAAAAAGTGGGCAGAAGAGATGTAATCTTAAGAAATCTCACAGCTGGGCATGGTGGCTCACGCCTGTAATACTAGCACTTTGGGAGGCAGAGGCAGGCGGATCACGAGGTCAGGAGATCGAGACCAACCTGGCTAACACGGTGAAACCCCACCTCTACTAAAAATACAAAAAATCAGCTGGGCGTGGTGGCAGGCGCCTGTAGTCCCAGCTACCTGGGAGGCTGAGGCAGGAGAATGGCATGAACCCAGGAGGCGGAGTTTGCGCCACTGCACTCCAGCCTGGGTGACAGAGTGAGACTCCATCTCAAAAAAAAAAAAAAAAAAAAAAAGACAAAAAATAATCTCACAATCCATAGTTCACATAATGTAAGCTGTATCCTAACAAATATAGCTAAAATGTTCTCTTTCCAACAAATATGCCACTGCCCTGTGGCAAGAGTGGTAACATAATATACCATTCTGATGTCTGTTTGCTTGGAAAATTTTTGTTTAATTTTTTTTGTTTGATCGGTTATTTTTATTGTTTTGTATTATTCTTCTAAATAGATAATTTATGGACATAGTGCTTTTTCTTCTTCAAGTTCACATAATACAAATTTACATACCATGCAATAATATTCTATCTGTATTTCTCAACAAGGAACAAATACAAGTATGGACAGGATCACGACACTCATTCCAGGATATTTAACATCCCTGAATTTCTCCTCTAAATGTCAATGACATCGCCCAATACCAGTCATTGTCACAACCCAATCTCTTTGCACATACAGTTTTTTAAACATTCCCTGAGTAAGGGATACTGCTCCCAGTTGAGAGCCACTGAACCAGATGTTGAATAAAACCCCACAACACTTTAAGCAAAGGAACACAAAGATAGCATTTATGTTAAGCTGGGACTGGATAAAGCTCATGATTTTTTTTTTCTCGTGAGAAGCCAAACTCATTGCACATACACATGTATATTCCTGTTGAGTTAGTATAGCAAAAGAGAAGGAACAAACGTAAAAGTGTGCTACCTTTCATTAATTATTTAGTGCTCTAGGCTTCCTATGATTGGCCCAATCCTTTTTAGCATATGAGCAAAAGACTATGACATAAAAGTCTTCTAACAAGTTGGACAGGCAAGTTTTAATTATTCTTTAAATTGAAGATTTCATATATCTTTTAAATTCTCTCTGTGAATAAAGAGAGGTCAGAGAAGTTAAGGCAATAGTTAACATGTAACATAATGAGGAAGACTATAGTAAGGAGCTTATACTAATGCACTAACATTGAACGGGACTGTGAACCTAAGAAATGAGTTGCACAGCCATGAGGAGTGTCAAGGACATAAAATTGGGAAAAGGATAGAAAGTTCCCAAATTGGCATAGCCAAAAAACAGAGTCCAATAGTTAACATAAACTAATTTTCAGAGGTAGGTAGGGTTAGGATAGGGCTACCAGGACAAAATGACTGGAATATTGGCAGCAAAAATAAAAAAGTGATATGCACTGCTGAAAAAGGTATTATGGGAAGGACTAGTGCATTAATTGGAAGCTTGGGCTATTGGGAAATAAACCAAAGATACTTTCAGGTTAAAACTAGAAGGAAAAAAAATTAAGAGGGCTGGAGGTTCTAAGCAAATGCACAAGACAATACTGGATTAGAAAATCACAGCCAGGGTCTTTAACTTGTACATGTGTGCTCTACGGACCAGCAGCATCCATATGTCTAGGGGTTTGTTTGAAGAACAGGTCCCAGTCTACAACTGCTAAATTCACACTTTAACAGGATCCTGGCGGTAATTTACGTACACATTAATATTTAAGAAACACAGAACTAAACAGTCTCTAATAACATTGGACAATCATATTATTCCATTGAGCATTTCCTCCCTCACTTAATCAGAACCACCTAGTTATCCAAGCAAACACGTGGAATCACTACCAGCTCTCTCTTTCCACCTTTTACAACTATGCAGTCAATAAATTCTATCCAACATGAAATAGCATTTTATGACCTTTCTCTATCACTTCAGTCCTGGTTCCTCTGTCATTACCTTGATTGACTTCCTTACTGTTTCATGACTGAACTCTTGCAATAGCATCCCAACTAGTCTCCCTGCCTCTCCTGTCTCCTCTAATTGCTCTAAAACACAGATCACATCAGGCTTCCATCTGCACAAAAACTTATATGGTCGCTACTAAATAAAGAATAGCTTGAAAATGTCCTTATTTCAGTATTGCAGTACACATGAACCTTTTAAATCATGCCTCATCTCTAAATACTCCCTCTACACTACCCTTGCTGCCATGTCTTTCACAAGGAAGGGTCTTTGCACATGCTATTTTTCTCATGTGCTTGATACTCTGCCTTAACTTGGGTTGCCTTAAAGAAAATACCCCCAGATATGTTGATAGACTCTTAGATAAAGATAAATTTATTTTGGAGGTGATCTCAGTAAACAGGAATAAAGGAGATGGCAAAGTGAAACAGAAAATGGGAGGCAGAGGTGAGGGGAACAAATAAAAACACACTCAAAAACAATGGATGTTGTATTTATGAGCTAGTTAGCTCCAGTTACCTCATTAGAGGATAGACATATAGACATTTGTACCTTGACTCACATTCCCCATTTTTGGAGAGCTGTAAAGGAAAGCATTAATCTTCCTTACTGTTGGCTTGCTCCTAGGCATGGCTGAACAGCCTTCTACAGCTGTAAGAAGAAAACACAGAGAGATGAGACCCTGTGATGAATGCATCCTATGGACAATGGGCAACAGTACATGGATTGTACACCTCGGCTGTGATGAAACCAGGTGGTCCAACACATTGCTGTGCAGGGCATCACAAAGGTATGCTGAATACTCTTAAAACACTGATGAATTCTTTTATCCTGTTCCCTCAGTATCCATGCTTAAAATTGTACCACTATAGTCATGATACTGTGGTATAATTAGTGTGTTGATCTCCTTTCCCCAGTGCAATGCTGTAGAGATGAAAATGATACACAAAGAATCACATTATGTTGATTTTTAGTTTCTAACCAGATTGTAGCCTGGACGAAAGACACACACTATTTGCGTTTCACAAAAGGAAGCTGTTATGGATTAAGTTTTGTACCCCTAAAATATATGTTGAAGTCCTAACCCCCAGTGCCTCAAAATGATTTTATTTGGAAAAAGAGTCCTTGCAGAATTAATTAGTTAAGTTCAAGTGAGGTCATATTGTAGTAGGATGGACCCTTAATCCAAAACAACTGCCATCTTTAAAAGATGTGGGGAAGAGAGATCCAAAAGGAAAATGGCCATGTAAAGGCAGAGGCAGAGATTAGGTTTCTGCTGCCACAAGCCAAGTAATGTCTGGAGTTACCAGAAGCTGGAAAAGGCGAGAATACCTTCTCCCCAAAAAGCTCCTAAGGGAACACGGTTGTGCCAACATTTTGATCTTGGACTTTTCATCTCTAGATCTGTGAGAAAATAAACCTCTGTCGTCTTAAGCTATCCAGTTTGTGGTACATTTTCATGCAGCCCTAGGAAACTAATACAAAAATTACATGTTATAAAGTGTTTTTTAAAATCAGTAATGTTTATTAAATCATAAATACGCTATGGAATAGAAAAGGGCTAGGTCGAATTTCAGAACATCTGGCCCTGTGTTCAGCCTTTTCATTTTACACACGAGGAGTTTGCAACTAAGAGAAATTAAGCAATCTATCTAAAAATGCACAACTAGTCAGTTGGAAAGCCCAAACTAAAACTGAGACTCTTGACTGTCAGTCCAAGGTAGCTTCTACTCCACCGTAGGATTCATCTGCCTGCCATCCCTATCCAACTTCAGTCATATAGTCTCATCCTTTTCTGACAGGCTCACGGAGGTCGACCTAAACACCCACCGTTTCTGATTGTCACAGAATAGAATACCCCTTTTTCCTAGCAAACTGCTAGAGCACAGGATCTAAGCATATTTAATGCAGTGGTTACCATGGCACCGATGTAATTTAATTACCACTCTTTTGTGAATATTTTAAAATAAAGTTGTTAAAAGATCAAACAGCACATTCAACATTGTATGGCTACAGAAATGATAAGTAGCTTTTTAACTGAAAATGTTCTGTTCCTGTAGGGAGTTGATTATTTTTTATGAGTTAAAATTTAATTACAGTATTGGATATATGTGTGTTTCTTTAATATATTACTATGCTTCAAAAGTTAAATATGTCAGAAACATTTTACCTTTTAATTTACAACTGTGACCAGTCACTTTGCAAACCTCAGCTACAATTTTATCACCATATTTTTATATCTTTCTGATTAGAGAAAGCCCCATGTGCATACAATATTCAAGAACGTCTCAGAGAAAATAAAGAATTCCAAGGAGTTTTACCGTTTGGCATTGGAGATTTATGAATGGATGACAGCATGCCAATCAAACCGTTCATTTATATATAAACACTGATGTACCTATAAAGCACCAAATTCAATGCCAGGAAGTTGAGAAACGAATAGAAACAAGTAACTTTTAAAGTCTCACTACTCGAAGTGAGGTCCAGGGACCAGCAACATCAAATATCAACATTACCTGGGAGCTTGCTAGAAATACAGAATCACAGACCCCATCCCAGACCTATTGAATCAGAATACATATTTTCACAAGATCTTCCTGGTGATCCCCTATGCACACTCAAGTTTGAGAAGTCTTGTTCTAAGCAACTTATAGTTTAAGAATGAACAAAACTTGTACATAATTGCAAATGAGTGTTGCATGTGCTATAATCCCTATGTGTCATGGAGGGACCTGATGGAAGGTAATTAAATCATGGGGGTAATTACACTCATGATGTTCTCATGATAGTAGTGAGTTCTCATTAAATTTGATGGTTTTATAAGGGGCTTCTCCCCCTTTTGCTGAGCACTTCTTGCTGCCTCCATTCTCCTTGCTTCCCCTTCTGCCATGATTGTAAGTTTTCTGAGGCCTCTCCAGCCATGCTAAACTATGAGTCAGTTAGACCTCTTTCCTTTATAAAATATCCAGTCTCAGGTATGTCTTTATTTTCAGCATGAGAACAGACTAACACAGCAAATTGGTACCACAGAGAGAGGGGTGCTTCTGTAAAGATACCTGAAAACGTGAAAGCTACTTTGAAACTGGGTAACAGGTAGAGGTCGAAACAGTTTAGAGGACTCAGAACAAGATACGAAAATGTGGGAAAGTTTGGAACTTTCTAGAGACTTGTTGAATGGCTTTGAACAAAATGCTGATGGTGATATGGACAATGAAGTCCAGGCTAAGGTGGTCTCAGATGAAGATGAGAAACTTCTTGGGAACTGGAGCAAAGATCACTCTTGTTATGCTTTAGCAAAGAGACTAGCGGCATTTTGCCCCTGCCCTAGAGATCTGTGGAACTTTGACCTTGAGAGAGATGGGTTGGAATTGGAACTTACGTTTATAAAGGAAGCAGACCATAAAAGTTTGGAAAATTTGCAGCCTGACATGTGATACAAAAGAAAAACCCATATTCTGAGGAGAAATTCAAGCACGCTGCAGAAATTTGCATGAATAATGAGAAGCCAAATGTTAATTGCCAAGACAATGGGCAAAATGTCTCCAGGGCATGTCAGAGATTTTCACAGCAGCCTCTCCCATCACAGGACCAGAGGCATAGCAGGAAAAATGGTTTTGTGGGCTGGACCCATGGCATTGCTGTTTTGTGCAGTCTTGGGACTTGGTGCCCTGTGTCCCAGCTGTGGCTAAAAGGGGCCGTTGCTGCAGAAGATGCAAGCCCCAAGCCTTGGTGGCTTTCATGTCATATTGAGCTTGTTGGTGCACAGAAGTCAAGAATTGAGGTTGAAGAATCTCCAGATCCCAGAATGGTAGATTCACTAACAGCTTGCATCATGTGCCTGGAAAAGCTGCAGACACTCAATGCCAGTCATGAAGGCAGCCTGAAGGGGGGCTGTACCCTGCAAAGACACAGGGGTAGAGCTTGCATCAGCAAGACTTAGATGTGAGACATGGAGTCAAAGAACATTATTTTGGAACTTTAAGGTTTAATGACTGCCCTGTTGGGTTTCAGATGTGCATGGGTCCTGTAGCCCCTTTGTTTTGGCCAATTTCTTTGATTTGAAATGGGTTTATGTATCCAATGCTTGTACCTCCATTGTATTGAGGAAGTAATTAACTTGCTTTTGATTTTACAGGCTCATAGGTGGAAAGGACTTGCCTTGACTTTGGGGGACTGTTGGAAGGGCATGATTGTGTTTTGAAATTGAGGACATGAGATTTGGGAGGAGCCAGAGGTGGATTGATATGGTTTGGCTGTGTCCCCACCCAAATCTCATCTTGAATTGATAATCCCCACAAGTTTTGGGAGGGACCCAGTGGAAGGTAATTGAATCATGGGGGCAGTTACCCTCATGCTGTTCTCATGATAGTGAGTGAGTTCTCATGAGATCTGATGGATAAAACCCTTATAAAAAGGAGGCTTTTCTCCCTTTTTCTTGGCACTTCTCCTTGCTTCTGCCATGTGAAGAAGGATGTGTTTGCTTCCCCTTCTGCCATGATTGTAAGTTTCCTGAGGCCTCCCCACCCATGCTAAACTGTGAGTAAATTAAACTTCTTTCCTTTGTAAATTGGCCAGTGTTGGGTATGTCTGTCTTTATTAGCAGCATGAGAACAGACTAATACAGATGCTGAACTTAATTCCAGTTTTCATTCAAAATACAAAAACGCATTGATTGTCTCATGAGTTCTAGGCACCATATTGAGAACTGAGAATTCATAGGTGGAAAAGTATGACCTACTCTCTTACTTAAGGGAACTCCCTTTCACTTGTACCCCGTGGTGCTGTCAAAATGTGCACATTTTATCCCAATTTAATTAAGCACCAATGGCTCCAGCCTTATCTGCCATGTTTAAATAGCCATAAAGGCAACAATATATTCCAAGCTTACTATTTACTGTCAATTATTGTATTATGTTATTAATATATCTTATCTTTTATCTGAGCATATATGCCAGCACCATTGAATGTTTAGAGCAGAAATACATGTTTAAGGCAAAAAAAAATTAAAAGTAAAAAAACCCAGGCACCATTGAGTGTTTAGAGCAGAAATACATATTTAAGGCCAAAAAAAAAAAGTCTACAAAACTAAAACTGGCTTGATGAACAGATCCAGAAAAACTCTACTGACATTACTGACATTAATAACTATGTCTTTTTTTCAGATTTGAAAAAATTATTTAAAATGTTTATGATAATATCTAAATTAATGAACCCAAATTCATAACTGAAATCTGAAAATAATTTAGCAAAAATTTGATAGCTCTATATTATTCTCTGAAGTATGCATTTCAATTGTGCATTTGGAATGATTTGTCTCTCCCTAAGGAAAAAGCTTTTTAAATAGTTATATCTCTAAAAGATCTAGGTAATAAGAAAGACTTTCTCTAAATTTCTTTCCATACTGTACTGCATGCCACAGACATGTAGAAGACTCCTAAGCTGTCAAGAACTGCCAAATGATAAAAAGGAAAATGATGAAAAGAAATGGAAGCTTGGAGCTGACCTCCTAAAAGCCAAAATTTCTCCAGGGATTTCTGGATACAAAAGAGAGGCTTCAGTACTTCCCAGAGAACACCGGATCACATTAACTTATTCAAATATGAGGTCAGATCTCAATGTTTAGGTTTAAAGCTGTCCCATTTGTGCCTTGATAAAGGAAAAAAATTGACAAATCACATCTTTGAATAAATTCATTTTAATCCCTTTCTTCCTTTTGATGTAATAAAAATAGTCTTGTCATGTATCTACGATTGCATTTAATGGTTGTCATTTATAGAAATGGAAAAATGATATCTGAGTATAATGCCTTCAAATATGGCTAATAACATTTTTACATAAGGAGAAAAATACTTTTATTTTACATGAATAAGACCATTGCTTCATGATGATGATTATTGAAGATTCAGCAGCTTCTCTTATTATAGGATAATGATAAGAACAGCTCCGTCTCTTCTCTATCATTTATGTTAAAAAATGGTAATTCAGGCGAATCTATATTCTTAATGTTTGCTGTAACCCCATTAGTTTTCAGAAAAATTATTGTCAAAAGTCTTGCCTAATTACTGCCACTTTACCTGATTTTAATCTCATATTTTAAATAATAAAGATGTCTCAATCTGTTACATTTTAAGATGACCCAGTAAATGCTGTTTTATTTTTTTTTCCATTAAGCATTTCTTAAGCACATAACTTGTCATTTCTCTACTAATTTGCTGTAACACTCGTTGATAAGTGGACATTAATTAATGTTAAATTACAATGGAATTTTTATGGAATTACAGGTGACATCCACATCAGAACCAAATGAGTTCATCGTGATTAAACTTATTACCATTTCTAATTAACCTTGAGTGCCCCTGGATGTTAACTGCACACCAGGCAAGTGTATATGCAGTCTGCAGCTTCTATTGAAAGCAAACTCTGAACATCACACAGCCATTAAGAGCTTAAGAAAGAATGTCACAGACCACATTTTTACTCATTGGGTGTGCAGAGAATCAGAGAATGAAAACATCAAACATAATCTAGAGACTCTGGGCAACAAAATTATTACTCTCAAAACAAAAGTCAGAAAGAAGCCTTCCAGAAATAGAATTCACTTTGAGCGTCATGAGCATGCATAGAGAAGGTTTACTTTATTCCCTATCATCAAATAAGACCTGTTCTTTATTGTTCTCACTCCCACTCCCAATAGCAAAGTTTTCTCTGATGAATATTGCGTGACCACAAGCTTTATACCTAGAATCTGTTTATCTTCTTCATGACCTGAGAAGTGTCACGGACACGGAGAAGAACTGATCTGATGTCTACACCTGTTTCGATTGACCTACTGAAGCAGATTCTAGTGTATAGCAGGAAGTCAAAGCGGTCCACTGCAGACGGCTCCTGACTCTTAAAGCACCATTTTCTCACCATGGAAAGGTGCTGCTCAGAGTATCTGCTGGAGGTTATGTAACTGAATGACAAATTCCGCTGCCATCTCTCTGGATCCACCACTACATCTGCTTCAAACCCAGTCAGTGACTGAGCATGACAATGTAACTAGAGCAGGATCATTCCAGCAATATGTGAGACACCTCTAAAGGTCACCTTCAGCATAAGGACTCTCTGTTGTTTCAGCCAAAACTTTCGTGGAATTGCGCTGCAGTCTGAGACTATCCCAACACCATCCTCCTTCCTCTCTTCTCTCTTTCACAGGGGTAAAAATCATTCTAATCTAAGGGCTGTCTCTGCTTTCTCCAGCCTATCCATTTTCATCTTGGCAAATGTTTCTTAGGATACCCAAGTTAAAACACCAAATCAGCAGGGCGCGGTGGCTCACGCCTGTAATCCCAGCACTTTGAGAGGCCGAGGCGGGCGGATCACGAGATCAGGAGATCGAGACCACGGTGAAACCCCGTCTCTACTAAAAAATACAAAAAATTAGCCAGGCGTGGTGGCGGGCGCCTGTAGTCCCAGCTACTCAGAGAGGCTGAGGCAGGAGAATGGTGTGAACCCGGGAGGCGGAGCGTGCAGTGAGCCGAGATTGCGCCACTGCACTCCAGCCTGGGCGACAGAGCAATACTCCGTCTCAAAAAGAAAAAAAAAAACACCAAATCAACCCCTTCTCTACCAAAAATAAAAATAAAAATAAACAGCCAGGAGTAGTGGTGTGTACATTCAGTCTTAGCTACTCCAGAGGCTGAGGCAGGGGGATCCCTTGAGTCCTGCAGTTGGAGGATGCAGTGAGCTAGGACTGTGCTACTGCACTTTAGTCTTGGTGGCAGAGCTAGATCCCATCAGGAAAAGAGAGAGAGAGACAGACAGAGAGAGAGAAAAGAGAGAGAATACCAAATCATTAGAAAACATCTTAGATTCTGATGAATAAGCATTGATAATCTCTGTTTCCAGAATAATGGCAAAATAGAAAAGGGTTTGAAAATGTAATAGAAAAGCCCAAAGTCCTTCAAAATAAACTTTTTGGTTAAAAAATAAATATGACCAGGCAAGTATCCATTTGATTTTACTAGCAACTATTAAAATGCCTCTGTACACTATATTGCTCAGCTTAACATGGGACTTGTCAACACCAAAACCCAGTTACTTTTTAAAAAATTTAACTTTTATTGTAAGGTTATGGGTACATATGCAGGTTTCTTATATAGATAAACTTGTGTCATGGGGGTTTATTAAACATATTTCAGCACCAAGGTATTAAGCCTAGTACCCATTAGTTATTTTTCCTGACATTCTTCCTTCTCCCACCCTCCACTTTTGATAGGCCTTAGTGTCTGTTGTTACCCTCTATGTGTCTATGTATTCTCCTCATTTAGCTCCCACGTATAAGTGAGCAAAAGCAGTTATTTGGTTTTCTGTTCCTGTGTTAGTTTGCTGAGGAAAATGGTCTCCAGCTCCATCCATGTTCCTGCAAGAAATGTGATCTTGGGGTTTTTTTATGGCTGCATAGTATTCTGTGGTGTATGTGTACCACATTTTCTTTATCCAGTCTAACACTGATGAGCATTTAGGTTGATTCCATGTCTTTGTAATTGTGAATAGTGCTGCAATGAACATACAAGTGCATATGTCTTTATGATAGAACTATTTATATTCCATTACTCAGTAATGGGATTGATGGCTTGAATGGTATTTCTGTTTTTAGGTCTTTCAGGAATTGCCATACTCTTTTCCACAATGAAAACCCAGTTCTTGATAAGTTGTTAACTTAGTTTGAGGTCAAATCTATCATATCTGAGGTATATCCATATGCCCATCAAAAAACAGTATATTTTATACATGTCTTCTGTGTATACAATATTATTAAAACTCAGGGACTCCATAAATTGAGGAATTCCAATATTTAGAAGAACGGACATTTTAATTAAAATTTGAAGACCCTTACCTTATGAGGTATTGAATGTGGAGGATTTTATTGCTATCACATATATTTTTATATTACAATGCTCAATACCTCACAGGCAAGATAGGTGTTACCTTGAAGCCTTCATTTTCTTGGGTAAAATTACCTTTAGGATTATGTAAAACTCTTGAATTTAGATAATCCTATCCTATACTAACTTTACCTTGCAACTCTTTCAATATTGAACTCCAATTTTTTTCAGTTTCCCAAATACACCATCCCTTGTTTTGTGAAGCTGGCTTTACCACTAGGATCCAACTATGCGATGTTTTGATCTCAAACACTCCACTTCAGAGCAATCACACACACACACCTAACACCTGGTACACAATCTTGACCCTCTCTTTCCCACTACCCTATTAAATATAGATTTTATTTCGTTGCTAATGCCCTCTGCCCTGGTATCCTTAAAACATATCTATGGATAACATATCCTACCATGTTAGTTAGTAAATAAAAAATGGAATGCCCTAACTCGTCTATAAAGAAAAAATGGAAACGTATTATAAAGTAATTTTAAAATTTAGAATTAATCATGACTATACAAAAACAGAATGAAGTAACCGGGTGCTTATTTCTTTTTTTGTTGTTGTTGAGACAGAGTCTCACTCTGTCGCCCAGGCTGGAGTGCAGTGGCGTGGTCTCGGCTCACTGCAAGCTCCGCCTCTTGGGTTCAGGCCATTCTCCTGCCTCAGCCTCCCCAGTAGCTGGGACTACAGGCACCTGCCACCATGCCCGGGTAATTTTTTGTATTTTTAGTTGAGATGGGGTTTCACCGTGTTAGCCAGGATGGTCTCGATCTCCTGACCTCGTGATCCACCCGCCTCGGCCTCCCAAAGTGCACCCCGTGCTTATTTCTAAACACAGAAATATCATGAGTGTATCAGCTATAAAGCCAGACTGATACAGTTGAGTTGGTGACTGAAATACTACAAGCAGCACTGCTACTAAAAAAAGAAAAGAAAGACGATATTCTGAAGTACTGAATAACTTCCTAGACTAAAACACAACAAAGTAAATATCTCCTCAATGAGCAAAGTAATCTTCCTCCAAAATTTAGTGCATATTAAACCCATGCAAACATACTTTCTTTACATGGAAAAGAGAGTTACATTACAGACCCAGATCACTTAAAATATTTTCTCCTCTAATGGGTGTTTGGAAAGATATACCCTAGTTGTGATGAATATGGGAAAATTCCTTCTTTGAATAAAGCTGCCCCACAATTTATTTATTTATTTATTTATTTTGAGCCAGAGTCTCACTCTGTTGCCCAGGCTGCAGTGCAGTGGCAAAATGTTGACTCACTGCAACCTCCACCTCTCAGATTCAAGCAATTCTTCTGCCTTAGCCTCCTGAGTAGCTGGAATTACAGGAGCATGCCACCACACCGGGCTTTTTTTTTTTTTTTTTTAAGTAGAGACCATGTTGGCCAGGCTGGTCTTGAGCTCCTCACCTCAGGTGATCCACCAGCCTTGGTCTCCCAAAGTGCTGGGATTACAGGCCTGAGCCACTGCTCCTGGCCAGCTGCCCCACAACTTAAATGAAGGTTGAGGGCCATATCATTGTGCAATGAAAAATATCCTCATATATTTCTGAACAAATTTTCCAGAAAAACAGTACCCTTTCTGTTAAAAATTATTAACTTTCATTTAGCCCTAGTTCTTAAGCCTGGGTCAAATCCCTAGCCTTCTTTGAGAAAACATAAGGTCAACTAGGCATAATATATATTTTGGCTAGATGAATGACTTATTCTTAATTGATTATTTCTCTCATTAAAAATAATACATTACAAATATTCTAAGAAAAATACAGAATTATACAGACCAGGCAGATTTTCCAGCTTGCCAAGTACTATTTAGACACATTTCATCAACTCGGCTTATAGTAAAGCCCCTTTCCCTCCTCTTCATCACTTACTTCTTCTTTCTTCACTTCTTCTTTCTTTCATTCCTCAGGGGTAAGGGCCTGGAAACATCCCATCTGGTTTTCAGCACTAATCTCACCCTGACAGAATTTCCTAATAGCTATTTCAGCAAACCAATGGTATGCATTGGGACACTTTTGCGATTGCAAAAAAGACAAACAAAGGCTTCCTCTGAAAGGCTTCAAGTAGACCATGAGCAATGACTCCTTTATCTCAGCCATTGTCTTTCCGCTCATAATCGTTTATGTGCAGACTTATTTTTATGTCAATCCTTGATTGGATTATCATCAGTTTCATACCATGGGGTCACAAGGGCACAAGAAACCTTTAGCCACAGTCTTCTTTTGTAATAGAGTCTGTACCTTTTCAGACTGCTGAAATAGGATAAAAGGATTTGCTTTTCATCATAGGACAAATTAAATTTTAATTGCCTGTTAAAACACAAATGTCACAAGCAAATCTTAAAGGCAGGGTTGCAGTCCTCTCATATATCATGTTTTAGTCCCATTTGCATGCAAATTAATTCTTCACTTTAAATATGTATTTTCACAGAATATGTTAAAGTTTTATTTCAAAACATTATACAGTGATGCAACCTTAATATAAACATAAATATACACATATATATGCAGAGAAGACAAATTTATTATTTTAAAAACAAAATCATTTTCTATATTTATATTTTGTATAATGTATCAGGTAATCATCTCAGGTAAATATGGTCCTATTAAATAGAAGAGTTTGTAAAATATTATACTGTACATTAATTAGAATTTATATAGTTTTTGGTCTTCAGATATTACCTTATTTTATAATACATTAATATGCTTCTGATGAACCTCATCTCTCTTACAGCTCCTATTACATTGTCTTTATTCTGAAAATGACAAGGTTTTCTTGGCAACAAGTTGTGTACTGCTAGGTACACGAGACTTAAGAGTGAAAAGTAAAAGATACATTCTTAAAATCCTACCAATGCTGATGTGAACATAATTATTTAGTTTCATTCAATTGTCATTCAAATATGGCATGTAATTGTGAAATTTATGGAACTATTAAAGTGGATATTTATAATGATGCAGGCTTAATTTCATTAATTTAATGCATAAAGCACATATTACACAGAGACAGACGTCAAATTAAAAACTCTCAGACTCTAATTAGCTTTAGAAATCTCTTATGTCTAATTGATATGGCTGTCATAATTAATTTAAATAGTGATTTCAAACTGACTGATGCAGAAAAATAACTCACTCATTAATAATCTTTAAAGAAAAAAACATGATACAGAAATATCTATATATGTCTAGATACAGATACATATAGATGTGTGTACATATATTATTTTATATATATACTTTTATTCTATATAGCTAATGGATCACATAATACAGTTCTAAAAATTTAATCTCTGTGAGTACATTATCATGTCATATTTTAAAGTCCTATGATTAACCCAACGTTTTTAAATTCACAAAACATTCAGAGCATTTATTTTCATCACTAGTTGTGAATTTATTCTATCTAAATTATGCATGTGAATTATTTGACTGATTGATGAGTATTTCATAGAATTTTAGCTTTAACAGATATTTTAGCAAAAGGAATAGATAAATAGATAGACAGATGATTGATTCATGCTAGGTAGACATATAGAGCTTATGTGGGCAAAAGATAAACAGGTTGGTGAAAGAAAAATATAAATCTAGGCATAGGTTTTGGTGATGTAAAATAATTAGGTATCTTAAACAATAAATTTAAGTATTGGATTTAATTCTAGAAGACAGAAACACGTATTTCATTATTTGATCACCTGGATACTCAAGGATTATGAAAATGCTCACCTAGCAGCATAGTGACTGCCTGTTTATTAATGTGTTTACCCATGTCTATAAAATGTCTCCAAATTAGATGGGTCCTGATTAAAAGTACATGTCTACATTATATCTACATTAGACAATAGGTAAACGTATTCATTTGGATTAAAAATGACTATAAGAAAAAACAAAATATAAAGCAAAACAAAATGAACAAACAGAAAACAAACAAAAATGGGCAGTAGGCCTTACTAATAAAGAAACTTAGAAAAATAAGTGTCAAAATCTGACCACATGGCTTTCTTAGGACACAGCTATATTACAGTGAAGAAATGGAGACCTCTAAATGAAAGACAGCGTCGCTTAATTCACAGGCTTCACCAAAACACAGATCAGATTTTTTTTTTTAACAATCAAAACACGGAAGACGTTGCCACCACTTCATTTCTTCCTTTGAGATGTCAATACCTGATCTAAGTCTTCCAGAAAAGAACAGGAAGACAGAGGCACTCAGCCCCCTCCTGTAAGTCTTCAGTTCATTTTTGGAGTGTGATGGTTAATATTGAGTGTCAACTTGATTGGATTGAGCGATGCAAAGTATTATTCCTGGGTGTGTCTGTGAGGGTGTTGCCAAAGGAGGTTAACTTTTGAGTCAGTGGACTGGGAGAGGCAGACTCACCCTCAATCTGGGTAAGCATTATCTAATCAGCTGCCAGTGCAGTTAGAAAAAAGCAGGCAGGTGAATTTGGAAGAGCAGTCTTGCTAAATCTTCTGGCCTTCCTAGTTCTCCCATATTTGATGCTTCTTGCCCTCAAACATCAGGCTCCAAGTCCTTCAGGTTTTGGACTCTTGGGCTTACACCAGTGGTTTGCCAGGGTTGTCAGGCCTTTGGCCACAGACTGAAGGATGCACTGTTGGCTTCCCCACTTTTAAGGTTTTGGGACTCGGACTGATCCACCCCTGGCCTTCTTGCTCCTCAACTTTCAGACGGCATATCATGGGACTTGTGATCAGGTGAGTCAATTCTCCTGAATAAACTCCCTTTCATATGATATATCATATATCTCATATATATATATCAATCATTATATATATCAATCATATATATTAGTTCTGTCCCTCTAGGGAACTCTGACTAATACATGGAGGTAGCGTCCTCACATCCGACCTCAAGAATGCCTTCCTTTTCAATTACAGACATCCACGATCTGCATACCCCTGTTTTTCTCCCATCTTCCTTCAAATTGGTTCACAGGAATGAATGCTGTATCACTTAACAGCCCAAGCTTGACTCAAAGTCACTTTTCATTCATGTAAAGGATTTGGAGCAGCACAACATTTTCTCTGTGTTTTGTGAGAAATTATCTAAATTAAATGACATCATTTTCTAACAGTTTCTTGTAGTACTTTTAAAATTCTAATTATGTAAATTAGATTTCCATCATTACTTTTTCCTCTGTGAAATATATTTTCTATTTTAATGTGCATACATATATGGACCAGATTCCACAGAATGACCTTGCGCTTTCTTAGCAGTGTTGGAGGATTCTTCACTGCATGTGTGTGGTAGGCTGAAAAACAGCCTCACTAAGATGAATTCACTTCTTAATCCATGGAACCTGTAAATATTACCTGATATGGTAAAACAGTAAGGATTTCATTATATGGGAAAAACATGATTAAGAACCTCGACAGGTGAGACTTATCCTCTGAGAGGGAGTTTTCACATGCCTGCAGCCACCGGAAGCTGGAAGAAACAGGAAACAAATTTGTCGCTTGCACTTCCAGAGTCAGTGCAGCCCTATTAACACTATGGTTTCGGATTTGTGGTTTCAGAGCTATAAGGGGATAAATTTGTGTTTTAAGGTACTATATTTGTGGCAGTTTGCTACAGCGGCTTCAAGAAACTAAAACAATGTGATAAAATATGGACTTTTGGGTCAGCTTTACTCCTTGACTTCTTGTGATCTTGGGTAAGTGATTTCTTATTGTCTTAATTTTCGCATCTATAAAACTGATGGAAAATAGTTCCCATTCCATGGTGTATTAGTCCATTCTCACCCTGCTAATAAAGATATACCCAAGACTGGGTGATTTATAAAGGAAAGAGGTTTAATTGATTCACAGTTCAGAATGGCTGGGGAGGCCTCAGGAAACTTACAATCATGGCTGAAGGTGGAGCAAACATGTCCTTCTTCACATGGTGGCAGCAAGGAGAAGTGCAGAACAAAGGCAGGGAAAAGCCCCTTATAAAACCATTGGATCTTATGAAAACTCACTATCAGGAGAGTAGCATGGAGGTAACTGCCCCATGATTCAATTACATCTTACCATACCAGGTCTCTCCCATAATTTTGGGGGATTATAGGAACTACAATTCAAGGTGAGATTTGGGTGGGGGCACAGCCAAACACATCACATGGAATTGTTGTGAATGTTTTTAAAGCAAAGTACTATATTAAAAGAGATAAAGTGAATGACATAAAATATGGATAATCAGTAAATATTAGCTATTGTTTTTTAATTATTAAATTTATTAAATTAAATTATTAAATAAAAAAATACCAAAGACGCTTTTGAATTTATTCTCCACACATGCTATAGCAGAACAAACCACTGACTTAGATATAATCCTTGCAAATTCCTTTGCAGTTCCCATGTAAACTGGCAACTATGTGGGAAAGTTTGCTTCACTCAGTGTTTTCATGTCAGTTGACAGAAATGCCTGTTTTGATATCTTCTAAAAGAGACTCCTAAGCTGAATAAAGACAAGACCAGAAATGTTGCTATTCCAATGACATAAGAGAGAGCTTCTACAAAAATAATAGGAGAGCTGAGTTCAAGGAAAAATGTCATGTGGCATATTTTGGGCTGTATTCCACCCCAAACTATTAAAAATACTACAGTCATCATTGGACAGGACATTGTGTTAATTATATTAAATAAAAGAATCTGCCCCATTATCTATGCTACTGTGCATCTAATTCCTTCATACACACAGACACTCTTCTCGTTTCTCCTGCCATGTCTTCTTTCCACCAGGCCTTGAAGACAGGACCAATTAACACAAATAAATGTTCACCTGGAAGGATGACAGTGGTTTTCCTTTTTATGGAATTGCTAAGTATGAAATATCTTCCTTTTTGTATATTCTGAGAAAATTAACTATTCTGAAAATTGCAAGACAGTAGACAAAATAGATCCTAATGACCGAAGTATAAATTATGGCTGTTCCATTAAGGTTTGGATCACCAAACTTCCACTCCCAATAATTTTTTTTTCTTGTCCATGTTCATTATAGAAGCTAGAAATGCTAAACAGTCATTCGTATGCATTCTTGAAAGATAGATCAGGCCCTCTGATATAATTTTGCCTGTAGAATACTGGCATAATTTTCCTAGGCTGGCACTGCTACCTAGTCCCTCTGCTTTCTAGTCCCTGCTCTCTGTTCCAAATGTGGATGTGATGTCGGGACTGGACAGCTGTCTTATAACTAATAAGCTAAAAACACAAAGCAAAGGCACACACACACATATTTCAGCAGAATTCCTGCCTTGACATCATGAGCTGCTAAATCATCAACATCACCCAACTAAAATATTTAGCCCTCGTTTATGTTATATTATTACTTGCCACTGAATGCATTCTCAACTGATATATCATAGGAAAAATAGACCTGTGGAAATGTCCATCATTTATGAAGCACTGATTGAAAATATATGCAGACACCAAAGGCTTGTTCCCACCCTCAAGGATCTTATAGATAAAGTGGGGTTAAAAACATCCCATGTAAAGACAGTAATGTTTAATGATTATTTTACTAATGGTATCTACAAGGCACAATGACAGCATGAAGGAACAAGAAACACAAATACTAAATAATTCAAAGAAGGCTTGACATATAAGGCAGTACTCAAATAGAGTCTTAAAGAATCACCCCAGATGCCTAAGTAGAGATCAGCTGCTTCCAATATAGGAAACATAAGTACAAATACAAGCACGACATGTTCTGGTAATTGTATGTGGTTTGTTGTTGCTTAAGTATGGCACTTTGGAGAGGGCAGAGGAAGTTACAATAGATAAACTGGATATACTGGCAATTGTCAAGAGAGAGTGTGAACAATATACAAAATTGCTGGAATTTATACTGTGAACTGTAGGCAGACACTGAAAATTTCAAACCGAAAAAGAAAATGTTCACGTTATATTGTTTTTAGAAAAGATGTCAATGAATATCAAGAACCCATTTAAAAGAATACTGAAGGGTTTAAGATAAATCTAGCAGCGACAGAGTTGCAGTGGAGTACCCCAATTTTATGAATTATAGAGAACAATCAGATTTTAATTTGCCTGCATTCAAATCTTATCTTTGTCATTTGTACACTGAGTGGCATCATAAACAACCTCTCTGCTTCAACTATTCATCTGTGAAATGAGAGTAGTAACAGTTACCTTTCATACAATTGTTATAAGGATTAAATGAATCAATATTTGTTAAACACGTATAACAGTATTTGGCAAAATATAAGAACTATGCAAGTTTGATAAATAAATAGTAAATCATGTATGCAAATGAAGCATTATCATAAGGGGTAAGAGTTAAAACTCTTTCAAGTTTTCTAATAGCTAAACTCTGGTTCTCCATTTAATCCTTCAAGAAAGTAAATCTTCCCATAAAATATAAAAAAGTATTTTTCCCCAAAATTGATGATTTTTTGTTTTAGAAATTACTAATTCTTCTAGTGTACAACAAGAAAGAAATTTAAAAGTATCAGCTTTTTAATATAAGAAACTATTATGGCAGTCTATGAAACTTTAAGCAATGTTAAAGCTCCTTAGTATAATTAATGGTGTCACAAAGCTGGGTATACACATGCACACACAGAGAGAGAAAACCAAAAGGAGAAAATTACTTTCACCATATTTCTTAATATTCAGAAGATTAAACTTTTACTTTTATTTTCTAGAAGGTATGTAGTAACCAAGGAAATATTTTAACGAAAGGAAAGAAAATCATATGTGTATTTATGTGCCCTTTTGTATCTGCCATTTGACCCTACCAACCAAAATTTTTCATGTCTTGTTTTCAAGGAATTAGCACCTGCATGTGAATTTCCATTTTGAAGGTAGCCTTCCAGTGGTGAATTCGATAATTGTATGAAAATGAAGAGTTTTAATAAGCTGTGGCAACATAATAAACTGTCATAGAGAACTAATTATCACTTAAGGAACTCACAATAGCTGTCATCTTTTCATTCTGAGACTGCAAACTCTATACAACCATAGAAAAGGGAAAAACAATCCACTTCTACAGAAGCATGCAAAAGAGCTATTTTCTGCCTTGCTATAAGTAATAAAGGAACTAAATGTGAATAGTCATTCATCATGTAAATGAGTGAAGTCGTCTGTTAGAATTATATCTAATAGAACTGAAAAACTCTCAGAAGCCACTTTATTAAAATTTATAATAAAGTTTTTTTTTCTTATTTTTATTTCTATTTTCAAAATGAACTTTGCTACTTCCTAAAACATCTCCCTGGTTATTTAAGTTTCCTTGGAAACATTAAGATTCCTGTTACTTTTTAAAAATATGTTTCTTATTACATCACTAGCTTCTGATTATTGAAAAATCTGCCATTTAGAAATGTCAGAGTATTTGTTAATGAGTAATAAAATTATATAATTATAAGACACAAAGAACTGAAACTTGATTGTATAAACCAAAAATGACAGAAGAGTATTCCTGAACATGTAAGCTTCACCAAAACAATTATAAATCAAAATATTTATTTACCTCCCTTATTCTCCAATTAAACATACAAACTTTCAATTTTAAGAGATTCGTGTTTTGTCTAGCCTTGTTCCTTGGTCCCAGACCGGGTAGGATTATGGTTTTTTTTTTTTTTTTCCTCAAAAAGCACAGAAGTAAAAATGCTACTTCCAGGAAGAGTATGAAAGAACCACAAGACAAAAATAACCCAAGAAAAATCAAGAAATTATAAAAATCAAACATAGCTAATGAATAAGGAGTGCTATGGTGAGCTAATTTCCAGAGAGAAGAGAGATACAGGATCTGGTTGTGGACAGGCAGAGAAAAAAGTTCATCAGATAAAGGGAGATTTGATAGATGGGCAGCCATTTTTGTCACACCTCCCCTCATTGTTTCAAGTCACTCCCCTTCCCGTTGAAATGACTTTTGGGGTATTTAAAGGGCTAGGATTTTTCCTCCTTTTTTTCCCTTTTTAGGAGTAAGACCTTAAAGAGTAGGACATTCAAAAGCAGCTGCATCCATGGGGAAAATTAGAAAGTGGCTGTGTACACCCAGGGAAAAGTCACAGACTCAGAAGATAGCTGACAGGATCTTAAGTTTACACCTCATACTGATCCTGGCACAGGGACAACCTACAACAATCAATCAATCAATCAATAATACAAAACAACAAAGAATAACAAAAAACACAAACCCTAAGGAAGGAAGAGAATCTGATTTCCAGAATTACACTACATTATCAGATACAAACAGCTATCTTTTATTTAAAAAACTCACAAGTCTTACAAAGAAAGAGACAAGTATTGCCAATTTCAAGTAAAAATGAAATCAACAGAAACTACCCCTAATTAGAACTAATGGCAAGTCTGTTAGACAAAACTTTAAAGCAACTCTCTTAAAGATGCTCAAAGAACTAAAAAAAATGATGTAGCAAAAGTTAAGAAAATGAAATAAAGAGATAGAAAACCTAAAAATAAACTTCATAAAGTTCTGAAGCTGACAAATACAATAACTGAAATAAAAAACTCACTAATGGGATTTTGTCTTAGTCCATTTGTGTTTCTATAAAGAAGTACTTGAGGCTGGGTAATTTATAAAGAAAAGTTTATTTGGCTCATTTTTTTTTTCATGCTATACAAGAAGCATGGTGCCAAAATCTGCTTCTGATGGGAATCTCACGCTGCTTCCATTCATGGCAGAAGGGGAAGGGGAGTGAGTGTGGGCAGATTGCATGGTGAGAGAGAAGGCAGGAGAGGAAAGAGGAGGAATCAGCCTCTTGAAGACAGCCAGTTCTTTTGGGAACCAAGAGTGAGAACTTATGCCCACGAGAATGGCACAAAGCCATTGATGAGGAATTTACACTCACAACTCAAACACCTGCAATTAGGCCCCACATCCAACATTGGGGATCAAATTTCAATATTAGATTTGAAGAGGAAAAATAAACCATGTTCAAACCGTAATAGATTCAAAGGCATAATTGAGCAGACAGAAGAAAGAATCAGAGTACTTGAAAACAGGACAATAAAAATTGAATCTAAAGAAAAGAAAGAACAAAGATTGAGAAAGGTTAACAGAAGTTAAGGATCCTATGAGACATCATCAATTGAACTAACACACATTTTGAGAGTCCCAAAAGGAAAAGAAAATAAGAAAGGAGAAAATATAATATTCAAATAAATAATAGATGAAAACACAACAAATTTAATCAGAGACATGAATATTAAGTCCAAGAAGCTCAACAAATTCCACGTAAGATGATCTCAAAGAGACCTACACTGATATACATTATAACCAAAATTTACAAAGACAAAGAATCTTGAAAGCAACAAGACAGACAGCGACTAATTATATACAATGATTCTCAATAATACTATCAGCAGTTTCTTCATAAGAAACTTTTAAAATCATGATGCAGCAAGCTAATATACTCAAAGTGCTAAAAGAAAAAAAACTTATATTTAGTAAAACTTATTCAAATATGAGGAAAAAATTAAGATATTTCCAGATTTAGAAAAAGCTGAGCAAATTTGCTACCACTAGGACTTCCCTAAAAGAAATGCTGAAGGGAATCCTACATGGTGAAACGAGAGTATGCTACACAGCAACTCAAAGCCATATAAAAAAAAATAAGGATTGCAATAAAGGTAAATCCACGGGCAATTATAAAAACTATTATTGTAACAATTTTAGCTTGTTGTACACTCAGTTTTGAGAGTTGACAGGAGTTTGCACAGCTGCATTGCCTCAGTTGGTAGCTCCACTTCTTTATAAAAATGATTTAAGAGATAATATATTTAACAAGAAACATTTTTAAAATTCTAGGTGACATCAGTAAGGTGGCCAACTGGAGTTGCCTGATGCTTATCTCCCACCACATAATAAAGGAGATCAAAGCAACAAATAAATAAATAGATCTTGACTGAAATTACTGAGGAAGTATGCTGGAGAGAACCAGGGGAGTAGCAAAATTCCTATGGAGTATGGAATTCCAGGTTAGCATCGTAGAGAAGAAAACAAGACACCGAGACAGTGGCATATTGTCTTCGCTGCTGGAATTGGCTTGGAGTCAGGGAGTACTTGTTATTGCAGTAAAAAGCTAAGGTGGAGACCCCTAGAGGTCTCCACTGCCACCACAGATGTCACCAATCCTTGCTAAAGGAGAGTCTTCCAGTCCTCAGGCCCCAAATTCAGTTTGGAGAGTTGTGGGAGTTTGCATGGCTGCACTTCCTCAGAGTTAGAGCCTATATTAAGCATACTCTCACCCCTATGAACTAAGCTGCTACAGCACAGTATCAACTTGAAACCAAACCTACTATTAGAGTATGTCCTGTACTGGTCATCAGTAGTCACTAAATCTGCATCCCAAAGGCCCCACCATTATTCCATGACATTCACACAGTTGTGTATAGCAGCACAATCATGGCTGACTGGAGTCTAGGCTCAACAACAAAATAAAAGTGAGCCTTGTTGTCCAAACCCACTTGGCACATTACTCCACTGAGGAACAGATGAAACTGCACAGTAGGGCAGCCACGGAAAAGCTAGCCAAGGCCTCATGTGCATATACACCCAAGCCTGGCCTAACAGCTAGCCTGGTGGTGGCTTGCCTCCCTAGGGATCCTATTGCACAGCCACCTTATCTGCTGTTCCTATGCCCTTGCATATCTGGACTTACAGTCCAGGAGTGGCCTTTCCTCCTCAGAAAGCCTATTGCAGTCTGTCAGCCCATAAATCTTGCACAATTCTGAAACCACAATCAATCTAGTGCCCCAGCTACAAGCAAAATCATACCACCACTGTCACAAAATCCACAGCCTAGACCACTGAGAAAAATCACAGTAATTACAGATGACTATGACAGCTGAAGAAACTGCATGGAAACCAGGCTTAGTAAACCCACAAGCAAACCACTGCATCATACTCAACTGACATTTTAGGACCCTTCTATAGGAAAAAAGTCTCTCCCTACAAAAGCTACTCCATCAAATAGAAAAAACAGACTATTTCACTAGATGCATAGACATTAACATAAGGACACAAGAAACATAATAAAACAAGAAAATATGATACTCCTAAAACAAGATAGTAAGACTTTAGTAATACACCTCAAAGAAAAGGATATTTACAGAATATCTGAAAAGGAATTCAAAATATGAAACTCAGAAAGATACAGAAGAATACAAACAATGCAATAAAATCAGAAAAAAATAATAATCAGAATGAGAAATTCAACATAGATAGATATCATGACAAAGAACCAAAGATAAATCTTAGAGCTGAGGAATTTAATGAATGAAATTTTAAAAAATACAACTGATAGTTTCAAAAACAGACTTAAGCAGAAGAAATCATTTTTAAACGTGAAGAAGGATGTTCTGAAATAACCCAGTCCAGGAGGGAGGGAGGGAAATAGAAATAAAAAGTAATGAGCCGGGCACGGTGGCTCACGCTTGTAATCCCAGCACTTTGGGAGGCTGAGGTGGGTGGATCATGAGGTCAGGAGATCAAGACCATGGTGAAACCCCGTCTCTACTAAAAATACAAAAAAATTAGCCGGGCGTGGTGGCGGGCGCCTGTAGTCCCAGCTACTCAGAGAGGCTGAGGCAAGAGAATGGCGTGAACCCAGGAGGCGGAGCTTGCAGCGAGCCAAGATTGCGCCACTGCACTCCAGCCTGGGCGACAGAGCGAGACTCCATCTCAAAAAAAAAAAAAAAAAAGTAATGAAGATATCCAATGGAACTTATGGAACACCATTAAGCAAGCATCTTTTCTAAGAATAACAGAGACAAAAGAGATGGACAAAGGTGTAGAAAGACTATTTAACTACATAATAGGTAAAAATTTTCAAGTCTTGGGAGTGATATGAACATTAAGATGCAAAAAGTATAAATTTACCAATTAGATTAGACCCAAAAAGGATCCTAAGGCACATGATAATCAAACTGTCAAAAGTCAAAGACAAAGAGAGAATTTTAAAAGCTATAATAGCAAAGTATCAAGTCATATATAAGGAATCTTAATTAGACTATCAGATATCTTATCAGAAACCTCACAGGCCAGGAGACAATGAAATGATATATTCGAAGTGCTAAAAAAAAAAAAAAAAATTTAGTCAGGAATACTATACCCAGCAAAGCTGTCCTTCAGAAATAAAGAAGAAATGAAGACCTTCTTAGACAAATAAAAGCTGAAGGAGTTCATCATCACTAGACTGGCCTTACAAGAAATGCTTAAGTTAGTGCTACAACTGGAGATAAAAGGATGATGATTACTATCACCAGAACACATTAAAGCAAAACACTCATTAGTAGAGAGAAATTCATTATCAAACTCAAAATATACCAATACCAGAATGGGGCAATCCTCTCATATGTAAGTTTAAAGTAAAAATGATAAAAACAATGACTACAATTAGTGGCTAAGGAAGACGTAATAGAAAAAGATGTAAATTAAGGCAACAAAAATGCAACCTGTGGGGAGGTAGATAAAAAGTCTGGAATATTTTTATGTGACTAAGTTGTTATCAGCTTAAAATAGTTTATTATAACTACAGGACATTTTATGTTGGTTCCATGGTAACTGCAAAGAAAGAAATTACAGCAGATGCACAAATAAGAAAATAAAGCATAGCTGCGTTACCACCAAACCACAGAAGTAAACGAGAGGAAGAAATGACCAAGGAATCTGTAAAATAACCAGAAAAAAATTAAAATAGCAGAAGTAATTTTTACCTATCAGTAACAACCTTGAATGTAAATGAATTAACTTCAACAATTAAAAGATAAAAGAAAAAAAGCAGAAAAAAAAGTCTTTTTCAGACAAGCATAAACTAAGAAAACTCATTAGCACTAGACTGGCCTCAAAAGAAATGCTTGAGGGAGTCCTATATCTGAATGTGAAAATATGATAATCACCATCATAAAAGCATGCAAAATTATAAAACTCACTGTTAGAGCACATACACATAAAAGAAATAGAAAGGAATCAAAACTTATCACTACAGAAAATTACCAAAACACAAAGATAAACAATAAGGATGCACAAAGAAACAAAGGAAATAAAAAACAACGACAATACAATTAGCACAATAACAGGAGTAAATCCTGAACTATCAGTAATAATCTTGAAAGTAAGTGAATTACATTTCCCTTAAAGATATAGACTGGAAAATGAATTTTAAAAAAATCCAATTATATGCAGCTTACATGAGACTCTTACCATTAAAGACAAATACAGACTGAACATGAAGGGATGAAAGAAATTCCATGAAAATGGAAACCAAAAGCAAGCAGAAGTAGCCATGCTTATTTCAGATAAAATAGACTGTAAGTCAAAAACTGTAAAAACAAAGACTAGAAACGGTCCTTATATAATAATACAGGAACAATTTCAATAAGAGAATGTAATAATTGTAAATATATATGCACCCAACACTGGCACACTCAAATATATAAGGCAAGTGTTCCTAGAACTAAAGAGAAAAGCAGACCACAGTACAATAATAGTAGGTGACTTTACCCCACTTTCAACAATGGACAGATAATTTAAACAGAAACTCAACAAAGAAATATTGGACTTCATCTGCACCGTAGACTATATGGACCTAATAGGCATTTACAAAAGATTCTATCTAATAGCTGCAGGGTACATGTTCTTCTCAACTGCACATGGAATATTCTCCAAGACAAATCATATGGTAGGCCATAAAATGATTCACAACAAATTTTAAAAGATAGAGAACATATCACGTATCTTTTCCAACCACAAAGTATAAAATTAAAACAAGGAAAACTTTGGAAGCTTTACAAAGATATGGAAATTAAACAACATGCTTCTAAACAACCAATAGCCAGTGATAAATTTAAAAAGAAACTTAAAAATTTCATGAGACAAATGAGAATGGAAACACATAACACAGAAACCTATGAGACACAGAAAAAAATAAGTTTATAGAAATAAATGCCTATATTAGTAAGAAAAAAAGGCTTCTAAAAAATGATATACCTCAAGGAATTAGAAAATAAAAAAAGTAATGAAAGGAAACTAAGCCCAAAATCAATAGAGGGAAGGAAATAATAAAAAGCACAGTGCCAATATAAATGAAATAGAGACTTAAAAATATATTAACAGACTGACAAAATGGAGAGTTGTGTTTTTTTTAACAAAAAAAATGTTAAGAATCAAAACACTTTTAGGTAGACTAAGAAAAAGAAAACAATATTCAAAGAGATGATATCAGAGATAGAAAAAGAGATACTGCAATGGACACCACAGAAATACCAAGAGTCACAATAGTGTATTATAAACAACTATACATCCACAAATTTTATAACATATAAGAAATGAATAGATTCCTAAATATATACAACCTACCAATTTTAAATTGTGAAGAAGTAAAAATTCTACATAGACCAATAATGAATTAAAAAATTAAATCAGTAATAAAATGTCTTCTAAAAAAAAACAAGCCTAGAACCTGATGGCTTCATTGCTGAATTCCACCAAACATTTAAAGAAGAGCTAATACCAATTTTTCTAAAACCACTCCAGAAAACTGAAGAGGAAGGAATACAACCAAACTCTCATTTTATAAGGCCAGAATTACTCTGATTCCAAAATCAGATGAGGACACAGCAACCAAAACAACACTACAGGCCAGTATTCCTGATGAGCACAGATGCAAATATTCTCAACAAGATATACAGATACACAGACCAATGGAATAGAATGAAGATCTCAGAAATAAATTCATGCACCTGTAGCCAAATGATTTTTAACAAAAGCCAAGAACCAACATTAGAGGGAATAGAGTCTTTTTAGTAAATGGTTCTGGAAAAATTTTATATCCACATACAGATAAATGAAACTAGACACCTACTTCTCACCATGTACAAAAACCAACTCAAAATGAATTAGAGGCTTAAACGTAAAAGTTCACACTATAAACCAATTAGAATACGTTGGGAAAATACTGATGATGTTGGGCTGGGCAAAGATTCATTTCCAAACAACTCGATAGAAAATAATAATAATAAAAACCTGATTTAAAATTGGGCAAAGACCTTAATTGACATTTTTCAAAAAAACAGTCATACAAATGGCCAACAGGTATATGAGTAAAAGCTCAATATCACTAATTGTCAGGGAAATGCAAACCAAAACCACAATGAGATTCCACCTCATAGCAGTTAGGGTGGCTATTATCAAAAAGGCAACAGATAACAACTGTTGGCAAAGATGTGAAGAAAAAGGAACACTTGCACACTGTTGGTAGGATTGTAAATTGGTAGAGTCATCATGCAAAACAGTATGGAGGTACCTCAAAAAAACGGAAAATTGAAATACCATATAATCCAGCAATCTCACTACTTGGCATATGTTTAAAAAATGAAATCCATATGTTGAGGAAATATGTGCACTACCATGTTTATTGCAAAATTATTTACAATAGCCAAGATTTAGAATCAAGTGTCCAATGATGAATGGATAAAGAAATGTTGTTTATTTAGACAAAAGAATGTTATTCAGTCATTAAAAAAGAATGGAATACTGTCATTTGTGAGAGAGAATAGCGTGAATGTGGGAGGCGGAGCTTGCAGTGAGCAGACATCACACCACTGCACTCCAGCCTGGGCGACAGAGCGAGACTCCGTCTCAAAAACAAACCAACAAACAAAAGATCCAACTAAATGCTGTCTACAAGAGACTCACTTTACATTCACAGACTCAAAAGACTGAATGTAAAATGAAGAAAAACATATTTCATGCAAATAGTCACCAAAAGAGAGCAAGGGTGCTTATACCAATATTAGACAAAATAGACTTTGAATTAACAAAGGTTATAAGAGACACATATTAATAAAAGGTTCAGTATAGCAAGATGATATAACAATTGCAAACATTTACTCACTTAATAACTTAAAAATATATGAAGACAATCTGAAAGAATTAAAAAAATACTTTACAATAATAGTGGGAATCTTCAATGCCCCTCTATCAATAATGGATTGAAGAATCAGTAGATAAGTAAGGAAATGGAGGACTTCTGAAAGGCATATACAGAATACTGTCATTACCTCTAGCCAACAACAACAGCATATACATTCTTCTCTTAGTCTTCTTGTTATATTTGGTCCTTCAGTGAATAGGATGAGGCCCATCCACAATGGGGATGGTGATCTGCTTTACTCAATCTACCATTCCAAATGTGAATCCTATCTAGAAACACCTTCACAGACACATCCAGAATAATGTTTCACCAAATATCTGGGCACCCCATGGCCTAATCAAGTTGGCACATAAAGTTAAAAACATGCACATATATATCTTAGTGCTGTTAACTGAAATAGCCTAGAAGAAATGATACTCCACTAGCAATGAGAACACCTAGCACTCAGATCCTGGTATTTTTTTTTAGTACCATTCTCCAATAAAACAAACCATTACTTTTTGAAGAAAGAAGTGACACCAAAACAAGAGCAGGGAACATATGCAGTACAAAATGGTGGGGGAATATTTTGAGAACATGGAAGCCAACTTGAAAGAATTTCCAAGAAATAAATTTTAGACAATTGGAATAAGAAAATAAATGAAAATAATGTATTATGATGAATAAAATAAAAACCAATCAATCAATACTCTTATTATACAATACCAATTACAATGTATAAAAATAATGACAAAACACTATTAGCAAGTACTCAAGTGATTATTGCTGCAGATAAGACACATCTGAATCAGTTGGAATTAGCAAGTGAAAGTCTAATGAGAAATAAGATACTTTCAAAGTCTCAAACAAAATACAGATTAATGACGATGATAAATAATAACTTTAAACTAAAGAAATAAAAAAATCAGAGTTAGCATTATCAATAATAAAACATGTTGACATTGTGTATCTCCGACTGTGAAGTACCTAGAAGGGCAGAACACAACCTTGCTTCAGTGGTATTTTTGCCACAAATGCACAGCCTCGCTGTAATCATTAAATAACATCAGATGATCCCAAACTGAGAGACATTGGGCAAAATAATAAGTTGATAATCTTCAAATCAGTTAAGGCCATGAATGAGAAATAAATATTTAAGAAATGTCACAGATTGGAGGAGAGGGTATATAACAATTAAATGCAACATGAGATCCTGGATTAGATTTTGGAGCAGGCAATGGGCATTAGTAAAAATACTAGTGTATTAGCTCATTTTCACACTGCTGTAAAGAATAACTGAGAGTGGGTAATTTATTTTTAAAAAAAAAGGTTTAATTGACACAGTTCTGCATGGCTGGAGAGGCCTTGGGAACTTACAGTCATGGTGGAAGGTGAAGGGGAAGCAAGACACATCTTACATGTTGGCAGGAGGGAAAGAAAGCAAGGGGGGAATTGCCAAACACTTTTAAACCATCAGATCTCCTGAGAACACACTCACTATTCCAGAATAGCATGGGGGAAACCACTCCCATAATCCAATCACCTCCCACACATCAGGATTAAAATTAGAGATGAGATTTGGGTGTAGACACAGAGCCAAACTGTATCAACTGGAAAAGTTCAAATAAGGTCTGTAGATATAATAGCATTATGCCAACATTAATTCTGTTGCTTTGATAACTGTACTGTGGTTACATAATAATGTTACATAATGACTTCATAGAAAACTAGATGAAAGGTATATGAAAATTATGTGATATTTTTGTAATCTTTTAATTAGTTCAAATTATTTAAATTTTAAAATATGAGCCTGTTATTATTCGGCATAAGACATGCTGACACAAACGGTAGGGTGTGTCTAAGAAAGGGATCTAACCATTTCTTTCAACAAATGTTATTTCAATTGTACTGGGACATCTACAGTGATCTTCATGTCAAAGCACTTGTAAAGTAATGAGACAAAGTCATTATAGCCTCTTAACAAGATGCATCCTGAGATAATAAAAAAATCATATATGTTAAGGTCTTCATCAGTGAAATTAGGAAGATTTGGCTTAGAATTCTTGCACTGCGAGCTGTTAGTCATGTGATTTACAGCAACTATCTTAATTACACCAAGCTCCAGTCTCCATTTTTGCAATATGAGGTTATTATTATACCTATTTCACAGAATTTTTGGTCAGCATTTATTGAGATAACTCTGAGAAGTCCATTGAAATATGATTGGGAGGGGTGGAGCCAAGATGGCAGAATAGGAACAGCTCTGGTCTACAGCTCCCAGCCCGAGCGACACAGAAGACTGGTGATTTCTGCATTTCTGCTTGAGGTACCAGTTTCATCTCACTAGGGAGTGCCAAACAGTGGGTGCAGGACAGTCGGTGAAGCGCACTGTGCGTGAGCCAAAGCAGGGCGAGGCACTGCCTCACTTGGGAAGCGCAAGGGGTCAGGGAGTTCCCTTTCCTAGTCAAAGAAAGGGGTAACAGACGGCACCTGGAAAATCGGGTCAGTCCCACCCTCATACTGCGCTTTCCCAACGGGCCTGGAAAACGGCACACTAGAAGATTGTGTCCCGCACCTGGCTCGGAGGCTCCTATGCCCACGGAGTCTGGCTGATTGCTAGCACAGCAGTCTGAGATCAAGCTGCAAGGTGGCAGCGAGGCTGGGGGAGGGGCGCCCGCCATTGCCCAGGCTTGCTTAGGTAAACAAAGCAGCCAGGAAGCTCGAACTGGGTGGAGCCCACCACAGCTCAAGGAGGCCTGTCTGCCTCTGTAGGCTCCACCTCTGGGGGCAGGGCACAGACAAACAAAAAGTCAGCAGGAATCTCCAGAGACTTAAACGTCCCTGTCTGACTGACAGCTTTGAAGAGAGTAGTGGTTCTCCCAGCACCCAGCTGGAGATCTGAGAACAGACAGACTGCCTCCTAAAGTGGGTCCCTCACCCCTGAGCAGCCTAACTGGGAGGCACCCCCCCAGTAGGGACAGACTGACACCTCACTCAGCTGGATACTCCTCTGAGACAAAACTTCCAGAGGAACTATCAGACAGCTGAATTTGTGGTCTCACGAAAATCCGCTGTTCTGCAGCCACCGCTGCTGACACCCAGCCAAACAGGATCTGGAGTGGACCTCTAGTAAACTCCAACAGACCTGCAGCTGAGGGTCCTGTCTGGTAGAAGGAAAACTAACAAACAGAAAGGAAATCCACACCAAAAACCCATCTGTACATCACCATCATCAAAGACCAAAGGTAGATAAAACCACAAAGATGGGGAAAAAACAGAGCAGAAAAACTGGAAACTCTAAAAAGCAGAGCACCTCTCCTCCTCCAAAGGAACACAGTTCCTCACCAGCAACAGAACAAAGCTGGATGGAGGATGACTTTGACGAGTTGAGAGAAGAAGGCTTCAGACGATCAAACTACTCTGAGCTACGGGAGGAAATTCAAAACAAAAGCAAAGAAGTTAAAAACTTTGAAAAAAAATTAGAAGAATGGATAACTAGAATAACCAATGGAGAGAAGGGCTTAAAGGAGATGATGGAGCTGAAAGCCAAGTTTCAAGAACTACGTGAAGATTGCAGAAGCCTCAGTAGCAGATGCGATCAACTGGAAGAAAGGGTATCGCTGATGGAAGATGAAATGAATGAAATGAAGCGAGAAGGGAAGTCTAGAGAAAAAAGAATAAAAAGAAATGAACAAAGCCTCCAAGAAATTTGGGACTACGTGAAACGACCAAACCTACGTCTGATTGGTGTACCTAAAAATGACGGGGAGAATGGAACCAAGTTGGAAAACACTCTGCAAGATATTATCCAGGAGAACTTCCCCAATCTAGCAAGGCAGGCCAACATTCAGATTCAGGAAATACAGAGAACGCCACAAAGATACTCCTCGAGAAGAGCAACTCCAAGACACATAATTGTCAGATTCACCAAAGTTGAAATGAAGGAAAAAATGTTAAGGGCAGCCAGAGAGAAAGGCCGGGTTACCCACAAAGGGAAGCCCATCAGACTAACAGCTGATCTCTCAGCAGAAACTCTACAAGCCAGAAGACAGTGGGGGCCGATATTCAACATTCTTAAAGAAAATAATTTTCAACCCAGAATTTCCTATCCAGCCAAACTAAGCTTCATAAGTGAAGGAGAAATAAAATACTTTACAGACAAGCAAACGCTGAGTGATTTTGTCACCACCAGGCCTGCCCTAAAAGAGCTCCTGAAGGAAGCACTAAACATGGAAAGGAACAACCGACACCAGCCACTGCAAAATCATGCCAAATTGTAAAGACCATCGAGGCTAGGAAGAAACGGCATCAACTAATGAGCAAAATAACCAACTAACATCACAATGACAGGATCAGATTCACACATAACAATATTAACTTTAAATGTAAATGGGCTAAATGCTCCAATTAAAAGACACAGACTGGCAAACTGGATAAGGAGTCAGGACCCATCAGTGTGCTGTATTCAGGAAACCCATCTCACGTGCAGAGACAGATATAGACTCAAAATAAAGGGATGGAGGAAGATCTATCAAGCAAATGGAAAACAAAAAAAGGCAGGGGTTGCAATCCTAGTCTCTGATAAAATAGACTTTAAACCAACAAAGATCAAAAGAGACAAAGGCCATTACATAATGGTAAAGGGATCAATTCAACAAGAAGAGCTAACTATCCTAAATATATATGCACCCAACACAGGAGCACCCAGATTCATAAAGCAAGTCCTGAGTGACCTACAAAGGGACTTAAACTCCCACACAATAATAATGGGAGATTTTAGCACCCCACTGTCAACATTAGACAGATCATCGAGACAGAAAGTTAACAAGGATATCCAGGAATTGAACTCAGCTCTAAACAAAATGGACCTAATAGACATCTACAGAACTCTCCACCCCAAATCAACAGAATATACATTTTTTTCAGCACCACACCACACCTATTCCAAAATTGACCACATCGTTGGAAGTAAAGCTCTCCTCAGCAAATGTAAAAGAACAGAAATTATAACAAACTGTCTCTCAGACCACAGTGCAATCAAACTAGAACTCAGGATTAAGAAACTCACTCAAAACCGCTCAACTACATGGAAACTGAACAACCTGCTCCTGAATAACTATTGGGTACATAATGAAATGAAGGCAGAAATAAAGATGTTCTTTGAAACCAATGAGAACAAAGACACAACATACCAGAATCTCTGGGACACATTCAAAGCAGTGTGTAGAGGGAAATTTATAGCACTAAATGCCCACAAGAGAAAGCAGGAAAGATCCAAAATTGACACCCTAACATCACAATTAAAAGAACTAGAAAAGCAAGAGCAAACACATGCAAAAGCTAGCAGAAGGCTAGAAATAACTAAAATCAGAGCAGAACTGAAGGAAATAGAGACACAAAAAACCCTTCAAAAAATTAATGAATCCAGGAGCTGGTTTTTGAGAAGATCAACAAAATTGATAGACCACTAGCAAGACTAATAAAGAAGAAAACAGAGAAGAATCAAATAGATGCAATAAAAAATGAAAAAGGGGATATCACCACCGATCCCACAGAAATATAATCTACCATCAGAGAATACTACAAACACCTCTATGCAAATAAACTAGAAAATCTAGAAGAAATGTATAAATTCCTCGACAAACACACCCTCCCAAGACTAAATCAGGAAGAAGTCGAATCTCTGAATAGACCAATAACAGGTTCTGAAATTGTGGCAATAATCAATAGCTTACCAACCAAAAAGAGTCCAGGACCTGATGGATTCACAGCTGAATTCTACCAGAGGTACAAGGAGGAACTGGTACCATTCCTTCTGAAACTATTCCAATCGATAGAAAAAGAGGGAATCCTCCCTAACACATTCTATGAAGCCAGCATCGTCCTCATACCAAAGCCAGGCAGAGACACAACCAAAAAAGAGAATTTTAGACCAATATCCTTGATGAACATTGATGCAAAAATCCTCAATAAAATACTGGCAAACCGAATCCAGCAGCACATCAAAAAGCTTATACACCATGATCAAGTGTGCTTCATCCCTGGGATGCAAGGCTGGTTCAACATACGCAAATCAATAAATGTAGTCCAGCATATAAACAGAACCAAAGACAAAAACCACATGATTATCTCAATAGATGCAGAAAAGGCCTTTGACAAAATTCAACAACTCTTCATGCTAAAAACTCTCAATAAATTAGGTATTGATGGGACGTATCTCAAAATAATAAGAGCTATATACGACAAACCCACAGCCAATATCATACTGAATGGGCAAAAACTGGAAGCATTCCCTCTGAAAACTGGCACAAGACAGGGATGCCCTCTCTCACCACTCCTCTTCAACATAGTGCTGGAAGTTCTGGCCAGGGCAATCAGGCAGGAGAAGGAAATAAAGGGTATTCAATTAGGAAAAGAGGAAGTCAAACTGTCCCTGTTTGCAGATGACATGATTGTATATCTAGAAAATCCCATTGTCTCAGCCCAAAATCTCCTTAAGCTGATTAGCAACTTCAGCAAAGTCTCAGGATACAAAATCAATGTACAAAAATCACAAGCATTCTTGTACACCAATCACAGACAAACAGAGAGCCAAATCATGAGTGAACTCCCATTCACAATTGCTTCAAAGAGGATAAAATACCTAGGAATCCAACTTGCAAGGGATGTGAAGGACCTCTTCAAGGAGAACTACAAACCACTGCTCAATGAAATAAAAGAGGATACAAACAAATGGAAGAACATTCCATGCTCATGGGTTGGAAGAATCAATATTGTGAAAATGGCCATACTGCCCAAGGTAATTTATAGATTCAATGCCATCCCCATCAAGCTACCAATGACTTTCTTCACACAAGTGGAAAAAACTACTTTAAAGTTCATATGGAACCAAAAAAGAGCCCGCATCACCAAGTCAATCCTAAGCCAAAAGAACAAAGCTGGAGGCATCAAGCTCCCTGACTTCAAACTATACTACAAGGCTACAGTAACCAAAACAGCATGGTACTGGTACCACAACAGAGATATAGATCAATGGAACAGAACAGAGCCCTCAGAAATGATGCCGCATATCTACAACTATCTGATCTTTGACAAACCTGACAAAAACAAGAAATGGGGAAAGGATTCCCTATTTAATAAATGGTGCTGGGAAAACTGGCTAGCCATATGTAGAAAGCTGAAACTAGATCCCTTCCTTACACCTTATACAAAAATTAATTCAAGATGGATTAAAGACTTAAATGTTAGACCTAAAACCATTAAAATCCTACAAGAAAACCTAGGCAATACCATTCAGGACATAGGCATGGGCAAGGACTTCATGTCTAAAACAGCAAAAGCAATGGCAACAAGAGCCAAAATTGACAAATGGGATCTAGTTAAACTGAAGGGCTTCTGCACAGCAAAAGAAACTGCCATCAGAGTGAACAGGCAACCTACAGAATGGGAGAAAATTTTTGCAACCTACTCATCTGACAAGGGGCTAGTATACAGAATCTACAATGAACTCAAACAAATTTACAAGAAAAAAACAAACAACCCCATCAAAAAGTGGGCAAAGGACATGAACAGACACTTCTCAAAAGAAGACATTTATGCAGCCAAAAAACACATAAACAAATGCTCATCATCACTGGCCATCAGAGAAATGCAAATCAAAACCACAGTGAGATACCATCTCACACCAGTTAGAATGGCTATCATTAAAAAAATCAGGAAACAACAGGTGCTGGAGAGGATGTGGAGAAATAGGAACACTTTTACACTGTTGGTGGGACTGTAAACTAGTTCAACCATTGTGGAAGTCAGTGTGGCCATTCCTCAGGGATCTAGAACTAGAAATACCATTTGACCCAGCCATCCCATTACTGGGTATATACCCAAAGGACTATAAATCATGCTGCTATAAAGACACATGCACACGTATGTTTATTGCGGCACTGTTCACAATAGCAAAGAGTTGGAACCAACCCAAATGTCCAACAACGATAGACTGGATTAAGAAAATGTGGCACATATACACCATGGAATACTATGCAGCCATAAAAAATGATGAGTTCGTGTCCTTTGTAGGGACATGGATGAAACTGGAAAACATCATTCTCAGTAAACTATCGCAAGGACAAAAAACCAAACACTGCATGTTCTCACTCATAGGTGGTAATTGAACAATGAGAACTCATGGACACAGGAAGGGGAACATCACATTCCGGGGACTGTTGTGGGGTGGGGGGAGGGGGGAGGGACAGCATTAGGAGATACACCTAATGCTAAATGACGAGTTAATGGGTGCAGGAAATCAACATGGCACATGGATACATATGTAACAAACCTGCACATTGTGCACATGTACCCTAAAGCCTAAAGTATAATTAAAAAAAAAAAAGAAAAAGAAATATGATTGGGACAAAAGTACTTAGTATTTATTAATGTATTACTATTTGTTTTTGAAAAATTAAAGGGAATTTTATCATTTGGTTACATAAGAATTTGCATCTGCAAATAACGCCGACTCTTTTGGGGGATATTAATAAGGCTTTGAAGAGAAACACACAAACACATTCACACTCTCATATAAATATGAAACAATTGATCTACAAAAAAATAGATGAGTAGTGCTAATGGAGTCAGCAGAAGTGGTTGTAACAAGGGAAACCACCTCTCCGCAATGATTGTATCTGACACTGAAGCCAACTTTGCAACTGACACTTGTGTGAAGTCACTGTTGTTAATGATAGTGACACAGGTAGAGTTCTTTTTCCTGAAAGCACCTACTGTTCTTTTGCAACAAATACACAATTTTCTGATTCACTTTTGGCATGAAAACACTGAGAATGGTAATAATCAAAAATTATCTTAGGTCTTAATACTTCTCGGCAAAGCATCACATTGGGCTTATTATTCAGCCCTGACTTGAGTAAGGTATAAAAGCCTATATTTTTTTATTTTGTTTTTTTTCCCCAAATTGACAGATGACAAGAGGCTTAAATAGAGAATATGATGGCTAACACAGCAAGACTCCAAAAAACACTGAAGTTATATGCCTTAAATAGAAGATCAAATTAAGAAAGAGAACCTGGCTTTTCATGAATTTAGAATCAGTGTTCAATGACCAAAGCACAGGGTAAGAATAGAGGAATATGCTTCTTTTTTACCTTCTCATTATGTATTAAAATTGATCATCCAAAACTCAAGGGGTATTTAGCAAATGTCACTGAACCCACAAACTCTGAGTTCTGGTATGGGGTTCTGAGACAGAATGATCTGGTTCTGGGGTTATTCTTGCATTAAATAGAAGTGCTATGTTCTAAAAATGAATGGTCTAACCCACTAAGATTTTAAATGACCTCAGTGTATTGAATGGAGAAAGTTGAATTAGTTTATTTTATGCATGAGATAAATTCAACAGAGGGACAGGAGTAAGAACAAGGTGAAGCTCCTGAGTATATCTGAATACCCTAGACACTTCCATATTATTTCTCACAGAGCATTACACACACACCCTCTACATATCTGCATTTACCTTTCAAATTAAGTGAGAGATTACTTGAGAGAATTTTTGTTGTGTTCTTACTTGCTTCAACATTTCTGATGAGAGAGAATTGCACTCATAAAGTTGTATGCCATAGGTATGCAGTAAATATCAAAATTCCTGGGATGCTCTCTGGTGGCTTCCTGACTGGGGTGAGTTTGACAGACTGCATTGTTACAGTTGTCATGATATACACAAGAAACACTCTGTGCAGGATCATTGGGGGTCATGGCATTTGTAATCTTCAGAAGAGGCAAGAAGAGAGAAATCTCACTTTTGGAAAATTGCCAAGAAAAAAGGCAGTATTGAGAGTAATACCTAGGGGAATAATAGGACTTTCAGATAATTTTGAAGACAATATGGAAAATGTAATTTAGAAGCAGAAGTAACAGGCAAATATATTATGCTTTTAACTATAATTTATTGTATAAGGCAGTGTTTACTTGTATTAGATAGTTCTTTTATGTTGACAGACCTGAAAATTTCACGTATCTATGAGGATGAAGAATTAGTGAAGCTTGCTTATAGTCTGTAAGTAACTAAATATTTGTGAATGAAGATGATGATGATGGTAATTTATAAGTGTATTTGATGCATTTTTCTATAAAAACCCATCTAGCCTGAACTGATAGGAACACACCATTCGTTTTCACTTGTGGTATTAATAATAAGGCAAAGTAAGAAAAAGTTCCCAATTCCAAATATTTCAGAGAGTGTATATTTGAGGCAAGGAGTATTATTCCTTTAACTCAGGCTCTTCTTCACAGAATTGTCCAAGTTAGTTCTTCATGTAGCCAATCTGATTATGTGGCTTTTCTTTGGCTCTCAGTTATCTATGAGACTATGTCTAACTTGCTGTGTGTAGCTATCTGACTTTTCTCCATGTGACCTTAACTTGTCTCTGTAGCTCTCTGCCTGGCATCCTCTTTCCCCATCTTCTTTAGAATTAATGGCCATAATGAACCTCTGTTTTTGGAACTCTGATTTTTGGCAATGTTGTTTTTCTTTACAACAGCAGTTCTCAGCTGGGATCAGTTGTGACCCCCATACCCACGGAATATTTAGAAATGTCTGGAGACATTTTTGATCTTACGACAGCTGCAATTGGCACTTAGTGGGCAGAGGGCGGACATGTTGCTAAGTATATTACAGTGCCTAAAATAGCCTTCCTCCTCCTTCTGCTCCAGCAAAGATTTGTTGGTCCAAAATGCCAATAGTGCTAACCTTAAGAAACTCTGATGTAGAATGAATATATCCTCTTTCTGTAACGAATGAAATTCTCTTTATCCTTCCACACTCCATTCTAATGTTACCTCCTCCGTGAAGCCTCCCTCAGTATAATTGATCCCATAGTTGTGCTTCAAATAATTATTTTTGTCTCCTATACTACATATATGATGCTGTACTGAAATTATTTACACGTGGCTAATCTCCATTGCACACTCAACTTATTCCAGTGCTCAGTACCCTGTCTCAGTACACGGTAGACATTCAAACCTTATGGGTTCCTGAATCAACAAACAACACACTTTTATACCCTTGGGACTGGTAGAGTGTTTTGTTCACAGTAGGACCTCATCTTTTTGTGCTTGTTTTTTGATAATCTGAGATTTTTTTTTTTTTTTTTAGACGCAGTCTCTTGTTGGCCAGGGTGGAGTGCAATGGCACGATCTCGGCCCACAGCAACCTCTGCCTCCTGGGTTCAACCGATTCTCCTGCCTCAGCCTGCCTAGTAGCTGTGGATAACAGGCATGTGCCGCCACGCCCCGCTAATTTTGTATTTTTAGTGGAGACGGGGTTTCTCCATGTTGGTCAAGCTCCTGACCTCGGGGGATCCTCCCGCCTCGGCCTCCCAAAGTGCTGGGATTACAGCCGTGGGCCACCGTGCCCAGCCAATAATCTGAGATGTTATAATGACCATTCTCATCTCTAACATGAGCAGATAAAAGAACGTACATAATAGCTAAATTGGGTCATTGCATGTAAACCATTTTAGTAAGGCCTGTCACAGAGCAAGTACTGTATAAATATTAGTTTTGTTGTTTTTAAATATTGATTATTCTTAACATTATAGATTTTACTAAGAATTATTTTACTGTACACCTAGCTCTAAATTGTAGAATCACAAAATCATATCTCCATTCATATGTAATAATGCTTCAGTTATTCCTAAAATATTTGTACCCAATATTTAGCAACCTTCTCAGGAAAAGATCTTCCATTTATGGATAGAAGCAATGTTCTCTTTTGTCAGCCTCAAGTATATTATTTAGATATATAACAAGTCCATTTTATTTTGAAAAAAATCCTCCAGAAGTATCCTACTGTTTAAGTCTCAAATCTTAGAATATCAATCTATGTGAATAATATGTTTTAGTCTAATTGTAAATATTTCATTTTTATAGCATTGACCATTGGATTTCGGGCTATTTAATGGCTTGGAATTATGTGGCATAGCATAAATGTAAATAAGAACTCACATTCATTTTTTCTCTCTGGATTTTTTGGTAAATAGTGAAAGAGATATAATTTGGGTCTATTCCCACGTCTACCCAGACAAAACCATGACAATTATCCTTTCAGTAGCAAGCTAGGAGATGCTGCATGCTGAGTGGAATTAAGGTTATGCACACCATTCTGTCCATAAATATTGGAGGTCACGTGGTTAGGTTTGATTATAATAATTGGCTCTAGATGGTTAGGTAAATATTCAAGATCTGACGTTAGTTTATTGAATTAATGACTTGTGACATGAGAATAGAGACTCCTTAAGTGAGTTTGTTTCTGGCAATCGTTTCAACATCTCAGAAGCTCCCAACCTTATCAGAATTGTGAATTACCTGACTCTAAAAATATTAGGCAAAAACGTAATAACCACTCTCTAGAGATAACTGCTTCTTCCTGGTTCAGTTATGAGAAAAGAAAATAAAACAGGTGAGTCAAGTGAATAAGAGAGATAATCAAATTCAATGTGTCAGTAAACTCTCAAATCCATTCTTATGTTATCATAATTGCATTATCCAGACTCTTTGTGTGAGTAACTGAGCAGAAACTCTCCTGCCTTCAATCCTATTATTGAACACAGGAAAATAAAACAATGAGAAACAAAGTGAAAAATATAAAAATAATTAGTCAGATTCTGGACTGAAGACCTGAAAAAGCGTAGTCATGAAACCCTCTCCTTTTTATCTTTTATTCCTTTCTCTTTATTCCTCTTTTTTCTTTGTCTCATTTCATCCCTCCCACTCTCACAATTTTTCTGCAAATATATACTGATATCATAATAGTATTCTCTGTAAATCATGCAGTATAGATGCAGGATTCATAGAAGAATAAGAAATAATTTATATTTTTCAGAAATTTAGATCAATATACTTAATGAACATTTGTTGACATTCTTTCAGCACCCATTGTTCTTTGTATAGTCTTCACAGCCTGATTTTGCTTGGAGAAAAAAATCTTATTTTATATCTACAACAATCAATGTATTCCATTCCTTCATAAGAGTGGATGTTTGGACAATGGACATGTGAATCTGTAAGTTCAGAGATTTATGTTAAAATGATCAAGAAAATACAGTTACTTTTTGCAGAGTTTTAAACCAGAAGGATATAAACCTGGAAATTCTGTAAGCCATTTTGCCAATTGCAAGAGTGAAAGTCCACGTGCAAAATAGTATGACAGAGGAAATCAGAGAAATACATTTCTCTGTGTATGTATATATATGTGTGTATAGATATATAATTTTTAAATATATCTAATAATTTAAACCAATTAATTATTTTTACTTTTTTCATTTCGAGTAAGTAAATTAGGATCATATTGACTGCAAATAACAGAAAAGAGAAGATTCAGTTCATATTTTCACAAGCAACAGGAACTCTTGGGACAGACTGTTCAAGTATGGATCTATAGGAGACATTGTCGTCAATGCCTCACACTCCTCTTTTTTGACCCGTTGTTCTTAGCATGTTTCTCTCAATCTCATGCTTACAAGTTAACTCTTTTCCATATTCATCTTCCTCACACTTAAATACCTTGATCATATTCCATACGGAAAGAGGGAAAAATGAAGGCCAAATATATGTTCATACTCATCAAACTGACACTATGAACAAAATCTGGGTCCTGTTAACAAGGAAAAAAGGCAGTGCATACATCAGTAAGCAATGGTCAACATACTATCTACCAAAGTTGGGTCAATAGCAATAAAACCAAATTCTTATTAATTCAATACATAAAAAGTATTTGCAATAAAAATGATATATGATCCAAATGAGGTACAGGCTGAAATGCTGTACAAGTCTAAAAAAGAGAGAGATTACATTGAGAAAATATTCACAGGAAAAATAATGCATGAGCTGAATATTAAAGGTCAGGAAAAAGTTAACTAGGAGGAGTGACAAGAAATATATTGCAAACAAAAGAAGCATCATTTGAAAAGTTATTGAATCAAAAAATGTATTAGTCTGTTCTCAGGCTGCTAATAAAGATATACCTGAGACTGGATAATTTATAAAGAAAAGAGGTTTCATTGACTCATAGTTCCACATGGCAGGGAAGGGCTCACAATCATGGTAGAAGGTAAATGAGGTGCAAAGGTATGTCTTACATGGCGGCTGGCAAAAGAGCATGTGCAGGGGAACTCCCCTTTATAAAACCACCAGATCTCATGAAACTTACTCACTATCATGAAAACAGCAAGGGAAAAACCCACCCCCATGATTGAATTACTTCCCACCAGGCCCCTCCTGTGACACATGGGGATTATTACAATTCAAGGTGAGATTTGAGTAGGGACACAGCCAAACCATATTATCTTACCCCAGCCACTCCCAAATCTCATGTCCTCACATTTCAAAACCATCCATTCCTTCCTAACAGTCCCCAAAGTCTTAACTCATTTCAGCATTAACTCAAAAGTCCACAATCCAAAGTTTCATCTGAGACAATGCAATTCCCTTCTGCCTATGAGCCTGTAAAATCAAAAGCAAGTTAGTTACTTTCTAGATACAATGAAGGTAGAGGCATTTGGTAAATACACCCATTCCAAAAGGAAGAAATTGGCCAAAATGAAGGGGCTACTGACCCTATGCAAGTCCGAAATTCAGTGGGGCAACCAAATGTTAAAGCTCAAAAATGATCTTGTTTGACTCCACATCCCACATTCAGGTCACACTGATGCAAGAGGTAGGTCCCCATGGTCTTGGGCAGCTCCACCCCTGTGGCTTGCTGGGTACAGCCTCCCTCCTGGCTGCTTTCATGGGCTGGTGTTGAGTGTCTGTGGCTTTTCCAGGCACACAGGGCAAGCTGTTGGTGGATGTACAATTCAGGGGTCTGGAGGACAGTGGTCCTCTTCACACTCTCCACTAGGCAGTGCCCCAGTGGGGAATCTCTGTGAGGGCCCCAACTCCTCATTTCTCTTCTACACTGACCTAGCAGAGTTTCTCCAAAGGGGACCACCTGCAGCAAACTTCTGCCTATACATCCTGGCATTTGCATACATCCTCTGAAAGCTAGGTGGGGGTTCCCAAACTTCAATTCTTGACTTCTGTACACCCACAGGCTGAACACCATGTGGAAGCTGCCAAGAACAGCATGGAGGAACCCACCCCCATGATTCAATTACCTCCCGCCATGTCCCTCCCTAGGATACATGGGGATTATTACAATTCAAGTTGAGATTTGGATGGGGGCACAGCCAAACCATATCAAAAAATAACATAAAATATTCAATGAAAAGCAAGATATTTGGAGAGGCTGGTACAAATTTTACTTAAGAAGAAATTGTAATTAAGCTTGTAATAACACAACCTATCATATGTGTTATCAAGAAATCAGCCATATTCAGTTTCATTTAGCAGAGTTACAAATTGCTCCATAACACAAGTCTCAATTGACTTATGTATCCTTAGTGTAAAATATTTTACTATCATTGCTATTCCTAATTAGATAACATAAATTTGGTCTACATATTTATGTACTTTGAGCTCAAAATGGGCTAGAATTAAATTTGAATATATAGTAATACTGCTATTCAATTAAACAGTCACATGTTTTGTCACAAAGTCACTCAATCGTGGATATTCAGTATAAATACACACACACACACACACAGCTAATATACCAAAATAAATTGCTACTATAAAATATACTGTATCTCATTTTTAAAACTAAAAGCCACTTTTAATTTATAAAAATCACATGTAGAAATTATATCTACTTAGTAAGAACTGTATTCAGTGGTGGAGAAAAAACATTAATAGTGTGTGATGATCAATTTTATGTGTAATGGGATCAGACCACAGTGTTCAGATATTTGATCAATCATTATTCTGGATATTTCTGTAAAGGTGTGTTTTGCATGAGATTAACATTTAAATCTGTGGACAGAGTAAAGTAGATTACCCTTTATAATGTGGGTGGATGTATTAGTCTATTCTCTCATTGCTATAAAGAACTACCTGAGACTGACTAATTTATAGAGAGAAGAGGTTTAATTGGCACACAGTTCCACAGGTGTACAGGAAGCATGACTAAGGAGGCCTCAGGAAACTTACAGTCATGGCAGAAGACAAAGGGGGAGCAGACATGTGTTACATGGCTGGAGCAGGAGAAAGAGAGAGAATGGGGAGGTGCCACATACTTTTAAACAACCAGATTGTGTGATAACTCACTATCAGCAGAACAGCACCAAAGGGGAAATCCATCCCTGTGACCAAATCACCTCCCGCCAGGCCCCAGACCTCCAATAATGATTATTGCAATTTGACATGGGATTTGGGCAGGGACACAGACCCAAACCCTATCAGTGGGCCTCATCCAATCAGTAAAAGGCTTTAAAAGACCAGATTGACCACCCCTGAGGAGAAAAAATTCTGCCAGCAGACTGTCTCTGGACTTGAGCTGCAACTCTTCCCTGGATATCTAGCCTTCTCACCAAAGCTGCAAAATCACCAAAGCTGCAAAATCACCTCAGCCAGTTCCTTCATATGCGTATGTTAATACTCTTGGTTCGGTTTATCTAGAGGACCCTATCTAATACAGATTTTGGTACTATCGCACTGCTGTAACAAATACCTAAAAATGTGGAAGTGGCTTTGGAACTGGGTAATAAACAGAGGCTGAAGGAGTTTTAAGGTATATGTTAGAAAAAGCCTAGCTTCTCTTGAAGAGCCTGATGTTGGAAATATAGATGTTAAAGGCCATTCTGGTGAGGTATTAGATAGAAATAAGCACCGTGTTATTGGAAACTAGAGGAAAGGTAGTCCTTGCTATCAAGGGGCAAAGAACCGGGACAAACTGTGTTCTAGTGTTTTGTGGAAAGTTGAAATTAAAAAGTGAAAAACATGGATGTTTAGATGAGGGGATTTCTAAGCAAAATTTTGAAGACACAGCCTGGCTTCTCCTTGGTACTTTTGGGGAAAAAGAATGTGAGAGAAGACAGATAAATTGAAAAAGAACATTGTTATGCAGAAAGAAACCAGGGAATGAAGATCTGGAAAATAGCCTATCCATGTTGCAAACACTGAGGAAGTATTTTGTGGAAAGAATACAAAGTGCTTGGCTAAACAATCACTCCAGAAACAGTTTATGGATGTAACTCATGAATATAATCAGCAGAAGCCTAGACTAGAGATGGTTTTGTGCTAGCAGAAACATTGTCAGCTTCTACTAAGGAAGATAGAGACAGAACAAAATGAAGACAGGTTGTTGGATTCTTGTATTCTGGAGGATGGGACAATAAAGCTATGGAGCTTTAAGCTTGCATTATCCTTCAGGAAAAGGGAAGATCAACCTCCAAAGCAATTCAGAGATAAACAGGACTGATAGTCTCACCAAAGACTGAGGACAGTGTGGTAGGTGAGGGCTGGCAAGGTTGCCTTTTCCTTGGTTTCAGGGTCTGGGGTTGTCTCCTCAGTTTTAATGGGTCAGGCTTCCACCATTCAGGGTCTTATGCCAGGATTGCCACTGTAAGTTGCAGAGATGGGGCTGCTGTCCAGGTCTGAAGAGAGTGATAATGGTACCCAGAAGGCCTAGAATGCAGGCCTGCCACCCCACTGCACTCGAGGACAGCGCATGGAGCCAAAAAGAATTATTCTCAATTCTTAAAATCAAATGTACTTGGCCCTGCCAGCTTTTGGACTTGCTTGGGAACCAAGACCTTTTCCATCTTTCTGATTTATTTCTTTTAAAATGGGAATGTGTGTCCCATGCCTGTCCCACCACTGTATTTTGGAAGCAGATACTTTTTTTGGTTTCACAGGTTCATAGCTGGAGAGGAACTTTGCCTCAAGATGAATCATACCTCAAGTGTCATCCATGCTTGATTTAGCTGATGTTAAGATGAGATTTCAGGACTCAGGGTTGACGTTGGAATGAGTTAAGATTTTGGGGCTGTTGGGATGGGACTGAATGTATTTTGTGTGTGAGAAGAACATGAATTTTAGGAGTTGAGGGTGGAATGTTATGGCCCGAATTGTGTCTGAAAAATTCATGTTTTGACATCCTAAACCCCAGTACGTGAGAATATGGCTGTATTTGCAGATGGGGCTTTAGAAAAAGTGATTTACAATGAGGCAGGTAAGGTGAGCCCTAATCCAATCTGACTAGCTTCCTTATAAGAAAATGATCTTAGAACAACACATAGATACATCAGGAAGGCACAGGCACAGAAAAAAGACCATGAGAACAGGCAGCAAGAAGGCAGCCATCTGCAAGCTAAGGAAAGAGTTCTCTGTGGAAACCAACTCTGCTGGCACCTGGATTTTAGATTTCCAGGCACCAGAGCTGTGATAATACAGATATCTACTGTTTAAGCCACTCGGTCACATGATGGCCATAGTGACAATCATGAAGCAGGTCCTTTTAAGTCAAAACCCTCCCACAGACAAATGCTACAATGTTTTTAATCTCTAAGTCTCTTCCTATTTCACGGGCATAACTTGTAGGAGACAAGCATGGCTTGACAACTTGCAGTTATTTTCATGACCAACATCTTCAGCATCCATCACACTGCTGTTAAGTAAATAAATTAACTGTAGTTTAGATACAGTCACTTAGAGTTGGAGCTGAAAATACTGAGTCTATTATTGGAATTTGTTGAAATGGTAAAAATTTTAAAAATTATGGAATATACATGAGGCTTACTGAGGAAATACTTTCTCTTGCTCTCTCTCCATGTATGTGTGTGTATTATACATGTATAACTATTTCTCTCTCTCCGTGTGTGTGTAGTATACATATATACATACATATATATATACACACATATATACATACATATATATACATATATGTATATATGTGTGTGTATATATATATGTGTGTGTATATACATATATGTATGTATATATGTGTGTGTATATATATATATGTGACCTTGGGGAGCACATGGCCTCAGGCTATTTCTTGCGAGTATTCTAAATGTGCAACAATCTCAAAAGCAGTAAGGCATCCTGTTTAATTTCTGCCGCAGTAGAATTGTCCCAAGTCATCTTTTCAGGCAAGGATCCCGCCTGAAAAGGGTCCTTTTCCCTTTTTCTCCTGGCTCTGAGAAACTGGCAGCCAGTCTATAGTGTGAATCTGGTCCATTGTCCTTTGAGTTCTTCTGGTAAGGAAGAAGGCAGCAGGCACTTGCAGAAATATTCCCTAATTGTGGAAGAAGGAGCTTACCCCCTTTACTGACATCTTTTTTCCTGTTGATCTCCTCACTCTGCCCTTGCTTTGCTTTGTTTTGTGTTGGTTGTTTCCTGTTGAGGCAGAAATATGGCTTCCCTTTAGCAAAATGCTCTTTACTGCTAGCTTACAAAACCCACAGTTTTTTAAAGGTCCTCTTAATAATATCCATGGGCCTCAGTGATATTCCTAAAGTAGGCATTATTTCCATTATTTATCCTGGAAAATAACAACAATGATAATGACAACAAAATGGAAAGAAGGCCAGCTTCAGTTGTTCTTTAGGCCAAGGTATGAGATCACCCAATTCAGGCTGTGTTATTCAATCTCACCAAATAGTTTATTATATTTTGCTAGAACCTCCATGCAGACATTTTGCTTCTTTCATTTCAAGTGCTCATTTAATATTAGTTATTTGGCACAATTACTGTAGTGCAATGGAAAGGGACCAGTAATGGGAGCCTATAAAGTGGGTTCCCATGCTGATTAGATTTTATTGTTCAATTACTAGATCTCAGTATCTGTGCCAAGATCTTTTCCTGTATTATCTCATTTAAGTAGCACAATTTTCTCAGCTACTGGTATTATTAAATTTATTTCAATAAATAAATAAACTGAAGTTCATAGGGACGAAATGTGTTTTCAAAGTTTTCAGAACTAAAGGCTATGGAGCCTGGGATTCAAATCCAGATTGTCTTTAGATATCTAATTTGTTTATTCAACTGCTATGCTATGGTGTCTTCTTAGTTTTCTGGTACCAGTTCTATTATAGTTGTGTGCTTTGAGACAACCACGCCTTTTCCTTTTGTCTCAGTGTTCTCACTTGTCACAGTGAAAGCAGTGAGCTTCATAAAGTTTAAAATACCAGGTTTGCCTTTGCATTCTGTTTCTGTGGAACACTCCTTGGCACCTACTCATTTCTGATGCTTTCAATGAGAGATTTATTTTCCCCAATGCCGGCCATGATTTTGTATTCAAATTATTCCCTTATGCTTCAAATGTCCTTTCTATGATCACCATGACATCTACTCAGAACACCAAAACTTTGTCATCAAATTCACAGCATCAGCCATTTTCAGGGGCAATGGTGTTTCCCTCTTGTGCTCATAAAACTTTTACTCAATCTTAGGGAGTTTAATTTCTGCGAAGAAAGCAGCATAGCTACCCTGAAAGTTTCTAAAGTGAAAACACTTTGAATAAATGCATCCAACAACCAAAACCCAACAATTACATATTTGAAGATCAGAATGAAAGTAGAAGGTACTCAGTGCGCTGAAGAAATACCAAAATTTCTAAACAGATGGGAACCCAAAATGATTAAGCATTACCCACTACTATAACACTGATTCTGAAAGGACTTGAAAGGAGCCATACTGGAAATGGTATAGTCTTCTATATTATAATTTTTAAAAATTAGACTAGTATATTATGTTCATCTTAAATAGGGTTTGAAGCAGTTCTCTCTTCACCACCAATATCTTCGTGATTATAGAAGGAAATCTCACTTTCAGTGACACACAGATGCAAAGAGTCAAGTCACAAAGGTACTCCCAGAATTAACATATAAACTCAGCAACCAGGTATTTGAAGAGAATATAGATGTTCGTGAGGTCTTCCGTGGACATCAATTGATAGGATTAGTTACTTAAAGATTATACTTAAGTAAGTACATTCTGTGGTTCAGAATAAAGATCATGAAGCAGGCCCATTGTAGATGGTGAGTGGCATGGTCTGCACTGACAAGAAAATAAATTAATTCTCTTATCTCACAGAACCACTCCCTTTTCCACACTGGTGAAGGGTACTGCCAGTTCCATAGAAAAAGAGACTGGAGATAAGTATCAGAAACCACTAATGAGCATTTATACTTACTTATGTTAATAAATACTACAGAAAAATATGCAGGATTTTTTTTACAAAGTCTAGAATCAATCATTCCTAACTTTTTAAAAACTATTTTTATAAACTTATGGATTTAAAAAAATCCTACGATTTTGTTTTTATTTTGGAGTTTTATTTTAAATAGATTAATTGTTCCTGATAGATACTGCTTCACTGTTACAGTCAAATTCTGATGTCAAAGTTGAAAAGTATAAAATTCAGTATCCTCAGTGAGAATTTCTTCTTAGATGTCTTTCATGTTACAGAAGCAACCCTATATATTTAGTTTATTCATAGCATAATCTACTTAGACTCTTTCATAGTCTAAAGGCTCTAGTTTTAAGCATGATTTTAGCAAGTTCCATTTTGTAAATTCTACTTCCCACTGCAAACAGAAAGCACTACATTTCAGAGGAAGGTAAGTTGATACACTGATAACTTAAATTTTTACACAAACACACACACACACACAAATGTAATACATTCCTATTTAAGATTCAATCTTAGAATTATAATGAATTGGTAAGTCATGAGACATCTATGAATTCCAAAAAGCTATAAATTAATTTGCATATTATAATGTCAAACAATACGTACCTATTGTCTTAGGGTTCTCTAGAGGGGCAGAACTAATAGAATATATATATATATAAAAAGGGGAGTTTATTAAGCATTAACTTACACATTCACAAGGTCCCATAATAGACTGTCTGCAAGCTGAGGGGCAAGGAGAACCAGTCCGAGTCCCAAACCTGAAGAACTTGGCATCTGATATTCGAGGGCAGGAAGCATCCAGCACAGGAGAAAGATGTAGGCTGGAAGGCTAGGCCAGTCTCTCTTTTTCACGTTTTTCTGCATGCTTTATATTCCCTAGCAGTTGATTAGATTGTGCCCACCAGATTAAGGGTGGGTCTGACTTGCCCAGCCCACTGACTCAAATGTTAATCTCTTTTGGCAACACCCTCACAGACACACCCAGGATCAGTACTTTGTATCCTTCAATCCAATCAAGTTGACACTCAGTATTAACCATCACACCTATTGACAATGAGAATGCATAGCTATGTAATAAATTAATATTTATATCTGGTAGTATAAAAGGTATTTATTTTCTTTTACCAAAATTTTCAAGTTTTGTGATGTTGTCACATAAGTAATCATGATTACTTGTATGAGAAAATCAGCTTTTTCAATGTTGTTATACAAAGAAAAAGTTCATTTGTTTATGAAAACATGTTCTAGAAATAGATTTGTCTTACTCAGTTCAAAATATGAGTGTAATTTCATTACCTGTTTCATTACCTACAATAATTTCACTTTTATCTAGCAGAACTAGGTTAGGTCCAAAATCATCAACCTGCTTATAAAACATTTTCTACTCTACAAGGTAGGAAATTATTTTTGAAATTTTATTTCATTGAGATCAATTTGATTCATCCGTGGGTAATAGTATAAAGAAATTATTTCTAGCTGCCCATTTGCTACAAATACACCTAGCTTTACATAATCAATAGAAACATGTGCTTTTGAGCTGAATATCAAAAAAGAAAAAGAAAAATATTAGGTCACTAGATGGTGCCATAATGTTATTTTTTACTTTACTGTCAGGGATTCTGGAAAGGTGTGGTAATCATTTTTAAGAGGCATGTTGTCAGATGCCATGAAGAATAAAAAGTAAACTTAAAGTTAACAATTTAGAGAGGAAATATTATTAATCTGAAAAAATGAGTTATATTAAATGTATTGTGTTAAATTGAATTAAAATACATCAGTGAGACTGGGAACAAGTTTTGACCATATCAAGGTAGAAAAATGTTCCTTTTTAGGTTGAGGTTAGTGACTTTGCTCCTAAAACCGCATTTACATATGTAGGGCCATACATAGGAAATAGTACTGTTTTCTAGCTACTCAAAGAGGTGACGATACCTTTCATTCTTTAAATAACCAAGTGTATTTTTAGATGACTTCTGTTCAATCAAGAGTTTTCTCTAATAATTGAAGCTGGGTCCTGTGCTTTCTGTTGTGATTTTCATTGTTGTTAAACATAGACAGCAATGAATATTATTTGTTGACAGACGTTTCTCCATATCACTGATACTAGAAAGAAACTGCAGCCCAAGTGACAGTTTTTTCAAACAACTGAAAATATTATAACACGTCTGAAACAAATTGAGAGTAATATTCTTGTTTTGGGAAATGCCAGACCTTGTTGCAAGGGTGATAGGTAAAAATACCGTGCACACAGAAACAGACACATATAAGCAGGAGAGAGGTTTATTTGCATTTCTAAACTTCCCTACTGACATAATTACTCAGCAGAGGAAAAAAAAAACAGTTTCTACCTCTCCAATCCTCAACGACCATTTACATTCACAATGTTCAAGAGATCTAACAATTTTAGGCACTTTGGAGATTTAATGGTGGAGGAGAGGAGAAAGACTTAAAAATCTCAAAGTGCTTCTGTATTTCTCTCATTATTGGAAGCAGTTTAACAGTGTACTTCCAGGTCTCCCTTTTACCAGAATTTGCTCTTTTCAACATTATTATTCAACATGAAAACTGATTTTTCAACCCAAATAGAACAAGAAACCTTTCCAAAAAGGTGCACATTTCAGTGTCAGATTTAGATACATCTTGATAACAAAATTTCATTTTCCCCAAACACTGATCTGGGATGTTTCTGAGGATAAGCCCATTCCTTTCAGGAAGAATTTGTATAATGTTACTGAGATCACCAGAGATCACCATTGCTGACTGACACAATTCAGGATCTTGGATTTTGGAGGGATTTTGGAATGAAAACGGGGAACAAAGAAAGAGGGTCAGTTTTCAGGGAATATTTATTCTCCATTTTAATTAAGCAAGGTAACTGTTTTTCTCACCCATTTAAATTATTACTCCACCCTAAACTTGACAAATTAATATCTAATAATATATTAGCAAATGAGAAGCGGTTATAGCCTTTCTGTTTTGGGGATGGGGTTTTTTGATGTAATTTACAATAAGGTTGGGCTTCTCTCTGACTGAGGTGAAGATGTAGTTAATATAGATTATTTATAGGGCTGCTTGACACTCTATTTTACAGCACGTTTCCCTGGGAATGTTAGTTTGTAACAACCTTTTCCTTCCTTGATGGCTACTAATGATACCTGGCACTGCTTTACTTAACAGGCTATATACAATTAAACAGAGGCTTTGACATTTTGACTATGCCTTGGCTGAAACGATGTACATGAATGCTGATAGTCTTACACTAATTCACAAGACTTGTATGCAACAGACACAGGAGTCAAAAGAAATAAAGTATTCTCAGTTTTTGTTTAAAATATTGATCTTCAGCCCAAATCATTGCTTAATTTAGATCAATGTATTGAGCTGAGGTTTCCCCAAGATTGAGTGCCTTGCTTTCTTTCGTGCCGTCCAAATAGTTTCATAGATACCAGTGGGATGTTATGTATTAAGCAAAGTGCTAATTGCTTCACATGCATTGGCTCCTCTGCCGGTACTGAGTAATGGGCTATTATAACTTTCATTTTATGGGTGAGGAAATAGAGGTTTGAAGGTGACTAACTGACCTCCTTAAAGGCACCGATTTAATCTGCAATATAGCAAAAAGCAGTTGCTGTAATCTAGAGCCCCAGTGGACCTGGGTTCTGTGCTTTTTGTTGTCATTGTAATTGTTAAACATAGACAGCAATGCATATTATTCGTTGAAAGGACAGTTTTCCCATATGTCTGTATACGATATTGGTCTTAGGATGACAGAGTGAAAGAAACATTAAAATTTATCTGTGGTTGGAGAAAAGAGAAGTCGTTTTGATAACATATAATAAAATAGACAATCACCTGAGAGTTTTTCTACTTCATCCAAAAATTATAATGGGTACCATCTTATATGAATTATTAGTAGCTGTTCAGAGGTCTCATTTAGAATATTATTTTTATTCCGTTGCTCTTTTGTGTTTTTCCCTTCCCTCATTTGTTACCATCTTCGGGGCTATCAATTAAGGTAATCCAACCCAACCTGACCAATGTTGGCAGGTGGCTTCAGTTAGTCCTATCAAATATTCTTCTCAAATAATTGTATTTTCACGAGTAGGACCTACAGACTCAAATTAAGTGGGGAGGGGCTAATCATTCTGAGTATCGTGCCCCAAGGAAATTTCCATCAGTTCCTGGTAAAAGATCCTTGTTTCTCAGCTTTCATGCAGCCGACCTCTTTTCTTTTCCTTTCTTACCACAGGTGCTTCGTATTATTTACAAATCTAAGTTTCCTTGTCAATAGGAGGTAATAATAATGTAATAAACTTTTTTTCTTTTTTTTTTTTTTTTTTTTAAGACAGGTTCTCGTCTCCCTCCCTTGGCCATGCTAGGATGCAATGGCACTGTCTTGGCTCACTGAAACCGCCACATCCCAACCTCAAATGATCCTCCTGCCTCAGCCTCCCAAGTAGCTGGGACTAAAGGCATGTGCCAGCATGCTTAGCTAATTTTTGTATTTTTTGTAGAGATGAGGTTTGGCTATGTTGCTCAGGCTGGTTCTAAACTCCTGGACTCAAGGGATCCACCTGCCTCAGCCTCCCAAAGTGCTGGGATTATAGGCATGCGCCATCGCACCAGGCCCTAATAAAACTTCTGATAACTTTTTTGAGGATTCATTAATTTGAATAATATAAATAAAATGTGGGCACAATGTCTGACATATAATAATAGTTCATACATTAGTTGCTCTTCACCCCCCAAAATCTAAAAAACATCCTCCCATCACCACCAAGAAAGAACATGTATACCCCTCCAATCATAGTCCTATCAAAATACCTATGATCTAAGCACCTTTTGGTCCTATTGCAAAGACCAAAGACTGGTTCCATTGTTTCCATTGTTTCTAGATTGCGTTGTCTCCACTGACCTCCTCATTTTCTAATGAGTAATTGTTTCAACTACATAGAATTTTCTTTGGTTTTCTAATTTAATTTTGAACAAAACGTTATCGAATTCTTGAGATTGAGAGTGTCATCATGTGTCCAACAATAATGAAAACTGGATGGTGTCGGGGAGAGTGAAGGTTTGGAAAAGTGGCAGGGTGGTGGAGGATAACATACTTAAATTATATTAGAATTTAAATTAAAGCATGTTCTGAAAAGGCAACCATTCCTGTTTATACAAGGCTCTTTAGAAAAGAATTTAAAGTTACAACATACAAATTAGCTCCAGACATTCTCTCAGCCCAGCTCTGCACATATTGATCAATGAGGCATAAAGATATAATTGGTTCATAGACGCATTTGTTGGAATGTGTTTACTAGGCTCTTAAATACCACATTTAAGTTTTGAGCTTAAATCATCAGCAAATGAATTTCAGCATAAAAAGGGGAGTTTCTCTGAGATTTTTTAAATGGATTTGCTACATTTGCTACAGATTGATATTAAAAGTTCCCACCACTCCATTCTAAAGAATTTATTTTAAAGCATGTCATAAAGGAATTAAGTAAAATGCAATTTGGCAGTAAAATGTATTTATGGAAAAGCCCACAGGCCTCTACAGAAATCATCAAAGACGTAGATTTTTTTTTTCAAATATTATCTGTGTTTCTGGGTTTAGTAAACGTTGTAACTCTCCATAGCAAGAGGAGCAGAAATTGAAATTTGGCAATGGGTTTAGGCATTGTTTCCTGGATGCCTCAGTCTTATTCTAAATTAGCCACCCTACAAATCCTCTGGAGAGGTTTTCAAAGGAGAAAATGCTTTGAACTTAAGTTCTTCTTCTAGCTATAACTCTTTGGACCCAAATCCCTTCCAGAATGTCCTTCTTTCTATTAACAGCTAAATCATACTTTTTAATCTAAGCACAACAAACACAGGCTCTCCTCAGAGCCATAGCAGGTGTAGTGACTCACAACAGTCTCTTCAAGTAGGACCTCAGAATCCTCAACTCACTGCATTCCCAGGCAGACACTAGCAGTAGATTGATGTTGGCACATGGAGTTAATTTTATTTGCTATTCTCACTGTAGAATATTAGGCTAGGAAAATAACTCCAGAGATTAGATCATTAAATTCGAAGTATTTAAACATTTTATGAACACTAACTAAAAATGATACACTTCTATGTGAAGTAACAGTGTATCAGGAATATAAATTAAACTTCAAAAAGTAAGAAAAAGAATATATCTTCATTGATCATAACAATTATAAGTACAACTTTTGCAACGTAAGTTTGTCAAGAATTTCCACTGTTTTGACGTCATTTTATTTAAATCTCATAACCACTCTTTTATAGAGTTATTACTATATCTTTTCTGGAGATCATAAAAATGAACCACAGAGAGGGTATATTTCTCAAGGGCACATAACTAATACTGTAAAGTCAATATTAGAGCCCAAAACTTATGATTCTTTATCACACTCTTTACTTATATACCTTGTTCTAAGAATAAAAAACAATCATAAGTGCGCTATCAAATGGACAACAGGAAATTCTCTTTTGTAAGAAATACGTATATACAGGGGAGTGCTCTCAGTCCATTTGGCTCATACTGCAAATGAATAAAATGAATTCCAGAGGATTTTGATATATTAACAAAAATAACCATATATTAAATTGTACTTGCCATTAGCCAAGTGCTATGCCAAGCCACTTCAATTATTTCCATGAATTTAACCATTTAAAATTTACAACAACCCTAACAGTAAATGCTATCATCATCTCCATTTTACAGATGAGCAAACTGAAACATGGACAGAAGTCATGACTTGTTAAGCTCTCACAGATGGAGGTGGAGTAAGCACTGTCTTTAAGTTCTGCAACCATAAATAGTACACTAATACAGCTTCTCAGATATTTATAATCTATATATTAAAGTACGTGTGTTTTCAAAAGAATCTGGTACCATGTCATCCGCATCTAATGGTGTTACATAATTAATGGTTGTGTTAATATGCTAATAAATCTGCTCATTTACTGTTCAAATACAAATAGTATGTTCGAATAGTGAAAATGTTGCTTATGCTCTAGAGCATTATATATAGTATACAATTTTTAAAAATAAAACTTTTCAAAATCATATTATGAATAGAGTGGTAAGAAATGTATACCAATCTTTAGAATTAGCAAAGCAAAAACATTTTTAAGTAACACAGTACTTCATTTCTCAAATTACAAATAAAATCATCTTAAATGTAATAAACCATCAAGGGAACTCTAAGTGCCTGACAAAAATGAGAAGACAACAATGCATCACTCTGTTCCCCAACTCATTTGAGACCTCAGAGTTATTTCCATGAATTCTGAACAAGCTTCTCCCAAGAGGTTGATGAGCTACATAAAAACTTTTTAGATTTTCTGTCTTGAGAATGTGAGTGTGAGTGTGTGTGTTTTTGAATGATAAATTTAATACTTATTGAGAAAACTGATTTCATAAATAGTTTCTAGTAAGATGACTTAAAATAACAGACTAGAATCAAACTCTCTTGAATCTTTTTGGAAATTGGTGGAAAATAAATTATAATAATCCACAATGACACAGAGTCAATGTAGAAAATCATTATTTTATCAATGATTGGTAGTAGATAATCTTTAAGTGTTCTCCATGTACTAGGCACTACCGGCTTCTGAATATATTAATTTATTTAACCCTCATTATAACCTCAGGAGATGGGCTCTATACCCCTCATTTTATGGTTGAGTAAAATTGGCCCAAAGTCATACACATAGCAAGTGGCAGACGTAAGTTCCAAAATTATGCACTCTAGAATGCTCCAGAGTTTATTCTCCTAGGACTAAACTCTACTGTCTGAGTGAGAATATTTTTAAAGGAAAAGAAATAGGGACAAATAAAAAGAAAGGGAGGTTTAAAGAATGGCTGGGCAGGAACTGTATTTTTTTCAATAAGACCGTAGAAAATAAAAAGACAATGAAAAATAAATAGGTATATTAGAATTGAGACAAAGCAGTTGAGTCAAAGGCTATGCTATTACTCAATTCTGCTGAAATATTATAGTTTACCAAATGAACTAACTTACTGTTCTTTCCAGTATTTATTGAGCAGCTGTCACATATTGGATAGTGAACAGGACAAATAGGGTTACTGTCCCCTTGCAGCTAAATGTTAGCAGGAGAAAGAGTAATTAAAATATTCCCACATATGTATAGAAATGAGTATAGACAGATTTGAACATGAATGTGGGTATGGATACAGATATAGATCGATACATCTATACACATATGTGATAATGTCAAATATTGATATGTGTCTTGAAGATAGCAAAGCAATGACTATAGCAGGGCTGAAGAGGAAAAGGTGTTTCCAATGGGAAAAGATCGTTTTTGTGTTCTCCTCCCCAGCTTCAGTGTGCCTTTACTTCTAATGACCCACACCTGTAATTTTCTTTGGACACCTGCCTTTGGACTAAAGGAATGCTTGCCTACATTCCCCTCCCCCCACAAAAAAAAGGACCTCCCTGAAAATTTACTTCCTCCATGGCCACCACAAGGCAACCTGCTAAACCACTGATGGGCACCTTCCATGGGGTTATGGAAGCTTAAATCTCTTGACTCCATTGGGGAAAAACTCCGAGCTTACTTTACACTCTAGATTTCCCTTATGTGCTTGAGTTCAAGTACTCCATTGAACGTTGGTATCGTCTTTCCTTTCTTGCTCCCGCACGCCTTTGGAGCACGTCCCTAACAGATCTATAGTGACTCACTGTCTCAGTTTGCCCGACTGTGAGCACACACTGGAACAATCCCAGGCAAAATGAGATGGTTGGATACTCTACAAGTCATCATCTGAGAAACCTCACCTAAGACATCAGGGAAAGCCTCTCTGAAAATACAGTGTTTATGCTGAAAAAGAGCCAACCATTTGAAGAGCTAGGAGGAGTGTTTTCTGAGCAAAGAAAAAAATGGCAGAAAAAATGGCACTGTATTCAAGAGGACCCTGTGGCTAGAGCAATCTACATAAAAGGAAGTGTGTGGATAAAGGAAGATAAAGAGGCAGGAATGTAAACAGCCTGCAGGAACTTGGCAGAAAGGGCAAGTGAAGCTCATTATTATATCAAATTACTACATAAGCTATGGACACCTTTATTGTGTAGAATTTTTATGTACATGTCTGTGTGTGTGCATTTTTCTCAATAAAAGTATGGTCTTGAAAATTTAATTTTTGAAAGTGTAGTCTGTCAAACAAAATGCAAGTTTAGGTATTACAACACTTTTATCTGGAGAGCATTTGTAGTTTTGATTGCAGAATTGAATGTAAATCCAGCCAGGAACTACAAGCCCAGAGATATACCAGGACCTTCATGCTTGAATTATAGATGCAAAACAGAATGCAGGTTGTTATTGTTTATAAATTCTAAAATAAAAGAATGACTCCAAGTGTTTAGGGATTTGTTCCTATATTTGAATACCTCTGCATAAAAACCTCACTTGTAACTTGTAGCCTTCTGGAGATGCAAGATGGTGGAATTCTGAAAGACTTTGAAGTTGAATAATTGCATCATTTCTTTGATCATTGTTTTTATTTTTGCTTTTGCTGTTGGTGATCTATTTTCGGTTTCTGAATCCCCAGTTTCCTCATCTGCACACAAATAGATGTGAGTGTTGATCTGAGGGATCAGACCGTTTTATACAAATCACGGAGGATAATTCCTGGTAAACCCTCTCTAATTAATAGTTACAATGTTGAAAGTGACTGAACCTCTCTAAACCATTGACCCTTTTTACACATAAAATAGTGTAAAATATATGGCAGAAGATAAAGCATAGGAATAGTGTGGAGGGTGAAAATCTTCAACTTAGACTGGGCTTCAAGAAAGAAAGCAGGCCGGGCACGGTGGCTCACGCCTGTAATCCCAACACTCTGGGAGGCTGAGGCAGGCAGATTACCTGAGGTCAGGAGTTCAAGACCAGCCTGGCCAACATGGTGAAACCCTGTCTCTACCAAAAATACAAAAATTAGCCAGGCATGGTGGCACACTCCTGTAATCCCAGCTACTTGGGAGGCTGAGGCAGGAGAATTGCTTGAGCCCAGGAGACAGAGGTTGCAGTGAGCTGAGATTGTGCCACTGCACTCCAACTCCAGCCTGACAGAGTGAGACTCTGTCTCAAAAAAAAAAAAGCAAGCAAGCAAAAATGCCTGAAGGATCCTCTGGGCTTCAGAATATTTTTTCCAAGAACATTTTTCCTTGTATTTGTAACTTTTGAATAAAAGAGTTTACTTGAGAAAGCCCCTGAGGGGGAAAACAAAACATAAATAATTTTACATTGTTCCAAGAACAAGTTAGAGTATCTAATAGGTCCTACCTGTTGGAAATGTTAATGCTTTTATTAGAATTGTAATGCACAAAAAATGCAGTCTTTCACTTGAGGAAAGATTAAGAATCATATTATATTACTGATGCACCATGTAGCTTCTATTAACTTGAATAAAGTACATTCACGGAAAATTAACCCTCTATGTGTTTATAAAAAATAATCTTTTGACAATTTTCTAAAACCTTTAGCAATTAATTCTTTTCCCAGGAGTTAATGAGCTTACTTCAAATGCTTTGATGCTTAAAAAGAAAAAAATTTACCAAAAAATTTTTTGTTAAATTATCCAAACCCACACACAGATACACACACATAATACATGTACCTTATATAAAACTTTAAATACATATTATTGAAGTATGTTAACAAGGTTTGCCTTGTAGATAGTTTAATTTAGCTGATATAAACTCCATTCATACAATAGGAAATTACACAATGTAGGCAGATAAATCCATTTTATATAAAAAAAATTTGCTGGAATACTGAATTTTTTATTACAGTCAATTGGAAAGGTCAAAAACTGCTCTGATTATATATAGAAAACACCAACAGTGTTACCTTCTAACCTCTATTTTGCTGGTGAATTTATTTGGGCATTGATGGCTGACATAATTAGATAATTTTACTTTCAAAGTAGAGGTTAGTAAGCTAATTAACCGACTTACTTCCTAAAGAAGGATTTTGTTTGGGACAACAAAAAAATCGTGAAAATGGTGGAAAAGATTTAAAATTGGATCAACTTCCAGTTTAGTTCTGTTTTCTCTATAGTTAACTAAATATATAAATTAATGAGCAATTCCCTGATAGGTGGTGCCTGGCTACATTTCTGCGGTTAGAGATGTAAGTTCAGGAGGGCATATACTTTATTTCTGAGAGTCCAAGATGGGGAACCATTCACTAACAAAAAGAAAGTTAGATTTTCTCCAGAAAATAATGAAGTTGGGATGCCCGGAATTTTGTTTCTTATGGTCTCAAAGTGATGTTGTGTTCTTTTCTCCTCAAAGATTAGGAAATGTTCAAGATTGAGTTAAATAAAGACAATTGTAGAAAAATTTTGCCCACCTAAAAGACAGAACTGAGGATATGACTATGTAGATATTGTCTTCCATTAATGTTTATGTGAAAATTATGTGAGACCTTCAAATATAATCTTTAGAGATATTTGGTGGAACACAAATATATAACTTAGTGATTTGTTTATTCAATTTCTCTGCAAATACAACTTCAAGGTGATAGCCTCCATTACTCTCTAGACGCCCCCTGTAACAGAATGCTGTTCTGATGCTTCCTCCCACATGGACATTTTCCATATTATCCTGGAAGTGAGGAGTGTTCTCCTCCTGGGTCTGGGGATGGAGATCTCACCTCTCTATACTCAACCCACCTCATTCACTGGCTTTTTGTAACATGCCATGTCAGATGTATGGTGTGTACCCCAGCTAGGCCATCAAGTTAATTTATTAGCAAGAGTGATATGAAGGCAGAAAGGCCAGTCTTCACATGCATTCCTCAGTCAATGGTGCACCCATGGCCTCATCTGTTACGGGCGGAAGCCTCTTAGGGGTTGTCAGCCTGTCTCTGCTTAGACGACTTTAGGGGCTTTCTCTTACCCACAAGGTTCGACATCTCTTAGACTATCTGCAGGCAGTCCCAGGGCTAGTCCCTGCACCTGGGTGAGCCATGAGCACCACCATCTCTCTGCTGGCGTTGCTCACGTCCTAGCAAAAAGACTGGTTATTTCATTCCCAAAATACAATGGTGAGACAGCTAAGTATAAAGGGGGTCCCTGGAGAACCTTCCACCGGCCTGTCCACTGGGAGGAGTGCTTCCTCAGGTGGAGGCACGGAAGTTCATGCCATTTTGCATGGGGGAAGCCATTTTGCATGGGGGAGGAGCCTGGCTTCTCCTGTTCTGGGGTGGTAATCTAAAATTCAGTCTGTGAGATGGGGGCCTGTTAACAGGAATCTCTCTGGCTTTGCTGAGTTCATTGTCACGCAATCATTTCCATTTTTCTCACACTTCTATGTTTCCACAAGCCCAATCTTTTCTGGTTGTGTGACAAGGACCCGGTTTTTGGCTGAACTAAGGTGAAAGTCCTGCAATAATGGGAGGAAGCTTTTTGCCTCTCAGGACAGCATCAAATCTTATGGGTGAACTAGTGTGGATCCCACTTGCTTTTTACACACTCTTTTTTCTTCTACTCTCTCACTTTGCTGCCTCTATCCTGCCCAAAGCTAGCCAACTTTTTTAAAAAATTTACTATTTTAAACAATACCCCTCAAACAAATGTTCATCTTCAGACCTTGCCAAAAATCTAAGTAAGAGAAAGTCTGACCCACTCTTGCATTTAGTGCTTTGGAAGTTAGCACTTTGGTTGTTAGTTACCTCCACATAAAAGTCTAACGTGCTCCACATATTCTACCCATTCAACCCTTAAAAATTCTACATCTGACCATTTTGCATTTGTATAATGGGAAACTCACATATGAGGTCAAGTATTTTGATCATATTGAACTGATACTAAATCAGCATTTTATTTAAAGCTTTATGATTTTATTTGTTTCTTCATATGTTTCTCTTTCTACTCTCTGCTATGCTGAATCTAAGATAAGCCTAACATTTCTCAGCCACGAATGCTTCCAAAATGATAAAGAAGGCAGTGTGTTAGTCTGTTCTCACATGCTAGTAACGACATGCCCAAGACTGGGTAATGTATAAAGAAAAAAGGTTTAATGGGATCCCAGTTCCATGTGTCTGGGGAGGCCTCACAATCATGGTGGAAGGTACAGGAGGAGCAAAGTCATGTCTTCCATGGTGGCAGACAAGGAGAGCATGTGCCAGGGAATTCACCTTTATAAAACTATCAGATGTCATGATCTTATTCACTATCATGAGAACATGAAAGACCTGACACTGTGACTCAGTTACCTTCCACCAGGTCCCTCCCATGACATGCAGGAATTATGAGAGCTGTAGTTCAAGATGAGATTTGGGTGGGGACACAGCCAAACCATACCAGGCAGTATCTAAATTCTCAGAATTCTCAGAAACAATACCAGAAGTACTGAATGCTAATCTCTTGTCATCTATGAGGACAGCCAGAATTCCTAGTAAAGAGGGAGCACAATTCAATAAATTTATTGGGGAAAATGGGACTTGAACATGAACATTAAAAAAGGCTTGAGATTTCAACAAAATCTTCCATGTCTCAGACAAGAGTTTGTATCCTAGCACCATCACAAACACTTTGATCATGATGAAATTATTTAATTCTGACTAACTCATTCTCTTACCTGTATTCTCTCCTTTGGTTTTTGCCAGACATGCCTAGCACAATGACTAGAAAATTGTAGGTTTTCAATAAATATTTGCTGAATAAACGTAAGCTGCTATAAATTTACAATGGAGTTACAATGGAGTTGTATTAAGACTCTTATACATGGCTTTCTACTTGCCACCATGTTGCATAAAACTATAGCCCAGAATACCAGAGCTGGAAGAAATGTTCAAAGTCACCTATGTTCTTTTTAGTTAAACGAGTGAAAACTCAGAGCCACACTGAGGGTATCAATTACTTAAAAGAGTCTGTATTGTTGCTAAAAATAAATCTGTAAGGAAACAAGGTCAGAAGGTGAGAAGACCTCAGTTTCCAGAGGTTATTACCTCTCAAATCAGAGGATTCCTCTTGAAGAACCATTGGAAAATACCAAAAAAAAAAAAAAAAAAAAAAAAAAAAAAAAAAAAAAAGCAGAGAGATGATGGGGTTAGGAGAAAGAATAAAGAAGAAAATGAACAATCAAATAATCCTATAGAGTTACTCTCATACTAATCAAACAGTGATTTTCCCCATTTTTATTTCTCAGATCCTGCCCTTCAAATAAGCTTTCCATGTAAGAGCTGCTTATAAGCCACAACTGCATGCATTCTGATTAGATTAACAGTATGTTACCATTAGAAATGGCTAAAGGATGTTTGTGGGGTTTTTTTTTATGTAAACAAAAAGATTGTTCTCTTAAACAGTGACAGTCATCTATATGGTTATTAAACAAATATTAAAACAGAACTTAAACAGAAACCAACTTGTGCCAATTTAAGGATCGCCAAAAAGACAAATTATCGTCTGTTGAAAATCATATGCTTCCTTTATTTGTCCATCTATTTAAACCTGTCAGTCACATCGTACTACTTGCCTAGTCCTTTTCTTGGCTCTGGAAATACAATGGGGACAAAAACAAAGATACAGTTTCTGTTCACATGCAACACCCTAATGAAGGTGAGGGACATTAATGAAATACAGGCACATGAATAAATGTATAAAGACAAACTGAGATTATGTTCAAAATCACAAGATAGCAACTCTGTGAGTGCACATGGCAAAAAAACAAACAAACAGATCTTAACATACACTTGTATTTTGGTGGTAGCAGCTGGGAAGTTTTCTCGAAAAGTGACACTTGGAGCTGAAACCTAAATAATGAATAGCAATTAAGCTGGTAAAAAATTATACATTATTGGTGTGTGTGTGTGTGTGTACTCATTCAGAATAATATAACATGAAATGTAGGATTTTGGGTTCTATTTTGCATTCAAAGCAAGATTGGTTATTTTTAAAATAAGAAAGAGTAGTACCTGTTTACTAGGAGACATCCAAGTTCATGATTAACTTGCATACTTATTTAATGGAATTGCTTTAAAATCAATACCCTTTCAACTCTGAGTATATGTGTTTAGCAAGAGGCACTCAAGGTTGCTATCTTCTCCAACAAAATACAGTAGTAGCAAAATCTGATGAAGCAGAGGAAAAGCATTTAAAAAAATGCAAGATGGAAACAGAATGAGAAGTTCATTACCTCCCAAGATACCATTCTGGCTTCTGCAATAATATGCAGAGTCAAAAGGCAATAGACTACTTAATAAAAAAAGAACTTCTAAAAAATGTAAGCATCCCAAATGTCTGTATTTACATATATGGTTCACTTCACATTTCAAAATCATTTGGAAATTCCCTAATCCTGAATAAAAAGATCAAAATTACTAGTTGCAGAGTTAAGAGAAGAATGTACTTTCAAGTACTCTCGTTTTAAGTCCTGGTGAAAATTTTACTTGAAATCAATACATAAATTACTTATTGGGCTGAAATCAGAGGGCACCGTTGAAAAGAGAGCATTGGTGACCTTAGCTCGTTAGGCTGGATGGTTAGGTGAAGGGCATGTCTTTGGCGTGCAGAGGGGTGGGTAGAAAGGACCTTAGGAAGCCCTGTGAGACCAGTAGGGTTAACCAAAGGCATGTTCATTCATACATATTTAAAACAAACATCCTGATGAAGACAGCATATTTCTTAAAAAGACTTCAATATTAAACCCTAAGAAATTCCTGGCCTAGTTAAAAATAAAAGAATTGATTCTAAGTGGAAGCTATGGCTGTATATTTGTGTTTGAAGGGAAAATTCATATCTTGAAAGGCTTGTACCCAAAATAGAGCCAATCACATAAATGCCATCTGAATAAGACACTTACACTTGGTAAGCGTAAATTCACTCTGAAATGCCATTTCCCTAATAACCACTTTAGTTGTTATTCTTGTTTCTCCTAGAAATACTAATGCAATGATGATAAGAAAGCATACTTATATTTTCCACTAAATTTAGAATTTTAGTAATTGAAACACAGATGCAGTGACTTCAATGGGAAATTAATTTGGTATTAAGTGTCTTGCTAGTGTCAGATACACTCGGCATGAACATATGGCTTATACTGGTGGTGATATACACACAATATAACATACACATACACACACACACAAATAAAACTGAAAACTCAAGAGAAATATGCATTGATAAAAGTGGAAGAATTTTTAATGATATATTAACTGAATTATAGTTTATTATCTATGAGTATAAAATTCAAAATTATATATAAAAATTTATAAACAATTCTGTAACATTTACCTTGATAGCCAACATTAACTAAACATACCATATTTTGTAATGAGTAATCCTTTACTGATTAAAATTTTACTTTTTTCTGTAGGTGAAAGAGGAAAACATGGATTGAAATCTGTTTTTTATTACCTTACAGAACCTCAAATATTGATTGTCCTTTTAAGTCACTTCCTTTCTTCCTCTCTCCCTCCCTTCGTCTCTCCTTCCCTCCCTTCCTTTCTGCCTTCCTCCCTCCATCCCTCCCTCCCTCGTTTCCTTCCTTCCTTCCTTCCTTCCATCCTTCCAAAAATATTATAGTCTGTTGTAATCTAGGTGCTATACCATGTGTTGGGAAATTAAATAAATGTCTAATGAAATGGATACCCCTCTTCACAGAATTTAAGGTCTAGTGATAAAGCAGATTTTAATAAATAATCATACTGGAATCGTTACTTTGAAGGAAAGAAGTCATTGTATAGTCTGATGACTTGAGAATTTTAGAGAAGACACCCCTGAAGAGGTGAAAGTGGGGCTGAGATCTGACAAATGTATAGGGGTTGGTGAGGCAATGTGTGCTGGGGGGTAAAGGTATTCCTAACAAAGAAAACAGCCTGCGCAAGGACCTAAAGTGACAAAATTCATGGCAACTTTTGGTATATAAAATAAATCCTGAAGGTAAATGTTAGGGATCTGTATGAAAACAGATGAGAAATGAAACTAGAGTATAACATTGTCCAGATAACAGTTCAAGTTAAGGATTTTGGTCTATAGTCTAAGACCAATTAAAAAAATAAATATTTAGAGAGTTATATTCACAGAAATGGTATGGACAGACTTTCATTTTTAAAGGATTGTTTTATCTGCTCTATGGAAAATAGATTACATGATACAGAAATTAATTCTAGGAGTTAGGATGATATTGAAGAGATTCAGACCAGATGTAATAATAGCTTGTGTTAGAGTGGTAGTAGAAGGTATAGAAAAAGAAGGTGAGAGTTTCAGATACTTACGAGGTAAACTCCAGCTGCCAGATGAGGCAAAGAGAGGGGATGAGGATGACTCCTAGTTTTCTAAATTTGCTTGTATCAGAAGAGAAGGATTAGATGGGAAAAAGTACATACATTCATAGTACCTTTATTATCACTATTAGTTGATGTCAGGGTGGCAGATGGATAACGTTTAAGAATGTTAGATAAGAAATCGGGCATAAAATACAAAAATAAATCAATCATCAGAGGATAAGTGAAACAACACACATTGATAAATTTGTCTGGAAAAAGTGCATATAGAGTATTTATTTATCAGGATAGGCTCTATGGCAGTAACAACTCCTAAATCTCATTGGCTTAATATAAAAAATTTTATCTTTTTTTTTTTTTGCTTTTTTTGTATTTATTTGTATGTTTGTTGGTGAGGGTGTGTTCTAACATCACTTATGTTACACAGTGTGGATGACAGATATATTCAGCTCCATTTAGCATGTCAGAGAACCAGGGTGATGGAAACTTCACTATCTTGTAGCTCAATGGATCTCTGGACTGCAAATTGGGGCAATTTCCTCCCCCAGATAATATTTGGCAATGTCAAAATATATTTTTTGTCATCACAACTGGAGAGGATAACCCTGACTTCTAGTTGGTGTAGGCCAGAGATACTGCTAAGCATCCTAAATTGAACGGGACACCCCCATGCCTAACCTCAACTCAGAATTACCTGCTTTAGATGTCAGTAGTATCAAAGTTGAGAAACCCTGTTGTAGCTGTGCCATCAGCATATTCTGTGATCACACAGCAGGGAAAACGACTAATGACTCTTCAGTACTTCTTTTTTGAAAATAATGTTTTTGTCCACAGTCCAGTCACCATAAGTAGTCACATGCCCCTGCTTAGGTGCAAAGAGGATGCGGAATGGAGTGAAGTAGATGATATATTTTATAAGCACCATTGATACTAACAAGCTCTAAAGCAGCAGTTACTGCCAAGGTCTAAAGCAGTAACTATATCGTGCCATTGGCATCGTGCGTTTAGGTTACGGTATGAAAGTGGCAGGGCCAAGGGCATGTCCAGGCATGAGTGTGGTCGTCACCTGATGCAGGTGCTAGAAGAATGAATGTGAGTCTGCCAAGGATTTCAGGCTGACTTCTGCCTTCAGTGAGGTATTCACTGAAACCCAGCAAAAGGCAATATATTAACTTTCCAATGTAATTTTCTCAGATATGTGTGAAGATGGAATTCATTATACTGGAGAATTGCATATTAAAGGTAATTAATGAATTTGGCAGCTCTTTTATTCTTAGCATAAGCTGGGAAAATGCTACGGTTCACAAAATAAAGCAGCTTTGTTAGTTTCTAAGACATTTCTTCAAGTGGAACTTGTGACAAGAAACTAAGAAAGTAGCTGTATTTTTTTTAGTTCCAGAAGTTTCTCAACTTCTAAAGTAAAAAAAAAAAAAAAAAAAAAAGTAAATCATAATGGAATTGAAGTTATTATTCGGTTTTCTGTTTTTTCTAGCAGATATTTATTTCCTCAGAGTTAAGATCTTAATAATTGTGGTGAAAAGCATTTGCTAAAGCAGCAGAGTGTAACTGTAAAGAGAGGAAACTCTAGAGCCACTGGCTCTGCTGTCTTTTAGCTGCGTGTCTTTTGGCCTTAATTTCTTTATCTTTAAAATGTCTACACACTTCAAAGGAGGACTTTTAGAATCATTTATTTCACAGCAAAGATCTTGGCACATTCTTCATATGTAATAAACGCTGCATGCTATTAGCATTATTAGTATTATTCTGATTGCTATTTTGTTATTAATTCCAGATCGAGCTACTTGTGTTGTTTGGAGAATGATGCAGAGCACAAAGGAAGGCTTTACTTAGACCTCAGATGGGACACAGGAACATTTTTAGTCAAAGGTGAAAGATTTGCATCCTGCTTTTCATTTGCTTGTTTGGTTATTTTAAGTTCATGTATCAATCAGTGTCCAGAAAAAGAGAAAGAAATCACAGCAATAATTTAAACTGTGGGATGGTGTGATGAACTTAGTAGATGGTTAAGTACTAAAAGACTCTAAGAGGTCCAGAAATTGCAAATGCAGAAAGCAGCAAATACGTGTGGGCTGAGGAAAAGTGAACAAGGAAAGAGCTAAGAATTTAGAAGATATTGCCCTCACTGCCATCCAAAGCTGACATTCTTCCTGAGGAGGATAAGGCTGCCACAGGAATATATGAGCTGCTGGGGTGACAAAGAAATGCCCCAAAGGGAAAGGGTCGGTGCTGGTTTATAGGAACCACTCACCAAGTGGTAAAGAAACTTTCTGTCATAGCTGCTACCTTCTGCTTATTAATCTGCTGGCTCCTGTGTTAGGAAAGCATATTGGAACCAGAGAGAGACTCCCCGTCCTCCTGCTCTTTGGTTCAGTACTGTGCCCATCAGGTGCCTTCTATGCACAAAGCCTAACTTAGAGCCAGATGGTAGGGGAGAAATGTTTACAGGGTCCAATTCCAGTATTATTAGGAGGGAGCTGTAATATAATACCTGATTACTAGCACAGACAATGGTATGCTGGAGTTAGTTATACCAGCTTGGAAGAGATGATTATGTGCATTTCTTATCAGCTCCACATTCGGTGGCATCTTGTAGATAGCTTGAAATTGGTTAATAAGGAAGTGTCTAAACAACAGAAATCGGCAAATATTATAATTTGGTGCTTCTTTGTTGTTGTTGTTGGAGAGCCAGTTTATTAGCACACACCACTGGATACAGCCCACTTCACAGAGAACAAACATACTATAAAGGAAATAATTCAATTAAAAAACTCATTGAAATGCATAAATAAATAGAATAGTTTTTTTTCAAAATTATCAGTTGTAGAATCTGACAGTACACATTCCATTCTCTACCATTTCCTAGCTTTGTGACATATAATATAATCTTCTAAACTAATATTTCCTCATCTGAAAAACAAAGAAAAAATTATGACCTCTAGTAGTATCGTTCTGAAGACTGAGCAAGGTAAACCAGATAAAGAGACAGGCACAGATTAAATCCTGAGTGTAAGTGATGATGAGGATTAATGCCACATAACATTTCAAAGAAATTTGCTACAAGTTTTAATATTAAAACTCAGCTAAATGTATCATGCGTAAACTGACAGAGATGTTGGTCTTCAAAAAGTTTGCATTACAATTCATTAAAAAAGCCTTTAAAATAGTCTAAAGGAATAGACTATTTATTTAGAATAGAATATTATGTTTTATATTATTATGTCTTATAATTTTCTGACATTTATGTTACTTAATAGTTTATTTTCTGGAAAAATTATCCTAAGTGTTCATCTAAAACATGAAAGAAAAAATATTTATTTTCTTTCCTTGTTGCATTGATAGTGCCTGGAACATAGTAGGTGCTGTGTAAATGTTGAATGAATAGATTAACAAACGAATGAGCAAAGTAGGTAGATATTAGCATCAACACTTCTGAATTACAGAACTGAGGCTTAGAGAGGTTAAATGTTCCCGCAATAGAGCTAGAAAGTGAGAGATCTAAATTATCTGGACTATTAGGTTCTCGAGATAAACCATTGTGACCTATACTTGGTGCCCATTAGAACAGTCCCTTTTTAGAGAAAAATTAACAAGGTAGTTCAAATTAGGAGAACATTTGAAAAACTCTAGTGTGAAAACTAGAGTCCTAAGGTCCTAAACCCTCCCCACATTTGGAAATTGGAAAATTTGAAAATTTCTCTGTGTTTTCTAAATTATATCAAACTCAATTCAGGTAAATGATTGTATTAGTCCATTTTCACATTGCTATAAAGAATGGTCTGATAATGGAGTAATTTATAAGGAAAAGAGGTTTAACTGACTCAGTTCTGCATGGCTGAGGCCTCAGGAAACTGACAATCATAACAGAAGGGGAAGCAGGCACATCTTACATGGAGGCAGGAGACAGAGAGAGAGCAATAAGGACAGAGCCACACTTTTAAACCATCAGATCTTGTGCAAACTCACTCACTATCATGAGAACAGCAAGGGGGAAATTCACCCCCATGATCCAATCACCTCCCACCAGGTCCCTCCTCCTACATGTGGGTATTACAACTTGAGATTAGATTAGGGTGAGGACACAGAGTCAAACCATACCAGTGATGGTAAACTATGACACTATCCTAGCAAACCTAAAATTGGGTGACCTCCTTAGGTGGAATGAGTTTAAGTATTATATGGTTTTCTCTTCTTCTGTTTCTTCTCTTTTACTGATTCTTTTATCTAATTTCCAATTAAATCTCATGTGAGTTTTATCAAGACTGGTCACTTTTATTTCAGGATTTTTTTTTTTTTTTTTGAGTTGGAATCTGACGCTATTGCCCAGGCTGGAGTGCAGTGGCATAATCTCAGCTCACTGCAACCTCTGCCTCCCGGGTTCAAGTGATTCTCCTGCCTCAGCCTCTCAAGTAGCTGGGATTATAGGTGTGTGCCACCACATTCAGCTAATTTTCATATTTTTGGTAGAAACTGGGTTTCTCCATGTTGGTCAGGCTGGTCTAGAACTCCTGACCTCAAGTGATCCACCCACCTCGGCCTCCCAAAGTGCTGGGGTTACAGGTGTGAGCCACTGTACCCGGCCAGGATTCTTACAAGCTCTGATCAATATCAATCTTTTATGTTTCTTTCAAGGCCTGCATTAAAAATATTGTTTTGGTTAAAAGTTTACAAAATATTTTTCCTGCCACATGCTCTGCATGATGATATTTCTATTTATCTGTAAAATTGTGGAATCTGCCAAATTGGACATTTCTATACTATAAGAATTATTCTTTATGATGTGCTAACAGGATAACTCTTTTCTCTCCCTCTTTCCCTCCTTCCCTCCCTCCCTCTTTCTCTCCTTCCCTCCCTCTTTCCCTCCCTCCTTGTCCCTCATCTTTTTCTCTTTCTCTTTCCTTCTTTCCTTCCTTCCCTCCTTCCATCTTTCCCAAGACTCTTTCATAGAGTTTGATTTAAAAAGATAATATATTACATGATTATTAAATGAGGTAATTCCATTATTTTATAAAAACCGTATATACTTGGTTATTTTAATTAAAAATGTTCTCATAGAATTTTCAGGTGCTTTTATTAATGTCTTGTTCTTTTTATAAAATGCTATTTACCTTGGAATACTTAAAATCCTCGATCAATATCAATTTTTTTATTGTTATTTATTGACTAACTTTGAAATAAACTTCAAATATATGGTTATGCAACATGTATGATATTTTATTCTGAATTGTGTGAGAGTATGAGGCACATGTTATATGCTAAATAAAATAATGAAGTCTACATAATATTTTTTCCAAGGGTTATGGGACATTTTCCAAATACTACTTAATTTTCTAGTGACAAAATTTATTCAGAGGATGAAAAGGTCAGAAGACAACATACTTGAGTAATTCAGTTATTACAAATCACTATTGGCCAATTACAATAACAAGACTATCTGCATCAACTTTTGAAAATTATAAATCTATTTTACATTCATTGCCTCATTTGGTTCTTACCACAATCTAGAATTCTAAATGGGACAGATATGCTTTACTGATTTTAAAATTGCTCAGAGAAGATATTAAATACTTGTTTGCTCAATATCTTCATTTAATGGAGGACCTGATGTCTTCTCTCACTTAAGCTACAGACTTTGTGGGTACAAAGTTCCTATTGATAGGACAGGTTGTTATACTCATGGCATCCTTGACTTTAGCAGTGAAATGAAATGTAAAGATCTCAGAAATAAATTTCACAAAGTTGGCTTTTGTTTAAATGTTATAGCAAATCAGATCAGTTTAAATCTTATTTCTGTTTTATAAAAATCTAATTGGCACAATTGGAAAATCGCCACAGTAGGAATAGGTTAAGCATATGGGGAAAATTGCAATCACTCTGACATTTTCCTATCGATCCAACTAATCAATTGTGTCCATCAGATCCTAAGAATTCACCAAATGCTTGTTTTGTTTTGTGCTGTACCCTAAAAAGAACTGAGTCACTTGGTAGTAAATAAAATGTATAATTATTTACAAAGTATACATTTGAAATCCAAGAAAGTTCGTCAAATTGTCTTACTGGGAGAACACAGGGTGAAACAGCGACTTTTCTCTTCTGGTAAAAATCATCATATTTATTGTACAACTTCCATTATGACATTGATGAATATCATAATGAAAAAACATTCCAATAATGTCATTACTTTAACAAATGTAAGCATTCTAAATTTACATGTCTCCTATCAAACCTTGTCAATACATATGCATGATTTGAGTACTGTTAGATGACTTGCAATTTTATTGTCTGACATTTTTTCTTTTTACTTGGCGTGATGTAAGACACATTTTTCAATTACTACATCCCCTTCAAAATCCTGATTTTAATAGCTGATTTTTTTTTTTTACTTTTCCTTTTAAATGCATTGATCATAAAACAAGCCTGGCAGAACTGGAGTTCGTTATGCTTTTAGGCCAAATACCTGTGATGAGTTTCACAATCTGTCATCTTATTTCGAACTTTATTCCTCTACCACCTTTTATAGTTTCATTTATTTTCATCTTGAAATCCTGCTTTTTCACTTTATTCTTTTTTCTTTCTTCCTCAGTTTTCCCAGGTGATTATAAAACCAAACTCTGGTGAACTGGACTACAGGAACATTTGGGGGATGGAGGGAAGACGGAAGAGAAGAATGAGGAATATACATCAGCCTAAGCAGCCTTTAGAGGCAAAAGGATATCTTTGCAACAGTTCCTTGACTGTTCTGCTTCACCTTTTCAGAATAAGCAGCTTCTTACTTTCTAAGTGGTTCTGTAAATCTTTCTAATGAACAGCAGTGCTGTTTGTTATCCTGCTTCACACTGAATCAAATGTGCGCTATTCTTCCCTAAAATAACTCTTGGCAGATTTCCCGATTGCTCCTGAATTCCAAATTATTATTTGCATCCATATAGTTGGGATTTTCCATTAACAAGACTTCTTACTTTAATTATTTATACGCCATTAAAAAAGTCCCTCATTCATATTTTGGTTGTCATTAAATAAAATTACTTAATTTAGATCATTTTCCCCCCAGAAAAAGTAAATGTGATTAAGCTGCAAGAGAGAAAAATAATAACAAATTTTTTCTCTAACCTCTTAAGTTTAGTGGTTGGGACCCTGCAAATTAGACTAACAGAAGACAGATTAACAGGAGTAAAGTTTCATTCTTACATCTGCATACAGAGGGCTTCATAGAAAAACAAAGACCCTAGTCAGGCACGGTGGCTCATGCCTGTAATCCCAGTACTTTGGGAGGTCAAGGCAGGTGGATCATTTGAGGTCAGGAGTTCAAGGCCAGCCTGATGAACAAGGTGAAACCCATCTCTACTAAAAATACAAAACTTAGCCAGACGTGGTAGTGTGTACCCGTAGTACCAGCTACTTGGAAGACTGAGGCAAGAGTATTCCTTCAAATGAGATCGCACCACTGCACTCCAGGTGACAGAGCAAGACTCTGTGTCAAAAAGAAAAGAAGAGACCCCAAAAAGCAGCCAGCCCTGAGAGCTTATATAATTTTTAATTAAAGAAAAATTGTCGTCTCCAAAATTCAATAAATCCAATGAATTGTGGAGACAAAACAACAGAAAACTGTGGAAAAGTCAGTAAGAAATATATGAAGGAAGTTGGTGGAAGATAAAGGTTATTTTAATAAGATTTATTTGCAGACCCATCTCAGTGCCAACTTTCAGTTTTTATGGCCACAAAACTTTCCCGGGAGGACAGACTTCTGGTAAACTTTGTTTCTCAGATGGCATCTCTCTGTATCTGTTGATTTCTCATTTGCCTTCAGCTCAAAGTAATCTTTATGCAAAAACGGCATATTTTGGGGTGGTATATTCTGAGCCACTTCAAAGATTTCAGAAAAAAAATCTGTATCTCTAACTGAAGAGTTCGGTGGTCTTACTTTGTTGAGTGCTCTTCATGGTGCTTAGCTTATTCCTCCATAGAAGACCTTCTTAATTACTGTTGATAGAAAGACATACTTGAGTATTCCATGTGCTAAATATTCTTATGACACTTAAGGATTCAATAAATGTCATTCTTGTTCCATTTAGCCTACATTTATTGAGCATCTACCATGTGTGAATTCAGCATACCCCAATAATAAAAAAATGAATAATATGACTAACACAAGATATATGTCCTAGAAAAGCTTCCATGTAGGGAGTGTAAATATGTCTGGGGATTGCACATTAAATAAATATGTTAATATTTCATAAATAAGGGCAAATAGTGAAATGGGAAGGATGCAGGGAAAGTTTTCCAGATGCAGAAAGCACAAAAATAACTTTGACAGGTTTGTGCACTTTTACGTTTTTTATTTATTTACTTTTACTTCATCTGAAATGGCTGGATAATTCCAACAAATGTTCAGCCTTGCAATGCATACAGACTCAACACTTTCATTGCTGAGAAAGTTTATGATCATTTCCAATCCACCATTCTTCAACTCACCCTCCCTGACCTTCATTTAGCACAGAGAATCAGAGCCTGGCAGTACCTTGGGAGAGAGAGGTGCCAGTGCCCTCATCATGTAGCTCTGTGTGAATATAGAGGAGATTAAATTCTATAACAAAGAAATGATGTCATTTTTCTTGTACCAGCTTTTAGAACACATTTTCTATCATCTATGTAATAAATCTGAAATCTAAATTGTCCATTACAACTTTATATTCCTTTAAGCTAGTCCTACCCATTCACATTCGTTATGCATAGTAACTAGAAAAGCTGTACAAATTTCACTTCTGTTTTTGACAATAACTTAAGACTCTTGTGGATGCACTACCATCAATACTACTTTGCAAATTAGTAAAATTTGAGTCCCATTTGAAATCCTACTTCTGTCTCCTTAGATTAGTCACCTAATTGTGACTTTCCTGAGACTCCCCGTTCCTTTTCAAAGTGCTATGTTCTATTCTCCACCGTAGTTTCCCTAGTTGTGGATGCCTGAGATTAAGCCTGTTCAGCCATGATGAGGCTGACTCCAACCTTGTGAAGATTACTTTTGTCTTATTTTCATGCTTGTGATGCATACAATTAAACTAAGCCCTAGGTACAAGCTATAACTCTCCTCAGAAGTAAAACACTGAGTAGATTAACGTGGTGTTTTCACAAATCTAAATATGTGATAAAAATTTCATAGAATTGCAGACACACACACACACACACACACACACACATAGACGTGAATGCATGCAAAAATTGGTGAATCCTGAATACGTTTTGTAATCTAGTTCTTAGTATTGTGCCAGTATTAATGTCCTGATATTGAAAATGCACTATTAGAGAAAGGTGGGAGAGGTTAAGCAAATCTCACCATAGTCATTAAGAAAAGGAAGCTGGGCGTGGTGGCTCACGCTTGTAATCCCAGCACTTTGGTAGGCCAAGGCGGGCGGATCACGAGGTCAGGAGATCCAGACCACCCTGGCTAGCAAGGTGAAACCCTGTCTCTACTAAAAATAAAAAAAAAAATTAAAATAATTAGCTGGGTGGTGGCAGGCGCCTGTAGTCCCAGCTACTCAGGAGGCTGAAGCAGGACAATGGCGTGAACCGGGGAGGCGGAGCTTGCAGTGAGCCGAGATCGTGCTGCTGCACTCCAGCCTGGGTGACAGAGCGAGACACCGTCTCAAAAAAAAAAAAAAAAAAAAGAAAAGAAAAAACTACATTTTCAGATGATTGGGATTCAAATCCAGCTGTATAATTTAATAGCAATATGAATTTGAGCAAGCTCTTTTAGGATTTTAAATCTGAAGTCTTCAGTTCTAAAACTGGGATAAAATACTGTCTATTTCTCAGGAAGACTGAGAATCAAATAAAATAATGAATGCAAAGAATGTGACATAGACCTTGGCACATAGTAAAAGCTCAACTAATCTTTCTTTAAATTGTTTAGCATAATGATGAGGTTGGAAGTAAGAGTCAACTAATATACTCTCTGTAGAATATGTATTTCTCTTTGAAATCCAGCCAGTACACACGATTTCAGTTGAATCTCCTTGGTTATTTTAAAGAAAACTGTGCATGAACTCAGTGCCCTTTGAAATGACTTAAGTGCAATTTGTGTTATAATGCAATACTGAAAACATAACTATAATTTCTACTGAAAATCATCTGCTTTATTTACACAGAAAAAAACGGTTAGTTCTTCAGTGTTTCTAAATAGTCCTATTTCCATTTTTCTTATGTGCATTTGGATTATGATTTTATGCTAACACCCAGAGATTATTTTAATCTGATCTCCTGAGAATAATCTGTGAGGTATGAGATCCAAACTTTTAAACAAGGGGATCAACTTCTCAAAAAACTTCTTGGACTTTAATTGGCATTCCATTTCTTAAAACAAAAAGTGACTTTATTCTCTAATGGCAAGCATATGAAAGGTTACAATGGCAATATGATAAAGCTGTAGCACACATATATTACTTCCAGTGAATAGGCAGTTTTCATAGTGTGTCTACATATAAATCTACACTTGTCTTCTGACAGACTTGCAGGAAAACAAATCCAGATGTCAAAAAAATGACGGAATAATTGCTAAAACAATTTCTTAAATGATTCTGTTAAAAGAGGGTTTGGGACTCACAAAAATCCAACGGAAACCTGGTTCAGGAATGCCACTTATAGTGACAAAGACATCAATGTCATTTGAAAAACTAATTTATATTGAAAAAGTATCTAAGAAAATGTAGATTATTTGCTACTGTATGAATATTACCTTCAGCATGTAGGAGAAGACAAAAACATGCACCTTAATTTTGTGAGAAAGTCCCATTTTTGCTATTCTCTCTTGTTTTTCTAAGTCTCAGATGCTTCCAGAAGAAAGCTTAAGAACTGGGATAGAAAAATCACAATAAGGGCCGGGCGCGGTGGCTCACACCTGTATTCCCAGCACTTTGGAAGGCTGAGGCAGGCGGATCACGAGGTCAGGAGATCGAGACCATCCTGGCTAACACGGTGAAACCCTGTCTCTACTAAAAATACAAAAAATTATCCGGGCATGGTGGTGGGCACCTGTAGTACCAGCTACTCGGGAGGCTGAGGCAGGAGAATGGCGTGAACCCGGGAGGTGGAGCTTGCAGTGATCCGAGTTGGGGCCAGTGCATTCCAGCCTGGGTGACACAGACAGACTCCATCTCAAAAAAAAAAAAGAAAAGAAAAATCACAATAAGAACAAAAGAATAATTAAAATGTTTGACTAGGAAAGTAAACCATGAAAATGTTTGACTAGGAAAGTAAAAGATTATTATATCCATACAGCTAGATTATCATTTAGTCATTTATATATGACTTTTAAAAAGTACAAAATTATAATAAAAAGCCAAAGAAAAAGGATTGAAAAGCATTTGTTGTGTATGTGTGCATGTATAAGTTATTTTAATATTTTAGAAAAAAGTATATAGAGAATAGACATGACAAGTATTTAAAATGTTATCAGTGTTGAAGTTCGGGGAAATTTAGAGGCTTTTTATCTCTCAACTGTTGGTTCCATAGAAGGGGCACACATTACCTTGAAGGCATACACATGCATAGACACACGTGTATAGGTATGATATATTTAAAACCAAAACTACTGCTACTGAAGAACTGAAGATAGGGAAGTACAATCAATTCTTCTACGTGCTTCTGAAGGCGGCCCCACTTCCTACTCATCAGACTCATGGTTAGCTAATCCCTTTATTAGGGATTTTTCTTTTCAGCTGTAAAGCCTTCAAGCCCATCACTAAAACTCTCTAAGATTTTGACCTCTGCTATTCTTTTAGTTACTCACTGCCTCTCATTTGAAAACTACTTTCAAGTCTTTGGCTTTTAGTAAAATTCTTTTCAATTATCCTATCCTATTGTAATATGATGTAGAGTTCTGTATTTGTTCTGTTTTGTTTCTTGGTGAGAATGGGGATATAGCACACGCACATTCACTGTTTGCTTCCAATATACCAGTCATTGAGCCTACATATCAGGTGAAGAACTACGAATACATTATGGTCTCTGCCTCAAAGAGCTGACAAACCAGGAGGAGACAGAAACCAAAACAGATAATTTCTTTGTTTTCTTTTTTTTAAAACAGATAATTTTAATATCAAAACACAGGAAGGCCTAAAGGCAAAACAGAGTGGGAAGGGAATGATCATACGTTGTTACTGAGTACCCACTGTTAATCAAAAGTAGACATTACCTATCAGAAATCTTGCAACCCACCTTCCGTCGCAATGAGTTCTGCCTCTTGATTATCCAGGGTCATTCATTTTCCCCACATACTCAACCACCACCTCTCTCTATACATCTCTTTGGAGACTAGAGTTCTCAGCAATGCAACCCTAATGTGGGAAATGGTAAGCAGGCAAGGGAATGTCAGACTGAGGAGGCATCAGGCCTTGAAACATTGCCCTTTGAATTCTGTAGCTTGTGCTGCAGTGCTTCTGGCAATGAGAAACTTACACGTTATTGCGAAGTATTTAGAAATGAATATTTTTTAATGGTAAACTTTCTAGGCAATAGGAATAATAAAATCCTTCATAACAGAAGACAGAGTGCAATCAAACACCAAAACTTTGGAGTCAGTGGAAATAAACTACCCACCTTAAAATGAGGAAGATATGAACAGAATCAAGATGCACTACTGTGAGTTGGCCTGTAAAGAATATCCAAATTATTTTTGTAGTAAGTATTGAGCTTGCAAATACTTCTCTGTTCAAGATGTGCTAAATTTTAAGGATGTATTGTTCTCCACATATTTTTATTATAACAACTTTATTAATAAAGTCATTGATTTGTGCTACAAAAATAGGTTTTCCATACGGGTATTTTTAGAAAATTTCTCCTAAAGCATCAGCATATTTTATTTATATGGCATCATTATGTTATTTGGCACATAAAGTGTAAAGATTACTAGTTTTTTTAATCATTAACTTATTTGCAATATAAAATGAGACTTTTGTCTCAATTAATGGATTTTGTTTCAAGTCTACTTTGTCTTATAGTAATAATTCAATTTCTCATTTCGTTACATTGGTGGACTCTAACGAATGATTTCTCCCTGTATTCCTGTCCTTGTGTACTCCTCTCCCATTGATTCTGGGCTAAGCATGAGAACTGCTGTAACCAACAGAGGGAGGTGGAAATGTAAGTTCCATCCCTAAGGTTTAAGACTTAGAAGTTTCTGATTTTTGTCTCTTGAGGAAAGCCAGAATTTTAAGTACCCTGAGACTACCATGCCCGAGAAGCCCAAATTAACCATATGAAGAGGCTACTGGACAAGATCCAAGAGATACAGACAATGTAAGTCACAAGACCCAGACACATGATCACTGCAGATGCATCTGAACTGGCCCCAGCAATTTGAGCTACCCCAGTTGCTGCCTTGTGAAACAGAGACAAACCCATCCTTACTGTGCCTTCCCTCAATTTCTTACCCTCAAATTTGTGAGCAAGTAAATTGGCTCCTGCTCCAATAATCATCTACATAAATAGGAGTATTACTCATTTCAATTTTTAAAAAGCCTAGGAAAAATAAAATATGTGAATACAACTATGTGAGTATTAATAAGATTAAGCAAAATAAAATCCAGAAACAAGTTCAAAGTGTTAAACTAATAATTGAAACCAAATATTTAAAACAAATATCATTCCACAATGAGATCTGCCATACCCACTAAAATTCCTAAAATAAAAAAAGACAATATCAAATGTGAGTGTGCAAGTGAAACACATGAAACTTTCATACATTGCTGGTGTAGTATACAAAGGTACAGTGCCTTTAGAAGACTGTTTTAGCTTTCTTATGAACACTCATTTTCCCTTTGAATCTTCTTTTTAACTAACAACCATTTCCTTGGTTCTTATCAAAGAGAAATGAATGCACATGTCCACCAAAAATGACTTCTACAAAAATGTTTATCGCAGCCTTCATTACAGCCGAAACACTTAATAACACAAATGTTTAGCCACTGGAAAATGGAGAAACAAATTCCAGTCTATTAACAGAATGAAATACTACTCATCAATAAAAAGAAACAAGCAACTGATTTATGTAACAACAAAGAATCTCAAACACATCGTGTGAATGAAAGAAGCAAAAGTGCACCTGATTCTATTGATAGGAAGTAGAAGGATGGGCAGAAACAATCTATGATAATAGAATCAGAAAGTTGTGGCCTAGAAGCTGAGAAATGGTGAGGCTGACTATAAGGAGGCATCCTGGTCATGGAAATGTTCTAAATTCTAATTTGGGTGGTAGTTATTTGGAAGTATTCAACTGCCAAAACTCGTCATCTTCACTTAGGAGCTGTGCATTTTATTGTATACAAATTATCCCTCAATGAAAAATCTTAATACAAAGATAGTGAGAATAAGTTCTGATGTGCTGTGGCACAGTAGGATGACTGTGGTTAAAAATACTACATTGTGTATTTCAAAATAGCTAGAAGAGAGGATTTAGAAGGTTCTCACCTTACCCCCCCCCCCCACACACACACACAAATGTATGATAATAGTTATGCTAAATACCCTGATTTGACAATTACATAGTATGTACATGAGACCATCCTGGCTAACACGGTGAAACTCCATCTGTACTAATAATACAAAACAAAACAAAACAAAATTAGCCATGTGTAGTGGCAGGTGCCTGTAGTCCCAGCCACTTGGGAGGCTGAGGCAGGAGAATGTCATGAACCCGGGAGGTGGAGCTTGCAGTGAGCCGGGATCACGCCACTGCACTCCAGCCTGGGCGACAGAGTGAGACTCCATCTCAAAAAAAAAAAAAAAAAAAAAAAAAAATTACACTCTACTGCATAAATATGTACTATTATTACATGTCAATTAAAAAGAGTCCCACTAAAGCACTGGGAATAAAAAAGAAATTATGTGTTTTTGTAATTTATAAAAGTAATAGACTCTCAGTAAATTCGTAAATAAAAAGCAACAATTTTAAAAACGAAAACCTGAAGCATAGCAAGAAGAAGAAATTTTTTAAATAAAAAACTTCCGTAAGGAACAGAAATAGTTTTCAAACTTGAGTGGGCATCTAAATAACCCAGAGGACTTAGTAAACTACAAAATGTGGGCCCCACTCTTGGAGTTTATAATTTGGTTTGTCTGGGGTGGGACTTAAGATTTGGCATTTCTTACAAGTTGTTCGTTGTTGTTTTTGTTGTTTTTTAAGACACACAGTCTCCCTCTGTCCCAGGCTGGAACGCAGTGACATGATCATAGCTCTGTATAGCCTCGAACTCCTGGGCTTATGCCATCATCCTCCTGCCTCAGTCTCCAGAGTAGCTGAGCCTACAGGTGTTTGTCACCATACCCAGCTAATTTTTAATTTTGTTTTTAGAGATGGGGTCTTGCTATATTGCCCAGGCTGGTCTCGAACTCCTGGGCTCAAGCAGTCCTCCCACCTTCGCCTCCGAAGGTGCTAGGAACAGGTGTGAGCCACCGTGCTCGGCCCTCCTCACAAGTCATAAGTGATACTGGTGTTACTGGTCTCATATTCATATGCTGGAGCTATTGAATAAGAAAATAGAAAAATAAAGATAATACAACTGAGTATAATTCAAATATCTAGAAGAACATCAGATAAAATGTAAATTTTCAAAACTTAGAAAAAAATAACATCTAGCCCCAGATTTTAAGAATTGCAAAAATATCAGATGCAACAGATGCATTCTTAGATTTTAAAATATGAGAGGAATACATGACACTTCAACTTTATTCAAGAGAAATTATCCAGAACTTATCCTAAAAGTCATCAGGAAATGCTAAATATTCGAAGTTAATGACCATTATTTTCAAAAAGGGTACTGACAATGACAGCCAATTATCATCCAGTATTGCCCTGGACATTTTAGCCAGTGGATCATGTCAAAAAACAGAAGTATTAACATACAAATGTTAGAAATTACCACTAAGAAGGTACAATTAATTCCAGATTGTATAGTTGTTTACACATACAAAGACAAAACGGATAGATGGAAAAAATAGAAAAAAAATGTGATATTTCCTATCTGCAAGTTCGTTATTATTCCTCTTGGCCTGTCTGTCAGCATTTAGATATTTAGTTATTGTCAACAAAACTGCAGCCTGGAGAGACCACTGTGATATACATCACAGAACTGAAACATATGCCTCAAAATTTCACGTTTTAATATTTTCAAGGGTCCTGGAAAATTCTATCCCGTCTTTTACATGTATTCAATCACCAAGTCTCATTGAATATACATTTCCACTGAAGCTTGTCATTTTATCCCTTATCCTCTCTTATGTGCACAATTATACTTACTTCCTAACTGCTGTTTTGCCTTTAACCTCCCTTGCCTTGAATCCATCCTCCTTACAAGTCAGTAAACACAGATCTGGCCACAGCATTCCCCAACTTCTGACCAAACGCCGTAACAATGCCTATAAATTTATCTTACTAACATATTTTTTGTTTCAAAATTTGATAATATGGGGTCATACACAAATCAAAAGTCAGGCTCCCCTTCTCTTGTAATCTTGTATTTATCTTATTAGAATGACAGATCAATAGACAGATGAACAGACAGATAGGCAGACATGTATAATATAAAATATACTATTAAATGTCCCTTTTATGTTCCCTGATTTTCTAGATGCAAAACTGTGTGTTTAGCAAGAATTCCTGGAGGAGATCATTAATAGCTATATGAACAATTTGTAAGAATTTTTTTAAATAAGGAGTTAGAAAACCTGATAAAATTGTTTTACATTGGAAAACACAGAAATCCTTGGATCTTTAAGAGACTTTATATATGTGTGTGTATATATATGTATATGTGTATACACATGTACAAACAACCTGCTATACTTCCTACAATCCATATGTACTTATGAGCAACAATTCTGTACTTTTGAACATAGCACCCTTGTTTAGAACAGTAGTTCTTAACCTTGCCTTTACATCTGATTATCCTAGGGAGTTCTAAAAAACATTGATGCCTGAATCCCATCTCTATAGATTTTGCTTTAATTGTTTTGGCCTGTGGCTTTGACATTAGGAATTTTAAAGACTGGGTGATATGATTGTGATGCTAAGGTTGGGAACCACTGCTTTAGGATCTTGCTTTTTAAAATCCTTGAAAATAGAGTGTATAAATTTCTTATAGATATTTAAATTGGTGTGAACTGCCATATTTAAGAAATAAAAGTTGGCCAGGCGCGGTGGCTCACGCTTGTAATCCCAGCACTTTGGGAGGCCGAGGCGGGCGGATCACGAGGTCAGGAGATGGAGACCACAGTGAAACCCCGTCTCTACTAAAAATACAAAAAATTAGCTGGGCGTGGTGGCGGGCGCCTGTAGCCTGGGCGACAGAGCGAGACTCCGTCTCACAAAAAAAAAAAAAAAAAAGAAATAAAAGTCATGACCAAGAAGTCTCTAGATATCAAAATATCTAATATCTTCAAGAGCATAAGGCAAATGTCAACTCTGGTGTGGTGCATAAAAGCAGACTAAGGTGCTACTCACAAACTCTCTCATTTGCCTCTTTTGTGGCATTCTCTGATTTCCAGTGAAGCCACAGAGATTACATGGAGGTGAGGGAGAAAGTTTGGTGTCCTCAGTCATCTGGGAGCACTAACTGAGCAAGCCTATACAACATACAACAGAATAAATGAACAGTGAACATCAGTTGACATCTCTCTAATCTTCTCTGTCAAAAACTGTGTAATAAATATGTGATGCATCAGCTGGGCATGGTGGCTCACTCCTGTAATCCTAGCACTTTGGGAGGCCGAGGTGGATGGATTGCCTTAGCTCAGGAGTTCGAGATCAGCCTGGAAAACATGGTGAAACCATGTCTCTACTAAAAATACAAACAACAACAACAACAACAACAGCATAGCCAAGCATGGTGGTGCACGCCTGTAATCTCAGCTCCTCATGAGGCTGAGGCTCGAGAATTTCTTGAACCCAGGAGGCAGAGGTTGCAGTGAGCCCAGGTCGCACCATTGCACTCCAGCCTGGGTGACAGAGCAAGACTCTGTCTCAAAAAAAAAAAAAAAAAGAAAAAAGAAAAATAAGAAAATACGTGATGCATCTCTGTTGGGAAGTGTCCTTTTGGGATGTCCCTAGAGCAGTAGTCTGCAAACCATGGCCCAGAGGGCCAAATTCAGCCCACTCCTTGTTTTAGTACGGTCTTTGAGCTAAGAATAGTTTTTAACAATATTATTAGGTGGTTGAAAAAAATCAAAAGTTGGCTAATTACATGAAATTCCAATACCAGTGTTTATAAAGTTTTATTTGAACAAAGGCATGCCCATTTCTCTCCCTGTTGTGTATTGCTTCTCCAGTGCTACAGTGAGAGTACAGGCATTATGACAGAGATTATGTGGCTCGCGAAGCCTAAGTTACTTATTATGAGTTCCTTTACAGAGTAACTCTGATGACCACTGATCTAAAGATGTTTAGGAAGTAGCTGGTTTTCCCTAGAAATCGGTATCTAACACATTTATCCTATTCTGCCCTTATTGTGCCAAGAAGAAATCAAGCAATTAAAGAGTAGTAACTGCCACTCTCAATTTGAGCAAAATAAAGTTGATGAGCTAACAACAAAATTTCAAAGAAGGAAAAAATCAGCATAATTTGTCTTTCAAAATAAAACAAACAAACAAATATAAAATCTTCGATAAATTAGCATACCTATTCAGATAAAAGCATCAGAATCTGGGCATTAAGAATATCTTTCTGCTAGCAAATATATTGTTTGGCAAATGGACCACAAATATATCTAAAAAACAAACTAGAAACTGAAATAGCCGAGATAGAAGGTACAGATAATCATAATAAAAAGAACACCTTTCAGAAAAAGAATTCTTATTTGGTATTGATGGACACGTGTATAACATTTTATTGGAGAGAAATATAATGGATTATCTAAATTAAGTCTAGACATCAAAAGCTATTTCATATTCTTCTCACAGGTAAATCCATTAATAAGAAACATTATTGACACAGAGAATTAAAACTTCTGATTTTGCGGCAACGCCCCATCTCAGCTGATTCCAAATGGATATGGGCATTGCTGAGTCATATGTATTTTACTGATATCCTAGATTCATGTGCGCAACACATACTGAAGAACTGTGGTAGATGGCACTTGGCAAATTAATTCTTGAAGACATAAGATCAAGTCTTAAATCTATCACTCTGTAGCTTTTCGTTTTAGCAAGTTACCTAGCCTATCCATTGAATTCATATATTTGCAAAATAGAGCTATCAAATGTACATGTGGTGACAACTAAGTTAAAAAGTAAAAATAAGAAATATGAGAAAATGTTCTATAAAGGGTAATAAATGCCAAAATTTTAATTTAAAAACAAGGCAAATATCTTTTTAGAAATATTTTAAATATTGACAAAAGAATTTCCCACCTGTGTATTTGCGGGTATCACTGGCGGCAGAGAGGAAGCAGTGGAGCTATACACAGATGCCAGAGAGCCTACCTTTTCCAGGCTGTGTCAAAAGACCTCCTTATCCTCTGCTTTATGAGTTGGGTTTGGTTAATAGCCCCAGCAGTAGACTAAAGAGAGGAAGAAAAGAAAGGCCTCAGGTATTCATAAAGATTAAGTTTCACGGTGGGTCAGCTTGGATATGCTATGATGCTGAATTGTTTGGTCCAACAATAGTCTAGATGTCACTGTGAAGGTATTTTGTAGATATAATTAACATATACCATCACCTGACTTTAAGTAAAGGAGGTGAATATTGATAGTGTAGGTGGGCCTCATTCAATCCGTTGAAGGCCTTAAGAGCAAAAACTGAAGCTTCTTAAAGAAGGAATTCTGCCTCAAGACTGAACTATAGAAATTGTTTGAACACTCCAGCCTGCCAGCCTGCCCTATGCATTTCAGACTCAAGATTCTAACATCAACTCCTGTCTGAGTTTCCAGTCTGCCGTTCTGCCCTACACATTTAGGACTGCCTAGGCCCTGCAATCACATTAACCAATTCCTTAAAATAAATCGTGTGTGTGTGTGTGTGTGTGTGTGTGTAACTGTCTTAAATAATTCTTATAATTATCTCTATACCTATCTATCTTTTTATCTATCTAATACAAAGAGATGTCTCCTATGGGTCTGTTTCTCTGGAGAACCTGGCCAATACAATATTGGTTCCACTGCCCTGACTCTTTTGCACAGTCAATGCAGGCATTTCCATGCCTCCACCCTAGTCTCAGTTCCCATTATGTGGCCCTCTTTACCTCTCCTCAATATGCACTTCCAGTTCCTGCTTCCTCTCCTTTCCCTTTTAGCCCTAGTGGTGATAAGAGAGCCCACCTGTTTATAGTCCAGATATTCTGCACTTTATCTTTTGATTTCCTTCCATCTTAGGCACACAGTTGTAAACAGTGTCTTAATTTACTTCTCTTCTAAATATCCTAATTTGAGTATCTTTAGTTTTCCCACTTGAATCTGGACTGATACGGCACTTCACAGGTGGTCAGAATAAAATAAGAAAGTCTCCATAAAATGTTGAAAACAATGCCTGCCCTATATTAATGTCCTCAAGAAAACGTTAGCCATCGTTAGCCTGATTGTGCAAGTTTAATCTTCATTGCAGTGGTTTCTGCACATTCAATTTCTGCACTGATAAATATTTTTAAACATGTTAAAAATCCTCCTCGTCTTTTCTAGATCCTGTAGTCTTTCTCCAGGGGATGCTAGCAGCATCTTGGCAGTAATTCAAAAGCTGCAGCAGCCTCAGGGTCAAAGATTCTGCCTCTCCAGGGGCCGGGGTCACTTCGGCTGTTCAAGCAGGGCCAGTTCCCTCCAGGCAATGTGGGGGGAAAATTATCTTTTCAGAAGCAGAAACAGGGAAAAAAGAATCTCTTTCAATTTTATTGAGATGAGAATGAAGGTGGTGTGCAATGATCCACTCTACTTTGTTCAACAAACAACACAAGATAAACCATTTTGGGGAAGGAGATAAAATAATATTTTCATTTTGAGCCCCAGAAAATTTATTTTGTGCCAAAATATGGGACTTAGTAAAATAAATACATTTTTATATCTGTGAGGGAGTATCTGTGAATTCTTCTTCCTCATCCATGACTCTATCACAGCAACACGTACATCCCCACCTGCCTATCCAGGCTCTAGTAACCATTTTCCACACTGAAGCTAAGACAGGCAGGCAGGCCGCTTTGCGGTTTCAACGTAGTTTAGAGAAAAAAAATCAAAGCTCCTTACTCAGGCTGTAGCTTATCTAACTTCCAGCCAATCAGCAGCAAAAGACCCAAGAAGCTATTAAGCATAAATCCCTGCCTTGGGGGCTAGGGGATTCCCTAGGACCCCACATGCACAGTTAGACATAAACTTCACCTGATAGTGAACTTTTCCTCATTTTAATGCTAAAAATCATGCCTGGGAGTGGAGATTTAAAATGCCAATGTTGGCTGGGCACAGTGGCTTACTCTTGTAATCCCAGCACTTTGGGAGGCCAAGGAGGGTGAATCACAAGGTCAGGAGTTCGAGACCAGCCTGGCCAAGAGGGTGAAACCCCGTCTCTGCTAAAACATACAGAAATTAGCCGGGTACGGTGGTGAGTTCTGTAATCCCGGCTACTCAGGAGGCTGAAGCAGGACAATCACTTGAACCCAGGAGGCAGAGGTTTTAGTGAGCCAAGATTGCACCACTGCACTCTAGCCTGGGAGACACAGCAAGACTTCATCTCAAAATAAATGAATGAGTGAATGAATGAATGAATAAAATGCCAATGTTACATGCAAAATATGCAGAAGCCTGTGGAGCTACCGTGCAAGCACTAAGAAACCCCTTCTATACAAGCGTTGATGAAACCCTTTCCTGTAGAAAGGCCGCTTAAAACTAAACCACCTACTATCCGCAGAGAGCAGCCCATCCTTTTCCTTTTGTGGTGCTGGCTCCCTTGTGCACAAGCTCAATATAATTTAACTTTCACTTTTCTGCCGTATCTGGTGATTTTTCTGATTTCTAACCTGGGAGATTATAAGAACCCAGGGCATGATCCCGGTAACAAAGCTTGAGTCATGTTCCGAAACCAAGGATCTTCTCCTCAGCTTAACAGTTGTTTCCATTGTTGACAGGATAAAATACAGGTTACTCAGTATGACCTCAAAATACATTTACAGCCTCATGTTCAATTCAACTCAACCACTTGGAGCTCTCTGGGCATCTGGGTGTATTTTATATTGTTATTATTTGGGATGTATGTTTGTTGAAATTTATTTCTCCCTTATCTTTGTAGATCTCCACGTGTCCATCCCTGGCTTATCTCTCCAGCTCATACTGTTGTTTCAAGTTTCAGTTAGGTCGAAAGGAAGCCTCATCTGTTCCCCAAATTTAAGTAGATACACATTTCTGTGTTACCATAGCTCAGGATCCTCGGCCTACCTTCCTCTACTATGCCCCTATCCCATCCCTGAGTATTATAATTGTTTGGGGATAGAGTGAGCATTGGATAAAACCTTGGCCAATTAATGGACAAATAATTTGGCATAGAGTGAGCATTGGATAAAACCTTGGCCAATTAATGGACAAATAAATGAAGAAACAGGAGAGCCAAGAAATGTAAACGAATATAGGCTCTTATTATTATGTTATTATCATTATTATTATTAAATTTAGTTTTTTCTCTACAAAGCTGTCCACTGGTAAAATTTTGAAAGCCTGGGGTAGGCCTGAAAGCTTTCTCATCTCAGTAAAAACCCCTCAATTCATACCTTTAGTCTCTGGCTAGTCCTCGGAATTCAACCAGCATTCCCTGAAAGCCCTCATTTGCATGTCTTTGTTCATGTTCTTCTTTAACCTGGTATTACTCGACATGTATCTTTCAAAGTCTATAGAAAAGCAATTCATCATTGGCCTTTACCATATTCGCTACTCACAATTAATCTCTATAAACTTTCTTATCCTATTAAATGTAGCTAATACTTGAGAGAGGTGATATAATTTAATGACAATTAGATTTGAGTGATGACCTGGCCAACTTTGTAACTTTAACTGTGGAAAGTAGTTTGTTCTCTCTTAGCCTTTGTTTCTTCATCTGAAATGTGGTTACAATCTACTTATTTTGCCTCTGGGTTATTAGGACTACATGCAAATCGGTGTGTGAAATAAATTAGCACAACCCTGGCACATAGGGAGGTAGTGAACATTTATTATACATATACTCCTTGAAATCAAATGATCCTAGAAATTTGTCAATCTATTATTAAATTTTAAAATAAATCTGCTTTTCATTTAAAATAATTAGCCATATAAAGTGTTTTACATGTTAAAATGAGCTTTAGATTAATGATTCTTTATAAATGTCTTTTCTTTAAAAACAATGATATAGTAATTGTGTTGGCAGCCCAGCATTTTGGAAGTACTAGTCTCATTGAAATGCAATTGCCATCTGCTTGCTATTCACACTTGATTCCCACTTGCTGCTTGACCTCTTTTAAATAGGCACATCCATTTTCATCTTTGAATTTATTTGTTTTATGAGGTCACGGACTGCATTAGCAATGTGTGTGACCAATGGGGAATGCTTATGACTGAGAAGGGCCAAATGAGGGAACAGTAGTTCAGCATCTTTAGGGCCCATGATGGGAAGAGGAAAAGAAGAGACGAGATAGGAGGATAAAAAAAGAAATTATGTTCTCAGCCAAATCCACAAAGAAGAGATTGAATCAATTTGTCTGGAACCTGATCAAGATGCAACAACCTTTAACCTTCAGCACATTTAGGGCAGAGTTTGCTGCAAAATTCCAAATGGCTTTGCTAGTAAAAGCAATAGCTGATTATGTAGCCACAGGTTTTGTTGTTGTTGTTGATTTCCAGTCATTTTTATTGCTATAACAATTGAAATTTCAAATATTAAAGTCAAGTTGTTATTTGAGAAGTAGAGAAGAAGAACACCAGAAATGAGACTTTCCATCTTTCTACTTACTATACTAGAATATTTCAATGTACCCAACAATAAAATCTTACTTTTCCAATTTTGGTAACAGGATAAAAAGCAAGAAACAAAGGAAATCTGTTTGATAACAAATATATTCTATAGTTTCTATCTAAAACAAGCTAATAATTTGGTGATTATTTGGCAAATATGATTTATTTAAAAAGTGTATTGATGATACTCCAATGGATTTTATTTTGGTCCAGAAAATTCTGAAAGATTGCCTGCCTTAATCAAATCAATTAGGTAATTTCTAAAACATAGATTTATTTTTGAAACTATATATAGTCTTGAAATTATCAAAGGTGTTTTGTTTTTGCATTTCAATTCATCATTAGCAAATTATTGTCAACAGCAGAAACCTTCTTTGGAAGAAAAATGGAAACCTTATATAAAACCCAAATGTATATATATATATATATATATATATATATATATATATATATATATATAAAATGAATCAGAATATATATATGTAATCAGAATAGATATATATATTTGTAATCAGAATATATATATATTCTTTTGTAATCAGAGCCATTTTAAATGAAATAAGGGAGAGTTCTTGAATTCGCATATGTGAAAACACTTAAAATTCTACTTCATGTCACTCTAAGAATCCTAACCTAGAAATTCAACAAAGTTGTACAACAATAGAGCAAATTTAGAATGTTTAGACTTCTAGTCCAATGCCCTTTCTGAATATGTTCAAAGGGAAGTCCTTAGATAGAATCCATCAGGCTCACCTTGTGCACATGTCAAACATTGAACTAAAGTTTCCTGAGCCCCATCTTAGATTCACTGAATCAAAATCATCCACGGCCCAGGATTTTATTAGGTCTCATTATTATTCTTAGTGTACTTTGAAAATTAGGAAACATTCTTCTTTTTACTCCAACAGAGTCTCCTTTAATCTTTTTTGAATGTTTTGTAGGCATTGCATTAAACTTGCTTTCTTTCATCTATTTACTTATTTCACTATTTTTTAATACTTATTATGTGTTGGGTATTGATTGTACTATGTGCTGGTCATACAGTATTAAGCAAAACGTTCAAGGCCTCTTCTTTCATGAGGAATTAGGTAGACCGAACATTAATGAAGCTACTCAAACAGTTTGACAGGTAACCAGTAAGGCTGTTTGCAGTACTTTTCCTGATAAAGGAACAATTAGAAGCAGTATGTTAAATTGTAGCACTTACCTAATTGTGGTCTCCCTTCCCTAGAATTTCCTGAGATAATTTGCAGTAGTTTACATGGTGGTATGTTAATATGCCTTTTATTTCTAGTAATTCCCCATTGATTTTTTTTTTCTTTGTTTCTTCCTCTTTTTTTTATCGCCACCAAGAACTTCTGTTTCTTGGTCACAGTGGCAACTACATGAGTTACCATGGTAACAATGCATTTTGGAGGATAACAAAAGTAAATATGCATGTACTATGTCAGCACATCAGTTGCTAATTCCTGGAGGAGGGCTGAAATTGTGTTTAGCAGGCTTTTGCTTTGAAAATGGTCCAAGTTTTGTTTTTAAATATATTTTCTTAATTGAATAGTTGCAGTGTATTAATTAGAGTCAAGAAAGACCCTTTTTAACAGCCATGTAAAAGGGTCAGAGAGAATAAAATGTATCCTTTAAAGACAAACATGATTTAATGAATTTGGTAGAAGGGACTAAATTAGTCATGCTAAAAAAGATCAAAATGACATACAATATTGTGTACTCCAAACAGACATTTTCATTGATTTCTTAAATTCGAGGAACAGAGACATAAATACAGTCAGTATTTATTTAGTATAACATTCTACATCAGAAAAATAGAATAAGATAATGTGAAAGCCCAAAGGATCCTGGGAAGCCATCCAAGTCCAAGGTAACACAGTGGGTGAGTGCTAAAGCTTGACCTTGAACTGATTCCTTCTAACTCAAAGTTCATTATTTCCCTCCATGAAACTTGGAGTGCTGCCTTTTAGCAAATAGGGTGTAATAACCAATGGTCCCATTCCCTGTTGTTTCCTTAGCCTGCTGCCATGGCCACCAGCTCATCACCTGTTACCTGTAATACTACAACATGCTCCAAATTCTTTCCCCAGCCTTCTTTCCTGACCTCCCCAATCTATTGCCACACTTCTAGGGTAAAATGTCAAGTTCCCAAAGCACGTAGCATAGTGCAAACTGTTTGGTTTTGCTTTTCAAGGCATTTCCTATCGGGGACCCAACCTTGCATTGTAGAATATTCTCCCACTGTTTCTCCAGTTAGTCCCTTGGTTACACAGCTATCAAACTACTTGCTGACCCTTGAACACTCCAGTTCTTTTTCCTGTTTCTATACTGTTGCTCAGCCAGTCCACTTTGCATAAGATGACCTAGCATGCCATGCTCTCATGCCACCCTTGGCATGCTAGAAACCTATACATTATTTGGCACACTGTATAGAGAACACCTTCTCTTTAGTATTTCTCTTGAATTAATTGACAGCACTAGCATAGCTAGCTGTTTTTGCTTTTCAGATTATATGGCATTTTTTACACCTCTCTCTAAACATTTTGCTATGTGGTAATTATGGATTTACAGTTCCATCTTTTCCTCCTGACTGTGCTCAGGAGCAAGTACCACGTCTGACTCATCTTTGTGTTCCCAGGGACAAGCACAGGACCTAGAACAAATGATGGTGAAGGATGGAGTGAATGGCCAATGCTTCTGAGATGTAGCATTATTGTTCTTGACACCTACCAAGCAGAAAATTGTACATAAAAACAAACAAAAATTCTTTTATTCTGTCTCTTGCAGCAGACCCCAGGAGGGTATGCTGATGGGTAAAAAATGAAATATTGCTTCACCTCCCGCCTCATCATCTAGTTATTTGTAATGGACCTATTCTCCCAAGGTAGAAGTTACTGCAGACCTGTATGAAATACTGAAAGGAATGACTGTCTTTGCTCTTTGTATAATTTGCATTACTACACAACTGCATTGGTCAAGCACTTCTCATACAAAAAACAGTTTACTGACTATTTTTATAGGTCCAAATTATGTTATTTGGAATCACACACTTTAAATTTTCTTCTTTTTCCACATAAACACATTTTAGTTCTTCATTCATCTTAATCTTATCTATTGTCCAGACTATACTCTTAGCTCATCAACTCTTTATCATTGGGCATAATATCTAGCTCATTCACCACTCTGATTGCACTCTCTGTAAGCAATCCATTTGGCAATGTTTCCAGTGACTAATTACAGCTGCAATTATATGTGCTGAACATTTTCTTATTTGGTTTAAGAAAGAGAAATAAGGCCAGGCGCAGTGGCTCACTCCTGTAATCCCAGCACTTTGGAAGCCCGAGGCGGGTGGATCATGAGGTCAGGAGTTCGAGACCAGCCTGACCAACATGGTGAAATCCCATCTCCACTAAAACTACAAAAATTAGCCAGGCATGGTGGTGGGTGCCTGTAATCCCAGCTACTCAGGAGGCTGAGGCAGGAGAATCGCTTGAACCCAGGAGGTGGAGGTTGCAGTGAGCAGAGATCGTGCCATTGAACTCCAGCCTGGGTGAAGAGCAAGACTCTGTCTCAATAAAAAAATACATTGTGAATGGGAGAAAATTTTCGCAACCTACTTATCTGACAAAGGGCTAATATCCAGAATCTACAATAAACTCAAACAAATTTACAAGAAAAAAACAAACAACCCCATCAAAAAGTGGGCAAAGGACATGAACAGACACTTCTCAAAAGAAGACATTTATGCAGCCAAAAAACACATGAAAAAATGCTCATCATCACTGGCCATCAGAGAAATGCAAATCAAAACCACAATGAGATACCATCTCACACCAGTTAGAATGGCCATCATTAAAAAGTCAGGAAACAACAGGTGCTGGAGAGGATGTGGAGAAATAGGAACACATTTACACTGTTGGTGGGACTGTAAACTAGTTCAACCATTGTGGAAGTCAGTGTGGCCATTCCTCAGGGATCTAGAACTAGAAATACCATTTGACCCAGCCATCCCATTATTGGGTATATACCCAAAGGACTATAAATCATGCTGCTATAAGGACACATGCACACGTATGTTTATTGCGGCACTATTCACAATAGCAAGGAGTTGGAACCAACCCAAATGTCCAACAACAATAGACTGGATTAAGAAAATGTGGCACATATACACCATGGAATACCATGCAGCCATAAAAAATGATGAGTTCATGTCCTTTGTAGGGACATGGATGAAACTGGAAACCATCATTCTCAGTAAACTATTGCAAGGACAAAAAACCAAACAGTGCATGTTCTCACTCATAGGTGGGAATTGAACAATGAGAACTCAGGGACACAGGAAGGGGAACATCACACTCCGGGGACTGTTGTGCGGTGGGGGGTGGGGGGAGGGGGGAGGGACAGCATTAGGAGATATAACTAATGCTAAATGACGAGTTAATGGGTGCAGGAAATCAACATGGCACATGTATACATATGTAACAAACCTGCACATTGTGCGCATGTACCCTAAAACCTAAAGTATAATAATAAAAAAATACATTGTTTTGATGATAACATTATTAAATGATAATAAAAGCCAGTCTTTAATTTGTTTCTATCAGGGCCTATGCTAACTGTGTTACATATACTGTGTCATTCAAACCTCCGAGATACAATCGGAAGGAGATATACCAACCTAAGTTAACAGATGAGAAAACTGAGCCTCCTATACAAGTGTCTTGCCCAAGGCCATAACATCCCGAGGTTTCTAACTATATGCTGTTGAAACTATATGTTGTTTAACATATAGTTAAAACTATAAACTATATGCTGTTTTCACAGAAGATTGAAAGCAACTCCTAGATCTTCTTTGTTCTATTTACTGTATATTTTTTTAAAAATTATCAAAGCAAAGTCAAATATTGTGTTAAAATCATTAAATTACTATGCTATAGTTCTATTTCAGAGATTCAGGGGTATCATGAAATCCAACAAGGATGTGGACATACAGGATTACACGGGTAAGAAATGTTATAAATGCCCAGAAGAATGAATTCTGTTTCCTGATACATTCTTGACTAATATAGGTTTGGCGCAATACAGTTTGTATATGCTTTGCCTTCTGTGGCCAAGGCAGCTTCAAGAAGCATATTGAAAAAATTATCATTTTGATTGTGCTACAAAATACATTTTTCATCTACAAGATACAATGCTGAAGTGAAGACTGACCTATGAAACCTATTCCTGGAAGTCTGATGATTGTTTCTGAAGGAAGAGTTGAAAGATAATTTTGCAAACTGTAACTGCCCTGGAATTTTAAAAGTTTTGAGTCAACTTTGACTTCCTGAAGTATTTCACACCCAGAGGCAAGGAAATGATACTCTTAAACATTTATCCTTTGCTCAGACACAACGATGGCCTTCATCTCATAAAAATAAAGCACAGTTAATATTTACTTTCTTCAACTGAAATTTATCATTTTCTTTTGAAACTCCAATCATTCTATCTGCAAAAGATGTAACTGAAGGCAATAAGTAAGTAAACAAATAAAGGTCAGAAACAAGGCTGAATACGCAGAAAGTCCCCTGGTAAGGTAAAACAAGGCATGAGATTTAGAGTTGCTGCCTTCCAATGGAAATCTTTTAGTAAGTTATAGAAGGTGGGTGAATGAGCAAAAAAAAAAAAAAAAAAAAGAATAAAACATAATAATAATAATAATAAAAGAAAGAAAGGCAATAAAATAAGCTGAAGGTTCTCTGTTTTTCCCATTAAAACTAGGGCTAGCAAAAAAATCATATGATTGTACACTGATGTACATACAATTTTACATTCCACTTCAGCAGATTCCCAGATTTCCCAGAGCTTTCTGATATACTTTTGTGTGCGTGTTGTTTGTGTGTGTATGTGTGTGTGCATGTTTCAAGCTATTCTTTGCAGTAAAATATGAATACAGTCGTCTCTTGGTACCCATAAGAGATTGGTTCCAGGGACCCCTATGGATACCAAAATCTGAAGCTGCTCAAGTCCGTTATATAAAATGGTGTTGTATTTGCATGTAACCTACACACATCCTTCCATACACTTTAATCTCTAGATTACTTATTAAACCAAATAAAAATGTAGATGCTATATATTTTAGGTTGGTGTGTAAGTAATTGCGTTTTTTGCTATTACTTTAGCAGCAAAAAAATGCAATTACTTTTGCACCAACCTAATAGTGTTTATACATATTTTCACTTGTATTTTTATTTTTGTACTTTTTTTTTTTACTTTTTGAATATTTTCAATCTGCGATTGGTTGAACCTGCAGATACCGAGGGTCAACTGTATAAGTTTTGTCATCCAGATTTTACATATAAGGGAATTAGAGGTCAGAAATGTACTGTTAACATATCCAAGATCATCGAATCAACAAAGTTGGAGATTTGACTTTCATACCAGCTGATGTAACTGCATGCCTTCCCTATACACATTTTAAATTTTCAATTTTGTAGACGTGTGTATGTGTGTGGCTTTGTGTGTATGTCTGTGTGTGTTTGCAATGTGAGAATAAGAATTGATATACAACAGGCAACATTTTGTATTTTTCTTTTTTCAAAACAAACATACATGGAAGATCATTTAACCACTAATACGTTGGAAAGGTATTAATTTCACATAGGATGCAGTTAAACTGAATAAGATATGTATTCATGATCATGTTATAGTGAACGTACACCACTGTTCTACCTATTACTCACCACTTCCTGTCTCCTTGACCCCATTTCTTATTCAGCCAATGCTGTGGCAGCCACTCTGCTGGAGAAGCCAGCGGCACCTCCTTGCGGTCTTTGTTTCCTATCTCCTGTGTCCCACCCTCAGGGTTTCTCTGATATCAAGGCACAGAATTTCTGCACAAACTCACTCAGTACCCAAGGCCCTGCAACTCGGAATCTCATGGATTTGAGTAGGGCCTGGATCAAGAATGCTTTCTAGCAGGTCCAGACTGTTACAGGCTGTGTCACCACATGACCCGGTCATTCAATAATGCTAGAGTTATCCAGGCTGGATAAGATTGGTGTGTGGAATCTCTGGAAAGCTCCAATAGGAGGTTCTTAGATGAGATTCCTAGGACCTGGAAAAAATCCACGCCTTCAACAGAGGAGAACACCTCAGAATCTGAAAAACAGCTCCCACCCTGATGCTGGGCCCTGGTAGAGACAAAGAGAGACCGAAAATGATGGAAATTAAGTGTCTACATGGACAAAGCTGCCCATCATGACTTGTCATGAGGCCGGGCAGATGCAGCAGGGGTCCACCATGGAAAGCAATGGACGTGTTATATACAGGCTGGGACCATACTGATTTGGAAGGTGAGCATAAATTATACAAAGATGTGTATAATTTTCCAAATCAACGGCCTGTGTCTCACCAGTGCTTCCCTTGACTCACACACCTCCCCAGCCAATACCTTGTCTTTGTTTTTATGACCAACTAATGGAGGAGGAAAAATCTTAAACCTGTATGATTAGATGGTGCACGCCACAGAGGGACTGCTTCTTTACCAAGGGCCACCCAGGGGTGTTCCCAAATGATAGTGATGAAAAACTTTCCAATGAGTGAAGCTTCGTGTAGTGTAGCTTGTGATCAATTTTTTATAAATAGGTAAGTGGCCTGGGGTGAGAATATACAGGGAGCCCCTGGTGAATGGTTGGCTGGTGAGTAAAAGACTGAGAAGGTACAAAAGTAATTGGGACTGGGACAAAGGAATTTGGAAGAAAGGTATGCAAATGAACAAAGAGAAGCCAGCACAAAGTTCGAAAACGTTTGTGTCAACGCATTAATGCTCACAGAGTATCCACTGAAGAGAAGGCATCCAGGTAAGACATGAATACAGCTCACCGCACAAGTATTAGTGCAAGGGCCCATGAATGGAATGGCCTTAGAGACAAGGATGAAGGCTAGAATGGACCATATACCCTGGGCTCCCTCCCAGCAAGTATGACCAAGTAACTGTTAGCCCTTAATGCCTAAAACAAGCAGCAGAGCCCAACACTGATCCCTCAAGATGATACCCTCTCTTTAATGAACCAATAGCCATGTAATGACAGGATAACTACTGGAAATCTGCACTGAAGAAGACAGTGATTATTTACATAAAGGTTTGCCTTTTCTGTTTGCAGTGCCTGTGGAAGCACTACCAACCAAATACTTGTCAAATTCCTAATGTTTTCATGATATTCTGCACAGCATGTCTTCAGACTAGGAGGTAAGTTTGTGGCAACAAATGTGCAAAAATAAACCTGTGACTGTAACCCTCATTCATTACATAAAATTAGAAAACCTTGGTAGTGTTTAATGGCCTGTACCTGTAATCTCAGCCAAGGTGGGAGAATCACTTGAGGCCAGAAGTTTGAGACCAGCCTTGGCAACAGAAGGGGAGACCCCATCTCTACAAAAAAAAATTAATTAGTCAGATGAGGTGGCACATATTCACAGTTCTGGGTACTCAGGAGGCTGAGGCAGGAGAATTATTTGAGCCGAAGAGTTTGAGGCTGCAGTGGGCTGTGGCTGTGCCACTGCACTGCAGCTTTGGCAACAAAGTAATACACAGTCTCTACATTTTTTTTGAAGTAGACAAACTCAAAGAGTAGTGCAATAATACATTAAAGGTTTAGCCAAAGCACCAGCTAAGGAATAAGCCCTTGAAGGATTCAGATGCCACATTCCTATATGTGATATTTGTAGAATCAAAAGCTCTAATGTATAGTCCAGAGAGGATAGAATGCATACGCTCAGGAACCAAATTGTGGAATCAGGAACAACTCTTTTTACCCTTATTCAGTTTGATCTAATTTTACTTATTTGACTCAATTAAGGAAAACATAAAAGTATGCTTTTCATCCTCATGACCTTAGGCAAAACTATATTAGTGTTCTTGATGTGGGATGAGTGGAGGGGATCACTTCCACCAGAAGAAACAATATGTTTTCCACTGAATTTGAAGCCAATGCTACCACCTAATCACCTTGACATTCTGTCAGTGGTCCAACAGGCAAAAAGTATTGCTATTCTGACAGAGATAAATGCCTCTGATTAGAATGAGCCCCAGTCATGCCACTGGGTTGTCTTTTGGTGCTTCTGTGCATGGTAATATTAATGCATAGGAAATTATAGGAACCATAGCACAGCAAGAGCAAGCCAAACATGGGCTCAGACTTCTCCTTTCAGGTAAAGAGTCAGAGTGACCCAGCTCTAGGACTAACATCCTACAGCAGCAGAAATGCTGGGCAAAGGTGAGTGAAATATAAGATAAGTGCTGGAGTAGACAGATAATGAATTTTGTCTCCGTATCAGCCACAGCAGTGGAGTTAGCAACTTGTTCTACCAAACCTTCTCTAATGTTTTGCAGAGCCTGGCTATATCAGTTTTGCATTACTATAAAGGAATACCTGAGACTGGTTAATTTATAAAGAAAAAATGTTTAACTGGCTCATGATTCTGCAGGCTGTACAAGAAGCATGATGCCAGCATCTGCTCAGCTTCTGGTAAGGCCTCAGGGAGCTTTTACTCACGGTGAAGGTGAAGCAGGAACAGGTGTATCACATAGCAAGAGAGAGACTGGCCAAGTGAGAATGTGGGAGGAGACAGGCTCTTTTAAACAACCAGCTCTTGTTGAATTCATAGAACAAGAACTCATTACCTGAGTATGGCACCAGGCCATTCATGAGGAAACCGCCCCCATGATCCAAACATCTCCCATCAGGCCCCACTTCCAGCACTGGGGAATCACATTTCAACATGAGATTTGCATAAGCATCCAAATTACATCAGCGGCCTTCCTGAAAGGTACTCTAGGAGAGACTGAAGTCAATGAAGGATACAGGCCAATCTGAGTATTGCAAAGTGAACTCTTCTTGACAGCTCTTACTGTGGCCACTATTGAAGCAACCAAATTCATGCACGTTCCATTAGCTTCTCTGTAATGCAACTTTGTTTTAGTCCAGTGCCAAGGAATTCTTTCTTCCTATCCAGAGACTTCTTTGATTTCACCACATGGGATGCCCAAGAGAACTCTAATGATTTATGCTGGTGCGACACAGAAGTATATGGGAGTGAAAGCCTTGGGGCTGTTTTGAGCAATGCATGATGGAAGCTCATAACTAAATGCTATTCATTTTTGTGCTGAGCAGTCAGTTTTCTGAGAAATTTCACCAGGCTCCTCAGAATTTGTGACTCAGCATGAGTGGCACAAATAAATGACCAATAGTGCATATTTATTATGCATTATGCATACGAAAAACCCTATGTGATTGGTTTTCCTTCTTTCTTGGTTACATTACTAGGTTTTTTTACTCCTGTGCTCTGGGATTATTTCCCACACAGACCACCAGCTTGCAAGCCTTTCATATAAGGCTCTGATTTTAGAGAACTTAGATTAAAACACTTGTATTTAGAAGTGTCTTTTAAAAATTATGCATATATATTCATGCGTAACTTTCATTTTGCTGTTGGCAGTGGAAACTTTATTATAGACTCCACTGTTTGTACTCCTAAGCTCTATCAGAATAGCTTCATTGAGAACTTGGCATTTGACATGGTCTCAGGTACATGTTGACTTTCAATAGAAGTTGGAATTGTCTTCTTTTGTGGATCAATCACATCCATTTTCCAAATGATGAGTTTCTCTGTCTTGTCTTAAATGGTGTATAAAAACATGTGGCTCATAAATATTAGGCTTTGGGTAAAAACTAATACTGTCGATTCAAGGGGAGTAGTATGGGCCTAGCCACTGTAAGAATTTTATCAGATCCTATTTCATTAGCTAATAATTGTGTGTGATCCTATTATGTACTTGGTGGATGTGTATTCAGTCTCTCTTACCCTGTACAACACTTTGAGTTAGCCATTATGATGAACATATCCAGAGTAACACATTTAAATGCAGAGATGGGATTTGAACCCAGACCTTTGGACTCCAAAGACTACATTTTTTAAATTATAATGTATTCTGCCTGTCACTAGACCACATTCTATTCGGACACTCTAGCTGTGAGGCATATACAGGGATGTAGAGAAGGTCACAGTCATGCCTGAAGGGTATAAAAAAGGCTTGTGCATCAGAAAAATTACATCATATTTCATTTGAATACCTTGCAGGTCGATATTTTATAGAGTATATAAAATGGCAATAAAAGATAATGGAGAAAATAAAGATAATTCATTTTCTCAGAGGCATTGATCATCAGGAAAGGCATATTTCCTTTTTCTCCTTTGTACCAAATGGGGAATTTGTTCAATATTCTTAATTTACATAAAATATACAATGCAGTTAGACATTTTAAGTGCTCCTTGCATTTAGTTCATTACTATAAAATTGTTTCCAGAAAGGAGAAACTTCTCCATGTATTTTATTTACATTTTTTCAAGTCCAACTTTGAAGCCGTTACATGAATAATTCATCGGGCTTGATGTTTAACGACTTCGTACAGGGCTTTTTATTTCGAATTCTCAGTTGGTGCACACATTTGCCACAGACTTGTCAACAATCACTTGAGGATTCACCTGCTTTCCCCCATAAAGCAAGAGTTGAAGCTCAAAAGAGTCTTCCCTCATTACACATGGGCGTTAGCCATTTCATATCATATTGAATGGACAACTAGTCACGTTTGCCATCTTCCTTTAATATTTACCGTGGAAGTCAATTAGGTTTCAGTCACAATGAAACAGCGCCTGTAATCCACACAGAAACAGCTCAGTGGAGTGGAACAGTGCACGGAGAAAAGTAATAATGCTGAAATAATGGATTTAGTAAGGAAGTGACTGTAGAAGTACGAGAATGCTTTAGGAAGAGATGCCTCAGTGCTGGGCACAAGAAATTAAACAATAGTGTGGCTCTAAGTTGCCTCATAATAGTCCAGCTGGACTGGACTTCAGATGATACTTGAGGGCTTTCTCCTGACATTTTAAAACTACGTACTATACCAGCTATAGTTACACAAAGTATCTTATAAAATGTCTTTAGGATTAGCAGTAATCACATCAATTTATAACACCAAAGGGCAACACAGAACAGTGGTAAAAAGCCTGGCTCCAGTTCCACTACACAGTAGCTACATAACCTTAGAAATTAAGTTGAGATATTTGATTCTTACTTTTCTCAGCTATAGCCCAGAGGTCATGAAAAACAATGTATTGAGTTATTGTGTTTTTTAAAAAAAGATATATCTATGCAAAGCACTTCCTATTTGCCTGATACATAGAATGCTCAGAAATAAAAACTATAAATCTATAACTGCTAATTAGCATTTTATACACCAAGTTTAAGGTAGGAAACAAATAATTTGGGGAAAAATTGGGATACACTGTATGAACCCTAAGAGAAGATCATTCTTACAACTTAAGACAAATATGTCTTAAACTAGGATACTTTAGCAGTATCCTAGTTTGATGTAGAAATTGTGTATAGTACTTTTGAAACAGAAATGTTCAGACTCCTACAAATATTGTGATCAAAGTCTGTAGAGACCCAGGCATCCACATTTTTACAAAAGCCCTAAAGTAAGTCTTACAAATACTTTTTTTTTTTTTTAGTTTTTGAGACGGAGTCTCACTATGTCACCCAGGCTGGAATGCAGTGGTGCTATCTCGGCTCACTTACAGGGGCATACCACCATGCCTGGCTAATTTTTGTATTTTGTTTTTAGTACAGATGGGGTTTTGTCATGTTCGCCAGGCTGGTCTCGAACTTCTGACCTCAAATGATCTGCCCTCCTCGGCTTCCCAAAGAGCTGGGATTACAGGAGTGACCCACTGCTCCCGGCCTTTACTCAGTCTTGAGAACAGCAGAAATAGTCAATAGTAATAATTATAATTATAGTAATGATAGATGTTATTTATTGAATATAAATTGCTGGGGCCTATCCCAAGTAGTTTACATGTACTATCTCACTGAATCTTTACAGGATTTCTGGTCACTTTATTAGTGGGTAAACTGAGGCTCAGAGAGGTTAAGTAACTTGCTCATGGCCTCAGAATCTGTGAGTGATTTAGATGATATTCACACTTGAATCTACCAAGTCCATAGATGGTAGCCATTCCTACTGGGTGTAACATGACCCTTGTTCCATGCTGGGATTTTTTCAGTGATACGGAGTTTGTTTTCAAGCTCTCCAGACTTGAGCAGTGAGAACTAACACTAATCACGTGCTTGAGCTCTGTGGGCTTCAAGTACACCTTTTCATATTTAATATGTGCCCATCTCATTTGAATCTGCGCCAAAAAAAAAGCTGGAGGAAATCTACAGGAAATCATATACATCATGTCTTAGTCCTTGAATCTGGAGCTTGTGGAATCTGCAGCTTAAGTGAAACTGATTTTAAATTAATATCTTTCAAACATGTTGATATCTCTCTTGAAATATAAAATACTTAGCATTCTATTTACTTCTGCCTGATTATTTTTATATTTCCAAACTCAGTTCACTAATTACCTTGTCCGAGTAGTCTTTCCTGAACTCCCAAAAGAGTGGAAGTTTCCAGTGTTCTCATTATATCCTGCACCATACCTCTAACTTTGCACTAATCACACCATAATTTTCTATTTCCCACGATGTTTTGAGCAAACTAGATACTTGCACATCGATGCTTTAAGAAGAAAGGAAGAGAAAATGGGTGAAAGGAAGAGAAAATGGGTAAAAGGAAGGGAAACATGGATTCATGAATGGGATATGTGAAAGACCTGTCAGTACTAAAGATAGTGATTTCTAAGAAGCTTTGAGAATCAGGATTAGGAATATAAAATGTATCAGAAATGTGCACATTAACTTAAGTATAGACAATGCTATGTATTTTTGTACCCTGCTAAATTTATTTTTCAGTGATTCCTTTGAAAACATTAATATCCACCCATTTCACTTACTTGTGATGACACATTACATGCTACTAGAATGAGCTATGAGGAATCAAAGCTTCTCTGAAAGCCAAGAGTCTTTACAGAGGAGACAGACACCTGTGCAACTAAGCAGGACCTCTGATGGAGTTAAATGCCAATGTTTCATTAATCACAGAGTTCAATTTAGCAGACTTACAGATGCTCAGGTATGGCAGGAAGCTGAAAGAGAGAACTGCAATTTTCTCCGGGGTCAACAATAAAGGAGAAGTTCTCTGATGAGAAAAGGGTAAGTTTTAGAGAAAGAAACATTCAGAGTTAAATCTCAATTCTGCTTCTTTTCTGGGGTGTGGTTTCTAGTAAGTTACCCAACTTCTTTTAACTACAGCTTGGTCTGTAGTAAAATGGACAATAACACTTAAAATCTTTTGTGAGGCGGGTAGATAATATTAGTAAAGTTAACAAGAATATAGTAGACAATCAGTAAGTGAAATCACTCTGTCAGTTGTTACATTAAATAATACTATCAGTCAACATCAGAATATACTTTTGAATGCCCACTCCTGCCATGTGTGTGTGTGTGTGTGTGTGTGTGTGTGTGTGTGTGAGGAGAGATAAAGAGAAACAGAGAAGGAAAGAGAGAAAGAGAGAGACAGAAACAGCTGGTCTAGTGTGTTTCTAACCCACCCTGCATTCATATTTAATGATAATTCCATTTCACTTTTTCTAACTTCTGCACATTTTGAGTATGTGTGTGTGTGTGTGAGAGAAAGAGAGAGAGAGAGAGAGAGATGTGTAAGCTAAATGAGACTGATGGAGAAGATGGATTCCTGAATTGTTGCTAATGGTCTAGACATTTCACTGTTTTGTCAACAAAGCCCTATTGTTGAAAGCAATGTTTTCTCACTATGTCAATATCTCTGCCATGTTGTGTTGATATTAATGGAACTGCCAGGAAAGGAATTTAATTAATCATTTCCCAGAATAACTACTGTCAGCCTTCATCTCCTAGCTGAAGGCATTCAGCCCAGTGAGGAGGGTCTCTCAGCACATGTTCAGGCCCCTTAGTTATGTGGTGAGAATATATTTGTGTAAGGCTGGTTGAGATCCTGAGAAAGAAATATTTGGTCTCTCAGATCTATAAACAGGGTATTCTTTGTTCCACAAACAATTATTCGGATTACTATATTGTGCTGCTACGTTGCAGGATATTGTAGCAACAATTCTGCTCTATGATAGACCACAGGATAATTATTTGACTCTAGCAAGGACACAGCATTTAATAATACACTGTTTCTGGTTGGGTATGATGGCTCACGCCTATAGTCCCAGCACTTTGGGAGGCAGAGGCGGGTAGATCACTTGATGTCAGAAGTTAGGGACCAGCCTGGCCAACATGGTGAAACCCCACCTCTATCAAAAATACAAAAATTAGCTGGGTGTGGTGGCATGCGCCTGAGGTCCCACCTACTTAGGAGACTGAGGTGGAAGGATCCCTTGAACCTAGGAGTTGGAGGCTGCAGTGAACCAAGATGGCGTTACTGCACCCCAGCTTGGGTGACAGAGCGAGACTCCAGCTAAAAAAAATAAAAATAAAAATAAAATTGTTTCCTCTAAAAAAAAAAAAAAGTGCTTAAATCTTTAGTATATTTTACATTTTGAGAACTCAAAGAAGGAGGGTTAGTGAGAAATGTGCTCTCTTTTTTTTTTTTTTTTTTTTGAGGCGGAGTCTCACTCTGTCTCCCAGGCTGGAGTGTAGTGGCACGATCTTGGCTCACTGCAAGCTCCGCCTCCCGGGTTCACGCCATTCTCCTGCCTCAGCCTCCTGACTAGCTGGGACTACAGGCGCCTGCCACCACGCCCGGCTAATTTTTTGTATTTTTAGTAGAAACAGGGTTTCCCCGTGTCAGCCAGGATGGTCTTGATCTCCTGACTTCGTGATCCGCCGGCCTTGGCCTCCCAAAGTGCTGGGATTACAGGCGTGAGCCACCGCGCCCGGCCTCTCTGCTTACTCTTTTATGCTTCAAGAGTAACTGACTGGGTTTCTTTGCAGAGTCCTGGCTGGGCCACGTTTATTAGTGGGTCTTGCTCTTCCTCCATCAGTGTGGTTGAATGCTCACTAAAAACAAGGACATGCCCTCCATGGGACAGGGTCCTTTCTACTTTATACCTTGGAATTCTCCTGGTTTTTGTCTTCTGCTCCTGGTGTAAATAAACAAGAAGCTGCTAACATACAAAGTTTAGAATTTAAGCTTAGAATGAACAAGCCCCAAATTGGGGTGTGGGGGTTATAGCCTTTTGACAAGTATTACTTTGTTAGAGAATAAGGCATATCCTCCAGCTCAGTTTACCAGAGCTCTGGATGAGGGTGTGAGGCAGATGCTCAACTAATCATAAATTAGTATCTTGATTTCATATTTTCTTTCCATGTATCTTTCCCAGGGATTGTATGAGGAGGAGAGAAGATGGGCTAATACAGAGTTAGATATTCCTGAATCAACTAAATCCAATTGGGTATCTTCCCAAACCTACCTTACCACCCAAAAAGAGCTAAAATAACTAACTCTTGAAATGAAATAATCTCCCCCACACATTTCCTCCAATTACAGGATCTATTTCTTCCTTATTAAAATTATTTTGTCTTAGTGTGAACTTCCTCATAAGTTAAAACCTTCACACAAACCCAAACATTTCCCAGAAGGAGATTGTTATATGTAAAGAGATTTATTAATTTGTGAAGAAACACTGAGAGCCAGCTTTCATTATTTTCTATTTAAATCATTAAATATGGACACATTTTTGTCATCTAGTGACTAGCAGCAGGATAGAAGGAAAATTTTCTTATACCATCTGTGAAAATAAATGCAAACCCAGGTCCCACAATAAATACATGTATCTTTGAATAAAACTAAAATACACCCTATAAAAATAGATAAATGAAAGCAGCAATTGTTTCTGTGGTGACTGCTTCACTAAAGCTGTGTTTATTTTTCTGTCTGCTTTCAAATATTCTGAAATAATAAAAGAGTGATTCTCCGAAGCTTCAAGTTCCATATGTTTTCCTGCGATAACTGAACTGCGTGGAGATGAATGAATGCATGATGTTATACATTGGAATTTACTTGGCAAGAGTAGGAAAAGAAAGAAAGAGTCAGTTTAGTGTTTCTAATTGTCTGCGCAGCTGAAGGTTAAAATTTGTAGAAGAAAATAGTTACAAACGACTAGAATTCAAAGGCACTGGGGGAGAGAAATTTGAAGTAAATAATGTATGAAAGCCAGTCTGGAGTCTTCTCTCTAGGAAGTGTCCTGTATGGGATCTAATTTTAGGAGAATCATTTACTAAGTTCAGGGAAGAAAATAACTTTCTTGAATAATTGTGACTGAACAAAGGCAAGAGCCCTTAGGTGGGGAATAAGGGACATCATTGGTGGGATAGTGAAGTCTTCCCCACCATTATATTAGATAGCCATACCTACAGTCACACCACAAAAAGAGGTAAAGTAAGGCAATAATTTGGGGAGGATAGTCAAATAAATATTTGTTCCCTATATGTCTGTAAGGGTAAACAATGTAATTTCGTACTTTTAGCATCTCTCCATGCAATACTTTTTCAAAATCAAAAATTACACTCAATTTTATCTGCAGTTACATACAAACTTGGCCAACTAAAATACTATAAAGAGTACAAAGAGAAAAGTGAGGCTCATTCAGAGGACAAATAAGAACAAATAAATAGTATCTTCCAGACAGATTAGTACAAACATACACAATAATTGTCGTATAAATCTGTTTTGTCCTTCTGGAAACATGGATGAGGGTCCCACACTGGAAATAGAAATTGTGGTCTGCCAGAATGTGGCTGAGATGAGAAAGGGTGGGCAAAAGCAAGTAAAAATGCCACAAAGCTTTCTTACCATTTTCAAGTTATCTTTATCTTAATTCATCATTTACTTGGTTGTTTTAAACTTTTGATTATTTTCCAGAATTCTGACAAAGTTAGTTCTAATAATGCTTGTTTGTCAGTATTTCTGTGAAAGGATGTCTGCTTAGAACTGCATACTCTGCCATTTTGCTCAATAAGTTATATAGTTATATGTTTTTTTCTCTGTGTCATTGTTATTTATTTTTATGACTGCATTGGTTCAATTGAATTTATATTGTTTCAATTTTTTAATAGACTTTATTTTTAGAGAAGTTTTAGATTCATAACAAAATGAGTGGAAGGTACAGAGTTCTCATATATTGCAATCATATCCATAATTCAAGGCCCAGGTTCTATTTCTCACATGCTAGAAATTCTTCTTCAGTTATTTCCAGCAGATGTATACTCATATACTATCCTAAAGCTTAGAGTTACATAGAAATGCATCTAAGTTCAATAAACCCATTTTACCAAAAGGACTCAGAATTCCAAAGAAGAGTGCTACTCCAAAAATGTCATGGTTGCAGAGCAAAAAATGGAACCCGGATAATTTGATCCTTTGTGTACCTTATAGCTACTTTTAAATTCTTGGATTTATTCAAACATCATCACTTTAGCCCTTGTGGTTTGAATTTGATTATGCATAATTCTAAATTACATAGATGGTATTTTCACTGTTTTTGTGGTTAAATGGCAGTTGGACTGGACTAGTTCAATATACTTCAATATCTTTCTTGTCCATCTGTAGCTTGCCACACTGCACATTTATTAGGAGACATTTTAACTACTGGGAGTTTATTAAATAGCTTTATTAAAGAATAATTTATGTACCATAAAATTCTGCCCTATTTTTGTATAGTTTGATGCGTTTGGGTGAATGTATACATTCCTGCAGCCATCACCACAATCAAGATTTGGGGCATGTCCATCATCTCTGAAGTTCGCTTATGCCCCTCTCTAGTCACTCCCTGCCTCTTGTCCCAACTCAGCCCCAGGGAACCACAAGTCTGTTTTCTGTTGCTACACTTTTGTTTTTTTCTAGAACTTCCTTTGTGCCTGACTTTCATTTGGAATAATGATTTTGAGATTCATCTATGGCTTTGCCTGTATCAGTACTTTTGCTGAGTGCATTCCATTGGATGGACATATCATATTTTGTTTATTTTTCACCAGTTAGTGGTTATTTGTATGATTATTTGTACTTCTGTTCCCCAGTGCTTTGGCTCTTATGGTTACTGATATAAGAGTCACACAAAAGCCTGTGTATGAATGATTGTTTTAATTTCTCTTAGAAATGCCTGGAAGTGTCATCACTAGGACTTACTCTTATGTGTATGTTTGACATTTTAAGTAACAGACAAATTATTTTCCTTAGTGGCTGTGCCATTGTGCAATCCCTCTGTATTAGTTTGCTAGTTTGGGCATAACAAAGTACCACTGGCAGAGTGTCATAAACTAAAGAGATTTATTTTCTCATAGTTTGATAGCTACAAATGCAAGATCGAGGTGTCAGCAGGGCTGATTTTTTCTGTCTGTCTTCTGGACTTGTTGTTAGCTGTCTTCTTCCTGTGGCTTCATATGGTCATTGTCCTGTGTGGGTATATCTGCATCTAATTCCCCTTTCTTACAAGGATACAAGTCATATTGGATAAGATTAGCAGCCATCCATTTGGCCCTATTTGTTTACCAATTTAAAGGCTCCAAATACACATTTTGAGGTACTGAGGGTTGGGACTTCAACATTTGAATATTGAAAAAAACACAATTCCTCCCATATACCCATCAACAATGTATGAACATTTCAATTCTTCCAAATTCTCATCACTATATGATAAATAGTTGCTATTTTACTAGGTGTGTAGCCATATCTCATAGTGGTACTAATTTATATTTTCCTAAAGACTAATAATATTGAGCATATTTTTGTATGCTTATTGGACTCTGTATATTTTCTTTTGTAAAGTATCTCTTCAAATATTTCTTCATTTATCTTAATGTTAGTTTTTTTACTGTTGAGTTATAAGAGTTCTTTATATTTTCTGGATCAAATTATTTTGCCATATATATATTTACTAAATAATTTCTTCTAATCTGTAACTTATCTTTTCATATCTTGCATATTTTTCAAAGGCCAAAATAATTTTGATCAAAACTGATTTACCAACTTTTGTATGGTTCATGATTTTTGAGTCCTACCTAAGAAATTTTTCCTTAACCCAAGAATACAAACCCTCTCTCTTTTTTCTTTTTCTTAAATAAATGGTATGAGAAAAGAATCAATGTTCATTTTATTCTGCATAAATATCCAGGAATCTCAGTACCAATTATTGAAAAGGCTGTATTTTTCCATTTGATTACTCTGGAATTTTTCTTGAAATTCAATAAATCATATTGTATGGCTGATTTCTGAATTCACACCTGTTTCATTGTCTTCTCATAAATTAAGTAGCTTAAATTTTGAAACCTTTTATTTCTAAAACTTATTTTAGTTATTCTGTCATTTGCATTGTCATATAGTTTATAATTAATCAAGTCCTGGAAGGGTGATTTTTTACAGAAGACAACTCTCAGTTGACATTATTCTGATTCCCTCTTGAATAGTCTTGTCATCTTTATCTCCAGCTATGGTTTGCCCCTTTTTGCATTTATTTTGCTCCTCATATCATTTGGGAAATACAAACGTGTGTGTGTGTGCGCACGCACGTGCACGCGTGTGTGGGACCCTCATCCATGTTTCCAGAAGGAACAAAACAGATTTATATGACAATTATTGTGTATGTTTGTACTAATCCGTCTGGAAGATACCTGAAGAAGTTGTAAGGTGTCTGTATCTGTTTTTCCTTACTTGGAACTCAGGGCATAAAAACATTAGGCATTGCTTGAAAACATTATAAGGCCAATGAAAATCCCTCAGTTTCCTGGAGTAAAATATTATGGTTGAGATGCACACACAAAAAAACTTCTTACAGGCTGGATGAAAAGCTAGGAAAATATATTTTTTTGCTGGGGAAAATCAGGGAATTAAAAAGTGCCCACATATAATGGAGAAAGAAGGCCACGCACATGTCAAGGATAGGGCACATGCTCAGGAAAGAGCCCAGAAAACTTTAAGCTTTCACCATAGGTAGATCTCTTGGCTCAGTGCAAGCAGCAAGTGAGGGCTGAAGCAGACTTGTAAATGACCTGGCTGAGTGCTAAAGATGTATCTCAGCACAATGCCAATTCATAAACCCTGGAAGTAGTATTGTGGTTTTCTTTTAATTGTTGCTTTATTCAATTTCTATACCTCCAGGCATTTAAGGCAATCTGTGTCAAAACGCTAGTTAAACACAAACTAAAGAAAAGAGACTTCAGTGACTACACATGACAAGGAAACAAGTCATTAATAAATATTAGAAAAGTCACAAAGCAAATGAACATTCACCATCTTCAAATATCAAGAACAGCAAAACCTAGCAAAGCTGGAAAATCTGGTGTTCAGGACAATTACATTATCATTACTGCATTTCTTGCTTAAAATGGAAAAAATACTATAAAGACTACAAAGAGAAAAGTGAGGCTCATTCAGAGGAAAAATAAGAACAAATAAATGGGCAAAAACAATCTGAGGAAGCCCAGACACTGGTCTTAATGAAGACAAAATTAACTGTCTTAAATATGCCCAAAGAGCTAAAATTATACATAAAGAACACTATCTATAAATAAATTATCAATAAAAATATTTTTAAATTAAATAGAGTATAAATATTGTAAGTAAATAGAAATTAAATAGAAATGCCAGAGATCAAAAGTATAATGGCTTAAATGAAAAATGTATTTGAGGGATTCAACAATAAATTTGAGCAAGCAGAAGAAATAATCAGAAAACTTCAAAACAGGACAGCTGAAATTTTCAATCTGTGTGGGAGAAAGAAAATAAGACTGAATAAAACTGAAAAAAAGTCTAAGATACCTGTGGAATAATTTCAAGAAGTTCAACATATGCATGATGGAGGTCCCAAAAGAAAAAGGAGAAAAGGAGGCAGGAAAAATATTTGGGAAAAAAGTGCCTAAAATATTTCAAATTTGATGAAAGACATAAATCTACACATATAAGAAGCTCAACAAGATACTATATAGGTTCCAATAACAAACTAGGTTTATATATGTTCTAAAAAAACTCTGGACCCCACTTTTTCCTCTAATGGTTTATGTAGCCTATATGATAGGGATCATGGAATGCGTAAGCAGGTGGTGATTTCCTGCTTTGCAGACTTAAGAGATGTTTATTAGCTTTACATAGGAAGTTTCACTGCCTCCATTATTGCTGTCCAGTGACTTTTTCTAGTTGGAGTAGCAAGATTTCCTTCAGGTTGCAATAAGGAAGAGACAGAACCCAGATGCAGAAAACTTCACAGCATTGAAAAGGGCAAGATAAGTCTTTTCTAGTTAATCTACACTTGGACCAATCATCTTCTCAAATGTATTGGAGCAAGCAACCCTCTTTAGGAATATGACTGATAAGCACTCCAGGTTAAAATCTGAACTTTTGAAATAATCAAATGAGAAGATTGACAGTAAACAAGAGCACTGACCCTCATAGTTATAATCCAAACTTACTGGGCATTGTCTACAAATTGTCCAGCTTTTCGAAAATAAATAATATAATGGGAACAATAGCTTTTGATTTGCTGTAATAATGGTATGATAATATAATGACATGTCTTTAAAAAGAAATAAAAAGCTCAACAAACTACAACTACAAAAACCTAAAATGATTTACAGAAAGATAGATTATAAAGAAACAGCCAAAGGGAACAAATTCTTAAAAACAGCAAGAAAGAGGCAAATTGTCACAAAAAGGGACCATTGATAAGATTAACAGTCAATTTTTTAACAGAAACAATGGAGGCCAGAAGGCAGAAAGATAACAAACTTATGAAAGAATGCACACACACACACACACACACACACACAGGTCAACCATGAATTCTATGTCTAGGAAGATTATTGTTTAAAAATGAAGGAGAAATTTAAGACATTTATGGATAAATAAAACCTTTCAAAATTTATTACCAAGTGAAACTGTCCTACAAAATACTTTAGAGCGAGTCTTCCAAGTTGAAATGAAAGGATGATAAGACAATAACTTGAAACCATTCAAAGAAATAAAGTCCACTGGTGAAGATAACTACACAGATAAAATTGAAGCTGGTAATATTGTAATACGCTTTGTAACTTAACATTTTATTTCCTACATAATTTTTAAAAATACATAAAAATAAATATAATTTTTATCATGAATTATAATTTGTGACAACATAAAGAGGGGAAAGAAACTGTATAGAAGTAGATTATACAATTTGAAACTAAGTTGGCATTAATTCAAATTAGATATTTTATAAGTTTAGTATATTAATTGCATTCCCCATTACTACAACTAAGGAAACATCTAGATTTTTGGGGGGCTTAGATTTTCAGGCTCTTTCTAGGCTATAGAGTTCTTTCCGGGTGACCTGTAGCAGTCTGAGAGTTAAACATCAGTTTCCACTGGATTCTCAAGATCCAGGAGGAGCTTAGTGCTGTGTCTAGACCTCCAATCACACCCCATCACAAAATTTTAAGCCAAGCCCGATCCCAGAATCTTTACAAACGCTCACTGAAAAAAATTCCCAAGATTATTCAGGAGTCTCTTATAACTTCTGTTTCAAAATGTTTATAAAGGACCTGAGTTACTTGACTCTCAACTCTGGTACCAAATTCCCCTTTTCCTTCTTCAAAAGGTTACCCCAACAACAGAATAGAAGAGAAATGATCTTATAGGACATCATAGTTGGCTTGCTTTACAGGAGGAGAGGAGTAAGAACATGGCTCTCTGCAGAAAGAAAGAATGGTAAAATTGAGATACTTGTTACTCGGCATACTTCCTAGGCTTAAAAGAGAACAGACACTGGGCTTAAGGGAGTTCAGAATGAATCAAGGAGTGAATCATTCAAATGCTGCTGCAGTTTTGCATGTCTCACAAATGGGATCCTTCTCAGAATGCTAGTATAGGAAACTGTGACACTGAGCTAATTCAGCCATAAACCATATTCCTGTACATTTCTTTCTTGCTGGTAATTTATGGAGGAGCTTGAGAAAGCTACTCTATGCTAGGAGAGACTACGTATCAATAATTTTGATAATGAGTTCTATGATGTCTTTTTCTTCTTGTATCTTTTCCTCCTACCATGATACCAGTAATTTATAAGGGATCTGTGTAGTTTGAATGTATTTGAATAACTTCAATATACTTTAGCTCTACTTCTTAATTTTACCCAAAGAAGCACCGATAGGACATAAGTATTCTCATGTAGTTTAGAAGCGTAAAGTCAGTGAGAGAAAACTCAACATCAAGAATTTGAAGCAAGGTAACTTGTGAAAAAAGAATGAAGAAAATATTGGGTAGTTTGTTTAGAGCGTAATAATTAGATTTTCTGGTTTCCAAAACTTGAATTGCAATAAAGGGAAACTCCGATGTACTATTTTTGCAGTTTTCAGTATCAAATAAATATGTGTATAAAGAAACAATAAAATTGATGTATTTGAGCACCTTGAAAAAAGAAAACATCTAAAAAAGTATACACAAATGAAAGAGAAATCAAAATATTACATTACAAAATATCAATTCAACACAAAAGGCTGCCATAGAGAAAATGAGGGACAATAATCTTATGACATATCAAAATCTACTGGAAAAATGGTATAAATCTTTTCTTATCATAGTAAGTGCTTTAGGGAGGGATGCAGTGGCTCAGTCCTGTAATTCCAGCACTTTGAGAGGGCGAGGCAGGCAAATCACTTGAGCTCAGGAGTTCAAGATAAGCCTAAGCAACATGGTGAAACCTAGTCTCTACAAAAAATAAAAAGTTAGCCAGGCACTATGCCACACAACATGCCTGTAGTCCCAGCTATTCAAGAGGGTGAGTGAGGCTAAGGTGTGAGGATCCCTTGAGCCCAGGAGGTTGAGGCTGCAGTTAGCTGAGATCATGCCACTGTATTCCAGCCTGGGTAACTGAGGAAGACCCTATCTTAAATACAAAAATTAATAAATAGTACTTTAAATATAAATTTGTTAACTATTTAAAAAAGCAGAAATTGGCCAATTGGATAAGAAAGTCATGATCCACCTGCAGGCTATCTGCAAAAATTTCACTTTGGCTCCCAAGACACAAAGTTTTGCAAGTAAAATCATGGTAAAAATATTCTATGCAAACAGTAATATAAAGAGTAATCTTTTGATTACTAGCCTACCTAGTGTAATAATAGACACAAATAATTAAGTCAAAACTGCTAAAAGCAACAAAGATGTTACATAGTGATTAAAAATATTAATTATCAAGCATAACAACTCTGAACACCTATGTACAGAATAACAGAGTCCCAAAATACATGAACAAACACTGATAGAATTGAGAGAAGAAATGGACAATTCTAGAATTATAGTTGGAGACTTCATTAGCTCACTTACAATAATGAAAAGATTATCTAGACAAGAGATCATTAAGGAAATAGAGGACTTGAAGCACACTATAAACCAGCAGGAGCTAACAAACATGTATAGGACACTTCATCCAACTATGCCAAAATACATACTTTTCTCAAGTGTACATTTTCTAAGATAGACAATATGTTGGGCCACAACATGAGTTTCAATACATTTAAAAATATTTAAATCGGCCGGGCGCGGTGGCTCACGCTTGTAATCCCAGCACTTTGGGAGGCCGAGGCGGGCGGATCATGAGGTCAGGAGATCGAGACCACGATGAAACCCCGTCTCTACTAAAAATACAAAAAATTAGCCGGGCGTGGTGGCGGGCGCCTGTAGTCCCAGCTACTCAGAGAGGCTGAGACAGAAGAATGGCGTGAACCCGGGAGGTGGAGCTTGCAGTGAGCCGAGATTGCGCCACTGCACTCCAGCCTGGGCAACAGAGTGAGACTCCGTCTCAAAAAAAAAAAAAAAAAAAAAAAAAATTTAAATCACACCAAGTACCTTCTCTGACAATAGAATGAAGCTAGAAATTAAAATACAGGAAAAAATAAACCTACAAAATTCACAAATAGGTGGAAATTAAACAAAACACTCAAACAACCAGGGGCTGAAAGAAGAAAACACAAGTAAAAATACACAATATTTAAAAGGATGAAATAAAAACACAGTAGAGCCAAACTTACGGGATGCAACAAAGACAGTGCTCAGAAAAAAAAAGTATTGCAATAAATGCCTATATTTAAAAAAATCACAAATTAATAAGCTAACTTTACACTTCAAAAACTAGAGTGGAAGGGAAAACTAAATGCAAAGCTGGCAAAAAGGAAAATAATAAAGAATAGGATGGAGAAAAATCTAACAGATTATAGAAAAAAAATCACAGAATTAATAAAACCAAAAGTTAGTTCATTGAGTGTTGGCAAGAGGAAGAATAGAAGTTCCCAGCTTTAGTTTCTTTCACAGACAGACCAACTAGCAACTGTTCATAGGCAAGAAAGCCTTTGTGAAAATTCTAGGTTGAATCTAAGGATGTGGCTGATGCACCCTCTTGGACTAGAAAAACTGAGAAAAGCCACATTAGACAGGTATAAGGGGCAGTTTAACTTTCATTATAACGCCCCTCCCCGGGACAGCACAGAGCCATACCAAGAGTTGCTTTGAGCTTATAGCTTCTCCAGTGGAAAAAAGAGAGCCCAAGGCAAACATGAAACTTCTCCAATATTCTGGGGCATTTTCTGAGAGGCCTACTTCTTTCTTTTATTTTAGGGGGAGCACTGAGGGAATTTGCAGAGCTATACCACCTACGCTCAGCTAGGAAAAAAGGAGGGTAAGTTAATATTGACCTGCATGTGAATCTTAGCACTGGCTCTCTGCTGGCAGCATTACCCAACCAGATAATTCAGCCAGTTGCTACACCCACCACTGAAGCCAAACCAGTGGCACTGTTTGGCCAGGGTGCATAACTGACAGTCCTGCCTGGCTTGAGTCTCAGCTAGTTGCCCTGCCCAGCCATAGATTCCAGCCTATGTATGGCTCTGACTGGGAAGGAAACCAAGCCAGCAGCCCTTCCAAAACAAGAAGCATAGTCTATGGCCTTACCCAACTATGGAATCTGGCCAGTGATCTCACCCACCACACAGCCCAGCCTACCTCTAAGCAGCCATGGAGACCAGCCCTCAGCTTGCATAGCTGTGGAGCCCAGTCTACAGATACATTAAGTTGTAGAGCACGGTACGTGACCCCACCTGGGCAGGGAGCCCAGCCAGCAACCCCATCTAGTTGCAAAGCATATTTTGCTACCCAGCCCAACCTGGCAGATTGGTACTGACCCTGACGAACCACAAAGCATAGCCAGTGGCCCTACCCAGTGAAATAATTCAGCCAGGGACCCTGCCCAACTGTCATATCTCATCATAGAGTCTAGCACACAGTTCCCCATGAATGCAAACATCAGCAAATTAAAATGAAATGGTAAATTATGCAATGGGAAAAGTATTTGGAAACCATATAACTGATAAGAGGTCAGTATTGAAAATATATAAGAAACTCATAAAACTCAATAGCAAAAACAAAAATATTACAATTTTAAAATGGGCAAAGGAATTGAATAGACTTTTTTTGAATAAAAGAAACAGCCAAAAAATACACAAAAAAAGTTGTCCAACATCACTAATCATCTGGAAAATGCAACTCAAAATCATAATTAGATATCACTTCATACCTGTTAGAATGGCTATTCTCAAAAAGACAAAACTGGTGTAGGCGAGGATATGAAGAAAAAGGAACCCTTTTACACTACTGGCGGAAATGTAATTTGGTACAGCCACTATACAAACAGTATGGAGGCTCTTCAAAATATTAAAAATAAAACTATCGTATGATCCAGAAATCCTACCATTAAGTAGATGTCTTAGTTTGTTTGTCTGGCTATCATATAATATCTGAGACTGAATAATTTATAAAGAACAGAAATGAGTATCTCAAAGTTCTGGAGGCTGAGAAGTCCGACATTACAGTATCGGCATCTGGTGAGGGCCTTCTTCTTATGTCTTCACATGGCAGAAGGCAGAAGAATGAAAAGAGAGAACCCTCTCTCTCAAGTCCTTTTATAAGGACACCTAATCACATTCAGGAGAAGGGAATCTCTCATGACTTAATTACCTTTTAAACACGCCACCTCTTAATGCCCTCTCATTGGCAAGCACTGAATTTTGGAGGGTACACATTAAAACCACAGCAATATATATCTGAAGGAAATGAAACCAGTATATTGGAGAGACAGTTGCACTTCCATATTCATTGCAGCAAAATTCACAATAGCCACAATGTGGAAAGAAGCTAATTGTCTCAATGGACAAATGCATAAAGAAAATCTAGTGTGCATATACAAATATATGTGTCTGTATATATACTTAAATATATACACAAATATATGTGTGCATATGTATATGGTATATATGATACTATATATATAGTGTGTGTGTGTGTGTGTGTGTGTGTATATATATATATATATATATATATATATATATATATATATATATATAGAAGAGCTTCATATAGACTTTTTAATCGTAATATTTTTCAGGGGCAATAGGATCCAGATATAAAAGTAGTAACTATGTTTTCTCCACCACTGGGGACAGTATGACTTCTCTGAGTGAATGCAAAAGCAGAAAGGCCCAAATGTCCTATATATATATATACATACATATACACACACACACACATACATACAATCTGTTTTATACATATATAAAACAAAATATTATCCAGCCATAAAAAAAGAAGAAAATCCTGTCATATGGGCACAATATGGTCATTGAGGGCATTATGCTAAGTGAAATAAGTCAGGGAGAGACAAATGTCATATGATCTCACTTGTGGAATCTACAATTTCAGCTTGTAGAAACGAAGAGTAGAGTGGTGGTCATCAGAGTTTGAGAGGGTAGGAGTTATTGGGAGATGTTGGTTAATGATACAACCTTTGAGTTGTAAGATGAATAATTATGGGGGGACTAATGTACATCATGATGACTACAGTAATAATACCTTATTATACACTTGAAATTTACTAAGAAAGTAGACCTTAATTTTTTTTTTTACCACACACACACACACACATACACAGAGGTAACCATGAATGGTGATGGATATGTAAACTCACTTGATCATGGTGATCACTTAACAAGATATATCAAATAAAAAGACAAAATCAAAAGTTTGTCATTAAAAAACAAACAAAAATGTTAATTCTTTGAAAAGATAAAATAAATGACAAGCGATTGGTTAGACTGACCACAAAACAAACAAAAAACAACTAAAATCAGAAATTAAATTGGGAATATTACTACCAACCTAACAGAAAAAAAAACTATAAAAGAATATTGTTAAAAATTATGACAACAAATGATGTAACCTTGGATGAAACGGATAAAATCCTAGGAATGCACAATTACTGAAACTGACAAAAGAAAAAATGGAGTATCCGAATAGATTTAACTAGTAAAGAGAATGAATCAGTAATAATAAAAATAATTTTAAGGTCACTAACCAAGAAAAGTCCAATACCAGATTGATTCACTGGTAAATTCTACCAAATATTTAAAGAATAATTTCCAATAATCTTTTTAAAATCTTACAATAAATGTTAAAACTTCTGAACTTATTCTATGAGGCCAACCTTATCCTTATACCAAAGCCAGCTAAGGACATCAGAAGAAAATAAAATTATAGGCAAAAATATCTTAGTAAGATATGCAAAATCCTCAGTAAAATACTAGCAAACTTCATCCAACAGTGTATAGAAGTATTATACACCGTGACCAGGTGGATTTATTCCAGGAATACAAGGGCGACTCACCTTAAGAAAATAAATCAAGATAATGCACTGCATTAATCAAATGAGGACACACACACACACACACACAGACACGCACACCCATAATCATCCTAAATGTAGGCATAGCTCTTATTAAAAACCAACACCCTTTTATGATAACACTCAGAAAACTAGCAATAGAAAAGAATTCTTTGAAATGATAAAAAGACACTTAAGAACAACTCACAGCAAACGTTGCTCAATGGTGAAAGCCTGAAAGCATTTTCCCTAAAATCAGGAACAATAAAAAAAGTTTTTCTCCCCCACTGCTATTCAACATTGTACTGCAAAATCTTGCCACACTAATAAGGTAAACAAAGAAAATAAAATACATCCAAGTTAGAAATTCATATGGAATTTCATTTCAGGCTGTTTGCCTGAAATAGCCAAAACAATGTTAAAAAAAAAAAAACAAATGTGGAAGACTCCTTTACTGATTTCAGCCTTTCTACATACCCACAGTAATCCAAGCAGTATAATAGAGACATTAGGATAGATATATAGACCAATGAAATAGAATTGGGATTCTAGGAATAAATTCATAAATCTACTGCAATAGCTTTTCATCAACGGTACAAGGAGCATTCGGTGGGGAAAAATCTCTTTAATAAATGTTTTTGGAACAAGTACATGCCATATGCTGCATAAACAGACTAAGACAATGGTCAACTGATCTTTGAAAAAGGTGTCAAGAACACACACGAATATGAAGTATATATTTCAAATATATTCTTATAACCTCTGTATTGTCTTCTAGTTATTATAAAATTGTCCTCAATAAGAAAAAAATAGTATGTGTGTATATGTATATATTATTTCCATCCCTTTACAGACTGATGCACTAACTCATGAAATCTAGATGCCATTTTATCTTTTATTTTTGGCCTGATAACACTATCTAAATTATATTTTCTTTTACTTGTAATGAACACAAATTACATAAGCAAAGAAGAGCTTCATATAGACTTTTTAATCGTAATATTTTTCAGGGGCAATAGGATCCAGATATAAAAGTAGTAACTATGTTTTCTCCACCACTGGGGACAGTATGACTTCTCTGAGTGAATGCAAAAGCAGAAAGGCCCAAATGTCCTAGTTTACCTCTCATCAAAGCAAAAGATCTTCATATGGGAAGAAAATACATAGTGTGATATAACCGAGAAATATATTTCTCTCTTACATTAGGAAAAGAACGAAGTAATCGATCAAACAAATATGAACTCAAATTATGAATGAAAAAAATTATCAGGTATGCCATTTAGATATCCATGTGAAAATAGTTAAATGAGAGGGATGATGTCCACTTAAATTCTGAGGCCGAGCTGGAAAGTACATTTTCTTTTCCAAGTATATTAAGAACAAACTTTAAATTATTTAATGTTGAGACCGTACAATAGTGTTGCTCATATTTACCTTTAATTTCAGGTTAAAACACTTTTATTATATAGATAATACATATATAATACATATGTGCATGGGTATGTGTGTGTGTGTGTGTATATAATTATCTTAAATTGTATATGCATACATACATGTATAGTTATATTAATTACCATATACATATGGCTGTATATCGTTTCTTCAAATTCTAAGTGTCCAGGAATATAGAAAATAATACAACTGATGTTCATCTACTCAAATGACTTAACACATGGTATCATTTTATATATTTATATATTTATATTTATAATTATTTCACTGCTTTAAATTATGTTACAAAGAGTTAACATCTCCCTGAATATTCATCTCATTTTTCTTCCTCCCTAAATATAATTAATATCAATAGATTGCTGTGCATCCTTCCATTAATATCTTAAAGCTTTTATTATATTTGTATGATATTTACAAATGCATGTTCTCATATACAGTATATATTTTAATGAATGAGTTTTTTCTACAATTTATATAAATCCTGTTATTCAGATCAAACTTTATTAGTACTTTTTTGTTCCATTCAATGTTATGTTTGTTTTGTTGCTGTTGTTTTAAGGACGGTTTCACTTTGTTGCCCAGGCTGAAGTGCAGTGGTGCAATCATAGATCACCTTAGACTCAAACTCCTGGTCGTAAGAAATCTTCGTGACTTAGCCTCCTAAGTAGCTAGGACTACAGAAACATGCACCCATCTGGGATATGTTTTTTAAAATTGTCGTTGAAACAGAGTCTGGCTATGTTGCCCAGGTTGGTGTTGAACTCCTGGCCTGAAGTGATCCTCCTACCTTACCCCCTCAAGTAGCTGGGATTTACAGGTGTGAGCCACTCTGCTAGAGTTGGCGTTGTTTTAAAGACTTAGCCATGATTATACATACTTAAAGCTAATTCATATGTCTTTGTTGCTGTACTATATTGTATTGTAAGAATATCCTTGAATTTATTTATTACACATATTTACTAATTATACATTCATTTTTGTGAGCTACAATAATGCTTTGGAAAGAGAGAATTTTACTCCATCAGCCAATTGATGACTTACTGATTCAAAATCTCAGGAATAGAATCTATCTCCATTTTACAGAAACAAGAACATTATCTCATTGCTGTAGTTGAAATTCAGATTTATATTTTCTCTTTTGAAAGTTACAAAAACCAATATTCTAAATAACTACTTTTCAAGAAAATTGAGTATACTGTTGCTCTAAGATAGCAAATCAATCAGCATTTACTACATCTCATTAAGTAGCCAGCAGTGTGTTAGGAACTAGAGATACAGAGTGAAGAGAGAGAGAAAAAAATACCTTTATTATCCAGAAATTCTGCTTGAGATGGCAAATACCAAGAACAATGAAAACAGGAAAGAATCACATGTAAATGCAAAAAAGCATGGAACTGGTAGAAGTTAGGATGTGATAGAGTAATTTTGAGAAGGCTTTGTAGGAAAAGACTTTCCATGTATTTTGTAGAAATCAGAAAACTAGCTGATGGTATTCACTCAGTGAGAGCTATACTAAAAATAAAGTTTAAGGATAAGGGGATTAGAAGTAGAAAAGTCTCATAGAAAGAACAGACCATTATTTTGATTTTCTTGGGCATAATCTGACTATCCATATTTTTTTCCTATATGGTGTATATTAAACTATAAAGGTCTTGAATATGAAAGCTGGATCACTGTTTGCACAACCACGATTAAATAACCTGAAAAGTTGAAGGTGGTCTATATAGAGTTATTGACTAAATAAAATGTGAAAACATCAACATCATCATCATCATCAAACCGAAATGAACTAAGGAGCAACCTAATAAAAAATTTTGAGGACATTACTTTATCAAAAGCCGTTTTTCAGTTTCTCCTATTCAATTCATACAACAGGGGACATAGCTGTATTGGAAAAAGGTTGGTTATTCCTTACTAGACAAGAAAAATATTTCTCTTAGATGATATTTAAAATAATCATAGATTTAACAAGAAAAAAATGTAGACAGTAGAGAAGAAAACACAGTTGAAAAGTTAGTAAAGAAACACGTAGAAAAAAAAACCCACAAAGTATCAAAAACTAAGCTAAACAAAACCTAAAAGAATATCAGTATGTCAATGTCCTCCTAAATTTGGCCTTGGTGCCCCATGTCTAAACAAGATCAAAAAGAATTAGCAGGACAAATGACCAACCCATTTATAAAAGTTGTAGCATTAATATAAAATCAATTGATATACACAAAAAAATTGCCTCAGAAGAAAAAGCTACTGACAATTTATTGTATTTTGACTGATACATTTTAAAAGCACAGAGAATATCTGTGACTTTCAGCAAAGAGAATCAGCATTTTTGGTACACAATTGTCTCAGAAGAAAAAGCTACTGACAATTATTGTATTTTGACTGATACATTTTAAAAGCACAGAGAATATCTGTGACTTTCAGCAAAGAGAACTAGCATTTATGGATATGTGCTTATTACCATAACTGCAGAAATTATTTTGTATTACAAAAATGTTGGCCTCAAATAGCTGCCTTTACCTGTACTTCTCATTGCAATCCATTTTCTAGGTACTTGAAGTCCTTCATGATTTGATTACAAGACCTTTTGGCTTTATTTTATGTATGATTCTCACATGCACTTACTTGCTTAGAAACAACTGTCTTCCTCTCTGTTTACTCCACCTTCAACCTTGCTGTATAAATCAATGTTATTATCTTCAACTTCTTCTTCTCTCACTGGTAAAAAGCCTAGCTGCTCTTCACAGTCCTGCTCAGTTAGCTCCCCCATGGGACTTTTCCTTGAGCTCATTTTCACATGCTCATTGGTATCCAAACTAACTCCCGTTTTCCCTCTGCGCTTCTGTGACATTTAACATGCATCACTAATGTCAAATTGTTTACATTACTCTCATAACCAATAAATAAAAAATTTACTGACAATAGGGTAGCACAGAAGAATATAAGCCTGAGCCACTATGCATTTTTAAAAAATGTTTCATGTTTTGAAAATTTTAAAGTTGCAAAAAGAATGGGGAGAAATCCTATATACCCATCTCCTAGCTTGCTTTATTGTTAAAACTTTACATAACCACACAATAATTGTCAAAATTATAAAAGAAACCTTGGCACAACACTATTAACTGAAAAAAAAAGTATTCCGATTTCAATATTTTTAAAATTAATGTTCTTTATTCCGTTCCAGTCTCTGATTTAGGACCCCAGACGGCATTTAAGAGCCATGTCTTTCTTCTTTTCTCCAATTTATGACATATCCTCCGTCTTTTTTTTTTTTTTTTTTTTACCTTACATGATCTTGACACTTTTGAAGAACACTGCTCGGTTATGTTATACATGTCACTCCAATCATGTTTGTCTAATATTTTCTTTTTCTGCAATTTAGTGCATTTGTCACAAAAAACATGAAAGAGGCTATGGTGTATCATCACCTGGGAGTACTTAATATCGATGTGTTATTGATGATATTAAACTTGATCAACTGATTATGGTGGTATCTGCCAGCAATCACCACCGTAAAATCACTGTTTTCCCTTCGTAATTACTAAATATTCCAGAGGAGAGATTTTGAGATTATGAAAATATACTGATTTTGCTTCTAATCCTTTGTACTAATTTTATTATTGCCACAGGATCTTGCCTTTAGAATTTATTACTGTGATTTTATTAATTTTAATTTAATTAAAAATTTAAAATTAAATTTTATTAAGCTATTGTGATTTTTTCTCATTTCTTAAATTTATCAATATGAATTTTTAGTGAGAAGTTCTCTCTTCTCCATTTATTTAGGTATTTAGTTAATCAGTATCAGTTTGTGAATATTTATTATTCCTTGGGTAATAATGCAAAACAGGAATTACATTTATCCTTGCTTATGTTTCCTGCCCCTCCCACCACAGTGTGGCCATTGGAAACTCTGACTGGCTTCTGTACTCTTTAGTCATACCACACCCATCCCATTAGTTTTTAGCACATTCTTGCACCACAAAATGTTCCAGCCAGCACAGTGTTTTGAACAATGGCAAAAAGACAATTTGGAAACGGGCACATTGAAGTTTAAATCTGGCTCCTAACTTGTTTTTGCAAGTATTATCCTTTTCTCTGAGCTTCAATTTCCTTATTTGTAAAGTGGGCCTCGTTGCATTGAGAAAGTGACAGTTGCCAAAAAATCGTTCTTGGTGTGTTTGGATAATGCACACACTGTCTACAGCCATCCTGTAGCAGGACAAGCCGCAGACAAAACCCCTCACACACCAGGTTAAAGAAGGAAGGGCTTTATTCGGCCGGGAGCTTTGGCAAGACTCACATCTCCAACAACCGAGCTCCCTGAGTGAGCAATTCTTGTCCCTTTTAAGGGCTCACAACTCTAAGGGGGTCCACGTGAGAGGGTCGTGATGGATTGAGCAAGCAGTAGGTACGTGACTGGGGGCTGCATGCACCGGTAATTAGAACGGAACACAGGACAGGGATCTTCACAGTGCTTTTCTTAGGCAAATAACCAATTAGGTCAGGGGTCGATCTTTAACTACCAGGTACAGGGTGTGGCGCCAGACTGTCTGCTTGTGGATTTCATTTCTGCCTTTTAGTTTTTCCTTCTTCTTTCTTTGGAGGCAGAAATTGGGCATAAGACAATATGAGGGGTGGTCTCCTCCCTTAATACCAGCTGCACTTTCTTATCTCCTCCACTTCTAAGTTTGAAGCGGCTAAATTTTTGGTAAGTGCAGCAAAAGGGTCCGGAACTCCTTTCCTCCATTGGGTCCTTACCTATAAGTTCATTAGAGTAAGAATACTGGGGCCTCAATCATCATTGTCCCATCTTGTTCTTAGAACGAAATTTGCGCACCGATAGAAACAAGCCAAAAACACCCAGAAGCTACCATCTCACTCAGAACCTAGAGTAATGACTCAGAGAATTTGTCCCAGGGGAAATGTAGTCCATTAAAAAAAATGCTCTGGTCTCTCCTAAAGAATACTGACTTTACTTGAAACAAATGGTGAGGAAAATTCAAGTGTAAGGGTGCTCTCAAAAATAAAAACATAGCTGGGCACAGCGGCTCACGCCTATAGTTCCAGAACTTTGGGAGGCTGAGGCGGGCAGATCACGAGGTCTAGAGATCGAAACTATCCTGGCCAAGATGGTGAAACCCCATCTCTACTAAAAATACAAAAATTGGCTGGGCATGGTGGTGTGCACCTGTACTCCCAGCTACTCAGGAGGCTAAGGCAGGAGAATTGCTTGAACCTGGGAGATGGAGGTTGCAGTAAGCCGAGATCGTGCCACTGTACTCCAGCCTGGCGACAGAGTGAAGCTCCATCTCAAAAAATAAATAAATAAATAAGTAAATAAATAAATAACACTTAAGACTAGCACGTTAAGCCACAGACTAGCTAATTCATCAGAGAAAATTGGAAACAGAAAGCCAAGAAGAACATTATTGGCATTAGAACTAACCTCAAAGACTGCCATCAAAACCCATCTCTGCCTGAACTAAATTAGTTAAGACAGCTCAGCAATTTATGTCCCAGAGCATTGTCATAACAACAGAGCAATCAGCCCATAATTATTGGAGCCTAGAAGTCTGGACGTAATACCAAATGAAGTTGGCAGCTTAATAGAGAAATTAGGGAAAGGTATAGCAAAGGACAGACTGTCACACAAGTATGACACACATACCTAAGATGGCACCCTGTAAAAAGTGACACCAAAAGCTTCAGACTACAGAAGAAAAAATCATCACTAAAATAGTTAACCAAATTTACAAACACACATACATACACACACATACACACACACACATTAAGTGAACACAAACAACAAAACCTGGGGGTGTGGTAGGGGTCAGTATCCAAAGTCACTAAAATGTTACTCACAATGTCCACTTTCCACAACAACAAATGAGATATGCAAGAAACAGGAAGCTATGACCAATACACAGGAATAAAAGTAGGAAACAGAAACTGCCAATGAGAGGGACAAGGTCTCAGGTTTAACAAAGACTTCAAATTAGCCATTATAAATATGTTCACAGAACTAAAGGAAATGAAGCTTAAAGATATAAAGGAAGTAAGAAGACAATGTCTCATTAAATAGAGAATATCAATGAAGATACATAAATTACAGAACGAAACAAATGTTAATTCTGTAGATGAAATGAACAATAACCAAAATAAAGGGGTACTACAGAAAATCTGAATGGGCAAAAGAACAAATCAGTGAACTAAAAGATAGATGAATAGTTATTATGCAATCTCAATAACAGCAATTTTAGCATAAAGAAAAATCATCAGAGTCTCAGAGGAATGTAGGGCACTTTAAGCACACCAATGTATGCATAATGGAAGTACCAGAAAAAGAAGAGAAGAAAAATAACAGAAAAATTGAAGAAATGACCAGTGAAGATTTCCCCAAATTGCTGAAAAATGTAAATCTACACATTCAAGACACTCAACTAACTCTAAGTAGTATAAGTGCAAAGAGATCCTGAGTAAAAAGGCTGAAATTTAAAGAAAAGGAGAAACTATTTAAAGCTGCAAAAACCAAACAACAACAAAACAAAAATACTGACTCATCATACATAAGGGACACTTTCCATAAGCCTAGTTTTAACAATAGACTAGAAGAAGTTTAAAAAAAAAAAAAAGAAAGAAATTCATAGTTGAAGACAAGGCTTTTGAATTAACTAAATCAGACAAAAATAAAGAAAAATGAATCAAAAGAAATAAAGTCTCCAAGAAATATGAGATTAAGTAAAATGGCCAAAACTAAGAATAATTGGTGTTCTGAGGGTGAAGACAATGTGAGTCTGGAAAACTTAATTGAGGTACTAATTGAGGAAAACTTCCCTTGCCTGGCTAGAGATGTAGATATCTAAATCCAAGAAGCTCAAACATTTCCTGGGAAATTCACTGCAAAAAGATCTTCACCCAAGGCATATAATTATCAGGCTATTTAAAGTCAATATGAAGAAAAAAATTCTAAGAGCAGTAAGACAAAATCATCAGATAACCTACAACGGAAAGCCTATCAGACTAACAACAGACTTCCCAGCAGACACCTTACAAGCTGAAAGGGATTGGAGTTTTATCTTCAAGCTTCTTAAACAGAACAACTATCAGCCAAGAATTTTACACCCAGCAAAACCAAGTTTTAAAAAGGAAGGAGAAATAAATTCATTTTCAGACAAACTAATGCTGAGAAAATTTGTCATTACCAAACCATCACTACAAGAAATATCAAGAGTTCTAAATATTGAAAAAAAAAGGCTGATATGAACCAAAATAGAACCTCTTGAAAGCTCAAAACTTACAGGGCCTATAAAATAATAATGCAACAATAATAACAAAAAACTAGGTAGCAATTAACATGATGAAGAGAATAGAACCTTACATCTCAATATTAACATTGAATGGAAATGGCCTAAATGCTACACTTAAAAGATACAGAAAGGCAGAATGAATAAAAAGCTACAATCCAAATATCTGCTCTTTTCAGGAGACTCACTTAACAAAGAAGGATTCATATAAACTCAAGGTAAAAGGATTGAAAAGGTATTTCATGCAAATGGAAACCAAAGGCAAGTCAGAGTAGCTCTTCTTATATGAGACAAAACAGACTTCAAAACAACAACATTAAAAATGACAAAGATAGTCATTATATAATGATAAAAGATTCAATTTAGCAAGAAGATATCACAATCCTAAATTTATATGCACCAAACACTGGAGCTCCTAGATTCATAAAAGTTATTACTATACCTGAGAAGTGAGATAGACAGCAAAACAGTAATAACGTGAGACTTCAATGTACCGCAGACAGTACTACCTAGGTAGTTCTTCAAGACAGGAAGTCAATAGGGAAACAATGGGGTTAAACAACATGCTAGAACAAATGCACCTAACAGATATTTACAGGACATTCTACCTAAGATCTTCAGAATATATATTCTTCTCATCAACACGTGAAACATTCTCCAAGATAGACCAGCCCATATGATAGGCCACAAAACAAGTCTCAATAAATTTTTAAAAATCAAAATCATATCAAGTCTCTTCTCAGACTACAGCAGAATAAAACTAGAAATCAACTCCAAAAGGAGCCCTCAAAACTATACAAATACATGGAAATTAAATAATCTGCTCGTATGATACCTGGGTTAACAATGAAATGAAGACAGAAATTTAAAAGTTACTTAAATTGAATGATAATAATGACACAAGTTATCCAAACCTCCAGGATACAGCAAAAGCAGCACTAAGAAGAAAGTTTATACTGTTAAATGTCTACATCAAAAAGTCTGAAAGAGCAAAAATTGACAACCTAATGCCACACCTCAAGAAACTGAAGAAATAAAAACAAACTAAACCTAAAACTAGAAGAAAAGAAATAAGAACGACCAGAATATAACAAATTGAAATTCAAAAATACAAAAAATACAAAAGATCAATGAAACAAAAAGCTGGTTCTTTGAAAAAATAAACAAAATTGGTGCACCGCTAGCTAGATTAGCTAAGAAAAAAAGAGAGAAGACTCAAATAAGCTCAATTAGAAATAAAACTGGAGACATTACAACCTACACTACAAATACAAAAGATCATTCAAGACTACTATGAATACCTTTACATGCATAAACTAGAAAACCTAGAGAAAATGAACAAATTGCTGGAAACATATAACCCTCTGAGATTAAAAAAGGAAGAACCAGAAACTTTGAACAGACCAATAACAAGCAGCAAAATTGAAATAGGAACTTAAAAATTGCCAATAAAAAAAAAGCCTAGAACCAGATGAATTCACTGCTGCATTCTACCATTCAAAGAATTGGTACCAATACTACTGAAACTACTCCAAAAGATTGAGAAAAAAGAGATCCCCCTTGAATCATTCTATGAAGCTAGTATCACCCTGATACCAAAAGCAGAAAAAGACACAACAACAACCACAACAACAACAACAAAAAAACTACAGACCAATTTTCCTGAGAACATAGATGCAAAAATCCTCAGTAAAATACTAGCTAACTGAATCAAAAGCACATAAAAAACATAATTCATCATGATGAAGTGAGTTTAATCCCAGCAATACAGATATGACTTAACACACAAACACTTGTACACAAGTCAATAAATGTGATACATTGCATAAACAGAATTAAAACAAAAACCATAAGATTATCTCAATTGATGCAGAAAAAGCATTTGACAAAACCCAGCATCCCTTTACAATAAAAACTCTCACCAAACTGGGTATAGAAGGGACCTATTTCAAAAGGATTAAAGCTCCATTTGACAAACCCACAGCCGACATCATACTGAATACAGTAAAGTTGAAAACTTTCCCTCTGAGAATAGGAATAAGATAAGGATGCCCACTTTCACCATCCAATTCAACATAATTCTGGAAGTACTAGCCAGAGCAATTGGGCAAAAGAAATAAATAAGGGCATCTAAATTGGAAAAAAGGAGTCAAATTGTCACTGTTTGCAGATTATATGATTCTACACCTAGAAAATCCTAGACTGCTTCAAAAGGTTCTTAGATTTGATGAACAAATTCAGTAAAGGCTCAGATTACAAAATCAATATACACAAATCTGTAGCACTGCTAAACACCAACAACCACCAAGCTAAGATTCAAATCAAGAACTCAATCACTTTTATAACAGCTTCAAAATAAGAATAAAACAAAATATTTAAGAATATACTTAACCTTGGCCGGGCACGGTGGCTCAGGCCTGTAATCCCAGCACTTTGGGAGGCCGAGATGGGTGGATCATGAGGTCAGCAGATCGAGACCACCCTGGCTAACACAGTGAAACCCCGTCTGTACTAAAAATACAAAAAAATTAGCCAGGCATAGTGGCAGGCGCCTGTAGTCACAGCTACTCGGGAGGCTGAGGCAGGAGAATGGCTTGAACCCGGGAGGTGGAGCTTGCAGTGAGCCGAGATCGCGCCACTTGCACTTCAGCCTGGGCGACTGAGCGAGACTCCGTCTCAAAAAATAAATAAATAAATAAATAAAATAAATAAAATAAATAAATAAAATAAATAAATAAATAAAATAAATAAATAAATAAATAGAAATAAAAGAATATACTTAACCAAGAAGGTGAAAGATCTCTACAAGACTATAAAACAACGCTGAAAGAAATCACAAATGACACAAACAAATGGAAATGTACCCCATGCTCATAAATGGTAAGAATCGATATTGTGAAATGACCGTACTGCCCAAAGCAATCTACGGATTCAATGCAATTCCCATCAAAATACCAATAGTATTTTTCACAGAATTAGAAAAAAGAATCCTAAATTCACATGGAATCAAAAGAGAGCCAGGATAGCCAAAGCAATACTAAGCAAAAACAACAAATCTGGACGCATCGCATTACTGGACTTCAAATCATACTGCAAGGTTATAGTTACCAAAACAAAATAGACCAATAAAACAAAATAGAGAACTCAGAAATAAACCCGAATAGTATAACCAACTGATATTCAACAAAGCATACAAAAACATAAATTGGGGAATGGATACCCTATTAAATATATTGTGCTGGGAAAACTAGCAGGCCACATATAGAAGAATGAAGCTGGATTCCCATCTCTCATCTTACATAAAAATCAAGATAAATCAAAGACTTAAATATAAGACCTGAAACTATAAAAATTCTAGAAGACAACATCAGAACACTTCTACAGATATCAGCCTAAGCAAAGAATTAGTGACTAAGACCCCAAAAGCAAATTCAACAAAAACAAAAATAAATAAATGGGACCTAATTAAACTAAAACATATCTGCATAGCAAAAGAAATAATCAACAGAGTAAACAGACAAACCACAGAATGAGAGAAAATATTTGCAAACTATGTATCTGACAAAGAACTGGTATCCAGAATCTACAAGAAACTCCACGAATCATCAAGAAAAAAAAATAACATCATTATAAAGAGGGCAAATGACATGAATAGACATTTCTCAAAAGATGACACACAAGAGGCCAAAAAAAAATGAAAAAATGCTTAACATCACCAATCATCTGGGAAATGCAAATTAAAACCACAACGAGATACTACCTTAGTCCTGCAAGAATGGCCATTATTAAAAAGTCAAAAAACAATAGATTTTGGTGTGAATGTGGGGAAAAGGGAACACTTACACACTGCTGGTGGAAATGTAAATTAGTACAACCTCTATGGAAAACAGTATGGAGATTCCTTAAAAAGCTAAAAGTAGATCAACCAATCGATCCAGCAATCCCACTGCTGAATATCTACCCAAAGCAAAATAAGTCATTATATGAAAAAAGACACTTCACATGTATGTTTATGGCAACAAAATTCACAATTACAAAGATGTGGAACCAACCTAAATTCCCATCAACTAATGAGTGGATACAGAAAATGTGGTATATATACACATATGAAATACTACTCAGCCATTGAAAGGAACAAAATAATGTCTTTTGCAGCAACTTGAATGAAGCTGGAGGCCATTATTTGAAGTGAAGTAACACAGGAATGGAAAACTAAAAACTGTATGTTATTACTTCTATGTATGAGCTAATCTGTGAGTATGCAAATGCACACAGAGTGACATAATAGACTTGAGAGACTCAGAAGGGGGAGGGTGGGAAGGTATCTTAGATTAAAAAAACTACATATTAGGTACAAATGTACTCTAATGGGTGATGAATGCACTAAAATCTCAGAATTCACCACTACATAATTTATTCATGTAATAGAAAACCACTTGTACCAAAAAAAGCTATTGAAATAAAAATAAAAATAAAAAAGAAATAAAAGACTATGTCTAACTTTTCATTAGAAACAGTGGAATGCAGAATATGCTGCTATGGGACAGTCAAAGAACTAAAGAGGAAAAAATGTAAACCAAAAATCCTGTATCTAGCAAAGCAATCTTTCAAAAATCAAAGTGAAATAAATACATTCCCAGATTAAAAACAAAAACAAAAGGAAAGCAAAACAAACTCAAAGGAATTCATTGCTAGCCAACCCGACTTACAAAAAAATAAAAATATTAAAAGTAGTATTGCATACTTAACGCAAGTAAATACTGACAGAAATATAAATCTGCACCAAAAAAATGAAGAGCAAGAATACAATTATATAATTATTAAAAAGTATGAATTTATATTTTATTATGTCTTAGCTTAACTGGTTTAAAAAGAAATTTTATAAGCAATATGTATAAAATCATATAGTTATTGTTGAGGCTGTAACATATAGAAATATAACGCATTTGACAATAGCGCAAAGAATGTGAGAGGAAGCAGAGTTGTACTGGAGTAAGAAAATGACACAGAGGGCAACCTAAACTCAACAGCACAAATGAATACACTAAATAAATGGTAAATAAGAATACAAATAAAACAAACTTTGCATATACATTCCTGCTCTCTTTTCTTATCTCAGCTTATGTAATAGATATAAAATATATAAGCAATACTTATAACAATGCCATTGAGTTTGTAACTTATGTACAGGTAATATATGTAATCATAATAACACAAAGCTGGAGAAAAAATAGATCTACACAGGAGCAATAATTCTGTATCTCACTGGAATTAAGTTAGCATAAACTTGAAATGGATTCTGATAAGTTTATATATATATAGATATAGATATACACACACATACACACACATGCACACACATGCACACACATAAAATAAGCCCTAGGATCATTACTAAGAAAACAACAATAAAAAATAAATTTAAAACATTAAAAGAATGTAAATGTTACAGTAGAAAAATAATCACTTCAAAGTAAATAATTTAAAAAACTGAGAAACAAAAATAATATTAGCTATATAAAGATAAAAATTGCAAAAGTAAATCCAGATATATTGATACAGATTTTAAATGTGAATGGATTAAATACTCAAAGGCAGAGAGCCTCAAACTGGATAAAAAATTAATGACTAATTCTATACTGTTTACAGGAGACACTTTTTTTTGAGACACAGTCTTGCTCTGTCACTCGGGTTGGAGTGTAGTGGCACTATCTCAGCTCACTGCAACCTCCGCCTCCTGGGTTCAAGCGATCTCGGGCCTCAGCCTCCCAAGTGGCTGGGATTACAGGTGCGTGCCACCACACACAGCTAATTTTTGTATTTTTAGTAGAGACAGAGTTTCGCCATGTTGGCCAGGCTGGTCTCAAACTCCTGGCCTCAAGTGATCCTCCCACCTCAGCCTCCCAAAGTGCTGGGATAACAGGCATGAGCCACTGTACCCGGCCCCTACAGGAGACATTTTCATTCAAATATATTAATAGGTTGAAGGGAAAATGGTGGAAAAATACATTATTGAAAAAAGCAACCATAAGAAAAATGGAGTGGCTATTCTAGTGTCAAAAAATAACATTAAAAACTAAAAATCATGTCTTGCATATAGAGGGACATTTTACGATAATCAAAGGATCAAAATTACAGCAGTTTTTAATATATGCACTGACCAATAGAACCCCCAAATACTTCAAACAGGCTGAAATAAATGAAACCAGAAACAGACAATTTACCAATCATATTTGGGACACCAAATATTATTGGGACACTCTCAGTAATTAATAGAACAAAAAACACAGAAGCTCAAGAAGTAAATGAAGGACTTGAATACTATAAACACATTAGTGTTAACAGGCCTCTATACAACACTGTACCTAACAACAGCAGATTTGCATTCTTCCCAAGTACATATGGAATATATTTCAGAATAGACCATATGCTAGTATATAAAACAAGATTTAGAATTTAAAACAATTCATATTATGCTAATTTGGTTAACTGGCCATAATAAAATTGAATTCGAAATTAAGAATTTGAAAAATTCACAAATACATGGAAATTGATCAAAACATCTTTAAATAACTAATGACTCAAAAAATAGTTAAAAAGAAAAGCAGAAATACTTGCAAATAAATAACAATTAAGACACAATATCCCAAAACTTATGAGATGCAGCTAAAGCAGTGCTCAGAGGGAGTTTTACAGCCTTATTATAAAAGAAGAAATATTTCACATGAACAACGTAGTCTTTCACCTTAAGACACTAAGAAAAAAAGATAAAACTAAGGGTAGAGCAAGCAAAAATAAAGAAAAAATAGGATTAAAAGAAAAACTAATGAAATCGAGAGTAGAAAAAATAAATAATATGAACAAAACCAAAAGCTAGTTCTCAGAAAAAAACTGACAAAATGCACAGTTTAGATACATGATCTAACAAAAACAGAATGATTCTCAAATTATTAAAATCAGAAGTAAAAGGGAACATTACTACTGACCTTACAAGAATAAAAATTATAAGGTGAAACTTTGAACTATACGTCAACAAATTATGTAACTTTGATAAAATGAACAAACTCCTAGAAAGACAAAAACTATGAAACTGATTTAAGAAAAAAGACAATCTGAAAAAATGTATCCCCTTCCACAAAGAAAACAAAAATTCCACGAACAGATGAATTTACTGGTTAATTTTAACAAATATATACAGATAAATTTACACGATTATTCAGAAACCCTTTTTAAAAATTGAAGAGAAATAAACACTTCTCAGTTTATTCCATAAAGCCAGTATTACTCTGATACCAAAACCAAAAATAACACAAGGGAAAGAAATATTACAGTTCAATATATCTCTTGTAAATAAAGATGCAAAAAGTCCTCAGCATAATACTAACAAATTAATTCCAGCAACATATAAAGTACACTAATTAAATATTAACATATTTATATATACTAATATATATATATAAACATAAACTATGTAACCAGTTGAATTTATCTCAGGAATATGATGTTGATTTAGCATACCAAAATCAATTAATATAACAGACAATATCAATAGAAGGAGGAACAAAAATATATTATCTTCTCAATGTGGAAATAGCATTTGACAAAATTCAACACTTTTTCATGATATAAATATTCAACAAACTAGAAATAATAGGAAATTTCTTCACCCTAAAAAAGGTGAAGCTGATCTATCAAAGCTAATATCAGACTAAATGATGAAAGTACAAACTCCTCCCTGCTAAGATCAAGAAGACAAGGATTTTCACTCTCCCTCCATTCAACACTATACTGGAGAGCTTAACGAGAGCAATTTGATAAGAAGGAAATAAAAGGCTTCCAGATGGGAAAGGAAAATTAAAATTATCTCTACTTATATACTGCATGATCGAAAATTATTTAAAAAAAAGAAAAGAAAAAATATTCAAGCTAATAAATGAGTCTAGCACAATTACAGGATACAGATGAATATACAAAATTCAACTGCATTTCTGTACAGTAGCAATGAGTAAACTAAAAATAAAATTAAGAAAACAATTTAATTTACAATATTTTTAAAACCCTAACAATAAATTATCAAAAATTTATAAAACCTATAATCTGAAAATGTAAAAATTGTAGAAATAAATAAAAGTAAACCTATAAATGAAGTAATACACTATGCTATGGATCAGAACAGTAGTATAGTTAAGATGAAAATACACTCCAAATTGATCAACAGATTCAACACAGTATCTATCAAAAGGCCATATCATTTGAAGAAATTGACAAGATCAACTTAAAATTTATATGAAAATTAAAAAGACCCAAATCCACAAATCAAACTTGAAATAAAGGAGAAAAGAATTTTAAATCCATACTTCTCATTTTTAAAACTTTAAAGAAAGCTACAGTAATCGAGAGAGTGTGGTACTGGCCCAAGGGTATATATCTAAATCAATGAAATAAAGTTGCGAGTCCAGAAATAAACCCTTACATTTACAGTAAATTGACATTTGCAATGGCTGCCTAACAATTCAATGAGAAGAAAATCATCTTTCCAATAAGTATTTCTGGGAGAACTTGATATCTACATGCAAAAAATAAAGTTGGACATTTTCTTTAAACCATATATAAAAATTAATACAAAATAGATCAAATACTTAAATGTAAGAGCCAAAGCTATTGTAGATTATAAATTGTCTTATAAGACACTAAAATCACGAAAGGCAAAAGAAAATATCATCAAAATTAATATCTTCATACATCAAAAGATATTAAGAAGCAAAAATACAACTTATGAATGGAAAAACAATTGTATCTCCTTAACTTATAAGGGGCTGGTATCTAGAATATATAACTAACTATTACAACTAAATAATAAAAGGACAGAATTTAACATAGTTTTTCCAGTGAGCAAAATACCTGAGTAAACATCTCTCCAAAAAAGATACATGAGTGGCCAATAAGCACTTATTAAATGATATTCCATATCATTAGTCATGAGATAAATGCAAGTTAAAACCACAAAGATCTATCACATTCACCTATGAGGATGGCTAGAGTTTAAAAAGACAGATAGAAACAAGTGCTGACAAAAATGCGAACAAATTGGGGCCTTCATACACTAATGACGTAAAATGATGCAGTTGCTTTGGAAAACTATTTGGCCATTCCTTAAACAGTTAAACAGAAATACCACATGATCCAGTAACGCCACTCTTAGAAATACAGCTACGAGAAAAACACACATCCATGCAAAAATTTGTTTTTGATGTTCAGAGCAAGAATACTCATAGTAATCAGAAATGAAAACAAAAAATATCTACCAACCAATGAAAGGACAGAAAAAAATCTGTATGTCCATATAATGTAATATTATTCTGCAATAAAAACAAAATACTGATACATGCTATAGCATGGATAAATCCTTAAAACATGCTACGTGGCAGACGTCAATAACAAAGAACCACATGTTGTATGATTCCATTACGTGACATTTTCAGAGTAAGCAAATCTACAGAGACAGAAAGTGGATTAACGGTTGCCTTGGACTGAGGGGAAGGGAGCTTGGGTAATGATTACTAAAGAGTGCAAGGTTTTCTACTGGAGTAATTAAAATTTTCTACAATTGATTTTGGTGATAGATACAAACTTTGAATATCATTTGAAGAACTTGACAAGATCAACTTAAAATTTATATGAAAATTAAAAATGATGTATATGTTTAATGGATAAATTGCATGGTAGATGAGTTTTAACTCAATAAAATTTTAAAAATTAAATTTAATCTAAATACGTACATATAATTTTTAAAATATTAAAGGATTATAATCTACAAGAGTAATTTGTTCTGATATCTACACAGTGTCCAAATAAAGACTCTTGAATACAAGACACCAAAAGACTCAAATAATAAACTATTAATAAGACTATCTGAAGAAAGGCCTGGCTGCTGAGATGATAAATGCTAATTCCCTGATAAAGTAAATAAATAAATAAATAGCTACATACCACTGGGAAAGAATTTCAGGGAAAAAAATGGATTCGGTGTTTTATTAAAGGGATTTGAAAGCTCCAGGGAAATTTAAAGTGTCCTTTTGTTCCCTTGTAAAATCATTTAATTATTTAAGTGATATTCCTAAGAAAAAGTAATGTTTATGCCATTTCTATAAAAGGTACTGTGCAAACTGAAGGAAAAAATACATTCTTTTAACACTAACATATATCGAAAGAAGAATGATGCCATATGGCATAGAAACTAGGCAGAACAGAACTTAACACTGATGTTTTGCAGTGGGTCCCTGAACAAACTCTATAAAATTTAAAAAGCCTTTCCATAACCTTGATATTTATAAAATGCTTTAGGAACAAAATGTAGAAAGAAAAGTCTGAGTTGATGCAACTTAAAACACATCTAAAAGTAATTACCAAAGTTTCTGAAAAGTTATATAAATGATTCAAATGTTGAGATGTATGACAGAGGGTAAGAGTATGGTTTCTAGAATCATACTACTAAGACTGGAACCTTGACTCTATACATCATGAAGGGCAATCTCCTTTCCTGGATAGTAGGAAAAATAATGGGGAAATAACTTATCACACTGGGATATTATGAGGTTAAATTTGGTGATACATATGAGGCATTTAATACTGTTAAATAGTAACTACCATTATCCTTATCATAGATATTACTTGAAGTGTGACTCTTTTATAGACTCTTTAAAGTGTTTTGCTCCAATTCATTCATGAGGAACATCTTGATTAGTCTTGTTGATTCCTTAAAACATGCCTATTGTCTAAGTGAAATAACCTTTAAAAATGTGTGCATGTGTTTACATTTGTAAGTAAACATCTAGCTAATTATGAGTGAACTGTGAAGTCACAGACCTCTCAAAATTATGGCACTGGTGTTGTCATGGTGCTGCTTTTCTCTCAGTCCTGAATTCTGAATCATATTGATCTTTCAGGGACAGCAAGAATAATGAGAATTTTTCAATGTTGGAAAGAATAACTACAGAAAACTGGCTAGCTCTTATGAAGAAGACATTCATATTCATTTAAAACCCGGGTGCTTGAATTCTTGTGCTACACTGTGAGCTGAATTACATAAGAAAAAAATCACTTAGTTCATCCACACCAAATTTCCTCATATTTGATTTTGTAATGATAATTTATGAAATGGTTCATTATAAGAACTCAATAAGACAATATTATATAAGTATAGTGTTTTACTTGGTATCTAGTATAAATAATATTAAACAAAGGTCACATGTCTCATTCCCCATCCTTTCTTTTTTATTCTATTTTATTTTTTTAGAGGATCTTGCTCTGCCTCCCAGGCTGGAGTGCAGTGGTGTGATCATAGCTCACTGCAGGCTTGAACTCCTGGGCACTAATGGTCCTACTGCCTCAGCCTCCCAGTTATCTGAGCCTATATAAGTGCATGCCATCATGCCTAGCTAATTATTTTTTATAGAGACAGGGTTTTGTTTTGTTGCCCAGGCTGGTTTTAAACTCCTAGTCTCAAGTTATCCTCCCCGCTCAGCCTCCCAAAGTGCTAGGATTACCGGCATAAGCCACCACCCCTGGCCCACTCTCTTTCGATAACAAAAAGTTGCCTCACAAAGGAAGTAACGTTAGTCTTCCATAACTTATACGTGGTTCAGCTAATGTTGTTTCTAGGAACAATGGATTTCTTTTCTAAGTAACTGTAATATTACCCTATAAATAACCAATACTCAAATCTTCCCAGGAAGATACGTATATCTTAAAATGTACCCTTTTCCCAATCCAAAAGACCTAATAATATACCTCAGTGATTCCCCAAAGATGGTTATTAGGTAAGAAATTTAACTTATAAAGAATGACATCAACAAAATTGCACAATAGGAGTTTTCTACCATCATCTTCGCACAGTGCAACAATTTTGCCAACCACCCACAGATAAGAGTACCTTTGAAGGAGTACAGAGGTCCAACAGAGAACTTCCAGCACACTGTGAAGCAAAAAATCTGAGAACAGAGTCATTGAAAAGAGTAAGAAAATCAATTTTGCCTTATCCACATCACCTCTTCCCAAGGTGTCACAGCTCAGTCCCAAAAAAGCCAATTTTGGGTCCACGATTCCTCCCACAAGAGAAAGTGAGAATGTACTGAATGAGCATTTGACTTCTCCAGCTATAGAGGATGCTACACAAGAGGCCCACCTCTTTCCAACCCCACATAGGTAACTGAGGGAATCAGCATGGCTACGTGGCTGTGAGAGTTTGGGAAGGACAGTCAACAAAGGACTGCATATCTTATGGAACACTTTATGCTGTCCACCAGGACAACTGTTTTTAAGCCACTTGGGACACCTCACTTGTAGAAAGCCCTAACTGGCCAAAGGAGGCTTCCATAGCTCTGTACCCTTCCCCTATCCACAGCCAGCTCTACCTAGGTACCATCTAAGTGACAAATGTGAGCCTTTGCAGATGGCTTACAAGCACATGCAGATAGCCAGCTCAACTCCATGGGACTAGTAGAAGGCACACAAAACTACAGAATTTCAGGGCACTGTCTTAAAGAAAACAAATGAAACGCTGGAGCACCCAGTCTGGCTTTACCGGATTAACAAAATATATACATATTCTTATGACATCCCCCACCTCAGGAGGGAACAAAAGCAGTTCTGGAAGAGCCATAACCACCAAATAGGTCTGGGAGAGCCTCAGAATCTCAAGCTGGGCTGACTGATGAAGGCATTTCTCTCACAAATCAAGTTAGAAAAGACTGGAAGATTTTAATGCTTCTTAAGATGTAAAGATAGCAACACAAAACTTTAAGGAACATGGAAAAACAGTAAAATATGATGTAACCAAAAGAACAAAATAAATTTTTGGTAGTCAATTCCAAACAAATGGAGATATATTAATTAGCTGACAAATAATGCAAAATAATTGCTTTAAGGAAACTCAACAAGCTGAACAATATGATGAATAAAATGAAGAATGCAGTGAGTCTCAACAGCAACCTTGATCCAGCAGAAGCAAGAACCTGTGAACTCAAAGTTGGGTCGTTTTAAATTATTTAGTCAGAGGAGGAAACAAAAGAATTAAAAGGGTTAAAGAATGCTTACACAATTTAGGGGACTGTATCAAGATAATTAATGTATGAATTAATAGAATCTCAGATGGAAAAGAGAGAGAAAAGAGAAGAAAGCTTATAAAATATAAATAATGGCTGAAAACTTCCAAATCTTGGAGAGATATGGATATCCAAGTGCATAAGGCTAAAAGATCTTCATACAAGTTCAACCCAAAGAAGACTTCCGCAAGACACACTCTAATCAAACTGACAAAATAAAAAACAAAGAAATATTTTTAAAGCAAAGAAGAGATGTCTCAAGTACAATAATATTCGTATTAGACTATAGCAGACTTCTTAACAGAAACCTTACATGTCAGGGGATGATGGAATGATATATTCAAAGTGCTGAAAAAAATATGAGATGTTCGTCAGAAATGAAGAACAGATAAAGACTTTTCCAGATTAAAAAAAAGTTAATGAAATTTATCACCAATAGATCTGCCTTACAGAAAATTCTAAAGATAATTTTCAAGATGAAACAAAAGAGCATTAATTAGTAATATAAAACATATAACAGTGTATGTTACTAAGTAAAGTATATACTCAAATTTAGAATACTATAATGATGATGTACAAATCACATTTAACTCTAGGATATAGGTTAAAAGGCAAAAGTATTAAGTAAATACAGCTACATAAATCTGTTAATGGATACACAATATAAAAATAAGTAGATGGTGATATCAAAATAAAAATGGGTACGGAGGGAAGTAAAAGTTTATTTTTGTATACGGTTGAAGTTACATTGTTGTAAGGTTAAAGTAGACAGTTATCACTATTTTATAGTGATATTTTATATAAGTTTCATGGTATCCACAAAGGAAAAACCTATAGTAAATATACAAAAGAAAAAGAAAAAGTTTATTAAAGCATACACCTTCAAAAAGTCATCAAATCACAAAGGAAGAAGAAAACAACTATAAAACAGTCAGAAAACAATAAAATGGTAATAAAAATTCCTTACCTGTCAATAATTACCATAAATGTAAATGGAGTAAATTCTCCAGTCAAAAGATATAGAATGAGTTAATAGTTAAAAAATAAAATCCAACGATAGGTTGCCTTACAGGATTCTCAATTTAGCCTTAAAGACACACACAGGCTGAAAGTGACAGGGTGAAAAAAATATATCCCATGTAAATGGAAATCAAAAGAGAACAAGAGTAGCTATTTCTATATCAGAAAAAATATATTTAAAATAAAAACAAGAGGCAAAGAAGATTATTATAAAGTGATAAACGAGCCCATCCATCAAGAGGATATACCAGTTGTAAACATATACACTCAGCATCAAAGAACTTAACTATATATATAATTAATACATATAGTTATAGGTATATATATATATATATAAAATAAAGGAAGAAACAGAAAGCAAGACAATAACAGTGAGATATTTCAATACACCATGCTCAGCAATGAATAGATCAACTAGGCAGAAAATCAATTAAGTAACCAAAGATTTGAATTACACTTTAGACCAAGTAGAACTCAGAGCCATATTCAGAACATTCCATCTAAAAGCAGAATACACATTCTTTTCAATTGCCTACAGAAAATTCTCCAGAATACATCATATGTCAGGCCACAAAACAAGACTTAATAAATTTAAGAAGATTGAAATTATATCAAGTTCCCTTTCAACCACAATGACATGAAACTAGAAATCAATAACAGGAAGAAAATCGGAAAATGTACAACTATAAGAAAATAAACAACACACATGAAAATAGGGTCAAGAAAGTAACAGAAATGAAATAAATATCTTCAGACAAATGAAAATAAAAACACAACATACCAAAAGGTATAAATGTACCAAAAGCATTTCTAAGAGGAAAGTTTATAGTGATAAATGCCAACACTAAGAAAAAGACTAATTTTATATAGACAACATAACTTTAAAATTAAAAGAACCAGAAAAAAAGAACAAAGTCCAAAGCTTTGAAAACCATAAAAGGAAATAAAGATCAGAGCAGTAATAAATGAAATAGAAATTAGAAAAAAAATAGAAAAGATAAAACTGAGTTTGGTTTTTGAAAGATATAATTGATAAACTTTTAACTAGTAAAAAGCAGAAAGGAAAAAGACTCAAATAAATGAAAAATGAAATACAATTCATACTACAAAAATATAAAACTCCCTAAGAGACTACTATAAAAATATATGCAAAGAAATTAAGCAATTAGAAAAAATATGATAAAGTTTTAGAAATATGCAAACTTCCATGACTGAATCATGAAAAAATAGAATATACAAATAGCAAGTCAGAAGATTAAATTAGTAAACAAATATCCTCCTTCACTTACAAATTCTACCAAAAAATTAAAGAAGAATTAATAGCAATCCTTCTAAAACTCTCCCAAAAAAATGAAGAGATGGAAAACTTCTAAATACACTTCATGAGGCCAGCATTAGCCTACTACCAAAGCCAGGCAAGAATACTTGAAAAAAAGAAAATTGCAGGCCAATAATCCTGATGAACTTGAATGTAAAAATCCTCAACAAAATACTAGCAAACCAAATTCAACAGTACATGAAAAGGATTAACACCATGTTCAAGTGGGATTTATCTTTGGAATGCAACGATGGTTCAACATATGCAAATCAATAAATGTGATATATCACATTAACAGAATAAAGGATAAAGTTTATACAATCATCTCAATAGATGCAGTAAAAACATCTGACAAAATCCAACACACTTTCAAAACAAAAATTCTCAACAAATTAGTTATAGAAGTAAAGTGACTCAATTAAGGTTATGTATACAGCCCACAGCTAGCATACCAATTGTGAAAAGCTGAAAGCATTCCTCTCAGATCACATGCAAGACAAGGATGCCCACTCCTTTTTACAATTAATATATGAGATATTCATATTTTTAGTATACATGTGATAATTTGATACCAGGGTAATTGGAATATCCATAAACTTAGTATTTGTTTAATCTTTATGCTAGAAACATGCAAATTATTCTCTCTCAGCTATTTGAAGTGTACAACAGGTGATTGTAAGCTATAGTCACCCTACTAATCTATCAATCACTAGGTTTTATCTCTTCTAACTGTATTTTTGCACCCATTAATCAACCTCTCTTTATCCTTCCCTCTCTCCTACACTTCTCTGCCTCTAGTAACCACCAATCTACTCTCTATCTTCATGAAATCCACCTTTTGGGCCCCCTCTCAAATAAAAGTAAGAATACACAATTTTTTCTTTCTGTGCTTGGCTTATTTTGCTTAACATAATGACCTCCAATTCCAACCATGTTGCTGTAAATGCTTCACAAACATGGGAGGGCTGATACATTTATATATTTATCTGCACAGCATTTATAGTGGCTGTAAATACATATATTTATGTCTTAGTTCTTTATTCTGTTCCATTGGGCTATGTGTCTGTTTTATGCCAGTAGCATGCTGATTTGGTTATTATAGTTTTGTAGCATATTCTGAAGTCAGGTAGTGTGACGTTTCCAGTTTTTTGGTTTATTTGTTGTTTGTTATCAGGATTGCTTTGACTATTTGGGGTCTCTTGTGGTTTTTTATGAATTTTAGAACGTTTTTTATTTTTGTGAGGAAATATTTTCATTGGTATTTTGATAATTTGATATATTCAGATCTTTGATACATTTATTTTCTTTCTATTGGATATGTATCCAGTGGTGGAATTGCTGGATTATATAGTATTAATAGCTCAATTTTTAAGCTTTTAAGGAGAAACTCCATGCTGTTTTCCACAGTGGCTGTACTAATTTGTTCCCACCAATAGTGTATGAGGGTTGCCCTTTCCCCACATCCTCACCAGCGTCCATTATTCTCTGACTTTTGATGTTTTGAAAAAGCCATTTAAACTAAAGTGAGATAATATGTCATTGTGGTTTTGATTTTCATTTTGCTATTAAGTTGAGTTCCTTAAGCTATAAGTTTTGTAGCTTAAGGTCTTATATTTAAGTCTTTAATCCAATTTGATTCGATTTTTGAATATGGAGATAGAGGTCTACCTTCAGTCTTCTGCATATGGATATCCAGTTTTCCTAGCATCATTTATTGAAAAAACTATCCTTTCCGTGTTATATGTTCTTGGCACCTTTGTCAAAAGTGTGGCGTCTGTAAATGCATAGATTTATATTTGGGTTTTTCATTCTGTTCCATTGGGCTATGAGTTTGTTTTATGCCAGCAGCATGCTGATTTGGTTATTATAGCTTTATAGTATATTAGTCAGGTAGTGTGATGTCTCCAGTTTTTTCTTTTTTCCTCAGGATTGCTTTGGCTATCTGGAATCTCTTGTGGTTCCATATAAATTTTAGAACTTTTTTATTTTTGTGAAGAAATATTTTCATTGGTATTTTGATAAAAAACGTATTGAACCTGTACATTACTTTGGGTGGTATTGTCATGGTAACAATATTAATTCTTCCAAACCACAAACATGGAATATCTTTTCATTTTTTTGTATGTCCTCTTCAATTTCTTTCATCAGTGTTTTATAGTTTTCCTTATACAGCTCTTTTACTTATTTGTTTAAACTGATTTATTGGTTTCTTTTTCAGATTATTTGCTGTTGGTGTATATTAATGACATTGTTTTTGTATGTTGATTTTGTGTCCAGAAACTTTACTGAATTTATTTTCGGTATTTTGGTAGAGTCTTTAGGTTTTTCTAAGTATAAGATTATGTTGTCTGTAAACAAGCCTACTTTGACTTTTTCCTTTCCAGTTTGAATGCCCTTTATTTCTCTCTTGCCTAATTGCCCTGGCCAGGATTTGCAGCATTATGTTGAATTATAGTGCCCTCATAGTTTTAGTCAACATAGTACTGGAAGTCATGGGCAAAGCAACTAGACAAGAAAAATAAGTTAAAATGTCTAAACTGAAAAAATAAACAAACAAAAACTTAAATTGCCAAGGCAGGCAGATCACCTGAGGTCAGAAGTTTAAGACCAGCCTGGCCAACATGGTGAAACCCTGTCTCTACTCAAAATACAAAAATTAGCTTGGCATGATGGCAGGTGCCTGTAATCCCAGCTACTCAGGAGGCTGAGGCAGGAGAATCGCTTGAACCTGGGAGGTGGAAGTTGCAGTGAGCTGGGATTGCACCATTGCACTCCAGCCTGGGTGATCTCAAAAAAAAAAAAAAAAAAAAAAAAAAAAAAAAAAAAAAAAAAAAAAGAAAAAGAAAACCCTAAAAAGTCCACCAAAAATTGTTAGAACAAATTCAATAAAATTGCAAGATAAAAATCAACATACAAAACCAGTTGCATTTTTATGCACTAGCAACAAACTCTCTGACAAAGAAATTAAGAAAACAATGCCATTTACAATAGCATCAAAAACAGTAAAATAATTGGAATAAATTGAACCAAGGGTGTTAAAGATCTGTACACTAAAATCTATTAAACACTACAAAAAAAACTGAAAAAGAAACATGTAAATAGGAAGATATGCAGTATTTCTAGATTGGAAGAATATTTTAAAAATATTCATACTACTGAAAGCTATCTGCAGATCCAATGCAATTTCTATCAAAATCCAAATGATATTTTTCACAAAAATTGAAAAAAAAATCTAAAATTCATATGGAACCATAAAACGCTCCAAATACCCAGAGTAATTTTCAGCAACAAGAACAAAGTTGGAGGCATCACACTTCCTTATTTCAAATTATATTACAACATACAGTAACTAAAACAGTATGGTACTGGCACAAATATATAGACCAAGGAACACAATAGAGAAGCCAGAAACAAACTTAAACATGTATAGTCAATGAATATTCAATAAAGTCACTGAAAATACAAAATGGGGAAAGAATAACCTCTTCAATAGTGTTTGAAGACTTTGATATCTTTATGCAGAAGAATGCAATTGGACACAGATTACACCACACATTTTAAAAAAACTCAAAATGGATTAAAGACAAAAATAAGACTTGAAACCATAAAACTGATAGAAGGAAACATAGATCAAAATTTCTTCACATTAGTCTTGGCAAATATATACTGTTTTAATATGACACCAAAAGCACAAGCAACAAAAGCAAAGCTAAATAATTAGGACTTCATCAAATTAAAAAGATTCTGCATGACAAAGGAATCAATCAACAAACTGAAAAGAAATATATGGAATGGGATAAGATATTTGCATACCATATATCGGACGAGGGGTTAGTATCCAAAATATATATGGAGTTCATATAATTCAACAGTAAATAAATAATATCAAACAGTATCAAAAACAAATAAAAACAAATAGTAAATAACAAACAAATAATAACAGTAAATAATAAAAAGCAAAGGACCTGATAACATTTTTTCAAAGAAGACATAAAAGTGGCCAACATCTGTGTAAAAAGGTAGCTCAATATCACTAATCCTCAGGGAATTGCAAATGAAAACCACTATGAGATATGACTTAATACATATTAGGAAAGCTATTATAAAAATCTAAAGCTATCATGAGGATGTGGAGAAAAATAACCTTTGTACTGTTGATAGGAATGTAAATTGGTACAGTCCTCATAGAAAACAATACAGAAGTTTCTCAGTAGTTTAAAAATAGACTACTATATGTTCCAGCAATTCCACTTCTAGAAATACGTCCAAAGTAAATTATATTGTTATTTTAAAGAGAGTTCTGCACTCCTATATTCATTGCAGCATTATTCACCATAAGCAAGATATAGAAACAACCAAAATGTCTAATAGATGAATGAAAAAGAAATGTGATATATATGTATAACGGAATATTATTCACCTTTTAAATAGAAGGATATTCTGCCATTTGTGAAAACATGGATGAACCTGGAAGACTGTGCTAAGTGAAACAAGCCAGACAAAGACAGACAAATACCTCATGATATCTAAAAAATCTGAACTCACAGAAACCAAGAGAGTTGAATGGTAGTTACCAGAGGCTGAAGGGTAGGGAATAATGGGGAAACAATCAAAGTGTACAAACTTTCAGTACAAAATGAAGAAGTTCTGGAGATCTAATGTACAGCAAGGTGAGTATAGTTAATAATACTCTATTGTATACTTGAAATTTGCTAAAAGAGTAGATCTCAGGAGTTCTCGATTGAGATCACAAAATAAAACAAAATCTAATTTTGTGGGCTTTTTACCTGTCTACAGTTCATTCTGAGAAATCATGCCAATTCTTTGCCTTTCTGGGAATATTTAGTGCAAGTGAAATGATAATCTGCAGAACCATGAGCCAAATAAATCTTTTCTTCATAAATTATCCAGCCTTAGGTATTCCTTTAGGGCAACACAAAACAGACTAAGATACCATGTCTCATCACTACAGCTGTGTGCTGCCCGCCACGGCTCAGCCTTTGTAGGCACTCCAGGAGGAGCTGATGTTCCCCGTGGCTGGGCACAATGAAAATAATAAAGAGATGGTAATGCTTACAAAATAAAGATGAAATGACAAATACTAGTTTCAGATCACCACTGTTTCTATAGCCATAGAATAAATACTCATTTCTGTTGTACTTATTTGAGAATAATATGCAATACTATAGCTGAGTAAGATTCAATATGATTCATAAAACAGAGGTCCCTATTACATTAACATTTTTAATATTAAACCAGATGACACAGTCAGTAGAAAGTAATTCTCTGTGCACATGTGTGCTTTGTGCAAGAAAGGGACTCTCCTTTCCCATGTAAAATTAGAGGACAAAATCACCCTAATAGGGTATATCATTTCTAAGCATGACTGGTGCTATGGTTTCAATGTGTCCCCTGTAAAATTCAGGTGTTGTCAATAAGAAAGTATTAAGACAAGGACCCTTTAAGGGATGATTAAGCCATAAGGGCTGCCTCTTCATGAATGGATTTAAGGTCCTTATAAAAGAGGCTTCATGTGATGTTCAGCTCACTTGCCCTTCTACCTTCTGCCATGTGAGGACACAGCGTTCCTCCCCTCCAGAAAATGCAACAACAAGGAGCCAGTCCTGGAAGCATTCAGCAGTCCTCATCAGACAGACAAAGCTTCTGGTACCTTGTTCTTGGACTTCCCAGGTTCCAGAACTGCAAGAAAATAAATTCTGTTTTTTGTCAGTTACCTTGTTTGTGATATTTTGTTTTAGCGGCACAGACTAAAATAGCTAGTATTCAAAAAGGGCAAACAAAGCAGATGGTTTCTTTAAATACGTCTTTTGTGTGTTTCAGAAGAAAATGAACTAGAGTTTAGAAGCCATTTAGAGATATTTTAGAATGAAAACCTAGCTATTTGCATAATCCTTTTATTTTAGGAACAGAAAATAATGGTTCTAAGTTGCTGCTCTGTGTATGAGACCATACATGGTTATTCACTGCAATAGATGGGATTTCCAATGTTTATCTATAGAAACCTAATTCCCAGAGATGTACTAAGGGAATATATGAATAATTTTATGAACAAATATATCATAATCTATTGCTCAATAGAGAGCAAGATTTGGTAGCATCATACATGTTCTCAGAAGTCCTAAGAGAAAGTACCTCTATATTTCTGCTCAAACCAGGTTGTGTCTAACACACTAGTCCAGCTTTTTAAAAATAATAATAAAATAGACATTCAAAATAATGATTTGAAGATCTCATTTCTAGAAATTATTCATTTTATTTTTGTTATTAAATTCTACTGATCACTTTATACCACAATTTAGTTACTAAATGATTATGTTCTCATTTTATTCTTCTCATGAACTAAAATATGTCATAAAAGAACAGTAACTAAATTAGTAATGGTGCAAGGATACACAAAAGCAAGGATCATTATGGGAGGCCCTGGCAATTGATTTTTAAATATACTGATAATCTAGATTGTGCATGAAAAAGAAAACAAAACAGAGAAAGAAAAGGAAAAATATTATCTATATCATAACAGGATAATTAGTTACTTATTAAAATAATTAGTTTTATATTTCTTTTACCAATATGCCAAATGCACAGTCAGGTAATTTAATAAGTAAATTTGATAATATAAAATAGAAAATATGTATATAATCATTTTTGTTTTGAGAGGAAAATTATTGGTGATTCTGAATTTGTTTACATATATTTCTTATCACCTTTAGGAATTTTCTAGTAGCAGATTTATTAGTTTAAAGGTTGCAGATGTTTTCAAAGTTTCAAATATGTATTATCATGTACATTGGAATGTTCCTTTTATTATGCACGTTGGTCAAAAGAAAATTTTATTTTTAAAGGCATTACCTCAATAGTGCATTTAAATGCTTTTAAAGAGACAGGAATGAGTTCACAACCAAAACATCAAATGATGAATTTATTTAGAGATTACTTCTGTTTGTCACTAAGAAAATGCTGCAAATATTTGCTGTCTTATGAGTTCATCCATCATGCATTCATTCCCTCATTCACTCAACTCATGCATTCATTCCCTCATTCACTCACTCATGCATTCTTTCAATACCTGTTCTGATGCAGCTGCTTCATAGTATCTATGTGCACGGACTTTGGAAACAAATTGTATGGGCTCAAGTCCATTCTGCAACACACAACCTGTCTGTGCCTGTGACTTATGTCTCTAGGCCTCACATATAACGGGAGAAAGAAGGTAATGCCTGCATGGAATTGTGGAAGATATAATTTGTTAATCCAGTAAAGGACAGAGGGCAAAACTTACCACAGTATAATAACTCAGTTAATTCTATATTTAATAGTAATTATGCCGATTGATACACATTGATTACTTGCTACATGTCAGACTCTATGCTAAGAATAAGTTGTGTATGTCTTAACTCATTTTATGTATATATATACACACACACAAACACAGCATACACACACTTAAACACACAGACATACAGATATACTTTTATGAATTTTTCAATAATTTTCCAGACTATATAATTGAATGGCAGAGAATTTAAGTAAATTATATAAGACCACGTATTCAAAAGAAAGTCTGACCAAAATTAAAACCAGGCAATCTAATTCTGAAACTTTCACTCCCTATGACTGCAGTCCACTTCCTGCTTTTTAATTTGCAAACCTAACTCATCTAATTCAAAATATTTGCAGGTACAATATGTCACCTCCAATACATCTTGTGGAAAAATAAATTCTTTGGGATAGAGATATTTCTATTCCTTTTACCTATTCTTTCCATGAACAGTTCAAAGCAAATTAAACATTGAAGTAAACTGCAAGCATTTAATCAATCCTAACACCCATTTATTGCTGCTTAAACTACAAAGCAATAGAGATTATCGCTCTAATATTTAATGCACTCATAAATCTGCTCCAGAAAATCTGTCTCTTTCTGTGTCTGTATTTCTTCCCTGATGGTTTATTGCTTTTAAGAAGTTTGTAGTGTGGAAGGTCTACAACACTAAATCATTTTCAGCAAAAGAGAAAGAAACTATATTATAATTGCAAATAAACCAGATTATAACATATTATTAACCTTCAGTGGTCACCCTGAACCATCATTAACACATATCTATTATGCATTTATATTTCTGTGATCATTGTGCTGGACACTGAAAAAGCAGAGGTGTCTCAAACAACCTTTATCTTTATTGAATACCCAAGTCATTGCAGAGGAAAACAAATGCTTTATTCTATGCAAAATCCATATGATTACTAAATCAAATGAATAGTGCTCTAATAGAAGGATTTATACTAGACTATAAACTCTATGAGGAGAAAACTTGTGTTATTGTTGTATTCTGTACTGTATCTCCGAACTTAGATTAGGTTCTTGGACATATAAATGTTCAACAAATATTTAACTAGTGAATGCATAAGTGAATGAATAATCAACATGGAGAATACGTAATACAATTTGCTGCACCGGCTTAAGATAATCTACATAAAGATAGTTTGATATAGGTTTGGCTCTTCTGGATGGAAAAGGGAAAAAATGATGATATTGGTCACTTTTTTTTGGTGATTGTTATAACTTTTGGAATGGTTCATAAACTTTCCAAATTCTTTTACATTTATAACACTGTTATCTTTTTTCTTTTCTTTTATTTCCAATTGTGAGCCATTCCATATTGCATCTTTATTGCAAAAGTCAACATGCTTCGTAGAAATTCAGATTTTGATTGATAAAACAAACACTACATATATGAATTTAAATGTATAAACAGTTAGAAACTCAACAGTATCTCCTATTATATTATTACACAAGTTCACAATTTTGTAAAACCATAATACAGGCATACTATACATCAAGGGGAACCACTATTCTTTTTCTTTTTTTTTTTTTTTGATGTGGCACAAATGTTAAGGTCTTTTTTTTTTATTATACTTTAGGTTTTAGGGTACATGTGCACAATGTGCAGGTTTGTTACATATGTATCCATGTGCCATGTTGGTTTGCTGCACCCATTAACTCGTCATTTAGCATTAGGTATATCTCCTAATGCTGTCCCTCCCACCTCCCCCCACCCCACAACAGTCCCTGGAGTGTGATGTTCCCCTTCCTGTGTCCATGAGTTCTCATTGTTCAATTCCCACCTATGAGTGAGAACATGCAGTGTTTGGTTTTTTGTCCTTGGGATAGTTTACTGAGAATGATGGTTTCCAGTTTCATCCATGTCCCTACAAAGGATATGCACTCATCATTTTTTATGGCTGCATAGTGTTCCATGGTGTATATGTGCCACATTTTCTTAATCCAGTCTATCATTGTTGGACATTTGGGTTAGTTCCAAGGCTTTGCTATTGTGAATAGTGCCACAATAAACATACGTGTGCATGTGTCTTTATAGCAGCATGATTTATAGTCCTTTGGGTATATACCCAGTAATGGGATGGCTGGGTCAAATGGTATTTCTAGTTCTAGATCCCTGAGGAATCCCCACACTGACTTCCACAATGGTTGAACTAGTTTACAGTCCCACCAACAGTGTAAAAGTGTTCCTATTTCTCCACATCCTCTCCAGCACCTGTTGTTTCCTGACTTTTTAATGATAGCCATTCTAACTGGTGTGAGGTGGTATCTCATTGTGGTTTTGATTTGCACTTCTCTGATGGCCAGTGATGATGAGCATTTTTTCACGTGTTTTTTGGCTGCATAAATGTCTTCTTTTGAGAAGCATCTGTTCATGCCCTTCGCCCACTTGTTGATGGGGTTGTTTGTTTTTTCTTGTAAATTTGAGTTCATTGTAGATTCTGGATATTAGCCCTTTGTCAGATGAGTAGGTTGCGAAAATTTTCTCCCATTTTGTAGGTTGCCTGTTCACTCTGATGGCAGTTTCTTTTGCTGTGCAGAAGCTCTTTAGTTTAATTAGATCCCATTTGTCAATTTTGGCTTTTGTTGCCATTGCTTTTGGTGTCACAGACAAACAGCCAAATCATGAGTGAACTCCCATTCACAATTGCTTCAAAGAGAATAAAATACCTAGGAATCCAACTTACAAGGGATGTGACGGACCTCTTCAAGGAGAACTACAAACCACTGCTCAATGAAATAAAAGAGGATACAAACAAATGGAAGAACATTCCATGCTCATGGGTTGGAAGAATCAATATTGTGAAAATGGCCATACTGCCCAAGGTAATTTATAGATTCAATGCCATCCCCATGAAGCTACCAATGACTTTCTTCACAAAATTGGAAAAAACTACTTCAAAGTTCATATGGAACCAAAAAAGAGCCCGCATCACCAAGTCAATCCTAAGCCAAAAAAACAAAGCTGGAGGCATCACACTACCTGACTTCAAACTATACTACAAGGCTACAGTAACCACAACAGCATGGTACTGGTACCACGACAGAGACATAGATCAATGGAACAGAACAGAGCCCTCAGAAATGATGCCACATATCTACAACTATCTGATCTTTGACAAACCTGACAAAAACAAGCAATGGGGAAAGGATTCCCTATTTAAGAAATGGTGCTGGGAAAACTGGCTAGCCATATGTAAAAAGCTGAAACTGGATCCCTTCCTTACACCTTATACAAAAATTAATTCAAAATGGATTAAAGACTTACATGTTAGACCTAAAACCATAAAAACCCTAGAAGAAAACCTAGGCAATACCATTCAGGACATAGGCATGGGCAAGGACTTCATGTCTAAAACACTATTCCTTTTCATATGATTTTTTTCCTTTTTGAAATAATGACCCATCACTATGCACCCTTTTCACCTTAACATTTAATGTGAGTGGAAGCAATATAATTTTTTATTGAAATCACTCTGTCTTATCCTAAGTGTTTTCTAACATTTTGCAGGAAGAGACTTGGTGTGAGCATCATTACAAAACTTTAGCAGTTATGATTCTACTATGCCCCTTCCAAAGAGGTAGTAAGGTGAAACTCAAACACAGGTATCAATCAATCAAAGATGGAACCTCAGACTTTTGTTTTCTGGTTCTTTTAACTACATTTTTGTTCGGACTTCACTCACTTGTCAAACTCAGATCAATTCTCTACTGAAAGAAACAAGTATGTGTGTGTGTGTGTGTGTGTGTGTGTGTGTGTGTGTGTGTGTGTGGTGTGTGTGTGTTTAATATTATAAAATGCACTCTGCCCTCTCCTCTGTCATCAAAAATCCTTTCAATATTTCTCTTTGCTTACAAAATGAAATTTAAAGGGATTATCTCATTTCCTTAGTTTACCTTTCCAGTCTCATCTTGGTTCATCTCTTCTCTCCACACATCAGCCACATTCATTCTCTCGGTTCTTAGAACACTCTGTCTTCGGTTGCTTTCCTGAAACATAAGTTACAATGATTTTTCATGATAAAGAAATGTGTTAGGGTGTGCTTACGGGGAAAAGATATGACATATGTGTTAGGGCGTGCTTAAAGGGGAAAGATATGAGAAAAGTAGATAGATCAGGTTGAAAGAATTAAGCAGTAATTTGTTCTCAGATGAAGACTACCTTCTTAATAATTCCACAAAAATTCTGGGCACAAATTACACCACAGAGTTATTTCTACCTTGAGATAATGGGGCCAGCTTCTTGAATTCAGTTAGTCATAGACTATGTCTTTGCTCTTAGGTGAGGGAAGACTGATACTTACCAGGTGAGGTTGATTCCATTTGTTGATTCCATTTATTGTTTTATTCCTTAAATAACTAAACAGTTATAAGCTGCTAGCAGTCAACACTTACAGCATCTTAAGTGGGTGAGGCTGCACCAGCCAAGGAAAGGGCATTGGGGAAATACAAGCGTGCATTCCACAGGAGAATTTTTGTACTGCTCATATCCACTTGTTTTCATGTTAAGTTCATTCCCCACAATCACAGCTTCTCCAGCACTCTAGTTAGTCACAACCTGAGATAATTTACAAACTGCAATCCCATGCTGCAGTTCTCCCACAGCCCTTAATGAAACCTATCATCTTCCTCTGCCACATGTTCTATACCTCAATCCTCTTAGGCTGGAACTTCTGAAGATCTGGACTCTCATCCCTGAGGAGTCTGAGGTGCTGGTTACCATATTCTGATCAGATATGCTTGCTAGACTTGTTCATGTACCAAGTGATGCTCCAATGGAGTCAACTAAGTACTCATTTGGGTCTCCTCTTTGGCCAACAATTATGCAGACAAGGAAGCAACTGTGTATTGTCAGCAAATATCACAGGAGCTAGGAAATGAATGTTCCAGCATGCGAAGGAGACCTGGGCAGGGCACTTGCAACATGCACTATGCAGGCTAAACTCTTTACTGCTTCAGGACCTGCGCACTTCCCATCTTTTTACTTAGAATGCTTGTCCTTCTGCTGTTTCAATGGCCAGCTCTTCCCCACAGTTCACTGAGAATCATACCTGCTTCCCTTTGAGAGACACCATTGCCAACCATCCCACCTAGATCTTATTGTCATCATTCACACCATTCCTGTGTTTTCCACTTTTTAATATTTAGCTAGATTTATAGTAACATAGTTTGTCACTTTATTTCAGTTTTTTCTCTTTTACTATTAAAAATATATGCTTAGTAAGGATAAAAATAAATTTGATTTGTTCACTTCTGTGTCACTAGCCCCTAAGATGGAGACAAAAATAGAGAAACAGAGAAGATGTATTGGGTGCATATTTGAATGCAGCAGTTGTGTATAAAGGTTGTAATGGTCTTGGGTACTCAACCTTTATACAGACATTGTGAATTTCTCCATCATATTAGGAGCCTAGGATAACTTCGTGTTTATTTACCTGCATCACTTTCCCAAAATACCATGTATGCTTATTATAATGCCTCCAATCTCATCACCAGGAGCATCTCATGCCCTTAACTACTCAACCCTTTTTTGCCTGTCTCTTCAATTTGCAATCTCATAAAAGACACATTTGGTTGCAGTAAATCTATTTTTCCCTCCCTTTTTTCTTGAAAGAATCTACCAACTTCTTATCTTGATATCAGGACACAATGCATTAGGTTTAACATAAAGCCAAAAGACGTGTCAACCATTCATTGTTAAACAGATACATTTGGTTCCTTTTTCCTCTCACTAGTATTGTATTTGATTTAAGAAGCTTCAGTATGTCTATGCAGCTTTGGAAACACGTTCAAGATATTTTATACTCTTTATGATTAATTCTTAACTATTAATTTCAGAATCCAAATTCAGAATGATGTAAATTCCTTACTTTCAGACTAGTGAAGTGTAAGAAAGGTTAGAAAAGTCCCAGAGATAGGACTCTAGTTCAGTTTATTAATTCTATGTAACAGGAAAATGATGTAGCTCATATGAGGAGAAAAACTAGTTTATTTTTAAATACACACATTTGGATGCATTTTTGTGTAAATATATGCAAATATACACATTTGTATATGTATATATACACACATATATGTACAAGTATATGTGTGTGTATTTATATATAGAGAGAGAATGCTTATAAATAAGATGTAATCTTTTTTAACTAATATATTGAGACACTTGACTAAGAATGGTGGTATTGCTAATATCTAATATCCCATTCCCACCAGTGCTACCCTTTAATAAAGTTTTTGCTTCTCCTCAAAACACGAAAGTCAGCTCAAGCTGTTTATTTTCATATCCTTAGCATTATTGATTTTGAGCACTCTATATATTTTTTGTGTACTTTTGAAGATGTAATTATTGAAAGAAATGGATCAATGAAATAAGAGATTTAGCTGCTTATTAGTTTATCTCACTCTGCCTCAAGCTCGATTTCTCAAAGAAAACAAGCCATTTGCATGTAAGCTTTTTGGGAAAGAAAATTTACTAGAGTCAGTGTCCTGGGTAAATTTCTGATATTTACTTCAATTACTCTGTGAGGCATCCCTAACATGACTATGAACTCTGAGAGAACTTGTGAGAAGAGTTGCCATTCTATTACAGCTCAAACATGAGTGATTTCCAAGGATTCATCGTGGAATCTATTCTAGGCATACTACAAATAGGATATGTAACTGCACTTTGATATTGTCTAAACTGGATTGTGTTCATGCTTGTTCTTTAAGAATATAGTTAGGTTATGAAACAACCTAATTAGCTCTTTATAATGACCCAGACACTGTCCCTCTTGTTAGGCAATATAGTCTCATCTTATCTGCTCAGCTCTTAAGGAAATCACAAAAGCAGTGCTTCCTCTCCAACCCAGGCTTAGAGGCTTCAGATGAATTTATTTCAAACATGCATATTCATGGTTTTCGTTTCTTTTACCTTATCTGCCCCTGCCTTTACTTTCTTAAATCTCATTTTAGCTTGTGTATAATACTCCGATATTTTGAGTGTACCTTGGAAAAGACTAATGCATAAATTAACATAAATAATCCCTTAAAAGTAGTTGTATCCTAAGCCATCTGTCTATCTGAAATCTAACGTCTTCTATTTGATTGGTTGGACAGATCTCATGATGTTGGATAATTCTAGAACTTACCCAAGTAGAAATAAATAACAACTTTTGAGGTAAAAAGAAAAGTAGAAATATATTTCCTGGGATTTTCTCAATAACTTCTTATCACAGATTCATGGAACTTTGGGAATAGATAGAACAAAAGCTCGCCTGAGGGTTTTATGAATATTGATATAGTTCTCATTTGTTCCTTCAACATTTTGCACCTTCCCTTATATTTGTATTATATAGTCTCTTCTTCCCTTTCTCTGTCCTTCAATGATTTGCAACTCTGCAGAAGGGAAGTTAGATGGTTTATCTATCAGAAGCATTAATGGAACTGGGGATACTGATCTGGACCCGTCAAGCACCTGACGTTTGAATTCTCTTGTAAATATTTCCAAACAATACTTATCCTCTATTATTATTGTATCACTACTGAGAGCAAAAATAATTAGGAGTAAAAACAATAAAAATGATTAAAAGCATATTGTTATTTATATTATATTTGAGTACTCTGATGTCTCAGGAACTTTTATATACATTACTTCTCATCCTTGTCTCATTTAGCAAAGTTACTCTTGCCACATTTTGGAGAAAGTAACTGAGATGTCAAGAAGCAAAGTGACTTACACAAAACCATAAAGGTTGGCTGTCAGACTAGGAATGTTAGCACATTCACTAATGCACATTCTTGGAACAACTCTAGTGATGTAGAACTCAGTAAATATGGAAGCGGACATTGTTTTCCCACTCAGGGGAAAAAGGTTTTAATTAAAAACCTACATATGAAGGTGAATTCAAACTATATTCTGTTAGACAATTGATTACTCAGAGTAATTAGAATCTATCATAATTATTCTCATATTTCAAGTGTTCACACATATATAGATTTATATATTACATATATAGCAGAGATTATTAGCATAATGGTATTTCTGAAAATATTTCTTATACAGACCTAGTGTGATACTATCGAGTTTAGCTTTTACAAAATACATCACAATATACACCAATATTTCTCAGTTACTTCATTTGGCAAGAATTCAGATTCACATACAAATTAAGATTTGCTCCAACAGCATTTTTCAAACTTGAGTGTATAAAATGCAATTCAACTTACTCAGCACAATGATGCACCTCCAAAACTAGAGTAGTTAGAGTTTGCTGTGAAGACACAAACTACTGCATTTACTGCCGGTAAGTTTTTGGTAACATCTAAAGCAAAGGAAGGTAGCCATAACATCTGAACCCATAAAAGCCGGTTATACAGAAATTACTACAATATGGAAAATTAGAAGTCACATCCAAAATACATGGAATAAAATAACACTTATTATTTTAATTTCTTTTATTTATTCAAGCACATATTATTGACACCTGCTTTAAAACACATATAGTGCCAGAAGCTGGAGGTACATATAAAAATAATGTCTGGGTCAGGCGCAGTGGCTCGTGCCTGTAATCCCAACACTTTAGGAGGCTGAGGCGGGCAGATCACTTGAGGCCAGGAGTTCGAGAACAGCTTGGCCATCATGGCAAAACTCTGCCTCTATTAAAAAGACAAAAATTAGCCAGGCATGGTGGCGCATGCCTGTAATCCCAGCTACTTGGGAGGCTGAGGCAGGAGAACCGTTTGATCCCGGGGAAGCAGAGGTTGCAGTGAGCTGAGATTGCAACACTGTACTCCAGCCTAGGTGACAGAGCAAGACTGTCTCAAAGTAATAAATAAATAAATTAAATTATGTTAAATTAAATTAAAAATAATATCTGGGCCTTAGTCAAAAGGAGTATATAGTCTCATATGAAGACAGATTTTATCATAATGTAGCCTATGTTACTTAGATGCAAAAAATAACGGAAGAATGGGGGTCTGGTTTTGGAGAGGAAATGACAATTGCACCATGTTTTGAAACAAGATTAGGATATTTTGGGAACAGAAGCAACAAGAGGCAGGCAAAGTAGCATTATAAGTTCATTGTGTGCCTTGCACATATGTAAACTTTGTTTTCTAAAGAAAATAAGGATTTATTTAAGAATTATAAGAAAAATGACATTAGCAATAATAATAATGACATTAGGTTTTAATTATTCTGGAAAAAATATGGTGGATAGATGGGGACTGGGTAAGAGAAAAGACAGGTTAAAACCTTCTAGGCAGGAATTGATGAGGTCTAACTATAGTAGCAGTAAGAAGAGAGAGAGAGGACTCAATGACTACTCAAGGGTCAAGGTTAATATGTGTTATTCTATACAAAGAACATATTAACCAATTGATTTAGACCCTCCCTGTGTACCATTTCAAGATTATTGTGGCCATGTTCTCTAACAGCATTGCACAGATGCAATCAGACAGTGGCTCATCTTGGCCTGTGCTTTTCTGATCCCATGGCAAGGGACGCCTGCAGAACCTGCTCTTTGCTCACATATATGTACTCCACAGTGTAGGAGGCTAATGTCCACAGGGCTATCCATGACCAAGTGGAGACAATGAATAAATCCACCCCTTTGTCTCTGGAGCATTTTATTCTAAGATACATTTCAAAAAGCAACTTAGAAGATGCCTCGCTGATAGAGCCTTCAGTCACCCATAGCAATGACCAATACCTTAACACAAATGTATGTAGCGTTTCTTTCTTCACTGTGTTACTCCCCCTGTCCTTTAATCCCACTCCTTGTATGTCATGCCCCAGATAAAAAAGTGCATATTCAAACCTGTATTTCAGGTTCTGCTTTTAGGGGAAACTAAGTCAAGATATTGGTTGACAAGAAATATCTTACCAGGTGTGTCATGTTTATAGCTTTCTGTCCATAGTCCCTAAATCAGAGAAAACTCTTTAAAGACCTTATAATCATATACCTACAATCTCAGCAGATGTACTATTTGATGTTTCAAAAGACAGGATCAGAAGAGCCATGAAATAAACTGAGCAACACCCCAGGAGGAGTTCCAGCATGACAGAATTAGCCAGGCCTATGTGATTCTTGGTGAGATCTTTCATGAGAAAAATGAGTGGGGAAAAGCAAATCACTGGACACCTGAACAGAAATTAAGTCATGGGTAGAGAAAAGGCATTAGGTGAAATTGTGGGAATGTGAGTCTGTAAGCTACACTCCCGAGGAAACAGAAACCATTAAGTGAACAGGCACGAAGTAGAAAAAGATACCCAAAATATAAAGGAAATGCCAGACCATGGTGAGAGAAGAGAGCAGATGACAGAATGAGATGCCATAAGAGAGACAGAGAGAGACAAACAAAGGTTACTCAGTTTCTAGCTGATTTGCATTTCCTGTCTTAGATTTTAACCACAAGTATCTTACAATAAATTTCATTTTTTAAAAAGTTCTATGCCATCCCCTGACTCTTGTAAGTAGAAGAGCAACGCTAAATTTTTTCTCATTCTGTTTCCTTTGGTAACATTTGGCAAAATCTTTCCACAGTCCAGATAAAAAGGAAGTTCCTCCCAGACCTCCCACATACTTCTTCCAAAATCTTCCCCTTTAACTGCAGTACATTTTCATTGATTTTGCTATCAGGAGCTCAGCCAGACAAAATCATCTAAGACTCATGACATTATGCAATAACTTGAAAATACCAAGCACTTTAACGTAATTATCTTGTCTAAAACAGTTTAGCAAACAGAAAGTCAAGCTTCTGATGGTTTATGCTAATATGCCTCAGAAGCAATCACACTGGTTATTTTATTATTTCTCTTTCCCATATGTCTGTAAGTACACCTCACTTCGAAAAGGATTGAGACAGACAAGATAGAACTTTTCTTTATTTCTTAAAAGTTGATGTTAAATCAATACTAGTGATTTACTATATTATTTCAATAATACTATTGATACTATAGATGTTAAATCAACACTATTATGTAAAAACACAGTGAGTTTCAGAAGCAATTTCATTTGTTATGCACTTGAAAAAAAGAAAGTGAATGATGTATTAACTGTAAAACAGAATTTAAAAAACACAAAAATTCACAGTATTATAGAACAAAATAAAACAAAAAGAGATGTTGAGCTTCCACCTTCCATCTATGGTAACATTGAAAGACTATGGAAAGGGTGTTATCTGAATCAGGGTTTGCCAAATTTTCCCTGTAAGTAACCCAATAGTAAGGACTTTTTGGCTTTGTGAGCCATGAAACCTCTGTCATAACTAATGCAATCAGCAGAGTAGAAGCATTTACAAGACGGGAAGATTCAGACATTCAAATTCAAAGTTGGTAGAGTTCAAAGACACTGAGTCTTAAAAATACGGCCTGTGTGGGCCAGGCACAGTGGCTCACGCCTGTAATCCCAGCACTTTTGGAGGCCGAGCGGGGAGGATCACGAGGTCAAGAGATCGAGACCATCCTGGCCAACATGGTGAAACCCCGTCTCTACTAAAAATACAAAAAAATTATCTGGGCTTGGTGGCATGCGCCTGTAGTTCCAACTACTCTGGAGACTGAGGCGAGAAAATCGCTTGAATCTGGGAGGTTGAGGTTGCAGTGAGCCGAGATTGCGCCACTGCACTCTAGCCTGGGTGACAGAGCGAGACTCTGTCTCAAAAAAAAAAAAAAAAAGGCCTCTGTGGAGGGATGAAGACAGGTAATTTTTATGATGGAAAGGGAATGTCATAGATTGAGTTCCCCAGGAACTGGAGGTTCATAGGAGAGTGCTCTTGGGGGTGACCATGTGTAGAAGAGAATAGAAGAAAGCAGAATTGGGCACTGGAAGAAGTTATGCAATCTCAACAAAGGCCTCGGACAATCATATGAGGAACTCTGAAGCTGAGATGACTCACTCAGAATTGTCCCAAGTTGGCTCTAGAGGGAAAGTTATTAATGATTTTACACTGATTAATCCTCAGGTAAGTAATGGTCAAATAGAAGTATATCCATGAGGGAGGGGACTCTCTTCAATGGAGTTCTAGAAGCAGATTCCCCAGGATTCCTAGGAAAACCTATGAGGGAGGCTAGTAGAATGAACTCTAATCCCTCCTCAACAGCTGCTGTCAGAGTTGCAACTACTATTCTCTCACCTCTGATGCCATTCTACACTCCTTCCACACTCAGCTAGTACCCCACCTGGCATAGCAGATTCCCCCAGTGACATAACCCAGACCCGTATGCTTGAGAGATTTAAGCTCATGTTTACCATATCCATTGTAAGCAGAAGTTATTGAACTTGTCCAATTACTATCAAAATCAGGCAAGGGAGTACAAAGAGGCACCCAAGTGAATCATTTGTGTGTGCCAAATTCATTCATTCTGCCACCAACAGCAGCCCTGACTTCTTTTTATTAATAGGACTAATTACCCCTGTAAAGATGGTAGTTCTGCTTCTTGAGTGCTAGTCTCTTTCGTGAAATCTGAAGTACCGAAGCAGAAGCTGTAGTTTGTATTTCCATAGAACTCTGTGTTCCCAGTGGAAGCATTCCCACCTTAAAAACTAGGACCCTTAATTTTAGAGTCCCACATTTCAAGAATAAGAATAAGTCAGATATTGTATTTCTGATAAGTGGAAGTGATGGTTAGCCGAGCCATGCCTGGGTTCCTGAACCTATGCTCCCAAGTGTACACCATATCCTGGAGGATGACTCTCCATATTCTCAAGATGTTATCCCCAAATTGGTGCCTCATTTGTGTATTAAACTGGCTATTCCATCATTCTATCAGTCTGGCAATTGGCAGCTTCTGAGCAGTGTGGAACATCGTGTGACCTGTGGAACTCATACACGGTAAAGGCCTCATACCACTTTTTCTATCAAGTGGAGTCCTTGACTTGAAGTGATATTAGGGATTTTCCATTGGTGGATTAAACTTTCTAAGAGAGTGGTGATAGCAGAGGCCCTATTGTCAAGGTAAACTTGCACATAAAAGTATAGAAAGATTTCACCAAGTTGCTTTGTGATTTTTCTATAATAGATCATTTTGGTGGGTGTTAAACGTGATTTGAAGATCTTCACACTTTATGTCTACTCTCTTTCGTTGGTCCACATGATTCTATCCCAAGCGTTCTTGTCCTTGATTTTCTGAACATTATTCATACTCATGTACATTCTAACCTCATGCTATTATTGTTCCAAACAGCCTCTAATCACTGCTTAATCATTCTCCCAAAGTTGTTTTTGTTTCCTTTTCCAAAGCAATCAAGATTAGCAATCAAAATGAACAATTCTACCGTTTTTATAGTTACTAGTTTTCCCATAGTTCAAACCTTTGTAAACATTTCAAGAGCTAATACATTTGCCTAAACCAGTATAATATTCCAATTCAATGTGGGTGAAAGTTTTGACAATTGCATTGATCCCTTCTACCAGAAACAATCTGCTCCTCCAACGGCCAGTGATGGGTCCCTTAATGCTAGCTGGATGGCAAGTGACCCAGCTGGAAAGTTCTATGCTAGATCCTACTTCCTCCAAATTCCCTGGCAGCAACAAATGTAGTTTGAGTTCCCTGAAAGCAAACTCTAGTATGAAAATTATTTTCTCAGATACTTTTAGAAAACATTCTTGGAGTTACCTCCCTGTAAAATGGGGGAAAATAACACAGGATTGGCCAGAGAGAAGACAGACTAGGATTCAGGTACAACAGAAGTCACCGTCTCCAGGAGAAGGTCTGACGCCGGGATAACACTTCAGTGTTGCCCAAGAACTGACAAAAAGGCCAGTTTCTTGTGGCCATATGGGCCAGTCAGTGTAGGAGGACTGACCTGGGAAGAGCTGGAACCTTTGTAGAGATGACGCTTACCTGAGGCAATCCTTAAAGATAGCAGAAAGCTGAAGGCTGTCTGTTGGCAGCAACACACACTTCAACTGGGTGAATACATCCTTAATTTTTGAAGAAGTAGCTAGGCAGTATATCATGGTATCCACTGCAGTGGGGTAGAATAGGATCTATATTTCAACCAGATTGCAAGTACCTCATCCCTAAAGATCAAGTTTCTGATGTTCACCCAGTTCAACAATACATTTAGGGACCACTTGTTGTATGAATATTAATGTAAAACTATTTAAAAGGATAACCAATATATCATTATGTAGTTTGTGATTTATTATTTTTAAACATAATCTTGTATCTCTGCAATACATGATGTTAAGCATATTAAAAATCCATTTGCTTTATCACTTATTTGAGAAACATATATTTAACTGCTAGATACTGTGCCAGATACCATATTAGATGCTGGAGAAGTAATGCGGAGGATTTATGGGCACTACCCTTACTGAGTTGATTTAGAAAGATTAGACAATTAAACATGTAATAGTTTCACTTTTCTCCAAAATCTCCCTTAGGTCTCACTCAAAACACTCAATGGAGACATGATTTCTCTATGTTTTTAGGACTTATTAGAGGATGTGGTGGGAAAATGGCAAATAAACACAAATTAAAATTATACATAAAGGAATAATAAAACAATTAAATGAGTTAACATTTGTAATTATAAAAATGTCCAGCACAAAGTAAGAGCTACAAATAAAACATGTAAGTTACGATAAATACTAAGAAGGAATTAACTAGAAAAGTGATACTGAGAATGAGTTGAAAGCAGCTTCTTTTCACTAGTACTTGGTTGAAGAAATGATTTAGGTAGAAATTGCTTAGCATGTTGGAGAAACAATGAGAAGGCTACTAATTTTACTGCATTTAAGATAATCCCAGCACTTTGGGAGGCCAAGGCAGGTGGATCACAAGGTCAGGAGATCGAGACCCCGTCTCTACTAAAAATACAAAAAATTAGCCGGGCGTGGTGGCGGGCGCCTGTAGTCCCAGCTACTCGGAGAGGCTGAGGCAGGAGAATGGCGTGAACCCGGGAGGCGGAGCTTGCAGTGAGCTGAGATCGCGCCACTGCACTCCAGCCTGGGCGACAGAGCAAGACTCTGTCTCAAAAAAAAAAAGAAGTGACCAAATCAGAAATCCATAGTTTTCTCTTAAGCATGTTGTATATTTCTGGAGAATATTTGGTGTATTTTCCCTGTTGCTGTTCTCTGAAGTCAGGCCCACATACCACTCTTTATAGCCCCTATGGTACTTCGCAGGGGGTTAGTCACATCATTGGAATTCAGTAGGCCTTTGATTAAATAACTATAAAAGTTATTAATTTCAAATACAAGAAAATGGTTCTTTTTTGGGACTTAGAGACTATTCTATAATCAAACTAGTAATATTCTCTGATTTAAATTTAAAATAAAGCAGAATGGGTACTTTTTATGTTGTTGTTTTTAAACAGCATGAATCCTGGCCAAAAGCACTCCAAGGAACTAATCTGAGTGAATCACTGCATTTCCTAGTGAAACTGTAAATTTCAGCATGGATTAAAAAAACATAAAATCTCAACATTTCAAGATATTAATTAACCTACTTATAGATATATGTAGATAAATGGCAGAACTTGGAACCCCCTTAGATTTTCTGACTTTCCCTACTTAGTTGTAAAACATCAAAGTGAGAGTAATAATAATTTTCTGGGTCTTTTTTTGTATCTTGAATATTATATTATTGTTAGCAGATATTAAGCTTTTATTGATAAAAATGAGATCATTCAGGGAAACCATTGGCTATTATTTTTAGGTTTCTTTTTAAAACTTTTTTATTTGTGATCTCTTTTTAAAAGAGTTTACTATCACCTTTATTAGAACAGACTGTCAATAAATTCTGAATTCTCCAGGTAATCTCTTAACTCATTAGATCGTTATTTTTGTGAGGGATAAAAATGAAGCTCACAAGTAGACTTTTTTCTGTTATTTATCATAAGTTATTTTTACCCAGAACTGTAAGGTAGAAACAAATCAGAGTCCAAAATATGAAGTTTTAAGTTTGATTCTTCTAATAGTACTTAATTTTTTCCCCATCAGGAAACTGGATTTCCCAACCTTAGGAGAAGTAAATATATAATCTGTGGGTCCTCCCCTTCTTTGTCTTTCTGTATGTAACATAAATCAGTTGCATCTTTTTCAGTCTCCTATCTCTCTCAAGCTATTGTTTAAAGTCAAATAGGCCATACAATATCAGTTCAAGACGAAGGTGGCCAAGCTTTTTGAGGATTATTACAGCACTCAAACAACTCTGTCAGAAAATATTCCCAACATCAGATGCTGAGTAGTGAATACTACTCTTTACTGAGTACAGAATAGTGCTAGAGGAATTGTAGATGACATAAATAATAATTTCATACTCATTTTGTTATTTTCTTTGAACAGAAGATGACAGTGTGTGACACTGAGTATGTGACAATGTGAATTTATGAATGAGCCAGTCAGGCATGTTTGGACCAGAGCATCAGTAAGCGCCCTGCCATTATGGTAAACGAGGAGTCAGACAAAAACATTAGCCTTTGTTTTCTTTCTTCATGGTTCTCACATTAGGATTTCGACAAAAAGGGCTAATATCTAGAATCTACAAATAACTTAAACAAATTTACAAGAAAAAAATCAAACAATCCCATCAAAAAGTGGGCAAAGGATATGAACAGACACTTCTCAAGAGAATTATTTTTCTTAGTTCTCTCTCCAAACCAAAGTAGTTTCCGTGGAGAGAGAACAATGGCCCCCAAAGACATCCACATCCTAATTCCTGGAAACTGTGTATATGGTACCTCACATTGCAAAAGGGACTTTACAGATATGATTAAGTTAGAGATTTTGAGATAGGAAGACTATTTTAGATTATTCTTGTGGGCATAATGTGATCAAAGGAGTCTGGATTAGTCCGTGCTCACACTGATAAAGATACTACTGGAGACTGGGTAATTTATAAAGAAAAGAGGTTTAATTGACTCACAGTTCCACGTGGCTGGGGAAACCTCAGGAAACTTAGAATCGTGGTGGAAGGGGAAGCAGGCAGCTTCCTCACAAAGCAGCAAAAAAGAGAAGTGAGAGCGCAGGGTAAAAAACTGCCGCTTTGAAAACCATCAGATCTCATGAGAATTCACTCACTTTCATGAGAACAGCATGGGGATCCAATCATCTCCCTCCGTCTGCACATGAGGATTATAATTTGAGATGAGATTTGGGTGGGGACACAGAGCCAAACCATATCAGAGTCCTTATAAGCGGGAGGCTCAGAGTAGGAAATGTGATGATAGAAACAGACACCAGAGAGGTAGAAATTTTAATATGCTATTGAGCTGGCTTTGAAGATTTAGAAAGGGATGAAGGGCCAGGGAAAGCAGGTGGTCTCTAGAAGCTGAAAAAGTCAAGGAAAACAATTCCTCAGCGGACTCTCTAGAAGGAAGGTAACCCTGTTGACCCTTTTTAGACTTCTGACCTTCTCAACAGCAAGATAATACATTTTTGTTTTTTAAAGTCACTAAGTTTGTGGTAATTTGTTACAGCAGCAATAGAAAACTGATCTAAGTCCCAATCTCCATCTCTACAGAAATAATATCTCTTCTTAAATTAGTCTTAGAGTGAATAAAAGACAAAGACTCAAGCTATCAACTCTCTGTGGGTTCTAAGGATTAAATGTATTTAAAATAATACATGGCAAGGCTATACAAAGGAAGATTTACATTTTGGTTGCTATGGTGATTATTAAATCTACATCTATGTAATGCATTATTTTGAGCAACACAAGCCATTTTGAACGAAGTAATGCAACACACTCCTATGGTTCATTACAAATATATAACCTTCTGAAATAAACATTTCAGGTTCAGCTTCAATAATTTTTTTTAATATCTACTATGTCCTGGGTATCCTATGAGTGTGTGTGTGACAGAGAGAGAGAATGTCCAGTACTTTATGAAAAACATTATCACCACATCTTTCAGCAGTACACTCTAGTCATTTATTAATTTGTATAATTATTTTAAAATATTTATGGCATAATTTAAATGGATTCACTATTAGGAAATGTTTGGAAATGTTACCCATCTTTAATTTGTGAGACATGTCATGGTTTTCACAAACTTTTTGAATCTTTATTTGCTCTTCATCCTTATTTGGTAAGCTAAGACTTCAAATTCTTTCTCTTCCTCTTCCCTTCATATGAACTCTTCTTGCCTTAATGTTGAGATGCCAGGAATTGATGGGATTAAAATGGTAGCGCTTTCTCTAAGAAATTTGCATTATCAAAGGTTTCAGAGTATTGCATTCTAAACATGAAGCCCTATTGGTAGAAGTGTTAATGTCTAATCTTTGGCATTTTAAACTCCCATTTATAATAAATTGTACAGTTTACAAAGCACTTTTCTTTTGGAAGAACACAAGGTTTAGAGTTATCATTTAGGGTTCTGACACAAACTCTGCCACTTCGCAAGCTGAGTGAACACTGGTAATCTGCTTAATATTTCCGAGCCTCAGTTTCTTATCCAAAAAAAAGAAATAAGTGGAAACGATAATACCTATTGTATATCTTTGTTTTGAAGACGTAGTAATATATTTTTAAAAGAATGTTAAACCCTAAGAAACGATGTAAACAATGGTAATAATGTTTGTTATTACTATCATTGTAATGGTTATCTATTAATATATAACAAGTATCTTGGAATTTAGTGGCTTAACACAATCAACACATGATCTCGTAGCTTCTGTGGATTAGGAATCTGGGTATGGTTTAGCTGAGTCCTCCACTGGAAATGTGTTAGATGGGCTACAATCAAAATGTCTGCCTGGGCTACAGTTATCTCAGGGCTTTACTGTGGCACATGCACTTCCAAGCTTGTGTATATTATTGTTGATAGGATTCAGCTCCTCAAGGGCAATTACAGTGAGGCCCCACTTCCTGGTTAGCTGTAAACTCCAGGGATACCCTCAGTTCCTCATCATGTGGAACTCTCCATATGGAAGCTTATGATATGGCAGCTGGCTTCCCTCGGAGCAAGCAAGCAACAGTGGATGCCCAAGAAAAAAAGCCACAGTCTCTTGGTAACTTAACTTCAGAAGTGACATTCCATCATTTTTTTTGGTATTCTATTTATTAGAAGCAATTCATTAGGTCCAATCCATATTCAAGTGAACAGCGTGAACCAGATTGTGAATTCTGAGAACTGGAAGTCACTGGGGCCGTATTAGAAGCTGCCTGCCACAATCATTGTTATCTAGTCCTTAAAATTGCCCCTCACCAAAATACTAGACATGGGATCAAGGCATTTTCCTTTAAAAGGAGTCTTGGATAGTTAGCTGAAGGCAAAATAGACACTCAGGTCCAGTTTTAAGGGTCCATTTCCACGTGCATTTGGATTTATATTTCATGATTAAAGTACAAGGAACATATTATAAATTTTCTTACAGGAAACTCTTATCTGGGGGTCTGGGTAATGGAATATGCCAAGCTATGAAGTTTTGCAAAACGCTTGGTTGCAGGGGAAAAACAGATTAGTGCTCTCTTAACTATGACTAAACCAGTGGGTACAGCATGCAATCACCATTTCCAAAACAATTATTTTGAATTTAATAGCTCTTCAACTCTTTCTGGTGCTGCAACAAGACTACTGATTTAATGGTGCACCAAGCTGCTACAAACCAGAGGTTAAAACCCATGGTTAAATGACTCTGGTGAGTGGTATTGAAAGCTGTCATCACGTGGACAGTTCTCAGACTCCAGGAAGGGGGAAAGAGGAGGGTGGTATAAAGGAGTAAAGAAGAAAATAGAACAAAACAGGAAAAGCCAACAGGCAGCTGAGGCTTTCAAAAGCACTCAGATACTGCCAATTTACTTTTTTTTTTTGTCATTCCAAATGTTAAATTGAGGTGATTATAAACCTCTTGTTTGTTTCGTTTTGCTTTCAGTTAAAAAGTGAAAATTAAAAGACAGTGGGGATAAAGTGCGCAGAGAGCTTTTGACGGCTGAAGGATGGAGAGCCCATTACCCATAATCGTAATAATACAAACCCTCTGGACAATGCTGGGGGAGGGAACCTCTCACAGGAGAGGCGCTGGAAATGACCCAGGCCTGGCAGGCCCTGACGCCATCACAGGAATGAGATTGCAAACCCCAGGGAGAAACATTGAAGGCTGCCAACATGGCGGGCTCTGAAAGCTGCACTCTGCAATGATAATGGAAAGTGGGAGAATTGATGGTGAACTGACTGGCAGTGGGTGGGAAAATGGAGAAATAGGCTGCCTGCCTGGAAGGCCAGAGACCTGGTAGGAGAGAGGTCTGAACAGCCCGATAAACCTACAAAAAAAAAAAAAAAGAAAAAAAACCTGGATGCCAGAGGAAAATATGTATAATCAGAAATCAGTTAAAAGAGTGAATTGTAACTTTAAATCCAGGGCATGAAATATGAAAATGGAAAATAAATAGATTAACGAATACTTCTTCATGTAGTACAAATAGATTTAATGTTGTCCAAATAAGCATAGAGAATAAGCATAGCTGCATTGTTACGTTTTTGATAGAAATTTTATTAACCACACAATCCATAGTTATTATTGCTGCTTTAAACAGTCACTTAGCTTTTAAATAAATTGAAGTGTGAAGACATTTAAAAAATATTTTCCCAAATAAGAAAATAAAATGGTGCAGAAGTCATAATGTAATCACTCAATGAATTTTCAAAGGAAATACACTTTTTAATCAGCACTCCAATTTAACTAAAAGACAATTACCTGCCTTCAGAGGGTTCCCCAGGTCTCCTCCATTTATTATCCATTCCACTGTCACCAACGATAATCACCGTACTGATTTCTAACATCATAGATAAATGTGTATGTTTGAACTTTACGTAAGTGAAACCTATGATATGCTCTTTTGTCTGGTCTATTTTGCCCAACATTGTTGCGAAATTTGTACATATTTTGTGTCATAGACTTTTGATTATCATTGCTGTATAGCAATTCAGTGTGTGAATGTATCACAAACTAAGGATACACTTCACTTTTGAAAGTATGTTATTAGTGTTTAGGTTAGGCCTGTTCTTTGTATTTCTGTTGTGAATGTTTTAGTACTTTGTTTATTCTGCCATTTATTTTGGCTTTAACCTTATGGCTGCATTTAAAAGTCCTATAGGATGCAAATGTTTACCTTTGGTAGATATTGCCAAATGCCCTTCAAAAGTAGTTACACCAGTTATATATACGGCTACCCACTCTGCCTCCTGAAAGCAGTGCATAAAAGTTTCTGTTGCTCCATATACTTTCCAGCATGTGGTATATTTTGTCTTTAGCATAATAGCTATTATATTATAGTAGGTATGCAGGGATACTACTGTATTAACAGCTGTATGTTTTTTCTTCTCCTACTTCTTGAACCCCCAGCCTCATACCTCTACTGAGCTATTAAGCCACCTCATGACATCCTCATGACAATCTGATAAGATGATGCAGGTGGGATGGAACAGAGATGTTTACCTGTCCAAAGAAGGACCACACGGAACAAGCCGGAGCTCTTGAACTGATCTGGGACAATGCCAAGAATGTCCTGCTCCACCAAAATGTTGACACCAATGACAGCAACTCCTTAATTCCCCTCTAGATCCATTTAGATGTTGAGTTTTTACTTAAATATTAACTATTAACAAATACTAGTTCAATCATAGGATGGAGACAAATAAAAACCCCGTAGACACATAGTAGAAAACAGAACTGAAACTCAGCTGTGGTTTAAAAGGTAGAGTAATAGTTGGCAAATCACTGGACTTCCCTGAGCCCCAAATTTCTAAACTATGAAAGCAACAGATAGTTCTATATTATGTGCAGTATGTTTTTCAGTAAATTCTTCCCTTTATGAAATATATCAAAATCTATTCACCATCTAGAGGACATAAATTCAGCTTATTTTTTATTCCCTAAGTTTTAACTTCAATTGACCATTGGAATTAGAATAACTATATTGTCAACAACATCACAATTCAGGAACACCTAGAATTTCAGATTAACATTTCTCAAAGGCAAATTTTTAAAAGTCTAAATATGGCCAGGCGCGGTGGCTCACGCCTGTAATCCCAGCACTTTGGGAGGCCGAGGCGGGTGGATCACGAGGTCAGGAGATCGAGACCACGGTGAAACCCCGTCTCTACTAAAAATACAAAAAATTAGCCGGGTGTGTTGGCGGGCACCTGTAGTCCCAGCCACTCGGAGAGGCTGAGGCAGGAGAATGGCGGGAACCCGGGAGGCGGAGCTTGCAGTGAGCCAAGATCGCGCCACTGCACTCCAGCCTGGGTGACAGAGCAAGACTCCGTCTCAAAAAAAAAAAAAAAAAAAAAAAAAAAAAAAAAAAAAAAAAAAAAAAAAAAAAGAGAAAGAAATAAAAGTCTAAATATTTTGCATTACTACAAAGAAAATTTCAAGCCTTATATTCAAAATATAAAGGGAACGATTCTAAAGAGAAAAAAAAATCCTGTAACACTTCTTGATTATTATTAAAGTATCCTGCAAAATCTCGATATGACATAGCAATTTTGGTCAAATATTCGTCAAATATGTGTTCATTAATCCTCAGCAGAAACAGAAAAATTTGATTAAGATTCTCTTTCAGCATTGCCCAGTTTGCTTTCCAGACCCATTTCAGATACACATGTAGGTATATTTGAAACTTGCTTACGTAGTGTGGATGTTGTATATTCATATTTCCTCAGTTGTGAAAAACAAATGAATAGATTTGTGCCGAAAAAAAAAGCACAGTTTGGTTTCTAATCTGTAGGTCTTACTGGATGCATCAGAAAAAGCAGAGGTAACAAAGTAGAATCTCCAAGAGGAGGAAAAAGCATTATCCTTAAGCCAAAGTCAGAGAAGGGATGGATAAGGCAGAGATAGTAAGTGTTGCTAGCAAGAAAACAACATCTCCATAGATAGTTCATATATATGGCCTTTCATTTTCAATAAGTCAGAAAGCCATGAGATTTTTTATCTTTATGGCTTGAAAGTGAATTATTAATTTGAATGGGAAGATGATAAACATGTAAGTAAAAATCAAGATCTAGCATTAATAATTAATAATTCTGTTACAAGGTCCTGAATAACTCAAATTAATTGAAGGAATGGGTGTGTTTCTTGAAAGAGTTAACATCAAAGAGACTTATGCCTCTCTGTCAAACACTTAAAGCAGCAATAAACACAAAGGGATAGAAGATGCTCATGGAGTGGTCCTGCCAAGGTATATTATGAGTTCTTCTTTGATCTCTCTAGGCTGAAAATAAAAATGGTAGAAAGCTGACAATGATTTTTTTTTTCAACATAGCCCTCCACATTGTTTCCTGTCAAAATTGTTATATTTACTTGTTATCTATTAAAAATTAAACACCTATTATAGAAGAATATATAATGATCAGAAAGATGTCCATAATATATTGATAAGTTTATGTGTGTATGTGTTTGTGTTTTTGTGTGTGTATGTTTACAATTGACTCCTGGGCAACACAGGTTTGAACTGTGTGGGTCCACTTACATGCAGACTTTCTCCTCCCTCTGGCACCCCTAAGACAGCAAAAAAACAACAACAATAAAAAAAAAACAAAAAACTGACTCTTCTTCCTCCTCCTTGGCCTACTGAATGTGAAGACAATGAGGATGAAGACTTATGATTATCTATTTCCACTAAAGGAATAGTAAATATATTTTCTCTTACTTTTGATTTCCTTAATGACATTTTATATTCTCCAGCTTATTTTATTATAAAAATACAGTATATAATACATATAACATAGAAAATATTTGTTAATTGACTGTTATTGGTAAGGGTTCTGGTCAGTGGTAGGCTATTAGTAGTTAAGTTTTGGGGGAGTCAAAAATTATACATAAATTTTCAACTGCATGGGAGATTGGTGCCCCTAACTTCTGTGTTGTTCAAGAGTGAAATGTATAACGATGGGGAAGATGTCCATAATATACTGTTAAGCTTAAGTGTGTGCGTGTGTGTATATATGTACGTATATATATATACACGTATATATACATACATATATATACGTGTACATATATACGTGTATATATATATATATAGAGAGAGAGAGAGAGAGAGAGAGAATAAGATCTATCCCAACCCAAACTGGTAAAATATGGAATAGGTTTTATCTACCTTTTCTAAAGTGCTAACTGGACATGTACATCTTTTTTTTTTTTTTTTTTTTTTTTTTTTTTTTTTTGAGACAGAGTCTTGCTGTCGCCCAGGCTGGAGTGCAGTGGCGCAATCTCGGCTCACTGCAAGCTCCGCCTCCCGGGTTCACGCCATTCTCCTGCCTCAGCCTCTCCGAGTAGCTGGGACTACAGGCGCCCGCCACCACGCCCGGCTAATTTTTTTGTATTTTTAGTAGAGACGGGGTTTCACCGTGGTCTCCATCTCCTGACCTCGTGATCTGCCCGCCTCGGCCTCCCAAAGTGCTGGGATTACAAGCGTGAGCCACTGCGCCCGGCCCATCTTTTTCAATAAGAAAAAAATACCTAATGAATTGCCCAAGTTACAAAATGTTAATATTTAATTTCATTTTTAAATTATTAACTTACTCCTCTGAATTAGCCAAAGGCCACTCAACAAAATAGTCAGTCCACTGGTTTATGCTTTGGGTGCCCCCAAATCATCCATCCATCATTAGAGGAGAACTTGGGAAACTGATAAAGCTTAGAATTCAAAGGTGTATTAATATTAATGCAATAGTAACAAGGAGTATATATCAACAACAACAACATACATTGGGAGTTGACTGCATCTAAAACATTATACCACATAGTTTACAAATGATGATACCTTTTATTGTCACAGCAGCCCTATCAGGTTTGCACAATTATTTCCTCCTATTTTTGAGATGAGGAAACTAAGACCAAAGGGCTTATGAATCTTGCGCAAGGACTTACAATAAGTGGTGGAACCCCAAACAGTCTGATACAAATATGTTCTTTAAAACGATGCCACACTTCCTCAGAAAAGAAAGATTCTGCTTCTGTAACCCACATAACAAGGTAATGAGGACCACAGATGGCATCCCAGCTGTGTCTGATATACACCTGGGAGAGCAATGTCACCTGAATCCATTTCACATCCCACAAATGGAAACAAAGTTTTGCCAATTATCTGGTTAATCCCGTTATTTCAGTGAAGCAATGAGGCTTCAAGATAAATTTTATTTGGCCTGAAACTTTGATTTGGCTGTCTGCATCGATTGAAAAGAACTGGATAATCAAAAAATCTTCACGAGCTCTGCTTAGCCACATCCAACTATGTATCAGTAAATTTCCTCTCAATCTGGTGTAAAATTTGAAATTTCATCTTAAATATTGTATATGTTTGTTATATGTTATTTTGGATCATACATAGATTGCTACTCAACAGTTTTCAAAGATTGTGTGGTGTTTATTTGAGCATATGGTAAAATTGGAGCTACAGGTATTAGAGAAACAGGTTAGAACATGAGGGAGGTAGGAGAAGGAAGGTTAGAGGCCTGGAAAGTGAGTTGTTCCTCTTGTAATTTAGCACCTCTCTTCTCTCAGTCTAGAGAGACCTTAAATGATGTGTATCTATTTATTTTAAAGACCAACTGGGGAGAGGCTGTTAACTGTCACCAAACAAATTTCACATGATCATTCTTACACCCATTTATTTCCCATGCCTTCTGAAATAGAAAAGAAAGCTTCACGTTGTCATTCTCTATATTAGATATTAATTCCTAGATGAGTTTGCTTTTTTTTTTGCAGTTGAATGGTGATAAAATGAAGCTATTTTGAAGCACATTAAATCTGCAAATTTGAACACTTCGATGCCAATGTTCATTTTATTGCAAGGTATCCTATTTTCACCTTCATAAAATTGAATGTTTGTATGTACCATATAATTAAATTTAGCCATACCAAAAACTCAAGTCTATGTATCATTTATTAACTCTTGATTGCATCACTGCTTAGAAACTTTGATAAAATTTACTGCAATTTCCTTTGTCTCTGATGTAGCTCAATCCTGAAGTTCAGGGAATTATAAAGCCTTGCTTTCTTATTTCTGTGGCCCCTATCACAATTGCACGGTGCTATTCTGGCAAAGACGTCCACAATTAGCAAGGAATTCTTTTATTCTGAGATACCGGGCTCCCCTCAATGTTGGCTCTAATATCTGCCCTCAGGAACAGAATTGTTCTTCTAAGGGAAGTAGAAATTAGTTGTTGTTCATCAAGATGGAGACTTATAAAATACATTCTGGCTGGTCACCAGAAAATAGAAATTTTGCAAATCTTAGAGAGTTTGGTGCTGCTAAAGGGGGCATTTGCAATCTGTTCTTTCAGCAGAATTTTATTCAGATCAGTTATACAGGAAACCTAGAGTATATAATAAGAAAAAGGACAGAGAAGAACAGATTCCCTGGAATAGAAACTCACAAAGAACCAAATATGAACATTTTAAAGGAGAGATGTGCTTTTCAAGGGAGAGGGCCACAGGCCCATCTAATCTGTTACACTAATTGCTGATATATATATGATATTTATATATATATATGTAAATATCAGCAATTAGTGTAACACATTTTTGTGTGACATATATACATCAGCAATCAGTACATATATAATTAGTATATATGATACATATCAGCAATTAGTATAACAGGTATTTTATGTATACACACACACGCACACATACTGCTTTCTATAATGTTGCCAAGTATGAACTTACAGTCTTTTCTGCCTTATTTCCATTCACTACCAACCACGTCTATTCTCTGATCAAAATAGATGGCAAATATTTTCCAAAAAAACACATTTTTACGCCTCTGGTTTCTTATCCATTCTGTTTTATGTGTTCAGACCACCAATCATCTGCTCACTGGTTAAGTACAATCCAGAAGTTAAATCTGTGACGTCGTTTCAGCCATGAATCTTCTCTGCTCTCTGTCCTGGTCCATTTTCTCAAAACTATTGTCTACACAAGGTATCTTCATCTGCTTATATCCCTCTCACTCTTCAGCTCATTCTGATTCAGTTTTGGTTATACTATTCCACTGAAGCTGCACTCATCAAAGTCATTCATGCCTTCCACACTGGCAAAAGAATGGCTTTTCTCTTATCATAATGGACTTTTCATTAGCTCTCAAAAAATAAGGTACTCTTTTCAATTTGACATAGTCTATTTGGACTGAAACTTACTGCTCTGCTGATGTAAATTCTATGGTTTTTCCCCCATTATTTTCCTGTGATGTCTTCCCCTCAATCTCAAATCTGTAAATTGTGGTTGCTGTAGATTGGGTTTCCTCAGGGTTTGGTCATAGTCACTTTATTATACTCCTGCCACCACCTGCTCCCAATGAAGTCATTACTAGTTTGGTGCAAAAGCAATTGTGTTTCTTGCCAGTTGAAAGTAATGGCAAAACAGCAATTACTTTTACACCGACCTAATAGTTCCCAAGGAATTAATCACTATTCTTATACTAATCACTACTAGATTTATACATTTAGGCAAGAATTCTTGGTGATTATATTTTTATATCTAATCTTTCTATAGCCCTGGAATAATCCCATATGTATCTCAAACACAACTTTCCAGAATTTATCTTTTGATTTGCACTACCATGACCTGTCTTCTATCATCTACTCAGTTTTCCACGCAGAATATCAATGGAGACATTAAAGTTCCTCCCTTTCTTTCAAACATTCCGTATGATACATGAGCAAGTTTCGGAAACTTTCGTACAAGTGATCTCAAATGTGTACAGTTCTCTGCTGACTACCATGTTAATTTAGTGTGCCATATGTGTACACAATTATACATCTGAACAGTTGAAGTTGTATTCTGAATGGTATACCCTAAATTGTACTTAGTAAAGTTGCACCTTTCTGTACACAAGTGTGGTATTTTTAACTTGTAAAAATTAGATTACACTCATTGTATGATTCTATTTCATTGAAATCCAAATGAAACAAAACGAGTGATAATAAGAAATATCAAAATTGTGGTTGCTATGAGGGAGATGGAAGTTAGTGGACAAGGGGGAAATTGACTGGAAACAAGTCCAAGGGAATGTTCTGGAAGGGTTAACTTTCTAATCATACAATATGAGTGTAATCTATATTTTGTTTTAGATAGTGGTACCAATAGTTTACAACCTCCAAAACTAATCTAGCTGGATGCTGAATATCTGACCACTTTATATTAATTTTATATCAAAACAAAGTGAGGCATACACTAAAGGTTTTAGTAACTTCCCCCAAAATAGCTAAACAGAATGTTTGCCCATCAAAAGGCTCTGAATGAGCCTGCCTAGGCCTCTAAACTCATCCTGCCTCACTATTCTTTGCTTATATTGCTCACACCATACCCATCTTGTTCCAGTTTCTTTAATACATGAAGCTCTTTTCTCCACCTGGATGATCACCACCACTACCATCAACCATGCCCCCTTCATCTGGCTACTCTCTGTGTCTCAATGTTAATGTTTATCACTGTGCTTCCAAAAATTATCTCTTTTATGATCTATATTAATCTTTTAACTTTTTTTAAATACCACAATTTGCAATTGTTTGATTCATTTTTCTTTGCTTGCTTCTTGATCTGTCTCCATCACAGCATAAGGTCTTAAGAGCAAAGCCTGAATATCTCCTGGTCAGTACTGTATCCTTGGTTAGCATAACACATTTGACCTCTGAGCAACACACTTTGCTCACCTGTGTTGCTCAGAGGAACACAGAAGACATATATACTTGTTTATAGAAGTTACACATATTTATAAATTTATTCATATGTTTTGAGGTTCAGTGAAAAAAGGGGGATATTAGAGAAAGTTCTAAAAGGCAGCTAGACTTCGTTTGGCAAAATGAGAAGGACATTCTAGGCAATGGGAATGAGTGAGGCAAAAACATAGAAGCATGAAATAATTGCATGCATAGTATAATTGGCTGTTGATGAAAATGATCCTGTATGAAGAGTGGAAAATAAAATAAGTAAAAGAAAAACCCTTGTAAAGATAGTTTTTCTTAATTTTAATAGATGTTGATGTCTACATTTTCTTTTGTTGTTATTGATGTTGATGTCTCTCTCTCTAGTGTGTCAGTTAAACAAATTCTCCAAGCTTTATTTTCTCTGCAAATAAAAACAGTAGGTCTTTATTTTAATCTTTAAGCACAGAACTTTGTGGGACAGTCTCCCTGAAAATGGATAAAGACTGATGAGCCAGGATTTTTTCTGTAATCATCATACAAAATTATTCAGCCAGCATTTATCTGACCCTATGAACATGTTAGAGAACATGTTCATATCATATGCTAAAGTTTTGGTAGATGAATCAGAAGCATTATGCAGCCATAAAAAGATAAGAAACATGTATAGCCTGAGAGTTAAATAGAAAATAAAAATAATTGACCACATAGGAAACTCTCTGAAGCTAACTCAAGAAATAACCTTTAACAACAGCATAGAGAAGCAAATTACCAGATGGTTTTGACCTAACAGGCCAGGAAAGGAAAATAAAATGTTTCAAAATTATCATCATTCTGAAGTCTGACTATCTTCACCTTATGAAATTTTGTAATCTGAGTCTTCAAAGAGTGAAGGGTCACATTTATGCTGAAGACAAAAAGCTGTTTTAGGACTCTGAAGTCACACAGGGCACTAACTCGTCTATGTTGTCAGACAAACAGCTGTTATCCATATCTGTGGAAAGGCAACAACTGATGTTTTCTGACATGGTGTTATGTTTACACAACATGGAGTAATGAGTGTTCCATGTTGAGAATGAAGCCACGTCAAGGGGGCACTAAAGTGACACTACTGGTCTTATGGAATCACAGAATCTTGGAATTGGAAAGGTTATTGGGCTACTAAGCAAAAGAACTCAATAGATCCTGGAATCAAACTTAAATGTGCAGTTGCAATTTTATTGGTTTCAGAGCATCTCACTTTAAGGGGTAAACTAAAATATCACAGTGATGTCCTTAACAGTAATATTTGCATCATGGGAGGAACTTTTGGGGAAAAAACTACAATGGAATAGTTAAAGTCAATGAGTAGTAGAGGAGTGGAAATCTGACTGTACAGACTACATGGTAAGGAGACTTAGATCTTATAGCTAAAAAAAAAAAAAAAACTACCATTATTGTTATTGGAGATAGAGCTATAACAATATAATTCATATATATCAATATTTATTATTCAGGATTTTTTTTTCAATATTTTATAGAAATACTGACTTTGGTTCAATAGAAAGAATGACAGCTGGGCACGGTGGCTCACGCCTGTAATCCCAGCACTGTGGGAGGCCATTGAGGATGGATCACCTGAAATCAGAAGTTTGAGACCAGCCTAGTCAACATGGTGAAATCCCGTCTCTACTAAAAGTACAAAAATTAGCCGGACATGGTGGCGGGCACCTGCAATCCCAGCTACTCGGTAGGCTGAGGCAGGAGAATCGCTCAAACCCTGGAGGCAGAGGTTGCAGTGAGCCGAGATTGCACCACTGCACTCCAGCCTGGGCGACAGGGCAAGACTGTCTTTAAAAAAAAAAAAAGAAGAATGCCGTTAAGTCAGAACTGCCTGGAAAAGGAGTGCGTTTCATGGGGATGTAGTAACTTGCATGTCCCTGGTCAAACATGCAACAAAATTAGTATTTCAAATGGGGCTTACCATCGGATTGGATGTGTATCAATGATATTCGTAACTCAGGGGATAGGAAGAGTTGATTTAGATATAGTTGGAAAGCTCATTATTTATCTTTAATTATAAAATTGTGACTTAGAAAGTTTAAAATGGGCATACCAGAAGCAAATGTCGGCTTTTAAGAGCCATTTTTTTAATTATGTTGTAGTTTGTTTTGAAACTGATTTTTTTTTTTTTTTTTTTTTTTTTTTTGAGACGGAGTCTCACTCTGTCACCCAGGCTGGAGTGCAGTGGCGCAATCTCGGCTCACTGCAAGCTCCGCTTCCTGGGTTCACGCCATTCTCCTGCCTCAGCCCCCTGAGTAGCTGGAACTACAGATGCCCGTCACCACGCCCGGCTAATTTTTTTGTATTTTTAGTAGAGACGGGGTTTCACCATGTTAGCCAGGACGGTCTCGATCTCCTGACCTCGTGATCCGCCTGCATCGGTCTCCCAAAGTGCTGGGATTACAGGCGTTAAGCCACCGTGCCTGGCCTGAAACTGACTTTTCTATTACTTTTATTATTCCAGAAAAATAAGCCGGTTCAAATTCAAGGGGGAATAATCAAAGTTATAACCAGAAATATGAATAGTTGATCCAGCTATTCAAATATCAGCCTAATTATTCACATTTTTTAATCTAAACTTTCCGATTGAAAGACCATAATTTTACTTTCATTTTATAGGCATTTAGGAGACTTAGAGGGGCTCAAGGAGAAAGGTCAAAGTGCTATTATTAGACAATTCAGACCAATGAGTGCCGGGCATTTGCACAACTCTAAACTAGGAGACTGAGAAATGTTCTCTTTAATGATTCTTTCTTTCCATTCCCTACTGTTTTGCATCCTTTCAATTTCTCAGTTTCTAGCCCCATCACTCCATTTCCAAGCTCCTGGGCATGCTATATTTTGCTTAAAATTGCTCAGGTATTCTCTTTCACCTGCCATCTGAGAGTAGGGGGATGTTCGGAAACCAAGATCTTTAGTGATTTTATTTTTGCTTCCATTTTCAACCACATTTACTGTCATCCTCTCACTTACACTTCTGAATATCTTCTGAAATTGTCTTCACAGAATCTGCTAAATAAGTAGGAGGCTATAGTTTTCCATCTGAGCCTCTGCACTCTCTTGAACTAGAATAAGCCCTTGACCCAAATTAAACAAATCTGATTCTCTTTCAGAAATTTGAAATTGAAACTGAGGAATGCTATTTTTTTCTGGGGATATGTTTATCTCGAGGGACCTCCTAAGACTTATGGGCTATTTTTCTGCAAAGAGAACCAGAGAAAGCACTCAGAAAAAAAGAGAAAAATGAAACGGATCAACACAGACCAGAAAATAGAAAAAAAAGTAGTGAGATAAAAAGATGAAATGGGCAAGAGAAGAACACAAGGACAAAATCAGAGATAAAGAGAGGGATAGTCTTAATCCCTGACCAATCTGACAGTCTGTTTCCAGACTATAGGAGGTTTGCCTTTGTGCACTGGCAAAATTTCCACAGAACAATTCCTATTTCCAATAATTATCACTTGTTGTCATAGCTTATTTGAATGAATTTGAGTTGCTTTAGTGCCAAAAAAATCTCTGAATAAGGCAATTCTTTCCAAGCCACTCTGTGTGCTAGAATGCCCCTTGCCCTACAATTCATTTGCCTTAGTCTTTCAGCCTTCAAATCTCCTTCTCTATGTAGCCCTTCACAACCTTTTTTGGCCATATTTATCTCTCCTCCATGCTTCCGTAGCATGTTCTTTTGCTATGTTTTCCTGCTCTTTAGAATTTATTTATTGTTAGTGGAATATACTTGATAGGTATTTCAGGTAATATTTCATATGTATTGAAAAGTACATTGTATTTTTTGGTTTAGAAACTAATGACATGATTCCATATGGTTCATAATTTGTTTATAAGTACAAATATATAGATATATTTATACACATTTATGTATAAATGTATGTGTATATGAATAAATTCTGTTGAGTCATTTACATTTTCTACATCTTATTTTTGTTCTGCCTAACCTATTGAATTTTTAAGGTGGTATGTTAGAAAGAAATATACTTTTTCTTAGAATTGTTTCTGATTTGTTGAAGTTGTTGAAGTCTAATATTATGTCTTCATTGTGGGTTGAATTGTTATCAAATTAAAATACCCTATCTTCTCATTTAATATCCTTTAAATTACTCTTTTATATCTGGTGCTACTATTGCTCTTAATGTTTTGTTTTGGCAGATACTGTTGAAATTCCTGTTTTAAACCCTCTCCCTTTTTTTTTTTTTTTTTTTTTTTTTTAACATTCATAGGGTATTCACTGTATTCCAATACATGGTAATAACGTGATTGTAGATTTATTGTGGGTGGGGGTAGTTCTACCAGCCATTTTTCCTTTTATGTGAAAAGATTCACCATACCTTGGAATCATTTGCCCTCAGGGACACTATCTTGCTGCTCTAGTTCCAGAGCTCACGTTCAATATATTGGTCATAGGAAAACTCAATGGCTCTTGCATATTTGCTACTCTATATGTATCTCCTCTTTTAATAACAGAATATGTGTTATTGCCTCTAACTTTTCAATCTCTTAACTATAAGTTTAACGTTCCCCCACACAAATCCTCATACTGTACCAAGCTTCTCTAAAATCTACTTGAGACTATGATTTCTTTGCTCCCATCTGTTTCCATCTGTTTCTTATCTTTTCAGGATTCCCACCAAATTTCCAGTCAACTGATGATCTTTCTTACCTGCCTATACTGTGAAATTTTCATCTACTTGGTGCTATTTTAGTCTCACCAAGTTGTAATGATGTTTTTACATGTCTCTTTCCAAATTTCTTGTGAGTAGCTTGAAAGAAGGAATGATTTCAAAGTCTCTAATTTTAACACCTACTGCTGTGCCTGCCACTGGAGCACTTAATAAATATCCTTTGAATTAATAAATGAATGAATATTTCCTTCAAAGAAACCTGCAATATATATTGTTTATTTCTCATCTGAAACTCAACATTTCCCCAAAGATGTTGTTTTCAACTCTCCCAAAGAATGATAGGCTCATTTGTGAGATGTTTCCCATTAAAATTTTGCCTTAGAAGATTTCACTTGATGAAGAACATACAACCTAAAAAACAGTTTTTATAACAGAACACCTTTCATGACCTTAGCAATCACATTGTGACTGGGTCATTATAATGGATGTAAACAAGTAGAAAAATAGCACTGTGCCAATAATAAAAGTAACTTTCACTTTTTGAAAGACCTAAGCAGCTGATCCAGCATCCCAGAGCTTGCTACAGGTATTTCCTACTGTAGTGTAAGGACCACAGAAGACTCAGTAGAACATTAAATAGATTTTTTGAAATCAAACGTGATGAAAGTACATTTCAGTTAGGGGAGAATGAGGAGAGAAAGGGACAAGGAAGAAAATGCGTGCAGAGCATCAGCCTCTCTAATCTTGAAAAACAGAGCCCCTCTTTGGGGCTGAGCTCATACTGACTGATCACAGAAATCACAGAGCAAGGGTGAGAGAAACTCCAGAGGAAGCAGGGATCTGACAAACTTCCCTGATAACCTTTACTGCCTGGACACAAGAATTGAGCTGGGCTTTGAAAGCAAAAGGGAACCTGCCTGGCAAACAAGCTGAAACTACAGAAAAGTTTAATTAGAGCCAGTGGGGGGATATTAAAAGTAGGAATAATTAGGGCAGCAAGAAAAAAAAAGAATGAAACCAGATGATTAAAGGAAGGCTCCAGAGGCATGGAGCTACCTGTATAGCATTCTGACAACTATTAAAATCAAATTCGATGTTTTGCCTAATTCCAGTTTACATTTTTGGTTTGCAGTGTGTGTGTGTGTGACCCTCTATTATCTAGTTTCTCTTTTTTTTTTCCACTTGGCTACAGCTGGGTAGGAATGAAAGAGTGCCATGATCCAAACTGGATTTTAATGAGGACAGCTCAGTGCCTGCCAAGTCCTTGGGCGTGAAGTTGGGAAGCTGGGCCTACCGGTCCTTAAGGGTCCCTGCTCTGGAACTGAAAGCCCCTCTGTTGAAAACTTGGCAACCCATCCAGAGTCTCTTTCCCCTCTGCCAAGCAGATGAAAGTAGCGTCTGGCTCTGTACATGCAATGCTGAAAGTTGCCACAACTGTCAAAGGCCCAAGGAAGGAGCACTTCTTTTCCCTGACATAGATGGCTTCAAATCCAACCCAGGGACCCTCAGCTGTTGTCACCTTTCCTGAAAGATAGCAACTTTTTTATTCTTCATAAATTGCAAAGATGCCACTTTCTACATTTAGCTTGGTAAAGATCCAAGAAGAAAACTTCGCTTTAAAAAGTCATCCTTATGAAGGGCACTGTTGCTTGCTGATGTGTCTAGAGACAAAAGCTTATGTGGGAGAGTATTAGGCAGTGAGGCTAAAGTTTCAAAAATGAGTCAGACTCTAAAGTTTCTGTCTACGAATAAAAGAAATGGTTTCAGTTTTCTATGGAAATGTTATGGGAGAAGCAAGAAGGCTGTCTAAGCAGAAAAATAACATAAATTAATTTTTTTAAAAATTGCATGAGAAAAATGAAGCTTGCAGGCTATGAGAGAGAGAGAGATTTGAGATGTATGTATCAGAGATAGAAGACAATAGAGATACTACTTTAACTGCAGGTAGAATGAGAAAAGCCTTGGCAGTGGGAAAAAATAATATATATTCTAGATTTACAAAGAAGATATAATCAACAAGACTTAGTGATTGACTTTATGGGAAAGAGTGAAAAAAGGGAGCATGAAGATGGCACACAGTTTTCAGGCTTGGTTATCTGAACGAATGGTGTTGTCAAACATAAGGGCTGAAAATGAAGAGTAAGAAAATTAGTTTGCTCCTTTACAGTAATGGGAAAGCAATCACAAGTTTTGGAGTTATTTATAAAGGTAGAATTTTAAAAATATATTAAAATTGCTGTGCAACTATTGAAACTAAGTATTTACGTACTCCTGTAGTATTTATGGGTCTATATATTTGTCTATTTGTACATGTAAAACTTTCTTGAACATCTCCATCAGTGTGCATGCCAATCATGATTTCTATAGTGGCATTAAGAACAAAATCAAACTCCATCCCATTTGACTACTACTCCTAAAGTACAAATCTCTCAGATTGCGGAGGATTCCCCAACTGGAGAAGAAAACTCTATCTGTAGAAAATTGAAGCAGATGGTTCCAGTGGGCTAGTAGTTCTCAATGTTGAGTGCTTTAAACATCCTTATGTCCAGTTTATGCCCCAGGCCAATGAAATGAAATTTGCAGGCATAGGACCTAACTGACAGCATTAAATTTAATCAGCTAAGCAAAATGGAGTCTAGTTTTAGAATTACTACATAAGGTTATGTCTGACACAAATTGGAAAGAGACAGCTAGGAGACTAAAGTACCAAGGCCAGTCCAAAAGAGAGGAGTAGAATCACACTCAACCGAATAATAATGGACAATCAGGAAAGAAGCAGAACTTGCCTTTGAAGAGCAGTACTGCAGGAAAAAGAATTAAGAACACCCTTCAAATTGGTTTGACCTGAATTGACACAGCCAAGGCTCATTTCTTAGGTGAGGAATACTTGGTGGTGTCCCAGGTAAATTAAGAAGCAAAGCATGAAAAGACATCAGAGGTCAGGTATCTTCCAGGAAAACTTCCTCATGTCTTATTGGCTTAATTTGTTGACCAGCATATTCTTAAGCTAACTCCCACTGTCAGGGAAATGTCAAAAGCTGATTGACTTAAGCACAAGTACTAGAGGTGATAGTAGGTGGGTACCTGCTTATTTTAATTCTATAAATCTGCATCTGCTCATGAGCATGGAATAGTTAAAAGTAAATGACTGCATTAAAAGTAAACTAAAATTTTTCTCAGTATTCCACATGTAGATATTTGACACTTTTCAATCTTATTTTAATAAAGTGGCATAAAAATAACTAGTTAATGTCTATTCCCACACTCATTTTTCCATAGTATCATCTTCATCTTACAGGTTAAAGTCACTCATGGTGACTAAATGACTGCAGTGCTATGCCTCTACATGAACTTCATTTGATCTTCAAACAGAGAGCTAGTTTCCAGTTTTTCTCCCAAAAAGCAACATTCTTCCCCACAATGTCTCAAACTTTTTCACGATTTAATGTTCACTTTATATTAGAATAATGGAATTAAAGAGAATTTAAAAATACCTGTAACTCCAAACACACACTACTCAAGCATTTTCAATTTTGTGAACTGCCTTCTAGTTTTGTTCTATATAAAAATTACCTTTTTCACTTCATGATTATGTTCTAAAATGTATTAATTAGCATCTTAGCATTTTCATTTAGTTTGATTTTGTATGTACATACACACATAACATATATTTTAATGCCATCTTAATAATATTCACAATTACAAGCTTATTTCCTTTTGAGCCTTTTCCTGATAATAAATTCCCAAAAGGAAGATAAGTATGTAAAGTTCCATTGGCACATTTAATGTTTATGGATAAGTATACAGATGCCTCTCCACTTAGGATAGAGTTATGTCCAGATAAACAATATTTTCAATTTACAATAGGTTTAACAAAAAATAACCCCATCATAAGTCAAAGAGTGTACTGAATGCCTATCACTTTTTCACCATAGTAAAATGAAGAAGTCCTAAGTTAGGGACCATCTGTATATAGACAGATCAATTGATAAATTAATAAATTGATAGAACTGATAGATAAGAGGTTAATACAAGAGGTTTCCTCTTTTATTAGTTTCATTCCAGTATTATTTTATATCAATTTTATTGCAATACCTTTAGGAAAAATAACTATGTGTTTCATACTTATTTTGTTATTTTGCTAGCCAAGCGACAATTCAATAAAGTTTTAAATTGTGTTTTATTAATAGTAATGGTTGACATCATAAGGGCTCAGTAAATACTTGTTGAGACTAGATTTTTTGTTTGTTCATATACTATTTATATTTTATCTTAAGTAATTTTCTTTGCCCTTAACCAAGTCTTTTAATTCAAAAACCTATGCTCTATGAGATGTCTGACTAATGTTGAATGTCAAAGGTGATGATAGAAATAATCTGATCCTGTCAGTTTAATTCCTTTTTCTTAATTTTAGAACCACTAACTTCGCTTTCTAACCATAAAACTTAACAGCCAATTGGTACTTTTTTCTGTATTAATTTTTAAAAGATTGAGTAAAACTAAATGACATCCTGACATATATGCCTTTTCTCCTCATAGATACCTAAGAATAGTTTTATTATTAAAGTTTTTCTTGACATCTGAATATTTTATGGCAATTTATTTTTTAAAATTCAATCTGTCTTCTAAAATGGAGAGTTCTAATTCTTTACTGCCCTTAGAATAAATCAACATGTATCTCAAAAACTAGTCAGTCATGATTTTCTTTGACTTTTCAAAGATTAACTTAAATTGTTCATTCAAATGAAGTTGCTCTTCACTTTTTATTTGTTATAGTTCTTTATGCTTACTAATATGAAATTATTTTGGAATCTTTATTTACAAAGTGGTTGAAAAATACTTTGTATCATGCAAACATGCTAATAAGTAGCTCAGGTAAGAAGCTATTTACCTTAATGGAAGGAGCACTGATGCTAATTAAAATCTGGATTTCAATCTGTGCTATAAAAAATGTACTATATAACCAGGATCCAGTCCTTTTGCTTCTCTGCAACTCACCTTACTTTTATGAAAAATGAGTGAGTTGATCTAGAACAGTGGTAGAAAAATGGGTAGTAATTAATGAAAAAAGTCATGTTTAGAGGTAATGTTATTTTTCATTCAACATTAAAATTGATTTATGTAGGATAGTGTGAAAAAATGTATATTACTTTATAATGTATTACCTGCCTTTTTAATATTAGAATGCTACCATACAATGTGGTGTTGTGTTAGTCAATGTTTTATTTTCCAAAGATAGGTGAAACAACATTTCCCATCTCACTTGTTTTACCATGTTGCCTTGATACTCTACCAATTTAGTAATTGGGAATATAGCACTTTTTCTTAGATCTGACTGGGTTTGTAACAGCTGTGGCCAATAGAGTACAATGGAAATGACATTATGTAGCTTCAGTGGCTATGTTATACAAGTCAATGGAATTCTAAAAAAAAAAAAAAAAAAAATACCTTGCTTTTAAAACCAACTAAGGAGTCCAACTTTCTTGAGGTCTCCATGCTACATGAAGAGACCGTTTGTGCATGCTCTTATTAAAAACTCAGCTGAGGTCCTAGTCAACATCCAAATAGTGAATCAAGATGCCTTGAACATTTCTAGCCCTCAACCATTATGTCTTACCAGCTAGAGCCCCTGACATCATGAAGCAGAAACAAGCCACCCATGTTGTACCTAGTCAATTTTTCAGATTCACAGAATCTATGAGCATAGTAAAGCGGTTGCTTCATGCCACTCACTACTGGGATAGTTTGTTCACCAGTAATAACAAGCAAATGGAAATTTGGAACTCATAAATACAGTGCTATACTACAGCGTATTGCATATATGTGGAGTACTATATTATAGTATGCTATACCATGCTGCACATAATCAAAACTTAGGACATGTGGCATTGGGTTTGGTATCAAGCAGATGCAGGCAAAGCCTTGAAGAGATCTTCGGTAAAAGCCAGAAGAACTTTGATAGATGAAGGCTTACCAGACTGAGAAGAAAATACTATAAAAAGATCTAGAAAATAAGGAGAATTTGTAAAGTTACAGAAAATTCAGAAAAAATGTTACCTCAAGTGATGCAGGAAGTATAAAATGTATGGAATGAACTTGAGGAGTTAGTGAAGAATAGCTCCAGATGGAACATAGCACATGCCATCTGCCTTCGTCTGTAATAAAATAAGCCAAGGCAGAGATGGACTAAAGAATAAACTATTTAATGTTCAAGTATATTTTGAAGGATATTTGAAGTTCCTAGAATGGCCTTTTCAAATTGTAATGGATTCTCAAAATAAGAAACATACTCTGAACCAAGATCAACTCCAGGATGAAAATATACCTAGAATTGTTAAGACCTTAGAAAGTTCTAAGGCGATGTCTCATACAACTTTTCAGAAAGACCAACTGCATATAAAGGTTCTCAAGGCATACCTGAAAGACCCATTTTATTAAAGAAGCAGGGATTTTGATATTTTAAGGTCATGACAGTCTACACACTCCAAAGACTAGTTCAACTATCTCCATGTCTTCATTCCAAAGTCCAAAACATGGTGAGTCAATGTCCAGTACACTCCAGGGTGCTGTGGTCAGGGGTCAGGCACAGACCCAGTACAAATCTTCCATGTCAGGACACTACTCAGTCAAACAAGTTAAAGTGAGCAGGTCCTAGAGAACAAAAATAGCCCTAGATTTTGGATTGGTCAGATACTACTAAAAGTATGTTCACAAAGCCATCTAGAAATATACAAGGACAACTGAGAAAATGATGCATTTTGCACCAAATTCTGCTTGTGCCATTAAGAAAAAGAGAGGTTTTCTGTATTTTGTAGTGTATAATCCTACTTTCTGATTGTCACTCAGAATCTCTACCTACAACAGCTCTGCTTAACATGTAGGTAATATGTATGTATGTAACATGCATGTAATGGCTTGCCTTATCAGGCAGTGTTCCATCTAAAATAAAAGTAACTAACAATCTTACAGATGTATCTTCCTATTTTGAATGGCCACACTGAGGTCACTTTAGTAGATCTCAGTATTGAGATCACTGGAAAATAAATGAGTTTGTTTCCATAAACACAATAGTGCTTTTTATTAAATTATATCAAGGAAAGATGAATACAAAGTTTATTAATTTCTACAGGCTCGTGGTTACTTTAGTAAAGTACAATTCAGAGAAGATGCTGCATAAAGATGGAAGACACATAACCTGACTTTGGTTGTCCCAAAGGATAGAGTACAGAACCTTGTGGTATTTAAGCCAAGAGTTTGAATGCTATTTATAGAAAAATAACACTTGTTATTTACTTGGGAGAGCTCCCACTGAAATGGATTTCAAAGAGAGAGACAGAGAGAGAGAGTGCCTTCACCTTCAAATTTGAATGTGAAATTGTAAGTGTCTATACATTTTATACCACTGCCAGAGAACTACAATGATTTCTATTGCAATTTCCTAAGGAAATCCAGTCTCTGTTCTCCAAACATAGAAGCATTGTACAACTGTCAGACAGGAAGCTCTCCCTTGAGGAAACAGACATCTCCGGTAGGACCCAACAGCTGTTGGAGGAATCTCCCAGCAGTGATATTTACAGTGCTCCATTTTAGGTATTGTCAGTGCTAGTCATACTGCAAAATCAGTGCCATCACTATTATTGAAGCTAATGGTTAACTGAATACGAATTAAATGGCTGTTTTTGTCATAAGTGAATCAGGCAGCATACGATGTTCATTCACTCAGTGAGAGGGCAGCCTCCTCCTCAGAGCAACAGTACTGAAAGCATTTAGTCCCTTAGGAAGGTGTATTTTTCATGTTTCTGGGCACACTCAGGAATGTCACTGTCCCATGATATTCAGGACAGCACCACCCACCCTTGGAAATGAGGAATGTCACCCTTGGTATGAGAAGTCCAAATGTCCCAGCTGTTCAGCCTTTAAAATTCAGGCACATTTCTACTTGCACTATATGTGATTAAAGTGCACAAGTTTGCAAAACTCACCTACACAAGCAAGAGTAAAAGCTTAAGAAAACCCAAATCCCTTGACCCATTGGGCTATACTTCTATTCCAGATAAAATATATCTGTTTGGAGGTGACAATGAACAAAACACAAATTGATTGACACTCTCTGTACCACTTTGAAATCACAGAGCTAGCTCTTACAGGATTAATGCTGGAATTCTGGCCTTTTGTGTCTTCATGTTATGATATATCCAATATTTAACACTCTACTTTCTCTCAACATTCGCCCATCTTTATGCCTTTCCTGTGCATGCATTCTTCTCTGTCTTCCCTCCTCCTTATCTCTACTCCAATCTTTTCTTTCTTTTGTTTCATTACATTTCCTCCATTGATCATTAGTTTATACAACTTAAAATTTTAAAAGAGTGCTTGATTCAGAGCAGATATTTCAGACATACTTGCTGAATCAAACATAAAGGAATAAATGTCACTGGTTTATTTTCTTGTTCTCTGCATTCATTGTCTCTTCAATATTATAAAAATCACCATTCCTTTGAAAGCTCACTCTGAAAACTAATTTCACCATGATTTCTGTCTTTCTACAGGAGCCATGACCTCCTCTCATGCATTCTCTCAATAAACAATTTGTAAGCCTTACAAGGAGAGAGAGAATTTGAGATTCTAAACAATAACTTATAACATTACAAGGAAAAAAAAGAAGAGGAGGTCAAGATATGGAAGCAATCTAAGTATCTCTTGATAGACAAATGGATTTCCTTTTAAAGTGGTGTATGTAAACGTACAAATATACAATTTGGAAATTCAGCCCTGTTTCCTCTCTTTTGGCAATGTAATGACCACTCAAGCTACATTCAAAAGATACTTTCTGTAGGTCTGTGAAGCTTTAACTAATCCCTCTACCAAGAATAAATAAAGTACGGTGAAATATGAAAAGCATGGATTCTGTGGCTAAATGAATTTTGGCTTATTTTTGAGCTGTGGACTTCAGAAAAGTTACTTTTATCTCTTAGAGCTTCAGTTTGCTCACCTGCACCAAAGGAATAACAATACCAACTTTATAAGAGGTCGTGCAGTGCCTAGTACATGTGAGGGCTTCTGTTAATAGATGTTCTTTGTTACTCTCTTCTACACTCTTAGCAAAGTGTATATAACCTGCCTCTCACCCATCTCATTGTGACTTTTTATACATCTTTTGTCTTCCTGGAACCCAAGCTCTCTGCCTAGCTCACAGTGCCTAGAATATGGCTTTAGCAGTAACAATTATATCTACTGAATGACTTATGTATATGTATGAATGTGTGTGTATATGTGCCAGACATCAGAGTAGACCCGTTTTTGTACTGTGTTAATCTTTTGTCAGCCCTCAAATTTTACATACTTTTAAAATTCCCAGATAACTGTGGGCTCATAATGTTCATGTCACACATTAGTGAGGGTAGTCACCAAAATGTGGACCTTGAAAGTGCAATTCCAGTACCCATCTCTTAATCATATCACTACCATGTCTTTTAAACTGGGTGGGTGCAATTAATCTTCGACGATTGAAGTTCCAGAGAGTCCTAATAAAACTAGCAGTCATACATGGCCCTAGGCAAAAAAAAAAAAAAAAAAAGAAAGCCATGTATATGAGTACTCCTACTAACTTCTTTTAGAAATTATTTTAGTAGAGTTGGCATGCAGAGAAATTACTTTTTGTATCTTGCTGAATCCCAAATGTCAATAAATTAAGATTACCTGATTGGCAGAGAAGACACAGCTTTCTGTGCAGTGGGAGAGAATATGGAAGCTTGTGGCATCTTATTAACTCTCTAATTTCCTACATTGAACAGTATAAAATGATGAGGCTGAAAAGGCAATTTACCTTTCAATACAAGGAAAGCTGCTTGATTTCATTTCCGGAGAAATTAGCTCTTCTTCCTCCCTTTTAGTCTTTGGAAAATTGAAGGGAAAGAAAAATACTGTGTCAATAAGCTCTGTAAGAAGTTTATGACATAAGAGCAAACAAAAACTGAGTTTAAATACTATATAATGTAAAAATGCTTGTGCCAGTTTTAAAGGAAACAACTCATATTCAACAATTCAACTCACATTCAACTCATATTCAACACAGTATTTGTGCTGTGGACGGCCTGGGGTCAACACTTACCTGTGCTGTCTCACTTAGTCCTCAATGCCGTCTGTTGACCTGTGATTATCTTTACATCTATATGAGGAAAGGGAGACACACATGATTCAGTAAGTGCCCAAAGTCACACTATTAGTATCCAAGCTGAAATTTGTACCCGGAAAGTTTAACCCCAGTGTCTGTGCTGTTCACTCCTGTATTACACCAACAGAAAAGTGTGACCCAAATGAGGGTGAAATCAGAGAAGGACGGCATTGGTATGGTGAAAACTTTGGGAACTGGGGTTGGACTTAGTGAGCATTATCCAAGAACCTCTATGGAGGTGAGGGGCCCTCGACTTACTTTGTCTACATATAAGGAAGCCTTTCATAACACAAAGTGCTCATTAAATCAAATTGTATTAATATACTTATTTTAACAATTCAAAATGGCTTTCTTGTAAAGCACTGGGTTTTTTTTTTTTTCCCCAGATGCATTCTCAATAGTGGATGGCCCTGGTTGGTCTGCTCCAAACATCATTTTATACAGAGGCAATTTGGTTGTTCACTGTTTCTTAACATTCCCTCCTTAATCAAGCTTTTCTCTCAATTGCTACATAAACACTGCCAATTCCCGTCTCTGTTCTCTCTGTTCAAGAGAGGAACCTTTCCCAGTAAAACTTACAGTAAGTGCTATTGAGTGATAAAACCTGGGTTCCTGGAACTAAAGAGACTCTCCCTCATCATCTATATAATCCCTTCTCTCTCCCCTCCTATCACCAACTATTGCCCATGTTTCAGGACCTGAGTCAAGTCTCACTTCCTTCTGTCTTTATCAAGCACCCTCACCAACATCTTCTAGCTACACAAGGGCCTTATTTCACTCATACTGAAATATTTGCCATTTTTTGGCGTTTTTGAATAGTGGGTTTTGCCATACAGATGAGACTACAAACTCATAGAAAACAGAATATTTGGACAAATTAGTGCAATTGTTTCCAAATTCCTCTACAAATATAAAAGTATGCAGAATTCTCATGCATAAACTAGACGCCAGTGGGACGCTCTGGTGGAAGCTGAGAGTGCTGGCCACCAAGTGTGTTCATCCAGTCTCCCTGCCCTCTCCCATTTCTTCTCCAAGAAACTGTAAAATAAGAAATGGACAAGGGGATCATAATCAGAGGGACTGAATTCAAACTCAAGCTTACTAAGTGACATCGGGAGAGTTTCCATTTATTGAGGTCTCTATTTTTGCAAAGACCATCATACACCAACCTCAGGAGTGATACTAGGTTTCAAAGAAGTGAACAACCAGTAACGTTTTACTTTCTTTTGTTTCTTGCTTTCCCAGACTCTTTTCTCCCATTCTTCCCACCACCCTTTTCCATGACATCTTTTTTATTGCTATGTCTATGGTAGGTCCCTGCATACATTTATCATTTCATGTCCTAAATAGCAGATACATTTTGAATGCATTATAATTACAGGTATATGCAGTATAAGGTATGTTAAGAAAATATGACAGCCACCATGTTTGTGTTATTGGACATATATTTATAGAACTATTTTTATGTATGGAAATAGAGTTTGCATATTCATGGAGTATGTTTTCCATTCCACAATACCACATTAGGCAATATATTACATCTCCTGGCCTGCTTGATATTCATTGCTAATAAAGTCTCATAGAAATAAAGCAATGTGGTAATAGAATGGCAGCTTTTTATTACAGAGATGTTTCTATTATGCTAATTTATGATTTAGATGATTTACGCTAATAAGTGTAATTTCTAAATATAAACAAAACTATAGTCAAATTTTAAAATGTCTCTACCTCTGGCTGGCAAATTTACATACCTCAGTTTTATTAAATATATTCTGTGGAGATAAAACACGTTTTTTTACATAACAATCACCTCCGGCTTTTCCAGGGAGAATTTGATGGCATAAAACTGCTGCACATCTGTAATTGTTTTACCACCTGTTCTATGGAAGTGAAGGTTCTGTACCCTACAGTGGCGATTGGATAATGTTTTGCTTACACTTCAAGGTCATGAATTCTACTTTTATCTTTCAATACCTCTGGCATGAGAGGGGGAAGGAATGTTTGATAGTTGATTTTCCAAGGATTAGAAATTTTCCAGAAGAAAGGAATAGGGATTTGTTTGAAATGAACAAGATGACTGCATAACATGAGACAGCCACCATCTGTGATGAGCTTTAATTTCTTTAATGAAAGGCAGTTATTTTAGTTTTATTTCAATACAGAAAAGGTAAAATGGTTGAGTTCAAAAGCAATGGAGGCCTTTCATTCAGGAAAAATAACATGAAAATGTGACAATGTTGTTTAAATAATGATCTCTGTCTCTCTCATACACACAGAATCTTTCATACTCACAGAAATCACCTATGCTGATTCATGAATTTTAATTATACCACATTTAAGCAGATTGACCAATCTCAATCACAAAGGTGCTATATATTGATGTCATTCCGAGCAAATGTCACCACCTTTGTCAAATCACCAAAGTAGCCAAATCTGTATGTCATAAAGTTAATGGAGCTGACCCAGGTGTTTGTATCAATGACACTACTTTTGGATGTCTTAAAGTGATATTAGTACAATGACTCAGTATGATGAGGTATGGTACTGAATTCTAGTGATAGACTGCAGCTGAGACAAGGAGAAGGAATCTTTGGTTTAATCTTATTAACTTAATTACACATTTTAAATATCTACTGCAGCTGAGACAAGGAGGAGGACTCTGGTTTAATCTTATTAACTTAATTACACATTTTAAATATCTAAATTTTATTCTTAGTTCTTAGTCTTATGTCTTAAGACATAATTTTCTTTAATGGGTAGTTATGTATAGGACAAAGTAAATATACGTTAAATATAACCTTCATTTTCTAAATATTCGTTGAAAGGAGGAGCAGGGGTAGGTAGGAAGTAGGAGACTGATTTGAGAGTTTTTGCTGTCATTAGCATAAATAAAAAAGTAAAAATGTAGTCATGGATGTATCTGAAGTTTCTGCCTAGATTGATAGATAATTGCCCTACTAGTAGAAATCAGAAATGAAAGGATGGGAACATTTTTAGGGAGTAAAGAAGAGGATGAAGCCAATTGGAGCTGCACAAAGTTTGGAGTTCTGGGCAGAGCATCCAAGAGGGACTTACCCAACTCGGAGTTGGTGTGTTTTGCACTATGAGCAGCAGTGTGCTAGATCCCTGCTTCTCAACTGGAAACAATTTTGACCCCAGGGGACATTCTACAAAGTCTGGAGTCGTTTTTGGTTGTTAAACTGGGGAAGTAAAAGGGGCTGCTACTAGCATTTAGTTAGAGTCTGGGATACTGCTAAGCATTCTGCAGTGTGCAGGACAGAGCCCCATTCCACAACAAAGAACTATCCAGCCCAGAACATCAATAGTGTTGAGGTTGAAAAACTATGTGATAAAAACTCTCTTATTGACCAAACTCTAACCAGGTTTATCTGAGCCTTTTCTCAACTAAGCTTCAACTTTGACCTATAAAGACTTGAAAAACACACTAATATAGTTCCTAATAGCTCAATGAGGCCACCTCCAGATGACCTTATATTTCTTTCAAAGTGCCTGCCTAGGAAAACTCAAGACTGCCAAAATAATTCACTGCTTACACAACCCCAGCACCTGACAATGTAGTCTCTGACTCCCAGTCGCTGGGGGGGGGGGGGGGGGGCTACCATCAGTAAGAGCCAATTAGTAAAACCAGATGGGTTTCACGTGGACTACCCCCCCCCTTCCTCCTGTGTCCGGAATTGGTGGGTTCTTGGTCTCACTGACTTCAAGAATGAAGCCGCAGACCCTCACCTTATCACAGTTGTTAAAGGCGGCGTGTCCGGAGTTTGTTCCTTCTGATGTTCGGATGTGTTCGTAGCCTCACTGGCTCAGGAGTGAAGCTGCAAACCTTCGCGGTGAGTGTTACAGCTCTTAAGGCAGCGCCTCTGGAGTTGTTTGTTCCTCACTGTGGGTTCTTGTTCTGGCTGGTTTCCGGAGTGAAGCTGCAGACCTTCGCAGCAAGTGTTATAGCTCGTAAAGGCAGTGTAGACCCAAAGAGTGAGCAGCAGCAAGATATACTGCAAACACCAAAAGAACTAAACGGACCACAGCAGGTTGCCACTGCTGCCCCAGGCAGCCTGCTTTTATTCTCGTATCTGGCCCCACCCACATCCTGCTGATTGGTCCATTTTACAGAGAGCCAATTGGCCTGTTTTACAGACAGCTGATTGGTCCATTTTGACAGGGTGCTGATTGGTGCATTTACAATCCCTGAGCTAGACACAAAAGTTCTCCATGTCCCTACTAGATTAGCTAAATACAGTGTGTTGATTGGTGCATTCACAAACCCTGAGCTAGACACAGGGTGCTGATTGGTGTGTTTGCAAACCTTGAGCTAGATACAGAGTACTGATTGGTGTATTTACAATCCCTTAGCTAGACATAAAGATTCTCCAAGTCCCCACCAGATTCGGGAGCCCAGCTGGCTTCACCCAGCAGGATCCAGCACCAGGGCCGCAGGTGGAGCTGCCTGCCAGCCCCACGTGGTGTGCCTGCACTCCTCAGCCCTTGGGCGGTGGATGGGCCCCAGAGCCGTGGAGCAGCGGGCAGTGCTCAGGCCGCGCAGGATCCCACGGCGGGGTGGGAGCGGGGGCAGACTCAGGCATGGTGGGCTGCAGGTCCTGAGCCCTGCCCCATGGGGAGGCAGCTAAGGCCCGCTGAGAAGTCAAGCACAGCAGCTTCTGGCCCAGGTGCTAAGCCTCTCACTGCCCGGGGCTGGTGGGGGCGGCTGGCCACTCCGAGTGCGGGCCGCCAAGCCCACGCCACCCGGAACTCGCGCTGGCCAGCAAGCTCTGCGCGCAGCCCCGGTTCCCGCCCGCGTCTCTCCCTCCACACCTCCCTGCAAGCTGAGGGAGCCGGCTCCAGCCTTGGCCAGCCCAGAAAGGGACTCCCACAGTGCAGCAGCAGGCTGAAGGGCTCCTCAAGCGTGGCCAGAGTGGGTGCCAAGGCCGAGGAAGTGCCGAGAGCAAGGGCTGCGAAGGCTGCCAGCAGCTGTCACCTCTCACTGCTTTTTATAGTTTTTCACTTCCCTGATTCTACTGAGTCCCTGCTCACTTCCTCCCTATTTCCTCATTGTTTCTTTATTTTTATTTTTTTGAGACATAGTCTCACTCTGTTACCCAGGCTGGACTGCAGTGGTGCAACCACAGCTGACTGTAGCCTCTATGTCCTGGCCTCAAGCAACCCTCCTATCTCAGCCTCCTGTGTAGCTGGGACTATAGGCGCAAGCCACCACACCTGGCCAATTTTTTATTTTTGTTTCTGTAGAAACTAGGTCTCACCATGTTGCCCAAGCTGGTCTTGAACTCCTGGGCTCAAGCGATCCTCCTGCCCTTGGCTCTCAGAGTGCTGGGATTACAGGCATGAGCAGTCATGCCTGGCCCATTCTCTTTTAAACACAGTCACTTCTGTACAATTTGAAGCTGAGTTCAGTTCACACTGGACTCTTCCCTATTGCAGTAGTATATTACTGATTAAAATTTGTTCTTTAGTGTCTGGCTTTGTTTATATTTGACGCCTGTACTACATAATGGATGAAGGTGGTTGCATAAGTGTATGTGCTTATGTAAAAAAATCTATAATCCAGTAAAATGAAAACAGGATTGCACATAATGGAAAATCCATGTGGATAAACATCAAAGAAGTTCACAGAGGTTCAGAGATGGTATAAGGATGGTGGAAAAATAAAATACAGCAATACATTTGCAAGAACCCAGTGAAAATAAGGATATCTACAAAGTAAGCAAAGACTTAAGAAGTAACTTTTTCAAGTTTACATAGCTGGTTAGTGAGCTACTACAGAGGAGAGTTTCCAACTTAGCTCTTTTTGATTCTACAGCCAATTCATTGCCCTGCCTACAATACTAAGAACTAAAAGCTATTATAATTGAGTGATACATGATCTTTCCAACTATGATTGAGGGCTTCCTGCAGTCTTTGGATGTTTAATGTTGGAAATTTTGTTGGACAAATGGGCAGCCCATGTTTATGTAGTCAGCAGAGGGCTGCTGTAAACATAATTGTAACAATGTTTCCAGTCGCCCACATATTCACTACTTAACACTGTGAGCAGCCTCCTAAAATGGGTGAAATCATGCACAGACAACAGAATAGCATATGGAGTCCCCCCCACCACCAAAAAAAAGTGAAATTTCTTTCAGAAATGTTTATCTGGAAGTCTGTTTCTTGCTTTGATGGTTGTCACAAACTCCTGGAAAATTATTTTGAGAATTACCTTTATTATGCTGAAGGCATCATATGTATTGGATCAGAAAATGAGGAGGTAGCAGCTATGGTTTGAATGTTTATCCCTTCTAACACTCATGTTGAAATTTAATTCCCATTGCAATAGTATTAAGGGGTAGGAACCTTAAAAGGTAACTAGGCCATGAAGGCTTCACCCTCATGGGTGAGATTGGTGCTTCCCTAAAAGAGTGAGTTAAGCCCCCTTTAACCTTCTCTTTCTTGCCCTTCCATCTTCCACTATGAAATGATGCACCAAGAAGGTTCTTGCCAGGTGTAGGTCCCTCAGGTCTTGGACTTCCCAGCCTCCAGAACTGCAAGCAAATAAATTACTGCTCATTATAAATTACACAGTCTGCAGTATTGTGTTGTGGCAGTATAAAATGGATTAAGACAGTTGCTATACTGCAGTGTGTAATTATATGGTACAATAAGATATCCAAACACTCACAGATGAGCTAAATTTAGGTCCTTGCACAACAACTATATTAGCTGTTTGACCTTAGTCCAGTCATGTATCCTTTTTAGGACTTGGTTATCAACTGAAAATGATTTAATTAAATTTTAATAAAAACCATTTGTAGCCCCAACTGGAACTGATTCTGTGATCCTTATAACTTAAAAACATATCATCCAAAACTGACACCATAGCAATATCTGATATTGTTTATCCACACATTCAACAAATGTTTGTTGAAGACCTGCTATTTGTAATTCATAATGCACTTTTTAAGGTGGAGTTGAATAAATCCAAAGCACAAATCTTTGGTTACTGCTCAGGAAAGAAAAAATTACTCAGAATCTATGGTGGAAAAAATACTTTCATTGCTAGAAGATAAGTATAGGCACAGCAATGTGGAATCAGGAAGATGAAGTTACTTTGACTTTGGAGATCAAGACAAGAGTGATTGATTAATGAGTTAGCATTTGTATGAGAAGCTTGAAAGCTGGGTACCACCCTCAAAGTTATAAAGCTGTGCTGCTTAGAATATATATTTTTCTAGGTTGGAAAAAACAGAAGTCCACCTCCCTAGAATGAGTTAGCCATTTTGTATATACATTTGCAAAAGACTTAAATTATGCCTTTGTAAAAACAGAGAGAGAGAGAGAGAGAGTCAGCTTACTTATCTGTCATTATTGCTGGATATCCGGTTTCTAACTGATTGCTTGACTCAGAATGGGACTTCATGAACTATACAAAAAATAATTATGAAGTGCTACATCCAGTACTTCAGTGGAGCTAGGCTCTGGGTATATGTCAAACAGATAAAAAATTAATCTTGATTAACTAATATGGCTGTTTATTTATTTTATTGATCTGGTTAAGGGAAGGTTTGGTAGTGAGTGAGGATTTAGCATGCTCATATACGCAGGTGTTTAACAAAATTTAGGAGGGGAAAAACAATACAATTTAGGTTCTATGTATTTGTATCAGTCATATTGAGATTCCTTCAGGGTTACATGATTTACTAGGCTGACTCCTGTGCAGCACCAGGGTTTATTCTAAGGCTCAAATTACTTCATAATATGAATTGATGCAAACTAGAAAACTCCCATGAGAATGCATCTTTTCCATTGTGTCTCTGAATTATTTTGTTCAATCCAATAGTCATATAGATTGATCTGTATCTCAAGGTTCAGAGCATTGCTGCAAAAATATATGAAAATGAAAAGACCTTTTAAAAATAGGCCCATAGCTCTTTGGAGAAAAAGCTGAATCTATGACTAGGGCAGGAAATAGACAAGATGAGCCAGGAACATATTATGGGACAAGAAATAAGGACATGCTAAACACACACACACACACACATATGCACACACACACAATTAAAGATATGTCAAAAGGACACACAAACCAACTGAAAGAGTTCCCAGTGGTCAAAGTTGGAAGAATTTGAGCAATAAATTTATGTTCTATACTGATATACATAAATAATTAAATAAATAATTAAGTAAAGTTTGGCAACTGCCCCATGCAGAAGAATTAATTTACATAGATACTCCACTCTCAAATGAAGTGAAACTTAATCCCTCAATTTTTAAGCATGGACTATGCATAGTGACTTCCTGTGGCAAACTATAGTATAGAAAGAGAGTGAGTGTGTGTGTGACTTTGCACTGGAGAAACATGGTAAATATTACTTCAATCGAATGATAGATTCACATCAACAGTGATAAGTCATGTTGATAGTATATACCCTTGATGTGATCTGATGAAAATGGACACTTTACCTCCAAAACACAGGCCTCCCAGTCTGATTCTGAGACAAAGATCAGACAAATATCAATAGAAGAGCATTCTACAAAATGCCTACAATACTTCTTAACACTTTTAAGACCATCAGTAACAAGAAAATCTAAGGAACTCTCCACAGCCAACAGGAGCCTAAAGAGATACAATCCTTAGAGAAAATCCAAGAACAGAAAAGGGACATTAGGTAAAGACTAGAGAAACCTGAATCAAGTAGCAAATTTAATTAATAATAAGGTATCAATATTGGCTCATTATTTGTAACAAATGTAGATACTAATACATAATCTTAGGTTGGTGCAAAAGTAATTGGCATTGAAAGTAATGGTCAAAACCGCAATTACTTTTGCACCAACCTAATATCAATAATAGAGAAACTGGTGCAAGGGTATATGAGATCTTTGTGCTGTCTTCACAACCTTCTATAAATCTCAGTTCTTAAATTTAAAAGATTTTTTTAAAGGAAGTTCATAAAAAACTTAAAAATTGAATTTCATGCCCCTGTCTTCTCCCGATTCAACGTTCCATTTTCATTTTGAACTAATCCATTGGTTCTGCAAGTTCTTGGCATGGGCTCATATCCATTTGTGTGTCTCCTGCAGTTCTCCTCTTTGACTCTAGGTCTCTAGCCATTGATCACACTTCGCCTTCCACGGTGGGTATGATGTTTGACTGTAGACCCAGTGCTCCTCCTTCCTGACATCTCTTTCACGCATGCTGGGCTCAGCCTACCCACTCTTCTTCTAAAACTGATATGTTCTTGGCCAGGCACGATGTCTCACACCTGTAATCCCAGCACTTTGGGAGGCCAAGGCTGATGGATCACGAGGTCAGGAGATCGAGACCATCCTGGCTAACATGGTGAAACCCCATGTCTACTGAAAATATAAAAAATTAGCCGGGCGTGGTGGCGGACGCCTGTAGTCCCAGTTACTTGGGAGGCTGAGGCAGGAGAATGGCATGAACCCGAAAGGCGGAGCTTGCAGTGAGCTGAGATCGCGCCACTGCACTCCAGCCTGGGCGACAGAGTGAGACTCCGTCAAAAAACAAACAAACAAACAAAAACTGACATGTTCTTGACTCTTAATGAGACTTATTCTACCATACAAAATTATTGAAGTTTCACTAATTTTTTTTTTTTTGTAGAGACGGAGTATCTGTCACCCAGGCTGGAGTGCAGTGACTTAATCTCGGCTTACTGCAACCTCTGCCTCCCAGGTTCAAGCAATTCTCTTGTCTCAGCCTCCAGAGTAACTAGGATTACAGGTGCACACCGCCACGCCCAGCTAATTTCTTTTGTATATTAGTAGAGACGGGGTTTCACCGTGTTGCCCAGGCTGGTCTCAAACTCCTGAGCTCAGGCAATCCACCTGCCTCAGCCTCCCAAAGTGCTAGGATTACAGGCGTGAGCCACCACGCACAGCCAGTTTCACTACATTTTCAATTGAGGACACAGATGAAAATACTAGCCTATCCCATTTGCTACTTCCTTTACATTCATTTTGAGAGCTGATAAAGTAGACAGTAATGTTCAAGGCACCAACTTGTACTCATCCCCCACAGTTTTTTCTAAAAGCTATCTTTCTCAAAGATAAAGCCCTTAGCTTAGTTATTTCATTATATTGAAATAAAGAAAAAAACAACCTTAAAATGCTATACTTAAAACGTTGTCAACTTTGCAATAGTTAAAACAGACCCACTTTTTAAATGTTTAAATTTCTACACATATCTTTTCTTCCTACACATCATATCAATATCTCTCTATATTTATTTTTCTCTTGACAATCTGTCTTCCCACTTAAGTTTTCCTATATTAATTTGCATGAAATAGAGAGATAAAATAAAGTTACTGGGCAAAATGGTATATATGTGTGCACGATTATTGTCAGGAGAAATAGAAACTTAAACAGTATAAATAAAGAAAAAAAATTATTGTCTAATAAACCAAGCATAAAAATTGCACACCTATCTTTATCCAAAAACACCAATAACATCATCTGGCCACTATCATTCTATTAAACACACCCTCCTCTCTTCCTACCCCCTCTAGTGGTCCACAGTGTCTGTTGTTCTCATGTTTATGTTTGTGTGTACTTAATTTTTTGTTCCCACTCGTGAGTGAGAAGATGCAGTATTTGGTTTTCTATTCCTGTGTTAATTTATTTAGGATTATTTAGGATTTTGACTGCATCCATATTGCTGCAAAGGACATGATTTCATTCTTTTATATGACTGTGTAGTACTCCATGGTGTATATGTACCACATTTTCTTTATCCATTCTCCCACTGATTGACACCTGGGTTGATCACGTCTTTGCTATTGTGAATAGCACAGCAATGAATGAACATATGATTGCATGTGTCTTTTTGGTACAATAATTTAATGGCTATTACTAAAAAGTTAACAAACAACAGATGCATGTGAGCTTCTGAGAAAAGGGAACACTTGTACACTGTTGGTAGAAATGTAAATTAGTCCAGCCACTGCAGAAAGCAGTCAGGGATTTCTCAAAGAACTTACAACAGAGCTACCATTAGACCCAGCAATCCCATTACTGGATATATACCCAAAGGAAAATAAATCATTCTACCAAGCAAAAATACAATCTTTTAAAAACACAAATGATATCATGTTTCTCAGCTTGTTAAAATCCTCTCAGAGATTTCTACTGCATACGGAATTATATCTACTCTCCAAAACAGTTCACTAGCACCTGAATGGTTTGGCCCACGCAGGTGCTAGTAAAACTATACCTGCATGGGCCAAGCTTCTGCTCTATCTCCTTTTTCTCTCTAGCATAAGACTTCTCTATCTTCTTTTTATCTCTAGCATAGACATCCTATCTTTCTCAGGGCTTTTGCACTTGTGTTTTCTCTGAGACAGTTACAGCTAGTTTCTTCCTGTCTTTCAGGTGACAAGTACCTTCTTTCTTTCTTTCTTTTTTTTTTTTTTTTTTGTTTTGAGATGGAGTCTTGCTCTGTTCCCCCAGGCTGAAGTGCAGTGATGTGATCTCGGCTCACTGCAACGTCTGCCTCCCAGGTTGAAGCAATTCTTCTGCCTCAGCCTCCTGAGTAGCTGGGACTACAGGTGCACGCCGCCATGTCCGGCTAATTTTTTTCTTTTCGTGTGTGTGTGTGTGTTTGTGTGTGTGTGCATTTTAGTAGAGACAGGGTTTCACCGTGTTGCCCAGGCTGGTCTCAAACTCCTGAGCTCAGGCAATTCGCCTGCCTTGGCCTCCGAAAGTGCTGGGATTACAGGTGCGAGCCACCACACAAGGCCACGACAAGTACCTTCTTACTAAGACATTCTTTAGCCATTCTTATTAAGCTCCTGCCACCCTCACCCCATCCTGATCATTCTCTGTGGACCAATGCCCCCTATCATTATTACCCTCACAATACTCCTCACCATACAAAATTATCTTCTTCATTTCTCCCTTCACTTATTGTCTCCCCCACTCTTAAAAACAACATTCATTAGACTGTGAGTCACACATATGCCTAGCACATAAAACTGCTTCATAAACTAATGTTGGCTAAATGAATTAATTAACTTTTTGTGTTTTTAATGTGAGACAATGACTTGCCGACCACAGAACTGGATGCCCAGAATGGGAAGAATGGAAAACAGTGTGTCCTTTAGAATGATGACTTAAGTAGGCTTGTTTCTCCAGACTGTGCTACCTGTCATACACATGCCTACTGATGGTAAAAACAATATCTGTGTTGAAAAGAATGAGATTTTGTAAAAAGGTTAATAAGAAGAAGGAAGATATAATATTATTTCCAACTTCCTCAGTTGATAAAACAAAGGCCCTGGAAGGTCTTTTAATGTTATTTATTTGGCTTGTATTGCTTTACTGTTGTATTTGCCCAGAGTGCTAAAAACAAAATAGGTAACAACACACATCACAGGTGCTCTTGGCTGTAAGAATGTGGTACATTCACTTACATCTGGAAAGTCTATCTGACTTCCAAAGTTTCCTAAGCAAAATTCAGGAAGCTTTCCAAATTTGCAATCGTTTGGACTTTCTCATTTGCTGTATGCATCTAAAAATATTTCAATGAAAATTTAAAAATTCCTCCTGAATAATTTGTTTCTATGCAAATAAGCACTAGGGCAAACAAATATAAAACAAATAGGCAAAAATGCATGCATACATGAGAGAATAGGGCAGCATTTTCAATATATATCAATGAGAAAGAAAGGCATGGAGGCAAGTAGGATTGAACTAAGGAAGGAAAGGAGGAAGAAACAATGGAAGAAAGGAAGAAAGCGAAAGAAAAGAGAAAAGAAAAGACGGAAGGAAAAAGAAGAAAAGGGTGAAAGGAGAAAATAAGAAAAAGAAAAATGAAATTTTAAAAACACCAACATAATTATAAGTGGTAGAAACTAGACAGAGAAGCCACTTCCTCTCAGAGTATGGACAATCCCTGTTCATTTCCAAGGGTCCTTACAAAGAGATATAAGTCTAAAATTGAAGTCTTCTTCTCTCTGAGGGGTATGAAGCTCCTTTATTCTCTAACATGTGCCCCTCCAAAATCTTTAGTGCCCCTCCCTCCAACTCAAGAACATTTTATCTGATAGTGAAGAAAAGAAAGCTATTTTTTAAAGTAAATGGAATATGAAAAGACAGTTTCTATATTAAATCTTTCATTGTTGTGTTATTGCTGAACTAGCAGAGTTAAAGATCATATCTTGCCCTCTCTTTCACCTTTGACGATGTCCTATGTTCTCTCCCCATTCTGCATCTCACTCTAGCTTCAAACTTTTGGCTCTCCCGTATTAATTGTATTTATTATCTCAATCTCCTGAATTTGGCATTCATGTCATGTCCTAATATGATATGTTTTCACTTTGCTCCTCACCACAACTATTAAAGCCTTCAATTGATTGATTCATTGCAATGTGACACTTGTGTCCAAGGTTTCATATTCTTTATATGAGAAACATAAGCCCTGTGCCTTCGAATTCTTTCCACACCACCTAGTTCTTTTCATTTTCCCACAAACTAATCCTTTAACAGCTACGGGGCTCAGTTTTATTATCTGTAAAAGTGGTTTGGATATAATCAGGCTATATCTAGATATATTCCAGAAAACATACGTCCCGTGAGATATTTCATGAAAGTAAACATGCATATAAAAAGGGAGAGACAGAGAGTGGAGGTGAATTTACATGTCACTGAAGACTGTGTATTCACTCACATCTTCACAAAGCCCTTAACCATTGTGTAAGAACTGAGAAATTCTACAGCAAAGAAACAGATTTAACTTTACTAGCTATATTGAATTTATTTGGCCACATACTCTTCCTTTGTTCATGTATGGTATCACCCATTAAAAGCTAAAGAAAATAACGTTCATGACCGACACTTAGGAATAATCCTGCTTGGGTATGTTTAATTCTCTGTTCCAATCCTGACAATATTCCAGAGTTATGGCATTTCAATCAGTTGAGTTCTGTTTACAATTTCACCCATGTAATTTAGCATCTACCAATGCCATTCCAATAAGGCCCACATACCAATAAAGATCCTGCTACTCAAAGGGTTGCAGATGACAGCATCTCCAATCACCAGGAAAAATTAAATGTCTCCAGGTCACAAAAGGCGGCATTCACTTAAACAAACAAACCGAAGAATTACTTATTTAATTAACATCTTACATATCACATTAACAGATTGTCATCACTGACATTAATCTTTATAATATAAACCATGCAATTTTTCATTTTATTTCAGTTAGGTTGCATTAATTTGGCAGCAAAGAGCACTGACTTAAGTTTGTACTTACAGAGCATCAATTTTGCTACCCATTTTTTCAGAGGATTGACATTAAAATAACCTAGTTGAAGACTAAAGCCATAAATTATATTTGAACATGTTGCATGACATAGAATTGAATTAATAAAGCTGAAGCCTAAGCAGTTCCTTTCAATAGTAAACTGTGAGTACCATGTCTAAAAGTGACAATTGCTAGCACAATACTTGCCAGGTATTAGAAGTTTGATTGGTTGAGTGTAGTGGCACATGACTGTAATCCAGGCACTTTGGGAAGCCAAGGTGGGAGGATGACTTGAGCCCAAGAGTTGAAGACCAGCCTAGAAAAAATGGTGAAACCTTATCTCTACAAAGATAAAAAATACGAATAATTACCCCAAAGTGATGGGGCATGCCTGTAGTCCCAGCTACTCAGGAGGCTAAGTGGGGAGGATGGCTTGAGCTTAGGAGGCAGAGGTTACAGTGAGCTGAGATTGTACCACTGCATTCCAGCCCAGCCTGGGCAACAGAACAGTGCCCTGTCTCTAAAAAGAAGGAAGGAGAAGAAGGAGAAAAAGAAGGAGAAGGGGGAGGAGGAGGTGGAGAAGGGGGAGGATAAGGAGAGGAGGAGGAGGAGAAGGAGAAGGAGAACCAGGAAGAGGAGAAGAAGGAGAAGGAGAAGAAGAGGAAGAAGAAGAAAGAAGAAGGAGAAGAAGAAGGAGAAGAAAAGGAGGAGGAAGGAGAAGAAGCAGTTGTTTGATTAATGCTTGTTAAAGGAATAGATGATTTTTTGGTGGAAGTATCCAAGCCATGTGTCCAGGCTCTTGGTGTGTCTCATCACATTTCGCCTTTTTTTTCAGCTTTATTGAAGTACAGTTGATATACCAAAAGAAAAAAAACTGCCCATGTTTAATATATATAATTTTATGAGTTTGGAAACATGCATACACTCATACGTATATTTAATATCAAAAACATAGTCAAGGTAATACACCCATTTATCACTTCTAAAAGTTTCCTTGTGTTCCTCTGTGTGTGTGTTTTTTTTTTTTTTTTTTTGATCCTGGTGTTTGTGTATGATAAGAACAAACATGAGGCTCACCCCCTTAACAAATGTTTAAGTGTACAAGGCCGCATTGTTAACTGTAGACGCTATGCTGCACAGCAAATCTCTAGGATGTATTCATCATGCATTATCAAAACCCTACTCCCATTAAGCAACAATTTTCCTCTCCTTTCTTCCCCCATCCCCTAGCAACAGTCATTTTATTCTCACTTCTGATTTTTTACTATTCCAGGTACCTAATTTAAAGTGCAATCTAGTATCTTTCTATGACTGGTTTATTTCACTAACTATAATCTATTCCAGGTTCATCCATGTTATCTCAAACAGTAGAATTTTATTTTTAGCAATTTTATTTTTTTCTAGCAAAGTCTTCTTCCCTAAAGATTTGGCAAATAGGAAAAGTCCCAGAACGAGGGAAGCAGCATGAATATCATGCTACAGCTAATGTCGAGCAAGCCTGGACAGATTTATTAGAAAAGAGATTTTCTAAAGCTTAGACAGAAACATATTATTGATTTCTAAGAGAGGAAAATGTGGGGCAAGCTGGACAGGAAATGTGAAAAATATACTGGCCTGGCTGCAGCAAAGAACACAGATAGAGTAAGGGAAATGCATGCAATTGAAGATTGCATGTTAGCTAGCTCCTGTTGAGACCTTAGATTGTCCATTGGCTTTGAAACTGACCTGGGTTATATGCCCCACCAATGAATGAGATATATTTTGAATATGTTACTTATGTAGTCTCAGTTACTTTTTCCCCAACTGGAAATAAATCAGGTGATAGATTTGGTGATAATAGGCAGGTGCTGATTAATATTAACAGGTAGTACTTATTGAGATCTTGCTATGTGCTAAGGAAAACTCAAAATTATGTATGTGTTAATATTCAATTCCCACAACAACCCATCATGATTGATACTATTCTTATCCTCAATGTATGATTTAAAAACTGCCACATATTAGTTGGGCAACCTATGTCACAAACCCCATGAAGACAAAGCAAACCACAGAAAGGGGAGTGAGGTGTTTCTCTGAACGGATATGTTGCTACCCATTAAGTTTACTTTTCTTTTTTTTAATTTCAATCTTGTTCCTTCTTTATACCCATTGAGGTTAGTTTGTCTTGACTTCTAGGAATTTCTGAGATTAACCTAATGCTGAAGCATAATAATTGTATTAGAATTATTGATCTGTTTAATTGTTTTATTTCTCTTTTTATGTGATTTTTTTACTTAGACTATACCAATGTTATATCATTCCTGTGTTTTATTTTAAATCACTTCAATTTTCTCAAGCAGCACTAGTATACATTTTAAATAAAACACAAATACTGAACAACATATACTGTGCAAGTAGGGGTTGGATTTGGGAAAGAAAACAGCCACATGGCAGGGTCTTGTTACCTTAATGATTATACTAGAATTGGATCCCTGTTTCATGGAATAGGATACATCTATAGTTAGCTGTGGCTCCTACAGAAAACTATTGGAAATTTTACTTCAGAGTTTTAATTTTCTAAGGAAATGTACTGGATTCTTCATTAGCTGTTTTGGATTTTGTGGCTAAGAGCTTGTGGTATTACATTTTTGACCCATGATTCCACAACTGTGAAAAACTGTGAGAAAACTATTGCCATATGAGAGTGACTTTTATCAGAAAATTAACCAAGAAGCATAGTCATTTAATTTCCTTTTATTTCAAGAAGCAGATACCCGAAACAGGCATTATTTGAACTCATAATCTGATTATTGAAATATTCCTAGTGGCCAGTAGATTTCATTTTTACTATTAAAAATGTTGAGTTCTTAATGAGGTCTAGTGTGAAGTGTATACTTTTTAGACACTCATTTCATTTCTATATTAAAACCTTTAAAAATAAAATATTATTTATATTTTAAGAAATAAAGTCATAATTTTGCAAGCAGTACATTATCAGAGCTATAAATCTAGTTGAAGATGTTGAACAAAAACATTCAATTATTTAGGCACATAAAAAGATATTTTATAAATAAAGTAAATATTTTCCTTGTAGTAAATATTATTTTAAATGATCATTTAAAAATACACTGGTTCCCACATGCTGAGGGCCATAAACATCTCATGTCTGAAACATGTATTCCATAAGAAAAAGAAACATACATGCAGAAACATCTAATTCAGTAATATAATTGTAAAAGATTTGTACCAAACCAAAATGATTAGTACCTTATCATTTGATTATATCAGCTATTTTAAAACTGACTACCAGCCCTAAAACTTACCTGACTGTGAAACAGGGAAAATTTCGCTTATCCCCATCTCAAGGCGTGCAATGCGGGGTGTGGCTCGATTCTTCAGTGTCCCACAGATCAAACCCCTAGGGGGAGCATGCAGACGAGCAGGTCATGGGAAACATAGGCTCCAACCCCAGGGCAGCGTCTAGGGTTGAGAGTTTACAGCTCCTGAAGCCCCCGTGTGTTACAGTATGCTCTTGCAGCTTAGCTGTCCGCAGGCAGCTTGGGTTAATCAGCTCGATTAGACCCTTCACCTTATTGCAAGGACAGAGGGCTTTCTCTATCCTGAGGTCCTCTCCCTAGTATACAGGTAAAATCGAGTCACAGGTGGGCTTGGAGAATGAGTGCAAGGTTTTATTGAGTGGTGGAAGTAGCTCTCAGCAAATGGACGGGGAGCCAGAAGGCGGAGAGAGTGGGCAGGTGGTCTTCCCCTGGAGTCAGGCTGCCAGACTCTCCTCCATTTGCCCCTGGCCGAATCCATGTTGTTGTGCCGTCGATGGCCTGTCAGAGTCTGTCGGTGTGTTCTTCTGTTGGTGTGTTCCTCTCAACGTCCAGCTGCTTGTGTGTGTGCCCACTAGGCTCTCGGGGTTTTTATAGGCACAGGATGGGGGGTGTGGCAGGCCAGAGTGGTCTGGAAAATGCAATATTTGGGTGCAAAAACAAGAGTGCGTGTCCTCACTTAGGTCCGTGGGCACAAGCCCTGAGGGAGGGGCCCTCGCCAGGGACCCCCGCGCTTCTCTACTCAGCACTTCCCTGCCCCGCTCCCTTATCAACTGAACAATCTCTAATGTGTAAGCTCTTTTTAACCAACCTTATATTTAATTTGTTACTTAAAACACTGTAGCAATTATACTTGCCCTAGATCTATTTAATTTAGGCTTTCTCATTTAACCCATTGGTTCATAATTCAGACTGCCACTACTCAAATGTATGATAATGATCAATGGAGAATACCAATCTTCTAGGTTTATAGTGCATTTACGTCTTTCAGTTTATAAAAGTCATATTATTTTTAAACACTTCCTCTGTGAATTGGGAGATCTGACCATGCAACACCTTTTATTTATAAATCCTACTTTTGACCCTCTTCTATCCAGAGCAGCATTAAAAAAATAATATTTGATGGATAAGGGAAATCTCAGGTTCATACACAGCTGTCAATGTTCCTTAGAGCATCATTTCACAAAACCATCCTTCTGATAAGATATCTTCTTAGGAAAGACTGCCTGCCAGGAGAGCAACTGTTGTAAAGCAATCAAGTACTTTTAATTAAAAAAAAATCCCAAATACCTCAAAATGTTTTCCCTTATGACCTCAAATCCTGGGAGGCTTTCATTTTCATCCATTTCTGTATTGCTTTGACATAATTAGAGCAAAGTATCACAGATGCTGAGGATAATTTTTTTTAAAACCTGGGCTGAGGTTTACCAGATGTCTGAATCACCCATTGCGAATTATTAGCAATTTTTTAAATTGTTCTGGGAATGTATATTTACCTCAAGAGCCTCAGAAACTAATCTAATCTCTACTCTTTGAATGTATATGAACTCAAATATGATTGAATTTTGATTTATAAATAATTACCCTGAGTAAGCTCCATATTATTTCATGAAATCTTAAAAATATGTACAGCGTAAACATTACAGTTTGTCCTAAGATTCAAAATGTGTAGCTTATTGGGAATAATAAATGTCAAAAGTGATTTCAACATACAAGAGTGTAAACTTTTATAAAACTGGCATTCATTTCTTATGATACCTTGTTGGCTAATTAGTTACATTTGAGAAATTAATGGTTTTTATGAGGAAAAGCAAAAATACTTTATTTTTAAATATCCAGATTTGGAAACGGATTAAACAGACTGTTTTGCATAAAACAATGTAGATTAAAAGCTCAATTAATTTAATCAGTTATCTGAGTGTCAAATAATTTGCCAATGAAATTTTATGTAGGCGTAAACTTGCCCTGAATATGCCATTTTCCAATAGGAGATAAAAAGCTGTTTCTACCATCTGGAATTCTGGACGGGGACAGCGTTTCAGTGATTGCATCAGCAATGCAGCGCCAGTTTCGGAGATAAGTGTTTTGCGGGGGAAAGGAGGAAAAGCAAATCTGTAAGATTTATGCATACCACCTCATGCTCATGGTAGTAAGAGCTGAAAATTTGTTTAACACTATGGCATAACATGGGGGGGCCCAAGGCGAAGATAAATTAGCATCAGTGTCCCTGGCAAGGACTTACAGAGAAGATGGTTTAGGAATGGGAGTGGTAGAAGGAGGAGGGATGAAAAACAAAGAAATGAGTTAAGTCTGACAGAGAAACACATTACTGTGAGCGTCTCCTAAGATTACAGAATGAGTTCACCAAAAATCAAATTTGCGATGCTCATCGGATAGACTATGTACTCAAGCCCCCTTCATTCCTGGTCCGGTCTCTTTCAGCAGCCTCTTACCTATTCTTCGCACCTGCAATTTTCTCTCTCATTGATTTCTCCTTCAAGATGTTTTAAGAATTGTTATTATAAAATGGAAATCTGACTATATCACCCCAGGTTTTCTGGTTTCCACGGCCATAAAGTCTGAACTCTTCCAATCCTCCAGAAATGCTCTTGAATACTCCATGCATGGAGTACTTGTTTCGCTGAAGCCTCATTCCCTAAACAGTTAGGCAATTCATCAACTTCTTACCCTATTCTCAGTCTCGCTAGTCCCAAACCACCCCGCCCTTGCAAATGTTTCTGATTTACTAAACTACTTCCAGACTGAACCAAGTAGAGATTGTTACTCCTTTTCTGTTTTCCAATGGCACTTTTGAGTTTTCTTAAAAAGTACTTATTAGTCTTGCACTTAGGCATGATTGATTGAATACCACATTTATACTGACATCCTCATCCCCCAAACAGATGTGAACCCACAAAGACAAGGAATAGGAGAAGAAACAACGAGAGACGAAAGATGACATTGTTTGGGAAAATGGAAATCAGAAGGGAAAATAGTAGCTTAGTGAAGCAGAGAAAACTATGTCCAAATTGCTTGGAGAAAGAGACAGATGCTAAGAAGAAATTTCAACTTTGCCTACACACCAGTCCTCTCTAGAAACTCCAAGTTTCAAATATTCACATTTCTGATCTCTACAACAAATATATGCTTAAACTTCATATATCTTAAACAATATATTACCTAATATAGGCATAAATAATACTTTTTAAATAAAGGAATATTTTAATAATTACTTGTATTTATTAACTTTATAACATCTATTATTCCGTAAATCAATTTTTTTAAATTTCATTTAATGCTTATAAAAACTTCCTGAATTAGGTATTGCTTATTCTCCCTTAATAGGAGAACTGGGGCTCAGACAGGATAAATTGCTTCAATAAGGTTATAACCTGGCTGTGGGCAGAGATACAATTTGAACTCAAATTAGTCTGAACCCAAAGTCAGTGCTTTTGTACTACCTAAATTGCTTCTATTTAGGATTTTTTTTCTCCCTGCAAAATATTTGCTTAAACAAAATATCTGAGAAGGTGGGGAAAGACAGGGGGGTTTCTAAAATATTTCTGAGGGAACAATTCAAATGTCAAAAGTAAGTAAAAATGTAGTGTGCCCACATTACATTTTTAGCCCAGGGCCTATACTAGTGGAAAGAGCACTAGTCCTTTTATCTTGATCCTGCCTCTGACAACAGAGAAAATACATACGGTTCCTTTTGGGCACTAATATTCTGATTTTGACATTATCTAAACCTATAAATCTTATCAAGCTTGCTTATTTGATTTTCCCACCCAATTGAATTTCAACAAATTGGAGGAAAGATGAAGGGACTTACAGAAGCAAGAAGTGTCAGTTAACAGTAAGAAATAAAAGCAGATGCAGTAAAAACTAATAAATAACTTTCTGTTCATATTAACACAAAATAAAAATGATGCTTATGTTCCAGCAGTAGTTGTGCTTTCAAGATTACATTCTTCTTAAGTGAAATTTTACGTGATACCATTAAATCCATTTAGCTGCCAGGCAGGATGGCTCATGCCTATAATCCCAGCACTTTAGGAGGCCAAGGCAGGATGGTCACTTGTGTCCAGGAGTTCCAGACCAGCCTGGGCAACAAAGTGAGACTTCATCTTTACAAAAAAGTAAAAAGTTAGCCAGGTGTGGTGGTGTATGCCTGTAGTCCCAGCTTCTCAGGAAGCTGCGGTGAGAGGATTCCTTGAGCCTGGGAGGTCGAGGCTGCAGTGAGCCGTGATCGCACCACTGCACTCAGCCTAGGTGACAGAGTGAGACCCTGTCTCAAAAACAAAAAAGATCCCTGTAGTTAATCTAGACAGTAATGTCTCTGAGGATATTTTTGGCAGAGAGGGTAATTGTTTCACATTTTCAAATTTTGATCTTTCTATCTGAAAACTGTCAAGCACACATAAGACAAAGTAAGACCAAGGCTTGACTAACTTAACCAATGAAGTTATGAATCACTTCAAATTCAGTATTTTTTTGCATAAACAGTAGAAGAAAGTATAGGCAGAGATGACAGATCCTTGTGGTCCATGTTCCATATACCCAAAAGAATACTGAATCAGAAATGGCTAGGTGACTGCAACAGGATTGGAAAGACACTCAGCTGTTGAGAAGCTGTTTCTACCCTGCATCTAAGCAGTTTTATATTTGGCAGATCTGTTGTGAGGGGAACAAGACAGAACGCCCCATAGCTCATCACAGTCCAAGCTGCAGTGGAAAGTTGTCTATGACAGCCATCCAGAGGAAAGCAGGGAATGGGGGCTCGGGAATAAATGATGACCTCAGAAGAGCTTCTCACAGGTTTCCCAGCCTCCAGTGTTTCCAGAGAATCACAAAGCTTTCTACCAAGACTTCCAGTAGTTGTGGTCGAAACTTTTGTGTGTATGGCCCTTGTGGATACATGCAAGGTTACCAGAGTGCCACAGAAGAACAATTTCCTTGCATAAACAACTGAGAAATGACAGAGAATATTGAGTTGAATCATTTTCTGATAGCATTTTATGGGTACCTCTGTTGAGAATAAAATTCTGCTTGCTAATAAACAAATAAATAAATAGCTACAGTCTCCACTTGCCTTTAATATATGGTCACATCTCTATTATATTACAGTATATTATATTACATTATATATGCTGATATTATGGAATATATATTTGATTTTTTATTTCCACTTCTTAGCATATGACTCCTAAAATCTTTGGAATCTCCAGAGTGATGGGAGTGGTAAATGTCTTCTGTTTGTGAAAAAGAAGACTGGTGGCTGGAGGTCTCAGATAGTAGCAGGACGGGGGCTGGTCACCAGAAAGATCAAGGCATGATTACAGATTTGGACTTTCAGTCCCATGCCCCAACCTCCAGGGAAGGAAAATGGCCTGCAGGTTGAATTGATCACCAATGTCCAGTGATTCCATCAGTCATGCCTACATAATGAAGCCTCCATAAAACCCCAAAGCACGAGGTTCAAATATGCTTCCAGGTAGCTGAACACATGTGGTTCCTGGAAGATGGCATACTTGGAGAGGGCACAGGAGCTCCATCCCACTTTCCCCATACCTCACCCTGTTTATTACTTCTTCTAGCTGCTCATCTGTATCCTCTGTATTATCCTTAAAATATATTAGCCAAAAAATGTGAGTAAACTGTTGTCCTGAACTCTTTGAGATGCCCTAGAAAATTGATCAAATCTGAGGAGGGGATTGTGGAGACCCCAGTGTATAGCTCATCAGTCAGAAGCACAGGCTGTGATTCAATATATTTATTTGATAACTCATATCTCAAGTGGGGAGCAGCCTTGTGGGGCTGAGGTCCTCAACCTTTGAGATCTGACATTATCTTCAGGTAGGTAATGTGAGAACTGAATCGTATTAGAGGTCTTATAGCCAGTCTGTCTGCTGGAGAATCTCTCAGAGAATTGACTGGCTGCTGGTAGAAAGAACACCTCACCTTCCACCCCCACCAACACACACACATTTTGGTGACAGGAGATGCTGTGTTATATTGACTATGTAAAATAAAAAGGGAAAAAAAACACATATATATGTGTGATATATTTATGTGATGTGATATGGCTAGCCAGCATTACGGGAGGCAATGTTATACCCATGCTTCAAAAGACATAAACATCTCTAATTTATTCTAGACATATTTCAGTGTATCATGGTTAAAATAACATTACTCTATTTAGAGGAAATCAATCTCAATTATTGGGGTAAAAGTTTTATTGTATCTCGAAATCTCCCAAAGAATCAGACTATTAAAGAAAGATGAAAGTTGAGATGTTTACATTCCAGGTTGTTCTGTCAAGCTATCAGTGGCTCTACATTTTAATTACTTGGAAATGCCTATAGTTAGTCTAGAGAAACTAATTTCCTTTCTTAATATTTTCCAACATAACTTGATTCTACAATAATAACAGGGAATATTTTAAATTAGAGAATATCCAGGTAAGAATGACAAGATAGTGGGATGGCCAGGCGCACTGGCTTACACTTATAATCTCGACACTTTGACAGGCTGATGCAGGAGGATTGCTTGAGCCCAGGATTTCAAGACTAGCCTGGGCAACATAGTGAGACCCCATCTCTACAAAAAATAATTAGCCAAGTGTGGTGGCATGCTCCTGTAGTAGTCCCAGCCACTAGAGAGGCTAAGGTGGGAAGATCACTTCAGTTCAAGAGTTCAAGGCTGCAGTAAGCTATGATCCCACCAGGGCACTTCAACCTGGGTGACAGAGCAAGACTCTGTTTCTAAAAAAAAAGATGGTGGAATGTCCACAAAAATGTTATGTCAGTTAAGTATTGATGGATAGAACTGAGGCATTTAATTTGAGAGGAAGACACAAAAAAGCCTGAAAGATGTTTTCAAGGATTCAAATGACAATTTTTAAAAAGCTGGATAATATGCATATTCAGATGTTCTAATTAGAGAAAAGCCAGGGGCTGGATATCAGAGAGGACATATTTTAGTTCAAACTAAGGAAGAAGGTAATAGTTATATGAGCTGATAGACAATAAAATCAACTTCTTTTCTGAGGTATTGAGTGTCCTTTCACTAAAAATGTTTAAACAGACGTTCCTCATTGATGTTACAGGTGTAATTTAAACATAGAATAAAAAATGCAGCAAAATCAAATTGAAATATATCCAAATATTCCCAACAGATGCTCATTTGATTCTTACCCCTTAAAATATCCTTCCCATTTAACTTCATCTGGTGAAACCCTGGTATATCAAAATCTATCTAAAAGCCACCTGATTAATAAAGAACTTCCTGATAATCCAAATGATTTTTTTTAATCCAGAAATGACTTTTTTATTTCAGTACTACCACTTCTCTGGGAGGAATTCTTACACCTACCTTGCATTAGAGGTGTTGTTTGATCACAGATCTGCTATGAAACTCTATATTCTGATTGCCAGTATCGTTTTTACACTTGTGAGGTCTTTAAACCTAATACATGCTCAGCAAACATTTACTAAATCAACAAATAAATTAACTCTACAGACCACAAGGCATTCTTTTCACCTACATAAAAGAACACTTCAAATGGAGTAACAGTCTTATTTTGACTCATTTTTAGAAATTTCAAAAGATTTTTCTTCAAAGAGTAATACAATCTCATAAATTTTTAGACTTTTTAAGTACTGTATCTATTTTCTATTGTTGCTCTAACAAATTACCACAAATTTAGTGCCTTAAATAACATCAATATAGTGTCTTAAGATTGTGTAGAATCTGGTATGTCTAGTGTGAATTTCTCTGGACAAAAATCAGGGTATCAGCAAGCTTACATTCTTTTCTGGAAGCTCCAAGGAAGAATACATTTTTCTGTTCATTCATGCCATTGGCAGAACTGTTTCTTCTGGTTGTAGAGCTGAGGTCTCCACTTTCTTACTGGGTGTGACTTCAGGGCTGCTCCCAGCTGCTAGAGGTTGCCACATTTTTTTTTTTTGAGACGGAGTCTCACTCTGTCGCCCAGGCTGGAGTGCAGTGGTGCGATCTCTGCTCACTGCAAGCTCCGCTTCCCCAGTTCACACCATTCTCCTGCCTCAGCCTCCCAAGTAGCTGGAACTACAGGCACCCGCCACCACACACAGCTAATTTTTTTTGTATTTTTAGTAGAGACAGGGTTTCACCGTGTTAGCCATTATGGTCTCGATCTCCTGACCTTGTGATCCGCCCACCTCGGCCTCCCAAAGTGTTGGGATTACAGGTGTGAGTCACCACTCCCGGCCTGAGGTTGCCACATTTTTATAGCTAGTGGTCCTTCCACTTTACCCTCAAAGCCAGCAATGGTAGTTCTGGTAGGTCAAGTCCTTCTCAAGTTGCATCTTTCTGATCCAATCTTCTACCTTTTTCTTCCTCTTTTAAGAGTTTATGTGATTAAATTGGGTCCATTCAGATATTCCAGAGTAATCTCCATCTCTTAAATTGAGCTTATTAGCAACCTTAATTCCAACTGAAACCGGAATTCCCTTTGCCACATAAAGTAATATATTCACAGGTTCTAGAAATTAGGACATGAAAATCTTTGGAACATTATTATTCTACCTTCTATTTTTTTTTTTTTTACCAAAGGCTGTCTTACCTTATTTTCAAAACTTTCAGAGTGATACAACTTTATGAATCTCTAGAGTGTGTCACTTATGTATCAATCCATACTATTTACTAATATAAAATATTATTGCATACCTTCATTATCTCATGAAATAGAATACGTTTGGAATTATTATAATTTCCTAAACAATTTCCTAAACAACCAAGTATCATAAAGGAAAATTGTATGTTAACTATTTTTTCTAACACTCCTCAGTTTTCCTTTTAAAAAATGGATAATCTTTATAAAATTCTCATTTATTTTCAGTTACTATTGTTAATAAGCTTTAACTGTGGTCTTGAAAGTGATTCTAATTTTTGCTGTAAAATAATATACATGGGCTTTGTATCAACTAGTTAGCTTGATGGTTAAATGTCTTGAGTATTTACTTGAATTCTATGCTATTAACTAAATTATTGAGTTTTCTGTTTTACTTGTATTCATCATATATTGTAGTTACCTGAAGATCCCATAAACAAAGTGAAATAAATCTAGAGATAATATAGATTTTTTAAAGTCGTCATAAACTAATCAATTTAGGCAAAGGAAGCTTCAGTAAAGAAACATAGACTATTATGTAAACAAATATCTCAAATAACTCAATATATAGTCTTAGGTAGTTTCTTGGCAAGTTTTTAGGTTAGGTGATACCCTAATGTGAAGATATGAATTTTAAATGTTTTCAGAATAATTTGTCTTCATTCATTTCTGTATTTATTATGCAAACCTTATTGCAAAACACTTTTCTAATTTCTGTAGCCACAAAGTTGAGAAAGACACAGCTGGTATTGTCAAGGGAGAAGAATGAATGAACTTCTATTCACCAGACATTTATATTTCACTAAAATCTGGACATTTTTAAATTAGTTTTTACTGAACTCTTATGTTCCAAACATATTTTTAAGCATCCTGTATTTTTTAATTACTGAATGCTCTCAACAACTCAATGAAATGGATTCTATTATAACTTCAATTTCCATGTGGGAAATAAACCAACGTTGGTTTCGGAAACTCATCAAGTTACACCACCTTTAAATGGCAGACTGAAGATTTCAGCAATACAGTATAAATCCAGCATTCTCTTAACCCTTATGCACCAAATTCTTTTAATATTTTAACCTCTAGGTTTCAATTGTTTTCTAGATTTTACAAGTGATAAAATAATGGCCCAGTGATGGTAAGAAAAAGTTAATAAAGATTTCATGAGTGGTAGATGTCAGAGCTTGAAATAAAACTCTATTTCTTTGGTGCTTTGTCTTCAACAAAAATGTTCTTTTTATTAAGTCATTATAAATCCTGTAAGTAGAAATAGGTGAATACAGCTAGGCGTGGTGGCTCACACCTGTAATCCCCACACTTTGGGAGGCCGAGGTGGGTGGATCACCTAGGGCAGGAGTTCGAGACCAGCCTGACCAACATGGTGAAATCCTTTCTCTACTAAAAATACAAAAATCAGTCAGGTGTGGTGGTGGGTGCCTGTAATCCCAGGTACTCGGGAGGCTGAGGCAGAAGAATTGCTTCAACCTGGGAGGCGGAGGTTGCAGTGAGCCAAGATGGCACCATTGCACTCCAGCCTGGGCAACACAGCGAGACTCCAACTCAAAAAAAAAAAAAAGAAAGAAAGAAAAGAAATAGGTGAATACTTTGGTAACAATAAACGAAGGAAAGAGGAGTATACAAGTCATGAAAGAGGTTCAAACCTCTAAACCACAGTAAATTATAATAGAATCATTACAAAATGTCTTCAACCAAACACGTGGGTCATATTGAGCATCAGGGTATGTACACGATTCCCTGTGTCATATTGGATTGCATCCACAAACCATTTAGACAGATGGTATGGGTATGTTCGACTGAGTCTGAGCTGATGGATTCTGAAATGTTTGCTGAATGTTTCACCATCACAGCTAGAGTCACAGCCCATCTCTTGAGGTTTGGTTTCTAAAGATATTGTTCCTCTTCTGATTACATATTTAAAATTAGAAGAGATAATGTTTCCAATACAAATTTGAACTATATGTCTGTTTTCTTTTTCTGTTTCAAAGATCAAATTTGATTGATTTAGCAAAGAAGAATTGGATCCCAAAAGCAATTTTCTATCATAGGCAGAGGAAACAGGGATACAGTTTGCCTTTCTCTGAAAAGGCATAATTAGAATTAAAATAAAATATTCTGTGGTTTTATATGCCTAAAAAAAGACAAAGAAATAACTAAGAATGTCCAGAATCTAAAAATCTACATAATAGAAGAGTCATTCAAAATGAAATTTGAGGGAATAAGGCAACATTAAAACACACTCCTACAAGTGGCATTCCATATTTACTAATGTTATTAGCATCTCTGTGTGAAACCCCCTCACATTCAAAATACTAAGACATGATTTAGAAGCCTGGACATTAAAGAAATGGAAGTATAATTGTTTTCTTTGTATACTTAGGTTAACCACATGGATTTTATTTCAATTAATTAAAATACTATGAAAACCAAACATTTTAAATCTATCTAACTCAATTCCCTAATCTGCATCATAAAAGAATTAGTATGAATACAAATTCTAAAGTCATTTGTGAAGTCATTTATAACCTTTATGTATTTCCTATTCTCCTGATTAAATTACATGTCTGAGTGATTCTTAATTATATTTTGCCAAATGATTTGAAAGCTTTCTATCTTAAGGTCTGTTAGTAAACAAATGAAAGTGAAAAAATAGAGTATGTCCAATATAATTCATATAATGTAAAAGCTTTATCATTGTCACAGGATAGTGCAAATGGTTACTAGTAATAAAGTCAACTCCAGCAAGAGCTATCTTGGCAAATGGAAGGCTCACGAAAGATTGATTGTAGACATCCCCTTGAAATTTATGCTCCATACAGATTATCTTCTATTAACTGGTGAGCTTGAACCTTGAAAGGGGCTTCAAGTTTCAGATAAGTAACACACATCACTGAACATTACGTCTGCCACCTGGTAATGGATAATATAAATACAGCACATTTATTCAGCGGGGAAGGAAAACTGCTTCTATAGCCAATTCTCAATTATTCGGGGTAATGGGGGAAAACCTCTGAGCGGTTATACATAAATACAGATAATTGGCAGAATATGTAAATTAGGTCCCATCTCACAATGTTTATGAACATTTTGCCTGAAGAGTGATAAAAGCAAAAATGAAGAAATATTAAAACACTGTAATTATTATGAAGTATTTGACAGATTCACTCTTGCCTGGTTTTCCTCCCATCTTTCAAAATTTTCCTGCTCCATCTTTCTTCCTTGTTCACTCTCAAAAGGGATATAATCTTCTGGGTTCTCTACTCAGCTTTCTCCTTTTTTATATATTTACAAATTCTTTCTGGTTCATCTCACTCACCGCCATGGCTATAGATAGCAAGATGCTTAATAGGTGCTGGTTGAGTAAACAAACTGCTAAGATACCCTCTCCCAAGTTGTTTCAATTCAATTAAATACTTATGTATAGTGGATGAGGTTAACAACACTATATGTCTGACAGTTATCTGCAGAGTTTTATTTGAATGCAGATACCTAAGCCATTCCTACACCTCAGAAATCAGAATCTGGAGGACAATTGGGACAGAAAACAGGAAATCCTCACTAAAAAGAAATAACTAACTAAACTAACCGAACACACACACACACACACACACACACACACACACACACACACACGCGTAAACCAAGAGAGAAGTTCAAGACACAACACACAATGTATAATTTCTATACAACTGGATAATTCTGTGAATTTTCCAAGTTGCATATGTGAGTACATTGTATCTGTGTAACTGGAATTCCTTACTCAAAGTGGCAGCTCCAGCTGTGACAGAACAAAGCTCCAGCCTTGTCCTTTCACTTGATGAGCTATTTAATCAATCACATAGTCATGGCATGTATCTCAAGAGGGGTGAATTCTTTGAACCACAGGAGTTGGCAGGGCCAGTTTGTGCATCATAAGATCTGCATCAGTCAATGTTAACCAAACAAATATTTTTTTCATCAGAACTCCCTCTGAGGCAGGCACTATAATATCAGATTGGCTTTTGTCCTAACTGCTTGGCTGACATCTTCCAAAAGGACTTTTGACATATGAAAATGACTAAGACAGTTTTCCATGAAGCAGCAGTCTCCTCATCTACGCATGGAATTAGTTTTGGTTTTTAATCCTTATCCCTTCTCCCAGTGAACTTTTAACAAGCTTTCTTGAAAACTTCTTGTAATACTGCTTAGAATAAAGGTCTGAATCTTCAACGTATTTTCATTAGGCCCTCCAAAGTCTGGCTGAGACATCCTCTTCCACAACACTCTCAGCACTCAATCCTCCAGCAATAATGGATTATATCCGCATTTCTCAAAATGATTACACTCTCCTGTCTAGGCTGAGTACCTCTGTTAAGATGGCATCCACTGCTCTTCTACCAACTTCCTCACTCTTCTTTCAAGCCTCTATTCAAATGTTAGTTTCATCAACCTCCATATGGACAATTGCCAGAGCTTGATGATAGGTCTTCTCCTGATGACGTGGACTCTTGATGATAGCCAGAAGAAGATGCTATTATGTACCTAGGGTCTCAAAACTTCCAGCAATCTCCTGTTAGTCTCAGGATAAAACTACAAGCTGAGCTTGCTAGTCATGGTCCTTGGTGGTCTGCCTTCTGCCAGTCTTCTTCAGGTCATACTCATGACTTTTCATGTTACTGTGACATGAGGTTTCATTTGGCATTTCCAACGAGCCCTACTTCTTCCTCCCAAGTGATGATGTATATACACACAGTCTTCCCTCTGCCTGAACCACTCTTCTCCCTGATGTTACCTGCTGAAGCTCTCTTCCCCTTTGGCTCTCAGCTCCATTGTGATTCCTGTAGTGATGCTTCTTTTTCTAGACTAGCCTTCTCATAGTGTCATTTATCACAGCTGAAATTTAATTATTTCATTTTCTCACCAATATATTCCATTGTTGAGCTCAGTGTCTGGCACATATAAGGTTCTGAATTTAGGGAAAATTTACTAGAATGGTAGTCTATTCTAGGTTTGACCGAATGTCTTTATTCTGTGCCTCTCAACACTTTGTCCTGCGATTCTCCTTTTCTTTATTTTGCTTTTAGGTAGGCAGTCTTGCTATGTTGCCCAGGTTAGTCTCAAATTCCTGAGCTTAGGTGATCCTCCTGCCTCAGCTTCCCAAATACCCGGGACTACAAAAGCACATTCCTCTTCCTTCCACTTTCATTCTTTTAATCACTGGCTCACTGTCTGTCTTGAACCACTACATTGTAGCTTATCTGAGGGCAGAGGACTTGTCTGCTATATTCTCAGCGCCCCATATAATGCCTAGTACATGAGATATAATTAAAAAATTAAATGAGTTTCAAAAACTAGATATAAAGTTATCATTAATATAAATATCATTATGTAAATCATTGAGTCAATACAGCTTTAGACAATCCATTTACTTTCTCCAGTTATTAACTCACCCATCCTAGACTTTTAAAGAATTTCTCCACTTAACCCTCCCACTAACTGTCCCAAATATCAGTGGGGGTCTGCAGAATACACGAGTTCTTTCCTGCAAAATATTCCTCCAAACCATCTAGTGTGAGGGTGGCTATCCAGACAACCTCAGAGTTCAATGTTCATAATTCATCATGGATCTGCCAGGACATATGTAATTATAATAATTCTAATAATAGCTAACATTACTGAGTATCAGTGAAGGATCAGGTACTGAACTACTTACTTTCCGTTACATATTTTATTTAATCCTCTGCATACTCTAGCTGAGAAGTGATCATTTGCCCAAGGTTATAGAAAATAACTTTTAAAGCTGGGATTCAACCCAGGCAGCTCAATGCCTTAGCCTGAGTGCCTAACCATTTTCTAAATTCTCTGCCCATGACCAAGTTTCCGTTTGCTGCTCTTCTACAACCATTCTTCATGCATACCTTTAACTGAATTACTTGAATTACACCATCTCCTTCCAAGACATTGAAGAGAAAGCCCCATTCATGATAGAATCATTTGCAGAGTAACATTGTTTCAGTCAATGACAGACCACATATGTAATGGTCGTCCCATAAGATTATAATACCATATTTTTGCTGTATGTTTAGATATGCTTAGATATACAAATACCACTGTATTACAATTGCCCACAGTGTTCAGTACGGTAACATGCACTTTAGGAACAATAGGCTATACTACATAGCGTACGTGTGTAGTAGGCTATGTCACTAGGTTTCTGTAAGTACACTCAGTGCTGTGCACACAACGACAAAATCACCCGGGGATATGTTTCTTAGAATCTATCTCCATCTTTAAGCTACGTATGACTATGCCTCTTCATTGTTTCCTTCGTGCCTCTTATGTACATAGGGTTATTTCTTGATCCCATCAACCTTTTGGAAAAATGCAATTTTTGTTATTTTCAGTTGCTCTATTGTAAAAGAAGCTGTTGGTTCGCTCCACGTTTCCTGTCACTCACCATTTCGGTACATGTCTACAGTATCCAACTGTAAGCCTCTGTAATTCTACACCACTGGGTTTCTTCTCATGGCAGGCCAGCAGTGTCTTCCTCCACAGCAGCCCAACAAATGGCTGGGATTTCGAGGACAAACAGCCCAGCTTCCTTACCTCTCAGTTGGATCAACTTTGAGGCATTTTCTGTCTAGACTGTCCCCTAGAGTTCTCCACTAAGAGTGAATCTCAATTCTCCCCATCAATAACTGGTCACTACCCTCTACTGACCTCCTTTCTCTCCCTGTCTCACTTCCCTATGTCCTTATTGAGCTTACTAGGATCACCTTCTAAATAATCTATTTGCATTTAAATCCTTGTTTCTCAGTGCTTTTTGAGCAACCCTCCTGAAGGTCTGCTTGCATTCCTAGAGGTTCATTCTTCTGTTTTCCTCCATCTTCAGGAGCCTAAGTTGAATATGGCCTGGATGGAATTTATGATTTCTGTTCAGTAAGTTCCCATAGAGGGTCCTAGCTTTACTTGTACTTTTCTAACACAATATTTTCTAACCTTGCCTAATTTCTTCTCCTCTAGCTTCTATTTTTCATTTGCACCCACTACGCCATGCCATCAAAATGGCCAGGAGGCTTGTACCAGCTCCCTCCCATAGAAGTGTCTTTGTTGCTACTCTGACTTTAAATATCCTATTATCCAGCATCAGGGACCAGGTAACTGTCAGTCATGCTTTGAGTCCTTTGTGATTTCCAGAAAATTGGCCCAAGGGATATAATCTCTGTAAGTAAAGATTATATCCATGTTTTCCCAGCAGCTCATCAGAGGATGAGATTTAATGCTATTTCAGACTCCCATTTCAAATTCATGTGTCTAGCCTGTCATAAAAGGCACTTTAAAAAAATGTGGCTCTTAGGAGCTGATCTAAACTAAAAAAAAAAAAGTTTTGGCCGGGCGCAGTGGCTCATGCCTATAATCCCAGCACTTTAGGATGCCAAGACAGGCGGATCACCTGAGGTCAGGAGTTCAAAACCAGCCTGGCCAACATGGCAAAACTCTGTCTCTAACTAAAAATACAAAAGTTGGCCAGGCATCGTGGCAAGCTCTGTAATCCCAGCTACTCTAGAGGCTGAGGAAGGAGAATTGCTTGAACCCAGGAGGCGGGGGTTGCAGTGAACTAAGATCATGCCACTGCACTCCAGCCTGGGCAACAGAGTTAGACTCTGTCTCAAAAAAAAAAAAAAGAAAAGAAAAAAAAAGGTTTTTGATATAGTTTCCAAATCTTTAATTTAGTATTTATATATATATACACACACATACACACATATATATGTTTATATTATATGTGTGTATTGTATCAATGTTTCATATTGAATCTTTGTTCTTTTATGAATTAGATTTCCCACGTTCTTTTCCTGGAATTCCTGTTGGGCAAATGTAATCTTTTCAATAAAAGATAAACATTTCACAATTTCTTGTAATAATTCTTTGTAATAATACCACTCTCATTTTCATATTCTCCAAGCCACTTAAAAAGTACTAGTTTATTAACCAAGCAATTTATCAATATTTATTCATAATGCCAATGGCAGACTTCTTGTCATAAATAATTATTGAGGTAATAAATAGTTTTATTATTAAAAACTGATGACAAGTGCAGAGTGATTGCCTTGATAAAGACTGACGACAGATCCTCGTATCTGATGCGACACTCAGAACACTGTGCAGATTGAATCTAAGGCCTCCTGCATGGATAATAAATTTTTATTTCAGAGGATAAAATGATTGATACATTTGCTTGCTGTGGAAAAAGCATTGGGGAGAAGATTCTACTCCCTAACTTATTTAAACAGGCTATGGTGAAATTTTCTTTCCTTGTGACAAATTTAACCTTCCAATAAAGTGACAGCTCTTTGGCAGAGATAGGAGCAGAGAAGCCTTCTCTTTTAGAAGCTCCTAAAAGTCAAGTTCATTTTGGAATACATCTGGTTGTTCTCTAGCCTCCTTGGCTCCCTCAGCAGGCAGGCGTCTGGGCCAGAGGTAGGAACATGGTGGGAAGTCATGCCATGTGATAGCATGGCCAGCTCAACAAGGAGATAAATGAGGTCTGTCAGATTACATTGGAGAAACTGCGACTGACTTTTGCATCACCTGGCTCGGTGCACAAGCTTATTGTATTTTTTTTCCTATTGGTTTGATCTTACCTTTTATGACAAACTAACCCTGGAAGCCACCCATCTTTTGACAACCTGGGAAATGACTGTATTGGGATGAGGTAGGGAGGAGGAAGAGAGAGAGGTTGAGACAGAATTGAAATTGTATGTCCTATGTATTTTTAAATGTTTTATTCATAACTGCTATTACTAAAAATTAAAATGAAATGACAAATATGGAAATCTCCTCAAAGAAAATACCTAAGATTTCAAATGTATTCTCTTTACATAGCTTAATCTATTTATGCAACAAAAGGCAAGGAAAAGAATGACAACTATATAATTTAAAATGTCACGTAATAATGGCAGGTGTGAACTAAAGTCAAAGAATTATTATATTTTCCAATTTTTATTTTAAGTGAGCAATTGAAACATCAAATATGACATATATTCGATGGTTTTGGATCAATTCTAAATGAACTGCTTATTTATGAAACACAAGTATCCACCTTTGAGGTATGAATGTATTAGATGGCTTCATTCTTCTCTGTATATGTCTAACTGTGAAACTAAAGCAATCTTTGAAAATTATTCTTGTGAAAATAATAATTTCTTTTCAGTTTTTTATTGTTAAAATTTTCTTAGGATATATAAAACCATAAGTTATATTTTCTCTATATTATTGAACGATGATTTTTATATTTAATAACTTTGTTTTCTAGATTATGGCCTTGATAAGAAAAATAGCAAAACTTCCTAACTCAATTATTTTAGTCTGTGGTTAAAATTATGTTGAGTCTATTTGTGAAATGCTATAGATTTCCATTCCTCTTATCTCAAAGCTTGGTGTTTTCTTACAAATATTCATTTTAAAAGTACTTTTTAGCATTTCAATAGTGATAAAGACATTTGTATTAGTTTGAAAAAAAGACAATGCTGCTGCAATGTGATGCTTTGTAACTGGCAAATCTTGCCTTTATAGCATAAAGCAGGAATTATGGGCTCACAAGGAGAGATTTTTGTTTCTTCTATGGTATATGTTTAATTCTCTAGGATAGAAAATACATGATGTTTGAATTCTGACACTTATTAAATTAGATTCAATTACCATGTATAGCAACCCCACAGGATGTATTATGCTTTTCAGGTGGACCCAGGACTTAAAATGTATTCACTGTATCCAAGAAATGTATGATTACCTAAAGACACAAAGGATAAACAGTTATTTCAGTCAACTAGTTAAAGCAATGGATTGCAAACATCTATGCATGTTTCACACAAAGGTGAGGATGACTGTTAGCTCAATTAAGCAGAGCTTTCTCCCTTTAATTCAGGGAACAGTCCTTGACACCATCTAAGTGCCAAGCACTATGCTAGGCACGGGTGACATATAAATTCATGACTTCCCATTGGTTCAGTAAGCATTTATGCACAGCCTATTTGCCAGAGTCTAAGCTGGATGTTGAGAATATAAAAATGGGTCAGAGTTTTGCTCTTAAGGAACTCAGACATGAAAATAAATAGAATGCAAAGAAGTGTTAGTTATTGTGACAGAGGTTTGAATAAGATATAAAGCTAACAAATGTAAGATCTCAGTAATTATATCTGAAAGAAAAGGGGTTTCATGGAAAAGATATGATGAAGCCGTCTTCAAAGATGATTTGATTTTCAACAATAAATGAAAGGGAGGGGGCACATCTGCCCTGAGTAGCTTGATTGCAAACAAAAACAACAAAAACAATGACAATAAAAATAACAGAAACACCAGTTTTATTTAACTTTAAGTGAAAAAAAGGTATTGTAAAGATATTACATAAACCCCAGAACTGACAGTAAAACTTGAGAGCCACAATAATGCCTGCCTTATTCAAATAAAAAGCTTCAGGTATTGTACTGTTCCTCTTCACACAGGGAGTAGTTTAAAACAGTAAAGTAAGTGTTAGTGTCACCACTGAAACTGATGATGAGCAAACTGTGATTCAGTGAGATAGACAGACTTCCTCAAATTTCTGTGCTGTCTTAATCAATATGCATGTTCTTTACCCTATACTATATTGCCTACAAATGAAGTCCTCCCCACCTTTGAAGTTTGCTGTCTTGGCCCAAGAAACAAACCCATGAAGTGTCACTCTAGAGACCATGTGATCCTATTGGAGAGAGTGCAGGGTAGGGAGGTAGCTTAGAGCAGGAAATTGGGCCAACTAGGAAAGCTTCTCGGAAATTCAGTCTCTTAACTACAGTGGGCATTTATCCTCACCAACTCATCTTTTGGTATGTGGTATTTCAACATTTTTTAACTTTTTTTTTATTTGTTTTCTCTCTTTCTCTCCCTCCCTCCCTCCCTCCTTCCCTCCCAACCCTCCTTCTTTTCTTTCTTCCTTCCTCCCTCCCTCCTCCCTCCCTCCCCCCTTCCTTCCTTCCTTCCTCCCTCCCTCCCTCCTTTACTTCCTTCCTTCCTTCCTGGCAAACACAACTAACTTCTAGTATAGAAGCCAAAAATGCCCATACATTTGCTTTTTACCATGATTCTTGGTAGCCAGAAAATAAGCATGAAACCTATGTTTAAGAGATTAAGCGTTTCTGCCCAAGACTTTGAGTCTGAAAGGGGTGACCCAAAAGAGCAGGGAGCTGAATCATTCTGGAAAGGACAGAAGCAACCTCACTGTCTAGGGCAGCAGGGTCTGTGCTACCATGGTGGCACTAGAGGGGGTGGCAACTAGTCCTTTCCCAAAGCATGGCTTTGGCTGTTATCTGATCATCAAGCCTTCTCTGACTGTTATCCACTTCCCAAGCCTGACTCTTTGGCCATCTAGATTGTGTTGTCTATCCCATATCTGCCTAATACATTTCCTTTACTCTTGAGTTAATCAGAAACAACTGTTTCCAATAAAAACCCTGATAAGAAAAGTAGTATTTTGCAATATAAAAATGTCTCCCTAATTTTTCTACTTCATAAACAGCTCATTTGTCCTCTGGGGTGAAAACACTGTTCAAGAAACTTGTGCTTGCAACAAATACCAACTGCATGCGGTCTTCAAAATTATAACAAAGGTTGTTATTATAGCAAAGGTGAAAAAAAGTCTTATTGTTTGTTTGCTCTCTGCTGGTTCATTCCATTTCTTTGGGCGGTTTTCCCCGCTGTTGCTACTATGAAAACACATAAGGAATATGATACACATATTCGATGTTTATGAGGCTGTTGGCAGAGGATACAAAATCCAATTTCTAGCCAAGGCTTATTCCAAGGCCATAATCACTCATTTGTTATTATCTTCCTTTTAAAAGCTTTAAGCTTATCTGTACAGAGTTCTGTGGTACAGAATAACAGACTACATTCAAATACTATAAGATTTTTGATGACTTGCTTTTAGAAATAATTATTGGTCAATTTTTTATAGTCCTTACAACACTATGATCTCGGCAAGAGGAAAAAAAGTTAAGCACTTAAATTTTCTTGACCTTTTCAGTAAAATTAATGAAACTTCATCTGAAGACATCACTTGTAAGTGGTACTTTTCTTTTCTATGCAGATTCATCCCATAAGTTTCTTTCAATATTCAAGTCTGGGGAAATTATTTTCTTCTTAATGGATTTGTCACTTTTATTTATTTATTTTTCCTTAACAAACAGGACTAACATAATTCGGTTTCTCTCCTTTCACTGATTTCCAGGAAGATGATAATAAAGTGAGCTCTAACCTTTGCTCTTCAGTTAGTCAGAGTTATTTACAATGACAAAAAAAAAGAAGCAACGTAAATGTCTAGAGTAATGTCAAAACCTTATTAATGGTATATATTTAAAGAAAATAAAATCAGTTTGTCAAGGAGATATCTTCACCCCCATGTTTATTTCAGCTCTATTTATAATAGTCAAGATATGGAATCAACAGAAGTCTCCATCACCCAACAGGTGACTCAGAAAAATGTGGCATATATTCACAATCAATACTATTCAGCCATTAAAAAAGATGAAGTCTTGTCAGAACATTGTGGATGATTCTGGAGAACAATATGTTATGTAAAATAAGTCAGACACAAAGAGACAAATACTGTATAACCTCACTCATATGTGGAATCTAAAACAGTTGACTTCATAAAAGTAGAGAGTTGAATGGTCATTTCCAGAGGTTGGGAAAAATAGAGGGTAAGAATGATGGAAAAAGGTTGGTCAACAGATATAAAGTTATCATTATTCTGTTGCATAATTGAGTAACTATAATTAACAATTATCGGGGGAACCAGCCCCCAATATTTCAACGTAGGTTCTTTTCTATTTTCCCTAAGTGTCAACTGGTCCGAGAAATAAAGAGAAAGAGTACAAAAGAGAGAAATTTTACTGCTGGGACTCCGGGGGTGACATCACCTATTGGTAGGTTCTGTGATGCCCACCTGAGCCGCAAAACCAGCAAGTTTTTATTAGGGATTTCAAAAGGCAAGAGGGGTATGAATAGGGAGTGGGTCACAGAGATCACATGCTTCCTAGGGCAATAAAAGATCACAAGGCAAATGGCAGAACAAGATCACAAGGCCAGGGTGAAATTAGAACTACTGATGAGGTTCCATGTCCCCCTGGGCACGCATTGTCATTGACAAACATCTTAACAGGAAATAGGGTTCAAGAGCAGACAACCGGTCTGACTAGAATTTGACAGGCTGGAATCTCCTAATCCTAGCAAGCCTGAGGGTGCTGCAGGAGACCAGGGCGTACTTCATCCCTTATGTTCAACTGCATAAGACAGACACTCCCAGAGCGGCCATTTTAGAGACCTCCCCCTGGGAATGCATTCCTTTCCCAGGGCTATTCCTTGCTGAGAAAAGAATTCAGTGATATTTCTCCTACTTGCTTTCTGCAAGAAGAGAAATACGACTTTGTTCTGCCTGGCCCCGCAGGCAGTCAGACCTTATGGTTATCTCCCTTGTTCCCTGAAAATCGCTGTTATCCTGTTCTTTTTCAAGGTGCCCAGATTTCATATTGTTCAAACACACATGCTTTACAAACAATTTGTGCAGATAACGAAATCATCACAGGATCCTGAGGCAACATACATCCTCAGCTTATGAAGATGATGGGATTAAGAGATTAAAAACAGGCATAGGAAATTATAAAAGTATTGATTGGGGAAGTGATAAATGTCCATGAAATCTTCACAATTTATGTTCAGAGACTGCAGTAAAGACAGGCACAAGAAATTATAAAAGTATTAATTTGGGGAACTAATAAGTGTCCATGAAATCTTCACAATTTATGTTATTCTGCCGTGGCTTCAGCCAGTCCCTCTATTCGGGATCCCTCACTTCCTGCAACAAACAATAAACATGTATACCTCAAAATATCTAGAAGAAAGGATTTTGAATATGCTCATCACAAATAAATGATATATATTTGAGTTGATGAATTTGCTATTTATCCTGATTTGATCATTATTCAGTGTACACATGTATCAAAACATCACATTGCACCCCCATAAATATGCACAATTATGTATCATTACAGTAAAACTTAAAAATATATTAATATATACATAAGTAAATAAAGTCTAGTTGCTAACAACATATTTACATATGGAAAATCTGTTTCCCTTAAAATATGTTGTCAGTATACCCTTAAGCAGTTTAAACCCATTCAGAATGTGTTTTTACTGTTATTTCAAATGCTTCAAAAACAATATCCACATGCAGGTATTTTATGGTGGTGTAGCTCTGATTTTCTACCTAACAGCATCTAAACTCTATAGTCATAAGAAGTGTTTCATTTATTCAATCTCCATTCTCACCGCCAAGGTCATGGACTCAATAAATATTTATTGACCAAATGAAAAAAACAGACACAGTGTACAAGGCAGAAACGATAAAAATTATTGCAATTATGGCACCAGACCATAAGAAACTATGTAGCCATAAAAGAAATATATGATTTAGCCCTGCAGTGGCTTTCAAAGTAATTCACAATATATTCTTAAACTATTTTTTAACCAAGATACAGAACAGTGTGCATATTGCAATGTTATCATTCTTATTCACATAGATTATGTCATACAGATTCCTTCTATCTAAAATGAAGAAGCTGAGGCCAAATTAATATAAGCAGAGAGTTTATTTGAGCAAAGTTTGAGTATTGCAACCTGAGATCATAGATTCAAGTTGCTCTGAATATACACTCAGATTAGCAGCAGTTACAAGTGGATATTTAAAGGAAAAAAAAAGGCGGTGGGGAGGGAGTGTGCTGATACAAAATTTCTTGCCAGGAAATCTCATTGGTTTACAGAAATAACACTGGTTAGCAATTGGCTATACATTGTTAAGCTATTGGGTATGGGTTATAGTGTCCAGTGTGGCATTATCATGTTAATTTATAGCTACTCGTGGCAATAACAAGCAGTTTCAACAGACGAATACATAGCTCTAAGTGGGCAGTAGGGTGTGATTGCAGTCTCATTTTAATGTCTCTCTATGTCTGATAATTAAAAGGACTTTTATTCTTCAGGAAAAATTTTTTTCTTTGACCATTTCCTTAGTATTTGGAAAATGTGGGATGTAAATTATATGTTCTTAGCTAACCTAGAATACAGATCTCAGGATCAACTTTCCAATTGTGATAAAAATCTAATAGAGCCCTAGCCAAATCTCCAAAGTACTCTTCTTTTTTCTATTTCTTTTTTCTTTTTTTTTTTTTGTTTGAGAAAGAGTCTTGCTCTGTCACCCAGGCTGGAGTGCAATGGCATGATCTCAGCTCACTGCAACCTCTGCCTCCTGGGTTCAAGTGATTCTCCTGCCTCAGCATCCCTAGTTATCTGGGACTACAGGTGTGCACCACCACGCTCGGCTAACTTTTGTATTTTTAATAGAGATGGGGTTTCACCACGTTGGCCAGGCTGGTCTCGAACTACTGACCTCAGGTGATCTGCCCGACTTGGCCTCCCAAAGTGCTGGGATTATAGGCATGAGCCACTGCGCCCAGCCTGTTTTCAAGCTACTCTTGTGATTTCATAAGAATACCTGTGAAATTCTTGTGCTCTTGTCTGTGCAGTGGAAAACAACCCATTGTTAACATTTATCTCCATGTGCAGGCAATGATACAAGCATCCTGAATGCTAGCATGTGTTTTTATGAGTCAAAGAGTGTTTGTCCTTTTTACTTTCCATTTCCATGGGACTCAAGGCCACTGTTATGATCACAATGGGTTTTAAACTTTGAAACCTTATGAACATCCAGGAAAGGAGAGTTAGGCCCTACACTTAGGAGCAGCTTTTATGGGTTGAAATCAATAGAAAAAAGCAGAGAAAAACCTGGAAAGAAGCAGAAACTGTCTACCACTAATGTGGAGTAGAATGACTGTCCCAGGCATCCCAGGTTCCAAAACAAAGGCAGAGCCTCTTCCATCAATTTATAGTTATTCAGGAAAAGACAATAACTCAGTATGTTACTCTCAGTCAAGGTAGTCCCATGTCTTGGCAGGTGACCCCTTTATATAGAAGTATGACTTTTATCGGAGATCAATTTTTTCATCATGAACACACATACTACCATGACCACCCCCCCACCAAAAAAAAACAAAAACAAAAAAACAGGAGCATATAGACTCACACAACCACCACTAAGGGGATAAGTTTTCAGCAGAAAGCATGCTTTCCCTGTCTCCTACTTCTGCACTCAGACTAACACAGCCCCTTCATGGCTCTCTTTTTCATTGCTAACACCAGCTCACTAATCTCATCTTTATCTCCCAGAACCAGCTACATAACTTGCAAGACCCAGTGCAAAATAAAATGGCAGAACCTGTTGTTTAGAAATTATTAAAAATTTCAAGAGCAGCACATGAAAGCAAGTATGAGACCAGAACCCTGTGTGACTGCACAAGCCACATGCCCACAAAGCCCTACCTGTTCTCTGCACTTATGGTGACTATTTCAGGAGCCTTTTGGCCTTTACCTGCTATCTTGTTTGAGACTGTATTGGTCTTCCTTGACCTATGTTCTTACTTGGGAGAGGGATAGAGGTTTACTGTCTACAATCCTTCCCGGCTCCCACTCCGAAAAAGTAAAGAAATAAAAAATCAGAAAACAAAAACCTACACTTCTTATGCAAATTGTTCTCTCTTCTCAGATTTCAACAAAGGAGGAGTGCTGGACTTTAATAAACCAAATGAAGATTTTCTTTATATATTTTCTCTAAGGCGGCATCTGCCTGGCATAAATCAGTGTGAGTAAGTGGAACCCTCAAGACTTGCTCCAGGATGAATTTTTAAGTCTACCTCTTTGGGGAAAGGCTGGGGATCCTTTTTGTTAGAAGGTCAAAGAAATAGTGTCTATAAATCTATCTTTTTAACTCATATAGAAGAACCCACTATCATTTAGATTAAGTTTTATCTCTATATGTATTTATTTGCATGGGAAATGTCTGAAAGGAAATGAAATAACTACAACTATCTCTGGGTGGGTGAGATTTGGGAATTATTATTATTATTATTATTACTATCATTAGTTTATCATCACTTTAATTTTTCTACAATACTCATGCTTCTCATAGGTAAATGGGAAAAGTAACTTCTAACATTATAAATAAGAAAGATAAACATTATAACTTCAAGAAGAAATTTTAGGAATGAATATAAGAAATTTCTATGTAATCTTAGAGTATGTTAAAGGCCTAATTTTATAATAATGACAATTTTGCCCAATATTGAAATGGAAATTATTCAGTTGTAAGAAATATGGCTTCTTGGTTTATAACTGCCCATGTAACTTAATACATTTGAAACAGTTATTAGCTGGGTGGAAATTGTTCTAGGTGTCTCAAACAATGGGGACTGTTATTTTGTGGTTTATGGGTGGTCTAATTTCTGTTTTTCATCATCTCAAAGTTATATCAAGTTGTCTTTCCAAGACTGTATCTTTCCAAGACTTCTCTCGGCTAACTATTACTGTTGGTCATAAGTTACATGATAGCAAACCTAGAAAAAGATGACAAGCAGACTCACCAACATAGTGAGACCTTGTCTTTACAAAAAGTAAAGAAAATTAGTCAGGCATGGTGGCTCATGCCTGTAGTCCTAACTACTCAAGAGGCTGAGGCAGGAGGATGGCTTGAGCTCAGGAGTTCTAGGCTGCAATGAGCTATGATTGCACCACTGCACTCCAGCTTGGGCAACAGAGTGAGAACCTGCCTCAAAAAATACAAATAAAAGATTAATGGTTGTCAATATCACAAAAAATGGAAACAAGCAAACATTATGTTCCTTCTAATGGAAGTACACAGCAGTATTATATTTATAATGTAGTTTTGTCTGTTTACCTACCTACCTGTGTATATCCATTCCCACCTTTGTTAACAACATAGAAAGAAAATTGGCAAAAATTTCAAAGCTAAAACCAAATTTGCTTGTGTGGTGGTAGGGGTTGGGGGAGCTTAGATAAAATGATACTTAACAGATTTAAGAAACCACAGGCTAAAAAAGTAAATCCCCTTATTTGTTCCTTAATTCAAACAATACAGAAAGAGAAAACCCACACATACCTCTTTGCAAGATAAATAGAAAAACATTTGACACTGACTAGATGTTTGATGACATTAAGAAAACACTTTTTGTTTTACATATGATAATGGTATTGTAGTTATGCTTTTAAAAAGACTCATTGTCATGGGATCCTTTGGCCATCCCTTTTCCAGCTGGAAACCTCTGTGGCCAATGGTGCTTCTGTCCAAGTTTTTACTTAGGCCTGCTCGGCTCATTCCACCCACTTAGCTTGTTCTACCCACTCAGCCTAGCCGACTGCACTTGGCTTGCACTACTGGCCTAGATCCCACACCCGCCAAGGGCAAGCCAAGGGTGGAGCAGTGACCATGGGGTCCAGTCACTGCACATAGCCAGGTATGCCAGCTGCTGTCACAGGGCAGACAGCTCCAGGAGCCAGCACAGGCGTCAGCTCCATGAAAGGCTGTAGCTGGATCAGATGTACCACAAGCAGCTTCTGCTGCAGGCACCCACATCTGGACGAGGGGAATGCAGTGGCACCCGGGAGCTTGGAGAAGCTCAGAACTGCAGAGCCCCAAAGAAGGTGTCATGGCCCTGTCTTGGGGAGCCACTAGGACTGAGCTTCCCAAAGACTGCCGCTTTTCTCTCCTTCTCATCTCTCACAATATGGTAAGTGGTGTAGGCAGCGGGGAAAGACAAAGGTATTTCAGCCCTGTGTGTTGCTGCTCTTTCAGTCCTGCCATTCGGTGGGTCCCAAGTTCTTGTCCCACACCCAGGAAGAATGAGGCATATGAACAACTAGAGGATGAACAAGGTGGAGAGCTTCATTGAGTGACAGAACAGTTCTCGGGAGACCCGAAGTGGGTAGCTCTTTCCACAGGCAGGTCGTCCTAATGAGTGGCCAGCTCTCAGTGGAGAAGAGACTCACAGTGGGTAGCTCCCTTCTGCAGGCCAGTAGTCCTGACATCTGTGTTTGTCTGGCTTGGTCCAGGGTTTTTATGGACTCAGAAGGGAGGAAGTACATGCTGATTGGTCCATGGGCAGCCATGGGTGGGCCTGGAAAAAGCACCATAAGTTCTCACTCAGGGTGGTGGATTCTACCACGAACTGAGAGTCCAGTACCCAGGCTTCAGGCCCTCTTTGGCTTGAAGATGGGGCTTCACCTGTGAGACCCACCCCTTCCCACCCAGGAGCCTGTCTGCCTCCTGCTGGCATTGACATGCTGTCCATGGCACCCAGCCTGTTCATGAGGAGAGGTGCCTGCAGGCCTGTGCCAAGCCACCCTCAGACCCTCCTCGGTCTCCGTCCAGTGCTTGTTGGCACCCAATATCTGGAGGGGCAGAGGCAGCAGGGTTCTGGCATGTCAGTGCTATCCGGAGCACACACACACCTGGCCAGGTTGCAACAGCACCCAGGCTCAGTACAACTCTGCTCAACCAGAGCAGGTGCTGGGAGCAGGGAGAGGCCAGAGAACAGGAGCAGGCATTTCTGAGCTTACAGGGGTGGAGGGATTTCCCTGGCCCCTGAAAGTGCAGGGATATCCAGGCCTGGAGCTGTGGCTGGATGACTGCAGCTGTGCCTGGGAGCATGGGGCTCCTGCCCACCTACTTGGTAGGGGGTGGAGTTCCTGCCTGTTCCCAGCCCCTGCTGGCTCCCCAGAGCACTCAGCCCTGGTCTCACCTCCCCTACTTCAGCTGGCATCTTTGCAGCAGCTGCTCAAGACTGGCATCACCACCATCATCATTTTGTTGGCCAGGTACAGTGGCTGATGCCTGTGATCCCAGCACTTTGGGAGGCCGAGTGGATCACTTGAGGTCAGGAGTTTGAGACCAGCCTGGGTCACATGGTGAAACCATGTCTCTACAAAAAATACAAAAATTAGCCTGGCGTGGTGGTGCACGGCTGTAGTCCCAGCTACTCGGGAGATTGAGATGGGCGAATCACCTCAGCTCAGAAGGCCAAGGCTGCAGAGAGCTGTGATTGTGCCATTCTACCCCAGCCTGGGCTACAGAGGGCGACTCCCTCTCAAAAACAGAAAAAAAAAAGAAGAAAAAAGACTCGTCTTTCAGAAATACTAAAATACTTAAGAAGGAAAGTGTATGATATCTGGAATTGGCTTCAAAATAATTCAGTGGTGAGAGGAGTTGGTAGTGTAAATAAACATAATTGGCAAAGAGTTGAGAAGCTATTGAAGTTGGATAGTAGTGAATGGGAGTTCATTATACTATTCTTTTCATTCTTGAATGTGGTTGAGATTCTTCAAAATAAAACATATGTAAATCAATACACATACATATGTATGTGTGTAAATGTGTATACACTTGTGTCTGTGTGTATATCTATATCTGCATATACATCTACCTATCTATATCATCTTTCATCATCTTTAAGGTCATAAACAATGACTTATGGAGCATTGTCTCTGTGCTGCATCCTAAAGGAAGTGTTTTACTACGATTATTTTATTTAATCCAACCAACACTCCTACAAGGTTAATGTTAGCTTATGTCTATTTGTTTGGTAGATAAGATTTACACAGATAAAGTAACTTCTAGTTGCACAGCTAGTACAAGAAAGACTCACCTCCACCAGAGAATTTATTAGTAATACTCTTGACTTTTCAGAAGGTCTTATGAAGCCTAAGTAAAGAGCTCCTGCCTTTTTGCTTGGGACTGAATATTAGCTCTGTTACTTATATTATTGGCCTTGGGCAACTCTGCAAACTCTGTGAATGCTTCATTTATCATGGGCATAAAACTGCCTGCCTCATATGTTCCATGACAATGTTTAAAATAAAATGAAGTAGTGCATATAAATTGTTTTCTACATATTAAACTCCAGAAAGGGTGGGGGTATTGCTTTCCTGTTTTTTGGGGGGTTTTTTTCTATTTTTTTTTTCTTTTTACTTGAGGTGTGTGCATGTATGTGTGTGTTTCTTTTTGTTCTGGTTGAAAAATCAAGGCCTTTCTGGGACTGCTTTTCCTATGTTCTTCTAAAGGCAAGAAGTTGAAACTACCGTCTAGACAATGAGGTAAAATCTTGTTGACAGACAGAATTTCTGCTGACCTGTTGTTGCCCTGACACCTAAGGGTGAGAGAGCACTTGAGAACAGCAATCAGTGGCCCATTTCCTCACTCTTCAGTGGACTGGAGATACTAATTGCCTGATAGTCCCTCCCACTCTGCCTGGATTCCCTTTCCAAAGGCTCTTTTCATTATACCTGTTGTTTATGGCCAAACCCATGAGTCACATTTAGAAATCAAACATGAGGAACTCGACCCCCTCTGATATTCTGAAGCTTTGTTGAGCTGTTAAACAATGAGTGAGAGAAATTATTATTGTTAAAAATAAAAAATTCAGTGGCATGAAATTTCAAGACAGCATTTTCATTTGAAGCCATGAATAATGTAGTTATGGTAATATAGCCGCTATTCATAATTACGAACACTTCATTTCTCCACATGTTCTCATGTCACACAGAGCAGGCTGGTGAGAGCTGGTCTGCTTCTGATTGTTTTTGCTGTGTTTTGCATTATAAATTATATTCTACTCAACCCTGACGACCCCAACTCTATGGCAGCCATTGGCACCATAAAAGTCCATAGTAGCATGTCTCCGAACCTCCCCTGCAAAACTAAATGTTTATCTTAAGTTAGAACTTGGAGTTTAAACCCATTCAAGAGTTAGAATTTGTTCACAATGCATCATTCTATTTACCATTTTAGCAACAAAATGAGGTTAAACACGAAATTATGCCTTAGAATCCTTCCTTAGCATGAGCCCTTCCAAGGCCCTGAGAGAGATCCTAGCTATTTAGTAGTCACCTTTTGTGTTGATTTCTTTTTAACATTATAGTAAAAATCATTGATCTTGATGCGAGCCACATTTTGCTACAAATCCAGATCTGCCACTTAGTAAAACTTGATATAGTATTATTTATACTTTATATTTTTTGAGAATTAAATGCCATAACTCTTTAATATCTTAGTACATGCTTAGCACTAAATATCCAATAAGTAATAGTGTTTATAAAAGGCCTAGTAAGATTTATGATTAAAAGTAATAGCTATTTCACAACAACTCTCGGTTAAATTTTAACCTTTTCAAATCTTGAAGTGAAAAACCTTTACATTTAAACATCTTTACACTCAAAATTTATTGTAAAGTTAGTGTGTTCGTTTGATATAATTATATATTTTTTTGTCCGTGAAAATTGTCTAAATTGATAGGATATCTTTAAAAATAATTCTGTATTTGAATCTGCAGTCTCTCATGAGAATACAGTCTCTACTCATGAGAGTTACAGATTTCTTTAATTTAATTTCAAGTAATTAACTGACATGCATACATTCACGCAGTCAGTAGGTCACTGAGTTTGGACAGGTTATTCAAATAAATCAGTTGGTCTGGCACTGGTGCCAAGAATTTTTGCACTTTTTGGACAAATACAAATGTGAAACATAAATAGGTAAAAGGGAAACTGACATGGATGGCGTTTTTCAGAAAGAAAGAAAAAAAACTTTAAAAAAGGAAGATAAAGAAATAAAGGAAGAGTGAAAGGCAGGAGGGAAGGAAAAAGAAAAGATAAAAATAAATAGCATAATAAATGCCACTAAGTAACCCATGATAACAAGCTAATGTCAAATTGCAGAAAGTACATTATATTTAGAAATACAATTTACAAATACATTTTGTTTTGTAACAACTCAGTATCTTACTTATTTGTCTCTTTTTTTTTTTGGCCTGTTATTGTCACAGTGCAAGTATTCAAATAAATACAAACATCATCGCATCATCACAAACCCTGCTCCATTTCTATTTGATCATTTCAGCAAAATAGTAGGATAATTTTGAATTTGACTTTAAATTCTATAATTATCTGCCTAGGCCTAGAAAACATTAGGCTAAAATTTTCTGATTTTCAACCTTTCTTTTTTTCCTCTTTCTCTCCCTCCCATCTTTCCAACTTATCTCCCTCTTCCTGCTCCATATAAAGTCTTTTGTGCTCATGTATATAAATTGTTAAAACGGAAGTACTGAATCTTTCTAAGGTTAAAGATGAATGACGAAGTAGGATTCTATTCAACCACATTCAGAAACATTACTATGACTCATGGTTGTTGATTGTCTACTGAGTAAAAGATATTACGTTTGGTTTTCTAAGTGAATTAATATTTAAAGAATCTGAGATACAATGTAGTAAGCCAAGGCCAGAGAATATGTAAACAGTACCAGTCCCAATGCAAACTTATACATTTACTAAGATTCAGTCAAATCTTAACTTGCTACATGCTCACCAGCTGTGTCACTTGGAGCAAGTTTCTTAACCTCTTGGAGTTCAGTTTGCTTAAATTTAAAATGGATGCTAATGATGCTTATCAGCTTTGTTTTGCTGTGAAAATTAAGTGAGAAAAAAAGGGCTTAGTGCTAAATAAGTGTTAATTCTCTAACCCCTGCTAACCATCCACCCTCAGCCTTTTATTTCTTGGATTTCTTTCCTGAGTCTTAAATTTAAGTTTTTTCTCACTTTTTCTAAACTCACTATCAGATTCCTCCCTGTACTCTAAGTTATAGGTGAGTAAGGAGGACTTTAAATGTTACCTCAGGAGGCAAGACTACATTTCAAACACTCTTAATCTTATTTATGAATAAATAATAGTGTATTTTCTCCTAAATGTTTATTGGTGTATTTCTCAAAAAATGTCTCCACACAAACCATAAGAGTATTATGTGGGAACTTGTTTCTTTTGGGGCTCAGAAACTGATACCCCAAAGCTTGGCATTTTGCTGTGCTGAGTACCTGTAATTAAAGGAGATTAAAAGGCCTCAGAAGTAGCTTCAGAGGCAAAGCTTCTCTTTGACCTTCTCCTACTTCTGTCTTCATGGGTCATAGATACTAGTAATAAAGAAATTCTCTGACCTACCTTGTCTGCAAGCCATAGAAACTAGAATTCTTCTTCCTCAAGGTAAATCTTAGAAACTAGAACTCCTCTCCCTCAGCATTAACCGTAAAACCTAGAAAGGTCCTCTCTCCCTTCTTCCTTGAAGACCTTTGTCAGATACAAAAGAAGTTCCTCTTCAAAGGTTTAGCTTGTTCAGTGTCCTTGTTCTTTGTTCCCTACTTCCAAGGCCAAACTAACTTCCTCATCCTTTGTGCCTCCCTGTTTTAGTTTCAGTAAACAACTTTCCCGCCAGTCCTTATCTACAGAGCCCACATCTGCTACCCACTCTGTAAATTACCCCTCTCATCACAATGGCTTTTCCCACCAATACTGCCCTTCCTGCCAGTATGACCACACTCCTGTACCATGCAAGTTAGCCAATTGGGTTCAGCTTAGATTGTGCGGTCCAACTCCAGCCAGTGGAGGCAGGACACAGTAACAGGGACAAGCTGCATTAGGGATTAAAAACCCCTTTCTTCCTTTGTTTGGTGTGCTCTTGTGGTGACGAGACCTGTGAGAAGCACTCCTCTGCAGAAGTAAATTTGCCTTGCTGAGAAATCCTCTGTTTAAGTGCTCATTTTCTTTGCGACACCAAGCATTTGTTTCTAACACCTTCATTCTAGAGGTGCCCTGCCCCATACCTTAGAGGAGGGCATGTTACACAGAGAAGCTGAGAAGAATCTGAACAGGCCTTGCTGGATTTCCTCCTCAGCCTACTACCATGATATTGTCCCAATCACATTTCTTCATGGGTGTCCACCGCTCATTGAATCTAAGCATAAACATGAATAGTTTCCCTGGGCCTTTGAGTTTTCATTTCAGAAGCCTCCTGAGTCATTTAAAATTCTATGGATTTTTTGTTGGTTATTTATTTATTTATTTATATAGAGATGGAGTCTCACTTTGTTGCCCAGTCTGGTGCAGAACTCCTGAGCTCAAGTCATCCCCCCACCTCAGCTTCCCAAAGTGTTGAGATTACACACATGAACCACCATTCCCTGCTGTAAATCTTTTATAAATAGATTTGATATGCTCATCTCTTGGTAACCTGTCTTTTGTTATAAGAGTATCAGCCATGATGCTTCTGATAAATGAGGAAAAGTATCACACCTTTCTGGCCCTACACTTAAAACAAAAGAAAGAAAAAAGACAGAAAGAAAAGAAGCAAACAATGGAGATTAATATTGTAGCCACCTGATGGGTTATTCCATCCCACTGCACAGACAAAACAAATTTACTAAGACGATGACATTGCAATAAAGAAAGAGTTTAATTGACATGAAGCCAACCATGTCATGTGGAAGATGGTGAAGTTATCACTCAAATCAATCTCCTCAAAACTTTGGAGGCTAGGATTGTTTAGGGATAGTTTGGTGAGCCAGGAAGTCCACTTCTGCCTTAGGCCATAGGACAAGTTGGCTGATCTTGGTGGAGCCGTTTGTCATCAGAAATTCAAAAACCTGAAAAGACATCTCAAAAGGCCAATCTTAAGTTCTACAATAGTGATGATATCTGCAGGAGTCATTGGGGATTTGCAAATCTTGTGAACTCCAGAATAAAGGCAGGTAATAATTCATGTCTACACCTTAGCAGAATCCAGGCTCCTCATCCTCCTAACCTGGTGGTCTTTCATTAGATTTACGAAGGCAGTTTAGTTTTGGGGAAGGGCTATTATCATTTAAACTATAAGCTAAATGTCTCCCAAAGTTAGTTTGGCCTAAGCCTGTAAACACCCAATGGGTTCACCTTGCCCACTGCCCACACAGAGCCTATTTATCAAGACAGGGAATTGCAGTAGAGAAAGTATAACTCACACAGAGTCCGCTGTGCAGGAGACTGGAGTTTTATTATTACTCAAATCTGTCTCCCCAAAAACTCGGGTATCAGAGTTTTTAAGGATAATTTGGTGGGTAGGGGGCCAGTTAGTCGGGAGTGCTAATTGGTTGGCTCGGGGATGAAATCATAGAGAGTAGAAGCTGTCCTCTTATGCTGAGTCAGTTCAGTTCCTGGGTGTGGGGCCACAGAACTGGTTGGCAGGTCCAGTTGGGGCCATACAATTGTCAGAAATGCAAAAACCTGGAAAGACAGCTCAATCTTAGGTTCTCAATACTTACTCTTGATGCTATCCTCAAAAGTAAGTGGGGAAGTTGCAAATCTTATTATATCTGGAGTCATGGCTGGTAATATTTAGAATTCTAGCCCCTTTCTTCCTAACTTGGTGGCTGGTGGCCTTTTATTCGTTTTACAAGAACAGCTTAGCTTTTGAGAAGGGCTATTATTTAAACTATAAACTAAATTCCTTCCCAAGGCTAGTTCAGCCTATGCCCAGGAATGGACAAGGACAGTTTGGAGGTTAGAAGCAAGATGGATTTGGGTTAAGTCTGATATCTTTCAATGTCATAATTTCCTTAGTTATAATTTTGCAAAGGCAGTTTCAAGCCTAGGAATGATTAAGGATACTTTGGAGGTTAAAAGAAAGATGGGGGTTGGTTAGATAAGATCTCTTTCACTGGCATAATTTTCTCACTGTTCTAATTTTTGCAAAGGTGGTTTTAATACCTGAGAACTACTGAATCAAACCCTAAAGAACAGAGATTTGTTCATACAAATATGTCTATGTCTAGATATCACTACTAAGGATCTCATTACCACCAAATTAAAAGGAATTCCCAACCTGTCAAGAAAGAATTCATCTTATTTTCCTGTGGAAATGAAGTGGCCACGATGTCTGGGGTATATACCCTAGGGTTTGTTGTCACAATCCGGGAAAATTTAGGACACCGACACACACACATGAGGAGTTTAGGAGTGGAGGTTTAATAGGCAGAAGAGAAGAGAAAGAGAAACAGCTTTCTTTATAGGAAGAGGGCTCTCCAAGCTGAAAGGGATGGCTGGCAGCAAATGTGCCAGATTTTATAGTCCAGTTTGAGGAGGCGGTGTCTGATTTACATAGGGCTCACAGATTGTATGGCATTTACATAGCGTGCAGGGAAGGGTGGTAGCCCCACTCTAATCTTATTATGCAAATGGCCTTTCCAGTTGATCTGCTCCATCTTGTCTGTTCCTTATACACGTGGCTGACAGAGAAGGAAGATGGAGCCGCCATCTTGAACATGTCTAGCCCCTAGTCCCGGCCGGTATTCACCCATGCAAGTTCCCAGCTTGCTTGTCTGTGTCTGCAGCTCGACTTTACAGTCTTCTCTTTGCTGGAAAATGAATTAGGGCTGCTTTTCATTAAAAATAACAGCCTTACTGAGGACTCCTATACCCTTACTATCTGCCTAAGTGATTTCTTCTTAACTCCTATATCAGAAACAATGCTGGAAATCAGAGTTTATGTGGTTGAAAGAAGTTCCTTGTTTCCTATTGTTGGTATATTTAGATTCAATGGAATATTTAGTGTTCAATAAGCTTTGCTTCCAAAGGGACACTGATTTTGGACAGCTCTCATCTAAACTCTTGATACGCTGTGGCTTCTACTCTCTGTCTGTGGTCAGCTCCCTTACTGAATGAAGTCTTCTACATGATGGAAAGCTATCAGTGGCTCAATCATGTGTAAACCCCATGATTTTCCTATTTCAGATCTGATAACTGTGTGCTTCAGTGATTTACCACTTGCCTGTCTTACAGACAAAGCCAGAAAAAGTAGGCTGTGGGTGAGCTTCAGAAAAAGAACAGGCATTTGTGAATTGCTAGCCAGATTTTAAGCTAGGAACATTTTTTTTAATTCAATTTAATTCTTATGACTTTATTGCAATACTGCAAGGTAGATGTTTTAATCCTATTTTACGAATGAGGAATTTGATATTTGGACAACTTAGCAACTTGTCTGAGGTCATGTAGCTGGGGAGTGATGAAGTCTTTGAAATCTAGATTATAATTCAAAACAGATTGGAACCTGATTAGGGCCTGCTATGGTGGCTCTCGCCTATAATCTCAACAACTCAGGAGACTAAAGCAAAAGTATCCCTTGAGTATTGTTTGAGGACAGCAGTTCAAGACCAGCCTGGGCAACATAGTGAGACCCCATCTCTAAAAAAAAGAAATTGTTTTTAAATTATCCAGGTGTACTTGCACACACCTGTAATTCTAGCTACTTGAGAAGCTGAGGTGGAAGGATTGCTTGAGCCCAGGAGTTCACACTCTGCATTCCAGCCTAGGTGACAGAGTGAGATCCTGTCTCTAAAAAATAAAAATTAATAAATAAGAACCTGATTAGAAACACAGACCTGAGTATGCCATGTAGTTTTAGCCTTGGTTAAGTGACTCCTTGTCTCAAGATTCACATTGTAAAATCAAGATAAAAATAATACAAATCTGGCATAAAAGCAAAGACGTAGAAGAATGGAATAGAATAGACAGCCCATAAAAATAGCCCATGCATATATGGTCAGTTAATTTTCCCCAAGGACACCAACAAGACTCTCAACGGGGGAAAGATAGTCACTTCAATCAATGGTGTTGGAAAAGTGGCTATCCAAAGGCAAAATAATGAAATTGTACCCTGATCTTACACCATACACAAAAATTAACTCAAAAGGGATTAAATATGTAAGCATAAAAACTGAAATCATAAAACTCCTAGAAGAGAACATAGGAGAAAATCTCCTTGACATTGACCTTGGCAATGGTTTTTTGTATATCATACAAAAAAGCTTAGGCAACAAGAGCAAAAATAAACAACAGAGACTACATCAAACTAAGAAGTTTCTGCACAGCAAAGGAAATAATAGCAAAATGAAAGGGCAGCCTACAGATTAGGGAGAAAATACTTGCCAACTGTATCTTTGATAAGGAGTTAGTATCTAAAATATTTAGGAAACTCATACAACTACATAATTAAAAACAATCAAGTAACCCAGTTCAAATATTGAAGAACCTGAAAAGACATATTTTTCCAAAAATAAAACCATAAAAATGACCAATAGGCATATTAAAAAGTGTTCAACATCACTAATCCTCAGGGAAATACAAATCAAAACTCCAGTAAGATATCACTTCACATCTGTTAGTATGACTATTTTCAAAAAAAATAAGAGGCAGCAACTATTGGTAAGGGTGTACAGAAGAGAGAATGCTTGTATGCTTTTGTTGGTAAGAATGCAAGCTGGTACAACCATTTTGGAACACAATAGGAAGGTTGCTCAAAAAACTAAAAATAGCACTACCATATGACCCATCTATCTCTCTTCTCGGTATATATCCAAATGAAATGAAATCAGCCCCATATAGAGATATATGCACTCACATGTTTATTGTAGTATTATTCACAATAGTTGAGGTATGAAAACAACCTAAGTGTTTGTTGATAAATAAATGGATAAAGAAGTTATGAAATATATTGTACCTAAGGACATTATTCTAAATGGAATAAGCCAAATACTGAAAGAAGAATACTGTATTATTTTACTTATAATATGTAGTTTTTTTAAGTCAAATACATAGGAAAAATTAGTAGAAGAGAGATTACCAGGAGTTCAGAGAGAGATGAAAAGAGGGAAATACAGGCCAATAGATGCAAAGTTGCAGTTGCATAGGAGCAATAAGTTTAGGGATCGAATGTATGGCATGAGGACTATAGTTAATAATCTTGTATTGTATACTGGAAATTTGCTAATAGAGTTGAGTTTAGATGTTCTTGCCTCCCCCGCCCCGCCTACCACACATGCACATGTACACACACAAAGGTAACTATGTGAGGTGATGGATAGATTAATTTGCTTAGCAGTAGTAACCATTTAACTAGGTATATGTATATCAAAATATAATGCTGTATGAATTAAATATGTGAAATAAAATTTTGAAAAAGAAGAATACCTCCCTTCAGGATGTTATGAGTCTACAGTGAGCCAAAACATTTAGTACATGCACCCAACAGTGTTTACATTTATTATAATTATTATTATTGCCATGATTATTTCTGATTTAAGTATACAATTCATTAGGAGAGAAAACTTACTTTGCTATTCACTACATTATATCCAGTGTCTAGTATAGTGAGATGTAATAGGCAATAAATAAATATTTGTTAAATAACAGATATCTTTTTCTCTCTGGTGCATATTCCCCCTGTAGTGACTTTCTGATACAATATGCAAAAATGAGAAAGCCAATGAAGCCAACAATTAATACTATTAAATATTGAAACTTCACCTTCTGTCAGTTCAGTAACAAGAGCAAAATCAAGAGATTGCCCTAGGCAGTTAACCAAATAGAGCCCTAATAGGGTGCCCATGATCAATGTCAGTCCCAATAGGGCTGGTACCATTCCCTGCCAGCCGGGCTATCAGTCCACTGCCTAGGAACTCTCCCAGCCAAATTCTGTAACAATATGATAATTTTCTTGTACTCAAAATGCACTTCTTGGTAAAGCACCATGAGAAGAAACTCGAACTTGAGAGATAGGAACATTAACTTTCTGGTGCAGAACAAGAACCATACCTGGGAAAAAAAAAAAGAATGCTGAATATTGTGTAGTACACATCACCAGGAGATCCACAACCTCTCCCTCACAGTCAGATAATCCTTATGGTTCTGTTTAGTTGACTATTAGGTTATTGCTGCCATACACATAATTGGGCCCTGGAATGATCTTATAACCACTATAAAACATGTTTGTATTCATTAAAAGGCAATAATTTTGATAGGTAAAGAATCCTCAATCTGGGGGCAATCTCATATAATTTAGTCTGAAAGACCAGCCCTATCAGAATCTCCTGGAGAGACTGTAAAATAAATGAATACCTACCTACCTCCAAACCTAGGTACATAATAGGACATTATGCTAAATGGAATAAGCCAAATACTGAAAAAAGAATACTGCATTATTTAACTTATACATAGATTTTTTCATGCGTGCCTACATACCTAAGATACATCATTATCTCGGCTATTCTGAAAAGTGTTATCAGGAGACAATTTTTAACAAACCTCCCTGGTTCTAATGACCTCAGAGTTTTAATAAACACTTTGACTTAATTAAAGTTACTAGTTTTACAGATGAGTGAATTACAGAATAGAACACCCAGCTGTCAGTAGAATCTGCCTTCTGCATATTATTATAGCAATATTTATATGATGCAATATAAAGTCTATATAATTATGCCAGCCTTCTTTCACTTTTGATGGCATGGTTAAGTTTCAAGGACCCTGGATTCCTTGTCTTCTTTTCAAACTCTGGTTTTCAACAAATTATGGTATTTAAATTTCTATATAATCACAAAATTATAATTTTAAAGATATGCATGCTTTATCTGGAATAACATATTTCAAACAAGAAAAGATCAGAGGATTGTGTAGAAATAGGATTTAGAGGAAATCAGGGAGATGGAATGAATATAAATGGTTCTTAGTAGTATGAACCGTGACAATATAATTTTTCCTTGAGTCGATGCTGTTAATAAAAGATGAATTACTATGTGGTACTCATGGCTCACACAATATTAAAATGAACATAAGTCCCATTGAAATGTGGGTCATTATGAAAGTGTTATGAAGTCACATGTGGATTCAAGCAGAAGAATAGGGAATTTATATAAAAGTTTCATTGGCAGATTTAGAGTGCATTTTAGCAAGAAGCGGGTACAAACAAGGGCATCGATGACTGTTGATTCCTCTAGTGTATTTATTCTTTGAATCAGGACAAAACCTTCAAAGAGATGACCAATAGAGTTGAATAGGCATAGCAATCCCAGAGGGATTTTTAGATATAATATTTACAGTGCAGACATTCTTTGCATTTATAATCTTAGGTTCCCATTTACTAGTTCAATGGCTACAAGAAGTGTACTGAACATCTGTAACTCTATGTTTACGTTATGTACAACTTCATATTGGTGTTGTGAAGTTGAAGCTGAAATGAGGGAGTATATGCAAAATGTTTTAGCATGGCATTGACTACCTGGTGAATGTTTACTAATGTCATTGTTATTGGGATTATTATTAGTCTGGGTTGAATTGAGTTGACAGATGCAATATGCTTAGTTGGAGAAACTTGAGCTTCTGGTCTTTAAACGGTCTTCCCATTTACTTTATTTTTCATTTTTTTGAGACCTGGTCTTGCTCTGTCACCCAAGCTGGAATGCAGTGGCATTATCTCAGCTCACTGCAACCTCCACCTCCCAGGCTCAGGTGATTCTCCTACCTCAGCCTCCCCAGTACCTAAGACTACAGGTACACACCACCATGCCAGGCTAATGATTTTTATTTTTTGTAGAGACGGAGTTTCACTGCATTGCCCAGGCTGGTCTCAAACTCCTAGACTCAACACAATCCTGCCACCTCAGTCTCTCAAAATGCTGGGATTATAGGCATGAGACACCGTGCCCAGATTCTCCTTCTCTTCTTACCATTTAATTTTTAATGTTATTATAAATTTTTAGCTTGAAAATATATGGATAAGAGTCTGTTTGGTGGAAAATCCTTCTTGATGATCTACAATAGAGTCATACGTCTATATGTATATATGTATATACCAGCATACCTCAGAAATATTGTAGGTTCAGTTTCAGGCCAGTGCAATGAAGTGAGTATTACAGTAAAGCAATTCACACTTTTTTGGTGGTGGTGTTTCCCAGCACATATAAAAGATATGTCTATACCATACTATGGTCTATTGAGGTTCTTGCCTCAATGTCAATGGCTGCTGACTGATCAGAATAATGGTTGTGGAAGGTTGGGGTGGCTGTAGCAAAGACAACAATGAAGTATGCCACATCGATTGATCCTTCCTTTCACAAAAGATTTCTCTGTAGCATGTGATGCTGTTTGATAGCAGTTTACAAACCACAATAGAAATTATCTCAAAATTGGCGTCAGTACTCTCAAACCCTGCCACTACTTTATTAATTAAGTCAATGTAATATTCTCTGTATTATTACTCTGTTGGCATTTCAACAATGTTCACAGCATCGTCACCAGGAGTAGATTCAACCTCAATAAACCACTTTCATTGTTCATCCATGAGAAGCAACTCCTCATCCATGCAAGTTTGATCATGAGATTGCAGCAAGCCAGTCACATCTTCGGGCTCGACTTCTCTTGCTATTTTCACCACATCTGCACTTACTTCCTCCACTGAAATTTTGAACCCCTCCAAGTCATCTATGATTTAACTCCTACAAATTTTACTATTTTTACCTCCTCCCATGAATCACAAATGTTCTTACTGGCATCTGGAATGGTGAATTCTTTATGAAAAATTGCCAATGTTCTTTGCCCAGATGCCTCAGAAGAATCTGTGGCAGCTATGGCTTTAATAAAATATGTGTTTTAAATAATATGTGAAAGTCAAAACTACTCCCTAACCTGCAGAATGGGTGTTACATGATCAAGCATAAAAACAAGATAAATCTTTTTGTATATCTCCATCAAAGATCTTGTATGACTAGGTACATTGTTAATGAATGTAATATTTTGAAAAGTTTCTTCTAAGCAATAGGGCTCAACAGTGGACCTAAAATATTCAGTAAACTATATGTAAACAGATGAGCTGTCATTTGGGCTTTGTTTTTTCCATTACAGAGCACAAGCAGAGGAGACTGAGCATAGTTCTTAAGGACCCTAGGGTTTTTAACATGTTAAATGAACATTGGCTTCTACTTAAAGTCATCAGCTTCAATGGCCCCTAACACGAGTGTCAGCCTGTCCTTTGAAGCTTTGAAGACAGACATTTATCGGGGAAACCCACCCCCAATATTTCAATGTAGGTTCTTTCTATTTTCCATAAGTGTCAGCCAGTCTGAGAAATAAAAAGAAAGAGCACAAAGAGAGGAATTTTGTAGACGGCCTACTGGGGGTGACATCACATATCGGTAGGAACATGATGCCAGCCTGAGCCTTAAAGCCAGCAAGTTTTATTAAGGATTTCAAAAGAGGAGGGGGTGCAAGAACAGGGAGTAGGTCACAAAGATCATATGCTTCAAAGGGCAAAAAGGAGAACAAAGATCACATGCTTCTGAGGAAACAGGACAAAAGGCAAGACAGAACTACTGATAAGGGTCTATGTTCAGCTGTGCATGTATTATCTTGATAAACATCTTAAACAACAGAAAACAGGGTTCAAGAGCAGAGAACCAGTCTGACCTCAAATTTACCAGGGTGGGGTTTTTTCCCCACCCTAGTAAGCCTGAGGGTACTGCAGGAGACCAGGGTGTATTTCAGTCCTTATCTCAACCACATAAGACAGACACTGCCAGAGCGGCCATTTATAGATGGCCATTTATAGACCTCCCCTCAGGAATGCAATTCCTTCCCCAGGGTATTAATTATTAATATCCCTTGCTAGGAAAACTATTTACCCATATCTTCCCTCCTTGCATGTCCATTTATAGGCTCTCTACAAGAAGAAAAACATGGCTCTATTTTGCCCAACCCTGCAGGCAGTCAGACTTTATGGCTGTCTTCCCTTGTTCCCTAAAAATCACTGTTATTCTGTTCTTTTTCAAGGTGCACTGATTTCATATTGTTCAAACACACGTTTTACAATCAATTTGTACAGTTAACACAATTATCATAGTGGCCCTGAGGTGATGTACATCCTCAGCTTATGAAGATAACAGGATTAAGAGATTAAAGTAAGACAGGCGTAAGAAATTACGAAAGTATTATTTGGGAACTAGTAAGTGTCCATGAAATTCATAATTTATATTCCTCTGCCACAGCTCCAGCCAGTCCTTCTGTTCGGGGTCCCTGACTTCCCACAATAGACATTGACTTCTGCTCTCTAGCTATGAAGTAAGTAGTAGATGGCATCTTCTTCTGATAGAACTTTGTTTTATCTCCATTGAAAATCTGTTTTTTGGAGTAGCCAATTTCATCAAGGATCTTAGCTAAATCTCCTGGATAACTTGCTGCAGCTTCTGTATCAGCCCTTGCTGTTTCACATTGCACTTTTATGTTATGAAGACAACCTCTTTCCTTAAACCTCATCAACCAACCTCTGCTAGCTCCAAAGTTTTCTTCTACAGCTTCCTCACCTCTCTCAGCCTTCATAGTATTGAACAAGATACGAGCTTGCTCTTGAATTAGGCTTTGGCTTAAGGAAATGGTGTGACTGGTTTGATTCTCTATCCAGACTACTAAAGCTTCCTCAAAATCAGCAGTAAGGCTGTTTTGTTTTCTTATAATTTGTGTGTTCACAGAGTTGCACTTTTAGTTTCCTTTAAGAACTTTGCTGTTGTACTCACAACTTGGCTGTTTGGTACAAGGGACTTGCTTTTGGCCTATCTGGGCTGTTGGCATGACTTCCTCGATAAGCTTAATCATCTCTAGCTTTTAATTTAAAGTGACAAACATGCAACTCTTGCTTTCATTTGAACTCTTAGAGGCCATTGTAGGGTTCTTAGCTGGCAGAATTCCAATATTGTCATGTCTTGAGAAACAGGGAGGGCTGAGGAGAGAAAGAGAGTTGGGGAAAAGGCAGGTCAGTGGAGCAGTCAGCACACCACATCTATCAATGAAGTTCACCATCTTATATGGGTGTGGTTTGTGGTACCCAAAAATAGTGAAAAAGTTGGAGTATTGCAATGATTACCAAAATGTGACACAGAGAAATGAAGTGAGGACACACTTTTGGAAAACTGGTACTGATACACCTGCTTTAAAAAGGGTTTTCACAAAGCTTTCCTTTGTAAAACACACAATATCTGCAAAGTGTAATAAAATAATATAATGTTTCATTATTATTTTTATTGGAACCCAAGGTCTTCCTATTATGCTGACAGCTTTATATTATTATGAGTTAGCCCCAAGTCACCATTTTGAACCCTTGGTAAAACTAAATTCTCTTTTGCTGTCACTGTCTTTATTTCTTCAGATACAAGCAGCATGTCTCATCCCTTTTTCTTTTCTTACTTTTTTGTTAGAAGCAAATAATTCTAGGCTTTGGAATGACAACAAATATCCAAACTTGAATACCCTAGAAAGTTTTTAGAAAAGATGCCATAGTTCTTTGGGGAAAAAATAATACTCAGAAGAAGTATAATATCTTCTTTAAATATCAGAAGAGCTCAAAATTAGACATGCTGAAATGGTGAAAGCTACAAAGTGGCAAAGTAGGCCTTACAAGAAACAATCGAAGCCCAAAATATAAAACAAGCTGTTTAGAAGTCGAGTTTTCTATTCCTATGAGGCTTCAAGAAGGGCTAGAGCTAATATGGCTACTGCAAAGTGATGAAAAATAAGAGCAGGCAATTTCTTTCTTCCATTCTTTTCTTCTGTCCTTTCCTCATTTCTTCCCTCCCTCCTTTCTGTTCTTCCTTTTATTTTTTGTTTTGACTTTTTCTATATTATTTAAAAATTTCTCAATATGACTTTAAAAAATCCAAGATGTAGATGACTTATTGATGGAAATGATGCTGAAGACATACCCCACACAATGAGCTGCTGGAGGAGATGCCATCAATGACCCTGCCAATCCCAGGGTTTTAAAAACCTTCTGACTCCAAGCTCTGACATTATCCTCTGCGTTTTTCTGCTTATTTAAATGATATAGACAAGTTAAAAGATGTTCTGGCCCTATTTGGGTCTATCATTAAAACAAGTGGGGATAGACAACAGAAAACTGTCCAACTATTCAAAAGTGTGATGTCAGACTCCCCAAATAGGAAGAAAACAGGCAGACTACCCAGGTAGAAATAATCAAATATAACCAAAAAACTCTTTTCATTGTCAAGTCTTGTGGCTGAAAGTCAAGCTGTGTCTATGAAATGAAATGGCTTCAAAGGTAGCATACAACACCATTAACCTCAACTTCTAAAATGAAAACAGGCTTCTCTGATCAAGGACATTATTCTTTTATTCAGAAAATCACCATGGGAACAATCAGTAAGCAAAATAAAATGCTATCAGAAGTTTAGAACTGTGACTTGAGAAGTAATAAATTCCTGCCATCGCTATGCTGATTAGGGAGATAGGACAGAAAATTCTTCTCAACTAACTCAAATTATGACAGATAAGACAAGATACATACATCTTGCATATAGAAGTAACAAATATACTGGTCAGTGGCATTTGAGGATAACAATTGATAATAACTTTGTTTTCTTAATAGTGAAACGTAATTCATGTATGCTCAATTTATTCAAATCCTCTTAGATAAGAAAGATAAGGTTTACAATATACTAGGCTTAGTGTGAAATCGGACTTTTGTAGATTGTTTTACAATATTTTAAAATGGACTTACACTTCTTTCTTTCATCTAATGAGCCTAATTCCAAAAGATGAAAGATGAGGTAAAGGCTAGTATATCACCATGGAAGACAAGTTTCCAGAAGTCCATGATAGACAGGCTGATTTTGGAGATCAAAGGAATGGCCTTCAATCTCATAGCTACAGTTGGAGGGATCTGGGGAGGTCGTTTCATCCCAACAAATGTCACCAGAGATTAACCTGCTTGAACTGAAATGCAGACGTATATATTCAATGTTTGTTCAAGTAATAGGTATTGAGCATCACACTTATCCCTTACAACGAATCACAAGATACTCTCTTATTATGTGGTATATCTGATAGTCATCTAAGTCTTTCTCCACAGGAAAAATGTATGAGAAGGAAAATTATTAACATTGTTTGGTCTTTATTAAATGTGTATGCGAAAAGCAATTATATAATTGTGACATTTAAAGAGAACAGGTCATGATAACTGAAGTTTCCATTCTTCAAAAACAGTTACAGCTTCACTGGGCAAACTAGCCACTGAGTTCATTCTATCTTGTTCTATCGCCATCTCCCCTAGGCAATTCCTTGTGTATCTTTCAACGTAATCATGGTTTGAGTCAAAGAAACATGAATAATCCCTTCAAGTAGACAATTTAGCCATAACATCCAGTGATTAGGTTGTTCTATGTGCTTTTACTGAATTTTTTTTTTTTTTTTAGATAAAAGATGAACAGAAAAATGATGATAGTCTTGAGCAATGCATTTCCTCTTCCATTCTGACAGCCTGTGTGTCTGGGCACTTGGCTGGATTTCTGCTGCCCCGCATGGAGAATAGGAGCATTTGCATAACAATGTGGGCCTTTGAAATGCCTATTCCAGCTGCATTTCAGAGAAAGCTTACCCCAGCTGTAAAATGAATGCCTCAATCAAGGCTACAGCTGGGTTCCTCTCAGGAGAATGGAGTCTTCCTGGAAAAAGAAAGGCCAGAAGGAAGATGTCCTACTGGACCAAAAAATACATCCTTCATTTTGTCAAAGGCCTGACACAATGGACAAGAATCTACTAAAAGATACTGAGGTCAACATGCATTAAGGGATAGTTCATTTGCACGTAAATTATAGAGGAAACCAAAGGAAATAACAGAAATGACTGTTGGCAATTTGCAGCACTCATTTCTGTTATGAAACAACGAAGGCCTTCGTTTTTCATAATTTTGTTAATGGAAAACCAAACTCTGTAAAATATCTTAAAAAGGTTTTACTCTAAGCCAATATGAGTGATTGTGGCCCAGAGAAAAATACAAAACCAAGAAGTCTTGAGTAAGTAGTTCCGAGGCAGCCGAGTTACAGTTTGGTTTCATACATTTAAGGGAGATAGGAGTTCCTGTCAAAGACATAAACCAATACATGTAAGGTATACATTCGCTGGGTCTAAAAAGGCAGGACATTTCAGTGGGGGCTTACAAGTCATAGATGGGTTTTAGGGATTTCTTAGTCAACAGTTGACTGACAGAGTTAAGCTATTGTCTAAAGACCTGAAGTCAGTAGAAAGGAATGCTTGAGTAAACAAAATTAGGTTGGCCAGGTGCAATGGTTCACGTCTATAATCCCAGCACCTTCAGAGGCCAAGGTGGGCAGATCACTTCTGCCAAGGAATTAGAGGCCAGCCTGGGCAACATGATGAGACCCCCATCTCTACAAAAAATACAAAAAAAAAAAAATTAGCTGGGCATGGTGACATGTGCTTGTAGCCCCAGCTACTCGGGAGGCTGACAAGGGAGTATATCTTAAGCCTAGGAGGTTGACGCTGCAGTAAGCCATCATCATGTCACTGAACTCCAGATTGGCCAACAGAGCAAGACTTTGTCTCAGAAAAAAAAAAATTAAAAAGTAAAAAAATAAAAAATAAGAGTGTTGTGAGGACCAAGGCTCTTGTTATGTAGATAAAGCCTCAAAAGTCACAGCCCTCAGGGAGGATAAATGGTAAGTGTCTCCTTTCAGAGCTAAAGGTGTCAAGACTATCAGTTATTCTATTCTTGATCCCAGAAAGGCCTAAAAAGGGAATGCCTGGATGCATTAATGATGATTCTCTATAGACATAAATTTCCCCCACAAAAGATGGCTTTGCAGGGCCATTTCAAACTATGTTAAATAAACATATTTTGGGGTAAAGTATTTTGATTTCCTTTATGATCTGCTATCTTTCATATGATGCTTTACCAGAGTCAGGTTGAAAAGTAAGTCATATTTTACTGGGTTAATTGAAAAAGTCCATTTAACAATATTTTATGGTTTGTAGGGTGTGACTAAACTCTTTCCTTGCACAGCTTTAGGTCTTGGTAATTATTTATATTTATAATTTTGTATTTTATTGACACAAGGAGTTTGTTTGATCAGTTTTATTATCTCTATTTTAACCAAAATGCTGGTCAATTGTGCCTAAACTCCAAAAGGGTGGGGGTATAAGGGAGTGCGTCTGACCTTTCTTATCATGGCCAGGGGAAAGGAATTCAGTTTTTAAGGTTTTTTGGCCATCCCCCTGGCCACGAGGGGTCCATTCAGTGAGTTGCAGGGCTTAAGATTTTTATATTGGTTTACAACTTTTTGCATTTACATACAAAACCAGTGGGTTCATTTATTTTTATAAAATCGTGAGCTCTTGAGCTCTTCAGTGGGTTTAATTTCATGTGGTATGTATGTACTGATGTTTTTGAGACAGAAGAAGCCAGACTCAACACAGGCACAAAACAGGAATAAAATTTAGTCACATAGGAAGAAGAAAAGTAAATAATGAAGAAAGTATATGCCAAAATACAAATTCAGAAATATATAATGAGTATTTATTTTTATTAAATGAGAAACCGATGGATCCTAGACATCTAAAAACCTGAATTTAAATGCCAGGTAATAAATAAAAATGACATTTAATCCCAATTGATATTAAGTACTTAGAGTAAATTTTCATTTACATATAAATGTTTAGGCATTAATTTTTGAATTACTATTTTCCTGTGAAAAGGGACAAATACATTCTATCAAAGTAGCAAAAACCCTGAGTTGAATGAACTCAAATGTCATTCTACTTTAATCAACTAGAAAAGTGTTTCTCAAACTTTAGTGTGCATAGGATGACATAGGAATCTTGTTAAATCAGATTCTGAGTCATTAGGTCTGGGGTCAGAAGAATCCGAGTTTCTGCTTTTCCATCAAGTGCCTAAACAAGGTTGATAGTGCTAATCTACAAACCACACTTTAAATAGCAAGGAACTAGATTACTCTCTTCATTAAATTATAACATAAAATAATTCAATTTTTCAGAAAATTATATATAAAACATTAGAAAAAGAGATATATAAAACTGTCAGCTTCCAAGTCATATACTTATTAGAAGAAAGGTTATCTATGAGGACTGACAGGCCTCTGAGCCCAAGCCTGCACATATACATCCAGATGGCCTGAAGCAACTGAAGAATCACAAAAGATGTGAAAATGGCTGGTTCCTGCCTTAACTGATGACATTATCTTGTGAAATTCCTTCTCCTGGCTCAGAAGCTCCTCCACTGAGCACCTTGTGACCCCCGCCCCTGCCCGCAAGAGAACAACCCCCTTTGACTGTAATTTTCCACTACCCACCCAAATCCTGTAAAACTGCCCCACCCCTAACTCCCTTTGCTGACTCCTTTTTCGAACTCAGCCCACCTACACACGGGTGATTAAAAAGCTTTATTGCTCACACAAAGCCTGTTTGGTGGTCTCTTCACACGGAAGCATGTGATGAGGACATAAATTAAGATATAATAATATAGAATAAAGTCAAATTGGCAGTTAGTTTAAATTTTCACTTATATTCAAATTTGTAGCTATTAAAGATATTTTTCCTCAAAATTTAAAAATGTATTCACTTGTGTATCTGTATGCAAGAAGTGTTCCTGAAACATGAAGCTAATTATATTAGTGTCACTGGTGTTTTTATTTATTATTCAATGATAGGAGCCTTTGTGTATGTTCCACACTGGCTCCTCCTCATGGTTGCTTGAAATATGCCTAAACTTTTTCAAAACGGAAATCAAGTCAGACCTCTCCTTACATTCCCTGGCAGAGTTCACATCGTAGCTACTATGCTTGTGTAATTCCTGATACATGGCTTAACTGTTACTCAATTTCCTTGAATTCTCTGTACCAGTTTCTCCTGAACTAAATAAAAAGCTCCTGGGTGAAAGGGTTAAAAAGGGGCAACTGTTCTTAGGTTGTATGCTGGCCCTGCACTGAAAAGATGCTTAATCTTGGAAATGTATAATCTTGGACGATTCTTTGTAATGTGAATGCTAATCTGTAGCACTTTCAGTAAATCCAACAATTCTGGAAAGAACTATGGGTTCAGACCTTTACCACACAAGATTAAATGCTCACTCACCACTAAGAAGGCAGAACAGAAAGTAGTCTATGCCTTTCCTTGGTGGGAGCAGTGGCTCATGCCTGTAATCCCAGCACTTTGGGAGGCCAAGGTGGGTGGATCACTTAAAGTGAAGAGTTTGAGACCAACCTGGCCAACATGGAGAAACCCCATCGCTACAAGAAATAAAAAAAAATTAGCCAGGTGTGTTGGTGTATGCCTGTAATCCCAGCTACTCAGGAGGCCGAGACAGGAAAATCCCTTGAACCTGTGAGGAGGAGGATGCAGTGAGCCTAGATAGCATCACTGCACTCCAGCCTGGGTGACAGAGCCAGACTCTCTCTCTAAAAATAAAAGCCTTTCCTTGTTGTTCCCTTCTGATAGGTTACAGTGCCAGTTTCACTCCCACTGAAGCCCTGAAATTCTCCTTCCTTAGTATATTTAAACTATTTGCATTTAATTTCAAATTCATTATTTTAGGGCTTAAGTCCGCCTTGGTTTTTTTGTTTCTGTTTGTTCTTTTAGTTTTTTATTTGTCTTGCCATTTTTTTCCTGCCTTTCTGCGGATTATTGGAACATTTTTAAAATATATATATATTTATACTATTTGTGAGTGTATTTCTTTGTATAGCTTTTTAAGTAGTTGATGAAGTTATTATGTATACACATCTATGCATACATACATATATGCATACATACATACTCATACATATTTATATAATATTATCAAGTCTATGGGTGTCAGCATTTTGCCATTACTAGTGAAATGTATAAATCCTACCTCTATTTACACTTTTTTACTAAGGATTGTGATATAATTGTATTAAATATTTCCTCTACATACATTTAGAACCATATCAAATAGTATTATAATTATTGCTTCAAGCATCAAATATAATTTAGAAAACTCAAGAGGAGGATAATTTTGCTGAGTTAGTAGGTCTTTTCTTTTAGCCTTTAAAGCATGTTGTGCCACTTTCTTCTGGTCTCCATGGTTTCTGATAAAAAATCTGCTGTTATTCAAAGTGTCCCCTAAGGTAAATTATTGTGTCTTTCTCTCTTCTTTCAAGGTTTTTACTTTGTCTTTAGATTTCAGACGATTGACTATGATGTTCTTGGTGTGGACTTTTTAAGGTTTATCCTATTTGGGGTTTACTTAGCCACTTGAATCTGTGGGTTTGCTCCTTTTGAACAATTTGGAAAGTTTTTAGGCATTATTCCTTTTAATACTTCTTGGCCCTACTCATTTTTTCTTCACTTTCTGTAATGCTGATAACATGGATGTCATCTTTTATGTTTCCTCAGGTCCCTGAGCTTCTGTTCCTTTGCTTTAATTTATGCTCTCTTTGTAGTTCAGATTGTGCAATTTTAATTGTTTTCTTTCTAGTTCAACAATTTTTTTCTATGTCCTCTATTCTGCTGTTAATATCATTCATTTTTTTATTTCTTTTTTTTCAGTTTTAGAATTTCCATCAAGTTCTATTTTATATTTACTTTTTCTTGTTCTTTTTTTTTTGGTTGAGATATTCCATTTCTTTGCTGAGACTTCTTTTTTTAATTTTTTCAATGTGTTCATAACTGCTAATTGAAGGATTTTTGTGATGGCTGTTCTAATATGTTTGTCAGATAATTCTAATATTTTGTTCATCTTGGTGTTAGCCTCTAGAGATAGTTTTTCATTCAGTTTGAGATCTTCCTGGTTTTTAGAATGGTGAGTGATTTTCTATTGAATCACTCATTGCTGAGTTATTGTGTTATAAGACTCTGGATTGTATTTAAACTTTCCATTTTAGCTGGCTTTCTCTGATATCACTCTGATGGTATCATCAGAGAAAGAAGTGAGTGCTTCCTTATTACTTCCAGGTATAGATAGAAGTCCAGGTTTCCTATAAAGCATCTGTTGACACCAATGAGAGGGTTTCTCAGTAATGCTGATCATAGGTGATGCAGGACTTCACAGATACACACTTGGCTTGTAAGGCATAGGGTATCCTCATTCGTGCTTCAATTAGTCTCTATTGATGCCACAGAGAGAGGTGTGGCCTCATTATCTCTGGGCAGTGATTGAAAATCCTGATTTTCCATAAGGTTTCTTCTACCACTGTCCCAGTAGGGAGAGCAAGGGCACCAAATGACTCAAGTTTGCTGGAAGCACAAGCTCTCTACTTGGTCTCCACCGACACCATGTAGGATTGGTGCTCATTAATGCCTACCTTGAATGAAAATTTCATTATAGCCTGGCAAGGGTGGAAGTCTAAGGTCCACACACAGCTTTTTTCTTTTTAAATGGGTAAGAGTGGCATCAATTTTTTTTTCTGGGGTATTTGGTTGTAGTAGAGCTGTTACTTTTGAAAAATTGGGGATTGTTTTTCTCACATCTCATTGGATTTCCATTTTGCTGGCTTTTGGGGATATAAGAGGCAAATCAAAAATCCAGACAATTTATTACTATGTCATTTCTTTACTTCTGAGTTTCCTCAACAGTCTGCTTTCTTCTCAACACCTTAGTGCCTCCTTTTTTTTTTTTTTTTTTTTTAACGGAGTCTCGCCCTGTTGCCCAGGCTGGAGTGCAGTGGCATGATCTTGGCTCACTGCAAGCTCCGCCTCCCGGGTTCACACCATTCTCCTGCCTCAGCCTCCCGATTAGCTGTGACTACAGGTGCCCACCACCACTCCCGGCTAATTTTTTGTATTTTTTAGTAGAGATGGGGTTTCACCATGTTAGCAAGGATGGTCTTGATCTCCTGACCTCGTGATCCACCTGCCTCAGCCCCTCAAAGTGCTGGGATTACAGGCATGAGCCATCGCGCCTGGCCCCTTAGTGTCTTCTTATGTTTGTTTACATATAATGTCTAAGATTTTTAGTTATACACAACAGGGAGAATAAGGATATCTACCCCATTTTCCCAGAAGCAGAAGTCTGAGATAAACATAAAGTAAAATAAAAGAATGAGTAAGGCAGCACTATTTTCAAGAGCAAAGACATGGAGCCAACCTAGGTGCCTATCAACAGTGGTTTGGATAAAGAAAGTGTGGTTTATATACACCATGAAATACTACACAGCCATGAAAATTAATAGAATCATGTCCTCTGCAGCAACATGAATGCAGATCAGACTGAGGCCATTATCCTAAGCAAATTAATGCAGGAACAGAAAATCAAATACTACATGTTTTCTCTTATAAGTGGGAGCTAAATATTAGGTACAAAAGGACATAAAGATAGGAATGATAGATACTGGGGACTACTAGAGGCAGGATAGACGGAGAGGCCAGGGGAGCTGGAAAACTACCTATTGGGCACTATGGTAATTATGTGGGTAATGAGATCATTGATATCCCAAATCTCAGTGTTACACAATAAAGCTATGTAACAAACCTGCACATCTACCTCTTGAGTCTAAAATAAAAGTTAAAATTTAAAAAGTGAATAATTGAAGGATTAACAAGAGGAAAAATTTAGATTTAATTATTCATATTATTATAGCAACTTCATTAAATATGCAAATTAAATTATTTCAATATGAGATAGAACTTAAAAATAATGCAGAATCATTGGGTAGACTTTTATAAATTAGAAAAGAGATTTATACATCATTTCATTTTGTGTGGCCAAAATTGATGTCATTTGCTGAGTGTATAGAAGAAAGAAAAATACCAGAAAATTCTGTGATGAAATGCTTCTATTATATTCCAAGATATTTAGGGGAATAATGCTGCATTCTCCTAAAAATAATGTGAATTTGATCTCATCTGCCCTGAGTTTTTCCCGTGGCTACTGAATCCCTGTGTAGCAACTCCCTCCTCCTCCAAACCATCTCTCATGTAAATCTCTTCCTTTTGCCTCCTCTCACTTATCTTTTCACAAAGCAGAAAAATTGAGGTATAATTTACATACTATAACACTTACATACACAATTATTTTTTAAAATATTTAGAGAGTTGTACAACCATCATGCTAAAGCAATTTTAGAATGTTTCCAATACTCAAAAAAGATCCCTGGATTTTTTTTATTGAAACAATTCTAGAGGACACAATTCAATCAAACAAATCAGGAACCACTATCCCTTGCCCTCACACATTAGGCGAGAAAGATAAAAAAAAAAAAAAAAAAAAAAAAAAAAAAAAAAAAAAAAAAAAAAGCCAAAATAGTCTTTGAGATCAAGGCCCATAAATTTCTCAAATTAGGTGCAACCATGGTAAAGTAGTACTGGACTGTTAGTCTAAGCCATCTGGTATAATTCCTGATCTTCTTTCAAGTGTTTACAGGGGCTTCTGAGCTCTTAAGATGCAACAGAGTGGAAAGAAAGGTGAATAGCATTACCCACACACACTCAGTAAAATGAAGAAAGAAATGGTGAGTGTATAAGCCAGAATCTGTAATTACAAGTGACAGAAACTCATTATGAACATACTTTGCTAAAAGGGAATATATTGTTTCAGGTACCTGGGAAATAGAGCAGTGTCTAGTTCCAGGAATGGCTGCATCCAGGATCCAGGATCTTAAACAGTGTAACCAGAGCTTTACCTCTATCTGATGGCTTTACTTTCTTTTCAGTATTGGCCTTATTTTTGGGCTGTATGTGATGAAACTGTTTGGAAGAACAGCTTCCTATGGTGTTAAGACTAAATTTTAGAAATGATGATCCAGCAATAATAGAGAACTTGGAACACTTAATTCCATGTACTTATGTCACATATCAGGAAACCAGAAAATTTTAACCTTATGTTAGTCATATGCACAACAGCTTAGTGGGACAACTGACAGTTCCTCACACATCATGAAATGTGGTTGTAGTAGTTCTCCAATAGAAAGGATTCTTGGGGTAAAGACACACTGTGGGCTGGGCATGGTAGCTCAAGCCTGTAATCACAGCACTTTGGGAGGCCAAGGCGGGCAGATCATGAGATCAGGAGTTTGAGACCAGCCTGGCCAACGTGGTGAAACCCTGTCTCTACTAAAAAAAATACAAAAAACTAGCTGGGTATGATGGTGCCCAACCATAATCCCAGCTACTCGGGAGGCTGAGGCAGGAGAATCGCTTGAACCCTGGAGGCAGAGGTTGCAGTGAGCCGAGATCGCACCATTGCACTCCAGCCTGGGCAACAGAGCAAGACTCCGTCTCAAGAAAAACAAAACAAAACAAAACAAAACAAATAAACAAACAAACACACACACTGTGATTTCTATAAATGCATCAAACTTTAAATATTCCTAATACCCCCAGATAATAGGACTTTGCGTGCACATGGGTACAGGGTATGACTACTCCTTTTTTGTGGCATCATCATTCCTTTAATACCCTGTGGAAATCTCCCTAGTTTATCTTTCTCTAAAGGAAGAGGATTCTTCCCTTTTGAATCCATGATTATCATACTGGCATTTATCACCTTATTTGTGCAAACACTTGGGGGAAATGTCAAAAGAGGAGTGTGCATGTAGGTATGTGTATGAATGAATGCACACCCACATGTACTCACATACATGTGCAGGGTAGGAATGGTTAAGAGAAGTGAAATAATCTAACAGCTGCTGGGCAACTATTATACGTCAAACATATTTTAGGTGGTACGCCTAATTTTCTATGTATCTGTTGCTATACATAGTTTAGAAGTGAACACTGGCTTCTGATCTTTTAAACAAACCTAGCCCCATTTCCTAAAATAGCTCATGAAGCCATCTCTCCAAATCCCAACCCCTTTTGCATACAGATAAGAATACAACTACCCCTGTTAAACTGGATGAATAAACTCGACACATTTTCTCATCTCACCTACCTAAAAGTTTAATTGCATGTGTCTTTTAATTATTTGATAATAGCTAATTTTTAACATAATTGAGCTTCAGAAGTAGAGTCTTCTCCATCATCAAATATTAAAGGCCAATTCATATTTAACTCACATCAAAAAGATGCCCTTCATCTGCAACACACCACACTCATTCTCATGTCTCGTAGAACCCTTCAGGCTATGTATTACTATCCTTTCCTTTATTTTTTATTCATCCCTTTTTTCTATCCTGTTTATAAAAATTTTTTAAATTTACTTGGAAAACTTATTTATATCTTAATTTTTTCTTTTCTGCACTATAGGCAATGGCATAGTTAACTTCAGTATATATGAGATCTTAAAAATCTTACCCCTTGGAAAGACTTCACCTTTCAATTACTTTGTGGAAAATTACAAAAGACTGTCACTCCCTTGATCTCATCAAGGGGGGAAAAATAACGCCCTAAACTAAAAGTCATACCTGTTCTACAAAAGTATCTAAGAAGAGCAGATTCAAATAACTCTTAATGAAATACATTCCAGAAGTAGATAAGCCATTCATAGATCTTTACAACAAGAAATGCTGCAAGTGTTTTATACTTGGAATTTATACCACATATAAACTCAATTTCTGTAGAAAAGAATGCTGGACATTTTTAAATGTACCTTAATACAGAAGATTATTTCTTTTTTCTTTTCTTATTTTGTTTTAAAAATAATTAATTGTTTAATCTAAAAATAAATGTAATGTATTTTGAAATTTAATTTGTAGTAGAAAAAAATATATACATATTTTCTACATATGGCTATTACATATATACATATATATGTGAGTAATGACAGCATAAAGAATGGAAGAAGGTAAACAGATGAATTCTGACTTAAGTTTGTTACTTAGTACATGAAATAGTATAGTATAACTCACATTTTACTGTGATAACTGAAGGGTGCATTTTGTAATCCCTAGAGCAAACATTAAAAGCAGTGAATAAAAACAAACACATTTTGTGAGAATTGGAATATCTAAAAAGTCAAGATAGAAGAAAAACATGGAAAGGCAAAAAATGCCAAATGTTGACAATTTTGTCAGGAGCAGCAGCCTCAGCTGAAAACTAGAAATAGTCCAAATTCTCTTTAATAAGTCAGTAGAAAAAAATTGTATTTTTTTTTAATGAAATACAAATCATCAATAAAATAAACACAATATATGAATAAATCCCAAAAACATCACTTTAAGAATAAGAAACCAAACACAAAGGTATACATAATATCTGATTCCTGTGTATTTAAAAAGGAAAAAATTAATCTATGCTTATTTATGGCTATAGAAACCAGAAGAGTGGTTGCCTCTTGATGCGAGTAGCAGTAGCAAAATGTATGTTAATTGACAAGAATTGAATGTGATGGAATTTTCTGGGATTACAGAAATGCTCTATACCTTTAATCCTAATTTGAGGTTTGATTACATGGGTATATACATTTGTCAAAACTTAACTGCATGCTTGAGATCTTTGTATTTTCACTATATATAAATTATTGTTCAATATGTTTACTTATTTGCATTTATATTTTATTTATTTATTTAGACAAGACCTGGCTCTTTTTCCCAGGCTGGAGTGAAGTGGCATAATCAGGGCTCACTGTGGCCTCGACCTCCTGGGCTCAGGTGATCCTCTCAACTCAGCCTCCCAAGTAGCTGGGACTACAGGTGTACACCACCACCCCTGGCTAATTTTAGTATCTTTAGTGGAGACAATGTTTCACCATCTTGCCCAGGCTAGTCTCAAACTCCTGGGTTCAAGCAATCTGCCCGTCTTGGCCTGAGGCAAGGGCCACTGCACCCAGCTCTATGTATATATATATATATTTTTACATGTATATTTACATATATATTTACATATATATATTTTAAAGATAGAAAATGAAAGAAAGAAAGAAACTTTGCCCTTACTCAGCCTCATCTCATCCATTTTCCCCTTTATTTACTGTACTCCAACCTCTAAGTGCCGAGAGCAGGACTTTCATATATTCTATGTTCTTTTTGATGCTTATACAGCTACTTTTCACATTGCTGGCTCTTTCTTATTTTTCAGACTTCAGAATAATTTTTCCCACTTCAGAGACTTCTTTCCTAGTTACTCAGACAAAAGTAGAATTATAGAATTCAGTATAAATCCCTCAGTGCATTTATCACATTTTGAAGTTAGACACACACACACACACACACGTACATACAGATAAACATACATATTTTGCTTACTTCTATTTTTTATTTTATTTATTTTGAGACGGAGTCTCGCTCTGTCACCCAGGCTGGAGTGCAGTGGCATAATCTCGGCTCACTGCAAGCTCTGCCTCCCGGATTCACGCCATTCTCCTGCCTCAGCCTCCGAAGTAGCTGGGATTACAGGCACCGCCACCACGCCTGGCTAATTTTTTTGTATTTTTAATAGAGACGGGGTTTCACCGTGTTAGCCAAGATGGTCTCGATCTCCTGACCTCATGATCTGCCCACCTCGGCCTCTCAAAGTGCTGGGATTACAGGCATGAGCCACGACCCCCAGTTGCTTTTTAATTTAATTTCACAGGGACTGTGTTTGCGTTGCTCACCCTCATAGAGCCTCTTCCTTCTGTAGCATCTGTTGCTTTAGAAAAAGCCAAATGAGCCATAAGACCGAGGTTCATGGATGAGTAGCTCAAAGTCATAGGCAAGGGAACCATTCTTCAAGGTATTTTAAGTCCCTTGACGATGCCTAGACACTTGCTAAATTGGGAAATATTTAACTGAACTTTGAGTAACCTGGGTTTTCATATTTGAGTCCTCTTACATTGAGATAGTCCCAAGAAAAATGAAAGCGTATGTTCACATAAAGATCTATACAGAAATGTTCATATCAGCTCTATCCACAAGAGCCGAAAAGTTGAAACCCCTGTTTAATTTTCAACAGATTAGAAGGAAAGATGTGTCTGTGTATTTGTGTCAGTGCGTGAGAGTTTGTGCCTGTTCTTGTTTGTTTTGGCAGACCCTGGGGATGTGGAGCATTGATGAGATCTACAACATTGGTGACTTGATGCAAATGTGAATGAATCAGAACCATATTTTGCAATTTCTCTTAACATTCAAATCATTTTCCCAATTAGAAAAGAAAAGTGTTTGACAAACTGTATTTGGGCTTCATCAAATTTGCAATGTTTGAAGAACATATCAAGATGTTTGGTGAAAATAAACAGCAGCTGGATTTGCCCTTTCCTGCCACACACACACAGTTTGTTGGAAGTCGTTCATAAATCCTTACTGCTCACTGACTCTGGGAACAGATGGCTCTTGGAGGCCACATTGATGGCCAAGAAATCGTCTCATTATTATCATAGAAAGCATCTTCCACTCTTCATTTAGATGAATGAATGGTGTACTGGTATTTCTATCCCAAAGAGGTGCTAATTAAAATGGAAGGATTTTCTCATACAAATTAAATCTTGATGAGAATCAGAGCATCACCCAGACTCCAAGATTTCCAGTCTCCCCTCTTGAGATACTTGAGTTTAATCTCTAATTTTAAATTTCTTATTTGAAACTAGACATGTTGCCCCATCTGTCATCCGACCTTCCAAACATCCATCATCAACTATATCACAGATGCTAGAGGAAAAGTGGGAGAGGAACTAGCTCTTATTGAGTGCAAGATCATTTATATGCATTATTACATCTTTTTTACATAAAGATGGAAATGCTTTGGCAATAGTGAGTGTGTGCAAGCTTTAAGATCAGTTTCAAACTAATTTAAAATTATTTCTCAATATTTGTTTTGCTATAAAAATAACCAAAGCAATCTGGCTTAATGGAATGAAAATGGACTTTGAAATGCAACTGACCTGGATTCTATTACTAATTCTACCTTTACTAATTGTTTAACCATGAGAAAATTCCTTACTTATTAAACATCAAGTTTTTCATTTGTATAATGAGAAAAATAATATATTTTTAGTGTTATAAAAATTTAATGAGTAGGTATGTATGCAAATGCAAAAAAATGAATCTGGCAGATAACTGGCATTTATTAATACTGAGTACCCTTTTGTTTTGTTTCAGAGATTGGTGCTAATCAAATCAACTAGCAAAGTATCAAGTTATGATATTAGTAAGCTGATTTGAAATCCTGGCTAAGTTGACTAGTTTCAGCAACTCAATACAGGCTTGAGACAAGAAAAATCATGTAATTTGAGAAAGATTTGTGTTACAAAACTCTTGATTTATAGAAGCAGTTTGTGGGTCACAATGCTAAAAAGACAAATTGAGGTAATACTGTGAAGAGCTGTGTATGTCATGTTAAGATTTAGTTTTTAAATATATAATAAAATCAATGTTTTTCAATGTAAGCCCATAAACTATTTGTGTTAGAATCATTCTTAATAGAAATATTGAATCAGAAACCCAGGAATTTTCATTTTGAACAAACAGTTCAAGTAATTCTTACAGACTCTAATGGACAGTACCACTGATTTTAAAAGGTTACAATATTTCAGTTGTGGTAGAAACCCATGCTAACTCTGAATAATCCAACATTTAAGTCTTGTAGCTCATCTAAAATAACAAAGTCACTCTAGTTTGATGTACCTGGCTGAGTCACTGCCATTTTATGGGGAAGAGATACAGGATGGAATCCCAGCACAATTAGTAAACAGATTCCACATATCAGGCTAGGTTACCTTCATCCGAATATCTCCATGCAGTTGAAGATGGATTATGTTGTTCAGTTTTGCCCTCAATGACCTAATCACCTCCCAAAGGCCCCACCTTAAAAATAACTCAATTTTTAAGATACATCCTCTGAAAACTTGCAGAAGTGTTGCAGCACTCTGTATTTTTCTGTTTCAGGTGGAGTTACTTGTCTGTAACATCCACTGGGACACTAACTATGTCTATTGTAGTCTCCTTGTATCCTCAATGCTTAACATTGTGCTTTTCTCATTGTTGACACAATGTAGATTTATTGTTGAGATATATGAAGATAAGTAAATAGTCATAAAGAAGTATCTACGGACAAAATAATTAGGAATTTAAAAATAGAGAACAATGAGTGCAATGAGAAATACATTTGCAAGACTGTGGAAGATTTTTTGGCTCTTTGTCTTAGGGAAGCTACCAGTTTCTCTAATACATTTTTTAACCATTTTTTTCATGTGATGTATGTTATAAAAATTAAAGATAGTCTCACTTTTACCACTGCCAAAGAGTATTAGTTGATTCATTCATCAATGCATCTATCCATCTGCCAAATCTTTAGTAATCTCCTGAAAATGTGCCTGGCATTAGGATGAGCTTTAGAGCTAAGGAGAAAACTAAGATAAAATTCTAACCCATCTAATGGTCACAGTATATTACAATGCCCCAGATACTTTCATTGAAGTACTATGGTAGAGGTAAGTGAAATAATTTTTCCATGCTTGCTTGCTATTAATTTTTCTTGTAAATTCTTTAATCTTAAAATTGTGATAATTTGACACATTTCTCTTTGGTAAAATATCGATATGGAATTTAGTATAAAATAGGTTTTCAATTAACTTTTCATCAACAAATTATTGTTCTCAGATAATGAAATACTTTTTATTCTGTTAAGTCAGGAGACATAAAAATGACCACATTTTGAATATAGAGGTTCTTGTTGTATCTAAACCATATTCTCTTAAATCGTGATTTTATGCACTTCTAAATACAGCTGTTTGTTTCAATATATCTTTAATCTAATTTACCTTAGTGTGTGTTATAGGTTGAATATTTTTCCCCTCCAAAACTCACTTTGAAGTTTAATCTCCAATGTGTGTTAGTATTGAGAAGTAGAACCTTCAAGAGGTGATTGGGTCAGAGTCCTCATGAATGAATTAATTCATTCATGAATTAATGTGTTAATGGGTTGTCATAGGTGTGGGACAGGTGGCCTTGATAAGAAAAGAAAAAGAAAGCTGGGCACTTACTATGCTCAACCCCCTCACCATGTGATATCCAACACTACCTCAGGACCCTTTCGAGAGTCACCAACAGCAAGAAGGCTCTCACAAGATGCAGCCCCTTGACCTGGGACTTCTCAGCCTCCATAACTGTAAGAAATAAACTCCCTTTTTAATTAATTATACAGTTTCAGGTATTCTGTCATAAGCAACAGAAAACAGATTAAGATAGTTTGCCAAATAGTTAGTGTGCCCTACTTATGAGTTAAGTCTCCTCCTTCTCCTCCTCCTCCTCCTTCTTCTTTAGTAATGCGGAGAAGAATTTTATTGAGTAACAGAAGGAAGGCTCTCAGCTGTGAGAAGGGGGCTGAAAGTGGGTAGCCGTCTGTGAGAATGAGTCCAGCGTTTTTATGGGCTCAGAATGGGGGAGTGCAGGCTAATTGGTCCATGGGTGGGCTTTGGAAAAAGCACCATTCTACTGGTTAAAAGGCATCATCCAGAAGGAACCAATCAAGACAGAGAGGGTAAGATGGGGATAGAAGTTCTCACTCTGGTCACGGGCTCTGTCCAGATCTGGCAGCTCAGTTTTCAGGCTTTAAACTGTCTTTGGCTTGAAGGTTAGGTTTCACTGGGGACCCATCCCTGTCTGCCTGGGAATTTGTCTGTCTCCTGTTGCTATCAATCTCTCCTCTGAAGAGGTACAGCTAGCTGCCATTAGGATAGGGATAGTGACTGCTCTAACTGCTTTATGCTGACAGGGGGCATTGTTTTGGGAAAACGGTAGTCAGGTCTCTCTCAGAGGTCTATCTAAGGGTCCCTGGTAAAAGGGAACAATTATCCAAGGCTACATTTGCATGATCATTTGGAGTTTAATGGTCTCTAGGGAAGAATAAACAAATTTTACAATGTGGTTAAGTATGCATGGACCAAATATGGGAATTATACAAAGAGGAGCTAAAAGGAAACAATCTAGTGCCAAAGATAACAGAAATAAGAAGTAAAATAGACTAATCATTCTGAAAATAATGTTGTGGACAGAGCTGTTTCACCCTTGTGAAAGAAATTAATTTTCTTTTTTTTTTAAGTTGTAGTCTCACATGGTCGCCCAGGCTGGAGTGCAGGGGCGCAATCTCGGCTCACTGCAAGCTCCACCTCCCGGGTTCATGCCATTTTCCTGCCTCAGCCTCCCGAGTAGCTGGGACTACAAGTTCCCACCACCATGCCTGGCTAATTTTTTGTATTTTTAGTAGAGACGAGGTTTCACTGTGTTAGCCAGGATGGTCTCAATCTTCTGACCTCATGATCTGCCCACCTTGGCCTCCCAAAGTGCTGGGATTACAGGTGTGAACCACCACGCCCAGCTCAAAATTAAATTTTGTATGGCGGAGGGCAGTTAAATTTTAGAAGAGAGATAGCTGTTCAGGGGAGTAGATAATTCCATGGATGTTCAGGATTAAGGGGTTCTTGGCAAAGACACCTATAGTGAGGAACAGGACTAAGGCGAGAATAGCAAGCATAGGCGAGACTATAAACAAGATATCCATGGAAGGTTAATTATTGACACTTATCTTTTGTGATTTTTAGCTTGAGGTCCCTGATTTCTTCACACTGGTGCTTCAGGTGCTCTTCTGGGTCAACAGAGGTGATTCTATCAGTTTCCCAGGCCTTTACTAGAATATAATGAATCCAATAATCTATTCCAGTGATCTTTACTGCTGACAGAGTAGAAAGAAGTACAGTGTAAGGTCCCTCCCAATTCAGACCTAGAGAGGGAGAAAGGGAAGGACGTGCCTTTACAAGTACTAAGTCCTCTAGGTTGAATAGAGGTGGCCCTAGTTCATGTGGCTTGGACTCTGACAGTTGTTTCAGTTCCTGTTGGAAATGAGTCAAAAAGTTACATGCTTAATCAAATCAGATGTTCCTTGGTCTAGCAATAAATAATTGATGAGAAAAGGCTGTCCATACATCATTTCAAAGGTACTTAAACCCAGCTACTAAGGGATGTTTTTAACACATAGTAGGCCTTGGGAAAAAGAGTATCCAGGGGAGATGTAATCCAGTGGTGCGATCTCAGCTCACTGCAACCTCTGCCTCCCAAGTTCAAGTGATTCTCCTGTCTCAGCCTCCCGAGTAGCTGGGATTACAGCCATGTCCACCACACTTGGCTAATATCTTGAGAGAGTTTTCTGAGGTGCCTTTTGATAACATCATTTATCTTCTCTACCCTCCCTGAGGATAGTTTTCTCCAAGCACAATGAAGATGGCATTATATGAGTGCCTTTGAGACCCCTGGGTGACAGTCATCTTAAACGGGGGGCCATTATCACTCTGGAGGTACTTCGGGAGTCCAACCTATTAATTAGTACTTTTATCACCTTAGAGGCTTTCTCTGTTTGAGATGGAAATGCTTCTACCCAGTTAATGAAGGTATTTGCCCATACCAGGAGGTACTGGATGCCCCTTATCTTTGACATGTGGGTAAAATCCATCTCCATTCTTTCCCTGGGTAGCCTCCCATTCTTTGGGTTTTGTAGGGGAGAAGCCATCAATTGAGGGGATTATTTTTAAGGGAAGTCTCACAAACATTAATGACCTGTTTGACCATTTTTGGAGACTTTAGCAGATTTTTACCTGAGAACAACCTTATGGGCAATTGATAAATTTTTATCCTTCCCTAGGTGGAAGTCTTGGTGAAGGATTTTAAGAACTTTCCATTGGCTGGAAGCTGGTAGATGAAATTTGCCATCCTCTGATTGCAGCCATCCTGAGGGGTGAAAGGTGTATCCCTGAGAGGTGGCCAATTCTATTTCTGCAAGAGAATATTGAGGTTTTATTTCTCCTATGGAGCCCTCCCAAGTTAGAGGGGCCTCAAGTGGATCAGAAAGCTGATGCCTTCTCTCTGCTAATTTAGCTGCTTGATCCACCAACTTATTTCCCTTTTATAATGTATTATTGCCATTCCCATGGAAGGAAAACTGAGGATAAAAGCCTGTTAATTTCCTGATGTTCTTTAATGGGAGACCTTTTAGCTGTAAGAAAGTCTCTCTCTTTCCAAATAGTGGCATGGGTATGGAGGACTAGAAAGTAAACTTACAATCAGTATAAATGTTAACTGCTTTCCCTTTGCTTAATTAAAGTGCCCTTGTGAGGCAATTCGCTCAGCTAGTTGAGCACTTGTGCCCAAGCAGAGAGGCATACTGTCAACAGTGTCATTCAGGGTTACTACATATGCTGCTTTATGGATCCCTTGTTCTACAAAAGAACTTCTGTCCATAAAGAGAGTCCAGTCTGGGTTCTCTAAGGGATGGGAGCTGTTGAAGTCCTCTCTGACTTCAGGTTTACACTACTATCTGTTTGCAGTTGTGTTCAAACTCCCCAGCTTCCTCTAGGAGGAAAGTGGCTGGGTTTAGGGAGGGACAGGTTCTTAACTGGACTGCAGGTGCCTCCAGTAGCAAAGCTTGATATTTCAGGAGGCAGTTGTCTATTAGCCAGAGACTCCCTTTAGAAGGCAGCAGTCCTGTCACATTATGTGAGGTATAAATGGTTAAGTTATTCTCATTGTTAAATTAGTAGCCTCTGATACCATCAAGGCTACCGCTGAAACTGCCCAGAGGCAGGCCGACAATTCTTTAGCTACCAAATCAAGCTCCTTGCTTAGGTAGCCTATGGGCTGATGGGCTGAACCTTGGGCCTGGATCAGAACTCCCAGGGCCATTCCCTTTTTTTCTGATACATAAAGATTGAACATCTTCCATATAGGAAGACTAAGGGCTGGTGCCTCAAGCAAGGCTTGTTTCAATTGGTCAAAGGCTCTTTTAGCCTCTGGTTGTCAAATTAAGGAGTAAGTCTTAGCTGCCTGAGTTTCCTTTATTAGGTGATATAAGGGACGAGCTATCTCACCATATCCAGGTATTCGTAATCAGCAGAATCCTGTAATGCCCAAGAATCCCCTCAGCTGCTTGAGGGATTTGGGGAGGGAAAAAAAGTGGGGATGGGCTTAATCTTTTCTTCACCTAGTGCCCTGGTACCCTCTGACAAGATTAGACCTAGGTACTTCACTGAAGTCTGACAGAGCTGAGCCTTCAATTTTTAGACCTTATGTCTTCTGGTAGTCAGGAAATTAAGAAATCCTTACTGCCTTTCTGAGAGACTTCCTCAGTTGGGGCACAAAGCAGAATGTCATCTATATATTTTAAAACTTTAACCTGAGGATAAAGAAACTCAGAGATATCTTTTGACAATGCCTGCCCAAGCTGGTGGGGGCTGTCTCGGAATCCCTGGGGTAACACCATCCAGGTTAGCTCGGCAGTCTGGTTGGAGGGATCCTCAAATGCAAACAAATATTGGAAGTTGGGGTGTAAGGGTATGTAGAAAAAGGAATCCTTTAGGTCCAGCACTATTAACCATTTAGTTCTCTCAGGTATTTGGGTTAGCAGGGTATAGAGATTGGGAACCATCAGATAAATTGGATCCACAGCCTCATTAATGAGGTGGAGGTCCTAGACAAGTCTCCATTCTCCACTGGATTTCTATAACCTTAATATTGTGGTATTACAAGGGCTGTTGCAGGGTTTCAGGAGGCCCTGCATCCTCAAGTTATCAATGATGACTTCTAGCTCTTTCCTAACTTCTGGTTTTTGGGGATATTGTCTCCGGTTAGGGAAGGACATAGGATCCTTAAAGTGGATCTAGACCAGTGTGGCAGTTGTGGCTTGACCACTTTTCCCTAGAGTTTCCCAAACTTTCAGATTAATATCGGTTTCCATCAGGGGGAGACAAAGAGTCTGTCCTGGAGCCATAAGGATGGTGGTTCCCATATGAGCTAAGATATCTTTGCCCATCAGAGAAGTTGGGCTTTCAGACATGATTAAAAAGGTGTCGGCAAACAAGAAGTCTCCCCAGCTACAACTAAGGGGCTGGGAAAAATATCGGGTTAAAGCCTTTCCTGAGAAATCCCTATTGTCATGCTAAGGGAGGAAAGGAGGCCTGGATTTGAGAGTAAATGGCTGCTCTGGTATCCAGGAGGAGGTCCACCTTCTTTCCTTCAACCTCCAGAATTGCCTGGGGCTCCTGGATGGTAATGGTGGTCTGAACCATCAGAGCCGGGAACAGAAGCCCCAGGACCCATTAGTCCTTCTGGACCAATTGGGAGACTGGCTCTGGACCCAGTGACCTGTGTCTCCAGGAACAGTCCACCTTACAGTGGTTCCCACTCCAGAATGTACAGGGTCAAGGTGGCTTCCCCATGCTGGAAGTCCTTCATAAATTTCCCCGGCTTGCCACATTCATAGCAATTCACAGGTACATCTTAGGGATTCTGGGGTTTGTGAGCCTGTAAGGCAACCATTAGAGCCTCTGCTTTTTTCTTGTGTCTCCTCTCTCTCTCGGGCTTCCTCCCAATCTGTATTGTAAAAGACCAAGGTGGCCACTTTCAGGAGGTTCTCTAAAGTACTATTTGCTCCCATGGTCTGTTTCTGCAGCTTCCTCCTGATATCAGGGACTGCCTGAGTAATAAACTTATCTTTTAGGACAAGTTCTCTCTCGACTGAACCAGGAGATAGAGATGTGCTTTACCAATACCTCTCTTAGCCTTTCCAGGAAGGCAGTGGAATTCTCATGTGATCCCTGGTCTATCATGGATAGTTTGGAGTAATCAAGGGTCTTAGTTCTAGCCATTTGTAGGCCCTCCAATATGCAGACCTGAAAGTGTTTCCTCTTCCATTCTCCCATTTCATCAATGGGGTCCATTTAGGGTCCTTCAATGGCATCTCTGTTCTTCCAATTGGACAAGGCTCATCCCCTTCCTTGGCACTATGAGATACAAAACTCAATCCTCAAATTTCTCCATCACTTGCAGGGCTGCCTGCTTCTCAGCGGTAGCCAGTGTTTGATTCAAAAGTAAAATAACATTCTTCTAGGAGAGTTCAAATACTTGGGTTAAATTCTGGAAAGCCTCTATATACCTGTCAGGGTCATATGAAAACTTGCCAAGATCTCCCTTAATTTGCCTTAAGCCCTGTACAGAAAAGGGGACCTGGACCTTAATGGGGCCATATTCACAAGGCATCTCTTGTAGGGGCAGGAGCTAGGCTGAGACCTGCCTAAAACGAGGATATTTAGGATGGGGCAAGCTTGAGAGAAAACCTGGATAGGGAAAATGGGGTGGATCAGGAGGAGCAGGGCTCCTTCCCTGGTTCATTGGGATTGTCCTTTGCAGATTATAACCTGACCAAGCCCTTGTGCAAAGAAATATAAGGCATTTTTTTTTCCAGAGTCTAAGGGTCAAAGGAGTCACAGTGATTCAGGATGCACTCAAGAGGAGTGCAGGCTGAAGATGGTTTGTTACATATCTGAAAGAGAGGAGAAAATGCATCTTTTAGTTCTGTTTTCTCTTCCAACAAAAACCCAGGGTAGGTGAGGGAGAGAAAAAAGGCATTCCTTTTTTTCTTCCCTCCTTTCCTTCCCCAAGTCCTGGCGCCTACTATAGGCACAACTCATGGATGCTAGTGCACCCTCCACCCATGAAGTAGGCAAGCCTAATTGGTAGGGATAATTGTATTTACCTATGCTGTGCCCTAACCTTCCACTGTCAGTAACCTTTGGGTTCCCTAGGCCTCATCTATGCCATGTTGTAAGCGAATCCTCCACCCATGAAGCAAGAAGGCCTAGTTGGCAAGGATATTCACGCTCACTTGCACTATGCCCTAGCCTTCCACTGTCAATTGCCTTTGGGTCCCTCAGATCTAGTCTTCTTTTTAGGATTCCAAACCAATGTGTGGAAGATACACTGGAGTAATGCTGAAGTGAAGCTGTGGAACCAGATTCTCCTCAAACAAGGGAAAGAAAGGGAATTCCAGAAGGACCTGGCCTTATAAGATACCTCCCAAGAGGAACAAATTTAATCCCTTGCACAGAAAAGCTCTCGGTATTCGCAGGATTATGTTCACTTCTTACATATGGAAAAAAAACAACTTAAATGCAGAGGAGGGGAAGGTGCCTGGGGAAAGTGGCCTTTTGCCCTATCTAATGGGTTTCTTCAACAGGGGAAAAATACTCTCAATCATTATGTCCTCCTTGCTTCTAAGAATAGACAGAAACCACATTGTTCTAAATTATATTCCTGATGCCTGAGCCAAGTGCTCATTCTACCCAGTTATATTATCTCTGGTTTGGAACAACACCTTTAACATTGTATATGTATAAAGAAGAGATAGGAGCCATGACAGCTGCAAAAGAAAGAAAGAAAATGTGAAAGGAAAGACTGGAGTTTCTAGTGCTGACACCGTAATGGGCTGTCAGGGACTGGAGTCAGTCCTGATGTCTTTGGGTAATGCCGAAGTGCGGCCTCAGCCAGATACCCTCAATTGCCCCAGAACTTCCTTCTAATCCTATGGGATGGCTAGACCTCCGTGAAGGGTAACCAGATTGGGACAAAGCCAACATTTCCAACACCTGAGGGTGATGGGGCATTGACAAAGTCTTCTCTGGCAAGCCTGTCCTTTGAGTCTTGTAGAACTGGTAGCTGCACTATTCACAATTAACTGGCTGACAGAGGTCTGGTGTCTCATCTGTTTTCAGAAAAAAAAATCTGAGGACAAAAAGCCTCTGCAATGAAAGTGAAAGAGGTCTGCTCTTACTTTTCCAATGATCCTGGACGAGCCTAATTGCTACAGGATTCCTTCAGTGCCACTTCACCAGCCGGAAATCTCTGTAGCCACCATGACTTCTGCCTGGGACCTTGCTCAGGCCTGCTGGGCTCACTCCACCTGCTCAGCCCAGCGGCTGCACTTGGCTTGCACCCTGGCCCAGATCCCTTACCTGACCAGGGACTCTGCACTTAGTCTGTGGCTGGACCAAGCATGCCACAAGTCATTTCTGTGTTGGGTGCCGAGGTCTAGACATGGGGAATGCAGTGGTGCCTGAAAACATGGAGATGCCAGCAACTGTGGAGCCCCAAGGGGTGTTACAGCTCTCATGAATGTTTTGGCTTTGTAGTTTGGCAAACCAGCCAAGAGGGAATGGCGCCCAGTGGCTTCACTTCTTCACACCCACAGTGAGGCAAATGGGGCCATGTACAGCTCTCTCCACACCTGCTGCCCACAGCTCACTTAACAGGAGCATGTTACAGCCCTCTCCACACCTGCTGTCCACAGCTCAGCAAGTTCTGGGTTCTTGTCCTACGACCTAGAGAAATAAGGTGTGTGGACACCAGAGAATGAGTGAGGCAGAGAACAATTTTATTGAGTGACAGAAGGAAAGCTCTCAACTGTGAGGGGGACCTTAAAAATGGTCCCAAAATTCTTTGGGAAATATTAGTATTTCCCCAAGTCCCATTCTTTGGGAAATACTCAAACAAAAGGGGCATAGTCCTTGCCCTGAAGGAAGTTACAGCCCAACAATAAGGATAAATATAGACAGAAATATATAAATCATCTGAGCTGAGCTGTGCTGTCTGATGTCAAATATGTCAAATCAGAAAACACTAGCACATATGTTTCTATTTCATTTTCTCATGACTTGGAAGCTACCAGAAACATTATAATAAAAAAATGGCAAACATACAAATTAATAAAGCAAAACTGCTTATAAATGAAGAACTCCTAATGTCCAAAAATCAATGCCTTCCCACGTTATCATTTTAATTTTGTAATTTCTTTTTATGTTAGCCATGATGACTTTACCATTCCCTGCTATCTCAGATTATTTAAGAAATTAGATGAATAAGATCATTTGTTTCTAATTGGTGTTCAAATGCAGGGACTTTTAAAAATATAGGTCTTAGGAAGTTTGTCTTTAGTCTATTTCAAGATTATAAAACACCAAATAATAGAATTCTGATGTCACAGCATGATTTCATGGAGCCAGAAACTGACTGCTTACCATCTAATATGGTGACTTTGCATTGCATTATAAGCATAGTATATGATTCCTTCTTGAAATATGTCTTTGCTATTATATGAACCAGGTATGCTGTTTAACAGTCCTACTCACACCTTCAGGGGACATAGTACTAAGTATTTACTTTCTATGCATCTTTGAGATTTAGTTGAAATACCTTAGGGACATCTTTTCTTTGCTAATCTCCCTCAAGTTTCTGCAGGTCAGCTAGTCTATACATGTATCTGTACAGTTGGCCTGTACATTCCAGGAATATAAATAGAGTTTGAATTGTAGTAGCTGGAAAAATTTCAGATAAATAACTTATAATTGTAAGTTGTAATAAATCTAAATAGGAAATAAGATAAGTTGGATGGTGAAAAAAAAAGAAAGAGAATTACTTTGAAAAGTGCTCATAGAACGTGATACTTAATCAGAAAAATAGAAGAAGAAAAAAGGCCAGCATTATGAAGTAAAGTGGAAGGAACTTCCCGGGTAGTGACAACATCAAGGATGTTGACCCTGGTGTAAGGAAGGACATGATCTGTTTGAGGAAGTGGAAGAAGACAAGCCTGGCTAGAATGTAATGCATAAGTGGGCACAGAATACACAGTGTCTATGTGAAGCAAGATGACTTTTGAGAAAGAGACAGGGACATATGTAAAATGTTTTCACTTTTCCTAATTCCAAGACTTCTGATTTCTTATTATGAATCAAGAATCCAAGCTCCCCAGGAGAAGAGGAACTCACCTTTCTCTCTTGCAATTATTACTTGTGTTTACTTTACTGCTTCTCTGTGCCCCCTAAAAGTAGACTATTAGCCCCACTCCTATATTGACAGTCACTCTTCATGCCAAAGGGAAAGCCTATTATTTATCTATTGTCATGTAATAAATTACCCCAAGATGTAGTGTCTTGAAACAACAATATTAATTTTCTCATGTCTGTAGTTCAGTAATTCTAGAGTGGCATAACTGGACTTGATGTTTTGGGGTCCTTTCGGGTTGTAATGAAGGTGTTGACTGGGCCTGCAGTCATCACAAAGCTTAACTGAAGAAGAACAAGCTCCCATGACCATTCATATGATTGTTGGAAGTGTTCATTTATTTCCTCATGGGCCATTAACCTGAGGGCTTTGTCTCTTTTCTGGCCATTGGCCAAATGTTATCTAAGTTTCTTGTTACATGGGCCTCTCCATAGGGCAGCTCACGGCATGGCAGCATACTTCATCAGAGCAAGCAAATGAGAAGGGTCAGCAAGACAGAGCAAGGGAGCTGATATGGTTTGGCTGTGTCTCCACCCAAATCTCATCTTGACTAGTAGCTCCCACAATTCCCACTTGTTGTGGGAGGGACCTGGTGGGCAATAATTGAATCATGGGGACAGTTTTCCCCATACTATTCTCGTGGTAGTGAATAAGTCTCATGAGATCTGATGGTTTTATAAGGGGTTTGCCCTTTTGCTTGGCTCTCATTCTCTATTGGCTGCCACCATGTAAGATGTGCCTTTCACCTTCTGCCATGATTGTGAGGCCTCCCTAGCCATGTGGAACTGTAAGTCCATTGAATCTCTTTTTCTTTATAAGTTACCCAGTCTTGGGTTTGTCTTTATCAGCAGTGTGAAAACAGACTAATACAGAAGCCAAGATGGAAGTCGCTTTCTTTTATGACTTAATCTTGGAAGTGACATCTTATCACTTTTGCCATATTCTGTTCATCAGAAACAAGTCACTAGATTGTGCCCACATGCAAAGAGAAGGGATTGTATAGGAACATGAATATCAGAAGGTGGGGTAATGGGGAATCATTTTAGAAGTCATCTACCTAAAAGTTTCTCAGATGCCTCCAGTATTAGACTACCATCATACTTACTTTTAAAATAATTTAAAACGAGTTAGAGACTCGGAAATTACAGAAACCATTAAGACTAACAACATGAACTAGAATTTTATTTGTGTTGGCCACTTATATAGTCACCCTAAGAGGTTAATGGAAAATGTCTTTGTCATTTTTTATCCAGGTTTCAAGACACGAATATATAAATAAGTATCCGTGGCATTGACATAGTAGATTTTTCCTATTAGTTCTATATTTCATAGAATCGTGTATTGACAGAACTGGACAAGAAGCAAGAGATTACTCAGAAAAATGTTTATATTCTACAGATGAGAAAAATACATGGTACTCTCACAGAAAAAGCAATTTCTCTCATGGCCTATAATTATTTAATTTGAAGGTGCCTGGGGAAAGTAGCCTTTAATTTGAGGCAAAACTAGGACTAGAACTCAGGTCTCTTTAAGTCTCAGTGGCCTTCTCTTTTGATCATATTTAGCACAAGAGTTTCTTGTGCTTAAAAGACCACAGTGGACACTGAAATTAGAGAGTATTCATTTTTATAGGTGCAGACTGATGAAAAGACAGGCAAATAAGTGACTTAAAATTCTATGAATAAACTGACTATTTCATTTGCTAACATTGTTATTCTGATATTTTTGATAGAAATTACTTCGGTCAGAATACATTCACATTATTTATTCTAAGAAATGCATTAAAGTAAAATGAAAATTTGTGGGCCCTTAAGCAGAAATAATGAACTAATTTGGTCTCTGCATAAGGAAAGTTAGTGCAAATTCTCAAGGTTACTCTCACACAGACTTTGGTATTTTTTCACTTAGTCCAGAAGATTTCTATATGAAGGACTAGTGATAAATCTGTAGCAAAATTCACGCATAAACACACACACACGTGCATGTACATATGCATACATGTACACACACTTTGAGGGTAGCTAAAATCACAATTCTAAATTGTGTTGTTCATAACAGAGATACACATCCCAAATGGATAATTTTCATCACTTAAAAGTGATACTCAACAATTCATTTCTGAAATCTTTAAACTGGTCCTTTTATAAGGTGAAGATAAGAGAAGTAAAATTATGTGAAAAGGGCTCAGGAAAGGGTGCAAACATGGATGTATGTTAGCACATCCATTCGAGTAATCATTTTCTAAAGCTTCTTAACCTGACTCTTGGTGAATGATGGTCATACAGTATTAAACTTCAAAGCAGGTAGAGATCTCTTTATCATTGAGCAAGTGATTTGGAGTGACAATTCAATATATAGTGTTATACTTTATTTATAATTCACAAATGGCTTTGAAATTTTGACTTTACCCTTTCTCCTAGTTCCTGTCAGTTTCCATTACGGTTGATGTCTAAAGAACAGACTAGGTTCATCAGTAAAAATAATATTTTGCTACAACTAGCTCTGATGATGTCACCAGCTTATCTGATGACTGCAATGTGCTTCTTAACTTCCAAAGGTGAAATCAAAGAGCTCTGTCTTGTCTTTTCATTTTAATGATACTGCCACTTCAAAACTTTGGACTAGCTCCTTATCCATACTTTTTTTTTTTATCTTTTAACACCAAACCTCTAAATTTTGGACATCTTACCTGGGCAAATTTCATATACACTACACTGAGTTTTGGGAAGATGGGGGAAGCAGTTTACCATGGTAAGGGTCCTGGCAGGAAACAGAAGGCATGATCAAGAGAAACAACCAAGAGAGTTGAATGAAGAAAGTATACGTAAAAACATAGGCAGGGTTACTGAAAACCAACAGAATGATCAAGCACACATGTGCAAGCAGCAGGAGATGGCTGTCAGCACTTACAGTCCTGAAGGAGCAAGGAGAGGAATCATGTTATGCATTGAATTATGCCCCTGCAAAAAAAAAAAAAGAAAAGTAGAAGATCTAATCCCCAGTAGCTGAGAATGTGACTCAGAATGAAATAGTGTCATTGCAGTTGTACTTAGTTAAGATTAGGTCATATGGGACTAGGATGACCGATGCCTTTGTAAAAACGGCCATGTAAAGACAAAGAGACACAGAGATGAAGACACAGGAAGAACACCATATGTTAGTGGAGGCAGAGATTGCAACAAAGCATCTACAAACCAAGGAGTAACCTGCAATGCCTGTAGCTACCAGAAACTGAAAGAGGCAAGAAAGGTTTCCTCTCTGTGGCTTCAAAGGGTACACAACCCTTCTGATACCTTGATTTCAGACTTCAAGTTACCAGAACTGTTGTTGTTTTGCAAACCTCTAAATTTTGGACATTTTAACTCTAAGCAAATTTTATATACAAATGCAGACCTCGCTTTTCCATCACATTTAACAAAGAAATTAATGTTGGAAGAGCAGGAATGGAATTACGCGCCAGGGTGAGGGAATTTCACTTCGGCTTTTGTGGTTCAGCCCAACAGTCTTTGTTCTTCTTTTCTTCCTTCTGACCCAGAATCTTCTCAGCAGTTTTCTGAGCACAGTTATGTCACCTATCTCATTGTAGATTTTCTGTATCTCATTCTGGCCCCAAGTGGCTGTGCATTGAACTTAGTTTCACCAGTCTCCTCTTTCTTGCCGGTCCCAAAGGAAAGCCTGTGTGTTACTTTCCTGCTACTCTCCCCCTTCTTTGCTATAATGGGAAAACCAAGAACGACAAAAACACGCTTGGGAAAATTCATTATAAAATCTAAAATGTGACATGTTACACAGTTCATCAAGTACTGGTTCCTGGCATATAATTGCCAAGTCTATTCTTAGAACATTCTAGTATGACTATTGTCTGCTGTTAATTCTGAAGCTGGCACCTACCCAACCTCTCTCATCACTTTACCCTTACCCAGATGAGTGCCTAATGGATCCAACCTTCATGTGTCATCCTTTTGTTCAGGCCAAAGAGAAAGATGAAAATAATCCAGATCACAAATCAAAAGTATGAGCTTTTGAGACACTCAGGATTTTCTGAGTCTATTATGGGGACAGGGGTCATTTTTGGCATGTCATAAAAGAGGAAGTCCCTGGATTTTGGGAGTACTGAGGACACTCAAAGTATTTTTGGTAAATTTATTCTTAAAATATTTTTTAAATGAATTTAAGGAATAAATAATGAGAAGACTATGACATTTCCACCAATAATAATAATAATCCACACACAATCTAACAAAAGACAAGAGCAAAGCCAGGGATATTGAAGATCAACAGGACCCAAATACCACAAGAAGACAGAGATATTTACTTATTTTAGCAAAGTGTGACTGACAACAGCCATCAAGTCTGTGAGGGGATTTGTAAGCTCATTTTAGAACCACACTGGAATATTTGGTAGCTTGGAGTGCATGATAATGAACTTGAGGTGTAGAAGAGACAGAAAGGGGGATCTTAATAGTTCTCACATCAATGTGTGAGTGCATTCTTAAATTTTCTTTCATTACCTCATACATCTGCCCTGGATTTACTGCCCCACCTCAGTCTTCTGAAAAACTGATGACTTCAAGGTTCCTATTACTGGTCAAATTTTGGTAGCTCTTCTCACAATATTGATTTTGAAAGGCTTACTTCTGTCTGAGTGTGCCCCTGTTTCACATGCACAAAGTAGGCAGTCAGATCTAATGCAGAAATATACAAGAAAGTACACGGAAAACAAAAGGAATGTATATTTTTAGCTTTTGCCAATGTCTGTTTCCCTTTCCCTCTAGGCTGAAGGAACTAATTTAAGGACCCTTGGTGGATAATATATGATAAAATAAAGCCAACAGCAAAAAGAAAAGTTCACAACAAGAATATGGTATAATAAAAATAAAGCCAATTACATAACTACAAGAAAGGGCATAAATATGCCAATTTAAGCAGTAACCAGTGTGAGTAATGTATAACTTCAATAGCCTAACAAAAATAAGACAAAATCAATATTGCAAAACTCAACATATATTATAAAAATAATCAGATTTTATTACTAACCCTAATAACTACTATATATTTATTTGGAATGGTGGTGTATTGTGTTTAATAAAATATCAGAGATTACTTGGGTTTTATGAAGCATTTCATCATGTTAACATTACATCCCTTTCACATAATTTGAAATAATTACCAAATATTTCCGAAATACATTTGTGTAAATAAATCAATCAGCTTTGTGAGGCTAAAAGCCTTGCCAGATCTTCTCCCACTTTTGAAGTGTTAATATTCTAATTTAATTTATTAATTCATTGGAAAAAATATCTTAGAACATGAAAGGTGAAACAGTTTTGCCATCCATTTGATGACTACATTCTATCCATCTACTTGAAAAGCATTCCACATGGCTATTTTTTCTTTTCTTTAACTACTAATCACACTTCAGGGCAGATTTATTCCTTATCATCTGAATTACTTCGATAAACTCATAATTTATTGTGTTCAGGAATTAGCTACTAATGCTACTAAAATGCAGGCTTTATATGGTTACCAGATTGATTTTTGACTGTCTCATTTATTTTTCAAACATCATAAAAAAAAGTCACTCGCTGGAAAAATGGCATCTAATCTCCTTAAAATGGAGTCAATCACGCCTGTAATCCTAGCACTTTGGGAGGCCGAGGCGGGTCAATTGCCTGAGCTCAGGAGTTCGAGACCAGCCTGGGCAACACGGTGAAACTCCATCTCTACTAAAATACAGAAATTAGCTGGGCATGGCAGCCTGCGCCTGTAGTCCCAACTACTGGGGAGGCAGGAGACTTGCTTGAACCTGGGAGGCAGAGGTTGCAGTGAGCCAGGATAGTGCCACTGGGCACTGGGCAACAAAGTGCGACTCCATCTCCAAAAAAAAAAAAGGAATCAAAAATAGAATTTGATGCTGGTTTCTAATACCATTGAGATTTTTATAATCACCTTAGCAAATTCTTAGTTAAGGCCAAACGCTTGTGACAAGACTCCCCAGTGCTGTGTCAAAATTCTGGACCTGACATTTAGTTGCCATACAACCTTGTCAGATACCTCCATTTCATTTATAAAGTATAGAAAATCATTCCTGTTTTTTTTTTTTAACTTGTGAAGATTAAGGGAGACAAACATGGTAAGTGCCCAAAAAATGTTAGTTCCTATTGATATTGTTCAATCATTATTCTCTCCAGGTTTCTACTAATGAGGTTTTATCCAGTTTCAACTTCTTCTTATCCTTCTTCCTGTTACAATCTTAGGTACTATTTAAGACCCAGATCTGGTTCTCTCTGCTCGAAGCAGAGTACCCCAAGATAAGCACTCTACATTTATTCTTTGATTTTTTCCAGAATTGCGTTCATGCTAGTGATTCCCAAAGATGCCTGTGAAGCAGGAACTGTTAAGGATGTGATTAACTTTTCTTAACACAGCTTTGTGTTGCTTCACTTGTTATAAAGAGGTACTATGTGGGGATTAAAGAAGTATATGTAAATAAAGTATGTATATTATCTGTGAGAAGGGCAAAAGAGACTACCTTCCAAGTCTGTTCTGAAGGATAAAAAAAGAAAACAAGTTCCATGAAGTGGCAGTCCGCTTGTTAGGCTGCCATGACCTGAATGTCTTTGTCCCTCCTATAATTAATATGTTCAAATATGAACCCCCAATGTGATTAGGAAGTGGGGACTTTGGGGTGATTAGATCATGAAGATGGAGCTCTCATGAATGGGACTTATAAGTATTCATAAAATAACTACTGCAGAAATGATTTGTTAAAATTTATGGACTTCAATGGCATTCTCTGTATATCTTTTTGGTCATTCTTCTGTTAGCTAAAATTGACGTGAGAGATATAGGTCCATTATGCCAAGTGATACTTTTAAAAAGTTATCATTGGAAGATCCACTCCTTTATTTTTAGTTGCATCCAGGAAACCACTTCATCTGTTTTAAACTTTCTTTCATTTCCCACTTTGTCATATTATCAGATATAATTTAATAGTAGATCTCATGTACTTAATTCCACCATGTGCCCTTATAAGAGGCCCTAGAGCTCCTTTGCCCCTTCTGCCATGTAAGGACACAGTGAAACGGTGCCCTCTAGGAAAAGCGGGCTCTCACTAGACACATAATCTATCAGAATCTTGATCCTGGACTTCCCAGCCTCCAGAACCGTAGTAAATAAATGTTCATCACCTACCCACTTTGTGGTATTTTCTTACAGCCACAATAGGTGAAGACAGGCTCATAGTTAGTGCTCAGAAAACATCAGTTTTCTTTTTTGTCTCTGTTCACAACTATCATTTCTTAAACCTTCAAATCTTTATGAATTTGCTGTTTCTTCAGCTATCTATTGTGTGGTAAATTTGTCTTGAACAAAACAAAAAGTCTGTAAGTGATACCGTAGAGACGCTTAACCTCCATTGCCAGCAGAGCTGCCTATTGAGTTCAGTGTGAAAGCTGACACTTCTTTTTGCGATTTTCTGTTACAGACTGTCTGTCAACCTAGAGACATTAGAAAATGATGGATTTTAAATTCTCCCTCACAGAAACCAGGATTATGTGTTGCACATCCATCATTCACAAAATATTAGTGCTCAATGGTGGAATTAAGTACTTGGGATCTGCTATTAAATTATATCTGATAATATGAAAAGTAAAGTGTGGAATGGAAGAAAGTTTAAAGCATAGGAAGTGGTCTCTGGATGCAACTAAAAATAAAGGAGTGGATCACCCAATGACAACTTTTGAAAAGGATCACTTGCTATAGTGGGCCTCTATCTATCATGTTAATTTTAGCTTACAGAAGAATGATCAAAAAGATATGCAGAGAATGCGATCAAAGTCCATAAAATTTTATAAATTATTCCTGCCATAGTTATTTTATGAAAAATAAGGGACTCATATATTTTAACAGGTTGATAAATATCTATGGCTTATTTCACCTTGTAAAAACAGTCTGAATGAAAGGTTTTATGCCAGATCAAACCTAGATGTTTCTTTGTCAACAAATTATTTGTGTATGTGTATATGTGTGGAGAAAATGATAGTTTACAACCTAATGTCACAAAATTCAAACTTGTCATTGTTATTACCAACAGTTGTTATTTGCCATCCCTCAATAAATCCTTCAAATAAAACAAAACAGGCATGGATCTTTGTGAAGGTCACCACCCATCTTTGAACTTTATTTCCTCAATTATGCTTATTGTAACTAATTTTATTCTACTTGAATCTAGAATTCTTCTTATTCTAGTGTCCTGTGTGTGTGAACACGTGTGTAACTGAAGAGGAGGGAATGAGGGGTGACAAGTAGAAGAGATCATAGGGTTGATTCGATATGAACCTGATACGGTTTGGCTCTGTGTCCCCACCCAAACCTCATCTTATAGCTCCCATAATTCCCACATGTTGTGGAAGGGACCCAGTGGAAGATAACTGAATCATGGGGCATGTTTTTCCTGTGCTGCTTTTGTGGTAGTGAATAAGTCTCACAAGATCTGATGGTTTTAAAATGGGGAGTTTCCCTGTACAAGCTCTCTTCTCTTGTCTGCTGCCATGAGACATACCTTTCGCCTTCCGCCATGATTGTGAAACCTGCCCAGCCACGTGGAACTGGAAGTCCAATAAACCTCTTCCTTTTGTAAACTGCCCAGTCTCACATATGTCTTTATCAGCAGCATGAGAAAGGACTAATACACGGTCTCATCTAGTAAATCACTTGTGAGATTGGTTAATGAGTCATATCTTTATCATTATATTAGTTATGCTGGCCTTGAGATAAACAGTGTCTTTCTATATCCACAGCCTTCTATTTTCATTATCCAAATTGAGGAACAAATTTGTGGTATGATTTCTCAAAAGCCTATCCTCTTCCAATTGCAGAGGATTATAGGAGAAAACAAAGAGTTAACTGTTATCCCAGTGGAGATGGTGACTTACTATTATATAACTCAGATTATGTCTTTATATTCAATCAAAGAACCTAATTAGGTGCATTGTTGAGGTCAAATATATTAAATGCATCTGGCAAAATGTTACTAAGTCAAAATTTATGGCTGTTGAAGTTGGAATTTTTTATATGAAAGAAATGGAATAGATAGAGGAGTTATACTTCCTGGAATATGGGGTAGACATACATTTTTCTATTTTTCCTACTGAGTGCAACTAACAATTCTGGATATTATATATGGAACAAATATAATAATACCCTTAAAGGTGGAGACAACAAAGCCAGACCAGCTAGCTACTATGGGATGCCCATAATGACATAGTGATGAATTCAATGGATTTTAATTTGCTACATGTATCCAAGATTTGGAGCTGAAGAGGCCAGTAGTCAAAATGTCAACAGGTGGATATGGGGATAAAACCCTCCACAAAACCTGGTTCTCTGTCCAAAGGAAAAATAATATCAGGAGAAGATGCTGGGAATAAGAAAAAAAGCATTAAGAAAATAATTACTCTATTCCAGCCAAAGAACAAAGAAAATTTTGCATCCCTTATCTTCACCCATTACAAATAAATAAATAAATAAATGAATATCCAGTGGAAAGCCAAGAGTTTCAGTTTCTTCAGGATCTAATAAAGTTGTCTCACTCACCCAATAGGTGGTGTCACAAATGGCCAGGTAGAGAGTCAGGGCTTGTGTCCCCACTGGACAGTAATGAGGAACTCAAATAGAGGAAATGAGAATTAAACAAATAAAAAAAATACAAAGTCTGAACAAAAAAGTAGAAGATATAAAGAAGGTCTCTCTGAGCCTACGCTGGCTTAGGAGGCTGGCTGCCTGATAAATACATACATACATACATAAATAAATACATACATACATACACAAATAAATAGAAATAAAGAAAAATCAAATGGAAATTCTAAAACAGTAAAGTACAATAATCAAAATTTTAAAAACTCTATTAATGAATTTAAAGGGAGAATGAAAAGGACAGAGGAAAGATTCAGTGAAGCTGAAGATTAAACAGTAGAAATTACAAACTATAAACAATAGAGAGGCTATAGACTAAAAAATAAAAATAGAAAATCATCAGTGACCTGAAGGGTGATAGTATAAGGTTGAATATCCCTGTCATTGTAGTCACAGAAAAAGAGAATAAGAAGGATGGGACTGAAAAAGTATTCAAAGAAATAATGTATGAAAGTTCCTAAATTTGGCAAAAAACACAAACCTAAAGAATCCAGCCAACACATGTGGGGGGTGGAGCCAAGATGGCCGAATAGGAACAGCTCTGGTCTACAGCTCCCAGCCTGAGTGACACAGAAGACGGGTGATTTCTGCATTTCTGTTTGAGGTATCGGTTTCATCTCACTAGGGAGTGCCAAACAGTGGGTGCAGGACAGTTGGCGCAGCGCACTGTGCACAAGCCGAAGCAGGGTGAGGCATTGCCTCACTCAGGAAGCACAAGGGGTCAGGGAGTTCCCTTTCCTAGTCAAAGAAACGGGTAACAGATGGCACCTGGAAAATGGGGTCAGTCTCACCCTAATACTGCGCTTTTCCAACGGGCCTGGAAAATGGCACACAAGCAGATTGTGTCCCACACCTGGCTTGAAGGGTCCTATGCCCACGGAGTCTCACTGATTGCTAGCACAGCAGTCTGAGATCAAACTGCAAGGCAGCAGCGAGGCTGGAGGAGGGGCGCCCGCCATTGCCCAGGCTTGCTTAGGTACACAAAGCAGCCAGGAAGCTCAAACTGGGTGGAGCCCACTACAGCTCAAGGAGGCCTGCCTGCCTCTGTAGGCTCCACCTCTGGGGGCAGGGCACAGATAAACAAAAATTCAGCAGGAACCTCTGCAGACTTAAATGTCCCTGTCTGACTGACAGCTTTGAAGAGAGTAGTGGTTCTCCCAGCACGCAGCTAGAGATGTGAGAACAGACAGACTGCCTCCTAAAGTGGGTCCCTGACCCCCAAGCAGCCTAACTGGGAGGCACCCCCCCATAGGGAAAGACTGACACCTCACTCGGCCAGGTACTCCTCTGAGACAAAACTTCCAGAGGAACTATCAGACAGCTGAATTTGTGGTCTCACGAAAATCCGCTGTTCTGCAGCCACCGCTGCTGACACCTAGCCAAACAGGGTCTGGAGTGGATCTCTAGCAAACTCCAACAGAGCTGCAGCTGAGGGTCCTGTCTGGTAGAAGGAAAACTAACAAACAGAAAGGACATCCAAACCAAAAACCCATCTGTACATCACCATCATCAAAGACCAAAAGTAGATAAAACCACAAAGATGGGGAAAAAACAGAGCAAAAAAACTGGAAACTCTAAAAAGCAGAGCACCTCTCCTCCTCCAAAGGAACACAGTTCCTCACCAGCAACGGAACAAAGCTGGACAGAGAATGACTTTGACGAGTTGAGAGAAGAAGGCTTCAGACGATCAAACTACTCCGAGCTACGGAAGGAAATTCAAAACAATAGCAAAGAAGTTAAAAACTTTGAAAAAAAATTAGATGAATGTATAACTAGAATAACCAATGGAGAGAAGGGCTTAAAGGAGCTGATGGAGCTAAAAGCCAAGTATCGAGAACTACGCGAAGATTGCAGAAGCCTCGGTAGCCGATGCGATCAACTGGAAGAAAGGGTATCGCTGATGGAAGATGAAATGAATGAAATGAAGCGAGAAGGGAAGTTTAGAGAAAAAAGAATAAAAAGAAATGAACAAAGCCTCCAAGAAATTTGGGACTATGTGAAAAGACCAAACCTACGTCTGATTGGTGTACCTGAAAGTGATGGGGAGAATGGAACCAAGTTGGAAAACACTCTGCAAGATATTATCCAGGAGAACTTCCCCAATCTAGCAAGGCAGGCCAACATTCAGATTCAGGAAACACAGAGAATGCCACAAAGATACTCCTCGAGAAGAGCAACTCCAAGACACATAATTGTCAGATTCACCAAAGTTGAAATGAAGGAAAAAATGTTAAGGGCAGCCAGAGAGAAAGGTTGGGTTACCCACAAAGGGAAGCCCATCAGACTAACAGCTGATCTCTCAGCAGAAACTCTACAAGCCAGAAAAGAGTGGGGGCCGATATTCAACATTCTTAAAGAAAAGAATTTTCAACCAGAATTTCATATCCAGCCAAACTAAGCTTCATAAGTGAAGGAGAAATAAAATACTTTACAGACAAGCAAACGCTGAGTGATTTTGTCACCACCAGGCCTGCCCTAAAAGAGCTCCTGAAGGAAGCACTAAACATGGAAAGGAACAACTGGTACCAGCCACTGCAAAAACATGCCAAATTGTAAAGACCATCGAGGCTAGGAAGAAACTGCATCAACTAACGAGCAAAATAACCAACTAACATCATAATGACAGGATCAGATTCACACATAACAATATTAACTTTAAATGTAAATGGGCTAAATGCTCCAATTAAAAGACACAGACTGACAAACTGGATAAGGAGTCAGGACCCATCAGTGCACTGTATTCAGGAAACCCATCTCACGTGCAGAGACACAGATAGACTCAAAATAAAGGGATGGAGGAAGATCTATCAAGCAAATGGAAAACAGAAAAAGGCAGGGGTTGCAATCCTAGTCTCTGATAAAATAGACTTTAAACCAACAAAGATCAAAAGAGACAAAGAAGGCCATTACATAATAGTAAAGGGATCAATTCAACAAGAAGAGCTAACTATCCTAAATATATATGCACCCAACACAGGAGCACCCAGATTCATAAAGCAAGTCCTGAGTGACCTACAAAGGGACTTAAACTCCCACACAATAATAATGGGAGATTTTAACACCCCACTGTCAACATTAGACAGATCAACGAGACAGAAAGTTAACAAAGATATCCAGGAATTGAACTCAGCTCTGCACAAAGTGGACCTAATAGATATCTACAGAACTCTTCACCCCAAATCAACAGAATATACATTTTTTTCAGCACCACACCACACCTACTCCAAAATTGACCACATAGTTGGAAGTAAAGCTCTCCTTAGCAAATGTAAAAGAACAGAAATTATAACAAACTGTCTCTCAGACCACAGTGCAATCAAACTAGAACTCAGGATTAAGAAACTCACCCAAAACCGCTCAACTACATGGAAACTGAACAACCTGCTCCCGAATGACTATTGGGTACATAATGAACTGAAGGCAGAAATAAAGATGTTCTTTGAAACCAACGAGAACAAAGACACAACATACCAGAATCTCTGGGACACATTCAAAGCAGTGTGTAGAGGGAAATTTATAGCACTAAATGCCCACAAGAGAAAGCAGGAAAGATCCAAAATTGACACCCTAACATCACAATTAAAAGAACTAGAAAAGTAAGAGCAAACACATTCAAAAGCTAGCAGAAGGATAGAAATAACTAAAATCAGAGCAGAACTGAAGGAAATAGAGACACAAAAAACCCTTCAAAAAATTAATGAATCCAGGAGCTGGTTTTTTGAAAAGATCAACAAAATTGATAGACCACTAGTAAGACTAATAAAGAAGAAAAGAGAGAAGAATCAAATAGATGCAATAAAAAATGATAAAGGGGATATCACCACTGATCCCACAGAAATACAATCTACCATCAGAGAATACTACAAACACCTCTATGCAAATAAACTAGAAAATCTAGAAGAAATGGATAAATTCCTCAACAAATACACCCTCCCAAGACTAAACAAGGAAGAAGTTAAATCTCTGAATAGACCAATAACAGGCTCTGAAATTGTGGCAATAATCAATAGCTTACCAACCAAAAAGAGTCCAGGACCTGATGGACTCACAGCCGAATTCTACCAGAGGTACAAGGAGGAACTGGTACCATTCCTTCTGAAACTATTCCAATTGATAGAAAAAGAGGGAATCCTCCCTAACACATTTTATGAAGCCAGCATCATCCTGATACCAAAGCCTGGCAGAGACATAACCAAAAAAGAGAATTTCAGACGAATATCCTTGATGAACATTGATGCAAAAATCCTCAATAAAATACTGGCAAACTGAATCCAGCAGCACATCAAAAAGCTTATCCACCATGATCAAGTGGGCTTCATCCCTGGGATGCAAGGCTGGTTCAACATAAGCAAATCAATAAATGTAATCCAGCATATAAACAGAACCAAAGACAAAAACCACATGATTATCTCAATAGATGCAGAAAAGGCCTTTGACAAAATTCAACAACCCTTCATGCTAAAAACTCTCAATAAATTAGGTATTGATGGGACGTATCTCAAAATAATAAGAGCTATCTATGACAAACCCACAGCCAATATCATACTGAATGGGCAAAAACTGGAAGCATTCCCTTTGAAAACTGGCACAAGACAGGGATGCCCTCTCTCACCACTCCTATTCAACATAGTGCTGGAAGTTCTGGCCAGGGCAATCAGGCAGGAGAAGGAAATAAAAGGTATTCAATTAGGAAAAGAGGAAGTCAAATTGTCTCTGTTTGCAGATGACATGATTGTATATCTAGAAAACCCCATTGTCTCAGCCCAAAATCTCCTTAAGCTGATTAGCAACTTCAGCAAAGTCTCAGGATACAAAATCAATGTACAAAAATCACAAGCATTCTTGTACACCAATCACAGACAAACAGAGAGCCAAATCATGAGTGAACTCCCATTCACAATTGCTTCAAAGAGAATCAAATACCTAGGAATCCAACTTACAAGGGATGTGAAGGACCTCTTCAAGGAGAACTACAAACCACTGCTCAATGAAATAAAAGAGGATACAAACAAATGGAAGAACATTCCATGCTCATGGGTTGGAAGAATCAATATCGTGAAAATGGCCATACTGCCCAAGGTAATTTATAGATTCAATGCCATCCCCATCAAGCTACCAATGACTTTCTTCACAGAATTGGAAAAAACTACTTTAAAGTCATATGGAACCAAAAAAGAGCCCACATCGCCAAGTCAATCCTAAGCCAAAAGAACAAAGCTGGAGGCATCACTCTACCTGACTTCAAACTATACTACGAGGCTACAGTAACCAAAACAGCATGGTACTGGTACCACAACAGAGACATAGATCAATGGAACAGAACAGAGCCCTCAGAAATGATGCCACGTATCTACAACTATCTGATCTTTGACAAACCTGACAAAAACAAGCAATGGGGAGAGGATTCCCTATTTAATAAATGGTGCTGGGAAAACTGGCTAGCCATATGTAGAAAGCTGAAACTGGATCCCTTCCTTACGCCTTATACAAAAATTAATTCAAGATGGATTAAAGACTTACATGTTAGACCGAAAACCATTAAAATCCTACAAGAAAACCTAGGCAATACCATTCAGGACATAGGCGTGGGCAAGGACTTCATGTCTAAAACACCAAAAGCAATGGCAACAAAAGCCAAAATTGACAAATGGGATCTAATTAAACTAAAGAGCTTCTGCACAGCAAAAGAAACTACCATCAGAGTGAACAGGCAACCTACAGAATGGGAGAAAATTTTTGCAACCTACTCATCTGACAAAGGGCTAATATCCAGAATCTACAATGAACTTAAACAAATTTACAAGAAAAAAACAAAAACCCCATCAAAAAGTGGGCAAAGGACATGAACAGACACTTCTCAAAAGAAGACATTTATGCAGCCAAAAAACACATGAAAAAATGCTCATCATCACTGGCCATCAGAGAAATGCAAATCAAAACCACAGTGAGATACCATCTCACACCAGTTAGAATGGCCATCATTAAAAAGTCAGGAAACAACAGGTGCTGGAGAGGATGTGGAGAAATAGGAACACTTTTACACTGTTGGTCGGACTGTAAACTAGTTCAACCATTGTGGAAGTCAGTGTGGCCATTCCTCAGGGATCTAGAACTAGAAATACTATTTGACCCAGCCATCCCATTACTGGGTATGTACCCAAAGGACTATAAATCATGCTGCTATAAAGACACATGCACACATATGTTTATTGCGGCACTATTCACAATAGCAAAGACTTGGAACCAACCCAAATGTCCAACAACGATAGACTGGATTAAGAAAATGTGGCACATATACACCGTGGAATACTATGCAGCCATAAAAAATGATGAGTTCATGTCCTTTGTAGGGACATGGATGAAACTGGAAACCATCATTCTCAGTAAACTATCGCAAGGACAAAAAACCAAACAGCGCATGTTCTCACTCATAGGTGGGAATTGAACAATGAGAACTCATGGACACAGGAAGGGGAACATCACACTCCAGGGACTGTTGTGGGGTGGGGGGAGGGGGGAGGGACAGCATTAGGAGATATACCTAATGCTAAATGAAGAGTTAATGGGTGCAGCAAAACAAAATGGCATATGGATACATATGTAACAAACCTGTACATTGTGCACATGTACCCTAAAACCTAAAGTATAAAAAAAAAAAGAATCCAGCCAAAATAGTATAAATAAAAAGAAATCCACACCCAGAAACATTCTAGTCAAACTCCTGAACAATAGAAAAAAAAATCATGAAAGCAACAAGAGACACGTAAGACCTTAACTATGCGGGAAAACAATTTAAATGATGGATGATCTTTTAGCAGAAAAAAAGTAAAAAAGCCAGAAAGAAGAGGCACAACATTTTTCAAGCACTTATAGAAGATAACTGTTTATCCAAAAGCCTATATCCAGCAAGACTATCCTTCAGAAATAGAGGAATTCAAGACATTAGCAGATGCAGGAAAACTAGGAGCATTCGGCTCAGCAGATGGACACTAAAAGAATGGATAAAGAAAGTTATCTAAACAGGTGGAGATAAACAAAGAAAGAACCTTAAAACAATCAAAAAGAAGGAAACAACTCAATAAGCAAAATGATTCTGTTAATACAGGAGATATTTATTCTCCTCTTGACTTTCTTAAATTATGTTTGGGAGTTGAAGCAAAAAATGTAACTCTCTGGATGTGGAGAAATAGGAACACTTTTATGGTGGGACTGTAAACTAGTTCAACCATTGTGGAAGACAGTGTGGCAATTCCTCAAGGATCTAGAACTAGAAATACCATTTGACCCGGCAATCCCATTACTGGGTATATACCCAAAGGATTATAAAACATGCTGCTATAAAGACACATGCACATGTATGTTTATTGTGGCACTATTCACAATAGCAAAGACTTGGAACCAACCCAAATGTTCATCAATGATAGACTGGATTAAGAAAATGTAGCACATATACACCATGGAATACTATGCAGTTGTAAAAAAGGATGAGTTCACGTCCTTTGTAGGGACATGGATGAAGCTGGAAACCATAATTCTCAGCAAACTATCACAAGGACAAAAGACGAAACACCGCATGTTCTCACTGATAGGTGGGAATTGAACAATGAGAACACCTGGACACAGGGTGGGGAACATCACACACCAGGGCCTGTTGTGGGGTGGGGAAGGAGGAAGGGATAGCATTAGGATATATACCTAATATAAATGACGAGTTAATGGGTGCAGCACACCAACATGGCACATGTATACATATGTAACAAACCTGCACATTGTGCACATGTACCCTTGAACTTAAAGTATAATAAAAATAAATAAATAAATAAAACAGAAGAAAAGTAACACTCTTTGACATGGTTCTAAATGTATGTAGAGAAAATATTTAAGAAAAATACACTATAAATGGGAGATAGTAAAGAAACATAAAGGGAGGTAAGGTTTGTATACTTCACTTAAACTGGCAAAATGATAACACCAGCAAGCTGTGGTAAGATGTGTGTGTGTGTGTGTGTTTGTGTGTGTGTGTGTGTGTGTAATGTAGTACCTTTGGCAACCATTTAAAAAGCTATGCAAATAAAGAAGCTCATAAAGAGCATAAAAAGATTAAAATGGATTTATAAAAATTGTCCAAAATTCCCACAAGAAAGCAGGCAAGAGAAAACAGAAAAATTAAAAGCAGAGAAAATGAATATAATCCAAAAATAAAACTGGCAGCTTCAAGCCCTTATATATCAATAACTAGATCAAGTAAAAATGGTCCAAATATACCAATTAAAAGACAAAGATTGGCAGAGTGGATTAAAATATAAACCCAACTACCTGCTGTGTGTGCTGTGTACAAAAAACTTAGTTTATATATAATATTAATAATATTGGTAGTTTGAAAGTAAAAGGATGGAAAGAGATATGTCATGCAAATACTAACCAAAGGAAAATAGAAGTGGCTATATTGACATTTGTAAGGTAAACTTCAGAGCAAAGACAATTACCAGAGATAGTAAGTAGCATTCTATAATAATAAATGGATTAATTCAACAAAAATCGTAAGTCTTAAGTATGTATGCACCAAACAACAGAGCAGCAAATAGGCAAAAATAATGGAACTGAGAGAAGAAGTAAAGAAATTCACAAAGTTAGTTTGAGATTTCAACAGCCCTAACTCAATAACTAATAAAACTAGACAGAAAAGTAGCAGAGTTGTATAAAAACTCAGTATCATCAACCAACAGAATCTAATGAGCACTTATATAACACTCCACTCAACCACAGAATACACATTCTTCTCAAATTCACAGAGAACATATGTTAAGGTCAAACGTATGATGGACCATGAAACAAATCATGACGAATTTAAAATAATTAAAATCATACAGCGTATGCTCTCTGATCACAATGGAATCAAACTAGACATTAATAATATAATGATGACAGAAACATATTAAAACACTTGGAAATGGCATAACAAAATTTTAAATAATTCTTAGGTAAAAGAGGAAGTCTTATAAAATTTAAAAATACATTGAACTGAGTGAATATGAAAATAAAACATAATAAAATGTGTGAGACACAGTTTAAGCACTGCTATAGAGCCCTAAATTCAAACCTTAAAATAGAGGAAAAGTCTCTATTTTATAATCTAGCTCACACTTTTCAACTCAATAAAAAAATGAGCAAATAAACCCAAAAGAAAACAAGAGAAAAATGTAATAAAAATAATACATCCAATTAATGATATTGAAAGCAGAAAAACATTTTAACAATTAATGAATTTAAAAAAAATTTTTTTTAAATAATAAAACCAACAAATCTCCAAGTCTAATCAAAAAGAGAGAAAAGATATGTTGCTAATATCTAGAATAACAAGGGCTATCATGTCGGATTTTGCAGACCACAAAAGAATAATAAGGAATACTCAGAACTCTACACACATAAATTTAATAACTTGGATGAATTGGAGCAATTTCTAAAAACAAAAACTACCATAACTTACCCAATATAAAATAGATAATTTGAATGGTCCTAAAACTATTAAGGAAATTAAATTTAAAATTAAAATCTCTCAGAATAAAAATCTTCAAATTGAGATGGCTTTAATGGAGAACGCTAACACACATTACAGAAAAATTTACAATTCTACACAGTATCTTCCAAATAATAGAATGATGTCAAAATTATTTTATGAAGCTGTACCTCTGAAAATAAATCCAGACAAAAATAACAACAACAAAAAAAGAAATGATAAGGCCAGGCACTGTGGCTCACGCCTGTAATCCCAGCACTTTGTGAGGCTGAGGTGGGTAGATCACCTGAAGTCAGGAGTTCAAGGCCAGCCTTGCCAACAGCCTGGAACAGAAAACCAAGTATCATATGTTCTCACTTATAAGTGGGAGCTAAACATTGAGTGACATATGGACACAAAGACAAGAACAATAGACATCAGGGATTACTAGGGGGGAAGGTGGAAGACTGGCAATCGGTTGAAAATTAACTCTCAGATATGATGCTCACTACCTACGTGATGGGATCATTCACACCAGATTCTGGTGACACATAATTTACCCATGTAACAAACCTGTGCATGTACCCCGTGAACCTAAAATAAAAGTCTAAATAAATAAAAAAATAGTTGACATACACAAAAAAAATCCTGGCACCTCCCGTCTCTTGCTTCCTCTCTGAAAATGTAATCTCCACACATGCCAGCTCCCCTTTACCTTCCTCCATCAGAGGAAGCAGCCTGAGGCATTCGCTAAAGCAGATGTTGGTGCCATGCTTCTTGTACATCTGGCTGAACTGTGAGCAAAATAAACCCCTTTTCTTTATAAATTATCCAGCCTCAGGTATTTCTTTATAGCAATCCAAATGGACTAAGACATTTGCCTAAAGTCCAGATCTGCCAAAGTGAAAAACAATGACCTCTGGTTCCTTCCCCAAGTTTTCATTAACTGAACTCATATTGCAGGAAGAAAAACTGAAGTCTGTTGACACATTTGAAGAGACTTGTCACAAACGGTTTTCTGCTTTGCCCAAAAGACTTTTTCTGAAGTCATTATGTATTCTTCAAGCCCACTGGATTCCCCTAAAAATTATTTATTACTTGCTGAAATCATCCACACTCCCATGTCTCTTTTCCTTAAGGAGGGTATCTTAAGGAAAAGGAAAATATCTATACCCTATTACATTGTGTAGTAATCATTCTGTGATTTTCCGCTCATGCACATTAACAAATATTAATGTCTTATTTCCTATTAATCTGCCTTTTGTCCATTGATTTTCAGTAAACCTTCATAAGGTAAAGGGTAAGTTTTCCTTTGGCTGCTGCATGCTCATTCTTTGCTAGTGAGAATACAAAATATTACATCCACTTCAGAGAGCAGTTTGGAAGTTCCTTACAAAGATAATAACAGTCTTACCATAAGTTACAGTGACTGTGCTTCTCACGTGTCTCATGGACACAAGCCAATAGCTTGAAAACCTATGATCACACAAGTATTTATACTTGTTTTATTTATAAATGCCAGAAACTGGAAATAACCAAGATGTAATCCAGTAGATGAATGGATAAACAAACTAGGGCACATTTATACAACGGAATATTATTCAGCAATGAAAATAAGTGAGCCATCAAGCCATGATAAAGCATGGAGGATCATTAAATGCATGTTGTCCAGTTAAAGAAAAACAGTCTAAAAATGTTATACAAGATATGATTTCAACTTATGTAATATTTTGAAAACTATGGAGACAGTAAAACTATCAATGGTCATCAGGGATATGGTGGAAGGAAGTGAAGGAAGAATATATGAAGCACAGGGCATTTTTAGGAGAATGATGAAACTATATCATATGATGCTGTAATGGTGGATACCTGTAATTATTCATTTGTCAAAATTTATAGAATGTACAACACTAAAAACAAACTGCTGTAAATAATGAACTTCAATTAATACTAATGTATCAATATTGCTCAGTTTTAATAAAAGTACCACATTATTGAAATATGTTAGTAATGGGGGAAAGTACTATAAAAAAGAGTATATGAGAACTCTCTCTACTATCTGCTTTTTTTCTGCTAACTGCTCCCAAAATTAAATATTATGAATTAAAACAAAATGCAAGTCACATTAGTTAGTTGCATTCCTGAGAAGCAAGGAGTAAAATGTAGCAGAGTTTCAGGGTAAATCTTCCATGTGGTCAGAACTAGACTGCAGTAAAGAAGAATCAATACAATGCAAGAGAGGAGATGGGGGAGCTGGATTTCAAAGTAAAGATATTGAATACTTGACAGGGGAGCTCTGTTACTTTGCTGATTTGTAGCAAAAGATAACATAAATGGAGAAGTCCTCCTTGTTTCAGATATTAACTAAAAGTTAATTAACTTCTCTGACTAGCTCATAAACAATGACCTACACCTAAGCAATTGATTTAAGGACTTGGAGGAAAAAACGACTATATATACTATTGGTACAATTTATAGGATAGAAGACTTGGATGATAGTGAGCAAACTTAGAGGGTAGTATCATGTTCTCTATGAGGCCTTTTAAAAAAGTCACTTAAAGTGACTTAGGCTTCAGAGTAAAATACAAGGTTATGAATATAGTGTAAGTATTTTCTGCAAATGTTTCACCTCTAAAGATTTTTTAAATTATTATATTTATTAGACACATAATAATTGTACATATTTATGGGGTACTGTGTGATATTTAGATACATGATTCCAATATGTAATGATCAAATTTGGATAATTAGCCTATCCATCACCTTGAACATTGATCTTTTTTTTTGTTTGGAACATTCAAATTACTAAAGATCTTTTTTATTAACCCATGTTTTATCTTTGTCTAGCAAATGAACTGCATTTTAAATCAATGTCTATTATTGTCTAGTCATTTTTTTAAAAGCATGTACACATATCATTCAGATCATTTAATTACTATGCGATAGCTAACCGGGGTTTTCATACTAAATTGATAACATTTCTTTTCTAAAATATGAAAGATGCTATTTTATTTAACCCATGTAAGTTTATTGAGATTCTCCCCTAGGCTTTTAAAAAACACTGACAATTTGTCCATAGAATTGCATTTACTTTATTGGATTTTTATGAAGATGAATGAATAGCAAGAAACTTTGCAAACAGTTTAACACAGTCACTGAAAGCAATAGGAATTTTATATGTTGAGAATTTTGCTGGCAACATCATCATTGGTGGTACCACCACCATCGTCCTCCTCCTTATCATCATCATTTGTTATTTTCCTTTAGTTGTGTTCCATGCACACCCAGACACAGAACAAATTTCATATAACTACATATGTTGCTTTGTTTCTCCTGAAACAGTATCACCCTTCCTTTTACACTTAGTTAATGTGTACCATTTGAAGTCTAAGCTAACAGTCACCACCTTTGAAAGATGTTACTTTGATCATCCTAAATACTCGCAGAGCACTCCAAGTTTTTCTTTCTCATATATTTCAATTATTTAATTCAATAAATATGTGCGACTACTGTCAAGCTTTTTCTTGGCACTGAAACAACAGGGATACAATTATGATCATATATGCGCTTTTGAGAATTCATGGTCTGCATTAATCTCATGCACTTGAGTAATTTGTTGGTCTCCAAATGATCTGTTCTCCTAACTGGAATAAATGTTCAGTTTTAGACTAGAATATGACTTTTAGTCCTTTAGCTCTCTCCCTCCCTCTTCTCCTGCATTTACTATTTAGTAGATCCTTAGAAATGCTTGCTTATTAACAGAGAAATGAAAGATATGCTATTGTCTTTCCTTTGTAAATGCCCCTTCCCTTAAATAAAGAGAAAACTCTGTGTCAGATCGCCCTATGCCTCTCTCTTATGTATCTGTTCTAGAAAGTAATATCCTGTGTATCATCCTAGGATGAATGTTTTCCCTCAACACCTCACTAAAGAGGCATCTGCCATTTGTTTCTATTTCCTCTGTTTTTGCTATTATAAGAACAAACTATGGAGTCTGCATGAGATTTAGCAGGGTTTCCTTGTCCAACTTCTGATTGTGAAATGCAGTTTTCGTCTCCAGACTTGCCTTGTCTGATTTCCTCCTGTATATTTTCCTCTTGGCTTTTTAAATTAAAGTGCTAGTCCCTGGGGTTGTGTCTCTTGCCTGAAGCTGTCATCCTGTCCAAAGATAACAACATTGTATTTACCATTACAAAAAAAGAGAAAATAGCATGAGAATGAAATAAGGTTTGTCCTATTAGTGTCTTTTCATTACAAAATAATAAACTGTAACCAATAGATTGCACCAGAGATTTTAGAGTTTTTAACCCATTTCCACATTTATGCTTTCAATTCACTTTGCAGGGGTTTCAAGAATAAAAGGACATTTTAATCAACACAAATAGATTAACTCTCGGTTAAAATGGAAGTTTCATGCTGACCCAAAAAGGTATCTGCATATGTTTGGATTTATATGTGTTAAGAGTTAAATAAAAAATGTAAAAAGCAGACTGCAAAAATGAATCCATTTTATTTTTGAACTCTGTTTTGTTAAAGCTCTAATATGTATAATTAAAGAGCACAGTTTATGAACTGTGACAATATATAGAAACTAATCATAATTGTAGACTCTCAGAGGGTAAAAATCTAAGTGAATACGTATTTACAGAAAATAAGATTCTACGAATTACATTTCTTTTTCTTAATTGGATGCAGAGTGTGCTATACATATTTAGCATTATTTCACTTGCAAACAAAGTACCAAATACATTTTTACATGTAGTCGTTTGATATCTGCATGCTTTTAATTTCATATTCTAAATATTCTGGATGCATAACTAGCCACATTGTCAAATGACAGGCTTAGAAGATGGAGCTATAATCTCTATTACACATTAGAATGATAATGTCTAAGGATATATTTTACAATTGAGATAATAAAAAAATAGAGAGCTACCAAGAACTCAGCTAATTAAGAAGAAAGAAAACTCACGGATGACTTCAAGGATATTAATCTGCCTTTCACAAACCAGGGAAATATTTAGAAAATAATACATTAACTTGTCTCTGAAATCACTCTCACCTCTTTATGTCTCAACTCTAATGAAGGTCAATATTGTGTGGTTAATTTTAATAATAGAGTACTGTGAACTTAGAATTCAGGATGACAAAATCAGGACTTGAGAATGAAACATTTTAGTATTGATGAGTATTAATTAGTACGCATGGACAAAAAAAAATCCTGGAATATTCTAGGCAAAGACAAATGGTTAACACTAGGCTACTGTGATAGCTAGCAAAAATAAAAGGTATCTCTACAATTAGCAATAAATTAGCATTGCCAGAAACTACCTACCATTATGTAAGTCAAGCCTCTTTAATGGGCACAATTTCAGTTGTTTGCCTCCACATATAATATCAAGCAAAAATACCTGGATAATATTATCAGTGGCTAACAACAGGACTTTACAAAATATACAGCAAAAAGTGACCCTGATCATGAACAGTAAGCAGTGTGTGTTTATATGTGTGTATGTGTGTGTGTGTGTATGCGTGTGTTCCATGACACCTGAGTCGGAGAAGAGTGAAAATTATTTCTCTAACCTTAATTAGTTAATTAAAAAATATAGAAACTCATAGCTATTTTCCCCATTTTTACCAGAATAGAACCAGCCTTGAAGACGTTAGACCATTTAAGCCGACTAATTGAAACCTAACAATATCACAATCATGACTACCACTATATTGAATAATATGACTTACGCTACAGTTCTATATTTTCAGGCTGTAATGATGCTTCTGTTCACATGACACATTAGTCAACACAATGCTGTATCCCACAGAATTCTTTATTTCGTAAGATAGTCATGTTGAAAGTGGCAGGTAAAAGGAAGCCATGAGGTACCACAACCGAGCTGGTATTATAAACTTTGGCTTTGAAAGTAGAGACCAGGTTTTCAGTTCTGACTTTGCTTATTTATTTATTTATTTATTTATTTATTTATTTATTTAATGGAGTCTCACTCTGTTGCCCAGGCTAGAGTGCAGTGGTGCAATCTCGGCTCACTGCAACCTCCACCTGCAGGGTTCAAGCAATTATCCCTGCCTCAGCCTCCTGGGATTACAGGCACCCACCACCACACTCGGTTAAGTTTTTTGCTTTTTTTTTTAGTAGAGGCAGGGTTTCGCCATGTTGGCCAGGCTGGTCGTGAACTCCTGACCTCGGGTGACCCGCCTGCCTCGGCCTCCCAAAGTGCTGGGATTACAGGCATGAGCCAGTGTGCCCAGCCTCAGTTCTGACTTTGTTCCATGTTAGTCCTGTCAAGTTGGAAAATTTACTTAAATCTACCTTGGATATAGTAGTCCTTGTAAAATGGAGATAATAATAATCATGCTCACAAAACCGTCTGAAGAATACTGAGATAAAGTACGTAGTGTATGGTATCTCTGGCCTGGTGAGTTTCCATACAACTTAGATAATACTAATATTATTTTATTAATACAATAGCCTGGGGAGTCCATGTCTATTCCCTGCACCCCTACTGTATTCTCCAAATGTATACACACATAAAAGGAATACAATGTAATATCAGTACTTCAAGAAACCAGTCAGTAGGGGGCCAGGCGCGGTGGCTCACGCTTGTAATCCCAGCACTTTGGGAGGCCGAGGCGGGCGGATGACGAGGTCAGGAGATCCAGACCACGGTGAAACCCCGTCTCTACTAAAAATACAAAAAAATTAGCCGGGCGTGGTGGCGGGCGCCTGTAGTCCCAGCTACTCTGAGAGGCTGAGGCAGGAGAATGGTGTGAACCCAGGAGGCGGAGCTTGCAGTGAGCCGAGATTGCGCCACTGCACTCCAGCCTGGGCGACAGAGCGAGACTCCATCTCAAAAAAAAAAAAAAAAAAAAAAAGAAACCAGTCAGCATGGCAATGTGGAGGAATTTCTGGCTTGGAATCACCAGCTATGAATTTGAATCTTTGGTAGGTGTTCCTATGACATGTGTAGATCAATCTACTCTCATTCCAGCCTTCTCAGGTGCCCACCTTCAGCACCTAATCAGAACAAGCTCAAGGCAGCACATACAGCCTTATTCTTGACCTAATTCATACAAAATATGGGTTCCTCCTAATTGCATTTGTATTCATACCTTGATGTTGAGCATCTATCCTTGGAATGATGCCAATCCATTTTCCGCTTACAAACAGTGCTGGTAATAATATCAGCAAATTAAGAGCTGATATTCTATATGGAAATAACCAGAAAAGAATCCTGGTCCTACAATCTTTATATTATGTATTTTGAATCAATTTGGGTATATGTGGATTTAAGGCAACATTCATCACTCTACATGTCTTCAAACAATAAAAGTCAAGTTGGAGGTGCAAGCCCAAAAACGAGATTTAAGCCATGACAGGGAAGGTGTTTGTTTTCTTACTTTTTCATTTTGTCAGCCCAGTTTCAGTCAGCTGAGAGTCAGTCTCTCCTCTTGTTTTTCTTTTCCTCCCTACAATGATCAATGAAACTGATGTAATATCTTAGGTTTTTAGAAAGAGTTCTTTCCTGGCCGGGCGCAGTGGCTCACACCTGTAATCCCAGCACTTTGGGAGGCCAAGGTGGGCAGATCACGAGGTCAGGAGATCGAGACCATCCTGGCTAACATTGTGAAACCCCATCTCTACTAAAAATACAAAAAATTAGCCAGGCGGGGTGGCGGGCAACTGTAGTCCCAGGTACTCGGGAGGCTGTGGCAGGAGAATGGCATTAACCCGGGAGGCAGAGATTGCAGTGAGCCGAGATCGTGCCACTGCACTCCAGCCTGGGTGACAGAGCGAGACTCCGTCTCAAAAAAAAAAAAAAAAAAAAAAGAGTTCTTTCTTGTCTTTTGACTGAATATCTGTATTTCCTTATAATAAAAAGCTGTTTGGGGACATAGTCAACTACATAGCACTTCTACCCCAGCCAAAATAAAATCCTCTGTGTGATGCTGCAACTCATCAATTTATTACTTGGGTTTTGGAGTAACTGCTCTGTAGTATCATTTTGCCCTTGTCCTCCTAAAACTCATTACCTTAGGAGTTACACAGACTGACTTCTAATTGTGCCACTTTATGCAACAAAAACATTTCTTAACTGATTAGTACACGTTAGTTATTAAGATAGGTGCTTGGTTCATGAGATCCTATATGGCATAATTTCTGCCATCAATGGGGTTGGGAGTGGGTTACATTGAGAAATCACCAAACATACCCTTTTTCATAGGTACTAAAATAAACATGTGTGGTGTTGTGGAAACACAGAAGTTGGATGTCTATATCATGTTGAATGATGATGGCTAGGGATAACTATTCTCCAATATACTATTTAAATTCCATTTTGAAGGACAAATACACACCAAAAAACCTATAAGGAGAGATGGTGAGAACAAAAACTCATTCCAGGCACAGAGATGGGTGCTTCCTACCCTAACCTATCCTAACCTTAGCAACCTTAGGCATGCTTACTAAACTGCTCTGGGTTCCACTCACATGGAAAATGGTAAATAGGACATTTAACTCATATTATTTTACTAAGATTTGAGCAAAATATAAAGTTCCTGCTTCTGGGGCTGAAATTTGAAATTGAAACAAGAAATGTCAGATGCCTTTTTTTTTTCTTTTTGCAACTAATTATGTTTGTGTATTATGTCTTACCATTGATCTTTACTAATCCCTATAATATCTACTTTAGGCTCTTAAATCATACACAGGCATATTTTCCCCAAGACGAGAGAGAGTCATTTAATGCTAGATTTAAGAAACTTTGCCTGGGAATTACCTAAGAATAATAGATGTAAACCAAATGTCTATTACAATTTCATGGCTGAGAGTTGGAATTTAGTATACTTGAAAATTTCCCAAAGATGTCCAATAGCCAACATTATAATAGACAAATTCATTTTTTATTCTTTCTACCCTCAATGAAAGCTATGGCCTAGTACTTTCTTTAGATCATGATTTAGATGTCAGTCTTTACTGCTCTAAAATAGTGGCCCTGGAGTTTTAGCTCTACTTAAGATCAGATTCCAAATGTAATAAAAAAAAATAGCTATGAAATCAGAAACCCCTTAGTAATTCTGCTGGCTCATGGCAGGACCACTTGAAAAGTTGCTCAATAAAGAAAAGAAATAAAATGTGCAAGGTTCAGAAGACGATGCCAAAATGAAGTTGAAATAGTTAGAAATATTGTTTTGTATCATTTCTTATCCCTTTTGTGACATTTTAATGAAAAGTATATTTGAGGTTCTAAATTATATTACATGAAACATTGCAACTAACTTTCAAGATATTTATCCTGAGCAATTTCCTATTGATTCATGGTTGTGATCTAAAACAGAGAGCTGCCCACACAAGTGTGGCTAATTAGATGCTTTCTCTAAATGTTATGATCCATATTCCTGGAACAGGGCTCTCCCCATCCCCCTTTGGGGAATGTTCTAGAATTTCTGCCTGATTTTATCATAAGAATTGGCATATTCATCAAGCTAATATGCTGTGTCTTGCACTGCCCCATCATTTTCAGAAGGCAATCACATTAAAAGAAAGAGGCAACTCAAATCTCCTTTGGTTGAGGGAAAAGACTAAATAGGAATGAATCAAAGTCCAGCAACCTTTGGCATCCTAAGTAGATATTTTTAATGAAGTTAAATAGGAAGTGCCAGTTGAGGTCAATATTAAATGCAGAATCTGACTGTCTTGACTGTCTTGGGATATCTTTTATAAGAAATTGCAAACTAGTGAATGGGTTGCATTTAAGGGTGACAGTGTTTTTCTATATAGTTCTTAATTTGTTCATTAGCATTAAAATAATTTATTTTGCAATTTTTGGTAAAAAAAAGTATCTAAAATTTGAATCAGAATTTCATTAATTCATATATTTCACAAGAGCAGACGAAAGAATACAGATTTTGAATCAGAAAACTGAGTCTAAGTTCCAGCTTCCACTTGCTTAGTTGGGTGGCCTTGAGCAAACACTTTTTCTCAATTTCCTCTTTTATATATATATAGAGCAGAAGGCCTATTTGCCAGGAATATTGCTGTTATTGATGAAAAGTAAATACTATTAATAAAGGTATTTTGTTTATACTTAAGTTGCAATTATGACAATTAATTACTTCATTTTTCTGCAGTAAGTTTGTGTTCTGAGAACCTACAGAATCATGATGGATGGTTTTCACCTACAATACCATATAATATGTACTATGTCTATATCTTTGTTTTTTCCTGTGATTTTGTTTTGAGCTTGTCCATTTATTTATTATGGATTGGTTTTCTTGTATCTCATCTTTTGATGTCTGGATTTCCTGATGTCTGTCTTGCTCTTGACCTCAGTGTTTCTTTTGTTTCATGAATGCATTGTAATAATGGTAGGTTTGGACTTCTAGTGTACTCATCACCAAAACAGTGAACATTGTACTCAAACAGGTAATTTCTTTTTTTTGAGACGGAGTCTCGCTCTGTCGCCCAGGCTGGAGTGCAGTGGCACGATCTCGGCTCACTGCAATCTCCGCCTCCCGGGTTCACGCCATTCTCCTGCCTCAGCCTCCCAAGTAGCTGGGACTACAGGCACCTGCCACCACGCCCAGCTAATTTTTTGTATTTTTTAGTAGAGATGGGGTTTCACCATGTTAGCCAGGATGGTCTTGATCTCCTGACCTCGTGATTCGCCCACCTTGGCCTCCCAAAGTGCTGGGATTACAGGCATGAGCCACCGCGTCTGGCCTCAAACAGGTAATTTCTTAACACTCACCCACCTCTCACCCTACACTCTTTTAGAGTCTCCCGTGTATATTATCTCCATCTTTATGTCCATGTGTACCCATTATTTAGCTCCCACTTATAAGGGATAATGTATGGTATTTGATTTTCTGTTTTAGAGTTAGTTTACCTAGGATAACGGCCTCCAGGTCCATCCATGTTGCTGTAAAACATGATTTTATTCTTTTTAATGGCTACATAGTATTCCATGTATATATATATATATATATATATATATATATATATATATATATCACATTTTCTCTATCCAGTTAACCACTGATAGACACTTAGGTTGATTTTGTGACATTTCTATTGTGAATAGTGTTGTGATAAGCATATAATCGCAAGTGTCTTTCTGATATAATGATTTATTTTCCTTTTGGTAAATGTCCAGTAGCGAGATTGCTGGGTTGAATGTTACTTCTATTTTTAGTAAACCTCCATACTGTTTTCCTTGGTGGTTGTACTAATTTACATTCCCACCAGCAGTATGTAAGTGTTCCCTTTTCTCCATATCCATGTCAACATCTGTAGTATTGTGACTTTTTAATAGTAGCCATTCTGACTGGTGGGAGATGATATCTCAATGTGGTTTTAATTTCCATTTCTATGATGATTAGTGATGTTGAGCACTTTTTTATCCTTACTGCTGGTATATATGTCTTTTTTGGATAAATGTCTGTTCATGTCCTGGGCCCACTTTTTAATGGAATTCTTTGTTTTTTACTTGCAGAGTTGTTTGAGTTCATTGTAGTTGTGGATATTATTTTATTGTCAGAGGCATAGTTTGCAAATATTTTCTCCCATTCTATAGATTGTTTATTCTGCTCATTTTTTTCTGTGCAGAAGCTTTTAACTTTCATTAAGTCACATTTGTCTATATTTGGTTTTATTGCATCTGCTTTTGGGATCTTTGTAATAAATTATTTGTCTACACCAATGTTTAGAAGAGATTTTCCTAGTTTTTTTCCTCAGACTTTTATAGTTTTAGGTTTTACATGTAGGTCTTTAATTCATTTTAATTTTTGCATATGGTCAGATATAGTGGTCCACATTCATTCTTCTGTTATTGGCTAGCCAACATTCCCAGCAACAGTTATTGAATAGGGTGTCTCTTCGCCCATTGTTTATTTTTGTCTACTTTGTGAAAGATCAGTGGGTTGTAAGCATGTGGCTTTATTTCTAGGTTCTCTGCTATGTTCCATTGATCTATGTGTCTATTTTGTATCAGTACTGTGATGTTTTGATTATTACAGCCTTCTATTATAATTTGAAATCAGGTAATGTGATGCTTCTGGATTTGTTCTTCTTGCTTAGGATTTCTTTGATTATTTGGGCTCTTATTTGGTTCCATATGAACTTGAAGATTTTTTTTTTCTAATTTTGTGAAGAATGACATAGGTACTTTTATAGGAGTTGCATTAAATCTGTAGATTGCTTTAGTCAGTAAGATCATTTTTAACCATAATTGTCTTTCCAAACCATGAACATCAGGCCTTTTTCCATTTGTTTGTGTTATCCAGGATTTCTTTCTTCAGTGTTTCATAGTCCTTATAGAGATCTTTCTCCTCCTTGGTTAAATGTACTCCTAGGTAATTTTTGTTGTTGTTGCTGTTGTAAATGGGGTCTCCCCAGATTGCCAAGCCATTCCAGGCCTTCTGGACCCTGAGACTCCCTGCTGCAGAAACTGTCTGTCAGGCCACGCCCTTCCTGCTCTTGCAAAGGGAGGGGCACCCCGCTTCCAGGACACCAGGGGAACTCCTGCCACACTCTTCCTGTGTTCTGACAGTAGAGGTTTATCTCCCACTTGAGATCAGACCACAGATCTCATCTTTATACCCCTGGTCAGTGTGCTTAATTCCTGGGGAACTGGGACCAGGCTGGTGGATTTTTTCCTCTGGCTTTTTGGGGTCAAGCACTGGTTTCCATGGTGAGTTGAATTTCACTCCCGCCACCAACAAACCACTCTGGCAGGGTGATGGACGCTATCCTGTGGGCTGTCTTCCTGTGGGAACAGACAGACAGGCGGTCTTGGGAGGGATCAGCAGGCATGGGAGCAGGGGGTTCAAATGTGCCTCAGTCCTACAGCAATGGCCATGGTGACTATCTTGGAGACATAAGCATGCCCAGGCCCCACTCCTCCCCAGTCAGGCAGACAGCAGGAGTTGCAGCTGCTTAGGGAAAGATACAGAGCCTCAGTAGTGGGTGCCCAGACATGTTTTGCTGCAGCTGACCAGCACACTGAAGCCTTTTGGGTTCCACGTGTGTTCAACGGATGCCTTTGCATGGTCTCCAGGCAGCTACCCCCTGCATTCTAAAGGTCTGCAGGGGTTGTGGGAACTCCTGTAGCTAGGATCTCAGAAGTCCATGATAGAAAAGTGTTGCCCCGTAGTTCCATCACTCATCCCTTCCTTGCGTCTTGTTCAGGTCCAGAGGTTGTTCCTGATGCTTGGTAACATCGAGCAGGCAGCCCCACTTCCCTCTTCAATCACGGTGTCTTCTATCACTTTTCTCCATTAAAGTTCAGTGTTTTCTCTCAAAACATCTGTTTGAAGTATGACAGTTTACTTAATATTTTGTTTCCCCTCCATGGAAGAGGCACATTTCAGCTGCATCTAGTCAGCCACCTTTAATTCTTCTGAGCCCAGTGGTTCTTCTTAGGAGAATCTTTTCCTTTTTTTTCTGATGTCCTTCTTATTGGAAATCAAGAAATCCTTTTAGCTATTCCCAAAGTAGTGCTAAGCAACTTCTAAGTAAAATCTTGGAAGTGTTTCCTAGTAGTAACTAATGAATTTTCCTGCATCTATAGCTCTTTGGGAAAACTGTTGATCTTGATTTTGAATGTGTTTGCTCCTTCAGTATATAAAATTGGTCAGTAGTTCTTATCCCAAGATGCCCATAGTCCAAAGAGGAAGAAAGAAAATTAGACTTAGTTGATAATGACTGCAACAGATTAAGTGATTAAAGCTCTGGGCACTCGAGGAGGGGCATCTCACACCTAGAGGGGTGACAGAGACTTCTTTGGTGGAGGCAATATACAATCTGATATCTAATGGAAGAGAAGGGATTAATCAACACGAGAACAAAGAAAGGACTCTTAGGTAGTAAGAATAATGCAGAAGTACAGTTCTTCCTGTACAGCAAGCTATTTAATGTGTGTAGAAGGCACAAAGCAAGAATGAATTATTTTGCTTGTGGCCACAAAGGGAAAAGGACAAGTAAGCAGAGTTTGCATCCTGAAGGACCTTGGAGAATATGGTTAAAAAAAAAAATTGCTGTTATCCTGAGGATACTCTTACAGGTAGTCACCTTCAGATAAATGAAGAGTTGTAGTTTTTGACTCATCCCCACTCCAGTCTGCATTGTTGAGTGAGCTCATGTTGATCTGACATTTATATAATGACAATTGAGAACACAGACAAGGCTGAAAGGAATGTGTGTGTGAAAATCTAGTCCATAAGGAGTCACTGAGTCAGCAATATTGTGAATGGCACAAAGAAGCCTCAAAAATACTACATTAATCCAGCAGGAGACATAATCAATCAAGGCTTTGGTTAAAAAGGGGTTTTCAGTTTGTGAGCTTGAGAACAACTTGGGCAGAGTAGCTGTATGTTGTATTTCTTTTGCAATAACCTTATCTTGCATTTCCTCCATATTAGCATCACTGAATGAAATCACTACAAGTCACTCTCTTGATGAATTGATATAGGGCTAGGGACATTCTAAACTGTGGAAGTTTGAATTCTCAGTGAATCACTTTGCTTCCTGATACATCCTAAAATGAATCATGGAACAAAGGAGGAAAAATATACTCTGAACCAATGGGCCTTGAACATAGGTTGTTACTAAAGCAATTACGGAGCGTTACCTGGGAAGACCTATATGAACAATTACTTCAAAGACACATAGCATATAAGTAAGGTAAATAAAACAAAAATGGAGAGCTTGGCATGGCAGGGGGATGATTAAAGGTCAAGTGTTTTTAAGATTTTTAGAATAGGCAAAAATAAATATTTTTTTCTTTTATAACGTTTTTTTATGCAACATTTTCCAACTAAATTATTGCTCGTACTATATTCAGATAGTTTGCTTGGCATATTGTAATTGCCACTTTTGGCAGGGGATTGAAGATTACATCTGAAGCAATACTAGTGATGATATATAATGGAGATGGAATCCTAAGGTAATGCAGTTTAACTAATGGATTTTTCATATATTGTATACACACTTTTTAAAGAGAGAAAATAAAACTGTAGCTATTAATGCCAGCCAGATTGAAGTTACTCCAAGATAGAAATCAAATTTGTGAGCTATCGGTGGTTCAGGTCATTATTGAACATTTTCTTAAAGTTTGTTAAAGATGCAATTTTATGTGTAGCTTATGTGGTGCACTTTTAGATAAAAACATACAATTTATTGAGCACTTAAAATAATATTTACTTTGGAAGTTGTTCTTGAAGGATACGCACACACACATAGGACACAATATCTCTCCTCAAAGACATCGTTTGGGAAACAAGCCATAAATATATGACGTTAACTAATAGTACTTACATAAGGCAAAAATGTCAAATATTTATTTGATAAATTATGAAAATAAATGATATATAAAGTAATGTCACACTAAGGGATATTATCTGAACCCAGAAAAGAAATTCAATATAAATTGCTTCTGACATGATATATAGATTTAAATATTTATGGACTTCAACTAAGTGCAAACATGTCCTCAGAGGTTTCCAGAGGATGTATCGTGTTCTCTGTAATTTTCTGTTAATCTATTAACCTTTCCAATGGATTTTGTCTTCTTGATGTCAGGAATTATGTCTTAATGACTGTTAGTGTCCTACATTTATAACCTTGTACTTGATATATAAAAGGCTTTGAACAAATGATTTGATAAATACATGAATGACAGTATTTCATGCAGGCAGAAAAAGGGGGGACCAGGTTATGGCAATTACTAGTCAATTTTTCAAAGACCATGCAAAACGTGACACTAAGTGATGACAGAGGCGTGAGCAACATTCTTGCTTGGTCGTCCTCTCTCAAAGAAAAATGACAAGGACATTCCAGGTGAGGATAATAGCATGAGGAAGGCTTGGCTCTGAAAAAACTGGTATAGATATTGTGGACTGAAGAAATACTAGATATCATAGTCCCCCCCCAACTCTTTAATGGTTAAAAATGGAATACTCTAGGCTGGGCTCAGTGGCTTACGCCTGTAATCCCAGCACTTTGGGCAGCCAAGGCGGGTGGATCACCTGAGGCCAGAAGTTCAAGACCAGCCTGGTCAACATGGTGAAACCCCGTTTCTACTAAATATTAAAAAAAATTAGCCAGGTGTGGTCGGGGGCGCCTATAATCCCAGCTACTCGGGGGGCTGAGGCAGGAGAATCGCTTGAACCTGGGAGGCGGAGGCTGCAGTGAGCCAAGACCGTGCCATTGCACTCCAGCTTGGGCAACAAGAGCGAAACTTGGTCTCAAAAAAAAAAAAAAGAAAGAAAAGAAAAAAATAAAGGAATACTCTAGAGTGCTGGAATACTCCAGAGTCTTGTATCATGCAGGTAATGAAGATTCCCATTTTGCTGAGCATATGTGGACCTATGGGTGACAATAATTGTAAACTGGCATTGGGAAACAAACAGATTTCAAGGTCTCTATCATAGCTCTGACAATATTTGGCTTGTGGTAAGTCATAGTTGAAGCACATATCATTTTCAGAAGAACCAAGGGCAGCCCAGCGTGTGGAAAAGAGCTTTAGATTAAGACTGAGGAGACCTGTTGTCTAGATTCGATTCTGCCTTCAGCACGTATGGAGGCCAAAGCAACCCCATCTTGGATTCTAATCCGCCATTTTGGCTTCTGATTAGCCCCAGTTATGGGAAGGCCTCTAAAATTTCCAGTTTATCTATTGTTCCTTCTGTAACCACAGGTATTTACCAAAAATCCTGCCCTTAGGTCAAACAACCTTGATGTTGTTGTGCTTCAGTGGTCCTACACATCCCTTCTCAACCACCCTTTCCCTGTAGCATAAAAAAGCCCTGGGTCTAGGGGTTAAATGTTTCAGGGGTCCACCATCTTGTCTCATCGCTGCCTGAGACACAGACATAGCTTTTCTTCAAAAATCCCTATTAAATGTTTTTTTCTTAAAAAAAAAAAAAAAAAACTGGATTTCTCAGCCTCTTTCTTTAACCTCTCAGCCTCCTCAGACTTTGGGAGTAGGTTTGCATAGACCTGTTTACCTTGAAACAGCAGCCATACAACTCAGTTTCCTTGCTTTCAGCATGGAAAATGGTAAGCTTTACTATCCTTTTTAGATAGATTACAAATTTGCTCTGTGATTCTTTGACTCCGATGATTCTTGTGGTCATGGGAAAGGAGGGAAGTGTAAGTCTGTGACGTGGACTGGTCTGTCTACTCTCTCCTGAAGGCACTTTTATGTCATCAAATAGTACAGAGGAATTGGCAGGTAAAAGTGTGATATATTAGTTAATAGCATTGATTTTAGAATAAAAAGAAATCTGGCTTCTGGGCTCCAATACTGCAACCATTCTTAGTAGTAGCTGCCAAAGCTTCTGTGCGGTGGACATAGAAAAACTGACCTCTCTGGGCTGTCAGTATGAAATAGGCTCATGACGTAATTTCTTAGTCATCTTATGACTACTTTTAGGAATATAAAAATATCTCATTTTCTCCCATTCTGTAGGTTGCCTGTTCACTCTGGTGGTAGTTTCTTTTGCTATGCAGAAGCTCTTTAGTTTAATTAGATCCCATTTGTCAATTTTGGCTTTTGTTGCCATTGCTTTTGGTGTTTTAGACATGAAGTCCTTGCCCATGCCTATGTCCTGAATGGTATTGCCTAGGTTTTCTTCTAGGGATTTTATGGTTTTAGGTCTAACATTTAAGTCTTTAATCCATCTTGAATTAATTTTTGTATAAGGTGTAAGGAAGGGATCCAGTTTTCAGCTTTCTACGTATGGCTAGCCAGTTTTCCCAGCACCATTTATTAAATAGGGAATCCTTTCCCCATTGCTTGTTTTTGTCAGGTTTGTCAAAGATCAGATAGTTGTAGATATGCAGCATTATTTCTGAGGGGGAAAATTTTTGCAACCTACTTATCTGACAAAGGACTAATATTCAGAATCTACAATAAACTCAAACAAATTTACAAGAAAAAAACAAAAACCCCATCAAAAAGTGGGCAAAGGATATGAACAGACACTTCTCAAAAGAAGACATTTATGCAGCCAAAAAACACATGAAAAAATGCTCATCATCACTGGCCATCAGAGAAATGCAAATCAAAACCACAATGAGATACCATCTCACACCAGTTAGAATGGCAATCATTAAAAAGTCAGGAAACAACAGGTGCTGGAGAGGATGTGGAGAAATAGGAACACTTTTACACTGTTGGTGGGACTGTAAACTAGTTCAACCATTGTGGAAGTCAGTGTGGCCATTCCTCAGGGATCTAGAACTAGAAATACCATTTGACCCAGCCATCCCATTACTGGGTATATACCCAAAGGATTATAAATCATGCTGCTATAAGGACACATGCACACGTATGTTTGTAGCAGCACTATTCACAATAGCAAAGAGTTGGAACCAACCTAAATGTCCAACAACGATAGACTGGATTAAGAAAATGTGGCACATATACACCATGGAATACTATGCAGCAATAAAAAATGGTGAGTTCATGTCCTCTGTAGGGACATGGATAAAACTGGAAATCATCATTCTCAGCAAACTATCGCAAGGACAAAAAACCAAACACCGCAAGTTCTCACTTGTAGGTGGGAATTGAACAATGAGAACACATGGACACAGGAAGGGGAACATCACACACCGGGGACTGTTGTGGGATGGGGGGAGGGGGGAGGGATAGCAGTAGGAGATATTCCTAATGTAAATGACGAGTTAATGGGTGCAGCACACCAACATGGCACATGTATACATATGTAACAAATCTGTACGTTGTGCACATGTACCCTAAAACTTAAAGTATAATAATAAAATTTTAAAAAATCTCATTTTAATCCTCTTAAAATAAGGAAAGAAAATATAACAAAGCATATATGGTGGGGATAGAAAGGTAGTCCTTTTTTTTTCTTTTCCAAAAGCAGTAATGAGTAAAGACTCAGAGGATGAAACTGATTTCTTAGATCCGAGTTTTGGTGTTCCCTCATATGTTCTTGTCTATCAGTAAATAATTAGAGGGAACAGACAGGATGGAAAAAAAGTGACTTTCTGATTATGCTGGAAAAAAAATCTGAAGCTCTGACTTAAACTTTTAAGATTACAACTATTCCTTTCTTTGTTATTACTAACAGAAACAAGTGAATCCAACCTTTATGATCTCTTTCTCCTACCTGTATTTAAAGTTGATCCAGTGACCTCCGCTGGTTCATCAACCCCAATTCATTACCCATTACAAATCGGAACATAATTCAAACTCTTCTCTTATCTTAAAAGGCTTTGCCAGATAGGACCTCTGGCTTTTTCTAGGTCCCACTGCCACCATGTCTCCCTTTGCCACGGAAGCCTCACTGATCTTGGAAACTGTCTGTCTAATGTGCTAAGCCAGATCTTATCCCAGGGCGCTTGTAGTTGTGCCTCCAGTCTGGAAGATTTCTCTCAGACCTCTGCGTGATAGGCATTCACTCATCATTTAAGCTGCAATTCAAATGTCACTTTTATGAAGATGCCTTCCTGGCTCTCTGCACTGAAGCAGCCTCACATCCTGGACGTGTATTCAGTTCATCACCCTGTGGTATTCTGTTCTTAGCACTTTTCTATTTTCTGAAGTTTATCTGGCTGATTGATTCCTTTATTTGTTGACTAGCTTACTTTATGTCTTTCCTACCAGATGGCAAGCTCTCTGGAGACAGGAGCCTTGTCTAATTTATTCACTGCTATATGTGAGGTGCCTTGAACAGTTTGTGGCACAGAGTGTGTATTCAATTAATATTTACCAAATAAATACATGAATAGATGGATGGTCATTTTAGTACTGGACCTTGTTTCAGAGGTGGAGAATGTGTTCCCTTTTGGCCTAGCCTTGGTCCTACTCCTTTGAGCATATCTGGGAAACAGAAGGAATTGGGCCTTTGGATTAAAGGTGGTTCACTACCTGGCTGCAAAGTAGCATTAACCTTGGAGCTTTTGAAACACAAATACTAGTGCTTCATCCACTAATTAAATCAAAGCCTCTGTGGGTGGAGCTTGAACATTGATTAAAACAAACAAAACGAATAATCACAATCAACTCAGTGTTTCCAACATGCAATTAGATTTGACAACTACTGTACTTGCTTACCTTACTCAACCCCAGAAGAGCTGTAAAATAATCTGCTTTGAAAATTCCGTGAAATGATATTTGGAAATGAAGTTTTAAAGTTTGCAATTTGTATTCCATAGGAATCTACAAAGAATAACAGACTGGAAAAGATGTGGTTTCTTAACTAAAATAAGAGAGAAAAGAGTCTAAAATTGGACCTTGATTGAGTTGACTTGTCCCCTTCATTTATCCTGTCCTTGACTTTGTTACACCATTTATTAAATCTCTGAGTTCTTTGCAGCTGGTCATCATTCTGTGATCTGTGTTCTGTTTGTTCTGCTTCTCACTTTCTCTAAGGACTGCTAGAGTTCCCTTTACTAAGCATTTATACACCAGTTAGAGTTCCTTGGATGACTATAGCCTTGTGCTCTACCATACTTCAAGCAGATAAACACTGGTATGATTTGCGTGGAAGTTGTGTGACATTGTTGAAAGAGCCTTATTGCTTGAAGCAGCTATGGCAGAGACCAATGAATCAAGTGCAATTAAATTTAAGAAACAAAGGCAGGTGATTACCAATTTATGCAGAGGCTGAAAGATATTATTTTATTATCTCTATATCAGGCTTTCCCCCGAAGTTTCCAATCCTGTGAATCTCGTTCTACATGAATGTATACACATTGCTTTATATTGACTTTTAAAGGTAGTATTAGTTACATTTACATATTAATCAATCCAGATGCAATGGGCCACTGTAATTACCTAACATTTGGAATCCAAATTTTGCTGATTAGAATTCTGAAATGATGATTTATTAGACGAGCATAATGATTCCAAATGATTTCCTCAGGAGAATCCTCCCATTATTAATTATTAGCTAAAGTTGCTCCCAAAGAGCTCTCCGAAGGAGGTTAGGAAAAAAAAAAAGCAAAAACTGCATAAAGAGGCAGAGAAAGATATATTGACATAATTGTATTTAATGTGCTATGCATCATGACCAAAGAGTCCTTTTTATATCTGTTATTAAAACAGAAAAGAGATAATTTAATTTTAAATATCCATGAGAAAAATTATAAAGCAGAAAACTGCAAACATATATTGTCAGGCATGACATCTTGTCTCTTTAGTGACATGAACCTTTTTAGAGGCTGACTTTCTGTTGCCCCTGCCGTGACTTTTTCCCAATGGTTCTTTGACTATGTTACTTAAAATTAGATAGGTGTGATTAATTTATCTCTACCCTGCTCTGAAAAGACACACTGCATAGGGGCTTTGATCTGATCACACAGGGAGGTCTCCTTATGGTCCAGCCATACTGGGTTGGAATCAGAGCAGAGGCTCATATGATTATATTTGTCATTGTTAATTGAGCACAAATGTCAGTATTCATTAAGAACAAAGGAAAATGTGGCATTGCAGCTGGGGCTTAACTTTTTCATTAACTGTATAACATTAAGTGGTAACTGTAATACCAAAATCACTGAACAAATTCGCGGAAAGAAGCATATTGTGGTTTTACCTGGTTATGTCTTTTCAAAGGCGTAAGTGTGGACAGAGGGCTACAAAAATTACCAGAAAGCCATCTGGCATTATTAAGTAGCCATTTGAATGTAATTAAACATTATGTCTTTTGCAGGAAATACACCTGCAATTAACACAATTCAAATCATGGTTGATAATTTGTATGTTTCCCACTTACTGGTGATTATGGGCTGGTTTTCTGGACATTTGAGACTCATGCACATGGACTTCCTTCATCCCCAATTTACCCCCAAAGTTTTGTGACAGATTTGTAAGTCTGTCTTGTACAACTGTACCTATCTCTGCCATTTACTCTTATCCGTAATATCAGTGGCAGAGATGAGCTGCTTTGAAGCATTGCCCTGTAAGCCTGTCATTTGGCAAATTGAAAGGAAGCACTCTTTTTGACGACAGCAATGAATGATACAAGCTCCTAAGTATAGGGATGTGCCTGGGCTATCAGGTGAAATCTGTCTCCCCAGGAACAACTTAGGGCAAAGTTTGTGATGCGCTCTTTTAAAATGTTTTTATGTTGAATGCTTCAGTTGGGTTATAAAAATGAAAACAAACATTGCATCCAGTTCTGATCTCAGCTTGAAGTCAAAGCAATAAAATGAATGGGTTCAGGGGTAGGTGGGGGTGGGGTGGGGAAATGGGACTTGAAGATCACTTGCTCTGGAGGGAAAAAGATGTCAAAACAGATTTTGTCTGTGAAGGGACATAAAACTAGATAACTTTGAAGATTGTCTTCAAATGCCCAAGTACTCAAAATGGGAAAAGAAAAGCTTTCTTGTAACTCAGCCTGAATTTTAATTAGAAGTAGTCCTTTCTAAAAAGACAAAAATTTAGCAGTCCTTTCTAAAAAGACAAATCCGGGTGTCTAAAAGTTTGGGGTGAGGTTTAGGAGGGGCATGGGGTGAACCCTGGTAAGTCAGCAAAGAGAGTGGGGATTTGTGACTGTGTTGGATTTCTCAGCCTGAAGTGATTTAGGAGTGGCTGCCTACCCTATCCTCAAAAGAAGAGGAATTAGACAATTAGACACAGAGAAATCATGAGTATAGAGTACTAATTTCTAGCTTGTTTGAATTAATTTAAGAAACTAAGTATCAATTGAAGTCACTGGAGTTAGAAAAGAAAATATGAAAAAGAAAGAAGAAAGGAGGGGAGAGGAAGAGGGGAGGGTAGAGGAAGAGAGGGAAGAAGAGAGGAAAAGAGAGAAAAAGAAGCAAGAAGAAAGGGTTTCCAGCTTAACCCAAACTAGAGGTGCCTCACTGTATGCAGTCTTCCAATAAATCTTCTTTAAATATTTTCAGCCCCACGCATTGAGTTTGGTGACACGTTTAGCTTGGCCACCGTGAACATTGCATAATGTTTACAAAGCCCCAGGTTGAAGACAGAACTAGTCAATTCTGTCTCGATGAGTTTAGATCTCAGAGGGGAGATCTGGGCTGCAGTCATCAGTAGGCATATAGATTCTATTTGATGTCACCAGTGTGAGTAGGAGTTTTAGAGAGTGGGATGGAGAGGAGAGCCACACAAATTCTGTGAAAGGCTAATGTTTAAAGAATGTGAGAAGATAATCTTGAAACAGCTAGAGATGGAGAAAGTAGGGATATAAGAAAAAAAATAAGAAACATGCAGTATACAAAGGGCAGAAGTAGTTGGCTAATCAGAGATTAGAAACAGGTTAATACACTGAAGATGGACAATTATAGAGTTTTACAATATAGTATCACTGTGGATTGCCTGTTTGTGGACTTTTACCTCTCTAAAAAGCGTTGATTCTTTTCTAGATAGAGAAATTCACAAAAATGAGTAAAATGTAGAACTTTAGTGTAGTTACCACAATTTCAACATCAGAGATAACTTTATCAATATTCAGAGGTCTTTTGTTTTAGAAATATGACATTAAATGAGGTTATTTAACTATGTGTCTTCTTTGTTTGTTTTTTGTTTTGTTTTTTTGAGATGGAGTCTCTCTCTGTTGCCAGGCTGGAATGCAGTGGCACGATCTCTGGTCACGACAACCTCAGCGTCCCCGGTTCAAGCGTTTCTTCTGCCTCAGCCTCCCAAGTAGCTGGGACTACAGGCACGCACCACCATGCCCAGCTAATTTTTGTGTTTTTAGTAGAGACAGGATTTTACCATGTTGGCCAGGATGGTCTTGATCTCCTGACCTTGTGATCTGCTCACCTCAGCCTCCCAAAGTGCTGGGATTACAGGCATAAGCCACTGTGCCTGGCCAATTATGTGTCTTTTTGGTGTTATGCCAATAATAACAATAATATAACAATTATCACTATTTGCCATTTTTTAATTTGGCATAAAATGACAGAGAATTTTTAGTTGCTGAGAATGTCTCAGATGCTGAGCTTTGTATAGACATAGAGACTAACAGATTAACAGATTATATAGTGAGAAATCTGGATATGGCTTGAACTGCTTTGGTTTCAATTCTCACTCTACCAAACACTAGCTGTAGGTTGTTTCTTAAAGAATGGCAAGAACTGGAAAACCTGGTAAAGCAGATAGAAAAGGAGCAAGAGATAATAAAGTATCCACCTCATAGAATTTTTCTGAGAATTAAAGTAAACGATACATGGAATATACATAAAATAGTATTTAATATAGAAAGCACTCAATACAGGTTGACTTTCATGATTATTATTGTTGATAGTTATAACAATTTCGTAAAAATTCTCTCACTATTCATATTCTGTAGAAAACTGGAGCAAAGAGAAAAAATAACTCATGTAAAGTAAACACAATTTATTTGTAATTATGGCAAGATTAGAATCTGAATCTCTCTAAAATCCATACTTCTCCCAACACACTGAAAGTTTCCAAATTGTGTTCTGTACTATTTCATACATTGGAGAATGAGCTTATGCATTGGAGAATGAGCTTCAGCTGTCCTCTATGTGTGGGATTCAAAGGAGGTGGATGGGAGGATTCAAAGGAGGTTGAAAGAGAGAGGCTCTTGTGTTGCTTATTTGAAGTTTCCATTTTCTGTTATATAAATTAGGTTCCTATGTAAGATTTCCCATAAGAAGCATTCTGTCGCTAAAAATAAGTTTGTTCATGTAAATACTAACAATAAGCTATATACCCTAAGCCCTTCTTTACCTTCCCCCTCAAAAAATAATTCAAAGTTCAATTAGATGATATTGCCAACTTATCAGTTGAATAGTGTCAGGGTTCTCAGATAAAAATGATGCAAAATCTGCTACAATTTTATCCTCTCTGGGCTATCCTATGACTTCCCTTAAAAAGAAGGAACCCCTCAGCATGTAAAGGGCTAGTTTGGGCTCTTACAGTGTAAACAAAGCAAACCCTTTTGAAAATCTAGCCACACGGTGGCCTTCATTGATTTCTCCCTGATACCATTAGCCAGTCTAGAAATAATATTAAGTTATTTTTGCAAAGCTTTTGGGAAAAAAAACTGTTAAAATTAGGCTAGATATGTCTCTTTTTTGTGTGTGTTTTGTTTTGAGACAGAGTCTTACTCTGTTGCTCAGGCTGGAGTACAGTGGTTAATTTATTGCAGCCTTGAACCCTGGGCTCAAGTGATTCTCCCACCTCTGCCTCCTGAGTAGCTGGGACTGCAAGCATGTGTAATTACTCCTGCCTAATTGAAAAAAAAAAAAAAAGATTGTAGAGATAGGGTCTTACTATGTTGCCTAGTCTGGTCTTGAATTCCTGATTCTCAAGCAGTCTTCACACCTCGGCCTCCCAAAGTGCTGGGATTACAGCTGTGAGCCATCATGTCCAGCCAGAATTAGGCTAGATATATCCCCTTAATTTCAATTCTTGTTCAAAAGAAATGAGAAATGGTTATAAGGATTAATATGCTGCTCCTTTGTACTCCCAAGCATAATAATATTTCTTTTACAATAAGCCTTTTTGTGGTACCTTTTGTGTACAAGGTCTTATGCTACTCAACGAAGTACTTCTTTTAATTCATACTTTGCAAAGTCAGAAAGTTTAGAAATGAACCCCAGAAATCAAAAGCTAATGTGGCATTCAAAACCAGATCTTTTACGTCTAAGGTCATTGCTAAGAATCTCCATTCTTGTCATACACTTCCTTCCAGCCCTCTCTCTACTTTCTTCCATGTGGCACTACATTTAGTTCAAGTGCCAGAAAAGCCCAGTATATTCACACATTGTCTTAATTTGAAGCATTACATGTTAAGAATGTTTGTGTAGGTTCATACAAGTTTTCCTGTATGTTAAGCTTCTCCCTACATAGGTGTTTGTGATACCTTGAGTCAGATGAGGGACAGGAGAAGCCACAATGCTATGTATGCCCAACCCTGAGCAACCGCTTTGCTTAAGATTCCGTATCCTTGTAACAAGGTAAACAAACAAGCAAACAGGCAACAACAACAAAACCTTGATGTGTATCAGTTATCTCTTCCTTGAATTCTATAACCCACCGAAAGTGCTTCAGGAAGACAAATAAGTAAATAGGTCATCTCAAAAAACTATGATGAAGGAGGTAATAGAGATATTGACAAAGTGAAATAAGAAAAAAAAAAAAAGGAGTAACTACAGAATAACCAAGAAGCTCTTCAGAGGAGATGACGTTTAAAACAGGTCTTAAAATTTTAAACTAGTAATTTCCAGAAACGAAAAAAATGGAGGGAATTTCAGATGGAGAAAAAGCTTATGAAAACCAGCGAGGTACATGTTAGCATATTTTGCTGGGGAACAAATGAGCAATTCTGGAAGAAAAGCAGAGTGGCCTCAAGGTAGGTATGGCAAAAGATAAAGCTGAAAGTATAGCTTAGAATCAAATTTTGAAGAGTCTTAAATGCCAAGTTAAGATGTTTGCACTTCATTCTGTAGGAAGTAGACAACCCTCCTAGTGTTTCAAGCATAAGCCAGCCATGAGTAGATTGATTTGTAAAGATAAATCTGCCTGTGCCTGGAGGATGGAACAGAATAGAAAGAGAAGAGAAGGAAGAGAAAAATGGTCAAATTTTCCTCTTGAAAGTGAAGTGCCATATTCATTGGGTAAAATATTGATTTATCTCCTTTGAGCCCTATCCTATAGCTCTCAACACTCCTCATGTTAGCTTAAATGTGAGCACTTCTTTGAAAATGAAAGGCTTTTAGATTGCTTATGTGTCTTAAAGAAATAAAAGCTAATTTTTAAAAATAAACAATCTTTAGAATACTTGAAAATTCAAATGCTTTGATGAAACCGATGGATAAATTCATAACCAATGCACGAGAAATTAAAACTGTTAATATCCATAGAGGAGCTTCACAAGCAAACTGTTCCACAATTAAAGTTAAGGATTGATCTGTGTGGGACTGCTAATATAATTTAGCCACAAGGCAAAGTTATCTGCCCAGTATTTTGTATCCAAGCTTCTACTAAATTAAGGCCAAAGATAGACAAAAATGTCAAGAACAGACTTCATAATTATAAATTAGAAGATCCATTAGAAGATAAGCAGCGTTGTCTTTAAAATAGAAGGAATCTGCTGCACATGATGGCTTACACTTATGATCCTAGCCGCTGGGAGACCAAAACTGGAGCATCATTTGTGGCCAAGAGTTTGAGACCAGCCTGGGCAACATAGCGAGGCAGCGTTTCTACAAAAAATTTAAAAAGTTAGCTGGGGATGGCGGCGTGTAACTGTAATCCAGCCTACTTAGAAGGCTGAGGAGGGAGGATTGCTTAAGCCCAGGAGTTCAAGGCTGCAGTGAGCTATGATAGTGCCAACGTACTCCAGCCTGGGCAACAGAGCAAGGCCTTGTCAATAGAATAGAATAGAATAGAATAGAGTAGAGTAGAGTAGAGTAGAGTAGAGTAGAGTAGAGTAGAGTAGAGTAGAGCAGAGCAGAGCAGAGCAGAATAGAATCTTAAAGGCATTAAAATACTCACATGCTATAAGAAGTTATGAGCATGTTTTATTCTGGACCAGAAGGGATATGTATAGGTGTTACCACTTCCCAGGCTTGCTAATTTGTCTGAATTCACTGCTTTCTGTCTGTATAAGGTTTGTGAATATAGGGCTTATTAGCTTAGATATCTTCTTCTTTCTAGCATTTGCATTGTTTTCACTCCATTCATCTGAAACATCAAGGGTTTTTGTTTGCATTACTAAAATCGTTCAATTGCATATTGATAACTTTCATGTGTTATGTTTCATGTATGACATGAAGTACCCACCTTTCTCCATGTTATTCCCTTTTGCTGTCTACCTTCTCTATCCATTTTAAGTTCCTGACATCTCTTGGACTTTCTAGAAGACCTCTCACATTCATTCAAGCCCTCTCCAATGAGGCTTTTCTTTGCACCAAAAATAACAACAAATTGATGACCACACAATCCAAATCTGTTTATAATTATTTGATATCTTCTCATCACTCTTAAAAATAATAAATGTAAATGCCCCTTACCTTGAGGAATATTTGTAGGAATTTGCCCCACAAATACATCTTTCTAATTCGACTTTAGTTCTCTGTTCTATGTGATCCAGTTTCATGGATTCTCTTTTTTTAACCATGATACCTTCTGTTACAGGAGCTTTATACATCCTATTTTCTGTCTTAAACATTCTTTTCTTGTTTTTTTTTTACGTTACTTGCCTTTTGATATCAGAAGAAATGTTAATTTTTTTCACTAAAAGTATTCTATAATCTCCTGCCATTGTTCAAAGCTCCCTCTATAGATTATACTGACTACATATGCCTCTTCTGGGATGCAACATGTAATTCCTGAAATGTGGTGAATTGGGAAATGTTTGATTTCTCCTCGAGACCATAAATTTCACAAGGGCAGGGAGAGGCTCTGCTTCTGCTCTCATGACATTTTTCCTGTTCATCTACTCGGGGCTAGCATAGTATCTGACATGAATTAAACGTTCATGAAGTCATCGTTGAGTTTTTTAGAAAAAAAAGAATAAATAAATGACTCTAAGGCTGCTAGATTTGAACTCTTAACTGTATTCTGGCTTTACAACTTACCAATTGTGTAACTTTGACTAAGTAAGTGATTTTCTCTGATTTTCACTATCCTTAGATATAAAATAGGAATATAATGCCAATATTTAGTGTAAATGACTAACTATACAGAATAAGATAAAACGAACCAAGAGTAGGGAAGAAAACCAACAACCTAGCTAGCACCTGCAACCCAGTAGTTACTCAGGATGACAGCTCAGGCTCCTCAGAAGAAGGTGTTCCGATGCATTGGGCAAGCAAAATGTTTATTAGGGATTATTACATGTGAAAGGAAGGGGAAGAGAGCAGGATTGGGCAGCAAAAGAAGTCAAACTGTAATGCAAGTCTGACAAAACCTAAACTAACCCAGTGCTGTAATGCAAGAAACTAAAATTGCTTGACTTTTATACCCTGATTCACTCAGTCACTGGACATGGGCAGCCCAGGAAGGGTGTAAGCTCAGTGGATCAGCTTCCAGGAGTGGGGGCTGACCCGGATGGAGCTGAGCATACAACCGGCTGCTAAGCAGCAAATCCTTCGTTGAAGTAAGGTCTGCCCAGCTCATCTCAGCGTCCACACTCTCACTCAGCACTTTCACTCATGATTCTTGAGTCAGTCAATCAGTCACTCTTATGAAAGGCCCACATGGGCTCCCACAGATCCTGTATTTTACAAGGGCTCAAAATGAGCAATCACAAGTACTGTTATTAAATCTTTCCTGACCAACCTTACAAGTGCCCAGGAGACATGGGAAAAAAAATGATGGATGCTGAGAAGAAGGAATTAGAGACAAAAGTGTCAATTAATCTCAGGCTGGGACTCACATAGCCTAGTGGGAAATGAATGGGTCTGCTTTTGAGGAGACTGGGAGGCCAATTCGACTGAACTATCACACATGATTTTTTACATTTACCAGGTACTTTCTACAGGTCTGTGTTTCTGAAATTTGACCAATGTATAAATGAACTCATTTAAAAAGCGAGAATAAATACAGAACCCATACTGATTTAAATTAACTTTACTATAAGTTTACACAATCACATAGAACTAGTGAGAAACTTCACAGGCTTATATCTAATAAGCAACTATAAAACACAAATTTATAATTAAATACAAAAAAACTTTACATTAATAAAATTCACATTAACATTCATGAATTTTTCTTGATAAATGATATTGTTTTGTGGAAGTAGAGTCTCTTCTTGCCGTGTGATTGCTACAGCACAGGAGCTTTTGCAATTGAAATTGTCAATTCTGCCACGTATGCTGTGGGAATCAAATCTGTGATCATTTCTCTCTGAAGGATGTAATTTGACCTTCATTTGGCACATGCATGTTACTAATGTACTATAGAATTTCCACAGTTCTTTCTTCATTAATGATTAACAATTAAAACAGTGTTGTTCCTGACAGTTGTATAAACTGTAATGCAAATGTGAGTCCTAAAGTTTTATGGAAATATTTTGTTTATAACTAGCCGTCCAGATGATCAAATAACATACAGACATTAATATTTTCCAAGTTGTCTTTTGAAATGAAAATAATTTTGAATTAATTTCTTGGAATAGTTTCTTTAGAATCTGTGGCATCTATTGCTGGTGGTATATAGTAGCCATTCTCTCTTTCAGCTTTGATTATGGTCATACTTTTCAACTTGGTGCATTGCTGTCCATATAACAGGGTATGTTTCCCGATGGTTCTTGCAGGTAGGTGAGGCCATGTGCTCCCAAGAAAGAGATCTCCAGAAGTTTTGTGAGACACAGTCATCAAGAATATTCAAAAATAAGATGATAGGTATTTCTTAATATTTTTTTCTCCACCTTGCTATCGGGACCTGGAATCTGGTGGCTGGTGTGCTGGAAGCTATTTTGGATTGTAAGGCCAAGAGGTAATGAGAGATGTCTGAGTTGAAAGCTGTGATTCTAATGAACTCTCATGACCATGGAGCATCATGCAAGTCTTGGCTTTAATTTACATGAGAAACAAACACAAATTTATCTCACTAGGCAAATATTTTTCACGTCTCTTTAAGAGCCATAGTCCAAATACAAAAGGATGATATTGACTTGTTCAACTTACATCATATTTTCCATGGTATTCCTCAACACCTGTATTTTCTTCACTTTATTCACATGAAATACGAGGACTTAACGCTATAGACTTGGGGTCAAAAGCCAGGTTTTTGTCATCTATTAGCTGTGAAACCTTGAGGAAACTGCTTAATTTTTCTAAGTATTAGTGTCTTGATCTGTAATATGTGTATAAAGATATCATAGGAATGTTGTGAGGATTAAGTACAATCATGCAAATGAAATGGTCATCAGACCAACTGGCATAAATTGAGTAAATAATGACTTGAAATTCATAATAATATTGATGATGCTGGTGATGATTTCTGATTTCTGAATAAACAGAGTTAATTACCACTCATCGCACTTTACATCTATCCCAAAGAAGATGGACAAAATGTGTAAGAAACAAGGTTGACCATTTTTCTTTTTTTGGTGGGGGAGGTAGGGAGCGGAGTTTTGCTCTTGTTGCCCAGGGTGGAGTGCAATGGCATGATCTTGGCTCACCGCAATCTCCGCCTCCCAGATTCAAGCAATTCTCCTGCCTCAGCCTCTCGAGTAGCTGGAATTACAGGCATGAGCCACTATGCCTGGCTAATTTTGTATTTTTAGTAGAGATGGGAGTTCCAGGTCTCAAACTCCTGACCTCAGGTGATCCACCGGCCTTGGCCTCCCAAAATGCTGGGATTACAGGCGTGAGCCACCATGCCCGGCCAAGATTGACAATTTTTCAAAGATTTCTAAAGGAATGCTGCAGAAACTCTATACATATTTCAAGAATAAGCCGCTTGAGGTTTTAGTAAATGTTAATACAAACCTATGATCTTTCCATTTGTACAAAAGAAGATATAAATTCCTTTCAGACTATGATGTTCCCATATTATTCCCCCCGAAAGCATGTGTGTTATGAAGTCATCCAATACATATGTTGTTGAAGGCCTGGCATGTCCTTAACAAGCACACAAGCCCCTCTCACTGCACCTTGAGGAATTCAGCATATGGCCATCAACATCTCTGGATTGTCCAGAGTGCAATTCAACATGAATCTCTGTTAAATTGAGACCAATTAAACATTATGCTGCAGAATATTGCATCTAATGGAATTAGGATGTTATTTTGTTTTATAGATTTGTGCCTGTTCCTGATCATCATATGACAATCTTTTTTCTTCAACAAAATCCTGTCACTCATTCCTGCCAACATACTGAGTTTTGGAAGCAAGACAAACAGACTTCATTAGGCTTCCAATACACATCTGCTAAAGAAAACACATTGCAAAACTCAACTGAATTTTGTCATTTTGCATCTCTGGTAGTAACAGATTACAGCATGCACTCATTCAAAGTGTTTGTCACTTAACATACAGAGATCAGATGACTTCAGATATTGCCTCAAAACATGCATGTGACAAATTACTTATTTCTACAGTTACAAAAGTTTAAAATTGGAGGGAAAGAGAACTAACTTTTTTTTTTTTAGATCTTTTAATGTGCTAAGTGATTTACAAAGGAAATATTGTCCCTTTTGCTATTTAAAATATTTGTGAGGGAAGCCTTATCTTTCAGCTTTGTAAGAAGGCTTACAACTAGTAATTGTGCAGGACGTCACAACTAGTAAATGATACAGGCACAAGTCAAATATATGTTGCTTACATTCAAAATTTTATTTTGTGAACTACGTGCTGGAATAATAACTGAGAGATTACACAGAGTAAACGAAAGTTTTATATTTACTACATTCTATTGAAAATTTGTCATTAAAGTAATAGAAGGTAGATGGGTCTAACAGACCAGTCATGTTACATGTAAGAGTCTGTTAAATATTTTCAGAGGCATTTTCACATATGAATCCCAGTAATCCCCAAACAATGATGTTACTGCCGTCCTCAGTTGAAAGAGGAAAACATTGAGATGACATCGCAGTGATACCAGCACATCTATTAACAAATTTGTCCACCTGCAAAAAGTTTCAGGACTAAGTATTCCTCATGTTAGGAAATGGATCACTGGCTATTGTAGGACAGACCTTTGCCATCTCCTGTCTTCCTATGCCTCTTTCATGTCATGAAAAGCATACGCTCTATGTTGTCCATGGTCCCAGAAAGATAAAGCACAACTACAGTCAAACTTTAGCCTGGAGGCCAACTTAGCCAAACTTAGTCTAGATTTGCTGACCCACATTTGATTTACTGGCTTCAATTAGATGGCAGAAAAGTGAGCAGAAATCCAGGATTGTGTTTTAAGCTATGTGTTTGAAGCTAAAAACTACTATGAATATGTTTGTGTGTGTGTGTGTGTGTGTGTGTGTGTGTGTGTGTGTATTTCTATCACTAAGTTAGAATTCCCTTCATTCATTGGAATTGCGGAGTTTTGTGGAGGAGAGAATACAACACCTGATATTATCTCTTTCAAGACAAAATGTCTTTCTAGAAATAGAGTTGGCCTTGTGAAAACAAATCACATCCTGAATCCAAGGCATTGAATTGTCAGAGGAAGCCTTAAAAAATCTCTCACTGTTCCCCTTACTAAGGGGAAAGCCAGAGGCTACAGAATTCAGGCCACAACAATCCATTCCTTTAAAATAATGTAATCACTCTTTCTCACAAAACATATTTAATCCCGTGGTGAGCCAAGTAAAATTGTGTTGTTTTATTGTTAGATTACCTAATTACCACCTTCTCTTTTGCTTTTTTTTTAAAGTACATGCTTACACACATACACACAAAATAATAACAATAAAAAGCCTTATCTTCTGTAACAGTCAAAAAGCCTTGATGAAACACAGCAGTGTTTTCAAAGTCCCCTGCAAGCTTTTGTCGTTGTTAAAAGCCTTACAAAAAAATCGTATTTTTAATTTTTTTTTTCTTTAGCAAAGGAGTTTGAATAATTCAGACAGCTGTTATATGCTGAGTGCCTTTTTTTTTGTTTGGTCACTTTTCTTTGTGCCGGCAAAGGTTTGGAGACTTGTAGTTGTTCTTTCTCCCTTTGTTTTGTGATTTATGTGGGACTCTGGTCAACAATAGTAATCCAAGTCTTGGATTTAACTACTTCAAGGGATCAGAGTTTACGCAGCACATGAAGAAAAGGATATCTGGCATACGTGGTCACTCAGATCACAGCTAATGGGTCTCCAGTCAGTCACCATCCCCAGCACAGAGAATAAGAGCCCTGTACATTCATTTAAATAGGCCAGTTGATTGACTGATTGATCTTATATTTGTTAAGTGATTTTTTTTTTACACATCACTTATGTATCAACAAAGAATCTTGTAAAAATGCCAACTAGGAGTTAACAAATGGAGGGCAGGGCCTAAATTTCTGTATTTCTGAGATAATATCAAGGCTGCCTGTCGACAGCCCACATTCTGATAGAATGACCTCAGGCCCCTCCTGCCATTGAAAATTGAAAATGAGATTCATATTGTCATCCTAAAGACCACCGGGATGATTGAATGGCAGGAAAGAGAGCTTGACTGGTGTTATCAGTTTGCAAACCAGGAAGAGATAGTCTGTGGTGTGAACCAAAGGTGCACTCTCTTTGAAGATGAAAAGGGACAAGTTGGGTTTTATGCCTCACAGGGAGGGCCTATATCACACCACAGAGTCATGCATATTCACCAGGTTTGGGGGGAAAGCTACACTTATTCATGAAGGGGAGTTGGACACATGCACAATAGGTAAACACACATGTAACATACATCCCATGTTTACTTTGGGGCAGACTTTTAGCATTAAAATGGAGATGGAATTTGGCCCTTTACACAAAAAAGTGAAGTATATTACCTGAAGGTAGTAGCACACGCCTGTAATCTTAGCTACTCAGGAAGCTGAGTCTGGGAGGCATAGTTGCAATGAGCTGAGATTATGCCACTGCACTCCAGCCTGGGCAACAGAGTGAGACTCTGCCTCAAAAAATAAAAAATAAAAAGTAAACTACGGGACACAGTTTGGGTGCAACCTCTATATGCCAGCTAAAACTGGTCTCCAAAGATAACATAAGTGCTGGGATTTTTCTACATAGGTGTTTATGGAGGACATTCATGAGTCTCTATATCTGTAAATTGAGGATGTCATTTTGTGTTCCATGAGCTAATTGTTAAATACCATAACGTATGAAGAGTGATTATTTAACTCGTAAGGCGCATGGCAAGGTCACAAAATCACTAATCTGATTTGGAAATACCCCATATACTACTTATGTTTTTCTTTTGCTTTCTTTTCTTACTCTTTGCTCTTCTTTCTCTTCTTTCTTTCTCTCTCTATTCACATGTCACAGAACTTTAATGGAGTTGTTCTTGTTTGGAAACTGAATATTTCAAAAATTAATCCCCCCAGTTGACTTGAAAACAGTCAGGCATATATTTGTCTGTGGCTTATTTTCTCCAAGGCATGGATGGCAGGAATTGTGAGACAGAGTTGCTGCTCAGCGAATATTAGACCCAATTGTATGACACTCTTCTATATGGTCACTTCTGAAAATGATTCTGATTGGAGAACTGCTTCCCAAAACATTATAGCAAAACTCTCTCACCAGAGACTTCAGACTCATTCTACAGTATAACATGAAATTTCCTTCAGTTGCTGTCTTGATTCTAGTCCTTAAGATTAGCTTAATCTTCTCTTTATAGAAATGCAATGAATAGATTCTGCAGTATAATCATGTCGCATGTAGGTACAAAATGTTACTAAGGTAATGAGATAAATTTTACAATTCACATACCTTACTCTTACATTAGTAATCCTTTTTTAAAACAAAACTAGAACAAAATAGCTGTGTAATTTAATCATATCCCATACGAATTACTAAAGTTTTTTTGAGCTTTGTTTATTTTCAAATTAGGTACACACACACACCAAACACACACACAGGAACACACACAAACACTGGTATATTTTAAATATTTGAAAAAAATTTCTTTCCTGTTTTCTCCTCCTGCATTTCCTTCTCCTCTTTCTTCCTCTCTTCCCCTTCTTCTTTTCTTTTTTTTTTTGAGACGGAGTCTCGCTCTGTCGCCCAGGCTGGAGTGCAGTGGTGCAATCTCGGCTGACTGCAAGCTCTGCCACCCGGGTTCATGCCATTCTCCTGCCTCAGCCTCCCGAGTAGCTGGGACTACAGGCGCCCACCACCACGCTCGGCTAATTTTTTGTATTTTTAGTAGAGATGGGGTTTCACAGTGTTAGCCAGGATGGTCTCGATCTCCTGACCTCATGATCCACCTGCCTCAGCCTCCCAAAGTGCTGGGATTACAGGTGTGAGCCACCACGCCCGGCCTCTTCCCTTCTTCTTCATCTACCTCTTCATCTTCCACATCTTCCTCCTTTATCTGTCTTTCTGCTCCTTCCTTTTAACAGTAGTTTCGGAGAAGTTCTATGTTCGAGGGCTAATAGCAGATGTGCAATGGATGGGAAGCCATTCTTAAACTCTTCACTGTCCAGGAGAAATTAGAACCAAGTCCAGTAACAACCTGCATCTCAAAGACATTAATGCCATAAGGTAGGCCATGGAAGCTTAAAGGGGTAAGCAATTCCTTCTGACTCAGATAAATGATACAGAATATTTGAGGATTTTAGTAAGCTCTTTGTAATGTGGTGGCAAAAATGCTACTTTTGCTAACTCTGTTACATTTTAATCCACTGTACCCAGGAACACTACATTTTTCCAATCTCCCTTGTAGTTAATAGGATCATTTGACAATATGTGGCCGTTGAAATGTGGCTGGAAGTGTTTTGTGACACCACCTAGACAATAAAACTTCCATGTGATCCTCCAGCCTTTTTGTCTTTCATGTTGGCTGTATTCTGACTCGCTGGGCCATATGTGCACAGCTTTTAGTACATGAGACCGTTAGATTTTGAGCTATTCTTTGTTTTTTTACAGAAATCAGATTGTATTGAATAACAGATTGTCCCTTCTAAGCCTTGTAGGTGTTTAACAAGCAGAAAAGAAGAAGGAGTTAAAAGGTTTTGGGGGAAGGAGACCAATTCTTATGTTAAAGTACAAGGCACAGAGAATATCTGGGGGTGTGTATTGTCTTGGGGGTATACCCTGAGTGTTGTGGGAGTGTGCTTTACAGAGAGCTAAATCTGCAGGGTGAAGATGGCAACCAGAGTGTGGAGAGCCTTGAATGGCAAAAGAAGAAAGATTCTGGGGGACCTAACCAGTGTTTGACCAGGCAAGTAAAAAGATTCCCACTGAAATTGAGAAATATTGGGTTGACAGCAGTTCAGAGAGAGAGATCAAAGGAAGGAAAAGCTAAAGAGAACCAAACTGTAGGAATAAGCAACCTGAAAGTTAATAATCAATTGATGAGTGGTGGCAATCCTGATAATTATCAAAATAGCTGTCATTTATTAAATGCTTTCTATGGGCCTAGCTTGGCTCTAAGCACTTTAAAGTATCATTTTATCTTCATAACATACCAATGAGATTAATCCTAGTATTTTCTATTTTACAAGGTATTTTAAATGAAATTTTCTGAAAGTTTCCATGAGGTAAGATAACAAAATACAAGCACCAGTCATTGACAGCTTTTCAAAACTTTAAGGAAAACAAAAAAAAATTGATATTCAATTTTGTGATTTTTATATATAGATGCACAATACATATTTTATATATTAACATATGATAATATATTAGATATACATACAACATTATAAGCTCCTACAAAGCATCTCATAATTATTTTATGCAGTTTTCCTACAGATATTTTTTCATCCTCAACTGATAGATGAGAAAAAATAAGAATTTTTGATAAGTTAAGAAAATTGAATAAAAGTTCATGAGGATACAGGAATAAAGTGGGAGTTATATGATGCTAAGATTTCTCACTCTATATTTGTGCTCCTTTGACTACATGAAAAGACGTAAGCATAAGAGAACAATGATAGACGTAGGTTGGGTGAATAGGTAAGGAGAAAATAGACTCTAAGAAACATTTTATATAATTAAATACCTTACGTATTTAACGATGACTGTTTCAATTATATATTATTAGTTTTGTTTTCTTATTTTAAAAGACCTGTGCTTACATTCTTCTGTGAATATTCTTAAGCTGCTTAAGGCACATAGTCTAATTATATTTTTTTAAAATACATATATGCCTGCCAGCCAAAGTAAAAACATTTCAGTACGTATTTTCCACAATTTTATTTAATAAATCTTGTAAAGTCTAATGCTGTTTCCTCCTTAGAGAAAGGTGAAACTTTGAGAAAGCTTTTTTTTTTTTTGAGATGGACTTTTGCTCTTGTTGTTGTCCAGGCTGGAGTGCAGTGGTGCGATCTTGGCTCACCAGAAAGTCTGCCTCCTGGGTTCAAGTGATTCTCCTGCCTCAGCCTCCCGAGTAGCTGGGATTACAGGCATGCACCACCACACCTGGCTAATTTTGTATTTTTAGTAGAGATGGGGTTTCTCCATGTTTATCAGTCTGGTCTCGAACTCCCAACCCCAGGTGATCCGCCCGCCTCGGCCTGCCAAAGTGCTGAGATTACAGACGTGACCCACCGTACCCAGCCGGGAAAGCTTTTAGCCGTTAGGATAATGACCTCTGTAATCTCAGCACTCTGGGAGGCCAAGGTGGGCGGATCACGAAGTCAAGAGATCGAGATAATCCTGACCAACATGGTGAAACCCTGTCTCTACGAAAAATACAAAAATTAGCTGGGCGTGCTGGCACACGCCTGTTGTCCCAGCTACTCGGGAGGCTGAGGCAGGAGAATCGTTTGAACCCGGGAGGTGGAGATTGCAGTGAGTCGAAATCACTCCATTGCACTCCAGTCTGGTGACAGCGAGACTCTGTCTCAAGAAAAAATAAAAATAAAAAAATAATGACCTAAGTTATATCATCACAAGTAACTTACTTTAAACCAATCATCATTAAAGTTTATACAATAGGGCAGATTGTACTTACAACTGTATAATATTAATCACCTGTAAAGTTGCCTAATGACTTACCTACTTGAATGGAAGACAACAGGAGAGGTATTAAATGCAGGATGTGGAAAAATGCCTATAATTTACAGGTCTGGCAAGTCCACAGTGCTTAGAGAACAAGTGTTATACTGTTAATGGCTATTGAAATTTCTAACTGAAGAATTTATTTCCTTGCAAAACTATTTATTAATCATGAGGACTTCATCATGTTTGAAAAGGCAGAAATAATTTTTAAGAGTCTCTGGAACAATTTACCTTCTGTTTCAGAAATCTTCATTTCTATAAGTAAAATGACTTTTTCAAATGTATAGGCCTTATTTTAGTATATTGACATTTTAACGTTAAAGTTTTGTCTAAAAAGACAGAACGATATAAAATCAGAGAAAGATCGAACAGGTACCTTATTTCTTAACCATAAAGCCTCTGTCTGAATGTTTTTCTCATTTAGAAACTGGGGTAACAGATTTTCGAGGCTGGTCCAGTTTATTTCAAGACTGACATCCTACTTTGAAAACGGGGGTTAACATGCCTTTGTTCTTAATCCTTGCATGTCGTTGCATAGATAGCTATGACAAATTACCTTCTCTTTTCTTTACATTTCTATACTTTAGCATGTCTTAAATTATTTTCATTATGAATTAGGAAATCTTCCTATGTGGCCATCCTGAAGGCCAAGAATGACAACTTAAGTTATTCTTGTATAGTAGACTGTTTGTCTACTATGGTACCAATCGTGCATGCAGTTTCTCTTAATTAATTTACTCCCCTCCTTCCTCATGGGTTCTTCGAAGTCCTCAAACTTAACCTCAGTTTGCATGGTCAGCAGCACATGCTTTGTCACTGTCACAAACTTTTTCTTTTTTTCCTGATTATATTAATACTCTACTTCTCAAATTATCTCTTCTCCCAAGCTTATCACAGTTCCTTTTTTCTCCATGCATTTATGGCTTTTCACTGGTCTTGATTTAATCTTGTTCTTTGCACCGAATGTGCACTCCGTAATTTGTTTCTCATTTTCTTAAAGTTTGTTAGTAGAATTAAGTCCCAGTCCTTCTTCCATACCTAGCCCACCATACCAGTTCCATGGATGGTATTATAGCTCAATTTGCATCAGCACCAGATGTGGCTGTTAGGTACTCTTTGTTAGTAAAATAAAATAGAATATTTATTCATTAAACAAACATATATCTAGCACATGCTTTCTGTCAAACACCCACACTCTAGCAGCAACAGATTCCCCACTTGTCTTTAATCGTAAATTCCCTACTCAGCTCTCAAAACCTCACGTCGTTAAGTTCAAATAAAATCTAACTTTCTAAAATCATGTCTTCTCATTTATGTACTTTAGCCATTGATTCAAGAAATATGCCAATATGAATGAATGCAACTATGAGGTATTAGTTATTTCCCATTGGTTTAAACTTGACAATAAAACTTAGCAATGTCTTATTTATGATATCACCTGATTTTGACACAAGACTTAGTATATGTTCAATATAGCTATGGATGCACAAATTATGGGGGCTTATGAAAAATCAATTTACACAAATTGACTCTACACAGTAGAAAACCCTCTTTTTCACTATCTGAGCTATTCTATAATACATATGCATGTACAAAGACATCTAAAGATTTTTTTTCCAACCCCACTTTTCAAGGCACTCAACCGTTGCACTCCAAGACAGCTCCTGGTTTCTTGGGTCTACACAGGTATCATATTTGTAACCATTAATATGCAGACGGGAGATGATTAAGTGCAGGCATGATAAAATGTGACACCCCATAATAAATGAGAATAAAAAATGAATTTGTAACCATAAATCATGTATTAAAATTTATGTCATTGGCTTACATTGATGAAGACAATGTAGAAATAAGAAAATATGAGCTAGAACTATTTTAAAAATTATAATGAAAGATATTTCAATTTTTTTATTTTTTTCAACTCTTTATCTTAGGTTGAAAATTTGACTTCTTGCCGCTGAAGGTAGAATGCTTGAACTTTGTGGTTTAGAATAAGACATTGGACAGTTACCAGTTTCATTGTAATGCAAATTTTTAACTTTAGCATTTTAAATATGAGTGCTCTTACGCATTCAAGGCAATGAGATACCACCATTTTTTTTAAAAAAAGTAAAATATCTATTTTAAAAGACACAAGATATTGAAGTGTAGTCTTGCCACATACTTTACCTAAAAAGAATTTGACTAAACTATTCTATGCCGTTTTGTGTAACGTTTTATAATGATTATAACACTTTAAGTTTGGAGAAAAAATGGAGAAAGAGCAGTACCTCACAAATTAAATAATATGAAATCCTTAATGGAAAAATTACTTGTAAAATTGGAAATTTCCAAGAATCCAAAACATAACCAGAAACCTGATTTGGAAAGCCACAGCATGGCTGGCATTATTATAAAATAGCAGACCCTACATTTCAATAAAGTCACCATAACTTAAATTTCAGATTGTTCTTGTTCCTTCAAAGGTACCCCATTTGGCAGAAAATAAAATTATTCTAATGCTACTGAAACAATTTTAGGAAGTCAGTTCTATAAGTAATACCTGGGTTGTGTTAAGAAAATGAATTTTAGAAAAAATGATTGCCTTGTGATTTGGGGAACGTAATTTCTTACCTATTAATACCTGGCCACATCTTCATTGTTTTCAACATTTGCTATTTTAATGGCAGCCTTATGCAGTGAAATAAATGTGGGATTTTTCTAAGAGGCTTTCATAATGTATAGAAATTTTCTGAAGTCATATTTTTTACCTAGTATTAGGAGTTGAAATGTATCCCCCCAAAGATTGTATTTAAGTCTTAACCCCCAAAATCTCAGAGTGTGACCTTATTCTCTCCAAATAGAGAAGGTATTTACAAGGCTAATCAAGTTAAAATGCCATAGATTCGTAAGGACTATTGTTTTTATTAGGTGAAAATTTAGACACAGAGACAGACACAGAGGGAAAATGATGTGAAGAGACAGAAAGAAGACTGTCATCCACAAGCCATGATGACAGTCCTGGAACAGGTTCTTCCCTCACTGGCCTATGAAGGAACCTACCCTGCAACACCTTGATTTTGGACCTGTACCCTCCAGAACTGTGAGACAATAGATTTCTGGGTTTTAAGCCAGGCAGCATGGCGGCCCCAGGAAACAAATGCACTCACTATCGTGCAGTTATGGTAAACTCTCTCATCATCAAGAAATGGAAGGTAAAAAAATAAAAATAATTAAAAAAAATAAACTCCTTTCCCTTGAGTTTTCTGAAATAGTCACAGGCTTAAATGATATCTCTCTGAATGTTATTCACTAGGTCTTATGCACCATACTAGGAAACTAGAAGATGCTCAACAAATAGTGATTAAACCCAAATGTCAACTAAGTTCAATGCTCTTTGAAAGTCAAATGAATACTATGGTACACAGTATAAACTCCATTCTATTCCTACTGACTATCCAAAGATTTAGGGGTTAGGCTAAAAGAGTGTGGGGGATAGGGGATCTATTCTAACACCCACTTTGTTCCTGAGCTCCCGTTTCTGCAAAATTAGCATATCTCCATAGTTAGATCCTATTCCACTTGGTATTGCCAACAACATAACTTCTTTTCCTACAAATATGCTCGTGATCTCACTGGAGAGTCAGATGTAATCTTAAGAGTTTGATGTAAAAGAGTTGAGTAGTGTTTTAACATCCCACCATAAAGAGCCCAAAACTGGATATTGGGCATCCCAACCTTTAGAAGATTTTGTTCATTTTAGCCAAGGGGATTATCTTGATTTATCCCTCTCTTTTTTTTTTTTAATAGATTTCAGGCCCCCATCATCTTGTTAGCCTTCCAATTTCTCCACAGTCCAATGGCTTCTCCTTATTTTTATCCTCAGTCCCCATCTGCTATGGACTAAATGGTGCCCCCCTTCCAATTCACATGTTGAAATTCTGACACCTAATGTAATTATATTTGAAGATGAGGGCTTTGAGGTATAAGTAAGTTTAGGTGAGGTAATAAGGGTGGGGGTCACATGGTGGGGTTACTGCCCTTATAAGACACCAGAGAGCACTGTTGCTCACTCACTCTTTCTTTCTCTCTCTCCCCCGCCATGTACACACACTGAGGAAAGTCTGTGTGCACATGCAGTGAGATGGTGGCCATCTACAAGTCAGGAAGAGGGCTCTCTCCAGAACCCACCATGATGGTACCCTGATTTCAGACTTCCAGTCCTGAATTGTGAGAAAATAAAATTTCTGTTGTTTATAAGCAACTCACTCTATGGCATTTTGTTACAGCAACCAGAGTTGACTGAGACAGTTTACCAGCAATTCGATCCTCTTTATTTTGCTAACAGACTTAGCTCTTTCCCCATTGTTATACCAGCCTGTTCAAATTCAGAGGGCCCCAAAATAACAAAGATATCTAAGTTTTTGTATCAATTTCTAATATTTTTGCAGGAAAGTTAACTTAGGACAGCATTATATGTATATCATAATTAATGATATACATTATACCACTCAGAAGTCAAGATGTTACTGTCAAGTGTGGGAAACCTCAGTTTTTGTCCAAGTTGCAAGAAAGAATTCAGCCAAGTGACACATAGCAAGGGTAAAGCAGCAGAGTTTATTAGGAAGATAAAGTACATTCTTACGGAGGAGTGAAAAAACAGCTCCAGGGTGTTCTGGCTGAGAAAATGGTAGTAGCAGTGTTTATTTAAAGAGACAGCACACTCTGAAAGATGAGGCAGAGTGGGCTGCTTAACCTGTAGTCCCAGCTACTCGGGAGGCTGAGGCAGGAGAATGGCGTGAACCCCGGGAGGCGGAGCTTGCAGTGAGCCGAGATCGCGCCACTGCACTCCAGCCTGGGGGACAGAGCAAGACTCCGTCTCAAAAAAAAAAAAAAAAAAAAAAGAACGAACCAGCAGCCGCTAGTGCTGGGGAACTCCATGACAATCTTATATACTTATTCATGAGGGGGCATGAGGGGTTGTCACATGCAAGCATGTTTCAGGAGGTCCCTTTGGGCATGAATGTTCCGTGGCTGTACATGCTAGGATACATGTCCCATGTCTCATTAGCATCTAAAATCTCCACTTGGGGGTGTGTTTTTTACTATTATAATGAGCAGCAGGCTATGCTCAGGTGAGTTTCTGCTTTCCCTGCTTGTCAGTGGGGAAATTCTCTACCATGTTTATCTCTGGCTAGAGGAGCCCAACCACAAGGCTAGATGCAGCCAATGTAGCCATTGTCATTTTTGCTGACTGTCAGTGGGCAGTGCTGACTATCGATGGGCAGTGTCTCCAGGACTTTTTTCCCCAGGGGGCTTCTTTGCCTGCTCATTTCTGGCTATCTGCCTATTCTAACAAAGAGTGACTAGAGTGAATTTGGATTTTAAATAAAAACTCTTTCTATGTTTGCTTATCAAATACACAAAAATGTTACCTTCTCATGAAAAGTCAGAGCCTTGCCAAACTCATTTAGATTTACTTTTAGTGTTAATGCATGCACACATGTGCACACCCATACACACACACACATTGTTTTCTGTCACTATTTTTATGTTTATGCAAGATAAAATGCATTAACTTAAGAGAGATGAAAACTTTAAGAATAATTCAGAACTATGGGCTCATGCTCCAGACTGGTGTGAGGCTGTGGGTGAGCACACATTCATGGAAGTTTGTGAAATAAAAAAAAACAAAAAACAAAAAACAAGAAGTCATTCTTGTTCTACTGTGCTTACATTTATACTTTCAAAAACAAGATGCTAAAGGTGATATTAGTTGAGCAAAACACTGTTATTTTAGCTACCCTGGAAACTAGTTGACAATAAGTAGTCTCTTGAGGCAAGATTCTTCCCTGCATTGTTCACTACAATATTTGTTCAAAACTGAGGAGTGATTTGTAAGATCTGTCCCTTTAGGAAAAAAGAAGTGATATTGATGCCATGTAGCTAATGCAGAACAAAAACAAAAGAAATCAAAAAACCTCAAGCCAGCAAAATGATGAACATAACACCACTTTTCATTTTCCATTTCAGTGAAAGATTCATTTTATAGCATTTGAGGTAATCCCTGGTGTGATCTAGCTGAAATAGAAAAAAGAAAAGACAGAGAGAGAGACAGAGAGAATAAGTTTTTAGGTTTTTATAGAAAGAGCTCTGGAGTCTTAGTGACTATTATTTCTTCGGCATTTTGAGTTCTCTTGAGTTCAATCAAACAAATAACTTTATTAAGCACCCATGGCAAGCTGCATGTTAAACAACAAAGAAGCCGTGTCCAACAGTATTTTCTGAGCATCCACAGTACATAATGCCCCTTGGACACTTTGGTGCTATTGTTATTCCTAGGTTACAGAAAGGAGGCCAAGGATCAGGTCATTTAAATGATCTTCCAATACTAAAACCTCTCATAAGCAGCAGAATTTGGTCTAAAATCTCATCAACGTGTTGCAAGCACCAGAGAGAAGCAGCTAGTGCTTATTTTAAGGATACAGGGGCCAAGTTGGGAAGCACAGAAAGATGTTTGTCCTCAGGGTCTCTTAGAGAACCTCACTGAAGATGCCATAGCATGCTTACCTTGTCCAAGTCACTCTAGGACAGGCAATGCTGTGGGATAGGTAAAAGTGGACAGCCTGGATTGACTGTGCTCACAGCCGCTCTTCCACGTATTCATTCTTTAAACTTGAGAATGTTTAATCTGCCTATATTTCTACTGCACTGCAGGTAAACTTGGAATAATGAGATAATAATGCAAGCTTCATAGGTATGTGATAAAGCTGATGTAATTATTATTTTTTTTTTTTGAGACGGAGTCTCGCTCTGTTGCCCAGGCTGGAGTGCAGTGGCGTGATCTCGGCTCACTGCAAGCTCTGCCCCCTGGGTTCACGCCATTCTCCTGCCTCAGCCTCCCCAGTAGCTGGGACTACAGGCGCCTGCCACCACACCCGGCTAATTTTTTGTATTTTTAGTAGAGACGGGGTTTCACAGTGTTCGCCAGGGTGGTCTCGATCTCCTGATCTCGTGATCTGCCCGCCTCGGCCTCCCAAAGTGCTGGGATTACAGGCGTGAGCCACTGCGCCAGGCCAAGCTGATGTAATTTTAGTAAGTGTTCATGTCAGTGCCTGGCACATTGTACATTTTCCAAAAATGTTTCTATTATTTTGAATTATTAATATATTATTTCATTATTATTTTGAGACAGGGACGGCTCACTCTGTTGCCCAGGGTATGGTACAGTCATAGCTCACTGCAGCCTTGAACTCTTAGGATCAAGCAGTCCTCCTGCCTCAGATTCCTGAGTAGCTGGGATTACAGGTGTGTGACTCTGTGCCTAGCTAATTTTTTTTTTTTGGTATAGATGGGGGTCTCACTATGTTGTCTGGGCTGGTCTTGAGTTCCTGGCCTCAAGTAATCCTACTGCTTGGCCTCCCAAAGCTCTAGAATTGCAGGAGTGAGCCACCACACCTGGTCTATTAACTAACATCATTAATATTGTTACTTGAGTCTTCCCTTTCACTCCTGTCTCATGGTGTTAGCTTACTTATGGGTTTTACTCCCTTACGGCTTTTGCTTATTTCCTTCCCCCTTGTGTCTCTCTGCTTCTGTGGATGTTCTGCATCTCTCTAAATGATTTGTATTCTAATTCCTAAAAAAAAGGAATATGATAGGATTGGCTAATCACTACCCTACATAAACTGTCCTGTTAGAGCAGACTACTTTACTTCTGTAAAACTACATCAGATCCTCAGGTGTCAACCACAGGATAATCAGCTGCCACTAGAATTACGTTGCTTTATGTTAAGATTTAGGTGCATAAAGTCAGCAGAAGATGTGTTCCGCCACAGACAGTTTGAGCTTTGATGCTTATCCAGAATATTCTGTCTCCCTGCGCTTTTGCTCTATGGGGCACACTGCAATTAATGTTCTCTCCTGATGGAAATCAGAAGGAGCCAAAGACCTCTGTTATATTTCAAACCCAACGTCAAATAGAAAATTAATAACAAAGAGAAAAACATCTTACACCACATAGATACTACATTTCTAAAGCAAGAAGTGAGATACGTATATTTGCAGATTAGTGATTGAATTTATCCCATATGGTATTTTAATCCGGAGTAGAGATGGTGGGGATGGTGATTTTATGTATCAAGAATGTTATCTCTTCTCGGCCTTTTGGCTAAGATCAAGTGTTATGTATCAGGAATGTTGATGTATTTAGCTTGTCTATGGCAGTGTGGATGACTGTGATGATAAAACAGAGACGTGCCTAATTTCTCTTTACAAACTGAGAAGGCATTTCTCAAATCTCCTTTTACACATTGGTGTTGCATAATCTCAATCTAGTCCACAAATTAAATGCAACTCCTAACCAAAGCTCACTGCCTGCCCCCTCACAGACTCCATGAACATAGAGTTCTGTGTCTCATGCTTCTCAATCTGCAGCTTCTTGAATAACTTTCAAGGTCTCATGACAAAGAGTTGTGTCTTTTATCACTCTCTAGCAGCTCTGAGAGTACTCAGTTGGTGTTTTGTTTTGTTTTTGTTCTTTTTGCTTTGTTTGTTTGTTTTGCTCTGCTTATACTTAAATTGCCTGACCAATGTTATATGTTGGAAACAAAATGTGTGTGATTGTTAATATTAAACAGGGATAAAGCTATATGATTCTGTTAAAAGTATTTTCAAAGTAATCGTATATTTTTTATTTTAAAAAATGTATACGTATTTGGAGGGTACAAATGCAGGCTTCTCACATGTGTAGTGGTGAAGTCTGAGCTTTTAGTGTACCCATCACCTAACTAGTGAACATTCACCCAATGGGCAATTTTTCTTGAAGTGGCTCCAACAAAAAAGTGATTTATTTTCTGATTTAACAAAATGTCTGATGGTTTGGATTTTAAATTAAAACTCCATTTATGTTTGCTTAACAGAGATATAGAGCATTACATGAATGAATGAACAAATAATAATAAAGAAATGCAGATAACCAAATTACACAAGCCTGAATACAAACTTTAATAATGATATTTATCACCTATGTGATCTTTGCAGTGATTTTTATTGAAATTTTCCTCATTTGTAAAATTATGTTTAAAGTATTTCTTTCCAAAAGTTGCTGAATGAAATAAAATGTTGCATGAAACACTGTGGCCTGGCTAATTATAGATTCTCAAGAACAAAGAATCAACGTGTTGATATGTTCATTATTTTGCTAGTTTGAGGTCTGGGGTGTTTTTTGTTTTTTTTGGTCTGCTTTAGTTATATGGTTTCAATACCATTTTTTTTTTTTCCTGAAGGGCCAAATCTTACAAATTACTCCTCAGTTTTGAATTGCTGATAGCAATTGAGAGGTTTACTGATTTATGGGCTGGAAATTCTGGTTTTCTTGGCCTTCCCTTTTGTATTTCATGGTAATAACATGACTCTGGAAGTTCATAGTCAAAGCTAAAAACTTTGAGGAGATGTAGTGATATCAGCCACATGTTACCCATTTTTAGGAAAAGAAAATGCCTTTCTAGAAACCCCAACTGATTTCTGCTTACATCTCATTGATAAGGACCGTGTGTTGTGGCTTCTTTCTTATCTGCAAGAGAAACTGAGGAAGTCAGAATCTCTGCTGGAGCTTAGTATGTCATATTCTTGAATCAGATAGGTTTCTGTTTTCAAGAATGTAAATCATAATGGTCGGTGAGTATACAATTAACAATGTCTGCTATGTTATGGTGGAAATTTGTGTAAGAATAACTCATATTTGGCAAAAGTTTACTGCATAATAAATGCTCAGATTTTCAATTGTAACTGAAAACATGCTAGAACTTCAGAGAAGGAGTTCATTTGTGATGCCTGAATCATACAATGAAAACTGTGTTTAAAACATAAAGCTTATACAAATCTATACAGGTGATAAAATTGTCTAGACATTGTGTGTATGGGTGTGCCAGTGTTCATCAATTAGTAGAAGTTGCATGGATCAGTGCATTAATGAGTGTCCTGAATCTCTCTTTGGGCTCAGGGAGAAAGGATGTTGCTATTCATTATCAATGGCAGCCATTGGTGGAGGAGTAATGAGGGATAGATATGTGCACTGTGTCTATGTAATTGAAGGGTTTTTTTTTTTTTAACCTGCCAGGTAACTATTGGCAATGCACTAACTCAACTCTTATGGCCATTTCACTATCCAAGTACCACCATAAAGAATATATTGCATCACAACACAACATAGGCCAATACAATACTGCAATTATCTTGCTCTGGATTGATCTCTTTGATTTGGAAAATGCTGAACATTTTCTCCTCAGGCAAAGATTCAAGGAAAACTACTATTTTCCTGCTTGTGGAAACTGATAGCAAAGGACAAGAGAAGCACCTAGTAACCTTAGTAGATAAAATTTGCAATGCATAGCTATGAAAACTGTTTCGGAACCCTGGAAATACCTTGGAACTTTACGGAAAGCTGAGAAAGAAGGAATTAGTGTAGGAACATGACTAATTACCATTCTCAAATATTTTTGCTCAAAATTCTACCTTAAAATATGAAAAGATGCTAACCAAATGCTCTTATCTTTGTTCTGTTGATGTTGCAGCTCCGAAGCCCTATTCTGTGATGTTAGTTTCACTCGGTCTGTTCACGGAAATTTGTAATCATCTCTGCAACAAGTACTTCCTGCCAGGAATGCTGCAAAACAGCCACAAAGCCTGAATCTTTTATGCTGCTGCTATTGTCTTCAATTTGAAGATATCAACATTTATTTAGTACTCAAGGTATACTAGGCTCTGTGCAACACATTTTATAAAGCCTTGCCCGTCTTCAAGCATGAATCTGAATCAAGAACTCTCTGAATCCAAAGCATGTGCTCCTTCTGTTTGACATGAGATTTCAAAACTACACCACACACACACACACACTCACACAAAATTTTATATCTGTTTACATCTAGGTCTTATTCTCATCTTATTTTCAAACTTTATGACAGAGAACAGCCCTATTCATGTTCTCATGTCCTAAAATGCCTAAAAACATGCTCAAAAAATGATCAGTCTTAAAAAATAACTCAATTCTAATGTATTCCAATATGTAATGTAAAAGATCCAAACTCTGTTTGGTTACATGAGTGTTTTGTTTGTAAAAATATATGGTATTATGTCCTTAGGAGGGGTGTGTGTGTGTGTGTGTGTATAGATATATATCTCTTTAAAGGTATTCACTTTCTGAAGTGATTTGTATATTAACAATATAACACACATTGCAAAAAAGACAAATTTCAGATTAAGAAACAAACTCGATATCTACAATGACATATATGGAGAAAAATGACATTGTATACTTCTTAAAATAACAGGCTATAAAGCATAACCAAATCTGTACAGTTAGGGGAAATTCACATTCTACAAAAACTGCTGGAGTTGTTTTGCCATAAATATCTATGAATATCTTTAGTAAGACTAATGTAAATATGTCAATGTATCTATTTTTGATTGATATGCCACCTACTGCCTTGGAGAATTTAAGACCATTTACAATATTAATAATTCATCTCTGAGAATCTTAATTGTACTTAGCTTACACTTTAATCAGCAGATTAATTTTTTACCATGACCCAGAGTAAATCAAATTTACAACTAAACTCAACACATACATGCATGCACACAACAAAAACAAGTATGTTCCAAAAATAATGGCTAACACTATGTGATGCACTGTTTTTTTTTTCTCATCTCATCTATGTGTTTCACTTCTTTTTTCCCTAATTCTTTATTTTTGAAGATTGCTGATCCAAACCACAAAATTGATTTTATGGCTCACATAATCAAGGGTGAGCAAACATTTTTCTGTAAACAGACAATAAATATTATAAGTTTTGCATGCCATAGAATTGTGTGTGTGTGTGTGTGTGTGTGTGCTGTTTGTCACAACTGCTTAACTTTGCTTCAACTATTCAACTCTGCCATTATAGTGTGAAAGTAGCCATAAGTCATATGTGACTAAATGGGCATGTTTGTGTTCCAATAAAATTTCATTTATAGAACAGAGGGTTGCCCAGATTGGACCCACAAACTGTAGTTGTCCCAGTCAGAGATCATAGTGACTAATCATAAGACTCATTTGGAGAAATACTGCTCTCAAATAGCTATTATCAAGCATTTTGGCCTCATGACCACTTCATACTCTTAACATTATTAAAGCAAGAAGTAAAATTTTTATGTGGGTTATATCCATCAGTATTCATCTTAATAGAAATTTATACTGAGAAAAAAGTTTATTCATTTTTCACAATAATTTAATTGCACATTAATGTCAATGCCATATTTATTAAAAAATTGTTTTATAGAACAAAGAAATAATTACCATTGAGAATCATATGCTTTTATATTTTAGCATTTCTCTTAATGTCTGGCTTAACAAAAAGAGCTAGATTTTCATTTCTATTTTTCATTTAATCTGGTATATTTCAAAGTTATTGAAAGAGAAGAAAATAACTTTAAAAAATCTGGTATAGTACATTATTTAGGTTAAAGTGTATGAAGAGAATCCAGACTATGTATTAAAAAAAGAGGTATTTTACAGACTTATCAGATAATAATGGATATCTCTTTTTGATACTACATCTAAATGTTTTGACTCCGTGTTCCTACCCAAATCTCATGTTGAATTGTAATTCCCACTGTCTTGGGAGAGGCCTGGTGGGAGGTGATTGAATCATGGGGGCTGAATTCCCACTTGCTGTTCTCATGATAGGGTTCTCATGAGATCTAGTTCTTAGAAAGTATCTAGCACCTTCTCCTTTCTCTCTCTCTCCTGCTCCGGCCATGTAAAGACCGTGCCTGCTTCCCCTTTACCTTCCACCATGGTTTTAAGTTTACTAAGGCCTCCACAGCCATGCTTCCTGTACAGCCTGAGGAACCATGAGCCAATTAAACCTCTTTTCTTTATAAATTACCTAGTCTCAGGTAGTTCTTTATAGCAATGGGAGAACAAACTAATACAACATCAAAACTTGATAAGTGATAGTTTCTTAAATGTTAATTGTAAATCACAATCTGAAAACCATATCAGTGAACTTTGTGCTCTCTGTTTTATTAAAATCCATTAGTCTTTCTTACACTTTGAATGGATCTCTTACCATTGCATGATGACTTTATAACATCATATATTAGTCATCTGGAAAATATTGATTCATTGAGTTAAGCAGATATTCCGTGTGTTGACACATTTTATTTGGAAATATTTTTTAAATCATGTTTCTAATATTATCACTGATCTTGTTACCAAACAAGGCTTCTTTCCCCAATGCACAGCAAGCCAATCACTGAGACATTGAGATTTGTGGCAGAAAAAGGATTCATTCATGAGGCAGCCAAGTGAGGAGACATGAGAGCAAGCCTCAAATCCACCTCCCCAGTGAGTCTTAAGTGGGGTGACTTTAAGGATCAAACTAAGGGGGTGGGGAATTGGGTAATGAGGGGTCATCAGTTGATTGGCTGAGATGAAGGAAATTCCGGAGTCCATGGATCAGGCACTGAGTTGCAACTATTTAAGGTACCCCTCATTTCAGAAATGGGTCCATGAGGACATGGTCCTAGCAATTGAGTTTTTAACTTTTTTTTTTTGGTTCTAGGAGTTAGGTTGGTTGATGATCTTGAGCATTTTGAGCTGGATTCAGGACTGACTTTTGAGTCTCTGAAAACAATTTAGCCAACATCTTATAATCCATACATCAGTGTAAGAGGCTATGTATAGGAAGACTGTATGGTTAGGCTATATGACATTTTAAGAGTAAGAAGGATAGCTAACAATGGGTAAGCGAACAGCTGAAAGTTATAGTTAATAACTACCTAGAGGAACTTCAGTTACTGTCTCTCTAATCTTTAAGGGCTACTTGGCCACCAGTTTCAATTTCTGCAGATAAGTCTTTAAATATTAGAAATCTATAACTCATGGTAGTTGATAACATTTTCCAAAATCTAACATTTACTTGTAAGTTGATTTTTTTCTTCAGTAACACTTACTGTCAGTTGTTTACCTTGACGTGACAGAATCATTTTACTCACTTTTGAGAAAAGATTTGCCAAATATCTAAGTCTGGTTAATCATAACTGATTTAGGTGTAGTAAAGAATTTGGGTCCAGCATGGTGGCTCACACCTGTAATCCAAGCATTTTGGAGGCTGATATGGGAGAATCACTTGAGTTCAGGAATTTGAGACCTGCCTGGGCAACATAGTGAGACCCTGTCTCTACATTAGAACAAAATAGTAGAGTGTGGTGGCATGTGCCTGTAGTCCCAGCTACTCAGGATGCTGAGGTGGAAAGATGACTTGTGCCTGAGAGGTCAAGGCTGCGTTAAGCCAATGATTACACCACTGCACTCCAGAATGGGTGACAGAGCAAGACCTGGTTTCCAAAAAAAAAGAAGTTGATCTTTCCCAAAAGAGGTTTTAAAAAATTAACCTATGTCCTTAGCTTCTTGGAAGTAATTTCTAGGTTTTTTTAAACATCCTGCCTGAGAGGTATGTGTTTGTTCACCTGGGAGCTTTGGAAGGTGCCAAATAGTTACAATGTGATTTCGAGTGAAGGCTTTCGGCCACACCAGTAATGTGATTCATGGGCTTTGAGTCATGTCCTATCACTTGACTTTCAGAGAAGTTGGAGAATGAGATTAGCCATGGTGGGGAGCCAATCAGGTTTTCATGATCAAGCCCCAATAAAGGCTCTGGACACTAAGGCTGTGTGAGCTTCCCTGGTTGGAAATTTCTTGTGCATATGGTCACACATTGATGCCAGGAAAGCAATGCTGTCCACAGCTCCACAAACAAAAGACAATAGGAAGCTTTTTTTGGTATGGAATTTTCCTATACTCTGTTGCATGTGCCCCTTCTCTTGGCTGATTTCAATCTGTATCTTTCAGTTCTCCTTAACTATAATAGCTTTCAGTGAGTTTTTAGAGTCCTTCTAGTAAATTATTGAACCTAAAAGTGGTCTTAGGGAACCTTGAACGAGAAATCAGTGTTAGAAGATGGAGTGGTCTTGGGAACATTGTTTTTTCCAAACTTCACAATTTGTTAACCATTCTTTCAAGCAACAATAGTGTTCCATGACAAAGGCAGCTAGTTCAGCTCACAGACAATTGCAGAATAGTTTTTTCCCTGGGGCAATCATTACACTTCAGGATGTGGCAGAAGTGTTTTATACATCACACAATGTACTAAAAAAGACCTATGTCAAGAGCTATTCTTAAGTGACACTGGCTTTTTTTTTTTTTTTTTTTTTTTTGACAGAGTCTCACTCTGTCACCCAGGCTGGAGTGCAGTGGTGCGATCTCGACTCACTGCAAGCTCTGCCTCCCGGGTTCATGCCATTCTCCTGCCTCAGCCTCCCAAGTAGGTGGGACTACAGGCACCTGCCATCACGCCTGGCTAATTTTTTGTATTTTTTAGTAGAGACGGGGTTTCATCATGTTAGCCAAGTTGGTCTCGATCTCCTGACCTCGTTATCCACCTGCCTTGGCCTCCCAAAGTGCTGGGATTACAGGCATGAGCCACCGCGCCCGGCTGACATTGGCTTTTTAAACTGTAAATGCATGAAAATAAAAAAAATATGGTGACTACTGCTATAGTTTGATATTACTGGCTTGATTTTGCTAAGGCTCCAGCAGTGTTACTATTACTTTTGCACCATCACTGCAAGTATCAATGTGTAAAAAAAAAAAAAAAAAAATGACTAATGTCTCAATTTTATTATGAGTAAAATTCTGAACTCACAGACCTCCTAAAGTATTGCCAGGCACATCTAAGTATCTGTATACTATTTCCATAAAAGTAATTCTACATATATCACATCTTAACACGTCTGAAGAGTCCTCTACTTAATAGCCAGGCTTCCATTTAGTTATAAGAGAGAAGCTTAATTGCAAGCTTAATTGGAAGTTCTTTGACTAATTTCATGTTTCTGAATTTCACTGTTGGCCTAGTTCTTTCATTGTCTTTCATTTTAATATTTTTCATTTTACAGAATTTCCTCTCCTGCCCCAAGACTTTGCACTACTGCTTGCAAAACATCCTCTTACCTCCCACACCACACATATTTATTCATTCATGTATAATCTCACATTTACACACATTCATTCATACACAAACACACTTCACATAGCATATCCTCTCACCCTTCCTGACTCCTCTTCATCCTTTAAGTCACTTCTTTAGATACTTCCTCCTCAAAGAGGCCTGCTGTAATTATCCTAATTTCTTTTTTCTTTTATTCTTTGCTGTATTCTCCATTGCCTAGCAGAATGTCTGATAGGTAGAATGCATAATATCAAGTGAGCTGAAAAAAGTTAATGATTGAAGGCAAAAATATCTGATAAATTTAGTTATCAATTATCATTTTGCAAGCCGGGTGAAGGATTCTAAGATGGAGCATGCTACCCTCTGATTGAAGCTGTATGTCTTTACTTATCTATATGTATGTGCCGGCTGGCACAAGTGAGTATGCATTACAAACTTGTTCAATGTGTGCAGAAAGAAATGTTACCTATATATTAAAGTATATTCAGCTTTATGCTTCAGCAGAGTTGAACTGTTCTTCTAGAACATTCTTCAGTGCTCCTTGCTCTTCTTATAGAAGTACATTTTTCTTAATACACTTTCCTCTTTAAAATAATATTTAGGGTTCTACCTTCTCGCGTAGACTATAGACTTCTTAGACCTAGAGAATTAACTCCTGGTTAGTTAGCAAAGTTTTTGTCTTTATTCTCTCTTTCTTGTAATGGGTGTGAGAGGGAGGAGGTGTGGGAAAGTGTGGATTGTTGAAGTGGAAGAGACAAACGAGTGAGATGGTCAAACATTAGATGTCATCAAATCTAGGAAAATAAAAGGGAAAATCAAGGGGGAGTGTCACACAGTACATAGAGGTGGTGATACATGCACAGATGATTTAATCTAAGTCCCCAAATTTACAAAATTTGCAGATGAGGACACTGAGGTCCAAGAGAAAGCAAGTCCCCTACAAAGATCTAGAATCCATTTTCTTGACTCTTATGTAGGGCTAATGCTTAGTATTTACAGACTGTGCTGCATTTGCTATGTAGATTGAATTTAGACATTAATGTTATATCTTTGCTGTGACCGATATTTTTTTTTTTCCTGAGGCCCTCAGTCTCAGTCACTTTGCATTGTTGCACATGAAGACATCTGCTATCCATCTCCTAAGCTTCTTCCTAACCTGACTGCAGTGGAGAAATCTCTCACCATTTGAGATTTGGCATGTGACATAAGGCTTGTGACATAAGGCTGCCTTAGGCCCTGTATTTTGTCTGATATTTTGATATAGGACAAAAAGTGGTTGGTACTAAAAGTTAGGATTCCGCTAATAGATCTCAATTTACTCTTGGGGATCTCCTGACATGAAAATAAAATTTAAATCTCCTCTTAAAAAGCAGAAGGAGAGAAGGAAACATAAGAAGTTCCAAGAATCCTGGATAAAGTTAGAAAATATTTCATCCACTCCAAATTTTACTTGCAGATAAGTCATCCAAAGCCCCAAATTATACAGCAGACCCTCTTCACCCGCTCCAAGACTCCATTAACTTTCAGAGTATAATCATTAACTTTCAGAGTATGGTCAAAGACTCTTTCTTCTGCGGAAAAAGAATTTTCCTCAAGTTATTTTCTACTTTTTAAATCTTTAAATGCCTCTGTTAACCAGAAGAGACAGAACTCTATATTTTGGATAAGGATATTTTAAGTTTAAATAAAACTTTTCATTCTTATCTCAATTTAAAAATTTTAAAAGTATACTTTAAAAATACTTACATGATGATCTACAGCCCTTTGCTTTGTCTATTCCTATCTTGGTTGTGTATGCTGTGGGATTTAGTTATGAACAAATAATACAAATAAGGAAAATATTCTGGCCTGTTTGGAACATTTTTATTTATTTATTTATTTATTTATTTGAGTTCAAGTCTCGCTCTGTCACCCAGTCTGGAATGCAGTGGCACAATCATGGCTTACTGTAGCCTCAAACTCCTGGGCTCAAGTGATCCTCCCACCTCAGCCTCCAAGAAGCCGGGACTACAGGCGTGTGTGTTACCAGGACTAATTTCATGTAGTTTTTTGATTGTTTGGTTTTTTTCTAGAAACAGAGTCTGGCTATGTTGCCTAGGCTGGTCTTGAACTCCTTACCTCAGGCAATCATTCCATCTTGTCCTCCCAAACCACTGGGATTTACAGGTGAGATTCACTGCATTCTGCCCAACTTTTTTTTAGTCTCACATTGCTTCTTTCTCTCTCTCTTTCAATTCAAGTTAGTATCTCTATTCCCCATTGGTTTTACTTGTTTGTAACATTCCTCATCCTCAGCACATTTTCTCAGTAGTGCCTGAAGAGTCTGGGCTTCACCTCCCTGAAAACAAATTAATAAATAAAAACAAAACCTAACACAACCTTCAAATCCTACTTCTTAACTACACTAGAAACTTGAGAGAAATTTCAATGTTCATTTATCTCCTCGAAGGAAAAAATACAAATAATTATCAGGTCTGAGAAAAACAGTGCTAGAAGTAGATGCTGCAATTTGACAAAGATAGTCTCCCTTTTTTAAAGTTAGTTATCTGTTTCTTGAAGGATGACCTCTCAATGTTCTACGTGATTTCTACTTGGCAGGTAAGCATTCTTTCTACAAGTGGTGAGGATTGGGGTTTTTCTCCATAAATAATAACTTGATTAAAACTAATATGTAGAAAGATATTCATTTTATTTTTGCCCTGTCTACTTTCAACTTTCATTGTGGATTTGAGACCATTAACAGTATATAACATTTACTCTGTGACCAGGGAAGACCAAGAAGTCACACACACACACACACACACACATACTCACAAACACACACACACACACTCTCCTCTATCAGCCCCCAGGAAAGCCTGATGCAGCAAAAGGAAAACCAAGGCTATAGTTTGAAAGGCGCCAATAACATTGGCAGAGAGACATCTGAACACCAAGTTTGCAAGTTGGGGTGATATCTACCTCCCAATCCAGTGTCAGGGTTTGCCGACAAGCAGGAGAGGATGAGGTGGAAGAAATAATCCAGGGAGAGTGGCTCAGAACTACATCTATGAACAACACCAAAGGGCTGGTATTCTCCATTGTAATGCATTGCTCGAAGAGGCCAGAAAATTATGTGGGATGGCTGAAAGCCCCTCATTCTGCCTGGGCAAATTATTTGTGAAGGAGTGTTTATGACAAATTATGAAGGAAATGTTAAAAAGATCTCTGATTTCTTTCTTTTTTTGTTTTTTTGAGAGGGAGTTTCGCTCTTGTTGCCTAAGCTGGAGTGCAATGGCATGATCTCTGCTCACTGCAACCTCCACCTCCCGGGTTCAAGTGATTCTCCTGTCTCAGCCTCCTGAGTAGCTGGGATTACAGGTACCTGCCAGCACTCCTGGCTAATTTTGTATTTTTAGTAGAGACAGGGTTTCTCCATGTTGGTCAGGCTGGTCTCAACCTCCCGACCTCAGGTGATCCACCCTCCCTCAGCCTCCCAATGTGCTGAGATTACAGGTGTGAGCCACCGCGCCTGGCCGATCTCTAGCTTCTAAGAACTTGCTGTTATTAAGCCAGCAGGGGATACAATCCTATGGCCTGGCCATCTCTGCTCCTTGTTAAGTGGATTTTTTTCTTTGCTTTTTTTTTTTATTTTCTGTACTATTGAGCAGCTATTTCACACGGGTTCTATGTGGCTTACAGTCCTTTTCTTCAGCGTTGGCCCACAGATAGACCATGTCACCAGACAGCTTCTCAACTAGTTATCTCCAAATGCTGCTCCACTCTGGTGGGATATTAATTCTCATCATGCCTGCTTAGCATACCTTGGGGCCTTCCCAAATCTGTCCACCCATCTGAGCTCTGTGTGGCATAGATCTGGACTGCTGGAAAAGGATGGCTCCTTCGGCAGGCAGACAATTATGTAAGATACTGAAATGCAGCTTTGGGGTGGAGGAACTTCTATAACAGTTAATGTGATCATAGAGGGAACAATCAACTGAGCGGTTTAGACTGGATGGTGCATTGTATTGGATCATCTATTCTCTGTTCTCCCACAAGGCCTGCCCCATTAGCTGTGGCCATGAAAGTACAGGGAGTCCTCAATAGTATTATGGTTTTGCATTTATTGCAGCTTGTCTTTATGAGTGGCAGTTTGACAGTTTGCTTGCTAAAAGTGAAAAAAAAAAGCCATTCTAAATGTAAACAAGGTTTACAGTGATCACCTCTGGGGGTTAACATTATAAGTCATTTTATATTTCCATATTACCTGCCTTTCAAAATTTCTAAAATGAAAACACATTAACAATCACAAATAAAAGGAATGGAATTCAAAATAAAACTACCTAAGACCATTCTAAACAAAATTCGTGAACTTGATTGGTATTTGAGTAAATTCATCCTTGTCACCTCATTCACCACTTTTCAAACAAATACACCCACAGAGAACATTTGTCTGTTTAACTGGTTTTCAAAGCAGTATCTCACACTATTGTGGGGCTTTTATTAAGTTCTATTGTGTCCTTGTACATGTGTCTTAGCTAACTGCTTATTTTATTGGTTTTTATTTTTTTGAGAGGGTGACTCGCCTTCCCAGTGGTGCCCATTAAGGTCAGGCTGGTCAGGGCTGCCAAGGGGCCTCACATAGGCTTTACATTTGTGTCAAGTCAATTGTCTTGAACTTCCTGTTCATCTTACCTATCAACCCCATATTTTTCAAAGCCTTCTTAATCTCCTCCCACATCAAATTTATCACTTAAAATGGGAAAAGTATTTGTAATACACATAGCATAAAATTAACACATTTTGGGCCGGGCACAATGTCTCACACCTGTAATCCCAGCACTTTGGGAGGCCAAGGCGGACGGACCATGAGGTCAGGAGATCGAGATCACCCTGGTCAACATGGTGAAATCCCATCTCTAGTAAAAATAGAAAAAGTGGCTGTGCGTGGTGGCGGGCGCCTGTAGACCCAGCTACTTGGGAGGCTGAGGCAGGAGAATCGTTTGAACCTGGGAGGCAGAGGTTACAGTGAGTTGAGATGGCACCACTGCACTCCTGCCTGATGACAGAGTGAGACTCTGTCCCCCCCCCAAAAAAAAACACACATTTCCTATATATATCTCTATACAACATGTATATGTGTATATGTACATATAGACAAATAATTTTAAAAGATGTATCCCTCACTGCCAAAATTTATGAATAAGCAATTCTCAGAAAAAGTAAAACAAAGGTTAACTAAACTGAAAGGATGTTAACTTCCTTGGTATAGATTTCACGCCACGAAATCCCTCTGCTTCATCCACAAGTAGGACAGATGAGAAATTTGTTGTAACAATTAGATAATTCATTTCTATGACCTTAGAATAATACCTAACATTTAAAAGTGGCTTGAATAAATGATCTGTGATTTTTAGAAGCCTTTGAAAAGAGGCTTCCAAATAGTATTTAGGGGTCAAGGAATTACAAACAGTATTTACGGGTCCAGGAATTACAGATAGTATTTAGGGGTCAAGGAATTACAGATAGTATTTAGGGGTCCAGGAACTGGGGCCTGACTCCTAAGAAGAGAAGATTAGCAGGGCATAGCCTGGTGGGAGAATATTCCATATTCTGGTTTTCAGGACAAAACTCCTAAGGAAAAAATCACACTCTGAAACCAAAGCAGAAGTCCAGCTTATACAATGATTGATCAAAGTATGAGAACAGTTCCTAGCACTACTTTAGCAAACACTCATTTTCCCTTCAAATCTTTTCTTTTCCTTCATCTTTCCCGACATCACCCATTATCAATATATTTTTATTATAATTACCATTAATTGAATACCTTATTCTTTGACTTGTACTGCATTAGACGCTTTGCATATTTCAGCTAGTCTTTGCACCAATCTTGCAAGAAATAAAATATCCTAATTTGGGGTAGTTAATAAAATCACAGTCCAGAGTGGCTAATCAGCCTTCTTGAGTTTACCCGGTAAAAAATGTCAGAAAGCCATAATGAAAACATAATTTTTCTGATATCAAAGCAAATTATTTTAGGTTGGGGGAAAATGTGGCTCACCCCAGGAACCCAGTATTTCTACAATATGGCTGTGGGACTCACTGCAGAACTCATAGGTAAGAACAGACCTTTTATTACAGAGGGTTTATTTCAGGAATGGGTTGAGTCAAAGGCAGTCCCTGGGGCAGGGGTACAGAGCGATGGGACCTCTTCAGGCTCAGTGGGGATCTTAGCCCTTCACAAACTGAAGACTTTCCCAGCTTCTGCGGGGAGGTAGGATTTTATTACGTTCTCTTTCAGAGACTTTCCAAATCTTTGTATTCTTTCTTGGCCATATGTAAACTGATTCTTCAAACCTGTAAGCGAGCTGGGTAAATATGGACAGAGTAGCAAGCAGAAAGTAAAGAAAAGGGGGCAAATGTCAATCCCTTACATATGAAAAATAAATTTTAAAAAATCTTTTAAGACGTTCTAAAATGTTGCTGTATTAGCAGCTCTCAAAACTGTGTAGTAATGTTAACCTATGCATGCAGAATTTATACCATGTTTCTTATGGTGCCTTCCTGCTGTACAAGAGCAGGTGGAGAGAGGAGAGAGCATCTCACTTGTAAGCTTGCAGAAGGAATTATTTTTAACTTAAAAAAGTATGTTATTGATAAAATTCGAAGTTTTCTTTCATTTTATGCACTCCCCCCACGCACCCTCTGCTGTAGCCACAGACTATTTCTTCCTGTTCCCCAAACACTCCGACTCTTTCATATGCCATGATTTTGCATATGTTTTTTTTTTTTTTTTCTAACGGGGATACCCTTAAAATGAGTTCTGACTGCTCCAAAATTAAGAAGCAGATGACATGTCACTTTCTCTGTAAGGCCTTCCCAAATGGCTTCAGGGAAATGGACACCCTATTTCACTCTGTTTCTACCTTGCCTACAGCACACATCTGTTCATTTTTATACCAGACATATTTCAATAAAATTGTGCCTGTTAATTTGCGTTTCCTGAGTCTAAAAACTGTATCTCCTACAGTACCTCTTTTATGAGGTTGACATTTTACTGCAAACTCAGTATATTTAAGTGCACACGTGCACGCACACACACACACAAATACACAATGTTGAATGCATTTCAACTCCTTTACTGGATCCCCGTTGCTTTCTGTTTAGGAGACTATCACATTTTATGAGGTTTTTATTGCATGGTAAGTTTCTCTATAAAAATTGGGAGGACTCCAAAGTAATGACAAAAAAACTAAGTGATTTCCATATGTTTTCCATCTCACAAAGAGCAGACTCTTGCCATCTATGAAGTGTAATCATTCCATCCTGACACCAAACATTTTTTTTTTATTAATCACAGCCTACAGTTTCAATCCTACCTCTGGTCTTACTGGCTCTAATAGCCTGGCTAATTCACTTCCCTTGTCTGACATCTAATATCTTCATTTATAAATTGAGAATGATTGTACTTATGTCACAGGGGTTAATTGAGGATTGATGGGTGTTTGATACATGGCAGTAGCTAGATGTATTGTAGCTCAGACCTTTGCCTCACATAAAAACCTTGGCTTCACCAATGGGTCTTGGAATTGGACATCAGCTGATGAATCCACTCATTAGTGTACCTGGAGAAGAGCAACATTCTCTGCTGCCAATCAAACAACACAGTGGTATAGTCAAAAGAACACTGGATTAGAAGTCAAAAGGTGACTCACTTGATGTGAGGTTGTAACCAGAAAACATGAGTAGAAGGGTCTTGCACAGAGTTTTGCACATATGAGCTTTAGGTTCTTTTAGCTTTTAGGCTTAGCTTTGAGGTTGAACCTCAAAAGTTGTATTTGTGATCTTCAGCAAATGATCTCTTTTTAATGGATGTATTTTCCCAGTTGTTGAATGAGGATTACATATTAAATGTACAGAAATTTTGTGGTCATTAAGATTACAATAGTATTGTTTACTGAATGTTTTCTGTATGTCAGGCACAGGCTTAAACACTATGCACAAATCCTTTCTTTTAATATTGCAAAAATTGTATGAGGTAGATGCTATTTACAAATGTGGAATGTAAAGCTAGTGGGAAAATGTCCAAAGAAACACAATTAATTTTTTCCTTTTTAAAACTCATACTTGCAGCTGGTTAACTGTGTTGCTTCCTTTTAAATGTAGTTTGTTAAAGAAATATTGACTCTGAGCTTATTAAGTGAAAGATATGAAAGTGAACAGGGACAAAGCATCTCTGCTTTCTAATACAGAAACGTGTGTGTACATGAGTGTGTATATATAATTTTAGATAATAATATATTATTTTAAAAGACATAGAAAAGAATGATGTGATGACCTCATAAGAGAGGAATAGCCATTTTAGATATTATGGTCAAGGAAGACCTTTCTGAAAAGGTAACATTTACTGAAACCTAAAGAATGAGGACTCTGTATGTTAAAGGCACTCAAAGGCATCTGGGGCATAATTCAGCAAATATATGCTGAGTGTAAGTAGAAATCAATCATGAATCAATCAGTTAGGCTGCCAATCAGTGAGTCTACCATTAAACTGGGTCTTTTCACCAATTGGCTGTGAAACCTATGCAGTGATCCTTAACCCTCACTGCATCGGAGAAGTTCTAAAATCACAGATTTCCCCAGGGATTCTGGTTTTACTGGTCTAGAGTGTGACCTCAGTCTCTTATGTTTCAAACACTCTTCAGGTGATTCTAATAAATAGCCATGGTGAAGAATCACATATAGAAAGATATTGTGTATCTCTTTGAGCCTCATTTTCTTCATTTGAAAAATGAGAAGAACATGAATCATCTTTAGTATGTACTAGACACTTGTTACTCCAAATGTGGTCTTCCAACCGGCAGCATCAGCCTCATTTATTAGAAATTCAGATTTGAGCGTCCCACCCCAGACCTACTGAATTAGAATCTGGATTTTGACAAGATTCCCAAGTGATTTTTAAGCACATGCAAATTTGAGACTTGCTGGACTAGATAGTGCCATGAATTAAAGCTGCTAGATAACCAATGAGAGGAAATAAACTATCATAAACTATCATTCTTCAGCCAAGGACAAGCATGGAACACTTCCTTATTGTCAACAGGGAATTCTTCCATGTTAAAGCAAGAATAATTTCAATGAGATATTCTGAGAATCAAACAAGCCCCTTCTTGTTTTCAGAATTCATTCTAAAATGTCTTTTAAGAAAAAGCTTGGTATAGATTTTTTTTTCATGCTTCAAGATACTGCATTGAACTTTAACCAAAACTTTTCCAACTTAAAAAATAAATTATGAGTAAGGTCATAAATCTCATCAAAATCTAATATTCAGTAAAGCTGCCTAGTGTGTATACTATGGAAAATTGGATTTTACTGTAACTGGAGCCTTATGTATAATATTGCAAGTTAATTACAGAAGTTAGTTTTTTTCACATGTAATAATAATTTATACAGACTCAGTCTCTGTGCTACCATCAGGATGTAAGTGCTCTTAAGAGACTAAATTTAATAACAGTTCACCTATTCAGGTTCACAAGACTAAACATTTCCTGAGTAAATAGTAAATTTACATCTTTTTGGTACAGATAAAATTAACAGATTAATAAGTCTTACACACAGACACACACACACACACACAAACACAGTTATTCCAATACATGTTAAAATTGTCTTGGTTTTAAAATTCTCTCCTATCAAGGTTAGTTGTTGATTTAAAGGGTTGGAAAAATTGCTGCTATTTAGGGACCCAGGTGGTCTTGCAGGGTGTTTGTACACTCTGACTTGCCAATGGTTAGTCAATTCTTATTATTTGATTTCATGATGTAATCACAATACTTTTATCGTTTATGCAGAGTACAATCAAAATGCAAGGGGCCAGGTAGGAAGTATTAACTGACTGTGCTTCTTTTGTCTGTTTCTGAATAGAAGTGAACAGTGTTTTTCTCTTATAAAACAGCACCTGCAATATGATGAACACAGAAAACTACACACAAACACACATTCACAACACAACACATATGTACACACCCTCACACATGCATTCTTTCCTCAGTAGAAAAAGGAGTCACCAAAGCGACAGAGTGCTGTGTCTGTGTTTTGTTTCCTTAGCCAAATAAGTTTTTGGTTCCTGTTAAATCAATATACTAAAGGATAATTTAATGAAAAGAAGACACAAATTACGTTTCCTTGTTTTTCTGAAATAAATTAATTCACAGGGTGCTTTATCTTGTTTAGAAGTTGTCTTACCCCAGGAGATATCACTGAATAATCTTTAATGTAGAAAAATAAACTCAGCACAGTGCAGATATACATTTAAATAGCATTGATAAATCAAATTTAAACATCAATACTTGTTAGCATTCCTTTAAATGTGCTCTCCTTCCAGCTAATGAAAACCAAGGAGAGATTCCAAAAGCCAGTTGTTATTGATTACAAAGTGTTGTAATTTTCCTCCTGAGAGTGCACTTTGGCCAAAACTTTCACATGCATATTTTCCAACTAAAGAAAGTGATAATTATACATTAATGACGTCAATCCTATTGAAATGCAATTATTACAGTCTCTCTGAGGGCGGAAAAAATCTCAGCTTTAGCAAAGTTTCCATCAACATCTTGATTTCACAAAGCCATTTGTATTCATGCTGAAAATGGACATTGAGCTATTGGAATGGTGCACCTGGCTTTTCTAGTCCACCTGTAGCTTTGCTTATTGGTGGTAGAAATATTAATGGCTTCTTTCTGAAGTCATAACGAGAGATTAGGCAGTTGTTGGTGTGTATAATAAAGAGCCCAATTTAATGTCATATCCTTAGGCAACTGTGAAAGAAGAGCCAATAATGTATGTGTGTGTGTCGGAGGGGTGGGAGGGAGGGGGGTTGTGTTTTTAAGATAGGAGGCAGCCAGCTTTGGAACAGAGTACAAGCATCAGAGTATCAGGTGCAAGCATCAGGTGTTCTGTTAGAGTCTGGGCTCCATGCATTCTGGCTGTGTCCACTATGCACTTTCCTTTTGCAGGAAATGGTAAGCAGTCCTGCAGTGTTTCTAGATCTTTCATATATGCATTCTAAATGGACATTATGAAAAGTCAACACCACTATTTTCAAATCCAAAATTTCATCTGCCATGCTCTTCAGGTACAATTCAAGTTCCTTCCAGCATTTCCAATCTACAAAGAAATTCACTTTATTTAGCCTCAAATCCAATTTTTAAGGATCCTCTAAAGTCGAGATGAATATGCTAATTGAGCTTTATCATCATAACCACATAAGTGCTTATAAATATCTGCAGGATCCACGTGTAAGTATACATATTTTAACATTATCGAAAGCCTTATGAAATTGTCAAGTTCTTAGAATTGATTATAGTTTCCAAAGAACTCCAAATTATCCACAGAAAATACATACTAACAATACATTAAAATCCAACATTATCCAAACTGTGTTTATTATGTTACTAGTAGCAGTTTCTCCATTTAATGTGTGAGGCTAATAATTCTATGAAAATGACACTATATATTATTATAGTATTGTAGATGGCAAATGTTTTATATGATAGCATTTTTCTGAGTGTCAGAAATTTTTTACACCCATTTTAGAATAATTTATCTTTTTGGATGCATCCATTATTCAAAGTTTATCTTTTAACAATTTTCCTCATTGAAATAATCAATGTCTTTGAAAATTAAAAGACATTTTAAAACCATCCCAGAGGAACTATTTTGCTTTTAAGCAAACCTTATGAAAATTGAGCTAAGAAAACCCAACTCGTGCATTTCACTTACACTTTAAAGCATTCTGACTTTCATAACATATGTTTACACTTTAAAATACCATAGCATATCAACTAGAAAACATGCTTATAAAAATGTCCATTTGAAGGAACATTCTTACAATATACATTGGCTTGTAAATCCCAAGATGCTGACAACATGATATGCCAGATGTAGACAGAGAAACTGATGAAAATGCAGTAATTCTGAATTTTAATATAATATAAACCATGTCAGCAACATTTTTGAAGAGCAGCTGCCAAGATTTCAATCCAACTGAATGGATAATGTTATTTTTATACTCTGTTCTCTTCTAGCAAATTAGACTTTTCCCCCTTTTTCCTAATGATAAGCTTTGCCTTATCAACAACAACAAAACTTCTGACTGAATGTCATGCAATGAATTATCACTCTGTTTAAGATGAAAGACTAATTATAGTGACGAAAAATATATAGACCACAACACTGCCAAAGAGAGAAACTGCAACAAAATATTATTTGTTATTTGAAATCTGATACATTCCATTGCAGAGATAAGTAACATTAAAAGAAAATCTATTCATCGTTCAGATTCAAACTGCAATACATGGCATGTTGCTAACTAACCCAATTTCTTATAAACCCAAGTGAAAAACAAACTGACGGTATATTTTGTGTTGAGTCAGATTTCCCTCGTGTTAAGACAGTCTCCTGGGAATGTCTAAAAATTGCAAAATAAATGGACGATGGCACCATAGCTCTGGCTAAAATGATTTTCTCAAGATATCAGGACACCCTGTGGCTCAGGGATTCTACAAGCTGATCTGAACTTAGGACTTTCAGCAGTTCTCCACCTCATTCCCCACAAGCAGAGCTGACAAGCCCTGCTAGGTGGTGATTATTTATGATGATTATGTTCATCCTTATGCCCCCACTCTACCTTCTATGCTGCTGCTAGTATGATCTTCCTAAAACACAGAAAGAGGCAACATACCTGTATAAAGCTATTCAATAACTTTTATAGACTTTGGAATAAAATAAGAATCACATAGCTCTTCATAGTCTGGCCTCAACCCACCCTTCATTTCATTTTTTGCTACACTCCCATGAATTTCCCACAAACTTTACTCTTACCATAAGGATTAGTTTTAAATTCCTGAAATTCACTTTTTTTTTCACTTGCTTCTCTATATCCTTGCACACACCTCTCTCCAAAAACAAAACAAAGCAAAAAAAATTCTTCTTTTGGTTGCTTAGGCACCCTCTCCTCCAGCAAGACTGCCTGGGATCCCGGGCTTGGTCAATTTGTCTTTCCCATGGAATCCCACAGGCTCCTTAATTATGGCACCGCCACACTGTGTCGTTCCTATTGGTTACTATAATCAGTAATTGGTTATACTACAGGATAATAAGTGATTATTATACTATAATTGGTTTTACTATGTGGAAGATCTATGGTTTAAAACAGAGGTCAGCGTTTCAAATTGTCTGTACTGCATTCCAGACCTGTAGCTTTGGGTAACTTACTTAAACTCTTTAAGCCATAGTTTCCTTATTAGCAAAAAAGATAAAAAAAAAAAAAAGAGGTTAAAACTAACTTGCTGTGCTTGATAGAGTTATTGGAAGCAAAGATTGAGGTAATTCCTGTAAAGCCTCACACCAACTGGAAGACTGTGCAATCCATAATTTTGGTTCAGAATGGCCTTTTTAAATAAAGTCTTCAATTCCATCTAAGAATAATTTTGTACATCTTAAAAATCAGATCAATTCAAGAGAATATTTTTCTTGAAATTGGCATGAATTGAAAATACAAATAATAACTATATGTGGCGGGCATACAGATACAATTACCCACAGTCAAACACACAAACAAAAACGCAATACCAGCATGAAGTTTAAGTAATGACTAATATATGAGCCACGTGACTTCAGGCAAATTATTTTACTTTATGAACTTCAGTGTTATCATCTTTAAATGAATGGTCAATCTACTGATAATTTAGCTCTGTTTCAACTCTGTTATGAGACCAGAAACATGAATTCAATAATATTTCTCTATAGACTTTCCAGCTACTGAGCTTAAAAACTGTAAATTTCCTATTTAATTTGTAAAGGGGAAAAAATATTGTGAAGGGGAAAAAAATCTTCAGCTTTTGCCATGGGAAAATTTATTTGACAAAAATAAAGCATTCTTTCTATCCTTAAGAAGGGTGCATTTGAGCAGAGCAACAAAAATCTGTTAAGTGGAATCATGAGAACAGCAACACGTTGGATCTATAAGCGGGCAGTTTTCAGAATCCATGGAATTGTGTCTCTCAACAGCTTTCATCTTGGCTGCTTCGCCCTTCAGAAAACTGGTTTTCAATGTAATTCAAGCCAACTTAGAATAACAGATTGGGTGTTTTGAAGGACATTTATTGTGCCTGTAGCACCGAGCAGGAAGGCCAATTTTGAAGAGCCTTGTATTATGCTCCAGATCCATATGCCCTTAAAGAGACTCAGACTCTCTTCTGTGTATCCAACATTCGCCTTAAGAGACAAATCGTTCAAAATAGCATTTTAAGATGCAGTACGAGCTTCTACTGATAGGTGTTTTTCCTGTGGAGCCCATGCTCTCTAATTTCACTCTCTGATGTTCAGTCACACATCAATCACTTACAATGAACAACTTAAACAGGGCCGGCTTTGAGTCTCCTTCAACCTGAGGAGTTGCCTCTATATCAAGCTCAAATCAAGCCTTTCAATGAGTGAATTAGGGGGTTTAAAGGTTTTGAATTGAGATACTTTCACTTAATTGACAAGAAAAGAAAAGGATCATATTTTATCTTTTTCTCTTTGGAAAACAGATAACACACATTACCTACAAAGAAAATAACACACACATATAATTTGATTACACTACGACATTTTAATATAAAGTTTTTATAATAGATTCTGTAAGAAAATACAGAGATGAGAAATTAATGCGAACTGACATTTCCATATATTCAAATGGGGACTTAAAGCAAGTAGAATTTGCTTCAGTAAAGATGCCATGAGATGGCACTTGCCTACCTTTTCATCCTCATCTCCTGCCCTGACTTGCACTCTGTGCTGTTGTCATTAGAAAACTTTTAGAGTTCTCTGAAGTTGCCATATTTTTAATACCATGAAGTCTTTGTAACTATCTCTTCCTCTAATGGAATACATACTCTTAGTCATATATTAGACATACTCCTACACAAACTCCAAAACCCAGTTTAGATATCTTTTTAGTTGATACAGAGGTATGCCTCCCACTAAACTTAAGAGTCATATTTTATTCATTTCTATGATTCTAATGCCCAATATATTGCCAGGGATAAGGTATGTATACATGTAATTTAAAAATGAATGAATGAATGGATGAATGGCATTGCTTAAAGGAAAGAAGGCAAGGACATTCAATAAAGGTGTGATAGTTGTAGGAAGTGGCTTAGGAGTAGGTTGATTTTATGTTCAGAAATATGTGGAGACATGGTTGAAAGAATTAGTGTGCAAAGTTAAAACACAGTGGATGATACATCTGCATGGGTCTTTGAAGTAATGAAGTTGCATCCAGGATTAATGTGTCAGGTTCTAGATAGTCAAAGATCATGAGCAGATAAAAGAAATAGTAAAAAACCAAAATTTCTGAATAATTCGTTTTTCTTCTTTAATAAAGGCTTTGCCCCTACAAAGTAAATCAGTCTTGTTTAATAAAATCTGAAATGGGACAATAAGAAAATGGTAGGGTTGCTATCACATGACACCTCAGTTCTACTGCATACAGATGGTGACTCCTGCTTTGAAGTGGTAATTTATAAAATGCTGACCTTGAGACCTAGGCAAGTGAATGTCATTTGCAGGGCAGGGAGGCTGCACTCTGAAACTCTGTCTCATTATGGCAAATAACAGAGCAAAGAAGGAAACAGAGACATTCGACTAGCAGAGGTCAAAGTTCACAAGCAAATTGCCTCCATGTGTTTGTCACTACACATTTGCATTTTATATATCATTTTATTTTCCACTGTGCTTTAATAATCATTTTAGCTATTTACCTTTACACATGCAAAATTCTCAATTTGCATCTGCAAATATCTACTCCTAGATACATCTGCCCACCTGCAGCATAATTAACTAACTGAAATTCTTTGACATTCTAAGATGTAAACAGTTTTCTAGCCCTGATATTGGTAAGTCTGCAAATATTAAAAGTTGATGCATGATTCTTTCTTTCTTTACTTTCTTTTTTTAAGATACAGCATTAGTTCTGCCACTTGTATATTCCAGAACAATCTCTTCTGGTTGTGCAAATCTAGAAATATTTTGGAAGTGCATTGGGTGCTCTGATGCTTAGCCCAGATCTTCCCCTCATCAGGAGAGCGCGCATTCCATCAGCTGATGACAGTGTTGCTGACTGAAGTCTTGTAGCTCGGTCTCCTCTGAAGACTCCTCCCAGCTGAGGAAAGAAGACTCACCCAAGTTCATGACATCTTCTCAAAGTCATGCTTCTTTCCTGGGATCACCCTGCATCCTTCATGCAGTGGATAAAGGCTTTGCTCCCTTTGCCCCAATTCAGGATAATTCTACAAGGCCACCCAGCTCCAGAGCTTCCCATAGGATACACTGAGGCCTTTTGTAACTTGGCATTGCCATTGAAATTCTTGCTTTGCCCAATCCTCGTAACCTTACTCTCACATTTGTAGGGAAATGAGAAAGCACTCCCTAAAACGTTCTGTATACTAATCTCTGTCTCAGAGTTTGTGTCCAAATAGACTTGAACTCCTACAAAAAATCAGTAGAAATATGGTAAGTTAACCTAAGGATCTTTGAATTTTAAAAATCTTGAAGGCAATTTTAATATCATTTGAAATTGGAAGGGAAGATGGTCCAATAGAAGCCTCCAGCAATTGTCTCCCTATAGGAACATTAAATTGAACAACTATCCACACAAAAAAGCACCTACGTAAGTACCAAAAAATTAGGTGAATAAAGCACCAAGTTTTAACACTATATTAAGAAAAGAGGCACTGCAGAGGTAAGAAAGACAGTCTTGAATTGCCTACACCACCACCCACCCTCATCCCCCCAGCAGCAGCCACGTGGCACAGAGAGAGAATCTGTGCACTTGTGTGAGGGAGAGTGCAGTGATTGTGGGACTTTGCCAGGGAACTCAGCACTTCCCTGTCACAGTGGAAAGTAACAAGGGGCAGAACTCAGCTGGCACTCACGAGGGAGCATTTAGGCCATCCCTAGCCAGAGGCAAATCACCAACCCCAGTGGTCAGAACCTGAGTTTCAGCAAGCCCCACCATCACAGGCTAATGTGCTCTGAGGTCCTAAATAAACTTGAAAGCCAGTATAGGACACAAGGATTACAATTTCTGGGAAAGTCCTGGTGCTGCCTGGGCTTGGTGCCAGTGGACTTGGGGTACATACAACCTACAGAGACACTAGCCAGGGCAGGCAAGGGAGTGCTTATGCTACCCTTCCCTCAACCACAGATAGCACAGTTTGCAGATCAGAGAAACATCATTCCCTCTGCTTAAGGAGAGAAGAGGGGAGAGTAAAGAGGGTTTTGTCTTGCAACTTAGTTACCAACTCAGCCACAGTAGAATGGGAAACCAGGCAGAGAACAGAGGCCCTCATTGCAGGCCCTAGATCCTGAACGACATTTCTAGACACATCCTGGGCCAGAGGGCACCTACTGCCTTGAAGGAGAGGACCCAGTCCTGGAAGGATTCATCACCTGCTGACTAAAGAGTGCTTGGGGCTTGAATAATCAGCGACGGTAGCCAGGCAATACTCACCATGGGCCTCAGGTGAGACTCAGAAATGTACTGGCTTCAAGTGAGACCCAGTACATTCCCAGGTATGGTAGCTAAGGGGAGAGAATCCTGAGGAAAGGAGAGAGAAGAGTAATGTGGACTTTGTCTTGCAGCTTAGGTATCATTTTGTCCACAGTATATAGAGCACCAAGTGAGCTCCTGGGGTCCCCAGTTCCAGACCTAAGCTCCGGGGTGGCATACATGGACCTGCTCTGGGACAGAGGGAAGCCCATTTCCCTGAAAGGACAGACTGAGAACTGACGGCACTAACCACAAGCTGAATGAAGACCGCTTAGGCCCTGAGCCTTGAGTGAACATTGGCAGTAGCCAGGCAGTACATACCACAGGCCTGGGGCAGTGGTGGTGACAGGGAGAAATCCCTCTGTTTGAGAAAAGGGGAGAGAAGGGTGGCAAGAATTTTGTCTTGGAGCTTGGGTATGAGCTCAGCAGCAGTAAAATAAAGAACCAGGTTGATTTCTAAGGTTTCTGACTCTAGGCCCTGGCTCCCAGATGGCATCTCTGGACCCACTTGGGGCCAAAGGAAATCACTGCCCTGAAAGGAAAAACACAAGCCTTCCTGGACTTGGTACTGCTGATTTTAGATCCCCTGGGCTTCGAGTGAACATAGATGTTATCCAGGCAGTGGTCACAGCAGGCCTTATACAAGAGCCAGTGCTGTGCTGGCTTCAGATCTGACCTGGTGCAGACCCAGGGGTGGTCTTAGGGATGCTTGTGTCACCCCCAGCTTCATGCAGCTCAGGACACAGAGAGAGATTCCATTTCTTTGGGGGAAATTAAGGGAAGAAAACAAGAATCTCTGCCTGATATTCCAAGGGATTCTTCAGAATCTTACCCAAGACCACCAGGGTGGTACCTCTACCAGTCTGCAAGAGCCACAGCATTATTGGGGTTGGGTTGCCCCCTAAAGCAATTATGGCTGCAGTGACTAAGGACTTAGATCACGAAACCCAAGTAACCTTTGAATAACTGGAAAGCCTTCCCAAGAAGGATGGGTGTAAACAATCTCAGACTGTGAAGACTACAATAAATACCTAACACTTCAATGCCAAGACACTGATGAACACCCACAAGCATCACAACAATTCAGGAAAACATGACATCACCAAACAAACTAAATAAGGCACCAGTGACCAATCTTGGGGAGATAGGGATATGAGACCTTTCAGAGAGAATTCAAAATATCTGTTTTGAGGAAGTCAATGAAATTCAAGACAACACAGAAAAAGAATTCAGAATATTATCAAACAAATCTAACAAAGAGGTTAAAATCATTAAAAAGAATCAAGCAGAAATTCTGGAGCTGAAAAATGCAGTTGACATACTGAAGAATGCATCAGAGTCTTAATAGCAGAATTGATCCAGCAGAAGAAAGAATCAGTGAGCTTGAAGACAGGCTATTTGAAAACACAGTCAGAGGAGACAAAAGAAAAAAGAATTAAAAAGCATGAAACATGTCTAAATAATCTAGAAAATAGCCCCCAAAGGGTAACTGCAGGAGTTATTGACATTAAAGAGGAGTAGAGACAGAGAGCAGGGTAGAAAGTTTATTCAATGAGATAATAACAGAAAACTTACAAACCTAGAGAACGATATAAATATTCAAGTACAAGAAGGTTATAGCATGCCAAGCAGATTTAATCAAAACACGACTACCTTAAAACATTTAATAATCAAAACTCCAAAGGTAAAAGATAAAGATCTTAATAGCAGCAAAAGGAATAAATAACACAGAAAGGAGTTCCAATACATCTGGCAGCAGACTTCTCTGTGGAAATCTTAAAGGCCAAGAGAGAGTGGCATGATATGTTTAAAGTGCTAAAGAAACAAAACTTTTATCCTAGAATAGTATATCCAGTGAAAATATCTTTCAAATCTAAAGGATAAATAGATATTGTAAGACAAACAAAACCTGAGGGTTTTTATGAACACAAGACCTGTTATATAATAAATGCTAAAAGGAGTTTTTCAATCTAAGAAAAAAGGATGATAATGAGCAATAAAAAATTATCTGATGGTACAAAACTTGCTGGCAATAGTAAGTGCACAGAAAAATAGAATATTATAACACTGTAACTGCAGTTTGTAAACTACTCACACTTTGAGTAGAAAGAATAAAAATAAACCTATAAAAGTAGCTATTAATACAATAACTTTTCAAGACATGGATAGTATAATCATCAGTTTAAAATAGCAGTTTATAAGAAATTATTGGCAAGCATCATGGTAACTTCAAATCAAAAATCATACAAAAAATACACAAAAAAATAGAAAGCAAGAAATTAAAATATACTACCTGAGAAAATCGCCTTCACTAAAAGAAAGGCAAGAAGGAGGGAGAAAAAAAAGAGAAGACCAAAAAGTAACCAGAAAACAGAAAACAAAATGACAGGAATAAGTCCTTGCTTATCAATAATAACATTGAATTTACATACACTAAATGCACCAATTGAAAGACACAGAGTGGCTGAATGACTCAACAATCTGTTACCTACAAGAAATACACTTCATGTATGAAGACATAGATAGACTAAAAATAAAAGGATGTAAAAAATATTCTATGCAAATGGAAACCGAATAAACAGGAGTAGTTATATCAGACAAATTAGACTTCAAGACAAAAACTATAAAAAGTTACAAAGAATGTTATTAGATAATGACAAAGTGGCCAATTCGGCAAAAGAATATAAAAAATTGTAAATATATATGTACCCAACACTGGAGCACCCAGATACATAAAGCAAATATTATTAGGCTAAAGGGATAGATAGATTCCAATACAATAATAGACGGAGACTTCGACACCCCACTTTCAGCATTGCATATATCATCCATATGAAAAATCAACAAAGAAACATCAGATTTGGTCTGCACTATAGATCAAATGGGCCTAATAAATATTTACAGAACATTTCATCCAACAGCTACACAATATGCATTCTTTTTCTCAGCAAATGAATTTTTCTTAAGGATAGACCAATGAAAACTATAAATCATTGCTGAAAGAAATTGAAGGGAACACATAAAAATGTAAAGACATTTTGTGTTCCTGGATTGAAAGAATCAATATTGTTAAAATGTCCATGCCACCCAAAGCAATCTATAGATTAAATGCAATCTCTATCAAAATACTATTGGCATTCTTCGTAGAAATAGAAAAATAATTTGAAAATTTTTATGGAACCATGAAAGACCCAGAATAGCCAAAACCATCCTGAGCAGAAAGAACACAGCCAAAGAAATCACATTACCTGACAACAAATTATACCACAGAGCTTTCTACATATGGCTAGCCAGTTTTCCCAGCACCATTTATTAAATAGGGAATCCTTTCCTCATTTCTTGTTTTTGTTGGGTTTGTCAAAGATCAGATGGTTGTAGATGTGTGGTATTATTTTGGAGGGCTCTGTTCTGTTCCATTGGTCTATATCTCTGTTTTGGAACCAGTACCATGCTGTTTTGATTACTGTAGCCTTGTAGTATTGTTTGAAGTCAGGTAGTGTGATGCCTCCAGCTTTGTTCTTTTGGCTTAGGATTGACTTGGCAATGTGGGCTCTTCTTTGGTTCCATATGAACTTTAAAATAGTTTTTTCCAATTCTGTGAAGAAAGTCATTGTTAGCTTGATGGGGATGGCATTGAATTTATAAATTACCTGGGGCAGTATGGCCATTTTCACGATATTGATTCTTCCTATCCATGTGCATGGAATGTTCTTCCATTTGTGTCCTCTTTTATTTCGTTGAGCAGTGGTTTGTAGTTCTCCTTGAAGAGGTCCTTCACATCCCTTGTAAGTTGGATTCCTAGGTATTTTATTCTCTTTGAAGCAATTGTGAATGGGAGTTCACTCATGATTTGGCTCTCTGTTTGTCTGTTATTGGTGTATAAGAATGCTTGTGATTTTTGTACACTGATTTTGTATCCTGAGACTTTGCTGAAGTTGCTTATCAGCTTAAGGAGATTTTGGGCTGAGACGATGGGGTTTTCTAAATATACAATTGTGTCGTCTGCAAACAGGGACAATTTGACTTCCTCTTTTCCTAATTGAATACCCTTTATTTCTTTCTCCTGCCTGATTGCCCTGGCCAGAACTTCCAACACTATTTTGAATAGGAATGGTGAGAGAGGGCATCCCTGTCTTGTGCCAGTTTTCAAAGGGAATGCTTCCAGTTTTTGCCCATTCAGTATGATATTGGCTGTGGGTTTGATATAGCTCTTATTATTTTGAGATACGTCCCATCAATACCTAATTTATTGAGAGTTTTTAGCATGAAGGCTGCTGAATTTTGTCAAAGGCCTTTTCTACATCTATTGAAATAATCATGTGGTTTTTGTTTTTGGTTCCGTTTATATGCTGGATTACGTTTATTGGTTTGCATATGTTGAACCAGCCATGCATCCCAGGGATGAAGCCCACTTGATCATGGTGGATAAGCTTTTATATGTGCTGCTGGATTCGGTGTGCCAGTATTTTATTGAGGATTTTTGCATTGTTGTTCATCAGGGATATTGGTCTAAATTTCTCTTTTTTTGTTGTGTCTCTGCCAGGCTTTGGTATCAGGATGATGCTGGCCTCACAAAATGAGTTAGGAAGGATTCCCTCTTTTTCTACTGATTGGAATAGTTTCAGAAGGAATGGTACCAGCTCCTCCTTGTACCTCTGGTAGAATTAGGCTGTGAATCCGTCTGGTCCTGGACTTTTTTTGGTTGGCAGGCTATTAATTATTGCCTCAATTTCAGAGCCTGTTGTTGGTCTATTCAGGGATTCAACTTCTTCCTGGTTTAGTCTTGGGAGGGTGTATATGTCGAGTAATTTATCCATTTCTTCTAGATTTTCTAGTTTATTTGTGTAGAGGTGTTTGTAGTATTCTCTGATGGTAGTTTGTATTTCTGTGGGATTGGTGGTGACATTCCTTCTATCATTTTTTCATTGTGTCTATTTGATTCTTCTCTCTTTTCTTCTTCATTAGTCTTGCTAGCAGTCTATCAATTTTGTTGATCTTTAAAAAAAAACCAGCTCCTGGATTTATTGATTTTTTGAAGGGGTTTTTGTGTCTCTATTTCCTTCAGTTCTGCTCTGATCTTAGTTATTTCTTGCCTTCTGCTAGCTTTTGAATGTGTTTGCTCTTGCTTCTCTAGTTCTTTTAATTGTGATGTTAAGGTGTCAATTTTGGATCTTTCCTGCTTTCTCTTGTGGGCATTTAGTGCTATAAATTTCCCTCTACACACTGCCTTCCTTACACGTTATACAAAAATTAATTCAAGATGGATTAAAGACTTACATGTTAGACCTGAAACCATAAAAACCCTAGAAGAAAACCTAGGCAATACCATTCAGGACATAGGCATGGGCAAGGACTTCATGTCTAAAATACCAAAAGCAATGGCAACAAAAGCCAAAATTGACAAATGGGATCTAATTAAACTAAAGAGCTTCTGCACAGCAAAAGAAACTACTGTCAGAGTGAACAGGCAACCTACAGAAGGGAGAAAATTTTTGCAATCTACTCATCTGACAAAGGGCCAATATCTAGAATCTACAAAGAACTCAAACAAACTTATAAGAAAAAACAACCCCATCAAAAAGTGGGCAAAGGATATGAACAGACACTTCTCAAAAGAAGACATTTATGCAGCCAAAAAACACATGAAAAAATGCTCATCATCACTGGCCATCAGAGAAATGCAAATCAAAACCACAATGAGATACCATCTCACATCAGTTAGAATGGCAATCATTAAAAAGTCAGGAAACAACAGGTGCTGGAGAGGATGTGGAGAAATAGGAACACTTTTGCACTGTTGATGGGACTGTAAACTAGTTCAACCATTGTGGAAGACAGTGTGTTGATTCCTCAAGGATCTAGAACTAGAAATACCATTTGACCCAGCCATCCCATTACTGGGTATATACCCAAAGGATTATAAATCATGCTGCTATAAAGACACATGCGCACATATGTTTAGTGTGGTACTATTCACAATAGCAAAGACTTGGAACCAACCCAAATATGCATCAATGATAGACTGGATTAAGAAAATGTGGCACTTATACACCATGGAATACTATGCAGCCATAAAAAATGACGAGTTCATGTCCTTTGTAGGGACGTGGATGAAGCTGGAAACCATCATTCTCAGCAAACCATCACAAGGACAAAAAACCAAATACCGCATATTCTCACTCATAGGTGGGAATTGAACAATGAGAACACTTGGACACAGGAAGTGGAATATCACACACTGGGGCCTGTCATGGGGTCGGGGGAGGGGGTAGGGACAGCATTAGGAGATATATCTAATGTAAATGATGAGTTAATGGGTGCAGCACACCAACATGGCACATGTATACATATGTAACAAACCTGCATGTTGTGCACATGTACCCCAGAACTTAAAGTATAATAATAAAAAAAATTATACCACAGAGCTACAGTAACCAAAACAGCATGGTACTGGCATAAAAACAGACACATAGACAAATTTAACAGAATAGAGAACCAATAAATAAATCCATACATCTACAGTAAACTTATTTTTAACAAAGTTGCCAGGAACACATATTAAGGAAAATACAGCCTCTTCAATAAATGGTGCTGGCAAAACTGGATATCCATATACAGAAGAATGAAACTAGATTCGTATCTCTCTTCATATGCAAAATTTAAACAAAAATGTATTAAATACTTAAATTTAAGTCGTCAAACTATGAAACTACTTAAAGAAAACATTGAGGAAACTCTACAGGACATGGAACTGGGCAAAGATCTCTTGAGTACTACCCCACAAACACAGGCAATCAAAGCAAAAACTGGCAAATGAGATCACATCAAATTTAAAGGCTTCTAAATAGCAAAGAAAACAATCAACAAAGTGAAGGCACAACCCACAGAATGTAAAAAAAATTTTCAAACTATTAATCTGACAAGGGATTAATAAACAATACAGGATTTCTAACAACTCAATATGAAAAAATCTAATAATCTGATTAAAAATGGGCAAAATATCTGATAGACATTTCTCAAAAGAAGATGTACAAATTGGAAAGAGATATATGAAAAGTGTTCAATATCACTGATAATCAGAGAAGTGTAAATCAAAAGGAAATGGAAGACGAAGGGAAGTGAAGGGAAGGAGAGAAGAAGGGAGGGGAGGGGATGGCAGGGGAAGGAAGGGAAAGGAGAGGAGTGGAGGAAATTGAAGGGGAAAAAGGAAAGGGAAGTAAAAATGAACGAGGAAAGGAAAGGGAGAAGGGAAGGGGGAAGGGAAGGAAAAGGAAAGAAAGGGAAGGGGAGGGGAAGGGAAGGGGGGGGGAAGGGAAGGGAAGGGAGGGGAGGGAAGGCAAGGGAAGGGAAAGGAGAAGAGAAGAAAAAAGGGGAGGGGAGAGGAGGGAAGGACAGGGAGGGAGAAGGAGAGGAGGGGAGAGAAGGGTAGGGGAAGAGAGGGAGAAAGAAAGAGAAGAAAAGAAATAAAAGATGAGAAAAGAAAAAGGGAGAAAGAGAAGGAAGGAAGGAAGGAAAGGAGGAAGGAAGGAAGGGAGGGAGGGAGGGGAGGGAGGGGGGGGAGGGAGGGAGGGGGAGGAAGGAGGGAGGGAGGGAGGAAGGAAGAGAAAGAAGCTGGTTAAGAGTGAGGTAACCACTTTTGTGTTATGGTACCAAGTTTTCCAAAGATTAAAAAGGCACCGTACATGTTTGAAGAAAAAAAATAGAAAAGCAGAATGAACAGACTGCAGTCCCTCTAACTCTCTCACATTTTCCTAGTTAAATTATACAACCTCTCTAATTATTGATTTTTCTTTCTATTTCATGGGGGCAAAATACTACATATCAGCTTAGTCATGGTCAGCCAGGAAAAGACTAACCACAGTTAAGTATTTTAAACAGAAAAATTTAATCCAGAAAGATGAGTAGAGGAAACCCTAAGACTATGAGAGACCCAGGACTTGCTGGACATTTGGATTATTTTATTTTTCTTCTCTTTTATAAAGCATGTTATTGTAGATATAGAGGTTCACAGAATATGTTTTGTTCTGGTTTTTTTTTTTTTAACTCTAAAGAAGTATTATTTAGAACGTTTGAAATTGTATTAGTTCTAGTGTCAGCTTTTCCTGCATAGCAAACAACCGAAGAATCTCTGTGGCATACAATAATATGCACTTATTTCTCACTCATGGTCTAAAGATTGGCAGGAACTTTCTTTCAGGCTGTTGGTTGAGTTCAGGTTGGCTGCACCTGTTTGATTTTGGGGTCTGCACTAGAGAGTCTGCAGCTACTTGGTGCATATTATTCTCCTGATAAAGGCAAGCAGCACCCAGAGGGGCAAGCAGAAACAAGCAAGCAGGGAGGGAAGAAGGAAGGAAGGGAGGGTGAGAGGAAGAGAGGGAGAAAAGGAGGGAGGGAGGGAGAGAGGGAGGGAGGGGAGACAGAGGGAGGGAGGGAGAGAGAGGGAGGGAGGGAGGGAGAGGGAGGGGAGGGAGGAAGGGAGGAAGGGAGGAAGGAAGGAAGGAAGGGTGAGAGGGAGGAAGGGAAGGAGAAAAGAGAGGAAGAGAGCCAAAAGGGAGGGAGAAAGGGATGTAGAAAGGAAGGAAAGGAAAAAGGAAGGAATGAAGTGTTGGGGCTGAAAATGTCTCCTATAACCTACCTTCCCTATTTAATTCAATGCTACTCCAATCAATCTCTCTCTTTCTCACTTCTCCTGGACACACATTTGCATAAAATACATTTCTTTTGGGGTCCCCTCTGATATTTGAGCACCTTCAAGGAAAGACAGGTTCGAACTTCAAAGGATCCCACATGTTTAGACAAAATATTGTCAATGGAATCAGAAATCCTCAGCTTGGGCCTTTCTCCAAACAATTGCTGCCTTTCCATTGCCTGTTTTTTCTAACAATTCCTTTCAGTTCTTAACTAAGAACACCCTTATTGTTTCTCTCAGTGACTATTTGGCCCTGTAATTCCAATTCTTGGTCCAACATTGAGCTCCATTTTCTCTGCATTTTTAGAATCCTGTAGCTCCTTTTTAGATCTGTCCATCTGCCCCAGAAGCAACTGTTAGGCTCCATATGCTACCTTGTAGGGCTTAAAGTGAACACCAGAAATAAGAATAAACAAAATCAAAATTAGTGCTATTGAACAATAAACAAGATGTTTGTGAGTGTTCTATTTTATTTAGTTGAAAATTCTAGGAGTTAACTCATTTGCAATAAATGAATTGCCAAAAATGTTCTAAATTTAAACGAATATTATCTGTAAAATATTATACTCAAAGTAATAAGAACAATAAGAAGTATACATTATTGGTGGAACTCTACTTATACCTTAGGTACATGAGGATATTTAATCTTTAGAGTTATATCTTCTTGTGTGGTGGTGATTACAAACTTTATTTAAATGATACCGTAACTTAACTCTAGGGTAAGTTAAACAGCCTATCCAATCTAGTAGGCAGCAGAGACAAGAACACATGGGTGCTTAATAATTGCTTGGGTTTAGCAGATGCTTGAATAAATGAACAGATGAGTACTTGAGATTGGATGAAATAAAAGGCTTAAATAGGCAAGTACTGGCATGCATAAATGAAGATACTGGGGGTCTTGAATGCTATGCTAAAAAGTTTAAATCTATTATAATTGATAGAGGTTATACTTAGAGGTCTTTTGAGCAGTCAAATGACACTCCCAATATTTATTACTGAGCAATCAGAGAGCATCATGTTTTTTGTGCTGAAAAAGATAGAGACTAGTCAGCGAAGTCAGCCTTCAGAATTTTGCAAAAATGTATATGTGGGTAAAGGATCTGAATTGCAATGGCATGAGTGGGACTAGAAAGAATAGAATTAACATGAGAAATTGTGCACAACATCACTCATTTCCAGAACTGAGAAACTGATTGGACACAGCCTCTAAGGGTGACAAAGGAGTTAACAGCACTAAAACTGCCTGTAGTTTACAAGGCATTTTGAGATATTCAGTTGCTTTAGGGCCATAATTTTAAATATTAATTGTATTTGTCAAACTGTAAGGCATTTGCTTATCAGGAAAGAAAATATCCAAATGCCTGTAAACTCTTGATTTGACTAGGGCCAACTTTTTTTAAATACATTTTTTGGGGAAAAAAAAGTCTTTATAATTATAGTGCTATATAAGCATTAGTTATTTTCACTACTCTATACCACAACCTAGTGAATTTCCTGACAGGGTATACTCAATAAACAATTCTTAAATGAATGAATGAGGAAATGTCATCAGGCACACAAAATAGCTCTTTGAGGTAGGTAGAAACTTGAGTTTCCTTTTATAGGTAAGGAAATAGCTGGAACAACTTGCTTCTGTTTTCCCATCCAGCATGTGACCTACGAAGACTTGAACTCTGGTAGGTTTCTCTGAGTTAAAAGCTCATTTAACTATACCATGATGCTTGATTTAACATAACGGATACCTCCACCAACCCCCCAATAAAGATTAACTACGTTTATAAAAGCTAGGGTAAAATGAGGAGGAAAGAAAGTAATACTCTCATGGCTCAATATTGCAAGTATTCATCTCGGGTAGATGTGAAATACGCTGCTCTATCTCCTGCTATTAGGTTGGAATGAGAACAGTGGGAGATGCGCCCCCCCTTAACTATGACATACCACAGCAGATGTTCAGCTGAGTGCTCTCCAGGTGAGAACCTTAATCACCTGCAGGCTGAGTAAGACGCAGAGCCCCCAGCTGAGAATTACAACTGCTTCTCCAGTCTGAGGGAACTACTGCCTACATATTGGATCAGAAGCACATAGGCAAAACAGAAGCCACTGTTGGAGAGGTAGCTGCCCAAAGCAAAGGATCTTTTCTGGAAAGTAAAATTATTAGAATTAATAGGTATGCCCATAATCCACAGCCTGTACTAAATGCTATGTTTTTAACTACTGTGCTCTTTGAAATTGATATGCTACCAAAAAAAAAAAAAGAAAAAAAAAGAGAGAAAGAGAGAGAAAGAAATTGGCATTTCTAGAGCCATAGAGATAGAGTACAAAGTAGATGCAAACCCTGTAGACCTGGATTTAGAGCTGATTATTTCTGCCACCAACAACCCTGCAGTTTGGTCATATCTCAATATTTCTGAGCCACAACATCCGTATTTGTAAATTGAGGGGAGTGAAACAAGATTACTTCTACTCATTCCATTTCTAAGATACTCAGATTCTGATTTAAGTATTAACTAATTATTTACTGTATCTTATCAAGAGCTCGGCACTGCATACAAGGGGAGAAAGGATGCTGTGCAGAGAAAGTGCTAATTCTGTCTGTGGAATTGAAATAAATTGAATGAGCATTATCTCAAGGTCAACTAGGGATTAAAGAGGTGTTGCTTCTTTAAATATCTCATTTTCTTGCTGGTCCCTACCTAGTAGACACCACACACACACACACACACACACACACACACACACTCACCATGGCTAGGTCAGGCTTAGAGGAGGAAGAAGAGCAACAATACAACTACAAAGTCATCAAATTGCCTGTTTATACTAGAGTGTAAATAAGTATTTATTGCACAACTTGGAGGAATATTAACAGAATCAAAACACAGTCTCTACCCTCAAGTTGTTCCCAAACCAGAAAGATATAAAAAGATGTGAGCAATGCTGACAGGAAAGATAAGGCCTGAAAATTTAGAAACCATGTCATTCTAGAATCAGTTTCATTATAACACCAAAATGAAGGAGCTCCATTGCCTGGCCAATTATAATTGTCCTTTTGTAGTTAGATAGATTCTAATTTACTTGCAAAATAGTCAATATGGTCATACTAGCCAGAAGAAAGAATACAGGAAATCAGAGAATTTTAGTTAACTAGTGCAGCTTGTAACTAACAGAGTCAAACTCCAAACCCCATGCTTGTCACCATTAGACACAACTGTCACAGACTCAGCTGTTCCAAGAGTTAGCATATTTCACAGAGCATCTCTGACCTTACCACTTTAAAATTGGTACCATTTAACCAATGTGGTGTGAAAACACCACAGTGCTGAAATTTTCAAATACAATACTAGCATTGCCTGGGCTGTTGTTGCTTTAGAAAATGCTCTGCAATCAAGGCAATTAAGCAGATAGCCCAACTGGCATGGCTGGCCACCCTGGAGTGCTTCTCCTATGGAGCTTATAATAAAATCAGAATCACTTAACTAAACTCCAACATGCTTGGACACTTTTAAATAGAGAAAAGTAATTAGGCCAACCTTTCTAACAGCTTGTTAGATAAAAGATTTGAAAGTGTAGACCTATATTGTTCCCAGTGCATATCAACTTTTTCTAATTTACCAATTGGTGAATTGTAAAGAAAAAGAAAACATGAGCTTTTAATAAACTCCACAAACACTGAACTTCTGTAATGTTCCTTACTTGGAATATATCAGTTAGTATTAAGCTGGGGCACTTTCTGAAACATAATCCTTTGAATATGTATGAGTTTTGTATAAGTGGATAAAGGCTTTGTTAGAAACAATATCCCTGGATAATTTGTCTAATTGTTGTGATTTTAATAATCCCCCCAAATCTTAAGCATGCCATTTAGGTATAATAATAAGCCTGTTGTAAGAAAATAAAATGAGAGTTTGAAAGACTTCACCCAAGGTCACCTGGTTCTAAGTATTGCATAATGAATCTCACAGCTTTAAGGGAAGATGTGATTTCTAGATTAAAATTAAGGCTTTGTCTTCTTGGCCTGAAACTATAATAAAGGGAATTTGGAATACAATATAGAAGGTTCAGGGATAAAGTAGAGTCAGACGGAATATTACAGGGTAAACAAATGTTCAGATTATAATTTCATTCCTCTATATTTCTAATTGAATATATTCATCAAAGCTTTCTTCTCAAGTTCCAACAGACTCTTTTTAAAATAGTACTGTGGATGTTTTTACCAGTAATAATAGCTCTTGCATTTACTGAATATTTACTATGTAACAGGAATGTGCTCAGATCTGTGATCATATTGTCCTATCTATGACAATATTGAGTAGATATTCTGATTTTATTGGCTTTATAGTTTTGAGGGATTAAATTTCCCGAAGTCTTAGTTCCAGTAAATGGTGAAGTGAGTGACTGAAATTCGTTCTGGTCTCCTTCAAATACCATGCAGTTATTCACAATCCTGCCTATCACAGCCTCATAATTAAATTATGTTTTGCGTTTCCCTCCTAGAAGGAATTGATTTGGTGTTGATCTCTACCATCAGAGAAAGCTTAACTTGTTTTTCTGACCTAATAAATCACTTTACACGCGAAGGTATGAGTGAGGTAAAGAGCCACCAAAATGCCCCAATACGTCTTCAGGCCATTGCAAAGTCCTTAGGGCTCTAAGATAACTACCTCTCCTCCACTGTGCTGTTGCACCGCCTTGTCAAGAGTTAGATTTTCTTTAGTAGAACAATGCGAAGAATGAGACTGAACATGCAAATATTTCTCTGTGAAATGGGCTCTGGTTTAGCATTCAGGCTACCTGGGTTCTAATTCCAGACTAATATCCAGGTGATCTTGAACATGTCCATTTTTTCTCAGGCTTTCAGTGGTGTTCTGGAAAAGCCTTTTAATGCTCTTCAGTGCCAATTAGGTTGCACTTCTCAGCTCTGCATTCAAAGATGTCATGTTACTAGCTTAGGATCTGCCACCATGGGAGTATTTTAACACCACAAAAATAGCTAAATGATACAAATCAGAGCCCACCATCCCTGACCAGGACCAGGTAGCAGAGGAGGTAAGTCATCAAATTCTGGATATATTTTGAAGCTAGAGCAGCAGGAAAGTAAGAAAGAAAGGAATCAAGGATGACTCTACCTCCTAACACTGAGGCCTTCATTCTTTTTATAACCATAAAGCATTTATCATAAAGCTACTGATACAGCCAAAGTTCTATGACCAAAAAAAAAAAAAACACCACTTTTTGCATATGATGTTCTTGCTGCTAAAGTAGTTGGCATCATTTCCTTCTGATGCCTACTGAAACTAAGCTTCCTGTCTTGCTACTTCATCAGGGTGGAAGACACTGATCTGAACTGTGCAAACATCTATGTTTATTCTGTGCTCCAACAAATCTGTCAAATGATAGTGTCCATTATCCATCCTCAACAAGTAGCACAGTGCTACCCAAACCATGATATTGTTTCTTTAAAAAAGAAGGCTTCAACATCTGAGATATCTTGGTTCAGATTCTGACGCCATTACTTACTATGAATTTGAGCCTGGACAATTTAATTAACATTTATAAACCTCAATTCATTACTCGCCCATAGCTTGAAAATGATATTATTGACTCTATGTGTATCTGGGGAATATTAAATAAAGTAATTCCTGAGGATGCTTAGCAATGTCTGCTACTCTAAAATTATTTTTGTAATTATTATTAGTTATGAAATTTTTATTTTTCACATTTCATGAAAATATATTCATAGTAAAGAGGAATTTATGAAGGTGAAAATGGATGAGAGAGTTCATAACATACATGTCTAAAATTCAGTATCAAGGTTTCACCTGGTTTTATTTTTATCCTGTAATCTCCATTGTTACACCAAACCTTTAGAAAAGTTCTTCTACCTACCACAATTTATGTTAATGCCATATTAGAAAATAAAGGAGGAGCTTTTTGGAATATTTTTGGAGGGCAAAGTGGTCAGAAAGTAGATAGGCAACCACTAGAGGTGAGCCATGTGTGTGATGACATCAGAAGAAACCCCTAAAATGCATTCGTCACACTAAGAGACCCTTAGAAATCTTGATTAGTAAATAGACTTCCCACAGTAAATGGCATGGAGTTATGAGCCATTTTAACTGACGATTAAAGCAAATGATGATTGCCAAAAGCTGAAGTACTTAGGGTAACCCACACACCAGCCACCTTGGCTAAAAAGTCCTCTACATAAATGCCAGAATTGTACAGTCAATACAGATGAGACCTTACTTCACGTGAAGAATAGAGCACACATTTTTTCCAGATCACAGACTTCAATAGTGGGAAAGAAAAAAAGAAGTAGGAGCAATAAAGCTGGACCTCAAAATTTTGCCCAGAGTTCACCCTGTTTGTTTTCTTAATAATGTTTGACCATTTGCTATTTCTTTTCCTTCCTGTCCCAAATTGGGTCAATAGTTCTTGATGATTAGTTTTTCTGAGAAATGGCAAAAGGACAAAATGACCTAGATGACCAGAGTGAGGCTGGGCAGTGAGTTGGTGGCTTTTTGATAAGATAAAGATAATTATAGAAGCTTAATGATTTATTCAGGTTGTAAGTGTGGGGGATGCACTTTGCTGACCTTGCTATTTTATTTTGGATTTATGAATAATGAATAATTTGTTTTAGGGCATTCAAAGGGTTTAAATGTCACATCCAAGACTCTGACCTTGTCATTTTTAAGTGCCTGGTTAGATAGAATAATCATTGTCAAGACCAATGGGTGCTTTCCCTAAATTAAAAGGTTTTTAGAATGTGGTTGAACTTGATAATATTTCCATAATTGTCTTGCGAAAAATATGTTAAAGAATTATTACTTTAATAAATGTGTAAAATGTGTGTTATTATGCAAAATGAGCACTGTGGTAAACTTTGTCTTATAAATGTCACCTTTAATGGACTCTTCTGATGAAAAAATTGTAATTTTTTTATTACATAAGTACTCTAGTTGCAAAGGTATTGCATTTATCCATATTTGCTTCATGCCATTGGATTAATAGCTTTCCCTATTTTTAGTTGTTTACTATTTATGTAGTCTACTTACAGAAAGAATTTGAAATGACTCACAACAAAACAAAACAAAAAAGTAAACTCAAACCTTTGAAATAATGATAAAAGAGCAAAAGACATATACTTGGAGAATTGGAAAATTGAGGAGAATAATTGTACCCCAAACCTTTTCTAAAGAAGGCTGCAGCTAAGAAAATAGCAAAAAAAAAAAAAAGGCAGTCTTTGCAAAAAGAGAGATGTGATAAGTATCATATTTTGTTCTTATATTCTAGTAATAAAAAGACATAATTATCAAACAGGACTTTTCCATGTTCTGAGCACTGAAAGTTTTTATTACAGAAATTCTTATTTAAGGCACATATTGGTTAATGTTGACATCCCATCTAGATCCCATTTACTTACTAGGCTGGTGCACCCAAGCCAGAGCTCCTTTCACCTTCACCTTTCTCTGGAGGAGTTCCCTTGACTAATAGGAACCACCTAGCTGAGAGTTGCATGAGAGCTTGCTAACCTCTTCTTAGGATGGCTTGTGGAAAAGGACAGACTGACATAATACATAAAAGCCAGGTCCCCTTCCTCTTAGTGGGCAACCTTGTAGAACAATTCACACTCCTGAGGCCCTCATGAAACCCAGCTGAGGCTGGGACTACTTCTGCTGAAACTACATTTTTGCTTATCTCCTTTCCTCTGTCCAGACCTATTTTACTTACTTTCTCTGCAGGTTTCTCTTGCGAATATGCCCCCAATAAATCATTTGCTCAAGAATCGTCCCACAACAAGGCAAAATACATTAAAAAAAAGGTAAATCATTTTTAATCAAATGTTTTGTACAAAATTTATAGAGGCATTGTCTTTAGACAGCTATGCCTTAACTCTTTCCTTAGTTAAACCTGAGGAAATAATATTAATTCATTTTTTTAAAGTATGGTGTCAAATGCCATTTATCTTGTTTTTAATTCTTCTTTAGATTTGCTCTAAAAACGAGTAGATTTACTTCATTTTCTTTTTTTTTTTTTTTCATTGTGTGGACCCCAGATGACACTTTCTGTCTTTGAACAATGGGAAGATTGTTTTGTATTTGGCCAGGAGGAAAAAACAGTCTAAATACAGATATTCAATCAAAGTGAGAAAGAATGAGACTAAAACAGTTTGGTAGCCAGTTTGAGGCAGGAAGGGGATTCTGATCAGAAAACGTACACTCTAAACCTGTGTTTAATCATAGGAATCACCTCCATGTGACCCATGATTTTCAGCAAGTAAAATAATCTTCATGTATATCACTTTCTTCATCATAAAATGAAGTGATAATAATATCTGCCTGCTAGGATTACAGTAAAGATTCAGATGTATTTGGACACTCTCATAAAGTGAGCACTAAAATGGCCGATTAATAAATATTAGCTTTGGCCGGGTGTGGTGGTGCATACCTATAATCCCAGCATAGGAGGCTGAAGTGAAAGGATCACTTGAATCCAAGAGTTGAAGACCAGCCTGGGCAACAGAGCAAGACCCCATTGCTACTAAAACAAAACAGAAAAATTTAGCCAGGCATGGTGGTATGCACCTGTGATCCCAGCTATGTGGGAGGCTGGGGTGGGAGAATCACTTAAGCCCAGGAGGTTGAGGCCACAGTGAGCTGTAATTGCACTACTGCACTTCAGCTTGGGCAATAGAACAAGACAATGTTTCAAAATAAACAAATAAATAAACATGAATAAATAGATATTAGCTTAATCATTTTCTAACACACCTCCTCTTCAAGTAAACACTTGTAATATTAAAGAATATAGGGGCCATTACAGGAGTGCTTTTGAAATGAAAACCTGTACATGGGAGATATGTCTTTGAGGAAGGAAAAGTATGTGTATTTGTATTTGTGTGTGTGTGTGTGTGTGTGTGTGTGTGCATCTACCTTGCACCTGTGTGAAATATATATTTGGTCTTCATTCCTGTTTTTTGGAAAAAAACTCTCGGAATTTCCAGAATAAGTGTTTCCTTTATGCTAATTATATGACTGCTGGATAGGGTTTCCTCGGTAGCTTCAAGATGGGTGCTGGTCACCACAAAGACCAAGAGAGGACTAGAAGGTTGGGACTGTCAGCTCCATCTCCCTAATCTTTGGGGAGAAGACAGTGTCTGAAAGTTATGTGGACCACCAATGGTCAATGATTGAATCAATCATGCCTACACAATGAAGCCTCCATAGAAACCTAAAAGGACTGAGTTTAGGGAGCTTCCTTGTTGGCTACCAAAAACATGCAGCTGCCAGGAGGTGGTGTGCCTCAACTCCTGGGGACAGAAGTTCCCATGCCCAGAACCCTTCCAGACCTTGCCTTGTGTATTTTCTCATCTGGATGTTCATTTGCATCCTTTAAAATATATTTTGTAATAAATGAGTAAATATGAGTAAAGTGTTACCCTGAGTTCTTTAGCAAATTAAACTCCAGAAGGGAGTCAATGGAGCCCCAATTTATAGCCAGTCAGTCAGAAGTTCTGGAAGCACAGACTTGCAACTGATATCTGAAGTGGGGAACAGTCTCGTGGGACTGAGCTTTCAACCTGTGGGATCTGGTGCTATGCCCATGTAGATACTGTCAGAATTGAATTGAATTAGACATTCACCTGGTGCTCACTGCTGAACTAGTTGCTTGCATCATGAATAGGGAAAAAAAATCCCCACACATTTGGTCACAGAAGTATTCTGTTATGATAGTATACCAGGAAAGATGCCAAGATTTTTTCCTAGAGAGAGAAGAGAGAGAGAGAGAGAAGAGGGAGACAGAGAGAGAGTGTGTGTGTGTGTGTGAGAGAGAGAGAGAGAGAGAGAGGAAGAGAGAAAGGAAAGGAGGAGGAGGAGGAAGAAGAGGAAGAGAAGGAGGAGACATTTGGTCTAGAATAAGTTGATAAGATCCCTGAATTATATGTGCCTAAGAATTCAGAAATAGGAGCAACTAATCCAATAAGGTAAGTATTTTTCCCTATCCCTTCCGTATTATTTAATAAAAATATTCCACATAGAAGGGAGAAGGTCATGTTCTCTCCCTATAAAATATGCCCAAGGGACACAGAAGTTAACTAATATGGGTCTCTAAAATGCATGTTGTTGGTTTTAAAAGCTGTTTCCTAAGTTAACAATTGAAACAATTCTCTTATGAGCTGTTTTTAGTGAGATAGTTGCTAAACTGTTCAGCAAAGGAAAGTTCTAAGTGAAAAGGTTATGGAGAAAGGAACCTGAGTAATTTAATATCAATGAGAAAGATGGGGAACAAATAGATTTTAGTTTAAACCACAGCAGCAGCCCAGACAATCGCTGTGGGTAAAAATACTTCACAGCCTCACCAATGGCTTATGGAGAAAGAATTATGAATTCATCACTTCTCAAAGTGTGTTTCATGTAATTTTTTTTTTTTTAAAAGGCCTCTATGATGAAATACTTGGAAATACAGCATACTTTATATTTGGATATTTGCAATGTATGTTAGCATATGTAAAGCTCTGAAAAACATCCCTGTATTAAAGATAAATTCTAACTGGAGGCTTTTTGTTTGTTTAGCTTATAGTTTGGGGTGAAAATGATATATTATCATCAGTCTTAAATTGGCAGTGATGGCAGATTACTTCCTTTTTCATTGTGTGCCTAAGATTTTTGAAAGCCTATGAATTCCCAATAAGGAGAAGAATTCAGTGTGGCTCATTTCAATCACACTATAAAATCTATAATGAGACTGAAGACACTGTAGACTTTATAATGAGATTGAAGACACTATATTGAGACACTATAGACTCTATAGACGCTGAAGGGAGTCTTCTTGGAAAGTAGAGCCCAAAGGTAAGAAAATGAGTGAATTTCTGGCTCCCATAGCAGCCACGGTGTTTGTTAAGGGTAGGTAGCCTATTCTCATAAAGGCTGGTAGCATCATCCACGGAGGTTTAAAAACTTGTCAACTAACCACTACAGAGGCCAAGGTAAAAACTTCCCCTTTGACCCCTGAGGATGTACTAAAAAATCAACTCAGTAAACTCAGGTTAATTGGAGAAAAGGCATACACATTTATTAATATTACACAGGGAGAATCACAGAGTGATTGCCCCGTATCCCAAAGGGGTGTAAATGCTTATTTACCCTCCTTCTTAGGGAAAGGGTAATGGGGAAGTGTGGATGATTTTTAGGGGAATTCAATGGGCTTGGAGAACATACAAGGGCCTGGGACAAAATCTGTTGGGTCAGCAAAGTGGACAACAGTTTGTGACAAAAGTCTGTCCCGGTGTGTTGACAGATTTTAAAATTTCTTCCTGTAACATGAGTTCAATTAATGAAAACTCGAGGAAGGAACTTGATGTAATTATTTTCTTCTTTGTCAGGTTGGGATTTGAAGTGGATAAGGAACTACAGAGAACTTAATCCTGTGTTTTGTGAGACACAGGGGATTGAGACAAGAGGTCGGGGAGAAGGTCAGAGAGAACTTGTGGCTTCTTCATTTCAGCATGTCAAAGTGCCATATTTTGGGGTATTAATTTCTGAGCCCCAACACTGCTTAAGCTCTTTCAACTCCCTTCATCAGTATTTCTAAAGGTCTATTTGCTGGCCTGGCATAATATGGCCAGTTTTATGTCTGTTGTCCTCTAGATTATGATGTTATGGGAATGTTTGTTGCATCGGGTCAGTACTGTAGAGTGCTGAAATCCTCACTATGGGATCGGGGTAACCTCAGAAAGCCAGGGGCAGTTGAATATTTCTGTTGGAACAGACAGAGCTACTTGGTCAAGTGGCAATGAACAGACTCCAGTATAAATTACAGTCCATTAAGAACTGGAGATCTGACCATACCTATGAAGTCATTTCTGAATAGCTGGCTGAAGGGAGGAGACAGAGGCTGAGTGCTTCTTTGGGTACCATAGTGGAGCCCTTTCAGTGGTAATTAGAGGAAGATGGCAACATCACTTAAAGGGGCTTTGTGCACAAAGGGCTGAACTCTAAAAGTATAGTTCTTTGCACTCAGCACATTGAGTTCTCATGTCAAACTACTACTTCGGGTGCCTGTCAACTCTGCTACCACCACTCCATCTGGTATCTTACACACCCAAAACATCCCCTCCCCACCATCATATACACACATATGCACATTTCTTGTTCCCTGATGACCAAGCTCTGTAAGGTTAGAGTTATGCTTTATGTTGTTTATTGTCTTAAAAAATTAGGTTTGGGCATGTTAATCTCAAGTAACTGAAGCCAGCTAAACTTATGCTTAAATATTAAAGAAAAGCCATTCAACTTTTTATTTGCAAAAGCAGGAAAACAGGAAATATATTTCAAGGTTATTTTCTGTTCTTGCTTCTTTGTGATGCTTTGCCAACTCCTCTAGCTAAGAAAGATAAAAAGCAATTCAGTCTAGCATATCATTTCAGGACCCCCATATTAGAGTTTAATTATATTTAAACTGGAGTTTTCCAAACTTATTTGGCCCGTTTAATATCACCTCAAAATGGGGTTCTGCAGAGCAGAATCTTTTAAGTGCAGGTGCATTATTTGGTATTTGCATCTTATAAAACTATGTAAAGTAGAAAAATGAGAACAGATAACTAAACTTTCCCATGCCTCATTTCCCCCATCTCCTAAATTGAATTAATAGGATCTGTCATGGTCCTTTCTGTCTGTGACCTTGGGGAGTTTCAAGTAGAGATGACCTGTAAAAAAGTTTTTATATTTTGTATATTCAGTTACTGCTTCAGACAGGGAAGTTAAAGAAAAGAAAATGTATATTCTCTTTGTAAAGTTTTATTTAATCCTTATGAAATCCTGAGTAATTATTCAGCTTTCTATCAGCATGATTTTGTCAGGGAAATTGAGGTAGAGTGTATTTGCATGCTCAACCCAAACTCATAGTCATTAAAGGACAAATTGATATAAGAAATTAGATGATCTCCTAAGGCTATTAGTGAATTCCAAGAGTCGGTATAATTTGAAGTATGTCCAAAACTGAAAACAAAAACAAAAATGAACAGATTTGTCAAAGCAATCCTTTAAGAATTTTTTTGTTTAGTTTTACCACCACCCCACCCCACTCCCTTTAAGTAGCAGAATTGTCACCACAAAAACATTTCTTTATCCAGATCTCTACACATAAAGTAGCTTGGTGAACTCAAATCTTGAGATTTTTTATGTGTATGATCTATGCTGCATGCCCTAAAACATTGCTCTTGCTTCAAAGTTCCTAATAGTATTGGGGAGGATATGAATGTATTTTCCTTGCAGTAGAATAAATAATTTCTTGATTGAAATTAATAATCATGTTATTATTTAATAATCATAATATTTTTCTCTTCAGAATGCAGCCTGGGTACTGAAACACAGCTTTGAGTGATCAAACTTTCTGACAACAAATTCAAGTCACAGGGACATTTCTGTTACTCAAATGAGTGCTTGATTACATGGACCTCTGTACATATTTTATTAAGACCCAATGCATCGCGCTTTGGCTGACATTTCAACAAACCAACTTTAAGTTGGCAGTTGTTGCTTTTAAAGGATAGAACACAATGGATTTAAAATAAATATTTGCTTAATCTGAAGTTTTATCCAGTTGCTTTTCTAGAGGAGAACAAGAAAAGAAAAAATGTGGAGGAGAAAGAGCTCTGAAGATAAAGATTTTCTGATTTAGGATAAAGCTCCTCCAAAGGCCTGAACTTAGTTAAGATTATGGAAGATGCCCACCATGAGGACCTCGTCTACCCATTCAGTTCATAACAAGCACCATCCTCTGTATTCACTTTCAAAATTGTAGATAACTCTAAGTTCAAAACTTGAAAAATTGTGGAAACCATTTAAGGCAGTGACAACATGCTGATTCCTCACAACTGCAGCATCGCCTGGGAAGGTTAGGTTCTGGAATCATACATGGGCATACCTCGTTTCATTGTGCTTCACAGACATCGTGTTTTTAACAAATTGAAGTTGGGTGGCAACTCTGCATCAAGCAGGTCAATTAGCACCATTTTCCTAACAGCGAGTGTTCACTTCATGTCTCTGTGTCACATTTTGGTAATTCTTGCAACATTTCAGACTTTTTCATTATTATTTCATCTGTTTTGGTGAACTGTCACCAGTGATCTTTGATGTTACTATTGTACTAGTTTTGGGGCACCATGAGCTGCTCCCATAAAAGACGGCAAGGTTAATCAATAAACATTATGTGTGTTCTGACTGCTCCACTAACCAGTCATTCCCCTTTCTCTCTGCCTCTTCTCAGCCCTCCTTATTCCTTGAGACAAAATAGGATTAAAATTAGTCCAATTAATAATTTTGTAGTGGCCTGTACATATACAAGTGTAAGGAAGGGTCACATGCCTCTCACTTTAAATCAAAAACTAGAAATGATTTAGCTTGGTGAAGATGGCACCTAAAGCTGAAATAGGCTGAAAGCTAGGCTTCTTGTGCCAAAGAGTTAGGCAAGTTGTGTATACAAAGGAAAAGATCTTAAAGGAAATTAAAAATGCTACTGCAGTGAATACGCAAATGACAGAAAAGCAAAACAGACTCATTGCTAATATGGATAAAGTGAGTGGACTGGATGAAAGATCAAACTGGCCACAACATTCCCTGAAAAAGTTAACCTTATACCTACAAATAAGATCGTGAAGTGAATTTTAGCTCAAGTTGAGTTTAGTAAGCCAAGTCCTAACTTCCTGTAATTCTCTAAGGGCTGAGAGAGATGAGGATGCTGAAGAAGTAAAGTTTGAAGCTAGCAAAGGTTGGTTCATTCGATTTAAGAAAATAAGTCATCTGCATAGCATAAAAGTGCAAGGTGAAGCACCAAGTGCTGAGATAGAAGCAACAACAAGTTTTCCAGAAGATCTAGCTAAGATTTAGCAAGAGACTTTCCATCAAAATAAAACAGCCTTCCGTTGAAAGAAGACACCATCTTCTTTCAGTTCTAGAGGGAAGAAGTCAATGCTTGGCTTTAAAGCTTCAAAGGACAGGCTGATTCTCTTGTTACATATCAGTCAGTACAGCTGGTGACTTTAGGTTGAAGCCAATGACCATTTATCATTTTGAAAATTTGAGGACCCTTAAGAATTATACTAAATTTACTCTGCCTGTGCTCTATAAATAGAACAATAAAACCTGCATGACAGCACATCTGTTTGCAGGATGGTTTACTGAATATTTGAAGCTGACTGTAGAGACCTACTGCTCAGAAAAAAAAAATATCCTTCAAAATCTTATTGTACATTGACAATGCACCTGGTCACCCAAGAGCTCTGATGGAGATATACAAGGAGATTAATGCCGTCTTCATATTTGATAACACAACTTCCATTTTGCAGCTCATGAATTAAAGAGTAATTCAGTTTTCAAGTCTCATTATTAAAGAAAGACATTTCTTAAGGCTATAGTCAATACAGAGAGTGCTTCCTCTGATGGATCTGAGCAAAGTCAATTGAAAATCTCGTGGTAAGGATTCTCTATTCTAAATGCTATTAGGAGCAATTGTGATTCATGGAAGAAAGTTATTATACCAACAATAAGAGGTGTTTGGAAAAAGTTGATTCCAATCCTCATGGATGACTTTAAGGGGTTCAAGACTTCAGTGGAAGAAGTAACTGCAAATGTGTGGAAATATTAAGATAACTAGAATCAGAGGTGGACTCTGAAGATGTGACTAAATTGCTGCAAGCTCATGATCAATCCAATATGAATGGGTAAGGAATTGCTGCTTATGAATGAGCTGAGAAAGTGGTTTCTTGAGATGGAAGCTATTCCTAGTGAAGATGCTGTGAACATTGTTGAAATGATAACAAAGTAGAATATTACATAAACTTAGTTCATAATGTAGTGGCAGGGTTTTGAAAAAATTGATTTTGATTTTGAAAGAAGTTATATCATGGTAACATGCTATCAAACAGCATCACATACTGCAAATAAATCTTGTGTGAAAGGAAGAGTCAATCAATGTGGCAAGCATCATTGCAGTCTTATTTCAAGAAATTGCCACAGCCACCCCAACCTTCAGCAACCACCACCCTGATTAGTCACCAGCCATCAACATTTAGGTGATAACTTCTACCAGCAAAAAGATATGACTTGCTGAAGGCTCAGATAATTATTAACATTTTTTTAGTAACCACGTATCTTTACATTAAGGTATGTACTTTGTTTTTTAAACGTGATGCTATTATGCTATTGCACACCCAATAGACTACAGTAAACATAACTTTTATATGCACTGGGAAACCAAAAAAATTTGGTGAGTTGTGTTATTGTAGGATTTGCTTTATTGTGGTGGTCTGGAATAAAAGCTACAATATCTCCAAGATCTGCCTATAATCTTGAGTTTGTATTTTAACTGCATTACCTCTTAGCTGTGTAACATTGAAGTTTGTAGGTGCTGACTACTTTTTCCACTCTCCTCATTTATAATGTGGAAAATAATAGACCACATAGAGTTATTTTACATTCAAATGATATATTGTACGTAATGAAATTAGCACAGTGCCCAGTAAAGTGTAGGTATGATTATCCTCCTTAGGTTTTCGACCTCATTAAAATGTCACTTTCTGTGCAATTGTACATGAAAGAAAAAACATTTCACAAAATTCAGATTTTGAGCAAGTCACACTCTACATAAATTTTCTAAATACTCTGTTATATTCTCCTGAAAATATGAAATTTTAGGGTCTGAATTTACTGTTTACATTTTTTCAGCCTTAACTTGTTATTGATGAGTTTCTTTAATTGAAATAGCTATTTTAATTTCAAAATGGCAAAGCATTTGCTTTTTGCCAAAATAGAAGATGCAAGAGTAATTTTTAAGTTCATGAAATGAGAAGCAATATGAAAAACATTCCATTTTTCTCTTATTCTCTGACTTTAAGGTATAGACCATTCAGTTTATAATAAATGTCATCCTGTGGTGGGATTTATGACAAGTAGTTCCCCAGTTATAAGGGAACTACTGTTATCTTCAGACAAAGCTTTAAAAGGTGAAACTCCAGCAATTTGTCTGACTTGACACATTTTCATTCTTTGGAAATGTATGCTGAAAGTTATGGTCCTTTACTTGAAAATTCCCATTTTCCTAGAGATTATTCTTATTTTACTTCAAGAATGACACCTCACCCCACAGAATTCTATCCTCCTTAAGAAAAAATCCTGTCTCCTTCTGAGTTTCTTGAAATTTGTAACTCAAATTTCTCTAATTATCTCTGCCTATTGACTTATATAAACTCTACTGTGAAGCATAGCATCTGTTAAAAGGAAGTGATCAGTGGGCTGGGCTAGAGCACTATTCAGGCTATTGTATTGATTTCCCAAATGTTAAGAGTATATTTGACATTAACATGGTAGAGTCCTTTCTTCTCAAGTCCCTATCTCTGTGTTCAATCAATCCAGGAGGAGACATGAAAGATCTGAGCAGGGTCAATTCTCTCATTTGGGTGTTTGGCAGCAAAATGGTTCTGAGACTCCTCATTGTTTCAAAGACCATAGTTTTGTTAACAAGTAAAGATTAAACAATAATTTGAGATTCTAGTCAAAGGGTTTGGACTCAAGTCAGAACCTCAGGGAAAGAGAAAGAAATAATGGTACCTGGATTGCAAGGAGTAAACAAAGGCAAATACAACTGCAAAGAAAGGAAAGATGATAGAGGATAGGTAGCAGCTTATTGTGTAAATACTCCTTTTAACCAGAAATATTTTACCCCATGGTTGAGACACAGATCCAACCTACGGATTTTCCATTGTTGATCAGGAATAACTCAAGTTCTGTATGGAAGTGAGGTTCATAGTACTTGTAATTATTTAGAATTCAGGCATCAATTCTTATCATTGCAAAGAGTCATTTTAGTAACGTACAAACATTCTAATAACATACAATTATTAAAGCAATGTTGTGAATAAACTCTTTTCATAATAGTTTTTCGCTACTTATTTTTTCTATGCTTCTGCAAGGCTATCTTGTTGAGAAAGAATAAAGGGTATAGTATTTAAATGATTGATTAAACTTTTATTGCCTTAAAAGTTTAATATTTTGGTTGTTATTTTCCTCGGTTGTTACCATTTGTGTTGAGTAGTACAAGTTAGTCTGTATCAAAATGAGGAACACAACTCATTCTCTGTATCTACACAAAATATAGTGAATATCTTAGAGATGGTGCATGGGTCATGTATTTTAAATAGTAAGATTCTTTGAACAGTATACATAACAATCATGTCTTTGGACCTCTTAATTTTAGTCTTTATTCTTTTTCCTTGTCCTTAAGCACTTATAACCCCCTAGTAATTAAGACATCTATGTTAATGACTTTTATGTTCCTACATCTCCAAGCTAAAATTCCTGTTACCACCCACAATTGTTTCCTTTCCTAACTCAGCACAGATAGGTAAGGCTACAATCAGCAGTTTGGCTCTGAAATAAGGCTTTTCCCTGTGATGCAGTGTCTGGTGTGGTGGGAGAGATCCTTATACACCTGCATGCCTTCCAATCATGACTTTTCTGTTTATTTCCCCAACATCCATTTGATTAAACCTAGCATTCCCCTTTTTGGTTTGAACATTCTTTATTCTGGGCCATGCTCAGCTGCTTTGAATGGGCGTCTAACTTTGGATTTGCCATTAAAAGTTTCTAGAGTGAACTCTCTGCATCTTCTTTCACTATTCTTTGGCTGAGACATTACAAATCATCTTAGATCTTCTGCTGCACAGATGGATCTTATAAACAGTCTGAGCTGGAGAAATAGGTAGAGACAAGACTACGCTATCTTTAAAGAATTTGCTAAAGGGACAATCCATAAGAAAGCAGTCACATGGTTTGGATGTCATATTAGACCAAACTACTACTGTTATGAATAAAAAAGACTGTTATATAAGAAAAAGCCTCAGTGGGCATCTACAGTCCTGCACACTCAGCACTCCTCCCTCAGTCTCTGGAAATAGTATTCCATTTTAATAAAACTGTCACCCTTCCCACCCCACATTTGAGAATCTGCAGCTATAGTTTAATCTTGGAATAATTGTATTGATTCGTTTTTTAGCAAGTAGAGTTCTGGTTCCACAAAAATAATAAAGGGGAACTTATTATTATTCACTCATAAAAAAGTATCCTGTGTCCACTGAGTTCTCCAAGGACCCCTCTAGACAGGGGTCCCCATCCATCCCAACTCAAAAATAAATGCTCCCCTATTTAGTAAAAATGTATCATATTCTATTTTTCAGTATGTATAAATGCATCTTCCTTGGGCACATGTCCCCAAGAAATGGCAAATATTTGAGGGCAAAGATTGGGAGGCACAACTTTATATTTTTCTATAGCATTATATGTATAGCCAGACTCCATTATATTATTAACAATATGAATTTAAGGAAAAGCTTACTTTTACTTTAGGTCTCCAAATTAGATTTGTAATTGTCACGTAAATTATGCTTCCTACTGGAAAACATTACATTCTTTTCTTTTTCAGAAAACAATTAGTCATTAAGAATATCAAACCCCCAAGGGCAGGAAAAAATTATTTAAACCTCACCACATGTGGTTTGAAACAGGATTTTCTGACTGAGGAGACTAATCAGGCACACTGAATGCTCTAAATGTATTTTTTATTAAACAGGGACTGCTGTAAGGCCAACTGCTTCACATCCGTGTCCTTAGGCTCATTAATTAACTAGCTGCTGTGCAAAATTCATTCTAAAGAAATAAGTTAACTCATGATAATCCAAAAATAAATTACCTTTAGGACTACAGCCTGTCCCCTTATCATATGTCTACATTGTAAACTGGTAGTAAAACTGTAAAGTTAGTGTTTTGTAAAGGGGATAATAATGAAAGAGAATGTGTGTCTTCTAGAATGTTGACTTCATGTACATAGATTTTTCCTTCTTGCTTGAACTGTCTGGTTAGTTCAATCAAATTTTCCAATTTTTTTTCATTTCAGTTGATGACTAAATCATTTATAATTTTGAATGTAATTAGGTAATATGAACTTGAATAATTTCAAAGAAAAATATAAACAGAACCTGAGATTTTCTTTTTATTTCTCCTTGTAAAATATTCTAGTTCTTAGTTTTCTAACCCTTTTCATTATAAAACTGCAGTTGGGTTTGCTAGCAAACATTCCTTCTCACACAGACATATACATACAGAAACCAATTCTTATGTCAAATCTGATCAGAATAGGACATTCTGCAGTAGTCTTTTTTTTTTACCATCTAGAATATTTGAAAACTAAGGTTACTACACCCATCTGTCCATTGGCAGAACCGGGATACTTTGCCCCAGGGGATCTGTCTTACTGCTTGTGTGATTCCAAAGTCACAGCATCTATTCTCTTTCTTTCTCCACCCTCCATATTATTTTAATCTATAATGTTTCTTGATCCTGGGATCATGCCCTAAACTCTCTTGTCTGACTTTGGTAACTGAAATTTTAATAGCTGTTATTAGAGTCCTATTCTGGCATGCTCATTTGTGTGTGTGTATGTATGTGTGTGTGAGAGATTGATTGATTGATTGATTAGGAGATCAGAGACTGAATTTGACTCCTTTTTGTTCAGCCATTCCTGGAGTCTTACTGGGAGAGAATCTAAGACCTATATGCTGGAACTTCGTGTTGGTATGTTCTGATGATATCTGTAATAAAGCAAGCAGCATGTTGGTGCTATTTCTGTGAACTCAAACAGCTGCCAACATGCATGGCTGCCTTTACCAGGCTACTACCTACAATTGTGTGTATTATATATCTACGAGAATCAATGTGTCAGCTAGCCTTGAAATCACCATATTTCCTTTCCTTGGACCACAGTTGCTAATACTGAGGCCATTTAAAATCATACTATTGAACAGAAAGAAAAGCAAAAGTCACAACAGCACATGTAGATGCAATAGCTGATGGAATGCACCTTCCAGGCTGGTGGGATATTTTTCTCATTCTTTGTCTCTACAGTGGCATTTAACTCTTCTAGACACAGAGGTATGAATCACCATCACCATGTGTTATCTGCCCAAGAAATGTCTGAGCTGCTTTACATACATTAATTCCTTTATATTAGACTCTACAAAGCATTATGCTGGATGTTTTTGCATTATTATCTCATTTATCTGGAAACGTACAAAGCCTGAATGGTAGAAAATCTTGCTCCCCAGACTTATCTGTTTATTTTAAATGTGTCACTACCACTGTGGAGAGTACCAAAATGGAGTTGGAATGACAGAAAGGCAAAGGTTCACTCATACACCATATACAATGACATTTTGTGTAGCAAAAGACTGCTTATATGATGGTGGTCCCATAAAAGCATAATGGAGTTGAAAAATGTCCATTGCCTAGTGATGTTGTGGCCTTCCTGTCATAGCACAATGCATTGTTCACATGTTTCTGGTGATGCCGGTGTAAACAAACCTACTGCATTGCCAGACATATGAAAGTCTAGCACATGCAGTTATGTACAGTACATAACACTTGATAATGATAATAAATTGCTGTGTCATTCATTTTTGTATTTACTATATGTTTCATCATTATTTTAGGGTGTATTCTTTCTACTTATAAAAAAATGTTAACCGTGAAACAGCCTTAGGCAGGTCTTTCAGGAGGTATTCCAGAAGAAGATATTGTTATCATAGGAGATAACAGCTCCACGCATGATATTGTCCCTGAAGACCTTCCAGTGGGACAAGATGTGGGGGTGAAAGACAGTGATATGGATGATCCTGATCCTGTGGAGACCTAGGCTCATGTTGTCTTAGTTTTTCGGAAAAACTTTGAAAATTAAAAAAAGAAGAAGAAGAAGAAAGCTTTTAGAGTAAGGATATAAAGAAAGAAAATATTTTTGTACAGCTGTACAATGTGTGTTTTAAGCTGTGTCATTATAAAAGAGTCAAAAAAGTTAAAGCACAGTTTATAAAGTGAAAAAGTTACAGTAAGCTAAGGTTAATTTATTATTAAAGAAAAAATATATATATACATATATATATGTATATATACATATTTGTGTATATATATATTTTTTTCAGACAGAGTTTTGCTCTTGTTGCCCAGGCTGGAGTGCAATGGCATGATCTCAGCTCACTGCAACATCTGCCTTCCAGGTTCAAGCAATTCTCCTACCTCAGCCTCCTGAGTAGCTGGGATTACAGGCATGCCCCGACAGCCAGCTAATTTTTTGTATCTTTAGTAGAGATGGAGTTTCTCCATGTTGGTCAGGCTTGTCTCGAACTCCCAACCTCAGGTGATCCACCTGCCTCGGCCTCCCAAACTGCTGGGATTACAGGCGTGAGCCATAGCGCCCGGCCCCAGAAATAAAAATATTTTAAAATAAATGTTACGTTGCCAAAGTGTACAGTGTTTATAACGCCTACAGTCATGTACCATGAATGTCTTAGGTCTTCACATTCACCCACCATTCACTCACTGACTCATCTGGAGCAACTTCCAGTCCTGCAAGCTCCATTTGTGGTTAGTGTCCTATGTGAGTCTATCATTTTTTACCTTTTATTTCCTATTTTTGCTGCACCTTTTCTATGTTTAGATACACAAATACCATTGTGTTATAATTACTTAAAGTATTCAGTGCAGTAGCATGCTGTGCAGGTTTGTAGCCCAGAAGCAATAGACTATACCAGATAGCCTAGGTGTGCAGTAAGCTATACCCTCTCTGGGTAAGTACACTCCGTGATGCTTGCACAATGACAAAATTGCCTAACAATGCATTTTTCAGAATGTATTTTCATCAAGCGATATATGACTGTATTTGGGGTAAAGGAAAGAGCCAGAAAGCTTGAGAATAAGTGGGAGAAAAAGATAAGTGATTTTGGAAGCAAGTGCTAATTTTTTCTTACTTTTCCAGATAGGGTTAAACAAACCTAAGATTAATATGCTTAGATCAAAATGTTTTATTCATATGAAGAATATATGAAAATTTACTCTTTATTGTTGCTCATCTAAATAATCTAAGACAAAAGTAAGTAAAATCAAGAAAATAATATATTCCATATGAATATTAGCCCAACTCCTGGTCATATAAGTGTGTGTGCACATATGTGTGTGTGCGTGTGTATGTGTACCTGTGTGTACATACAATATGTGCTACATATAAATAATTTAGTTTTTATATTCAAGATATTTTACAAGTCTATTATAGAAAGATTTCAATGGCAGCTTTTATATATCTGGAGAGTGATAATGTCCCCTTTTTTACCCCAAATTCTTCAGTGGCTACCAACTGAAAGTATTTAAGCTTCAAAATCCATCCTACCGAGTTTTTCTTGATCTGCTCTCTCGCTATTTATCCAGCCTCATCTTCTTCTCGTGGACCTCATCTCAAACACCAGTATTTGGCAATGCTGATCCATTTCTAGGTAATTAAACATACTGAAATCCACCCATCTACCCACACATACACTTTTAATATTTTTTCTCTGCCTAAAATTACTTCTTCTTTCTTGCACAATTGGAAAATCTCTTCCAATTTTTCAGTACTCAAAATACTACTTCTACCTGAAATCTTTCCTTGATACCATCAAAATGATTGAGGTTATTCTATGTTTATAGTGCACAACCGGTCCATTTCAATCAATTACCTGGTGTGCAGTGGTTATAATATTTGTAAGTCTTTCTATTAAAGCTCAATTGTGAAGCATGAATACCACCTTCCTACCTTCGCATCTCTAGTGCCTAATTCTGTCCCTGGTATAAGTGCTTCCTGACTTATTATCTAAACAAATGAAGAATGTATGTATGTATGTATGTATGGTGGATGAAGGGATGGGTGGATGGGAGATGGGTGAATGGATAGATTGATGGATGGGTGCATACATAAATCAAGAAAAGAAGTGGATGGATGAGTGGGTAGATGGAGGGTTTGCATTTATAAAGCAAATTAATCTTTCTAATAAGAGAGTTTTTTATGTAAGATAATTATATTTATCAAGAATACATGAACCTTTAGTATAGTTATAAAATTTATGTGTTTGTTCATATTGCAAAAATCATAGATTTCATAATTATGAGGAAGAGAAGAAGAAACAAAGATGAGACTATTTTCTGTCATAACAGTCCCTTGTAATTAAACTTAATGCTAGAAAATTCCATCATCCTGGAAGAGAAGCTATTGGACACAAATTTTAATTTTAAATTATTTTAAATTATTTTTTTCTATAACTGAACTGACAGCAAGTCTCCTCACCAAAAGTCTTTTTAAAGCAGCATCCTAAAAACTGTTAAATAACATATGGTTCTTTTCTTGGAATTGGTAATAGATCTTAAAAATGCAATTGGTAAGTGAAAATTATGGTAGAGATGTTCATTTCAATAATGAAAACATACACTGCAAATAGTTTTTTTCTCATGCACTTTTTTCTCTCTCAAAAAATATTGTTTTATTGCCTCTTAAAAAAGTGCTCATTTTTCCCATGATTCTTAATGAATTTGCTTTGAAAAATCTTTTAAAAAAAAATTCTAGCTGTTTGCAATAATTACACACAGAAAACTGATGTGAAGGTCATTCTCTAACATCTGGAAATGGAAACAGAGTTTCATGTTAATTAGGATAACAGAGATGAAGCAAAATCTACTTTGTAAGCAGGTATTTGATGGTAGTGAGGGAGCAGGGGAAGATTAGAATGCAGAAACAGGGCAGGGTATGAGGGCATAGGCAAAAAGGGAAGAAGAGTTTCTAAATCTGAATGCCTTACCAAAAATAAAAACAAGGCAATCTCCAACACCACTGCTGTGGACAAAGCAGAAAATGCTTGCTAAATATGCTATCCTCCAAAATGACTCTTTCCTTTAAAATAGATGAGCTACATCTGCAGTGAGAGCAATGAATATCCAGGAGGATTTGGGTCGGCTGCAGACTGTCATGCTGATGTGTACAGCATCAGTCAACCCTTTCGCAGCAGATTTGAAATAACATCCCACTCGTTTTTCTTCTTTGGTCCATGACTTTGTCCAAGGTCCGAGGCAAGCCCACATTCCCAGTCACTAGCAGAGGTGTTTGTCACTCCTGGGGTGCACTCTGCCTCTAGCCCAGCAGCTGTTGTTTAGTGATAGATCAGTGAAGCAAAACATTATGCAGCAATGAAAAATAGATCTTGAGCCATCACTTGCGTTCTTACCCCTTTGTTCTACATTAGTGGCAAACCTCTGGGATTCATTTAACGGTGATCATTTCTTACTGAGGGGCAACTGTCTTTCAGACAATGGTGATGGAGTCACCTTTGAAATGAGTGCAAATGAGGAGAAATCATTTTCCAATATACCCTCTTAGGATTGCTTTTGATAAAACGGTGCTTGCTCAGAGAGGCTGCCCAGAATGTAGATTATATTCATCAATAACAAATGAGGAGCTTCTTTTTTATTTTTTTTCTCCACAGGAAGTTAATTGGTTTATCTTCTGGAATTTCTAATAGGATTCAATCAGGAGATAAAGGGGTTTGAAATAAAAAACAAATGCTTAAAGTTTCAAGGGGTTCTCTGTGTAATTATATCCCAATATATTTTATCACATCTTATTTTATGTTGTGTTACTTTAGTTATATCAGGAAAATGTACTCGTTAAATCTTATGCACTCTCCTGAAAATACAAGTTTGGACTGCAGTTTTCTAATTCCCTAAGGTAAATTGTTTGCACATTTAATAGGATTATTTTTTCTATGCTCATGCAACTCCCTCTAAAGTCAATGACTTTGGTACAGTCTTTCAGATCTCAATATAAGTAATTTCCATCTCAACCTTGGAATGACGATCAATACTTTGTGATTTCTTCCACATAATTTAATCCATTAAATTTATTGGCAATGCCAATGCCAAACATCAAATCTTTAATGAAAATGAAGATTAATATTTGGCCAAGTAACCTCAAATCAGCAAATGTCTGAAGCATTTGTGTTGCTTACATTGAACATTGATTTCTTTCTCCTGGAAAGCAATCTCTCACAGTGGAGAATATTTGCCTGATCATACTCCTTTCCACAAGAGTAAGAGCAAAGTGCTTTGCAACAGGCATCAGGGAACAGGGTCTCTTTTAATCTCAGCTATGTCTTTGCCTAACAAAGCAAGCCCATGTAAAAAAGATACTTTGCATTTCATATACATAGTCCATTTTTCTCTCATATCATCTTATTGAGTTATAGCAGGCATTTTGTTTTAATTTACTTTATTGTGGTGATATATATATATATATATAGAGAGAGAGAGAGAGAGAGAGAGCAAATTTCACCAATTTAAAGTATAGAATTAGAAGAGTTTTGATAAACGTATATAGTGGTATAACCACCACAAAAACCAAGATACAGAGATTATTTCCATCATTTCAAAATGTTTCATACTATCTCTTTGTAGTCAGTTCCTCTCACCATCCCCTGAGCTGACAAATATCGCTATTCTTTATATCATAGTTTCACCCTTTTTAGAATTTCATAGAAATGGATTCATATGGTATTTAGTATTTGTGCCTGGCTTCTTCCTCTTAGTATGATACCCTTGAGATTTATCCATATAGTTGCACACATCACTAGTTCCTTGTTTTTTTATCACTCAGTAGAATTCCTTTGTATAGATATACCACAGTATTTTTATGCATTTACCAGTTGATACAAATTTACATTTTATCCAGGCTTTAGCTATTATAAAGAAAGCTGCTATGAATATTTGAATACAAATCTTCGTAGATTTTTACTTCTCTTGGGTAACTATCTAGGTGTGAAATTGCTGATTATAGTTAGGTGAATATTCAGCTTTATAATAAAAAAAATTGTATTCCAAACTTGTTGCAGTTTTTCATTACCATCAGCAATGCATGGAGCAGATGTTCACTTACTCTACAGTTTTGCCAAAACTCCATTAGTCTTTAATTTTAGGTATCTATTGGATATATATTACTATCTTATTTTAGTCTTTCTTTGCATTTCACAAATAACAAATATACTTTTCTGTTTTTAATTGGTTTGCTATTTGATATATCCTTTGGTAAAATGTCTCTAAGTCTTTGCCATTAAAAAAAAAACAGATGTTTTGCTATTATTAAGTTGTAAGAATTCTTACAAATTCTGGATACACATTCTTTATCAGATTTCTTCCTGTCTATAGTTTGCATTTACATTTTCCTAACAATGTTTTCTGAAGAACTAAATTTTTAATGAAGTTTAATATATTATTTTGTATTCTTCATACTTTTTCTAATTTTAAAGTATTTTCCCTAATTCAAGGTCACTTGTATTTTCTCCTATATTTTCTTTTTTGAAGTTTTATAGTTTTCAAAATAACAATTAGGTTTATGATTGATTTTGAGATAATTTTTATGTGAAAGAAGTAAGGGTTGAGGTTCACTTCTTCTGCATATAAAGATCCAAATGTTACAGCACCATTGTTAAAACAATTATTCTTTCCCATTAAATTGCCTCTGTGTCTTTGTTGAAAGTCAATTAACTATAAATGTGTGGGTCTGTTTTTGAACTCTCTATCCTGTTACATCATCTGCATGTCTCTATTAATGCAAACAGTACACCGCCTATACTAACTTTATGTATGCCATCATATTAGATAGTGAAAACCCTGAAGTATGAGAATCAACTGGTTAATCAGCTTTAACTTATAAACTGTCTTTTGGGCTTAAGCTGGGGCAACTTTAGAGTGTGTCTTTTTGACAAGAATATTGTCTTTATCTCAACATCCTGCTGGGATACTGAGTGTGATTCAGTTGAATCTATAGCTTAGTTTGGGAATAATAGGCATCTTAAGATATTGAAACTTCTTATTGTGAATCTTCTGATTTATTCATGTGTATTTTAATTTTTACCCTAACATTTTGTAGTGTTCAGTGTACAAGACTCGCACATTTTTTGGTGAATTTTCCTTTAATATTTCATAAATCTCAAGTCATTATAAATTGTATGTTTTAATTTAAATTTCTATTTGCTCATTGCTAGTATATTGAAATACAATTGACTTTTTCCAAAACTTTCTATATAGGCTTGCTAAATTATAAATTCTAGTACAATTTTTAGATTATTTAGGATTTTTGACATAAACATATTATTTGTAAATAAAAATAGTTTTTATGCTGGATTTTCAGTCTTTATACTTTTTAATTTTGTGCTTTCTAAGAAATCCAATGCAATGTTAAATAGAATTTATATGAAGGGACACCCACCATGTTTGTGATCATAGAAGAAAAGAATGAAGCCTTCCACCATTAAGATGACATTAGCTTTTGATTTTTTATGGATACCTTTAATACCTTTTGAAGAATGCTCTGTTTTTATGTTGAACTTTGTCTAATCTTTTTTAATTTATTAAGATAATCATATTTTAGCATATGAACGTGGTGAATTACATTAATTTTGAATATTAACCAACTTTTCTTTCTAAGATAGAATTCACTTGGTCATGATTTATCTTTATACATTGTTAGATTTGGTTTGCTTATATTTTATTAAATAATTTTTGTTTTATATTCATCTGAGACATGATCTGAAGTTTTTTTAACTGGCTTTGCCTAATTTAGACTTCAGAGTGATGCTGGTGTCATAAAAGGAGTGGAGAACTGTTTTTTCCTCTTCCATATTCTGGAAGAGTTTGTGTAGAATCAGTATTATTCATTGCTTATATGTATAGCATAATTTATCAATAAAACCATGTGAACCACATATTTTATTTGTGAAAAAGGTATAAGTAGAAATTTATTATTTGCCTTATTTGAACAGTTTGAACATTCAGCAGTCTATGAGTGGTTGGAGGATGGCCGCTGGGATTGGCCAACTTCCAGCTGTTGTTACAGATGCATATTACTGTTAGGTTTTCAATTTTGTCTGCCTCTTAAGCGAGGTTACAGTTCATCCACAAGGACTCAAATATAGAAATACAGAGTCCTTCTCAGGCCATATTTAGTTAGCTTTAACAATTCCTCGTTTTGGTCAGCCCCTCAATTTAGAGAGATTGGCCAAAACTTTAGGCACTGACACTGCTCTCTGTCACCATCATTAAGACTTATTTGGTCTCTGTGGAATTCACAAGTCGTGTTTAGTTTCATTATGGAGTCTCACAAGTCCTCTTTGGTGTTTATATGGAATTCACAAGTCACAGCTTTGTACCAGCTAAATGATTCTTTATGTTCTTGCTGATCCAGTTGGAGTGACACCATTCAACTCTCAATGTATAGCTGCATACAAAACATTTAAGACTTGAGAGGATATATCGTGCCCAGGGGACTATTATTATGACTATCAAGAGGATACCATCAAAATGCCAAGGCATACTCCTTAATAAAAGTTCTTATGAAATGAACCAAACCAAATTAGCCAAGTTAAGGTTCAGACAATATAAGCAGTTCAACAGTATTAGAGTCTAATTAGTCAGAGTCTTCGTTTGGATTATGATCGTGATTAAGCACCACAGTTCGCTGTAAAGTAGCTTGACTTAAAGAAGCACTCATTTTCATTGTCACCCTGGTAATACAAGTCATAATAACTTGGAAATTTACTAGAAGAAATTTCTCTACAATTTTTTTTACACTTGTTCTCTTTCTTTTGTTTGCAAAAGAAAGAAGAAAATTAAGAGACTGTTTCTCTTCCTTCTTTGGATCAATGCAAACAGAATCTTTTAAATTTTGTTTTATCTCTGCTAGTGACTTTTTAGCTATAATGTTTTGTTTATTTTAATGGTTTCTCTAGGCTTCGTAAGATATATCTGAACACAAACAGTTTTCCCTCAGACATTATTGTGCCACTTGGTAGTAGCATAAAAACCTACTTGAGCATAATTCAGGGTTTACTCACAAGCATGTAAAGATGAATGCTCAGCCAAAACCTCCTCGGCTCACTTCTCACGGGTCTCATGAGCTTTCATTCTGGTCAGGGCTCTCCTAGTCTATATTTTGCCATCCCACAGCACTCACCTCTGCATCCTCAACTCAATGAAGTCTCTTAACTTTGACCATGTTTACCATCGCTGTCCTTTGACCTATAAACTCTCCTTTGTACTTAGGCTGAAACAACTGTAGGGCTTACCTTTTTGTTTCCCTTCTCTGAGTGATCATTGTCCAATGCTACGTGTTATACAGTGTCTAAAATCTTTGTTCCATGTTATGTTAACTATGTTTCTAGCTTCTATAAATCTGATGCTTTAACATTTGCCCTACATGCATATGCTGGGCATGCCTTATTATCGACAACCTGATAGTATACCTGAGGCAACTTGCCTTGACCTCCTGCACCCTTTGTCACTCCTTACCCTCTTGAGAAGATTCTCCTCCTAAGGGACAAACTTCTCAAATACAAACTAACCAATCCATAGACCACACTCCAACTACCTTCTAGGTCCAGCTTTCACTCTCTGGTATTATCCACCTGCCCTAGTCACCCAGGGCCAGGTACTAGAAAACTAGGGACAGTCCCTGTACCTGAGAGACCACAGTAATTATTCAAAATGGCTAATCCTAAGCCTGCTTACCTCACCTGGCTCATGCCTTCCTGCAGAAACCACAAGGCTCTTGCCTGCAGTTTTCTGCCCCTGAGCAGACCGCACTGCTTCCCCATGTGCCTCCTTCTATAATAGTGAAGCACTTAATTTTGTTATTTACCCAGTCATCATTCAGGAGCAGGTTGTTCAATTTCCATGTAGTTGTTCAGCTTTGAGTGAGTTTCTTAATCCTAAGTTCTAATTTGATTGCACTGTGGTCTGAGAGACTGTTATGATTTCCATTCTTTTGCATTTGCTGAGGAGTGTTTTACTTCCAATTATGTGGTTGATTTTAGAATAAGTGCTATGTGGTATTGAGAAGAATGTATATTCTGTTGATTTGGGGTAGAGAGTTCTGTGTATGTCTATTAGGTCTGCTTGGTCCAGAGCTGAGTTCAAGTCCTGAATGTCCTTGTTAATTTTCTGTCTCGATCTAATATTGACAGTGGGGTATTAAAGTCTCCCACTACTATTGTGTGGGAGCGTAAGTCTCTTTGTAGGTCTCTAAGAACTTGTTTTATGAATCTGGGTGCGCCTGTATTGGGTGCATATATATTTAGGATCGTTATCTCTTCTCGTTGCATTGATCCCTTTACCATTATGTAATGCCCCTCTTTGTCTTTTATTATCTTTGTTGTTTTAAAGTCTGTTTTATCAGAGACTAGGATTGTAACCCCTGCTTTTTGAAGCTGGAAGCCATCATTCTCAGCAAACTAACATGCGAAGAGAAAACCAAACACTGCATGTTCTCACTTACAAGTGGGAGTTGAACAATGAGAACACATGAACACAGGGAGGGGAACATCACACACAGGAGCCTGTTGGGGACTGGGGTCAAGGTGAGGGAGAGCGTTAGGACCAATACCTAATGCATGTGGGATTTAAAACCTAGATGATGGGTTGATCGGTACAGCAAACCACCATGGCACATGTATACCTATGTAACAAACCTGCACGTTCTACACATGTATCCCAGAATTTAAATTAAAAAAAAAAAAGTGAGGCACACCCCCTACTCTTGGAAAATGTAATACATTATCTTTTCAATGAGAATTGTCTACTAATGTGTTGGCTTTACTGTACTTCAAGTTTTCTATTAAAACATTATATTGTAAAATACATATATTTGGAGTTTTCTAGTTTCTAAGGTGAGAATGTAAAGCCAGTTCTCCCTCATGGCTGAAAGGAGGAAAAAGTACTACATCACCAGCATTTTAAAGTTAAAGAAAGGAATGCTCAAGAATTTGTCAACTATCAAAGTCACACACTTCTAGCCAATCACCAATTAACTCAGTGTGTTTTCTCAGTGTTCTTATTAAAAGGAAATTTATCTAACACAGGTTAGGTCATATTACTGTATTAATTTTCTGAGGCTGCTCTAACAAAATACCACAACCTTGTGATGTAAAATAACGCACATTGTTCTCTTGCAGTTCTGGATGCCAGAAGTATGAAATTAACATCACTGGACCAACATCAAGGTGTGGCAGGGCCCAGCACACTCCAACTGGAGGCTCTAGGGGAAAATCTATTTCTTGCCTCTTTCGGGTTCTGGTGGCTGCTGACATTTTCTTGGTTGTGGTTGCTTCACCCTCATCTTCAAGGTTAGCACTTTCAATTTTCTGTCTACTCTGTCTCCTCTGTACATCTATCAAATATCCTTCTTCCTCATTTTTATAACAATATTTGTGATTAAAGTTAAGGCTCACCCTGTAATCCAGGATAATCTCTTCACTTAAAGTTCTTTAACTTAATTACACTTACAAAGACTCTATTTAAAAGATAACATTCACAGGTTCCAGGCCCTAGGACATGGATATCTTTTGGGGAGGCCATTTTCAATCTAACACAATTGCCTTGTTTTTACGTTTTGTTATTCTTTGTTTCTGTCAACACTTCACCTTGCCCAATGTTACCATTAACTGCAGAATAAAACTTATCGTCCCTCTGAAAAGGCATAATACTCAGTAGGTAAATCTCTAGAGATTTGAGAAAGACATGGTAATGACTGAAAATATTAATAATTTCCCAATTGACTAGAATGAAATGCAATTCAAATCCCTTTGGCATTAATTTCTGTTTTCTGTGGTTCAAATTTGCTGCTTCCTACCTTCAGCACTCTAAGTTGTGAGGGAAAGGGCCAAGGGGAAAATGTAAGTTCAGATTAAAAACAATGACAATAACAAAACATATTTCTCTCTCAAATGTGGAAAGCACTACACGAAGGACAGACTTTCTTAAAACTATCTACTGATGCCATTAAGTTTTCAATAAGATAGGAGCCTGGTAATAGTAAGTACTTTAAAAAGTAAAATGATAAAGAAAGAATGCAGTGATGAATGAATGAAGGAGTTGTACAAATGACCAAAGTGAGACATTGCTGCCTTTAAAGTAAAGATCATCTGCCATTCACAGGCATATTTAGGTACTTATATAACAAATATTTTCCTAAAAAATGATTCTAGAATGTGATTACAACATTTTCATGGTAAACTCATATTTTACCCACAACATTTTCAAAGTGTCTGCAAATAGATTTATGATTTACTTTTAAAAAGAAATATTCTTGAAGGGAATATACAAATGCTTCCCAACTAATCTTCAGTTTTCATTCAATAAGGTTACAGCCATATAACAGAAATGTATATCATTTAGAATAAATCTAACCATTTGCACCAAAGTTCTAACATTGTCATATAACTAACTGCATTTTGATATTTGCAGATTCCAGGAACCAGACAAAAATGAACTGAAATGTGACACAACTAGTCAATCTATGCTGATAATCATTATGTGATAGAAATATGTTCCTTAACTTCTTGTTGTCTGGAGATAAGTTTGGGTGGTGGGCTCTAGGATCTGGTCTCTGGCTATCCTGAGCAGCGATTTATTGGACATGTGATCTTGAACCAGTTGCTTAACCTTTTTATCAGTCTACGCGGTGATGAAAATCCAAGTCTTACATAGCTCAGAGAGTTGTTTCTAAAACAAGTGGAGATCAATAGATTATCTGGCTTTAATGAATTAAGTCTTGATTATTTCTGTATCCTGTATCCTGGGAATATTGCACAGTACTCGAAAAGATTATAGGTATGCAACATGTTGTAAATAGAGGTATTCTTAAGGTATACTAATATAAGGTATAATTTTCACTGACTCCAAGGAAGATGAGAAGAAAAAAAAGAAACACTGATTGATCTAATGGATTCCCTAGTGTGAAAGTCCATTTAGTGATAACCAGATAGATGAAGACTGAGTCTTTGATGAGGAAGCAAGAGTGAAGACATGAGGGGATAAGATGCAGATAATAAATCAAAAAGTCAAAAGCCCATACTGTAAATGGCATATGGTAGAAAAAGCCAGAAATCAGATGAAAGTTAGCTGAAACAGAAACAGGAAAATACAATTAAGGAGTGACACAGAATTTAGATATTGGTTATAGCTAATCTGCAAGGGCTGACAGGTCTGGTATTTCTGTAATTCTATTGGGCTGGACTGAAAGAATATAACATCAACCTGGCTAATGTTATAGATTAACAACAAACATGAAAATCTGTTTTGATAGATTGTTATCTGAAGGACTAGAGTGATTAGAGTTTTGGAAAGAACGGAAGTATGGCATTCCTTTCAAAGTTCAAGTAGCCACAGGATAAAATGTTTGACAGGGTGATATTGTAATAGAAAGTAACACTTCCATTAAGAGAAGTTTCCCTTCTTTTCCGTCTATTCAATCTCCTTTACAACTTGAAATAGATAACCCCTTGTAGAGACATTTTGAGTGGCAGGTTTTGTGGTGCTATTGTAGACCTGGAAAAAACACACACAAAAAAACTATAGCCAATTCAGGTAATATTTGGTTAGCACATAATGGCTGTGCAGGTGAGCAAAGAGTGGGAGATCAATAAGATACCCTGTGACTGCAAAAACTAGGATAAAGAATAAATTTGTTTTCTTCACCACATGGATTTCAAGTTCAATTCTCTGTAAGATGTATTTAAAAAATCATGGTGCAATAGCTTTCATGGTATGTGCATTCTGAAGGGGGCAAACTTACCAAGAAAATGAACAGTTTCCAAATTTAACAAATCGCTGATTGTGAATAGGCTATATTTCTAAAGATGAAAATGTCAAAAAATTTTAGTGCTCAATTACTGAAATAACAGACCATTTTTCATAATTTTTTTTAAAAAGACTGCTTTTTTCCCAGAAAACATCAAAAACTCATAGAAATACATATACAGCAAAGACTTCAAACCAACCCAAATGCCCATCAATGATAGACTGGATAAAGAGAATGTGGCACGTATACACCATGTAATACTATGACACCATAAAAAACGATGAGTTCATGTCCTTTGCAGGGACATGGATGAAGCTGGAAACCATCATTCTCAGCAAACTAACACAGGGACAGAAAACCAAACACCACATGTTCTCAGTCATAATAAGTAGGAGTTGAACAATGGGAACACATGGACACAGGGAGGGGAATATCACACACCAGGGCCCATATGGGGGTGGAGGGCTAGAGGACGGATAGCATTAGGAGAAATACCTAATGTAGATGATGGGTTGTTGCGTGCAGCAAACCGCCATGGCACATGTATACCTATGTAACAAACCTGCATGTTCTGCACATGGATCCCAGAACTTAAAGTATAATTAAACAAACAAAAATAATACATATACAAATATGTATCTATGGGCATATATGCATTTGTGTATGAGGGTATGGATAAGCAGATTTTATTAAGTATCCTGTGATTAGATGACCTACCTATGCTGAAGCTAATTTATTTATTCTTAGAGATTATTAAGTGAAAAAAATTATCACCATGCCAATTAATATTCTAGAAAGAGTTGAATTTTTTTTAACAACTAAAGTTTAGTTTTAACAACTCAAGTTTTCACCTAAAACTAATATTGAGGTTATTTATATTTTCATTAACTCAGTTGAAAACCATGAACATTTTGAAAGCCACTTGAGAGACAGCAAAGGTGTCCAAGATATATTCTCCAGGCTTATCAATTATGGTGGGGTGCTCAGGTATACATGGAAAGCTGTTTGTGTGAAACAGAACATATGCTATAAAATTTCACAAACAGTATGGCAACTTTGTAGAATGAGCGGGAAAAAAAATGCTTTATAATACAGAGGTCAGAGGTGTGGAGCCAAGATGGCCGAATAGGAACAGCTCCGGTCTACAGCTCTCAGCGTGAGTGACACAGAAGACGGGTGATTTCTGCATTTCCATTTGAGGTACCGGGTTCATCTCACTAGGGAGTGCCAAACAGTGGGTGCAGGACAGTTGGTGCAGCGCACTGTGCACAAGCCGAAGCAGGATGAGGCATTGCCTCACTCGGGAAGCACAAGGGATCAGGGAGTTCCCTTTCCTAGTCAAAGAAAGGGGTAACAGACGGCACCTGGAAAATTGGGTCAGTCCCACCCTAATACTGCGCTTTTCCAATGGGCTTGGAAAACGGCACACCAGGAGATTGTGTCCCGCACCTGGCTTGGAGGGTCCTATGCCCACAGAGTCTCGCTGATTGCTAGCACAGCAGTTTGAGATCAAACTGCAAGGCAGCAGCGAGGCTGGGGGAGGGTCACCCACCATTGCCCAGGCTTGCTTAGGTAAACAAAGCAGCCAGGAAGCTCTAACTGGGTGGAGCCCACCACAGCTCAAGGAGGCCTGCCTGCCTCTGTAGGCTCCACCTCTGGGGGCAGGGCACAGACAAACAAAAAGTCAGCAGGAACCTCTACAGACTTAAATGTCCCTGTCTGACAGCTTTGAAGAGAGTAGTGATTCTCCCAGCACGCAGCTGGAGATTTGAGAACGGGCAGACTGCTTCCTAAAGTGGGTCCCGGACCCCTGAGCAGCCTAACTGGGAGGCACCCCCCAGTAGGGACAGACTGACACCTCACTCGGCCAGGTACTCCTCTGAGACAAAACTTCCAGAGGAACGATCAGACAGCTGAATTTGCGGTCTCACAAAAATCCGCTCTTCTGTAGCCACCGCTGCTCACACCCACCAAAACAGGGTCTGGAGTGGACCTCTAGCAAACTCCAACAGACCTGCAGCTGAGGGTCCTGTCTGTTAGAAGGAAAACTAACAAACAGAAAGGACACCCACACCAAAAACCCATCTGTACATCACCATGATCAAAGACCAAAAGTAGAACAACCTACAAAGATGGAGAGAAAACAGAGCAGAAAAACTGGAAACTCTAAAAAGCAGAACACCTCTCCTCCTCCAAAGGAATGCAGTTCCTCACCAGCAACGGAACAAAGCTGGACGGAGAATGACTATGACGAGTTGAGAGAAGAAGGCTTCAGACGATTCAAACTACTCTGAGCTATGGGAGGAAATTCAAAACAATAGCAAAGAAGTTAAAAACTTTGAAAAAAAATTAGATGAATGGATAACTAGAATAACCAATGAAGAGAACGGCTTAAAGGAGCTGATGGAGCTGAAAGCCAAATTTCGAGAACTATGGGAAGATTGCAGAAGCCTCGGTAGCCAATGCGATCAACTGGAAGAAAGGGTATCAGTGATGGAAGATGAAATGAATGAAATGAAGTGAGAACAGAAGTTTAGAGATAAAAGAATAAAAAGAAACGAACAAAGCCTCCAAGAAATATGGGACTATGTGAAAAGAACAAACCTACGTCTGATTGGTGTACCTGAAAGTGATGGGGAGAATGGAACCAAGTTGGAAAACACTCTGCGAGATATTATCCAGGAGAACTTCCCCAATCTAGCAAGGCAGGCCAACCTTCAGATTCAGGAAATACAGAGAACGCCACAAAGATACTCCTTGAGAATACCAACTCTAAGACACATAATTGTCAGATTCACCAAAGTTGAAATGAAGGAAAAAATGTTAAGGGCGGCCAGAGAGAAAGGTCGGGTTACCCACAAAGGGAAGCCCATCAGACTAACAGCTGATCTCTCGGCAGAAACTCTACAAGCCAGAAGAGAGTGGGGGCCAATATTCAACATTCTTAAAGAAAAGAATTTTCTCTTTTTTTTTTTTATTATACTTTAGGTTATAGGGTACATGTGCACAATGTGCAGGTTTGTTACATATGTATCCATGTGCCATGTTGGTTTGCTGCACCCATTAACTCATCATTTAGCATTAGGTATATCTCCTAATGCTGTCCCTCTCACCTCCCCCTACCCCACAACAGTCCCTGGAGTGTGATGTTCCCCTTCCTGTGTCCATGAGTTCTCATTGTTCAATTCCCACCTATGAGTGAGAACATGCGCTGTTTGGTTTTTTGTCCTTGCAATAGTTTACGGAGAATGATGCTTTCCAGTTTCATCCATGTCCCTACAAAGGACATGAACTCATCATTTTTTATGGCTGCATAGTATTCCATGGTGTATATGTGCCACATTTTCTTAATCCAGTCTATCGTCGTTGGACATTTGGGTTGGTTCCAAGTCTTTGCTATTGTGAATAGTGCTGCAATAAACATACGTGTGCATGTGTCTTTATAGCAGCATGATTTATAGTCCTTTGGGTACATACCCAGTAATGGGATGGCTGGGTCAAATGGTATTTCTAGTTCTAGATCCCTGAGGAATGGCCACACTGACTTCCACAATGGTTGAACTAGTTTACAGTCCCACCAACAGTGTAAAAGTGTTCCTATTTCTCCACATCCTCTCCAGCACCTGTTGTTTCCTGACTTTTTAATGATGGCCATTCTAACTGGTGTGAGATGGTATCTCATTGTGGTTTTGATTTGCATTTCTCTGATGGCCAGTGATGATGAGCATTTTTTCATGTGTTTTTTGGCTGCATAAATGTCTTCTTCTGAGAAGTGTCTGTTCATGTCCTTCATCCACTTTTTGATGGGGTTGTTTGTTTTTTTCTTGTAAATTTGTTTGAGTTCATTGTAGATTCTGGATATTAGCCCTTTTTCAGATGGGTAGGTTGCAAAAATTTTCTCCATCGCCAAGTCAATCCTAAGCCAAAAGAACAAAGCTGGAGGCATCACGCTACCTGACTTCAAACTATACTACAAGGCTACAGTAACCAAAACAGCATGGTACTGGTACCACAACAGAGACGTAGATCAATGGAACAGAACAGAGTCCTCAGAAATAATGCTGCATACCTACAACTATCTGATCTTTGACAAACCTGACAAAAACAAGCAATGGGGAAAGGATTCCCTATTTAATAAATGGTGCTGGGAAAACTGGCTAGCCATATGTAGAAAGCTAAAACTGGATCCCTTCCTTATGCCTTATACAAAAATTAATTCAAGATGAATTAAAGACTTACATGTTAGACCTGAAACCATAAAAACCCAAAAAGAAAACCTAGGCAATACCATTCAGGACATACGCGTGGGCAAGGACTTCATGTCTAAAACACCAAAAGCAATGGCAACAAAAGCCAAAATTGACAAATGGGATCTAATTAAACTAAAGAGCTTCTGCATCAGCAAAAGAAACTACCATCAGAGTGAACAGGCAACCTACAGAATGGGAGAAAATTTTTGCAACCTACTCATCTGAAAAAGGGCTAATATCCAGAATCTACAATGAACTCAAACAAATTTACAAGAAAACAACAACCCCATCAAAAAGTGGGTGAAGGACATGAACAGACACTTCTCAGAAGAAGACATTTATGCAGCCAAAAAACACATGAAAAAATGCTCATCATCACTGGCCATCACAGAAATGCGAATCAAAACCACAATGAGATACCATCTCACACCAGTTAGAATGGCCATCATTAAAAAGTCAGGAAACAACAGGTGCTGGAGAGGATGTGGAGAAATAGGAACACTTTTACACTGTTGGTGGGACTGTAAACTAGTTCAACCATTGTGGAAGTCAGTGTGGCCATTCCTCAGGGATCTAGAACTAGAAATACCATTTGACCCAGCCATCCCATTACTGGGTATGTACCCAAAGGACTATAAATCATGCTGCTATAAAGACACATGCACACGTATGTTTATTGCAGCACTATTCACAATAGCAAAGACTTGGAACCAACCCAAATGTCCAACGACGATAGACTGGATTAAGAAAATGTGGCACATATACACCATGGAATACTATGCAGCCATAAAAAATGATGAGTTCATGTCCTTTGTAGGGACATGGATGAAACTGGAAAGCATCATTCTCCGTAAACTATTGCAAGGACAAAAAACCAAACAGCGCATGTTCTCACTCATAGGTGGGAATTGAACAATGAGAACTCATGGACACAGGAAGGGGAACATCACACTCTGGAGACTGTTGTGGGGTGGGGGAGGGAGGAGGGACAGCATTAGGAGATATACCTAATGCTAAATGATGAGTTAATGGGTGCAGCAAACCAACATGGCACATGGATACATATGTAACTAACCTGCACATTGTGCACATGTACCCTAAAACCTGAAGTACAATAATATAAAAAAATAATAATAATACAGAGGTCAGGTAGAACTGAGTCTTCAGAAACTGGAAAGATGTTTTCTGACACTACTCCATCGGAATTATATATCACTTGACATAATATTTAACCTGAATGCAACCAACGGGAAAAAAAATCAGACAAATCTGGATTGTGAGACATCCTATAAGAAAACTGTCCTAAACTATTTCAAATTGTCAAAGCCACAAGGAAAAAGAAAAAAGACGGAGGAGAGGTGTTTTAACTTAAAATACAACCAAATAGAATGTGTGATTTTTAATTGAATTCTGGATTGGGGAGAAAAACATTTTTGGACAATTTAATGAATCTGAATATAAATAGAATATTAAATAATAATACTGAATCAGTGTTAGATTTGTTTGTTATAGTATTAGATTTGATTCTCCTAAAATGAGAGCTGGAGACAACAGCTTATATGTATATAATTTATTTTGAAGGTGATTCCAGAAAGAAGAATTGGCGTGCAGAGAGTGAGACAGGGAAGCAGATTCCTTCTATAAATGGTACAGCTTTAGCGGAACTGTTTAAGGTAGATATCTGGGTATCTATTCCTCTAGGAATTCTCTGAAAACCTGCATAGAATGTACACCAGAAACATTAACTGAAAGACAAAGGACTGGGGTATTTATCCACTGAAAGTAGCTTCCTGTGGGTGTTATTTTACCTATATTTCCAAGTGCATTTGCTAAGGTAAGTTCTGATGGGGAAGAAATGTTCATCTATATGGCAAGGTACATAAAATACAGTAATCTTTCAGTGTAAATAAGAACTACCTACCATTGCAGCAGCTGAAATCAAAACTAGGTAGACAAGTAGGTAGACAAGGGTCTACCTTGTTTGGGGGTAATATAATTCCCTGTTTTCTAACATAAATACTGAAGTATTTAAGGATAAAGTATCAAGATGTTGATCACTCGATATCAAATGGATCTAGTGTATATTTGTACATGTAAGTGGGTGTTTATGTGTGTTGATAAGGTCAGAGAATTAAAGCTTCTCTATTAAAGTCCTTTGAACCATTCTTTTTTTGAGACAGGGTTTCACTGTTGTTGCCCAGGCAGGCTGGAGTGCAATGGTGCAAACTCAACTCACTGCAACCTCTGCCTCCCGGGTTTCAAGCAATTCTCCTGCCTTAGCCTCGCAAATAGCTGGGATTACAGCTGTGTGCTACCACACCCAGCTAATTTGTATTTTTAGTAGAGACAGGGTTTCACCATGTAGGTAAGGTTGGAGAGTAAGTTTAAAATTTTTCAGAATCAAATATTAGAAAAAATTAAAAAGGATTTTAATGGATGGATTTAGAAAAAGAAAGGGCATTGTTGGTTCAAGAAAGCCTAAGAATCAAGAGAGTTAAAAGCTAGTAATTTACAAAGTAGTAAAACATAATGTTAGATGGGTGGAGTGTTTGGAATTAATAGCATTACAACAAAATTTCAATTTTATTCTATAATTGATGATAACTACTGGGTGTTTTTAAGAACAGAAAAAATGAGTTTATATGATATAAGATACTCTTTCTCCTTCTGTCTTTCTATCTGTGGTCAGAAATGCCAGAAGTCCATTTCTATTATGGAAACTAAGTGGAAGCTACTGAAATATCCATAAAGAAAAAATAGAGTCCTGAACTTGGGTAACAATACAAATTAAAAACAAACAAACAAAAAAATAAGACGAATGTTAGTAAGAAAAGATAAAAGCATGGAAAGTTGATGGCTTCCATCTAATTAGATTTCAAAGCTGCAAAAGAAAAGGAAGCAATGGTAACTAAAGTTACCAATATTTTAATCTTTTTGTCCTCTGGTAACCTTGCATAATTGGTGATCAGAAATTGATAAATGAATAAAATGTAAGTTTGATTATAAGAAAGAGTTTTGCAGCTTCAACAAAAATATGAGAAAAAAGGGGATTTCTGGGGAAAGGAGAAAGTCAATGAGGTGTTGAATTTTAGACAGTTTTTGGGGTGATACCAGTGCACTTGAATTTATTTTAGATTTGGTGTCTTCATAAAGCCTTTTGAAAGAGGAATGACATGCAAAAATAAGAAGATAGGAATTAAACAATATTTTTAATGGACCAAGAGATTTGGTGGTGGTGCTCCCGGAAATTTATTGGATCACTGAACTGATGACATGGCAGACACTGGATGTAATACACACACCTTTATTAGTACCCAGCAGAAAAGTATCTGAATTGAAGAGACTTCTCCACAAGTGGGGTCTAAGGCAAAAAAGGAAACAAGCTGGTGTAGTTCATCTATCTATTCCTTCCCAATCTTGCGTAGAAATTTAATTCCCAGTATTGGAAGTGGGGCCTAGCAGAAGGTGTTTGGGTCATGGGGGCAGATCTCTGATGAACATCTTGGTGCTGTCCTCATGGTAATAATGAGTGACTTCTCTCTCTATTAGTTCCCATGAGATCTTATTTGTTAAAAAGAGCCTGGCACTCCCGCCCGCTCCTTTTTCTTCCTCTCTCTTGCTTCCTTCCCCCGGCCTTGTGATGTCAACTCCCCTTCAACCATGACTGGAAGCTCCCTGAGACCCTCACCAGAAGCAGATGCCAATGCCATGCTTCTTGCACAGCCTGCAGAACCGTGAACTAAATAAATCTCTTTTCCTTATAAACCACCAAGCTTCAGGTAATCCTTTCTAGCAACGCAAAACAGACTAATACATAAGCCAACCACAGAAACAAAATTACACCTAGGGCTAGGAAGAAAGGCAGGCAAGTTGAATCAGATTGCAGGTGCATTGGTTTATGTGAATTGCATTTGCACACATAGGTTTCTGGCAGTTACTACCTGTCATACACACACATTTTACACATACCATTGGGACCTCTTAAGGAACACGCTGAGGGGCTAGAGAGCAGAGATGATCAGGGAGAATTTGAGGGAAAGGAAAGTGGGAGGGATTTGGGGGAAAGTTGAAGACGTTCATGATACCATTAATGTAAGCAAAATGGAGTTTATTTACTTCTAACATGAACATAACAATTACATGGTTTCCTCTTATTATAAATAGGAAAGAGCTTTTCCTAATAATGGCCACAAAATGTTAGCAGAACAAAAGCAGTTAAAACAAGGGAGTTTAGCATGAAAACCCAAAGAACCAACAGAAAAAAAGTGGGTGTCTAGCGCTGAGTAAGACGCCAAATAGGGAACATTTTCTTCACTATATCCCTTACTATGTAGGCGAGCAGATTTCAGAAGTTTATGACATCAAGCTCATTCTCCACTTTAAAAGTTAGATACGGTAGCCTGCCAGCTTCCCGTATGGAATTGTGGTTAAGCAGTTGAGTTGTCAGGTCACTACATTTGTGTTTGATTCCTGAATCATGTACTTAGCAGTGTTCTGGTATCAGCTACGTCACTTAACTTCTATAAACCTGAGTTTACTAATCTATAAAATGGGAACAACAATAGAACCAAAACAGAGAACCACACTATTTTACTCATTCCAAAAAAACAAACCAATGAATCAGGCAGGCATGGCTATTAAAAACATTTTACATACAAGAAACTCAAATACCAATTGTTAAGTTATTTTTTCAATGTGATATATTTGTAGTTAGCAGAGCCAGAGTGTAATAGGTCTGCTTTATTTCAAATTTTACTTTTTAAATTAACACCTAGCATCCTTTATTAAAGAAAAACTGTTAATCAGAGGATAGTTGCTTAGGAAGGGAGCAAATAATAAATAATCAAGGATATCAAGGTACACAGTACATATTCAAAGATAGGGTCTTGGACAACGCAATGCAAATATTTTAGTTCTATTTCAAGGCAATTTTTTTTTTTGCAGAAGCAGCTGAACTGGGTTTTCTTACCCAGCTGTCATGAAACATAAGAACAGGAACACATAACATATCCTCTTCCTGCCCCTAATTTCTAATCCACCAAACCGCCTTCTGGTCATAATTTTGTCTCTTAAAATAGGTTTGCCATTATTAGGAAAAGTATTCAATTTTCTAGGCATTTATATATCCCAGTATATATAAAAGCACAGATATTCAGTTCTACATATTCATCTCTTCTGAGCATTTTTTTTTGAGTTTGAAATACTAAATCCATCCACACTGATTCACTGGTAGAATAATGTTTCTGAGTCAGTAAGGCTTCAGGTCAGGCTCTGGAGAGAAATAAAATCCATAATTTTGCTCCCTTTTGGGAGGCTTTTACTCAGCCACACAGCAACTAGATGTATTTTTCCTCATTTACCCTTACAGAAGGTATTATCCCACTTTGCAGATGAATATGTTATGGCTAAGATGGTAAAGGAACTTGCTGATTGTCACTCAGTTGTTCAGTTGGAAGGGTCACACTTTGATCACACTACGTTGGTGAAAGTCCACCTTCTACTTATCACAAGAGGACCTCTAAGAAGGTGGAGGTTCTTAAGCTAACTTTGGAGAGGGCATTCATTGCTTTCTCTTTGAGGCAACACTGATAAAGGCAGATGAAAAGGGATTGGTACATAGCCTAATTATTTTGTTATAATTAGAGAATATTCACATGGAATCTAAATTTCTGCTATTATGTCATCTCTTTGGGCTATTAACTGCCTGACTTGGATGTGAGAAAAAAACAAGGCCATTCTAAGACATACTGATGTGTCTACACTGATGTTAAGTGATCCAATTAAATATGCAGCTATGAGTTGGGCTGTGATCTTGGTGAAAGGTCAGATGTTACAGGTTTCATGCTAAATGCACTCATCTTTTCACTTTCCTCCGCATAGTCTCTTTCCTCTCCATGCATTCATTTCTCTTGAGGTGGTCTTCCTCTGCCACCTTGATCTTCCTCTTGGAACAATGTTTCTTTTAGATTCTTCACGTTTTGGGTTCTTTTGACTGTAGTGAAATGTTCGGGTACAAATATAAACAAGTATTTTAGAAATGTGAACTTATTTATCTGCATCAGACACCTTCTAACTCCTCTTTTACAATTAAGAAATCATGAAACATTCATGGAGAGTCCCAGATTTTCATTAATTAAAACTACTTTTAGTGAGATGATTACCTCCTATATTTCCTAAACACTGAATTGTTTTGTGTTCCAATGACGTTCAACCTAAAAATTGTAACAAGATACCTCTGCAACACCTGTTTCCATGTATACCCTAATGCATACGTGAGTAGTCTTAACTGTTAACTTGAGTAGTTCCAGAGACAAATCACTCCTAATTATATTAAGCAGTTGCTTTTTTCTTGTACTTTTTTGCAGTTTTCAAAGAGTTTAATTTATGATTAAGAGCATCAGGGCAATGAGTCTAAACTTTCTACCAACTAAAAGCCTTGAGATGCTACTCTTTTGTGTTAAAAGAGTTAGAAAGCCTTTACTTTTCTCCATATGATTGTTCTTGAAGTCCACCAACCATTGTGTCTTATTAAATCAAGTTGCTGTTATTTTTTCTCCTTCTTTTCTTTCTTCTTGCTTGACTTCCTTCCTTTCTCCTTTCCTTTTTCCCTTTCTTTCTAATGCCCTTTTATTTCCATCTCCACAATAGCAATATACACTCCCTTAAGATGAATATCAGCTTGTTGGATTTAGGCAATAATTTCTGCTTGCCATAGTGTATATAGTTTTTAGTTCAAGATCATTGCATATGCTTATTCTTCTGTTTTAGGATCATTGTCACCTGTTTCAACTTAGAGGCATCTGCCTGCATTCTGTCTGGTTCTTATGCCCCTCTAAGGAAGACTAATGCTGGGATACTAAAAACATATTTAGATTCAGGGCCTAAGGTTGGTTAAAGTAGGAGAATTTGAATAACCAAATGGTCCTCACCCATATCACCTGGAGGGCTTGCTATAAGACATATTATTGTGACCCATCCCCACAATATCCTAGTTGATTCAGTAGGTATAGTATGTAGCCACAGGATTTCCCTTTCTAATGAATCCCACCGGGTGTTGGTTCATTGATATAACCAGAATCTTACCAGTCCTAAGTAAGTAACAACATTCTAGGAGATGAGTCAAGGATCTTTATATTTTAACTTTAATTAAAATTTAAGACTGCCTGCCGAATCTGATGAAAAAGTTAAAACCCTGAAAAAAAGGCGAATATAAGAGATCAGAAGTCTGGTCAACCCAAGAGAGCTCACATGGGGGAAGAGCAGAGAGCAGGCAAAATGGGCCACAGAAGCAAATCTTTAGGACTTGCATTATTGGAGCTTAGTCTTACTTTTAGATGATCAATTAGAAATTACCTACTTTGCTCCAAGAATGTATTTAAATTCACTAACAGTCACATAACATAGCCAAGCAGAAGAAGTTAAAATCAACTAAAAAAAAGAGAATGACAGAAACAGCAGCAGCAGCCCAGAGCAAGTGAGTGAACTTTGTCTCATGGATGTTGACCATGTGTGCCTGAAAGTGTCACCTGGCGATATTAGCCCAGCATGGGCAAGGACATCTCAACTAACTGCTCTCTGTGGAGCCTGGCAGCTTTGGCAGTTGCTGGAAACTAAGTATTCATGAGCTCCTCTGCATCTCCGTGGCACAGGCAAGCGACAGAGCTCATGCAGTGTGTTAGCCTCACTTGTGTAACTCCTGCAGAAAAGCCCTCACAGGCTGTTCTGCTCTGTGACAGAAACTATTATCTTTATGTCTTTCCCTCGGTGCCTATGGCAGTGAGCGTTCTCTGGGCCACCTCTCTTTCTTACATTTCTTGGAGGTGCTGAAAAATGAGAGAAAAAATGTCTTGACTGCTACTTGCAGAGTAGTTTAAGGAGAATTGCCTTCCAATATATTTCTCTGGGTCTGACTTCCCACATGATTGTTAAAACCTCTTGGTGTCCATTTTTGGGAATTTACTCCATGTGAGAAGTCACAGAGTGTCCTAAATGCTGAGGAAATTGGTGATCCTGCTCAGAAAGATATCAGAGAATGTGGAGGGACAGTGATCTTGAAAGCAGTGCAACGTTCACAATGCCCAGGTGATATAAAACATTTCTCAAGTAACCTCTAAAGTGTTGACTTTTTTCTTCTCCCTGGACAAAAATGAGAAATGGAAGAAAGGCCTGGAAAGAAATTCAGTATGGCAGCAGAGATCAAAAACAAAATGTACCAAATTCTACACTGCACGTGAATACTTAGTGCTCCAATTCTGCCTAGAATAGGAACAACTATTACAAGAACATTTTATACCTGTGTGGCATAAAATAGTATATGGCATACTACAGCATCCATTGTGGGAGGCCAAAATATACCACCCAGAAAATAATTATTCGACATAATTGAGTTGGTTATTTAGAGAAACCGTAAATGAAATTAGCTCTGAAAAGGAAATTTACATCTCTCTACTTTTGTAGGTTAAACAGCAGATACAAACATGTATTTTCTCTGAGGCCCCTTTACCTACCTAATCATGAATAAAAGTCTGACATTTTCCCAGACAGACATGACCACAGGCAATCACTTATACGTTCTGAGGGCTGTTATCTGGGAGACTTTTTATCTGCATGACAAGACGGCCATTGCTCATCATGCCTTTCCTCCCCTCATCCTCCCATAATTTGTTACCACCTCCAAAGAAGCCCCAAGCCTCTACTCCTTTCTGTTTGGTATAAAAACTTCAGTCATCTGGCCCTTCCTTGAGTCTTACACTTTGTGTGTGGCTTCTGTGTCTATGCACGTAATACATTGTATTTTCTTTCTTCCCTCTGGTTAATCTGTCTACTGTCAGTTCACTTGATGATAGACTAACATTATTGAAACTTCGGAGAGAAAAGAGAAAATATAAAACTTCCCTATAGCTTCTTGTGACTTCAAATGTTTATGGTCTGATATATGTGACTTCTCTTTGTTCAAGAATAATATTTCCCTTCTTTGCCAATCTCTTTTCAGATACCATGCAACAGCACCTTTGGGGTACGAACAAAATACGTAAACAGATACCTTTCATCTTGTAATGATGCCATTTTACAGAAAGGGTAATTTACAAAATTTCAGGCCATAAAATGCTCTCTTGTGTTCTGTGTTTTGCCTAGCTTATGCTATCTAAACCATGCTCTTTCCTTGAGTCTTCCAGCAGCTATTTCACACTTTAAGTGTGAATATTAGGGTAACTACAGATTTTTCTCTAATTTTACCTTTGTAAAACTTGGAATAAAGTCACCAGTCAAGACATGCTTTGAGAAATCACTAGTATTTCTAAAGCACTGTGGTATCTTGGGGAAAAAAGTATTGTAAGAGGACAGTGAAATTTTTGAGATGCTTTAAACTGAGAGTCAGTTGTTATATTTAATCTTGAGTTAGCATGATTATTAAAAGGACAATTGTTGAGTTGTGAGCAGAAAAAAATGTGTAAAATTATAAATAATATTGAAATCAACTGTAAAAAAATACATGCATGCAATCTGGTCATAGCTTTAGGATTTATGTTTAATCTACTTCTGAAGTTCTCTCACCCAGGACAGCTACAAATTCAGGGGTTTCCACAATCCATATTCAATTTTAATAATTCACTAAGATGACTCACAGAACTTAGAAAAGTGTTAGCAATTATTGTTTTATCAGAAGTCTAAAGTCAATGTGCCAGTAGATCCAGTGTCTTTTGAAGGCACACTTCCTGGTTTGCAGACAATCAGTTTCTCGTTGTATCCTCACATGGTGGAAAGAGAGCCTGCTAGCCCTCAGGTCTCTTTTTATAACCCCATTCATGAGAACTCCACTCTTATTTCCCAAAGGCCCCACCTCCAAATGCCATCATATTGGGATCAGGGTTTCAACATATGAATTTCAGGAAAAAAAATTTACTCCATTGTCTTCTGCTTCTGGCCTCACAAAATTCATATTCTTCTCACATGCAAAATCTATTCCATTCAAATAGCCCCCAAAGTCTTAGCTTATCCCACCATAAACTCTAAAGTCTAAGTGAAAAATCTCCTGAAAATACCTAAATCAGGTATGACTGAGACTAGAAGTACAATTTATCCTTATGCAAAATTCCTTTCCAGCTGTGAATCTGTATGTTTGGGGGTCAGGGAGGGGGAAATCCTGTCTTTTCTGTTCTTTCAGGCAATACAGCAATCATTAACACAGAAGAATTCTGCGATGAAATGTAGGGGTTGAACACCACCAAGTGAGCAATCAATTCTGCAGCAGACATTGGGTGCTCTTCAATTCAATTCTGCCACTATCTACCTGGAGATATGTCAGATCCCACAAGTTTGGGGCTCAGAACCCAAAATACCCCCACCAAAATCCAGGACCTCCAGAAATTCTTTTTTTGTTTTGTTTTGTTTTGTTTTTGTAGCCCAAGTGGGAGTACAGTGGCACGATCTCGGCTCACTGCAAGCTCCACCTCCTGGGTTCACGCCATTCTCCTGCCTCAGCCTCCCGAGTAGCAGGGACTACAGGCGCCTGCCACCACGCCCAGCATGTTAGCCAGGATGGTGTCAATCTCTTGACCTCATTGTCTGCCCGCCTCAGCCTCCCAAAGTGCTGGGATTACAGGTGTGAGCCAACGCACCCGGCCCAGGGCCTCCAGAAATTCTGACTGACCAGCTTCAAGATGGAGTTCTCACAATCCCCTCTTTGAGTTTTATTAATTTGCTGGAGCAGTTCACAGAACTCGGGGAAATACATTTACTGGTCTATTGTAAAGAATATTTCAAAGGATACAGATAAAGAGATGCATAGGGCAAGGCATATGAGAAGGGTGTGGAGATTCCCTCCCAGGGCACATGACCCTCCAGGACATCACTTTGGAGTCTCTAAGAATTTTAGGAGTTGTATGCCAGGAAAGAGTGTTGAAGATAAACTGTATATTTCACAGTATCAACTGTAAAACCAAACAACTATGTACTTCCTCATACAATGGTGGGATAGGCATAGGATAGACATTTCCATTTCAAAAGGGAAAAATAAGGAAGAAAGAAGATGTAATGGGTACCAAGAAAGTTCCAGATCTAGAAGGGAAAACTCCACAAGATGGTAAGGCTTGAGAATAATCCCCTTTGGCTCCATTCTCAGCTCTCCAGGACTACTGGGGAAGGTGGTTCTGATCCCACCTTCCATACTCACTGGAGAAGTGGCCCCATATCCACAGCTCAGCTTGGTAGGGGTCCTGTTTCTCATGTTCTGTCAGGCAGGGTTTGAGCCCCATAGTTTTGGTTAGCACCACCCTCCTGGCTTTAGGCAGAGGTTATCTAGCCTGCTGAAAGCAAGGCAATTTCACCCTCCCCGCTACTGAAACCCAAAAGGCAGGCCAGATAATTTCTGAATTGTCCTCGAGGTTATTCTTCTATTGCTTTGCAGAATAGAACATGTCCACAGTTGAATAGCTCTATGGTCCTGCTCTATAAATCGAGGAAGTACAACAACCTCAAAAACCTTCCTTGATTTTTCCCAGTCTCCTTCCCCTTTAGTTCAAACTAGCAGTGTTCCTGCTGGGATAGTGGATAATCTAAGTCCATAGCTCACATCCACACTAAACTCCTTATCAAACTGTTGCTTGGTCACAGCCTTAGTGTTCTCTTCTGGACACGTTTTCTAACTTTTGCCAATACAGACAGGCTGATAAATGTCTAAATTGTTAAGTTCTGGTTTCTTTTGCTTAATAATTCCAACTTCAAATCATTTCTGTCTCCTTGCATTTTACCCTAGTCAGCCAGGAGGAACCAAGCTGTTCCTAAAACACTTTGCTTAGAATGTTGTTAAGATAAATATGCAATTTTTCTGCTGGCAAGTTCTACCTGCCACAGCACTAGAAGACAAATGCAATTCAGACAAGTTATGTGCCACATTATAACAAGGATCACCTTTCCTTCATTGTTTAATAGTATGTTCCTCATTTCTGTCTGAAACCTCATCAGAATGGCCTTCACTGTCCACATTTCTAACAGCATTCTGTGCATGACTATTTCTGTATTCTCTACAAACACACAAGCTTTTCCTACAGATCTCTCTTCCATTTCTGAGCCCTTTCCAGAATTGCTTTTAAAATTCCCTTCATGACAATCTCAGCTTCTTCTATCATTTATTTCAAAACTCTTCCAGTCTCTATCCACTCTATCCTAGTCCCAAAGCCACTTCCACATTTTTAGGTATTTGTTGCAGTAGCACCCCATGGCTCAGTAGCAATTTCTGTCTTGGTCAGTTTAGCCTGCTATAACAAAGTGCCACAGACTGAGTAACTTAAACAGCATACATCTATTTCTCACAATTCTGGAGGCTGTAAAGTCCAAGAACTTCAAGATCAAGGTGCTAGTAGAACTAGTATCTGGTGAGGGCCCACTTCCTGATTTGCAGACAGCCAACTTCTCATTCTATTCTCACATGGCAGAAAGAAAGCTAGCTACCTCTCTGTCCTCTCCTTAGAAAACTGCTAATCCCATTTATGAGGGTCCCATCCTCATGACCAAATTAGATCCCAAAAGCTCCATGTCCAAATACTGCTGCAATAGAATTAGAGTTGCCACATATAAATTTTTGGTGATAATAGTACTATGAAATCTCTCTATTCACAAAAGGCATAGGACATCAAATGTATAGGGGTTATTTCCCTACACTAATCAATTTTGCAACAGTAGCTGGTGTCCTACAACTTAATTCAATTCTGAAAATATCTACCTGGAAATTATGAAAATGAAATATTTCAAATTAAATTGAAATATAAAATTTTGATTCTGAAACTACAGAGCCTATAATTTTTCTAACTAATCATACTTCCAACATTGTTAGCCCAGAATTTATTTATACAAGTTTGCATTCTCTATAAACCAGCTGGAAGGAGGGGAACAAATATAATGCATGTTGGAATGACTTGTCCCATGCTGAGCTGAATGTGATTTGTCTTCAAAAGAAATGCAAAAGGCAACAAATATCAAAAAGAGACAAATGACACCTTTACTTAAATTACGTTTTGATAAATAAAAATCAAGTTAAAACACATGTGATGTTATATCTCAAATCCCATGTTTACTTATTAAAAATTATTTGTAATTATTACATATTGTTGTCTACTATGCTTTCTTATTTAAGTGTTTCCAACATACTGATCAAAGGGGAGTCAAAATTCAATCAGGAATTCTCCGTGGGGAAAACAAATTGTATTTTTGTACAGATACATTATGTGGAGAAAATTCTTAATGTAATATATTATTTCTATGAAATTTAAGTGTAGACTTTAAAATTCCATATTTGAGTTCCATTAACCTGCCAATTAATATAATAATTAACTCATTAGCTTAATGGTACTATAATTATCTGTTAGCTTTGATTGTATTATAATTCTTTCAAAGTCAATGCATAATGGTTTTATCTGTGCTCCCTATAAGTAATTTTCTTTCTATGCCCTTTTTACCCTATAGGTTATGAGTACAACACAAAAAATTCCAATGACTAATTATCTAATCCCTCCCACACCTAGGATAGTCAGTTTTCTACAGCTAGGGTACCTCTAATAAGACAACACAAGAAAATGTGAAAGAAGAATCCTCAAAGTGGTTTCCTATTGGATTATATCTTTTTCCTGACCTGGAGTGGAACTCCACACTTTCTCTTGGGGGTTCTCAGCTTCCCAGATGATGTTGCTATGCAGTTTAAACGGCAGTGTCATGAATAAAATATGATGGGTTAATAGGCTTCTGTCAACTTTCTGGATATATCTCTCACCTGCTTTTTTGATGCACTAAGCATGTTTACTTAACTGGTTTGGTAAACTAATACTGGTTTTTGGACAAGAAAAAAATGCTAAAGATTGATTCACCACATTTTCCCCCTTTTACTTTTAGTTGCCATGTAAGGATTGTACATAGTTATGAAATACAGAATATTTTGATACATGCATACAATGTGTAATGATCAAATTGGGATAATTAGCATATCTGTCACCTCAAACATTTATAACTTTGTGTTGTGAACATTCAAAATCCTTTCTTCTAGCTTTTCAAAAATGTACACTGAATTATTGTTAACCATATTCACCCAAAAGTGTTACAAAACACTAGAAATACTTCCCATATAACTGTAATTGTGTATCCATTAACCAATCTCTTTCAGTCCTCTCCAATCCCCCTTTCCCAATCTCCCATAATCACAGTTCTAACTTTCTACTTATATGAGCTCAATTTTTAGCTCTCACATATGAGTGAGAACATGTGATATTTATCTTTCTGTACCTGACTTATTTCATTTAATATAATATCCTCCAGGCTCATCCGTGTTGTTGAGAATGACAGAACTTCATTCTTTTACAGATTAATAATATCCATTCTGTATACACATGTATCATTTTCATTCATCTGTTGACATACACTTAGTTTATTCCATATCCTGGCTAATGTGAATACAGTGGTTCAGCACATCTTAACATAAAGAAAAGCTTCACATAGGTACTTGGGGACAAGGCTAAACTGTCAGCAAAGGGTCCAGCCTGTTATCTCTTAAGAAGCAGTGCAAACATCCCTATTCCCAGTAACTATTTATTGAGTAAGTTTAAATGCTTACTGCTAAATATTTATCTTGTTTAACCCTCTGATCTCACAATAACTTTCCAATTTAGGTATGATTCTTTATTTCAATATTACAGATGAGACTTGGAAAGGTGATATAGTTTTCCCAAAATCATAGAGCTAGTTAGATAGACATCTGGAAAGAATTACGGATTTTAGGTTTCTGTCTATGTATTGATATCTATGTCCTATCAAGTTCACATTGAGGAGAATCAAGTCTTTCTAATTTCAAAGTCCATATTTTTTTTCAAAGACCATCTTTCTTTCCTGTCTACACATACACACACACACACACACACACACATACACACACACACACACACACACAGTGCATTACTTAAAAGATCAATAATCATAGAGGGGCCATTTTTCTTTGTAGTCAAGATGGAGACAGTGGCATTAGAAGAGTAAATTTATTTTTGACAATTTAGTCATAAATATATAATTGGTACAAGGGGCCTTAGACCGGCAAGGAATAGCCAAACTAACTCTTTTATTTTATATTTCACAGACCTAGAGACAAATTCCTACAGTGTTAGGTCCTCAGCAGTAAATTTGCAGATTCTTTAGCTTTGCCCTGATTTGATGTCTTGATTTTAAAAATAAGAGGATATTAGCTAATTAATTCAGTTGGCTGGATACCAGTGAGTGTATCATCTTCATATTTGGCCACTGTAACAGGCTACATTATTAAAGACCTAAAGAGATGCACCTGAAATTGAGATGACTTGGAGCAGACCAGTAGAGACCATATTTATAGGACAAATTCAGAATACCTTGATTTATCTAAGCTTCCTCCGCTTCCAGATATAACTTGATTACAGATTGTCTTGGTGAAGAGTACTCTGGTAGACCTCACTCTTAGTTCCATACAAGAGGAAACTCAAATGCAAAAAAACCTAAATAGCATATTTTTAATCATTCTGAGCAACAAAAGTAAAAAGTGTCTCTGCTGGACAGAGCTAGTGAGTCCTTCCAGGGATGAAATGGTGACATTCTTACTACCATCAATGCTCATGACCCCAGGCATTAGCAGTTGTGACATTGATGGGTCCCAGCTGCAGGGGTGCCTTCAAATTGCATCAGAGATATAGCTTCTACGTTTAGCATTGACAGTGATTTTTTTAAAAAAAAGTCATTGTGGATAATCAGAACATAAATGAGAAACAGGTTAGCCAAAAGGAATGGTCTGTGTACAGCAGGCAAGTATAAAGCTGAGACTCACATTTTTGTGTATTTGACTGCAAAATGCAAGCCATGCTAAGGATTTTAGACAAGTTACCAAACTGTTCTTTCTCTCAGTATTCTAACCTTTGTATCATCATATACATAGGGCACTAGTGAAGACTGTGAAATCTCGGCCGCTGGGCTGTGTGCTTTATTAACTAGTGCTCTAAAGATAGTAGCTGTATTACTAATATTACAATAATATGTCTTATCGCCTTGAGATAAACTAGAGAAAGGCTAGAATTCCCTAGAATGGAGGGAGCCACAGAACACCAATCTGTGAATATAATTGAGTTGTCATTATTTACTCCAATTTAGATAAGCTAAGACCTACCTTTAAATAAATTGGCCTGTTTCTGCTAAAATAAGAGTTTACTCCTTGGGTTTTTCCTAGATGGTATGTCTCCAATGTCTTTTCGTTGTTGCTGTTATGCTTAATCAGGTCTGTATTCTGGGTCCTCTAACGTGAGTTAACATCTCTAGCGACTCAAACAAGGTATCTCAGTGTCAGTTAGAAACCATTATGGTCTAACAGCAGTTAAGTGTAGGTTTTTTAATGAAGTGAAACTGTTTCTCCTGTTCATTAAGTGCCAAGTGAAATGGCTCTTGGCTAACCTCAAGTTAATGAAGTAGTACCCACATGATTACATACGTGCTAATAAAATATGTATGTCAGTGAAAAACAGAAATGCTGTGAAATCCTATAGAATGCCATTGATAAGATAGGTTGAATGGATTCCTTCCTTGGAATCAAGTTTCCTATAAAGCACGAGGTCATAGTGCTCACGTGGCCTAACAGCTTGTAAAGATAAGTTTGTGATAGAAACTTGTATTAGAAAAAGCTGTGGGAAGCTTAGCGTCTGCAAACCACAGGTGGATAGAAATTTTAAATCATCAGTTACAGTGTCATTTGAAAGAAAAAAAAATGAGAAATCAAGAAGCAGTTAAGTCAACACCAAAGCAAATTTCTGCAGTTGCCCATAAAAACACACTGTTGTGCTAACTCTTCCAAAAATGGTTACATTCAGTATTTAGCAGTGACCTCTGGGTATGTCGATGAGCTAATAGCAATTTCTTTCACAAAACACTTCACACTTGCAAGTCTAAGTGATGTCAGAGAAGCAACACAGATATATCATAAAAAGCTATCATCCTATCAGTTGCAATTACCTCTTCAGGAGAGAAAAAGCACTCAAAGGCAATGTTTCATCTCTGAACTCTCTCTTTTTCCTTACTAAGAAATAGAAGATCAAACATACAATATCTGCTTTTTAGGGGGTTGATTCTTTATGTGTTCCTGTGTGTGTGTGTAAATAGAAGTTGTAGTATTTATCAAGTCTAAATTTAAGGCAAAACTTAAACAATTCCCTCTTCTCCATAGCCTTTTACAACCTCCTTTTCCTAATAAGAACAGTCAAACACCTTTCCTTATATGCTGGACCATCTCGATCTGCTGTATGGAATTTAAAATTAATTTCTCAGCTTCTAGGAGTGCTAAGTGAAGATGTCTGTCAGTTGTCAGCACTCGCTGGAGGGTCGACTTAGTTTAAAGACAAAAATTCTGCCCGTATTTATGCCTCCTTTCAGAGGCAGCCTGCATCAAAAGACTGTAATAGTCCATTTTCATACTTCTATAAAGAACTGCCTGAGAGTGAGTAATATATAAAGGAAAGAGGTTTAATTGACTCACAGTTCAGCGTGGCTGGGGAGGCCTCAGGAAACTTACAATCTGGTGGAAGGTGAAGGGGAAGCAAGACACCTTCTTTACGAGGTGGCAGGAAGGAAAAGTGCAGAGCGAAGGGGGAAGAGCCCCATATAAAACTATCAGATCTCGTGAGAACTCGCTCACTATCACGAGAACAGCATGGGGGAAACTGCCCCCATAATCCAATTACTCTCCACCTGGTCTCTCCCTTGACACATGGGGATTATGGAGATTATGAGGATTACAATTCAAGATGAGATTTTGGGTGGGGACACCATATTAACAACCAATCAAAATGTGGGTATAAAAAGCACCTCCTGGCCGGGCGTGGGCTCACACCTGCAATCCCAGCACTTTTGGAGGCCGAGGTGGGTGGATCACAAGGTCAAGAGATCGAGACCATCCTGACCAACATGGTGAAACCCCCATCTCTACTAAAAATACAAAAAAAAATTAGCCAGGTGTGGCGGTGCACACCTGTAGTCCCAGCCACTGAGGAGGCTGAGGCAGGAGAATTGCTTGAATCCAGGAGGCGGAGGTTGCAATGAGCCGAGATCATGCCACTGCACTCTAGCCTGCCAATACAGCGAGACTCTGTCTCAAAAAAAAAAAAAAAAAAGCACCTCCTCACCCCAACTCTGAAGGAACATCCCAGCTCCAGACTTCCCTATGAGTTTGGTCTATGTTGGGGACGCATTGCAGCCCAGCAGCTTTAACCTGATCTGGCTTTTGCACTTTCCTTTCCACAGTCATTAATCTTCAAAACACTCCTTAGTAAATATCCTGGATGCTAATCTCCATCTTGTAGGCTGTCTCCTGGGAAAACTACATGAATCTGCAACACCTTCTTTGCACTTTCACAGACTTTTATGTGTATTTGTGTTTCTATCACAATAATCCCCTGCATTTTTATAATGATTTGTGTTTTCCTATATGTTGACCAGTTTAATTTTCCTAAAGGCCCTGTGAAGTATGGCTATTCTTCTCATATGCCAAATGAAACTTACAGAGATTGAGAGCTTGTACACTGGCAGAATTCAAACCTAATGTAGTATTATTCTATGCACAATGAAATCACTTGTATCGCACAATATTTGACTTTCTGCACATCCATTTCTCCCCTTAGGAAAAAGACCACACCTTTTTCATTTTTTGTATACCCACTGCTGTGTTCAGTACCTGACCAAGATTAGGTTTCTCTCTTTCTGAATTTTGGGAACTTGGGAAAGTTAATAACCTTGTTCATTGAAAGTATGAAAATTAAATTTTATTAAGATTAAAAAACTACCTCAAGGTTACATACTGGGTAATTTATGAAGTGGTTGTTCGAAACCAGGCTATCAACTACAGAGATGGAAGAGAGAAAAAAAGGCAGAAAAAAATAAATAAAAATAAATGAGGGGAGAAATAATTTATAAAATATATATGTTTGAAAACATATCAAACCAATCTCTAAATCTTCAAACAAAAGAGAATTTTCAATCTTTAGTTGATCAAACTTCACAGAATCTTCATCACTTCAATTCTTTACCTCTTTTTGCTGAAGATCTTCATCTGTCTGGAAAATATGTTTCTTCCCGGATTTCAAGATACAAGTGTTGTGGTCTCCACTGATTGATTAAGGACACCAGAATCCAATTTGCAGGAGAGTTCTTACTTCCTCATTAAGTACACATCACCATTAAATGCTCACTGTCAAGAATTCTTATCAGGCTTTTAGAGCTTTTCTGCACTGCCTGTGAGGTACTCACAATGTTGGAGATTAACAATAAAGGCACTTTTATGTCTACAGGAGTAGTTATGGCCAACAGTAGAAATGTACTTTCCGGAATAATTAAGACAATTATCCATGAGATCAATTCTAGGTAACATAAAGGTCATTCCCATTGCAGGTTTTCCCAGTGAGGTACCCTAGGCACTCCAAGTGGGGATAAGGGACCTAATGGAAGGATTATATATCAGATCTGAAGTATCATTTATGCAGCCTTCACGGAGATAATAAACGTTGGTCATTCATTAGAGATGTTTAGTTGGTGAATACTGCTACTCTCTCTGCAGTATTTCCTATTCATGTATTCTTATTCTGCACACAGACTTTAAAGTGTGCCTACCTCCTCAAGATAATGACTAAAATGACAACTGAAATTTGAATTGTACTTAGATTACTCTGAAAGAGGATTTGAGAAAAAGTTGCAATTCCCCTCACCAGGTGTTTTCAGCAAACCAAGAATAAGTCTTTCTAAAGAGAAATACTACATTTGATATTGTGAGTCCTCGTATTTAATCCCCAAACATCTCAAAGAATAGTGCTTGAGCATGAACACTTATTGAGAATTCCTTAATACTCTTTCAAAAACAACAATCTACAACATCAAGAGAGTTAAACCTATATTATTACATTGAATGGATTACCAGCAAAGAAATTCATTGTTGGTGTGCTTAGGAAAGGCTCACTGAGCAAGTCAATACATATCAGCAATGTCAAGTTTTATGCACAGTACAGGATTAACAAGTTCATTTTCTTATTAAGCAAGCACATATTATGAGCCTTCAAAATAACAGAAACTATACTAAGCTTCAGTAATTCACAAATCGTAAGAAAGAAACTCATTCCTCGCATATACTCATTCACACACTCATATATTAACCATTTTGTTTAGAATGAATTGAGTGACTGCTACTACAGAGGCAGGCAGTATTTTGGTGAGCAAGACAAAAAGTATTACTGGAAATAGAGTTTCATTCTAATAAAAGGGGCTATAAATGAAAAATAAATATATGAAGTAAAAGTGTCTCCTTCATAGTGAATGACAATAATTTTAATAATTATAACAACAATAATAATATATAGTTGGCTGTCTGTATCCATGAGCTTCATACCCACAGATTCAACCAACAGTGAATCAAAAATATTTTTTAAATAATAGATGATGGCTGGGTGTGGTGACTCACGCCTGTAATCCCGCCACTTTGGGAGGCCGAGGTGGGTGGATCACCTGAGGTCAGGAGTTCAAGACCAGCCTGGCCAACATGGCGAAACCCTGTCTCTACCAAAAATACAAAAATTAGCTAGGCATGGCGATGAGCACCTGTAATCCCAGCTACTGGGGAAGCTGAGGCAGGAGAATCATTTGAACCCAGGAGGCGAATGTTGCAGTGAGCCAATATTGTGCCACCACACTCCAGCCTGGGCAACAAGAATAAGACACCATCTAAAAAAATAAATTAATTAATTAATATAATAATAATAATGGATGGTTGCATCTGTATTGAACATGTACACACTTTTTTCTTATTGCTAGTCTCTAAACATAGACTATAACAATTATTTACATTGTTTTAGGTATTATAAGTACTATATATATGATTTAAAGCTTACAGGAGGTATACATGGATTGTATGCAAATACGATGCCTTGTTATATAAGGGACTTAAGCATTCATGGATTTTGGTATCCTCAGGATGTGCTGGAACTAATGACCAAGAAATACTGAGAGTGAGGATATAATTATAATTAACATTGACTATGTATAAGAAATATATACATAATGTGATAATTACAATGAATTTTTATTATAAATGTTGTGATGAAGGAAACACAAGAGGCTGTGGGACTACAGAAAAGCAAACAAAGAAATAGTGACATTTAACCTGAGTCTTTAAGCACCACTTTTTCAAAGAAACAAGGAATTATTGCAAGGAGAAATAAATAGCAAGATTAAAGCTAAGAGGTTCAGAAAAACTGGAGAGTGGAAGTCCTAGTAGCTCAGTAAGATCTGTCATTGTATCTACTCCTTCACAAACACGTTAACCCCTTTGACTTGCTTTCTTTCTGTTATACTCATTTGGTAAATATCCCTACCTAGAATGCACCTCATGACTGCACTAAGCAATGATTTTCCCTGCGGAGAAGCACAAGTGTGATAAATAGTCTTTAATTTTGTGATTATAAATGCCAAATGAATACAATATCACTCAGCAATCCGACTATACACTTCTATTATTTTTTCTCATCCCGCTCTCCTTAATTACTTCAAACATTTCCATCACTCCTCAAAACTCCTACACCAATCTTCTTATCCTAACTCTCAGCTAACCATTTAAGTCATAATCCACTAATAAAGTAGAAACAAAGAGAAATTCCCTTCTATTTGCACCCCATAAACAACCAACAAGTTCTGTACTGGAATTTGTTGCCCTCCCTTCTGTTTCTTTGAATGGAAGATCTCCATTGAAAACTCCATCAAAAGCCAACCCCTCCACGATGCTCTGAGTTTTATATTCTCATGGATTCAAAGAGAAACTCTTTATACCAAGTTGGGTGAAAAGGTACTGAATATTTGCCAAATATCAGGAACCAGGCACTCAGCAGTAGTCCAAATCAACTTATAAAGAAAAAAAATTAGACGTGTCTAGTTGTGTGGGGGTATTTCTGGGTGTGTGTGTGTTTGTGCATCTGTGTATTGTAATTAGTTTTCTTAATTTCCTGTATGTTATGTTTTAACGTCTTAAAAAACCTTTCTGGATGGAGAGAAACTGCCATTCCTGTGGCTAATCAGTTCTTAGGGATAGCAACAGGTCCAGCTGGGAGCATGTCTTTGATGTGCAAACTAACCAATGCAGAGACACGGATCTTCTATTTGTCTCCTACACTTTAGGAAGCAATATTTCTCTGTCTTAATCATCCCAGGGCCAGGTGCCAGGCAACTAGAGGTTACCCTTAAAGCTCAAATTCTGCCAAAATTATTCATACTAGCCAATCCTATCCCGTTCATCCCATCCTCATTGCCTTTTCCACAAGCACCCCAATAAGGGCAGTTGCCTGAACCTTCCCCTCTCTGCTGTCTTCTGCCTCAGAACCATCTTGTTATCTTTTTCATGATGCCCTCTATGTTAGTCTGTTTTGCATTGCTATAAAGGAATATCTGAGACTGGAGAATTTATAAAGAAAAGAGGTTTATTTGGCTCACATTTCTGCAGGCTATACAAGCCCGACACCAGCATTTGCTCAGCTTCTGGTGAGGCCTCAGGAAGTTTTCAATCATGGGAGAAGGCAAAGGAAGAACAGACACATCACCTGGCAAGAGAGAGGGAGCAAGAGAGATGCCAGGCTCCTTTAAACTATCAGATCTTGTGGTAACTAATACAGTGAGGGGAGGGCGCCCAGCCATTCATGAGTCATTCACCCCCATGACCCAAACACCTACCACCAGGTCCCACCTCCAAGATCATGGATCACAGTTCAACATGAGACCTGAAGGGGACAGACATCCAAACTGTATCACCCTTTGTGGTATGGAGTGCATCACGTCTCTAGGACCTGTGAGTTTCATAAACTTTGTTTTCCTGAGACTCTTCTCCTGTGGCCACAGCTGATGGCTGGCCATTTTATAAAAGAATACAAAAAAGTTATGAAGAGACATACCAACAAAAAGTAGGAATATCAATCATTTTCTCTAACACTAATGTTCTTCTCACCCTCACACCTTTGTACAAATCCCTATTAGAGCAGCTTCACTTGTAGAGGTATATTTACCATTATGCTAGTGAAGATGAAGCTTCAGGACCTCTCACATGCACAGACCTTACTAGCACCCAATGGACCCTAACCTATGTACAAATTTAAATTTGTATTTACAGCTTTTCATTCATTTTTTAAAGGCAATCCCTCAAAGTGCATAAGCCTCAGGTCCTACAAACCAGGATTTGCATGTTTATGTGATATACATGCTTATGTATCCACAAACCTATAACTTTGAAACCAGATTGCACCGTGATATTGCAATATCTGACTGGTTCAGTTATTCTCTTGTGATCTGAAATAGAGACATGCTGACTTAATTAGCAAGTGTTGAATACTGGAATATTTTTAACAAAATGTAATTGTTAGAACAAGTTTGCATTTACAGAAAAATTGTAAAGATAAGTACAGATACAGTTTCCCTCAAGCCCACACCTTATTTTCTGTATTATTAAAATCTTACAATAACATGGTATATTTATTACAATTAATGAACCAATATTGATTAATTAATGTTAACTGTAGTCCATACCTTATTTAATTTTCCTTTGTTTTTACTTAATGTCCATTTGCTGTTTCAGGATCCTATTTAGGATACAACATCCCATTAGTTGTCATGAGTCCTTAGGCTTCTCTTGGCTATGAGAGTTTCTTAGATTTTTCTTGTGTATGATAACCTTGATATTTTTGAGGTAGCACTGGCCAAGTATTTTGTGGAACGTCACTCTACTGGGATTTGTCTGATGCTTTTCTCATTAGATTGGGGTTATGGATTTTCTTTGCAGGGGAAAGACCACAGAGATAAATTGCTATTTTCATCACTTCATATCAAGAGTACATACTAGCAACGTGACTTATCACTGTTGATGTTGAACTTGATCAGCTGGTTGAGACAGTGTGTGTCAGGGTTTTTCACTGTAAAGTTATTCACTCTTGCCCCTTTCTGTGCTGTACTTTTTGGAAGAAAGACACTCTCTGAAGCTCACATCTAGGAGGTATGCTTTCTTTCCTTGAGGGTAGAGTAACTACGTGCACTATTCTTCTGCATTGCAATTCTCTGCATGGGATATTTGTCTCTTTCTTCCATTTGTGTATGTAACCATTTATTTATATCAGTATGGGCTCATGAATATCGATTTGATGCTTTATGTTATAATATAATACTTCTTTATTTTGTTGCCCAAATTGTTCCAGCTTTGCCCAAATTATTTTATTGCCCAAATTGTTCCTGCTTTCAATTGGTGCCTATGTCCTGGTGGTGTACCCGCAACATTGAGTGTTGTTGGTTGGTCTGGTTGGTTTTGAACACATCCTTATTTCCTGACACCACAGGATGCTCTATCTTGTATATTCCCTGCTATAATTCCAGAGTCAGCCATTTCTTCAAGGATCTATGATTCCTTTTCTTGAAGAGACCAGAGTTAGTAACCACAATCCGGGCCCTAGATGGGCCCATTGTTACTGGGGTATAGTTTATTTTAGGCCCTCCCTGCTGAGAGAGAAAGGAGATATATGTGTGTATACTAATTCATATATACAAATATCTACAAATATTTCTATATGTATCTGTTCCTATATTCAGCTAAAAATGAGTTTATACTGACGTCTCCAACTTTAATCCATACCACATGGATCATTCTAGTCTTTTCCCCCTTCTTTACCTGTAAACTTCTACTATAACAGTGAAAAACATGGCTCTTACCATCTACCATCTGTTTGTTTAATTATTTAGCTCTAGTATGTAAGCATAGCAATTTCAGAATTGTTGCCCACATCCCTGTGGGGAAATAATTTTTATAAAGTAGGTTACAATGCTTAAGTTTACTTTATCTTTAGTTTTAGAAATTCCAGTCATTTCCAAAGTTACTCAGGTAAGCACCATTTTTTCCCAATCCACTTAATTAGGTTGTTTTATACATTTGAAATACTGTTAGATTGTTTTGTCATATTGTGCATTCTATCTATTTTTCAACCCCTTGTATTTTTAAAAATTGCATATATTACATTTCACTCTTTGTATTGTAAAGTTCAATGGGTTATGAGAGATGCATTGTGTCATGTATGCATAAATTAAGTATAATTCAGAATAATTGCACTATCCTAAAATATCCACAGTGCTTTACCTTTTATCCTTTTTCTCCTCCCAATGAACCAATAGAACCCACTAATATTTTTGCTCTCTCTTAGATTATTCCTTTTCCAGGAGGTCATATAATAGGAATTATATAGTATGTAGCTTCTTCTTACTGCCTTTTTTTCACATAGCAATATGCATTTTAGATTAATCCAGGCTTTTTTGTAACTTGAAAGCTTACATCTTTATCACTGAATAATATTCCACTATATGAGTGTTCCAAAGTTGGTTTACTGACCATTCACCTATTGAAAAATATCTTAGTTACCTCCAAGTGTTGGCAATAATGAATAAAGATACTCTAAACATTTGTGTGCAGGTGTTTGTGGGGACATAAATTTTTTAACTACTTGGGTAAATAACTAGGAGTGTGATTGCTGGACTGTGTCATATAATTATTTAGTGTTGTAAGAAACTGACAACTACCTTCTAAGTGGCTGTATCCAGCAACAATGAATGAGAGTTCCCGTTGCCTCACATCCTCACCAGCAATTAATTGATAAGGTCATTTTTTTAAAATTCTAGGCATTCTAATTGTTATATAATTTTATTTTATTGTTTGTCTTAAAATCCCCTAATGACAAATCATGTTGAACATCTTTTCACATACTCATTTGCCACTTGCATATCTTTTTTGCTGAAATATCCGTTCAGATCTTTTGCTCATTTTTAAAATGGGTTGTTTTCTTATTGTTGAGTTTTAACTGTTCTTATATCTTTTGATACAATTTTTATTGCCTTTAAACTGTCTTTTCATTGTCTTAAAAATGTCTTTCACAACATAGAAGTTTTAAATTTTAATAAATTGCTACTTATCCCTTTTTATCATGGATTGTGCTTTTGGTATCGCATCTGAAAACATCACCAAACAAATGGTCATGTAGATTTTTTCCTATACTGTCTTCTAAAAGTGTCATTATTTCATATATTTAAGTATATGATTCATTTTATGTTAATTTTTCTGAAAAGTGTAAATCTCTGTCTAGTTAAAATTTTTGGCATTTAGACATCAATTGGTCCAACACAATTTGTTGAAAAGACTTTTATTAGTCACAGTTCACCAGAGGGACAGAACCATTAGGATATATGTATAAATAAAAGGGATTTTATTAGGAAGAACTGGCTCACAGTATTACAAGGTGAATTCCCACAATAGGCCATCTGCAGGCTGGGGAAAGAGAGAAGCCAGTAGTAGCTCAGTCCAAGTCGAAAGCCTCAAAACCAGGGAAGCCGAGAGTGCAGCCCTCAGTCTGAGGCCAAAGGTCTGAGAGCCCCCAGGAGGCTGCTGGTGCAAGTCCCAGAGTATAAAGGCTGAAGCTATGAGTCTGATATCCAAGGCAGAAGAAGAAGCAAGGCTCAGGCATAGGAAAAGAGAGAGCTAGAGAAGACTCAGCAAGCAAACTTACAGCCTTTCTCATCCTTGCTTTGTTCCAGCTGTGATGGCAGCCAATTGGATGGTGCCCACACACACTGGGTGGTGAGGGTGGGTCTTCCTCTCCCAGTCCACTGACTCAAATGTCAAAGTCCTCTGGCAACACCCCAACAGACATGTCCAGAAACAATACTTTACCAGCCATCTGCACTTCCATCTAGGCATCCCTCAATCCAGTCAAGTCGACACCTAATATTAACCATCACAGCTATCCTTTCTCTACTGAATTACCTTTGTCCTTTGTCAAAGGTAAGTTGACTATATATGTGTGAGTCTATTTCTCAGCTCTCTGTTCTGTTCCATTGATGTGTTTTTCTCTTATTTTGCCAATTACCACAGTGTTTTGATTTCTATAGTTTGATAACACCTCTTGAAATTGGGTGTGTATTCTAAGTTTTGTTATCCTTCAGTATTGTGCTGGATATTCTTGGTTTTTTGCCTTTCCATATAAATGTTAGAATTAGTTTATCTACAATTTACTTTTCAGGATTTTGCTTAGGATTGCATGGACTCTATAAATAAAGTTGAGAAAAATTGATACCTTAAAAATATCTAGTCATCCAATCCTGGAACACAGAATATCTGTTTCTTTATTTTGCTCTCATTTTATTTATTTCTTCAGAGTTTTGTAGTTTTCAAAATGTTAGTATTGGTCATATTTTGTTATATTTATATTTATTTCAATTTTGTGGTACAATTTTAAATGCTATTACTATTTTTATTTTAAATTTCAAATTATAATGATCAACTCATGCCAGGCAAAAGAGGAATTAACTATTGTATATTGACCATATATTTTGTGACCTTACTATCTTCACTCATTAGTTTCAGGATTTTGCTGTTGTTGTTCTTGTAGATCCATTGGTGTGTTCTACACAGATACTTATGCCATTTTGCTAAAGAGACAGTTTTACTTCTTCATTTTATTTACATACCGTTTTTTTTAATGGGCTATTTAGTCATTGTTTTCTTACTTTCCAATCTCAGGCAGAAATATCCAGTTTCTCATCATCGAGTATGATGTTAACTGTAGAGTTTTGTTTAGATGTTCTTATCAATTGAACAAATTCTTTTCTATTCCTTATTTGCTGAGAGTTTTTATCATGGGTGGGTGTCGTATTTGTGAAATGTGTCTTCTGCATCAATTAATACAACCGTATGATTTTCTTCTTTAGCCTATAAATGCGGCAGATTACATTGATTGACTTTTGAATTTTGAACTAGTCTTACATATGTGAAATAAATCCCATTTGGTTGTGGTATATAATTATAATTCTATTTATAAATATGTGGATTTGATTTGTCAATATGAGGAGATTTGTTTTATGTTCATGAGAGATATTGGTCGGTAATGTTTCTTTCTTATAATGCCTTTATCTGGTTTTGATATTAGGATAATCTTGGCTACATAAAATGAGTTAGGAAGTGTCCCCTCTGCTTCTGTTTCCTGGAACAATGATAGAGAATTGACATTATTTCTTTCTTGTGTGTTTGGTAAAATTCATAAGTATTAGTACAACCATATGGACCTAGTATTTTCCTTTTTGGGAAGTTATTAATTATTGATAGTTGGTGACAATTTAAATATCAGAGAGTTAGGACCAGAGTCAGCAACATAGTACCAAGACATATTCCATAAATTGTTATAGAGAAGAGAAAATAAAGCACCTCACATCGCGATATGTTCTCCAAATAGGAGACTAGGGCATATATGCAGAAATAATGTATCATGGAGGGATGGCAGGAAGGAAAGGGAGAGAATGGCAGATAAAGAGAGCGTGCTACCTTATCCTTTTACAAGATCAGATAATAAGTTAAAGCGAAAAAGAAAGTGAGTGAGAGAAAATCCTAGACCTGAATCCCTTTTTTTCCAGTTTCAACAAATTTGAGTTTGTTTCTTTTCCTTTCTTCATAAAAACAGGACAAAAATAATTATTTCATGGATTTTTGATGAAGAGTAAATGCATATATATATATATATATATATATATAGAGAGAGAGAGAGAGAGAGAGAGAGAGAGAGAGAAATAACACTGAACATACTACAAGTATAAATTTTCCATGTTTGGTACCATTAAATGACACTTTTTTGAAGAGATATTTATCAAATTTACTCTAAAAGAGATAGATGTAACTTCTTAGAATATGTTTTCAATATTCTCAGTCAAATGTCATATAATCGTGTATATGAAAAAAATGTAGGCACAGTAAAATCTAAAATCAGTACTTCCAGGCAAGTGTTTAGGTTCTCTGAACGCATACCAGTGTAGTTTTATAAAAAAACAGTTTTTGTATGGATTAGCTAGTCAAATAACAGTACAGATTACATGCAATGCTTTAAAAATTTTTTAATGCATTATACATGTTTTAATTTCTAACAGTATTATTTATCAAAATCTATCCCCTAAAACGCCTATGTGTTTTGTTTCTACATGCTACATTTGGAATATTCAAAACTTCCCCATTTTAAAAGCTACTTATTTATTTTGGGGGAGGGGGTTAACTATTTATAATCTAGGCAATTATGAGGATAAAGCACGAATGTATTCATATATAGGGAGAGTCTTGCTCTGTCACTAGGCTGGAGTGCAGTGGTGTGATCTCGGCTCACTGCAACCTGCGCCTCCCTGGTTCAAGCAATTCTGCTGCCTCAGCCTTCTGAGTAGCTGGGACTACAGGCGCACACCACCATATCCAGCTAATTAGTGTATTTTTAGTAGAGACGGGGTTTCACCATGTTGGTCAGGATGGTCTCCATCTCCTGACCTCATGATCCGCCCATCTCAGCCTCCCAAAGTGCTGGGATTACAGGCGTGAGCCACTGCACCCAGCCAGTATTCAGTTATTTAAGGTTTTTACTGTAACCTTGCATCCTAATGGTCTGATGCCCACTTAAACATTTTAAAATGGTTTGTTTGTTTGTTTATAATTTCTATTTATATTTTAGATTCAGAAGGTGCATGTGCAGGTTTGTTTGTGGGTATATTGTATGATGTTGAGGTCTGATGTACAATTGATTCTATTACCCAGGTACTGAGCATAGTACCCAATAGTTAGTTTTTCAACCTTTGCCCTCTTCCCTGTCTCCTTCTTCTAGTAGCCTCCGATGTCTATTGTTGTCATCTTTATGTCTGTATCAGCACTCAATGTTTAGCTCCCACTTATAAGAGAGAATATGCAGTATTTGGTTTTCTGTTCCTGCATTAATTCACTCAGGATAATGGCCTCCAGCTGCATCTATGAGGTGATGGTCTGTTAATCATGTCTTCCTCTCTGTATTAATCCTAATTATATTCTCAGCATGTATTACCTCTGACTCCTAAATAACTTCAAGAGAGAATTTCCAAAGAATGATCAATAGTGAATTCAATCAATTTGTAAGGGTTTTATATGAAGACACTATTTAGAACTGCTTTCCCTCATTAGGCAGTAGTTATTGATAATGTATTTTTATGTATGATTAAATTTGCTATGTGATAAGCAGTATTATAGCTACAGAATGTATTTTTTCTTCAGAAGTACCTGTGATCCTATTACTATTCGCTGGGAGAAGTTTTGAGTAAAGGCTATTAGCCTCTTTGTAGCGTGAAAATGTAGGATTATCAAGGAAGGATGACTCGTTTATGAATCCTGCTATTCAACAGATATATATTTTTACAACACTAACATCTATTATAACAGCTGCTCAGTAATTAAGACATGGGCTTTGCTCCCATAGAGCTTTAAGATTGCTAGGTGAATGTGGCATAATAAATATATATTTGGTCTCCACCCCTGTTACTGACATGGAGGTCTTACATTCCTCAGAATTTCTTGGGTAATAAGGAGGATGTTTTGTTCTAGTGATGCAACTCTTGGTGAGTTCCTGGATAGCTTCAGGATGGGAGCTAGTTACCAGAAGGTTCAAGCCATGCTCAGACTGGAACTTTTGGCCTCATCTGCCACTGCCCTTTCCAGGGAGGGAAGGGGGCTGCATATTGAGTTGATAATCTATGGTGCCTAGATGATGAAACCTCCATAAAAATCCCTAAACTATTATGGGATCCAGAGATCTTCCAGCTTGGTGAACACATCCGTGTGCTAGGAGGATACACAACCCAGTTTCATAGGGACATAAGCTGTTGTGCTTGGGGCTCTTCTGGGCCTTACTTTATGTCCCCCTTTACTGGCTATGTCTTTGTATGCTTTGTAATATCCTTTATAACAAGCCAGAAAAATGTTTCCCTGAGACGTATGAGCCATTATAGCAAGTTACAGAACCTGGAGAAGAGTAATTACTAGAATTGCCAATTTGTAGCAATTTGGTCAAAAGTATACTTGACAACCTGGGACTTGTGATTGACATCTGAAGTAGGAGGGGGGCAGTCTTATGGGACTGAGCCTTTAACTTACAGGATCTGCACTGACTCAACATGTAGTGTCAGAATTTAGTTATATTGTAGGACACTCACTTGGTGTCCATTGAAATTTGGAGAATTGGTTAGTGTGGGAGTCTATCACACTTTGATGTCAGAAGTAAAGTGATACAAAGAATATGTATGAAAAAGAGTTTTATTTTTTTCTTTAGTGAGACTCATGCATGAACAGGAAACTTTGTAACAATATCAAATAAAATGAAAAAAATAGCAGTGAAATTTACTCAGAACCACGGTGAATAAATTTCACCAGCTTAGGGGAAAAAGTTATGGAAGTTTTCCTAGAAGAGATGACATTTTAGTTGAATCTTGAAGGATAAGAAATAGAAAATAAAGAGAAAAGGACAAAAATGGAAAAGAGTTAGTGAATACGGAAGCAAAAAAATGCACAGTGTGCTCAGAGTTTTTACACAGAATGTGTGAAGCAGAATTTGGTCAATACATGTATGTGGGAAGCAGTCAAAATAAGAACATTTGATACTTGACTGTATTATTTAGGAAATGGGTACCAGCCCAGGGTTTTCAGGATTTGGTTAGCTTAAGGAGATTTTTGTTTTTAAATTTTCAGACTTGAGGGAAATCATAAGAGAATAATGTCAAAGAATATTACAGAGTATCCAGCATGAAATAGCTCTACCTAATGACTGGACAGAGAATACATAGAACCTTGTGTTGTTCAAGAAAAAAAAAAAAACAACTTCAGGCCAATATTCCTGATGAACATAGATGCAAAAATCATCAACAAAATAATGGCAAATCAAATCCAGCAGCATATCAAAAAGCTAGTCTACCTTGCTCAAGTAGCTTTTACTTCTGGGACACAAGATTGGTTCAACATATGCAAATCAATAAATGTGATTCATCACATAAACAGAACTAAAAACAAAAACCACATGACTATCTCAATACATGCAGAAAGGCTTTGATAAAATTCAATAATGTTTCATGTTAAAAATCCTCAAAAAACTAGGCATCAAAGGTACGTACCTCAAAATAATAAGAGCCATCTATGACAAACCCACAGCCAACGTCATACTGAATGAGCAAAAGCTGGAAGCACTCCCCTTGAAAACGGGAACAAGGCAAGCATGCCCACTCTCAATCCTTCTACGCAACATAGTCCTGAAAGTCCTAGCAAGAGCCATCAGGCAAGAGAAAGAAATAAAAAGCATCCAAATAGGAAGAGAGAAGGTCAAACTCTCTCTCTTCACAGACAGTATAATTCTATATCTAGGAAAACACCAAGAATGTCCAAGCTGAGAGCCAAATCAAGAATGCAATCCTGTTCACAGTAGCCACAAAACAAATAAAATACCTAGAAATACAACTAACTATGGAGGTGAAGGACTCCTACAACAAAAATTACAAAACACTGCTGAAAAAAAAATCAGAGATAACACAAACAAGCGGAAATACATCCCATGCTCATGAATAGGAAGAATCAATATTGTTAAAATGCCCATAGTGCCCAAAGCAATTTATAGATTCGTTGCAAACCACCAACCAAACCAAATGGTTGATATTCCTATGACCAATGACATTTTTCATGGAATTGAAAAAAAAGTTCTAAAATTTATTTGAAACCAAAAAGAGCCCTGATAGCCAAAGCAATCCTAAGCAAAAAGAACAAAGCTAGAGGCATCACACTACCCAACTTCAAACAATATTACAAGACAAAAGTAACTAAAACAGCATGGTATTGGTACAAAAATAGAAACATATACCAATTGAACAGGTTAGATAACCCAGAAATAAACCTGCAGATCTACAACAATCTGTTGCCTGAGAAAGCTGGAAATAACAAACAATAAGGAAAGAACTTCCTTTTCAATAAATGGTGCTGGGATAACTGGCTAGCCATATACAGAAGATTGAAACTGGATCTCTGCCTTTCAACATATGCAAAAATCAACTTAAGATGGATAAAAATTTATGTAAAACCCAAAACTAGAAAAAACACTAGAAAAAAACCTGGGAAATACCATTCTGGACATCGGTCCTGGCAAAGTCTTCATGATGAAGACTCCAAAAGCAATTGCCACAAAACAAAAAAATAACAGATTAACCCCAATTAAACTAAAGAGTTTCTGGACAACAAAAGAAACTATCAACAGAGTAAACAGACAACCTACAGAATGACAGAAAATATTTGCAAACTATGCATCCAGCAAAAGCTGAATAGCCAGAATCTGTAAGGACCTCAAGAAGAAATAACAACCCTGTTAATAAACTGGATAAAGAACATGAAGAGACACTTCTCAAAACGAGACATACATGAGGCCAACAAACATATAAAAAATGCTCAATATCACCAATCATGAGGGAAATTCAAATCAAAGCCACAGCAAGATACCATCTCACACCAGTCAGAATGGCTATTGTGAAAAAGTAAAAATAACAGAGGCTGGTGAGGTTGAAGAGAAAAAGGAATGCTTATACACAGTTGGTAAGAATGTAAATTAGTTCTGCTGCTGTGGAAAGCAGTCTAGAGATTTCTCAAAGAACTTAAAATAGAACTACCATTTGACACAGCAATCCCATTACTGAGAATATACCCAAAGGAATATACATCGTTTGACCATAAAGACACATGCATGTGTATATTTATTACAGCAATATCACAACAGCAAAGGTATGAAATTGATATGGGATCCTTAGGATGTCCCTTTGCCAGCTGGAAACCTCTGTGGCTGGCGGCACTTCTGCTTGAATTTTGCTTGCACCCACTGGGCTCCTTCCACCTACTCAGCCCAGCAGGTTGCATTTGGCTTGTGCTACTAGTCCCAATCCCACACTTGCCAAGGAAAAGCCAGGCATGGAATGGCAAGGGATGTGAGAGTGAGTGAGCATGGGGCCTGACCACTGTGCACAGCCAAGAACTCCGGCTGCTGTGGCAGAGTGGGCAGCTTCCACATGCCACCATGAACCCCCACTGCCATCAATCTCCCCTCAGAAGAGATACATCTAACTGCCATTAAGACAGGGATGATGACTGCTCTTAACTGTCTCATGCTGACAGGGGTGCATTGTTTTGGGAAAAAGACAGTCAGATCTCTTTCAGAGGCCTGTCAAGGGTCTCCATTAAAAGGGAGCCATTGTCCAAGGCTCTATTTGCAATACCATTTGGAGTTTGATGGCCTGAAGTCCAGAAAAGACAGCAGGTTCTTAAAAGACATGTATCAAAACAAAACAAAGGGGTAAAGACAGCTTAAAAAGCCTGAGGCTGCTGACACACCCAGATAACTGGTGGCTATAGTTATGCCTGCTAATACTTGGATGCATGGGGCTTGGCTTTGGTTAGCTCCCTTGATCTTCTTTTTCCAAATAAGGAACCTCTGGGTTATTGGCACCACGTTTACCCCCATAACCTGACAGGATTTGCAGGATAATTGCTCAGAACTGAAATATTGATCCAAATTTTTGTATTATTTTTATTTTGACAATCCTGTGTAACTTAACATGCCAAATAATCTTCTTTACCTCTCTTTTGGATGCTTTGGGGGCCCTCTGTAGCATCCTAAAGTTAGGGGTCAGAAAAGACAATTTTTAGGCTGCAATTTGATTTTGGAAAGCCTATCAAATATGTTAAAGGTTTAAAACACTAGATATTATGAAAAATAATTCCAGGCTACCATAAGTTATTTATTTAGCTAAAATGATGACTCAATTTAAAAAAAAATCAAAAACCTTAACTCATTAAGAGGGAAGACTTAACTTTCCAAACAACTAGTCTTTTGCTTCTTTTTTCAGTAGCTTATTCAAAAGGCAAACAAAAATCTTTCATTATCCTTTACTATGACATGAAAACCTTATTCAAGAAGAAAGAAAGCAAAATTTCAACCATGCATTAGTCTGCTATTAATATCAACCCCAATTTTTAATAAAACCTTATAGAAAAATCTGTCCAACCTTAATCAGTTTGATCATGAAGTGAGATTCTTATAACACTTTTATAGCCCTTTACAAATTTTTATTAAATAGAAGATCAGTGCCTTATGAAAACTCTGTTGTGCTTTTATTTCAATGTTCAATTTATGGAAAAACCAAATAATACCCATTTGAATTTAGTCAGTATGTGCACATATAGAATTTCTTTTACAAGATTAATTTCTACAAAACTTCCAGAACTTATTTAAACCTTTAGCTTTATCTTATCTAATTTAAAACAATTATTTAATCCTCTAAACAAGGCAAAAATTTACACCCCATTGCCTTCTTATAAATTATGCAGGTCAAATATTAGGCTGGCTAAATACTTTAAGGTCATAAACTGCTTCTTTGGCTTTTGAAAATTGTTCAACATGCCCACTTTACAGTTTGGTAAGTCTTGGAGACATGTGGAGTTAACCACAATCTTAACTGTGCTGGAAAAAGTGAGACCTTATCTGCATCTAGTACAAATTAAAATAACTTACCAGGGTTTACACCAAAATTAAAAATTGCTAAGAGTTACCATTATAACGTGTAATTGAGATGACTGAAAATAAGTGTACTTGCAAGGTGTGTAAGGAAAGTAAAATGTGTTTTTGGTAAAAGATTTTAAGAAGGCATGGGAATGGAAATATTGGCTTTGTTCCAATCCAGTTTCCTTTCATGGAGATCTAGCTGTTGCACAGGATTGGAATAAGGTCCTAGGGTAACTGAAGGCATCTGGCTGAGGCCACACCTTGGCATTGCGTGAAGGCTCCTAGACTGGCTCCAGTCCCCACAACCCCATTACAGTGTAATATTATCTCTGTACTTTGCAACAACATCCTTAACATTGTATGTAAAGACAGGATAACACCACCATAGTCTTGAAAGACAGAAAGAAAGTGCAACAGGAAGGACTGGAGGTCCACGTACCAACTGGATTGGAACAAAGCCAACACTTCCAACACCCAAGGGTGATGGAGGATTGTCAGTTTCCTCCCCAGCAAGCCTATTCTCTGTGTCTTAAGTTCAGCAGCTGAGAAAGTTCTTTTAACAGGATGACAGAGGCCCGGTGTTTTTCTTTCATTTTGACTATTGTGGAGTTTAGGGACTCTGAAAAAAGGACAGAGAGCAGCAAGTCTGCTTTAATTCACCCTTCTGCAGATTCCTGACGAGTCCCTCCAAATGTCACAGGACACTTAGGTTGTGGCTTTGCCAGCTAGAAACCTCTGTGGCCAGCAGCGCCTCTGCTTGAGTTTTGCTCACACCCACTGGGATCATTCTCACTCAGTCCAGCAGGCTGCCTTTGGCTTACACTATCAACCCCAAGCTTATGCCTGCCAGTGCAAGCCAGGTGCGGAGTGGCAAGGGGTGTGTGAGTGAGCGAGCATAGGGTCTGGCCACAGCACAGAGTGAGGCACACCGGCTGCTGTGGCAGGGCAGGCAGCTCCAGATGCCAACACAGGTGCCAGCTTCATGCAAGGCTGTGGCTGGACTAGATGTAACACAAGTGGCTTTCACTGTGGCCACCAGCATCTAGATGAGGTGAACACAGTGACACCCAAAAGTACAGAGATGCCAGGAACTGCATAACCCCAAAGAAGGTGTTAGAGTGTGTCACAGCCATGGCATGGGGAGTCCCAAGGTCTAGGCTCCCAGAAGGGCCACAGCTCTTCTCTCCTTCTCATTGCCCACAGTGCTGTGAGAGTTTGGGGAGTGTTTTAGGGGGTCATGTTTCAGCCCATTTGTGTTAAGCTCCTTCAGTCCCACCACCCTGCTCCAGCCTGCAGCTCCTGGGTTGGCCCAGCCATACCACTGCTCCTGTCACATGGGGCAGCTGCCTAGCACTGGAAAAGGGCAGGAGGGCTATGGTGTTAGAGCAGCTCTGGCTTGGGAAATCCCAAGGTCTGGTGCCCCAGCAGGGTTGACACTCTTTGCTCCCAGCGTGGAGTGTGTCACAACCTGCAGGTTGGCAAGCTGGCCAGGAACATGTTACAGCTCCTTTCACTCCTGCCATTTGGTCGATCCAAAGTTCTTGTCCCACGTTGAGGAAGAATGAGATTATGTGGACAACTGCAGGGTGAGCAAGGCGGAGAGGTGCTTTACTGAGTGATAAAATGGCTCTCAGGAGACCTGAAGTTGGTAGTTACTATCTGCAGGCAAGTGTCTAAATCTGGCTGAGTCAGGGGTTTTTCTGGGCTCAGAAGGGAGGAAGTGCATGCTGAATGGTCCATGGGCAGGCCTGAAAAAAGCACCATACAACTGGCCAAAAGGCATCAATGAAGTTCTTACTCCAGGTTGCAGACTCCACACAGAAGTGACAGCCCAGCCCCAAAGGCTTCAGGCTGTCTCTGGCTTAAAGGGGTTGTTTTACCAGGAACTCACCCCTTCTTGCCCAGGGACCTGTCTGTCTCCCACCACCATCAACATGCCATCCATGGTGACCAGACTGTATCTGTGCCAAGGGGCACCTGCATGTTCATGCAAAGCCACCCTCAGCCCCAGGGCCTCCCTTCTGCACTTGTCAGAGCCTGAAGTCTAGACGGGGCCAACGAGGCAGGGGGCTGGCATATCAGCACTACCTTGAACATGCACACACCCAGCCAAATCACAACAGCACCTGGGCTCAGCCACAACTTTGCTCCACACCAGAGCTGGCACCAGGAGCAAGGAGAGTCCAGGGAGCAGGAGCAGGTACTTACAAGCCTGCAGGGCTTCCTGATCCCCCGAGAGCACAGGGATGCCTGGATCTGGAGCCCCAGCTGGGCAGCTGCAGCTGCAATCAGGAGCATAGGCTCCTGTCCCACCCAACTCAGTAGGGTGTGGGGCTCCCACTGGGATTACCTGTTTCTAGCCCCCATCAGCTCCACAGAGTGCATAGCCCTGGACACACCTACCCTGCTGCAGCTGGCATCATGGCAGCAGCCACTCCAGATGGTCAGCCACTCCCATTGGAATCAACCTAGATGCCTATCAATGGTGGACTGGTTAAAGAAAATGTGGTACATATACACCATGAAATACTAGGCAGCTGGGCTGGGCATGGTAGCTCATGCCTGTAATCTTCAGAACTTTGGGAGGCCAAGGCAGGAGGATCACCTTAGGTCAGGAGTTCAAGGCCAGCGTGGCTAACATGGTGAAACCCTGTTTCTACTAAAAATACAAAAAAATAGTTGGGTGTGTTGGCGGTCACCTGTAATCCCAGCTACTCAGGAGGATGAAGCAGGAGAATCACTTGAACCCAGGAGGCAGAGGTTGCAGTGAGCCAAGGTGGTGCCATTGCACTCCAGCCTGGACAACAGAGCAAAACTCTGTCTCAAAAAAAAAAAAGAAAAGAAAAGAAAAGAAACACTATGCAGCCATAAAAAAGAACGATATTGGGAATTGACAAAGATAGTCAGCTAGAAGCAGATATTGTGCCCACTTTCACAGAGAGAAATAGAGGGGGCAAGTATATATAGCACCTTCAACTGAAACATCCAGGTATGCACATTGAGATTCATCAAAAAAACAGTTCAACCCACACAGCATGAAGAAAAGCAAGGCAGAATGACCACCCACTCAGGAGTGACATGGAGCTAGGGGAGCCTCTCCTGCCCAGGGAAGTGGTGAGTGAGTGAGCAACCCTGGGACTCACACTTAGCCCACAAATCTTTGAAACTCTCTGGTCAGAAAATTTCCTTGTGAATTCACCCCACCAGGGCCTGCAGTCTGACATGCAGAGAGCTATGTGGAGTCTTGGCAGAGCACCCACTCAGGCACATGTGGAGCCCCAGGAGCTTTAGATACCTAGGCTTCCTGACAAAAGCAACTGCAACTTTGGCAAAGCAGGAGGTTAGACCTGTATACATACCCCTAAGAAAAGGAATCCAGGGGGCTTAGAAGGGACAGTCTGCAGGCCCTGCTTCCATGGCACCTTGCAGAATAAGTCCCACTGGCTTGGAAATCCAGCCAGCTATGAGTAGCAGCATTACATCTCCCTGGAATGGAGCTTCTAGAGGGAGGGGCAGGCTGCCATCTTTGCTGTTTCACAGCCTTAGCGATTGTTGCCTTTGGACTCTAGGGAGCCCGAAGTTACTACAGAGTGAAGTGATCCCCTGGCACAGCCCAGCAGCTCTACAAAGAAGCAACCAGACCGCTTTCTCATGCTGGTCCCAGATCCTGTTTCTCTTCGCTGGGTGAAATCTCCTGACCCAGGTCTATAACCACCCCCACTGGTGTTTTCCAGCTGGCAGCAGTTTCAAATCTCCCTGGGACAGAGCTCACGGGCCACCATCTTTGCTGTTTCACAGCCTTAGCCTTTGTTGCCATCAGTCTTTGGAGAGTGCAAAGAGACCTGGGGCTGGATTGGACACCCAACACAGCACAGCTGCTCTATAAAAGAGTGGCCAGACTGCTTTTCTAATGCAGATCCCTGATCTTGCTCCTCATAACTAGGCCAAACTTCCCAACTAGGGTCACCAGCCACACATGCTGGTGTTTTCCTGCAGGCAGAAGTTTCAAACCTCCCTTAAATAGAGCACCAAGAGGGAGGGTCAGGCTGCCGTTTTTGCTGTTTAGCAGTCTTCACTGTTGATACCTTCAGGTACTGACAAATCTGGGGTAACTAGGGACTGGAGCAGGTACCCAGCATACTGCAGCAGCCCTATAGAAGAGTGACCAGACTGTTTGTTATGTGGGTCCCCTTATCTCCTCACTGAGTCAGTCCTCCAGCTCTTGGTCTCCAGCCAACCTCTGCTGTGGCTATCAACCCAGTAGCAGCTCTGCAACTCCCTGGGACAGAGCTCCCAGTGGGAGGAGTGGGATGCTCTCTTCGCTGTCTCACAGCCCATGCTGTTGCTGTCTCCAGGCTCTGGAAAGTATGCAGGGACCAGGGCTGGTCAGGATTCCCAGCACAGAGCACTCACCTCATGGAAAATGTGGCCAGGCTATTCTCCACACAGGTCCTGATAGTCACTTCTCCTCACTGGGCATAGCTGCCTGACGTGAGACTTCAGCACAACCACCCTGTCCCTACCTGACTACTTCAATAAGAATCAGTCCAGCATTACCCTGAGAAGGAATTCCAAGAGTCAATCCACAACCCTTTTGTCACTGCAGTTGCAATGGTACCACCCTGTATTAGTCCATTCTTGCACTGCTACAAAGACCTGAGACTGGGTAACGTGTGAAGAAAAGAGGCTTCATTGACTCACAGTTCTTCAGGCTTAACAGGAAGAATGACTGGGAGGCCTCAGGAGACTTAGAATTATGGCAGAAAGCAAAGGAGAAGCAAGCACCTTCTTCACATGGTGGCAGGAGACAGAGAGAGAGAGAAAGGGGAGAAGGGTCACACTCTTTTAAGCAACCAGATATTGTGAGAAAACATTCACTATCACAAGAACAGAAAAGCGGAAATCTGCCCCCATGATCCAATCACTTCCCACCAGGATTCTCCCCTGACACATGGGAATTATAATTTGATATGAGATTTGGGTCAGGACCCAGAGGCAAACCATGTCAGTCTGCCTTTGATCCCTCCGAAATGTCATGTAATTCTCACATTTTAAAGCCAATCATGCCTTGCCACAGAACACCCCAAAGTCTTAACTTATTACTACATTAACTCAAAAGTTCAAGTCCAAAGTCTCATCTGTGACAAGGCAAGTCCCTTCCACCTATGAGCCTGTAAAATCAAAAACAAGTTAGTTACTCCCAAGATACAATGGGAATACAGACATTGGGTAAATGTTTCCATTGCAAAAGGAAGAAATTGGCCAAAACTAAGGGTCCACACACCCATGCAAGTCTGAAACCCAGCAAGGCAGGCATTAAATCTTAAGGTTCCAAAATAATCTTCTTTGGCTCCATGTTTCATATTCAGGGCATGCTGATGCAAGAGGTGGACTCCTAAGGCCTTGTACAGTTCTGTCTCTGTGGTTCTGCTGGAAACAGTCCCCACAGCTACTTTCACAGGCTGGTGTTGAGTGCCTGCCACTTTTCAAGGTGCCTGGTGCAACCTGTCAGTGGATCTACAGTTCTGGGATCTGGAGGATGGTGGCCTTCTTCTCACAGCTCTGTAACACATTCCTGTCCAGCTTGCCAAGCTGCAGGTGGTGACACACTCCTGGAGCCTCAGTGGGGACTCTGTGTGGGGTCTCCAACCCCACATTTCCCCTCTGCACTGTCCTAGTAGATGTTCTCCATGAGGGGTGCACCCCTGCAGCAGATTTTTCCCTGGACATCCAGGCATTTCCATACATCCTCTGAAATCTAGGCAAAGGTTCCCAAACCTCAATTCTCGACTTTTGTGCACCTGCAGGCCCAACACCATATGAAAGTTGCCAAGGCTATGGCTTGCACCCTCTGAAGCCATGGCTTGAGCTGTAACTTGGCCCCTTTTAAAGCCAGAGTTGGAGCTGAAGCAGCTGGGATGCACAGCCTCATCTCTTGAGGCTGCACAGAGCAGCTGGGCCCTGGACCTGGCCCTCAGAACCATTTTTCTCTCCTAGACCTCCAGGCCTGTGATGGGAGGGACTGCCATGAAGGTCTCTGACATGCCCTAGAGACATTTTCCCCATTGTCCTGTCTTTAGCATTTGGATTTTCTTTACTTGTGCAAATTTCTTCAGCCAGCTTGAATTTCTCCACAGAAAATGGTTTTTCTCTTGTATCACATGGTTGGGCTACAAATTTTCCAAACTTTCTTCTTTTTCTTTTCTTTTTTTTTTTTTCTTTTTTTTTTTTTTGAGATGGAGTCTCACCCTGTTGCCAGGATGGAGTGCAGTGGTGCAATCTCAGCTCACTGCAACGTCTGCCTCTTGGGTTCAAGCAATTCTCCTGCCTCAGCCTCCTAAGTAGCTGGGACCACAGGTGCATGCCACCACGCCCAGCTAATTTTTTGTATTTTCAGTAGAGACAGGGTTTTACCATGTTGGCCAGGATGGTCTCGATCTCTTGACCTCGTGTTCTGCCCCCCTTGGCCTCCCAAAGTGCTGGGATTACAGGTGTGAGCAATGTGCCCAGCCTTTTCTAAACTTTTATACTCTACTTCCCTTTTAAATATAAGTTCCAACTTCAGACCACCTCTTCTTTCATGAATATGAGTGTATACTTTTATAAACATACAGGTCACATTTTGAATGTTTTACTGCTAGAAATTTCTTCCATAATATACACTAAATTATCATTCTCAAATTTAAAGTTCCACAGATCTCTACAGCAAGGGCAAAATTCTGCTAGTCTCTTTGCTACAGAATAGCAAGAGCAACCTTTATTCCATTCCTCATAAGTTCCTCATCTCCATCTAAGACCACCTCAGCCTGGACTTCATTATCTATATCACTACCAGCATTTTGGTAAAAACCACTCAACAAGTCTCTAGGAAGTTCCAAAGTTTCCCACCTTTCTGTCTTCTTCTGAGCCCTCCAAACTGTTACATCTGCCCATTACCTAGTTTCAAAGTTGCTTCCAAATTTTCAGGTATCTTTGTAGCAGTACTCCACTTCTGGTACCAATTTTCTGTATTAGTTCATTCTAACATGGCTATAAAGAACTACCTGAGACTCAGTAATTTATGAAGAAAAGAGGTTTAGTTGACTCACACTTCCATAAGCTTAACAGGAAGCATGACTGGGAGGTCTCAGGAAATTTACAGTCATTGTGGAAGGTGAAGTGGGAGAAAGCACCTTCTGTACACGGTGGCAGGGAGTGGGGAGTGTAGTGTGCCACACACTTTTAAACAATCAGGTCTTGTGAGAACACACTCACTATCACGAGAACAGCAAGGGGGAAATCTGCACCCATGATCCAATCACCTCATACCACATCCCTCCCCTGACACATGGGGATTACAACTTGACATGAAATTTGGGTTGAAACACAGAGCCAAACCATATCATGCCCTAACAGAACTTGAGCTATGGAAAGACAAAGGGCCTAGTCACTATACTGGCACTTCCAGCACACTGCAGTCACCATACAGAGAAGGGTCCAACCCCTCTTTCCTGGGAATACCCTCCCCTCAATCTTCACCAGGCAGGGCCTCCAGCCATGACTGCAGAACAGTTGCCCTACCCACTGCTGAGCATATTCATTGATAGTGGCTCAGAGTCTCCCTGGAGAGAGGCTCCCAGAGGCATCTGACAGCTCCTCTGCCACTACATCAGCAGTGATTCTATCCCTGCTGTTCTTGGCCTGGGGATAAAACAAAGAGCTTGAGGGCTACGCCCAAGCTTACAACATGCCACAGTCACCATCCAAAGAGAAAACCAGTCTGTCCTCCCAGTGAGCCTTTGACCCCATCTCCCCAACAAGGTGAGCTCCAAGCTCACACCAGCAGTGCAGCAACCCCACCACACTGGCCGAACACTCCTCATAGCAGCTGTTCCACAGAGGTGGAGCCCCAAGGGGCAACTGAAAGTCACTCTGCCACTGCCATTGCAGTGGTACTACCCCTGCTACCTTTGGACTAACAAAGGAGCAAAGACCCTAAGTGCCTCATTTACATCTTCAGTAAGCAGCAGTCAACCCAAGGAGAAGAGGCCAAGCTGTCTCCCATAGGTCTCACTCACCCCCTCTGCTCATCAGCAGGCAGCAAACCACTGTCTTGGGCCCACAGCACAGATACCCCATCCCAGAAGTGATCATACTGAGCAATTGCTGACCTGCACCTCTCTTGAGTAGAACCTCCAGTAGACAAGTAAAAGACCCATGGCCACAAGTACTGCTAAATTTCCTTCCTCTGCTGCCTCCAAGTTGTGGGGAAAACATAAACCTGGAGATTATCCCAAAGCTGTGGTGAGCAATCCAGGAGTGCCAAGCCATGGTCTGTAGCCAACACTCAAGTGGGAGAGGAGGCCACTCTTTGAGAGCATTGAGAGGGAGCACAGCTGCAAATCTGAGAAAAATAAGGGGATTCACATGACTGAGCAAGAGCCTACCAACTGACCACTACACCTAAGCACTTCCTAATAGATCACACCCCAAAGCTTCAACACCAAAATACCTCACTTACATGCCTTCCTGTGAAACCAAAGACTAGAAGTCAGCTACAAATGAAGACCCTGCACAAAGCCTCAGCCTTGTGAAAACATCTAGAAAAGAAGACTACTGACTGTACTCAATCTACATCACAGTTAAAGGAACACTAACACACAGAGATGAGAAAGAAGCAATGCAAGAACTACAGCAATTCAAATGACCAGTGTCTTATATTTTCAATGTGATAGCACTAGTTCACTGACAAGAGTTCTTAACCAGGCTGAGCTGGCTGAAATGACAGAAATAGAATTCACAATATGTATAGAAAAGAAAATCATGAAGATTCAGGAGAATGGCAAAACTCAATCCAAGGAAACTAGGAATCACAATATAACAATTCAGAAAAAAATAGCCAGTATGAAAAAAGAACCTAACTGATATGATAGAGATGAAAAACACACTATAATAATTTTACAATGCAATCACAAGTATTAGCAGCAGAATAGAGCAAACTGAGGAAATAATCTCAGAACTTGAACTGGCTCTGAAATAAGACAATGACAAAAATTAAGAAAAAAGAATAGAAAGAAATGAACAAAACCTTTGAAAAATGTGGGATTATATGAAGAGGCCAAATCTATGAATCACCAGCATCCCTGAAAGGGACAGAGAGTAAGCAAACAACTTGGGAGATTTATTTCAGGATATTGTTCATGAAAAATTTCCCCACCCTCACTAGAAAGGCCAATAATCAAATTCAGAAATACAGAGAACTCCTGCAAGATTCTACACAAGATCATCTACAAGACACATAGTCATCAGAGTTTTCAAGGCCTAAATGAAAGGAAGAATGTTAAAGGCAGCTAAAGAGAAAGAGCAGGTAACCTATAAAGGGAACCCCATCAGGCCAACAGTGGACGTCCCAGCAGAAACTCTACATGCCAGAAAAGATTGGAGGCCTATATTCAACATTCTTAAAGAAAAAAATCTTCAACCAAGAATTTCATATCTAGCCAAACTAAGCTTCCTAGTAGAAGGAGAGATAACCTTTCAGGTAACTATATGTTGAAGGAATTCATTACCACCAGACCCACCTTACAAGAGCTCTTGAAAGGAGGACTAAAGATGGAAAGTCATTATAAGAACACACTTAAGTACACAGACCAGTGACACTATAAAGTAACCACACAAACACTCTGGCATTATAAACAGCTAACAACAAAGTGACAGGATTAAATCCACACATATCAATACTAACCTTTAAGGTAAACAGGCTAAATGTTCCCATTAAAAGGCACAAAGTGGTAATCTGGATAAAAAGAAAGACCCAATGATATGCTGTCTTCAAGAGACTTGTCTCATGTTCAGTGACACCTATAGGCTCAAAATAAAGAGATGGAGGAAAATCAGCCAAACAAATGGAAATCCAAAGAAGCAGGAGTTGCAGTCCTAATTTTACACAAAGCAGACTTTAAACCAAAGCATATCAAAAAAGACAAAGTGTTTACATACAGAATACATTACATAATAGTAAAGGGTTAAAATCAACAAGAAGACTTCATTATCCGAAATGTATATGCACTCAACACAGGAGCATTCAGAATCATAAAGCAAGTTCTTAGAGACCTACAAACAGACTTGACTCCCATACAATGGTACTGGGAAACTTCAACACCCCACTTACAGTATTAGACAGGTCATCAAGGCAAAAATTAACAAAGATATCAAACCTGAACTCAACATTGGACCAAAATGATCTTATAGACCACTACAGAACTCTTCACCCTAAAACAGAATATACATTCTTCTCATCATCACATGGGACATACTTTAAAATCAGCCATATAATTGTACATAAAAAAAAATCCTTAGCAAATGCAAAAAAGGAAGAAAAACCAAATTCTCAAACCATAGCAAAGTTAAAATAGAAATCAAGATTTTAAAAATCACTCAAAACCATGCAATGCCATAAAAATTAAACAAACTGCTCCAGAATGACTTTTGGGTAAATAATGAAATTAAAGCAGAAATCAAGAAGTTCATTGAAACTAATGAGAATAAAGACAAAATATGCCAGAATCTCTGGGACACAGCTAAGGCAGTATTAAGAGGGAAATTTATAGCATTAAAAGGCCACAACAAAAGGTTAGAAAGATCTCAAATTAACAACCTAACATCACAACTAAAATAATGAGAGAAGCAAGAGCAAACCAACTCTAAAGCTAATAGAAGACAAAAATAACAAAAATCCAAGCTGAACTGCAGGAGATCAAAACATGAAATCATTCAAAAAATCAACAAATCCAGCAGTTTGTTTCCAAAAACTAAATAAATCAGATAGATAGACTACTAGCCAGTCTAATAAAGAAGAAAAGAGAGATGATCCAAATAAAAACAATTATAAATGACAAAGAGGATGTCACCACTACCCCACAGAAATATAAATAACAATCAGAGACTACAATTAACACATCCATGTACACAAACTAGAAAACCTAAAAGAAATGGATAAGAGATGGATGCATTCCTGGACTCGTACACCCTTCCCAGACTGAACCAGTAAGAAATTGATCCCCTGAACAGACCAATAAGGAACTCAAATTGAGTCAGTAATAGCCTGCCAACCAAAAAAAAATGCCCAGGAACAGACAGATTCATAGTCAAATTCTACCAGATGTACAAATAAGTGCTGGTATCATTGCTACTGAAACTATTTCAAAAAATTGAGGAGGAAAATATTTTATCTAACTCCTTCTATGAGGTCAGTGTCATCCTGATAACAAAACCTGGCAGAGATGCAACAAAAAAAGAAAACTTTGGGCCAAATATCCCTGATGAACACTGATGTAAAAAGTCCTCAACAAAATACTGGCCAACTAAATCCAGAAGTACCTATCAAAAAACCTATCCATCACAATGAAGCAGGATTCATTCCTAGGATGTAAAGTTGGCTCAAATATAAATGTGATTCATCACATAAACAGAATGAAAGACAAAAACCACATGATTATCTCAATAGATTCAAAAAAGGCTTTTGATAAAATTCAACATTTATGTTAAAAACTCTTAATAAACTAGGTATTGAAAGAAATACCTCAAGATCATAAGAGTCACCTATTGCAAACCCAAAGCCAACATCATACAGAATGGGCAAAACCTGAAAGCACTCCCCTTCAACATAGTATTGGAAGTTCAGGCCAGAGCAATCAGGCAAGAGAGAAAAATAAAGTACATTCAAATAGGAAAACAGGAAGTCAAACTATCCCTATTTGCAAGTGACATAAGTCTATATCTACAAAACCCCATAGTCTCTATTCAAAAGCTCCTAAGCTGATAAAAAAACTTAACCAAAGTCTCAGAATACAGAACCATTGTACAAAAATCACTAGTATTCCTATACACCAACAAAAGTGAAACCAAGAGCTAAATCAGAAACAACTGCCACAAAATTAATAAAATAATTAAGAATATAGTTGACCAGGTAGGTAAAAAATTTTTACAATGAGAATTACAAAACACTGCTCAAAGAAATCAGAGATGACATAAACAAATGGAAAAGCATTGCAAGCCCATAGACAGGAAGAATTAATATCTTTTTTTTTTTTTTTTTTTTTTTTTTTTTTTGAGACGGAGTCTCACTCTGTCGCCCAGGCTGGAGTGCAGTGGCGCGATCTCCGCTCACTGCAAGCTCCGCCTCCCGGGTTCCCGCCATTCTCCTGCCTCAGCCTCTCCGAGTAGCTGGGACTACAGGCGCCCGCCACCACGCCCGGCTAATTTTTTTGTATTTTTAGTAGAGACGGGGTTTCACCGTGGTCTCGATCTCCTGACCTCGTGATCCGCCCGCCTCGGCCTCCCAAAGTGCTGGGATTACAGGCTTGAGCCACCGCGCCCGGCCCAGAATTAATATCATTAAAATGGCCATGGTGCCTAAAGCAATTTTCAGATTCAATGCTATTCCTATCAAATGACAAACATCATACTTCACAAACGCATAAAAAACTATTTTCAAATTCATATGGAACCAAAAGTGAGCCTGAAGAGCCAAGGCAATTCTAAGCAAAAAGAACAAAGCTGGAGGCATCATGTTACTCCACTTCAGACTACACTACAGTGCTACAGAAACCCAACAGCATGGTACTAGTATAAAAACAGACACATAGAGCAAAGGAACAGATAGCTGAGAAATAAGGCCAAACACCTATAGCCATCTGATTTTTAACAAAGCTGACAAAAACAGGCAATTGGGAAAAGACTCTTTATTCAATAAAGGGTGCTGGGATAACTGGCTAGCCATACGCAGAAGACTGAAACTGGACCCTTTCCTTACACCACATACAAAAATCAACTTAACATAAATTAAAAACTTAAATGTAAGGCTCAAAACTGTAAGCACTCAGGACACAATCGAGGCAATACTGTTCTGGACATTGGAATGGGCAAAGATTTCATGATGAAAACACCAAAAGCAATTGCAACAATAGCAAAAATTGACAAATGAGAGCTGATTAAACTAAAGAGTTTCTGCACAGCAAAAGAAACTATCAACAGAGTAAATAGACAACCTGCAGAATGAGAGAAAATATTTGAAACTATTAATTGACAAAGGTCTAATATTCAGCATCTATAAGAAACTTAAACAAATTTACAAAAAAAAAAACTTATTAAACTAACAACCTTATTAAAAAGTGGGCAAAGGACATGAACAGACAGACACTTTTCTGAGGAAGACATACACACAACCAACAAGGATATATAATATATATATAATGTATATAATATATATTATATATGTTGTGACCTTATATATATAATATATATGATATGACATATATATATATGTATATGCTTAACATCACTGATCATTAGAGAACTGCAAATCAAACCCACAATAAGATACCATCTCACACCAGTCAGAATGGCTATCATAAAAACTCAAAAAATAACAAGTGCAGTCATGGTTGTGGGAAAAAAAAGGATCATTTATACACTGTTGGTAAGAGTATAAATTAGATCAACCATTGCGGAAAGTAGTGTGATGATTGCTTAAGGAACTAAAAACAGAGCTACCACTTGACCCAGCAATTTCATTACTGGGTATATACCTAAAAGAATACCAATTGTTCCATCATAAAGACACATGCATGTGGATGCTCATTGCAGCAGTATTCACAATAGCAAAGACATAGAATCAACCTAAATGCCAATGATCAATGGAAGACTGGGTAAAGAAAATGTAATACATACACACCACAAAATACTATGCAACCATAAAAAGGAGCAAGAACATGAATAGAGCTGAAGGCCATTATCTTTAGCAATCTAACACAGGAACAGAACACTAAATACCACATGTTCTCACTTATAAGTTAGAGTTTAATGATGAAAACACATGGACACAAAGAGGGGAACAACAGACACTGGGGACTACCTGTGGATGAAGAGTAGAAGGAGAGAGGAGCAGAAAAAATACAATAAACCCCTGTGACATGAGTTTATGTATATAACAAACCTGCACATGTACCAGTGTACCTAAAATTTTATTTTTTCAAACAAGGAGATTATGACCTTTGCAGTAACCTGAATTGACACGGAGGCCATTATCCCTTTAAGTGAATTAACAGAAGAACAGAGAACCAAATACCGCATGCTCTTACTTATAAATAAGAGCTAAACATTGAGTACACATGGACACAAAAGCAGGGGTCTACACTGCACTGAGGTGAGAATTGAAAAATTACCTATTAGGTATGATGCTGATTACCTAGGTGACAAAGATATCTGTAAACCAAACCCCCATGACATGCAATTTACCCATGGAATAAACCTGCACATTTACCCCTACAACCTAAAACAAAATTTGGGTAAAAAAAAGAACCTTCTGCTGTTGTTGTTGTTTCTTTTCCATTTTAAGATGTTCCCATTTAAGATGTTGAATTAGAAAATATCATGTTAAGCCTTCATTGCTTTCTTGGGTTTTTCTTAGGGCCTAGGACACACTAGGTGATGCTTATTTCATTTATATAGTGACATTACAACTTGGCATAAATTGATATACCTTGGGTGTTCTCTCATAGACTGTAGCTGAGTGAGAATGATTGAGGGTAGAAGTGACTCAATCTGCCCTTTTGTCCTGAATTAGGTTGTCAGGTGATTTGACTTTTCCCTAGTTCATTTAATTGTCTTGATTGTTTTAATCTTATGTAGAAAAATTTACAAAAGAAAATATTCTACAACTAGAGTTACAAAAAAGTAGCAGAGGTGATTTACTTAGAGACTGCAACACATTTAAATGCATAATTACTCCTTTGACTGTAAGATCTTCTTTAATTTCCAGACACATATACATGGTTATCATAACTTTATCACCTCATTAAAGTCTTTCCTGAGTCCTCCCAATGAGACCTTTACTGAAAATATTCTTCACAAATTGCTCTCTCCCCCATTCACTCTGTAACTTGTTTTTCCTAATTATTCTCCATAGAACTTAAAATCTCTCTCTCTGTATTTCCATCTCTTTTATATAAAAGTGTTTATTGCTTGAATTCTCGCTAGAATATAAGCTTTATAAATTTATACTTTTTTCTAGCCCCATTGCCTAAAACACGTCTGCCATATACTAGGCTATCAATTAAAAATTGTAGAATGAATAAATAATTTAATAAATTACTTTACTTCATGGAAGTTTCATCCAGTTTTAATGTCTTTATTAACAGCCTACACTGAGCTGGAAATAAAGATAGGTTGATATAATAAGTTAAAAAAATAGTAAAGTTGCTGAGTACCTACTAATTGCGAGGTACCCATCGATTTTAAATAACAACGATATTGGGTTTGTTCCATTATGATCTCAATTTTTCTATGAGAATTCTGAGGAAATAGAGAGCTTAAGAAACTCACTTAGAATCATACAACTATCATATAAAGGGCAGAGGTAGATTTCAAACCCATAATCTGGCCTGTTTTCTTATCTTTTATACTATTATTAAAGGGATTTAGACTCAAAAAATTAGGTATAGAAGGAAGGTACCTTCACATAATAAAGGCCATATATAACAAGCCCATGGGTGAGATTATACTCAGTGGCGAAAAGCTGAAAGCCATTTCTATAAGATCAAGAACCAGGCAAGGATGCCCACTCTTGCAACTTCTATTCGAAATAGCACCACAATTTTTAATAGAAATTCAATAGTACCACAAGTCCTAGCCAGAGCAATTAGGCAAGAAAAAATATAACAAGTATACGTACTTCAAAGAAAAAAGCAAAACTGTCTGAGTTTTCATATAACATAATCTTACATTTAGAAAATCCTGGACTTTATTAGGTACAATTGGTCAAGTGTCAAATTAAGTTCAGAATTTCTATTTTTTTTTTTTTTTGCCTTGATGTTCTGTCTAATACTATCAGTGCAGTGTTAAAGTCCCCCACTATTACTATGTGGCTATGTACTTTATAAGATCTAGAAGTAGTTGTTTTTTAAATCTGGGTGCTCCAATGTTGGGTGCATATACATTTAACATAGTTAAGTTTTCCTATTGAATTAAACAATTTATTATTATGTAATGCCCTTCTTTGTCATTTTTTTGAAGCTTTTGTTTTTTTAAAATCTATTTTATCTGATAAAGGAATAGTGACCCTGGCTCTTTTTGTTCCCATTTGTGTGACACATCTTTCTCCAACTCTTTATTTCAAGCCCATGGGCGTTATTATGTGTGAGATAAGGCTATTGAAGACAACAAATGGATGGGTCTTCTTTTATATATCTATATACAACTTGAAACTGTACCTTTTAAGTGAGGGATTTAGATCACTTATATTCAAGATTAATATTGATAAGTAAGGGTTTGATTCTATCATGGAGTTGTCAGCTAGTTGCTTTGTAGTTTCTCTTGTGAGGCTGCACTGTAGGGTCTGTGGGCTCTGTACTTGTATTTTTTGTGGTAGCAGATATTGTTCTTTTGTTTCCATGTTTAGAACTCTCTTAAAGATCTCTTGTAAGTATGGTCTAGTGGTAACAAATTCCCTTAGCTTGCTTGTCTAGAAAAAAAAATTATTTCTCCTTCCCTTATGAAGCTTAGTGTGACGGGATGTGAAATTCTTTGTTGGAATTTCTTTACTTTAAGAAGGCTGAAAATAGGCCCCCAATCTCTCCTGGCTTATAAAATTTCTGCTGAGAGGTCTGCTATTGGCAAATGGATTTCTTTTGTAAGCAATTGACCTTTTTACTCTAGCTGCCTTTAAGAGTTTTTCTTTCCTAGTAGGAACATGACCCTATGGTGACTTTATGTATCTATGCCTCTGCTTTGCATCTGGGAGTTCGAAACAGTGGAATTACTCCTCCCACAGGAATGTGTTCATAGTGAAGGATTCAGGAGTCAGGCTGGATTTGAATCCTGGTATGTGCACTTACTTTCTTTGTGATCTTAAGCAAGTCACTGTCTCTCTAAATCTGTAAATTGAGGGGATTAATAATTTTGCAGAAATGTACATTCCTTGAAGGAGGAGGCTTAATAGACCAGGAAGAAAATATAAATGCTTGGCCAACTCTCCTGCAGCTAAGACATTCAAAACCTGATTCTAATAACCAAGCATCTGCCTTTAATTATTGAACACACAGATGGTTCACAAAAAAAACTGTAGGGACCCCAGGGAGCGTTCTGGAATGTAGGGGATGATTTCGGTTGTCACCACTGCTGGGCGTTGTTCTGGCTCTTGGAAGTCTTGGTCCAGGGATGCAAATGTCTTAACCATATGCAAAATATATCCACACAATGCAGCATTATTCCTTGTCTCATTCAGTTTCCAGATGTAGCATCAGACATTCATGAAGAAAGAATAATATTCAAAATATTTTGCAACTTTTACTGTAACATAAATTATTATATTTCCATATATGCTTCAAATTTTTAAAATATTTATTTTATTCTCTAATCAAAGTGATCTATCAATGCATACAGGTTTAAGTTGTTTACCAAGAATATGAACTGAAACAATTCATTCTCAAATTGGTACAATCATCTTGTTTTATTTAGACTACGTGATGTGATTTCTTGATTGTTTGTCACTATTTATAGTAACAATGACCCTAACTTGGCTGTGGTTTGATACAACTAACCAGAGCAAATATTTTCAGCAAATTCCCGTTAAATTGAGACTCTTTAACTAACTTGAAGTCTCAACAGATTCAGTATTAACCATAGTGTTTTGGGTTTTCTCCTCTCCATACTGTTCTGAACTAAGAGTGGATACATTAAAAACTTTTCTAACCTTTAAAAAAGAAAATATCTTTGCTTTAGCATTAACTTTTGACAGTCTGGTGACTATATGCCTTGGTGATGTTCGTTTTGTATAGTATATCTCACAGATGTTTTCTGGATTTCTTGTATCTGGATGTCTACCTCTCTAGCAAGATTAGAAAAATTTTTCTTTATTTTTTCCTTCAATGTGTCTTTAGGTTCTTTACTTTTACTCCTTTATTCAGGAATGACAATAATTTGTAGGTTTGGTTGCCTTACGTAATCCCTTATTTCTTAAAAATGTTGTTTATTGTTTTAAAAATTATTTGTTCTTTATTTATGACTGACTGGCTTAATTCAAAAGACCAGTCTTCAAAATCTAAAATTATTTTTTCTGCTTGCTCAAGTCTATTGATAAAGCTTTTAAATGTATTTGTTAATTTCTTAAGTGAATTATTAGTTCTAGAATTCTGCTGGATTTCTTTTTTAAGATGTTTATCTACTCCTTCATTTTCTGGATCTAATAGACATCTACAGGATAGTTTATCCATCAACCGCAGGATATACATTTTTCTAATCTGCACATGGAGCATACTTCAAGATCAACCATGAAGCAGGTCTCAACAAATTAAAAAACAGTTGAAATTATATCAACTATGCTCTTTTACCACTGTGTAATAAAAACAGATGGAAATCAATGCCAGGATTTCTCAAAATAACACAATTAAATGGAAATGAAATAACTTTGTCCTGAATGATTTTGAATAATCAATAAAATTAAGAAAGAAACTAAACAATTATTTGAAACAAATGTGAGTAGAGGTACAACATAGCAAAACCTCTAGGATACAGCAAAAGCGGTACTAAGAGGAAAGCTTATAGCACTGAATGTCTACCTCAAAAATTCAGAAAGATTTCAAATTAACAATCTAACATTGCACCTTGAGGAACTAGAAAAATAAGAACAAAATAACCCCAAAGCTAGCAGAATAAAAGAAATAACTATAATTAGAACAAAACTTGATAAAATCGAAACTCAATAATCCATATGAAGAGTCAATGAAACTAACAGTTTGTTTTTGAAAGAATAAAAAAGATTGATAGACTACTAGATAAATTAGTGAATAAAAAATAGAGAAGATCTAAATAAGAACAATCAGAAACAACAAAGGTGACATTAAAGCCAATCTGGCAGAAATACAAAAAATCTTCAGAGACTATTTTGACCACTTCCAGGCACAAAAATTAGAAAGTCTGGAGGAAATGGATCTGGAAACACAAAACCTCTGAAGATTGAACCAGGAAGAAACTGAAATCATAAATAGACCAATATTCAGTTCTGAAATTGAATCAGTAATGAAAACCTGTCAAGCAAAAATTGCCCTGAACCAGATGGATTCACAGCTGAAGTATGCTGGATGAATAAAGAAGTGCTGGCACCTATTCTTCAAAAACTATTTCAAAAAATCAAAGATGGAGGACTCCTCCCAAACTCATTCTATGCAGCCAGAATCACTCTGATAACAAAATATGGCAAGGACATAACAAATAAAGAAAACTACAGGATAATATCTCTGATAAACATAGATGCTAATATAATCAATAAAATAGTAGAAAACTGAATCTGACAGCACCTCAACAAGTTAATACAACACAATCAAGTAGGCTTCATTCTTGGGATCCAAGGCTGATTCAAGAAACACAAATCAATACATGTGATTTACACATAAACAGCATTAAAAACAAAAGCCACATGATCATCTTCATAGACACAGAAAGACTCAAATAAAACCCAACATGCCTTCATGATAAAATTTAACAATCTAGGCATCAAAGGAATATACCTCAAAATAATAAGAGCCATCTATGACAAACGCACAGCCAACATCATACTGAATAAGAAAAAGCTGGAAGCATTATCCTTGAGAACTGAAACACGACAAGGACGCCCACTCTCACCACTCCTATTCAACATAATACTGGAAATTCTAGCCAGATCATTCAGGCAAAATAATGAAACGAAAAGCATAAAAATAGGAATAGAAGAAGTCAAACTATCTCTCTTCACCGATAATATAATTCTACGTAGAAAGCCCTAAACACTTTGCCAAAAGGCTCCTACAACTGATAAATGACTTCAGCAAATTTTAGGACACAAAATCCATGTACAAAAATGCGCAGAATTTCTATACACCAATAACGTTCAGACTGAGAGCTAAGTCATGAACGCAATTTTATTTACAATAGCCAAAAAATTATTACCTAGGACTATATCTAACAAAGGATAGGAAAATTCTCTACAAGGAGAGCTCCAAAATACTGCTGAAAGAAATCACAGATGACACTAGCAAAGAGAAAAACGCTCCATGTTCATGGATACAAGGAATTAATATTGCTCAAAACAATCTTCAGATTCAATGCTATTCCTACTGAACTAGCAACGTCATTTTTCAACAATTATAAAAAATGATGCTAAAATTCACATGGTATTAAAGAAGATGCCAAATAATTGAAGCAATCCTATGCAAGAAGGAGAAAGCTAGAGCCATCACATTACCTGATTTCAAACTATACTCGAAGGCTACAGTAACCATAGCAGCATGGTAGTGGTACAAAAATAGACACAGAACAATGCAACAGAACAGAAAAATCAGAAATAAAGCCACGTACCTATAGCCGTCAGATGTTCAACCAAGTCAACAAAAATAAACAGTGAGAAAGGGGTTTCTTATTTAAAAAATGGTTCTCAGATAGTTGGCTAGTCATATGTAGAAGAATGAAACTGGATCCCTACCTTCCACCATATACAAAAATTAACTTATGATGGATTAATTATTCAAATAAAAAGCTTCAAATTATTAGAATCCCTGCAGAACCCCTGGGAAACACTATTCTGGACATTAGTCTTGGGAAATAATTTATGACTAATTCCTCAAAAGCAATTAAAAAAAACCAAAAATTGGCAAGTCAGACCTAATTAAACTGAAGAGCTTCTGTACAACAACAAAAATATCTACCAATAGAGTAAACATATAATCTATAGTTTGAAATAAAATATTTGCAAACTATGCACCTGACAAAGGCCTAATATCCAGAATATGTAAGAAACTTAAATAATTCAATGAGCACAGAATAAATGACCATATTAAAACAACATGAACAAAAACTTCTCAAAAGAAGGCATACTAATGACCAAGAAACATATAAACAAATGCTCTGCATTACTAATCATCAGGGAAATGCAAATTAAAGCCACAATGAGGCTAGATATAGTAGTTCATGCCTGTAATCTCAGCACTTTGGGAGACTGAGGCAGAAAGACTGCTTGACTCCAGCAGTTTGAGACCAGCCTGGGCAACTTAGAGTGTACCCATGTCTACTAAAAAAAAAAAGGAAAATTGCCGGATATGGTGGCTCATGCCTGTAATCCTAGCAGTTTAGGAGGCCGAGGTGGGCGGATCACTTGAGGTCGGGAGATTGAGACCAGCCTGGCCAGCATGGTAGAATGCCGTATCTACTGAAAATACAAAAATTAGCCTGGCATGTTGACACATTCCTGTAATCCCAGCTACTCAGGAGGCTGAGGCAGAAGAATTGCTTGAACCAAGGAGGTGGAGGTTGCAGTGAGCCAAGATCGCGCCATTGCACTCTAGCCTGGGGTATGAGGGAAAAACTCCGTCTCCAAAAAAAACAAAAAGAAAGAAAGAAAAGGAAAAATTAGCCAGATGTGATGGCACATGCCTGTGGTCCCAGCTACTTGGGAGGCTGAGGCAGGAGGATTGCCTGAGTTCAGGCGGTCAAGGCTGCAGTGAGTCATCATCTCGCCACTGTTCTTACCCTGGGCAACAGAGACAGACTTTGTTTCTAAATAAATAAATAATTTCTTTAAAAAATGAGATACCATCTCACGCTAGTCAGAATGGCTTTAATTAAAATGTCATGAACAACAAATGCTGGTGAAGCATTTGAGAAAAGGGAACTCTTATAAATCTTTGGTTCGAATGTAAATTAGTTCCACAACCATGGAGAGCAGTTTGGAGATTTCTCAGATAACTTAAACTAGAACTAACATTTAACCCAGCATTCCCATGACTTTATATTCTCTTTGGGTATATACCCAAAGGAATATAAATTATTCTATTATAAAGACACAGGCATGCACACATATGTTCATCGCAGCACTAGTCACAATAGCAAAGACATAGGATCAACCTAAATGTTCATCAATGATAGACTGCCTAAAGAAAATGTGGTACATATACACCACGAAATACTATGCAGCCATGAAAAAGAAAGAGATCATGTCCTTTGCAGGGACACGGATGGAGCTGAAGGTCATTAGTCTTAGCAAACTAACACAGGAACAAAAAAAGAAATACTGAATGTTCTCTTTATAAGTGGGAGCTAAATTATAAGAAGATGTAGACACATAGAGGGGAAAAACACACATTAGGGCCTGTCAAAAGGTGGAGAGGAGGAGGAGGAGGTAGATCAGAAAAAATAACTAATAGATACTAGGTTTAATACCTGGGTGATAAAATAATCTGTACAACCAACTCCCATGACACAAGTTTACCTATGTTACAAACCTGCACATGTACCCCTGAACTTAAAAGTTTAAAAAGTAATACAGTAAATAAGTTAATTAAAGTTAGCAAAATATCTGTTACAAAAAAAGAAATAAAAAAATACCCTAGTCTCCACCAAAAAACTGTAAAGCACAAACAAATTCAGTAACGTTGCAACATAGAAAATGAACATACAAAAATCAGTACTAACCATTCAAAAAAAATCAGAAAAACTGTTCCATTTATGATAGCATTAAAAATATTTAGGAATAATTTTATCCAAGTAAGTGAAATATCTTTACAGTGGAAACTACAAAACATTGATAAAGAAATTAAAGGAGACAAAAATAAATGGAAAGATATGCCATACTCATAAATTGGATGAATTAACATCGTTAAAGTATCCATAATACCCAAATCCATCTAGATTCACCACAATTACTAGCAAATTTCAAATGGTATTTTTCACAGAAATAGATAAAGTAATTATAAAATGTATAGGAAATCATAAAAGAGCCCTTCTCCATAGACAAATGACTCTTCAACAAAAAACCCTAATGCATTCCATGCATTTTACAATTACTTGATCTTTGACAAAAGTGTCAAAAATACACAATGGGGGAAAGAAAAGTCTCTTCAAAAAATGGTGATGGAAAAACTGAATATCCAATTCCAAAAGAATAAAATTAGACTCTTGTCTCGCATCATGTACCAAAATAAATTCAAAATGGACTAACCATTTAAATGTAAGATGAGAGACTGTAAAACTACTAAGAGAAAACATAGAGAAAAAGATTCTCGACATTGATCTGAGCAGTGACATTTGGATATGACCCCAGTAGCACAGATGACAAAAAGCAAAAATAGACAAATGGGATTGCATCAAAATGAATGGCTTTAGCACAGCATAAGAATCCTTCAACAAGGTGAAGAGACAATCTACAAAATGAGAGAAAATATTTGTAAACCATGTACCTGGTAAGGCATTAATATCCAAAATATATAAGGAACTCAAATTAATAGCAAGAAAACAGACTCTGGTGGAGTCTAGGGTTTTTATATTTTCTTCCCTCATGGGGGAAGGGGAATTGACATTTTGCCAAGTTTGATTAATTAATTAATTTTATTACTTTTCAATTTTAAGTTTAATTTTAAAAATAAGCAAAGGATCTGAACAAATATTTCTCAAAATAAGACATACAAATGGCCAATAAATATAGATAAATATGCTCAACGTCACTAATCATCAGGAAAATGCTAATCAAAACCACAATAAGATATTCCCTCACATCTGATTGAATGACTATTATCAAAAAGATGCAAGACAATAAGTTTTGGCAAAGATGTGGAGAAAAGGGAACCCTTGCACACTTTTAGTGGGAATGTAAATTTATACAACCATTTTGGAAAACGGTACAGAGGTTCCCCCAAAAAATTAAAAATAGGACTACCATACAATTCAACATTCCCACTTGGTACATGTCCAGAGAAATAAAATCACTATCATGGAGTGATATCTGCGTTATTGCTATCATGAATAATGCTGCAATTATTCACAATAGCAAGATACGAAAACAACCTAAATTCCATCAATTAATGAATAAATAAGCATAATGTGGCATGTCTGTACAATGACCTATTATTCAGCCTCTAAAAAGAAGAAAATAGTGCCCTTTTTAACAGCAAGATGAACTAGGAGGACATTATGTTGAGTGCAATAAACAAGAAACAGAAAGACAAATATCTATCACATTATTTCACTTATATGTAGAATTTCAAAAATTTGAACTCAAAGAAACAGAGAATAGAATTGTTGTTGCCAGGAACTGAGGGTTGAGGAGATGGGGAGCAGAGAATAGGAAGATGTTGGTCAAAACGCCCAAAGTTTCAGGATGTTCAACAAGGCAAATAATTTATACATTTTTTTTTTTTTTTTGAGACGAATTCTTGCTTTGTCGCCCAGGCTGGAGTACAATGGCACCATCTTGGCTCACTGCAACTTCTGCCTCCCAGGTTCAAGCAATTCACAGTTCACCTGTCTCAGACTCCCAAGTAGCTGGAACTACAGGCTCACGCCACCACATCCAGCTAACTTTTGCATTTTTAATAGAAATGGGGTTTCACCATGGTGGTCAGGCTGGTCTCAAACTCCTGACCTCAGGTGATTCACCCGCCTCACCTCCCAAAGTGCTGGGATTACAGGCATAAGCCACCACACCTGGCCAGTTCTATAATTTTTTAAAGGACTTAGAAAAGAGATAAGACTAATCTCTAACCAATCAGATTGAAATACAATACATGGATTAAATGTAATTCAATGATCTATGGGATCACAGGCAATTAATTGTGGGTATTTTTTTTTAAAGAAATTGATGTATTTTCTTTCTGGAGATCTAGATTTGGTATATTTTAAGGTAAATTTCTGAAGCTACACAAATTCACATATTTTAGGGCAACTTGCTGTATTCTGAAAATAGTGCCTAAAGAGAACCAAACTGTCCATGTCTGAGCAGTCATAAAAAGAATAAGATCATGTTCTTTGCAGGGACATGGATAATATGGTATATGGAAGAAAAAAGCAAACACTTTTTTTTAACCCTCTTAACATCAGTAGATACGACATGCAAGTTAAACTGAAAAATTGCCAATCAATGGAAGAAAGGGTGTGCTGGGCTGTTATTGTGTTACTACAAAGAAATACCTGACACTGAGCAATTTATAAAGAAAAGAAGTTTAACTGGCTGTACAAGCATGGTGCTGGCATCTCTTCAGCTTCTAGGGAAGCCTCAAAGAGCTTTTCTCATGAGGGAAGACGAAGCAGGCACTGGAGTATTATACGACAAGGTAGGACCAAGGGAGGAGGGGTGAGGTACCACACACTTTTAAATAATCAGATCTTGCTATAATTCACTATCATGAAGACACCACCAAGCCATGATCTGCCCCCATCACCTAATCGCTTCACACCAAGACCCACCTCCATCATTGGGGATTATATTTCAACATGAGACTCCAGGTGACAAATATCAACACTATATCAAAAGGCATATAAATATTATTTGCTGTTTTTCTTTTTTTTTTTTTTTTCACATGCACAGAGGAGTATAGAGAGAAGAAATGAAGACCCAGAGAAGCATTCAGACCTGGGGGCTTATATACCATTCTAGCAAAGGGAAAAACGTTGTAAGAAAAGACCAAGGGAAAAAAGTTTTGGTCTCTCATGGTGGTACATTATTGGATTGTAATTATATGAGGGAAAGTAAAGAAAGATAGGGTTAGTCTGTAAGATGTTGTTTATGCAGTCTCATCTCCGTACTGTTCCTATCTCTGCTGATAAAAGTTGTCCTTCCCTTTCTGATATGAGAGAAGGAAACACATTCACAAAGAAAATTTATGCCCTGCTTTTAGGCAGATAAGGGAAGGGTAGAGGGTACTTCTGTGTCTTTTTTTTTTTTTTCTACATTGTCTTCAGCTGAAAATAATCCTTATGCTAAAATGGCATATTTTGGGGTGGCATATTACGATTATCTTCATGGTTTATAGACAATAGATCCAAAAACAGCACCAGAGTCTTTGGATTCCAAATGCAACAGTCTTCCCATTTCATCAAGCCTGAATAACTCTTCAAATTGGTTTCACGAGTTAGCTCCACTCATCAGCCACCTAAAAGCAACTGATTTTAAGCCTTTTTCCAATCCCTACCTCTTACCATGATGACCATGGAAATGGATTCTGGAATATCAGTTTAGACTTGCTTGCTTCAATTCCTCCTATCACCCGCCTATCATTCTTTCACCTGTTTCCTGCATGGACACTATTATGAAGAGTAGAAGGAAGTTATCAATACTTATTAATAAAGGAAACAATTTATTATGCTGTTCTTTATGTCCAAAAAATTTAGAAAATGTATATTAGAAAAACAACCAACTTCTCCTTTTGCATCAAAGGACAGTTAACAATGTCAAATCACCAACTAAGGGAGTGCATTTGAGAGCCTACATTTAATTGCATTCTTGTAAGTCACTTGAAATAAATAGAAATAATGAATGGGTTTAGCCATCACTTTTGTACCAAACAAAATTCCATTACCTACAACTACTAAAAGATTAATTATCAACTGAAAACTACATGAGCTATATTTATTTTAGTAATATATCTGTTACAAGCTTACCAAATTCTCCTTTTCTAACTAATTTATTTGCATAAACTTCAGATTATTGTCTAAGGAAAAAATGAAGACTCACAGGCATCTCAAACAAATATGAGTAAATGGCTCTTTTTCTCAGTTTCTTCTATGTTAAGGTGAAGTAAAATTCAAGTTTATTGGGCAAAATTAGCTACCAATGTGGTTAGCAAGTCTAATTAGAAATCTAAATGCAATTAATTTTGTAAATTGAAAATGTTCTTCGGTACTGCTCTCCAAAATTCTTTTATTCAATGGTCATTCATCTTTATTTGACTTTCAGACCATATTATATTTATAATTTAAATATATATATATATTACATATAAAGTAAAAAGTGTAATTGTCCTAAAAGGATCAACTTTTGCCTGAGGAATACAGCAGTATTTGGTGCTGTTCAAAGACCAGAAATGGCTACTTGCTGCTGTCAATCACTGATGCTTCTATATTAACTATAGTTGCAGGATTTTTTTTTAATTTCTTCTTCTGTCATTTTCACCTTTTGATATTCTTGTAAGCCACCCTATCCATAACTGTAAGCCATCCTATCCATATCTGGGATTTACAGCACAAACTGAATTTCCTTTGTCATCCAGAGCACCATATATGAATGAATTAAGAATTTGATTTAACAAAATATTCCAGGAAATCTATAACTTTGGAGCACAGCCTTACTTGGGGCTGGTTGCTTTGAAAATAATATAACAAGAAAAAATTTCAACTGTTTTCACTAAGTAGTGGGATAATCTTTTTTTTGTTTGTTTTCTTCTTCCTTTTTTGCATATGTATTTGTGGCTGAGCAGCTCTCTTCGTTGAACATTGTACTAAAGAGAAAATGCGTTTGGTCAAGGTTATGCTACATACATACATACATAGGTACCTGGATGATAGAGCTGGTCAATACACACAGCTCACAAGGCCACTTTCCTTAGGAGTATATATGTTCAGGCTAAAGCAAGTAGATGCTGCCTGTCATTGAAACTTGGGTCTATGTGCACATACGTAAGTCTGACCTCTCATTAGTTAGTGATTTTGTTACGGGTAGTTAGATAGGAAATAAGCAGGGCAGGAGAGGGCTCTCCCTGCCACCCACTAGGAATGTCCTGTGATGGTTCGTCAATTACCGCATTGCCTCTCTAAAAATGATAATTCAATAGCCACGGAGAGACAATCTCCTGATTGTTCACACGTTAACATTAAAAATGTTAATTGAGGCTGGGTGCAGTGTCTCACGCCTGTAACCCTAGCACTTTGGGAGGCCGAGGTAGGTGGATCACCTGAGGTCAGGAGTTCAAGACCAGCCTGGCCAATATGGTGAAACCCCGTCTCTACTAAAAATACAAAAATTAGCCAGCCATGGCGGCGCACTCCTGAGGTCCCAGCTACTCGGGAGACTGAGGCAGGAGAATCTCTCGAATTCCAGAGGCGGCGGTTGCAGTGAGCCAAGATTAGGCCCCTGCACTCCAGCATGGGTGACAAAGCAAGGCTCCGTCTCAAAAAAAAAAAAAAGTTAATATTATGAAGACACCAGAGAGAAGCAAATTCCTGGGCACGCGTGTTAAGAGACAAAAATGAAAAAATGGCAAAGTATGATCTTCCGGGGCACATTCCACCGGAAAAGAGAAGAAAGCCTCAGATGGGCATGCGTATGACCCCCTAAACACACTGCATGTGCTCAGTTCCCAAGGGCTAGGAGGGCACCCGGCATGCGGAGAAAAAGGCGAGCCCATAACGTCCTAGGATCAAGATTAAAGAATCTTTTTTTCCTTTTCTTCTCTTGGACCTTCAGGCACCCACTTGGATCTCTTCCAAATGTTCTTTCCTTTGTTACCTGTTCTAAAGCCTTTTAAATTTCCACCCTTGCTCTGAAACTTGCCTCAGTCTCTTTTTTTCTGCTTTATGCCTCTTGGACGAATTTTTTGTTCTGAGGAGGGAAGAACTGAAGTTCCTGTGGACCTGTATGGATTCGCTGATGGTAACTCGGGGTAATTTGGTTCTCTTCCACCGGTAACAATTTTACCCCGTTTTTCATTTAATTATTTAAAAACACCTACATAAATATACACACACACACATACCTTGCCCATTAAGAAAGAGTGGAAGCAGTACACACTGATCCTAAACATGTGAAAATTATTCTGTGTCGTAAGCAGTCTCTCATTAACTCCTTACCACACTATTCTTTCTAGTAAGACTGGCTAATTAATATATATAGTATTAGAATTTAATTCTTAATCACATTTATTATTTCCTGCTGCATTTTGAGGCATCTCTTCTGGACAATATATCTAACTGGTCACAGACTATAAAATACATTCTTCATACATTTAAGTATAAAATGATGTAATGACATATGAACTCACCATGCAAGATGATCAGATAACATTATGCCTACCTTAGTTTTTAAAGTATCTTTTCCAGGAGTCACTTTTACGGTTCTTTGAGCTTTCTGAGTTTTCTATTAACATTTATTAAATATAAGTTGATGATTAGCTCTTGTCAGTAGGCTTTCATGAAAGATGTTTCTATACAAGTATGCAAATCCGTTACTGAAACTCATTTGATTTAGTAGCATCTTATAGTTACCAAATGCAGAGGGACATTTTTTTCAACTTATATAACAGAGGAAAAGATGCAGTTTCATGAACCTAAACGTAATTTTCTTTAACAAATGTTACCAGTTTTGTAATTTCCACATGTATGTTACCACATACAAGTTTTATGGATAATTTAAATGCTAAAATCCACCTAACGAAAGAAAGAGATTTCAGAGATACTTGAATATATATTAATTTAAGAATCTGAGGTTAGTCAATAGAAGGTTATTCCAGATGTCATGTTTCTTAGGACTGCGTTAACATTCTGTTTTCTCCCACCATTCAAATACCTACTATCCAAATTCCTTGGTAAAATAATTGGATTATAGAATAACTTCATAGTTCTGTAAAATAATTTAATTGTCATAACACCTCTAGTTTCTCTGTGAAACCAAAGGTTTAATTTGCTTCTGTTGTAGCCTAATTTCTGCTTGACTTTTTAAGGTACTGATAGTCAATGGAGAAAAAGTAGGCGACATGTTAAAATGTCATCAAAGTAGCATTCTATTTTAAACAAAGACATATATTCTAATTCCAATGACAACGATAAAGCACTCCAGGGCGTGCTTTAATGGGCCATTAGTTTTCTTCTCTGGTGGTTGAAATTCTTTGGCCTATAGCCTTATGCTCCCCTGAGTCTCTGGGCCTCTATTAGACCCATTAAAAACACCCTGGAATGCGTTTTTTGTCTAATGTGATTATTATAAAAATGTCCAAGCTACACTTTATTCCCCAATTTGCAATAGCACTAGCATTTCACATTCCTAAATGTTGACATGGGGGTCTGCAGAAAATATAGTGCAGACAATCAATTAGAAAGTAAAAAGGAAACTTTCAGGCCTGTGTCAGTGGGTGCAAGAGGAAAAAAGAGAAATATCTGAGTTAACTAAGTAAGAGTAATTTTCACATCTGTTAAATATATAGGGGTTTGAACAGCTTTGGCAAATCTCTGCAAATCACAAGCTTGACAGATGTTCTCATCTTATTCACATTATTTTTCCATCCTTCTCTGTAGTAGACCGAGACTCCTTTTTCTGTGTGCCTCTACTTCTTCAATACAAATACACATTTATTTTATAACACTAGTAAGAAAATAGACCCTGTAATAAGAGAAAACTAACTAGCTTTCAGCATCAAAGGGAGAAAAGGCCAGGACTGGCATGCTGATTTTACTGGCCAGCAAAAGTTCTTTGAAAAAAGCATCGTTGCCTATTAAAAATGGTTCTGGTGGAGATATCAATATGTTCCTGTTTCTCCCTTCAATGATGGAATCCGATCCATCAAATTATCAAATTCCATAAACTAATCATGGTAACTGATCTACCTCTATACAGTTATTAGTGTTAAGATTATCAAAAATAGGCCAGAAAACCTTCCTTACAATTTAATACTGGGAAATTTAAAGAAATAACTGATGTCTCTTCTTTAGAATTACAAGCAGTAAAATATAGCCTTGGGAGTTTTGGTAGCCTTTGTTCTTGCCTTTGTTCTATTTTTTGGCTTCATTGTTTTTGCATTGTTCTGTGTTAGAATGATAGATAGATAGATAGATAGATAGATAGATAGATAGATAGATAGATAGATAGATAGATAGATAGATTAGATAGATAGATGATAGATAGATAGATAGATAGATAGATAGATAGATAGATAGATAGATAGATAGATGATAGATCTGAGAGGGAGGAGAGGAAGTGGAAGATGGAGAAGGAAGGAGAGAGTGAGGAAGGGAGAGAGGGTGGGAGAAAGCCTGATAAGTTGATGTGAACCATTTGGCTTATCTGTGATTGAAGGAAGACTAGTCTTTGCAAGCGTCAGTTACATTGTTGTCAGAAAGGGGTACCCATCCGCATCCTGAGAGAGGGTTCTTGGATCTCTCACAATAAAGAATTTGAAAAAAAATAAAAATAAAAATAAAGAATTTGGAACAAGTCCATAGAGTAAAGTGAAAGCATGTTTATTAACAAAGTAAAGGAATGAAAGACTAGCTACTCCATAAACAGATCAGGGCATTTCCAAAAGCAAGAGGAGGAACGTGTCCACCTTAGGTCCAATGCTTTCTAATATTATAAGGTAACAAAGCAAAATAAAATCATAGGGGAGAAGTGCTCTACTACAACAGCTTGTGACAGGATTGCTAATCTTTTTGTAATTACTGTCTTCTTCAAGAATCTATATTATTATTTTTAAAGTGAAACTTATTCTTAAACTAAGAAAATGCTTTTGTCCTTAAGACATTGGAATATGAGGACATTTCCTAGGTCTATTATTTCCTGGGCCTGATAAGTCCTGGGTCTGTTGAGTAAATATTATTAACTTGTTCCCTTACCTGCAAATATCCTGTGACTAAGAATGCCTAACCTTCTGGGAATGCAGCCAATAGGTGTCACTCATTTTACCCAGCAGCTATTCAAGATGGAGTCACTCTTGTTTGAGCACCTCTGACAACATGAACTAGTAAATTACCTTTTCTGCTTACGTTATGCAGGTTTTTTTCCTAGCTTGAATGGAATATATATTGGCTATTGTATTAGACTTAAATTGACATTCTCTGTAGAATTTTCTAGTTTTTTGTTCATCATCATGTGTTCTTTTGTTCTGATGACTCCTCCATCTTTTTCTTCCTCCAGATGTCACATCCAATTAAGAACACATTTTCTTTTTTGCTGACCTTCTTCTTCTCAAAATCTGATGCTGTCCAAAGTTGCAAACGTAGCCAAAAATGGGGTCTCTTTTGATTCTGACAATGTTTAAAGTCCTAGCCAGTAATGTCTTTCATTGTCACAGGAACTAAAAAGGAGCCACACAGAGACTCTTCAGCGTTACCTATGAAAGTCAGTGTGATGACCACATTGGAGGCATGAGCACCGATAATTCCTCTTCCAGGGTCATTCCAATAGTTTAGAGTAAGTAATAGATAGCCAAATTAAAACTGTGCATAAGCGATCCAACATGGATCCCATTCCTGCTATAGTTAATATTTTCTGGTTAAAGAAGCAAAATTAGTGCTTTCTCATTTAAAGAAGTTTAAGATTTTCACCCTCGTTTTTGACAAACTGAGAAACAAGCAGAGATGTCCAGGAAGAGAGGACTCGTATCACCAAGGAAGGATTCTTTCTTTGTTTTCTCTAGTCAAAAGCCCTTTCTTTCTTTTCATCTGGTTTTCTTGAGACCTGTCAGTGCCTGACATTTGGTTCTTGCAACTTTTATCTTTTCAATGATGTTCATCCTTTCTCCCTACATCTTCCTCCAATTCATCTAGAATTTCTAAATAGTAATGCTCATGACTAATAATGTCCCTTTCCCTCACTGTGTCTAACCAGGGCCCTTTTACACAATTATTATTCTATAAATGTTTAATGAATGAGGGGATTACTGAACTAATATAAATTGTTATGGCAATTAGTAAATTATGGGCAATACTCAAACAACACCCTAACAAAAAACACAAATCTTAAAACAAAGCCTATGGTTGTTGCAGAGGAAAATAGAACATATTTAAAATCGCTATCCTTGTAAATTGGAAATTCCCTTATACAGATCAAAATTTTCTCCAGAGCACTTTAGACTACTCGTTCAATGGCTGTCTTCCCTAGAAGATTATGTTTCATGAAGACATGAACTAGATGAGTCTCTTCAACTATTTTCTACCAGTGCCTAACAGAATTCTTGTGCTGTATTATTTACTGTGTGCTTTTGAAAAGGTAAATGAATGAGTAGAGAAATGAATTAATTCTATGCATATTTTCATATTAATAAATATGTGCAGTACATGTTTATTAATAATGATTTATAGGTAACTTCTGATTCAGTGAAATAAAACCACCTTTGGAACTTAAATTCTCCTGTCTGAGCTTTCACAAAATTATTTTACTTTGTTAAAAAAAAATGGCATACTTTCTTGGATTGTTATTTGACAATCTTTGACTCCAAGGAAGCATGCCAAAATAGGCAAAGTTTCCAGTGTTTCAAAATTGGACCTATGAGTAAAGGATATTAAAATATTTAATAAAAATGAGTCAATTAAAAGAAGTTTTTTCCCTGAGATTATACTCTTTCTACTTTTCTGGTGTTAAGATGTCCTCTGCTTTAGAAATAATGATAATTGTAGTCAGGGACAATTTTAGAAAAGTTTAAGTGTCCTTAAAAATATATGTGTGTATAACCCTGCATTAGCACTTTAGTTTAATTTTATTTATCTATGAAACATCTTAAGTCATTAAGATTCCACCTGCATAAAATTTGTTAGTTATTATTAGCAAGTAGTTCAACAATCATTTTCACTTTCATGGCTTTAGTACTGAACTACTTAGCCAATTCAATCTTGACTCATTCTTGAATAGCTGAATTAAACAGATTTTGCAGGGGGAAATCATCAATCATAATTACATAACTAAACCTTGATGCTATTCACTCTAGAACAATCTTTTCAATAAGAATTATCTATATCAGGAAAACTCAATTGCAAGTCAAGGTTCTAACTTTTTTATTTCATATTTGGAGTTGTATCTGAAACCACTAATCTGTTTTATTACTGTCATCTTCATACATGTGGAATATATCCAGGATGCACCTGACGCCGGAGTTTCTTTGTAAGTTTCAGGTCTTTGTGCTTTTCTTGCAACTGCCTTTTTCAGACATCAAATTTTTAAAGTCAGAAAATCAAACCATCTATATTAGAAAAAATTCTTCCATTTTTACATAATATGGTAACAAAAAGAAATGGAGTTATTTTATCTGTGTAGACTGTTAAATTTTTCTTCCACATATTTAAACTATGCCTAAGATGCTGACATAATGACAGGATGGAAAGTTTCTTTAAAGTGCAATTTCCCAAGCCTGACCATCAGGTTTTCATTTATTTATTTATTATTTTAATTGTGGTAAAATGCACATAGCATAGCATTTATTGATTTAAGTGTATAGCGGTATTAACTACATTCACATTGTTGTGCAATATATCTCCAAAAATTTTTTATAACTTGCAAGACAGATGCTTACTCACTGAAAAACAATTCTCCATTTTCTTCTACCTCCAGCTCCTGGCAAGCACCACTCTACTTTGTTTCTGTTTGTTTGACTACTTTAGATATCTCATAAAATTGAAATCCTCTGGTGTTTGTCTTTTTGTGACTGGCTTATCTTACTTAGCATAATGTCCTCAAGGTTCATTCATGTCCTACCATGTAGCAGGATTTCTGGTGCCCTTTTTTTTAAGGCTGCATAATGTTCCATTGCATGTATAGGCACATTTGTTTTTATCTGTTTGTCCATTAACAGATATTTGGATTGCCAGCACCTCTTGGCTACTGGGAACACCGTTACAATAAACATGAGTATGCAAATATCTCTTTAGGATCCTGCTTTTAAGTATTTTTGGATACACAGTATACCAAGAAGCATGATTTTTAGATCGTATTGTTGATGAAAAGAGTCAAACTCTGTAAAATATTTAGAGATTTATTCTGAGCCAAATGAGTGACCATGGCCCGTGACACAGACCTCAAGAGGTCCTGAGAACATGTGCCCCAGGTGGTCGGGGTACAGCTTAGTTTTATATATTTTAGGGAGGCATGAGACATCAATCAAATACATTTAAGAAATACCTTGGTTTCGTTCAGAAAGGCGGGACAACTCAAAGTGTGGGCTTCCAGGTTATATGTAAATTTAAACATTTTCTGGTTGACAATTGGTTGAGTTTTATCTGAAGACCTGGGATCAAAGGAAATGTTCAGGTTAAGATAAAGGATTATGAAGACCAAGATTTATTGTGCAGAGGAAGCTCGCAGATAGCAGACTTCAGAGAGAGAGCAGGTTGTAAAATGCCTCTTATTGGACCCTAAAAGGGTGCCTGACTCTTAGTTGATTATCTCCTGGATCTGGAAAGGAAGGAAGAAAAACAAAGGGGAAAGGGGAATTCTCTATAGAATGTGGATTTTTCCCACAAGAGACTTTGCAGAGCAATATCAAGATATGGCAAGGAAATATATTTTGGGGTAAAACATTTTGATTTTCTTCCTTGTCATGCCAGAGTCACATTGGAAAGTAAGTCATGATATACAGGGTTAAATAAAACCCATCTGAAGAGAATTTATGGTTTGTAGGGCATGGCTTCCCAGACCCCTTAGATAGGAATTTGGGCAAGATAAAAAAAAATCATAGCTTAATCCTCAATATGATAATTACATTTTTAATGTTTTGAGAAAACTCCACACTATGTTTTATAGTAGCTGTACTATTTTACATTCCCACCAGCAGTGAACAAGGGTGACAATTTTTTTACATTTTCAACAACACTTGTTATTTTCTGCTTTTGTATTAGAGGCCATTCTAATGGTTATAAGGTGATTTTTCATTGCAGTTTTGATTTGTATTTCTCTAATAATAAGTTATTCTTGGCATCCTTTCATATGTCTGTTGGTAATTTGTACATTTTCTTTAAAGAAATATTCATTCAAGTCCTTTATGCATTTTTAAATTAGATTATTTTTGTTGTGGCTAGTGAGTTGTAGTTTTATATATATTTTGGATATTAACCCCTCATCAGGTACATATTTGCAAATATTTCCTACCATCCCTCAGGTTGCCTTTTCAGTTCTGGTGATTGTTTTCTTTGATGTGCAAAGATTTTAAGTTCGATATAGTCCCATTTGTCTATTTTTTTTTATTGCCTGTGCTTTTGGTATCATGTTAAGGAAATTATTGCCAATTTTAATGTCATGAAGCTTTTCCCCAATATTTCTTTTCTAGAAATTGTATAACTTAAGTCTGATGTTTATTTGAATTAATGTTTGTTAGTTTTTAAATATGATGAAAATTATGGATCCAACTTTATTTTTTGCCATTTGTTCATGAGACTGTCATTTCCCTTTGTGTGGTCTGGGCATCCCCTGCTGGAAATCACTTGAATGTATGTGTGATGGTTTAGGTCTGAGCTTTTCATTATTTTCATTTGTCTATATGTGTTTATATGACAACACCAAACTGGTTTGATTATTGTAGTTTTGCGATTTTTTTTTTTATTCTGAATGTGTGGGGCCACCAAAATTGTTCTTTTTCAAAATTGTTTTGATTACTTGGTGTCCCTTGAGAATCCATATAAGTTTTAGGAGTTTTTGGCTATTTCTGGAAAAAAAAAAATGCCATTGGAACTCTGATGAAGAGTGCATTGAGTCTGTAGACTGCTTGGGTTTCTATTAACATTGTAATATTGTTAACTTTCATGAACCATGAATGTCTGTTCTAACCCATGAAGATGTGTGTCTTTCCATTTAGATATGTGTCTTCTTTAATTTCTTTCAGCAATATTTTGCAGTTTTAGTGAAGTATTGTGTCTACTTGATTAAGTTTCTTCCCGGTTATTTTGGGTACTATTGGATCCTATTGTAGAATACTTCAAATACTATTGTAAATAGAATTGTTTTCTTAATAACTTTTTCAGATTGCTCATTGTTAGTGTAGGAAAAAACATGACTGATTTTTGTGTGTTGATTTTGTATCCTGAAAACTTTACTGAATTCATTTAATAGTTCTAATAAGTGTGTGTATACAATCTAAAGATTCTAGATATGCATTTTATACATATAACATTATGTCATCTGTGAAAAGAGCTTACTTTCCTTCTTTCTATACAATTTAAATGACTTTTTTTTTTAATTGCCTAATTGCTCTGACTGGGACTTCAATTACTACTTTTAATAGAAGAGGCAAGAATGGGCATTTTGCCTTGTTCCTGCTCTTAAATAAAAAATAGTTCAGATTTCTACCATTGAGTATGACGTTAGTTGTGGCTTTTTTTTTTTTTTTTTTTTTTGATATAGAGTTTCACTCTATCACCAAGACTGGAGTGCAGTGGCATGATCTGGGCTCACTGCAACCTCCACCTCCCAAGTTCAAGCAATTCTCCTGCCTCAGCCTCTCTAGTAGCTGAGATTACAGGCACATGCCACCACGCCCTGCTACTTTTTGTATTTTCAGTGGAGACGGGATTTCACCATGGTGGCCAGGCTTGTCTCTTAACTCCTGACCTCAAGTGATCTGCCAGCCTCGGCCTCCCAAAGGGCTGGGATTACAGGCACGAACCTCTGTGCCCAGCCCAGTTGTAGACTTTTGATATATGACCTTAATTATGTTGAGGTAGCTTCCTTATATTTAAAATGAGTTAAATATTTTCATTATGAAAGTTTTTTAATTGTGTAATGCTTTTTCTTCATCAAATGAGATAATTCAGTATTCATTCATCATTCTGTTAATGTGGTGTATTACACTGGATGTTTTTTCTAAGTTGAACCATCCTTGCATTCCAAGAATAAATCCTACTTGGACATGGTGCATAATTCTTTTACTCTGCTGTAGAATTCAATCTGCTTGTATTTTATTGGGGATTTTGCATTAATACTTATCAGGCACCTTAGTCTATAGTTTTCTTATAGTATCTTTTTCTAGTTTTGTTATCAGGGCAATGCTGGTCACATAAAATGAGTTTGAAGTGTTCCTTCCTCTTCTATTTCAGTGGAGCATTTGAGGAAGACTGCTGTTAATTATTCAGTAAATGGTTGGTATATTCAGTGAAGCTACTCGGTCCTGGGCTTTTATTTGTTTTCAGGTTTTTGATTACTGATTCAACTTCTTAACTGATTATAGATTTGTTCATATTTTTAAATTTTTAAAAATGATTCAGCCTTGGTAGATTGTATATTTCTATAAGTTTATTCATCTCTTATAGGTTACACAATTTTTGGCATATAATTCTTTATCAACATTTCTTATAAGCCTTTATGTTTCTGTACCATCAGCTGTAATACTTTATCTCTGATTTTGGTTGAGTACTCTCCTGTTTCTTTAGTTAATGTGTCTTAAGGTTTATAAATTTTGTTGATATTTGTAAAAAGCAAACTCTTGTTCTTAAATTTTCCTATTGTTTTTTCATTCTCCATTTTATTTCTATTTTAACTTTATTACTTACTTCATCTACTAAATTTGGATTTAGTTTGTTGTTTTTCTGCTTCCTTGAGGTATAAAGTTAGGTTGTTGATTTAAGGCCTTTTTTCAATTTTGGTGTAAGTTTTTTCTGGTATAAACTTCCCTCTTAGTACTGCTTTTGCTGCATTCTATAAGTTTTGGGATGCAATATTTTGTTTTCATTTGTCTCAAGGTATTTCTAATGTTTTCTATGATTTCTTATTCTACCTATTGGATACTTAAGAGTATGCTGTTTCATTTCTATATATTTATTGTTTGTTTTCTTTATGCTATTTATTTCTAGTTACATAACACTCATTGAAAAAAATACTTTGTAGGATTTCAATCCTCTTAAATCATTAAGATTTGTTTTGCTGCCTATGTTGTGTTCTAGATTGTAGAATGTTCCATGTGTAGTTGTATATGTCTATTAGGTCTAATTGTTCTGTAGCATGGTTCAAGTTCTCTGTTTCCTTATTGATATTTGGTCTTGTTGTTCTATCCATAACTGAAAATGGGATATTCCTATTACTCTGTTGCCAACCTTTCTCTTTCATTCTGTCAATTTGTGCTTAATATATTTGAGATCATTAATGTTATGTGCATATATATTTATAATTATTATGTGTACCTGGTGCATTGACCCTTTTACATTCATATAACATTTTACCTTGTCTTTTGTGACACTTTTTATTTTAAAGTCTACTTTGCCTAATAAAAGTATAGGTACTTCTGCTCTCCTTAGCTTCCTCTTTGCAGGAAATATCTTTTTCCAATTTTCACTTTTAGCCTATTGTGTCCTTCAGTCTAACATGGATCCCTTGTACATAACATATAATTGGATTCTGGTTTTTAAAATATTCCCCCAATCTATGTCTTTAGATGAGAGAGTGTAATTCAGTTGCATTCTTTTAATTTTTAATTGATGCATAATAACTATACATATTTGTGGGGTACCTATTGTTGTTTTGATACATATAGTGTATAATAAGCAGATTAGGGTAATTAGCCTATCCATCATCTCAAACTTTGTGTTTGTGTGTGTTAGGAGCATTTAATATCCTCCTTTTAGCTATTTGAAACTATATATTACTGTTAATTATAGTCACCCTACTGTGTTACAGAACATTAGAATTTATTAATCCTATTTAGCTATAATTGTGTGTCCTTTAACATATCTCTCCCTATGTTTCCCTTCCTCTTACCCTTCCCAACCTCTAATATTAATATACTCTGTTCTGCTTTTTATTTCTATAAGATTAGCATTTTTAAGCTTCCACATATGAATATGAACATGCAGTGTTTAACTTTCTGTTTCTGGCTTTCATTTAGTCTAATGTCTGCTAGTTTCATCCACATTGCCAGGAATGACAAGATTTTATTCTTTTTATGTCTGAATAGTATTTCATAGTATATATATACACCATATTTTCTTTATCTATTCATCTGTTGTTGACATCTAGGTTAATCCATATCTTGGCTATTGCAAATAGTGCTGCAATAAACATGGAGGTGTGGATGTATCTTCATTTCTGTTCCTTTGGATAAATGCCCAGTAGCAGGATTGCTGAATCATATGGTAGTCCTATTTGTAGTTGTTGGAAGAACCTCCATACTATTCTCTGTAATGGTCATACAAGTTTACATTCCCACCAAAAGTGCATAAGAGTTCCCTTTTCTCTATATCCTACCAGCATTTGTTAATTTTTGTCTTTTTGATAATAACCATCCTAATGTGTGAGATGATACCTCATTGTGATTTTGATTTGCATTTTCTTGATGATTAGTGATATTAAGCATTTTTCATATTTTGGTGGCCATTTGTATATCTTTTTTTTTTTTTTTTGAATCTGGCTCTGTCATCCAGGCTGGAGTGCAGTGTCATGATCTCAGCTCACTGCAACCTCTGCTTCCCAAGTTCAAATAACTGTCATGCCTCAGCATCCTGAGTAGCTAAAATTACAGGCATGCACCACCATGCTTTGCTAATTTTTATATTTTTAGTAGAGACAGCGTTTTGCCATGTTGGCCAGGCTGGTCTCAAACTCCTGACCTCAAGTGATCCAGATGCCTCAGCCTCTGAAAATGCTAGGATTACAATGGTGCCCAGCCTGTATGTCTTCTTTTGAGAATTGTCTATTCAGATTATTAGACCATTTTTAATTGAATTTTGTTGTTGTTGTTGAGATGTTTGAGTTTCCTGTATATTCTGGATATTAACCACCTTTCAGATGCATAGTTTACAAATAGTTTACAAATATTTTCACCCATTCTTTTTTTTTTTTTTTTTAAAGGGAGTCTCACCCAGTTACTTAGGCTGGAGTGCAATAGTGTGATCTCAGCTCACTGCAACCTCTGCCTCCTGGGTTCAAGCAATTCTCCTGCCTCAGCCACCTGAGTAGCTGGGATTACAAGTGTGCATCAACACACTCAGCTAATTTTTTGTATCTTTAATAGAGATTGGGTTTCACCATGTTGGCCAGCCTGGTCTCGAACTCCTGACCTTGTGATCCGCCTGCCTTAGCCTCCCAAAGTGCTGAGATTATGGGCACCAGCCATTGCACCTGGCCTTTTCATCCATTCTTTACGTTTTCACTCTGTTTGTTTTCTTTGCTGTGCAGAAGATTTTTGGCTTAATGTAAGTCCATTTGTTTATTTTGTTTTTGATACCAGTGCATTTGACATTTTTCATAACATCTTTTTCCAGACCAATGTCCTGACATATTTCCTTTAAGTTTTCTTGTAGTAGATTTTGATTTTGTGGTTTATATTTAGATCATTGATCCATATGAAGTTGATTTTTGTATAGTGAGAGGTGGTAGTCTAGGTTTATTCTTCTTCTGGATATCATTTATCCATAAGATAATTTATTCATAAGATAAGATGATTTACAGCATCATTTATTGAAGGTACTGCCCTTTCTTCATTGAGTATTCTTGGTGCCTTTGTCAAAAATCCTGGGGCAGTAGATACGTGAATTAACTTCTGGGTTCCACATTCTGTTCTATTGGTCTATGTTTTAGTTGTTATACCAGTACCATGCTGTTTGGGTTACTATAGCTTTATGGTATATTTTTAAGTCAGGTAGTGTGAGGTTTCCCATTTTCTTCTTTTTTGCTCAGAATTTCTTTGACTATTTGAAATCTTTTATGAATCCGTAAGAATTTTAGAATCTTTTTTTTATTTCTTTGAAGAATTTCATTGGTACTTTGATAGGGATTGCATTGAATCTCTAGGTTGCTTTGGGTAATATGGTCACTTTAACAGTATTAATTATTTGATCCATGAGCGTGGAATGTCTTTTCATTGCTTTACATTTTCTCCAATTTCTTTTGTCAGTGTTTTCTGGTTTTTCTTGTAGAAATCTTTCACCTCTTTGGTTAAATGTCCTACATATTTTTTTGTAGCTATTGTAATTGGGATTGCCTTCTGGAATTCACTTTCAGTTGAGTATTTGTTTATGTATAGAAATGCTAATGATTTTTGTATGTTGACTTTGTATTCTGCAACTTTACTAAATTCTTTTATCAGTCCTAAGAGTTCCTTGGTAGAGTTTTTAGGTTTTTAATTTATTAGATCATGTCATCTGCAGAGAGGAACAATTTGACTCTCCTCTTTCCCATTTGGATGCCCTTTGTTTCTTTATCTTGTCTTATTGCTTTTGCTGAGACTTCTGGTACTATATGGAATAGGAATGGTGAAAGTGGGCATCCTTGTCTTGTTCTAGTTTCTAGAGGAAAAGCTTTAAACTTTTCCCTTTTCAGTATGATATTAGCTCATCATACTCACTTAAATACATGTAATATATGGCCTTTATTTTATTGAGGTATTTTTTCTATATCTAATTTATTATGAATCTTTATCATAAAATGATGTTGAAATTTATCAAATGCTTTTTCTGCATCTATTAAAATGATACCATAGGTTTTGACCTTTATTCTGTTGATGTGATGCATTACATTATTAATTTTTATATGTTGAATCATCCTTAAATCTCTGGAGTAAACCCCACTTGATTATGATGTATTATCTTTTTGATGTACTGTTGCATTTGGTTTGCTAGTATTTTGTTGAGGATTTTTTTGTCTATGTTCATTAGGGGTATTGTCCTGTAGTTTTCTGTTTTTATTGTGTCCTTGTCTGGTTTTCATATTAGGGTTATGCTGGCCTCATATAAGGAGTTGAGAGTTCTCTGTGCTTCAACTTTTTGTAATAGTTTGAGAATAATTGGTATTATTTCTTTTTTAATGGTTCAGTATAATTCATTGGTAAAACCATCTAGTCTTGGAGATTTTTTTGTTTTTAAAATTGTTTATTACTGATTCAATCATGTTACTTTTTATTAGTCTGTTCAGATTTTCTATTTCTTTTTGCTTCAATCTTGGTAGGTTGTATGTGTCCAAGAATTTACCCATTTCATCTAGGCTTTTGAATTTATTGATTGATAATCATTCATTGTTCATAGTCATTTCTAATGATATCACTATGGTATCCATAGTGATATCTCTATTTTCGTTTCTGATTTTGTTTATTTGGGTCTTCTCTCTTTTTTAAAATTTGGTCTAGCTAAAAATGTGTCAATATTATTTGTCTTTTCAGAAAAACAACTTTTTGTTTCATTGATCTTTTGTATCTTTTTTTATCAATTTCGTGTATTTCTGCTCTAATCTTATTTCTTTTTTCTCTTTTTTTTTTTTTTTTTGAGACGGAGTCTCGCTCTGTCGCCCAGGCTGGAGTGCAGTGGTGCGATCTCGGCTCACCGCAAGCTCCGCCTCCCGGGTTCACGCCATTCTCCTGCCTCAGCCTCTCCAAGTAGCTGGGACTATAGGCGCCTGCCACCATGCCTGGCTAATTTTTTGTATTTTTAGTAGAGACGGGGTTTCACCGTGGTCTCAATCTCCTGACCTCGTGATCCGCCCGCCTCGTCCTCCCAAAGTGCTGGGATTACAAGCGTGAGCCACCGCGCCTGGCCTCTTATTTCTTTTTTCTACTAATTTTGATTTGGTTTATTATTGCTTTTCCAGTTCTTTGAGATGCATTGTTACTTATTTGAAATCTTTCTAGTTTTTTTATGTATTTTTTTGCTATAAACTTGCCTCTTAATATTGCTTTTGTTTGCCCCATAGGCTTTGGCATGTTATGTTTCTATTTTCATTTGTTTAAAGGCATTTTAAAATTTCATTCTTAATTGATTTCTTCACACATTGGTCATTCTGGGGCATGTTGTTTAATTTCAACGTATTTTCATAGTTACATATGTTCCTGTTGTTATTAATCTCTAGATTTCTTCTACAGGAACCTGAGAAGATAGTTGATATGATTTTGTTATTTTTTTTTAATGTTGAGGCTTCTATGTGCTAATGAAATAAATGTGTTTTCTGCATCTATTGAGGAAAATATTCTCTAAATGTCTGTTAGGTCCATGTGGTCTATGGTACACTTTTAATCCAGTGTTGTTTTTCTTATTGTTGATCTTTTGTCTAGATGATCTGTTCAATGCTGAGAGTGTGGTGTTGAATTCCCCATTTTTGTATTTAAATTTAAGATATTATAATTACTGGTAGGGAAGAACTTACTATTACCATTTTGCGTTTTTAAAATCTATTTAAATCTATTTTTTCCTCTTTCTTTGTCTTGCTGCCTTGTTTGAATTTCACTGAGTTTTTGTAGTAGCATGATCTGATTCTTTTCATGTTCTTTTTTGTGTATCTTTCACAGATATAGCAGTCTATTATAAACTGATAACAATTTAATTTCAATTACATACAAAAAGTATACTTGTTTATATCTATGCCCCTCCTTTTATTTTACTGATATTACAAATTACATCTTCTCATATTGTGTACCTATTAATATTAGTTTATTATTTCTGTGCTTTTGTCTTTTAAGTTCTATACCAGAATGAACAATGATGCATACACCAATGTTGTAATGCTACAAGACTCTATACTTGTTTACACATTTACTTTCACTAGGAAGTCATGCATTTGTTCATGTTTTTATGTTGCTGTCTCGCAAACTTTGATTTCAACTTGAAGGACTCCCTTTAGCATTTCCTGTAGGGCAGGACCAGTGGTGATAAACTTCCTTAGTTTTTATTCATCTAGACAAGCCTTAATTTCTTAATCATTTTGAAGGACAGTTTTGTAAAATACATATTTCCTGGTTGACAGTTTTTTGTTTTGTTTTTTCTTTCAGCCCTTTGAATATATCATTCTATTCCAATCTGGCCTGCAATGTTTCTGCTGTTAAATCCAGTCATAATCTTATGCAAGCTCCCTTATATGTAATGAATCATTTGTCTCTTTTCTCTTGATGCATTCAACATTTGTTTTGACAGCTTGATTGTAATATGTCTTGATATAGACTTCATTTTACCTTCACTTCTTTTTTTTTTTTTTTTTTTTTTTTTTTTTGAGACAGACTTTCCCTCTGTTGCCCAGGCTGGAGTACAGTGGCAGGATCTCTGCTCGCTGCAGCCTCAACCTACCAGGCTCAAGCAATCTTCCTCCCTCAGCCCACCAAGTAAATGGGACTACAGGCATGCACTACCACACCTGGCTAGCTTTGTATTTTTTGTAGAGATGCGATTTCACCATGTTGTCCAGGCTGGTCTCTGACTCCTGGGCCCAAGCAATCCATCTGCCTCAGCTTTCCAAAGCGCTATGATTACTGGGTGAGCCACCACACCTGGCCTACCTCTTATTTCTTAAGCTGACATAATGCATATAATGGTCCACTTGCTGGTGTCCCATAGTTTCCTAGATTATCTTTTTCTGTTTGTTTTTTTCTATTTCTTTTTCTTGTTTTGTTTTTTGTTTTCTGTTTTTTGTTGTTGTTTTTGTTGTTTCTTTTTTTTTTTTTTTTTGGTTCACGACTGCCATTAAAGCCCTCTAGTAAATTTTTCAATTCAGTAACTCTATGCTTCAATTCGAAAGTTTCTGCTTGTTTCTTTTTTACAGTTTCTATCTCTGTTGATATTCTCAGTTTTTTTATGCATATATTTTATTTTATTGTCTATCCGTGTTTACTTTTAGCTCATTGAACATCTTTAAAGCAGTTACTTTGAATTCTTTGTCAAGTAATTTATAGATCTGAAAATTTTTAGGGTTGGCTTCTAGAGATCTATTTTGGTCTTACAAGTGGCTCATACTTGCCTGTTTCTTTGTATGCCTCATTGTCCTTTGTTCAAATGTGTGCCTTTGAAGAAAATAGCCACCTCTCCCAGTTTTTAGTTATTGGTTTTATATATGAGAAGACTTTCACCAATCAGACCTGCTAGAGATGATGGGGTTCTCTCAAAAGTTATCTGGGAATGCATCTTCTTTTGGTTTGTGCTGTAATTTCCCAGCCAAAGAGTTTTCCCCCTATTGTTTTTAGTTGTTCACAATCTTTTGCTTCCTATAGTGTCTTTTTAGAGTAATGTAGTCTCTGATGCTGCAACAAGCTACTACCCTCACCTTTGTTCTCAGCAGTCCCACCAGCATCAATATTTTGCCAGTTTCTGTTAGCACTCCACATCAAACAAGACAGACACTAGTCCCTTGGGAAGCCTTCTGGAAAGACAAAATGTTGGATGTAGTTTCTCCTCTTCTATTTCCCTCTTAATGAAGGAGCCATGAGTTGGCAGGTTGCTAAGGGAAGGCACTATTGTGAGTAAGTGTAACAAACTTTTCTAAACCCAATTTGATGAGTTTCTTTTTGCCTGTATACTCTTCTGCAGTGCTAAAATCCCTTAATTGGTTTCTAGAGATCTCAGAAAGGCCGTTTGATCTGTATATTGCTGCTAATTCAGGGTCTGAGGCTTCTTAGTCCACCATGTCAGTGGTGTCATTCCTGACCACCATATTTTGATTCAGTATATCTGAGTTGGTACCAGCACCCCAGATAATGCTGATGTGGGAGGAATACAGAGCACATATTTGGGAATACTCTTTTGTACCAATATTTCTCAAAATGGATGGCACATTAGAATCACAGAAAATGTACTGATGTTTAGACTTCACTCTCAAACATCCTAATTTATGTGGTCTTGGATGGCCTTCAACTTGACTAGTTTAAAATATTTTCCAGGTGACTGTAATGTGCAGCCAGGGCTGAGAACCACTATTGTTATGCTACTTATTGATTAAATTTGGGAATCCATTAGGGCAGCTCATCTCTTTCAGTAGTTAAGTATTAATGAACATATAATTTAAACATCAATGAAAACTCCATTTAATGTCAGATTCTTCTTCAGCTCAGTTCTCCATTTTTATGTTATTAACTAGAGTCAAACCATTTAAAGATAACACATGTATTTGGAAAGGACTATAAATCTAGTACTACTAGAAAAAGCAACTATGACTCAATCTCATTAAAAGGTGAAGAAATTTAACTTAATTTGTTGAAGAAAAACAGCTGGCTATTTTCTTCTGCATTAGTCAAAAGAAATAACAGGCCGGTTATGATGGCTCATACCTGTAATCCCAGCACTTTGGGAGGCCAAGGCGGGCGGATTGCCTGAGGTCAGGAGTTCGAAAGCAGTCTGGCCAACATGGTGAAACCCCATCTCTACTAAAAATACAAAAAAATTAGCCGGGCATGTTAGACCTAAAACCATTAAAATCCTACAAGAAAACCTAGGCAATACCATTCAGGACATAGGCGTGGGCAAGGACTTCATGTCTAAAACACCAAAAGCAATGGCAACAAAGCCAAAATTGACAAATGGGATCTAATTAAACTAAAGAGCTTCTGCACAGCAAAAGAAACTACCTTCCAACACATTTTAAAAGCAAATGATTTACAAAGTTTTTTCAAAGACTTATTGAAGTAGCAAATAAGGCGAGATAGGTGTTAATTTGGGGATGTGTTCATATTTTTGAACTTAAACAATGTAACAGTATTGAAAGGAAAGGGAAAACAGATTATTTATATGATTCACTTATTTAAACAAGCAAACAAATAATCTATATTTTTCTCTTCCACTATCCTAATGAATACATTATCACATTATCCTAAATTGCCTGTCTCCCAGATTGACAAGGGGAGCATGGAAGACAGAGCAAGAGATCTTCCCAGTGAGCCTTGGCTTCCATTCTGGGCCTGATCTCCCTGAAAGCACACATTTCCGTCTGATGTATCCTGCAGATTACCCAGTATATCTAAGCTCACTGGCTTTGTGTTTGTTAAATTAATGACAGCTTCCTGAACCAAGAAGTTATACCATTTACATTTTAAAGCTGTGTAGTCATGTAAAGATGTTTTAAGAAATTACTCATTTTCCACAATTTTCTCAAATACAATTTAATTTCTGGCATTTCTAACAAAAATCTCATAACACACTGCCATATTTTCTCATACATGACTTTGCATTGTTCTTCAAACCCCAATCCTAGGATCCAGTATCTCCACTATTCCAGTGGGATTTAAAAATAATAATAATACTAATAACATGTAGCATGAACTGTGGGTAGTGTTGCTTTTTATTTAATAAGAATAAGTGGTGTTTATTTCCTATTTAAGAGTAAATGACAGCTTATAAAAAGTTTTGCTAATGCTAAGATCTTAGAAACATCATCATTCAAGCATTTATTTCTGTACCCTTAATATAATGTTTCTTTTCATGAATCCAATTCAAGATCATATAACCTTAACCAATTCATTAGTAAATTCTAAAAGGCCTCTTCTTGTTCCATTCTACATTGTGTAAAACCATTACCTACACAATTTTTCCAGAATTTCTCCATCTGGAAACATTGTTCTATGACTGGATTGTATATTCTCGTGCTTCCCTGACTCTCACTTCTAGGATTTCTTGAAAAGGGGGATACAGAGTAAGATAAATTCTGAACATGAAGTTATTTTTAGCTGTTTTCATCTGATGATTCCTACAATTTTTGTCTTGCCTTCCCATCTCTGCTGTTTTCTAACAAGGCTATATTTGCCCTATCAAAAAAGTCCAGGACCCAAAAGGGCTGAAGAGTCTGGAAATATATATCATAAACCTTCACATCTGCAAAAAAATAAACAAGCCAAGCAACCCAAACTCACACTAAATAAAAGCCAAAGCCGAAACCACAAGCCAGTACAACCAAACAAACGTAGACTTCCTTTATCACTCTGGACACTTTATCAATTTTCTTGCTTTAGCATCCAGTTGTTGTAACAATATTTTTTATGCTATGGAAGGTTTTTTTCCTTAAAAATTAAAAAAAGTACAAATTGCAGCACATATAGAGTTCCCTATTATTGAAACTTCAATTTATTTCAAACTGACAGTTGAAAGCAATTTTTTTTCCATCAGCCTGCAAAAACTCATCTAAAATGACCTTTCTGAATAATTGATGAGAAGTTTTTGTGTTTGTTGCAACTTTCTAATCTGTGCACACCACACTGTAGCCAGATTACTTCAGTGGACTTTGCAAAACCTAATTTGTAACTCTTCCTGTCAGCTTTTCTATCAGTGGTAGCATTTGTTAGGGAACACCACTACAGTCAGCAAAGATGAGGCAGTATTAACAGTATTCTACCTGTTTCATTTACTTTCAAATTAAGCCCATTTGTTGAGTAATGTCCCATATGCTGTATAACTAATGATGAAAATGAACATATATGGTTCAGTTTTCCTATTCACTCAGTGTTAGAAGAGTACTAATCAAAGACAAATGATGATTAAAGGGTAGTTTTTCTGTATTCCCTCCTATTTGCACTATCTAGTGTGCATGTACATGTACACTCTTTAGTGATAAAATAGTTTAGTTACAAAGAATGAATACAATTGCTAGAACACTCCACGAGCTCTACTTATTATATTTTCTACAAGAAACCAGAAAAATAGTGAAAGTGATTTTTGGTCACCTAAGCTAATCTGAAAACCGTGTCTGCAAATTAGCCAGTCATATGCTATTAACTAATTGTGTTAATTATATTTCTTATTAAAATGGAGAAATAAAACAGAAGGCAATAAAAATTACCATAATTATATTGCCCTGCCTCAGTCCTTAGCCCAAGGAGATTTTTCAGTAATTAATTAGATATAAATGAAGAGGTAGATAATGACAATCTATAGCTGTGTCACTCTTATAAATTTATAAAATATTAAATATGTTTTGACAAAGTTGAGATTATAATATATTCAAACTTCTATATTATCAAATTTATTTTGTGAAATATTTCTTTCTTTCTTTTTTTTTTTTTTGATGAAGTCTCGCTCTGTCGCCAGGCTGGAATGCAGTGGCACAATCTCGGCTCACTGCAACCTCCAACTCCCTGGTTCCAGTGATTCTCCTGCCTCAGCCTCTGGAGTAGCTGGGATTACAGGCACACACCAACACGCTCAGCTAATTTTTGTATTTTTAGTAGAGACGGGGTTTCACCATGTTGGCCAGGATGGTTTTCATTTCCTGACCTCATGATCCACACCCCTTGGCCTCCCAAACAGCTGGGATTACAGGCGTGAGCCACCACGCCCAGCCATTTTGTGAAATATTTCACAAACACAAATATCCAACTTCAGAATACAATAAATCTTAACATTATGGTATGTTTACTGTAGTTCCATCGTTTAAAAAAATGTATATATTTGAGATACAATCAAAGCCCTCTGAAAACAAAGCCTCTGGTTCTATTACCCTCTACAAAGGTAATCACAAATATGAATTTAATGTTTATCATACTCATGCATGTTTTAATATTTAATACATGTTTATATATCCCTAAACACAATGTAGTCTTGTATTGGAAGATTTTAAAGCTTAAATACATTAAATCATGTTTTATATGCCACTCTGCAACTTGCTACTCCTTCCCATTATTCAGTTTAGAAATTTATCTTTTCTGATAAATATATCTCAATTTGGTGATTCTTACATATTGGTGGGTATTAGAATCACCTGGGAAACTTGGAAAAACTACAAAGTCCAAAGTCCAAAGTCCTATCTTACTGGAATAAGCTTGGGTCTCTGTGTTTTTTGTAAGCTTTGTAGGCTATTCTGATACACATCAAAGTGTGGAGATCACTATTCAACTTTACTGGCCATTGTATTATATGTAATTATATATTATATAACTATATCAAAATTTATTCATTTTTCTTTTGCTGAACATTTGCTATTTTCATCCTTTTTTTTTTTTTTTTTTTTTTTACAAGTAATATGCCATGTGGGATACTAAGTATTGCAATGTTGGACTCCCAAGTTGTCATAGTAACTTACACTCACTAAGGTGCCAACCAGTTTTGGTTTGTCTGAAATATTACTCTGTTCCATGGAGGCAAATTGTTGTATTTGATCACCCTAAAGAGAGAGATATCTTCACCTACCTGAAAACATTAACATCATCACATTATTTAAAAGAATATATATATGTATAATATACAATATATTATATATATTATATATAATATGGCCGTGCAGAGGTGTGCATAAAGAATTGATGATTAGATAATTAACCATCTAATTAAACAAAACTTGGATACATTTTGTTTTAGGTTGAATTTCATTGATTACTATTGTGACTGATCACTTTTCTCAGCATATTAGTCTTTCAGATTTTCTCCTCTGTAAATTATACTTGCCCATTTTTCTAATGTTTATTCTCTCCCATAGAGTCTTATCCGTTATTACAAATTTTCTACTTTATTTCAGTTACATGTGTTACAAGTATCTTATACCAGTCTGCACCTTGTCTTTTATCTGCTTTGTATTTTGTACAAATTTCATTTTTCACATAAACAAAATTTTCAGTCTTTAATGTTTTATGCTTTTTTTGTCTTATCTAAGAATAGGCTTTGTACACTAAGGTAATAACTTTTATTTTTATAGATATTTTTCTAAAAATTCAAGATTTTACTTTTGAAATTTACATCTTTAGTATACCTGGAATTGCATGTAAAGTAAACTGCTAATTTTACTTTTTATGTTGGAATAATTTATTCCAACACTGCATATTGAGTCAATCTTTTAATTATTGATCTACGGTATTATGTCCCAAATCTAGTTTTTATAAATCTTTCGGCTTATTTTATGGGGTCTGGTTTTAGTTCATATAGTCTGCGTTTTGACGTCTATTCTCTAGCATCCCAACTAACATCTCTTAATCATTACAGTTTTAAATTGGACATAAAATCTACTTATCTGGTACAAAAACTGATTTCACATTGGTCTTTTTAAAATACTCTTGTTATTTGTAACCTTTTCATTTTTCATTTAAATTTTATGGTAAACTCATTTAGTTGCATTAAAAATGTGATTTTGATTAAAGTCACATTGAATTTACAGGGTAATTTAGAAAGAATTGCTATATTAACAACTGAGTGAATTGAGAATTCACTCTATATATTGGTTAAGTGGAGACTATGCCTTTCACTATTTTCTCAGGAGGACTATTTATATTTATGACACATTCTGTTAAATATATATATAAAATTATACTTTAAGTTCTGGGATACATGTGCAGAATGTGCAGGTTTGTTACATAGGTATACATTACCATGGTGGTTTGCTGCACCCATCAATCCGTCATCTACATTAGGTATTTCTCCTGCTATCCCTCCCCTTGCCCCCCAACCTCTGACAGGCCCCAGTGTGTGTTGTTTCCCTCCTTGTGCCCATGTGTTCTCATTGTTCAACTCCCACTTATGAGTGAGAACATGCGGTGTTTGGTTTTCTGTTCCTGTGTAGTTTGCTGAGAATGGTGGTTTCCAGCTTCATCCATTCCCTGCAAATGACACGAACTCATCCTTTTTTGTGGCTGCATAGTATTCCATGGTGTATATGTGCCACATCTTCTTTATCCAGTCTAGCATTGATGGACATTTGGGTTGTTTCCAAGTCTTTGCTATTGTGAATAGTGCTGCAATAAACATACGTGTGCATGTGTCTTTATAGTAGAGTGATTTATAATCCTTTGGGTATACACCCACTAATTGGATTGCCAGGTCAAACGGTATTTGTAGTTCTAGATCCTTGAGGAATTGCCACACTGTCTTCCACAATGGATGAACTAATTTACACTCCCATCAACAGTGTAAAAGTGTTTCTATTTCTCCAGATCCTCTCCAGCATCTGTTGTTTCCTGACTTTTTAATGATCTCCATTCTAACTGGTGTGAGATGGTATCTCACTGTGGTTTTGATTTGCATTTCTCTAATGACCATTGATGATGAGCTTTTTTTCATATGTTTGTTGGCCACACAAGTGTCTTCTTTTGAAAAGTGCCTGTTCATATCCCTTGTCCACTTTTTTATGGGACTGTTTGTTTTTTTCTTGTAAATTTGTTTAAGTTCCTTATAGATTCTGGATATTAGCCCTTTGTCAGATGGATAGATTGCAAAAATGTTCTCCCATTCTGTAGGTTGCCTGTTCACTGTGATGACAGTTTCTTTTGCTGTGCAGAAGCTCTTTAGTTTAATTAGATCCCATTTGTCAATTTTGGCTTTTGTTGCCATTGCTTTTGGTATTTTAGTCATGAAGTCTTTGTCCATGCCCAGGTCCTGAAGGGTATTGCCTAGGTTTTCTTCTAGGGTTTTTATGGTTTTAGGTCTTAGGTTTAAATCTTTAATCCATCTTGACTTAATTTTTGTATAAGGTGTAAGGAAGGCATCCAGTTCCAGTTTTCTGCATATGGCTAGCCAGTTTTCCCAACACCATTTATTAAATAGGGAATCGTTTCCCCATTGCTTGTTTTTGTCAGGTTTGTCAAAGATCAGATGGTTGTAGATGTGTGGTGTTAATTCTGAATATATTTTTAAAAGACTGTCTTCTGGGGACGCTCTAAGGAGACAGTGGTTTTCTAGCAGCATTTTATAAAGGATTAGGAAAAGAAGCTTTGAGAGAACAAATAATTAAGGAACTTTCATTGATCTCAAAGAGTCTCTTTTTCAACAGATGTGCAGGAAAATGAAACATGTTTCTATTTCTCCCCCAGAGAGTCTGGTCATTTTTCAGGATGAGCTCCTTGTAATTTCATGCATTTGACACTTGGGTAGGAAAAAATAAACAAGTACCCACCCAATATAGACATATTTGATAAAACTTTTCTCTTAAAGTATAGTACTATTCTGATTATCTAAAATGAAAAAGAGAGAAAAACATTTCATTCTCTTCACTGTCATCTACAACGTGATGACGAGTTCAAAATAAGCATTCTCCTAATTAGAAATAGGTAAATTATCTAGGAAAGTATTGGAAGACAGCAAGAAAAACTTGAGGCAAGGGGATTTGGCATGCACATTTGTAGGAAGCTATGTAACTTTTTTTTTTTCTTTTTTCTTTTTTTTGGCAGGAAAGGATGCTTACTAGAACAGAGCAATTAGTGACCACTTTTTCAGTTTCCCTGCTGAGAAGGCAGCCTTGTCAACTGCCTTATTACTGCAGAAATACTCAGTCCCAATGGTCAGCACTTGTCTCCTGGGTTGCTTTTGTCTACAAATTGATATGTTGTTCTGCCTTAAATGATCCAGCCCTGAGAATGCCTTGGGTTCTGAACTCTTGACGCTGACTTATCAGCATGGGAACACACTATGGAAGAATTGCTGCTTGGAGAGGACTGTATCTATCTCTTTTATGAGTGAAGCTGCATGAAGGAGGCAAACTTTGTAAAAAAGAGCTGAATATTTGGACAGTGAGCTGAAAGTTACAATGCCATCGGGGAGAATGTGTGTATGAATTAAAATTATGCTGTTCATTTTGACTGGTTCTAGCCTAGCCCAGGAAATTTAATAGAGCCATTCTCTCAAATGTGTTCTGAAAGAGGCGGAGACTCCAAATAGTTGTATGTTTGTCTATTTGTAAGTAAGTAGCAGTATTGGTAAGAATAGTTATGCAAAATCAAGTAAGTTTCCCTGACCTGTAATCCTGGCAGACACTGGGGATACATGCAGAACCCAGCAAATTGAATTCAGTGAGAAATCCTGCCACTTCCATCACTGGACAAACTTCTATTTTGCCTGATCAAACTAGTCCCTGATTAAAATTTGAAGACTTTTACTTATACAGTATTTTAATAAGTGGTATTTACAAAACCTCTAATAAAACAGTGACATAATCATACAAAAGTGGTAAGATATGAAATGTAAAAAGGCCATAACTTATGAGGCTTTGCCAATGAGACACAGTAGATGAATATCTAAGATTTACAGAACCCTTAGAGATACTATACATGGAAATATCTACAGACTTTAACAACCAAAAACAACAGCAACAAAAACTGGCTGGTGCAAAAGTTTTACCTGTGCTATCCAGTAACCCAGGTGATATAAACTTAACAAAAATGAAACTGCTTCACAAAACATACCATTCTTCTACAGATGTGTTTTTCTATCCTACTTTCTTCATTTTTTTCTGTCCAAAAGCAGATACTAAAGTGGAACTGGCACTCTGATGCATAATGCAAAAATAATTAACACATTTAAATGGCAAAATTACTGATCTGAAGGACATGGGACCCACACTATGATTTCTGTAACACTTCAGATATTGATGTATGTCCATTAAAAGCATCTAACATGAGATAGATTACATGAAGTTCTACTGCACTTTCTCTATGTTCTTGGCTAGGACTGGTTTAAATCAGAGAAAAAGGGAAGAAAAAGGAAAGGGACAAAAAATATTGTTATGAGGAAAGGACTAAGAATATAGGAAGAATTGGAAGGAAGCAAAGTAAACAAATGTAATGCTTTACTCATCAAAATATGCCTCAAGGAATTACTGTTCACCAGACCCTCTCAACAGCAATATGATATAGCTCCTGACAGGTGGCATTGTTTGTAGAGTATTCTTAAAGATATTGATGTTCATATCAAGAGTAATAGAGTTCAAGCCACATAGTAAGTTGTAATACAACATTGAGAAACCAGAACCTCGGAATCCTAGTCCAAGAATAGCCATAGGATGTTTCATGAAGCACTTAGTGTAACTGCCCAATGCGTTTATTTTGCCTGCTGGCCTGGCAGAGCCCATTTATCAAGACAGGGGAATCGCAATACAGAACTTAATTCATGCAAAGCTGGATGAACAGGAGACTGGAGATTTATTATTACTCAAATCAGTCTCCCTGAACATTTGGAGGCTTGGGTTTTTCAAGGATAGTTTAAGGCAAGAGAAGGGGGCTGGAGAGGCTGCTGATTCATTGGGGTACAATCACAGAAGTGTGGGAAATGGTCCTCATGCAGGCTAGGTTGCTTCTGGGGTGGGGGGGCACAGGAGCGATTTGTGGGTCCAGGTGGAGCCATCAGTGTGCAAGTTCAGGTGGAGCCACTGGTCATCAGACATGAAAAAACCAAGCAAAACAGAACAAAAACCCTGAAAAGACATCTCAAAAGGCCAGTCTTAGGTTCTACAATAGTGATGTTATCTGCAGGAATAACTGGGGAAGTTGCATATCTTGTGACCTCTGAAATAAGGGTGGGTAATTGTTTATGTCTACAGCTTAGCAGAATTCAGGCTCCTCTCATCCTCCTAGCCTGGTGGTCTCTCATTAGCTTTACAAAGGTGGTTGATTTTTGGGAAGAGCTATTACCATTTAAACAATAAACTAAATATCTCCCCAAATTAACTCAGCCCAAGCTGAGGAATAATTAAGGGCAGTTTGAATACTAATGGCAAGATGGGAGTTGATTAGATCAGTTATCTTTCACTGATATAATTGCTCATTGTTATAATTTTTGCATAGGCAATTTTATTACTATGTGAGGATCAAATTTACTTAATAATTTTAGGAAACAAATCCAACAATTTTAGGTTACTGGAGGAGTTCATTAATGTCATTTTGTCTTTTAAAATTAGAATGTATATTCCAAAAAGGGAGGGAGTTTTGTCTACTTTGCTTAGTATACATGATGACTAGCATTGATAAGTCACGTGGTAAATATTTCTTGAATGAACAATTGAATGAAAAATGCAAATACTTTCTCTTCAACAAACATGTTGAAGCACTGAGGAGCACTTGGTACATAGCAGCGCATAATGTTAAGACTTTAGAACAAGGAATAGATGGTTTGATAACAGATGGTGCTTCTAATTCACTTTGACCTTGGACAAATATCACTTACAATTTCTGCTATGCAAAATGGCAACAACAACAATGAAATGCTTAGACTGATTTTTAAACTGTTTTCAAGATCAGATAAAATTTTATTTGTAAAATTTTTTTTTTTCTATTTTAAAGTCCTTTAACCAAGGATACCACATTTTATTAGTATAAAGAATCACTGTCGGCCAGGCACAGTGGCTCATGCCTGTAATTCCAGCACTTTGGGAGGCCGAGACAGGAAGATCACGAGGTCAGGAGATCGAGACCATCCTGGCTAACACAGTGAAACCCTGTCTCCACTAAAAATCCAAAAAATTAGCCGGGCGTGGTGGCAGTCACCTGTATTCCCAGCTACTCGGGAGGCTGAGGCAGGAGAATGGTGTGAACCCGGGAGGCAGAGCTTGCAGTGAGCCGAGATCGCATCACTGCACTCCAGCCTGGGCGACAGAGCTAGACTCCCGTCTCAAAACAACAACAACAACGACAACAACAACAAGAAGAAGTTTTGTCATTACCTATTTCAGTCTAGAGTGATGATGTGTTCTCATACTTGCTCTAAACCAAACCTCATCCTCTGCATTATATTCTAGCATCTGCCCTCAAAAGTAGTGCAAAACTGAAAAAGTATTACCAAATAGATCAGACAGTGAGTCCTTTAGAGTTATGCACTGTGCCTCATTCATTCTTTTTTTTTTTTTTTGAGACAGTCTTGCTCTGTCCTCAGGCTGGAGCGCAGTGGCGCGATCTCGGCTCACTGCAACCTCTGACTCTCTGGTTCAAGTGATTCTCCTGCCTCAGCCTCCTGAGTAACTGGGATTACAGGCACTTAATCCCACCACGCCCAGCTAATTTTGTATTTTTAATAGAGATGGGGCTGCACCACGTTGGCCAGGATGGTCTCGATCTCCTGATCTCGTGATCCGCCCGCCTCACCCTCCCAAAGTGCTGGGATTACAGGTGTAAGCCACAGCACCCGGCCCCATTCATTCTTTTAAACTATAGAGATACTTTTAGTAGTGATGATACATTACCATATATATGTACACACATGCACACACACAATCTCACATTTTTAGAAAAGTTACTGCTATATTTTGTTTGATATTGGCTGATTCCAATTCCATTAATGTGACAGCATCAAAACATTAACATGGAGTTTTCTGAAGATGAAATACATACAAATTTATCTAAATTTAGATGTAGTCTAAATTTCAATTATTTGTAACCTGATGCAAATTCAAATATTTGATAACATCTGTTTTATCTTATTTTATAAAGCTTCCTCTATTTTGCATGAAGCTAAGAACTAGTTTTAAGAACAAGTTATTTTAAAGCTTTTTATTTTACCATTTGAAAGTAATATTTTATTTTCCTTTTATCTGGGAGAAAAATGTACATTTTCATAATGAGTAAAATGTGTCTGACACTTCTCAAATAATTTACTCATGGTTGAGAATAAGCAGGAGTGATTAGAGCTTCAAATCAGAAAACTTCAGAGAGCCAGAAGCTATGAAAATGTGCAGCTTTTATGAATGATTTCTCACTCATTGCTGTATAGCAGTCACCACTGATACACTCTCTAGTTTTTTCCAAAGCATGTATAATTGGGCAAATCATCTAAACCCCCACAAGCAGGCAATTATTCAACTGCATTGACGCAGAATCACTGGGTCCAGTACTTCATTAGAATATACCGTAATCCCTTGTTCTTGTCTTAACCTTCACTGTGAAAAATCTAATTCATCCAAAACTGACACAGTGTCCTGTTGGTTATGCAAATAGTGGCAATGCAGGAGATGGAGTTTCAAGCCACTCTTCTATCTCCAGTCCCATGTGTAGGGCTCTTATCCAAATCTTTAAATAGAGCCTGTGAGTTCTAATAATTATTCAACTAACACATATAAGCTCCCTTTGTGCTCCTTTTTGAAAATGTGCTTATCTTTTTCTCTTACAGAAAAGCGAGGAAGACACTGACAGAGAGATTGAATGGCACTGCCACCACCAGAGGAATAACTGGAAAAGGAAGCAGGAGGGCACTTAGGTACAAGGGAAATGATAAGAAAAGTATAAAGCCACAGGAGCAGAATGTTACCTCCTTTCTGTCCTCCTCTTTGTTCTTATAGCCCAGTTGTCTTCCTCTTGACCCTGTCTTTGAATTGCATGGGAAATAGTACAACTTTGAGCCATCCCCACCTGGGCTAAGATGCGATAGCTGACATTGACTAGAAGTACAACCTTGACTATATTATGTAATATCTCCGAGCCCATGAATAGTGGGTATGGTTGTCCCTGGAGTCTGGGATAACTAGGACAATGCCAGGCATGTAGGTTCCAGCCATATAGACCATTGAATCTGATGAAAGATATACCCCTACTGAAATGCACTGAATATTTTTGAACACCTACCATTTCTAAGAGGATATGATTTGAAAGCCAGGATAGGAAGATTTGATGCAAATTTGATTGTTGCATGGGGCCTTGGATAATATCCTGGAAAAGCATATACCTTTGATCCTGGGTTATGATTTCAATTAGATTTTTCCTACTATGTCAAATGGTGATATAGTCAAATAAAACTTTATAACATGAATTAAAAGTTGCCACTTTCTACCTTTACTCATTTTTCATGTGACTTCAGAAGAACTATCAGAAGACCATGTGACAAACTGATCCTCCACTTCCTTAATAATAATAGTAAGAGTAATGGTTGTATACTCTAAAGAGTGCATGCTATATGACCTAAGTTAACTGATGTATGTTAAGTATTTCATTTGGTCCTTACTACACATCTGTGACCTCATTGTTATTTTTAGCCACACTTTACAAAAAAGGGTCTTGAATCTTATAGACATTGGATAACTTGATGAAGTCTACACAGTTATCAAATGACTGAGTGGGGAGTCAAACTCAGGCACACGAAATCTGTCTTAACCAATCTTCAAGCCCAAGTGCTCTACCTGCTGCTTTCCACTCCTAGATGGTTCAGTCTCTCTCTGATTTTGCGGTTTATTTCACTGGGAAAACCTGCTGCCATGAAGCAAATCACTGTCTTTCAGAGGGCAGAAAGGAGCTCTTAAATTGCTTCTAGTAGACTTAACAGAAACACGGGCTGTTTGTAAAACAGTGACTCTCAACCTTGGCTGCAGAGTAGAAGTACCTAGGGATTTTTAATATTGGTTTTAAGGTTTCACCCCAGGGTCCTGATTTAGTTGGCCCCTCCTAGGTATGAGAAGTGTCAAGTTCCTTCCAGTGATTCTATTTGAAAAGTACTCCTCTACAGCTTTAGGCCTCACTCACTCTCCTTTCTGACTGCACAGCCAAGTGGAATCCTGTGGTCCTGGTCCCAAACTGGAGATACATGGCATTTGAGTAGTCTAAAAATTCTAGGTTTGGAAAGGATGAGAAAATGATGCTGATGATGATGATGTAACACTTAATGAAAGTTGCTCAATGCTGTCATTTACATATATTTGAACATATTTATTAAGTCTTACTACTCTTCATATTTATTCAAAATGAAGGGGGTAGAAAATTGAAATTATTTGACCCAAATCCAAACCAGGTATGCCACACATTGTGGGTGACTTTAAAAATGTGCTTTTAATTGCAAAAGTAAGGTCATGAGGTATGAAAGTATGGTTAGGTTTGAGGCTAGTGATGATTGTTGCATGACTGAGGTACAATTTTATGCAAGAGGTTACTATATTATAATGATCAGTTAGTGGGTGACAGAGTGAAGTGGCATGAAGGAGTGGGTTTTAGTTTCAGTCAGCTCTCTTTGGAGGAATGTCAGTTACCAAAAAAGAAATCTGCTCTTAGGTGCTACGAGCCGAATGCGTTAGAGCTTGCAGGAGAATTATTCCAAGGAGAAGAACCAAGATCCCAGCCACAGGACAGAGATCAGAGTTCAGGAAGGAAGGCTTAACGGGGAGTGCCAGACAGGCTAGAGGGTCAACTTTGACAAAAGAGACACCATAGGTATCTGAAGGCCAAGGAGAATAATTTGTTTTTAAAATAAAAGAGTGGCAAGGAAATCAAAGAGCTCTCAAGGATCTCTGGCTGTTTATGAACTTCCTCTGAGTATCATCTCTGTACTTGGGTTTGTTGCTGTGTTAAACTCAAACAACAAAACACTAAGAGATAAGATGAGATAGAAAGTAGAACCATTGAAATGTAAGGGAATGAAGAAGTTTATTCATGGATTCCAAGAAATAACAATGATATCTGACGGAAAACACAAATCTAGAGCCAAGGCTTTGTTCTCCAGAATGTTAAGAGCAGGAATTCATTTCTGGAAGGGTAACAGTGGAATTCCAGCTACAAAATAGCACATTAGTGGGCTTCCAGAGACACCTATTTCACCACAGGGTCACAAATGATCATCTCTTAATGATTTTTTCTAAACACACATAGGAAAATTGAAAAATAATAGTTGTTTTAGCTGTTTTTTAAAAGATATTTTGCAAATCCACATATCGAACTTTTCCCAGTACTTTCATTTGTACTATTTTACTATAAGCTTTCAAAATATTCTGAGGCAGATTGAATAGATGCCTATTCTATATATTTTTAAAAAGCAAGTCAAATAATGAAGACAAGTGGCACATACACTAGTGATTGAAATTAGTATTGCTGGCCATTTTAAAGAATAGTCTTTGGCAGCGTTTCACTTTCCAGCATGGACTTGACTTTCATGATTCTAAGGAATGTGTGTTGGCAGTCTCAGCAGGTGAATCTATTATGGGCTTGCTACTACTGATATTTATTCAAAGGATGCTTTCAAGTCTTTGCACCTTTCTCAGTGTCCAAAATTCTTTTAGTATGAAGCCTCTTAAGGTCAGAATGTAAGAAATAAAGCAACAACTTAAATGCTGGGCTTTGGGGATAGATATGAGTCAGTATATTATGTTCACATTTAGGATTTTTTTAAAGCTTCATATAAGCAAATCTTGCAGAAAAAATAAATCACAGGAAAAAACAGGACAAGGTACAATCCATGATCCAACCATAGTGCAAGTACAATATTGGTATCAATAGGTTGACCTTAATCCACTCTGCAGTACTTCTATTATCCCTTCATGATTTTGTTTCTAGTATGGCACCTTTTTGGCTTCCACTTGCAGTGCTATGCCCTGTATGTTGGCAGAGTGCCAATTATGCATCCACAAATACTGTTGCTATAAATGAAGAAGAATCTGACAATAAGACTGGTGCGATCAATGGCAAAGCTTAACTATGTCATCTCCACTTGTCTTTTTCTCCACTCCCTTCACCAAGGTCAGCAGAAGAAATGGTCACCATCCTGTGAATGAACTCAGTCCAAATGGACTAGTATTTTGTTCAGATTTTGCCTGTGATCTTTATTAAATTCTTGACCTTGACATCAAGAATTGGGGCTACAAAATGTCAGTAAAGGTATCTTTCCAATTCTACTATATATGTGTATATATAGTAGAATATATATAGTATATATATATATATACACACAGACACACATATATATACACATTATATATATCTTTATAAATACAGAATTGACTACCAAATGTATCTATATGCTAAATTGTGAAAATACAGATGCAGAATTAACAGATATGAAATGTGCACTAATCAGGTATGCAAATTTTATGAGTTAAAAAAAGAGTTTCTTTTTTTGAATATGCAATGAATTATGAAAAGGTTTTAATAATCAAAACAAGACTTTCCATTGAAGTACCTGACCAAAGGACACTTTAAAAATAAAATGAATGCTACTTCTTACCTGGTATGAAGTCATAAAAATTCATAGAATTGTATGTGCTCACAGCGACCCTGGAGGAAAAAGTGATATAGAACTTTTTCTGGGTTTATAAACTAGGAACTAGAGAGATTTAGTAACTTGTCCCAAGGTAACATAGCTGGTTAGTGGCAAATATATACCTATAACTCACATCTCCTGATACATAGTCCAGTGTATGGTCCAAATAGAAAACCATTATCTTCAGGAAAATAGCATTTATTATGAAACACCTTCTATATTCTAGGCTTTATGCTAGAAACTCTCCATATGTTATACTACCAGATAATTACTGTAACCTAAGGAGTCAAATATTATTATTATCTATACTTTACAGATAGAAATCTAAGGATCATTGCTCCCATGCATACCACTGGAGGGCCTGAGGACAGGCCCACCACCTGCAACACTTCTCCTGCCAGTGCCAGAGTGTATCATAAAAGGGCTTGAGGACTGCTCTGCCCTGCCTACTGCCATTCACACCTGCACTCATCTTCTGGGGGCCTAGGCATTGATCAGCTCCACCAGCCACTGCCTGCACCTGTGGATACGATGGGGGCCTGAGGACTGGACTACTCCACCTATTGCTGCTACCTGCCAGTACCCATGCATGTGTTCTAGGGTCCTGGGAACGGACCCACCCTGCCTGCCACCACTGGCTCCTATGCATGCCTTCCAGGGGCCTAAGCATGGGGCCACCCAGCATGCCAGTGCCCACACACATTTTCCAGGGACCTGAGGATTGACCCACCCTATCCACCACTGCTAGCATCTGCACACATTGCTCCTGGAAGCCTAAGAAAGGGACCACCCACCCTTTACAACCACTGCCACTGGCATCCACTTGTACATACTATGTGGGGATCTGGGGACTGTCTGTCCTACCATGTTGCCACCACCACTGCTTTCCACTCATGCTGCCTGGGGATCCAAGGGTTTGTCTGCTGCCATTACAGCCAGTACTGACACCATGAATGCTTTTCAGAGGCCTGATGGCCTGCCTGCTTCCCAGCTAACTGCTGCCACTGTCATCTCCTGGGAAAGCCCCTGGAGGCCCAAGTATTGGCCTCCCTGGACCTGCTACCTCTGGTGCCCATGTATACCACTTGGGGACCCAAGGATTAGCATACTTAACCCCCCACCGTCACCACTAAGGACCAGCCTGCCTGTGTCCCTGACCCCAGCAAAGTCTCAGCATAGCCTCCACTAATAACCACAGCTAACCCACTGAGGAAATCACAAATATGATTAAAGCTAGTTACAGCTGTACAAATAATATAGCGACTACAAGGCTCTGCACCTAGAATCAGAGCTAAAGCACACTGCCCAACCAATACTAGAGACACATACATACAAAAATGTATTTTCCTACAAAACCCAAGTTACAAAATTGGAAGAAAGGACTATTATACTGTATGTCCAGATATGAACATAATGATACACACACACACACACACACAAACAAAATTAAAAAGCAAGGAAACGTGACACCTCCAAAGGAATGTAATATTTCTCTAGCAACAGATTCAGTGAAAATAAAATATTTAAAATTCTTGAAAAATAATTCAAAATAATGGTATAAAATGAGCTCAGTGAGACACAAGAGAACACAGCTAAATAATACAAAGAAATTAGAAAAATAATTTATGAACTTAGTGAAAAATCCACCAAAGAGTTAGATCATAAAAAAGAGCAAAACATAAACCCTGGAACTGAAGAATTTAATGAAAGGAAAATACAATCAACAACTTCAACAATAGACTAGATGAATGAAGCAAAAGAGAGAATTTCTGAACTTGAAGACAGGTCTTTTAAAATAACCTCAGTCAGACAAAAATAACAAGAAAAAAGAAAACAGAAAACTTGCATAACATATTTGACACCATAAAGTAACCAAATATTCATACTTTGGGTGTTCCAGAAAAAGAGATGGGCAAAGGCCTAGAAAACCTATTGAACAAAATAATAGCTAAAAACTTCCCAAATCAAGGAAGATATATAGACATCCAGGTATGAGACACTCAAAGGTCCTTAAATAAATTTAACCCAAAATGGACTTTTCCAAGGTACTATACTCAAACTATCAAAATCAAAGGAAAAATTCTAAAAACAGCAAAAGAAAAGCACCAAGTCATATATTAGGAAAACCTCATTAGAATAATATAAAATTTCCCAGCAGAAACCTTACAGAACAAGAGAGAAGGGGATTGTATTTTCAAAGTACTGAAATAAAAAAAAATTGCCGGTCAAAAATACTATATTTGGCATATCTGTTCTTTAAAAATGAAGGAAAAATACAGTCTGCTTATTCCATACAAGCAAAAATTGAGGGAATTCACCGCTACTAGATTGATGCTATAAGAAATGCTTAAAAATGTCCTACATTTGGAAGCAAAAGAACAATGTCTATCATCATGAAAACACATGAAAGTATAAAACTCACTGGTAGAGCAGACACAGAAATGAGAAGGAGAAAGGATTCAAAAGTTACAACTTAAAAAAGTCACCAAACTGCAATGGTGAACAATGAGAGATGAAGACAGGAACAAAGGATATACAAAACAACCAGAAAACAATTGACAAAATGACAAGAGTCCTCACCTATTAATCATAATCTCAAATGTAAACAAATTAAATTTCCCATTTGAAAGATATACACTGGATGCATGAATTAAAAAATAATACCCCACTATATGCTGCCTGTAGGAAGCTTACCTCACCTATAATGACACAAAGACAGAAAGTGAAGGATGGAAAAGGTATTCCATGTAAACAGACACCAAAAGCAAGCAGGAGTAGCTATATTTATATAAGATAAAACAGATTTTAAGTCAAAAACTGTAAAATGAATCAAATGTCTCTTTATAATGATATATAAAGATATCTATATAATGATAAATAAATCAAAGCAGCAAGAGGATATAACAATTTTAAACATATATATGGACTCAACACCAAAGCACCCAAATAAACAAAGCAAATATTATCAGATGTAAAAAGATAGATTCCAATATAATAATAGTTTCAACACCTCACTCTCAGCATTGAACAGATTATCAAAACAGAAAATCAACAAATAAATATTGGATTTAAAGTGCACTTTAGACCAATCGAACACCACAGACATTTACAGAACATTTTATTCAACAGCTTTGGAATACACATTCCTCTCATCAGTACATGAAACATTCTCCAGGATACACCATATATTAGGCCACAAAACAAATCTCAACAATTTTTTAAAAATCAGAAGTATATCGAGTATCTTCTCACACCATATGGAATAAAAGTAGAAATCAATAACGAGGAATTTTCAAAACTGTACAATATATGGAAATTAAACAACATGCTTCAGAATGATCATTGAGTCAATGAAAAATTAGGAAGAAAATAAAAAGAATCTTGAAACAAATGAAAATATTAACACAACACCAAAACCTATGGGATGCAGCAAAAATAGTGCTAAGAGGGAAGTTTATAGTAATAAACACTTACATCAGAAAAGTAGAAATATTTCAAGTAAAGAGCCTAATCATGCACTTTGAGGAGCTAAAAAAGCAACGACAACAAAAAACCTTAAAATTAGTAGAATGAAAGAAATAAAGATCAGAATAGAACAAAATTAAATAGAGACTAAAATAATATAGAATAAAATAGTGACTAAATATAAAAAATGAAATAGAGATGAACATTATATAATATACAAAATCAACAAATGAAATTTGAAGATAAATAAAATGAATAAGATAAATAATAAGATAAATAAAATCAATAAGCTTATAGCTAGACTAACTACGAACAGGAGAGAGACGACCCAAATAAATAAAGCTAGAAAAAAAAAAAAATGGAGACATTGGCCAAGCATGGTGGCTCATACCTGTAGTCCTAACACTTTGGGAGACCGAGATTGGTGGATTGCCAGAGCTCAGGAGTTCGAGGCCAGCCTGGGCAACACAGTGAAAGCCCGTCTCTACTAAAATACAAAATATTAGCCGGGTGTGGCGATGTGCACCTGTAATTCCAGCTATTTGGAAGGCTGAGGCAGAAGAATTGCTAGAACCCGGGAGGCGAAGGTTGGCAGTGAGCTGAAATTGCACCACTGCATTCCATCCTGGGCAACAGAGCGAGATTCCATCTCAAAAAAGAAAAGAAAAGAAAACAAAACAAAACAAAACAAAAATAGAGGCATTCCAATTTATACTACAGAAATATAAAAGATCATCAGAGACTATTATGAACAGCTACATGCTAACACATTGTAAAACCTAGAGGAAGTGGGTAAATTCCTGGACATATAACCTATTAAAACTGATCCAGGAAAAGACAGACTGTGATCAGATCAATAATAAGAAGATTGACTTACAAATAAAATGTCTCCTAACAAATAAAAGCCCAGAACCAGATGAGTTTATGACTGAATTCTACCAAAATGATAAAGAAAAAATAATACCATTTCCCAAACTATTCTAAAAAATTGAAGAAGAGAGAGTCCTTCTTAACTCATTCTATGAGGTCAGCATTACCTTGGTAACAAAACCAGGTTTACCTTGATAACAAAACCAGATAAAAACAAATAAGAAAACTACAGGCCAACATTCCTGGTTAACATAGATGCAGAAATCCCCGATAAAATACTAACAAACTGAATCAAACAATGCAATGAAAAGATAATACAGAGATCATGTGGGATTTATCTCAGGGATGCAAGAATAGCTCAGCATAAGCAAGTCAATAATGTGATACATCACGTCAAGAGAATGAAGGACAAAAACCATACGACTATCTCAATGGACACAGAAAAAGCATTGGGTAAAATTCAACATCTCTTTATAACAAAAACTCTCAAAAAACTAGGCATGGAAGGAACATACCCTAACCTAACAAAGGCCATATATGACAAAATCACAGCTAACCTGATACTGAATAAGGAAAATCTGAAAGCCTTTCCTTGAATAACTGGAACAAGACAAATGTGCCCAATTTTTCCATGTTATTCAATAGTACTGAAGTACCAGCTAGAGCAACCAAGCAAAAGAAAGAAATAAAAGCCATTCAAATTGGAAAAGAGGAAGTAAAATTATCCCTCTTTGCAGACAAAGTGATCTTATATGTCAAAAAACTTGAAGACTCCATCTAAAACCTCTTAACAACTAAGAAACAAATTCAGTAAAGTTGCAGATGCAAAATCAACATGCAAAAATCAGTAGTGTTTCTAGACACCAATAACAATCTAGCTGAAAAAGGAATCAAGGAGGCAATCCTATTTACAATAGATCCAAAATAATAATAATAACATATATAGGAACATACTTAACCAAGCAGGTGAAAGACCTCTAGAAGAAAATCTCAAAGGCACTGATGAAAGAAATTGAAGAGAACCCCTTAAAATAGAAAGACATCCCATACTCATTAAAACAATTAATTAAATTAAAACAATTAAATTGAATGAATTTTAATTTAATTAAAACAATTAATACTGTTAGAATGACCATAATATCTGACATGATTTGGTTGTGACCCCACCCAAATCTCACCTTGAGTTGTAATCCCCATAGTCCCCACATGTCATGGAGGGACCCGGTGGAGATGATGGGATCATGCAGGCAGTTTCCCTCATGCTGTTCTTGTGATAGTGAGTGAGTTCTCACAAGATCTCATGATTGTATAAGTGTTTGACAGTTTCTCCTTCACACACTCTTTCTCTCTCCTGCTGCCATGTAAGAAGGCGTCTGCTTCCCCTTCCACTATGGTTATAAGTTTCCTGAAGCCTCCCCAGCTGTGAGGAACTGTGAGTCAATTAAATCTCTTTTCTTTATAAGTCAGCCAGTCTCAGGTATTTCTTTATAGCAGTGTGGAAACGGACTAATACACTATCCAAAGAAATCTACAGATTCAGTGACATCCCTATCAAAATACCAATGGCGTTCTTCACAGAAATAGAAAAAAAAATTCTAAAATTTATATGAATCCACAAAGACCCAAAATAGCCAAAGTAATCCTGAGCAAAATGAATAAACTTGGAGGCATCACATTACCTGACTTCAAAATATATTATAAAGCTATATAGCCAATAGAGTATTATACTGGCATAAAAACAAACACACAGACCAATGGAACAGAGTAGAGAACCCAGATGTTAATTTACATATCTACAGCTAATTGATTTTTGATAAAAGTACCAAGAATGCTCATTGTGGAAAAGACAGTCTCTTCAATAAAAGGTACTGGGAAAACTAGATCTACATAAACAGAATAATGAAAGACCCCCAGCTCTCACCCCATACAAAACTCAACTCAATATGGATCAAAGACCCATATGTAACACACAATACTATAAAATTACTACCACAAAACACAGAGGAAATGCTTCAATATATTTGTTTAGGCAAATAATTTATGACTAAAACCTCAAAAACATAGGTAACAATAACAAAAATAGACAACTAAGACTATATTAAACTAAAAAGCTTCTGCACAGCAAATGAAATGATTGAGAATAAGGAGATAACCTGTAGAATAAGAGGAAATATTTGTAAACTATTCATCCAACAAGGAACTAATATCAAGAATGTACAAGAAACTCAAACAACTCAACAGTAAAAAAAAAAAAAAATAATCCCATTAAAAAGTGAATAAAGAATGTGAATAGACATTTCTCAAAAAAAGACATACAAATGGCCAACAGGTATACAAAAAAATGCGGATCATCACTAATCATCAGTGGAATGCAAATCAAAACCACAGTGAGATATCATCTTACCCCAGTTAGAATGGCTATTATCAATAAAATAAAACATATCAGATACTGGCGAAGATGCAGAGAAAGGCAACTCTTATACATTGTTGGTGAAAATTAGTACACCAATTACGGAAAATAGTATGGAGATTCCTCAAAAATCTAAATATAGAACCACCATATGATACAACAATGCCTCTCCTGGGTATTTATTCAAAGGAATTAAACTCAGTATATCAAAGGGATATCTGTACCCCTGTCTTTATTGCAGCACTATTTACAAAAGCCAAGATATAGAATTAACCTTAGTGTCCACCAATGGATGAATAGATAAAGAAAATGTAGCATTTATAAGCAATGGGGTACTATTCAGCCATACAAAATAATGAAATCCTGTTACTTGCAGCTACATGGAAGAAACTGGAGGTCACTATCTTAAGTAAAATAAGCCAGGTAAAGCAAGAAAAACATCACATATTCTCACTCATATGTGGAAGGTTAAAAAGTTGATTTCATGGAGGTATGGAATAGAATGATAGTTACCAGAGCCTGGGAAAGGTTGGGGTGCAGGTAATGAGAAGAGGTTGGTTAATGAGTACAATCATACAGTTAAATAGAATGAATAAGTTCTAGTGTTTAACAGCACAATGGACTGACTATAATTAATAACAATATACAGTATATTTAAAAATAGCTGTAAGAGAAGATATGAAATATTCCCAACATAAAAAAATGATAAATGCTTGAGGTGATGAATATTTTAACTACTCTGGCTTGATCATTACACACTGTATGCATCTATCAAAATATCACATGTACCATATAAACGTATAATTTTTATATATCAATTTTTTTAAAATCTAAGGCTCAGAAAGATTAAGCAAATTGTTCAAAGTAATAAGGATGGGATATAAAAAAGGACCCTTTTTACTCCAAACTATATTCATTTAATACTCATTTATTGTGTCTCTAATATTTCCGGAAGAATAGAAAATGAAAAATGAAGTAGTTCTCTGAAGATGTTCAAAAATAACCAAACAGGACATAATTCAGAAACATGCAAATAGGCATGCATAAATACAATATTACCTTATTTTTTTGACAGATTAATTCTTTAAATAAACATTAATTTAAATATATTTGATAGTGACAGGAGACAGACAAATTCCTAGGCAGACTGGGACAGGTGCCTGGTGAAACCCGACCTTCAAACCAATGACAATTTAAAGCCTGAAAACCAAGCCATTTCCAGATAGAATCCATGACGGGAGTGAGAACTTCTATTTCTATTGGCCCACTCTTTCCCGATTGGTTCTTTCTGAATAATGATTTTAACCAATCCAGTGTTGCCTTTTCCAAGGCTACCTACAGCCTGTGCCTTCTCATTCCAAACCTATAAAAACCCCAGACTCAGCCACACAGATGGCTACCTGCTTTTGGGCCCCCTCTCACACAGAAGGCTACCCACTTTGAGTTCCCTCTCATTGTTAAGAGCTTTTCTGTTGCTCAATACAATTCTTCTCTGCATTGCTCACTCTCTGATATCCACCTACCTCATTCTTCTTGGTCACAGGAGGAGAACCTGGCACCTGACAAACGGTGGGAGCATAAAAGGGTTGCAATATGGTCCTCGTGGGCTCAATGAGCTGCAGGCGGTGTGAATGAAATGAACTGTGATGACCTGGCGCAGTGGCTCACGCCTGTAATCCCAGCACTTTGGGAGGCCGAGGCAGGTGGATCACCTGAGGTCAGGAGTTCGAGACCAGCCTGACCAACATGGTGAAACCCCGTCTCTACTAAAAACACAAAAAATTAGCCGGGCGTGGTGGTGGATGCCTGTAATCCCAGCTACTCAGGAGGCTGAGGAAGGAGAATCGCTTGAACCCAGGAGGCAGGGTTGCAGTGAGCAGAGATCACGTCATTACACTCCAGTGTGGGCAACAAGAGCGAAACTCCGCCTCAAAAAAAAAAAAAGAAAGAAAGAAAAATATAAAAGAAAAGAACTGTGACATGATCCTGTTCGTTGGACTACAGGAGTGAAGAGCTGCAACCCTTCTGGAGGCCCAGATCTTGGGACTTCCCACGGCAGAGCTATAACACTCCCCCATTAGCCAAGCCACAGGCTGCGGGAGCAAATGAGCTGTAACATGCCCCCGTTTGCTGAGCTGCAAGCAGGAGGAATTAAAGAAAGAACGGGCCGGGCGCTGTGGCTCAAGTCTGTAATCCCAGCACTTTGGGAGGCTGAGGCGGGCGGATCACGAGGTCAGCAGCCTGGCCAACATGGCGAAACCCCGTCTCTACTGAAAATACAAAAATTAGCCGGGCGTGGTGGCGGGCGCCTGTAATCCCAGCTACTCAGGAAGCTGAGGCAGGAGAATTGCTTGAACCCGGGAGGCAGAGGTTGCAGTGATCCAAGATTTTGCCACTGCACTCCAGCCTGGGCGACAGAGAGAGACTCTGTCTCAAAAAATAAATACATACATAAATAAATAAATGAGAGAACTGTGGCATTCCCTGGTGGCTCAGAACTCGCGACTCCCGAGCAGATGCAGTGACAGCTTCTTAGGCCTCCACGGTTGCTGGAGTCTCCAAGTTTTTGGGTGCTGCTGCGTCCCCCCATCCAGACGCCGAGGTCCGAGGCAGAAGCCAGTCGCGGCACTCCTGGACCAACCGTGGGCCGAGCGCAGAGCCAAGGCGGACACCGTATCTGGCTGGGCCGGTAGTGCTAGCTGAGCGCAGCCTGCTGGACTGAGTGGGCGAAGCAAGCCCACGGGCTCCAGCAAAGCCTGGGTAGAGGCGCTACTGGTTACGGAGTTTTCCGGCTGGCAAAGTGGCACCGAAAGAATTCTGTACCATATTCAGCTAGAAATTTTCTTAATTCTATCACTAACATCCTAGTATGCTGCTTCATTTCCCTGAGCCTCAGGTCTCTCAGTAGTAAAATAGGATACTGGGCTAGGCAGGCAACTTTTGCACTGAGATATACAGAGATTTAGCATCCCTGGAAGGTGCTCCAGGAGTCAATGTATGGAAAAGGGATGGCCTAGAAATTTTGGTTCTTAATTCATCTCTATAGATTTGAGCACACCATTTGCTTTATATAGTGAAATTCAGCATAATAAATTATTTACAAAATTTTGTTATTACAAAAACAGTTTGAAAGCCACTTGAATAGACTTTTTAAGCATAAATGCAGCTTGATTATATTATATTTTGATTGTATTAGACACACAATAAAAAGAATTTATTTTACTTTCCCAAAGTCTGAATTGGTGAGGAACAAAAATAGAAGCTACAGCAAATTGTTGGCAGCCTTTTTTTTTTTTTTTTTTTTTGCCACCCAAATATCTTAAGAACTGAAACTTGAGACATCTGTACTTCCTACGGCATAAATACACCTGGAAGTTTCTTCCCTATTCTTCCTGGATACTCTGTATATCCATTTTTCTATATTGAGCAAAGCAAAAAGCCAGAACCTTAAGACCTGATGCTGGTGGTATCTTCCTAAGGAATAGTTGTTATCTTCAGTCTTTTTTGAGCATGATGTCAGGTTACTCAAGGTCCTCCATCATTTTGGTCATATGTGAATTTTCTGTGTCATTATTCAAGCCATACTACATATCTGCCATACCAAATACTTGTAATCCTTATAAATAGAGACACACTTCTTTGATCAGTTTCTGTGTTCTTAGTGATATACAATTTTTTATTTATCTACAGGAAACTACCTCTTTTTTATGACAACATTAGCTTTCATATGTTTGTTTCAGCACATTCACAATCTGCCTTGGATTATAAAATATTAGTATAAAAAAGTCTTTGGAATCAGGTTAGTCATGGTGTGTTAAATCATGATTCCATCCTTTACTAGCTGTGAACATCTATGCAAGTCACTTAATCTCTCAGAGCTGAAGTTTCCTCATTTGTAAGATGAGAAAAGTATAAATTTTTGCATGTGTCATCATAGAAATTAAATAAAATAATGCATATAACAAACTGTACAATGCCTGACCCGTAGTGGACCAATAGAATCTTGTAATGCTAGCTGGTTTCCTCAAGAACAAATCATACTCAAACAAAAAAATATATATTATTGATAGTGAAAGCAAATTATAGCCAATAAAATATCAAAGACTATTCGCTGCTGGATACTTCATTCATTAAACTAGAAAAGCAACAGAGCACTCTCTACTGGGAGACAATTTTCCATATGTCTCTTGTGTTTCTCAGTATCCTGTGAGTACAGTCATTGAATGACCTTTGGTTCTAGAGTATCTTTTCAAGGATTCTATATAGCAAAACACCTTGGAAAATACCGATAGTGTCACCAGAGCAGGTTTGTTTACTATCTAGTGCAGCAGACAACGTCTTTTTCCAGACCAATGTTTGGGAAGGCTTCCTTACAGTTTATTGTATGTTTAAAAAATTGTATTCACCAATCTTGAGGCTCTTTCGCTGTGATGAAAATCCACTCTATGCACAGCTTCAACTGGACCTCTCAGAATTGCCTCCATGAAACTTATAGGAGAAGGAGAACTGATGCAAAAATGATACTCATGCTAATTACTGTGCCATTAGTAATAAAGTCCTGTGTCTCTGATCCAGGGGTCTCATGTCTTCTGCTGGCGTCCATTAAACTGTGGTATGTTAAATTGTTAGTTGGTTAGTAAGGTACAAATCTCAGAACCTTCACTGTTTTTGTGACACCTTGATCTGATTATATTATCAAAAGTGATTTAGAGAAAACAACATAAATGTCCATCAGCAAAATGTGGTACATCCACGCAGTGGGATATTATGCAGCCATAAAAAGAAATGAAATACTGCTGTATGCTATAAGAAAGGTGAACCTTGAAAACCTTATGCTAAATGAAAGAATCCAGAAATATATTGTAAGATTCCATTTATATTAAATATCCTAAATAAGCAAATCCATAGAGACTGAAAGTAGGTGAGTGGTGGTCAGTGTATGGGAAGAGGGAGGAATTGAGACTGACTGCTAATGGGTACTGTGGCTCCTTTTTGGGCTGATGGAAATATTCTGGAATTAGAAAGTGGTGATGATTGCACAACATTGTGAATATGTAAAAGAGAGAGAGAGACAGAGAAAGAGACTCTTTTGTGTTTCTGAAAAAGCATGGATTAGGGGCCAGCAGACAAGGCTTTGAATCTTGGATATTTCTTTTTACCATTAGTGCCAACTCCATAACCTCTCTATGCCTCATTCTTCATGTTCACAAGTGTTCAGCTAATACCCACTCACAGATTCATTGTGTATATGAAACCTGAGAATGCCTTAGTGGCTGATTCAGAGTTGATGTCTGTTAATTAGTGACTATAAAGGTGAAAATGGCAACAATTTCTTCAGAAAATAAATTAACTAAAAGAAAAAGAAGTGGCTACACTTCTAATGTATGCCACCATATGCTTACAAATGCATATCCAGAGTTACAGTGAATCTACTGTGGATTTGTAGAAATATTTCTCATACCAACATTTAAATAAATACATTTAAAAAACAGTGTTGTTTATGTTCCTAGTAGTAATTGGAAGTATCCCTTCTCATGCACAGTTCCATAGTAAGGATAATACACTGTCAACAGAATTTATATGCAAATAACTCCTTAGTGTGCTTTAGTTGGAAGATGTTGGATAATTAAATCATCCTGAGAATACATTTCTAATAGCTTCTCTGTTTCTGGACCTTGCTCATTTTAAGAAGTGGTATATCATTTTGTAATCAAGGTGGCAATGTCAGAAAGCCTTGTTTTATTAAAAAAAAAATTGTATTTTCTTAAGATGGTGAAATTCTTTCATTGATAAGACTGAGATAGGCTGATGGAATGTATTTCATGATGGTGAAATATAATTGGATGGAAACAACAGCCATCCGTAGAGTAGTTGGGTATTAGACTGTGGTGCATTTTAATAAATAAAGACAACTTTACCATATTCATTCTAAATGATGCACATTTTTACATAGCTGTGAAAATCCTACATCGACTTTAGTCAATCAGTGCTTTAAAAATATTTAGATATTATTTGAGAGTATCAGAAATAATAGTTATTCCTCATGGCATTTGAAATAGAGCCATCGGAGTGCACTCCTCATCTACTAGATAACAATAGGGAGAAGAGTGAGGCAGGGTGACCGAGACAAAGAAATAAGGACCTGGCAAGTCTGGTTAGCAAAGGGTAAGATAAAGGGTATCAGTGGACTTTGAATGATGCAGAGGCCAAGAGAGATCAGCATGAGAAAGGGAGGTGGCGGGAAAAGAATCAACATTTTAAAGGGTAGAGAATGTGTTTCTATTTTCCTCTAGCTTTTCTCATTCAAATCTCATTTTTCAAGATCTTCCTTTCTATTCATCTTCCGTCCTTTATTCAGTGTTTTTCCCTCCTGATGCCTCCCAGACTACCACCTGCTGTCCTTGTTTCTCTACATATCATTTTTCACCATCCAGTCTTTTATTTCTTTTCCAGTTATTGCCTCAAGCCAATTTCCCAAATTGGATCTAGGGGCCTAGTTTCTCAACATCTCACTTGGGAGTGTCCAGGCAGGGGCCCAAGCTGGAGGCAGCCAGGAGTGAGGGGCGTGGGCAGGAACTGTATACCCGCCTCAGTTCAATGCTTCTTGGATGCAAGTAGCCCTAGGGGCTGCAGGGAGGGTCCTTGGAGACAGTTTCACTGTGCCAGTTTTAAATGCTGCCTAGGCCCTGGTGTTTTGGTCCCTCATACAATGACTGCAGACCCTGACACAGTTCCAAATATACTGAGTTGAATGAATACAATGTCAAAGGAAGAAGCACCTGCTTTGGAAAAGGCATCGTGGCCTTGATGCCTGTCTCCAACTGTGTGTAAACACTTACCTTCCTAGTTGATATTCCAAAACTCAGTCCATATTTTAAACGTCTGAGATACAAGAATATATTTTTTTAAGGTCCTTTAAGGTACTATTTAAATTTTTAGTAGAGTTTCATTTATTTTTAATAATTATTTTTATATTGCAAGTAGAAATGATTTTGCAATTATGGTAGAGTATTAGTGTCTAGTGCTGTCAGAACAAAATATCACAGACTGGATGGTTTAAACAAAAGAAATGTATTTTCTTTAAATACATTTAGAGGCACCCTCTGTATGTGCCTGCATCTAAGTTTTCTCTTATAAGTACATCAGTCATATTGGATTAGGAGCCACCTTAATGTCTTCATTTTAACTTGATTATTTCAATAAAGACCCTATCTCCAGACAGTCATATTCTGAGGAAATGGGTGTTAGGATTTCAACATCTGATACGTATATAGAAAATGTCAGACAGGTAATGTGCCAACATTGTAATAACGTTAGTGAGAGGCACGTCTCACACATGAGTGTTGAAACACAAATCATCATGTTTATGTACAACAGAAGGATTACGTATTAATTTTTTGAGGGGGACACAATTCATTCCATAACAGGTAGTAATATAAAATTTCATTTAAAAACATGTAAATAAACATTTTAGCTAAAAATTATTAAGTAAATAATAAGTATTTATAAAGCACTAAATAAGGATGAACTCTCCTCTAATATTTCAAAAATTATGTCAGGAATGCAGTAGAATATAACTAATGAAAGTTTGGAACGCGCACATCCAGTGAAATTTCACCTTTAAAGTCAATTTAGTGTCTAAAATAGTACGTGACACTCAATAAATAGTTGTTAAATAAATAAAGAAATCTCTTAGGGTGGGGTGAGAAGAAAATAGTGAGAAGAATGGTGAAATTGGAAAGAAGCGTTCCTAAGCAACCAGATAGAAAAAGTCAACTGCAACCAACATCCCCAACTCACGATGTGGAGGAAATATATCATGTGCTCATTTGCTGTAAATCCCCTTTACCAAGACAGATGTTAGCAAAAAATGTATTTTAAAAAGATGTGTTTCTTGTCTTTGAAAGCTTTCCAATCTAGTAGAAGAGAAATAGGCTCAAGTAGAGGTCTATACAGGCTACTTAAATATTTATCTCATTAAAATGTAAGATCTTCCCCTCCCAGAGAGAGAGCCATTTCATGTGATTATTGTCTGTTTTAAACATATGATCAAAGATTTCCCTGCCTTGGTGAACTGCCTCTTACTTCCCTTTGTCTCTTATGCTTCTTCCTCATGTAACTAGAGATTCCACCTCACATCTGCATTCTTATCCTGCCACTAAGCTTGGGCTCCATAAAAACATATTTCTTATTGCTTCTTCGTAATTTATGCTCAACTAATATTCTCTCTCATATATGTCATGTATATGATTCACTTCTCAGTGTAACTGTTTCTCAAATTTTATTAGTATCTGTAAGCTTAGACAAATTCGGGATCTCTCACTTTCTATTTCCAAATAATCTAAATAATCAGCAATTCAATGGAGAGAGTTTAATAATGCAGTATATAACTAAATAAATATATTATAAAGCAAATAAGAGCTACAGCTCATGGACCTACATCTACTAGTTGCTCATGTGGAAACTATGGAATTTAATAGCTAACAAGACAAATGAATTGGGTTTCCAGCATAAAATACTTATTTTTAAAGAAAAATGTGTAATTACAACAAGAAAAGTGGTGACACAAACTAAGCATGTCACATTTTTAGTGTTTTCTGACCCAAATTATACAGAATCCTGTTCAACTATTCATATTTTCTATGATGTTAAACAAGAATTCTTATATTTTGTTAGTACAAGCCTAAAGTAGAATCAATCTTTTGAATAGCATCTATGTAATATATATTAAATATTACATACATTACATATATTTATGTAATATATATTAAAATTCATATTGCAATGAAATCTACTCAGTGATCAATTTGGCAGTCAGTAAGAAAAAAATTATTGATGCACACAATAACATTGATGATTTTCAAATGCATTTTGCTAAGTGAAAGAAGGCAGACTAAAAGACAAACTTTACTGTATGATTTCATTTATATGACTTTCTTGTAAGGACTAATCTGTATGGACAACAAAAAATTTTATGTTTGCACGGGCTAAACATGGAAGGAGGGGTTGATTTAAAAAGGAGCATGGAGGATTATTTGAAATGATAGAAGTATTCTCTATTTTTATTGGGGTGATTTTTATACCACTGAAAGAGTTTGTCAAAACTCATAGAACAGTAAGCCAAAGAGAGTGAATTTTACTGTGGTAATTATACCCCAACTAACCTGACAATACAGTTTAGGAACAAAAAAAGGCTGACAAATTAGGGATAAAAACAAGCACTCCATATGTCAAAACATAAACGGACATTTCATTAAAAAAAATTAAAAGAAGAAATAAAAGTTATTCAACCTCATTAGTCATCAAATAAACTCAAAATTTTAAATGATAATTTGATTTAGTTTACCATAAAATCTGGTTTATGCCCTGGAAAATATATTTTTATACATTTATAATAAGCATAAAATTGGTTAAAATGTTTAAATAAAGCAATACAGCAATATGCATCAAAATCCTAAATTATATATGTGTTTAGACCCAGCACATCCACTAGGGAAAAAGAAGCTTTAAATGTTTCAACATGTATTAATAAAGATATTAATTCTAAAAGGAGTAATAGGAAACACATTGAAAGTCAAAAAAAAAAAAAAAAAAAGAAATGCACAAAAGTAATTAAATACCAACGTGGCTGGGCACGGTGGCTCACGCCTGTAATCCCAGCACTCTGGGAGGCTGAGACAGGTGATCATCTGAGTTCAGGAGTTCGAGACCAGCCTGGCCAATATGGTGAAACCATGTCTCTACTAAAAATACAAAATATTAGCTGGGCGTGGTGGCACATGCCTGTAATCCCAGCTACTTGGGAGGCCGAGACAGCAGAATTGCTTGAACCCAGGAGGCAGAGGTTGCAGTGAGCCAAGATCGTGCCATTGCACTCCAGCTTGGGTGACAGAGTGAGACTCTGTCTCAAAAAACAACAATAACACAAAGAACAACTAAGGCTTCAGATACTGTCCAGTATCTGAAGTCACAAATACTAAGAAACAGGATTTTTTGAGGTGATAAAACATGTGATGAAGACTAATGGGGTAAAAGTGAGAGATTAGAGAGTAGTAGAGTATCTACTATTGCCTGAGAACGTATTCCAGCAGCTGCCTTCCTGGGTGTATTAGTTTTCTGTGTCAAAGTATAACAAACTGGGTGGCATAAAACAACGAAAATTTATTATCTCACAGTTCTGAAGTCTAGAAGTTCAGAAGCAAGGTGTGACTAGGGCCATGCTCTCTAGGGTCAGACTGTAGAGAAAAGTCTGTTCTGTGCTTCTCTCTTAGCTTCTGCTATCACCAGCAATCTTTGGCATTCCTTAGCATGTGGTGGCATAACTGCAATCTTTTTTATTTTTTATTTTTAAGACAAGGTCTTGCTCTTTCACTCAGGCAGGAGTGCAGTGGCACAATTATAACCTCACAATTGCAACCTCAGCCTCCTGGGTTCAAGCCATTCTCTGGCTTCAGCCTCCTGAGTAGCTGGGACTACAGTCACACACCACCATGTGTGGGTAATTTTTGTTTTTTTTTTTTTAGAGATGGGGTATTGCTGTGTTGCTCAGGCTGATCTCAAACTTTCGAACTCAAGCTGTCCTCCCCACCTCAACCTCCCAAAATGCTAGGATTATAGATGTGAACCACCATGCTTGGCTAAAACTCCACTCTTTGCCTCCATTGTCACAGACATTCTTCCTCTGTATGTCTTCACATTGTCTTATTATAAAGACACTGATCATATGGATTAAGTGCTCTTCCTACTGCAATATGCCCTCATCATAACAATTATATCTGTTAACAACCCTATTTCCTAGAAAAGGTCACATTCTGAGGTACTGAGTGTTAGGACTTCAACATATTTTTGGGGGGCTGGGGACACAATTCAACTCATAACATAAGGAATTGAAGGAAAGAGGAAGAGAATCAATATTTATTGAATACCTTCCAAGGTCATGATGTATATAGGCCACAATTTTCTTTATCTAGTCTATCATTGATGGGCATTTGGGTTGGTTCCAAGTCTTTGCTATTGTAAATAGTGTGGCAATAAACATACTTCTGCATGTGTCTTTATAGAAGAATCATTTATAATCCTTTGGGTATATACCTAGTAATGGGATTGCTGGATCAAATGGTATTTCTGGTTCTAGATCCTTGAGGAATTGCCACATTATCTTCCACAATGGTTGAACTAATGTACACTCCCACCAACAGTATAAAAGTGTTCCTGTGTCTCCACAATCTCACCAGCATCTATTGTTTCCTGACTTTTAATAATCACCATTCTGACTGGTGTGAGACGGTATCTCATTGTGGTTCTGATTTGCATTTCTCTAATGATCAGTGCTGATGAGCTTTTTTTCAAATGTTTGTTGGCCACATAAATGTCTTCTTTTGAGAAGTATCTGTTCATATCCTTTGCCCACTTTTTAATGGGGTTTGTTTTTCTTGTGAATTTGTTTAAGTTCCTTGTAGATTCTGGATATTAGACCTTTGTCAGATGGATAGATTGCAAAAATTTTCTCCCATTCGGTAGGTTGCCTGTTCACTCTCATGCTAGTTTCTTTTGCTGTGCAGAAGCTGTTTAGTTTAATTAGTAAAACCCCAAACCATAAAAACCCCAGAAGAAAACCTAGGCAAAGCTGTTCAGAACAGAGGCATGGACAAAGACTTCATGACTAAAACACCAAAAGTAATTGCAACAAAGGCTTTATATACATTCAGCACAAACAGGAGTCTGGGAGCCATGGGACACTCCTGCCCTCTCCAGGCTTCCTAAGTAACAATTGCAGACTATTTAGGCAAAGCTGGGTGTTGTCAGGCAAAGCCCTTCCCTGCTGCCAGGGGTGGGAGCAAGGAGGAAGTGCTGTCGGGTTGCCCCCTGGGATGGGCACCAGCCCCGCCTCACCTCCATGCCATGGGAGGCAAGCCAGAGGCCACTGGCACGGGTGGTGGCCCCCAGACCATACAGCAGTGGGCATGGGAGGAGCAAATCTGAATGAGGACGGCCTGAGCCGGCCCTGCTGCATAAGGCAGGTGTGAGGACCCCCACCTGTGTCTTTGGCAGAGAACACAAATAACAGTGGCTTCCACAGCCTAATCCCGGCTTGGGGGAAGCTCAGGCACTTATCAGCAGCACATGGGTGCCTGCCTGCTTCTAGCCACCCCAGGCGGGGCTGGGGTTATTAAAAGCAAGGAGAATCACTAGCTAAAATCCCTTTCCTAAAAGTGCCCTGGAAGAGTGAATGGCTGACTGAAGCCTTCTGGGTACAGGCCCTTTGGGTGTGGCTCTTTAAGACGTGGAAGAATTGAAATTCAAACCTTGACTTGGTTCTTGGCACTTTCTCATGCTCTCTGTGGCGGAGTGGTTTTCTTGAATCTCATGGTATACTGTGCACTTTTTCCCATTAATTCTTATTTATAAGTTAATAAGAAAATGTTTTTTATTTTTACTAGCCATTTAAAAACATACCTGAAATTGTCTCGGCATGGTGGCTCATGCCTGTAATACCAGCACTTTGGGATGCCGAGGCAGGAGGATCACCTGAGGTCAAGAGTTCGAGGTCAGCCTGGCCAACATGATGAAAACCCGTTTCTATTAAAAATACAAAAAATTAGCCGGGTGAGGGGGCCGGCTCAGGCCATCCTCATTCAGACTTGCTCCTCCCATGCCCACTGCTGTATGGTCTAGGGGCCACCACCCTGTGCCAGTGGCCTCTGGCCTGCCTCCCATGGCATGGAGGCAAGGCAGGGCTGGTGCCCGCCCCAGGGGGCGACCCAACAGCACTTCCTCCTTGCTCCCACCCCTGACAGCAGGGAAGAGCTTTGCCTGATAACACCCGGTTTTACCTAAATATTCTGCAATTGTTACTTAGGAAGCATGGAGAGGGTAGGAGTGTCCCATGACCCCCAGACTCTTGTTTCTGCTGAATGTATTATATATGTATTAGTTCCAGCAACTTGGGAGGCTGAGGCAGGAGCATCACTTGAATCCTGGAGATGGAGGTTGCAGTGAGCCGAGATCATGCCATTGCACTCCAGCCTGGATGACAGAACAAGATTCCTTCTCCAAAAAAAAAACAAAAAAAAAACCATGCCTGAAAAGTGGTAGTGTAGAAACATGGCTTTTGTTTTTGTCTTGTTCTTAGTATTTTATTTGGGAATAGATTACAGGTCTTATTGAAAGGTTTGGTGGGGCCTAAGAGGCTGATGTCCACATCCAGTACGTGGTCATCATATCCTCTCAGCCCATAGCCAAGGTGAGAATCACAGTATTTATTTCCAAGCTGCTCCAAATGGGTGAAAGGTGAGTCTATTTCAGGTGTTGCTATCTCAAACTACATTGTTTCATCTATTCATTCATAAATTCATTACAGACATCTTGAGTTGTATCTAGTACAGTCCTAGGCACTGGTGTTTAAAAAAAAATGGAAAAGATATCACTACTTTAGAGCACACATTCTAATTGAAGGTTGAAACAATAAATAATAGTTAAACAAATACACATCACGACTCATTGACATCATGATACTATGTAGAATAAATCGAGATGATGTTATAAGAATGCAACCACTGCTATAGACAGACTGACTCTAAGAAAATCACATTGCAAGTCATATCAGGATGATGACAAGGAGTCAGGCATGAAAGAGAAATGCTTTTCGGAAAAATAAAAACCACATGCAAAAGCTAAGAGCTGTATATGTACAAAAAGAGATGGAAGATGAGTCAAAGATGACCCTCCTCATATTTCTTTAGATTGTTCTCTGTTTTTATATTAGACACTTGACCCTGGTGTCAGTGTGAAGAATAGACTCAGGAGACAAAGATGAATAAAAAGGGAGACTGTTTAGGTGTTGTTGCAAATGTGCTGGTGCAAGATAGAAAGGACCAGACTAGGACCACGTGTTTGGGTTGAGAGAAGTAAACTGTCGTAATAAGAAAGCGAGACCAGCAGAATGCAGAATCTGAAGGAGAATCATCATTATTATGGCAAATACGTGGGTGAGTTACAGAAAGCTGCCAATTAGACTAATGTTGCTTTCATTTAAGACTCATTATTTTTAAGTTTCTGAATCAAAAATAACGAGAAATTAACACAGGACATGGGGAAAAGAGAAGGAAGAAATCTAAAGGAACTGTTAGTGATGGCTTGTAACAACTGTGGAAAATTGGGACATGTCATGGTGGATGGCAGAGGTCAAATTTTCTACCTTTCCTCTTACAGATGATAACTATATGTCATAATAAATATTGTAATGTGGAAGTGCCAAGCCAGATGACCTAATAGAGATTTTCAATTTGTAACTTCTTTGCTGCAAAACTAAAGTATTAATCAAACTAAAAGCTTGTTAGACTGGTTAAAGGTTGACTCTGCCCTAAATGGTGAGAAGTAATAGGGCTGCCTTTCTCTCCTACTTATCAATGCACTCTGCTAATTCTTCAGAGTCTGTGACAATGTCAGCTCAGTAACCCATTTTCTATTCTACTTCTTGTGGTGGTGGGTTATATCACATGGACATTGCATCAGTGTGTAGCACAGTGAGAATCTACATAGGACAGTTGAAGGTAAAAGTTTTTACCAAAACAAACACACTGTAGAGGAAGAGAAACAAAAAAGTTATTACTTCCCTGGAATCCAAGAATATCAGGTCTGGCACACCTGTGGCTCATTTTTAAAGCATTTTAAAACTTTAAAAATAAAAAATCTTGAGTCTAAGCAGAATTACTGTGAAATGTCGCAATCATGTTTCTCATGACATCATCCTCTAACATGGTACACCAACACTATGTATGGAAAAATGAGATGTGGGTTTTTTTCCTTTAATATTATCAAATAATAATTTTCAATGTTTTTGCTTCCAAAATCATAAAAACATATTACATGCTTCCTATGTCATAAATAAATGTAGGTCAGCTTATTATTACATCTAAAATGTATTTTGTGGTTTGTCACATTCAAATTGAGATTGATGTGTGAAATCTATTGATATCTAAGTTCTAGTGGTAAATATTCAATAAGGAAATGGAAAGTTTGGTCAGAAACAAAAGTTATTTATAAAGCTATCTGTTCTTAGTTATGTATGATTGGGTACTACTAGCAAAGGTAAAAAGCTATTCAAGTAAAAATATTCTTTAAAATAACCAACACTATTTACAGAAGACTTTTACATTATATTCTAGGGAAGATCCCAAGCACTATATGTAAAGGATCTTCTTCAAATATCCATTTATTTATTTTTAATTGTTTATTTCCATAGGTTTTTGAGGAACAGGTGGTATGTGGTTACATGAGTAAGTTCTTTAGCCGTCATTTGTGAGGTTTTGGTGCACTCATCTCCCAAGCAGTATACACTGAACCCAACTTGTAACCTTTTATCCCTCACCCACTTCCCAACCTTTCCACCTGAGTGCCCAAAGTTCATTGTATCATTCTTATGCCTTTGCATCCTCGTAGCTTAGCTGCCACTTATGAGTGAGAATGTACAATATTTAGTTTTCCATTCCTGAGTTACTTCATTTAGAGTAATAGTCTCCAATCCTGTCCAGGTTGCTGTGAATGCCATTAATTCATTCCTTTTTATGGCTGAGTAGTATTCCATTATGTGTATATATATATGTATATATATATAATCACAGCTTTTTTATACACTTGCTGATTGATGGGAATTTGGGTTGGTTCCACATTTCTGCAATTGCAAATTGTGCTGCTATAAACATGTATGAGCAAGTCTCTTTTTCATATAATGATTTATATTCCTCTGGGTAGATACCCAGTAGTGGGACTGCTGAATCAAATGGCTTTTTTTTTTTTTTAATTTTAGAGATAGGATCTCCCTCTGTCACCCAGGCTAAAGTTCAGTGGTGCAGTCCTAACGCACTGTAATCTCTAATTCCTTGGTCCAAGTAATCCTCCTGCCTCAGTCACTTGAGTAGCAAGGGCAACAGGTGCACGCCACTATGCCCAGCCAATTTTTAAAATTTTTTGTAGAGATACTGACTTGTTATGTTGCCCAGGCTTGTCTTGAATTCCCAGCCTCAAGTCACCCTCCTGCCTTGGCTGCCAAAGCATTGGGGTTACAGTTATAAACCACTGTTCTCAGCCTAAAATCTTATTTTGGAGATGAAGAAACTGAGATTCAGTGGTTAGTAACTATTAGTAACATTCTTAGCAGCAGCAATACATTTTGTTATTATTGTTGTATTATTAATTGTTATAGATATTCTCAAAAGATAGCAGCTATCAGTGCCTTCCTTCCCTCTTTACACTTGCTCTTCCTACCAAGCTATCGAGTCTAAAACCCCCCTCTTTAATTATGGCCTCACTTTAATAACATCCTTGTCCAATAGAATGCAGAAACATGGTGTTTTAGGAATTTTGAGACTAGGTCTTAAAAAAATAATTTGTACCTTCTGTCTAGGTCTGGCTTGGCATGTTCGCTCCTGGAGCCCAAATACTGTGCAATGAGAAGTCCAAGCTACAGAGAGAGGCCAGACATGGGCACTCTGGTTGATAGCATGTGCTGACCTCTTAGCTGACTGACACATAAACTGGCCAGCATGTAAAAAAAGAAGACTCTAGCTGAGTACAAAGATTCCATAGAACTCTTAGAAATGAAAATAAATTGTTGCATTAAGCCAGTATGTTTTGAGGTTGTTTATTATGTGCAGTAGATAACAGAACAATTAATAGAATTTATTGTGGCACAGGGCTAAAACATGGATTATTTGATTTGATTTTAATCATTGGGATTTGATAGTACTATCTTCATTATGTAGATGGAAAAATAGTCACAAGAGTTATTGCTTATCTAAACGTCACTTGGATAGTGATTCTAGGCAATGATTTTGGCTGTCATAAAATATCATCTTATGAGCAGAGATTCCCTCCATTTACACCTATAATTGTTACCTCTTCATCTACTTTTTTTTTTTTTTTTAAGACAGTGTTTCATTCTTGTTGCCCAGGCTGGAGTGCAATGGAGTGATCTCGGCTCACTGCAACCTCTGCCTCCCGGGTTCAAGCAATTCTCCTGCCTCAGCCTCCCGAGTAGCTGGGATTACAGGCATGTGCCACCATGCCTGGCTAATTTTTTTGTACTTTTAGTAGATACGGGGTTTCCTTATGTTGGTCAGGCTGGTCTCAAACTCCCGAACTCAGGTGATCTGCCCGCCTCGGCCTCCCAAAGTACTGGGATTACAGGCGTGAGCCACTGTGCCCGGCCCCTCTTCATCTACTTCTAACCTGGAGCACATCTTTTCTCCATTCACAAGGAAACTCTCTAATTCTTCTTTATTGATCAATCTGTGACTCTGTGACTAGCAGCTGTGAGGTTTTCCAGTCTGATGAAAGTGGTGGCACCCAGGTAACCATGAAGCCTGCATTGTTGAAAATCTAGTAGAAAGTGTATCTCAGTGGGTCAGATAATGAAGTTAGGCCTGTTTTATTGAAATGAGGAATACCAAGATAGGATAGAAACAAAAAGGTCCAACTGTAGATCTAGAAATCTTATGGACAGAGACATGGGAACATGAAGCTTTAAAGTAGTCAGTCACCCAGAAGTGAATCCTTGTCACTCTCAGAAAGAAGACTTTTTGGTTTTATCCCAAACATGGTAGGAACCTGCATTTAAATGTTAGGATCAGGCCTGTAATCCTGGCACTTTGGGAGGCCGAGGTGGGTGGACCACCTGAGGTCAGGAGTTCGAGATCAGCCTGGCCAACATGGCAAAGCCCTGTCTCTACTAAAAGAAAAAAAAAATTAGCTGGGCATTGTGGCGGGTGCCTGTCATCCCAGCTACTTAGGAGGATGAGGCAGGAGAATCGCTTGAATCCAGGAGGCAGAGGATGTAGTGAGCCAAGATCATGCCGTTACACTCCAGCCTGGGTGACAAGAGCAAAACTCAGTCTAAAATAAAATAAAATAATAAATGTTAGGAAAATACTATCAGTCCTTTTCATATTTTTAAGAGAGTATTATGCCCTCCTCTTCAAAGATACCCTCCTCTTCAATTAAATAAACACAGTTGACTCTGCATAAGGTATTTTTCATCTTTTGCCATGCTTCTCCTGTATCACATGCAACGTAAGTCAAATCCTTATTTGCACAAAGATGATCAGTTTCTTTGGTGCCAGAAGGAACTTTGTGTTTCTGAACTTCTTGTAATCTCCAAGGACAAGCTTAGATAAGCTTTTACTTCCTCCCAGTACAGTTTTTCATCAAGAACTCCCTGAGGCACTATCAGACTGTCCTATGAAACAGATATTTTTAGCACATCTTTCACCAAGAGGCTCATCAAGTCTCTTCCCCCAAACTCATTATACCATTCTACGGGGAGGGAAACACATAATAAAACAACAACAAAAAAAACTGATTAAAGTTAATTTGTTACAACACGTAAAAAAGAAGAGGCGATAAAACACATCCCAATTTCTTTCTCATCATTGCCTGGGAGGACATACATATATCTTTGTATTTCATGCATTAGGTTGGAAGTATAATAGCTTTTTGCTTAGTGTTCACAGTCATGAGTGATCAGCTCTCCCTAGTCAGCATTAATCCTTCTATCTCATCTGCATATATTAGTAAAGTTCTGCACAGAGTTACTCACCCCGAGCCCTGACCACCCCCGGCCAAATATCTATAGATGTTGCCTATGAAGTCTTTAGAAATGAAAAAAAAAAATTAAACCAAATTCACGGATGTATAGGTCAATCCTCTGCAGGAGAAAGTCTGCTTCTATACAGTTTTCCTCCTCACATGCTAGAGTACAGTAAAAGCATATTTCCTCAGTGATAATATAAATTATGCCTATTCATAACTAAGCAAAGAAGGGCACTGAGAAATGGAGAGGTCTTCACACAGCCCAAGACTCCTCATCGTTTCCCTTGCATATAATAAACCTAACTTTTTGTTATTGTGTTTTGGAATTTCTAATGTAATTGTTTTCAAAATTGGATTATCGAATTGTGGATTTACAATACACAGCTTCCTGGATAAATGTAGTCCCCACCGTGATGGCCTATGAAGAGTTGCTTTCTATTTTCTTGCTTCTTTTTATTAACGAGTGAAATGTTCACAGCTGGTAATCTCGACTTAGTGCTAATGCAAATTCTTCAATAATAAGGATCCTAACAAAAAATGTGTTTTATAATTCACTCCAGTATTCAGCCCACAGTGACCACTGACAAATATTGATGGCAGAGACCTCAGTATGTTCACATTGTGATAGGTAACGATATTTCTTTAGGAATATTAAAATTCCATTATTTGTTTTGCATTCTCAAACCACATATATTCCTTCTTTACAGATTTCCAAATGCCTCTTTTTGTCAACACATGTCCTATGATTATCTTTTTCTCCAATTCCTTAATAAAGATATGCAATTAATAATGTTTTCCCTGTTTCACAATTATAAAAAGTGGACAACCAGTTAGCGAATAAATGATATCTTTCTTCATAGGAGGAGTATTCTCTAACAAGGTTTCTCTTGCATCAAATATTATTAGAAACTAGAGTTAAAGAGTTGCATTTATATACTACATTGCCATGTAAGTAAAATGAGAGGGGTTTGGGAGACAGAGAAAGAATTAGTTCATCTTTTCCTGTACAATACTATATTTAAAATCACTTACCAGGCAAATTTGGATTTCATTTTTCATAACCTAGGATCCATCTCAATCATCCACACATGGAAGGAAAGAGGCTTTTTTATGGGTGGTTGTTGAATGCAGGAATACAGACAAATGCTGAGACCCCTTCCAGCAACCATACAAATGACACTGGTATTCAAGTATATTATCATAATGTAGGTCAAATGCTGCTTAAACCTGTGCCTTTGCAATAACATCTCATTCTATCCAAACATCTGCAGACCCTGTCTGATGGATCACTGATTCTCAGCAAATCATATTTCAGAATTCCTTAACATGACAATAGCACAATCAGTTCCAGTATATGCTGTTGAATTGAAGCTCAAAAAAAGTTCTGAGATTTATCACATATTTTATGCTCTTATGTGTTGTTTTGTATTGTTGTTTTGTCAATAAAATTTTTAAATGTACAAAATCTTTTCAAAATTTGAGATTCAAATGGAGAGGGAAATTATTAGTGTTTCTTTCTCATCATTGCCTGGGAGGACAAACATATCTTTGTATTTCATGAATTAGGTTAGAAGTATAATAGCTTTTTGCTTAGTGTTCACAGTCATGAGTGATCAGCTTTCATAACTCATTGTAGAAAGGTCAAGAACTGAATGAGAGAAGAAAAAAGATGAAGTATTTAATTGGTTGTGTAATAAATAATCAGTCTATCCATATTAAATCAAATTCACATAGAAAATTAATTTGATTATGATCCTACATCTGAGATCCCTAATTTTCTTTTCTACCAGGAATGTTTCCAATATGGTTATCTCAAATCTTATGACTCTGATTACCAAAATAATACACTTTATAAAAATTTATGTGTCCATAATATGCTTCCTCCAGGAGATGACTCATAGTTTTCATCAGATTTTTAAAGAAACCTTTGGCAAAGAAGGCTAAGAATCCTGGCAAGAGACTGTGTGTCTAGGACCCCTTTGGTAAAGGCCAGTTAGGGTAGTGAAATGTGTGACCTGCGGTGGCAGACTTCATGGGTTTATACCCCACTTGTGGTGTTTATAAAACATGATCTCTAACAAGTTAATTCATTGTTGTTGTTGTTGTTGTTGTTTTAAAAAAACCTCTCATTCCTTATCCAAGGCAAGGCTACCCACAAGGCTTACCTTTCATTGTTATTCTGAAGAATAAATGTGTCAAAGTAGGCAAAGGTCTTAGATCCTTGGGTATGATATAGTGCCACATAGATGTTAATGCACTTTAACAGTTTATTTCTGTCTAGTATACACTTTACAGAACTCCAAGTATCTTTTTCATATTACTCTCATTCTAGTCTCGTACTCCTAAGAGATAGGAAATTTCCAGCTATCACTCTCAAAAATTTACAGGGAGCACAAGCAACTAGAAGAAAATTTTGAAGAGCCCTATTTAGGAAGTTATTTGACAGTTAAAGGAATCAGGAATATTTTGCGGCCACAGACCTTAGCATGTCAAACAAACTCTGATTTGAGTTTTCAATTTCTGTGTTACCTAAATGAATAATTTATCTGCAGCAGCTTCTGTTTTCTTATCATTAAAGAGTGTATCAATAAACTTTTATCATAGCAGCTAAATGAAGGCACTAAACTTAGGAGGATATCAATAAATATTCATCAACTCTACAAATAATTGCTGAGCTTCTATTATGCACCAAACACTGACGAGTGCCACAAATACAACCTTGAACAAGCCCCTCATGGTTGCTCACCTGAGAACTCTTTTCTCCTAATTCCCTATCTGTATTAGTTTTCTATTGCTATTCTAGCAAATTATTACAACCCTCATGGCTTAAAACAACATAAAGTTTTAATCTTTTAGTTCTGTCCATCAGAACCCCAACACAGAGTCTCACCATGCTAAAGTCATAGTGCTAGTAGGGCTATATTCCTTCTAGAAGCTGTAGGAGAGAATCTGTTTCCTGTCTTTTCTACCTTCTAGAGACCACAACATTTCTTTGTCTCTTTTCTCCGTCTTTAAAACCAGCAACTTTGCATCTCTTTGACTCCTATTCTGTCATAAAGTCTTTCTCTTATGACACCCTTTAAACATTATTGTGATTACATTTGGTTCACCCAGATAATCCAAGACAATCTTCCTATCTGAAGGTCCGTAGCCTTATAGCCTTAATCGCATCTGCAAAGTCCCTTTGGCTGTGTAAGGTAATACATTCACATGCTCCAGAGATTAGGGTGTGGGCATCTTTGGGAGGGGACCATTATTCTGCCTGCCACATAATGTTGCTCAAGTTTAAAATTTTATGTAAGTGCATTTTATTCTGAATTCAGGAGGCCAGGAGAGTACTTGCTGCCTAGTCGCCGGTATGTAAAGTACCTTAAGTCCGCTTGAATGCTGTATAGAGACGTCAGCTCTGCCAGGCAAGGTATATTTTTTGTTCCAGTTTCTCCCTAACTCCCACTGTGAAAAAATTATCTCTACTGTTGATGTGTTTAATTACCCAAGTTAAAGGGCATTAGGCAGCGATACTCTGTAATGCTTGCCATAAGGAAGGCCATCCTTTATCATTAGCAAACTGCTTAGTGGTAGAGCTCACAATTGTACATCTTACCTAGCAGATATTAGTAGCCCACTTATCAGTTTTTCTAATGAGATGAATCATGAGGCAGAGATGGGGTTGGGAGGAGGAGCTAGGTTAATGTTCCAACGGGACTAATTAGAATCAGGTGAGAGCTGGAGAAAGCAACCAAGGTGATTTCAGTCAGAACCCATATGAAAAGCTCTAATTAAAAGGAGTGATAGACTTTGCTTTAAGACCTCGGGAGAATACATGATGCTCAATTTAACTTTTTTGACCCGGTGGCCAGATAATGTCAGGTCTCAATGTATTATTTTTTAAGTAAAGGTAGAAAAATACTTTTGTGTGTGTGTGGTGCATGAACCATGAGGCTGTGTAAAAACCAAGGACTTTAAAAAGCATACTAAACTTAGAAGCAGAGAAACTCACGGTTACCAGGGATGGGGCTGATGGGGATGAGATGTTAGTCAAAGGGTACAAACATTTAGTCATAAGATAAATAAATTCTGTGGATCCAGTGTACAACATGGTGACGATAGATAATAATATTGGATTGCTTATATGTAATTTAACAAGAGAACAGATCTTAAGTGTTCTCACCCCCAACCAACACACACAAACAAGATAACTACAGGGGGCGATGGATATGTTGATTAATTTGACTGTAGTAATCAGTTTACAATGCATTGTATTGCTCATCTTGAATATATATAATTTTTATTCATCAATTAGGTACTTTTTTCCAAAGAACAGAAGTAAAAAGCATATTTTATGAGGAGAAGATTTAGGGGAACTTTGATTTTTATATTTGCTACAATTCCGCATAAATGATGAGACATGTAATTAATAAAGACAATTAAGTAACTAAAAAGGAAGATATACTGAGTGGGAGGTCAATGATATAAAGATAGTTATACTCAAGACATTAATTTCATTGGAATAGATCACACCAGTGAGCCTAACCAAGGTGGACTCTGAGAGACAGAGGAACAAAGAATCTGGCTTGTCCATTCTAACATCCGTGTCTCTCAATGCACAACCCAATTCAGGAATAATTTAGCTGAGGTTCCATCCTAAAACCACATAAGCCTTAAATTCATCACTTCAGTAAAGTTATTATTCCTTCAAAAAAAAAAGACATACAAGGTATTTTAGCTGCAGGGTGCATAACTGGAGAAAGTGTTTCCTGCAGCGATTCTCTGCCTTTCTACTAAATTAACCGCACAAGAACCAACCATGTTACTGTATGACATTTAGTTTTTCTAATCTGTTTAATGCCATGGTTTGCACATGATGTATTCCGATGTGCTTTTATGTTTCAGATACTAAAAAAGCACATTAGAAGTGCAGTAGGGATTCTTTTACAGACAATATAACTTGTTACAAATTGCATTTTTAGAAAAATTATACCGAAAAATCCAATCTTATCTTATGATTTTTCCCCTCAAAATTACATTTTACCTCCTGCTTGTCTTCTGTCTCTTGTGTCTAAGCATCTTCACTTTGAGATCCTCCTGATTCATTCTCCTTTCCTCTGTGCCCTGTGGTAAATGAATTCAAATCTATTTTTAAGGTAAAAATCGACAGCACTTGGAGATGCAGTCAGCATTTATGTGATGCTAAGACTTTCATGGATGCTGTGGGGGAACATTTGAACACATTTTTGACTGAAGTATAGATTTCAATTCTGTAATCTCTTTTGTTCCTAGCAAAAGTGGACTCTGACCTTTGGCTTTCTGCACTCAGCATGTGTTTATAAAATATCAAATTAGTAAAAAAAGAAAGAAAGAAAGAAAGAAAAGTCTATGTTCATTTTGTTATATTTTCAACATGCTTATTCATGAAATTATGATATAATAAAATAGAAAAGCTTTATCATCTAGGCTGCATGTCCCGATGTGTATGTACATGTGTATATTCTCTCTAGATACATGTTTTACATCTTGCAACATATATGTACACACACATAGAACAATGCAGAGTACTTATACTTGTTTTTGTTAGCTGTTTCTGCCCTCTCCAGAAAGTCCTATCTATATTAAGAATCTCAAATTATAAAAGATGCATCAAGTTTGAAATTTTTTGTTTGTTTGTTTGTTTGTTTTTTAATTTGAGACAGGGTCTCACTCTGTTGCCCAGTCTGGAGTGCAGCGGCATGATCTCGGCTCACTGCAACCTTCACCTTTGGGGCTCAAGCAATCCTCTTGCCTCAGCCTTCTGAGTAGCTGGGACTATAGGGGTGCATTACAACACCAAGATAATATCTGTATTTTAGGTAGAGACGGGGTTTCACCATATTGCCCAGGCTGGTCTCAGACTCCTGGACTCAAGTGATCTGCTTGCCTTGGCCTCCCAAAGTGTTGGGATTACAGGCATAAGCCACTGTGCCTGGCTGAGTTTTGGATTTCAATAGTAGAAATGCCGCTTTAATTCTAAATATTTTAATTTTAAAATTTAATACTGTAGAATTTTATTGATTTTTTCTTTTTTTTCCACACTCTTGTTCCCATTCTCTTCTCCTACTTCTAAGAGATAAATAATGTTCAGCTATCACTTTCAACTTGGTGGATATACAAATAAATAACAAATTAAAGACCTATATAATTGACCGTTTGGCAGTTTAAAATTCAAGGGCATTGGTTGGGCACGGTGGCTTACACCTATAATCCCAGAACTTTGGGAGGCAAGCAGGGAGAATCACTTGAGGCCAGGAGTTTGAGACCAGCCTGGGCAATGTAGTGAGACCCTGGCTCTACAATAAATTTAAAAATTAGCCGGGTGAAGAGGTGTGCCCCTGTATTCATAACTACTTGGGAGGTTGAGGCTGGAGGATCACTTTAGCCCAAGAGATCAAGGCTGCAGTGATTATGCCACTGTACCACTCCAGCCTGGGTGACAGAGTGGGACCCTGTCCATAGTAAAAATAAATAAGTAAATAAATAAAAATAAGGACAATAACATATGATACAAAAAAGTAAATAAAACAAATAAGTGCTTTAAGTATTTATTTTAAAAAGTAAATGAAAGTCTGTACATCGCTGAAGTGGCAATACTCTGATCAGTTAGAAATTAAAATCCTGCTTTCCACTGGAATGACATTAGGCCATTATTAAATTAGCTCTTTCCCTTATGTAACCTTAGGTGGCCATAAGGCTGTAGACACACCTAAGTGTAGAGTTCAGACTCTTGTAAGTAGCAATATAAAACTTGATGAGTCTATTTCTTAAAATAATGACTTAAATAGATCACTGCAGCTGGCCACTCCCAGTGACTTAAAGAGCACATATTCCACATCGATTCCAAAGGGAAGCACAGGAAGGAATACATGTGAGTGGGCTGGGAGCTCAGTCTTCCTTTAAGATGAGCAGAAATCAGGGTCACCTTCCTCTTTCTGCTTAAAATGTTTCAAAGATTTTAAGTTTATGTGTATGAATTGGAGAGTATTGCAGGGGTAAGATGGTATGGTATCTTTCCTTACCCATTGTAAGGCTCACAGCTAAATCTTCTATAACGAAACACAAATCAAAAAGAGGAGAGCATAACAAATTTGTTTAATCAAAGTTTTATGTGGCGCTCTTCAGAAATGAAGACCCAAGGACCCAGAAAAAGCTGCTAATTTTTATGCTTAGGCTCAATGAAGAATGAACGGCCATGTAATATGTGATTGGACAAAAGGATAGGCTCTCATGGTAATAGACAAAGGGAGGAAACCCAATAGACCCCAATAGACATATAGGCTCTGTTTGTCTAGATTTCTATTGGCCTTTCTGTGTAGCATTTTTTCCCCTTAGCTATAGGGTAGGATCCCTCTGGAATGAGGGTCGTAGAGAAGAGAGAAGAAAATGACTTTTCTAGGTTTTATAGCTTTGCTTGAGGAAGAGGAGTTCCAATTTCTTCTTCTTCTTTCTTCTTTTTTTTTTTTTTTTTTTGAGACGGAGTCTCACTCTATTGCCCAGGTAGGAGTGCCGTGGTGCAATCTCAGCTCACTGCAACCTCAGCTCACTGCAACCTCCACCTCCATGTTCAAGCAATTCTCCTGCCTCAGTCTCCCAAGTAGCTGGGATTACAGGCGCATGCCACCATGCCTGGCTAATTTTTTTTTTTTTTTTTTTTTGTATTTTAGTAGAGACAGAGTTTCACCATGTTGCCCAGGTCACAAACTCCTGAGCTCAGGAAATCTGCCTGGCTCGGCCTCCCAAAATGCTGGGATTACAGGCACGAGCCACTGCACCTAGCCTAGGAGTTCCAATTACTATTACCTCCTTTGGGTAAGGGAAATTCTGGTTTCTCCGATGCCCTTTGGGGGACGAAGTGGGGTGAGAGAGAGGAGGGCCGGAGAAGGTCAGGAAGTCCTTGCTTTTGAGGCCATTCCAATGCCTTTAGCTCCAAGTACTCAGTGTGCCAAAGTGCTCTACTTTGAGGTATCATGTTCTATGCTCCATATATTTTTCTGAACTATAAATAATAGTACACAAATTAAATACAATTATTAGCCAAGATCGATGGAAACCTTTATTTATTTATTTTGTGACAGGGCTTTGCTCTGTCACCCAGGCTGGAGTGCAGTTGCAGTTGCAAGGTCATAGCTCACTATAACCTTGAATTCCTGGGCTCAAGCAATCCTCTCACTCAGCCTCCCAAGAAATTGGGAGTATAGGCGCACACCTGCACACCTGGCTATTTTTCTTTTTCTTTCTCTTTTTTCTTTTTTTTTTTTTTTTTTTCTGTAGAAACATGGTCCCGCTATGCTGCCCAGGCTGGTCTTGAACTTCTGGGATCAAGTGATCCTCCTACTTTGGCTTCCCAAAGTGTTGAGATTAAAGGTCTGAGCCACTGAACCTAAAAAATTTAAATGCTATAAAAGTAGTCCAATAACAGGGCAGTCCTCATAGTATAATCATTACGAATGCAAGGTCACTTTTTGAAAATGATAATTATTTCATGTTTCAAATCTGAGAAAATATTGAGAAGAAATGTTTTATGTCTACAGATGACTGATCACCTCTACCCTGCCAGTCATAGTACCTGGGTCAAGTGGGTAGATGTGGCACAATCAGGTAAACAACAATGATAATTCAACCTGGAAAGTCCCCAGGTAGTCTGGGTCAAGGTTTTTTTTCCAAGAGATGGGACTGATTTGGTGTCAGCCTTCACACTATTAAAATGAGATGACTTTATCAGTAAATAGAGATAGCACTGAATCTTCTTGTGGAAGTAGATTTGTTGAAGAATCACCTTCTGAGATTGCTTGTAGAGTACAGTTTGTTGACATGAGTATCAGTTGTTCAGCTGTCATCAAGAGGAACAAGGCTGGGCATGGTGGCTCACACCTGTAATGGCAGCATTTTGGAAGGCGGAGGCAGGTGGATCACCTGAGGTCATGAGTTCGAGACCAGCCTGGCCAACATGGCAAAACCCTGTCTCTATTAAAAATACAAAATTTAGCTGGGTGTGGTGGCACACGCCTGTAATCCCAGCTACTTGGGAGGCTGAGACAGGAGAATCACTTGAACCCAAGAGGTGGAGGTTGCAGTGAGCCAAGATCACGCCACTGCACTCCAGCCTGGATGACAGAGCAAGATTCCATCTCAGAATAAAAAGGAGGAACAAATACTAAAACCAATAGTCAGGGGGTACCATGATGCCAGGAATGTTTGTCTTACTCACACTTCAATATCAAGAAACTAGTACTAGTTCCATCAGATAAAGAAATCAGCAGTTACTGAGGAATAACTATTGGAATTGTACATATTTCAAAGAAAAAGAAAAAAGCCCAGAATACAAACTGAACTTTGTATACTGTGTGAGCCAAAAAAAAATAAAGCTGAGGCAAAATTAATATAGAGAGTTTATTTGGGCCAAGGTTGAGAGCAGCTGCCTGGGACACACCTTCAAATTACCTTGGGGAGGGCTCTGTCTGGCCTTTGTTACAAGCAAGTTATAAAATAGAAAATGAAGGCAAGGAGTGGGCTGGAAAAAAATTGTTGGACAGGAATTCTTATTGGTTTACAGAAATGACACTGGTTAGTCATAGGCTGTACATTGTTAAACAACAAGGTATGAATTATGATGTTCAGTATATGCCATTGTCAATTTTATGGTGTTTTCTCTCTGGGACTGATAATTTAAAGTGGCTCACATTCCTCACAAAAAAAGTTTCTTTTTTGTGATGAAATTTTTGCCAGTTCCTATGCCCAGAGTGGTATTGCCTAGGTTGTCTTCAGAGTTTTTATGGTTTTTTGGTTTTCTATGTAAGTCTTTAATCCATCTGAAGTTGATTTTTGCATATGGTATAAGGAAAGGATCGAGTTTTGCGTGTGTGTGTGTGTGTTTTGTTGTTGTTTTTTTTTGAGACAGTCTCGCTCTGTTGCTGAGGCTGGAGTGTAGTGGCGCTATCTTGGCTCACTGCAACCTCCGCCTCCCAGGTTCAAGCGATTCTCCTATCTCAGCCTCCTGAGTAGCTGGGATTACAGGCATGCACTACCATGCCTGGCTAATTTTTGTATTTTTAGTAGAGACAGGGTTTCTCCATTTTGGCCAGGCTGGTCTTGAATTCCTGACCTCAGGAGATCCACCCGCCTCGGCCTCCCAAAGTGATGGGATTACAGGCGTGAAAGAATCCAGTTTCAATCTGCATATGGCTAGCCAGTAATCCCAGCACCATTTATTGAATAGGGAGTCCTTTCCCCATTGCTTGTTTTTGTCAGCTTTATTGAAGATAAGATAGTTGTAGGTGTGTGGTCTTATTTCCGGGCTCTCTATTCTGTTCCACCAGTCTATGTGTCTGTTTTTGTACCAGTACCATGCTGGTTGGGTTTCTGTAGCACTGTAGTATAGTCTGAAGTGGAGTAGCATGATGCCTCCAGTTTTGTGCTTTTTGCTTAGGATTGCCTTGGCTCTTAGGGCTCTTTTTTGGTTCCATATAAATTTTTAAATAGTTTGTTTTCTAGTTCTGTGAAGAATGTCACTGCTGTTTGACAGGAATAGCATTAAATCTGTACATTGTTTTGGGCAATATGGCCATTTTAACATTATTGATTCTTCCTAACAATGAGCATAAATTGTTCTTCCATTTGTTTGTGTCATCTCAGATTCCTTGAGCAGTGTTCTGTAATTCTCATTACAAGATCTTTCACCTCTATGGTTAGCAGTATTCCTAGGTATTTTATTCTTTTTGTGGTAATTGTGAATGTGATTGTGTTTCTTATTTGGCTCTTGGCTTTGCTGTTGTTGGTATATAGGAATGCTGCTAATTTTTATATGTTGATTTTGTATCCTGAAACACTGCTGGAGTTGTTTATTAGTTGGGCTGAGACTATGAGGTTTCCTATACATAGAATCATGTCTTCTACAAACAGGGAGAGTTTGCCTTTCTCTCTTCCTATTTGGATACCCTCTGTTTCTTTCTATTGTCTGACTTCTCTGGCCAGGACTTCTAATACTATGTTGAATAGGAGTGGTGACAGAGGGCATTTTTGTCTTGTGCCAATTTTCAAGGGGAATGCTTCCAGCTTTTGCCCATTCATTATGATGTTGGCTGTGAATTTGTCATAGATGGCACTTACTCTTTTGAGGTATGTTTCTTCATGATGAAGATGCCAAAAATAATTGCAACAAAAGCAAAAGCTGACAAATGGGATCTAATTAAATTTAAAAACTTCTGTACAGCAAACGAAACTATCAACAGAGTAAACAGGCAACCTACAGTGTAGCAGGACAAGTTGCAGGACAAGCTGCAAAAAAAAAGAAGGAAGCGGTTTACTTCGCCGGGAGCATCAGCAAGACTCCTGTCTCAAGAGCCAAGCTCCCCAAGTGAGCAATTCCTGTCCCTTTTAAGGGCTCACAACTCTAAGGGGTTCTGCTTGAGAGGGTCCTGATCAATTGAGCAAGCAGGGGGTTTGTGACTGGGGGCTGCATGCACTGGTAATTAGATCAGAACAAAACAGGACAGGGATTTTCACAGTGCTTTTCTATACACTGTCTGTAATCTATAGACAACATAACCAATTAGGTCAGGGGTCGATCTTTAACTACAAGGCCCAGGGTGTGGTGCCAGGCTGTCTACTTGTGGATTTCATTTCTGCCTTTTAGTTTTTACTTCTTCTTTCTTTGGAGGCAGAAATTGGGCATAAGACAATATGAGGGGTGGTCTCCTCCCTTAACAGAATGGGAGAAAATATGTGCAAACTATGCATCTGAGAAAGGTCTAATATCCAGCATCTATAAGGAACTTCAAGTTACAAGAAAAACAAAACAAACAAAAAAAACCCCTATTAAAATGTGGACAAAGAACATGAATAGACAATTTTCAAAAGAAGACATACATGCAGCCAACAAACATAAGAATAAAAGTTCAGTATCACTGATCATTAGGGAAATGCAAATCAAAATCACTATGAGATACCACTTCACACATGTTAGAAGGGCTATTAATGAAAAGTCAAAAAATAACAGATACAGGCATGGTTGTAGAAGAAAAGGATTGCTTACACTCTGTTGGTGGGAGTGTAAATTAGATCAATCATTGTGGAAAGGTGTGTGATGATTACTCAAAGAACTAAAACCAGAACTACCATTTGACCCAGCAGTCCCATTAGTGATACATTCTCTAAGAAATATAAATCATTGTCTCATAAAGATCCATGCATGAATATGTTCATTGCAGCATTATTCACAATAACAAAGACATGGGATCTACCTAAATGCCCATCAATGGATGACTGGATAAAGAAAATGTGGTATGTATACATCATGGAATACTATGCAGCCATAAAAAGCAAGATCATGTTCTTTGTAGGAACATGGATGGAGTTGGAGGCCATCATCTTTTGCAAACTAAGAACAGAAAACCGAATACCTCATGTTCTTACTTATAAGTAGGAGCTAAATGATGAGAACATGTGGACACCAAGAGGGGAACAACAGACACTGGGGCCCACCTTACAGTGGAAGAGCAGAAAAGGTAACTGTTGGGTACCAGGCTTATTACCTGGGTGATGAAGTAATCCGTACAATAAACAACTGTGACATTAGTTTACCTATATAACTAACCTGTACATGTACCCCTGAACATCAAATAATATTAAAGTTAAAAAAGAAGTTTTCTTTACTTTCTCACAGTCCTGTATGCATTCTCAGGAAGGGACTACATACATACAATGCTCAGCTTTTGGAAAGTGAAACTTCTTTTCTAGGTGTCAGAGATGATGTGTGTATGTGTAACCAGCACCATGAAAAGGGTTGTGTAGGTTACAAATTAATTTCCAATGTGATATTTAATTAGCCAAGTGCCAATGATCCAATTTAATTATCAATGCCTCTTCCCTCATGGCCAAACATTTTCCTTAAAGTTAAGACTCAATAAATAAAAGAAATACAATTTTTAATTCAACATCAGCATGCAAGTCTAGGGGACGTAAATGCCAGAATTGTATTGCCTGTACTCAAGCTTTAGATACTAGCTAAATACTAAAGCTTCAGAATAATAACATTTCTTCCTCTGTATTGCAAGTCAAAACACTGTAATGCTTATTTTCTTTGTGGTGTTTCTTTGAAATGCAAGAAAGCATAGCTTGGTGATCAAGGTTCTGTGGTTTCCAGGTGTTGGGGGTCAGTGAGAAGGGTCCCCCGCTTGGATAAATTATTTCCCCAAGTTGGAAACATTTTAAAGGAAAATGCCTCATTTGCAACTTGTCATTTGGGGACAAAGCACTAATTACATGAGAAGTTTCTTTGAAAGAGTATGTAAATGCAGTAGTAGAAAGTTCTTTAGAGAAGGCGTTGAAATTGTTAAGGTAATTGGGAACTATGAGGAATTACACTTCCTGCTAGCATAAACATCTTGCCAAACCTCCATGAATGATTAGGCATAGGTTTTCATAACATGAATTTCAGAGAAGAATAGTTATTTCCTGACAACAACCCAAAGTTCAGTGATTCAGAATAATCAGAATTAGTGAAAAAGAAATGTACCTCCTGGTTCAGTATATTCTCAGATGTATTAGCCAACTACTTGAGAAAGCCAACCCCTCTGAATTGCTGCTTCCTCATAGCTTTAATGGAGATGACTATACATACCACATGGTAATATTGATCATATATATTTAATGAGATTATTGTGAATACTGAATAAAAGAATGACTCCTCATATGAGATGCATTGTGGTGTAGTATGTAATTGTGTAGGCTTAATGTGAGATCACCTGGATTTGAATCTGATTTTTCTGCAATAACTAGTTGTGTGACTTGAGCCAATTAATGATCTTCTACATCTTTTAATTTCTTCTCTAAAATGGGAATAATGTAGGCATCTTTGTCATAAAGATATTATACAGATAACACTAAAATTATATAAATAAATATTAAAACACGATTTGGTAAATATCAAAAAAGTTTAGCTAATTTTACCATCTAATGCACCATTTGTTGTCATTAAATTTTCACCATCCCCTTTGCTCACATTTAATACCTCTAACTATAAATAAATATTATGTACTCAGTGTCAGAAATATAGATTTGCTATTTTACTTCTAGACTTGCCAAAGGCATTTTAATCTATAATTTTAAGTGGTGTATTTGTCACATATTTTCTCATTTAAAGAGAGGTGATTTTTACTGCTGGCTTCCCAACAGGCATTTTTCTAGCCACTGTGCAGATTTCTTTTGAAATGACTATTATTAAAACTGGTAAGCAGGGAAGACAGCTGGTAGCTGTGTTTTGACAGTGAAGTTCTCTGTCTACCTTGTCCATGAAGACAAAAAGCTTTGCAAGTGCACGATTAGTTGAATTGAAAGTGATCATTTGTGTCTGAGCAGGATTAACAGAATAAAGAAATATCCACAAAATTTTGTTTCAATTTTTTCTCCAACTATTTCAATCAGATCAGCTCTTGGAAACTTTAAAGTATGTTAAAGTACTTGAAGGGCACTGGCATCTTCCATTTACCACAGTGGCTGAGAAATAATAGAATATTTTCCTTAGACTTGTTATTTGATGAATAGGATATAATCAGTGAGGCATATTTCAAAAAATAGACTCAGTAAACTAGAGATTTCATAGTACCAGATCTGTGTGATGACAAAGACAGCTCTCTTTATGTTTGCATTATTCTAACTTTCCGATTAGAATACTCAATTTAAGACAGTGATCTTTCCTCAGCATCTTGATTTTGCTACTTTGGGGTAATATGACATCACTGTGGCTCAATTTTCTCTTTTGTAAGATGGGGGAAATAATGGTACTTACCTCAAAGAATTTTGATGGGACTGAGGTAGTGCACAGTGACTGAAAGATAGCGGGAGTTCATCTGCCTTATTCAATAGAAGAAACTAAGACATGCTGAGTTTCAAGATACGATCCAAGGCATACAAGCAAAATGGAGCAGCATATTTGAAACTTTAAACCAGAATTGCTAATATCTGCCCCTGCGTTGTTTACCATCTCATCTTCCTGCCCTCCTTCCTAGAATCACTTTCAAGATTATATTCTTAAAAAAGAAGAAAGAAAACGAAGAAGAGAAGGGAACAGAAAGAAAGGGAAGGGGGTGAAGGGAAGAGAAGAAGAAAAATATTTATTTATTTATTTATTTATTTATTTATTTATTTATTTATTTTTGAGACAGAGTCTATCTCTGTTGCCCAGGCTGGAGTGCAGTGACGCGATCTGGGCTCACTGCAAGCTCTTCCTCCCGGGTTCACGCCATTCTCTTGCCTCAGCCTCCCGAGTAGCTGGCACTACAGGCTCCTGCCACCACGCCCAGCTATTTTTTTTTTGTATTTTTAGTAGAGACTTGGTTTCACCGTATTAGCCAGGATGGTCTTGATCTCCTGACCTCGTGATCCATCCGCTCGGCCTCCCAAAGTGCTGGGATCACAGATGTGAGCCACCGCGCTCGGCCGAAGAAAAATATTTAAACACATTTATGTGACCTTGATAATTTTCAGGATCCACATGGGCTTGTATTGTTAATAAAGTCATATGTAAAGAAATTACAAACGGAACTTCTCAGGTACTGAATATCCCTCAGTAACAATAAACATTATGGTTGTGTGTGTTGTTGTGGTTTTTGTTGTTGTTTTGTCTTACAAACTGGCACCTAAGAGGTCCACGCACATGGCTTTCAGAAAGCTTGCTGGACGTTTTCACTGGTCATTGGTTCCATTCTCCAAAAATTTCACACAAATACAGTAGCTGGTCAAAATCTCTCCCACTTTTTTAATTAACCCATTTCTCACACTGCTATGCTACTTTTCCTGTTCAACTCCCCTGTCACCCCCCTACCCCGAGAACCATATATGGACTAAATGACAGTCATCTATGACTGGGAGAAGTCCCTGACATTTAACAATAATTTGAACTTACTTGGAGGGAATGTGTGGAGTCTACTGTAAAGTCTAACTCCTTTATTGGTTCGTTTTCCTAACCATAATGTCATTTTTTTAAAATGAATGTTCCACTTCACTTTGTTTGTCTTATTTCCAAGAGGCACAGGAGTAGGGAGGATAACCATGACCATTGTACACATCTAGCCTCTAGGCCACAGTTATTAATGGGGTGGTTTCAATGTCCCCTATCTTCCCCCACAAACCGTAATCAATTTTACATCCGGCCAAATTGGATTACTGTCTCTTCCTATTTCCCCACCATGCACATTCATTTCTGTGCTCTGCTCTTCATTTTCCCTCAGCTTAGACTATTCCCTCTTGACCGTCCATAGAAAGCCCAGATTACAGACAGAGCCTTTATTAAATCCACAATATAAACCCTTCTTTTGATCCTACCGACATGGAACAATGTATTAGGTGAGAAAGACAGAAAGGCAGAGAATAAAGAAAAAGAGAGGGAGAAATTAAATAGCAAAAGAATAAAGAAATTATTTGTAAAATATTCTAGGATCAGAATCTTTGCTTTGAAATGCAAGACAAGTCAATAGAGTCAGATTTAAATCTCAGTTCTGCCACTTATTTACTATGTGACCTTGAGTAAGTTTTGTATTACCCTGGACATCAGTTTCTGCATCTTTTTAAAAAAACATACTAGAATAAGAATTGCTATAATATAAACCTCTTACCCTAATGGTGGTCATAGGTTTCGTGATCAATAAATTATAGTTATTTTTATCAGTACTATTAATAATAAATAAAGGTAGAAATACCTTTTGTACCGCTTGGAATTCTCTCTGTATGCTATGCTCTATCTTTCAGAACTAAAATACTCATTAGCTCATGTGGAAATAAAAAAAGAAAGGAAGAAGAAGAAACAAGGCTAAATCATGTAATAAGAAAATCAGGGGAACATAAGTGCTTACACACATACACTTTTACAATATTCAGTAATTACTCTAGCTTCACTGGGTGCTTCAGTTTTACTTCTGGGAATAAAACGTAGTGCATGTAAGTCCGTAACTGAACACTCATGCACATGCACATGGTGCAAATTTCAACCAATGAACATAAAACAAACCGATAATGATTCAATAAAGGCTGTGTTATTTTTTATGTTTATATTAGTACCACATAAATGTCAAAGCACCATAGAAGAGAGTGATGATCATTCTTACCATGTGTCTTTTTAAAATTCCTTACCTGCATTCAGAATTAAAGGGAATGGAAGGAACTCTTTATATGAGTGTTTGTGTGTGATAGTGCATGTGTGTGAATACAGGCACATATATTCTCTCAATGATGTTTTTAGAAGTGGTGTCTAAATTTAAAAAAATAAAAGAAATATGTCATAGTTTGTACCTTAAGGAACTCACAGTAAAGGAGAGGAAAAAAAAATTTTAAAAAGTCAATTTTTAAGATATGTGCTTATGAAAACTAATTATAAAGTAGTGCAAATAGGGACTACTAAACATTTTTTGGCCCATCATTTGTGATGGAGATATAGATACTTATAATGACAATAATAATAATAATGATACATAATATTTATTGACTAGTTACTATGTGCTAAATAAAGTGTAAGTATTTTATCTTTGCAATAAATACTTTATCTTTTTATTGAACTATGTTATATATAGGGAAAAGTGCATACATCTTAAATATTCAGCTTGATAAAGTTGTACAAATTGGACGTATCTTATAACCAGCATTCAGACCAAGAATCAGCTCATTACCACAGCTACAAGTTTCTCATTCTTGGCTAACATGAGCAGTGTAACTATGAATATTTTAGTGTATGTTTTACGTTGAACACACATTTTATATATCTATGTCAATTCATAATAAAGCTCTCCTATGTTTTCCCACAGAAACTTTGCTGTTTTATATTTCATATTTAGATATGCGACTCATCAGACATTGATTTCTGAATATAACAAAAGGCAAGTGCATTATTTTTTCTTATACAGATATCAAATTGATTCAGCACAATTTATTCAAAATATCAAGCTTTCTTCATAAGTTTTACAATTTTTAATTTTTAAATGAGATGCTCTTTTTCATATCATTTCTCTCACTCCACATGTTTCTGAGATGTGTCTGTTTTTGCATGCATTAGTAGCTCCTTCTATCCATCCTTCCATTCATCCTTCCATTCATCTTTCCTTCCATCCTTCCTTCCATCTATCCTTCCTTCCTTCTTTTGTTCCCACCTCCTTCCATTCCTTCCTTTTTTCCCTGAGAGAACATAATGCTTGTTATTTGTCCATTAAACTTGAATGACATTTGCATTATCCAGAGATTTTAGTTATTGAGAATACAGCTGCTGTGATCATAATGTACAAGACCTTGTGTGGACATATATTTTTATTTCTCATCAGTAAATTTAGGTCATATTGTGAGCATGTGATTAACATTTTTAAGAAACTGCCAAACAGTTTTCAAAAATTCTTGCACCATTTTATATTTCTACTAGCATTCATGAGAGCTCTTGCCAATTGTCTTAGTTCATTTGTGTTGCTATAAAGGAATACCTGAAGCTGAATAATATATCATGAAAGGAGGCTTATTTGGCTTTTGGTTCTGCAAGCTGACAAACAAGCATGGCACCAACATCTGCTTCTGGTAAAGGCTCCAAGCTCCTTCCCACTCATAGCTGAAGGTGAAGGAGGGCCCAACAAGAGCCTGCAGGGATCAAACAAGAAAGGAAACAAGACAGATAGAGGCGGTGCCAGGCTCTTTCAAACAACCAGCTCTACTAGGAACTAATACAGTGAGAACTTACTCAGCCCTCATCCTCCCCCCATTAATCTATTCATGAAAGATCCACCACCATGACCCAAACACCTTCTATTAGGCCCTACCACCAACCTTGGGGATCAAGTTTCAACATGAGATGTGTTAGGGACAAAAATCTCAACTATTAAACCAATATTCTTGCTAACGCTCAATACCATCAGCTCTTTTTATTTTAGCCCTTCTAAAAGGTAGGTAGTGGCATATCTTTGTGGTTTTAATTTATATTTTCTTGATGTCTAATGAGGCTGAACATCTTTTTATGTCTTTTTTGGCCATCATTTATCTTCACTTGTGATGTATTTATTTAAATCATGTTGATTGATCTTTTCATAGTATCAGCATATGGTTCGGGAGTCAATGGGACTCAGCTTGGGCAGAGTTTACACACAGAACGTGGAGCCCTGCCTTTTTAGTCCTCTCTGATATGGTATTCTCTTCTCAGTCCAAAAGATAATACATTTAAACAGAGATCCAGCTGTTCTCAACCAGAGTAGGACTGTGGCCCATCCCTAATCCAAACCGGCAATGATAGGGTACCCTCCCTGTGTTGGATTCTTCCTTCACATCTTCACTCACTCCAGAATCTGCACACCTTTATTCACTCTGTAGAGCTTCAAGGTAGTTTTTTTTTTGTATATTTTGTCCAGAATTATAATTTCTATCTGTAGAGAGTTTGGTCTTCTGGGAACTCATTCTGCCATATAGAAAGTATAATTCTCAAAGGAGTGTTTTGAAAACTGTAGACAAGAAAGGACTCTAGCTAGGATTTATTAAGCACCTAATTTACATTCACCTAGGATTTTACAAATTATTCTGTGTAGTCAGTACAATGTTGATTCTTTCAGCATCCTTACATTATTAAGAAAATTAAGATCAGGGCTGCAGAATAGTATCCCAAAGTTGCAAATTACATTTATGTGGGCCTGGAACATAATCAGACAAAGATTGTCAGATTCTAAATTCTGTATACTCTCAAGTGAACCATGTGGCTTTTTTCAGTTTGTAACCATAAGAATGAAGTTTCCTAGTAGTTAGCATATTAACCAGAAGTAATATAAGTTAGCATTTACAAACTCTATAAGATTACTGCAGATACATTTCTGGTTTTTCCCTCATGCAAACAATATTTGATACAATACACCTGTATCCATTGCATATTATGATCTGTAATTGATCTTTTGCCAAAAGACGATTGATTCACTGAAAAATTGTGATTTAGAAGAAAAGTTAAAATCCATTCACTGGAAAGATATCCTATATTCATGGACTTGAAGAATTAATATTGTTTAAAATCTCCAAATTATCCATCATGATCTATATAGATTCAATGCAATCCCTATCAAAATACCAATGAGATTCTTCACAGGAATAAAACCAAAATCACAAAATTTGTTTGGAATTATAGAAGACTCCCAAATATTCAAAGCAATCTTGAAGGAAAAAATATACAAATACAAAAACAATGCTGAATATACAAATACAAAAACAGCCAGGTATGGTGCCTCATGGCTGTAGTCACAGTCCCAGCAGTTTGGGAGGATGAGGCAGGAGGATTGCTTGAGCCCTGAAGTTTGAGAAAAGCCTTGGCAACATGGAGACAATCCTGGCTCAAAAAAAAAAAAAAAAGCTGGAGGCATCACACTACCTGACCTCAAAGTATACTACAAAGCTATAGTAAACAAAACAGAATGATACTGTCATAAATGTCATAAAAACAGACAGACAGACCAATGTAGCAGTATAGAAAGCCCAGAAATAAATCTATGCATCGATAGCCAACTGATTTTCAACACAGGCATGAAGAATACACAGTGGGGAAAGGGCAGTATCTTCGATAATTGGATATATATATGCAAAAGAATAAAATTAGACATTTATCCCCTACCATATACAAAACTTAACTAAAAATAAATTAAAGAATTAAATGTAAGATGTCAATCTATGAAATTACTGAAGAAAACACAGGGGAAATGCTTCATGACATTCCTCTGGGCAAGGATTTTTTTGGGTAAGACCTCGAAAGCACAAATAACAGAAGGAAAAATAGACAAAAGGGATTACATCAAGCTAAAAAGCTGGTTCACAGCAAAGGAAAAATCAGAGGAGAGAAAAATACAGCCTACAGAATGGAAGAACATATTTGTAAACCATATATCTAATAAGAGGTTAATATCCAGAATATAAAAGGAACACAAACAATTCAATAGTAAAAAAAACAAGTACTGCAATTTAAAAATGGGCAAAAGACCTGAATAGACATTTCTCAAAAGAATACATACAAATGGCCAAGAGGTATATGAAAACATTCTCAACATCACTAACAATTATGGAAATGCAAATCAAAGCCATAATGAAATATCACCTCACTCCTGTTAGAATGGCCATCATCAGAAAGACAAATGATAACCAGACAACTTCTGCTGGGAGTGTAAATTAACACAGTCATTATGGAAAACAGCATGGAGATTCCTCAAAAAATTTAAAATAGAACTAACAGATGATCCAGTAATTTCACTACTGGGTATATATCCAAAGAAATTGAAATCAGGATGTAGAAGAGATATCTGTACTCCCATGCTTATCACAGTACTATTTGCAATAGCCAAGATAAGGAATTAACCTAAGTGCCCATCAATCAATGAACAGATAAAGAAAATGTAGTACATATACACAATGGAATATTATTCAGCCATAAGAATTAATAAAATCCTGCCATTTGCCACAACATAGATGAACATAGAAGACATTATGCTAAGTGAAATAAGTCAGGAACAGAAAGACAAATAATGCATGATCTCACTTACATATGGAATATAAGCTGATCACATTGAAATACAAAGTAGAACGGTGGCTACCAGAGGCTGGGGTGAGTAGAGGGGAGAAGGGATCAGGATGATGTTGTTTAAAGGGTATATAATTATAGTTAGATAGGAGGAATAAATCTCAAGAGATTTATTATAGAGCAAGATTACTATAGTTAATGATGATGTAATCTTGAAAAATAGAGAGTGGATGCTATGAGCTCTTTTCACAAAAATGATAACTATATGAGGCAATGCATTTGTTAATTAGCTAAATTGAACCCTTTCACAATGCGTGTATGTACCATGAAATGTCATGTTGTATACAACAAACACATACAGTATTTTATGTCAATTTAAAAGAAATCTGTTCAAAAATTACTTATTTAGCATCTACTATGTGTTGTGTACTACCATAATTTCTGTGATCACAAAGGAAACAGGCACCTTAAGCCATTATCTATTATACAAAGAGCAGTAAACTGTTCAATTAGTAGGTCAGACTTTTAAAAAACAGGAAAACTAGCTATGTAGCAAACGATGAAAATACAAATGGAACTGCAAAATACAATGCATTCTCTCAAGAAATTATAAAGAGTATCCTGAGATTACATAAAGGTGATTAATCTGGTTTAGGAAGGGGAGTCAAAACATTTTGCATCTCCAACGTGTTGACTCCACCAAAAAATTCAGTAACACCTTCTCAATCTCCTTCTTTCTCTGTGTTTCCTATTTGGGGTTCATATCTGTCAACCTCTGTGATAAATGCATGACTGAACTTCTACTGTTTACTGATACAGGGAATGTTCAGATTCATAGAATTCTTCTTTTCTGTCATTCTCTTCAAGAAGAAGCAATGTTGACAGACATAGGGCATCTGGGGTCAGGTGGGAACCTGAGAGACAGAAAACTTTATGTGCTAAATAAAAGCAGGTCCCTTCAGTTCAACAAAAGTTGGAATAGCAATGATGTGAGCATTTAAAATAAAAGCAGCATGGAAACCATATAATATATTGGTATCTATAATATTTTCTTCCTTCTTTTTTGACAGGCCATAATATGCATGTGTATATTCAGAGAACATCTTTGTCATCATCATCAGCATCATCACCATCATAATGTGCCTGCCTGATAGTAAAACAATTTTCTTCTCCATCATACAACAAATGTTTAGAAGTATGTGATTGACAACTTTGTGTTGCAGAATTCTTCTAGAGAAAAGGCAAACTCTGTCAGTGTTGTGGATCTTAAGAGAAGATTGTTGCTCCTGCATTAAGTGTGTAAGCAGTACACACACACACACACATAAATTTTTTCCTAAGAATTAAACCTAGTTTATTTCCATTGTCAACCTTCATTATTCTGCCATGGTAGCAGAAACTTAATCTCAGTCTTTTTGGGGCTTTTCTTTTTAATTTTTGGCAGGAAGGCTGGATGTCTGAGTCTCAACTCAGGAGAGCTGTGCATAGCTTAGTTTAGGGCTGGGAAGACAGATGGCCCTTATTCTCCAGTTTGTGCACATAGATCCCTATTCACATATGCCAGAATATTCCTCCCCTTTCAGTTCTGAAGGTTTTCTTCAGTACATGAGTCTCCCACTTGGAGGCACTAGAATACCATATGGCTTCTGTGTCCTGCTGGGACACAAGTACTTCCACCTGGACTTTGCTCCAATTTACCTAATCCAGCCCAGCAAGCTTTCCCTTTCTGATGTCTTACTTTCACGTGAAGATTGTCCTGGAAGCAGGAAAAAGGCCTTTTTTGCATCCCCATATAGGACTTATTGATGACTCCGTTCTGATCTGTTTCTCCATACTACCTTAACAGAAAAATTATTGTTTATCACCACCCAGGCAAGGGTTGAGAAGGAGGTGACAGAGACCTACTTATTATTGAATTGTTTGTGTCCTTATTTTCTTTCAACCATTTTGTCTATGCTCCAGTATTCATAGTCTTCCTGAGAGTTGTAGATTTCAAAATTCAAAATCTAAGAAATTACTTTTTCTGCCTTTCCTACTTCATTCCCATGGTTTTTTTTTAAGTCTATGCTCTCTATTTCTGACAAGCAGGTAGGATTAATTACATGTCTTCTCTCCAAAGAGAGAAAAACAAGTATATTGTGAGATTTGCTTCTTTCATACAGCTAATCGGCAGTTATTATATCTTTTTCCTGCTTTATTCCCTTTTCTTATTGTTATAATAGTAGTCAGACATGAGCAGGGCAGGAGAGGGGATCCCCAACCCCCACCAGGAATGTCAGGCTACAATCTGGTGAAGGGTAGGTGGTTGTTAAACTGCCTCTCTAAAATAATAATTAGTCACAGCCAGCACCAGGGAAAGGCCGTCTCCCAGTAGCTGGAAAAAACCTGAAACTGGTGATCGGTAGCTTCCCAATAAGATCTCAGGAGTTGGGCGAATGTGCCCAAGCATGCGTACTAGGAGGCAAAATGGCGGAGTTTAACTAGTATATGACATTCTTCTAGGAAAGCTAGACTGGTAAGAGAAGAACACCTCGAGTGAGCATGCGCACACCTCCAGTAAACACACTGCACACGCAGCCCCTCCCAAGCGCTCACAGGCCACTGAGCATGTGGACAGCCCACCCCAAGGGAAGAATCAGGGGAGAAGGGACACAAGACCCCAGAAGTATGCCAGTGTTTAAAATCCCAAGTCAAAGGCCAAACAGTGCACTTGATCTCTAAAGTCACCTTCCTGGCCTTCTTTCAAGTGTACTTTACTTCCTCTCATTCCTGCTGTAAGGCTTTTTAATAAACTTTCACTCCGGCTCTAAAACTTGGGACTCTAGAGGTAGAGTCTCTTACTCTACCTTACGCCCCTCGGTCGAATTCTTTCTTCTGAGGAGGCAAGAACTGAGGTTGCTGCAGACCCTTACAGATACACCACTGGTACACACTTTGCTGCCACATGACTCTGATACATTCTGCTGCCAACAATATTTTAAGACAGTGAGTAAACACAATAAAATGTTTGAAGGAGGACACAAAGAGAAAAGGAGAATTCCAATAGCAACAGCAAAGAAAAAGGACGTAGGTTAATTTTGAATTTTAACTGCCTTACCATATTTGAGAGCTGTTTGCATCCTATATTGGACCAGGCACAGGGGACATTCAGCTACAATTCTTAAGAGAGAAAATTATAGTAACTGGTCTTTTCCATCAAATTTTAAGTGCATACATCTTGGTTACAGCCACTGGGAGAAAGTCATGGAGGTAAACCAGTATGCAGGTGCTAACACATGGATGAAACATGTTACATCAAAAACATTCAACAGGCTGTGACTCAATTGGGTGAACATGTGAGATGATATTCTTGGATTTAGTTCATCCATGTTCTGTACCATTCACCCCATTAACTAAGGTGTGTGATGTTGGATAACTCATTTTATCTTCCCTTTCCTCATGTTTTGTACACATAAAGTAATGGCTCGGTAAAATGGGGTTTTGTGCAAGTTTACCAATTCTACATTTTGTGAAAACCACCAAGGTTTGCTTGCCAATTACTTGCTCAGTTCTACAATGTTATGCCATATTGACATGAATATTTTCTCTTTCTTTCTTTCTTTCTTTCTTTCTTTCTTTCTTTCTTTCTTTCTTTCTTTCTCTCTCCCTCCCTCCCTCCCTCCCCCACCTCTCTCACCTTCCTTCCTTCCTTCCTCTCTTTCTTTCTTCTTTCTTTCTCTTCCTCCTCCTCCTTCTTTCTTTCCTTTCTTTCTTTCTTTCTTTCTTTCTTTCTTTCTTTCTTTCTTTCTTTCTTTCTTTCTTTCTTTCTTTCTTTCTTTTGCCCAGGCTGGAGTGCAATGGCATGATCTCAGCTTCCTGCGATCTCTGCCTCCCAGGTTCAAGCAATTCTCCTGCCTCAACCTCCTGAGTAGCTAGGATCACAGATGCCTGCCACCACGCCTGGCTAATTTTTGTATTTTTAGTAGAAACGGGGTTTCAGCCATGTTGGCAAGGCTGGTCTTGAACTCCTGACCTCATGATCTGCCCGCGTCAGCCTCCCAAAGTACTGGGATTGCAAGGGTAAGCCACCGCACCCAGCCGCCATTGATATTTTTTAAATTCTACTGTTTGATTTTGAGTTCACAGAAAAGAGAGACATCATCAAGTTTCCATCTTACGCAGCACATTAAAACACAATGTTGTATATGGGAACAGTGGAAAAATATTGTTTGATGCAAATTTTGGATACCAATTTTTTTTAATTTAAATCCCCAGTGTCAATTCCTCCTTTTATCTTTCCAGCACTTAAGAACAGTAAATAAGAGGAAATGCCTGACTTATAGATTTTACAGGATTAATAGGAAAAAATGATAGACAGAAGTGACTGAAATATTCCTTCCTTTGCACAAGACAGACTTACCTCTGCCACTTCTTCAATTACTTCACCAACCTCCTCTTCTATTCATGTTCTGTGAGGAAGATATTGACATGAGATTGGTCAGAGATTTGGCCACAATTATTAATAAGTGGAATTATTGTATCTCAAAAGGGAAAAAACCCTAGATTTCTCTCTTATCCCTTAAATTAATTCCTCTTAAAACTATTTGGTAAGCAATTATGTTAGGTCTTGGACCACAGAACACATTGGGCAATTTTCTGGAATCTAAATGACTTCTATAGTTGAGCTCAGGCTTTTTCTAGAGCAAGCCTGTCTCTGTCTCTTCTGCTGGCTTCTCTTGTTTCTTATTCTCCTCCATCTATAACTATGCATGTTTCTCTCAATTATTTAGAATGAGGGAAGAAAAAAAAAGGTTCTAATGAGATTTTGTTTCTAATCAGGATTTCTACGCTGCCTTTTTAATTGGGATCTGAATTGGAATATCAGACACTTAAACATCTAGGAATAAATTGGAACTCTAATTTTCATTTTGCTCTGATTTGTTGCACGTCTTTCTTTTTATGCAAAAGAACTAAATTTCACAACAGGATTTGAGTGTTCTGATTCTTGCAGGGATAACATCATGGTAACAGAACAATTCATAAGCCATGACACTGTGAAACAGATAAAGTAGTTTTAAAGTGACACAGATTTAGTTTCTGTTCTTTCTCATGACATTGTGTGTATACATACACACATACACAAATACGCATATGTTACATTTTTATGACCCAGTAAGAGATCATCACTATTCTGGTCACAAGTGGTACAGAGATAGAGTAAGCAGCAAAAAAAAACCCTGACTTTATTGAGCTTACATTTTACTGGGGGATAAATATCTATTTGAAAGTTAATTTTTTGGTAGCAATAAATGCTATGAAGAAAATAAAGCACTTACTACCTTCATTAATTTGAACAAGTTATTTAACCTATTTGAGCCTCACTTTTCCCATTTGCTAAAAGAAACAATTGAAAATGACATTTAGGTTACCTTTTTATAAGATAATGTTGGGATAAAACTAGTCCATAAACATAAAAAGTTATTTGGTAACTACAACATAATGTTCTGTTGGGCAAGAAAAATGCACCTTATTCTTTCACTCACATAAACATTGTAATGGTCCAGGAATGTCAGATTGCTTATTTTTAACCATCTGTTCTATTTCCCTCAATATGGGGTCCCTTTTTTCTCCTTTTGAATAGGTAGCTTGTCAAAAATCCCAACAAATGTTCACACAGATTTTTAATAATTTTAGCAATTCATTTGGAAAACCTTTGTGTTGGAAGTCCAGACCTTGGCAAGTCTGGAGCAACAGGAAGGGAGAGCTGAAAATAGGCACAGGATGGGCACGTTGGTCACAATGATGCCCCCAGCCCTGGCCATTGGACCATATTTAAACAAGTGGGAAGTTCCGACAGAATGCTGTAGGACTTTCATATTCAAGAGGCTTTGTGCTTTTTCATCCTCTATCAAGAAAGATGTTTGGAAATTTCAAAGTTGATGATAACTTAAGTAGTGCTTGCATTTCCTGAATGTAAAAATTCTTTTAAAAGCTCTTGCCTATTAACAATTTGGAATTATTCTAAAACAAGGTATCTCATAGGTTTCTACAAACATTGCTATAAAAATAACTAGTCTTGAGTTTTTTAAGAGAACACTTGATCTTAGACGTCAAAATGAAGCTCCCCAAGTTTTCTGATAATAATAATGCACTGTGTACTTGGAAACACCTTTTGAGAAATTTCTTTCTCAGATCATGCAAATCCACAAACATGCGGAATTCTCCTGAAGTCATGTGGTCTTTGTTGTTATTATTAATAACAGCCACAAATATTAAAAACTTCCTGTGTATCAGCAAAAAAACTTACATTGTGTGCATAAAATTTGTGATCCCCAAGCTATATCTTCAGAGTAACTTTTCTTAATAAATTTAAGAAATATTGAGTTAAACAAGACATGGATTTATTTTTCCTTCATATAACTAAAAAACAGGTAGGTTGTTCAGACCTGATGTGGTAGGTCCTTAATGTCACTGAAACCAGTCTTAACTATTCTTAGGATGTGACCCTTTTCCTTATGCTGAAATGTGGCTGCTAAAACACCAATCAAGCAAGACAGGTCTTCTAGTTGAGTTTCCTTTAAAGAGATTTTGTGGAACTTCTATACTTAATGGCTCACATCTCATTGGCAATACCAACTAGCTAGCAAGACTCAAAATTGAGATTGTTTTATCTGGGCACATTACCACCCATAGCAATGTAGATGTTTTTTATATTATTATTCAAAGAAGAAAGGATATTAACAATATCTGCTATGGCATGTTATCCCCATTTCCCCCATAAAGAAATGTATATATATCCGGTATTAATTTAATTATTTTGCTCATTATGAACGAGCATATGTTTTCATATGTCTTAAAATGTGATCGTACCATTTCTTTGTATATTCCTAGACTATATATATCCTCATGCTCTCTATTGGTAGGTCTTACTCATCCTTTAAGATGTCCTCAAATATACATTCCATTTCTTGTATACAAAATCTGATGTGCTCAATGAGTTAATCACATCTTCAGTTATTATAAAATCATTTGAAACTATACTGGTGCTTATTCTATGTTTTATAATTACTGGGAAGGCATTTTTTCCTCTTTACCATAATGAAGATCCTTAAAGTCCAAGTTAGGTCGTATTCATTATTATTATTATTATTATATTATTATTATATTTCTGCCTGAGCCTAGTACCCTTCACTGATTATTAAATATTTATTTTTATATCATCATTAATATCAAACAAATTTATAAGCCATGGAAACAATCTAGTTTACTAAAAAGTAATGTGTGAGGCCAAGAAAATAAAAGAATATTACCAATGATTTGATTCTAATTCTAATTCTAATTTTTTTTAGTGGTTTCCAACATCGAATTTACATCTAAGGAGTAAATATTTGACTGCAGTCAGTTTAATTCCTAGGCAGTATGCACAGAAGTTATGCCTTACTTTGCTTTAAAACATTATGTATTGCACATCTCTTTTATCTAAGAATTCTGCTAGATTCTAAGAAAACAGTTTATAATTTTATTTTCTTTGCTTAGCTCTCCAGCAACAGGATGGACAATTTTGATGACCAGCTTAGTTGCTTTTTCCAAAATGATTTTATTGGTCTTTGCGGAAATGGTGTGTGAAATTTTGCCTAGTAAAAAATGTTTCACATCAGCCACATTTCCTGTTATTTATTATCGGTACCAGCGACTGCTAGAAGCTGCTGGACACATTTTCTTCCTTATTTTCTTGCTTTTCTAATCAACATTGGACTTTAAAATCTGGTGCTTGATTTTTTTCCCCCTGCCTGCCTTCATCAAAGCCTAATTTTGACACATTGATTTGACTGATGTCAGATGCACCTTCTGTCCTTTATATGATGTTAGATTTTAAAAGAGACTTAAATCCAGCCAGGTTTTCAGATAAGACATAGTCACCAACTCCAAGGATGGTACAAGGGAAGATAAATAAATGGTTTTGAGTAACTTAATTTGTGCATTATATATTAATAATAGTATGAAGAGAGTTTTTAATAGTTTCCCAAGATTACTTTGTACAACAATCTATTGATGAAAGTTCAAGATGTTTTCAAAGAGACAACTCTGAAGATAATTACATGTTCTCAAATATTTGCCAAGTATTTACTTACATTATCTTGAATTCATTCCCCATTGACACAGGGATAGTGACATTTTAGGGAAATTAGCCCTCTCTTTTTAATGGCTGGTTTTGGCTGTGTGTACAGTTCAAAGATATTTATGACATAACGCCAATAAATAAATATGTATGAATGTTCATCTCTTGCTAGATACATATGAGAATCAATAACCATGAAAACAGCATGGCTTCTAATAGCATCTTGATAATATGCCCAAGACACCTTTGCTAAAACTATTATGCTTCTTAAAAAGTTGCTGTGTTTACATTTTGTTAGTATAGTCAGCAAGGCTCTGATCTCCTTGTAGTATTTAAGCACTGAAGAGTCCCAGTAGTTAATGTAAACAAGAAAACCCAAGCAAGGGAAATTGCATGTAATTCTTGATTGTAATATGTCCTAGGAGAAGGTATCTACTGAGGCCTGTCAAACTAGGGTCTATTTACCACCAGTGCTATATGCAATGTTTTGCTTGATCTTCATTTTAGCAACTTGATTCTAAAACTTTGTCTTCTTTTGAATATTTGAATAGCTAATTATCCTCAGCCAGACTACTTCATGATCTTGTTCAACTACCAAATTTAAATTCTTAAGAATCCCACAATATCCCTCTTTAATGTCAGTTCTATTTTCAAACTAGTCTATAAGTATTGTTACCTGTTTTTGGTTTTTGTTTTCTCACTCAAAAGTTGCTTTTTCACTGCCTAAACAGCCTGCGATTGATTCCCTGTGCTACTTGTTCCAGTCATAAAATTTTGGGATTTGTTCCTGTACAGTAGAAAATAAATGTTTTCTTCAACTATACTCTCAACAACACAAACATCTCTATGACCAGATGTGTGCATTTTTCCTATCCCAAGCAATTCTCTGACACCAGTTGAATATCGTATAACTAAATTTAATGTAGACATGATGTATCTGAAATAGTATTAGATCTCACAGGTTAAGGGCTCAAGACTGCCCCCAACATGAAACGCCAATCTAAAGTCTACAGATTACCCACAACTTCCGTCCAACTTGATTACAAAGAAAAGGATCATTTGTTAGAGCAGCTCACAGAACTCAGGAAACCACTTTGCTTGCTAGATTACCGGTGTATTACAAAGGATATAAGTCAGGAACAGCCACAGAGAAGAGAAGCACAGGGCAAGGTCTGGGAGAAGTGGGGCAGAGCTTCCTCACTCTCTCCAGGAGCACAACCGTCCAGGACCACAACCATCCAGGACCACAACCATCCAGGACCAGTGTTCAGCAACCCGGAAGCGCTCCAAAAGCTATTGTCTTGGGTTTTTATGGAGGCTTCATTATGGAGTCCTGAGTGATTCAGTCATTGGCCATGGTGATCATTGTGGCCTCCTGTCTTTTTTTCCTTCCTGGAAGGCAGGTAGATAGAGCTAGCCATCATCCTAAAGTTATCCAGGAGAATTCAACCACTAGTCCTCTCAGCATTTAAAACTACACTTACTGCTTCAAAAATTCCCAGGGTTTGAAGAATTAGGGCAGAGACAAAATGTGTATTTCTTACTACATCACAATATCACAATTCCTGAGCCCCTTCCAATTAAAATTCTTCCCTATGTTCCTAATTTCTCAACTACTTATCTTTTATCTGTAGCTTTTTTTCCATCTGCAGAATAAAATTAAAGATGCTGTTTTTTTTTTTATAAGATATTGTGAAGTACATAACACAGTATTATCTGTCAAGTGCTTTGGAGACATGTTGGTCACATGACCAGCTCTCTATTAATACTAGTTTCTATCATTGTGTGTATAAGTGTATATGTGTCTCTGGATATGTGTGTGCAAATGCATTTGTGTGTGCACAAGTAGAAATTTACAAAGAAAAGTTAAATAGCCATACAGATTTGGAGAAAACCCAGATTCTCTTGGATAGCTCCTTAGTTACCTGATTGCATTTCCCCTTTAATAATTAATCATATTAGCTAAAAGAAAGTGAAAAAGATCTTATTGTACTTTTTAACATAAGCTGATAAATAATATAGTGCAAAATAAGTTATTTGTAATCAAAAAGGGATGGAAAGGTTGCTTTCTTTTGGCCTTTACTTTCTTGGGGAAGGCTGAAGTAGATTGTGAGGTGGAAGTAGGCTTAGTCACATAGGATCTAACATTATGTTTCAAAACTCTTTAGATCTTTCATCCAATTTATTTTTCCCAAGTACTACCTATTTAAATTTTTAATGAAAAATTTTTTTCTTACTATTTATTCTAACTGAAAAATCTCTCTATAACTGTTGATTTATATATGATGGTTCTTTGTAGGGGTATTTTAGTGGAATTTTAAAGGTAAAAATATACTAAATGATAGTAAAGACAATAAATTCTAATTCCAGTTAAGTTACCAACTGGCTCTGTATACCTGGCAAAGACTTGTATGGTCAAATTGGATCAGGTTCTACAGCGTGGCAATACAAAAGCCTTGGGATACCAGATTTTTAAAAATCATACTTAATGATATTTTGTCACTCTCCTTGAAATTCTATGGTCCTTGCCATCTCAGGGTGATACTTACATACCTCTGCTATTTGCCTACATTATCTCCCATGCCTGAAGTTCTCCTTCCTCTCCCTTGTTTCTGGTTACTTCCTATGCTTTCTTCAAATTTTTAGCTCAAGCCACACTTTTTAGGAAGATTTTTCTACTTTTGCTGACTTTCTTAACCATGTAAATCTCTTCTAAGATGCATATCCAATTGGGCTTTTTATATTTTCTTTGTATGTTTTTATCAGTTTTTCTTATCCAGTAGAATATGAGCCATACGAAGTCAGGAACCTTGTCTGTTTTCCTGGCCATTGGATCTTTAGAGTCATACATAGGTATGGGTCAGCAAATAAAATTTGAATACACAGGTGCTTTCATGAATCTTTTTGTTTCATGGTATTTTTAAAGGAAACGAACCTGTAATTTCAATAAACACTTTTGTTATTATTTTAAAAGATGATAAGAGGGCCAACTATACTTAGATAACAAAGACCAATTACCAGAAAGAGCCATCACACAAACACTCCTGTAGACATGGAGGTGGATACTAGAAGTGTGGTCTAAAAGCTCAGCAAAGATTAAACATTAAACAAGTTGAGAGTAGTGTGTACAGCCAATTCATACTGACCCCTGAAAGCCAACTGATACATTTTCAATATTTGTGAACTGACTGTTACACCACTAGTAGCTTGGAATTGATCATTTCAGAAGCACTTGCATCACAGACATTGGTAAGTGCTATAAAACAAGCTCTTCTCCTTTCTCTCCCCTAAGGACCAGTTGTTTAACATTCACTAGCATGACACTTCCTGTCACACAAAATAGGAAGCAGTCACCTGGGCAAAGTTTGAAGATTCATGGGATGGAGAGTCAGGGGTTTGGGAGGGATCCAGAGAGATATTGGAGGTAAGCAAATATATAAAATATATTACATATATTTTATATATACACATTTTTCCCACAAGATACTACCAGACAAAGCAGATTGCTGTTAATTTATTATTTCTTCTCTCTCACTAGGGATGCATTCTGCTTTCCGAAACAAAGATTCATAATATCCTCTGGGGTTATCATTGTCGTCATAATCATCATCATCGTCATCATCATTACTACGAATCATAACAAACATATTTCAGGACAGTTATTACCCTTACTCTAGAAATCATTAATCTGAAACAGAGAAATTAAATCACTTATTCAGGGTTAGGAAGCTAGAAGACAGCGCAGTTGGAATTGCACCTAAGAGTTGTGCATTCAAATATAATCACACTGTCATGGCAGATAGGCTTTTGTTGGTCCAGTTATCCCACCCTCAACTTTGAGGCTTCACTTCGATAGCCAATTAGTAGTTAGTAGTTCTTTTTCCTAAATATGTGTTGTATATTTATCAAAGTGATTTGACTGGATTTCTCTCCACCAGGCCGTCCATGCCTGAACTCCATTGTGTTTTACTTTGGCCCATTTGGATTTTTCTGCCCTCCCCAAAGAAGTACTCTCCTTCTTGGTATGAATAAGCTAGTATCTTCTGGACATTTTTGTATTCAAAAAAAAAAAAAAATAAAACAGGAAGGCTAGTAGATATGTTCACCAATAAGGACTTCTTAATATCTTAGTTGTTTGAAAACATTTCTTCCCTCAGGTGGAAAAGCATTTTTTAAAAAGTATGCCTAAATAAAGCCTTTAAGCAAATAAAAGTGAAATAATGATAGCATCCATCAAGAAATACCCTGAAAACAAGTTTTCATTATTTCCCCTGTCACTCCTCATGCCAGAGGTTTCTTAAAATTTGGATTACAGTCCTAAGGAAACATGACAAATGCCATCATCACAAATCAAATAAGTGGAAAGATCAATTCATTTACTGCAGAAAATTGTACAAACAAGTAATCTTAATAGCATTTTTCCTGCAACCCAGTATCAGCATATTGTGAGCTGAAATGAAAATGGATTACAGAATCTCCAAAATTAAAAATGGATCTCTGTACATATTTCCCAAGACAGTCTCCTGTCGTGGAGTATCTAATCATTCTTCACCCATCTTTTATTGCTATTGACGTAAGAGAATATTATCTCAAAGCAACTAATCAATAATATTATAATCTCCTAAAATTTTATCTCTGACTATTGGCATTTGAAAACACATCTTTGGTCACCAGGTTTCATAATTGCTTTTTTTTCTTTTTCAGTTTATTCAGTCCTTAGAAGATTTATGATGCATTTCAGAAAAAGATTCCGTAAATGTAACAGTTGCCTGAAAACCAGTGACATTTCATGTTAATATAGAAAATTGGCAATAAAATGAAAACATCTTAGTATCTATTTTATACATCTCAATGTTTACTTGAATTCAGGTAATCAAAAGCATCAGTAATGTTTGTTTTAACATATGTATTCCAGGCCTGTAAATATATTTGCCAGCACTCTAGTATGTGTCTAGAAGTTTGTGGAGCAGAGTTTTAAATTTATCCCATTCATCATATAGATACACATTTATATCAACTATGACAAGGAAAGTATCATTTGAAAACCATTTAGAGATGGACATAGGATAATTACTGATATCAATGCCATATTTTATGCAAAGAATGTAAATGTCCATACCTATATCTTTTCAGAAATATCTTTCCAAAGCCCGTATATCACCTTTAATCACGATATATACATATACATATGTGTGTATATATATATATGAGAGAGAGAAAGAGAGGAGAAAAGAAAGAGCAAAAGTCTTATTAACATAACGCCATTAACAAGCGTGTATTGAAGAATTCTTACATGTCAGTAACAGTGCGGATCACTTTCCAAGAAGTAGCTCCTTTGATACTCCTCAGAAACTTTGAAAGTGAACATTTTTTCAAATTAAGAAATAGAGTTACTTCAGCCTTTTAGAGGTGCATTTTCATTCTGAAAAGGAAATTAGACGACATGCATTAAAGACCAGTCATAATTCCTATAAACTGTCAGATGATCCAAATATTACTCGGCCATTTTTATTTATAAAATAGATATCTTGAAAGTTGTTCTGACAGTTTAATGAAATTTTGAATTGTAACTCATAGGAAAAATTTTCTTCCCTGTTTGTTTGTGACTAAAACTAGGTTAACCTATCACAGAATATGTTTACTTATCTTTTAGTTTTCATAAATGTGTTTGTATCTACTTATTCTTCTCATTGACCTCCATTATAAAACCAGAACTGTATTTTCATGCCTCTCATGGGTGTTTAGAGGGGAGGGAGGGTGTTAAGACATTTTCTATAAGTTGAAAACCTCTAGAAAAAGATACAAAAGTATTATTTATTAGTTACCAGAATCATATTAGCTCAGTTTTGAGAAGTGGCATAACCAAAGATTTCAAAAGTTATTTTGGTCGGTGACAAATTTCCTAAACCATGTAAACAAACAAACAAACAAACACCTTAAGCCAACTGCCGGTTTAATCCTCATGCAATGACTGAGCATAGAAATAAAAACAGTGTTTAAAGTATTGACAACTAGATGATTCTAACAGTGTGTGTTTAATGTGCTGGAGAGTGACAAAGAGGGTGAAAGAAATAGATTGCGCTTGGTGGTGTGCACCTGTTGTCCCAGCTATGCAAGAAGCTGAAGCAGAAGGATAGCTGGAACCAAGGATTTTGAGGCTGCAGTGAGCCATGATGGCACCATTGCACTATAGCCAAGATGACAGAGTGATACTCCTAGCTCCATAAAAAAAAGAAAAGAAAATACTAATGATACAAGATGTATACGATACATATAATACATGTGTATACACACACATTGCACTGCCACATAGATGATATATCATCTTCAGTGACACTTAAACTTTTATTATTTTATTTGCTAAAATTCCAAAAATAATATATTCATTATATAATACATTATTTGCTTTCATTTTGCATTATTGACCAGCTTTTATATTTGAGCAAGAAACATTTGGGAGCAAATCTCAGATTGCCTTTCTGTGACTAATGTTGTAAACTACTTGATTTGTGAAATATTCTTTCTCTCAAAATGTTTCTTAGTTATATATTATTTGCTTTTAATATTGATTGTCATTGTTTTAAATGCAACAGAAAAGATCCTCAACAAAATGAAATATTGGTCTATTTATAGTGAATTATACAATTTTTAGTAAGATATTTGTCTCTTACTAGCAGCAGTCATCATTTAGATATATTTTATGTTGATTCGTTTTGTTGTAAATTTACCAGCCCTCATTATGCATCCTGCTGATCAGTCTCCCATATCACACCCAGACAAAGCTTAATCTCTGATAACTGATATGGTTTGTAAATTTGTCCCTGCTCAAATCTCTTGTTGAACTGTAATCCCCAGTGTTGGAAGTGGGGCCTGGTGGGAGGTGACTGGATCATGGGGGCAGGTATCTCATGGATGGTTTAGCACCATCCACTTGGTGCTGTTCTCATGATAGTGGGTGCATTCTCATGAGATCTGATTATTTAAAAGTGTGTGGCCTCTCTGTCTCAATTAGAGTTAGACTCTAGGATTGGTAGCTAAACAGGAAGGAGTTGAAAGAGATTAAGTTTCTTTGATTGTATGACGAACGGGCTTCTAGGATGACAAACCAAAGTAGTAAGAATTGCCCTTCAGAGTGCAATTTGTTTATTTTTATTTATTTATTTATTTTTTTGAGATGGGGTTTCTCTCTTGTTGCCTAGGCTGGAGTGCAATGCAACGATCTCAGCTTATGGCAACCTCCGCCTCCCAGGTTCAAGCAATTCTCCTGCCTCAGACTCCTGAGTAGCTGGGATTACAGGCATGCACCTGTACAGGTCTCGAACTCCTGACCTCAGGTGATTGGCCCGCCTCGGCCTCCCAAAGTGGTGGTATCACAGGCGTGAGCCACCATGCCCGGCCTCAGAGTACAATTTGTTCATTACTGATCTGCCGAAATAGAAAAACAAGTTTTTTATCTTAATATTTTTCATCTTATTTAGTGATGTGGAAACTTTTGGAGAAATCAGGGGAAAAGTAATTGATGCAATCCTATAGTTCAAATGCTTAATAGGATTCAAGATAGTTTAAACTGGTTCTCCTCAAAATGTGATCCTCAGACCAGCACCTGAGGTCATTGTTTGGAAACTTGTCAGGAATGAAAAACATCAAGCCCCACTCCAGGCCTGCTGAATCAAAATATTTGGAGTTAGGGCCCAGAAATCTTTCTTTTAACAAAATTTCGGATGAGTTCTTTCTTTAGCTAGTAGCATCAGCCTTACCTGATGCTGAAAATTAAATTTTTTAGAAATGCCAATTTCCCAGCCAGGCGCGGTGGCTCATGCCTGTAATCCCAGCACTTTGGGAGGCCGAGGCGGGCAGATCACGAGGTCAGGAGATCGAGACCATCCTGGCTAACACGGTGAAACCCCATCTCAACTAAACAAAATAGAAAAAATTTAGCCAGGCATGGTGGCGGGCGGCTGTAGTCCCAGCTACTCGGGAGGCTGAGGCAGGAGAATGGCCTGAACCCGGGAGGCGGAGCTTGCAGTGAGTGGAGATCACGCCACTGCATTCCAGCCTGGGTGACAGAGTGAGATGCCATCTCAAAAAAAAAAAAAAAAAGAAAAAGAAAAAAGAAATGCCAATTTCCCACCCCTACCCAAGACAGGAGACATCGGAAAGTCTGAGGTGAGACTAGCAAGCTATATTTTCACAAGCCCTCCAGGTAACTCTGCTAAAATTTGAGAACCACTGGTATAGAGGAATATTTTACCTTCTTTAGTGTATAGCAGAATCACCAGAGAAAATTGCAAATATCTGGGTCCTTTTCCCAGAGATTCTGAGTTACTACTTTCAGGGCCATGGCCAGAGATTCTGGATTTTAATTAGCATTCAGGCGATTCCAATATAGGTTGTTCTTGAACCAATTTGAGACATGCAGATATATGCTCTAGATATAGCCTGCTTTATCAGCCTTAAAGAACAGACTACACTTCTCTAGGAAAAGAAAAAGTTTGCTTGTTTAGGTAATGTTTAGTTTTCAGGAGTTTTCAGGTGTCTGAATTAGATTAATTATCCCACATTCTTCTCATTTTCCCAGATTCAATACTTGCAGCCCAGAAGAGATAACCCCCTGCTGGTGCATTAGTATTCTGGATGCTGGGAATAATGCTATAGATACAGTTTTTAACCTCATTCGTGACACCAGGAATACAATAATAGCATTATGAGTATACTAGTTTCAGTGCCTCTGGGAAAAAATACAATTTCTGCCTCATTAAGTTTTATTGATAAAACACCGATGTAGTTATATTATTCATATGACTTTCTGAATTTGTTTTTTGTCTTTTCCAACTTTTTTTAACATAATTTTTATGTTCCTATGGGATAAGTAATCATTTGAGATACATTTAAATGAACAAAGATTGAATTTGTAAAATTTATTTTCAGCATGTGATGGAAAAATAGCAAATAACAACAACAATAAAAAATACTCTGTGGTTCTTTCTGACAGTTAGTTGAAGAAGACTCATCTACCTTTTTCCACAGCGATAGAAGGCAGGTCACACATAGCATATTATCCCATGCTACCCATATAGGCAAGGCTTTAAAATTCAGTCCCTGCAAAGATATCTCCAATAGCATCCTTAGGAGCTCTAATCATACGGATAGAACAGGAGTGCCTGTCAATAATTAAAGAATTTTGAACCACTGAAAGTCAAATAAAAAAATATAGACCCAAGTTGATTTTTTGCATGTTGGAAATATAACTCCATTGCAAATATAGTGTACCTTTTCTTAATGGAGCAATTCTATATCAAAACTAAGTTTTCTTCAAGAGGATCTACTTTTAAATACAAACATGAAAGATAAATCTGAGTGCTGATATACATGATATGAATTAACTGCCTCTTTACTAATTATATGATTTTTAAGTTCAGGGATGCATTTCTGTGCATTGGCTCTCAAACTTCTCTTTGATGATTGTTATTGAGAAAGAAAACTACATGTGAGAAAGGCTATAGCTGAGTGGTTAGACTGGATTAAATTAATTCATTTGTAAGTAGTAATTGAATGCCAATTTGTGGCAGGTATGTTTCTTGTTCATGGCAACACAATGTTACATGATTTCTGTCCACAGTGAGTTCATAGCTGGGCTTGATTATAGTACTCTAAGATCTTTAACTCCTTTATTTTCCAATCCAATATAATTATCTGGCAGTAACTTATGTACACTCTGCATATCTATACAATCTTTATGAGGCCAAATTTCTTTGACAGCATCTAAATTCACTTTTCCAAGGAAATCATTAGTCATGGCTCCTTGAAACTGGTGGAGTCTTTAGAAATGATCTATTTAATATCCACCACTTCACATAAGTAATCATTTTACAGAATTCCAGAGAAATTCTCATTCACCCAAATAGCAGACCATTTTCCAAAATAGGACAAATCAAGTATATTTGTTTCTAATTCAATAGATTTTCTACTTTATAGAACATTATTTAAATAAAACCTTTATGGATACCTTTTCTCAAATCACATTGCCATGAGTCATGAGTAACCATATATTTCTGGTTGCTAGGTATTTACTAAATTTACTTTTTATTAGTTACCTATACAATTTATGTTTGCAAAAAACTATATCAATATCAACTAAACTCAAATATTTCAAAGAGTCAAATGTCCACATATGTGAGGCTCTGAGCTTGTATTCTCTAAAATTTTTATGCATCTACTTCTCTATTTTTATTATGTTTTATTTTTTCAGAAAGAGTCTCACTCTGTCACCCAGGCGGGAGTGCAGTGGTGCAACCTCAGCTCACTGCAACCTCTGCCTCCAAGGGTCAAGTGCTTCTCCTGTCTCAGCCTCCCGAGTATCTAGGATTACAGGTGCATGCCACCACGCCTAGCTAATATTTTGTATTTGTAGTAGAGATGGGTTTTTGCCATGTTGGCCAGGCTGGTCTTGAACTCCTGGCCTCAAGTGATCTGCCCACCTTGGCCTTCCAAAGTGCTGGGATTACAGGCGAGAGCCATCACGCCTGGCCTACTTCTCTATTTTTGTACCTATGTTATAGTGACCCAATTTTTGTGTTATCATAAATACTCTAAATACCATCATGCCTTTTTATTTAGTAGATCTTAATATTCAGTAGTTTAAGATCTCCTAATTTGCTTTATTCTTGGCCTTTGCATTTCTTTGTACATTGTAGAACCACTGATCCAAAAAATCTGTTTAGATTTGATTGAGATTTGATGGGAATTGCAATTTTGAGACTACTGGATTTTAGGAAAGACGTGTTGTGTGTCTCAAATTATTATCTTCTTTTATTGTGATAAAAACATATGTAACATAAAATTTACCATTTTTCTTTATTTTTAAAAAATTTTTTAAAAATTCTTTATTTTTAAGTATATAGTTTAATGACATTAAGTGTACTTACATTCTTATGCAACTATTACCACTATCCACACATTTATTTAGTTTTTAAAAAAGACTTTTCTCAATACTGTTTTATTTGTTGCTACTTAGATATCTTGCTTGCTTTTGTTAGATATATTCTGAGGTAGTTAATATTTTGAATGCTATAGTAAATTCTGTTTTTAAAATTTATTTTCCAATTGTTTGTTTTTGGTTGACTTTGTGTCTATCAACCTTGTTGAACTGACTTCTAATCATTTCACTGTGGGTTCTTTTGAATGTTTTTATGTACATAATCACGTTCTTACCTGAAAAAAATAAAAGCTTTATTATATTAACTCCATTTTAAAAATTTCTTTAATTTTACTAACATTTAAGTAGATACAAATGAAAAAAGAAAGGACAATACCAAGTATTGACAAGAAAGTATAGAACTGGAATACTCATAAAATGGTAGTTATAATTTAAATGGGGATATTACTATTGGAAAGCTAGCAATTGGTGATAAAGTTGGACATAAGTATATATCCACATAACCAAGCAAGGAGTGTACTTCTAGCAAATTTCCAACAAAAATGCACATATATAATCCCTAAAGTAAACATGTAAAAATTTTGTATATAAGAAAAAGGCACACATAAGCAAGATTCATTAAAGCTCAAAACTGGCAATATATAAACGGGATAGATAAATCAATTAAGGTATATTTAAACAATCTAATGAGAATAATTCAACTTCAACTGTACACAAGAACAATAATGCATTTCTTAGTCTTAATGATGTCAACCAAAATAAGCCACACATAAAGGAACATACACAAAAATGTGTTGTGTAGTTTCATTTATATATATATATATATTTTAAAAAACAGGAAGAAATAATCTGTGCGTTTTAGTTGCAATAGTCTTGGGAGACTAATGACAGTGATGGACATTTGGGTGGGAGAGTGGATTCGGCAGTTCTGGCAATGTCCCTTTTTAAATTCAGTTGCTTACATGAATGTATTTATCTTGCAAAATTATTTTGAGGGATACACTTTGTGCCTCTTTCTGTATACTTGATATATTTTCGTGATATATTAGGGGAAAAGAGAGACGATGGGTACTGAATAATTTGATCTGTGTTTTATTTATATCGGGAACAAATAAACCCAACTTCATAAAGTAAACTTGGCTGTGCTAGTAAGAACTAGTAGCATAGTCTAAATTGCAAGAACCAATATTTTACAGCTTTTAGAAGAGTTTACACAGGAAACGAGGCACGGGAGATGCCCATTTTCCAAGTCACAGGATCCAAGGTGTTTGCTGCCGGACATTACGCCAGTAAGGTAGATGGAAGTTTCTGGAATTTCTTCAAACAACGTGATAAGAGTCATCAAAAGAAGTAAAAGACTTGCAATGCACAGAAACTCAGATTAACTCTTTTATAATGAGGAAAAAAACATTTTTCTTATGAGCTTCACTGCCGGCTGCTGAAACACTTTCCAGGAGACCTCTGAAATCTGGATTCACGAAGGAACAAAGGGAGTGCATGAGTCCTGCTGTGATGAGCTTTACTTCCTTCTCATTCATTTATTCATCTGTATGGAGTGGTCTTTGGGGTGTGACTGAATTGCCTGAGCTATTACATACCACATGTGTCAAATCAGATCCCTAAGTGCTGCTTGATGTACCTTCCTTTGTGATCCTGGCCACCTCCCTTTTCATGGTAACATAACATAACTGTAAATATACTAAAGGTTCAGTCTGTGGGGTTTTTTTTCCTTATTTTGTGTCTTTCTCTTGCCGCTAAATCTGTGTTGTGTACAGAATTTCTGCTGTTCTTTTTTCCCACGCTAATTTAATTCATTTCTCCCACTATTTGACTATGATGCCTTTTTTCCCTCTAGAGCAAGTGGTTCTTCTGAAATGTAACAGATTCCTTTAAATAAAACATAAAGTATTTGTTTATAATTTGTTTTTAAAAAAAGAAGACCAACAATATACTACTCTAAAGTAAGAAAGCTGGGGAGGTAAACACACATTTAAAATAAATATTTGGTTTCAAATAATGTTGTATCAGAGTGATCTGGAATTAAACTCCTGACAAAGCAAGAAACATTAAACAAGAATTTTTAGAACGAATGCCTCTTTCACCTAGCACTTTGACACAGTCTGCTGCCCAGGCTGGAGTGCGGTGGTGTGATCTTGGCTCACTGCAACCTCTGCCTCCCAGGTTCAAGCGATTCTCCTGCCTCAGCCACCCGAATAGCTGGGATTACAGGCACTCACCACCACGCCCCGCTAATTTTTGTATTTTTAGCAGACATGGAGTTCCGTCATGTTGGCCAGACTGGTCTCTAACTCCTGACCTCAAGCAGTCCTCCTGGCTTGGCCTCCCAAAGTGCAGGGGTTACGGTGGTGAGCCACAGTGCCTGGCCCACCCAGCACAAATTTACATGCCTGCTGAAACATCATTATCTCTTCTCTCTCTTCTGTCTTTCCTCTTTGGGGCATAATTTACAGGAACTCCCGTGATTAAGAGTTGACATATTTGTTTGGGCATAGAGCAGGGAAGGTTATTAGCTATCATCTTTTCTACACTCTTATTAAAATGTTGTGGAAAATAATGTCAAAATTGGTAACGTGAATTGATCTAAGTCAGACAGCTCAAAGCAGCAATACCAAAACCAGATTTTACTTTCCTGGACGTCAGCAATCCTCACGTAACATTAAACTATCTTCCATCTCCCAAGGAGAAAAAAATAATCTAAAGCAGTGTCTGGCACTTAAAAAGCATTAACAATTATTATCATCATCATCATCATTGCCATTATTTTTCCTGTAAAAAGTCTATTGTAAATGTTTTACTTAAGTTGTCTCATAGACCATTTAAATACCTACGAGGTAGTCATTTTGATTCCTATTTTACAGATGAGGAAGCAGAGTCAAAGGTAGGTCATAGAACTTAAGCAAAGTAATAAATTCATTCAGTTAGCAAGCAGCCAAGTTGGAAATTGAACCCAAGCAGGATGGAATGTTAAGTAAAATAAATTTCAGTTGCTATGTATAACATAATCTTAAGAATATAAAGAATATAAAGCTGCATAGAGCAAAGGCACTGAAAATAAATAACTTCAAATAATAATTGAATTTGCATTGTGGGGCTATGTGGGTATATGTTTGAATTACTCCTAGTATTCTCCATATTGCCAATTGTATTTAATAAGCTTGTGTTAATTCTATTATAATAAAAAACATTTATTTTTAGTGATGTATATGCAAAATGAAAATCTCATCTGCAATACAACCTAGGAAAGGCGTCCTAGTTATAGCTATCCTGGGGCTGTTTACTGCAGAAAACATGTTAAAATATGTGCCTGCCACGTGCATGTTATTGAAGAGAAAGCTGGTCAGTTTTCAAGGAGAAAAAAAGAATTGTGTGGCAAGAAGAAAAATGGAAAGACATGTCATATTGATCATTAGGGAAAAAGAAGGGAGTAAAGAAGCAGGTAACAATGTTTTATAAAACTTGGAATCAAATACCTACTCTCTACACCAAATGGTGTCCTTCATCCCCAAATAAATTATAGACCTTGAATACCCCCGGCTAGAAATATCCATGATAATTCAGCATTCAAACTTTCAAAAGAGAACTAAATCAAAAACTTAAATTGAGTAAAATCTGCTAAGGACATCTGGTTCCTAAAAGCCGGGATTTTATAATCAGAATATTCATGGGCAATGTCAGAGTCCAATGCAGGTGCTTCTGCCAAGGAGGATGCCACTGTGTACAGGAAGTGTACAAGGATCTGCATACACACAGACACACTTTTAGACATTTCATTTGCATGCCTGCTTTTTTTAGTATTCAGAATTAGAGTCTGCTTTATCAGATTTGAGTCCTTGTTCTAAGTATAAATCTCCTGGGGTCAATTTCCCTTTTTCTTTGCCTACGAGGCTTATTTCGTTCATTGACCATTAACTCAAAAAATACTTACTGTGTATTTGTTGTGTATGAAGCAGAGAAAAAGAAAAAAGATGTTAAGCATGAGAAACACTGCACGGCAGACAAATAATGGCAAGTACTTATAGCCAGGGTGGTCTTCTGATGGAAAACAGCAGAGAGAACAATGAGAACATAGAGCAGACTACATAACCTGGCCTTTGCACAGGTGTAGGAATATTATCCAGGAAGGTGTCCAGGCAGTTGCCTTGGGAGAAGTCATCTGAATTGAGTGTTGGAGGGCTAAAAGTTGGCAGCTGAGATGGGGTAGGGGCGACGGTGCAAGGCTTACCAGACAGAAGGAGCAGCATGTCTCTTTTTAAACAATAGAGTCCCAAAGTGAAAGGGACAGGATTCCTGATGTTTGCTAAAGTGTTATAACCCATTGGAACACGCTATTTTCCATCCTGGGGAAAAGAAAGCATCGGGGCAAGATTTACAATTGGAGCTGTCAGTTTATCAGGCTGGAGCAGGTGTCAGGAGCAGCAAGAAATCAAGTCCAGAAGGAATAAAATCAGAAATAGAGAGATGAGTAAAAGTGGAAAGTAATGGCCATGGCAAAAGGCCACTTGAGATTGAACAACAAAACTCCAGCATGAAAATGAAATCCAGACCTTGCATTGGAGGAAGGGTTGTAAAAAACTCACTAGCAATTAAAGAGCTCTGCAGGTTAGGCACTGCTTCAGTATTGATATAAAAATAGCAATTGCTTTCCACAAACAGCAATCTCTGGTACTGTTATGTGTAAAATCTACACATCCTAGTAAATAATCTTTATTATAGTAATAACAACCATGTATGGTTTATCTTATACATAATCATGGCAAGGCCAAGGGATCAAAATCTTTTTGCAAATCTAGTTGGGGAAAATAATAATGGGATTTGTAGCTAAGTCATATTCCATCTAGAGTTGGTTTGAGCTTCTTCCATCACTTGAACTTTCATCAGTCTGTAATTCGGAAGCTCCTCTCTGTTTTTAGCACTCTATATTCTTTAAAAGGCCTTTATGAAAAAAATTACTTTAATATGTTCACCACCATATTGTAATATGAAATATGTAGCATATCAGAGGGTTAACTGATTAGTGAAATAGTTGAAAATGTTTTTCTTATTATAAAAGTAACACATGCCCATTGTACAAAATACAAAATGCATATACAAATTAATATCAACCATAATCTCTTTTTTTTTTTCTGAGATGGAGCCTCGCTCTGTCACACAGGCTGGACTGCAGTGGCTCGATCTCGGCTCTGTAACCTCTGCCTCCTGGGTTCAAGCTATTCTCCTGCCTCAGCCTCCAGAGTAGCTAGCTGGGACTACAGGCATACCACACCCGGCTAATTTTTTTTTTTGTATTTTTCGTAGAGATGGGGTTTCGCCATGTTGGCCAGGCTGGTCTCAAATTCCTGACCTCAGCCTACCTTGGCTTCCCAAAGTTCTGGGATTATAGGCATGAACCACCATGCCCAGCCAATCATAATCGTTTGAACTAACCAATTATGATCACTGTCAACATTGTAGAATGTGTCCATATAATATTTTTTCTATACAATCAAAATGGCATATGCAGTATAATTGAACTACATAATATTTTTGTTACTTTTTTTACTTATATAAACACTTCTCCAAGTCATAAAAATAATAAATACAAATCTAAATATAAATGCTTGCATAATGATTAATTTGTGTTCTCACTATAAATTACTTAATGATTCTCCAAATATAATGTATATATTGTAGTGCAAGAAAGGATACAACCAAATGCATTTATGAAGGAAATTTTCAAATTAAAATCTGTGTATGGTTCTCTGATATTTGTCTTAGGATAATTCTTAGATATAAAGTTATTGCATTAAAGGATATCAATATTTTAAAGTGGAAAATAATCAGAATTTGCCCAAACCGCATGACCTACTGACTTTATTATCATATAAGCCAGAGGGAAATTTTTTCCAAAATCTTGAAAGATAAAAGGAATGGACCAAATAAACTTAACTAAATTACTTACTTATATTTGGAATAAGATCTGAGGAATTAATAAGTTCCAATATTTTTTATCTTAAAATTTAGAGGAGACATGAAGCAAAAGGTCATTTGAAACATCTTGCATATTCGTTAAGGTGTATTTTTGAGTTACGTTTAAAAATTTTAATTCTTAAAATGGAGCTACAATTTAGTGGGGTTCACCTTTCTGTATCCACTGAATTTTAGTTCTTGTGAACTTTTGCAAGGACGGATGGACCTATCAGTGGTCAAGCTGTTTGATGTGCAGAGCTTTACAGACTTAATGGAAGACCTGTTTTAAGTATTTGTGATCTTCTCTGAGACTTCTATGCAAGTATTCATGTCATTAGTGCCAGATATTTTAGAGCCATACACATTGGTCAGTGAATTTATTTTATAAGTTATAGGCTTTAGCATGTAAGAAAGTTAAACAGTTAAAGCAAATTTATTAATTTAATAAATTTATTTTATTGGCTTTAAAATTAAAGGTAAGAGAAAGCACCAACTGAGTTCCAAATACTGTACTTCAGATTTTACATGCAGTTTCATTTAGTCTCTTCAACAATAAGACTTTTTTTCTTATTTTCTTCATTTATAAATGAATAAACTGAGGTTTAATATGTTGTTATTGGCAAAAGATTTGTGAATAAAATGTTTATGTTCAGTCAAACAGGCATTCATGAAATAGCCACAATGTATTAATACCAGGCATTATGTTAAATGCTGTAGGTAAATAATGAGTCTGTACAAGGCTCAAAATCTTCTTCTGGAGACAGATATACAAAGACTTATTTTCAAGTGCAGACACAAATGGCTCCACAGGAAGCCGAGAAATGCTTTCTGTGGACTACGATGGAAGATTTCAATATTTATACCTTAGCAGAATTTAACCAGATGAAAGCCTCTGCATATATGATTCACCATATGACTTGGAGGAAGTTGTTCACTCTTTTCAAAAATTTATTCAGCAATTTCTAATTGACAAATAAAGATTGTATATATTCAAGGTGTAGAACATGATGATTTGGTGTATGTATACAATAGAGGGTATAATCGAGTGTATATTTAGAACCCAATCTGTGTTCAGCACTGTATAGATACTTCACATGCCATAGTATGTTTATATCTGACAAAGTCCCTTGATGGTAGAAACCATTTGCCCATTTTACAGATGCAGAAATGGTGCCTTGAGGAAGATCAATAATTTATGCTTCACTTAACTCTGTCTTGAATTGAAAATAGATCTATTGAATTCTGAAGCCCAGGCACTTAACATTGCAGGAAACTGCCTGAACCACATAAAATATATAACAATTGAATTGTTACTAGAAGTATTAGCAGGCTACTCAAAGATTCTGTGTGTGACACAAGCTAAAAGCTATTCAGCAGCTGGTCATGACAATGGCTGATCTATTGCTTGTGCCTATTGAATAGTCACTGTGAGAATGAAAATCAGAAGTGGTTCTGGCAGGAAGTGTGGTGAGTGGGGTTGGGCACTATGGGCGTTGAAGAATGGGGCATCAGGAATATGCTAGGGGAAGATTCCTTACAAGACTGTCACTTCATAGGTAGAATGTGTAGGGTTTCATTGGTGAAATTGATTGGTGTTTTAGAACTACCAATCAGAATCTGCAGGGGACACACTCATCATTATCTTTGAATTTACTTAAACTTTTATTTTATCAAGACAGCAATGTTCCCAGGTTAAAATTCCTTCTCTCTTTAATGTACTGGGAGCCACTTTGTTTTTTTTCCTCACTTTCTACACTGAAAATGAGCAGAGTTCCTGAGGGGATGTCAGGCAACCAGGAAGCACTGGAAAGAAAGATACACACTAAGAATGTAAAGAAAAGAGAAGGAACATAGCTCTTGTTGACATCATTGCAGCACCGTATCAGCTCTAGACTTTTCACTCTATGATTTTTTGTCACATGCAATAAATACATTCCTTATTTAAGGGATTGTAGTAGGGTTTTGTGTTTACTTGCTGCCAAATGGAATCCTAACTGAGGCAGACTCAAATCAATGAAGGCCAACATGTTAGAGATAGGCATATGTTCAACTTGTCCAGACAAAATAAAGTCAAGATTGATGGCAAGAGGAGTAAATGGGCTAAGCTAGGTATTGTGTAAATTATGAATGCTCTTCCAAAGTCTGTTTCAATGATGGACTTGGTAGGAGCTTGGGATACCATATCAGAACAGAGGCAAGCATGAGAATCATAATTCAGGGAGACAACTATCAGTTTTATGCTGAGAAATAGTTGAAGAGACAAATCAAAGCTGAAGGAACAGGCCAATACAATAGGTTAGTAATACAGCAACTTTAGGATATAGGCAGCAGTAACAGCCTCAAAACTCAGGTAGAACGACTTTCTGCTCCAAGCTTCTGCAGTGACTGAAATGAGTAAGAACTTCAATCTCCAAACTCTCTCTCTTTTATTTTTTCCCTCAAGATTCAACATCCTAAAAAACCTTATTCAAAGTGCTGATCATGGACATATGCCCCCACCCTGGATGCCCATATACCGTTTCAGTGAGAGCGTGACATCTTGAGATTTTTAAATGGAACATTGAAAATACCTCCCACCAAAATTAGATCCAATATAGTGGTTCCCCAAAGGGAAACTGGGGTAGTATTAGAAAAAGAAAATTAGATTCTGAGAGGACAATGAAACAGCAAATGTCCACGCAATCCCCTGGCCCTGCCTCTGCAGGTTTGACCCTTTAATTGTTAATAAAGCCCTATTGTTTTAGATGAAAAAGTCTGAATTCTTGTCCCAGTTCCTGCGATGATATTTTGAGGGCCATAGTTCTGATAGAGGGGATGAAAAAGAAAGAATTAGTATTCTAGACTTATGGCTGAAGAACTTGGCTCCCAGACTTAAATTCTGTTACAAATAATCCCCATGCATCCATGCATGCTGACAGATATGGCATAACACTTTAATCGCCATTGGCTATGGGCCTAATAAAATCAAATTCTGCTGGGCTCCATTTTTACAGGCAATATCAAGCCCTGTGAACTTTAATGCCCCCTGTCTATTTAGATAGTCATGGCTCAGAGCTGGTATTAAAAGTAGCTAGAAATACTTGTTCTGAAGTGTTGAAATATATTGCAAATTACACTGGAGTATGGGCTTAGTCCAAACTAATCCTATATTGCACTGACCTTTGCAAAATCAGTTCTGTTTTTCTTGGCAGCTTCATTTCCACTCTTTCTCTTCATCTTATTCCCCTGAAGTTCCATCTTTATTTTGTTTTGGTGTCAGGAATCAGTATGAAAGAGCTGCTAGGTTTTAGGTATGTTTGTATAGATGTGTGTGATAGGTTTTGCTTCTGGGTGACCAAAAACAAACCTATTTCTCATCCCATTTCCTTTGCAGCCTCATATTCAGTCTGGCACTCTGTATTCCTCAGACACTATCAAATACTTTTCCTTTATAAAACAATGAATGTATTATTCTGGGCTGTGCTTTTTTTCTAGGGCTGAAAAGAGAGCTTGAGGTTTTCTTGTTTCTCTACACCTTGAAAAGAAAATACTATATCCTAGACACCCAAACTTTTGTGTGAAGTAACATATTAAAAAAACAGAAAAATTAATCATAGGAGGTGGATAAAAGCTATATCTGATGCATGTTCACAGGGTGTGGTTTCCAAATTCTTCAGTGGGAAGGGTGATTTCTGAGTGAAATGATAATGTGGAACAAAGGCATCATCTGGAAGACGATAGAGAATTGCTGAAGAAAATTGCATCCATTTAAACAGGGAAGTGGCTTTTGACCTTTAGGATTTAGCCAGAAGCTTGAATAACCTCACTTCTGTGTCTTTGTGTGCAGAAAACACACTAATCTCAGTTACACTTTAATAAAATTTTATCAAATATTTTGTGTAGCGTTTTACTGGAGCATCTCAGACTGCAGACACCCAGCTGTGGCCTGTGGTATGGTCAAATACCAACTTGGCTTCAGATTTTTATGTGCAAGTTCAAAAGAGTATATTTTCCCAGCCACCATAGAATTCTATGTTCATTCAATCTCAAAATAAACACAATATTAATGGATGATAATCCATTAATAAATAAAGTACAGCATTCAGCCAAGTCCCACTTTGCTAGACGATCTTCCTCTAATTTTGATTTCCAGATACACTTTTCTCTCTATGATCGTGATTCTTATGCTTTCATGTGGTTAACAATTAACCCAGGAACTTGAAAAATTTAATTCCTAGAAGACATTTCATATCTTCTGAAGCAGAGTATTTTGTGATGACACTGGGAATCTGTATTTTTACAGAGCACTCAGATCGATTCTGGAGCAGATTGACCTTGAACTATACTTTGAAAAACACTAATTGGAAAGCAATACTATTTCCTGGTTTCCAATTTGTATGTTTTCATCTTTTTAAAATTTTAGCCATCAAATACAACAGCTAATTTTGTGTCGAAAGGTTTTGATGGAGAAGAGGATTTTATTGGTGGCTGTCACAATAAAAATGGCCTTGGACACTCAAGAGTTAATTCTACTGATTGACATCTTGGGTAGCAGGGTAGTCAGCATGCAATCCCCTCTTCCTTTTTTTTTTTTTTCAAACAATCTTAGTGTGTCCAGGAATAATTGGTTGTCCTATCTCATCAGCATCAGTGGAGTAAGGAAGGAGGCATAACACCTATGCTGTGAGTTTTTTCCCCTCTCCTTTCTTTGTCTTCCTTTTAATGATGAGAACACAAAGATATTTGAGGAGGGAGAAATCAGGAGAGAGACTCAAAGAATATGACTAGGAGAGAATGTTTTCTTGTATCCCTAGCCATCATATATGAATAAATCAAATAGATTTGATCTCAAAACCTAATCAACAGTCTTGAGAAAGCGCCTTTATTTCCCTCACACTAAGTAGTGCTGTTATTAAAATTGACACAAGACATATCTATTGTTCAAGGGTTTTACAGAAAATAAATATACTGGGAAATGTCTAGGTATGTTTCTCAATAATGACCATTCACTGTCTCCTTTCTAGGAAGACTATGTTGACCGGAATGACTTTAAGATAGTTTTACATTTACTGATTAACACTGGAAATCATTTTTGTTAACCGTTTTTTCATAAATGTAATGACTTTACTAGTTTAATTTTCAAATGATAACCTAACCTCATTTGTTGAATACTCATAGCAACACATATTTGCAATTACATGATAGACGAATGTTGAATATTAGACAAATTTTTTGGGTTTCAAATTAATTGGGTGGCCCAAAACAGCGCTGGGGAAATATTTAGGGTGCACTCCCTTGCTGCAACCCGGTTGAGTTTATCCACTTCCTCTGTTCATATCAATGAGTTTAACTAACAGATCTATATTTAACAATATGCTAGGTATAATACGATAAATGAGAATTGCTGTCCTCCTCCATTACCCTTGGCCTCACATAAATTCATCTTTGGCTATACATGTGTGTTTAGTTAAAACCAACAATCTAAAGAATAACCTTGAGCCTCTTTCACTCTGTGTCATGTTCTCAATTCCTAAGACATACACAACCCTCATTAAGAGAGAATGGGAGCCAGGCACAGTGGCTCATGCCTATAATTCCAGTGTTTGTGAGGCCAAGGTGGGATGATCTCTTGAAGCCAGAAGTTTAAAACCAGCCTGGACAACATAGCAACACCCTATCTTTAAATAAAAAAGAAAAAAAATAGCTAGGTATGATGGCAAGTGTTATATTCCAGTCCTAGCTACTTAGAAGGCTGAAGTGGGAGGATTCCTTGAGCCCAGGGGTTCGAGGTTGCAATAAGCTATGATTGCACCACTGAATTCCAGCCTGTGCAACAGAACAAGATGCTGTCTCTTAAAAAAAGAGAGAAAGAGAAAGAGACAGGGCCCCCTGATCACAGGTGGGAATCACAGCATCATGGAGCTTCAAACGCTGTCTACTTTAGACTTAAATGTCATATTTTTTGGAATGTTTTTCTGACATTCTTCCCTTTATCCAAGCCAAGGCATCAGATAGAATCAATGCCTTCTATTTTTGAGGGCTCATAGAAATCTCTCCAAACATCTGTCAGATCATTTATCATTGTAGTTAAACCAGGAACTCTAAGAGATGTTCTAGAACCAAAGGTTATTAAGAAAAGTGTCATGACTCTATAAGCTCATTTACTAGGGGGAAACAATGATTAATTTTATTTCATGTAATAAAAGCTCAGTGAGAATGAAAGGATAAATGAATGAATGAATAAATGAAGTAACTTGGGGAAAGTTCAAAAATCAAATAATGCCCATGGTATTTCTTAGTTATGGAAAACGAATGTATATTTTGTGCTTTCCTAGTTATCAAGCAGAGTAGTTAACACTGTATAAAATATTATCTCACTGAGTCCTTTCAACAAGTATAAAGTGAAGAAAATAATGGTTCATACTTCTTTTTTCATTATACTCTAAGTTCTAGGGTACATGTGCACAACATGCAGGTTTGTTACATATGTATACATGTGCCATGTTGGTGTGCTGCACCCATTAACTCGTCATTTACAATAGGTGTATCTCCTAATGCTATCCCTCTCCCCTCTCCCCACCCCATGACAGGCCCTGGTGTATGATATTCCCCATCATGTGTCCAAGTGTTATCATCGTTTAGTTCCCACCTATGAGTGAGAACATGCTGTGTTTGGTTGTCTGTCCTTGCGATAGTTTGCTCAGAATGATGGTTTCCAGCTTTGTCCATGTCCCAACAAAGGACATGAACTCATCCTTTTTTATGGCTGCATAGTATTCCATGGTGTATATGTGCCACATTTTCTTAATCCAGTCTATCACTGATGAACATTTGGGTTGGTTCCAAGTCTTTGCTAATAATGGTTCATACTTCAACCTTTGAGAAAACTAAGACTTAGAGGTAATACAGCTTTTACATTGTCATAAAGTGGGATTTAAACACAGATTTGCTTTACAATGGATCCTGAGCTCCTAAACAAGACATGAACCCAAATGCAACATAACATAAGTTTTATCTGGGTTTCCTCAATGACAGTTTTTGCAGAGACCTAGCTTATTTCCATACCTGCAACAAATGGTGCCACTATATATTCTATGATTTTGTTATGTATCTCTGCAAAAACTGTCATTGTGGAAGCCCAGATAAAACTTATGTTCATTCCCTGCAGATTAACCTCATTCCTCCCTCTTTTAAAAGAAATAACATTGTATCAGTTAAACAATGTGGGACCAATTTTAGAGAAGAAATACCTGTCAATGTACATTTTTGCTATCTTCTCATTATTCCTATAAAATGGTATATCAACAAATCTACCTAAAAAATAAAAATAAAAAAATCAAGCCTAAAGGCATTATTTCTTTTTAGACTGCAAAACATTCCACACACAGACAACATGAATAGAAAACTTTGTAATCTAACCAAGATGTTTAAAAAGAAGCAGTTATCAAATCATATATAATGCAAGCCTCTTTAATAATTTGTTTCCTATGGTTTTCTAGAGCTGAACAAATCAACATCCATGCCTTAAGATGCACTCTTTTTTGCAACGTGAATCATAAGATCAGGAAAGTGGTTTTTTTTTTGTTCTTAATGAAGTTTTCTTTGCAAGTCAACATCACCTTGGTCCTGGCCACTGAATTTTTACAATAGGCAGCACATCAAGGTGGTATTATATTTTAAAATTTCATGTGGTTTGGGATAAAAGCAGAAAGTTTTGGTGCTTTGAGGAGTTTGAGAATCAATCATTCTTTCTCTACATAAAAAAATAAAGAAAGAAAAAATAGGCCGGGCGCGGTGGCTCACACCTGTAATCCCAGCACTTTGGGAGGCCGAGGTAGGAGGATCACGAGGTTAGGAGATTGAGACCAACCTGGCTAACACGGTGAAACCCCGTCTCTACTAAAAATATAAAAAATTAGCCAGGCGTGGTGGTGGGCGCCTGTAGTCCCAGCTACTCGGGAGGCTGAGGCAGGAGAATGACGTGAACCAATGAGGCGGAGGTTGCAGTGAGCCGAGATTGTGCCACTGCACTCCAGCCTGAGTAACAGAGTGAAACTCCATCAAAAAAAAAAAAAAAAGAAAAAAGAAAAAATAGAATTAAATAAAAAAGTAAGAAAAAATTGGTGAGAAGAAAAAAGTAATAATATTGGATTCTTTGACTGATAATCCAAAGTCAAAAATTGGGTTTGGAATTATATTAGTTATTAAGGTTTTTTGAAGTTTGCACAATAACAGTTTTTGCGGAGATAAAAAAATCATGAAATATATACAGGTAGCATTTGTTGTGGGTACTGAAATACTCTATTGCTATGTAAGAAATTACCCCCAAACTTAGGAGCTAAAAAACAGCAAATATTTATTATCTTATTTAGTTTCTGGAGCTCTGGAATGTGGAAGAGATTTTGCTGGATGGTTCTAGCTAAGGGTCTCTCATAAGGTTTTAGGTAAAATGTAAGCTAGGGCTATACAGTAGCTTAAATTGACAATCTCTGTTGTCAATTTATCTGGGTTAAAATAACAGCTTAATACTTCACTACTTACGAGAACATAAAATATTTATTTTTTAAAGCCTTAGAGACAATTATTATTGTCATTTATAGACTGACAAATTAACACATAGAAATATTGTGAGTACTGAGTGAGATCATGCATAGGAAGCAGTTAGCTGGCCGGGCGCAGTGGCTCACGCCTATAATCTCAGCACTTTGGGAGGCTGAGGGGGGTGGATCACGATGTCAGGAGATCAAGACCATCCGGGCCAACTCGGTGAAACCCCATCTCTACAAAAAAAAATACAAAAAATTAGCCAGGCATGGTGGCAGGCGCCTGTAGTCCCAGCTACTTGGGAGGCTGAGGCAGGAGAATGGCGTGAACCTGGAAGGTGGAGCTTGCAATGGGCCGAGATGTGCCACTGCACTCCAGCCTGGGCAACAGAGTGAGACTCTGTCAAAAAAAAAAAAAAAAAAAAAAAAAAAAAAAAAAAAAAAGAAAGCAGCTAAATGCCTGATACATAGCAAGCACTCAGCAAAAATTCATTTTTACTATTGATGTAATAAAATACACTCAGAAGTAGATTTAAAAAGTTATGGGAGCATAGAATTTTCTGTCATTTCAGTACGTGTATACAGAGTATCCATCTTCTATAATATGATGGCAATTGTTCTAGGCACTGTGGATGGAATCATAACTGAGATCCATGTCCTCTTTCACCTCAATGTTCGTCTTACTGGAAATATAAGTTCAAAAAAAGAGTAGCAGGGAGAATAATTACATAGATGGAAAGGACATCATACTCTACAAATGAATGAGTGATGTCAGCAAGATCGTGGAAAAGGAGGTCCTAATGCTCAGTACCCAACAAAAATGATCAAACTCCCTACCAATGGGAATCCCTCTGGAAGAGCTCCACTGTACAACGGTGAAACTGCAGCAACCAAATAGAGCACAAAGACCGAAGACGGCCACACAGAAAAATGTAGAAGGCGTTTAGCCTGCATCATCTTCTGGGTGCCAAGAGGACACATCTCAACTGTGATTTCTTTCTGCAGGGTAAGAGGAGAGCAGGAAGACCCCAGAAGCCTTCACCATGGAGCACCCTTCACACTATATACAGTGCAAAAAGCAACCCCAAATAGATTAAAAGACTTAAGTGTAAGACCTGAACATGTAAAATTATTAGAAGAAAATATATTTAAAAAAAGGTTCTTGACATTGAACTGAGCAATGATTTTTGGATATGATACCAAAAATGCAGGCAACAAAAGCAAAAAATAGACAAGTATGACTACATTAAACTAAAAAGCCTCTGCATAGCAAAAGACACAATCAACAGGGCAATCTACAGAGTGGGAGAAAATATTTGCAAACCGTGTATCTGGTAAGGGGATAATATCCAAAATACAAATGGAACTTATATAGCTGAATATCAAATAATAATAATAATAAATAACTCTATTAAAATGGGCAAAGAACCTGAAAAGACATTTTTCAAATAAGACATAAAAATAGCCAATAAGTATATGAATAAGTGCTCAACTTTTCATCAGGGAAATGTAACTCAAAATGAGATACATTTGAGATACACAATGAGATATCTCCTCACACCTATTAGAATGGCTATTATCAGAAACTCAAAAGATAAGGTGTTGGAAAGGAGTGAAGAAAAGTGGACTTTTTTTTTTTTTTGATATGGAATCTCGCTCTGTCGCCCAGGCTGGAGTGCAGTGGCGCGATCTCGGCTCACTGCAAGCTCCGCCTCCTGGGTTCAGTCCATTCTCCTCCCTCAGCTTCCCGAGTAGCTGGGACCGCAGGCGCCCGCCACCTCGCCCGGCTAATTTTTTGTATTTTTTTTTAGTAGAGATGGGGTTTCACCGTGTTAGCCAGGATGGTCTCGATCTCCTGACCTTGTGATCCACCCACCTCGGCCTCCCAAAGTGCTGGGATTACAGGTGTGAGCCACCGCGCCCAGCCGAAAAGAGAACTTTTGTGCACTGTTGATAGAAGTGTAAATTGGTACAGTTATTATAGAAAACAGTACAAATTTTCCTCAAATATTAAAAATAGAACTACCTTATGATCCAGCAACAGCGCTTTTGCATACATACCCCTCCAAAAAATGAAATCAGGATCTCAAAGAGATATCTGCACTACCATGTTCACTTGAGATTCACAATGGTTAAGATATGGAAGCAACTAAATGGACTAAGAATATATGAAAAATAAATATATATACACTGAAGGCCGGGAGCAGTGGCTCACACCTGTAATCCCAACATTTTGAGAGGCCATGGAAGGCAGATCACTTGAGGTCAGGAGTTCCAGACTAGCCTGGCCAACATGGTAAAACCACATCTCTACTGAAAATACAAAAATTAGCTGGGCATGGTGGTGGGTGCGTATAATCCCAGCTATTTGGAAGGCTGAGGCAGGAGAATTGCTTGAACCCAGGAGGTGGAGGTTGCAGTGAGCTGAGATTGTGCCATTGCACTCCAGCCTGGGCAACAAGAGCGAATATATATATATACACACACACACACACTGAGATATATAATTCTGTATATGTGAAGTATTTATTTATAGATGAGGTATCGTACATATTACTCAGTCTTAAATGAAATGCTGCCATTTGCAACCACATGGATGGACCTGAAGGAAATTATGTTAAGGAAAATAAGCATGCAGAGGAAGGCACATACTGCATGATCTCACTTATATGTGGAATCTAAAACAGTCAAACTCACAGAAGCAAAGATTACAATGGTGGTTACCAGGAGTAGGGGGAGAGAAAAATGAGGAAATATTGGTCAAGGGGTGCAAAGTTTCAGTTATGCAAGATTAATAAATTTTAGAGATCTAAAGTAAATATTCACTGTGAATATAGTTAAAAACACTATATCGTATGCTTGAAACTTGATAAGAGGGTAGAGCTCAAGTGTTCTCACCAGACACACGAAAAGAAAATGTTAACTAGCTTGGTTATGGTGATTATTCCACAATGTATGTGTATATCAAGTCATTGGGTTGTACACCTTAAACATATACAATTTTAAATTGCCAATTATACTACAATAAAGCTGGGGGAAGTGAACACAAAAATACCTAATCTAATCTAGAGGATTTTACAAAAACCTCCCAGAAGAAATGTTTAAATTGATCATTAAAGATGGAAAGGCAACATGTTATGGGCAGAACATGAAAGGCAATGAGATCATGGTGGTCAAAGGCCCCAATACAAAAGAAAGTGTGCCCCAAGTGAGGAAGCGAAAGAAGTCTAAGGAGCATGGGGTAAGAGAAGTTACCAGGTTGTCACAGGAACTGAAGAAAAGGGCATTCCAAATCAAAACAAATTGTTGCAGGTGTGTATGCACATGCATGGCTATGTGTGTTCATTTGTGTTTGTGGGTTTGTGTGTATGAATTAAAGAGAATTTTTGGATGCAATCATGAAATTTTTATGACCAGAGAATAAGGATTGTGCTATAAATATGAAGAGAAAGGAATAAAATACTGTGCTGGGAAGATGGACAAAGACTGAATCACAACGAGACAACATTACCATGAGACAAAATATATTCCTAGAAATCACCGTAACTTCTTCCAAATATGTAGAAACTCATCTGGCATGGAGCCATTAATAGTCTCTGGTACCAGGATCCTACAGACGTACTATGTCCCTACTCTGCATGGGTTTTATCATGACCAATGGGAAGCAGGACCATTGGAAGAAATCAGGAAGTCCCACTTCACTATCTGCCTCACTGATAGCATGGGAAGTATCAAGATCCAGAAGCAAACACAGGGCAGCATGCGAAATAGATTCTTTCCTTTAGGTTGTATCCTAGATTTCCTGTTTCCTATTTGGTTCTGCTTTCTACTAAAGCGACATTTTCTCTTTCCAAGGGGCGTCACTCCTGAAAAATGCAGAAGCAACAGCAATAGCAATTGGGAACCCTTTCTACAGAGATTAGCTCAGTGTAAGGCTGGTAATCCTAACTACTGTCTCATTGAGTGAGAATATTAACCAAGTATTGCTTCTCGTCCTTTTGGCTAAGATCACGTGAGAATATTAGCCAAGTTAAATGTTCTCTCTTCGTGAAACAAGCAAAAGTTACATTATTAAAAAAGTATACACACAGACATTTTTTAAAGTACACACACACACACGTGGCAGAATTTGGCCAGCACCCACGGAGGGGGTATGTAAGCCAGCACTAGCCAGGGAGGAATCATCCATCCCACTCTGTGTGTGTGTGTGTCTCTCTCTCTGTGTGTGTGTGTGTGTGTGTGTGTGTGTACTTTTTAAAGTGGCCAGGTGCGGTGGCTCATACCTGTAATCCCAGCACTTTGGGAGGCCGAGGCAGGCTGATCATGAGGTCAAGAGATCAAGACCATCCTGGGCAACATGGTGAAGGCTTGTCTCTACTAAAAATATAAAAATTAGCTGGGCGTGGTGGTGCACACCTGCAGTCCCAGCTACTCAGGAGGATGAGGCAGAAGAATTGCTTGAACCCAGGAGGCAGAGGTTGCAGTGAGCCGAGATTGTGCCACTGCACTCCAGCCTGGTGACAGAGTGAGACTCCATCTCAAAAATAAATATATAAATAAATAACTTTTAACTTTTGCTTGTTTCCCCAAGAGAATATACACATATGTATTATAATATATATACTTATATAACCTCTCTAATTTTATAAATACAAAAACAAGATAACAACATTTAAGAAAATCACCGAGAGTCATATCATTGGAAAGTGGTGCAATCATATTCAAATCAAGGTCATTGCAATATTACAGCTTGTGATCCTTTGCTATCCTATGCTATTTCTCCCATGCCAAATAGCTTCTTGTCCTGAAAAACTGTCAGCATTGCACTACTTACCCATTCCAATCTTCCCAGGATTATATTTCTAGCTGTGAAGGACTGAATACAACAAACGCTTTAAAAGAATGACTACTAATATATTAATATGCAATCCTTCCAGAAAATCATTATGTCTTTACTTCGGAGTTAAATTTGTCAGACCTGTTTCCAGGAGGATGGCACATCTCTCTGGTATTTGAGACTGGAACACTGGATACTTGTCATTCATAGCTATTCACACTTTCTTCTCGTGCTCACGGAACTGGTTGAACCAAATTATCACATCAAAATATTCGTAGAAATTTCCCTCAGACATGCATTTCTCAGCGTCAATATCGTAAAGCCAATACTGCAATTTGGATGCTGGATCTGAGCTTGATTTTAAAAAGCAAAAGTTTTTTTAAGAAAAAAAAAAACTTTGAGGCATAATTAGGATTAATTGGCTCAGGCATTTTGAATGCCTGGAATGAGTTAGGTTCTGTGTTAAATAATTTGTTTTATCTTATATTCTTTCCTTTATATTCTGAAAAATAGGGCTCATTTATTTTTCTCATTTTAGAGATGTGGGAACTGAGTCTTACATAATACCTTAATAGATGATATTTCCAGAATTCACATCCATTCACATGATGTTTCTAAATTCCCTGCAATTTCCCCAATCTAAAACATACCCACTATTCACATAACAATGATACAAGAATAAATAAATTTTAATTTTAATGCCTTACATGTATAAGACATTGTGATGTTTTGTTTAATCACCACAGCAATCTTACTAGTTACATAGAATTTGAACTCTAATTTTATAGATAAAGAAATCTAGAAACAGTTTAATTGACATCTTCAATCTTCAAATGTCCAGGGCCAGAGACTGGCAGCAGGACATAAACCCACTTTTGCCACCTGCCTGCAAAGGCTAAGCCGATAACTTCTCTGCTCCTACAAAATGTGAACTAAGTATCTGATAGTCTTGCAAAATTAAGATATAAATTTATTACAGCATTATCTTCTTGAGATCAGAAGTATTTTCTTCCCTGGTAATCCAGGTCTAGCCTCAGAATCAGAACTGATTATGAGGCCATCTAATGTTATTCATGGAAGTGTGTGTTTAGCCAAACCAATGATGAACTTAACTTTTTTTTTCTCGGGGTCAGCTGAGCTTTCCTGTTAATATAATTCTGTTCAAGTATGTCTTTCTGGACTTGGTACTTAATGATCAACTCTAACACACAGCCCACAACAACTCAGGCTCACTTGAGTTTGACTGACTGCTTGGATAAGAATTCTAACCAACCCAGTTGCTCTGACTTGCACAGACTTTATCTAGAGGCCATATTAAGGCTTCTTCCCTTCTCTTTAGCTGAGAACCACACAGAAAAGCATAATGTTCGAGTGGTCGGAGCCCAGGGCTGCCAAAGACTGTCCATTTCAGGAAAGTATTCTTTCTGGTAGGCCATTGGAGGTTTTCCAAAGATTTAAGGGCTGTGCTTGGATTCTGCTACATTTGCTAAATAAGTCGCCAGACCACCAGAAGGTAGAGGGCAAGTTTAAACTGAGAATAGTTTTGGCTGGTTTTCAAAGCCAACTCGAGATTTTTGCTGGGAATGCTGGAGCCACTCATTAGTGTTTGATGGAAGTGTGCGGTCGACTCCACGTGATTGTCAGGCAGATGGTGGGAAGGGGAACATTTCCAATATAAGGATGACAAAATATTTCCATTTGAATCCTTGTGTCTATGAAAATGTCTGACTCACAGTAGGTCTTCAGCTGAAGATGGCTTTAACTGGACACTATGCTATATATTCCAAAGGGGATATTGGATAGTGAGTTCCAAAGAGTAGGTATCTGGTTATCATCCAGCTTTTGTTACCTATACTTTTTGAATATGGTGAACCTTAACAAATGCTTTGCAAATAAAGTCAAGTGCACGCTTCAAAAACACAATCATAACTGCCCTTGCAAGTTCCCCTGGATTCTGTGACATTTGGGCTGCATTGGTATTTGACAAATATGTGGGATTCTCTCTTCCATTTTTTTTGAAGAGGTTACACATAATTTTTATTTTTAAATATAAATAAACTTCTGGAATTTATTATTCATAGTGGGGCTAGCAAATAGTTTCACTTAAGTACAAGTTTAAGATATAAATAAATACAAAAGACTAAAAATTGATAACTTGATGTCACAGGTATATTACCACAGTATTCAAATGTCTTTTTGAACTAAACAATGAGTAACTGGAGATAGACGTTGGAAATAGAGGAACAAATAAAACACAGGCCTTCTTTCATTTATTAATAACCACAATGACACCTCGGTTTTGTGATCCAAGGAGTATCCATCTACATTAGCTGATTATATATATATATATATATATATATATATATATATATATATAATCTAGAAATACAGAAGTTCGTGGATATACTCCAAGAAAACCAAGCTTTCAGACTCCTACTCCTTGCCAGGCATGGCTCAGAGCAGCACATCAATCTCTTTTCTGATTACTTGAGGCCATAGGATCCTTCAGGTAGTCCTTTTGTCATGAACACAATTTACATTTAAAATGTTTAAAATCATAAAACCTAGACACTGATTTTAAGGCAGTCGTCTATCGCCTAGGTCTTTCCCTAGAAGATAGCATAAGAGCTACCAGTTTAGGGATAGTCCTTTCAATCTAATTTCCTCATATCCTCATTCATTTACCCATTCATTTAATACCTAGTTTTGGGCATCTACTATATGCTGGATTCTCATCAGTTTTCATTGATAAAAAAGCAGAGCTTAATAAGAAAGGGACAGTCAAGATTAGAGACGTTTATTTCATATATTGAAAACTATGGGCAGCAGAGAATGTATTATCTGCCTCCATAATCTTTACTGCAGAAAGAAGCAGTGTTATTTCATTGATGCATACGCATGTGTGCATGGACCCTGAAACTCATGTTATTTAGCCTTCTCATGTTATAGCTTAGTTTAGGACTTAGAACTCGCATCCACTAAGTCTTACAGAGCATATTTTTCACCTGCCTATGTATAAAGGATTAGCCTTCCACAAGAGTATACCCACTTTTGGCCGGGCGCGGTGGCTCAAGCCTGTAATCCCAGCACTTTAGGAGGCCGAGGCGGGTGGATCACGAGGTCAGGAGATCGAGACCATCCTGGCTAATCCGGTGAAACCTTGTCTCTACTAAAAATACAAAAAAATTAGCCGGGCGAGGTGGTGAGCGTCTGTAGTCCCAGCTACTCGGGAGGCTGAGGCAGGAGAATGGCGTGAACCCGGGAGGCAGAGCTTGCAGTGAGCCGAGATCGCGCCACTGCACTCCAGCCTGGGCGGCAGAGCGAGACTCCGTCTCAAAAAAAAAAAAAAAAAAAGAATATACCCACTTTTTTTGCAGCTAGTTGTATATTCCTTCCTTGCAGCTAGTTGGAGAGCTGTAGAATTATTTGACTGGGTTAGCCCAAAATATAAGCATCATTTGAAGCAAATACTCCTGGTAAAATATGTGTGTTATATTATATTCATGACAGAATAGAAGATTGTTTACATGGGTGTCTACTTGATCAATCATGCACTTGGATTGTTTTAAAAGAAGGTATTTTTGATCCTCAGAACAGTGTTCCATGATGGAGTAATGTGCTGAGCTGTGAGTGGGTACTCACTGGTGCCACAGAGACCCGTTCCACTCAGTAAGAGCAGAGTAGTACAGAATGTCCTTGGGACAGACATGGCTATTGCAGAAATCAGTGCTTGTTATAAAAGTTTTACTGATTTTAGGAGAAAAATTTAACTTGCTGTTAGTGATACCTCAGTTTAACTTGGGAGATAAATTGCTTAAAGGAATAATACAAGAAAAAGAATACATGAAATTAAGAATGCTTATTGGCTGGGTGTGGTAACTCATCCCTGTAATCCCAGCACTTTGGGAGGCTGAGGGAGGAGGATCACACCCAGGAGTTCAAGTTCAGCCTGGACAACATAGTGAGACCTGGTCTCTACAAAAAATAAACAGAATTAGCCAAGCATAGTGGTATGTGCCTGTGGTCTTAGCTAATTGGAGGGCTGAGGTGGGAGGATTGTTTGAGTCCTGGAGGTCGAGACTTCTGTGAGCTGAGATTTCCAGCCGGGGCGACAGAGTGAGACACTGTCTCAAACATAAAATTATTATTAAAAGAACATAATTATAATCTGCCCATCAGATTCTCATATATTGTTTTCACAAATATTGTTTTTTTCACAAGCCTCTCTCATATTTACAAATATGTCTTGGTATACATAGAAAGTAAAGTTGCCCTGTGAGGTTATTAATTTTATATTTAAGGAAATGACTATAAATAATAAAGTATTGGTGTAACTATGATTACTAAAGTATATGTGTGGTGTTTTATATTTGTGGTTTATATAATGGTAAATTTATTTATTTTCCCATTTTCAGGTGTCAAGGGAAGGACCTGTTGGGAGGTGATTGGATCATGGGGGCCGTTTCCCCCATGCTGTTCTCATGATAGTGAGTGAGTTCTCATGAGATCTGATGGTTTTATAAGTGGTCATTTCCCCTGCTCTTCCTCTCTCTTCTGAAGCTGTGTAAGACATGCCTGCCTTCCCTTCCGTCATGATTGTAAGATTCCTGAGGCCTCCTCATCCATGTGGAACTGTAAGTCAATTAAACCTCTTCTCTTTATAAATCATCCAGTCTTGGGCAGTTCTTTATAACAGTGTGAAAATGGACAAATATATCAGGTAAACCCATTTTAAATTTTTTTGACATGTACAATATATTATACATACAGAAAAGTACACATCTCGAAGTGTACGACACCATAAAATTTCACTAACTAAACAAACTCATTCAATCAGCGCTAAGATCAAGAAACAGAGCATTACCAGCACTCCAGAATCTGCCTCTCTTGTGATTGCTGTCAGGTTCTAAACCCTCCAAAAGGCTGTCAAGTTCTTAACTTTTTGTGGTTTATAAAAATAGAATCATACAACCTATAATCTTAATTTCAGTATGTAATTGTTTGTTTCTGGCTTAACTAAACATTGTGAAATGTATCTGTATTTCTCTGTGTGGTTGTATATCATTGATTTCTCATTGCCACATTTTTATTATGACAGTTGATACATTCATGGGTCTATTACATTAAATTCTCATTCAAAATGAAATATCAGGCAAATTTATTTACTTCTTATACATTGTTGTACGTTTCTTATGTATACATATCTAACCCACACAGTACAGGGTAAAATGCTTTTTATGATCCTTATGCTCTTGAAGATTTAAGATATCTACATTCTGGATACAAAGTTAACTTAGAGCCACACTGCCTTTCTTCCAGGCAAGCCATCTTCTGGCAAAAGATAGTTTTATATTTTGATACTACCTTCCCTATTTACTTTGCAGAATTGTTAGGAGAAGCAACAATTATTATGGATCATAAAATACTTTTACAATTGAACCGTGTTTCACTCCATTATCAGATGAGTGAATAGAATAAAGGGAAATATAAATTGCTTGTGCATGGGAATTCATTTGGTTGATGGTGAAAATAAGGTAAAAATCAAAATCTCTTAAATTCATAGAAGGCAAGTGTATTTTCCTTTCCTTTGTCATTCATTCATTTCAGCATAGTGCCAGGCATGCCATTGACTAGACTCATTTCAAATGACTAAACTGAAATCCAGTAACTTTGGGTTGATAGATGTGGTAGGCTAAAGAATGGCCACCCAAAGATGACTGCCTGCTAGGTGCCAGAGCCTATGAAGATGTCATGTTACGTGGCATGGGGAATTAAGATTGTAGATGGAATTAAGGTAGCTAATTAGCTGATTTTGAGATGGGAGGATTGTCCTGGACTATTGAAGTTGTCCCTATGTAATCACAGTGGCCTTTATCAATGGAAGAGTCTTCATTGATAGCCTCTGAAAGCAGAAGAAGAGGTCAGAGTCAGAGGTTTGAATATGTTATGTTTCTGGCTTTGAAGATAGAGGAAGAGGGAAAAATTAATTTTTCCCCTAGGGTCACTAAAAGGAACATGTACCAACTGGCGCCCTGATTTTAGCCCAGTGAGACCCCACTTTGGATTTCTGACTACCGTAACTGAAAGACTGTAAGTTTGTGTTGTTTTAAGCCGGTAACTTTGTGGTAATTTGTTACAGCAAGAATAGAAAACTAACACAAAATGTGTGGATAATTGATTAACAAAAAGTCCTTTTCCTGGATCCAAGAGAAAATAAGAGTGAAGGGGTGGGCAAGAGATAAATCTTCTTCTTTCTCAGAATCTGATGACTATTTTACCTTCTTCCACAAAGCAAGTAGCAGATGATTCTTTAGCAATTTTTTGCCTTAATTTCTGAATAAGATGGCATTTTTATAAATCAATGCAAATCTACTTCTGTCTCAGCAGGAAAAATGTATGCATTGCTTGAAAGTCAAATATGGACATAGGCAAAAGGAAGTTCTTGTTTGTTTGTCCTTGCCCCAAAGAAGCATTTTCTGGTTTCACTTACTAAAGATACTAAGATTAGGTTTAGGGGAAAGGGAGAGGGACCCCTCTGACTTTGCACCCACCACCCCAGGGTGCCTACTAATGTAGGATTTGCTTTGAAGCCTCTTCTCCAGAATACATCCCAGAGAGTGTGTTAAATATAGTTTCTCTACTTAAGTTTAATTATAACTGTTTTCTCGTGTTCCCATAAGAAACATTTCAGAATGTGAAAATCTGGTACATATGGAAATAGGAAATTCATAGGGGCTTCTGGGTACCTTGCTCACAGTAATATAAGGAGGCTGTTTCATTTTAAATGCCAAAATTGCTCCAACAAATCTGGAGTTTTGTCACTGAGTGAGAAATTAGAGTTAAATACTCAGAGCTGGGAATGACATTGAGACACAGAGATGGAAGTAACCAAAGAGGAGAGGTGGTCTACTCATTATTCTTAAATTTTAATAAATTCAAAAGCCCTGGGCATTTAAAATCCAGCTAGCAAAAATAGGTAGGCATTTTGGGGCCACACTTCTTGTGGACTAGCTGAGATTTGCAAAACGGCTTAACATCACTGTCTAATTCCAAGCAAGCAAAGGATTGCACACTAGTGACAGAACATGAATGCTAACAGCAGGAAAAGAAACAGAATGTTGTTAGCGCTCTTACGCATAGTGACCAGCACCTTCTCCTTGACTTGTCACCTATCACTCATTAACTGCTCCCTTCCTCTTCCATCCCGTTTGGCCTTTACAAATGAGGTTGTTATACCAAATCCCCAATGAATATTCTAAGAAACGAGCTATTATGGGAAGGGATGAAAAAATATCTTATAGAAATAATACATTCCCAACTTTGAAAACAACATGATACTCAGTTTTTCCTTTTTTTTTTCCCTACAAAGGGAAGAGTTATCTCTTGAAAACTTTAGGAAAGTTAATCAAGAAAAATTAATATTTAATGAGCACAAAATCTACATCAGTATTGATGATTAGTGAAAGTATACTTTATCTTTCTGCAAAACACTCTGACTTAGCATTATTATCCTAGTTTCCAAATAAAAATACAGACACAGAAGAGGTTACCTACTTGCTCAGTGACTGTAGTAGTGAGTTGCAGAGCTTGACAAGGAATCAAAGAATACCAAACCCCGAAGCATAAACTACCACCTTGTGTTATCACATGGATTTGAATCTTTCTTATGATTTCATTACCACAATCTATAACTTCTGTTCCCTCTAGTTTTTTCTAGTTTCTTTCTTTCTTTTTCTTTCTTTCTTTTTCTTTCTTTCTTTTTCTTTCTTTCTTTCTCTTTCTTTCTTTCTCTCTCTCTTCTTTCTTTCTTTCTTTCTTTCTTTCTTTCTTTCTTTCTTTCTTTCTTTTCCTTCCTTCCTTCCTTCCTTCCTTCCTTCCTTCCTTCCTACCTTCCTTCCTTCCTTCCGTCTTTCCTTCTTTCTTTCTTTCTCTCCTTTCCCTTCCCTTTTCTTTCTTTCTTTTTTTTTTTTTTTTTTTTTTTTGTCAGAGTCTTGCCCTGTTGCCCAGGTTGGAGTTCAGTGGTGCAATCTTGGCTCACTGCAACCTCTGCCTCCCGGGTTCAAGCGATTCTCCTGCCTCAGCCTCCTGAATAGCTGGGATTACAGGTGCCTGCCACCATGACCACCTAATTTTTGTATATTTTAGTGGCGACAGGGTTTTATCACATCGTCCAGGCTGGTCTCAAACTCCTGACCTCAGGTGACCCACCCACCTCAACTTCCCAGTTTCTAATGATTTCCTGCATATTCTTTCTTTCTTTTTTATATATTTAGGTATTATGTTTAAATATTTTAAAAAATACTTTGAATCCCATCCAGCACCAAAGCCAATGCCTACCGCAAAGTATTTGGCAGCATTAGCTGGACAGAATACAATAAATCTCATTTACAGATGTGAGCTCTTCCACGTTTTATGCTATACCTATATTGTTGTAATTTCAGGATTTGTTGCCTATATTTAGTCTATGACCAAACGTAAAGGTTAAGAACAGTGGCCTGAATTAGATCCCTTTTTCTAACACTTACCAATTAGGTGATCATTGCCAACATTCATAATTCCTCGGCTGGGCACCATGGCTCATGCCTTAATCCCAGCATTTAGAGAGGCAGAAGTAGGAGGATTGTTTGAACCAGGGAATTTGAGACAAGCCTGGGCAACATAGTGAGACCCTAAAAATAAACAAAGTTAGCAGAATGTGGTGGTGCATGCCTGTGATCCCAGCTACTCAGGGGACTGAGGTGGTAGAATCACTTGGGTCTGGAAGTTTGAGGCTGCAGTGAGCCATAATCATGTCACTGCACTTCAGCCTGGATGATACAGCAAGACTGTCTCAGATAACAATAATAATAATAATTCCTCTGTGCCTCAGTTTTCTCAGCCATATAATAGGGTTAATAATAGTAACTGGCTAATAAAGTTGTTATAGAGATTAAATTAGTAAACACATGTAATGTGCTTAGAAGAATGCACATGAGAATTGCCCAGTGAAACTAGGGCACACATAAACACTATCAAATGAGCCCATTGTTTCGGACATAATTTAAAACTTGCAGAATGACAGCCAGAACAGGACAAATATGTATATATTTGTTCTGAGCCTCCTAAGTTCAGGCAACAGATGTGATATATCACCACCCTCAATACCACAAAGTCCATTTCTCACAAACTAGGCTTCCCTAAGACATAACAACGGCACAAACAGCAAATCATCAAATTCATATCCACATATTACTACCATCCAGTACACATCTCATTCAAGTTTCACCAATTATCTCACCATGTTCTTCATGGTGAAAGGATCCAATACCGGATCCTACATTGCACCTAGTTGCCAGGCCTCCTCAGTCTCCTTCCATCTGGAAGAGTTCCTCAATTGCTTCCTAGGCTTTCATATCTCTGACACCCTGAAGTGTTACAGATCAGTCATCTTGCAGAATAAAACTCACTCATGGTCTGACAGATATTTCCTCATGATTAGATCCAGGGTACACTTTTTTTTTTTTTTGAGATGGAGTCTCGCTTTGTGGTCCAGGCTGGAGTGCAATGGCATGATCTCCTCTCACTGCAGACTCCACCTCCTAGGTTCAAGTGATTCTCCTGCCTCAGCCTCTTGAGTAGCTGGGATTACAGGTACCTGTCCCCAGCTTGGCTAATTTTTATATTTTTAGTAGAGACGGAGTTTCACCATGTTGGCCAGGCTGGTCTCAAACTCCTGACCTCAGGTGATCCATTCACTTTGGCCTCCCAAAGTGATGAGATTAGAGGCATGAGCCATCGCGCCTGGCCAGGTACACATTTTAATTAAGCCTCTAGATCACCAGAGTGTCACCATGATTTTTCCATTGCATTTTATCAGGTGAAACATAATTTCCAAATGTCCCATTATTGATTATAACTAGCCTCAATCACTTGATTTAGGTGGTATCCACCATATTTCCCAATGTTCAGTTGTTACTTTTTCCCTCACAGTCAATATTTGCTTTTATTTTTTCCCCTGGTAGGAGTGCTGAGGAGATAGTTTGAGACCACGACCCTTTTTATCCTATGTGCTAGGCATCATTGCTGGGCAATTTGATTATGAGATTTCTCTAACAGTGAATTCCACTTATTTATTATAATTATTTAATGTCACTGGGAATGAGAATGGGAAGTCATACTGTAGTTTTAGATAAAATGAATTAACAAGTTATTCTTCACTTTTGACAATGATTTCTTGAATTCTGGAAGACAATTGTTTCAGCTCTTTGAGGAGCTTTCTAAGTCCAGCTTCTAAGACACATGTAGTGGGTTGGGACTATGTTTTGGAAGAATTTTTGAAGAGTACAATCATGATATAAAAATATTCTTTTTTTTCAATTATACAACACTAATGAAGATATGAAGCTTATTTCAAGCTACTTATCTGTCACATTAAGTTCTAAGCTTGAGGATTAGATGTGATTAATCTCGACTCCAAGACTTGGCAGTAAAGAGCAGATCTTGGAATTCTACCGTGGGCATAGAGGAAGGGCCTCTTTTCTCACAACACTAGGAAGAAATAAAAGTTTATTTTTTAAAGTATTTCAGAGTATTTTTTTAAAATAAAAGAAAAATAGGATTATCCAAACATATTATGGCTTCAGCACACCATCATAAAATCCCCTTTTCTTCTCAAAAGCATGTGTCTTCTGATATGTTCCATTTTGAAGTGCTTTATGGCAGTGAGATGAGGGTGTATGATGGAATGGAAGAGAGTTTTGCATGGACGTTTAGAAAACCCAATTCAGATTCCAGCTTAGCATCTTCCAGACTGGTTCACCTAGGCTAGCTTATGTGGCCTTTCTAGTTGTCAATTACAACATTTAGCAAATGGGAGCAGATGAAGTGCATCAGGAATAGCAAAAAAGAACAAAGGTAACTATTGAACGTATTTCTAATAATTGACAGTGCCTGTCTAGAAAGCCATGCTGTGACAGAGTTTGAGTTCACACCGAAATCCATGAAGGAAGATTGCAATGGTCAATTAATGATGTCTACTACTGGCATGGGTGGAGTGGTGACATCTTTCCTGATAAGTGTTTGCCATCCCAAGATTTAACTCTCTTTCAGATTTAATATTTGAAATGTCTATGATGTACTTTATCTTACTCTTTAATAAGATGATTTCTTCTAGATTTAGAGAGAAAGCTTGGCTAAAGATCAGAAAACATTTACTTATCGTCCTTTTATACATTAGGCCACAAATTTCATGCCAGCAAAGAATGCATCTCTTTTGGCTCTATGTTTTATCCACAGAGATTAATCAATTCTTAGTACATATTAAGTGCTTAATAAACATATTGTGGAACCTCTGCCTTACTCAACACTGCTTCTGAAAGAACTATGCATTAATTTCTATTTCACACTGGCTTTTTCTGACAGAGGCAGGAGTTAAACTAGTGTGTTAAACTGGAATGTGTTTAAGACAATCAAACCAACAAAGCAAAGCATAAAACATGCTTTATAGAATTGATGCATCTGGAGTGATAATACAAAGTTAATGATGTATAAACCAATAAGACGGGAAGGAAACAGAACCCAGGAATACATTTCTATTTCGGTGTTGATTCTGTTGCCTACTGTGGAATTTTCTAAAGAACTGGTAAGTCCATTCATTGGCTGAGCACACCAACTTCATAAAAGGGAGTGTTTTCCATCGCCAGCTCTCAGCTCATTTTTGTCCTGGCACCATATCTCAAGGTCACAAATTTGTGCATCTGGCAGATAAGTTTACAAAGGTAGAGAAGAAGACATTGTAATAATGTCAGCCTTTCAATTGTCTGGCTTAAAAGAACAAAAGACTGGCCAGCGCATTGTTCCTGGTTGTTGGCTGCTATTATCAAAACACTAAAAATGAGCATCTCCCATTGATTGAGAACTTCTGATGCTCAGGGGACCTTGCATCTTTTTCTGACCTTCACAACAGTTCTTTCTGAAACATTTTCAAACTGCAGTCTGTAGGTTCCTGAGTGTCTGCATCTATATTTAAAGGATCCTCCAGTTCTCCACATAATGCATAGACTTCTATTAGAGGGCATTAATTTTACATTAAGGACTAGGGGGAGCTTCTGGATGACCACATTATCACATCAGCCCCTGCAGGAGACTGATGCGATCATTGGCAGAGAGGGTCCGGCTTGAACATCAAATAAAGTGTCTTTCACACTGAGTGGCTTTGGCATCTGGGGTGTTTACATCTTCTTGATGGTCCTTGTGTTTTCCTGTTTGAAAAGCACAGTTGTGAAGAACATTGTCTTCGGAGTCAGATAGGTCACAGTTTTTATCTGTGTGAAATTGACCAAGTTATTAAGTTCTTTTTACCTGTTTCCTCTTCTACAAATTGGGGGCATTCATAATTATTTTAGGAAATTATAGTTAAAAATATTTGAATATAATAAAATATGACATGTACTTAGAATACTACCTGATACAGAGTTAGTAGGCATTAAATAATAGCCATATAAAAATGTATTATTTCTTTTTTTTAACTTTTAAGTTCGGGGGTACATTTGCAGATTTGTTACATAGGTAATCTTGGTCATGGGGCTTGCCGTACAGATAATTTATCACCCAGGCATGAAGCCTAGTATCTATTAGTTATTTTTCCGGATCCTCTCCCTCCTCCTACTGCACACTGTCTGTTAGGCCCCAGTGTCTGTGATTCCCTTCTATGTGTCCATGTGTTCTCATCATTTAGGTCCCATTTGTAAGTAAGAAAAGGCAGTATTTGGCTTTTTGTTCCTGCATTAGTTTGCTAAAGGTAATGGCTTCCAGCTCCATCCATGTTCCTGCAAAGGACATGACCTCATTCTTTTTTATGGCTGCATAGTATTCCATCATGTTTATGTATCACGGAAAATGTGTTATATCTATCAAGACAGCACAACACATCTTTAAGCTTCATGGAAAAGAACAGCTTATGGTTAAAAGGCCCTGGTTGACACTGACACCTGCTGTAGGGTCCCCAGTCCCCCCCCATTTTCTTTCTGTTTCTCACTGAAAATCACACAGTGCCTTGTGGCCACACTGTGACACAGACAGTTGCAGATTTTTCCCAGCAGAATTGAACCTAAACAGGAGCCTTGAACTTTCCCAAACACTGATAAAGGTATATAGCTTGTTGCCCAAAACACTGAAAGAAAGAGGCCACGGCTCTGAGTCAAATTCCTTAAGCCCTCATAACGACTCCACACCCTGGCTCCGTCTCTGTAAACCTATCTAGGTAAAGCACCCCTTTTCTTTCATTATCCTGTTGTGAGGATTGCTGCAACACCTCTAGAAGTATGTTTGCCCAATAAATGCTTTGGACTGATCTCCCTCACATTTGGTGCTTCTTTCCTTGGAATCCCAACCAGCCCCATCTTGGGAAGGTTGGGGGTCCTTCCTTGTGGGAATTCCCCTTCCACTGCTTTTGGGGCCACTCTAGCTGCCTGTTTGATGAGACAAAACATCTACTTACATGAAAGAAATTATGTAAGTGTATGACAAAAGGCTCATTCACATTTTATTTACTGAAATTCAGTTGGAGATAAAGAAAGAAATAGAAAAGATTGCGTGAATGACCTCAGCCAACCATTTATATTTGGTAACCCTAATGAAGATTTGAAGATTTCATGCATTTACCCTATTTTACTTGGATAGCTTTTGCAATATCTGCACTATTTAAAATAACCTTTCCAACTTTTCACTGGGGGTGCTACGTTAATTACTATGTAAGTTTTTCATATGCTTAAAATGCATCAGCGGTGATAGCTTATAAAATATTTATTAAGAAATATAGAAGTATTCAAAACATTAAACTATTGGCTTAAAACTTTAAATTATATTTATCTGAGCTCTATGGCTAGGATTTTAGCAAAAAGATTTCAAAGTCTCATACTGAGAAAATCCCCAGGCAGTAATTTTATTGTTAGAAGTCACTTAAAATAATATTTGATATTTCACGATCTCTTCATGATCCAATTATGAATTGTAAGCTTTGAAAATTTTACAGCATAAACTCTATCCTCATTAGCAGACTCTGGTAACTGCTGAAATTCCAAAATATACTTTCAGTGATTTGGGAAGTGTTCTGCAGTAGCACTCACTAAAAGCGTTTACAACAAATATTCCTTATTATGTTATGACAAAGTATTGGCTCATGAAAATATATCCAACCAAGTGGAAAGGTATTTGAAGACAAATTTATATATTCCAATAGTTACTTATGGGAATGCGTTGTGAGGGTCATTGCACAAATAACAGAATATGGGAACCATTTTGGACTGATATTCTTCTTTATTTACACTTTCTATGAACGAGGTGGTAAGAAGGAGGAAAACAACTCAATAACAGTTATGTACACTATTAATTTAAAAGCTCACTATGCCATTTATAAAACTCACTATGTTAATTTAAAAACTCTCTATGCCATTTGCATCAAACTAGCTTCAGTAAAAGGGGGAATTTATTGATGAATGTAACTGAAATTCCAGCAGAAATTCTGCCTTGCATCATAGATGCGAGGATGTTATCAAAGTAGTCTGTGACTTGTTTTATCAAAGTTAGTGATCTTGATATGATTTTGATATCAAAGTGCCTTATTTTGATATGGATCAAAAATGGAAATGGGTTTGTGAGTGGACAAAAGGATGAATTAGGTGTATGAAAAAGCAAATCTCTATATACTGTTAATTTCAGAATCTGGTTAGTGGGTAATCTGGTGATCAATGTACAATAGCTTCATTCACTTTCTATGTATGAATATTTTCATTATAAAGTATTGTGAAAAATGTTATAAGGGCCTGGTTTCTCTCTGTTGCCTCCTTTTAGTATGTCAAAAATATTTATAGTAATGCTAGCTTAAATGCTTTTAGGTAATTGCAGCAAAAACTGTAAGAATCATTCCTATCAAATTGAAGGCAGAATTTTAGTAAATTTCATTGACTGTCATTGGATCACATGCTCATAACTGAATCAATCACTGTGGTTAGGAGGTTGCAATAACCAGATTAGCTAGGACTGAGTTACATGTTACACTTCTGCATATAAAGTGGATCTTCTGGAAAAATCACTCTGATTTGATATGTAGACTATTATATTTATGACAAAATTATTAAAAAATTATAAACACGTTCTGTTTTCTCAACAGGTTAGGTAATGCAATGCAAATTAATGTAATCTTAGTCATTTTACTTGTTTTTGGAAGACAGTGGTGCTCCTAGAAAAGCTGCAACAGATGAAACAAAAACAAGCGTATTCCAAGATTTTTGTGTATAAACACTGGCTCTGAAATGGAAAAAAAATAAACCACTAAAACGCTGCATTCTATACAACTAAAAAAAATCATTTCTAAATATCTTAATCTCTGGTCTACTTTGCAGTGAACATTTGCCTTTCAGTTTTGTTTTAGAAATAAGTCATGCCTCCAAGTGTTGGTAAGGTGAGTAAAAGAGTAGGTTTTTGACAAGACCCTTGGGATGAAAATTTCTATTAAAAATTTATGTAGGTGCAAAATTCCTATAGAACTAGCAAATCAGACCTCAATCTGTGATATCAGTTACCACATCAAATACATTCTAATTTGGATTCTTTGAAAAGAAATGTGGCTGTCTTTGTTGTTGGAAGCTTAGGGTTCAAATCCCAGATTAACCTTGGGCAAAAAAACTAAAAGTAAGCCTCCCTATTTTAATCAAATATGTCTTACAGACAAATATTAAAGGAGTAAACAAATTCTTGTCTATAGAGTTTATGGAGGAGCCTAGTCTGAAACAGGTGTGCATTAACTATAAATGATAGGTAGATAGATAGGTGATAGATAGATAGATAGATAGATAGATAGATAGATAGATAGAGGCCAGGTGTGGTGGCTCATGCCTGTAATCCTAGCACTTTGGGAGGCCAAGGGGAGCGGATCACTTGAGGTCAGGAGTTCAAGACCAGCCTGGCCAACATGGCAAAACCCTGTTTCTACTAAAAGTACAAAAATTAGCTGGGCATAGTGGTGCATGCCTGTAATCCCAGCTACTCTGGAGGCTGAGGCAGGAGACTCGCTTGAGCCCAGGAGCTGGAGGTTGCACTGAGACAAGATTGTGCCACTGCACTCTAGCCTGGGTGATGGAGTGAGACTCCATCTAAAAAAAAAGAAAAAAAAAGATAGATAAATAGATATAGATATAGATAGATAGCTAGAATAGACTGATGGATGGAGAGAGAGAGAGAGAGGCACAGACATTAAAATTTTAAACCCCAACCTGTAAAAAAGTATTTAGTTGCTTTATTTCAACTGGGATTTACAGTCCACAAATTATTTTTCCATGAATGATATCATATGCTTCTGCAAATATTCTGTGAATAAGTCAGCAAAAACCATGTTAATTCCATTTTGCAAAACTTAAGCTAGTTAGACTCAAATTAAAGTCTGAAAAACTTTGAAGATCAAGAAAGCATGAACATAAATGGTAGATATTTTTATTAAGGAAAATCCTCCCAATTATGTATATCAGCATCATGTTTTCTCTGACTCCTAAAGGGAAATAAGTTTTAAGGAATCTAACAATGCATTTATTTCCTTTTTTTAATATTTAACCCCTGGATAAGCAAACATTTTAGCCCTATGCCAATAGTAGCCTCAGAAATATAGCATCCATTGATAGTAGGTTTTTCCAATTGATTGTGGTAAATTTATTCGCATTACTGAGGATGCTAAATGTGATATTCTATGGATAAAATGAGCCCTCCAGTTGACCAGAGTGGGAGAGGCAAGGAGCAAGAAAGAAGGATAGGCTATTTTAGTCACTACATTTTTTGATAGGGTGCAAGCATCACTATCTTCAGAGCACTTTCTGCCATGCATAGTTTAGCTTCACCTGGAGCTAAGCACTTATTTTCTTTGTTCATGTTCAGTGTAGCTTTTAGTTCAACTAGACCATTTTCCCCCTAGCAATAGGCATTGATGAGTTTCATTACAGATTTTAAGCCACAGAAGTATACTTAGAATGCTTTCTTATTGAGACCACAAAAAAGAGAAATATTCACATCCATTAACAGATTCCTCCATAATGTGCATGTAATCCAGTTGTGGCCATATTCTGTAGTTAGTCTTGGTCATTAGAGTTGGGACACAACCCTCAGGCAAAATTCAGAGAAGCAGCCTATGCATTTTGTTCTCCTCAATTTGGCCACACTCTATAGCAACAACCCTCCTTAGCTTTTCTGTTTCAAATGAGTTTTAACCAAAGTCCTTTTTCTATATCTAGACAATGGACAAGCAGATGGCACTGTTTCCAGCACATCTTAGCCAAGATTCTACTCTGAAAATGCAGGCAGTTCTTGTTCAACAGCCCTGAAAAAGACATGGTATGGTTCATCTCACTTGATTTCATATCGGCTATGCTTTTCTGACTTAGAAGAACTTTGCAATAGGAGGTTTTTAAATCATTTCTGGTAATAGCTGTCATCGAGTTTCAGTGTTACATCAGGTTTTAAAAAAATCTTTTGTTTTTTAATTTTTGTGGGTACACAGTAGGTGTACATGTTTGTGGGGTATACAGATATTTTGATAAAAGCATACAATGTATAATAATCACATCATGGTAAATGGGGTGTCCATCACCTCAAATATTTATCCTTTGTGTTACAAACAATCCAATTATATTCTTTTAGTTACTTTAAAATGTAAAATTAAATTATTATTGCCTATAGTCACCCTGTTGTGCTATCAAATACTAGATCTTATTCATTCTTTCTATTTTTTTTACTCCTTAACCATCCCCACATTTTATATTCATTATGTACCATGCTACCACAAATCTGCTAAGTAAACAGTCATTATCTACTTTTCATTTCCTTCTAAACCTCATTATTTAGCTTAAGAAAGAACCTAGATTCTAATCCATGCCCTTAATCATTATGTGAACTCATAATTAGATTACAAATAATTATATTACAGTCATGTGTTGCTTAATACATTCTGAGAAATGCATTGTTAGGTGATTTTGTCATTGTGAAAACATCACAGAGTGCATTTACAGAAACCTAGATGTATTCATACCCTTCTGCACACCTAGGCTATATGGTATAGCCTCTTGTTCCTTGGCTACAAACCTGTATAGCATGTTACTGTACTGAATACTTTAGGCAATTATAATGCAATGGTAAATATTCATGTATGTATACTTAGATATGTAAACACATCTAAACAGAAAAGGTACAGTAAAAATATGGTACTCGTATAGTGTACTTACCATGAATGGAGCTTGCAGGACTAGACGTTGCTCTGGGTGAGTCAGTGAGTGAGTGATGAGTGAATATGAAGGCCTAGAAGATTACTGTGCACTACTGAAGACTTTACAAACACTGTACACTTAGGCTACACTACATTTATCTTTAAATTTTCTTTCTTCAGCAATAAATTGAATGTAACTTACTATAATGTTTTATTTTAAGAATGTTTAAATTTCTCTTAAATTTTTGAGTGTTGTATTAACACTTAGCTTAAAACACGAATTGTACACCTGTACACAAATTTTTTTTCTTTATGTCTTTATTCTTTAAGACACAAACACACACATTAGCCTAGGCCTGCACAGGGTTAGGATCATCAGTATGACGGTCTTTCACCTCACACCTTGTCCCACTGGAAGGCCTTCAGGAGCGACCACATGCATGGAGCCACTGTGTCCTATGATAACAATGCCTTCTTCTGGAATACCTCCTGAAGGACTTGCCTGAGTCTGTTTTACAACATATATATATATATATATATATATATATATATATATTTTCAATAATAATATACATATATAGTTATATATTATATATTAATAACATGTATTGTTATTTTAAGTTGTTATATATACTATATTAACACAACTTAAAATAGCAACAAAAATTACAGCATAGCACATGTTAGGTGATAGGAATTTTGAAGCTCTGTTATACCATTATAATCTTATGTAACCAGTGTTATATATGCAATCGGCAGTTGACCTAAACGACTTTATGCGGCACACGATTGTACTTTACAATCTTTAAAATGGGAGTGTAAGACAACAATTCACAAAGGCCAATACATCAAACTACTGGTCCTACTTTTCTTTCTTGCACCCATAGCAGACATTATTAATTACATACTGTACTCTTTCCTTTTTTAGTAGTACTTAAAGGCACACGGCTCTTTAGACTGTTACTCTCACTTTATGAATCTTAAAATCCTACATAAAATATGCAGGCATTCCCAGTACTTGGCTATTTCAAAACTCCCTTGTAGATCTCACATTCTAGGTTTCAAAGCATATCTGACCTGTAGATTTTGTACTGACTTAAATCCGTTATTATATATTTGGCTATTTTTATCAAATATCATTCAGGTGTTAATTATTGTGATGGGTGCTTAGAATGCAAAAATCAGATAGTCTCTTGCCTCTGTGTATCTAAGTTTGACTGTCATTGGTTTAAACCACTTGTTTTCATCAAGATAGGAGCATATTTAAATGTACTCTCCAGTTAAATTCATGTGAGGAGAAATGTCACTGGTTATCTGATTTTTAAAGCATATATTTGCCATTGAAAGGTTTGTATGATGACAGGCATGAAGACACATCTGCTGCACCAACAGATATTCTTGGCTTCCCCTCTAACTTCAGTCACGACTAAAGTGGACACTTTTATGTCTGCTATGGCTACTGTCTTCCTGCTAATAATGGTTCACTGTGGCTTCATATCTTCATTTCCTCCTGAGTCTTGTCTGATGCAGCCAAGCCCTGCAAGACTCTGAAAGCATGCAGTGCAGAAGCATTAATCTTCCTAGGGGCATCACTCCACCTACGATGGGTGGGCTAGGGGCGAGAGGGACAAAAATTGTTGGATAAATGCCTCTGCACCCCATACTTCAGGCAAAACATTCCAAGAGGTTCTGTATGCTTCTCAAAAAGCCCTGATGTTATCAAGCCCTCATTGACTACAGAATTAACCTCAGTAATAGATGCACCTTTTGCTTGGCTTTTTCTGTTTTTCTGTTTCACTTTCCCACTCTCTTACTCCTAGTCCCTGGGATCACTTCCCAATTAAACATTCCACATTGCATCCAAGTCCATGTCTCAAGCTCTGTGTTCAGGAGAACCAAGGTAATACACTAAATGTCTCAGGTAGCTTTCAAAATACTTTACAATAATCAGTGTCAAGAACACCAAGTGACAGTGTTAAACTAGTCTTACTCATTTCCAGAAACCGCATTTATAAATAGTTTTATTCCTTCTTCCTCGGTTTGATCTCGACTTTTATTTCCTCCACATAGCTGAATTTTTGTAATGAAACAAATATTTATAGTTGTCAACACTTAATCTGGTATGGTGATTTTTAAAATGTTTTATTTGCTCATCATGATTCCTAAACAAACTATAATATCAAAGCCCCAAATTATGGGCTAAAAACATACATATATATGATATGTATATTTATGATATATATACACACACACAGACATATATATGCGTGTGTGTACATGGAGTTTCACAATGTATACATACACACGCACATATATATGTGTGTATGGAGTTTCACAGTCATCCTCTTTCCACATTATCAATGGCAGAGAACGTTTTACATTTTTTTTCTTTTTTTTTTTTTTTTTTTGAGACGGAGTCTTGCACTGTTGCCCAGGCTGGAGCGCAGTGGTGCAATCTCGGCTCACTGCAAGCTCCACCTCCTGGGTTCATGCCATTCTCCTTCTCTTGCCTCAGCCTCCCCAGTAGCTGGGACTACAGGTGCCTGCCACCACACCTGGCTAATTTGTTGTACTTTTAGTAGAGTGGGGGTTTCACCGTGTTGGCCAGGATTGTCTCGATCTCCTGACCTCATAATCTGTCCGCCTCAGCCTCCCAAAGTGCTGGGATTACAGGGGTGAGCCACCGCGCCCGGCCTCGTTTTAAATTTTTGCCTAGTGTCTGTGTAAGTTCTCATTGTCCACTGATAGAAGGAAAGAAACTGTAGAAGAGTAGACAGGCAGAGAAATTGACAGGGGCTGCTCTGTTTGGCCTGGGGTTGTAAAGAGTGATATGCAACATGGCAAGAAATTGAATAAAGAAAATAATCTATAATAGTAACTGAGACATTGAAAGAAAATCGTTGGTTAAAGAGAGAGGCCTCTGGTTGTTTGGGGCAGGTAATGAGAAGAAGAGGAATGTGGCTTTGAGTATTTTACTGAATGAATTTGGGGAAGGGATCCCTCAACATGTGTTTCTCTTTAGGAAAATTCATCTGCATTCCAGGCTGGGACTTAGATATCATGGCATTATATTGGTTATAGAGTCATGATATGAGTCATATATACCTCTGATTAAAAAGAGCTGTCTGTGCTTGTAGAGGCATCGGGAATCAATTGCTCATGCCACACCACCCTTATATGAATTTCTGCTCCTTATGGGCCTCTGGAACTCTTAAATCAACCAAAGTTGAGGATCATCAGAACGTACTTTCTACATTAGGAAAATTGAGGGGGTTGAAATAGGCCAGTGTTTGAAGCTATACAGTCTAGAGCAGAAGACATGACTCCCCTAAGAAGACATGGAGAGTTAAAAGGTAAAGTGGTTATTGTATATGTATCCCAACTAAATAAAGTGGGCTTTTTCTCGTCTTACACTAGACTCACACAAAGTCTTAAAAATTATCCCTAGAAATGTGAATATCTTTAAATTTCTTTAAAAGAACACAAGTATTGCTAGGGGTTTTTAATGAATCAATTGCATCTGTGGATTCACTCTTGTGGTCAGAGAGAACTGGTGGATTTTTGCTGCCTCTAAAACATACTTTGGGGTTTGTTTTGTTTTGATTTTTGTTTCTATTTCCTCCAGGGAACTACATGTTAAACAATTACACACACACCTGTATGCACATGCACACAGACACACGAAGGAAAAAGAAAAAAATAACTTTTTATAGACAGGTAGTCTAATTACTTTAAATTTGGAGCACAATTCAAGGAGTTAGAGGTTACTACAGTTCAGCAGAAACTAGAAACTTAAGCGTAAGAATAATTCAACTGTTGTTAAGAGGAATAAAAGCATCACAGTTCTATGACCAGGTGGGAAGGATTTGCTTAAGGCCAAAACGAGAGAACTCTCAGATTTGAGAGTGGGAAAAATGAGGTAAAGTGACCCAAAGTTTTAGCAGCTGATGGATTTCAGGAAGTGTCCGTGTGTCTCTCTGCCTCCTTCCCCATTCCTTCTGCCCACAGTCCTACTACAAACATTGCTCGATGTACAATAGAACTACATAGAATCCAAGCTCAAAATAATTATAACAATTTGATAACAAAACACTAAATTAGTTCACCTTTTTCTATTTAGCTTAAACAAAGAAACTCTCTGGGTAGCCAGAATGCCACAAATAGGGTCCTGAAATTCAATCCAAGAACAGCTCTTAGTAAAACAAATGTGATGTTACCAAAGTTTGGCTATGGCTCATGAAAAGGCTGTCAAGACGGGGGTTATGCAAAACAGTTGGGGACAAGAGGCAGAAATCCTATTTGGGAGTGGGAGAGATGCTTGGTAGTGGTTCAAGCAGTAGGTGATAGAAAGAGATCCAGCCAGACATACGCAATATTGGGTAGACGGCAAAAGTGAGCATACTATCAGAAGCCAATACGGTAAACAAAAAGAAAAGCTTATAAGTCATTTATTTATTGAGCTTGTATGCTGTCATTTTTCACCTACTGTATGATGAGATCCTTCAGGGCAAAAGTCATGTCTAATCCACTCCCGAATTCCATTCTTAGGACCTGAAACATAGTAAATGTCCTATACATGTTTGATAAGAATATCAAAGCATGTATGTATGGAACATAGGAAATGAATGAATGGTAGAGCTCCATAACTAAACAATCTTCAAACTCTCCCAGATTTTCTTCCTTATGCTATCTGCCAAGACTTTACGTTTTTAAAATTTTCAGCATTTATTTTCCATAAAGATTATTCTACTCTTTAAATTTTAATGTAAAAGATCCAACGAGTTATTTTTTTTCAAAGAGTAAAAAGAAAATTAACATAGATTATACAACAGGGCAACCTAAAGAAAGTTAACAAATGGTCGAAGAAGTATTTTAAGGTTAAACAATAAAGTGAATAAAAATTATGAAAGATGAATGATGGCAAATATTTATTAAAAAGTGTAGTATTTTATGCAGGTATTCCAGATTTGTAATTTATTATCTAACAGTGAATGCCAACTGTTGGAAAGAGGCCAAAGCATTTAGAATATAAAACACATTAAAATGACATTCTTGTCTATCTTCTTTGATTATTTGGTATTTTTTTTTAATCAGCTGTTTTCAATAATCCAAAGACTATTAAATACATTTAACAATACATCGAGGAGATGGCTTGGTGCAGTGACTTTGACACTTTAAAAGACATCTTAACTTGTGAATGATAGCTTTTGTCGGTCTTATATCTTTCAGTTATAACTGAGGTTACATAATAGTTTTTCTTTGAAATACACAAAAATATTTAAATAAATATTCTTGTCTAGTGGCTGGAATACAATGAAAGCTTAATCACATTTTCCTACTGATCATCTGCTCTTTGCTATTCACCTTTTTTATTTTATTTTATTTATTTATTTATTTATTTATGTTTTGTATTCGAGAAAGTGGTGGCACCACGGAATTGATGTCCTGGAAAGTGAGTGGATAGAACTTTTGACAGTAGCACATGATCAGGACTGCCATTCAAAAGCAGATTTTTTCTTTTTTATCTTTCCAACTTTTATTTTAGGTTCAAGAAGGTACATGTGCAGGTTTGTTACATGGGTAAATTGCGTGTCACAGGGATTTGCTGTACGTATTATTTCATCACCCAGGTAATGAGTATAAATGAGCATGGTAACTGATAGGTAGTTTGTTTATTTTTATTTTTATTTTTTTTTTGAGACAGAGTCTCACTCTGTCGCCCAGGCTGGAGTGCAGGGGCGTGATCTCAGCTCACTGCAAGCACCGCCTCCCAGGTTCACGCCATTCTCCTGCCTCAGCCTCCCGAGTAGCTGGGACTACAGGCGCCTGCCACCACACCCAGCTAACTTTTTGTATTTTTAGTAGAGATGGGGTTTCACCGTGTTCGCCAAGATGGTCTCGATCTCCTGACCTTGTGATCCGCCCTTCTCGGCCTCCCAAAGTGCTGGGATTACCGGCGTGAGCCTCCGTGCCTGGCCACTAATAGGTAGTTTTTTGATCCTCATCCTCTTCCCACCTGTCACCCTCAAGTAGGTCCCAGTGCCTACTGTTCTTTTCTTTGTTCCCATGTATACTCAATATTTAGCTGCCCTATAAGTGAGAATATGCGATATTTTGTTTTCTGTTCCAGCATTAATTTATGTAGAATAATTGGCCTCCAGCTCCACCCATGTTGCTGCAAAGGATTTTATTCTTTTTCATGGCTGCATAGTATTCTGTGGAGTATATGGAATACATGCAGGGCTAAACAGTGAAATTTTTGAGTCAGGGGATCTTCATCACCATACAGTTGAAGTCATCATTATATAAAGGGCACAGTCTGCTGATTCCTCTGAATTCTAGTTCAGGAGCATAAAAGTTGTATCAAATTAAGTCTTTACAATAATTTTGCAAGTTAAACAAGGTATTCTCATTTTACAACTAAAGAAGCTTATCTCAGGTAATACCTTTGAAAGCACAAGAGGCAACATAGTGAAATATGAATTCCATCATTACATCTAATCATTATGTAACCTTGATTATGTCAGTTCCACTCTCTGGGTTTTGTCACTTCCATCGGTAAATGGAAGAAAAATAAGATTTACATCTCAAAGTCTTCATCCTGATCTATCACTAAATGAGAGTATATATAGAGTAAGAACAAGAGTAAGAACATATGAGAAGGGAGAAAAGGAAGAAAGATAAATAAGTGATTCAAAATTAATAATTTTATCACTATTAATTGATTATAGCTGTTCCCTATTTAATAACAATTTTAACATTGGAATTATGTGCACCAAATTCCTGACTCCATTTTTTTTCTTAAAGTAAATCCACAGATAGACTCTGGGGATCTTGTAAAGATCATATACAACACAAGTTTTCTTTTCCCCACCCGGTGAAAGCTTGCTTCATTCATGATCTTATTCTCAGCCTGCACCATTTATTTCAATGGCACCAAAAAAAATACACCCTGGGATTAGCCATTAACCAGTAAATAGTCAGCTCCCACAGGCTTTTGGTAGTGCCACCTGGAAGTACAAATAATCACAGGCAGCCTGCTTCCTAGAGAAGGAGAACACATCCTTTGTCAGTGAGGTGAAAACAGAACGAAGGATGACGAGCACAGCATCTAGTCTCTTCCCCATTTCATTCCTCCTCTCTTCTAATGTAAAGCTGGGTTAAGGACATGTGACATCATTTAGAAATTAACTTATAGTTAACATTATAAAATAAGTGCCAATACAATTTAATGTTTGCATTATTTCTATATCTTTAATTAATTAATTCATCCATTCATTCAAAACATATTTGCTGTGTACCTTCTTTGGGTCAAGTTTGGTGACAGCCCTCAAGGACACTTATATAAATATGGGTCCTGACCTCAAGAAGCTCATTACCATGGAAGGGGAAATAAACAAGTAAACACTTATTCTTTTTTTTTTTTTTTCAAAAATATCTTTATGTGCCTAATAAATTGTAGACTGGCATTGTACTGGCTAATGAGGATTAGAGGCACAACAGAGCCTCATAGAGCTTAAAGTATCCATTCCGACATAATGAAAGTATCATGGCGTGTTGCATATCAACAGGAGTCTATGCTGGTCTTCCACTAGTTTCCTTAACGTGTTAAACTCATTCTTACATCAGGGTGTTTGCATTTGTTTTCCCTTCTATCAGGAACACTATTTCTCAGCTCTTAACAAGACCGGCTCCTGTTCATATTCAGGTCTCAATAACAACTGTACCTCAGAGAGGAGGTTCTGGCTACCTACGATAAAGCAAACTTCTGCCTCTTCCCTCAGTTATTCTATATCCTTACTTTGTGTTATTGCTTTGAAAGCACTAGATATTTTTTAAACTCTCATGTTATTTATTAACTTGTCTATGTGTTTACTTGTCTGTTTGAGAGTAGAGAATTTATCTTCTTGTTCAATAAAACGCCAATACATTTAGTAATATACATTAAGGTTTCTCCATGACTTTTCATGGCTTGATATCTCATTTCTTTTTAGTGCTGAATAAAATTCCATTGTATGAATGTACCCCCATTTATTTGGGGTGATTACCTTTAAAAAAATTTTAAAAATCAGGATATAGTGTACATAACCATAAATGTACCACTCTGGTGTGGGATGCTGATGGTGAGGAAAGCTTCAGTGTGGAGGGGAGAGGGTATATGAGAGCTCTGTACTTTCTGCTGAATTTTGCTATAAATCTAAAACTGTTCTAAAAATGAAGGTCTATTTAAAAAAAAAAGCCAAAAATAAACCACCAATACAATATATAGAATGGTGATTGGCATATAATGAATTTCCTTTAAATATTTCTTTTTGTTGTCGTTGTTGAGATAGGATCTTGCTTTGTTGCCCAGGTTGGAGTTTGGTGGCGCAAACACAGCTCACTGCAGCCTCAGATTCCTGAGCTCAAGTGATCCTCCTGCCTCAGCATCCCCAAGTGCTGGAAATACAGGCATGAACCACTATGGCTGGCTACCTTAAAATATTTATTGATTGAATGAATGGCTGAATAAATAAATGGTGCTATGAGGAGATGGAAAAGGAGCATCTTCTCCTGATTCTAAAGGAAAGGAAGGCTTCATGTAAAAGGAATTGAGTGATCTGCTGTGAAAAAAAGGAATTGCATTAAAATAGAAACTGGACAAAAGAGGGATATTTCCAGGCAGAAGGAGCACAGTGTTCAAAGGCACAGACTCAGGTGGGAGAGTATTAGACTTTCCAGGAGCTGCAGGTGTGTCAGGCATACCTGGAATTGTGTGTGCATGTTTGGAAGTGACAAAGGAAGGGCCTGAATCAGAGTCAGTGGAACATCATGACCACACTGATTTGCTAAGAGGCTTGGACTTTATCCTGCAACAAGCAGGATGACTTCAAGTCATTTTAAGCAAGATAGCACAAACATAAGTATGCATTTCACAAGAATTAATTTGGTGGTAGGTTGGAAGAGGATAAATATGAAAGCTGAAAATTTGGTTTCTCGTTTCTTTAAAGAGTCCAAGCAGGCAAAACTGAGAGAAAGAAATAACTCTCTGGAATGGTGAATACAAGAAGAATATAGATTTACACATGGAATACTATGCAGCCATAAAAAAGGATGAGTTCAAGTCCTTTGTAGGGACATAGATGAAGCTGGAAACCATCATTCTCAGCAAATTATCGCAAGGACAAAAAACCAAACACTGCATGTTCTTACTCAGAGGTGGGAATTGAACAATGAGAACACTTGGACATAGGAAGGGGAACATCACACACTGGGCCCTGTCCTGGAGTGGGGGAAGGGGGGAAGGATAGCATTAGGAGATATACCTAATGTAAATGACGAGTTAACGGGTGCAGCACACCAACATGGCACCTATATACATATGTAACAAACCTGCACGTTGTGCATATGTACCCTAGAACTTAAAGTAAAATAAAATAAAATAAAATAAGAGTTATTAAGAATGTAGAAATAATGATGAATGTTAACAAATTGATTGTGGGAGTGAGAGAGAATAACAATGACCAGGATTCTACCTTGAGTATCTGTGTAGTTGGTGGGGTATAAAAGATTACTAAGATTTTGAATAAATGAAGGGAAGTGTGCTGCAACTGAGGAAATAATCTTTTAGGAACTTGTCTTCACAGCAGCCTTAGTACATTAAAAAGAAGCTAACTAGCCCACACTATCAAACCAGGCACTCCAGAGAGCTCATGGTTGAAACTGAGTATTTGGAGGAACTAGCATGAATGTCATAATTCAGTTTACCTATCCAAGAGCAAAATAGATTGTGTGGATACTGTAAGTTTCAAACTATTCTTTAAGTATGGCAGAACATTCATATGTTCTAAGGATTTTCTAAGAATTCTATAAAGTTAATTAATCACTATTTCTGGGGCATTCTTTTGGCTGGTCAATTTATCTCTGATTCTTATAGTCAGTAACAAAGTAGAAATTTTATCAACATATCTATAATGACCATCTGGAGAATGTATTGAAGATGCTTTTTATACTTATCAGTGTAAACTGCAAAGGCAATGGCAACAGGCAAGGCCGGGCATCGTGGCTCACGCCTGTAATCCCAGCACTTTGGGAGGCCGAGGCAGGTGGATCTCAAGGTCAGGAGTTGGAGAACAGCCTGGCCAATATGGTGAAACCCCGTCCCTACTAAAAATACTAAAATAAGCTGGGCGTGGTGATGGGTGCGTGTAGTCCCAGCTACTCGGAAGGCTGAGGCAGGGGACCAGGGAGGCAGAGGTTGCAGTGAGCCGAGATCGCGCCATTGCACTCTAGCCTGGGCGATGGAGCGAGACTCCGCTCTCAAAAAAAAAAAAAAAAAAAAAAAGGCAATGGCAACAGGAAAACCTGGGTTTGAATCGTGGGTTTCTGTTTACCACTAGATGTGACTGCTCGGACACATTTCTTACCTCCTCTGAGCATAATGTCTACATTTCAGAATAAGCATAATGAATGAACGAGGTTGCTATGAGGATCCATGATAACAGATACAGGGCCTGATGCACGGCGAGATAGTCAATAATTATGCTTTTTAAATATCAGGACTACAAGGATGTCATTATGCAGCTAAACCTCAAATTTACCTTGGAATAATAAAGTCAGCTCTTCTGGCTTTTAGCAATAGTAGAGGATTACGTTTCTACCCTAGCTCTATTCATCACGATGGGGCCCTTTGCCCTTCGCAAAGAGAATGCTAGAACGAAAGGGCTGGAATGAGTTTTGTTTTCCTATTTCTGTGCCATACGAATGGTGTAATGTTATCAGCTGAGATAATACTGCCTGTAAATAGCTCTGAGTGAATTTGGTTGGCAAAATCGCAGGAAAAGATTGACAGGATCTTAAACAGCAGTAGTCAGGGAGGCTGTGGCTGGAGTATTGACAGCGAGTGATTTCGTGAGTAATGAAGAGCATTATATGATTAAGTTTCCCGAAGCGTGCAGTGCCCGCCGTGTGTACTTGCTGCCGATCGCCACCCTTCTGCGTTGCCGACCAGCCTCACTGCTTTTCAGGCAGGATCAATAGGATTAGAGGATTTGCACTGAGAGCTTGCCTGTAGCTTCTTGTTAAGGGTGTAGGGTGCCTTGCAGCTTTCCTCTCTGGCGTTTTGCACCATCCCGCGTATTAATCGTATAAAAAGCTGTCCCCTGGTTCTATTTTATGACTATTTTCTCTTAATGCTTGTTTCCCCCAAACCTCAGAGTTATTTATTTGTTTTTGACAATAGATTTGCAACAATAAGCTAATGCCCAAGACAGCATTCAATCTGGTCAAACCCTACACATTCTCTAAGGTGTAGCTCATGAGGCTTACTTAGGATAATACACTGTGTGTACTCTTAGGTCTTGGTACAATTGCCGTTTTGTAAATCATCTACCCATACTTGCTTCCCCCAGAGATTTTTAGCTTCTCCAGGACAGAAACATTATTCTATTAATCTTTGTAAATCCTGTACCTGATTATATATGTTTGTGCATGTATATATAATTATATATACGATTATGTGTATATTCCAGAGTATATGTTAAATGAGAATTTGCAATTTGCTGATTTTTTGCTGTGTGCTAAAATCTAAATGCAATTAACTTAATTTATTCATTTGTAAAACAAGAATAATCTCAATACCAAACCCATGAGGTTGTTGGGAAGATTAAGTAAGCTTCAGAAAGGCTTAAGAACATGAGCCAATGACAAAGGTAGTAAGTGGTGGGGCCATTATTCAAATATGGGTCTGTCTGAATTAAAAGCCTGTACAATGAAACATTTTCCTCCGATCTTTTCTGAAAATAACAGAAATTCTGTAAGTCCATAAGTTAGGTATATTACTGGCATGAAAAAAATGAAAAAAGGATGTGTGTGTGTGTGTGTGTGTGTGTGTGTGTGTTCTTTTTAAAATATTTAAGTAAGTTCCCACTGCTTTCCTCTGACACCTCATTTGCCACGTCTAAATTAGATAAATGGTCACTGTTTTGTGTACTTGTAAAGCCAAATTACTTGTCCAATGTCCAGTGAACAAAACCACACAAGGCACTTCAAGAGGAGGGTAAATCGGAATCACTCCTATCCCTCCATCACACTTCTCTTCTATCTAGGAAAATGCCTTCTTCATGTAAACATGACACTATTGGCAACCAGGATTGTGTGTCAAAGTCAAAAATCACATTCCCCTGCTTTGTTTCTCAGCTATTAATATTTCTTATGTTTAAATGTGATAGGCCTGGCTGATTATTTTCACAGCATCACCTCCCCAGATAGTCTAAATGCTGCATTCCAGCTGTCTCCACTTGCTTTGAAGGCTTGCTGAGCCTTCCACTGTCTTCTTAAGTGCCTGGCAGGTAATCACAGGTGGAGGGAGACTGAAATTATTTTTTAAACTCATACACCTGTACTAAGTAATCTTAAAACTTCAGTGTCAGGAGGGGAGAAAAATACATTTAAGCATTTATTATCCAGCACACAACTCTTATTACACAACCCCATCTATTTTATGTTTTGAATTTCCTACACTTGTTTCAAGCATGAGTGTCTACATTGCTCTGACCGCTAATTGAGTCAAAATGATCACTTAATTAACAATAGCAAACAATTACTGAGACAGATTAAATGAATTTTACAAGCAAATTTCCCTTATCAATAGTATGTGTTTAAAATAAATACATAAATGAGCCTATATCCTATGAAATTATGTTGGTCTAATGAAACAATATCTGTCATGACACTGAAAATTCTATAATATCCAAATGAGTGTGTAAACAAGTTTCACTGCCGTTATTTTGCAAACTATATAGCCCATATTTAACTTACAGAAAAATTTAGAAAACAACATTTGCCATGATGTAGTCTGTGTATTCATTTCTGTACCTTCAAGGAAAGATCTCTAAAAGCATAATATTTGCATGTAATATTTGTCTGTATGTATGCATATTTGAATATTTGGGTTTTTGTGGGGCTGACAAGTAATAAATAATACCTAATATATAAATAAAAAGATAAAGAATGTGAAATCAATACAAATGTATGGTAGTATGGAAGGTATTTCTACCCAACAAGGTAATATTTGAGCAGATACCTGAGTGAATTGAGGGATGTGGGCATCGGAGCTATTTGGAGAAACATTCCCCGTGATAAACAGTATAAATAAGGTGATGGATATTTGTGGGAGAGAGGGAAAGACAGAGAGAGAGAGAGAGAGAGAGAAACTGATATGAAGCTCTTTAATTTTCTCTGATTTGATATTTAATAGAATTTCCATTTAGCATGGGAAGAAAAGTCTTTTTTTTTTTTTGAGACAGAGTTTGCTCTTGTTGCCCAGGCTGGAGTGCAATGGCTCGATCTCGGCTCACCACAAACTCCACCTCCCAGGTTTAAGCAATTCTCCTGCCTCAGCCTCCCGAGTAGCTGGGATTACCAGCATGAGCTACCATGTCTGCTAATTTTGTATTTTTAGTAGATATGGGGTCTCACCATGTTGCCGAGGCTGGTCTCGAACTCCTGACCTCAGGTGACTCACACACCTCGGCCTCCCAAAGTGTTGGGATTACAGGAGTGAGCCACCATGCCTGGCCTTATTCTTTAGAAGTGTATATAATTACTCGATTTTTTCCCCTCCCATCCTCTCCTCATCTCATGACATAGAAACAGAACAAGCCTTACTCTGTGGTACTTTAGGGCTGGTAGTTTAACCAAATGAGAAGACATTGGTTGGTCTCTGATAGAGTAGGACTGTGGCTATTCCTGAAGGGGCCCAGGCAAATGAAAATACTGAACTCTGCCAGAGGTCATGAACAAAGACCCAGGTAGACTGAAGATTCATGTTGAATCATCACTTTGGCTTCTTCCGTAGAGTTGCATAGAATGCATGATACCTATTATCTTCAAGACTGTTGATCATCCACTCCACTGGGTCAAATAATGTTTCCCCAAAGTTCATGTCCTTCCAAGAACCTTAGCATGTCACCTTATTTAGAAAAAAGGCAGCTGCAGATGTAGTTAGTTAATATGAGGTCACACTGGAATAGGATGGGACTTTAATCCAATATGACTGGTGTCCTTATAAGAAAAGGAGGAGACACAGAAACACAGGCACACATGTGGCTGTGGAGGCAGAGATTGGAGTTATGTGAGCCAAGTTTCCCTAAGAACTGCCTGTAACCAGTAGAAGCCAGAAGAGAGACATGAAAGAAATTCTCCCCTTAAGACTTCAGGAAGGAACAACCTTTCTGATACCATGACATAGAACTTCTTTTATCCTAAACTATGAAAGAATACGCTTCTGTTTTATTAAGCCACTCAAATGTGTGGTACTTTGTTACAACTGCACTAGATAACTAATATATCAACTACCTGCCAGGTCTTAGACTAGCTGTTTTCCCTGGGATTGTTACATCATTTGATCTTTTGCCCCCACCCAGATTCAAGGAGCATGAAGTGATATATTCATATGTCATTTATGTAACAAATATGAGACAGCTACTATGGCCTTAGCACTCAGCTGTGTGTTAGAAATAGAGGTGTAAATGAGAGGCAGGAGGTACTGCCCTTAGGGAGATTGATTATACAGTAATGTTTACCCATTCTTGTTAGATATTGTAGACTGTTTTCAGCCCTGGAATTTAGAAATGCATATGACAAGAAAGAGATCGGGTCAAGCGTGGTGGCTCACGCCTGTAATGCGTAATGCCAGCACTTAGGGAGGCCGAGGCAGACAGATCACTTGAGGTCAGAGTTCGAGACTAGCCTGGCCATTAGAGTGAAATTCCGTCTCTATTAAAAATACAAAAATTATTCTTGTGTGGTGGCAGGCACCTATAATTTCCAGTTAATCGGGAGGCTGAGGCAGAAGAATTGCTTGAGCCAGGGAGGTGGAGGTTGCAGTGAGTCAAGATCATGACACTGCACTCCAGCCTGGGTGACAAAGTGAGATCAGTCTCAAAAAAAAAAAAAAAAAGAGATTCACAAGAATTAATAAAGCCATACTGAAGTATGAAATCATAGAGAGTTTAATAGATTTCTATACAATTAGATATGCATAATTGAACATAATAAACCATAAACAAAGCATTATTCCAGTTGTGATTTTTTTCTCATGCATGTATGAGGGTTTTCTTCGTTTTTTGTTTTTTTGTTTTTTGTTTGTTTGCTTTTTGTTTTTTTTTTTTTTTTGAGACTGAGTCTCGCTCTGTAGCCCAGGCTGGACTGCAGCGGTGCGATCTCGGCTCACTGCAAGTTCTGCCTCCCGGGTTCATGCCATTCTCCTGCCTCAGCCTCCCGAGTAGCTGGAACTACAGGCACCTGCCACCACGCTTGGGTAATTTTTTTCTTTTTTTTTTTTTTTTTTTGTATTTTTAGTAGAGACGGGGTTTCACTGTTTTAGCCAGGATGGTCTCGATCTCCTGACCTCATGATCCGCCCGCCTTGGCCTCCCAAAATGCTGGGATTACAGGCATGAGCCACCGCGCCCTGCCATGTATGAGTTTTAAAAGTAAAAGAAAGGCATCAGGCCTGAATCAACCTACATGTACATGGAAAAATGACCTTGGGTCTATCTTCTCACAGTATAGTTTCCTTGGAACCTACAAAGTTGAGATGAACGTAGAATCATGCATTTCACTTTTTAAATGTGAAATCATGCATCACTGTTTATTGTGAATCCGTTGTGTTTTAGACGACATCTGTAACGGGGGAGCTGTGAGTTGACCTGCAGGTCCTGGGCATGCATGACTAGAGATATAAAAGATGGGCAGGATACTGAGACTGTAGCTTCTTGCTGTCAATGTGATTCACATGCACTTAAACTATATAGTCTGTGGTAGCCATACATCTCCTATATAGGTAAAAGAGTGAGAAAGCTATATATATGGATATCTGCTGGGTGTCTCAATGGGGATTAAGTGCAGCACATGTTTTATTTCCTGTCCTATGTCATCCTAATATCTAATGTAAAAGATTAAGTGTCTATAATTAGACAGATTTTTTGAGATGGAGTCTTGCTCTGTCGTCCAGGCTGGAGTGCAATGGCGCGATCTTGGCTTTTATTTGATCAGACACAATCAGGGATAGATTCCTGTATTTGTTCTCCAGACTTCTAATCTCATATGCTTTTCCTTTCTCACCGTTCCAACTTCTGGTCTTTTAACCACTAACCACTCCTATAAATAATTCTCATTTTCAGTCTAACTGTCCTTTGAGCCCTGAGTTCCACAGCATCTCTCCTCCTGACCTCATCATCGCTGTAGTAAGGTTGGGCCTATAGAACGAGCTTTTGGTGAATTGACTACCAAGATTATCATAGTTGCAAACTTCATGTGGGGAAGAAAAATTACAACATCAAATTCTATTTCCATAAGCTAACAAGGTGCTGAAAAGTTTTGAGTTGCCTCAGTTACCCTTTCCCCATGAATAGCACTACATTTTGCTTTAAGGGCTGCCCCTCTGTGGCACACCATCATGTGGTTAGGAAGGGGCCGACTTACAATGTAGCTCAGTTGGCATAGCCTAGTCCCTGTTTATAGTGATGGATTCCACAGTGAGCACATGGTCCAATTTGGAACATTATTACATGAGATAACGTTTGCTGGTGCTTTAGAAATAGAAGTTTCTTCTATCTTTTGGAGATACTGGAAAAGATAGCATTGCTCACTCGGAAACTGGAGTATGGAAACACAAAGTCAGAAATTATGTTTCTATTATTGTCACCATGAAATCATATTACGGATGAAAGCAAAGAAAGGTTTGCAAAGAAAGAAATCAGGAGGCCGGGTGCGGTGGCTCAAGCCTGTAATCCCAACAATTTGGAAGGCCAAGGCAGGTGGATCACCTGAGGGTAGGAGTTCGAGACCAGCCTGGCCAACATGGCAAAACCCCGTCTCTACTAAAAGTACAAAAATTAGATGGGTGTGGTGGCATGCCTGTAATATCAGCTACTTGGGAGGCTGAAGCAGGAGAATCATTTGAGCCCAGGAGGTGGAAGTTGCAGTGAGCCGAGATCGCACCACTACACACCAGCCTGGGCGACAGAGCAGGACTCCATCTCAAAAAAACAAACAAACAAAGAAGAAATCAGGAGACCCTAAATTTTGGCTCAGTTATATAAGCCAATGAATCCCTTTGCTTAATTATTTATTTGTTTAATTGAGTTTGAGTTACAGACCTTTTGTTAATAAATGGCATAAGCTCTGAAGATTTAAGCAAGAAACAAAAACTTTATTTATACCTTCAAATTCTGGCTCTCTAAGGTCAGTCAGCTAGATCTCATGTCCAAATACCATTGTTAAGTACTTCCTGTAGACTTGTCTGAGAAACACAATCCTGAATAAGCTCTTTATGTTTTCGGACTTTTGCCAATGGCTGTTTCACAAAGCTACACAAATCTGATTGTGTATTTTATTTCATCGTCTCTAAACATCTCCTCATATTTTTTGCTTTCTGACATATGTTTTGGTCAACTTCAATAAGCATAGTTTATTACCCACATCTCCATGTGGCTCCATCCAAACAAACTTAATGTATCTAGAATTTATGAACATGTTTTATATTCTTAATGGATGAATATGAGGTTAAAATATAACTTACTGTTAATATCTGTGAAAATATCTGGATGACAAAGTAGTTTGCATTTTTATAAGTTTCATAATTTATTTTTAAATAAATATGGAACAAAAATAACATAAAAATTCCATGTACCTATTGACCAGTGTAATAGATGATAACATTTTGCTGGGGCTTTTTGTTAGTTCTTATCGATTCTCATATTACAAGTATTACCTCTAGGTTTTCTTTTCGTTTTCCTGAAGTAACCCTTTTAGTATTTCCTTCAACAAAGATATATGAATGTTAAACTTTTCATTCACTCCCTAAAAAATATGTCACCCTTGCATAATAGTTTACCTGGGTAAAGAATTTCATGTAGGTGGTTAGTTTTGCTGTTAACTCTGAAAGTAACAGTCTGTTATGTTTCTTTATTGAGAAGACAACTGTTATTTCTAATTGTTGAACATTTTTCTCAGGTAATCTTAAAAGCAACCAGGAAGAAATGATATATATTCCTCTAATCTCTGATATCTTGTAGTTTTACTGTGATGTGCGTTGGGATTTTTTTTTTTTTAATTCTGACTGGGATCTACCGTGTTTCTACCCATGAAGATTCGTATATTTCATTATCACTGAAAATTGTGAGCTATTATATTTGGATAATTCCTTTTATACCATTCTCTCTATTCACCCATCATGGAATTCCATTTTCCTTGTAATGCTGTACCCTTTCATTCTCTCCTCTATTTCTTTTAACAATACTTTTAATCTTCTTTTCCCTTTATTTTACTATGATATATTGAGTATAATTTACTTGAATATATATCCTACTTTACTATTGTTCTGTTCAGCTGAGTCTATTCTGTGATTTATTTTTGTGCATTTAATCTTTGCTTTCAATAGCTTATTTGTCTCTTTCTTTGGTAGACTCATTTTCCATATTCTATGATTTTTATTCCTAAATTTAAGTTATGCATACTATTTGATAGACTTTTATGTTAAGGATAGTTCTATTATGTGATATTCTTGAGATTCTAATTCTCCGGTATGCTATTTCCATTTATTCTCATTGCTGGCAGATGGTTATCTCATTTGTTTTGCAATAGGAGATGGTGTGCTCAGAGACACAGGGCTTTTTTTTTTTTTTTTTTTTTTTTTTATGGGAACAACCCAACTTTGTTTGCAGGAGTGAACTTCAAGTGAAGTTTACATTTGCTTTGTCAGGCATCCTAAAATTATCACCAGCCCAAGACCAAGCTTTATGTTAATTTCTTAACTTCTGCATCCCAGAATCTATGAGTAGTACACAGCCTGTGTGAAAGATGGGCTACTCTGTTTCTGACATGAGGTTTGTCTGTGTATGCTCCTGCATGTGTGTTTTCCTAGAGCCCAACAGAAACGGATGAGGTGCCTTGCCATCTTTCCGTGCGTTAGGTGGAATTTTTCCTTTCACTAAAATAAAACAATTGAATGATTTCAATGTTATGTATAAAGGTTTAGTTACAATTTCTTCAAACTTTCCAGCTCAAGACATTGTCTTTTTCTTTTCTTTTCCTTTTTATTTTTCATATTGATAGCCCACTCCAAGGGTAGCTGTAATGCTAATTCATGAGGGTAATACATTTCTTCAAGTTCCGTTTTTACTTCTTACCTCCTGAGGATTTAATTTCCTATTGAACTCGGCTATGCGTTCATATTTTTTATTGTTGTTACATATCATCTACCATGGCTAAAGATTTATTTCTGGAGGGATTTAGGTTAACTTGGTCTGCCATCCTGCCAGATTCCTGTGCTATTCATTTGACATATTATTTTTCATTTAATCCTCTGAAAAGTCGTATGAGATGGGTAAATTTTCTCCACTTAAAGCCACAATGTTTTAATCTGCGATAAATGTGGCATCATATTCTAAATTTTACAACTAGAAAGTGGCAAATTTGGGATTGGGACTCTAATCCAGCAGACTACATTGTTCAGGCTTTTACTCCCACATTGACAGGTTTCCCACTGGAATGAACCAGAATCATAGGCACAGATTATTAGGTTATAAACCAGGCAATTTTTTTTTTTTTTTTTTTTTGAGATGGAGTCTCGCTCTGTCACCTAGGCTGGAGTGCAGTGGCACGATCTCAGCTCACTCCAAGTTCCGCCTCCCAGGTTCACGCCATTCTCCTGCCTCAGCCTCCCGAGTAGCTGGGACTACAGGCGCCCGCCACCACGCCCGGCTAATTTTTTGTATTTTTAGTAGAGATGGGGTTTCACCGTGTTAGCCAGGATGGTCTTGATCTCCTGACCTCGTGATCTGCCCGCCTTGGCCTCCCAAAGTGCTGGGATTACAGGCGTGAGCCACCATGCCTGGCCAAACCTGGCAATTTTTATGGGTCTTTCCAGTATTATACTGAACAAATGATAATATCAATACCCAGTGAGAAGAAATTATTTGCCCCATGTCCAAAATCTATTAATTTTAAAACCCTGAAATGAATAGGTTTCTTCTTTCTTTCAAATGCTGGCATTTTTCTCCACCTCATCTTGTTTGCAGTTGACAAAGTACAGATGCTATGAAATAGAATTCAGACACCAGAGATTTACGCCATCTACCTTTACATTCTCATGAGCAAGATTGAAAGGCATAGTCACAACCTCCCTAAGTGCATGTTTCAGCTCTCAGATGTCAACACTTGAAGCTCCCAACAAACAACAAGAAGAAATTGTAGGCAAGAGGTGTCTTTTCTTGAAAGGCTCCCATTGTGTGTCAGTCCTAAAGGCCTTAAAAATGATATCTATGGATGTGGTTAGAAATATCAACAGAAGAAACTGATGCTGTAGAAATGGAAGGTACTAGTTTATACACAATACACTGCCTCACAGTGTATGACTCAGAGTTTTCTGAGTAAAACAAATGTGTTTTCACTTCTCTATGGGTGGGGCCATTACTCATGGTGAACATATAGAGTCTTAATAACAGTTTATGAACAAAGAGGGAACAATATCTAAACTGGCAAGCTAAAGCTTTGGTAAAATAATGCAGTCAAATACAACGTTTCTTAAAAATCGCAACTATATTAATAATAATGTTCATGAGAATTCTATTCACTTTATTAAGGTTGTGGTGGTATGGAAATTAGAGAAATTGCAGCCATGTCACTCAATCCTTGAAATAATTCAAACAGAGATCACAGCACAGATTGATATCTTCATTTTTCAGATGAAGAAATGAGGTTCACAGAGGTTAGCATCATCTCATATAGATATAGACTGAGCCAGGCTTAGAACTGGCACCTGCACCAGGCCAGAATTTCTGACTGCCTGGTACACAAATTCATCCCCAATTCATGTCTGCTGTGTTTCAATAGGCCCACAGGAGCTCTCACTTACATCTACAAGATCACAAACACATACACACACACACACACACACACACACACACACACACATCGTTCATTCATTCATTATTTTATTCACTCAATAAATGTCGAATTCCTACTATTTGTCAGATTGCTAGGTAATTTACATATATTTAACATATATACATTTATTCCATCCTTACCACTACTCTGACAGTTACTATTAATATACATACTTTACTTAGGAGAAAACAGGAGTATAGGGTCCTAGGTTTGCATCACAGCTAAAACAGGCAGTGGGGATTCAAGACTATGCCATGGAAATATATACATTTTGAAATGCACCCTGCTTGTGGGGAAGTTGTGTGGATTAAATGGTATAATGCATGTTTAAGCTTGTTGTTATCACCACATTATATTCCTAATGTAGCTTCTGGAGCTCATGTCCCTACACAGGCTGGTGCATACTCAAAGTAAATCCATGTTCCCAAATATTCTATTAGCAGCCTCACATAAATATACCGTGCTTAAACTAAAACAGCATTTGCCTTCAAGGTGCTTACCCTATAGTGAAGGTGACAGAGAAGTACACTGATATTACCAGGACAGGAACACAGCAAGTCAGCGGCTATGCTTTATTTCTTCCTGATTCTATATGTCCTCAGCCACTGTGCCCTAATCTGCTACACAGCAGTCAATAAATATTTGTAAATGATTGAATGGATAAATGAGTTGCATTCTGATCAAATTTGGATTTTCTTACATCTTGAAATTTGTAAGATTCTTTTGCTAATAGATTCCATGATCTTAAGTAAACCATATTTTATCTTCATTCATAAAATGAGGTTTTGAAATAGATAGTTTTGAATACTTTGTACAGTTTTGACTTTTTAAGTTTCCTTTGGTCCTTAAATTCTGTGCTTCAGAAATATCAGCCCTTTTTCAATTCCTCAAATATGCAAAGCTCTGTCTCACACAAAGAGTTCTCTTTGCCTGAATATTCTTCCCCCCTTTTATAAAGAAGCCATCTATATTAACTTCCTATTGTTGTTTTAACAAATTACCACAAACCTGGTGGCTTAAAATGGGATACATTTGTTATCTTACATTTCTGGAGGTCAGAAGTACCAGACATCTAAGGAATGGCAGGGCCATATGCCTTCTGGAGCCCCTGGAGAAGAATTTTTTTTTTCTTGACTTCTCAGCCTCCAGAGGCTGCCTACATTCCTTGGCTCATGGCCCTTCTCCTTCTTGAGTACCAGCAGTCACATCATTGTGCTTCCCTCATCACATGGCTTTATCCACCTCTGCTTCTAGCATCACACTACCTTCTCTCCCTCTGCTTTTATTGCCCCATTGCTGTCTCTGACTTTGATCCCTCTCACTATTCTTGTTAGAAACCTTGTGATTACATTAGACCCATCTTGCTAATCCAGGAAGATCCCGCCATCCCAAACTTCTTATCTTAATCACATTAGCAAAGTCCTCTTTGTCAAGTCTGTAATGTATTTACAGGTTCTAGGGATCAGTATGTGACCACATGGAGGGACTGTTATTCCGTAAACCATACTATTCTTAACTAACTCCCTTCTCCATGTTAACTCCTGCCCACCTTTCAGATCGCAGCCAAAGTGTTACTTTCTGGAGGAGGCTTTCCTTAACCACTAGTGTCAAATGGGTATTATTGGCATATGTTCTTACAGAACCACCTTTCTCTCATCTATAGCACTGCTATTAGTTTTTTATACATTGAGAATCAGAGAATGTGTTCAGTTTTACTTATCCTACCTCCTAAAGATACTCAATAAGTATTCCTTCTGTGAATGAGTGAACCATTAACAACTATATTCCTTATATTCCTTTTTTTAAGAAGGACATAATTTTTGAGAAGGGTCTCCAAAGCAGAGGTGAGAAGTCAGGTTTTAATAATACCAAAGTATCAATAGTACCAAAGAACTATTCATAAGCCCTTATCAAGTTATAGATCAATAACTTATTTTGATCAATATTATTAAAATATGTAGTTGTTCCCTACATTTTCATAACAAGCATATTAACCAAGAATCCATTAAACATATTATTCTTCCTCTAAAACTTGAACTTGCCCTCCATATAGATATAAGTTAAGTGCATTAAATGAAATAAATACAGCCTCTAGCTATGGTGTATAGGTCTACAACATTAAAAATGCACACTATTCTATTGTAGCTTTTAAAAAACATACAGCTGCTTTTTACTTCTAGTTGTCCTTCTCTTTTTTCTTGTATGTGATGATGGCTGCAGCAAGTTGGAAAACAGATTCCTGTAGCATTATGCATTATTTAGTGTGAATTTACATACTGTTCTGTTTTAAGTGCTTCACAAGTGTCCTATAAATACAGAGAATTATTTGACTGTCTAGGCAGAAAGGAAAAGCAAGTTTGGAAAAGGAATTTGCAGGAAGATTCAACGTGTCCTCTGGACAATTCTGAATTCTATTGTCTCTGCATTTATTTGAAAGTTTTATGGATTAAAACTGTGCATCATACAGCTGTTTAATAAATATTCAGTATTTTATATAATATTTATATTGCGATATTTACATAGATAGATATAGATACAATCAACCCTCCCTTGCAGCTTTATATTTAGTATTTTGTGATTATGTTAAATTATATTATGAAACAACCTATATGGAAATTACCTTCCAAAAGTAACCCATGGAAAAGAAGGAGGTAAACATAACAAAGATATTTTGGGATAAATGCAGAAAAGCAAAATGATATTAGATTACAGATGGCTTTAAATGCCATCAGTAAAGTAATTGGCTATTTTATAAAGAAAATAGGGTTATATTGATGAATTTTTAGGTAGGGAATGGCCAAAAAAGGAGTTGAGTTTTAGAAAGGTAAGCATAATTGGCAGTTGATTGGAGGAAACCATTCAGGAAGCTATTACAAGCATGCGAGCCAGATATTAGTAAGAGCTTATTTAATTAGTGGCAATAGGATGGAGAGGAGAAAGTAACACTGGAGATGTTTTGGGGAAAAAAAGCATTTGCTTTTATGTAAAAGAAAACTCATCACTTTAATCCAAAGAGAACAAATTTTAAAAATTTACTAATTTAGAATTAGTTATTCTGGACCAATTAATTTTAAAGATAATGAAGACATATCTGAAAAATCACTGTTTAGTATGAGGTCAAGTATAGAAAGTAAAATATTTCTGGTATTTAGCAATGAAGATAATATCTTGCCACCATATTCAAGGTACAACATTACATATAATATCACCCTAGTCCCAAACCCCTCTCTTTGTCTTGATGCCCTAAAACTTCCCTTGTTCTGTCCATGGCTGAGCATAAAGGCTGATGCCTGCTTTATACAACTTGGCAGATGGAGTTGTCTTCTTACTCTGTACCAAGATAAGATGATCAGCTCTATGTCTAATTCATAAAGCAAATATTAATAAAATGTATATTTTATTCAACTCAAGCCCAAGACTTAGCTCAGACTTTGTCCAGAAGAATTCTGTATTGGAGAATGAAGCCAGACCCAGAAGGACAGGCACTGGCCATCTGACAGTGATGTGTGCTGGGAAGATGGGAATGAATCCCTCACTCACGTTTGATTCCATGACACAGTATTTGTACTTTTGAAAGGAACCACTGCTTTCCAAAATCTAACTCCTTCATCATTTCATCCCAGTGCCTTCCAATCTGCCACAAATTATTTTGCATCTACTGTTTATTAAAAACATAATTGTTTGTTAATCCATTCAGTGAAAAATAGAGGAATTAAGCGACTGTGTATATTAAGTAGGATTCTCTTTATCATAGAATGTTTAGAACTTAACCAAATAAAGAATGCTGGAAAAAACAAAGGTCTGTGAAGACATGAGCTATGAAAATCCTCTTTGGTCTTCCTTTACTATCTCATAGAGTATATAGTATACATCACCACCCATGTGATTGCTAGAATGAATCAAATGGAACTGAATTGAATGGAATGGTTGATAGATTGTAGGAACAATCTGAACTTCTGATAGCACTCTTACTGATGTGTATTACTGGTGTTGCTGGTGTATAAAATTTAGATAGCAATAAAAACAGTTTAAGAGGCCCTAAAGAGATATGTGCTTTGGTTTGAAGCCCTCTGGGTTTCTAAGTGAATAGATTTGTTTGGGTAATTGTGAGTGAGGATTTTCTTGTAAACACGAGGGACTGTTCAGTTTAATTATGTTGCATCTGGTGCTGACTCTGTTTTTTCCCAAAATATTTTCCTCTTTTGTATTGCGTGCCTTGGATAAGGCCAAAGGATTCACTTCTGTTTTTCATCTTTCATTATGTAGGCTATGTTACTTCTATAATTTTATTATCTCTTTGTGTTCAACTATAATAACCTTTGCTAGGTTTTGATTATATGCTAGACTTATTTAATGTTATAATGAACTCATGAGGTCAGAATCATTATAATTCTCATAATACAGAAATGGAAACTGAGACTCAGAAAGGTTAGTGACTTGCCCAGGTCACATAATTAGTAAGTAATGAAATCAGTTTAAAATTCCAAAGGTCATATTTTTCTCTATTAAAACAATTTTTTTCAACCTTTATTACCTCTTTACATCTACTAACCACATACTATAATATCATTTATCTAAATTATTTAATAAACTCATTTAAGTTAAAATTAATTTTGAATGCTATGTTACTACCAAAGATGTAAAATTAATAATATTTGCCAGAAATAGAGATATCACGTAAATATTAATGCAATACATTAAAACAATTAGATTATATTTTGATAGGACGTTGTTGACTATGGGCAAGCTCTAAACTTGACACTTGTCAAGATATAGGCTTATATAAGGGCAATTTTTTAAATGTTAGGTGTTAAAGATACTGTTATCATTGACAAAATCTCCTAATCAAGAGCAAAATATAATTGAAATGAAAATAATTTACTTACAATTTAACATTACTTACTGCTATGTATATGAGCCAAAATGTTCTTCCATCTAAATCTTTAATTCTCCCACCCACCCTTTGGAAGACACAACATACAACTTTCAGGCAAAGCTCATTAGAGGAGGCAGTGATTTGCTGGTTCAAACCATGTACCTCCAGTTAGAAAAATAATGGCTAATTCTGATATTGAAATGGCTGATAGATTAACCTTTTGCTCCATGGATGTATGCTAATATTTCTATACAACCATCTAACTTCTGAACATTGCATTCCCTTAAACAAACAGCAAATAAAATAGGCAAAGTGATGGATGAACACAAGTAGAGTTCAACCAGTTCATAAAAAATTTGCAGGAATTGTAAAATTTTTTATTCATATTTGTTATGTGTCAGAAGTGAGACCTTCTTAAGTAAAACATTTCATATCTATAGAGACTTTGACTCCCTTTAACTCCACATCCCAGACCTTGGGATGTGGAAAACCCCTGGAGAGAACTGGAGCCCAGTCCTAAATTTGCTGTGTGTTTGGGGGTACTTTTCTCACCCTCTTTGTGCTTTAGTTCCTTCACCTGTAAGATTGGGGAGGAGGCTCAATCAGTACAGCCAAGGACTTTTTAGAGTCAGAAATCTATTACGGCGGCTGGATATGGTGGCTCATGCCTGTAATCCCGATATAATATTACTACGGCCAATATTATAGCCTAAGGTTTACCTTCTAATTTTATCTGACAAATATAGAAATATTTTCATAAATTATTAGCTTGAAAATACCATTTTACAGGAAATCTAAAACCCATTAATTTACTGTGGACATTCCGTTTATACCTGTAAGTCAGTAAGTTCCTTTACAAAGTCAATCAGACTCCCGTTTCTTTGGATCTCTGTCTCTATCTTTGTCTCCTTCTCCGTCTCTGTCTCTTACACACAGAGACACACAATTTGAATAGAATTTTGTGAAATCAGTAAGGGTCTCTTCCTCCAGCTTGCTCATTCTTGGATTGTTCAAAGTACTGTTGATTTAAGTGTGTATTGAGTTGCCTTCAGTCTCTTACTGTCCTGTTTTGCAAAGTTTTCATGAACAAATTCTGGCTATGTGACAAGATTCTGGATTCAGGTTCACCCCACTAAAGATGTTTAGAGCACAAATGCTTGTTCTCTGATGGACTCACATCCTGGAGAAAAAATTCCCCAACTCCATCCATGTCTAAATCTGATATAGTTTTTGGGCCAAGAAATTTGGATTACTTTTCTATCATATAAGGACCATCTCTGTCAACTCAGGAGCCTTCCCTGAATCAGGTAAGGCATTCTTGCTTAAAATATTTTAGAATATTTGGAAAGAATTCAAATATTAGCTTTTTTTTTTTTTTTTTTTTTTGAGACAGAGTCTTGCTCTGTCGCCCAGGCTGGAGTGCAGTGGTGCGATCTCGGCTCACTGTAAGCTCTGCCTCCCGGGTTCACGCCATTCTCCTGCCTCAGCCTCCCGAGTAGCTGGGACTACAGGCGCTCACCACCTCGCCCGGCTAATTTTTTTGTATTGTTAGTAGAGACGAGGGTTCACCTGATTAGCCAGGATGGTCTCGATCTCCTGACCTCGTGATCCGCCCGCCTCGGCCTCCCAAAGTGCTGGGATTACAGGCTTGAGCCACCGCGCCCGGCCAAATATTAGCTTTTTAACAGGCTTTGGAAAACCCATTCACTCTCTAGTCTCACAGCATTAGGGTCTGCTTGCTCTGGGTTCCATTCACACAGGACTTCCTGTTGTTCTTTTGGATTGCTTTGCTGAAGAACTCTTCTATTTCTTTTGTCTGGAATTTATGCATTGACTCAATCACAGCTCCCACTTCCTTAGGAGAACGCAGTCCACAGAAGCATAAACTAGGGAAGGGCTCTGTGTTTACCTATTTTTTTTTTTTTTTGGAGATGGAGTCTTGCTCTGTCGCCCAGGGTGGAGTGCAGTGGTGCGATCTCAGCTCACTGCAGCCTCCATCTCCCTGGTTCAGGCGATTCTCCTGCCTTAGCCTCCCGATAGCTGGGACTACAGGCGCATGCCACCACGCCACGCTAATTTTTGTATTTTTAGTAGAGACAGGATTTCACCATGTTGACCAGGATGGTCTTGATCTCCTGACCTCATGATCTGCCCGCCTCGGCCTCCCAAAGTATGGGGATTACAGGTGTGAGCCACTGTGCCCAGTCTATTTTTATATTGCCTTTTACATTGCCTCCCTTGAAGACATTAAACTGCAATCACCTAATTATGTAATTTAATTAATATATTTCTCTCCTAGTAGACTGTAAGCCCATAAAAGAAAGACCAGTTGCATTTTTCTCTATTACCTTATTCCTAGGGCCAGGCACAGTGTCTGGTACATAGTGGTTTAGATTATTTTTTCATTTAAATAAATGCACAAATGGATATACAATCGAACACAGTTATTTATATTTAGAGAAGAAAGAACATTTTTCAGGTTACCACAATAGCTTGCATAACTAACACATTAGATATTAAAGAAGGCATATTTAAAAGTGGCATCTTCGGCCGGGCACGGTGGCTCATGCCTATAATCCCAGCATTTCGGGAGGCCGAGGCGGGTGGATCATGAGGTCAAGAGATCGAGACCATCCTGGCCAGCATGGTGAAACCTCGTCTCTACTAAAATTACAAAAATTAGCCGGGCGTGGTGACGTGCACCTGTAATCCCAGCTACTCAGGAGGCTGAAGCAGAAGAATCGGCTTGAGCCTGGGAGGGAGATGTTGCAATGAGCCAAGATCGCGCCACTGCACTCCAGCTTGGGCAACAAAGCAAGACTCCATCTCAAAAAAAAAAATGTGGCATATTTGGAGACAATGAGGAGAGATACAGGCAGCTATGTTGAAGCTGCAATTTATTTATTTATGAATTTATTTATTTATTTGCTTCCCTTGTAGGGTAACACCTGTGCACTGTTCAGGCTAATTAGCATCACCTGGTGGTGACTGCTTAAGGAGATCCTATGAATTAAGCTCTTGGTTGTATGACTGTTCAAGATATTTTTTTCAAACGTTTTGTTTTTCCTTTGTAAATGATCTGTAATTTTTTTTATATTTCCTCATTTATAGAACTTGATGATCTGCTTTGTTTTACCTTTGAATCAGCCCAAAAGATGCTATCAGTCAAAATTATTTGGCAAAGTATGATGTTGGCCATGGAACAGCAAGAAAGGTTTCAAGGTGAAGGAAGGCAATCATGGGGTTTTAAGGCCTAGGTGCTTGTCATTCCTGTGCCCTTCACCCTCTGTGATGCTCCTGCACTCCACCCCTCCCTTCCTCAATTTGCAACTTGCTCACCCACTTATCTCACATACCCATGTGTTTTGGACATTAGGTGAGGAGGTGGAGGAGGGGGAATGGGCATGTAATAGTAGGTTTGGGAGTGCAGGGGAATTGCAAAGCCAGAAAATAGATGAGAGCAGCAGGCGGCAGTGGGAAGGCCTGCTGAGAGCGGAGACAGGCAGCATTTATATCCCAACCTTATGTCTCCCAGGCCAGTTTTGGCTCTATGTTCTTCCTTGCCAGGCTGATGTTCCCTGTCTGGCATGTCCTCGTCACTTGAAATATTCATATTGTCCTCCAAGACCCAGCTCAAAAATCACCTGACACCCCCACATGCATCAATCCTGCTTCTTTGTTCCATTCTGTGTTTACATCAGTTTTGATGTGTGTGTTTACATGTCTCATGCCTAGTAGACTGTGAGTCCCTAAGAGGTAACAGTTTGAGTTTAATCACATACCTATTCTAGGAAAGTGCCTGGCTTAGGGTAGATGCTGAGTAAATATCTGTTGAAAGAATGAATGAATGCTATTTATGTCATATATTCAAAAATATATATTAGATAGTGGAAAGGCCAGGAGGTTTAGAAACAGATGGAGTCCCAATTCTCCTCTAATCACCTTATGTTTTGTGCAGTTTTCGTAAATACCTAAGCTTTGGTTTCCTCGTTTATAGAGTAAATAAAATAGGTTATCCATATATATATATATATATATATACACACACACACACACACACGTGCGTGTGTGTGTGTGTGCATGTGTATGTGTGCTTGGGGGGGTGTGTATACTTATATATACACATATAGAGTAACTTATGTAGTCCACAGGACAGATTTAGACTCACTTCCTATTTCTGTCTTTTCTTTGACAAGCATGTGGACCTGGAATTACGTACAGAGTTACGTTGACAACTCAGGTAATTTACATTACATTTATTTGATGCTTTTATCTTTTTTTTCTAAGTCACATTTGCACTAAATGGTTGCAGGACTTACCACCAAAAAACAAAAAAATGCAATTCATGGGTATAGCCATTTAATTTGATAATTATCTTGAAGATATTGATCGTCCCTTCTGAAATCAGCTCATCTTTAGAAGCTTTCAAAAGTCCCCTAAACTCTCGAATGAGATTTGCATGAGGTTCCTCACCTAGCGGTTAACAGGTTCTACATTCTTTGCCAAAAATGTCACAGTTACTTCCAATGGCAATGAGTCCTACCAACGATCTATAGCTTCCCCATGGCCACTAAACTTAGAAACAGAAATATGGAAACCGGCAGTGCCAGTGTGAGTAAGAAGCTCTCTCTATACAGCCTCTGACTTCTGCTTCAGCATCTTATGCCTATTCCCTGAGCCTTACTTACCTCATCCTTTAAACTGGGATGATGTTAATACCCTTGCATACTTACAATGAGAAATAAATACTCGGAATATAAACACAGGTCCTGCCTGGTACATAGTAGGTGCTCAGTAAATACAAATTTTCTCTTATCTGACCTCTGACAACACCTGCTTTTAACCTTGCCACCATCATGTGGTCATAACCCATCCCTTCGTGTCCTTTAATTATTTGAAAATCATTTCTCCATGCACATTTGTAGAGCCTAGGTGATTTCTTGTAAGTATTGGAAACACACACACTTATTAAGGGTAAGGAGAGCCTGAGAATGATTATAATTAAGCTACTTATTCACAAATTTCATAAAAAAACACCAAACGATTTCTCTTTTAAGGCCACTAATGGATTAGCTATACAAAAATGCTGATTTTTTTAATCACACAAAGACGAAGAAAACAACAACAGAAAAACAAACTTGCAGCACTCCTGAAAAACGGCAAGGATTTTTTTTTCTGTTGCTAAAACAAGTATTATTTATTAAATATTAGTCATAAAATTAAATATCACAGTCCCAAATGGAAATAGCCTCTCTACCTATTGTGATACAGAAAATTATGATTTATTGATGGTGCCTATTCTAGGCACTCAGTTAAGGGTTTTAGATATATTAATTCACTTAATTCTTACAAAAACCCTGTTAGAGATTAGGAGACACTTTCAAGATTAGGAGACAGACTTAAATAGTTTAAATATACATCCAAATACTAAATGATAGAATATACTGTCAGCAAATTTTGAACCCATTTCAAGTTACTTTATAGCATTCAGCCTAACCAAATATCCAAAAATTGGGCTTGAAAAATCCCCTAGTGTATTTGTCTATATAATATGTGAATATTTGCATGCTCTTGAAGAAAAATATTTTACTGGCTGTGGAAACAGCATAATGAATTCTCAGATGAGTGACTACCAGATAATTGTCATTTCTTGAAGATTCCCTACATAGCTCTATCTATCTCTACCTCTCTCTCTGTTTCTCCTCCACCTGACAAATTCTTTGCAAAATTGAAAGACCTTTTATATGAAACTTCCTAAAGCCAATCTCACCCAAGAGAGATTAAATCTATTGCAATTCTATAATCGTATAGTACATATTACTCTGTTAACATTTATTACCATGTAGATATTAATACTCTCTCTATATATAAATGTTACTCTCAATTCTACTAGATTACTAGATTTTTAGTTATCTGAGGGTAGATTTTAGGTTGAAGTATATAAATCTGATATTTTTAGGTCAAAATGCTGAAATGGCAATAATTTTAGTATCTCATCTTTATCCTACTCATGTTTGTATCTATCACAGATCCTAGAATAATGCCCAAAGAAAAATATGTTTAAAGCAAGCCAACTAATCCACCTGACGTTTTAAACATTATCATCAGTCCGACCATTTAATCATCAGTACAACCACCTGAAATTTTATTATAACAATTTTAGGGATAATAACCATGTAACTGAAAATATTTAAGCAAACATTTTTAATTGTATATATTAGATGTTTATTGAGTTACTTGCTTTTGTTTTACTCCCTAGCTTATTCCATTTCTACCATTGAAGCTTCCTACATGTATCCTCATTGAATGACATGAAACACTATTGTGTTGAAGAAAAAGTGGGAGTTATTTTGTGAAAATAAAATATCATTTTTACATTTTTTTTCTGAGATCTGAGGTAAAAATATAAATTCATACAGAATTCAGTTTCTAATATATGAACACAAGGTAAAAAATCACTATAATTCCTTAACTATTAAGAAAGAAAATCCTGTTTTAACATTGTTTATCTTAATATTACTTCTGTAGGACCTTAGCTGCTTCTCAATACATGGCATTTTGATGAAATTTTAATCCAAATGGGTAGCATAACTCGGCCTCCTGGTTCCACAATGACAAGTGTGTTTGTTACTCAAGGGATGTGGCCATTACCCTCACACATCTATTTCAAGTGTCTCAATGTGTGTCTCAGAGGCTGTTTCAAAAGTCAGAGGTTTCTAGGGAAGAATTATCTCCATAAAGCTATATCCTACTCTCTCCTTACTGCTGCACCTCATACAAAATATGACTTTCTCAGTGAATCCTTCTCATTTCTTTAAAAATATGTGTGCTGAATAGAGACAGTTGAGAGAGAGGGAGAGAAGGAGAGGGATGGAGAGAGAGTGGAGATGGTGAAGAATTGGGAGGAGAAAGAGCCAGAGAGAGAGAGAGAGAGAGAAGGAGAGAAAAAGAGGAAGAGGGAGAAAGAGATTGACTTTTGAGGATGGGAGTCTGGTACTGATAAACCATCAAATTCCATTTGTCCTCATGCTAACTCAAGTTGAGCATTCCAACTATAAGATAGTAATCAGCTATGTAAAAATAATAAGTGACAAAAGAACTATCAAAATACGTGAATACGAAAAATGTGCCATCTGAACAGTTTCTCCGTTAATTATGCGGGTATACAAATCAGCAAAAGCAGCTGTTTCGGGGGCTGCATTTAATTGACTTCAGATTAGCAAAGATTTGAAAAGGTATTCATTGACTGTGACATTGCGCCTGTCTTTTTCATCCCTGAAAGGCCGTTCTGTGAGACACTGTTATGATTCAAATGTCATTCACACTGGAGTAGCAGGAACAAAGCAGGATTTCCAATAGAAGGAGATCTAATTAAGAAAATAATATTTGCTTATTGTCAGCACCTAATTAGTTTCTCCTGCATTCATGTTTATAAAGGTGGCTCTGTTATAATTACAGCTCAACAAGAAGTAGTTATGTAATATGTCCCATTGCAGAAAATAGAACTAAGATACCTGAAGGTTTTCTCCCTTCCTCCTTTACACACATCAACGCACACACAATAGAGATATCAAATGGTTACATTTCACTCATGACTTTTTTCTTCACAGTGTGTGAGACACACACTAATAAGTTCAGTGAAGGAAAAAAGTACTATTATTTTACCATTCAATGAATCTGACTTGTCAGTCTATAAGCCTGTGAATTTGGGGGGTTATTAGAAGTTCACTGTATGTTTTCTTGCATGCTAAAAATGATACTTCTCTTTCATGTTCTGTCTCTCTCTCACACCAGGACCTTTTTATAAAAGGATAATAGACATGACATGGTTTGCAAATGTGTGCAAAAAAACTCAAATTATAATATTCTACATTAAAAAGGGAGGTAAGCTGGGACCAAAGACGATGAAATGATTTTCTGTGCTTACATCTCAAAAGAGAATTTCGATCATGCTATTCACTACCACTTGTCTTTAAGAAAATATATTCAATTCAACCAAGAACACATAAGACCCTCCACATCTGATCCTCGGATTTAAAGCAGTTTAGTACAGCTGCAGAAGGAGATAATGCTAGGTGCTACTACTAATAAACCTTAAAATTTCAGTAGCATAACAAAATAGAATTTTGTGTTTTATTCATGAAACCCTAAAATGAGGATGTTCCTGATTTGCAGATGATTCATCTCCACATGGTGATTCAGGCCCCAGGCTGATATCAACCCCCAGGTTCTCAGATATATCTTGCTGCTAACCAAGATATAAGCGGCAATGTACAATAAAAACACACTTACAATTCTGGCCTGGAAATAACATACATTACTTAAGCTCACTTTCTGTCGATAAGAACTAAGTCACAAGACATGTTTGGGAACAATAGTTTGTTGCTGGATAACCCTCTCCCAGTGATAACTTCATATTACGAAAGGGAAAGCCCACATTCTGCTGCAGACCAAGTACCTTTTCTACATCATTCCTATGAAGCATGCTGTTTCATTACTCTACAACAGTTCATTTGGTGAATTCTCACTCAACTTTCAAACTACGTTCAAGCATTGTTTCTCTTTACAGCATCAGTGACCTGCCAAGACAAGATAAGAAATGGCGTCTTTCTTATAGCTATAATAGCTATAAATCTTTGTAGTAGAGTAGGTAAAATGTTTGTATATAACTATTTAATTGCCTGTCTCTTATAGTCATTTCTAATATCGTTTCTACCCTCTTTATCCACTCACATTCCCGGAGCTGTTTCATCCATTTCCATTGCTTCAATTATTACTTATGTTTTGATGACTTCCACATCTACATCTCTAGCAACAGACTTTCTCTAGATCTTCAGGCTCATACACCAGTATCATATTTAATGTGAGTGTACGGTTGTCTGTTGTTGCATTTCAAACGACCCCAAAACTTAATGGCATCAAGTAGCCATTTCTGTGTACTCACGATTCTGTGGGTCAAGAATCTAAGCAGAGGCCGGGTGGAGTGGCTCATGCCTGTAATCCCAGCACTTTGGGAGGCCGAGATGGGTGGATCACGAGGTCAGGAGATCGAGACCATCCTGGCTAACATGGTGAAACCCTGTCTCTACTAAAAATACAAAAAATTAGCCAGGCGTGGTGGCGGATGCCTGTAGTCCCAGCTGCTCGGGAGGCTAAGCCAGGAGAATGGCGTGAACCCGGGAGGCGGAGCTTGCAGTGAGCCGAGATAGTGCCACTGCACTCCAGCCGGGGCGACAGAGCGAGACTCTGTCTCAAAAAAAAAAAAAACAAAAGCAAAAACAAAAAGAACCTAAGCAGAACCAGGAGAGGTGTTCCATCTGTACCAGTCCTGACTGAATGGGGTCTTCAACTAGGCTGACTCACACTCCTGGAAATGGTTTGTTTTGATTAAATGGGTCCATCTGTCTTTGTCCTCAGTTCTGGCTGCCAGTTGGATTACTTGGTTCTTCCACTATTCTTGCTGGGATTGGAATATCCAATACATGCACAGAAAGACACTTAGAATAATCCCTCAATCTCTCTCCCTCCGCCACCTCTCTCTCCCTGCAAATCTCTGCACACAGCCTAACAGTCTTAGGATACTTAAATTTTCTACATAGCATCTGTTGTCCCCTAGACTTATTTTTTCAGTGTCCTAGAATGCCATTTCTGCTACATCCTATGGGTCAAGTAAGATAATAAGGCCAATCCACATTCAGGGAAAAAGAGATTAGGTTTCTTCTTTCAGTGAGATAATTAGCAAGGAATTTGAAGACATCTTTCCTCTACACAGACCACTCTCTCTTTATAAATTATTTACTCCCAGCAAAAAGTATAGTTACACTGTCCAAAACTCCACAAATGTTGTCCCATTATAGCATTGACTCAATTCCAGGATCTTGTAATAAAAATTATATTCAGGTTTAGATGAAACTCTTCATATGTGATTCATTCAGATGATTCCTCTTGTTTAAGGATCTGAGATCTGTAGAAACCAGTCTCATATCCCACATATACTCAACACTAAAAGGTGTTACAGTAGGAATAATTTCCCATGGTTCTTTCCTCTGTTCTCTGTGTACTTCATTCTTTCATATGAGTCATCCTCATTTTCCCACAAGAAATAGCTCTTGTTTGCATTTTCAGCTTGCTTCCTGCCCTTAGAAAGTTTGGGAGTCCAAATATCTAATGTATTTGTTTAATGTCTCTATGTCTTATAGTCCAAAAGCGGTAATACTTCTCCTAATTTTATTCTTTCACGTGGTGATATGGTCAGGCTTTGTGTCCCCACCCAAATCTCATGTTGAATTGTAATCCCCATAATCCCCACATGTCTAGGGAGAGACCAGGTGGGAGGTGACTGCATCATAGAGGCAGTTTCCCTCATACTGTTCTCATGATAATAAGTGAGTTCTCACCAAATCTTCTGGTTTTGTAAGAAGCTCTATTCCCTTCGCTCCTCACTCTCTCTCCCCCACTACCACATAAAATACGCCTTTGCTTCTCTCTTGCCTTCCGCCATGATTGTAATTTGCCTGAAGCCTCCCCAGCCACCCAGAACTGTGAGTCAATTAAACCTCCTACCTTTATAAATTACTCAGTCTCAGGTATGTCTTTGTAGCAGTGTGATAACAGACCAATACGTTAGGGTTTCCTATGGATATTATTGTAGTTCTCTTAGATAACAGCTATGCCCACTCATGTCTTTGAGATGGGATATTCTCTATCTTTGGCCTATATAGAACTAGTATGTAACAATGGCATTGAGATTCTTAGAAACTGTTTCATAATAGAGAGGATCTATCAGTTATTTTCTTAAAGTGCTTATATAGCAGGTTTTTTGTATAGCTGAAAGTTTCTAGAGTATAGTACCTTATATATTTCTGACATCTTAACAAACAGAGATTACAGCCTACACTGGACATCTTTTATGCTCTAAAGTCATTTTCTACTATGTGAATCTTTTACTGGGATAGAGAGAGAGAAAAAAGGCAGTTTTATTTTAGAACTAGCAAGGTTTACTTCTTTGTGATTCCATTAAATTATCTTCAAAAATTCAACATTTCCTTCTTTAGTTCAATTTTCTCTTCTTATATTTTAATATAGTAAGCTTGAAAAAGCTAATTGCCAGTCTGAAATGTTTTGCCTACAAATCTTCCACCCATGAGTCAATTAAATGCCCTTTCTATCTTCCACATTTCCTCACACAACAGTGTTGCCAAACATCCTGCCACTACATAACAATTGTCTCTTTTCCTCTGATCTCCAACAGCATTCCTCATTGTTCTTCGGTCCCTCCTCACCACTCATAAGAAATTTCTGACTTTCATCCACCATTTCAAAGTCAATGCCACATGCTTTAAATTTATAGTTATTATGATGGCATGTCATTTACAGATAACACATTTTGTTATGGTCACCTGTTGCTGTGTTACCAAGTACCCCCCAAATAAACGCATAGTGCAACACGTGTTTTGTTATGCTCATGAATTTGTTTTGATCAAGAATTTGGGTAATGGGGCCAGGTGCTGTGGCTCATGCCTATAATCCCAGCACTTTAGGGGGCCGAGGTGGGAGGATCACTTGGACCCAGGAGTTCAAGATCAGCCTGGGCAACAATGTGAGACCCCATCTGTACAAAAAATACAAAAAATTAGTGGGGCATGATGGCACAGAACTGCAGTCTGAGCTACTGGGGTGACTGAGCTTGGTGAATCGGTTGAGTCCTTAGAGACTGAGGCTGCAGTGAGCAGTAATTGCCCTAATGCACTCCAGCCTGAGTGACAGAGATCCTCCCTTAAAAACAAAACACAATACAAAGCAAAACAAAATAATTTGGGTATGCACAGTGGTAATGAATTTTCTCTGCTTTGCAACTGGACCCTCATCTGGGGTGGCTGAATTAGCTGGAGATGGCTGAGACAACATGATAAGAGCCCCAAGCTTCCAATCTTACAACTTCACCTCATCTGTGGGTCTCAATTGAGAGTCTCTTTAACAGGATAAGAACCCTCTCTCATTTCACTTTGTATCCCCTAGATTTCCCCTGGTAAAATGGACTTCCTTTTTATCACATTACTCATTTTACTGGAAAACCTGGTGACTTGCTCCTTTATCTTACGAAACTGAAACCTCTATAAAGGGAGAGATCGTATCACTCCCACTCACCATTACATCTCCACCACTAATACATTGCCTGTTACATGGCAGGTAGTCGCTAAATGTTTAATGAATTTTGAAGCCATCAATTACTCTTTAGCCCCCACTGGCACACAGAGAATGATCTCAGTGGCAGTTCATCTCAGTGAGGTAGATGTATACTTGTCCAGATCTAAACATACATAGAATTTATCAAAGATATATTAAGACAGGCTAGTCAGAGAAAAACTCAAGTCATGATTGAGAGTGAGGAGACAAAGGTTTTAACCAGTAAGGCTAGGATAGAATCTGAAAGCCACTGCAAAGCCCTGGGGAACAAAGTCACAATATCCAAAGGTGAGTTGAAAATGACATTGCAAACAAAGAAACAAACGAACAAACAAAACAACCATAACACCGAGGCAAATAGTTTGGTAAAAAGGCTGTGGATAGGTGTGTTGTCCTATCTGATTTTTGCTTAGGAGAAAAAGTTCACAGATATGACAGCTTAAAGGAGATTTTTACACGGTCCTCTATGAATTAAAGACTGGAGAGGAACCTAGCATTTCCAATATCATCTTTTTCATGCAAATATCCCTCTAAATAAGTACCCCAGAAATTATTCACTTTGCTTTGAGTGAGTTTACTAGAACTCTCATGGGCTTCAAACTGGTGGTAGGATGTGATTGGAAATGGACAAGAGTTGAGCCTGTTAATTGGTTTTTGTTTGTTTGTTTTTAGTGGGGAGGAGTGGAGGATGGAAAGTTGAAAAGAAGTCAAAGAAAGCCATCATTGGGGAAGAATAATGGATAATGATAAAGTCTAAACCATTGCTATTTTTCTAAATCTTTTTTCTTTGCCATGGAAATAGCTTCTTTTTAAATTATTATTATACTTTAAGTTCTAGGGTACATATGCACAACCTGAAGGTTTGTTACATAGCTATACATGTGCCATGTTGGTTTGCTGCACCCATCAACTCATCCTTTACATTACGTATTTCTCCTAATGCTATTCCTCCCCCAACCCCCCACCCGCTATGGGCCCCAGTGTGTGATGTTCCCCGCCCTGTGTCCATGTGTTCTCGTGGCTCAACTCCCACCTATGAGTGAGAACATGTGGTATTTGGTTTTTCTGTCCTTGTAACAGTTTGCTTAGAATGATGGTTTCCAGCTTCATCCATGTCCCTGCAAAGGACATGAACTCATCTTTTTTTATGGCTGCATAGTATTCCGTGGTATATTTGTGCCACATTTTCTTAATCCAGTCTATCATTGAAATCATTCATTAATTCAATAATGAATTTGAAGAAAAGAGTACGTAATAATTATATTAGATGCTGAGAAGATTGCTTTACCAACCAAAATAAAAGGTTATCTGAAAGCCATATTGTAAATAGTCTCTCAGTTTTTTTATTCTGAGACTTTTGACCAGTTATAATAATATATGTTCTATTACATCAGACACCTATAAACCTGAGTCCTTCTGTATAAATTCTTTACTGATTTACCTGTTGTTTTTCTGCTCATTAAAGCCCTGTGTTCATGAGATCATAGCTAGTGTTAAATCTCTATACCATAGTGAGATGGACTCAGTGCCCTAGGTTTGGGCTGGAGTACTAAGTCCACAAATATTATTCCATGATTATATCTGATTTTGCATACAGAAATATTGTTCTTGTCCTCACAGTTCTAACTCCATCACTGAGCTGTCTGTGGCCAAAGTTAAATGAAATAAAGGACTTTTTGGGGTACCATAGGAAAACAGAGGTTTTCTAAATCAGAATCTCTCTATCCATCCTTTAAAAACCATACCCATTAACACACATACCATAAAACTACAGTATACAGATTTATACAATCTTTAAGCTACAAGCAGTCAGGGAATACATATAAAACCCAGCAGATTCTATTCCAGAGTTCATGCTGAAACAAGATCAGATAGAAACAATAAAAATTAAACACATCAGATGTCCATCACTGTGGAACGCAGATAAAAACTGCCTTAAGAAAAAAGTTTCTACACTAATTGAAGAAACAATGAGAACATAACTGAGATCTAGTGGACCATGGCACTTGATATTGTGAAATTGGATGAAAGTAGTTAAAAAATGTGTGAGAACAGAAAAAAACAGTATTAGGAAGATAGAATATTTTGGTAAGAAGTGGACTTGAAAGGGAGATACATATTTGTAGACTTGATGGCGAAGACAGAGAGAAAGAGAGAAGGAATCATAAAATTAGAAGATGAACTGAGCCTTCCCCCTATCATTTCTTAAAGAATCTGCACTTTACTGTGACAAAGAGAGTTGCTCTTAAACTAAGAAACCTAGAAAACTATCCCAACTCTTCACTTTGTCAATACGAAATCATCTGTTGTTTTTTGTCCAGGACAAGATAAGGCACTTAAAATTTAATACAAAGTGAATAAAAGATGTCTAATGAGATATACCACTATGGTATAAGAAGAAAAACAAACAACGGTAAATATTTCAATTGATGAAAAATTTTCTACCCCAAAAACTCAACCTCAGAGCAGAAGTGAGATACATCATAAGATCTCACCTTGAACTAAATATCTTCCAATAAATCTTTAAAGTAGAAAACAAAACATCTTGAGTCAGAAATTCATGAACTCAGAAGAGTACTGGCCAAACAAGAGAAACAGGCAAAGTGAAAATTGGACAAATTTAGGGAAGAAATTTTTAAAAAGAAAAAAATCTTACAAATATAGAAAAACTACAAATATGCTCAGTGCGTGCTCATTGTTAAATGGAATTAGCTAAAAATATCCTAAAAGGAATTAAAGAGAAGGATAAAATTGGCAAAAAGCAGTGAGACAGTGTTGGAGGTAGAAGAAAGTTAAGGATAATCTATTCCTGAAGAAGAAAAACAAAACCATGGATGAGAAGTAATATTTAAAACTAGAATCCAAAAAAAATTTGAGGGCTATAAAAGCAGAACTAAACATATATATTTATCTTTTTTAACTTTTATTTTAGGTTCAGAGATAAATGTGCAGGTTTGTCAATACAGGCAAAATCTTTTCATGGAGGTTTGGTATACAGACCATTTCATCATCCAGGTACTAAGCATAGTACCCGATAGTTATTTTTCATGATCCTGCCCTTCCTCCCTCTCTCCTTTTTCAAGTAGGCCCATGTGTCTCTTTTTCCAATATTTGTGCCTATTGGTTCTCATTATTTAGCTCCCACTTATAACTGAGAACATACAGTATTTAGTTTTCTGCTCTTGTGTTGGTTTGCTAATAATGGCCTCCAGTTCCATCCATGTCACTGCAAAGGACATGATCTCATTTCTTTTTATGGCTGCATAGTATTCCATGGCATGTATGTACCACATTTTCTTTATGCAGTCTATATTGATGGACATTTAGGTTGATTCCATGTCTTTGCTATTGTGAATAGTGCTGCAGTGAATGTACATGTGCATGTGTCTTATGGTAGAACAATTTATATTCCTTTGGGTATATAACCAGTAATGGGATTGCTGGGTGGAATGGTAGTGCAGTTTTTAGTTCTGTGAGGAATCACCACACTGCTTTCCACAGTGGTTGAACTAATTTACACTCCTACCAGCAGTGTATAAGTGTTCACTTTTCTGTGAAACCTTGCCAGCACCTGTTTGTGTATTTTTAAAATAATAGCTATTCTGACTGGTATTAGATGGTATCTCATTGTGATTTTGATTTGCATTTCTCTAATGAGCAGTGACATTGAGCAATTTTCATATGTTTTTTGGCCGCATGTATGTCTTCTTTTCAAAAGTGTCTATCAAATCCTTTGTCTACTTGTTAATGGTGGGTGTTATTTTTATTTTGCTTATAATTTTTTTAACCTCCCTATAAATTCTGGATACTAGACCTTTGTCAGATATGTAGTTTCCAAATATTTTCTCCCATTCTGTAGGTTGTCTCACTACTCTGTTGATAGTTCATTTTACTGTGCAGAAGCTCTTTAGTTTAAGTAGATCTCATTGGTCAATTTTTCCTTTTGTTGTAATTGCTTTAGGTGTCTTTGTCATAAATTTTTTGCCAGTTATGATTTCCAGGATGGTATTTCCAAGTTATCTTTCCGGGTTTCTATAATGTTAGGTTTTACATATAAGTTTATATATTGGCCTCTCTGTTCTGTTCAATTCGTCTATGTGTTTTTGTACCAGTACCATTTGCATTTGGTTACTATAGTCCTGTAGCATAGTTTGAAGTTGGGTAATGTGATGCCTCTGCCTTTGCTCTTTTTTGCTCAAGATTGCCTTGGCTATTCAGGCTCTTATTTGGTTTTCTCTGAATTTTAAAATAGATTTGTCTAGGTCTATGAAGAATGTCATTCTTAGTTGGTAGGAATAGCATTAAATCTGTAAATTGCTTTGGGCAGTAGGGTCATCTAAACAATATTTATTTTTCCTATCTATGAACATGGAATATTTTTCCATTTTCTGGCATCATCTCTAATTTCTTTTAGCAGTGTTTTGTAATTTTCATTGTTGAGATCTTGTTACCTCCCTGGTTAGCTGTATTCCTAGGGGTGTGTGTGTGTTTGTGTGTGTGTGTGGCAATTAAGAATGGAATTGCATTCCTGATTTGGCTCTTCATTTGGATGTTGTTGATGTGTAGAAATGATACTGATTTATGTATGTTGACACTGTATCATGAAACTTTCTTGTAAACAAGGAAAAAAAAAACCTCAAGGGGCTTTTGGGCAGAGACTGTGGGATTTTCCTTGATCTGTTTGATCATCTGCAAACAGGGATAGTTTGACTTCCTCTTTTCCTATTTGGATGTCCTCTATTTTATTTATTTATTTTTTTCCTTGATTGCCCTGCCCAGGACTTCCAATACTACATTGAATAGGAGTGGTGAGAGAGGGCATTCTTATCTTAGGCCAGTTTTCAAGGAGAATGCTTTTAGCTTTTATGAATTCAGTATGATGTTGGCTGTGGGCTTGTCATAAATGGCTCCTAATATTTTCAGTTATATTTCTTCCATGAATACTATATTGAGGGTCTTAAACATGAACGGATATTATATTTCATTGAAAAATTCTACTGCACCTATTAAGATAATCATACTTTTCATCTTTAGTTTTGTTTATGTGATGATTTACATTTATTGATTACGTTTATGTGTATGTTGTGTTTCAACATACACATCTTTTACTGTGTCTCTGCTAGGTTTTGGTATCAGGATGATGCTGACTACACAGATTGAGTTGAGGAGGAATCCCTCCTCAATTTTTCAGAATAGTGTCAGTAGAAATGGTACCAGCTCTTTGTACACCTGATAGAATTTGGCTGTGAATCTGAATCTGTCTGTACATGTTTTTTTGTGTGTGTTTTTTTGTTTTGTTTTGTTTTTGCCAGGCTGGAGTCCAGTGGTGTGATCTTGGCTCACTGCAACCTCTGCCTTCTGGGTTCAAGCAATTCTCCTGCCTCAGCCTCCCGAGTAGTTGGGACTAGAGGTGTGTGACACCACGCCCAGCTAATTTTTGTATTTTTAGTAGAGACAGGATTTCACCATGTTGGTCAGGATGGTCTCAATCTCCTGACCTCGTGATCCACCTGCTTCAGCCCCCCAAAGTGTTGGGATTATGGGCGTCAGCCACCATAACTGACCTGGCTTTTTTTTTTTCTTTTTGGTTGATTAATAGGCTATTTATTACTGACTTAATTTCAGAGCTTGTTATTGGTCTGTTCAGGGATTCAATTCCTTCCTGGTTCAAGCTTGGGTGTGTGTATGTGTCTGATAATTTATCCATTTCTTCCTGTTTTTCTAGTTTGGATGCCTAGTGGTGTTCACAGTAGTCTCTCATGGTTATCTATATTTCTGTGGGGTCAGTAGTAATGTCTTCCTGGTCATTTCTAATTGTGTGTTTGTATCTTCTCTTCTTCTTTATTAGTCTAGCTAGCATCCTAGCTATCTGCTTAATGTTTTCAAATAACCAGCTCCTGGATATTGTGATCTTTTTTTGTGATTTTTTTTCTGTTTCAATCTCCTTCAGTTCAGCTCTGATTGTGGTAATTTCCTGTTTACTGCTAGCTTTGGGGTGGGTTTGATCTTGGTTCTCTAGTTCTTCTAGTTGTGATGTGAAGCTGTTAATTTGAGATCTTTCTAACTTTTTGATGTGGGTGTTTAGTGCTACAGATTTTCTTATTAACACTACCTTAGCTGTGTCCTAGAGATTCTGGTATGTTGCATCTTTGTCCTCATTAGTTTCAGATACTTCTTGATTTCTGCCTTAATTTTATTATTTACCCAAAAGTCACTACTGAGGAGCAGGTTGTTTAATTTCCATATAAATGTATGGTTTGTGCAATTTTCTTCATATTAAATACTATTTTTATTGCACATTTGTCCAAGAGTGTGGATGGTATAATTTCAGGGGTTTTTTCTGATTTGCTGAGGATTGTTTTGTGCCCAATTGTGTGGTGGATTTTAGAATATGTGCCATGTGGCAATGAGAAGAATGTATATTCTCTTGTTTTTCGAGGGAGAGTTCTGTAGATGTTTATTAGGTCCATTTGGTCAAATGCTGCATTCAGGTCCTGAATATCTTTGTTAATTTTCTGCTTCAATAATCTGTCTGATATTGTCAGTGGAGTGTTTATGTCTCCCACTATTGTTGTGTGGCAGTCTAAGTCTCTTTGAAGTTCTCTAAGAACTTGATTAATGAATCTGAGTGCTCTTGTGTTGGGTACACATATATGTGTAGGATAGTGAAGTCCTTTTGTTGAATTAAACCCTTTACCATTATGTAATGGCCTTCTTTGTCTTTTTTGATCTTCGTTGGCTTAAAATCTGTTTTATCTGAAATTGGAATTGCAACCCCTGCTTTTTCTGATTTCCCTTTGCTTGGTAGATTTTTCTCTCTCCCTTTATTTTGAGCCTTTGGGTGTCATTACATGGGAGATGGTTCTCTTGAAGACAGCATACCCTTGGGTCTTGCTTCTTTTTTTTTTTTTTTTTTTCAGATGGAGTTTCACTCTTGTTGCCCAGGCTTAAGAGCAATGGCACGATCTCGGGTCACTGCCACCTCCACCACCCAGGCTCAAGTGATTCTCCTGTCTCAGCCTCCCAAGTAGCTGGGATTACAGGCATGTGCCATCACACCTGGCTAATTTTGTATTTTTAGTAGAGATGGGGTTTCTCCATGTTGGTCAGGCTGGTCTCAAACTCCTGACCTCAGGTGATTCTCTTGCCTCGGCCTCCCAAAGTGCTGGGATTACAGGCATGAGTTACTGCACCTGGCCAGGTCTTCTTTATACAGCTTGCCATTCTTTGCCTTTTAACTGGGGAAGTTAGCCTATTTATATTCAAGGCGAATATTGATATGTGTAAATTTGATAATGTGATCATATTGTTAGGTGGTTGTTATGCAGACTTGTTTGTGTGGTTGCTTTATAGTGTCACTAGTCTGTGTATTTAAGTTGAACATGTATCTTTTAAAAGTGTATTGGTACATGGGAAACTGATCTGGAATGATCAACTCTGAGACATAATCTAGCAAAAATACTAGACTTAAGGAATTCTAAATAGCTGAGGTTATAGTGGCCATAATATTTATATTTCCAAAACTTGTATCATGTCCTCAAAAAGAAAATAAAAAATATGAAAAAAGGGAAGAAAGGTAGAAAGGAGGAAGTAAAGGAAGGAAGGCAAAAAAAAAACAAAAAAACAAAACACAGCTACCTAAACCTCATTCATGTAGCATAATTATGAGACAGAGAACTTCAAGTTACTAAAACATATAGAATAAATAAGGATGAGGAATATCATACTATGTCAGAAAGTAGGAAGTATTCAAGGAAAAATAGAAATAGTGTGTCAAAAGAGACAGAAGTCAGTTTAATCTGGCTATCCTATCATTGTCCAAATTGTGAACAATTTGACATCAAAAATAATACTAGAAGTACTAGAATATAGTACATAGTAATATTCAATATTAATTATCAGAAATAAGAAGAGGAAGGAAGAGGAGGTGGAAATGGGAAAACTTACTGGGGGGGAGAAGAATGTCAGCTAGTAATTATATAAAGAGTGACATAATTTTTTTAAAAAATCACCATTATACAACTGCCAATTTATCAATTATTCCAGACAATGATTATTCCTGAATGTTAAATGCTTAAATAACATTATTTTTGGGAAATAGAATATTCACATGCTCTCAATTTATAATCTCATACAAAATCCCCTTAACTGTAAACTTTTCAAAGTATAAGACCCCATAGTATAAGACTAAAAGTGTATTTTTTTAAATATCTTGGAATGGAAAAATCTAGCAGACCTTAAGCATGTGATATTGAATAATCAGTAATGGGGAAAGTTGATATCATCCCCTGCATTGTTGGAAATAAAAATTTTTGCCAAACTTTTTAACTCTACTACAGATGACACCTTTTACAAATGGAAAAACTGGCTCAGAGATTTCAAGAACTTAAAAAAAAAAAGTTTCAATTGAAATCTAGGAAGCAAAACAAACTTTAACCTTTCTGATTCTGAAGCTATTAAGCACAGGTCAGTCCAATGTAAAAACTTTGTCAGTGCTTCCAGTAAGGTAAGTTATCTACCACTGATCCTCTACTACTGATCATTATTATGTCAGAAAGTAGGAAGTTCTTAAAGAAAAATAGAGATAGTGCATCCTAAAGGGCTGTAACTCACATACTTGAAAATTTTGGAGAACTTTCTTCATAATTAGACTAAGTAGTATAAACTTCTATCCAGGCAAAAGCTTAAAATAAAATATTGCATATCTAAAAATTACCCTTACTGGATTTTCCTAGTCTTCCCTCTTAGATTCTAAGCTCTAAGAAGGAAGGGTGTTTTTTTTTTTAACTTTTATTTTAAGTTCAGGAGTACATTTATAGGATGTGCAGGTTTGTTACATAAGTAAACATGTTCCATGGAGGTTTGTTATACAGATTATTTCATCACCGAGGTATTAAGCCTAGTTCCCATTAGTTATTTTTCCTGATCCTCTCCCTCCTCCCATCTTCCACCCTCTGATAGACCCCAGTGGGTGTTGTTCCCCTCTGTGTGTCCATGTGTTCTCATTATTTAGCTCCCACTTATAAGTGAGAACATGCAGTACTTGGTTTTCTGTTCCTGCTTTAGTTTGCTAAGGATAATGGCCTCTAGCTCCATCCATGTCCCTGCAAAGGACATGACCTCATTCCTTTTTATGGCTGCATAGTATTCCATGATGTATACGTACCATGTTTTCTTTATCCAGTCTATTATTGATGGACATTTAGGTTGATTCCATGTCTTTGCTATCGTGAATAGTGCTGCAATGAGCATACACGTGCATGTGTCTTTATAACAGAATGAGTTATATTCCTTTGGGTATATACGCAGTAATTGGATTGCCGAGTCTAATACGATTAATGCCTTTAGGTCAGAGTGATGGCTTTATCTATCCATTGCCACTAATGAGTAGAATTTCTGGTCCTATGCATTTACTGGCTCATTAATATAAATTTAATTATATCAATATATTTTTTTCACCACAGAATTAGGAGATACTAAACCTAGTCACCCATTTCTTCTACCAACAGCTTCCTTTTTACACTTCATTTTTTCCAGGCTATGTCAAAATCAATCTTTCAGGGTTCTAGTTCAATACACAACTAATTTATGAAGTCCACTTGGATCATGACAACTTCTATTCTAGGTGGTAAGGCATTTTTTTTGTGTGTATAAACTACAGACTAATATATATATATATATATCATATATATGTTATATATATGATATATATGACATTTATATATAAAACAAATATATATAACATATATATTATATATAATATATATTATATATCTATTTGTTATATATGTATAACAAAATGTAGTTAAGGGAAAAATATACATTTTCTTGTAATATCTAGCAATATCATGGATAAAAAGTATGTACATGTGAAATCTCTAGGTCTTACTTTTAATCCAGATTTAAAGCTCTACATCTTAATGATTAAATTTTAGAAGTATTTACTAGCCAGGAAAGGAATGCAGGGGAACAAAAAGTGAACAAATATAAAACCTATGTTCTACAAATGTTTTACATCTTAATGGCACCTCGATAAAGTAGATATCACAATCAAATTTTCTAAATGAATAAACAACAGTTGTGAAAGATTTAGTAATTTGCTCTTGATCACATGAGAGTAACTGAAAAATTTAAATTTAAATTCTGGCATAGTTCCTCATGTTTCTACCATATCAGAATGCTTTGACAAGTCAGCAGTTTTGAGCTTGGCATTGTACTCTAGTTCTGATGGAGCGCTCTTACCTCAGGCTAGCATATGCACGATCATAAATACATTTGAAGGTACTTATGCTCCTTGAGATAAATGTATACATAAGTTCCTATTTATTGAATAAATGAAACGCCTGAAACACATAGATGCTCTACTGATCTTTAACTTCAGGATTATGTTTTGTACTAGAGGATATTTCAGGTATCTTTGTTCTAGTGTAACAAGTTCTAGACCACATGCCACAATGAATGACCCTGCTTCTTCATCTTCAGCTAAGAGAACAACTGCGTTTCCTTGTTAGTCACTCTCTTCCAAATTATTCTAATTGCACATTTGCAACTGCGTCTCTAAATATCTGAGTCACAGTGAGAAGTAGCTGATACAGATTAATTACCAAGATAACCTTCTGCTGAGGTTGTTAACATGATTGATAGAAGTCATTTTGTAAATTAGAGATTTATTATTTTTTATTCATTATTTTTATTCATAAAATGAGATTTTCCCAACGAGCCATAACAAGCTGGTTCTGAGATAGAGGGAGGTCTCCTTTGACACAGTAACTAGATAATCATGTATCTAGATGTCAGAGAGGTTTAGTAGACAATCCTAAAGTGAAGGGATGATGTGCAGGAGAAAAAGAAAAAAGGCTGCAGAGCACTGGTTTTCAGAATGGAATGTACATCAGAATCACATGGAGGTTTTTTATTTTTTTATTTTTTTTCATAGATGGGGTCTTGTTCTGCTACCTTGGCTGGAGTGCAGTGCCATGATCAATAGCTCACTGCAGCCTCGAACTCCTGGGATTAAGTGATCCTCCCACCTCAGCCTCCTGAGTAGCTGGGACTACAGGTGCATGACACCATGCTGGACTAATTTTTAAAGCTTTTGTAGACAGAGTCTCCTTATGTTGCCCAGACTAGTCTCAAACTCCCAACCTCAAACGATCTTCCTGCCTCGGGCTCCCAAAGTGCTGAGATTATAGGTAGAGCCTCCGTGCCAGGCATATGGAGGCTTCTTAAATCATATTGCTGGGCTCTACCTCTAGAATTTCTGACTCAGCAAGTGGACCCAAGAATTTGCATTTCTAATAAAGTTCCACTTCATGCTGCTGTTAACAGTACTGTGACTATACTTTGAGAGCCACTTCTTTAAAATAAGTCCCTCTAGGGAATAATAAGAGTAAGAGGTAAGATATCACAAAGGAAAGGAACTACCAAAGGATGAAAGACACAACAATTTCAAAGTCATTTCTTTGGGCCTTTCTAAACTGGTACATGTTTACCCTGATGCTTGTTTTTAATCACTCTTTTATTTCTGTGAAGAAGACTGTGAAGTCTTCTTCCCGTATGAAGATTATTCATACCTTCACATTCCTTTCTAAAGTATTGTGTGACAACTTCACTTAAGAGAGAAATTCTGGGAAGTGCCAACCATCCATGAGGATTCAGCACATTTTTTTAATACGTGAAAAAGGAGAATTATGTAATCAGTTATAGTCCCCCTTTCACTTGGATTGCCAGGAAAATCAGACCAAATGTATACCCCAGTTACAGGAATTCCATAAGACATCATAAATTGTTTTTTTTTTGTTGTTATCTTAATTGATTTCCAAACTCCATTCTAACTTGTCATTTTGTCAGGCCTGATACTTTGCTTAAACTTACTTCATGTATTTTACATAAGCTACCTACCCAAAAATCTATTGTGAAATGCAGTTAGCTTAGATTTACCTTTAGTCAACATTCTTTTCATGTTATATATGTGATATTCTATTAAAAAGTTATAAGGAAGTTGTCTTTTCCAAGTCAAGATCTCATGATTTCCTGAAGTCGATTCCATTAGAAAAGTTACGGAAAGATAAAGAGATTTGGTATGTAAAAAACTGTCATATACTAATGGAATGTTTACAAGTTCCAGGGAAGCCAATTTTCTTAAAATGATGAATATCTAAGTGCTGCCCATCTTGTGTGTGTGAGAGAGCGAGAAAGAGAGAAACTCAGCCGAACCAAGGAGAGCTGGGGTGCCAGGTGTCAAGAGTAGTTGTGTTACCGGAAAGGGATCCAGACCCCCAGAAAGGGTTCTTGGAATTGGTGCAAAGAAAGAATTCAGGGCAAGTCCATACAGTAAAGTGAAAGCAAGTTTATTAATAAAGTAAAGGAATTAAAGAATGGCTACTCCATAGGCAGAGCAGTGTCATGGGCTGCTCAACTGAGTATACTTAACAGTTATTTCTTGATTATATGCTAAGTAATGGGTGGATTATTCATGAGTTTTCCAGGAAAGGGATGGGCAATTCTCAGAACTGAAGGTTCCTTTCCCTTTTAGACCATATAGAATAACTTCCTGACATTGTCGTGGCGTTTGTAAACTGTCATGGCACTGGTGGGAGTGCCTGTTAGCATGTTAATACATTATAGTTAGCGTATTAATAGCAGTGAGTACAACCAGAGGTCACTTTCATTGCCATCTTGGTTTTGGTGGGTTTTGGCTGGTTTCTTTTTTTGCATTCTGTTTTATCAGCAGGGTCATTGTGAACTGTATCTTATGCTGATCTCCTGTCTCATCCTGTGACTAAGGATGCCTGAACTCCTGAGAATGCAACCCAGTAGGTCTCAGCATTATTTTACCCAGCCACCATTCAAGATGGAGTTGCTCCGGTTCTAAGGCCTCGTACGGTTGATTCAAAGCCAAAAAATGAAAGCAGTGGTCAGGAATGGAGACAAAGCTGGCTCCCTCTTGTTTCATTTCCTTTATAGAACAGCACACCGTTAGAGAGTCAGGTGGATCCGCCCAGATGTGGGAGTGGGCTCACCGCTGAGGAACTCTGGACAAAGGCTCCTATAGTTTTATGGACCCAAGGGCTAGGGAGAGGTAGGGATGGACAATTACTGAATACTGGAGTCAGAGTGAAGAAATGATGTTTCAGATCAGAGAAAATGTGGCTAAGATATTAGTTGACTTGTCTATACTAGCATTGTCAGATAGAAGCAGGTTTGGTTTATTGGCTCCCAGACAATAGTTTGCAATGAAGACTGCACTTTTTCTGACATGTAGTGAGTCTCCTTCATTCCTCAGTTATCCCTGTATCAATGCCACCCTTATTCATGGTATATAAATCACCTTATATAGCTTGAGCCAGTTCTTCTCATTCGCATTCAGAAGAGATTCTGCCAATAAGCGTATATCTATACATATATATCTTTATGCTTGTTGGATTTGTTTGGAAATTCCAAATGACTTGCTGATTGTGCACATGGATATAAAGAATTTTTAAACTTTTTAGAATACATTGACTTCATTACATAGTTGGTAAGTGGGAGGTTTGGACCAGATCTGAGGAATAAAATTCTGGGGCAGGTAGAGCAGGAAATAGAGTTTAAGTGGTTTTCCTTATTTCTTGCCAAGGACTGGGTTATTCTAGAAAAAAAATATATATTTTAAAAAGAATAAAATCAGTACAAAAAGATGGATTTGCCTTCACTACAAGGAGGATATTACCACTGAGAAGAAGTATTTATAGTAAAGATTGATACAACTGTTTTTCCATGGAATGTCATAAAATATTTCATAGGTATACTGGGAAGAGAAAAATCACTTGCATTTTATGATTGAAGAAAGATGTGCTACATTATCTAGGGTTACCTGGACACTGTAGTTCTCAAAACAACATAGCCTGATGAGACAAAAAAAGTATTCTGACTTCTCCAGGGATATTTTTTACCTGTACCAAATGTCCAGAGTTCCCCCAGCAGTAAGCCTATTCCCACATCTGGGCAGATCCACCTGACCCTCTAACGGTGTGCTGTTCCATAAAGGAAATGAAACAAGAGGGCGCCATCTTTGTCTCCATTTCTGACCACTGCTTTCATTTTTTGGCTTTGAATCAACTGTAAGAGGCCTTAGAACTGGAGCAATTCCATCTTGAATAGTGGCTGGGTAAAACAATGCTGAGACCTACTGGGCTGCATCCCAGGAGTTCAGGCGTCCTTAGTCACAGGATGAGACAGGAGATCAGCATAACATACCGTTCACAAAGACCCTGCTGATAAAACAGAATGCAAAAAAGAAGCCATCCAAAACCCACCAAAACCAAGACGTCAATGAAAGTGACTTCTGGTTATACTCACTGTGATTAATACGCTAATCAATGTCTATCTTTCTAAAGATTCTACCTTAGGCTTGAAAGGAGAATATGATGATTATCTAAGTGGAATTCTTCAAGTTTAAATTTCCTGTTTGTTGGTTGTAGGTGATGTGCTTTATTTATGCCTATCCAGTAGCCATGCCCACTTATGGGAGCTACTCACCTCCAGTCCTGTAGTTTGAGAGGTGAAGCTACACCCAGCTGAAGAGGTGGGCAATCAGAACATTTCCTTTTCCTAATAATGATTAGTTAAGGAATCATCCAATCAGAGCCAGAAACCATCAAAGCTAACATTAGGACCCTTTCTAGAACTACAGAAAAAGACTCCTTTTCCTGTCAAAGCTGGAAGGAGCTAAAGGTGGTTCTCAAGGTAATGATGGAAGGGTATCATTTTGGGAAATCTTCTTGCTTCTATAGGAATGAAGCTCACAAAGAAGAAAGGATATTGGATGGGAAAGGAAGAGACAGACAGGGAGACAGCAGAAGGTTTTTATATAATAACTGATTTATTCATTATATTCATTTCAACTTTAATAGGTACATTTTTAAAGTGAAGAAAATAAATCTGGTTGAAACCAAAATCATAAATTTGTCTTTTCTGACTTTTATAATTAATAAAATATTGACTAATTTATTTGTTATATCTTTTAACAAGTTAATCAAATAAATTCTCAATGTCAGCTTTGTGTGACATCACATGGAAACTGAAATCAGTGTCTCATTGCAGTAAAAGTTACTTGAGGAAATAATTTGTTTCAATAATATTATTTGTCAGTCCATTTTAGAAGATGTAATTGTATGATTTTCCTGCTTTTACATTTTCTTCAATGTTAGTGAAATATTTTCTCTCAATTAATCAGGCTGCAACATTATCAAAATTTTCACATACAGAATGGGAAATTTCCACACATCTCAATAACTATTTTGGACACTTGCAGTTAAGCACATTAAGATGCTTATTAGTGGAGAGTTGTGGAATGAGCCTCAATTAGTGAATTAGACTGTATTCATTACACTTCACCAAATGCTCATTAACAGATTGTTTGATATTTTTCCCTGCCCATGCTAGAAAAAAAAGTGCGCAGGGAGCAGGATGGGGAGGCTGGAGAGCTAGTCTGCCTTAGCAGCATTATGGAAATGAAGTCACATGGTAATCTTTTTGCTTACAGTTGCATGGAGTAAAGAATGCCTGTAGCCTTTATCAGTGAGACTTCGTTTGGAAGGAGGCATTAGGATGGGATAATTCTTCCATGCCACTAGGGGGACCATCTGGCATATTTTTTATAAAGGATCTTTATTGAAGATAAAAAGAGAGAGAAAGAAGGAGAAAGAAAAAGGCAGATCTATATGAAGTCAAATCAATTTCCCAGAAAAACAACCATCTGACAGCTCTCACTTTGGCTAAAGGACACCCAGAGGGCCTCACGGAATCTTTAGGGTATGCACAGCAACTTAAATCTAGGATGCTTTAATCCAACATTCCCTAGCTTTCTCCTCCATCCAGAGACAGAATTTCCTCATAAGCTGAAGGCTATCTGAGCTTTCCCACCCCCTTCCTGTTTCTTCTCATACAGGTCTTTTCCCCACTCTGCATGGTTAGTCCCATCTTGGTGTCTGTTTCTTGGAAGATCCAGACTAACACAATAAGCATAGATATTTATAACAACAACAACAGAATCCTAGGAAGTCTCTGGAATTAACAGCACACATTATCTCTGAAGATGGAAATGGAAGATGGACTAAAACAGGACGAATGTTTTCAAATCTTTTAGGAAACACTTGAATATCCAGGTCCCCCCTGCTCACTCATGTAGCCTGCACTTGCTGGTTGGAAGGTCAATTTTTACATAAAATTGTAAAACAAAAGGGATTGTGGAAAATACAGCAAATACAGAAAACAATCAATTAATAAAATTCAAAATACATTTTAAACTTCAACAATAATATGATATAAAATATAGTAATATATAATTAGACTATATTAAATATATAAACTATATACAATTTATGTAATAGTTGACCCCAATATAATAATATTTGATTATTTTAATTATTAAACCTTTTTAAGCTGTTTTTAGAAATAAAAGAAAAAGGAGGTGACCTCTGTAGATGCATAGAGGGATAACTAATGTTAAATTTCACAGATAACCCTATATATCTATTTTATATAAACTTTCATAATTGCCATTTTGAACACAATTCACATAAAATTTGATGTCCTGCTTACAGGTAACTGAAAAGTTTTAAATGTGCCTTTACGAGAAATTGTTTGAAATTGTTTTTACTTCCATTAACATATATCGGCCATTACTCAGCAAAACACCTGGGGTTGTTTCTGGTGAATGCACCACTTTTTCTCTGTGTCATATAACCGCACCCCAGGCCTCAGCTAATTGCACTCATGGTATAAACCAGACCTGAAAAGGGGGCATCCTTATTGGTCATTGGCCAATAAGACTCATAAGGCTTTGTCTTGTGTAAAACAGCGATAAGCTCATCTGATCAGATTATTTCAGAAACTTGAATTAAGAGACAGAGAAGAAGGTTGACAGCCATGGACCATGAATGTGAAAAATCGTGCTGACATAGGCAGGAAGAACATGATTGTTCATGGACCAGCTGAATTTATGGAGGTTCTAAAGAGAGAATAACTACCACAGTAGCAGCACTGACAGCATTAGCAGCAGCAGTACTAGTGACTACAGCAACAACAATAGTAATGGCAGAGAACAGTGGAGATAACCATTTACTTATTTCCAAAAGCCGCAGTGCTCAAGTTTCAACAAGGTTCCAATTTCAAGTTGCCTCAGACACCCTGGCTTCCCAGCCCCTGTGATGCACAACTCTCCCTAAAATCGTGCAGTGGTACAGCCTGCAAGGCCATACACAGCAGCCTTGTCCATAAAGAGGGAGCTTCATTTAGAATCCCTATATCATTTCAGTAAGTTTCAGTATGTTTATGTGTCTGGAAAACAGAAAAACCCTGACTACGATACTAGCTAAACAAACATAACCAAGTTATTTATCCTGCTTGCTCATCTATAAAGCAGGGGTAGTAACACCAACCTTTCTTGTGCTAAGGTTTAAAATGTTAAAGTATTGCCATTGGGCTAGCTCAGGTTCTTGACTTCACCACACAAAAGAATTTGAGAGGGAGTTTAAAGTAAAAGAAGGCAAATAAGTTTATTGCAAAGCGAAAGTACAGTTGAGAGGCAGAGCAGGCTGCTGAAAAGGAGGGAGGTTAGTCCCTAGTGCCCTAAGGGAATTCCCTTTATGGGAATTGTACATAAATATTCATAAAATCCTGGGGAGGTCAAGTATGCAAAGGCAGACCTGTGGTTGGCACATGCGGTCAGCATCTATGTGCTCTAACATGCACTGCATGTATCATTAGCATATAAAATTTCCACCTAGAGTGTGTATTTTACTATTAAAATATAAAATTTTACTATTAAAAGGCCACTATCAGCTAAACCTTGAACCCAGCTCCACATGCGGAACCCTGGAGAAGTCTCTATCCCCTCCAAGGCAGGAATTTGTAGCTAATAGCTTTTTGGATTTTTGATGTTGATTAGCTGGAGATTAGGGAAGCTACATCATGAATAAAGGGCTTTTGTTCTCTTTTCTGGGCTGTATTTGGTATCAGAAACTTGTCACCATCAGGCAGTCTGCTGGTATCTGGTAAGACTGTTTATCTTGCAAGAGAGTTAAGTGCACAAGAGTGTAAGGGACGCAGAGCCCGCTGCAAAAGGAGCTCTAGAGGCTTCACACAAGGGGATAAGTCAGGATGGCCTCCTATGCTTACTTTTCCTGCCTCAGAAGCACATGGAGTTATGTCAGTATGAAAGAAATGTTGATTCTCCTCCCTTCTCTGTACCACAGAATTTCTGCAAATCCTTCTGTTTGCACTTTCAATTGTCCTCTTACCTTTCTTAAAGGATTCTAAGAAGCAAAATTATACTTTGGTTTCTATGTTCTTACTTCCCTTAAAAGTGTTAGTCACATGCCCTAATTGAAACCCCCAAACTCAGAAGATCAATTTTGTAAAGTCCCACATGAGCAGTTTGCTACTTAATCTGTGGCTTATGTACACTAAATTTTACAATTTGCCTTTTTTCTTTCCTCTTTCCTTTTCCAAAAGGCAGACATTTTAAAGCATCTAACACCACTCCCACTGTATCCTTCATAGTCACAAGGGGAAAAAAAGAAGAGATGTAATCACTACTTCCTTCCAAAATAGTTGTGACTGTCTTCAAACTACAAGCTTATGAACAGAGCCATAATTTCAATATAGTTTCTCCATTGTCCTTGAGTTGAATGCTGAATATTTTAACTTCGGTAATGGTGTGTTGTTTTCTTTTGTTTTTAAATAAGCAGTTCCCTCAATCCCCCTATAGTAAAAGTAAAGATGTGTTGTTAGAGTGACAATTACAGGATTTAAGTACAGATCATATTTGTATTGTAACTTTTACTTTCAAAGAAATAAAATCTAGGTAGAATAGTAGGAAAATTTGAAAATATAAATCTCACATGCTTGCTATTTCAGATAGACTAATTACTTATTATTATTTATATATTATATTTATAAATAAATATAAATATATATTATATTTATTTATTATTATTATGTATTGTGTCTTCTACATATTAAAACCAGTTATAGGTCCCATAATATTCCTGTCTCTAACACACATAGCAATTATACAGTCGTAAAATAAATCAATCCCTATTGTAGAGATGAAGAAATTAAGGCATAGAGAATTCAGGGAAATTTTGGTAGAACCAGAATTTTAAAACTCAATATAATTTTTTCAATTCAATAAATATTTATATAAAATTCTCTGAGTCACAAGCATTCTGGAGAATCAAAGAAAGATTATAATGTTGTTCTGATCCTCATGTTCTTATAATCCAGTAGAGGAAAGAGTTATGTCACTAACTGATTGAATGCCAGACAATGCAAGATACGTAAGAGGAACATGGTGAATTTTCCTGGTGAAAAGAGAGAAAGTTTTATTATTGCAATGGCATCTTGAAACACGGAGTGGATGCTCACTGGACCAAATTTAATGTCTGAGTGAAGAGACAACATGAGCAAAAGTTCATCATTGTGAAATTTCAGATATCCAAAAAAATAGAATTTTTTTTAAAAGGCAAACTTAAAGCAACATTATTTAATTTTAAAGAGGAAGATCAAGACAATAGAGCAATGATAAATTTGTATGCATCCAACACAGGACCTACGAAGACATAAAGCTAACACAACCAAACAGAACCCTCACAGACTGGTAATGAACAAAATCACAATTATAGTGGGGGTTTTGCATACACTTCTATCAGATATTGATCAAGTAGACAAAGAATTATAAGGCTATAGATTTAAAGAAAAATATGAATAGGCTACTTTTTGAGTGGCTATATTATGCAGGGCTTAGAAGCTCTGAAACATAAAGTAAAGCTAGGTTTTAAAAAATCAGTGCTATTCAATATTTTAGGCTTGTTACTCATAGAACCAAGAGAAGTAATGTGACCAGATCTCTTTTAAAGACGTAACAGTGGCAACAATGAAGAAAAAGGAACTTTCAGATATAGTAAAACTAGAGGCATGTATTAAAAAGAAAACGAATAAGTGAATCCACATGAAAGATGATGGGGAACTCAATTAGAGGAATGGAAATAAAGCCTGAGAAAAGGAAATATATACAATATATGTGAGTTTTATCAAAAAAAGGTGGTATAAAAAAGAGAAAGTTATAGTAAATATGACTCTGAAATTCCTCTACTTGATGGCATACAGCAGCGTTTCACAAAACTCACTAATGCTAAGGACTCCCTGAAGAAAGTGTCAAAAACTTGGTTTCCTGGGCCTCTCAACATAGATGTAGTGAGTCAGAATCTCCAGGGGGAGTGCTGGGTGATATAATTCTACAAGGGATTCCTTTCAGTGGGTGAGTTTAGAAACACTGAAATAAAGATACCACGAACCAGTGAGAAACCAGAAGGAACAAATAGGATAGTATTTTTGACAGGTTTAATTAAGATGCCATCAAGAAATCTATGGAAAGATATCTGGGATACACATGCAAAGGCATGTTTGGAACCTGACAGAGTGTTTAGAATAAGAAATATGGATTTGAAAGTTATCTGCGTGAAGGTAAAGGTCAAGGTTGCATGACTAGAGGTTTATAAGGAAAAGAATGTATAGACTAATGTTTACAGTGTCTACAATTAAATTTCAGGAAGCATATGAATCAAAGAGATAATTAAAATAGTATTATACATGTAGGTAGAAGCCTAGCCATGGGATATTATAGAAAAAAAAAGACAAGATACTTTCAAAAGAAATACAGCAGCTAATGGTGTTAACAATGCAAAAAATAATGATAAGAAATAAATACTGGATTGAGGTGAGTGAACCAGGCAATTAGAATATCTTTGAGCATCTTGGAGAGGGCAGAGTATAGTGAAAATTTGCTCATTATGAGTTCAGGGGACTATGATTGCAAGAAGTAGAGACAGGAGAGGAGACAACTTTTGCAAGAAGCTAAGCTGAGAAAAGATAGAGAGTTTGGGAGGTATCATGAGGGACAAAGACGTTCAAGTGAAATTGTTTTGCTACCTTTTTTTCTTTATTCAGTGTAGGAGATGTTGTGATGTGACAATTACACTCCTTTCAGGACTGAAGGACTTAGCTCCCCAGCTGCTGGAGGGGCTGCTCACAGAGAGCATCCTGCCATCAGCTCTTCAAAATCGCCTTGGCTGAAAAGAATGGCCTGGTCCAAGGTCATGCTCCTACCCACTGACAGCTCACATCCAGCGACCATTCAGCAACGATGAATAACGGCTGAGGCAACCTCAGCCAAGCTCAGAAAAACTCTGAAGTGCAGTTTGGATTTTCAGGCTCCCCATTAAGATGGTTGAGAAGAGTCATCTTGCCTGAGGTCATGCCTCTGCCCATGGCAGCCTGCACCCAGTGACCAGGAGATGCATGCATATAAAACCCCAGTCACCTCACACCAAGCTTGGGGGACTCAGAAAGCCCATCCTGCTTTGAAACTATTTGTAGAGTTGGCTGAAGTCTTTGTTGAGATTTCAACACAGACTTTACCCTTGTCTAATTCTCTGTTGCCCCTTCCTTTCCACAGGTAGTAATCCTCAGACCACTACCTGATATGCCTCCCGCGTGCTAATTTTTGCCTTAGAGTCTACCATCTGAGGTATCCAGTTTGTGACAATGGGACCTTTTCAGATTTATTAGGCTGACAAGAAAGCTATGAAGCTATGTCAAATGACAGGTAAACTTCAGTCACTTTAAGTATCAATAACCTAAGGTGAATGAAAAAGTAACGTTAGGGGTGAAGTGGAAAATACCTTGAGTGCAGAGATTTTATTTTTTCTTCCTAGAGATGTGTAAGACATCTGAACTGACTCTTTCCTTTATTTCAATACTCAAGGCTGGAGGTAGAAGAGGAAAAACTGGTGAAGGGGATAAGGGTTAGAACAGTAATTTTGGTCTCATATTTTACTCATGTCTGATATTTTCTGACAAATTATTCACTCCTTGTAATATGCCTATCAGGTGTACCCCACTATATGCTGCCTGCTCCGCATGCATATCTAAGAAGACAGGAATCATAGCCATTTTGCTGTCTAGCACATTCTCACAAATCACCATTGTACCTAACAAAAAAAGGTGGTCAGTGGCTAGAAAATTAAAGAATAAACGCAAAAGATTCACACATGCACGGCTAACACCCCAAACACATTATTTGTGTTTAGATATACACATTTTCTAACACAAACCTAGATGTTCACCTTACAGACCTAATCTTCTGTATTCTCTTCTTCATGATAATTAAGACCGTTCTTCTAGAAGTTACCATAGGTAACTTTGATACTGTTTGGCTCTGTGTCCCCATCCAAATCTCACCTCCAGTTGTAATCCCCACATGTCAAGGGAGGGATCTGTAATCCTGAAGTGTGGAAGTTGAGGGAAGATTGGATAATGGGGTCAGTCTTCCCCTTGCTGTTCTCATGATAGTGAGTGAGTTCTCATGAGATATGATGATTTTATAAGCGTCTGGCATTTCCCCTGCTTGCAATTCTCTCCCCTGCCACTATGTGAAGCAGCTCCTTGCTTCTCGTTCGCCTTCTGTGATGATTGTAAGTTTCCTGAGGCATCCCAAGGCATGTGGAACTGTGAGTCAATTAAACCTCTTTCCTTTACATATTACCCAGTCTCAGGTATTTCTTTACAGCAATGTGAAAACGGACAAATATACTCATCCTTGTTATTCAAACTTCTTCCTTCACCACTTTGAAGGTGTGGGTAACATATTTTGATTCTACTTTTGAATGCTTCAACAGCTGTTTCATTGTTTCTAAGAGTATGTGCAGATTTTATATGAAATCTTCTCTGTCCACTCTGTATCCACCTAGGCCCATTTCTCACTACTGACAAGAGATCAGCATGTCACATGCAATAACATCAAACGAAACAAATATCATGAAAACACTATACTTGAGATAAAAACGTTATTATTACAGCAGATGTTTATTAAGTGTTTACTAACTGCCAGACACTGGGTCAGTATTGTATATGGATTTTCTCATACTATTTTCACAATTCTATTATTATCTGTGTTTTATAAATAATATAAATAGGGCTAAAATAATTGAAGTAATTTGTCAATTCAACTCCAGCATCCGTTTTCTATTCACTCTTATCTCCAAAGTGGTGCAGTCCACATTACCTTCATTTTCTACCAAAAAAGAAAAAAAAAATCCTTCCCCTGTCATCAAAACTCATCTTAACTGACAATTCCTCTGCAAAACTGGTATGAAGTCTTAAAAGGAAAATGTCAATCCTCTTTTCCCCATGTTCCATTTATGCCTGTACACATCTATTTTATTAATCACATTTCATTGCCTATGTGCTTATCTACCCAGAAAGTAGATTGGCATTATCTAAAGTAGCCTTCATAGAGGTCTAGGTCTAATTATGAAGTAAAATATTATAAAATAAATGAAATGTTTGCCTGAATGCCCAATAAGGGATATACTTTCCACTAATTTGATTATGACCATGAATGTTTAGGGTGTCCACTTTCCATGAACTAATAGCCTAGTACCTACTTTCCAAATAGTTTGTTTCTGCATCACTTAACTCAATAGCTGTCAAAGACGTTCCTTTAATCATTCAAAATTCAAAACCACTCTGCAATAAAGTTGTGTTGATTGGAATTGATTTCCAGAGATTTGCAGTGTTTAAGAATGTCTTGAAGAACTCTCTTGTCTTCTTTTTATCATTTCACCTGTGAATAAACTAGATATTTAAGGGGAGGATTTCATTAAGGAAAGTCACATGGGCCGGGAAATTTCGTTTTGAAATAGCACTAATTAAATTGCTTTAATCCTACTGAAGCTTTCACCTAGGCAGTGCAGCTATTTTACATGAAATTTATAAGTCTGCTATTTAAATGTCATGCTTCTTTATTATTATTTATTTATATCTAATTTATTACTAGATGCCTCTCTCTAGCCTCAGGGTATAAGTACCTTTAAGTTTAATTAAGAAACCCATTCTGAATATTATCACTCCCAACCAAACATAAAAGACAAGAACATAAGCACAGAAAATACACACATACACAAGCCCACACACCCTCAATGGATCCAACCTACCAGCAAGTTAGCACATGCAGAGGGACTAGAAAAGATGCATAACAGGAGCCATCTAATTAGAAGACTAAAACTTTTAATTTTTCATTTATTTCAAATTATAAGTAGAAACTCATAAAAGAAACGCTCCATTGTATAATATGATGTATGCATATGAACATGCATACAGATTCTTGTGCAGGCCATATTAGAATCTCCACCACAACTAAAACACAGCTCTCCTCTGACATCTCTGAGACTTCCTTATGTAGCAGTCAGCCCCAGCATTAAGCCAAATCTTCCTGTTCAAGCACTAGAAAGGGAAAAGTCATCCTAACTTTGAAAGGACAGATTATAGTTCTTTCAGGTATGGATGAAACAAAATTAATAATATTAAGTCATCTTTGTCAAGATCATGGAGGGCATTAAAGAAAGGCTCATTTCTTAGTCCATGTCCAACTTGGAGTTTCATTGAAAATAACAATAATAATCACATCATCAGCATTATCATCAACTCCATTGATTTATATCACACACTAGAGTTTAAAAGATCTTAAATCTCTATTATCTCACTTGGTAATAAGAACACATATATTTTAATCTATTTTAAAATGTGACATGCATGAAAATACGTATATAGCTTGAGTTATAAGCTACATTTAAAACATAGGATAATGTTAAGAACACTTCAATCTTTTTATAGTTGTCTTTTACTCCTGTGTGCCAATCCTTCATTTAACTTCACTATTCTGCACTGGCAATATGCTAAGTTTTAGTTAAATAGATTTAATAGACTAGATGTGAGATGAGCATAGGTCTGATCTCACAGTTGACACTGAATTTTTTTTTAGGACATCATTGATCCATGTTTACTTCTTTAAACAGTTTCCATTTATGATCTTTTGCCAAACTTTAACCCACCACGACCCTCCAGGGGTTTCTTTTTCTGAAGAAGTGGAGGTGAGATGGAATATATGTTGAGACACGTATTTTTACATTTTCTTCATAGTCAATCTCCTCTAGTTTTCTTTATACCAGGAATGATAACAACAAAGTGCCAATAGATTAAAAAAAAGGACATCTGTTTTATGTGTTTTCCATCATGAGGCCATTTGAAGTGTGAGATTGTTTTTCTGAAAGATCAACACTTTAAAAATCTTTCGGATGACAAACTGTGCCTACTTCCAGATCATGTGGCAGTAAAACACTATTACATAGCTCATCACACCCAGGATAAAGTGTCAGCTGTGAAAGGTTATGATTTATGTGTATATTCAACATTTCTTTTTAGAGCCAAACTGACTTCTCTCTTAATTCGTTGCTACTAAAATGATCTCTACTTAATTCTCTGTAATTATCAACCCTTAATTCTATCTAATAATGTGGTGATACAGAAAGCATTTGCTACACTTTGTTTTTTCTGCAAAAAGTCTCATCAGTGCCCTTAATTACCTACTGACATCAGTATGTTGTGGTTGTGGACTTTCACACGTTACTGTGTATAGCATGGCTCATAAAGTCTAATGAGAATAAGTTCCTTGAAATTAATCCCAATAACTAACAGACTTGCTGCCTGCTTCTCACATGTCTAATTTGTGACACAAACTTGGCAAATGTTTTCAACTGTGGAAGCAGAATTGAATTAAGAAAAAGAAAACTTTTTGAGAGAAGTAGAAATTGGTCTTTAGCGGAATTTCTTTAGCAAATATACAATCCATTGGTGATATATCTGATTTATCAGCAGTGAAAATAAACATAAAATAATATGAAATGTTGACCAAATGATAGAGCGTTCTTGATGGTAATTTTTCTCCTCATGGAGCATTCTTTTAAATAAATTTTAAAAAGAACAGAAAAGAAGCTATTTTGTTTTCACATCTCAGTCATTCCATTTTTTTCTGTGAAAAGACTTATTCCTAACCATTCTCAACTACCTCCTACTTCCCAAATTACTGATTCAAATATTTTCCTAAATTGCTCCATTTACCCGAGGCATTTGTTGTTATGACCAAAGGGTACACTAATAGGCCTTTAGTAGTACAAGTATTCATTACGTGATGGTCAGATTCACTCGCCAAATAGCCCCAAAATTATGTGATGATTTATGTCCAAATCCCATTCAAATCTAAGGTTTAGGTAAAAAGGAAGAATAACATGTAACCCTTTGCATTCCTGTCCCTTCTGCCTCATTTTAAATTTCTGGGATGTAGAACAGATTCTGGCATATAGTAGGTGTTTAACCATGTTGGCCGAGTAAATTAGAAAAGAAGTCAATAATACTTTTAAAAACTAATTCATTCTTATCACTGAATTTATTTTTAATAGGTGATTTTTTTCTTTACATTCTATATAAATTTCTGTGTTTTACCATTTCTCCAGTAATTTGTTATTTAAATCTTTACTAAATTAAAAGTGTAAACTAAATAAATCCTCCCTTACTGGCTTCTCCTCAAGAGGCCTCTTTTAACCCATCACTCTTTTGGGTCATAATTGTATTTATTGGCAATTTTCTCTGGAGCCTCTTTTTTTTCCACGTTGTTTACTTGTGTGTGTGTGTGTGTGTGTGTGTGTGTGTGACACTGTCTTGCTCTTGTCATCCAGGCTGGAGTGCTATAGCACAATCTTGGCTCACTACCACCTCCCGGCCTCCAGTGATTCTTGTGCCTCAGTTTCCCAAGTAGCTGGAATTATAGGCATGTGCCACAATGTCCAGCTAATTTTTGTATTTTTAGTAGAGACAGGGTTTCGCCATGTTGGCCAGGCGAACTCCTGTCCTCAGATAATCTGCCCAAATCATTCTGCCAAAGTGCTGGGATTACAGGCGTGAGATACCACACTCAGTTGTTGTTTTTCCTTTTTTACCCAGCAAGGATGTGTACCAGACCTGCTTACATCAGGAAATATGTAGTGGACCTTGAACTCAAGGAAGAGCCCTACAATAAAATAAATAAGAATTATCAAATGATAAAGCAAAACGGATATTTTGATAACAATGTCATGTCTATTTTAACTCCCTTGTAAAGATAAAGTTATTGCCTTTGTTTACTTATTTACATTCTGAAGCCTGAGTTTTGCATGATTATTATGAATTTGAAATTTCCTGCAAGGTCTTTATCTGTATCTTTGCTGACTGGCTTTGCATAAAAATTAGCATAGGGTGAAGTTGAAGAATATGGGTTTTACTATGAAATAGATGTATGTTTGAGTCCTGGCTCCTACATGAGAGCTGTGTGACTTGTACTCAACTTTCTGCCTCTCAGATTTTGCTGCAATAAAATGAAAATACTAAGAATATTGACCTCCTGGGGAGTTTGGAAGATAGAATAATAATTTTTTCATGAAAACTGCTCAATACTTTATAGTCATTTTTAATATGAGAGTGACTATTTAACAATAAATCATGGAAGAATAAGGAGGAGAAACAAGAGTTTTAAAGGTACACTAATCCTATGATTCACCTATATTTGAAGGGGAGAAGGAAGGCACATATAGAATGCAAACACAAATCATGATGCCTAAATCTTATTTTCATATTGATCAGGAAATCTCCAATTAAATCCCAGTTAATCCTAATACAGACATCCAGGACTTGATTACACGCAATGTAGACAAAAAGTAGAAATGTATTGAAATATAAGATATAAGCAGGGTGTTATTTTTTCTTTTGTTTTTTGAGCGGAGTACAATCTCCGCTCACTGCAAGCTCCCCCTCCCAGATTCACGCCATTTTCCTTCCTCAGCCTCCCGAGTAGCTGGGACTACAGGCACCCACCACCACGCCAGGCTAATTTTTTGTATTTTTAGTAGAGACAGGGTTTCTCCGTGTTAGCTAGAATGGTCTCGATCTCCTGGCCTAGTGATCCTCCCGCCTTGGCCTCCCAAAGTGCTGGGATTACAGGCGTGAGCCACTGCGCCCGGCCTGCAGGGTGATTTTTTCTAAAGCATACATTAAATCATGAAACACAAACTATGTAAAACAGAAAGATCGTTTATCTGAATTTACCAGGATCTGTGAAATCCCTCTAACCTAGGCTGATATTCCAGATCTTCACTTAAAAGCCTATGACCTTAGGCAAGTTATCTGACACCTCAAGGCCCCAGAAGTTACTTCTAGGACATCAGAGTAGAACGTGCCAATTCCACTGATCTATTTGAAAGCAGCAAGAATGTTTCCAATTAGAAGTACAATTCTTATTTGGTAAACCAGATTCACGGCTTATTTCTGAATAAAAATTAAATCATAACTAATTCTCAAATTTCTGAAAGCCATAAAATTTTGAGCAAAATGTTTCTAAATACTTTATCTCATTTTAATAATACAAAATTCTTTAACGTATATAGTGACTCTCAGCTGAGGGAAATTTTGCTTCACTAGGGAACTTTGGCAATGCCTGGTGAGATTTGTGGCTGTCACACTGGGGAATACCACTGGGTTTTATTGAGTAGAGGTCAGGGATGGTACTCAACATCCTGCAGTGAACAGGACAGTCCCCAACACAGGGTTATCTAGTTCAACATGTCAATATCACAGAGGTTGAGAGATTCTGATTTAGAAGAACAGAAATCTTCTGAATACTGGCTTACTTGCAATAAAATATATTGACATTGCTTTTATTTTCACCTATGTTTTTGCTCCAGTGTCAACCTACCAGTGAAACAGAAACTTTATTCCTGTGGGTCACTTGTCTGAACTAATGTTATCATTTATGTGAGAATATTTTGCTGATGGGCTACTATATACCTGTGACACTTAATTTTGTGTGTCAACTCGACTGTGCCACAGGATGCCTAGATTATTTCTGGGTGTGACTCTGAGAGTGTTCCTAGATAACACTAGCATTTGAATTGGTGGACTCAGTAAAGCAGACTGCTCTCCCCAGCATAAGTAGACCTTGTCCAATCTATTTTAGGGCATAAACAGAACAAAAAGGCAAAGGAAGGGAGAATTCACCCTTTTTAAAAACTTTCTGCCTCCCTCTTAGCTGGGACATTGGTCTCCTATCCTCAGGCTAGGATTTATGTCATTGGCTCTTTTGGTTCTCAGACCTTCAGACTCATCCTCAAATTAAACCATCAGCTTTCCTGGGGCTTCAGCTTACACACGGCCCATTCTCGCACCGCTGTAAAGAAATACATGAGACTGGGTAATTTATAAAGAAAAGAGGTTGAATTGGCTCATGGTTCTACAGGCTGTACAGGAAGCATGATGCTGGCATCTGCTCAGTTTCTGGGAGGTTTCAGGAAACTTACAGTCATGGCAGAAGACAAAGGAGAAGCAGGCACATCTTACATGGCCGGAGCAGGAGCAAGATAGAGAGAGGGGAGCAGGGTATGTCTTAACCATTTTTAAACAACGAGCTCTCATGAGAACTCGCTCATTCACTCTCATAAGAACAGCACCAAGGGAATGGTGCTGAACCATTCATGAGAAATTGTCCCTATAGTATAATCACTTCCCACCAGGTCCCATCTCTGGCACTGGGGATTACAGTTTGACATGAGATTGGGTGGGGACACAGATCCAAACCATATGAGCCTCCATAATTACCATATGGTAATAGCAGTACATATGTTATTATAAGTGAGGAATACCCCTTCATTCCCATCTTTTTATACATATATGGTAATATATATGTATATATGGTAATAGCAGTATACATATGTGTGTGTACATATATAATATATATAATATATATTACCCAAATTTCATATATATGTACACACACACATTATTGATTATATTTCTCCAGAGAATCTTAACAAATACAATATCCATAAATAAATACCTAAAATAGTAGGACCATCTAAATTCTAATCAAAATTCCACCATTATAAAATATTTATAATAAAGAGCTCTTGTTTTGTATCCTTCATAATATTAATTAATTCATTAATTATGAAAATAAAATTTATTGAGTACCTACTAAGTTCAAGAAACTACCGTCTTTACATATTTTAATCCCAGTGCTTATCAAGGGGTAGGGAGCAGAAGATCAGAAAATCTCAAATCCTGGAATTTATAAAAGACTATTTCTTGAGTACCCTAGACCTGCCAGGATACTACCACCTGGAGTACTGCCTTATCACAGGCAGTTTTCCTCTCTCGTCAGACCTGATGGGTATTTTGGGTCCTTTCTGTATCTCTTGCATTGTTGTTTGTATGATTGCACCTACCAATGCTACTCCAACCCTAGGCATCTTTCTCAAATCTCTGTGTCCATCAGAAAGTGCCTTCTAACACTGACTGAAACTGAGACTGACCATTTACTCCTACCCTGCAGTTTCCATCCACAGTAGGAATGTAACCAGAGACTGCTGGATTCAAGGCTCCAGCTCCTAAGGCTGGGTTGTGACCACCCACCTTTTACTATCCCCCATTGATGCAGGATTTTTGCTCTTTAGCTCAGCTAGGTCCAGGTTCTTGTCTCATAACCAGGAAAAATTAGGCAAGTGGACAGCAGAGAGTGAGTGGAGTAGAATGCATGAAGTGAAAGGAAAGCTCTCAACAAAGAGAGGGGGCCTGAATAAGCAGGTTGCCGGTTGCCCCCTTCACAGTTGAATACCAAGGTATAAGTTGCAAATTCCTGGTGGCTCCATCTGTCCTTCCAGTGTGTGGGGGGCACTCAGACTGAGCTGCTCCATATTTATGTGTTTCCCTTACTGTGCATTTGTTAAGGAACAGAATTTTCCACTGTGGGCATGTTTAGGAAAGACCCCTGTGCAAGTTCCCTTATCTGCACAAAACATCTGGTGTAAGCACTTGCGGGGAGAGTCAGAGGTTCTCTGAGGACCCCTCCCTTACTGTCTGCCGAAAGCAAGCTGGCTAACTCCTTTCACCACCACGTGACACTCTGCTCTCTCTCTGTAGACTGTGTGCCAAACTGTGGCAAAAATGGTTATCGTAAGATTGACACACCTTCTCATCCATCCTGAATTGTGTTCAGTGAAGAAATATTGAAATTTTATAGAAACATGACACACAGATTGTTGTGATTTGTTAGGGTATTCATATCAAATGAGAGAATGACAGTAGGAGAACTGCCACTCTTTTTTAAAGCCCAGCTTTGTGAGAATACAAAGGAAGGCATTCTGAACTCTTTCTGAGGAGGCAAAGAAAGGCAATAAGTAAGCACGAAGCTGAGGTGAGAAGGTAATAGATTTCTAGTAGATCGAAGGAAGGACCTTCTGGGTAGAGGAAATAGCATGTGTGCAGATGCACAAAACTTAAGCAAAAATTGGCAAGGTATCCAATATTGTCAGAGGGCAGCAGATGTCAGCCAGTTCAGGAAAAGGTAGGACTGGAGATACAGGGAGGAAACCAATTCTGAATGGACTCAGGGATTTGGTTTCATTCTGAACGGAGAATAATAGCATGAGTTTTCAAAAGAGAGTTTATGGCATACAATTGCATTTTATAAAAAAAAAAAAAAATCTACCTGATATTTTTATTAAGAAGGATGGATTTAAAAAGGAAGGTAAAGCTAGAAGCCAGACCAGTGAGTTGGAGGGGTAGGGAGAGGGTGGGGAGGGAATACCAACAACAGAAATCCTGAGAAGTTTTAACCCAGGATTCTTAGCAGAAAAGTATGAACAAATATGAGATAAATAAGTTTAAAATAATTGATTGAGTATTCTGGTTTTCTTAGTGTGCCTGAGGGGTTAGATTTTGACATGAGTGTTTTAAAAACCATTTATAATATTCATTGACATAATTGTCAAATCTCTAATACAAACTATGATATTTTCCCATGTTTTTGTTTTAAAACTATTAACAGATTTTGCTTAAAAGATATTTCAGAGTTATACCAGATCTTCTCTTCAGAGATGGTCAGTGATTCCAGGAGTGACCGTAGAAAAGAAAAAATATGATGATTTATCAGTGTTTTGGCAAAGAAGGACAACATTGATTAAATTCTTGCAGTTGAATAGAATATTAACAAAACTTTTCTGGCTCATTTGGAGAGGATGAAATTAATTCACGAACGAGAGGGTAGCTATAGGCAAGATTCCACGGACAAAGAGACAAAATGCAGATTATGGCTTAAAAAAATTAACTAGTGAATGCGATGTTAACCTCCAACTGGGGAAGTAATTGTATTATAATGCTGATGGAGAAAGAAAACTATCAACCAAAGAAATGAACCTGAACTGAAATGTTTCTAAATGGCAAGTAACTTTGGTTACCTTTTTGGTTTGTATATGCTTCATTTTTACACCACTGCCTTGTGTTCTACAATCTCAGCAGCAACTGGAAATGGGAATTCTGCCATATTTGGCCTTGACACCTGTTCAACTTCTGTCCACGGACAACTTACTTAAATGTGCCCAAACCAGGATTCCACTGCAGCAGAGTTCCTGCCTCCCATGGTGGTTTCATATCTAGGTACCTCACTTGGTGGATTCAAGGATCAAAGGAGACCACTTTTAATTACCTTGAATGGTGCCTGGTACCTTGCAGGTGTTTTCAAAGTCTGATTTCTTTTCTACCATTCTGAACTACTGCAGGTTGACCTTTATTAATGCATCTGAGAGAAACAAGAAAGATTTTGACATGCAGCAAGTTAAGGAAACTTCTGGGCACTGAAGTTCAGTGACTTCACAGGAATAGTGATAAATATGTAATAGCAGTACTCTGCCTCACAGGTTTTGGGTTTTGTCATGATTAAGGCACAAGATGAACTGAATGTCAGGGGCTTCCAGCAGGACGTGCCCATGAGTACCACTATTTAGGGAAGGTTCTGATACCATGAGCTTCGGGATGATTTATTGAGATCACAAATTATATTTTGAGTAAAAGTGTATGGATATTTACTCTCCCTATGCATGAAGGTAGCTAAGTCCTTGAGTCCTCTTGCTATAACGTGATTTGTGTTTCAGGGCTTAAAGTAGATGGAACTTGCAAATAGAACTGAATTTCTCACATATGGTTTTGTTTGTTTTGAGAAAATTATGCTGGTGTATCCTATATAGTAAGGTAAAAGAGGTATGTTATTTTTGGTTTTTGTTTTTTTAAGTAGACTTTATTTAGAGAGTGGCTTTAGTTTACAGCAACATTGAGCAGAAGGTACATAGCATTTCTATAATCCCCTGCCCCACCCTCCCTACTATCAACATCATCCCTCATCAAAGTGGTACATTTGTTAAAACGAGTGACCCTACATTGACAAATAATCATGTTTTTAAAAAGCAGAATTTTCTATTAGCAATCTTTATTTTGGTGTACAGCTTTAGAAATTTGAGTCTATGTATAGATTCGTGTAACAGCCATCAAAATCTAGAGGCAGGATAACTCCTAAATAACTCCTCCCTTCCATTTCTTTATAAACATGGCATCCCCTGACCAATAAACCCTGGAAACCACCTATTGAAAAGACAATAATTTTGTCTTTTCAAGATTGTCATATAAATGGAATCATGAAGTATAAAATTTCTCGAGACTGGAATATGTCACTTATTATGCCTTTGAGATTTATACAAGGTTTTGTGTGCATGAAAGCATATGTCACTGGTGACTGGTGTGGACAGAAGATTCATTAATATTGCTAAGTAATATTCCATTGTGTGGATGTACCATACCACAGTTTGTTTATTCACACATTGAAGAACATTTGGGATATTTTCAGATTGGGACAATTGAATAGGGCTGCTATAGGCATTGGTGTACAAGTTTCTGTGTGAACCTGTTTCATTTCTCTAGGGTAAACACTGTGGTGTGTAATCTCTAGATCCTATGGTATTGTGTGTGCTTAACTTTATAAGATACTGATAAACCCTTCCAGAGGGCTGGTATTATTTTGCATTCCCAACAACCACATATGAGAATTCCTGTTACTCTTCATCCTCATTACCACTTGATATTTTCAGATTTTTATTGGTTTGCTTGTTTTTTGTTTGTTTTTAGTCATTCCAACAGATGTGTAGTGGTGCCCATCATGCTTTTAATTTGTATTACTTTAATGGGTAATGATGTGGGAAGTCATTTTATGCGCTTATGTTTTATCTACGTTTGCTCTTTGCTGAAGTGCATATTCAAGTTTTTTTAAATCTATGTTTATTTTGACTTCTTGGAGAACTGACTCTTTTATCATTATATAATATCCCTCTGTATGCATTTAGCCATTCTCTGACTTTCAAAAATTAGAGTGTTAGATCATTTGTATTTGATTATCACATGGGCAGACTTAGGTTTACCCCTTTATTATTTGTTTTCTAGTTCTTACCTCTGTTTTCCTTTCCCTGCCATCTTTTGAGTTTCTTGTTTTGGACTTCTCCAAGATGGCAGTAGGGATGGTGGTTTGGGGCTCAGCAAAAGACTCACGACCTTCTCCTACCAATCATGTCTGGAAGGTAAAGACTTCCCTATCTCCTGGGAGGGTGAAGAAATGAATGACTTTGGTGCAATTTCGGAGACCAAATTTTAGGTCAGTGGTCTCCCAGAATCAATAAGATCCCTATCATTTAAGAGCATGAAATCTAAAGAAACCTGATGGCCGGGCGCGGTGGCTCACGCTTGTAATCCCAGCACTTTGAGAGGCCGAGGCGGGCGGATCACGAGGTCAGGAGATCGAGACCACGGTGAAACCCCGTCTCTACTAAAAAAAAAAATACAAAAAAGTTAGCCGGGCGTGGTGGCGGGCGCCTGTAGTCCCAGCTACTCGGAGAGGCAGAGGCAGGAGAATGGCGTGAACCCGGGAGGCGGAGCTTGCAGTGAGCCGAGATTGCACCACTGCACTCCAGCCTGGGTGACAGAGTGAGACTCCGTCTCAAAAAAAAAAAAAAAAAAAAAAAAAAAAAAAAACCTGAATCATTGGAAAATATGCTCAATATACTTTGGCTCTGTGTCCACACACAAATCTCAGATTGAAATATAATCCCTAATGTTGGAGGTGGGGCCTGGTGGGAGGTGAATGGATCATGGGGACGGATTTCTCATGAATGATTTACTACCATCCCCTTCATAGCATCCTCATTATAGTTCAAGATCTGCTGGCTTAAAAGTGTGTAGCACCTTCCTCCTTGCTTTCTTGCTCCTGTTGTCACCATGTAAGACATTCTTGCTCCCTCTTTGCCTCCTGCCATGACTGTAAGTTTCCTGAAGCCTCCCTAGAAGCCAGGCAGATGGCAGCATCATGCTCCCCATACAGCCTGATGAACCAGGATCCAATTAAACCTCTTTTTAAATAAATTATCCAGTCTCTGTTTTTTCTTTATAGCAATGCAAGAACAGCCTGATACAAAGCTATTCCAGATCATGAGCATATGTTGGTGGTGCCTGGTGTGGACAGAAGATTCAAGGTATTTCCTAAATATTCTGTATAAGACCCCTGTGTTGGCCCTTCAGATGACCCCAGGAAGAGACAACAATGACTAGGATTTAATTTTCTGCCAGCCACACACATTTCTGGTACAAGTGAGTATAGATTAAACTCAAATCCCTACTCTTTCTTGGTAAAAAAGAAAAAAATATTGACCAAAGAATTTAAAGAGAATATTACTTTTTTGCCTCTTATCTGGAAATAGTTGTTCTGGCAATAAATTGTATCATTGTGATAATAATATTTGTTAAGGGATATTATTGTACTTTTTGAAATGATTGACACATTTCTCAAATTTTTAAAAATTTTTTCTTGATTTTTTTTTCCCTCAGTTCAATTTAATTGTTCGATTAAGAAACTTTACAAAACTTCTAATTTGCACCAAGGGCTTTATCAAGTATAAAAAATACATATAAATATTATATATCCATCCTTTCGTAGCATTTACTAACAGAGAAACATATTTATTCACTGTATTTTATCACCTGTGACAAGAAGTGCTGATCATCTCAAACGAGCTTTGATAAAAGTGGAATTCATGGCTCATGGTCAAGAGAACTTTGAAGAATTGACCTTGTTTAAAACACTAGTGGTTTAAGAGGAAAAAAAAAAAGAGTCATGGCTCTTTTCCCCCCTAATGTCTTGATGCTCCTTTGCTCGGTGGTACATCATTTTCAAAAACTCATCTTTTTTCTTGGGAGGAATAACAGGCAATGACACCATTAGCATCACATGGTTCTTTAAATGGTAACTGAATAAAACAGGGAGAGGTTTTCCCAAAAGGTACTGAGAAGACTCAAATTGACCTGAATTAAGGCAGATAGCTATCCCTGGAATTAGAGAAAACCGAATGAAAAAGGCATGCTTCCCCAATGAAAGAAATGCTTGTCATAAACTAGTAAAAACAAAATGCATTGCAGACTTACTTTAAATATTTGAGTGCATTATGGCCATGATCATTAATAATCCTAAAGAAATTTTCAAAAGAATTTCCCACCTACATATAACAATATCGCCAAAGAAAAGAGAATTATTCATAGTAATGAACAAACACACATTCATTACTACTCAATAGTGTACTCAAATGAATACTACTTCCAGAAATTAAAATTATGTTGTTTTTAGATACATCTGCACTTAGTGATGAACATCAGCACTCTCATTTCAGTTTTCATAGTTATTGCTTTGGCCTAGTTTAGCTGATTTTAAAAAATAAAAAAGATAGAAACAAGAGAGTTTTACTTAGGAGCATGATTTTACTGAACCATCTTTCAAACATAAGTTCATATTACAAGGAGCAATCGGGAATCATGTCAATGTCAGAAGTGAAGTGATTTTTTAAAAATATATTAGGAAGTGGACTGGATTAATGCAATGCATTATGTGCAGAGTGATGGACCATTTCTTCCTAGAAATGGTGTTTTCTTACTTAATGGTATCATCTTGTGAGGATGTCTATTTAAGATGATCAATAAGTAAATTTGTATATGGGATGTGTAAACATTCAAAAGCCCTGAGCTTTTAAAATATAATGCTAGTTGGTCAAATAAAAGAAAGAAACTATTTTACTCTTTCATACATATGTCTATGGGACATAGGACAAACACACACACATACAATTCTAAATAGAAAAGAGAGAATGCAGGAACAAATTTTGTAATATTTTAATAAATAGATGTTTTATAATCTATGAAAAAGAAAGCAAACAATATTTTCTGTTCTGAAACATATGCATAAAACTGATTAATGGTTATTTATCAAATATTATCTATTAACATAATTTGGAGTAAATAGGTCTATGAACTAAAAAACAAACCTGTGGTTTCCTAAAAGTATGAGCAATGGAGAAGGAGGTGAAGGAGGTATAAATTACTGTTGACTTGAGTGAAGCATATAACAAAGGGTCAGTTCTTAGTTGGTATTATTTTATACTGTTAAAGCTTTATTTAGGATACTTGACTCATGTATGTATACAGCCACACATTTGTTTTTGTTTGCTTGCAAATATTTAAGCACCTCTTACTGCTAGGCACTGCGCTGATTGTTGAAGATTAACAGCGACCAAAGTCTTATCCTCATATATCATAGTACAAATTTATATTTGTAAATTTTTTTTTTGTTGTTGTTTTTTGAGATGGAGTCTCACTCTGTCGCCAGGCTGGATTGCAGTGGCACAATCTCGGCTCACTGCAACCTCCACCTCCCGGGTTCAAGCGAATCCCCTGCCTCAGCCTCCCAAGTAGCTGGGACAACAGGCATGTGTCAACACGCCTGGCATTTTTTTTTTTTTTTTGTATTTTAGTGGAGATGGGGTTTCACCATGTTGGTCAGAATGGTCTCAATCTCCTGACCTCGTGATCTGCCCACCTTGGCCTCCCAAAGTGCTGCAATTACAGGCGTGAGTCACCACGCCCAGCCGATATATTTGTAAATTTTAAAGAACACTTTGCATTTTGTTTTCTAGCAAAAAGATGTGACAGATTCTAAACAATCTATTTTTAATTGTTTTTGCTCATTGTGTACCTGAAGCAAGCTAAACAAGATCTCTCCTAATTAGTCACTATTAATTACCTGAAGAAAAAGAGTTTTGATATGTTATTCTAGCAAAGCATTAAAAAATCTCTCAAAAACTTCTCATAAAACTTAAGTTTGTGAAAGGATGGCTGCATCATATTTTTGTATGGTGCTCACTCACTTCTATGCCTATTATGACCTGAACATCCTAGCCTGTACACTTACATTATTTCACTTCCTTTTGTTGGTTAATGAATGTTTCAGCATATTTGTAAACCTCTTGTTCTTTGTTAAATTTCAGGTAAGTAAACAAGTTAATTGTAATGTAATTAGTAGGCCTTTATATCTTTAAAATATCTGTATCACTATGAATATTGATATACCTATTGTTCTCTTCTACTCTTTCTCTATGTGTATGTATATGTGGAAGAAAGGGAGAGGCTTGTGTTATCATCAGATACTTTATATGCATGAGATAATTTTTATCTACATAAATCCATGATCTTAATAACAGCCTCACACTATTCCTTTGAGCATTGAATGTTGATCAAAATCTCACTCAACTCTACTTAGCTAGAGAGTTGTAGAGCAGGGATTAAACTCCACCTCTGACTAGCATGACAGCCGGTGATTCTCCAGCTCTACTACACTGAGACACGTTAAATGAAGCAATTAATAAAAGACCATGGGCCCCTGGAACTAGACACCCATACAGAAAACATATACAGAGCAGATCAATCCTCACTCTTGCTAACCCTCTGTTGGCTGAGATGCTCATATTTTCTGTTGAGATATGATGTACACATATGCTCTTTTTTTAATGGATAACTTTAGACTTCATTGTTATTTTTATGTTATGTTGAAGTTTAATATTTAAATAGAAAAGTGTGTCTGTCAAATATCTGCAAATGAATGGACCTGCATAAACTTAAGACAATTTGTACCTAATATATAGACCAAGAAACAAAACTATTACTAGCCCTCCGTAAGAATTCTTCATGTTCTCTTCTACCATGTTTCACCAGCCCCAGAACAGGCATTGTCTGACTTTGAACAGCATAGGTTAGTTTTGCCAGCTTGCGTATTTTAGGTAATGAGAATCATATAGCAGCTGGCTTCTTTCTCTTAACATCATGTTTTCAGGAATCATCTTATTGTGGTGTAATTGTACAATATTTATATTTATTGTTGTGTTATATTCAACTGGAAATATATACATCTTAGTTAATTTATCCAGTCTCCAGTTGATGGGCATTTTGGTAATTCCCAACTTTAGCTATTTTGAGGTGTTACTATGAACATTCTTGTACATATTTTAAAATAAATTTATCTGCACATTTCCACTGGGTGTACACCAAGGAGTTGAATTTCTATGTCATAGAGCGAGCATATGTGAAGTTTTAATAGATACTGCAAATTGCTGTCTTTGAAACTGACCTTTATTGTGTAAAGAGTGATCACATTTTTCAGCCTTTTCTTCCTGTTTTGAATGTAATGCCTTTTTTTCTAACATCCTCCCTCTCAATTGTATACAATTCATTTCCTGCTTTGCCAAGTTCATAGTTCTAGGCTTTCAAAAGGTTTCAGCCTCATTAAATTCCACATCACTGAGTATCTTGCTGATAATACTTTGGCTTTATGTATACGTAAAGAATTTGCCCTCTCTCCACAAAACGGGTGAATAAGGAAGGCATTTTATGGCTGAACAAAATAATAAGACTAGAAAAAGCCTGTATGTTGATTTACAATTGTTTGGTTTTTCAATAATATCCATTTATTTCCCAGAATCCCCTGCACCTCTATTATTTTTTTGGTGGTAGGCAGTCACTAAGCCTCAGAGGGAGTCCAGCATGCTAGGTAAACCACAAAATTGCATGCTGCATTGTGTCCCTACAAACTAGGGAAAACTGTAAATATCAGCTACTTGAGTCTTCCTGCAATTGAACTTGAAAAAAAAAAATGTGCCTGAAAACATTCAGTGAGGGGCAGCTGATCAGAAGTCACCTTATATCATGTCGGAGGAAAGATTACATCTTGGCAGACAGGTAAAAGCATTGTGAGTAAATTTTAAACCAGCAAACTGCAAATACAGTAAATTATAATTCACATTGTTTTACATTTTCACTTCCTTTTATTCATATTTTAAGAACTAAAAACAAATACAATTAAACTTTACAACTTGACTTAGAGCTATCTTATAAAAAGACAGAATAAAGTTGTGTACTATATATATTATATATACTGTATATAGTATATATAATATATAAATACTATACATATTTTAAATATATAAATACTATATGTTTACATATTATATAAATATATGAATACTATATATTTACATATTATATATAAATATATATAGTATATATAACATATATACTATATACACTATATATAAATATATATATATTTTTTTTGAGGCAGAGCCTTGCTCTGTGGCCAGGCTGGAGTGCAGTGGCACAATCTCGGCTCACTGTGACCTCCGCCTCTCGGGTTCAAGTGATTCTTCTGCCTCAGACTCCTGAGTAGCTGGGACTGCAGGCACGTGCCACCACGCCCAGCTAATTTTTGTATTTTTAGTGGAAACGGTATTTCACCGTGATGGCCAGTATGGTCTCGATCTCTTGACCACATGATCTGCCTGCCTCAGCCTCCCAAAGTGCCGGGATTGCAGGTGTGAGCCACCACACCCAGCCCATACCATATATTTTTGAAAAAGATGAAGATTAATGAAATTCATTCTGTGCCTTCAAAAATTATTATCTAACTCCCACAATTCAAAATTCTAATGTCTACATAACAAAGATCATTCAGCTTAAAGATGGTGTGTTCATAGATATTAGAAAGTGAAATACTGTCACCAGTGGAATACTCTTTCCACATAATTTTCAAAACCTTTCATATGAAAGTACTAAAAATATTTATATTGAATTAACATCACTATTTAATTCAAGAGGCGGTATATGTGCACCTAGGGTTTTGCTATAAACTATCTGCATTCTAAATTCAGTTCCTTTAATTCTTTAACCTCCCTGATCTCAGTTTCCTCATCTGTAAGCTGTGGAATACAATAATTTTCCTATTAGATTGTTGCAAGTATTAAATAAGGTTATATATTTAAGCAGTTTATCACAGTGCCTTGCACGTGTTGTATGTTCTATATTATTATTTTATGTTTTGTCATTATTATTCTTTCTATTATTTATATTTTTTGAAGCACAGCAACTATAGCAGGAGGCAACCCCTTCTTAGGACATGGAGATTATCTCCCCTCCATAATGAAACGGGAGAGTTCCCTGACCTCCCTTGCAGGTGTACAACAGGTATGTGGCTCATCTGTTCAGCTCATTGCCACTGCTCAAACCCCTCACAGAAGGGGCAGCACACAGACAAACAGGTGCAGGAGCCCAAGTGGGTGTATGTTACAGTGAGCTCTTTTAGCCTTGCTGTCCACCAACAGCTTAAGTGTTAACCAGCTCAGTGGACCCTCTGCCTTTCTGCAAGGGCAGAGGGCCAGTGTGACAGCTTTCCATATCCCAAGCTCTTGTCCAGCATCCCAGAAGAATTGGGTAATATATGGACTTGAAGGATGGTGAATGCAGGGTTTTATTGGGTGGTGAAGGTGACTTTCAGCAGGATGGATGGGGAGCTAGACAGGTGGTGGAGTGGGAAAATGATCTTCATCAGGAGTTTGGCCATCTAAGCAACTGATTCTCTGACTGTCCGCAGCCGAACTCCTCCTGACATTCCTTCTCTTCTCTCCTTCTCTGCCACACCTTCTGCCATTTGTCTGCTCCTCTGCTTGTCTCATTTCCTTGTGGATCCTGGGGTCTGGGGTTTATATGGGTACAGGATAGTAGGGTTTGGTGGGACAAAAGGCAACTTTTTGGGCACAAAAACAGGAATGTCTCTTCCCATTTAGGGCCGTGGGTATCCAGGCTTCAGGGTGGGGCCTTGGCTGGGGAACTGCTCTCTTCTACCCAGTATTTCCCTGTCTCCTGTCTGTATCAATAGGAGTGAGCCAAGGAAATAGCAGACACAGCCTGAAGTTTTATACCATCCCTTCTTTCCAAAAGCAGAACTCGGGCAATTATGACATTGGAATGACTTTGATTGTAGCTATATTTCTGTTTTTAACCACTGTTGTCTATCATACCCAATTAATCAAATTATTCCATAAAATGTATAATAATAGTGCAAAAAAGTATTTGAGCAACTTCTATGAGCTGAACACATTACAAAATATTTTACATTAAATATTTCAGCTCTCACCATGAATTTGCAATTCTGGCATTTTTTTTTTTTTCATTTCTCAGATGAGAAGATTGGCAAATGCAGAGATTTAAAATCGGCCAAAGATTGATTTGAGATCAGTCTACATTGTTGCATGTACCAGTAGTTTGTCTGCTGAGTATTATTCTATTGGATATAGCAGAGTTCGTTTCTATATTCACTACTTGACATTTGGTTTGTTTCTAGTACAGGCCAATTGTGAATAACACAGCTACAAAAATTCAAATGCAGGTTTTTGTGTGAACATGGCTTTTTATTTTACTTGAATATGCATTATAATAAGAGAAAGAAGCTAAACTCAAAAGGCTACCTATGATTTAATTTAAATGATGCCTTGGAAAAGGAAAAACTAGAGATGGAAAACAGATCAGTGGTTACCAGGGTATACGAGAGGCATTTGATTACAAAGGGGCAGCAAAGATAATATTTTGAGGTGATAGGAATATTATATTTCTTGATTAGTTTGTTGTGGTATTGAAACACACTATGCATTTGCCAAAATTCATAGAACTCGACAACAAAATGATTGAGTTTTACTATATGCAAAATAAAAAATAAAGACTGTGCTGAATGACACACCACTAGGAAATGGCAGAGTCAGAAGCAAACTTAGGGAGATGTCTCTCTATAGCCCATGCTCATTTCACCATGAGTACAGTCCTCTGTCAAATATTTGTTGCCCTATTAGGTATTATTACCTCTGGACGTGATGGCATGTGCCTCTAGTCCCAGTTATTTGGGAAGCTGAAGCGGAAGAATGGCAGGAGCCTAGGAGTTTGTGTCTGGTGTGTTCTACAATCGCACCTATGAAGTAGCCACTGCATTCCAGCCTGGGCAACATAGAAAGGTACCATCTCAAAAAATCTTTTTTTCAAATAATTATTTCCAAATGAGTTACTATTAGAAGGTTCTTCTATTTGTACTCTAATGTCCAAAAGAAAAATATTTTACCTTCTAAACCATCAGATATGAGATGTCTTAATAAAAACATTATATTCTCATTGTGTAAATTCAATGTAAGGGGCATCTGGGTGCTACTTGTTTTCAACAGGGAATTGAGCAAATTAATACTTTGGATGTGTTACTTTTTTCAGAATCAGAACATTTTTAACATTAATCAAATCTATTCTAGTATTCCCATCTGTTCCTTACATCAGAGTTTCTTTAAGATAGTAATTATAGCTCTAATTCTATAATGCTTTTCTTTCCAAGAATACAGGTTGATGTATGCACCATCTCTTCTTCTAGCCAATTAATCAATAAGCATGCACAGGCAGTAATCATGATGAAGAGTTCCATTAATACTAAGAAAGCTAATGGTCCTTTTCGTCAAGCGCTGATTAATCAGAAAATATTTTCCCCATAATTGATAACTATTTTTATAATTCCTTAGAGAGTTACTGAAATTAACACGTTGAATTTTCTCTATTATGTTGAACAGCAATTTAGAAACCTAAATAATAAAATAAAAACATGGAATCAGAATGTAGCAATGTTTTCTATCATAAATTGTTTAGCAAATGAACATGCAGATTATTCCAGGCTCACATTGCTTACTTGGATATTTGAAACAACTTAAAAATTCAGTACTTACAAATTATCTATAAATACATTAAACTCTCAAAGAACCTGCAATATTAATTGTTGACTGGGGATTTCATCAGGCAAACAAATTATTCAGACAGAATAATGTGTGTCCTTGTTTGCTGTATTTCCCCAGGAGGTAAAACAATAAATTCCAAACCTTAAAGTCACCAAATTTATTTATCTTCTGGAATGAGTCCTTTCTTTTCTGTTCCACAATAAAACCAAATGAACTCTGCAAAAATAAAGTGCTTTGAAATTCATTGTTTTAAACAAGAGAAAATTCTTTTCTAACTAGAATTTGGATACTGTGGTACAAAAATATTAAAAGAGTCTTTTTCTCAATGATTTATGTTTGGATGCCAAAATATTTGAGTACAAACATGCTGGAATGAGAAAACAAATATTGTCATCTTTTGAAGATCTGCTGTGGAAAATATCATGGGTTTGTAATCAAGTCATTTATTCATCCTTTCTAAAGATGTTTGTTGAGCACACACTGCATACAGGATACATTTAAAAGAGTCAAAATTCACTAAGACAACATGAAATCGGAAATGCCAAGAGACAGAGAACTTCGGCAGGTTGTCTCCAGATCTCTGGGACTCAGATTATGCCAAGCCACACTAGAACTCAGTTTTTCTCCAGTTTTCTAGAAATTTTCTTAGAGCATCTTGCTACAACAAATAAGTCAAATTATTTCATTCCGTTAAATGGAAGATTCCATTAGAACTTAATGTATTTACTGGTAATTTGTTAAGTACTGCATTTTTTAGTGTTTTAAAATATCATGCAAACATTGTTAGTCTGGACCAAACTAGAGAGTCATTATTGCCAAGAGTAAGGGGTTGAGGATTCAAAAGAAACACAATTTAAAAAGGATATGGAGAAGGGCAGTAACATGCTGTCTAGCAATTTATGTACTGTTGTATTGTGAAAAATAATGAGGCATTTAAATCAGACAGTTCTGTATTTGAATCCAAGCTCTGAGACTTTTTAGCTCTATGACCTGGGGCAAGTTACATTATCCATAAGCACAACTGTTCTTTCATCTGTCAGATGGAATTAATATAACCTTTAGAGTTCAGTAAACATTAGTTGTTGTTATATATTAGCCATGGTACTAAGCACCTTACGTGTATTTTACACATCTGAGGTAGATACTTGATATGGTCTGGCTGTGTCCCCAACCAAATTCTATCTTGATTTGTTATCCTCACATGTCAAGGGAGGAACCTGGTGGGAGATTATTGGATCATGGGAGCAGTTTCCCCAATTCTGTTCTCATGAGAGTGAGTGAAGTCTCATGAGATCTGGTGGTTTTATAAGGGGCTCTTCCCACTTCGCTCTCTCTTCTCTATTCTGCCGCCATGTGAAGAAAGTCCTTGCTTCCCCTTCACCTCCACCATGATTATTAGTCTCCTGAAGCTTCCCCAGTCATGTGGAACTGTGAGTCAATTAAACCTCTTTCCTTTATAAATTACCCAGGCTTGGGTATTTCCTTATAGACATGTGAAAACAGACTAATACAATACTATTATTATCCTATTTTGTTGTTGTTGTTGAAACTGAGACATAGTAACCATTCTCCAGATTGTGTAGCTGTAAAGTATTGGAGAAACCTAGGCAGTCCTGGCTACAACCTGTAGTGTTAGACCGGTGTACTACATTGAAGAGCAGGGGAGATAAAGGAGATAACAGGTATGAATAACCTAGTCATGCTCCTGGCATATATAGTGGACATCCAATCAATTGCATAATGTAATTAACAATGAATGTAATAATCTGTGTGCAGAATGTGCAAGAAAGTGAAAAATTGGTCTTAGGAAGAATCATTATGGAATAAAACTGGTCCTGAATGCTCAGGGACATCATGAATCCCTCTTTTCATCTATGTTAGTTGTTCTCAACAGGAGGCAGTTTTGCCTTTCCCATCACACTATTTCTGATTGTGATGACTAGGGAGATGCTATTAACCTCTAATGTGCAGAGGCCAGGTACATTGCCCATAATCCTACAAGGTACACAGCTCTCATGCCAAAAAATTGTCCTGTCCAAAATATCAGTAGTGTTGATGCAGGGTAGGTTAGCCCCCAAATCTGGGGTTTATTGGAGGGGGGTTCTTGGATTTGGTCAGGAAAGAATTCAAGACTGAGTCAGAAGTAAAAGATAGAAGCTTTTATTGAACTGATACTGCTCCTTATGGAGCAGAGCTAACCCATAGGCAGTGTGCTCAGAGTGAACACTTGTGGACTGCTGTCTAGCTGTATTTATTCCCACTTTTAATTACATGCAAATTAAGGGGTGGATTATTCATAAATCTCTAGAAAATGTGTGGTAACTTCTGAGCTCTTGCCATACAAAGAGGCGGTAACTTCCGGGTCTTTGTCATGGCATTGGTCGTGGCGCTGGTGGGTGTGTCTTATGCTAATGAGCAATGAGAGCAACTAGAGGTTGCTTTCTGCGCCATCTGCTGGCTCCTGCTGGTTTATTCACTTCATCCTGTTGGGGTTGGGAAGAAGTCCTGTCCCTCTCCTACCTCATGGTTGCTGTTGAGAAATTCTGATTTATGTCATCTCACAGTTTTAATCTCTCATGCTGGGTTAGAAGTATGCTCTGTTGAAAGAGAGACTTATCAATTTTTATTTTTGTCAGAATCATCTCCAAATTTTGTTGACACATAGTGCTGTCAGGAATTTTAAGTTTGAAGACTTGGATTTATCCCAGAAATCTACATTTTCAACAATTCTCACCTTCAGGCAATTCTTTTTTAGTTGATATAATAATTGTACATACTTATGGGGGAGTACGTGTGATATTTTGAAAAATGCATACAACATGCAGTGATTAAATCAGCATATGTAGAATATCCGTCACCCCAAACATTTAGCATTTCTTCATGTTGAGAGCATTTCTTCTCTTTTAGGTATTTTGAAATATACAATACATTATTGTAATGATAGTCATCATACACTATTGAACACCAGGACTTATTCCTTGTATCTAACTGTATTTTTTGTACCCATTAACCAATCTGTCTTCATTCCCAACTCCCACCCTTCTCAGCTTCTGGTAACTCTCATTGTACTTTCCACCTCCATGAGATAAACTCTTTTAGCTCCTGCATGTGAGTGAGAACATGTGATATTCCTCTTTGTGTGCCTGTCTTCAGGTAACTCTGAAGTAGACAGTCTCATTGATCCTGCTAGGGAAAACCTCCAGCCTTAACTCTGCCTTATCTGATACTGTGGGCTGGAAAGTATAGCAGCTCCAGAAGAAGCCAGCTTAATAATAGCTATCACCGTAAACACTTAGCACTTATGTTTTGTGACTCCTCGTGTTCTTCTCAGCCAGCTTCCGTATTAGACTAGCACCCTGTGGTCGAGGAGCAGAGACATATTATAGGCAAGGAAATGTGAGATACGGTCTGGCAAGAAGGTGCTAATAACTCTGCTGAAACTCAGAATTATTCTCTTCTTTCTGTGCCCAATGGGGAGGGAAGTGAGTGGAAACAGGTGTTAAAAGAATTCAGTGTGAAGCCAACGTCTGTAGTCAAGCCAAGACAATATGTGCTGGGGAAAGAAGGGACAGCAACTGGCACAGTGAAAAGAAAGAATATGGAGTTAGCATTACAGAGAGTTTAAGAGTAAGAGTTTTTCAGTGGCAAGTTTGGAGAAGCCTCTGCATATGAGTAATTTTCAACAGGCTACTTAAACTCTCCAAGGCAAGAGTCTTACACTCTGGCTGCAAGTTAGAATCACCTGAGAGCTTTAAAATAGATAACAATATCTGTGCACCACCAAAGACCAATTAAACCAGTATCTCTGGGGATGGGTGCAGAGTATCAACATTTTTGAATGTGCTCATGTTAATTATCATGCATAGCTAGGGTTGCGAGCCACTGATCTAAATATTACTTTTGTTCTTTTGGGAAAATAATGAGACAATTAGACAACACGTGTTATGTATTTCAGCAAGAGATCTGGAGCTTAGTAAGCTTGCCGAAGATATTAGTTGTTGTTGCTGTGATTATGATTATCATTATTGTTATTGATGCTGCTGCTGTTGTTATTTTTATCATAGTTCTGTCTGTTGTCTTATGGCCTTAAGTACCTTCATTGGATCTACTTCCTCACCTGTAAAATGGGAATCGTATAAGTTACCACCTAAAGATGTTGTAAAAACACTAAGGTGATAGACTGTATTATGAGGTATTTTTGGCAAACAATTCTCATAAACACTCATTTTTTCCCTAGAAACTTCTGCATTAGCTTACATTGAAAGGGAATTTGAAAGTCTTCCTAATAAAGATGATATTCTAAAGTGCCAGCAGCCTAATAACATCCTAGTAAAGTAGTACAAAATATTTCATAAGATGAACAATTATTATTACTATCATTATTATTATATGTACAAGGAACTGTGCGTGTTTGTGTTTATCTTATTTAATCTTCCAAGCAACTTTATGAGGTATTATGCTTCCATTTTATATATGAAGAGAATTGCTTACACAGTACATGGCAGAATCAGAATTTGAACATAGAAATTCTATGCTGAATCGTTTCCCAATACTGATATTTTGGTACTAAGGAGAATAATGGCCTATACAATAAAGTTGGGTGGGCAGCTAACTGTGCACTGTCGTCTTCCTTTAATGAAATGCTGGGGGGACAGCTAATACCCACCCTGCTGGGATGAAGCTCTCAGAATTTGAGGCAAGCATTCCTTCCTTTCAGCTGTGATAGATACATCTATGAGAAAACAGCTTGAAACAAGGCATTGAAGTATCCATCAACATGGGATCTAAAATTGGGAAGTAAGTTGCCTGCAGAAATTCTCAAAGCCATGTGTGGGTACACTTGGCATTGTGTACAATCTTACATTGCTGACAGAGTTGCAGGTGCTAAATTTAATTAATGAAATGGAAATGATAAGATTCTAGAGTTTAGCCAAGAACAAGATTTTTTGTTCTGGAACATAACACTTTTGCTTTTTCACATATCATAGTCACCAGCATGGCTTTTGACTAATGGATTATAGCAGGAACCTCTGGTTTGGGGAAATAAGGTGTCTTAGACTTAGTGAGCTGGTATTTCAGATGCCCAGTATGGCCTTCTTTTCATTATAGCATATAATGTCTCTGTTCTTTCATTCTCATCCTTGCCCTTACCTTTAAAATGTTATTTATGACAACAGGCGCATATGCTATGGATTATAACCATTACTAATATTAACCATATTTTAACTTGAATGAAATGGAAGAGGGTATGTCTGTAGCTCTTTTCAAAAGGAAATAGAAGTCTTGGTGTCAAATATTGAGAATATGATCCCCCAGAGACCTAAAGATTAAGAAAATTTGAAAATATATAGTACAGTTTTACACCATAATATTTCTGAGGTATAGAATGTTACTCTCCATATATGTAACACCTCTTTCATCAAAAATTACTTTTATCCCTGAACTTACTATGGGAGGAAGGGGAGGATCATAATCTCCATTTTGCAGATAAAAGAAATTGAGTTTCCAAGAAGCTAAGTCACTTGTTTAAGGTTACTTAGCTTAATCAGAATAGAAAAATACAGTAAAAAACAACAGTGTTTACTCTGGTCTGGAAGTTTGGTTTTGAAAAGTGAAACAGCAAATTTTTTACTGTCTTATACCAAATTTTCACATTAATCTAATAAAATATGAAATTTTTAATCTGACTTAATTTTTCCTTTTTGGGAAAAGGGATAGGGAGGTTATCTAGATATATGTGCGTCATTTATTAATCTATTCTTACTTTTCCTTCAAAAAGAAGGATAACATATTAGCCAAAATAAATAATAACATGGTACCCAGAGGTGAGGAAGAGGTATTAAGCTGTAATCCCTCCTGTTTCAGAATTTTCCTGTCTGGTTCCATTGTTTACCTGTCCTTCATTGGTACACAGATGCTTACATTACATTACATCTTTCAACTTATAGAAATGTTAAAATGTACTATCCATTTTAAACTTTCATAAGTAAGCTTTTAAAAATATGTACCCAACCTGATTCTTCGATCTCTCACACTAGATCCGAGATAAAATTATGCACTTAATAGTGTCAATTTGCAATGATGATAAATGGGCCCATCTGCCCAAACCAATAGGCTCACAAAATTAAAGTTTGGAGTAGAAACAATACTCCAAAATACAGGAGGAATTTGTTTCTACTCTGACATTGCCAAGGGGGGATTCCATAACGCAAAAAAATTTGACCCCTGTTCAGTGTTATGATAAATGTCACGCATTTTGTGTGAGTGTTTCAGCCCCAGCCCCAGCCCCAGCCTCTCAGAGAGTTTGCTAAGAACTTTGGATGTGCTATTTCTCTTAACTCTTACAATAAACTTACAAGGTTATTGGCAGTATTATCTCATTTTATAGAAGAGCTTGTATTTGGAATTCAGAGTTATTAGTATACTATTTGCATATTATTCCCAGTTTTATTATTTCAGATATAAATAGACTTTGAGCCTCAAGGGATATCAGCAGATCGTGTGGTTCACAATGTTAGTATTTTCCACATATTTTATTTTAAAATCTAGTTTATACATTTTATTTCTCCCTTACAGCTTTCTGAAGATCCACAGCTTTCTGAGGATATGTCTGAGGTGTGTATGGGAATGATGTCCTGTTTCAATCTTTTAAAGGAGCAGAAAGCATTTGAAAATTAGTCCTTATAGGCTGTTTTTCTGTCTGTATAACATGAATATTCACTGAATGTTCTTTACAAACCTGTCTCTATGTAGAATCATGGTAAAAACTATCTAGATATAATTTTTAATTTCCTTTTATAGTAACCATATGTGTGTAAAAGATGACAATTTAAGAAACCTTTAAAACTCTTTTTTTTTTTTTTTTTTTGAGACTGAGTCTCGCTCTGTCACCCAGGCTGCAGAGCAGTGGCCGATCTCAGCTCACTGCAAGCTCTGCCTCCCGGGTTCACGCCATTCTCCTGCCTCAACCTCCGGAGTAGCTGGGACTACAGGCGCCCACCACCACGCCCGGCCAATTTTTTTGTATTTTTAGTAGAGACGGGGTTTCACCGTGTTAGCCAGGATAGTCTCGATCTCCTGACCTCGTGATCCGCCCTACTCGGCCTCCCAAAGTATTGGGACTACAGGCATGAGCTACCGTGCCTGGCTCAAGAAACTTTTAATGCGGTGGCTCACTCCTGTAATCCCAGCACTTTGGGAGGCCGAGGCGGGCGGATCACGAAGTCAGGAGATCGAGACCATCCTGGCTAACACGGTGAAAACCCGTCTCTACTAAAAATACAAAAAAATTAGCCGGGCGTGGTGGTGGGCGCCTGTAGTCCCAGCCACTCTGGAAGTTGAGGCAGGAGAATGGCGTGAACCCGGGAGGCGGAGCTTGCAGTGAGCCGAGATCGGGCCACTGCACTCCAGCCTGGGCGACCGAGCGAGACTCCGTCTCAAAAAAAGAGAGAAACTTTTAATGAACATTTACCAGGTAAAAGTATGGGTCTAGGCTCTTTGGTTAGACAGGTTAATCCGGTATATTTCTTTCCTGTCAAGCTCCCTGAGGAGCTAGAAACATATTTTGGTGTGTGTGTGGGTGGGTATGGGTGTGTGCATGTGTGCGTGTGTGTCTATCTGTTGGGGAAAGGATTGAGCTGTTCATAGTTAATGTATATTTTACGATAATCACCTGTTTCTTAAAAGGTGATGCAAAAATGTAGGCAGGGCATTTCAAACAAATCAAACAGTGAGGGGAAGAAAAGGTATAGCATATTGATGGACACAGAAGGTCTTGGGGGAAAACATCACTCCTGAACTGAGTCTTGAAGTTCAGTGATGTGGTTCTCAAAGTGTGAACCCTGGACTAACAGCTTCAGTATATAAGATATAAGAAATAGAAATAAATTTTGAAATAAGTCTTGGGTTCCACCCCAGACCTGTTGATTTAGAAAACTCTGGAGGTGGGGACCGGCAGTGTTCACTTTAACATGTTATGACGGCTAATTTCATGTGTCCACTTGACTGGGTAAGGGGTGCCCAGACATTTGCCTGAACAGTATTCTAGGGTGTGTCTTTGAGGGTTTCTGCAGATGAGATCAGCATTTGAATCAGTGAATTCAGTAAAGCACATTGTTCTCCCCAATGTGAGTGGGCATCATCCAACCTGATGAGGGGTTGAATAGAACAAAAGTTTGGAGGAAGGAAAGATTTACCCCTTTTTCTGCATAACTGCTTTCAGCTGAAACATCACTTTTCTCCTGCCCTTAGACTGAGACTCACACCATTGGCTCTCTTGATATTCAGGTGTTCAGACTCAAACTGGGCCACACCACTGGCTTTCTGGGTCTCCTGTTTGCAGATGGCAGACTGAGGAGTTCTCAGCTTCCATAGTCATGTGGGTCAATTTCTTATTCTCTCTCTCTCCCTCTCTCTCTTTCTCTCCAAGCACACACCCACACACACACAGACACACACACACACACACATACAATAGTTCAGCTTCTCTGGAAAACTACTACTACATCTGCACATCTACACGTGTTCTTCAGTTGATGCTGATACGGGCTAAAATTTCAGAACCACTGGTGTAGTGGATGTCTACAAAGCAGAACTCAAATGACTACAAATTGCACAACTCAATTTCTTCATCTATAAAATAATACTGTATATTTTGGCTGTTGTTAAAGTCAGAGCTGATACTTTAAACATAATTCCTTAGTTCAGACCTCTCTAAATTATAATTCCCTATGAGATGTTAACATTGATTTCTATATATCATATTAGATATGGCATATAAATTGTGACTTATTATCTAAATACCCAAGAAGGTACAAATATAGATATATGAGCATATGTGTGTTTAATATTTTTATATATTTAAATATATGTAGATTACAAAATAATAATCTGAATCCACACTGTCCCCTTCAAAGAATAAATACTTATAAGGCTACACATTCTTTTCTAGCATAAGGCTGTTTTCCATAAACCTAGATACCTAAATGACGATTTTGTAAAAAGAAACAAAGAAAGGAAGGAAGGAAGGAAGGAAGGAAGGAAGGAAGGAGCAAATATAACAAATATTAACTATTGTTGAATTTAATCAGTTGGCTATGAGTGTTTACTTGCCAGTCGTTCACTATTTCTGTATGTTTGATGATTTTCATAACAAAATTTTAGAGAGGAAAAAGCCTATTGGTTTCCTCTTGTAGGCTCTCTCCAGAGTATTTTTGTATAATATACAAATAAAATTCACTACCTCATTTTTTACGTTATTTCTTTATCAATAATGCCTCTAAAACATTTTTTAGCGTTTACAAGTAGAGAAATATCCATACAAGTCAAATATTCCAATTACTTGGGGAATTCAAAGGATACCCCATCAACTGCTTATAAAGCACTGATTGAAAAACTTGACTTTATGTTAAATCACCCTTAGGAAAAAAAGTTATTATGCCCAAATCCCACCTAGAAAGATTGTAATGTATTCGCTCTGGTGTGAGACCCAGTTATTGTTTTCTTTAACCTCCCAGGTTATTCCAAAGTCTACTCAGTGTTGCAAAATATTTGTCTGAATACTGAATTGAGTGACAAAGTATTTAAAAATAAGATGCCTCAATGAAAGGCTAGCTTCTTGAGATAAAAACACTTGAAAGTGAGAGTATAGGTGCTACTTGGAAATAGGGTGTGTCTGGCCAAGTGGAAAATGAGGGAGGAAAGCCATTTATTCATGAAACGTTAATGGAGTTGAAAACAATGGCTGCACTGTTTTAAAGTTCCTCTTCTTTTGTATAAAACATTGAGTAGAACAAGGACAACAAAAAATCGTTCTAAAGGGAATTGTTACGTGATAAGCATAAGAAACTTCATCACGTCCTCTTCTTCCAATTAAGTATCTAGAAGGGGCAAGAAAAAGAATTATTGTGGTTTAACATAGCCTTGATTGATTATTTTTGGTAAAGCTGCGGATTGCAGATATTCTATGTAATCAGCTGTAAACAATTCCAGAGAAAGATGTTGTTCCCTATATTTGAATAGGGATGGATAGTTCTATTCATCAAGTGAATAATTTTAACAAAATCTGCCAATATTTTCATGCAAAGTTATTAAAGATTGGTTAAGATTCAAGACCTGGTTTTATATGGAAATAAGCATTTATAGGACCAAATGCTAATTATTTTCCGTCTTTAATATTTTCTTAAGATGAATGTGTACTGAGTTCACATTTGTGTCTTTTCTATATGCCAGGTTCTGTAGAAACCACTAAGAATGAGTTTGTATTTATGAACTTATAAAAGAAATGTTGCACCTTGTTAATTTTGTTAATTTGTTTTTGTTTTTGAGAAACATTAGAACTGGAGAAAAAAATTTAAAACGGGCTACCCAGAACTTTATTACCTGTATTATTGCTTTTAATTATCCATAGTAACATTTGCTGAAGTATATTTGTAGAACTATTTTCACTTCATTCAGTATGAAGAAGTTGTCAGGCCTCTGAGCCCAAGCTAAGCCATCATATCCCCTGTGACCTGCACGTATACATCCAAATGGCCTGAAGCAACTGAAGAACCACAAAAGATGACATTCCACCATTGTGATCTGTTCCTACCCCACCCTAACTGATCAATTGACTTTATGACAATATACCCTCCCCGCCCTTGCGATAATGTACTTTGTGATATTCCACCCCCCCACCCTGCCCTTAAGAAGGTACTTTGTAACATTCTCCCTGCCCTTGAGAATGTACTTTGTGAGATCCACCCCCTACTCACAAAAAACTCCACCGCCTATCCTAAACCTATAAGAACTAATGATAATCCCACCACCCTTTGCTGACTCCTTTTTCGAACTCAGCCCACCTGCATCCAGGTGAAATAAACAGCCTTGTTGCTCACACAAAGCCTGTTGGGTGGACTGTCTTCACGCAGACACGTGTGACAGAAGTCTATAAGGATATACTCTGAAATGTATTCTCCCAAACCTAAATATCCTCAGTGTGGTCCTAATTTAGCTGTTCATTAATAAAATAAAATCATATTTGAAATTATTTGTCTGTGATTTAAAAGAAGGAAGAAAGGAAGGGTAAACAAAAGGGAGGGAAGAAAGTGTACAAAGAGTAAGCCCAATGTGTAGGCAGTTTATATGGATTATGAGGACATTTTGACATGTTTGAAATGGTAATTATGGCAAGGCATATTGTGACGGATAGTTTTATGTGTCAACTTAACTGTGCCACAGTATGTCCAGACACTTGGTTGAACATTATTCTAGGTGTGTCTGTGAGAGTGTTTCTAGATGAGATTAACAGTTGAATCTGTAGGCTGGGTAAAACAGATTGCCCCTCTATTGTGAATGAGCTTCATCCAATCAGCTGAAGACATGAATAAAACAAAAACACTGACCCATGGAAATAAGGGAGAATTTCCTTCAGCTTGACTGACTTGAGCTGGGACGTTTTTGTTTATTTTTCCTACCTTTGGATTCACATTGAAACGTCTGCTGTTCCTGAGTCTCGAGTCTGCAGGCCTTAAGACAGAAACAGTATTATCAGTTGTCCTGCTTCTCAGCCTTTGGACTCAGGTTAGAACTACAAAATGTAGTTCTAGCTACACTTTGGATTTACGCTAGAACTACCAGAGGTACAAAGAGGAGCTGGTACCATTCCTTCTGAAACTATTCCAAATAAGAGAAAAAGAGAGACTCCTCCCTAACTCATTTTATGAGGCCAGAATCATCCTCATACCAAAACCTGGCAAAGACATAACAAAAAAAGAAAATTTCAGTCCAATATCCCAGATGAACATCGATGCGACAATCCTCAATAAAATACTGGCAAATCGAATCCAGCAGCACATCAGAAAGCTTATCCATCACAATCAATTCAGCTTATCTCTGGGATGCAAGGCTGGTTCAACATACGCAAATCAATAAACATAATCCATCACATAAACAGAACCAATGACAAAAACTATATGATTATCTCAATAGACGCAGAAAAGGCCTTCGATAAAATTCAACATTGCTTCATGCTAAAAACTCTCAATAAACTAGGTATTGATGGAACATATCTCAAAATAATAAGAGCTATTCATGAGAAACCAATAGCCAGTATCTTCTGGTTCTCCAATTTGCTGAACTGCAGATCTTGGGACTTGTTAATCTCCATAATCATGTGAGCCAATTCCTTATAATATACTATATCTATTTCTATCTATTCTATTGGTTCTATTTCTGTGGAGAACCCTGACCAATACACATACCTATTTAATCCTATGTTTGGTTATGTAAAGCATGAGTACCAACAACACAGACTGGTAAAACTAAACATGCAAACATCCTGACTTTATAAATATTGCTTCAACTTATCTCAAGAGCCCAAAGAAAAGATGCATGTACTCAATCTCAAGTTCTCCTTTGTTCTCTCTCCTTCTCTATCTCCTGTTTCTCTCATTAACACACATGCACACATACACACACAGCAACTCCCCTGCCACATGTACACACACCCACATATTCATACACATATAGAATAATAAAGTATGGTCATTTATTTTTTCATATGCAACTTTTGGCTATATATATATATATATATATATATAGCAATGACACAACAAAAAAAGAAAATATATATATACACACACACTCTCATATTTGAGCATGAAAATATTGTATTGTTCTCTTATGGTTGTGATTCAAAATCCCTTGAAGCAAAGATCTAATTTACTACTTCCTTCTGGTTTAAAAATATTAACAGATGCTTGTCTTAGTTCACTTTGTGCTGCTATAATCGTTATGTCTGAGACTGTATTTTCTAAGGAATAGAGATTTTTTATGGTTTTGGAGACTGAGGAGTCCAAGGTTGAAGAGTTCACATCCGGCAAGAACCTCTTGTCACATCATCCCATGGTGGAAGGCAGAGGAGCAAGAAAGAGCTTGAGGGAGACAGAGGGAAGATGGCCAATCTTGTTCCTTTCATCAAGATCCCACTCCCACGATAACTAACCTACTCCCTTAATAACAGCATGAATCCACACATGAGGGCAGAGCCCTCCTGAGCAAATCACCTCTTAAAAGCCCTGCCTCTCAACACAGGTGCACTGAGGATTAAGTCTCCAACACATAAACAATGGGGGACACATTTAAATTATAGCATAGTTAAGAAAACACACATCTGATTTTAATTCATTGTTCAGCATATAATTTGATGTTGGCTGTACATATACAATGTTAGTTCTGTGTCTATACGGTTTTTCTCATTTATTTATTTCCCTTGAATCTGATATCCTGAAAGATATGCAGTTGAAATACATTTTATATATTAGAGCAAGATGGCCAATTAGATGCAGCAAAGTGGCATAGCTCCCACTCAGGGACCAAGACGACTGGCATGCTTCTAACAGAGCTTCAGAGGGAAGGCAACAAGACTGGACAGAAGGAAGGTGGGCTGAAGGGGAAGGAAGCTGGAAACCTGCATGGGGCTACCACATACTGGAACTCATTCCTGACCCCCAATGGCTCTGGAGGAACGGGAGAGTTGAACTGGCAGAGAGCAACTTACTCTTGCCATGGGCCTCTGGAACCCTGGCAGGTAGAGACCCCTCGACTGTTGCAGTCACTTCAGTTGGCAGGAAAAGCTGCTTAGAGAAGTGGTAGGGACAGCAAGCCAGCTGTTGTGTGGCCCAGAGGATTTGGTGTGCAGGAGTGTCTGTAGTGGGGCACGGCCAGGGGAGTTCATTTCCCTAGGATCAGCTTGCTCCTGTCCCATAGGAGACTTTAGACCTAGGGGAACTGTCAGACCTGAACTCTGCAGGGTGGTCTTGCCCATCACACAAAGCCAGTTTGACCTGAGCACCCCTCGGTCTGCTGGCCTCTCTGGCATGGTGGCCCCTATGGCCACGCACCAGCCCACACACTCCCTTCCCATATGGCAGCTTCCCCTGGGACCACAGCAACTCCCCACATAGCTTTGCTAGCACGTGTCTGGGTGAGTGGGCTTTTCTTTTCTTGCCCTTCCAGTGTGTGGTAGTACAGTCCACTCCATGCTACTGCTGGCCAAACACCATTGCAGACAGAGCTTTGGTGGGCACAGAGCCAGCCAGCCCCACCCCTACAAGTGCCCCACCCTTGTACTAACACTGTGCAGAGAACATATTTCCCACCATGAGTGACCACTCCTGCATGTGGGGCACAGAGAAGGCACCCAGACCTGTGCCCATCAGTGTCCTGCCCCAGAGTCAACAGCACCTCCAGTGTGACCATGCATACAGTCACCAGCAGGGGCCCTCCACATTTCCCCAGCTGTGTTGCCTCTGGCACTATGATGAACGCCCAAGGGGAGGCAGGCATCCCAGCACCCATTAACACTCTGCTGCAGCTGTCACTATGACGACAGATCCTGCTGTCACCACATTACTAAGCACTTTGATTGACACCACCCATTGGAGTGTGGTGACCAGTGGTCCAGGAGCACCTTGGCTCCCCCAGTGCAATGGAGTCCTAAACTAGAGAACAAAGTAGGGCCCAATATAAGTCCCCTAGAGTTAGAGCATGCAGTCTAGGAGTCAGAAGCTGAGTGTTGGCCCCCTAAAATCTTCCATAAATGAAGCCAGTTGGCTGATTCCACCTTATACCACAATCAAACCCTCAAGGTAATCAAAGAGAATGAAAGAAAAAACAATCCAAAGGTCAGCAACCTCAGTGGTTGAAGGTAAATAAGCCCACAATGATGAGAAAGAATCAGCACAAGATTCAGACAAGCTGACAACTCAAAAAGCTACAGTTCCTTCTTTCCCCCAAATGACCATATCACCTCTCCAGCAAGGGTTCTGAACTGGGTTGAGATGGCTGAAATGACAGAAATATAATTCAGAATATGGATAGGAATGAAGATTATTGAGTACAGGAGTATAATGAAACCCAATCCAAGGAAGCAAAAAATCGTGATAAAATAATACAGGAGCTGACAGACAAAATAGCAACTATAGTAAAGAACGTAACCATCCTGACAGAGCTGAAAAACATTCTACAAGAATTTCATAATTCACTAATCACAAATATAAGTAGCAGAATAGAATAAGCGGAGGAGAGATTCTCAGAGCTTGAAGATGGCTTTCTGAAATAAGACAGACACAATAGAGAAAAAAAAGAATAAAAAAGAATGAACAAAACCTCTGAGAAATATGGGATTATTTAAAGAGACCAAATCTACCACTCACTGGTGTCCCTGAAAGAGATAGGGAGAATGGAACCAACTTGGAAAACATATTTCAGGATATCATTCACAAGAACTTCCCCAAGCTTGGTGGAGAGGCCAACATTTAAATTCAGGAAATGCAGAGAACCCCAGTAAGATACTTCACAAGAAGATCATCACCAAGACACATAATCATCAGATTTTCCAAGAAGGAGATGAAAGAAAAAAATGTTAAGGCAGCTAGAGAAAAAAGTCAGGTCACCCACAAAGGGAAGCCTATTAGACTAACAGTGGAACTCTCAGAAGAAACCCTACAAGCCAGAAGAGACTGGGGACCAATATTCAACATTCTTTAAGGAAAGAAATTCTAACCCAGAATTTCATATCTGGTAAAACTAAGCTTCATAAGCAAAAGAGAAATAAGATCCTTTTCAGACAAGCAAATGCTGAGGGAATGTGTTACAACCAGACCTGTCTTACAAGAGCTCCTGATGAAGCACTAAATATGGAAAGGAAAGACCATTTCCAGCCACTACCAAAACATACTGTCATACACAGACAAGTGACACTATGAAGCAACCACATAAACAAGTCCGCCAAGTAACCAGCTAGCATCATGATAACAGGATCAAATCTACACATAACTGTACTAACCTTGAATGTAAATGGGCTAAATGTCCCAGTTAAGAGGCATAGAGTGGCAAGCTGGATAAAGAAGCAAGACCCAAGGGTGTGCTATCTTTAAGAGATGCATCTCACATGCAGTGACACACATAGACTCAAAATAAAGGGATGGAGAAAAATCTACCAAGCAAATGGAAAACAGAAAAATCAGGGATTCTAATCCAAGTTTCAGACAACACAGACTTTAAACCAACAATGATCAAAAAAGACAAAGAAGGGCATGACATAATGGTAAAGCATTCCATTCAACAAGAAGATCTAACTATTTTAAATACATATGCACCCAACACAGGAGCACCCAGATTCATAAAGCAAGTTCTTGGAGACCGACTAAGAGACTGAAACTCCCACACAATAGCAGTGGAAGACTTTAATGCCCCATTGACAATATTAGACAGTTCACTGAGACAGAAAATTAACAAAGTTATTCAGGACCTAAATTCAGCACTGGATCAAATGGACCTGATAGAAAGCCACAGAGCTCGCCACCCAAAAACAACAGAATATACATTCTTCCCATCACCACATGGCACATACTCTAAACTCAATAACATAATTAGTAAATGCAAAAGAACTGAAATCATAACAATCTCTCAGACCATAGCACAATCAAATTAGAAATCAAAACTAAGAAATTTACTCAAAACCATACAATTACATGAAAACTGAATAACCTGTTCCTGAATGACTTTTGGGTAAATAATGAAATTAAGGCAGACATCAAGAAATCCTTTGAAAATAATGGGAACAAAGGTACAACATATGAGAATCTCCGGGACACAACTAATGCAGAGTTAAGAGGGAAATTTATAGCACTAAATGCCCATCTCAAAAAGTTAGAAAGATCTCAAGTTAAGAACCTAACATCACAACTAAAAGAACTAGACAACTAAGAGCAAACAAGCGGCTAACAGAAGACAATAAACAACCAAAATCAGAGGTGAACTGAAGGAGAATGAAGCACAAGAAACCATTTAAAAGTTTAAAAAGTCCAGAGCTGGCTTTTTCAAAAAAGTAATAAGATAGACTGCTAGCAAGACTAATAAAGAAGAAAAGAGAGAAGATTCAAATAAACACAATCAGAAATAACAATGGGAATATTACCACTGACTTCACAGGAAAACAACCAACCATTAGAGAATATTATGAACACCCTATACACATATACTAGAAAATATAGAAGTAATTAAAACATTTCTGGACGTATATACCTCCCCAAGACTGAACTAGGAAGAAATTGAATCCTTGAACAAACAAATAATGAGATCTGAAATTGAGTTTGTAATAAATAGTCTACCAACCAAAAAAGCCAGGACCAGATGTATTCACAGCTGAATTCCACCAGATGTACAAAGATGAGCTGGTACCATTTCTGCTGAAACTGTTCCAGAAAATTGAGAAGTAACTCCTCCCCAACTCACTCTATGAGGCCAGCATCATCCTGATACTAAAACCTGGCAGAGCCACAGCAACAACAAAAAAACATCGGGCCAATGTCCTTGATGAACACTGATGCAAAAATCCTCAACAAAATCCTGGCATACAGAATCCAGTGGCACATTAAAAACTTATCCACCATGATCAAGTAGGCTTTATCCCTGGGATGCAAGGTTGGTTCAACATATGCCAATCAAAAATCAATCAATTATTCATCACATAAACAGAACTAAAGACAAAACCACATGATCAACTCAATAGATGCAGAAAATATTTTTGATAAAATTGAGCACCAGTTCATGTTAAAACAAAAATTCTCAATTAACTAGGCATTGAAGGAACATACCTCAAAATTATAAGTGCCATCTATGACAAATCCAAAGCCAACATCATAATAAATGGGCAAAATTTGGAAGCAATCTTCTTGAAAACCAGCAAAAGACATGGATATTCTCTCTCATCACTCATTTAACATAGTATTGGAAGTCCTGGCCAGGGCAATCAGGCAAGAGAAAGCAATAAAGGGCATTAAAATAGGAAGAGAGGAAGTCAACCTCTCCCTGCTTGCAGATGACATGATCCTTTATCTAGAAAATCCCCTATTCTCAGCTCAAAAGCTCCCTAAGCTGATAAACAACTTTAGCAATGTCTTAGTATACAAAAATCAATGTACAAAATTCACTGGTATTCCTATACACCAATAATAGTTAATCCAAGAGCCGAATCAAGAATGCAATCCCATTCAGAATTGCCACACACAAAAATAAAACACCTAGGAATACAGTGAACCAGGGAGGTGAAAGATCTCTACAAAGAGAGCTGAAAACACTGTTCAAAGAAATCAGAGATGACACAAACAAATTGAAAAATATTCCAGGCTCGTGGACAGGAAGAATCAATATTGCTAAAATGGCCACACTGCCCAAAACATATTGAATAGATTCAATGCTATTCCTATCAAACTACCATTTACATTCTTCCCAGAACTAGAAAAAAAACTATTTTAAAATTCATATGAAACCAAAAAAGAGCTCGAATAATTAAGGCAATCCTAAGCAAAAAGAACAAAGCTGGAGACATAACACTGCCTGACTTCAAGTGATACTACAGGGCTACAGTAACCAAAACAGCTTGCTATTGGTACGAAACCAGATACATAGACCAACAGAAAAATAATAGAGGACTCATTAATAAAACTGCATATCTGCAACTAGCTGATATTAACAAACCTGACAAAACCAGGCAATGGGGAAAGGATTCCCTATTCAATAAATGGTGCTGGGATAACTGGCTAACCATATGCAGAAGATTAAAACTGGACTCCTTCCTTACACCATATACAAAAATCAACTCAAAATGGATTGAAGAGTTAAATGTAAAGCCATGAACCATAAAAATCCCAGAAGGCAACCTAGACAATACCATTCTACACATAGGAAAACAGGCAAAGATTTCATGAGGAACACTCCAAAAGCAACAAATGCAGAAATTGTCAAATGGAATCTAATTAAACAAAAGGGCTTCTGCACAGCAAAGGAATCTATCAACAGAGTGAACAGACAACCTACAGAATGAGAGAAAACTTTTGCAAACTATGCGTCTGACAAAGGTCCAATATCCAGCGTCTATAAGGAACTTAACAAATTTAGTAACAAAAAACGAACAACCCTATTAAAAAGTGGGCAAAGGACATAAACAGACACTTTTCAAAAGAAGACATACATGTAACCAACAATCATGCAAAAAAAGACTCAACATCACTGATTATTAAAGAAATTCAAATCAAAACCACAATGAGATACCATCTCACAGCAGTCAGAACAGCTATTCAAAAAACAAAAAATTACAGATGCTGGCAAGGCTGCAGAGAAAAAGGAACACATACACTGTTAGTGGGAGTATAAATTCGTTCAACCATTGTAGAAGACAGTGTGGCGATTCCTCAAAGACATAAAAACAGAAATACCATTTGACCCAGAAATCCCATTGAAGAGAATATAATCAAAAAAATGTATATCATTCTATTATAAAGACACATGCAGGCATGCATATGTTCATTGCAGCACTATTCACAATATCAAAAACATGGAATCAACCTAAATGCCCATCAATGGCAGACTGGATAAAGGAAATATGGTACCCATACACCATTAAATACTACACAGCCATAAAAAGAACAAGATCATGTCCTGTGTAGGCACATGGGTGAAGCTGGAAGCCACTGTTCTTAGCAAACTAATGCAGGAACAGAAAACCAAATACCGCATGTTCTCACTTATAAGTAGGGGCTAAATGATAAGAACACATGGACACAAAGAGGGGAACAATGAACACAGGGGCCTTTTGTGGGGTAGAAGGTAAGAGGAGGGAGAGGATCAGGAAAAATAACTAAAGGACACTAGGCTTAGTATCCTAAGGGTGACGAAATAGCCTATACAACAATCCCCCACGACACAAGTTTATGTATATAACAAAGCTGCACTTATACCTCTGAATGTAAAATAAAGGTTAAATTAATAAAATAAAATATATGTACTTTAATAATTGCAGTGATATACTTTACCAAAATTATTAAAACTTCATTTAAAATTAATTTTAAAAGATACAGCTTTGGATGATTTTACACCAGCCATTCACACATTCTGCCTTAGTATCACACTTAGAAGTTCTGATGACACTAACTATACATTTAAATGATTTTCTGTATTATGAAGACACATAAGACATTTTTAAAATAAAGGAGATATTAACTCTGAAAGTATGATCAGAGGGAGCAATTTTAAGCAATGCTCTCAGCTACTTTGGGAAAATTAGAGAGACGTAATTTGCAAAATTATGGAGTAGAGGGCAGGGAAGAGTGGTGTGTAAAGAAGGAGAAAATACCATGGTTTTAAGAGGTGACAGAAAAATTTCATCAATTTATTCATTAATTTTATTAAGGTTATTGAGGACCTTCTGTTGCCAAACACTAAACTAAGCGGTCTTAAAAAGGTTGCCAAAACCATGAGCCTGAAATTAGCCCCAGGATACATTCTTTTCGTAAATATTTACTGAGTGCCTACTATGTATTAGTCATGGGAGGTACAGAGTGGCAAATCCACACAGGATGTCTTAAACTCTTCACATCTATGCCTATCCTGGATCAACCCCAATTCTAAAAAGGCATAAACTATTCCAATGGAGCAATGAAACATAAAATTCTGAAAATAGAAGATATTTTTCCCAACCATTTCAGGAAAAAATAGATATGTCGAAAACAATCTCAAAAAAGTATCAATTAGTTCTGCCACTAAAGATTTCTAGGAAAAGGATATCTTGAGTGATTTAATTATCCTGGGAATAGTTGATTTACTTTTGTTTCTCCGCATCCCTTCCAGTGTCTTACTGTTCTTGTTTCTGTAATCTATTTTTAATCTCAGCATTCAGAAGGTTAAGAGGAGAAAATAAATAGGAGACTATATCTAGGGTAATTTTGTCTGTTGGAAGAATTTTAATACCAAATGCTCAATCTTGATTCACTGAACAAATATTTAATAGCAATAATAGCTATTAATATGTAGCTACTAAGTGTCACACAATTTACATGGTATATTGGCTTTCTACTGCTGTGTAAAATATTACTATAAACTTAGTGGCTTTAAGAACACTCATATAGCAGCTCACAGTTCAGAAATTGGGCAGAGTTCACAAGCCCAGACAGGCTCAAGTGGGTTCTTGCTTGGAGTTCTCACAAGGCTGAAATAGGCTGAAATCAAGGTTTCAGTCCTGCTAGACTCTTACCCAGAGACTCTAGGGAAGAATACGTTTTCAGTTTCATTCAAGTTGTTGGCAAAATCCAGTTCCTTCTATGTAGATACAGATATGTGGTACCCATTCCCTTACTGGTTTATAGCCGGAGGCTTTTCTCTCCTTTTAGAAGCCTCCTGCATTCCTTCTTCCAAACCCCCTTCTATCTTCAAAGCCAGCAACAAGATATCAAGTCTTTTTCATGCTTCAAATCTCAGCCTACTCCTGCCACTAGCAGGAGAAAACACTGCTTTTAAAGGCTTGTGTGAATCGATTAGTCTACCCTCAGCCCCATAATCTTCCTATACTAAAATCAACTTAATTACACATGCAAAATTCCTTTGCCAAGTAAAGTAACATAATCACAGGGGTAGTACCAAAGGGCAAAGGTCATACTACCTACCACACATATTTTAACACTAATCTTCATTACTAGTCATATTTTTTTGCAAAAGTATTTTATATTTATTTTCAAAGGATAATAAATGTAAATACTCTGGTGCCCAAATTCAGTTAATTACATTGTATCTAGACAGCTCAATTTTATAAAGTACTTTCTCTTTTTGTGTTTGTTCCAATTTTTTAAAAATTTTTTTATTATTATACTTTAAGTTTTAGGGTATATGTGCACAACATGCAGGTTTGTTACATATGTATCCATGTGCCATGTTGGTGTGCTGCACACATTAACTCGTCATTTACATTAGGTATATCTCCTAATGCTATCCCTCCCCCATCCCCCCACCCCACAACAATCCCCAATGTGTGATGTTCCCCTTCCTGTGTCCATGTGTTCTCATTGTTCAATTCCCACCTATGAGTGAGAACATGCGGTGTTTGGGTTTTTGTCCTTGGGATAGTTTACTGAGAATGATCATTTCCAGCTTCACCCATGTCCCTACAAAGGACATGAACTCATCATTTTTTATGGCTGCATAGTATTCCATGGTGTATATGTGCCACATTTTCTTAATCCAGTCTATCCTTGTTGGACATTTGGGATGGTTCCAAGACTTTGCTATTGTGAATAGTGCCACAATAAACGTATATGTGCATGTGTCTTTATGGCAGCATGATTTATAATCCTTTGGGTATATACCCAGTAATGGGATGCTGGGTCAAATGGTATTTCTAGTTCTAGATCCCTGAGGAATGGCCACACTGACTTCCACAATGGTTGAACTAGTTTACAGTCCCACCAACAGTGTAAAAGTGTTCCTATTTCTCCACATCCTTTCCAGCACCTGTTTTTTCCTGACTTTTTAATGATGGCCATTCTAACTCATATGAGATGGTATCTCATTGTGGTTTTGATTTGCATTTCTCTGATGGCCAGTGATGATGAGCATTTTTTCATGTGTTTTTTGGCTGCATAAATGTCTTCTTTTGAGAAGTGTCTGTTCCTATCCTTCGCCCACTTTTTGATGGGGTTGTTTGTTTTTTTCTTGTAAATTTGTTTGAGTTCATTGTAGATTCTGGATATTAGCCCTTTGTCAGATGAGTAGGTTGTGAAAATTATCTCCCATTCTGTAGGTTTCCTGCTCACTCTGATGGTAGTGTCTTTTGCTGTGCAGAAGCTCTTTAGTTTAATTAGATCCCATTTGTCAATTTTGACTTTTGTTGCCATTGCTTTTGGTGTTTTAGACATGAAGTCCTTGCCCATGCCTATGCCCTGAATGGTATTGCCTAGGTTTTCTTCTAGGGTTTTTATGGTTTTAGGTCTAACATGTAAGTCTTTAATCCATCTTGAATTAATTTTTGTATAAGGTGTAAGGAAGGGATCCAGTTTCAGCTTTCTACATATGGCTAGCCAGTTTTCCCAGCACCATTTATTAAATAGGGAATCCTTTCCCCATTGCTTGTTTTTGTCAGGTTTGTCAAAGATCAGACAGTTGTAGATATGCGACATTATTTCTGAGGGCTCTGTTCTGTTCCATTGGTCTATATCTCTGTTTTGGTACCAGTACCATGCTGTTTTGGTTACTGTAGCCTTGTAGTATAGTTTGAAGTCAGGTAGAGTGATGCCTCCAGCTTTGTTCTTTTGGCTTAGGATTGACTTGGCAATGCAGGCTCTTTTTTGGTTCCATATGAACTTTAAAGTAGTTTTTTCCAATTCTGTGAAGAAAGTCATTGGTAGCTTGATGGGGATGGCATTGAATCTATAAATTACCTTGGGCAGTATGGCCATTTTCACGATATTGATTCTTCCAACCCATGAGCATGGAATATTCTTCCATTTGTTTGTATCCTCTTTGATTTCATTGAGCAGTGGTTTGTAGTTCTCCTTGAAGAGGTCCTTCACATCCCTTGTAAGTTGGATTCCTAGGTATTTTATTCTCTTCGAAGCAATTGTGAATGGGAGTTCACTCATGATTTGGCTCTCTGTTTGTCTGTTATTGGTGTATAAGAATGCTTGTGATTTTTGCACAATGATTTTATATACTGAGGCTTTGCTGAAGTTGCTAATCAGCTTAAGGAGATTTTGGGCTGAGATGATGGAGTTTTCTAGACATACAATCATGTCATCTGCAAACAGGGACAATTTGACTTCCTCTTTTCCTAATTGAATATCCTTTATTTCCTTCTCCTGCCTGATTGCCCTGGCCAGAACTTCCAACACTATGTTGAATAGGAGTGGTGAGAGAGGGCATCCCTGTCTTGTGCCAGTTTTCAAAGGGAATGCTTCAAGTTTTTGTCCATTCAGTATGATATTGGCTGTGGGTTTGTCATAGATAGCTCTTATTATTTTGAGATACATCCCATCAGTACCTAATTTACTGAGAGTTTTTAGCATGAATGGCTGTTAAATTTTGTCAAAGGCCTTTTCTGCATCTATTGAGATAATCATGTGGTTTTTGTCTTTGGTTCTGTTTATATGCTGGATTACATTTATTGATTTGCATATGTTGAACCAGCCTTGCGTCCCAGGGATGAAGCCCACTTGATCATGGTGGATAAGCTTTTTGATGTGCTGCTGGATTCGGTTTGTCAGTATTTTATTGAGGATTTTTGCATCAATGTTCATCAAGGATATTGGTCTAAAATTCTCTTTTTTTGTTGTGTCTCTGCCAGGCTTTGGTATCAGGATGATGCTGGCCTCATAAAATGAGTTAGGGAGGATTCCCTCTTTTTCTATTAATTGGAATAGCTTCAGAAGGAATGGTACCAGTTCCTCCTTGTACCTCTGGTAGAATTCGGCTGTGAATCCATCTGGTCCTGGACTTTTTTTGGTTGGTAAGCTATTAATTATTACCTCAATTCCAGAGCCTGTTATTGGTCTATTCAGAGATTGAACTTCTTCCTGGTTTATTCTTGGGACAGTGTATGTGTCGAGGATTTATCCATTTCTTCTAGATTTTCTTGTTTATTTGCGTAGAGGTGTTTATTTTATTCTCTGATGGTAGTTTGTATTTCTGTGGGATCGGTGGTGATATCCCCTTTGTCATTTTTTATTTCATCTATTTGATTCTTCTGTCTTTTCTTCTTTATTAATCTTGCTAGCAGTCTATCAATTTTGTTGATCTTTCCAAAAAACCAGCTCCTGGATTCATTGATTTTTTGAAGGGTTTTTTGTGTCTCCATTTCCTTCAGTTCTGCTCTGATCTTAGTTATTTCTTGCCTTCTGCTAGCTTTTGAATGTGTTTGCTCTTGCTTCTCTAGTTCTTTTAATTGTGATGTTAGGGTGTCAATTTTAGATCTTTCCTGCTTTCTCTTGTGGGCATTTAGTGCTATAAATTTCCCTCTACACACTGCTTTGAATGTGTCCCAGAGATTCTTGTATGTTGTGTCTTTGTTCTCACTGGTTTCAAAGAACATCTTTATTTCTGCCTTCATTTCATTATGTACCCAGTAGTCATTCAGAGCAGGTTGTTCAGTTTCCATGTAGTTGAGCAGTTTTGAGTGAGTTTCTTAATCCTGAGTTGTAGTTTGATTGCACTGTGGTCTGAGAGACAGTTTGTTATAATTTCTGTTCTTTTACATTTGCTGAGGAGTGCATTACTTCCAACTATATGGTCAATTTTGGAATAGGTGTGGTGTGGTGCTGAAAAGAATGTATATTCTGTTGATTTGGGGTGGAGAGTTCTGTACATGTCTATTAGGTCCACTTGGTGCAGAGCTGAGTTCAATTCCTGGATATCCTTGTGAACTTTCTGTCTCGTTGATCTGTCTAATGTTGACAGTGGGGTGTTAAAGTCTCCCATTATTATTGTGTGGGAGTCTAAGTCTCTTTGTAGGTCACTCAGGACTTGCTTTATGAATCTGGGTGCTCCTGTATTGGGTGCATATATATTTAGGATAGTTAGCTCTTCTTGTTGAATTGATCCCTTTACCATTATGTAATGGCCTTCTTTGTCTCTTTTGATCTTTGTTGGTTTAAAGTCTGTTTTATCTGAGACTAGGATTGCAACACCTGCCTTTTTTTGTTTTCCATTTCCTTGGTAGATCTTCCTCCATCCCTTTATTTTGAGCCTAAATGTGTCTCTGCATGCGAGATGGGTTTCCTGAATACAGCACACTGATGGGTCTTGACTCTTTATCCAATTTGCCAGTCTGTGTCTCTTAATTGGAGCATTGAGCCCATTTACATTTAAGGTTAATATTGTTTTGTGTGAATTTGATCCTGTCATTATGATGTTAGCTGGTTATTTTGCTCGTTAGTTGATGTGGTTTCTTCCTAGCCTGGATGGTCTTTACAATTTGGCATGATTTTGCAGTGGCTGGTACCAGTTTTTCCTTTCCATGTTTAGTGCTTCCTTCAGGAGGCCTTTTAGGGCAGGCCTGGTGGTGACAAAATCTCTCAGCATTTGCTTGTCTGTAAAGTATTTTATTTCTCCTTCACTTATGAAGCTTAGTTTGGCTGGATATGAAATTCTGGGTTAAAAATTCTTTTCTTTAAGAATGTTGAATATTGGCCCCCTCTCTCTTCTGGCTTGTAGAGTTTCTGCAGAGAGATCAGCTGTTAGTCCGATGGGCTTCCCTTTCTGGGTAACCTGACCTTTCTCTCTGGCTGCCCTTAACATTTTTTCCTTCATTTCAACTTTGGTGAATCTGACAATTATGTGTCTTGGAGTTGCTCTTCTCGAGGAGTATCTTTGTGGTGTTCTCTGTAGTTCCTGAATTTGAATGTTGGCCTGCCTTGCTAGATTGGGGAAGTTCTCCTGTATAATATCCTGCAGAGTGTTTTCCAACTTGGTTCCATTCTCCCCGTCACTTTCAGGTACACCAATCAGACGTAGATTTGGTCTTTTCACATAGTCCCATATTTCTTGGAGGCTTTGCTCATTTCTTTTTATTCTTTTTTCTCTAAACTTCTCTTCTCGCTTCATTTCATTCATTTCATCTTCCATCACTGATACCCTTTCTTCCAGTTGATCGCATTGGCTACTGAGGCTTGTGCATTCGTCACGTAGCTCTTGTGCCGTGGTTTTCAGTTCCATCAGGTCCTTTAAGGACTTCCCTGCATTGGTTATTCTAGTTAGCCATTCATCTAATTTTTTTTTCAAGGTTTTTAACTTCTTTGCCATTGGTTTGAACTTCCTCCTTTAGCTCGGAGTAGTTTGATCATCTGAAGCCTTCTTCTCTCAACTCGTCAAAGTCATTCCCCGTCCAGCTTTGTTCCGTTGCTGGTGAGGAGCTGCATTCCTTTGGAGGAGGAGAGGTGCTCTGATATTTAGAGTTTCTGGTTTTTCTGCTCTGTTTTTTCCCCATCTTTGTGGTTTTGTCTACCTTTGGTCTTTGATGATGGTGACATACAGATGGGTTTTTGGTGTGGATGTCCTTCCTGTTTGTTAGTTTTCCTTCTAACAGTCAGGACCTTCAGCTGCAGGTCTGTTGGAGTTTGCTGGAGGTCCACTCCAGACCCTGTTTGCCTGGGTATCAGCAGCGGTGGCTGCAGAACAGCAGATATTGGTGAACTGCAAATGCTGCTGCCTGATTGTTCCTCTAGAAGTTTTGTCTCAGAGGAGTACCTGGCCGTGTGAGGTGTCAGTCCACCCCTACTTGGGGGTGCCTCCCAGTTAGGCTACTTGGGGGTCAGGGACCCACTTGAGGAGGCAGTCTGCCTGTTCTCAGATCTCAAGCTGCATGCTGGGAGAACCACTACTCTCTTCAAAGCTCAGTTGGAAATGCAGAAATCACCCATCTTCTGTGTCGCTCACGCTGGGAGCTGTAGACTGGAGCTGTTCCTATTTGGCCATCTTGGATCCACTCCCCCCATTACTAGTCATTTAAAGTTGGGTATTGCTATTCCCAATTTTCACAAAGTGTGATGTCCAAGGTCACACAATTGTTATGTACTATAGCAGTGGTTGAAGCTCAGGTCTTTCTAACTCTATATTGCTGTTTTTTTGCACAATTCCACAATCAACAAAACTTTTCTGAGCTCCTATTTTTGTTATAATCTAGAGATAAAGAAATGAATAATGTCTTTCCTTGCCCACTGGAAAAAAAAATCTAGCAGGTTGCTTTTTATCCAATTAGTCAGTAATTAAATAATTCCTAATATTACTATGTGTTCTTTTAAGGACTGTGTTTATGTTAGCTCATTGAATCCCCACAATAATATGAAGTAACTGCAATCATTTTCCCTGAGATTAAACTACCTGTGGCTGGCAAAATTCACATTGTATCAGAGACACTTGGCCTCCAGAGTTCATGCTTTTAACCATGACATATACTGTCTCCGGACCATCCACATGTAAGTTCCATATTCAAGATCAGGTCAGGGAATGTAAGTAAATGTTCCACACATCATATTATATTTTGTTTTACAGTGTCAAAATCCACCTTATGTTATGTTGTAAAGTAACATTTCCTTATTCTCAGTGTTGACTTGGATTTGAGGATTTCCTAAAATATCTGGAGCTCTCACAACACTGGACTGAGTAGTATTCTCCTGACCTTCTCTTTGATAGGAATCCTCTCTAATTTGCCATAATCCTCACCACCCCCTATTGTCTCCATGCATTAAAAGATTCAATGACCATTAAATATCCTCTAACACTATTGCATTTTATTATAGCAGAAAAATATTTTTTTCAGCACTCATCCTAAGTAAAACATTGAAAGATAAACTAGGAATTGGAGACAGCAAACATTAAGTCCTCCTCCCTTAATTTTAACTGCCCAATCTCTATAGGAGTTTACATTAGTTGACAACCTTTGCTTCACCTAGACACCATTTAATTGGCTTGAGGAATTCTATACCATCTTCAAGTAAAAGAGAATATTGGAATGAGCTCTGAAATTGTAGGATTTGAGTAGGACAAAGGAAATTTTTTAAATCTCATATCCAGCCACTAGGAGGAGGAAACACACTTTCCAAATGTAATTGTAGGTCATTATATCTAATTTTAAACTTAACCACACATTTAAAATGTTAAATTTAAATTGATGAGCATCTACCTCATCTGAATCTATGGTGATGTTTACCCTTTGTCTTTGCAATGATTTTTTGTGAATTAATCAATTCTCTTGCATATCCTTTTTTATTTCTAACATTTATGTTTGATAATCTTTGTGTTGCTTTCCAAAAAGCATTTTGCCCATAACATTTGGGCCACATTCAGGGAAAGCAGAACTAGCAACCCATTGGAAAATCAGTAGGCTATATGCCTGAAGAGCCCACGTGTTTGTGTTAGATAAATGTCTCCCTACCTGGTTTTTGTTCAGCCCATCTACCTATATAAAACTTCACAGCGGCCACATCTGTATTCAGCCACCACTCTTTGTAAAAGGGACAGCTTGAGAACCTATTAAAAATACATTGTTACTATGAGTATTTTGTTCCTTTTTGCTATATAATAAGCTGAAAACTACAGTAGGTGAGCATTCTATGAGGAAGACTGCTGTTCCTTTTATTGACTTTATGGCCACACAAACTAATAGAAAATGCATTTTATATCACACAGGTGAACTCAATCACGCTGAACTCAACAGGATAGAATATTTTCCCTACATTTAAGTTGTAAATGGCAGGTTGGTTTACAATAAATATGTGGGACAATAAAATGTCACTTCTTTATACAGTTTTATTATAAAAAATACGTATGTTGTATATAATATTTTAAATTTCTGACTATGTAGCTAATGCTTATTATAGAAAATTTGAAAGTTCTTAAGAAGTATATGGAAAATAAGTAACGCCCACAATTTTACCATCAGAACTCTCAGTATATAGAAAAAGTGAATTTCTTTTTCCATATTAACTTTACATGGGCACAGATATTTATGCCATGACTATTTTTCTATAAAATACAGTTTATAAACATGATATTTCATGACTTAACATGAATTATTTGATAATTTTTCTATTTTGAGGTATTTGAAGTTATTTCTCTTCGTATCTATCCATTCCTTTTTCTTTTTTTCTTTCATTTTATTTCTTTAAAAAAATATTTACTGTGATTTATGTTCACACAGGAAACTGTTAGCGTGCTATTCTACTTCTTTCCTTCAGATGAAATTCTGGATATAGAGTTACCAGTCACAGGCTGTTATTATTACTGGTGGTGTCATTGTTGTTTGTAGTAATAGTAATGTTCTCACTTGTAAATTGTGTTCAATATATGGAAAATTCTCTTTTAGAAAGATTGCACAAATATGCCATTTCATTTTGAGTATAGTGGTGCCTCAGAGCAAGTAATTTAAAAGCATCAGTTCTCTACCATGATATCATGAGAACCCGCTAAGTACAGCCCCTAGATCACTGGTAGGAAGAAAGAAGTCACAGAATTGAGCTACCCATACGCCTTCCAGGATGCAGTTTCACTGGATATTAGTTCTCTTGGTCTAAATGTAGAAGTCCCCATAGGACAGATGCATAACTCAGTTAAATGCCAGAGCCCAATTTTCTGGATACTGCATACAGTTCCTTGCCACATTCTAGCTTCTAACTAGAGCATGTTAATCTTGACACAGCCAATAGATATGGGGAACATGCCTTATAGCAAACATAAAAAAGATGTGCAGGTTAAATCACATGTCAAATAATTAAAAGTGCTCATTCCAAAGACAAATAGTTAAATGAGGAAAGTAACTTTAAACTGAAAATTTCTTCTAAATTAGATTTCTATATATGTCTTTATATATTTAATAGACTTATTTGAGCCTTTAAAATGTATCTAAATATCCATATACATAAAATTTTGACATCATATTTCATTCTGTGTTAAAATATATTGAAAAAATTACTAAGATCATTTTTTGCTAGGGTGATAACATAATTTATAATCTGGAACTTATTTTTAAAGAGACAGGGTCTCACTATGTTTCTCAAGCTGGTTTCAAACTCCTGGGCTCAAGTGTTCATCCCACATCGGCCTCCCAAAGTACTGGGAATACAGGCATAAGCCACCACACCAAGCCTAATCTGGGACATTTTGAGAGTTTAAGGGATGACTATTATTAATTACAACAAGAAAATTGACATAAACCAGAATGATCTCAGGCAAACCAAGAAGGATGAGCTTCTTAACTCTTGTCTAAAAAGCCGTATCATGGCCTTTGCTTTCTGATGTTTCTATTTTTCAGTGAGTAAATAAGCAATTGAAAAGCCATAAAACACCATTTTTACCACACACTTACCCATTTTATTTCATATAACACAGCCAGCATTTTGTTTTTCCTGAGTAGGATGATTTGTAATAATGGGGTTATTTACTATTATTTTACATTGAGTACAGCAGCAATTCTCAACTTGATTATTACCTAACATGTCAAGATGAGTTACAGATGAAAAAAGGGCCCTTATAGACCCCTTTTTTATCTTATTTGATCTTATTGTTAAAATATTTAATTAATGTCCATAGAAGGGGTCCAAATATGGGACATTACATAGCAGATACGTTGTCAGGGTTGGAAGAGGAGGACACTTTTAAGAAACACCGACCTAAAATTGATAAAAGTGTAAGCTCAATGGCCTATATCTAAAGCTCTTAAAACTCCAGCCCCATCTATATTCCTAAGCCAGTTTCTCCTTTCTCCAAATGTAATTCATAAATTCTATCCAAAATTATCTGAACACTTGCCTGCTTCTCTCTCTTCTTCTATTTGCTAAATCCAAGTTTTGGGTGAGTGAAGATCAGGAACTTTACCCAATTTCTTCAATTTCCTTTTACAACACTTCCCCCTCCCCAACCCCTTTCACCCAGACACACACACACACACACACACACACACACACACACACATCATGTGAGAGACCCAAGGGCCATCATTTGGTCCCTGCTGATATTTCTGTGAGAGACAAGACTTGCAATAAAATTAAGTTAAAATAATTATCCTATTGTTAGATGTTAGGTTATTTACATTTTATTTCTATCATAAAACATTTTTTAGTGAATAGAATGGAGATACTTGGGTAACAAAAGTAGAAAAACTTTAAAATTTCTCTTGTCCATAAAAACAGATATGCCATATATTTGAGGCAGAATTGCTTGTAAGTCCTACCACTTGGCTTAAGTTCATGTCTTCCATTGACTTAGAGTAACCTTTATGTCTTTTCTGCTTTTAGCTATAAAAATACTCTATTAAAAACTTAAAATCAGATACACAATTCCTAGCAATTTAGATTTAATATTATCATCTCGATTTCATAGATGCTAAGTTGCCTGAATGGTGTTTAGAGGCTATCATTTCACATTGATGTAATTAAGAAGATATGGCCCCAGAAAAAATGAACTACAAAAGCCACCCACAGACCACTTCCATCTTTGGATTGCAACATGCAATTTACCTATATAACAAAACTGCCTATGTACCCCGACCCTAAAATAAAAGTTTTTGGAAGTACTGAGACAGACAGGTGGGAGGGGCTCTCTGGCAAAACTTCAGCCGTCCTGTGCTCTGAGGTGGAGCCTCAGGAAGTTTCCGCCATTTGCAGTGGGGAGGAGCTTGGCCCCGCCTCTTCCTGTGTGGAACCTGGGTTTCAAAGGGTGAGGCTGGAAGTGCACCAAGAGGAACTCTGGCCTTGTGGAGAGGCTCTGTTTCCCCCTTTTCTTCCTTTTCACCCAATAAAACCCTGTCTTACCATTCAAATTGTCTGAGAACCTGAATTTTCGTGGCTGTAGGACAAGAACCCCGTCTTTAGCTGAACTAACAGAAAGTCCTGCAATAGTACTACTTTAAAACTTATTATATTTTTAGCTTTTTAATAATATATTCAATGATATAATTAAATAATTATTATTTCTTTTAATGGTGTCATTCTGTATCATCATTTTTTCATACAAAGATGCCTACACTGTTCTTGGGGTCTTGAATTTGATTTATCCATCAATTAGCTGATTAAATATCTCCAATTATTGTTGTTGTCTTAGTTTTTATCTTCTGGAAAGCATATAATAATCAGATTTTCTAAGTGATTGAGGAGCTTAGACATATCTTTGTATTGTTATTACATACGAATCAAAATTTGCCTATGAAGAGAAGTTGGAGTTCATAACTTTTGCACCACAATAATAAAAAAATGTTACTCCATTATATTCTGGCATCTCGTAGTGCAGATAAAAAGTCTGAAGTAAGATTTTTTATTTTTTTATATCTAATATTTTCCACACAATTGTTAGATTAACTCTTCTATCTTGAATTTGAAATTTTCATTAAGTAATGAATATTACTTGATACACTTGATACTCCTGTTTCAGTAGTTGGTCCTAATATATTGTGATCATTCAGGCTGTAGATTTAAGCTTTTCTGTAGCCAAAGAACAATATTCTGTATGAATATTGACCAGCTACTACTTACCCATCCAATCATTCAGTTTTCCTGAATAAGTGAAATAAACTGATGATAATAATTTCCTTTTATTTTTATCTCTAAATATTTTCACTCTGAGATACTTCCTTAAACTTGTTTTCCATATTCTTAAGTCAATTATGTGCAGAATTTGTGCCGCCTGTAAATATTTACAGATATAGTAAATATAATCAGTTCTTTAATCCCTTTTTACTCCTGTTTACCTCTCATCCAGGTTTTTCTTTCATCTCTGAGATGATAACCTACTGTGTATTGTCTGTCAAATCAATAAAACCATTTTCTTGATATTTTGTGGAGGGAACAAAACAGATGTGGCTAAAATGTATTTTTATTCAGTGCAGATATTTTAATGATTATATTTTCCTTTCATTTCTTGAGTTCTACATTCAGGTTTATGCTATTTTTTCTCTTTTTTTACATGCCTTTCTGTTTTTTAAGTGATTTAGAAGGGTTATGAAATAAAGAAATCTAATATATTGTTAATAATTTATTCCCCCTTGTGTACTGTTGGAACACATTTTTAAAAATACTTGTAGTTTTCAGGATGAAGATTTTGTTATTAGTTGAGCATCCCAGCCAATGTGCATGAAAGGAGATGCCGTGCCTCTCGAAAATACAACATGGTTTGTTTTGTGTTTTTACTTATTTTTGATTTATCTGCTTATCATTATTAATATTGTTATATTGTCTGTGGATGTCTGAACTGAAACCATAAACAGCTATCCAGCTTGCCAGTAAGATAAAATTGTAGTAATTGATGTTCTATGAAAAATATCTTTTAAAATTTTTGTTGTTGCTGGTTTTTCCCCTTCTTTTTGTGAATTCTTTGTGTCAGATGCCAGCTACAACTAATTTAGCCAATCATCTTTCCTAGTATTGGGATGGGACAGATCTTTCCGTTATTTTTTATAGCTTTGAGATTTAAAAAATAGTTATATCCAAATTGCCTCTTCTAAAACCATTGCTACCACAGTCACCATCTCAGCCCCAATACCAACCACATCTCTTTGAGAAATCACTTTTCAGATCTGTTTTCACCAGTGGCCTCCCGTTTTAGCGGGCAGCATAACCCCAGCATTTCCTGGCTCGGTTCCTTCAGTCACTACTCAGGTGAATGGCATGCTTCTACCAGCCACCCAGAGCAGCTGGTGCAAGGTTCCAGCTCATTGGAATCATCTGAGATTCCAAATAGCCACGATAACCAAAGGAAATTGAAATAAACTATGTTAATTTTAAATCCCACTCCCACCTCTATGCTCATGGACTACAGGATCTCCGCCATTTACCTTTAGACTGTCCAAAACTTTCCTTTATGGAAGGTAATTTCTAAAGTGGTTTGTGTTTTTATGTACTGATTACAGTTGTACTGTTTATGGTTAGATGAATAAAACACATAGATTAGAATTGGGAACTAGGGAAGAGAACAAACTAAATCTTTAGTTACTTAAAGACATTTTTCAATTTTGTAGTTTGTGTGTGAATGTGTGTGTGTGTGCTTATATGTGTGTATCTGTGAATATTTGTGTTTCTCTTTTGTTACTTTGAAATATTCTCAAGATACCATAATTTTCTCAAGGTATTCTGTGCTGACTCTGTTTTCTTTGTTGTTCTGACTTCCAAACAACTAAGAGCCACATTTGCGTCTCAGTGAAGTATAGTCTGACATGAATTCTTGAAATATGATTTCCCTGAGGCTTTACCTTCCATTCTAATTTTTATATTTCCTATTTATGCTTTTTAATCTATTACATATATTTAACATTGATTGTATATATTCTTATATATCATCAAATTACTTATGTATAAAATGGGCTGCAATTAAAGGACTATTACAAATAATTTGAAGCATATATTTATTAAAAGAATAATGTGACCATTAAATTCATAGATTGCCCCAAAAAGAGGGCCCTTAAATCATGTCTTCCAATTTTAGCATAAGTAAGTATTAAATAAATCACAAATCTAAAGCCCAAAGAAGAGAAATACCTCCTTCATGTCTCCTAACTTATACTCTGGAACACACTAATTTTCACCACTGATTTATTATTTATTTTTATACCTGACATTTTAAATGACTATAGGAATCATAACAGCCAAATAAACATGTGAGGGATTCTATAAATTCTTATTTTTAAACTAGAATGCTGTGCAGGTAAAATAGTGATACAGAGATCTACATTCCTATAATTAAAATTCAATTTATATTATGAATCATACATGTGAGATTTTAAGTAGTATATTAATATGAACTCTGTGCAAATCATGTATTTCACACACACACACGCATATATAAATTTTGAGATTTGTTTTTACCATTAACACTAGTTATTCCTTTAGTACAGCACTAAACATAAATAATTTAAAATCATAGTTTTCTATAGTATTTCAATTTTTTTGTTTTTGAGATGGGGTCTCGTTCTATCACCCAGATTGGAGTGCAGTGGCATGATCTCTGCTCACTACAACCTCTGCCTTCCAGGCTCAGCCTCTCGAAAAGCTGGGATTACCAGTGTGTGCCACCATGATGAGCTAATTTTTTTGTGTTTTTGTTAGAGATGGGATCTCACCATGTTGCTCAGGCTGGTTTCAAACTCCTGAGCTCAAGTGGTCCGCCTGCTTTGGCCTCCCAAAGTGCTGGGATTACAGGCATGAGCCACCACACTTGGCCCAACATTTTAATTTTTAACAAGTAATTATAACATTTATAATGAAAATCTCTTCTAATTAATTTTTGGAGGGAAAGGAATATTTATTTTTTATGGCCAAAATATTAAAAACATGTTAAATTTTCTAAAATGTTTTTAATCTTTATATTTAGTTATATCCAAATAATTTGAATTTGAATCCTACAAAGGGTTTACAGACATCTTTATCTCATTTGTTAATCAGAGGCCATGCTATGCTGATGGTTTTCTCTTTCATAATATGAAGCACTTCATTTTTTTACTCAACTTTATTATTTTATTATTTATATTGTTTTCTTTCTTTCTAAAACATACTACAGTTGTGTTTTTCTTAGTTATCTATGAATCACCATTGTTTGCATATTATAGTATCTCAATGTTTTTGCATTGAAATAATGTTTAACAATTGAAAATAGAATGTAAAATTTGTACACTCTATCATCGTAGATCTCAGATGTTGGAGTTCATAATGAACCTCATTTTGAAAGTGAAGATTGGATTTTTGAATAGAAATTTAATGTATTATGTTTATGGGGGAGATAACTTATAGGGGCATTGTGCATATCTCCAAACTTTTGTAGTTTATTACAAAAGAAGAAAAAAAAGAAACAGAAGCAGGTGATCTGAGTCAAGTTTTTTTATCATAGCCATGCATTAGATATACCCTGGAGATTAGCGTTTGCCAAGTATACATCAGTTAAAATAAATGAGTACATAGAACTACTGGCTTTGTATGAAGCAGGAGAAAACCCAGTTTCCCCTCAATTATGGCATTTTGTGCTATCAAAACACTAACAATTGAAAATCATGGCAAGTACCAACTCATCTCTCTCAGTTAGCATGTGTGTACATGTATTCATCTTAGTCTTACAGTCAATTGTATCTTAATACCTAAATGGAGATCATCAAACAGAAAATGAAAGAAAAAAATTCTCAGCTGTAACTCTAGAACAAAATCTCTACTTCCTTTCTTCTTGGACCCCGTTTGAAGTGGCTCTGAAATGCAAGTAACAAACTGCACTATCTTGATATTCCATAATGATGTTTTTAGTCTTTATGTCAGCCTTTTCTGTCATTGTCATTGTCGTGCATGTTTCTGACATTTTATGCCAATGTTTATCTGTTGGATATCACAGACTTTATCAGAAAACATTGACAGTTATACATAACATTTTCTGAATAATCAGATGATATTACTGTTTCTCCTTAATTTGTCTTATATTTTATGTATCTTTGTAATAAAATATATCTTAAAATAATACTTTTCATTATTATAGTTTTATAGATTGTAAAGCATTTTCTTATGTGGCTCAAATTTAATTATCACTTACTCTGTAAACTTAATAAATCATTGTGTTATTTAATTAAAGAGGCTATAAAAGCTCAGGATCTAACTTGATAAAGGTCATTCAACTTATACAATGACAAAACTGGATCAGAGTCTGTGGTTTTTCAGTAATTAATAAAAACCAATGTTTACAAAATATTTATGATATGTGAAGCCCTTGGCAAGTTCATTTCATTTAGTTGTACAACTTCCCTATGAGAAAGAAATTATTAGTATTTCAATTTTACAGTAACTGAGGCTCAGGAAGGTTAAGTATTTTGCCTGCAATCACAGATACAGTAAGTGAAGGAGCCAGTATCCAAACCCAGACAATCTGCTTTCAGAGCCCACCTTTCTTAAATGCTAAACTTTAAGCTTAATAGTATATATTTTGCACTATTTTTCAATGGCTATTAATTTAAATAGGAATACACAAACTTGTGATGGGACACCACTGATTATACTATAATTGAAAAGCTACACCAGTTACTTAAGCCAAGCATAAATACAGAAAAGGGCAAAAATCATTCTTGTGCACTTTGGGAAATTTTCACAAAGGGAAAATACCTGTGTAATCAATAAAAAGGTCAGGAGTTCAACACTAGTCTGGCCAACCTGGTGAAACCCCGTCTCTACTAAAAATACAAAAAAATTAGCTGGGTGTGGTGGCGTGTGCCTGTAATCCCAGCTACTCAGGAGGCTGAGAGGGGAATTGCTTGAGCCAGGGAGGTGGAGGTTGTAGTGAGCATTTTGGAAAGTTTAATATGTTTTTAATATTTTGACCTTAAAAAATAAATGTTCCTTTCCAGAGCTTTTCCAGAGTGAGACTCGGTCTTAAAAAAAAAAATTAGTACACTAGAACCCTAGTCCCCCACATTATACATGTAACACCCATGTAACTAACAAGCACAAGTACCCCCAAATCTAAAAATGAAAACGTCAACAGACCTCACCATGCTTAACACCACCACCCCCAAGTCGTTCCACCTCTCTTTAAAGACCACTACCTTTCTGACTGTTAACACCATGGTTTATTTTGCCTTAATGCTGAACTTGATATACATAGATGTGTACAATATATAATCTTTTGGATTCGGTTTCTTCTCGATTTTTTAAATGAGATTCATCAATATTATTGCAAAGAACAGAAGTTTGTTCATTCTCTTTGCTGTATAGTACACTAATATGTGAATATTTAAAGCTGATATATCCTATTGTTGATGGGCATTCTAGAAGTTTCCAATTTATGGGTATTATGAATAGTGTTGCAATACATTTTGTAAACTAAAGGTGTAAATTTTGTAATAACACTTTAGTCCACAGATACACACATTTCTGTTGGAATGCACCTAGGAAGGAAAAACTCAGTCACAGTGGATGTGTATTTTACTTCATATCCACTGAAGTATATTTACTTCAGTAAATATTATCTGAGAGTTTTCCAAAGTAGTTTTACTGATTTATATTTCTACCTTATTGTATAAGAGTTCTTCTTTTGCATATCTTCATCAACATTTGGTGTCTTCTGGTTTTGTTTCTGTTTTTTTTTATAATTTTATCCATTCTTGTTGATGTGTAGTGTTATATCATTGATGTTGACGAGTTCTTTTTGAAATATTTTTTGGTGATTTGGATATTCTACTTCAGAAATTGCCTACTGAAGTCTTTTGCCAGGTTTTCTTTTTTAATTAAATTGTCTCTTCTTCTATTGAAATGTAGCTCTTTATTATGGATATAAGTTGTGTGTGTGTGCATGCATCCGTGCACTCTCATCCTCTTTGGGCTGTCATTTTACTTTCTTAATGGCATCTTGTCATAAACGGAAACTCTTAATGCACAATTATAATTTTATCCATCTTTACATTTTAGTTAGTGCTATTCACGGTTTACTTAAGCAATTTTAGTCTGCTCCAAGGTCATAAACATTCTATTCTATACTTTTTACTATACAGTTGCATTGTTTTGTTTTTATCATCTATAATCCAGTGGAGTTAATTTTTGTTTCATGGTGTGATATAATAATTTATTTTTTAAATATGAGTATCGAATTGAGCAGTACCATTTATTGTGAAGACCATCGTTTTCCCCACTGATGGCAATAGTGTCTATATTGCAGATCTGGTAATCTATCAGGTCTCCTTCTGGCCTCTGGCCTCTATTCTGTTACAGTGATCCATTTGTCTATTCTTATGTTAATAGCACAGTGAACTGCTTACTTCAGATTTATAGTGAGTCTGGATATCTGGTAAGGTGAGTTCACTGGCTTTGCTTTTAAAGATTATTTTGGCTATTTTAGGTACTCTTCATTTCCAGATAAATTTTAGAAGCAGCTTTTAATTTTACAGAGGAGTATTTGCTGAGTTTTCAATAGTATTGAAATGAACCTATACATCATTTAAGTCAATCTTACAATTTTGAAATTTCCAATTTGGAAACATCATATATCCCTTTATTAATGGAATCTTTTGAAATTTTTTCAGTAATAATGTATAATGTTCTGTGACAACATCCTGTAAATTTTGATTATATTTGGCCCTTGGTATTTCCTATTCTGTTTTAACTGCTAGCATTTATATTTTACTTATTTATATTTTATACGGACATAAATGAAATGTACGTATTTTTATTTATATATCATTCATTACTTTTATACAGGAACACATAATGTAGATGTAGCATTATATAAGAATTATTATATAAAGCTCACATTAAATAGCTTCTAAGCCCTAACAATTATATAGATCTTTTTGGATTTTCTGTATACTCATCCATGTCTATGTAAATGATATATCTGTTTCTTCTTTTCTAATTCCTATACCTTTTATTTTTATTCTTTTTGGTTTATTACTAATTTCTTCATTCATTTATTAAATGTTTGCCTAATTGCACTGTCTACGACTTTCAGTAAAATGGTGAAAAGATACAGCATACATCTTTGACTAGTAGGCAAATTCAGGGCAGGATAATACTTATGTTACTATTTCATAAGAAAATTGCTGTTGAATTTTAAAATACGCTGTAGAAATAAAATATATTAATTTCATCTCTAGTTTGTTATAGTTTCTTTTGGTATAAGTGCTTGTTGAATTATATCATTTTTTCAGTATCTATTTACATAATCGTGTAATTTTTATCTTATCTTTATTTTTATTTTTATGTTTTAATGTAAAAAGTTACAGTGCTTGGTTTCAAATCTTATATTATGTGTGTATTCCTCAATTAAATCTCATTTGGTCATGATATACTATAGATTTTATATGTCTTTGGGCTCAGTTTGCTAGTATCTCGTACAAATATTTCAGATTAGTTCATCTATGTTCATAAGAAATATTGACATGTGGTATCTGTGTTAGTCATGTATTTGCTTTGATAATAAACATACATTGATCACATATATTGTGATGGGAAGTGTTACCTGAATTTTTATTCTCTGAAAGAGTTTGTATAAGTTTGTTGCTATTTTTTTCAAATGTTTGGATAAACCAGTAAAATCATTTAGACTAGAAGTTTTTTTGTTTTAGAAATATTTATTTACATACTTAACTTTTATAGAATTATTGTTTAAAAATTTCTACTAGATAACATAATTTATAAAATTTAATAGATTTCTGTACCTTCTCAGTTTTGGTAAACTGTTTTTCAAGAAATTTGTCAATTTCATCTAATTTATCTTAAATCTGTCAAATTTATTACAAATTTGATTGTAATATCCTCTTTTCTTTTCAATATCTGTGGAATTTGTAATGATGCCCTTTATTTTACTCCTGAAACTGGGTTTACTGGTGTTCTCTATTGTAAAGAATTCCCCATTCCACTGATTTCCATACTTTCTTTGTTTCTGTTTTGTTGTTGTTGTTGTTTGTTTGTTTTAGCTTTTGATATGGAAGACTAAATCATGGATATTAAGCCTGTATTATTTTAAAATGTATATATTTAGGCTATATATTTTCCTTTGAGCTCTTTTATTGCATTACGCACCTTTTGATATGTCACATTACATTACTCTTCCATTTCAACATGTTTTCTAATTTTCATTTTAAATTCTCCTTTCACCCAGGAGTTGTCTCACATGCTGTTTGTTCCTTTCTTATCTTCTTCCTTATCTTCTGTTAGATTAATCAATTCTTTAAAGAATTCATGTCCCCTTTATTAGCTTTGTAGTTATAGTTATTTACATTTTTTTCTCTTTTTTGAGATAGGGTCTCACTTCTTGCCCAGGCTGCAGTGCAGTGGCACAATCTCAGCTCACTGCAGCCTCTGCCTCCCGGATTCAAGCAATTCTCCTGCCTCAGCCTCCCAAGTAGCTGGGATAACAGGTGGGTGCCACCATGTCTGGGTAATTTTTGTATTTTTAGTAGAAACAGGGTTTCACCATGTTGGCCAGGCTGGTCTTGAACTCCTGACCTCAAGTGATCCGCCCACCTCTGCCTCCCAAAGTGCTGGGATTACAGGTGTGAGCCACCACATCCCACCTACAACTTTTATACTAGTTTCACTATACGCATCTTGACTTATTAGAGCCTAATATAAATTAATGCATTTATCATTTTTAGTATAATGCTAGGATCTTTTCATCTTTTACCTCCATAGAACCCTTTCTTAGCTTTTGTATTATTAAATTCAATCAAATTCTAAACTTCAAAAAAATTATTATTTGTATAATCAATGTTTGTATAGATTCTGCTACATATTTACTTTTTCTTTTCCCTTCACTCCTTCCTGCTGCATTTTCGTATGTGCTCAACTTCCCATTGAAGTACTCACCTTAGTACTTCTTTCAGTGTTTGTTTCCTGACAACAAATTATATGTTTCTGTATGTTGGAAATTTAATTTCTTTTTCCTTAATGTTTGAAAGATATCGTCTCTGAGCATACAAATATAATTTGCCAGTTATTTCCCTTCTGCACATAAAATGTGGTATCCGGTTGTATTGTGGCTTTTGTCTTTTCAATTTAGAAGTCAGATGAAAGTATTATGGTTACTCTATAGATCTCTCTTGTCCTCTACCCTTAACTACGTTTAAGATTTGCTTCTTGTCTTTGGTGCTCAGCAGTTTGAATGAAGTGTAACAAGGAGTGGTTCTTCTCATGTTTATCCTGTTTAGATTCTTGGAAGTTCTTGAATCTGTCAGGTGATGTCTTTGATCAGTTTTTGATAATGTCTTGGCCTTTACTTCGCTGGGTAAAGCACCTGTGGCTTGTTATTTCTTCCCCATATGGGCCTTCAATGATATACACATCAGACATTTTCACCATGTGCTAAAGCTGTCTTACACATTGCTGACTTTTCTGTGGTAGTTTTCCTTTTTTACTCTGTGAGTTTCAGTTGTATATATTCTACAGCTTTTCCTTTAGATCACTTATTCTGTCTTGATTTGGGTCCAATATGCTGTTTAATTATTTTTTGTTTTAGTTGTTAATTTCAATTATTACTTGTTGTAGTTCTCAAATTTGTTTCGGTCCTTATTTTTCAAAGATTCCAGTTCTTTGGTAGAATGATTCATCTTATATTTTTCTTCTCTTCAATATATTAATTAATCTTATTTTAAAGTTCATGTAACACATTTATTATCTAGATCACATAAGGGTCTGCTTTTTTTCCCCATTATCTTGATCTTATTTTAATTTAGCCTCCTAAGTTTTGATGGAATGCCAGATGTTATGTTTTAAATGCCGTAGAGGCTTTGAAGGTTGTTGTCTTCCTTCCAGAAGATTCGATTATCCTCTAACTATCCCTTTGGCAAGTAGGGGCAAATCAATACAGTCTAATGAGGGATTGAGCTGACTTAAGGCGGAATTTTGGACTGAAAAATATGCATGTCCCTTAGCCACTAGTTTACTGCCATTCTCAATGTATTTACCTGTGTTCTTCTGCACTGACAGATCTCAAACTCCAATGATGGTCTTCCTAACACACTGACAGCATCAAAACTCCACTAAAATTTCAGCTGTTGTTGGTTTGGTTCCTTATCCTCTTGTCCAATGTATTTAAGGAATAAACAAATGTCTTTTTATGAAACTTGGGTCAGAGTGAATAACAAAAATGCAAATTCACCTCTGTGAGCTTACCTTCTCTTAGAGCTTTACCCTTCAAATCTTAGATGTCTCCAATGTCTTCAAACAGATGTCTTTTTTTTTTTTCAGTCTGGTCTTTCTATTTTTTCCTGGTAAAAGTGTTGATTTGCCATCAGATACTCTGGCTTAGCCAAACAACAAAAAAAGCCTATGGTACAGCTTTAATTGCAAATTTTATGCAATTATTGCATTTTATTTCTTAAAATAAATGAGATATCTATTGCATATGCAACAAAGACTGTTGCATTGCCTGTGTGTATTTGCAATTTTCATACAAAAGTAGATTTCACCCAAATGTAAATGTTTTTCTGTATAAGAGCCTATGATCTGTGATTTGCTTTTAAATGCCTAAAAAAGGGCTGAATTGGGGACTTTGGAATGCAATTGCTAACTTAGTTAAGCTCTAAAGCACTGCCACTCTGTGGTAACTCTGAGACATAGCAGCCCCCTCTATATTTCTATTGATGGGATGCCCCAGAAAGTTAGTTCAAAATTCCCTTCCACTGTTATTTAGAAAGCTGAAATATTTCTGTTCAGTGCAACAGTCCAGCTACTCTATACTTCATCGCTTGCACCTCTCTTTCTATCCAGTTTTCCAAATCTGAAGTCTAGCCTTAGGTTCTCTTCCTTAAGATAACCTGAGTCAATAGGAAAGTGTTAAGTCAAGTCTCTGGCATTTATTTGTGATGTGGTCTTAGGCTCATTACTTATTCTCTCTTTCATCACCAAAAAAAAAAAAAAAAACCAGCAATGTTAGCAGGCATATTCACTTTGTGAAAATTCACTGAGCTATACATTTGTGTGTATGTGATATTTCAATAGAATTAATTTTAAAAGAGGTTAATAATACATATTTAAGTGCATCCTCAAAAGAATATTCTGAGCATTTAAATGTATAATGTCACCTCCACAGCGAGGCCTACACTGACCTTCTTTTTCAAAATTCTAATCTTTCCTCTTCATCCCCATCCACACAAATCTAGACATCCCAGCATTTTTACTCAGTTCTGTTTTCTTTTTTTTTCCTACAGCACTTAGCATCTTTCAAAATGTTATATAATTGACACGTTGTATATTTCTCTCTTCCCTTGCCTCATAAAGGCAGGGATCTTTGCTTGGCTCCTTGGTTTACAAAAAGTGCCTAGAACAGTGCTTGGCACATAGCAGTGCTCAAAAGAATTTGTTGAATGTATGAACTGGAACTCAGCATAGTTATTGGTGCATAATGATAGCTTACATTTAAAAAATATGATCATCTCATTATCATCAAGGTTTCCACTAAAGGCTTTTGTTCTCAGATCTTAAATATGGCCTATGGACAAGAAAGGTGCTGATGAGTAGATGGTATAGTATCAGATATTGCTAGGAAAGAACACTTAATACACTTAATACAACTGAATGGTACAATTTAAAAGCATTAATTTGATGGTATGTAAATCACATCTCAATGAAGATGTTATTTTAAAAAACAAAAGTACATGATTAGCTCTTCAAGAGGAGAAAAATGTTTAACTCCTGGTTCTGACACTAACTTATTTTTTTATCTTATATTGGTATTTCCCTCTTGTCCTTAGTCTTCTCATATACAAATTGAATGTGTTGGTTAGTTAAATACTAAAACTCATTCCAGCTCTAATATTCTGCCTTTTTAAAAATCAGCTTCTGCAAAGATGGAGAGAAAAGAAAGTCAATGAATATTGCGCCTTCAAATTGCTCTTCAGTCTGGAGCACACACTCTTCAAAAGCGTTGGGCTGAGAGGATGAGCTCCTTTTTACATATATACATTTACATACAGACATGTAAACACACAAATCCATACATGCATACAAATATCTAACTATCTATTTTTGTTGGAAAGGAAATAAGACAATGAATATTGATTTCTTGGTTTCCACATAATCTTTTCCAAAACAGCTTTTCCAGTTCAAAAAAGTAGATCACGGATTACAAAGGCACTGATTCCCCTGCCTGCATACCAGAGTGTACCTTAGGGGCCATCTGGAATCTCAATGCTTAACAAAATTAGCTTGGTTTAATTTGAGTGAGTTAGAAAACTCTGTTGTCAACAATGAGAGAATGTTCCTATTACCTAATTAACAGGGCATATTAGGAGAGCAGTGACTACTGAAGTTCACTGAATACCCGGCCATATGGGCATATGAAGCATAGATCAAACAGGTCTCTTTGTAATTATGTTAATAGTTACTCTATTTGCTTTCCCTCATTTTTATCTAAGGTCACTGCAAAACACATTCCCTGGATTTTGAATGAGTGTCAAATAATAGGCACTGTAAATGGATTTGAGGTATTAAGGCCACCATTAACTGGACACATGTTTGCTGCTCAGTGGCTAACCCCTTTCGCTGCTTCCTAAAATGCCTCTCTGTATGCCTCATCGGAGACACCACAGGTCGTCTGCTTGATTGCTGTGGCCTTTTCCCTGCCATATGGCTGTGCTGCACCCAACTACCCATGGCAGTGTGTTCCTTTGATATACCTTTAATGCAAAACCCTTTGCTAAATAGGAAAGTACAACATGTGTAATTTCCTCATTAAATCAATAGACAATGTCACTGTGTGTTAAATGGAATAAAAAGCCCATTCCCACATATTACACACTGGCATGAAAATACAATGCATTGACATTTCGAGGAAGTATTTAATAAGCACAATCACATATTTGCCTCTTACTAAATGGTGGGCAAAATTATATGCATACACTCAAAAGCACAGGTGAGAGTCAGTACTCTTCTTTCTCTCATTTCAAAGGAGAAAATTGAGTCTTAGAGAAGAGAGATGATCTCAAGTCAGACTCACTTCAGTGTCTTTTGAAGCCTATCAGCACCCTGCAATCCAACAATGTGCCTGGCACACAGTAGAAGCTCAATAATTTTTTTTCAATGAATGCCTGTGTAACACTTATACATTGGTTAGTCATTTATTCAGAGTGTTGCCTTAACAAATAAGTGTCCAGTGAAGACTGAGAAAGGGAAATTCTAAACCTGAGAGGAAGATAAGTTTATGTTGACAAAAAGAGTCAAACTCTGTAAAATATGTAAAGAGGTTTATTCTGAGCCAAATATGAATGACCAAGGCCTGAGGCACCGTTTTCCAGAGGTCCTGAAACATGTGCCTAAGGTGGATGGGTTGAAACTTGGTTTTATATATTTTAGGGGGACATTTAGAACATCAATCAATACATATGGGATATAGATTGATTCCATCCAGGAAGATGAGACAACTCAAAAAGGGGAGTGGGGAATACAGGTAATAGGTGGATTCAAAGATTCTCTGATTGGCAATTGGTTGAAACAGTTAAGTCATTGTCTAAAGATCTGAAATAAATAGAAAGTAGCATCTAGATTAAGATAAAGGATTGTGGAGACCAAGGTTCTTACTATGTAAATAAAGTCTCATGAGCAGCTCCCCTTAGAGACAATAGATGGCAAAGTTTTCCTTTTCAGGCCTTAAAAGGTGCTAGACTCTCAGTTCATCTCTTCAAGATTGTGAGGGCCTGGAAGGAGGAAAGATCTAGTTATGTTAGTAGAAGTTCTTTACAGATGCAACTTTTCTTCCACAAAAAATGGCTTTGCAGGGTCGTTTTAAAATACAGCAAAGAAACATATTTTGGGGTAAAATATTTTTATTGCCTTTTATACCTGTCTTGTGATGTTATACCAGAGTCAAGTTGGAAAGTAAACTACATTACATAGGGTTAAATATAACCCATCTGATGAGATTTTGTGGTTCCTAGGGCATGACTCTCCAGGCCTCCCAGGTAAGAATTTGGGCAAGAGAGGACGAAGGTCAGAGTTTAGTCCTTACTTAATTAATATAATAGAGATTTGTTATTAGAAAACACTTTTTCCTACCGAACAAATACATGAACAGACTATTAGGAAACTAAAAGGAAATGCAGAAGACACTTGTTTTTCAGTCCCTTGAGGCTATTGCTGCACACAAATCAGGAGAAGGGGCTGGTTCTTATCTGTATAATTCAGATCCCAATTCGTGAAATATCCAAAAATTAGGGAGAGGGACGAAAGACGTTCAGATTTTACTAGCACTATAAATACATTTTCAAATCTCCAGAAAGTAGGATCCAAAAGGAGATAAAACAAAATTAAAATTGGTCTTCTCAATTTGAAAATTACAGTGTTAAATGCCAAGTTTCTGTGTATGAGTGCATCTTGTTCTGGGGAATCCTCCCTCACCCCTTCCTCCATCTTGATGTCCCATTGGGATCAACAAACATCTTGAAGCTACCTTAAGACTGAAGATGCTTAAGTTTGAGCAGCAGTAATCAGACCCTATTTTTATGGTTAATTTGCTGTTAGCCTCAGTCCTATCTTGACTCAAGCTCTCTATGTAACTAATATGTAAGCTATCTATGTAACTATTTTTTCATTTGTTGTTGGCACCTATTCCAATTATAAGAGGCATTTAACATAAGAAAATGTTTAGAATCACACTGACAATTTGGATTATTAAGTTTTTTTTTGTGGAATAGCATCACTTACTATTCTAACTGAAAAGAGAAAATCTGCATTTTTGCAATCGAAATTACTAGACTGATCTACACTTGATCTTAGCCAAAAGGCCGAGAAGCGATTAGACTGATCTATAAGTACTTTTTCCCATTTTTAAAAATTCTATATAAGAAGACACTGATAATGAGAAATTAAGACTGTTGGATATTAAATTAAGAGGAATCCTATAGAGAAAATGTTACTGCTCTTGCAACCTGGGATGTCATATGTGTACTTCACTAATCTATCAGTCACTATCACCTTTGTAGTGATTAGAGAATTGTATCTCTATTACAACAATTTTATAGCAGATATTCATAAAGGTCTTGAAGAAGAATCTGTTTTTACTAATTTGCATAAAGGAGAAGTTATTATTACCAGCAGAAGTATTCTAAGCCACAATTTTTCTCCTAATATGTTATTTCTGGATTCTTCTTCTGAAATCCCATATTATTCCTCTTATGAAATTTTTCAACCTTTACTATAATTATTTCCTTGAGGATGTATCTCTTTGGGAGCTTCTTGACACAAAAACTATACGAGATTCATCTCCAAATCCCTAATTTCTAACACTGATGGACACTGATAAATGTTAAACAATTAGGTAAGTAACACTGAATTAACTCACCTTGAAATTTACTTGAAATAATTAGCAGTTGCCGCAGAAAAAGAATGAGTCACAATAAAACAGAAATAAAAATACTAAAGTAAAGACATAGTAATCAGCTATATCTCAGCAAAACTCCTATCTTTTGACTGGCCAATAATGAATTATATTTTCCACCAAAATTCTGTGAGTTTATTAAAGAATATGATGGGTTTTTTGCACAAATTGGATATGCGCCCTACCTTTCATAATTTAGGAAGGAATGACAATGTTATTGCATATATTTTAAATTACTTACATTTATTTTGGAAACAGATACATTAAATGGCTCAAATTCTGAACAGTACAAAAATATATACTGAACAGGTCACTTATGCACATCCGTCTCTTAACATTCAATACTTGTTCAATAGAAATGTTTCTGGACTTCCAGTTCCAAAATGGCAGTGGAGAAACAAGCTGGCTTCACTCCCCCTCTTTCCAAAAACCAAAAATATAAATATACAGTGCCAAGATTATTACCAGCAATCTCTCAGATCTCAAACATGAGGAGAAAACAGTTCCCAAGGCCACAGGGAAATGAAAATAGTTTGAGCAGATGGTTAAAGAAGTGGACTTCCATATTCATGATACTCCTCCCCCCAATGCTTCTAACGGCAAGCGTGTGGAAAATTTCCCGACTGACAGCTTCTACACTAGAAAAAAGTGATATCAAGGTGGATAAGCAGCTTCCCCATCATCCTAAGTTTGCTGGCAGGAGACCTGTCCTTGCCAAACTCATGAGAAGCAGCTAGAGTGCCTGGAGGAAAAAATGTCCCCGAGGAAAGCTAGTGACAAAGGGGAGAGAAGGGACTGCCATCTGCAGCCCTGGAAACTCTGCTCTGTAACTCATCCAAAGGTAATGTCAAATCAGAATGGACATTCAGCAGCACCACACTGTAGAAGATTCATTCTAGAGCTCACCTAGCCACCCTTCCCATGCTATTGGACATCCCCCATTTAGGAAAGGCAGCACTCTGATCATTTACCAGAATTGAGGCAAACCTGGGCTTAAGAAAGCATCTAGTGCCAAAAAGGAGGCAGTAACCCAGCAGGGGGGCAAGGAAAGAAAGAAAATCAACAGATAAATTACAAAGAATCTCTAAGAACACATATCCAATAAAAACTAAAGCCAGGTAGAGATTATTTGACTAAATAATCCTTTAATGCAAAGAGACATATATACATACACACACAAAAAACCAGCAAACTGGGAACCATAGCCTTCCCACATCCAAAAGGCAAGAAACAAGTGACTAACTCTAACAAGACAGCAATATATGAACTCTCTGACCAAGAATTCAAAATAGCAGCTTTAAGGAAACTCAGTGATCTCCAGGATAACATAAAAAAAGCAATTCAGAAACTTATTAGAGAAATTTACCAAAGGTATTTAGTTTGTTCTTTTTTTGAAAAATCAAACAGAAATCTTGGAACTGAGAAATATGTTTGCTAAGCAGAAAAATTTATTAGAGACTTTCAACAGCAGACTAGGTCAAGCAGAGGAAAAAAGAGTGAGCTCAAAGACAGGCTATTTGAAAATAAATTGGCAGAGAAGAAAAAGAAAAAAGTGAAAAGGAATAAAGATCACCCACAAAATATAGAAAATTACCTCAAAAGATCAAATTTAAGATTTATTGGTGTTTAAAGGAGTTGAGCAAGAGCAAGGGGTAGAAAGCCTATTCAGAGAAATAACAGAAAATTTTCCAAAACAGGAGACGGAGATACATATCCAGGTACGGGAAAGTCGGAGAACACCAAACAGATTCGCCCCAAAGAAGACTACCCCAAGGCATGTAATAATCAAATTCTCAAAAGTCAAGGACAAAGAGAGGATTCTAAAAGCAGCAAAAGAAAACCCAGGAGGCGGAGCTTGCAGTGAGCCGAGATTACGCCACTGCACTCCTGCCTGGGTGACAGAGCGAGACTCCGTCTCAAAAAAAAAAAAAAAACAAAAAAAAAAGAAAAGAAGCAAATAACATAAAGATCCCAATTTGTCTGGCAACAGACTTCTCACTGGGAACTGTACAGTGCAGGAGGGAGTGGTACAACATTTTCAAAGTGCTAAAAGAAAAAAAAATTGTCATTTAAGGATTCTGTCTACAGTAAATCTATCATTCAACTATAAAGGAGAGCTAAAGTCTTCCCCAGACAAAAGCTGAGAGAATTCGCCAATACCAGACCCATCTTACAAGAAATGCTCAATGGAATTATTCAATCTGAAAGAAAAATAAACACTAATGTGCAAAAAGTAATCATTTGAAAATATAAGACTGATTGGTAAAATTACGTACTCTAATAAACTCAGAATACTAAAATACTGTAATTGTGGTGTGCAGTTCACTCATAACTCTAGTATGAAGCCCAAAGACAAATCTATCAAAATGATATCAAAAACAGCTTGTTAAGAGAAAAATTAACAGGAAACAAGAAAATATTTAAATTCAGACAATATAAAGTCAAAATATTGAGGGGATGGAGTAAAAGTTTAGAGGGTTTCTTGTTTCATTTGTGTTTGCTTTTTTTATTTTTGTGTTTGTGATCTAACATAATTCATCATCCCTTTAAAATAACTTGTTATAAGACTTTTTTTTGTAAGCCTTATGGTAACCACCATGCAAAAACCTAGAATAGATTCACTAAAAATAAAAAGCAACAAATAAAACATATTACCAGAGAAAATCACTTAACCACAAAGGAGACAGTGAGAAAGAAAGGAGAAGATCCTGAAAACAACCAGAAAACAGGCAACAAAATGAAAATAGTAAGTCCTTACTTATAAATAACAACACTGAATACAGAGTGCCTGAATGGATAAAGAAGGAAAATTCCGCAACATGTTGCCTACAAGAAACTCACTTCACCTGTAAAGACATAGACTGAAAGAGAAGTGGTGGAAAAAGATATTCCATGAAACTAGAAACCAAAAAAGATCAGGAATAGCTATACTCATGTCAGATAAAATAGACTACAAATCAAAGACAGTAAAAATCAGAGACAAAGAAGGCCACTATATAATAATAAAGGTGTCAATTCAACAAGAAAATATAACAATTATAAATATAACAATTATAAATATCTATGCAGGCTGAGTACAGTGGCTCATGCCTGCAATCCCCGCACTTTGGGAGGCAAAGGTGGGTGGATTGTTAGAGCCCAGGAGCTCGAGACCAGTCTGGGCAACGTGGTGAAACCCCGTATTTACCAAAAAAAAAAAAAAAAAAAAAAAAAAAAAAAAAAAAAAAAAAAAACCACACACACACACATTAGCCTGATGTGGTGGCACACTCCTGCAGTCCCACCTCCGTGGGAGGCTGAGATAGAAGGATTGCCTGAGCCCAGGAGGTTGAAGTTGCAGTGAGCCATCATCATGCCACTGCACTCCATGAGACACAGTGAGACCCTGTCTTCAACAAAACAAAACAAAAAATCCTATGCACCCAACACTAGAGCTCTCAAGTATATAGAGCAAAGACTGATAGATCTTAAGGGAGATATTTATCAGAATGCCCAATAGGTATATGAAAAAATGCTCAACATCCCTAATCATCAGATAAATAACAATCAAAGCCATAATATCACCTCACCTCATTAAAATGGCTTTTATCAGAAGATGGAATAATGGATGCTGTCAAGGATGTGGAAAAAGGGAAATCCCTATACACTATTGGTGGAAATGTAAATTATTACAGCTGCTATGGAGAACAGTATGAAGGCTCTTCAATAAACGAAAAATAGAACTAACATATCATCGAGCAATGGGAATATATTTGAAAGAAAGAATATCGATATATTAAAGAGATATCTACACCCCCATGTTTGTTGTAGCATTATTCACAGTAGCAAAAATATGGGACCCACCTAACTGTCCATCAAAGGATGAATGAATTTTATAAATGTGGTATATATACACAGTGGAATATTATTCAGTTATTAAAAAGAATAAAACCCTGTCATTTGCAGCAACATGGATAAAACTGAAGGTAATTATGTTAAGTGAAATATGCCAAGCACAGAAAGATAAATATTTCATATTCTTACTCATATGTAGAAGCTGAAAAAGTGGATCTCATGAAGATAGTATATTTGTGGTTACTATATGTGGTACTATAGTAAACTATAGTTTACAGTAATCTAGTATACATTTCAAAATAGCTAAAAGAGAATAACATGAATGTTTCTAGAACAAGATAAAGACAAATACTTAAGGGGCAGGATGCTCCAATTACAGTGATTTCATCTTTACATTTTATATGAATATATTGATTTATCATATTTACCCCCAAATATGTACATTTGTTATATATCAACTTTAAAAATTAAAGAAATCAATATTTCCACAATATTTTGTATATTTGTAGAGGCTGCTTGTGCAAGCAAAAGCAAATATCTGCATGCATATATTTATACCATTGATTCATTTCCTATTGCTGCTGTAACAAATAACCACGAAGTTAAAGCAGCATCTATTTATTTATCTTACAGTTCTGTATCTCAGAAGTCTCACAGGGGCCATACTGGGCTAAAATAAAGGTGCCCACAGGACTGTATTTCTTTCCAAAAGCTCTAGGACAGAATCTATTGCATTGCCTTGTCCAGCTGTTAGAGGTCACTCACATTTTTAGGCTTTTGTGCTCCTCCAGTCTTCAAAGACAGGAATGGTGGGTAGAGTTTTTCTCATGATGCCGTCTCTCTGATCTTCTGAGTACAGTTAGGAAAGGTCCTCCCTTTTGAGTATTTATATGATTATATATTGGGCATATCTGAGTGATCCAGGATAATCTCTGCATCTCAAGTTTCTTAACCTTAATCACATCTGAAAAGCTTCTTTTCCTATGTAAGGTGTTCACAGGTTTTAAGGAGGATCAAGGCATGGACATCTTTGGGGGCCATTATTCTGCTTATCAGTGTTTGATGTACACATTCACATGCACACACACACTCATAGGCGCACACACACACACTCACATGCACACACACGTAGTTTTCTTTTAATGAAACAGCACACTATGTTTAGCACTTCTTTTTTTATTATTTATTTAGTATTGGGTTTTGAATATTTTTCCATTTTACTAATAAATAACATTATCATTCTTTTCCACAGCTGCACAGGTGTTTTTTTTTTTTTTGAGATGGAGTCTCACTCTGTCACCAGGCTAGAGTGCAATGGCACAATCTCGGCTCACTGCAACCTCCGCCTCCTGGGTTCAAGTGATTCTCCTGCCTCAGCCTCCGAGTAGCTGGGACTATAGGTGCCCACCACCACGCCTGGCTAATTTTTGTATATTTTTAGTAGAGACGGGGTTTCACCGTGTTGGCCAGGATGGTCTCGATCTCTTGATCTCGTGATCCACCCGCTTCGGCCTCCCACAGTGCTGGGATTACAGGCATGGGCCACCGCTCCTGACTCACAGGTGCACAGTTTTATATTAAAAGACTATACCATAATTTATTTAACTCACTAAATCCTTTGTGTATCTGGATGTTCATGTTCATGTTTCTTGAAAGAGGCTTTCCTGGCTAGGCAGTCACATTTATGTAATAAGTGTACTGCTTGCTACCATTTCAATTATTATAAATGTCCTCCTGATTAATTCCTAAATGTTTTTATTTGTTATTAATAATTTTTCTTAAACTCGTAATGCCCTGGGATGTAACTCTGTGCAAGATAACACTCATCTTTCCCCATTTCCTTCACATCTTCATTGTTTTTGATTATTGGTTTTCCTCACGCGTGAATGATCTTAGGAGATTTGAGGTGGGCACCTACTCATCTTCCTTTTCCTCTTTCATCATCCTGGTTCCATTGGCCTTGTTACATCCTTAAGGTCATTTACTTTCTCATTTTCTTCCTGTCTTACAGGCTGTCCTCAAAGTCATAGATTATACAACATCATTTTCTTCCTGATATGGTAGGTATTGTTCAGTCATATGAATACTTTCAACTCTTTCTAAGGCTGCTAATGCGTACCTACTGAGAATATGATTTATTTTCTGTCAATTAACTTTATATAACTTTCCTGTGTCAAAACATTTAACTGGCATTTAGCACAAAACAAATTCATCCTATCATTGGATAAGAAAGATTGGGCATTATTTGCTAAGTTCGATTGACTGATAAAATAGTTTCATCTGGAATTCTTGGACGTTTTCTAGACTATTATTGTTTTAAAGTTTCTTGATTTTTGCTGGATTTCACCTTTATTATTTATGAGATTTATTGTTCCTTTTTTAAAGATTCTTCTTTAAATTATAGTGCCTTATGGAACGAGAATTAAACACTAAAAGAAAACAGTAGATACAGAAAGTTCAGAAATAGTAGAGAAAAATGTCTAATAGAAAATACAGGCTATTTTTTTTACATGCAAGAGGCTTAAGTGTTGTTTCTATTACCGCATTTTTCTTCCTTGTCATTTTTTGGCGTAAGACAATTTAAAAAGAAGTTACAGTATTGTTGCTGTTGTTTTTTATAATGCAATAAACATTACACTGACTATCACTAGAAACAATAACAGAAGCAGGAGAGAGGAAAATGAAAAGGGAGAGGAAAAGAGAGAGAGATGGAGGGAGAGAGAGAGAGAGAGTGAAGTTATAGAATAAAAGACGGTACTCACTTATTTCAAAAGTTTCTATTAATATGAATAGGGTAAAGAGGTGTCAAAAAGCTTGTAGACATTTTCATACATGATAATATACTTAAGTACAAATTATATTCAAAATGTCTGAAGTTTGTATTCAAAATTGTATTTCAAAATGTTTATTTTATGCTGAGCACATACCACGAATCAAAGAAGATACTCATTTGCTCTGAAAAAGAAAAATATAATGCACCTTAAATATAAACTGCTCTTTCGAACACCGAGGTAAAACTGAAATAAAGAAATTTGTTTAAAGCTCAACAATTAAATAAATAGCTACAGTACCTCTTTACCAGAGATATAGGGATCATTTTCTTTCTTTTAACAGTGTTTGTTTTTAAACTGCAAGAGGTCTGAATACACCCACTCTTCAAATCCAAAACATATATTTCTATAAACATTGCTTCAGGTTGATTATATTTTGTTACCAACAGAATAAAAGCTTCCATTTCCATGTGCAACGGAATTGTACCATGGGGGATGGCAGAATACAATTAAGGAAGCTAGTGTCAATTTAAAGCAGAAGCTGAGATGTCTGAACCACCAGCTAGCTGGAAGGGGATTTACATAATATGAAGCAAGTCACAGGAGCTCTGCTTAGACGGTATCCCTTTTCTCAATTCTGTGTCCATGTTCCTCGACGCTTTCATAAATGCATCATGGCAGAGTTTGTAAGACGGAGTTTTGGAGTGAAGAGATGACATCTTTCTGTCTTTAAAACAATCAGCTCTGCAGCAAATATTCTTGTAGTTTAAGTAGGTACACAACAGCCCATATTAAAGGGGATTGTGGGTTGCATGCACTTGCTGCCTTCAGCATTTGAAAGCCGTTTTCAACTAAAAGTCTGACTACTTAGAATTCAAGCCGTATGCAACTAAGAGACTCCAAAAGAGGTAATGAACCATAAATTATTGCCGTTAGATATTTAATACTCAATCAGTATGTGCTCTCTCAAGCATATCCCACCGGCATTGCATTCATTCTGACAGTGTGGTACCGGTTCAATTACTTTGCTCATTTACAATAAAAGATTAATGAAAAGGGGTATATTTTAGTTCACAGAGATTAATTCCATTCCTTACTTTCCTTATACTAGAAATATTCAACCCATAATCCTGATAGCTTTTGCATCAACAAGTATATGGAAAATTAATAGACTTTCTCCTGCTAGAAATCTCAGAGGCTTTTTCAGAGATAAATATCCAGGGAAAACAAGATTGAAAGTCGGCTTTGGGCTGGAAATGAATTAATTTACCTGTTTCTTTAAATTTACTCTTATGACATTTTGAATTAACCAGTATAAAGATGTGTGTACTATACTTTATTTTATCTGCACATTTTCTGTTGAGTATTTGCAAAGCAAATTCTCTTTTGAGACCTAATTCTTCCAGATAGACACAGCTATGTCTATGGTTGGTAGATGTTCCAACATTTGAAGAGTTGTTGACTGTTAACATTTCACAGCTTTTTCCTCTGAGAAAATAGATGCCAAGTGTACTAGTACATTTATTTTGAATTTTTTTGAGCATAAAGTTATTTACCACTGGGAAATCTAGGATTAAAATTTCAGAGTGCCTCACTTCTAAATAATTCTTGAGTTTTCACAAACTTTATGGGTGTGTTACTGTGTTTTCCAGTACCTTGAAGATAACAAGCAAACATCTCTAGCTAGTGTGTAGCTGGAATAAAAAGGAAAGTTAAATTTATTGAGCCTTCCCTGCTTTGTATAAAGCTTTTGTCATACCTTGACACAATCCTTACAGCAATTTGCTTATATGATTGTTTCTATTCCTCAGAAAAGAAACTGAGGCTCAAAGAAGTACAGTGGCTTGCCCATGATCACTCGGTTAGCAAGTGGCTAAACCCGGAGTCAAACCATTGTCTTTCTGCCTCCAAAATTCAGCATATAATGCAGAAACCAGATTAAAAATAAGAAAACTACTGTGACCAAGAATAAATGCTTCTCTAAGCCTACTTTTCTTGTCTATCAAATGGTGAACATAAAATTTACTTGACACAAATGTTTTGATGATGAAATGAGGCAACCACTACGAATGGAAACCAGGCAAGCAGAACTGCTCTATGTACAGATGGAAATAAAATAAGGATGGATCGGGGTTTAACTGTGCAAACCTGATCTTTCAGTCCTAGTGGAGTCAGTCCCTTTGGCATTGCCAGATGGACTCTGTCTGAGATGTTTTCCTGAGTCCAAATAGAAGTTTGACTCATCTCTTCTTCTTTGCAATACAGTCTATTAATCTATTTCTCAATCAGAGCTATTCAGGAAAATTTCAATGGCAGAAGTATCTAGTCTGTTCCTTCAGATTGTTATTCTGTTGCTGAGAGAGATGTATTTCCTTCCACATAAACTTAAATAGAAAGAGAGAGAAGGAGATAGCCTAATTTCCCTTCTCTATCTCTTAGGTAACTTCCATAAGGCTTATCCCCCAATTTCAGTGATGTCAGCCTCCAGGAAACTGTCAACTGTTTAGTGGTCTCTGAGGAGGAACCCGGTGGATCAGAGACAAATCCACTACTTCTAAAAACATATATCCATCATAAAAATCAAAGATGAGCAGGGCTGAATCAACTTATAACAAAATTTATCCTCCTTGTCACAAAGAAAATACTGTCTTTGTAGCACCAACTAACCCATTTTGTGATGAATTTCACTGACTGTATTATATTTTGGCACTGATTATATTGTGTCAAAAAGAATAGAGCTCATCATTGTATTTTGATAAAGTGGCATATTTTGCAGAATTTTTAAACTGGATTTGTTTTGTAGATATCTGATCGAGTTTATTGCATTTCATTTTAAGAAAGTAATCTACAAACAGTGGCCACAGAACAGGCGTCTTTATATTTGTTTTCATACTTGTAGGAAATTTAGATGAGGAAGAACTGGTTGTTTCCCAATGATTTGTTTGCTTGCTTTATAAATGATTATTATACTTCTATTCCTCATGGAAGCCATCACTATTTGGAATTTCTTACATGTTTTGCGCCTGTATTAATGCAGACCCTGTGTACTGTCTTTCCATACTTTCTATTTAACAACTATCATGTATAAGAAGCAACCTGTGTAATGCTGTGGGCAAGTCTTTTAACCCTCTTAGTCCTTAATTTCTTCATTTATAAAACAATGAAATTAGAACAGAGAATGAACCAACAAACACTATCTATCTATTAGGCTACATCTTGAAAGGCCTGGAGTTTGGTACTTCATAAAATAGAGAGTGTGCCTTCAATAAGCTTACTACATAGAGGTGAAGATAGAGGCAAGCAAAGAAGAAAGCATGAGAGAGTGATCAGCACAGCACTGGAGAGAGGCACAAGATCCCAACAAAATGAAATGCACAATGTGAACAACATTAAGAGTGGGGTGATGTAAAAAGTCAGAAAATGTGTCATGAAGAAAGATAATACATGACCAGCATCTTGAAAAGTGAGTAGCAGTTTGTGGGCAGATGTCAGGAGATAGATAACGTAGGAACAACAACAACAACAAAAATACCTATCAAAAAAATTGTGCAGACAGCATAATACTCTTAGGGACTGGCATATAGGCAGGAGGATAGGTAGGAGAAGATAGAGATTCCAGCACGGGCCAAGTCTTATGTTGCCCTATAGGCCTCCTGAGATGCCTGATCTTTATCTCAAAAGTAATAGGAAACTACTGACAACAATTACCAGCCTTAGATAATGTTATAATTTAGTCCTCAAGTGGCAATATAAAAAAATCCTATGCTCTCATATTGATAAACTACTTAATAAAAGTGTAAGAAGAAAAAGTATGGTAAACACTCTTCAAATTTAGGGATGCATTATTCAGAGTTCTCCAGAAAAACAGACCAATAGGGCCATATAAGAAAAGATTTGTTATGAAGACGTGGGTCATGCAGTTATGGAGGCTGAGCAATCCCATGGTCTGCCATCTACAAACTGGAGACCCAGGAAAGTCGGTCCTGTAATCTCAGCTCGAGGCCAAAGACCTCAGAACCAGGGTAGCTGATGTTTTAAGCCCCATTACAAGAGCGGTAGAAGACTGATATCCTAGCTCAAGCAGTCAGGCAGGATGCTAAAAAAGAGTGAACTCTTCCTTCCTTTGCCTTTTCATCCTATTCAGGCCTCAATGGGTTGGATGATGTCCATCCACATTGGGGAGGAAATCCAAGTCCACCAATTCCAATGCTAATCTCCTCTGGAAATGCCCTTTCAGACACACTCAGAAATAATGTTTAATCTGGACACTGGGTGGCACAGGCAAATTGACACATGAAATTAAAGAATGCAACTCCAAAGGTCTCCAATTTCATTCTGATGTATAGTGACTATAAACCTTTTGAAATCTGCGTTAGATAACTTTGCAACCTAATGCAGATTAGGTAAAATTGTAACACTGTAACAAATTCCTTCCTTGATTCTTAATGAGGACATTAAAATTATTCATATTTGGTTTGAGTTTTTTAAAAAAATTCTTGTTATAGTAGACAAATAATATTTATGTAAATTGTAGCTTCTCATTATAATCACTAAACACTAAATCTGGCTTAATATAAATTAACTAGACTTTGCCAGGTCATCTCATACTTCCAAACCCTTGGGGTGAGTAATCTACTTTGCTTTCTGAAGAACATAAATTACCTTCTTCCATTGTCATGAATGTAGTTGTCTTGGGGCTCTGATTGGCTCCATATCCAGAAAAAAGTTGAAACTAGGAATATCTCAGGTTCCACGTGTCATCTTGGTGCCTTGAATTTGCTGTCTGAATCATTCTCTTGGCATTTCAATATGCTTTTGGCACCTCAAAATCATACCTTTCTAAGTCAGTCATGGTGGTACATGACTGTAATCCCAGCTACTCAAGAGGCTGAGATGGGAGGATTGCTTGAGCCCAGAAATTCAAAATCAGCCTGGACAACATAGCAAGACCCCTACCTCAAAAAACAAACAAACAATGATACTATTCTGATATTCAACATTAAAAATCATACCATTCTGATAGTCAACATATCTTTCCTTTTAATGACATTCTTGCCTTATATCTCTGATCTTCATGGCCTAGCCATAATTTTGATTTACTTAATGTGATATCTAATAGAAACTCCTAAATAACAGGCCCACACATCATAGACATAGCCTTCTTTTCCTTTTAATTTCCAAACAGAGGAGTTTAAAATGAATGTTCTCCAGCCTTAGTTAAGGCCATCCAATATGATTTACAAAGTTACTTTTAGTTAAATGGAAACACAACCCTCCCCGCTTGTGGGAAATCCACTGAGAAAATTAATTTCTAAATTTATACAATTCCTGTGATAAACTGAATGGGGTACCACAGTGAACTGACATCAATACTGACATCAAGAAAAGCCAGTTTTGTTAGGGGAAAGTTGTAGGGTTATTGAAAAAAATCTTAGATCAATCCCATTTTTTTTTATTTCTGCTCACTGTGACCTTGGAATATTCACATAATCTTTTAATTTCAATATCATTGAGTTTATTTTATGGACCAGAAAATGAAGATTTTGAAGGAAGATTTTAAACTAACCATAGTCACAATAATATTTACGAAGCACCTAGTACCATATGGTGACACATATTAGGAGCTTGATAAATGGAAGTTATTATCATTATGTCTTCCGTCATCACTTAAGGACTAATAAACATTCTTTCTTCTATAAAAGGATGAATGATATTCTTACATAATTACACCCTCAAATTGTAAAATAAAAAGCAGGTATTAAATTGAGGATTAGAATCAGAGCAATACTCTTTTTGAAAAATTTAATGGTCCTCTGGTTCTAAAATGAAAAGAACGGTCTATATAGACTTCAATTTGCTGAGCTCTTTAAAATACTCTCCTGAATCTATAATGGGGGGAGGGGAGGAAAACTCAAAAGTTTGATGACTTGAAAAGATTAATGCCTGTCCACCCCAGTGCTACTCCTGTGACAAGTTCAAATGTCCCACTCACTGCTTATTAAACTTGGCTCTGACATTTGTCCTCTAATCCTCCTCCAATTGTTCATACATAGTGCAATGGTGGATTCAAGTCTGAGTTATGGTTAATAACAATATTTTAATATCACCCAGTATTTTAATATGCTATGGTCTCTAGAAGAAAATGAACTTTCATTATAATATAAATGCCTTTTATATACAGACTCAACCGGATTCTTGACTACTATTTCACTACATTTATTTCAAGCATAATCAAATTCTGAGAAAATTGGTTAGTAGAGTGAGCATTGGCTGAATTATCCATCCTGTTGAATTTTAATTCATTGTTCTAAGTAAATCTGAAATTGGCAATATGACTAGAGTGCAAAGTCAACCACCAAAATGAACATGTATAAGTTGGAATTACTTCTATCACAGTGTCTCCCTAAGAAGGTTGGACACAGCAGTTACAGGAGGATTTGAGTTTTAGAAGCTTAGGAGCCCGTAGAGCTAGGACTGTTATGTAAAATGGGTATATATTTTCATGTCAGGAGATGGACTGGCTTATTCATTTTATCAAATAAAGGAATCAATAAATATTGAGAAATAAGAGTTAGTCTATTATTAGTATAAGTATGACAATAAATTATTATGCTTAACTATTAATATTCTTGCACATGCAATTATACCATTACAAAAGTCCCTGACGTGAGCTGATCAAACATACTTATCTCCATTTCGTAGATTTAGAAATGGAGGCACAACGTAATGATAGCTCATCTAACTTCTCAAAGGAGATTATTCCACTAGGAAAAGCATGTCCCCAGCATGTCCCCACAACATGATCCTACAAATACTAGCATTCTTGTAGGAAACACTTACATCAAATCATTCTGATTTCACTGAGACACTACTTGTAAATAATCACACTTGACTTAGAGTTACCACCATAAATAAAATAAAGTCATGGTGTTAGGGTTTTAACTTAAATTGTGTCATACTCCATCCCTGGAAAATTAAAGTCAGGGGGATGGAAGTGAAGTGGTAATTTTCCTAGGAAAAAGAAAAATATATAGTAAATTGTTCCTATAACAGCATTGAGAATCGTATACATTAGAAAACAAGCTCCTTGCCCCACGTGAGGACACAGCAAGAAAGTGCCATGTATGAAGCAGAGAGCAAGGCCTCGCCAGACAATAACACTGCTGTCACCTTGATGATCCTGAACTTCCCAGTCTCTAGAACTATTCACATGAGATTTGGCATGAAATAGGAAAAAGAAAAATATATCTAGAATGTGCACTCAAGATTGAAAGCGCATGGCTGACTAGAAATGTCAGATGCCAAGTCTCAGAAAGAAGATCAAAGTTATAGGTGAATGGTCATGATGTGAAAGAAAAGCTGAGTGAAGAGAGCCAGGACAAGTTGGAGAGCCCACAAAAAGAAATTGGGGCACATAAACAGGAAACAGCAAGAGTATAGAAGAGATTGACCCCCAAGGAACTTGGAGCCCTGAGGAGAGGGTAGGTGGGGAGGATTTTCCACTCCTGTTACCCCTGTGGCAATCTGGTGACCACCAAATTGTCAGGGGGCCCCTCTGCCCTTGTGACCCCAAGAAATGCTGTCAGTAGTGATTTGCGAACTTCCTAGGGACAGAGCACTAGCTGGCCAGCCCATGTAGGTGCAACAACACTTCCCACAGGCCCGAGCTGAGACAGCATGTACCACAGTGGTTGTGCACCTGGTGGGGGCCACTGCCCTACCTGGGGAACCTCAGCCCTTGTGTCAGTACATCACTAGATCCCCTGCAAACATACCCCACAGCCCACTCTGACTTTGGAAACCCAACAGAGAACCAGTGGGCTCCAGGGGAGCTATGGGATCCCCAGAGATTTAACCCATGGTGTAGATCTAACCCCTTGGCGATGAAGGAGTACAGCACACCAAAGCCCCTCTTGGAACAAAGGAAACATGGGCATAGCACCAATTGCTGAAGGTTGTTGCACCATTGGACAGAAACAGAAGTGAAGAGGGGAATAATCCCCACTCCCCTTGTCAACTTTTGTGGATGGTGCAGAGACCCTCCAGGTTGAAGAGTCCACCTGAAGAGAGCCTTCCCAGCATTTTTTTGCAGTGGCTGCACCCGCATTGAAATTGAGCTTGTGCTGCTAGGACATACACAAAGGACAAGGCCCATCCTGCACTCCCTGCACCAAACAGTAGTGTCCTGACAACGGAGGGCAAACAAGATGCAGACCTGTCTGCACTGGGCTGGGAAATCCCAGCCCAGTTTGGTCATAGCTGCTAGAGAGGGACTTCAGTCCCCAGTCACAATGTGGCAGAAGCCAAAGGACGATGTCTATATGAGGTGAATGATGTGAGCCCTATGACAGGGGCATGGTAGGAGAGTGGATCACATTCCGGACTGCTCAGGATGAGGAGCTGGTGCAACCCTCCCACCCTGCCCTTACTCCTGAGACCTAAGTGCACCCTAACACATCTTCCCCACCATTTCCCATCAGGGCAGGTGCCTCCAGTCATTATTGGGCTACACCAGGTAGAGCTGGCTCTTAGTCTCAAGCGTCACCCACTGGTATGAACACTGTACCTCACCACCAAATTTAAAAAACAAACCAAACAGTGATAGTGTACAAGATACACTCCTGAGACCTCCACACTCAGTCTGTCAGGGCTAAGCGTGTTGGCTCATTTATCCAATACATTGCTATAACAAGCAGCATTTGAGAAAGCCACTGCCTAAAAGTATCCACAACCAAGAAACCCATACAGAGCCCACTGAAAGCACCAAGAAAAGAAAACACATGATCATACACAGCATACACCACAGTCATAACCTCAAGGGAAAAATAATAAAAAATTTAAAAATCTCGTCTAAACAACAGAATATTCAAAAATAAGAAGCAACTGCTCCTTCAGTTGATAAGGAATGAGTACAAGAACTCTGGCAGTGCAAAAAGACAGTGTTTGGGTTTTTTTTTTTTTTTTTTAAGTTCCAGGGTATATGTGTCGGATGTGCAGGTTTGTCACATTGGTAAATGTGTGCCACGGTGGTTTGCTGCACCTATCAACACATCACGTAGCATAATTTGCCCAGCATGCATTAGCTATTTTTTCTGATGCTCTCCCTGCCACACACCCTCCCTGAACAGGCCCCAGTGTGTGTTGTTCCCCTCCCTGTGTCCATGTGTTCTCATTGTTCAGCTCCCACTTACAAGTGAGAACATGTGGTGTTTGGTTTTATGTTCTAGTATTAGTTTGCTGAGAATAATGGCTTCCATCTTCATCCATGTCCCTGCAAAGGACATGATCTCATTCCTTTTTATGGACACATAGTATTCCACAGTGTATATATACAACATTTTCTTTATCCAGTCTATTATTGATGGGCATTTGGATAGATTCCATGTCTTTGCTATTGTGAATAGTGGAGCAATGAACATATACATGCAAATATCTTTATAATAGAATGATTTTTGTTCCTATGGTTATATATCCAGTAATGGGATTGCTGGGTTAAATGGTATTTCCGGTTCTAAATCTTTGAGGAATTGCCACAGTCTTCCACAATGGATGAACTAATTTACATTCCTGCTAACAGTGTAAAAGTGTTCCTATTTCTCCACAACCTCTCCAGCCTCTGTTGTTTCTTGACTTTTTAATAATCATTATTCTGACTGACATGAGATGGTATCTCATTGAGGTTTTGATTTGCATTTCTCTAATGACCAGTGATGTTGAGCTTTTTTTCATATGTTTGTTGGTTACAAGTATGTCTTCTTTTGAGAAGTGTCTGTTCGTGTCCTTTGCCCACTTTTTAATACGGTTGTTTGTTTTTTTCTTGTAAATTTGCTTAAGTTTCTTCTAGATTCTGGATAGCTGATGAAGGTCAGACTAATAGATGGCAAAATTTTTCTCCCATTCTGTAGGTTGTCTGTTCGCTCTGATGGTAGTTTCAAAACAACAGTGTTTTGACACCTCCAAAGGATTGCAGTAGGTCTCAAGCAATGGACCCTAACCAAAATTAAAATTCCCAAATCACAAATAAAGAATTAAAAGTATGGATTGCAAGGAAGCTCAATCCAAGAGAAAGTTGAAAATGAACACAAAGAAACAGAAACATGATTTGAATGTAAAATAGAAGATAGCTATATTTAAAAAACAAATACAATTTTTGGAATTATGAAATTCACTAAAGGAATTTCAAAACACAGTTGAAAGCTTCAACAATAGGCTAGATGAAGCAGAAGAAAACTTACAGCCTAAAGACCAGTCATTTAAATTAACTCAATCAGACAAAAATAAAGAAAAAATCATTTAAAAAATGAAAACACCTTCAAGAAATCTGAAATTATGTAAAGTGACCAAACTTACGATTTATAGGCATTTCTGAGACAGAAAAAGAAAAAGTAAGCAATTTGGAAAACATTTGAGTGAATAATTCAGGAAATTTTCTCTAATCTTGCTAGATAGATAGACATATAGATACAAGAAATTCAGAGGAAACCTGTGAGATACTACACAAGATGAACATCACCAAGGCATATAGTCACCAGATGATTCAAGATCAATGCTAAAGAAAAATCTTCAAGGCAGCTAGAGAAAAGGGTCAAATCACCTACAAAGGGAATCCCATCAGACTAACAGCAGACTTCTCAGCAGAAACCTTACAAGCTAGAAGAGATAGGGGGACTTATCTTTAGCCTTCTTAAAGAAAAAAAATGCCAGCCAAGAATATTATATCCGGCCAAACAAAGCTTCATAAACAAAGGAGAAATAAAGTTTTTCTGAGACATGCAAGTGCAAAGGGAATTAGTCACCAATAAACTGGTCCTACAAGAAATGCTCAAAGGAGTTGTAACCACAAAAAGGGAAGAACAGTAGTACTTGCTGCCCTAAGAGCATATGCAAATATAAAGTTCACAGATCCTATAAAACAATTACATAATTGAAAGTACAAGGCAAGTAGCTAAAAACACTAAGAAGGAACAAAACCTCACATATCATTATTAACCTTGAATGTAAATAGCCTAAATACTTCACAGAAATAATATAGACTGACAAATTGGAATAAAAACAAGACCCGACCGTCTTCACCCTTCAAGACACACACCTGATGTGTAATGACACCCACAGGCCCAAAATAAAGGGATAGAAAATAATATTTCATGCAAATGAAAAACATAAAAGAGCAGGGTTGGTATTCTTGTGTCAGATGCCACAGACTTTAAACCCAAAACAAAAATCCCCCCAAAAAAGGAGAAGAAGACAAAGAAGGGCATTATGTAATGATAAAGGTTTCAATTCAACAAGAAGATTTAGTTATCCTAAATACATACACACTCAACAGTGGAGTATTCAGATTTCTAAAACAAATACTACTACATTTAAGAAAAGAGACAGACAACCATAAAATAATGATGGTGAACTTTGACACCCTACTGACAGCATTAGAAAGATCATTGAGGAAACTAACAATGACAACAACAACAACAAAACTCTAGAAGTAAGCTGGTCTCTTGACCAAATGGACTTAACAGACACCTATGGAAAATTCCACCCAACAATTGCAGAATATACATTTTCTCGTCTCCACATGGAACATTCTGTAAAATTGAACACATGGTTGGCTATAAAGCAAGTCTCAATAAATTCAAAAACAATAAAACTCATATCAAGTATCCTCTCAGACCACAGTGAAATAATATTAGAAATCAATATCAAGAGGAATTCTCAAAATCACACAAGTACATGGAAATTAAGCAACCTCCTCCTGAATGACTTTGGGTAAACCACAAAATTAAGGCAAAAATCAAGAACATTTTTTGAAATAAACAAAAATAGAAACACAACATATGAAAAATAGCATTGAGAGGAAAGTTTATAGTGCTAAATACCTACATCGAAAAGACAGAAAGATCACAAATTAACAACGTGATATCACACCTCAAAGAAACTAGAAAACAAGAACAAGCCAAACCCAAAGCTAGTAGAATAAAATAAATAACAAAGAATAGAGGAGAACTAAATGAAATTGATACCAAAAATCATAAAAAGGTCAACAAAACAAAAGTTTGTTCTTTGAAAGGATAAACAAGATTGATAGACCACTAACTAGATTAACGAGAGAGAGAGAGAGAGAGAGAGGATTCAAATAAGCACAATAAAAAATGATAAAGGTGACATAACAACTGATACCACAGAAATACAAAGAATTATCAGAGATTACTATCAATTCCTCTATGTACACAACCTAGAAAACTTAGGGAAAATGTATAAATTCTTGAAAACACAATCTCCCAAGATTGAATAAAAAAGAAATTGAAGTCCTAAAGATACCAATAAAGAGTTAAGAAATAGAATCAATATTTTTAAAAATCTGCCATCCAATAAAAGCCCAGGATCAGATGGATCCACAGCCAAATTCTATCAGAAGTACAAAGAAGTGCTAGCACCAGTATAACTGACACTGGTCCAAAAATCAAGGATTCCTCCCTAACTTATTCCATGAAACCAGTAGCATCCTGATATCAAAATCTGGCAAGGACACAATAGACAAGGAAAACTACAGGCCAATATACCCGATGAACATAGATACAAAAACCTCAGCAAAACACTAGCAAACAGAATCCGGCAGCACATCAAAAAAGATAACTCATCATAACAAAGTAGATTTTATTTCAGGAATGTAATAATATTTCAAAATATGCAAATCAATAAATATGCCTCACCACATAATCAAAAAGTATAAATAAAACATAATGAGCATCTCAATAGATGCAGAAAAATAATTTCATAAAATCCAACATCCCTTCATGATATAAACCTTCAAGAAACCAGGCATTAGAGGAATGTACCTCAATTATTAGAGCTATATACCACAAACCCACAGCCATCATCATATGGAATGAGGAAACATTGAAAGCATTTTCCCTAAGAATTCAAGATGAGGGTTTCCACTCTCGCCACTTCTATTCAACACAGTACTGGAAGCCCTAGCCAGCGCAATTAGTCAAGAAAAAGAAATAAAGTCATCCAAATTGGAAAAGAAGAGTTCAAAATTATCTCTGTTCACTGATGACATAATCTTACATGCAAAAGAATCCTAAAGATGTCTTCAAAAGACTCTTGAACCTGACAAACAACTTCAGTAAAGTTTCAGGATACAAAATTAACAAACAAAAATCAGTTGCATTTTTACATATCAACAATGCTCAAGCTGAGAACCACATCAAGAACTCAATATAATTTATAATAAACAAAAAATAAAATACCCAGGAATATATTTAACCAGGGAGGTGAAAGATATTTACAAGAAGAACTACAAAGCACTGATGAAGGAAATCTTAGATGACACAAACCAATGGTAAAACATTCTATAGGAAGAACCAATATCGTTAAAATGACTATACTTCCCAAAGCAATCTAAAGATTTAATGCAATTCCTATCAAGTTACCAACGTTATTTTTGACAGAATTAGGAAAAATAATTCCAAAATTCATATACAACTCAAAAAGAGCCTGAATAGACAGAGCATTATTAAACAAAAAGGACAAAGCTGGAGGCATCACCTCATCTGATTTCAAACTATACTACAAGGAAATAGAAACCAAAACAGCATGATGCTGGCACAAAAGTAGATACACACAGGTCAATTGTTTAAACAGAATATAGAACTCAGAAATAAAGCCACATGCCTACAATCAAATGGTATTCAACAAAGTCAACAAAAACAAACCATGGGAAAAAAAGATATCTTATTCAATAAATGATGCTTGGGAAACTGGCTAGCCATATGCAGAAGAATGAAGTTAGACCCCTGTCTCTGACCATATACAAAAATTAACTCAATATAGATTAAAGACTTACATGTGAGGCTTGAAAATATAAAAATCCTAGTAGAAAATCTAAGAAAACCTCTTCTGAACATTGGACTAGGTAAAGAATTTATGACTAAGACCTCACAAGCAAATGCAACAAAAACAAAAATAGACAAATGAGACTTAAAGAGCTTCTGCACAGCAAAAGAAACAATCAACAGAGTAAACAGACAACTTACAGAATGGGAGAAACTGTTTGAAAACTAGGCATCCAGCAAAGGACTAATATCCAGAATTCATAAAGAACTTAACAACAACAAAAATAACCACATTAAAAAGTGGGCAAAGGACATGAACGGACACTTCTTAAAAGAAGACACACATGTGGCCAACAAATGTATGAAAAAAATGCTAACTATCACTAATCGTGAGAGAAATACAAATTAAAACCACAATGAGATATCATCTCACAGCAGTCAGAAAGGCTATTATTAAAAGACCAAAAAAATAACAGATTTTGGTGAGGCTATGGAGAAAAGAGTACACCTATACAAGGCTGATGGGAATGTAAATTAGTTCAACCCCCATGGAAATCAGTATGGATATTTCTCAAAGCACTAAAAATAGAACTACAATTTCATGCAGAAGTCCCACTCCTGAATATCTACCTGAAGAAAAGAAATTTCTTCTTCAAGAAGACATCTGCACTTTTATGTTTATCGCAGCATTATTCACAATAGCAAAGTCATGAAATCAAACTAAGTGTTACCAATATTTGACTGGATAAAGAAAGCATGGTATATATACACCACAGAATATTATGTATCCATAATGAAGAATGAAATTATGTCATTCACAGCAACATGGATGGAGCTAGAGTCATTACCCTAACTGAAGTAACTCAGGAACAGAAAATCAAATATGGCATGTTCTTACTTATAAATGGGATCTAAACAGCGGGTAAGCATGGAAAAAAAGTCCAAAAATAATAAATGCTGGGGACCCCAAAAGGGAATGGTGGGAGGGAGATGAGGGTTAAAAATTACCTACTAGGTACAAATTCACTATCTAGATGATGAGTTCACTAGAAGCCCAAACCTCACCATTACATAATGTGCCCATGTAACACACTTACATATGTACCCTCTAAATCTAAAATAAAATTAGAATTAAAGAATTATGGTTAAGGATTGTAGAGAAAATATGTTTAAATTGACCATATCAACACAAAAGGAGCTAAAACATACAATAAGTTATTTTTAAAGAACAGCCTTTTTTTTTTTTTTTTTCTTTTTTTTTTTTTTTTTTTTTTTTTTGACAGAGTCTTGCTCTGTTGCCCAGGCTGGAATGCAGTGGCAGGTCTCTGCTCACTGCAACCTCTGCCTCCTGGGGTCAAGCGATTCTCTTGCCTCAGCCACCCGAGTAGCTGGGATTACCAGCGTGCACCACCATGCCCAGCTAATTTTTGTGTTTATTTTAAATAAAGACGTGGTTTCACCATGTTGACCAGGCTGGTCTTGAACTTCTGACCTCAGGTGATCCTCCTGCCTCTGCCTCCCAAAGTGCTGGGTCTACAGGGATGAGCCACTGTGCCTGGCAAAGAATAGGCATGTTTGAAAAATAACTAAATAAAACTACAGGGAAAACAATGTGATTTTTTAAAAAGACCTGTTAAAGGCAGACTAGGTGCAGCTAAAGGAAGAATCTCTGAACTAGAATATGGATTTTAGGAATTACCCAGAATGCCAGCAAATAGACAGAAAAAGATTAAAAACTCGGAAGAGAGACTGGACACTGGAAAAGAGTGAGATCACCAAATACAAACATGAACTAGTGATTTGTTAATTAAGTAACATTGTTAACTTGTTAGTGAAGTAATGAAATTACTCAATATTTGTTTACCAGTGTGGTAGAAGCCAATATATGAAGGGAATTTCTCAAGAGTGATAAAAGACATGAACACTTTTATATTAAAAGCAACAATTATCTGGGTCTCAAGCAGGATAAATAAGAACAAATCCATACTTGTAAATATTGTAATAAACTGCAAAAATACCAAATACTAAAAGAAAATCTTGAAAGTAAGTGGAGACAAAAAGTACATCATACATAGAACACACCGAAACTTCTCAAAAGAGAAAAAGACCAGATGTTATAGATCAAATGGTGTTTCTCAAAAATTCATATGTTAAAGTCCTAACTCCCAGTACCTCAGGATGTAATCGTATTTGAAATAGAGTAATTGAAGATGTAATTAGTTAAGAAAAGGTCATCCTAGAGCAGCATGGTTTTCTAATCCAGTATGACTAGTGGCCTTATGAAAGGGAAAATTTGGATTTAGATAGGCAGAGTGTCCAGGAATATGATGTGAAAAGAGAAGCACAAAATTTCTATCTACAAGCCAAAGAGAGGAGTCTAGAACAGAGCCTTCCTTCATATCCCTCGGAAGAAACCAATCTCTGTGACACCTTGATTTGGGACTTCTAGCCTCCTGAACCACGTGGCAATATATTTCTATTGTTTAAGAAAAAATAACCCCACAATGTGACATGTTACACAGCATGAAAGTCCCACGTTATTGACTTAACATGCACCGTGCCTGACAGAAAGGACATATTCATAGTGAATACTTGTCAACTTTTTGTAAGTCCCTGGCTGGTGACAATATAATAACAGGTCTATTAATATCTTGGCATTAAGGACTTAGGCTAAATGATTCAGTTTAGGACACTGAAAATCAGAACTTTATTACTCTCCATGATGCTGAAAGAGGGGAAAATGGCAAAGCCATCTTTTATATTTCAGGGTTGTGGGGAAAAAGAGAGATAATGAGATACTATCAGAAGATTGAATCAAATGCTTTTGAAAATGTTTTCCCTGAGACACAGAAATAAAACATTTTAACAGGTTGTGTCTTCTCACCGTTTTGATGATTTCATTTAATTTAGAATAGCAAAGAAATAAAAAACCTTGTAAAGATTTCTAGGCTGGGCACAGTGGCTCACACCTGTAATCCCAACACTTTGGAAGGCCGAGGCATGTGGATCACCTGAAATCAGGAGTTTGAGACCAGCCTGGCCAACATGGTGAAACCCTGTCTCTACTAAAAATACAAAAATTTGCTGGGCGTGGTGGTACATGCCTGTAATCCCAGCTACTCAGGAGACTGAGGCACAAGAATCTCTTGAACCTGGGAGGCGAAGCTTGATGTGAACCGAGATCTCGCCACCACACTCCAGGCTGGATGACAGAGCGAGACTCTGTCTTTTTTTCTTTTTTTTAAAGAATTCTGAAACTATTAAAAATTATAAAGAAGAAAACAGAAATCATCTATTACTATTAGAATATGTTGTCTCTTTGGTTGTCTCTGGGTGAGAACCTGAACAGCATAGACCTTGGAGCCAGATTCCCTAGGCTGGAGCAAAAGCTTGGCAAACTCACTAACCTCTGGTAACTTTACTTAATTTCACTGTGTCAGTATTTTTCCCACCTGTAAACTGGGGTTAATAATAGCACCTACCTTTTAGGACTGTTATTAAATCTAAATAAGTTAATATTTGAAAGTGCTTACAGCAGTACCAAACATATTATAAGAGCAATGAAAGGTCGGGAGTGGTGGCTCACGCCTGTAATCCCAGCACTTTGGGAGGCTGAGGCAGGTGGATCACTTGAGCTCAGGAGTTCGAGACCAGCCTGGCCAACATGGTGAAATCCTGTCTCTACTAAAAATACAAAAATTAGCTGGGTGTGATGGCATGCGCCTAGAGTCGCCTGTAGTCCCAGCTACTGGGGAGGCTGAGGCATGAGAATTGCTTGAATCCAGATGGCAGAGGTTGCAGTGAGCTGAGATCCCGCCACTGCACTCCAGCCTGGGTGACAGAGTAAGACTTGATTTCAAAAAACAAACAAAAAAAAGAAAGCAATGAAAGTGGTAAATATAATAACAGTAATAAAAGACGACATTAAATATGGTAAATTACAATATTGTTGCCAAGTATTCTAACCATTTAATTCTGGTATCCATGAGAGCATGTGCTTCTTCCTCTCATTGCAATGGGCTTTCAGTATCCTCTGTGGGAGGACAATACTGCCCTGTCCATCTGAACTTGCTTTGCATAATGAAATGTAAGCAGAAACAATATACGCCATACTTAACCAGGATCTAAAATGCCATATATGTTTATTCCAACTCTTGTACTTTTTCTTCTACCACTACAGTGGCATGTCTGAAATGGGGACTGTTATTTGGCCCATATCCATCGCAGACAAATAGCATGAGCAGAAAATTAATATTTGTTGTGGTAAGCCATTTAGATTTGTGAAGTCCTCCATTACTCCAACAAAGTTGACAAATACAATACACAGATAACTAAATGAATCAATAAATAAACGAATTCTATTAGCATGTAGGTAAATTTCAAAATAAATCACCTTTGATTATTTACATATTTAATTTCTTTAATAATCTCAAATTTTACATATCTATAATCTTTAGCATGCTTTCCTTCCACTTAGCTTATGAGTTCATTTAGCTTATATGTGAAGTTCCCAACAGCATTAAATAGCCTTTGAAAACCTTACGGCTTATAAGTAAGTTGAAATAGCCACTGGGAGCCTATACATGACAATAAAAACAATAACACCTATTGAATTAAAGTTTTCTAACAATGAAACTGTAAAATGTACATGTAATGTATTTAAACAGAATCTTGTAAACCCAAATAACGTTTCTCATGGAGTGAGGATATACATAATTTTACTATACTAAAATCAAACGTAGAAGATATGTAAATAAAGTAGATAAAAAATTATCAGTGCCCACTCAAGAAGTGTTCAACGATTATACAATAGATTTGAGTATATTTCCTTTAGCAACGCCATCCAGAGGATAAACTCTATGCATCTAGGACTGGTTTACTTAATCCATAAACTAGCCACATATTCATGGGATCGATTAACATGAGTGTAGAAAAAAAAAACTGGTTTGATAATTTTTTTTTTTTTTTTTGAGACGGAGTCTCGCTCTATCGCCCAGGCTGGAGTGCAGTGGCGCGATCTCGGCTCACTGCAAGCTCCGCCTCCCGGGTTCACGCCATTCTCCTGCCTCAGCCTCTTGAGTAGCTGGGACTATAGGCGCCTGCCACCATGCCCGGCTAATTTTTGTATTTTTAGTAGAGACGAGGTTTCACCGTATTAGCCAGGATGGTCTCGATCTCCTGACCTCGTGATCCACCCGCTTCGGCCTCCCAAAGTGCTAGGATTACAGACGTGAGCCACCGCGCCCGGCCCAGCTTGATAATTTTTAAAAGCTAACAATTCATCATGGAATATTCAGGAATTCATTGGGCCTTCTTATTCTATTTCATCCCTGGGAATATGGAGCATAGCATTATCATTCAGGGTATCCATCACCTAAATGTCACAACGCTACCTGTAAGCATGGCTTTAAGGACACCTACTGCTATGAAAACAATATATTTGGAAGCATGTTCCATGAAATGCTTGTTCTACAGCATGCCAAAAATAACAACCAAAAAAATCAATAAATTCCATAGCAAAAATGTTTTTAAAAATCTTGGTAAAAACAATGCTTGATACAATTCTTCACTCTAAAACTTTAAGGACCTGTTGAGAAATCAAAATTTCATGAATTGGTAAGAAAAGATATTCCACAAGGAAAAAAAATTTTAAATGACCACAAGGTCCCTTTTTGCACACAGCATTTTGCAACCCTCTACTTTTCAATTTATACAAATAGGGATTATCTATTATCTAGGTAATTTGTCAAATAGTCTTTTTTGTGTGTGTGACTTTATGCTCAGCAAACAACCTTTATATTGCTATGTTTCAGTTTCCGAATCTTTAAAATGAAGATAATAATAAAACCTGCCTCAAAAAGTAGTTATGAAGATTAAATGAAACTATTCAAACCCAATTTTCAGCATAGAACCTGGCAGATATGTGCTTTCTATGGACTCACTCATTTAATACTCTAAAGTTCCTTGAACAAGGAAATTGACAGAGGAACCTCTTTTTTAACCATTACAAGACTGCCTGTGTTCATTTCTAAGCCATGCCACTTTATTATTGAAACAACACTGGTCATGTTACTTAACCACTCTGGGCCTTTCCTAATTCATAAAATGTAGATCATAATAGCATCATTTCTGAAATAAAATACTGATTATAAACAGTTTAGAAGAGTGCCATAGAGTACGCATTCAGTAAATATTATCTCTAATTGATTAACATAACCATGTTAAAAAGAATACATTTCCCAAAAGCAATGACTACATTCTTCCACAACATTATTTACCATTTTCTGATCATCATCATCATATTAAACAAATATATATAATAGGATAATAGATAATATAGAACAGTACACTCAGACAGTGGAAAAACACAACCACTTATTGAATTTCTGCTGTATGATAGGCATTGGACATGTATTAATTTATTTAATGTCCCACAACCAGCTGGGGAACGAGCATTAACATTTCCATTGACAAACATATCAATTGAGTATCAAGGAGGATAAACATTTTGGTCAAAAATGCATCTAATAACTGTGATGCCACCTAGGATTAGCCTATTGTGTCAGAATACATGTAGCTTCTCCACTATACCTCTAAATATGAGATTTATACATAATGGCAACTTGAGAGACATGTCTTTTCAAATCATCAAGTTTAGTACATTAGTGAGGAACCACTTTCTAACAGAAAAGAGTCTGATGTGCCATGATCAGAAAATGCACACATCCATTACAATCTGACTGTCACCTGCTTCTCCTTTATTAAAGTAAGTCACAATTCTAACTCTGTCTGCTCCCATCACTGAAGGTACACAAAGAAATAGCAACTTGAGATAATCCAGGAACAGATTACGAACAAAAATCAGCCCATAGAAAGATGGAGAGCATGTATCCATTCTGTTTTTAATAGATTCTATTTGGTTTTAAAAGTATGTTCCAATACAAAATTTTCATGAAAAGGCAGGGATTTTCCCCATGCTGAAAATGTATTTGTGTATGTGTGCTGTTATTCACAAAATGCTTTTGATAAGAGGAAAAACATTCCTAGCTTCACTTTCGAGGTGGGAAGGAAGGAAGGAAGGGGGAGAGAGAGGGAGGGAGGGAAGAAGGGAGGGAGGGAGGGAAGGAAAAAGGGAGGGAGGGAAGGGAAAAGGGAGGGAGGGAGGGATGGGAGGGAGGGAGGGAGGGAAAGAAAATATAAAGAAAAGAGAGGAGAGAAAAGAAAGAATGAGAACAAAATATAATTGATATAAAGATTCTAAAAAATAATTGAAACCTTTCTAATTCCTGGACCCCCAGCAGACACAAATGCTTGTATTCTCTTTTTTGACTTTTCTTAAAAAATTTGCCTAAGTTCTATATAAATATTTGCTTTAGGAAAACGACAAGTAACTTGCTTATGATGTAATATATCAATGAAATTTTGCTTTCTGCGTGAGTCTGAATAGAATAGTTAACCTTAATTATGTTATATAAAACACAGCTTTGGAAGAATAAAATAAAGATTTGGAAAAATTATGTTCTTCTTATAGCTGTTAAAGAAACTTTCACAAGAACTACTAATCTTGTCCTGAATATTTCTGAGCCATAAGGTTACTGACATCTTTTCCTTTTTTAACATTTTAAATTTTCAAACATCCACAACAGTAGACAGAATAGTATAATGAATCTACAGTATGCATCACTTAGATTTAATAATTGTCAGCCCATTGTTAAAACCATTTCATCTACACCTTCTGACCTCATCTCTTGCGGATTGTTTTATACACTTTATTGGGGTATAATTTAAGTTATCACAAAATTAACTTATGTAAGTATACAATTCATTGAAATTTAATACATTTATAGAGTTATATAAGTATATAATTCATTGAAATTTAGTATACTTATAGAGTTATATAAGTATATAATTCATTGAAATTTAGTGTATTTATAGAGTTGAGCAATTATAACTATCAAGTTTTATAATACTTTTATTCTTCCGATGACCTTTACAATCTCCTTTCTCTCCCTCAGGGTCAGACAAATACTTACTTGCTTTCTGGATATTTCTTGTAAATTAAATTATAACATATGTAGTCTTTAATGTCTGGATTTTTCACTTAGCATGGTTTTGAAATCATGCATATTGTAGTGCAATGGTTAATAGTGAGTGTCAACTTGATTGGATTGAAGGATGCAAAGTATTGTTCCTGGATGTGGCTATGGCGGTGTTGCCAACAAGACGACCATTTGAGTTAGTGGACTGGGAAAGGCAGACCCACCCACAATCTGAGTGGGCACCATCTAATCAGCTGCCAGCATGGCCAGAATAAAAGCAGGCAGAAGAATGTGGAAAGGCTAGACTGATTTCATCTTCTGGCCTATCTTTTTCCCATGCTGCATGCTTCCTGCCTTCGAACATGGTACTCCAAGTTCTTCACCTTTGGGACTCGGACTGGCTTCCTTGCTCCTCAGCTTGCAGATGGCCTGCTGTGGGACCTTGTGATTTATTAAGGAGTTAATACTCCTTAATAAACTCCCCTTTATATATAAATATACATATCCTATTAGTTCTTTCCCTCTAGAGAACCCTGATGAATACATGTAGCATGTATAGGTGGTTTATTCATTTATATTGTCAGATTGTATTTCATTGAATAAACATACAACATTTTGTTGATCCAATCATCAGTTGATGTTTGAGTTGTTTTCACTTTTTGGCTCTTATGAATATTGCTGCTATGGATACTTGCATACAAGTCGTTGTGTGGACATACATTTTTAATTCTCTTTGTTACATCTTAAGAGCAGGATTGTTGAGTCACATGGTGAACTCAACTTATTTTTGGAAAAACTGCCCAAACTACTTTTTTTAAATGTCTACATTATTTTACAACCCCAATGGCAATGCATGTAAGTTTCTGTTTCTTCACATCCTCTACCATAGTTGTTATTGTTTGCACATATTTGTTAACGGTTTTTGCATTTACATCATTAGAAATATTGGTTTTTAATTTAGTGGTGATGGTTTTGTCTGGATTTGATATCAGGGTAATACTGACCTCATAGTACTAATAGGGAAGTGTTTTTACTGAAAGATTTTATAAAGGATTATTATTATTTATTATTTATTTGAAAGAGCTTACCAATGAAGTCATCTAACTTGGAGCTTTTCTCTGTAGGAAGATGTTTAATTATCAATTCAGTTTCTTTACTTGTGATAGGACTATTCAGAAGTTGATGAGTAGAAGATTTTGAGAGAGGAGGCAATGAGAAAGAAAAGAGTCACTTCCAAAGTAGTGGGTATAAAATGTGTACATGTGTAGAGCCACAAAGGAGCTTGACCGGGATTTAATACTGTAAGTGGATGGTAGCCCCAAGAGGGGGGAAAATCAAGAACTATAAATATAGCATAGTCAGAGTAAAGCAAACCCATTTTTTCATCTAAACTAAATTAAATGCATCAACAAAATTTATTTAATTATCTTCAGAGATCAAATCTGTTGCTTACTTATAAAAAATGTACAAGCAGATGATAGTACCTGAAAGATCCAAACAAAAAAATAACATTATAAATTAATGACTATGTTTTCTGATGATTGTTTTGTAATGAGAATATTTAAATATGAAAACATGAATGGTGAAATGGTAGAGCAAGACGGTGGAATAGAAAATCAAAGTCCTTGTCCCCTCCACAGAAATACCAATTTAATAGTGATACACAGACCACCAGAATACCTTTACAAGGAGTCAAGAACCCTGTAAAGAGGTTGAAATGCCCCCAGTGCACACAGAGCTAATAACAGCAGTACTGAAATAGATAAGAAGAGGAACTACTCTTTACTCAAGTCAACCTCTCCGGTAAGCTGGCACAGCTCAGTTCTGAGAGATTATCTTAGCCCAAAACTTCTCCCTTGGAGAGAATGAGTGGATTTGTGTCCAACATCCCTTGGCCTTTTGGAGTGCTGTGAAGGGACCAGTTTCTATCTTGCCTCATTTGCAGTGCTGATGAAATTGGCATAGTTTGGACGCCTAGGGGCATATTCTAACAGTGTAATGGTGCTGTGTACATCACTCATAAAGATTAAAAAACAAAAGTATTAAAAATAATTATAGTTACAATAATTTGTTAATGGACACAGAATATAAAAAGATATAAATTGTGACATCAAAAACATAAAACATGGGATGAGGGAAAATAAAAGCGTCTGGTTTTTGTATGGGATTAAAGGTAAGTTGTACAGAGCTAGAAATAGAGTGTTTTAAGATGGTTTACAGAAGCTGCGTGGTAACCACAAAGGAAATACATATAAGAGATACACGAAAGAAAAAGAAAGAAATCAGAGATTATCAAAGAAAGATAGCAAGAAAGAAAAAAAAGGGGGAAAAGAGCTAACAGACAGGAAAAAACAACAATTAACAAAATGGAAATAGTAAGTTCTTCTCTATCAATAAATAATTTAAACACAAATGGATTAAACTCCCCAATCAAATACATATTGTGGCTGGATGGAGGAAAAGATAAGATCCAACTATAGTCTGTCTAAAAGAGAGTCACTTTAGAATTAAATATACACATAAAGTCAAATTGGAGGGATGTAAAAAGATATTCCATGCAAATGGTAACCAAAAGAGAGTAGTGGTCAACATATAAGTGTGTGTGTGTGTGTGTGTGTGTGTGTGTGTGTATATATAAAACCAAATATATATATTATAACCAAAGAGAGTAGTGGTGGACAGACAAATATGTGTGTGTGTATATATATGTGTATATATATGTGTGTGTGTGTATATATATATATATATATATATATACACACATACACACCAAAAGAGAGTAGTGGACATATATATATATATAAAATATATATGCACACACATTGAATATATATATACATTGAACATATATATGTTTTTTATATATATATATATGTCTTATATATATATATATATATATATATATATATATATATGTATGTCCACCACTACTCTCTTTTGGTTATATATATATTCAATGTTACACCACAATCACAGAATAAAGCATAAGCAGAACATAATACTTTAATAGATGAAGAAGAAAAAGTATTTCACAAGATTCAACACTGTTTCGTGATAACAAAAGCCCTCAAGAAACTAGGTTTGGAAGGAATATACCTCAACATAATAAAGGCCACATATGAAAAGCCCATAGCTAACACATAGTAGTACAAAAACTGAAAGATTTTCCTCTAAGATCAGGAATAAGACAAGGATGCTCACTCTTGCTGTTTCTATGCAATATAGTACTAGAAGTCCTAGCCAGAGAAACTGGGCAAGAAGAATAAATAAATGGTATACAAATCAGAAAAGAAGAAGGAAAATCATCCATTTGCAGATGACATAATCTTATATGTAGAAAACTCAAAGGACTACACACACACACAAAAAGTTAGAATTAAAAAACTAATTTAGTACAGTTGCAGGATACAAAATTAATATACAAAAATCAGTTGTGTTTCCATATACTAACAACAAACTATTCAAAAAGGAAATTTTAAAGAATCCCAATCACAATAATATCACAGAGAAACTTAAGAATAAACTTAACCAAAAGGAGAAAAATTTGTACACTGAAAAGTACAAAGCATAGATGAAATAAATTAAAGACACAAATAAATAAAACAATATTATGCCTTCATGGATTGGCAAACTTAATATTGTTAAAAGGTCCACACTACTCAAAGCAATACACAGATTCAATGCAATCCTCATCAAAATCCCAATGGCATTTTTTACATAAATGAAAAATAAATTCTAAAGTGTATATGGAATCACAAAAGAACTAGAATAGCCAAAGCAATCTTGAGAATGAAGGACAGACCCGGAGGCATCACTCTTCCTGATTTCAAAATATATTCCAAAGCTGCATAAATACAACAGTATAGTACCAGTATAAAGATGGACAAATAGACAAGTGGAACAGAATGGAAAGACCAGAAATAAACCCACATATACATGGTTTTCCGGTCTTAGAACAGGATGCCAAGGATATACCATCGGGCAAGGATAGTCTCTTCAACAAATGCTGTTGGAAAAACTGTATATCTACATGAAAGAGAATACAATTAAAACTTATCTTACGCCATGCACAAAAAAGGTAAACTCAAAAGGAGCTAAAGTTTTAAATATAAGAGCTGAAACTATAAAACACTTAGAAGAAAACATAGAGGAAAATCTTGGCATTGATCTTGTCAATTATATCTTGGATATGACATCAAAAGCGCAGGCAACAAATGCAAAAATAGGCGGGGGTGCCTATATCAAACTAAGAAGCATTTGTACAGAAAAAAATTAGCAGAGTGAAATGGCAGCCTACAAAATGGTGGAAAATATTTGCAAACCATATATCTGAAAAATGTCCAAACTATATGAAAAATTCATACAACTCAGTAAAAATTAATAATCAATTAATAATATTGATAATAATCTAATTAAAATGGGTTAATGCTTGAATAAGCACTTCTCTAAAGAAGACATAGAAATAGCCAACAGGAATAGGAAAAGATTCTCAATATCACTAGTCACCAGGGAAACAAATCAAAACCACAATGAGATATCACCTCACACCTGTTAAGATAGCTGTTACCAAAACAAAACAAAAATGAAAGATAACACTGTTGGCAAGCATGTGGAGAAATTGGTGGACCCTGTGCACAGTTAGGAGGAATGTAAAATTGTCTAGCCACTAACAGAACCATATAGAGAGTCCTCAAAATATTAAAAGTGACCTACCATATGATCCAGCAATCGCACTTCTGGGTATGTATCCAAAAGAATTAAAATCAGAATCTTGAAGAGATATCAGCACTCCCATGTTCATTGCAGCATTATTCACAGTATTCAAGATATGGAAACAACCTATATATCCATCAGTGGATGAATGGATAAGGAAAATTCTGTGTATATGTACAGTAGAATATTGCTCAGCCTTTAAAAAGGAAGAAGCTGGGCACAGTGGTATATGCCTGTGATTCCAGCTACTCAGAAGGCTGAGGCGGGAGGATAGCTTGAGACCAGGAGCTCAAGACAATCCTGGGCAACATAACAAGAACTGGTCTGATAGAGGAAGGGAGGGACGGAGGGTGGGAGGGAGGGAGGGAGGAAGGAAGAAAGGAAGGAAGGAAGGAAGGAAGGAAGGAAGGAAGGAAGGAAGGAAGGAAGGAAGGAAAGGAGGGAGGGAAAAAGAGGAAAAAGGAAGAAATCTTGCCCTATGTTGCAACGTAGATAAATGTGGAGGACATCATGCCAAGTGAAATAATCAGTCACAGAATGACAAATACTGCACAACTCCACTTATATAAGGTATTAAAATAGCCAAACTCATAGAAATTCATACGGAGTAGAATGGTGGTTGCCAGGAACTGGGGGTGAGGAGTGGGGGCTTGGAGGAAGAAATGAGGAGTTCTATATGATGGGTATCAGGTTTCAGTTAGGCAAAGTGAACCAGTTCTAGAGATCTGCTGTACAGCATTGTGCCTATAATTAACCCAATAACATGTACTTAAAAATGTGCTAATAGGGTAGATCTCATATTAAGTGTTCTTACTACAAAGAAAATGGAGGGGAAATAGGAGGGAAATGAGGAAAATAGTGGAGGCAATGAGTAGAGTCATCACCTTGATTGTGGTGGTAGTTTCACAGATGCATACACATGTCAAAAGTCATTAAATTATATACTTTAAATATATACAGTTTCTTGTGTAGCAACACACCTCAAAAAAGCTCTTTTTTATTATTATTATACTTTTAAATTTTAGGGTACATGTGCACAACGTGCAGGTTTGTTATGTATGTATACATGTGCCATGTTGGTGTGCTGCACCCATTAACTCGTCATTTAGCATTAGGTATATCTCCTCGTGCTGTCCCTCCCCCCTCCCCCACCCCACAACAGTCCCCAGTGTGTGTTGCTCCCCTTCCTGTGTCCATGTGTTCTCATTGTTCAGTTCCCACCTATGAGTGAGAACATGCAGTGTTTGGTTTTTTGTCCTTGCGATAGTTTGCTGAGAATGATGGTTTCCAGCTTCATCCATGTCCCTACAAAGGACATGAACTCATCATTTTTTATGGCTGCATAGTATTCCATGGTGTATATGTGCCACATTTTCTTAATCCAGTCTATCATTGTTGGACATTTGGGTTGGTTCCAAGTCTTTGCTATTGTGAATAGTGCCGCAATAAACATACGTGTGCATGTTAAAAAAAAAAAAAGGCCAGGCGTGGTGGCTCATGCTTGTAATCCCAGCACTTCGGGAGGCTTGAAGGGAAGATCGCTTGAACTCAGGAGTTCAAGACTAACTTGGGCAACATAGTGAAACTCTGTCTCTACAAAATTTAATTTAAAAATTTAAATTTTTAAAATTTTAAATTTAAAAATTAGCCTGGCGTGGTGGCGCATGCCTGTAATCCCAAGTACTTGGGAGGCTGAAGTGGGAGGATCACTTGAGCCAGAGAGGTCAAGGCTGCAGTGAGCCATAATTGCACCTTTGCACTCCAGCCTGGGTGACAGCAGAGTGAAACCCTGTCTCAAAACAACAACAACAACAAGACAGAGAAATGGGATCAAAACTGACATATGCAAGAAAAAAAAAAATAAAGGGTTACCCAAAACATTATCTTGTTTTAGCAACTGTGGGAAGCAGAACACTGGCCCACAAAAGATGTCCATGATCTAAACTCTGAAACCTGCAAATTGTTACCTGATGTGGCTAAAGGGACTTCGTAGATGTGATGGAAGTTAAAAGATCTTGAGATGGCAAGAGTATCATGGATTATCCAAATGGTAATAATATAATCTAATGAATCTTTAAAATCAGAAAATCTTTCCCAGCTTTCACCAGAGGAAGATGACCACAGAAGAATAATCAGAGCGATGCAATTGTTCTGGCTTTGAAAGAGGTTCAAGAGCTAAGGAATGAATAAAGTTTCTAGAAGCTAAAAAGGCAGGGAGACACATTGTCTCCTATAGCCTTTACAAAGGAACACATTCCTGCAGACTCCTTGGTTTTAGCCCAGTGAGACCTGTGTCAAATTCTCATCTCCTAAACAATAAGACAATAATGTGTGATATTTTAAGCCATTAAGTTTTTGGTAATTTGTTGCAGGGGTCATAGAACACTAATACAGTAACTATTCTAAAAATATATAAAAATCAGTCAAAGTGCTTCCAGGCTTATTACTAAAAGTGCTATAAAAATATGAAAGCCTGTGGTTACTCAAAATATTAAACACCATCAGCACAATCTGTGCATGACTCAGTCATATAAAGTAAGATCGTAGTCTGCCAGCCCCTGCCAAAAGGATACAGCAATAAAATTATGAGTACATAAACTTCTATGTATATATCCAGTCTCTTCTACTTTCAGCAACATTTTAAATCACTGATTTCAAAGACTTTCCTTCCCCATACTTTGTTTTTCATCAATGACTCATTTTTTTTTTCTTCATCATTAGCTTGGGTTCCAGAGTGGATTGGTTATCTGCAACCTGACTTTGGAATTGTCTTTTGAGGTCAGCCATAGGATGTACGCCCCATTACTCCAAAGTGTCTTACTGTCCATCTTTTGCCAAGTTATAAGATATTGCCAAATCTTTCCATTACCTTCCTACGTCTCTTTACTGATTTCTCAAATCCCCTTTCATTCTCTTCTTAAAATGCAAACATTTCATCTGGTAACTCTTTCTTATTTTCCTCTTGCTCCATCTTGACCCTCCTATAGTTTCTTTAATCTGTAGTTATATATATGTGTATCGTTTTGAGTGATATCACCGAGGATAAATTTAAACACTTAGTAATACATATTTTTTGGATAAAAGGTGGGACATATCATTTAAGTAGTACAACTAACTTATTCTTTATAATTCATGGGTCATATGAGACGCTCAAAGCTGTCCAAATGCTTTCTGAATCTTTATTGAATAACAAATGCATGGCACAGTTTTAACCCCATACCCCTATCCCATATGCAAGTGGCAGATATTGTTATCAGGTCAACAATTCATTGTTTCAGCTTCTCCATGATGCCATAACAAATTTCCATATATTGGGCAGCTAACAATAACAGACATGTATTCTACCATAGTTAGAGTCTGAAATTCGAGTGTCACCAAGACATGCTGTCTTTGATAGCTTTGGTGGATTAGCTTCTGGTGTTTGCCAACAATTGGCATTTCTTGGTTTGTCAATGCATCACCCCAGTTTGTTATCACTTGGCCTTCTTCCCCGTGTTTCCTCTATGTCTTTAAATCTCTGTGTTCTTATAAGGACACCAGTCATTGGATTTATGGCCCACCCTAATGCAGTCAGACTTCATCTGAACTTAATCACATCTGCAAAGACCCTATTTTCAAATACCATCACATTCCTAGGTACCAAGGATTAGGATTTCAATGGCTTTCTCTGAGGGGGGTGAGGGGCAAGGAGGTACATTTCATCCCACAATATTCCTATACAGAGCTTCAGAATACTCAATAAAAAATTCAAATTCCAACTTGCAATCAACAAGGAATGGGATGTAGAACAAAATGCATTTGAGAAGACAACATTGAGGAGTGTTTAAAGCTTGGATTCTGGAATAAGAATGCCTTGGCTGGAAGGCTGGCTGGACTTCATAGCTGGGTAACTTTGTACAAGTTATTTAACATTACTGTTTTTCAGGTGTCATGTGCAAGATAGGAATCATAACAAGACCTACCTCAGAGGGTAACAGAAATTAAATGATATGATGTAAGCAAAAGCACAATGCCTGGTATGAGAAATGATTGATAAATATTGGCTATTAAAATTATTAATTATCCTAAAATATTTTTAATTGTTTTATTATTGTAAACATTATTTGAATTGTTACACGTAATTGGCATTGTACAAAATATCAGATTAATGGAAACAGCCTTGACTTTACTTGTAAAAATATTTATATTACATACAAGTTTAAATGTACAAAAATTAAATGTATTAATTTTTATTATTAAAGTAATAATTGCACCATAATGTCAAACATAAAGTTTTTAATGTTTTTTTAGTTCATTTACAGTCTTATCTGTCTCTATCTCCCACTACATCTCTCTCTTCTGTCTTGCTTTCTTCCTCTCTTTCTCTCTCTCAGTATCTATTTATATATTCCATATATTTATATACTTGTACAATTATATTATTTTTATTATATTGAAATCTCTAGTACATGTAATATTATATGTAAACATTTTTTGGATTTCTATAATCCTGTGGAAACATAATTGTTAGGATTCTGTAATATTCTATTAAATGTTCTTATTAAAACTTATTTAGCTTTTATAATATTTTAAACACTGTGTATGGTTTCAATTTGATTGTTTTGTTAATGTTAAAATACCTGACACATTAACAGAAAGAAAACTGATGTGCTTTAAAATTAACTAAAAAATCTGATGAAAAACTGAGTGAATACTTAGGGAAAAAGTACTGCTTATGTGCAGAACAAGTAATGGAAGTAATGGCTAATTCTAGAAGCTTTGCACAGCAGATAAAGATCACATTTCACATATAATAAGCAGTTAGGCTAAAGTTAAATTCTTATAAGAATTTCCTTATAGGTTTTAAAAATTCTGAATTCATACATTTTTATGTGTCACTTGCTATGATGTATTAAGTAAAAGAACAGTGTTTATTTTATTTGTTGTTACATTTAATCAATTTGCATTTGTGCTTTCAGATTATTTTACTAGGTCCTGGGTTTATAGAAGCATAATAGTCTGTTGGGCAGCACTAGAACAGACAAGAGACAGAAAAGTCTGCAAATTACCTGTTTCCTCTCAATTTTAAATTATGGAGACTTCTTTTCAAAAATAAAAGAGAAAGGTATTGATATTTATTATCAGTAAATTAAACGTGATGAAACACACAGGGATCCTAATATGTAGAAGGGAACCTTCCTCCCTTAACTTTCTTGCTTTGAGTAATGTTTTCCCGCTGCACCATGAAGAAACTTTGAACCTTAAAGGGCATCAACATAAAAAAAGAGACGTCTTATTTAGACGCAAATTATTAATTTTGGAAGGGAAAAATCCAAACTGGTCTGTTGTGGCAGACACATGCCATGAGATATAGGACTAATTTGATGGTTTGTTCAGCTGTCAATGCCACCTGACTTACTAAAATGTTATACTTTTCTCCCCTGCAGAAAAGATTATTGTTCAGTATTATTCTACCTACAAGAATGTTGTACAAACTCTGGTACTTGTATATATTTAAATAATACTTTATGTGTAATTTTTCCAAGCATAGTGACAATGAATAAGAATATGCAGTGGCTCATGACTGTAATCCCAGCACTTTGGGAGGCCGAGGTGGGCTGATCACTTGAGGTCAGGAGTTCAAGACCAGCCTGTCCAACATGATGAAACACTGTCTCTACTAAAAATACAAAAATTAGCCAGGCGTGATGGTGGGAGCCTGTAATCCCAGCAGCTACTCAGGAGGCTGAGGCGGGAGAATCACTTGAACCTGGGAGGCAGAGGTTGCAGTGAGCTGAGATCACGCCACTGCACTCCAGCCTGGGTGACAGAGCAAAACTCCATGTCAAAAAATAAAAATAAATAAAAATAAAGAATACATTAATCTATTGGCTCAAACTTCTTTTGAGATGGACTGTTTTGAAGTGGCAAAGACACTTTTTCTCTGGGGCTGTGGTTGGGAAGTTATTTTTATGTTTCTCGGTACCAGAAGCATAATATTTGAAAGCAATTGAACAACTTTCTCACCTGTTTCAGGTATTTAAATTTATGTTGCTCGTTTTCCCCATGCATAATATATTTATCCACCTCAGGTGAAAACAGCATCAGAAAGGGGGAAAAAAAAACCACCAAACCAAATTAAACCAGCAGGATTAAGCAAAAATTTAGATGCAGCCAGCTTGATCAGTGATGTTTTATTCATCAATCACCTGTATTTACATTGAATTGTTTACGCACAGATTTCCAGCATAAATAGCAAATGCACCTCTTCATTTTACTTATGTCATATCATGGATTAATGTACACATTAGTCTGTTAGAGCCACCTTAGGTGTTCAGGTGCTGCATAAAATGACTTGTTGTTAGTTGCATTAAACCTTTCTTTTTTCAAATACAATTAAAAGAATTTTCAGGTGTTTTAAGACAAAATGAGGCAGATTATTTAAGTACCGAGGCTACTTTATGAAGGTAAGTTAGACATGACTGGAAGCAGTATTAATACATTTATGTCACGGAGAAAATTGCTGATGTTTATATAGTTATTCAAAGTGTGTTTTACAAACTATTTGCCAGTATTTCTCTAATTTTATGTTATGGAGGCAATGGAAATTTACAGGGTCGACTGATACAAAGCATGTAGGAAGTTGTATTGTCAGGGCTCTCCAGAGGGACAGACCTAATGAGATATACGTATTTGTGAAAAGGAGTTTGTTAAGTTGAATTGTCTCACACAATCACATGGTGATCCCTGCTAGCTGAAGGCAAGAAAGCCAACAGTGGCTCAGTCCAACTCCCAATGCCTCAAAAGTAGTGAAGCCAACAGTGCAGCCTTCAGCCTGTGGCCAAAGGCCCCAGCGCCCCTGGCAAACCACTGGTTTGAGTCCAAGAGTCCAAAGGCCAAAGAACCTGGAGTCTGATATTCAAGGACAGGAAGTATCCAGCACGGAGAAAGATGAAAACCGGAAGACACAGCAAGCCAACTTATTCCACCTTCTTCTGCCAGGTTTTGAAGCCATGCTGGCAGCCAACTGGACTGAGTCCACCCTCATTGAGGGTGGGTCTTCCTCTCCCAGTCCACTGACTCAAATGTTAATCTCCTCTGGCAACACCCTCACAGACACACCCAGAAACAATACTTTGCCTCCTTCAATCTAATCAAGTTGACACTTAATATCAACCATCATAGAAGTCTACTTCAGAGAGGTTGGTTCAGTAAGAGCTCTATAAAGGGAGAATATTTAAGCAGAACTTTTCATAGTAATGAGTCAAGCTTGAAAAGGTCACAGGGAATCACATTCAGAATAGAGCCACTGCCAAGCACAAGACCCAGAGGCAGGGACAAGCTTGGCATGTTCCTGGAACAGAAAGAATGCTAGTGTGTCACTTAGCATACTCAGTTCTGCCTGATGCCAAATCTATACTATTGATACTACACCAAGCTACCATGAAAAGAACATGGAGAAAATATAAGAGCATTCTTTATTTTCCTGAAGCAATTGATCATTCTTTCCTTTAGGTCACTAAATATCCACTGATCATGCTTTCCTTTTCTTTCTGAGGTCCTCACTTAGCAAATGGAACTCTATTTTCCAATCTAACATACATACATGTTGCTAAAATATTTACAAAAGGACAACACCTACATATATGTTTTATGAAAAATTTCACTTTCAGGAAGAAAGGATGGCTTGATGGATATTATTTTTATTTTCAGGAATTCTGTTTCCAGGAATTTTACCTATGTCCTTGAGCACTTTTGAGCAATTTAAAATCACAAAGACCAGGACTCTAAATTATGCATTATTGTGAGTATTCATTGCTTAATCATGATTAATAATCTTCATCTCTAGTTCTAGAAAATTGAGTCTATGAAACCTATTCTTTTTTATTATTACTATTATTAGCACATTCAATCATTTGCTTCAACGATGGTATTATTACCATTGTGTGTGTTTTTTAAAAAAGATGAAATGCAGTAAAATTTATAAATAGTAGCATGAATTGTCTTTTTGTTTAAAACGGTGAAATTTCAGAAAATAATGATTGACAAGTTGAACGATTATACAGTAGCTTAAAATATACATCCAATAGCTTACATAAGAATTGTAAATGCATTGTAAAAGGCATAGAAAAGCAGCAAAGTACAACACTCAGAAGAATGATTTTACCAAAAAAACCTTTGATTTTCCTTTTGTCTTGTATTTCTTACCACTCTAGATTATTTAAGATACCTTTATAAGATATATGAATGTCTGTAAGCCATCTTAAACTATGTTTATTTGCTTAAAGAAAATTAAGAGCTGCACTACGCTTAAAAATAGAATAATGAGATTGTAGGTAAAATCTAGTATTAAAAAAGCAACAAGCAGAATGAATGCTTTTGTGCTGAAAGTACACTCAACTAAGAAGAGAGAAAGAACTCTTGAATCAGATGGCTCACGCCTTATTCATGAACTAGTAGAATCTCTGGTTGTTCATCTTATAAATTTCATTTCTGCTCACCATGTGTAATAACTTTCTTCTTAATTTAAAAAGTACAATACTAATCACGTCATTTTGAGATGAAAAAAGAGAATCCCTGTGGCATCTGAATGCTTTCTCCACTCCAGACATTGTTTTCTAATTCAGGAATTTGAGAGCTATGAATATGTGACCTCTAAGCATCCTTTCAATTTTGACATTCCCAGATTCTATATAAAACCAGACTCTCAAATAAACTGTCCCAAAGAATGATGGTATAATTTTGCTTTTGAACATCAATAGTTATTTATTCTTAACATATGTCCTTCAAGAGTGTAGAGCATAGTGCAAAAAGTCTTGGTAGAAGTGTTGAGGCACAATAGTGCTCCCATCCCAGCTCTGCCACTGACAAGCTTAAGATATCGGATAGCTCACTTAATTCTGCCAATCCTCATTTATTAAGCTGAGATGAGTTTAAATATTTTTTCTCATTATAAATGAGAAATTTCAGTGAGAGATCAGTAAGTTGCTCTTAAAATGAATGTTAACAGCTGACTCTCTTTTCGGACTCAGCCCGCCTGCACCCAGGTGAAATAAACAGCTTTATTGCTCACACAAATCCTGTTTGGTGGTCTCTTCACATGGACATGAGTGAAATTCGGTGCCGTGACTCGGATCAGGGAACCTCCCTTGGGAGATCAATCCCCTGTCCTCCTGCTCTTTGCTCCATGAGAAAGATCCACCTACGACCTCAGGTCCTCAGACCGACCAGCCCAAGAAACATCTCATCAATTTCAAATCCGGTAAGCGGCCTCTTTTTACTCTCTTCTCCAACCTTCCTCACTATCCCTCAACCTCTTTCTCCTTTCAATCTTGGCGCCACACTTCAATCTCTCCCTTCTCTTAATTTCAATTCCTTTCATTTTCTGGTAGAGACAAAGGAGGCACGTTTTATCCGTGGACCCAAAACTCCGGCACCGGTCACAGACTAGGGAAGGCAGCCTTCCCTTGGTGTTTAATAATTGCAGGGATGCCTCTCTGATTATTCACCCAGGTTTCAGAAGTGTCAGACCATGCAGGGACGCCTGCCTTGGTCCTTCACTCTCAGCGGCAAGTCCCACTTTTCTGGGGGAAAGGCAGGAACCCCGACCTCTTATCTCTGTGCCCTGATCCCTTATTTCCGCACCCCAAACCCTTCTCTGCTTTTCTGGAGGGCAAGAACCCCCCCCACCCCTTCTCCCTGTCTCTACTCTCTTTTTTCTGGGCTTGCATCCTTCACCTTCCATTCCTCCTTCTTCTCCCTTAGCCTGTGTTCTTAAGAACTTAAAACCTTTTCAACTCTCAACTGACCTAAAATCTAAGCATCTTATTTTCTTCTGAAATGCTGCTTGACCCCAATACAAACTTGACAGTAGTTCCAAATAGCCAGAAAACAGCACTTTCAATTTTTCCATCCTACAAGATCTAAATAATTCTTGTCGTAAAATGGGCAAATGGTCTGAGGTGCCTGACATCCAGGCATTCTTTTACACATCGGGCCCTCCCCAGTCTCTGTTCCCAGTGCAACTTGTCCCAAATCTTCCTTCTTTCCCTCCCACCTGTCCCCTCAGTCCCAACCCCAAGCGTGGCAGAGTCTTTCTAATCTGCCTTTTCTACAGACCTATGGGACCTCTCCCCTCCTCGCCAGGCCGAGCTAAGTCCCAATTCTTCCTCAGCCTCCACTCCTCCACCCTATAATCCTTTAATCACCTCCCCTCCTCACACCGGGTCCGGCTTAGTTTCATTCCGTGACTAGCCCTCCCCCACCTGCCCAGCAATTTACTCTTAAAAAGGTGGCTGGAGCTAAAGGCATAGTCAAAGTTAATGCTCCTTTTTCTTAATCCCAAATCAGATAGCGTTTAGGCTCTTTTTCATTAAATATAAAAATCCAGCCCAGTTCATGGCTAGTTTGGCAGCAACCCTGAGACGCTTTATAGCCCTAGACCCTAAAAGGTCAAAAGGCCGTCTTATTCTCAATATACATTTTATTACCCAATCTGCTCCTGACATTAAATGAAACTCCAAAAATTAAATTCCGGCCCTCAAACCCCACAACAGGACTTAATTAACATCGCCTTCAAGGTGTACAATAATAGAGTAGAGGCAGCCAAGTAGCAACATATTTCTGAGTTGCAATTCCTTGCCTCCACTGTGAGACAAACCCCAGCCACATCTCCAGCACACAAGAACTTCCAAACACCTAAACCACAGTGTCCAGGCATTCCTCCAGAACTGCCTCCCCCAGGAGCTTGCTACAAGTGCCAGAAATCTGGCCACCAGGCCAAGGAATGCCCGCAGCCCGGGATTCCTCCTAAGCTGTGTCCCATCTGTGCGGGACCCCACTGGAAACTGGACTGTTCAACTCACCTGGCAGCCACTCCCAGAGCCCCTGGAACTCTGGCACAAGGCTCTCTGACTGACTCCTTCCCAGATCTTCTCGGCTTAGCGGCTGAAGACTGACGCTGCCCGATTGCCTCGGAAGCCCTGTAGACCATCACGGACGCCGAGCTTTAGGTAACTCTCACAGTGGAGGATAAGTCCGTCCCCTTCTTAATCAGTATGGAGGCTACCCACTCCACATTACCTTCTTTTCAAGGGCCTGTTTCCCTTGCCTCCATAACTGTTGTGGGTATTGACAGCCAGGCTTCTAAACCTCCTGAAACTCCCCAGCTCTGGTGCCAACTTAGACAATACTCTTTTAAGCACTCCTTTTAGTTATCCCCACCTGCCCAGTTCCCTTATTAGGCCGAGACACTTTAACTAAATTATCTGCTTCCCTGACTATTCCTGGACTACAGCTACATCTCATCGCCACCCTTCTTCCCAATCCAAAGCCTCCTTTGCATCCTCCTCTTGTATCCCCCCAGCTTAACCCACAACTATAAGATACCTCTACTCCCTCCTTGGCGACGGATCATGCACCACTTACCATCTCAGTAAAACCTAATCACCCTTACCTCACTCAATGCCAATATCCCATCCCACAGCACGCTTTAAAAGGATTAAAGTCTGTTATCACTCGCCTGTTACAGCATGGCCTTTTAAAGCCTATAAACTCTCCTTACAATTCCCCTATTTTACCTGTCCTAAAACCAGACAAGACTTCCAGGCTAGTTCAGGATCTGCACCTTATCAACCAAATTGTTTGCCTATCCACCCCGTGGTGCCAAACCCATATACTCTCATATCCTCAATACCTCCCTCCACAATCCATTATTCTGTTCTAGATCTCAAACATGCTTTCTTTACTATTCCTTTGCACCCTTCATCCCAGCCTCTCTTCGCTTTCACTTGGACTGACCCTGACATCAGGATCAGCAAATTACCTGGGCTGTACTGCCGCAAAGCTTCACAGACAGCCCCATTACTTCAGTCAAGCCCAAATTTCTTCCTCATCTGTTACCTATCTCAGCAATAATTCTCGTAAAAACACATGTGCTCTCCCTACTGATCATGTCCGACTAATCTCCCAAACCTCAATCCCTTCTACAAAACAACAACTCCTTTCCCTCCTGGGCATGGTTGGATACTTTCGCCATCTTAGCAAAACCATTATATAAACTCACACAAGGAAATCTAGCTGACCCCATAGATCCTAAATCCTTTCCCCACTCCTCTTTCCGTTCCTTGAAGACAGCTTTAGAGACTGCCCCCACCCTAGCTCTCCCTGACTCATCGCAACCCTTTTCATTACACACAGCCGAAGTGCAGGGCTGTGCAGTCAGAATTCTTACACAAGGACCGGGATCGCGTCCTGTAGCCTTTGTCCAAACAACTTGACCTTACTGTTTTAGGCTGGCTATTATGTCTCCGTGCAGCGGCTGCTGCCACATTAATACTTTTAGAGGCCCTAAAAATCACAAACTATGCTCAACTCACTCCCTTCATTTCTCATAACTTCCAAAATCTATTTTCTTCCTCACACCTGACGCATATACTTTCTGCTCCCTGGCTCCTTCAGCTATACTCACTCTGTTGAGTCTCCCACAATTACCATTGTTCCTGGCCGGGACTTCAATCCGGCCTCCCACATTATTCCGGATACCACACCTGACCCTCATGACTGCATCTCTCTGATCCATCTGACATTCACCCCATTTCCCCATATTTCCTTCTTTCCTGTTCCTCACCCTGATCACAGTTAGTTTATTGATGGCAGTTCCACCAGGCCTAATCGCCACACACCAGCAAAGGCAGGCTATGCTATAGTACAAGCCACTAGCCCGCCTCTTAAAACCTCTTATTTCATTTCTATCGTGGAAATCTGTTCTCAAGGAAATAGCTTCTCAGTGTTCCATCTGCTATTCTACTATTTCTCAGGGATTATTCAGGCCCCCTCCTTTCCCTGCACATCAAGCTCAGGGATTTGCCCCCGCCCAGGACTGGCAAATTAGCTTTACGTGCCCTGAGTCAGATAACTAAAATACTTAGTCTAGGTAGACACTTTCACTGGATAGGTAGAGCCTTTCCTAAGGGTCTGAGAAGGCCACCGCAGTCATTTCTTCCCTTCTGTCAGACACAATTCCTCGGTTTAGCCTTCCCACCTCTATACAGTCTGATAACAGACCAGCCTTTATTAGTCAAATCAGCCAAGCACTTTTTCAGGCTCTTAGTATTCAGTGAAACCTTTATAACCCTTACGGTCCTCAGTCTTCAGGAAAAGTAGAACTGACTAAAGGTCTTTTAAAAACACACCTCACCAGCTGGGTGCGGTGGCTCACGCTTGTAATCCTAGCACTTTGGGAGGCCGAGGCGGGCAGATGACGAGGTCAGGAGATCGAGACCACAGTGAAACCCTGACTCTACTAAAAAATACAAAAAATTAGCCGGGAGTGGTGGCGGGCGCCTGTAGTCCCAGCTACTCGGAGAGGCTGAGGCAAGAGAATGGCGTGAACCCGGGAGGCGGAGCTTGCAGTGAGCTGAGACTCTGCCACTGCACTCCAGCCTGGGCGACAGAGCAAGACTCCGTCTCAAAAAAAAAAAAAAAAAACACCCCTCACCAAGCTCAGCCACCAACTTAAAAAGGACTGGACAATACTTTTACCACTTTCCCATCTCAGAAGTCAGGCCTGTCCTCAGAATGCTACAAGGTACAGCCCATTTGAGCTCCTGTATAGATGCTCCTTTTTATTAGGCCCCAGTCTCATCCCAGACACCAGACCAACTTAGACTGTGCCCCAAAAAACGTGTCATCCCTACTATTTTCTGTCTAATCATATTCCTATTCACCGTTCTCAACTATTCATACATGCCCTGCTCTTGCTTACACTGCCAGTTTACACTGTTTCTCCAAGCCATCACAGCTGATATCTCCTGGTGCTATCCCCAATCCCACTCTTAACTCTTAAAGTACATAAATAATCTTTGCTGGCAAGGCTATGCTGAACCTCTTTAAGCACTCTCTAATTAGATGTCATAAGTCCTCCCAATTCTTAGTCCTTTAATACCTGTATTTCTCCTTCTCTTATTCCGTTTAGTTTTTCAATCCATACAAAACCGTATCCAGGCCATCACCAATAATTCTACACGACAAATGTTTCTTCTAACAACCCCAGAATATCACCCCTCACCACAAAATCTTCCTTCAGCTTAATCTCTCCCACTCTAGGTTCCCATGCCGCCCCTAATCCCGCTCGAAGCAGGCCTGAGAAACATCGCCCATTCTCTCTCTCCATACCATCCCCCCAAAAATTTTCGCCACCCCAACACTTCAACACTATTTTGTTTCATTTTTCTTATTAATATAAGAAGGTAGAATGTCAGGCCTCTGAGCCCAAGCCAAGCCATTGCATCCCCTGTGACTTGCACATATATGCCCAGATGGCCTGAAGTAACTGAAGAATCACAAAAGAAGTGAAAATGCCCTGCCCTGCCTTAACTGATGACATTCCACCACAAAAGAAGTGAAAATGGCCTGTTCCTGCCTTAACTGATGACATTATCTTGTGAAATTCCTTCTCCTGGCTCATCCTGGCTCAAAAGCTCCTCTACTGAGCACCTTGTGGCCCCCACTCCTGCCCACCAGAGAACAACCCCCCTTTTTCCTTTACCTACCCAAATCCTATAAAACAGCCCCACCCCTATCTCCCTTTGCTACTCTCTTTTTGGACTCAGCCCACCTGCACCCAGGTGAAATAAACAGCTTTATTGCTCAAAAAAAAAAAAAAAAAAAGAATGTTAACAATAATTATAGCCAACACACAATGAACACATTCTCACTAAACAAAAGACTCTGTAAAGATTTCAAATCTTGATTTGCTTTTTCCCTTTTGAAATGTGGAGTGAGTTATGATGGCTACTTGGCATGCTTGAAGCCCTTCAAATTGTCAGTTCCTTGCTCTTTCCAAAGCTCTGGAGGTCTGTTTTCTCTGAAATGTTTGTTTATTTCAATTTGTAGCTCTCTGTAGGTTCCCGCACTCAGAGCATAAAATAAAAAATACGAAGAAAAGTGAATAATCTTACCCAAAATTTATTACAAATAGCAATTTAAAAGACTCATTATCACAGTATGAAACATAAAAAAGAAGGATCATAATCAAAGAACGTGAGAAAAATGTAGAAAATGTGTGGGTATATATCTAGCTATCTCAACAGCATTTGAATATATGATGTTGTGCTCTTCATGAATGAATCAATAAATACATTTCTGTACTCATTTAATAGTGCATTACTGGAATTAAACTATAGCTATAAATACTAATTAGAATTAAATCATTAGAAATGAATTGTGCTCAGCATCTTCTACCAGGCTACTATTAATGAGGAAGCTCAATTGGTTGGAATTCATCAATTTTTGTTTTATACTTTTATCAGGGTTTTATAAGACAAAAGTATTGGGGGGAGGAGAGTCCCCAGGTTTCAAGATACTATAAAATCTCATTGAAGTTGGTTTCCTAAAAGTTAAATAAAAAGGAGAAAAAAAACCCTCTTGGTACTTGTGCATTGCTGAGTTGGTCAAATTGAGCCAATTCTAGTTTTTCAGGGTTGTTGAACTCACCAGGGAGAACACGAGCAGACAGATGAAGTACAGAGCATACTCTATGCACCAGCTTCAGCAGAATCCAAGTGATTTCTCAGCCTGAACTTCCAAGTCCCTGCATCCTGGATCTGAGTGCTCTTTAACTCTTTAGTTAGTACGTGGTGCCTTGCTCAGGCAGCCTTACTTCCTTGATCATCGTGTTGGTTAATACTGAGTGTCAACTTGATTGGATTGAAGGATGTAAAGTATTGTTCCTGAGTGTGTCTGTGAGGGGGTTGCCTAAGGAGATTACCATTTGAGTCAGTGGACTGGGAAAGGCAGACTCACCCTCAATCTGGGTGGGCACAAGCTAATCAGCTGCCAGCAGGGCCAGCATAAAAAGCAAGCAAAAGAATTTGAAAATACTAGACTGCCTGAGTCTTCTGGCTTTCATCTTTCTCCCGTGCTGGATGATTCCTGCCCTCGAACATCAGACTCCAAGTTCTTCAGCTATTGGACTGTTGGACTTACACCAGTGGTTTGCAAGGGGCTCTCAGGACTTTGGCCGCAAACTGAAGGCTGCACTATCAGCTTCCCTACTTTTGAGGTTTTAGGACTTGGACTGGCTTCCTGACTCCTAGACTTTCAGAAGGCCCATTGTGAGACTTAACTTTGTGATCGTGTGAGTCGATTTGCTTAATAAACTCCCCTTCCTATATACATTTATCCTGTTAGTTGTGTCCCTCTAGAGAACCCTGACTAATACAATAATATAATGTGTGACCTCAGCCCTCTCCAGCTCTGAGATCTACTAGTCTGGTCCAGAGCAAGGCTGACCATTGATTGCAACTTTTCCAAGAAAGATGGGAAGCTTTGGAGTTCAGAAACTCTACGGAAGACTTCAATTTGTCACGGGGTGGAAGTAGCCACCTGGGCCAACAAGAGAACTGAGAGCAGTGGGGAGAAAACACCAAGAAGAGATGCACATTTAAGGCTGGGGAGGTAGAGAACTGCTGAGGAAAGGTCGCCAGTCTTTGCTCGGGGTTCTCAAACTTGACACTATTGGGCCTGATAAATTTTTCCTGTGGGTGACTGTCCTCTGTACTCAGCAGTATCATTGGACTATACCTAGTAGATGCCAGTAGCACTCCTTCCAAGTTTCAAAAATCAAAAATGTCTCCAGACATTGTCACACGTTCCACAATGTGGGATAGAAGAAAAGGCAGCAAAATCTCCCATGGTTTCAAACCAGTGATTTATGCATTCCCACCTCCAAGATTTGGGTTAACTCCTTCTTATTTTACCTTTGAATAATCACGCCCTGCTACGAATTGAATTTTGCCCCCTCAAGATTCATATATTGAAGCCCCAACCTCTAATATAATGATATTTGGACAGGAGGCCTTTGGGAGATAATTAGGTTTAGATGAGGTCACGAGAGTAGCGTTCTATTTTATTTGTCTTTTTTTTTTTTTTTTTTTTTCGAGACAAGGTCTCGCTGTGTCTCCCAGGCTGGAGTGTCATGGCATGATCACAGGTCACTGCAGCCTCAACCCCACAGGCACAAGTGATCGTCCTGCCTCAGCCTCTTAGGTAGGTGGGACTACAGGTGCATGCCACCACACCTGGCTCACGTTTGTATATTTTGTAGAGATGGAGTCTTGCCATGTTGCCTAGGCTGATCCCCAAACTCCTGGGCTCAGGCAATCTACCCACCTCTGCCTCCCAAAGTGCTGGGATTACAGGCATCAGCCACTGCATCTGGCCTGGTTCCCTTGATGGGATTTGTGTCCTTATAAGAAGAGACACTAGAGGTCTTGCAGTTTTTCTCTTTCTGTCATGTGAAGACATAGTGAGAAGGCAGCCATCAAGCTAGGAAGAGAGACCTTCCCAGAACCCAACCATGCTAGCACCCTGATCTCAAATATCTAGCCTCCAGAGTAGTGAGAAAATTGCCTTTAAACCACCCAGTGTATTGTATTTTGTTATGGCAGATGGAGCTAAGACATGGCCTCTCTCTCAGAAAACTTTTCCTCACTCTTTGTAAGATTTAGATGCCTGCCCCACCATGCTTCTTTAACATCTTATTCTTTCTTTATTCAATGTAAATGTAGTAGACCCCTGCTACGTACTATATATTGTCCCCGACATATAGTAGCAAATAAAATGGCAAGGTTCCTGTCCTTACAGAGCTTTCGTGTTTGGAGAGGAAACAGACCATAAAGTGCATAACCATAAGTAAATGAGATACGTGTGGTTGCTGTGAAGCAAATTAAATCCAGTGATGTGATACTACTTGGGAATTAACAAAATAACAAAAATGTTCATGAAAGCTAGCAACTGAGCAGACACAGATGAAAGGAAAGGAAGAAACTATAACAACCAGAATGAAGAGGCATCAAGGGTGAGAACCCCAGTGTGAAAACCAACTAGGCTTATTTGTAGAATTATAGGAAGGCCAGTGGCTAAGTGCTGTAAGTCAAGGGTTGAAGGCAAGTCTGAATTGAACTAGAAGAGATGGGAATGGCCCAGTTGATACAAAGCTCAGTGAAGCATGATAAGGAGTTGGATTTTTTTTTCAGTGGTCTTTATAGTACTTAATGCACTATCTCTAATTGTCAAAACCATTGGTCTCTTTCCCTTATTATCCGTATGGCCTTTCACAATTCCTTCAATGCCTTGTAAAAAAAAATCTGTAAAACAGGTAACAGCAAATGTCTCAAGTAATGTTGTGAGGTATACATAAAATGTGGTGATGCTAATAATAAGCATTATTTAATAAAATTGTAGTTAGTGCATTGCAGCATTATATTAATATCTTTTAATCTTCAGAGTGATAGGCTTTATTCCTGCTATAAGGATAAAGAAAAAACACTTGAACTTAGTGTTGAAGGCAGAATAGGAGATTGTTGTTGAAAAAAATCACAATGAAAAGTGCAAGGCACTTCAGAAAATGGGAATAGCATGTACAAAGCACTGTTATAAAAAATCCCGGAGTGGAGAGTGACTATAAGCAATTAGATGCAGCTGGAGTGTAAAGTGCAAGGAGCAGTAGGAGAAAAACCTGGGTAAATGTATTCTTACCTTAATTAGCTTATGTGATCTTGCTAAAAGTAACTTTATGTCCATTAGCTTCAGTTTCCTAATCTACTAAAAAAAGGCAACAACACCTCCTTCATTGCAATATTGTGAGGGTAACATGAAATAATACTTTATCATAGAGCCTGGTACAAAGTAAGTTTTAAAAACATTAGGTATATAGCCAACCATCTAAAGGATACATATTAGTGCACCAATGCCCCTCTAAGCTAATTTCCAGTGGCAAACTAAAAGACTCTGTTTTCAAAACTTTTCCATTTTTGATGAACGACTTGAATGGTACACAGATTAGTTATTTTAGATTACCAAAGTTGAAATGGATAGTGAATACACCACATGACAAAAATCAAATCTTGACAAGCTGAAGTGATTCAATTTAACACTGATAAATGTATAGTCCAAAACACACATTTAGGGGTGAAAAAGTATCTATTTGAGATGAACCAGATGTGAGTGAACAGCCATTCATATGAAATATCAAAGGGCATTTTTTTGGGTGAATGCAAGCCCAATATGAGATAAGAATGGGATGTATTTGCTTAAAAAGCAGATGCAATGGTTTTCAGTAGCATTCAGCGAGGTACATATCCCATATAAGGAAGTAATTATCTCACTTCAATAAGACCAAAGAAACTTACCATAGTAACAGAAATTGGTTGGTATTTATAAATTGTTCAAATGATTGCATCTTTGGAACTAATGAATGAAGTGGTCAGTATATTAACCGTGTAAATCTATCTCTAGTTAGTTTCCATTTAGAATGAAGGTGTGAAAGATTTCTGAAGGATATGAAAAGCAATGCCCTGAAAGTAAATGGAGCCCACGATGTTGACCTTCATCCTCTCTTCTGATTCCTGTAATTCCACTTGTGTTAAGGAGGCCAGTAGACCAGTTGGCAGATCATTTCAAGGAAGTTGACCCTGAGTAGCTTGCTTTTGACATGTAGCCAATGGAAAGTCAGACTGTAATTCATCTGGGGAGTCTGGTTGAAATGTGCAATGATGGGCATGACATGTACTCAGCAAGAGTGGCACTAACCCATACAAGGGAATTGGAATGCTTACAAAGAGGATGCTCCAAAAACAGGGGGCAGAGAAAAGCGCAGCCTTCATTTGAAATATACTCTTAGTGAATTTCAAGAGACTGGAACATGTTTTAAGGAAATCTGGGCTTGCTTTCAAAAACAGGATCCATTTATAGTCTGAGGGGAAAGTCACAGGAGGCTAAGGGAAGCTGGCTTAGATTCACTTTGAATTCCTTGATTTTCCAAATCTGAAGCTCAAAGTCAAATTTAGGCCCTGCCAACTACTTGAACCATGACAGGAGTTAAAAGGTTTTTAGAAGTCCTTGAAAAATTATACTGCTGGTGGCAATGATAGCTTGACGACTTTAATTCTGCAACATCAATAATGGTGTCTGGGTTACATAGTCACTATGGTACTCCTCATTTTCACTCCCTCATACAAACTCTGCATATATTCCTTGTTTTGGAAAGGTATGACTGATATGGGAATAAGTGTAGCATATTTTTTGTAACGTGATTTTCTTGAAGCTGTGACAATCATGACTTGCTTTACATTTGGGGGGTGGATTTGACCCTCTGCAGCTATGAAATTTCATAAGAGCATATTAAAACTATTTTAAGAAGCAGGAAAGGAGAATTAGAAAGATAATAAGCACAGATTAAGAACAAGTGCACCATTGGCCCTATAATGCTTGGGTTCAAGAGATAGATGACAAAAGATAGATAGATGACAGACAGGTAGATAGATAGACAGACAGGATAGATAGATAGATAGATAGATAGATAGATAGATAGATAGATAGACTCAATTATTTACACACTGTTATGATTTTTATCTAGCAGGCCCTTTTCCTTTAGACTTCCCTCTGATATCATCCATCTTTGTAGTTTTTCAGCTAATATGGCTCTTGCTCACAGTTTTAGAAAAACTTATTTCTACTAATCTGGTCTTACCAAAATATTACTTTATAAGCTCTTTTTCACATGTTGATTCTGCTGTCCATGCTTATTTCTACCTATTCTATAATAAGCTGGATAATCTAGGTTATATTCCTGAGAACCCCAAATCTCATTTGCAAAGAACAATAAAATCTACTTATCACTTACTCTAAATGTTCCATGCATGCCAGTGTGGGGTTTTGCTCAACACTGTCACCCAGGGAGCCTGGCTGACACAGGCTAGCCCATGTTATGGTGGCACCATCTGTGACACCTGCCCCTTCTCAGTATGTAACACAGGGGAAGAGAAAGAGTGACGACTTGTGAAAAGTTGATCCAGACATCTCTCAAAAAGCGATATAAATAAATTACACTCACGTTGCATCATTTAGATTAGTTACCTGGTCTTGACTTACTGCAAGGAGGTTGGAAAGTATAGGAAAGAAAAGTGATATTGATCTTGTCTGCCGTTTTGCCTATTTTACAATTCAGGCTAGCCTAGAGTCCTTTAAGTTGTGATCAGGAGACTGAAAGATTAAGATTTCACTTGTCATATGTGGTCCTGGCAACATCCCAAACTTCATGTTCCCATGTACCTTGTGATGAATTCTAGGGCCTCCTTATAAGAAGCAAAATATAGAATTTAAACTCACGGACACAGCATCAGTAGTGCTACCAAAAGCAGACTTGTATTATTGTTAGAAAGGCCATCAGATATGACTCTAAGTGAATGAATTAATGAATCATTAAGCTCCTTCATTCATCAGCCCATTTAATGTATCAGTTGAGAAACTGACGTTTATTAGCTATGCTATGGTGAGAACCATGCTTTGTACCTATTGCACCTAACAATCTGAGACAAGCATGGCATATTTCTACTCAAAAGGAGTTTTAGCTGCCCAGGAGAAGGGAGGTCAACAAAAGAACATTGAAGTTTAGTGTGATAATTAATAAGAAAAAAGTTAAATGCAGATGCATGTGTATACTCCCCATCCCTCACCCCCCACCATGAACACTCACAGCATGCCAAAACTATACTAGGAATTTGAGTTTCATGGCTCGGTAAATACACGCATATAATAAATTCTGTGGTGTGCCACATATGTCTTGCAAAAATCTGAGGCACTCATTTCTCCTGCTGCTGGGAGTATTGATAGTTACTATAGCTTTCAGCTTTGACGTTCTCCACAAATTGCTCTCAGCTGAAGAGGGAGAGCCCTTTTAGTCAAGGTCATGCCCCATTCATGGGAGTAACCCACATTCAATACTGATCAATGGAGGGGGGATGGGATGGGGGAGGGGTAGTATAAATTCCCATCTTTTTTGGCTTAAATCCGAGGGTGAGTAATCAGCAATTAAAATCTAAGTGTAAAAGCCAATGGACCATCATGATAGTACATGAAGTGACTCATTTTTCAAAGTCTAAGGATATAAAAAGGTGAAGTTCAGACCCAGAGCTTATATAAGAGTATTTTAGTTTTTGTCCTTGCGATAGTTTACTGAGAATGATGTTTTCCAGTTTCATCCATGTCCCTACAAAGGACATGAACTCATCATTTTTTATGGCTGCATAGTATTCCATGGTGTATATGTGCCACATTTTCTTAATCCAGTCTATTGTTGTTGGACATTTGGGTTGGTTCCAACTCTTTGCTATTGTGAATAGTGCCGCAATAAACATACGTGTGCATGTGTCTTTATAGCAGCATGATTTATAGTCCTTTGGGTATATACCCAGTAATGGGATGGCTGGGTCAAATGGTATTTCTAGTTCTAGATCCCTGAGGAATCGCCACACTGACTTCCACAATGGTTGAACTAGTTGACAGTCCCACCAACAGTGTAAAAGTGTTCCTATTTCTCCACATCCTCTCCAGCACCTGTTGTTTCCTGCTTTTTTAATGATGGCCATTCTAACTGGTGTGAGATGGTGTCTCATTGTGGTTTTGATTTGCATTTCTCTGATGGCCAGTGATGATGAGCATTTCTTCATGTGTTTTTTGGCTGCATAAATATCTTCTTTTGAGAAGTGTCTGTTCATGTCCTTTGCCCACTTTTTGATGGGGTTGTTTGTTTTTTTCTTGTAAATTTGTTGGAGTTCATTGTAGATTCTGGATATTAGCCCTTTGTCAGATGAGTAGGTTGCAAAAATTTTCTCCCATTCTGTAGGTTGCCTGTTCACTCTGATGGTAGTTTCTTTTGCTGTGCAGAAGCTCTTTAGTTTAATTAGATCCCATTTGTCAATTTTGGCTTCTGTTGCCATTGCTTTTGGTGTTTTAGACATGAAGTCCTTGCCCACGCCTATGTCCTGAATGGTATTGCCTAGGTTTTCTTGTAGGATTTTAATGGTTTTAGGTCTAACATTTACCGCATGTTCTCTCTCATAGGTGGGAATTGAACAATGAGAACTCATGGACACAGGAAGGGGAACATCACACTCCGGGGGCTGTTGTGGGGTGGGGGGAGTGGGGAGGGACAGCATTAGGAGATATACTTAATGCTAAATGACGAGTTAATGGGTGCAGGAAATCAACATGGCACATGGATACATATGTAACAAACCTGCACATTGTGCACATGTACCCTAAAACCTAAAGTATAATAAAAAAAAAAATTAAATTAAAAAAAAAAAAGAGTATTTTAACTCCAGTGGAAGTTGAATTCTTCATTTTAGCCATACTATGGTCTGGCCCTAATTAAGAAGGAGCAAAACCAGAGACAGGAGATGGGGATATATGAGTCCATACATATAAAATCTTAAATCCCCAGATCTCTCTGAAATATCTGGGCTCAGAGAAGTGGCCCACTCCTTGTTAGAAGATATGACTTTCTTTTTACTTGAAGATAATTCAGAAACTTTGCCTTGCAAGAAAATATTCATGCCCATAAGGATCCTCTTACACTTCTCCTCTGACCACCAGACCACTAATTCGGGTTAGGCCACAGATGACTTGGCTCAGTATGTGTGTGCTACCCTAAAACTCCAATGGACATATTCCTTAAAAAAAGAGCTGTAAAAATGAATCCTGACAATGAATTAACCTTCAGGTAAAACACCCGGTCACACATGTTTTGTGGAAATATAAGTGGCTCAAAGTAAAGAATATAAATATGAACTAATAACCATTGGCTAATAGCTTGGCTCAATGGTCAAGGGCCTGGAAAGAAAACAACTAGAATAATAGGGATACAGAGACTAAAGATGTATACATATAAATAAACTTATGCTCATAAGCCAAAATATAAATATTCTTGTATCACATGTTAATACCCAAGAAAATGCATCCACCTTTTTGATAGTCAGAATAATGATCTCCCTCTCCCCACAAAGACATTTCCATTCTAATTCTAACAGGTGCCTCTGAAATAATTTGGATGTTTGTTCCATCCAGATCTCATGTTGAAATCTAATCCCCAATGTTGGAAGTAGGGCCTGGTGGGAAGTGTTTGGGTCATAGGGGTGGATCCCCTCATGACTATCTTGGTGCTCTCCTCATGGTAATGAGTTTACATGAGAACTGGTTGTTTAAAAGTGTGTGGCACTTACCCCCTGTCTCTTTTGCTCCTTATTACCATTTGATGCACCTGCTCCCCCTTCACCTTCTGCCATGATTGGAAGCTTCCTGAAGCCCTCAGAAGGTGCAGATGCTGGTGCCATGCTTCCTATACAGCCTGCAGAACTGTGAGCCAAAACAAACCTTTTGGAACTTCTTAGAGACTGGTTAAATAGTTGTGACCAAAATACTGATAGAAATTGGACAGTGAAAGCCAGGCCGATGAAGTCTCAGAGAGGAATGTGTAATTTATTAGGAATTAGAACAAAGGTCATACTTCTTATGCTCTAGCAAAGAACTTAACCACAATATGAACCTGTGCTAGGGATTTATGGAAGATTGAACTTAGAAATGATGACCTAGGGTATCTGGCAGAAGAAATGTCTAAGAAGCAAGGATTCAAGATGTGGCCTGGCTGCTTCTAACTATCTATAATCTGATATATGAGCAAAAAAATGACTTAAAGTTGAAATTTATAATTGAAAGGGAAACAGTGCAAAAGTTTGGAAAATTTGTGGCCTGGCCATGTGGTAGAGAAAGAGAAAGAGAGGAATGCAAGCAGGCTTTGGAAAAACCACTTACTAGAGCAATTAGCATGACTGAAAGGGAACCAAGTGCTGATACCCAAGACAATGAAAAAAATGACCTTAAAGGCATTTCAGAAGTCTTTGAAGCAGCCCTTCCCATCACAGGCCTAGAGGACTAGGAGAAAAGAATGGTTTTAGGGGCCAGGCCCATGGTGCCACTGCCCTGCACCACCTCAGGATACTGCTCCTCACATCCTGGCCCCTCTGGCTCTAGTCAGAGTTCAAAGAGCCTCAGGCATAGCTCAGGCCACAACTCGAGAAGGTACTAGCCATAAGCCTTGGCAGTTTCCACGTGGTGTTAAGCCTGCAGGTGCACAGAATGTGAGATTTAAAGAGGCTTGGCAGCTTCCGCCCAGATTTCAGAGAATGTACAGGAATGTCTGTGTGCTCAGGCAGAAACCTGCGGCAGGAGCAGAGCCTCTACACAGAGTCCCCACCAGAGCACTGCCTAGTGGAGCTGTGGGAAGGGGCCTGCTGCCTTCCAGACCTGAGAATGGTAAAACCACTGGCAGCTTGCAATCCTAGCCTAGAAAAGCTACAGGCACTCAAATCCGACTTGTGAAAACAACCACGAGGGCTACATCCTGAAAAGTCCCAGGGGCAGGTGTACCCAAGGCCTTGAGAGCCCACTGTTTACATCAGTATGCCCTGGATATGGGACACAAAGTCAAAAGGGATTATTTTGGAGCTTTAAGATTTAATGACTGCCCTATTGAGTTTCATACTTGTGTGAGGCCTGTTGCCCCTTCCTTTAGGCTGATTTCTCCCTTTTAGAATGGGAATATTTACCTAATGCCTGTGCCGCAATTGTGTCTTGAAAGTAAATAACTTGGTTTTCATTTTAAGGCTCATAAGTGAAAGAGACTTTCCTTGTCTCAGATGAGACTTTGGATTTTGGACTTTTGAGTGATGCTGGAGTGCATTCAGACTTTTGAGGACTATTAGGATGGGATGACTGTATTTTGCAGTGTGAGAAGGACATGAGATTTGGGAGGCCAGGGGCATAATGATATAGTTTGGGTGTTTTTCCCCTCCAAACTGTCATGTCGAAATCTGATTCCTGGTGTTGGAGGTGGGGCCTTGTGGGAGGTATTTGGGTCATGGTGGCAGATCCCTCATGATTGGTGCCCTCCCTGTGATAATGAGTGAGATCTCTTTCTTCATTCACACAAGATCTGGTTGTTTGAAAAAGAATGGCACTTTCCCCTCTCTTTCTTGCTCCTTCTGTCACCATAAGACACACTGGCTCCTCTTCACCTTCTGCCATGACTGTAAGCTTCATGAGGCCCTCACCAGAAGCAGATGCTAGAGCTATGCTTCCTGTACAACATGCAGAACTGTAAGCCAAAATAAACATCTTTTATTTATAAATAACTCAGTCTCTGACATTCCTTTATAGCAACATAAAAATGGACTAACATAGTTTCAAAAGACACAATTAGAAAAAGCCACCCCAACTCCAACATTACCTTTGGATTGTAGTGCCTATGTATAGTTCGATAACTCCCACTGTCTACTCTTACCTCTTTTACTCACCCACAGGTTTTGCTTGAAACCATATTCACCCATAAAAGTCTTACACATAAATCTCCATCTCAGTGTCTATTTAGGAAAAGAAAATGGAACTAACACAATTGCATCTACCATATAAGCTATGCATAGGAAGTACAGGTTTCTATGAAGTATGGGTTGTAAAAGTAGGTTTCACTAGGACGCTGAAAGCCACATATGTAAAGTGAATATCAGAAGGATGTAAATAAAGGTAGTACTTGAATAGCCTTTGGAGAAGGGTAGGGAGCAGGAGGAGAGAACCTCTCTAGAAGCACCTGCACATCTGAAGCACAGTGACAAGAGAAGCATGAAATGTCTTGGGGAGTAAAAGAAGGCCAGAATAGCTGAAGCAAAGTAAACTGAGACTGTAGAGATAGCATCTTATAGAGATCACTTTAAAAATAACAATCTGGGCCAGGAGAGGTGGCTCACACCTGCAATCCCAGCACTTTGGGAGGCCGAGGCAGGTGGATCATGAGGTCAGGAGTTTGAGACCAGCCTGGCCAATCTGGTGAAACCCCATCTCTACTAAAAATATGAAAATTAGCTGGGCATGGTGGCGGGCGCCTGTAATCCCAGCTACTCGGGAGGCTGACACAGGAGAATCACTTGAACCTGGGAGGCAGAGTTTGCAGTGAGCCAAAATCACGCCATTGCACTCCAGCCTGGGCAACAGAGCAAGACTCTGTCTCAAAAAAAAAAAAAGAAAAAATAATTAATAAATAAAAATAACAATCTTTATTCTAAGATCAGTGAGGCAGCTACTGATTTTTTGTTAACACAGTCGTGTGAATTTGGGCAAGATTCACATTGTGAATAGAACTTTCTGCCTTCAGTATGCAAGCCAGAGAAGGTGTGCACTAAAAGTAGGGAGATGTGATAGACAGCTGTGGAAGTCCAGGTGGGAGTCTACGGGCACACAAGAAGGGCTATGTAATCCAAACCAGGGTGGCCAGGGGCACCATGTAAGGCTTCCTAACAGAAGACACAACTAAACAGATTGGGAAGATGAATCACATTGGAGATTGTCAGGCAAAAGAGGAAGGGGTTTTCTAACACAGCAAAAATGTGCAAAAGCCTCTGACTGAGAGAGGGGAAGCCTTATCACTAGCACTATAACTTGGTAGTGATGGATAGCTGGAGAGAAAAGGCAGTGGAAGCATAAGAGCTGGAGAGCCAAGAGGCCATGTTTTCAATAAACATCGAGGGTAGGAATTCAGACTCTATGCCAACAGTAAAACAGAGTTGTGGCATGGTATTAAGCAGCAGGGACATGATCACAGCTCCACTTCAGAAAGATCTCACTGGAAGCAACTTAGAGAACAAAATGGAAGAATTGGAGAACCATGGCAAGGTTCTCTGATGAGGTGAGAGGGTGACTCCCTATTCGAGTTTCAAGTCAGGAAGTTCACCCTATCAGCAGTATGTAGTGGGGATTTACAGCACAAAAAGTTATGAAGGCTGGTTGCCAGAGGCATAGAAAGATAAGACAAAGGTATTTTTATATACCAGCAAAACACACAGACTTCCAGCCAGGTGCAGTGGCTCACACCTGTAATTTCAGCACTCTGGGAGGCCAAGCTGGATGGATCACCTGAGGTCAAGAGTTCAACACTAGCCTGGCCAACATGGTGAAACCCCGTTTCTTCTAAAAAAAAAAAAAAAAAAAAAATTAGCTGGGCATGGTAGCAGGGGGCCTGTAATCCCAGTTACTCGGGAGGCTGAGGCACGAGAATCACTTCAACCTGGGAGGCAAAGGTTGCAGTGAGCTGAGATAGCGCCACTGCACTCCAGCCTAGGCGATGGAGCGAGACTCTATATCAAAAAAAAAAAAAAGGAAAGAAAGAAAAGACTTCCATACACATGGTGATGATAGAATTTTCATGACATTTTTGCCCCATCTGTGAGTAGAATTTTCAGTCTGTTTTAACTGTATCATTGAGGTTCAATGAATAACCATTCCGGTTTGCTTGGGTCTCTTCCACTTTAGGGACTGAATGTCCCACATGCCAGAGAAACCATCAGTCCCAGACAAAGGGTAAGGTTTCACTATGAGTTTCACTATGTTGAAGTTTCTGAGGTCTAGTTTCAGAGAAAACAGACTTGGAGGAAAAGATTTGCATGCAGGTAATTTATTCACGAGTTGTTTGGGAAAGAACACCAGTGAAGAAAGGTGTTCTGCAGCAGAATTAGGCAACCGGCAAGCTGAACTATGATGCCATTACAATAAAGACTACAGCTGGTTCTAGAACTGGGAGGACCCATCAGAGCTGCCCCAAACTGAGACATGATGGCTGGGTATCTGTACTCCCACATAGACTATGTTTTGGATTTTAATATGAACCCGGACAGGGAGCATACACTTGGGCCCAGTCAAGGTTAATTCCTGGTAGGGACCTCAGTCATGAGTCATCAGCTGTCCACACTCTGATTCTCAGCAGGTGGGGGAATGAGTAGTTTGGCCATCAATGGGGGAGCCGGTCCATACACTACAGCATCCACTAGAGAAAGCAATTCTACAAGTAATCCCCCGGAGACATCCCTTCAGCTCTGCATGAATTCTTGTTTGTAACTTGGCTCTCTGGGAGGGCTTATAAACTTTTCAGTAAGTCAACTTCTTTTCCTTTATTCCTTCCAGTTTATTTTGGAGGCTATAAATCAACTGCTTATGCAGACTTTAATAAACGCATTTCCAGCTCCTCGCAAGAGAAGCCCATATTAAATATTAGATGGATGTGCTGTTCACCTCTTTACTTAGACTGGGTAAGTGAAGCTGTCTCTTTATTCCTCTGCCCTTTTCCCTATGTCTCTCCCACTAGGGAAACTTTTGCCAACATCAAAGTGTAGCCTAACTGTGGAGAGCTGACTTAGCCACAAGGATTTCTCATTCCTGTGATACATGTGATCTTTTCCTTTTACTGTCACTTAATTCTGCTCCCTGGACTTGCCTCTAAGGTGTCAAGAGAGAAGCAACTCTCTGCACTTCAAGGAGGATGTTTCTTTCTTCTCAAATTATCACTTAACAGACAGGATGATTCTTCTCAGACCTTTTCAAATTTCCCAGTGGGCTTCCAAATACAGGACAAAGCACAGGCGATGTCTCGCAGTTCCTGGCACCCCTTTGTGCAAATTACTAGAAGGAAAATCCAAATAATTATTGCTAATTAAGGATATCTGAGAAATGAGTTAAGATACATTATCACTGATATTACTATAGGTTTGTAACCCTTTTGTTTTTAAAGCCATTTTATTGAATATTTATTAACAGCTTCAACATTGGAGTCAAACAGCGTGGCTTCCAATTTTACCTCCTCCAACCCTTGCCTGTGTTATTCTGAGCAGGTTGGTCAAACACAGTGAGCCTCCGATACACCATTTGTCGAAGGGAGGTTTATAACAGGCAGCACTGTTGTTGGCGTTCTGCCCAATCCTCTCTTCTATAACAGCTAACCCCTCCCCCTGCTGTGGGTTCTGACTTGTCTTGGTACACACATGCATGGTTCACCAAAGAATTTTCCTTGGCTGATGACGTCCCCCTGAAGTGCCTAGGAGGTTATGTACCCTCAACTCAGGCCAGCAATTGACTCTGAGATGAGCATGTGTCCTAATTCTGACCAAAGAATTAGGAAAATAAAAAGCGTTCTACTAAGAAAAGGGAATTTTTTTCTCATTAAGAAGAGACAATCTTTTCCATCCTCTCTATGTTGCTGTGTTTCCATGTATTTTGTGAAACAACTGCAGTTATCCACAAATCATACTGAACAACACGAAGTTGTCAGAGCACACATAAAGCAAAACAAAACAAAACTAAACTAAGATTCTTGATGACACATATGATTGCCCAAATCACACATTCTGGTGTCTTCTCTACCTCTGGACTTGCTATTACGTTAGTTACACATGTCTTCATTATTTATTGAGTTGATTCAAGGTTTTTCTTGCAGTCAAAAGCAAACTAACATATAAACTGTGTGTGTGTAGGTGTAGGGAAGTGGAGAGGAGGGAAGAGGGAAAAAAAAAGAAGAAGGAGGAGAGGAGGTGCAGCAGGAGGAGAATGAGGAGGATGGGGAGGAGCAGCAGGAGGAGGAGGGAATGGGAGAAATGAAAGGAGAGAGAATATGTGTCCTGTTGTCCGCCTTGATTCCCTAGGTCTGGTCCCTGCACATATTTTCCCAATACATCACCCAGCTTTCACTTCTACTTGGACTTGATTGAATTGTTAAAGGGAACCTGAAAGATAAATATTGATTAATTCATCTTCAAAGTTCTTGGAACAGTTACAGTGCAATAAACACTCAATGGCTATTAGCTATTTATAGCATTCCTAATTATCAAGATAATCATTATGTTCTTTTATCTTATCACTCCTTATGAAGCTGAAGTAGTGCTTCCTAAAACTAGTTTCACATTAATGTCACCTATAAAGCTTTTAAAAATTAATGCAGTCCAAATTTTCCACTTCTAATATAATGGGGTAACTGATTCAGGTCTTTAATTGAAACAAGGAAACTAGACAAAATTCATGAAACAAATTTTGTCAGACATTGTAGAACAGACAGTACAGGACTATTATACCTGAGAGACAGGAAATAAATGAAGTGAACCTTACAGTTTCCCCAGCTTTCAGCCTGGAAAACTTTTTAGATCCAGTACAGGGAGGAGGAACCCCAGCATTGCTAGGCAATATTCTTGAGATTTGGAGGCAAATATCAGATTTAAGGGAGGCTAAGGTAGATTTTTAATGCAGAATACTGGAAAGGATAGAGCTATGCAGAAAGAGAGCTACAGAAATTTGCAAAATGTTTCATGAGTATGTTATTCAATACAAAGGAGCACATGTGTAGGGGATAATTTTGTAAACCCAGGCAAAGGTACACTGTAAGAAAGCTAAAATATAAACAATTCCCAGAGCTCACATAAGGCTGTGAGTCTTTTTACTTCTGACTAGTCAGAGTAGAGATGGCTCCTTGTACATCTAGGGTATCCAGTAGGCACCAGATGAGTCACACCTTAGTAGCAGGGCAAAACTGTCTCCAGAATAAGAAATATGGTAGACAAACACTAACAATATTTAAACACAAGCAAACCTAGGAAGTCTCAAACTGCTCCAAAAAACAATATTCAACATGTTTAAAGGAAGACAGCACAATCCAGACCCTCATCGATGTGAGTCACTATGACCAATGCCCACTAAAAAATTATTAGGCAGGTAATTCTAGGTAGCTGTTATGACTGTTTGTGTTTCCCCCAAATGTATATGTTGGACTCTAATCCCCAATGGGATGGCATCCAGAGTTGGAGCCTTAGGGATGTAATTAGGTCATGAGGGTGGAGCCCTCATGGATGGGATTAATGCTCCTATAAGAAGATGTCAGAGAACTAGCTTGCTTGCCCTCCTTGTGCCGTGTAAAGATACAAGAAGTCGGCTGGCTGCAACTGGAAGAGGACCTTCACCAGCATGAACGATGCGGACATCCTGAGCTGAGGCTTCCAATCTCCAAAACTGTGAGAAATAAATGTTTTTTGCCTAAGCTAGCCAGCCTATGGTAATTTGTTATGGCAGCCGAAACTGACTAAGATATTGCCAAGGCTTGTAAATTTAATGTACCCAACCAGGGCAGTAACAGAAGCAGTAAAGAACTACAAGAATAAATAAAACTACAGAAATCCAAGCTGCCCACATAACATTAAGAGAGTGAACAGCTAAAATGTAATTGCTTGTAGGTAGAACAATAATGCCCAATTCTTGCCAGCTTTCTCTGTGTTTCTGGCCAGAAGAATTTGAAAACTCAAGTAAAGTTTGAAAAAAAAAAACTGTTGAAGAGAAAAGAGAAGAAGTACCTTTGGGTCTTTTATTTTTTCCTAAAGCCATATTATATAGAGAAAGTCTACCTTCTGTGTGAAAATGATGAAAAAGCATGTAAGTAGATCAAAGCACTGAATATAGGAAAAAGGCTAAAAAGGGCTTTGTGGGCAGAAGTGGGTGAAAAGAAAAGGAGAGTCACCCTTTGAAAACTGCATGGGAAAGAGAGAAAAGCAAGAAGAGAAAGTTCAAGATGTTGCAAGATAAAATAGAGTAAAAGGTATCAAAGAAAACACAACCTCCCCCCCAGCCCCTCCCCCTCCTCCCAAAGTGGAAGGAAACGTACTTTGCTACTCTGACAGTAGAGGGCACTCTTGAACTAGGAATCTTACAAACTATTCCAAAACTGTCCATAGAAATGCAGAGTGAACAGTCTGGAGGGGGTTCGTCAGGGTCTCTCTCTCTCTCTCTCTCTCTCTCTTTCTGTGTATATATACATATATATACACACTGAATTTATACAGAGAGACGGTCTATATATTTAAATACCTGAAATATAACATTCAAACCTGAAATAAATATATTCAAGTAAGTATTGGGAGATAAGAGAAGATAATTTGAGGAGTGTGTGTGTGTGTGTGTGTGTGTGTGTGTGTGTGTGTGTGTGTGGTGAGAGAGAGACAGGGTCTCACTCTGCTACCCATGCTAGAATGCAGTGGCAAGATCACAGCTCACTGTAGCCTCGAACTCCCCGGGCTCAGGCGATCCACCCACCTCAGCCCCTTGAGTAGCTGGAACCACAGGCGCCCATCATCATGCTTGACTATTTTTCTTATTATTATTATTTGTAGAAACAGGGTCCCACTATGTTGCTCAGGTTGCTCTCAAACTCCTGGTCCCAAGCAATTCTGCCTTGGCCTCCCAGAATGCTGGGGTTACAGGTGTGAGCCACCACGCATGGACTGAGAAGACAATTTGCATCAGAAATTCAAAAAGCAAAAATTGAAGTGGACAAAAAAAGGAAGAAATAAAATATAAATTGATTGATTCCTGGAAGAAAATAGAAAAAAAAGACAAAGTCATATTAGAAATTACGACTAACTTATGCAGTACACAGGGTAAAAAGAAATTCGAATGAAAACGTTAAAAAGGCACTAAAGTAGACAGGAAAACAATGTATTGAAAATGTGGTAAATAAATAAAAATGATGTGAGAAAAAATGTTTGAAATTGAAGACAGAGGAAAAACAACATCTGTATATTTAGAGTCCCTGAGGAAGCTAAGATAATGAAACAAAACGATTAAAACGATTATACAAGAACAATTTCCAGAAATAAAAGAAAATTTGTATCAACATATTTATAGGGTCTGTGGGGTGCCTGTAAAAATTGACCTGCAATGATAAACTCTATGATATATACAAGTGAAGATCATAGTCTGTAGAGATTTTTAGACCATCCTTAGGACCTTCAGCAGAAAGATAAAATATTTCACAAGGGAAAAAGAGTGATTGGCCTTAGACCAAAATACAAAACGAGACAAAAAGGAAAAGCATTTTCAATCAATGCTAGGAAAGAAAGCCTGAAATAAAGCTGGCATTACATTTTTTTTTCCTTCAGTTTCTTATCAACAGAACTGTCCTTCAAGTATGAAAGCTATTTACAAAAATGTTAGACACAAGAATTCTGAAACCATGAGCCCTCCTTGAAAAATCTACTAGAACACAAACCGTATCCAACCAAAAGATGCCTGGGGAAACTGAGCAAAGGATTAATAAAGAGCATAGTTTATTAATATACAAATTGATATTCACATTTGATCTTAGTTATTGCATTTTTAAGAGACTAAGGTGGGCTGGGAGTAAAAGAATAATATGCTATATGATATATGAAAAATGGAAAGAGAAAAGTAAAGAAGAATGGAAAGTAGACTAAATGATTTGGCTATTTTATAAGAAATAAATGTGAGTCAAAGGATGCCACAGATAAATGACAAACCAAATAGAAATATTTTGAACATGAAAATACGGGATAAAGGGCATTTTAAAAAGTATAAGTAAAAGATATTCAATAAAACAAAACCACAAAGCTTCCTAAATACTATAATAAATTAAAAATTTTAAAATTAAAGAAAATGTATAGAGAAAAAACATAAACTATTTGTCTAAGTATTATAAGCTAAGATAATATGGCAGAGTTGAGGCCAAACACATTAATCTTTTCAATAAATGCTAATGGATTTAACTCACCAATTTATTTTATTTATTTATTTTTTAATTTTTATTTTTAATTTAATTGCAGTATACATGTGCAGGATGTGCATGTTTATTACATAGGTAAATATGTGCCATGGTAGTTTTTTGCAGATCAGCACATCACCTAGGTATTAAGCCCAGAATGCACTACCTATTTTTTCCTAATGTTCTCCCTCCCTACACCCCAACCCCTGTCAGGCTCCGGTGTGCATTGTTCCCCTCCCTGTGTCCGTATGTTCTCATTGTTCAGCTCCTGCTTATAAGTGAGAACATGCGGTGTTTGGTTTTCTGTTTCTGCATTAGTTTGCTGAGGATAATGGCTTCCAGCTCCATCCATGTCCCTGCAAAGGACATGATCTCATTCCTTTTTATGGCTGCATAGTATTCTGTGGTATATACATACTACATTTTCTTTATCCAGTCTATCATTGACAGACATTTGGGTTGATTCCATGTCTTTGCTGTTGTGAATATTAACTCCCCTATTTATAAAAGAAAAGATTTTGCCTGACATGGTAGCTCATGCCTATAATCCCAGCACTTTGGAAGGCCAAGGCAGGAGCATTGCTTGAGCTCAGGAGTTTGAGACCAGCCTGGGCAACAAAGGGAGACCCCATCTCAAAACAAAACAAAAGATCAGAAAAGTATCCAGGCATGGTGGTGCACGCCGGTAGTCCCAGCTACTTGGGAGGTAGATGGGGAAGGATTACTTGAGTCCAGGAGTTTGAGGCTGCAATGAGCAGTGATCACAACACTATCCTTCAGCCTTGGTGACAGAGTGAGACTCTCTGTCTCAAAAAAAAAAAATAAAAGAAGAAAGAAGGAAAGAAAGAAAGAAGAGAGAGAGAAAGAAAGAAACTATAATCTGATTTACAAAGACTCAACTATATGCTGTTTATAAAAGGCACACAAAAGAAAATGAATACTTGCATTGAGAAAGACTAAAGAGTAAGTGTTAAGATATATTAGAAAAAAACAATAAAAAAAGCAATAAGAAAGCAGGGATAATGACACTGATAATAAAAGTAGAATACATACGTAATCACATTATACATGCAAAGAAAAGCATATTTAATGTAAATATGACAATTCATAATGAATAATAATAAACATCTATGCACCACGTAGCATAGCAACTACCTATATAAATAAAAAGCAAGAGACTCACAGAATCATAGATGTTAAAACTTTAGTAATAGGAGACTTAAATTGCTATCAGTATAAGACATTGAGTAAACAAAAATATATAAATAAAACAAGAATTTAAATAACCTATTCCACACAATCTATATATATATTATTCTATATGCCCTGCTAATAAAGAATACACCTTTTTCTCAAGCACACAAACATTTAAGATAATTTAAAATATAAAAAAAAAGTATCAAATTTCCCCACCCAAATCTCATCTTGAATTGTAGTTCTTACAATTCTTACATGTCCTGGGAGGGACCTTGTGGGAGGTAATTGAATCATGGGGGCAGGTTATTCCTGTGCTGTTCTCCTGATAGTGAATAAGTCTCGTGGGATCTGATAGTTTTATAAAGGGCAGTTCCCCTGCACACCCTCTTGCCTGCCACCATATAAGACATGCCTTTGCTCCTCCTTCACCTTCTGCCATGGTTGTGAGGCCTCCTAAGCCATGTGCAACTGTAAAACCTCTTTTTCTTTATAAATTACCCTGTCTTAGGTATTTCTTCATAACAGCATGAAAATGGACTAATACAATTACAAATGTCACTCTGATCACAATTTACCAAAACTAGAAATGTTTGAAAATAAAAATCCTAGAAATCAAATAAATTACTGGTTTTCCTAGAGGTCCTATGAACTGTTGGACATTGTACCGGCTACTCTTCACAGTCTCTACCTAGAATTTGATCTACTCTGGCTTAAATTCAGCCCCAAATTTTTGGTCAGGTACTCAGTTAAGAGAAAGCCCCAATTCTACTTGTTTTTATTCACAAGTTTGCTGGTCAAAACTCAGATGATTCCACCTCTTTCAGTTGATTCCCTTATATACCTAACATGCATAGCAAATAGCAGCCCAATCATTGTTTTTCGAATCCTATCCTGAAATCCAAACTCCTAATGCTAAAAATGCATAATGAGTGAAATCACAGATTTTGTAATTTGTGAAACACCACGAAATTACACACTATTAGGAAGGAAAACTCCTCAGCTCAGCTTACTCTATGGCATTGGAGCAAAAAAAAAAAGAGAAGGCGAATTTTTCTGGAATCTAGGAGTTTACTCCAAAGTGTGCTTCCACTGATGCCAAGAAACAGACATTACTACCCATGTTTGAATAGTTTAGATAGTCTCACCTTCCTTCCAACTAGAAACTTTTCCAGATAAGTACGTAGCACATTAAATACCCAAATGTCATGTGACATCAAATAACTGGAAAAGGCATTGATCTATCCATTCCATCATTTAGAAAAGTCTATTTAAACACCAGCTACATGTGAAGTGCTCTGGTAGGTTGTATCTCCAAAGATACATAAGACACATTCCTTGCCTTCCAGTAACTTATCCTCTACTGAGAGAGGTAAATGCATGAGCAACAAATTTCAGTAAAATATAACAAATATTATTATGGACATGTGGGCACACACACTAAAAACTACATTTGAGATTGAGAAGGATCAAATAAGGAGAAAACTTTGGGTGCGACTTGGGCAGATTAAAACGTAGTTTACTCAAATATACACATGGTAAAAGGTGTTTGTATCTGTTAGCCATTTCTGCAACAATGCTGCATAGTATACAGTCATAACATCCCAATGGCATACAAGAATAAGCATTGATTATTTCCCTTGTATGTAGTTAAGCTGAGCCAACTCTCATGATCTCTGCTGGACCCACCTATCCATCTTCAGGTTGTTTTGGGATGGTCCGATCCTGGCTGAGCCTAGATCGTTGGCTCTGCTTCAAGCTACAGGGAAAGCTGGGCTTTCCTCATTACTGTCGTGTTATGTTTAAACCTTAACCCATATATTTACTCTGGAGCCCATGTAGAAGGGCAGCAACTGCACAAAGGAAGTGCTTCTCTTAACAGCAATAAAAAGGCAAAAGAATGAGCAGAGTACCACGGTATCTCTTAAGGCCTGAGCCCAGAAATGTCATAGTACCAACTGCACCCACATTTTATTGTCCAGAGTCACTTGGACAATCCAGTACCCATAGGATCACACATTAAATTCATCCTATTCTGTTGGATGTTATTAAAAGTCCGTGGCAAGACCCCGCGCCTCTCTGTCGTGGCGCGGCCTCCCGCGGTCTCCTCTGCAAATGGGCTCCGTGGCCTAGCGCCCCCGTCCCCGCCACCCGTGATCGTGCGCCGAGGCCCGCGAGGGGTCGCCGCCCAGATCCCACCAGCCAGCAAGCTAGAGCATGGCGGCCATCCCCTCCAGCGGCTCGCTCGTGGCCACCCACGACTACTACCGGCGCCGCCTGGGTTCCACTTCCAGCAACAGCTCCTGCAGCAGTACCGAGTGCCCCGGGGAAGCCATTCCCCACCCGCCAGGTCTCCCCAAGGCTGACCCGGGTCATTGGTGGGCCAGCTTCTTTTTCGGGAAGTCCACCCTCCCGTTCATGGCCACGGTGTTGGAGTCCGCAGAGCACTCGGAACCCCGCCAGGCCTCCAGCAGCATGACCACCTGTGGCCTGGCTCGGGACGCCCCGAGGAAGCAGCCCGGCGGTCCGTCCAGCACAGCCAGCGCTGGGCCCCCGTCCTGACCTGAGCGGTTACCAACAGCCGCAGGCCTGCGGAGGCGCTAGTCCACCAGAGCCCCTCCCCGCCCCCTCCCCACTCCCCACCCCACCCCCTCCCCGCTCCCCGCCCCCCTCCCCACCCCCCCCCCCACCCCCTACCCTGTAGACTAGGCGGCTGCAGCAAGCAGATCTTCGCATCAACACAGCAGACACCAAAAAGGAGTGAGAGCCCCGCTCTCTACCGCCCGGTCCCAGCCAGCACTCGCTAGCTTTCCTGACACCTGGAACTGTGCACCTGGCACCAAGCGGAAAATAAACTCCAAGCAGCCAGTAAAAAAAAAAAAAAAAAAGTCCATGGCAAAAAGAGAGAAGGGAAGAAACGAAGAATTGGGAATAAATGATTCAACCTACAATTATATTTGCAGCCAAAGTAATAGCATGAGTGAGCCATAGTTATTAAAAATATATAATATATATCCTTTTCATGTTTTATATAATATATAAAAAATATTAATTTTTATACAAAAATTGCATATGAAAGTAAAATTTCATATATATGAAGTTTTAGGGAACCGAGAGTAGTTCCCTTAGGTTGGACCAGGACCAGGAGACACTGGCAAAAGATACAGATAGAATCTGAGCTCTTTTTTCCCAAAAATAAACATTTAATTTCCTTTTGATTTAATGTTTGTTTAATAGTCAAACTTTTTAAAAAGTTTATTGTCTGTCATCTCTTACCGACAATTACAAATAGGTCTTATTCATCAATTTAGTGTGCAAGAAGCAGAGAGTGTATTCTAAGTTTGCAGGTGATGGTAAGTCCTTACCACATCCTAGTTAGCATTGAAATTATTATTATTGAAAAAATGCTGCGTATCGATTTGTACCATGTGAGATGCCATGGGGAAGACATGAACCTAAATTGGAAACAGAATGAAACAGAATATTTATACTTTAGAAAACTAACAATTTCCAAGATAGCAAACACTGCACGCTGTTTCATGAAATGAAAAATTCTGACATCTTTACCTTTCATCAGTCAGTTAAAAATGACACACGATGAATGTTAAAATGTTTAAAACCAGTATAAATGTCCTGTTTCATTCCTTTTCCAATTTGCACCAATATCTCTCCCTCTGTATCTCTCAAAATGCAAATTCAAGTGTACCAACCCATGGAGAAAATTTTATTAACAGTACTGTGAACATGAAGGAAAAAAATGTAACTATTTGAATCTGTGGTTTGAAGAATAAACATGATCTTGCAAGAGTTTCTTTTCAATTGTATCTACATCAAAATATTTGTTTTCAAAACAAAGTAATGCTAACAATAGAATCATGCATTGCTATAGTTCCAGAGGCTCCTGGTTCAGAAAAATAATTTAAAATCCTTATATTTGGAGGCCTTGAAATATGTTATATTTGGAGACTGCTATCACGTTTTTTAGTCATATGATTATATGACTTATATATAAAGTCTTCATTTCCTTGAGCAGTGGTTTGTAGTTCTCCTTGAAGAGGTCCTTCATATCCCTTGTAAGTTGGATTCCTAGGTATTTTATTCTCTTTATAGCACTTGTGAATGGGAGTTCACTCATGATTTGGCTCTCTCTTTGTCTGTTACTGGAGTATAGGAATGCTTGTGATTTTTGCACATTGATTTTGTATCCTGAGACTTTGCTAAAGTTGCTTGTCAGCTTAAGGAGATTTTGGGCTGAGATGATGGGGTTTTCTAAATACACAATCATGTCATCTGCAAACAGAGACAATTTGACTTCCTCTTTTCCTAATTGAATACCCTTTATTTCTTTCTCTTGCCTGATTGCCTTGGCCAGAACTTCCAGCACTATGTTGAATAGGAGTGGTGAGAGAGGGCATCCCTGTCTTGTGCCAGTTTTCAAAAGGAAGCTTCCAGTTTTTGCCCATTTAGTATGATATTGGCTGTGGGTTTGTCATAAATAGCTCTTATTATTTTGAGATACATTCCATCAATACCAAGTTTATTGAGTTTGTATCACGAAGGGCTGTTGAATTTTGTTGAAGGCCTTTTCTGCATCTATTGAGATAATCATGTGGTTTTTGTCATTGGTTCTTTTTATGTGATGGATTACGTTTGTTGATTTGCATGTGTTGAACCGGCTTGCATCCCAGGGATGAAGCTGACTTGATCGTGGTGGACAAGTTTTTGATGCACTGCTGGATTCGGTTTGCCAGTATTTTACTGAAGTGATTCCTCAAGGATCTAGAACTAGAAATGTCATTTGACCTAGCAATCCCATTACTGGTATACACCCAAAGGATTATAAATCATGCTACTATAAAGACACATGCACATGTATGATTATTGCAGCACTGTTCACAATAGCAAAGACTTGGAACCAACCCAAATGCCCATCAGTGATAGACTGGATAAAGAAAATGTGGCATATATACACTATGGAATACTATGCAGCCATAAAAAAGGATGAGTTCATGTCTTTGCAGGGACATGGATGAAGCTGGAAGCCATCAATCTCAGCAAACTAACACAAGGACGGAAAACCAAACACCTCATGTTCTCACTCATAAGTGGGAGTTGAACAATGAGAACACATGGACACAGGGAGGGGAACATCACACATCGGGGCCTGTGGGAGGATGGGGGGCCTAGGGGAGGGAGAGCATTAGGAGATATACCTAATGTAGATGACAGGTTGATAGGTGCAGCAAACCACCATGGCACATGTATACCTATGTAACAAACCTGCACGTTCTGCACATGTACTCCAGAACTTAAAGTATGATAAAAATAAATAAATTAATTAATTAATAATAAAGTCTTGAGAAAAATTAGCTAGGGGAGAGTCCATTGTAGTGATTAAGAGCTAGGCTTCTGGTGTCTTTCTTTATCAAAGCCAGCAGCAGCAGGTCAACTTTTTCTCATGCCTTGAATTTCTCTTTCCTCCCTTTTTCTTCATCTCTTCTGCCTTCCTCTTCTATTTTTAAGGGTTTATATAATTACATTGGACCAACCCAGATTATCCAAAAGAATTTCTCTATTTTGAAGCCAGCTAATTAGTAATCTTAATTTCATCTACAATGAATAAACTTAATTCCATGTACTAAATTCCTTCATAGCAATAGCTAGATTAATGTATAAGAAGGTGCTTTTTTAGGGCCAGGTGCTGTGGCTCCTAGAACTTTGGGAGACTGAGGGGAGAGGATCACTTGAGCCCAGGAGTTCAAGGCTGCAGTGAGCTAGATTGTGCCACTGCACTCCAGCCTGAGTGACAGTGAGATCCTGTCTCTAAAGAAAAAAAAGAAAGAAAGAAAGAAAGAAAGAAAGAAAGAAAGAAAGAAAGAAAGAAAGAAGGAAGGAAAGAAAGAAAGAAGGAAAATGTATTTTTTAGAGAGAAGAAAAGGGTATTTAGATTCTACCTATCACATTGCCTCATAGGGCTTTGGGGGTATTAAATGAGATAATACAGTCACGTGTTGCTTAACGATGGGAATACATTCTGAGAAATGTGTTGTTAGGTGATTTCATTGTTGTGCAAATATTATAGAATGTGCTTACACAAACAAATCTAGATGATAGCATAGCCTGCCAAGTACCTAGGCTTATGATATAGCCAATTGATCCTAGGCTACAAACCTGTATAAGACGTTACTGTACTGAATACAGTAGCAAATTGTAACACAATGGTATTTGTGTATCTAAACATATATGAACATAGAAAAGGTACAGTAAAAATTTTGTATTATAATCTTATGGGATCACTGTCGTATATGCTGTCTGTCATTAATAAAAACGTCATTATGTGGCACATGACTATACTGATAAAGCACTTTGTATAGTGGCTGACACATTATAAAATCTCTAGTAAATGAGCTAATAATAACTGCTTAATCAATAGAAAGTCTGATGTTTGGGAATATTTGCCTTGCCCTCCAAGGACTGGAAAACAATGATTCAATTTTTTTTTTTTTTTTTTGAGACAGAGTTTTGCTCTGTCGCCCAGGCTGGAGTGCAATGGTGCCATCTCGGCTCACTGCAACCTCCACCTCATGAGTTCAAGCAATTCTCCTCCCTCAGCCTCCCGAGTAGCTGGAATTACAGGCATGCTCCACCATACCCGGCTAATTTTGTATTTTTAGTACAGACGGGGTTTCACCATATTGGTCAGGCTGGTCTCGAACTCCTGACCTCCTGATCCACCTGCCTTGGCTTCCCAAAGTGCTGGAATTATAGGCATGAGCCACCATGCTAGGCCACAGTGACTCAATTTTTGAGGGCATATGTACAGACCAAAATCACTGGGATGATTAGAGTTGTCAATGCATGTCAAATATTGAGTAAAGCTCTTATTTTAGACATTTAAACTCAGACATGTCATTTTGAAGTTCTTTAAAAAAAAAAAAAAGTTATTCAATACATAAGGAAGGCTGCAGACTTAGGCTTTTTCACTTATTTGCCATATGATCCCAAGTGATTCACTGAACTCATCTTAGCCCTAGGAGTTTTCAACTATGAAACAAGGATAGCAATACTTGCCATCACTTAAACAAACAAAAAAATTAGGCAAGAGAAATTAATAAGGGACATCCAAATTTGAAACAAAAACATCAAATTAGCTTTGTTCATAGATATAATCTTATTCCTAGAGAAACCTAACAGCTCTACCAAAAAACTGTTAGAACTGATAAACAAGTTCAGTAAAGTTGCAAGACACATAATCAACATACAAAAATCAGTAGTATGCATAAGCACTAACAACAAACAATCTGAAAAAGAAGTCAAGAAAGCAATCCCATTTACAATAGCTGCAAAAAATATAAAATGCCTAGGAATCAATCTAACCAAAGAGGTGAAAGCTCTATACATGGAAGACAATAAAACTCTGATGAAAGAAGTAGGACACACACAATAGAACAGAACGATATTTCATGTTCATGGATTGAAAGAATCAGTACTGTTACTATGACAATACTACCCAAAGCAATTTCTAGATTTAATGCAATCCGTAGCAAAATACCAATGACATTCTTCACAATTTTTTTTTAAATCTTAAAATCGAAATGGAACTACAAAAGACCCTGAAGAGAGAAAGCCAACCTGAGCAAAAAGAACCAAGCTGGAAGCATTACACTACTACCTAACTTCAAAAGTTATCACAGAGCTGTAGTAACCAAAACAGCATGGTACTGGCATAAAAAAACAGACACACGGACCATTGAAACAGAATAGAGAACACAGATATAAACCTGTGCATTTACAAGTGACTCATCTTCAACAAGAACTTGCACCAATAACTTACAATGAAAAAAAGGCAGTCTTTTCAATAAATGGTGCTAGGAAAACTGGATAACTATATGCAAAAGAATAAAAATAGACCTCTACCTCTCACCATACACAAACATCAAATCAAAGTAAAGAGTTGAATCCAAGACCCAAAGCTGTGAAATTACTAGAAGAAAACATTTGAGAAATGCTCTGTGACATTAATCTAAGCCAAGATATTTTGTGTAAGACCTCAAAAGCATGGGCAACCAAAGCAAAAATAGGCGATAGGGATTATGTCAAGCTAAAAGGATTCTGAATAGCAAAAAAAAATCAACAAAATGTAGAGACAACACACAGAATGAGAGAAAACATTTGCAGACTATCCCTCTGACAATCAAATAATGACCAGAATATATAAGAAGCTCAAACAACTCAATAACAAAAAACAAATAATTCTATTTAGAAATGGGCAAAAGATCTGAGCGGACATTTCCCAAAATAAGACATACAAATGGCCTACATTTATATGAAAATATATTCAATATCTCTAATCATCAGAGAATGCAAATCAATACCACAATGCAATATTATCTCACCTTAGTTAAAACGGCTTGTATAAAAAGATAAGCAATAACAGGTGCTGGTGGGAATGTAGAGAATGGGGAACCCTCGTACGCTGTTGATGGAAATGTAAATCAGTACAGCCACTGCAGAGAACACTTTGGAGGTTCCTCAAAAAACTAAAAATAGAACTTCTGTATGGTCCAGCAATTCCATTACTGGGCATATATCCAAAAAAAGGAAATCAAAATACAAAAGAGATATTTGCACTCCCATGTTTATTGCAGCACTATTCACAGTAGCCAAAATATGGAATCAACATCAGTGCCCATCAATAGATTAATGCATAAAGAAAATATTCCATATACTTGATGGAATATTAGTCAGTCATAAAAAGAATGAAATCCTGTCATTTGTAGCAACATGGATGGAACTAGAAGTCATTATGTCAAATGAAATAAGGCAAGCACAGAAAGACAAATATTTCATGTTTTCACCCACATGAAGAAGTTAAAAGGTGGATCTCAGGAAGATAGAAAGTAGATTTGTGGTTACTAGAGGCTGGGAAAGGGAGAGGGTAGGAGGTGGTGTGATGAAGGGTGAAAATACATATGTAAAAATATTTAAACTGCACACTTAAAAATGGAAAATATGATAAATTTATATACACATAATTTTATATGTACATAATGATATATAGTTATACATATATATAATATGTGTTTTTTAAACTCAATAAATTATTTTAAAAGGATAAGGAAAGTACTATGATGTCTTCTAAGTAATAAGCACCCAGTAAATATAGGTTTCTGCCTCCTTCTCATTTCAAACACTGGTTTTGGAATCAAGCCAAAGAAAGTGTTACTTTTTGCTCAGTTTTTATAATGGGCCTTCATTTTCCTAGTCTGTAAAATGGTGATAATCCGTCTTACCTCAAAGGAATATTGGTAAATTAGAGGCCGGGTACGGGGTTCATGCCTGTAATGCCAGCACTTTGGGAGGCCGAGGCCAGTGGATCACCTGACGGCAGGAGTTCGAGACCGGCCTGGCCAACATGGTGAAACCCCGTCTCTACTAAAAATACAAAAATCAGCAGGTATGGTGGCAGACGCCTGTAACCCCAGATACTGGGAGGCTGAGGCAGGAGAACTGCTTGAACTCAGGAGGCAGATGTTGCAGTGAGCTGAGATCTCGCCACTGCACTCCAGCCTGGGCAACAAGAGTGAAACTCTGTCTCAAACAAACAAAAAATCAGAAAGTCCGTGACTAGATGCTTACTGACTTGCCCTTTCAAAAGCATGCAAAATGTTAAAGCATATCCAAATCTTTTGATTGACACATTTTCATCTTTCAGGTCATCTGTTAAGTAATATTTGTGTTCTAATTACTGTAATAAGAATGACTATAATACAATCATGTTTGGAAAATGTGCAGCTAACTAAATATAGTCCCAATATCTGAGGCATTACTGCAAGGAATTCACCTCCTGTGGTTTCGTGAGAATGCGGTCACTCTTAAGTATTTCAGTGTGACATCTGAAAGGCTGTGGTTTGCCTTACTATTTATTAATATGTATTATCTATATTTTAAAATGAATATTCTATATCTGTGTTCGCTATGATCACTAATAGTGTGGTAGCCAAGGTCATGGAAGATTACCTGAGATTTAATGTAATTTGATATTTGACAATGATAATGAGTGTACTGTATTAGAATTTTGCTTGTTAAACAGGCATAGTTTTTAATCTAGAAATGTAATTCACAAAATAATTACAGTATTGAACCCTAAAACTAGCACAATGAAAGAAAAAAAAAACTGGTTACCTGGTTAGTTCTGTGGAAAAATTTTACAATTTGGGAGACATATTTACTATAGTACTTCAATGAACCTAACCATCAGTGTCAGTGTCTGTGTTTGTGTTTGTGGTTTGTGTGTGTGTATAACTATGTGTAATACACACACACACACACATATATATAAATAATTAGTAAAGGTATATAAGTTGTCCATATAGAGAGAACCATATATACATAAAAGCATTAAATTAGTAATTATATATATAAAATGATATAGTAAACCTAAGTTGTATGTACGTAGGAAATATATAAAATATAAAAATATATACAATTAGTTATGGTATGAATAACGTTTATTATACGTGAGTATGCCTAATAAATGATTTTTTATCATGATTATCAAATATCATAGATCAATATGATAAATCATGGTAATTGATATAAGATAATGACTTGTTTACAAGTTATTTCTTTTATAAAACCGCAAGTTCCTTGAGGAAAGAAACTATAGGGAAATTCTCTATGTGTATATCTATTTATTTTTTATTATTTTATTTTAGGCGAATGATATCAAACATCTATAAATGTTTAATACGTATAGATGTTCAACAAAATAAACTTTGTTCAGACAGCCAATAAACCATCCTGTGGAGAGAGAAGACAAAAGAAAACATGAAAACACATATAGGTTCCTAATATATGCTACAGAGTACAGCAGGTGCTTTCAGATGAAATTACATGAATCTCCCCATTTAATATTCCTGCCCAAACTCTGCTGTAAATACCATTTATTTATACCAATAATTGTAATTACCAATTATTAATATAATCATTTATATGATTATATTAATAATTTTCATACTAAGCTTATTGTATCAAAGAAAATGAACATTTTTAGTAACTTACATATATAAAACACCAAAGAAGCATTTCTAATGCGAATTACGTTACCCAGTGTTCTGCATTTCAAAGTTTTATTTCCTGCAAAATCCCTGTTAGGTAATACTGATTTACTTCTAGATGGCATGAGGTCTTTTTCAAAGCATTTGATTTGAAGAAAAATAGTTAGTTACTCTGGTCATTCTCCTTTTATTAGGAGATGTTGTCAAGGTAACAACATCTTTTATTGTAGTTGGAGGTACCTGTGTGTAATGGTTAAGATGGTATGCTTTACCTGAATTAGCAGGCAATAAACTGGCTTCTGCCGGGGCCTTCCAACCAACGGTGTTCCCTGTTTAATCTAACAACCTGCTGTGTAGAAACTGTTTCTAGAGGTAATTCCACTTAAATGGGCATCCAAGAAATGTCTTTTTGAAATACAACACTGTTGTTATTCCCTAAAGTGCCACTGCCTAAAATTTCTTTTCACAAGGGATGTTAATGCTGTCAATAAATGAGAATGTCATAAGCAAAAGAAAACTATTCTAGAGAAATTTATTCAGACATTTGAAAAGCATTGTGCCCTAGGTGCTGAGACAAGAGGTGCAGAAATTAGGAAACAAATAAAATGTGGTTCCTTCACTAAAGGAACTTGTAGTCTTATGAAAAAAATAGCAGTAAACAAGTCATTATGTTACAATATACTGCTTACCAACATCGATCCCAGTCGTCTATCCAGTTTAGTAATCACTACTAAAAACAGCAACCTTTAGTCCAGATGCTATGGCTCACGTCTGTAATCCCAAAACTTTGGGAGACCAAGGCAGTAGTATCACTTAAGGTCGGGAGTTGACTAGCCTGGGCAACATAGGAAGACTCCATCTCTACAAAAAACACCACAAAAATTAGCTGAGCGTAGTGGTACACACCTATAGTCCCAGCTACTTGAGGGCTGAGGTGGGAGGATCACTTGAGCCTAGGAGGTTGAGGATGCAGTGAGCCATGATCCTGCTGCTTCAGTCCGGCCTGGTCAGCAGAGTGAGACCTCATCTCTAGCCGAAAAAAAAGAGAGCAATCTCTATTAAGCACATCATCTGTGCCACATGCTGAACTTAATATTTACAAACATCATCTCATCTGATGCTCACAACAGCTTAATGTGGTAGATGTACTATGATCATCCCGTTTTCCTGAGTGCTAACTAAGGTTAGACTGACATGATGTAGATAGAAGGTGGCACAGTCAGGAGCTGAGCCTATCTGTCTACGGAGTCAGAATGTGTCATCACTGTGCTGTGTAGCTCAAAAAAGGGTGAGTTTATTTCTTTTGGGGGGAGGGGTAAGGAAGAAGTGGTGTCAGAGGATGACATTCAAGAATTCACAAAAAAGACCAGGCACAGTGGCTCATGCCTGTAATCCCAATGCTTTGAGAGGCCAAGGCAGGAGGATTGCTTGAGGCCAAGAGATCAAGACAAGCCTGGGTAACATAGTGACATAGTGACACCCTATCTCTGTCATATCTTTTGCAGGGACATGGATAGAGCTGGAGGTTGTTATCCTCAGCAAACTAATGCAGGAACAGAAAAGCAAACACTGCATGTTCTCACTTATAAGTGGGAACTGAAAAATGAAAACATGTGGACACATCAGGGGGAATAACACATACTGGGCCTGTTGGGAAGTGTGGGGGGAGGGAGACCATCTGGGAGAGTAGCTAATGGATTTGATACGTAGGTGATGTGCTGATCTGTGCAACAAACCACCATGACACACGTTTACCTATGTAACAAAACTGCACATCCTGCACATGTACCCCAGAACTTAAAATGAAAGTTGAAGAATAAAGTAAAAACAGGGCCTGGCGTGGTGGCTCACTCCTGTAATCCCAGCACTTTGGGAGACCGAGGCAGGCAGATCACCTGAGGTCGGAGTTTGAGACCAGCCTGACCAATACGGAGAAACCCCATCTCTGCTAAAAATAGAAAATTAGTCCGGCATGGTGGTACATACCTGTAATCCCAGTTACTCGGGAGGCTGAGGCAGGAGAATTGCTTGAACCCAGGAGGTGGAGGTTGCAGTGAGCCAAGATCACACCATTGCACTCCAGCCTGGGCAATAAGAGCGAGACTCCGTCTCAAAAATAAATTAATAAATAAATAAATAAAATAAAAATAAAAAATGATTGTATGTTTTTCAGTTCAACCTGATGAACATGGGAAATTCAGGAGGACCATAAAGCACATGCAAAGATGGAAAAGCCTGGGAAATCATGGCGGAAAGAAGATATACAATCCAGTATGGCTGGGAAGAGACTGAAAAAGGAGCAAATGACCTTATGTGATTCTGGAAAGGTAGTCAGCCCTCACAGCTAAGGATTTTAGATTATAAATGGTCATGGAGTGCCATGGAAGAGATTCAGGCCAAAGAGTTGCATGGCTGATTTGGAATCCAAAGATTACTCTTCAGAATGATGGAGGGATCAGAGGGAAAATGACCATCTTCCCAAAAAGAAAATTGAAAATGTCCAGGAGAAAATGATGAACTAAGGTAGAGGCAATAGAACGGAAAGATCACGCAAGATTAAGGAATACCTGGTCAAATGTGGGCCAATGAAGAAGAGAAGGATTGATGAGACTTCACACTTCTAATTTAGGTGAGTAGGTGAGAGAGGGGCTTGAATGTTGGTGCAAGGTAGTGGGAGGGTGGAAGTAGAATGATGAGCACACTTTACTTATGTCTGACCCTTAGTTATATCAAAATATAGAGTTATTTCACTAGAATAAAAAATGAAGTCTTTTAATGAATTTTATTTTCAAATGAACAGTGAGTTGATGCCCCACTGTTCTTTTGAAAGCATTATAGTAAACTATTTTGCTAAAGCAAACCCACACATTTTTGAACTATAACCGATAAGGTACTGTTTATCCACATCCTGTCTTCTATTCAGTAGTTTGAGGGGACCCAGATAAATCCATAGAGTTGCCAAAACAACGAATATCCCCGGAGCACATTGTTCCTTCTCTTAGCACCTGGACCCTGTTGGTGAATGACTTGCCTTCCTCACCATGGCTTCTGTATTAGTCTGCTTTCTTACTCCTATAAAGAACCGCCTGAGGCCGGGCGCGGTGGCTCACGCTTGTAATCCCAGCACTTTGGGAGGCCGAGGCGGGCGGATCACGAGGTCAGGAGATCGAGACCACGGTGAAACCCCGTCTCTACTAAAAACACAAAAAAATTAGCCGGGCGTGGTGGCGGGCCCCTGTAGTCCCAGCTACTCGGAGAGGCTGAGGCAGGAGAACGGCGTGAACCCAGGAGGCGGAGCTTGCAGTGAGCCGAGATCGCGCCACTGCACTCCAGCCTGGGTGACAGAGCGAGACTCCGTCTCAAAAAAAAAAAAAAAAAAAGTACTGCCTGAGATGGGTAATTTACAATGGGAAGAGATTTAATTGACTCACAGTTCCACATGATTGGGAAGGCCTCAGGAAACTTACAATTATGGCCTAAGGCAAAAGAAAAGCAAGTACCTTCTTCGCAAGGTGGCAGGAGAAAAAGAGCGAAGGGTGAACTGCCAAACACTTTTAAACCATAAGATCTTGTGAGAACTCACTCGCTATCACAAGAATAGCATGGGGGAAACTGCCCCCATGATCTGGTCACCTCCCACCAGGTCCCTCCCTTGACACGTGGGGATTACAATTCAAGATGAGATTTGGGCGGGGACACAAGAGAAAAACCATATCAGCCTGCTTTATTGAGGAATCTCTGTTTTCATCCCTGATATCCTGTTAGCTACTGCAGTTTTGTTCCTGGCTCTATTTGTGTTAATTTGCCTAATGGTCATCTCCCTGCCACCAAAATCTTGTACAACAACTTTCTGAGTTTATTAAGCATAGTCTTCACACTGGCAGATACTATATTTATTAAGTGTCATATTAGCTATTTAAAATACATTTTACTTGTTCTTTACCCAGAGAAACCTCGTGGAGAAGGTTGTAAGTAGAAAATACAGGCTTCATTTGAGATCGAAGAAAAAATCAAATATATGAGCTATTGAGAATCCATTCTAAGCCAGGTACTGTGTTTCCAAGACATCAATTATTTTTCCAGCTAACAATATGAGGTTGATATTAGCATCCACACTTTTTGAAGCAGGTTATCATGTATAAGAAGGTTAAATATCTGCTCAACATGCCACAACTAACTGACATTTAATTCAGTTTTGCAAGGAGAAAAAATACTGCTGCATCCAGTTGCTTCCCATTGGGAAGATGCTGAAGAATCACTAAAAGTTTTTGCTGTCAGCTTTCAATTATTCCACAACCTCTGAGAAGTGTTAGATCTCACCAGAAAAAGGAATTGCTAAGATGAAGCAGTCACTTTAGGACAAATATTTGTTGTTCCAAGTTGTTTTTACTAATATACTCTAAAGGGATCATTTTCTCTTGCTGGGGGAAATATGATGGATGTATCCACATTGTCCATTGTCCTGGCTCCTTAGTGAAAGTCTCAATATTTGCAGATGATATTTAAAGATGACTTATAAGTGTTTCCAATATCTCCCTTCGCCATGTCAAGGAAGAATGATCCTCCCATCATATATTAACTACCTTTTCTTTTGTGATGGTATAGAATTCAGATATTGATGTATACATGTGGGCAAGTTGAAATAAACGTAGCCTCTAAAGTGATCCACATAAAACGTGTTGAGCCAAACAGGGAAGGAAGAGAGTCAAGAACTCTGTGAGTTGGGTTTAGTAACATTTTAGATGTCTAGAGTAAGCAAAAAGAAACATTTCAGTGTGGGGAAGTATTGTGGGAAGAGGGGAAAAATCTGAATAACTTTTCAGAATCAGAGATTACCCTATATTGTTTAATTTTCCTTTAAACATTTTAATGATAGACAAAAATTTCTTTTATTGGCACCTTGTAGAAAGGTGTCCACATAGTTGGTGGATTGTATTAACTAGATTCACATGATAGAATAAAGTAAAAAAAAATCCACCTTAGATCTATAAGCAAAAGCTTGAATTTTAATTTAAATTCTACCTTGTTTTCTTTATATGATGATAGAAAAGATATGTTAACCTCAGGGCCTTAATTTTAACATAAAAAAGAAAAGGTAGAAGATGAAGAATACTATCTTTTTTCTATATCCCAAAGACTAGCAACGTAAGAAAATCTGGCAAGGAGAAGCCATGATCATGATGATTAATTCAGCAAAGGAATGCAGAAAGTTGCCCACTTTGTAAACAATACTTCTCTAAAAATGCATCCAAAATTAAAAAATGCAAATTGTACATATTAGACTCACAAATTATTATGGTAATTCTATTTCCAGAGAGCTAAAACATAATATACTATCGCTGATTTTAATTTTTATTTTAAACACAATTTTCAGCAACATGATACTAACTTTTAAATTTATCATTCCTTTAATTTTGTTCCTTTGCTTCACAATCAAACATGTTGATGGCTGGCACAGGTTCAATGAGTGTCCAACCAACCCTCAACATGTACTGCTTTTGATATGCATTTTAAGGATTTCTATCATGTTTTTAATGCCATTGCACTTTTATAACACTCTCCTTATCACTGCTATAGGTACTTCTCCCTGTCGTACACTGTTTTTATAAAGCCATGCAGGAAAGAGCAATAAAAAATTCAAGTAGTTGCACAAATTGGCAATGCTTTTGTAGACGCTGCCAGCAGGTAGAGACAGTATGTGAGAAAATGAAATGTGAGCTAATCAGCTGATGAGCAAAAGCCACAGTCTGGCATAAGAAGGGGAGTTCAGGGTGCCAACACATAATACATAAAAACGCAAATGTTTCAAAAGTGAAATTGATGAAAATTAAAGATGAGACTGTACGTGTGTACACAGAGAAAACAAAGCATCAGAAGAGATGAGAACTAGTCATGGCAAGCTTACTAGGAGGAGAGGCAAGTTGGCTCAAGCAAACTTTCCAGAACAAAGAGACAACACCAAAGAATTGCAGGGATCTAGGAACATAGAGTTAGGAGTAATTTCAGTGTGAGGGAAATTATTCAGAGGGAGATGCTGCAAAGGTTTTGATATACATCTCAAGAAGTGTTGATATGCAGCTGGCTAAAATTTCATTTGAAAGAAATAAGGATATATATGGGAACAGGAGAAATTGAGGTGTGGCTTATAGAAGATCAACACAGAAAGATAGCTTGGGGCCAGACAAGAAGAATTTCTGTGCCCCATGGGACAGTCTTGCTTCCTTTTTCATTCAATTCTTTATAATCCGTAAGTTTCTTATAAATGGAAACTTGGAATTACTTTTCAATACGTGAATACTCTGGTATCTCCGGAATCAAAAAGCAATATGAGTTGATTCTATGGTAAAACCAATAAAAAATACCCTTTATTCAGGCAGATTTTGGATAGTACCCTCATATAGTTACAGAATACCTACAGGCTCTCACCTTCCAATGTCAAACTCTCACTCTCCCCCCAACCAACCCCTATCAATTCTGACTAAAGTTTTGATAATTGGTTCAATTACCATCACAGAGGCACTACTTTCCTCTTTCCAAAAGTAATGCTGGGATAGTGAAATTTCAAGTTTCATGTTGCCTGTAAGAAAATAAGTGACACAGCCTGTTCCAACCAATGCTTTTTTAAAAAATCATGAAAGTATCAGTGTCTTATTGTTACAGAGGGAATTTAAAAAAAAAAAAAAAGAGGTGCAAAAATGAAAATTCTTCTTTCCACACTCAATTTTGAAACAACTGAATATTGACACAGTGGGAAATGTAATGAAATATTATATAAACTGTTTTGAGCCTTGTGTGATTAAATTTTCAAGAGACCGTCAACTGGCCACATTTAGATTATTGTCTATGAACTCCTTATTGTATTTTTTCCAGATTAGAAGTTTGTTTTCTCTTTGTTTGAATTTTCTTTTTAATTTTTGAGTGATGTACCTGAAAAAAAAAGCACTCGGAAGAAAATTAATAAAACTCAGTTGTAGTTTTGAAGTATTTAATTCTGGGATTTTAGACAAAACATTCAATCTCTTTGGGCATCAGCTTCTTAATCTGTAACAACAACAACAACAACAAAAACTGGAACACAATAGTTGTAATTTTAGGGTAGGATGTAACCTTATCTGCATTTATTTAGTTAAATATTGAAATAAAAATTTATTTGTTCCTCTACTAGTTATATCCACATGTCATGAAATTCCCACAGATAGAGCTACCCAATGAACTGTGGAATTTCAGTCTCCTCAAGACAAAAATCTTAGACATAATGGTGCTCTCTTCTATTCTTCCTACCTCAACCCAAAAGCTTGGGGCCTCTGTCCAATCATCTTGAGTCAACATTGCTTATGTGCATCCATTAACTGAACTCATTTCCATCTGCACTGTTTCTCTTTGATTCCTTTTAATTCATGAGCAGCTACCCTCACTTCTCCCAGGAAAGGGCCTCTTCAGCAAGCCCTCTTATAGTTTGAAAAAGGTGAATATACAAAATTGAATCAAACTTTATCATGCAAACACTTGGAAGGAAATAGGCATTTATTAAGAATGGTTATTAGCAACTGAGGAGACTGGAGAGTGGAAGGCATATGGCCACCCCCAGAAGTCCAGAGACTTTAGAAGTTATTTTGTCTGTTTAACTAAGAATTGCTGAGTAGTAAGCACACAAGCAAATTATCTAGCTACTTAAGATCTGAAATAGTGTGGCAGCAATGACATCATCCATTGTTCATGCCTTGCTAAGAACTTGCTTTCACTGATAAGCTGACTAATATTTGATCTGAATAGCTCAACCTTTCCCATTTAGAATGATTACTAAAGAAACTTTTGTAGACTGTTTTGAAATGTCAAGACCGACTCAATGAGCATCAGTTCCCAGAAAACTGATACAACTTTATAACTCCCTGAAATATTGTAATAGGCTGTAAACTTTAGAAGTGAAGGCCAAGGTTTCTAAAACATATGAAGTATCATAAGAGACAATGATCTCGTTTGCTATTCTGAAAATTAACACATGTATGAGATTCTAGCTACTTCTTTTCATATAATCTATACCTCATAAACTGAGACAGCTTGTAAACAGTTTTTTTGGAGGGACACTGGTCTCACTCATTCTGCTTTGAAATGGTCAGCAAAACACAACATCTACTATAGGGGTGGTCCTAAGATGCCCTATTGACCACCTAATACTCTTCACACTACCTCAATGAGCATTAATCATAGCTCATGGGACCAAGAAGACTAATGCATAGACAAGGCTAGGCAAAAACATGTATTCATTTAATAAGATTTTTTTCTGACAAAGTGAGGGTCATTCCAGGAATAGAAGGATGTTCCTTGGGAAACATGTCAATATATTTAATATTCCACTACTTTTAGTGAAAACTGCACAATATTGATGGAAGAAATCGAAGAAGTAAACAAGTAAAGAGACATGCTATGTTCATCAATTGGAAGAAAACATAGCAAAGCTGTCAGTTCCTTCCATATTGATATACAGATTTAACAAAATTTATCCTAGCAACTTTTGCTGTGGGTATGAACAAGATTATTCTAAAATTTATATGGAAAGGCAGAGAATCTAGAACATATCAAACAATTGTGAAAAATAAAAATACAGTAGGAGGAAATAAGTCTACTCAATTTTAAAAATTATTACATACATGCATTAGTCAAGACTGGGGAATTGGTAGAGGGATAACCTTATAGATCAATGAAGTAGAAGAGAAGATCCAGAAATCAATGTACAGTCTCTCAGTAATTTGAATTAAAAGAAAAACGCTCCTGAATCAATTAGATGATAGTGTTACTGGAGAAAGAAAAGTCAGAATGGAGCAACTGTGTCATTCAAATTCAGGAAAAAAAGCCAGAGTCCCTGAAAGCTAAAAGGATGGGTCAGAGACTATAAAAGGCTAGGGAGAGAGAGAGAACATGATTGATTTTTCACATCTATGAGTTCCAGCTGGGAAGGAACTCCCTATTCTTTCCAATTAACCCATTTTATCCTTGAGCTAATTGGAAAAAGTGTTGTTGCTGTTGCTGTCATCCAGGCAACCAGCAGTCATTTACAAAGACAGATATGCAACTTAGGAACTATTTAGCAAACTCAGTAGTTCAGGTATAATCACAAACAGAACTTTATTGAGAACTTGAGGTTTCTACAAACAGCCTTTATGTTTTTGTGCAGAGAATGACAGAACAGCAATCTCCCGGGCAAGATCAAGAGGCAAAGTACATGACTTCCTGATTTAGGATAAAATTTAGAACCCTGAGATGGCATAGATGAGGCAATAAAAACCAGTGCTTTATGGACATGAGCAACACTGGGAGATGTATGTGCATAAGACTCTCACTGATTAGGACTGTGCACAAGCTCCAAGACTAAATCACCTTGGGCAAGTCACTTAACCTCTCCAACCTTTCATCAGTTCGATGCAGATAATAACAGTGGCTACAGGATCGCTCTAATGATTACCAGTAAAGCATAGCACTCTAAGTGAAAGAACTTGAGTGTTTTAATTTTTGTCATCTGTCGTGTGTTTTAGAAAAGGTCTATATATGGAGACATTAAAGTGGCATTTGTTAAAATTTCACAAATGTATGTACAAATGTATGAGATTTTGCTGTGTCACTTGTGACAGAGCAGGAGCACCATCATCTTGGACAAACACAGCCACTTTAAGTTTCAGCTCCCTTTTTAGCTTTAGGTATTCTAAGGAAATTACTTGTCTTTTAACTACAAGCAGCCAAAGACAACAGACAGTAAAATACAAATAAGACAGCTCAGGCACAGAGGGAGGTGGAGGGAAAGTCTCTTGGATAACAGCCAAACTTCACCCTCATACAATGGGCCCCAGTAAAACAGTGGGCCTTAATATGTACGTTCATTTCCCTTCAGGTGTACTAAGATAGGGAAGCTAAAAGCAGACTCAGGGGGTATGCCTGCAGTTGCAGAAAGATGTATGGCAACAGACACACAACTCTCCCTCCCAAATAAGCACAGCAAAGAGGCACAGAAGCAAGCCAAGCCTCTGATAAACTCTCCCACCCTGAATCCTTAATTCTTAGTCTGTAGAAAAGTGTACCTCTAACCTAACTTGGCCAGAAGCTCCTCTCAGGTTTGCTTTCTCTAAAATAAATGTCTTGACTGGTGAGCCACCTTTCATGTTACTTTCCTCTTTCTTTAATTCTTACAATTTAAGACACATGAAGTCATATACACTTAGGAAGAAAAGCCCAAGCTCAAAATTTCACTTATTCATGTTTGAACTGTTAAGTGATTTCTTCCATGCTAACTTTTCTGAATTGCAAGTTATTCACATGTAAAAGAAAAGTCATCATGTGCCCTCAGAGATGAATCATTGGGATGAACAGATAAAATGTACGTTAAATAATTTATAAAGCTTTGAATACTAAATAAACATGTATGATTATTATTTATAATTTTGTACTTTCTATGGTCATGGTGATGAGTTTGAAAGAAGTTCCATTTGACAAACTTTTATCCCTTTCTTCCACATTTGTTTGCAAAATATAAGTTCTCAGCAATTGTTTGGTTTATGACTGATAATCTGTATTAATAGAAGTTAGAACACAAATTAGTTATATTTATTAAATAACTATTTGCTAATTGATCTAAGAAAACATTGAATTTCAGAGTTTAAGGTAAAGAAAATCAAAATGAACTTGCTCACTTTAAAGTATATAATTGTTTTAGAGATATGATAAAATTGGTAGATAATCTATTAAGTGTTAGATAGCCAGATAAATGCCACTGATTGTGAAATAGTTAATTAAATTAAGTATAGCCATTTAACTCACCTACCATGAATCCCAAGAATGTGTTGCAATTGAAATCAAGGTTTCCATTTGCTACAGTTCACTGCTGTGAGCTTTCTTGAAATCTCTGCCAAAGAAAATGAATGGAGGTTACACATTCAAGGGCCTTATCTTTTATTCCTTAAAGCTCATCAATATGTAAACCCCTGGGGAGTTAACTTTCTCAATTTGCACACCAGGCCTTCACTCATGTGAAGATCACAGTTCAGCGAGTTATGTTAAAGAAACCTGCCATCCTTCTCCACCCTGTCCCCCTAAAAAGAAGATAATCTGCAAAATGCTTAGGATACAAATGAAAAGGGAAAAAAAGCAAAAACAAAAAGCAGAGCAGAAAGCCCTCTGGATAGAAGGACAGATGGATAGATAGATAGATGGATAAGATTGATATCTCAGGGTGTTAGGAAAATTAACCACAATAAAATCTTTCAGGAATATTTTATTGTGCAGACAAAATTCCATCACTGGAAAATATTCTGGAATAAAACTGACTTGAGAAAAGAAAACTTCAAAAATATTTTACATAAAATTCTAAATTGCAATAACTTTTTAGTCTCTTTCCATTGACCGAAGTCACTTCCTAATCATTTATGATCATCAATCATCCAAGTCCACATCTTGGATCATGGGTCAGCTCCTCTGTCAACCCCCCGCCACCCCACCCCACATCCTGATGCTCTTCGCATCTGTTGCCATTGCTAATCTAGTTGGCTTTTGCAGTGCTCATAGTCTGTGGAGAGTCTGGTATCTTGAGATATTAACTAATTCACATGAGATGTTAAGAAGTGTATAGATGCTCAATAAAATTTGTGGAATAAATGAATGACTGAGTACTGGAATTAATGGATGATAGACAAACGGATGGACAAATAAATGAATGGATGGATAGATGAACAAGCAGATGATTGCAGATGTTTTGATCAAATTAAACTACTTAACTTTCACAAAAATAAAAACAATGCATTAGAAATAAATACACAGCATGCTAATTTTATTAATTGCTTCCTCATTATCTACTTTATTGTTCTTCAAATTGCTATAGCAGGTGGATCTTCTTTCTCCTTAAAATGTATCAAAGAAGGAATTTGGGGGGAAACACTTTTATAATAAAATGCAATAAATATTGAACAGCGTACAAAGTCTCTACAAGAAGAGATCAATTGATACTGTCATCAGTGCACTTAAACATAGCTTCTAAAAATGAGACACTGATGAAAAGGCATTTAAAAGCTGTTCCCTTTACACCATTCTAAAGTTGATGTGGTTTCATTTTTTTCTCCTCTGAGCTTTCAAAATACTCATGCTGAGATACTGAGATTGTATTCAGTTTGTGAAATTAGTGACATAAAGCTTCTCCAGCCACCCCTATTATATTGCACAAAGACACCAAAGCAGAATTGAAATCCTATTATATATATTGCATTAAATTGGTTCCCAGCAGGGCACCTTAATTAAGATGTGCTTATTACCTGGGTCCAGATTAAGTGGCATGGACTGTATCACAGTCTTTATAATCAGACAGAAAGCAGGGTTAGCCCAGGCCCTGATCTGTTAATGAAGGCTAATGGCCCATCGCCTTCATGGTACAATAGTGGTGGGAACTTTTTAATACCATAGCAGACACTGTTTTAATTTAATGCTAAGAATGCATGTAACCCTGTTGCCCCTTCTTAAGTAAATACTTGTAGGTTTTTAAACATTACTTTCCTAACGAGAGCTTTGCATCAGACATTCACTTTATGCTATGTGGCAATAATTTGGTTATTCTACTGAACCTAGGGGCAATTGGAATTTTTTTCCAGTTTGCCTTCTCTCATTTCTATTGTACCCCATCTTAAACTCTCATGTTATCACATTTCACCCTGCCCCACATATATCTTCTTCTGACAAGTCTTCACCTCCCCTCCCAACCTGTACAAAATCCCAGAGTACCAAATCTATGAACAGCAATGAGTCAGGGTTCAATTCCCATGGTCTAAGATGGCTAGGAGATTGAGCTCCAAAGTTCCAAGTAGATTTTTATATGTCTTTTGTGATAGCAGAGGGAGAAAGTTATTCCAAGTGGGCCATCCATACAGCTATGTAGTTTTGTAATGTCTTCACTTTTATTTCCCTTTTCACTTTGCTAGAAAGTCCTATCTTTCTAATCTGGTATGTACTTGATTCCAGCAGGACAGAAGCAATCCCACTTGTGAGAAAGCAGGAAATTTAGCTGACCAAAGGAGCAAGACGCTTTCTCATTCAGGTAAATAACCTCTGGTTCATCTTCATCGACCTGTAAGTAAAATCTTATCAAAGCCCTAGTTTTCCTCACTCTTGCATGCCTAGCAAAACTACAGCTGAATTAAAAACTCAGCTGAATAGCAAGGATCCTTTGTAACTGTCCATCAAACACCTTCATAATCAGCATTGCTGAAAGAGCTAGCATAGTTACATAAATATTTGATGAAGGGGACACTGTTATTGGTGCTGCAATAATTATACAAATTGTAATGGTAATCCTCACTATCAATAATACCTTTAGAGGAAATGGCATTATATACTTCACTCACAGAGAATAATAACAATATTAACACAGTTCTGACACTTGGCAAGTCAGTATCTCCCTAGCTGGGCTCACTTGGCAATCAGGACAGAAAGGAACCTTAGCAAACCCATGTTTTTTTTTTTTTTTTTTTGGCTGTCATTCAGTTACTGGAGTGTCAGAGAATATTCGGCATTTAATGCTATGCAAAGTGTTGTTCCCATTTGATTGTTGTATACTATATAAGCCTTGGAGCATGACGTGAAGTAATTTAACAACTGGAATAACAGGCATTTGGGACAAAACTAATTTCGTAGGAAAGCTGATCACAGACACTCAACTTGTTCATAAAAATGTTACCTTGTCATATAATACAAAGTTGAAGAACAAGTAATATGAAGAAAAGCTGGTTGTGGGAAAATGTCCTTCAATTCTGATGACATGAAGTCTATGTTTCATGATAATGTTATCTTAGCTCTAAATACCAAGATGTGCCTTGATCTTTATGGCTGTATCCTTCCCTAGTTTCCAAAAAGTGGGCAATTGGGTTAGTAACTTTGTCTGTGCTTTAATGAGCTCTGTTTCATGCTCCATGTCATGAGACAGCTCTTCACTTCTGCCTGGTTGCCTATAGAAGGTGCTGAAATATTCTCATCAGTGCATCAGCTATGATACAAAGACGTGAAAAATACAGAATGAACAAGGCAGAACATGAGCTGCTCCTGATGATGGGAACCTATTTTCTTTTCCTAGACCATTTATACAGACAAATTCTTAGGAATCAGTCTCCTTGTCATCCCCACATTTCCAGAGTCACTGCCCTTTAGCATCTGTTCAGGAAGAGGAGGGTTTATCTTGGAAGCCTTCCGATTCACCTGCTCTGTGGATGCTCTTCAACGTCATGGCCCATCCCCACTAACTGTGATCTTGTGATGCTTGTCACTGTCAGTAACTTTTCAGCATTGATAGAACTGTGACAGTGACAGAATCCTCCATCTTCTGCCCGGTGTTGAGTGGAGAATTGAGTGTTGGGAAGAGCCACAATTGGTTTTACTGCCAACCTTTTTTTTTTCTTCAAAAATCTGTCTGGTGTCTTAGAATTCAGTGAACCTTTAGTGTGTAAGACTTGCAAGAACTAACTTCCAAAAATGTTTTGTAGACATCCACTGATCAACACACTCATTCCCAAAAACCTAATTCATACTACCGTGATCTTTCACCTGTATTGTGGTAACAGCCTTTCTCTTGTTCTTTCTACTTTTCCTGTTGCTTTCTGCTGTCCATTCTCTACCAGACAGCTAAGATGATCTTAAAAAAATCAAATATGGGCCGGGCATGGTGGCTCACGTCTGTAATCCCATTACTTTGGGAGGCCAAGACAGGCTGATCACGAGGTCAGTAGATCGAGACCATCCTGGCTAACATGGTGAAACCCCGTCTCTACTAAAAATACAAAAAATTAGCCGGGTGAGGTGGCGGGCGCCTGTAGTCCCAGCTACTCAGGAGAACGGCGTGAACCCGGGAGGCAGAGCTTGCAGTGAGCCAAGATCACGCCACTGCACTCCAGCCTGGGTGACAGAGCGAAAGTCCGTCTCAAAAAAAAAAAAAAAAACAAAAAAAAATGTTCAAACCACCACCAAATGTTAATAAAATAAATGCACATTTAAAACAGAACAAACTGATGATATATAATGTATAGAAATAATGCATTTCTCTTTCTCAATGCAATGTACACCTAAAGAAAGAGACAGGGACAAAGGATTTGGTTTGATTTATTCATTTTTATAACCTTCAATATAGCTAGATCAATTCCTAAATGTTGCGGATTTCAATATCCATTAATTGAATTAGTTAATTAATTATGGGATATTTAACATTCCTAACTGTATTCTACTTCATTGAAAGTTCTACATATTATCTTCAGGATTTGGTCTTGTCTCAAGTCCTTCTTCCTTGTAATGCTTCTCCCTAATGTGGGATAAATTTAGTTGTAAATCAAAAGAAAGCAAAACCAGAAACAAACTAAAAAACAAAGGGATTCCTCTGCAGGACAATTCATTATGAGTTTTAGCAATGTATGTTCCTTGGAAAACTGCACCATGGGTGTGAATACTCTAAAGTCTCCAACTTTCCAATGATCAGTGTGTTTGTGTGAATCACACACATACCCACTCATACACATACTCAATCTCAAATATGCAAACACATACCGGAAAAGGATATATTTTAAACAACATGCTAAACCTCTGAAAAAAGAAGCAAAAAATCCTAACTGCTCCACAATTGCATAACCCTCTACACCATAGTTTCTACTTTATGTCACCCTTATTAGCTTACCTGGGGTCTGCAGAGAATTGAAAACACATGCAAAGCTGAAGCATATAGAGCACTATTTAATTGCTCTTCTTCTTTGATGTAAAAATCCCGGATAAAGCTCTGAAACTTTGGCTAGTAAGGACTCTGATATTTTTAAGCAAAAGCCATCTTCCTTCTCAAATTACTTAGAGAAAGAAGATATTTATCTCAATGCCAAGTAGAAGGGCAATAGTCTACTGTCCAACCCTGTCATGTTTTAAGGGAAGTACAGTGCTTAAATCTTTGAAAAGTAATTATTTTTAGGGATCATTCTGGATAATCATGCCCAGTTCTGGGGGGTACATTTGAAGGAGTCTTTCGACGAATTAGATCATATACACACAACACTTGTCCATGACTTGACCAGAATATTAAAATAGAGTTTCTGTGTTTGAAGTGGAATGTATTAGCTTCTTGATTTGACCTTTGAGGAAACCATTTTTCAAAAGGGGAAAGAGACACATGCTATTTATGTGTAATACACAATATCAGTTTCCAGAAGTCTCTTTCTCCACATGCATTTAGGTCATTTTAACCAATATATTTTTACGTGATGCATCGAGAGCAAACTCCTAGTCTCTGGATCATAAACTTCACTTCCTATATCTGCTTTTTTTTAATAGCACCTTTCTGTGGCCCATTAATTCCACTTTTGACACCTTAAAATAAGATTAAAAAAATCAAGAAGTTAGCTGCTCCTGCCTAGTCATCGAGTCTTACAGATGATTGATGGAAGGACAGAGCTGTTCATATGTGCCTGGCAGAAATCAGGTTTGTGCTCCAAGAATCAGAAGATTGAAAGTGAGGAAGGGCCCTGTGATTCATGGCAGACGGTGGTAGGCGCTTGGATGAGTGTAAAAAAGTGGGAAAATGTGGAGGCGGGTGAAACAGAGAGAGACTGTAAGAACTTTAAGGACCAATCACCTACAAGACTATTAAAAATATTTTAAAGTCTTTGTGACCAAAACTTAAAGCTAATATTATGGGGTTTTTTGGTCAATAAAAATATTCATTGTTAATTTTTCATTTAGGAAGGAGATATAATTTAATACATAGGAGAAGCCAAGTCTGAATAGCACTAGGCATTTTCTGATGCTGATTTGCTGATGTTTCCTATTAGCTTTTTAAAAAGCTGCATGGAAATCTTGTTTGACAGATGTGCTAACAGAGATAGATGTGACATTATATTTCGGGTTTTGTTGTAGTTGCTGTTTTGGATGAACATAAATGGAGTTCTATGTGACTGATATCCTAAACTTTTACTATTCAGTGATTTAATGGAGTTTGTGGTAAGACAGACTCAATTTTGTGTAAGACTTTCAGGTGTGTTGTCTTATTTTTCATCCTGAATATACCATGCAGAGATGCTAGTTGAAATGTACTCTTCTTAACAATGGGACAAGAATAAGCAACGTTAGGACTCAGCCACAAAGGACTTCATAAGGAGGGATTCTGTGAACCTGGGGCTGGATCACTGAGCAATGCAGAATGAATTCCTTGGAAAGACACTGTGTGATGGGGAGTTGCATACAGAGGGTTAACTGGGGAGTGCTCTCAGGGATTGCACCTGTAAGAAAATAAGGAAGGCAGAATTGGGCAGAGAAAAACGCTATCCTAAAATAAAGTTACAATAAAGGCCTCAGAAAATCCTACAGGACTCTGAAGCTGGACTGGCCCTTTAGAGTCATCCAACATTGAGTCAAGGTGCTGGACCTGTGCACCTCTGCAACAGCCAAGCACCACTTGTGTCTGAGAAAATGCCCAGTGAAGTACAAGGCTGTGAGCTACTGACAGCCAGTATTGCCAGGAGATGGGGTATGGAGGCTTGGACCCTGAAGAGGAATTTGGGCAGAGCACCACAGTATCTACCATACTCTGCCTGTATCTGGAAAACTTGAGCCAAGAACTGAGTGGAATCAGAATGCATGTAGAACAATGAATTTCAAATGTGGGACTGTATATACTTCTGAATGAGTGATGGATCCCAGAGAGACCTCCGGCAGGGACAGTGAAGAGCCAAGGTTTTAGAATAAGGGAGACAGTACTAGTGAAGTCTTTATCAGGATGAAGGCAATTGATTACAGAGGGTGATATCCTTAATGCAAGATGTTAAAATGGCAGTTTCCTGAAGTTACTATAGTGGGAAAATAGGGGTTGCTGGTTTAATGGCAGAAAGCTGGAGGAAAAAAAAACCAGATATATCATACCTAAAACAATAAAATTGATTTCATTTATAATGAGGCCAAAAAGTAAAATTTTTTTTCAGAAATAAGAATTCCCATCTTAAATCTACAAATATTTTAAAAAGAAAAAAATATGGATAGAACTACACTTTGATCAAGGAAGCAAAAACTTTCTAGAGCATCAAAGAAGCATTTTAAGTGTTTCCATCAAGGTTTCTTAAGAGTGGCACTACTGGCCGGGCACAGTGGCTCATGCCTGTAATCCCAGCACTTTGGGAGGCTGAGGTGGGTGGATCATGAGTCAAGAGTTCAAGACCAGACTGGCCAAAGTGGTGATGCCCTGTCTCTACTAAAAATACAAAAATTAGCTGGGTGTGGTGGTGCACACCTGTAGTCTCATCTACTCGGGAGGCTGAGGCAGGAGAATTGCTTGAACCCAGGAGGCAGAGATTGCAGTGAGCTGAGATCACGCCACTTCACTCCAGCCTGGGCAACAGAGGAGCGAGACTCTGTCTCAAAAAAAAAAAAAAAAAAAAAGAGAGTAGCACTATTGGCATTTTAGATCAGATGGTTCTTTGTTGTGGAGCCTGTCTTGTGTCTTGTAAGGTATTTAGTACTATCCCTGGCCTCTACCTCACAGATGCCAGTAGCAGCTACTCCTCCAAAGTCATGACAACCAACAATGCCTCTAGGTATTGGTAAGTGTTCACTTGGGGGCAAAACCTCCTTAATTAAAAATCACTGTTCTAGATACTTCCGTTTTCTTTTACTTCGTTTAAGGTTGCTGGCTACTACGATTTGCCCAGGGCTGAAGTGTTTCTCTGAATTTAAGAATTTCAGTACTAAAACCAGGGAAGTGCCAGACAAACAACTCACATGGGTCACACTAATTGGGTGCTGTTGTTTGTTGGGACTTGAAAAAAAATACATAGTTGTATACCAATTTAAATAACATGCAACAGAATTGCCTAGTAATAATTTTCTCTTACACCAAAGTGAGCTTCTGTTTTCCTCAGGGCAGTGTTGGGGAGACATGCTGCAATTTAAAGAAAAGTTAATTCAATGAATTTTCATAATTCTGGTAAGAGTTATTGCACTAAAACTTGATCATATATATAAATGGATTATATTATTTTTCACTTGTAATGAAATTATGAAATCCATCTAAGCAAAATGGTACTATATTTAAAAGGTCTTAACAGAGAATGATTTTCACAAATAAGTTTAACATTCAAAATCTAAACACGTAAATAAAATTAAAAGCCCAATGATTTATAATTGAGTTTTCAGCAGAGGTTTCTCAAAAAACTTATGTGTTTATCCAATCCATTCATTTGCTTCAGTAAATTAAGAAGGTTGAAGAGAAAATGATTCACTCAAGGGCATAAAGCTAGCATTCTGCTCTCAATATGCAGGCATTCTAAATATAGTAATGCAAACTAATTGAAAATTTACTAGTGAGAGAAAAACTAGGTTAAATATTGTTCCTTTTGCTGACAACTCATTGTTTTATCATTAAACAAATACTTATTAGATCTTACTGTTTGCTAGGGATGCCGTTAAGGGTCATGAGGGGCAAAGTTCAAGTGAAGTAACGCAGAAATAAAATCAAATACTCATGTTCTCACTTATATGTGGGAGCCAATGGGTACACATGGACATAAAGATGGGAAAAATAGATGCTGGAGACTCCAAAAGGGGGAGGTTGGGAATAGGGTGAAGGCTGACAAATTACTTATTTGGTACAATGGTCACTATTTGGGCGATGTGTACACTATAACCTCAAACCCCACTATTATATAAGCAATATATCTATGTAACAAACCTGAATATATATCCCCTGAATCCAAAATTTAAAAAATTGAAAATATAATAATAATAATACTTTCCCTAAAAGACAGCAAACTTAATGAGCACCAGTAAATCACTGATTACTATACTTTGAGATATGAGCAAATATTGGTAATAATAATAATGTCTTATTAATCACTATGCGCCAGACATTATGCATAATGCATTTGTATTTTTTCTCAACATTCACAATAACCTTATAAAGTAGATGTAAACACTATACAAATTTTCTATAAATAAATTTTATATCTATGTATATATATATTTTATATATGTATATACTGAGCCTAAGATGTGATAACTCCCCCAAGGCCACATGGTTTGCAAATAACGGGGCCAAGATTTAGACTGCTGCTCTGGAAATTATGCTTTTAACTCTGATCTTGGGAAAAGTACTTTATGATTTCTGTTTCTTTACTAATCACAGACTGTTCATATTTTTACAAATAACTATATGATTACTATGTTCACAAATATTAGAGCAATATATAATATGTATATAATTATTTTTTTAGATTTTTTAAAATGACCTTAATTTCAGTCATTTGCATTGTTCCCAGACTGCATTTCTTTTCTTATGAGTAAAAAAATATGGGCACTCTAAGAAGCATTATCTACTATTTGCCTGCTAATGAAAGAGATCCATAGAAATGACTTTTCCAGGGACACACCGCTGTTAACTAGGAAACCTGGGATTGGGACCCTGACATCTAACTTCAAAGCCCACTTTTATTAAGTACTCTACCTCATAAGTTTGTGAGGTAGGCAGCGAAAAGTAGCCAAAACAGGAGCTCATATTAGCATGTGATTTTTCTTGTGTGGTTTTATTAAAGACTAAAGATCTTCTTTATTCTCTCAATCAAAATGGTGTTGGACAGCAAGAAAATCTTCCATGAACGCTAACATTCCTCCCGCTTGTTTCTTATTAATCAGGGGAATACATGTCCAAGGTAAAAGTTTGAAAGCTTTTCCATGCAACTTCCTTACTTCCTTCTTATTCTCACTATTGAATATCAAGACCCTATGTTTTGGAAACTTTCCAACTTCAGAGCTTTCAAGAAAAAAACAACTCTAAGCTCCTTATTTTGAGCATGTTGTAGATGCAAAAAATGCAGTCATCTCCACATTTTCCCCAAATTCTAAGCACTCTTCTGCAGATGGCACCATATGTTCTATTTTATAAACTGTGTTTTATTTAATTAAGGTGTTTTTGCTTAAATGCAAAGCCCAGTAATTTCTATTTGAGTTCCTAAAAGATAAATGTAAAAGCAGGTTTTTGTATTTTAAAAAAAATTAGAAAAGAATATATTGACACCTATATTTAAAAATACAGAAAGGAAAAGAATAGAAAGAAAACAATCACTCATTATGCATATTTCTCACCAGATCACTTTTTCTCTTCTTGAAGCATCACCGTCCCTCCGCCAACCTCCATTGAAGTGTCTGTCCTCATCAATTGTCTGTCACTGTTTAATGTCATTCTTAAAAAGACTAGCAAAGTTTTTGAGTGACATTGTAACTTCAATCAATTTGCATTTCTGCCACAGTGGAAATTATTTTTGAAAACTACTGCATCATTCCTAGGCTGTATGAGGCCTTAATTGCCTAGAATGTCACTTGATCTATAAACTTTCTGCAAGTGGTTCCATCTGAAAGAAGCCTGAGTGAGCGTGAGGAGGATTTCTCTCATAAGACACTTTAAAACAATTTCTACACTCTTGTCTAGTACACATTATTACAGGATTTTGAGATGACCTATTGTCATGGTGTGTTGAATTATTTTTTAATATTCTGGACTATTGGGAAATACAACACAAAATCCTATAGTAGTTCCTATGTAGTCTTAGAAGCCAAATTGGTTTACAATCATGGATTTCTCTTTTACCCATTCTGTAACCCCAGGTACTTCACGTCAACTCTGTTAACCTTGACTTCCACTTTGCAACACTGGAGACTGAAAAGGCCCTTCCTAAGATTGTTGTGATGGTTAAATTTAACTGTACTTCATGCTTTGAACATTGCAGGCACTCAATCAATGTTCTCTTTCCTTCTTCTATGCCTGTCTCCAGAAAAAACTTTAAAAGACATGTGTATTTGGGAGCCCAAAACATGAAACTTGAATACAAGTCAAGGGTGTTGTGATGAAGAGTCCTGGATATTGCTAACAAGTTCTAATTTAACATAGTTTGTTTTTGTCTCTACATAATATGCATCCTTGTCACATTATGTATGCCATTATTCATTCTCTCTGTCTCGGTCTCTCTGTCTTTTGTCAATCTTTCCTTTCTCTCTTTTTCCCTCCCTCCCTCCCTTCCTCACTTCCTCCCTTCCTCCCTCCCTGGCTTCCTTCCTTCCTTGCATATGCTTCAGAGAATAGGTTCAGGAAACTGACATAAAAGCGTGAAATGTAGTTACATTTTTCAGGTGAAGAAACGAGATACAGAGAGGTTTAGAAATTTGTCTAAGTTCACACAGCTAAAAAATGTGATAGCTGGGCATGCTGCTCTCTGTCGGATCTTTCTACTGCACGACGCTGCTCTATATCAACATTTTATAGCCATCCTATTAGTTTCTCCCATCAAGTGAAACTAAACCTGCACTTTTGTTTCCCTCTTAAGGAAGGACTGATTCCAAGCCTAATAGCAGCTATTAACATTCTCATACAAGGTCCTTTTAAAATGTTGAAATAGCTTTGAGATTAATTTCTTTTAAAGCAAACTTGAACTAGCTTTTCTATTGATGCTATGAAGAGGAAAATAGTCTTGCCCAAGGTCGATAAAGAATTGAAAAGTGAGGTTAATAATAAAAGCAGAATTAGAAACAGTTTCAGTGGTGATACAGCATGTGCAAGCCTATAAAATAAATAGCAATTATCACATTAGAAAAATGAGTCTCTCAGAACGCGAGCGGTTTCTGACAACTCCATCTCTGTACCACTGTCCCCTGGTTTGCTCACTTTGTGCCTCTTATTGACTAAATCAATGCACAACACTCCTCACCCCTGTGCTTAAGATGAAAGCTATTTTGCTCCATAAAAACTCAATAACTAGAGATAAAACCACAATATGTAAAAGCACCCCCTTACATATTGGCTTAATGTATTAGCAAATATTTTCTGTATTACATTTTGTGTATAAAACAAAGATTACTTGCTTATATATATAATATCTATAACAAAAAATGGTCAATAAATAGTATTAAATATTATGTACAACATACTACATTTTAAGTGCTCATTTTATGTTATCTCTCTGAATCCTTGCAACAGTTCTGTAAGTTAATTATCATTATCATCACTTTGTGATCAGAAATAGGACTTCGGAGAGGTGTCATGACTTGTCCAGTTTCACAGTGCTGTTGGGTGGAAGAGACAGAGTTAAAATTCAATTTTGCAAGGATACTTGGCATGAATCTTAAGTGTATATCACCTCCTTACATTTTTTCATATGGAATATCTACATATATTTATATCATGGCCACTACCAATGACAGAAAGTTAAAATTCATCTATCTAAAGCCTGGAGATAATTCTGAATTTTTGAAATTGGGTAAGTACAAGTAGCTATCTCAGTATGACTTAATTATATTGATTTTTAAGTCATTTCAGTCAAATACAAAATTCCTGACCACTTCTTGAGACCTTTATGATGTGTAACCACTCAGCGGGTTCACCTTGGCCGCTGCCTAGACAGTGACGATTTATGAAGAAAGGGGAATTGCAATGGAGAAGGAGTAATCCAAGCAGAGCCAGCTGCACTGAAGACCAGAGTTTTATCATTACTCAAATCAGTCTCTCCGAGCATTTGGGGATAGGAATTTTTAAAGATAATTTAGTGGATAGAAGTTTGGGAAGTGGGAAGTGCTGATAGGTCATGTTGACAATGGAAGCATAGGGAAGTCGAAGTGAAGTTTTCTTGCTGTCTTTGTTCCTGGGGGGAATTGCAGAAGTGGTTGGCCAGATTACCAGTCTGGGTGGTGTCAGCTGATCCATTGAGTGCAGGTTCTACAAAATATTTCAAGCACTGATCATAGGTTTTACAATAGTGATATTATCCCCAGGAGCAATTTAGGGAGCTTCAGACTCTTGCAGCCACAGGTTGCATGACCCCTAAACTGTAATTTCTAATATTGTCACTAATTTGCTAGTCCTACAAAGGCAGACTAGTCCCCAGGCAAGAAATGGGTCTTTTTTTTTTTTTTTTTTAAGGAGTCCCTCTCTTTCACCCAGGCTGGAGTGCAGTGGCGCGATCTCGGCTCACTGCAGGCTCCACCCCCCGGGGTTCATGCCATTCTCCTGCCTCAGCCTCCCACGTAGCTGGGAATACAGGCGCCCGCCACCTCGCCCGGCTAATTTGTTGTATTTTTAGTAGAGACGGGGTTTCACCATGTTAGCCAGGATGGTCTCAATCTCTTGACCTCGTGATCCGCCCGCCTCGGCCTCCCAAAGTGCTGGGATTACAGGCGTGAGCCACCGCGCCCGGCCAAAATGGGTCTTTCTGAGAGAGGGCTATTATCAATTTTGTTTCAGTCAAATCATAAACTAAATTTCTTCCCAAGGTTAGTTCCGCCTATGTCCCAGAATGAACAAGGACAGCTTAAAGGTTAGAAGCAAGATGGAGCCGGTTAGGTCTGATCTCTTTCAATGTCATCATTTCCTCAGTTATAATTTTTGCAAAGTTGTTTTTGATGGACTTGTTTATTTGTTCCAGAGATCACATGCAGTGATAGCTTCGTATTTGTATCAGAATTATAGTCCTCCAAGTAGGGAACGATCTATCCTGAGGAAACTTCTCTGCCCAAGCTCTCCACTGGATGTCTTAGTGTCAGTCAAATGGCCACCACTAGACAAATCCCTGTGAGTGTTGTTCATCACACAAATAGAAGCACTGTTGTGAATAATTTGACTCTAACAATATCCCAAGGACCTCACCAACCAATACAAAATAGTTCACTAGCGCTCAGAAATAGGTATGCCCAAAATGTAATTGCTTAACCGAATTCTTTTTACAAAGCACCAAGTTTTGCAGGCGGGTAGATGAGACACAGTTAAGAAAAAGTCCAGCTACTTAACACCGGTTTTATTTCTACCTGGACTTATCAGGGGACCACTGGAGCAGTCATACCTGGGACCTAATTGTATGGTGGATCAAGGAGCATTTCTGGAAAAGCGTTCATTTTAGTGAAAGCAGAAGTGTCAAGAGCAGTGGCTCTCAAAGAGCAGTTCCCAGACCAAAAACCAGCATTACTTGTGCGCTTGTTCAAACAAAAAGCTCAGACTCCATTCAAGACCTACCGAATCAGGTACCCTGAGGGCTGGGTCTAGAATTTGTGCTTTAACGAGCTCTCTGGGTGATTTCTGATACACACTACCTTTTAAAAATTAGATTTAAGTGCAATGCTTCTCAAATATGGCTGCATTTTTTTCCTCTATTGTATGTACTTTTTTAAAATATATACTTTAAGTTCTAGGATACATGTGCAGAACGTGCAGGTTTGATACATAAGTATACACGTGCCGTGGTGATTTGCTGCACACATCAACCCGTCACCTACATTAGGTATTTCTCCTAATGCTATCCCTCCCCTAATCTCCCACCCCCCGAAAGGCCCCTGTGTGTGATGTTCCCCTCCTTGTGTCTATGTGTTCTCATTGTTCAACTCCCACTTATGAGTGAGAACATCTGGTGTTTTGTTTTCTGTTCCCGTGTGTGTTTGCTGAGAATGATGGTTTCCAGCTTCATCCATGTCCCTGCAAAGGACATGAGCTCATTCTTTGTTATGACTGCACAGTATTCCATGGTGTATATGTGCCACATTTTCTTTATCCAGTCTATCATTAATGGGCATTTGAGTTGGTTCCAAGTCTTTGCTATTGTGAATAGTGCTGCAATAAACATACCTGTGCATGTGTCTTTATAGTAGAATGATTTATAGTCCTTTGGGTATATACCCAGTAATGGGATTGCTGGGTCAAATGGTATTTCTGGTTCTAGATCCTTGAGGAATTGCCACACTGTCTTCCACAATGGTTGAACTAATTTACACTCCCACCAACAGTGTAAAAGCATTCCTATTTCTCCACATCCTCTCCAGCATCTGTTGTTTCCTGACTTTTTAATGATCGCCATTCTAACTGTCCTGAGATGGTATCTCATTGTGGTTCTGATTTGCATTTCTCATTTTAAAATCATTTGGGTAAGTTTGAAACTAGTGACAACTGAATGAAAATATCTGGAGATAGAGCCCAAGTATTTGTGGTTTTTTGTTTGGTTGTTTGTCTTTTAGATGAATTTAATGAGCAAAGCGAAGCCTTCAAAGTTAAGGGTGATGGCTCTGGAATTCTGTAGTCCTTTATTCAAATCCAAATCCTGTCTTATCTCCGAGGCTTTGAATTTCTTCCAGCCACGACCCTCTCCTGTTAAATGGGATTTAAATACAGTACCTATTTTTTTTTAAGCCCAAGTTATGTATCTGACCTAATGTAGGAATGATTATTTTGCATACCTATCACATTTCAGAATTAGGTAAATATTAACCCTATTTTGCAGCTGAAGAAGCTAAGAGACAGATAAATTAAGCAACTTCCTCAAAGTCACTCAGTAATGGAACTTAGGTCTAAATACTGGCATCTCAAACACAGAGCCGACATTCCAATCCACTATTTGGCAACAAGCAGGACAAACAGCAGGTGCCCAACACCCATTGGTTCTTTTCTTTTCTCCTAAGACTTCAAGGTATATTTCTCTTCCTACTTTCTTGGATGCTCTTTAGCAGAATAACATTATTGAGCTGATGAATTATTTTTGGAACCCTGCTTTGTAGGAGCCAACCGCTTCTTTTTATTTTTTATTTTTTCCAAAAAAATATAGCAAGGAAAAAGAAAGAGATATAGTGACAGAGAGATTCTTTTAATTTAAGAGAGGAAGAAGAGAAGAAAAGAGGGGATGTGATTTCGTGAAAGATCTTAGGGTTTCTGGATTTCAAATGTAAGTGAAATAAAAATTCCCATCGTATCCCATTATATACTGCCCTATCGTCGTTTTCAAGATTTCCCCTTTCCCTCCAAACTCTTTTAGTGTTTTTGTTTTCATTATAGGATACAAACAACCTAATTTAGGGAGCTAAATTAAAGCTGGGGAGCAGCTTTAATGTGAGCAAGAAAACATAACTTTGAAAAGGATGCCTCTTTTTCATAGCATTTTAAACTAAGCAATTGGCAGAGTGACAGCAGCGCAAGGAGCAAGGTGATATTCCTCTCCTCGTCGTGCTGCAAACTTTTTTTTTTTTTTAAGATGGAGTCTCACTCTGTCACCCAGGCTGGAGTGCAATGATGTGATCTCGGCTCCCTGCAACCTCCACCTTCCAGGTTCAAGCAATTCTCCTGCCTCAACCTCCTGAGTAGCTGGGATTACCAGTGCGCACCACAATGCTGGACTAATCTTTGTATTTTTAGTAGAGACGGGGTTTCACCAAGTTGGTCAGGCTGGTCTTGAACTCCTGACCTTGTGATCTGCTCGCCTCGGCCTCCAAAAGTGCTGGAATTACAGGCATGAGCCACCACACCAGGCCTGCAAACATATTTTACCACTAGGCCACAGATGGTTTTGATATTTTCTCACTAAAGGGTTAAGGCTGGGCTCAATAGAATCAGCCTGAGTTTGATTTGAAAGAGTAGTATAAGAAAGGGGAAGAAAAATACTTTATCCTAGAAAAACATGAAAGATATTGAATGTTTATAATGTGCCCTTCACTCCTCTGGTGGGATAATGGACATTGGAAACTTGTGGGGTGAAGAGGGGAATAAAAGACTGCATATTGGGTACAGTGTACACTGCTCAGGTGATGGGAGCATTAAAATCTCAGTTCACTGCCGTAGAATTCATCCATGTAGCCGAAAATCACTAGCACACCAAAAGCTGTGGAAGTTTTTTTTTTAATCTTAAAAAAAATAAAAATAAATGTAACATCCCCATAATAACCCACCGTGTGCCCATCCTCCATCTCTGGGCAGGTTTTGCTGTTGCAAACATCTCTACTAACTATTGGTGAAATCACTGGCTCATATATATGTTTTTACCTAAGTTACCTAAAACCAGAATGAGAACAGAGAAAATGAGATTTTTCATTTCATTTGCAAATAGCACCGCAAATGATTGGTGATGAGTTATCAAAATCCTGACAATAAACAGATTGCCTTACCCAAAAAAAAAAAAGGCAAAATACCATTCACTCTTCATGCACCTGCCACATCACCTTGAAACACTATAAGGAATAACTGTTATTATTCCCATTCTAAGGAAAGTTAAATAATTTCTCAAGGTCATTCAGTAAGTGACAGAGGTGGAAGTTAAACTCAGGCACTCTTGCCTTCAGATAATGGCTTCTTATTTTTACCTATATATAGTCCTCTTGAACATTGCTTTGTAGAGAACACTACGTTGCTCCTAATCTTTTCTTGAATTCAATTATTTAAATAACAACAGTCTTTGTAATACCTACCCTCTATTAGAAGCTGAAGGAAGTGCTGGGAATACAGGGGAAATTTATAGTTATCCGTATATTGAAATAACTCTTGATATTGTCTTTAATATACTGAAATGTGTCTTCCTCACCACACTTCAAAAAAAAAATTGTAAGTTACAGTTGATACTGAATACATGATTGTTCAATGAATAAATGTATAAATGAAAAAATGTATAAATGAATACGTGAGCTAACAAACAAGCCAACCTGGGAGTGATAGACATATAAACATATGCTGCTGACACCTATGTAAATAAATGTTTTCAGCACAGACTATTATTTGTACCCCAAAATCCATTCCACTTCTTTCCCTTAGTAGAGGAACCCCTGATATTTATATAGGCTAGTGGAAACCAGAAGTTCAAATGACATCCCCTACTCTTCTGTGTAGTGAGGTGCTATGGTTTCAATGCATGTGTCCCACCAAAATTCAAATGTTGGAACTTAACCTCCAAGGTGATATTATTGAGATATGGGCCACAGGGGAGGTGATTCGGCCTTGGGGGATCCACCTTCATGAATGATGAGATCGATGCTCTTACAAAAGAGGTTGAAAGGAGTGCTCTAATGCCTTCTGCCCTCTTTGTCCTTCCATGTCTTCTGTCACAAGACGACGCACCACCAAGTCACCATCTTGGAAGCAGAGAGCAAGACTTTTCCAGACACCAAATCTGCTGACACCTTGATCTTGTATCTCCCAGCCTCTAAAACTGTGAGACATACATTTTTGTTATTTATAAATCACCCAGTCTAAGGTATTTTGTTATAGCAGCAGGAACAGACTAAGACATGAGGTAGGTCGTGTAACTACTTGCAGTTAAAATAATTTTAAAAAACTCATAGTTTTATCTTTAATTTCAAATAATTGTTTTATAGAGAATTAGCCCACTTTTCTTTATCCTTTTCTTTTCACTGATTTCTGGAATCCAGAAATATCTGGATAAATTTGTTACTGTCCAGAAATATCTGGATTCCAGAAATATCTGGAGCTCAAGTACCCATATTGGACTATGAGGTGACATATCAAGAATTAGAGGGTAGCAACCTAGAAGGACATGGACCCTGAAGGTCACAATGTTTCATAGTATTCTTTATAAGAGAAATGAAAAAATTTCTGTCTTTTTCAAGCTATAGTTATTTGGATTTTCCTGTTATAAGAAATTAATCCCAACCTCAGTGATACAGTGTTGAGACACAAATATACGCATAAGGTATTGTAGGAAGACAAGTTGGTGAGCAACTAACTTAAAAGATGGCAGGAATTAGGAATGATTCCCAAGAGGTACCGGGCAAAACTTAAAGAATGATTTGTTTTCCTGTTTCCAAGGTGAGGAAATTTGCTCTGGAACCAAACTGTGTTTCTAGGACTCAATGGCTGTATCTCTCTCCAGGCCACTCCTTATTGATAATTGTTGATGTATAACATCCATTCAAAATTCATTCATTAAATATTTACTGAGCATCTAATGCAGCAGACACAGCTTCTCTGCATGATAGAAACTCACTGTCCTTCATAGATTGGGGCCAGCCTACCTCTTTAGCCTCAATTCTTGCTACTGAGCCAACTTACACTTTACAAGTATTTAATGTGACAGGATAGTGATTTTTAACACACCATGACCTGTCTGACCTTTGTGCGATAATGTTTGTCCAGAATTTTCTTTTCCAGTTGTAAGAGCTACTGAAACTCTGTGCATTCTCCTCTTCTTCCTCTTTTCCTTCCTTCTCTTTCCTCCCAGATAATTCAGATGAGACTGAGTCAGGTAGGCATCTGTGCCACGTCAAAGGCAGCTGTGTAGTATGGGGCAGGATGTCAGAGTCCAAGCAAGTGGAGGGGAGTGTAAAAAATGAGCCTGCAGCATCTTGTTATGCCAGAGAGTAAGGAGGGACTAACAGACAAAACAGACGATAGAGCATTTCTTTTCCTTTTTCTTTTTTTTTTTTTTGAGACCGAGTCTCACCCTGTCGCCCAGGCTGGAGGGCCTGGCACGATCTCAGCTCACTGCAACCTCTGCCTCCCGTGTTCAAGCGATTCTCCTGCCTCAGCATCCTCAGTAGCTGGGATTACAGGCACCCGCCACCATGCCCATCTAATTTTTTTATTTTTAGTAGAGACGGGGTTTCACCATGTTGGTCACGCTGGTCTCAAACTCCTGACCTCAGATGACCCACCGGCCTCAGCCTCCCAAAGTGCTGGGATTACAAACGTGAGCCACTGCACCCGGCCTATAAGAGCATTTCAAAAGCATACAGAAGGCTCATTCGAAGGGGCTATCACTGGCCAAATCTGGGAAAGTCTGAGAATGAAAGTAGGTAAGACAGTAACAAATTTATCCATTGAGTAAAAAAAGAAACAACAAATCCACACTTTCATTTGAATTAATAAATAGATTGAAAATTATATGAGAATTGAACTATGTGCATAGATTTGAAGTAACTCTCCGTCAAATACTAACTGTAAAGGGGAAACTAGGTATATTTCTAATGATGATCTAAATTCAGGCTGATATGGGTTTTAATCTAAGATACAGTGAATAGTTTATTTTCTCTGTGACTCTTGGCAAGTTATTTACCTCCTTGTGTGCAGTAACCCCCTCTGCAAAGAGAAAAATAATAATAACGTGTATCTTTGTTGTGAGATTTAAATTAGCTATAGCCTGCCAAAAGAGTCACGGTGTCTGGCACAGAGCAAGCATTGAATATGTGCTAACTCCTTTAGTTGACGTCTTATGTCCCCATGTGTACATCAGGATCTCTAGCCACTGCAGCCTTGTCACACAACCCGTGGCCACCAGGGCACCCTGCAGACATGCAACATCCTTTGGCCTCCTCTGGTATGGCTCCTTTCATCTACCTCAAGCTTTGAAATTTCAGAATCCTCAGTAGAAGAATGGCAGGCCAGCCAGAAACCATGGGACCTTTTTCATCTCCAAACTTATTTGATCCTTACAACCTTCCCGGGAGGTACTAGCAAGTCCACTTTACAGGAGAGAAAACAGACTCCAAGAAGTGAAAGACCTCATCTAATTCACTCAGCAAATAAATGGTGCAGCTTTGAGACAACTCTTCTGATTCAAGTCATATAGTCTTTCTACCATGTTATGCATCTCTGTTTAACTGTGATTTCTAATGACTGTACGTATGACACTGATGTAATTGCATGCATTAAAAAGTGGGAGCTAGAGCAAGAGAGAGAGCATGAGCGGAGAGAGCAAGAGTGTGAGAGAGAAGCTGAGTGCAGTGGCAGGAGGATCACTTGAGGCCAGTAGTTCAAGACCAGCATGGAAAACATAGTAGGGCATCATCTCTACAAAAAAATTGAAAAATTTCTGGGTGTGATAGTGCATGTGTGTGATCCTAGTTACTTGGGTGGCTGAAGCAGGCGCATCCCTTGAGCCCAGGAGTTGGAACTCCAGCTCCTCTGAGTGTAGCACTGCACCCCAGCTTGAGTGGCAGAGAGAGACTCTCTTGCTGAAAAAAAAAGAGAGAGAGAGAAAGTGAGAGACACGAAAGTTTGCAAGGTTCTCTAAGCAGTATATATATATATATATATATTCCTGTTTTGACAATGGGGAGCTCGGAATTTCAGAATTTGAGCACCACAGATAGGGGGTCGAACTATATCCAGGAACTAAATATGAGTCACCAGACACAGTACTATGGTAACCCAGAACGCTTAGTGCCTAAGCAATTACTTTCCCAGAACTATCTAATAAAAAGTATGACTAGCTGAGTTTTCTTCGTAGATTACCGTTTAAGTAAATGTCTGGGGTCTGCAAGAGGAATCATTGCTTTGAAGTCATTGTGATCAAAATCAGAAACTTTTCAAATAGCATTCTTTATACTATGTAAATTAGACCCATATTCCTGGGAAATGTGAGACACCTTTAGAAAATAAACAAATACATCTTGATCTAAGATAATCATAGAGCACTTTTAACATTGTTTGAAAGGAATTCTAAATTCATATGATTATTTTGGAGATGTACAAGTAAATATGTGTGTTCTTCATTGCACATATCTATATTGCAACTGCGGACACTTTCAAAATAGAATTAATAAGGGGGAAATATCTTATTTTTTCTCAATCTTTCTGTGCATATTTAAAATCAAAAGATCTTCCGTCCTCTTTATGGGCATAAAGAAAAGAAATATGTTACAAATGCTTTTTGTAATTACCTGGCCTTCTTGGGCTTTTAAAATCCACAGATTGCAAAGTCCTGTGACAGGAGAGAGAAATACACAAGCCTAGAGGCTGAGAACTCTGTCAGTTCTTCATCATGTTCATAGAGAGTATAAAAGGATGATAACGGGCATTTCCTTGTTGGCCTCATCCGCAAGCACTGAATAACGAGTACCCCAAATTACAAAAAGGTATTACACCATCAGTACAGAACCCCTATTAGCCAATGCAGAACCAATGTACCATCAGTATAGAACCTCAGACCAATGCCAAACTCCAGACTGTAGGTGATAATAGCTTAGAGAACTATTGGCAAACATCAGAGATGTCTTTGTAAAGCCTTAAGCCAAAGAGAGTGCTCTATGTTCTCAGATATATCCAATCAAGGCAAGAGAGTTGGGCTCAAAGAGAACAACTTCCGTTGGAGAGTGGAGCTGCCTGGCAGCACAGGAAACTAGAAACTCAGCCATAGAAGGAGAGCTGAGCTTCAGGAACCCGCAGGATTGTCACAGGACAGCTAGTGGAGTGGAGGGAGCTGATGTATTTTCAAGGATCGGCATGCCAAGAACGAGGCAAGTAGGCAGCACAGAAGGGACCGCCAGCTGAAGTTCCTTGAATGATTCCACCCAAGAGGATCATTGGAGCAGGAGCTGAAAGGGAATTGCAAGAGGCCAACAAGAGAGGGCAGCACCGGCCTCAGGTGGTGATAGAGGCTCCACGGCAGGAGGGGAATAGCTGTGGGGTTCACACCAGCATATTTAACACACAAGAGAAAGGTAGAGCACTTCTAAGTAAAATCATCCCCCTACCCTTTTCCCTTCCACTCATCCCCTTTGCTCTAACTTCTTTAGGACTCAGAGCCATAAATTAAGTAAGAGGGAAGGAGCGGAAAGGAAAGAGAAGGAAGAATGAAAGAGCTTCTCAGACTCCACCCACACAAAGCTGGCCTAAGGATTATGGAGACTGAGCTGGGTTGGGGGAGCAAATATTTTTTAAACTGGTGAAAGAATGAAGTTTTTATATGCCACGGAATTGGACATTTAAATATGCATGAGAAGGTTTTAATGCCAAAAATTGTCAAAAACAAAAAGCAATGGAATCTGCTTGATTCTGTCCATGATTGAGGAAGGGAGATAGGAAAGTTTTTTGGAAGAACAGTGGTTAAAAAAAAAAAAGAGAGAGAGAGAGAATAAATGTGTTTCTGGTACCCATCCCTCCATCATTCATTCTTTTAATTTAGTTACTCTAGGTATTAGTTTGTTAGGGCCACCATGACAAAATACCACAAACTAGGTGACTTAAACCACGTAAATGTATTTGTTGCTCACACTTCTGGGGGCCAGAAGTCCAAGATCAAGATTTTGGCAGGTCTGGTTTCTTTGGAGGCCTCTCTTCTTGGCTTGCAGATGGATGCCTTCTAACTGTGTCTTCACGTGGTCTTTCCTCTGTGTTCTCCCATTCCTGGTGTCTCTTGTGTGTCCAAACCTCCTTATAGGAAGCCAGTCATATTGGAGTAGGGCTCACCCTACTGTCCTTAATTTAAATTAATCTCCTCATTAAAGGCCTAATCTCTAAATGCAGTTACATTCTGAGGTGCAGGGGGTTAGGGCTTCCATACATGAATTTGAAGAAGATACAATTCAGCTGATAACACTTTGTTAGTAAGTATTTTCTCTACACCATAGAGACTGCTAAGTGCTTTCCTAATACTAACTGAGTGCCTGGCACTTACGACGTTTTCCGTAACACTTAGCCAAGTACTGCATTATGCCTTATGTTGCTATAGTTGAATGTGTCCCCTCCAAAATTCATTACACATTATGTTGCTTACATCTCACAACATGATTTGGTAAATCAATCATTACAATCTGCCTCTGGAGTAGAAAACAGAACCACAGAGTAATTAAGTAAATTTTCTAAGATCTCAGAGTTAAGAGTAATTCAGCTGAAATTCTAACACAGACAGTAAAACTCAAGCCAGCTCTTCTTCATTTATTATCTCACTCATCATTGAATGTATATAACTATGTGATAATCTATCTCTTTACCTGGGTTTTACAAATACCCCAGTAATGGAGAGATTTTTGATGTGTTTGTAACTCCACTCTTCTTGATATCATTGATATAAATATGTGTAATACTACTTAAAAATAAACTACATATAGTCATATGTACATAAAATTATGAATACATTTATCTTTAAACATATGGCAATATAACATACACGTATGTATATATTTATACATAAGAGTTAGCTGTTTTGTAAAGTGACTACATTCTGTTCACAGTGTGTGACTTGTTCTTTTTGGTGAATCTTATTTTTGCTTTCTAATTAAGGGAATTAAAGAACAACTGAAATTATTATAAAAGAAGACTTATTAACATTTTTTGAGAATTTTCTATGTGCTGAGGCCTTTGAAAATTTATTCTGTTCCATCTTCCCTGCAAGTCTTAAAAGATAATACTTTACAGATAAGAAAACTGAGCTTTGGAGAAGTTAAGTCACAAGTATCTGCATTAGGAGACTTGACTGATACTTGCAGAATCTCCCTTAAGATTCAAAGTAGGCAGATTAAGGAAGTCGGCTCCTAACACAGTGGACAAAAACTTCCAGTGCCCCTTAAAAAAACTGTCTTGTGATCTCTCTCATGAAAAGAGCAGAAAAGTTGAGTCCAGAAATAAAAGGAAGTTCTATGCTTAATAAACAACCTATCAGAGGTGTTGCTATAGATTGAATATGTCCCCTCTGAAATCTACATGCTCCCAGCCTGGGGAACATAGCAAGACCCTGTTTGTACAACAAATTCAAAAATAAAAACTAAAAAAAAAGAAGATAATTTTTTTAAAGGCCAGGCATGATGCCTTACAGTTGTAATCCCACAGGTTGGGAAGCTGAGGCAGGAGGATTACTTGAGCCCAGGAGTTCAAGATCAGCCTGGGCAACACAATGAGACCTCATCTCAGTAAAAATAAAAAATAAAGAAATAATTAATTTAAAAAATATATACATGTTGCCAATATGATTATATTAAGAGCTGGGACTTTTAAGAGGTGATTAGGTCACAAGGGCTCTTCCCCTGTGAAAGTATTTAGGACCCCTAATGAAGAGGCCTCACATAGCATTTTGCTAGCTTGCCCTTCTACCTTCCATCTTGTGAGGTCAGAACATTCCTCCCCATATGAAAATGCAGCAAGGATGCCTTCACCAAATGCCAGCACCTTGATCTTGCACTTCCCAGCCTCCAGAACTATGAGAAATCAATTTTCGATGTTGATAAATTACCGTCTGTGCTATTCTGTTATGGCAGCACAGAATAAGACAGGTGTTAATAAGACAGATGTTACAAGTCTGATAGAGGCTGCAATTTCAAAAACTTTAGAATACTAGCTACCAAACTTCATGGTACCTATGCATCAATTAAAATGCTTGTAAAAATAGTTGTCCCTGTATCCCCTCTCAGAAATTCTGATCCAGTGAGTTTTGCTAGTGCCAAGAATTCACACTCTTTATTAATTCTCCCCAGGTAATTCTAATTAATGTTGCCAATTTACTACACATTGAGAAACATTTATTTATATATTAATGGTTCTTTGCCATGGCACCCTATTAGAGTTACCTGAGAAGTCATTTGAAAAATTAATAAAAATAAACTATCATTGCTGATGGCCATGCCCAGAAATTCTCGGTTAATTGGTCTGTGGGGATGCTCAAGAATCAGACCATTTTTAAAGTTCCTCAAATGTTTCTAAGAGGCACCTATGGGGCAAGATCTGGCAATGGTCTCTTAGATATAATGGAGTCAGGCAGATCTCAAAGACCACACTTCTGCTCCCAAAGACGGCATCGCAGTTAAAATGTTGCATGGAGATTATTTTCTCCAAGGTAAGTATTATTTTCTTCTCCAAATTGTGATACTGTTATATTTAGTAATGTCAATTTAAAATTCCTACTTTGCAAAAAGTGGCAGAAATATAGGCAGTTTTTACTCAATATAAACCTGACAAAAAGAACATCAAAGAAAGTGTAAGTGTCTAGAAAAGCAAAGAAAATAAGACAAAGTTGAAAGAAACAATTATGGTTAAAATGAAGAGTTTCTACATTGTCCCAGGTTCTGTGCTAAACTGTTAAGATGCATCATGTTATTTAATTGTTGTAATAATGCTATAATGTGGACATCGATGGATACACTTTACAGCTAAGAAAACTGGACCAAAGTCACAGACAACATAAAGTGACCTACTTTGACTAGAATTCAAAGCTCATGACATCAGGCCAATATTCTTCCTGTTATTATAAGATGGTATTATTACACACAATTCTCAAATAAATGTGTGGACTTTTCCATGGAAGAGGGAGAGTTGAATTCTGAGATTCCACTTATAACAAAAGAAATTCATGAGGATGAAAATGACAGACAAGAACTGATCATGGAGATGTAAATGCCCCAAAGTAAGCTGATGGGAGCCCAGATGGGAGCCCACATCCCTCCCTTCTCCTGCCCCTCCTCTTGAGTTAACATCACTCTCCTTAGAATCCAGATTTTGGTAGGGTATGTAAAATACATGCGGGTTTCCAGACTTTTGCTTTACAGAATTGTTTTTCTAGAATTGTCTGCTTAACAGTTGCTTTGCCACATGTAACCAGTGTGCCAAGCAGTATACTCCATATTGAGAATATGTAGTACAATCTCTGCCCTCATAGAACCATATAAATAACTAAGATGAATTGACAAATACATTAAAGCAATGGGGGTTGTATGCTAAAAGCAATGAGTAAAATCATTTTAATGGGGAGGGATGACAAAATGGAGAATGGAAGGAAAGAAGGAAGGAAAAACAAATGAAGGAAAGAAAGAAAGAAGAAAATTGATTTCAGAGACATGAAAGAATAATGTAGAAGGAAAACCCTAAAAACTAAAAATAGGTGCCTGATATATTGTACTTCTGCAGAAAACCCACCTTTCCTAATTCCTCTTGACTTTTTGTCTTGCAAAATAAAGAGCCAATAGTTTATTAAGCCTTATTGATGATGATATAGTGAAAGTTCACCTCTCCACACATCCATTCAATCCTTCAAAATATTCCCAATGGGTAAGAAGTACTTTATAAACCTCCTATTTCCTCTGAGTGCTATCATTATGAGCCAATTTATTTGAAAGCGTTTCCTGAAAAACATTACGTATTGACTAATAGGGATCTGCCTGTCAATAGCAGAAATCCTATGACAACTATTTAGCAGTGCTGCAAATACAAAATGTATACGCACTTGTATTTTCTGTTCTAGTCTGAATGTTATTTTCTTAAAAATAGCCAAATATATTTATATTGACTGCTTCTCTTTTATTTGTCAGATAAATTAAATAGCTCTATTCTTCCATTCCAGGAAATTTTTTTTACTGATTGTCCTGTTGGGTGGGGCTATCGAAAGAGATAGGAAAGGTAGAAATTCTATTCTCGTTTAATTCATCCTAACGCTTCTGCCATGGGGCATGAAGACCTGAAGTGTTTGCTATTCAGCCATGCATGGTTCAAGGAATCTACTCAGAAACATACATACATCTGTTTATACACCTTCTCTTTTTGCCCTGCCTTGCCTTGCCTTGCCCTGCCTTGCTCTGCCTTGCCCTGCCTTGCCCTGCCTTGCTCTGCCTTGCCCTGCCTTGCCCTGCCTTGCCCTGCTCTGCCCTGCCTTGCCTCCTTCCTTCTTTCCTTCCTTCCTTCCTTCCTTCCTTCCTTCCTTCCTTCCTTCCTTCCTTCCTTTCTTTTTCTTTATTTGAGACGGACTCTAGCTCTGTCACCCAGGGTGGAGTGCAATGGTGCAATCTTGGCTCACTGCAACCTCTGCCTCCTGGGTTCCAGCGATTGTTCTGCCTCAGCCTCCTGAGTAGCTGGGATTACAGGTGTCGGCCACCACGCCCAGCTAATTTTATATTTTTAGTACAGACAGGGCTTCACCATGTTGGTCAGGCTGGTCTCGAACTCCTGACCTCAGGTCATCCGCCCGCCTTGGCCTCCCAAAGTGTTGGGATTACAGTCGTGAGCCACTGTGCCAGGCCTACACCTTCTATTTCACTATATTTTCATTTTGATTGATTTTTACATTTCTTCTCTGAACTTTATGACTTGGAGAAAAAACGAGTTTGGCACTGACTACTTGATATTAAAGAATGTACTGAACACTTGCTCTTAAGAGAAAATTGAATCCGTGATGTGACTACTTTTATTTAATGTCAGGTAGTCACAACTTGTTAAGACCTACTTCTCTTAAGACTCTGCAATTGCACTTACAATGGAAATTCATTTTCAGTGTTTCGTGTATTCTTAGAGCAGGACTTCATCTGTAAATTACCTGTAATTTTCCTTTTGTACTAGGCTAACTCCTCAAATAACATAGTTTATTTTCAATTATAGTAACATAAATTAATAAATAACAATAAATGAATGATCACCATGGTCCAGTTAACAATATCACACCAATATGTCTTCTTGGTTTTGATACTGCATTAAAATTACCAGTGGAAGAAGCTGGGGTAAGGGTACATGGGACTGTTATGTACTATTTTTGCAAGGTTCTGTGAATATATAATATTTTGAAAAGAAAAGTTAAAACAATTAACAGTAAGGCAAACAGGATTATAGTATTAACAAATGTACACTTTGTAACAGTAACATTTGGGTTACTGGCTCCACCACTTAAGACCTATGTGACTTTGAGAGAATTCTTTGATCTCTCAAAGCCTCATATTATTCATCTCTAAAATGTTAGTCATAGATGAGTGGCAAAATTAAATAGGAAAATGTATCCAGTGGACCTCACCTGGAAGCACTGCTAAAAATGTGATGAGCAGGCTGGGCACGTTGGCTCACGCCTATAATCCCAGCCCTTTGGGAGCTCGAAGTGGGCAGATCACGAGATCAGGAGTTTGAGACCAGCCTGACCAACATGGTGAAACCCTGTCTCTACTAAAACTACAAAAATTAGCCGGGTGTGGTAGCAGGTGCCTGTAATCCCAATTACTCGGGAGTCTGAGGCAGCAGAATTGCTTGAACCTGGGAGGCAGAGATTGCAGTGAGCCAAGAACATACCACAGCACTCCAGCCTGGGTGACAGAGCAAGACTCTGTCTCGAAAAAAAAAAATGTGATGAGCCATTTGTGGCACAAGTTAAAACCAACATCGACAAAAATCTGTGTTGAATTTCTTGTGTTTATCTCCACCACACATACTGGGCCTTAAGCAAAAGGTATGTTTTAAGGTCCTTTACAGCCCTCTAAATTCCCTGCCCATTTGTGTCCCTATCCTATCATTTCGAAATGATTGCAGGATACTTTACTGATACCAGGAAGAGAAATTTAATCTTTCTTGGCTTCCTCCTAGCCATCTCAAAACTTCCCTACTGGGGTACTCAGTCTCACTTATCACAGGATCAAGACCCAGGCGTGTTGGCTAAATAGATGATCAGTCCAAGGCTCTTTGATATTGTAAATAATACTCCTTCATATGCCCTTTCACAATTAAAGCAGATAATCCATTCTAATTAAACAATCCATTGGATGTCATCTTTTTCAATGAACGCAAGTACTGTTACTTCATGATCCTAGAGAGACAAGGAGCAGCAGCATTTTTCCCTGTGATAGCGGAACATAGCACAGAAAAACACCTTTTGAAAAAGGACATTAAATATTCCCATTTTTTTCATTTGTCTCTTATCTAGTATTGAGTATATCAGTGCATTCCTAATGAGCATCATTATAGACAGAATTATCTGCAAAGTTCTTCCGAAACACACGGTCTAACAGAGGGGTCCCCACCCCACCATGGCATGTTAGGAACTGGGCCACATAGCAGGAGGTGAGTGGTGGGTGAGCAGGCATTACTGCCTGAGCTCCACCTCCTGTCCTATCAGTGGTACCATTAGATTCTCATAGAAGTGTCAACCCTATTGTGAACTGTGCATGTGACAAATGTAGGTGCCATGCTCCTTATGAGAATCTAACTAATGCCTGATGATCTGAGGTGGAACAATTTCATCTCAAAACCATCACCACCCACAAGCCTGTGAAAAAATTTTCTTCCAGGAAATCAGTCTCTGGTGCCAAAAAGGCTGAGGACTGCTGGTCTAACTTCTACCCTATGAATTACATTTTTAAAAAGCTTAGGCCAGGCATGGTAACTCATGCCTGTGATCTCAGCATCTTGGGAGGCCAAGGTGAGAAAAGTCCTTGAGGCCAGGAGTTCAAGACCAGCCTGGTCAACATAGTAAGACCCAGTCACTACAAAATAAATAAATAAATTAATTAATTAAGAAACAAGTTTATTCACTGATACAAATATATATAATGTATTTAATTTTTATTTTTATAAGCATCGTCTTTCTGGGAAGAATGAATCCCTTCTCTTCATAGCTGTAATACAATTTTACGCCTTTGTGTTGAATTTTCATGTCATAGCTTTTGTCTGATCAAATCCTCAATAAAGTGTTCACAATAAACCATTGACTAGTGGTTGAAAGTTGAAATTGATGTGGTTCTTAGATGCCTATGTTCTTGTCAGATATATGGAGATCAATTCTCAATGCATATTTTTGGTTTTGATTTCTATAAGAGTTCTGTACACTTTGACAACCATTTTCCACAGTTATAACTGCAAATGATGTTGATGAACAAAAGGATAGCTCCCACATGAACAAAAGTATGCTGATGACACACAATATACAGCCTGATGATCATTTATGTTCTTATCAGAGGACTAATAGAAAAGCTGAGACTTCTGAAAATAAAATACTCGAGCATCAGTGGCTGCTACAGAAATCTTATACATTAACAAAGAAAAAACATTCCTTTTCTGATATACCTTTGACAATAACAAAATCACATTTTCAAAATTATTCATAACTTTGACTTATTTTGCATGAAGCCGATCAAGTCACTAAAATGTTGAAATCTTGGGCAAAATCTAAATATACACTTTCCCACTTATTTCCTGAGTGATCTCAAATAAGTAATTTAGCACCTAATTTCACAATTTCATCTATAAAATGAGGGATATTTAAAAAGCTTGTCAGTTATTGTGTTGATAAAATGACGCCGTGCGTCAAAACTGTTCCCTCTCATGTATAACACAAGTGAAGCTACAATCCTTTTCTCCCCAAAATTATATTAGAACTGGCTACCTCCCAAATTGTTAAGAATACAGTTTCAGTGTCTTGTCTCCACCATGCCCTTCTTTGTCCTTAGAACTTAAGCACCTAAAGAATTCAAACATCACTTAGTAATATGCATTTAAGCTTCCTCCATGTCTTTTAATGGTTTCACATACTGTATAAAACCAACTATATGACATTCTAGAAGAGGCAAAACTGGAGACAGTAAAAAGATCAGTGGTTGCCAGGGCTGGAGGTAAAAGGCATGATTAGGTAGAACACAGAGGATTTTTAGGGCAGTGAAGCTATTCTGTATGATGCTATAATGATGGATACCTGTCCTTATACATTTGTCAAAACCCATAGAATGTACAACACCAAGAGTGAACCCTAATGTAAACTATTAAATGGTGGTCGGGTGATAAAAAAAAAAATAGAATTCAAACATCAGACAGACTCCTATGTAAAGCTATGTGAGTGTAGAGAGGGAGGATTCTGGTGCTATCAGCCATCTCTACTGATGTCCTTACTAGTCCCTGCCACAAGGGGTGCTCTTGTGTATGGTCTTCCACTAGTAAACCATGGTGACTTGTCTAGGCTACAATGATGTCTCTATAACCCAGACCCTGAGAAAATGTCTTGGAACATGAGAATTTGCTCTGCAGGTAATATCTTTTCATCAATGCTTTCTTTGATTTGGAGGCCCCTCATGCTATTTTGTCAGTCACACAGAGTTGTAGCCTCCTTGAGGTCCCCCTCCTTTAGTACAATGGTTTTATTTTCCCTGGGTGACTCCATAATATCTATATTTCTGAAACTAGAGAGACCATTTCAAGTGACTTTTTATTTTCTTTATTTTCTTGTTTTTTTTTTTCTTTCCTCTAGAAACACAAAGTGTTGTCTCCCTAGCAATAGAGTTTTCCAGCTTCCTTTAGGACCTGAACTCAGAAACAAAAAGGCATATTTGGATTGCATTAATCACAACTATCCAACTGTGACTTAATTTAAGAGGTCAAACTCAAGCATCTTCCTGGAAAATAGCTGAATGGTCTCTAATATGACCCAATTTTAACTTAAAAGGGGAGACGTGTTTAAAATTTCAAGCACCACTACCCTTGCCTTCCTTTCTTATAGTTATTGATCATAATTTCATGGGGAGAGATTTAGATGTAATATTTAATTTTATATGTCAACTTGGCTAGGATGTAGTGCTCAGATATTTGACCAAATATTCTTCTAGAGGTTTCTGTGAAGATACATTTTGGATGGAATTAATATTTAAACCAGTGAACTCTGAGTAAAGCTGATTGCCTCCATAATGTGGGTGGGCCTCACCCAATCAGTTGAAGGCCTGAATAGGACCCAGACTTATCTCTCCTGAGCAAGAAAGAATTTTGCCAGCAGACTACTTTTAGACTCCAACCACAAATCTTCCCTATGTCTCCTGCTTTCCAGCCTATACCCATCAGATTTTGGACTTGCCCAACCTCCACCATCCTATAAAACAATTCCTCAAAATCTCAATCTCTCTCTCTCTCTCTCACTCTCTCTACACACACGCACGCACACACACACACACACACACATACACACACACATAAATCAAATTAAGTCTTTACCTGGGCACACTGCTACATACTAACGTATATCTTATACCCCAAACACCTGGCCTAATATTCATCTTAATAAATATTATCACTTATAGAATACAATTCAAACTCCACAATTAATATTTAATCTTTTCACAACCTAGTCTGATATTGTCTTTGCAAATTATTTTCCATTAACTGCCATATTATAGGTGATATTTGGACCTTGTCTTTTCACCCCTAAATAGTGTCCTAGGAGCCCTAGGATTTATTTTGAAACTCTACAGGTGTAGGGAATAGGCCAATAGGAAGAGATCAGCGTTAATCAGAGAAGCTCTAGTTTCCTTTCACCTGGATGCCACTGAGAACCTGTCTACACTGAACTGAAGTTCACAAAATAAACCTGTGTTCATGACTTTCTTTGTGCTTTTACAAATTAAATTTTCTAATCTCTCATGCCCTAATTTAACCCAGTCTTTGAGTCTGAAGTATTTGTTGAGTGAATGATGTCTCACAGCCTCTCAGAATTCAAGTAAATTTGTTTACTCTAATTTTCACCAGTGTTATACTAATAAAAGAGGATTTTGCCTCTCTAGACTGACTATAGAGACCTAGGGAAATAGGCTTTATATACAAGAAGCAATGGGTTGTAGTTACTGATTGTATTTACAGTAAATATCCTTTGTATACCTCTACTTCCTCTTGCCGTACTGATACAGATCATAAGGCCAGCAAAGCTTTCCTTTGGGTAGTAATTATTGCCACATAAGATTGGATGGGTAGTACTAAACTGTACGTTGCTTAGATATTTCAATATTTTCTTCTACTTTTTTATTTTTTTTTTTGAGAAACAGAGTTTCACCCTGTCACCAAGACTGGAGTGCATTGGCATGATCATAACTTACTGTGAGACAGCCAAGTATAAAAGGGTCCCCAGAGAACCACCAACGGCACTCGGAGGCATGTGCACTAGGGTGGAGCCATAGAAGTTTGCCCTGTTTGCAGCGGGGAGGAGCCTGGCCTCTCCTATTCCTGAGTCGTAACCTGGGATTCAGTCTGTGAGGTGGGATGCCTGCAAGCAGTACTCTCACTTTGCTGAGAGTCCCTGTTTCCCTTTTTTCTTTTTCACCCAGTAAACCCTGCCCTTCTCACCATTCAAAGTGTCTGCGAGGCTAATCTTTCATGATCGTGTGATAACCCAGTTTTTCCTACAAGTGCAACCTCGAACTCCTGGGCTCAAATGTTCCTCCATTCTCACCCTTTCCAGGGAGTAGCTGGGACTGCAAGTGCATGCCTCCATATCTGGCTAATTTTTTTTTTTTTTTTTTGTACAGATGAGGTCTCGTGGTGTTGCCCAGGCTGGTCTCAAATGCCTGGCCTCAAGAGATCCTCCTGCCTCGGCCTCCCAAAGTGCTGGGATTATAAGTGACACTATGCTCAGCTTTTTTCATTTTGAAAATAATTTTTAACATTACACTCTTTAGACTATTTTTAATTCTCATGTAGACAAACTGTATTATTAAATCCTTCATTATGTCCAAAGCTCCCATTATGTTGTAAGTATTTATTTCTTCACTCTCAATTTCCACCTATTTGATAATTTTTATTAGTGCTAAAGTAGCTGGAACTTTTCCCGAAGAAAATATAAAATATTTGAGTGCCTCACTAAGCCGCTAAATAGGGATCATCTGCATGCATTTTTTTCTAAAATGATTCTTGAATATTGTGCAAATAACTAGATATTAAGGTTCATGTGTATAATACATTTTATATTATTTTTCAAAGTAGTATCAAAGATTAGAGAGGCTGGTTTTTCAAAAGAAAAGTGCCTAATGGATCAAATCGTATATTTATATTATTAAAAATACTGGTCAATGGTTGCATTTTCAGAGTCAAGAAAATGTGCATGGGTTAAAATGTACCTGGCAATGTACAGTTGAGGCTGATAATGAAATCTTTCTTTGTAAACTTGTACTTTATGTCAACTTTGGGGTGGGCAAAGATGGCAACTCTTATGTGAGACACCTGGCATTAGGGGCTGTGAAGGAGAGCAGTGATTCTAGTTTGTCACCTTATGACAATTTATTTTCTCAGTAAAAAATGAAGAAATAAATAGCTTTTTGGGCCATTGGTACATTGGCTTCATCATCTAGTTGAAGAAAATAATGAAGGAAGCCATATTTCTTGAAACACGAACATGAGGTTGTAATGCTGAATATAAATTATGTATATGGTACTCTGTAGGGTAGTCTCCAGTGATATTTATTCCCATTTCATCTGCACATTAACTCTGCAAGAGATTATTACTGAAAGAGGCAATTTTTATAGAGGTATCATAATGTACATTCATCGAGGTATTGTAATGGACCTTCATTGAGTAACAACTCTTTCCTTAGAAATGCTGCATTTGATTTATTAAAAACGCTAGCTGCTGTACAGTGATATACTATTTTACAAATGAGTAAATCAAGGCTCAGAGAAGTTAAGAAAACATTATTTATTCACACTGTCATTTAATAAACATTACTGAGAAACTAAATTTAGTCTAGCGGTAAAGGGCATTGTGTTACAAAAATGAGCAGAAAGACAAGTTTCCAGATTTTGTGACATTTAGAGTCAAATGAGCGAAGCTGCTATTGATTAAGTAGCCCTAAAATAAATGCATAATGAAAAGTTGATAAACATGCTATGCAGGTAAAGAATGCCATTCTGTGACAGCATATAGTAAGGAAACTTTACTGAGCATAATGGGCTATGGGAAAGCTTTCTCCAGGAAAAGTGTCATTAAGAGGAGATGTAAAAAATAAAAATAAAAAATAAAAAAATTCTAGGATGGGCGCCAGGAAAATTTGGACAGTTCAAGCCATGCCAAAATTTGCTATATGTCATTAGAGAATTATTCTGATTTTCAATAAAACAAAATAACTAAACCAAACCAAACAAAACCAAACTTTAACAGATCCCTAAAATCCACTTCAGTTCTAATAGATAAAGAAAGTGAAACTCTAAAATAGTACAAGGACTAATATAAAGCCATTAAAATTCAAGTTACAAGCCAAGATTCTTTTTTCCCCTTAATATGCGAGAACAGATAAGGACCACGCCCCTGTCCCCATTTAAAACCACTGAGCAGAGACAAATCCTATGATTTCACTCTTGCACTCTTTGATTTTTTTATTCATGTATTCTTTTTGGAGGCACTGAGAATTTATAGCCCATTTCATTCTTGGTAAGTAAATATCCCACACTTTGGCATGAAATCTGCAACAAAGGAGATACAAGTTGACATTTTGATAACAGTCAATATTTTTACAATGCAAGTTAAGGCAGCTCCTCAGAACACCCTGTGTCCTAAAAATCTTTCAGATTAAAATGTCAGCTCAATTGTTTCAGTTTGTCTAAGTAAAACCACTCCAAAGGTGAAGGACAACAGAAAGGTCTACCTGGGACTAGCTGTAAAAAGACAGCAGGAAATACAGGTGGCCAGAAAGAGTAAAAGTAAGGTATTCCCCACTGTTATCACCATCAGCATGCCCCGGGGCTAACCTCTCTTTAGGTTCTGACCCGAATTCACTTGGAGAAAGTCCTTGTGTAAACACAAATGTCTCTAATCCTAGTATGGCGATAGAGATATGTCTTTGGGTAAGATCCAGGAGGTAGTGAAATAAGGAATCGTAAATCCCATGGGTGCTTATGCCTGCTAACAGAGAAAAATACGGGAGCCTCTGAATGTTGCAACTGTTTCCATCTGTTCTCTTTATGTGTAACTGATGTCAGAAATTAGTGATTGCCAGAAGTCACTTGGTTTGCAATTACAGTGTGTAATGATATTAGCATAAACTAGGAAAATGAGCTACTCTGTTCTAGAATAGAAAGCACAGATGAAGGTGAAATCAACTTTTGAGATGCTATATCACTTATGACATCCTTTCTCATTACCTAAAGCAAAGGAATGTTCTCACTTAACTTTCAGAGCAGATGGAAAATCCCTGAGACCTGCTGATACAAGACAAAAGGCGCTTTCATAAAATCTCCTGAATTCTCACAACGGGTCATTGCAATGGTTTTATTTGTCTCAGATAGGTCAAGTAAGTAGGTAAAATAGAGATTAAAGTCACAAAGATAGTCCTACTACAAATTAACCTCTGTCACTAAGTACATGTTCTATGTCAAAATGAGGTGGTATAATATTGATCTTTGTTTTTAGTCTGAATGTGGCAGATCACAGCACCGGTAGTCCTGACTTTCACTAAATCTTCCAACCAGCAGGAGAATACTCACATTAACCAAGTGCAGTTGGATAAATAATTTCAGGAAAACGAGGATCATAAAAGCATCTGTGGAATGGGCTTGTTAATCTCCGCCCTGAATAATACACAAAATGATGGTATGATCAGAAGACGTACAGGCTGTTAATGGTCAGTGAACCAAGCACCATACAAATATAACTGGTCAAAAAATAGTGTCACTATTAAAGTACAAATAAAATGCATAGCTTTCTTTTAGTCAACAATGGAAGAAAAACAAAAATTCAGAAACCCAACTGTTTAAATATTTTATCTGTGGGAGACAGTAGATTTTAGTAGAAAATGTATACATTCTGGAGAAAGATAGATATGAATTTGTATGCCCAATCTGTTACTTACTAATTGTATGACATAATTAAGCCCCTTAACTTCTCAAAGTCTAAATTCCTAATAGAGGCTGGGCACAGAGGCACACATCTGTAAGCCCAGGGCTTTGCGAGGCCAAGGAGGGAGGATCCCTTGAGCTCAGGAATTTGAGACCAGACTGGGCAACATGATGAAACCCCAACTCTACAAAAAATACATAAATTAGCTGGGCTTGGTGGTGCACACCTGTATTCCCAGCTACTTGGGAGGCTGAAGTGGGAGGATTGCTTGAGCCAGGGGTGGCTGAGGCTGCAATGAGCTGAGATTGCTCCACTGCACTCTAGCTTGGGTGGCAGAGTGAGAACCTGTACACCAAAAATAAAATAAAATAAATAATTTTCTAATGGAAAAATAGAAATAATTTCAATTGTCTTATTATGGTGCGGTGGACAATTTTATGTATTAATGAATATGAAGTTCTTAGTATGTAATAGGTAATAAATGAAATCTAATCTATCTATTTAAACTTCTGAAAGTCTTTACTTTTAGAAGAATTTACTATTTGAAGGGTCACTGAAAATCTAATTTAAAAACTTTATTATAAAAATTGTAGACAAATACAATTTATAATTCATTTCTGAATGTTCATAGATGACTTCTAATCCACTAATGGCCCATATGTTGGCAATAGATCCCTGGCTTAGACAGAGTTGATATACAAAAGGAAGGCCAAGGGAAGGTATAGTGTTTAGACATCGTGTTCTGAAAATCTTCAGGCAAATCAAGCAAAAATATACAGAATATCTTTTATTAAAACACTCAATAAAATGTATTTCTTAGAGTTGAGTTGTATAGCAATTAACACTTTTTTCCTAAAGTCAACTACTAGAATAATATAAGATTATAACAGAAAAACCAGATGTGCATATTTGCAACAAAACATTTGATTCTTCTGCACTTAATATTAATGTTATGAAAGTTACTGCTTATTGGCTTATATTCTCAAATTTAACAATACCCCTGCTGCTGAATGCACAGAGCATCTGCAAGTGGTAGAGAAATTTGGGACCACAAAATCAGCCACTTGAGAACTTCCAGTATTTGAACTCCTCGGGTAATATAAGGTGTTCTGTTGATTTATTTAAGTACATTCTCCTCTGAAACTTCTAGATATTAAAAATATATTTTATTGGAGATCTTCCTTATCTAGTTCACTTAGTAATATGAAAACTCCTTCAGTCATTGTTTTCTTTTGAGTTATGGAGACAAAATATTGGGGAATAAAACAAAGTCATCTTTATGTAAAACCTAGTTTCACATGTATTGTAATAAATAATTATAGTATTAACAGCTGTTTGCTACAAGCACTAACTTAGCAATTTATATAGGATTTTTTTAAACGATCCTTTTCAATAAAATGTTTTCAACTAAGTATTTATCTTAAAGTATTAAAATTATTTTTTCAGAGTATCTGTTTCTAACAGAGCCTTGATACTGCCAATAATCTCATAAGCTTAGGGGTACATTTTTACATGTGTCTCTAGTTAAATGGTAGAGCAAAAACAACTACAAGAAAGTCTTTGGGAAAGCAAGGCATGAGTTATTTTTTGATTAGTTAAACTGGAATCATGTAGATTAAGTACAGGGGGAAATACGCAGTGTGAGTCAATGACATACAATTAAACACCCCTTGTCTTTACTCAGAAGCAAAATAAACACTGAAATAATTTTACCGTGAAAGATCCACTTCTTTGGTCAAATTGGGTGACAGATTGACAGAAGACAAAGTGTGCATGAGCCTGTTGCATCTCTAGTGTTGGTAGCATCTAGAGACTTCGTTGCATATAGAATTGCATTTGGAGCCCACAGGCACTTTGAAAAATAGGTGTCTTTTGAGCATAGTCATTTCTAAATATGTGCTTTTTTTTACAATAAAGATGTCATGCTGCAAAGGATCACTAAATGGAAAAAGCCAATATGCTTTAGAGCACCCAATTTTTTAATAAGAAATAGTTTTCCCCTGAATCTTTCATCACCCTTGCTGTGTAAGGTAGATTTTCCTCTGCATTGATATTTTAAGTTAGTCACGAGACCAGTCTGTTTGAGGGTGCAGAGCCATTTGTGGATGGGAACTGAGTATTCTTTCCTACGGCATGCATATGGTTTCCAGCAGGTGTGGTTACAGACAGTGTGTGTTAAAAGAAATACAAAAAATCAAAGGCATGTGCTCCGCTTCCACCCCTGTATAGGGGCTTGAAAATATGACGTCTCAGAATATGTTAGATGTGGGACTAAGAGATGGGAGCTCTAGTTACCGTGTTCCCCCTTTCTGTTTGTCTTTTTTTTTTTTTAATTCTGCAGCTTCACCTTTTTTTCCAACATTTTTCAAACCTCAATATTTACTTTTTGCAAATGGTGCATATATCGAATGCCCACTGTATGTCAGGCACTTTGCTAAGGACCATGGATTTGTAGATGTTTAAGAGAAAATTTCTGCCTACAAGGAATTTACAGACTTGTGTTGGAGGATTTGAAAACAGATGATCAGAGAGCAGGATAGTAATAGCGCTGATAGAGGCATGAAAATTGCAGGGTAAACTCAAGAAGGGAGATAGATAACCCAGCTAGGGAGAGAACAGAGTTTTGGAAGACTTATCCATGGAAGTGAATTGTAAAATGCCAGGCTTTCTCTGGAGATTCCCCTGAAAGAGCCAACAGTAGTCTCCACTCTGTAAAAAATGTATTTTCACTATGACACTCTACCATCATCCTATAAATAATTATAATGGCCATTGCACAATAAACCCAGTAAGTGCCAAGTTGATGGCAGCTTGTCTAATGACTAGAGCATAATAAGTGATATGGAACTCATCCCTTGGCGGAATAGGGAAGGTTAAGAAAAGAATCCTGGAAGAGATTACATCTGAGTTAAATGCTGAAAAAACAGGAGTTGGCCAGAGATGGAGAAAAAGAAATTCATTCCAGTAAGAGACTTGAGAGAACTGGGCATGTTTTTGTGCCTTTCCTTCCAGAAAGTGTGTCCAAAGTTCTGTTTCTCTTAGGGGAATGTTAATTCTGATTTGTTAGGGTTTGCTAAGGGTCAAGACTGGAACATGTCTCAAGGAAAACACCAATTTTTTTTTTTTTTAAAGAAAAATGAACGTACAAAACAGGAAAGATTCAATGGGAAGATACATTCCTTTAGGAAAAGAGGAATTAGGACATGATTTCCATCCTTACTACAATGACAACAGAAGTTTTCTGTAGTTCACAGGGTTTTCAGAAGGAATTAATGACGTAAACTTTTCATCCCCAGGCCTAGGAACTAGTTAGAACCTAGTAGAAATAGTTCCCTCTCTCCCTCCTTTTCTCTCCCAAACATGCTCTTTCAGTTAATATGATCTGAAGACAGTTAATGTGTCTGTAAACATCCTGAAAAAAAGTACAGATTTTGTAAAAGAAATATATTGAATAGAAAAGAAAGATGCCTGGTGTCATATGTTAGTTTCATTCTCTTTTTGGCCCTAAAACCTGATTCATAACAGTCAAGCAAACAAATGGATTTCTTTACTCCTGCCTAACTTTCATGTACATAATACATAAATAATGCAAAAGGGTGACTTCTAGGCTGGCTTGATTTCTCTTTCACTCATATCCCAGTGCCTTCTCAGAATTCTAAAAGCATTATCTTTGTTTTATGAAAACAAAACCATGTTTAATTGAGTTTTCAACACAGATAAAAGCTTATCTTTATAATTGAGTTTTCAAGATTGGTAGAAGCTTATCTGTTTTAAAAGCTAGAACCCATATAGTGTTTAACATATCTGGTCACTATTCTAATGCATTATTTTAATCATTAGTATAAGTCCATGAGTTCAGTTTTATTATTGTTCCCATTTTAAAGAGGAGTCATAACAAATAAGTCAGTAAGATCACGCATCAAGTAAGAAGTGTAGCCTAGACTTGAACCCAGGCAGTAATGTGTGAGCATCTGTGCCTCTAACCACTATTCTAAAGAGAGAAACACATGGTAGGAGAATCAACAGAATGAATCTTTACAATGTCTCTACCCTATGAATTCAGACGATTAAGGTAAGGTTCTAAAAAAGCTGTCTAGCACTGCCTACACATACCCTCTGTAAAAGTAGAAGAGGAGTGTGAGTATGTTGATGTGTGGGTGAAGGTGTTTGACCATGCAGATCCACCAAAGCTAAAAACAAAGCAAACACCTTTCTGGCATTACCTTTGTTATCTCACTTGATTCCCACCACACATCTACGATGTAGACATCATTATTCCCAGCATGGAGGAGAAGAAATTGAACTCAATGAGGGCAGGTTGACTTTTACCAAGTGACAGAATTAGTATGTGACAGAGCCAGGATTAAGTATAGGTTTGTCTACACAAAAGAAGAAACAGCAGTATGAAAGCATTGAACAAAAAACCCCAACAGATTTGCTGGAAATAGACATAGATTCAGGGATGGTTTTCCTGAAGAAAGAGTGCTTGCACTGAGATCTAAAGAATGAGTAAAATTAATCCAGAATGGGGAGTTTCAGGTGGAAAGAAGAACATGAGCAGAGTCTGGATTGCATGAGGACTAGTGCCAAGGCCAGTATTCCCCAACACAGAGAAGAAGTAGCAGTTTCCTGCAAGACGAGGAGAGGTATTCCCCATTCAGGATCTTGTAGGAGATGACAAAGGTGTCAATCTGCATACTAAGAGGAAAGGGCAACCTCAGCGTGGTTCTAAAGAATGTCATGAGCAGCGAGGGCGAGGGCTGAGAGCTATGCAGCTCTGCAGTTACATGAGCCAATTTCCGTTTCTGAAAGCTGATTTTTATGGATTTATGTAGACCAGTTTGGGAGCTTGTAATAATGTCGCCAAGAGATGGTGAAGACTTAGAACAGAGCAATGTCAGGGGTGATGCAAATGGATACATTTGAGAACTATTAATGTGCTAAAAATCAGGTGAACTTTTACTGAAAGACTGCATGAGTAGTTAGAGAGAATGATGGATGCAGTCTTGAATTCTGATTGGGGGGACCGCAGCATCCCTCACTAAGAGAAGAAGAATGGATTAGAACTGCTCACCCGGCAGGAAGTGTGGATGGGGGCATTCCAAAGGGATTGAAGCAATGCACATTTACTCACATCCAAACATTTGTGACTCTACTATTGAAACATAAGAGTTCTTCATATGCCTGGGGCATATGCCTGTTTTGTAATGGTATTCTGAATAATACTTGAACTACTTTTGCAAAGAATGCACAATTTCTTTTTTAAACTTTTTTTTTTTGTGTTCAGAGGTACATGTGCAGGTTTGTTAGATAGGTAAACTCATGTCATGGGGGTTTGTTGTACAGGTTATTTTATCAGCCAGGTACTAAGCCTAGTACACATTAATTGTTTTTCTGATCCTCTCTCTCCTCCCACCTTCCACCTTTTGGTAGGCCTCAGTGTTATACATCCATGTGTTCTCATCATTTAGCTCCCACTTGTGAGTAAGAACATAAGGTATTTGTTTTTCTGTTCCTGCATTAGTTTGCTAAGGCCTCCAGCTTCCTCCATCTTCCTGCAAAGAACATGATCTTATTCATTTTCATGGGTGCGTAGTATTCCATGGTGTATATGTACCACATTTTCTTAATCCAGTCTATGATTGATAGACATTTATGTTGATTCCATGCCTTTGCTATTGCAAATAGTAAGAATGCATAATTTCTATTTAGACAATGTCTTCCCTATGTCCCTCTCTTTGGTTCTAGTTTACTATTCAATCAATTAGCCTCAGAAAAAATATATCATCAAATATATGCAATTAATTAAACAGATATTATATTATTTATATCAAATAGATATTATAAATAGATATTATATAATGTATATTGCATATATCTATTGCATAATATATGATATATATGATATAGCTCATGCATAATATAAGATATATGTTTAAACATTTTTCATTAAGATCATAAACACTAGGAGATGTTCATTAACATTGGGAAAATTGGCATTAGATGACTAATTTTACATTGGGCACTGTAATGACACTACTTAGAAGATTTAGGTGGCAGAATGGTTTGGTGAAAATCATGTGGACTTTCTAAATAATAATAGGCCAAGCCAAATTCCAGGATTTAGTCAATGTTTTCTTGAGAAAGTTATGAAGTCTTTCTGATTATCTATTCCTCATTTCAAAAATTGAGGTCATGTAACCTATCTTACAGTTTTGAACAGATGATAAAATAGGTAATACACATTTAAATGCCAGGTATCAGGAGACACTCAAAAAGTGCTGATATCCAACTCACTGTAGCAAATATAAACATAAGTGATATAAAACCACTTGACTTTTCAATGAACTAATTAAAAGGGTCATTTTAGGACACACATAAAATGAAAGCTCTCTGATCTGGGAGTCAGGAATCCTGAATTTGAATTTTGGCTGTTAGCTGTTATGCATCCTCACTGAGTAGAAATCACAGGCACAAGACTTTTGTGCCGGGGCCAGTTAAGAGCCAGTGTTTCCAAATATCCTGTGTGATCCTGAGCAAGTTGCTTGAATAGCACAGATCTCAGGTTGTAATACAAATCAGTAGGCCAGGACTGCAGTGGTCTTATGCCTGTAATTCCAGCACTTTGGGAGCCCGAGGCAGACAGATCTCTTGAAGTCAAGAGTTTGAGACCAGCCTGGCCCACATGGCAAAACCCTGTCTCTGCCAAAAAAAAAAAAAAAAAAAAATTAGCCGGTGTGGTGGCGCATGCCTGTAGTCTCAGCTACTTGAGAGGCTGAGGCAGGAGAATTGCTTGAACCCGGGAGGCAGAGGTTGCAGTGACCCGAGATTGTGCCACTGCGCTCCAGCCTGGGCGACAGAGTGAGACCCTGTCTCAAAGTAATAATAATAAAAGATTAATGACCAAAATTATCTTGAAATGTCCTTCCAGGTCTGAAATGATATAATTACTAACACCTAATGTTTAAAAATATTTAATAATGGATCTCGCCTTATTTTTTTCCTGAAAATTGATTTTAAGATGGTAAATAATGCAAGTAGTTGAGAGGAAGTATGAGAAAAGTCAGCTCCTCCAGTTTCAATTGTCATTTGAATCCTAAGTCAGAGACAGATTTTTCATAGAAAGAGTTAACTTGGAAGAGCGTGTGGTACGTGTGCATCTTTAAAAAAACCAGATCTTTCCTATTCTCAGTGAAAAAAAATGTACGTCCAGTCGATGGCTGTCAGCTACTGTCAGGCGATTTGTTTATGGCTCATTGTCCCTTTTACCTTTGTAGCATCATGCATTTTAATTAGGAGTGCTTATAAACCTAGTGACCTCTCTACCTGCCACATGGAAATGAATGTTAGCATGTTGCAGAAGACAGTTATCCTAGGTGAAAAGAGCCAAACATCTCAGAAAATTGACTGATATTCATAAAATGAGTTAAAAAACTCAGGGGATTAAAATGAAAGAACGAATTTGCATTGAGCAAATATAATAGATATCCCAAGGTCAGTGGCTCAATTTCCATATGCAATATTGATTGAAGTCACCATTGTTACCGTTTAAGAGTCTTCCTGTGTGCCTGCTATAATGCACTCATGTTATGTTACAAATGCGAACATCTAGATTTTAAGAGGCAATGATATCTCACCTAAAAAACAAACAAGATAAAAAATAAAAAATCCAAGTCCCACTGCAACTTTACTTGATGAAGTTTACTCTTCAACAAATTGTACGCTGAGTGCTATTCCGGTGGCCACACCATCTATTTGAGGAGGAAAATCTCTCTGATTGCAATCAAAGAAAGAAATAAACTAAGGGAGAAAGGGAAAAACAGAGTGATACAAAAAAGAAATAGAACTTAAAGAAAAATAGTTCTGCTAAAACAGATGAAAAGAACAAACGAAAGAGAAAAAAAAAGAAAGAAAAAAGCAGGAAAGCAAGGAAGGAAAGAAGACAAAACAGAGCACAAATTAAACTATTTGCAGAAAGCTGTGAGCCAAAATGAGAGTATCAGAAATGGGATTTTTGTGTGACAATGCAGAATGGAAAAGAAGGAGCAAAGGGATTTGCTTGTATGCATGTTAAAATCTAACTGTTTCCCTTAAGGAGTGCGTATTAGTGTCTCTTTTGATCAGTAAGTCAATGTTTCAACTGTGTTATCACTGCCTTCCTTGTGGCTTTTAATAATCATTCTTGAAATAGAAGTGTTTTTGCAGACATATTGGGAGATGCTCTTCTCACTTGACTGATTATTTAATCCACCCTGAAGCTGTCTGTCTGTCTGCAGGACAAGGTGTTCATGCAGATTGAAAGCCAGGAAAAGCCAAGAATGGGGCTGACATCTTAGAGCAAATTAACTTACATAATGGCCCTGTCAATCCACTCTCTCTTCACTTTCCATTGTCTTGGCTTATACTAAATTTGATCAGCGTCTCTGCGGGTTTGCTTTTTTCCCCACCCATCAGTTGGTTATCTGTGTTATTCTAGTTTCTCTGAACTCCTACTAAGTGCTAGGCTTATATGAGTGCCACAAGGAATATGAGGAGCATTTCTACCCCAAAAAGAAGTAGACAGGTAAGGTCATGCGAAAAGGTGGCTGTGACTGCAGCAGCTAAGGAGGCAGACTAGGGAACAAATGAGAAGGATTTTCTGAATGTTGTAGACCTGTGATACATTAGGTCTGAGGGGGTAATTCCCCATGAATTGAGGAAATCAGGACGTTTTCATGGAGGACGTGAATTAGCAGAATTCCTAATGATGAGACCAATGAGGTTGGCCATTTCAACCTGAAGGAGGCATGCAAGATTATGTGGCAAAGGCAGTTAATCTAATTGTCAAATTCTGAATGATTTTTGGTGGCTGTCTTAAGTGCTGCCCTGAGATAAATCTTAAAAATGCTTCCATACTCAGTCACAATCAATTAGAAGGGTCTGCTGTGGTTATAGCATGGCAAGAAGTATCTGCGATAACTGCCATAGCCAAAAAATGTTAAAACAAATCTAGTAAACCAAAGCATTAAGTTCAGAGTGAGTGGAGAGAAAGTTTCACACAGAGAATATGAGAGATTGGTTAGTAAAAGGAATTTGGAGGCAGATTATAAAGGCTGTGGACATCAGGCTGAGGAAATTATACACTGCAAGGAAATTATCCACTCATGTCTTCTCTATTCACTATATTATGTGTGAAAATCTAGTGGGACAAACTTTGTTTGACTTAAGCTGTAGGTGTACCATCCACACAATTTAAACACTGTCAGTCACTTATCATTTCCCATATGTTCACAATCCTTCAAGACATTTTATTGTGCTTATTGCATATTGCCTTGTGTGTAGTTCATACTTAGTTAAAATCATGAGTGTTCCCTGCTTTCCCAGATCTCTTGGTAGGTGTGACAGGACAGATAACAGACATCTGGAAAACACTGCAGAGTGCTCTAAGTGCAGTAGTCATGGTGGAGGGTTTGTGGATGGGCAGAGATTGCAAATAGTTCTTATAGTAGTTGCCTCATCAGCAGACTGGATCTTGGAGGTCAAGCAAGATGTCCATATGCATAAAGTGCAAGGGAAAGTAAATAAGAAATTCTAGGTTAAAGCGATGAGCAACGATGATGGAGGAAGGAAAGAGCAATGGGCACTGTTGCATGTCGGCCTGGCAATACCTGGAGTCTCATGTTGCAGTGGAGTCGTATACTTCAAATTGTAGACAAAATCTACTGATGCCTCTGACTCCCATCACCCTGGTGCACTTGCTAAATGTGCATGAGCTGTTGCCAAGCACTAAAGAAGGCTGTGTTAAAAACTGTAAAGATAACAATAATTTATACAATTCAGAGTGCCTGTTCTGGAGGTACAAACGATATCATAGGCACAGAGATAGCAAGTCCAAAATGTGCATTCAAATAAAAAGCATGTTCTTATAATGCTTTAGCTTAGTTCAGGCCCTCCTATTCTCCCACCTGGACTACTGCAGTATAATGTAATGGTTAAAAGTAAGATTTCTGAAGGCACTCTGTGTGATCATGAGCAGGTTACCTAACTTCCCTTTACCTCACACTTCTGATCTACAAAAGACAATAAGAATACCTGTATCGTAAGGTATTCTTATTATAGGTATAGGTATGAGGTACCTATGTATGTGCAGTCAATGGGTTAAAGCACTTATAAAAGTTCTATTTTATGTTTGTTGTTGTTTTGTTAGTATTGCAATTACCTCTTAAATGGTATTCCTGCCTTCCATTGTCCCTTATAACATCTACACTTCACCCAACCTCTAGGACTATACATTTTTAACAGCTATCATGGAGGTGATATATATATATACACCTCCTAGATATTTTTCAACGTGAAAGAGGCCTGGTAGATTAATGCCAAATTTCTCAGCCTGAAAGATAAGGACCTCATGGGTTGGCTAATTTAACTTTCTTGGTACATGATCTTCCAACTTCTTATACTCTCCCATGTATTCTACACTCCAGCCACACCCAACTATGTGTCAGAGAAGTTAAATGGCACAATGTTAGAAGGTTACAAGGTTATTCAGAGAGGTATTTCCAAGGATCTTCTCGGACTCCTATGCCTTCGCTGTTTCCATCAATCCATTCTGTACAGCACTTGAGAGCTGCTGTTGAACCAAGATCACGTGTTCACAATGTCTGTCTCTGCCACTTGACTGAGCTTTTGAGGGCATCTTGTCTCATTCATTTCCCAATTAGCTGCACCTGGTACTAAGTAGAAACCAAAATGAGATTTAATACATACTTGATAAAAGTGAGTAGTCAGGTAGATGTAGTCATAGATACATTATTTATACATTAATAAGACACTGAACTTCTAGTGGGTTAATCAAACAAACTAAACACTATCACTACTAAGTATTCACATAATGCTTTTGCTTATAATGAGAAATGTTCATCGTGAAATTTTCAAAGAGAATGGCAAGCCAGACAAGTATGTCTGCTGATGAGGGAAATTTTGGCTCCCGCACATATAACGTGGTACCCACTCTCTCTGTCTACGTGTAATATCGTTATGGGAGATGACAGATACAGTATGTCTTAGTTTAGTGTTGCTACAAAGGAATGTATCTGAGGCTGGGCAATTTATAAAGGAAAAAAGTTTATTTGGCTCAAATTCTGATGGCTGGAAAGTTCGAGATTGGGCATCTGCATCTGGTGAGAGCCTCAGGCTGCATCCACTTACAGTGAAAGTGATACAGGAGATAGAAAGAAATTATTTAGGCAGATAGTGAAGGTAAAGAAGTCCTTAGCAGAGTTTCCCTTCTAACAAAAAGCAGCCACTAAAATAATTTATTTTCTAACAAAGAGCAGCCTGAAAAATTGAGCTGCAAACAAATAAGGAAGCTAGAAGCTTGCATGGGGGAATGCCGGCAGTGGCGCCAATAGAAAAGGGCTACCTGGGGGCCTGGTATGTCCAACATGGAGGCTCCATCTTCCTTTTTTTTTGTTACCACATGTACAGTAATAAAGAAATGGGCAACATGGCACAGCTCAGGCAGAGAATCTGTCTGCATAAATGATTAGGGTGGGATTACCAGAGATTCACACCGTATACATATGACACACCTGGTCCAACCAGTTTTTTACACCTTACGTAGATCAGACACCACCTCCTCACCAGCTCATTTATAAAACCCCCTGTATTTCACCATGGACCTGGCAACCCATTTTTCTGGGACCCTTCTCTGCAGGGAGCTATTCTCTTTCTTTCCCCAACTAAACTTCCACTCTTTTTTGTTTGTTTGTTTGTTTCTTTGAGGTGGAGTCTCGCACTGTCGCCCAGGCTGGAGTGCAGTGGTGCATCTCCACTCACTGCAAGCTGCTCCTCCCGGGTACATGCCATTCTTCTGCCTCAGCCTCCTGCATAACTGGGACTACAGGCGCCCCCCACCACGCCCAGCTAATTTTTTGTATTTTTTTTTTAGTAGAGACGGGGTTTCACCATGTTAGCCAGTATGGTCTCGATCTCCTGACCTCGTGATCCACCAGCCTCAGCCTCCCAAAGTGCTGGGATTACAGGCGTGAGCCACCATGCCTGGCCTAAACTTCCACTCTTAACCTCACTCTTTGTGTGTCCATGTCCTTGTTCTCCATGGCCTTGAGACAACAAACCTTGGGTGTTACTCCAGGCAATGAGGCTGCTTCAAAAGGTGAAGGGGAGGTGAGGAGCTGATGTGTGCAGGGATCACATGGCAAGAGAGGAAACAAGAGACAGTGGGGAGGTGCCAGGCTCTTTTTATCAACCTGCAGTAGTAGGGGAACAAACAGAGAGAGAACTCACTCACCCTGGAAGAAGTGTTAATCTATTCATGAGGGATGCATCTCCAGGACCCAAACACCCCCTACTGGGCTACACCTCCAACACTGGGGATCAGATTTCAACCAAACATCCAAACCACAGCACAACGTTAGACCCAAAATTTCTGATTTCTGACAAACAGGAAGAATTTTTCTTTCTTGCTTTTGACTTCACCTGTTAACATAAATGACTGTAACATTGTGTGTGTGTGTGTATTTAGGGTTAGCAGTTTTGCCACATAGATTTCATATTATTGGAATTTTACTAAAACCCAGTGAGGGAGGTGAGACAAGGGTAATTTCTTCCTGATTACTGATGAAGAACCCCAGGTTCAGAGAGTTAAATGCAATCTTTTACTGAGAGTTAGCGGAGGTGTGACCGCAGAAAAAGGAAAAAGGAGAGGTGAAAGCACTGTATACATATAAAAGTGACATTGACAAAAGACTGCCGTAATAAATTAGCATTCCCATCTTGACTGATCCAACCAGCAGGAACAAATTCACAGGGCAAGTAGAAAGGAAAATGGGGAGGGTTCTGTTACAATTTGTCAAATAGTGACTACCAGAAACTTATCTCTAAAAGAGAAACAAATCAAAGCGAAGAAAGAACAATTGCTATTTTACTTTTTAAATGTCCTATCTCTAGCGACAGGGCCCAGAATACATCCTAGATTTTCTGACTCCAAACTGGTACATTTCCAAAATTGTGTATTTCACATCTGGCAATGATAAAAGATGTGCATGGTTTACAATCGTGAATATCCCCACAGAAGCGCCCCAAATTCCAAGGCCCTGAATACATCATGCAAAACCAATGATCAAAAAGGGACACAATGTTTAGTACTCTGTGTAGCACCCTCCACACCCTTTCTCTGTTCACTTTTCTTTGTAAAGTGGTTTTTTTTTTCCTTACTCAGTACAGTGTTAGTCAGTAATTCAAACAAAAGAAAAACATAAATGATACTTCAGTATTAAGTCTTAGGGGATTTAAGTGATTTATATTTTCTTTCTTCAGCAATATTTGCTATAAAGCTACCGAAGGTAATATTTAGAGAAAGTGGATATTTTGTCACAAAATCACCTTCTAATCCTCAGAGCATTTCCTTGATATCTATCAGCAGTTCATAAAGACATTCACACTTTATGAGCAATATGTTGACTTCCCTTTGCAATGGCAAGGAGAAAAAATAAAAATAAACTTTCATTGAAGAGGACCACAATGTCTCCCCAAATGAAATTGGGTGATAAACCAAATAAAATAGTCACAAAACTTGGAAGTAGGTTTTGGTTTGTTTTCACATACTCTGCTTCAAATGTGTACACTGGGAAGATTTATTTGATTTATTTTAACTCAGCCTTCTGTGAAAAAAAGAAACTACAGCGGAATTCCCATTAACCTATGTCCAGGATGTTAAGTGAAGATGATGATTATTGTTTTGAAATATTGTTGGTGGGGAGGAAGGCAGGCAGAGATACAATATTATAATTCTGTTTGTATCTGAACGGTAGCTGAAGGCTAAAACCATTTCTGCAATGTCCACTGGAATAGGTTATACTGTTCCAATTCTTTGTAACTTCTAGACCTAACATTTATATTTTCAGAGATGATTTTACAGGAAATCAAAGTAATCTGAAACATTCGATATTGAATAAAACTTTAAGCTCAGGAATACTACTTTAAATGTGTATACTTCCCAGTTTAAGTGGACAATTTACTTGATAATGTTATTTTGAAAGGACGTTGATTTAATATAATTATTTCTCCCCAAGCTACAGTCATATATACAGTGCTGTCTTTTTTTGTCTGTACACCATCTGCGTGATACAATATTTTAATCAACTCATTTCTCTAAAAACTTAAAATAAACATTTGTTTTGAAAGAAAACTTTATATTCATACCTAAAAATAAGAAAATTATTTTTGCTTGCCATAAATACAAGGTAAACTTGGAAATGAATTGAATGAATGCAAAACAATGTTCTTCAATTCTAACAGGGTACTTGGAGTCCGCTTAAGGCTCTGAACCTGAGGCCAGCATTCTACTTGTTAGAGAGATCAGCACTGGCAGGGAACTGAAATGTTCTCTCTTGACAAAAATCAGAGGGTTGAAGGAAAATTAGAAAGCAAGTAACTTTCCCACCTATTTATTTTCCACATCTCTGTCCCATCAGAAATTGCCATGGGGACTCACTACCTGCAGCATGACAAATGCTGAGGTCTTCTAAAAAGTTTGGTCTGAAGGGAAAACACAGGTAGAAATCCTACACTCGCCTCCTACCACGTGTGTGATTTAGGGAAGTCAGTATCTCTTTCTGAGTCTTACATTTTTCATCTAAAAAATGGAATTAATAACATCTGTATCTCCAAACAATTGAATAGATTAGATGGAACAGCATTCTGAAAAACTCCAACAATAGTGGTTGCTCAACTAATTCTAGTTACCATCACTCCTCAACACATTTTCTTGTGGTTTTATCTACTCTACAAACATGAAGACAGCATCTGTTCCAAGCCTCTATCCTCAGCCTTTGTTTTGCACTTTCTTCTTCCACATGATAATCGTATCTTGTGTAATTCATTCACTTCTCCATTTTGCTAGAAACTTCTGAGGCTTTTTTGTTTATGAGGAAGAAGATCACATCCAATATTCTGACAGTCTCCTCAAATATATCTGCCTGTTTCCTTGAGAATGCTACTGACAAAATAATGAATTAATAATAGATAGATAAAAAGCTAGTCATAATCAAATCCAGGTTAGCTACCTCTGGGTAGGGGTAAATGGAAAGATTTTGAGAGCAAAAAGATTCTGTAAATGAGACTTTGAAACCATATCATTTGTGTATAAGATCATGGGGGAAAATAAGTTCCTCTTCTTAAGACAAAAACAGCTTTAAAGTCCCATTAGACTTTTTTAAAAAGGCTTCTTGAACATCAAATATCTTTTGCAAAACACTTCATTGATTTAAGTGTAAATTAATCAGAAATGCATGGATCCTATTTCCCTTAAAATACACATGGATTTTTACATCCAGATGCAAAAAGCTTTTCCTGTTTTCCATCACTTCAAAATTTAAAAGAGTGCTTTAGGTGCTCAAGACTGACTCAAAAGTGTTAAGCTTTGTCCTTGATCCTTGCAAAGCATAAGAAGTGGTAACTTTGACATGAGATTTCTTTAGTCCTCTATATGAATACTAAAGGAATGTGCTTTCTTAGAATTGCTAACAGAAAACAAGTAATTATTAAGCAATGTGACCTTGGTAATCTTTCTAGGCTATACTATGGCACTGCAGAAAAAAACCAATGTGTTCAAAAATCTCAGATTTGTTTTCCAACTTCAACTCTGACTAAATGTCTCTGGTTTTCTCATCTAAAAAATGGGGATATGGGACAGGACCTATTTATCTTGGAGCTTGCTGTGGGATAGATATAAGATGATAAATCAACGAAAATGTATGAGCATCTCTTCTGTGCTACTGAGGATTCAAAGATAAATGAATAAAATACTTCTCTGAGGTCTTAAAGGAAACTCCTAGCTCTGGAGGAAGAAGGCACTCTGGGAATCTATTTTAGCGCTCTATCTTTGGAATGAGATGACCATTGTGAGTTTAAGGCAACTGAGGCAGTATACTCTGCCTGAGGGATCACTTACATCCTGAATGAGAAATTGCTCTGTAAACACTGAGGTACTAAATTATGAGGCACTAAGAAACAGATGGATTCTCATTAATTCTTGGTGTCGTTGTAATTATTATTGCTACTAGTATTACCATTATGCAAATCATCATTTGGAATTTGAGTTGTTTCCCTATGTTCACTCTTAATCTTCACTGTTTTATTTTTGCTCTAGAAGATTGAGTTTTCCGGTTTTGTTTTTTTTTCATTTGATTTTGCCATCCTCTTTACTCCCTCTTTCTTTTCCAGTGAAATCTGTTATTCTCTTTGAGCTCCCCACACCAATCTGCTGGACCATCTGATTTTTCTTAACTCCAAATCTGGATCTATTTCTAGCTAACTGCTGACAACAGTGCCATAGTTATCCTTGCAGTCATATTCATTGGTTTGTTATCTTAAATAATATAATTTCTGAACATTGACTACATATCAGGCTTTGGGCTAGATCTGGGATACGCAGATATGGATATACGCAGATATGGATATACACAGATATGGATAATAGACTCTGCTTTCATGGAGCTCGAAATCAGTCTAGTGAGGGTGGAAGGTAAATAAACATATAGGACAGTGTATCGAGACTGATGCTGTAGATATGCGCAAGGCATAGTAGGAGCTTACAAGTGAGGAAGCATGGATGTAAGTGAAAACAATAGTACATGTCATATTTATGACCCATCTAGAAAGATAAGATGGCCACTATTCATAAGGAGGTAGCCTAAGAGAGGAAAAGTCATTTCTCTATGCTCGGGGTCTGTTCAATAAGCTGATCCCAATTGAATCCCCAGATTATGGAGCCAAGCCTCCTGGCAAGTCCCAGGAGTTGGGGGAAAGGGGTTGAGCCCCTTTATAATCACCAGCAGCACCATAACCATGCATATCCAAAGAGACCTAAAATCTATGCCAAAAAACACTGTTCTTGCTAGTTCTTGGACAAGCCAGACTCTCTTCTTCAGCTCCAACCAAGGCATTTCCATCCAGATTTTTCCCTCAAGACCTTCCCATGTATAAGGCTGGTTAAGACCCAGACTCCAAGATCCGCAGCTTCCAGGTAATTGAATAGGTAAAAAAAAATCTCAACAGAGTTCATCAATGGGGAAATGGATATGAGGAAGACCCATTGTTCAGAGGGTACTTCTCATCTGTAGCCCTGGACTGGTTAAGAACACACCCACCGGATGTTCTGAATGCTAGCATGAAGATCAGTGGCCAGACCTTTCCTCCATCTGTAAGTTTGAGTGGTTTCCGGACTGCAAACTGGTATCAGAGCCTGTTTCCCTGTAAAAATAGAAGACCTCTCCTCCCACAAGGATCTTGGCCCTAACACTTTCTCTCATTTATGCCTCAGGATTCCCTTATTTCTTCTTTAGGTCATTAAATACAAAATATTAACCCATATTTATTTACTAGATTATGAAACTAAAGCAACCCCTCTTCTAACATTAGCTGCCTTTAGTCTCGTATTAATGAAAAGGAATAGAGAGAGAAACAATTGAAACAAACAAACAAAAAAACAATTTTGGCCAGGCACAGTGGCTCACGCCTGTAATCCCAGCACTTTGGGAGGCCAAGGCAGGCAGATCACGAGGTCAAGAGATCTAGACCATCCAGGCCAACATGGTGAAACCACGTCTGTACTAAAAATACAAAAATTAGCTGGATGTGGTGGTGCGTGCCTGTAGTCCCAGCTACTCGGGAGGCGGAGGTAGGAGAATGACTTGAACCTGGGAGTCAGAGGTTGCAGTGAGCCAAGACTGCGCCACTGCACTCAAGCCTGGCAACAGAGCGAGAGTCTGTCTCAAAAAAAAAAAAAAAAAAAAAAAAACAAGAAAGAAAGAAAAAGAAAAAAAGAAAAAAAGAAAAAAAATACGAAACACAATTTTACTCCCCAGGAAAATATGCTGTTACATGTGCAAGGAATTGACCGTTTAGAAAATGATGATTTGGAGAAGGATGAAAGGAGGGTTTGCCTGGAGCCTGAAAATACTGGAGAACAGTGGAACATTTAAAGGGCTAATTGAGAGCGGAATGAATGCCTGAATGCCCTGTAGCCACAAGACAGAATGATACTCTAAGAGGAGTAGCCAAGCTGTAGGAATCACAGAAGGACCTATTCTCTAACCATCTGCTCTTCTTAGATAAGTATCGATGGGCTCACTTGAGAGGAAACCAACATGTATATCAAAAACTAGACATTTGTCTTTCATTGCATCCTTTAATACAACAACCTGTGAGTTAAATATCTTTATACACAAAGGCAAATGAGACTCAAAGAGATTATCAACATGGTTAACCAGCTGGTTCAACTTACAGAGTGTATTAGTCCATTCTCATGCTGCTAATAAAAACATACCTGAGACCGGGTAATTTATAGAGGAAAGAGCTGTAATTGACTCGCAGCTCGGCATGGCTGGGAAACTTATAATCATTGTGAAAGGGGAAGCCAACATGTCCTTCACAAGGCAGCAGCAAGGAGAAGTGCCGAGCAAATGAGGAAAAAGCTCCTTATAAAACCATCAGATCTCATGGGAATTCTGATTATCATGAGAAGAGCATGAGGGTAATCACCCCCATGATTCAATTATCTCACACTGGGTCCCTCTCAGAACATGTGGGGATTATGAGAACTACAACTCAAGATAATCTTTGGGTGGGGACACAGCCAAACCATATCACAGAGCTAGTAGTGTGTTCAGCCATAACTTGAAATCAGATCTATATGATTCCAAATGCCTTGCTCTTCCTTGCAGGCTTTACTCTCCCACCAACAAATAAAGGAGTTACCATTTTCAAAGTCTTGAGAAAAATAAAGTAGTTTGGCTGGTGCATACATGACAAATACGTTGCATTCTAAAGTGATATGGGAGAGATAAGCAGAAGTCTAATTGGGATTTAGAGAAGCAAAATCCATTTTCCTTCACAGTTTCTTCATCTGAAAAATTGGGGAGTTATTATAGACAGTGAATGGGATAACATATGTAAATCAGTCTCTATAGTGCCTGGCAAGATATTAAGCCCTCGATGTTAAGAATACCAATTACAACTGCTAGTGCCACTTATTATCATTTTCTATTCCAGAAAAGTGATTATGTGCCTTATGTAATTTGGGGGCAGAAAACAATCCAGTGAGAAATAAGGTGTTCCCTGCTCAGACACAATGAGATAGGTTTGGGGAAGAAAGCCAGAATACTATTATGCAAAATAGAGAAATGAGAAAAAATTAATTAGTTTTCCTAATTTGGACAAGTCATGTACTTTGGCTTTTCTCTGCTTTGGGATAATGTAGGAGTCAGTCTTACATACCTCCATTTTAAATGAGTTATTGTTTCTGTTTGGGTTTCTTATCAGAAAAGACCAGTGAAAGTTTCAGTACATTAGAGCATTGAGAGCACTTTTGGTTTTTCTTATGCTGTTGTCATCCTCTGATTTCCTAATAATCTTCACTTCAAAAATCTACAGCACATGTGATCTGCTTGGAAAAAAGCTTTGGGGCTACCTTAGTGAGCTAGACTCTAGGGTACTAAAATAATTCAACCAAGACAAGACATATTATTAGACTGAACAGAGATGAGGTGATGAGAGCCAAGGTAATCTCACCAGAAACCAGATCAGAAAGTAGATCTTCTCGAGACAACATTAATTTGGATCAGAGTACCTGAACTACATTTTGTTTTGTTTTCTCTGGTATTTTAACTTTATATGTTGAAGACTACTCAGGTTATTAGCTTAATAATTTTTCCCATGTGCAGGGACATGTGCCATGCTTACATCCTTTAAAGACCAATGACCTGCGCTCTGGTTTCCTTTTGTTCAAGAGCTCGCTCTGTAACCTTAGGCTCAGAAGTCGAAAGCCTTACCCAGCTTTTTTTCTGTAAAATGAAGAGATTGAACTAGACGATCTCTAAAGGCCCTTTGGGCTCTAAAAGCCTGTAACTGTATAAAATTGAAGTAATAATATATCGTCTTCTCACCTCACAAGATCATGGCAAGGATCACATAGGAGAGCTGATGTGCTTGAAAATATATAAAGGGATATCCAAACCTAAATAGCAATAGCAGAACTGTGACTTAACCTTGGACTCTAGCAGTGAGGAGGTTAACAAGTCTTGAAATGTCATTTGGTTTCATTATTTCCAAATGGTCTCCAGACTGATGCTTGTAATGTTGAATCAAAATTACCTTTTTTGCTTTCTAAAAAAAATACACATTCTTTTGGAGAGTTTAATTTAATTGGTTAGCCATGGAATCTGGGAACTATATTTACAAAATCACTTGCAATTAAAGATTCAGATTCTCTTTGTAAACACAGAATGTTTAGCTTCTCTTTCATTGCAACTTATGAATCCATTCTATAGTGAGGTATTGCATTATTTAAAAGTAGGTTATCATAGTCACTTATTAGTATTTTAATATTCAGAGGCAGTGCTGGACAACAATTGAAGTTGGAAAACATGGGTTTAAATTATACTCTTTAACTTATTAACTGTGTAACTTTGAACAAATCACTTAACTTCTCTGAGCCTCCGTTTTCTCCTATTTTAAAGGATACAAACAATAGCCACCATCCATAGTGCTTTAATAATTAAAGAGATACTGCATGAGAAGAAAGTAATGAAATATGTCGTGTTAGCTTGCCTTTCTCCTTTCTTGCCCTTCAAAGTATTGTAGCTGTGAGGATATTAATAAAACACAATGCTGCATAATAATCACATCACTATAATAGTAATCTCCAAGTTGTGTAGCAGGTGTCTAGATATCTTACCATCTGAACAGATGCCAATACATAAATTTGTTTACAGGTATCTCCTCCTTTCTCAGAGACTAAGAGCTTAGTGGGTGGCATCTGGGTGAGTAAAAATACCTTCTGTTATTGTTAGTTTGTTTTAAAATTTAGGAAGATATGCCTAAATGTATGTCTTGCAGGAATTTTGCCTTACTATTTAACTATATTTATTCATACACAGACATGTTTGCAAAAACAAGTATATTTTTCTTCTGCAAATATCCTTTTCCATTTTCTACCATTCCAAATCTCTTAAGTAAATCCACTATTTACAATACAGCTGTTTTAATGACATGTTTATGAAAATACAGATCCTGATCACAGTTTCCCTATGGACTACCAAAGAGAATTTGAAACCCCGTTAGTAGTTGCAAGATGAAAGTCAAGTTCAAGTGTATATCGAATTGTATCTAAGGAACTGAAACTGTTTTATAAACCCCAGTTAGACCTCATACCACCCCCATGAGGATGGAAAGAAGTATTATACACTCTTATGGAGACACAAACTTAAAACCCATTGAGAGGTTAATCACTTTGCATCAAAAGCCTTATAGCTGGTCTGTGATGGAGTGAGGAACAAAACAGAATTTCTTCCTAGGGAGCAACTTACCTTCTTTTATTTGCCTGATTACTAGAGTGTATGAAACTTCCGGAAAATTATGATGAATGTTCAAAAGAAACCCCTGAGAAAGGATTAGCGTTTGTTTCCCAGTTTAGAAAATGAGTGATTAGTTTTTCATGCAAAAGCAACAGCACCTTTTTTGTTTTGCTAAACACTTAGGTGGAAATGACCCCTTTGAGGAAGGAGAAAAGAAGAGCAGAGCAATTCAGGAATTAGGATAGCAATTGGTAGAATATTTCTCTTTCTTTCTTCTTTCCTCCTCCTTGTACATAGCAACCTGCACAGATATTGCACGCTAGAGGGCACTTGAGGTAGAAGAAAAAAAGCCTCGACATCCACTCTAACAGGACTAGTTGCCTATGAAGGCGGGAGACAGCAGCCTAAAAGCAGTGCCCTGATTTCCACATGGCAGAGTCTTTAGCAAAAGAACAAACAAAAATCCTTAGTATTATCCAGCTTTGACTAATAAAAGAAGCCTGTTCACATTCTCAATAATTAATTTCCCTTCAATATCTTGTAACATTTGTCCACTGCATATATATGTGGTCTTCTCTAATAAGCAACTTGATAACTAACCACAACTATAAATTCCATTTTACACATATTAAGATAATTGTTTTGCCTTCACCTCCCCTCCTCCATACATCTGTATTCCCCTATACATCTGTAATGGTACATTAGTATAAGTATGCAAATATCAAATAATGGTAATCTTCTAAGCCAAACTTAAAATTACATTTAATTATTATATTTTAGTATTAAATACACTCTGTTATACCAAAGTAGTAGTATTTTAGGGAGTGGGGTACCTTTTTTACTCCTCTTTCTTCTTTTTTTATTCTTACTCTTTTTTCTTCTTTCTTCTTTTTACTTGGAACATATTGTGAACTATTTTTAATTTTTTCCTCCTTTTTGCTCCTAAGTTAAACAAGAGTGGTCTAGAATCTTAATCTAGTTGCTATTCTCCTACAGAAGAAAAAAAAAAAAGATAGAGAAAAACCAAAACACTAATATGCTAAGTGTGTAGTCCACAAAACCTGGACTGGCTTATCTGATAGCTTTCTACCAGTTCTCTTAAATCTATTTACTATCCCACCCACTGCCCGCCCTACCAAGTTTCTCTTCAGAAGCTGAATTGAAGCTTATCTCTTTTCTAGCACCTGGGAAGATGGAAGATAATACCATTTTGAAAATCTTCTCCAAAATGCTCTCAGCACAGATGTGGTTTTCCGAAAGTGTTTACACCTCCATTTACTGAAAATATAATGACAAGCTCAAGATTAGTAATTATAGTCAATATTCAGAGATACAGGCCTAATTTCAGGGACAGCTAAAACCAGCAAGCCAAGAAATGTAGAGCATCACAACTCTGAATAGCAAGCTCAATGATGATTTTATGCTAAGAATTCATAACTACTTCTAAAGAAATCAATTTAGTTTTTCAAATCCCATACTAAACATTAGTGAGGTACTCAGACGATAAATTTAGTGTGCTTACATTTTTATTCTTCTTTTCAAATCTTGTTTTTTAATATAGTATTTTGTCTTAAAACAGAATATTCTGGGACAAAAACAGTAAATATTAATACAATACACTATTTTATTTTTTTCCTTCTCATCTTTATATATGTCACACGAGAAAGAAATTGCCTAAAGCAGTGTTCTCAGATGTTAGCAGGTAACAGAATCTCCTGGGACATTTGTTAAAACCCAGATTTCTGAGCCCCACTCAGATTCAGGGTTCAAGAATTTGCATTTCTAACAAATTTCCAGAGAATACTGAGGCAGGAGCTCATCCAGGGATTGCAGGTTGAAAACCACTCGTCTAAAGGAATCCCCAGAATTGCTCACATTGGTTTAATGAGAGCGCCATCATATCTTCTCATAATCTTAGTAAGAGAATGGTTTAAAGCAAATTCATATACAAGCAAAAAAGCTGTCCTAAATTTACTTAAACATTTACAAACTTCTCAAAACTTTTTTTTTTTTTTTGAGACAGAGTCTCGCTCTGTCGCCCAGGCTGGAGTGCAGTGGCGCGATCTCGCCTCACTGCAAGCTCCGCCTCCCGGGTTCATGCCATTCTCCTGCCTCAGCCTCCCGAGTAGCTGGGACTACAGGCGCCCACCACCATGCCTGGCTAATTTTTGTATTTTTAGTAGAGACGGGGTTTCACCTTGTTAGCCAGGATGGTCTCCATCTCCTGACCCTATGATCTGCCCCCCTCCACCTCCCAAAGTGCTGGGATTACAGGCGTGAGGCACCATGCCCAGGCTCAAAACTTCTCTCTTAATGTTTTTATTCTTATGACTTACACTTCAATATTGGAATCCAAAATAACATTTAAGTTTCTTATGCTTAATGCCAGAGTTGTTATATATTACTTACCCTTGCCCCATACCTCAAATAAAGGGCATGGTTTCAGTTATCTTCATCCTAATGAAATACAGGAGAGGGACCCTGCATTTCTGGAAAAATATTACATGGTAATTTGAGTTGTCATTTTTCATATGTCAGATTGTTGAGATTTTATTATAAATGATAATACCTGGCACCATAGATATCACATTACAAGCAATCCAATAAATCTAAAGGTTACCGGTAATCATAATACGGTAAATACATTTTGCTTTTAGTTTGTTTTAATTTTTAATTCTATCTTGATGAATGAAAACTACAAAAGATTGCATTTTAATACAGCAAATAATAGTTATGTTCCATTCTGTCATTTCCTGCTCCAACCAGAGTAGCTGGAGACCTCCTAACACTGTCTCCCTCTTCTTGAGCTCTGTTTCCTATGAACCATCTGATTCCCCACTCTGCAACTAGCTGGGCACTTGGTTTACTGTCTCCCTTGGTCAAAATTACGACAAAGTTTCCAGCCACAGTGAAAAAATAAAAGTATCTTTTACTACATGGAGTCCCTCTCCATCTCATTCACTCTCTACAGCAGATTCCCCTGCAAAACTGCCTGCCTGTCACCGAGACCCAGGCTAGAGACATCCTGCCTCATTCTACTTTTTGCATTAGTCAGCCAAGGTTATTCTGAATGCAATCTTCTCTCCCTCCCCCCAACTCCTTCTCCAATTATACTCCTGCCCTATCAGATAATTCCTCACCCTTCCTCCCCCGCAATGCTCCACAACACATGCATTTCAGTCGCCATTCTAAAAAGCCTATGTACCACAGTCCTCTTCCCGCTGGAAGGCTGTAACCCTGGAGAGGATGTTGAAAAGAAAACACTTCCTTAAGGGGGTAGGCTCTCCCCATTGTGACATTACACTGCATCTTATTAAGAGTGGGTGGAATTGTTAAAGAGATAAATGCCTTGTCTTTCAGCATCCCTGATTATTTTAGAAATATCCTTATAGGGCTTTTTAACATTATCCTAATCCTGTATCACACTGCTTAATCATCCAAACCTCTCTTAAGAATTAGTCAGGAAATTTCTATTGCAACGCTTTGAGCAGATATTAGCAGGTATAGATAGGGTTACCCTGAATTCCAGAGGACCAAAATTCAGGGAAGACAATGTATATAACTGCTGTAAGAGTAAATATGGACAAGATGAGTCAAAGCAAACTCTTCTTAACCCTAGATACCCAAAGCCATTGGATTCTGGCTCTCTTTAAAAGCCATTGGATTTTGACTATCTTTACTATGTCAGCATAGTTTGTTAAGAAAATGAGATTTGAGGATATTGTCTAACAATCTGGCTTTTTCTTTTTTTTTGAGATAAGTTTGTTACTTGTGACAATCCCCAGCTTTCAGTAGCACATGAGTTTTTTTTAGTTCTCATAGATGTAAGAAGTTACCCCAAGGAAAGGTTCAAATTATTTGTTCAAAGTGAAAATGAATGTCTGAAATTAAGCACAACCCAAAATGTGATCTATTTCTTTGTCCACTTGGGACTGTCTGGTCTAGCAGCAGTTATAATTTGACTGAGCCTTGACTGCTGCTCCTCTTTCCAAGACAGAATTAGCCAATTCCAATACCCTGTAAGCAGACACAGTCTGAGAAGAGAACAAAGTTACTTAGCGACTGCCTGGAGGGAAAAAATACCACCTGGTTCTCTTCACCTCTGCCTCTCTGAAATAATCCACTAAGTCTCTTGCCTATGACAGCTAGAAAGTGAAACAAACAGATATTAGAGCTACAGTCAATATTCTTTTTCACATTTCACAATGGGTTGTTAGATGCAGCACACAAAAAATGTCAAATTTGCATAAATATCATAAGCATGTTGTGCCTATTTCCTCATTCTGTTCACTCTTTCTCATTAATTTCATTCAGACAATACAAGCTCCACAGACCGCGCGTCTGGTCCCCTGCACCATTTCCCCCTTATGTTCTTGCTCTGTCCCCAGATGGTAAAATCCACCCTCAGGCTCACGTCTAGTGCACACAGGGAAGGGACTAAATCGGGATCTCCTGTGGAGAGGAGGGGTTTTGTTTTGTTTTTTTAGGTAAGAATTTATTTGTCTTATATTTAGCTAATTTTATTAGAAGATGATCACTGTGGCATCGTCTACATGTTAGCCCCAGTGTTGAAAAGAAAAGAAATCTGGACCTCCTGATTCATGATCCCTTTTACCCCAGGGTGGCCGTTTCTCAAGATCTGAGCGCAGCCTATCAGAAGACTTGAAGTGGCCACAGACAGGGCAGCTCTTGGTGGAGGCAGGAAAGCCGCAAGGATGGTACCTGAGAGGATATGAGGAGATCAGGGCACATTAAGAAGACCTAGAAATTCCTCCCCTATTTCCCAAGCAAATTCTGCTTTGCCTGCCCTCCTCCCCACAACCAACTACTGCGCGCCCCTCCTGGCTGCCCCTCTGCTGTCCCTCATCCCATTTTCGCAAAGGAGCACGGGGACATCAGGAATGCGCTCCACCACAGAACCGCGACACACAGCCTCTAAACCATAGCGTCTGAGTTGCAGGCAGGGGTCTTACAATCATCTACTCTGTACGCAAGAGGCCCTTGGAATAAAGAGGAGGTAAGCTGCCCACGCTCAACCCTTTGCCCTGTCACGTCCTCTTCCTCCTACGGAAAATAGCTGCGGGTCACTGAGACGCTTTTCAACATAACGCCAGCCCCAGAGCTCAGGTGAGACCTCTAGAGAGAAAGCTCACGGGTACCTCCTCCGCATGCTGTTATTATCTGCCAGCCCCCTTATCCAGGAGCTCGGCCCTCGGCGGGCTGCGCGCACCGCGCGGAAGGGCTCATCTTCACCCCGTGGCTCTGGCGGCAGAGACGCGCGGGGCGTGCTCGGGAGCGAGGAGCGAAAAGTTAGTGCGCCCACTTGGGAAGGGGGAAAGAGAGCGATCGAGCCAGCGCGCCAGAGCCAAGGGGGAAGGCGGGGAGGGGGCGGGAGGGGGGACTGCTTACATGAATTTCCAAGTGGTAGACCTGCCTCTGCGCTCTGCCCAATGAGATCCGTCAGGGGAGGCACCCGGCTCACTTTTCCACATCACTTCACAGTTACATTTGGCAGGCAGGCGGGCTCGCACGCCGGAGCGCTCAGCCCAGAATTAGTGGATTTATTTGGAACCTCCCTGCCTCCTCCAAGCTCCGCCGCCGCCGCCGGCTTGTGCATAGACGGTAGCGTCAAGACACCAGCTGCACTTTGGGCTGCGGACACCCAGAGCCCAGCGCTCCCGCCCCGCGTCTCCGCACCAAGCCCTGCAGCTCCAAGAGGCATGAACGGAATCCGGAGGCGCCTGCCCAGCGCCAGAGGACCGGTCGGCGCTTGCTGCCCTCGGGAACTGACCCCGAGCCCCGCCAGCCATTTGTGAACCAGGAGGCTTGACATTCGCCAGCGCAGGGCCCCACAAGAGTAAGTGTTCCCCCAACCCACTCCCGTTTTTCTCTATGTCCCGACGATTCAGAAGGGACCGTTTCTTATAGGAATTCCCATGCCCCTTCGGACACCTTGCGCGCCTCCTGCCTCTCAGATGGTGGATGCGGGTTCCTAGCATAGGCTCTGGGCTAAGCTGTGTCTTTCACGATATCCGTGGGTGATAACGTACGTACGCCTCAGGGTTTTGCCTGACTGTTTTTGCAAACTGCTTTGACAACAGATCCTAGAGAGTAGCAAGCTCCAGGCTGTGCCCCTCCAGCTTTCCTGCTGGTTTCCTTCCCTGCGGGGACTTGGCTATTTCGCCGCCTCCCAACGCAGGCAGGCGCAGCTGCAGCCGCGCGCCTTCACTGCGGGGTCCGTGCGGTGAATGGGAAGCACCTGCCGCCCGCTGTGCGGAGGGTGCAAGCCAGGGAAAAAAGAAGGCGATGGGGCCCCAGTGCCCTATGGCTGGTTTTCTGCACCGCCTCATCTCCGAGGCGAGGGAGGGCGACCCCCGCGGCAGGGCTGCGGGCCAAGGCTCAGTGGCGAAAGCCCCAGCGAGAGGCTTTCCCACAAGTGGCAGCTCCAGCTCTGGGAGGCGCGGTGCCCGCTGCAAACTTGCGGGGCTCCGGAGTCGCCCCGCGGCTCTGCCCTCGCCAAGACGCTGCCCAGCACCCCCGCAAGACCCCCAGGCAGTGTCTCCCCGGAGCTCGAGATTGCGCGCACGGAGGCCCCCTTAAGCCGGGGACTCCGTAGCCGCTCTCCTAGGGACCGCTGAGGCCAGAGCTGCGCTTTCTGTGATCTGACCGCTTCTCATCCGAGAACCTTTGGGGGGCTGGTCGCGTCCCTCGCAGGACCGGAGGGAAAAAGGCTCTTGCCTAGGTTCTGCCAGTACGTAACAGGTTCATAAGGGACCTACTCCCGTTCTCCCAGGCTCCAGCCAAGGCTGGGAAACGGTAAAAACGTGCTGCCGCCGACGCTGATGCCAACAGGTATCCACAATTTCCTCCGCTTATTCCTCCCAAACACCGGAGCCTTCCCCCACCCAGTCTGGCAGAATCCTCAAAGTTTCCTTGCGGTTGACCCTTCCCCCCGCAGGCACGGAGCCGGCGGCATGTCAAGGACTAGCCGTTTGCCTCCACCAGCGGAGATGGCAGCTGTTTGCTTGGGTTGCTAAATGTAAGAAATCAAACAACATTAATTGTTTATTGTTGTAAACGCACAACATTAGTCCGTAATGGAAAATCGGGCTGGCAGCTGCTCACTTCAGCACCAATTAAACGATAGAGCTTATCACCAAGATAGCGGGAGGGAGGAAAGGTCCTTTCAACTTTACCACCCTTTCCTGAAGATTCCACGAGAGTTTCCTCCTTAGGAGGCATGATTCGACCATCCCTTAGCGCGCCCGAGCTGCTAATCAGATCAGCTGCTTTCTTTCACCTGGCGTCGTGATATTTGGGGGCTGACAATGGGAACGAGGGGACGCTAGGGAAGGTAAGCGACAGTACTGTCCTCTCGCATACGGCACCATCGCAAAGCAGATCCGAGGGATGGGGGTTGGCTTTTGAAGCGCCTGTCCTCTTTACAACACTCATGACAGCCATCTCAATGGTTAAAAACCCTCCTTGGGCTGTCACCTCCGGCTTCATTATAGGAGCTTTTCAACTGGAAAACTATATGTGGGAAAGATGTTTATGTAAGATTCGAAAGTGGGATTTTCCATCCATTCAGCCTCGCTGCTGCACCTCACTGCATGCAAAGTGAGCCCTGTCGTTCATGCTAAATACCACTAAAATCCGTGCCTAGATATTGCTTTGCATCAGCTGTGTCCAGTGTTGCAGGGATTTCTTCGTGTGCGTGTGTGAGTGTGTGTGTGTGTGTTCGAGAGAGAGAGAGAGAGAGAGAGAGAGAGATAAGAGGTGGGGGCTGGGAGTGGGATTCTTCTACGGAGAGAAGTGGATGTTCTCTTAGGGTTACATTCTTTTTCCCTTAAAGGGAGTTCTCCATAATCATCATGTCCAGACATGTTTTTCCACTTCCCCAAGCTCTGTGGCTGGAATAAATTCTAGAGCTATCCCCCTTATTAAATAATAATTCTGATAATAATATTCTGTAATTCTGCTTTAGCAGATTTGAAGCTTGCTGTCACATAGTCATTTCATGCTGGAGCAGTCACAGTATTTTAAATTGCCTTTGATTTTTTTTTTTTTTTTCTGGACTCTGAAGAAGGCGAGGAGTTGAGGAAAATCCCTCTGAAAATAGAGAGGGGAGTCTTTCCAGCAGCTCCGGGGACTGCTTCATTCAGAGCCCTTCAGTGGCAGTTCACCTTCCTCATTCTGATCCCCACACTCCCCAAGTGAATGTCAAGTTATCCCCTGACCACCACAAATAGGCCAAATGTTTTAGAGACACTGGCTAATGTGCTCCGAAATTTGTGCTGTAATGCTGTCATTCAAACTTTTTAATCTATTCCCCCTGCAAATTGGTTCTTACATTACTAATTATTATTACTGTTAGAAATCGGTGCTTCTGCTTCATCATTTACAGTCTCGTAAAGCCTTCAAGATGGGTAAATCTCTACATTCAAGACTCTGTAACATTTCTTGGCTGCATTTCTGGTGTGTAGGATGCATTTCTTGAGTTCTTGAAGCTGCATGAATTTAGCTAAAAGAACAGAAAATTTGATAGCACCCTTCACTAGAATAGCAGTTCCATTTGCCTGCTGTACACATATCATCTCTGAAGGGAAGGAATTCCTTACCCTGGAAAACAACCTTATTTGGGTATTATGTAGAACTGTGGTCAACACAGTATTCATTTACAGCAACCCCTCAATTAGCGTTGAACACAATTTAAGTAGCCAATGGCAGCATGATCGATGTAAAACAAAACAAACAAACAACCCAGGAAACATGCTTAGCCGGATGGAGAAGACCACTTGAGAAGGCCTTTGTAAAGACTGATGTGAATGTTCTCAAAGGTCTGATACTGCTTGTTAGTCAGGAGGAACAGATTGTTGGAACAAAGCAAAGAAACTCCAAAGAATCAGAATATAATGATTCTATTCGAGAAGTTGTACCTCTGGGCTTTGCTTTCCAGGTTCCTTTCATTGTTTATTGGTGAGGAAAAAGAACATGCACATATTAAAAAGTTCAAACCCACACTTCAACAGCTGTTCAGAAAACCTTATCAATGTAGGTAAATTAATGCTTTAAAGAAAAAAATGACAATCTTTGTTATTTTTCTACTCAAGGTGGCACACCTCACAGCTTTATCAACATTCCAGTTCGAGCAGATTTTCCATGCAAAACCAAAGGCTTTCAATAGGTAAAGTGACATTCAATTTGTATTTCCAACCACAGTTTTCTGGTCCATCAGCAAACTTTTGTGTCTGGCAAATCAAGGGACAAGCATAATCGGAGAAGCCTTTCTATTATAGGTGCAATTTAAGGTCCAAAGACTTCTTTTTGAAAATATTCTGCTCGGTGGTGCTGCTGAAACTGGTTTCAGTCATTTTATATTTGTTACAAAGTTATTCAGTGTAGCTGGTGGAGAAAAACAATTTTCTTTTTGTTTTCAGCACTATTGGCATTCACAGAGGAAATGGTCTAATTTTGCTTTTTAATTTAGGAAAAATGTCCTAACTTTGATGTGTTATACACTTCTCAGGGTGGGGGGGGGGTGTAGATAAACCAATGATAATTCTTGTTGCTCTGTATTATGTACACACACACACACACGCACGCAAATAACACACACACACATACACAGCGTGCTTCTTGAAAATGTGCCCAGATAACTAACTCATTTATTGGCTCAAGTCTGAGATTTTTATCGTATTCCCTTTGCCATTTCATCTGCCTTAGATTATTTGATTTGCCTTTCTGGCTACTCTGATTTGTATATCGATCAGTCTTTCAAAAAATGTTAGCTGTGGTGCTGGGAATTCCCCTCCAGTATCCAATACACGTATATTTATGAAATAGAACAATTTTTTAATGGACAAAGGCCATCATCCGATTTAGCAGGGCTTAATTAACCAAAGGGCTATTAGTGCTTTCTCATTTCATTCTTACAGAAAGTTGTGATGCTAATCTATTTCTGCTGAACTGTTGGTTCCTGTCTCTGGAACCTGCTTTAGATGTAACCATGAAGAGAAAATTAGTTGAACCTGGCAACTTCAAAAGGTCAGAAAAGAAATAAGTTCAAGGGATGCCATTTAGCTTCTTCTACCATATGTTGCCGCTAACTAAATCTCTGTTGCTTCTTCATGGCAAAGCACTGGGGCCAATACTGTTTCTTTTTCTTATCAAGTTTTAAGCTTTATTTCCTGGGTTTTAAATGTCATGTGCTATTCCCTATCATAAACAATATCCATCCTCTTGCTTAGATGTCTTGTGTGTGTGTGTGTTTGTGTGTGTGTGTGTGTGTGTGTGTGTAAGTTCTCTTAGTAGGTAGAGGTATACAGATGTGATTTTCTGTATCTCTTTGGAAAGTAACATAAATGAATAACATTTATATGTGGAATCTTCAAACAGTTTTCTTTCTCTGCCTCCACTACCAAAGACAATTGCAAATGCTAGAACGATGGATGGTTCAGGGCTAAGCACAGAGTTAGTGTTCAGTAAACATTTATTTAATGCAGTAACAAATTAGCAAAGACCCTGCACCCAGTACTAGTATATTTTCATTAAAAGAAAGAGATATAATCATATCCAAAGTTCAATATTGTGACTCATCTACCACAATTTTCTCTACAGAAATTTCATAAGTCCTTCTAAGTCTATTTTTAGTCACAGCTTTTCTCATTTTTTAAAATCAATTTTACTCATGTTCCATAAAGCATATTTTTGTTCCCTCACAATCATCTTTTAAATGATATGGAAATGTATAAAATGACATAATTCAGCTTTGTAAAAATAAGAATGCCTCCAAGACTAGACTTGCATCAAAGAATGCTATTAAACTATATTTGATGCAAAGTTATATTTTATTGGCAAAAAAATGCACTAATTGTGGAGTTGCTGCATGGGTGACTCAATGTCTGTACATTGTTGAGAATGTATAAAAAATAATTGAGGATCAATTTACTTCCTCTCTCCTTCTTTTTCTTTAGTATATTTTTGTATTTGAACTGAACAGTTTACCCCCATGTGAATTGCAACTATGGGTGTTTTCAAAGACAATTCCATACTCTTCTGTATTAATCAACAGGATACCTGGCCCTCACATATACACACAGGGAAAAATAGTGCGCCATGATAAGGTACTTTTGTGGATGTGTTTATTGATATTTTAGGCATATTGAAGATATTACAAAGGAATATTAAATGGAATCCCCTTAATCTTTTTTATGTACATCAAGTGAAAATATTACAGTATATTTATGTTTCATTTGCAATCAGAACAATATTTTCCATGCCTTTTTTCTCTCTAGATGGATTAATGAATAAAATATGATTATTCGATTCTAGATGTGACACAAATGATACAAAATAAGTAGATGGAGGAATGGTATAAATATCATAAGGGAATTATTTCCTTTTTATGTAAGAAGATTCATCTCCAAAATTTGATTTAAGAAGTACAAAGGCACAATTTCTTCTTTATTAGTCTGTTGCTGGTTGAGCTTTATAAACAGAATTTACATTTGTTTCTAACTATTCCCGTCTTCAACATGGGGATGCTCAGAAAAATGAAAAAAAAAAAAACAATTAATTCATACTTATTTTTATCAGAGTGGTAAAACACACATCTTCTCTTGCCTTTGAGTGTCGCTAAACTATAGTAGCTGAAGATTGTATACGTATTTTGGAATCTGCATAAGCAACTCCCTTAATTTTCATAAATTATACATTCTGGGTCATAACTCAGTAGTATTTTTATCAAATAATTGCTTGCTGTCTATCTGACTCTCTACTCATCTATCACCTGTGTCCGTAGTTCACGTTAAGTGTCAGTGAATGGTTATTAAGCTATAAAGTTTTAGAAACATGAAAGAGTGACAGTAAGGTGCACTTGTAAGCATGGTTACTACACAGTGTAATCTAATTGGCAGAATCTGGATGACTTATACTGGGATCGTTGGCTGCATTTCAATTTCAGTGTAAGAGACTCTGAAGCCCCCATTATGTGATATAAGTGATTTTAACCATTTCCACATTTCTTAAGTGAGAAGAGAAATCTAATTTCTGTCATCAGTAGTGCTAAAGTTTCTTGAAATAAATAGAAAAAGTTCGTTGCAATCTCTGATGAGCATTATCTTCTCTGAGCTCTCTTTTAAGTAGTATATAGCTATCACCTTGGATTCATCTTGGAATTAGTAGAGACTTTCCACTTGTGCTGTCCTCATAGGAATGTAGATGATTATGAAGTGCAATGGAATTTATCTTGTAAAAGAGATGTACCAGGCAATGTTTTTTAATGAGCAGCTACAGTTTGATTGAAAGAGAATAGCTCACTCATGAACAGGTAGTGCTTGCACTCTGTCCTCTTGGCACAAAATAGTGATGGACAATGTCATGTCTTCTATGGGAAGGAAAGATGTGGTTGGTTCTGGACAGTAAAAATGCAGCCCTTCCGAGGCTTAATAAAACTACTTGAAGTCATTGCTTTAATTGTATGTTAGTTGTGGAGAGGGAAAGCTTTTTCTAAAATGCTATTTTATTTATACCCACCCTGGTTCATGCCATTTTTGTTTTACAAATCAAGAGTTTAAAAAAGTTATTTTACTTATTAACTGTCTACATAGAACATTGGAATTTTCCCCACTGAAGTACATACACAGCATCAGATTGCAATAAAATAATTTTTAAAAATCAGTAAATATTTTCGGTTAAGCACTCGAAACATTGAGCAAATAGTTACTATAATTGCTACATTGACAAAGAGTTTAAATTACCTTATTTATTTATTCCTTAATCTTTCAAAGTAGGTAGTAGTAAACACAGAGCATCAGTTTCTTCACCTGCCACAGATAAGATAAACGTGCCCAGGTGACTTATTTCATGAACGATAGAGCTGTGATTCAGACTACTTCTATCTGACTCCAGACTCAATGCTCTAAACAGCTATCTCATGGGGCTTTCACAGTTCGGCTGAATTACAAGGTTGATAAGAATAAGGTTGATTCTGATTGATTGCTATGATTTAAAGGACCTGCACAAAATGTTGTCACTCAGTAGGTCTCTGGCTATTAAATTCTGAACATGTGATTTAAAGACTGCAAAGGATGTGACTTTAACGAAGGAGGGATTTAGATTAGACTCGAGAGATGACTTTCTGGCACCACTGTGTCTGTAACTGGCAAGGGAGTTCTGGGACTGATACTCATTTTTTTTTTAGGATGATCTTGATACTGGTTTGCCTTTAAAAAGCCCAACAGAAGAAAATTATTCTTAATATCTTAACTAAACTGATGATTCCAAGAAAGTTTTCTAAGTAAAGGTCTAGTTCTAGAACACTAGAGAAGAGATCTTATTTTGACTTTATTGTCTTTGTCACTGGCTTAGTCACCCCATTCTGAAATTTCTATAACAGAAAAATTTCTACGTGAAGAATAAACTTGTGACTCTACCTTGGGAAAGAAGGAAGAGGAGAGGCATTTATTTATTGATTTTTGCAAAGGAAACCAGCAATTATAGAGCTTAAAGAAAACAAAAACTTCAGGTAGAGAGGAGTAGCATGGCAATAACTAGCAAAAAGTGGATTTGAGGCCAGTCGCGGTGGCTCATGCCTGTAATCCCAGCACTTTGAGAGGCTGAGGCAGGTGGGTCACTTGAGTTCAGGAGTTCGAGACCAGCCTGGCCAGCATGGTGAAACCCCATCTTTACTACAAATACAAAAAAAATTAGCCGGGCATTGTGGCGGGTGCCTGTAATCCCAGCTACTCAGGAGGCTGAGGCAGGAGAATTGCCTGAACCCAGGAGGCAGAGGTTGCAGTGAGCCGAGATCATGCCATTGCACTCTAGCCTGGGCAACAAGAGTGAAACTTCAACTCAAAAATAAAATGAATTTGACAGATACTATTCTGGATGGCAAAACAAGCAAACAATATGCTTTTGGACAGATTGACATCTGGATAAATATGTGGTCTGATGCCAAAAAGGATGACCAGAAGGGTTGTGGCTGAGTGATGGATACACAAAATAATATGTGCATGTGTATGTGTGTGTGTGTGTGTTTACATAAACAATTTCAGAATATGTTTCTGCCAAGGGAATCTGGTTAGAGAATTCTGAAGGGTTTAGGAAAGGTGATCTTCTTGTATTATTTATATTTGAATAAATGCAAGTGTATTTCCTCTCTAAAATCCAAAGGCTTTTTCTACCTGCTCAGCCCCAGTCAGCCAGGGCTTGGCTGAATTGCTCTGGGTCACACACTGAATCGCCATCCCCTGCTTTCGTGAAATACCACTTTGAATTCAATGTACATTTACCTGTTTTGAAACAGGCTGCTAATGGCTCTAAATTCAAGGTCAGAAACATTTTTAATAGAAACTCACTGGTTCTCTGTGTCATTTTTGCTTTCATGAAATATTGTGGCTGCTAAGCCTAGTGGATAATAAAAGCATAGTTTCCTGCCAACCACAATAATCTGCTGGATTGAATCCTGAAGTGTCTATAAAAGCCTGTTTCGGTTTTAGACTTCATCTATCAGTGTGTTGTTCATCATTTTGAACTTTAATCCACATTATTTACAAAATGGATGGTGTAATATGTTTTTGCATAATGACATATATCTGTGACTTGACTGAGTTCATCTTAAAATAATGTTGGAATCAGCAGAGTGAAAATCAGGCTGTAATTAGAACTATCTCTGAAATGTAAGTATGAATGAAAAGTCAGATTATAAGTATTTTACCCAGGAAAATATATCATCATATGGGGGAATTCTAAAGACTTTCGTATATGTAAGAATTCCAGAGAAACTGTAAAATCTCTTCATCTCACTATCTGGGTGTAAATCAATGCAACAGCATTATAATAAAATAGATTGCTTGGTCAGACACACATACTGTGGTTGGAAAATGTAAAAATAAATTGATTTTTTTACCTCAGCTTTACAATCTTGCTCAATTTCTTCTTCCTTGCATAAAGTTAAGCAGTTTGTGTATGCAGCTACTATTCACAGTATTTATTAATACTGATAACACTGACATAAGACTCAGTTGCATCTCAAAAGTTTCTACAAAGCCATTCTCTGATGTTCTAGGAGGACCATGTTAGTCTGCCCATGGCAGAGGTACTAGCATACAAATAGTGTGGTTCCAAGTGTCACAGCAGAGTCCCATTTCTCTCGAATTAGCAGTATTGCCTTGAAGACCGTCTCAACACTCCCTGATAGCATGCATGTGCCTGTGAACACACCAGTTAGCTCAGCAATTTTCCCACTGCCTCACATAAAATAGATATGCGAGGAGAGGAAAGTATTGTCACATCATATAAAATTCCATATATTCATACACCCTAGTTCAAGGTTTCCCCAAATCTATGTGTTCAGTCCTTTATTCACAGTGGTGTTTAAGTAGTTCATGGCATGACATTCAATGACATGAGGAAGTGACTCTTCCACCACACCACTGAGTCCTTTAGGTTATCTCGAGGAGGTCTGAGCTGGCAGCTGGTCTTCTTTAGAACTACTTGCTTCGGAAAGTGTGGTTTTCAAATCAGTAAGTGGCATCAGCACTGCAGGAAGGTTATAAGAAATGCAGAATCTCAAATCCCACACTAACCTAAGTGATTCATAATCTGTGTTTAAACAAGATTTCCAGGTAATTTGGATGCATATTAATATTTGAGAAGCACCCCACTACAGGTGTGCTAGCATTGGCTCTTTACTGGGTTTTAACAGAGCTGATGGTTAAATTTTCAGTAATTTTCAGAGCTGGTTAATGGTCAGTTGGAAGCTTAAAATTGGTCATGGTGGAAGTATTTATGCCATGAAAATCAGAAAACATTACAAATCAGAATTTTTTCTTTCAAAGAGCCACTTATTAAATATTAACCAGTCTGCCTCTAACTATTGCTGGTCTTTCTTTTTAGCAAATAGTGAGATGACCTCATGCTTTTAACAGTGTCTAGTTTAGTAAAAACGAAACATTACTTAAAATGCTAATCTCCCTGTACTTTAATTTGGTTATCTCTACAATGAGAATGAAGATAATAAAGTAATAATAATATTATATTATAGAGTAATTTTGAAGAATAGATATGAATCTATATGTATATATCTGTGTATGTATAGTTCTTCATGATTTAATATTTTCTGAGTACTTTCTAAGTGTTTGCTATTAACCTCATATTTAAAGTTATATTCCATTATGGCAAATAATATTAGCTTTCCATTTAAAAATAAATATTTCAAAAACTGAGCCTATTTCAATAAAATTTAAAGTAATAATACAGATGATTCAAGAATTTGGCAAAATCTAAGAGACGGCATATAAGTGTTTCAGTCTTTAGGGCTATACCATTGACTTCAGGGTATTGGCCATCTCACCCCCAGAAACCCCTGAAAATTGGGAAGTTGCACGGGAATAGCACTCAGTTGCCCCTCACACCCTCTCTGTGGTATATGGCTAGACCTTTGGAGAAATCAAACATGCTCTTCTCTTCACAAAGAACTGGCAGAGGAAAGGGCTACATATTAACATGTACTCTGTAGAGACCATCATTATTATGAATTTGATGGGTAGGAAAAAAGATGGAGTGACCATGGACTGGGTGATTCTGCAAATAATAATTTGAAAATTACCTTAGATGCTGATTCATTCAGAGATCCCAGATTAGTTGGTGGTCTTGTTTGTATCCATTGGTTGACTGAAATGTTCTTTCACTTATACCCCCTTCTCAGTTGGTTAATTCTATTTCAACATTTAAATGGCATCCCCTCTAGGAAACCTTCTTTAATGCTGCCAACATGAGTGGCTTACCTATCACTCCGTATTTCTTTTAAACCTTCTAAGACTACGTTTCAGTGAATTGATTATGTATTTCTTTATCTTTGCCAAACAGATTCTTTGCTTCCTGAAGAGAGGAGTTCTGACCCATTTGCCTTTCTCTCCCCAGTACCTGAACATACAGTATATGCTCATGAAATATTTCTACAGTGAGAGGAAGGGTCTTGTTCAAAAAGAATTTCGAAATTACATTACTTAGGTTCAAATAATGGTTATCTCTTTACTTAGAGGTGCTCCTTGAGTAAATCATTTCATTATTCTCTGCCTCAGTTTTGAACGCAACAAGGCAAGGCATTATATGCTTTATCTAACGGTAAGATATTGTGTTAGTGGATACTATTTGTGACTACACACGTATCCCCTTTTTAATTAACCTACTCATTCTGACTAGTCAAGCTATGCCATTGTATAACATTGGTCCAGAGTCTATTATCATTTTTTTAACTTATTCTGGTGAGTTCAGGTAGAGGGAACTCACTGCAATCGATGCTGCAGTCCATCCAACATACCACAGTCCATCCTCATTGCCGCTTAGTGGTTTCCATGAAAGTGTCTATTATGAATTTAAATTGAGATGAAATTTTCTTATCCCAGAGTCATTAGCAACAAAGCAGATGCCAGAGTATACTTGCAGAGTGTCTGGCAAAATATTAAAGAACTGTGCATGCTAGTCTATCCTATCTGACGTACTGAGAGTATCTCCTTTAGTCCTCAAAACCAACCTGTCAGGTCAGTATTATTATCATCGTTTCATTGCTGTTGTTATTAATTATCCCTCCCTCCGCCGTTATACAAGTGGTCAGTGTAAGAATTAGAATTCAAACCCCAAGCAGGCTGATACTAGAGGTCATTCTCATAACCATCTCATTGTTCTGCTATTGTAGAACCCAGGCCGACCAGGTACAGTGGCTCATGCCTGTAATCCCAGTTGTTTGGGAGGCTGGAGTGAGAAGATCACTTGAGGTGAGGAGTTCGAGATCGAGATCAACCCCTCCCCCATTTCTAAAAATAATAGTAATAATAAAATTAGCCAGGCATGGTGGTGCACGCCCAGCTACTCTGGAGGCTGAGGCAAGAGGATCACTTGAGCCCATAAATATGAGCCTGAGTAAACAAATAAACAAAAAAACTTATGCCTTTGGAGAATAACATACATGGCTTTTGCACGTTCAAGTATGGTCTATCATGGAGTAGCGGAGAACTGGAAAGAGTAAGTCCCTTTTCTCTGAGAAGTGTTTAGGCTGAGGCTCCATGACTAGAATGGATCTCACCATGTGTGTTAAATGGCACAGGTCTTTCCCCTCTAGCACCATCCTCATTCTCCACCATAAGGAAGATCTTTGAGCACCTTTTTGACACCCTCATACTTTACCAACTTTTACTGCAGAGGTTACATAGCTTCATTCTGTTCATTCATTTGTCTTTTTTTCTCAAAGCCTTTCTAAGGCAGGAATCCTGTCATCACCACACATCTAGCCCAGGATAACCACATGGATTCCAGTTTACCGAGTATTTCCCACGATCTGGCTGGTTTACATGTGTCTTATTTCTGAACCACACTACTGTCCCGTTAGGTAGGAATTATTATTAGTGCCACTTTGCAGAAGAAAAGACTGAAGCTCAGAAAACTTGAATATCGTGTCCATCATTACAGAGACAGCAAACAAGGTGAGCTGGGATCCAAACCCAGGTGTATCTGTTTCCAGAACAGACAGTCCTCGGCACGCACAAGACGCCTTTAGCACCAACTTCTCCCTCAGGTCTAGAGAGAGCACAGCATGGGTGTGCTGTAAATGCTGTTAAAATAATAAGTGGCTTGACCATTCAGAAAGATACAAATATTTGGGGGTTTCTTTATGGGGGCTTTTTGAGTTTTGTTTAGTTTAAGTTTTGAAGCCTGCCAAGGTCTGCTCACACACTGGGATGAGAGAAAGACTTAAGGGGAATCTGTTTTAAGGGGAAGATTTTCTGCAATTCCAGGGAAAGGAGGAAACTTTGTTCTGGACTCCGTTTTCTCTGTATTGGCTCCCCATTGAAAGCTGTTTTTTTTTTCTTCCATTTCCAAAGCAACTGCTGCTTGCCGTGGCTCCTCTACACTCGTCAGGTTGAGACCTTTTGAATTATAGAGTCCCAGTGATTGAGCTGAGCCCAGGCAAAGAACGACAAGCAGGGTGATTCTACTGGCCATCTTGTTAGATCAGATATCGCCTATATTTGCAGTACAATCCGGGTCTGCCCCTTTCAGCTGGCTTCAGTAAGGCCACTCACCAGCCCAGCTGATGTTAATGACCTTCTAGCTTTCTTATTCTGAGCCAGAATGGAACCAGAGACCTAGAGGTGAAAGGTTTCCTCCCCTTTTATGAATTCCCTGAGCCACACTGTCCCCGAGGGTGTCCTGAGAAATTACTTTCCCATTTAGTCTAATTCAGCAAAGCTTCTCTCTTGGATCTGCAGTGAACATTATTTCTTTAAAAATATTTTTTGAGAGGGAAGAAACACATTTTGCCACGCTGAGGGTGAGCAAAAAATGTATCTGACGCCTCAGGTAATGGGGATTTTTTTGTGCCCTTGCCTTCAGAATCTCTTCAATTGAACATTACATTTGTTACCATATTTTATTCCCAAGGGAGCTTTCCATAATTTAAATCTTCTTTTTAACTGTACATTTAGAATGGGGACCCTGACACTGTCCTGATTATACCATACAAGCTGGACAATACAGAATTTTTCTCTGGGAGCATTCTAATTTTATTCACTCATTATTAGCATCCTGGTGTGTCCGGAATTGGTGGGTTCTTGGTCTCACTGACTTCAAGAATGAAGCCGCGGACCCTCGCGGTGAGTGTTACTGTTCTAAAGGCGGCGTGTCCGGAGTTTGTTCCTTCTTATGTTCGGATGTGTTCGGAGTTTCTTCCTTCTGGTAGGTTCATGGTCTGGCTGGCTCAGGAGGGAAGCTGCAGACCTTCGCAGTGAGTGTTACAGCTCTTAAGGTGGCACGTCTGGAATTGTTCGTTCCTCCCGGTGGGCTCGTGGTCTCGCTGGCTTCAAGAGTGAAGCTGCAGACCTTCGCGGTGAGTGTTACAGCTCATAAAGGCAGTGTGGACCCGAAGAGTGAGCAGTAGCAAGATTTATTGTAAAGAGCAAACGAACAAAGCTGCCACAGTGTGGAAAGGGACTGGAGCGGGTTGCCGCTGCTAGCTTGGGCAGCCTGCTTTTATTCTTTTCTTGCCCCACCCACGTCCTGCTGATTGGTAGAGCCCAGGGGCGGGGGGGCGGGGTCTGTTCTGACAGGGCGCTGATTGGTGCGTTTACCATCCCTGAGCTAGACATCAAAGTTCTCCACGTCCCCATCAGATCAGTTAGATACAGAGTGTTGATTGGTGCACTCACAAACCTCGAGCTAGACACAGGGTGCTGATTGGTGTGTTTACAAACCTTGAGCTAGACATAAAGGTTCTCCAAGGCCCCACCAGAGGAGCTAGATACAGAGTGTCGATTGGTGCATTCACAGAACCTGAGCTAGACACAGGGTGCTGATTGGTGTATTTACAATCCCTGAGCTAGAAGTAAAGGTTCTCCACATCTCCACCAAACTTAGGAGCTTAGCTGGCTTCACCCAGTAGAGCCTGCACCGGCGCTGCAGGTGGAGCTGCCTGCCAGTCCCGCGCCGTGCGCTCGCACTCCTCAGCCCTTGGGTGGTAGATGGGACTGGGCGCTGTGGAGCAGGGGATGGTGCTCGTCGGGGAGGCTCGGCCGCACAGGAGCCCGTGGAGGGGGTGGGAGGCTCAGGCATGGCGGGCTGCAGGTCCCAAGCCCTGCCCCGCGGGAAGGCAGCTAAGGTCCGGTGAGAAATCGAGCGCAGTGCCGGTGGGTCGGCACTGCTGGGGGACCCAGTACACCCTCCGCAGCCGCTGGCCTGGGTGCTAAGCCCCTCATTGCCCAGGGCCGGCAGGGCCAGCCGGGCCAGCCGGCTGCTCCGAGTGAGGGGCCCGCCAAGCCCACGCCCACCCGGAACTCCAGCCGGCCCGTAAGCGCGCGCGCAGCCCCGGCTCCCGCTCGCGCCTCACCCTCCACACTTCCTGCAAGCTGAGGGAGCCGGCTCCTGCCTTGGCCAGCCCAGAAAGGGGATCGCACAGTGCAGCGGTGGGCTGAAGGGCTCCTCAAGTGCCGCCAAAGTGGGAGCCCAGGCAGAGGAGGCCCCGAGAGCGAGTGAGGCCTGTGAGGACTGCCAGCATGCTGTCACCTCTCACTGGCAGAGGATTGCATTCTGCATCCTGAAATGGGCAATCCCTTCTGATGAATCCTGGAAGCTAAGATTGTAAAAATTTGGGTAAATTCCCCTTCCCATTCTCATTTGTATTTTTTTAATGTTGTTAATTCGAAGCTAGTTATTTCATGGAGTTTAGCATAAAAGGAACTAAAATGTGTCTTTTAAACAGGTAAAAAACAAAAAAAAAAAGAGAAAAGAATAAAAGGCCTACAGTGTGTTCGACCAGTGGGCTCTGTTAGCATACACCCCGAAGTGTTAAAAAAGAATGGAAGAAAGAGAGAGGAAGGGATGGAGAGAGGAGGAAAGTCAAGAGGAAGAAAAGAACGAAGAGAGGGAGATGGGAAAGAAAGAAGCAAGGAGGAAAAAGAGAACTTCTATTACGCAAACCAGTTTCTGATAGGTCACATAGCTACGAATGAAAACTAAAATCTAAATAAAGCTTAACAATTAAAGGACTTACTAGCTTACTTATTCTAATTCTTCAGATCCACTTTCTTAACTCTTGAGTTTGAGAAGTGCCTACTATTGTTCACATTAGGTGCTTTTGAAAAGCAGTGATTTTATTTGAAAACCGGTTTGAGTAGACCCTTATCTTTCTTCCTCCTTGTTTTTGCAGGAAATTTCAATGAAAAGAAAAGCCAATGGATTGTGGTCTTAGAAAAGCTGCTTAGATGATGTCTGTTTCCCGTGCTATAGACACGTGGCAGAGCTGTAAGTAAATGCTCGGCACTGCATGATGAATTGGATGGCTGCAGACCGGAGACAAAAAAAATAATTGTCTCATTTTCGTGGTGATTTGCTTAACTGGTGGGACCATGCCAGAACGGCTAGCGGAAATGCTCTTGGATCTCTGGACTCCATTAATAATATTATGGATTACTCTTCCCCCTTGCATTTACATGGCTCCGATGAATCAGTCTCAAGTTTTAATGAGTGGATCCCCTTTGGAACTAAACAGTCTGGGTGAAGAACAGCGAATTTTGAACCGCTCCAAAAGAGGCTGGGTTTGGAATCAAATGTTTGTCCTGGAAGAATTTTCTGGACCTGAACCGATTCTTGTTGGCCGGGTAAGCTTTGTTTTTAAGATCTCAATTTCAGGGTCTGTTAGTGGTCTTAAGATGTTTAATACCAGACTCTTTTTAGTTGTGGCCACCATTAGCTGTAAATTGTTCAAGCCAGATGGTTGGTGAGTTTACCTGTTGTTCTTTTAGGAATACGATTAATCCCAAGGTAACAGTTTTAAATGGTCTTGTAGGGAAAGCTTCTCCTACCACCTCTTCCACCCGGCTATCAATAAAATATAACACTGCTTATATAATGCATAAACAAATAACGTTTTTTTTTCTCATTCACACGAGAGAGATCTCATGCCAAACGTTTTCTCTAGTTTATAGTACTTGGAAGAGATATGCATCTTTTCTCAGTTTGAATTCCTACCACTTCAATTCCTGAGAATTTATTTTGTTTTATTTTATTTTAAGGCCATGCAGATCTCTCTAATTGCAGGTAGATATTTATCTTTTTTGTTTTATCATCTGCTTTTTCAATAATTAACCTAGGATGGAGAAAAGGAAGTTCTTAAAGTGGATGCTTAACTGTGCATTGTACTATTTGAAAAACTTTGCAATAGGAAACTAGTTCATCCATTGTCAGGTGAAATCAAATGTACAGAATCAAAATTTTTGTTTAGTGGAGTGTGTGTGTGTGTCTGTGTGTGTGCGCGCGCATGTGTGTGTTAGACTGGACTTACATTTGTTTTGCTGTTGTTGGCAGGTTAGACAAATGTTCTTTGTGTAGACATGGGCTGCCTGCTTTCCAAAATCACACTGTGGGTTATTGGAGACTACACGTGTTTATTCCTCCGAACTGTTCATAAGCTCCTTTTAATTTTGATGCACATCTTCATGTAGGTATAATTCCAATTATGAGCCTGCCAATGATTGATTTTCTTGATAAGTTTTAGAAGTGAATCAGGCCAATGTTATTCACTTCCCAAATGCAATGATTTAAAAGAAAAATAGGAGGAGAATTAAATGCTGATCTTCAGGACTTAACTCTTTGTGTTTCACTGGGAACTTCTGATTGCATTACTGCTTTTACCCTATTGTCTTGCAAAAGAAATTGAGCCTCCCCAAGGATTATGTTTCTCATTTCATATGGTTCTACTTGGATGAAGAAAGCCTGCATAAGGAGATATCATGAATCATTACATGGATATTTATTGAGCCTTTCCTATGTGCCAGATGCTCTATTAGGCACAGGAGGCATATCAATGAACAAAACAGTGATCTCTGCCTTTAAGGAACTTATATTTTGGGCAATACTGAGTGTTTATTGTCTGTTGAACACTATTATAAAAGCACTTTGTGGGCACCAACCTTTTTGATTCGAACAATAGCCCCCCTTCAGTATATGCATATGTATGTTCATTTGCATGTATGGATACAAATATATATTTATAAAACAAGTCTGCACTCCCTTTTTCGTAAGTTCAAAATATAAAATCTGAAAGATTTTTTTGTATCCTTGATACAAACTCAGGGAGCAGAACCGACTTGAGTCTATTATAGTCGTAATGCGTAATTATGACTGTTCATATATTTTGCCGCAAAAATGTTAATGTGTTTGATTACAGGGTGCTGCCCCAGACCCTGCTGAGGGTGTTACTTACCATATTGTTTATATACCTTAATGTTTCTGAAGTATGAAAAGTTTTGAATTCCAAGATACATCTGGCCCCATGGGTTTTCGATATGAGCTTCTTTTTTTTTTTTTTTTTTTTTTTTTTTTTTGAGATGGAGTCTCGCTCTGTCGCCCAGGCTGGAGTGCAGTGGTGCGATCACGGCTCACTGCAAGCTCCGCCTCCCGGGTTCACGCCATTCTCCTGCCTCAGCCTCTCCGAGTAGCTGGGACTACAGGCGCCCGCCACCATGCCCGGCTAATTTTTTGTATTTTTAGTAGAGACGGGGTTTCACCGTGGTCTCGATCTCCTGACCTCGTGATCCGCCCGCCTCGGCCTCCCAAAGTGCTGGGATTACAAGCGTGAGCCACCGCGCCCGGCGGATATGAGCTTCTTCACCAGCATTATCTTATCTTTTTTGTAGGTACAAAAGTGAGGTTTAGGTGGATTAATAAACCAAACCAAGATCACAGAGCTGGTAAATTATCTGCCTGAGTTTGAATCCTGTTGGAAATTCCAATGGCCATTATTTCACCCACTATACCTTATTACATATTAGGAACCAGCTAACTGGAGTTTAAACTGTAATTTACACTTAACGAGTTATTGAGTATAGAATGTAAGGTCTTTAAATGCCTACTTCTGGATATTCAGAACTTCTTTAATCAGCCCTAAGGCAAGACGTTCTCATACCATATGAAATTCTGGGAATACATGCATATTTACATAGTGGACGCTTTGTTTCTTGCTTTTCTTAGTTATCTTTTTATGAAGATATATCACTCTGACTGTGTCTTGCATAATGTAAATAACAAAACATGCTATGCCCAGGAGAACATTTCATTTTTATCTGAGTAGAAAAAGTAATTAACGTGGGGTTGCTTTGGACTCAGAATCTGATAACTGATTTCATCTCCATTCCTTACATGAAGTAATAGAGATTAGAGGTAAACAACCAGGCGTTCAGCATCTTCTTGTGACTTATTGACCTGTGAGACGTTCATGCTTCTCTGAATGACAGAAATGTTGCCAGTGAATCCTAGGATTTTGAAATAGCCAAAATGCTTTTGAGTCTTAGTGATGGTTTTTATCTAGCCTTTTCATGGCTGCCTACCATGACCAATTCCCAAACAATTGTAAAGTCAGAGTTTATTTTCTGGAAAACTTTTCTTCGAACATTTCCCATCATACCTATTTCCCTTTAAAGAAAAATGCTCCTGAATTATGACACTGTAGCCTTGGAGGATCTTGGGTTGTAGCGTAGCCAAAAATACATTTCAGGTGACTGCTTCAGATTATGAATCAGGCTGAGTGCGAAGATGTCTGTATCGGGGTGCCCACCGGTGCTTTACAGTGTTTTACCTCTGTGCACACTCTTCCACATCCGACTCTTTAAACCACTTCACCTCCCAGCTTCCCCCCAGGAACCGGCTGAGAAGCATTACTTACTTATGAGCACACCTGCTCTTTGAAAGGTCCTCCTGCGAGTCACCATGGCGGGGCCTGTGACCTAGCAGGCTGAGTTCAAGCTCAAGGGCAGAGCTAGTTTTTGAATGATAGGTTCTTCAGAGCTTCACATATAACCTTACAGCATCCATCATCTGTTTTTAGTATATTGGTAGGCAGCTGGATGCTGAGAAAGCTCCTTAGCATCAGAGATGTACTCTCTCGAGGTTTGAATATGGGCTTGGCCACTTTCTGGGTGTTAACCCTGAGAAGGTTACTGAAGTTTTTCAAGGATTTTGAAAATAAGATAAATAAGAATTTGTAAGAGTAAAGAAAATAATAGAAGCGCAGTGCCTGCTATATAGTAGTTGTAGTTGTAATTGTATTCTTAATTGTACATGTGTGTGTATGTGTTTGTAGTTGGAGTGGCAGACAAATTAACAATTACCTCACTAGGTAAATAACAAGACTCTGGGAGCCCCTTCACAGGTACATGTTGTATAGTGTGGAGGTGATGTTTCTGTGTGTCTTGAAGAGTCACTGGCCCGGGGGTGTGGGGTGGGAAGTAAAGTGCCCCAGCAAGATAGAGGAGTTTATGCAAAGTCATTGGGGAGAGAGTAAGATGACTGAGAGTAAGATCCTTCCCTTGGTCAGAAGCAACATAAGCCTTTATATTTTCTGTTGTAATGGAATGAAGTCAGTGGTCATATATTGGTTTCTTTTTAAGATAGGGTCTTGCTCTGTCACTCAAGCTGGAGTCCAGTGATGCAATCACAGCTCACTGTAGCCTCGACTTCCCAGGCACAAGTGAATAGTCCCTCCTTAATAGCTGGGACTACAGTCATGCACCACCATGCTTGGCTATTTTTGTTTAAATCTTTTGTAGAGATGGGGTATCCTGTGTTTCCCAGACTGATCTTAAACTCCTGAGCTCAAGCAGTCCTCCGGCCTTGGCTTCTCAAAGTGCTGAGATTACAGGTGTGAACCACTGTGCCTGGCCTGAAAGTCATATTCTTAGAGAGGTTTTCCCTATCAGTTCTTCTAAAATGTAATTGTTCTTCCTTTAATATTTCATACCCTTTGTCTATGCTTGACTGTTTTCCTTCCTGATAATCATTATCTAACATACTCTATACCTTATTATGTTTATTATTTGTCTCTTCTAGCATGCAAGTTCCACAAAGAAAAGGATTTTTGAGCCCTTTGGTCTTTACTCTGTATTCCCAGAACCTAGAACCCTGCCTGCATATAGGAAGTGCTCAGTAAATACTTTACATGAAAAAATAAATGAATAATTTACCTACATAATGGAAGAATTTATAATAGTCATATAAGCTCAATGGCATTTTTCAATAAAGGAACTTTCATGTTCTCTCTTTCATATGAGTATTTTATAGTTTAATGGGTAGTTAAAATTTTTTTTTATGTATTGATTTTGAAAGTCTTTCTTTGAGGAAGTGGGCATGAAGAAAATGTTAACTTGTTTAAGCAACTCTCTTTCGAAAAGCTGCAGGATTACCTCTGTGGAGACTCTTTCTTAGCACTGTCATAAAGCAACACGTTGTCTTCCAACTATCTTCAGACTTTTGTGTTTGGGCTTATGGTACAAACTGGAGCAGAAAGTTTTGTCTGGATTTCTGAAAAGCAAATACCAGTCAAACAGATTCTATTCCTGCCTCCAGTTCTCTGTGGACCAAGGCAGGGCAGAGCCTGTTCATAAACACATAAACATTGAGCATTCACATCTCCATGTACCTCAGTGTTGACTTTCTTTGGAAACTGTGACAGAGAAAAAAGTGGCTCATGGGACACTTAGCCCAATTATGCTTATTTGTTCTGGTCTTAGGAAAGAGAAAACCTGTGGTGGTTTTTGATGAATCTGGCACACAACACAAAAATACTATTCTGTGGTAAAATGTGCAGATACTCTTTATGGTAGACAGCGTGATGTCATTATGAGAACCCTTGGCTGCAAGTCAGGACGGTGATTGATACAAGCATGCCACAAATATTTATTGAGCATCTACTGTCTGCAGAGTATTTCATTGCCAGTGGATTCTCAGCTCTGAGCAAACACAGATCTATCTATGCCTTCTGCATGGGACTAATGAGCTCCTAGAGGGAGACAGACATTAAAACAGATAATCACATGAAGAAACATACAAGAAAACTGAAATAAGTACTCTGAAGTGAAGGAATGTGGTTCTCTTGAAGCATATACAGAGGAAGCTGCCCTATTCTATGGGAGGATGGAATCTTCCCAAAGGAAATAACCTGGAAGCTGATATGCATTAACCTGTTGTTGAACCAGGATTCAGGGATAAAGAGAAAAAGAGCATTTTCGATAGAGGAAATAGCATGCTCAAAGCTATTTACAGAGCTGAGAGAGGGTCAGGGTAACTGAGTTTGTCTTAGTCAGTTCTGGCTGTATAATAAGTTAACATAGACTGGGTGGCTAATAAACAATAGAAATTTATTTCCCTCAATTCTGGAGGTTGGTAGTCTTTAAGGTCAGGGTGCCAGCATGGTTAGTTCTGGTGAGGGCCCTTTTCCAGGTTGTAGACTGCAATCTTCTTGTATTCTCACATTGGTAGAAAGAGGGCAAGGAAACTTTCTGGGGCTTCTTTCAGAAGGGCTCTAGGGTTCCACCCTCGTGACCAAATTACCTTTCAACAGATCCACCTCTTAATACCATCAAATTGAAGATCAGAACTTCAACATACGAAGGTCATAAACATTCAGTCCATTGCACTGAAACACAGAGAACTAGGCTTAAAGTCTCTTGTGTCAAGTTAGAAAGATAACCAAGGATCTCTTGGAGATCTGGCTTCTTTCTCTTTTAATTCTACTACAAAGTAACTGGGGGAAAACGTCATTTCTGTTGGGTGCAATTTCCTCACTTCTGAGTGTATGGGATTAAGATATTATATATTTAAGATACAAACCCCTATGGAACAGGAATACACACACACACAAACACACACACACACACGCCCCACATGTTCATTGAATATCCTTTTTCTAAAATGCTTGGGACCAGAAGTATTTCAGATTTGAGATAATTTTCAGATTTTGGAATATTTGGACATATATTGAGATATCTTGGAGAACACAGCCAAGTCTAAACATGAAATTCATTTGTGTTTCATATTTACCTTACGCACATAGCCGGAGGGAAATTTTCTATAATTTTTAAAATAACGTTTTTATGTAACAAAGCTTTGACTGTGACCCATCACATGAAGTCAGGTGTGGAATTTTCTACTTCTGGTGTCATGTCAGTGCTCAAAACCTTTCAGATGCTGGAGCTTTTTAGATTTCAGATTTTCGTATTAGAGATGCTCAGCCTCTGTGTGTGTGTGTGTGTGTGTGTGTGTGTTATATGTAACATCGATTTTTGGCTCAAGTTGCCTTAGTCCTTGTTCTGTAAGTCTTGTGATCCTCAATTCCTTATATTGCTTTATTTTGGGAAAAAAAAAAAAAAACAGTCTGCTGTGCAGGTGGTCATAGTTCTTCTATACTAAATCCTCTCTCTTACATAAACTTCTCTGCTCTCTTTCCTCCCTTTTTTCCTCCTACCTGGGCTTCTGAGCTGTTCCTTATTTGGATGTAACTCTCTTGCTGGTAATGCCACATCTATTTATAATTCTCTTCCTCCAAGGCACTGACTCATTTTCTCTCTTTAAATTTGACCTTCTAACCTTCCCTCTGCACTGTAACTTGGAAATCGTTTGGGTGGTGCTTAGTATGAAGGACACAGGATGCCAAATAATTACACTATATTACAGTTTACGGCGTCTGCGACTGGTGAGAAAATTGCACTTGACGTGCCATTATTTTTTGCTGGCCGTTTGCATGTTAAGAGCGCTGGATTACACAGTCACAGCTTAATTGTAGCTTCGGCCTTGTGAGAAAAATTCACTTTCAGTTCCATGAAGCTTCTACCTACTCAGACAGAGCCTTGTGCACCAATAATTTGGCAGGAATGCAAGTCAGCATCGCGTGTCTCAACCTGGCCAAACAACAAGAGTTGGCTCCCTCTTGCCCAATGTCCTGACTTAGAAATAGGGGTATCCCAGAGCTGTTGGAAATCTTTGGGTGCTAATATAAATAATATAAATAAAGAGAATAATATTCGTCATTTAAATTAGCAGAAATTAGCAGAAACCCTAAACACACACATGCTCACCTACACATGAACACACATGCTCACCTACACATGCACACACATGCTTACCTACACATGCACACACATGCTCACCTACACATGCACACACATGCACATGGAGGATTTCTTAGCTGAATTTGTGCATGAGCAAAATCCCAAATCATCTGTTAATCCTTTTTGTTTTTTCCTGTAGCTCCAGACTCTCACCCTGCTCATCTCATTCCTTACCAAGGGATGAGGTGAGAAAGAGTGGATAATCGATGCTTATGTTTGTAGATGCTCTGAGAAGTAAATTCTCAGCTTTCTTATAAGAAGAATCTTGCATATTTTGTCAGCTATTTGAGAGTCATCTCATGAAGGTAGATATTTTTCCCACTTGAAGCAAAATAATAGCAGTCATATGTTTATGGATGACACAATCAGATTATATAATTCTGTTTTTTAAATAGATTGCAACAAGATAGTCAGTATAAAAAAACAAGTTCAGAGTATTGATTCCTATTACAAGTATGAAGCTGAAATTCACAGGGAAGCATTGGGCAAATATAAATGCTACATGACTGGAAAGTGACTCATTGCATATTCACATGACAGAATAGCATAAAGTCATTAAAAAATTAAGATTTATGAGAGTGTGGTTGCAACTTAGTAAATATCAGAGGCAAGATATAAAATGTGTATAGAAAATAATTATTAAAATATATGCGTGATACAGTCAGAATGCCTGACATATATCTGTTAAAATATGTGTGTGAACATGAAAAAATATATTTAAATATTTTTGTATCTATCTTCAAACCATGAATATAGATGTATGTATTCAAATTTACAAAAATAATAAGCCATTAGTGCCCATTATCTTGCTCACCCATACACCCATATTCAATACTTTTAGTCATTCTACTGCTATTTTTTCAATTACCTTCACCCCTACAAATGCATACACATTGCCAATGCTCTTGATTTAGGTAGTTAATTTAAAGAGAATGCAAATCACGTCTATAACCACTATTCACTGTTTTGATGTGAAGATTTCCCCAGCTGAAAACAACACAGAATCATAAAAAAATCCCAAATGCATGATTATATCTAATGAGTATGTGATATCCAGGTAACCCACCTTAAAAAAATTGAGCAGTTAATTTCTGACATTGGTTCAGATTACTAACTATACCACAAAGCAATACAGGAGAACCTGTAAGGAAATATATAAATATATTCAATCTTTTTTTCCCCAATATATGTGGTTGGATTATGAGTTTTAAAAAATAATCTTCTGCATTTTATTTTCTTAATACGCTTTTATTAAAATGTAAAAATGAAATGAGAAAAAATAATATATTTTTCAATTATCTTAACATCAATGCCATCCATTCATAGCAAATTCTTGGGGACCGTTACTTAATGTAAAACAAATTTGGAAAATAGAATCTCGTTTTAAAAACTACACCTCTGCTAAACACTTGTATGGCCAGTTTCATCAATTAATAAAGCACTAGGCTTATTTAATCATTTTTATGAAACTATGAAGAGAGAAAGAACAGCTACAATCTTTCTGCATTGCTAAATGCACATTAAACAAGTTCCATAACTATGGAATAGACCAGATATTAACCAGATGTGAAGGTTTTATATTTGATTTTTTTAATGAGAAACTATCTTATGAGTCTTCAAATAATATAATGAGCCTACAGGTTGCTTGTAATTTTTTCAACAGATAGGAATGACCTAGAAAAGTTATTTATGGAACCATGTTATTCAAGAAAGATGAAAGTGTTACAGCATTTACAGAATTTCTTTTGGCCTGGCTAAGAATGTTTGCTAGACAGTGGTATTTTAAAAATAGTTCAGTATTTTCCATCTGTACATATCATTTCCATTATAATTAACTTAAATTCACCCACTTGCATGCACATACACACCTTGGCCTAATTTGGTCATCCATGTTTCTGTCCCTAAGTCTTTGAATATTTCATTACACAATATTTCGATAGGCAGCCTTGTGCACAAAAATCGGAATACTCAGTTAAGATATGAGCGTGTTTTCTCATCAGCACTGGCTCTCTAACCTCAGATTTTAATATGTTTAGGAATCCCTTTAGATGTTATATCCTAGAGGAGAAATATAATACACTACATTTTTATTACTCAAAGTGAGGTCTGCAGACCACCAGCAGCAACACATGGGAGCTAGTTAGAAATACAGAATTTCATTCAACACCTGTACACCCGGACTTATGAATCAGAATCTGTGTTTTAACACTACCCCCAGGTAATTCTTATGCACATTAAAGGCTTTAAAATGAAATACACATTTAGTTTTTAGGAAATCAGCCAATCATCAATCAACCCCTGTGTGGGTCAAATCATGCTTTTTTGCTGTCTGTACCCAGCCAGAGTCACTTTTGAATACCACCCAATTTTAAAAAAAGGTCAAGGGGGCTAGTGTTTGGAAAAGCCCTAGGTGAGGTTTTGGAAGGAAACAGCTGTTGATTTTATTTGAACCCCACGTGGTGGGTGATGAATATGGTGGGCTGATGGGACTCCTTCCACATTGCAGGTGATGGTGAAAAGCCACTGCCTGCGTGTGCACCCATGCTCCTACCACCAGCTCAGTTCCTCAGTGAGAACTGTTAACTGTTGTCTGCTCAGTTCTGTGGACTACTTCCTTTTCTCTATATGTATTTACCACAATGCGGCAGATGTGTTCTGAAATCTACAGAGTATCAAATGTTACTGGGCTTCCATGGAAGGCAGTAGCAGAATCCAAATAAGCCTGATCAGAAGGGCTGAGGAATATTGGGAAACAGCAGGGAATAAAATACTACATGCGTATTTTTATTTCTCCCTAATCCTAAGAATAACCCAGCTGGGTTGCATACATTTTTTTTTTTTTCTGTGACTTTGTGGTTGAGACCAGGAAACTGATGACATTATCCAGGGACATGAAAATGGGGGAGAAAAAGAGGGTTTGTTTGTTTGTTTGTTTGTTTTTGAGATGGTGTTTTGCTCCTGTTGCCCAGACTGGAATGTAATAGTGTGATCTTGGCTCACCGAAACCTCCACCTCCCAGGTTCAAGCACTTCTCCTGCCTCAGCCTCTTGAGTAGCTGGGATTACAGGCATATGCCACCATGGCTGGCTAATTTTTTTTGTATTTTTAGTAGAGATGGCGTTTCTCCATGTTGGTCAGGCTGGTCTCAAACTGCCAACCTCAGGTGATTCGCCTGCCTCAGCCTCCCAAAGTGCTGGGATTACAGGCGTGAGCCACCGTGCCTACCCCCAAGAGAAAAGGAGATTTTAAGTAACCTGAATAAAGTGATAGTATCTATTGGGTGTTTACTATATGGCTGACAATTTATTAAAGTTTGCCTATTCAATCTTCACATCAATCCCCTGATAAAGGTACCATTATACACATTACCAGATCGGAAGAAAGTCACGGAAGGGAATAGTGATTTCCACTAGAAGGTGCAGGGGAGACAGATAGTGATTATGTGATGAAGCCGGGAGTCAAACCTGAGCTTGGTGATCACAGAATTTGTTCCTGTTACCATGGCAACACACGATCTCATTTGAACCTTATGTGGTAGGTGCTCAGTGTGCTAGGCTGTGACCCCAATTTGCAGATGAGAACAGTGAGATCATGGAAGGAAACAAAGGTATGGTCTCATAACGAGAATGTAAAAGGTTTAGTAAGATTTGAGCAGACAATGAGAGACGTTTCTCTAATTACAAAGCCACCACACGTATTTTTTGCACCTCTATAGGCTTTGCAAGTCAGGGACAGAGGTGCACATAAATCCCTTAAGAAAAGAAAAATGTCCTTGAAGATTAGGCTTGTGCTGGCTCTGTTTTATTTATTTTATGGGAATCAGAGGAGAGGACATTGGCATAGCCTGGGCCCGGGCAGGGCTGCTACCAAGTACACCACAATTTGGGGGTTATTCTCCTAATATAGGGGTTAGCCTAGTATTTTGATGTTTTGCTTTCTCATTTTAAAAATATATTAAAAATGATCGTGCTGACGAATAATAAAAAATGATGGAGAAGGAGTAGCAAGAAGAGAAAAACGGTTTTATTGAAAATTTCAGACATCTTGCTACGTGCTTTAAATATAAACATGTTATTATTTTCCATTTTGCAGATAAGAGAATTAAGACTTTTGGATGGAAGTAAATTCTCACCGGCTAGGTGACCAGAGTATAATGATTCTGGTTTTGCCTGAGCTGGGCAGAGCTTTTAACCACGCCAGAGCTGTAGCATAAAGTTAGAGAGCTCACTGGAATCTTTAGCCAAAACTGAGCAATTTTCTAGGTTCTTCTTAAAGTGAGAATCACCAGAACAGCAAAAAGAAGAGTGCAATGAAAAATAAAATCTTGTACACATAGACAGGAACTAAAAGAAGACAAAATGCTTGTACCCTCCAGTTGCTTGAACTAATTGTGTTAATGCTGAATAATTTAGTAACAATTCCCAGTACTCTTGGAAACTGAGCTGGTGGACAATATTACAGAGGCTTCAGAGGTGGGATCTATAATTTACTTAGCTCTGTGCAGTGACTTCCCTGACGCCCCTTGTAACTTTATAAGTCTTTTTCCAAATAGATATGTGCTTCTCTGTTGCATTTCTTCCATTCCAGCCCACATCTTGGTGACTTTCTCCTGAGCAGTTCTGGTCATGTCCTCTGCTACTGGTGTACCTTGGCCACTGAGAATAACCCCTTTATGCCTTTAGCAAATACTCTGAGGAACAGTAATTTGATGAAAGAGCAAACATGCTATTAAAAATGACTAAATCCTGTAACTCTTAGAAGCAAGTCAGACTCCCTAGCCACTCAAAAGCTTTGTTTAGAATGTGGCAGGGTTATTTATAGTGGAGTTTTTCTTTCCTTTTTTTTTTTAATGTGTATATAGGAACCTAAAAGTATAAATGAATTTCTCATTGCAGTTTGCCTTTTGTCATACTTGTGTGTGTGTGTGTGTGTGTGTGCACATCCTATCATTTTTTCTCTTAAAGGAGCTTTGCTTTGGAAAAGCTCATCCTCTGATTGCATCCTTGACTTTGTAGGAACATTTATAATCAGCTTTTCGAGGTGTTTTCAGAAATCATTAGATGTTTGCAGTGGCTGGTCCTATTGATCAAGGCCACTGTTTTTCGAGTACTCTCTTCTGTTTTTCCTGTCATTAAACTCTTACTGTAAAGAAAGGTCTTAGTTTTTTATAGCTGAACCCAAATTTCACATTCTAACTAGACTATCAGAAATGCATTTAAGACTGTGATTCATGCCTATAATCTCAGCGCATTGGGAAGCTAAGGTTGTGAGGATCACCTGAGCCCAGGAGTTGGAGGCTGCAGTGAGCTGTATGATCATGGCACTGCATTCAAGCATGAGCAACACAGCGAGACCCTCCCCATCAAACTCCCAAGAAAGAATGCATTTAAATGTTCCTATCTTTTCTTCCATCCCACCAGTTGGAGGAAAGACACAAGCAAAAAAAAAAAGCTGAAAGACCAAACAATAAACATGGAGACTCTCCCAGCTCCCCATCATCACATACACGTAAACAAAACGAGGTGGTAAGACAGTGTCAAAGAGACACAAACCACAGAGCCAAGTGGTAAATAGAGGGTGAGACAGAAATCCAAAAATACAAAGCAAAAGTCACACTACAAGCGATACAACATAAGAAAGGAGCTAAGCTGGGTACAGTGGCTCACACCCGTAATCCCAGTGCTTTGGGAGGCTGAGGCAGGAGAATCACTTGAGCCCAGGAGTTTGAGACCAGACTGGGCAACACAGCAAGACCCCAGCTCTACAAAATATTTTTAAAAATTAGCTGAGTGTGGTGGTGTGCACTTGTGGTTGCAGTTACTCCGGAGGCTGTGGCAGGAGAATCAAGGCTGCAGTGAGCTGTGTTAGCAGCACTGCACTCCAGTCTTGGTGGCAGAGCAAGATCCTGACTCAAAAATAATAGTAATAATAATAATAATAAAGATAATAATAAATTTTTAAAAAGGAGCCTAGAGCCAGAAAACATACGGAAAGTAAGAGATTTTCACAGGATCACAGCATTCAAGAAACACAGAGGATCAAAATCAATGAGAGAGAAAATGAGGTAAAGTAAAAATGAAGACTGAGGGAAGGAAAGAGAGTAGGATAGTCCCCGGAGAGAAGAAGGGAAGGCAGAGGATAAGCAAGCAGAGAAAGGCCATATGGAATGGATTTGGGGTCCACTGAGGCTTTTAGCCCCTGGACAGATGTGTTAATATATACTTTTATGTGTACTTTTCTGATCACACAGGTTCTGATTTTTTCGTTTTTGCTTTGGAAAGGTGTGCATTTTGATTCTAACACAAGATGTTTGCCGAATAGCTGAGGCTGACAGGACTTGGCATGATGTTGGAACAATCTGAGTGAACCAACAAACATGATGATCTTTTTTTGTTCTTGAATTTTTAGAGACCAATTTTGTTTTTTAACCCTATATATTTTCTAGGAATTGGCACTAGAAAGTAAATCATGGCCATTTTACCTCAAATCAGATGTGAAGCATCATAATTTAATAATAAGTCTTTAAATAAAATTATCACATGCTTTCTACCTACAGACTATGACATCAGCTTAGAAGAGACGTGGGAGGTAGAAAAGGCATATGGGTAAGCCCTTGGACAATTTACATCTGTCTACAACTCTCTAAAATTATGAAATGGGGGCCGGGTGTGGTGGCTCGCGCCTGTAATCTCAGCACTCACCAGCCTGATCAATATGGTGAAACCCCATCTCTACTAAAAATACAAAAGTTAGCCAGGCGTGGTGATGCTCACCTGTAGTCCCAGCTACTTGGGAGGCTGAAACAGGAGAATCACTTGAACCTGGGAAGCAGAGGTTACGGTGAGCCAAGATCGTGCCACTGAACTCCAGCCTGGGTGACAGAGTGAGACTCTATCTCAAAAAAAAAAAAAAAAAAAAAAAAAAAAAAAAAAAATTATGAAATGGGCTTTTGAAACATTGGAAAAAGATATTTTAAAACAAGATTTATCTTTCCAGTATATTTGGGTATAAAAACAACTTAATTTTTAAATGATCTAAAATAGCCACAGAAAAGGCTAATGCTAGTTTTCTGTTTCTGCTACTTTGCAAATATATTTGAGCAAATGCATTTTATAAAATCTTTTATTTTTAACTTTTGTGGGTACTTAGTAGGTGTATATATTTATGGGGTGAGCAAATACATTTTTAATAGCTCGGTAAAGAACAAGAGAGGTGGAAGTTGGAGAATATACATAGATAGAACCAAGGAAAATAATACTTTTTTGACTACCTAGTACTTTCCAGGATACATGAACTCTTATTTAGATCTCACCTGAATCCTGTGAGATAGGGCTATTAACATCAACCCCCTTTTAACAGATAAAGAAATAGGTTCAGAGAAATTTAGTCACTGTCCCAGGTTGGCTAATAAGGTGGGGAATTGGGATTGGAATGCAAAACTAGCTTATTTCCAAAACCTATACTTCCTCTGCCTACACTGTGCCACCCCCTCCCTCAATTTACTTGATTCTTCCTTATGTTTCTTTACACATGGAAGGGCTTTTGTGGAAATAGGAGCAACGTTCTCATGGAAAAGTGCTTACTTTTATGGAACACCATTTGCTCTTCCAAGCATTTCTTTTGATCATCCCAATAACCCAGAAGGCCAAGTGGGATGACTAAGATGGCATTAGACCCACAGTAGAAACCAGACCTTTGAACACCTTGTCTTGTGTTTTCTCTAGTGATCATATTGCCTCACTAGAGGCTTTTGTGAATGCATCAGCATTACAGATCGTGTTCCCACCCATAGGGTAACTCTTCACCATTCAAAGTGTGTTGAGATTAACACTGCAGTTCCAGGTTGCCCTACAGAGCAGGCCTCTTAAGATATCCACTCCTAAATCTTGCAGCATGCCAGTGCAGCAAGGTAGGAAAGCCCTGAGTGAGATATCCTTTTAAGTGCACCATCCAATCACATGGTTTCTGTGGTGTCTTTTAAATCCAAGGACTACGCTACTTCCCTACTTACACTGGCAAATATGAACTGAGAACCTGCATTAATAATAGACATTCTTCCTGGGCATATTTTTTTTTTTTTTAGATGGAGTCTAGTCCTGTCACCAGGCTGTAGTGCAGTGGCATGATCTGGGCTCACTGCAACCTCCGCCTCCTGGGTTCAAGTGATTCCTCTGCCTCAGCCTCCCGAGTAGCTGGGATTACAGGCACACACCTCCACTCCCAGCTAGTTTTTGTATTTTTAGTAGAGATGGAGTTTCAACATGTTGGCCAGGATGGTCTCGATCTCCTGACCTTGTGATCCACCCACCTCAGCCTCCCAAAGTGCTGGGATTACAGGCATGAGCCACAGCGCCTGGCCTCCCTGGGCATATTATTGAATGAGATTTTCAAAAGCCTGTACTGCCTTGCGACCTCTTAGCTTCACATCATCCAAGATGGTGCTCCTTAATATAGCCTAGCACCCCACATTGTGAGTGCTGCATAACGCAGGCCAGGAAACCACAGATGCAAGAATATTGGATAAATCTTTTGCTAATGTTCGAGGAAGGCTTTTGCAGCTGTCTTCCTATAGGAATACTTTGCTAGGCTTGGATTTGGGTGAGAAAAGGTAGCACAGTTGAGTGTCACTTGGCTTTGCAAGTACTGGGACACAGTTATGTACTGTGACCTGGTAGGGAAGTGTTGTCACATTTACAAAGAAAATCAGCATGCCTGGGAACTGCTCCTTGAGATGTGATAGGGAAGTAAAAGTCTGCATCTGAAGACTCCTCTATCTCAAGAGAACTTTTGAGGTAGCAGAAGAAAGCGTTCTTACTTTGGAATTAGAGCCTTGGAAGAATCTTTGCAAATACAAAATCCTCTCCTTCTGCTACTCTGTAAACTCCACAAGGTTCTGGCTTTCTCTTTTAAATTTTATAAAAGGGTCAGCACAAGGGAAACTTTTCTCTTCCACCTAGCAAGGGCTTGGGCTAAGAGAGATTTTCCTCTTTCTCCCCTGAAAACTGTAAGCATTAAGATTGATTGACTGAATGCAGATACTTAATTTGAATCTCTTTAAAGAATAGTATTTTCTATTTTACAATTTACTATTTAAAGTATATTGTTTTACCCAAGCCATGCTTTTTATGAGCCATAGCCTTGTGTCTGAAACACCAGGAGGTATACAAATTCACATATCCACAGACACACACATTTATACAGAATTAGAAAATGATGATTAGCATACATTTCTGAAGCCAATAGCAAGTTTTCAACACAGCTTCTACCTTTTTTTATTGTTATAACCACGGTGGCTTGTCTATTTTTCTGTCATCTTTATTGCCTGAAATGAAGAGCTTATATGCAATATCCCACCTTGCAATACCTTTGTTGACCTCTGCTGGTCAAGAGTCCAGGCTTGTATCTTTTTCATTGAGAAATATGCTAGCCTAGAGGATTGTGACAGTAAGATTCTGCTCTGAAGTTAGACAAAGCCAGGCTTCAATACCTGTCACAATAGCCCCATACTCAGCTTGTATCGTTGCATGAGAGTTAGTGTTGTTAAGCCTCAGTTTCCTCATTGAGAAAGTTACTTGGTAAGATTTGTCCTTTAGGTATTCCCCTAAGCAATAGATGTAATATCGTAGTTCACTGAGTGAGGACTAAATATTATGGTAGTTGTTACTATTCTGGACAGTTCATGCCTTGGACATTTTTGTCATTAATTAAAGCTTTTTAAAATTGCAATTAGCGAGACAGTTTTTAAATCCTGTCACTCTATGGCCATATGTTACACATCTGTACAATAACCTGGGTGTCTTCAGTACTTTCTAGTGCCCTTTGGAATCCAACATTCTGTTTCTCTATGATTTTTGATTCATACAAACTGATCCTAATACTGAGCCTGAGGAAGGAATAGATTTTACTAAGTGGAAGGAGAAATGCTTTGCCTTCTGAAGGCATAGAGGAAAGTATATGTTTAATTGGTACTTACTTTTCAATATTTAAGGAGAAGAAAAAGTAGAATAAAATGATGGATAACCACATTCCATATTGACAGATGGACATGTCTAATATTTCAAAATGTCACATGCAAATACCATAATTATTTTGAAGACCAAGGTGACAGGGATATTGAGGATGACTCCAACTTTGAACCTCCACCCTCAGTAACCCATCGAATTCAACAGTGACGTGAGACACAGTAGGTTGACTTCTGTAATGCTGAGGACCACCCTTAAATGGACACAAGTCGGAAGGATCGTCTTTCTTTTGAGCCATCTAAGAGTAAACATATCCCTGAAAAAAACACAGTGAGGCATTACAAACTATTCATGCGTACAAGTATAAAATCACCACCATCATAATACTATGAATTATAATGAAATATTATATCTATAACATCTTGTAAGGAGATTGCATATAAAGCACGTTATTAAAATATACTTTATAAAAGCTATTATGTTGCAATAACTGAGAGCTATTCAACTGCTATTATCTTTTGTGCAAAATTTTAAAAACGCTTGATCTTCAAACTGTTGCAAAGGTTAAAATAAATTCTATGATTAGAAGTACATGGAATTTGTTGAAATAAAAGCTAACATTTAATGGCACATTTTATAAATACTGAAGAGAAGGAATCTTTGATTCACAATTATTTAAGCATGTTACATGACCACCTCCCCCAAGATACACTCACATGCTTACTACCAAAACCCATACTTATTAAGACAATTTTTAACCTTTGTACTAATGGATGATTATGTGCCAAACATTTCTGATAATTTTTTTTTTTCTTTTTTGAGACGGAGTCTGGCTCTGTCGCCCAGGCTGGAGTGCAGTGGTGTGATCTCGGCTCACTGCAAGCTCTGCCTCCTGGGTTCACGCCATTCTCCTACCGCAGCTTACCCAGTAGCTGGGACTACAGGCGCCTGCCGCCACGCCGGGCTAATTTTTTGTATTTTTGATAGAGACGGGGTTTCACCGTGTTAGCCAGGATGGTCTTGATTTCCTGACCTCGTGATCCACCCGCCTCGGCCTCCCAAAGTGCTGGGATTGCAGGCGTGAGCCACCGCACCCGGCCAAATTTGTTTTTCAGTACTGTGACAGATCCTTTACCTAAGATAAATTGTAAAACTTGTATATTTACCCAAGTTTTTTATTGACTTGTTCTTATAAAAAATGGGGTATTTTACAAAGAGAAGTTTATTTCTAGACTCTGCTGTATCATAACATCCATTTTATAATCCTCTTCTAATTATAATGGGAAATCTGATTACCATCAATAATGCTAATGGCTAACATTTTGAGTAGTTTTATGCTTGCAATAGGTGGAACACTTAGGGCATATCTCATTTAATGCTCACAAACTCCATATGAGGTCCACACTGTCATGTATTTCCATTTGCAGCTATAAAGCGATTTAATGAGGTTGTATAGTTCCTCTAAGGTCAGTCATCTGAAAGTTGCCGAGTCAAACCCTGAAGGTAAATATATTTGCTTTCAATTTCAATCCTAAACTTTTCTGATATATAGTCTCTTACAAAAAAGTTGAAGTTTCTCAGGTAAAGTAGTCACATTATGTCATTTCATCAAACATACACACACACAGTTTAGAAACTAATATTGCATTCTACAGATTAATTTACTTTCTTTTTTTCAAAATCAATACAATTGATTAACTTGTTATTCTGAAGTGTTGGCAAATTATTGGGTAAAAGTGAATTAATAGATTTATTCTACCCTATCTACTGGGGACACACTATGTTTCAGGGTCTTTGCTGAGGTCATGAAGACACACAAAAAGATTCTGAATGATATGAACATTTACTTTGAAGAAACAAGGTAAAAATATTCAATAGTGGGCTATTCACTCTTTAAACAACATTCCTCATTTTTAAAAATAATATCTACTTGTCATATCTGCTTGTCTTCTTAGCAACCACAGCATCACTACCAGTTCACCTACGTTATCCAGATCTCACGTTACTCTTGGGAAAGAATTAATAGTCAAAACCGATTTGAAGTCAGAAGGATTTCTCTCCCCATGACTCTTTAACAGAGCACATAGCTTGAAGCTAGTGCAACTTTCTAGGCAGGAAGGGAGAAGATCCCTATGTAAATCATTATCACTGACAAGTTAAGCCTCCAGTCAAAAGCGGAATGTATAGCTTGTGTATTTACCTCGGGCTACTTGTCTCCATGATGTAGCATGAAAAGAAATACTTAGAGCAGGTTGATATCCACACATACACACCCTTAGCGCACTGAAGGGCCGGTCTCATGTTGCCTTGGATTAGCTGAATTTCAGGGCTTAAATTATTCTCAGGACTCCTAATATCCAACTCTTCACCCCAACCCAGAAATCCTAAGTAAAGGAGATGAAGTGAAAATTCCATCTTGAATGAGCTGCTTTTTGATTAACTCTAACTGCACCTATTAAACATAGGATTGGGAGTGGAAAATTATGAGTCCAATCTTCTCCATTTAGGTGGTCAAATCTGTTCTTCCAGTCGGCTTTCTCTGTTGCATCAGAATCATGTTTCTGAATTTCAAAACTAGACCAGTCATTCCCCTAATTTCTGTGTCTTCATTATCTATGTGAATGAGTCCCAAATACTTTTCTAGCCTCAATGAACAGCAGTTACCATTATTTGACCTTGGAAAGTCACTCAAATTTTTAGTGTTGTTGAATACCTTAAATGAGTTGATAGAAAGGTATCACTTAGAATAGAACATAATGGTGCTATGCAATTGTTAACTATAATGCTGATACAAATTTTTATTATTCATTAATAAACTTGTTAACTATAGTTACTGCTAGTGTTACTACTACAGTGTCTACTACTAGTAGTAATACTACTACAAACACCACTAAGTTTGAATTTGATATTACATGAGAAAATAACATGTTAAATTTTATCAGCAACCGTATTAAGAAACAGCTCAGTGAAATGAGAAAAAGTTCAATTCAACATTTTGGCCAAAGGCTTTATCTTTCCTCTATATCATTATGCCTTCAGCATCTTCTTTCTATTCAGTTTTTGGCAGACTGTGGGTTCAAAGTAAATGTTTATTAGTTGAGATATCTGTGTAACATTTCTGTTAGAACTTATAAAACCATCTAACACTAGTAGATGCTAAATAGATGCATGCTTTTTTTAATTCTAGTTTTTTCTCACAATATTTTGAAAGCCAGTCTACTCAGAAAAGATGTAGCATGAGCCGTCTTAAGCCATGTGGAGAAATAGGAATGCTTTTACACTGTTGGTGGGAGTGTAAATTAGTTCAACCATTATGGAAGACAGTGTGGAGAATCCTCAAGGATCTAGAACGAGAAATACCATTTGACCCAACTATCCCATTACTGGGTATATACTCAAAGGATTATAAATCACTCTACTATAAAGACACATGCATACATATGTTTATTGCAGCATTATTTACAATAGCAAAGACTTGGAACCAACCCAAATGCTTATCAATGACAGACTGGATAAAGAAAATGTGGCACATATATACCATGGAATACTAAAAAAAATGAATCCATGTCCTTTGCAGGGACATGGATGAAGCTGGAAACCATCATTCTCAGCAAACTAACACAGCAATAGAAAACCAAACACCACATGTTCTCACTCATAAGTGGGAGTTGAACAATGAGAACACATAGACACAGGGAGAGGAATATCACACACCGGGGTCTGTCGAGGGTGCGGGGGGCAAGGGAGGGAGAGCATTAGGACAAATACCTAATGCATGCGGGGCTTAAAACCTAGATGACGGGTTGATAGGTGCAGCAAACCACCATGGTACATGTATGTATACCTATGTAACAAACCTGCACATTCTGCACATGTATACCAGAACTTAAAATAAAAAAAGGGGGGATTCATTATAATTTTTTTTTCAAAGAACATTTAACTCATGTCTTTTCATGCCCCAGGGAGCACAATATAAACATCAGAGACACATAGAAAGCGATATGCATGTGTATAACATTTTTCAGGGTCCTTTAAAGTCATAATCACTACCTGGCACTTTACACCCATTATCTAATTTAATTTTCATAATAAACCTAAAAGTTAGATGTTTTTATAACTGCATCATAAGAAACCGATACACTGCACGAGGTTAGGTAAATTTTCCAGCATGCGAAGACTCTTCTATATCTGCTGAACTCCAGCATTCATCTACCTAGCTCCAAAACCTTTGTTTCATTCTTCATGCTCTCTGTGTATAGAAGTAGCCTGTGACTTCCATGATTTTCATGATCCTTTTACTCTGAGTTTCTGCCTCTAAATCTCAGTCTTCCTTTTTAATAGCTCCAGTCTCCAAAAGCTGTGAAACCCTAGCAAAATTAGTGGTGGAGTTGTGCTTTAGATCCAAATCCATGTGACCATAAACAAGTCAGCTCAACATCACTGAGCTCAGATTTTTCATCTGTAAAATATTTGGTAATCGTTATATTTTGGCTTAAATGAGGCAGTAAATACATGAGAAGTACCTAGCATTGTCTTTCATATAGTAGGCACTTAGTGGATGAAAGCTACTCTTTTTATTATCCTTACTCTTCTGATTATTGTTTATAATCAGATAATGAAGAGGCATCACTAATCATTTAAATTTTCATCCTTCTAAAGCTGTGCATTAGTTATGTTTGCTAATGAGACTGTTGCACTTAACTGATCTTATCTGCTTTGTCATGCCCAGTATCTTAGTTTGAGCTTCCATGTAATGTCTATCCTTCCAATTTCTTAGAACTGAGTCCTTTTTTTCCCCTCTGTATCGATTTTATTAAATCTTTTGGCTCAGTAAGTCATTAGAATAAAATATCTAGTCTTAGAGAGAAAATGATCTTTGGAATCAGCAACTCAGTTTTATTTCGAAGATCAAGAAAGTGAATGAAGGAAGCAGAGACTTGAATATCTTTTCTAGTTGACAGGTAGCTTCTTTCTGGATGACAATGCTACTACCCATCCCAGAGGTCCTTTGATCCATGGGCTAAAGTTGGGTGACTCAGCATTCTCAGTAATGCCAAACATATAGTGGGCATGACTCGTTTAATTACAAGGTGAGAGCTTAGGTACGTCTCAGAAGAAGAAGCAATAAAAAGATACATTGAAGTCCATATCAGCTTTCTCTGTGTCTTGGATCAAGGGCACCTGGTGGAAGACAGTATGCTAGATCGAAGATTCTTGGATGCAAAAGGTCCTAGGTTAAAATACCAATTCTTCCACCAACTAGCCATTTGCTTTTATGCAAATAACCTGATCTCTTTGAATCTCCATTTACTCACCTGTCAAATAAGGAAAAAGACACCTGTAGATATTTGGTGAAGTGCTTTAATTATTATTTACCATAGAAGACCACATTTTAATTTCAAATTTACAGAAAATTTCCAACAATAATAGTAATATTAATAATAATAATACAAGAATCTCACCATATTCATGAAGTGTTTAATTTTGCTTCATTCATTTTGTCATTTCCTAATTATCTTTTCATGCATATTGCATTTTTCTTCTAAACCATTTTCCAGCAAGTTGGGGATATTTTTTTTCCATTACCATAAAATACTTCAATGTATTTTCTAACCACAGAGTAATTATTATGATCTGGAAATGTAGCACTGGCACTATACTATTATTCTATCCACAATTCATAAAAATTTTGTCAGTTATTCTAAAATTGCTGTTTATAGATATTTGTATTTCTTGGTACAGGTCAAGATGACTTACTGCATTTAATTGTCATATCTTTTTAGTTTCCTTTTATTGGAACAATTTCACAGACTTTCTTGAAATTTATATTTTTGGAGTTTATATGCCAGTTATTTTGTAGAACATTTTTAGATTTTTGCATCTGATATTCCCTTGTGAGTACTACAAGTTAGGCATTTTTAACAGAAACCCTGTAGAAGTGATGCGGTTTTCTAAGGGCACCATATCACAAGTTACGTGAGGTTGGTTTATCTCAATATGGATGATGCTAACTTTGCTTACCTGGTTGAGATGGTGTCTGTCAGGGCTTTCTTCTGCAAAGCTACTATTTTCCCTTTTGTTATTAATAAGTAATTTGTAGGGAGATACTTTCTGACAATTCTATTTCTCATTAGACTTTCATCCAATAGTTTTAGCATTAATTCGTGATTTTAAAAAATCTCCATATTCCTTCTATATTTATTAACTGGCATTCTACTCTAAGGAAGCCCATGATCATTTGACAATTGTTTTTCTGGAAGGATGAAAATATGGTAGGAGCAAGAGAAAATATAGGAGTATAAGAGTCAGTGTATAGACCTTAAGGGCCTAGCTAAACACCTAGTATATGGGATCTCTTCAATGGCATGTGCAAAATGATACAGGCAGGGCCTTAAAGAAATATGCATTACGTTCTTTTCTCAATAGAACGTCTTTATTTTATTTCAGACAGTGTACCATAAGGCATGATTGCGGAATATTGTGAGAATTCCTGGCACATCAGCAAAGTAGACTCTGAGAGACTTTAAGTTAAGGTGGCTTGGAAATAACATTAAAATTATGACCTTCCGACTTTTTTAGAGAAAATCTTAATCTTAGGATAAAGGAGAAGAATTATTCTTTTTAAAAAAATGCTCCTCAGAAAAGGATTATACTTAAACACACACACACACACACACACACACACACACACGCACACAATATTCTGTGGTCATGAAATATTTGTTTGAAGAGTATTAACCTCATATATGAAAGAAAACAAAATGCTAAACTACTCAATATTTCAGGACTGTTTAAATTGTAGACCTGGGCCAGGCATGGTGGTTCATGCCTGTAATCCCAGCACTTCGAGAGGCTGAGTAAGGTCGGAGTATTGCTTGAGCCCAGGAGTTTGAGACCAGCTTTGGCAATGTAGCAAGTCCCTCACCTCTACAAAAAATAAATATAAATGAATAAATAAATTGTAGACCTAATCAGAGATGTAATAAACTATCCTGATTGATATAATATAATTTAATTTGTGTTTTGAAAATCATTTTATTAATTGAATTACCACTGAACCATGGGTTTAGGTAAAAATGTCTTTTTCTTGATGACCATCTTGTCTAGGTCCCTGTTTTTGCGAAAACTTCAGAATTTAGAATGAAAGCTGCCGTAGCTTTATGGAATGTCAATATTATATGATTTCATATATTCTCAAATGAAACCTATTGTCGATGAGCACCTTTAAATGTGATGAGTTAGTACATTAATGCTCTTTTAAGAAGGGAAAATGCCAGAGCATGAATTTGCTTCACCTGGTTAGAGGTTGGGAATAATTTTTAGTAGCATTCATTCTCCGAGGAGGGCGGAATTTGTCCCCATGTGCAGAGTTTGCCATTCCCTGCAATGATGGTGTCAAGACTGTGTTGCTCAATTACAAGGCATGATTCTTTCATCCTGGACTTAACCTCAGTCTTGATGCTGTTATTTTTAATCTCTGCTTCAGGGGATTGGGTTGGATGATCTGTCAGGTCTCTTCTAGTTCAGATATTCTAAGCTAAGAAATAGAAGAGGCACTAGTAAACATTTCCACTGGCTTTGAGTTTTGATGAATTTATCTGCAAGGATGAATTAGGTTTATTCTTCTTTGTCTGGAGGCGAAGGAGACATATGTCTTTAAAGCTGCCTAACCGGACTATCTTTTCAGCATGATTTAAAAACACAGGAAACTTTCACATAGGATTAGGATCAGTATGAGCCATCTGAAGATTTCATACATTCTTGTAGGAGGAAAGTGGTTCAGAAGACCAAGAGTGGATGGATTATATCTACTGAGTTGGGCAGGTGAGATGTAAGCTTGTGAAGTTGAAAGCAATTTTTCCTTCATCCTTTTAATAAAAATGTATGTTACTTTTAATTATACAATAATGAGAAAACATTATTACATATGATTATAGGCACTTGGTCTGCCTAATGGAATCTGTTCTGTTCCAATTCGTCTGAGTAAAGAATAAGACACATAAAAAGTAAAAGTAGGCCAGGCGCCTTGGCTCACGCCTGTAATCCCAGCACTTTGGGAGGCCAAGGCAGGCAGATCACAAGGTTAGGAGACTGAGACCATCCTGGCTAACACGGTGAAACTCTGTCTCTACTAAAAATACAAAAAATTAGCCGGGCATTGTGACACATGCCTGTAGTCCCAGCTACTCGGGAGGCTGAGGCAGGAGAATCACTTGAACCTGGGAGGCTGAGGTTGCAGTGAGCCGAGATTGTGCCACTGCACTCCAGCCTGGGTGACAGAATGAGACTCCATCTCAAAAAAAAAAGTGAGAGTAACAGCAAACATGCCTGCTCCCCAGACAGGCCCATCTATTGCTTTAGAATCTGAGAATTAGATGATATTTTCTGCCAAACAGTAATTGTTTTTAGTAGCCTCTAAACAATTTGTTTTGTTTTGTGTTTCCTTCCTTCTTTATTATAGCTTTGGGTCAGTCCAATCCTGAGATGTTGTCTCATTTATAATCTTCTATCACAAGAAATAATTTCTATGTCTTATAAAAGAGAATGTTTTCATTGTATGTGTACTAGGACTGTTCCCTCTTTAATAAAATTTTACATGCGAGTACCTTGGCTAGGAACAAGAGAGCTAGCATGGGTTCACACAAGTAATCACCTGTTTGCAATTTGGTTCATTTTTCTTAATCTCCCCAGGACTTAGAGTTAACTTTCAGGCAGGTTTGTTAGCAGAAACTAAGTATTGTGGGACACAGTTATAACTTCAATAAAATTGTACAAGGAAATATGAATAGCAGTGGTGATATTTTGCCGTTTTTCTGATGGATGATTCTAACGTGAAGAGCAAAAATGTTTGCAGGGGGATTGAGAAACAAGAATTGAGAAACATGTTCTCTTGCAGTGGTTCTGAAAGGGCAGTAAGCATCAGAATCATGTAGAGGATTTGTTAAAGCAGATACAGTGGGCCTGACTTCAGAGTTTCTGATTCAGTACCTCTGTGGTGGGACAGAGTTTGTGCTTCTGACAGGTCCCCACGCAATGCCGACAATGCTGGTCTGAAGACCACACTTTTAGTACCAGTGATCTAACATATCCTCCAAATAGATTTATTTTGGTAGCTATTGTGTGTAGTAGAGAGAACATCAGATGAGAGCCATAAAGCTTTTTACATTCGATTAGTCATTCGACAAATTTTCCTTGGCCTGTAATAGGTCAATTATGTGCTACGTTCTTCAATACAGAGATTAATAGGGCCCATTCCTCATGTCTAAGGAAATTTACACTCAATTAGAGGAGACATTCAAGGGAATCCACAATCTCAATACAGTACAATTAGCAATATAATGGTTGTTGTGCAGACTTAATGGTAGTAGTGCCTGACTCAATTTGCACCTGGAACCTGCCATCAAAGTAAGCTTTTTAGAAGCAAAATTTAAAATGAATTCTGAATACAATATGGGATTTATTATACTGGAGGACATATCTCAAGAGGAAAGGGTAAGAGTGAATGGCACAAATGAGGGGAACGGGAATGCAGTTTAAAAATGGCAAACAGTTCAGCAGCAGTAGAACATGTAATACTACAGAGACATATACTTAGCCCCACAGCTTAATCGCTATTTAATTCCCAGCCATGAGAAATTTTACCTGGTATTCTTAGGGGTTTGCACTTTATCATGTATGTGATGGGAGTGGAGGGCCAGACACTGAAGATTTTAAATAAACAAGTAATGAGATTGCATTTCTATTAAGATTGCTTAAATAAATTTTGATATATCCATTATTTAAAATACTACGCAGCTATGAAAATAATGTCAGTGCTATACATATATGTATGAACTAGCTCTAAAACAAGATATAGAATAGTGTTCACAGAATTTTTTTATTTGTGTGCACAGAAGAATGAAGAGTCCATGCATTTGTGTATACTTACATGTGCATAAAATATTTCCTTGGGTATAGACAAATGTACAAGCATGAACACACATAAAATATAACTTGATAACAGTAGTTGCTTCTGGAAGGAGGAACTGGAGGACAGGGGGCTGTGTTAGAAAGGGGACTTTTTGCTTTGCCTGCTTTTTTATTACTATTTGATATTCTTTTGACATGCACATATTTTATTTTTTATTTTATCATATGTATTTACTGCCATTACTACTACTATTGCAATTAACAAATCATTTTAGAATTAAAAAAGATTACTGTTGTAAACATTTAAAAAATTATGGTGGTGCATGCCTGTAATCCCAGCTACTCAAGAGGCTGAGGCAGGAGAATCACTTGAACCCGGGAGGCAGAGGTTGCTGTGAGCCGAGATCACGCCATTACACTCCAGCCTGGCAACAAGACTGAAACTCCATCTCAAAAAATAATAAATAAATAAAGAGTGCTGGAGGAAAGGCTGAAGCTGAAGGGAGGGGAGGGAGTGCTGTCTCCAATTTCAGTTAGTGTCTTTAGTGATTAAAGTTAGAAATAATGGTGACAGATTATATGAAAAGGAGGGAATTAACCTGAGAGAGTTATGAAACCCAGATGCTTTCTGCAGTCACTTTATACATAGAAAAATTTTCTTTGAGCCCAATATATGCATATTAAAAAATGTCTGTCTTTGGGTCAGTCAAGCACAGTGGCCCATACTTGTAATCCCAGTACTTTGGAAGTCCAAGACAGGAGGATTGCTTGAGCCCGGTAGTTCAAGACCAGCCTGAGTAACATAGTGAGACCCCACCTCCATACACACACACAAATTAGTCAGGTGTGGTAGCCTGCACCTGTAGTTCCAGCTACTTGGGTTGAGGTGGGAGGATCCTAGAAGCCCAGGATGTCAAGGATGCAGTGGGCCATGGTTGCGCCACTGCACTCCAGCCTGGACAACTGAGCAGGACCCTGTCTCAAAGAAAAAAAGAAGAAAAAATGTCCATGTTCGACACGAGGAGGTAAGCTACCTGAAGGCAAGGAATTTATTTTCTGGTTACTGCTATATCCAGTACTTCCTGAGAAGATATTTAGTAAATGTTGTTAAAAGACTGAATCCAAAGGATTTAATTTCTTGACTTTGTTGAATTTTTTATTCTCTGAACCACATATTAAAGGTGCTTTCTTCTTGACCTTAGTATAGAGCCCAAAAAAGAGTATGTTTCCTTTTACTTATTTCCTGTAAAAATCTCTCTCTCTCTCTCTCTCTCTCTCTCACACACACACACACACACACAGATTTAGCATGTATTGCGCAGAAAGCAGGAAGTTACAGGGGATAGATTCACTACATTATCTGGCCAACAAGTTAAACAACAACAACAAAGTGTTAAATCACCCACTGTCTGATCAAAGCAACTTCTCCAAAGTAGTACAAAGTTTCAAGATGACCAGTTTTAGCAATCAGATTAGACCAGTTGCCACTTCTTCCAATCTCTGGATGGGTTGGGGAGTGGTGGCATTTTATCTTCTCAGTTCCATTTAGAAAACAGAACTGCTAACTCTTCCAGAATTATAGATGTGGAAGAATCGAAGGCAAGTGGTAAAGGGGAGAGTCAGGGAGAGAGGGAGAGAGGGAGATCTTGGATAACTTCCAAGTTTTCTCACTTAACTAAGTGGGCACACCGGCTTGAGCATGATCTTTGTCCCTAAATTGTGTTGCTTTGCACAAAACTCTTATTCTGCAAGAAACTCGGTTTCACACCTGTAAAGTAGATGATGATGTATTCTCCATCTGCCTCCAAATGTTGTTTTAAGTAGTATGTAAAGTGAAATATGTGCAAGCATTTTGTAAACTTCCCCTGTGCTACAGAAATTTAGTCATGTTATTGCTTGCCTAAGTTGAGTCCTTTAAGCATTTGCATTAGGTGTTAAGAGCAACTTGAAGGTTACGATCACTTACATTCCTGATGCCTTTGGTTTCGATGGGGAAATGAGTGCAGAAGTTCACAAAAAGGAAAATCTGTAGTACAGACAGAGCACACAAAAGTGCCTCACATTCTGCGTGGCAGATGGTAGTACCTTAATAGATGTGAGTTTCCTTCCCTTCCGCCCCTGCTTACCCAAAATGACTTAGAGATGCTAACTCTGGCAGTTTGGAGAAAATTGGATTCCCAAACGTGCCAAGTTGGTTTAGGGTATGCATATATGATTTATATCTGAGTATTGTTAGTGAAGATATTGGAGTCACAGAGGTGAGAGTCAAATTCTGGCTCTTTAATATTAAACTAATGTGCAACTTTGCACTTGACACTCTCAGCTCCCTTCTCCCTTCCTCCCTTCCTTTCCTTCCTCCCTTCCTTTCCTTCCTCCCTTCCTTTCCTTCCTCCCTTCCTTTCCTTCCTCTCTTTCATTCCTCCCTTTCTTTCTTCCTTCATTTCTTTCTTTCTTTTTTCTTTCTTTCTTCCTTCGTTTCTTTATTTCTTTCTTTTTTCTTTCTTCTTTCTCTCTCTCTTTCTTTTCCTTCCTTCCTTCCTTCCTTCCTTTCTTCTGTCCGTCCTTCCCTCCCTCTCTCCCTCCCTCCTTTCCTTCCTTCCTTCCATCTCTCTTTCTTTCTTTTATTAAAGACGGGGTCTCAATCAGTTGCCCAGGCTGGAGTACAGGGGCATGATCATAACTCACTATAGCCTGAACCTCCTGGGCTCGAGCAATCCTCCCACTTCAGCTTCCCAAATAGCTGAGACTACAGGTGTGCACCACTACACTGGCTAAATTATTTAATTAAAAAAAAAATTATTGTAGACACAGGGTCTTGCTGTATTTATCAGGCTGGTCTCAAACTCCTGGCCTCAAGCGATCCTCCCAACTTGGTCTCCCAAAATACTGGATTACAGGTACGAGCCACTGTGCCTGGTCTCAGATTTTACCTGTAAAATAGGAATGCCTCTGCTTTATATGGACATTAAGAGGACTTGAGCTAAAATACACGCACTTTGGGAGGCCAAGGCAGAGGCCGAGGCACAAGATTTGCTTGAACCCGGGAGGCAGAGGTTGCAGTGAGCCGAGATTGTGCCACTGCACTCCAGCCTGGGTGACAGAGTGAGACTTAGTCTCAGAAAAAAAAAAAAAATGAAGGACTTCTTCAAGAATCTTGTTATTACTATGTACTTTGATAAATGGAACACCTTTTAGTCACTAATATAACCTGGCTTAGAGCCTCTTTTTCTAATCTGTTGTAATAGGTAATGACAACATCCATTCTGTAAGAACTTAATGATTACTACTGCACTGTGCCAGACACTATATTAACCATCATATTTTTGTTTATCTGCAAAGTGAGAAAAATAATAGTACGCATCAGTTAATCTTCTAATTTAAAGAGATTGTGTACATTGCTTCTAGTCAAAGACCCAGTAAGTGGAAGCACAGGAATTGGACTTATTCTTGTCCATTTGTGGAGATCTAGCTGGATCCCAACCAGCATGTGATATATGCTTTTTAGAGTATTAGAAGAAGAATACAGAAGTTTTCATTTTGGGTTCTCCCAAAGACAAAATTCATGGCTTGGACAAATTATATAATATCTTAAGATCCTAAATTTAACAAATAAAACTGTACCCTTAGCGTAATCTCAGTGGATTATGGGAAAGTATTAATGTTTGTAGAGTGCTTATTTGTTTGAACAGGAATACAAAGGAAAGAATACTAACAAGCACATGTTTTTCATTCCTTAGACTCTAATGCAATTCAGTCCAGTTAATTTATTTCATCACCTCCCTGATCAATCATAGGAGCTAAGGATGGCAGTCTGAACACATTACCAATTTGCAGCTGCAGAAATTGAGGCTCTGGCTACACAAGCAAGTATCTGAAAAACATGTTCCAGAAGACTTGAGATGGAGCCCTTGGCACTGGTTTTATCTCTGAATGTGTATATTGTTCTTCCAGGGCCCAGATGCTCTGCCTTTTCTAGGGCACCAAGTCGAAGTTACGGTGAATCTCAATGTCTCCCCACGTCTTGAGAGTTTACCATTTTCTCAAAACTGGCTGCCCAAACTTCAACATCAGCACTTTGCCACTAGCCAATCTCCATGTGTGGGAAAACTCATTTCAATCAGTCATGGTATTGATTTATCTGGAATATTTCGAATCACTCTTTTCGTCAAAAAATAACAATGTACCAAAAGCATGTAGTTACCCTTGCCAAAGAATACAAATTTGTGAAATTTAAATTTCAGCATCCCTTTTATTTTTCATCTATCTATTTTATCTTTCTCCATCTGACTAGGTGTTAGAACTAGTTTCTAAGCCAATTAACTTCCAAGGGTTGCAAAAGTCTCCAGTTTCTTGCAAGTCTCACATAATCAAAGGAACTTTCTGTATGTGAGCTCAAATACAGACCAAAGAAAAATTACTACTGTGTTTTAAGGAGCTCTATTCAAGTCTTACCTGTACCCTGACCCTTTCATTCTTTTTCTTGCCAAAAGAGCCAGTTCCTTTTGGAGTGAAATTATATTGATGCAGTGATCTCGTGTGTGAATATTACTGGCCTCAGCAGCTTTCTTTATGTTCCTGCTTAGCCTAAGATTGGGATTTCCTGGATAACATTTCAAAATTTTAAAGGAGTTTGAGCCACAGAGTTAAAAGTTGTCGATGAATGATGGTCCTAAAAGATTCATTTATTATTTAAATTAATAACAAAACATCATTTTAAAAACTTCCCATCCAACTGTGTTATAACAAACATAGTAAACTTGTTTTTTCCTGTAATTTGGTAGGTTTTGTGTTTATTTAGTAAAGGATCCTCTATCATCTGAACTTGCACCTTTTTTGTTTGTTTGTTTGTTTTTGTTTGTTGCTGTTGCTTTGGTATTTGCAGCTAATGGAGACTGGCCCTGAGAAGTGGCTGGCATCATCACTAACTGCTGTGTTATCAGGGGTGGTTTTATACTGTTATTACTGAATATTTACAATTAAAATGCAGGGCTTGGTTTAAAGAGCACCTGTTTAATCAAGGATAGAAAGTCATATTTTGTATATGCCACTAGGTGAATAGCTGACTTGCATATTAATTCTGTCCCTGACTATAGTTCTGTTCATGTGGAGTTTTTTCTCTATAGATGATAATTCTTTGTAGAACTATTCAATTCAAATTTTAGGACAGATCTTTCTGTACGGAGTGTTGCTTGGGCACTGCATTAGGCTTTGTGTTTTGTTATTTTTTAAAATATAACTTCTTATGTTTGAGTTTCCCTTTGCCTTTAAAATAATTTTCTTTAGATAGGAAAGTGCAGCTCTTCCCTAGAAGAACAAAGGGAAAATAACAGTAATGTCCTGAATATTCTGAGCATTGTAACAATGATACATTTTTGTTAAACAAAAAATTTTATTCTCTAAGAGTAAATATAAATTGGTCACAGCCTAGGTTCCTAATGCTATAAAGTCAGAGAGGCTTGGGTGATTTACCAGCAACAGAAATTTGTTAAATTTACTAAGCTAGACTTTCCCTATTTGGGAAGTTATGAAAATGATATTACATACCTCATAAGGCTATTGAGAGAATTAAATGAGGCAATTCATACAAAGTGCTTGAAATGCAGTTAGCACTTGGTAAATGCTAGCTGTTAGTACTAGTATTAATATCCAAACAGAAACTATATATGGATGAACAATTTTCAGAGACGGGGTTTTTTGGTTTTTTTTTTTTTTTTTTTTTTTACCAATCTAAAACATCATACGATTATAATTTGAGTAATGGGGAGATCCATGTTTTTGACATCATATTGTCATGAGAGAAGTATGAGACTATGAAATCAGTCAGACCTGTATTTGAATTTCAGCTCCACTACCTACTGGCTAAGCTTCTGCTTTCTTCCCTACCAAACGGAGGTAAAATTATTATCTCTAACTATTATTTGATTTGATTTGATTTATTTCATTTCGTTATTATTATTTTTTGAGACAGAGTCAAACTCTGTCGCCCAGGCTGGAGTGCTGTGGTGTGTTCTTGGCTCACTGCAACCTCTGCCTCGCAGGTTCAAGTGATTCTCCTGCTTCAGCCTCCCACGTAGCTGGGATTACAGGCACTCGCCACCACACCCAGCTAATTTTTTTTTGTATTTTTGGTAGAGATAGGATTTTACCATGTTGGCCAGGCTGGTCTCGAACTCCTGACCTCAGGTGGTCCATCCACCTTGGCTTCCCAAAGTGCTAGGATTGCAGGCGTGAGCCACGGGCCTGGCCTCTAAGGATTATTTTAAAGACTGAGTGATGTCTCCAAATTGTGTGGTCCACAGTGAAAACCCAATACATTTTTAGCACTTTATACATTCTCCTGTAAACTTTTTAATATGAATTAGCATCAGAGAGTAGATTAATTCAATGGAAACACCGTCTTTCTCCTATGTAGCATATTTGTGTTTAACTATTTGGAAGTTGGGAGAGGGAGATGTTTGTTTGAATGCTTAATCTTAAGTCATGGTTCTCATTGCTTTTCCATTATTGTTGTGAATAATCAGTAGGTCAGCCTACTTGGGGTTTGTATCTGAAGAGTCAGTCACAGAAAGAGAAGCTAGAAAAACTACACTAAGATGTTAAGAGAAATTCATAGTATGCCATATCCTGATGCCTCTTCTTGATTCTTTCAAATGTAAATGGCCTCCCCAGGCAAAAGGACTCAGGTGTATTTGAAAGCTGTTTCACAGCCAGTGTCTCACAGACTCCATGATTAAGCTAGAGGATTACCTATTCTGATTCTCTAATCTACCTTCATACAGTCTTGGACTCCCTGCCCTCCTCTACTCTACATAATCACCTCCAGATGCTGTTGCTATAAGGACTACTTGGACAGATATCTCCAGTTCTTGCTCAGACTTAGTTCTCATAATTTCAGGGATGGCTTAGACAACACTGTCATCAAGCCCCTCAAAGTGTGCATTCTTCCTTTCTTGGCATATTGTAGACCATGTTTCTTTTACAGCCATTTCCTTGTGAACGGAGAGCCTGAGAAGATAGGGAGTTTCTTATCACCAGGCATATACAATCAGAGATTAATTATCCTAGAAGTTCCCCAGGGAATTCAAAGATCAAAAGAGAAAAAAAAGGAGTGAGGGAATTGCACAGGGGAACTTTAAGATCCAACCTACCCTTGAGTCTACTATGCATTTTCTACATAGTATTCCATTATCATTTAGATCTTCATTTATTAGAATGAGGATAGTCATATTAAGGAATACAGATATTTGGCCAGGTGTGGTAGCTCACGCCTGTAATCCCAGCACTTTGGGAGGCTGAGGCAGGCAGATCACCTGAGGTCAGGAGTTCAAGACCTTCCTGGCCAACATGGTGAAACCCTATCTCTACTAAAAATACAAAAATCAGCCAGGTGTGGGGGCAGGCACCTGTAATCCCAGCTATTCAGGAGGCTGGGGTGAGAGAATCACTTGAACCAGGGAGGCGGAGGTTGCAGTGAGTTGAGCTTGTGCCACTGCACTCCAGTCTGGGTGACAGAGTGAGACTCTGTCTCAAAAAAAAAAAAAGGAAAGAAAGAAAAAGAAATACAAATATTATGAATGTATATGGAGATTTAAAAAATATCCAAATGTTGGTGGTATACATATGTAACAAATCTCTATGTTGTGCACATGTACCCTAAAACTTAAAGTATAGTAAAAAAAAAAAAAATCCAAATGTTGGGTAATGCAAAGGTTGAGAAAAATCCACTAAAAACATTATTGCTTCAATGTTTTCTTCAGGCCAGGCGTGGTGGCTCATGCCTGTAATCCCAGCACTTTGGGAGGCCGAGGCAGGCAGATCACCTGAGGTCGGGAGTTCAAGACCAGCCTGACCAACATGGAGAAACCCCGTCTCTACTAAAAATACAAAATTAGCCAGGTGTGGTGGCGGGTGCCTGTAATCCCAGTTACTTGGGAGGCTGAGGCAGGAGAATTGCTTGAACCCAGGAGGTGGAGGTTGTGGTCAGCCAAGATCATGCCATTGCACTCCATTCTGGGCAACAAGAGTGAAACTCCATCTCAAAAAAAAAAAAAAAAAAAGGTTTCTTCAAAAGAAACTCAACCAACTTCTTTTGATGGTTCTGCATTAAAGACCTCAATCAGGATGTTCTGTCCAATAGTGCATTCTGCGAAGATGGAAATGCTCTATATATGTGCTGTCTACTATGCCAGCAATTAGCTACTTGTGGCTAAATACTTGACATCTTGACATATAGATAGTGAGCCTGAGTAACTGAATATTTAATTTAATTAATATAAATTTTCTTCCACATATGTGGCTAGAGGCCATGATATTAAACAATACAGGTCTAGAATATCTCATGGCTTTCTTAGAGGGCTATTTAACTCCCAAATAATATTTCTGATCATCCTCGCAAAGGGATATCAGTCTTACCATTCACAGAGGATATAGCAAAGATCATCAAGAGTCTTTACATTTGAAAAAAATAAACTGACATTCTTGAGGAAAAAAAAGTTGTGTGTGCCTACATTAACACATATCAAGAGTCATTGTAAAGGGAACATATATGGTTGTACTCACTCAGTAATAACCAGGCAGATATTATACCCGGATTTAAAAGGCCCCCAAAAGACCATGCATATATAGAAACTTCATATAAACAGAAATAGCACTATAGGTCAATGATGAAAGGATGGACTATTTGATAAATAGCCTAGGGAAAATTAATTATCTATATGGAAAAAATATTTCTATTTTATACTATATGCAAAAAATCAAGTTTATGCCTTAAGTATAAAAAGTATAAGTTTTGGAAGGCATATGAGAGAATATCTTTAGGTTCTTTCTGTAGGGAAGCATTTATTAAGCAACAAACAAATAATATAAACTTTAAAATGAGAATTTTTACTGCATTAAATTTCAGAACTTTGGTTTATCAAAAGGCATTATAAAATAAAATAAAAAAGTACAAAAAAGAAAAAGTATTTGCTATGTATAATTGAAAAACGATGTTTATTAGAATATAGGCCTAATAGTGCATGCCTGTGATCCTAGCTACCTGGAGGCTGAGGAGGGAGAATTGCTTGAGCCCAAGAGTTGGAGATGAACCTGGGCACACATAGTGAGACCTTGTCTCTATTAAAAAAAAAAAAAAATGTAAAAGACAAAATGAGCAAAAGATGAGGAAAAAGAAACATGTGTTTCTCTGAAACATACAAAAAATACTCAACTCACTAATTATTATGTGTATGGATTAAATGTCTGTGTTCCCCAAATTTTATATATTGATGCCTTACCTTCACTATGATGGGTTTAGGAAGTGGGGCGTTTGGGAATTAATTAGGTTTAATGAGGGTGGAGCCCCCATGATGGGGTTAGTGCCCTTATTAAAATAAAGAGTTGGGCGTGGTGGCTAATGCCTGTAATCTCAGCACTTTGGGAGGCCGAGGTGGGCGGGTCACCAGGTCTAGGAGTTCAAGACAAGCCTGGCCAATATGATGACACCCCATCTCTACTAAAAATACAGAAATTAGCTGGGTGTGGTGGGCTCACGCCTGCAGTCCTAGCTACTCAAGAGGCTGAGGCAGAAGAATAGCTTGAACCCAGAAGGCAGAGGTTGCAGTGAGCCATGATGGTGCCACTGCATTCCAGCCCGGGTGACAGAGTGAGATTCTGTCTCAAAAAAATAAAATAAAATAAAATAAAATAAAGAGGAAACACCAAGGCTTTCTCTCCTTGCCATATGAAGACATAGCAAGAAGTCAGCCATCTGTAAGCCAGAAAGAGAGCCCTCAATATGCTGTTATCCTGATCTTGGACTTTCCAGTCCCCAGAACTGTGAGAAATAAATATCTATTGTTTAAGCCATCCTTTCTATGGTATTTTGTTATAGAAGCCTGAGCAGACTAAGATGACATGCAAATTAAAATTTATAGTTAAGCAGCATTTTACACAGAACAAATTGTAAAAATTAAAAATTGAACAATATTAAGTGATGATGCAATATAAAGTGAATTCTTATAACTGATAGGTAGCATGTGAACTAATTAAATCATTTTATAAAACAATTTGGTATTATCTTGGAAGACAGAAAAATTTAGGCTGTAACTATATCACCTAGTAATTTTCTTCTGAGATAAATGTTCTAGAATGTCGTTCTTAGTCATGGGAACTCGAATTCAAGTAAAAGGTACAAGTCGCAATTGTTTATAATGTTACAAAAACAAAAAACATAGAAATAACTCAAATTTCCATTGGATAGATTCGGTATTGTCTTGCCATACTTTGGCAAAAATAAATATAATTATAAGCACCAACAATGGTGAATCTCAAAAAGAGAGTTGAGCCAAAAGCAAGCCACGAAAGTACATATGAGGCTAAACTCTAAAGAAAGGAAAACCATTTTAAATATAGAATTTGGGGTTCTGGACACCTTTATTGGTGAAAGACAGGGATGCTGTAGTATGTGTGTGTATATATATATATATATATACGTATATTATCTTATTCAGGGCTTCAAATTTTAGATTTGTTCTATTTCATTTGGATTGATTAATTTATGAATGCTCTTTTTAGTATTATTTGTATTATTTAGTATTAATCTTTAGCTTACTTTTATATGTTACATGTAGAAACTTTTTCACGGTAAAAATGAATATACAAAAAACAGAATAAACACTATTATGGCAGTATACAAATTCCTTTATAAAAATATGCCTTACCAACTGCAGAGAATCTCTGGGCTCACTCATAAGCTAAAGGATATGCTGTTTTATTCTATTTTTCTTTTTAAGACTCAGTGTTCCTGTGTCTGAAATTCTTGTTTCAGTAAATTCATTGATTCATAAGTTGTGAAACTTGAGAATTACTTTCAGATAGTTAAAACTGCTAGAATTACTTCTAGAATTAAGAATGGCTTGTGTTTACTGAGTACTGTCTATGGACCTGGCATTTTTTAAAGAGCTTAATACACATTAACTTATCGAGTTAACACATTGTTATCTTTATAACAACTCAAAGAGGGTATTATTATTACTCATCCCTTTACTGCTGGTAAGGAAACTGAAACTCAAGAGAGTTAAAATAACTTGCCTAGCCGGGCGCGGTGGCTCGCGCCTGTAATCCCAGCACTATGGGAGGCCGAGGTGGGCGGATCACGAGGTCAGGAGATTGAGACCATCCTGGCTAACACGGTGAAACCCTGTCTCTACTAAAAATACAAAAAATTCGCCGGGCAAGGTGGCGGGCGCCTGTAGTCCCAGCTACTCGGGAGGCTGAGGCAGGAGAATGGTGTGAGCCCAGGAGGCGGAGCTTGCAGTGAGCTGAGATCGTGCCACTGCACTCCAGACTGGGCGACTGAGCAAGACTCTGTCTTAAAAAAAAAAAAAAAAGTTGCCTAATGTCTCACAGCTAATGAGTAGAGAATTCTGTTTCTTGCTCAGGGAATGTGAGTTCGAAGGATGTGCTTCAGCAATTACATTATAATGATCTGCTATATATACATTTCTGAATTTGGTGATTTATTTATTCAACACATATGAAGCACTGACTATGTGCTAATCATTGTTCATGAAGATGGGGGCACGGTGACAAAGACAATACAAATAAAAATAGAATAATGACTTTCTTTCCTGAAATCCAGCATCATGCTCAGATAAAAGGAAGGAGAGAATGAAGTGAGGAAGGGGAGAAAGAAGAGGAGGAGGAGAAGAAAAAAAGAGAAGAATTGTAAAGAATCTTGTTATTCTTTTTACCTTAAAAACCTTAATAACACAGACAAGACCATTTATTTTCTGGTTCCAAATTATTGTATAATCTGAGATTCTTTATTATGTTACTGTCCATTTCCTGGATGCACAGAAAATTCTCCATGCTCCCACATCTGCCAGGAATCCCTTTCTCATTCCTCTTTCTGACACACACACACACACATTCTTTTCAAGGTTCAGCTCAAAAGATACATATTTTTTTGAAGACTTTTCTGCCTCCCTGGTAACCTCTACAAAAAGTGAAGGGATTACTCTGTGTCCTTATTACATTTAGAGATATCGAGGGAAACTAACTGACTGTGCAATACTCTAGAGGCTGTTTCCCTGTATCATTTAATTGATGGTGAGTATAGAAATCCATGTTCAGCTTTAGATTCCTACAGAAAGCCAAAATACAAGCCCATGGAACTAAGAAATATAAGCCTTCTTGAGAGATCTAGATTGAGAAAAGCAAGAGTGCGTACATTTTATGGTGATAAGAAAATGATTAGACAAGCCTACTTAATAAAGGCAATATTGTGGATAATTATCTTAGTTATTAAAATAGTAATAGTAGGCACAGTACAATTGGTCTCTGTGTACATTCATTATTAGAACAATTTCCGAATGTCCTTACTTCACTATTTGAAGTGATTGAAAATCTGACTGGTTCTGTTGCCAAGAGGAATGAAATAGTAATAGCTAATACTTCTTAAGTTGTTTCTATGTGCCAAATAGCTAACACTTTCTAAGTTATTTCTGAGTGCCAGGCAATCTTCTAGATATTTTGGGAAAATTGTTTGATGTAATTTTTGGCATAGGTAACATTTTATCCCTATTTTCTGTATGGATGAGCTGAGCCACCAGAGATTGAAGTAACTTGTTTAAGGTCATGCAGCTGGTAAGTTGCAGAACTTGACTTCGAATCCAGATCTTTCCAAATCTGGCATTTTTTTCTTCTTAGACATTTTATATCTGAATGGAGAGTATATCTGCATTTTATATTTATTTTCTGACATTATATTTTAACAAACATTTACAAATTCTTGCTATGCACCAGGTCATATTCTAAGCCAGGAGTTCAGAAGTTGGCAAACTTTTCTGGAAAGTTTTCTAGAAATATCATAGGCTCTGTGGGTCACATAGATCTGTTGCATCTATTCAACTTTTTACATTTACATTATATGTAAATAAAGGAATGTAAATAAGTGAATGTGGTTGCATTCCAACAAATCTATAGTATTTACAAAAAACACGATTCATCATAACTGACCTGAGGGTTGTAGATGGGGGACCCCAATTTTAAGGGCTTTATAAATACTCCTAGGGCCCTTAAAAGCAAACAAACAACTAAAGAGAGATGTTACTATGATATGATGATACTATGATGATATGATGATGATGGATGAATTTTATATATGAAAAAAATCAGGTGATTAGAATTAAAGTAACTTGCCCAAAGTTACACGCTTGGTAAGCAATAGAAGGAAGGTATGACGTCAATAGGGCTGTGTTCTTCACCATTCACATTGTGCTGCCTGCATTCTGGCACAGAGGTTTTGAATTTAATTTGTAGTGCCATATTTGGAATCCCTGAATTTGTGAGATGATAGAGTTACTCACTGCCTCTCCAATCCCAGGTTTACCTCCTTGGTTTCCTACATGAAATGCTAAGCCAGAGTACATGTGCTGAGCCTTTCCAAACATATTTCTAACCCTGTGTGGGTTTTCCCTCATATTTCTAGAAGGTTGCCGTGCTACCTTCTTGGGCTCTTCCTTCCACTCCTATTCTTTAGTTCCTACTTTCTGATTGTCTCTGACTGGAGTGGATCAAATTTAGCACATAGCCTGAGTGAAATTCTTATACAGTAGTACTTAAGAAAAGACGAAAGCACACTTCTCCATGCTAGAGTTTCAACAAGGTGGATTCTACTGGGGTAAATTGCTCTGTCTTAAAAGCAGAATCAGACAAGAGTCATCTCCACTTGTCCAATAAGTATCGCAGTATCTGGAGTAAAATGCATGCTTAATAAATGTTTGGGGAATACATTAATTGTTGAATGTCGTGTCTTATTTGATAGTCTTAAAGCATTTCTGAAGTCAGGAGAGTATTCACTGATTAGAACAGTGGCTGACATTATAGAAAAACCTGATGGTATCTTAGAAAAAAAAAACAACCTAAAACAAAATCATACTCATCTTTATTGCCTGTCTTCTGTGTTTGAATTGGCACAAAGGTTTTTTACCCCCTGTGCCTATTACATTTGGTTGATAGAGGCTGACTGGAAGATGTGTTTATAAGGATGCCTAGGTTAATCCTGGCCCAGTAAGATCAAGAGCCTTGATCAACTAGTGATGTCTGCCCTGTTTGCAAGATGGTAGAATTGAGGCACCCATGCAAAGTGTCCGTTGATCTTTATGGAGAATTTATGTTGCTCTGTAAATAAAAGTTTTTTATTTTATTAATCAATGAGAGAAGTTCAATTTAATGACAAACTCTATCTGGAACTGGGCCTTAGTAATGTTCTTCCAGTACACATTTCTTCAATCCACCTGTGTCATGTTATCCTCCGGGGTGAGGAGAGCCTTTTCCTCTAATCCCAAAAGTCCTGTATGATGTCTCATCTTTAATATCTGAAATGTGCATTGTCAGTAGCTGAGATTTATTGGAGTGCCTACCTTACAGAAGAGACTTTTACTTCTGGCCCATTGTTTCTGGCTCTGGCTTTGGGCTGAGATTCTTTATTTCTCTCTGCCTTTTTTTTTTTTCTGTCTAGAAACAAATTGCTTTTCAAAAGTTTAAAGAGAAACAAGAGCAGCTTTGGATGGGTTAGAAATGGGAAAAAAAATGGCTCATTTTGTGAATAAATATTTGCCTGCGGTTCTCCACTTTGCAGACTCAAACAGGGATTAAAAGGCAAAGATTGGCAGGAGGGAGGTGAGGAGGCTTTTAGGCAAAAACAGCATGTGTGTTACAGCTCCATACACCGGGAATGCAATTTCCCCTTTGTCACAAGGAAAATCAACTGTAAGTAGCCTTTTGTAGGTGCTGCTAAAGAGGGGTGGTCTAGTGGAAAAAGCATAGGCTTTGTGCCAAAAATATCTGAATTTGGATCACTTACAACATTCATGAGCTTGTGCAAGTGGATTAAGGTCTCAGAATGTCAATTTTCTCATTTGTGAAGTGGGGACCAATGCATGCAAAGTGCCACATTTAGAACCTGACATGCAATAGATGGCCAATAGTCAAACTTGAATCTCTTAAATTTACCATGAAGGAAAAAAAAAGAATTTGATAGGATGTGACTCATTACAAGTCAATCAGAATTATTCAATTTCAGAAGACTAGTTTGAAGCAAACATCAAGCATTTCATTTGGATAAATGTGTTTGCTATACAAAAACAAAACCCTACCACTACTATTACCAATATCAGCAACAGCAATGGTGGCAACAGCAACACTGCCACCATCAATGGGTAACTTCCCTCAGCATGCATAGTCAAGGAGAAAGGTCGTAGCTTTGAATAAATGGACTAAGGAAAATGTGATTTGTGCAGGAAGAGGTTCACATACACACACAAATGCATACCCATAATGAGGACATTGTGTTTCAGCACTGTGAGGCTACTATGCTCCCTAAAATGCTCGTATATCTTTTGAAGTTCTGTAAAGATTTTAATAGCAGAGCAGAAGAAAATGTTGGAGTAGGCAAAGATAGTATGACTTCCTTGCCAAAAGAGAAAGAGATTACAAATCTGTAGATTCTGGACTTAAACTGAGCATGAATGTAGATGAAAAAAAGCTATTTCATGCACTGGGCACATTTCACATAATTCTGTGCTTTCACAACAATGAAAGAAAGCAACACAAACTTAAAAATGGTAAAAATAATAAACTATCATTAAAGTGGATATGTACTGAATGCTTAGTAGTGCTAGGTATGTGATAAGCTCTTTAATAAGCCTAAAGAAGCTGTGTTTCATGGTTGTGAAGAAATTTTTAAAAATGAAATTAATAAATACAATTTCTCCATGGTTGCACAGTTTGGACATCGTTTATCCAATATTAGAAGCTAAGAGTTCAGATGTCTTACGGGAATGCTATGGGCAGGCGTGATCTTAAATAATATTCTTCCCTTGACTTACGTATAAGGAAACCTACCTTGATTCATTCACTTTACCTCCCCAAATCTCTCATGGGGATTCTAGAAGATCTTTCTCCCGAGGTGTATTGTTCAATTTTAGACTTAAAAAGTGCTTCACTATAGGTATCACATTTGAACTGATTTCAATTGCCCTTAACCTCAGACTCACACTTTTATAGATAAGAATTTATCATATTGACAGTTCAGCCATCATATTTTAGCCCACACAAATCATGGGGAGAAATCGCTTCTCTCTAAACTTTGTTGGGAAGGAGTCTTTGAGGTAAATGGTCTTGGAGAAATGTTGAATAATATCTCCTTATCATAGTACTGTTTCCCCTACAATTTTTAAGATTTGCAATACAAGACTTCCTGCCTCCTGTTTTCTTGCATTACTTACTCAGACATTTTTGAGCATTTATTATGCTCCAGACACTGCTTAGAGCTGAAGACTCAAAGTATTCCTTCTGCCTTAAGGAAGTTGGCATTCCAGCATTTCTCAGAAGGTTAACTGCCACATGGCTGGGAAAAGATAGTTGAATTCTATAGAAGTTAAGGGACTTTTCTTAATCCCACAGCAGTAAGAGTTTATTTATTTTTTGACAGATGGTGCCTATATTCCGTGATTGTGTGCTCTTCATTACAATTCTGACTTCCTATATTATGCAGTTCAAGAGCCCATTGATTGCATGTGTTATTAGGTATTCTGGAAACTGATATTTATACTGGATGTCTGCATTCCACACTGTTTTCTCAAATGGATTAATGTGCATTTTTTAGTTGTGTTTGTATTGTTTGCTGATGAATTCCCCAATGAAAGTAACAAGTTACCATTAGCATGGATAACAAGGGATTATGCTTAAGAACCATTTAACTGCTCATATTCTTCTAACTTTGATTCGCAATTAGTGTCTCCACCAAAGTCCATTATGCCATGGTTATACACTGATGTGTTCTTAGTATAATTATCACCAAATTATAAACTGTCCTTCTTAATACTGTTTCTTTCTGGAATTTTTGGTGGTAGCAAAATAAAATACTTCCAGTTGGCTTAAGCAGAAATAGTGGTAGAATATAAGAAGGCTCATAGAGTCAATGAGAAGTCTGTTAAAAACTAGCATAGAGAGCATATTTAGATCCTGAAATGGGGACAGCTTGATAACAACTCTGCCTCTGGTCCCTCCAGTACTCACTCCTGCTGGTGGTCTAGAATTCCCACCCAAACTCACCAGTGGTGGTGGCTTGCCAAGATATCAGAAGGCTCAGAAACTGAACAGTCGAGAAAGAGAGAGAGAGGAAGATCTACCATAAAATCAACCTGGGCTATTCCTAAAATAAATTATGCACAATTGAAATATAGCTATATGTACTGAAGGGCTATTTTGTGTGTATTACTACAGAAACATTTACAGAATGTTTTTCATTTCTGCTTTGCAAGCTAAGAGTCAGAGATTTTAAGCAACCTCTCCAAATTTGCACAGCTAATAAAAGCCTGTATTAAGTTTTGTATGCAGTACATTTCACTAGAGCATTTTCTCTGAGGAACTTTCAGTTAAGTCTTAAGCATAGGATTACCAGTGCAGCCTTTAGTAGAAAGGGAGTATTATTTTTTCAGGCACTGCAGTAGATGGACTCTTCAGTCAATTATGTTTATGTTAGTTCTTGTCTGCATTTGTTAAAGGAAAACTATAGCTTTTTAAACTCACATTTCGAATTTCTCATTGTCTTTAAAGTCCAGATATCTGCTGGAGCTCCTTTGTCTTATTGTCATGCACTCAGTGGAGCTGGGTAGGCACATAAACCTTATGGAAATCATAGGACATTGGCTAGATGTTTTTGTCCTTCTACTTACAAGCCCTGTGACCTTGAGGAGTTCAGTTTTCTAGAGCCCTATCATTTTCCCCTTAAAAACAGAATATCCTTAAAAGAAAAGTTTTATAAGTGTAGGATCAGATCTATCTTTTCTACTATTGTTGAACACTGAACCAATAAACAATTATGTGTGAATTCAGTTATTTATAACCACTATTTACTAAAATGAAAATGTTTTTAAAATTTGCAAATATCAAACAAATATAGATTTTTTATCATGCTATTGTATTCCTGCTATTTAATCATTTTTAAAACTTGCATCCCACTTAGTTTCACCATTGGTGCTCCTTATAAGTTACCTACTACATGACAGTCCCTGTGCTTAGCTGATGACATACACTAGACCTCCTAAATGAAATAATCTTTGCCATCATTTGACTGACAGAGACAAGAAGAGCAGAGTTCTAAATCGGGGTAGTAGGTGGAGCTTGAATTTAACCTCACCATTCTATGTCTGACAATAATGGTTTTCTCCTTTGGATTTCCAGTGTCAAAATCCTGAGCAGCCTTTCTCTTGGCAGGAGGATGCTCACATTTCTCTCTCTCTCTTTCTTTTTTTTTCCTTTCTTTCTTTCTTTCAATGTCAATGGCACTTTCTTCCTAACCCCATGGACCATTACTGAACCTTGATGATTTAAAGGAAGACAAGGAGATTTATGACTTCTTGAGACTGTCTTCTGCTTTTGTGAGAATAAAATGAAATTCTTTGTACCACACTTCAATATGCTTGACATCTTCTATTATTTTCAGGTCATACACATCTTTTTTCCTATAAAGAGAGTCATCCTACAAGCATTCATTCATTACTCTTAAGGTCATGTCAGAAAGAATCATAAACTTATTGTCAACACATTCAGTGTAAAAATACAAAACCTTGCTTTTCTCCCCAAACCTTCCATATGTTCTTATCAGGAAATCAATGTGCTGATGGGGCACTGAGGACTAGGGGACTTGGAGAAATTCTGTGCACTTTGCCATCTGCCCAAGCAGATGGAATTGGGATTGAGAGCTCTCACTCCAATCTCAGATCTGCTGGGTATTACGATCTTGGATGTCATAGCTCCTAGAATTACTGCCCATGAAAACGGTACCACTTAAGACGCTGAAACAAAATATGCAGAGAATACTTTGCTGTGATGTGACTTCTATATTTTCTATGCTATCTAATTTATTGTCGGTTTTGGAAGTTTCTAAAAAATCTGAGGATATCTACAATTTCCTTTCTTTTGAGTCTGTTTCTAGGCTTCCCGAAGGCTGTGATACCAACAATAACAGTGCCAAATAATGTTCTAAGTGTTTCAAAACATTCAGAACTGGATGTCTTGGATTTCATGGTACTCATTGCATCCCTGCTTACATTAGTGCCTCATTTATGTGAGCCAGCTGCACCCTGCATTGCTAGGCTTAGCAGAATAAACCAGATGCTGTTATATATTCAAACCCCTCTTCCCTGACACAGGTTGGTACCCATTCCCATTTGCATGGTAAGACCAGCATAGTTCAGGATGCCTGTGTTCACTTAATAAAATATTCCACAGTCTTACAGATAGCTACTGAAACTCATCATATGCCTTTATCCTTTTCCAAAAGCTTTTTTTTCCACAGAACACTAAATATATTTTTTCACTTTATTAATGTATTTCTTTATATGTTTCTGCTGTTCATAGCCTTTTGGGTTATTACAGACAAATGTCAGACCCATTTCTAGTTGCATTGGTCAAGTTATTACTCTTTCTACCCTCAGATTATTTATTTCAGAATGGGACTAATCAGACCTACACTATAAAACTCTTGTGGTTGTTCATACATTCAAAAGGTTTATTGTAGGCACAGGGTTAGTGATCACTAGATGATGAGTCTGACGATGCAAACCTGATAGACAAGTCTAAGGGAAGCATGTGAACTAAGCTGCATTTCAAGTATTTGAGATGGTAACATGAGGTCACATGCAGTTCTTGGAAAAGTGTTAAGTCAGTGTAGAATGATTGGATATCAATTTACAAATTATAAATATTGAGGCAATTTAATCTGTAACTGGAGACTGACCCAGAAGTTGTGAGTCTTTTCTTTAGATCATCCTTCAGGATATGATGTCTCTGGTTTATCTATTTTCATGACTTTGTTTTCATTTTCAGTCCAGGTTTCTTTGCATCTTGTGGATGATTCCTTTGTATTACTGTGCATGTAGTTTTTTTAAGCCATGGGCTCTGTGTTGCAAACAAGAGTTGGGAAGATGTCCAGAGAACCACATGCACCTGATGCAGGATTCTGAAGAGCTGTACACAGTTGACCTTTTAACACTGCAGGAGTTGGGGCATAGACCCTCACACAATGGAAAATTTACGTGTAGCTTTTGACTTCCTGCAAACTTAACTATTAAGGGCCTACTGTTGACTGGAAGTCTTACCAATAATATAAATAGTTGATTAACACATATTTCTTCTGTCATAGGTATTACATACTGCATTCTTACAATAAGGCAAGCTACAGAAAAGAAAATGTTGTTAAGAAAATCAGAAGAAAGAGAAAATATATTTACTATTCATTAAGTGGAAGTGGATGATCATAAAGACTTTATCCTCATCATCCTCAGTTGAGAAGGCTGAGAATGAGGAGGAAGACAAATTATTCTTGCTGTCTTGTGGGTGGCAGAGTCAGAAGAGGTAGAAAGGGAGGCAGAGAGTTACACTCGGTGGGTGTAACATTTATTGAAAAAAATTGGAGTATAAGTGGACCCCTGCAATTCCAATCCATGTTGTTCAAGGGTCAACTGTAGTTATCTAAGCCTCAGAATTTCTTTGGTATTTTAAGCTATTTAGACTTGAATTTTCTATTACTTGGAGAAAGCAGCTTTTGAAGTCAGAATCACCTCTGTTTGTAAAAGCTTATAAAAACCTTAACTGAGCTTTGCATTTTTCTCTATGTAATGGTTATGCTTTTCTCTCTGAGTGGAGGTCATTATGCAGACTGCTTCTTTTAAGAACCTGGGTAAAATAGTTGCTGGCACCTACAGTATCAATTGCTCTTTCAAACTCAAAAGACAATAGGAAATATTAGGTCCATTATTACCTAGCATTCTTAGGTCATTCCATGGAAAGATTTTGATTATCCTTGATTGGGTCATATTCCTGCTCATGGTCCAATTACGTTTTCATGGAGAAGGTTATTCTGAAAACTCTGGGAACCAGGCCCAATTAAACACACACACACACACACACACACACACACACACACACACACCGCACAATGTGTTCCCAGAAAAAAAAAAGACAATTTTTCTTGCTAAGAGAAGAATAGAGGTACATGTATTCTAGCTACACAGTAGATCTCAACATGACTCTATCCAACTTTTCACTGACCCTGCCATTTCCCTTAGGAGTAATACAAGATGATTACACTACCCCATTCAAAACCCACCTAACTACAAAAATAGGAGTTTCTTGCACAATACTCCTCAGGGAGTTGAGAAGTGTATTAGTCTGTTCTCATGCTGCTAATAAAGACATATGCAAGACTGGGTAATTTATAAAGGAGAGAGGTTTAATTAACTCACAGTTCCACATGGCTGGGGAGGCCTCAAAATCATGGCAAAGGGCAAGGGAGGAGCAAAGTCACATCTTACATGGTGGCAGGCAAGAGAGCTTGTGCAGAGAAGTCTCAATTATAAAATCATTAGATCTCATGAGACTTATTCACTACCATGGAAACAGTATAGGGGAAACTGCCCCCATGATTCAATTATCTGGCCCCACCCTGACACGTGGGGATTATTAAAATTCAAGGTAAGATTTGGGTCAGGACACAACCAAGCCATATCTACAAGTTTTGTTTATTTTTTTCTTACCTTGATACACTCCAATCTTTGAGTTTCTTTCTTGGCTTAGAGATTCGAATTTTTTTCAATTCTTAGTGCGTTGTTTTGATGATATCGTAAAATATATACTTGATCTTCATCCTCATTTCCTGGCATACAGTTAAACTCCTTGCAGTCTCCGAAGTGATGTCTTTGTGTATGCTAATGAGTTGACTGGTGGCTGGCAGCTGTTATGCAGCTCTAGCATGGGAGCTGGTCACAGGAAAGACAGAGGCATTTCAACCCCACCCTCCAAACTCCAGGGAGGGAAGAGGGGCTGAAGGCTAAGTTGATCACCAATGGCCAATGATTTCATCAATCATACCTATGTCATGAAGCTTCCATAAAAACTCAAAAGAACTGAATTTGGAGAGCTTCCGGAGAGCTGAACACATGGAGGTTCCTGCAGGGTGGCATGCCTGGAGAGGGCAGGGAAGCTCTGTATGCAACCCTTCCCACCTCTCTTGCTCTGTGCTTCTCTTCCATCTGGTGTACATTGGTATCTTTTTAAAATATTCTATTAAACCAGTAAATGTAGTTTCCTGGAGTTCTGTGAGCTGCTCTATCAAATTTATCAACCCAAGAAGGGGGTCATGGGAATCTTTATATACAGCCTGTCAATCAGAAGCACAGATAAAATGACCTGGGGTTGTGACTGACATCTGAAGTGGGGGCTAGTCTTGTGGGACTCGGCCTTCAACCTGTGGGATCTGATGCTATCTCCAGGGAGAGGGTGTCAGAACTAAGTTGAATTAGAAGGCACCCAGCTGGTGCCTGCTGCAGAATCTGTAGAATTGATTGCTTGTTTGGGGTGTGGGGAAAATCCCTCACGCATTTGGTCACAGAAGCATTCTGTGTCATGAGAGCGGAATAGGGAAAATAGTTATTTATTTTCTCACAGAGTTCCTCATTGTTCTTTTAATTTTTTCCAGCTTTATTGATGTATAATTAACAAATAAAATTATATATATTTAAGGTATACAATGTAACGTTTTGATATACATATACATTGTCAAAAGATTACCATTATCACGTTTCCTATTTTTCTATGCCTTTAATGACTTTTATTTACCTTCTACCTATGAACAGAAACTTTCTCTAAATTTTTCTGCTTTATTTTCTTCTCTTATTTTTCCCTTGAGTTTGGATTTCACTTGGATCGTGATGACACACAAATATGCATCTCTAAACCAGGTCTCTTTTTTTAAGTTTTTAAACCACATGGCTAATGTTTCTACCTAGTCTTCTACATCAGCACATTAAGCTTAAGCTATCTCGGTGTAATGCAGAGTACATGGATTATAGCATCTTACAAACTTAGGTAAAAGTTCAGCATCCCAATTTTAATAATGGGGTGACCTTGTAGAAAGTAATGTGTATTGTGGAGCATGTTTAATATAGAGCTAATAATAGATGCCTTTAAGACGTATATTGAAGATCAGAGATACTATGTGTGAAGTCCTGAGCGGCTGGCCTGGCACATAGCAGTGAAGGAGGTTACCATTATTATAGTATTTCAAACTAAGAGAACAGATTTCTTTTACAGCATTCACATAGCAACCCCAAGGGAAGAAGCAACTTCACTGGTGGCTTTGAGTCACACACCTGTCTCTGGGTCTAAGCATTGTTGTTTAGAAGATGGGCTCATGCTTGACTGATGCTCTCATATCACAGTCCTGGGAACTACTTCCATACACTGGATTTACTTTCATGCCACTGCATTTAAGAGGAATGCAATATTTAGTAAGGGGATCAGGAATGAGACTATACACATCTTATTCCACTGGTTGTCCAGTACACAGTGAATCTATCAGATGGTCAGTAAATCTTTGTTAAATTGATGAATGAAATGCATTGGCAAATAATATCGTATCTAATATCTCTCTATATAGATAAATGATCATATTTGGATGATTGTCTGATACTGACCGAAATAGTCTGTTAGAGCTGAGAGAGGCATCGGAAGTTATTTAATACATTCCATAGATAAGCCCATGTAGGGCTTCTCCGCACTCTGGATATTCTTTCATGGATTTCAAAATAAAATGTAAGCACTATTCAAGAAACCTGCTATGTGCCAAGAAAGATTCAGAAAGGGAAGATTCAGTCTACACTGAACCTGTTCAATGATGGGTCTGCCATTGGAGTTAGCTTCTGAAGTGGTTTTCTGTGCTTGTTTCTGGTTATGTTCCCAAAGTTCTGAGAATTCTCACTGTCAGATGCCCATCCTCACTCCACAGCACTTACTCTGAGAACTGAGAGTTCTATTTGTTTCGAGTCATTCAGATCATTATTGCCCATATAAGGGGAAAGAGATAGGGCTTTTTAACACATACCATCGCTTTTATTTCTGTTTCTCCTTAAACATGAAGCTCTGACTGAGAAGGTTTTATTTCAGCTCCTTTTTGTGTAAATCCAAACCCTAGATCTGTGCATCTCAAGAATCTTGGACTCTGAGCATTCTGCTATGGTCTTTTGCCAAGAAAAAATAATCCATATGCAGTAAAGGGAAATGGGGAGATGTCCTCACCCTTTTTGGGAGCAGTGGAGAACTTGTTTTAGATGAGCTGCCTGCACCTTGTCAGGCTTCACGCCGCTTTCTCAAGCAGCACTAAAGGAAATGAACTAATGATAGCTGATGCTTGTGATCCGCAAACTCCCTCCTGCCGCTTAGAATTGGAATGTGAGTGAAAGCTGTGGGGGCCTGGGCCAACCCTGACAGAAACAGGTTTTTAACAGCATGAATTTATGAATCCAGTCAATGCAAATGAGAGTTTATTATGCTTGGAGTCTAAAAAACGATGCCTCATTTATTAAATTAAGCTGCAGAAAGTCTATTCAGATAATGTTAAATGGTAGTTTTTACACTAAAAGCTAGGCTTTTCTTTCATTGATTCTGCTTATTTGATAGTGTTATTTTATACTCTGCTTACAAGGGAAGGGAGGATAAAGACTTGGAGATGGAGAGGATTGTGATTGCAGCCAGGTAACACTGGATTTGACTCACCATTGTGCCCTTTACCTGTCCTAGGTCTCATAGCTTTTGAGAGAACCTTTATCACCTTTAGAATGGGTATAATTACCTAAGCTGTAAGATTGCAGTGGAAGAGTGGGAAAAACTTGACACATCACTCAATAGATGAGGGTGAATGAAAGGAGGAGGAAAAAGCTTCAGATACTTAACCTGTTTCATTCTTTCTCACAGAGTAGTTTTTGAGTCATGTGCATGAATTTCTATTCATTTGTAATTTTTTGGAAGTTGATCACAGGAATTTGCATAAAACTACCCTCCAGGTAACCCTGATTCCAGTTAAAGAACCATTGTTCTTAAAATAATGATCTCTAGGTCCAGCACGGTGGCTTATGTAATCCCAGCTCTTTGGGAGGCCAAAGCAGGTGGATCGCCCGAGGTCAGGAGTTCGAGACCAGCCTGGCCAACAGAGTGAAACCCCATCTCCACTAAAAATACAAAAAATTAGCTGGGCGTGGTGGTGGGCGCCTGTAATCCCAGCTACTAGGGAGGCCGAGGCAGGAGAATTGCTTCAACCCGGGAGGAGGAGGTTGCCGTGAGCCGAGATTGTGCCATTGCACTCCAGCCTGGGTAACAAGAGCGAAACTCCATCTCAAACTAAATAAATAAATAATCTCAATTTAAATTCAACTGTCGTATAAGTACAGATTGAGCATCCCTAATCTGAAAATCCCAAATCCAAAAGCCTTCAAAATCTGAAACTTTGAGAGAGGATATAATGCTGTAAGTGAAAAATTCCACCCTGACCTCAGTCACAGTCAAAACTCTGGTTCATCAAAAATTATTTAAAATCTTGTATAAAATTATCTTCTGGCTACATGTATATGATGTACATGAAATATAAATGAATTTCATGTTTAGACTTTGTTTCCATCCCCAAGATAGCTCTGTATGTATGTGCAAATATTCCAAATTATTTATAGAGAAATCCCAAATCTTCCTGGTGCTAAGCGTTTCAGATAAGGGACACTCAACCTGCAATAAGAATATTTTAATCCCAGCATGAGATTTTTCACTTGGTTACTAATTATTGGCATTAACACATTGGGAGGAAATGTGGTGGTATTGGAAAGAGAAAAATAAAACCTACACACTATTTGCAATCATCCATACATGGGATATGTTGGCATGTCTACCTTTTACAAACTGTATGACTTAACTAGTATTTTATCTCTTCTAAGATGGCCATTCCTTTTCTCTTTATTTTTTAGGGACAGGATCTTACTCTATTCCCCTATCTGGAGTGCAGTGGCACAGCCATGTCTTACTGCAGCCTCGGACTCCTGGGCTCAAGGGATCTTCCCGTCCCAGCCTCCTGAGTAGCTGAGACAACAAGTGTGTGCCACCATACTTGGCTATTTTTTTTTCTTCTAGAGCAGGGGTTTTTGCTGTGTTGCTCAGGCTGGTCTTGAACTCCTGGCCTCAGGTATCCTCCCGTGTTGGCCTCCCAAAGTGTTGCTATTACAGGTGTGAGCCACCATCCCTGGCCCAGGTTCCTCTTCTTTAAAGTGAAATTATCCTCTCATATTTTTCATGGTTGCTTTAGCTAATAAATGAGTTAATGCATGTAAAGGTTCTAGTGCAGGGCTTTGCATGAAGTGGTTGTTTTAGAATTCTAGCCTTCTCTCTACTTAAGTGCTAAAATTAAAAATTGCTCATTGTTTATTTCTATATTTTAGAATGCACTGATTTAGTTGATTTAATTTTGATTTGATTTAATTTTGATTTGAAGCAATGTATTCTTAAGTGTTCTTATTGGACACATTCTATGATATTAAGCTAATTATATAGTTGAATATTTAGCGAACTACTCTGCGTGTGTTTCTCAATAACCACATTCTTTTCTTCTTTTTTTTTTTTTTTGAGATGGAGTCTTGCTCCGTCCCCAAGCTGGAGGGCAGTGGCATGATCTCGGCTCACTGCAACCTCCGCCTCCCAGGTTCAAGCAATTCTCCTGCCTCAGCCTCCCGACTAGCTGGGACTACAGGCGAACACCACCACACCTAGCTAATTTTTGTATTTTTAGTAAAGATGGAGTTTCACCATGGTGGCCAAGATTGTCTGGATCTCTTGACATCGTGATCTGCCCACCTCTGCCTCCCAAAGTGCTGGGATTACAGATGTGAGCCACGGCGCCTGGCCCACATTCTATTTTTTATTGATAAATTATATCAATATACAAGTTGGGTTCCTCTCAAATTAGCACCATTTTATGTCTTCTTGAAAAAGGCATAATAAATAGTAGACTAAGACATTGTTTTATACTCTTCTCTTCCAAGTAACATTTTCAAAGAAGGGATTTGGCCTAATAAAGTTTTTTGCGATAAAATCAATGAATTAATTGCTATTTCTTCCTAAATCTTGCAAGCATTTTTTTTTTCATCCTAGCAAGCCAATTTTGCTAACCCTTTAATAGTGTCACATTTTTGATCAAGGCATAATAAGGTGTTACCAGGACAATTAGTTGTCAGGATTCTGGTTTAAACAGAAGGATAATACAGGAATATGCATTCTCCATACATGTTATGCTAAAGAGCTGCTGCAAATGAAAGGAATTAACATATGTTATGGCTCATTTTCATGAAAGTGCCCGCTTTCAAATGAGTAGACCTAGTTGGAAATGTGCAGTCATAATGTCCCCCAAAGTACACTAGCACCAGGCCTGTCCTTATCAGCATGTTTTACCAGGAAGGCAGTCAGTTGTAAAATGCTTTTGTGTATACGTTTCTTCTAGTCCTTGCTTTTGTTCTTTCATTTATTTAGAATCAAGTTTGGTAGCAGGAGACAGGAGTTACTTTATGAGACATCCACCTTATGTGAGCTTATTTTAAATTTTTTTTATAGTTTTCTAAGAGCCATAGAAACCTTACAGAAAGGTGGGTTGTTAAATACTGGAGTTAGGAAACTTTGCTATTGTGAACCTCGGGTTTCATAAAGGGGTCCTTGGAACATTTAGTAAACGTGTGAAACAACTGCCCCACGCCTGGCCCTGTGTTGGATACTGGCAGTTCAGCAGTGGACGTGATCCCAGCCCTTATGAAAAGGTGACTTGCTTTTGGTTCTTCCTCCTCTGCAAGAATGTAAGCAGGTTGATAAATTAAGCATCAGAATGGGAAATTGGCTGCGAATAAAACAAACAGGGTGCTGATAGAAAATAACAAATGAGTAGGGGAAGTCTATGTTAGATGAAATGGTCATAAATGGACCACTTTGTACAGTTAATTAGACAGAAGTGATGCCTACTTGAGGGGATTTTCACATGCTGTTTCTTATATTTTGAACACAGATGCCCCCAACCTCAACCCCCAAAGCCAGAGGATGAACAGATGTGGGAGAAAAAGAAATTCAGTTATAAAAACCAGCATGTAGCAAAGGCCTTGGGGCAGATAGAGGTAGGAAAGAACTAGATGCATAAGAGGAACTCAAAGGCTTCTGTGGTAGAGGCCAGATTATGTAGAGCTGAGTAGGATGCTGTAAGGAATTTGGATTTTATTGTTTTTGCGCAGGAAAGCAATCAAAAGATTTTAAACACAAAAAGACATAATCGAATTCACATTAAAAAAAATCAATCTATCCTCTACAAAGCAGTAGGGTAGGATGGAAGGAGAAAGGTGGTCAGTAAGGAATCTAGAGGGCCAATACTTAAGTCAGGAGAGAGAATCGATTGTGCTCTGTAGAGAGGGACAGCGCCAGATGATGGATCTGTTGAGGGTTTCAGGGCAGACCAAGGCCCAGAGAAAGCAGTGCTATACTCAAGGCCACAGACCCACTCAAGAGTTGAGCTAGGACCTCAGCCAAGTACAGCAGGTCCCGGAATAACCTGGTTTCATTCAAGATTGTTTTGTTTGAGGAAAAAAAAAAAAAAAATCTCTCAGCTTGGGCCATTGTGTGGAGCCTGCATGTTCTCCTCATGTATGCCTGGGTTTTCTCTTCTTCCGGTTACTTTTCCCATCCCAACGATATGATTGTTATGTGAATTGGCGTGTCTAAATGGTCCATTGCAAAGCTAGTGTGGATGTGTGTGAGAATGTGTCCTGCAGTGGAATGACCCCCTGTCCTGGGCGGTTCCCACCTGGTGCCCTGAACTGCCAGGTTAGAATCCTGCCATCCTCAACCCTGAACTGGAATAATTGGGTAGATTATTATCTTACTTGTTTCTATTAATCTTTTTAAAATGTATGTAGAACTCACAATTATTTCAGTGTTTAATATAAGAGATGTTTTGGTTTTTAGACGTTTAGTGATGGTTTTGTGACTGGAAACATTCCATAGGAACTTAAGTCTTGTTAATATCAATTGGTCTATGGTATAATAAAATTGGTTTTATTGTAAGTTGTTTGGCTTAAAGTTTCAGTTTTTAAGAACCGTTTGAGGATATTAAGTGAAGACTTACTGTATTTTAGCCCCTAAGTCTGTGTTCATTGTAAATAGGTGAGGCTTGAAGGACTTTCTAGAAAGAAATGCCCAAGAGCCTAATTGTGTTGCCATTGGCTGCTTCTTGTTCTGTAGAGATAAGCAAGATAGAGAGAGTTTGAACAAACTTAAAAGTGTGTTTCTAAGCATTCACTTACATCTGATTTGTTAGAAGATTCTCAAGTAACGAAGATATTAACAAAAACTCAACTAACATCAATCAATTAACATTGAGGAATATTTGATTCCTCAAATATTCAGAAACAGTGGGAGCTTGAGAAAGACTTCAGAAAGTGGGTAGTTTGTTATTTCCCAAGGCATGACCTCTTCCTTTCTCTTTCAGTCCTTATCACAATGGAGAACAAAGTCTCACTTTATTGTTAATTTTTAGTGAGTGTTAAAAAGGGAGATTAACACCTCCCTTGCCCTGAGACCCCTTCTCTCTTTCTTAGAGCCTTTGGCTGGCAACAGCATCTAGACAGAATTTAATAACATTGCTTTGTTTTCATTGAATTTATTTTTATGATTATGTTTATTTATGGCATGTGATACAGGTTTGCTGTTACAATGGTGATACAAAGTTGTTTTTGAAATAAATTTGAGTAAAAAGTCAACTTAAAGACAAAAGTAAAAATGTTGTAGATGGAATGGTATATAACAAACATGATGGAGTATTTTAGACACCATGTGTCAATTGCTGCACTGATGGTCGTGGTGACATGGAAGGGACATGGAGGAAGGGTGTGCCTGGGGTCCAGTTTTCTGTCTCCCCCCTCCCCACCATTCCTTATCATTCCTTGCTTTGCTTTCTACTCTGGGGAAGGCTCAATTTCCCAAAGTGATATAGTGAATGCAAGATACAATATGGCCCTGATATTCAGAATCCAACTTCATAATTGGAATGAACTTGGGCAGAGAAGAATTAATTTACATGTTTATCGAAAGGAAAAATTTTAAGGTGAACTGTGCTTTAGATATTTGTTCCACAGAATGGTGCATAGTCATTAAAAATACAACATTGATGTGAATACAATGTTTCAACAGAATTCTAAAATAAATTCAACCAAAAAAAGATCAAAAGACGCTACATAACTTTGCTTTATTTCTCTTATTTCCATAAAGAAAAAAACAGAAGTGCTATATTCATAGTAACATAAATGTGTATACTGAATGTCTAAAAAAATTCACCTGAGGAAGTTATAAATTTTTGCCTCAGGCAGAGTTGGGAGGTTGGATGTGAAGAGAGGCTTATTTTATATTTTACACAATTTTATACGTTTGTTCCATTTTGCCATGTTATGCCATACTTTTGTTACAAAAACAGAAGGAACAGCATACATTCAGTTTTGAACAGAAAGGAGTAAAGCACCAATTTTAAGTCAAAGCTCATTAACTCCTGCTGTATTATAAGTGATGCTTCAGGCCAACAACCCCAGACTAACTGGGCTTGCAAAAGATGTGCTCAGAACTCTCTTTGAAGGGCAGGTTCATGCAGATCATATGATGGTACAGAAAATGCTGAGTGTGATGGTCATACACTCAGGTAATACACTCAGGTACTGTCATATACTCAGGTAATACAAAGGTCATACACTCAGGTAATTATATCCTTCTGCCCACTTCCCCCACACCCTCCATCCTGACCCCGTGCCTGCTGTACCTCATCTGAGGGTTCAAGGCTATGCTCACTTGCATGGAGACATGCTTACTTAGTACAGCCTGCCCTTGACAATGTGAGTTTGAACTTCATGAGTCCACTGATACATAGATTTCCTTCTGCCTCTGCCACTCCTGCGACAGCAAGACAAGCTCCCCCGCCCCCTCCTCTTCAGCTGCTCAAGGTGAAGACAATGAGGATAAAGTTATTTCTGATAATCCACTTCCACTTCATGCACAGCAAATATATTTTCTCTTCCCTATAATTTTCTTAATAACAATTTCTTTTCTCTAGCTTATTTTAATTCTAAGAATAGAGTATATAATGCCTATAACATACAAAATATGTGATAATCAACTATTTACATTATCAGTAAACAGAAGGCTATTAGTTAAGTTTTTTGGGGGAGTCAAAGTTGTAAGTAAATTTTCCACTGTGTGGAGAATGGGGCTTGGGACCCATCATCCTTGTATTGTTCAAGGGTCAACTGTACTTGTATTGCTCTCCTCTTTAATAAATTTAAAAATATATTTATAGTTTCTACTTTTTGCTAGGCATTGTTCTAGGTATAGAGGCACAGAGGTGCACAAGAATGATCTTACCTAACATTTTTCTTTTAATGTGAAACAAATGAACAACTCACCTTCTAATGGAAGATAGCTACAGTTGTGGATGTGCTATTTATTAGGCTAGGTTAGGAGATAAAGAGTAGTAAACAGAAGATTCTTCTGTGAAGAGGAAACATGAGAGCAGAGACTGGAATGAAAGCCTATGAAGCTCTTTCCCTGAGACAAGAAGCAGCTGGGAAGATCTAAGGAAAAAGAAGAGAACAAGGAGGCATGACCACAGTGTGGGAGACAGAAAAGAGAGAGGACAAGGAAAGAAGAAGCAGGTAGAACTCATCAGCCATGGACAGGGATTTGCGGGAGAAGTGTTGGACAGGGGTTTGCTGCTGCTGGAGATGTTCAGTGGGCGAATGATGTGATACAATTCATGTTCTTTTTTTTGAGACTATGTCTCATTCTGTTGCCCAGGCTGGATATCAGCTCACTGCAACCTCCGCCTCCCGGGTTCAAGCGATTCTCCCGCCTCAACCTCCCGAGTAGCTGGGACTACATGTGCGTGCCTCCACACCCGGCTAATTTTGTATTTTTAGTAGAGACAGGGTTTCACCATATTGGCCAGGCTAGTCTCGAACTCCTGACCTCAAGTAATCCACCCGCCCTGGCTTCCTAAAGTGCTGGAATTACAGGCATGAGCCACCGTGCCCAGCCCCAATTCATGTTCTTAAAGACATCCTTCTGTCTTCTTTGAGAGGGGTGAACTGTAGGGAGACAGGAGGAGAAGCAGGGAGCCCATTTGAGATGCTACTCTGATTTTCTTAGAACTTTCATAACTTTACAGAATGCAAATCCTCAGAGAATGCAGATAAGGGAAAGTGGGCAACGTGAGGTGAACAGTCTTGAAGCTAGCAGGGAGAGGTCTGGCAATATATTTTTTAAAAGGATGAAGTATACTCTTCAGCTTGCCCACAAAGATCCAACCAGTCAAGACTGATTGGTGGTGGAAGGCTAAGGAAGAAAGAAAGGGTGAGAGGGAGGAAGGAGGGCAACAGGTAAGCAAACTGAATGAAAAAGGGGGAACAGCTCTGAATTAGCAATAATTCATCTATTTGCTCAGTTATTTATACTGCAGTTCTTTCAACATCAAGAGTCCTTTTGGGCACCAGCTTATGGGCTCAATATGCCGTGCTTTATTACTAAGAAAAAAAAATTAAAAACTTTTACCGAGTGATGGCAATGTGACAGACTTCGTGCTGAGGACAGAATATATATATATATATATATATATATATATATATATATATACTCTCTCTGTGTTTGTGTGTGTATGTATATATATATGCGTGTATATACACAATATATATGTATATATGTATACATACACATGTATGTATATATGTATACGTATACATATATGTATATATGTATGTGCTGAGGACAGAATAGATATATACTCTTTGTGTTTGTGTGTGTATGTCTATATATGTGTGTATATACACAATATATACGTATATGTATACATGTGGAGAATGTTTTCAAGAGTGTGACAACTGTAATTATTGAGTATTATATGACACTCTTGATACAAATAGTTTCATATGCATTACTTTACTTCATAAAATAATTTTGAAGATTATGATCAATCCCTATCATGGATGAAGAAACTAAGGATCGAATCTGTGATTCTCCAGCCAGGAGGCTTTAGAGAAATTTGACTCCAGAGCCCACCCTTCTAACCTTTATATTTTTGCTTCCCTATGGAATCATAGATAAAGAGCAATGGTATACAAAAGGCTTTGACAAATTGACAAGGGTTGACCTAAATTATAAGGATGATAGAATTTTATTATGTTGCTGTTATGGATAAATGTGACAATATTGCTTTCTTATATTGATGTAGTTCTGCTTTGTTTAGCTGCTTTCCCACATATCATCATACTCGTACAGATACACTCAACTTTCAAGTAGATCAAAGAACAATCATGACTCCAAGCCTGCATGCTTGCTTTTCTTTTGACTAGAGAGCACTTCCAAGCATTCTTTTATTTAGCTCAACCCCAGACGGTCCAGCTAGGCTATCATCAGCCTCAGGAATTTTCCCTGGCTCATGCAGGTTGGCTTGGCTTTCCAAGCTCTGTGCTTCTTGATTGCTAATCATCCACAGGGTTTGATCAATTTATCCCCCTCTCCCACAAGATATAACTTCGTGAGGGCAAAAACTCTTTTATTTCCACATACTCTATTCAGTCCCTAGAATGGCCTGTAATATAGTCAATGCACATTTATATTGCAGCATATGTTCTATCAATTACCCAAGTAGAATTACCCATCTAATAGAGTCCCCAGTATTAATAGAACATTGTATTGAGTGGCTATTCTAAAGCAGACCCTGCGCTAGGTTCTTGGAATATAAAGATGAAAGGAAAGACGTGATAGAGATGAACTGGAGGAGGGAGAGGAAATGGCTGTCTGTATGGTGGTCAGCAGAAGCGGGATTACATTCAAGCTGTAAATTGAAGAGTGAGAAACCAGACATGAAAAAAATCATGTTGAAAGTATTTCATGCATGAATAATATAACAAGTCCTAAGGATCTGTGTTATGGGAAAATTTGTCATACTCAGAAAACCTGTGTGGCTGGAACAGAGTCAATCAATGCGTGTGCATGTGTGAGCATATGTATGTTTGTGTTCATATATCTGTATATGTTCATATATCTATGTATATTTTAGTTGGTCTTTTCATTTCCATCCTATATTCTGCCCTCTTCTCTTTTGTACCTGAGCCGAATGGCTATTTAAATAGTTTGGAACCTCTTGAAGTCACATTAACTAGTGTTTTTTTCATAGAAACTGTGACTCTGAGAGAAAGGGAGCGTTTCCAATGTGTTCCTTTTAAACTACACTTAGCTGCTGCTTGTGGCTCTTAAATCGACATTCTCTCTGGCTTCCTTGAAGGGAACAATCAGATAGACTGTAGGTGGTCTTGCTTAGACATTTGAAGCTTTATTCTTAGACAAATACCGCCAGGATATCCTTTGATTCCTGAGAGCAGCTAGAACCTTTCAAGGTGTGTGTGCATATGTGTGTGTATGTGTGTGTATCTGCATGTCTGAGGGGAGGAGGAAGGAATATTAACTTTGATCTCTTGAGTCTCTGATTGTGTAATTAAGAATCAATTGGCCAAAACCTAATTTTGAATATATAGCCATTTCTACTAACTTGCTTCTGCTGAAATGATTTGCCAAGCAATATTACATTAACACCTAATCTACTCTGAAAATCAGTTAGAAATACTAAATTACCCGGGTACATCTAATGTTCTTAATGAAGCATCTGCATTTTATTGAACACAAGGATGGACCACTTCTCATTTATTAGTAGGACTGACCTAGGAATATGGACTGTTTTGACCACAAGGAGGATGAAAGTGGGTTGGAGAGAATGCAGGTAATCATGCAATGTTAGCTTTAAGGACCCTACAAACTAGACCACCTGCATGAAGAACTTCAAGTCCATCCCTGAGGGTGCCGGGTAAAGAAAATCAATACCAATAAAAATACTATTGAAACTGGAATGAGTTGCACAGAATTGAGCATTTTACCTCATTTTTATTCTTTTATTTTCTGTCTTATACTTGAGAAGTAAAATAAATTCCTGCCAAGGAAATACAAACTTGTTAAGCAGCATCATAAAAATACTGTTCAGGGACTTAGTATTTTTAAGGTAAAAATAGATACTGCTTTGTGTTTATGCATATTAGGCTTAATTTGCCCTCATAAAACAGAATTTACATTACCTTGGGTACGCTGTTTGGAAGTTAGATAACATTAAAGAATATAATAGAACACAGTGTAAATTTACTCCCTTTCTTTCCTCTTTTTCAAGATGGATTATTTGGAGTTAGTGGTTATTTGAGTAAATTGTAGACATTTTCTTTGAGTTTACCTTAAGATAAGGTAAGGCTAGTGCGTTTTCAAAGGTTGTCTTGCCTCTTTTAGAACAAAACAAACACATAAATATCACTTCTGTTATGCAATGAACATTTTTAAAAAATGAGATCAAAAGAGATTTTTAACTTCAACATGTAGATATTTTTAAAAAGTATATGTATATGAGTGTTTCTACAGTGTGTGTATACAAATTTTTGACACCTAGTCTACAGGTTTGATACTCTTTGTCTAATTACTAAGTTATACATGGAAATTTAGAAAAAGTTAAACACATTTTAATATTTTCTTCCTTTTATTTGAACACTAATGTAGTTAAGTGATTGGATACAATTATTTGTAAGCTGAATGATTTTAATGTAAATAAAGGTATTTGAATTATTTTAATAAAGAACTCAGTTCTACCTGTTTGTTTAATTGTGGGATAGCTTTTATCTACATGCTATTTTACTCTCAGATGGCAACTGTGATAATGGAACTGTGTATTTGGGGGCACTTACTGATTAGGAATATCCCAGCAGTTAAACATTTGCCGTGGAGAGAACCCAATAGTTTTGAATTTTCCAGAAGCCCTAGAAGATGCATCTTTACAAGATACTAGGCACTGTAATTGAGCTGGTTTGTATTTTTACAGACTATCAGAAACATCCTTCCTGCTAGGATTTCCCTGTTAAAAGTTATCCAGAGTTTTGTGTGACCACTTTTAAATGACCTTATGATAAACTCTTTCTTGTAAATGATAGTTAAAAAAAATAAAAAATAAATTAAGAAAGTAGATGAAGTTTATGTCTATGAGGTTTTAAGAGAAAAACCTTAGCCAAACTAAATTTAACAGAATTTAACTGACCAAAGCACGATTCACAAATCAGGCAGCTCTCTGAACCAGAGGCTCAGAGAGACTCCACTGCAGTCATGTAGTACAAGAAGGTTTATGAACAGAAAAGGAAGGTGGCATACAGAAAACAGAATTGATGTACACAAACAGTGGGATTGGCTACAGCTTGACGTTTGCTTTATTTGAACATGGTTTGAACAGATGGCCCCCTTTGATTGGTCAAAACTCAGTGATTGGCACAAGAGTAGGTTAGGGTCTATTTATACCTCCATTTAGATTATGGTTCATTATGTATGGAGAAACTTTTAGGTTGACTTAAATATGTAAGGAGGCAGCTTTAGGCTAACCTTGATTTAACAGAGGTACTAGAACATCTGAAGAGAAAGCAGTAACCCATTTGGTTATATGAATATCAATAGTCTACAGTGGAGGATAGCATGTCGTTTATTAGGTGCAAATCCTTTTCTTATACATTTAGTAGGTCTGTGGACTTGGTAATGCCATTTCCCTGACTCTGTTTCGTTTCTTCATCTGTGAAGTGGATCCAATACCCACTTTAGAAGGTTACTGCTGAAATACAATGAAATAATGGTGGTTCATTATGTCTTAGCTTTTCATATTACTGCTACAAAGCAGAGTTTATATTTATAGATGCGTAGATTATTGCTTAGATATTTCACTTCTCCCACAGTTAAAGATTGGGACTTAGGCTACTCTAATTTGAATTCAACAATTGAATAATTATATGAGCTTGAGCTGGTTTTTAAAAGTATTTTTGTTCTGCAAATTCATTTCATGTATTTATCTTTCTTTTTTTTTGAGACAGAGTCTTGCTCTGTTGCTCAGGCTGGAGTACAGTGGCCCAATCTCGGCTCACTGCAAGCTCTGCCTCCCGGGTTCACGCCATTCCCCTGCCTCACCCTCCGGAGTAGCTGGGACTACAGGCACCCACCAGCATTCCCGGCTGATTTTTTGTATTTTTAGTAGAGATGGGGTTTCACCGTGTTAGCCAGGATGGTCTCAATCTCCTGACCTCGTGATCCACCCCCTCGGCCTCCCAAAATGCATTTCGAGTATTTCTCATGAGTCAAATTTAGTTGTAGGTGGTAGGGATACAAAGATATTTAAAACCCAGTCCCAGTTTTTAATAGAGACCACACTATTAACATTACCACTGGCACTGGGACTGGAATAATTGTTTTGACGTGAAACCCTCAGTAGGTGAGAGGGTGAGAACCAAGTAACCGGGAAAGATGGACGTCAGATATAATGGGTTTTTGCTTCTTCTTTCTCCATGGTGGATAGATGAGAGCTGAACAACCAAGTTCAAAATGTGTTTTAGCAAGATATGGGAAGCCCTGACATGAAAAGATTTCAGCCTAGTGCATTACTCCCCTTGTTAACCTCTAAATCTGGCAATTATACATTGCAAACATGGTGTATTAAACGAGACGATTTTATGGAGTTGGTCAATATAACATTAAACAAAATGTAATCTCTTGGAAGCAGTTATTCAATGTTTAGTTCTGAATCCTTTGATATTTGAAGGAGAAAGTCTCTATATAATAAATAGCATGTTATTAAGATGTCATACATATATATATATATAAAATTATTTTTTTTGCTTTTTGAGACAGAGTCTCACTCTGTTGCCCAGGCTGGAGTACAGTGGCACAATCCCAGCTCACTGCAGCCTCGACCACTTGGGCTCAAGCGATTCTCCTGCCTCAGCCCCCTAAGTAGCTGCAACTACAGATGTGTGCCACCATGCCTGGCTAGTTTTTGTATTTTTTTGTAGAGACAGGGTGTTGCCAAGTTGCCCAGGCTGGTCTCGAATTCCTGGGCTCAAGCAGTGCTCCCACCTCTGCCTTCCAAAGTGCTGGGATTGCAGGCATGAGCCACCAGGCCTGGCTGCCATGTCTTTTTTTTTGTAAGAAAAATTGGTCTCATACTCAGAAATTTTGGGAGACAAACACTAACATTATATATAGTTTTCTTTTTCACTGTATTTATTTTTAATGTTCTCTTCATAATATGACATCAGTTTTCCCATTAATAACAATATGGCAAGTTATTTTAAAATGTATTTCGTGATGAGCAAGAAATTAATAGTGTTCCTGTACAGAAAAAGTATCAAGTAGATGAAGAAGAGTAGCAGAAGTATGAGAAATATGGAAAGCTCTGCTCCACGAAAATTATACATTCTTAATATGTCTTGTATTAATTCATATGCTTCTCTTTTTTCTCTACCCTTGAGCTCCGTCTTAGTCCATTCAGGCTGCCTGGGAAGTCCAAGATCTGGGCACCAACACATTTGGTGTCTGGTTATGGGTTACTTTCTGGTTCATAGATGGCACCTTCTGACAAGTTCTCTCTGTGTCCCCACATGGTGGAAGGATGGAGAGTGGATCCTTTTATATTAGTGTACTAATCCCATTCAGGAGAGCGAGTCAGCCCACGTGACCTAAGCACCTCCCAAAGGCCCTACCTCCTAACATCCTCACATGGGGATTTAAATTTCAACATAGGAATATTCGGGAGACATAAAAACACAGACAATAGCAGGATGCAAATGAACATCTTTCATGAATTGTTACCTAGGTATTCTAAGTGATTTCTTTGTATTCATTTGCTCTGATTCCCAATATGTGCTCTACACTTAATCATAGAGGGGATATAATTTGATTTGCATTTTGTGAAAATTATTCGAGACAGCACAACACATACATTATTTTTTATTGTCCATAGGAGATAACATTCTGAGGATCCCTAATAAACATTGCCTAATTTTGCCCCTGCTTGCCTATTCAACCTTCTGCATATCATGCAACCTCTTCAACAGTATTTGCATTCCTCCAGCTCTAGCATCTTTTAATTTTTGACTTTTGCATAGATTGTTTCCTCCATGTTTTTCATGATGTATTTCCTCTATTTTGAATTCACCTCCTCTGCCATTTCAGCAACCAGCCTGCTAACACCCAGCCTTCTGCAAATCTTTTACATGTTTACTTCATTTGAGAAGCTCTCCCTGGCACTTCTCCATGAAGCCAAACCTCTTTATTAATTCTTACATGACACCCAATACCTATCTTTTATAACACTTAGCAACACAAATGCCATAAGTAAAACCATAAGTCTGTCTCCCAAATCCAACTGTACATTATTATATTCTCAGCACCTAGCACAGTAAGGGAGCTCAAAATATATTTATTTTTGAATTAATTGATGAATGGAGTTCTTCTGTGGTATTCTTTAGCTCTGGTAGTGGTATTTTATTCCTATTACACAAACCCATGGGAGAAATTATAGTTTATTTTGCTTATTATTTTAACTCCTATTAATAATGAGAATTATAATTGTCACAAATCTCAAAAATGGCATTTTAACAGACAATTAGTAAACATCAGCTCTAAAGAGCTCGACTTTGGGAGCCACACAGATGAAGTAGAAGACATGGACACTGTCTTCAATAATATTCAGTAACTTCTATGGAGTTTGTTCCATTTCTCTCCACATCAAAGTTTTCTATTAGCTTATACAATGAATGAATTCCAGCTAAGTTGACAAATTCTTGTGAAGCAAATCCCATTTCCCATTGATTTCATTATTAAATTTTAAATGCATTTCCTCTTGGTGAGGGACACCTGCAGTATTTTATTGTTTAGTGCAGTGGCTTACGGGGAAATCATATCCCTTTCAATGAGTAAAGAGAAAAGGAGGAGAGAGAGGCATGAAGGAATTATCATCCTATAAAAGTGCTGTAGGTGAGGAAAGGATAATGGTGGTTTAGAAGCTGCTGCAGGCTTTTAACTTCAGTATAGTAAAATGTGAAATCCATTGAATATGTAAAAGCAGGACCAGTGGTATGGAATCCCAGTATTTTCATGCTAGTTGAATAATCTAGGACAGTTTTTGAAAAATTATTTGAGTTCTGTTTTGTCATATATAAAAAGAAGATCATATGGCATCTTTTTTTTTTTTTTTTTTGAGACAGTCTCGCTCTGTTGCCCAGGCTGGAGTGCAGTGGCGTAATCTCGGCTCACTGCAAGCTCCGCCTCCCGGGTTCACGCCATTCTCCTGCCTCAGCCTCCCAAGTAGCTGGGACTATAGGCGCCTGCCACCACACCCAGCTAATTTTTTTTGTATTTTTAGTAGAGACGGGGTTTCACCGTGTTAGCCAGGATGGTCTCGATCTCCTGACCTTGTGATCCGCCTGCCTCAGACTCCCAAAGTGCTGGGATTACAGGCATGAGCCACCGTGCCCAGCCCATATGGCATCTTTTATACATGTATTGGGAAGATAAAATGAAATATATGTGTATTGCTCAGCATCATGTCTGGTAAAAAGAAAGTGCCCATTCAAATATACCTGCCATGATGATGATGATGATGTTTGTTATTATTATTACTAGTTACCCAAAGACTGGAATGTGGAGGGGTTTTTTTAACGTTTATTTTAGGTTCGGGGGTAAGTGTACAGGTTTGTTACATAAGTAAACTTGTGTCATGGGGGGTTGTTGTATAGATTATTTCATCACCCAGGTATTAAGCCTGGTATCCAAGAGTTATCTTTTCTGTTCCTCTTCTTTCTCCTACCCTTCCCCCTCAGATAGATCCCAGTGCCTTTTGTTCCCTTCTTTATGTTCATGAATTCTCATCATTTAGCTTCCACTTATAAGTGAGAACTGCAATGTTTGAGTTTCTGTTCCTGCATTAGTTTGCAAAGGATAATGGCCCCCAGCACCATCCATGTTCCCACAAAAGACATGATTTTGTTTTTTTTTATGGCTGTATAGTGAATATGAGGTTTTAATGAAATAAAAATACAAATAACAAGGAATTATATTTAAACTGGTTTTGGGGGGAAAATAAGAAATGAAGTAGATATTTTGTTATTCAATTATTTTCAAAGGAAAGTTAAGACAATGCAGTCTCATATCTTGACACCGTAGTTCTTTATATTGTAACTTTTGTCACAAAGCCATTAAGCAGAAGTCATAAGTGGGATAGACACCCAGTCGCATCCCTTCTGCTACTCTGCACTCAAATCATTTAATTTTTTTAAACATTGATTCACTCAACAATAAGTATTGAACTCTTATGCACATCTGGTAAATAGAGTAAAATCTAGTACCTACCAGCAATATTTCCCTGAAGTTGTCTTTCTTATGAAGAGCTGCTTCTCAGCTAAAAATATCCTGCTCTCTCTCTTATCTCTTGCATGTTCTCTCAACAGAGAAGTCAGAGAGGAAGAAAAAAAAATCCATTTGAGATCAAAAAGGCTTGCCTTCTGTATTACAACCTGTATCACTTACCAGGAAGTATATTGTGTTCATCCTTTATAGACAGAAAGTGGTTCATCAATAATTTTGCTGTACAACCTCATTTGCAGGTCCCTGACTGTCTTGATTTCAGGATTATTCAGGCTATATATGCTGCAAGAAGCCAGGGAATGGCAACTGCCACTGTGATGCAGTGGTTCATGAAGCTTAGGATTTTTTTTTTTTTTTTTTTTTTTTTTTTAAGAAAGGGTCTTGCTGTGTCATCCAGGCTGAATTGCAGTGGCAGGATCATGGCTCATTGCAGCCTCAATCACCCATGTTTAAGCAATCTTCCTACCTCAGCCCCCTGAGAGTTGGCACTACAGGCATGCGCCACAATGCCTGGCTAATTTTTGTATTATTATTATTCAGTAGAGACAGGGTTTTGCCATGTTGCCCAGGCTGGTCTCGAAGTCCTGGGATCAAGTGATCTGCTGCCTCGGCTTCCCAATGTGCTGGGATTACAGATGTGAGTCCCTGTGTCCAGCCAAAATGTGTTAACTATAACATTTTCCCAAGCACATCCTATGAGATATTAATAGATGTCATGTTGTGTCTGGAGTTGGTTACTTCTGGTGGGTTCTTGGTCTTGCTGACTTCAAGAATGAAGTCGTGGACCTTGGCGGCAAGTGTTACAGCTCTTAAAGGTGGTGCAGACCCAAAGAGCGAGCAGCAGCAAGATTTATTGTGAAGAGCAAAAGAACAAAGCTTCCACCGTGTGGAAGGGGACCCAAGCAGGTTGCTGCTGCTGGGTGGGGTGGCTAGCTTTTATTCTCTTGTCTGCACCCACTTCCTGCTGATTGGTCCATTTTACAGAGTGCTGATTGGTCCATTTTACAGAGTGCTGATTGGTGCATTTACAATCCTTTAGCTAGCACAGAGTGCTGATTGGTGCATTTACAGTCCTCTAGCTAGACAGAAAAGTTCTCCAAGTCCCCACTCCACCCAGGAAGTCCAGCTGTCTTCTACCCTCCCAACTCCAAAGAGTCAGGGGTTGTTAGAGAGCCCTTTCCCGGAAAGCCTGATACCCCTGTCTTTAGGCCGGCGGCCATGACAATGTGAAACAGAGATTCTCAATATCAACTACAAGACTCATGAGTTAATTAAATTGTAATATGTTTCTTAATTGCAAGAGTAATCAGAACTTTTTAAATTCTGACCTCTGTTATGTATCTCCAATTTAGAGATGTGAGGTAAGATAGACATGGTATGTACTGTTTACAAAAATACATTTAGACACTTTTGATATGTAAGATTTCTTTTGAACATGTTGATTCTCTTCTCCACTTTCACCTCCATGGGATTAGTATACTTGTGTGACCCACTGATGTCGGGATGGATTATGCGATTTGAAAGAAGAGTTTTACAGATTACTTTCTATTTTCGTCAAAAATATGAAGAATAAAAATTTTAAAAAGGAACATTTCTTAAAAAGATACTGTACCAACAATTAGAATATACTCTTGTCTTTAGCATATTCTTGAGCAGGCTTAAAGCTACGGATTTAATATCTATTGTTAGGTTGTTGTTTCTTTCAACAATGACTCCCTGGGTTTGTATTTGTAAAGTAGGTGTTGGGACTCCTCAACTGTCTCCTCTTCTCTGTTTTTCCTTGTTAAGTTCTTAATCTCTTAAGCAAACATAGGCTTCACAGCTAAACTTTGAGTAGGGAAGCTCCCAGAGATGCACATTGCCTATGAATTTAGGTAACCTTTGGGGGACAGCATATTTTCCACTTGGAGCCCTCGTATTCTGGTTACATATTGAAAGATATTTGGTGAATAATGAATGAGTAGTGTGTCTACTATTGGGGAGGCACTGTTCTAGATGATGTTAGATTTTGGCTGTGTTCTCAACTTCTTCCAACTTCATGATATATTTTTTTAAATATACCTGACAATGATTAGATCAGAACGAGCAGAGAAGCAGGAGATCAGAAATCCTCAGAAGCTAATTCTTATAGGCAGGTTTAAGTTAATGCTTTCATACATATTTTAATATCTGTCTCTTCCATTATGTTATTTTTTATAGAATCAGCTCCCTCCAAACACCTTCTTAGTTTTTTCCCAAATTTAGGGTCATACGTTGTATGATTGATTGATTTTTGTGTGGTTTTTTCATTCTTGTGCCAGTATCAAATGTGAGGTTCTTAGGGATTTGATAACCAGTCCCGACAGAAATAGGGTCAGGGAAGGTTTAATGGAGACTGTGAACAGCACGTTACTAGAAGACCTGTGCTCTTGACCACAGAGTTTGCCTGACTATCTTACTGTATGGATATAAATTCCATCAGCTGTGCATGCCCTTGGGTTATTTTCATTTTCTGTAGCCATTCCTTATTTGAGAACAGAGCCCTAATAGCTCTGTAAGTTGACCAATAACAATTCAATGTTGACATTTAAATATATATTAAAACCATTTAACATTTATTTTAATCATAGACATAACTTGCAATACTCTAGAGTAATGAATGAAGCTTTTTAAAGAATGAGTTAAAACAAACATGTAGAACAGGAAAAAAATCACATTCATATATTAAGTCTGAAAAGGAATGTGTTATTTCATTTAGAGGAAAAAATGTTTTATACTTTCCCTCAGATTTACACTGTCTGAAACAAATTCTGCTCTATTTTACTTTCCACTGACTCACATATATAGGGGGAGAAAATTCAAGCTAGAATGAGAACTCCTTGAAGGCAGGGACCATGTATTATTCATCATTCCTGTGTGTAACTTCTCTGGCAAATGATAGGAATTCAATACAGGTTTGATGAATCCATTTGACTGAAAAGAAGTTGAATCTATCCCTGAATGGTATAGGTACAAAAATATGTGCTTGGGGAATGATTAACATTTTCTTTGACACATTTAATATAATTTTTAATTCAAACTGTTTTCATATAAAAATATTTTATTGCCTTGCAGAAAAATCATATTTGCCTGTCTTTATAGTCATTGTAATAATAATCATACTCAATCTTAAGTCAAATATACTTCAATTTAGAAATAATGTCTACAATAATATTCATGTATAGAATTAAATAATGGGGTGAAGTTGTTTTGGTACTGTTTGTGACACTGTTTTTGATCCGTCTTGAAATTCTTGGGCTTAGGAAGCAGAGCTGTTTCAAACTCCTTATACTGATATCTACCTGGTAAATAGGAGAGCTGAGCATTTACACGGGAAACAGATAACAGTTTTGCCAATCTTAGTTACCACACAGTTTGATTGTGTGTTCTACATGGAACATCAATCATTTCTCTTCTGCTCTATAAATTCTGCACCCAAGATTGTTCTGCATCACCCAAGAGAAGAAGAGAAGTATTGCTATTCAGTTTAGGAATTATTTATTAGGAGTCCAAATTGTGCAGAATAGAATCAACAGATAGCTTGATAGGCAGTGTCTACTTGGGCAAGTTGCTTTGTGGCATTGACCTTCAGAATAACCCTGTTTCACCTAAATTACATCTGTTTTCAGGATCAAGAGGGTTAATGTATGTGAGGGGAAAAGATGGAAGAAAACTTGCATATTGAATATTTACTATGTACCAAAGGTGTGACCTATCAAATGTCAGTTTCCTAACCTATTAAATAAGCATGATGCTATTGCCTACCTCAAAGGAGAAAGTAAAAGCTTGAGCAAGCATCAACTGTTGAAGCTCGAACTCAAATCCTGTTGTGCCTGGCTCTGAAATTTATCTCCTTTAATTTTCCCTAAATTGCTTCTCCAAGAATACTTTACATCTAGGTGTAAAAACTAATGCTTTCTTTAGAATTCTGCTAGGCACCATGAAAGACACACAGTCTTCAATTCTTGTGAGTTCCACTATTTCTTGAAGACATAGTTTTTGCTTTACAGAAATAGAAAAGAGTTCCCAGTCTTGCTCAAACTTCTTGTGGGGTCTTTGACTATACAATTTTCGGAAGGATCTTAGGCCAGAAAAAGCAAAAATACCACTAGAGGACACCTGGTGGTCTTCTCCAAGACAGCAGGGTAGATCTTTGGCCATGAGTGTGTTTCAGAGGTCCTCTGTGTGTGTGTGCAGGCACATGTGTGTGTATGTGTTCCTGTGTGCAAGTGGGATATTAGGAGTGGGCAGGAGGCACTAGAAACTTCAGAACAGGAAGGCGAACTCAAATTTTTGAGAATCCTTTGACAGATAGCAATTTTGAAGATGCCAAAATCCATTCTGCCTGTGACTCATTAAAATAAAGAGAAATCACAAAGCATCCTTTGATTCAGCCATGTTTCTTTTCACATTTTACAGCCATTCATTCTACAGCCTTCCAAAGGATTTAGAAGAAAAATCGGAGGAAATAGTGAAAGAAACAAAACAAAACAAAAAAAAATCACGGTGCCTGAGAAAGCTGTTAGAAAGCCTAGTTCCCTGTAAACAGCTTGCCCGACTACCTTTTAGCAACATATTTCTCTTGATTCACACCAGCTGGTCGTTTCTAATTTCTCCTCAGTGTCTTGAAATAGCTATTTTCCTTGAAGCTAATCTCTCAGCCTTTGCTGATGACTCCCTGGGTTTGGATTTCCTAAAGAAGGTGTTAGCACTCCTCAACCGTCTGCTCTTCTCTATTCTTCCTTGTCAAGTTCTTAACTCTTAAGCAAACTTAGACTTCGCAGCTAACCTTTGAGTAGTGATGCTCCCAGAGATCCACATTGCCTGTGAGTTCAGGTAACCTTTGAGGGTAAGAATGATGACATATTGGAGTGGATAAACTTGAATCTTTTTTTTTAATCATGCATCTAGGCACAAAACGAAATTGGCCTTTTGGCAGGACCGATTGAGGCTTGAGTATCCTGCCAGCTACCATGTATCTCTCTGAGCAGTGATAACCGTTTTTTAAGAAGCAGCTGAATTTGTGATCATTCTGATGCAAATTCTATTAACAAAAATAGAGTGCATTTCTCATTTACCATTGCATTTAATCTTCGCAATGACCCTGTCATATGGATAATCTCATGTCTTCTTTAAAAACAATTTTTAAAAGTCTCCAAAAGTTTAAGAATTTGCTAACATCACAGAGTTCTTAAGAATGAAACCTCAATTCAAACTCAGGAGTGTCAGACTCAAAAGCCAAATGTTCTCCTCACCAAAGCGCTGATGGTAAGGCCCTGCCTATAATGGGCAACAATACTGGATCTTCCATTGCGGTAAATGTGATGAACTTAAGTTTTCTTTGAACCTGCTGCCTTAGATTTGGGCCATGTTTTTTTTCTTTTTTCTTTCCTTTATCATTGATAGGAATTTAATTTTATATTTATACCTATATCTATGCACTTTTTAGTTTAATTTCTGTTCTTGCATTATTGACAGACATCCTTGAACTTGAGAAGCCTTGTTTAAAAAAAATGAGAAAACAGAACCATGCCTGTTGCATTGGTCTTATTTTTTTATTTAATTTTTTTTCTTGGAGATAGGGTCTAACTATGCTGCACAGGCTGGTCTGAAACTCCTGGCCTCAAGTAATTCTTCTGCCTCCGGCTCTCAAAGTGCTGGCATTACAGGCATGAGCCACCACACCCAGCCTGCTCCTATTTATTGTGTGTGTGTTTGTATTAATATTTCTCAAAATGTAAGTGACTTACACTCATTTAATATGTTTAATTCTCATAAAAACCTAATAAGTTAGCTGCCAAAATTATTCCTGATTTTAAAAGAAGAAGTGAAAGCTTAAATAATTTGAAACAGGTGATTCAGCTAATAATCAATACAGGCAATATTGAAACAACTAAACTGTGTATCTAACGGGCAATGCCACCTCCCCCAGCAGTATTTAGAAGGGAACAACTGAGAACCCTTAGAGGTATATTTTTTCTGTTAAACATATCTGAATTCAAAGCAGCAACAATTACAAATTCCCAGACAATCAACATCCAGACTCTTTAATTTGGCTCCTGTCTATCCCTTTAACTCATTTCCTGTCACTTTGTGCTTCTCAACTGAGCGTTGCAAAATTCACAGGGCACTCATGTGCCCAGAACTGTGACGTTACATATTTTATACCTATTATTGTCTCATTCCAGCCTCACAATGCCCCTCTGAGGTAATGAACAATGCTCTCCAAGCCTCCATGGTTCTCATCTGTAGAAGGAAACGATAAGTAGCTTGCCCAAAAGACACACAACTCCTATTCAGGGAAGCTGGAATGCAAACCCAGTCTAAAAGGATCCGGTTATTACCATTAAGCTATGCTGTTGATGTGCTTTATCTACCTCTGTCTACTTGGGAGTTTTCTTCCACTGGCTTTGGTAAATTGATTCCCTTCTTTTGTTGACACTATGCCTCATTCTGTTTTTCTCGGTTCTCACCTAACTCTTCTGTTGCTTTGAGAACCTTCCAAAGATGCCTTCTCTGTGTTATTCAGCCTCTGAGCTCTATAATACCTTCCTATAATATTATTTTACTTCTCATGTTGTAGTATTAATTTTGTATTTATTGTTCTATCTGCATTAGATCAAGGGATCTGAGAAAGGGACTCCGTCTCACTTATATTTTCCAAAGTTAACACAGTACATAGAAAATAGAATACATATTTATTCAAAAAACATAAAAAATGCCTTGTGTGTCTGAATAAACCCAGTTCTTATGTAGACATAGTAAGGGATCATTTGGTATTTATGTGAGCAATTAGGTTTTGTGTCAGAGTAGAATGACCGCTCTATCAAAAGCTCCATACTATTTTGACATGAAATTGATCTGCAAACACCTATCCAGAATCCCAAACTAATCTAAAGAAGGACAGACTGTATCCCCTGAATTTTATCTTTCTCATGTGTCTAGAATCTAGATGATGAAAATTCATTTTACCAGCACCTTGTTTGTTTACATTCATTTGTTCCCTCATTGAGCAATCTACCACGCAACAGGTAATGTTAGTGAGCCACTCTTCTAGGTGCTGAAATACAAACAGATTAAGGCCTCTACTCTCTTGAAGCTTATATTCTAGTGTTTGAGGTTGGAGAGTAAGAAAATACAGAAGACGAAACAGAGTGATATAATGCAGAATGACTGGATGATTAGTTTGGGATTTCTGGAAAATATTTTCTGTATTGGTGTTTTTTTTGTTTGTTTGGTTTGATTTTGTCTTTTTGAAACAAGGTCTCACTCTGTTGTCCAGGCAAGATGGTGCAGTGGCAGCATCTCAGCTCACTGCAACCTCTGCCTTGCGGACTCAAGTGATCTTCCCACCTAAGCTTCTCAAGTAGCTGGGACTACAGGCATGGACCACTTTTTTGTATATTTTGTAGAGGTGGGGTTTCGCCATGTTGTCCAGACCGGTGTTGAACTCCTGGGCTCAAGTGAGCCTCACACCTCAGCCTCCAAAAGTGCTGGGATTACAGGTGTGAGTCACCATGCCCAGCTGGAATTGGTGTTTTTTTAAAGCTACCCTGTGCATGACTAGAAGTAACCAACTATGGAAAGAAAAGGGGGAGTAATGCAAATGCCTTTAACAAGGAACAAGGTGAACTTGTTAGAGGAACAGAAAGAAGTCCAGGTGGTTGGTGGGTTGTAAGCTAGGAGTAGAGTGGTATGAGATGAAGTTGGAGTGTAAGATCAAGGTCAGGTAACATAGGTCGCTATGTGAATCAAGATAATGAGCTTAGCCTGTTTCCTCTCCTCTTCTCTTTTTGTTTTGTTTTGTTTTGTTTTAGAGGCAGAGTCTCACTCTGTAGCCTGTAGCCCAGGCTGGAGTGCAGAGGTAGGATTATAGCTCACTGTAACCTCCAACTCTTAGGCTCAAGCGATTCTCCCATCTCAGCCTTCTGAGCAGCTAGGACTACATGTGCACCTCACCACATCCAGCTAATTTTTTATTTTTGTAGGGGTGAGGTCTCATTACATTGCCCAAGCTGATCTCAAACTCCTGGGCAGAAGTGATCCTTTCACCTTGATCTCCCAAGTGCTGGGATTACAGGTGTGAGCCACTGTGCCCATTCCTTAGTCTGTTTTCTAAATGTGATGGGTGGGTACTAAAATTTTAAACTGAGGGCAACAGCATGATTCTTTAAAAAAAAATCAAAATGATCGATTAGGCTATTATATAGAGAATGGGTAGCATTGGAAATAAGAAAACTGGGACTTCAGGAATTTTTAGAGAATGAGCCACCACTTCTTACGGACTATTTAGATGTAGTATTTGTGAGAAGACAGGGGTCAGGAGGACTTATTGGGTAGATGGTATGGCCATTTACTAAAATGAGGAGCAGGTTAATGTATAAGGGAGAGATCAAAGGATGAGATAAGATCTAAGGAGAGTGTGTAAATAGAGAAAATTGAGGATGCTACTGGAGGGAGCTCCAGTCTTTTGAGTTCTGCCAAAGAAAAGGGTGTCAACAGAGGAGAGTAAGATTATGAAAGATAATGCAATCAGGAAAAAGCAAGACAAAACAAAACAAAATAGGAGACCAAATGCGATGGCTCATGTCTGTAATCCTAGCACTTTGTGAGGGCAAGGTGGGTGGATCACCTGAGGTTAGGAGTTCAAGACCAGCCTGATCAACAAAGTGAAACCCTGTCTCTACTAAAAATTATCTGGGTTTGGTGGCACATGCCGGTAATCCCAGCCACTTGGGAGGCTGAGGTAGGAGAATTGCTTGAACTTGGGAGATGGAGGTTGCAGTGAGTGGAGATTGCACCATTGCACTCCAGCCTGGGCAACAAGAGTGAAGAGTGAAACTGTTTCGAACAAAACCAAACAAAAAAACAGGAGAGCGATATATTCTGGAAATCAAGAAAAAGAGAGTATTTCAAGGGAGAATATGATGCTTTGTTTTACTTCTTGTTTTTCATTATTATAATTCAAATCATTTTGGGTCAAAGAAGATCTATATGAAGATACTCTTTGAAGAAGTCTTAACTTTCCAATAAAAGAAGAGGAAAAAAAGGTATTAGCCACATTTCTAGGTCATATCTCCGGAAATTTCACCATACAACTGAAACTGTCTTTTAAGTCTGCACATGAATAAAATGAGAACAAAAGATAAACGCAATTTGCCTTAACTATTTATTTTTCTTGTGGATTGTGACAATTGTTTGAAAACAATATTGCATTCTCATGAAATTACTGTATATTTTTCTGTGTCAAGTTCAACTTGACTGAGTTCTATGTGCATTAAAATGCTACAAGATTAATATGCTCATTTCTAATTCCCACATCTTCCTACATTTTCTTATTGTTAGCATTGCTGCTATTACTGTTTTTATGATTATCATTACGCAAGTGTTTCTCTTGTCCCGAGATCTGAGACATCTTAAAACTTGAGTCTGGGATGCTTTAAAGATAGACAAAGACAGAGAAGGAGGCATCTCTCCAGGTGTTCCATATTGCATTTTATTGCCAAGCCGCTGCTGTTGAGTCAGCCAGACATGATTACATCAGATCCAGGGAAACTTTAGGGATTCCAGCAGCCTCTCTTCCAAGTCTCTCTTTAAGATAAAATAGTCCGGCTGGGCGCAGTGGCTCACGCCTGTAATTCCAGGACTTTGGAAGGCCGAGGAGGGCCGATTACGAGGTCAAGAGATTGAGACCATCCTGGCCAACATGGTGAAATCCTGTCTCTACTAAAAATACGAAAATTAGCTGGGCGTGGTGGCACACGTCTGTAGTGCCAGCTACTCAGGAGGCTGAGGCAGGAGAATCGCTTGAACCTGGGAGGTGGAGGTTGCAGTGAGCCGAGATCGCGCCATTGCACTCCAGCCTGGACGACAGAGCGAGTCTCTGTCTCAAAAAAAAAAAAAAAAAAAAAAAAAAGATAAAGTAGTTCATTAGCATAGCTCTCCCTAGCAAAGCTGTAAACTATGGCCTTGATAAGGAGCACACATATTCAGAAGCCAATTCTAGCCAGTCGTGTTATCGTTAATGTGCAAATAAATATTAGATGGGGCAAAGAGCAGAGTATAATTCGATCCTGTGGTGACTCATGTTGATGTGCACCATTCGACGTAAGAAAGATGTCAAAGGGGATAAGAGGTAGAAGTTTATTTTTAATAAATTCATTTTATGTAAAAAAAATCTATGACTAACCTAGAAATATAATTCAAAACTGAATTGTATTTTCTCTTTGCTATTGATTATTTTTGATGTGGTAAAACGGGTGAATTAATAAGGAGATATGCTAAGAAGGGAATGCACCTCTTTTGTTTGGGTTTGGAAGAGATGTGTTGGAAGTGGTTTGATGTTTTGTGAGCCGGGTATTTCTAGCTAAAATCCTGTCCCCCTCACTTGGAGTCTATGTGCTCTAGTACAGGTTTCTTACATTCTTTGAGTCTCAGCTTCTTATCTGTGCCATGTGACAAATAATGATTATGTCCCTGGAAATGGCAGATAGTCCGTTAGTGGCAGCTATTTACAATGTTGTTTCACATCTTTCTACAAATTGCTAAACCTTTACCCTTTTTTCTAACTTTATGTGTAGCAGGAGAGGCAGATCTATTTGCATAGCCCATCATTTTCAGATTATTATAGGGCTTGGTATTTGGCTTTTTGGTATTATAGTCAATTACAAATGATTTATTAGCTACTAGGAAGGTGAGGTATAAATAATAAACTTGAAGGTTATAGACAAATTATGTTTTTAATTGGAATGCTAATAAATTATAATGTCATGTTATGAAATAGATAGCTGGGTTCTTCAAACATCACAGTAAAAGTCACCTGGTGAATATTTACCCAATGATGGCATAAATTAAACTTAGCTGTCAAAAAAAAAATCTGCAAAGGAGGAACATTAATGCTTCCCCATCTTCAAACTTTGTTTATTTAAATTTAGAATGATGTCTGTGGGTATTAATCTTGATAATCTGGAAGACTTAGAAATCATTATTGTTTCCTGATTAGGTAACAATGAAGTTTTTTCCAATTCATGTTTTGTTTGTAAATATTTTCTGAATTGAACTGTGAAACTTAATTCTAATTAGAAACAAGTTGAATTGTTGTGATAAATAGAAGTATTTGTTATCCGTCTTCATCTTTCTGTATCTAATACCAATATCTATATTGATACCTAATTCTAAAGAGCATTAAATATTTCTCAAATAACATCACCTCTAGGAATTAAGAAACTCAGAATCTTATGCACAGATGAGTGCCTTATTCTCAATGAATGAGCCCTTGTTGATTTCTTCGTCTTCCTTGCCTTTCCTTTTTCTGAGTGATGGACGTGTTTATACTGTACAGCTACACGTAATAGGATAATGATGAACATTTAGTAAATGCTTACTAAATAGCTGGCACAGTGCTGAACATTTTACATATATCATCTCATTTAGCATCATCCCATTTATGGAAAACTGTTAATTCACAGGAACATTGAGAAATTGCTTAAGTTCACACAGTGTGTAGACATTGAAGTGAGGTCAAGGACCCAGGCAGCCTACTGCATGTTTAACCTCAATTCAGTACACCCTCTTTTCCATGAAAACACCTTGGGAATAAAAATCCCTTGAACATGTTGATCTTTGGACAAATTTGAGGGATTTTTCTCAGCTGTGACTAACAACAAGAGGTTACCAGGCAGATGCACTTTATTTTTTTTATTTCTAGCTTAATTATTTGCAGTACCTTACATTTTAATGTTACTTGCCATATGTATTATTTATTAACACTAACATTTAGGAAGTATATTTGCAATTCTTAGACATGTGGACAAGGCGTAGGGCCTCTAGTTCTGTGTTATTGCAGGGGAAAACAAAAAATAGCTGTATATATTTCCCCTTCTGGCGAAGAGAGATTCCCACAGGAGTGAGGATGGTGGGGCTTCTCATTAATATCTAAATGCAAGGAGTGTATACTCCTAATTTTATGCTATTCTTCTAGAATGAACTATTTCAGTTTGGAAATGACAGTAAGAACATGGAAATCATGTATATTTTAAAGGAAATGCCATTTGGGATGACTGGGTAATTAATTCATTCCTCATCAACTTGTCTACAGCCACTCATGTCTTACACTGATCTGTGTTTCATTAGGAATCAGTGAGATACACAATCAATGAAATCATTTTATATATGATTTGGAGAATTAAAAAAAATCTCTATTACTTTTATCCTGATGACTCAACATGAAGTGTTGTAGTTTTCTGGGCATCAGTGAAATACTGAATTATACCATTTGTCTCTTTTAAAGCAATTTAATTCCATTACATTTAATAATATTTAGTACTTACAGAGTATCATCTCCTTTCAAATGGAAACATTAACTGCTGTAATTAATCCTCCCGGCACTTCTCCAGTCTAAAAATATAAATAGAAATAACGCAATTAGGAACAGGTGTGCCTTGATAAAAGAAGGAAACACAATTAGATGTTCAGCCCCTGACTCAGGACTCCTGGGTTCAGTTACTGCCCAGAGAAAGTTTTTTCCTTAAGGAGGCAAGCAGTTCCCTTCATAGACATTGAAGTTTATACCTCAGGTTTGATGACTTGGGAGAATATATCCAAGATCCTTTACGGATATGTGATACTAGCTCTATCGTAACTAAAAGTTGGGAAATAGGTGACATTTTACGGGAATCTCCAGATGAGTCGCTATGATTGTTTTATTCTGTGAAAATTTTGCCTATAAAGTGTCTGCTGTTTACTGCCCTCTTTGGCTTTCACATATTTCCAGAGGCTGAGAAAAGCGAGGAGGAAGGAACAGATAGTAAACAGAAAGTTTATTTCTTTGATCACTGATGTCCAGCATTAAGACTTGTAATCTCTCAATTGAACTGTATCTCAAATTGTCAGTTTGTCAGTTTGATTTTTGCTATGACACAAACCTGAGTCTTTCCTAGTGATTGTCCTTTGGTGGTTTCCTTCTGTTCTAGGGAACAAATCTAAGATCTTTCCTATGGTAGAAATCATGCTATAGTAAGCAACTCTCTCTTGTTCTTTATCCCCAAGTCTTTGAGAACTATAGCTCTAGAACAATGTTTTAAAGTTTCAAATGTATAAGTATACTAATTAAAGATTTATATTTCACAGAGAAGACTCACTAACTACACTTGAGTGCTGCTCCACAGAAAAGTAGAATAACAGCAGTTTTATTTATTTGTTTGTTTGTTTATTTCAATCCTGAAAAAACCCTGGGAGGTTAAAATCACCCGGGAGGCTTTAAAAAATACTAATTTCTGAATTCCACTGTAATCTACTATTTTAGAATACAGGGAAGCAATGCCTAGCCATTGCTATTTTACAAAATCTCCGAGATATGTGATTTTAATTTGCATCTGAATGTTAAAACTACTTTAAAATAATATAATAATATGATAAAAAATAATATTGCTTAGAAGTTAATAATAAACTATAGAATTAGACAATTCTGAGGTTCTTAATATGTTCCAAAATTATTTTTTAAATTCATTATTTAATTAGAGAAACATAGCAGGACATTGGCAATGATCAGTGGGACCCCTGGTGGCAGTCCTCAGTTTTGTCTCCTTTGTACTGAGCAGTTAATTTCTGGACCCCCATACTTGCATATCCCATTCAGCAAGACAAAAGACTTCAGGTTTTTTGGATCTATCTTTCTTAGGTACCAGAAGGATGATGATCCATGAATACTTGAACATGCCTCTTTGGGAGGTGGGTGGCATATTGCCATCTCCAAGTGACTTCTCACATTGCTCTCTGTGACTACATATATCCTTTCCTTGATAAAGTCATGAGCAATCTTGTCTTTTTAATCTTGTTAGAAAACTAATGATTTTTGGCAATCCTCATCTACTGCCCCGAGTTGTAAGAATGAAACAGAGGAACATAGCATGGTTGTTTGGCAGTGTTAAATATTTAATAAATGTTGGTGGTGTTTTTATTTTTATTTTCAGCACTATATAATTGTTTACCTGAATGCCCCATAACTCATGCTTCTCCTCTCATTATTCATTATTTTTCAAATGCTATTTTCTTTCTCTTACCAGGAAGATATGGAAAGTAAGAGCTGTAAATATTCAATGTAAATATTTATTAATACAATGTAAATATATCCCTTGAGTATATACAATGTGACAGATATGCTTTAAATTCTTTTTACATATTTAGCTTATTGAATTTTTACATTTATAAGGTAAGTATTACTATTGCCCCCATTTTAGAGATAAAAACACTGATTTACTCACAAGTTACTTGACTTTTTAAAGGATACAGCTAATATGTGGTGGGTCTCTGGGATTTGAACTCAGTAAATTCATTTCCAGAGCTTGTGCTATAAACCTTCACAATTCCTACTGTCTTACTTTCTTAAGATCTAGCTCCCAACATTATGATTATGTGAATTTATCATGGACAGCCCCCGTCCCCCAAAAATAATGAACAGCTTTCCATACTGACTCCTAAACAGGCTAAAAATGTACCCATGATGTTATACTGCATGCATTGTTTATTTTCTCTTTTTTCAAGGTGCACAGAGTCCAATAGATGAGCACACAAGTGTCTTACATACTTAGGTCCATTTAATTCACAGTAAAATGTCTGGCATACACTAGATGCTCCAAAAATAATAAGCATAAAGCCAAAGAGAAAAATGAATAGTGAACTCACAGGAAATAGACTTAGTAACAAAATTTTATAGCTATTTAAGAAATAGGAGGTTTCTTCCTTCCTTTCCCATAAAAGGTATGTAAGTGTCAGCTCCTGATCAGGATAGGGATGAAGATGAGGACATTCAAACGTAAGGACATTCAAAAGTATAGTTCCATTCTCAATACTATATTACTAAAGTCCAGAAACAGTTGTAGATATTTATTTTCAGCTATATGCTATTGCTACTCATCATTTCTAAATTTCTCCACTCAGGATTTGCCTACATAAAGTTGTATTTGAGCTTAATGGAAATTTAATGAAAATGTATTGGTTAATTCATTTCATATAAAATAATATGATGACTTCATTTTTCTAGTTATACATCATACATAAACATCCTAAAGCTTACTGATGCATTCAAAATAGGATAACTCCATCCCAGCTTGACACTTATCAGGCTCGTTTAAAGCAGATAGACTGTAACTGCTCTACTTTTGCCTCTTCTAAAGTTAACTTGTAGGACACTGGAGTATTATCATCAATAATGTCATCTAATGTCCAATCCATGTGTAATCATTTCCTCCTCTCTTATATAAAGGCCGCATTCACCACGGCTTTGCAAAAGATGCAAAAAATGATGGGATAGTTAATATTAATGTTAAAATTTCAAAATATTTCCAGCAGGCAACCCTCTCAACACAGTTTTCTATCTGGTCTGCTTCTTTTGGACTTGGCATGAGATGTAACTTTGGAGTCATGTCCCGCAGTTGTAATTATTGCACTGGAAGCTGAAGCTCACATTTTTATCCCTGAAAAGCTTCGGGTGACAATCAGACCTAAATTCTCTGGCGATTTTAGTGCTTGTGGTCATGGAATAATTCTACAAGCGTGTCTTGAATACTAACAACACACTAAGCCTTATGCCCAGTGCCAGAGATACAAAGGTGAGTGGGAAATGGTTAGGAGTTTCAATCCATTTAGGGGCAGGGAAAGAGTCATAGTACTCATAATGATATAATAAGTTAAGCTTCCATTAATTAATTGCTTCATACCAGACACCTACCTCTCAGAGTTCTGTTTTGACTTTATATTTTCCCATCTAAAATACTGTAATAAAATAAGTAAATTATTTAAGGTAAAGTAAGTGGCATATATACCATAGCAAATGTGGGTGATATACAACCCATGTTCTTAAATGCATAGGATACAATATCGTATACTGTCCCTCCTCAATCTTTACATAAGCTTTCCGTTTGTTTCTATTCCTCAATTTACACTAACTAGCATAGAATTACAACTTACCCAAGGCATCTCAGAAGGCCTTTTGTTGTTATAAGCTATGCTTATTAGGAGGGAAGGCTTGAAGGTGGGTGTTTGTTCAGATTTCCAAGCACGTTTCATATTTTTCCTCTAAAGCTTCTGAAACATTATTGCTACTTACCTTTCCCAAGCAGCCTCGTGTGCCTGGGGTTCTCAGCAGCAGGGATCCTGGTGTTCTAGAGGTTTAGATAGGATGTCTGGCTTCTACTGAATCTGGGAACCGCTCAGTGCTTCTGTAAGGTGTGGGATGAGGCAAATTCATTTATTCAGGTATTACCTTCTTAGTTTGCACCATATGCCAGCACCATCCAAACACACTCCTGCTATTGATCCCGTCTGAATATAGCAGATGATTTCTGACCTGACATAACCAATATTATTACTACAATCGCAAGTTTTGATGTGTTAGTTCCTCTCCTTATTCAGAGAAAAATAAATCCATGTATTTTTAAAATTGTTCTCTCTTTACTACTTAAAATTAACATATGTATCTCTCTTTGGGAAACATTGTAAAAGCTAATGTAAAATGTACTAGACCATATGAGACCTTAAATTAGTAGGAGAAAAATCTTGTGGAGCTCTGTCTCTTTTGCCACATGTGAAGGTTGCAAAAAACAAACAAAAAAAATCACCACCAGCACTAAAAGAAAAAAACAGGCACATAGATTAATTAGTATCCTCATTAATAATTTATCCCAATAAATATGTGTTCAATCTCACTGTCTCTCCATTTGGGCTGCTGCGACCCTAAGCCACATTTCTACCCTTCCTTGTCTGGTTTATTTCACTACATATTTAAAAGGATATATATAATTTAAAAAATCTTTTCTAAGTTCAGAATCACATTATTTCAGTCATTTTTCCACACTGGAATGTGAATGATGTTTCAAAAATACATGTGTGGACATGTTACTCTCCTGCTCTAAATCATTTGTTAGTTTCTCCAAGACCTTGTGGGTAAAAGTTCAATATCCCTAATATATCTATGCCCCCAGCATAATATAAGATGCCCACAAACAGCCTACTGCCTGCAAATACAGCCTCTCGTCTTGTCACTCTCCTCTGTTGCCTGACCATACTGGACTTACTCTGATTTCTGAAACTCTTTGAATAGTATTGATTCTCTCAATTTGGTGCACAATGGAGTTAACTGGAAAGACAAAGAGCTTTGGACTGAACCTAGATTTAAATTTGGCTATACAATCTCTCCTAATTTTACTTTTTTGTATATTTAAAATAGAGATGAGAAGGTCTCACTCTCAATGTAGGAGTAAGAAAGAAGACAACAGCCTCCTTGGTCAATGTCACTTCCTTTTAATAAGGGCAGTTATCCCTCATTTACACTGACCAAAGAATGGATTTCTGCATTGCTTCTCAAAGTGTGTCCAAGGGCTTCCTGGATCACAACCTCAATATCACCTGGAAGCTTCATAGAAATTAAAAACCTCAGGTCCCATCCTGGGTCTGCTGAATCAAAATACGTATTTTCACAAGATTCCCAAGAGGTGTAGGTCCACATTAAAGTTTAGAGTACCAGGCTAAAGGTTGAGATCTTTTTTCCCTGCAGCTGGTTATTTTTTATTTTAAAGTTACTGTGTTTTTTCCTGTGAAATTCAAATCAAGTTCTAGGGGCTGATAGAAGACAGGAAACAACTCTGACTTATTCACTCTTATATCCACAGGGTTTAGAATAGGTCATGTAACAACTGCTTTTTAAAATAATAAATGAGAAGCGGGTCCCAGAAAATAAGTAATGGTACAACTTTCACCACTCTTAAACTATTGTTTTACTGTATGCCTGAGAGAGTTCTGGGTCATTATATGGGAGTGGTACAATATTCAAGGACACTATATATATTAAAAATCACATTACTCCAGATTAACTTTTACACAGGGCATAAATATGCTCTTGTTTGGAGCATATATTTGGTGAAACAAATATATACACTCTGAACACACTTTTAGAGTACATCTATTCAAAATCTTTGAATTACATTTTTGTTTTAGTAATGCTTCATCTTTTGTTTTTAGCAATATCTCTAATAGATCCCAGAGTGCTCTCTTTTAAATTAATAATATGTTATGGTCATGGAGATATTCTGTGCTTTTTCTTTTCTTTTTTTTTGAGACCGAGTTTCGCTCTGTGGCCCAGGCTGGTGTGCAGTGGTGCAATCTCGGCTCACTGCAAGCTCCACCTCCCGGGTTCACGCCATTCTCCTGCCTCAGCCTCCCGGGTAGCTGGGACTACAGGTGCCCACCACCATGCCCGGCTAATTTTTTTGTATTTTTAGTAGAGACAGGGTTTCACCGTGTTAGCCAGGATGGTCTCAATCTCCTGACCTCGTGATCCGCCTGCCTTGGCCTCCCAAGGTGCTGGGATTGCAGGCATGAGCCATAGCACCCAGCCTGTGCTTTTTCATTATATTCTATCACATTTCTCTTCTAAGCCAGTTGTAGGTTAGATTTGTGTATATGTGCATGAGCTCCCTCGAACACGTGTGTGTTATGTTTTCAGCAGAAATCCTAGGACCACACCTTTAGTATTATAGATGTTTTAAGGGTATGTCTTATAACTGTGGGTAGCATTTTTGTCTAACATTTTGCTTAACATTTACAATTAATGTTACTTTTATGTAACATTTACTTTACAATTGGAGAAATCCCTCACAATCTTTCTGAGTGGCCCAAATGACATTGGTGGCATAGTTACTGATCCTGGAAAGTGGGGGTGTCTAATATCCAGGAAAAGTGGCTCAGCAGTGTGATGACAGCAACATACTGCTTATATTTCATTCAGTCCAAATGCCCTGAAACAGGTGATTCCTACTGAATGTTTTTTTAGAAAAGTCCTTATTAGGCTGAGTGCGATGGCTCATGCCTGTAATCACAGTGCTTTGGGAAACCGAGGTGGAAGGATCACTTGAGACCAGGAGTTTGAGACCAGCCTGAGCAACATAGTGAGATTCCCGTCTCTATGAAAATAATAATTATTTTTTTAAGTTAGCTGTGCATGGTTGTGTGCACTTGTGGCCTCAGCTACTTGGAAGGCTGAGGTGGGAGGATAGATTGAACCCAGGAGTTTGAGATGACAGTGGAGTGATCACACCACTGCACTCTGGCCTGGGCAACAAAGTGAAACCCTGTCTCTGAAATAAAACACAACAAAACAAAACAAAACAAAACAAAAGGTCCTCATGATTTCAACTTTTTCATTTTAAGTGATATATTAATTACTGTACGTTTATGTCTCACAATTTCGAACTGATATAATCAAATACACAGAAAATGCTGCAGTAAGTACTATCTTTGACATGACTATTCAGTAACTTGTTTAATTTGATAATGTGGCTAAATGAGCATTTAGCTAGTCAAACCCAATTTGGAAGTAAGTTTGACTTTTTTTGAAAGCTTGCATTTTATCTCTTGGGCTATTCAAGCTGTACATTGAAGAATAACATGAGGAATTTCGCTGGGGGTGACATTTATGGCTTTTTGTTTTGTTGCAGCCAAATATCTAGAGACTACTTTTCTTAACTAGACAAAATTGTGGTTAGAAAATCCTTAATGGTCCAAGCAGAAAGAAATGATACAGTACAAACTCTTACTTTAGGTATTATAAATCTGGAAATTATTTTACCAGGACTGAAAAAGAGTTTATGGCTTATTTTGATGAAATAAAGTGTCCACATAGTTCTTAACACATATTCTAAGCCCAAAGCAAGTGTCTCCTAAGGTTTGTGAATGATGAATTCAGAATTCAAAAGGTCAATGCAGGGTTGTAAACCTACAGTCCTTTTGGCGTAAAAGAAATAAGCTACTTTCAAATACTTTTCAAGGGTGCATTGGCAAATAGGCCATCTAGTTGTAGTGTAAGCAAAGGTCAGTGACTTAATGTGCTAAATTCAAATCATTCTTATCCTGTTCTTAAGTTGGGGTGCATCCTAGCAACAGTTCATTAATTTGCATCTAAAGATTATATGCACTTAAACATAATAAATTTGAATTTCTCATTAAAAAATGCCTGCGTGTACATAGGTGTGTGTGTGTGTGTGTGTGTGTGTGTGTGTTTTCTAACTTTAGTTAATTTAAACAAGAAAATCCTGGGCAATGACTCTGTATTAATAAAATTTTTACCTTTACTATTGACAGCTCTTTTTACTTTAAATGTTTCTCTTACTCTTGACACTGGATAATACAAATATAAGTAAGTAGTTGTTTTTCAGCTTTCAGTTATAATCACTACTGTGATTACAAACTGATTAACAATCAACCATCTGTTTAAATGCCATCCCTTACATATATTTGTTATGGAACAGAGTCATAGAAGAACAAACTCTGCATATGTTAAACTGACTTATGACTATACTTCATTTAATATTGGCTTTTGGCTGAGTCATGTAATTGACATGAGTTTTGAATATATCAATTTTTTTGTTTTGTTTTGTTTAAGAGACTAGGGTCTCGCTGTGTCACCCAGGCTGGAGTGCAGTGGCATGATCATAGCTCACTGCAGCCTCTAACTCCTGGGCTCAAGCAATCCTCCTGCCTCAGCTTCCCAAGTAGCTGGAACTGCAGGCATTTGCCACCATGTGTGGCTAAAATTTTTAAATTGTTTCGTGGAGATGGGGTCAACTTATGTTGCCCAGGCTGGTCTCCAACTCCTGACCTCAAGATATACTGCCATCTTGGCTACCCAAAGTGGTGGATTGCAGATACGACCCAGTGCACCCAGTCTTGTATCAATCTATTGATTGATTTATTGATTCTCAACCTGTTAAAAAATAAGGTATAATAAGTCCGTTTGTGGATTTGTTGGAAATCCCTGCTGGTAAGCTCAGTATAATAGGTATCTTCATAAGAATCTTGAATCCATGTAGGCGAACAGCCAACCCTTTCTGAGATAGTTGAGAATGAAAACACCTAGCCCAAACCTTTTGTAGTCAGATTTTTGTTTTGGTTACATGGTATGGTTAAGACAAAGAGTTCTGGATTCAGGGTGACTGTGTTGATACCAAAGCTACTAGATATGTAACCTCAGCCATTCTGTACAGAATAGGAAACCAAGGTTCGAGATGCTTATACATAGGAACTGACAACAGGTAAAAACCTAAAAACAGGCCGGGCGCTGTGGCTCACGCCTGTAATCCCAGCACTTTGGGAGGCCGAGGCAGGCAGATCACGAGGTCAGGAGATCCAGACCATCCTGGCTAACACGGTGAAACCTCGTCTCTACTAAAAATACAAAAAAATTAGCCGGGCATGGTAGTCCCAGCTACTCGGAAGGCTGAGGCAGGAGAATGGTGTGGACCCAGGAGGCAGAGTTTGCAGTGAGCCGAGATCGTGCCACTGCACTCCAGCCTGGGCAATTGAGCGAGACTCCATCTCAAAACAAAACAAAACAAAACAAAACCTAAAGAGAACTCTATAAGCTCTATTAAAGAACAGTCTAATGTATGACACTTGACAGACACTTCTGCTTTTATGTAGATGTCCCTTTTCTACAACTTTCAGATGCCATCTTAGGCCCAAATGTGTAGGCCTCTTAGAATACAATGTAGACAGAGAAAGGATATTTTGATGAGATGGCTTATACAACAGCACCTATAAAGAGTCCTTGTATCGCCCATTTTCATAGTGTGTCTAAAATAAAGTGTGATTTCTATTTGCTCATTTAAAATAATGCTAAACCTGTACTATTTACGGTTAGTGGGAGCATTACTACAGTGGCCAGTGTTAGAATCAAGAGGTTACAACACTCAGTGGCTAGGGGTGCAGTCTTTGTCTCCAGGTTTAGAGTTGGAGGTGAGATAGGCAGCAATTGAGGAGGTATAGTGCAGGGACACAATAGATGCAGTTAGTTACCCAGGACAGTCAAGAGCCATAGATGGCACAAGCTTTCTTATCTCATGTCTTAGAGCTGGCAAGTTTTCTTCATGAAAGAGCAAAACTGGCATAGTAAATGTAGCTAATATGCAACATTATGTAATAGAATTCCTATAACTTTGGTTTTGATTGGGCCAAAAATTTGACTCTCAGATTCACAGTATTCATTGTGAAGTGTAAAAGTTGATTAGTAGTACAAATCAATGTACCTAAAAGATAAAATAAACTGATTCACATCAAGAAATTTGGTTACTGTCTTATTGTTGGGACTACTTGTTTTCCCCTAAGTATTTTCTGTTAGTGGTACAATAGGCGGTGTAATGAGCAATGTTCTTAAAACCAGCCATGTAATACCACAGTGAGGTGTTTCATAGGACTTTTAATTTCTAGCATTGCTTAATGTAGGTCACAAAAGTGCAACTATTGCATGCAAAGTGCAATTCAGTGGAACTAACTTTACCGAAGGGAAGGACTGGTTATACAAATAATATTGCAATGGAGTTCTCATGTGTTTGTATGTAGTGTAAGGATAGGTATTACTGTATCCACAGCAATGATTTTCAAATATTTTAACTAGCCTACTCTTCTTGTTAAACAATATCTTCAACAAATGTATTTGAAATTGATACATTGAGGCTTCAGTATCATGCGGTAGCCGTGTTGGCCACTGGTCCCCTCATGCCACATCTCCTGAGGCATCACAACCGATCCTGCCCCTGGCACAGAGTTTGACGATGCCTGGGCCATTAGGTGCCACTTGATGGGGTGCCTGATGGGGTGCCACCTGACCCCAACATTACTCATGATTTGAGTAACACAGAAAGCCTAGTTTTGAGTCACAGAACTAGTGAATAATGTGACTTTTATGTGGAAATATTAACTAATTATTAACCTTTTGATATTTGATAGGAGGCATATATCTAACTAAAATTATAATTGCAGTTTTAGCATTATTTCAAATAGAATTCTAGAATTAGTTTACAAATATATATACTTATAAATATACACATAATATCTATGATTTAACATTAAAATATGTACAGTGTGTGTGTTTACTGTAAGAACTAACGAAGGAGAAATAAAATAATGTTTGTCGAATCAAGATCTGTATCTACTATACTTATATCTACACCCATGTACCTACTATTTCCAGTTAACAGGCATACTTCTAGTTAATGTAAACCTCATGCTGACTCCTTAAAACAGTATTATCCCTGTAGCAATATAGAAACTGAAGCTAAGGAAAGTAAAATGATTTGTCTGAAGTTACCTGATATTTAAATCACAAAGCTGGGATTGGAGTTGAGGACTGAATAACTTCAAAACCCATACTCTTTCTACTGTACAAGGGTATTGAATTACATGACAAGTGAATCAAGGCAAAATGAAAAGAGGAGAGAAATGAATATGAATGATCTCCAAGGCTAACTGGTGGAGCACTCAGATAACAGGCGATGACTCATGCAATGCCTTCTAATGTGTCTGTTGTTTTTTACTCTTTATCCTTGAAATTGTCATGAAAGATATGAATGGCAGAGTTCAATGGCAGTAATTAGCCACTTCAAATAAAAAGTGCATAATATCTTAAATGAGACCTTTTGTATCCATTTTTCCTCCCAAAACTTGCCATTAGCTCAGCACACCCTAGATGCCAGTCTCCAGTGTGAGTCTACATAAAATTGCCGTTACTATTAAAGAGACTCATGTAGACTCACAAAAGAAATAATGGAATCTATTGAATCAAAATTACGAATCCTTTAACAGTGCCTCCTGTGACTGAGCACACTGCATTCTGCCTGTCTCTGTTGCACAGACAACAATTGTTTAAATGCTGGGTCGTTTGTGGGCATATGCTCCATCTGTCAGGTGTCACAGAACCCTAAGGATATAAAAAAGTCCTTCTACCACCTAATGGTTTTCATCTGTTGGTGAATTCAGTAGCTGACCCTTTAGAAAAATAGCTAACAAGGACACAGATCAGGGTGTTAATTTAGAAGGTGTTACAAAGACAGGAAGAAAAACTGTCTATAAATAAATCAGAAGACTTTGGAAAGGAATGTGAAGTATTGGAGATTAATGGGCTGCTGTCAGGCATACTTGGGTTCAAATATCTGTTTTCTTATTTTTTTGTCTTGTGATTTAAATTATCTGCCAAAGGATCAAACCTCAATGAATGTTTATTCTATTTTGTTCTTCCCATATTTGGAACAAAGACTTTATTTTCCCACTTGTAAGGTAAATGTATACACACACACAAACACACACACACACACACACACACACACACACACACACCTTCTGAGTCCCAGACCAACATTTTATGATTCTGCTTCTTATTAGCTTGTGTGGCTTGGAGCGGATTACTTATCTACTCTGAATCTCAGATTTCTCATTGATCAAATGAGAAAAAAGAAACGACCTTGTGGAGGTATAGTAAGGATGAAGTAATGTATGTAAAGCAATTTGAACAGTATATGGTATCTAGTAGATTCTTAATATACGTTTATTGCTTTCTTCTTTCTCCATCTTTTCCTCTTTGCTACTTTCTGACCTGATCCTGGTTGGAGTCGCTTTTGAAAGAATAATGTTAGAGATTTTGTTTTGCTTTGTTGTTTACTGCTAAAAAAATACTTCAGAAGTCAAATCATTTATGGAGTAAGTGGATATTTACTATGAGTCTTGAATTTCACATTTTATGACATACATTTCCTCAAAGGAGTAGTATATTGTGCTCTTGCAGATGAGTGACCCTACTTTAAACTCCCCTTGAAATTTATGTTGCTTGATGCTTTGAAATGAGTGTGGAGTGATTCTTCTGTAATTACATGTGATTCATTAATTATTTCCTAATGAGGCCTAATGGAGAAAAATAAAAATAAAACAAATTATAATAGCACACTCCTTTAGCTTCTCTAAAGTCATCAAAGTCACATCTCTAACAGTAAAAATAATGTTTCTCCTCCTTCAAATAGCATCAATTTTGGTGAAAGGTGAGCCTTGTGCTTTTGAGCTACTCAATATTTTCTGTAATAATATAGTATTTTATTGAGATTAATTCTTAACTGGGGTAAGGAGAAACAACGAGCATCTTGATTGCCATTAGCTTCTCAGTGTTCTATTATAACAACCACAACAAGAGAAACAAAACCTCGTTTGCTCTTCTTATTTTATTTTGTCTTGTAATTTAACCAGTGTGGCCATGTCTGATAGGCTTTTGACAGTGTTGCCACCCTGTGGTCTTGCCTGCTTTAATTGGACAATGGCAGTTTTCAATTAGTGTAAGCATGGCTTCTTGGACTGCCTCAGCAATTTTTCTCACACATATATTGTAATTATGTGTGTACCTCAATGTGTGAGACTATAAACATATGCTATATGATTGAATAGGAATGCTGTCAACACCTTATTTTAGGAGCGTATTAATTATGACTGAATAATAATGTGGATGCTAATACAGAGTAACACCCCCTACCTGGTTGATATTTACATTACCAACTGCATCTCATTCTCAGAAAAATGAATTTCAAAGTACGGGACAATTAGCAACTCTACGGAAATCCTACATTAAGATTGTCTTACAAATAATCCTCCTCAGGACAATTAACAGCTCTTTATTTAAACCGTTTTTACTTATTGATTTATTCTGCCCAAACAGGAGGAGATGCCAAAAATAGAAGGTTGAATTTTAGAATGGCAGTAACTAAAGATGACTACGTGGAAGAAGGTTTTTAGTTTAAGTGTTTCTTTTTTAAAAAAAAAAAAAACAGAAACGAATATTCATTTCTTCTGATTATATTGTTCTATCAATCACCAAGATCCTGTATATTTATGACTGCAATTTTTGAGTGTGATGCTCTTTAACCTTCACATGAGAACACACTGATGAAGTCTAGCAAGGTTATTATTTTCAACAACTTTCAGTAGTGAATGTAGACGTCAGAGGTGGGAAAGGAATTTTGTTATTAAATAACCCATGTACATGTGGATCTGGGTGAGCAGGTAACTTTGGCCTGATATTTAACTCTATAAGAAGAATGGGAATCTGCTATGGCCTCTAACAAGATGATGCATGAGAACCTATATGCTGTGCACACAGTAGAAGTATTATAAATAATTGTTGAAGGGTTGTGTATATTTCAACATAATCAAGTGTTTTAGTATTCAGAAGTGAATGTTCAAAAGTCCCAAAAAATGTTTGGAACCCAAAATTGATTATTCCCTAATGGAAACATTTCAAAGCACTTATTAAAAGTGGCATTGCCAAATAATACCATCCCACTTAGAGTATCAGGATTAAAATGACAACAACACAACAACAACCACAGAAAGGAATAACTTTTTGATCTCGAAGTCAGCGGTCCTCATAGTGTGGTGCCTAGATCAACAATATTAGCATCACCCAGGAACTTCTTAGAAATCCAAGTTTTTTTTGGTCCCATCCCAAAATTGCTAGAGAGGGCCCAGGAATCTGTGTTTTTACTTAGGATTCTGATACCCATGATTCTGATACTTGCAGAAGTTTACCCTGTTGTAAAGAGATATATATGTGTATATATTTAAATATATTTACTATATATATTTAAATATATATACAAATGTATACATCACATATGTATTATATCTATTTAAATATATATTTATCACATATATACATCACATATATATTATCTATATTTAAATATTTATATATGTGATGTGTATATATATATCCTCTAGCCATCTAGGTTGCCAGGGCTTCATAATAACCTGAGATAATATTCACCTCAGAATATTCTAGTCAGGGAACTTGAATATGCCAGTTTTATGTTGTATATTTGACATATAGTATTTCACTTATTATTTACAACATTTCAAAGAGGAAAGAGTTTATTTCTTCATATCTAAAATGTTCATTAAATTAAAACAAAACAAATTTGACTTTCCTGTGGTCATACATTGAAGCTTTCAGACCCATGTTTTGTGATGCCAACCCTATAATTTTTTCCCAAACGTTATGCTGCTACTCGTATGGATTATTAATGGCAAAAGTTATCAGTGATGACACTGAGGACTAAAAAGATTGAGTGCGGGTGTCCATTACCAATTAATTTTAGTTCAGATAATGCTTTTTATACAATAAAATACTTATTGAGTGTTTGACCGATGGTGGAATGAAAGGAGTTGAATTTGGAATGAAGACGCCTGTGTTCTAATCCTCAAGATGTCTAATTTCATTCATTGTCGGAAGAATTCCCCAAGGTTGTGGGAAAAATCAAATGAAGCAACATACAAGACAGCATTGATACAGCTTAATATCGTATATGAATTATTGGTAGAAACGTGACACGATGTATTTTGTTACCTGTCAATAAGCTTTATTATTCATTTCTCAACTGTTAGAAGGTGGGCAATTATATTTTGCCAGACTGCATAAATTATTTGAATGGTTTTAGGATAAGGAAAATACAAATATTTAAGCTGATGGATATCCCAAGTACAGTGAATTATTCTTTACCAATTATATGAGTGTATTAAATTATCACATGTACTTTGAACTATATTCATCTATTCTCAATAAGAATAAAGTTTAAAAATGCGCCACTCCAAAATTGCATAAATTTGTACATGATTTATAAATTTTAGAGTTTTAAAAAGACATTTATATAATTGCCTTGATTTTAGATTTTTTCCATGTGAATGAATCTACATTTTATAGCTTCTGGATCAAAAAAGCTGAACATAGCATTAGTTATGAACATGACAAAGTGAAAATTGCCTCAACATAGGACAGTAGTGGGAATGGTTATGAAAATTCAAGTCCCTCTCATCAGTGGATCTCTAAAAAGAACTTTCATAAAAACATTTTTCACATGTACATTATTTATATAAAAATTATACATAAAAATCAGCATGTCATTATCTAAAAACAATAAAGTGAAAAAAGCAGGATGCAAAATTGTATATAAAATACTGCCTCAGGTGTAGCATAATTCTCTCTTTATATGTCTTTTTATATAAATAATACACAGAGATGATTGCCTCTGGGTGGAGTGTTGTATTTTGCCCTGTATGCTTATTTAATTTGCCACATATTCTACAGTAAATGCGAATTCCTCATATAATAAAAATATCTTTAGAAGGTGATTGTTTTTTACACAAAATTTGCATGGAAAATATTTAGGAATGCATGCTATTTATTTCCTTAAAGTGCACTACAGTATTGATCCAGCAGACAGCTAATATTTGTTGTCAAAGGCCTGGATTCTTTCTGTCCTATGATTAGGAAAATCTTTCCTAAATTATTGGGGCTGTGTGCACACACAACAATAGAAATTGAGACTTTGTTTTATTTTGTGGACAACTTCGGCTGCATATTTCATTTGTCTCTGAAGAGGTGGTTCAGAATTGATATGACCTCTATTTTTTTTTTTTCCCCCAGTCTTGCTCTGTTGCCCAGGCTGGAGTGCAGTGGTGCTATCTCTGCTCACTGCAACCTCCGCCTCCCGGGTTCAAGCAATTCTCCTGCCTCAGCCTCCTGAGTAGCTGGGATTACAGGCACATGCCACCATGCCCGACTAAGTTTTGTATTTTTTAGTAGAGATGGGGTTTCACCATGTTGGCCAGGCTGGTCTTGAACTCTTGACCTCGTGATCTGCCCGCCTCAGCCTCCCAAAGTGCTGGAATTAAAGGCATGAGCCATGCAGCTGGCCCATGACCTCAAATCCAAAGTGCTTAGATTACCATGCCCTGCTCTTTTGCACTTGTAATGGCTCTTTTTGCTGATTAATAATTTTCTAACATCATGTATTTGGAAAATACTGGTTTATTGAGCTATGTAGAACTTCCAGATTTTATTATGCGGTATCAAAAAATCATATTCTGTAACATCAGCAATTTCACAGAAAAATATTTAAGTATTTAGAAGTTTCTGTTCAGGGACAGATTTTCTGAAATTCGAATATTTGCTAGAAAGCTCAGATTTTGACATGGGTAACTATGGTTGGTTATCTTTAAAAGAATAAGCTAGTTGTATTTATTTTGGATAAAATATCTGCTAAATACAGAAGTCAGAATAGCCATAGTTTGCTTTCAGTTGTTTTTTTCAAGAACGTGAGGTTTTACAAATAAAGTGGTTAGTTCAGCTTACAAATGAAACAATCAGGCTACACCCTTGAGTCGACACTCATAGTTCGGTATGTACCAGAAGTGGTTTGTGTGTACTCCCCTTTCATTACAGATTATTACTAATATAAGTACACAGGGCTGAGAGTTAATAAAAGTATTTTTTATTGCATAATGAAAGACACTCTTATGTGAAACTGGATTTTTTTTTTTAAATCCTGAGACTGAGTAATGAAGAATTCTATGACTCTTAGTACAGTTGGTGGCACTGTGTTGATTGGTACTAAGGTGGCAGCAGTTGTACCCCTCGTTACATGTACATCAGTACAAATGTCAGTACAGTAAAAAAAAAAAAAAAAAAAAAAAGGCAAATAACTTTGACCTCCTGGATGCCTGGGAAGAGTCTTAGAGATCACCAGGGGTCTATGGACCATTCTACGAGTCCTGCTACTCTTGACACCCCTGTTTCTTCCAGGGCTTAGGTCTAAAGTCCTGACAGAGGTAGTTCCTGTAGATGTAGGGAAGATATTCTCACCAACTTTGCAGCTTTACTTCTTGCCAGAATTGTTCAGTACCCTGTGCAAAGAAGGTTCACTACGTACTAGGTACCACTTCAGTTCACTGCATTTTGGGCTGTACTTTTACTCCTTGCCTGAGTCTGGTGCGATAGAACGTTCACGTACATAGCAAGCTACAACATGTGGATTTGTTACTTACAGATAGGCAGCAAGGGACAACAGAAGCCTAGGGTTCATGATGAGCCTATCTCCAAGGCTCAGTAATGCTGCACAGGGTGGATGAAGTCTCATCTGGGCATGGCCCACTTGTACTGCTACCAAGGGACCCCAGAAAATAGTCTGCCTTAGGATTTATACCCTGGGGCACAGGACACACTAGACTCAAGTGTTGAAGGGCATCTTGTTTGTAGGAGGAACAGGAACAGAGCCCAGGCTGTCTGACCAGTCTTTCCGTATCTCAGGATGTTGCATTCCCATCACATTCTACAGTTATTCTTGAACAGTACAGGAGAGAAAGCAGGGAGAACTGAATTGGTTCAAGGCCATCCAGAAAATTGTTCTGCACCCTGAAGAAAATGACCAGGTATTTTTAAAAACCTTACCTATAGATGACTAAAACTCAGCCAGCAGGAACACAGCATTCCATCCTTCCATCCTCTCTCCCCAGTTCTCTCCTCCTGCTCCCAACTTGCAAGGACAGACATCATACACACACATACACACACACACACACATACAAATGGGTAAATAATTTGTGCAATGCTGAACTGCAATAAGCCTTTATCCTAGCACAAGGTCACTTTCAAAGTTCCCTCAGTTCTCACATGCAAAAATAATTAAAAATCAATTTATTTCTTTAATGTCAGCACTTCATAATATGACAAAGTGAAGTCTACTTATTTATCATTTAAAGAAACTTTTGGAATCTGAGTCTCCCTCTGGTGTCTCTGACAGTCTTTTACATTAATAACGTGTCCCCCAATATTTTTCCTCTCCTCAAATGCACCAATATTGAAAGTAAATAACTAATATGGCAGAAAGCAAATATTCTGTCCTAACTCCTGCCCAGGTGAGATTTTTGCCACTTTTATTCCCTCTCCTTTCCTTATCTATTAGTGTCTGTGTTAGTAGTGCTGACAACTTTTCATTGCAAATAAAACTAGCATATCTAATCAATACAAAGAAGTTTAAAGAAACCATACATTTAATAGTGACCTGAGTTCACCAGGCCAGACACAACGTTTTTACTATTATTATTATTTATTTATTTACTTATTTTCTGGGTTGGAGTCTCGCTCTGTTGCCCAGGCTGGAGTGCAGGGGCATGATCTCGGTTCACTGCAACCTCTGCCTCCTGGGTTCAAGCAGTTCTCCTGCCTCATCCTCCCAAGTAGCTGGGACTTCAGGCATGCGCCACCACACCCAGCTAATTTTTGTATTTTTAGTAGAGACAGGGGTTTCACCATGTTGGCCAGAATGGTCTCAAACTCCTAACCTCAGGTGATCTGCCCACCTCAGCCTCCCAAAGTGCCGGGATTACAGGCGTGAGCCATGACGCCCAGCCGACACAATGTTTTTAATAATCAGAGTGGATAAAGAAGTTGTGAATGCACATATGCATCTATTTTTGTCTATCTCAAATATATAGAAATACTTGGAGGAAGGAATGAGACAGAGTCGAGCTTTTTCCTATATTCAGAATTATATATTGAGCATCTGTTATGTACTGAATCAGTGCCATTATATTACTGATACTGTTGAATGTGCAAAGAAAGGTTTTATCTGTATATTTGTTAAGGGGTGGTATTAATATATGATCACTGAAATCGGTATTTCCCATTGAGAGGTCTGATTTGCAAAGTACAGCTAGTAATTCTTCATCTTGTCATTGTTTTGTGCAAATGCCCCACCCCCCACCCCCCACCTTTCTATCTCCATCTTCTAGGTTTGCTAGATTTCCCAAAAGCTTATTCTTCTTGAAAGGGAAAGTTCTGTTCCACTCACCTCTATCTTGAGCCTCTTCTCCACAGGGGAGTATGGGGACGTCAGACCCTGTGGTGTTAATTGGGTATTACTGGTTTTCAGAGGTCACTCCCTGCCGCAGTGATGAAAACTCTTACCTTAGATTTAACTTCACAAGACTATTGAGCAAACAGGGAATATGTAAAATGTATCTTTGAAAACAAAACACTGAACACCTAGTTTGTGAACAGTGGAGTCCTTGGTTTCCGGTGCTGACTTTTATCTTTTTCTGTCCCATAGTTGGTTCTGGTGCGCAATGTTGAAACAATGAAACAGGCATGGGCTTGAGAAGCTAATAATCTTGGATTTGAATCGTTTTTTCTATCACTTGCTACATGTGATATTGAGCAAATAAATCTCAAATCTTCAGTTTCTGGAATATGTAAAATGAGAATTTTGTATGTGCCTCATAGGGTTGTGATAATTAAATGAAATAATAGACAATGAATATAATATATCTAGGATAGGGATACTCTCAATTAGTATTCTTGAAGAAATGGCTGGAGTCACATGAATAGATTTTCTTCTATGTCTGGGTAGCTGTGGTAGCAGTATATTTTCCGAGTGTAGCCATGCAAACAAGAAGGATGTGTCCAAATATTCACAGGCTATTTGAGCTAGAAAACATTGAAAAAGTAATTTAGTACCCCTTCTCTTATTTTACAAAGGAAGGCAGGTACAATTAGAAAGCATACAAGGTTTACCCAAAGTCACTAGCTACTTCATATGTAAACATGTCAACACATCAACAATTCTATTACTTATATTAATTGAAAATAGTGTATTGGCTCTCTATTGTTGCTGTGACTAATTATTACAAATTTAGTGGCTTAAAATAAAACAAATGTATTATCTTATAATTCTGTCAGTCAGAAGTCCAACACAGGTCTCACGGCACCGAGATAAAAGTGTCTGACTCAGTTGCGTTTCTTTCTGGCATCTCTGGCGAAAATCTGGATCCTTGCTTTGTCAGCCTTCTAGAAGACCCCACACATTTCTTGGCTAGTGGCATCATTCTTTTTTTTTTTAAAACTCTTTTTTTTTTTATTATTATACTTTAAGTTCTAGGGTACATGTGCACAACGTGCAGGTTTGTTACATATGTATACATGTGCCATGTTGGTGGCATCATTCTTGCCTTGTCAAAGTCAGGAAGGTTACATCTCAGTGACTATTGTGCAGTCAGATCTTCTTCTGAATACAAGAGAAAAACTTCTTTTAAGGATTCATGTGATTAGATTGGGTTTACTTGGATAATCCAGGAAAAAAAAAATCTCCTTACCTCAAGGTGCTTAATTTAGTCACATCTGCAAAATCTCTCTTGACAGGTGAAGCACATATTTACTTTAGGGAATTAGGGAATGGATACTATCCCACCTACCACACTTAGAATCATATCTATGCATAGTATCACTGCAAACTGCAGCCATCATTTTGCATCTATAAGGTATTCATTGATAATCAGTATGCCTTAGGAAGATGTATGAGCTTGCTTGGGCTGCATTACCAAAATGCCACAGACTGGGTGACTTAAGCAACATAAATTTATTTTCTCGTGGTGCTGGAGGCTAGAAGTCCAAGATCAAAGTTTCAGCAGGTTTGTTATTTTCCGAGACTTCTCTCCTTGGTTTGTGATGGCTGCCTTCTCTCTGTGTCCTGACACAGTCTTTCCTCTGTGCACTCACATTCCTGCTCTCTCCATATGGGTCCAAATTACCTCTTCTTATAAAGACACCAGTCAGATTGGATGAGGAACCTAACAGCCTAATTTTAACGTAATCATTTTTGTTTAAAGGCTCTATATCCAAATCCTGTTATGTTATGAGTTATTAGGGGTTGGGGCTTCAACACATGGATTTTGATGGAAAATAATTTAGCTTATAACAGTGAGCTTGAAATGATTATTTTTGTCTTTGATTAGAAATGGAACAAAATACTCTATTTTCATAAAATATTAATATTATTATTAATGTAGGAGTTATACATATTTCCAACAGTTTTATTTATGTGTGAAAGATCTGTTTAGTGTGAAATAGTAAGAGGGCATCTTTGGTTTTCAGGTTTCCTTTGAAGTTATGTTTGGTTTTTATTTTTCAGCCAAATTTCAACTTTTGTTTGTGGAATGGAGAAGGGAGAAACCTACACAGGCACACACACACAAATACACCACACACTTTTCAGTGGTGCAGGCTATATTATTAGCATTTAATTAGAATGACCTGATGGCATGCTAGGCACCATTCCCAAATCTGCATAATAGGTATTTTTCAGTATCCATGAGAGATTGGTTCCAGGAGTCTCCAAGGATTCCAAAATCCACAAATGCTCAAGTTACTTATAAACACTGGCATAGGATTTACATATAACCTATGTACATCCTCCTGTATATTTTAAATAATCTAGATGACAAATTGAGCATCCCTCATTGAAAATCTGAAATCTGTAATCTCTCAAAATTCAAAACTTTTTGATTACCAAGATGATTCCACCAGTAGAAAATCTGACACCTGACCTCATGTGACTGGTGCACAAAATTATTAAAAATATTGTATAAAATACCTTCACGCTGTATGTATAATGTGTATATGAAACATAAATGAATTTTGTGTTTACACTTAAGTCTCATCCCCAAGATATCTCATTATGTCTATGCAAATTGTTGAAGTTTTCTAAAAATCCAAAATCTGAAACACTTCTGTTCCCAAGCATTTAGCATAAGGGATATTCAACTTGTATTTATCATACCCAATAGTATATAAATGCTATGTAAACAGTTGTTACACTGTATTTTTAAAAAATTGAATATTAGTTTTTATCGCTGTGTTTTAAAAATTTTCTTTTTAAAAATATTTTCTATTTGTGATTGTTTGAATACATGAATGCAGGACCCACGGATATGGAAGTCAAGCTATATAGGAGTAATGAGAGTTGAGAGAGTAGTTTTATAAAAAAGCTTTCATGTATATATTATCTGTATAATAATCTGAGAAGATTTTTGACTGTGGTGCTGATGGCCTTATTAATAACATTTGAATAAGAGGAAATTAATATTAAAAGATGTAAGTGACCTGCCCAAGATCATATCTAGTCATTGTAATTCAACCCAGGTCTTTTGATGTTCACTTATCTAAAAGGAAGGATGTTTGAGAATTTCTTTAGTTAGTCATGCTGCCATTCTCTCTTTCATCCACCCATACATTCCTCAGTAAAATCATTTGTCTATCCATTCTCTTCATCCCAATTATCTTATCTATCTGATTAGCCCTTCACCTAGCCATCCATCAACCCATTCATCCATTCATTGAGTAATCATGACAGAAACTTGAAAATGTGATTATTTCTGTGAAGCAGGGATTTTTGTCACAAGCTTCTGCATTCTTCCAAAGCTTTAAATAAGACAGTTTATTGCTCAAGAAGTAGGAGTAAGCAACACAGCTAAGTTAAAATCAGGCATTTTGACACAGAAAAAAACATGATGTGCCATTGTCACCCTCCTATTTTATGGCCCAAATGAAACTCCAGTTTTATGTATGTCTTTTTTTTTAAAACCTCAATTGCAATGTTCTTCCAAGTTCACAGCATTTTGATTGCCCCATACTCCCTTTATAAATATGGAATTTCATAGTAGATGACTGTTATTTGGTTATCTACTGTGTTCCTTCCCGCTGTGCTATTGTCACTTATTTGAGTAACAAGATGCATCCTGTTTTGCAAGTGATTACGATTACTGTATGAGAAATCTATCTCATATATTCAGCTCCTATTAGTACTCTTGTTAATCAAGCTCTTTGAAACACAAAGAGCACTGATACAACATTCTTTCAGGATTTCACACTTTTTGACAGTACAATCTAATGTTCCTCTGTGACTCGCCCTTTGGAAAATTTTCTGAATATCTATTTTATCTGTGTTAAATATCCATATCTCTGTAAGATCCGCTTCTTTTGTTTGGCTGATAAACCTGGGTGTATTTTTCAGTCTTATTCTTACTTTCATCATTTATTACTTCACTGGGTGTTTATTTGTCAAAAACTTCTCCTTTCTTTATAGAATGGATGGATATCTGTATCCATATCTATACACATATCTATATCTCTATTCATCTACCTATCAAGAGAGAAAAAGAGAGAGAGGTGGGGGGGGGGTTTAGGAAATTCATAAAGAGATATTGTGTTGATGAAAATCAAATATGTACCAAAGCTCTTTATAGAAGAATCTCCAGTAAAGTTTAACTTCTAACGCCTATGCCTGCTTTAGTGCAAAATGAGGAGTAACACTCTGGGACAGAATAACTTGTTAATTTTTTCCCAGATCTATCTTTTGCGATAAACACTGTGGTTCTTGAAGCTGACCCACTCACCAGTGCATCTATTAGTTTATTCATCCATTTATTTAAAACATGTAATGTGCATTGAAACATAAATGGAAGGATGGCTGAGAATCTCATTTAGTTAGTCATCACTTTATTACTATGCCCTTCATCCATGCATTCTCCAATAAAATCACTCATCCACCCATATTCTTCCTCTTAATTCTCTTATCAATCAATTTATTGATCCATCTATCTATCCATCCATACTCATTCATCCATCCGTCCATCCATCCATCCATCCATTCACGCACTCTTGGAGTTATTCACCTAAATCTCTTTTCAGTAATTGACCCACTATTACTATTCGTTCACACTCTTGCCTACTCAAGTATTTATTCACTGATCCAGTGCACATCGACCACCCTCTTCCCATGTCTAGGCTTATAATTATTAAGTAAACAAGAAATAAAACCTTCCAGATATGTTTTATATCATTGCTTATTGAATGGGTGAATACAATTCCAAACATGTATTTATTAAGTAACTTCCCCAATGTAAGACGTTAAGCTCAGATTGTGTCCAGATAACTTAATTCAAGAAGTTACATTCTTATTTTTACTACAAATCAATGTTGTATATTGAATTCTAACCCAGAATATGCTGATAGGTATACTTTTCTTGGAAAGTAATTCCACATTGGGCAGACTCATCATTATATTTCCTAAATTTAATCCCCATAAGAGTCCACCCTATATGCCTTTTTACTTGAATATCATAGTTTCTGGGACATATCTTGCCTTTAACAGCATTATCTATTATCTAACGTTAATAAGACAAGAACTCTAAAGGGCAAGTACTGTTATTAAAATATCTTGCAAATAAGGAAACCAGTCTTGGAGAGGTTAAGTAAATTTCTCAGTACCTTTGTTCCAATCTACCTCTATTTCTTATCAGACTCTGATTCTAGATCCCACGATCTGAACACTTTTAAATCTTTGGTTGTCTTAGAGAAACATATTGATTTCCAAGCCTGTAAGATTTAATATTTTAATCAGACTATTATCAGCATACATAAGAAAATATGTATCCAAACAAGTGATTTCTGTTGCCTTTTTTTTGTGGCTGCTTGGTTAAATATTGGAGTTTCCAACACAGAATGCAAAGGAAAAGAGAAATTCTAACAACATAGAATTTGAGCATTCTTGGTGTATTTTTAAGACCTTTAAAAAAAATTAAATGGGCATATTTATGTGATTTTATTTTCTGGCATAATTACAGAATTAATCCATCTAATTCTCCTGTCTCTGAATTCTATCAAAAGGTTTCATTTGTGTATGGGTTCTTATATAAAAATAATTTGCTCATCGTAATAAGTATTTAAGAATCTTAGAAATTATATTTTTTATAAAAAAATGAGATTTGTGAACTTTATTGGAGTCTAGCTACAAGCAACGGATTTGCTATAGGGCTGACACATGTTGTTTCCAAACCTGTAAAACTGTGGTCCAGACTGAAGATAGTAGAAAATTTGCCAAGGCCATGAACACTGGCTTGGGAATTCTCCTGGGAAAAAGCTTGCCAGCCTCTCCGTGTCAAATATTCTCTCTTTGCACTTCTATTAGCTGAGTTTTTGGGTATACTGCCTTTCTATTTCTAGGTTTATTCTATTTCAAAATTTTACAGGACAGATTGGTTTACAGAAGGTGCCTAGACCATGTGGTTTCATACACATGGCTTCTAAATGTATATGTTACATTTCTATTGCCATTCAGGAGCAAAGTAGAGAGGCTTCTCTATTCTGTCTGCTCCTCCTCTAGAGAATCAGGAGGTCTTCAGACTTACTATTCATGCTTTCCTGAGGGTCTTTATAAAATTATGCTAGAGTATATAAGTTCTGGAATCTGACTCAATGGATTACATCCAGTTATGTCACCTAAGCTATTCATCCATGTAAAATCACTGACAAGGTATAGGGCATTGAGATATGTCTTATAGAGACAAAAAGTTAGTCTTTAATGAACACTTAATATGTGCCAAGTACCATGCTGGTTGTTTGGTATAGTGATGAATAATGTACACAGAGGGCTTGCCCTTGTGGAACTTAACCGTTTAAAAGAGTAGCACAAGCAGTGCATTCCATTCTTTGACTTTTTTCCAGGTGTCCACAGCCAAAAACAGCAGTTCGCTTGGGCTTGTTTTCAATTTTCTATTTCTCTGGGCACCGGTCCCCATGGCCAGGTCAAGCAGTTCAACGCTCACACCAGCAGCTGACACAGAATGGAAGGAAAGCATGTCTGAGATATCAAATGCTAACATTTGCCTGCCATAAAACATTAAATATTTTTCTTTCTGTGTTTTTGTAGAGCAGAGGTTATTTCCAGTGTAGGATACTATGTTCTTTTCATTTGATCAAGGATTATTTCTCCTTTAGCCTTTCACTTTGTAAGACAAATTTAAGGGTATTTTGGTATAATATGAGAATTACCTTGAGAAGCGTTTTTATTTCACAGAAATATTGTTTCCTTAGACTATGTAATCATGAGGGTCATTGCATATTCCAAACTTAATTTTAACTAAAATTTTGGGGTATTCGTATGCTTATTGCCTAGCTTTAATTTTATGATGTAATTTGTTTCTGCAACTTGTTAAGAATGGAAGGACTGAATGAAAGATAACTATATTTGGCTTATTTAGATTGACTGGAACAGTAAGACATTTCAGCATATAAAGGCATTTTACCAATTATGTGGTGCAGCCTGAAGCCTCCCTCCTCCAACTCCATCTACCACCATCACATGATGCTTTATTCAGCTCCAAAGCATCAATCACAAGTGGGTGTTCAGTTCTCCCTGAAAACAATGACGGCACCTCCCTGTTTCTTGAATGGTCCATTTCACATTTGGTAACATTCAATGTGAGATGTTCTGTAGTATGCAAGAAGGCTGAATGCAAGTTAACATGAGTCAATTTCAAGGCTTACTCCTGATCTTTTTGGTAGCAGTTCAGAAACATGCAGAGAAGTCTTCAGCTCCTCCTTTTCTTTCTCCTTCCTGCCCTTTCACTGTCCTAGTAGCCTAAACACTTGTCTGCTCTAGATTGAAGTCCTATATGCTTATCATTTTGGAGACTTAGGCCCAAAACTAATATCATGTCAAAGTCCCTGGTCCCATCTTTGATATTGAATGGCTCTGAGTTAAGGATTATAATTAATTCACTGATAGCTTGATAGTCAGCTGCCCAGTTTCTCTCTTTCTGCCTGACAGGCACTGTACTAGATTTGGAGAAAATAATGCTAAGATGTAATTTGATTCAAGAGTGCTAAGCTTGCTCTCTTCTCTAAGGGTGAGCAGATTAATGAAAAATTGGGATCAATATATGACAGAGATTCATGTTGCGGTGATCCCTTTTAACTTTTTTTTTTTTTTTTTTTTTAGACTGAGTCTCACTCTGTCGCCCAGGCTGGAGTGCAGTGGCGCAATATTGGCTCACTGCAAGCTCCGCCTCCCGGTTTCACACCATTCTCCTGCCTCAGCCTCCCGAGTAGCTGGGACTACAGGCGCCAGTCACCACGATTAGCTAATTTTTTGTATTTTAGTAGAGACAGGATTTCACCGTGTTAGCCAGGGTGGTCTCGATCTCCTGACCTCATGATCCGCCTGCGTCGGCCTCCCAAAGTGCTGGGATTACAGGCATGAGCCACCGTGCCTGGCCCGTTAACTCTTTGGGTCCTAAAAGGTGTAGGTTTTCTCCCCGTAAGTTATATATTTCTTTCTTTACTTTACTTTTTTTTTTTCGCAACAGGGTCTCACTCTGTCACCTAGGTTGGAGTGCAGTGGTGCAATCATGGCTCACTGCAGCCTTGACACCCAGGCTCACGTGATCTTCCCACCTTGGCCTCCTGGGTAGCTGGGACTACAGGCGTGCACCACCATGCCCGGCTAATTTTTTCTATTTTTTGTAGATACAGGGTCTCACCTTGTTGCTCAGGCTGGCCTCGAACTCCTGGGCTCAAGCAATCTGCCCGCCTCAGCCTCTCTAAATGTTGGGATTACAGGCATGAACCACCGTGCCTGGCCCTTAGGTACTTGGAGAAACTTTCCCATGATGTCCTTCTTGATAGAGTGAAACTTCAAAAGAAGTTTTGATGTCAGAGCTACCTGATTTTCAGATGTGGAAGCAATTTCCTATGTAATTTACTCAATCCCAATCCTCATCTTATTCTAGAGGAAGAGGTAGGCAGAGTGGCCCAGTCTGATCTTCTCTGGTAACTGAGTCATAATTTGGTATTAAGATGGCTACTCACAATGGAGAATTTATCTACTCTTGGTGCTGGTGTCCTAGGATTACTTTAGGCTTCTGAAGAATCCTGTGTGAGAGGATGAAAAGGTAATTTGCATTATTTTTTTTCACAATCAGTATGTGCAACCTTGAGATGGATATCAATGATACTTAAGACCAGGGTTCTTACTCTGATTTTGAAAGCAGTGATGTCTGTGTACAAGATAATTGGCATCTATCATCCATTATTCATCCATTACCATCTGTCTATCACCTACCCATCTTTTCTTCCATCAGCTCCTTTAAAATGTCTTAATTCCTATGTTGGATGCTAAATTTGTACATACATGAGGAAATGCAAGGGCTTTGCATTTATAGCAGATAAGATTTTAGGGCCCTGGGAATAATTTTTCTAAATTCCTTTGTCTTCTTTTTAAAATCATTGTTTTGAAAATAAATGGAAAAATCTCCTTTCTTTCCATTCTTTTATTTTTACTTTACTCCACAAATATTTACTGAGCTTCCAACAATATGCCAGACACCTTACTAAGCAGAGGAAATGCAAAGGAGAATGAACTGCAGATGACTCTTCCCATGAAACTTTTATAGTAAAATCTTGTCTTTTAATTGGATGGTGTTATGCAAATATATGGAAGATGATGAGGGTGTAATGGTGCTGATACACACAATTCAGCTCAATTATGTAGCAGTCCCGTTAGGATTCCTGAAATTGAAGGCTTACTGTATATGACTGGGATTATTCACTGCACACTTGATACTCTCTGCTTCTCCAACCAGGCTGCAGTGGGTGGCCAGAGGGTTTGAGTATTCATCTGGTTGTAAACGTGCCAGATCCTGGATGCTAGGCTGGCCTCGAGAATCAGAATTAAGGCAGCTTTGAGAATTGGTGTCTACGTTTTTTTCCTGACCTCCCCTTTCTCTTTGCTTCCATATTCTTTGCTTGTAAGCACACACCAATCACTGCAATATACTACAACGAAACTATTATCAAGTCAAACTCCTTTTTGAAACCATTTATTTATGGTTTCTTGTCACATTTATAGTTAAATCCATACCCTGTATCTTGGTTTCACAACTCTGTATAATGTGGCCCCTGTCTTGCTCTCTTATTCTTATTTCTTATTACCTTTCTTGTTCTCAATTCCTTGCTCTATTAGTTTCTCTCCCATACTATGCTCTCTCTCATCTCTGCATTTTTACCCACAATATTCCCTGTGCTTGGCACACATTTTCTCCAGTGTTGAGATCTGAAGTTTTTTTTTTTTTCTTTTTTCTTTTTTTTCAAGACAGAGTCTTGCTCTGTCGCCCAGGCTGGAGTGAAATGGTACGATCTTGGCTCACTGCAACCTCCACCTCCTGGGTTCAAGGATTCTCCTGCCCCTGAAGTTTTAATCATTACTTCTTTGGGGTGGACTTTCTGTCCCTCTATATCCCATTTTCTGAGTTAAGTAAAATTTCTGTACGCTCTCACAGCCTCCAGTTCCTTTCTTAGCATAGCTCTTAGAGCATGCATTTGAATCCAGAAATGAACTCCAAAACTTGTGCCATTAAGTTTGCTGCTTGCAGATTATAAACTCTCTGGAAAAGTTCTGTGAAAATCTCTCAATCTCAATAATCTCATTGGTAAAATGAAGAAAACGTCTCTAGTTTGCTGTGAATATAACATTATAAATATGAAATGTTTACCAGGTAATAAGTAGTCAATACATTAATAATAACCATAATTAAATATATTAATTACATATATTAACAATATATTACTATGTAGTTTACTAATAATATTAATATATTAATGGCTCTATTTCCCCTAAATTTTCTGTTTATTTGTTTCTGTCTCCCACAAAATTATGGTATTTTGAGAGCACAGACTTTGTCTGTGTCTTCCTAAGACAGAGAAGAGCATGGGGTTTATCGAATGAATGGATGAGATCTTATTGTACCACAGCCAGCTGAATGAGTCCTACCTGCCCAGGCAGGATTGCATGTGATTCTGATCCTGCTCTGATTAGCAGAAGCAGCCCCTGGAAGATATGGCACTCGTTCCTCTAGATCACCCTTTCCCAGCCTTTTTGGCACCAAGGACCAGTTTTGTGGAAGACAATTTTTCTACGGACTGGAAAAGGTGGGAGTTTGGTTTCCAGATGAAACGAATCCACCTCAGATCATCAGGCATTAGATTCTCATAAGGAGCATGCAACCTAGATCCCATGCATGTGCAGTTCACAATAGGGTTCCTGCTCCTATGAGAATCTAATGCCACTGCTGATCTGACAAAGGGTTCTGGGTGGATATGTTGACAGGGCAGTGTTGTTGCATTTACATGAACAAGGTATAACACACTTATGTGAAGAGCAGCAGAAAAAACAGCAGCTTGTAACCATGTATCTGCTTTTTGTTTTATGTTTCACATGAAACATTCTTAGCTCATTTTGTTTCTAAAAAGGAAATGATTATATGAGAAGTGATTCACATAGTCCTTATCACAGGTAGTGACCCATAAAAGGTAACTAATCATCATAACTTTAAATAAATGTATCAATAAGTTTAAAATAACACTTACATTTTTGTATTTTTCTCCTTGACCTTTTTTTAAAAATCATTTTAAAAGCATTTTGGTTTATACCAAACAGTCCAGAGTATTTTTTAAGCAGTAATGTTCGCTCATCTGCTGCTCACCTCCTGCCCTGAGGCCTGGACCAGAATTAGTTCATGGCCTAGAAGTTGGGGATCCCTGCTCTAGATGATGCCCATATGTGAACATTCAGTGCATTTGGGATATTTTTGGCGCCATAATCTCAGAGAGGAGGTTCTTAGCAGGGGGTACATTGACCAGGCAGTATTGTTGCATTTAAGTGAACAGGGTATGACACACTTATGTGAAGACCGACAGAAAAAGCTATAGCTTGTAACTGTGTATCCTGAATACTTGGAGGGCCAGACCTGCAGCCTCAGGTGACTTTGCTCTCTGTAAATTGCTGGTTTTGCACACCTACAGTCTTTTCTTATATTATCAAATTGGTTACCTGAACAAGTCTTGTGCAAGAGTATGCACATGTCTGTGTGTGTCAGTGTGTGTGATACAAATAATAGGATGAAATAAACGAACATCCATATATTGTGTTCTGAGATTATCATTGGCCACAGGATCCGGATTTTACTTGGATAAGCTAAAAGTGAAATTTCTGAAAGAAAGAGGAAGTATAGACCTCATTTTTTTTTTTAAAAAAGTGCTATATGTTTAAAAGCTATTTTTGAATGGAATCTTGAGAATTTGCTTTCACTTACATTGGAATTGGGATTATCACAATGTTTTCAGATAGTTGCATATGACTGAATGTGATATGAAGTAAAAATGGACACTTTATAGTGCCTCTTCTCTGTTTTAATAATTTTCAGATAGCTGGATGGTCTCAGTTTCTAAAATCAGTTCTGCAGATAGATGCTTTATCTCTGTCTTCTAGGCAAAGTAACTGAAACACAAATAAATGAGTGAATTTTTTCAGTTAATATGGTTAGAGAAACCAGAATCTTAGCTTTGTATTTTGTTCTTTCAAAAACCTATGCTTCCCCAGGCGCGGTGGCTCACGCCTGTAATCCCAGCACTTTGGGAGGCCGAGGTGGGTGGATCACAAGGTCAGGAGATCGAGACCACAGTGAAACCCTGTCTCTACTAAAAATACAAAAAATTAGCCGGGCGCTGTGTTGGGCTCCTGTAGTCCCAGCTACTCAGGAGGCTGAGGCAGAAGAACGGTGTGAACCCGGGAGGCAGAGCTTGCAATGAGCCGAGATCGCGTCACTGCACTCCAGCCTGGGCAACAGAGCGAGACTCCATCACAAAAAACAAAACAAAACAAAACAAACAAACAAAAAAAACCCTATGCTTCTTTTTTATCATTAGTTACTTCCCTTACTTAATTTTTAACACAAGGGAGTATTAAAACATAAAATTGTAATACCATTTAATAATCAGAGGCTATTGATAATTAGAAGAAAATATGGCACAAATAAGTTTTAACATAAATAGTAATGACACCAAATGCAATAGTTTGTTAATTAACAAAATTTTGTGGGCAAAAATGATACATACTGATCCCTTCTGTGTCTCAAGAACTCCTTGTATGTGAATGGAAACTTCCATGAATTATATATTATTCAAATTTTTTTAATAAAAATGCTAATGGAAGTGTTAAAATGCACATAAATTAAAATGATCATAAATTAGGATTAATATCACATTAATGAATTATAATCCCACATTCATTAAGATAAAGTGGCATTTCAATATTTGTTCCTGTTAATACATTTTATACAATAAATGAAAGGGATACATTTTGAGAATCAATAAATACTTGATGTAATCTTATGCTTTAACTTTAAAAAATATTCAAAAGTAAAGTAGGAGATCTAGATGCATTTGGAATCTTTGTTGCTATTTTATGTCTTTTTTAGAAGCCTTTCTTTTCACTTATTGAAGGGATTAATACAATTTAAATTGTCAAAGAAAGCAAAAGAGGCTGTTCTGAATAAAAGGGATCCCAAGAGAACACCACATCTTTTGAATTTCTAGGAGTTTCTTTCCACAGACAGTTTTTTTTTTTTTTTTTTTTTTGGAACAAATATTTGAAATCTCAACTGGAACTATATGGGCAGTTAAGTAACTGAGTTAAACTGAAAGTATGTACATTGAAGTAGTACATTGCAATGGGCTTTTCTTTTAAAAATTCAAACCCCCAAATACATATATTATTGTTTTATTTTAGTTTTTTTTTTTAAACAGGAGAAACACCATGTATAATATTAGAATACTCCTGTCTCTAGCTTGAGAGAAAATTGTCAGAACCTTAAAACCAGGGATTCTGTTTTCCCTGGTACCTATCAAAATGTTTTAGGCAGACTATTTGCCTGACACACAAATTCAGTAAATATTCATTGCTATGACCAAAAATGGATTTGGGTTCATGGTGAAAAGTTGTCATTTTCTGAAGGGGTTCCATTTCTGGAAAATGTTCTCCTATATTCTGGCCTCAGTGTTCTTTTCTATAAAATGGGAGTGGTTTTCCTGGACTAGAAGAATTGTCAGAACTAAAGGAAAAAAGACTTTCAAAAACATAATATCTTAATATCAGTCAATATATTAGAATTACTTTTGTTTGCATAAACATCACAGGCAGATCTGAGTTGAATTCTGGATCTGCCATACTTGAGTCTGTCAAATATAAACCTCGGAGAGGTAAAAATGTGCCTTGTTCAGCATCAGTTTTCTCATGTTTCATATGAAATATTCTTAATCCAGTTTTTTAAATAAAAAGGATATGATTATATGAGAAGTGGTTCACCTAGTCCTGGGCATACAGATAGTGACCCATAAAAGGTGACTAATCATAATAATTTAAACAAATGTAATAAATTGAAAATAACACATATATTTTTGTATTTTTCTCCTTGACCTTTTTATCATTCTAAAAGCATGTTGTTTTATACTAAACAGGCCAGAGTACTTTTTAAGGACTGTTCTAACTTATTTAAATGAATTTCATTATATTTTATTCTTAATTGATATCCGCACAGCTGCGTACACTTTGTACAGCTACTATTAGCAGAAATTGATGATGTTATGTAAAAAGAACCAACTTAATATTCAAAAAGGAGGTAGTTAAAAAAATAACTTTTCAGATTGCTCCATCACTAACTAACGCCATTTTTCATTTCAGCTACACACAGACCTGGATCCTGGGAGCAAAAAAATCAAGTATATCCTATCAGGTGATGGAGCTGGGACCATATTTCAAATAAATGATGTAACTGGAGATATCCATGCTATAAAAAGACTTGACCGGGAGGAAAAGGCTGAGTATACCCTAACAGCTCAAGCAGTGGACTGGGAGACAAGCAAACCTCTGGAGCCTCCTTCTGAATTTATTATTAAAGTTCAAGACATCAATGACAACGCACCAGAGTTTCTTAATGGACCCTATCATGCTACTGTGCCAGAAATGTCCATTTTGGGTATGTATGCTTCCAATTTCACAGAACTATTAAAAGTCATCTTTAAAATAGCTCTTGGCATCAAGGATCGTGTATTGCTGAATAAAAGACATTTATTATTGCCTTATCTCTAATTTGCATTTCCAAATCCCCCTTTTTGGCCTAAGTTCTACAGCTCAGTAGCTTTAGTCCCTTAGTAACAGGAACTGATGGAAGAGCAATTTTATTAATATATCTTTCCTTACACAACAATACTTCAATAGGCTGAATTTGTATTCCTCTCATAGGCTTGTAGTTTGAGTATTGTTACTGAGGCAGATTTATCAAGATTTGTTCTAACATGCCAAGCTAATCCTGTTAATATTTGCTTGATGTTTAATTATTTGTTTGTGTATATTCACATGCAGATGCAGCACACAGAGAAATAGAAAGTCATCTAGGTCTGTAGTCAGCCAGATATTAGGTTGCTCTGGTGGTTCATGTCTAGGGTGGATTAGGCAATCACCGTTACCAAGGGCCTCTGTATTTGTGTCCATCTTAACAACATTTTTTAGGAGTGACTGCTAGTACCATTGACCCACTCTCAATTTTTCTGAGCCATTGAAGAATCCATTAAATATTACAGAGCATGTGTATTTCAAACATGATTTTATTCTTGTTTCTCCCTCTTTGGATCTGCTTATCTATCCATAAACCCTGGCCTTGATGATAAGAAACCCCTCAACCCAGACATTCTATAATAAAAGGAAGGATTTTAGAGCTCTTCCTTGTATGATAAAAGTAGTAGGCAGAATCTATCTAAAGTTCAAAGTATAAGATTACAAAAGCCATTTTTTTAATGTGTAATACATATCCAAGTTTGTTTCAAATTGCATTTAAGACAGCCTATAAGGATGCATGCTAGGTAGTAAAGTTAGATAGGTTTGAAGCAGGTGAACAAGATGAGACAAACACAGGTAGAGATAAATTGGAAGCCAGAATTTGGTAAATACAGACATGCATATTCATTATTTAAAGCCCCCAAATTTAACATTAAAGGAACTGCAAGAAAAAATAATAAAAGAAATCTGATCGAGAACCCTGTTCACAGGTTTTATAAAATTAAATTGCTCAAGAAGATTGCAAATAAATGAAGATATGAACACCAGAGGAAGTATACAGACATATAGTGTCTTCAATAACATCTTCACTTCAGACACAAATAAAGGCCAAGTATTGATTATGGCTTTTGAGGCTAAATTGGGTGACCATTATTAGGTATAGTACGGAATGCCCTTACCTCCCAAATGTGGTCCTGATATTTTAATTTAGCAATCCAGTGAGATACTCATGTGTGTGTGTGTCTGTGTGTGTGTGTGTGTGTCTGTCTGTCTTTATAACATTCCTGATGGAAATTAGTTGGAATTTAAATTTCAAATAAAGAAAAATCTTTCGTAGAAGAAATGACTTAATTTGCAAGTAAGTTATTCTATGCATTTCTGAGAAAGAGAATATCCTAGTTGTTCTCCTTGACTTGATCTGTTTTATGTTTGAATGACTTTCTCTTATTTTGTCATGTACTCTTTAAGGTGATTTTGTTCCTCAGAGTTCTTTTTTCTTCCCCATACTACCTTTTCCTATCCCTCTTCCTTTTTCTCACCCTTCTCCATTAGTTCTCCTCCTTCATTTTCTCCTCCTCCTGTTTCTTCTTCTCTTTATCCCCTTGCCATATCCCCTTGCCATCTCCTTTTCTCTCTCCTTCCCTCCATTGTCTTTCATGGTCACCCCTGTATCTTCAGCCATTTGTTTAATGTGGCTGGCTGTAAAATCATATGCCTTGCCCTGTTGGTTTGCTTAAGCTGTTAATCCACATTGTCAGTTGCTTTATGAACACTGTCATCTGAATATTTCAAAGGCAGCTCAAATTTCACATTAAAAATCAAACTATGTACATGGATGAAGCTGGAAACCATCATTCTCAGTGAACTAACACACAAACAGAAAACCAAACACCACATGTTCTCACTCATAAGTGGGAGTTGAACAATGAGAACACATGGACACAGGGAGGGGAACATCACACACCAGGGCCTGTCAGGGTGTGGGGAGCCAGGGGAGGGAGAGTATTAGGATAAATACCTAATGTAGATGACTGGTTGATGGGTGCAGCAAATCACCATGGCACGTGTATACCTATGTAACAAACCTGCACATTCTGCACATGTATCCCAGAACTTAAAGTATAATTTTAAAAAAATACATAGAAAAAATGACTGGACAGACTATCCGAAAATGGCATAGCAGTCACTTTTGGGTAGAAAAAAAAATCAAACTGATTACTTTCATGAATTTTTTTTTCTGTTTTCTGACTTCCATGACTTTATCAATGACTCTGATGCACTCTAAAATCCCGTGTACAACCTGCAAGTGATATTGTTGAATCTTTTTTTACTCATTAAGCCTCACCAGTAGTCTGCTCATTTAATCCCTAATTCCAGTCACTACTGACTGCTGTGTAATCTTAATGCATCATCTCATTTCTTTCTTTCGACCACTCTCCAAAATCATATCTTAATGACCCTCACTGGATTATTGATGATTTCAGTAATTTTCCAAATAGTGTGCTTGATTCTAACCATGTTATTTCTTAGCTGATATATGTGTTTATCCCAGAGGAAAAAATATCCCTTACATTTTATAGGTGTTTAGCTACTGACCCAGGTGGACTTTTCATAGTCTGGCTTCACTTGATTCTTTTCTTACCTACCTACAATATGACTTTGGTAGATACACCCATTCGGCAGCAAATCACAAGTGATTTCAGGTCTTCATTTGTTATCCATATATTTCTTCTGCCAAGACTCCACTTTATCTACCTCTTGTGAAAGGAGCTCTATTTTTTTTCCTTCTTATCAAAATTACTTCTTCTTTTTTTTTTTTTTTGAGACGGAGTCTTATTTTGTTTCCCAGGCTGGAGTGCAATGGCACGATCTCTGCTCACTGCAAACTCCGCCTCCCTGGTTCACGTCATTTTCCTGCCTCAGCCTCCTAAGTAGCTAGGATTACAGGCACATGCCACCGTGCCCAGCTAATTTTTGTATTTTAAGTAGGGACATGGTTTCACCATGTTGGTCAGGCTGCTTTTGAACTCCTGACCACGTGATCTGCCCCCTTCAGCATCCCAAAGTGCTGGGGTTACAGTTTTGAACCACTGCACCCGGCCCAAAATTGTTTCTTTGTGGCTGGCTGGAATGACACTTTTCCTAAGAAAGCTTCTGTGTTTTTCTCTCAGAAAGTTATCTTTCTACCATCACCACCCACACACACACATAAAAAACACACAAACAAGCAAAAACACCTCCATCTTTTCACTTCGTTTGGCTTCTGACTTACAAACAGGAACTGAAAAACACTATATATGTATTTCTCTTTTTTTCGTATTGTTTGGTCATTTCATTTAGGCCAGAGAACTTTCTAATTCATCCTTTCATCTAGATTAGAGTAAGATGGTTTTGATGAATGATTGCTGCCCATGAAACATACAGTACACTTTTTCTTAATTGTTAATCAACATTGAACAGAGAAGCTGTTATTTTTGCCTCATTATGATTTCTACATCTTCATGCCAATCCTATATCTATTGATTGTAAGAGTGTCAGAGGCTCTCACTTCCGTGTATGTAAGTCATGTGTCTGATAAATATGTTGAGAAAGAAAACTGCAGAAATATCTGCAAATATCAAGTCCATTTTCAGATAAGAAAAGGATTTAAAATATATTACTAGCAGCCAACATGGTGAAACCCTGTCCCTACTAAAAATACAAAAATTAGCTGGGTGTGGTGGCATGTGCCTGTAATCCCAGCTACTTGGGAGGCTGAGGCAGGGGGTTCACTTGGTTGCAGTGAGCAGAGATTGCGCCACTGCACTCCAGCCTGGGCGACAGTGCGAGACTCCATCTCAAAAAAAAAATTATTAGCTACGTAATGAAGTACCTATGTGCACTTGTAAATATATACGTACACATGTATGTATTTCTCCATCTAAAATGTTTTTGCTAATAGAGTAGACATTTAAATAATCCACACTAACATATATATGTTGTATATAGAATTCATAGTTTTGTATGTTATATATATTTATATATTATATATATAATGAAGATATATATGTATTATATATCTTTAGCCTGTGACATGTCTTCCAAAAACCACAGAGGATGTTTTGAAGTTTCCAGTGGGAGTTTGAATCCTGGTTCTATCCCTTATTATCAGGTTGGCTATGAAGTTTGGGGAGGTTAAATTTTTGCCATTTTCCTTAGCTACAAAGCAAGGATAATAATTTTTATGTTGCTTTCATTGTGTGGGACTTGCATGACAAAGTACAATGTAAAGGTATGCCAAAAAGTAAATAAGTGTTCCACAATTGGTTGTTGTTTATGGCTTTAAAATTATTTTTATTAATCTGTTTCCCACCTTACCTTTGGACCTTTCCTTATATATCGATTTTATGCATTGGATGTCTGGTGTCTGTGTGACTACAGCCTCTCTGCTTAAAGGAAGCAGAGGCGGCTGCATTATTTCATTGTGAAGTGTGAATTATCCCCTTCATTTCTCATGAAGGTGAATATGTGGAAGAAGGTCAGCTACCATCTCTTTTTTCTTCCCCTTACCACTGTTCTTCCTCAGCCTGTCTCTTCCCTCCCCTCCTTCCTTCTTTCATTTTTCTTCCTTTGCTGTGGCAGAAATGCCAGCACGTGCACCTGTATGCCCTGAGGAATGCCAGCAAAGGCTGAGGGATTTCATTGTGCAGAAAGTGAAGAATACAATTCTAATTGAGAAATTTACCAATATGAAATTGAAATGAATGTGATGTTCGAGAACTGTCTTCCAGTTGACAGGCTGTCAAGACAAAACACACATATATATTTGCCCAAATGGCAGCCAAATTATTTTAGAAATATCTTATTTGGAAGCTGGAGACACAGTTCTTTTTTATTCTACTGTGAATTTCATGACTTGATGAGAATTCACTTTTGTAGCAATACTGCATAAATAGAGGCTTGTGAGCTTGTCTGATTTTAACTGTGGATCCCAAACTAGCGTTGCTGAAGTTGGTTTTTCAATGCAAATGTCCCTACCTTTAGTAAGTTCTAGACATTTTAAATATATATTTTGATTGCTTTTGTGTATTGGGGTCAAGCATATTTTAATCCTGATTGCTCCTTAAACCTGGGTTTGAGTAAAATGAACTTTTTTTTTACTTTGACTTAGACTTGCAGGTTATTTGGCTCCAAATCTGACTTCTTGCGTAAGTGGCATTTACCCATCTAAGCTTGACTTTCTCTATCTCTATAGTGTATACAATAATCCCTGCCCGAAAGTATGTTTGGAGGAATTCAATAATTATATTTAACATGCTACCTACTTGGTCTTTAGTTTCTTTACAACCATTCCTTTGTGACTCTCTTCTACCAGTATGATTCAATAAATTGCCTGTATAATATGAATACATTGGTTAATGAAAAATTGCTTGACAAGACCTAATTTTATATTTCAAAATGCATATGTTGGAATGAATCCTATTTTACTCAAAAGCATATTAGTGAAGGCTGAAATAAAGGGATGAGAAAGAGAGTAGTGTTTAAGTTGGTAGAAATTATTGCATTGTTGTGTGCACAGATATATAAAACATGACACTTGGGGTATTCTTAGTTTTCTCTGAGGTTCAGGGCTCCTGTAATGATGACCAATACGTACTGAGAATTTACTATATGCCAGAAACTGTGATAAATGCTTCTAATGTACACAACAATACTATTATGTTAGTACCGATACTAGTTTTTCTATTCTTCATTATTTTTAATCAGAAAATTAGGGAAAATACTACATAATATAAAGTCAGATATTAAGTGGCTGAGCTGAAATTTAAAACCAGACATCTGGTTCTACCTCTCATGGGCTTAACCAGTATGCTCTACTGATCTTTGATTATATCTCTAGATAATTCTGTTTATAAGAGCTTTATGATTCTGCAGCATATTTATAATAGTTAATGTTTTTCCAAGGTGGAAGAACTCTTGAGGTCAGCCTACTTTGCAAATTAAATTGAAGTACTGAGAGGACAATTGGATAGGAAGTTTAAGAAAGGTATTATATAATTTTCAATATAGGAATATGAGCACTTTAAAAACGTCAGAACTATACATCACATAGAAATTCAAATAACAATAAAATTAATGAAGAGCTATGTGATAATTACTGCAAAATAAAGATAAAGACTAACAAGAGTAACTTGAATGGACTCTGGGTTTCTTGGTAGCAAATGCAAAAGAGGAATGCATGCTCCACCAAAAAATATTAATTGAAATATCAGAAGAAGGTCAAAAATTACTAAGTAAATATATAGTTGAAAAAGGCAAATCTCAGTCTTTTCCAAAGCAGTTTCACTAAGGAGGTTATAGAAGTCAGTATATCATAGGCAAGTCTCCTTGAACAACGACTCCTTAATTTAATGTGGAAATTATTAAATAATTTCAGTTTTTCTCCTTGTGTAAAATATGGCTATGTTTTTCTCTTTTGGAGGAATGCTCATAGAAATCACATATTATTTCTCTTGTGCTATTTTGTTATCTTTGATTTAGAATAAATTTAATCTTAGAGAAAAGTTGCAAATGTTGTACAAATGTATTTGTTTCTGAACCATTTGAGAGTAAATTGTTGGCATTTTGACCCATCACTTAAGTAAGTCTTCCTGTATGAATGTTCTTCTAAGCCAACAAAATACAATCATCAAAATTAGAAAATTAATCTTGACACACCATTGATATCAAATACACAGACCTCATCAGATTATCCCCAGCTGTCCCAATATCGTGGGTTTTAGTAAAAGTATCATACCTAGAACCACACTAACAGAGGACTCCTTCAATTTGGAAGGGCTCTGCAGTCTTCTTCACTTATGACTTTCACACCTGACCATGGAACAATTATTTTATAGAATTTCTTAAGAGTTGTCTGATGTTTCCTTAGGATTAGATACAGAAAATGCATGTTTGACAAGACTATCACAGATAATGCCTTACTAATTTGTATCAGGTGGTACATGATTTTGATTTATTACATAATTGTTGACAATAATTTTGATCACTTCATGAAGGAAGTGTTTGCCCTGCCTCTCCATCATAGTTTTTTTTCTCTTTGCACTTAACACTTTATGAACAGATACTTAAAGACTATGTAAGTATCTATTCCTCATGAAACTATTAACCCAAAATTTTCCATTGAAGTTTCTTGACTGAATTAATGATTACTATGGGAGCTGCTGAGTGGTTATTCTTAATTCTATCATTCTATCTACAATCATTGGTTAGCATTCTTCTGCAAGGAAAATTTTCTCTTCACATTAATTTGCTTGTGTATTTATTTACATTAGCTTTGACTTTTCGATTTCTGTTTTATTTAATGAATTATAACAGGTTGAGTTATTTATCCTGATGATCAGATTATATGACACTTGGCCACGATGTGTCCTTGGGGCTGAGTTTTGTGTCCTACTGACATGCCTCCATCATTCTTTGGGTACATTCTCACCTTCTGGCCCAACACACTGTTTGAGGCCCATTTTATACTTTTTCTAGCCCAGCCCTAGAATTAGCCATTTACACACACAAAAAATCTAGTTCCATTTAAAGGAGAATTGTATTTACATATGAAAGTCTGGGCATTAGTTGTGTTCATTGTTATTAGGATGTCAGTGTTCCCAAGTCTTCTCAGTGGACAGGGCAGAACTAAGGAATGTTTGGGAGAATGCACACGCACACACACAGACACACACACACACACACACACACACACACACACACACACATCTACCTGTACTGGATTGGATAGCGTTCCCCAAAACTTCATGTCCATTCAGAACCTTAGAGTATGACCTTATTTAGAAACAGCGTTTTTGCAGATGTCATTAGTTAAATTGAGGTCATACTGGATTTGACTGGGCCCTAAGTCCAATGATCGGTGTCCATCTAAAAAGGCCGTGGAAAGATACAGACTCACACAGGGAAGAAGGTTGTTTGTGGACAGAGGCAGAGATTGGAGTTTTGCCACCACAGCCAAGAAGAACCAGGAGCCACACATAGCTGGAAAGGGCCTAGAAGGGTCCTTTGGAGGGAACTGGTGTTGGATCTGACAACATCTTGATTTTGGACTCCAGACTTCTGAGAGAATAAACTCCTGTTGTTGTAAGCAGCTCCATTTTTGGTAATTTGTCATGGCAGCCCAAGGAAACTAACACGCTGTATATCTCTCTATTGAAAACTACAAGTTCAGCTCTATAACTGCATTCTAAAATGACACCTCAGGCTTCATTTTGATTTTTTCCCCTTTCTTTAACAGTGAGGAATACATCTCTTTATTTTTAATATAGTTATAAATTAGCTCACCTCTTATCCTTGCAGTAACTTATCTCCATTTGCTACCTCATCCATCGCTTTACTCCCCCCACAAGTATTTATCTACTATCCCACTCTTCCTCTACCTCCTGTCCTTATGTGGCGTCCCAACTTGTCCAGCCACACCTTATAGCAGAAGGTGTTCAGGCAGAAGGCAGAAGTTAAGAATGGAGACAGGAAACTCCATAATACTCTGTATTTTTATTTGTCTGTATATTTCAACTGTTTCTTATAATAGGCCGGTGGCAACATTTTCTGATCTGTATTCAAAACTGGTTTAGTGCAAAAAAAAAGTATAAATGTATTTGATAAACACCAAATTAAAGAAAGTGAAACTGCTTTTCCTATTTCAGTCTCTAAAGTATAACTGTATATCATAATTTGATAAATTCATCTAATATACTCTTTTGGAGATTTAGATATATTGTACACTCTTTTGGAAATTCATATTCATTTATATGACCCCAGTTACTATTTTTTCAAAAGGATCCTGCAGGCATTACAGCATTTTACTCCACAAAAGCTCTAGAGACACATATTTAATGAGAATGCATTTTTGGTTTTATGAAAGGCCACATGTTAATTTAGCATGCAGCTAAATAGTAAAATTTGCACTTTCTAAAAAGTGAATTGTAAATTATGATGACTACAGCTTACATGGATTAGCTTGTTATTCTTATCATTGCCTAGTACATATTTTATCCTCCAAAATAAAGAATATTTCTGAACTAATAAAGAGGCTCATTTTCATATTTTTTATTATTAAAGGAACAATTTGTGTCACATAGGCTTAAAAGATCAAAGGATGTACATACTGACAAACTGTCTTCAACCTAACACATTTCTTTTTTATAATTTATAGGTTGTGTCTTTCTTTCTCCCTCTCGGCTAGATTTTAAAAGAATTCGGCAGCACATCTCTATTTTTAAAGGAGAGATGCAAAGTGGGAAATGGGAAAAGCATATCTTGGTGGATTTGATTATATTTTTTCTTGTTTCATTCAGAGTGATGAACAAAATTGAAATTCTTTGGGAAAACAAGGGCGGGAAATCATGAGGATTGAAATAAACACTTTCAAAAGAAATCTAGCTGTTCTACCTGATATGAATGACTAAGGCAGCTGTGGTTCCAAAACTCTGCAATGGGATGAGGAGTCTGTAGTTTCTCTTCTGCTTAAAGAAGCTAAACTTCTGTTAGAGATATGTAGGCAGTTGATGTAATCAGTGAATCTTTTTTTTTTTTTTTTAACTTTATAATGAAAGTGAAGTAATGGCTTCTAATATGTGAATTTTTGTGCTATTCTCAAAGGTCTCCCTAAATGGTCTATGGTTTAGAAATTACCAGATTATCCAAACGGGGAAATTGGTTACAGTTAATTGTTAGGGGTGCCTAAAATGCATTAGCCTTCCAAGAGGCATTGAGTTATTTCTACATTATGGCTGAGAACAAGCTTTGCAAACAAATGATGCCAATATAAACGAGGTTTATTTGAGTAACTTTTGTGATGGGAGAGCTCCTTCATCGGATTTCGTTTTAACATTTGCTCATTTATACTCCCTAAATTATAACATTACATTTCATTAAGGAATTAACTTATAACAGAAAAATACAATTAACCAATTTTATTGCCCTGTATGGGCTGCCAACTGTTTTTGGGACCTTACGTTGATAATCCCACATCCCTGATCTCTTCAATTTAAAAATATTTGGTCCAAACCTCAACCTTATATATTATATGTATAAAATATGTATATATAAAGCTATGCTAACAAATGTAGGATAGTGTAGGAAAGTTTATTATAATCTTATAGAAACATCACTTTCAGTCATTTTGAAAACAGTTAAAATTATAGAACTATTCACCATAGGGCTGTCTCAGCTGTCTTAGATTCACCCTGTCTGGGGTCCCATTATCAACATAAGCTGGGTGTTTCCAGTGCACTCTTCTTTTACAATTGGTCTATGGACTTAGGAATTTCAAGTAGGAAACAGAAAATCTTTGAATTATTTCTAGAAGATGAATTCTCAATCACTATCCAATAAAAATTCCTCAAAATGACATAAATCACAAGAAAATGTGACGAAAAACTTCATTTGATTCTACAAGGGGTAATATTGGTATCTTTTTTGTTATATGTAATAGAATATTACATAAAGTATATTTGAACAAATTACAAAAAAGCCTGAAATTTGGACCTACTGAAACTAAATTTAACAATCTCTTCCTCTTACCCCACTGCCGTAGGTAAACAATGTGTCATTCCTGGTGGACTGTGATTTGTTGCCTCGATTTGATTTAGAAACCTTGTATCTCTCAGTCATAGGCATCTGATAATTTGAATTGGTGTTTCAGATTATTAAAATCAAAAAATTGGCTCAGCACTAACAATGTCTAAGTGAAGAGGCAACACTAATGATGTGTCTTGATCTGTGTCTTTAAACTAGTGTCTTTAAACCAATTTATCTATATACCCATTAACCAATAGCTCCCAGACCTATTCACAGTAGTAGCTAATGCTGAAGTTTTATTTCCCTTTTAATTTTTTCCTGTTATAACTCTGTGCTTGTTAATTGGTATTATCTTAAACTCGATTTGATTATCCTAACGTTGTCTCTTTATGTTCTTTAGAAATACAGTTTCTACTCACTCACATCTTGGCTCTTGCTATTTCTAAATACATTGGTTTTCCTCTCTAAAACCTGCACCCTACTCTTCTGTTCTCAGAGATATATTCTATGGCCAGCATTTCAACCAAGCCTTCCCTGAGGCCTTCTGAAGAAAATAAGACATCAACCACTTTCTATTCAAGTAATGTTCTGGTACTTGAAATATTGAAAAATGTTTTCAAATCAGTCAATCTGCACTTATCATAAGAAAAATCAAAACACTCAAGAAAAACTTTGTATTACAGGTGGAGGATTGAGGAAACCAGGTAGGAGTCTACACAGACAACCCCATGATCCTGTTTTCTTTCTTGCCTCTTTTTGCCCTCAGATGGGAATTAATATTTCAGGATTCAACATATTTGTTGATTCCAGAAGATAAAAGGCAAATCTTCCTATTTATTCAAGCCACATGTGTGTCTAGAGTTCTGTAAATTAGAATGAACACCCATAGTATAAATTGTTATTACATAACCATTCTAGGAAAGCATATATTAAAAGGGGCTGGGGAGTAAACCTCACAGAGTTCAGCCTTTGTCCGCATTTGCTGGTCAGAGACATGAATTAACTGCATGTCAGGGCAGCTCTGAAACACGTATTTGTGAAATTCTGAAGACTTGCCTGAAAATGAATGTGGGACACCTTTGTCAATATATTTCTGGTGTATGTCTCGCTTCCTCAGAACCTTGCCTCTCATGGGCAATGGGGATTTCCTCGAGTCTCCTTGTATCCATGTGTTATTATTTCTTTAACTTTGACATTCATGTGTCATGGGCTTAATAATTATACTTTCTGGATTCAGTGGACTTTGAAGTTTGCCATTTGATTTTTAGACCCAAATGCACTTATTCTTTGGTTAATTAACAATCATAGATTTATGAATTTAATGGCATTTTTTCTATTCTCCCCACCAGTAACTTCACATGTATATATATTTGTATATATGCATTTGATATGTTATTAGACATCATGGCAAAAGACAAAAGATATTTACAACATGAGGCTGCAGGTGAAAATATATAGCTATGTGTCACCTGAGATCACATGGAACACATAATCTCATATACATCTGCATCCTAAGGGAATCAGTTTTCATCCCTTGTGTCTGTGCTCAAAGAGTTTATAGTAATTCTAATCATATTTGTGCTACGGTTGCAGATGATTTCATTCATTTTCCTTTTGTCAGGGAGCATGACTCAAGGAGTCTTCTCTTTATAACCATGTCAGACTTTACAGATCTCGTCATTGTCTATCAATTATGAATCTCGGCAAGTAACAAGAGTGGTCTGAGGTCAGGAAATACATTGGGGATGGAGCAGTAGTGGGGGGATGTTCACAAAGTAAAGTTAACACTTTTTGAAGCAAGTCTTGAAATGTCTATACATTATTCCTTCTGAAATCCAAAGTGATGTTATCAGCTTAAGGTTAACATAATGACTAATTAATTTATTATTACATAGGGATTAATATTTAATAAATGTGCAAAATACTATCCTAAGCATTCTACATACACATTCAATCTACCAATAACCTTAGGAGGTGAATTTTATTATTCTTATTTTACAAATGAGAAAAGTAAGTCATATGATCATAAAGTAGTTTACTCATGGTCTTATCACAGATGAGAATAGGGGCTCCCCATCAGAAAGGCAGAACCAGTAACAGTCTTACATACATAATAAAAGAGTTATTATAGGGATTAGACCTGTACGTCACGAAGCAGAGAGAGAAATCAGTGCAAAGCTGTTGCTTCTGCTTCTGGTGATGGGAAAAAAGCTGGACATGAAGTGGGAAAGACCAGGAATACACCGGAATCCCAGAGGACCAACTAGATCCCACGGGGACAAAGTGGAGCCTATCTATATCTGTCTCTCATACTTCAAATTCCTATGTCTTGGGTAGTCTGCAGGAGAACTGGTGCCCTTTGTCACAGAGAGTCACATTTATCTGGCCTAGGACTCTGTAAACCTGAAGGTGCAAATCCTAAGAAGCCGGAGGAGCTGTGAGCCTGGATGTTGCTGCATGCCAACATGGTGAGCTTGCAGATCTGCTAAATCACACAAGAGCCCAGTGCCTGATGTCTTGCTCTCACTTCCTGTCTGCCTTCTTCACTTCTGCTTTCAACATCTCATGCCAGAACTAACTAGGGCAATATAGAGAAGGGAGATCTAGAAACAGAATTTCAGTTTAGCTTAATTGATAGCGAATGAAGCCACAACAGATACAGTTTACTTAGTTTCTGCTCTAGGCTAGGTACATGTAAAACACTGTGTAGATTTTTAGAAGGGGGCATTATATATGTCAAGCATGATGGTTGTACATTATATATTATATAAAGATTATAATATCAGTCAAGTATTAACACATTTTTTACAGTAAAAAATGTAAATACAGTGGGTTTTTGTTGGGGTCAGAATTGTGTTCCCCACAAATTCAGATGTTGAATCCGTAACTCTTAGTATCTCAGACTGTGATTGCATTTGGAGATGGGACTTTTAAGGAGGTAATGAAGGTTAAATGAGGTCATGTGGTGGGTCCTAATGCTGTCTGAATGGTGTTCTTACATGAAGAGGAAATCTGGACACACAAAGAGACATCAGGGGCACAAGTGCGCAGATGGACAAGCACATGAGAAGGCAGCAAGAGGGAAGCCATCTGCAAGCCAGAGAGAGAAGGCTCAGAAGAAGTTAAGTCCGCCAGCATCTTGACCTTGGACTTCCAGCTTTCAGAACTGTGAGAAAATAAATTTCTGCTGTTTAAGCCACCCAGTCTGTGGGAATTTTGTTATGGCAGCTGTGTTAGTATGTTTTCACACTGCTATAAAGAATACCACCTGAGACTGGGTAATTTATTAAAAAAAGAGTTTTAATTGACCCACAGTTCAGCATGGCGGGGAGGCCTCAAGAAACTTACAATTACGGCGGAAGGCAAAGGGGAAGCAAGGCACATCTTACATGGTGGCAGGTGAGAGAGAATGAGATGCTGCAAAGAGGGAACTTCCAAACACTTTTCAAACCATCAGCTCTCGTGAGAACTCTCATTATCATGAGACCAGCATGGGAAAAACCATCTCCATGATCCAATCACCTCCCACCAGGTCCCTCCCTCGACACATGAAGATTACAATTCGTGATGAGATTTGGGTGGGGGTTCAGAGCCAAACCATATCAGCAGCCCTAGCAAACGAATGCCCTTTGTGTGGTCAAGTTTACTGAATTAAGAATTACTAGAATTAAGATCCAAAACCAATCAGACACATACTAAATCAGGTACTAGTGCTCTCCTTTCTATAACTACTGTGTCCCAGTATCAGCCTGGGCTTAGGGTCTTATCTATAGATAAGATAAAAAGCAAAAATTTCTTTCCAGCTATGATTTTTTGTTTTTTTATTAAGAAATTTTGTGCTTCAGTGCCTGGAACCTCTTTTGTTTTTTAAATCAGCTTTTAAATTTAGTATAGTTTTAGATTTATGGAAAAGTAAAATTGTAAAGACAGTTTCTATATACCTCACCCCAACATTCTATTCTTGTTAACGTATTTCATTAGTATGATATATACGCCGCAATTAATGAACCAATGTTGACACAACATTTTAACTAAACTCTACAGTTTATTCAGAGTTTCTTTGTTTTTATTTAGTGTCTTTTTTTCTGTTCCTCTTCTCTGTGAATTTTTTAGACTTTCTTTGTTTTTGATGACCTTGACAGATGAACATGGGTCATGTATTTTTGTAGAATGTCCCTTGGTTGAGACTTGTCTGATATTTTTCTCGTAATTCGACTGGGGTCACGTGTTTGGGGAGGAAGACCACAGAGGTAAATGTGCCATTTTCATCATATCACAAGGGTACATACTATCAATAGGATTTATCATGGTTGATGTTGACCTTGATCAAGTGGCTGAGATATTGTTTGTCAGGTTTCTCTCTGTAAAGTTACTCCTCCCTTCTTTTTCATACTGTACCCTTTAGAAGGAAGTCACTATGTGCAGCACATACCTAAAGAATAGGAAGTTATGCTCCTCACCCCCTATAACTATTTATGTAATTCATATGAATTTCTTTCATATGGCAGATTTCCTTCCTTCCCTCCCTCCCTTCCTTCCCTTTCCTTCCTTCCTTCCTTCCTTCCTTCCTTCCTTCCTTCCTTCCTTCCTTCCTTCCCTCCTTTCTTCCTTCCTTCCATCCTTCCTTCCTTTTCCTCCTCCCTCCCTCCACACCTCCCTCCCTCCCTGACCTTCCTCCTCCACCTCTCTCCCTTCCTTTCTTTCATTCATTATAATGGACTCAAGTTTTTTTTTTAAATTTTAATACTTAGGGTTATAATTCAATATAGCTTTATTTCCTTGCTCATTTTTATCCTCTGGGTAAATAGGGCCATTGACATTCTCAGTTAGCCCTTATGTCTCTTAGGCATACCCCTCAACACTTTTTCAAAATATATTTTTTAGCACTTCCTTACTTTCTTGCACTTCAAGATGCTGCAGGAACTACAAGATACTCCAGGCTCATCATTATATTTATTGCTCCAATTTTAGAATTAACCATTTCTCCAAAGAGCCCTGGTACCTGTCATTGGAAATGATATGAATAGTTCCTATTGCTTTAAATATTCACCTGCAATTTGTATTGTCAAGTGATTGGATTTTAGCCATTTTAATAATAGCTGTGCAGTGGTAGCTCAATTTTGTTTTAATTTTCAGTGTCCTAATAACTATCAGTGTTGATAATTGTTTTATACATATTTGTCATTTGCATATCATCTTTGTTGAGGTATGTTCAGACGTGTTGTCTATTTTGAAGTTGGGATGTCTGTTTGTTTTTGAGTTGTAAGATATTTTAAAAATAAAATTTCAGCTTTTATTTTAGATTCAGCGGTAGGTATACATGTTTGTTATATAGGTATATTGCATGATGCTGAGGTTTGGGGTCTGATTGATCTCATCACCTAGGTAATGAACATAGTACCTAGTAAGTAGTTTTTCAGTCCTTCTCCTGGTCTCTCCCTTCCCTCTTTCAGAGTCCGTAATGTCTTCTGTTCCCATATTTGTGTCCATATGTACCCAATATTTTGCTCCCACTTATAAGTTAGAACCTGTGGTGTTTGTTATTTTTGTTTCTGTGTTAGCATGCTTAGGATGGTGGCCTCCAGCTATATCCATTTTACTACAAAAGACATGACTTTGTTTTTTTTGTGGCTGCATAGTATTCTATGGTGTATATGTACCACATTTTCTTTATCTAGTCTGCCATTGACGGGCACTTAGATTGATTCCATGCCTTTGCCATTGTGAATAGTGCTGCAATGAACATAACAAGTGCATGTGTCTTTTTTGTAGAATGAATTATTTTCCTTTGGGTATATAACCATTAATGGGATTGCTGGGTTGAATGGTACTTCTGTTTTAAGTTCTTTGATTTTTAAGATTTCTTTGTATATTTCAGATTCAAATTCTTTACCAAATATTTGTTTGCAAAAATTTTCTCCTGGTTTATGGCTTCTCTTTTGATTTTCTTAACACTGTCTTTCACAGAGCAGAAGTTTCTAATTTTGATAAAGCCTAACTTTTCAATTTTTAAAAAGTGAATCTTGCTTTTCTCAGTGTATCGGATGAATAAACATTTTTTAATATGCCCGTTGGCCATTTGTATGCCTTCTTTTGAGAAATATCTATTCAAGTCTTTTGCCCATTTTTAAGTTGATAGCCGTAGATTTTTTTTATAGTTGGTCCTTCTTTATCAAGATGAGGAAGTTCTCCTCTGTTTCTGATCTACTGAGAGCCTTATCATGAATGAGTGTTAGAGTTGTTAAATGCTTTTTGCATATCAGCTTGTATGATCATAAAGTTTTCTTCTTTACCTTGTTGACATGATGGAATATATTGATTGATTTTCTTATTTTGCACAAGCACTGCATTCCAATAATAAAACCCACTTCTTTATCATGTGAGAACCTCTTTTACTTTTTCCAAATATGTTAAAAATTCTTTTTACTATAGTGATAGCTAACATTAATTCAGAACTTATTCTTTTCTTAGCACACTTTTAAGTACTAATTTAAAATCATTTGATTTTTATTGCATGATGTTAATACTATTATTTTTCTCAATTTGCAGATGAGGAAATAGATATACAGAGGTTAAACAAGTTTCTGAAAATGATTAGCTAATAGGTTATAAGAAAGATTTATACTGTGTATTAGGCAGTGCTTTACAATGTACATGATTATTGTATTTCCCAGATAATTTAACATATTAAAGAAACACATTTTAATTAGTTTAACCAAAACATTGACTACAGGAGTCCTATCAACAATTCATAAGACATTGTAAAGATATCATTCCTTTATCACATAAAATAATGTCAGAAAACCTAGAATAAAAAGCAATCAGTCAATTTATAGATGAACAGAAGTACTCAAGTCAGCTCCAATGATCACATTACATATAAGAACCATCTTAAAATGCTGCCAGACGGAAGAGACTTTGGGAAATGCTACACAAGAAGAATTTTTTTTTTTTTTTTTGAGACAGAGTCTTGCTTTGTTGCCCAGGCTGGAGTGCAGTGGCACGATCTCGGCTCACTGCAAGCTCCGCCTCCCAGGTTCACGCCATTCTCCTGCCTCAGCCTCCCGAGTAGCTGGGACTACAGGCAGCCACCACCACGCCCAGCTAATTTTTTGTATTTTTAGTATAGATGGGGTTTAACCATGTTAGCCAGGATGGTCTTGATCTCCTGACCTCATGATCCTCGGCCTCCCAAAGTGCTGGGATTACAGGCGTGAGCCACCACGCCTGGCAAAGAAGATTTTATCTTTCCTTTCTTCTGCTCAAAATTGGTCCTCCTAATCCTATCCTCTAAAATGTGTTCATGGACAGTCTGTTTACTAAGTTATCATTACCAACATTACCTACTTATTCCTATTGTTTGAAAGTTTGTGTGAAAAAGGGAATGAACACAGGAATGAATATCTTGCAGTCATCAACCCCCTAACCTGTTCCAAGTCTGCAGTGAATGTCCAACATCCACTGAGTGGCTACCTAACTCATGCTGTGTGTATTCTCTAGTTACTATGCATCTCCCTATTGTCAGTGTGGCATACCAGCAGTTAGCTTATATAGGTTGCTTCTGTTCTGGGCCACAGGCAGACATTCCACCAAATCTAGCTGAATTAGTCTCAACCACAGGTATTTGCCAGGAAAACTAGGAAGATGTTGAAACAGTACCTTTCCGAGTAGCTCAACATAAACATATGTGAACTTGGAAACCGTTAGGCAAACATGATCCTTTATTAAAGTAAAAGGGTAAAGCCAGGACCCGCAGAGGTGGGTGGAGATGGAACAGGCAACAAAGACAAGAAAAAGTGAGAGACTGAAACTTCTTGTTGGTTTTCTTAGTCTGTGGTTCTACAAACATACTGATCTTTAGGCACTTCCCATCTCTCGCTTCGATGATACTTCCATCTATCTACAGAAGACAATGCAAAAAAATGGAGAGATGTATTATGTTTCTTAAAAACAAACATTTCCTGAGAAATATAAAGTAGTCTGCTGGATGCCTTGGATGGCAGTGATGACAGTGACCACGGGGATTCAAAAGAACTTTGGTCTGTAAGAGGATATAAAAGCATCTTTCTTCCTGGCTATGTAAACAGTGTGTAAAGATAACAAATATTTATATCCACACAGATTATATGCAGTTTTTTTTAATTATATGGGCCTTAAAAATAGACTGTCACTCTTGTGTCTGCCTTGTGAAAGATCTTGGCTCCTTAGGGTAAGGCATGGTGTGAATGTCAGAACTAGGTAGCAGATATCTTCAAACTATAATGTGAACAAACTAGAAAGTTTTTTCTTCGTCTGCCGTCGACTGCTGCACAGATAAAAGCAATGAGCTGAAACGTTAAATCCTTGGGAAAGTAAGAACCAGGGTAGAGGGTGGGATATCCCCTTCTACTGGGCTTATGAAAGGATCATGCATCTCCTTGAACTGGGAGATAGAACGAGAGAAGGAATATTCTCAGTTCAGTAGGAAAAAAGACTGTGCTGACTGCAATGTCACTCTTCCATCCATTTATATTCACAGATCCTATTAATGGATGTAAGATAACCTACAGTCTTCCATGCGTTGAAGTTACTATTAAAGAAAACTAGATGATCGAGACTGAAAACAAAGGGCAAAATCCTTTCCCGAGCATGTCTTTATTGTCCTTTTTCTCACCTTGACAGAATAATCTGAATAATGACAATCACCCTAGGATTCCTTCTTTTTTTGGATTGCTATTCCTATGTAATTATTAGAGCTGCTGTTACCATTAGGTGATAATGAAATAATATCAAACAATTCCCACACATTTATGTATATGTAACACGTTACAATATCAAAATTAAATGTAAGGAGAAATACCAGTATCCGTCTTAAGAGCTCCTCTTACAGCGTCTCACAGTTCTGATAAACACTATTTAAGTGCCTTGTGAAGGCCTTTTTTGGGGAGGCTGTCAGCGAAGCAAGTGAGACCATGTGATGTGAATCTGGCACTAAGAGCATTAGTAACCTAGATTTCTCATGAACATAGATAGTAATTCTTGTGTCCAGGCTTTTCTACATTTTCTTCTTCTTCCCCATACATATTTTTAAATTCTGCATTCAAGTTTAATAGCCATACAGTAAAATGCATATATCCGTAACAGCATAAGCTGAACAGGTTTGTATACCCAGCACCCAAATAAAAATTCAGAATAGCACCATCCCCACAAAACTCATTCTGTGTCCCCTTCCAGTCGCATGATTAACTGATATCCTAACTTCTAACAGCATAGATATGTTTTGTCTGCTTTGTACTCATTAATTGACTCATACAATTAATGAGTATGATTTATTTATCTCAACACCCCAGACAGGCTTGAAATTAGGTCTACCAAAATTACAGGACATTTAAATGAATCAATGAATATATTCATTCTTATATTCATTTATCTTGTTGATCCTCTCTACCATCCCTCCTTTTTTTTTCCTTCTGGTTCTGGAAGGTGACTTTAAAAATATATGTGTTATTTTGGGTGGCCTTTCCTTACATACAGTTGGCCCTTGAGCAATGCAGGGGTTGGGGTTATAACTCCTTGCACAGTTGAATTCCATGTATAATTTTTGACTTCCTGAAAACTTACCTACCAATAGCCCACTGTTGACCAGAAGTCTTATCAATAACATAAGCAGTTAATTAACACATATTTTTTCTGTTGTGTGTATTATGTGCTACATTCTTACAATAAAGTAAGCTAAATAGAAGGCAATATTGTCAAGAAAATCATAAGGGGCCAAGTGCAGTGGCTTACGCCTGTAATCCCAGCACTTTGGGATGCTGAGGCGGGTGGATCACCTGAGGTCAGGAGTTCAAGACCAGCATGGGCAACATGGCAAAACCCTGTATCTACTAAAAATACAAAAATTAGCCGGGTGTGGTGGTGCAGAGCTGTAGTCCCAGCTACTTGGGAGGCTGAGGCAGGAGAATCACTTGAACCCAGGAGGCAGAGGTTGCAATGAGCCGAGATCACGCTACTGCACTCCAGCCTGGGCAATAGAGTGAGACTCCCTCTCAAAAAAAAAAAATCATAAGAAAGATAAAATATACTTACTATTCATTACGTGGAAGTTGATCATTACAAAGTTCTTCATCCTCATTATCTTCATGTTGAGTAGGCTGAGAAGGAGGAGTAAGAGAAGGAGTTGGTCTTGCTGTCTCAGGGATGGCAGAGGCTGAATAGAATCCACATGTAAGTGGACCCCGCATGTAAGTCAAATCTGTGTTGCTCAGAGGTCAATTGTACCTAGCTCAAGGCAGCTAAGTGGGAACTTCCAAGTTAAGGCTGTTTTTCAAGCATATCACCAACATCATCTCTTAGTTAAACCAACAGAAAACCCATACCAGTGGGATATTTTAGAGGTGTCTAACCTGTTTTAATCACACTTTCCTTTTTTTCTAACAGAAATTCATTTATTAAAACTACATTTATTAAAAAAAAAACCTTCTACTGTTTTCTGTTCTGCTTCTTGTTTCATGTTTTTTTCAACTCTCATTTCTATATTTTCTCTAATTTTTCTTATCAAATACATTTAATAAATATTTATTGAATACCTGCGATAACAGATAGTGAAGCCTCATAGATAAAAGCTGTCTTTGCAGATAGAAAGACTTTGTGCCTAAGAGTTCACTCTCTCGAGGTCTTGTTGCAAATCCCTGCTACTTTCCTTAGTCAGAGCATTGAATCCACCTCTTCGTTCTTTGAGATTCACCTCTAGTATTTTGGTCTGGTATCAAGTATGCCATTAACTTTCATGGGACATGTCATATTAAAAGAAAAACTGTTATACTCGTTTTATTCATATGAATTTTGATTTAAAAAAGAAACTTTATCTCACTGTTAGTATCACTTGCCATAAGTAGAAACAAAGGCCAGATTAAAAAATGAAATAAAATGTAAAATATATGTTAATATATAAGTATCATTAACTTTTATATAGACAATGTTGCCTGCTTAAGTCATATCCCCAAGCGTGCTTGTTCTTTGCGATATAAAGGGATATTAACATGTATCAGAAAGGTGTTAAACACATACAGTACTATAATAAAATTGATATATTATCTTCAGTCTAATCAGAAAAGTTAAAAGGGGAGTGAAATGGATAAAAATCTCACTACAAATTTAAAGCTGATTAATATTGATTGCTTGCATACCTAGAGTGCCCTGCTGGTATGTTTCTCTTGTTTTGGTGGGCAACATGCTATACAAAATGCATGTTCATGTTTTGGTATATACCAGTCAAGGATACATACTCTAAATGTTCTTTCTTAACCATACCTGCCTCCAAGGAGCACAAAGCCTGGCAGGGAGGATAACTTGCAACCTTGAGGCTTACCCAGAATGTGAAGGACCATCATAACAGAGATTATGATGATCTGAATTCCCCAGGGATGTCTGGAGGTATCACCTGGGGCAGTGCTTGCTTAAGATTTACATGGCAGAATATCAATTAAAGTTTCATGTTTTCTTATGACTCAGAGCACCTGCAACTATTTCTTTTTTTCAGCTTATTTTATTTTAAGTTCAGGGGTACATGTGCAAGATGTGCAGGTTTGTTACATAGGTAAATGTGTGGCATGGGGGTTTGTTGTACAGATTATTTCATCACCCACGTATTAAGCCTAGTATCCATGACTTCTTATGCCCAAGCCTCTCCTTCTTCCCACCTTTCACCCTCCAATAGGCCCCAGTGTGTGTTGGTCCCCTCTATGTGTTCATGTGCTCTCATCATCTAGCTCCCACTTATAAGTGAGAATATGCAGTATTTGGTTTACTGTTCTTGCATTTGTTTGCCAAGGATAATGGCCTCCAGTTCCATCCATGTTTCTGCAAAGGACAAGATCTCACTCTTTTTCGTGGCACCTGCAGACATTTCTCAAAATTTTTGAAACTGTTGAGAAGTAAGCACAAAGTGTCTCCTGCTCAAAAGTCAAGCCACGTGAGTAGAACAGAGATGCGTCAACACAACTGCGGGGGCTCTGCTTCATAGCTAAAAGAGGGATATCTGCAAAATGGAAAACATTTCAACATCATCTCTCTATTCCTAGATCTAAGCAATTCAGTACACATAAACAATTGGCAACATATTCAAAGGAGCAAGCAGGCAAATGCACGGAAAGGTGTATGCTTGTTTTAAATATTGGATGGGAGCTTTTACATTATATCCATCGAGTAGAACACATTTGATCAGAAGCTATTTCAAGACATCATGATTAAAGTAGTTATTGCTGTGCTTTTGGCAATGGTTAGAAAGGCAGTTTTCTTCTACAGCCTCAGAGACAAGAGCTATGTTGGGGTTTGAAGAGACATTCTGCCATATTAGACACAGCATTTGCTTTGAACAGAAAATATATTCTTGATTAATTCTAAGATTTTGCCTGAGTTATTAGATAACTCGATAGTGCTTTAAGTTCTACAGAGCTTCTATTACTAAAGAAGCCAATTTAAAGGGGGAAATGCTTAGATATGTGGGATCCAAGATTAGGCTTAGGACAGCTTAGAGAATATAGAAATGTGCTCCCCAGTGTCTGATGTGATGCTTCCTTGAAGCATTCAGTTAAAAGCGTCGGCTTTGAAGCCAGAAGGGGTTACAGTTGTGGATCTTTGCCTAACTACTAGGTAACTATGAGAAGGAATTTACCACTCTGAATCTGAGTTTCTTTTTCTTTAAAATGAGATTTTAAAAGAAAAATTATGTAAAAGGATAAAATGCTCTGCTTGGCATGTGATGTTTCAATAAATGTCAGTTTTGCCTGGCTCGGAGGCATTCACTATGTGTCATAGTTTACCCTGATTTACCTTAGTCAGTATGCTGCTTCTGAATTCCCAGAGCATCAATAAACATCAATGCGCATCTTCTTTTCTGATGTGTTTGCTTAGGATAAATTTTCAGAATTAAGCTAGTTAGTCTGTTTAAAACAAAGGATTGATTATTCTATTACCTTTACTGTAGGCAATATCTTTATCCTTTATTTCCACAATGCCTACCCTCTCTTTCATTATTATTTTTTAATTCACTCTCCAAAATTAACATCTCATTTCTGAATTTTGCTCTGAGTTCCAGGCCGACACCTCAAACAGCTTATGTGACATGGACATATGAGATTGAGGTAACTTTACAGCAATCAGCACATTTAAAACTGAATATATCAGTTGTTTATTGCTGTGTTGCAATGTCACCACAAACTTTATGGATGTTAACAACACACACTTATTATCTCGTAGTTATGTAGGTTAGGAATCCATTCAGAAGGTCTGTAGATCTTCTCATTCAGGCTCTCATGGGCTGCAATCAAGGTTTCATCCAGGGACGAGGTCTCATCTGAGACTCGACTGGGCAAGAATCCAGTTTTAAGGTCTCATGCCTGTTGGCAGCATTCAGATCTTGGTAGATGGTTGGACTGAGGGTCTCGGTTCCTTTGTTTACTGTGTTGAGTGGCCACTCTACACACTTTGCTTCATGGCCTTTCCATCTGGCAGCTCAGAATAAGAAAACTTCCTTCTTCACAGTCAGCAAGAGAGAGAGTCTCTGGTGTGATGGATACAATCTCATGTAATGTGATCATGTCCACACAATTACATTAAACCTGGCCTCTTGCTGAATGTTATTGATTTAAAGCATGTCACAGGTCTGGTCCTTCTTGATCCACTCACCTCTGGTTCCACAGTAGCAAGAGTGGTATTTTCATAACATGGTTTTGAACATGGCATCTCCATCAACACCTTCCTGTTGCTCTTAGAAATAAATGTGGGTCGATCTGAATCATTTTATAATAAATACAAGCCATCTGCTTCTCAACTGTGAAGTCATTTCTCACCATCCTAGGGCTAAAAACTATTTTATTTCACTGGGACCTCTGTCCACCCTCCATACTGGTCTTTTTGATCATGACAAGTTCCAGCTTAATGAGCTTCAGTGTTTCTCCATTGCTTTCTGGATATAGTTCAAAATTCACAACATGGCCAATAATGTTCAGCATGAATAAATCATGCCAATATCCTCACATCTTATCACTGCCTCATAGATTTGCTTTCCATCCCTCGAGTGTGAAGGCTTCAGAACCTCCATATATGCAACTGGTGTTGCCTAGACAACTCTAACTTATATTTACCCTTCCAGCTTCAGATTATCATTGCTTACTCCAGGTCTGTTAAAACTCCATATTATATGGCTGGGTGTGGTGGCTTATGCCTATAATCCCAGCACTTTGGGAGGCCAAGGCAGGCAGATCACAAGGTCAGGAGTTCAAGATCAGCCTGACCAATATGGTGAAACCCTGTCTCTACTAAAAATACAAAAATTAGCCCGGCGTGGTGGTGGGCGCCTGTAGTCCCAGCTACTCAAGAGGCTGAGGCAGGATAATCGCTTGAAACCAGGAGGTAGAGGTTGCAGCGAGCCAAGATGGCACCACTGCACTCCAGCCTGGGTGACAGAGCAAGACTCTGTCTCAAAAAAAAACCAAACCAAAACAAAACAAAACAAAAAAAAAACCCAAAAAACCTCATATTCTTCTGGATTTTCCTTCATATAATTAATGGATTGATTAATTACTGTATTGCTATTTCTACTCTCCCATAAGGTCTCTGCAGGTGAAACTTGTGCTTATATTGTTCCTTGTTTTTTGGGGCCTATCACAGGACTGGCTGGATGCATGGCAGACATCTCAGCAAATATGTAGTAGATGAAAGGAGGGTAGAACTAAGAAAATGAGCAACATTCTCTCTGAAGATTTCAATTGCAGTTAGGAAAAAGGCAAAAGAACTTTCTGCCGAAAGGTCAGGTGGGCTGGAAGAGGTTCAGCCAAGACCAGGGCACAGAGCAGTTTGTGAGGATGATGATGGGGAACAGGTGCAAATCATAGCATTCATGGAACCCAGTGTTGAAGCCAATTTCAGGGTCTTACATGACTATTTTGGTGTTGGAACGTCAACCGGATCTGCATTGCCTTCCAGAGTGGCAAGGCTGCTGATTCCTGAAATGTGACAAATAGGGAATTTCTTCTAGGTGATATGTATCTTCAGTCTTTCTACATGAACCAAATTGATTCAGAAATGAAGAAAGTGCTAGCTGTTTAATTGAGAAAGTGTTCATGGCCTTTCTCATTTGTTTTTCTTCAGCTATCCAAATTTCTCCTTGCTATTTAAGAGGAATTCGCTTTAAACAAGAACATTCTTTTACTTGATGATTCAATATAAGTAAATTTTTTTTTAAATTTTTGTCATCAGAGGTGAGAGCATAATGGAAAGCATGAGAATAATAACTTGGCAGTCAGCCTACCTTCAAGGAAACTAATTTGTGTGAGATTTAGACAATGAAATATGAGATTCACATCTTTTATTTTTTCATGGCATTATAAATTTAGGCAGGACATGGGGGCAAATAAGTGAATCTTACTCAGATAGAAGGGATCAAATCTTCAAGTAATAGCTTACAATAGCCTGTTGTAAAATAGAATTTATTGCTTAACATGGTGCGCTAAATGGAAACTCACGTGGGGCAGCAGACAGTATGTGGTCTGGAGAGTGAATTGTGGATCATGGAGGCCACTCATTAAACATGCAAATTCGGCTGTGTAAATTTCCTTCTCTGAACATCCTACTGATTATTTTTAAAATGATTTTTAACTGTTATTTAGAGAACTAATGTGCCTGCAGCAAATGACCCCTAACAGATATTCAATAAATGTTAGTCCATAAATAATAATATCATATATAAAATACTCAGGCTAGTGTCTTGCATAAAGTAGGTGCTCAGTAAATCTATATTATTATTATCAACATCATTATCATCATCATTACTCTTACTATGGACCAACACTACACTGGGCAGTTTCATCTGATTTGATTTCCACAAAAAGCCTACGGGAAGTTTTTGTTTTGTTTTGCTTTTACTAACTGTCTTGAGAGTCTTATAGCAAATATGCCATCAGGCTGAGCTTTGACTCTATCCATTCTTACCATAACCCTTTTCATAGAACAAAATCATGGTGCTATAGCTCCAGGTGGAGCACACCATTGCATACTAAATACATGAATTATTTTTTCAAGATAACAACCACTTTTAAGGTAGGTATGACTTCATTCATTTCTCATTCACTCACATCAGACTAAAGCCTGTGAAGCTATGTGAAAATACCTTAAGTCAGGCAAAGAAATCCAAAGTACTTCTTCTATTTGGTCATAACTTACACAAGGTACCTCTTGGCCATCTTATTAAGGATGCCTTTAGCAGGGATGGAAAATGGAATTTATTACTCAATTTTCTATCCTTCTCTAACACTTAACAGCTAAACACAAAATAAGTATTCAAAGAGATGTTCACACTCAAGAAATTCTAACATTTGTCTAGATGGTCAGTTCTGTGAAGACTGGACCATTACTCATACATCTTTAGTATGGTATTTGCAGGAGTGATTTGCACACAGCAACCACTAATACATGTTTTCCCTTGTGTGCAATTTTTCAACTATGACAAAGCTAAACTTGTGAGAGCTTCATTCAAGTTCTTTTTCTTTTTAGTTTTTAATTTACTGTTTGTGCTTGTGGGCTACTGAAGGTTCCAAAAATATTTCTCTTTAATCCTTGAAGGAAGCAAAATTCTCTAATATTTTTCCCCCTTGCATTCATTTTCTCTTTCTGTCTTTCACATAGACACACACATATTCTCTCTCTTCCTTCTCTCTTATTTCTATATGTTGCAATATATGAGTGTTTGTGTGTGAATTTGTGTGACATATACTGTCTAAGTTGGAAAGAAAATGTTGCTTTCTTTCCAAATTAAAGAGAAAAATGTGTAGAGTCTGGAACTACCACAAAAATAGCTGCCTTGACTCACAATGTCTCTACTCTGAAATATAAATTTTATCCTGAAGGGAATTCTCTTTTCTGTCTCAAGTAGGCTTCTCTCCATATATACACACATAATGAAAGATGTGGAAATTCTAAAGTCTTCATAGGAGCATGAGAGATCATTAATCTTGTATTATCTTGGCAAAAATGGTGATGAGAAATTATTTATATTGTGGGCTCTGATTCAAGGTAATTCAAATTCCAAAGGATTGAATTCCAGCAAATGCCTAGAAAGCTTCTTTTTTTTTTTTTATAAAGAATTCCATATTACCCCATTTATTTTCTTATGAATTCATCAGTTCCAAGTATAATATACAACATTTAATAGTCTCATTCTAAGATGATGAAACAGTTTCTTTATGGTGATGTTTCAAGTAATTGTGTTTGATTTCAATGGGTTTTATGAATGTAGTGGTCTCTGTAAAAAGAAAAAAAAATCATGCTGGTAACACAGATTGAGGTTAAAGGAAATGACACCTAATGTGTTGGTACAGTTATTTCACAATTATCTTTCAGATTTCTTAAAGTTTGCATGAGATTTTCATATGTTATATGGTAGTATTGTTTGTCTTTGTTCCTAATTGGTTCTCCATGATGATACAGTGAAGTGGGTAAAGCAAGTAAGTAAATTAGACTCAGAGATTTAGTGACTTGCTTTAAGACTGCCATTTCTACCTCTTATTGACTATAAGACCCACATATGCTGATCCCTATACCAAATGTGCTTTCCATTAAATCTAGGATAATGCTTAGATTCGAAATAAGGGAGAAAGGACAGATACAAATGGAAAGTTGAGATTAATTTGTTCTTGGTGGTTGTTCAATAAATATTTATTTAATGAGGAGAGCATCATTACTGTAAGAATGCATGTATAAGAGGATTCTTTTGTATAGTCAGTATCTCATAGTGCTTGTTTCTTCTTTTACCTCCTGAACAAGACTGGGAAGAGAAATGAGCCAAACCCGTGCAAGCAGAGGCCTTCTTCCTGATAATGGATTAAAGCATGCTTAGACCTAGTTTCCAAGGATATTTGAAAACTGTCATGCAAGCAAATGTCCAGGGATCTTGGTATTAGTCATTCAAAGCTCTGAAGTATGATCGCCTTTTATAATGAATGGGAAGGAGGAAGTTGACTTCAAGAACCAGAAGTCTTTTAATCTAATATGGAGGACTAGGAAACAGCAAGTCTCAGCTGTTAAGGGATTTGTGAAATTGACCATCTGGAAGTTTACACTTATTTGATTCTTGTTCAGAATTTAACAGAATTCATATTTATAATGACTATGCTTATGATATATTAATTTTAGATAAAAAAGTACAATTAGCATGAAGACTATATTGCATTCTACATTTCTTAACTTACCATTCTAAAGAAAGAAAACCTGCTGGGCACAGTGGCTCACGCCTGTAATCCCAGTACTTTGGGAGGCCGAGGCGGGTGGATCATGAGGTCAGGAGATCGAGACCATCCTGGCCAACATGGTGAAACCCTGTCTCTACTAAAAATACAAAACTTAGCTGGGCGTAGTGGCGGGTGCCTGTAGTCCCCACTGCTCAGGAGGCTGAGGCAGGAGAATTGCTTGAACATGGGAGGCAGAGGTTGCAGTGAGCCGAGATGGCACCACTGCACTCCAGCCTGGGTGACAGAGCGAGACTCTGTCTTGGGGGTGGGGGGGTGGGGGGAAGAAAAGAAAACCTAACTATTTTGGTCACAGTATCTTACTATATGGTGGCAAGATACCATAATGATGGAAAGCCTTGGATGAAAACAGGGAGATTTATAAGTTATATGCTTACTGATAATTTCACAATGTAACACATATTAAAAGGTTAAAATGCATACCCGGATGTACACCTGGCACAGTACTTTCTGTGCACCTTGAAGCATATATAGGAGAGGAAAACTTTTCAGTCAACTTTTCTATAAAATTAGAAACTTTGTAATTATCTTACCTCACTCAGAAGGTTGTAAAGTTATAAAAAGAAGTGAAAGCGTTATATAACACATTATATTCGTGGCTTCTTTTTAGGTTATAGATGATACCTCTGTTGATTCAATATAATAGTCCTGTTCCTGCTCATGTAATGCACTGGTTCTTCAACTTGAGTATATGTCCGAATTACCTGGAGGATCAGTTAAAGTGTAGCTTCTGGGTCTTGCCCTCAGAGTTTATAATTCAGGTGATGTTCATATTGCTGGTCTGCAGACCATACTTGGAAAACCACTTGCTTAGTGGATCATTGTAATGCTCTATTTCTCTACATGGAGTCCACGGTAGTATTCCAGAGGATTCTAAAAACAGTAAAAGCCATGATACAACCTTCTCAGGTGTTGCCAGAACATTTGCAAAGCTATTTTATGTGAAAAAAAAATAGTAATGTTGACATATTAAGGAATTAAATGCAGAAGCTGCATGATATATTCTGGGAAAAATGCAGGACCTCAAAGTTGTTCCAAATCTATAGTTGTCTGCTTCTCCCTGTGAAATGTGTCATCTAAAGGACTTCCTAACTTGCTCGAGCTTTTCAAATGTTTCCACTAAAGATTTTTAAAAGTAGAAGCTCTGTCATGGTAAGTTTCATGCCTATTTTCCTAATCTTGAATCCCCAGATTCTAGCACTCTGTCTTGCAAAAACAGAGCCTCAACAGTCTGTGGGGTCTTAGGAAAGATTCCTTTTGTTGCACCTCTCTGTATCTATTAGGTTGGTGCAAAAGTGATTGCAGTTTTTGCCATTGAAAGTAATGGCAATGACCGCAATTACTTTTGCACCAAACTAATAGTTGCCTCACAGGTAAAAAAGCAACAATAATGGAACCTCTTTTTTGGATTGAGTGGGATAATATTCTAAATTGGGGCTGTTGTATTGATACATTCAGAGATAATATTTGAAAATATTTACTGAATACAGATGCTTGTGCCTTATGATAGGATTACATCTCAATAAACTTATAGTAAGTTGAAAATATCACTTTGGGAGGCTGAGGCAGGCGGATCACAAGGTCAGGAGATTGAGACCATCCTGGCTAACATGGTGAAACCCCGTCTCTACCGAAAATACAAAAAATTAGCCAGGCATGGTGGTGGGCACCTGTAGTCCCAGCTACTTGGGAGGCTGAGGCAGGAGAATGGCCTGAACCTGGGAGGTGGAGCTTGCAGTTAGCCGAGATCACGCCACTGCACTTCAACCTGGGCGATAGAGCGAGACTCCGTCTCAAAAAACAAAAAAAAGAAAATATCGTAAGTAGAAAATGCATTTAATATACCTAACCTACTGTACCTAACATCACAGCTCAGCCTTGCCTACCTTCAATATGTTCAGAACTCTTTTTTTAAAATGTTTGAAATTCTATTTTTATTTAAAAAAATTTTTTGTGGGCACATGGTATATATATTTTGGGGGTACATGAGATGAGAACTCGTATATTAGCCTACAGTTGGGCAAAAATCATCTGGCACCACAGGGCACTGTAGAGTTTAGTTTGTCTGTTTGTTTGTTTTGAGATGGAGTCCCACTCTGTTGCCCCAGGCTGGAAAACAATGGTGTGATCTTGGCTCACTACAACCTCTGCCTCCCAGGTTCAAGCAATACTTCTGCCTCAGCCTCCTGAGTAGCTGGGATTAGAGGTGTGCACCACAACCCCTGGCTAATTTTTGTATTTTTAGTAGAGAGAGGGTTTCACCATGTTGATCAGGCTGGTCTCGAACTCCTGACCTCAGGTGATCCACCTGCCTTGGCTTCCCAAAGTGCTGGGATTACAGGCGTGAGCCACCTCACCTGGAGTAAGCCACTGCGCCTGGTTGTTTAGCTTCACAATGGCATGACTGGTTGGGAGCTGCTGTTCATTCCCTCAGCCCAGCATTGAAAAAGAGAGTTATATCACGTATCACTAGCTCAGGAAAAAATCAAAATTCAAAAATGAAATAGTTTCTACTGACTGCAGATCGCTTTCCCACCATCATAAAGGTCAAAAATTCAAAAGTTGACTCGTCATAAGTCAGGGACTGTCTGTATAGTAAACGTATTTGAGAGCTTACTCTGTTCCACATAACTATTTAATTACTAGTTAATTAGTAATGTTAATTATTACAAGTTGATGTATATTATTCTATGTTCAGTTCTTCATGTTGGGGGCCTGGGAATCTTTATGCTGAACCAGCTTACAGTGTGCTGCTTCATAAGTAGCCTGTGTGGTCCACAATTTAGAAAACACTACTATAGAAGTTTTTATACCTTTCAGAGACAAAGCTAGTGTGGGGGATATGCCACCAAATAAAGGTAGTTGAAAAAAATTCAGCCTACTTTAGGCTTATTTATGTAAATTAAGAGTCTACAGGACACAGGTGCTTATCAAAATAATCTTTTTATTATTCATATAATATTAGCAACTATATTCTTCATTTATTTCTATGAATACAGACACATATTCACACAAGACACACCCTAACTAGAGGGAATTAGAAAAGAATCATAGAAATATTACAAAATATAGGTTTAAATACTTACAAAAATAAAGTTTAAGCTGTTACCTTTCACAATTTCCCAGGCTCTTCTGAATGTTTTTCAGTGCTTGACCCCCCATCTGTCCTAAATTGTAACTGACTGCTCTTCAGAATGCAGGTGCTAATTAACTTCTTAACACTTCTTTGTATCATCCTAAAAGCCCAGCCTTCTCACTTCTGTGCCTTCTGAAGTGTCTCTTTGAGTTGTGTTGTTAAAGAGGTGTATTTCCCATAGTGAGTACGTATTACTTTTGTAACGTAAACCAAAAATAAAATTCTAAGTCCCCCGAACCATCGGAGTCCCTGCCCTCCTCTTGGCCAAGGGCATTCCAAAGTTAACCTGGAAAAACTAGTTCAGGCTGTGATGAGAATGGGGAGCTGGACAGGACTCTTTATGGCCTCCTCCCTTTTGGAATTGCTGTTAGAACAGACTCTGAGACTTATGAGAAGCATTCACAATGTATTCTCTCTGAAGCCTGCTACCTGGAAGCTTCATCTGCATGATAAAACTTTGGTCCCTATAACCACTTAAAGTAATCCAGGCATTCCTTTGTGTTGATAATAACTCCTTCAACCAATTGTCAATCAGAAAAATTTTAAATCTACCTATGACCTAGAAGCCGTCATTTTGAGTTGTCTCACCTTTCTGGATTGAACCAGTGTAAATTTTACATGTATTGATTTATGTCTCATGTCTCCGTAAAATGCATAGAACCAACCCGTATCCCAACCACCTTGGGCACATGTTATCAGGACCTCCTGAGGCTGTGTCATGGATGTGACCTTAACCTTGGCAAAATAAACTTTCTAAATTGATTGTGACCTGTCTCAGATACTTTTGATTTACAGTAATTAAAAACTTGAGATAACATAATGCTTTTAAAAGGATGTAAACATCTTTCCCTCTGTCCTAACTCACAATTAGCTCTTCTCCTTGGGTTAATATGTGAAGTAAATTCCTGTCCTGAACCTCTGAGATTCCAAGTTGGTTTCCATTGAGTCAGGCCCAGAGATTTGCATTATAAACACAGCTCCTTGAGGGATTCTAGTCCTGGTAGAGAAACCTTTCATTGCAGAGCAGAGTTCTTCTCACACCGGATGGATATACTGCTCTGTTTTCTGACATACTGTGCTTTGTTTGATGGTTTAAAAAATGTACAGTGAATATCTCCACATTCTGATTTTCAGGTAGCTACTGATTTCTGTTTTTTTTTGTTGTTTTTTTTTTTGCATATAGAACAATAGAGCATAGCAATTAAGTACATGTAATTTACTGTTAGTCAGAACTAGCTTCTGGTGCAGACCCCACATCTGTTGATTACTGGGACCCAGGCCAGTGGCCTCAACATTTTAGCTTTTTGTTGTTGTTGTTTTTAACAATGAAGATTTTCTCACATTTCCTATTGGTTGTTTTCATTTTGTGTGTCCTATTTTATGTTCATCTTTAAAAAATATATTATTATTATTACTATAAAGATCATCAATGATTTTCTAAATGCTTAAATATTTATTTGTTACATCAGAATCTAACATGAAAACTTTTGCCCATATTTTGAATTTTCTCTTTAAGATCCTTAGGTAGGCTGGGCACAGTGGCTCACACCTGTAATCCCAGCACTTTGGAAGGCTAAGGTGAGAGGATTGCTTGAGTCTAGGAGTTTAAGACCAGATCCTGTCTCTATTCAAAAAAAAAAAAAAAAAAAATCTGCCATGGTGGGATTACACACCTGTAATCCTAGCTACTTGGGAGGCTGAGGTGGGAGGACTGCTTGAGCCTGGGAGGTCGAGGCTGCAGTGAGTTGTTATGGTACCACTGCACTCAGCTTGGATAACAGATTGAGATCCTGTCTCAAAAAAAGGAAAAATATACTTATCGTATGAGTGTGTGTGTGTGTGTGTGTGTGTGTTTTCCTGGCTGGACTAATTATTGGGGTGCTTGCTTTTATAATTATGCCACAAATGTCTATACAAAAAACATATCTGTAATTGAATAGATGAATGAATTAAAAACATTTATTGAGTACCTATTTATGCCTATCCTTTTTTGGAAATCTAAAAGTGATTTGAATATAATTTAGTCTCATTTAAGTCTAAATAAGATAATTATATCAAGTAAATAAGTACTTGTACCAGAAACATAGAAGCTCCTTTATATTTGATGGTAATTATTAGTATTCTAGTTACAGACTAATATTTGACAGTAAAACAGTCAATTGACAATGGATTTGAAAAGGAGATTCAAATTATGTGGCGCACTCTTGAAATTTAGTGAGTTTCAGAGTAAAAAACCCCAACCACGTTGGGCACATGTTGTCAGGACCTCTGGAGATTTTGTCACGGGTATGCTCTTAACCTTGGCAAAATGAACTTTCTAAAGTGATTGAGACCTGTTTCAGATACTTTTAGTTTACAGTAATTAAAAACTTGAAATAACATACCACTTTTGGGGAAATCCACACCTCTGAAGGAGAGTCATTTGTGAGGTTCTTTGTTTAATGATTATCCTGATTTCTAATTATTTTCTTGGGAGTTCTGGAAAGCTCCTCAAGGTAGCTTCTCTTCCTATATGAAATACTGTTTTGAAAACATTTCCCTGGAGAATCTAAACACAAGAAAAGCTCAGATTCCACTGTTTTTAGACATTTCCCGATGCTCCTCACTTCACACATTTACACTGAAACATGTACAAAATACTTACTGCCGCATTTTTCTTTCCGCCTGGAGAACAGCTGTAAAGATATTAATTGTGCTTCGGTTATAAATGGATTGCCAAAAGGGACAGAACGGGTTGTGTATCTCATCAGCATGCCCTGTCTGGTATAAATAATGAGACAAGAACTTGGTAAATTGGAAATTTGTGATAAAAACAAGATGTGATATTATGAAGTCCCACCAGTTCTTTCTTCTAGATACATTGATTTTTAAGGCACTCTGTGAGACTGCTAAATCAATGATTGTCACAAAATGTTGGCTAAAAGGGCTATATTACTGGGGTCAACTACAAATTAGCCCAAAGGGTAAATATAAAGGTAATACAAATGTTAAAAAGAAACACGTCGCAGATGTTGTAAAATATAGTTGGAAAGGCATAGCTGTTAGAAAACGTATATGGTCTTTTTCTCCTTTTCCATCTAAGAGTCTTGAATATGGCAACTAGGAAGAATTGAAAAGAGAGGAAACAGAATTGGATTGAGTGCAGGACTTCATTACTTGAGTTATTTTTAAAATAATGTCAGAATTTTCTTTGATGTTTCCTCAAATTATTCGTGTGTGTCTTTCAAATCTGCTAATGTTTGCTTTTACCTTTCATAAACACCTAGTGAAGTTGCTATTTCCTAGTATGGCATAATGATTAAAATTTAAAGAGATTTTTAAAAATATTGATATTGCTAAATATGTTGCATACATAGATTTGTGCACTTTGAGCTGCATTTCAAATGAAACCCAATTTTGTAAGAAGTCTTCAATGTAATTAAATTTGAGGATTGGGGGACAAAACAAAACTCATACATGTACACATAGACACATACATTGTTCATTTACTATAACAGTCAATATTGTAAAATCACAGACTACCTTTGAAGTTGGGCTATTCATCATGTCACTTTATCAGGAAGATTTCCTTTACATATCTCCAACCTGTGCGCCACCTTTTCCTAGTAGCAGGTCTCAGGGTCAATCTTCTCTGCACACCCACCACTCCTGCAACATGCCTAGGTTACAGTCTAGGCAATAATGTTTCTTTCTGTGCCTCTCCCTGGTAGGCTGTGAGCTAGCTCCCGAAGGGCCAAGAAGGACCAGTATTCATCATTGGTACTCCAAGATGGAACAGTTTGCTGGCATTCAGCAATTGACAAACATATATAGTGTAAGGAGAAGGGACTAAGGAAGTGAGAATAAAGAGAAAGAAGGATACCAATAAAGAGAAATGAAGGAATATGCTGAATAAATACAGCATCTATTCAATTTTCTTGCTATCATTTCATTAGATTACTCAAGAATATGGTCTGTATCAGATTCATCAGTACATCTTCACGGCTGAAAACATAATCAGTTCTTTTCTTTCTCTTATCTCACCCTCTCTCCCTCCTCTTTTCATCCTCCCAATTTGAAAGCCTCCAGATATTGGCAGAACCTTAATCATTCTTTGTAAACCCATTGCTTAGCCTTTCACATATTATTTTGTGTTTGCCAAGATTTTAATTAAGTCACATAGACTTTTCAATACATTTTTTAAACAACTCTCTCTAGGCATGCATGTACCAAGGTCTCACTACAGATTGAGTCCCCTAATCTGAAAATTCAAAATGTGAAATACTTCAAAATCTGACACTTTTTGAGTGCTGACATGACCCCAAAAGTGGCAAGTTCCATACTTGATCTCATGTGATAATGTGATAATGTCCTCAGTTCATTATTTCCTCCATAGGAAATTTTCAGGAGCTTAAGTGAGGGTTTAATATCATGCTAGCCTCCGTTTGAAACTAATTCTGGCTTATGTTGGGACTGGGTTCAACTCTAAGAAGACAAGGTCATGACTACCCTTTTAAGAGTAGAGAAAACCCTTACCGTTATTCTTTAATAGATTCAAAATGAAAATAAGACAAAACAGTAGACATAACACCTAATTCAGAACATGATCAATGTGCTACATTAATTTCTGAATATCTTCCAAAAGAAAATAAGCTATTCATTCTCTCTTATTTATATATTTACCCAACGAATATTTCTATGCAAAGCATTTTCTGAAGTGCTGGGGAGAAAAATAAAAATACTAGTTCATATTCTCTGCATTTGAAGATGTCAAATTCAGAAACATTATAGTGTTTGTGTAGCAGTTATAAGGGCAGATTTGGGAGCATTCTTGTGTGCTTATAAATTCAGGATTTATTCCTTCTGTTTGAATTCAGATATTCATAGCAGACTCAGAGGCTTGTTGCAAAGACTAAATGAATAAATATTTCATATCAGGTATAATTCTCAGCACTTGTATAACAAGGACAATGTAGAATCATGCTTATAATTCGAACAAAGTGACAGAGCCACGTTATCAAGGAATGGGTTAATTCTGGAGGGGAGCATGAGAGGGGAAAGTTGAGAGAATAAGAAAGAATATTGTTCCTAAGAAGCTTTTAGTCTAAAAGGGGAAAATCTGTATGCACTGCAATTTATATATAAAAGTAAAAGGTGCCTCTAGAGACAATCAAGTAAAGTATTTTGAGAGTTCAGAAGAGGGAATGATTCAACTTAGGAATCAACTAAATCTTGAATCTGGGTCAGATTCAGCTACGTGGATAGTTGTGGAATCACAGAAATGGAGTGAGTAGTGGGTAAATAAAGTAGTCGGGAATATGACAAAGCTCTGGGTAATTGGTAGAAAGAGTTGTTTAAAACCCTTTACTAACTTCCCATTCTCCTAAAATAAGCTCCAAACTGATTAGTCTAATTCATGGGTACCCTTCTAGATTTGCAGCCCCACCTGTGAACATTGACCTGAGATTATCTTTTTCTGCCTGATTTCAATATCAATGTCCCCTCATACCAAAAACTTTGCTTTAACTGTTTATCTGCCCCTCCTGCATTCTTCAGTATTTCTGTGTCACCCACTGCATTTGATCACATCATTTAGTAGCTAATTGTTCCATTTTGGCTCTCCTACTAGTCTACCCTTGTAGAAAGCAAGAATCTTCTAACCGCAGTTTCTGAAGCTCAACACAGCAGGATTTCAATTTAAAAAAAAGTTAAAACAATGAAGGGCTCAAATAGGAGATTAGCCTACTTTACTTCCATTTTAGCTGCTATGTCATTGATGGCAGCATGTGTAGGATATTATATTTTGTGTCAGTTAGTAAATATTTTTTAAAAACTCTTTGAACTCATAGTTCTTGTAATGATTGCAAAATTAAACCTTTTTCATCTAAGACTGTCATTCCTCAGTAGCTCAATGGCTCAGTGGCTTTTCACTTTGTCACATTTGAAATTTGATAGGATTTTGTCTCTCACATTGGAAAAGGGAGGGTAACCCCAGCTACACTATTATTATTTTTTAAAGTCCTGGCTTTTAACTAGAAAGGTAAGCTCATACTAGAGGGACAAAAAAAATGAACAGCCACTATAATGGTTAGATCTCTGTTCTCATGCATCTTGGCCTTAAATTTATATTTTATTAAATAAAAATAAAGTAGCATGCTCTGGAGAGCACAGAGTGTGTCTCAACCAAAATTCTGTCACCTGGGAAATACTGATTGTATGTTATTTTTATGGAGTCTCAGAATAAGAATAGGAAGTAGGTGGTACTATTCTATTTTTTAAATAAAGCAACTGAGTCTTATTGATGTAAAAACATTCTCTTCCTGTATAAGGGTGTTAAGTCATGGATGTAGAATATGATCTCGGTATAATCAAATAATGTCAACAGAAACATCTGGTATTACAATTATATAATGTGTGTATATATATATATATATATACACAGACACACTATATAATTCTATGTATACTACAATTTTATATGTATATGTAGTATGTATATATGTATACACTATATATCTGTACTTTCGACTACATCATGCTGCCTTTGAGAAAATACATTTAATGAAGATTTGGAGTTTCTTACAATGAAGAGAAACCAGGTGAAAACACTTCTAAAGTAAACTTCAAATGCTATTAGGAGAGAAACTCTAGCTCTCTTGCATATTCTTATACCCTCCGCATCTAAGTTGGTGCTTGGCATATAGTATATACTGTGCAAATAGCCATTGTGTGATTGAATAGATTGGTTCATTTACTCAAATAGAATGAATTACATTTCTTTTTTTTTTAAATTGAGACTGGGTCTCACTCTGTCACCCAGGCTGGAGTGCAGTAGCATGATCACAGCTCACTCTGGCCTTGACTTCCCAGGCTCAAGTGATCCTCCAGCCTCAGCCTCCCAAGTAGCTGGGACTACAGGTGCACACCACCACACCCAGCTAATTTTTGTATTTTTGTAGAGACAGAGTTTGGCCATGTTGCCCAGGCTAGTCTTGAATTCCTAGGCTTAAACAATCCACCTGCCTCACCCTCCAAAAGTGCTGGGATAAGAGGATGAATGACATTTCTACCTGCTGTAGTTGTCACATACTGTAGAAGGCACCTGGGCGTCTGTGGTGCCACCAGTAGCATAATTTCTCAAAGTCAGTATGGATATTGATAGCTGCCAGTCTAAAGCATTTATGGTGCTATTTAGTTCTCAAGCATTTACAGGATTTCATTCCATAGGTAACAAATTAGCAAAGGTTTGATTCCTGGGAATAAGCAGCCTATGAAAAGAAAATACTTTTCTTTTTCTGTTGTATTAGAAATAGAACTGCCCCAATTCCGAAAAGGTGTATTTATGCACATGGAACTATAAAACAGGCAGCTTATTAGTTTTCACAACCAGGCCTCCAATTGCCCTCATTATCTGTTTGCAAAACAGCATTGTTTGTGAGGGATACATTGTTGTGAGGGATACATGTTTGTGCATATAAACATGGCTAAGATTCTACAGTTACACATTTTCATATGATATTTTCCATTTCTCTCACCCAATGCACATTACAGATGTTTGCTGGAATGATGCATGGGTGAATAGAAGACATCTGTGTGCTCAAACGCATTTTCTAAAGTGTTTAATTGTTTCAGAAAGTTTCAGGCTCATTCTAAAAACACAATGTTAAGTGTGCATTGATGTTTCATTAAGTTACAAAATTGTTTGGTTCCTTAAATTCTCCAGAATAAAATATGTAAACTGAATTTTATTTCCCCAGTTTATGTCCCAAATCATGGAGCCAGAGAAATGACAGGATACATTTCGGTGCTGTCCATCCGCCTGACTGCAGTTAAGAATCTGTCTCCGTTCCCATAATAAATTTAATTTGGAGCATGTGGAATTTGGCAGGAACATTTCACTACAGGCTGAGAGTTGGCACATAAGGAGAACACCCAGTGAGCAGCGGGTAGGCCTTTGCAAAAAAAGAAAGATAGGGAACTAATCATTGAGGATTCCATTGTGTGGTATGTGTCATAAAAGAGAGGTTTCTGAAGCAAAATGGCAAGCACCTGCTGCCTCTGCCTCTTATTCAACTGGCTTTTCTAAATGGCAAGACTGATTACCCACAAAAGAGAAGGGTTTGATCTTCTGTTATCAGCTTGACATTACTCTTGTAGTTAACCAACTGTAATTCAGAGCAGAAGTTCCTGGAAGGAATTGGAATCCCTGTCTTCTTGCTTGTAGTTGAATGGTCAGATGGTAGTAATTCAGTATTTATTTCCCCTAGAGCTTGGCTGGGGATGAAATCTCCATAGCCAGAGTTAAAAAAGAAGCCCTAGTTTTGGCTGATCCGTGTTTAATCCTCCTCCCCCTGCAAAGACACGCCTAAGTTGCCCCTTGGAGGTTTGGATATTTGGCATGTGTATTCTATAATGAAATAGCAAAACTGAAAAATACTGGTAGAATTTAGGGCATGCTTCCTGCTGGGGGAATTTGCTTGAGGCCCTTCAAGAGAAATGAACGTTGAAGACTATGGTATCAGTCAGAGAGATGCAAAAAAAAATGAATGCATGGGCTGCATGCACTTATTTCTCAGCTTTTTCCTTAAGCACATCAGGTCGGTCCTCTGTTGTAACTTGGTGGGGGAAGCAGTGTTATGGGGAGGGGGTGGAGACTTTCAATCAACCAACCAACCAACCAACCAACCAACCAACCAACCGACATCCAGCCAACCAACCAACCAACCAACACGCATAAAACCTCTAGAAATATGTGACAGTCAAGTACAGAAGTATCCCAGAGCATTTTTCCATAAAACTAGTAAATAATGAATTCTGTCTGACACATTTAAAACATCCAGGACCAGAAGCTTCTACTTCTAGTAAGGGAGAATTTAAACATCAACAAGTAATTCAGGCCTTATGAAATTATTGCTCTGCTATACAACAACAACCCAAAAAAGGTTGTCATGGCAACCCCTGTGCCTCCAACACCTATTTGTATTGTACAGTACTTAGGGGAATTAAGAAGGATGTGAGAAGTTGGGTTGAGGGTTTAGTTTTTTTTTTTTTTTAACTTTTTTTTTCTTTTTTTTATTATTATACTTCAGGTTTTAGTTTTATTAAAATAAATGAACGCAGTTGCATCATTGCTATGACCTTTTAGGCCAGTGATTTTTGGGATGCATGAATGTTTAAGTAAGACATTTTCAGATGATAATGCCAAACATTTTGTCTGTGGATTGTACGTACTGCACTTGGAACAGGATAACTAGCACATCAAATAAAAAGTTTGAAGAGCATAGTAGGAGACCAAGAATGTGCATTGTTCTGAATTTTAGTTATTGCAAAAGTTCTGCCCCTTTATTTTCCCACCTGGTATTGGAATGCTGATTCTCTAAAAATGTATTGCGAATGACTCTTTGCAAATGGAATTTGTCTTCTCATCATAAGAGTTTTAGTTTTCCAGTGTGCACATTTTTATGCTGCACCGAACAGTTGTTTTCCTGATCAGGGTGTCAGCACCAGCATTTTTCTTTCTGAATAATGTGCAGAATTGGTGTGCTGACTTGCTCACAAAAAAAGTATAGCCTTGCTAACAGAGCTGCACTACCCAAACCCCAACATCTCATTTTCCCAGAGGCCTTTCATCTTAGTTTATTGGCAAACTGGAACCTCTACCCCAACAGTGTAGCATCTTTGATGGTTAATTTTGCCTGTAGTTTTTGCTGTTATTATGTGGGAAGGGGAGAAAAATGGGTCCTGCTGCTAATGGGAGGAAACTTTCAGGTGCGGCAAGAGGCACATGATACTGTAAGCCTTTTGTTAATTAAAATCCGAGCAGCACATTGGCAAATTTCACTTAAACGAGTGAAACAAACTAAATGCAAAAAAAAAAAAAAAAGTTTATTTAATGCAGAATTCACCTTGGAATTGATGTGCTCATACTCGGCTTGATACTAGCAGGCTGAATTGTGGTGACAGGGATCATTTTTGTTGACAACAGCTGGAAATACAACAGCTATATTATTATAATTAGGATCAGTATCAAGTTGGATTATAATAGGGGCTTTCTTGGAGAAATGGCACAGTGTCAAATTTATAGTCACTAGCTAAATGAGTCTCTTGTATCCTTGACAAAGGGACAAAAACAGTTCCAAATGAAAACACAAACAGAGAATCCTGGTTGTTATATTTCCTGGGTATTACTCAGGGTCCTATTTATCACACACCAACACTTGCAGCTTTGAAGAAACATTATCCTGCAAGGTTTACACTTTTCAATTTGCCTTCGTGGTCTGCATTCTGTATGCATATCCATGGAGAAGTGTGCATCGCTGCTTGACTAGCAATCTTTTCTGCTACAAGATTAACCTCGAAACATCCATTTTTTCCCCCATGGGCAATCACTTGACAAATGCACCAACAAAACCTCCACACACATCTATTCCAGTGTACAGGTGCATCAACAGTCTTGAGTCACTATTAGGAGAAATATCGTCCTTGAAGGAAAGTAGTGCTGCCTTTTCATTTTCAGATGTCTAAAGCTGAAGGATGTGGATTTCCAGGAAGCCAGACATCAGGCAGAAATATTCTGGATGAGTATGTGGGTAAAAGCTTGTCTTAGCTCTGTTGCGGTCCCCAGCCCAGTAGTTCATCTTGGCATGGACTGGGAGATATGGCATTCATTCAAAATGCCATCCATTCAAATAACATTGAGAAACTTGTACGGACGATGTGCCCAGTGTCTAGCCCTCCTGCCTAATGTATAAGCTTTTACATAGTACACTTTTGTTTATAAAATACTTTTTATTTTTGCTCTCAGAGCACTTTTATACCAAAGAGAAAGCTGATGTGAGATAGATTAGTAGACTGGATGGAAGAATGAGATACTGTGTATGTGTGTGTGTGTGTGTGTGTGCACGTTTGTGTGTGTTTTCTTTTGAGCAGTTTTACTAACAAAATCACTTTCTTTCTAAGCATGTGGATATATTGCTACATTTGAGATTGTCTTTTTGTGTTTCCCCCCAAATTTAATAAAATCTATTGTCAAAGCCATTATGCAAAACTACACTAAATTATAAATTAAAGCATTCCCTACCATCTAAAATTGTAAAAGATTAGTTTGTTAGTTTTACCTGTATACACACATAATATAACAATAGTGACAGTAAGCTCGTAGTGTCAATAACTCTTCTGTGCTCTTTGCATACATTAATCCATGTAATTATCTCACCAAGCCTATGATGTAACAGTAATGTTCACCTTCCTTTTTAAAGGTTAGGGAATCAAAGCTTGGAAAACTTTTGTTACTTGGCCAAGAACACAGAGCTAGTAAAAGTTGGAGATGAAATATGAAAGAAATGTTCTGGTTGAAGATATTTTGACTCCACATGTATCCTCTCAACCACTTTTCTATACTTCATATGATTACGTGTGATCATCACGTGAAACTTTGAGGCTTGTAGAATAAAAATTGTTTGTCTTTGCATATGAAAAGCTGAATCACAGAGCATGTAGAAGATAGAAACCCAACCCCTTACTCCAGCACCAGTAATAACATGATGGGCTGCCTCTCATAATAAGATAAGATCAACAGAAATAGATATGCTCATCATCAGTCTTGTAAGCTCCAGAGAAAATATCCTATCTTCCATTTAACTGGAAATAGTTTGCATGACTATGGAGTATGAAAAAAGAATACTTCACTTTACAAATGAATCTGAATAGTAGTTCTTCATAGTAATCACAATAGAAATTAGTGTCTCTAGGGAGAATGGATGAAGCTAAATTTTAAAAAGTTTGGTGCACACTACAGGGATTTTTATTTCATATCAAATTGCCTGAAAAGATTTTTTAGAAATGTGTCTCCATTTTATTATTCCATAGATCTAGAAGGGACATTAAGGATCTGTTTTTCAGAGGGTAAAATCTAATACAGAGACATTTAGTACTCACTGGCTTAGCATGTTGTTATTTCTATGATAGGTACCTACATATTTTATTTTGTTTAACTCTCACAATAACCCTATTATATTTTGTAGATTTAAATCTGAGGCTAAGACAGGTTAAAGTATTTGCTCAAAGAAACAGATGAGCGTTTCAGAAGACGTCAGAACTATTTTATGTTCAAAACTTTTAACCCCACACTACTCTGACCAAACACACCAAGGCTGTGCATAAATAAAACAACACAGTTTTTCAGAAAATATTTGGGTATGTTTTTTCTCTGTGAAGGCATTTCCTAATTTAAGAGTCACCCACTAGAAGGAAATTTGGTAATGACAGAAAGTTTTGACAATTTGTTCACTTTTCTTTTTTGATTACCAAGGCAGTGACTGGAACTAAATTCTCAGATTCATTAACTTAATATCATACTGAATATTACACCTTGACTTATTTTTTTTTTCTGATAATGTGTTACTTCATAACAGGGGAGCATAATTTCTCCTTAAAAAAAACAAAGTAAATACACTAGACTACAAAACAAAGCAAAAAAATAAATTGTTATATGGTCTTCTGCATGAAAGAGACCTCTTTCTTATAAGTCTCTGAACTCTGTTAGTTCTTTCAGTAACTCTGGTGTCTTTTTCTTATTATTCATTCTTTTTCTTTAATTTTTGGACTAAATTTAGACTTACAGAAAAGTTGCAAAAATAGTTACTACATACCCCTGTCTTTGTCTTGTGCTGCTTATAACAAAATACCTAAAACGGGGTAATTAATAAAGAAAAAATTATTTTCTCACAGTTCTGGAGGCTGGGAAGTCCAAAATCAAGGTGCAGCATGTGGTGAAGCCCTTCGTACTGTCATCTGAAGGAGAGGAACGCTGTGTTCTCTTATGATGAAAGGGAGTTTGTCTCTCCCTCTGTTAAGCTCTTTTATAAAGGCACCTAATCTGGCCCTGCAAGGTGGCTCACGCCTGTAATCCCAGCACTTTGGGAGGCAGAGGCGGGCAGATCACAAGGTCAAGAGATAGAGACCACCCTGGCCAACATGGTGAAAAACTGTGTCTACTAAAAATACAAAAATTAGCTGGGCATTGTGGCGCACGCTGTAGCCCCAGCTACTCAGGAGGCTGAGGCAGGAGAATCGCCTGAACCCTGGAGGCGGTTGTAGTGCGCCAAGATCACACCACTGCACTCCAGCCTGGGCGACAGAGCAAGGCTCCATCTCACAAACAAAAGCACCTAATCTCTTGTGAGGGAGGTGCCCTCATGGCCCAATCACCTCTTAAAAGCCCCACCTCTTAATATTGTTATGTTAGCAACACCTGAATTTTGGAGGAGACGCATCTAAACCATAGCAACCCCTCACTCAGTTTACCTTCAGTTTAACACCTTACCACGAAGATCAAAACAGGGAAATTAACATTGATATCCACTTCTATTGTCATTACCCAGCGTTAATGTTTTATCCTCTCTTAATTGAACTACTGTTATAACCTCATAACATGTCTGGTCTCTTAATCTGTGTCTGTATTTCCAATTAAATCCGGAGGCCCTACCAGAGAGAGTGGCCCACAATATGGGTTTGCTCTTTAACTGAAATTTCTTCCCTATTTCCTAGAGGGTAAAGCCAGTGCTCCCCATCTTGGCATGAAAATTCCCCTATATTTTCTTCTTAATTTCATGTCCAGGCTTAGCTTTGATGGCAGACTTTTTCTGTCATGTCATCCCTCTTTCTGAGTATTTTTTGGCAATTTTATCTCACTATCTTCCTTTTACCTAGAAGGTTTTATTCCCAATTCTTCTGCATCTTATGTAATATTCACATAGCTACAACTATTGTACTCTCATGTGTTCGTTTTTGCTAGTTAGTTGATGAGTTACTTGCATCTGGTGGAATGTGTTACACAAGAGGCATTGAGTGCATTTTTTATAACTGCAGATTTTGTAGAACCTCTGAGTCATCATTCTGAGTAGAAATTCCAATTTTACAGGACTATCAACTGCTCAACAAATATTATTATTACCTTTTCACTTAGAGTGACTGTAATTCAAACACTTCCAAAAGATATTGACTGACTAGATCTTGCTAAAGTTCTACCCTATTTCAGTAAACACTGAGGTATGCTGCTTTTCCCCCAGTTGCTGCTGAGCATGTTGATTTCTGACAGCCCAACACCGATACTCCCTGCCACCATTTTGTAGTTGTCCTCCCCTGAAGGGAGCTGCTTGGGCCAAGACTAAGGCTCCATTCTCAGGGGGCATCTTGCATGCTGTAACTGTTTCCTACTGGAATATAAAAGCTTGGCCCATTTCCTCGATGGACATGCCATCTCTAGAGCCCTGTGGAGTCCAATGAGGCTGTTGTTGTTACTGCATCACATCCCAGATGCTTCTGTCCAATTTTGTCCTTTTCACTCCCCCATAGATACCGATTAAAAACAGTTTCCAATGAAAGTTTAACAAGAAATCTTTATCTCAGAGTCTACTTCCAAGGAAACTAACCTGTAACACCTACCTGCTCTTTCTCATTAAATCATCAGATAATTTATTCACTCACCCATTTATTCAATGAGTAAAGGTATGTTCAATAACCATTATGTTTCCAGCACTTGCTGGATGAAGAAGACATTGGCCCTGACCTCACAGCATGTGATTCTTGTTACTACACCAGACTTTTTCAATTTCTTTCCATTTTCAGGGGTTCCCAGAACTTCCCATAGTTTCTCACACTACTTTGCCTTTTCTTATGTTTATCTTCTTGCTTAGAATTCCTTCTCCTGGTTAAACTCTACCTTTCTTTGATGATTTAACTCAAAGGCAACCTCTGTTAGAAAATGTTCCTGATCACCCTGTCTGTGCTGGACTGAGTGAGAGATCCATAACTGGTGCTACTGCATTCAGCTGAATTTCTTTCTCTATTTGTCTGACCCTTCCTCCTCTTATTCCCCCTCAAGCTGTGAGCTTTTTGAGTATAAATATTTGTTGTGTGTGTGTGTGTGTGTGTGTGTGTGTGTTTGATCATTTACATGTCTGCCAACAATATACTTGGGGAGGCAGGTGGAAGTTATTTTTTTTAATGACATCAAAATGTATAGAGATTTGGTTGCTTTTTAAATCCAAAATGTATAGGCTTGCTCTTTAACTGAAATTTCTTCCCTATTTCCTACAGGGTAAAGCCAATGCTCCCCATCTTGGCATTAAATTTCCCCTATATTTTTAAATATATACTCCATAACAGGCAAACTGTATATGCTCAATTGTTGAATGAATGAGTGAATAAAAAATAAATTTGAAAGAAAGGTTTTGATTCTGTTATCCATTATGCCTAATTACGTAAGCAAGATGATTAATTGGTGGTTCAGATCTAATTTTTTGTTCTGAATAATTAAATAAGATGGGATAAAATATTCTTTTGATATTTCTGTATGGCTTTTTTCAGCAGCCAATTTTTTCCAGGTACGTTTAGTTGTACTTTTATAAGACGTAAATGTGACATGGTATATTATATTATTAACCTTATATTTCATATTCCTTTGTTAGGATTCCTTTGCATATTCCCCAAGCCCACATGCTTCTAATACTTATCTTTAAAATGAAAGCTACAAAGGAATCTTAAATAATACAGATACTAAAACTATCTTTATATAGTACTCCAGGACTCTTTCTTTTAAAAGACTTAGATATAGTTAAAGTTATGACAGAGCAGTTTATCTTCAACTTTTTTAAAAGATTTCTTTTCCTTTTATTCCCTACACATGGATTTCTGTAGAAAATACTTGACAAAATTTAGCTCTTTGCAAAGGACAATGTGTTAATTATTATCTTTTTTCTTTCTCTTTTTTATTAGGTACGTCTGTCACTAACGTCACTGCGACTGACGCTGATGACCCAGTTTATGGAAACAGTGCAAAGTTGGTTTATAGTATATTGGAAGGGCAGCCTTATTTTTCCATTGAGCCTGAAACAGGTTTGTGGCCTAAATTTCAAATTATATTTGCCATGTTTTTGCTTCAGGGAAACGCTTTTCTTGGGATTTGGCTTATGAAATATTATGTGTAAGTACTTCACTGCCTGCATCAATAATATTTGAATATGCGACATGAGGTACACGGTGAGCCCTACAACCATTTTGATGCTGATTACGACAATTCACAGAGCATTTGTAGGATATCACCTATTTAACACACGGTCTGACACCATTTTTCATCCTGGAATAAAGGGAAGAATGTGCTTATATATCAGACAAACTTAAATAGTAGATTTAAGTAAAAATTCAGTTGCTTATTGGCTGTGTGATGCTTGAAAAGTATCTAAGTTCCAATTTGCACATCTGTAAAATGGGTGTGGAACGTACCACATAATATTGTGATGAAGATCAGATAAGACAATAAATACCAAACACACAGTGCATGGCATGTGGTAATCATTCAGTGCACTTTAGATATTATTACATTTGCTACTAGATTCCTCCTTGTAAAACACAATACTTATATATATCCATTAGAGCTCTTATAAAGATATTATTATGGTCAATATTAAATCCAGCTAATACCCTGTGATCTGGTGGTACAGATTTTATAAGCCATGAAGTAAGTTATCTAACAAACAGCCTTTTTAAACCAGGCTTAAAAAATAGCTTTATAAAAATAAGTTTTTTATAAATGAAGATATATGTTTTTAATTTTTTAATTTAACAATATATTAAAAGATCAAACGTATTTTGTCTGACTTGTAAATCGTGTGAAGTTTTGTTGTAGCACATTTAAAAACTATTATTAAGAACAATTATGGTTTAAAAAGCAATATCTTTTTTGTATATTTTCTTCTATATCCAGTGGTATTGTATGTAAGTTTCCAGACAGAAAAATTCAATGTACAGGCACATATACATATATTATTTATTTCTTTGATTCATGACTTTTCAGCGCTATTGAGATAAATTTCCATGACTTACCACTAATTCAATTATTAATTAAAGTAAAAATTTAAAGACTACCTTTGCTTTTTTCTTTTAAAGTCAAAGGTAAAATCTTAATACGTTTAATACTGAGAAAAAGTACATTTATATATAAATAGGTCAGGGCGTAAAATTGAATTTAGATTCGGAAACAGGAAAGAATTCTTGTAAAACACATTAATTAGGTGTATAATTATATCTCCTTCCACAGCCAAGAAAGAAGTCTGCTCTAAACTTTTTCTCATTTGGGTCCCTTGATGATCCTGAAATGGCAGAGCAGGTGGCTGCCTCCAAGTTTGAGATGTCCTATAACTTGGCCAAAGTTACAGTGGCAGAGTTCATAGCAGAGGTGGAACTCACACCCTGGTTTTTTATTTCAATACTAATGTCAAATTTGTTTTGAACTTCAGTTTAATCGGTAATAACTATGGCACAGGGTCTTCTGTAAGACAGAAATGTGTTAGATGCCAAAATGGACTTGAGTAATATTCTCTTCTTGGCCACTTGTTCAACTGGGTCTTTTTGTTCACCATTCCCAGTGCAAAATAGACATTAAGCCAGAAAATACCTGTTGAGCATTTACTATGCGCCAGGCACTGGATTAAATATAGAAAGAAAAAAATCACAAAGGCTAATCTCAGTCTACAAGTATCTCACAATCCATTTCAAAAGACAGACTTTTTCCACCATAAATAAAGGTAGCATGGTAATGCCATTTAAATAATTTGTTTCTTAGAAATAAATTACTATGAGGTATAAATAATAAAAGCCCCCTGCTAAGTGAGAGGATTTGGACAATTATAAGTTTCAGTGATATAGATTGTCATTTGTTTAATTAATTGTTGTCAGCAACATTTAATATTTACATTTTTATTCAGCATAATGTGTATCTATATCAACACCAACTCATTTTAGTTTTATCACTTCCAATCTGACAGATATCAAATTGTCTGATTTATAGTTTAGGAAGTTTATTTGGCATTATAGTGGATAGTGTAATGGAGATAAATGATACTTGAAGAATTCACATAATATTTTCTTAGTAATGTTGGGTGAATGAAGTTGAGGTTTTTAAGTAAGGTGGACACAATTTAAATAAAAATAGAAGCTAAATTCAATAATTGATGAAAGTCAGACTAAGTTCTTTAGATGAAACATAAATATGTATGAGTGGAATGTAAACATTTTTGGGTAAATGTCTGCATAATTAGGCTTGAGTGTGTTCAAATGAAAGCAGTGTTAGTTGTCCCTAAGAATCTAAATTAGACTGTATCTTTGAGGACCTCTCTCTTAAAAAAAGGAATTGAGACTGATAAAATGTGTGTGTGTTTTAAAGGAGGATATACGAGCTAAGCAGAAATAGATTAAGGACATTGTTTAACATTTTTTATTAGAAAAACAAGAAAAAAGAGGCAATGGCTGTGAACATCTGGAGTTTAAAGTCTGTAAGCATTTGGAAAACAAATACCCTTTGTGGTGACCAAAAGATGTGTATTAGTTGGGTCCTTTGGAAAATAGAATGCTGAGACAGAGATAGGAGTGCCAATGGCTTATTAAGGGTTTATGGCTGTGAAAAATAAAAGAGGTATGAAGCCGACTTGGACATGGAAGTTCCTCTTATCACATGCACATCTTCTACCCATGCGATCAAAGAGGAGAAAAAGCAGTATAAGGCAATGTAGATCTGACAACATCTTGACCAAAGCAATGGACCCCTGGAGCAAAGATTACTCTTAAAAGGAGTCTCATGTTGCACATAAATGGCCAGGCCTTAATAAACCCACCATGCTCAGTCATTGGCTGGGATGTGCCTGTGGAAAGCAGGGTCTTGACTTGGATCCTGATGTCAAGCCTAAAGGTACTTCAGCTACAGGATCTCAGCTAACTGCATGGAAATCCTTAAATTAATCCTTTGGGAGGAAAATCCAAGCAGTGGGCTTCTGTGTCTTCTGCAGTGTGTGTGAGTGTGTATGTGTGCATGTGTGTGTGCATACGTATATACATATATACACATATATTCACACATATATGTATACATATATATATACACATGTGTATGTAAATATGTGCTTGTATATACACAGATACATATGTATATACATATATATGTTTATACATACATATATGTACATGTATATATACACATATATGTATATGAAGAAAACAACTTTTAATTCTATAAATTTAGCAAATGTGATATTAAAAACTATAATATGCAGGAATAGCAAGTACTTGGTTGATAAACTGATAATGGGAATATTAATATATACATTGATTTTAAAAATGCATGCTATGGGTCAAAAACATTATGAATGGCTACTAATTTTGACCCAAGAATCCAAATTCTAGCAAAAGAAAGAAAATGTCATGGATGAGCAGAGACTCATTACCTAAGACCCACATACCTCTGAGAGTGCCTAATAAGATGGTTCTTTACATGATAGGTCTGTACATTACTTCAGGAAGTGACCCAGCATACATGGGTTGGGAAATGTTGGCTGAATACCATTACACATCACCACATATGTGGGACCAACCTTCAGTTCCTTTTTACACCAGGATTCTGGCATACTATCAAGGGTCAAATCTGTAGCTGAAATGATCAGTATTGTAACAGTGAACACTCCCTCACCAGGTTACATAAGGCAGTCACATCATACTCTTTATAAAGAAGATTGCCCATTGACCACTGTCAGCTCTTCTTTGCTGTTATCATATTTTCAATAACAAAAGATAAACCAGGGCATGAGACAATACATCTTGTATGTATCTTGTGTTTTCCTCACAAGAATGCTAAAAACAGAACTCTGGAATTTGGAACAGCTAAGTTCTGCTCTCCCCTTGCTTGTTACATTTCACTTCATGGAATTATTTTCTGTTGCCATAACATATCAAAGAGAGCTTCTTCTCTTGTTTCAGTTATCACCTTAAGAGCACAGAGAGATATGCCATTTGTTCTTTATTTTCTTCTTTGAGCTTTAACAAAATCAGGGTTATCTTATTTATTGACTTGTTTATATTTTTTAAGTTAATTACCATGCTAGAGTGCAAGGTGCAGGAAAGAACAGGGCTTGTATGATTTGTTGATTTTGCAGATCTATGCATCCTTATGCCTAGGTGTCTGGCACCTAGAAGTCCTTCAGTAAGTAGTGAAGGATGGAATGAGGGAAAGAGGGAAGGAAGGAAGGAAAGAAGGAAGGAAGGAAAGAAGGAAGGAAGGAAGGAAGGAAGGAAGAAAGGAAGGGAGGGCGGAGTCAGGGAGAGCTGGAGGAAGGGAAGGCCGGGAGGGATGTGCAAAAGAAGCAGGAAGGATAAAGGGAAGGAGAAAGAACATGCAAATTAATAGAAAGAGAAAAGCTTGCCACAATTCATAGAGAAGATGTAAGAGGAAACATCTAGGGAATAAGGCTTGGTATCCAGTCTATACTTCTGTTTCTCTGATGGAAGGAACACCATATTAATCTCAGATATGATTGTTTTGTTTGAAATTCATTTAGGACCACCATTCATGCTTTTTCCAAATCTCATACTATGTTTTAAGTGTCTAGGCAACACAATGCTATTTTAGTATTTGCAAAAATGAGGCTTGAGACCATAATAAACTCTTGCTCAGATTTGCTTCTAGATCATACAAGGAGATAGAAAGATTCTGGGACCACTAAACAAAGAAGAAATGGTTATTAATATATCTTCCTATTCCAGAGGTCACTGTGATGGTACTACTAGTGCTGCTAATAATAACAGCAACAATAGAAAGCCAAATCATTGTGTGTATACAGTCTTTTAGGTTTGACAAAACACTAAACCAAACCGTGGAGTGAAGAATTTCTGTCTCCATTTTGCAAATGACAGAACCTGTTTCAGAGAGAATGAAGTAAAATGTCTTTCTCACCTTTAGATAAATTCCTCTGTCAAATCCTAACAGGAAGAATAAAAAGAACAGAACAAGAACCTTATTTATTGAACTCTTACTATGTTCTTGCCATTGTGCTAACTGGGTTTGCATACATTATTGAATTTAATTTAATTTTTTCCACACAGTATTTTGGGGTAGGTATTAGTGTCATCTCACTTTCACTGATGAGACAACCGAGTTTGACTTGCATGTTTCTTGCCCAAGGTGTTTGAAGCAGGATTCAAGGTGAATCTGCCTGATCCCATACCTCAATTTTTGACCTTCTCCCTTGCTTCCCACTTAACTTCCAAGCAGTGTAGTTCATACCAGGGAATGATATTGGTTTGAAAAAAGACCTAAAGAACTTTAAAGCAGGTTCTGGCCTCCTCTGTCCATAGGTGTAGGAGACAGTGTAGCATCAGAGAAAATGGAAGGCAGTAGTAATTGTAAAACGAATTGTCATTCTTGTGAATAGTTTTTATTGTGGTACTTCAAAAGGCTGAAAATAGTTTATTTGTATTCTTAAAATGTTTTTTTTTTTGTTTTCTCCTCCCTGCCACCCCCAATACCGTATGTTTGCTTGTGATATTTTGGGCACAGACAAGGAGAAATGTGGCATTTATTTAAAAGGCACTAATTTGAGGACAGCAGTGAGAAAACAGTTGCAGTCCATCCTAGGTGATTGAAGATGGAAAGTCTAAATAAAATGCAAGGCAAGTGAATAATAAATGCTTAATTATCTAAAGAGACCAGGGTAAAGTTTCAGAACAGCCTAAACTTTGCTCCAGGCAAGTGAGAGTATGAAAAATAACCTGCTTAAAAATAAACTAAGTTAATTCATTGACCTTTTTTTTTGAAACTCAGACCATCTTTCTTCATTGGATACAAATAACATTTGTCTCTGTGGAACCTGTAAAAATGAGCTCAGTAAAAAATACTCCTTGGGAAAAAAAATCCATGTAATGAATGGTTCTTTCTTAGAAAAATCAAGATAATACATGGAGTCTTCATGGAATGCCTTCATGGAATTGAGTCCTTTTTATGCCTTCTGAGTCAAAATGATAAACTGCTTACACACAGGGCCTCTTTTTAATCAGGATTGCAAGGATTATAATTTCCACTGCCAAGAGGACTGGCTAAAGAACTTGCTTAGTGAAGACATTTGAGAAGGGGTAGGTACTGAGATAAACTTAGGCAGACGAACAATGCTGGGATATAATTTATAGCTGGGAATGTCTTCATATTTCACATTATTCAATGCTTAGTCAATATCTACATGCTGCCATGTTGTAGGTACTAAGATTGAAATGCTGTGTATGATAAATACTACATATAATATAGGGTTCATGACATAGGGATGGAGGAAAATGCCAACTTAGCAAACATGTATGAAGAGCAAGAAAGTATTTTTTAGAGTAGTGATAACAGAGAATGTGTCCTGAAAAACTAATGGTAGTTTAAGAAATGAAAATGTGGGGTAAGGGGAGCTATTAAATAAGGTCTTATGGCATGAGGAAATCAAAGGGCTGTGTGCTCAGGGGAAAAGATAAATTGGTGATCAGGGTGATATTGAGAAATTAAATAGTTTTCATTTCCTCAATGGTATTAGAAGATTTTACTTGAAGAATTTTTTCAATATATAATAAACATAATCTGCAATTTAGAAATCCAAACATAACTAATTTCTATCTGACTTTGAATGTGTGCTTTCACTTCTTGTGACTTAAGTACCCAATTTTTATTTTTATTTTATTTTATTATTATTTTTTGTCCCCTCCTAATCTTATGTTGAAATGTGACCTCCAATGTTGGAAGTGAGGCCTAGTGAGAGGTGTTTTGGTCATGGGGGCAGATCCCTTATGAATGATTTGGTGCCCTCCCCTCAGTAATGAGTGAATTCTCATTCTATTAGTTCATGCAAAAGCTGGTTGTTTAAAGGAGCCTGGTGCCTCCCTCTCTCTTTCTTGCTCCCTCTCTTGCCATGTAACATGCCTTGCTCCCTCTTCACCTTCTGTCACGAGTAAAACTTCCTCACCAGAAGCCAGGCATATGCTGGTATCATGCTTGTAGAGCTTGTAGAACCATGAGCCAAATAAACCTCTTTTCTTTGTAAATTACCCAGTCTCAGGTATTCCTTTATAGCAACACAAAACGGATAGTATATAAGTCCATCTGTACATAATTCTTCATTAACTACCCAATTTTTAAAAGCACTAACACTGTCTTCTAATCATTCATGATATTGAAAAAATATATGTCCCATCATTTGCTTTTGATCTTCACAAATTAAGGATATCACTAATATCATTACTTTGGCTATTTTGGTTTGTATTTAATGAAACAAAATGTGTTATTTGTGATAGGACATTTTCACTTAGAAGAACCAAAAGCTCTTGCATTGTTGGTAAGTAAAAAAGTCCTTCAGCTGTGTTCCACACAAACCACCTGTTTTCATTAAAACTGCTGGATTTGGAGTTGAAAGTTTGAAAGGCAGGAGTGACATGCAGTGGAGGGAAGCTTTTTGACCATTGCTGGGACAGTTACATCATAGGAGACCTAGAACCTCTTTCCATGCCAAGTGCTGATTAAAAGATGAGGTAGCTCTACAAATCCCACAGCTGATTCACTTTACAAAATCACACACCCCCTCCAAATTATGCCCTCTCATGAAGTGGGAAGCCAGGAGTGGAGAGGCACAAGTGTGGCTAATTCTGTTACATGTGGAGTCCCTTGTAAGCCTCTTGGCATAGCACAGGAGTTCTCCCTGTAAATATTAGGCACAAGGCCGATAGGAGGACTTCGGAGGAAGCCAAAGAGTGGTTTTTGTCACCTGTGGAGTTTCCTCCTAATGCACTCTTCATCCAATTTCCTTTTTTTTTTTTAACAGAGTAATGGGCATAGATTTCCATATTTTTGGAGTAAGAAGACAGGCGGGAGACAGGTCTTTCAAACACCACACACACATACACACATTCTCAGCAACTAAAGAGAAGGAGAATAATATCATATGATTCTATTATTGTTTTAGGACAAAAGAGAGTATGGAGAAAGACACTTGCCTTTCTTATATTCTTTACAGTTCAGATAGAAGAATCAATATTACAATAAAAATTGTAGGCAGCAACAAACTGTGCTGGTGGCCAGTGTCTCCAGTGTCTTTGCTTGTACTCTTATTTAATCCCTATATCAAGTAAAGTAGCTATTTTAACATATCTTATTAAAGATGAAGATTTTGAGGATCTTTGAGGTTAAACGATATGGCCAATGCCAAACAGGTGTCAAACTCTTGGTACATATAGTTTACAATAAATATTTGTTGGGCAAATTAATGAATTAATACATTGAAGAAGAATAATGAGAAACTAAAGTGACTAATTTTACTTGTACCTAACTTTACATCTCATTGATTTGTCTGAAATGCCCAAAATAAATGATGATAATGATGGTGATTAAATGTAATTTTAAGTTTCTAATAGGCGTCTGCTTAATACATACAGTTGCATACCCCCAACAAATGTCATCCTTCTCCGGTTTTTATGTCTCATTTCGTAGTTAAGAGGACAGCTAGCTGCGTGCACACAATGACTTAACAATCACTTATTTTCCCATTTGGTGTCTTCCGCAGGAGATACAATATATGAACTAGGGGCTGAGGTCATATTAATTGTTTTATGATTATTAAAATAATCCCCCCACTCCAAGCACATAGAACAGTTAAATATACCTGGGTAAGCTTGAAGTGGTGTGATGGTCATGTTACTTGCACCTTTGGACAAACCGTTTTTGAAGTTCACAAGGAGCTTTCCAGTGCTGACCATAGCTAGAGTCAAAGAAATGTCTATTTGGAGAAACCAAGGTCTGCATATGTGCATGCTGGATAGAAAGACTATGAACTACACAGCCACATCAGTATGTAACACCTGATGTCATACTGGGATGCGTTGGGATGGGTTTAGGTGGAAGCAAAAGAAAAAATGTATTCCCCAGTGGCATTCATCCAATGTGAACACACCAAGTAGGATCAGGATTTTTTCTCAGCTTGCTATGTATCATGTCCCTTCAGAATTAAATTGTATATTTGGTTCCTATAGTGATGTCATTTCTGACCTTGGAAATCTAGCTCTGTTTCATATGACTAGTTCAAAATGATTTGGTGAAGAACAACAAAGGTTTGTTTTCATTAATTTTATAGGAAAACATGTTTATCTAACAGCATCAAAGATTAACCAATATCCAAGAGATGTTAATTTGTAATAACTGCTTATACACTAAAAAAGTGTATGTGTGTGTGTGTGTGTGTGTAGGATAGATGATAGATATAGACAGACAGATAGATAGATTGATTGACAGATATAGACAGTAATCTTTTATGTTTATTGTAGTAGTTCCCTCCCTCCCATTCCTATAACCTAACTCTGCATCCTCAGCACTTAAGACTACATCGAATATATTCCTTCAGAAATCTCCAGTGCTCAATAATTGCTTTAAATGTTATGGCAAAAGTAACTTTAGATGTAACTTCCAAAGAGAAGGATTATCTAATGTTCTTGTTTAACAGAGAGTTAAACATCATACGTCTCCACCCACCTCCCATAATTAGTTAATTTTATATATTAATTACATATATATATGTATATAAAATGATTGGAAGCTTACAGAAGGGGGTTAATTAACATTGGAGACCACTTTTCTTTAAGCCAAAGTTAGTCTCTGATGCATGAGTAGGAATCCACTAAGAGGGCAGCGGTAGAAGGAAGAGGAAAATACTCAATTTGTTTCCTCATGAAGTCAAATTTCAGAAATATCCCTATGAAATAATTTTCTCCGGACTAAAACATGAGGCCATAATTTCTCTTTTTGTGCCAAGAATATTGTTTTTGTGTTTTTTAAAAAGAGTTTGTGCCATATGGACAGGCATCCTGGATAGTTTCCTCACTATGCATTGTAGGGCTTAGCACCAGGCCCATCTCATGATAGTTGTTCAAATAATATGTCATAAATGAGAAAACAAACACAGACAGTTAAATCCAGAATGAACAGGATTAGAAAATGGGCTTTTTCAGAAGGATTTTGATACATTCAATTTCAGATCCCAGGAGATGCTGGATTTCAAAAATGGCTTTCTAAAAACTTGGAATATATCTTTTGTCATATTCAATATATCCCAGCATCTGATTGTTAGGGAACAGTAGCTATGAGATTGTTGATAGTGGACCAGGAACATAAAGATGTGCCCGTAAGTTCTACATAGGACTAGCTCATAACATTTCACTAGTGTGTTCTCTTTAGATGCTTTGTGTCTCTTCGTCCCTTCTAGAAGCAATGACTTCTCATTTATGACAGTGGAATGTAACTCTTGAGTATCCCAGTCTGTTTTATTTTGTTCCAAAAATTAAGCAGAAGGTAGTTACCATTTATTGATCACAAATTTTGTGCCATTTCAATAATTTTCTTAGTAACTATGTGAAGTAGGTGTTATGGTCCTTACTTTTCATGTAAGGAAATAAAATCTCTGGGCAAATTAATTTCTGAGAAGTACCCAGGTAGTAAACTTTAGAGCTCGGTTTTCTGACCACTTCTGTCGCATTTCCACCTCTGCTGAATTAGGCTTCCCATCTGCAAATGTGGAGGAGTCCAGACAAAAGAAAAGAAGACAGGTACTCTAAACACCTTGATGCTCTCATTTAGATTAATTTTTAATTTCAATTAAGTGAATTATTTTCAATTAAGTGAATAGATACTTATTAATCATCTCCACTATCAGGGACAAAATGTGTGGGGTAGAAACAGATTTGACTTGATGGAGGTTAAAGAACTGGAGAGATGCCATTATAAAAATTTATGCCAAAATTATACCAATTGGATATTTTCTTGCTTATTGTCCAAAGTGTCATAAAGGAAACATATAAGGCAATGAGATCATTAATTTATTATTATTTCAATGATTTTATTTCGATTTTATGAAAGGGAAGTGGAAACTTAACGGAACATTCTTGAATTACCAGTATCATTAGTTTCGATTCATCTGGATATGGATGATTCAGGAATGTTGGGTACAGGAATTCAAAATAGAGTCACTTGCAAAGCATATTCAGTCTCAAGAGAATCAGTCCTTCGTTCCTTAAAAAGCTGTGAGACTTTCCACTTGGAGCAAAACTCTAATTTAAAAGTAATTTTGAGTTTAAGTACTGATCTGTAGACTTACTTTTTTTCCCCCTTACAATTAGGAAATTGCATGATTATAATATGAAAATAAATAGATTTTACACCCATTCTTTTAAAATAGATATTTGCAGGATAAGTCGGTTTTTCAAACTCCTATGGGTCTGGTATTATGTTTCAAATAAGTGAAAAAGACACAGTTTTTGAGTTCTCATGGGCAGAATCTAAGGCACATATGGCTGTATAAATAAAACAAAGGAGAAGCTAGAAAAGTGATTTAAGGTCTATACTAGACTCATTTTACAATTTGTGATTATGTGTAATTTGCCATTCAGAATCTTAAGTGTGATAGTTTTATTATGAGCTAGGCAGTTTTATATCGCCATGAGGATCAGAAATTTGGAATTTAGTAAATTAGAGATTATAGTGTTCATAAGGTTAACAGAGTTGAACTGGTTGGTGAATGCAAGCACAGGTAGATTTTCTTTTTTTTTTTTTTTTTACATATCTGGAGAGTTTCTTTAAAGGTAGTTTTCATGTGCGGTAAAGTTTTATTGTGTGTGACAGCGCACTATTGGAACTTTCCTTCCATTCCATTAACTTTAATATTGTTGCTGTGGTATTATGTATCTTAGAAGCCACCTTTGCACTCTAACACCTGAGGATCTTTTAAAGACAGAAATTGAGATTGCCTAATTGTGCTGTTTATGGACAAATGCATTCATAAGCTGTAAATGAAAATAATAATAAATGACTGTGTTTACAAAGTGAAACAAACAGCAGATTTTATTTTCTTGCTTTCACTCTCAGCAGAGTATAAATTAGCAACTCTAGACACAAATTATAATAATAGAAAAGACTTACTACGTGTCAGGGGACAGTAGAGCTGGTAAAAATATTTGGTAATTGAGATAGCTGGGAATGAACCTTGCTAGTCTTAGTGTTTCCTTTACCAAATGGGGTCAAAGAAAGAAGTGGCTCCATACAGTTCTTACACAATTAACTTTGCTCTCTGTATGACTTTAGCCAATTCGAGTTTAAATCTGATTTGCTATCAAAGTGGCATTCTTAATAACCAGGTTTTACCAACTTTACAAAGTCATACTTTTAAAGTCTTTCCCTTATGGCATAACTGTACAAGATTGTTATTGATCAGATATTGATAAACTGATTATTGATGTGCTACAGGTTGTGTGTTTTTTCTCACTATATGTAACTTTCCTTAGTGATCCTGTAATAGAAGAAAGTAACCCACCCTGACCCATCAAGTTTCATTTTCTATCCACAAGTTATACTAAATTGCAATAATCAAATACTAGAATCATCATAATGAAATCTATTCTGAGATCATATCATTTTCTATAACATTGGAAAATAGACTTGGAGAAAGTGCATTTAAAAATGGGAATTGCCTTATTTGCATTTCACATGAACTGTAAAGTAATGTGCCTCCTATACCCTGGAAAATGGTTATTGAGGACTGTCATCTAAAGTAACTGAAAAATTGGCTGAAGGAAACAAGCCAAACAAACACTCTGTTTTACATATAAACTTTTTAAAACAACAACAACAAAAACAAACAAACAAACAAAAAAAACCAAAGCTAAGCCTCTGAGTGGTCACTGTTTCTGAGAGAGAGAGAGGATTCAAGTTTGAAGCAATGTGGTTTGGAATTTCAGGGGAGACAACTTAGTATGCAAAGTTCTGAATGTGAACTTTGGAGTCAGAGTTAGGTTTCACTTCTCTCCCCAGCATTTCCTAGTTGCATGACCTTGACTAAGATATTCCATATCCCTGAGATCCCATTTCTTTACATCTAAGGATGAATGATCATAGCTCCTTTCCAGAGCATCTTATAGGGTTCAAGTTGGGATATTCAAAGCGCCCCATACATGATTTCCACTCAGCTACTTGAGTTCCTTTCCTGCCAAAGTGAGAAATTTCACTGAAGGGCATTAAGCCAAATATTACTGTCTCGAATCCTGCATCCCTCAATTCTGAGTCACACTGTAACTGAAAATTGTTGGTAACATAAGACATTGGCTTAAAAATGATTTAGGGCAGAAAATTGAGTCTTGTTTACATTTAATACACGAAACAAATACCAGCCTTATTATCTTGGTGGAGCAGCCCTAAAGTATAAAGTATAGGACCAGAGGGTCCAGGCTGTGTGTTCAGACCCACAGCAACTGACAGAAAGTATCATTTTAGTGCCACCCTTTAGCCCATCCACCTCCAGTAGGTCCTGGTTTCTGAACATTTGCTACACCACGTATGGTTGTTACTTTGACAAAGGACTGTTTTCCACTGTGCTGACTGCCAACACCTGTCTCTGAGTCAATTTACCTCATTTTTCCATGCAACCATTTCAGTAAATGTCAAAGTGCTGAATTTTCACATGTGCAAATATTTATGTAAGAGCGAGAATAAGCACAACAGTAATTTGATCCTAAGGTATTCAGAATGTTTCACAGGCATAAATTAATGACACCACCTAGCTCCCTGTTAAGTAAGGCAGTACTGCTCTGGCTCTTGAGTATTCTGTAGCCAGAGTTTTCTATCTTAGAGGTGAAGAGGCAGCAAAAGTCAGCTCTAATCCTCTATGCATCTTCAGAAGAGGTCTGAAGGGAGTCACTATTTGTATATGTTTGTTTTCATGTAGAATTTCTGCCTTAGTCTGTTGTGTGCTTCTATAACAGAATACCACAGACTGGATAATTTATAATAAAAGTTTATTTGTTCACAGTTCTGGAGGCTGGGAAGTTCAAGATCTAGGTGGCAGCATCTGGTGAGGGCCTTGTTGCTGCATAAGACATCAGTTGGCAAAGGGGCAAAGAGAGGGCGAGAGGTAGAGACAAAACAGGGCCAAACTCATCTTTTTATAAACGACCAATTCTTGTGATAATGGCATTTCTTCTTTCCTGGGAGCAGAGACCTCATGACCTAATCACCTCCTAAATGTCCTAATTCTTAATACTGTTACAATGGCATCTAAATTTCAACATGAGTTGAAGAGGGAGCAAACATTAAAACCATAAAAATTTCTGGCCAGGTGCAGTGGCTCACGCCTGTAATCCCAGCACCTTGGGAGGCCGAGGGGGGAGGATCACAAGGTCAGGAGATCGAGACCATCCTGGCTAACATGGTGAAACCCCGTATCTACTAAAAAAAAAAAAAAAAAAAAAAATTAGCCAGGCATGGTGGCGGGCACCCATAGTCCCAGCTACCCAGGAGGCTGAGGCAGGAGAATGGCGTGAACCCGGGAGGCGGAGCTTGCAGTGAGCCGAGATCGTGCCACTGCACTCCAGCCTGGGCGACAAAGCAGGACTCCGTCTCCAAACAAACAAACAAAAAAACCATAAAAATGTCTTTATTTTTTGATGGGGAAACTTCATTTTTTAAATTTTTATTGTCTTACTATTATTTAAAATTTCATAGGTACATAGTAGGTGTGTATATTTATTGGGTATATGAGGTGTTTGATACAAGCATGTAAGTAAAATAAGCACATCATGGAGAATGGGGTATCCATCCCCTCAAGCATTTATCCTTTGAGTTACAAACAATCTACTTACACTCTTTATTTTAAAATGTACAATTAAGTTATTATTATTGACTATAGTCACTCTGTTGTACTATCAAATAGTAGGTCTTATTTATTTTTTCAATTTATTTTCTAGATGTTAACAATCCCCACTCCCTCCCCAGCCCCTCATTACCTTTCCCAGCCTCTGGTAACCATTATGTTCATGAGTTCAGTTGTTTTGGTTTGTAGTTTCCACAAATAAGTGAGAACATGTGATGTTTGTCTTTCTGTGCCTGGCTTATTTCACTTAACATAATGATCTCCAGTTTCATCTATGTTGTTTCCAATGACAGGATCTCATTCTTTTTTTATGGCTGAATAGTACGCTATTGGGGGAAATGTAAATCAGGACAACCACTATGGAGGACAGTTTGGAGGTTTCTCAAAAAACTAAAAATTGAGCTACCATCTGATCCAGCTAACCTACTGCTGGATGTATACCCAAAAGAAAGGGAATAAGTGTATCAAAGGAATATTAGCACTCCTATGTTTGTTGCAGCACTGTTTACAATAGCTAAAATTTGGAAGCAACCTAAGTGTCCATTAATAGATGAATGGACAAAGAAAGTGTAGTAGATATACACAATGGAGTACTATTCAGCCATAGCAAGTTTTTTCCCCTGTAACTGATGGACTACATTATTTTATTTTATTTAACTTAATTGATTTCTTTTATTTTTTCTTTTCTATTTTCTTTTTTAAAAAAAGTTATTTTATTTTATTTTATGTTAAGTTCTGGGATACATGTGCAGGACATGCAGGTTTGTTACATAGGTAAATGTTTGCTGCACCTATCAACCCATCACCTAGGTATTAAGCCCCACATGTATTAGCTATTTATCCTGATGCTCTCCCTCCCTCTGACCCCTGACAGACCCCAATACGTGTTGTTTCCCTCCCTGTGTCTATGTGTTCTCATTGTTCATCTACTACTCATAAGTGAGAACATGCAGTGTTTAGTTTTCTGTTCCTGAGTTAGTTTGCTGAGGATAATGTCTTCCGGCTCCATCCATGTCCCTATAAAAGACATGATCTTGTTCCTTTTAGCCATAGCAATTTATTACAAGCTCATAAAGGAAAAAAAGTATTAATGCATCGAGACATTGAAAAATATTTAGAAATACTAAGAGACTATTATGTGCCAGGTATTGTTCTAGGGGCTGGGTAAGCATCAATAAGCAACAACAAAAAATCCATTTGTTTATTGTCTGTCTGATCCCACTAGAATGCACATGGACAAAGACTTCAATGGTTGGGTGAGGAAGAATAGGAGTACCAACAGAGATTGGTTATTATTTTGTAAATGTTGGTCAGGGAAGGCTCATTAATAATTTGATGTTTGAGGAGAGGTATTACAATGCTGTTTTTACCAAGGAGGACAGGATCAGGGAGACAAAGTGGCTTGCTGATAGTCACACTGTCTACGATGTGTGCCTGGTATATAATAGCTGTCGGGATTCTAAGTTTAGGACTGATCTGTTGCAACATGGAAAGATGAAAATCGCTTTTATCTAGTCTTACGGTATTTATCAAAGTTCTCAGGGGAGTAAACAAGGCATTAGTCATGTATTTTAGTGTAGGAAGATTGGAGCAGGAATACCTTTATAGAAAAGAGAGTGCTCAAAGCCTTGGCAAATTTTGACAAAGAGGGGCAGGCAAGGTAGATGCAAAAATTAAGAACAAAAGCACATATAGAAAACAAATTTGTTGTGATAATTGTTATAACAGAGTGAAGCCAGACACAATAGCAAGGTCCAAAATGGCAGGAGATAAATTTGCCTTTTAGCAGCTGTTGCTCACACTTGCCTCACCATTTGAACTGTGAGCTATTTCAGATCTAGAGAACTACACCTCATCTGTCTTTATATCTCCAACCCTTAGTGCCTATCTCATTAAAAGTGCTCTCTCCATGACTTTAATTGGAATCACATTACCTAGCCTTATGCAAAGTTGGGGAATTAAGGAGGGTGGAAGATGAGAACATGGCTTCACTTCTCTTTCCCTGCTGTGGGGTGCTAAGAAATCAGGGTTAAGTTTGGAGTATTTACAGAGGTAGCACAAGTATGAAAAACCATTATGAAAGAAAGTTTAATTCATTTATCATCTGTCTGATTTACTCACCTAAGATTTCTTTGGATTCTAAGTCCACTCACAGTCGAAATAGAAACCTAGAATTCCTTCATAATATCAGATCATTTGAATACATGAAGATCTTCAGGCTTATTTTGTATTTTCCTCTAAATATATAAAACAAATACAATAAAACTAAGTTCACACTTTGGGAACGTGAAATAATCAGACAAACAGCTTTGGGAAGAATGGCTGATTGATAGGTTCAGAAAGAATCAACAACATCCTCTTATCTTTGGAACCCTTTGGGGCCATCACATGGCAATGATTCCTAGTAAAACAGAAAGGAAAAAAAAAGTTAAAGATCTTGATAATCATCAGTACAATCTGCCTGTCTATGATACAATGCATTTTGATGTGTTCTATGGGATCTCAGGAAATGTATTTTTTTTCAGTGAGGATGGACAAAGAATTACACTGTTGCTTAAGGAGAGAGCTATTTGAATTAGAGTTAGAAAATTCTAGATTCCAACGTCATTTACTAGCACTGTGACTTGGAGTAAGTCACTTATTATGCTGTACTTTCAAGAAGCAGGAAAAGTGTATATTTCAGACAACCTTACATGCATTTCCTGATTTAATCCCTTGATCATTTTAGTGACAAAAGATTAGTGTTTTTCATTTAACAATTCAGGGACTTCATGATTAGAAAGGATTAGTGACTTATTCAAAGTTACTCAAAACATAAATGTCAGATTTGAAGACACGCTTATGCTTTTGTTCTAGCCCACAATGTTTTCTCTGCATAAAATGATTTTTTCTTTTGCATGTTGAACTTATATGCACATATATAGGTTACTTCTAGAGATGGTATGTTGTTCAGCATTACACAGCATAAAATGTCACGTGCTAGTAATGGCTGCAAGTTTCTCAGAAATCAATCAGGGACTTGCATTCTTTGTATTGTAAGAAGCACAAAAACAGAAAACGTAAACAAATAAACCTCAGGTTCTGTAATTACCATGAACAACGAAGAGTTTGAGGGAACCAGTCTTTTATCAACAGTGGGTATCTTTGCTGCAGAGAATCTTATGGAGACCCCCTCTATCCACCAAGCCTAAAGCTGGGCAAATAGGTGGTAATCAGTGAGTGTTTATTGAGTTGAATTGAAGGAAGCAGACAGTTAGGAAAGGTGGAACTTCAATATCCATTCATTCATGCATTCACATGCCAAATACGTTTTCCTATAATATGTATCTTCCCTTAGATTCATTGAAACAAAAACATTCAAAGAAAGAGCACATACTGCAAGGAGGCAGTGGAGAATGAGAAGAGGCTGATAAGAATCAGGAAGTGTAAGCCAAGGGAGAGTCATATAATCTTTAAAGATCTAGAGAAGTGAGGAGCACCTCTGCCCGGCCGCCCCGTGTCTGGGAAGAAGTGAGGAGCGCCTCTGCCCGGCCGCTCCATCTGGGAGGTCTACCACGGAGGCCAGAAGCAATGTGGGGGCTGGACGTGGTGGCTCACGCCTGTGGTCCCGGCACTCTGGGGGGCGAGGCGGGTTGATCACTTCGGGCTAGGAGTTCGAGACCAGTCTGGCCAACTTGGCGAAACATGAAAAATACAACGGACAAACCAACCAACCAACTCAGTGACAACAAAACAGGTCTACCCTGGAGTCATACTCTAATTTTTTCTATTTTCCTCCCTTTCTGATCCTTTATCCCACTTTCTTTTTCTTCCTCTTCCTTCTCCCTCTTCTTTGTCAAATAGAGGATTGAGTTATTATCACTGATCCATATAAAGTCCCTCTCTCATTTATTTTAACTCCCACCCCCCATTTCTATTCCCCGACTTCCCATGTGTAACCTTCCTAATATGTTTGATACGCATCTTTTTGTTTGTATGTATTTTTAGAAAATGTTTATTGTTTTTGTGTGCAAAAAAAATTAATAAAAAAAAGATCTAGAGAAGGATAAATAAGATTACCTATTTGATATAGAGTTAATTTTAATATAAAGAATAAAAAGCACAAGCCACTTAATCTATTTGGAGAAACACTGCTGTGATGTATTTTGACAACTGTCACTAAGGGCACAATAGACCTGTAACAACCTGCTCTTACTAACCCTCTGTTTAGTAACTCTCTATTAACTAGAGCATCAACCTCACTTTCTGTTCTAAGTGTTTTTTGCCTCCGGCTTCCCTCCAAGGAAGGTCAGACTCAGCCTCTTGTTTATACAGATCTAACTATCTCTGTCCTGGAGGGACATAGAGATCTATTCCCCTCTGCTTGCCTCTTTATCTTGGGGCATAATCACACCTAGATTGCAAGTTTCCCAAACAGCCTGGGCTAAGTGTAGTTAAAATGTGATCTATGTGCATAAGGACCACTAGTAATGAATGGCTCCTGCAGATTACACGTATTTGTCTTATTTTGTCCGCAAGTACCACTCTCTTTGTTTTATAAAGGGAAAGGCTGGAACCAGAAAGCCAATATATTGTGGTGACTGTTTGCTGTGTTTCATACGCCTGTGCAACTTGCAATATAGTCCCCTGCCTCCACACTTAGAATGTAGAGATTATGAAATCAGCTTCCTTCTCTGTCTTTATCTGAAACAGTGTTTGATATGCAGTAGGTGTTTAATAAACACTATGGAATGATGGACTCAGTCCTTGTCAGTGGCTAAGTATGCCCATCCTGCTTCTTTTCCTTAATCCGTATAAAATAGAACCCAAGATTTTATGTGCCACCCACCTTCTTAGGTGTATGAATGGGGGCTGAAAAGTGTTGACTACATGAGTACAAATACATTCTTTTGGAAAATATGAAAACATAAAGAAAAAATGCAAAATGAGAACTAGTGATTAAAAGCAAAAGAGAAAACGAGGTGCAATGTTGAGCCAACAGCTGATGCTATGTCTTGCACAGACAGTGATCTGATCTGATGAAGCAGGAATCCTGCAGCAGCATTGTCTGAGAAGAGGCATAAGGGGAGGAGGAGGAGGAGGGAAATTCTATTTTCAGAGATAAATGTGAGGAAAGAGGCAAGTCACTGCACTGGGAAGAAAGAGAGCCTGCACCCCCAAAGAAGAATGTAGGAGGATTTCAAAAACAGGACTTGTGGAATGCAACAAAAGGGTCAGGGAGGGTATTTGCTTGAAAGGAACAAAAGGAGTGGTGAGAAGATTATCCAGGGTTAGTTGTGAGATCTGTGGCCTTTGAATTACTGTGAAAGAATCAAGTCTTCAGAATTTTAAGTGCCTCTAGCATGTAACTCCGCTCAGTACTTGAACACCTTTCACTTTTGTATATCTCAGTGTTTTATAAGCCTCTTTGGCTGACAAAGAAAAACCAGGAGAAGCATGACAGTGGTAGAAAGCCCTGGAAAGTATATATATCTCAGTCTAGCTCCTGAGTCCTACTCTGAGGGGAATTTAGACAAGTCATCAGTCTATGTTCGATGGTCATTGTGACAGCTACCGTAATTAAATGAAGACACTCCCTCCCTGGCCAAAGATCTCTCATTGAAATAGTTGTGCTTTTCTGCCCTGTTTGAAAGCAATGGAAGCAATTATTGTCCCTGTCTTTACAGCTTTGTGCGAGTTATGCAATTACAACAATAATGTAGTCTTAGGGGTTGTAGTAGTAGTAGTTATTGTTGTTGTCATCATAGTGTTGATCAGCTAATTATTATTTTATATTATTATTGGCTAAATATTTTATCATGCATTTATCTTTAATAATCATCTTTTAAAAATATTTTGGGGTAAGTGCTGTCTTCATGTGGCAGAAGAAAAGTCATGGACTCAGAGAGGTTAAGAAAATTTTCCAGGTTATTTACAACAACTGCAAGTGAAAAAGCCAGAAATCCAACCCATTGTGTCATATCAAACCTGGGCTCCTAAAACACTACTCGTATTACTTGTGCGTAGTGGTAAGCTGTGATCAATATGACATGCCCTGATTGATCATGTCTGATTGATCAATCAGATATACCATGTCTGATTGATATCTAGGCCTTTGAAGCACGACAGGCATTAGGACCACATTAACATTTGGGGATAAGATCAATTCAATTAAAATTTGTTTTGAGTACCTATTATACTCTGTGAATTATGTCAGGTGCTATTTTATAAGTCTCAGGTGAGGGTATTTCTATGTCTGTTTTATAGGTGAGGAGACTGAGGTTCTAAGAATTGAAAACTGTCACTAAATTGTATTTAGATTCAGGTCTGAATTCTGGCTCCATTTCTTAGTAGGTAACTCCAGGGCCAGTGCCCCATTCTCTCTACAACTCTACTGTTCTCTTCTGCTTAAGTTCTGAATTGCTAGGCGAAAGCATCTAATTTTGTAGTGACTTTCACTTTGCTTTTTTACACCATAATATACTTATTATACGTATAATTAGTTATTGGAATTGTGGCTTAAGGAAAGAATAGTGCCATCATGTTCTTCACAGAAATAATTCCACTTGATTGAAGTGTCCCTGGAAATGTTTTCATTTAGGAAAAAAGAAATTTCACCTTAATTCTGAGTAGGAATAATTAGAAGTATTTCAATGTAACTCAAAATTGGCAATTTAGGTAGCATCAGTCATTGGCTAGCCATATGTTGGTACTGGAAATGGTGGCCTGTGTAGAATTATTTAACAGGGAATCCAAGAGCTACAGAAGTAACAGTCTATACGAAGTCACTATGCATGTTGGGAGTAAAAATATAGAGACGGGATATAATGGTTAATTCACTTGCAGGGATTTCATATGTTATTCCATATGGATATGGATATAGAGATAGCTGTGATCTACACAGTGGGATAATTAAGAAGCTGTAGTTTTTTTAGTCTAGGAATATGCTACATTATAAAACAGGAAATTCACATGTAAGGAAGTAATTTTTACACATCGAGATAGTGGAATGATCCTCAGTGGTCTGATTTAAAGCTTTCAAGTCCACTGTTCTATAGCAACAATGTCCAAGCATAAATGGGGCAGGGCATATAGAGGTTAATGTATAAAACCTATATGACAGAGCCATGCCTGTCAAACAGAATCATATTAAGATGCTGGGATAGCATAGAAGGAGATTGTTGGACAAATATCTTACTAAGCATTCTGCAGAGATTTTTTTTGGCAAAGGAGAGTATATTATTTTCTACATTCTTTTTATCAGACATGGAGTTTCTAGGCAAATTTAAAAAAATTTTATAATTAAGTTTCTAAAGACCAAGATTTGGACCCCACAGCTGGAGGCTGTGGGACCTTGTCCAAGACCTTTCTCATTGCTGGGTCACATTCTGAATTCCCAATATTCATGTGATAATATATTTTCACCTGTGGAAAATGAATTGTTTTCCTATCAACTCTTCTAGGAGAATTTGCATGTCATAACTATATATTTGCCAAGAGAAATAAATAACTGTGAATCTTCAAAAATAGCAAGTAACACCAGAACATTATTTATTGATAAAGCATGTATATCAAAGAAATTGTTTTTTCATGAATTCATCCCCAAGTAATTATATTCATGAAATATTTCTAGAATCCATAGCTTATCAGCACCACCCTTTTTTTGAGTATTCTTGAGAATACATGAAATATTAGAACACTGCCCTACAAATTTATATTGAGACATTTAATTAATACTTCAAATGTCAATTATGAAATGAATAAAATATCTACAGAAACAATGAGAACCCCATGTTCTTCAGTCTATAAAACATACTCACCTCACTAGCATTAATTGTAGTGCTATGTCCTTCTTCTGGCAAACCATCATAATCTCAAGATGTGACTCAGGCTGTGATGGAATGAAGTAGCCCTTGAGCCTTAAAGCAGTAAGACTTGAAGTCAAATACTGCCACACACACCCCCACCCTCCCACCAGACACACACACTTAGTGGCTCTGTGATTGTGTAACAACATCTGTATGTCTCTGGTCCCTGGAGACATGACAATTATTAATAGTTTTCAAGTGGTTGCAAGCTCCAGGGCTGAGTCCCTGAAGCAGCAAGCTTCAATTACCATGTTTTTCTTCTCTTTCTTCTTCCATCTTCATTCTCTCCTATCTTCTCTTTTTCTCTTTGTAGTATTTTCTTCTCTGTTACATTTGTTGAATAACCTATTATGTGCCAGGGATTGCGTTAGGTTCTGGGCGATAATTATGACATGGCTTTCATACCCATTAATTTGCTAGCAGGACAGGTTGAAATAGAGGAGGTGGTGAAATGGAAAGAAACATAAAAACAAATGCTGTGAGGAATTTTCTAGTAAAGGTGCATACAATCAAAAGGAAGAAAGCAAGTCGTCCTACTTGGAAAGGCTTCTTGGCAGCTGAAACATCAGAGCTGGGACTGAAAGGATGCATGGAATTTTAAGAGGTCCAGTAAAGAGTAAGGGTGTTCCAGACTGTATTAGCCAAACAAAATTGTGGAGGAACCAAAGGAACCACAGGCATATGCTGTGTAGACTACTATAGTAAAAAATGTTTGGAGACAAGTCATGTAAAGATTTGAATAAGAGAAAAATCACTGGAAATCATTGTGGAAGCATTACCTTTTTGAAATTGGTGAGAGATGTTCACATCTTGTAGTAGATTTTCTGAATATAATCTTTCTTTCTAATTTTAAAAATAGCATAAATATTTGCCGATTATCATAACCACTGAATTAATACCTAAATTTCATTTGACATATGTATATATATGTGTGTATACATTTATAAAACCTAAGTAGAAAACATGCATATATTTACATATGTGTGAATCTATATATCCAGATATGAACATATATATTTATAAAAAGAAATACAAAATTTAACTACATTTATATGTACATATTTACAGCTATGAGTGTGCATATATATGTGTATGTTTATAAAATATATATACTGTGTGTATATATAATATTATATATATATAATGTAGAAAAGAAAACATTTGCCTTTTTACTTATCATGTAATAATACTGAACAATAATACTGAGTCTAAACTCTTGATTGCAATTAATAACATTTTGTATATGAGATCAGTGAGCCTCAGGGAATTTCAGTGACCTGCCCATGATGACATGGCTGGTAATAGTTCTACGAAAATAATTTCTCACCTAGCTAACCCCAGAGCCCATTCTCTAAGCACAGATCTGTGCTTCCTGTTATAGACAGTTGAGAAATATGGGGGCGACACTTCCAGTGCCTGCACTAAAGCATATCAAGCTATCTTTGTGTGTTTTTATTTCTAAATTTTTATATGCACAGTATAACACAGGCTAATCATGGCATATATAACTCAAAATAATATTAAAATTATTATAATGTAATCATTTGTAATAGGCTGTTTATAACAGTTTTTAATGTCTGCTTAATATTGTATGCCTTTGATCTCTATAACCTTAACCACTAACTTAATATTTTTCTTGTTATTATTTAAATTGCTTTTCTTTTAAAAAATATTGTACAGAAAAGTGAACATCTGAACCAAAAAATATGAGTTACCAGGAGAAAATAAAATTTATGATTGTCTTAGAATAAGTTCTTAGTTTAAAAAGTACTGGTCAAAATGTATAAACAAGCTTTTGATTGCTGATTCACTTGATCAGTTGTATTTCCAAATGGGTTGTTATATTTTTAAAAGGCACCAGAAATGTATAAGAGGAGATACAGTTTTTCCAAATTCAGGCCCATCTATCTATATGTCTATTTATCTGTCTCTCTCTCTATTTCCCTATCTTTCTATTTCTCTGTCTATCTATCTATCTATCTATCTATCTATCTATCTATCTATCTATCATCTATCTATCTATCTGTCTTCCTCTATAATCTCTCCCCATCTATCTAAATCATAAATTATTAGTCACAAAGAAAGGGAAATTCTGTTTTCTTTGAGCCTTTTGGAGGCCGAATTATTTTCTAATGTGTTTATCTAAGTGTTTCATTTTTTTCCTTTGTGGTATATCTGTGCAAGTTTGATATTGTTGTGATTCTATTATTCAGTGGTAAGGTGGGCGTGTGTGGAAGTATGTCTGGTTATATGTACTTTATTCTTCACAACTGGTAGCGTGTAGTATAAATCACATAGCTAGCAGAAAGTATGGGTGCAGTACATGACCCCCCCCACTTATAAAATAATTGTCTCTTATAGCCTTTTACCACTTAACCTCATAAGTAAAAGACCCCTTTTCACAGATAATAAAATGATAATTGCACATTGAATTGGAAAGGGTTTTTGGGGATAACAAAGCTAGTGGTTTCATAACCAGGATAATGTGTTCAACAAGTCTTACTCAAAAGAGGAGTCTAGCACAGCATTTTATATCAACTGCAATCTTTGAACAGCACAATCTGGGAGACCCGTGAAGAGTGAATTACAGTAATCAGCCTTCAAAATGACAAAAGAGTCAATCAGCATCCCCTTGCCTTTCTTGTGAAGCCTCTCAATCTGGTGATATCACAGAAATTATAAAAAGAAATCTTCGTGACGGATACAAAATGCTTCTCAAATGATAACGCCAAAGACAATGGGAAGACAAAAGAACACAAACACAAGTTTAATGCTTCCGAGATGACTGAAGCTGGATTCTAATCAGAAGTACTCCCTGGATGATGAGACATAAGAAACAGCTGTTGAGCACTAAGAGGAACTTGGGCCAGTCTAGGATTTAAATTCTTAAACTCCTGAACCAGGAAAATCTCCATTTGATTGAATAACATAAAGATAAAATCATATCTTAAAAACAGGAGAATCAAACACATCAGTCTATTCACAGCTAGGTAATGAATGTTGGTTTCAAACAAGATGATCCTCCTTTTCCTTGTAATTCTTCTACTAGAATTCACCCCTTAATCTTCTTCTACTCCCCAGTGCCAGGTTCAAATTTCCATTGAATTAACTTCATGGAGAATGGAAGGTTCTCATTAATTGAATTCCCTTATTTGCTTGAATTTTCAAAATGAAGTTCCAGGGAAACTTCTAAAATATAATCATTTGTATTCTCTCATCTGGAACTACTATGCAACTTAAGCTACTGAGACTCCAGGAGGCCTAGGTACCCCTGAATACCAAGTGTGATTTTTCCTTCTCAAAATTACAAAATGTTACAGTCCCCCACTTTCAAGGAAAAAAGTTTGTCCCAGGGATGTTCTGTTGTTAGTCCAAGGCGAGCTGATTATGAAAGGGTCTAAATCTAAACCCTAGAAACATTACTGTTGGAAATTTACAAAAGTAAAAAATAAAAGATGTGATCAGATAATTTTATCAACTCAGTACTCTTATCCTGGAATTTCTATGCTGGAAAAAATGATCTAAGCTGTTTTCTTTATTGTGAGGTTATTTATCAAATATCCACATCAAGAATTTTACTAATTTTTCAGAGGAAAGCATTTTGTCACATGGCTTCTCCTAAACTTGAGACAACTAACTTGTCGCCACACTGGTGTAATGGAAGGTTAAATTTATGTGAGCTTCTGAACATGCTGCTGACTGTTGGGAATGTGTGACTGTAAGCGTGCTAGGGACATGGACACTACTGCTGCTTATGAAAAAAGATAGACACAATTTATGTCTTGGGCAACAGGATGTTATTTAAAGTAGCACCATCAAAATTTGCTTTAAATTAAATTAATTTGCCAAAATAAACTATTCTGGCAAATAGTGAGTCAGAATCTTCTCTCTGGCTTTTTAGAATAAAAGTTGAAAATGGATAAGAAATGCCATTTTATTGAAGATTTAAGTCATTTTTTAGCATTCACAGCTCAAAATTTTTGACTTTTGATTTCTTAAATCTGAAAATTTAAATCCTTCTCAAATTTGAAAACAGTCTTCCCTAATTACTATATTTTGTGCTCTGTATTAGGTGGCATTTCATACCAAACAAAGATTTTTAAAATAGGGGAATTATCTCTTGTCCATAATTTTGTTTATTCATTAATTTGTTTTATTGGATGCAGAGTTTCTCATCAAACACATTTCTTTTCATAAAAGAAACAGCCTGAAGCTACTAGTGCTTGGGAGATATGTTAGCCAAAGCAGGAGAGAAGAAGTAGAAGGGAATAGTAAGGCTATTTTCATCTTCTATTTTCGGAGCTTGTCAATATCTTGAAGTATCTATGGAAGTGAAATACATTGTGAACAGGAATAGTAAAGTTAAGTAATATGTGTAGATAAGCCCAACACAAAAAGAAAAATAAGAGAATCCAGGGCAATTGTGGTTTCCCCTATCCTGCCTTTCCAGCTACAAAATAGCATAAAAAGCGTTCCAAAAATTCTGTCTTGAATGTTTTAATGAGTTTCTACTAGTCGTGGGGTTGAGACTAGAGGCAGTGGACTCAGGAAAGCAAGAGCTGTTCATTATTCAGTTTGAACTGAAGCCAATTAACTGTGCTGCGTGTTCTAAAGAAACCTTGGAGAGACTTCCTACTGTCCTTAGGTATCAGAAAACCTACTCCCAATGTTGTGGAAGAAAAGAGGAGATGCAAAGACTCTCAGAGGTGCAGCTTCCCGGTGGGGTCATCTTGAGCAACCCACTTAAATGAATAGGTATTACTCTCATTTTACAGGTAAGAAAACAGTCTGCCCTGCCTTCTTAAAGAGTGGGCCTGGACCGCAGTACATTATTACATTGAAGTACTTTTGAACTATAGATGTCTGTGTAGGAGTGACATGCGGGCAAAATGTTTGGCACTTGAACAGAGTCCCAGTTTTGTAACCGTATATTTTAGGATCTTGTCAGGAAAGAGGCAATTGAGGAAAATTTAACAAAGGGACAATTGACAAAAGTATGGCCCGGTTAAGAGAGACCTTCATGGAAGAATGCAGCACCATATGCTAGCAATAGAAGTACCATCAAGACTCTTAGACCTTAAGGAGCAAAGGGAGGTGGCAGTTATTGGACACTAGATAGAATTTTACTTTAATGATATCTTTAAATAATAACCTGAGTGGCCAAATACAGGAATAAAATCTTTGCAGGAGTCTTTGGGGGAGCCATTTTCACAACCTCCTAGGTTAATGTGTATTGGTGGAGCCTAACAAAAAGCCAGAAAGTAAGGGAGTTAATTGAGGCAATCTATCAAGGCCAACACTGGGTGGATAGGGCTGGGCAGTGGACTTGTAGGAGCAATTGTAGAATATTCTGTACTCTAGCCACCATCCACATAAGCATTAAAAAGTCTGGTTGGGGAAGGGGAACAGTGTGTTTGGGTAAGTACTGTGTACCAAGAACTTTGCCTGAATTATCTTACATCATCTTGGAATGTCCACAATGAGAAACTGGTTATTATCTCTGCTTGAGAGGATATGGAGTGTAGATGAGTTTAATAATTTATTCATGGTCACAAAGTTGGTAAGCTTAAGACTAAGATAAAAAATACAAACTTGCTTGACTTCAATTATGAGGGCAGCATTGATAAGAGGAATCAAACTTGAAAATATATGGTTGACCCTTGAACAACACAGGTTTAACCTGTGAAGGTCCACTTACAAGTACATTTTTTTCAATGAATATTTTGTAAATTTTTCTGAGATTTTCAACAATTTGGAAAAATTGACAGATGAACCAGGTAGCCTAGAATGTTAAAAAAATTAAGAAAAATGAATGTCATGAATGCACAAAACGTGTGTAGATACTATTGTTACCAGAAAGGGGTCCCAATCCAGACCTCAAAAGAGGGTTCTTGGATGTTGTGCAAGAAATAAGTCAGGGCAAGTCTGTAGAATAGTGAAAGTGAGTTTATTAAGAAAGTAAAGGAATAAAAGAATGGATATTCCATAGACAGAGCAGCCCTGAGGCTGCTGGTTGCCCATGTTTATGCTTATTTCTTGATGATATGATAAACAGTGAGTGGATTATTCATTCCTCCCCTTTTGTAGACCATATGTAGTAACTTCCTGAAGTTGCCGTGGCATTTGTAAACTGTCATGGTGCTGGTGGGAGTGTAGCAGTGAGGACGACCAGAGGTCACTCTTGTCACTATCTTGGTTTTGGTGGGTTTTGGCTAGTTTCTTTACTGCAACCTGTTTTATCAGCAAGGTCTTTGTGATCTGTACCTAGCCCCTATTCAAGATGGAGTTGTTCCAGTTTCACAAGCCTCTTACACTGTTCTATTTATATGTTAATCGACTGTTTGTGTTATCAGTAAGGTTTGTGGTCAATAGCAGGTTATTAGCAGTTAAGTTTTGGGGGAGTCAAAAATGACATACGGATTTTCAACTGTACGTGGGGTCAGTGCCCCTAACCTCCCGTGTTCAAGAGTCAACTGTATATGCATCTTAGGTAGTATGAAGCTGCTTACCTCAACGCGGGAGGGTAAAAAGACTTTTGCAATTGATGAAGTCCCATGGAGCATTTCTTGTCCTATTTGATAAACAACACTCTCCACTGTGATGCTTCACTCATATTCTGATATAACTCATAGACACTAACCCAAAGGTGTTATTTCCAAGTGAGTAAAAAAACTATTTTAATTCCAAATGCCTGAGAGACATCACGGTTTTGTTTTGTTTTACATTCTCACTTTCACAACATATAAAAGAAATGATGAGAATAATACATACCAATCTTTTTTGACTCAGAGAAGTTGCAGGAGTTCTTTCACACAAGTAACCTGAAAAGTCTCATGTATAGACCTCACCTCATCAACTTTCTTGAAAAAAATTGCTGCCTTCCTTGGAGAACGACATTATTTTGCTCTGATCGTTAGAAGCTCCATGTCAAATTCCAAAGTCCAGTGGATGGCATAATTGGTGATGACCTTAGAATGTGGTGGTACAAGCATTCATGTAAATGTCACAGGAGGAAAACAATGTTCTTATCTTTTTTACTGAAAATTTGAGCCATAATGAAAACATTCTAGGTCATGAAAATATATATTCATAGCAGAGTAGCTATCTTGGTATCTCAACATGCTAATATAATGAGGTTGTTATCTTTGTTGCTATTTTTTGCTAATCTGTTTGTTTTCTTCTCAAAAATGCCTCAGAGTGATCTAAATCTGAATGGTTGATATATTTCTACTTTTATTTCTGTTTTTATTTTTAACTATAGAGGTATGACCTGTGAGCTATATTATGATGTGATCAAATCCTGAAACAAAGCATTGCATTGAAAAATATCATTGTAGTATTACAAATGTTTCCAAATAAGCAAGGTTATCTAATTCAGTGCTCCCTGAATGGGAAGCCATTAAAGTTGTGTCAGAGTCTAATAAAGTGTATAAGAACTCATAGTTCTCCCCAGAGCCTGCTCCCTGAGTAGTTGCATTGTATTTCCCTGGTAACTCTTGGGACTCACTTGCTGCTCAAAAGATTCAGGGACTTGAACTCCTTGAAATGCTTTTACAGACAGATGATTTAAATAAACCATATGAATTAAAAAAAAAAAGAATTACAACTTCAGAAGTGGCCAAGGCAATGGCTCAGCTTCAATTTGAATTGAACATGTATGGTGCCCCTGGGTTAGAAGTGAAGGGGTTAAATTATCTTTAATCTGGACATTTTCCTTTTAGCTTGACCAGAAATCTAACACACATCAATTCAATAGAAGTATTCTGGACTAGTCAAAATAAGTTTTATTATAGACATTTAGGGATATGGGAAAGGGTCATCTTATGACATAGAGTTAAGTAAAAATGCAGGAAATAAAAAAACACAATATTATCATACTAATATATCTGTTAGTTGTTTGACATGGGAAAATGTGAAATAACTGCAATATTTATCAATATGAGAATGCCTTAGCCACGTATAGTATATTGTACAATGAAAAATTATGCAACTGTAGGAAGTAATGAGGTGAACTTCTATGCAGTGACAAGGAAGTTTTTCAAAAACATCTTCTGTGAGAAAAAGAAAGTCTCAGAATGCTGCCTACATCATGATCATGTCTGTGGTTAAATGTTTATACACACATTTCTGGGTATGTACATATCATGGCCTTGTAATTTTGCGCCTCAAAATGTCAGCATTATCTATGAAAAAAATATTTGGAGCTAGAGAGAGAGCTAAATAAGGATTTTTGATTTTCAAAATAAACTTCAGGAGGATCTAAGCAAATTTTAGATCTTTAACAAGAATATTAAATTACCAGTGAAACAAACAGACAAACCCACATGAAACCCTGAATATATATCAGAAGAAAAAACATTAAGATTTGAGCAGTGATAATTTTATCATATTTTATGTAATTTTATATTTTATTCACCTTTTCCTATATGTTCCTATTTTTCTAAACTATTTGCTACTTTTTACAAAGAGAAGATGTATCTAAATTAAAATATAAATATAGCTGAACAGTAGATTAGAACTTAAGACACTTGACTATATTAATTCTGACTGGTATTTTATTCATCTGAGTTGATTCTAATGATGCATTTATTTATTTCATCTCTCCAATGTATTTGTGAACTTCAGAATAATTTATCTTTGACCTCAGAGCCTTCAAGCTATGTGTATATTTACTCTTCTTGTGGGGGAATTGAGATCGGTGATAAATTGGAGAATTCTTACACTCCCAGGGTTTTCTGGGGTGGACGAGACTGTGTTATGATATACTTTATAATTTGGTAGGCAAGGGATGCCATTCAGTTTACTTTCTAATATATATTTTTGCAAGTTTTTTTTTATACATTATAAAATATATTTTTGCAAATTATCTGTAAATGTCTATGACCACAGTCTTTCTCATTGATATAATAGGCACACACCAATCAAATGTCAGAAGAACACAGAAAATTATCTGAGTAGGGACTTGGTGTATGCCTGTGAGTTTATGTGTGTGCATGTGTGAGATTAACACTTTCATGTTTGAATTAGCTCTCTGACTGAAAGTCATTCTTCCATTTTCCCCCTCAGCTATTATAAAAACTGCCCTTCCCAACATGGACAGAGAAGCCAAGGAGGAGTACCTGGTTGTTATCCAAGCCAAAGATATGGGTGGACACTCTGGTGGCCTGTCTGGGACCACGACACTTACAGTGACTCTTACTGATGTTAATGACAATCCTCCAAAATTTGCACAGAGTAAGTTAATTTCCTGCACTGGATGAGAATCTTGGTATGATGTTTCCATTTGAATTTATATTATAATTTTTAGTGATATTTAAAAACCTGACAGCAACTATTGAGTGGCTTACTATGTGCCAGGTATGGCATGATTTTGGTACTAAACTTACTCCCATTTTACAGATTACAAAGCAGTTGATACCATTTCCAAATATCAAGCGTATAGTAAGTAAGAATTAGAACCAGTATGTCTGACTGCAAGCTGTGCACTCCTTTCTCTTTTGCCTGCTATTTCTCTTTATGAAAGCTTGAGAGGGTGATGAAAATGAAGCTCAGATATTGCTCTATTATTAACCCCCTTTGTTTCAGAAAGGAAATCAAATCTCTAGTGCCCAAGGTAGGGAAGACAAATATGCAGTAGGCTTGCTGCAAAACGTACACTCCTTCTTCCTGCAAGTGGGAGGACATCAGTAAGACTCGACTCTTCCCTGCTAAAGCCATACTCTGCCTTGGAAATTTCAACAGCATGCATTCTAGGCAGCCAACATGAAAGAATCAGGGATACAATAATTATTTGGCAATTTTCTTTACTCTCATCGAACACTTTCTTCTGAGCATTTATTCAAGTAATATGACAGAGACATGATTTGATAAGGCCTTTCTGACATGGTGACTCTTGAATTGAGACATGAAAAAGTGAATACAATTAGTTGGAACAAGGTGAAGCCATGGGAGGGAGGATGAATAGTGCCGCTAAAAAGGATGTTTAAAAGCCCTGTGTCTACATACTTATGATGATGATTATTATTTTTTAAGATGCCACATATAAGTAAGATCAGGCAGGACTTTTTTTCCTTTGATCTGGCTTATTTCACTTAACGTAACATCCTCTAGGTTCATTCATGTCGTTGCAAATGACAGGATCTCCTTTTTAAAGGCTGAATAATATTTCATTGTATAAATATACACCGCAACTTCTTTAGCCATTCATCTGTCAGTGGATACTTGGGTAATGTCCATTTCTTTGCTATTCTGAAGAATCCTGGAATGAACATGAAAGTGCAGACATCTTTCCAAGGCAGTGGTTTCTTTTATCAAAACATCGTAGTGTACACCTTAAATATAGTCAATAATAAAACAAAAGAAGCTCTGTGGAAGGATGGTGTACAGCCGTGTATGGGAATGGAAATAATTTCACTGCAGCTGGAGCAGAGAGTGCCAGGGGAGAGTGCTGCAGCAAGAGTCTGGAGAGTTAGATTAGACTGAAATTAGCCATACTTGGATTTGAAAGCCATTTTAAGTATGAGGACCTTTATCCTAAGATCATTAGGAGGCCATTTAAAGATTTTAAATTGCAGCTTGAGTGATAGGCTGTGGTTCCAAGGAAATTGGAAAGAAATTAAATCTGGCCTTCCTTCAATGTTTTTTTCAGCTTTGCAGCCAGTTAAAGAGTTATTTGCAATCATTCACATAAAAGGTGATGGTAGCCCTGGCAAGCAAGGGTGGTTGTGTTGGATGCAGAGAAAAGTGTGTGGGTGTGATGCATAGTTGAGTTACAGAGGATAACAGTCTAAGGAAAGATTGCATTTTCAGTTGAGGAAGATAGATGATCATATTTCTAACATGAAAGATTAGATGCATGTTGGTGCTATTTGTTGGTGTAGAAAATACCATAGGAAATCTGTTTTTTAAGGAGTTAAAGGAGGGAAGGTGGGGGTGGGGAGAGACAGGGAGAGAGTGACAAAGAGAGAAATGTGTATGGAGCTTGAAAATGACACATTTTTGAGGTATCTTTGATAATTTATCTGAAGAAATTCCAAGCTAGAAAGGATAGAGGAGATGCATTTTCATTAAGAATTTTAGAATTTTTACATCTGGCAATTCATAAATCAGACAACAATGCAGCCCTTTTAAACAAAATTATTGAAATGGAGAACACCATTTCTTCTACTCTTTCCCTCACTTTTTTTTGCCTTTGCAGTTGCCATTACAGTGAATACTGCAAGATGCCATATTTCATTATAAGAAAATGATTATTCAATCCAATAGTGGCAGATCAATTTCAAACGTGTGCGTTTTCTTAGAGATAATAACTATTAACTATGATCACACTGATAGAGATGAGGAGCAGGCACAGAATAGGAATGGTTAAAAGAATGTTCCATTTGCTTGGCTTCCCAAGACTCCCCATGTAGGACTAACAGCATGGCGCAGCCCCTTGCTGTCTTATTTATTTAATAAGCATACCGAAAGGGATCATCTCAAACCTTACTTGGAATATACAGTTTGTGGAAAATGGAATCATTACACCAATTATGAGAAAACTGGAAGACTTTGCTTGAAGTGAGGATTTTCAGTGCCTACCTTGTGGCAAAACTATTTGGAAAATGTTTCAATCCCCAGTCCTGTAACTTCGTGATTCTAAGAGAGATGTTTTTATCCCACTGTTAAGTAAAGGGGTGTTAGTGCTAGAAGAAACCTCACTGTTATGTTGAGTATAATGAGCCTTAGTTTATCCAAGGGACTCAGTGGATTTGAGCTTGAACGAGAATTAGGTAATGTTCTCCAGATTTGATTTTTCCTTTTGGGTTTTTAGGTCATTGAATGTTTAATTTTCCCTTGTTGTGGTTGCAAGGGGACTAAAACTTTTTGGTTTTTTGAGTTTGGGTTCCCCAGAAACAGACCCTGAGACAAGAATTTGATTGTAAATTTAACTTGGAGATGGGACCAATAAATGCCAGTAGAGAAAGGAGAGAGAGAGAGAGAGAGCCAAAAAAAAAAAAAAAGAGGTGCATTTCTGAGCCAGCTACTATAGTGGGTTACTGGAACTTTACCTTATTGGAGAAACTCTGGACCATTGTAAAGAAGGAAAAGAAAAGAAAAAACTCAAAGTTATCCTACCACAGAATGGAGAGACCTAGAATTTTATATACTAACTCTTGTGAGTCTTTGAGGGCTGCTTCTGCAGGAAGCATTAATTTCCTGGCGTTTCTGGCCTGACATTCACTGGGCAAAATAGGTTCTAAAGGCCAGAAATAACCCTCAGGCAAAGAAATGCTGGAGAGGCAGTTAGATGTAAGACAGGTATACACTACAGTAGCAATGGCCAGGCGTTATGATTGGGACACCAACAGCTTCCTCTACACCAATGAAAGTGAGTGACAGCAGTATAACAACTAAAGTGACTTGAGTTAAAATGGACTAATGCCACTAATTAGACACACTTTATTGCCCCCATAGGATAGTGAAGATACACTTGATTGTATTTTGCCTAGGAAGTGTTGAAGGCAGGATTTTTGTCTTTAGAACAATGAGGACTTTAGCAACAAGAGGAGTGTTTCATGTGTCTGAACAGCTTGCTGCAGGGCACAGCAGAAGTTCAGTAATTGAATTTTATCAAAAATGGTCTAAAAGTCTGTAAATATAAAGGTAAGTTCCAAAGTGACTTCCAGTGTGTTACACATTGCATCTTTCTGTGCTGAAATTAGCTTAATATTTTATGTTGGCAACAATGAGTATCCCCATAGGCAGTAAATGTGATTATACAGCAAAAAGGAAAAAATATACACATAGATTCGCTAATAGTCTTGATATAACTGCTCCAAATATACACTTGGTAAATATATGGTTGAGTAAGTTTCATATCTCAGAAGAGCCTTGAAAAGGGATCATGCCTTCTTCTGGGAACTGTTTTTCTCTGATTCAGTTAAAAGACTGAACATTCCACAAGGGAAAGGGATATTTCTGTCTTTTCTATGACTTTATTGGTAGCATCTATAGGAATGCCCAGAACAAAGGAGGTGCCCAAAAGATATTTGCCATATGAATGAATGAATGGTTGGAATTTGTGTGACTCTCATTGTTTCTCCTCTTTTTAAAGGCCTGTATCACTTCTCAGTACCGGAAGACGTGGTTCTTGGCACTGCAATAGGAAGGGTGAAGGCCAATGATCAGGATATTGGTGAAAATGCACAGTCATCATATGACATCATCGATGGAGATGGAACAGCACTTTTTGAAATCACTTCTGATGCCCAGGCCCAGGATGGCATTATAAGGCTAAGAAAAGTAAGCTAAGGAAGCTTTTTTTCATCTTCAAAATAACTGGTTGAAACGTGAGTTTTAAAGTTGAGGGACTTGTGTGGACTTCCTGACAGAATTGTAGAGCTGGTAGATGTTTAGCTTTGAGCAGTAAGACAAGATAACTAGTACAGTCCTTTTGGCAACTCTTATCTCTTGGGCCCCCTTCACATTTCTGCTAAAGGTCTGGTAAACAGCTACCATAAGAGTGCTGGTCCTCCAACTTACCTATTACCCATAACCACGGAATTTACTGACTTCTTGTACAGGGCACTTCAACTATGTGGGGAAGTCAATACCCTGTGAAGGCAGCCCTCAACCAAAGGGGGAGAAAAATTGGTGGACAGTTACTATTGTTTGAAGAAACTATTCTGAATCATATTGTTTAAGGTTGTAAAAGGATTCTCAGTAAGAACAGGCCTCAGTTGCCCACAGAGGTGACAAGTTCAGTGGCTTTTAGTCTTTCTGTATATAACTCTCCACATGTTTGAACTCTTGCTTCCTGAAATGTCTTCCCCAAATACACTGAAGCTTCCCAAGTCCTTATTGAAGGTTTACTTTCATGGAAACTAAAAAAAAAAAAAAAAAAAAAAAAAGAACAAGAGAAACAACCAAACAGGCAGAACATTCAGGTTCAGTTATCCTGGCTTTCTCTAGTGCCTGAAGGACAGGGCCAACCCTGCTACCATTGTATACTCCAAACTATGGCTCAGAGGTTTGAGCATTATGGGAAATGAATCTCATCGTTCCCTTGCTTCCAGATAGGGAGCTACCATTGAAAAAATAAACATCTCCATAACAAGTACAAATAATGTAGGAAAATTTGAGGCTGCTTTTGTTAGCAATCTCTTGTTTTTATGGTAGATGTAAAAAATTCTGCACAACATTTTCCATTTATAGTTCTCATCATAAAATCTACACTCATAAGAAATGTGTAGAACATAGTTCATTCTTTATAGTCACAAAACACTTGCAAGGAAAATAGTCTTTGATCCTCATCCTGATTATTTTCTTCAATATTGTTCTTCAAACCTTTGTCATCAAGTAGATCAAAATAGTTTTTAAATGGATTAGCTTGTTCTCAAATAAGGTAGTTGGTGGACCACACTATTGGGAGTCAATAATTTTTTTCACTTTCTTTATCACAATTATGTAGATATGACTGTAAGATTACTATCTGAATCTCCATCATGTTACGCAGAGGCCTATTTCCAATGGTCTTGCTCTAAAAATCGCCCCCACTGAAGAGATCTTAGCAATGGAGACCTGAAGTTTTCTGGATATTCTTTTTTATAAAAAATATTTTTAAAAATCAATTTTGAAAAAGATGTCTACATTTATTTTAAGTCTCTGTTGAGCAGCGCTATCTTTCTACCAAAATCCTGGTTTGAGTTTAGCATTAAGAACTACAAACATTTAAAAAGCCATGTTTGAAATAAAATAGAGTATAATATTTGAGTCAATTATTGAATAACCCAGAGCCACATTTTCCTTGACTAATGATTCCTAATGTCATTTTTATTGTTATTATTCCCATTTTTTTGCCATAAAGTGCTGTTATAAACTGAAACAATTAGCCATTTGCTTTATTTTTATTTGCTGTTATTCATAAACTTGGAAGCATATACTATACACCTTGACACCAAGTAAAATGTGTATTTTACCCTAGAGAACAGTGCAAAGGAGTTGTATTTCTACAATTTATAGGCCCTCTTTTTTGTCCAATAAAATTCTTGGGACACCAGAATGTCTCTGGGTTCATTGTCGATATCTTGAGCTGGAATTAAGCAGAACATAATCTGTTACACTTAACAATGTTTGCGAAGAATTTGAAATTGCAAAATTGTTACAGTAAAGGTGATTGGCAAATTGTGAATATGCTGATGTTGCATGATCTATTCGTGGATGCGTGTGCCTAGTAATTTTAGAATAGATAATAAAGTGAGTGCCTGCCTGGTTTACTAGAAAATATTGAAAAAAAAAAAAAGGAGCCAAGTCCCATTAGTCCCATTAGATCAGAATTCAAATGTAAAAACCAACACATTAGTTTGAAATAAGAATATATAATTAAGCTTGTACTGGAATTCTGAAAGAGTTCACTGGTGCCAGTTTGTCTTCTAGTTTCTTTTTAAAAATCTTCATTGTCTATTTAAACTTCCTTTTCTTATGAGAAATTTGTAATGCAGATGTATACCGTCTCTTTGAACCTCGACAGACTTGCATTCTTGAAATCTGAAGTATTATGAGTTGCCAAAAATTGGAATATAAAGGTGCTAATGCACGTGTGCTTCTGGCTTATTGAAGGCAACTTCTTTTTACCTAGCTTTACTACCTAGGTCATTGACCAAAGTCTCTCAGAGTTTTAGGGAATGAAGTATTAATATGTCAGAAATATTGTCAGTAATGGTGCAATGAGGTAATTTCAAATTGCTTTTAAGTGGTTGGTGGGGGCACACTTAGATTCAGTTATCTATTTATACTGCTCACATAATTTCTTCTTCTAAATATAAACACAAGTACATACATATGTATTGGTGCACATATTTCTTTACATGCCCACCTACCTCATAGCATAAATTCATAATAGAGAGCCTCTAAGAATGTCCTAAAAAATAATAAACCTCATTTTAACCACATGGTCAGTAGAGTAGCAATGCTTTAAAGTGAAATCAGAAAATACTCTTTGTGGGGATTAGTGCTAAATTATGCTTTATAATGTCTCCTTGGACTAAACAATGATTATTTCTAGTTCTTTACATTTCACACTCTGTTGCAGAAATGATAAAATATTCTTCCCAGATAGAGATTGTGTTCGATGTCGCCTTATCTCCCACCAGCAGAGGCCCGATTAAGTGGCTGATTAGTATGCAGGTGATGCTGTCACTAGTAAAATTTTATTATGACTCTGAAGTGAAATTTTGATGGCACAATTCATGACTGTGAAGGTTTTGTGAATTCCAAGTGAAATGACAAAACAAAACAAAACAATAGGAGATTAGATTCACTGAGCTTATATAATAAACAGATATCAATAAATGCCCATAAAATTTACAGGTTGAATCTGGGGGACTGGAGAGTGATCCCATTAAGGCTCACAAATTGGTTTAAATGCACATAACTTTCATCCATCAGCATTATACTCATTTGTTCTTGCTGCTGTGGTCATTAGTGAGAAGCATTTATCTTTGTCATTTCTTAACAGCCTCTGGACTTTGAGACCAAAAAATCCTATACGCTAAAGGTTGAGGCAGCCAATGTCCATATTGACCCGCGTTTCAGTGGCAGGGGGCCCTTTAAAGACACGGCGACAGTCAAAATCGTGGTTGAAGATGCTGATGAGCCTCCAGTCTTCTCTTCACCGACTTACCTCCTTGAAGTTCATGAAAATGCTGCTCTAAACTCCGTGATTGGGCAAGTGACTGCTCGTGACCCTGATATCACTTCCAGTCCTATAAGGTATTTTTCTTTTAAAAGGAATACTGGCTACTGCAAATGACAAGCAGATCAGTGAAAAATGCCTTTGCATGTACCTTCTGTGGGGCTGCCCTTGGGACTATGCTCACATGACCAAATAATGTTGGTTGGCACATACTGTGTGTGTGTTTGTGTGTGTGTGTGTGTGTGTATGGTGTGTGTATGGTGTGTGTGTACATGCACATGTGTGCCCACTAAGTGCTACATAGAGCCCAGAGCCAGGAACATCAAGATGAATACAGCTATTCCAGCTCTCAGAAAGCTCTGTGAAAATGCAAGTTGCAAATGTTTGCAATACATTTGGGTGGATCTTGTTATTTTTATGTTTTTGTTTGTTAGTGCTTTTTTTGTTTGTTTGTTTGTTTGTTTAGCTTTGGGGAAGCATTGCTAGTTTGTCCTCTGTCTCTTTTGACAGTTATGGTGAATTGTATATTAGAATTTAGAGTCATGAGACCACTGTGTCAATGCATTAAGAGGCTCCTATCTTATTTCTGCATTTGGTGTTTGGATTTGAAATTATCTTTTTATCACTTCTTGGACATTTCTGATAGGTCAGCATATCTGGTTTGGTGTCTCCTAGATAAAAATCTTTCTCTGCCATTTCAAAAATACCCTCTGTTTATAGTTTTTCTGCTCAAAATTTTTCCCCAGGATGCGAAATAATTCTCTATTAAAGCTTTTCTGCCTTTTTTAGAAATGAAGCTCTGTTCAATTTTTTTTTCTGTTGTACTGTACACATCTTTTTTCTTTTTCCAGTCACGCAAATGACTGTACAGGTTCTCCAGCTAAATAGCTTTCTCCAGAAAGCACACTGAAAATCTATAACTTCTATGCTGGTCTCCAAGGGTGAAGTGTTGGCTAATGATGTGTTTGAGTGTGGATTTCAAATATTGTCTTACAAATATTTGTTGCAAAATCAAGGAGCTAGAGAGTGAGAAGTAGATGGAGGAATACAATTTTAAAGAATTGTCCAGCTAATTTCTGAGTTTGATGTCAGCTCATACCAAACCCTTTCAATTTACAAGTCACAAATAACTAGGGCAGACATGCTTCCAATTAGTTCATTTGGGGAAACCCTGGTAAAGTGAGTTATCTGTAGGTTTATTTATTCGATTTTTTAAAAATGTATTAAATTCCTGTTACTCATAAGGATGCTGAGACTACGAGGCTGAGATTAAAACCTTGCAGGACAGTCAGCACCCCAATAAGTTGAGTTTGTACAAAAATTATTTACAGACCCAGAACAGCACCTTTTGTTTTTAAGTACAAATCATTTCTAAATTCAGAATAACAAATAAGACTGCAGCCAATAAGGATGCAAAGAAGGCTTCCTGCAGAAGAGTCTAACCGCTAAGAAGATGAAACTTTACCTGGGGATTTGAGGAATGGTCCACTGGCCATTCTCAGTTCTAAAGAAATTTCACAAACTATAGACATATGTAAAGCCCCTTATTTGGCTAAGAAAATTATACCTATTAATGGGCCAATGTTGAATGCAGTGGGAGGAATATCCAAAAAAAATAAATTTACATCGGCATTAATTTCCTGAAAATATAGTGAAATTATGCAATGGCTTTATGCTGGAATGCTGACATTAATGGGGACAATGATATTTGTTGAGTGGATGAATCTGCCCTGTTCCTATGTTTCTCAATTTCCTCTGAAAGGAACTCAAAAAGGAGTAGTTGCCACATCCTTTACATCTCCAAGCAGGAGACAGAATGTGAAGGGAGTAAATGAGATTGGTTCAACTGAGAGACCAATCACAGGACCGGTTTTAGTGCTTGATTTTACAAGGTTTCTACTCTTGTCAGCCAGGAGCATGTAAGGGCTCCGGAGTTTGCCAAGCCAAGGGTCCTTAGGGAAAATAAGGGTTCAGATATCAGCACAATAATATAAGCTCCCAACATGGACTACATGGTACCAGTGGGAATGGACTGGCTGTGCAGAGACACGATCTTAATCATCTAAAGATGAGGCTTGAGGAACTTTCATGCCATAATAAAAGTAGCATCTTATTGGCAGAGCTAGCTATAAATCCAGGTTCATAGTTGGATTTACATATGGTTGCACATTTTATAATCTATTCATTTTACTGATGTAAAAATGGAGATTTACTGATACTAATTCCAGTTCACAGGGAATCAAGCGAAGATTCTCATTGTAGTTGCTAGTTATTATTATTGCTATTGCTACTTTTATTACTGTTACTGGCAGGAAAGTTTGTGTAGAGGAAGCTTGAGGCTGTTTAGAAATAACTGTCCAGCTTAGAAGTATTTCATTTTCAGGAAAGCTAAAGGGGATTTGAGACTGTTTTTGCCAGGAAGAGATGGACAGATAAAGCACTATTTGATGACACAGGCATATCTGTGCTTCTGATAGATGTCAGGCAAGTGCTAGTTCCTCAGCATCTATGGTTCTACCCAAAGAAGGGACGAATGCTGTTTGAAAGCATTTACAGCAGGCTTTGATGTGTCATTCAGAAGGGGGAGCCCACACATTTTTGATTAAACCTGGCTTGGCTCCATGGGATGAGAACTTAAGAATCACAAACCATGTTTTTCAACATCTGTTCTGCATTTCTACAGTCCTCTGCCCCCACCTCCACCCCAGTTGGATCATGGAGAGCAGCTTCCCTCTCTCTATGCACAATTGGTTAATTTCAGAAGAAAATTAAATTTCCTGACTAGCCAGAGCAATACATAGTTCCTTATGAGTCTAGCAGACAGATTTAGAGCCATTTAACCTTTTTAGACAGAACCAGAAGATATGGATATTCAGGGAATTACTGGGTAACGCATAGCTATGCATTATTTTCTCTTTAGGAATGTTGTATTTTATACACTGACAAGAATGTATCCATCTTTTAGGATAATGTTTAATTTGCTATCCAGCAAGAAATAGGCATTTATCCCAGCATCTGCCATGCTAAAACATACAGTTATTTGTTGGTCGGTCAGCTTCTCATGTGGTTCAATTTCTTTTTAGAGCACATTGTCAAGCTAGAAATATCATGTATTTTTTAATTCTTATACCTACTACTATATCTCTATCTGTATGTATATGTCTGTATATTCCTTTCCGGGGGAAAATGAAAAGTGACACAGAGAAAAATCCGTCATCTTACCCTCTCACTTGCAGGAACATTAATTATTTTCTTGCTACTTTCTGCAATATTATGTCTTTCAGTAATGTAAAATAAAGTTGTGTAAATTATTTAAAATATGACATATTTTGAATTTAAGGAGACTAAGGTTGAAATCATATCACTACTACTTCCCAGTCAGAGAACTAGTCTCTGGAATTCTCTGAGATTCAGTTTTCTCCTCCATATGGGATAATATCATCTTTCTCGTAGTGTTAATGAGATGATTAAGTGACAATATTAAATGAAATATGTGGTAGTTAGTAGTGTTACCAGTTAATAAAAGGGAAGCCACCATCAATTTCACATCTTAAATGCAAATTAAAAACCTGAAACTTATTTTAGTAGAGATTTAGTAGAGATTCATCTAGGTGGCTGACTGTGTGCAGAATTGTGTGTTTTTTCTTTGACAGCTATATGCTAAATAGTCTAATTGATTTCATTTAGTCTAATTTTCTCCTGCTACTGCTATGGATGTTGTAACTAGTGAGTGCTTTGTATATATCAGGACCTGTGCAACATATACTTGTTTCATTCTCTAACACCTCTAGTATATATATGTGGAGTCATTATGTTGCTAATGACTGGTTAGCTGAAGCTGGGTTCTTGTCACACAACAAGGAAAATTTAGGCACGCAGACACATTAAAGGGTGAGTAGGGCAGGATTTTATTGGGCAAAAAGGGGGAAAAAAAACAGCAAAGCAAGATAAGAGTCATGCTAACAGGCTCCCCACCTCACAGATTGAATCCTCCCGGCCAGGACATGGAACTGGAGACCAGGCTTCTCCCCCCGCCCGTGGCTCCACCCTGTTCCCCCAGTGCGCATGTAGACGTGCTCAGACACAGCCCTGGGCCAGTTCCCTCATCTGCACAAAAGCATCTGCTGTAAACACTTGTGGGGCAGGCCGGAGATTCTCCAAGGGCCTTTTATCAGCTTAGGCATTTGGCTGTCTCAGTTATACCCATTTAAGAGATGTGAAACCTGAGGATTAAAGAACTAACTTGCCCAGTATCACACAAATAGTTAGAAGGGGAACTGGGGTGTGCTCTTGGGTCGTATGACGGTGGCATGCCTATCCCCAGTCCTTTCTTTTCCTTGTGATCTCTGTAACTCGTCAACTGGGCCTATAAGCTTTAGGATGACTGAGTAGGACCAATTATAATGGAAATAATTGACTATTCATTCTCTAAATGACCTCACTGAATATCAGGAAAGAAGGAAAATAAACCAAATCTGTGGAATTAACCAGAGTATAAATGCTGTGATCTTTGCTCATCTGCCTAGCCACCTGATATGGGTTTGTTATTATTGGCTGTGAATCAGATTGTGATGGGCAAGGTAAAGGAGAAAACAATGTTATTTTTATTTGATGAATCCGACACCATACTAAACTCCTATCACGTATTATCTCACATAATTCTTACAAATGACACCAAGAAATACTCAGTATGATTTCAGTTTTATAAAGAAGGAAACTTAAAAAGGATAAGCTTCCTGTACTTAGTGATATAGCATGTAAACGCAGGACGAGAGGTTAAATCCAAGTTTCTGCTTATCATTGGCCACTATACCTATGCATGCTCTTCTAGATTATGGATTCTTGAAAGTGGAATTCGATGATGACAGTGGTTTTTATTGAGCCCATACTTCGTGACAGACACTCTGAAAAGTTGTTATATGCAGCAAATTATTTATATTTAAGGTAAGCATTCCTAGCCCAGAACAGATATTAGAAATAAGTCAGTCCTTTCATGTAAATCTGCTATGGCCCATTTTTTTTTTCCTTTCATAAACTTATTTCGAGTGTGTATTGGGTGTCACCATGGCTTTGAGATGGTTTGTGATTGTTTCTAAGGAAATCACTTTCTATTGTTTCCCAAGCATTCACCTTGAATAAGGCTGCATGAGCTGCTTGAGTTAAAAGTGGAAATGATGGCCATTCAGCAGGCAGAGTAGGAGGTCAACATAAGATCATTGTGGCCACAGTGCTGTGTTGTCCTAGTTCCTCTCTTGAATATAAATACCCACTCAACACAGAAGCATTGCATTTTTTTTTGCTACTGGTATTCTGGCATTTCTATAATTCACCCGAGTTACCAGGGTGGCTGTTCATCAGCAATTCTCCTGAAAGCAGTCTTTATATTCATGATATCTAAGGATGCTAAAGTGAAAATATTTCATACTGTAGAAAACTTGGAATTAATTTAGATAGTAGATGGTGTATTGATTGATTCCCTCAGTCTTGCAATAACTCTCAATTTCGGTAAGGAGCATGTGTGTGTGTGTGTGTGTGTGTGTGTGTGTGTTTGTGGTATGTCTGTGTGTGTAAAGAGCACTTAAGAGATCCACTATCTTATAAGATGAATAAGTGCACAATATAGTATTATTAACAATGGGTGCAACATTGTACAGCACATCTTTAGAACTTATTTATTTTGCATAACTAAAACTTTATGCCTGTTGATTAGCAATGCCCCATTTTCTTTTTCCCCAGTCCCTGGCAACCGCAATCCTTCTCTCTGATTCTTTGGATTTGACTATTTTAGATACCTCATAAAAGCGGAATCATGTAGTATTTGTCCTTTCGTGACTGGATTATTTCTCTTAGTAGAATGTCCTTAACATTCATTCATGTTGTTGCATATTGCAGGATCTCCTTGTTTTTAAAGGCTGAATAGTGTTTCAGTGTCTCTCTATACCACATTTTCTTTATCCATTCATCAGTGAACGTTTAGGTTGTTTTCCCATTTTGTCTGTTGTAAATGCAATGAACATAGGAGTGCTAATATCTTTTTAATATCTTGATTTCAATTCTTTGGGATAAATACTCAGAAGTGAGATTTCTGAATCATATAGTGATTCTGTTTTTAAGTTTTTGAGGAACCTCCATACTGTTTTCCATAACAGCTCCACCATTTTGCATTCCCACCAACAGCATATAAGAACCTAGTATTTTTAAATAATTAAAACTTGTTTCATTTAATTCTTGCACTCTCGTGGCCAAATAAAAATTTGGTTGTCCCCATTTTGAAAACAGCACATCGTCCAACACTGTTTCAAAAAACTCAACTATACCTACGAATTCAACTAATGGTAATTAATTCATTAAGTCACATATTCAGAAACTCATTCATTCATTCATTCACATTAATTCATTTATTCATTCATATATATTTTGACAGACATTTTGTCCAATTATTGTCAGCTGAACCTACATTTTGTCAAGAAATTTCTAGAAAGGCACAATATCTGTCTTTGTGAGCCTATAATACAGAGGTTGGCTGAATATCCCCAGAAAAACCGAAGCCCTTCACAGTTATCTAACTAGACTTTTTTTTTTTTTTTTTTTTTTTTGAGATAGAGTCTCACTCTGTCACCCAGGCTGGAGTACAGTGGCACAATCTTGTCTCACTGCAACCTCAGCCTCTTGGGTTCAAGCAATTCTTCTGCCTCAGCCTCCTGAGTAGCTGGGAACACAGGCATGCACCACCATATCTGGCTAATTTTTTATATTTTTAATAGAGACGGGGTTTCACCATGCTGGCCAGGCTGGTCTCAAACTCCTAACCTTCTGATCCGCCCGCCTCGGCCTCCCAAAGTTCTTGGATTACAGGCATGAGCTACTGCGCCTAGCCTTATCTAACTAGTCTTTTATACATGCTATCTGAAAATGGTAAACAAAATCAAATTGTAGAGCTTTAAGGTCACATGGAGGAAAACCTTTCCTAATGAATTTTGAATAGAAGTTCATAGATATCCAAGGATGCCAATAATGTTAAAGTGAAAATATCTCACCCTGTAGAGAACCTTGTAGTAATTTGAAGGGTAGATTTTATTTATTGTTTGCTCACATTTTTATTCTCCCTCCATTTTCTGTCTTTCTCTCTCTCTCTCTTTCCTCTCTGACTATAAAGAAATTATTTGGGTAGAAAAAGGCTCCTTCTTTTCCTTAGAGGAATAATAAATAATATGTGATGCAGGGACCTTAGAATTCTGGAACTAGCAGAACTCAGATAATATTATTTATTAAAGCAGTTAGAGCAACCAGCGGAGCAATTAGAGGCAAAAAGCTGAAAACTTGTAGATGGAATTTTTGATACTCAAAGTGCATGCGAGAAAATGTTAAAATGGTTTCTTTAGGCATAATAACAAAAGCTAGAATGAAATTAACCAGTGAGAAAGAAACAGTTGGAGTTCAGTGAAATATAATAACTGATTCATAACTAAGGGGTTTATTTCATTATGTGTGGCTCTAAATAGCATCTTCACTTTCAGTTGGCTCACAATTGTATCTTCCTGTAAATTTGCCATACAGAGGCCTCAAACCAATGTTTACCAAAACATTTTTTATGATATAAAAGTGCATTTATGCTGTTTAAATTTGACAAATAGATACACAGTCTTTCTCCAACGGCAGCGAATCCCTAATGGAGCTCTAATAATCACTACTGGGACTAAAGGTAGGGTGACCGGGTCACTTTTAATTCCACGGTCTTTGCTATAGGACTTCACAGGTGAGTTGCTAAGGTGCATTGCACCCTCTAAGGGGAGAATGTAAGTAGCATCTTCAATTTTGGAACCTTGTGTTTTGCTCTGCACAGCATCTAAAGTATGCTGAGAACCATGCTGATGTAAAAGAGGGCAGTCGGGCTCCTGTCCTGATCTGTCCTCTAAATTCCGGTGCACTGAGCAATGAAAATATCATGATGCTTTCTGCCAATAGACTGTGTTGTCTATGACTATATATATTTCACCTTTTTTCTTTTCTTTTTAAATTTTGCTTTAAGTTCTGGGATACATGTGCAGAACGTGCAGGTTTGTTACATAGGTAAACTTGTGCCATGGTGGTTTGCTGCACCTATCAACCTGTCATCTAGGTTTTAAGCCCTGCATGCATTAGGTATTTGTCCTAATGCTCTCCCTCCCCTTGCCCATGACCCTTTGACAGGCACAGGTATGTGATGTCCTCCCTGTGTCCATGTGTTCTCATTGTTCAACTCCCACTTATGAGTGAGAACATGCAGGAAAGTCACCTTTTTTTTCTTTCCAAAGAGCTTACTAGAGGGACAAAAACCCATGATGTTAGTAAATACTTTAAACTCCATTACACTAGGCCAGGGGTCAGCCTGTGGGCCAAATACGGCCTGTTACTTTTTTTTGTTTTTTTTAGTAAAGTCTTTTTTTTTTTTTTTTTTTTGAGATGGAGTTTTGCTCTTGTTGCCCAGGCTCTGGAGTGCAATGGCTTGATCTCAGCTCACCACAACCTCCACCTTCCGGGTTCAAGCGATTCTTCTGCCTCAGCTCCCGAGTACCTGGTATTAAAGGCATGGGCCACCATGCCAGGCTAATTTTGTATTTTTAGTAGAGATGGGGTTTCTTCATGTTGGTCAAGCTGGTCTTGAACTCCCGACCTCAGGTGATCTGCCCGCCTTGGCCTCCCAAAGTGTTAGGATTACAGGCGTTAGCCACTGCGCCCGGTCTAGTAAAGTCTTATTGGAACACAGCCACCGTCATCCTTTTATGTCTACAACTGCAGAGTTGAATTGTTGTGCTGGAAACACTATGGACTGCAAAACCTAAAATACGTTCTTTACAAAAAACTTTGTCACCCCCTACACAAGACTGTTGGAAGTTTGAATTTCCATCAGTAATTTGAACAGTTAGCTCCCATATCATTCCAAGATTTTACTCTGTCTCAAAGCTCCCTAAAATAAACTTCTCAAAATAATTTAAAGAATGTTAGTAGTCAAATAACTTTTTTTGTATTAGGATCCAGCTACCTGCAATGGGAATTGTCATTGTCATCATTGCCTTAGAGCCCTTGGAATCTTAGTACTCATGGGGCCCATGACAGCATGCACCCATGTTGAATCTGCCAGAAAAAGCTGGCTTCCTCAGCGTAGCTTTTGAGGAAATTTTCATAACCAATAATGCAGGATGCAGTGGGTACCCTGACAAATACTGTGATGTTTCCCTGCTTAGAGTGAGGAATTTGTTTCCTTCATGGTTTTATTATAAATCTCTGTTTTTTTACCTGTTCCTTTTCTTCTTCTGATCTCAGTAATGGCTATAATACAGGGGTTTGGAATTGAGGCTGCTGACTGCCTTAGCCAAACCCTAGTCTCTTCACTTTAATCTCTTCACACATTCTTTGATTACAGTAGCATTTCTCTACCAAAATGAACGAAGAAGCAAGAACAAAAAACTTACTTAGAATAGATTTGTAGTTTGTACATCAAACTTGAATATGCATTCTTCTGTATGACACTAGGTTTTCAGCAAAGGATATGAAAAATATTTTATGTATTTTTATTCATGCATATTTACCATTTTAGTACAGTGCTTTTTGCATATATTTCATTTACATCTACACTTTGTAGCATTAACTCCCTGAATTACACATATTCTTATTCCCATTAAACAAATGTGTTACAGGTTTGAAAGTAGATGGAGTCTGAAATGAAAGCCGTTTGTTAGGGATTGCCACCTATGAAAGGAAAGGAGCGAGAGCGTGATGGACAGACAGTGAAATCAAACTGCAACTCAATCCAAGCCAAACCTTGGCCCAAACTAGTAGTTTCCTTTGGAATCAGTGTTGCCCATCAGAGGAGTACTACATCATGCCAAAATGGTAGGGCCTTTATATCTCTGTTTGCTTAGTCTTCAGAAAACCTCTGGAGTGGGGATTTTCTGAAACTGAGATGGACCCTAGGTAGTGAGTAGCTGGAGCCTGTCTCCTTACCACACCCCTCACATCTCTGGCACCCTCCTTTGAAGGGCAATCTGCACAGCAGTTCTTCATGTCCATAATGGATACGCACACTGAAACTCTGTAGTAATGAAGTAATTTTACTGAATTCACACTGCTAGCTGTCCAGGTTCCAAATCCACAGTGGTTACCATATTGGATAGCACAGGGCACACTTCTCAACCTACAGTGTCTTCCCTTAGATAAATATATATTTGTTACACATTTTGAGATGCAAACCTCATAGTGGCAAGTTAAGTTGCCTGAAATATTATCAGTGTGGTATACTAGACCTGGCTATTAATTGTAAATAATAATCAAATTACATGTATTCGTAAAATATTTTAAAACTAGTGATCTAAGGTGGTAGAGACTGCACAAGAATCTTGACAGAGAAACAATAAAAGAAAGTGCTGATCTAGGGTTTAAAATTAGCTTTTTTTTTCTGATTGGTGAAGCCTCTGTATTCTCTAGGGAACAAAACTTAATAATAATGCTTATATTCTGAGAGAAACAAAGATGCTTGTGTAGGCTGAGCCATGATATCTAACATTATTATACTCATAAGGCAAAATAAATCCTCTATTTTGCATCATGACAAAGGGAGATTGACATCCTTATCTGATGTTCAAATATTTATGGGAGTCATTTTAACTAAACCTTTATTTTTCCTTATATTTCTACATTCTGGTTTGACATGATGTATTATACAACTTTGCTTTTGATAAAGGACAATCAGATTTGACTTAATGTTGCAGAGGAAAACGTAATATTGCATATTTTAAGAAGAGAGCACGGTGGAAATGGAGAGCTTCTATTTTCATTCATTTATCAAATGTTTATTAGCTCTGCCCCTTGAGTATGAAGTCTGCTTGCTGGAGAATGGGACGGGTCTAGCTGAAGTGCCTTTGAAACAGGCAATAGGGGACAAATCAAGTTTGGGATGATCTACTGAGGTTCACACCTTCATAGTAAATGAGAATACAATTTATGAAAGTCCTTAAAAAGGGTCAAAGTCATGGAAAATATATTTAGTGGCACAAAGCACAGGAAAAGACCTAAATGCCCTTCCAAAGCCAAGGGTCTCAAATTGGACAGAACAAGTGTGGAAGAGGAGCAGGGTGTAGACTGTAGTGAAGAGAATTGTCTGTTTAATGGCAAAAGAGGACACATTTCTGGCTAACATTTATTGGACATAAAATACATGATCTTGCGTTTTGCATTTGTTTAATTGTATAAGACCAGGTGAGACTGTGTGGGTAGACACTGTGTTTAGGAATGAGCATTTTTGGTAAAAAATATTTTTGTCCCCAGAATGAATTACATCTGGCAGAACACTGGAAAGGTGTGTTTATCCTATTATTATAGTGTATAAATAAGCAAGCACATCATTTGAATATAAATGCATCTCTAGTTTTAAGGTTGAGAGACCACCAGCCTAGGCAACATGGTGAAACCCCCTATCTATAAAACATACAAAGAAATATCCAGGCATGGTGATGCACACCTGTAATCTCAGCTACCCAGGAGGCTGAGGCAAGAGGATCACTTGATCCTGCGAAGTGAAGGTGGCAGTGAGCTGGGATCGTGCCACTGAACTCCAGCCTAGGTGACAGAGGGAGACCTTGTCTTTGGGGGGGAAAAAAAAGAGTTAATAGACCATGTCTTGCATAACAGTTCATTCCCAGTATTTACCAAAACTCCTTATTATTTGGTAAATGAACCTTAATATCCAATTAAAATTTCAAATTATATACACATTTATGACATTTTACAAAACCTGTTTTGACATAGTTATACACTACTTTTAAAATTAATTTTAGGCCGGGTGCGGTGGCTCACGCCTGTAATCCCAGCACTTTGGGAGGCCGAGGCGGGCGGATCACGAGGTCAGGAGATCGAGACCATCCTGGCTAACACGGTGAAACCCCGTCTCTACTAAAAATACAAAAAATTAGCCGGGCGAGGTGGCGGGCGCCTGTACTCCCAGCTACGCGGGAGACTGAGGCAGGAGAATGGCGTGAACCCCGGGGGGCAGAGCCTGCAGTGAGCCGAGATTGCGCCACTGCACTCCAGCCTGGGTGAAAGAGCGAGACTCCGTCTCAAAAAAAAAAAAAAAAAATTAATTTTGATGTGCATGCTTTCCTCAAATTTGTTTTTTTCCTATATTGTAAACAATTTTTACCAAAATGGAAACCACTTACATAATCAAATATCACCATCCTCATAACTTTCCAACATTTAATAAGAGTTTATTATGTGACAGATACTATGGTCAAGATATTATACATGTTTCTCCTACTAACTTTATGACAGGGGAAATGCATGTTATCCACATTTTACAACTATAAACATTGAGAGACAAGAAAGTCTATAATGGGCTACTCCACTAGATTATAGGAAAGATTAAATGAAAACTTAATATACAGGGCTTAGCAGAAAGGCCAAAAATTAGGAAAGATTCAATAAATGCATTAAATATATTATTAAATATGAGAATTGGATCTGGTCCTATGGTCTGGACTGTTACATTGTAAGATGCTTTTTTAATGCTTGATCATTCTGTTATCTATTCTGTTATCTATTAGCGTTTGTCAACCTTGACTCTATTTCCTATGGAAAGAAGTATGATAGGCACTATCAACAGCTCCAAAAGGATATCCTTTCAGGGAGGGGAAAGATTCTCTTCACTTGTAAATTGCCCCTGGCATTGCTGGGTCAATGTGGACCTGTGGACATTCACAGAAATTGACTGGGCTTCCTGTGTCCTGGGGGTAAGCAGTGAGGATCAAGGTCGTCATGAGGGCTTTGGTGTAAGAGATTTTGTCCTCATAACTCCTAACCTCCCATCATAGAGAAGCACACACAAGAGATAAATCTCAAATAGCCACCAGAACTTCCAGATTCCATGTGTTTCTAGAAATATTTAGTCATCTTTTGCTAATATTTATGTGAACATTTCTGATCCATTTGTTGTACTTGAATAATTACATACAAATGGGTAAAAGAAAACAAGACAGAACTGTTTTTAACTTGAAAAGCAATATAGATTAATTGAACATTTTAGAAACATACTATAGGAGTGTTTCTTCAAGACCTCTTCACTTCCTTTGCTTTCCATGTTCAAATAATCACTATGCCTGGTTTATTCTACTTCCTAAGCTCAAACACCGTCATCTCTAACTTGAGTAGTGATAACAGCCTCATTTGCTCATCTCTTATTCTTTGATCTCCACACAGCTGCCAAGATGATTTCTACCTCAGTTTCGACCTGTGCTGTTCAATATTGTGGCCACTAGCCAAATATAGCTCATTGAAGTTACAGAAAATTAGAAGTTACAGAAAATTAATTTAAATTAAATAAAGTAAAAATTTCAATTTCTCAGTTACACTAGCTAGATAGCTAGGGTGAAATAGCCACATATAGTTAGTGGTTACCATACTGGATAACACAGAGCATATTTCTACTACCATATAAAGTTCTATGCAATTCGGCTGTGGTTTAGATCACATCAGTCCTGAGTTTATATCATATCACTCCTCTTAATATTATGCACACATACAAGCATGATAGTTTTATGATACTCGGCACTAAGGGGCAGTCACTAAAACTTTGTTGACATTAAATAAAAAATCAAATTTGCAGTGTAATCCTTTCACAATGTGTAAAACTGCATTTCATTTTTCCATTTTTTGTTACCACATCATCACATTTAGAATTCTCATAATGCACTATTATTTTCCCGGTTCCACGGGAAAAAAAGTTCAAACTTTTCAAAAGTATTATGTAAACATTGAAGAATTGATCATGAGTCAAACTGAATGTGGGATTTACTCTGGAGCATTTTCTTTTTTCTGTTCCAGTGTTACATAAAATTATACATGTGATTATGGTTTTATTATGTTATTTTCTAAAAGTGTTTGTGAAACAAACTATAAAACAACACAAACACACTGAAGAAATGAGACCTGAAATGAATTGACATAGATTTGGAATCTGAGACTTCTATATTTACCGTAAATAATGTAAAGATACATTGATCGTGTTGAGTGAATTTGCTTCACCCTATTGGTGCAAATAGCAAATAGAAATATCACAAAATTATGGCTCACTCCATGTAGAGCCCACACACCAGAATCTTTCAAATATGTTTGTTGTTGCTTTAAAAAAATCTGGATATTTGGCAGTGTCATCTACAAGTAATGATAAACACTCACCATGATGCCATGTTTTAAAGTACAAGGAAATCTTGATTGCATACTCTCATTTGGGGCATACCTTAACCCTTTAAGGCAATCCTGTTGTTCTCATTTTTTAGATGAGGTAATTGAAGTGCAGATATATAAAGTGGCATAGCACAGAAGTTATGAATAAAAGAGTTACTTCCTGGAAAAATCATCAGATGTTCTGCACAAATTGCAGTAGAAAGAATGCAGTTCAGAATAACTTTTTTCACCTATTATTCATTTATCTGTTATGGTAATCTGTATGGCTGCTGTGTACATTCCAGACTTACTTGCAGTTTGTTCGTGTTGTACTGGAGTCACAGGGAGTAAAAATGAAAGATCCATGACATTCAAAACTTTGTTCTGAAAATCGTGAAAGTGTTCTGCATGTATATTGTCACAGATTGATGTTCTTTATTACAAAAAAACAAAATAGAATAGGAGATGGAGGCTTTGTGTGGATATGTAGCATTGAGTATGGGTTGAGGGAAAGGAGGTAGGAGATGCTTTAAATAAATATATGTTAGCAACAAAAAATCTAACGTTAAGTCCACACACACACGCACAAAGAGGTGGAATTTTTGTGCCAAATATCAGTATGAAATGTATGCAGCTGGGCTGTGTTAACTGAGGAAACATATTACTCTGGTGAAAGTTTCTATTTAATATCAACAGTAGCAGCAATGCAGAAGTATGTTATTTCCCCAATGCAATAATATTCAGTTGGCCATTTTGACCTATTCTCAACCACTACACCAGTGTATTTTCTTAAATTTACTTTTGATCTCTGCAAGCTACTCTGAATTGAATGAACTGGTGACATCGGCTTGTGTCTGTGGTTAGTGTGTTGTGTATTAAATTATCGTCTTTGAACAAGGTGCTAAGCCATTAGGAATTTTCTTGAATTTGTATCCTTAATTCCGCAAAGTAAAAGGATCAGTTCCTTAGCATTTATTTCCAAGAAATACTACTGTAGATTAGAGGAACGGTGGTATTAGAAGCCAATCAGGATACTTGTTGGATTAAAAATGAGAAAGTTTAAATAAGCCTCTTGTGAATATTAGTTATCAAGGACAATGCAGTTTCTAAACTATATCTATTGCAGTAGAAAGGGACTGTCTATTTCTAAAACTTCCATCATTAGAATTGGTATTAACATGACCCAAGGAGCCCATTTTCTCACATGCCACTTCCCATTGTGTTAATGAGAAGTTTCTTCTTACTATGGCAGGAAGATGACTCTCCAATGTGCATGCTATTCTTCTCAAAACTAGCTCTTCTGTCTAAAGCATTTCAAATAATTCTGCAAATGAGCAGCAAATCCAATATATGCACAATTCTCAAGAAATTAGAACAGAAACTTCAATTCTAAAGATAAAACTACTAGATTTTTTTAACCTAAAATAAAACTCATTAGCCTTTTCAATATGAAAAGTAGAATCCAAATTAATTTTTTTCTTTCTCTTTTTCTCTTATCTATTCCCTTTTTGTTTCTCTTTTTCTCTCCCATCTATTCCCTTTCCTCACATTTTTAGTACTATATTTCACACAAAATAATATTCCATGCTTAATAAATGTTCACACATCCTTCCAGAAAGCCTTTTTTGAGTAACTTCAACAATCTATGTGATGCTATATGAACCAAACATTCTTTCCTTGTGCTTAAAGAGCAAAGGTCAGGCAAATTTTTATACAAAAATAGGAGAGAAAATTCTTAAGAAAGGGTCAATCAGCAAACTCTAGGGCCAGGTATAAAAGGCTCCTGTAGGTAAGATGTGAGCAAGGAAACATAATATAGCTTCTCATCTCTTTGCTTGAAGTCTATGCTCTATGGAGATACCTATAGTAGCTGATATTTTGAAAATAGTAAACCCTGGTATAGACAAACACCACAAAGAGTTTGGAAATACTTTTTGAGTGTCACCTAAAGAATTCTGTCTTTCCCGAAGCTACTAAAACATGTGACTAATAGTTCTTATTTATTTCTTTTCATTTTTGGATATTCATCTCCACAGTCAATTTGGGCTTTAAGAGAACTCTTACAGATTAAAGAATTGGCTCATCATTTATATTTATTTATTTTTGTATCTAAATGTGAATCATTTATCAACTCATTTACTGCAAAGCAATCCTTGTGAAATAGACATTTTCTCCTATTTATAGATGAACATCTGAGATTAAGAGATGGCAAAAACCATAATTACTTTTGCACCAACCTGAGAGTTTCAATGTTATTCACCCAGGTGAGATTCCACTGAAGACTCTCTGGCTTCTCAGGTTGTTTTTATTCTATTTTATGTGGTGCCACTCAGAAGGATGCTGAGAATCACAGAAAAACAAAGTGGCTTGAGGGTCTACTTCTGAGATTTCTACCTCAAATCATGATGCCTGAGAAATTACATGATACAGATACTTTGAATTCTGAAATTTAAGTCTTTACCCCAGAGTTGTTATTTTTAACCCACTCTTTTTTTTTTTTTGAAGTATTTTCTCTGTTTTGGCTTAAAGAAAGGGCCTGTATCAGAGTTTTGTAATGAAGTGTTGTCCTTTATTGATGCTGCAGTTTTATCACACAGTGAAATGAGTGGCAAGAGAGGGGAGGAATTAAAATGGTGGAGTGTATGGTGGCAGCTGTGAGGACCAGAAAAAAGCACACTGAATCTTTGCAGCTAGAGATGGGGTTGGCATAGCTGTGGTGTGGGGGTGGGGAGGAGGGCGATTGGGACAGCATTTGCTGAGAGCATTCCAAAAATGGCATCCTTTCTGATTTTGTGATTAATCTTATAACTAAGATTAAAGGCTTATAGGCTACTCAATATGAATACAAAAATCAACCTAATAAACCTTTGAATCTTCAATGATCAGTTCAAGGACAGAGATTTTGGTTAGAAAAGTTGGTGGAAAAAAAATACTGGTACCAGAAATGCAGAGATTGGTTCCTATTCATTCTCCCTTCCCAGCTTCATCTTTCATCACTTAAACCAAATTCCTCTATTTTCCTGTGTACACGCAGGACACTAACATTAAGACCCAGATGAACTTCTTTAAGGACAGAGAAGTAAAGAGTGAGAGGAAAACTACCTTGGACCTTAGAAAAAGTAAGAGAATCATCAATAGAAAAAGTAAGAGAATCATCTTACTGTCTTTTCCTTATAAATAATGCGAACACTAAAGCTTTTAAAATACATGTTTACAGAGCTTTTGTTTTCGTGTCAGACCCTTAATAAGTATTTTATAAGCATTACCTCATTTAAAGTTCGTAAATCATGTTATAATCCCCATTTTACAGATCAGGGAACAGTAATAACATAACTAAATCACATATACGCCAATAATGAGACTAAGATGAGAACTCAGGATAACAGACTCTGAGGACCCATGTTTTTCGTGAGGAGATTATGAGTATATGAGCGGCCTATGGACTAAGACTCTCCTGGCAGCCTAAAGAAACACAAAGAAATCCAGGTCATGTCTTCAAGCAGCAGAGCAGAGTTTGTGAGAAAATGAAGGTGGATTTAAAGTTTATTCATAGGCCTGTAAAGAACTTGGGAGATGGAAGCTTTTATTCTCTGGCTTTCAGGGAAGGTCTAAATTCTTATCATCTTATTCAATAAATCATCTTTACTTAGGTATTGCATTTTAATATTTAGGTGTCTAAGATATGCTCAAATCAGTATATTCCAAAATGAGAAAAATAATCACTTGTTATATTCTGTTTTGTAGTCCATTTTTGCCTCTGTACAAAATGCAAAACACAAAATAGACTGGATGGCTTATAAAACATATAAAAAATTCATTTCTTCTGTTGGTGGGAATATGAATTTGTTCAACCATTGTGGAAGGCAGTGTGGTGATTCCTCAGTTGCCTAGAGACAGAAATATCATTTGACCCAGCAATTCCATTACTGGGTATATACCCAAAGGAATATAAATCATTCTGTTATAAAGACACAGGCATGCATAGGTTAATTGCAGCACTATTCACAATACCAAAGACATGGAATCAACTGAAATGCCCATCAGCAATAGACTGGATAAGGAAAATGTGGCACACATATACCATGGAATACTATGCAGCCATAAAAAAGAATGAGATCATGTCCTTTGCAGGGGCATGGGTGGAGCTGGAGGCCATTATCCTTAGCAAACTAATTCAGGAACATAAATCCAAATACCACATGTTCTCACTTATAAGAGGGAACTAAATGATGAGACATATGGACACATAAAGGGGAACACTGGGGCCTGCTAGAGGGTAGAGGGAGGGAGGAGGGAGAGGATCAGAAAAAAAAACTAATGGATACTAGGCTTAAGACCTGGGTGATGAAATAATCTGTACAACAAACCCCCATGACACACATTTACCTATGTAACAAACCTGCACATCCTGCACATGTAACTCTGAACTTAAAGTTAAAAAAAAGAAATGAATTAATCGAAATTCTGAAGGTTGGGAAGTCCAAGATTAGCATGCCAGTGTGATGGGATTCTGATAAGGGCCGTCTTCTGGGTTGCACACAGTCAGCTTCTTACTGTGTCCTCACAATGGAGGAAGGGGGCTTGCTAGATCCCTGGGGTCTTTTTTATAAGGGAACTAATTTCATTTGTGAGGGCTTCACATCCTGATCACCTCCTGAAAGCCCCACCTTCTAATGAGATCAACTTGGGAGTTAGGATTTCAACATATGTATTTTGGGAATCACACAAACATTCAAATCATAGAATGTTGTGTCCCAGTTTGGGGTTCAGAAAATTGAGTGCATGTGTAGGCATTCAAGGATGTCACTATGATACAAATGATATGAGGGCCCTTCACACTGTGTTACACGCAGCGGTCAGCACACACGTGTTGGTGAAGTGTGCCACACCTATCATCTCATGTGATCTTCACAGCAATCTTGTTAGCCAGGGACTATTACTATCCCCATTTTATGCATGAATAAGCTAAGCCCTTTATGTGTTTGGTTTATGCATGAACTTCACAGTGACTCAGAAGTGAGTATTCATTCTGGTTCCGCTGTTTAACAGTTGTGTTACCTAAAATGTCCTAGTCTCTAAGAGTTTTATTTTTCTGTTATTCATTATATAAGAAACCAAGAAAAGAAGGGTGGGAGAAGGAAAAGGGATCTAGCACTGTGCTTGGTACAAATTTGGTGTTTCATGCATGCTTGTTGACCACAACGTTGAGTCAGAATTTTTGTGCTGTTTAGTCATTCTTGGGAGCTGTTATCATAAAGTCTACTAGGCAATAAAATGTGTGAAATTTCTATAGAAGCAGCAGGAGTTTTCCAAAATAGTTGAGGTAGACTTTAAAGTGAATTTTAAACTAAGTCATTTTTTTCCCATCAAGTTCCTTCTATTGTGTAATCTGGTAATATTATGACATTCCTACCTCTGATCTCACTAAAGAGCTGTATTTATAGACTATTTTATAAATTCCTATGACTCACCCCATAAAGTCTGTCATGATCTGGAACTTTAGAAAATGAGAAAAATATCTCTGCCTTTGTTAGAGTTATGGGAGTTAAATAACAGACATTTTTTAAAGTTTTCTGCCATTTATAAATTGCTAAGGAAGGGGCATTCTTCACTACCTTCTAAATAGGGAAGTGTATTAATATATCATTTAATGAGAGATGAAGATGACGATGATGATGATGAGCCTATTTTTAGTACATACTAAGTGCCAGAGATTGATTTAAGCTTTGTTTTTAGTCTTCACAACTGTTCCTGGGATATAAATAATTCCTATTTCACCAGCAAATAAATTGAGGCTCAGTGAATTTACTAATTATCCTAGAAACAGCTATGCATAAGTAATAGAGATATAATTTGCTCCAAATTTGAGTTCTGCATGACACATATTTGACTAAGGGATTCACAAACAACAACTTTTTTTTTTTTTTTTGAGACGGGGTCTCGCTCTGTCGCCCAGGCTGGAGTGCAGTGGCGCAATCTCGGCTCACTGCAAGCTCCGCCTTCCGGGTTCCCGCCATTCTCCTGCCTCAGCCTCTCCGAGTAGCTGGGACTACAGGCGCCCGCCACCACGCCTGGCTAATTTTTTGTATTTTTTAGTAGAGACGGGGTTTCACCGTGGTCTCGATCTCCTGACCTCGTGATCTGCCCGCCTCGGCCTCCCAAAGTGCTGGGATTACAAGCGTGAGCCACCGCGCCCGGCCACAACAACATTTTTTTAATGCCAACTTCCAAATACCCCGTTTTTGCTCCCAATGCTTCTTTGGGGCTAGAAATTCTAGGCAATTACTGGACAGCCACCAAATAGCCATAGAATGTGTTTCTGATTTGGGATTCATGAGTATCAGTGATTAGACTGATTCTTGTTTACTGTGGCCCCTAGGAAATTGGTTGGTGCACGGATGTGTGAAATATCAGCAGTGAGATAATAAAATTACTAGAACCAGAAATGCCTGCAAAGTTTATTTATGAATATAATGCAAAAAGTGATAATTAATCCTCTGGACATTTTTTAGCTCTTTTAAGAGCCAGAGTATACATGATATCTGAAGCAAAACACATGTCTGTTTAGTTATTTTACAGTTAAACTTGGAATATCATTGGTTGAATCACCCATCATTATTCCCCAGGAAAATGGCTTTTGGTCTTCTTTCCATAATACAACACATTTAAACACTTTGCAATAAACACATCCTCATGTTCAGGATTTTGTTGAGAGCACTGTTAACTCACCTGTCTCTCAGCTCTTAAATTCTCTCTGAATTTCTCCAATTATCCTGGGGATTGGGGATGGGAGTGATTTGTAAATGCCTAGTGTATAGGTACAAGTCAGTGTCTTAGTTTTTATTTGTAGTGAAGTCATTACTAAATGGGAAGTTATTATTTCATTTTATAATATATTTTTTCAAATGATTTCTGAATAAACAATTGCCAAAAATTAAGTCATTTTAACTATTATTGCAAATATTTTAATTATGCTTATCTTTGGTGGGCAGGATTTAGCAAGAAGGTCTTTTTACGATGACTTTTGAATCTAGTATAAATGATATGCATACCTTCACTAATGAAAAAGAAATAGCTAAAACAAGACGGAAAAATCTATTAATATATCTATCTATACCTATCTAGTTATCTAACTAGTAACTTGCTGTATAGTTATTTATCTAGCTATCTTCATAGGTAAGTATAGGTACAAATTGGTAGATGCATATTCATATACATACATACATACATAATGTTTTCAATGAACTCTACTAAAATATTAACAGTGTAAAATTATAGTTGGAGGATTATGGAGAATTTATTTTTTTTAATGGCATAGTCTTATTCTTTGTCATATAATAAGCATCTATAAAGAACCTGTATAAGAAATGTGCTCAGTACTAACTAGCATGGACCATGCTTCAGCTTTGAGTTTAATGAGTATCGATGAATAGAGAGATTTCGTGTGCACTTCCTAAGCCATCACCTCAATCATGAAGGCCTTCTTCAGTCTTTTTTCCTGAAATGCAATTGCATACATCCTTCTTTGGGTGTCCATCCTATCCTGTTTTAGTGCATCACTGCTTACTTACGGGCCAATAGTCCGCCTTGTAGTCTTTAAAACTTAAAGATTATTGGGTCCAGCATTCCATAGCCGGGAAACGAATCTTGGTGTATAAAAAAGATATTAATAAATGTCATGAGAATAATTTCTTTTCTTTGTCTTGATACTACCCTGATACTTAGTGGTCCTGAGAAGCAGTTTGCTCTAGACACCACACATCTCACGTATTTTCTTATCTGAACGAGTTTGCTTGATAAAAGCACTACTAATATGTCCCTTTGAAATTCTTAATTTAGTAGACTGTAGTGTTTAAATATGTTAAAATATCGATTCTCGATTCTAACTTTTAAAAAACATTAACTATAGAATAAACAACTATTTAAAAACAACCATAGAATCAACAACTATCCAATTTCTATGGACTGAGACTAATAGAAAACCTAAATACACACTTTACTTAAAAGAAAATAAAACAAAACAAACGACCACCACCAACAACAAAATGAAATCCCATAAATGCAGTACAGTCAAATGAAAGTTTAACAAAATACATATTTTATTTGAATGGACATACGTAACATGCTGCCTAGTGCCATCCTGCTTTGGGCTTGAATTCATTGTTTTATATGATATTTTGTGGCAACTGCTAATTATCATAAGCTGTCCAATAAATGTGATGGATTGTCCAATTAACTCTTCATCAGCATCCATTTTTGAAGATGCTATCTATTGAAACTGATGGCAGTTTGTGACCTACATGTTGCATATGTAGCTAATTGCTCCTTGGGCAATAATTACTAAGTTTCTTGTGCCTCATTCAGTCATTTTGTTTTATAAATTATGATGCCACTGAGTTTCCCAATTCATTTGACTTCACAAATATGGCTCTCCAAGGATTGCTAAAGGTCTGCTGTGGAATGTATGGATCATATAAACATTGAAGTAGATTACAGATGTGTCTGTTTTGTAGGTTTTCCATCGACCGGCACACCGACCTGGAGAGGCAGTTCAACATTAATGCAGACGATGGGAAGATAACGCTGGCAACACCACTTGACAGAGAATTAAGTGTATGGCACAACATAACAATCATTGCTACTGAAATTAGTAAGTGCCTGGGTTTGTTCATTTCTTCCTTGTGTGACTGAGTTCAATTTATGCCTATTAATAGTGTGATAAGCAGCCCCAGTTTCTGTTAGATACCTTGGCATTGGAACTTATTTGATTGTTCCCAAGGAGCCTTTGAATGTATCATCTCAACACAAAATAACTTACACTGTGGTAAATTACTGAAATGTTTCAGGATATGTGAGAAGGAAACATTCTTATACCCATTATTCAGCCATTAAAAACAATGTTTTGCATTTTAAAGTAAGAGGAAAAGATTTAGTATAAAACAGTAGGTCAAAAAAATTCAAGAACTGTACACCATAATTTAAATAATTGGGCACACATATACATATAGTATGGTACATACAATATAGAAACAATTACATATTTAAATTATACACATGCACACATACATGTGGAAAATATAGACAGAAGCTTTATCAATATACATTATTTTGGGTAGGAGAGATTATAGATAACTTTTTGTTTTTTTTAGAGTCTAATGTATTTTACACAGTAATCATGGACTGTTTAAAATTATATCAATATAAATTCAATGTAATTTTTTTCATATATTTTGTGAAAACATTTGAGCTATTTTATTATAGGGGAGGAGAGTCTAGGGTTGTTAAAATAACTTGTTAATCTTTTTATTTACTTTTTTTTCTTCTTTGCACTTGATAAAACTATGATGGAGTCTCTAAACAATAGCTATATGGTGAAATTTGGTGCCCAACTGTCTTTGAGAGCCTGCATCTACTTTATCAACTTTTATTATACAAAAAAATGGAAAAGGGACATGATGTTCACTTTATTTCCTAGCAAAATACATGTTGCTTATTATCTGAATATCTTCTTTCTATAAAGGACTTCGAAGTTGTGCACAAATTCAAAGGAGACAATAAATTCCAAGAGAGTTGGGGTAAAGGGAATTTGAATAAGAAAATAAAAATCAATGTTAAGAAAGATTCATGGGCACACATACTATATAGAGAAATATAGATGATAATTATAGGAAATATGCCCTAAAATTCACTCACTGTCTGGCAGCTAATGTGAAAACGGGAAATATCTCTGTGAAAAATGATTACTTTGTTTGTATTTAAAAAAGAGTAATCCAGGTGTTCAGGAGGAGCAATGTTTTTTCTGGTTTTGTGATGTGAGGAAAATGTCCTCTACCAAGCCTTATAAAAGGAACGCTTGTGTGAAAGAGTGAAGATTCAAGAGTGAAGAATGTTTGTTTCTTATAGCAGCCTTGAGTGCAGGCAGAGAACATGCAGTCAAGTTGATACGTAGTTTCAACACTACCAAACTCTGGCTCTGGACAGAAACAGAGCTTTGAAAACTTTGCTGTTTTTCCTGCCTTAGGAGTACTGTTTTCTTTCCTAGTGTCTTACCATCATGGCAGTTTCCCCTTGTAACGTGAAGAGAAGAGGCAAATAAAGCCTGCCATTTGGTGATTTTGGTTTATTAGAAGTGTTAACCTCATTGAGAAAGATGTAGACATAATGTTTTTAATAATTTACCATGTTGAAGCCTGATTATCACCTTAAGCCTCTCAGAAAAGCTGTATCTATTTAGATGACTTAAGGCTTTATAAAAAGCTCAAAAAAACCCAGTCTTCTTTAATGTGGATAGTCAATAATTACTTTATAAGAATTTTCACATATACTGAAAACAATCTAGTAGAGTTAAACTTAATTCATGTTACCTTTGAGATAGATCTCTCTCTGTTGCCCAGGCACTATATAGCTCACTCCACCCTCTATCTCCTGGGCTCAAGTGATCCTCCTGCTTTAGACTCCGTAGCATCTGGGCCTACAGGCACAAGCCATCATGCTTGGCTAATTATAGTTTTTTTTTAGAAACAGGGTCTCACCATGTTGCCCAGGCTAGTCTTGAACTCCTCACCTCCACTGATCCTCCTGCTGGGATTACAAACATGATCCACAACCAAGGCCTATGCCACCTTTTTAAAATTAGATCGATTCCTTTACTTAAATATCCATCAAAGTTTATGAGTTATCAGCAAAATGTACTCAAAGCAATGAATACACAGAGCTTTGCTTGGGAAACATTTCAGGACAATCCAGAAACAAAAGACTCATTTTTGAGAAATCCCACACAAGTAAGAAAAACAGATACAAAAATAGCTGCTCCAGGGCACTGAGCTGTTAGCTGCAGGGTGACAAGGCTACCAAGCTAAGTCAGGGAAGATGTTCATTTGCCCATTCATTCAATAATTATTTATTAAGTCTTTCCTATTGCTAAGCACTCATCTAGTGACTGAGGATATAGCAGAGAGTAAAGTAGGCATAAATCCTGCTCCTCTTGGAGTTTTCTTTCCGGTGGCACCTGGGAGTACCTGCATATCAAAGGGTAAATTGGAACCTGTTGATATATCCATAAAGAAAGGCACAGAGGTAAGGAAGAAGACGATGAGTGTTGAGAATTCAAGCAATTCCACATTGATGGTGTGAAAATAAATGCAACTACTGACCTCCTTCAATGAGGATATGATGATATTAAAAATTACTTCAAAATACATATGAAAAATCAAGACTTTATGTATTTTAGCAAAATAACTAGTTAAGATTTTTAAGTGGTATTAATATTATTATTATAAACACAGTATAACCAAATCACTGAAAATATCAAAAGTAGACCAGATAAAATTTTCTAAATGTTTTTGGAGAAATGATTCAGTCATGTCCCAGATTCAGGTTTATAGTTGGCTTCATATGGAGAATGAACACATTGTACCTGTGCTCATATGTTCAGCCTCAGCTTGCTCATGAACCATACAGAATTTAAAATATGTGCCCAATCATACATTGATTCCGTTCAAATCAGTGAATGGGAGTTGATGGGAGTTGTCTCACTTTTTTTTTTTTTTTGTCAAAGATTGAAAACTAAACAAAGTACACAGGTGCATTTTGGCCAAGAAACAAGCTTAATTCACATTAAACATCTTAAGAAATATTAGACTGTAAACTTAAAAATTCGTCTGACTTTGTTTGAATTTTTGCAGATTTCTTTCTTAGAACAAACAAGGATGAGAATACAAAAGAGAGCTTTAAATTTTAGCTGTAAAATACTAGCTGGGGTGGCATAAATTTGAAAACTTTAAGTGTACAATTAAACCATCTTTGTTCTCAATCATAAAGGGAAGTGGAAATCATAAGATCACAGAGAAATTTTAAAAAACTGAAATTACTATGAACATAGCTTAGAAACTTGTTTTGACTTGGTTTGATTATTTAGCCCATCACATGATGTTTATCTTCCAAAGCCACAGACTATGTCTTGGGGAAAAAAATTAAAAGGAGATTTATAGAATTCGTCTGAGATGAATATTTAAAACCATTCAGAATAACAGAACCCCATAGGGGGAGGTTCTAATAATGATAAAGAAAAAGTCATTCCAGGGAGAACAATTTAAAATGACTCTCAGAGTGCTATCTCATCAGATAAAAGATTTAAACAAATGAAATAAGGCTAAAAAGTAGATTTTTAGTGAAGTCCATCCGTTATCTCTTAATGAGGATGGAGATGTCATTCTTTATCCTCTTGTGTCAGATTCACTTAACCGAGGCTGAGATGCTTCACTGTGTTTGTTACCCAAGTATTTCAGTGGTAGTAGATCTAATATGTCATCCTGATCAACTGGCACATCTTATCACATGAGCTGGCAGGTAGACGTCCATGTGCTAACAAGAGATTAGGCTTGTATGGTATATCTCTGCTAAGTATCTCTGCTAGTAGCAACCCCATTCCCTGAAACTACAGTGCGTAGCTGCTGTTTACCATGCTGATGAAGATTTAAGGTAAAATTTAGCTGAATAATGAAAACAATGAGAAAGTAAACTGAAAAAAGCCCTTCAATGCATTTAATTCTCATAACATTTGCTGAAAAGTGACTACTATTATTATAAGCATTTTCCAGGCAAAGAAACTCAGATACAGGTTAAGTAACTTGTCAAAATTTCACAGAGGGCAAGGATGAGAGTGGAGGTACAGGATCAGGTCTTTGTTTAACTGCAGAATATATGTCCTTAAACACCTTCCACAGAAACCTCACTTCAATCTTCTTTCCTCTTTATCTTCTTGCTTAATTTGAGCTTCTGATACTGCTACATCATTTCTTGAATCAAGTGAATGAAACCATTTTTCTGTGCAAAGGAGAAAGCTAGGGCAAGGACAAGGGTGAGGTGAAGGAATGAAAAAGCATGCATTTTATTATGGAGAGTAAGAATATTGGCTAATAAACATAGCAGAGCTTTGGATCTTTTAAAACCAGAATCCTAGTCCCATTTTATAGATTAGGAAACTGAAAAACATAGAATAGAGAACACAGCATAGTACATTTTGGGAGACTGTTTTTCAAAGCAGACCATTGATTAGAATTGCCTAGAAAATTGTCTAAAACAAACAAACAAGAAATAGTCAAGACTTCATTTGAGACCTATTAAATTAGAATCTCAAGGGAGAGTTTCAGGAATTTACTTCTCATAACTTCTTCCTTGTTTCCCTCACCATCTCACCATGCACACACACACACACAAACACACACACACACGAACATTAAAATTTGACAATAGTGGAAAGGGAGGCAAAGAAAGATGAGGCATTATTGGTTTGTTTGGTCTCTTTTTTTAATTTTCCCATGCTGATTATAGCCATGGGACAATAAAGAATACTGAGATTGTGGGAATCAATTTGCTTAGAACAGAGTCTCTGCAGGGGCATTTTAGATGCACTGAATGCTCATTTTAAAGTGTCTTTCACAGAGAACATGATGGTGTGGAATAGAAAGTTGCAAAACTCTCTGACACTCTGTACCTGGGAGCAGGCAATTGGCATGGCATTTGCAGAAAGTACACGACTATTGGTTACTTGAAAGTATTTCAAAGCAGGAAGCATATAATTGCCCATTAAATTAATCTCTTTGAGTTAGTGATAATGCATTGCTCTGGCCCACTACAGCAGGCTGCACACATTATTGCAAATGAAGCTTTTCGCTAATGATGGTTAAATCTGCCAGGGAAAACACTAGTTTTATAGCACTTAAGGATTGTTTTTTCCTGGCATGGGGCCCAGTTGCCAGAATAATTGCTTTGTCCAACCCAGGCTACTTAGAAAAATATATAACTTTATAGGCAGTTCATTGTTTAGAGGAATCTTGTGTTCTGGATTTGGATGGAGTTGGAGTCCTTGCCACATTTTGGTCATATAACCTTGGGTACATTATTTCTCTTTTACTCACAGTTTCCTCATCTGTGAATGGAAATGATTACTCTTTAAAATTGTGGGTACAGTGAGAATGGAAATAAAAATAATAGTACTATATCTCTTAGCAAATAATTTACCTACAATCTTAAGAAAGTGATGGAGACATAGTGTATGTTCTGGTTAATACAGCCCTTAATGGGGGCTTTGAATCACAGCTTCATTTAAAATTATTTATTTAATTTTTTGTCTGTTACCCTTCCCCTTCCCACAACAAAATAGTTGGTAATTATGGTCTGTGTGTTACTTCTAGGTACAGTTATGTTTCTGCATTGCATAGCCAATATGTTTGTTCATTGACCTTCTTCTTGCCCTTGGTTGAGGCATGGTAGATTGATTGATCAATGGCTAAGCAACGGCCCTCATAATGAAGCAGGCATATGCTTACTAAAGACTTTAGATTTTATATCAAGATTGTGCTTCATATATATCCATCTGTCTCTATTGCCTATGACATAGAGCGAGAGCTCCATAAAGATCGATAGCCATTCCCTTGTGTAGGGTGAAGTGGAGATAGTGGGAGAGAAGCTATTATTGAGTTAGATAACACCCATGGAAGAGAAGAGGTGATAAGAGCCTAAAGTGGGCAGTGAAATTTAGGTACAGAGGTGGTTAAGGGGCTCCCAAATATCACACAGGTTGCAGCAGTAAGACCGATAAGCCTGTCTGGGAATACATTCATGTGGCAAGTTCCTATCTAGATCCCCCACTTTAGATAGGCATGCAGGTGCTCTAAGCTGGAGATCAATGTTCTTAGCAAAGAGAAATACAGTGAAGGAAAGTGAAAACTAAAATATGGGAAAGTGAAAGGGATGCTCCAGATTCCTGGGGAGGGAATCAGCATCCAAAGCGTGATTTCCTACAGGGAAGAATTGGGGTCCATGTCCTTCCATGTCCGAGGAGATAAGTGATGCAGGGACAAAATGGATGTAATTCTGTGTATAGCCCATGTCAGTTTTATTCTAATCCTTGTGACTCTCTGGCTACCCCTGCGACATAGGTAGCAGTAGACTTGACTTGGGAATTTCTCCCTGATTTTTACTTTGTTCTGCAACCATTCTACTAATTTTCTCCTACCACCTCTTCCTTTCATCTTTCCTGCCCTTGTTCATTCTAGTCTACTTAGAAAGAACATGTGGATTGAGAATGGAGGAATAGATTTTAGCCAGGCATTCCTTTAGGATGTCAGTGTGATTAACAGCCTCCCAGTCCTAAGCTAAAAAATAAGAGTAGATAAGAGGCTCCTGTACCTACGTCTTGCCCTTGTCACTCTTTATAAACCACCCTCTCCAAAGCTGTAACAGTAACTCTTACTGTAGACAACTACAGACAAAGTATAGAAAGAACGTAAGCAGAAAACATGAATGCTAGCTTTTCAGGTGCAAGTTGCTGCTAACTGTTCGCTCATAGCAAATGGTCATCTCCGGGTTTGTAGTACCGTATTAAAGGAAGTAGGGAAGACTCTAGATATCGGAACAGATTTTAAATGTAGGATAGTATTGGGTTGATTTACCCCTCAGGCTTTGGTTTTCTTTAGGGATGGAGAAGTCATTAGGACTGGGAGGAGAAAATGAAGTTATCAATCCAGCAGTTGAAGGGAATAAGATAGTGGTTAAGTATCCAGGCTAATAAATCTGTTTGCTAGGTGGGAAGCATTGCTTCTTCATTTATCCATGCTCACTCTTTTGTTAAGTTACTCAACTTCTCTCTATGGTAGCTTAGTTTTGCTATCTATAAAATGGGTAATGTATTTTTTTGAACTTTTATTTTAAGTTCAAGGGTGCATGTGCAAGTTTGTAACCTAAGTAAACTTGTGTCCTGGGGGTTTGGTGTACAGATTATTTCGTCATTGAAGTATTAAGCCTAGTACAACGGGGAATGTGTCATTGCACCTTTAGAGATGTGTGATGAAGAATAAATATATTTAAGTGCTATAATCTTGCCTAACTTAAGGTAAACTTGATAATAATGTCAATGCTAATATCAATTTTATAGTATTAATCATAATATAAACTCAATTCTATCATTATTGTATAATTAAAAAGAATTTGCCAAAAAGTGACCATGTTTGTCATCAAGCAAAACTACCCAACTTAATCCAGAGAATCTCTCAAATTGTTTGTTCAGGAACGTACCACTTTGGGATTATTTGAGGGACATAATTTTCCTCAATTATGTATATTAATAGGAGCGTCTTCTTTCCTCTGTCAGTCCCAAGTATCCCGGCCAGGTTGGCAAATTTAAAAGCTCCTTCCTCATCCAAAACCAAGGTCATAGGCATTGTTCTAACAATTTTTTTTTATAGCAATAGAAGTTATTAGTTAAGGACATAAGCTGTTGAGTTATAGTAGAGGTTATTAGTTAAGGACATAAGCTATGAAGTCAAATTGCCCCAGTGAAAACATTGGGTCTAACATATGTTAAATGTGTGACTTAAATAAGTTATGCAATCTCTTTAGGTCTCAATGGCTATATTTGAAGTTTGTTATGGGAGTTAAATGAGATAACACAGGTAAAGTGCGTAAACAGAGCCTAACTTATGGTAAGGACTCAATAATATTCTTTGTATTTTCTCTTTCATCCCCCTGCCTTCCCTTTTCTATCCTCCTCTCTATCCTCTTCCAGATGAAACCTGGTGCTTGCCAACTCTTATATTCCCTATCATCTCAGTCCTATATCTAAAGGATTGTATTTGTCATTCATTTTCTTCCTTTATTCAAACCACTTGGGCTTAGAGAGAAAGAGGGCTGAAATAGTCCTATGGAGATGGTAATATGTATTAATTCACTTTTGCTACATATTACATCATGACACAATTTGGTGGCTTAACATAATGTTTTTCTTCTGGTTCTGTGGAGCAGCTGGGCAGTTCTTTTGGTTTGAACTGGTTTTGGTACTCTTTCTGGTCAGCTGATGGCTTATTTGGGACTAGAAGTCAATCTTGGCCTCACATGTTTATATGGTGTGCTGTTTAGTCCAGGGTGCTTTAGCAGACACAGCTTGTCTCTCATCCTCTAGCAGGCTAGCTTAGCTTTTTAATTATGTTCTCAATGTTATAAGATGCAGCAAAGCAACAGGAAGCCCCGGTGAGCAAGCACTTTACAAGCCTTTATTTGCATCCAGTTTGATAATAGTTCATTGACCAAAACAAGCCACATGATCAAGAGCATATACAAGGGCTAGAGAAGTGTCATCTCTTGATGAGAGGAGTTAGGAATAATATGGCCATATTTTTTCTTTTTAATAATATACTTCAGACTGGGATGCTGAATCTCAATATGTAGGACTGAGGGATATTGATTTGTAGTTTCTACATACTCTCCTGCCTTCTTTCCAGAATGTTCTTCTCAGGATAATGCATGCATATTCAAAATCCTTCACTCCAATCCCTTATTTATTTGGCCGAAAGGATTGGACACAATATTTCTCTTTTTATTATTTATTTTTTCTTCATTTTAATTTTATTTCTTATTTATTTCTTTAAAAATAGAGATGGGGTCTCCCTATGTTGCTCAGGCCGGTCTCAAACTCCTGGCCTCAAGCAATTCACCTGCTTCAGCCTCCCAAAATGCTGGGGTTATAGGCATGGGCCACCACACTATCAGGACACAATATTTCTAACAGCCGTCAATTGGTTAACTATAGATTCTTTATAATTTCATCTTAAATAGTGATTTGTATTAACTCATTTTATGTATTAATGCATTTTTAATGCTTAGAACAACTTCTGCTGCATACAAGCTACTGTAAGTGTTAGCACTTATTATTTATTATCTCCTGATACCCTGGTTGGATCTGGTTCCTTTGTTATAGGCTCTCACTTTGTTGTACGTGTTTATTTTCTTTTAAATGACTGTTCAAGGCTTATAACACATATGTATTTGGTTGAGGTTTTGAAAATAAATTCCTAAGGGGAGAAATAGTTAAGTTCCCTGTTCTCATGTAACATTTTATTATTCCTTTTTCCTGTGGGCCTACCATAGTGCTTTGGGGCTCCTAATAAATATTGGTTAAATGAATGAATGGATGAAGAAAGGAAATAATAAATTAGTATAATGAGGGAGCACCCTGATGATTTCTAACTCCAAACAGACAGTATTAATTGATTGGCAGGGAGGATCTTTGTTTTAATATACCCCACACAGCTCTTTGTTAAAAATCCCATGCAGATAGGCGCACATCCATTATGGCTTTCTGGATCTTTATGTCTTTTTTTTTTCCCCAGAGTGATTGAAGCGGAGACAGAAAGGGCAGAAAGAACTGTGCTCTCCTTGTAGAAAAACTGTGGGGCACTGACTCTGTTCACAGGGAAGGATCCCCACAGAATATTAACCAATCTTGGGAGTTAGAGACCATGAGAAAGGTGCTGGCAGAGAGGAGCCTCAGGTCCCCTGTCTGTTTCCCTAAGGAGTCTGGCTTCTGATCTTGGAACCTTGATTTTTCTTCCCTTCTGAGAGCCTGGAGGCAAGCCTTGAATAATGCCAGCCCACACTTCATTACCCAACAAGCCCGTTTATCAGTTAGTCTGATCTGTATTGAACAAGTGCAAGCAGGTTACAAAGCAGCAAAGCCAAAAGAATGAAAATGCAGCATGTTTTCTGATTCCAGGAATCCCTAATCCAAAGCTTAGAGTCTGGGGCTAAAAATAGGCACCAATTCCATCCTTATCCACCCTCACCCACCTGGCATTTTAGTACCAGGTCAGGTAGCTCCTTAGCCAGATGATGGACATTTAAATGGTAACTTGGCTTCCATCTCATTTGGGCTGTCAGGGTGTCAGTTACTCTACTCACTTACTTGTAGTGCTGATATTTTCTGGTCCCTAGAGCCTCTATAGGACAAGGACTCACCTCACATGTCACCCAAATTCAAAGGTTATGCTATTTGTCACAAGAATAAGTTATGCCTGCTCCTTTTATGGCTGCCAATTCTATCCACCCTGGAATTCAAATTAGCTAAGAAAAAAGGAACTAATATCCTTTGAGCAGCATCTTTGGGCCAGGCACTGTGTAGATCTCTTGAGAAGCTCTGTCTGTTTCAGCCGCACTGAAATTCTTGGAGGAATGATGAGGAACCATACTCAGAGATGTGAAACCACTGCCACAGGCCCACAAAGCCAAAACTCACAGAGCAATTCTTGCCAAAAACATAGTACTCCCATCTTCTCACGTCTGTATTATTTCTCTAAAATTTTATAAACAATACACAAATACCAGTACAGATAGGATTCAGCTTATTTCTGTAACTTTTCCATGTAAGAAAACAAGACATGGCTCCTTTAAGCTTTGCAAAGTGGGGACAACAAACTAGAGACATGCATTTACAACTCTAGCAAATTGTTCACACAAAAAAATCATGTATGTAGTGTGGAGTAGGGTGAGATTCTTCCACTACATGGGAGAGACAGTGTTCTCTGTGAAGATTCTCTGTAGGAGTTTTCATTAGGATTGTGAAGTAGCAGTAAGAGATGCATTTAAAAATTAGAAAATGGCTTTATCAAGAGGAGAAGAGCTTAGAGTATCTTTTGAAGATGAGGGGAATCAGGAACGTGAAGTAGATATGGCCAGAAAGTTCAAGTAAAGCCTATTCAGTTAAGTGATATTACGTTTGCCTTTGGGTGCCAGATCAAGGAAATAATCTCATTCTCCACATTAAAAGGACCCATCAAATGCATTGAAATAGGAAAATATAGGGCCCAGAATATTAGCGTTCAAATTCAGGAGTAGAATAGGTTATGAATGGAGTAGTGAGTCTATGACGTAGAGAATAGGAAAGGAAGGTATTTCTTAAATTTTTTGGTGTATCAGAATCACCTGGAGGGCTTGTTAAAGCATAGCTTGCTGGCCAGGAATTTGTATTTCTAACAAGTTTCCACGTGAGGCCGATGCTGCTGGTCCAGGGACCATGCCTTGAGAACCATAGCTATAATCCCTGCAGTCTTAATTCAGACTAAAACTAAACCTGCTTTAGAGATTGAGTTTGAATAAACAGAAATTGGCATCTGGTTAAAACTAATGAGGAAACAAGAAAAGCAAATTCTGCTGGAGATCGTAAGCCTTGACAACAAGGACAAATATAATTGCAATTAAAAGTGTTGCAACTTACTGTGCGCTAGGCAGCATTTTAACCCTTTCTGTGCTGTTTAGCATATTTAATTTTCACAATAACTGCATGTGTTAATGCCATCAGTTATTTCATCTAATAAAGATACCAGAGCTCAGCCTCCTTGGATTTAATCCTAGCTTTGTCTCACTTTTCAGACTAATTTCTGAACATTTTGCATCTCAATTATCCTAGGGAAAACCCAATTGCTGTTAAGACATACCATGAATGATACTAACAAATCAGAATACAGAAACGATGGCCCAACCTTTCCACAGCCTTCCTTCATCCAGTTTGTAAAAGAGTTTTGACGACAATGAGATATTATTGGTAGGCTTTCATCCCCATTGAAGTAACTGCATGGAGTGGTTAGGTGGGGGAGGTCCAGATGAGAGTTAGGAATTTAACATTTGCATCTGTGATCTTTGTTCCAGAAGAGTTTGGATACTTATAAACCTCTGGGTTCTGAAATTTTAAAATAAAATAGAGTTTAAATGAGGTGCTGATGCTGAAGTTTGAGTGCTCCTGCTGCCCACTCAAATACGCCTGGAATGATGCTGAAGTCTGTTCCACACCTGTTGCCATAGTTTAACAATGAATGCATAACATTAAGCTGGAGAAGGGAGATGTGGATGACAAGTATGGAGGAAAAAACTTGTACATCGCAGTCAAATAGATATGAATTTCAGTCTAGGTTTCCTTAAAAATTACCTGCTTGAAAGAAAAACTTTCTTCGACTTATATAATTTATTTATTATTGGTTAAAAAGAAACAATAGTACTCAATGAAAGGCTGTAACTCACTTGAGTTGATACAGAATATATGTGTGTGTGGGTGTGTGTACATATATATGTCACTTGACATAAACATGTTTTTAACAATGGTAATGACAAATCTTCATCGATCTGTTCTTTCAGTTAGATTGTACTGAGCTTGATGTTTAAAGGATTCTGACTTTTTAGAGCCCCTCTGTCCAAGCTTTGTTTTTGTTTAGTAAAACAAATAAGCAGCTCTAATACACTGTAAAGAAAAATTGGTTAGGAAAAAGTGGTGTTTTTTTTTTTTTCCTGGCTTTTAAATACAGCTTGTCATTAGATTTGTGTGTGAGGCATAGTATCCAAATCTCTTTGCTGGTTCATATTTGAGTATCTCTGGATATAAAAATACCCATACTGAGCCAGCATTTGATTTCCTGCTGAACTGTTTTTCACATTTCCAATATAATTATGCAGCAGTTACAAAGAAACAAAAGGCTGAACTCCACAGAATACCATAGAAACCCACATTTGTTTATTTAAGAAAAGATATAAAAAGAAGGTAAGACAGAAATTGATGTGTCAGGTGACTTCTCAGGGTAACTGATACCTAAAATAAATCTGTGAATATCTGGATACCTATTAAAAATGATTGGTTAGACATGGATTTTAAAAGGCAATTATATATTCTACAAATGGCCCCTGGTATTTAAATAGGAGACCTTCATGAAAATAAGTGCTGGATTTGATATCTTTTTATTTGAGCCTTGTTTTCTGTATGATTGCTTTTGTCCTCAGTAGTGTCCAGATTAAAGAGTTTTAAGGTCTAATTTAAACCATTCACTTAGTGTACCAAATAATTGCAAAGTGAATACAAAAAACATTAGTGAGTTGAACACATTTTTTGGCCACCTATCCTAGGCACTTCAGGCACAGATTGTTGAAGACCTAGTTCCTGGCCTGGAGGTGAAAGTTCTGTAGTACAGAGGGCAACTTTTGGACTACAGTTAAATTGTTCAATTAAAAGACAGAAAGCATCCAAAACACAAATAGGAGGAAGAAATGAGTTCTGTATGATGCTTTCTCTGGTGCCCTTCACAGTCGATCTAGATACTACCATGTGGCAAGTGAAGAAGGAAAGCAAGAATGTCAGTGGCAAAGGGAACAGCATGAAGCCATCCAGGAAGTTTTGGATATTTTTAGATGCAAAGGAGGAACTTGTTGATCTTGGTCTCTTTCATTCAGCTATGGTTATGATAGACTTCATTGTATGTCCATCTGGAGACTGTGCTTTAGGAACGAGTAACAGACTAACAAGGAAGCCTCAGCATAAATAGATACCCAAGGCCTAACTTTGGTTGAAGAATGGCTGGAGAAGCTGTTTCTTGGGCATAATAAGAATCATGACTTAGGGAAATGGCCTGGATGCAAAAAGAGTGGTACATACAATTGCCCTTTCATGCTCTCTATTGGTTCGATGTCTAGATCTGTAACATTAAATGATATCTGCATGTGAAAATAAAGAACGGAAAATAAACCAGCATTTAAGATGCTACTTAATCCCAAGCAGAATTCTGGTCTCTGCATACTTACATTTCTTGTTTCATTCAATCCTCATAACAATGTTTAGATGGATGTAACCTGAACACTGTTTTAGAAATGTGTCATGCGAGACTCAGGAAAGCCAGGACACAAAGAAAAGCCCATGGATGTAATAAAGGGAGTTTTGAATCCACCAGATTTGATGTCAAAGCCTGAACTCTCTCTACTCTTTGATACTACTAAGTGTGATAGATGGGCAAACATCCTCTAAACAAGGTTCATCTTTGTACCGAGTTTCAAGTGCACCATTAGTCGCCAGGTCTTATATTAGATAATACACATATAGGAATAAAAAATCCAGGAATCACATTGCTTACATCAACTTGGTTGCAAAATCATAAAAAATAGCAGTCATAGGATATGGCATGTTTATTTTATCCAGTGTAGTCTGGCCATGAAGTTTGGCTTACTGTGACTTTCACATGAAGAGTTTGGTCTTTCTTTTTAATGTTCACATACTGTAATTATTTCATCTGCAACAGAAACATCTAATTTTAAAAGTCAAAGAGGTGGGTAAAATAAATCCATTTGGGAAATGTTGATTCAATCCATGAGATTATTGTAATTTGTACCTCTGAACATCATAATTCTCTTCAGTATGTGGATGAAATGAGACAACTACTAAGTTTTTTTTTTTTGCATTTCTATTTGATAAATCTTTAGTGTCTGTGCATTGCATGATAGTGAAAAGCACAGATTTAGACAGAAAGATATGGGATTATAAACTGACTACAATATTGGGAAGTTATGCAATGTTAGTCAAAGTGCTCATTCCTTTTAAACCTCAATTTCATCAAATTAAGGTGCAGATAATAATCTCTTTCTATGTTGTTATATAATGCATCTAACACAGTAATTAGTCTTAAAGTGAGTAATTGAAACATACTGGGGGAGATTGGGGCAACAGACTTTTATTCTTTAAGACCATAATATTCAAAGTGTGGTCCAGGGATCTTTAGAGTCTTTGAGACATTTTTAAGGGTTCTGCAAGGTTGAAATACTTTTTTATAATAATATGACAACACTGTTTGCCTTTGTCTGTCTCACAATTGAAAGTATACTTTTCCAGAGACTATATAACACTTGTTAATATCATACTGAGCCATTAGCTCAATGGCTAATGGAATCTGTGCTTCTATATTCTTGTGTTTGTGTGTTCAACTTACAATATGGTAAATATTGAGAGGTATAACCCAATAACAAAATTTTAAGGTTTTGGAGTTCTTCATTAATTTTTAAGTGTGTGAAGTGACCCTGAGACCAAATTGTTTGAGAACTGATGCCTTAGAAAGGCATTTATTTTTTCAATTAGCTTGAGGTAATTAGTTTGAGATATAGTAACAATAAAGATTGTTACAATTAATATATCTTGAATATAACATTGATGGAAACAGTTTATTACCTGTAAAGTGTTGGTTGGCTATTCAAAGAAGTAATGCTTATAATGTCTTTATTAGGATTCTTGGTATGGAGTAATTAGTAAGCACTCAATAAATGCAGATCATTGTTAAGAGCAGAGTGAAAATGAAGGTAACCCCAAAGGAAATACATTGGTATTATAATTTACACTTTTAGGGTCTCACCAAATAAGGTTGCCTTCTTAAGAGACAAAATTGTTCCCAGGGCAGATCAAGACTCGCCCATTGATAACTCCTTTGTATTACCCTTTCAGAACAATTAATAGGGTCACACAGATAGAAACTGGGGAAATTCATCCAGGCACTGCGAGAGAGAGAGAGAGAGAGAGAGAGAAAGAAAGAGAGAGACAGACAGAAAGGGAGAGACAGAGAGAGAGCCTGAAGTGCTCTTCTAGGGACCAACCCTCTGGAACTACAGCAGATTATCAATGTATAAGGCCACTAAAATTTAAATTACACATCTTAGCCTCATGGCTTTAACTCCATGTTTTTCAGATCACTTTTGGTGATTATTTTACTCAATTTTAGAAACAGCTACAACAATATATGCTTACTTAAATAATAAAAATAACAACCATAATAATAACAGCTACCATTCCACCATTTCTTGAGCCTTCTTTTCTCAGTGTTTGACACAAAGCACTTTGAAGAGAATCACCCATGTACTTTACAAAACTGCCCCATGTTGTGGGGAATTCTATTATCAACACTGTAGGAAGGAGAAAATTGGGCAGCTATTGTATCTGTCTGAGTTCTAAAGACTTTGCACCAAATAATTGATGGAACCAGGCTTTGAGGCAGACCCTCTGCCTTACCGATATGCCACACTCCAAAGCTTTTGGCAGACATTTTATTTTTTATTGTAACTTAACAAATTAGCTTTATTGTTAAGTGGCTGTCTTCTTAGAACTTGGCTAATGGTGTCTGTGCTGAAGGAACATTCACTTTAGGAATGTGCTGACAGACTAAAATTTCTGTTCCTACCAAACTGAGGACAAAACCCTAAATCTCAGTGAACCTAGCAAGGTGACTGACATTTTGAAAAATTTTGTCATGAATGAGGGTCCTTGCCAGAGAAGAATAACTTTGGCCTCCCTACTTTTTTAATGTTAGTAACAGGAATTCTTAACATTTCCATTATGATATCCTATACATTGTACACTGATTCTTTATTCTTTACTACAGCGAAGCCTCAAAAAAACTATATAAAATGGTCCATGGCTGGTATTATTATCCTGTGTTTCAGGTGATGTAGCCATAACTCAGACAGCTGACTTGTTTCCTGAAGATCATTCAACTAAGATGGTGCCAAGTAATTCTTCAACCCTAAGGCTTTTCATGAATTCATAATTAGAATGTGCTTAACTAATATTCATTTCACAAGCATGGATATACATCAGGTTGATTCTAGTGATACAAACTGGGACAATGCTAACAATCATAGCTTTCAGTGTTGCTCACACTGAAAATCACCATCAGTTTTGTAGAGCGATTATTTTACCTAGAAATGGTATGAATAGTGCCGCACACACCCACAAGTCATGCGAAAATCATTTTGGTAGACACTTTGGGTAGTGTCAGCGTAGCAGAAGAAATATAATTTAGAATATGAATATTTCCATACTCTTCAAGAGAGCAAGATGTCTGATGGCTTGCTCCATAGAATGCCCATTCTCTCCTTTTGCTGCAGATTGTTTTATCCAAAGCATGTACATGGATCCCAACAGTGAATTATGCTTGCAGCTCAAAGGTTGGTCCTGCATTTTAAAAAGCCAGGATAAACTTGGCCTGAAGCTCCTCTTCACAACATAAGTAACTTGAACAGAACAAATGAGTATTAACTTTTTTAGCATAATTTCCTAACACATAATATTATGATGAATAGATACTGAAGTAGGTAGGTTATGTTATCTCCATTTTATAAAATTGAGATCAAAGTAAAACCAAAAATGAGATACTACCTTACCTCAGCCAGAATGGTCATTATTAAAAACTTTAAAACAAACAAACAAACAAAAATAGATAGTGTGGAGGTGATGAAAAGGAATGCTTATACACTGCTGGTGGGAATGTAAACTAGTATAATGTCTATGGAAAACAGTATGGAGATTTCTCAAAGAATTAAAGTAGATCTACCGTTTGATCCAGCAATCCCATGCTAGGTATCTACCCAAGGGAAAAGAAGTCACTGTATCAAAAAGACACCTGCATGTGTATGTTTGTCACAGTACAATTCACAGTTGCTAGGATATAGAATCAACATAAATGTCCATCAAACAACGAATGGATAAAGAAAATGTAGCATATGTGTGTACACCATGGAATACTATTCAGCCATGAAAAAGAATATCTTTTGCAGCAATTTGGATGGAACCGGGGGCCATTATTTTAAGTGAAGTAACTCAGGAATTGAAAACCAAATATCACATGTTCTCACTTATAAGTGGCAGCTAAGCTATGGGCATACAAAGGTATTCAGATTGGTATAGTAGACACTGGAAACTCAGAAGGGGGTAGGGTGGGAGGAAGGTGAAGAACAAAAAACTACCAATTGGGTACAATGTACACTACTTGGGCGATGGTTGCACTAAAATCTTAGACTTCACCACTCCACAATTCATATATGTAACCCCAAACCACCTGTAAACCTAAAGCTATTAAAATAAATAAATAAATAAATAAATAAATAAATAAATAAATAAAATTGAAATATACAGAGGGGAAATGGTTACCTCAATGTCACTGAGCTAGCACCTGGTGGAATTAAAATGTCCACAGATCTTTCTTTCTGTATCAATAGACTATTTTCAATTCAATATCACGTGGAGTCATGGCAGGTATCTAGATTTAGTTTGTTATTTTGTTCATCATTTCTCTCTGCCTTATCCTTTCTCTTCTACCATGGAATCAGCCTTGGATTTCTGAAAGAAGAGCAACTAATTTGAAAAATTTCTACGGGTCTATTATTGTACTGTGTTGAGGCAGATGAAATTTTCATTTAGTTTCATATTTTAAAACAATAAGGTTATTTCTTTTCTTACTGTAGTTAAAGCCCAGAGGGAAGAAAACACTAGAACTCTCTTACATTAATGTGAGAGCATTTTTGGATACAATTATATATCTATATGTGATGCCAAAACATCTGGAACAGAAATGATAAATTAAATCAACTGGCATTTTACCCAGACACAGCCAAGCAACAGATGTGGAGAAAGGCTGAATGAGTATCTCAACTAATTTTGATGAATTTCAGGAGAAACAAACCATAATTGTCTATTTATTAAATCTTTGAAATCATGGCTATAATGACAATAATCTCATCTGGGGTTTAGGGGACAAACTGAAATGTCAGCCTAAAGTATTTGAAGATCATCTCTTTGTTGATTTCTGGATCCTGCCATGCATTCATTATTTTTTTCCAGAAAAATTGCATAGTTTCTCAGATATGTTTGAGGTTTAGACATTTGATTTATGCACTTAATTTAAACAGCAAAGACCTCTTTTAAAATTATATTATTACTACATTTTCATGTCTGCCTTATTGGCAAAGGTCGGAAGGGTCGTAGTTCTACTGAAAATTTTATTTGAAGAATTCAATAGAGTAATGGCAATGATATCTTAATTTATCCAGTTTACAGCTCTTTACACATATTTCATTAATTCTTGAAACATCTCTCTGAGGTATGTAAAGGGCAGGGATTATTAGACCCATTTTTCAAGTTTAGAAAATAAGATAAAATTAGATAGAAAATCATTTTCCTAAGACAACAGTAGGAAGCTTGACCAAACCACTCCAAGTTTACAATTGCAATATTGCTCTGAACAATTTACAAATATTAGCTCATTAATTCTCAAACATCACACGGAAATTATTTTTTAAACTTTTACATGATGCAGTATTTGTATATCTGTATCTATATTTATATCCTAAAGGGAAGGGGGGTAAAATAGTTCTGTATATTAAAATGAACATTGGAGAACTGAGAACTAATTTGAGTTCATTTCTTTGTCTACATCATGCTACCCTTTACCTAACCCTAAACGTGTCACTTTCCTTCAATAACTCATGATATGAGAGACTAGGATGACAGAGAATCTCTAGTGTACTTCAGCATTGAGATGAACTAAAATGTACAGTAATGTTAATCTGACAGTTTTGCTGACATGTAAAATGGTTACCATGTTGCATCAGGAATTGAATATGAATAGTTAACATTTTGTATAGATGGTAGAAATTAATCTTAGTTTTCCTATGGCAAACTGAGTACATTTGAAATCATCTGTGAAAGAGAGGACAAGTACTGAAGAACACTTTGATTTGAGTCTAAAATCTACTCCTTTCTCAGCTAACTCCTTCTGACCTCCTTCTATTCATTTTCGATTCCCCTTCTCACTTCTTTCATTGAAGAAAACAGTTTTGGGCAGAGAGGTCTTTGCTGGAGTTTTGACTGGGCCACCAACTTGCTATATGACTATGGGAGAGTCATTTCCTGTTTCTGAGTTTCAGTTTCCTGCTTCGTGGAATATGAATGATAATATCAATATCATAGGAATGTCCTGTGATTTAAAGTAGAGAAGCCATATTTTGCACATTTCACTATGCCTGGCCCATTGCAATTGTCAAGTAATTTTAGTAGACATATTAATTCATTTGATTCATATGTATTTCTCATCCTAAATTATTTATCTTTGAATATCCAAGGCTATCAGAGAAACTAGCACATCATGTTCAATAACATTAGTTGTGATTGTTAACTATTATTAATGAATGTGTACCTTGCTCCATTAGCCATTTGTTTTGCTCTTACAGGTATAACCTTATTTATTTATCACTTCACGTAAGGATCTATGAAATTATACAGAATCCTCACCTATCCCCTGACAGCTTTGAAACATTTTCCAATCATGCCTCCCTACTTATTCAACAAAAGAATTAAAAACTACCCTTCCCTTGAAATCTATCTACTCTATGTGAATTGTGCTATTTTCTTGAAGTGAAACCCTAGATATAAAAATGATAAATGATTTTTTATGCTGTCAACTGTGCATCCAAGTAACGCTTGGTTCTGCCTGCACACTTCTACAGAATTGAAGTTTGGAAGATAAATATGAAGAAAATCCTATCCAGGACAATCAGAGATTTCCCATTCAACTCTAGTTCCCAACAGTATTATTTTACGTTTAGTGTGCATTCTGTAGACTTGGAGTCTGTGCCCTGTGATTTACATGAGAGGATCAATGGGATGCTTTGCAAAGGAGGAAGAGAACATGCAGACTTTCTGCTATCCTGAAGCCAGAAAATCCTACGGTGGTAGATTTGAAGTTCCCGTTATGAGCTTAGTGTTCAGACAGTAATATGGTCAGAGCTGTCTGAGTGAATACTGGTATCTATTCTGACCCTGGCACGTGTGTATGCAATTCATGACATTCCCTGCTGTAAACACTTGGAAACCAGAACTGGCCCACTGGAGCTGGCCAAATAGATGAAGAAAGCCTGGGCAGTTTTACACAGTGCTATGAACATAGGCTCTGGAGGAATCCAGACCAGAAGACTCTTTCCTGTTGTTCTTTTACATCCTATGCAAGCTCAAATCCTGGGTGGCCTCCTTATGAGATGTGTAATTGAGGGCAACTTGTTTAACATCCCTGCCCCAGCAGGAAGTTGGTGTCCAAATGCTCTTATTTTCACCAGAAGCACAGCTGCATTTTGATGGACTGCATATAATAGTTGGTCAGCAAATACTCTAAGGCACTGCTTCTCAAGCCTTTGTGTGCCTGTGAATTACCTGGGGATCTTGTTAAAACACAGATTGGGATTCCCCAAGTTTGGGGTGCAGATTCTACATTTCTAAAAAGCCTCTAGGTGATGCTGACTCCACTGGTCAGTGGACTATAAGTAACTATGCTCTATTCATATATAATACACATTTAATACTATTTATTTGTATGAAATAGTTATCACAAAACAAAACCCTAAGCTAGTGTCTCTGAAAGTTTAGCATGTAGCACGCTCACCTGGAAGGACTATTACAGATTACTTGACGCCATCTTCAGAGTTCCTGATTCAGTAGGTCTTTTTGGGGGCCTGAGAATTTGAATTTTTATCGAATATCTAAGCAACACTCATACTGCAGTGTAGTCCACTAGTTGCAAACCATTGACCTGGACCAGTTCCTTCCCTATCTGGAAACTTCTGTTAACAGTTTTGAAAACGGTATTTGGTTTTCCAATCTTAGGGAGATAATAGTCATCAGGAAGTTTTGTTTTTTTACTTAGACTTTCTATTTTCAATGTTTGCATGCAGTTTTAAGAAATAATACAGAGAGACTCTATTTACCCTTTACATATTTGTTTTTCCAATGGTAACATCTTACAAAACTATAGTACAGTGCTATAACCAGAATATTCACATTGATTCAGTCTACCCAGTTTATTCAGATAGCCCCAACTGTCCTTGTATGCATTGTGTGTATATGTGTTTGTGGTTAGTTCTATGCAATTTTACCACATGTGTAAGTTTATGTATACACCACCATAGGCAACGCCCAGAGGAAATCCACCACCACCAGGATCCCCCCACATCTGCCTACCTCCGGAGCCTCACCTCCCATCTTTAGTTCGTGACAACCACTAATCTATTTTCAATTTTTGTAATTTTGTCCTTTTCTTTCTACTTATTTTTTGAGACAAGGGCTCACTCGGTTGTCCAGGCTGAAGTGCAGTGGCTCAATCTCAGCTCACTGTAGCCTCAACACCTCTAGGTTCAAGTGATCCTCCCGCCTCAGCCTCCCGAGTAGCTGGGACTACAGGCATGTGCCACCACACCCAGCTAGTTTTGTTTATTTTTTGTAGAGACAGAGTCTCAGTATATTGCCCAGGCTGGTCTTTAACTCCTGAACTTAGGTGATCCACCCACCTCGGCCTCCCGAAGTCCTGGGATTACAGGCATGAGCCACCGCACCTAGCCTAATTTTGCCATTATAAAAATGTTATACAAATAGAATATACAGTATATAACCCACAGGAAGATGCTGTTAAAGCTTGCTAGTGCCCAGGTGTCACCACTGTATTCTTATTTGTTTTAGTGTGGAACTCATACATTTGTAGCTTTTGAAGCTTCCCAGATGATCCTCATATTCAGACAGGGTTTATACTCTGCCTACCATTAAGGGAGGTCTTTAGCTCTAGGGATTGTTTGCAACTCAAAGGATCATGTGGATGAACTTCCCTTTCCAATAGCGAAAAACACAAAATGCACATGTACCAGAATTAGTTATCATCAAAGACTATAAAACCAGAAATCTTCTGGGAAATGCATTTTGGATATGTATCTAAAGCTTCAATTTACTCCTAAATCAAACAGAAAGACTGTTTATACTGTAAGGATGGTCTCTATTTATAACTTGGAGAAAAGTTATTTATAATACCCATGCAACATTGTGTTTGAAACACTGAAATTGGCAGTTATTTCTGCTGTGGACACTCATGCTTTTGTTTTTCTGATCAAACATTGTCTAAGCCAGATCAGAAATATTGGTATTCTTCTTAATTTTAAAAGTATCATAATTAATTTTAAATTATACACACACATATTTATATATGTATCATGTGAAATGTTATAAGAAAATCAATGTCATGTGACGATATGGGTGTATTTGTGTGTCATGTAACTTTGAGGAAAATAATTTTCAGTAAATTATAGATTTGCAAATTGATACTCTTTTGGAAAACACAATTACTTCAAATTCATTGTTTGTGTCTTCCCTCTGTTTTTGCATCTTCTTGAAAACAAACCTTACAAATACAATGATGTCTCATCTTTGATATTTATAATTAATTTTAACCCACATTTTGAGTTATTTTTATTTGTTTAATGTTAATATATCAGGTGACTTGCTAGATGTTTCTTATACTGCTTCATGTAATTATGTTTACACTATACATAACTAATATGACAAATAGTCAATATTATCTGCTAAAAGTATTTTAGTTTTAGCCTCTATTTTAGAGATTCTGCTTAAATATTTCTAGACTTTTCAAGTTTAGAAGGGAGGCTGTTAAAATTCTGTTCCTGGCCAGGTGTGGTGGCTCATGCCTGTAATCCCAGCACTTTAAGAGGCCTAGGTGGGTGAATCATTTGAGGTCACGGGCTCGAGACCAGCCTGGTCAACATGGTGAAGCCCCGTCTCTACTAAAAATTCAAAAAAATTAGCTGGGCGTGGTGGTGGGCACCTGTAATCCCAGCTACTGGGAGGCTGAGGCAGGAGAATCACTTGAACCCAGGAGGCAGAGGTTGCAGTGACCCAAGATTGCGCCACTGCACTCCAGCTTGGGCGATTGAGTGAGACTCTGTCTCAATAGATAGATAGATAGATAAATAAATAAATAAATAAATAAATAAAATTTTCTTCCAAATATGTTTTATCTCATAACAAATTAACCCCAAACTTAGTGGTTTAAAATAATAGCAACCAATTAATTTGTTCAAAAATGTATAATTTGGGCAAGGCCAAACAGGGTCAGACCTTTTCTAATCTAGACAGTGTCAACTGGGGCGGGTTTACCCAGGCTGGAAGACCCATGTGGCTCACTCAAACATCTGGGAAACAGGTTTGTTTTGGTTCTCCTCCATAAACATTTCCATGGGTTGGGGTGGGGGGTGTGTTGGTATCTGTGTTTCATGGTGTCCATGTTTCATGGTGTCGGTGTTCCAAGAGTAACAATCCAAAGAGTGATAGAGAGTCAAACCCGCCATTTTCTTAAGGTCCAAGCAGCTCTGATATTGACACAACATTCATTGCATCTGTCATCTTCAATTACTTATTCAGTAAGAGAGCCCATATCCAGGGGAAGAAACTCAATGAGAGGAGTATTAAATAATTAATGTCACGATTTAAAACAAACACGGTTGACCTTTGGCCACAAAATATTTACATTCCTACTAAAAACACTCTGAGATTTTATCATTAGATCATCATCCTCGAGCTGACCCAGTATACAATGGGGGGGATAGAATAAGGATAATTTCTGTAGACAGCATTACTCAAGAACAGAGAAAGTGGAAGTCATATGGCAGTTACTGGTAAATAGTGATTCTTGGAATCATTTTGGCACATGTTACTGGTTCCTTGATGAGTATCCAGTACTGTTTCAGAGAAACGATTCTCCTAGACTTTTGACTCTAGACACATGGCTCTTGGCTCTGTTCCCATCCTCCCCTTCTCCATCCTGTCTTCCTCCTCATACTACTTCTATACTACTACTATTACTTTCCTTCTCCTTTTCCTTCTCTTCCTCTTTCTCTTCTTCCTCCTCCTCCTCTTCCTCCTTCTTTCTTCTTTTTTAAAAAATAAATTATCTGTGTTTGTAACTGAGATGTCTTCTCAACTGCATGCTGCCTGTAAATGTTTGGGAGTCTGGCAGCATTTTTTCATTGTTTACTGTCTTTTTTAGTAAAAGCCAATATGCTTTCTTTAAGTATTTTGTAAGTTTCTTACAAATCAATTTGTAATTCATTTCATTAGACAGCAATCACACTCACAAATCTCTTCAGGGTGAGCTCTTCTTGACTTTGGACACCTCGTGAATCTGCTGTGGTCAATGCTGTTATGATTCTTAGTAAAGAGTCTATGAGACATAACCTATCCTTAGCCCATTTACGCCTCATGTTCCATTTTTGGAACGCTAAGCATGTGGGAGTTCTTTATATCCTACTGCTCAAGGTCATCACCAAGGTCTGATTTTTCACACCCAGGAAATTGCAACCTCCAGCATAAATGGATTAAGCTCCTCAGAGGACCTTCTATTTCTTTGAAAGTTCTAGTAAAAAACCCTCAGATCTTTCTGAGATATTAACAACAAAAGATCATATAGCCCCATTATGTATTTGATCTATGAACTGAGACTCTTTCTTAATTTGAGAATTATTTTCCTCTGGAGAAGCTGAGAATCAAAAAATATATATTTTCAAACTCAAACATTGGGAAGCCGAGGTGGGTGGATCACTTGAGGTCAGGAGTTCAAGAACAGCCTGGCCAACATGGAGAAACCCTGTCTGTACCAATAATACAAAAATAAGCCAGACATGGTGGCATGCACCTGTAATCCCAGCTACTTTGGAGGCTGAGATAGGAGGATCCCTTGAACCCGGGAGGCAGAAGTTGCAGTGAGCCAACATCATGCCATTGCGTTCCAGCCTGGACAACAAGAACAAAACTCAGTCTCAAACAAAACAAAACAAAACAACAACAAAACAGAACAAAAAAACCTCAAACAGTCCTAATTTCAGAAAAAGTTCCTTCTTTAACTGATTTATCTCCATTCACATTTTGTTTAGGTATTGAGAAAAAGCTATATAGTAATCTAATATTCTGCCTCTTCCTTGAATCTCTTTAATTAAATCATCAAATTCACTAGGGGCATTTTCTTTTTCTCTACATGGCTCAAAGGTGTCATGGTCAAAATTCTCACCAGTATATACACAGGTTTCCTTTCCTCTAATTTCCAGTAATACTTTCCTTGTTGTAGTTACTTTACTATGAGACCTCACCAACAGCTTCTGCAAATCCTTTGCTCTTTCACTAACACTATCCCTGAGGACCATTAAGTTTTTACTAACAATATTCTCAATCTATCTCCTGCCTGCCACCTGGTCCCAGAACCAGTGCCACATGCTTTACGTTGTCATTACAGCAGTACCTTACTTCAAGGGACTCAAATCTGTTTTGATTATCTACTGCGGCATAACAACAAATCCCAGAACTTAGCGGCAGAAAAAAACACCACCATTTATTTTGCTCACAATTTTGAAATTTGGGCAGGGCTTGCCAGGGTAAGTTTGTCTCTGCAGAATGTGATATAAACTGGGGCAGCTTTGAAGAGACTGACTACCCAGTTCCAAGATGGCTCAATCATATGGCTGGCAAATTGGTGGTGGCCGTCACTGCCTTTCCAAGGGAGAGTTTGGGCTTCTCCATGGCCTGGTATTTGCATTCCAAGATGAAGTACCCCAAGAGAGATAGAAGCTGCTAACTTCTAAAGACTTGAGCTTAGGAATTAGCCCAGTGCCACTTCGTTCGTATACTACTGATCTATCACAGAGCCTATATTCAAGAGAACAGCTACCCTATCTTTCAGTGAAAAGTATATGGCTCATAGAATTTGGAGCCATGTTTTAAAAGTGTGTGATTGTGAATCACACAAAAGCATTAAGTTACAAAAGATAATTAGAACTCTCAAAGACTTTAAAAATCAAATGATAGTATTTTATCATTATTACTAGATATTAAATACTATAAAACACTTCTTAAATGCCTTAACAGTTGTAAGTCCTAAAACCATAGGGCATTCTGAAAGCACAGAGCATTTGTTTATTTTGCCTATTTCTTCAAAAACCCCTTTAAATATTTTCTTTGTGCTGTGTTTTTGGATAAAACTAGTCTTTGGTTTAAGGCTTGGCTTTGCAGTCTAACCCACTGTGTGATCCGGGAATGTTTCTTAAATCCACTAAAGCTTTTTTACTTTTTCTCTGCAAACCAAGAAACATTAACAATATTTCTCCTACTTAACTTGGAGGGAATTGTGATGGTCAAATAGGGACAATGTATCAGAAATTTAAAAAATAATAATATAGACACAAATGTCGCGTCTATACTTCTTTATTGCAAAGATATTTTAATCAGGAACTCAGGGGATCTAAAAATGAAGTCTAAATTACTAAACTGCAGGGGTCCATAGGGGCCAGGTTACTGGAGAAATGATTGGATTAGGATTGGTTCAACAGTAACTATGTGCACACAGGAAGATGGAGCTATGTTTGTCGAACTCTAGGACAGTGAGAATCCCATTTCCAAAGCCTAGAGATTCTTATTCAATGGGACATATGCCAGGGTCAATAATATGTACTTTTTGCAAACATCTCAAATAATTTCAATATGGTTGAGATTTAGAATGTACTTTGAGAAACCTTGTGGAGGGAAAAGAATGAAGAGTAACTAGAGATTTAGAAAAAAAATATGTTCTCTATTTAATTTGCTGGGATAGTACATTATGTTAAATATGATAGTATCACATAATTGCTCTCTTTAGACAAGGATTTTGATCTTGGTTATTATGTGTGTAATTACAATTTTCAGTTATTCAGAATAATTGTAAATTACAAATGTGTGCGTGTATGTGTGTGTGTGTGTGTATTTCTGTTGCCTCCCAAAATCTAAAAAGGAATCTTTTAGTAATACTTCATGATTTCTCTTACTTTATAGTAATCCACTATATAATATTTTCATCTGGGGAATTTCTTGAAATGGTTTTCAATGGTTTTATAAAGTAAATTTGTAAGTGGAGAGAATGACACATGAATTCAGATTTACCTTAAATATTTAGTAATAGAAAATATTGCTGGTTATTGGAAAAACAGAGAAGAGGCAACTGTGACGGAAAATGTACAAGAAAATCTTGCTTGTATTGTATGTTTTAAAGATACAAAAATGTACAAAATATCAGTGTTTTGGGAGACTGGAAGTAACAACTTGGTTACAAAATCTCTATTAAGGTCCAGTGCAGTGGCTCACGCCTGTAATCTCAGCACTTTGGTTGGCTAGGGTGGGTGGATCACTTGAGCCCAGGAGTTCAAGACCAGCCTGGGCAACATGGCGAAACCCCGTCTCTATTAAAATTACAAACATTAGCCAGGCATGGTGGCACGTGCCTGTAATCCCAGCTACTCTGGAGGCTGAGGCACAAGAATCGCTTGAACCAGGGAGGCAGAGGTTGCAGTGAGCTTAGATTGAAACATTGCACTCCAGCCTGGGTGACAGAGTGAGACACGAGACCCTGTCCCCACCACCAAAAAAAAAAAAAAAAGAAAAGAAAAGAGAACTGTTCTAATAAAATTCAGTTATTTTATCTTGATTAAATGTGTGCTGCGTGGATAATACAGATAAAATAAATAAAATAAAATAAAAGAGAAAATCATTAAGGAACAAAATCATCCATAGGCTCACAATCAGCACACAGCCACTGTATAAAATTTAATATATTCAAAATTTATGTAAACTTTTCTTGAAACTGACAATCTAAATTATTTAATTCACCCTATTGTTTCTACTATTTTGAAATATTTAACTGAAAGTAACAGTATAAAATTATGTCACTAATATGAATACATGTTTATATACACTACATACACCCATACATAGCTGTACATAAATACATATTTAATAAATATATAAAGATGTGGATACATTAAATGTATACTATATATACACAAAATATTAATAATCACTGTCACACAGTTCAATTAAGTTCTTGTTTTCTGATTATTCGGTGTGTTAATTATAACTCCTTGTGATAATTATAAATTCCTTAAGATTAATACTCCCTTACTGACAAATAGTTGGCTTTCACCCAATACTTTGCACTCTTCACTGGGCCTGAATTTATCTGAGGCCCATATTCTAACTCTTGCAAACTTCTTTTCACAAGGGTCATTGTTTGCCTCATATCTCCTATATTGACTTGAGGTTCTGAATTATATTTTACATTAAGCAAAATATACTGCTCTTGGAAAACTAAATACTGCATGTTCTGACTTGTAAGTGGGAGCTAAACATTGGGTACACATGGACATAAAGCTGGCAACAGTAGACTGGGGCCTGCTAGAGGAGGGAGGGAAGTAGGGGGCAAGGGTTAAAAAACTAACTGTTGGGTACTATGCTCGTTACCTGGTTGATGGGGCCATTCATACCCCAAATCTCAGCATCACGCAATATACCCAGGTAACCTGCATATGTCCCCCTCTGATCATAAAATAAAATAAAAGTTGAAATTTAAAAAAATGCAGTTAGATAGAAATAGGTTTTAGTATTCATTATTAAAGTAGGGAAAATATAGTTAACAATAATTTATTGTATATTTCAAAATAGCTAGAAGAATTGTAATGTTTTCAACACAAAGAAAAGATAAATATTTGAGATAATGGATATGCTGATTAGCATAATCTAATCACCACACATTCTATACATGTATCAAAATATCACATGTACCCCCCAAAATATGTACAACTATTATATATAACATAAATATAAACCAAACAAAAACAACATAAAATGGCCTCTGGTAGTATTCTTCCTTTGACTCATCAGTTCATGCAATCACTTGTTTATCCATCCAACAATCAACCTAGCTATTAATTATATTTTCATTCATTCTTCTAGTGATTTAATAATCATTATAAATGAAACACATGAATCATTACTTCTCTGGAATGCTTAACACCTATTAGAAATATCAAGGATCAGTAATAATTTATGGCTTTGATGTTAACCTTGAGGAAAATATTTTGGAATAAAATGCTATGAGTTTTTTTCTCATGGAAAACTGTGTAACATGTCCTGTATCTACACTATTTTCTCAAAATCCTCGTTGCTAAGTTTTTGTGTGGAAGCTGAAGGACATTAGAAAGGATTTTATCTTTGAGAACCTAGAAGTTTTCCTAAGAAAGGGAAGGGATTTCATATTCAAACAGAACTAAGTTTGAGACCTTACAATTAAATCCAGAAATGTTGGGAGGCCTGCATTTATTTCTTACGGGTAGCATATGTAGTTTCTTCATTTTGAGTGGTCGTACTGATTTAATTTTCACTAATAAAAAAGTAATATATAATAATATCCAGTGTGACACCTGGCAGATGAAAACTCCTACTGTTTTTATTATTGTTTTTTCCTTATTATTTAGTATTATTACTTTTTCTACCTTCACTCAAATAAGTAAGAGCTTAGAAACTTTTTATTTCTGACATGGTACATATTAATTCTTTGGCTCAATTTTGGCCCCAATAACTGGATTTGGATCATAAAGTGTAGTACTTTTTTTACTGACTATAATTAAAAAATCCAAACTATCTTATGAAATCTAAACTTGCAGTGTCTCTGTTATCGTTTTTATAGCCTATATGAACATATCCTCTAAGGGCCTCCTTATGAATAAAAATTGTTTAAGTAGGAATCATTATTTCTTTGGAATATTTAACATCGATTAGAAATGTCAAGTATCAGCTGTGTGCTGTGGCTCATGCCTATAATCCCAGCACTTTGGGAAGCTGAGGCGGCCGAATCACTTAAGGCCAAGAGTCCGAGACCCACCTGGGCAGCATGGTGAAATGCTGTCTCTACTGAAAATACAAAAATTAGATGGGCGTGGTGGCACATGCCTGTAGTCCCATCTACTCCAGAGGCTGAGGTGAGAGGATTGCTTGAGCCAAGGAGGTGGAGGTTGCAGTGAGCCGAGATTGCACCACTGCACTCCAGTCTGGGCGACAGAGTGAGACCATATCTCAATTTAAAAAAAAAAAAAAGAAAAGAAAGAAAAAGAAAAAAGAAAGAAATATAAAGCATCAATAATAATGTATGGCTTTCATTTTAAACTTGAGGAAAATGTTTTGGAATAAAATGCTATGAATGTTTTTCTCATCCAAAACTACACAAGATGTCTAGTATCTACAGTAGTTTATCAAAAATCTTCTTGCTCATCACATGTGTCTAAACATTTTGTGCGGTGCCCTTACTCTGGAATTTTGTCCATGATATGTTTTTGTGGTTGTTACCTTAAATATCTTGTCGTATCTCTGCAGTTCTACGTACTACTTTTCCTTCAAGGTCCAGATCATTACTTCCCTTAGAAAGCTGTCTATGTTGATGTAAATAAGTGGGCTTTCAGAGAAGGCAGTTTGATCTAATTTATAATTATTGTTTTTTGTGTATGTGCCTTTTGTTCCCTGTCTAGCCTAATGCCTTCAAGGACAGATAATACATGTTACACTTTTCTACAATACTCATAAACTTGTAGCATGCACTGTATCACTTTATAAATGATTGGCAAATATTCATTGGATGAATGAATAATCTTCATGGCTACTTTTGCATGTAATTGCAGGCTTTTTAATCACTTACTTATACAAAATACTATTCAAGAAAGGAAAATATATCAGATTGTCAAGATATGGGGAAAATGGCACACACAATGCTTGCAAATATTCTGAGGTGGAGATGTATCAGGATTGGTTTCTAAAGAAAATAAAATATTCTACAAGAACACAGCAGTTGGTTGTCTCCTTTAAGGTTAATAACCCCAGCCTAATTCCTTGTTAAAACTTAATTTTGTCTTATATTATCTCAATTCAGTAATCAAGAAAAGGGGGTTGTTTAATTCTCTTTGCAATCTGTTCATAGCATGTGCAAGTCTATTACTACATATAAGAAATTAAATTTTTTGCTAATCATCCAGAAATCTGTGATTGACTACTTCAAGACATTAGCCATGTCCTTCGTTTAGAGTCTCTGCCATAACATCTCTGCCTGGAATATGCATCCCCTTGCTGTTGTCATAGCTAACTTCATTATTTTCAAGTCTTTGCAGAAATAGGACTACCCTGATCCACACAAGTACCAGATCCTCCTTACCCTGATTTATTTGTTTTTATTAGCACTTACTCCTTCCTAGCATACCATATTATTTAGCTATCATGTTCAATGTTCATGAATTTTTCCCACTGAGTAGCATGTCTTATCCCATAAACTGATATCTTCTTAACATCTAGGAAAGTGTCTGGAGTAGTAAGCCTTCAATACATATTTATTGAATGAGGGAATTGTTGATTGAATAAATGAATGAAACGAGGATAGGTAGTCTGGGAATAAATTATTAACAATATGATTTGGCTTGAAAAATATTGGCTAATACCTAATATCATTGGATAATTAAATGGTAGTATAATAACATGCTTAGTTTTCATAGACATCTTCAAATATTTGAACTAGAAATTTCACCACAACTCAATGTAATATAATTACCATTCAGTTTTCAAAAAGTGGAGAGTGAAGGACAGGGAAAGGAAATGTTTCCTGCGACACCAAAAGCAGTTGAAAAACTTGTTAATTTTAAGCTAACCTTGCATTTGAATTCAGAGTTGTCGCTACAGTGTTTTTATGCAGCGACTCTATGAACCAACTTTTTAGTGTTTTAATTCACCATGTTAATGCATTCTGCACATTTGAGACTTTAAGCACATCAAGACAGCTAAAAAATGTAATGGGACAGTCTTCTATCTTGAGCTAGGATGTGTCTTCTTTAAGCCATTTTTTTAAGAGTCTCATGTTTAAGTAAATTTTTAAATATGTTAAACTGCCTGTTTTTTTTAATTAAAGGAGAATATGGAAGGACATTTGTGCCAACTATTTAACCTCAGAGTTTTCCTTGTAGAGGCAAATATTCCCTTGTAGTGTGTGATTCCACTTTTACGGTGTTTATATCTGTATCAAGCTAAAATTGAAAGCATATGTTGCATAACTGTAAGAGATTTGAATGTGTTTTAGAGTTAGGCACACATGAATTTTGTGCTGTATTGCATCGGTATTTAATTGTTTGACTTCAGTGAAGTGAGATAGTTTCTGTTTATCTTTGTTTGCCGTATATATGTTGGACACTAATATACAGCTGGGCATCTATCATTATTAGCTTCTTTTTTCTCTTCCCTTCCTTTGCTTTTATTTTCTATGTTACCTAGAAACTATACTCATTGTTATTCATGTGATGAAATGATTTGTTTAATTGCTTTAATACATTAGGCAATTAATTCTTTTTAGTGTTGAGCAAATTTCCAACAATTTCCTAAGAAGAAAATTATAATGAGGGTTTCTGTGCAAGAAATTAAAAGCTATGGAATCTTTTTATTCTCATATAGCTATGAAAAAAATCACCTGGATAGGCAACATTTGAAATTATAAAATTCTGAATAGCTCTCATGCAGTTTATTAGAATCAAATATGGATATTAGCATGAGAAACTACATGGTGGAACTCACTGGTGGCATTTTTATTTGAGGGTTTTATTTTTTGTAGAGAATTCTGGGGGTGACATCACCATCGGTCAAAGATTAATAATTTGGTTGGAGGAAAACTTGAAAGAATGTATAGTAAACTAGAGTCAGCCTGCTTATAGGAAAAACAGAAATTTGTGGTGTGAATGCATGATCTATAATTTCAATGTAAGAACCACGTGAGGTGGAAAATTATTATAACACTTCCCAATTTAGTTTCACTGAGTCAACCCTGAGATTCAACTTTCCCAATATAAGTTTGTTAGCTAAAACATTAGTCAGAATGAAATGCAATGTTTATTTTAATTTAGTGATTACAGGAGATATTTAAACCTACCCCACATCCACCATTTCATATTCCACTTCACTCTGCCACTGTCTTAACCTGTGATTGCATACTTGCAGTGGTCAGAAACTTACTACTTTGAGAGACTGAGTAGTTTTTCTCTTGAGCAGCTATGTTAGAAAGCAACTCCTTAGAGTGAGCCAAAATGTGCCAGTACCATTATCCTAAGCAAATCAACACAGACACAGAAAGCCAAATACCACATTTTCTCACTTATAAGTGGCAGTTAAGCATTGATTACACATGGACATAAAGATGGCAGCAGTAGACACTAATGACTACTAGAGCTGGGAGGGAGACACGGGGACAAGGGTTGAAAAACCAGCTATTGAATACTATGCTCACTACCTGGGTGACAGGATCATTTATACTCGAAACCTCAGCATCACGAAATATGCCCAGGTAACAAGCCTGCACATGTCCCTCTTGAATCTAAAATAAAATTTGAAATTAAAAATATATATACTTTAAAATGTGCCAGTAAAGTACAAAGTTCCTTTAAAAATAATTTACATGTCACTGTTTAAGTTTTCTGGAATCATGGCTAAGGAGAAAGGTGTGTTTATGGAATTAGACACAGAGGTATCAGGATCTCAGAGGAAGGTGAACCAGTAAAGAGGTAACTTGGAAGTTCACAGCAAAATAAAACGGGGACAACAAAACAAGGGCTACCTCTTTCAACACTGCAATTTGCTTGGTGTTTTTATATATAATTTCATTCAAGCCTTTCAATCACCCTGAGATAGGTATTATCTTGACTTTAGGATAACAGGTGCTGTTTTGAATACATCAGTGAACACTATGTGGAATACAACCTTGAACAAAAAAAGACTTAAAATTTTTCTCCAGATGGAATTTACCTTCTATTAATGTTAACTGGGGTTTTCTAAACTGTAATATTTGCTTACCAGTCAGATAAAAGCCCAATTTTCTACTGCTAGAGGAAATCCTGGGACAGATTCTTTCTTTCTAGAATCAAAGCTTCTGAAAGGCTGTATATAAATATAGGAAGTATTAAGGCTATCTTTCAAACCCTTACAAGATTCATGGTATAGACAGAGGAAGATTCTTAAATACGGAGTTTTACCACTATGGTTCTTATCATTCACATTGGTCGTGCTCAAAGTTCTGGCAGCGTTTTTTTCCCCCTCTAATAAAAGTTCCTGTGTTCCAAACTAGAGCCATTGAATCAAATGATGTCAACTGTTCTGATACCCGCAAGAACCTATTAAAAAAATCTGTATACGTTTTATTGTAGATGTTCCAAATGAAATGAATTTGCTACTCTGCCTTACCTCAATATTGTAAGCCTGGGCTTGAAGAGCCAGTATTCAATAAGCTCATTTGTTACCTTCATAGAAAAGAATTAGAAAGACAATAATGATTTTCCTTCTGAACAACACATACCCTCCTCAAACATCAGTTGGCAAAATATTTTAGGGCATATTTGACCTTTGGAAGCCATTACTCTGTGATCATCATTGGTTGCCAACAGGCCTGCTGCTGAGAGTAGATAAAGTTTCCCTGCAATCACAAAGAAAGAGGAATAGGTCCTGTTTTATTTTCATATTGAGGATGAATCCTTGGGTCAAATTGTCAGAACTAAGTAGAGATAGGACAGGATTGGTCATTGGGAGAAGAAAATAGAGAAAGGAAGTTTACCTCCTTATAACCCGGTATTGCATCTCTGTATGTATTGTTTGTAAGCATGAGAGACAGGAATTTGTGTGGAGAAATGACATTTAGAAGGACTAACCCCTTCCAACATTTCCCTTTTTTTTCTTTACCTGGTTTTATTTTTATTTATAAGTTTCAATAATATCTCAGTCATCCCCCTTATTTCTAAGTATCTGTGAATATAAGTGAATGTGTGTTTTCTCTGTTTATTTGTTTTTCTGTTTGGTATCTGTAGTGCCTATAAGAGAAGCTGGCACTCAGTAGGTGTAAAGTCAGTATTTGTTTAATGAATGGATGTTGGAAAGTTACTTTGGAAAATACAATTATCGTATGTTAAGTGTTTATGAGAGAATAATCATGCCACTTTCTCCATAGGATTGTTAGGAAAATTAAAGCATGGTGCTTGAAAGTAAGTGTTCAATAAACAGCATGTAATCTTAAAAAGTGATGATGATGATGATGACGATGACATTCTCAAATGGCAGACATAGATTATTAATGGAGTAGGGTAGTCGTTTGCAAGTCGGATTTCAATGTTAGTTTGGTTGTACTGACTGAGACTTATATAAAGAATACACAGAGCTTGGACACCAACCATATTAATCTCTATAACACCTAGAACAGTGCTGAGGAAGAAGTCGACCAAAGTGGTTTATTCTCCACTGACTGGTTCCAGTGCCTTGATGGAAAAAATTCTACATCAAACTGGTTGATGTTCTAAGAGGCATGTGACAATATATGAAAATAAATTATTTTTTAGCCAAATAACTGTGTTCAAAGCCCTGCCCCAACGATGCCAGGCCATGTCAAGGAGACCACCACAAGCAACTGGATTGTCTGCAACAGCAGAAATGCAGAGGTCAACAACTGAACTTAGCGTTTTTAGTTACAGTAGATTTTTTCCTGCATCTTTTTTTTTATTTTAATGTGCCAACAATTTTTTTAATTTTACCATTTTTAATTTTAGAAATTAAAATATTTCTGGTAACAAAGAAAGGTTTTCCCATCCTACATTAATTCAGGGTAAAAATAAACCTCTAGCAGGTTTTTCTTTTTTGACATTATTTGGAATTATTTTGTTAATAACATTGAAGACTCCAATATTGGTCTATATTTTCTCACTTTCTCATAATGTTTTGGAATAAGCTTGATGCTTTGTCCCTGTCAGCATCTCTGTTGCTCTATATTGAAAATTTGCATGATAGATTTACTGGGTCCAAGATTAGTTTATTAACTTTCCATTAACATGGTGAGTATTTTAAAAGTGAATTTTGTGAAGCTTGCGCATCATTTTAGCTATGCCTTTTAAAAAGGTTTACAAGCATCTTGAGCAGGATAATGTCATTATTCACAGGCCCGCTGCATTACCTCTGCAAGTACATCGAAAACCAAAACCCAAAAAGAATGTTTCCTGTTCCTTGCAGATTTGCATATTTTACTCAATATATCTTTTACAATCTTATTACAAGAATACATAATATTCTATCTCTAGTTACCTTTCTAACATGCGTAGATGGATGGATGATTTTATGGATACTAATTCAGTTAGAGGAAGTAGTAATGTATAAATGTGACTGTGATCTATGTTTACATTCACATATATCCAAGGCATTTAATGTTAACATCTGGGAGTAAATCAACAACGTCTAGTTTATTTTTATGTACTTGACACTGAGATAGTGGACTGTACTATAATCATTTCAGCCAGTTCTGCTAATCATTCATCTTGAATTCTGCTAATCGTTCATCTTGAATTATGTATTTGTTTATTGAACTCAATATGGTGCATGCATCTTGGTCCACTATCAAAATAAATGTAGAATTTACTGGGCAAAAGCATAGACTGAGGAAAAGCGGTCTCAAGAAATTGGTCTGGCTTTGTAGCCAGAGCGTCAACTAAAGATAGCACAATCTTAATCACCGTCCATGAACTCTGTCTGGCACTGACCACAGTGTCCTTTGAACTCACAGAGGATTAGAGTCATTCTAGAGTAAATTTTGTCTGTTGCTAAACAAGCACAGGGTGATTTGCAGTTTATTTTTCTTGGGGAAATAATGAACATATTACATCATTTTGTGTGTGTGTGTGTGTGTGTGTTGGGGGGGAATCAAGTGTTTTCTTTACGTCTATGATGGTAACTTACATCAGACAAACTCTCCCATGGAGAACAACCATAAAGTTAGGCAGAACAACACGATTTAAAGGCAGCCAGCAACTAAGAAACTCAGATACCAGAGAGAAAGAAAACAAATTGAGGTGACTCCTCAATTCAGCACTGCGTATTCCTTTCAGAGTTTAACTGATTCAACTCACAGGGCATAGAGACCACATGGAAATCAGTGACCTGGAATTTTTGATGGATTTATGGGACTCCGCAGACAAAAGTTAGATTTCAGGGTTACTGAGGTATCTAGAAATTGAGAGGCCAAGGTCACAGAGCAAAGATAATTAGAGAAGAATGGGTGTTTTTTCACCCTTGATGAATTGGCCACATCTTAACATGTGCAAGAGTAAGAGGATTTAAACGTATCAAAGAGCTAGTGCTAAGAAGCTGAAAAGATAAACAAATATTTTATCAGTGTAACAGAAATAATGGACCCTAGAAGTAACAGAAATCAGAAATTAAATTAATCCCTGTAATTCTGAAATCCGGTCTTAGTGGTATCAAATTGATCTATCTATACATATCTTCCTGGGAGAAGAAAACCAAATTTGTCTAAAGGGAGATAACACCTTTTATATGAAATTCTCAAAATCCAATTAAAAAAGTTCTGAAATGCTGCCAAAGTGGAGTAGGCCTGCAACAGTCAGAAAAAAGACAAGGTAGGCCGGGCGCAGTGGCTCACGCTTGTAATCCCAGCACTTTGGGAGGCCGAGGCGGGCGGATCACGAGGTCAGGAGATCGAGACCACGGTGAAACCCCGTCTCTATTAAAAATACAAAAAATTAGCCGGGCGTGGTGGCGGGCGCCTGTAGTCCCAGCTACTCGGAGAGGCTGAGGTAGGAGAATGGCGTGAACCCGGGAGGCGGAGCTTGCAGTGAGCCGAGATCATGCCACTGCACTCCAGCCTGGGCGACAGAGTGAGACTCCGTCTCAAAAAAAAAAAAAAAAAAAAAAAGAAAAAAGACAATAGAAAAATATCCAAATGATACATATATTCAAATTTTCCAACTAAGAATATATATAGTTAACATGTCCAAGAAAATAGATAACAAATGAGATGGATACTTTGCCCAAAGACATGGAGCCTATAAAAATAATCAGAGAAAAAGTCTAAAGCTGAAAAATCCAATGTGTTAAAGTAACAATATAATCAACTGAAACAGAAGATTTGCAAACCAGATTTGAATACAAAAAAAAAAAGAAAAAAAAAGAGAGAAAAAAGAAACAGGAGGAATTGCAGAAAGAAAACAATAGTAAAAATACAAATATGAGCATAAGACGTAGATTATATGTAAAGCAAAGGTATTATATTTGAAACTGACACTTCAGAGAGGGGGAAGACCACAGAAGATGCAATATTTGAAGAAATAATGGTCACAAATTTTCAAATCTGATAGAAGGCATCAAGATATAGATTCAAGTGGATCAGTAAACTCTTAAATAGGGTAAATACAAAGAAAAGCATACCAGGACACATCACAGTAACACTGCTAAAAATAAAGACAATGAGAATTTAAAATTAACCAAAAAAATTAAGGTCTCAGAAGCAGACAGCTTATTTGATAATATAAATTATGAAAGGCAGAGACAAAGAATGTCATTTTAAAGGACAGAAAGAAAATAATTGCCAAGCCAAAATATTATATCAAGAGAAAAGAGCCTTCAAATTAAGTTGTTTTCTTTCAGAAAAAAAAAACGCGATAAAATGCATTAGCAGCAGTTTTTCACTGAAAACATTTTTAGAAATGTATTTTTCTAAAAAAAAAATGAAAACCAGCCTAAATGGCAATATGATAATACAGAAAAGAAAGAAGAAAAACAAAAATATTAATATGTGGGAAAATACAAAATAATATATACTACTTAATATAATTAGAATGTGTTACATGTATAAAGTTGAGGTAGAATTAAAATACATAACAAAAATGAGGGAAATGGGAAGGGTGTAATATAAATTATCATAATGCATTGCAAATGTTCTTTCATTATACATATAATGTTTGATACATTAAGATATACTTTAATGAATCAAGGGTACATATATGAATTATATGTTTAGTGTAGTCACTAAAATAATATTAATTAAAGACTATATAAGTAATGTAATAATGGGGAAATGGAATAATTAAAACTAATTAATTAAAAAACAAAGAAAAGGGGAAAACTAAGAAATAACTAATTTTAAAAAACATTAAAAAAGTACAGAAAGAAATCCAAACCCATATGGTTACATACTTTAATATTAGATAAACATTGTCAGATTAGATTTAAAAAGCAAGCAAAGCACAGATCATGTCTCCTATCACAGATAAAGCTGTAATATAAGGGTAAATAGAGACTGAGATGATTGAAACAAGATCTGACTGCAAATTGAAACTGAAGGAACGTTGTTCAGGTGTAAACTAAGGAGAAAGAAATAATCCCCCAAATACGGAGAAAAATGTTATAATGATAAATAACTAAATTCAGCAAGATATAAAAATCCTAAATTCATATATACCTTATAATCTATTTGCCAAGTATATAAAGTAAAACTTTGGCAGAATCTAAGTGAGCAACAGATAAACCAACAATTACAACAAGTAGACCGAAAAACTGAAGATAGAGAACATTTGAATATCATGATTAATAAACTTATTTAATTGAAAGGTATAAAATACTGCACTGAAGAGTTACAGAAAAAAATCATTCTTGTCAAACAAACTTGAAATATTGACCCCAAATGGCCAAAAGCTGTGTCATAAAACAACTCTCAACGCATGCAGTATATACCTTCTTAACAGTAGCATCAAGTTATAAAAATGAGTAACGACAACAACAAAAACTTAAATTATTCTTAAGTATTGAAAATTAAACCACACACTTCTAAACAACCCATGAAAAACAGAGTAAAACCACAAAGAAATTAACACATTTAAAAAATGAATGATAGCAAAACAATGACATGGCAAATCATGTGGAATAGAGTTAACACAATGCCTACAGGGAAATTGACCTTAAATGTCTACATTAGAAAAGAAGAAGTGCTGAAAATCAATTATCTAAGCATCCACTTCAAAGGGGCTGAAAATGAGAAGAAAATTAAAATTAAAAAGTAGCAGAAAGGTGAAAATAAGTATAGGATAGAAAATAATGAAATTGAAAATAAATGTACAATAGTGAAATTCAACAAAACCAACAGCTGTTCAAAAAATGAATAAAATTGATAAAACCTTGCAAGGTAAAATAAGAAAGCAAGTCATCAATATCATAAATGAAGAAGGAAGCATTGCTACAACTTCTATAGAGATTCAAAAAATAATGGAAGGATATGAGGGTGATCAGGCTGCGACACGTGTCACCCCATTGATTGCCAGGGTTGATTTGGCTGATCTGGCTGGCTAAGCGGGTGTCCCCTTCCTCCCTCACCACTCCTCGTGCATCCCTCCCGAAGCTGCACGCTTCGTGGAAGAAAACGACCATCCCCGAGGAGGACCGGTCTTCGGTCAAGGATATAGGAGTAGCTGTGCTCCCCTGCTAGAATCTTCAGACACGCTCTCAAGCTTCATTTGTAGGAGAACATAGGGTAGTCAAGCTTCCAAGACCTCAGACACATCCAAATGAGGTGTGACGTGTGGCAGTCTGCTTTTAAAAAGGAAAAAAAGAAAAAAGATAATGGAAATATTTATTCCAATTTTAAAAGTTATTGGCAAAAATATAAATACATTTAGCATAAACACAGCATTAACTGAACATATTTTTGTCAAAACTTTTTAAATGTATTGTGATAGAGGCAAGTTTAAAAACACAGGCTTTGCAAAATGGCATAAATAAGAAAAAATAGAAAAATATGTCTATTACTTCTCTATTGAATAATTAAATCCATAATTACCAACTCTAACACATAAGTTCTCATGCTCAAATGAACTCACCGATATAAATTTCAACAGAGAAAAGTAAAAGAGGGAGCATTTCCCACTTAATGTCCCAAAGTCAGTGTAATCTTAATGCTAAAACCTGATGAAAATATTACAAGATAAGAGAATTAACAGCCTGCTTCTGATATACAAATCTTAGGTAACCTATTAGCAAAACAAACTCACTAATACACCAAAACATTACACTCAGGGAATACAGGGACACATTATAACATTTAAAAATGTTTTTATTCAAATTAAAATATTGAGAGAAGATAGAGAAAAAGATGATCTATCTTTATAGATGCAGAAAGAGTTAAGTATGCATTTCTTGTCCATAACAAAATTTCTTTTCACACTAGATATAGGAGGGGACTTAATTTGATAAAATGTAGCTACAAAGAAACATATAAACATCAGATCTAATGGTGAAATACTGAAACCTTTCTCACTTAGATTGCAAATGAGATGAAGTTGTCTACCATTGCTAGTTTTATTCAATTATACTGAAGGTTTTAGTCAATACCGTAAGGTTTGAGGAAGAAATAAAAGTATAAATATCACAAAGAGAGAAATATGATTGTCATTACTCACAATCAACATGATTGAGTATAAAAATACAAAAATAATCTATAAACTATTATAAATAGTAAGTCAAGTTTGCATGGTTGTCAGATTTACAAAAATTATTGCATTTTGTTTTCTACCAATACTCAGAAAATTAAATAAAATACTTCCTATAACATTGAGCAGACTTCAATTACATAACAAATCAATCTGATGCAAGGTCTCTAAACAGAAAACTACAAAACATTACTGAGAAAAATTAAAGACACAAATGAAGATACAAATCAAAGATACAAAAGATAAAAATTAAAGATACAAAGTTTGCAATTTGAAAGATTCAAAAAAAGTCAATTCTCTAAATTTATCTGTAGAATCTAAGCAGTATCAATACATTCCAAAATTTCTGTGTGTGTGTGAGTGTGCGTGCTCGTGCACGTGTGTGTATAATTTGACAAATGATGCTATAATGTGCATAGAAATTTAAAGGGCAAAAATAATAAAATATTTACCAAGAACCAAAATTGTTTGTCTTATAATATCATTATATGAAGGTTTATTATAAGATAGAATTCTTAATAAAGGACTGTAGGACTAAAAAGATAGAAAAATAGACCAATGGAATAGAAGACTTCAGAAATAGGCCTGCAGAGAAAATGCTCAACTGAATTATAACAAAGATGCCATAGGAGGAAATAGCAATAATGTGGACTGTAAACTGGATGCCTGCGAGTGGAAAAAACTGAACTGTGACTTGTGCTTCTGGCCATCAATATAAATAATCTTCACATACGTCAAAGATATAAAGGTAAAAACTAAAATAATAGACCTTCCAAAAGTTAACATGGGATTTTCAAATTCTGGAATAGGAAAATAATGAATGAAAAAAGCACTAAAATGAACAAAACACATATTGATGAATTCAATTGATTGAATTAAGAATTTATGCTCATCAAATGATACTACTAAGAGACTGAAAAATTAAGCCATTGGGTGGAAGAAGGAATTGTGGTACATGTATCTACTAAAGGACTCACATTATTAATATAGTGTAGGCATATCAATTAGGAAAATATAGGCGACTTAATTAATAAAGGAAAATTTGAACAGGTATTTCACAAAGAAGATGTCCAAGTGGCCAGTAAACATAAGAAAAGGCCCTAAGTATCAAATATTCAGGACATTGCAAATTGAGATATACCTAAAATACAACTTCAACACTCCTACAATTTCTAAAATTAAAATAGTATAATAGATAACTGATTTCACGAAGTATTGATGCAAATTTGCAGCAGCTTGATCTTTAATACAGTGCTGGTCAGAGGGTAACTTGGTATATCCACATTAGAAAAATATTTGGAAAAAAATGCGAAAGCTGAATGTATGCATGACCTGTAATATTTCACAGGATATTGAAGTATGTAATAAACAGAAATTAATATATTTTTGCATCAGAAGACATATAGAAAATATTTATAATAGTGAAATTCAAAATAGCATAATACTGAAAGAACCCAAATGCCCACCAGTAAGAGAACTGGTAAATAATTGTGGTATATTCATATAATGGAATTCTTTCCAAACAATGGAAAAGCCTGATGTACTGCTGCAACTATATGAATGCAAAAATATTACATTGAACTAAAGCATCTACATGCAAATGTGTATACACTGTGTGAATTCAATCTTTATGAATTCCTGAGGAAGATAAACGAACATACTGTTAAACCAAGTAGAAGTTATCTTGAGGGAGATAATGACTTGGAAGGGGGTAAATGAAAGTCTTCTGGGGTGTTGGCTACTTGGATATCTTGATGTATGTGATAGTTACATGGGTGTGTTCATTCTGGGAAAATCCACTATAATAAATTCTTAACATTTATTGCGTCTCGTTCTCATGGCTTACTTTAAATGCAAAAATTGACCCCACATAAAAAAATAAGGAAGTCACCATCATATATTCAAAAATATATGACTATTAAAATTTCTGAACATGAATTCACTGAAAGAAAATTCCATGTCAATGAAATCACCAAACCTTTCTTTTGACATTATTAGTTTATTATACTTGTGCATTGGGCGCAGACTGATCAGTATTAAAAATATTATATTGACCGGGCGCAGTGGCTCACCCCTGTAATCCCAGCACTTTGGGAGGCCAAGGCGGGCAGATCACGAGGTCAGGAGATCGAGACCATCCTGGCCAACATGATGAAACCCCATCTCTACTAAAATTCAAAAAATTAGCTGGGTGTGGTGGCATGCATCTGTAGTCCCAGCTACTCGGGGGGCTGAGGCAGGAGAATCGCTTGAACCTGGGAGGCGGAGGTTGCAGTGAGCTGAGATTGTGCCACTGCACTCCAGCCTGGTGACAGAGCAAGACTCCTTCTCAAAAAAAATATGTATATTTATATTTTGGGAATATGTTGTACAAATGCTATATTAAAGAGAACCTGTGTGAAGTAATTAATTTTGTTTGTTTTGTTACTTGTTGGTCAGGCCACCCTAGGTTTGTTTTTTTGTTTTTTGTTTTTTTTCCTTTTTTTTTTGAGGCGGAGTCTCACTCTGTTGCCCAGGCTGGAGTGCAGTGGCATGATTTCGTTTGGACTCAGTAGATATTCAACAATACATACTTCTTCAATGTATTAGGTTGGTGCAATAATAATTTCAGTTTTTCCATTGAAAGTAATGGCAAAAGCTGCAATTCCTTTTGCACCAACCTAATGCTATGTTATAGATTACATATAGATTGATTTCACCCCAATATACCCTGAAATCATGTCCCCATTTGAAAAAAAATCTTCACTTTAATCCAACAAACTGCAAAGAGAGAGTGAGGTATACCAGATCACTCAATAGATGCTGGGTAGTTTACAATATTAGCTTTCTTATCTAATAAATTGTGTGTGTTGGTGTGTGTGCATGGTCATGTACTGGGGTCACTATGTTGTAAAGTAGTATTAAATGAACGTTTAATCTGGACATTAGATATGTTGATACATTAATTCCTCTGAAACTGTGAGTATCCCTAAGGTTCTAAAATATAAGGGATTAAATAGAAACACTTAGCAAAGTAAATTCAAGAAATTCACTTCAAATAATCTCGAGTCAATCCTATTTGAAATAATTAGGGGGAAATACCACTAAGGATTTAGTAATTGACATATAATGCAACTCAGTTGGCAGAGTAGAATTAGAGATTTTTGCAAAGAAGACTTAGTTTACTAAAAGGGACATGAGAAGCAATAAACTCACTATCCAATTTTGTTTCTTTACCTGTTGCACCATGGAAAAAATAAGAGATATGTAAACAGGATAGAAATATGTACTTAAGGGTATAAAAGGAAAGACTCAATATTTTAGAGTTACAAACTGAGCCAAAGTAATACATAATAGGATGAAGACCCAGATCAAAACTAAAACAAAAGAAACAAATAAAAGCCATGTATGTGCACACACACATACACACGCATCAAAATAAAACAAAAAAGGTGACATTTGTATGCACGGTATAGACAACAGAGGACAACAAATTTGTAAGCATACTTAAATAATTAAAAGTAGGTCGCATTATAAAACACAAATTAAGAGAAAAATAGAAAACATAATAGTTCCATGCTCATTCATACTATTGTTTTTTATAAACTATCACTCATGTTATCTTTATGTGGAGTGTGATTGCTAAAATTTTACATTTATGAAATACAAAGAAAGGATCTAAGATTAAAAGGCTATGAAGGATACAGTCAGGTCTCTCTCCAGTGGCTCTAAATCTTTTCCCCATGGGATTCAAATTTTACAACCCTAAATGTGCCTACCCTAGTTTTCAAGATCTCAATTCTTGTGAGGAGGAGAAAGGATTCTGAGGGTTCATTGTAGATACATAGGAAAAGGTGGAGTGAAGAACTTGCCAAGTGCTTATACAGAACTCCACTATTTCCAGGTTCACTGAAGACGAATGTTAATAAACAAGGGACCCGCACATTTTCTCCCCATTTAGAGCATTTGAAAATGGAGTAGCAAGATAGCATGCTTTTTAGCAGTCAGGGAAAACACACAGGGGTCAGTGAGGGCTTGAACCAAAGTCACTGTTTAAGAGTCATTTTCTCCAGGGAGTTTAAAACATTTTCAAAAATGTCTAAGTCCACAGCTTTCTCAGTGAGAGAAAGTATTTTTTCCCCTCTCTTGAGAGAGCCACTTCTTGGATAATAGAAAGGCTACAACTTATAAGCTTTGTTCATTAGACACTAAAGCCCCAATTTGATTAAAGTTCTAATTTAATTCTAAATTACTCTAGGTATGACTGGGATTTCAAGGAGTGAAATAAAGTGACTACTCTTTATACTCTTGGCTTGCTGAAAATTTCACAATCTTATCCTCAAAAATTATTGAAATTCTGGTGGTCAACTGCTCCTTCTTTGTACAACAGAACGCAGAAATTTTTTTGATAAGTATTTGATGGTGTCAAAAGTCTGCATTTGAACCAGTGCAAGAATACAGTTGCCATAACAGAGAAAGGGGAATGCATAAAAACAACACTGTAAAGATAAAAACTATCAAAAATATCCCCAGAAGCATGGCTACCCTCTTGGTGCCTGTTGGTTAATTATATTCTAACTTGTTCCTCAGCTATCTAATAATCTATGGATTTGATAAATCATCACTAATGATTTAGAAATTAATATGCCATTTATGGGCAAAATGTGTCTCAAAAAGTTTCGTCTTTAGTCATTGAGAGCTTAACCCCACTATTGACATTATTTCCAGTATCTTCTTTCAAATTCCCATCAGTTTTATTTTAAACTTACTAAGTTGCTGTATTTCCATCATATATTCAATTCACGTCTTCCTATTTTTATAAAATTCCACTGCTCCTCTTATTACCTATTCAATTATAAATTCTCTTATTTTGCATTCCCCAATTGACTATAATTTACTGCTCATAGCTTCTACCCTTCTACTTGTAGAAAGCTCAAGAATTATTTATTGTGCCCCACTAGTAAATCTAAATTTGTCGAATCATTTTTCTCTCTTATAGCTTGAAAAGGCAAGTCTGTTTATTTCAATCGATGCCTGCAAAAACAGCAGCTCATGGAAACCAGTTAAAAGCAAATTACCAAGTAACTTAGACTTGGCAGTATTCCATTACCTTTGATTATAAAAGGGCAAAATTAATGGGCAATTCATGAGGGTATGTGACAGAGAGGTGATAGGAAGTCACTACTACTCAAATGGTAGAAGTCAAGAACTTGTTTATACCAGATGCTATTTCAGCCTTTTCTCCCATCATATGTGAAAACAGCCTGACTTTTGTGACCAGTTGATATGGGCTTTTCCTTCCAGACCACTTTGTCACATCTCTTGTGTTTAGCAAATTAATCTTTAATGAATGTTAATCAAGTTTCTAATTATAATATCTTTATGTTTAGTGTTTGTATATCAGATGAAAGGCAAACATTTTGGGGCCAGTCACAAAGGACATAAATAATTTCTTTAGAAGCTTATCTAATTAGTTTTATTGCTGTATAATATCTTTAAAATTTGAACTGCTATCATTTCATTAATTTAGATACAAGTGAATCTTCATATTTAAATATGACACATGTTGAAAATTATTAGTTGTAATTTCAATCATGTCTGTTCATATAATATTGATAAAGATAAGATATTTTGGTGGTGTTTGGGGACATGGAACAATAGGTTTTATTTGTTTTATTGTTTTTCTCTGTGTTTTAGCAGTTTCAAGAAATACCCAGTAGATTTCTGAGGCATTCATATACCTGGGATAAACATTCATCTACTTAGGGCTAAACAAAATGAAACATAATTTCTCTTTCAGTCTGCTTTTTGCCAATTTTTAAAAAATAAATCTGATCCAGAAATAGTTCAATGGCTTGCCAGTGATCACATGATATATATCTGGCTCACTGCCACATAAAACAATACTTGTCTTGACATGGCCCCAAATTTCTCTCCTAATATCACCATTGGCCTTATCTCAGGATAGTCCCACCATTAGAACTCCTGATTATTTGGTGATGGCATGGTCTCTGGGCCTTTTTACATGCCTTTTACTCTATCTGAAACAATTGTCCACCTTTCTTTCTTTCTTTTTTTTTTTTTTTTGTTGTTTTTCGTTTGTTTGTTTTTGAGATGGAGTCTTTCTCTGTCATCAGGCTGGAGTGCAGTGGCATGATCTCGGCTCACTGCAACCTCCACCTCCCGGGTTCAAGCGATTCTCTTGCCTCAGCCTCCTGAATAGTTGGGACTACAGGTGTGTGCCAACATGTCCAGCTAATTTTTGTATTTTTAGTAGAAACAGGGTTTTACTATGTTGGCCAGGATGGTCTTGATCTCTTGACCTAGTGATCTCCCCGCCTTGGCCTCTCAAAGTGCTGGGATTACAGCACACTGCACCTGGCCTCCACCTTTCTATACCTAAAGTAAAGTGCTTTTACTAATTTTAAAAGGCAAAAGATAATTCCCTATTTTAAATCTTTCTGTGACCATAGAAAAGTGCTTCTTCTTTCTATATTCTTCCACAACACTGAAAACTAATAACTTGTAGGATAAATGAAGATATAGATAAACCACTATAATGCGATATTTTTCAAAATACTATGGATTACTTGGTTATAGGAGATTCATCTTAAATGGACATACATATATAACTATGTATTGAATAACTGAGTAGAAGAATAGTAAGATAATGAATGAATGACAAAGGCATTTATCAAAATTCTCAGGAAAGAGTTAGGGGTACTTAACCTTCTTGAGCTTATATTTATTATATTTTGAAGAATGAATTCAAATAATTTTGCACAACCACAATAATGTCGCATATCTCTGTTTTCTAGGACAAAAGGGTGTTTGTGATAGTATTGTTTTAGTTAGTCATGAATGTCCTGGCTTTTGGAAAGCGATAATTTAGTGGATTGAATGGTGGCCCTCAAAAAAGATATATCCAGTCCAAACCCCAGAAACCTGTCAAGATCACATTTGGAAAACGGTCTATGTAGATGTAATTAAGTAAGGATCTTGAGATGAGATTATTCTAGATCACCTAGGTAGGCCTTAAATCTAATGACAAGTGTCCTTATTAGAAATAGAAGAGAAGATACAAGAAGAAGAGAAAGCCATGTGAAGATGGAGGCAGAAACTGGGTTTATGTCATCACAAACCACGAAATATTGGAGATACTAGAAGCTGAAATGGACAAAGAAAGATGGTTCACTGGAGGCTTCTCAGGGCATTTGGCACCACTGAGACCTTGATTTTGGACTTCTGACCTCCAAGTGTGAGAGTGTGAAGGAATACATTTCTATGTCTTTAAGGCATGAAGCTTGTGGTAATTTGTTATGGCAGCCCTAGGAAACTAATATAAACAAGTTTACGAAAAAGAAAAGAAAAAGTCATAATTTTTTTGAAATATGTTTTAAACTTAATTGAAGAGACAAGAAAATCTCACATTTACTGGATAGATAGAATATTTACTACACAGTTTAATAACTCTAAACAACTCTTGTGAAGTTAAAACAAAAAATGAGAGACAGAGAGTGAGAGAGAAGGAAGGAAGGCAGATGATAATTGCTGCTGATTCCAACAAAAGCCTTCTGGAAAAGGTGGGGCTTGTAAGGGACCTTGAAAGAAGGGTGGTCTAAGAAAACTGGAAGGACTTGCCTCTCACAAAATAGGCACAAGCATGGCCAGTATGGACAGAAGTGCCGTGAAAATATAAACTCTGGAAAATGGCCCTAGAAAGGGAGTAGGAGGTGAACATAGAAGGCAAAAGCAGATCTATCACTGGAGCTAGAGACCCACGCTCATTGTAGCATCCTTGCAAATACAGAAGGAAATCATGTTCCCCCCAGCAAGACTGATAAGTCAACATCAACAAGGTCCCAATATGTTCTCTAAATGGAATGCTTCCTAGTTCACCTACCCCAACTCCAAATGTGAATGTTCAAGGTCCATCCCCTTTAAACCCTCCAAACTGGTTAAGCTCTGTCTGTGATGTGCTGCACTAAAACTGTCTGCTTTTCTTCATATCTCTCAGTCTAGCGTATAATTCAACACTATTTGATTATTCTCTGCTACTGTACTATAAGTTCTGAGAGAACAGAGTCTTTATCTCCGTTTGCTTTTTCTTATATTGAAAGCACATAGAACACTACTTATACATCACTATACATATTCAATAATCAAAATTAGGGCAGAGAGTAGATAAGCTATCAAGAAAATGAATGAATTAATAAAAATAATATATTATTTAAGATTATGGGTTAGATTACATTAATTAGTTTGAATGTTTTGAGGTATTCATTGATCATTTACTGGATCACTGTCATCCTAGACCACTATGGAGGAGATATAGAGGGCTCAAGAATCAACGAGTTACAATTTAAACCACATAATTTTGAAATGAATATTTTAGGGTAGTACAACCTCAAAAGTTGTTTTATGATAAATTTTATACTGGACAAAACAATTAACAGCTGGAGAAATTTATCTGAAAGTGACAGGAAGGGTGGGAAGGGCACTGGCAAAAGCAAGACCAAGGAACATATTAATAGGCTGCAATAATTAATATATCAAGGAACAATTTTATGATTATATGACTTTAGATATATGAACATGATATGTTGGTGTCTTTTTACTTTTTTTGATAGTTTCCTTTAAAACACAAATATTTTTAATTTTGATGAAGCACAATATTTTTTGATTTTCTTATTATTTTATTTTAGTGTCAAATCTCAAATAACATGTAAGATGTCAAATCCTACAACATAAAGATTTTTTTTTTGCAAAAAAAATCACTGTTTACTTCCTGATTATAAAATCGGTTATATTCCTTACAGAAAATTTGGAAACTAGAGAAATGTATTTGTATACAAACATACACCCAAAAGTATGTAATTATTTGTAACAAATATTTGTAAATTTTTAGTGGTTCTTCCAGGGCTTACCATATGCATTTTACTTGGCAGAATAAGCTTCAGATGTATATCATCTTAATTCAAGTGAGATATAAAAATGATACTCCTATATACTTCTATTGCCTTCCCCTCCTATTCTGTGATATCACTGATGTACATCTTTTACATATACGTTATAAACCCTAAAATTGTATTGCTATAATTATTACTTTATATAATATGGTGTTTTTAAAAGATTTTAGAGGATTGAAAGTATATATTCATAGCTTTTGCTATAGTAATCTTCTTATTCATCATTTCTGTTCTTTCCATTTGTTCCTGTCGATTTGAGTTACAACCTAAATTCATTTTCTTAGCCCAGTACACTTTCATACCCACTCACCTCCTTTTTGCTATGATTGGCAAATATATTACATTTTGATATGTTACAAGCTCAGCAATAGTATTATACACGATAATATAAATAGATACATAGAGATTTATGCAATTACAGTTAAAATAAGAAAGGAGGAGTAATGTGGATTTATACAGTCTTTTATCAGGGCATAATTACTTTTACTGTTTTCCTTTCTCTTTATTTTTTTCATTTGGATTAAAATTATTGTCTAGGATCCTTTGTTTTCAACTGAAGAATTTCTTGTCATTTATTGTGAGTGTAGCAGGGATTCTACTAGGAACAAATTTTCTAAGATTTTGCTTATCTGGTGATGACTCTATTTTACCTTCATTTATGAAAGATACTTGTAATGGATATAGGATTCTTGGCTGACAATTATGTTTCATTGAACACTTTGAATATGTTATCTTAACTGTTTTCTCACTTCCTTTATTTCAGATGAGAAGTTAGCTGCTATTTTTATTGGGGTTCCCTGATGATTAGTTTTTGTTTGTTTGTTTATCTCCCACTGATCTCAAAATGTTCTTGTTTTTGGCTTTTAGCATTTTAGATATGATATGTCTGTGAGTCTGTTTGTGTTTATCCTACTTAGAGTTTGTTGGGGAAGTTTTAGGATATACAGGCTAGTGTTTCTCAATAAATTTGGGAAGTTTACAGGAATTATTTGTTCATTTTTTTCTCCATTCTCTGTCTCCTTTTGTTCTCTCATTCCTATGATACATATATGACACTTAATGGTGTCCTATATTTCACTGAGGCTCTGCTCATTTTTCTTTATTTTTTTTAACTGCTGTTCTTTGATTCTCTACTGATTTTCACTTTCAGTAATTCTTTCTTCTGCCAATTTAAATCTACTTTGGAGTATCTCTAGTGAATTTAAAATTTCAGTTATGGTAATTTCCTACTGCACAATTTCCATTTGCTTCCTTTTTAATAATTTCTGTCTTTTTAGTGATATTCTCTACTTGATGTTATGTTGTTATGGTATCTTCATTTACATATTTAATTATGCTTTTTAAATATATTTTAATGGCTACTTTGAACTCTGTTAAATCTGACATATGGTCACTCTCACATATGGTTTCTTTTGCCTGATTTTTCTCTGACCTATGAGTCATACTTTATTGTTTGTTTATTTTCATGTCGTGTAACTTTTTTCAGAAACTAGATATTTTCAATAATACAATGTAGCAATTCTAGTTACCAATCCTCCTCTAGAGTTTGGAATTATTATTTACTCACTTGTTTGTGACTTGCTGAATTGTTTTAGTAAAACCTTTTCTCCCCAGTGGTGTAAAATCTGCGATCTTACTTCTCCAGAGGTACAGTGTTGGATATTTACATAAACACCTGGAAATATGGTGGTTTTGGCAGGGCTCTCTTCGATTGTCTCTGTTCCTGACCACATCCAGCTATTAAGGTTGTTTAATTGCCAGCCAACTGCTCAACTGTATTCAAGAGTGCCCTAGGTCATAATTTGTTCCACGGTATGATCCATTCAAATTTGGGCTCTGTTGAAGAAGTGATTCCCTAGATAAATGTTTGAGATTTGTTACTTTCCCTAGAAGGCTCATTTCAGCTGACTGTATCTGCATTCTCTCTAGCAACTAGCCTATCTCTCCAGTGAATCTACCAGATCTACCAACACTCTCTCATTTGTCTTTCATAGCAAGCATTAGTGTTTTGAGTTTACACTTAGGCTTGAATGTCACATTCCTTTGTATATGAAGGAAGCTTCTGCTTCAAGGCCTGCTTTTCTCTTTCACTCTCAAGCAAAATCTTTGAGCCATGGCTTTGAAACTCCTTTCTTTAGGAGTGAAGTGCTTTGTGGAGAGAAGGAGGCAGTGACCTCAATCTTTTTGTCTCACCTGCTGTATCCCTTAGGACTTTTTCCATAGACTAATTATTTTTTAAGAAAACTTCCACCAGTTTTTCTGGAGACTGGGTTTGTAGAGTTCCTCAGGCTATCATGTAATGAGTCTTAAAAAACAACAACAAGAAAACAAACAAACAAAATTGAACGATGTGTTAAGAAGGCTTTCTGGAAGAGATGTGACATATGCTAAATTTTGAGGGATAACTAGAGAAATTCTAACCACCTGGAAATAGCTTTTCAGTGCAGAGTAAACAGTTTAGGTTTTATTTTGCTTAATTTTTCTAAAGAAATAGATAAAATATTAAAAGGAGACATCTAGAAATATCTACAATACAACTAAATAAGAACAAATTAGTTTAGTACACTTGCATAATTGTTAAATAAATGTAAAAAATAGTTGAATTTGTACACCATGATATTCTTTACAGCTATAAAAAGTGGGTTCCAAATTTAGTTCCTAGTTTCTTACCGAGCTATAAACTAAAGAACCACAAACTAAAGAAGAAAATAATAATTATTTACAAAGAGTTCTTTGACCATTATACTAAAACATTAGTTACTTGCAGAAGTGCTGGGACACGTGAAATATGATAATTGAAAAAACGTTATATGTCATTCATGATTTTCCAACAGTGTTGAGTAATAGCTCCCTAATCCCACATTGTTCCTAAAAAGATACTAGTTGGTATTTTGCACTGCGCCCCAGGAACAGATAAATACCACTTTGTCCCATATATGACATATGAGAAAACCTACTTTAATGTTGAAAATTGCCTCCAATAAGAAGCTGATGGACGTTGTTCATTCTTTATGACTGAGTTTTGCCACCTGTTGGTCATCTAGGTCTAAGAGATAATTACAACTTATTGCAACTATGAGGCCAAATTAAAAAGAAAAGAGAAAAATAAGAATGGACTTTGACAATTTTTTAACCAAAAGAGTGGGAAGAAAATGTGTATATGCATGTTTGCCTGCAGTGTGTAGATATGAGTGTGTGTGTGTGTGTGTGTGTGCATGCGTGCATGTAACATTAAAGGTAAGGAAAACAAAGAATAATATCATACATAGTTGACTTGGCCTAATCAACCATTGTCAGTGTATCTGAATCCGTAAGATTAGCAATTTTTTCACTTCGGAAGGAGCAAAATAATGTTTAAGGAATATGGTAGCTTTTTCTTATACTTTCAGTTTTCTAAGACTGTACCCCTATTATTCACTGTCTAATCTGTACATGCAGTTTATTAAGCCTGTGCTAATCACTATTTATTAATTGAATATTTAGCGAGATTAAGGTAAAAATATCTAGTAGAAGTTTCTTTAATTATTTACATACACAGGAATTGGTCTAGGATGTAGAATGGAAAGAATGAGTGTTATAGAGTTAAAAGGAATAACCAGCAATTCTTAGAATTGAAACAGAGAATTACACAAGGAAGTTAATCAATTAATGGGACTCCAATTGGGTGAAATAGGACCATGAGCAAAATTCAGGAAGTTAAATTGCACAGTTTCATAGGGAGGGTTGCAGATTACGAGTGCAATTCTGAAATTATTAGTGATGGTACAACCCCTTAGACATTCGGTATTTGATATTTGGGCCAAAACTTCAAATATTTATCAAATTTCAGGTAAGTATTTGTAACAAATTTATAAACATTCTTGAGGAGATAGTAATAATTAGTAACCTTCATACACACACACACACACACACAGAGAGGCACAAACACACACGTTTTTTTCTTTTTTTGGACTTCATCAGTATTATACTATGAAAATGGCTTATGTCTGGAAGAGCAAGATCACATTTTGAAGTAGATGCTTAACTTAGTAATCTTGGTAAAATTATATAATATTTTAAGTGTCAGGTTTACATCTTACATATGGGGATCCCATTAGCTACTTCATAGATTTTTTTGTGCAGATTGAATGAAATATGATTATGTGAAATATTTTGCATCATGAATAGTATTCAATACACATGATGCTGTTGATGTGGAAAATTGCAAAAAGCAAAAGCTATAATACCTTTGAATGTGTGTCCAATACTGTATAAGACACTTTTAATTTTTTCTCACATGACATTTATAATAATTCTAAAACCAAAGTGTTAAATTTCTGAGTTTCATTTTTTTAAGGAAAAAATTGAGTTTAAATTACTTGCTCAGAGTCACACAAGTAGTAGAAGGAAAAGCTGGGTCTCCAAATGTGCATGTTTAACACAAAATGCTATGCTCCTTTTTACTCTCCAAGAACTGCTATTTAGCTAATGGTCAGGCTGGAAAATGGAAGTAAATATTTAAAAATATAACCATACCTTACTCAAATTATAAACTTCATAGAGTTTTGTTGAATAGATAAAGGATAAAATACGAGTTCCTTGTCTTAGAGTCATATGTTAAACTTCTATTTGGATTCTTCCTTCCATCAAAACTAGGAAAGTGCATGTTTCCTTGATTTTTGGGAAGTGAAGTCAAGTTCCATTAATTCCTCGGGATTGTATTCAGCCACTTGTAGTTAACCAAATTAGAATATTGGAGAGTAGTCATGGCACTCAACTAAATTCAAATCTTGTAGCAGAGCCAGCAGGGCAAACCAACTGTAAATCTGTAGCATAACTATAGCTATTTGGTGTATACTTTAGGAATACTTTTATCTTTAACCAAAAAAAATGAGTATTTTAGAGCTCCAAATGTAATCAATTGTCAAAAAGAGGAGTTTGATATATCAAATGCAAGTCTGTTTGTTCATATTCAAAGCCAAACATTTTTTCCCCTCTTGGCTTGCTTATAAATATTCAGTGCCACAGAAACACAAATAAATAATTGGCCATCTCCAATGCATTCTGTGTAATTTATAACAGATCAAAAGATTATTACATGGTACAGTCAAAGTCAAACTATATGCCATTTATTGCAAGTGAAAACTGTAACATGGCCCAAGTCAGCAATGTATTAATAGACTAGATCTCCTTCTGTGTGTATGTGCGCATACATAACTTAAAAAAAAATAAGGATTTAGGGATTAAAGGTTATGTATTGAGTTCTCTGCTATTGGAATTGACCTGGAAAGATTAGAAGATTATTATTCGTTTACACTGATAAAAATCCTCATGAAAATGACAATATTAAAATCACTTGGGATCATCTTATCCAAAAATATTCCAGGGTCAATTTTAATGAAAAATGCGATTCATAAAATATATGATATTTCATCTTTAATCTTACCTCTTTTATCATTGTTAAGGACCACTTCTCAACAAGTGATTTGTTTCTGGCCTTTTGCTAGGTTTTAAGTGTTCATCTGTATTATACAGCCAGTCAAGTGAGTAAGAGCTTAAAATGGGTTGTGTTCTACTCAAGAAAAAAAGAGATACATTTTTGTTGTATACAACATTTTTCTTTTAAAGAATGGATCCCTTATCAATAAAATAAAGCTTGCTTTATCAAAGAAACCTCTTTTAATTTATTCAGAAATGGTCTTTATCAAGCTAAACTCCAGCAAATGGTGTTTGAAATAACAATTTATGCTTTTTTAAAAGCAGTCAAGCACTTGCTATTTTTCTTATTTGGTCAGACTTTATAATCACCATGTTGAAAACATCCTAATTAAGGGAAGTTGGAAACAGACACACATGCTTTCAAGAGAAAGTTGAGTTGCACGTTAAAATGAAATACCCTCAATGCTGATGTTATTTTTTCCTTCCCATAGGGAACCACAGTCAGATATCAAGAGTACCTGTTGCTATTAAAGTGCTGGATGTCAATGACAACGCCCCTGAATTCGCATCCGAATATGAGGCATTTTTATGTGAAAATGGAAAACCCGGCCAAGTAAATATCTCCATGTTGTTAATGCTGAATATGTTTGTATACAACTGTCTCATATTTGATTAACCTGCATTATATTGTGCATTTGCATCATTTATGATCTGCAAAGTCTCAGGCAAGAAACACATCCAAATGGGAAGAGAGAGGGAATTTTTTTTCTCCATCAGATGTTATTTCTCTTCCTACTTATGACCAAATTGGCTCCTAAAGTGGAACAACCTGCTGTGCCACAAACCCAGAGCCAAATCACTGTCTTAAAATATCTTGGGATATGGATGATAGCAGGAGATGTTTTAGAGTGATGGGGGCTGAATTTTTACTTTCAAATGACAAGAAGCAAGGTAAAACCTCATGGAGAGGAGACATTTGTTTCACAGCAAACATATGAATAACAAATAATAGTGAAACCCAAGAAGACCAGTGGTTTATAGAAAGTTGTAGGAAGTGAATATTGAAATCTGTAAATATGTATATATATTTAGATAAACATAAGATGAACAACACGTTTTAGATGTGTGTATTAGTAGAACATTTTTTGTGCCTCATATAGCATAGATGGGACAATGAAAACAAAAAAAAAAAACAAAGAAAGTGAGAGAGAGGGAGAAGAAAAGGGCGAGGGAGAGGGAATCGGAATGGGAGTGGGAGGAAGGGAGGGAGGGAGAGAGAAAAAGAGGGAAGAAGAAAGGGAGGAAAATAGTTAAACAAGCAAGATGAACAGAAACAAATATCTGCTATACTCTGAATGTCAAAATGGAAATAGCCTATGTAAAGTTCTGCAAAACCATAAATGTAATAGATTTACTTTAACAAGGTACCAAAGTACTGTATGTTTAAGAAATTTATCATTTTTCAACTTCCTAATTTATTTCTGGATGGTGACATTTTAATTTAAATAAACAGCAGCTGACAGTATGACACTGGAGTTGTTAATCCAACTATTCTTGTGCCTCATGTGGGTGTTAGGAATTAAACTTACTATTTGCTAAGCAGCTTACCTGACAAGAGTCAGGTTTTTTTCCCCCTAAAGAAAGGACTAGCACTGTAGCTGTGTGCTTTCTTATAAATGATCAATTTGTTACCCTCCTATAAAACAGTGGACATTTCTCCATAGACTACTGTCATGTATCTGGAGGATTAGCATTGTTTCCATCTACCAGAATAAGACACACCACACACACACACACACACGTTAAAGCTAAAATTCTAATGATAAAACTGATTACTTTTAAACATCTAGCCATGTTCTTATCAAAGCATTCAGCTTTAGTAGAGATGTATGTTTATTTTTATAATATTCTAACATTAGCTTAAATGTTTCCTAATTTTATCATGTGGCATTACCCCCTATCAATCACACGTTTTGAGCATCTTCATTTTTGATCCTTTGAGAAGGGCGTGTGTATGTTTTTATATATACACATATATCAATACATATCATTTACCTAAATTGGTAGATTGAGTTGTCAGAGAGAGTTTGATCAAAATATGGCAGGTTGTTTCAAGGATATGGTTGTTGTGTGGACCAGATCATTGCTGAGATAATGTAGCCAAATCACAGACTGGTAAGCTAGACTTTTTCAATCACATAGAGTCTGTAAAATACTTCAGAATTTAAATAAAACTCTATTGCTCCTGCAAAACTCATCACATAAGTTCAAGGAGTCAATGACATTGATATTTCAAAAACTCAACATTGGCTTCACTTGTGTTATTGACAAGCATGCTTCTTGGATCTCTGGGAATTTGTAGGTTTGCCCTGTGGATTTTGACTGTTTTCAAAGTTTTAATGATTTCTCAGCCATTCTTCTTAACTTCAGAAAAAAATGCATTGTTTTCTCATCTTTCCTATGCAAAACCAAAATAAAAAATTGATTCTTTGTTTTATGATTTTTGCAAATCACAATGAATGACTCTTTCTCCGAAGAAACGGTTATGTTGTGTGTATGTGTGCTACACCATCTTATCCTCTAATGATCTGTTTAGGCATATTTATTAGAGTTCATTAGTTACATGAAAGGATCAGATCTTTGATGACTTAGCAACATTTTTGGACATATGGCTGACTGTTTGATGTACATGCTGTTGTTGAAACAAATTTCTTGAACTCTTTGAATCCTTTGTGTTAGTCAGAATTCAGGTTTTATTCCTTACATCACTTCTAGGTCACTTTTAATGCTCAATGATCTAATTTTTATATTTAACATTTACCAAAATTTGTATTTGTTATTCACACAAGTGTTTACTTATAGAAGTTCACCAAAGATACACTTTCAATCATTTCTCATAATACCACACAAAAGACTGACTCACTATGGAACTAAAATATTCCTTAGCAGATGATCACATGCTCATGAAAAATAAATGTCAAAAAACCGAATGAGCCATTAAATTCATAGATTTCTCAATATTTTTAAACAATTTATGTCTGCTTTACAACAGCCTCAGAAAAACTGCAGGTGACATTCAAATGTCTTGTTTGGCTGGAAGGTGTGGATTTAAGGCTAAACTCAGGGGATCAGCTTCCTGGGAGATGGTGTAGCTGGAAATTATTAGCAATAATCAAGGAAGGATAAGCCATTAAAAAAAAATCCAGGCTGTATAAACTGTCTGGACCAAAAGGGCCTATGTAAAGAGGTTTTCAAAACAGCTCACAAAATGAAAATGAGTATCAACATAAGCATAGAGAATTCTATTGTGCTTTATATTTTTTCCACTGAATTGAACTCATCTAAACACAGTCAGAATGAAAAAAAAGAAGAAAAAGAGGGAGGTCACTTTCTCTTGTCTAGGCAGTTATCTCCAGTTCATGATACATCTGAGCTAAAATAGGTCTAGATTCAATTTGAAAGTAGAACTGGAAATCATATCTGCTCCTTCCACCTTCTCATGATTCTGAAGTTAAAGGTGACATTCCCTTGAATTTGTATTCTCAAAAGTGTAACCACAACCTCAACAGGGAGTAATGGTTCACAGTCCATTACACAAAATCCATCTGAATCACGTTTGATTAGAATCCTTTTAAATAATATCTCTGTTACATAATTAAATATTATATATGTTATCATTGCTAATTATCTATATATTTTTTAAAAACCTGATAGTTTCAGGTAATTTGTTTTAAGTCAAAAGACTTAAGATGGTATACATCTTTAGACTCTAATTCAGTGGTGATATAGTCTAATTCGGACATGATATAGTCATTTGCAGATTATTTGGCTCCCAGTTTAACAGGAAGGTTAAACAGGATATTCTCTACTTACTCCTCTCTAATGTCCATGGCAAAAATCGGAATGTGTGTTGAGGATTCCAAAATCAGAAAGCCAGAAATATGTCTGACAGTTTGTGTGTCTGATAGGGTGGTGGGTTTCTGTCAGTCAGTAGATACTTACTGAGCACCAACTATGTTCCAGGACTGGGCTAGATACTGAAAATGTAGTAGTATACCACACACCCCAAATCAGTCTTTTTTTTACCTTCATGGAATTTTCTCTCTGGCGAACATTTAATTAAAATTATAAATGATAGAATTGCAGAAAATGTTTCAAATCTTCTGGACAGATGGGATGCTGAAGGGAGATGGGGAAATGGAGCTATCTCAATGAAAAGACCTCTTAATATAGGACAAGTTTCACCAGAGACAGAAAACATCTATCAAGTACTGAAAAGGAGACAGCTGGGGATAAACCAGATTCTTTCTGAAGAGAATGGTAATCTGGCTGGACGAGTGGAGGAACAGGTAACAAATGTGGAGAAACCAGTATCTTCCTTCAATATACTTGACAACCTCACACTCAGAACCAAACACGAAGGAAAAATATAGAACTCCAGTGACCAATGTTGGCCAGAGGACCTTCCATAACTGTGTTCTAACTCTTATCTCCTTAGTAGGATCTTTCTTGGATTTTATTTCAGATATTAACCTCTTGGTTACCATATACAGAATTAGGGTGACTTTCTCTGGATGATCTATCAGTGCAGGGACTGAATTGAATATTTTCTTCTGAGGCATGAAGCAAGGTGTTTTGTTCAGTCTCAGAAAATATTCATTGTTTGAGAGGTGACAGGCAGTTTCAGTTATTCTTCAGGAAAGAATTTCTATAACTATAAATAAACCTAGTGGAGTATAATTTGAGCTTCATCACTATCATACAAGTTGCTGTTTGGTGTCAAGTAATTATATCTGAGTTAAAAAAGAGAAACAAAAATATTTTGGTTTCTCTTCTTTAATCTCATCTTTCTGTCTCTGACCAACATCGTAGAAATATAAAGTTTGTTTATTATGGGGCTATCAAAGTTCAAATAAAAAGATAGTCACTTGTACTTCTGGATGATATGTAATCTAGCCAATGCTTGACACATAACGTATATTCACAAAATCTTGGAATCATGGCTCTAAATAATTTCGTTCAGCAATGACAGATACTTTAAAAAGTAATTTCCTAGATATTATCATGGAAACACTTGTTCCACTCACAAACACACAGTATGCATGCTAACCTCTTCAGATGAAAAATTCCTCATTTATTTATTGGACAATATTTATTGCCTATCTACAAGATGCTAATTGTTGTAATACAATCTGAAGAAACAATGTGAAAGGGTCAAAAATTATTTTTTCTTGCGAATTTAGTGAAGAAGAGATTTTATGAAAAGAATAGAATGAACAAAATAATTTAAAATTTTTAAAACTGGTTTGAAATAAATATTCAAGCAACTAGACAGAGAGGAACAAAGAACAAAGAAAACTCAGGCATCTACTTTATGTAGTATTGTCAAATAAAGTTACTTTTTAAATGAGTGTTGTTTATGGTGAAACTGGAAAAAATGAGAAAGAGCTGGGCATGAAGACAGTCTTCTAGCCAACAGAATAGGCATGTGCAAATATCCTGAATGGACAATGACCTCAGTTTGTTAGAAGAGTGGAAGATACCCGTGACTAGCATGTAATAAGCAAAAATGAGATTGAACATAAAGAGTTTTATGCTTGAATAAAATACACATATGCACACACATGATTAAGCAGGAAGCACATTTAGGAAGCTGTAACTGCAAAAGATAATGGTAGCCAGGTCTAAGGTGGTGGCTATGGAGATGCAAGTAATTGAGAAAGCTGATTGCTTACACAAGTGAAAAATGTACACACACATCTAACATATAATCAACTTTCCTGCTCTAGGAGCTTGGTGTTAGCAACTACATATTATAGATATAAAAGCTGAGGCTGAAAAAGACTATGAGTCTTACTTAAGATTTACCATGAAAAGTGGCAAAAATGAATTTTAAAGTCTGCTCTTAAAAGTGCCAAAGTCCCTGAAATTTCTAGGATGTCGCAACGCTCTCCAAGGAAGCAGAACTTTGAAATCCTATGTCTGTGTGACACACCTCTTACAAAATCATGAGAATAAGAGTCTGATCCAGAGTGCGCATTTTTTTCAAAAGAAAATAATACATTCCTGTGACCAATGACATTCTTACTCAAAAGCATTTCATGAAACCTTAAATGAAAAGAAATAAAGCTTAATAAGAGAAGTAAAGATAATTATCTCTTGATAAACACTAGCAATGAATAGGTTTGATACTTTATTTTTTTTTATCTAGTTTCTGTGAGTCTTTTTCTAATAACTGTGAAACAATAAAATGAAATTACGGCACTTTATAACACTCATGAAATAATAAATATAGGAGATTTAATTTTAGCTTTCCTGCCAGCAGGCATCTTTCATAATCTATCTGCATACACAAGAGGGAGACAGGATTGATTTGAAAACAGATGAAATTGATAGCCTCCACAAAATGCATAAAATACTACTTTCACTTTATTTTGGGTGGAGTAAGGAGATGGTAAATTAATGGAATTCATAAAACAACATTTGAAGAAACCACATGTAGCAAAACACATTTCAAGAGAGTCATTAACAAAAGTATGACTTTTGGAGCACAAGTTTGACAGAAAAGCAAAGCAAAGTGAATATATATATATATTGGAGGGTTTGGAGCTTGAACAATCTAAATGTGAGATCAGATCTTTCCTGTTTACTAGTTTTGTGATGCTGAGCCATAATCTCTGTTAGTTGAAACCCTAAGATCTTCAGAATAACTAGATATAGATATATAGATATACAAATACATACTAAATAAATACTTGCAATTTTCAGTGATATTTATTTGAACCAGTCTTGTGGTCTACAAAGCAAAAAAATACTTTATTTCCATTATATTTGTTGGGCTTTATTGTTATTGTTATATGTTTATGAGGTGGCTTAAAGCAACACACTATACATGATTCCTAAATGGGTCAACATAATAGACAAATCTATTGCTCTAATATTGGAATAACTATTCCTGTGATAATTTACAAGTACTTTATTTGTCAAGGGTGAAAGAAGGATCCATACTTCACTCTTCCCCATGGGAATCTGTGGGTTAAATTTTTTTTTTAAAAAAAAGTTAACTGGAATCATCATATAGAAACACATTCTACCTAAAGCTTTCAAAGTTTTACTTGCAGTTCTATATGTATTGACTGGGACTCTTGCATGGTTACAAATTTCACGTTTTATTCTGGCCCCTAATTTAATTGAGATTGATTACCTACAGAGAAAATGGTGTAAAAGATTGTTTAACGTCTTGGGCTATTACAGACGGATATATTTTTATTGTATTTTCAACCTACAGAATACTGGATAAGAATTTAGGATGGGAGCCAGGTAGGAAACTTGAATACACTTGTTTCCATTTGTTCATAAAAGCCATGATGATGAGCAGGTTTTTTTAAAGAAAGTCAAATTGACTCTAGGTAGTAAGAGATTTTAAGCCTAGGCTTTGTGTTTGTGACATAAATTGGATACAATCTGGTACCAGAGGAACTGAGATAATACTGGGAAGACAGAGAAGCTAATGGTAACATTGCTGTAACCATTAAGCTATGTAGACACACACTTTAACACAGAGGCTGAGAAAGTCTTCCAATCTTTTAAAGACTCAAATGGAGTTTTAGAGGATAGCATTATTCAAAGTGAGTTTTTTGTAGAAACTTGTGCGGTAGCATGCCACTATATGATGTGGTTTGGTGTGTGTGTGTGTGTGTTACTAATAAGATTGGGAGACATTAAATTAGACAAAACTAAACATGATCTTCTGTTTGTTTTGTTTTACTACAAGTTTCTCTTGCATTTAGAAATACATATGAATCCCCAAGGAAATTATATGGTATCTCGAGTTTGCCAGGGATAGTTGACTATAAAATCTTTCAAATTTCTTTCAGAGAAAATTTGTGGGAGATACGACCCAGCTGGAAAAATCTTGCCCTGGGAGGATAAACAATGGAACGTATTTTCAATATAGGAATTACTGTTTATAATCTTAAGGAGGTATCAGGAGATATTCCCACAAAGCAATAGAGTAATGGTGAAGAAGAGATAAGATTGAAAAGGAGTTGATTCTTCTAAGCTATGTGGAAAACTGTGAATTTTATCCTACTAAAATGAAAATGAACTATAGATTTTTAAATCAGGGTAAGAGATGGAGTGGTTTGTATTTAATATCGATAATTTCAGTAGCATACAAAGTACACATCAGATATACAGAGTCCACCAAAAGAATGCAAGAGGCAGAAGAAACTGGAAAATCCAAACTTTGTATAGACACACTTTTCTGGAATCCTAGCGTTGTATTGGTTTACTTCAATTTAGTTTCAATAAAGGTAAAGTGAATGAAATACCCAACGCTGAAAAAAGTGTTGGAAATTCTACAATGCATTTATGAAGGCAGAGTCCCAAATTCTACCCAGAGGACTGAGGACTTCATTTAGTGTGTCAATAAGATTAGAACCTCATCTACTTCCTCCTGCTATATTTCCTGTAGGTCAGAACTGCAAGCTACATGCTCTGAATAGCCACCTAATAAATTTTAAGGCAAGGATGTTTCAGGCCAAAAAAAAAAAAAAAAAAAAAGGTGAGCTCATTAAACATGTTGAATGGGTAGGGAATAAAAATCTTGGTAGCGACTGGAGTGGCATGAAAATTATCAAAAATATCCAGACAATATATTTTTATTAGATGTGAACTGTGAATATATTTGTACTACGTTATACAGTTTTGTATTGTGTAGATTTTGGTAAAATTTCTTAATTACCTATATTCCCCCCTTTCAATTAGTCATCATTGTTATGACTTGATTTGTCTTGCATGCCTAATTTCTATTTTTAAGCACCCTTCTTTAAGGCTCTTAATGTGTTTTGTTTTGTTTTGTTTTATTCAGTTATGGACATCATTGATAATTTGATAAAAGCTATGACCTTTCCCCTCATAAATGCACACACGTAAATAATTTCATACTATTTCATTTTCAAGTTGAGGAATGACAGCCATATAAAGCTCATTCATGGAGCATTCCTTTCTTTCCCAAGTTGAAAACTACTCTAAGGGATAGATGTTAATATTTCAGGAAAGTTAATATGATCATCAGAAATAAAGTGGCAATAATAATAGAATTAATAGAAAGCCAAATATTAGGCTGTTCCTTCTTGGTCGACCGTGACTTCCCTTCCTTTCCTTCACCTCCTTTCTATCACCTTACAATTCATATCATTATAGAAGGATTTAGAGAAAAGGTAAACTAAGTTTTACCTGAGAAAGTGACAGTGTGGTTCAGTTGAAGATACCAGGCTGTTTATTATTGCTGGATCTTCCTAGAGATAGACATATATTCGAGAAGCCTTGGAAAACATTCCAAAAGTTACAACAGAATAGAGTTTTCTCACCTTGTCCATACATAGAAAGAACTATTTCATTTAAATGTTCACTTGGGTCTGCATTTTACTGGTCAGTATCAGTCAAGGACCTTCAGACTGCTAAAGCAAAGCAAGCAAGGATGGGTGGGTCATGCTTACACACACTCCAAAATATTGAAGGTCTAAGCCCCAATTTAATAGAAATACATATATAGAAATTATAAGTAGCTACAAGGTTTTGAGGATGCCTGACATATTGGGGACAATGGATGCAGAGAATTTGTAACTAGGCTTATCTGGGATCAGACATTTTATACACACACACACATACACACATGCATGTACATACACACATGTATGTGCGTATATATACATATGTAATGTATACTTTATATAATATGAATATATATAATATATTGGATATATCACAGTGCTAAGTTTCTTAATATTTACCTTTCAAGGTATTGTGAGGATAAATGATGATGCAAAAATATACCTGCCATCGCTTATTTATTATTCATCGATTACTTCATTTAGCCAATAGTTATTAAATAGTTGCCATGTGCCACATGTTATTCTAATAGCAGTGAGGGGGAAATCTCATATATGATTACTCCTGACACGTAAGGTCATATTGATAAATAATATCTACAGGAACTCACAGAAGAGGTTCTAATAGATCCTATGATAACAGCTATGCTTGTTAACAGATCAGATCATCAAAAATGTATTTCTTTGCTGACTGCTTGACCCTTCAAAAGTTAATAATGGCAGTGATATTCTGCTACTATAAAATATTTTTGAGTTAATGTAAAATAGTCCAAAATAAAGTTTAATATACTCTGTTAAAAACAATCTAATTTAGATTTAGAAATTTTGATAAACAATGAAAGATTTTTAAGGATCAGAATTATACTATAGCACACAATTGTTTTCTAGTTTCATGTCTTAGAATGTTTATTTAATTTCAAATCTGTAGTCTCAAGAAATAGGACAGAGTCTGCTCCTCTCAAAATCCAAGCATGATTCCGGAATTCTTTTCCTTATCCCAACATCCCAGATATGCTTTGTTTTCTCTAATAAAGACATATATTTTGCTTTCAGCTTTCCTTAAAATTGAAAATATTTCAACAATAAATTATGAAACATTAGATATTTCAGTTGCATACTAACTTTATTAGTAGAAGGGAAAATATTTAAGCTTAACGTTAGATGCATATTTCTAAGAATTTGTGACTGCTCCAGAAATTTTTATATTATTCCCATGAATTGAAATTACTTGAAAAAATCAGCTGCGGTCATGGTAGCTCACAGTGGACCCTACGTGGTCTCCAGTTGCCGTCTACTTGGTATGTCAATACAACCTGCCTCTGTGGAGGTACACTTCTTTGAACAAATTGTTCTTTTTCTTTTACTGTTTAAAGCTAAGTGCATTCAAAAGTTATTCCATCAGTGAAAACTTTAGCCTCATTAGGATGGATATCTTAATGCATTTTAATGGTATAAAGTCCTTCAAGTGACCTACTTGACATCTACTTTTAGATAAAATGCCAAAGCAGGAGCTATCTGTATTGAAGTGTCAAATGTGGTTTAACCAAAAATCTTCATCATAACCAGTTTATGGGATATTTAGAAGAAAATGTAATAATTCACCCGTTCAGCCACCTTCTCCCCAACATATAATGCACTGAGCTTGACATGAGCTTGACAATATAAAGCCTCTTAATGAATTATGAGGAGAGAACTATGAACATGAATCTTTTCCATTGGCTCAAAACAGTCGTTCTCATACTTGTGTGTACACCAGAATTGCCCAGAAGGCTGTTTGAAATACAGATTGCTGAGTTATAATCTGAGACTTTTTAGTCAGTAGCTCTAGTGGCTCAATAAATTTCTTATCTAATGAGTTCCTGGCTAAAATAAATGGTGGAAAAATGTATTAAGTTTTGGTGTCATGTTTAGACCAAACTTCTGAGATGTGGTGTGGCAGGTGGTTATGCTTCTTTGCTACAGGTAAGCTATATCATTGTATCTTTTGTTTTGGCCATGATGGCTTAGTTGATCAAATGACTGTCCTGTAGATGCAACAGCAGGTATGAGCCATTTTCATGCAGATTACTTGAAAATAGTATGAATGGTATTAATTATGGGAGCTTTATCCACTAAGTGTACTGTAGGAAAGCATTTAATTATGACTGATCTCTGCTCGAGAAAACCAAGACATCTTCTCTTCATTTGCCCTTATTCTTCATATGCCCTCACACACTTCAGGAGTTACATCTTCAATGGTTGCACCTGGGGCTAGAAGTCCTATAGAGAGAAGTCTGGGTAAATGGAGAAGGAGCTGCTACATTTGCTCACAAGCAATGTTTTTCCCTCTCTTCTTTATAATTGCCTGAAAGAAGGCTCTTGTCAAAGATAGTCATTCCCTTGACTTTTTAACATGAAAACCCAGCACAGCTGTTCTGAGGTGAAGTGGTCAACTCATACGTTACTGTTAAATATTTTTGCTTGCAGGCTGTCCAAAGGAGTTATCCATGTTTCAAATCTAGACCCCTTGTACTTTAACTCATGTTGATTTTTATGAAACAAGTACCCTACAGCCTCTCTCTACACTTAAATGTCAAGGCAAATATGCTATGTGTTTAGGTACAGTAAATATAATTGCATTCTCCTTTAATCTGATCATGTTGGGTCATTGAGTAACAGAGTTGTTACATTTATAAAAGATTTATCGAAGTGCCAGGTCATCAATAAATAGCAATGGCCCTAATAAATACAATAATAATAATGATATGACTAAAATTTTATTGAACATTGACTAGAAACAAGAAACTGTCAAAAGATTTATATGAATTTAAATCCATAATCAAAACACACCTATGAGAAAAGATGGTCTTTGCATTTGTATTTCTGGCATACAAGAAATTGAAGTTTCAGAGACTTAAGTAACTCCTTCAATGTCACACAATGAGTCACAAATAGAGCTGTGACTTTTATCTTATCTGGGAAGCTTAACTCCAGAGTCCTTTCTCTTGATGACTATCTCACTGACTTAACCATGAGTTACATTTTAAATTATTTTATGTTATTTTGTCACTCAAGCTAAGAATAATTATAATTATTTATAAGATATTATAACTAGACAAAAAAGTCCTTAACAAAAATCAAACACTTACAAAGTAAGATTATGTTCCATTTTAAAAAGGGAGACCTAGAAATTAAAAAAAGTATTTTATTTTTGCCTCAAGTAAGTTGAATGAATTTCCTGTCATATAACATGTGCTTGATACAATGCAAAGCCCCATAGCTGCTAAAAGTTCTGAAATTGTGGTTCTTACACTTGAGTGGTAAGTTAGAAAGCAAAGATGACCCCTTCTCAAAACGAATTGATTTTTTTCTCTTTAATAACATTTCAAAGTTCGATGGGACATAATTGTTCACACAGACACAATAGCATTGACATCATTATTATATCCTCGAAATATCATAAACCTGAGAACATTTCACTGTTAACTACTTTTTATGATAAATCTATTATCACAATAGGAGTATACATTCCTACATTAGCTCTTGTCCAACTTGTCACATTGAACTAGCAATATCACAGAATCATAAATACAAATTATTAAGATAATTATCTGACATCCTAAGAAACAACTTTAGCATTAAGTTAATGTAGCTTTACAAATGAAACAAGCACATTCAATAAGCACCGATTCCAAGTACCTCTATCTATCCAAACATTTCTCTGCACTGTGGTAATTCTAATCCCTATAATTTATTCATCTCAGGATACACTCCAAAGCATTGTTTGCATGTGTTATCCACTAGCTTTAAAAAACAGTATTCATTATTGGGAAGGAACAGAAGCAACTCATCAGAGAGGTTTGTTGCAGTGATGTTTGTGCTGAGGAACACTATTTGGCAAACATTTATAACCTGATGAGTAAAAGAGTTGTGAGGATTCAAGATTTAAGCCATTTACCTCAAAGATCCTCCCAAGAACCACACTACAATCACTGTAACAATTCCAAATCTCATTCTAGATGCCCGTAAATACTCAAATTGGAAAGAAACCTGTAATTGCCCAGTGGATATTTCAAATACACTTAACTTTGCTATTTCAAGCCACAGACACCAAATGGACACAAAGGTAATGCTCTTAATTTTCATCAACTTATCAAAGCTGAGGTTTTAAAGTAATGGATTTTTCTCCTTATTCTTGGCACAAACCATCCATGACAATTTAGAAAGCTGAAAAAGAGTCTTTGAGCCAAAGTATCAGACCACAAAAAGAATGTCACTAAGCTTTTACCGATGGTAGGAGCCTCTGAAATCATCAGAAATGCTGACGTCAAGTTTTATGTTTCAGGTCATTCAAACAGTTAGCGCCATGGACAAAGATGAACCCAAAAACGGACATTATTTCTTATACAGTCTCCTTCCAGAAATGGTCAACAATCCGAATTTCACCATCAAGAAAAATGAAGGTAAATATATTAGCTTTGTGAAACAGAGTACAATATAAATTGAAAAATACGATGCAATTTCGTAACATAACTGAAAATATCATTAAAATAATTTTTTTTCACCCATGAGCACTTGAAATTCAGCTTAACAGCATAATGGCATGGTAATTATCTTACTTCCTATTTTCAATATTTAAACAATAGATAAGAACTTTGTTAATGTAAAAAGTTAATTTTTTTCCCAGGAAATACCTCAATCACCTTACTTTAAAAAATGAAGAGTAAAATTTAACCCCTATGAAAGCTTCCAGGTATTTTGAGATTCTAAGATATCCCTAAGAGGGGGAATTGGCTTACACTTTGCAGTTGTTAAGTTTTAATTGAATGTTTACCACGTCTTTAGGGAAAGCTACTCTAATTTTGCCTGGTTTGTGGGTACACATTAAAGGTATTTGTTCTAAGCTTGTACCAACTTTAACAATAACAATTTGTTCAGAAAATCCTTTTTGAAGGACATTTCTTATCAGTATTATTTTGGAGCTAATATGAACTGATTTATTGTTAAGCCTCACTCACTGAGCACATTTAATCCATTTCATTAGATTTTCTGAGGACCAACCTTGGATTACTGTTTTCTTTACCTATACTATTTATTATATATGAAAGCCATAGATTATTGTTTAAAGTCTATCTGATTTGAAAATTTTTGTTTCCTAAGCTGCTATATATTAAAAAAAAATTTTAAACTTGATTTTTGTTCAGATGTATTTAAGTCTTAATTGTAGCTGTTTTAGAATGATTAGCAAAATATAAGCAATGTCTCAGGCTCTTTTCCGGCTTTACTACATGTATCTGTTTAGGTCTCTCAATGGTCCGTATACAGGCTATACTCGGAAGAGTAAAATTTGATTCATGATATCTGTTTGTATTGTTTGCAATATTCTATTTAAAGAGGTAGTGAATCTTGATAAAATTTCCTTTATGAAATAAAATAACATTTTATGGCTAAATATATTATGGCTTTGCCTTTTAACAAAATGCTACATAGTTCTTTGAGGATGCTTTGATAAATGCGGATGAACTACCGAAAGGAAATGACAGTGATTATATAGGTATTACTAATTTAGCTGACTTCCACGATTATAAACACTAAGGAGACAAACCCTTTCTGTCTCCTCAATAATGGAGTATTCATTTGTTAGCCGCCCTTGATTAGAAACTGTAATCTAAGTACATTGTCTTTGTTTATTTATTAACATCATCAATATATTTTAATGGAAATCATATGAATCATATGAAATCATATGAATATTTCTAACACAAAGCCTCCTTGGAAAATTGTCTCCTAAGTTTTTATATATTTTAAAAGCTTTTTTAAACTTGATTTTTGTTCAAATGTATTTAAGTCTTAATTGTAGCTGTTTTAGAACGATTAGCAAAATATAAGCAATGTCTTAGGCTTTTTTCTGGCTTTACTACAGGTATCTGTTTAGGTCTCTCAATGGTCCGTATACAAGCTATACTCAGAAGAGTAAAATTTTATTCACGATATCTGTTTGTATTGTTTGCAATATTCTATTTAAAGAGATAGTGAGTCTTGATAAAATTTCCTTTATGAAATAAAATTACATTTTATGGCTAAATATATTATGGCCTTGCCTTTTAGCAAAATGCTACATAGTTCTTTGGGGATGCTTTGATAAATGCGGATGAATCACAAAAAGGAAATGACAGTCGTTATGTAGATATTACTAATTTAGCTTACTTCTGCTATTATAAACACTAAGGAGACAAAACCCTTTCTGTCTCCTCAATAATGGAGTATTCATTTGTTAGCCACCCTTGATTAGAAAGTGTAATCCAAGTACATTGTCTTTGTTTATTTATTAACATCGCCAATATTTTTTAATGGAAATCATGAATATTTCTAACACAAAGCCTCATTAGAAACCCCAAACTGAACTGGAAGTCTGTGTGTAAGTGTGGTCCATGTTTATTCTAATTTTGAACTAGTAAGTATGAGGCATTATTTTTGCATATAAAATGCACAGCATTTAAAATTCTCCATGAAGAAGTTATTTCCCATTCCAAATATTCTGAGACCCTTAGTGTTTCCTGTAAATTTTGTAATTTCAAGATACACTTGTTGTGTGGCCCTAGGAGGCATCACATAAGGTATTGGGTGAATGGGAAGATATTACTGGGTACCAGGGAAAGTCTAATTTTGACGCATATTTATTATGCCCTAATATTTTTAAAGAGGAGATTTAATTCTACAATAAATGAATTTTGTGTGTTTTCTTGAAATTTGGAATTAGTAGAAAGTAAAAGTTTAAATATTTAGAATACCTCATTCTGCTTCATCACACATTATGATAAACCCTATAATAGAATATTTAATGTCATGTGGATTATCTGTTTCACTTTGAAACTGGAAAATAGAAGTTAAAATTATGATCTGTCTTATAGGTTTTTCATATTATTTTGTTTTGTAAATTATTTAAAGATGTCAGTTATTATTGAAAAATGACTTGAAACAGAAAGAGTGCTCCATACATCATGACTGCTTATTTTAGACTGTGTTTATTTGTTTTACAAAGAGCGACCATGTAATTTATTTTTTCTACTGGGACATGTTTTAAAGTGAGAGGGGTCGCTGCTTATATTTATGTCTGAAAAACACCATAAACCAGGACTGCCTTATGGAAAGTAGGACTTATGTTCACTGTGATTTTGGATTTAGGATCCAAATATTCAGCATCTCCTTCACAAAATAAATCATGAAACCACAGGTTTGAAATAGGTATATAAAGTTTATACTCTTATGTTCCTCTTCCTAGATCAGAAATTCATGAGTTTTGCTTCATAGACCACTACTTACTTGGCACCTGAATAGGTACTGTAAAACAGAAAAAAATGGGCTTGTCTTAATATGTAGAAACAAAGTAATGAAAAGAAGCTGTAAAAAATGTTGGAGATACATATATATATATATAGAGAGAGAGAGAGAGAGAGATTTATGATAGATAGATAGATATCTTGCGTGCCTATTGCAAATTAATTGTTAATGATGAGAGAACACAAAAAACTACCAAAAAAATCAAAATACTAAATATGATTTACTTTAAAATGATGGCATATTCTATGTTGGAAACACGGAGAGATAGAGTCAAATGGTATAGCCATATTTATAGTTGTTTTTTTTTCTTCTTGAGATGAATTTTAAAATGGTCAGTGTCTGATGCTTTTCCACTGAGAGCAGTATGAGTTACAAGTTCCAGCCTACCAGAAAAATGTTAAAATGTTGAGAGAGCTAATATAATCAAATCTATAGTTGATGAATAAGTTTGTCTCCTATTTAATTTGATCTTTAAGGGAGATGATTTAAGTATTTGGCATTTTCTAAGGAACTTGCCACCATATATTTCAATTCAAAATTATTGTAATTTTTCTTGTCTCTTATATGGATTGGTCCTAATGCAATTTCTATCAATTAACTCACAATAAAAGACAAAATGAGATAGAAATGAGCTCTCTCTTGTCTCCTACACAGTTGAATTATTTCACAAATAATTCTACTAAATATATGAGAATCATATTTCTGCCAGAATAGGAAAGCAACCTTCAATATAAATAAAGGTAGAAGTAAAGGTCAAAAATAAAGTGAACCATTTATACCACATGTTCACACGAAAAAATCAAAGCACCTTGAATATGGTCGACGTATTGATTTCTTCATCTCCCAGTTGGCTGAATTTATAAGCACAGAGTTTTGTTGACCACATTTCAGTATTGGCCTCAATTTAACCATGGAAATAGAAAATAGCTAACAATTAAATGTAACAAGAGAGGGAAGAAAAAAAGGGACCTTTTAGAGATTCTAAAATATCTTGTTTGCAGGAAATTTGAGGTCTCCAGAATACTACTCTTCCTCAGCCTGAACACTGTAGGCAAAAAATGTGATTCAAATTGCCAGAGCACCGTCTGGTGAAATGGGAGCCCTCATGGTTTATACTGAAATTTTTAAATCATATGTGTAGAGAAATGAGAGAAAATATAAATCTCTGCTCTCTAAGGAGAGCCTATGGTAAGAAGAGAAACAGACAGTGGACCTGGATTTAATTATAGTTTGGTTGTGTTTAACCCAGCAGGAGAGCCATAGTACCTTATGATACCAACTTGTTTTTCCTTCTTAATGTCTCCTCATTGACTGAAATATTATTGATAAGAAGCTTACTTTAAATGCATACTTTTGATAATTAATTTGAATAATGTAGATGCTAAACATTACTTTGGAATAAACATGCCTCCTGTTACCTCATTGTCCATAATATAGTTACCTGTATAGAGTATAATTTATGCATTGTCTGATGGATTTCTGTCTTAACCGAGTGGCCTAGTTCAAATGGTATACAGTTTATTTATTTTTATCTTCTGGAAGTATCGAATACTCTTACTTTAAGCAAATTATTTTAAGCCTCAGTTTTCTAATCTGTAACACCAGCATAAAATACCTGCCTTATAGTTGTGCTGTGATGGATATGTGTGAACTAGGACTTAGACAGCAATTGGCACAATGCCTGGCATATAGAAAACATTCAACAATAAGTGGGATGAGGTCCCTTTATATGAATTCATTAATTCTTTCTCATGCCATATTATATCTCCTCTGGCTTATCATTCTCAGCCAGGTTTCTTTGAAGCTTTAACTCTTCAGAATTATAAATCTTGTGCAGTAATTTTGAACGTGGCTTCATCAGTAGTTGGGAAAACACTGATCCTCACTAGAATGCACTGCAAAAACATCTGCTTATACAGTAACTGCAATGTATTGCATTCTAAAGGGTATTAAAATAGAAAGACAAAATAAAAAGAAGGAGGAAGAGGATGAAGACCAACTATGAAAGTATTTATCAGCCACAGAAATAGCTGCAGGATTCCTGCATATAGTTTTGAATATGACGACTTTTTTTTTTTTTTTTTAACATTTCTATAGCTCCATTGCCAAAACGAAACTCAGGTTTCTCCACAAAATGGTAGCTTCCAATTGTTGGGATCATTTTCAATTCTAGCATATAAAATTGTTCTAAATTGCCTCCAAACTTCCATCCCTCCCTGCAAACACACATACTCTGTAGGAACCATTTACATAGCTGGAAAATTACAGACAGCCTTCCTTTGCATTTTTGACTACCATCAGCCTATCTCAAACCTCCCTTGTTGCAAAACCAAAATTTGCTGCCTGAAAGTGGAAGTGGATTTTCCTGATTCCCATGCCAGCTAGACCTGATGCTCTGTCCTTCCTCTTTTCTCCAGCTGAATCTTCAGAAATACATTTTCTGTATTCAGGATGTAGTTTTCAAGGCAGACAGAGTCATTCTGTCCTCTGCCTTAAGCCAGGTATACCTAGCCAGGCTGGATTGTACTTGAAGGACCTACCTGCTGATATATATAGCAAGGAGGGCCACCTTGCTAAGCCAGTTGTCCTTTTTCTGGCCACCTGAGTCTTCCTTAAGTTCTGCTATTACAATAGGCTGATTTGGAACCAACAGAAGACTTTCCTAAAAGAAACATCTCTTTGCTCAAGTGGCTTTTATAAAAACATCCATACCCTTAGCTACAGCAGAACCATTATTATTGGGTTTCCCAGGCAAGCATCCCCAAGCAACAGGCAAAAACTGTGTACTTGCATGAGTATGATAGTTAATATCTTAATATATTTCCAATATGATTGTATTGTCTGTTCTGCTCACATAGTAGACTTTTTCAAAGCACAACACACAGCACCAAACGTTGACTGGAAGTGTTTTCCATATAAGCTGTATACTATTACCTATATGAAGCTTGGGACATTTCTTCAATGTTGAGTCATAAAAGGTAGTGCTCAATTTGCATGAAACAGGAGGTGTGACAGATCATAGATACGGAGAACAGCACTGTGCATGTATGATCCAAAAGGGCTTCCGATTCAGTAATTCATAACTTACTGTTTACGCTTCCAGCAATGTGCTGTTGATAAAAAGACATTTATGTTTCATTTTGTCGCCTAAACTGTAATTAAGGGCAATGTGCAAGCTAAGAAAAATAGATAAAACAGATTTGTGCTTCCAGTTTCTAAGTTGCATATGACTGTACACTTAGTGTCACAAGACAAGGAGGTTTTCTTTGCTTGGGTAGTTTTTGTAAAACTCTTGTTATTTTGTAGTTTTCATATTTTCATTTTCTTTTCAAAATTGTAATTTAAGAGTACCTGCAGAAGTGAACAATTTTCTTTATACATGTTGAAAAACCCGAAATTATTACTCTGGTCAGACCTAGCACTGCTGTGGGTATCTATTTTTCAGTGTATGTTATGGGAGACAATTTAGTTCTGAGATTACTGACCACTAGGATATAATTCAGATACGTAGCATAGATTTTATAGATTTATAGGTGTGGTTGTCAAAATGCTATTCAAAGTTTTGAATTGCATCAGACCTTTTCTGTCAATCTGCTAGCAAACATTTCCAGCCTTTACAGATCTTTCTAATTCTGAAGAAAATAAATTGATACATGCTTAATTACCTTAAAGATGCCATTGTGCATAAGAATCTTTCCTCTGAGTACTTTGCTTTCTGAGACTTTTGCCCCAAATCCTTATATAAAATAATAAAGGAAGAATATAAAGAATTACTTAGAAAAAATGTTTTTCATTTAGACAGTCTTGTCCATACCACTTTGTTGTTTGTTTCATTAAATAATAATGTTATTTACTGATTTATCTTTTACTTACAAGCATAAAAATCAGTCTTGGGATTTTGTGGATATTAAACAAACATAACTGTCCTTTGGAAAGCACAACCAAATATTAAAATTGAATGTGGGAACAAAATGATCTGTCAGTCTATGCAAGTTCTTTTTTTTGAGAAAAGATATTAAATGTAGTTGACAATTATTTCAACTCATTACAGCACAGAAGTTTGCATTTTGCATTAATTTCAGCACTTTATAGATACAACATTGGGCATACGTGACATTCCATCTGCTGATGTGACCTGAGTAACACCTACCAAGTGCTTCAGATCCCTCAGTTTATTAAAGAAGTAGATTGAGAAGGCAGGAAAATAATTTGGCAACAAAAAAGCAGGCACTCTGCATAGATAAACATGAAAAAAATTGTCTTGAGATGAATTAAGTTGAAACGTAAGGGAGAGACACTATGGAACATATAATAGCACAGGCTTTATAGTTAGGAATATTTAGGTTTAGCTCTTCCGATTATGATCTATGGGAACCTGCAAGGTAATTGAATAACCTTGAACATTTGTATGTATAATAATATTTATCCAATGTTGTTTTAAGTAATAAAATATTAAGTAAAAAATTTAAATGCTATTGTACAAAATTTATTGACTGACAAATTGGAGATAATAAATATTAGTTTCCTTCTCCTCTTCCTCTCTTTCTATAAAATTTAATGAACCTCTTGAATCTCATTTGTTCACCCAATGCAACAAATAAAAATATTAATAAGAAACCTAAATAAGGTATTTGGGAGATGAATAATGATATGCTCTTCCATTTTCCCTTACTCAATGGGCCAATGATTGAACATGTCTGCAAACATTGTCCATGAGTAAAGCACAGGGAAAGGAGGAATGAGAAAGAGAAGTATTTGGGTAACTTAAGTAGTTATTTGAACATAATCATTGTTACAGTAACCTAATCAAAGAATAAAAATGGAGAGTACCTAAAAATTGTTCTTTTTCATTTGGCAGGAGAGAGCATAGAGTTCTTTACATAGTGGCAAATGGAATATTTAAGACCAAATTCTTAAGCCAGGAGTATCTTACTAAATACATAGCTTATGAAAGTCTTGTTTGCTAAGCACAGAACTTCATGTGTGCTTAAAAAGCAAAAATCGCCAGGGCAATGAGATTGAATGTCTGTCTTCCTAACTTTATTTTCCATTATTCTCTTCCATCTTCTGTGCCCGTATACATGCTTTGGTTTAAACATGCCAAGCCAGTTACACTTTTTTTACACCTCTCCCTTCCCCTTTGAAATTCCCATACTCTGCTTTCTCCCTCTTCTATTTAGCCCATTTTCAATCATTAACAATAACTCAGGTATTGGTTCCCCTTATCTATGGGCAAAGCAAGTGGGTGGTTAACTGTTGCTGTAAAGTTTTTCCTCTTTGCTTTTCTCTATAGGACAGTGTGGTAACTGCTAAGGCAAACACACGACTCAAGGAATGTTTTCCCCACTGTCTTCTGAGGTTATTAATAATGGGTAGTATCTTTTTTTCCCTTATTCATTCATTCAATACATATTTATTTGGTGTCTATCATGTGCCAGGCACACCATTAAGAATTGGAATTGGAAATAAAACAGTGAATTAAATAGACACAGGTTTTGCCCTTCTATATAGTATATTTTTGTTTTCCTCAGGACTCTGCCTTATAACAACTTGAAATCTTTGAGAGGAAACTATAATTTACAATGAAATGTGATAGAGCAGGGAAATTTACAGGCAAGTCTGAACAATATTATGATTTTGTGGGAATTACCACATAGTCTAACTTCTATACTTTCATAAACAAAGTTTCCTCCTTAACCTAATTTTGTGAACCTGGCCCTACATAAAGAAGTGTAAGATCTTCATGGATTCCATCATTCCCATTCCATCTTTAGGAAGCATTTGTCTGGTCAGAATGGTGATGTACATCTTTAATCATGGACAGCTAATTCTCCCTCTGAGTTTCATATTGGTGTCCTTATTATGCTTGAGCTCAGATGAAGTATGTCGAACCATACTATTTAATGTCTTTATACTAGCAGGGTAAAAGAATGTCAGTGAGCCGTTTCCAAACGCACAGTGATCCATAGACATCACTGTCTTTTGTGATAAAGTACTGGCAGTGAACTGGGGCTGATGATTCCATTTTTCAGGCTTATTGGAAACCATTATACTTTTCATACAAGTTGCATTATGTGAGGTTCATGCCTTTGCCAGCTCCTATGCATGGTTGTTTCAGATACCTGTCAGTTAATGGAGGTTTTAGCTCACTTTCAGTGTACAGTGTTTACTGAGGCCTCCTGGAAACCAGAGAATGCTATTGTTCTGATTTCTGGCCGTGACACTGGGTTCATATTCCATCTGTTGCCTATTCTATCTGTTCGCTAATGTACCACCAAAATCAATGTGCTGATGCACTTTGTTGAGGAAGACAGTAATTGCTGTGCTTGGATCTTTTTGGGTTACTCATTGCCTTTGCTTTCATTCTAGTAGATTGCCTACTAGAATTTCCTTCCTCTATTGCTCAAGTATATTATCCTCAGCCTTTTGAGGCTGTTTATCTTAGGGTTGTCTGAAAACAAGGTGATACAGTACTGGTATGCTGAGCACAATCATCCTTCTCGGAATTTCATTCTTTTGCTTGGCCAGTCATTGCTAGTTCCATCAAGGTCACACTGTGATTTACTTCTCCCTGGAATTCAGTTTCTTCTCTTACAAAATGAATGGGTTCATGCTAGGGAGCTAAAGGCTCATCTATCCCAACATACTGAGTGTTCAAACATGTGGTGTTAGAAGAAATATCACAAACGTTAAAATCAGACAAGTCCCAGGTCCACCAATTAACGGAGAAGTGACTTTGGACAAGGCTTTTAACTTTCTGTAACAGACTCTAAGTGTTTGAAAATGTTGAAACAAAAGCACCGCCACGAATAAATGAAAGAATGTAGGATAAAAGCCAATGGAAGTTACTGTAATTTCTGTGGTGCTTTATGTACTTTCTCATTTTTTAACTTTCAAAAATCATGGAAGTGATCTTTACCATAGAAATTACTGTATAAAATATCTTCCATATAAAAATATTGGATAGTATTATTAAAAGATATGCTTCTAAAACATTGTAGCTTTTCTTTCTCAGTATCTTTGGGCAGAATTCTTGACAAATTAAATAATTAAATCATTCTCATAAAATAAAGTAACTCAATAAACATATGACAAATGGTCCCAGTAGTTCGTAATTTGGGAATATGTTTCATTTAAGTCTGGAGACAAGGAAATATAAGCATTTTGTAAAGCTATTTATTTGATGCCATTTTGATTTATCAGAGAGATCTTTCAAAATGAGAAAGCTTTAGTAAACTTTTGCAGACATGAAACATCGTTATGTGTGTGTCAAAGTTAAGGGATACACTAAAATGTAGTTTACTTAAAGGAGAAATAGGGATTGGCCAAAAAAGTTTTTTAAAGACAAGTTTCATGAAATATTTTCTGTAAATACGTAGGCCCTATGATCATAAGACCTTGCTTAATTCTCCAAAAGGAAATTAATGAGATGGTTTTTGGTATTTTGATGTGCTTACATCCTTTGTTGTTGCTTATTTGAGGCTTTTACAAACACACACAAACACTGTTTAATAATGGGACTGGGAAGTATATTGATATTAATACATATAATATATATCAGTAATACGCATGAAAATTTTTTTTTGAGACGGAGTCTGTCTCCCAGGCTGGAGTGCAGTGGCACGATCTCGGCTCACTGCAAGCTCGGCGTCCCGGGTTCACGCCATTCTCCTGCCTCAGCCTCCCGAGTAGCTGGGACTACAGGCACCTGCCACCACGCCCGGCTAGTTTTTTGTGTTTTTAGTACAGACAGGCTTTCACCTTGTTAGCGGAAGTCGTGATCCGCCCGCCTCTGCCTCCCAAACTGCTGAGATTACAGGCGTGAGCCACCGCACCCGGCACGCATGAAAACATTTTATCAGTGCATAGTTCAAAATCTTAAGAAATAAAAAGTAACTTTGGCCATGTTTTGATACATATATTGTGAGTCAATGTGAAGCTTGCCTTTGTTTTAAATGTTGCTAAGCTAAAGTTGTACAAAGAAAGTTTTAGAATGGGTAAGAGACAATTATCTAAAATTTTCTATCTTTTTTCTCAAAGGAAGAAAATGGAAATATGTTCAGGTAATGAGAAGAAGTTCACATTTTGAGTAGGTAGGGAAGAAAGGAGAAGAAAAAACTATCTCCCTGTATTAACAGTATTATAAGTTTTCTGTCTTCCTAAAATAAGTATGTATTCTATAATGTATTATATAATTTCCCCAAAGAATAATCTAGCTAACGTTACATTCCATAGATACATAATTTCTTGTGAAATAGTTTTTTCAGAAATATGAATTATGTTATAAATTAGGAAGCATGTTTACATATCTATGATTTTATTTGGGAGTTTTGTAATTATTTCAGGACAAATTTATTCTCTATTACTCAGTATTGATTATATATCAAATTGCAAGAAGAAGTAATGTCTAAAATTTATTAGGCACCTATTTATTTCACACAACTTATATTACTTCTATCTCTCCATTTATCTCTCTATATAAATATTCAGGGTGACTATTATTATTGCCATTTTTCCAGATGAGAAAATTGAAGTTCAGCTATAATAAGTGACTTTCCAGGCAAAGAACATGGCTACCAAGCTGCTAAAGCTGCATTTTCCACAGTAGCACACACTGTTTCTTAAATCCTTGCAGTTTATTCCTAGAACATTTGCTCAGTAAGACTGTTCATATTTTATTTTATAATTTTCACAAGCTGTGCTTCCTTTCTACAAACTATAGAAGGTCAGCAACCATCAGCTAAGCATTAGAGAAGATTCTCATAATATTAGTTGTTGTAAAACTGAGTAACATTACAACAGAAAGATAGAAACAATCAAAATGATCTATTTCAGGTATTACAGGTCTAGATCACAACATGATAATTGTACCAACTACTTCATGAACAACAATTATGTATCAATCATTATTTTTGACTTTATGTATCTGACCTTCACAACAGTCTTTACAAGTCATTACAATGACAATGAGTCATTAAGAAATAAAGTATGACTTATTTTTCTTTTTTCTTTTCTTTTTTTTTTTTTTTTTTTTTTTTGAGGCGGAGTCTCACTCTGTCCCCCAGGCTAGAGTGCAGTGGTGCCATCTTGGCTCACTGCAAGCTCCGCTTCCCAGGCTCACGCCATTCTCCTGCCTCAGCCTCCTGAGTAGCTGGGACTACAGGCACCCGCCGCCATGCCCGGCTAATTTTTTGTATTTTTAGTAGAGACGGGGTTTCACCGTGTTAGCCAGGATGGTCTAGATCTCCTGACCTCGTGATCCGCCCGCCTCGGCCTCTCAAAGTGCTGAGATTACAGGCGTGAGCCACCGCGCCTGGGCAAGTATGACTTATTTTTCATGCTTAGGAAGACAACAGTGTCTCCTGTATTGGGCTAATAGTCCTGACTCAACCTCGCACAACTTCCCGTTCTAAATTTAACGAAGGTATAGAAAAACATAGAAAATGTTATAGATATAGAAGACATAAAAAATGGAAAGCATAAAAATTAAGACCGACAGTCAACATATGGCCAAAGTGTTGAAGGACTGTCAATTAAACATTGAAATATCTAGAATAAAAAATACTAGCAATGACAACAACAATGGTGCACCCAAAGTAACGTTTCGTGGACATAGAGGAAATCTGCCTGCTGGAAAGTTAGTCAGAAGGCCTGGAGTGGCCCTTTGGTGAAAAAAGTTGCACATCAACCATAAAATTTAAGTAACTAATTCTATATGGATGTCCTTTTGCTCTTCCCATATCTTGCTAATGATTGAAACTCATTGAAATAAATTCAACAAAGATATCTAGTGAATAATACTGGAAATTTGCAAAACTACCATTTAATCCTCATTATTCACATTTATTCTACATTATCCTATTTTAATGATCATGCATAATCACTCAAATGTACACAATGTATTAAGACAAAAAGAACACAGATGATTCATTATTAAACTTTTAAAACAAAAAGTATCTCAAATGCATTAAATGAAAGGAAAGAAAACATTTAGAAATATTTACTGCTTTCTGGAAATGATAATTTTGTAGCACTGTGATTCCACATAAGCAATGTTTATATACTTTTTAATAATACGATATGAAATTTAAATGATTTAAAGTTAGGTACACAGAAATACAAGAGCCCTCACCTAGACCAGTGTATATTTCCCTGAATATCTCTGGGGATTTTATGTTCACAGAGAACAAAGTAGGGACTTCAATTGGGACATTAGAACTATACATCAAGGTAGTCTAGTGACCCATTTGCGACTGGGATAGGTCACTCCCAGTGGCCTGAAATCACAACAGGTCAACACATTGTCTTTACATTTTCTGACCCAAAGCCCAAACTCTGATCTCATTCTTTCATATTTGATTTATTCTTTTATTATTGTTTTAAACTGTCATATTAACTGTACATATTTGTGGGGTACAATCTAATATTTTTGATATGTGTATACACCGTGTAATGATCAAATCAGGGTAATTAGCACATATATCACTTCAAAGATTTATTATTTATTTGTGTTGAAGACATTCAAAAACTGCTCTTCTAGCTATTTGAAAATACACAACAAATTGTTGTTTATTATGGCCACCCTATAGTGGAACAGAACTCTACAACTTATTTCTGCTATCTAGGTGTACTTTTCTATCGCTTAAAGAGCTTTGGCTACCCATGCCACCATCTATCACTCCTACCAGTAACTTCTGTTCTGGTTCTACTTCCATGAGATCAACATTTTTAGCTTCCACATATAAGTGAGAAATCTTATGCATTGTTACTGGGAATGGAAATTAATACAGCCCCTAGGGTAGACAGTATTGAGGTTCCTTAAAAAACTAAAAATAGGCCGGGTGCGGTGGCTCACGCCTGTAATCCCAGCACTTTGGAAGGCCGAGGTGGGGGGATCAAGAGGTTAAAAGATCGAGACCATCCTGGCCAATATAGTGAAACCCTGTCTCTACTAAAAATACAAAAATTACCTGGGCATGGTGGTGTGCATCTGTAGTCCCAGCTACTAGGGAGGCTGAGGCAGGAGAATCACTTGAACCCAGGAGGCAGAGGTTGCAGTGAGCCGAGAGCATGCCACTGCACTCCAGCCTGGTGACAGAGTGAGACACTGTCTCAAAAAAAAAACAAAAAAAACTAAAAATAGATCTAATATATGATCCAGTAATCCTGCTACTAGGTATATATCCAAAGGAAAGATAATCTGTATATCAGAGAGACATCTGCACTCTCATGTTTATTGCAGCACTGTTCACAATAGCAAAAATATAGAATTAATCTCACACTTTAATATTTTAATGCCATCAAATATAAGATACTGTTAATGAGACATCAATTTATGTCCAACTAAGAAAGAAAAACTGACAATTAAATACAATAAAACTTTAAGAAACTCTAATTTTGGGAACATTACAACATAAAAAATATATACCTTAGAGTCAAAGAAATATAATATTTCGATTAATAAAGCACATTGGCTTATGAAAAGAAAGAGAGAACAAGAACAAGAACTTCAGTACAAGAATAATGCTGGGTGGGCCAGGTGCGGTGGCTCATGCCTGTAATCCCAACATTTTGGGAGGCCGAGGCAGGCAGATCACCTATGGTCAGGAGTTCGAGGCCAGACTGGCCAACATGGTGAAACCCCTATCTCTCCTAAAAATATAAAAATTAACCAGGCCTGGTGGTGGGTGCCTGTAATCCCAACTACTTGAGAGGCCGAGGCACAAGAATCGCTTGAACCCAGGAGGCAGTGGTTGCAGTGAGCCAAGATCGTGCCACTGTACTCCAGCCTGGGCGACAGGGCAAGACCCTGTCTCAGAATAAAATAAAATAAAATAAAAAATAAAAAAGAATAATGATGAGTGAAAAGATTATGTTATGGAGATCAACACTCCACTGAAGTTAAAGTGTAGACAAACTGAAAAAATTGTAAGGAAGCACGTTTCCAAAGGCAGCCATCATTTGGATTACATTACTCACTTGTTTAATTTCTTAATGCAATGTCTTTAAAAGTAAGTGAAGTACCATTAACAAGGAATTGCTTGTTCATTTTCTTCTTAAAAGCACAATTTCAAATTTTGAAATTGCAAAGTAAGAATTTAAAATCCAGCTCATGGCTGTGAAAGATTCTCCTGGAAATGCCTTATCAGGTTATGTTCTAGATCCTGTTTTTGAGACTAAAACATGGAGTTTTGCATCAAAGAACTTCTCTTACCAAGGCCCTTTCTTCTCAGAAGGGCAATGAGAATGAGCAAATGGTAGAGAACAGGAGGAAACTGGCAGAGATTTTTAGTACCACAATTCAGGTGAACTGAATAGCAAAGTTGGTGGGGCTTCATGAAAGGAAGCTGGCACCAAATGGGAATGGAGTTTAAGGGGTTAAACTAGCTATATAAAACCAACCTGAAGTATATTCTAAATGGAGACCTTGAGAGGTGTAAAAGCGTTCAAATAAATGAGGATTACATGACAGCAGGAATTTCCAAACAGCAAGAAAACTTTTTACCCTTTCGGACATAAATATTCCTACTTCAACTCTCCTTCTTAAGAGCATCACCCAGCTAAGGTGCTTTTGTTATATGGGTGACATATGGCTCCCTAGAAGAGCAAAGATGAAAAAACAAAGAAAGATATCAGAGAAGTCATAAGTCCTTGGAGGAGATTCAGTGTAACTCAAGAAACCAGGGCCAAACCTGGTCGTGGAGATTAAGCGGATAGAGTTTACAATTTACTGGTTAATTCCTGGGTCCCTGCCAGCTCCAGTGTTTTAGGTCCATTAGATGTTGGACTTACAGAAGCGAGGACACTCATATTGCAATGGGTCTGAGCCTCTTGATATATGGAATACATTTGCTTGTTTTCTTAGCAGCCTGAGGGGAAAAAAAGGAGGATGCAGAGAAAAATTGGAGGAACTGGGGAAGGCATGGTCTGTCACAGCTGTGATTATATTATCCGTGATCCCACACAATTCTTGTCTTTATTATGCTTCTAATACATAAAAGACTCTCGGAGGCAACATGATGAAAGTAAGTAGGGACAGAGACAAGCATACAAGACGAGGAAACCATTTCCCACAGATTGGGTTCTGTCTGTGTGCTCCATCACTTGCTAGCTAATCTTTTATAAGCTATTGCCACTCTCAACCTTACTCTTCTCTTAAAATGGATACACCCAGGGATAATTTACAGCATTATGAGGATAAAAAGCACAAATAATTATACGTGGGCTCAAAGGGAAGATCAATATATGGAGTCTGTGATTAAAGAATGTGAGAGACTGTTAAATGAGTGAATGCATTTCGTGCAGCTTGACACAAAAGAGCTTTTTTCTTAGATGGAGAAAACTAAATGGAGAGAGTAAATACATTTATAAAACTTATATGTTAGAAGTGTCAGAAAACCCCACTCAAGCTGTCTGCACTGTAAAGCGAAATTGATCCAAATAATAAAAAAGTCTAGTGTTTAAATGGCTTGTCTAATAACCAGATCCAAGTGCCTCAAGCATGTGGCATGAGCCTGTTTTTTGTTTGGTTGTTTTTTGTTTTTCCTATTTCTCTAATTTTCTCCATGCTGGCTTATCTGCCCTGCACATTGTCTCTACAGAATGGAAGCAAAAAAACTCCCCAAAAGGGGCCGGCCACTATGGCTCACGCCTGTTATCTCAGCACTTTGAGAAGCCAAGGCGGGCAGATCACTTGAGGCCAGGAGTTCAAGACCTGCCTGGCCCAACCTGTCTCTACTAAAGATACAAAAATTAGCCAGATATGGTGGTACAGGCCTGCAATCCCAGCTACTCAGGAGGCTGAGACTTGAGACATGAGAATTGCTTGAGCTGGGGAGGTGGAGCTTGCAGTGAGCCAAGATGGTGCCACTGTACTCCAGTATGGGCGATAGGGCAAGACTCTGTCTCAAACAAAACAAAAGAAAACAAAAACAAAACTCTCCAAAAGTGTAGTTCTGACTGCATCTCATAGCTTGGTGTTTGTGGATAAGAGATGTTCTCTATCCCAGGTTCCAAATCAGTTCCTGGGTAAGGGTCTATGTTTGGCCTAGGTGGTGAATATGTGACCCAACTGAGCCATTCTCTGTCTGCATAAGGGCAACATGTTCTCAAAGCTGCTGTGTACAGTTGTGTGAGTGTTTCCTGTACAAGATGCTGGCCCTGGAAAGAGTGAACCCTGAAAACCAACTCACATGCCCATTGACAAGATAATAATCCCAGTGAGGGCTCCCTTGTCTTATTTTCAGAAAAGCATCATCTCAATGACCAGCCCCTAAGCCTATGAGGCCGTAGCTTCCCAGAGGTAAATCAATCTTTTATTTTATTTTTTCTACAACTTTTATTTTAGGTTCAGGGGATTCATGGGCAAGTTTTTTTACGTGGGTAAATTGCGTGTTGCTGAGCTTTTATACATGAATAATCCTGTTACCCAGGTAGTGAGCATAGTACCTGAGAGTTAGTTTTTCAACCCTCCCCACCTCCTCTTCCTCCCCCCAGCAGTCCCCAGTGTCTATTGTTTCCTTCTTTGTGTCCATGTGTACTTCAGTGTTTAGCTACTGCTCATAAGTGAGAACATGCAGTATTTGGTTTCCTGTCCCTGTGTTGATTCGTTTAGGATAATGGCCTCCAGCTGCATCCATGTTGCTGCAAAGGACATGATTTCATTCTTTTTAATGGATGTGTAGTGTTTCATGGTGTATATTACCATATTTTGTTTATCTAGTCTATCATTGCTGGCCATCTAAGTTGATTCCATGTATTTGCTACTGTGATTAGTGCATGCATGTGTCCTTATGGTAGAATGATTTTTATTGCTGTGAGTATATACCCAATAATGGAAATGCTGGGTCAAATGGTAGTTCTGTTTTAAATTATTTGAGAAATCTCTAGACTTATTTACACAGTGCTTGAAGTAAGTTACATTCCCACAGAGTATAAATGTTCCTTTTCTCTGCATCCTGGCCAGCATCTGTTTTTTGACTTTTTAATAATAGCCATTCTGACTGCTATGAGATGGTATCTCACTGTGGTTTTGATTTGCATTTATCTAATGATTTAATTCACACGAACTGTTGCTTTAGGTTAACAGCACCTTTGAGACCTCTGATGGGTCAGTTTAATTCCCCACTTTCCACTGGAGCCACTTGATTGATAGCCCCATTGCAATCAGAAGAAATGAAGGAAGGTCCATTTTAGAGCAAGTTAGGCTGTGAAAATCAAGAGTAAGTCACAGACAGACCAGTAGCATTATGGCTGTGAGTGACCTCAGCAGAGGGATTCCTTCACTTCCCTTGGGAAGCTTCTCAGTAGAGAATGGCTCCCCTGTTCAGAAAGTTATGAGCTGCAGTTGTCTATTATGTGACTTACATTGCATTACATGGCAATATGTCATTGTGAGATGTGACATAATATAATGTAAGTGACAGACAGCTAAAATTTTACAGCAGGAAAACTTTTTTTTATATCCAAGGTCTGCTATCAAATTTGATAGCAGCTATCAATCCATTTTTTCCTACAGATAGATCAAAAATTTGATGTTCATGAAAAGCAGGTCATTTGAAACATCCATAAACACTTCAATGCCTGCACAACTCGGTTATCATAAATCAGTTAAGAAAAAACTCTAAAAACAGAATCCATCTTTACTCAAATTCTGGTTTTGCATTCTAAGACAAGAGCAATATTGTTTTAGACTGTGAGTTTAGTTTTCTTCTAGATATTGCTAAGAACTGATGATCAAACAAGTTATTTCAGTGCCTAAATCACATCAGTGGGTTCTCAACTGGGAGTGATTTTGCAGTTCAGGAGATATTTGACAGTGTCTGGAATTGTCACATCTAGGAAAGGGGTGGGCAGTTACTGGTGTCTAAGGATTAGAGACCAGGTAAACATCCTATGGTGCTCAGGACAGCATCTGCAGGGTTGTTCTGCCCAATAGCGTCACAAGGCCTCAGATCCAGGTGTTATTACTTAAGTGAATTGACCCAAATAAGGTCATGAACTAGTTGAAAGGTGGCCCAGGTAAAACTGATAAATCTAGAATTGGTTCTCTTCCATTTACCCAATCTTCAAGACAGGCTAAGGCAATGTATTAGGTAAATATTCAGCTAAATTTGGGGGGTTTATGGGACAGTTAACTGAATCTCTTTGCACACCAAAATTGACTGGGGACTTTACCTACTGACAGCCTTACAGCAGAGCCTATAAGGAGAAGAAAGTAGGAGAAACTAGGGTGTAATTCTATCTCAGTCAAAGTCAATCTTTGAGACATGGTTTCCCCTCTCAGACTCCAATGGTTCCATCCACATTATGGGAATTTATGTACAGCAGAAGTATTCTGCTAAGGAAAAAAAAAAGAAGAAGAAGAAGGCTGGGCACAGTGGCTCATGCCTGTAATCCTAGCACTTTGAGAGGCTGAGGCGGGGGGATCATGAGGTCAAGAGTTCGAGACCAGCCTGGCCAATATGGTGAAACCCCGTCTCTACTAAAAATACAAAAATTAGCCAGGCATGGTGGCGCATGCCTGTAGTCCTAGCTACTCGGGAGGCTGAGGCAGGAGAATCGCTTAAACCCAGGAGGTGGAGGTTGCAGTGAGCCGAGATCACGCCTCTGCTCTCCAGCCCGGGTGACAGAGCGAGACTCTGTCTCAAAACCACCACCACCACCACCACCACCAACAACAACAACAACAACAACAAAGATAATAGAGATGTTTGTTTATTAAGCTACACTTTTAAATGTTTCCTAATTATTATAGAACACAGAGACACAAAGCTTCTGTGATTGAAACAGAACCAGAGGCAGGACCAGAGACTCTGTCTATAGCCCATCACCCTATCTTACCCCCATATGACCAAACCTCATCATTCCCAATATGACCGAAGCCCATCAGCCTCATATAACCAAACCCTATTACTCTTAATACGACTAAACTCCATCACCCCCAATATGACTAAACTCCATCACCCCAATATGACTAAACTCCATCACCCCCAATATGACTAAACTCCATCATCCCCATTATGACTATCCAAGACACAGTTTGAAAACTGATGATGTAAAAGGCTCCAAGTATAAATTCATTTAAAATTATAAATCATGCTAGGGAAAGATACTGGAGTGGCAATATTGCTCATAATAGAACTCACTATGGAGTATGACATCTTCCCCAACCTTCCACTTTCCTTCTAGAAAAGCACTTCTGAGGACAAGGCAAACAAATCCATTGTTAGTGTTTATAAATATCGGCCAAAGAACTCTCAATATCTAGGATTTCCCTTTGCCAAGATGCAGTGTGGCACCAGTAAAACAAACAAACAAAAGTCAAGTTTAGATTATGATCGATCAAAATAGGATTCCTCACTCTGCCACTTTCTAACTCTGTGTGTATGTGCCCATGATTTAAAGTCCTAGTGCCTCTGTTGCTTCATTTGTGAGGTTGGGTTAATAATGCCTATCATAAAAATGATTTTAAGGATTATATGTGATAATGAGGTAAAGCATTTACCACAGAGCCTGATGCATAATAATAGCTATCATTTATTGACTGCTTAGTATTACAACTGGAAGAATTAGAGATAATGCCTGCAAAGGGCCTGACGTGTACAAGTTGGTCCATATATAGTAGCTACTGTTATTATGTAGCTAGAACAGAACTCCCAAGCAGAAAAACTCCTAGAAACATTTATAAAATGAAGGTGGTTTAATTTTACTTTCTTGCATCATACCTCATTTACCTATTTCTCTTCTTTATGTCTGTCTCTGGGATCTCAGGGCCCCACACTGGCATGAAATAAAGGTTTTTTTATGCATAATTCATGATAATAATAAGAACAACAAGATTTTACTGTCTCCTATCCCTTTATGGGAGTACACTATGCAATACCTCTATGAGGTGCCATCTTAAATTGTTTAGATGTACCATCTTAAATGGTTTACCCTTAGCAAAGGGCACCTACACCTTTGATTTTATCTTTTCCTGTGCTAAGAGTGCACAAACTTTTCTTATACAGAGTCAGGAAAGGCTTTGGGGTCCTGTATCTTCTCTGTCACGGCTACTCAAATCTGTCTTTCTAGGGAGAAAGCATCCAATAAATGATATGTAAACCAAGGGACATAGTTCTGCTTCAACAAAATCTTCTCTGTACAAAAGCAAAAGGCAGACTAAATTTGCTCCGTGTGTCATAGTTTGCTCTTCTCCCCAAACTAGTTTATACTTTGAGAATCCCTTATCATATTGAAAGACAAGAACTGAAGGAAATACTTTTATTTTTTAACCCGGTAAGCCCTATTTTTAAAATTCCATTCAATTATGCTGATAAAATTAGTAATTTTTGTTGCCATTGTTTTGTTTTAGCTCTCTTTCTCTGTACGTTATTATGAGTTATTAAAATAAGTCAGTTAACACTTTCAACATCTTGTCTGGAAAATATCCTGCCAATATCCACAAATTTATTTTGTGTTTTTTTTAAATTAATTTATCATGTTATCGTAGGCACTTTACCAATTGTTTTGCTACTCTATGACTCAGTTGACCACTTTGCCAGTTTGCTATGGCAGTTTTGTCACCATTATACTACATTATACTAACTAAGAAGCTAATAGTTTCCCTGCTGCTTTTCCAGCATTTGCTCAAAGCTTCCTGACCTCCCAAAGTCAATCTTACATATTTTAGACTTTAACCAATCTACTCACCGAGGATTAGTTTTCTCCAGAGAAAAACAGATAAAAGCATTCTGCAAAGTAATAGAAATTCACTGTTCTTGTTTTGGGAGAGGGCCTTCTACAGACTTTCATTAATATTGTTTAGCCTGTTATGATAAGGGAAATCTGAAGGAAAATAAGACCTATTCTCCTTCAATTAAAACAAACAAACAAAACCCCACAACTCTCTTTTCAGCTGGTGACATCAGGACAAACCTCAACACAGACATACACACATACACAGATAAACACACATGCTTTTGGTGTGTTTGTGTGTAGAAAAGCTCCAGCAGCCTCAGCAAAGTATATGCATACTCTTTTCGTACTCCCTGAAGAGGGAAATTTAAAAAAATGGCAATATAATAGCCATTTTTATACAGCTGGATCTGCAGGAAGAAATCCATCAAACTGCAATAATGACGTGTAGCAAGAGTGACTAAGAAATATCCAATGGTCAGGTTCACAGGCAACCACAGACAGAGGTAAAAATCTCTGATGGGAGAATCTTCGTAAAATTGGTCATCACATTTGCATTAGGGCATTGAAATTCATGTCAGCAGAGTGACTGTCATAAAAACATTGCATTTTTTCTCTAGGTAAGTAAACTTTCATCACAAATTCCCTGGTTGTGTCCTGGTTTATGCCAGTTGTTCTAGCGTTATGGTTGGTAATAATGGCCCTTTTATTCCCAAAGTATTTGGATGATAAATTATATGCTTACCCAACCCTTAGGCTACATCTGCTTCCTTAAGATAGAAAATCACTGACTTTCTCACATATTAATAATTTTAAGTGGATAATGATGTACTTCCCCTGCATATCACATTATTAATGTCTAAATAGCAAAAAATTCAGCAGCTGTCAATGTCTAATAAGTTGATCACAGTGGCCAGGAAATGTTGATGGAATGGTTAAATACATAAAAGTCGTGCATTATTATTACTGCTGTTCAGTGTATTTTCAGTGTTTGAGCCAAGTACTACAAAAGCTGCCTTTTATACTTTTTCTTTTTACCTTTTATTCATCTGTTCATGTACATTTAACAAGAGTTGACTGTGTTCCTGTGGCTTATCAGAAAGAGGTACTGTGACAAATATGGGAGATGTGGATTAATGTTATGATCCACCTCTTCATCAACAATCCTACTAAAGATCATACTCTACCCCCAAATCATTGATTTGCTTGTCTAAAGTCTGAGGTTCTCAAAGGGCACAATAAGTTCCCAGACAAATGGATCTCAAACAGATTGGGCAACAGAGGGACAATGAAGAATTTTAGGAGATTGAGACCTCTCAGCTGAGTGTTTTAGGGATAATGAGATGGAGGCAATAAAAATTTAGTGGCACTCTAATGCAAGGAAACAGACAGAAAAAAAAAATAATGCACATGTATGCAAACCACAGAGCTTGATAATGCAAATAGATAAAATCAGTGCAGCAATGGCCCAGGCATGCCCAAAATGAGTATGATCCTTTACCTTAGTAGAAGCCTTGAGAGTAGAAAAGCAATAATTAAGACAATGAGAGGAACAATAATAGGGTGTAAATAGAACATAGAGAAGGAACTCTGATAATCAGCTCTGGAGGAAGTTAACCTGGGCTGACTTCTCAAGGTGTGTGTGGCAAACAAAGGTGCATGATTTACCCAGGTAAGGGAAAATAGGCCTTTTCGAAGATAATGGGAGCAGCTTGGCTAGACAGCCAGATATATAAGGAGAATTGGTTGGTACTAGTAGACTATAAAATGAGGAGCAGCCTGGCATCAATACCTAAAAGTGAGGCTGGAGAGAAACTCAGGGAGATTTTGAGTAATTGCAGAGCTGAGGTTGAAAAATGAGTAAAACAACAAGGAGATAATTCTTAAAATGATTTTGTAGACTACAATTAGCCTTGAGGGAGGAGTTACCCACGTGTGATTAACTATACTTGTTAGAAAAAATGTTTCAAAGATTTCAATTATGAGTTATATAAATATATTCATCATATCCCTGCATTTTCTTATATTGGATAATGCTCTTGGAGCCAACATATGGTTCTGCTAATAAATGTGTTACCTGGCACAGGAAAAAGAAAATAAACAACAACAACAACAACAACAAAAAAGACCAGAAAGCTGAGAGATTTATTTCAAAAGTTTAATCAATACCTACTATAATACAAAGGTATGTATGCTTATCAAAGGTGTACAAATATTTCACAACTCTCACTTCTGCAAATTCTGACCAAACCCTGAAGATCTTATCATGCATATTGATACAAATGATATTCCTTAAAACCTCATTTTTCTCATGTGAAATAGGAGAGCTTATATAGATGGAAAAGACCATTATAGAATCATCTATGTGTGAGAAAACAAATTTAGCAAGAGGGTTTATAACTTGCCACCACTGTGCCCAGTTATTCTAGGGTTTCAGAAAGCCAGTGGTGACAGAATTGCAACAAGGATCAATAATGAATCTATTCAAGCCAAGAAAGAGAGGAATTATTAACCTTTAGAATCTGTCTTTAGATCTCCTTCTCAACAATGCCCTCAAGAGTTAGAAGGCTACTTCTAGCCCTCAAGCTGCTCTTGACCCAGGCAGCTTCATCATTTTTAAAACATAAATATTGCATTGCCAAAATACCATCATAAATCCCCTGGGACTCACTATTCAACATATGTTCAACACACTTCCTTGCTCCTACACATTTTGAAGTATGTCAACTTTTATGGAATTGTGGTGTGAATGTAGACATAGACAATCGCAGTATAACTGGTTAACTGATGTGAAATTGGAAAAGGAAAGACAGTCTAAATCAGTGGCTTTTAGAACATGGTCAGACTGTTGTATCCTACCTATAACATATATTAGTGATGTGATCTTGAGCAAATTAGTTGAACTCTCTAAAACTCAGTCTTTTTCTGAAAAAAAACCATCCTCAGAGTACTATTATGATTTATGTTTAAATCTTCAGAAAGATTGAATAAATGTTTTCTTGTACCAAATATCTGGGTATTCTTGTCATCACTGAAGAAAAAAAAGATTCTGCAATCATAATGAACACATAGTAAGTATTACATCTTGGCTTACAAAACCATGGTTTCACTTTTCCCGACCCTTTTGTTCCCCCAACAAATATCTTTGAGCTCATATTATTGTTATCCTCATTTTAAAGCTGTAGAATTTAATACATGGTGAGGTTGAGGCTAAATGATTGCCCTAAAGTCACAAAGCTAATGAGGGGTAATTAAGTGGCAGAAGTAGTATTCACAGTCTGTATGTCCCTGGGTGTGGCTGGAGCAACTTAGAAGAGAAAGTTGGGTTTGGGGTAGAGTTTGGCTGACACTAATTGAGTGCCTCTTATGGGCCAGGTACTTTAAGCATCTTATCTCATTTTAGCCTACGACAGTCCTACAAAAGAGGTATTATTGTTCCGTTTTACATATGTAAATACCTGAGTGATTGCGAGGACCTTTTCCAAGATGACAGAAGAGCTAAATTCAAACTGGAATCATTTTGATTCTAAAGCTCTTAGTATGTCATTGTGGAATCTTGTTTTGTGTAACAGAGAGAAGGCCGGTTTCTTAAATTGTCAAGTGAAATAGAGGACCATACTTGTGCATTTTGGAACAAGCTGGAAGTCTACGTTTTAATGAAGTTCTCATTTCCTGTTCTTCCTTATGTTTCTAATCTTTTGGGTTCTATATTTTAGGCCGTTAAGGATTGCAGATATTTGAAATGTGTTGCTTGTTGGTGAAATCGGTGGTTAATGCCTGGAATTAAAAGTAAACATAAGCTCTGGAAAGGTAATCCTTTCACTGAACAAACCTCCCAAACCTTCTCACAGGGCTTTGGTTGAAAAATGTTTAGGCATACAACGACTTTGAGATTTTTCATTCCATTGAAAACATCACGTTGAACATGATAAAGACCACTAGAACTGATGTTGAAGTTGACCTATATGCTAAAGGCAGAAAGAGGGAAATCACCTTATAAATGGGGTGCGTTTCCCTTGTCCATCAACCTGAGGTCTCTCAGTAGATGGCATCCCCTCCCTGAGGATAGAATGGCAGGAAATTTAAGCTCTTTGAATTTCATATCCCCACTGGGATATGATTCATCTCAGTGGGGTAATTCTGCAGAAACTCAAACCACATGAGGATAGTAACACTTACCTTCAGAGCTCAGATTGCTGCATTTGGGGTTATTCTAGACAGTAAGTACATTTCATTTCTTCCAAATACTCAACACCTCACACTACACGAAAAAGGAAGCACTCATAAAAAGGGCAAAACTCCTCCTTTAACTTAATTGAAAACAAATTACTTTGCAGGCAAGTCTGGGCCCTGCAGGAGGTTAGCATATGGAAACAATTGCCACCGTACATATCTTAAGTCCTTATATCTATAGGTAAAGAAAGCTGGTGTCCTTCATTAAAGTTTCCAAGGGCTATGTGCCCATATGGTTACATATTTGGTTTGTATCAGAGTTGAAATAACAGAATGTAAATTAGCTGCTCAGGCAGGGAGGTGGGTATGGAAGGGTCGAGCTAACACTAGCAGGTGACACAATGAAAGGAATGAGAGAACACAAACATGTGGGTTTCCCCTTCCTTCTCCCTCTAAAGGTCCAGCACATTGGAAAACTTACTACCGGGAAGAGAGACTTCAAAGTTGTTTAGAACACAAATTCTGGATATAGAGAGACACAAATAAGAGTCCTTTTAGGTCAGGTTACGAGATGAGTTATTTCACTGCTTTCACTTTTAGTATTCTGATTTGCCAACGGAGGCTGATGACTTTCCTCACCTTTAAGAGGTGGGAACTTATTGAAATCGTGACGATAAAAATGAATGCAATAATATATAAATGAGATAAAGCTTAGAAAAGACTCACTACAATTCTTAGCTTATAGATTGTATGCAATCAAAACAGCTAGAAATTACTTAGGTTAAATCTGTTATTTTCTTCATTTTCAAGATAAAACTGAAGCACATAAGGATTAAGCAACTTGCCCAGGGAACTTACTGGATAGATGGAAAACCAGATTTAAACCTAAAAAGTCTGACTCCAGAAAGCACAATTAAAAATATTGTGTTTATAGGTGTTTCTTATAGCAGAAGATTAGGATAATTACTTCTGGGAGGAAGGTTTGTGTGAGGACTGAAGGCGTTGTTAGTATGATCTTGTAGTATATTTAGATTGATAGCAGCCTCTTCATGACAGGCATCAAGACCTTTATAATAGCCATTAAATTGAAGACACTAGGCTGTGGCATCAGGAAACCCAGGTGCCCAGAGTGCTGCTAAAGAACAGAGTGGCTTTTAGAAAAGTAGTTAGACTATCTGAGCCTCAGTGTCCTGGTCTACAAAATGGGTATATGATTATATGTCCTCATCTATAGTTAAGATTACTGGATAAAATCTGTATATGTACAGTACATATTAAGTAAAGAATTGACTCTCATGTACTTTATGAACTTTGTGATCGATTGTTTTTTGGCTTAGGAGTGGGATCAGGACTGAACATTGCAACTTTCTTTTACAGTTGTATTCCATCCCTTTTTATTGTGGTATTACAGGAAAAAAGGAAGACAACTGAGACTATAATTAATGTATTATAATCCAGGCATACCATTCAATGGTCCATTTAATCCATCACAACCTTTAAGGAAAGTATCAACATAATTTTAAAGTTTACAGTACCGTAGTAAAGGATATTGCATAATTTGCCTACAGTTGTATGATTAAGAAGTTGGAGAACTGGTCTATAGAACCCTTTTTAAACCCTATGGTTGCTGCTTTCTTAAAAAATATCTAGTTACTGTAATGAACTATTTATTTTTCTGTTGTTTCAAAAGCTATTTTTTAAGCACAGCTTCTGCTTTCAAACCTCAAAAGGACACACACAAGATGCAGAAATGTCCTTCTAATTTCCAAACACATACTGCTAACCTAAAATGCATTCACTCAAATAAATATAAAGAAACACAAAACCCAGCTCTGTCAGGGTTTCTAACTGCAAGACTTCCAATTAAAAATATCTCTTTTTCTTTACCCAAGTAGCATTTCCAGCATAGATAACAATTTCACTGCAACAACTTTAATACCATTAATGATTTGATCTTTCTGCAGAGAACTTAAAAGCCTGTAGAAGACAGCGGCAGACCCGGGGTAGGTAGGTGGAAGGTTACACAGCAGGAATATCTAGTGATCTGAACATATTAAAGAGAGTGCACAGGAATTAAAAGAACCAGATGAGGGGCACTTAAAAAGTACCACTTGAACACAAACCAACTGCTGATTTTTAAAATAAGAACTTTGGAATGAGAAAGTGGATTTTCAATTTCTCTTTGGTTTTATTTTCACAGGCAAAACTAAATGGATAGTTGTGGCAATCAATTCTGGGAACAGTGCCCTGTATAGCGTAGGTGACTACGAAATTTGGAAAATGAATAATTCAGGCAAAAAAATCATGCTGCTATGAAAATAGAGTAAGAAGAATGGAGGTATTCCTGGATGAATATTGATCATTATTTGAATAATTTTTCTAAACATTCAGATTATGTTTGTGTAGCTTTACTTTGGTTTTGAGAAATCAGATTCACTGACATAGAAATATCTCAACGTGAATAAGACTTTTTGCTTCAGTTATGTATAAGCGAAACCTGGCAACTCCACATTTATCTAAATTTCTCAAATTAGATAACCAATGTGGACCAGAATATTCATCTTTCATTCCGTATACATCAAAGCCTGAATACAGCCTCAGTGTTAGATTCTAATTAAGTTAGTTAAGACAAAGACTCCTGCCCATAAATGAATTTATCATCCAATTCCAATGAACACAGTAGCAATTAATTTAGATTCATTTTCAAGTGGGAGGGCAAGTTGTGCTTTGATTTGGAGCCACTGATTCTGCCCTAAAACCTGACAATCATCTTCTAAGAAAAGTATGGGTGAAGCAAGGCAAGCTCATTGTCTCTGCAGGAAAGGGTAGTAGTGATGGAAAACACAAAGAAGGCAATAGTAATAAAAATAATGATAATAATAATAAATTGACCTCATTATGCTGTGCCTGGTCTGTGTTAAGCACTTTGCACACCCTATGTCTTCTCATCCTCACTCTTATGTAAAATAACTGATTATTATCTCCTTTTTATATACAGGAAGACTGAAGTTTCAGTGTTCTAAAAGTTCTCATAGAAACTATACAAAACTTAACAAAAAGCTTCTTCTTTATCTCTTCTCCATGTTGAACTAATCATAGTCATCACCATCTCAGGGCCATTGAAAGTGCTGTTTCCTCTCTCAGCACTCTCTTTTTCCCTTCCCTCTTCCAGATATCTGAATGGTTGATTCTTTCATATGCCTCAAATCTGCTCAACTCTCTCCTTTAAAATCAGATCTTCAATGAGCTTGTGTTTCTCTACCCTTCCCCTTAATCCCCAAACTTGCTTTAATTTGCCATTTTTACCTTCAATGGTATCTCACTGGACAATCTCTTACACCTTGTCATTTTGTTATCCAAACCAACAAAGACGAAATCTGTAGTTTTTTTTTTTTTTTTTTCAGATAGGCCCCTTTAGAGAAAACAATGCCTTTGCTCCCAACTTCTCTCTATTCTCAATTTTAATTGTATTGACCAAAGATGTACCAAGAAAACAGAAACCATGTTGAATGTTCAAAACAAGAAATTTAATACAAAACAATGGTGACAAAGATGATGGAAGATGCTAAAAACCAAACAGGAAATAGGCCGGTAACTTAAATATTGGCAATAATAGGAAGCTACTCCACTCCTATGCAGAGAGAGAGAAGGAGTAGAATTACTGGAGCCAAGAGTCTGGAGTTAACCAGAAAAGTTAAAATCAAAAGAGGCCAAATTAAAGGAAGCAGAGTTGAATCCATTAATGATGTTCAGCTGCTGCCAGAAATGCCACATAAAGTGGAAAATAAGGGAGATGAATAACTTGGAGTCTTGCCCTCTAAGAATTCCACTGCTTCCCATTAGCTTAACCCAGCGAAGCTCTGGACTACAAAGGAACTGTCAGGTCAGCACCTCCTGCAGTACAGAGCAGAGCACTGGATGGCCAAAAAATGATTCTGAATGCAAGCAGTCAACAATGGGCACAGTCCTAGTAATGTGTTATGCTTCTATTTGGTGTTAGGGCCCCTTGATATAGACCCAAAATGTAACGTGAAATTTTTACATAGCATATGCAACAATTATAATTAATGAAATAAATGTTTGATTAATGCTGTTGTTACAATGTTGTTGTTTAACTGTGTCTTCCATCAGATAAGAAGCTGTATCTGGATTTTATTGCTATATCTTTTTTATTGCCTAGCCAATAAAAAACTCTCAGGGTTCTTCTTCTCAAGTAATACCTGGTGAATGAATGAATGAGAGTGAATAACACAGGATTTAGCAACAGTAATTTACACTCACTTTAGCATCATATTACAATACTTATTTTTCTAGAGGTTTTGGTTCTCTTTCTTAACCTAGTCTTCTAGCCTCAGAAAGATAAGAACATACAATTCATCACAAAGTTTTGAAGAAGGTATTATTGCTAGTCTCACAGAACCATCACACATATGATAGCTACAAAATCTCATATATTTGTAAGAGAGTAAGGGGTAAAGACAATTATCAAGACACAATACCACAATGACAGAACCAATCTCTGAGGAGCATGAAGGGTGCAATGACAAGCGAATATTGGAGGGAAGGTATCCTCCAAAATATCTGTGTTCTGTCTTCAACTGGCTTTTCTAGAATTACCAAACATGGGCCCTGCTCTTCCTTCTAGGGTGATGAAGGTGACTGAAAAAATGCCTTTCATAGAATCTTTGTTCTGTCTTCAACTGGCCTTTCTAGAAATACCAAATAGGGGCCCTGCCCTTCCTCCTAGGGAGATGAAGGTGATTGAAATAATGCCATTGAGCTACAAGAAGCTCAAGTGGATTTCAGAATTTTTCCATCTATAAGACTCTTAATGGGAGGGCAGGGAGAAATTTGTGACCATGAACCATCCAGAGATATTAGTGAATACAATGCATGATGAAATAAATAGCATCTAGGGTCAGCCCCTCCAGAAAAATACTTAATGACACCCAAATGTCCTTTAATACTTTTAAAGAACTCAAATAGTGTTTGTTGTAAAGGACCTACCTCTTTCAACAGGCTTGTCAGACAATCCTTAATTGTGACTGGTTAGAGAGCACCAAAGATACAGAAATTAAAATATATGCTTCAATGACTTCTACAAGCATGACACTGTATTAGGGAATCTACATACATTATGTCATCTTATTCTTATTTACAGGTATAAATGCCTCCTTCCAAAGGTCTGTTAATTAAATCATGGGTAACATTTACTGACTTTAGGTTTTGTACCAGGTCATATTGCTTATTATTTATATATGCAGAACTATTTGTAATATTTCTAATAGTTCTATGGGGGGTATCCTATCATTTTATTTTTCAGTTAAGGTAATATTCAAGGAGGTTGAAAATTTTGCCCAACTCTACAAAGCAGTAAAAAACAAATATGTTATTGGAGGTTATCTATCTAGGTTTTGTTTTAACTTTTTACTGTGAAAAATATTGAATATATAAAAGTAGAAAAAGTGCTTTATTGAACTTCACATACCCTTATTTGAAATATTAAAAATTCTAAACTCATGTCCAAGCTTATTTCATTTATTTTCTCACTGATTTCCTCCACTTGTATTTCTTTGAAGCAAGTCCCAGTTATCATACCATTTACCCATAAATATTTTAGTGTATTTTATTTAGGTTCTCTGTTGCCGTAGCTACTTTTTGTCCTTATAGATAGAATAGTTTTGTGTAGAACTAGTTATTGGTTGGGAATGTTAAAACTAATCACTTAAACCTTCACTTTAAAATGTCACTGGCAAACTGCTGATTCCAGCCTGCACATGGATGGGCAATTGCTATTCCGTAAGTCAAGCAAGATAATTACAAGTGCTCCATGGCTTCTTGGACAGAACAAGCATTTCCAACAAAACACATGTAAGCCAAAACACATGCTTTTTTTTTTCTTAAACTTCTTTATCTTTAAAATGAGGGCTGATGAAGGACAAGAGTAATAATTGAGGAAAAACACCATGGCTGTAGTGAACAGGAGAATTTAATTGGAGATACTATAAGAGGGAATACTAATAATTTTAAAATCCTGAACAATATTCAGCTGTGAGACCATGGTAACAAAAGCAACGCAAGTATTTAGGCATCATTCCCACACCCTAGACTGCTGTGGGTATTGAGGTTTTGGCAAATGGATGTTTAAAACTAAGAATGCAGAGTAATTAACAGAAAATCCACATGTGACATCTCTTGGGATTTTTTTGAAACCAGTTTCACATCTTCTTAGATTTCTAGATTTTTCATTCAAATTCTAAAATAAAATAAAATTACTATTTTTTTCCTAATACATAAACTCCCATTGCATCTGATTACTAAAAATTAATGAGCTATTAAATGCCTAGATAAATTGTTTTCCGTCTTCAATGACTTACTATAAAAGGAAAATGCTATAACTCTACTTGAAACATTGGCTTAGATTTCACTTTTCACAAGGAGAGAAAAAGAGATTGAATATTATCTTTTTTTGTTATAGAAGAGTAAGTTGAAAAGCAAGATCTACTTATTGAGTTGTGGGAATATCTATTTCTTAAAATGTGAAATATCTCAGGGGCTTATCCTTCTGTACTTGGAGAGATTATTTTCCCAGAGATTCAATGAAGGCTTTTAGAACCTTTGCAAAGCATTGTGAATACCGTTAGCATCATCCAGATTACCATACAGGACTCTCCTCAGATGCCAGCTATTGTCAGCATTCAACTCGTGCACAGTATTGCTCAAAGGAACGTTCTGTGGATAAGCTTTAGGATCACGATTTTAGCTTTGCAACTACTCTTCCAATCTTCAAAGGGTTAGAATATGCCCCTTTCCTATGTGAATGCTAATTCAACTGTGACAATATCCTCTTTACTTTCAAAATTTTAAGTAAGATTTTTGAGAAATCATTTACATTCCATAAAATTTGCCCACTTTGTGGCACAATTTAATAATATTTCACAAATTTAGAAAGCTGTGCAACCATCAGCACCATGTAATCTTAGAACGTCTCTATCACCTCAAAAAAAAATCTTCTTGCTCATTTTCAGTCACTTTCTGTTTACACCACAAGCTGCAGACAACCATGAATCTACTTTCTGTCTCTATAAATTTGCCTTTTCTGGGCATTTTAAATAAATGAAATTACACAGTATGTGATTTTGCATTTGTCTAATTTCATGTAGAGCAGTGAGTTTGAGGCTCATTCAAGCTGTGGTTTGTATCAGGACTTTGTTTCTTACTATTGCCAAATAGTATTGCATTGTGTGGATAGGCTATGTTTTGTTTATTCATGCAGCAGCTGATGGACATTTGGACTGTTCTTACTTTTTGGTGACTGTGAATAATGCTTCTATAAACATTTGTGGGCAGGTGTTTTTGTGGACATGTTTTCATTTATCTTGCATAGATAGCTCAGAGTGAAATGGCTGGGTCATACAGTAAAGATAAGTTTAACATTTTAAGAAACTACCAAAGTGTTTTCCAAAGTGACTACACCATTGTACATCCTTAAAAGCAATGTAAGAGTGATCCAATTTCTCCCTGTCTCCACAAACAACTTTTATGGTCCTTTTTTTAATATATATAAAAAACAATTATAGCCATTCCAGTAGGTGTAAAGGGATACCTTGTAGTTTCTAATTTGCTTTCGTGTAATGAATTTTTAATGCCCTTTGCCCTGTACTAAATATTATGCCCAGCTTGCCACATTTATTTGTTCATTCAGCCACAAATATTTATTAATATACAGCTTTGTCTTAGGTGCTATATTAGGTGCAGAATCTACAAAGGATAATAAGCAAATGGTATTAAATCCATGAAGTTTAAAACCATACAGGTTATAACCATGGGATCTATAGTGGGAGAAAACAAATGAATCAAGTAATAATGTTTTAAAATTATATATGTCATAGGTGCCAATTGTGTGTGTGTGTATGTACGTGTGTGTAAAACGAAGGGGGGGGCAAGTGGTGTTATGCAGATTTATAAGTATTAAAAAAATCCTTGTTCTCATCCACAAGTTCAAGTCCCCCTGAGTAAATAATGATTGAGCTAAGATGTAAAGTATGAGAAGGAATTTACCTAGAGAAGGTAAGTAAGGAAAACTGTATTACACAGAAATTGTATTTTCAAAAGAAATAGAGAGGGAAAGAGAATGACATGTGTTAGAATCGGCATTGGTAGGATGTTCCATGTTATCATAGGTGATTTTCCTAAGTTACCAACTACTGCCATCAATCACAAATATGTGTAATCATCTTCAAATGTGGCTTTATTTAATGGACTAGATTGATACGGTTTCCATGAAGCCAGAGAGGAAATGTGACCTGCCAAATACGGTAAGCACTTTGTTTATTAGAGTAATGGACAATCACTGAAGTGTTTTGAAGATGTATGTTTGCCCAGGTTTAAAACAGATCTCAGGATGTAGTGAAGAGAACAGATTTGGGTTGGCAAGAATAAAGCAAAGATATGGCTAATGGACTATTATTAGAAACCTCACATGCTTAAGTTAAAAAGGTTGTGAAAAGATCACCGTAATTGTTTTTATTCACTTGACAGCCTTTACCTTATCTGAAGACTTATATTCACAGAATACAAAATTCGAAAATTGAATGAATGATATTTGGAGAAGGATATCAGTACAATACAATGAGGAACTTTCTAATTCTTTTTGGTTGTTTAACCATGGCATAGACTACAATGAAGTAGTGATCCTTTTATTCTGAGACATAGTCAAGAAAACACTGAAGAGTCATTCGGGTAGAATTAGAGCACTTCAGGAATGGAAGAAACTAGAGCCATCATCTAGCCAAACGTTCCTTCAGATGCCCAATGATTTGTGATTGATTTAGTATTTTGATCCCTGCATTAGCATAGTTTCAAAGGAATTTGGATGCCAATGACAAACATATGATTTGAAGATAAACTATTGAATTACATTTTATTTTTTAAATAAACATTGATTATTTGAGATAAAATCTGTCCTCTCTCTTAGTTATTTTGTGACTTTGAACAAATAACACAGCCTCTGCCTAAGTCTTGATTTTCAGTTCATTATTATGGGCTTGAAAAGATTGCCTTTTGCAGAGCACAGTAACTGGTACATGTCTGACAGATGCTAATTGCATGGTCTGCCCAGAAATGCTTTCAAAAAAATTGTTCCATCGGTATAATGATAACAACTTAATAACATATGGTAATCATAATTAATTATAATTATAGAATTTTAAATGCAGATTTTCCTGATAATGTCCCACCCATTTCAGAGATTTGACAGTGGATACAAAAGCTGACTTTGGCTCTGGACTAGTTTAGGTTATATAAATATAACAAATCTAACATCCTTGCTCATTGTTCCATTTTTAAAGAATTCATCATAGACTGATTTATGGAGACTTAGGATAACTCTAGCAAGAAAAATGCAACATGAGAAATTGCTTTTATTAAATCTTCAGCCTGGAAATGACACACGTCACTTCTGTTCACATTTCATTGGCCAAAGCAAATAAGATAACCACACAACTCTAACTTAGAAGGGGCTAAGGGTACAGTCCAAATGTTTCCTTAGAAGGTGAGTCAGATACACTTGCTGAACAGCACTGCTGATGACCATCAGACTCCAAGTCACGACATTGTCTATGTAAGCATTTCAAAAGTTCAGAACCAAGTCAATGAACATCAGTTTGTAAGTCACAGCTCCTTATTAAATGTGGTTGAAGATAAAGAAGCCAGTAATAAGGACTGCTTTAAAGGTGCTTAAGATTAGCAGGGGAGGGTATGAGAATATGGCTTTCTGCAATTATTTTAGGAGTGAGAGAACTCAAAGAGGGTCATTAGAAGGCATTAACATGTGCCAGTATCATGCTGTTTTTGTTACTGTAGCCTTGTAGTATAGTTTGAAGTCAGGTAGCATGATACCTCCAGCTTTGTTCTTTTGGTTGATGGGTGCAGCAAACCACCCTGGCACATGTATACCTATGTAACAAACCTGAATTTTCTGCACATGTACCCCAGAACTTAAAGTATATAAAAAAAGAGAAGGTATTAATATGTGCCTTGGGGCTTCAGAGACAAAGGAATTGATATCTGACACAGAAGAAAAACTAAAAGCAAGTGGCTAACCTGTTCTCTATTTTGTGGTAGAGCAAAGAGTTAGTAGTGTTGAGAAGAAGTTGCAGTTTCATCAGTAGTGTTGATGAAGAGTCAAACTCTGTAAGCTATTTGAAGAGATTTATTCTGAGCCAAACATGAGTGACCAATGACCCGTGACACAGCCCTCAGGAGATTCTGAGAACATGTGCTCAAGGTGATCAGGGCACAGCCTAGTTTTATACATTTTAGAGAGACATGAGAGTTCAATCAAATACACGTAAGATACACATTGTTTCAGGCCAGAAAGGTGGGACAACTTGAAGGGTGTTGGGTGGAGAGCAAGGGGCAGGTGGGAGATTCCAGGTTATAGGTGGATTTTAGGTTTGTCTGATTACCAATTTGTTGAAAGGGTTATTAACAATAGAAAGAAATATCAGGATTACCATAAAAGGTTGTGGAGACCAAAGTTTATCATGCAGATGAAGCCCCAAGGTAGCAGGCTTCAGAGAGAATAGATTGTAAAGGTTTCTTATCAGACTTAAGGTCTGTGTTGATGTTAAATGCTGGCCGACTTTTCCTTATTCCAAAAGGGTGGAGGGTATGATGAGGCATGTCCAACCCTTCCTTCCCATCATGTCCTGAACCAGTTGTTCAGGTTAATTTTGGAGTGCCCTGGCCAACAGGAGGGGTCTTTCAGGTGGTTAGGGGGCTTGTAATTTTATTTTTTGTTTACAGTAGCAGAACATTTTATATGTTATTATTATATGCAAATGTAGACTGCAGCTGGGACTGGCTGATATTAGAAGGAAAATAGATAGATGTACTTACATAGAGGCTGAAATTCCAGCCCAACTACATTTCCAAAGCAAATCACATTTTTGGTTTTCCAAGATTGGGGGTTGTTGCAATTTATCCTCTCTGTATAATTTTCTGATCGTAGAAAGTAGCAGCAAAACATAGGATCTTCTTAAAGGAAACCCCAGTCCTAGAAGGGCCAGAGGACCTAGAATGGCAGAAATCTGAGTTGGGGACTTTTTAGGAAAAGCATGGTATAAAGTAAATGGAGCCCATTTATATCAAATGAATTAAAGTTGGAGGTTGCCACTGCAAGTCTTTGAGGAACATGTGAAAGATGCCAGTAAGGAAAAGTACCAGCAGTATTTTATCTCCCTCACATAGGCCTTCAGTGACAGGTTACAGCTATATCAGCCATACAAGATTATGCCCTTTACCTTGATCCCTGTGTTTCCTGGGAAAGACGATGAAGAGATCAGAATCAGATACAGCAGATACTGGAATGAAAGAGAAAAATCGAGGAATGGAGAGAAAAGACAAAAACATACCCCAGTTTTCCAGACTATCTTCCAGACCTGAAGGAAAACCAAGCTTGTGGAAGGCAGATGTTTTAAATTTAACACATTGGAAGGTTTATAAAAAGCCATCTTTTTGTGGTATAGTTGACTTACAATAAACCCTCTTTTCAAGTGCACAGTTCCAAAAGTTTGACAAATGTGTACACTTATGTCACTATTAACAATAATCAAGGTGTAGAATATTTTCATCACCCTACAAAGTTTGCTTATTTGACTCTCTTTGCAGTCAATCCTTTGCACACATATAGTAGCAAGCAGTGAGGGAATTTGGGGGATGATGGAAATGTTCTACATCTTGATGAGTATTTTTTAATTTTAGGATGACGTTGTCAATGAATACAGGCAATTTATGTATTTCTTTGTAAGCTGTATGTTAAATGAAGGTTGAGAGTACACCCTTGCTTGTTGCCCATGTGTCGAAAAAATATTCAGTCTTTCAACATTAAGTGTAATATTAACTGAAATTGTTGTGGTTGATCCTCAATTGGTCGAGGAAACTCTTCTATTTATAGTTTGCTGAAAAATTTGATCATGAATGAATCTTGAATTTTATCAAATTCATCTCTTGAAATGATCATGTGTTTTTCTCCTTTATTCTGTTAATCCATTGATTAATTTTGAGAATTTGAAGAAAAAACAACTTGTGTTCCTGTCAGAAGCACCACTAGGTAGTGTTAATATCATTTTTAGTGTGTCTTATTATTTAATTGACCTTTTCATTATTATGAGATGGCCCTCTTTATCACTAATATTCATTGTTCTAAGATTTATTTCATTTGATATTAATATAGCCACTTCAGCTTCCTTATGATATTAATATAACCACCCTAGCATTTTTATTACTAGAATTTTCTAGATATATATTTATATATATATTTTTTTATTTTTTGCAATTTTACTAGTGAAATTTTCTTTGTCTTTATAACTTTGCAAGTAAAATGTGGTGGTTTTTTTTTGAGTGTGTGTGTTGTTTGTTTCTTACTAAGTTTTTAAATCTAGTCATGCAATGACTGCCTTTTTATTTGATTTATTTTTTATTCTAATATTATTTGATTATTCTATTTATTTTTATGTAATATTTGACACTGTTAACTTTAAGTCTACAATTCGTGTTTGCTGGTTCACTCTGTTTTATTTTTTATCTTAAACTGTCTTCTTCAATATTAATTGGCTAATTTTGTGCTCAATTTTATGTCTTCTGTCAACTTATAAGTGATAACTCTTTTATTATTATTAGTATTGTCATTATTCTAAAGTTTATAATATTTGTCTTTAGCTTATCAAACTTTAACTTCAAGTAATATTATACTACTTCACACACAATGTAATAATGTATTTCTTACAATGTAATAATTTTTCTTCATAGACATCTTTATGCTCTCACATTTTGTTTCTATACATTATAGAGTCATAATTCAGTTATTTTAATTTAATCAGTCAATATTCATTTCTTAAATTTCATAAATGATAACACTATTTTTAGTTAACCACATATTTACCAATTCTGGCACTTTTGGTTTTGTTGTCTAAATTCATGTTTCTAGCTGGAATAATTTGCCTTCAAGATTAATAATTTCCTCTAACCTATCATTCAGTGCAGATCTCTTGGTGACAAAACTTTTCATTTTATTCATGCTTTATTTATTTTCTGCCTCCTCTTTCCCCTTCTGGGACTCTGATTACACATATATCACACCACTTGGTATTGTCTTATAGTTTTTGTTTTTTTTTCTTTCTGTTCATCTCTGTGTTTATATTCACATAGTTGCTATTGCAATGTCTTCAAATTCACAGATCTTTTCTTCTGCAGTTCTTTATTTGTTGATAAAGCAACCAACTAAAATTTCATTTCAGATATTATTTTATTATTTATATAACATCCATGTGTTTTAAAAGTATATAATCTTCCATTTCTCTTATTGTTTCCTTTTGCTTTAAATACTTGAATGTACATACAACAGTTCCTTTAAAGCTTTGGAGTATCTTATCATCACTGTCATTTCTATGTTGGTTCCTATTAACTGACTTTTCTCTTGATTTTAGATAACTTATTTTTGTTTCTTCACATATCTTGTAATTTTGTCTGAGTTTTAGACACCACAGCTGTTAACGGTAAGATACCTGGATTTCACTATAGTTCTTATTGCCCCTTGAGTTTGGTAGAAATGAATCGAATTTTAGATCAGCTCTAATCAGTGTGAGGCTTTTTTCTCTCTCTCTCTTTTTTTTTTTTTTTTTGAGGTGGAGTCTTGCACTGTCGCCTCGGCTGGAGTGCAGTGGCATGATCTCGGCTCACTGTAACCTCTGCCTCCTGGGTTCAAGCGATTCTCCTGCCTCAGCCTCCCGAGTAGCTGGGATTACAGGCGCCCGCCACCACGCCCAGCTAATTTTTTGTATTTTTAGTAGAGACGGAGTTTCACCATGTTGGCCAGGCTGGTCTCGAACTCCTGAACTCATGATACGCCCACCTCGGCCTCCCAAAGAGGCTTATTTTTAACAACAGGTTTAGGGTAGATCTAGAGTAGCTATTCCCTAGAATTAGTTTATCCTTACTATTATGGTGTATCTTTCTTGTTTCTCTGCTGAATGACTTATGCATTAGGCGAGGTCTTTCTGCTTTACACAGTAAAACCTCAAGTGTTTCCAACCCTATGATAGTCACAGTAGTCATTCAATATATATTTCCACAGTTGATATTTTATCCCAGTAGTTGTTCTGGCCAGGCCTCTTTGGTTCTCATTCTATATGTGTGTAGCTTGGTAGTCAACCAAAGATTCATGAACCTTATCGTATTTCACAAGATCTGTTTTCTGCAGAGTTTCCTCGACTCTAGTATTCACTTTTGCAAATTCCAGCAATTTCACCATTATCAACCCCCCATCTCTGTATCTTCAGCTCAGCAAGACTGTCATCCTCTGTTTGGGCTTTACTTGAGTTGAGAGTTTTTAAAATACATTGAATTACACTTTTTAAATATTGAAATGTTTCTTGTCACTAAATCTCACTGAAAAAGTGAGAATGTGCCTCAGATTTCTTCCATGGATGAGAAAGAACAAATATAGTATGTGGTTTCCTTCTTAGTAAGAAATGCATGTTTTATGCATGAGTTATACTTATTGTATATATTGAATAAAACATTAAGTACAATAACTAAAAAACAATGCAAGTCTAGAACCATGCATCATGGAATATCATGGAATTTGGAAGGGGAAATGCTGTATTTTCATTTTAGAAAAATCTGAATTCGCAGTTAAAGAAAGAAGAGTTGACTTATATCAGATTGTTTTAAAGGAAGAATTAAGCTCTTTAATGATGAATGAAATGTGTTCTGAAGTGACATGGATAAAATCTCCTATAAGACACTAAATATTTCTCTTAATAGTTGAAATATTCCAGTCAATAGAGATACATGCATGTAAAAATTCTGTGAGGAAGAAAAGGAGAGGCCTCAAGACAAAAATAAAAAGATGGAAATTTATCAAATGATATCAATGACCTTGGGCTAAAAGGGCTACACATTAAGAGAGGCAATTCTGTGCTATTTAACGGCACCTACTATATTCACAGTCTAATGCTGAATACCTGAGATAGGAAGATGTAAACATTCAACTAACAGTCTTTTCTTCTAGGAATCGTCATCTCTGGAGAGTTTCAGAACTTGGTTCATAACTATAGCATTTTCCTAGTCGCTTTTGGCATTTTCTTTGGTGATGTAGAAAGATGTAAGTTCACGTGAGCTTGTCTATTATTATTAAGATAGTTTTAAATCAACATCTGTATTACCTAAAGCATTGAATGGTGGATTTACACTGTGTTAGGTAGAACATTTGCTTGAAAACCACTTTATATTGCATCTGAATACTATAATAACCTCATATTTCATTCTGAAAACTCTTCCTCAATATGAATCTTGAAGAACCTTACGTTTTTCTTAACATATATATTTTTAGTTTTTTACAATTTACTTTATATACCAACTATGAGGCTTCCAAATAAAAATTTATTGTAAAGAATGAAAGTGTGAAATGCAAACATTCTTAAAAGATTGTAGCTTTCTGGTTTATTTCAAAGCTAAGATAACTGATAATCTTGCATATAGTAATAATAACTACTATTAGTTTAAGTTTTATTGAATATTTTACACATGAAAAACTCTGAAAGAACACTTTAGGTGGAATAACAAATGTATTCCTCAAAGATTTTTTCTTCTTCATTTCCTTAATTAGTAATGTGAACACAGTCAAAATATCTGGTATTACCTTGGAAAAATTATTTTAAAATGCAACCAAATAGGTAATAAGATTGGTATGCAAATAAAAATGATTCCAGAGCCTGGGCACTATCTATTACTATATTCAAAAAGATTCTGAAATATGCATCATAAAGAAATTGCACCTAATATAAGCCATTCAATAATCAGAATTTTGAAAGGTAAGAAATTCCCTAAAATTCTCTGGATTTGTTAAGCATACCTCTTATGATTCTAAAGTGTGAAGCATTTGATGGTAGACATCTTTATATCACTACCCAGTACCAGGAAATACCACACATCCATTGTCAACTAGGGATGGCAAGCTTAGAAAATCAAATATCATCTTGAGAATATTTTAAAAGACTCATTCAAAAAAAAATCCCTTTTATTTTAAAAGAAAGTATTAAAATGAAATCATGCATGACTTCAAAATGTATTTAGATTTCTCTATAGTGTACAACAATAGAGAATTTTATCAGATTACATTTTCAATAAAAAGAGTTTGAATGAGTTTGATGTGATTTCTGTTTCAATCATAAGGGTGACCTACACAGGTATCTTTTTTTTCAATCATTTGTTTCTGCTCTCTCCATCTGTATTTTAACCTGTTCATATGTGGGTGAATTTGAGGAAAAGCAAATCAGTTTGACCTTTAATGTAAAGTCATTCTTGTGTGATCAAAACAGTACTATTTCCAATATTAGGAAGAATGTGGATTTTAAGATTCAAAAGCACATGCCATTCATTCTCAGCAACCTGGGAGGAATGATAATGTGTCCACTGCTTGAATGATAATTTTATCTACATAACTGCCTTCCATTCTCTTGACGTCACTGTGTATTAAGACTTCTGCCCAAAGATATATGTTTAGACATGCTGTTTTAATATCACATATTAAACTTTAAAATGATTCAAGGACAAACACTGGACTTTAGCTCACTGTAAGATACCACATTTCCTTGCATCATTTCCATTTTTTTTTTTTTTAGCAGCTACTTTACTACTAAACCAGGAAAGTAGGAATTATGCAGGAAAATTGCTATCAGCTGGTACCCTGGCTGGACCACACAATCCAGAGCATAATAGCTTCCCCAGTGGAGACTCTGATGGCTTGAACCAAGCCATTAACCACTGCTAACACCTAAGGGAAGAAATGGAATACGGTGAAAGGGCTATCAAGCATCCCAGAAGATCTTTACGCCAACAAAATTTGTTTGAAATGCAGATGCCCAGGGCCCATCCCCAGAAATTCTTATTTCGTTGATTTGGAGTAAAATCCAAGAATATGCATTGTTAATATGCTCAGATAGTTTTAACTGAATTACTGCAGGATTTTTTTTTCACTTGGCATCAGTTTTTATTAATATATGCTCAGACACAAGTGGTAATGGGGTTGAAATTTGGATTGTCAAGGTGAATCAGATGCAATAGTTCCCCCTTATCCACAATTTTGCTTTCTGAGGTTTCAGTTGCCTGCTTTCAACCTCAGTCTGATAATATTAAGTGGAAAATATCAGAAATAAACAATTCATAAGTTATAAATTGTGCACTGTTCTGAGAACTGTGATAAAATCTCATGCAGCCTTCCTCCATCTCGCTGGGGATGTGAATTATCTCTTTGTCCAGCCTGAGCACACCTTTAGTCACTTAGTACCTATGTGGGTAATCAGATAAAAGAAAAAAACAGTAAATATAGGGTTCAATACTATCCATGGTTTCAGGTATCTCCTGGGTTCTTGGGATGGATATCCCACAGATTAGAGAAGACTACTGTATATCAGAGCTTAGTATATATAGGTATTTATTTTTAACATTTTAATCAACAAATAATAATTCTATGTATTTATGGGGCACAATGTGTTTTGAACTGTGTATATATTTGTAGGGCCTTAATTTTTAAAAATTAATAAGTAATAAATTAAAAAGTAATTATAAGTTCAAGATCAGTGATGTATGTTTCTCTCATTGCATTCCATTTGTGTAGGGTTAAATACGCTCAGGACTTCTCAAGACACTGCTTGTTATTTTGAATCTCTTGTTACACATTCACCCTCTCATATTCATTTATGCCTATTATGTATTTATTCAACAAACCAATCAGCACCATTATATCTACTTTATATTTACTTTATAATCAAATCTCCATTACATCTCTGAATTCGATATTACAAAATCCTCAGGCTGTTTGTTCCTGCTGCCTCTTTCCAAAAGGAAGCAGTAAATTTTCAGCTAACTGTTGAAGAGTGATAGGACTTTTCTACATTTGTAAGGAAGAAGTGAGTTTATTGGATGGAAGGGGAGATATGTACAAAATCATAGAATCACAAAGATAGTACAAGAAATACAACCAAGAAAGAGATTGTAGGAGATGGGAAAAAATAGGCAATCAATATCATTAGTTCCATTACTGAACGATTGAATCTGAGGTATTGAACATCCAGGCACACTTGCTTAATAGGTAAGTGGAGGAGTCATAGGGCTGAAGTTTTAAAAAGAAACATAGCTTGTTACTTGAAATCAGAGAGCAAATCAGGTTCACACAGTTTGTAAAGAGGTTAGAGAAAAACGCTAAGCAGAAAATGTTATAGAACAGAAAGATGGGAGGTGCAGAGAGATGAAGGACTGTTGTTCTCTGTGTTTTGTCCCGGTAACAAACTAGCTTTTTCTTCCTGATTGAGCCACTCCTGTCTTAAGGCATTCCCTCATTCATATCTGATCGTAGAAATTTAAATCGAGATACAAATGGCATAGCGGATCACAGTGTATGGGAGCAGAGACTAGAAAGGCAAGGATCACCACATAGAGGATAAACCATCAACTGACTGATATTGTCACTAATTAGAGTCTGTTTTCTCATTCAGGGTAAGAAGTTTCTTGAAATACGTAGTCATTTTCCTTACTTACCTAGCTATCTATCTGTTCCTTCATCAATGATTAACTGAAATCTTACCATAGAGATTTCTTTATAGTGACATATATAACATATTCTAGGATGCACTTACTAAAAAGGCAAACTTTCTGCATCCAAAGATCTTACAGTTGGTGAAACAGGAAAGCAACACACAACACTGTATTGCAGTGTGCTTGGTGGGATGTGTGTTGAGGAAGACTTTCCTGTGCCAGTGACATCTTATAGATAGCAGATGCTAAATAACTGAAGGTGGAATTAATTAAATGTGTCAAAGTAGACTTGAAAGAATTTAAGATGGAGGTATAGCTGATGGCAAGGAAAATTGGATTTGTACTACATTTGGTAGCTTGCCTGATGAAGCACGTTATGTCTTATTTTCATATGTGTGAATGCAAAATCTTCAGGGAGATCATGAGATTCAACAAAGTGACTATATTCGGGGATATTTGACCTACAAATCAAAGCAAGTTATTTAGAAAGCACACTACCTTTGGTACTATAGTTTCTTTCATATCTTCAGCTCTCTATTCACAATATTAAAGATTTCAATATTTTGAAAACACTGGGTACTTCACTTAAACTAGTGATTTAAAACAATTTTACTCCTTGGCCCAACTACTCTTTATATCAAATGTGTTAATAAGCATACATTTATAAGCTCAAGTACAAAATGAATTAATCTGTCCTTTTCCAGTTTCTTAAATATTTAGAGGCACCTATTCAATTCATAGAGATATGGTAGGGAATTTGCTCTTCTGATAATGCAAGTCTTCTAATGTCTGGATATTTACCTGCTATTAGGTTGTTTTCTGAAATTGTCACAAGAAATTCTGCTAAAGGCCTTGGTGTGTGTTTTGGTTTTGGTTTTTTTCCTAAGTGGTTTATGTGCTGAGAAAATGCATTTTTTACCCTTCTTCATAAATCCAAATAGATAAAATATTCTTTCTAGATCTGTTGATATTTATAAAATCTTTAAAATTTTCTTTCAAACACAATAGAAATTGTTTATTGGAATAGTTTTCACTTTAGTGGGTTAGTTAATGCAAGCATTCTTCAGATAAAATGAAAGTAATATTAGTCTTCATCCCTCATTCCCCAGTGCCTGAAGTGGAATAAATCTGCCTTTCCTCTGAGCATTAAGGGATCTGCAAGAGGTACATGGAGCATTTTGAGTAAGAGCAAGCATGCTAATTAAGAGCAGAGGAAAAATCATCAAACACACCAGACCTTGGGCACTGTGATTGACTCTAACATGGAACTTGGATTCTGTGATACTTGCATTCCTCTCTCATTCCAAAAATGATAACTTTTTCATAATTAATTCATGGTTATGCTCTGCTCTGCTGTGTTATGGTATGCTATGCTATGTTATGTTGAGGCTCAAAGTATGGAATTTAGATCTGTAGAGTATAGTATTGGGTATCTTTTTAATCAAATACTATACTCTTGTCCGCCAGTGACCACTTCGCTTTTTGTTGTCTCTGATAAAGGTGTCATAACATGGAAAAACTTCCCTCCATATACTTTTTTCTCTTATCCTTGAGCTTTAATAAAAATGTCTTAAAGTCTATGTTCCCTTGTTTTTTGAGGTAATTTTTGTTAAGGTGACAAAGGCAGAGTGTAGAAAATACACTGAACTAGGTTGTAATTTTTAGCCTCCAGCTGAGAAATCTTGAGCATCTCATTTTATCTTTCAAAAACTCTGTTCCTCATAAGTAAAATGGGAATAAGAATGCCTTGCTCTGACTCAGTAAATCTAAATATATGTAATCAGATTTTCTTATTGCATTTATTTTCTAGGAATGCCATAACAAATAATCTCAAACTGGAAAGCATAAAACAACAGATGCTTATTCTCTTAGAGTTTCTGGAGGCTAGAAATCTGAAATCAAGGTGTGGGCAGGGCCATGCTCTCCTCAAAAACTCAAGAGGAGAATCCATTCTCTGCTTAAGTTTCATAGATCACTTGATGACTCCTGGGTTTTGTAAAGTGAATAGCACAGCCTACTCTCTGTCCATTTTCACTCCAAAATGACAACCATGCAGATATTTACAGAACTCTACTGCTAGATGGCTACAGTGCAGAAAGAGCCTGCCAGGTGATTTTCTGTGTTAAAATGTTCTAATTCATTTTGTGTATAATTGTAAATTGTTGACTAAACATTCAGTTTGGTGTTAGTCTAGGAACTTCCACAAGAATCCACCATGATGTTGATTTCTTTTTTCCAAAGCCAAAGTGGACCTTGCTCCAATATTTTATGGCTAGACACACCACATTATTAAATATTATAATATTTGGTAATGAGTCAACACTCCAAAAAAGTTGAGATTATTGACATCAGGTGGCATGACAGAAACTCTAATGAGAAAATGGAAAGCAGTCACAAATAAGCCAACGATCTAATTAGGTGGCTCAGAATATCCAGTTGCTCATGGCAGATTTAGTATGTTGGTACACTTTCAATTAATTATGTAGGAAGTTATAATGGTACTGAAGGAGACTGGCTTCATAAAGACTTAGTTTTTATTAATTCATTACACTGCGACTGTTTCCAACAAGACTCAGTGTTTAGAGTAGAAAGATATAAATGAAGTGTGGATGCTATAATATTTGTTCATATTCCTAAATATTGGATACTACTGTACATATATCCTTCTAATATGCTGAAAATTTCTGGATTTGGTATTTTTATTGCTTTGCTGGGTTTTTTTGTTTTGTTTTTTGTTTTTTGTTTTGAGATGGAGTCTCACTGTCTTCCAGGCTGGTCTGCAGTGGCGCGATCTCTGCTCACTGCAAGCTCCGCCTCCCGGGTTCACGCCATTCTCCTGCCTCAGCCTCCCGAGTAGCTGGGACTACAGGTGCCCGCCAACACGTCCGGCTAATTTTTTGTATTTTTAGTGGAGACGGGGCTTCACCGTGTTAGCCAGGACGGTCTCGATCTCCTGACCTCGTGATCCACCCACCTCGGCCTCCCAAAGTGCTGGGATTACAGGCGTGAGCCACGGCGCCCGGCCAGTTGTTATAAATAAACAACAGATACAACACAGTGATAAGAACTTAATTAAATCTCTTGTCCATACCTACTAAACACAGTGGCATTTTCTTCTTTGTTTTGACCGTCTTACCATTTTTATTTCATTTGACTTAACCAAGAAAATTTGAAATAAATTTGCAAGTCAAATGCCAGGCGACATTTCTCAACAAGGCACAATGTCTACTGATCTTCTCTTCATCTATTTGTTTTACCATAAATATTTGTCTGGCAAGTGCCATCGTTAACTCTGCCTCCTTTTTCTTCTTTTTTGCATCTAAAAGGACAACCAAAAGTCATAGCTCAATAATTTTAAATAAATAGGATCTAGTCCAAAGTAACATTTCTGTATCAGGGCAACAGATGAAGTACACTAAAACAAATAGAGAATTTGGGTTTGCCTGTTTTTTATTTTATCTAAAATAGACAATGTGGAAAGAACTTGAGATATTTAAATACTAACAGTAGTAATAATGGCCAATCCTGTTTTATTAAAAATACAAAGAGAATAAAGTATTTCCCTCTTTCATCTGCAGGGAATATGTTCCAAACCCAGATTGGATGCTTGAAACCACAGATAATACCAAACCCTATATATATACAGTATGTGCTAAGTTTTTTCAATCTGAACCAAAATGATTGCTAAGTGACTAAAGGGCAGGGAGTATATACAGCATGAATACGCCGGAAAAAAAGGGATGATTTACATCCCAGGTGGGACTGAGAGGGACAGAGAAAGATTTCATCATGCTACTGAGAACAGTGCACAATTAAAATTTATGAATTGTTTATTTCTGGCATCTTCCATTTCATAGTTTCAGACTATGGCTGATTGTGAGTAACTGAAACCATGGAAAATGAAACTGTGATAAGGGAGGACTACTATAACTGAAAGGAATAAAAGAAAGGAAAGAGGCAAGGAAGGAAGGAAGGAAGGAAGGAAGGAAGGAAGGAAGGAAGGAAGGAAGGAAGGAAGGAAGGAAAATAAATTCAGACTGTGGAATAAATTACACAGATAAAAGTGAGGAGTTATCCAGATAGGTACAGTCTATCTTTTTTTTAAACTTGAAGTTCTGGGATTCATGTGAAGAACGTTCAGGTTTGTTGCATAGGTATCCATGTGCCATGGTGGTTTGCTGCACCCATCAACCCGTCTTCTAGGTTTTAAGCCCTGTATGCATTAGGTATTTGTCCTAATGCTCTCTCTCCCCTTGCCCCCCACCCCCTGACAGGCCCTGGTGTGTGATGTTCCCCTGCCTGTATCCATGTGTTCCCATTGTTCAAATCCCACTTATGAGTGAGAACATGTGGGTGTTTAGTTTTCTGTTCCTGTGTTAGTTTGCTCAGAAACTCATTCTTTTTTATGAACTCTTTCTTTTTTATGGCTGCATAGTATTCCTTGGAGTATATGTGCCAGATTTTCTTTAAATAGACTTTTTAATTTTTCACAGACTACACATGTGGGGTATGCAAGGTAGTTTTCGTTCTGAGGGCTCTTCTCTTTGCTTGTAGGTGGCTGAGCCCACACGAGCTCTTCTTTGTGTGCCCACAGAGAGAAACAGCTAGCAGAAGCTCTTTAGTGTCTCTTCTTATAAGGACACTATTTCTCTTGGATTAGAGCCTCACCATTATGACCTTATTTAACCTTAATTACTTCTGTAAAGGCCCCATCTCCAAATGCAGGTATACTGAGGGTTATAGCTTCAACAAAAGAATTATTTATGTATTCAGTCCATAACAAATACTTCTTTGTTTGCTAGAGGAAAAATGATATGTTATAAGGATATTAATGTTGTGTGAAAGAATATCCCTTGATTTCCAACTCCAAATGCTTCAAGGATGAAATATCAATAATCAAAGAAGAAATTTCTCCTCGACTAACTATAGGAGATAATTGTTCAATCTGTGTTCCCCTCTCTGAATATAGGACTAATATATCCAATTTCACTTCAGTAAAATAGAATTCTGGTATGCACCTTTTTATCATGATGGTATTTTCAATATTTTAATAAAAGCTTGATTTTTTTTCCTCTCTAAGGCCTCTTTCTATCTGAACCTAAGCATCCTCAGTTTATTGCTCATGTTTCATGATATGAGTCATGCCCAGAGAAAGGCTTGGAAACCATCAATATTTCTCTTAAATTTTCATACACAACCCCAGGATATATATGCTTTCCAATAGCCTGAAATTGAACTCTCCCTCTCTCTGATTTATTTTAAACCACATGTAACCCTTTACAACAAATAACATGAAGGGAAATAAATTTAAGACCACAAAATATAGCTTATGATTACTTATTCATTTATTTACTCAGCAAATATTTGCTGAAAACTCATTATGCATCTGCAATTGGCTATTTGTTACTTGGAAGTTTCTGAGTTTATTTTTGTACCTCTAATGTCTGTCTTATCTCCGTTACTCTATCATTTCTTTGTAATAGTGTTTTGATAAAAATATAAAGATTTTTTGTAACATCATGTAAGTCATTTATCTGGACATATTGGGGACAATTTGTGAAGGAAATTATGCAGAAAGAAGTGATATTTGAGCATCGATATAAAGAATACATACATCTTCACAATTCAAATTATGGCTAAGGAGAGGTAGAGAGATTATCAAGCAGAACAAAGAGCAAATATGAAAGCCCTGAGGAGGGAAGATGTTTGACTCAGAAAAGGCCAGGATGTCTGGAACATACAGAGACAGGAGAGTGGCAGCACATGAAGCTGGAGAACTAGACAGGGGCTAAACCATGCAGACCTTGGGGGAAGAAACTCAAATCTCTAATGTGTAATCAAGTGCAGAAACTCTAAATGTACTCTTCTCTCTTCCTCGTTTCCCTCCCCCTCAACACACACACACACACACACACACGTAGATAGTTATACATGTTTATCTATTACCCATTTCTATTTGATACAATTTTTCCAGAATAATGTGTTTACTGAATTTTGTTTTTGTTTGGTAACAGGAATTCTTATAAGATTAGAGAGATGGGTAGATAGGTAGTTAGCTATACAGACAGACAGATAGATAGATATTCATTGCTGTCTCATTTTCTAACTTTTAAAAATATTTCTTAGTTTTAATGAATCAGTTAGGTGTTCAGTTCCTTACAACTAAAACCATTCCAAATAGAAGTGGGTTAAACAATGGTACCAATGTTATGAGAATTCCTGCTCTATGCCAAGTCCTGTGCTACAGACTGGGAGTAGAACTGTAACTAAGGCAAGTCGGCCTCAAGGGGCTTATATTTTAATGAAATAAAACATATACATTTTATTTAACAGTATCAATTTTTTTCTAAAGCTTCACAAGAGTAATGCATAAATATTATAAGGGATTAATTGTAGGATGACTGCCTTTAGCACTGTCTCATAACATTCAGTAAAAACCTAACAAATTACTTGAAAAACACAATTACATAAAATGAAGAATAAAACCAAATGTTTTTGTTCACAATCAATTTGTTAATCATAATCTGAATAAAAGTTCATACATATTTACATAACTGTACTCTGCTGCCTGAAACTAAGCAGGTCTAGGTACTTGAAAAGAGTTCTTGTTCATTTGGTCTCCTCTTTACTATTTACTTGGCAAATACGTTGTATTTCTCAGCCAAGGAGAAGGAAACTCAATTCTACTACCACTTTAGGAATATTGTCATTGGCGGCATGCCTGGTGCTCTTAGCCCACTTTAAGTCCCCATGAAGATCTTTTGTGCAAAAGTCAGTCATAAACAACTGGGTATGGAGAATAAAGCAAGCTTCTGAAAATTGAGTTTTTCTTTTTTCTTGGTATATTATTCATCTGTAAAGCATTACAAAAGAATGAGGAACAGGAAAATCCCTAACTGGGAGAAATGATGGGGAATATGAATACATTTGCTTATTGGTATAGACTGGGGTTTGGTTCCTGTGGATCTCAAAATCCACGGGTGCACAAAGTATCATATAAAATGGCATAGTATTTACACATACTCTATGTACATCCTCCCATATACTTCTAATCACCTCTAGATTACTTATAATACCTAATGCAATGTAGTTATTATATATAGATATATTTGATTGTATTTTTAATTTGTATTATTTTAACTATTATAGTTATTTTTTATTTTTTTAAGTATTTTCTATCCACTATTGGTTGAATCCACAGATGTGGAACCCTGGATACAGAAAGCTGACATATTTGAATACACCTATCGAGAATGTCAGAGACCCAGGAGATAACGTGATGACATGTTTCTATTTCAGTGTAACACAACTGTAGTAGATGGGACATCAGCCTATCGATTGGATATTAGTTCATCTTAGAGAATGATCTAATGTGTTTACTGAATTTTGTTTTTGTTTGGTAACAGGAATTCTTATAAGATTAGAGAGATGGGTAGATAGGTAGTTAGCTATACAGACAGATAGATAGATATTCATTGCTGTCTCATTTTCTAACTTTTAAAAATATTTCTTAGTTCTAATGAATCAGTTAGGTGTTCAGTTCCTTTCTGATCAGCCCGTTTCTTAAATTGATCTTGTCAGCATATCCTTCTATCTTTTGGAAACCGTTGTTTTACCCTCAACTTCAAGAGATTTCTTTTTTTAAAATAATGTAGTATGTAACTATGGATTCAGTGATCATTTCCTCTCTTTTTTCATATATTTTTTACTTCTAGAAAAATTTCTCTCTTTTATCTAACATCTCATTATTAGGGCACACTCTTCTGTTTACTCTGCTCAAAAAGATAACACAAATGCAATAAAAGTAATCAACAGGAGCGGAAGCTATAGGGGAGAGGGCAGGCTAAGATTCAGAGACAAGAAGATGATACACAATGAAAACATGAAAGACCGAAAAGAAGGTTGTTGAATAATGTAGGAGTAAAATTGAAGCCAAGTTTAGAGGTAGTGAACAGCCAAGATACTATCACTTATATGACTGTTCTTTCCTTTTACACTATTGACAGCAAATAAAACAAACAAGCAAATCAACCAAAAACAAAAAAAAAGCTAAAGTAAAACTAAAGTAAAAAAAAAAAAAGAGTGCATGTAAACAGACAATTAAAAAATCTTCCAAGAAACACCATTGATCATCTTACCAATTGTTGAAAGTCAAAAGTCTTTTTCTTTTTTAAAAAAATCAGAAACGAGGTAAAGGTGCCTACTATAAATTCCTGTACTCAAAATTGTATTAGAAGTTCTCATTAGTATACTAAGATTTTTTTAAAAAATGAAAACAATAATACTTGAAAAGGAATGAATAAAATCCTGTATTTGCAGAGAATGTGTGACTATATAGAAATACCCCCAATATGATCAGATATATTTTTCTATTCCTTATTTTACTAATTTGCTCTTTAAATCCTTATTTCCTTTCCTCTGGTTGCCTTAGGCTTATTTTGCTCTTCTTTTTATATGGCTGATGGTGAAAAATTAGGTTATTGATTTGAGAGCTTTCTGCTTTTTTAATACAGACATTTAAAGCTATAAATTTCCCTCTAAGGACTCCCTTAATTGCAACTCACACATTTTGATTCATCATATCTTTATTTATATTTGTTTCATTTTGTTTTTAATTTCCCTTTTGCTTTCTTCTTTGATCTATTGGCTATTTAAGAGTACATTATTTAATTTCTACATGTCTATGAGTGTCCCAAATTTCTCCCTATTATTAGTTTCATTCCATTGTGGTCAGACAACCTACTTTGGATTAGTTCTATCATTCTATCATGTATTGTGGTTTGTTTTATGGCCTAGCATATAGTTCACAGTGCAGACTGTTCCAAGTTCACTTAACAAGAATATTTATTGTACAGTTGTTGAGTGTTCCACAGTGTTAGGTACAGTTTGTATCGTTTTTCAAGTCTTCTACCTTCTACCTTGATTTCTGCCTCATTGTTTTATTATTGAAAATGAGATGTTAGAGTATGCCACTATTACTTTTTAATTTCTAGATATTTTATGCTCAAAAAATAGATATTTTATGCTGAAAAACATAATTGTTTTACACAATTGCTTTGTAAAACAGTTAAGACAAAAAAGGAGAAAAACTATGCATTTATATTGTCTTTTATAAGTAGATAATTATCATCACTGAAACTCTTTTTATTTTTAATGTGGATTTGAGTCACCATCTAGGGTCATTTGCTTTCAGTTTGAAGACAACTTCCTTTAGCATATCTTAGTAAACATGCCTGCTGGTGACAAATTCTCTCATTTTTTTGTCCGTCCGAGAATATCTTTACTTCATATACATATTTATTTTGAAAGATAGCTCTGCTGAATATGATTGTTGGTTGACAATTTTTTTCCTTGAGCATTTTGAATATGTTATCCCACGTCCGTCTGGCCTTCATTGTTTCTATGAAATTTTTGCTGTTAAGTGATGAGTCAATTTTCTCTTGTTTTTAACATGTTCTACTTGGTTTTGGCTTTCCGTGTTTTCACTATGATGTGTATATTTATGAATATCTTTGTGTTTATGTTCTTGGAGTTCCTTGAGCTTTCTGGATGTACAGACTATTTTTTTTTAATTCAGGTTTTCAATGATATTTTTTCTGTTTCTTTCTCCTTCTCCTCCCCTAGTACACTCACTGCACATTTGTTGGTGCACTTAATGGTGTTATACACTTTTTGAGGCTCTACTTATTTCTCTTTATTCTTTTTTTCTCTCTGTTCTTTAGTTTGTGTATTCTTTATTGTTCTATCTTTGAGTTCACTCATCATTTCTTTTGCCAATTCAAGTCTACTGTTTAGTCACTCTAGTTAATTTTTTATTGTCCGTCTCATGGTCTGTTTCTTTTTGCCAGCTGTTTTCCCCCTGTGGATCATATTTTCTTCATTCTTTGCATGTCTCATAATCTTCTGTTGGAAACTAGGCATTTTAGATAATATAGCAAAACTGGGTACTGGCCTCTGAAGGCTTATTTTGTTTGATTACTTGTTTAATGACTGACTGGGTTGTCTTAGTGAAGTCCATTTCCCCCTCTGTGGTATTAAACCCATGATGTTTCACTTCAGGGAATCTCAAGCATGGGTATGTCCACAGTCACTTTAGAATTACAATTGTTTGGGCAGGGCTCCCCTTGATTGCCTTTTCCCCTGACCATGTCTAGCTATTGAATTCCACTAATTTCCAACAGGATTTCTTTATTGTTTGTAAGGCTGCCTTGGAACCTAAATTACTCTACAGACTAATCCATTCAAATTTGATCTTCTTTGAAAGAGTAGTTTCCTAGGTCAGAGTTTCAGATTAGTTCTGACCCAAGTGAACTCCATAGGCTCTCTCTTTCCAAGATTCCCTGCTTTCCACCCCCCTGGGCAAAATTCTGAGCTATTGGCTCTGGAGCTGGTTTGAAGATTATGGCATGTTTCTCTGAGGGACAGCTAAACCTTAGGACAGAGCATATGATGCTGGGGGAAAAATAGCCTCAAGTCTTTTTGGCTTGCCTCTCCCAGTGTACAGTGGGCTAGAGAAAGGGCGATTGAGGCTCCATATTCTCAGTGGCACAGTGCGCATGAGTAGGGACCAGGAGGAAGAAAAGAGTCCCCGCCTCTTGACCATACTGACTTAGAACTTAGCTTGAACAGTAAGTAACTTGGAACAGAATGAGAATGTCTGACATCCCACCTTTCCCCCAGAAAATCATCCTCCAACTGCTCGCTGCAGGGAGAGGGACCCCTGTGTTCTTGGCTAAACCAGTTTGGAGTAAAGTTCCTACCTCACTGAGCTGAGACAAGGAAGGACGGGAGTGGGTTCTTGTTCATGCACCAGAGTCTTACCATTCTTACCAAGCTCTAGTCGATTTTCTTGAATAAATGTTTCTTTGTTTGTTGCTTGCCTCCAGATCCATTTCCAGAATCTTTAAATGTTTTTCCATTTATAATTTTCACCAGTTTCACTGGAAAGCACATCTGTAGAGCTCCTTTTCTATCATGCTGAAATGGAATTCTCTGATAAGATACGCTTTTATAAATAAAAAGAAAGTCTCAGAAGATTGCTGAAGCTAAAATCAATGTATAAGACAATTAAATTTTATATACCAGCAGCAGTGAGTTGAAAATGTATTTTTTAAAAGGTAACTAAATTTTAAACAGGTTTACTATCACAATAAACTATATACACCAGCAAAAATAAATCTAACAAAAAGATGTGGACATTTTTATAAGCTAAAAACATTTAATTGACATATATTGAAGAACATAAAGAAATAATTGTCTTAATATAGAAAACTGATGATAAAGATGTAATTATTTCAAAATTGGTTAGTATTTCAATATAACTTCCACCAAGTTTCTTATAGGAATTTTTATAAAACGTTATAATCTGATTCTATATTTTTCAGAGAATAGCAAATGAACAATAATAGCCAAAATATTCTTAAAGAACACGGTATGAGAAAATGCTGTAACCAATATCAAGATTTATGATAAAGCTTTCATACATAAGAAACAGGGTATTCATGCAGGGTTAGAGAATCAGCTTATTGAAACAGAATAAAGATCTCTTAAAAGAATGAGGAAGCATAAAAATTTCATTTGTGAGAAAATGATCTTTGACGATCAGTAAGTAAGTGATAAGTAACTCCATAATTAACATTGAGAAACTCAATTTTTAGCATAGAAAACAGTCAAATTAATACAACAACCCAAGAATAATTTTATATAATTAAGAATTTTTAAAATAAGGCTTGAAAACACTAATTATAAGAGGTTGATAAAATAAACTATATTAAATTCAAAAATTTAAATGAAATGAAAAGGCATCATGAGTGTTAGAGAAGAAACCACAACTTTGTAGAAGATATTTACAACATTTAAGATATAAAAAATTATTCCAAGAACATTAATTTGAGCTTTGTGAAACTGCTAATATTCTATGGTTTTTGATGTGTAAAATAATGGCAATTTCATTCAGCCTAATGAAAGAACTCAAGTAAATTGAAAACAAATACAATTACCAACCCAAAAATAGGAAAAAAAAAAAAAAAAAAAACAACAGATGAGTAGGTAAAAAAGGAATTGAGGTTGCCTGGAACTGGCAGGTAAAATTTAGCAAGAATAACTCATAGACTTTCTTTACTCAGTCAACAATTTTCTGTGTGTAGAAAGGAGAGCAAGATAGGCAAATTCCAGGATTAGTAAAAAAATATATATATAAGTATGAATTTAGTGTTAGACCCACCAATGCTTTTCTCCGTAGTAAAAGAGATAGCTTTGTTCTGCAGCAAGGAATATTCCTGCTGCAGTTTCTAAATTATTATAACAGGCTGTTATTAAAGCAGAATACGGAAAGATTGTTTCTCATAGAAATGTCAACCACAAAAAGACAATAGCCTCATTTCAGTTTTATTAATTGTCCCTTGAAGAACAAATTCTATCTTTTGTTTTGAACTATCGTGTATAAAACCATCCAGAAATGTTCTTTGTACTAATTAGCTGTACTCAAACTTGTCACATACTTTCTGAAAATATAACACAACTATATATTCTATATCTGTTTTGAGATAATGTTCCTTGCTTTTAGCTTACTGGTGTTTCCATCTAAGTCATGACAATAAAGATTACAGGATCATTTGGTATATAACTGCTTAACTCCATTAGAAATCTCTTTTTCTCAGTATATTCAAATTACTATATAATGATGTACAACCAGAAGAAGTTCAGAAAACAATTGTTAAATCAGAGTGCTTTTTCTATTTGACTGCTTATTAGAAAAGCATTATAGGCCTGTTTATATCTTAAACAAAGCAAAATTAAATATAACCATACATCTATTTTGGAGAATGGCTATCAATTTTTGGAAATCCTAGTATAGTGCTATATGGTACAGTAGTTTTACAAAACTTATTTTAAGTCATCTGAATGGGATATCTCACTTAGTTGAGTATTTTGGAAACCAGTAGGAAACTGATGATCAGAAATTGGATGGCAATGGTTTGGAATCATCATTATTACATGCAATGATTAGGTAGCCCAGGGTTCGGGGGTCTGTAATTTGCCAATATTTGAAAAAACAAACAAAAAAAACCCAAATAATTATTTTGCCCAAATAACACTATGCACTTAGTAACCAAAATTGTGTTTATTTGCTTTTGGCTGTAATATCAGTGAGAGTCAATCAGCATTTCCATTTTGAGTAAATGTATATCTTTCAGTAATCAACATGAGAAAGCAGGTTAGCAATTATTATATACAATGTGACTGCAATTCATGAGATGAGGATGAATGACAACAAAATATTTCAACTTGGGGGTGAAAGTTTGAGAACTGTGTATCTAACATGGGACCAATCACTTCTCACTGACCAGTTTTACTTTGAACTGAAGTATATTCTTAAGTATTGCTTAACTGTTGCTCCAGACAACCAGTATATATCTCCATATAATTAACTGTCACGTGCAAAATGGAGCACATGCTTTTATGACTTCTCATTTTGTTCTTATTATGTAACCACTATAGGTCTTCTCTACAGAATTTTAATGTGTGTGGCATATCTCCTCCAGGTAGTGAATAGGGCTTTTGCTGTATCTTAATGTGAATGCTCTAGGCCATGAATGACCCTCTTTTTAGGTACCTGTGGGAATCAACAAAGTGCATTGTTTTGCAACTGTGTTGTCATACAGTCTATCTTTTAATACAGAGCTTCTCAAACATGTGTTTCAAATATGATGACATTTTATCCAATCAAATTTGCTTAACCTATTATCAGGCTAAATAAAGAAAATCAAGCTTATATATGGTATATGGAGACAAGATAATATATGTCTTCAGAAGGGATACTTAAAGATTATTTTTGTAAAAGAAATATTTTGCATTTTTAAGGTGATGACGGTAAAACTCCCTTGGTCCATCAGGGGCCCCATTCATTCAACCTGTTATGATTGTCCTGGTCCATGCTGATTGAAAAAGTGTGGGCTGGGTGTGGTGGCTCACGCCTGTAATCCCAGCACTTTGGGAGGCCTAGTAGGGCGGATCACGAGGTCAGGAGATCGAGACCATCCTGGCTAACACGGTGAAACCCTGTCTCTACTAAAAATACAAAAAATTAGCCAGGTGTGGTGGTGGGCACCTGTAGGGCTAGCTGCTCGGGAGGCTGAGGCAGGAGAATGGCGTGAACCCAGGAGGAGGAGCTTGCAGTGAGCCGAGATCGCACCACTGCACTCCAGTCTGGGCGACAGAGCAAGACTCCATCCCCCCCCAAAAAAAAAAAAGAAAAAAAGTGCGGAGACGAGTCGGGGAGAAAGGCTGAGCAGTCCATTGAAATTGGTATAGTCTTGAGGTTTGCAAAGGGTTCATGAACTAGAAAAACCAGTGTTATTTGGGCAGTCATTTTAAAATGATGCAAATTATTGTAATTTTTACTTTTTCCAGATAATTCCCTCAGTATTTTGGCAAAGCATAATGGATTCAACCGCCAGAAGCAAGAAGTCTATCTTTTACCAATCGTAATCAGTGATAGTGGAAATCCCCCACTGAGCAGCACCAGCACCCTGACAATCCGGGTCTGTGGCTGCAGCAATGACGGTGTCGTCCAGTCTTGTAATGTTGAAGCTTATGTCCTTCCAATTGGACTCAGTATGGGCGCCTTAATTGCCATATTAGCATGCATCATTTTGCTGTTAGGTATGTATTTTCTTCATAGCCTACTGGTCACCCTTTTTCTGATTCATAAATGACTGTAAATAAAGACAGAAAACTCATCTATACAGGCAATAGCATTCCCTTGGGGAAGAGGAACTTCCTTTCCTTCTCCACATTTTGAGATCTCTAAGAAGAAGTGAAGAGAAAAAGGGTTGTAGTAGTAAATGTCCAATTGAAGAGGGTTTTCAATGCCTTCTTCAATTCCATCACCGGGAAAACGATGAACAAGGCATAATGGTGGTGGCAGTGGGGAAGGGCTTTTATGTTGTTACAACACCATCTATTGCATAAGAAGAACTCTGGGTGTGAGGCACACCAGTTCACTGCAACAGCAGGCTCTACTATGCCCACAATATTGTTTCATTATAGATTGGGTGGCTGAGTCCATTGGATCCCAAATTTGGTGATATAAAAAGAAAGCAAATAAGCAAACTAAAAATAAGTTTTCTTCAAAATACCATTGCATTTCTCTGATATTTTCCTTGAATATAAACATCAATTTAAAATGACGATTGCAAATTAAGATTCTATAACCTTTTAATTAAAAAAGTCCAATTACAACAATGAGATTAGACAATAGGAAAATAGAAAAACAGGAAAGTCGTATCTTATCCTACCCTTGAGGAAAAAAACACCATAAAGACGGTATCAGTTACTGTCTTTCTTGTTCCATCTGTCTTGCTCACCCAGTGCCTTGGATTTAAGCATCACTTTGATGACATATTTTGCCCCATTAGCCCACATTTGATTTGGCTGATCTGGCTAGTCGGGTATGTTTTCCTTGCCCTTTCTTCACATTCAGGTTTCTCTTCCCAGCTAGAGGCATTCCAGCCCTCCCACAAGACAAGTTGGCCATGCAAATTTGACATTCACTTTTTTTAGAAAAGAACATAATTTAATTGGAGAGTGCGTTGAAAAACTGTGAAAGCCCAAGGACCTAGTTCGCTCCTTTTTTTAAATAGAAGGGAGCTTTGGAACCAAAGGATGTTAAAGGACTTGCTTGAGACACACATCAAGCTAGTCATACTTTCAGTGCTATTTTCTACTTTGTGCCACTCACTCTAATGACCATAACAGTATAAAATGTAGCTTTCACCATGAATACATGCATGCCAATTCTTTTAACCCAGCTCTATCACCGTTTAATAAACCAATAATCTGGAACAGTATTTACTCAAAATTTAATGTTCATCCTTCAGAAAGATGTTTAGCTTAATTTTCTAGTAAATATTATTAAAGGTGTATGCTCATACAATTTTGTAAAAATACCCCTCTCTCCTAACATATATAGTGTGTTGCTTGTGAAATTATATGCTTGTTTGGCTGACTGTTATTTAATATTTTTCCTCTAGTCATCGTGGTGCTGTTTGTAACTCTACGGCGGCATAAAAACGAACCATTAATTATCAAAGATGATGAAGACGTTCGAGAAAACATCATTCGCTACGATGATGAAGGAGGAGGGGAGGAGGACACAGAGGCTTTTGACATTGCAACTTTACAAAATCCAGATGGAATTAATGGATTTTTACCCCGTAAGGATATTAAACCAGATTTGCAGTTTATGCCAAGGCAAGGGCTTGCTCCAGTTCCAAATGGTGTTGATGTCGATGAATTTATAAATGTAAGGCTGCATGAGGCAGATAATGATCCCACAGCCCCGCCATATGACTCCATTCAGATATATGGCTATGAAGGCCGAGGGTCAGTGGCTGGCTCCCTCAGCTCCTTGGAGTCCACCACATCAGACTCAGACCAGAATTTTGACTACCTCAGTGACTGGGGTCCCCGCTTTAAGAGACTGGGCGAACTCTACTCTGTTGGTGAAAGTGACAAAGAAACTTGACAGTGGATTAAAAATAAATCACTGGAACTGAGCATTCTGTAATATTCTAGGGTCACTCCCCTTAGATACAACCAATGTGGCTATTTGTTTTAGAGGCAAGTTTAGCACCAGTCATCTATAAACTCAACCACATTTTAATGTTGAACCAAAAAAAGATAATAAAATAAAACAGTATATGTTAGGAGGTTATAAATCTTGTGGAGTGTGAATTAAGTATGTGGAGTGTCTAGAAGTCCTTGGATATTTGATATTTACCTGACCACCACAGACAAAGATTGGGATCCTGGCTAATCCTTAGATAAATGGTTTAAATAGAGGAAAAAATCATAATTAAAAGGTGCTTTCTTAGAAAAAAAAAATACGGACCTGCAAGGAATCTGCTGCTGATATGTGTCTTCTGCAAGGATTTTTATGAATGCAAATGGTTTTTTCCCCTTCACCAATAAGGATCCCACCACAAATGATAAAGCAATACTTGGTCTGCTGTACGTTATAACTTTTTGGAGTTTTCAGAGGCCTCCTAGATTATACGTTACGGTGACCACACATTGTACATAATTGTTGGCCCCACTCACCAGAGACTGAATAGCATCTTTAAATATTGTGTCAAGCCTTAAAATATTCACATGTTCGTAATCCATTCCAGGGTGGGGCTTGCCAGTTCAGTGGTGGGAGGAGAGAAATCCCATTCAAACATGCTTGTTTTCTAGAAGCAGGATTCCTCGTTCCCTCCTCTTCATCTTCTTCCACAAGGACACAAAGATAAACTGTATCACACAGTGGACTACATAAGAGACAGATGGTTTTATTGCTAGCGCGTGAATTTATTTGTTTAATCCTCGAAATAAATATTTTATTGATGTCCATTAATGCTTTTATTTATTAAGGTTGGTAATCTATAGATTAAGGGGATATATGGGAAAAAACTAAATTATATCCATTAATAATCCTTTAGATTGTTTTATATAAATATATATACAATGAATGTTTAATACATGTACATTTTGATGAGATGAGTATGGCAGGCAATATTATCGAAAGGAGAACTAATAGTCTCTTTAGAGTAGAAAGTGTTATTGTAACTGGTGATGGCAGGAACAGCATTTTCCCAGAGAAACTTTTGGACTGTTTTCTATTTTGTTCATAATCCTAGTATTTGGTGTTTTTACTACAAGCACAAACATCCTAAAATATATTGATTCCTGTGAATATTTAAACTCTAGACTTTTAGATACCTACATCATGCCCTGCCCAATAAACATGCTTCAAGTTACCCCCACAGTTTTAGAGCAGGAACTGATTTGTACATAATTTCACTGCCTATGTTTTTAGCACTCCTATCCCTGATCTTCATGGTGATGCACAGAATGTCTTAGAATCCAAAAAGGAACAGCACTAGAAGATGTGAGCATATTTAATTTGTAATGCAAACCTGCCATTTAGGAGTAGAAAATGTATGATAAAACTCAAGTATTACATGCAGATCATTTTAATTTTCTACTTTGCTTTAATGCAATATTGTTTATTTACTCCATGTATTGTATTCAGAGAAACTCCTGTATTGTTTCCTACTTTGTGAAATATATTTTTATAAATACCTTTGTTGTCATTAATTTTTTTTTTCAATCAGTGGAAGATCTATTAACAGAATCATCAACTCAAACTAAGATTCTAGAATACTCAACCAAATCATCCCAAGGGTCACTTTTGTTTGTAAGACTCTTTACTATAAAGAAACAGAGAAGAGAAATGGCTTGCCAGTGATCACACAGCAAGATACCAGCAGGGACATAAAAGGAACGTGGAACACCTAAAGACTAGTCCAACTGTGTCATTTGGGTCCTTCTGGAAGCAGACACATTGGGGAGGGGAAAACCTGCAGACAAGTTTGCAGACCTAAAACTTCTAACAATAAAGGGATTGGGAGCAGGATTTGGCAAGAGAGTCTTAGACTGCAGTGCAGACCTGGCAACATCTCTGCCAGTCTGACGGGGGTTCTAGAGTGAAAACATATCCACTAAAGCAGTCAGGCTGTGGCCCTCTGTCATCTCAGTCATTAGTGTGGGGCTGCTAAGAAGAGAACGGTTTTTGACTCAAAAACCGAAGGCACGAACTTCTAGAGGCTACCTCCACTGTGACAGAAACAACATGTTTAAATACTATACTAACAATTTATAACTATCCAGTGGCTTAATCAACTTTTTATTGAGTTTCTGTTGCTGAGAATAAGTTATCTTTTATGCGTATTATTACGGCTAGTGAACACTTTTTCTTGAGGTCAAAGGGATGGTCCAACACGACTTTAAAATATACTAGGACTTGGCACAGTGTCTAAAGCAAGTGCTTGGTGAATGTAAATTATTATTAGTAGTTGCAGTAATAATCAATAGTAATATTCCAACTATCCTACGCCTTCCAAATCAAGGAGAGATTATTATTATGTTTTATGTATCTCTTGAACTTCAGACTCATTTCTAGTGTACTTTGAAGTGCCCAAAGATTATAGACACACAAATATGTCTAACAGAAAAATTACAGTATTTTTTAAGGAGTATAAAATCTATATCCTCAGATATTTGTAATCAACAGGATAATCTTCGTACAGTGGTTTCTGTGAGCAGGAGATAATGACTGGTGTACCAGTTGCCCAAATATCGCCTAAGTATTCTCTTTGCCTAGGAACACAGAATGAAAGCTTGAATCTCTTGCTGACTTTCTTTGCCACCACAGTGTCAGCATTTTGAGTTTAAAAGCCTATTTCAGGTCTTGTAACATAGAATAAAGTGACTAATACCTTGATCCTAATAAGATTGACCTATACTTTTAGAGTGTTGTGAATTAAACTAAAAATCTCAGGAACTATCTCTCTCTTTCTCTCTCTCTCTCTCTCTCTCACACACACACACACAAAACAAACAAACAAACAAAAAACACACATTTTGACTTCAGGTTTTACTTTAACAATAGACTTGCCAGGACTTTCCCAACCAAAAGAGATTAATAAGGTTCCTAACATTTTGTAAGATTCAAGTATCCCATGCTCAACTTGTTAAATAACACATTTTAAAAACTTTATTGAAATGACTATTTTTTTAAAGCTATGTGCATTGTTGTCTGTTTCATCAACATTGACATAGCAGAAACAAGAGTACTCTCTGCTAAATGGAGAAGAACGATTAAGGTGGAGCCAAGTGAGACAAAGTTATCTCCCTCTGCCTACCTCACAATTCAAGGTTTCCACTTAGGGAACTGATGCATCCCTGGGTGATTGGACACAACATAGGATCAGTTCAGCCTCTACTCTGCCTATGATTTGATCAAATCATATTAGCAAAATGTCTCTTAAACATCCATATATTAATATTAAAGAGTATTAAGGGAGACATTTCTTAATATTTTTATGAGTATAGTTATAAGTTTCTAAACGTTTATAATACAATGATTAAAATATGCTATTTTAAAATTCATGTGTTAACCTTGCCACACAGAATTATGACTTCTAAGGTGTAAGCTTTAAAGTGAAACTGTTTTGAAAAAAATCTGCTGTTAAGTGTATGTGTATATATAGAAGAAAAGGAAACTTAGATTTACTGGTATCACCAGTGAAGCAAGAATGCTTAGAAAGATAGAAATGTGTCTTTGGGAGAGTCTGCTTAATCAGATGCTTAAAGTAAAACAAGTCTCTGCATGAGACTTACAAATCTCCTAGGAGCAGCTGGATCCCACACTGAGACTCAGCAGAGTTCTGGGCTATGCTGTACTTTGGAAAAGGAAAAGCGGGTGCTGAGAGCTAAGTAGCCAATTACTCTTTATAGCCACATAAGGACTGAAGGCAAGTAGGCCCTTCCAACAAGTTGTATTATGCGATCACTGGCTTTGCAGGGTATCTCACGAATGTATAACCTTCTGATTGCCTTTTTGATTGAAAGTTCCATCTGAGATCAGGGCAGTGTAACCAGTAATAAGATTTCAAAAAATCCCATCACTGGCACTGTCGGAAAGGCTGAGCATGACTGAAATCCTATCATTGTCAGTCAAAAAGATAAGGTAACAGGGGGCATCACTATAAAAGCTCTATAAATGCACAACTGAAACATGAATATCAACATTAAAAAGAATATATATGTATATCCTTATACATATATTTATAAATATATTCAAGTATATAAATATGCACACATATACACAATTAAGTTACTGGGGATAATTTATAGTTTTAATTTTTCATCTCATAATCTCATGCACTGCCAAAAAATTGAAATTGTGGCTGTCTGTTTTCATGAATCTAAACTTGAATTTGAAAGAAATTGAATTGAAGGTAAAGGGTTTTAAAAGCAGGTTTTTATTTGTGAACAAAATAATGGCTCATAATACCTGGGATTAGAATTAAATATGCCACATTGTGAGGCTGTACTTAGACTTTTTAAATGTCATTGTATTTTTTGTGGACAAAATAATTGCAGAATATATTTTGCAGGAAATACTTTTCTATATTTTTTCAACTTCAGTACAGTTTTATTTGCTATAAAAAGTGTCTTTGCACTGTTACTCAGCCAAACAGTGTTGAATGTATTATTTGCCCTTGTAATTATTGCTCGTTATGATAGTTGTGGAAGAGCATGTCTTTATGATCTATCATTTTAAAAATACATTTATTATCATTGTAGTTTTAGTCAACGCAAATTTATGGATTACATGGTATACCGTTGCTATTGAAGATATTCTAGTCCTAGTATTTTGAGCACAGACCTAGTGTTATGGAGGACCATAAAATTTAAAACTCTCCTGACTTGATGGACTATCTGAGGAACAATAATTTTGTCTGCCACATTTATTGAGTATCTATCAATACAGAAATTAAGCTACATGGTTGATACAGAAAGATTAAATACAGTAGCATTCTCAAACTTATTTTCTTTATTTTTAAAATGTACCTAATCAATCTCATAAGAACTAATTGTTGAATTTTTTTTAATCTATGGATAAATACTATTTGAGTCTGGGTTTAAGTTTGGTTGGTCTGACACTAAATCCCCTTAACTTTCAACTAAACAGTTATCTCTGTAATTATAATATGAGACTTTTGATGATAAGAAATAGAAACTAAGTTATATATGGTGCTATGGAAGTACTGAGGAGGAAGTAAGGGGCCCCATATGGGAAGACTCAAGAAGGCGTCACCAGTGAAATTTTCCAAAAAGACGGGAACTCAAGAATGGGTGCAACAGAAATCACAGTTTTTCCAAATACTAAAAGGGAAAATTATAAAAGGCACCAATGGTACATTTTTGGACATTCAGAAAGATCCAGAAATTAGGTGCTTATAGGACACTCTAGGTTTGCCAAATTGTAGTGTTTTATGGATAGGAAAAATGAAGTTCAGAAACGTTATAAGGAATTTTCAGGGTTAAATTACACATCAAATATGTGAGAGAAACAAATTACATGCTGGTATTTGGGGTCATTTCCTGAGCTGTAATGTTGTAAGTGTTTTTGTATGTATTCTCCTCCTTCCTTTATGTGTGGAAGTTTCATCTAGGTCTCAAGGTTAGTAGGCATTTGCTGGAGAAAATGGTGCCTTTGGGTACTATTTCTCCAACTTGAGTTACCTGCCACCATCTAATTCACATCTTGAATGCAAGTATTATTTCTTGCAAGTATCCCTACTAATAGATAATAGATATTTCTATTATTATCCACAGATTACAGAAGAGGGTTGCTAGGAGGAATATCACAAGATGCTGTCTGAAGAGAAAGACTGTGGAAAACCATGGCTTCAATGAACTCAGAGGTCAGGACCAGAAAAGGAAATGAGAGGTCACCAAAGCCAAATGTTAATTTCTTGGGATTTCTTCTGTACATGCAAAGAACTTCAGGCCATCCTATGATTCCTCATAAATAAGAGGAAGATTTTAACAATTATGCTCTAAGATGGAACATGACAATTTAGGAGTCATTGGGCTCACCCCCTGCCCTTTCCAATGTTGCTCTGCTTTAACTACAGATATGTCTAATGGTTTTCTAAATTTTCTTTAACTTAACCTCTAAAGTTTGAGAGCTATGTCATCTTTGTCAAGTCTGATTGTTGAGTATGTGAATGGATGTTTTTGGCTCAATGTTAGAGCCAAAATTTATAAATAATAATTATTTATACATAATGATATTGCAAATAAACTTTAAAAAAGACCTTTAAACATAAAAATTCTTTTCTATAAAATACATACTAGGTACCAGTAACAGAAAAAGGATACACTCACCACACTTCTCTTGCCTTTCAAGACATGGAATTAAATTGGATAAATTACAGAAGCAAATAAATGATAAAACAATTGATTTGGCTACCCTGTGGAAGAACTAAGCAGACAGGGTTTTTAAAGCACAGAGAAAGAATATGTATCTAAGTCTATCAAGGCAAGATACCTTTCTTGAGGCTGTGTTAGAATGAGTCCTGGAGGGAAGCAAATCTTGGACAGAGAGTATCAAAAAGTAACGCCAGTTTGAGGTCCTGACATCTGAAAATAAATGGTGATGTGAGGGGATCTCTCAATGGGCTTCAATATTGTGTTTCTCAATGTATGAAATTCTCCAAGTTACAAAAACAATCAGTATCCTTATATATTTAAGAAATATGTACCAAAGAGTTCCCATTCATTTGGGTGCTGGGAATACAGCATTGAATAGGACAAAGGAGGTTTTTTTTTCAAAGAGCTGGTAAAATGGAAGAAACGTAAATAAATAGAAATACAAAAACTTGATACGTAGAACAAAATAGATGGATGAGAAACTAAATGTTTTACTTCCAGTGGACAGAATGATATTTGAGTTGCCATGTGAAGTTTTTGTAATCAAGGAAAACCATAGTAAAGGGTTTGGGAATGTTTATGTTAGTTGTTCTCCTGGACTGAATCAGTGGCATATACAAGAATGAATATGAGGTCCAGATTATAATGGTTAAAGGTGAAAGAGATGCAACAGATGTGGAAACCTGGGAAGAGACCATATTATCGAGGTTCTTGTCAACCAAGATAAGGAGCTCATGTTTACTTAATGTAAAAGAGAAGGCAATTGAAGGGATCTAAAAGCAGGGGGATGATATGATATGATCTGATTTATATTTTAAAAATAATCACTCTTGCTCTATATGAAAATCAGACTGTAGGAGACAGGAATGAAAGTGGGAAACCCAGATAGAAGATTTTTATCATAAGCCAAGAACATATTATCTTGACTTTCTGGAGTGGTAATACAAATAGAAGAAATACCCAGAATTCACGTATATTTTGGATATAAAATTGGTAGTGATGGTAGTTGCATTACATGCTCAAAATAAAGATGGAATCTAAAAATAACTCCCAGAGTTTTTGGCTTGAACGACTATGTAATTCGTGGGGCCAATTACAAAGTTTAAGAAGACGACAAGTGAATTTGTTTATCAAAGGCTGACTTCCTAACTTGTCTAATAATGGACAACAGAAAAGGATAACAGAAATAAGAGCCTTTGTAGAAATTCTTACATGGGGTATGTTAGGGACTGTATTAGTCAGGGTTCTTCAGAGACACAGAGCCATTTGGTGAGAGAGAGGAGTTTTTGGGAGGAATTGGCTCATGAGATTATGGTGGTGGATAACTCCTATGGTCTGTTGTCTGCAAGCTGGAGGAAAACCAGTATTGCAGTTCTGTCTGAGTCCTAAAGCCTGAGAATCAGGGGAGATAAGATGTAAATCCCAGTCTGAAGTCAGGAGAAGATGAAATAAGATATTCCAGCTGAAACAGTCAGGCAGAAAAAAAGGGAACAAATCTCCCCTTCCTGTTCTTTATGCCTTCAGTGTATTAGATGAGACCCATATATATTGGGGAAGGCAATCTACTGAGTCCATTGATTCAAATGCTAACCTTATGTGGAAACACCAACACAGACACACCCAGAAATAATGTCTAATCTGTGCATCCTGTGGCCTAGTGAAGTTGCCACATAAAATTTACCATCATAGGGATCATCTAGAAAACATTGCTACATTTTGATTTTTTCTATGTATCAATACCTGAGTCAATGAAGGTCACAAGAGACATGATACATTTCAGAAAGAAAAGGTCAGTCAGACTGATAATTTTATATATTTTAGCTTTCTAGAAATGAAAAAAAAAGGCTCCACTTCAGTTAGTTATTTCATTCTTGGCTGAAGTATGATGGATTCACTTACTGGATATATTAGTTAGTGGAGATGAGGAGATAATATCTTGAAACCTTTATGTATGCTTACCTAAAAGTAGAAAAAAAAGACACATATAGCTTTCTCTATAAACATAATACATTGTCCAGAAAGCATTCCTGAGATATACCCTTTCTCTTTGGACTGAATACTAAATCTCAAGAGAAGAAACATTTGGTCTTTGTGGTTTAGGTATGATAAAAATTACAGAAGAAACACACTCAAATAAATCATTTTTGTTGGTTTACTGCTACTTACTGATACAGTTGTCTGGTTGGTTGGAAGTTTAGGGTTTTGGCACTTAATTAATGTTGGGTGCATAGAATTGAAGCAATATCCATTGGGAGAGAAAAGTCTTATGCAGAGTAAGTATAAGAAATTCTTATATTAAAAGCTTATTTATGAGAATGCATCTAATCTGTCATGCACTTGTGCTATAAGCCCTATGCCTCACGTGTGGGGCTTGGACAAAGATAGAAAGACATCCTTCTTTTTCAGAGATTATTTTCTTCTGTAGTAGTTTGACACAGCTCTTGTTTTTAAAATGATAGCATTATGTTTATATATATATATAAAATACATGTTTTAGTACTTTCAAATTTCCATAAAATGATTCAAAATAATGAATGCTTAATGAGTTTACAGATAGAAACATATTTATTGAGCTACGCCATAAAAAAAAATTAAGAATTCAATCGGTCATTATGGTGAGAGATGGAACAAACAAAGGTGATATCACAAGTGCAAGGCAGGAAGGCCTGAAGACCCAGAGTCTCGAAAATACATTGTGTGTGTCTTAAAACCTGGCAGGAATAAAGTAAAAACAGAAAATTACAGATACACTAATTTTTGCTATGAAAACATCAATTGAAACTAATAGTGTATTAATAAGTAATACCTCTGGTTTTAATATGGTTTGTCCTAGGAATAGAAAGATAATCTTATAAAATAGTTAATTGACTATCAAAGACAAAAATACATACGAACATTTCTGTAGGTGTATTTTTAAAAAGTGTGATAGAGTTCATGATCTACTTAAGATAAAAACCCTCAGAAAACTAAGCATTATGCATAAATGAGAATGTCCTTAAATTGATAAAGGGTAATCAACCCAAATTTTATGATAAATAAAATAGTTAATACAGAATTGTAAGGGAAATTTATTTAAGATGAAAATAAGAAAAGAAAGGCTGTCCACATTGCTTTGGTTCAATATAATATTCAAAGTCCTGACTACCACCAATATCCAAAGAAATGCTAAAGCAGGAACAAAGCTTTAAAGCTTTATAGAAAAGAGGGGAACTGTGCCATTATTTGCAGATAATATTGTCATACACATAGAAAGTTAACAGAGTAAATAGACAAACTGTGACTACTAAGCAAGTATTTCAGCAATGCCGCTAAATCTGAATGATTTATCTGATGAAAGGAAAATGCTAATGATGTCAATTATATTAGCAACTTTTATTTTATTATAATCAAAATGATAAGAGAAATTTGTAACGAATTCAATATTTTGTTTTTAAATTCGATTTTAGTATTTGTTGAGCTCTCTAATTTAATTTAAGTAAGACTAGTGAAGAGATAAGGAAGGAATAGTATTACACTACCAGGTAAAAGAAACTTACCACCAAGCTATAAAAAATAAAACAAGCAAATGACAATGCACAAAAAAATGAGCAATAAAAACATATATGGAAATCTTGCTGCAGGTACAGAGGCAAGCCCAAGTAAATGAACCAAAACTCAAACTAGTTTGCTTTTAAAAATGCAAATGTAAAACAGTAAGCTATCACTCTAAATTTATGGGATGGGTATAAAAATGTGGATACTATCAAGTGTTAGTGAAAACATTAAGTGAGAAGATTCATACATTGCATCTCTTCTGTAATCCAACAATGCCACATTGTGGGGTAAACTCCAGAGAAACTCTTACACAGATTCCTAAGTGAGTATGTTCAGTGTTGTTTATTATGCCTTTTTTTTAAAGTGAGGTGCTAGAGGCACTGAATGCAACTGCACTAGGAGGATGGATATTATGTCCTCTTAATAAGTACTAAGAGTTACTATCGGGCATTTAGACATAATAAAATAAATGCACTCAAGCCAGCATGTATTCATTCTGAAAAAATATGTCGAATTAAACATGTAAATTGCAGAATAAAACTTGTAATGAAATAAAATCTATACTAATTTAAAACAAATCCACAGAAATATACATTTTACAAAGATACATATCCAAGAACATTTATTTTTGCTTATTTGAATTTTGCTCTTTGTAGTCGTTTTTAATTTGGTTCAATATATACTTGTAGAGTTTGTGGGTGTTTCAGGTTTTCCTGGAGCATATATCCTACTCAAAAGAAACTTCTAGGCTGGTTTTAAGGTCCATGATGGAGAAGAATGGCCTTGCTATATTAATCAATGACCTCCATGCCAACGTAATTCACCCCACTTTACTCATCCAAATCCTCTCCCTTTCCTTTTGTCAAAATAAGATTCTCCCCTTCAATGGCCTTTGCTGAAGACACTCAGAAATGTCCTTCTTCCTATTAGTACCTAACTACAGACACTATATTTATCCTTAGGTTCTCATCACGGTATTGGGCACAGAGATCAGATGTTAAACCCCCAGGAGTTAAGCAGCCTTCTCATAAAAGTGGCAAAGTGTATTGAGTGAGTTATGTCACAAATAAAGAAAATAGTCCTAAAAGGTTAATATGTTGGAGATGAAAAAGAATCAAACTAGTTCAACATCTATATTGTCTTTAGATAACAATGGCTATTGGGGGGGGTGGGAAACGAATAAAATAGTAACTCAATTCCAAGTAAGCATTTATTTGTCATGTTTATTGAACATGGAAATGATTGAGTACTTTGAGGAAAACAAAGATTTATGTGACACAGTCCTTAGATTGTAATCCTTTAAGTTACAGTGACTTGTTTAGTGTCATCCTCTGTAAAAGAAACTTGCTCTCAAACTGGACTCCACAGATGTTAACAGTTGGTGAGGCTAATGATCATGAATGAAGAGAAAAATCAGCACACGTTGCCACAGATCATTTTTCATCACTATCACTGACATCACTTTATCTTACTTCCCAATATTTTTTTGTTTGATGTATCAAGGTATCAAGTAAACCACAGTTGAAGAAAACGTTTTTGTTTGGCTTAACAACAATTAGCCCAATATTTTTCAGAAATCTCTTCTAGCTTGTAAGTGTGAATATCTTCTATTGACTCAAAAAGATGCACATTTTAATATGACCACATTTTCTGTGACCAAAATAAAAAAGAAAATTGGAAAGTGATTTTGAAATTTGTTAAATGGAGTAAAGACAATACTGGAATTTTTTTCTCAATAAAAAGAACGTAGAATCTTTATTCTATAACAATTTGTATATCTTATCAGGAAAAACATTTACAGGAATGCAGGTATTTTGCACTCAGTTGTCACAGCCACTGTATGACTGTCCTGTAAACCTGCAAGAAATATTTAACAATCTTGTCAGTGTTTGCAGTGGGAAAATGCATTTTCCTGTCTTTATGTTTCTTACTACTTGGGATGTTCCTGAAAGTCCCATGTTGAATTGATGAAGTACTAGACTATTATAGTCTATCAAATATGTAAGTTGGGCTCATATTATTTGTAAATTTGTACATTATAATATTCGGGCATATTCTACATTGAAGAATGTAGAAACCAATTTTTCTAGCAATAGGGTGGTTTTATAATCACCATGATGATTGCAACCAATGATGCTTTTGTAATCACACTGCAACATGATCACTCTCTTCTCTTTTATCCAATGCGGATAATGTCAAAGGATGGCATACATTCTGCACCAAATTCCTTAATAAGGCATTATAAACACTCTCACAAATGTGCTTGTGGGATAATGATGAAGAGGTCCTCAAGATTGTTTTCTAAGATTCATACTCCCTATTTAGACAGAGACGTATACATAAGATCATTAAATCAATTTGCCATACTGTACCCCACCAACTCATCACTAAAATCAAGCCTGTTAAAATCCCTCTGGTCAATTAAAGGAGAATGTGGTAATCAACACAAAGTTAAGTGATTTGGGAAGGTCTCTTCTAACTACCCAGCTCACTTATAACACAAACATTCATGACATGGCCATATTGAAAGATGAAGGGTCTTCTCCGGGCCTTCATGAAAGAACCTAATAAGGATAAGTAATAACTTTCTGGGATCCCACTCTGAAATTCTTCCTTGTTCACTGTTTCTGAGTATTTCCTTTATGGCCTAGCCTGTTGACTACTTCCTCATGGGCTGACCTCCTCTGATGCCATGCTTTGACTCATGCATTCTATTTTGCTTCCCATTTTAAGACTGGAGGGTCCAGTTCTTTAAAAAAATTATTGGCCTCTTCTTGGGTGACCCATTGGATATAGAAATTGGTCTTTGAGTTTTAAAAGGTTTGTATCTGGGGAACTGAAATATTCAATTATCAGTTTCTGCAAAGTAGCTCCTCTGTATTGCACTATTGAGTAAGGAAAGTTTAGTTTATTCTTATTGGATCTGAAAGGCAGGAAAAGGGGATGTGGGTAGTGCCCTGACAGGACTGTAAGGAACTGTAAGGACTGTTGGTCCAGCAAGACCAACATGGTCTCTGTCATCATGGGGCTTTCAGTCAAGCACAGGTTACACTGAAATTAAGAAATTAAGGATGATTTAATGAGTATATAATTTCACATGTATGGGTATAGTTGAGGAAAACCAAGAAGGTATGCAGTATATAAAAGATAACAAAAGAAAGGAACCGGCTAATATTGTCCTGGTTTTCCAGTCCTGACTGGAAAACAAGAATAAGTGGTTGCTGGAAGTTGAAAAGGAAGCTAAAGATTTTATCTGTGGAATAGGAAGCAGGACCTATGGCTAAGAAAGGTGACTGTGCCCTTTTATTTTGTCCACTGATTATGAGAGGCCAAAATAAGGACGCAGAAAGAATTAGGCAGGAATAAAAGAAGTAAAATACTGTTGAACTTTGTTAATTGATTAGGTATTATGGGATATTGTTTTCATAAATTTCTATGAAATGCTAATCAAATAAATGTTATTTTTATCATCATTCTACATATTAAGAAACCAAGAATCTGAAATCTGAAGTAACTAGATCAAAATCACATATTTTCTCCTGATTATAAAGGCTGATACTTATAGCCCTTGAGTGGTGAATTGCTGTCTAATGACATTTCTAGGCAGGACCAGAAACATGATCCCATTTATTTGTACCAACAGTGTTTCTGCAAGATTCTCAAATCATGTCCCTTGTGGCGGTAAGTCTTATAAAGTTCTACTTTCAAAGAGAATCAAAACATCTCTTAATTTTCATGGAATCCTTAGCCTGCTATTTTTGCTCATGTCCAGAAAATAAGGCTTTTTCCATTCCCTGTGAACAATTTGGGAAACATCACTTTAGGCTGAGGCTTTTATTATATTCACAAGGCAGATATGTTTAGAAATAAGATCTCCAATATGTTCCCCACTGCCCTTTCTCCTAAACATACATTTGGAAGTTTTTTTTGTAACCATTAGAATTAAATTCAATATATAATTTTGGAATGTCTCAATACCTCTTCTACTTATGACATAGATAATAACCAACGGCAACCTCATGTTTTCCAGAGATTATGAATCTGTGCTTGTCCTCAACTATCAGGACAAAATTATGTTTCCTGAATACACCTGGAAAGAAAAGAAGAAATGTTTCTCAGGCAATGATTCCAGGAGATAATAGACTATTAAATTATCATTCATAGAAGGGGATTTAGCAAACATGTGAACTCATCCTCTCCTTACACACTTGGTGCTGAAAGGCTGTATACCTGTCTACTGTGAAAAAGAAAAAGAAGAAAAAATAATCTCAATCTTTTCACAAACTCGGGTCGTAGAGTTACTTATTCAGGAAATGTTTATTGGGTGCCCTTTTCTGCTGCAGAATATACTGAGTTCTGAGTATACAACACCAAATGAAAATGACATGGTCTCTGACTTCCTGGATCTAACAGAGTAGGGGGTAGGGAGAAACAGCCTAAATGCATATATATATATATATATATATATATAGAGAGAGAGAGAGAGAGAGAGAGAGACTGAGAGAGCCTAAATACATATATATAAACATATATACACATATATATGTGTATATATATATGTATACACACACACACACACACACATATATGGAAAGAGAGAGAGAGAGAGAGAAAAGCATTATCAATATAAAGCATCACAAGTGTGTCCTGCACAAGGTGCTTGGGCAAGAGGGCACAAGTGGAGGCAGAAATCTAAGCTGACTACATAGCCAAGCCATGTGTCATGATGTGGAGTTGTGGCAGTTTGGAGGAAAAAAGTACTATTTGTTCACAATAGAGAGGGTGACATTTTTCGATACATCTTTTGGAGGAGAAATATTTTTCTAAGTCATGCAGAGACACTATAAGAAATAAAGACGTCTGAACTACTGTGAGGAAACATTTTGACATTCTATGAAAGGAAATGTTAAAGAAGCCTGATTTCATTGAGTTAGCCAGAAGGTCCTCAAATTAAAAACAAAAGGAATTTAAGCTAACATTTAAAGGACAAGAAAAAATTAGCCAGGTCAGGAGAGAAATAAAGAGAGTTAACATAGGATCACAGGGCAGATGATCCGCATGCTGGAAAAGAGCTTGATTAACTTGGAAAAAATTAAATTGTTGTCAGCTTGCGATGGGAGAAAGGAAATTTAACATGAGATATAATTGGACAGACAGGTAGTGGAAAAATCATACAGGATCTTGTAGAACATTGTGGCGAATATCGATTTTCATTCTTATTCAATTGGGTGGTCATACCTTGATGGCAGGATGACTGTAAGTGCTGATATGGAAAAAGCAAATAAAGAGACAAGTCCAGAAACAAAAACATTTTCTCTTGGAGATAGAATTCTAGCTGTTATTTTTTAATGAGTGAATTCACATAGTGATTAAGGTAACCAATGGGTACTAAGCTTCATACCTGTGTGATGAAATAACCTGTACAACAAACCCCCATGACACGCATTTACCTATATAACAAACCCACACATCTACCACTGAACTTAAAATAAAAGATAAAAAGAAGAGAGAGAAGTCCAATATATTTTCATATTTCCTGGGCATTTGTATTTTTTTAATACTTTAAGTTCTGGGATACATGTGCAGAATGTGCAGGTTTGTTACATAGGTATACATGTGACATGGTGGTTTGTTGCACTCATCAACCCATCATCTACATTAGGTATTTCTCCTAATGCTATCCCTCCCTTAGTCCCCCACCCCCCCCAAAAGATCTGGTATGTGATGTTCCTCTCTCTGTGTCCATGTGTTCTCATTATTCAATTCCCACTTATAAGTGAGAACATCTGGTGTTTGGTTTTCTGTTCTTGTGATAGTTTGCTGAGAATGATGGTTTCCAGCTTCATCCATGTCCCTGCAAAGGACATGAACTCATCCTTTTTTTACGGCTTCATTGTATTCCATGGTATATATGTGCCACATTTTCTTTATCCAGTCTATCACTGATGGGCATTTGGGTTGGTTCCAAGTCTTTGCTATTGTGAACAGTGCTGCAATAAACATACGTGTGCATGTGTCTTAGTATAGTAGCAGCATGATTTATAATCCTTGGGGTATATACCCAGTAATGGGATTGCTGGGTCAAATGGTATTTCTGGTTCTAGATCCTTAAGAAATCACCACACAGTCTTCCACAATGGCTGAACTAATTTACACTTCCACCAACAGTGTAAAAGCATTCCTATTTCTCTACATCCGCTCCAGCATCTGTTGTTTCCTGACTTTTTAATGATCGCCATTCTAACTGGCGTGAAATGATATCTCATTGTGGTTTTGATTTGCATTTCTCTGATGACCAGTGATGATGAGCGTTTTTCTTATGTTTGTTGGCCGCATAAATGTCTTCTTTTGAGAAGTGTCTGTTCACATCCTTCTCCCACTTTTTGATGGGGTTGTTCTATTTTTATTGAAAATTTGTTTAAGCTCTTTGTAGATTCTGGATATTAGCCCTTTGTCAGATGGATAGTTTGCAAAAATTTTCTTCCTATTCTGTAGGTTTCCTGTTCACTCTGATGATAGTTTATTTTGCTGTGTGGAAGCTCTTTAGTTTAATTAGATCCCATTTGTCAATGTTGGCTTTTGTTGCTATTGCTTTCAGTGTTTTAGTCTTCACTTTAAATAAGAAATGTACGGTTTTAATTAAGAGCATATTGTTTGAACTTGTAATTTTACTGCTAAAAATATATCCTAAGTAAATTAATGGATAGGCTCACAAGGACACGTTTGAAGGATGCTAATCACAGCATTGTTTATAATAGCAAAAAGCAAAAATGGTGCAAATAGCCATAGAGTATGGTATGTTTGTATAATGAGAAGATTATGTAGTCATATAGTTATTGATATGAAAAGCTTTATATCATGCATTAATTTTAAAAAGCATATTAGAAAATATCATATGTAGATTAAGCCTAGTATTATTATAAACGATATTAACTTCTCTGTGCCCTATTGGATTTTCATTCACATAGATAATATATTTATTACTTTTAGAGTCATATAAAAGTAATGAGAGCCATTTTTAGTTTGAAAATGACAACTATAGAAAAGTTCATTTTTATTTCTTTCACTTTTTTCTTCTCTTATTTTACTATTTGAAAATTATTATTTTCAAAAAATATTTTTTATGCTTAAATCAGGAAACAATTATTTGTGAGATAATTTTCTAGAATCTGTCTGATAGTATACTACATCTGGAATGCATGTCCCATGTTGTTCCTCAAACTTTCTCATTGCTGCCATTCAAAATGTTAGCAATGGGGCATAGTATAAAAATCATCCTTTGGAATCAGGCAGTCTTGAGTTCAAATTCCAGATGTTACTTATTTAACTGAGCAAAATACAGGATAATTATACACACTTTGATTCTAACTGTTTCAAGTCTCTGTTTGTAATGCATTTAGTGTAGGGTCTACAACACAGAAGGAATTCAGTAATAACAGCATTAAGTACTATTACCTCTTAAAAATTTGTCCTTGGAATAAAGTAATCACAAATGAAAGCAAGAATAAGTGCCATCTCCCAAATTTGCTTTAGCTTGGCTCATCCAAACAATTTTCTCATATATAGCCATTAAAAGTGGTCATTGTAGTAACAGTTGAAAAACATTTAGTATGTTATGTGAAGACCTTTAATAAAAATAAATTGGTTACTGTGAAAAAAAAAAGAGAGAGAGAGAGAGAAGGAAAGAAGGTCCAGGTACTGTACTGAGGAAGAATTAGAGTAGAAGAGACGATTGCAAAAACACTAGGAATGAGTTCAGAGATGTGGAAGGAAGCTCCAGGGAAGGGGCTGTTCTGGAGGCCCAGAGAGGAAATGTTTCAAGAGTGGTCTACTCAGCCGGGCGCAGTGGCTCACGCCTGTAATCCCAGCACTTTGGGAAGGAAGCCGAGGCTGGCGGATCATGAGGTCAGGAGATCGAGACCATCCTGGCTAACACGGTGAAACCCCATCTCTACTAAAAATAGAAAAAATTAGCCAGGCATGGTGGCGGGTGCCTGTAGTCCCAGCTACTCCAGAGGCTGAGGCAGGAGAATGGCATGAACCCGAGAGGCAGAGCTTGAGGTGAGCCTAGATCGCACCACTGCACTCCAGCCTGGGTGACAGAGCGAGACTTCGTCTCAAAAAAAAAAAAAAAAAAAAAAATGGTCTCCTTGGCTAAAAGACCTGAATAATCCAGTGAGGTGCAGACGCAAAATATCTATTGAATTTGCCTCCAGTGACCCTTGCAATTACATAGTCAGAGCAGTAGACTGGATTGAACCAAGTAGATTAAACCAAATAAGTGGATGAAAGAAAAAAATGGGATCTTAGGAAATAGAGACAGTAGTTATACACATATTTTAGCTTACCTTCAGAAGCAAATTTCTTCAGATAATGGATTATAAAAATATGTGGGACCATAGGATCATATTTTAATGTTTATATTTGTATATATTAGAGAAATGGGATCATGCCCTATGTTATTTAGGATAGACCAGTAAATAAAGAGAGTTTGATAACTGGGGATTGAGAGAGATGGCCGAACTGTAGGATCAAAATCCCTGAGCAGGTGGAAGGGGTGGAGAGAGGCTGTAGTCCAGAGAAGATGGAGAGGAATTGGTCTTTGACTCTGCATCATATTCTCATTTGTAATAAGGGGGAATAACTAATGGATCATTCATTCATTCTAACAAAAAAAATGAAAGTATTTGTTAATTTCATTATGGTCTAGCCACTGTGCCAAAGGCTGGGCATGCTTAGGTGAGCAAGACCAACATGGTCTCTGTCATCATGGGGCTTTCAGTCAAGCACAGGTTACAGACAATGAATGAACAAACAAACAAATGAAAAACAAAGTAAAATGAAATGACTTAAAGAAAACAAAAAGGGCTGGGCTTGGTAGCGGGTACCTCTAATCTCCTCGGGCAGGAGGATCACTTGAGCCCAGGAGGTCAAGGTCACAGTGAGCTATGATTGTGCCACTGCCCTCCAGCCTGGGTGACAGAAAGAGCAAGACCCTGTCTCTAAAAGCGACAACAACAGCAACAGCAAAGAAAACAAAAAATGAGGTTAAATGTAGTGAGAGTGATGAGGGGAGGGAGGGGAGTTTAGATAGAGTAGTCAAGGGAGGCCAGTATCCTCTTGGAAGAGGGGGTGTTTGTGCAGAGACCCGAGTGAATGTATGAGCTGTTCCAGATCTGAAGGAGGATCCTGCCAAAGAAGCAAAGAATCGAAGAGGAGAGGAGTTTGGAGAGGTATGGCCACCAGAGCTGTCCCTAAACAAAAGCATTTATATACCACAGCAGGAGGCAGACACTGTTGCAGTTACTTACGGTTTGAAATCATTTTTAAAAAAGACTCTGATGTTAGCTTATTTAAGGAAAGATCTAAAAATGATGCAAGGACAAAAAACCAAACACCACGTGTTCTCACTCATAGGTGGGAATTGAACAATGAGAACACTTGGACACAGGAAGGGGAACATCACACACCAGGGCCTGTTGTAGGGTGGGGGGAGGGGGGAGGGATAGCATTAGGAGATATACCTAATGTAAATGACGAGTTAATGGGTGCAGCACACCAACATGGCACATGCATACATATGTAACAAACCTGCACGTTGTGCACATGTACCCTAGAACTTAAAGTATAATAATAAAATATATATATATATATAAAAAATAAATAAATAAAAAGAAAAAAAAAAGGAAGGATCTATTGGCAATCTACCCTGGAGCACTTAACCTTGTCTTGCCCCATAATGATTCTTCTATTTTTTTTTTTCCCTGAGTATTTTGAGGTAAAACTCTGTATGGCGTACTCCTTTATGCCTCTGTTTCAATACTGTATTTAATCTTTCAAAAAACATCACCTGCATTTGGCACAGAACTGGTTCTCAAATATATTACAAGCATTATGCCAGTCTCCAATAAATGGTGAGATGCTGTTACCTGATGTTTCAGCTGCTATCAAGTTCCTAGTTGCTTTGAGACTGTTTTACATTTCATTAGTTAATGATAGAGTTTACAGTTATCTACAGTATGTAATTACATCCATTAATAGTAACACTGCATTTTTACATTAATTATAATGAGAATTAATGGATAGTTATGTGGATTTTCAGCTACAAGGAAAAATTTTGGTATCAATTATTCTTATATAGCTGAAGACGAATTTATGGACAAATTAACCTCAGTAATCCTTTTAGGAAAATATGAGATTTCAAGTTTCAGTAACCATGAATTATGAAATTAAAAAATATATAAGATGAGAAATTAGAGTCTGTAACAGTACATGAAAGAGGTTTATTGTAAGAGGAGGCAGCATGGTAAGGTGCTAAGGAGGTGGAGCTAGACCTGAATTAGAAGCCATTATCCGCCATTTTCAAACTCTTATTTAAACTCTTCCACCCTTTGTTTCTTTCTCCTTTGTAAGTTAAGGCTTAATGATGATTACTGCCCCAAACGGCACCAATTTAAAGAAATAATTTTGTAAATTTTCAGCGTGATGCCTGGCACATTGCAAATGCTCTACAAATGGTAGTTGTATATATGGAGAGTATGGAAGCAATGTCAATGAATAAAGACTTAAGAAATATTATTTTTCCTTAAACATGTAAGAGAGGCAAAATCTTGGTTTAAAACTGTTCTTTGATGTCCAACAAGAAAGAAATGGACCAGTAGTGTAAGTGAGGCTGAGAGAGGCAGGAGGTGGCTGTGGAAACTACATTTCATGGCCCATAAAATCAGAGCAGCATTACAACTTTGAATGGAAGACCAACCGCAGTTAAAAAATAAATTCCCTCCTGGCATGCATATTATCCATAATAAGACAAAATGAATTTACAAGCATCTCACTGAAATGCAGGGGAGTAAGACACTAAAATTCTTCTAGGTGCCCAAGGCTGGTTAAAGAAAAATTGATGTGTTATAGAAATTATTACTAATTTAGGACTTGCAAAATGCTTTCATGGGTTTACATGCAGCCTTGCTCCCTAAATATTTCCTCTCCTTTTATCCCTCCCTCTCTATCTCCCTCCCTCAGTCCCTTGTCTGTCTCTCTCTCATACACACCCCTCTGGTTCTTGAAAGTGACGGCTTTTGCTCCAAAGGTTTTCAGGATGCTTTGATTCATGACGCAAATAGATGGGAATGTTTTGTATATTTTGATGTTTGTGCTTTGCATCCTAATTATCGAACTTCGCTTATTAAATTACCGAATCCTATGACAACCATTGTTGTAATCAGGGCAAGGATTATCATTCCCATTTTTGTGTCTGGCAAATATTTGCCCTGGATGCTATTAAGCTACATGATCCTTCCCCCATCCAATTAATCACAAAGAAAACAGAAGACAAAATATCTGAGTAACCAGTGTGGTCAAGAACAATTCTCTATATGAATTTCTCTTTGTCTTATCCATTGCCTCAAATTAAGAGCCCATCAGCATTATGAAGAAGAGAAAATACCTTGACATTTTCCAAACCTTGAGAAAATACAGGATCATTCAGTAATGAGATTTCCATTCCCTCTTGTCCTTCCTTTGCAGGGAAGTGTCCCATGCAGATGGCTGTCAAGCAAGCCTGGGAACAATAGCACCAGCAAAAGCTGCCCGATGGAGACAGAAAAGGAACCCTCTGTCCTCTGCCTGCAGATTTGAAATGACCTCTGCTTGAAGTCTTTGCCTTCATTAGCAGAAAATTCTTTGCTTCACGTTTGGAGACGTGGGCTCAAGAGAGGCAGACTAATGTTCTCTAAATTGGGTTTAAGATTAGACCTCCATTCTAATATCCAGCTACATTTAGAGGCTTAAAGAATCCTAATTTCCTCCAAAGGGAGCCTAATTTAATCTCCCTTCCAGGTGGGCTCTTGGAAATGTGCTGCAGCATAGACAGGCCCTCGACCTGTCCCTCCACCTTCTATCTTTCACTTAGAGTAACCTAATCGGCTTTCCCTGCATGAACCAGTAAGTGGTGATTTGTGAGATTTCATTTGGGTATCATATGCTACCTCGTCTGTTAGATACACGACCCAATAAAAAATATTGGCTCATTCCAGAAAAAATGATTTTGAATTTGTTAGAAAATCCACTGTCTTGCTGACTCTCCTCTCCAGCTACAGAAAAACGACAAGCTTATCTCAATAACAAGAATGCGTGACTATCTAGCTCTTTAATAAAGGCCAATGAAAAGGTCAGAGGGCAACTGAAAATCAAGACTCACATAGACTTTAAGTCAAATAACCTTAAGGTGTAGTTGGAGAGCATTTTCCTTAACCATGCCTCCTTCTCTTCTTGTAGTAAAGCATAAAATACAGGCTTTCTAAACATTGAATCAAAATATTACATATTTTAACATTGTAAAATTGTTAACATTTACTTTTAAAGATAGTAATAGAGCAAAAAGATATGAGATGCAAATATATATTCTCTTGACATATCCAGTCAGTCACTAGTTTAACAAGTATTTATTGCCGTCTTACTCTGTGGTACCCATTGTTCTAGATACTTGGGTAAGATCCCTAAACAAAAGTGCCGTATTGTCTGCCATCTATGGACTTACAGTATCGTGAGAGAGACAGACAATAAACAACAATATTCTGAATATTCTGTTGTATTCACTAAATGTTAATCTTATTTTGACGCTATGCCAGGTTTTTTTTTTAACCTCTCTGAATCTATTTATTCACTAAATCATTGTACATAAGGCTTTTAAAAGTCAAATTGGTGTGTGATGTGTACACATGTATGGGTGGTGGGGTGGATAACAAAAGTACAGCAATTTTCCTACATTCAGATTTTAAATAATTTATAATATATAAATAAGAAAACTTAGGAATAAAATTCCAACAGGTATTTCTGACTCGAAAGTCATCCTATTACTGTTGTCCTGCAACACCTCTAAGAAACAATGCTGCTGAAATAAATGAATAAAAATGAAATCACTTTTTTGCTAATAACTTATTTTTTTCTTTTGTGAATTCTCTGTATTCTGATAGAATTCAATGACTTTTCCTTTCCTTTCCTTCTTCTTTCTTCCTTCCTTCCTTTTTTTCTTTCTTCCTTCGTTCCTCTTTTCCTTCCTTCCTCCTTGTCTTTCTCCCCTTTCCCTTCCTTTCTTTCATTTTTTTCTCCCACTTTTTAACTAATAAAATATAAACAAAAGGAAGCTTAAAGGTCACTGAGAATGCTTAGTTTAAAGTATCAGATACAGATTTTTCTGTTGATTGTTTATTTTTGTTTTCTTGACCCTTCAGCCACTTTTTGTTTTTAGGAAAAGAAGTTGAACAGGTTGCTTTTTGTTTGTTTTATTTTGTGTTTTGAGACAGTATCTTACTCTATCACCCAGGCTGGAGTGCTGTGGTGCAGTGACAGCTAACTGCAATCTCTGGACTCAAGCAATCTTCCCACCTCAGCCTCCTGAGCAGCTGGGACCACAGGTGCACACCACCACAGGCAGCTAATTTATTTATTTATTTATTCATTCATTTATAGAGATGGGAACTCACTGTGTTGCTCAGGCTGATCTCAAACTCCTGTGCTCAAGCAATCCTCCCACTTCAGCCACCCAAATTACTGGGATTACAGGAATGAGCTACTGTGCCTGGCCATGTTTTTTGCTTTTTTCCTATTATTATCCTTCCTCTTAAAAAAAAATTATCAGGGACTCCATTTACTTCCAGAATAAAGTTCTTACCTAGAATTATTGGACTTCAGATTCTTGAACCACTGGGCTCCAACCTATACTTATTTTAACATTAACAAAAACACATTTTCTACCTTGCAATAAGAACTGTAATTCCATTGATCTTAGAGATTGAATGTGGTGTGAGAGTTCATCTATCATTGTCCTTTCTCCACCTTATTTACTTTTTATAAAATGCCAATTCTTCCTTCTCACCTTATTTTCAGGATTGCAGTACAGCTCTCTCTTCCTGTGTTGTCAGAGTGACTTGCTATCCAGTCCAAGTCTGCAGAGAACTTAGAGTCTTTTGCTATGGTGTATACACTTGTCTGAGGTTAACAGATTCAGTACTTAAGAGAAGGGGATTATGGAAAAAAAAAATCTGTAAGAAAGGCAACTATTTCCTGAGGTCTCACACACACACACGCACACATTCTTCAGACCTAAAACTGTTTCTGTGGGACCGCTTCTTCCCCAACTCCATGCAAGCTGGGAGGTATAAACAGTTAATGCAAAGAAAAAATAATTGCTTTTCTTATGTTTAACTTTCTTACTGAGCCCATTGAACTTTATTTAGTGAAAACCTATCTTATAATAAATAATCTTGTCAGCACAAAATAAGCCTATTATAAATACAATAATTTTCATATGTAATACAACAACCTTTAATAATTTTTCGGTTTTTGGTTGTTTCTGTTCCGTAGATATTTACTAAACATATGTATATAGCTTTAACCTGCAAATTAGAGGTCAGGAACTCCCACTCAGTTTTCTAAAAATATCTCTGTATCTCCGTAATATCATTTCATTAAAATTGTTATATCCTGAAACTGAAAGCTTCCTATTTCTCTTGCCTCTTTTTTGTCTTGCTTATACTTGCCAGTTACATTCTCAATTGCTATGCCACTCTGCCATTTCTTTTATATCATCAGAAAACAATGAAAAAGAGAAATGAAAATCTGCAGGTTGAGTGAGCTGCCATCTTTTCCAATTTATGTGGCTATTTTGTATTGGCGATGTAAAGTTTCTTTAATACAGTTAAGTTTCAAAAAGTATCTGTTTTACATAAGGTATAGACAGACACTGGTCCAATTTACTACGCCAACTTCACCATTGATAAAACAAGGATTCCAGTGAATTTTAGTTTTACATAAAGTATATCAAGGCAATAACCCAAATTGCCATTTCCACCTTTTCCAAACTCAGTTCTTTCCATGTGACCCCTTGGCCACTTCTACCTCTATGGCTCCACATATATGGTTCTATTCTATCTTGAATACCCTGATCATACCTTGTTTCTTGTGGAAGCAGAAAATCCAGTTTTTCCTTAGGGAATGATGCCATTGTAGAGGCTTTCTTGACTCCCAGGACCTACATTTCTACAGACAGAAATAGAGATGGCTGCATCTGAAATGCCAAGGTGGCACATTTTCTCTCAAGGTGACACATACCAAACGGACTGAATAACAATCATTCTAAACCTCTCAACTCACTAGATCACTATATTCCTAGATAAATTAGTCCTATTTATGTTCACAAGGCCTAGCAGAGAACTACACAAATGGTGCACATACAATGAATTTTGGCCCCATGTTTTGGAGTGCTGCCCTGTTTCTCCAGTCACACCTCAGATGAAAATTTCATTGACAGCAACAATAACAAACCCTGGAGACTGGGGAGGGGAATCTAATTCTTAGATTTACTACATCATATTAATGACACTGTTCAATATTTAACAAAAAATATAAAACACAAAATACAATAGTATAGTGTGTCCCCACACACAAAGTCAGCCAATATACACTGTTCCTGAGGAAGCCCACGTTGTACTTACTAGACAGACTTTAAATAAGTTATTATAAATATGTTTTAAAAATAACTAAAGAAAACTATGTCTCAGAATTAAAGTACAAGAACAATATCTTGCCAAATAGATAATATGAATAAAGAGAGATAAATTACAAACCAAAAAGAAAAAATGGAAATTCTAGACTCATTAGGTACAATGACTGAAATGAAAAATTCACTACAGTGGCCCAATAGTAGTTATGAACTGGCAGAGAAAAGGATTGTGAACTTAAAGATAGGTTGGTAGATATTATGTAATACAAAGAACAGAAAAAAAAGAATGAAAAACAAATGAGCCGAGCATCAAACCATTAGAATAGCCTCAAAGACAACAATATATAAATAGTGGAAATTCCAAAAAGTGAGGAAAAGGAGAAAGCAACAGAAAAGATATTTAAGGAAATAATTTCTGAAAACTTGATGCATTTAATGAAAAACATTAATGTACATATCCAAGAGCTCCACAGACCTCAGGTGAGATAACTCAAAGAGGTTCACACAAAGATACCATTACTCTACTTTCAGTAACATATACCACAGATACTAAGAAGTTAACAAAGATATAAAAGACTTAAACAACACTATAAAACCTTTATCCTTAACAGATAACTCACACAACACCACACTCAACAGCAGAATATACATTTTTCTCAAGTGAAGAAAGAATATTATCTAAGATAAACTATAAGATGCAAAATAAATAAATTAAAAGTGGTTGAATTAATATAAAAATGTTCTTTTACTAGAGAAAATGAAATAGCAAAATGAGAAAAAATTGGGGAAATTCACAAATACATAGAAATTCAACAACACCCTCCTAAGTAATCAATGAGTCAAGGAGAAGATAAATTAGAAAACATTTTGAGATAAATGAACACAGAACACTACATACACAAATTTATGAAATACAGCTAAGGCAGCATTTAGAGGGAAAACAATATTCCTGATTTTAAATTTGGATTAGACAATGTTTTCTTATATATGACACTAAAACACAAGCAATAAAAGAAATCATAGATATATTGGATTCCATCTATATTAAAAATATTATGCCCCAAAGGATACCCTCAAAAAAAAAGAGAAGACAACCAAACAAATAAGAAAAAAAAAACTTTGCAAGTCATATATCTGACAAAGGACTTGTGTCAATAATATTGAACAAAACTCCTTCAACTCAATGACAAAATGATAAATAACCCAATTAAAAATAGGCAAACAATTTTAATAGATATTCCCCCAAAAAGATTTAAATAGCCAATAAGCACATGAAGAAATGCTCAACATTATTAGTCTTTAGAGAAAACAACACAAAACCACAAGACACACACTGAGATGACAAAGGTTGGTGAAGATGTGGAGAAGTGGAGTCTGTGTGCTACTGGTGGGACTTAGCAATGACACATTCATTTCAGAAAACTAAACATGTTAAACATGAGTTTCTTATGACTAAGCAGTTGAACTCATAGGAATACACTCAAAATAATTTAAAACGTACATCTACATCAATGTTAATAGCAGCACTGTTCATTGTAGCCCAAAAGTGGAAACAACCCAAATATCGATAAACTGATGACTGAATCAACACAGTATAGCATATTCACAAAACCTACTATTTTTCAGCCAAGAAATGGAATGAAGTATTGATACATGGTACAACATGGATGCACTTTGAAAATATCATATTAAGAGGAAGAAGAAAGACAAAAAGACTACATATTGTATAAATTCATTTAACTGAAATGCCCAGAAAAAAAATCTGTAAAACATGAAAAGAATATTAATTTTTGCCAGAGGCTGTAGCGGGAAAGGGGAGGATGATGAATAATGACTGCTAAGGTGTATGGGTTTTTTTTTTTAATGGAGTCATGAAAGTGTTATAAAATTAGACAGTAGTTATATACAACTCTTTGAGTTCAGTAAAAACCACTAAATTACATATTTTAAAAGTACATAATTTATATTATAATTCTATAGTATGTGAACCATATCTCAATAAAAATGTTATTTAAAAAATAACGCAGCTTGAATTTCACACTTATTTGTGTAGTTATTTAATTAATTTATGACTTCTTCAAAATATTGAATCTCACAAGGACAGAAACATTTGTGTTTCCCCCGTCATCCCACAACATCCTTATTGAATCCACTGTATCTAAAGTGATTCCTATCACTCGGTAGGCATTGAAGAAATGTTAAAAGAGTAGTTTTTTAAAAGTGTGGTATGAAATTTGTATATGGCAACACAATTGCATGCTAGACCAATCATATCCTCATAAGACTGGAATGTCCTTGGCCACCTTCAGGGGAAAAAAATCTCTGTTTAATACTTTATTTTTATGAAATTCACTCTCATTTTCTGATCTGAAGTGAAAAGAATTCCCTTAGTTAACAATCATGAGCCACACCATAGTATGCGTCGTTTAAATAAGAATAAAATGCTAAAATAGATCTCTTTTCTAAACAGATCAGTCCTCTGTTTTTGCTTATTTCATTTTACTTAATAAGATAACCACTACAATTATGCAGGTGACAAAAATCAAGTCAGTTTCAATCACTCACAAGCCATTTATCTAAGAACCTTGGGAAAATTAGTGCTTCTAGTATGCCCTGTAAAAGGTTTTACTCTGGAAGATTGGCAAGTATATTCTGTACTATTATGGTTTATATATCATTTGACCAACAAGTGTAAAACCACTGGTTGACAAAGGCATGCTTTGCTCTCACAATGTTCCTGATAATTGGTAAATAGAGCTGGCCTGGGAATCACTCTCCAGTAATAGCAGTGATGTCTTAAAGCTGCATAGCCTTGCAGTTTACCCTGGATTCACTCTGACTGTGACTTCAGAATTTCTGTATGTTAAAATTCTAGCTTATTTTCAGAACAGTGTTTTGTTTCTTTTTTTGCCAAGGTTAAAAATGTGTACATTTCAAAATATCATCCAGTACTCAAAATATCAACTGAGTTTTTCCTTAATCATTGAAAATTTTAAGCAGAATAATAACTGATATCTTACACTAAATATGGCATAGCAGGTGCTTTGCATACTTTATAAACCATATTCTCAAAATACACATGAACAAACTAAGACCTCAGATTGTTCAGATAATTAATCAGTGGGAGAGGGCTTAATCCCATGGTGGAAGGAATTGGATTCAGACATAGCTGAGTTTGGTTCTCAACTGGGAATTAATAACTTTGCCCCAGGGGACAATGTCTGGAGACATTTTTGGTTGATATTATGGGGTGGAGAGTACTACTGTCATTTAGTAGGTAAGGCTAGGAATGCTGCTAAACATCATCCAGGGCACAGGACAGCCCCTCACAACAAAGAATTATATGGCACAAATATCAGTAATGCTGAGGTTGAGATATCCTGCATTACATCAATGGCTCCCGACTTTTAATGTACATGAGAATCACCTAAGGAAGTTCATAAATACTTACATATTTTCTGAACAGGTTTTGATTTAATTTATCTAATATGCAAGCAGGATATTGGAATTTTTTAAAGACTCTCAGTGAATCCCATTGAAGCCAAATTAGAGCACCATGATAGTAAACCTCATTGCCTCTATACAAGTTGAGGCTAAGATACTACTCATCAATTGGGACATTTCTATAAAAACTTCCTTGAATTATGGGGACAAGTTGGGGTATGGTAGTGGTAAATGACCTTGTATTTCACTCCAGCTGTTTTGCCAGAAAATTAATTCAAAGGCCAATTTGTTCATCAGCAGACTTCAGATGGTGATGGTCCATTGGGCCTAGACTAGAGAACACATCACTAAGAGTTGTTCACCAACAGTCTTAAGTCCTTAGCAGTAGAATTAGAAATTAACAAGCTTCTAGGAAATCTCTTAGGAGTCTGTAGCTACAACATAGTTTCCAAACAATCATTATTTTGAAATTTTTGAGTCCAAATTCACAGATATATTCTACTTAATGAATTCTCCGTGGAGTCTCTAAATCTGCTGTCATTATTCTACTTCCTGCTTTGTGCCCTGGGAGGATGATATCTGCAGACTACACACACTGGGTTTCCTTGCCCTCTGTCTCCCTTGCTTCTTATCTACATTTTTGCTGGTGGTGGCATCCCAAGATGCTTTACTATCACATCCTATAAATTGACTTTTCATTAAAGTTTCTTTGAACATCTCTTTGGAATGTACCAATATTTCCTTGATGACAAGGAAGCTAATGAAACAAGGCTTCATAGAATAAAGTGCTTATTAGTATTATTATTACTTTACCCTTATAGTGGCTTTTTTAATAATTAAATTTCAAAATAAACACACGTTTTAACATATGCATGCCCAACAACACCACCAAGAAGCAGAAGTCCTTAGCCAAACCTTTTGCATCTAGATAATATTCAATCAATGTTAACACAAGTTAGATAATGGATTTTAGCTTGTCTAAGCCTCAGTTTTCTCCTGTCAATTCATGATGAAAAAATTCAGACAAGGTTTTTGAGCCTCAGAACTTGAATCCTAAACACTAAAATATACTAATCTACACATAGTATTTTTAGTTTATTAGGCTTCTCTTATAGTAATTTTCTGGAGAGTCTATTTTGGGAACAGGAAGTGGGGTTAGAGGTTTTGAGGGTATAGGCATTTAATAAGTCAGGGTCCAAAGGAAAAGGTAATCTCAAAATATAGTAGTTTCAAAAAAGTTTATTTTTAATGGACTGTGCAAAAATAAGAACTATGCATTCTGACCTTAATCAACTCCCTATTCTACTCTCCAACTGGGGATCCCATGTCCTGTCACACCCAGAAGCACAAGGACAGAGAAAGCCACTGGTATACTCACAGATGCTACTCCTGGAATTAAGACAATAATAAGAAAGGTAGGAAGCATATCTGGAGGGAAAAGGCAAAGCTGGTTGACACAGTAGTCATTTGCTACTGGCAACTCATTTATATATATTTCTTAGCTTATACAATGTTTTCACCTGAAATACTTCATTAGGTCATTAAACTTTAGATGAGGTATCTTAAATATAGCATTTAGAAATTCTGTAGAAGATGCATAAACCAATAGCTTATGTTTTGAAAAACAAATCCCAGTCCCATGAAGTTACTGATCAATTAAATATCTCCCAAATATAAAATTAAGTTTGTATTTTTATTTCTTCCTTTCTTCATTTACTTATTTGTTTTTAACATTTTTCATTTAAAATTATTATGTATCTATTACAGCTGTATATATTTATGGGCTATGGGTGGTATTTTGATATAAGCATACAATGTGAAATGATCAAATCAGGGTAATTAGGATATGAATCATCTCAAGCATTTACATTTTTGATTAGGGATTCCAATTCTACTCTTTTGGTTATTTTGAAATAAACAATAAATTATTATGAACTATAGTTGCCAAATTGTGCAACAGAACACCAGATCTTATTCCTTCTAGCTAACTTTCTTCATTTATATATCCAGCATTTATTTACTCCTTCATTAATTTAGGAAAAATTCACCAGCACATTTATTGAACAGCTACTATATGTTGACCCAGAGGGCTCAACTTTGATGGACATGATCTCTGCTATTTACAATACAATGGAAAACAATTAGGTTTGAAAAAAATGAAACATAGTTTATTGGGATATTTTTTGAAGTATGTTACATCAATGTTATTAAACTGTAAGTAAATACACTTTGGCTCAAATTTTTAATTTTTCTTATTATGAAATGATTACAGGATGTATGGTTTATGAACCAGAGTCTAGAACTCAAACTTGCTGATGTCAAGGCCATTGCTTTTTACAAACTAAGTTACTGACTCCGGAGAGTTTTGTTATTAAGAATTGATCATCCTTATGTGTAAATGATGTTTCATATTTGCTCCTTTTCCTCCCTGTTTTATAAAAATATCTCGGTCTTCACTTTCATCAAACATAAACCATATTTATTTCTCTTAAGACCTGGAATATAATTTTAAGAGAAAAAGAATGACTAGAGGAAATTCTTTACATTCTGAAAACAGCCAAACCATAGAATGCAGGTAGTTTAATATGAGCTTCTTAGATTTTGAATAATCATATAACTCAAACTTAAAATTGTGAATTTATTCAACTGTAAGTTATTTTTTAAACTTCTGAGCTCCGTGATTTGTTCTGAACAAATGATCCAGTCTAAATAAATTGGAAGTATCTACAGACTGTACAGACAGAGATATTTCTTTTTTCTTTTTTTTTTTGAAGAATAAGACCATGTAATAAAGCTCCAAGAGTGGGGCACTCCATTATGTACTTTCTAAATAGGTAATTCTTCCATTATTGATGTTGCCCTCATTTTAATTAATCACCTGGAGATAGGAACAGGGACTTCAGAGTCCCATTTTGGATTTGGAAGTTGATCTGGGCATTACTGTTTATACGGGAAGAGTCTTTTCCCACATAAGACATCAGAATCTTAATTCAGACAACAGATTAAGCCACATGAAAATAAATAACTACATTAATAAGTACTCTAAAAGTCTTAAAGAGAAGCTCAATTGCTGGAAGGAAACTACTGAAACCAAGAGTGAGTATTCAGACAAAAGATGCGTATAATAAATCAAATTTCATATGGTGTCTCCCTTACTCTGTTCATGGAAAACATTATTCAACTCCTTAATGTGACCCACTAGATCATGCAAAAATTATTCTCAGAACAGCTTTTTCACTCTAACTCCTGCTCCTCTTCACCGAGGCTCTCCAGCCACACAGTCCTTCTCTTTGTTCCTGGAACAGGCAACGGTTATTGATGCCTCAAGGCTTTGAACTGACTGCGTCCTCTTTCTGGAGCCCTCTACCTCACAAGGACGGCTCCTCATCTCCATTCACATTTCAGTTCATACACCAGCTCCTCAAAGGTCTCTTTTTCATTTTTCTATTGTATTTCTTCTTTTGATCTGTCTGATATTTTATCTGAAATCCTGCCATGTATCGGCTCATTTATCTATCCCTGTCTTTGCAGCTAGAATTAAGCATCAGGAGAACTGGATCTATGGTTGATTCATCATTGTTATACTGGTGCCAAAAGTAGAGCGTGGCTCAAGGCATGTACTCAATAAATATTTCTTGAAATCCTGGTTTATGAGAGGCAGTCTCATAGAGTGATCAGCACTATAAGGCCTGGAGTCATAGTCTCCAGTTTCAAAATCTTGTTCTGCTACTTCCTAAACATGTAGCCTTGGATGGATGTCTCAGTCTCTTCACCTCTAAAATTGAAATAATAATACCTACCTTAGAAGTTGTTTGGAGAATTAAACAGGTTTATATTCACAAAGTGTTTAAGATCATGCCAGACATATATCATGAAGGAAAATACTTAAACATATATGCATATAACACAACATATGTAACATAACATAGTCCATGCCAGGCAAGTGTTAGACAGCTAACACTAACACTGTTGTAAAACGCCTGTATGCGAGTGGATGTATGTGTGTGTGTGTCACGCCCGTAATTTCTGTGAGTAGTTTTAGAGTCTTTCTCAAAATAGCTGTGCCTACTACCACTTAACGACGATTCTGCATCACCACCTGAGATGAAACTTCTTTGCCATTTCTCCTCTGAAGAGCTATCTGTTCACACGTGTGTGCACGTGTGTGTGTTGTTTTGATGCTAATTTTAAAGAGAGTTTATTTGATTTCTTAAATAGTTGCCAATTAAGAAAATCAAGGACATTTCAGAGAAAACGTGACCCAGAAACTAAGGCCATAGGTAGGAAGAGCCTTAATAGTTTTAAAGCTTCAGAGAGGGCAGTTTAGTCTCTAACCACTTTCTGAGCCCCCCACCTCTCCCCTCCAGGCCTCCCTCACTTCCCCTCTGCACTCGTTGCAAGCACTGCCTCTCTGGACCCAGTTCTGGTGTTCTTGACTTTCCGCCCCTACTGTCATTCCCCATATTGTAGACATTATGTCTGCATGCTTAGCTGCCAGAGTTGGTTTCCCGTAATTCCGTTGTTCAAACTCCCAACTGGGAGGTTTAGATAAGTAGAAAATATAAAAGAACAATTTGTAAACACGTGTTCTATAGTTCTCAACACAATGTGGAGGAACAAAGGGGAGTCAGAAGTCCCTGATCTAATCCTTAGAATTGTAAAGAAGTCATGACTATTTTGAGGCATTTAATTTTGTGGAAATGGCATCTGTGCTCCACACATGACTGAGGTTTGGGTTTTCCTGTGTTAATTCTTTTAGCATTTTCCTCATTTAATAACACACAAAGCAAGTGATAGAAATAAAATTATTTTATATTTGTTTTCAATATTTTCCTTAAATGTATAACATGAAACTTCATTTGACTCATAGGAAGATGCTAAAAAACAACAACAACAGCGAAGAAGTACAGTGAAAAAAGCCTTAGGCATGGATATATGACATGGAATATATGTTTTATTTTTATCATTTTTTTTACACAGAATGCGGTATGTTTAGCACCTTGTATTACTACTCTGCTTACTGTTTGGGCGATTTTTTAAAGTGTAAGAAAACACCGAGATAGAAAAGCGTCATCAAAAAGACAATCTTGGTGATTAAATAGTAGAGGGGGGAGCATTATTGGGAATATCAGTTTGGAAGCCATGAAGAGAAAATCTCCAGTGTGGACTGAAGGTTCTCTCTCTTCTAAGAGGGGAAGAGAGAGGTTGGGTTTTATGCCTTAAGGGGCTGGCTGGTGTTATACATATTCAGCAAGTTTTCAGAAAAAACTGTGCATATTTAGGAGGGGAGCCAAGTGCATGTGCATTGGGTAAACATATATAACATATATCCCATGTTCACTTTGTGATGGAGATTTAGCACTAAAATGGGGTGGCATTTGGCTCATTAAGTCAATAATGAAATATAGGACATAAAGACATTTTCAGTGCAGCTGCTGACTGCAATTGGCTTAAAATCTAGTCTGTAATCGCTTATCAGAAAAGATTATTTATAAGGGGGATTATTTATAAAGATGGCTCACAGAAAGATCACTTGAGCTCAGGAGGACAAGGCTGCAGTAAGCTGTGATCATGCCACACTGCACTGCAGCCAGCCGGAGCAATAAAGTGAGTCTCTGTCCCAGAAAAGGGAGAGCAGAGGAGAGGAGAGGAAGAGAGGGGAGGTGAGGAAAAGGGAGGAGAGAGGAGAGGAGAAGTTTGTAAGGGCTGGGCCCCTATACAATCAGAGTTGTAGTGGTCTGGGTTGTAAATCAGCCTACTAACTCCTATTGTTAGGGAGTTTAGCAAGGGTGTGGTTTTTCTTACAGTGTCAGGAATTTAAAAATTTGTCATGCCAGCCGGTTCCTGAATCCTCAACCTGTAGGTAACTTTTATTTCCTTAACCTTAGGGTCGCCCTTAATTGATAAAAGGGAATCTATTTTGGTCCGTTAGATCACTAAGGAAAAGATGAAATAGAAAGAGGTGCTTACAGTAACCTGAGACTGGGAGAAACTGGCTTCAAATTTCCACATTGCAGTAAAATAGCATGTTGTCAAAGGAAGCCCATGCTTGTACCTTGGTTGCTGTTCGGAGAGTCGGATCTGGAAATGAAAGAACCCAGGTAGAAAGGGACAACTTTGAAATCCTGCCAGTGTAACTTGTCAGAGGAAGTGAATTTTCCATACGGGGTTCTGTATTATTATAGGCAATGTAATTCCCCTTTTTGAGCCTCAGACACTTGACTTAAAAATAGTGGGTTTGGACAAAATATATGTAAGACATCTTTTAGATCTAACAGTTTCTGTCTACTAAAATCTGTCTCCCTACCCATTCAATTTTATTTTCAACAAATTTTTCAAATTTGTTAACTTTCTACCTAATCTAAGGCATAAAAATACTTTTTGAGACCTTAATGCTTAGGGACATATATAAGTGAATGGACACAGTGCTATTACAAAGGAGAGAAGATAAAATATATTGAGAAAAATAACATAGGGATGGCTAATTCTCAGAGTTTTACATGAGTTGTTTTCTTCTAGGAAAACACTATAAATCAACCGCATGGTGAGAGTATATAATTTACTTTTTGGAGCTATTTTGTGAGCATGATAAAATAAATTAGCACAGCGTTGTACAAGATGAAAGGGAAAAAATGATGAACAACAGAAGATGTAGTATTGTCTTGAGAACTAATTAAGTTAACTTTTCTACTGAAGGGACCATACAGCTGAGGGCCTTAGCAATAATGCTTCTCCCATCAGGGTAACGGTTTTAATACAATACATGCTGCTGATAAACAAAATCAGTTCTAGCAAATCAGTCTTTCAGGGTTTGCAGAAACTAAATAGATGGACAAAATCCAATCTCTTAAACCACTGCTTGTCACCAATTTATGTGCTGATTTTGCACAAAATTAAAAATAAAGAAAAAGCAAATTCCATCTTAAACTTGAGCTTTCATTCCTTCCAAATCATTCGTAAGGCAACAAACTTCGAGTGATGTCCACACTATGGGAAGTATTTAGTTATGTTCACTGTAGCTCATAAGAAGCTGAGGATATTGTTCATTTTCCAGAGCTCATTTTACAATCTAAAAAAGAAGGTAGATGGTAAATGAATTGAGTGGAAAACGACTTGTCTGTCGCGATAGAGACTGGTACTTGTTCAGTGGGTTGGTTATTCTATCACCCACATATATTTCCATCCTTTCTGCCTTGCTGAGGACCCTAGAGGGCTGGTATCTGTGGGTTGCATTATCCAGACTCCTTTGGACACCAGTTGAGCTTGGATCAATGGGAGCCACCAGCCAGAGCCTGGAGAGCCAGAGGAAAGGGAAGTCAGGGTATGTCTTTCTCATCTCTCTCTCTGCATAGCTCCGGTTTTGGCAAGGATTGCATTCCTTTACCTGGTGCTACAGTTCCTATTTTAAGCAGCTTCTCTTTACAAGGTTCCATATCTCGCCTAGCTCTAGTAACTTTATTTTATTTCCTTTTCCCTTTAGGTCTAAGGATGAGAAAAGCATCCTGCTGCTGCCACAAGTTAGGTGTAACCATTGTTGGTTTCCTTAAATTGGCTCAGACCTTTGCAAACAGCCTTTCATTAAATTCTCATTAATTAAATCATCCTTGTTTTCTATTCGTTTCCTGCAGGATATGACTAGCAAAACTAAAAACATGGTAGGCTGGGGATCAAAATGAGTATTCAAAAATTAAAGAACAATTTTAATTTAAATATAGAAATATCCACTCATCAGTCTTTGATATAAGGAAAATACATTTTCTTGGAATAAGTGCCTATTGATTAGAATTCAGACTTGCCTTTATTACACGATTCTCACACATAATGCATTACACATAATTCAATTTTTGATTTCAGCTTCATCAAAGCGGGATGAAAACTTACACTTGTAAAATAAGTACATCATCCATCTGGAATTTATCTCACTCTTTTATATTGCTTCACGCTCACCCAAACTAGGAACAGTTTTTTGCAATGTTCTTCATTGCTTCTTTATAAAATATTCCATTTTGTTTTCAAAAACGCATCAATTCTTTCTTTCTATGCTCTGATCAAATATTACAGAAACACAATAAAATACAATAAATATTTGCTGTAAAAAGTACAAATGTAATAAGGAATTTTGGAAACAAATGCAACTTATTTGAATAAAAAAGCACTATAAGTAGCAGCAGGAAAATGTCAAGATATCACAGTCTATTGTCTGTTCAACTATGCCTTTTTCCCCCGAAAATGTACATTGTTGATTAAACTAATATTTCGGTTAAGTAGAAGAGGATTATTGGAGTTTTATTTTTTAATATGAAAACAAAATTACTAAAGATAGGAAAGCATTAAATGTGTGCATCTAAAAGCTTCAGAGGGGGAGGTTAGAAAGTATTCCCCAAAGTAGTATAGAAGTCAATACCAGAAGTATGATTAGGATTTAGCTAGAAGAAGAAAGAAGATTATTCTCCCAGAAAGAATCTTCTATGGGGAAGACATTGATATTCAAAGAGAACATCAAATGTGAAGCAAGAGAGTAACTTCAATTGAGATGTGAAGCCAGGCTCTCTAGGTGATATTGTCTAACCTGGCCAGGGTTTTACTTATAAAACTAGATATTAATATCCCCCTCATGTGGATGAGTGAGGGTTGAATGAAATGGCTCATGTAAGAAGTTCTCAGTAGTGGTTGTTCTTCTCAGGGAGATTAATCTACTCCTGCTGATATCGATGAGAATGGGTTTGTCTCACATTGTTATAAAGGTCCTGAAAAGACACACTGTACATATCACTAGAGTACAAACAGCCCCAATTTAAAATGTCGAAAATTCCAACTTTGTGACAAGGGAGCAGCTATTCACTTTGTCATTATTAAATTTGTCATGAATGATTTATTTAAAATGTGAAAAAAACACCATAACGTACTGCAAATCTGTGGAGAATTTTAAGATTATTCTTATAATAATGATTATAATAATTGCCAATATAATGCCTATTACTTCTCAGAACTGCTTCAGTTGTTCATAGATAGATCTATCATAGGTATGTAGAAGAATTACATTGTTCAGCATGACTGGGGGTGGCCTCTGCCCAAATCTGGTCCAGGATCACTGATCAGGGGAAAGAATGAAAAGGTTATCGCCACATCCTACCCTTGTCCAAAGAGAAGGATCTAGCTTATCTTTTTGGATCAGAATTCCAAGAGACTGAAATGTCACTGTGGGTGAGAGATATTTCTTAGATATGCATACTGGAGAGCTTATAGGTACACTGATTTACTGTCCTGGATATTCAACAACATAATTGTGTAGGACTTGCACATGAAAATACTATTGGCCTTATTTGGATAATTATTAAAACTGGGTCATAAGTGCCCTAAGATTCACTATAATATTCTTTCTGCTTTTTGTTAGTTCACTATTTGTCATAATATTTTTGTTTTTGTTTTTATTAATTTATTTATTTTTGCTTATTTGTTTTGTTTGAGGTTCATCCAGTGTGGCTTTGCCTGGTGCTATCTCTTACCATGGACTCTCTCTCAGATTAGGCATAGCCATCAAATATTTAACTTATTTCTTATTTTCTTATTTCTTAACTTCTTTAACGTATAACTCCCTTTTCTCTCCCTCTAGCCTGTACCCTGGCTGTGCAGTGGTCTCAAGATCTAGAGACATGATTAGGTTTAACTTTAAATTTAGGGAAATGGTTGCTATGGACTGAATGTCTGTGCTCCCCACAAATTTATATATTGGAATTCTAATCCCCAATGTGATGGTATTTGGAGAAGAGTCCTTTCAGAGACAATTAGGACCTGAGGTGAAACCCTGATAATGGGATTAGTGGCCTTATAAAAGGAGACATGAGAAAGCCTACTTTCTCTCTCCCTCCCTCTCTCTCTCTCTCTCTCTCTGTTATGTGAGAATACAGAGAAAAGACAGCTAGCTATAAACTAGGAAGAGGACCCTCTTCAAGAACCTGACCATGTTGGCATCCTGATCTCAGACTTCCAGCCTCTAGACTGTGAGAAATAAATGTTTGTTGTTTAAGCCACTCATTCTATAGTATTCTGTTATAGTCACACAAACTAAGGCAATGGTAATTCACCTTCTACCTCAAGTACAAAGCACATCTCCCTTCCTCATTTTCCAGAGTTCTGCAATCAGTATTTTCTCATATAAGAAGAAGAAAGTGACACAGGGTTTCCCACTGAGCATGTCTTCATGATATCTCTCCCTGGGAGATCAAGAGAGGGAAAGGGTGACTGGATTAGGGCAGATTCTATCCACTGGGGCCCTTAGTCTGACAGAAACGTAATAGCACTAAACTATACTATACACCCTAAAATATCCTAAAAACATAACTTAAAGGGGTCTTCCATGTGCTATGTATCTTGATAAGGAGTCCCACACAGGCATTCCAGCTACCAAATTGAACCTTATTGTGATATTCTTTAAATAGCCTCATATTCAATTGATTTCTGAATTTTGATAATTTATTTTATTTTCCCTTCCCCTTCCCCTTCCCCTTTCCCTTCCCTTCTCTTTCCTTCCCTTCCCTTCCCTTCCTTTCCTTTTCTTTCCTTCCCCCCCACCTTTTTTTTTCTTTACTCCCTGAGCAACAAGGTCTCTCTCTGTTGCCCAGCCTGAGTGCAGTGTTGTAATCATAGCTCACTGCAGCCTTGAACCTCTTGGCTCAAGTGATCCTCTCGCTTCAACTTCCTGAGTAGCTGGGACTAAATTTTTTTAATTTTTATTTTTAGTAGAGATGGAGTTTTGCTATGTTGCCCAGGCTGATCTCAAACTCCTGAACTCAAGAGATTTTTTCACCTCAGCCACCCAAAGCACTGGGATTACAGGTGTGAGCCACCATGCTCGGCCTAATTTTTCTTCAACGTGTGTGAGAAATATTGTCCCCCCTTATGCTTATTTTAATTCAAAACTAATTATCTCTAGTATGGACTGTTTTGAGGGCACACTTAGTGGACTCTGCCTCCAGTCAATTAACAAGCCACCCATTCTCCAAATTGCTTGAAATAAGTAACCATTCTATAATGCAAACCCGTGCTTTTATCATTATTCTATTTAAATTTCTGAATACCTCTCCTCTCCTACTTCTTCAAGAAAATTACAAAATTACTTGTGACAGTAAACACGGTCCCACCTACTGGGTCAGTTTACCTGTGCTCCAGCCACAGATAAACTTTACCTGAACCTCAAACATACCTTCCTAGCATACCTCTCCACTTATACACACCTTTTCCTTCTTTATATTACTGAGAATACCCACAACAATTATATTTGTACCTTTGATTTTGCATCAAGTCTTTTTTGCATATCTACTCTTTCTTATTTTCTCTTAAGAACTAAGTGTATGTTGAAATTATTTGAACTTCAATAAGACTAGAAAATCCTTTATGTACTGGGAAGAGATTATGTATTTGTGTGTGTGTGTGTGTGTGTGTATGCATGTGTGTTTTGGGGAGTGTATGTGTGTGCAAGAGAGAGAAAGAAAGAGAGGTTTGGAACATTAGTCTTTTCATGGCCAAAATAACTCCACGGATTCTTCACCAAGATTTTGGAAAATCAGGCTATGAACAACAACTCCACTCCTTGCCACCCAAGATAAAGTTCAAACTCCTTAGCATGGAATGCAAACTGTCAGGCCCAGCACCTAATTTCCCCTCTAGCCTTAACTCCGGTCACAGCTTCTCCTTCTAATTCAAACTTCAGTAATAATGAACTCCACATGGTTCCTGTTCACCCCATACATCCTATGCTTCCCCTTTCCCCATTTCCTCGGCCCTTTCTTCATTTACCTAACCGGCTAATGTCCACTCATCTTTTTTTTTTTTTTTTTCTTTGAGATGGAGTCTAGCTTCGCTCTGTCACCCAGGCTGGGTGGCGCCATCTCGGCTTACTGCAACATCTGCCTCCTGGGTTCAAGCAATTCTCCTTTCTCAGCCTCCCAAGTAGCTGAGACTACAGGAGCATGCCACCACGCCTGACTAATTTTTGTATTTTTAGTAGAGATGGGTGTCACCATATTGGCCAGGCTGGTCTCGAACTCCTGACTTCAGGTGATCCACCCGCCTCGGCCTCCCAAAGTGCTGGGATTATAGGTGTGAGCCGCCACGCCTGGCCCACTCATCTTTTTAAACTCAGTTTACTCATCACCAGTTTTTAAAGGCTCCCCAGTATCGTAGTTCATGCAGTTTCCTCTTGCAAAGATATCATCCATACCTTACTTACTGCTTAACAGTTACTAAATTTTGGAGCTGGGGCTTAGATTAGAAGTGGGTATGAAGTCATCTTTGGCTATGGTGACAGTAAACTACTTGCCCATCCTATTAGTGTTCATAGTCACAGGACATATCGTATAATAACACTTGACAGATTTTCTTAAAATTATTTTTGTATACTTTTGTTTATTTATTTCTAGAATATATTTTCCTCAAGGAGAGAGCTTATGTCTAAGTCAGCATGGCGCCATTCTCTCTGCTATATAATAGGTAAACTATTATTATACATGAAATGGATATAAGAAAAATCCTATTCTGTGTGTCACTGATAGTTAGACATTCATATATATATATATATATAACCCAGTCATTGGTTGCTGTTTTACTTTCTAACCCCTGACCCTGCCCTCTGTTAATGGGATGATAAATGAATGAAAGAGAGCTTTATTAAGAAAACTGCTTGGGAGAGTGGTGGGTTAAAAAACAACCTGTCAGGTACTATGCTTACTACTAGGGTGTTGGGACTCATAATCCAATCATTAGCATCACACAATATTTCCATGCAACAAATTCATGTGCTCCCTGTATCTAATATAAAAGTTGCAATTAAAAAAGAAAAAAAATACCCTCAAATTGAGTCATGAAGAGAGTGGCCAGGACAAGGAATATTAGTCCCTCATGAAACTGTTGTAAATGACCTCGGGAAGTAACATTTAGGTGAAGGATTCATTACCTGAAGTGGTAAAATATCCACAGATAAATATGAGACAGAAATTGGAACAGGCTTGGGGCTTGGAAATAAGGGGATGAATGAGAGCTAATGTTTATTGATCTTCTGCTATGGCCTTGATCTACTGCTTCATTCAACAGCAATTTCCTAGTGAGCATCTATCTTGTGCCGGGCATGGAGATAGGAAGTAGGGTTTAAAAAGTCAACAGAACATATCCAATCAAGATTTTGCCATCACAGACCTTAATGACCAACAAGAATATAAATAATTATTCATCAGTGCACCAATCTCTGCTAAATATTTTCAGAGAGGAAATGATGGGGACATGGCAGACTGTACAGAAGCTGAACTTAGTTATGTCTTACTGGATCCATTTCACTGGTCTATGGGGACTGGCATCAGAGCTAAAAATGAAAATGCTATAGAAACTATGAAGTTGTATTTGTGGACACATCATGTTTTGAGCTGACATTCGTGCTTGCTAACATATAAAAGGAAAGAAAACTAGATTTGAAGACAAGATGATAAATCCACTTCACTATTTTGCAACCTTGAATAAATCACATCACCTCCCTGAACTTGAGTTTCCCTGGCTGCCAAATGTAACCACTAATACCTGACCTGGCAGACTCTCAGGACTATGAGAGGCTCAGTTAGGATGATAAAGGGAAAAAGACTTTGAAAACCAAGAAAACCCATGCGAATTTTGTTAGGAGTATCATTATCATGTGAACCAGCCCAGGAAGTCTGGAAGTGAGCAGGTTTGGTCTTAGTATAAACCTGTATGTCTAGACAGATGAATGGTTCTGGTCTGCAAATTTTCAAAAGCTCCATGTATTTCCACACCAAAGTTTTTCACTCTTGTTAGGGTTTGATCTGTTCCCTGAAAGGATGAGCTTTAACAGGGGGAAAAAAGAAAAACACATTAGTGTTAAACTTTGTCTGGGACTCTCATCGTGAAATTTCCATAGGTAATCACGAAACAGATACTGGAACAAACTGAGGTCTGTTTTGAGGTCAGTGGTAGAGACTATCAGTGCTGTGTTCATGTTTCCTCTGTTCCTTCTTAACTGATCTGTGTGCCTGTTGGCAATCTGTGTGTCTTCTATTTTGTACCTACAAACTTCTTCTCTGACTGTCATTGGCTACTGAAGCTGTTTCTGAATGCATGCACAGAAATTATCATTGTTTCACTGTTTACAATCCCCCTTCCTCGAATCAGTAGCAGCTCAAACCCAGTAGGAGGCTGGTTCAAGACTATAAAAGCCCAGTTTTCTCTCAGAGAGTTTAGGCAAATTTTAATGTGTAATCTATACTTCAGAGCTAACCGAGGTATTAGGCTGAGGCTGAGACTGTGCCTAAAATTGCATCCTTACTTGGCTTCTTCTTTTTTTCTCTCCTGTCTTCCCTGCTATTTTATCTATTTCTCTTTGGAGCACTGTCTTAATAAATGACTCTCATCTCAGGGTCTGCTTCTGGAGAATCTGATCCAAAGTAAAGCCCCTTAATTTTGAGAAAGTAAGAGATATATACTCTAAGTAGTTAGTTAATGACCTCAGCATGGATTTGTCAAAGTCAATGGGGGAAAAATAACTAGGACAGAGATAGTTATTTTGGTGGCAATAGAGGCATTATCTCAAAAGTTTCCCCTTTCAAGACAATATTGAAGTCTAGTGATACTAACTTTATTTAGTAGTAATTTAATAACCCCTATGTGATATTTACTGTAGCAGGCACCAGGAACATATAAAACATGATTATTCAAACTACAAGAGGAGACATATTATTTGAAAATAGCATAAAACTGGAATTTTATATTGTACTTAAAAATTAGAACAAAGGGTTCCTATAATTTATACACTGTGAAACTTTCATGTATTCAGCATCAATTGCTTTTTATTCATTATCTCATTTAATACTCATTACAACCCTGTAAAGCAATTATTGTCATTCTCATGTGAATGTAAGGTGAATAATATTAAGGCAAAACAATAACTTATACAAAAATACACATAGAGTAAGTGACTAATTTGTTGCAGCCGAAATCAAGTGTTGTCCAAATCCCATGCTCATTGTGCTGTGCCATGTTTTTTTTTTTAAGTAGAGCACAAGAAGAGAATCACTCAAAAACAAACAAGCAAATGACAGCAGCCTTTTTTTACAAGTGATTTAATAAGCTATTGGGTAAGAAAATATTTATATTTTAGCTCAATTAAATTGGGTGGTGCAGGCTTCCAACATTTACATGTTCTTTACTTAAACACAGATATGTATAAGCCTTCCCGTGTTCTGTTAGTATTTAGTAGCATTTAGTGTATGGAAATCTCATCTTTTTGCACCGCTTGTATTTCCATAGCAAAGATCCTGGCAGAACTGACATATAGATGATAGGATCTGTGAATATAAGACATAGTTGCCACCCTTAGATTAAAAGAGTAAAATGATTGCTATTGTTACAGATAAAGACAGAACTAGTCCAAGTCCCAACTCTGACACCTACTAGTTATGTGATTTTATGAGAGTTAAACTTTGTAAACCTGAGACTTCATTATTGGTAAAATGGGGATGCTAAGACTTCTCAGGACTTGTTATCAAAATTATGAGACTATGTATGTTTCATTGTATATAAATACCACGTTTTACTTATCCATTCATCTGTCCATAGACACTTGGGTTGCTTCCATTTTTTTAAATGTGAATAATAGGCATGGGTATACAAATATCTATTTAAGACCCTCCTTTCAATTATTTTGGGTATACACTTGGAGTGGAATTGCTGGATCATATGGCAATTTTATTTTTACATTTTTAAACAACAGACATACTTTTTTATAGCAGCTATAACATTTTACAGTCTTAAAAAGGAAAGAAAATCTGCCACATGCTACAACATGGATGAATCTTGAGGACATTATGCCATATGAAATAAGCCAGTCACAAAAAGACAGAAACTATGTAATTCCACTTGTCTGAGGTACTTAGAGCAGTCAAAATCATAGAGCTAAAAAGTAGAATGGTGGTTGCCAGGGAGTAAAGAAAAAGTGAATGGGGGCTTTTTGTTTGATGGGTGCAGAGTTTCACTTTTACAAGATGAAAAGAGTTCTGGAGATGGACGGTGGTGACGGCCGCACAACATCATGAATGAATTTAATACTGTGAATGGGACACTTAAACATGGCTATGATTGTAAATTTCATGTTTTGTGTATTTGGCCACAATAAAAAATTGGGGGGAAAACTTCAAACTACAACAAAACAAAACAAAGCAAGTTGCAGAGTTAGACTTTCTGAATTAAAATCCTAGCTTGATCTCCCCACCGACTCCAAAAAAAAAAAAAAAAAAAAAAAAAAAAAAAAAAAAAAAAAGACAGAGAGAGAGGCAGAATGTGTATATTTATAGGACAATACTTGATAATATATATGGTGATGTAATGCTTATTATTTATTTCCTTTTCTTCAGAAATGGGTATTAAATCATAGGGTCAAATAAAATGTCTTAGGAGGCAAACAAAGCCATGGGGAGGTTTGGGACAGGGAAAGGTCACTCCACTGAAATTATTATTCCTTTTAAAAGGCAAGTTTTATGTAAGATATGGCTTCAAAGAATAGATAGATACTCCCTCTCTGTATGGTAATTGTCGGCTTCTTCTAATACATAAGGCAGTTTTCACCCAGAAAATATGCAAAACAAGCTGGCCATTCTGGTTGGGGAGAGTTTGTTCATGTTTTGAAGCCATTATACTTGGAATCTATACAGATACTTAGGATTTACAATTACATTCACAAAAACAAAACTTAAGTTTCTTTAGACCTATTTTTCAGAGATTTAAATTTTTAGTAGTTATTTTAGAGAAATGAAATTTAATGCTCAGGAAGAAAAAAAAAATCTCTGCTTCTTTGATTGTCCACTGAACAAAGGCCAAATGCAACAAAGAGGCAAAGGACATTCTTTCAACTCCCTTGAAGTAAAAGCCTTTTGTGCATTTTCTGGATTGATTTGAAAAAAACAAAACCAAAACCAAAAAGCAAATCAAGACAAGGGATGAACAGAGCTTGTTTACTCCGATGTCTGTGATGTCCAGTGCTATTTCTTACTTAATAATCCATATAGAGAAGAGGTTGCTCTTTGTTCTCATCTTCTTCCCACCAAAGAGCCTCAGACCATGTTCTAAGAAGATTATGAGACTTCGTCTTTGATTCATTTGAAAGCCGTAATTGGGCAACTTCAAACCCCATTTAAAATCTTTCTGTGGTACTTGAAGGCCCACTTCCGGACAAAGGTTTCTGTTAACTCTTTCCTAAGAGTAAGTCCAGTCACCACAACCCAGTGATGGGCTGTGTACATTTGGATGTCTGGAAAAACCCTGCAGTAGGAACCCACTACATTTCTGAAACTCACATTCATAATGTAATTTGCAAAATAACACTAAGAATGAGTCAGAGCAGACATTTATCTGATCCCTGTGATTTTTTCATTCGTATTGTTCTTTATTAGTGCATTCTTTTTTAACTACTAGACTTTATTTTTTAAAGCAGTTTTAGATTTACAGAAATACAGTTCCATATACCCCTCACTCCCCTCTGCCTCACCTACAGTTTATTCTGTTGGCATCCTACCTTAGTGTGGCATGTTTGTTACAATTGATGAGCCAATGTCGATACGTTATTATTAACTAAAATCTGTCCTTTATGGTAAGGTGACTCTTTGTGTTGTATATACTAGAGCTTTTGACAAATGTGTAATGACATTTATCCACCATTACAGAATAGTCTCACTGCCCCCAAAAAATGCTGGTTCATCTCTCCCTTTCTCTCTGCAGCAGATCCCTGATAACACTGGTCTTTTTAATGTTTCCATAATTTTGCCTATTCCAGAATGTCATGTAGTTGAAATAGTATAGTATGTAGTCTTTTCAGATTGACTTATTTCTTTTTTAAAATTTTTCAAATTTTTTAAATTTTACTTTAATTTCTGGAATATACGTGCAGAATGTGCAAGTTTATTGCACAGGTATACATGTGCCATGGTGGTTTGTTGCAGCTATCAACCTGTCATCTAGGTTTTAAGCCCCGCATGCATTAGGTATTTGTCCTAATGCTCTCCCTCCCTTTGCCCCCAACCCTGCAACAGGCCCTGGTGTGTGATGTTCCCCTCCCCCATCCATGTGTTCTTATTGTTCAACTTCCACTTATGAGTGAGAACATGCAGTGTTTGGTTTTCTGTTACTGTGTTAGTTTGCTGAGAATGATGGCTTCCAGTTTCATCCATATCCCTGCAAAGGACATGAACTCATTGTTTTTCGTGGCTGCGTACTATTCCATGGTATATATGTGCCACCATGCTACCTGACTTCAAACTATACTACAAAGCTACAGTAACCAAAACAGCATGGTATTAGTACCAAAATAGATATATAGATATATAGACCAATGGAACAGAACAGAGACCTCAGAAACATCACCACACATCTACAACCATCTGAACTTCAACAAACCTGACAAAAACAAGCAATAGGGGAAGGATTTCTTATTTATTAAATGGTGCTGGGAAAAGTGGCTAGCCATATGCACAAAACAGAAACTTGACTCCTTCTTTATGCTTTATACAAAATTAACTCAAGATGGATTAAAGACTTAAATCTAAAACCTAAAACCATAAAAACCCTAGAAGAAAACCTAGGCAGTACCATTCAGGACATTGGCATGGGCAAAGACTTCATGACTAAAACACCAAAAGCAATTGCAACAAAAGCCAAATTGACAAATGGGATCAAATTAAAGCAAAGAGCTTCTGCACAGCAAAAGAAACTATCATCAGAGTGAAAAGGCAACCTACAGAATGGGAGGAAATTTTTGCAATCTGTCCATCTGACAAAGGGCTAATATCTGGAATCTACAAGGAACTTAAACAGATTTACAAGAAAAAAACAAACAACAACAACAAAAAACATCAAAAAGTGGGCAATGGATATGAACAGATACATCTCAAAAGAAGACGTTTATGTGGCCAAGAAACATATGAAAAAAAGCTCATCATCACTGGTCATTAGAGAAATGCAAATCAAAACCGCAATGAGATACCATCTCATGCCAGTTAGAATGGCAATTATTAAAAAGTCAGGAAACAACACATGCTAGTGAGGCTGTGGAGAAATAGGGAAAGTTTTACACGGTTAGGGAGAGTGTAAATTAGTTCAACCATTGTGGAAGAGAGTGTGGCAATTCCTCAAAGATCTAGAACTGGAAATACCATTTGACCCAGCAATCCCATTTTTGGGTATACACCCAGAGGACTATAAATCATTCTACCATAAAGACACTTGCACAGGTATGTTTATTGCGGCACTGTTCACAATAGCAAAGACTTGAAACCAACCCAAATGCCCATCAATGATGGACTGATCCTTGTGATTTTTAACATGAGTAAAAGATGAGGAATAGGCTAGAACTCAGGAAGCCTCTTTTAGCACAGGTTTCGAACCTCAATCCTGTCCTCGCTTCCTGTGGAACCCCCACTCCCCAAACAAAATAAAAATAATAATAACCCAAGTCTCACTTAAGATGAAATTTGTCAAAGATAAATTAGGAGGATTACTTTTTCTTATAATCCCTCATTTCTTGATCATGGATGGTGGAAGAAATGCTGCTGTTAGGTCATTAAATTCTCTGGTAGGATTATTTAGCAATGTTCAAGCCTTTCTCCTCTCCTCACATTTCTTTCTTGTGCATTTTCTTAAATGCTTCCTCTTCCCTCTCTCTTCATTCTAGAAGATAGTAAGGGCTATCGATCACCTAAGGCTATTCTGATGCTTTCTTGGCAGTTAATAATTAGATTTGTTTACATGTGATTCAAAATAATTTAATGAACATTTTTACATTTTTTTCACCAGATCACTATTCTTTTATTTTTGTTTTATAGATTGCATTTTAAGTTTTCTTCACTATAACATAGATGTAAATTCCATATTACTATTTACAAGCCAAAAGAGATAAAAAAGATAAATCACTCTTAGCAAACCAAAGTTGAGATCAGTGTTTTCTTTTAATACATATAACATTATGCATAGTTCTAACACAGCTGATTATTAATACATGCATTATATAATGCTTTATTCTAAACTTTTAATCTAATATATAATATTTGGAATGGCTTTATGATATTTTAACATAAACAAAATATATACACTACCATAATATTTTATACACTAAATTTACCAAAATTTAGTTAACTAAAACATCCAATAATGGATGCTTGCTCCATTGTCTGTGTTATGAGTATATTATCATAAATTAGTCCTTTCTTGTTCTGTGTGTATATATGTATTTTTCACACTGTATATGGTGATTTATTTATATAGATGTCTTAAAAAGAATTTACTAGGTTAAGACTATGACATTTTTAGAATCCTTGATACAGAATAACTCCATATTGCTCTGAAAATGGTTTTATTAACGTTCATCATGTTTCATACTGAGTCTACCGTCTACTTCTGTATCCATTCTAAGCTCTTTAGTTGAAATTTCTATGGGAAGCATGCTTGGGATAATCCTGTCTGCTCTGGAAATTGCCTTGGTGAATAATTAGATCCCAGTTGAACTGGCTTTGGTAGTGATTTATCAGGTTCACGTATTTTTTTCTTCATATTTATTTCTGCAACATCTGTTTTGCTCTTGATACCCCAGCCTTCTAGGCTCAAATAATTCTAGTGTATGTACTTTATCAGAACAACTTTGACACAGTCATACAAATACACAAAGACTGCACCATGTTTCTCCAACCGCCCAGTACACACACACACACACACACACACACACACACACACACGTGCATAGCCTCAATTTTATCCAAAGCCTCCTTAGATAAGCACCCCATGGGGAACACATCTGCTTCAGTTTTGATACATCCTTCAGATAACACAAAACATTGCTCAGACCTTGAGACCTTTACAAAATGCTCATAACAACAGAGTCCAGGTGGCAGTAAGCCATATGCAGCTCTTGCGTGGCAGGAGAAACAACTTGATACGTTATTCCTTCTAAGTAGTATGTGGAGGAGCTTATTCAGTTCACTATGGTCACTCACTGTTTATAGGAATGGGGCTACTGGAAAATTAGCACCATTCAATTTTTGGAGTATTACAATGAAATTTATATAGAGATAGGGTATCACAATGAAACTTTATACATATAGTCATGCACCATCTAACAACGTTGTGGTCAACGATAGGCCACATATAGGATGGTGGCCTCATAAGATTATAATGGAGCTGAAAATTTATTTCATCTGGTGATGTAGCTATCATGGTTACTTTCCCGGAAATCATTCTTACATTCTGCACCTGTCTTAAATATTAAAGAGAGAAACTTGTTATATGCCTTTTATTTTAAAAAGAAAAAGCAAGACACTCTAGACTTTAATGATCTGATAGATAATACATGATAACTGATGTGAGCTTCACTACAAATATTACAGCACAGAGTGTGGTTTAGTACCAAGAGTGCAAGCTATAGTCTTTGGAGAGAAGAAAATAAAGTTTGATTCCTAGTTCTATAACTTGTTATCTCAACTTTGGTAAGGGACATGAAATCTATAAACTCATGTGTAGTCATCTGTAGAATATGACTAATAATTGTACCTACGAACAGTGTTACTCACTCCACAAAAAAAGTCTTAAGCAACTTCTGACAACAAAGCACACTTTTGTCCCAGGGATAAAAAGATGAATTGTCACCAGCCTGAGCAACATAGCAAGAGCTCCTATCTAAAAAATAAAAAAATAAAAAACACTATCTGGCTGTGGTGGTATGTGCCTGTAATCCAAGCTACTCGGGAGACTGAGGCGGGAGAATGCTTGAGCCCAAGTAGTTTGAGGTTGCAGTGAGCCATGATGATGCCACTGTACTCTAACCTGGGAGACACAGCAAGATCCTATTGCAAAAAAATAAAATAATAAAATAAAATAAAATAAAAATCAAGTACCTAGTGCCATTGACCTGTAAGAATGAATACTATAATACAGTGAGCATACTTGGTAAACTACTCAATGCTATGAAAGTTTAAAGTCTTTATATTCAGTATTATTGCTTTATAATGAATTATAATTCTATAATATGCAGGGTTGTAAACTAGCCATAACCACAATGAGATACCATTACATATATTTTGTAATAGTTTGCTTTAGAAACAAAACACACTGATAATACCAACTGCCGACAAGGATATGGTACAACTGGAATTCTCTACACTATATGTGCATAGTAATACACAGTGGTACAGCAACTCTATTAGTCAGAGTTCTTCAGAGAAATATAACCAAAAGTATGTGTATGTATAGAGAAAATGATTTAAAGCATTGGCTCACACAATTATAGAGGCTGGCAAGTTCAAAATCTGCAGGGTGGGCTGGTAGGCTGCAGAACCAGAAAAGAGAATGTGCTGTAGTTCAAGTCCAAAGGCCATCGGGCTAAAATCTCAGGAAAGAGCCAATATTGAAGTTCGAGTCTGAAGGTCATCTGCTGAATAATTAATTATCCTTTGCTCTGGTGAGAGTAGTCTTCTGTTTTACTCAGGCCTTCAACTGATTGGAAGAAGAGAAATTACATTATGGAAGATGATCCACTGAAAGTCCACTGATTTAAATGTTGATTTCAGGCTCACAGAAACATCCAGGACAGGTTTTGACCACATCTGGGCACCATGACCCAGCCAAGTTGATGTAAAATTAATAATGACAGCATCTTTCATACAATTACTAATAACCTGGCATTCCCACTCTTAGGCACTTACCAAAGTAAAATAAAAGCAAATGTTTACACAGAAATCTCTATCCAATTATTTATAATGGTTTTATTCACAATTGTCCAAAATTGAAAACAACTCTAATATCCTTCAACAGACAGAATATCCATACAATGGAATGCTACTCTACTATTAAAATGAAATAAAAATAAAAAACCAACAGTCACAGGAAAGAGCATGGATGAATCTCATGTTTATTGTCCTACAAGAAAAAAGCCAGATACAAAGGCTACATAGTGTAAACTCCATTTTTATGAAATTCTGAGAAGAAGCAAAAGATAAAGACAGAAAACAGTGATTAGTGGTGGGGGAAGGGGAGTGTTAGCCTCAAAGGAAAGCAAGAGGAAATTGGGGGGCTACTGAAACTGTTTTATATCATGATGTTTCACAGTTGTATTTATTTGTCAAAACTTAAAACAATAAATTTTACTGTATTAAAATTATACTTAAATAAAAGTTGGCAAGTGCGGTTGTTCACATCTGTAATCCCAGCACTTTGGGAGGCTGAGGTGGGTGGATAACCTGAGGTCAGGAGTTCAAGACCAGCCTGTCCAAAGTGGTGAAACCCCCTCTCTACTAGAAACACAAAAATTAGCCAGGCATGGTGGTATGTGCCTGTAATCCCAGCTAATCTGGGGGCTGAGGCAGGAGAATTGCTTGAACCTGGGAGGCAGAGGTTGAAGTGAGCCTGGATAGTGCCACTGCACTCCAGCCTGGGCAACAGAGCGAGACTCTGTCTCAAAATACATGTATATAAATTTAATTAAAAGTTCCCAAGGTAATTATGCAAAAATAGTACTCATTGTACATATAACATTTAACAACATGTACATGCTATATTATCTAAAAAGGCTCACACAATTGTGCATGCAATACACCTAGATGATACCCAGGACCTCAGGGTAAAAATTGTTAGTCCTCCTGCATTCAAATTCATTTTATCCAAAGAGGTGGCTCTTCCATATATTAATACTCAATAGATTAGGGGATAATTATGTGTTCTTTTATAATTTTTAATAATTATTTTTCTTGTAGTTTATAATTTAGAAAGGTATCCTCTGTGTATACCTTTTCCCCATGGATTCCTTCCAAGAAAAATATAAATTACTTGGAAAGCTTTCCCAGAAGTTTTTTTTACTTTAACTTAAGGGTCTTTTTTTTTTTTTTTTTTCCGAGACGGAGTCTCACTCTGCCGCCCAGGCTGGAGTGCAGTGGTGCAATCTCGGCTCACTGCAAGCTCCGCCTCCCGGGTTCACGCCATTCTCCTGCCTCAGCCTCTCCGAGTAGCTGGGACTACAGGCGCCCACCACCACGCCTGGCTAATTTTTTGTATTTTTAGTAGAGACGGGGTTTCACCATGGTCTCGATCTCCTGACCTCGTGATCCGCCCGCCTCGGCCTCCCAAAGTGCTGGGATTACAAGCGTGAGCCACCGCGCCCGGCCAAGGGTCTTTTATATGTAACATATTTTGAATGTCCACTATCATGAGTGCCAGAGTCTGATTAAGTAATTTACTTCTAATAACAAACTTTAGGATAGTTAGATTTGTAATCTAGAATACAGGGACGGGGTGTTTGAAATTGTGACTCTTGCTCAAGTTTATTCAGCGAATAATCTGAATTTTGTAGATTATTAAAAAATCTGATCCAGATTTTTTACCTAAATTTGTCTGACTACAGATATTAAAATTTCTTACTTTCAGATTTCCCCAGAAAACGTTCTGAGCTACAGCCACAGATACCTATATTTCTAAATTCCTCAGTTGTGTGCAGAGGTTGAAACAATCTCCCAGAAAATTTTCTCCAGGTAAGACATAAACATTGCATCCAATTTTAAAATGAAGACAGAGATAGTCAAACACAGGAGGGAGGCCATACACAGCAAGATATTTCTTCTGAGATCTTATATTAAAATCACCAAACACCTCCAACAGAAAATATTAGGAAAAGTGGCCTAACAAAATGTTTTGCCAGTCCCATGTCATTACTTAAGATTTCTTCCAAAGCCGTTTTTACTATTCTAGAATCTAATCAGTTAAATTCATCAACCTCCAAAAATGGAGAATGGGGCAGTTGAACTATTTGTGCATGTAATTATACACAAAGGGCTAAAAGAAGTAACAACACTCCTTGTTGCTTTGGAAACAGGCAAATTCTGTTCATTGTAGCCTTGTTTGGGCACCATTGTGACATGTCTTTTCACAAACTATACTAGTACTTTGGAACACAGCTAGAAATTTGGTATTCAAAGTCAGTGCAGTAAATCACCAACAAAATTGAGTCTCTCAAACAAGAAGGTCTTTGTTTATGACAAATAACAGTGGTCCATCCTCTGGATTAGACATCCAATTCCAATAATGACACTAGGCCAGAAAACAGAACTGTGTCTCCACTTAGAGCAAAGCAATAAGTACTGACCTGGGCTGGTCATGTCACTGGAAGGTTGAGGAGCAAATTGCTAAGAGAGATTGGAAATCACAGTGAGTCTACTGGCCTTCCAGTCATGCCAAATATCTCTGTCAAGATATTCTGTAGAATGCCATTAGTGGAACAACGGGGAGAGGGAAGTCAACAGTCAGGCAAAAGGGGTCATTCGTGAAGGAAGGGAAGAGGACAAGTGAAAATTACCGTTCTGACATTAGTAAGTGGGAATAAATGGAGATGCTCTCAGACTAGTGTCTGTAAGCAGGGAACAGGTAATTGCACATAATAAATTTCCTGTAATTGTCATTCTTATTGAGGCAGTGTGTCCTTTCTCTTTTTCATTGCCTTCTTTGGAAGTTTTGTGTAATTTGCTTTGTTTCCTCTCTTTTTCTTACACTTTATATTGATGTTGAAGCTTCATCGTTAATGAAGAGAAACTCCTAGAAATGAGTTCCTCTTTCCCTGGCAGAAAGAAGTAAAGCTCCCTTTGAATATATATTTCATTTCTTATATCTCTGCAATCCAATTCCCAGGACATTTATTCAAACACACAATTTTGATTACTCTTGTAAGGTCCAGGAATGATATGGCCTGGACTGGAGTAGCCTGGTGTTCAGTAAGGAAAACAGGGAAGAGAACCAAGACTTACTAAAAGCTTACCATGTGTCAGACCCTGTATTAGATGCCTTTCTTTGCATTATGTAATAAAGTACCAACCACAACCAACCAGAAATTCAAAATCTATGAAACATAAAGATCAAAAACATTTATGTTCTCATTCATCCAACTCTAGGGCTCTCTTACATCTTGTGAATTAAGATACTGAAAGCGTCATTGCAGATATAGTCTTCACATTTTTCTCATTTGCCATTCTGTGTTGATCTTTGGCTGGCTGCCTTCATGATTTCAAGAGGGATGCAGCAATCATAGTTGTCATATGCAGATCTGACAAATCCAACTGGAAGAAAAGCAGCTTCGTACTGAGTAAAATCCCTTTTTTCAGAGTCTCTGTCATGTTTTCTCATTGGGGAGAATTGTGTCCATGTATGTTACTAAACCAGTCACTGTCAGAGCATGTAAGAATATCATAATTGACTTCAAATAATAAGGTTGAACCTCTTTAAAGAAAGGCTGAACTGCTTGAGTGAGAAAAATATCTGTACTAAACTGGAATGTTATGAGAAAGAGGAAGGAAGTAGGCAACTAATGTATTCTAGGACCTGTGACCCTTGACACTCAGTGACACCTCTAATGACTTGTAGGGGATTTGGAAACTTTAGCAGCAGTCCTGGAAGTTGAGCTGGAACCCATTCAGTGTAGCGTTGTTATTCATTACCATATTTTCCTCATTGGTTTTTGTCTATTTTACATGATGATTACAAGCAAGGGTTGGGGGAGATGTAATGAAGATGAGATTTTAAGTCACCACCTTGGCCCATTAAACATTTGAAAAGTCTATACATAAAAATGTCATGTCTCTCAAGCTATGGGAATTGATTTCAATGCTTTGTGGTTTGCTTGGAACAAACATAACAATTTCAAGGCTTGGGCACTAAAAATGAAAACTTTATTGGATTCAACAAAAATGGATACAGAACAGCAAAAATACAATATGTGGTTAACCACAGACAAAGCAGTCCCTTCTACTTATCTCTGCCTTTTTCCATTACTGCTGTCCTGATGCTTTGATCCAGTAGATGATTATTTGAATGCAGAGAATCAATGTGATGCCAGCACATTTTGGGTAAGTTAACAAATAAATTAAGCTTCATGATCCCATAACATGTTTACATTTTTGCTTCTTCTTTTGCAAAGGGGTCAAATTCACTTTTGATATATACATCTTGAATGACCAAGGTGAGCCATTCAAGACTATCTGTCTGAACATGGTATATAATCACTTCACCCAGCAGGACAGACAGTGAAAACGTCAACTCCTAGTTGAACTTTGGACACTGTTGAAAAATAAACATAATTTGGACAGGCTTTATCTCTGTTTGAAGTAAGAACTTTAAGGTCACAGGAAGTTCCTCTCATTTTGTAGGTGAATGAACTAGGTATCTGAGAATTGCAGGAATTTATCTAAATTTAATTATAGTTATAGAACAATGATATATTTAGTACGGCCTATGAAATTTGATGTCTGGTTATAGTGTGAAGGAACAATTATACTAATTTCAGAACTTCAACATAACAACTGGGAAGTGCCAAATAAACTTGTGGTTAAATTCTGACTGTTTTGTTTTTTATTTATTAGTGGTTCTGTGACCTAAGTACAGTGATACCTAACTTTCAAGGCTGTTGTACTGATGATTAATAATGTGGGTGTGGCTTTAGTGATATAAGTATGGTCTATCTAAAACTTCAAAAAAGGAAAGAGTATAACTTGATGTAGTAATCTTATGCCTGTTTATCCTGAGAGTTATGTCCTGTCCTGTCCTCTGCATTATAGGTGAATTTATCTCTACAGGCTTCATTTTCCAATTTCCAAACTCTTCCATCAGCTGGTCTCTGTCTGGTTTCAATCACTGGAAATCTCAATCAGGAGAAGTGAAAACAAAAGTAAATAAAAACTATATGCACTATGATAGCCTCCTCTGGATCCTGAAACAGTAAGATAACATTAGTGGGAAACTGGTGAAATCAAAATAAAGTCTGAAGATGAGTTAATACTAATGTAGCATATTTGTTAGCATCAGGGGAAACTGGGTGAAGATTAGGTGGGATCCATTCATACTATCTTTAAACTTTTCTGTAAATATAAAATTATTCATAAATAAAACATTTATTTAAAATTTAGAAATTTAGAAAATAAAAAGCCAGGGTCTTTATCTCTCTTGTCTTCATCAGCAAGCTTCTGTAGCAGTAGCACATTTCCTCCATGGCTCTCATTCCCACTGAATGACCCACCTGGTCATTTTCCACTGGTGTGCTAATACACTTCTTTTTATTTTCTTTTAATCTTGGAATAATAGAAGCTGCCTTCTGTTGCTAGAATCTGACACACTGATCGTCTCCAATTTGGCTTTGTAAGTTTTATCAACTGTATCGTTGCCCAATGAGTTCTTCTTGCCCACTACCCAGATACAGCCAATTTACTGAGAAAGCAGTGTTGCAATGGAGAAAGAGATGAATAAACACAGAGTCAGCTAAGCAGAATACTGGAGTTTACTACTGAAATTAGCCTCCATAAAATTTAGAGACTATAGATTTTTAAGAATAATTTAGTGAGGGAGTGGCTAGGGAATGGGGAATACTAATTGATTGGGTTGGGGATTAGTTGAAGGGAGTTGAATCTGTCTTCTTGGTATTTTCAGTTTCCGGGTGGGATCACAAAACTAGTTGAGCCAGTTTATTGGTATGGGTGGTGTCAGCTGGTCCATCAGATTGCAGAGTCTGAAAAATATCTCAAACATAAAACTTAGCTTTGATAATATTGATGTTATCTATAAGAGCAATTGGGAAGGTTAGGAATATTGTGTTTTCTGGCTACATGACTCCTGTGCCATAGTTTCTAATATAGTGGCTTACCTGTTTTCCAAAGACAGTTTCAGCTGGTCTTCAAAGAAGGAGGAAGTTTGTTTCTGAAAAAGGCTGTTATCATTTTTGTTTTAAAGTTAATCTATAAACTAAATTCCTTTCAAAGTTAGCTTGACTTATGCTCAAGAATCAATAAGGGCAGCTTGGAGTTTAAATGCAAGATAGAATCCATTAGGTCAGATTTCTTTCATGTTTGTAATTTTCCTATATCAAATTGTTTACAGTGTCGTAATTTTTGTGAAGGCAATTTCAACTGAGTAAATATTTTCCTCCATTATTTATCTCTGTTTTAGAAATTCAGAGTAGTATAATTTTTCTTGTTTGGACATTGGCTGTTACACCTAGGGAAAACTTGCATAATTGAGGTTACCTCCTTTCTACTTGCAAAGTGCTCTTTGGGTTTTGATAATCTTGATCAAATAAGACACAGGTTACGAGACACTAATTAGTGAGATAAGTTTAATAATTTAATTTTCTCTCTGTTCTCTAACCAAGATAATTCTGAATACTACCCAGATACTAGCATGGATCCTAAGCTTTCTCTGTTAAATGTGTAAATGTGGAAATGTGAAATTCTTTAGTGTTCTCAACAGTTTGAATTTTTTTTTTTTTTACAGTCTTGCTCTGTTTCCCAGGCTGGAGTACAGTAGCACTATCTCAGCTCACTGCAACCGCTGCCTCCAGGGCTCAAGCAATTCTCATCCCTCAGCCTCATGAGTAGCTGGGATTAAAGGCACATGCCACCATGCCTGGCTAATTTTTGTATTTTTAGTAGAGGCAGGGTTTCACCATATTGGCCAGGCTGGTCTCGAACTCCTGACCTCAAGTAATCGGCCTGCTCAGACTCCCAAAGTGCTGGGATTACAGGCATGAGCCACTGTGCCCAGCCAACAGTTTGAATCTTTAGAACTTGTAGGGGTGGTTCTTTAGCTTTAGGTTGTCAGTCAATTCTGCCTACCACTAGGGTCACCTCCCTGTGGGGAAAAAATGTCCAAGTGCTCTAGAAATGGAGAAAACATGAAAGAATAGAAAAAAATGTGTCACTAGTTTATTTAGACACATTTATATCCTGGATTTCTAAAAGAGACTTTAAAGATATTGTTACCGATGCTAAACACTATTCTTCCTCATTGCAGAGGTGAAGACTAGGTTACATGAAGCGTATCAAAAACTTAGGGTTAAGAACATTAGGCACATTTATCAGTATTACTTGTTTTTGTGAGAATAAAAAAAAAAAAAAAGAAATGCAGCAATATGGTGGATCAGGCCCCACTCAGGAGTCTTCTAATAGCTCCCAGGCAAGAGTCCTCTGTGTAATTTTCTAACAGATTCTTTTTGCCCACTGCCTGGAAAAGCCAATGCACCAAGAGCAGCAGGAGTTTCAGCAGAGAAAGAGCTTAATAATCACAGGGCCAGGCATGTGAAGAGATGGGAGGTATTTCTCAAACCTACCTCCCTGAGAATTCAGAGGCTAGAGTTTTTAAGGGTGCCTTAATAGGAGCCTGGGGGTACTGAGACAATTGATTGGCTGGGGATGAAATCACAGGGTTCTTGAAATGGTCTTCCTGCAGCTGAATCAGTTCCTGGGGTCATAGGATCAGTTGAGTCAGTAGCCTAGTGTGAGTCACAGATCTAGGTGGCATCACTTAGTCTGCCAAAATTCTAAATCTGAAAAAATATCTTAAATGCCAGTTCTTCAGGTTTCACAATAGTGATATTATCTATAGGAGCAGTTAGGATAGTTACAAGTCTTAGGACATCTGGTCACATGACTCCAGGGTGGTAAGGACTATAGAAAGCAAGCTAAACAAGCAATGGCAGGTTATTGTTTAACTGTGCCTATTTAGCAAAGTTCAGGCCGTATCATAATTCTAACCTTGTGGCCTTTTATTAGCCTTACAAAAAGTAGTTTTGGTCCCTACCAAAACAAGGAGGGTGTTAGTTTCAAGAAGATGATCATCCTTGCTTTAGCTATAAATTCTTCCCATAGTTAGCTTGACCTACATGCAGGTATGAACACAGGCAGTAAGCTTATGAGGTTAGAAACAAGATGTGCTTAACTATATTAGCTTTCTCTCACTTTTACAATTTTGCAAAGGTCGTTTCATCTGGATAGCATGTATTTATAGTTTACCATCATCATGGTGATGAACTTCAGAAATGCAGTCTCAGTGACTGCATGATTCATGGCAAGTGTAAAGCTTGGAGATTATTATATATGAAATACCAAATAGCGACTTTGGCTTTCTGAAAAGTTCACTTGAAATAACCTGTACTTTCTTTATCTTTTACTGTTAGTTTACTAATATGTAGGCCAAAACATAATAAAATGTTTCATTGTAGGCACGGACTAAAAACTAGAGGAGTTAATTATAGAATTTTATTATTCAAAGATAGCAAAAAAAAACAGTTTATAATTTCTTCTACATTTGTAGTGTACCTGACATGAAAACAAGATATTTACAATATTCCCAGGTAGAAACGGCAGAAAGACCCAAACAGGTGGTGCCCGCTTCCTCACATGCGACTCTAACTGTTACTGGAAAGGGGTCCAGGTCCAGATCCCAAGAGAGGGTTCTTGGATCTCACACAAGAAAGAATTTGAAGTGAGTCCATAAAGTGAGAGCAAGTTTATTAAGGAAGTAAAGGAATAAAGAATGGCTACTCCATAGGCAGAGCAGCCCCAAGGGCTGCTGGTTGCCCGTTTTTATGGTTCTTTCTTGATTATATGCTAAACAAGAGGTGGATTATTTATGCCTCCCCTTTTTAGACCATATAGGATAACTTCCTGATGTTGCCATGGCATTTGTAAACTGTCATGGTGCTGGTGGGAGTGTAGCATTGAGGATGGCAAGAGGTCACTCTTGTCACCATCTTGGATTTGCTGGGTTTTAGCTGGCTTCTTTACTGAAACCTCTTTTACCAACAAGGCCTTTATGACCAGTATCTTGTGCTGACCCCCAATTTCATCCTGTGACTTAGAATGCCTGTCTGGGAGTACAGCCCAGTTGGTCTTAGCCTTATTTTACCCTTCCCCTATTCAAGATGGAGTTACTCTGATTCAGACACCTCTGATATCACCCTCCTTCACATTTGTATAAATCTTAGAGTCAGACCAACTTTTCCATTATTGAAATATTTAAAATTCATCCACTCCTTTTACACTCAAATCTTGCATTCTGTCTTTGTATGTATTTGTGGTGATAATTATGTATAGTTCAATCTATTTCCAACTTCTCATTGGGTATCTGACCCATCTGATGATGATTTAATGACAATTTATTTTTAATTATATTATTATTGCCATCACCTGTTTATATTGTGCTTCCCAAAACAAAAATGCCATAAATATATTCAAAGAGCCAAGGTGGATGGTTGAAATTGCTAGGTTCTTAGAGTTCTGGGATCAACATTTATCAGATAGGTTCTAATTATCATGTCATGGCCTTTTTCCACTCCTCCAAAGCCTACAAACAATTTCCAATGACTGTCACACTAGCAACAGGGGGGCAGTACAATGATTCAGCCATCGGCGCAACTCCCTGCTGTCCTTGTCCTTATCCTAGCTAATGAGCCCCAGTTGTAGAAAGAGCTTAGGCTTAGAAAACAGAATGTCCTAGTTTTCCTTGAAGAAGAAGTGGGACCTTGAACAAAGTGTCTTTGAATCCTAGTTTCCTCATCTATGAAATGGGATAAGAGTTCATAATTCTCAGTGGATTAAATACATGTAATTACAAAGCAAACACTCCAGCACTTGAACTATCATAGGTATTCAGGATTTATTGATTTCCTGCAATCCATATATAAAATAATCCCATATATTCCCAATTTCTTTTTCCTGGGCCCAATGTGTAGATAGAAGATAAATATTAGTAATAATAATAGCAAAAATATCCTCAAACTGTATTATGGCTGATTTTCCTAAAGATTCCCACATTTTCCATCTTGACAACTTGTGCCCATGTCTCCTGTGCTTTAAGGATCTTGATTCCTGTTCAGATATTGGGACTTGAATTCAACTTATATCTACCAAATGTTCTGTTGTCTTTATTAGAGATTTAGTAAGAAAGGGAGTTGGTAGTAATAGTCAAGGAAAGAGATGCAAAGTCACAAAGATGTGGGTTTGAATCTTGCTTCTGACAATTATTGTCTGAATAGCTCTGGGGAAAGTGTGTTCATTTATAAGATGAGAACAATAATTTATATTTCAAAGGGTATTTATGAGCATAAAGGGAACATGAAAAGGACTGAATGCAATCCCAGACTTAGCAAAATACAGCCAAATTTGGCAACAGTAGACTCATTTAATGGCATTTACATTTGCTATTACTGAAACAACTTTGGTTGTTTATTTTAGGGAGCCTTGAATTTATGTGAGTAAACAGTGAGAGGAATCCTAGTTCTATCTGGTTCTACATCTGATACTGTTCTCCTACACTGAAGTCATGGGCTAGTTTCTCTTCCTCCTACAACTGGAATGTCTCCCCACCATGCCATTACTTCTTAGCCACTCATATCACTTCTCTGGGTCAGCAGATCATCAGTTCAGAATTTTATGTCTGGATAAGAATTGAATCCACGATCCCTTTGTTAATTATTTACTTTTTATATATTGTGACCCTACTTTCCTAACTCCTGATTCCCACTCATTTTTTTCTAAGTTTAGCCACCTCCTCTGCATTTAATGTCAAGGATGTCTTGAAATTGCTATCATGCAACCATTTACTGGGAGCCAATCGAGACAATTTTAACTTGCTTTAATAATGTATTCTTCTGTTCCTACAGGCAGAAATGAGCTTATGAGTGCAACCTGGTTTTCCATACTACCATTACACTTATTTCAGGGATTATCTTTCTCTCTGTTTCTTCATACTCCCACTTAAGCTACATGTTCTATTTTCTCTGACATAGATCATTTATAGTTTCAGTTATAAAGAAAGTTTGCATCAAATAACTGGTCTGATGAAACTTAGAAGTTATATAGACTTTCAGGGGCCCAACCTCCATTCTACATCACAATTTATTTTTTCATTTATACCTTTAACAATGATTTTTAAATGATTTTCAATATGGAAATAATCTATAAGAGTTCAAGAGAAGGTGCATGACTTGTAATTCCAGAGATGTGAATTAAAATTTTGCTTTGATTTCAAGACGTTGATTCAATTTCTTGAGTATCAACTCCTTTGATTCAATAGTGCAAATTAGAAATACTGTATTTAACATATCTCACAGCATCTGATATGCTGTATATGCTTAATAAATGCTGTTTCTCTTTTTTGTTGGTATTTTTGCCTAATGTAAAATAAACAATACTTAGAATGACAGAAAAGCTTTTCACTTTGCCATTATTAAATCAGATAAAAACACTATTCACTTTGTACTCTGTAATTATTATGATTAATCCCCTCTAAATATTAGCAAAAGACCATAGCTCCAATGACCCTGACACAAATGTATTAAGAAAGGTCTTAACCCTATCATTTAGCAGGTATATATTTTTATGTAATGGGATGATGGTAGGGTTGGTGAATAATATTTCTAGTGAAACTGTAGGCATTTAGAAAAAAACTAGAGTTAAAATTTTTGGAGGAATTACTTTTAAGACATTGTTGCTCACCGAGAAAGATAAGAGTAATACAATAAGAAGAAACATAAGTAAACATTCCTTTTATCCTCAACAAGAATCAGAATCATGGTAGTAGTATAAAAATCCATGAAATATCTTTGTTATCCTATATCACTGATTAAAAATAATAAAGACAAGCAGAACTGTTGGTAAGGTCTCACCATTCTGCCTAGAGTCTATAATTTTCTAAATGTCCAGATCAATATCAAGGCCTGAAAATTTGAGGAAATTTTAGATGTTTTTGATACACTGCACCTACATTTGAAGACTCTTTATTGCAGTAGTACATACTGGCCTTCAAATTATGGAAGAGGAGAATGAGGCTAGGGATTTCTAGAGTTGAGAACCACACTTTTGTGATAGCTCTCCTTTATTTTGGGGAAAATAGTTACTGGAATTATTGTTTCCTAAGTATTTTTCAGCACTGTAAAGGGAAAAGATAAGAGAGGCAATAATATGATCATGCATAAAAATGAAGTTTTGCTTTTGTTACAAACTAAAACTCCTAGAACAATACGAAGAAGTAAGGGCAGAGTAAACTTATGGTATAGAAAGTATTCTGAGGACTTGTGTCTTTTTCTTAGGAAGAAGAAAGTGGACACAGAATTTTGTTCATTCCAACAAAGAAAAGTTGGATAATATACAAAATCATAACTTTTATTGAACTAATCAAAGAGCCAAAATCACAGTGAAAGCAACTAGCCTGGAATTTAAGGTAAGAAAACTGCCTGCAAAGAGAGAAAAGACATGAATATTCCATTACTTGGGGAAAATTGTGGGAGGACAAATTGCTGCCATACAATTAGAAAAGAATTCAGTTAAGATATTTAATATACTCTTCAATGCTGAGTATGTTATAACCTCTGAGTACAAAAGCCTTGGGAGTCACAGACAACGGGGAAGTTGACATGCACTCTCAGATTCTCCCATGAACCTCACCAGATGCCATTGAAAAAGACTGCACAGCAGAAAGCTAGAGGAAGCCTCCTTCATGTTGCATGCCTGGAGAAATGGAGCAGACTTGTACTTCAGTCTCACCTATATCTGATTTAGATAATATTTGTTATATGAAGGTGTCTTACGGAATGAAGAGAAGTCGAAGTCAGAGGAAAGGGGAATCTGGAAAATATCATCATCCTGAATAAGACAATAGAGCAAGAGAAGAAGAGGTAATAGATTGGAGAGTAAAGAGTTAACTGGCATAGTCTCCCATCCACTCCATGGAAAGATGGCAGTCATTATTAAGACCACTTAATTCCATATTGACATTATCCTGCCAAACTTTCAATGCTTCTCCGTTTTCAAAATTGTTAAATGTTTTGCATTGCCTTATATTCTGCTTATCTCAATTTTGCAAACTGTATTCCAGCATTATATGTTTTTAATATTGTGCAACCTTAATATATGCGACTTACATCCTCAAGTAAACAAGACTTTCAAGACAAAAGACTACTGTAAATTGGAGTCTCATATTAAATTTTTAAATAACTTATCACCTAAATTTAGTCCATAAGTCAACACTGTGGCATTTGTGAAAAAACAAACAACTAAAACAAATCCAAAACAAATTCCATCTTGTAAGTTGTCATATGCTACGGCCAACTTGTCCTACAATGACTGCCCTGATTGGGGAAGTAACTGTGCCTTTTATATCTCTCTACTTCCTATAACTAACACATTAATAGTGTATATGATATGTGGTGGGAACTCAGTCAGTTTAGGTGGAAAGGATGACTAAAGAATAAAGTCTTCATAAAAATTTTTGAAAGTCTTTACAATATTCTCTTCAAATATCATATATTTTCTTCTTTTTCTCCAAATCCACACTGTGTTCTAATTATAATACCACATGTGAATGCTTGATGATTGATACTTTGGAAAGAAAAAATGTACAAGTGCATTTTCACAATTTCAATATGATATTGAAAGTTCCCTTTAAAGCATGCTAAATTGAGATATATCCACCTGATAACTGTTGGCTTTTTGGCTACTATAGGTTTTCTGCTAGCAGTTCAGCATGAATGCCCATCATGGCAGTCCTCCTTCCATTGTACTCTCATGAGATTCAATACCACATGAAAAATTTGATTGCATTTATTCATGTTAAGTCCTTACCTGAAATCTGTATCAAAATAGCATGTAAAATTCCAATGTAGTCAAAAAATCTCTAAAACATCATATATGTAAACAAACATTAGGAAGCAACTGAAATGACACAAGTCAATTATCTCATCAAAAAACAGGTTTTATAATAGCATAATATTTGTAAGAAAAATACTTAAAATATGTTAAATTAAACATCAAACTTTATTGTCATGAAGTCTTTGCCATCGGGGAAAACTACCTCTCTGTTGACAAGTCAAGATATTTCACTGGCAAGTATCAAAGGTGATACTGTGTGTCTGTGTGTGTGTGTGTGTGGTGTGTTTCTCCTTTCTGCTTTTGCCAGGCTAACCTTTATAGGAAAAAAATATGGTAATATCGGTAGGACATTTCTCTGTAAGAATAGATAACCCAAGATAGACCTTGAAAACTTTGCTATTAAAATTTACAAGCCTCATTTTAGTGAATGTTTAAATAGGTTACACACAGTTTGCTAATTGTTTCTACTTGGTTTTTCAATGTCACTACAAATGCAAATACAAAACCACTATGTATTATGTCCATTAAATAACATTGTACTCCCTTTACCTAAGTTATTTAAAAAGAGACATTTACTGCTCTTCCACACCCATTTTATGTCAGAAGAGGAAAGGAAAGTGTTGAACAGAGTAATAGCAATCTGGGGTTCCTATCTTAGGTTTTCCTTATCTTATCTTATCCTTTCTATTGCTTTTACAATGAAAGATACCTTAAAAAATGGTTCTGTGCACAGGCACCAAGGAAGAAATTGGTGATAGACTTATAAATATTGGAATTGTATCTAAAAGAAGAATTTGTCTTTTAGATAAAGATATTGATCCCGCAAGAAAAGGGCACTTATTGGGGAGATGAGGTCATTAGCTTTCTCCCTTTCTCTTTTCTTTTTTTATTCTCTCTCTTTTTATTTTTTATTACTTTCTGCTATTATTATTATTTCTATATCTGTGAAGCATATGTTGCTAAGGCCAATGACAGCTTTTCTTGGAGGTGAAAGAGGAAATGCAGAAACTATAATTTAGGGGTATGTATGTATGTGTGTGCAAGTGCTGTCTTGACTCAGCAGTAGACTAAATCATGTGCTGGCTAGAGGCCTGCTGGTCAGATGCCCTTCCTGGGACTCTGAGCTGCTATACACCCCCCTTAATCATCCCAGTGCCAGGACCAGCCAACCAAGGACAAGTCCTATTTTCCAGAAAGTATTGAAGTTAGTCAACCCCTCTGTTTTTCTTGCCTCACTCTTTTCTTCCCAAAGAAACCACAATGAAAGTGTTTGTTCATAGCCCTCCTCCCTTCTGCCAATTGACAACCTGGTTCTTGTCTTGAGTGACTGTATTGCATGCTGCATTCTCTTCAGGGAACTGTGAGCAGAACCAAACTGTAAAACTCTTCCCAGTTTCTCTCACATGATCTATGTCTGGTCTCACCGTACCTCACCCAAGGTAATCAAGTTAAAATAGGAACCCAGACTTTTTGCTTCTGTGAAAGGCACTCTTACCGGGGATATGGACATTTCAATTTAGTATAACTTTAAGATAATAAGTATTTGAAACACCTAATTCCGTTTGTTCTAATTCCATGGTCACCCAGCAATCAGCAGTTCATTTTCTTCCTTTCATCCAATCACTCATGTAAGTAAATATTTATTCAATTACTTCCAAATGCCAATCACAGTGCCTAGCACATAAATGAGGAAGCAGTGAGACCCACTAGAAAGTAGGCTCCCTGAGGACAGAAACTCTATATAACATCTTAGCTTGTTCATAAAGAAGGGAATAGAAAATTCAAATGCAAGTTGTGAGTTTTCTGGTGGATAGAATAGTAAGAGTTCTCACCATAAATCGATGGACTAAATTCTGGTACATACGTCCTTATTAGAGTGAGAGCTTACCTTGAGAAATGACTAATCTCTATGTTCAGTTATCTAAAATTTTTTTCCTATGTAACATACACTGGTTTAGGAAGAAGGAAAAAAGACAGAATGAAAGAGAAACAGAGTCAGAAAGAGAGAGAGAGAATATAACAGAATAAGACAAATGAAAGGAAATGAAGAGATTTCTACACTTAGGGAGCATGATGTGTTTGCTGTTTCATATTCTTTTATGATGAAGATAAAAAATGCAATACCCCAAAAGTTCTGAATGAGACATGATCTAGTCTTCTGCTGGGGAAGTAGAAAGACAACACTTACTTTTCCAAAAACCCCACAGTTAAAATGATTCTGACCAAAATGACAGGGTTATATTCAATAGATTATCCCAAAGGAAATGTAATATCTGAGATATAATTTTACCACTTGTGTTTGCTCTACAAAAAAAATCTATATTATTTGTCTGCTCAAATTTTTCACAGAGTGGTGACGTATACTTCTCACTTTTTTGTTGAGGAAATGATATGTCACCATCTTTGGATCAATAAAGTCCATCTAGGTCTAAAGGCAAAAATAATGTGATTAAGTCTCTAGTTTATATTGTAAGATCCAATTGAAGTAATAATTAAAACCTTATAGCTTTAAACAGGATAACAAGCATTGAAAAATATAGAGCATTATCTCCTGGGCTAGCCACAAATAGTTCACCTAATTTGTTCCCTATTAAGTTTAACTGACTCTATTACTTAACAGCCTTGGGGAAAAAGGGGTGGCGGTGTGAGGGAAACTAGAAAGTATTATTCTGGATTTTTTTTCTTTTACTATTTTGCCAATTAAGGTAGTGTTTCATACAGGCCATGTACAGCTGTATGATACTTAATTATTTCACTCAGAAAACCAGATTTTTCTTTTAAATGTGTGAAGTTATTGGAGAAATACCAAGTCAGGAAAGCGAGGAATGAAAGGATCAAATTTCAAGTGGGACCTGAAGCCTTGGCTGCTGAGACTGGCATTTTATACTGCATTTTTATTGAGAGACTTCATTCCCAACTACCAGCTGAATGGGGGGGCTGAGCATCGATTTTAACAGTCTGTGTGTCAGAGGGAAAATGTAGTTAGGGTCCTCTGAAGTAGAAGGAGCTTGATAACACCATCATGATTTGAATTTAAGGCCCAAAGGAAAACTCTATCAGTAAAAGACAAGAGGGTAAAAACCAACCTTGCAAATGTGTGCCTTCTAGTTTAAAATCACTTAAAATTTTAACTAGATTAAAATAATATGGACTTACTGAATGAAGCTCAAGGCCCAGCTGCCAACCAGAAAAAAATACCCCCTAACAAAAGTTCCTGGGATTGTCCCTCCAGAAAAACATGTTATCACTTCCAACTGTCAGACTATTTCTATAAATTTTCATATGCAAGACTCAGCATTTAATTGAAAATCATCATGCATATGAGAAAACCAGACAACATGAAATAATAACAACAATCACCAAAACCACAAAGAGAAAAAACCTAAAAGATAAAAACACTCGGGATAAAAAGAGGTATAACAGATAAGACAGAGCTAGAGCCAAAGAGAGAGTTAGTAAATTAAAGGAAATGGTTGTAAAAAGTTGCTCATAAAAGAAATAGAATATTTAAAATACATTGTTTTCTGTTAACTACTGAAGTTGAACATATGCACACCCTACAAACTAAAAGTTCCACTTTTAGTTACATATCTTAAAATGTATACATACAGAAATGTATGTATATATGTATGCATAAAATCACGTACAAAAATAATTATATTAGCATTATTGATAAAAGCCAAAAGTGTGGACACAAGTGGGCAGAAAGAGTAGTCTGGTTAAATAATTTGTGACATATTCTCACAACGGAAATAGTAATTAATAATGAACAACTGATGTGCACAAGACCTTGGACAAATATTACAAACATATCTGTGAACAATTTAGCCATAGCTACAAGATACCTTACTGTGTGATTCTACTTATGTAAATTCAAAAGCAGGAAAAGTTAATCTAATAATAGAATAATGATTACTTTTGGGATTGGTGATAGGAGTGAGTTTAGAGAGGCTCAAAGTGAATTATTGACTGTTAGGTATGGGGGTATAATAAATTTGTGAAAAGGCGTTAAACTTACACTCATGATTTGCACTATGCTACATATATATTCTGAATAGATAAAATATTTTCAAAAACATAAATGCAAAGCCTTACAGACAGAAAATGCAATTTTGAAAAAAACCAAAGTTTAAAGACTTAGATTATTGGACATCAAAGCTGCTAAAAGGCAACAGCATTATGACATCCTTGGTTTTTTGGCCCAAGGACAAGGAAAGAAAGACTAGTGGAATAGAAAAAAAGAAAAATAAATAAGCCAGCATAACTGGGCAATTTTTTCTTGAGACAGTCTTGCTCTGTCTGCCAGGCTAGAGTGCAGTGGCATGACCATAGCTCACTGGAACCTCCACCTCCCGGGTTCAAGTGATCCTCCCATCTCAGCCTCCTGAGTAGCCAGGACTAATTAGCCTGGCTAATTAAAAATAAAAATAAAAAATTATAGAACATAGTCTCTCTCTGTTGCCCAGGTTGGTCTTGAACTCCGAGTCTTAAGCAATCCTCTCATCTCAGCCATACAAAGTGCTGAGATTACGGGCTTGAACCAGCATGCCCAGTCCCTGGAAACATTTTCATGACAAAAATATGATTGCAAAAATGTGAGAAAATAATATTTTTTATAACGGTTATTGTGTTAATTAGTTATTCAAAATGGAAAAATGAAGAAACTTGATTACTTTCCACTTTGTGCTGATGGTGGTGGCGGCCCGTCTGCAGCAGCTGTTGTGGGGACACCATCTGCAGCTGGGGAGGCATGGGGTGCGTGCTCCACAGAGCAAGCGGGGAACGGGAACAGGTGGGACCGCTGCCCTCCACCAAGTTGGAGGGGCAGGAAGCCCGCACTTCCGGGTGCAGCTGCAGCCACCCAGCCATGGTTCCGGACCCGAGCATCTCTTTACTCTCGGAGGCCCAGGAAATCCCCTGTCCCTGCAGGCTTGAAAGTGTCTGCGATCACTCCCAGTGCCCACGCGGGAACAGAGCAAAGTTGTGGCGGATCTCAGGCTCTTTCGCAACACGGCTGGGTGTGCACGCGCTCCGGGCAGTGCTGACACGCTGGCCCCCTGCAACCTCAGCCACCTCTGGACTTTAGGTGCCAACGAGCATGGGAGGGAGGTCGAGGTGGGGCTAAGGGTGGTTCCGGGTGGCCCTGCAGGCGCCCCTTAGCATGAAAAACCGGGGCAACGTGGATGGTATGTTGATGGCAGGAGGAAGACAAGTTTTTGGGCTGAAAGGCTTGGGTTCCCATTCAAACCCCACCTTCAAGCCAGGGATGGCCAGAAGCCTGGGGGCCAGACTGCCAGTTCCTGGTGGAGTCCACAGTGCGGAGTGAACTGACGGTGCTTTTTCCCGGCTCACTGATGACAGCCCATAGACCAATCAGCATGAACTTCTTCCTTCATGAGTCCATAAAAAACCCTGGACTCTGCCAGATTCGAACAGGCTCTGGGATGACCTGCCTGCAGAAAGGAGTTCTACACTGCGCAGTCTCCTCTCTGCTGAGAGCTGGACACTCGTCACTGTCACCTGGCTGCGGAAAGGAGCTACCCACTTCAGGTCTCCTGAGAGCTGTTCTGTCACTCCATAAAGCTACTCTCCTCCTTGCTCACCCTCCAGTTGTCTGCATACCTTATTCTTCCTATACTCGGGGTAAGAACTCCAGACCTGCCGAATGGTGGCCCTGAAAGAGCAGTAACATAAACAAGGCTGAAACATGCCCCTCTTTGGCCTCTGTGGTTCCTGGCGTCTCCAAGCTTCTGGGTGCCACTGCGTTCCCCTCATTCAGATGCAGGTGCCCGCAGCAGAAGCCACGTGCAGTACATCAGGTCCGGCCGCACCCTCACACAGGACACACAGCTGTGCTGGTGCCTGGAGCCGTCCGCCCTGTGTGCCTGGCTGTGTGCAGTGGCTGGACCCTGTGCTCGGTCGCCCTTACACCCCTCACCGCTCTGCTCCTGGATCACCCTTGGCAAGTGTGGGATCCAGGCCAGTAGCGTGAGGTGAGCACAGCTTGCCAGGCGAGTGGGCAGAATGGGTCCAACAGGCACAAGCAATACTTAGGCAGAAGGTGCCGCCGGCCACAGAGGTTTCCGGCTGGTGATGTGACACCCCAAGGATCCCATGACAGTGCCATACACACATACCCATTTCCCCAATCAATTAGGTGGATTTTACATCTGAAATAGTAAAGTTTATATTCAACAATGTGGCTAAACAATGTCTATGACCTTGAGGTAAGTAAAGCTTTCTTTCCAACAGTACCCAGAAAGTATCAACTATAAGAAAAAAAATCTCTAAATTGGAATACATTACATTTGACAATGTCTATTCATTCAAAGAGTCTATTAAGGGAGTGAAAATACAACCACAGAGTGAAAAAAAAGGTTTGTAATAAATATAACTAAGAAAAGGGCTCTATTTCAGAATATATAAACAACTTCTACAAATTAATAAAGACAGACAATCTATTTTCAACAATGGGCTAGAGATTTGAACATCTCTTCATTAGAGGCCCACAGTAGGTACTTGCGATGATTAATTTTATGTTTCAATTTGACAGGGCTAAGGGATGCTCAGTTAGTAAGACATTATTGCTGGGTGTGTCTGTGGGAATGTTTCTGGATGAGATTAGCATTTAGATCAGCAGGCTGGGTAGAGAAGATTGTCCTCACTGATGTGGATGGGCATCATTATATCCATTGGGGGCCTGAATAGAACAAAAAGGTAGAGGATGTGTTTGCTCCCTGTTTGAGCTATGTCATCCCTCTCTTCCTGTGTTCAGACATCAGTGCACCTGGTTCTCAGGCTTTCAGTGTCAGACTGAATTACACCACCAGCTTTCCTGGTTCTCCAGTTTACAGATGGCAGATCTTGGGATTTCTAGACTTCCATAATCATGTGAGTCAATTCCTTTAATAAATTTCTCTCTGTTTCTCTCTCTTTCATATATATATATAATATATATATCTCACTACTCATACACACACAGACATCACATCACAACACACACATTCCCAATTCACTCTTTTTCTGTAAAATCCTGACTAATACGGCACTATATAAACATTTCTTGAATTTATATAGAAAAAAATGTAGTTAAGGGATAAGGAAATAAAGACAGGGACTTTCAGGAATCTCAATAACCCAGCTCTTAAGTAGCTGTCTCTCTGAGACACACAGGCACTGTTCCATATTATCCAGGAAATAATTTTGTGCCAGAACACTTTTCTTGCCAATTGCTTCTGCATAATGTGAACTCTGCTTTAGCACCCCGGTCACGCACTCTCTGCAAGGCATAGGTGCAGGGAAACTAACATGAAATTTGAGTCTAAGATCTACTACTTTAATAGATGTCATTTTTCTTTTGTTTAAACACACCATTTCTCTGATGGATAGAACTTTAAATGGTTTCCACTTATAGGAGAGATCCCAATGTCTGCCTCACAGGAAGTGGAATTAGTCTTATCATGCACCCCAGGTTAACCATATGGGCCCAAACTTCATTGGCTGCCATCAGCTCATTACCCATGCTGCAGCAGATGTGAAGCAGCAAATTATTAGGCTGTAGGGTGATGTCTACAGTCAGTCATATTGTTCTGTTTTTCTATCTTTATTTTATCAAAGACCTGAGGAAAAAAAGAGTCATAAAGATTGTCTCCTTTGAACATAGGTATCTTTATATGTATGTCAGTAGCTCCTGGGGATATGATTATTAAGGATGGTGACTCAACTACAGGAGAAGGGTTTGACAAGTTCATCTCCAGGTTTCCTTCCATTGTTACCAGTACATGTTCTTAGTAAGAATTTAAGTCACAAAATTTCAGATATGTGCTTATGTGTTGCCCTTCATATGAGAATGTAGATACAATTGCAATGACTCTAGAAATATTTGCAAACCAAATTACCTTTATCCCCCTAAATTTGTTCATGGATTCAGCCCTGTTATTTACATAACTCAATTAGAGGGAAAATACAAAACTTCCCATTTAACAGCAGCAGAATACACATTTTTCTTTAGTGCACATGAAACATTCTCCGGCACAGACCAAATGTTAGGACCCAAAATGAGTCTTTAAAAATTTAAGAAGATGGACATCATATTTAGAATGATTCCTCATCACAATGGTATGAAACTAGATATCAATAACAAATGGAATATTGAAAAATTTATAAAGATGTAAAAATTAAACTACATGCTTCTGAACAACAACAAATGAATCAAAGGAGAAATAATAGGTAAAATTTAAAATGTCTTGAGACAAATGACAAAGAAACACAATATATCAAAACCTATGGAATACAGCAACAGCAGTTCTAAAAGGAAAGTTTATAGTAAGAAATGCCTACTTTAAAAGAAAGATTTCACATAAGTAGCCTAACATGATGCATTAAGGAACTAGAAAGAGAGAAACAAACTAAACCCAAAGTTAGCAGAATAAAGAAAAAAAATACAAATGGTAACAGAAATAAAACATAGAAAAAACACAAAAATTAATAAAAAGAAGTTGATTTTTAAAAAAATACTTAAGATTTACAAACTCTTAGCTAGACTAATAAAGAAAATGAGTGACTTGAACAAATAAAATCAAAAATTAAACTGAAGATGAATTAGAAATAAAAATGATTTCAAGAGACTTACGAAAAAATACCATATATGCCAAAAACTAAGTAACCTACAGGAAACAGATACATTCTGAATAAAATATAACCTACCATGATTGAATCAGGAATAAATAGAAAGCTTGAATAGATCAGTAACAAATAGAGATTAAAGAAGTAATAAAACATCTTCTAAAAAAGAAAGCCAAGAATCAGATGTCTTCACGGCTGAATTCTACAAAGAAGAATTAATACTAATACTCCTTAAACTCATCTAAAAAACAGAGCTAGAGAGAATATTTCTAAACACATTTTATGAAGTCAGCATCACCTTGATACCTAAACCAGATAAAGACATCACAAGAACAGAAAACTATAGGACAATTTATCTGATCCACATTGATGCAAATATCCTCAATAGAATATTAGGAAACAGAATTCAACAGCACATCAAAAAGATTATACATCATGACCATGTAGGATTTATCCTTGGCTTGTAAGCCTGGCTTAACATATGCAAATCAATTAATTTGATATATCACATTAACATAATGAAAGATAAAAATCATGTGATTATCTCAATTGACACACAAAAAGATTTGACAAAGTTTAACATTGTATCCTTATTAAAAGTCTGAACCATTTACATATAGAAGGGAAGTTCTTCAACACAATAAAAGCAGTTAAGGAAAACTCACACCTAATATTATAATCAATGAGGAAAAACAGAAAACTTTTCTAATATAATACAGTAGGAGACAAAGATTCCTACTCTCACTTCTAGTCACTATAGAACTGAAATTATTAGCAAGAACAATCAGACCAAACAAGCCTTCCAAGTCTGAATATAATTAGTAAAATTTTCTACATTTGTAGATGATATGATTTAATATTTAGAAAACCTCAAACATTTCACAAAAAAAATCCATGTCAGAACTAATAAATTCAGTAAGTTGCAGAATACAAAGTCGACATACAAAAATCAGTAACTGAGATGCTGCCAGGAAGAGATTCTTTTATCCAGAGACCAGACCACAAAGAAGACCAGCACACTCCAAACAGATCCTTAGAAGGAAGGCATTGAGTGTTGATGAATGGAGGCCACAGACCCTGGGCTGAAGGAAGAGGGATCCAGGAATGCAGTATGGAGTTGCTGAACTCCAGGAAGCTCCTAGCAAGGCGTGAATTAAATAGGCATGCAATGGCTCACTCTTGCCAAGGACCTTCAGAATCCTAGCTGCAGGAGGCCTCACAACTCCCATGGACCTTTGAGCTGGCAGAGCGAGCTGTTTGGAGAGTTGGCAGGGACAGGCCTCCAGCCCATGCAGGGTCCAGAAGTTGTGGCATGGAAACAACTGCAGTGGAACGTGGCCAGGGACACCCATCCCTCATGGATTGCCATGCTCCTCTACCTGGCTTTGGCCCTTATTGACTGTCGGACTTGGGAAGAACAGGGCTATCGTGCCTGTGGGATGGGGCCAGTATGATCTGAGTTCCCCAGTGTCTGCTGGTTGCTCCCAGGGTCCCTTCCTAGGCACACCTGCTTGCAGAACAGCCTAAGATGCCCATTTGGGGCACTTTCCTGCTGTCACTGCCATAGCTTCTTCACTAACATACCATGTCTAACCTTCAGAGAACTTCTGCAGATGGGTCCCCACTGGCACATACCTGCCTGCAGCGACTCCCCAGTGCTTTGCTGGTGTGCACCTGCCCACAGCCTCCCCACAATGTTTTGACAGCATACATGTTCATGTGGACTCCACTGCACAACTGACAATGGTGCACACACACACACAAACCCCATTGCATCACTACTCCAGGTACATATGTGTGAGGACAGCACCACAAGGCCACCCTGCCACCACCAGTGCACCCATACACAAAAACCATATTGTGCTGCCACTGTCCCAACAAAGTACTGTTGCCAGCACTCCACATTGAAGTGCTGTTCCACAGCAGTACAGGCCCACCTCAGCTTCTTTAGAAGAGCGGGTGTTTAAACTATTGGGACCAGAGAACAACGGTGTGAGCCTAGTCCTAGTACCCCAGGGTTGGAGCAACAAGCAACCCCAGAGTGGTGGGCTGAGCCTTGGCTCCCTGAAATCATGCAGAAATGAAGGCAGTTGACTGAACCCAACTCATAACACAATTACACCTCAAGAGCTTCAAAGAATATAAAAGCAAAGAGCCCCATCCAAAGGAGAGCAACTTCAAATATTAAAGTGACGTCAGCCCACACAGAGAAAAAAGAACAAACACAAGATCTCTGGTAACTCAAAAAGCCGGAGTGCCTTCTTACTTCCAAATAACTTCATTAGCTCCACAGCAACAGTTCTTAATCAGCCCAGAATGGCTGGAATGACAGACATAGGATTCAGAATCTGGATGTCAATGAGGATTATCAAGATTCAGGAGAAAGTTAAAACACAATAGAAGAAACTGAGAAATCCAGTGAAACTATACAAGAGCTGAAAGATGAAATAGCCATTTTAAGAAAGAACCAGACTGAGGCCGGGCGCGGTGGCTCACGCCTGTAATCCCAGCACTTTGGGAGGCCGAGGTGGGCGGATCACGAGGTCAGGAGATCGAGACCATGGTGAAACCCCGTCTCTACTAAAAATACAAAAAATTAGCCGGGCATAGTGGTGGGTGCCTGTAGTCCCAGCTACTCGGGAGGCTGAGGCAGGAGAATGGCGTGAACCCAGGAGACGGAGCTTGCAGTGAGCCGAGATTGCGCCACTGCGCTCCAGCCTGGGCGACAGAGCGAGACTCTGTCTCAAAAAAAAAAAAAAAGAAAAAAAAAAAAAAGAAAGAAAGAACCAGACTGATATAATAGAGCTGAAAAGCTCCCTACAAGAATTTAATAATACTTTCAGAAGTATTAACAGCAGAATAGACAAAGCTGATGACAGAACCTCAGAGCTTAAAGACAAGTTCTTCAAATTAACTGAGTCAGACAAAAAGAAAGAAAAAATAATAAAAATGAGGGAAAAAAAGAAACATGGCATAATGTAAAGAGATCAAACCTACGACTGCTTGGCATCTCTGAAGTGAAGGTGAGAGAACAAGCAACTTGAAAAACATATTTGAGGACATTGTCAATAAAAAATTTCCCAACCTTACTAGAGAGGCTGACATTCAAATTCAGGGAATTCAGAGAAGCCCTGAAAGATACTATACAAGACGACCATCCTCAAAACACATAATCATCGGCTTCTCCAAGAACAATGAGAAAGAAAAAAAATATTAAAGTCAGCTAGAGAGAAGGTGCAGGTCACCTACAAAGGGAATCCCATCAGGCCAACAGCAAACCTTTCAGCAGAAACCCTGTAGCCAGGAGAGATCGACGGCATATATTCAGCAACCTTAAAGAGAATAAATTCCAAGAAAAAATTTCATATTCAGGCAAACCAAACTTTTTAAGCAAGGAGATAAAATGCTTTTCAGACATGCAAATGCTAAGGGAATTTGTTACCACAAGACCTGCCTTACAAGAGGCCTTAAGGGAGTGCTAAATACAGAAACAACAGTTACTGGCCACTACAAAAGCACACTTGTATGCATAGACCATTGACACTATAAAGGAGTATACAATCAAATCTACATCACAACCAGCTAACAACACAATGACAATATCAAATACCCACATATCAATATTAACTTTAATGTAAACAGGCTAAATATCCCACTTAAACAGCACAGAGTGGCAAGTTGGATAAAGAAACAAGATCCAACTCTGTGCTATCTTGAAGAGACTCATCTCAATGCAATGACACCCATAGATTTAAAGAAAGAAAAGAGATGGAGAAAAATCTACCAAGCAAACAAAAAACAAAAAAGAGCAGTGGTTGCTCTTTCTATTTCAGACAAAACAGAATTTGAAGCAGTAAGAATTATAAATGACAGAGAAGGGCATTACATAATGATAAAGGGTTCATTTCAACAAGACTTAACTATCAGAAATATATAAGCACCCAACACTGAAACACCCAGATTCACAAAACAAGTTCTTAGAGAATTATGAAGACACATAGATAACCACATAATAATAGTGAGAGACATCAGCATCCCTCTGGCGGCACTAGACAGATCATTGAGGCAGAAAACTAACAAAGATATTTGGCACTTAAACGCTATACTGAACCAAATGTACCTACAGACTTCTAGAGGGCACTTCACCCAACAACAACAGAATACACATTATCCTCATCTACACACAGCATATAACTTGAAATAGAACACATGCTCTGCCATAGAGCAATTTTTGACAAATAAAAAAAAATCATACCAACCACACTCTCAGACTGCAGGGTAATTAAAAGAGAAATCAACTCCAAAAATATCTCTCAAAAGCATACAATTATGTGGAAATTAAACTATCTGTTCCTGAAAGACTTTTGGGTAAACAATGAAATTAAAGCAGAAATCAAGAAATTCTTTGAAACAAATGAAAATGAAGATACAAGATTCCAGAATCTCTGGGATATGGCTAAAGTCATGTTAAGAGGGAAGTTTATGGTGCTAAATGCCCACATCAAAAAGTCAGAAATATCTCAAATTAAAAACCTATCATCACACCTAGAAGAATTAGAAAAAGAAGAGCAAACCAACCCCAGAACTAGCAGAAGAAAAAAAATAACCAAAAACAGAGCTGAATGGAATGAAATTGAGACATGAAAAGCCATACAAAAGATCAACAAAATGAAAAGTTAGTTTTTTTGAAGGAATAAACATGATTGATAGACCTCCAGGTAGAGTAATTAAGGAAGAGAGAAGATTATAATAAAAAGAATAAGAAATAACAAAAGGGACATTATCACTGACCCCACAGAAATATAGATTGAAAAAATATATATATCTATGAATAAACCCTCAGAGGCTATTATGTACACCCTTACAAAAAGAAATTAGAAAATCTAGGAGAAATGGATAAATTCCTGGAAATAGAAACTTGCCAAGATTGAACTAGGCAGAAGTGAAAACCCTGAACAGACTAATAACGAGTTACAAATTGAATCAACAATAAAAAGCCTACCAACCCGCAAAAGCCCTGGGTCAGATGTATTCACACTCAAATTCTTACCAGACATATAAAAGAGTGCTGGAACCAATACAACTGAAATGATTCCAAAGAAATTCAGAAGGAGGAACTCCTCCCTATTCATTCTATAAGGCCTGCACCATTCTGATTTTAAAATCGGGTAGAGATCAAGTGAAAAAAAGAAAACTTCAGGCCAATATCCCTGATGAACATACATACAAAAATCTTTGACAAAATACTACCATACTAAATCCAGCAGTGCACTGAAAAGATAATCCACCATGATTAAGTAGGCTTCATTCCTGGGATGCAAGGTTGTTTCAACATGTGCAAATCAATCATTGTGATTCATCACATAAACAGAACTAAAAGCAAAAACCAGATGATCATCTCAATAGATGCAGAAAAGGCTTTCTATAGAATTCAACATCTCTTTATGTGAAAACCCTCAACAAGCTACACATTGAAGGAACATTCTGCAAAATAATGAGCCGTCCCTGACAAACACACAGCCACGTCATACTGAAAAGGCAAAAGCTGGAAGCATTTTCCTTGAAAATTGAACAAGGCAAGGTTGTCCACTCCCACCACTCCTATTTAATGTAGTACTGAAAGTCATAGCCAGAGGAATCGGGCAAGAGGAGTAAATAAAAAATATCCAAATAAGAATAAAGTCAAAATATATCTCCTTGAAGATGATATGATTCTATACTTGGAATACCCCATATGCTCTCCCCGAAGGCTCCTAGATAAGAAGAACAACTTCAGTAAAGTTTCAGGATTCAAAATCAGTGTTCAGAAATCAGTTGCATTTCTATACACCAATAATGTTGAAGGAGAGGACAAATCATGGATGCAACCCCAATCACGATAGTCACGAAAAGAGTAAAATACCTAGGAATACAGCTAACAAGGGAGGTGAAAGACTTCTACAAGAATCACAGATAAAACCCTGCAGAACAAAATCGTAGATGTCACAAACAAATGGAAAAATATTCCATGCTCACAAATAGGAAGAATGAATATTGTTAAAATGGTCATACAGCCATCTGATCTTTGAGAACATTGATAAAAACAAGCAATGGAAAAAGAACTTGTTTTCGACAAATGGTGCTGGGATAACTGGCTAGCCATATGCTGAAGATTGAAACTGGACCATTTCCTTTCACTATACACACAAATCAACTCATGATGCATTAAAGATTTAAATATAATAGCTAAGTCTATTAAAACCCTAGATAAACACCTAGGAAATATCATTCTGGACATCGACTCTTGCAAAGATTTCATGATGAAGACTCCAAAAGTGATTGCAAGAAAAACAAAAATCAACAAGTGAAACGAATATAGGTTGCCTAATTGTCCTCATCCAAATCTCATGTTGAATTGTAATCTGCAGTGTTGGAGGTGGGCCCATGTGAGAGGTGATGTATGAAAAGATGCTCAACATCATAACTCATCAGGGAAATGAAAATCAAAACCACTATGAAATAACTCCTCACAGCAGCTAGGATGGCTGTTATCAAAAAGACAAGAGATAACAAATGTTGGCAAGAGCGTACAGAAAAGGGAACTCTTGTACACTGTTGGTGGAAATGTAGAATGGTGTAGCCACCATGAAAAACAATGTAGATGTTCCTCTAAAAATTAAAGCATAGGACTACTGTATGATGTAGCAGTCCATCTCTTGGGCATATACCCAAAGGAAAAAACATTATCACCTCATAAGGAAATCTGCACTTCCATGTTCCACTACCATAAAGCACTTCCATGTTCACTGAAGCACTATTTATAATAGCTAAGATATGGAGAAAACCTAAGTATCCATCCCTGGATAAATGGACTAAATATTGTGGTTATATATACACAATGGAATATTATTCAGCCATCAAAAGAAGATCTTGCCACTTGTCACAACATGAGTGAAACTGAAGGACATTATGCTAAGTGAAATAAACCAGACACAGAAAGAAAAACAGTGCATGGCCTCACATATATTTAAAATAAAAAGAGAAAGAAAATTCAAATATATAGTTATAGAGAAGAAAACCATGGTTATTAGCAGCGAGGAGAGGGAGGAAATGGGAAGATATAGGTTAGAGTTTACGAAGTAGCATACGCAGGGGATGAACATTTTAGAGATGTACAGCATGAGGACAATAGTTAATAAAATTCTACTATTTTTGGATTCTTGCTAAATGAGTAGATTTTAACTGCTCTTATGACAAAAACAAAACAAAACAAAAAAATAAGGAACTATGTGAGATGGTGGCTGCATTAATTTGCTTCACTATACTAACCATTTTAATACCTATGTGTATCTTGTAACAAGATGTTATATACCTTAAATATATACAATACAATTTATTTATTAAGCAAATATAGGAAATTATGTTCTCTTTCATAATATGACATTACCTTGCGTATTTTATCTAAATTTATTAAGTAAAAATTTATATAATGCGCTTCATAAGTTTTTTTTTTCCTAGAAATGTGTCTTTGGGAGTATAATATGTAACTTATAAGTCTCATCTTAAAAATACACACTAAAGATTCTAAAAAGACATTATAAGTGTCCCCTTATGTGAGAATTATTAAAGAGTGAGTGGTATAGTAGACAGTTAGGGAAATGACAGAAAGCTGGAGAGGTTGGGCAAAATTTGAGACCAGTCATTACAAGTGGGATAGATGGGATTTTTGTCCACAATTCTTCATCCCTCCCTGCACCCATGTTCTGTGCCATGTAATATTTTCTCTCCCTCTGAAACTGAAATGTAATTTCCTGTCGACTTTGCACTTGGCTGTGTGACTTGTTTTTGCTAGTGAACTATTAGCAGACGTAACACAGGAGGGGCTTGGAGAGTGGTTGCGCACCATGGGACTTCGGCCTCCTGGCTTCTGCGATTCCATAAGAAGAGTTTTCCTAGGTTAGTTTCTGTCCCTTCAGTCTGGGGCAGAGAAAGAGCCACACAAAGACCTAGAACCAATGGCTGGGCTCAGAATACATAAAGTGTCCCTGCCACAATCAGAGGTTCTTTATAGTGTGGGATCATTTTAAGCGACTGAGTTTTGAGATGTGTTTTTGTTTTTGTTTTTGTTTGAAACAGAGTTTCGCTCTTGTTGCCCAGGCTGGAGTGCAGTGGCACAATCTCAGCTCACTGCAACCTCTGCCTGTCAGGTTCAAGCGATTCTCCTGCCTCAGCCTCCTGAGTATCTGGGATTACAGGCACGTGCCACCACACCCTGCTAATTTTTGTATTTTTAGTAGAGAAGAGGTTTCACCATTTCCGCTCAGGCCAGTCTTGAACTCCTGATCTCAGGTGATCTGCCTGCCTCGGCCTCCCAAAATGCTTGGATTACAGGTGTGAGCCACCACACCCAAAGAGAATGTGTTTGTTTTTGTTGTTGTCGTTGTTGTTTTTGGCAGCAATATTGTGGCATTAGCTTACTGACACAATAATTGATTTGGTACAACTTTTTCGAGTTTGGAGAAGAATAAATTCTTATGTGTTTACCATAAAGCATTAAGTCAATAATCTATAATCCATGATTTTTCCTTGCCATATGCAAATGACTGTGGCATTAATTGATTTATGGATTAAAAAAACAAAACAAAGGCTCAGATATTTTAGCTAAGACCACAATTATGATGGAACAGTGGCTAGATTAAAAGCTAATTAGTCTGACTACAGGTTATTCCAATTTCTTATTCCATTATGATGCTTCTTTTTTTTTTTTTCAGAAATGAAGATTAAGGAAACAGAAGAAAATGCAATGATCACATAGTCTTTTTATTCCATAAATGCTTGAATATCTGCCATTTTTCAGGAGATTTACTATAAAAGATTTAAAGATTAACTTTATTTTTGTTTTTTCCACTCCCTGTGCTTCTGTTAGTGAAAAAAGCCCATGAAGAATTGAGTTAGAAAATAAGGATTGGAGAGGAATGCAGTAAGAAAACAGCAAAAACAAAACACAGTAGCCAGTTAATCCATAAATTGAAACAACCAAGCCTTAATTGAATGCACATGTGTAGACTGAGATGGCTCCCTAATAGTGAGGCAGTAGGCAATGATTAATTACTGGAAGAAATCAGTAAAGAATTCTTCCTGAGCTCTGAATTGTGCTCTGAATATAAAAATCTGCTGGAACAGGTGACATGTTGCCAAGGGTTCCAATAAGCAGACAGAAGAAATTGCAGATCTGCCAACTATTTATTTGCAAAGACAGAGAGAGATGGTGACGTAGCAATGTCACAAAGTATGCACAAAACTTCGTTTTTCCTTCTTTCTGAAGAATGATAATCCAGACTACAGTTTTGTTAACTGAGCGACAGGGAAAGACAAAATGCAATAATTAAGAAACCCAAAGACTGTCATGAAAGACAATCTGAAGCTGGAAGTTGAGCAATTATTTAAAGTGCTCAAAAAGCTTAGCTCAAAACTTCATTGTTTTAGGTATTTTGGGGAGAAATGAAGAGTTATCTCAGGAAGGGGGAAATATTAAATGTATAAAAAAGTAAACATGAAAACATAAGAATATTTATTCAGTCATTCATCAAATGTATATCAAAACTCTACAATGCCCCCAGATACATATTCTGTACAAGAAGAAATATGAAGATACTGTTCATGGCTCCATCCCCATTAGCTAGAACAGTCTGTTACACAGAAAATGCTTAAAAAATAAATAATCAATGAATGAATAAGTGAGTGGCACTTACATCATGGAGCTTACAAGGGAGTAAGACAGATATTTGCCACTTTTCAGGACTTTTTTGTGATTTGTGTAATTATAAATGGGAGGTTCATGTGCATGATTATAAGATGATATAAAGCACAGTTATCCTCACACTTGTCCTCATATCAGTATCACCTGAAAAGCTTTGTAATAATGCTCAGACCTGCCTCTCTACCCTATGTGCCTGATTTAAATTGTCTAGGTTGGGGCATGTGCATTGGTATTTGAGAATTTTAATGTTTAGCTAGGGTTGAAAAACAATACTATACAAAGAAAGAATTAACTTGGAGTAGAAGATGTGAAGGAAGAGGAGAGGTTAACCAAGACAACTGTAAATATGGGTGTAGCATCCCAGGACGGGGAGAAGCATGTTCAACAACCCTGTGGCTAGAAGAAACATGGCACTAGTCACACGCTGACAGGGCAGCATGGCTAGTGCACTGAGAAAAGCAGCAGGGGATGAAACTGATGAAACTGATGAGATAGGCAAGGCCAGAACACACGTACCTTTAAGTCTTTGTCTTTAAAACCTTTTATGGCTGCTTAGTGTTCCTAGGATAATAATGGTCAGAAAGTGATGGGAGTGATTTTGTCTTTAGAATCATCACTTTTATAGAAGGTTTTTAAAAAATGTGAGAGAAAAATTTATGGAAAGGACAGTTAGGAGACCACTGCAAGCTACTTCACAAGAGCTAATAGTAGTCTGGATTCGGCAGAAAATAGAGAGCAGTACTGTCTGCTCTGAGACCCAGGCAACAGGTGTTGCTCTGAGTTCCAGGATTAAGAAGGTTGCACTCAGGCCCTCTTGCAACTTTGCCCTTTCCTACAGAGCTTTGAGCCTTCTTCGAGGACCTGTGCAGACCCCTTTCCCCAGATGACCTTCCAAGGGAGGCCTGCACCTTCAATCCAAAGGCTTACTATGGGGCTAGTTTAGTGGTAGAGGGGTAGATAATGCATTATAAGGTGGGGTGTTCACATATATGCACATGAGGCTCAGATATTTTAGCTAAGACCACAATGCTCGTTAGATTTTAGTGAGGCAAGAGAAGTAGATTAGACTAGGAGTCACGTTCAGGCTTGTGACCAGTATATGTTCAATGTGCAATTTTGCTAGAGGCCTTTCATATATTAAGGGTAGGTCTAGCAGTAAGTAAGGAGAGAAAAAAAATAACAGACAAGTGCAGGCATGCTCTTGAAATGAATAGGTGGAAAAGGCAATAATATACTGTCAGATTCATCTGAAATAATCATATTTTTAAAGAAAAATTTCAATATATGTGATACTGCAAAGTAATTTCTTGTTTATTTATTTTGCAATCATTGTCATAACAATTCATTAAGGTGGTCAAAACAGGTATAATTTCTCCCATTTGCAAACATAGAAATCGATATTTACATAGGGGGAGGTTGGCAAACTTTTTTCTGTAAAGGGCATGTGTGATGGTTAATATTAAGTGTCAACTTGATTGGATTGAAGGATGCAAAGTATTGTTTCTGGGTGTATGTGGGTGTTTCTGAGTGTTGCCAAGAGATTAACATTTGAGTCAGTGGACTGGGAAAGGAAGACCTATCCTCAAAAAGACCCACCCACAGTGTGGGAGGGCACCATCCAATTGGCTGCCAGTGTGACTAGAAAAAGCAGGTGGAAGAAGGTGGAAGAAGCTGACTTGTTAAGTCTTCTGGCCTTCCTCTTTCTCCTGTGCTGGATGCTTCCTGCCCTTGAACATCAGAATCCAAGTTCTTCAGCCTTTGGAACTTACACCAGTAGTTTACCAGGGGCTCTCGGACCTTTGGCCACAGACCGAAGTCAATGTTGTCAGCTTCCCTATTTTTGAGGCTTTGGGGCTCAGACTGAGCCACTACTGGCTTACTTGCTTCTCAGCTTGCAGAGAGCCTATCGTGGAACTTCGTCTTGTGACTGTGAGTCAATTCTCCTTAATAAATTCCCTTTCATGTATACATGTATCCTATTAGTTCTGTCCCCCTAGAGAACCCTGACTAATATTTTTGGCTTTGTAGGCTATATTCTATCATCTCTGCTATTATAGCTACTACTTGCTGATATCGTAGCTCAAGAGCAGCCACAGACAATATGTAAAAGAATGGATGTGGCTGTGTTGCAATGAAGCTTTATTTATAAAAAGAGGTAGGCAGCCAGATTTGGCTCATGGATAGTAGTTTGCTGATTCCTGATGGAGGCTGTTGTTAGCTGACTGCAAGTAAACAGCGAAAGTGGTCCTGGAAGTCGAATCCTTTTGTTTCTGATTCTGTACTGGCCACTTCAAAATGCTTAAAGAATAGCGACAGAATGCTAGTTTTCAAGAAACACAGAGATCACCTTTTCTGAACTCATTCTACAGATGAGAAAACTGAGGATCAAGGTTAGGTGAAAAGTCCAAGACTGCAGGACTCTTTAGAGCCACAACTGTGACTAGAATTTCAAATTCTAGTCTTGCCTTCTTAACTGTCTTAACTGCCCACCTCTGCCAAAGTCAATCACCTCCACAAACTGAACTGGGCCAAGTCTGGACTTCCTGTTGTATTCTCTTTCTATGCTGTTTCCTTAGAGGAGGGTGGGCCTGAACCAAAAGAAAATTATAGCAAAATAGCAACAGAGTGGGCAAAGTTCAGAAGAGCTTTTCTGGGAGCCTTCAAGTTCCCAAACTGAAATATTCTAGTTCTGAATTTTTTTTTTTTTTTTCTGAAACAGAGTCTCACTTTGTCACCAGGCTGGAGTGGCGTGATCTCGCCTCACTGCAACCTCCACTTCCTGGGTTCAACCAATTCTCCTGCTTCAGCTTTCTGAGTAGCTGGGATTACAGGCATGCACCACCACACCCAGCTAATTATTGTATTTTTAGTAGAGACAGGGTTTCACCATGTTGGCAAGTATGATCTCGATCTCTTGACCTGTGATCCGCCCACCTTGGCCTCTCAAAGTGCTGGGATTACAAGTGTGAGCCACAGCGCCTGGCCTGGAATTCTTAATTCTGCTCTCTCTCTTTTTTTCCTAAACTAAGTCACTCAGCATCTTAGCTCAGATTTCTGATTTCATTTTATACCTGCATTTGACACTGACTTATGATATCTTGGGCTGTAGTTGGATTTGTTGTTACTACTGTTATGTTTGTGAGTGTGCTCATTAAATGAGCCCTAGAGACACATAACCTCCTTGAAGCTGCTAACCACTTGATCCAATCTTAGGGCAGTGTCACATTCCAGAAAACCCAGTCAAGAAGCCAAAAATAATTTCAGATTAGCATGACTGTTTTAATTCTGTTTACTGAGCATGATGTAGCACATCTTCTTTGAAAAATCACAATTTTCTCTGAATCACTTTCCTCCCTCACCATGGCAGCACATGTTTCTATACACCTTATCCAGCCTTCATACTCCTTCCCTTCCTCCATCTTCTCCAGATTTTATGTCAAGAATATCAATATGGCACAGCTGGCAAAATACAGAGAGTGGGGTTGAAGATAAGCAGTGCAGATAGGTAAAGCCAAAACCTTTTTCATGGCAAAGAGAAGAGAAAGAACAGAATCACTTATATCTGAATAATATTTGTTCACATACACTGCAAAAAAATATCCTCTAAGAATCCATCAACATACATAGTCAAATTAGTGAAGGTACCCAATACCTCTTTCGGAGACAAAGTGTCTGCTGGCTGACATACAGTCCTTCATAATAAAACGTGAGCATGTCAGACACAGCTGATAGCCTTCCTTCACTCTTGTTATAGCTGGAAAACAATTCAAAGGGCATAATTTATTTAGGGTTTAGTAAACCATTCAGAAAAGTTCTGTAAGGAAATTTAACAGAGAAATTAGAAGCATTCTGTCTGATTGAAACTACTATCGTCCGTCTACATAAAACTGACTGACAGACAATAAAAAAGGTAATTACCATCAGTACAACATCAAATGGGGATAAGATGAAAGGATTAGATTAGAGCAGCCACCTGTGAAGGCAGAATTTGGAATTTAAAGTGCACTTGTAGCCAAATAAGTAACCATTTAAGATGACAATTTTATAGTACAGCACTTTTTATGTCCTTCACTGGTATTAGGAAGTGAAATACAATAAAACCAAGATTTATTCAAGTTCAAGGTTTATCTTAAGGATAAAAAGAAGAAAAAATGGTAAAACAATGACTACACAAAAATGTGCAAAAATGTATTCAGTAATAACAAGGAATGAACTATGATTCCATGCAGAGACATGGATTGACTATCTAATGCACAATAATAAGTGCAAAAAGCAAGTCTGAAAAGTACACACTGTATGGTAGCATTCATATGGTATTCTGAGAGACGCGAAACCATGGAGAAGGTAAACTGATCAGTGGTTGCCAGGAGATTAAGAAGGAGGAAGGGTTATAGAGTACAAGCATAGAGGACTTTTTTTTAGAATGTGCAACTATTTGGTATGATGCTGTAATAGAGATGCAGAACACTATATTTGTAAAAACTCATAGAAATGTATGGTAAAAGAGTAAGTCCCAATACTCGCAAATTAAAACAGGCATTTTTTAGGAGGGTGGGAGATCTCAGAATAAAATGCTGAATATGACAAAGGAGTTAAACTTCAATAGACATGTAGGGGACAGCCATGTTGAAAGGGTGGGGGAAAGGACACAGACCAAAATGACTTTGGAGGTAAATGGAGTCTGCAGGATTAAAGGCAAAACAGATCTGTACATAAGCACTTTACTCTAATGGATAAAGAGTTATTTTGCTATCTACTTATGGTAGTATGGGTTCATGCTTCTGAAACTACTACGTGTGTACTGTAATTAAACAATTAAGTAAATGAATGGTGGATGGTGGGAGCCAGGTTTGCAAGTGGAGTGGGAGATTACACATAAACAAGGGAAGCAAGCTAGAATGATCCATGTAGGAATGGGTTAGAGTTGGAAACAACATTATGAACTTATGTTTAGCTTACGATAGAAAGGAAAATATTCATTAGTACGAATGTGTGTATGAGTTAGTATATACACACGTCTCCCCTTGCTCTGTCAGCTGAAAGATCGCAGAAGCCACAACATCTCAGTAGCAATGAGCACACATGGCATGTAGATATTGGTGTGTAATACCATTTTCAAAAACCAGGACCCAGCACTTTTTGAAAAATTGACTGATTCTAGAATTGATACAGAAAATACAGAAAATAAGCTTGGAGCATTTTGTTGTGCCCCCCAATAAAGTGTACGAAACATACACACACATGCACACACACACATGCAAGCACATAGAATGATGGACGCATGTCAAAGGGACATAAAAACCAACTAATAGAATTTCCAATGTCCAAAGATAGAATAATCTGAGCAACAAACTAAACAAAAGTATTATATTTTAACTCGAAGTATAGCATACATATTCATGAATCTATATTGTTATTTAAAAAAATAGAATAAAAAATAAATAGGGAAGAAAAGTCTTCCATGCGGAAGTATTCAAAATAATGTATGCTGGTACTTTACCCTCAAAGAATTGGAGCATAATTCCCACTATCTCAGTGGGAGAGAGACTATGCATAGTTTCTTTCTTCCAAAAGTATATCATGGTAATGTGAGGGGCAATGGTAACTTCACATTGGAGAAATTTGCCAAATACTACATCAGCCAGGTGGATCAATGCTAACATCAACAGTGATAAGTATTGCTGTTAGTATGGGCACTTTATGTGACAGAATCAGAGTGATACTTTACCACTGTGGTCTTCTTCCCAAAACCTAAACTCCAGTCAAATAATAAGAAATAACAGAAGTCTCAATTGAAGGACGCTGTACAAAATATCTCACCAGTTGTCAAAACTATCAAGGTTATCAAAAACAAGATTAAGTCTGAAAAGCTATCACAGCTAAGGGAAGCCCAAGAAGACCTGACATCTAAATCCAATGTAGTATTTTGTTTGGGATCCTGGAAAAGAAAAAAAATAAGTTAAAACCTATTGACATATGAATAAATTGTGGACTTTAATTGATAATAATGTATCAATATAGGTCAATTAATAGTGACAAATTTACCAGTGATAATGGAGATTAACAGTAAAAGGAACTGGATATGAGGTATGAGCAAATTTTTGCAATCATCACAGTTTTAATGTAAATCTGAAACTATTATAAAATTAAAAGTTCACTAAGAAACTGTAGAGGATTTTAGCTAATTAATATTTATTTTTATTTAATAAGAGTAATCTGATGCCAGGCACTAAAGGAGTAAAAGCAATAAGTAACTCATAAACTCTCTTGATAGCACTTCACAGTTTGATTTTATTTTTCTTATATCCTTTCATGCAGGACATAAATGCTAGACTGTGAAATGTATCTTATATTTCTTTATATTCTCAGTGTCCAGCGTTATTAGTTTGTAAGTATAAGAGCTCACAGGTTTTTGTTAAACCTGTAGTAATGCACATTAGGAGAATGATTAAGTCATAACACTAGGTAATGAATGAATTGGGAATAAAATGAATGTGAGCATTTATAACTACTGCAAAATTTCAGATGCATGCATTCTAGAAGCAATTGTTGAACACATAACATGGACTCAGTGGTCAGTAAGTGTAGTTACTGTTTTTGCAGACTAAAGGGTAAAGACAAAATTTTAATAAAGGTGAAATTTCAATGGGTAATTGAAGTCTGAGTCATAGTATGAGTAGTATTTGAATAGGTTCTCAAGAAGGAACTTGTGCTTGCACAAAACATTGCCAAATTATTGATATTAGAAATAAGTACGTACTGTGTGTGCCCAGAGTGTTTTAATAAATGTTTGTTCAAATTACAACATTAACATTCATACATTTAACAATCACTATACCTACTTTTGGAAGTGATTAGAAATAAGTATGATATCAAGTTAATTTTATTCAAATTGATGCCTCCATACATTTACAAGTTGCTATGTGGTTGGTGAACAGAATTCACTTTGCTAATCATGGGGCTTAGCTAAACACCCAGTATCTGCAATGTTGAACTAGCTTTGTTTGTGTTTAACAGTCCCACTGCACACTATAAAACCTACTTATGAATTGTTTTCTGGTTTACTTCTTCAGAATTTATGAAGAAATAGCAAGAGTAAAATTTGCACAAAATAAACACTTAAAAGATAACACCAGGTTGATTATAGTAAATAATAATGTATTATATATTTCAAAATAACTGAGAGTGAATTCAAATGTCTCACTGTTTAAAAAAATGATAGGCAAGCGAGATGATGGAAATGTTAATTATCTTGATTTAATCATAGCACTTTGTATACATATGTCAAAACTTCATATTATATCCAATAAATGTATACAATTATAATTTGCCAATGTTTTTTAAAAGAGAGCAAAAGCATATTCTATGAAAACTAAGACTATTTCCCAAAATAGGACCCAACTATTTCTTACTAGGTCTGGCCACTAGTTTTTAAAATCACATTCCATGCATAGAATACTTAATTTTTCCCCTTTAAACATATTGTATATACTTTATTTTTTCATAAATAAAATGGATTCTATCGAAATAACATTTTCTAATTTATTTAATCATTCTCCTAGCAATGGATATGTAGCTTATTTTTGGTCTTTTGCTCTTATTAACAACGTAGTGAAAATTTTACTTACATATACGTGAAAAATCATATAAATACATTTGTATACCTCCATAGTATACTCCTTTTGTGTTTGATAACAAAAGTTATTTGCATTTTTAAATTTTGAATAGTACTGCCAAATTGACCACAAAAGGGATTGTAAAAATTTATTTTTCCACAAATAGTGTCTATTATCTTACATCCTTACCAAGTCAGTCTGTCCAGTCAACTCTGACCAAGGTTTAAATGGAGGATGTGGAGATATGCACAAACAACAAGTAATACTTATTTGACATTACATTGCACATGGGTGTATTAGTCCTAGAAGAAGCAGATGGTTTATTAAACTCCCTTCTATCATGTTTTTGTAAGGCATCACTTTTTTACTGGGGCCCTGTTGAATTTACGTATGTGTGAACACTTTTGAATAAGATTATTTATTGGGCTTATCCACACATTCTACATTTAAACCTTGGCGAGAGAGCTGCTTGGCAGGACCTGTGTCTTTAGGTAGAAGAGAACATTACCAAAGTGCAGCTCAGCAGAAAGGGAGAGTACATTCCCTCTTTTCCCACTATCCAGTCTCCCGCTTGTGCCTACCATGGGCCAAACCCAGCTGAAACTAGATGGCAAGGGAGCCCAGTTGACAGTCCATAGAGATGCTGAGGCATGAAGTGGGGTTCGTAAAACATAGAAAGTAGATTTGGTGGAATAAATTTTTAAATGCAGGATATTACATATTCACAAATTTGTATATTCATATTCTCATTTCTATTCCACCAGGAATGTTAATGACTTAGAAAAATCTCCAGACCCAAATGGATAAAATGTTTATGCTGGAATATGGTGGAAGGCAAGATTGTCAAACACAGGAGCGTAGACTACTTTGAACTTGAAATTCCCTATGAGATACATTTTTTTAACCACTTTCATTTTAAAAGGGGAAATGTGTGCCTAGAGAAGTAACTTGTAAAAATGTAGATCTATCAAGGGAAAGTGCTTGAACCTATGCACAGGGCGTTGACCTCCTTTAGGTCTCTGAGCTTTCTCTTCACCTGTTCATGAAGACTGACTGAGGAATTTATACTTTTATTGAGAAACATTCATTTTGTGGTTCATCTTTCAGAACATCTCTTTTCAAGGTAATCTATGTCTGTTTTGAATAAAAACACTGGTGATTTATAAATGAATAGCTGGAATTATTTTAGACTACTGTCTTAGGCAACTTCCAAAATTACATTTCCTGCACAGAATACTGGGTTTCCAACAAAAATTTTAGTGATGATGTTTTAACAAAATAAAAATAAAAATGGTAGATGGGTATACATGTATGTAGGTGTATATGTGTTTGTGTGTATGTACACACACTATTTATATATATGTGTGTGTGTATGCTTCACTATAACAATAATAAATAAACAAATCACATCGCAAAGCAGAATCAACATATATAAACCCTCTTTAAAAATGGGAACATGCCAATAGAATTTGACATGAACTTATTTCATTGCAACGGTATTGTCAGGTGGATATTAAAAACAAACTAAAAAGTTCTTAGAGCTGGAAGATCACTTTCAAATTACCCCTTCCCCCACCATTGACATATGAAAAAATTCAGGAGATTGGGTTAAGTAATTCTGATTCTCTGATTTGAGAATTAAAATTAAGCTTTACAAACATTTTCCCAGGATCAGAACCTAGAGACAAAAAAAAATGTGTTGAAATAGAACAAAGAATGTATTTTGCACTGGACTATGTGATGGAGAATCTGAACACAGAGAAACTAGCTCAGCAGTGAAAGATGTATGCCTTGTAAGAGCAGAGAGTCAGAAATGAGAAAGATGATGCTAGACTATGCCTGAGGTACAAGGAAATGCACAAAGTGTACTCACCAGCTTTCTGGTTCTGGCTCCCATAAAGCCTGGTTGTATTTCTGTTTCTAAAGCTACAAAACATTATTGAAACTATATTCTCACATGTAGAATTGAGCAAGCTTCAGTAGGTTTCTACTTTTGATATTAAAATAGATTGGGCTGATTTAGAAGTTCTCTATGTCCCCAACCAATATTTTTCTTGTATTTCAAATTTTGGTAACACCAAATTTAACACCACCTATAAAGATGGCTGGATTTCAGAAAGCTCTACAGCATGTTCATAGAAATCTCAGAAAAATTGATGTCATAGACACTTCCACACAAATCAGAAGTAATGCTTTTTCATTAACGGAATATTGGATCTAGAGATTTTCCTCTATGATTTTAGGTACATCCACTGGAAGTATTTTCTAAAACTCAAAGAACTTCTGTTTATTTACCTATTTTATTGTTTTATTATTGTACTCACTGTCACATTATCAAGCCCTAAAGACATTTTCTTCCTGGAGACAAATTCTTTGTGGGAGTGAAATTATAGAATTCAAGGGCATTAATGTCCTCTAAAGTCATATGGCCATTGTAAATGTTCAAAAGCTTTGATGAATTCTCAAAAGCAAGAATAGAGAAGCAAGTTTTCAGAAGCTCTAAAATCATTTAAGCACAACGTTTTGTGAATTCAGCGACACTTTCAGGTAGCTATGATCTAAGAAATAGTACAGTTTTGGAAAATCTTGACCATCTTTCAACTGGAAAGTAAAGGCTAAAAATTCTAGGTTCTTTCATTCTTCTTCTGGGTATATAACAACAAATAATATAGGAGTTTGAAGAAATCTGAAGCACTCCTACAATCACATTTTAATTTAAAATAATAGGAAAATAGAGAAATTGAAACAAACAAAAGAAAAAGAAAAAAGTGTTAGACTTGGACCCTAAGGACTCTCAAGCTACTTTTAAAGATTTACCTCTCCCCCTAAACATTTCTATAATGATCAAAGATTGAGAAAATGAAAGGAATATTCTCCAGGGTTACACAATTAATTCCAATGACTCTACAGATTTGAGCTCTCTAGTATCTTGCTTTATGGTATTGTTAATAAAGAAATGCGCTCAGGTCTAAATTATGCCTGGATGTCTAGTACAGGTGCCATTTGAATCAAGTGTATAGACCAATCAGTCAGCAACTCCTTGCCTAGAGGCAAGGCTGCTCAATTAGAAGTCTGTGGCTAAAACTTATCTACCTATAGATTGTTGTTTTTTGTTTGTTTTGGCCCACAGAGTCTTTAAACTATGCTATGTTTACCTTTTACCTGTATTAATCAGTTCTCTCACTGCTATAAGGAAATACCTGAAACTGGCTAATTTATAAAGAAAAGAGGTTTAATTGGCTCATGTTTCCGCAGGCAGTGCAGGAAGCATGGTGGCATCCACTCGGCTTTTGGGGAGCCCTCAGGCAACTTATAATCTGTCACATGGCCAGAGCGGGGACCAAGAGAATGAGGGGAGAACTGCCACACATTTTTAAACAACCAGATTGTGCAAGAACTCATCATCGTGCGAACAGTACCAAGGGGATGGTGCTAAACCATTCATGAGAAAAATATGCCCCCATGATCCAGTCTCCTCCCACCAGGCCCTATCTCCAACACCAGGGATTACATTTCAACATGAGATTTGAGTGGGGACACAGATCCACACCATATCAGTGACCAATATTAGAAAACAGAAAGCTTATAGAATTTTGGATTTTTGGCATCTCACAAACATAAACAAACACTGTCAACAGTGGGCCAGTGTTGCTGCCTTTGAAGTGCATCTAGTCTCTTTAGACAGGATATACGTGATCTCATTCTCCTCCATCCCCACTCTGATCCATTAATTTCTGTTTCTTATCTGGCACTAGCATTTGATATTCTCTTAGGTTTTATAGGAAGAACTTCATGTCATATTGGTGTTTCTTTGGAAGCATCCTCATTGTCTTTCCATATGGAATACTTTCATATATACCAATGTATCATATTATACTGTAGTGGCTAAAAATGTGGACTTTAAAATTATAGGACTTTGATTCAGATTCTAGCTTTACCACTTTTTGGTTGTGTGAATTTGGGCATATTATTTAACCATTGTTAACAAGCTACTTGGGTTATTGTGAGCATTCATTCATTAAAAACAGAATACATTTGCCAGAATATGTTCTATGTGTCTTTATATGTATGTGTTTTGGCTATTATGATGTTATCTGTTTAGATGTAACTATTATTTCATAAAATGCAAATGTAATTCATGAACTAAACTCCACATGAGAAATTATGGAGTCATGTTTGTAGAATGTAGACTTTGCTTACCCAAACAGCATGCACTTTTCCATCATCAAATGTGCAAGGGCAGTAAGCACAGTACAAGTGCAGCTGCAATGTCAGAGGAGCTGTGAGTTGTCTCTGGGATTTCCTCTTCAGAGAAATGCACAGCTGCTACTGACTTAAGTGCTCAGGCAGGGGCAGGGCGATTGTCCTGGAGGCCCCGGTCGAGAGGTACTGCCTCGTTTGGAATAGTGGAGGTGAGGATCCACATGGAAAACAGGCTGGCCATTTTTCCATAATGCTGCTGCACTGGACTGGGGCTCCAGGTCAGTCCTCAGCCACGGCACTCCCTGCTGAGCCTGAGGGCAACAGAAGCAAGCGCTGCAGTGAGGCAAATTGGTGGCCTGGCTGCTCCCTCTTGGAACTCCGTACAGGGAAGTGAAGAGATTCTACTGGCCCAAGAGCCACCAGGGTGGGTGGCTGGAGTCCCAGGTCGGGAGGCCCTGCCCGGAGAGGGAGAGTAGAAGCGGGACAGGAAGCAGCGCGGAAAAAAACAGTCTGGCCACTTTTCCCTAAGGTAGTTGTGCTGTTCTGTGGGTCTGCGTTAGTCCCTAATCACTGCACACCCTCCCAAGCCTGAAGGCAGCAAGAGAGAGGGTCGCGGACCAGCAGAAATGGCAACCCGCCTCTCACTCTGGGAGCTCCATTCCAGAGAAGTGCAGAGATGCTCTTAGTCCGAGAACTCAGGCGGGGTTGGAGTGGTCTTCTTAGCATCCCAGGCCAGTGGGCCTTATCCTGCGAGGTGCAGTGGAGGTGAGACCTGCATTCCCTCACTGCTCAGCCACATGGATTTGACCCCTTTCCTGGGGTTGCGCAAGGGAGTCTGGCCTCCGCTGTTGCTGGAGCTGCAGCTGCTGATGCTGGGGTGCCCCGTGAATCAGAGGTTCCTGGGATTCCACGTGTGCCTGAATGGCAGCTCTGCCTAGACTCCACGTAATTCTCCATGCGGGTCTGCAGGCCTGGGTTGGGAGGGTCACACAGGATCTTCTGAGCCCAGGGATTCAAAGGTCTGTGGCAGAAGTGTGGATCTACGGGAAACTCTCACTCATCCACCGCATCCCCGTGGGAAGGGGCCTCCCCTTGCTCTGTGCCACTCCTGTGTGGGCAGTTGTCCTGTTTTGTTCTTCTCAGTTCTCCGTGGGTCATGCTGTTTCCTTGATGAATCCCAATGTGTCCACCTGGATGTTGCAGCTGAAGAGCTAGTGTTTGCTCCAGCCATTCTTTCTTCTCTCTCCGAGAGGAGGGCACGCTAGCGGTTTCTCATCAGTTATCTTGGCCCCATCTGTCAGTAATTTTTAATCATTCAGGTTCTGACACGACTCAGAACAAATATGGAATTAAATTTAATCTAATAAATAATACGTTAGTTTTAGCCTAACTACATATGTTTTTTCTTTACTACTTTACTACATTTTAAAACAAAATTTTTAAAGTAAAAGTTTACCTCAAGATGATGCCAATAACAAGTGCCAATTTGAAGGCATTACTGGAATGAACATTTTTGTCATTGGCTCAGGTAGCAAGTGGCCTTTAGTCTTACTTCAGAAGTATGAGGGCAAGTGCTTATCATTTTCAATCACTTATTTTGCTTGCTGTTACTCCAGTTTAATTTAAAGTAGGGCAACTGATAAAATCAAAGATCAAAGGGACATGAAAGAGAGAGAAACATAAATCATTAGCTTTTAAATTCTGATATTGTCTTTCAATGACAACTTTCTTCGTTTACTGTGAACATGACAACGAATTGTGCAAATGAGTGACTTTTTTTACCTAGCAATTCAGGGATTCTGTTTTCTCAGTATTTTGCATTTCTTACCAGACAATTTTGGCATGGATAGTCCTTAAGGTCATGTCTCAATAATTGTAATCTGGTAATAAAATTATATTTCATTAGATCTAAAAGCGGTATATGATCAAATATGAAGTTAGCTGCAATGTGTGTTAGAAGACTATGTTCTAGTGCAGGTACTTACTAGATGTGGGATGTGGAAGGATTGGAATTCCAGATATAGCTTCTAAAGGCCAAAACCTAGCTACTGGAACGAATATAGACCAAAAAAGGGAGGAATCCACCTGCCCAGCCTTAATTACAAGTTAATAAGTGACTGGTTTAGCTGTGGAGACAGAAAGGAGATAGATCAGAGAGTCTCAAATGTCACATCCTTTATGCTTGATAAATACACATACATATCCATACTTAGATTGATTTCCATAATACATGTCACACATTTCACGAAATCAAACTTTTTGCTCTCACAATTTGACTATGACGCAATAGCCATCACAGTATTTTCTCATTTCCTTTCCTTCTGTCCTCCTGGGTTTTTTTACTTTCGAGGAGGAACATATGAGAATGGAAGAGATTAGTTTCAAATCCTTAGTTCAATGGATAGATCAGAAAATGTATAATGAATTATAATTTTTAAAAAAATGGACATAGTGCCCAATACATATGGCACCAAAATGTCTAGAAGAAAAAAAAAATCTGGTTTGTTACCCACAATTTAAAATGTCCAGAGACTGTGTATAGGCAACATAATAACAATGAATTGAACTTGCTGTAAATTTCTGTACATTTTCTTTAGGAGAACATGGCAATTGTCTTTGGATTTTCAGCTATTGTGCTTAACAGGTAGTTCATGCAACAATACATCAATTGTTAAGTGAGCTCAATATGTCAGCAAACAGAGCTGGCCACTTAAGTTACCCAAAATCAAGACAGTTTCTTGGCTAGACGAGGGATTCACCACTCTAGTGGGTATTGTCACGTTCTAGTGAACACAGAGAGGCATTAACAAATGCTTCTCTCTGGGAATTACGACCAATACAATATGCAAGAAGTGAAAAAACAGTAACATCAAACTGTTCATTTCAGTGGTGTCCTCAGGCTGACAAAAATCCCTCTTAGCTTGCCAACTTTTGTCAGTCTGTTTCTTTCAAACGCTTTATAGTTTTCTTGTTCATTATAAGTTTATGACATCCATTAAGTAGTCTTGCTACAAATCAGAGACTACAGATGATATTTGAACATTTCCACTACCTAGTGCTTAAAATGTTAATTCATTCTTGCCCAGGAGCAACTGGAACATCTGGTCTTACTTCCAAGTGAAGTCACTGGTGCAGTTCACCTTCTGAATAGGAATGTGATGGGCGACCTGGAGGGTAAACCAGTGGCATGCGCGTTAGAAAGCAGGCACAACAGAAAAAGGAAGCAGAGGTCTTAGCAACATGCTTCCTGTCAAAAAGACTGGAACATACGTTAGATTTTGATTTCATTTGCAAATGATGCTCATCCAGGTTAAACACCATTTTGAAAGTTGGCCTATAAATATTAAATACATCAAATCATTCCTTGATTGGTGATTGGAAATCTATTAAAAAAATCATGAGGTGGCAATCTGTGTTTTTCTCACACTATATGGCTTCTTACCACACCAAAAGCTGAACACTTGAGTTCAAATTCAGTGGAAAAGTCTTAGCCACTAATGATTATAACTCTGAAATTGCTTATGTTTGTAGAAAAAAGAAAATGATGAGGCATTAATATAAAAGGTATGAGGCATTATAGATAGTGTTAAAAATGAGGATTTTGTGTGTGTGTGTGTGTGTGTGTACTAACTCACTAACACACAATTTTATTTACGAGAGAGTACAGTCAAGAAGAAGCATGGTTGTCCACACAACACACATCAGAAGTCGTAGTACTGAGGCTTTGGAATTTCTGTAAAAACCTATTTGAAAAAATCATTCTATAGCACAGAGGTGAGGATAATTTTTCTGAAGCAAAAAGTGAACTTGTCAAAACCTATGGGGTTAATGTGAGTTGGAGAGAGAGAACTGTCCTTCTGAAGCTTTTTGTCACATTCAGGACTGCAAACCTGAGCTAAGCTTCTGAAATCCCTAGGAAATGGGCCCTGCTCAGAAAATGGGAATCACAGGTTAGACTAAGTCATCATCAGTTTTTATAATTTTTACCTTTCCTTTTCAAGATTTTAACTTTTTTGAAGATGTGGTACAAGTAAGACTATCACTCTTTGAATGTAATGACAAAGCCCTCTTTGTGGTTTAGTTTAGTATATGTTAGTGTATCTTGTTTATTTTCTGCCTTTAACACTATAGTGTTAACTCTATATCGAGTCTTTTTCTTATTTTTATTCACTGGTATGTAACTAGCATTTCAAACATTGCCTAAAACTTATTAGATAAATGGTTGACTGAACTCACCATTTATGGAATTGTTATTAGGAAGATTTTTTTTCACATAAGGAAAAGTACACTTGATTTTAAATGTAAATAACTGGTTCAAATCTGGACTATGAATGGAAACAATATGGTAGTGGTTAAGAAAACAGACTCAGTAATCATCCTGCCTTTAGTACTCGTCTTGAAAGGGCTGAATCCTTCTTCTACCCCTTAATTACTTTAGTTTCCTTATCCTTAAAATGTGGATAATTAAAGTACCTAACTCATAGGGTAGCTATGAGATTTAACTAAGGTAATTTGTTCTAAGAGAGTGCTGACCATGTAGTAAGTGCCCAATAAATACTGTTTTTTGTTGTTGTTGTTGTTTCAGTTCCCTTTTAAGTTGACATATGTCTGTATAATTAATGCTATGAATATTAATCCAAATCACTAAATGAGATTAAAATCTTTTTTCTGTTTTTAAATAATGATGGTTAAAATCAAATGTAATTAGGTAATAAAATGGTCAAAATTCATTCACTGTCAGTATCAATTCAATTTAGTTATCAGATTAACAACATTTGTTTTGAGTTCCCATAGTGAAAGGTGTTAGAGTTCAATAATAAATAATGTCTGGTGCCAGCCCTCCTATTTATTATAGCTTAATTACAGACAATGGATTCATAAGAGGAGAAACAAACTTTAGAGTTGCATATGTTAAGTTTTCACTAAGTAACATAGGGTTAATGTCAAAAGTCAGAACATCAGGGAAAAAGCATATTGAGGCAGGTGGTGTTTTGCTCAGGTCTTAAATAAAATAATGAAGAAGAATGTAATGAAAACAATATTTAAGATTTATTACTTTTATAAAAAATGGCATGATTAGTTTGTTTCTAGCATTCTATTTTCTTTTAATAAAAACAAAAGTACTAATTTTTTCTTTTTACCCACAAATGTGCATATTTTGTGTCCCCCTTTTAAAAAAAAAACATGATATTTAAATATGAAAGACTAGCTGATCTTGAGCTAAAGAGTCTTAACACCAGAGAAACTTAAAGTTGCAGGTTTTATCATCAACAGGGTGCTTAACGGAAAAACTGATACATCTATCTCATAGGTTCATTTGAACACAAAATGAGATAATACATCTAAGTTCCGTGGTCTCATGTCTCCTGTATATATACGTCGTACATGAGCATGCCATTTTCTGTAATTTTGAAAGGGCAAGAACAGTCTTTTTAACAGTGCTCCTGTGGAGATCAAACATGAAAGATAGATAGTCCTATCTTATTCTCAGATATTTGAATTTCTGTCTCCTTGAGAGAGTGGACTAGCCAGGTTGGCAAGGACTCTGCCAAAAGTAAAGTCTGCTTCCCAGAGCTATAGGTGATGATAAACTCTAGGGAATGTGAGGAATTGAGTCAGATGGAAAATGAGTGAGTTATAGAAGGGAGCACAGTTAAGAAGCAGGCATAAAAGCTTTTGGGTAAATCCAAAGATGCGAGGATAAATAAATGAGAGTGGGAAACTGTGGACAAAGGCCTTTGTTAAAAGTAGACTTTTAAGAAACAAATAATTCTCGTCATGACTTCTGTGATACAAATGAACTGACTGTGTTGAAAATGCTAGAGATGAAAATATTTACTGAAAAAAATATATTTACTGAAAAGAAATACAAGTAAAGAAAGTAGTGAATAGTTAAATAAAGTTATATAGTAACTAGTCTGAAAATCATAACTCTCTGTGGCAGTCAAATGCCACATGGAAGCCATAACTCCCCAAACACCCATAGTTCAGAGGCTCAGGCATATTCTATGGCTGACAGTCTCAGCTAAAGCACATTCTCCAGAATTTCTAGAATCTACTGGTAAATATGTTGCCTATGTAACAGCCTCTATGCATTCTTAAGAGCCTTCTAGAAAAGAAAGAGGAAAGAAATCATTGTCAAATTTCCAAATACAGCATTTGGGGATTCTCTATCTGTTGCCATCTTTTATTTTTTTCCCCTTTTTATTGCCCTGAATCATACTTTGTAAGTCATATGGTTGTTTTCTTTCTATTTGAAAGACCATTTCCAGTCAGATTTGTAGTACATCCTTTTCTATAGAATATTATTTTATCATAAACATACTATCATAAAAGGTGTACACAAAATGTTACTTTCCACTTTCCTTTCCATCTCCCCACCTTTTTTATTTTTTAAGATATATATGGGATGCATGGATGAAGACAATCTCAGGAAGGCTGTTAAGAAGACAACTTCTTCGTGTAGTAGAGAATAATAGTCCATATTAAATTTATCAAACACTGTATTCCTAATAAAATATCTTATCACCTCTCATTGTGTAAAACATTTAGAGAGATTCTAAAACATTATAAGGAGACTGCATAATGTATTTACTGGAAGCAACAGAACTACGTAACCTATTTATAGTTTAGCCAGTGAGTTCTTAAGCCATATACAACAAGCTCTTTAGTTCAAGTGAAACCTTAGATTTTGATATCTAGAATATTGCATCCAGTACATTCAGTGGGTCTTAGTTTCCAGTACGAGATAAGTAAAAGTAAATATTTAATCACATGAATTAAATATATAAATTTTGGAATCACAATTGGGTTATAACACAAGTTCTATCTCTAGCAGATTTTGTGACCTTGAACAGATTAATTAACCTCCTTTAAGCCTTAGAGTCTTCATCTGTGTATGTCAAGAAAATAGTTTTGAGATATTATATATAGAAAAAGAAAGAAAATATTCGTCATTTCCTCTTTTCTTTTTCCACGATCTAGGTACAAGAATAGTTCTCTATTTATGGCTTGTGGGAGGAATGGGACAAGAAGGAAAGCAGGAAGCTCTTCAAGTCAGCTGTCTTTGGTTTTCCAAAGCTTAGCCTATTGGGGAGATTATGCTTTTGGCTCTGAGACTAAAAAAGAAGATAGTTATTTTTAGTAGGAAAAAAATGAATTTAATAAGGAGTTTAATAAGAATTTGAAGAATTTATCAAATTTTTAGACTAACAACCTAACTCCTACCCTCCTACCCCAGGGTGAGGGATGAGGATGTGAATGAGTAGCTAGAGAGGAAAAAGATTATAGAGGAAAAAATATTAAAATCTCCAGAGAGGTTAATGGATATGAATTTACCATGTGTGTAGGGACAACTAGGAAAATCTCAGCAATGTTTTAACAGGAATTGGAACTAAATCTAATTCCACAGATGGTTCAGCTATTCCCAAACAATCATAGCAAACTGTTCTTTAGAATGGTGACGTGTGACCTCAGGAACCAGCATCTCTTCCGTCATCTCCAATACAGCAAAAACAGTCCTACCTTGGGATTTTGGAAAAGAGGTTTGCCTATGTGAACTTGGTCATCTATAGACTGAGTAAGGTCCCAGTGCACTAATGCATCCCAGAATATGTCTTTGGCTATTGGTCACAGGGGGAGGAGGAAGAAAAACCTTCATCCGTGAGTGAGTTAGTACTATAGGAGTGGCGTTGTTTCAGTCCAGTTTAAGAGCCATACTGAGCTGGTGCAGTGGTTGAATATTACTTCTTTTTGACCAGCAGACTCAATATGCACATGAGAATAGGAATATCAGCCTAGTTAAAATTACTATTAGGATTAAATTACATTGAGAAATAGAAAAAATAGCTAGAGATGAGCCAACATTTAGAAGTCATGGCTGGATAAGTGCATGACACAGAGTATCTGTATAATGCATGCCATTTCCTTTCTTTAATAAATTATCACCCTATTGCTCATTACCGTCACTATCATCATCTCCATCATCGTCAGCCTCAGCATCACAGATAATAACACTGAGGCTTTAAAAGGAGGACAATCACCTTTCCAATAGCACACAGCATGTCAGAATGTATTTAATAAAGTGCTAAGTAGTGAGAATGAAAAGCCATATAGTGGCGCATCTGGATACCTAGGCTTAGTTTTACAGTGGTTGATTGCTTGAGAAGTTACAAAGTCTAGCTTAACATTTGTGTATCCTCCCACACTGAAAAATAAGACACGCCTCCCGAATACAATCAGTTGTGCTTTATATTTGTTGTTTATTCTTATGATTATCAGAACTGATTATATTCAGCTGTCATATCTGATGAATACCAACATCTGCTACTCTGCATTTAATTTTGCTAAAGGAAAAAGCTCATCTGTGTGCCAGAGTGTCAGAAATGAGAGTACTGAATATGTGCCTCTGGAAGGCAAAGCTGACCCTTGTCTCTCTGTCTAGAAACTTTTTGTTTGTATATCCAGCCTATGATGGGCAATGGGTCAACTTGGGACTCTTATAAATTTAATCAACTGATGGTACCAATTCTCACAAGGAAACTGAGATAAATACCAAGTACTCCTCAGCTAAATCTAAATTATCTATATTAGGGACTATATAGCCAGAGTGAGCACTGATTATTCATGCTCACCCAGATCTTTTTGAACATATTTCACATGTTTTCAAATCCCAGTTGTGTCTTTCAGTTAGGAAAAAATACATATTTTAACATTCCCAGATTCTCTTGCAGCTAAAATATCAATGTATGATTCAGACTCTGCAGACCAGTCATGCTGGCAGTAGCCATTAATTTGAAGTCAGTAAACAGACATAATAAGGTTGGTGGCAGAGGCAGCTTGATTTTATCTGTGGTATTGGTGGAAGCTTCCAGGCTGCTATAGAGGCTCATGGTTATTAGAGATGACAGCACCTCCATGAAAGTTTAAATCTAAAGTTGTTCCTGTTACCTTGGCTTATAGCAAATGCTTAAACAGCCTTCCCAAAGAGTCTGTGTGATGCTCAATGTTGTATTAAATGTTTCCCTGTTTGCATGTTAGATTGTTCTGTCTGCAAAAAAAAGAGTTCTAAAATATGCAGTGGAGTAGTCATAGAAGATCTGTCAACTAGGACTTTTGAGTTGAATTCTTTGCATTTGCAAGAGGGGGAGGTACTGATTATGGACTCCAGATATTAGGGGGGAAAAGAGAAAGATAGATGAAAGAGACAGATGGAGAGAGAGAGAGGGAGAAAGAGAGAGAATTGTATCTGCAATAAAAATACGAGAAAAAAATGACTTTTTTTTTTCTGAATCTGGAAGCTCCACCTATGTCCCAGTAATTAATACCTCTACATCTTTCAGCTATTCTTATACTCTCAATACTGAAGTTATGAGGCCCCTAATTGAACAGAGACCATCTGCATTCTCATAGTTTTGTAATCTTAGCAAAAGATAAGTTAATCTGTCCCGCAGTTCCAACAATAGTCCGAAATTGTGTTCCTTTGGTCTCACTAGCTTCACATGCCCTCTTCTCAACCAATTCAATGTGGACAGGAGGGTGGAAGGATCTGATTAGTCAGACAAGCAGCACAGTTTCACACAAACCACATGGATTAAAGATAGAGAAGTAGTTGTTCCCTAAGCAAAATCAGGATTCTATTCCTAGAATAAGAACTAGCAGCTGAGCAGATACAAACATTTGATTGATTCTAGCTGCATCTGCTTCCATCTTGCAACAGTCATAAGGTAACCAGGAGAGGACTTGATATCTTTGATCTTATTCTCCAAAGTGATTCTTTTTCAATAATTGTTGAGACATTATATTAGCCAGATGCTTTGTAATCTGTTATTAAAAAAAAAAAAGACACTAGAAAAATAATACTTTGAAAGCAAGACAGTAGGCCTGGCGCGGTGGCCCATGCTTGTAATCCCAGCACTTTGGGAGGCCAAGGCGGGTGGATCAACTGAGGTTGGGAGTTCGAGACCAGCCTGACCAACATGGTGAAACCCGTCCCTACTTAAAATAAAAAATTAGCTGGGCGTGGTGGTGCATGCCTGTAATCCCGCCTACTCAGGAGCCTGAGGCAGGAGAATCGCTTTAACCCAGGAGGTAGAGGTTGCAGTGAGCCAAGATCGTGCAATTGCTCTCCAGCCTGAGCAACAAGAGCAAAACTCTGTCTCAAAAAAAAGAAAAAAAAAAGCAAGACAGTAAGGCACATAGAGAAGTTGATCAAAGGATGACATTTGCTACAGGATAGCTATCCTAACATACAGCAATAGTACCTCCTTCCCTCAGCACCATACCATGCTCTTCAGATGTTAGAATGAGAACCAAACCAGGCCCTTCCTTCTCTTGTCTTATCAAAGCATCATAAATCCCTTCCTCTTCACCATGAAAATAAGCACCTGTGGAAACAACACTGATTAGTAGGAGCGGATCTGTTTAAAAATAAATGCAATTAGTGCTAATTACCTTCCCCTTAGGCTCACAATGTTACAGATTATTATTATTATTATTATTATTATTATTATTAATTTTGAAATCACAACCAGAATGGGCAGAAAGGTCAAATTTACTCAAGAGGCCTTTGTGTCTAGAAGTTGAACCATGAATTTATTAAACATGTATATCTATACAAATACCCTCACATTCGTACAGTTGCATTTAATAACCTACACATGTGTTTCAATCAGGTATCTTAATTATTCAGAAGGAGAGGAGCTGCTCTAGGTAATCCAGCTAACTTATGACACGGTAACACTTACTCTAATTTACGCTTTACAAACAAGCCTAAATATATCCTCCCGTGAGCTAAAACAGTAATTCAGTGTGCGCTCACTGTGGAACTTAAGGTAACATTTTATTTCTGAGGTTAGAAATTATGTCTAATATATGCAATGTTTCTCTTTTGTAATGCTAATTAAAACAAAGACTGAAAGAGACAACCAATTCAGGTTATTTATGCTGAACTACCTGCACTGCCCTTCATTTTCATCAAAACGAAATACCAAACTGCCTTTTGTTTGCACAGAGGGCTACATATTTTTCTTCCGTTTTTAAGGTAACATTTTAAAAGAGAAATATTTGAATGTGACATTAATTGAATGTTAATTGTAAGGTCTATTTTCTTGCTATTGTGTTGTTTGAGCTCCTTATATATTTTGGATATTAGCTCCTTATTAGATACACAGTTTGCAAATGTCTTCTCCCATTTCATAATTATATCTTTGTTCTGTTGATTGTTTCCTGTGCTGTATAGAAGCTTTTTAGTTTGATGTAATCACATCATCTACTTTTACTTTTGTTGCCTGAAATTTGGAGTCACATGCGAAAAATAAATCATTGTTTAGACCTATGCATGGCATATTCCTTCTATGTTTTCTTCTAGTAGTTTTGGAGTTTCAGGTTTATGTTTAAGTCCTTAATATATTTTAAGTTGATTTCTGCATATGGTGTGAGATAAAGGTCAAATTTAATCCTCCTGCTTGTGGGCATCCAGTTTTTCCAACACCATTTAACGAAGAGACTGTCCTTTCCAAATTGTGTGTTGGTGGCTTCTTTGTAACCTGATTAAAAAATGGGCAAAATACCTGAATAGATATTTCTCCAAAGAAGACATACAAATGGCCAACTATACAGCTTTAGGTATTTAATAACTGCAAGAAGCTGGTGTTTGTCACTTTCCCCATACAATAAAAAGATAGGGAGTTGAAACAAACAAGTAAGCAAGCAAACAAACAAAACAAACCTGAAAATATTGTCAAGTTTAACACCTTATAGATATTTGTTCATCATAGTAATTTAGATATTCGCTAACGTGTTAAATGATAAGCCTAAATGACTTCCTTCTCTATGCTTACAATGAGAGCCTTACCTTCCTTAGCGTGTTGTAATAGAAACAGCGCTGGCTTGGGAGGACAAAGATGCTGGCCGTGGTACTTTCACTTATTTTGTGACCTCAGGCAAATCAGTGAAACCTACTGAAACAAAACTGGGTGAGATTCTGTGTTTGACGTACCTCCTTTATATGCAAACTTAGTAATTATTAATATGTCATTGTCATCATCTTCTCATAAAGCATGGATGTGCAAATGATTTCCTCCTAGGTTGCTCTAGAGAGTCTGACTTTAAACAGTATCACAAAAGGAAGTACTAGGGCTTCTGACCCCTCACATTAAAGAAGGCACCCATTTTCCTCCTGAGGAAGGGAGTAAAATAAAGCAGCTTTTCCTCCTGTCATTGTTATGCAGGCAGAGCCAACAAGGAACAGTTTCCACAGAGGGAAGCCTGAGCGCTCGGAAGAAGCAGCAAATAATGATTGTGCTCTACCTGCTGCAGAGTGAGGGGAAAATTGTTTCACAGCATTTTCATCAAAAAGATATTCTGCTTGAAGGCAACTTATATGTAGACATTTATTTTAGCCTTTGCTTTTATTTGTTCAAACTAATCTCCCATGATACCTCAATGATTAGAATACAAAGTGGGGAAATCTATGGATTGGACCAGTGATATTCTGAGAACCTAAAGTATACCATGCGCATTAAAACTCTGATAATTGATTTTCAGTTATCAGAGATATCCTAAATGATTACCAGGTCAATAAGATCAATAGTGATAGAAGTATTAGAGGTAGTGGTGATAATGGTAGCTGTAAAATTAGTACTAGTAACTACTAGTAGTAGTAGTAGTAGTAGTAGTAGTAGCAGCTAACATCCATGGGGTAGCAGATACTTAAGTTGTACCAAGCACTAAATTGAGTATTTTACATAAATAATTTCATTTCTTTTTTATACTATCTCTATTGTATAGATACCGCCATGCCCATTTTACAAATATGGTAGATTAAATCTTAAGGGTGTTACAAACTTTTCCAAGATTGCACAGCTAGTAAGACATGTAACCAATATCTAAACTTTCATCAACTGGGGTAGACAAGATTTTCTCATTGCAAAGGGGGAAGGACAGTGGATCAGGAGAAGTGAGGCAAAAAGCGTAGCCACTTCACCAAGTTCAACAGGTACTAAAAAAAATACTGCTTGAGTCAATTCTGAGAGAATAAAAATGAATTGGGTGGCTTTCCCTCACCTAAGTTTAGGTATGCACTCTTCATGGTGTGGACAGGCTGGAGACAGCTAGAAAGAGTCAATATAAAGCAGATTAAAAGCTAAGCACCCTAACAGTTACTTGAACAGGAAAAATACCAATGTATGAGAGAAAGACAAACGGTTAGCACTTGGATAATTAAATGAGAGTACTGTTTGGTCCAAAACAGAGATTATTATTCTCTTAGTAACAAATTATTTACTAGATATTTGTAGGAATCTTCCCAGATTCACCATTGTTTCTTAGCAGCTTCCTTCATCCTCTTGGGTGAGTCCCTTTTGCCATATTGTGTATTAAATCCCCACACCCAAGCTCCAGACACAATTTGTGGGTTCACCCCAGATGAAAATTAAATCTCTAACTAGAAATTTGGAGTTGGGACTATGAGATATTTATCACAGTTTGGTTACTTGCCGACAGCAAAAACTCAGATGGTCTATTTGGGATTTTATTTCTTGCGGACTGAATAGCAGAGAGTCAGGCTGAAGACTGGGAAGCAAATGGGTTCTTGCATGAAGGGAAGCACAGTAAGAGTTGGAGAAAATTCCATATGATTTCTAGTTTCTATTTTCTATCCTGTCTACATTCCTGACCCTAAATTTTATACTTTAATAATAATATATGAATTTTTTTTAAATAGTCAATTTTAGTTTCTGTAACTTGAAAATAAAAATTTGATTTAACACAATTGATTGAACCACAAGGTATCTTTTAATTTGTTATTATTATTATTTTGAGGAATAAGCTAAGGCTTTCCAAAAATACTTTCTCATTCTTCATAAGAGTATAAGGCAGGGAACCCTGCCAAGTCTTATAATAGGCAGACATCTGGACTAGGTAAATTTTAAATAAGTATGGAAGATTATATTCTGGAGCTTCATCAGATTAGTTTTATTCCATTCAGTGTGCTACTTTACAAAACTGTAGAATGCGCTATATTTCATAATATTAAATGTCTTACATCTTCTTACTTTACTGGATATGAATACATTATGAATGTGCAATTTTAAAATTCAACTAAGAAGAAGAAAGAGCAGTTGACACAATCTATCACCTTACTCCAGTATAAAATTTGGTTTTAATTACACTAATTAGGAAATAGACTCTAAAAACTGTGCATAATTTTTAACAGGCTAGCAACATAACTTTTTATGTTTCATAATCAGTTACAGAGCTGTGAAATTCCCCATTGGTACCATTGCTAATTTATAAGCCTCATACTTATAAACTTATGTTAGCTTTTTTAAAAAAAGAAAACACACACACACACACACACACACACACACACGATTGACTTTCTTTGTATAATACATAGAGATTGGAGGATGAGTGTCCAATACAGACTGTGCCTGGTTGTAGTCACTCTGTAATGCAGTAGAGTCCTGAAAACAGTCACCTGCTATTTGAGAATAATGTCATCTATGCTGTCAGTGTTCTTGTTGGTACATAATATTTTACATATTTATGGGGTACATGTGAGTGTTAAAGGCATAGAATGTGTAATGATCAAGTCAGGGCATTTGGAGTGTCCATCACTCTGAGTACCTATTATTTCTATATGTTGGAATCATTTCGAGTCCTGTCTTCTAGTTGTTTTGATATATACAAAATATAGTTGCTAAGCCTTAGTGTCCTATTCTTCTATTAAACATTAGAAGTTACTTCTTCTATCTTACTGTATGCTTGTGCCCATTAACCAGCTTCTCCTTATCACACCCCTCACAACTACCCACCCTTACCAGTCTCTGGTATCTATTGTTCTATTCTCTAAGTCCATGAGGTCACTTATTTTAGCTCCCAAATATGAGTGAGAGCATGTGGTATTTGTCTTTCAGTGTGATTGATATTTACTTAAGTCCAGTGGTATTAGCAGTCTTGATTATGCCACCATGTGAGACTTTGATTCTGATCAACCATGCTTTTTGTTGAAACCATCATGTCACTATTGATGGAAATATGACCAATAAAGGTATCTAAATAATTAAAATTAAAACAGTGAAAATCAAACAAATATCTATTTATTTATCCATTATGTCAAAATGACAGCTAATATCCATAGCTATATCTCTACAGCATATTTATTTCAGCTGATTTTGATGGTATCTTTAAGATGGGCTGAAAATTATGTAGGTTATCAGACACACACTGGAATTCACCTCAGGGCAGAGGTTCTCAATCCACTAGAGAGTCAATTTTGTCCCCCCGGGAACATTTGGCAGTTTTTTCAAGACACTTTTTGTTCTTGTAACCAGGGTGGAGGAATGCAACTGGCATATAGGGATGCTGCTGAGCGTCATGCGTTGCACAGGATAGTCCCAAACAACAAAGACCTCTTCTGCCTTAAAACCTCAACAATTCTGAGGTTGCAGAAATTCTGCTATAGGGACACTTTATACACCCTAAATAGGTAGTTTCTGTTGTTTTGTCTGATGACTAAGATGCACGGTCCTTATCTTGCAACAGCTTACTGGAAAACAAAAATAGGAAACTGCATGGTGGTTTTAAATATCAGCAACTTGGAGACACAAGGCCATTCCAAATTAAATATATTATTTTTTGACCAAGTTGCTTCTCTCACAGTCAGGTAATACATCCCAGAATGAAAAGCAGCAGAATTTTTTTTTCTTAAAATTTAATGATAACTATTGAAATAAAGTGAGAACAGTTAGTATTAATCTATAAATTATGTAATGGTTTTAATAGAATGTCATAGATTTGTCTCAAGGTACTTAACAGGCTTTTGTTAATTAGATACTATGAGATCTCTTAGATGTAAGAAAAATAGAGAGTTGCACTCCAATTTCGCATATGGAAATTACGTGTCTCATGTGAGTAAATAGCCAGGACACTGAACTACTTCTGCAAATGGAGTAATTTAATTGTGTAACACTCGAAGTGTCATGGCCCCATGCAAGGAAGCACAATTTTCATTTGAGTCCTCGAGAAAAAACTGACTCTGCCCATTAAAGGGTGAAACTATAAAGCTTCCCAGGAGACAATGTGGCAGAAAATGCTGATTGCGACGGAAAAGGTGACATAGGGAGACAAATATTTCAAAACACAACATAGCTGTAGCACAGTGAGGCTCTTCCTGGCTTTTCAAGTAAAATGAGAAACTAGCATTTGATAACGAATATTGGAAGGAAGCAAAGTTTCCATGGTAATCAATAGGTAATGGCTATATCTAAAGGAAACTTTATGCTGATATTGGTCACTTCCTTGTTTATGTACACCACATGGAAATAATTTTCAGCCTCTGCTAAAGGTCAGAAAATGCAAGAAAAGAATACCATAGAATACAGAGGGAAAAGATATAAGCAAGTCTTTAAAAAAATGATGAATGGGCTAATAAGAGACACAGTTATTCCCTTTATCCCCATGAGCATTGTTCTGATTCAAATTTTTGTCATCTCTTACCAAAATTCATGAACAATATGGCCCTAAATTGTCTATCACTTTTCAGGATCACCTCCTCCCCTCCACCTCTCTCTCTTTTACTCTGTCTTTCTCTCAAACACACATAGACACAAACACACACACACACACACACACATACATATGCACAAACACTCAAAATTTTATATTGAATGCAATTGTGGAAAGATGGCAAAAAGAACCAAAAATTAATAACAGTTCCTATCAATTCACCGTCCTAATAAAGTATGCATGTTTCTATTCTTCCAGTTCCTTTTAAAGTACCTATTTAATAATATGGATATAATTTTTTTTTTTTTTGAGACAGAGTCTCATTCTGTCATCCAGGTTGGAGTGCAGTGGCGCAGTCTCGGCTCACTGCAAGCTCCGCCTCCTGGGTTCACACCATTCTCCTGCGTCAGCCTCTCGAGTAGCTGGGACTACAGGTGCCCGCCACCGCACCCGGCTAATTTTTTGTGTTTTTAGTAGAGATGGGGTTTCACTGTGGTTGGATATAATTTTTATTTCTAATTTATTTAATTCTAGTTTTATTAGAATTGTATTCTCTTATTATATAATAATATTTCTATTGGCTTTATGATCTCAATTATTATAGTTTTCATAGCTATATAATTTTCAATACAGTTAAATCTATCACAAATTAACTTCTCTAAAGAATGTTCCAAGAAAATCTTGCTAATTGCATTTTCCCTTCATTTTTTTAGATGAAGATGTTCATTATAATGTTACTTATTCTAGACCATTAGGATGTTTCTGAAAGTTTTCCAGTAGAACATCAGGATTGCTAGTCAATATATGCAACTTGTTATTTTCCTAGCTTCCTTAACATAACCAAATTGCTCTCAAGAAGATGCTGTAGCAGTCAAGACAGTATACCAGTGATATATGAGGATCCTTTGTAGAATATCTTCATTTGCCCTTAGTGTTTCCTTTATTGTTAATTTCATTAATAAAAATGATGCATTTTCACCTTGTGAAATTGGAGTTTTTTTTGCTGTTGCTCTTTTTTTTAACTTTTAACTAAGTTCAGGGGTACATGTCAGGTTTGTTATATATGTAAACTCTGTTTCACAATGGTTTGATGTACAGATTATTTTGTTCACCCAGGTAATAAGCATCATACCTAACAGGTAGTTTTTTTTATCCTCTCCCTCTTCTCACCTTTTACCCTCATGTAGGACACAGTGTCTGTTGTTTTCTTCTTTGTGTCCATTAGTTCCCACCTATAAATGAGAACATATGGTATTTGGTTTTCTGTTTCTGCATTACTTTGCTTAGGATAATGACCTCCAGCTCCATCCGGGCTGCTGCAAATGACATGATCTCGTTCTTTTGTTATGGCTGCACAGCATTCCACAGTGTGTATGTACCACATTCTCTTTATCCAGTCTACCATTGATGGGCATCTAGGTTAATTCCATGTCTTTGCTATCGTGAATAGTGCTGCAATGAACATGTGAGTGCATGCATTATTATGGTAGAACAATTTATATTACTTTGGGTATATATATCCAATGATGAAATTGCTGATTTGAGTGGTAATTCTGCTTTGAGTTCTTCGAGAAATTGCCAGACTGCTTTCCACAATGGCAAAACTAATTTACATTTTCACCAGCAGTGTATAAATGTTCCCTTTTCTCTGCAACCTCACCAGCACCTGTTATTTTCTGACTACTTAATGGTAGCCATTCTGACTGGTGTGAGATGGTATCTCATTGTGGTTTTGATTTCCGTTTCTCTAATGATTAGTGATGTTGAGCATTTTCTCATATGCTTGTTGGCCATGTATATCTCTTCTTTTGAAAAGTGTCTGCTCTTGTCCTTTTATTTCTTTTTAATGGGGTTGTTTGTTTATTTCTGTAAATTTGTTTAAGTTCCTTATAGATTCTGGATATTAGGCCTTTGTCACATACATAGTTTGCAAATATATTCTCCCATTTTTGTAGGTTGTCTGTCTACTCTGTTGATAGTTTCTTTTGTTTTGCAGAAGCTCTTTAGTTTTAGTCTCATTTGTCAATTTTTATTTTTGTTGCACTTGATGTTTGCATCTTAATCATGAAATCTTTGCCAGGTCCTATGTCCAGAATGGTATTACCTAGGTTATATTCCTGGGTTTTTATAGTTTTAGGATTTACATTTACACCTTTAATTTATCTTGAGTTGATGTTTGTATATGGTGTAAGGAAGTAAGGAACGGGTCCAGTTTCAATCTTCAGCATATGGCTAGCCAGTTACCCCAGCACTATTTACTGACTAACGAACCCTTTTCTCTTTGCTTGTATTTGTTGGCTTTGTCGAAGATCAGATGGGTGTGGGTATGCAGCTTTATTTCTAGACTTTCTATTCTTTTTTCATTGGTCTATGCATCTGTTTCTGTACCAGTTGCATGCTGTTTTGGTTACTGTAGACTTGTAGTATAGTTTGAGTTCAGGTGTTGTACATCCCCTGGCTTTGTCATTTTTGCTTAGAAATTTCTTGGCTATCTGGGCTCTTTTTGGTTCCATATGAATTTTTAAAAAGTTTATTTTGCTAATTCTGTAAAGAACGTTATTGGTAGTTTGGTAGAATAGCACTGAATCTGTAAATTGCATTGGGCAGTATGGCCATTTTAACAATACTGATTCTTCACATCCATGAACATGTGATGTTTTTCCATTTGTTCATGTTGTCTCTGATTTCTTTGAACAGTGTTTTGTAGTTCTCATTGTGGAGGTCGTTCACCTCCCTGGTTAGCTGTATTACTAGGTATTTTATTCTTTTAACCTTTTTTAGTTTTAATTTTTGTGGGTACGTAATAGGTATAGTAGGTATATATGTTTATGAGGTACATAGAATGTTTGGATACAGGCATACAATGCATAATAATCGTGGCATGGAAAATGGGTACCAATTCCTTAGCATTTACCCTTTGTTACAAACAATCCAATTATACACTTAGTTATTTTAAAATGTCCAATTAAATTAATATTGACTATAGTTAGCCTGTTGTGCTATCAAATACTAGATCTATTTTTTTGTACCCACTGACTTTTCCCACCTCTACCTCCCCAAGCCCCACCACTGCCTTTTCCAGTCTCTGGTAACTATCCTTCTACTCTCTATCTCCATAAGTTCAATTGTTTTGATTTTTAGATCCTACAACTAAGTGAAAACATGTGATTTTGTTTTTCTGTGCCTGGATTATTACATTAGAGTTTTGTATAGTGAGACTGATCCTTAAATTTATCTCAGAAAGGCACATCTTTAGTATTTCAGTGTGTACTTTGCACAATGTTATTGTGCCTGATTATTCATCAACGCACAGCTGAGGATCAGTTTTGTTCAAGACCCAGTGCTAACCACAAACAGGAGGAAAAAATGTGGTCGCTGTCTTTCACCTGATCGTAACTGTTAAGGAAAACAAGTTTTGTGTTCAACTAACTATGATGAATGTGAAACATGATAAATGACAAAAGAAAGAGATTACAGCAATGAAAGTTCAATAATGGGGTAAAACAGGGAAGACTCCAGGAAGTACGGCATTTTAGCTGGACTTTGAAGAACAATAATATGGGAAAAGAAGGGAGGACATGCAAGCAGAAAATTGAAGCAAATCCACAAAGACAGAAAACACAGAAAAATGGGTTCTAATGGTAGAAGAAGCTGTGAGTAGCCTCAAAAATTTGGTTTATTTATATATTTATTTTTGAGTGGTTCAAAAACTTTCAGGAGATTTTCACACCCATCACCAACACCACCACCTTGTTTTTTTTAAAAAAATGTAGATTTAGAATGCTGAGTACAAGAAGGTGAAATTAGGAGTATGTGGTTCTGCTTTACCTTAGGAAAACTGGGAATTTACAAAGATAATTATATATTTATCCAGTTTACAAATTAGCAGGAATAGGATTTTCTGACATACCCAGCATTTTGAGTTATATTCTTAATTTACTGTAATATAAATTTTTGAAGGGATAGGTTGAAACTCATGTATTGGGAGAAATAATGTGTCTATGCATGATTATTGTATTTTTTATTTAAGAGTATTTTACTTTTTTTCCCAACGTAGATCTTTGGAGATAGAACGGGAACCCATGTCCTGAGAAGCAAATATATGAAGACAAAATTAAAAACTAAGTTCAAATAATTAAATAACTTTTTAAATATTTTATAACTATTTAGTTGCAGAGCTGAAACATCTCTGGAAATTTGCCTCCTCATTCCATTTTTTTCCTGTAACAAAGGGTAAAATTACTTGTAGTTTAGAAGTTGAGAAAGTGGGGGATTAGTGCATTTAAAGTTCACTTTTATGCCACTTCCCCAACTTCCCTTTTTCTCAGATTTTTTTTTCTATTTTTAAGTTTTATTTGTAAGTGACAAATAATAATTATATATACTGATGGGGTATAATGTGATATTTCAGTATACATATACATTGTGAAATGATCAACTCAGGCTAAATACTGTATTCATCACCCTAAATATTTCCCGTTTCTTTGTGGTGAGAACATTTGAAATCTTCTCTTTAAGCTATTTTAACATATAGAGCACACATTTCTCCCAAGATGGCATCTTGGAGGCTTTCAGCATACCTCAGCCACCTGGAAATAGCAAGGTAGTGCTTAAAAATCAACTCTGTGAGCCTTAATTCAAGAAAGAAAATGGGAATCCACTATAATCATGAAGGACATCCCAGATCCCAGGGAGCAGAATGCTGGCAAACAGCCACTGTGATGGCATCCATCTGATAAAAGTGAGTGAAGCTCCAGTGCTTAAAAGCACAGAGCCTCCCTCTGTGACTCACCTTGCCCCTGGGGATCAGAGCAATTCAGGCTGAGGAAGAACATTTTGTTTCTCCCAATCCCTGGAGCTAACTTGAGGAGAGTCTTGGAGATGCATGGAAAGAAAGACACAGGAAAAAGCTGTGTCGCTTCCAGGCCCAGGACTGAGAGCAGGACACCATTTTCAATTCCAGGTACACACAAAGACAGCCATTCTTAGGCTACCCAGCAGAATGCCTGCACAGGCATTTTAGCCTCAGGCCAGAGACTGGAGTCCTGCTCTATAGTTTGGTAGATGCCTCTACTTTCAGAACTGTGGAAAGCACCTCATCAGTTGGTGCTGGAATTGTGCTGTCCTCTATTGCAAGCCTGGGGCAGGAGGATAACTGCTACAGCTGCAGCTTTTCCTCAGCAGCAAGACCTGCAACCACGACCAGCTTGGCAACCTGGAATTAATCTGCATGTGCCATTGCTGGGTGCCCCATTCTGCTCTGTTGAGATTGTGGGGCATCAGGGCCTGGTCCACTTCGTGCCTAGGCAGAAATCCAGGCAGTTGGAGCATCCATTTACCTGCACAAGCAGCCTGAGCTTCCCCACCCTTCCTGTGCAGAGATTCCGGTGCAGGGAGGCCCTCTCTGCTTCATGCGCAAGCAGATCATCAGACACTCTGAGTACCTGCTTGTCTGATTCAGCAGCCTGAGTTGCCCCACCCCTCCTGTGCACAGATCTTGTTGCACGGGGGACCCTCTCCACTCCACATTTAGGCACATCTCCAGGCATCTGGAGCACCCACTCCCCTCGATTAAGAATTTAGGCTGCTTCCAACTATATGCAGAGAGCTTGGGGCCAAGGAGATTTCTCAGCTCCACAATGAGGCACACCTCTGACTGCACTGTGGCCACTCACTGGATTCTCCCTCAGTGCTGATGTTTCTCCAGCCATCAAAGATCTGTAAGTAAATCTGCCTGGCTTGGCCCTGCACTTTGTAGTCTGCCCTCTATGGGGCTGAGGAGGGAGCTCAGACCACAGCGTATTCCATGTATCAGCCCATTGTCTGGGCCAACAGAGAGCTTCTTCCGGTAAACAAAGATCAAGTATATACCCAGCCACACTGACTACAGGTGGCTCTCACCTATAAGTGCCATCTACTGGTTGTAGGTCAAACTGTATAGACCAATATAAAGCCTGCCAAAAGAAGTGCATAGGGCCATAGAAGAAAAGCTAAATGTTGCTGCTCAGCATTCTGTATACTCATACCACCTGGGGAGGGGAGATAAGGAAAAGGGGAAGGAAAAAAATAATAATATTATAGAAAAAGAAAGAGAAAGAAAAATATCCTACCCACATGAAAATAATTAGAAAAAGTAGAAGTGTCAGCATCTTCACATGAGAAGAAATTAGTGCAAAAATTCTGACACCATGAAAAATCTGAATGTAGTGACACCCCCAAAGTATTGCACTAGCCCTCCAGCAATGGTGCCAGTTAACTAAAATGGAAACTCAAAAATGACAGATAAAGCATTCAAACCATGGACTGCAATAAAGCTCAGTGAGATCCAAGATGAGGTTGAAAATCAACATTTAAAAAAATGAAAACCAACATTAAAAAAACTTCTAAATCAATCCAGAATATGACAGAAGAGATAAGCATCTTAAAATTAAATCAGAGCTTCTGGAGTTGAAAAACTCACTTAAAATTTTCAGAACACAATTGAAAGATGTATCAATAGATTGAACCAAAGAGAATAAAGAATTTCAGATCTTGAAGACTGGTCTTTCTAACTAAACCAGTCAGACAAAAATAAGGAAAAAAAAAGTTTTCAAAAAATGTGGGATTACATAAAGTGATAAAACCTATAAACGATTTGCATTCCTGAGAGAGAAAGGAAAAATCAAACAACCTGGAAAACATATTTAAGGAAATAATTTAAGAAAACACTTCTAATATTATTAGACATGTAGACATCTACATAAAAGAGATCTAGAAAATATCTGCAAGATACTACATAAAATGAATATCACCAAGGCATATAGTCACCAGAATGTCCAAGGTCAATGCTGAATAAAAAGCCAGATGAGGTCCAAAGGGAACCCCATCAGGCTAACAATGGACTTCTCATAAGAAATCTTATAAGCCAAAAGAGATTGGGGGCCTATTTTCAGCAATATTAAAGAAAAAATATTCTAACCAAGAATTTCAAACTACGCCAAACTAAGCTTCAGAAGCAAAGGAGAAATAAATGCTTTTCAAAAGCAAACAAGTGCTAATGGAATTTGTTACCACCGGATGAGCCTTACAAGAGATACTTAAGGGATTTCTAAACATGGAAACTAAAGAACAACATATGCCACTACAAAAACACATATAGCCCACAGATCCTATAAAGCAACCATACAATAGAAAATACAAAGCAACGAGCTAACAATTTCATAATTGGATCAAAATCTCACATATCAATATTAACCTTGAATATATATTATTTAAAAGCCTCACTTAAAAGGCAGAGAGTGGCAAGTTGGATTAAAAAAGAAATCCATCAGTCTGCCGTTTCTGAGAGATCTATGTCTACACATAAAAACACACACAGGCTCCAAGTAAAGGGTTGGAGAAGGGTCTATCATGCAAACAGAAAATTTAAAAAAAGGACATGGGTCCACTATTCTCATATCAAGTCAAACATACTTTAAACCAGTAACAGTACAAAAGGACAAAGAAGGGCATTATACATTGAGAAAGGGTTTGATTCAACAAGAATACTTAAGTATCTTAAATATATACACATCCAACATTGGAGCACCCAGATTTATAAAACAAATACTTCTAGACCTACCAAAAGATTTAGATAACCACATAATAAGAATGAGGGACTTCAATACCCCATTGACAGCAGTAGACAATTTATCGAGGCAGCAAACTAACAAAGAAATTCTGGGCTTAAACTTGACACTTAAACAACCGGACCTAATAGACATCTACACAATACTCTACCAATCAACCACAGAATATACAGTCTTCTCGTTGGCACAGAGCATAAATCAAGACCAACCACATGCATGACCATAAAGCAAGTCTTAATAAATCCAAAATAAACACAAAATCATGCCAATCATACTCTCACATCACAGTGGAATGAAAGTAGAAATCAATACCAAGAAGATCTCTCAAAGCCAAACAATTACAGGGAAGTTAAACTACATGCCCCGAATGACTATTGCATAAAGAATAAAATGAAGGTGAAAATTTTAAAATTTTTTGAAACAAATGAAATTAGAGGCACAATATACTAAAATCTCTGGGATACAGTTAAAACAGTGTTAAGAAGTTTATAGTGCTAAATACCTACCTCAAAAAGCTAGGAAGATCTCCAATTAGCAATCTAACATTACATCTGAAAAGATTGGAAAAGCAAGAACAAACTAACCCCAAAGCTAGCAGAGAAAAAAAAAATAACTAAAATCAGAGTGAAACTGAATGAAATTGAGACCAAAACATTCATATAAAATATTAATGAAAATAAAAGTTGGTTCCTTGGAAGTTTAAACAACATCACTAGAGTGCCACCTATATTAACAAGAAAAAAAAGAGAGAAGTTTCAAATTAGCACAATCAGAAACAACGGTGACATTACAACCACTCCCACAAAAATATAGAAGACTCTCAGAGAATATTATGAAGACCTCTATGCACACATACTAGAAAATATAGAGGAAATGAATAAATTCCTGGTAACACAATCTCCTAAGATTGAGTCAGCAAGAAATTGAAACACTGAACATATTAAGTTTTGAAATTAAATCAGTAATCAAAAACCTACCAACCAAAGTAAGCCCCAGAACAGATGGACTCACAGTAAAATTCTACCAGTTGTACAAAGAAGAGCTGGTACCAATTCTACTGAAACTCTTCCAAGGAATTGAGGAGTAGAGACTCCTTCCTAACTCATCCTACAAAACCAGCATCACTCTACTACTAAAACCTGGCAAAAACACAGTGAAAAAAAAACAAACTACAGGCCAACATTTCTGATGAATAGAGACACAAAAATCTTTAACGTAATACTAGCAAACCAAATTTAACGCCATATCAAAAAATTAATTCACCATGCTCAAGTAGGCCTCATTCCTGGAATGCAAAGTTGATTGAATATATGTAAATCAATAAATGTGATTTACCACATAATCAGAATGTATACTGCTAGATACAGAAAAAACTTTCAATAAAATTCAACATCCCTTCATGATAAAAGCCATCAAGTAATTAGGCATCAAAGGAATATAACTCAAAATATTAAGAACCGTCTATGACAATGTCATAGCCAATGTCACATTGAATGAGCAAAAACTGGAACATTCCTCGTGATAACTGGAACAAGACAAGGATGCCCACTCTCACCACTCCTATTCAACATAGCACTGGAAGTCTTAGCCAGAGCAATTAAACAAGATAAAAAAGTAAAAGACATCCAAATTTGAAGAAAGGAAATCAAACTATTTCTCTTTGAAGATGATATGATTTTATATCTGGAAAACCCCTTAGTCTCGCCCCAAAAGCTACTAGATCTGATGAACAACATCTGCAAAGTTTCAGGATAGAACTCAATGTACAAAATAAGTAGCTTTTCTATATATAAAAAATGTCCAAACAGAGAGCCAAATCAAGAACACAATATCATTTACAATAGCCACAAAAAGTAAAATGCCTAGGAATACACCAAACCATCAAGGTGAAATAATATCTACAAAGAGAACTACAATCTCCTGAAGATATCATAGATGACACAAACAAATGGAAAAACATTCTATGTTAATAGATTGTAAGAATCAATATCATTAAAGTGGTTATACTGCTCAAGGCAATCTACAGATTCAATCCAATTTCTTTAAAGCTACCGATGTCATTTTTCACTGAACTAGAAAAAACTATTCTAAAGTTCATATGGAATCAAAAAAGAGCCCAAATAATCAAAACAATCCTAAACAAAAAGAACAAAGCTGGTAGCATCACATTACCTTACTTCAAACTATACTGGCCTTCAAACTATAAGGCTTCAGTAACTAGAACTGCATGGTACTGGCACAACAACAGACATATAGACCAATGAAACAGAATAGAAAACCCAGAAATAAAGGCATACTTCTATAGCGATCTGATCTTCAACAAAGTCAACACAACTAAGTGAAGGAGAAAGGACTCTGTATTTAATAAATGTTGCTGAGATGGCTGGCTAGCCATATGCAGAAGAATAAAACTGGACCCCTACTTTTTGCCATATAGAAAAATTAACTGAAGATGTATTACATATTTAAATATAAGACATCGAGATATAAGAATCTTGGACAAAAACCCAGGAAACACTGTTCTGGACATTGGCCTTTGGAAAGAATTTATAACTAAGTCCTCAAAAGCAATTGCAACAAAAACAAAAATTGAAAAATGGGACCTAATTATACTAAAAAACTTCTGCACAGCAAAAGAAACTATCAGATTGGGAGCAGTGGCTCACGCTGTAATCCCAACACGTTGGGAGGCTGAGGTAGGTGGATCACTTGACGCCAGGAGTTGGCGATCAGCCTGGCCAAAGCGGTGAAACCCCTTATCTACAAAAAATACAAACATTAGCAAGGCATAGCGGTACACACCTGTAATCCCAGCTACTCGAGAGGCTGAGGCATGAGAATCGCTTGAATCCGGGAGGCGGAGGTTATAGTAACCTAGATCGCACCAATGCACTCCAGCCTGGGGAATGGAGTAAAACTATGTCTCAAAAAAACAAACAAACAAAAAAACAACAAAAAAGGGAAACTATCAGCAAAGTAAACAGACAACCTACAGAATGGGAGAAAATATTCATAAACTGTGCATCTGACAAAGGTCTAATTTCTTGAATCTATAAAGAACTTAAACAATTGAACAAGAAAATACAAACAACCCATTAAAAAAATAGCCAAAAGACATGAACAGACACTTCTCTAAAGAAGACATACAAGTTTCAATAAACATGAAAAAATGTTCCATGCCAATAATCAGATAAATGCGAATGAAAACCACTATGAGATACCATATCGCAACAGTCAGAATGACTGTTATTCAAAAGTCAAAAAACAACAGTTGCTAGCAAGGCTGCAGAGAAAAGGGAATACCTATACACTGTCAGTAGGAATGTAAATTAGTTCAGCCAAGCAGTATGGAGATTTCTCAAAGAACTTAAAACAGAACTACGTCCATCTCAGTAATCTCATTATTAGGTATATGTCCAGATGAAAACACATTTTTCTACCAATAAGGCACATGTACTTGAATGATCTTTGTAGTGCTATTCACAATAATAAAGACATTGAATATATCTAGTTGTCCATCAATGGTGGATTGGATAGACAATGTGGTATATATACATCATAGAATACTATGCAGTCCTAAAAACAAAAATATCAGATTCTTTGCCCCAAAAGGATGGAGGTGAAGACCCTTTTCCTAAGTTAATTAATGCCAGAAGATACTGCATAGTCTCACTTACAAGTGTGAGCTAAACATTGGGTACTCATGGACATAAAGATGGGAACGATAGAAACTGAGGACTACTGAAGGTAGGAGGGAGAGAGCGAGGCAAGGATTAAAAACTACTGGATTCTATGCTCACTTCCTGGGTGGTGGGATCATTTGTACCCCAAACCTCAGCATCACACAATATACCCAAGTAATAAACCTGTACATGTACCCACTGAATCTAAAATAAAAGATGGAAAAAAGAAAATATACAACTCATCTTCCATGTCTTACATCTTCAATCCCTTTTCCTTGTCTCTCTTCCTATTCTTTTGTTGTTTGCCACTTCTCTGTTTTCTACTCTTTCTTTTCTCCCTCTCCTCTCCTCCCCCTCCCTCCCCTTTCTCTTTCTCTCTTTTTCTTTCTCTTTCTTTCTTTCTTTCTTTCTTTCTTTCTTTCTTTCTTTCTTTCTTTCTTTCTTTCTTTCTTTCTTCTTTCTTTCTTTCTTTTCTTTCTTCTTTCTTTCTTTCTTTTTCTTTCTTTCTCTTTCCTTCTTTCTCTTTCTCTTTTTCTTTCCTTCCTTCCTTCCTTTTTCTTTCTTCTTTCTCTTTCTTTTTTCTTTCTTTCTCTGTCTTTCTTTTATCTCTTTCTCCCTTTTCTTGCTTTCATCCTTCTTTTTTTCAGCAGTGTCAATAAATTTCCTTTTAAACTTTTATTCTTATTATTGCTGTACAAACACTTAACATGAAATCTACCCTCTTAAATTTTTAAGTGTACTAATACAGTATTCTGAACTATAGGCAAAATGTTGTTTAGTGGATCTCTAGAACTTATTCATCATCCTTAGCTGAAACTTTATACTTATTGATTACTGATTCCACATTTGCTCCTCCCCCATAATCCCTGACAATCACTATTCCATTCTCTAAGACTAAGGGTTTTACTGGTTTTACTCTTTTAGATATGTTGTATAAGTGAACTCATGTGGTATTTTCCTTCTGTGACTGACTTATTTCACTTAGCATAATATCCACAAGATCCAGCTACACTGTCACATAAATGAGAATTTCTTTTTAAAGGCTGAAAAAATATTCCATTGTATGTAAATATCACATTTTCTTTATCCGCTCCTCTATCGATGCACAGGTAGGGAAAAAAAAAACCTACAGTAATTAAAACAGTATGGTACTAGCCTGTATATATACATGTTTTCTTAAATTGCATTTGACCTTTATTTCTCTTTTCTTTCCAACCATCATGCTATGTGACAATTGATGATTAATGACCTTCAGAAAGATTTCCTATTGTATAATATCTGTCCCAAAACATACACTTCTTCAATTATAAAATTCCCTGAAACTGACATCTTTTTTTATAGTTTAGATGTGGAATATATTCTAGGTATTATTTTTTTAAACCAAATAACTGAATAAGGTAAAAGAGAAAAGAAAGCTAATATGTCACCAAAGAGTATAATGGATGCACAATTACTAATTCTAAGTGTCTCAAATATAATAAAGAGAAGTTGCCTCTTGACAATGTAATGATGCAGAGTAGAGTAAGTTTGGAGAATTATCATTTGAAAATCGAAAATTAGTGTTTTACAAAAAATATTGTATGATCCTGATTATTATTCAGCTCTAAGATGAATTCACAAGGTCTTTATCAGCCTGGGATTTCCAAAAGTACACATTTTGTAGATCTTCAAAGAATTTTAGTTTTTACACTGATTATCTGTCAGTATCTGAAACAGGACATAAAAGCTTCTTTGGTATTTAGTTTATGATTTTAGCTCTGCTTCCCTCTCATTTCTTTTTAAAATTTTATCAAGGGAGTAAACAGCTATTCTAAATCCTTTAAAATATATATTGTTCAAAGAGTCTATAAGAATTCATTTGAAAATTTTGGTAGAAAAGCCATAATATTTTTGCCACTTTGAAGAATGCTGGTAATAGGTAAGTGAATTGTACTTAGATTCTCCCAAAGCAAAGACCAAGTAAGATGGTTTCATGTCAGACTGTGATAGGGAAGTGATTGATACTTCTGGATACACTCTGATAAGCACAGGGTCCTCAGGTGCCACATATGAGCTGGGTATACTAAGATTAAATGTTTAACACTGTGGGAACTGGAGCAGCTATATAGCTGTCACGTCATTAAGGTACAGATAGAATGACCATCTTGCCCCCACTTTCTTGGGCCTTTTCTGATTTAGCACTGAATGTTCCATGTCCTAAAAATACCATCAGTTCTGGGCAAATCAAGACAGTTGGCTATATTATCTCCACACCAGATATAAAGTAAAGCATCATGTAGACTTGTAAAATGATGTGAAAATCAAAAGATTCCCTTATATGTACTCCAATTTCTATCTTTAATAAACAACTTATATGAACATGCTTTGCAACTCTTATAATCATACAGTGTCACACAGGTTATCATCTCAGTTTTATGAATGAGAGAATGTTGATGCTTATGGCCAAGGTGCCGCAGTCTGTAAGGAGATCCAGATCTTAAACTTAAGAACCCTGGACCCCACAAAAATAATATATCTGTCTTCTTTGACAAGATATGTGGAAGTACAAGGGAGACCAAATCAACTGTATGGGCTCTTTTGTGAGAAAAAAGAAATGAACACACAAGCAAACAACAACAAAAAAAACTGGCGTTTTAGGTCTGGAACTTAAATGGAACATTCTGGGCATCTTGAAGTTTAAGGTTTCATTCCCTGATGATAAGGATGGGGAAAAAGTGAGAGGTTTTAATCAGTAACACCGCAAGCCCAATTACTCTTATTGTCCAAGCCTAAAATTTGAAGGAGAATGAAGACTCTCTAATACCAAAGATACCTGCCCATCCTGGGAGAGGCTATGAACATGACTGAGGAATAATGCATTGTGGAAAAGACAGAGAGAAATGAAAGTCTGAAAAGAAAAAAAAAATATTGCATGATGGTTAAAAGCACAAAAATAACAAACAGAAATAGGTTCAATTTCCTCTTAGGCCACTCAGTAAGTATGTGATATTGTGCATATTTTTGAATCATTTGAGTTTCAGTGTTTTTATTTTTGTATATATTCAAATTTGAAATTATGCATAATAATAATACCCGACATGGCTTCTCTGAGGATTTATTAAAATGATTATAAAATATTTAGCTGAATGCTTGGCCTTTGGTAGTGCTTAAGAATATTGAACAGTGGTTCTTCTTGTTGTGTTAAGATAGATGGAAAAGTTTTGCTTAAAATTCAATGTAAACATATATGTATAAATGTGTGTATAGAAGTACATATAAAAATTTTAAAGACTATAGAAATGTTACAATTTTTTATAGGTGGACTATGCATTTTCTTTGTCTTTGCGAAAGAGTGAGAGTCATAGAAGCAAATGAACATTTCTTTTGAAGAAACAATATGTTTTAAACAGTTGAACACTCTAAACGATGGGAGATAGGAGGCCTGTGTTTGTGATGAAGCTCGTGTGGTTCAGTGGTATTTTCTTTTGGAGGTAGTTCATAAATACTTAGTGTGAATTCAATTAATATTTATCTATTTATTTTAACTGAGAATTTATCTTTTATTCAGCTTTAGGCAAAGTCAAGCAAAAAGGTGGTGTGATTTTTGACGGTTATCTGTTCATACCGCCCAAAGGGACTTAATTTGCTTGGTCAGCCCTCGGATTTCAATGACTACTGCTCCTGCTTCCCATTTGGCCATGCTCAAGTCAATTTCCCTTTGGAATCTCAATTTCCTGTCCTATAAACATGTAAGGATTAGATTAAATGGGTTTCACAGACTCAGCTATGCCATTTTGTTTTGTTTATATATTTTTGTGTAGCAGCGCATTTCAAATTTTCTCATTTATGCCATCCAAGAGAGGAGCAGGGAAGTGACTCTAGGGAGGAATGGAGGCAAAGAAAATAATAAAGGTCCCATAAATCACCGAAAACAGAATGCAATGCTAAAAGGCATTGTTATGCTCTGGACAACAGAATTGCATTTATGGAGGCAGGATTTGAACTTCTGCACTTTGCTGAAACATCAACTTCAAATCCCTAGTTCGTAGAGATTCTTCCTATTCTACTTGAACATTCTAAAACCGTGTTAAGCCACAAGGAAATGGGATTGCCCCTGAGGGGCAGAGGTGCAGAGGGTCTACATATACAGAGAAATAAAGCTGATTTGGCTAAGGTGGAAGATGGTGACATGGGAAGGATTTAGTGAAATTTTGGACTTAAGTTATGTTCACAATGCCATGCAAGGTCAGCCTTTTGTTTCTTCAAGCCAAAGCACAACAGAGGCAGAAAATGGGGATGGAGAAGAAGGCAAAGAGTAAGAAGATTGAAGACCCAGGTTATTGGAGTAATGCTGATAGCACATTACATTGGCGGTTTCTTGCTGTTCTATACGTAATACATTTATTTATTTGTTATTCCATTCATTTGACAAACACTTATTGAGCATGTTAAAGATACTGTGCTAGGCGTTAAAGATACTGTGCTAGGCATTAAAGATACACATACCAGTAAATACCTTAAAAATCGGTAGGAGAAGCAAAAAAAGCCAGCAAGTATTACCACATTGATATGTTATGAAAAGCAAGAGTAATAAAGAATTTAGAATTTGGAAAAGAAAGGGGTGTTGAAGTAAATAAAAGCTTTTGCCCTAATGTTGTTTTGTGGTTTTAAAAGAGAGAAAAAGTCTGTGATATAGAAGTGGTGGAACCAGTAGTCAACCCAGGCCATTTGTTCCAGGATTTGTGTTCTCAGCCATTCTGCTGGGCTTCTTCATCTTCATCAGTGTCTGTCAGTTAGAGAATGGTAATAATAACAATAGCTAAAACTTATTGAAAACCAACATGTACACTCACTCTGAATTATCAAATTTAGTCCTTATACCATTTATGATGTAGGCATCATTTTTTAATTTTACAAAAGAGAAAACAAATTGAGAAAGATTAAATAATTTGCCCAAGGGTCATGAAGCTGGAAGTCACAAATCTAGCTTCTCAGAAAAGTTCTGATTAACTTTTGGAATTATGAGTTTGTTTGTTTGTTTCTTTTTGAAACAGGGTCTCATTTGGTCACCCAGGCTGACACAGTGGCGCAATCTGTCACAGCTCATTGCAGCCTCAACCTCCTGGGCTCAAGCGATCATCCCACCTCAGACCTCAAGTAGCTGGGATTACAGGCACGTGACAACACGCCCAGCTAGGATTTTTTTTTTTTCTTTTCCTTTGGAGAGACAGGGTCTTGTCATGTTGCCCAAGTCTTGAAACTCCTGAGCTCAAATGATCTGTCTGCTTCAACCTTCCAAAATGCTAGAATTACAGGCATAAGCCCCCCTGCACCTGGCCAGTTAATTATGATTGTAGTCATCAACTTATATTTTGCCAGTGGCATGGCACATAAGCTATTCTTCCGTCCTAATCTGTGCCTTCTTCCCACATATTAATTGCGTGTTTAGGGAATATTTCAAATTTGAGCCAACATGTTTTATAGAAATTTTAATACAACTTGGCAGTATTTTATCCTATATATAGTCAATTAATCATGCTATTTTAATGAAAAGTACATTTTGTTCTGACTTTTTTTTCCACCAAAGCATTCCATGAATGGAAAATTCACAAACTATTGACATATGTAGTATGATTCCTTTAGCTTTGAATTAGGACCATAAGAAGGCTGACACAGTCCATTGGAGAGGGGAGAGGAATAGGTAGGCTTTTATTGTAAATCCATAGTTAGAATATATGAATAAAGCAGTTTCACGTACCCTACTCCACCCATCACTATATCCCCAACATCCACCCCAGATGGTCCTGAACATCTCTCAATGAAGATTCTCCTTGTACTCATGGTGCAATGTTCAGTTTCTTTCTTATCCACATACCTAAAAATGCTATAAGGGCAAGGGCTATATCTGATTTATTTGTAGCTGTATCTCCAACATTTACACAGAGTATGATACTCCGAAAATATGTTTTAAAACTAACCACATCTCACCTCCTTCACATCATCATTTCTCATCAGATCTCTGTCTTTGTCCTTACCTTCCAATCATCTCTGTTCTGTAGAATCCAGAGTGAATTTTTTAAAGCATAAAACAAATTGTGCCACCCTCTCAAAAGCCTCTAGTGACTTCCATTTTCACTCGGCATAAATCGACACTCTATAACTTGGCAGAGCATAGATCACCCCCCTGTTCTCTTCAACTTTATATCCTACATTGTTGCTTTTGTTTCACAATGGTCCAACCATGTTGATTCCTCAAATAGACCAAGCCCATCCTCATCACAGAACATTTGACCCCGATTATGGCCTTGCAATATTTTCTTTTTCCTTGAATAATCCACAGGACCTGGTCCCACTTATCATCCAGAACTGGGAGTAAATTTCATCTCATGAGAGAGGTCTTCTCTGACATCCCTTTATAAAGTTATTCCTCTCTATCCCTTTGCTCATTTGTTCATTTGATCTTATTCATATCATACATATTATATTACCTAAGCAAATAAGATAATTTCTGATGAGTGGAATTTCATTTCACTAGAATATATGCTCTGAGAGCAGAAAATTTGACTATCTGCTAAGCACTGGGAATTCAAGAGTTAATAATGACTAGCAAATTATAAATATTTCAGTCTTAGTAGAATTACTGAAGTATGAAGCTAAGTATATCCTAAAAGGTATGTCCATGTGTAGATTTATCAATAAAAAGAACCAGATGAATAATTTGTAATGAACACTGGGTAATGTTGGCTTCATTTGCCTTATTGGGTGGATGGGCATTACTACCTCTTTGACCACTCAATGGGCAGGCTCTGTGTAGGCCTGTAATACCAATAAGGCTAATTATGTTTTTTTTTCTTAAAACTATAGATTTGGTAGGGAGACACACAGCTACAGAAAGCAATTAGAAATAACTCTTTGATGGCTTTGAGAGCAGCAGAAACTCATAGACTAAGATTCCTTCAGCTAGCCAGTGTCTTCTTTCAGATGGCCTACCTGTTCAATGCATGTCTTCTACTTGTAAAAGTTCATCAGGGTTGGTTTCTATGATGAACAACTAAAGTATGTATGTGGGAGGGATAGGGCACAAAGAGCTCAAGGTGAAGAAAAGGCATTGAAGTACCAGGAAAATTCCGTTGGAGGAGCAGGCGGATTGTTGAAATTTAATCAGTGGTGTTCCAATGATTCTAGCAGATGTTTAGACAGTTTGAGTGTGATCTGTGCTTTTGTGGGCAAATCAGTTGTATTTAAGAAGGAGTAAGGGCTAGAGAGTGGGAGGCATGGCAGTGGCCTACAGTCAGTGTGCCAGATGTACTATACATTATTTTTAAAAGCAGCAAGAAAAAAAAAGATAATTAAAGAAAAAAGGAAATGTCTTTTTAAAGTTTCTTGTGACCTTATACCGTTTTGTGTCACTTGACATTTTAAATTTTGCTTCTCAGCAAATTTCTCCCAAGGTATTCTATTTATATTTTAAACAGCCAAAGTATGCAAATATCTCTATTTTGCATCTCTAATAATGTATGCTACACAATCCAACAAGATTTCTTGGGGCCCTTTTGAAATTTCTTCTGTTTTCTTTCATATGTGTATGTTTTCCAAAAGTCTCTCCATAATTTGGGTCAATTGATTATTGACACTGAGTATCTCCCTTTCTCAGATGGGGAATTGTTATAAACACGGCCCTGTTAGAACAAATGCAATTTCATTACACTGGATAATTATTACACTTTTGGATATAATTGTGCCCATTGGGATCTCAGGAAAACCTAAAGTAAAGAAATATTAAGAGGCTATGAATCACCTTTTATTAATTGAAAAGATGATTTTTAATACACAAAATTTCTATAATAAAAGTTTTCTTGTATTATATATCTATAAAACAATGATTTTCTTTCTCCCTTTGTTTTACCCCCTTATATTCTTATTCAGTGTTTAATTACTGCCCGGTGTCTTAAGCCCATTAAGGCTTTAATATTGGCAGGCAATTATAATTTATATGTATGCATGTATGCATACACACACAGACACACACACACACACACGCCTTTCTCTGTAATTGTAACAGGAGAGATTATTGACCTTCAACATCAATCATAGCTAACAAGTCTGCAGTATCCCTAAGTCCACCACAGGAAAGCTATGGTCATGAGGCTAAATAGTATTTTGGGGAAAAAAAAAGAGTAGTCGATAAGCCAATTCTTCTCTCTTCACTGAGTTTATCTCCAAATAAACTCAGAATCTTAAATTTTTATCTCATCTTATTCTTATTACTTATTAACATTAGTAATAGTAGGTATAACATATTTTTTAATAACAACTAATATTTATTGGGGTCAGACAATGCAAGGAATTGTCTGAGTGATTTACATGCAATAACTTTTTTAATCCTCACAACTATGTGCAACAGACATTACTATTTTCCTGATTTTATAGATAACAAAAACCGAAGCGAAAAAAGAAAAGCAATTTGCAAAGGTTATGAAAGTACTGATGTCCCAGGTGGTACTTAGAACTGAGGTAGTCTAACCTCAAAGCCTGCTTAATTACTATGTATCACTGCCTTTATTAAATAAATAGCTAATTTATTATTATTATTTCAACAGTTTTGGGGCAACAGGTGGCATCTGGTTACATAAATAAGTTCTTTAATGGTGATTTCCAATAATTGGCCATAAATGATGAGTGTATTATACTTACATGACTGACAAACAGATGAAACCTGGGAAGCAAGTTAGTACACCCTACTTAATCATGCTGTTTCAAATCTCAAGCTGACTTTCCGCACACAGCAGCTTCTAGTGGTTCTCACGAACAGAACAGTAATCCTGAATGTTATAAATAGGTTGTTTGGTCAAAATATTGACAACCTAATTGAAAAATATATATCCTACTGTTTCGCTGGTTGCTAGCCAGTGAAATGAGACAGAAACCCCAAGGAATCATAGAGGGCTTCATATGACCTGCCACTTTGACTTATGTAACTGCATTACCCCTGCGAATGAAAGACCTCGTTTATTTTTAGTTTCTTATTTTTTCCCATCAACTTGGTCTATGAGGCAACTGTAAACAACAAATGTTGAGAGGACAAAAAAAAGTTGTTAAAAACTTTCTGGGTTTAAGTCTTCATCTGTGTTCTCTTAAAGAGACAGGGAACAGAATCCCTAATGCATCTTTACGCCATACTAGATCCTCACAATAGAGCAGCGCAAATTTCTATAGATGGAAATAAAGTATATCAACTGCTGGGGAACAAAATTGAGATTGCTTAATGAGGTCGGAGTTTGGGAAGTGTCTTTTACACTATCCTGATTGATTAATGATGAATCATCTACATTTATGTACATTACAAAAGTAGAATCTGTTGACTATTTTGCTTTGTGATCATAAAACATATATATTGAACATTACTTTGAGCCAGGTACTGGGTGAAATTCAAACCTGAAAAAAGTGATAGTAATTAATATTCAGTGAATACCTACAAAACCTTGATACTCAAAGTGGAGTTCATTGGTGAGCAGCATAGACCCATTACTTAATTTCACTAAGCCATAGTTTTCTCTTATTAATTGAGGATAAATCATATTGACTTTATAGTCTTTCGCTGAAACAAATAAAAACACAATATCTCTAGTATATCACATAATTCAACACTCGTCAATTTTTAACTCACGCCTGACTAACCCTAAGACTTTATTTACCACACCACACTGTATCTTAAATTAATAATTTTGAAGTCATTTGGGGAATGGCTTTCAATTGTCTCCAAACTGCTTGCACTTATTATCTTGTAGTAAAGACAACTAAAATATTTATTCTTCTGTTTTTAAATTAATAGTCCCTCAGTTTTTAGAGGAAAATAATGTGTTTAATTAAAATAAACAAAATAAAATAAAGCCAAATAAAGCACTACATTTTAAGGAGCTTCCCTGGAAGTCTCATCTGGCAACTCCTGTGTGCGTTATCCTATCCAGAACATAGTTATATGCTCCTGCCTAATTGAATGAGGGAGTAGAGATGGAAAGCCTCAGACAGACTATTTGGTAAGTAACTTTGGCACACTAAGACGTAAGTTCCCGATTTTTTTTAGTAAATAAAAAAAATTATTGTGTATATCTTACTGCAATGAAAAAAGAGCATAATTAAAATAAAAAAATGCATGAAGTATTGAAACATGAGATTTTCTGAGTAGAAATTGTGTTTCTTAAGAGAAATATGTATTTTTTAAAAAGAGAAACTTTTATGAAAAGAATATCATTCTCCTTGTCCCTTCATCCTATATAAAATGTGGATGTAATACTTGGCAACACATCATCCTTCTGTTTTATCTTGAGCCAACTAGAGTGAGGAAAATTTCAAATATCTTGCAGAAATGCTGATCCTGACATCACTGGGTTGCAGAACTAACAATAGCTGCTAGCACTGCAGAATGCATGTTGTAAAAGCTGTAGGCTCCTATTTAAGCTACCAGTTCCTTGAGTTAAAAATCATTTCTAATTCCTAATGGACACACTTAATCAATAGGGCTGCATTTTATCCCAAAGAATTTATTTCAGAAACAAGTTCCAGTCTGTATGATATTCATGTTGTTCGTTTAATCTTTTGTTTTCTTTGAGGCCTCACAGTGAAAATGGCTATCGCTCTCCCTGTTGATTATTTCAAAAAGCCCAGATAAGTAAAACAATTGATTAATTGTCAATTGCAACCTAAAGAGTTAAACAGAGGGCATCTTCAAAGTATCAGAGGAGACCATTAAATTGGTTGCCGAATCTTAGAGCCTGATACAAGCAAGGTCTATGTGAGTGAGCATCAAGTCCAGCAGTTCCCAAACCTAGTTACCCATTGAGTATCCTAAGGAGAGAGTGAGAGGGGTGTGTGGTGGAAGACTAATTCTCTGGCTTTTCTCTAAAGCAACAGAATCTGTGATGAAAAGAGATGGGTGGAAGGAAGTCTGATAGAATAAGATACACATTTATTTTTATCTAAATCCTTCCAGCTGGGTCTATGGTTTCCAAGGTTAGTTCATGATGGAGGGACTAAGGCCCATGTAAGGGAACTGACCATCTTTGAGGTCATCAAGATTGAACCAACTAACGACAGAATCAACATTATAATCCTGTCTCCTGGATACCCATCCCAAATTCATTCCAGGGATGACCTCCCTTGTGAGTCTTTTGGGGATTTTCTTTTTTTCTGGTTCCTTATCTTTGAGACAATTGAAAACTGAATATTTGAAAATCCTTGCATACCTCCTACCATCATTTTATATGCACAAACTGAGATCCATGCTTCTATCCACCCATAAATAGAAACAATGGGGAGGGGGAAAATGGTAAGAACCACTATGTGAAGTGCAAGCATCATTAGTTTGTTTTTAGGTGAGAAAACTAAGGCTCAGCTAGTTCCAAAAATTTCACAAAGCTCGAAAACAACACAGCTAGGATTAGACATATTCTGAATGCCTTCAACATCCATGTGCTTCATCAGCACCTGGGAAGCTTATTCTGTAGCTACACATCCCAGTTGTGTAGCTACTAATGAAGTATAAGGCTTACTGTACACACAGTGAAGAAATAAAGGATTATTAAAGCTGGGATATGAAATCCAAAACAACCCTGATATACTTTATTAGAGATTTCTGAAAACTAACGGACTCCTAAGTGCCAAAGCTAGATTTTCAAACCAGTTTTGTCCAAATATAAATCCTGCACTGTTTTCCTTAAAATAATATTTGCACTGAGCTTGCTAAAAACCAGAAAAAGCAAGACCCCCCATGTTGCTGCTGTTTTCAGGGTCTCTAATTCAGTTTATCTCCCCAGTTCTTCCCTCAGCTATATCCCACAAGCCTCCTAACTACATGGAATTTATGTCAAATGCAGAAAGATGAGAAAAGACAACATTCCTTAGAGTACTGATTTTATATTCTTTCCAAATAAAAATGGTTGAATGTAAATTTCTGTACAGAATAAGTGTGCCGGGGCAGAAACAAGACAGGACTATCAATTAAGTGAAGTGCATTCCTAAGCCTCATTCTGCCTGTGTTATATAATAGTCCCCTCCAATCCTGTATGGAATCATAGAATTATTAGATGGATAAATCCTGGTTTCCCAGCACTCAAGGAGAAATGCAGATTTGGGTTCTCTTAGAGGGGATGTGACTTATCCAAGTGACTCAAGAGCACCTCTTACTCTGGCTTTGAATAATAAAACAGCTCCTCATTGTAGTGTCTGTTTCTGTGCTTGCTCTCATAAAACTCTTTTCACATAAGCAAGAGATCAAAAAAGTCTATCAAATTAGACCATATTCCTTAAAACTTCTGTTGCTTTTAAAAATTATTTTTAAAATGCAATCCAGCCTCCTTGCATATCCTACAATATAGGACAATTTTGACCTTGACGCCTTCATTGACCTCACCTCTACTACCTCCCTTGCTTCCTTACGCCCCAGCACTGACATCTCTTATTCAACACACCCACCTGGTCCTGTCCCAGAGCCCTTCACTTTCTGTTCTTCCATCCAGGAAAGTCCTTCTGGATCTCTTCATGACTTTATCTTCAAATTCAGGTCTCTGCTCCCAAGTTCCTGCCTCAGAGAGGCTCTCCCTACCCACCCCTTATTCCTCTTCTTTTTGGAATTCTGGTAAATTATATATAATATAGCATTTGCCATCTCACCCATCTTTAAGCACACAGTTTAGCAGTGTTAAGTATATTCACATTCTTGTGCAACAGATCTCCAGGACTGTTTCATCTTACAAAACTGAAACTCTAGACCCATTAAACAACACTCCCTCAATTCTCTCTCTTCCCATCTTCTGGCAACCACCATTTAATCACTTTCTGTTTCTGTGAGTTGACTGCTCTGGAAACCTCCAGAAATCTGTAGGTGAAGTCATACAGTATTTTTCTTCCAGTGACTGTCTTATTTCACTTAGTACAATGTCTTTAAGGTTCACTCACGTTGTAGAGGTGTCAAAACATCCTTCTGTTTTAAAGGCTGAATAATATTCTATGGTATGTGTATACCGCATCATTTTACCCATTCATTCGTTTTGACAGACATGTGAGTTGCTTCTACCTTTTGGCTACTGTGAATAATGCTGCTGTGAACGTAGTTGTGCAAATATCTATTTGAGATCCTGCTTTCAAGTCTTTTGGATATGTACCAGGAAGTGAAATTGCTAAATCATGTGGTAATATTATTTTTAACTTTTTGAGGAATTGCCATGATGTTTTCCATAGAAGCAGTGCCATTCTACATTCCCACCAACAGTGCACTAGGGTTCCAATTTCTCCACATCTCCATAACACTTGTTATTTTCTGGGGTTTGCTGTTGCTGTTGTTGTTGTTGTTGTCTGTTACAGTAGCCATTCCAATGACAATGGAATCTATTCAGATGTGACATATCAAAGTGGTTTAGATCTGCATTTCCCTGATGGTCAGTGATGTTGAGCATCTTTTCATGTTTTCTTGACGATTTGCATATGTTCCTTGGAGAAATGTCTATTCAAGTCCTTTGCCTATGTTTAAATTGAGTTATATGTTTTGTTATTGTTGTTGAGTTGTGGGAGTTCTTTATATATTCTGGTTATTAACCTTTTGTCAAGTATTTGAATTGGAAATATTTTCTTTTATTCTGTAGGTTGCCTTTTTACTGCACTGACTGTATCTTTTGATGACCAGAAGATTTAAGTTTGATGTTTTTCATTTTTTTTCTGTTTTAACTTTTGTTGCTCATGTTTTTGGTACCACCTTTAAGGAATCATTGCGAATTTAATGTCATCAAGTTTTCCCTCATGATTTCTTCTAAGACTTTTATAGTTTTAGGTCCTGCATTTAAATCTTTGATCCATTTTTGGCTTTTTTGTGTGGTGTATAGTAAGGGTCCAATTTTACTCTTTGGCCTACGGATATACAGTTTTCCCAAGAGTTTGTTTAAAAGACTGTCCTTTCCCAACTTGATTGTCTTGACACACTTATTAAAAATTATTTGACCACATATGTGAAGATTTACTTCTGGGATCTGTATTCTATTTTGTTGGTCTATTAGTCTGTTTCTTCATTTTTTAAAAAATCCTATTATCTTGAGTAACTTCTTTACAGTAATTATGATTGTTATTTTTAGTCGGAAAACTATTTTTTCTGATTGCTTCAGAAAATATATCCATAGTTAAAAAATAAAAAAGAAATACAAGTCATCTGTAAATACAACTACCAATAACTACAACTAATATTATTTTCTGGTCATTTCTTTACTTTTGTTTACTTTTTTACATAGTTTTATCCAAATGAAGTTTATTATAACATTAGATTATTAATATAATCTTAATGTGTTTAGATATATAACATATCCTATCTATATATTTATATATACTATAATCTTTATATATATATGTGTATGTGCATGTGTGTGTGCATGCATGTGTGTACATATATATGTGTGTATATATGTGTGTGGGTATATATATGGGGGGGGAGGAAGAGAGAAAAAAGGAGAGTATTCCTAATCTGAAAATCCAAAATCAAAATCTGAAATATTTTGAGCTCTGACACAAAACTGAAAGGAAATGATTAAATGATCATTAGAGCATTTCAGATTTTGGATTTGGGGATTAGGGATCCTGAACTGACAAGTATCATGCAGGTATTTTGAAATTTATTAAAATTCAAAACTTGAAACATTTTCTGTCCAAAGCATTTCAGATAAGGGATACTCAACACACACACACATGCACACACACGCACACAGCACAACACACACACACACAGCACAACACATACACAGAGAGCTTATAACTACACTACAGTATTTTAGTATAATATATCAAATATGTTATCTTAAGCTCCATTTTACATTTTTATTTCTCATGCCATTCAGTATTTTCACATAACTGAGTTTTTAAATATAGTTTTCTTAAATTCTATGTCTAATTTTGTAAGGGTTATTTACAATGTTATAACTATTATAATTATTGATGTAATAAACACCACTGTACATACATGTTGATTAAAATACCTGATGTTCACCTCAGGATAAATTTGCTAGGAACAGAATTAGAATCACTAGGTCAAGATATATAAACATTTGGTAGGCATTTGATTCATGTTTCCCACAGATTTGGAGAAGTGCTGTACCAATTTACACTCCCACTAACAGGATGTAAAATAAATACTTCCACTTTAAAGACACAGTAGTAAGAGCGTTACGTGCAAAACTGAAAAAATAAAAATAAACAGTTGCTAATTTGAGAGCTGACTAAATGTCCTTCTATTTTATTCTGACTCAGTGGAATATTTGCCTTTTGCTTTCTGTAAACTGGCTTTACTACCTGTGATAATGGGGAAAATGGGGTGCTAAGAGACTTCTCAAAACCTGGAACATCAGTTCTGTCCTGTGCTTTGTTGTAATTAATAGACACAGCTTCTAAAGAAAACGCTGGGTTTCTGCCGCATCATGTCCTGGAGACAGTAATGACTGAAACTCTCTCAATGGCGGGTGTGATCCATCCTCTTGGAACAGACAGAGCTAAAGAGAGACTGATTCTGAGGCAATTTTGAGAACTTAAAGAATACCTGGGAATTACTGATGATTTTTCTTCAGCATTTTAGCATTTCGGCTTTTGTATTTGTAGCACACTTTCAAATGTTGTTCTAAAATTTCCTATGGCATTATAAAAGGAATTGAAAACCAACCACAGACAAGTCAGTGATATTACGAAATAACATATCTCATAATGTCTATAATAATAATCTCTGGCTCTTTGACTTCTCTCTTGGTTGTCATAATGCATTGTGCAGCAGTTGGTTGTCAGCCAAGACAATAAAACCTCTATTCACTCATCTAGACTCCAAAACTACCAGTTGATTTTCCATAGACTTTATTCTTAACCAACCTAAGCCTCGGTTTTTTTCATCTGTACAATAGGGGAAACAATACATTCTGTACTGGAAAAAGTGTCCAGAGTGTGATGGATACTTTTACCTTTGTTATCTCCCAAATGTGTCAACTTTGTTTCTTTCATTTTCCAGTCATTGTGTGATCTGACTAAACATAGATTATGTTAAGTTCAAATTATAAAGAGCTTTAGATTTTACAAACTGTGGTGTTCTCTAATATTTGGAGACCTCAGTTTATACAATAATATTAGTGAAATAAAACATTAGATTTTCTTTCCCTCAGGCTTGGAGTAAAAAATTCATGAAGAAGCATTAGAGGATTAGCAGGACAGAGAGGTCACCCATGGTTCTCTTGTCCCAATCAACTCTTCTTGTCCCTCTTCTCTTTAAGAGCTGAAGTTATTCCCTAGTTGTATTGTTTTATTATCATTATAAGATCTGCCTTCTATAAAACCACAGACCAGACTGATTTAATCTATTGTTGGTCTAGAACTTCACGGTGACCAAATCATATAATTCATAAGAAAAAGATAGATAAGGAAAATACAGGAAAATGACAATGCATCCCCCATACTGGCCATGGTCATAGCCTTCACTATTTTTAATTTCCCTATTGAATCAAATGTTTTACTTCCTTTAGTAGCTGTCTTTTTGCCCTACTTTTGTCCAGATCTCGTCTTCAAGTTTCTCACCCATCCACCTCTTTTCTCTGACCATAATGAATTATTTAAAGCTTATTCTTCTTTGCAATAATTTTCATTCTCCTTCTGAGAATATTGTTTCATTTTTTCATGCAAAACATTCTAGTTCTTTCTTGATTTATTTTTGTATCATTATCCACCATTTGCTGCCAGTGAAACAAAAGATTTTTTTGGCAGCAACCATTCATGGGAAAGGGAATAGAAATAAAAGATGATTTGCAAAATGGAGAGAAGGACAATGGTGGTGGTAGTGGTGCTACAAGTTGTGGTGGCGGCCAGGAAATTATAATGATTATATAACTGAAAAACATGTCTAAAGAATTCAAATATTAAAAAAGTATTTAAAGTTGGTAGTTTTGGGAGCAGCAATAAACAAAAATGTAAAAGACCTTGAGCCAATTGCTCATAATCTATGTAGATCTTATGTAAGATAGACATAGCACTGTAATAGAGGAAGTCTTGCATTAGGTCTGAGATAATTTGGTTTCTAAGCTCACTTTCACCCCTCATAGGTTGTATACACTTAAACAAACCATGTTTATCTATATGGACCTCTATTTCTCGATCTATAAATATGAATATGGAATTGTGTTGATAAATCTCAAATTGAGTTCCCTGAAGTCACAAGAAGTGCTGCAATAAAATAGGTCATCACTTTTTTCTGGGGTGGCGGGGAGGGGTACAGTTCTGCAAAATCCTATAAACTGTACAACTCTTCAATAAAAGCAGCAATAATCTTTAAATGAGCTACTACACTGGATATCTTTCTAACTCTGAGTCTATGGTCCTGCGTTTTCCATACTGAACCTCATTACAGTTAGCAGCTGATGTTCATAACAGCCCTAGGAAGTAGGGAAAATAATTTCTGGTTAGTTATGTTTTGTTTTGTTTTTTAACTACTAATATGTATTTCATGTTACTAATATCTGCATAACTCACACGTCAGCTAGAGTCTTCTGATCCTTTTCAGAGGGTCAGATCATGAAAACGTCTACTAAATCCCCTCTTTTAATCCTTGCATAAAATCAAAGCCCTATAGTAGGTATGTTTCAGCAAAGAAATTTGGGGAAGACAATAAGGACGGTGAACGAGCTCCTTTTCTCGATTATTCTGCTTCCATGCCAGCCTCTGTGCATGCTGTCTCTATTCTGAAAAGTATCAAATGAATTCCATTTCCCAGATCCCTTAAAATGTCCCTTTTACGGAAAGCATTGTGTAGTGTAATAGATATTATGGAATATGGCAGAATGGACTTCTATGATTTTTAGAAATAGAACATAATAGGAAATTGGATTATATCACAACAAAACAACTTCAACATGAACAAGGATTTGGCCTTAAAAATAAAATTTGATTACAACAACATGAAAGCATTTAAACTATTTTCAGTTGTAATCGCCCAACTTCATATCACCTCAAGATGTTCACCCTCTTTTCCTGTTTCTCTTCTACCCTCACTCCTGCATGAATTGACAGGGAGTTACTCGAGTCCTCTTAATAAAAAACAGTAATTCACTTCTGCACACTTTCTGCTATAATTGGCTCCAGGCCCACCTTCATATATTCCAAATCCAGTAGCATAAAATAGTTTTTCATTTCACAAGATCCACCTTCCTAGAAAACAAACTGACTGAAAATAATCACATTGTCTTTATTCTATGTATTTTTATCCTAAGCTCTTTGGTGAAGGCCCATATATGATGATATCAATAATCACATGAATTATATGATTATTATTTCATATGGGTCATGCTTCCAGTATATAGAATTTTGTACTGCTCTTTATTTAAACGTTTTGTTTCAAGTAGTTTTCCAAAGGTGTTTTGCCCTTCCATTCCCCAATGTTTCTTTTAATAACTCTCTTCACTGGTCTCAAATGATTCACTATTTTAAGTGGGCATTCAAACACTGTGTCAAATCCATTTGTAAAACCTTTATTAAGTTTAACAGCAAAATCTCATAAGTTTGCCTTGGTTAATCTATCAATTTAAGGCTCATTAAGATAAGGAATGACAAAGCTGGAAGCAAATGCCTCTCTTTTCTTTGAAAATACTTATAAAACCAAGTACTCAGCTGTTTTCTCATTGTATGCGGCTTTGGAAATGTCAGGCTACATTGAACTGTCAAACATCAAAAATACTGCTGAAACCGCAATGGAAACAATGACTATCTTGGGAAAATGTAGTAAACTATAAGACCCAAGAGGCTGATTTTCCCAAAGGAAGAGAGGTACATTTTAAAAGGGTAAAGTTAGAGAACCAACTTCCTCCGTGTGAGGTCTACAGAAGGTTTCTCAGTTGGGAAGCTGCGTGATGAGGAACATGCCTCCCCTCCCCGACCCCCAAGGGGATCCCTATTTCCACTCTATTCTGCCATCTTTTGCCAATTGTTTTTTCCCTGAAAAGCCTCAGGAAGTCTGTCTTTGTTTTTCCCCTAAATCTTCAGTTTCCCTTGTGTGAAGAGTTGCCCTGACATAGTGCAGAGAAGATGGACACCTCAGTGAAACAGGATGTTCTGAAGGTTGGATGCAGTTCTACCTAAGGAACCTCAGAATAATTACCCAGATGTTTTAAGAGTCTTAGAATCTTCCCGAAAGCAAAGCCTGAGTAAAGGACTTAGTTCCCACTGTGGATGGAGCTGAATCCTACGGATGGCTTCTGAAGTAGCATGTAGAAAGCATCACTTTGAAGGGTAAGAGATACGAGACATTTGTTTATCATTTCCATTCTCCATTGGTAGAAGCAGCCACTAGGTATGTCAATTCCCTTACATGTTTGTGCTGTTCAATAAATCAGCTAAGCAAGCTCCTGAGCATTTGCAAAAAGATCTGAAGTAGAAAATCTGAGAGATATGGCAGAAATTTCAGGTGCAGCACTCTTGGAATGCATGGGAACTGCCTGCCCTGGCTGCAGCTGATACCAAAGATTGATCTGCGAGATTTGGTATAGGTCACTAAGTGTGGGTACTACAGAATATCTTATTATACTCATTGTAAATATGGTGAGAAAACCTGTATCACTAGAAGAATTATAAATGTTTGTTTTCAAATGCTTCACACAATGAAACGGAGGTTGCTCAGTAAAACAAACTTGTTAATGTGCTAAGGTTGAAATTTTGAGCACGACATTTAAATTCCTCTGCTGGCTAACATCAGTTGCTTTTCATCCCTTATCTCTTGCTAGTCTCTTTAATATCATCTTTGTTCTAGCCAAATTAATCTATTAAAAGCCCTGGGTCTTTCTCCTTGACAATATTCATGGGTAAAGTCTCTTTCTAATCTAAAAGCTCTGAAAATCATGGAACTCCTGTGAGGGGAAGACAGAGTGGACAGTTACAAATAGCTTTATTTCATAAAGTGATACTTAGAATTTCTGTCTATTCTATAATCTCATTTTTGTACCAAACACTTAGAAATCTCATTCTGTTAACATCAAACTATTTACATAGTACCCATCAAGGTTGTCAATATGCTAATGCTTGAGAAGCTGAATGATTATTTTTCAGTCTCTGCTTATAAGAATAGTTAGCTGAATTTGATACAGTTCGTTACACTTATTTCTTTAAACATCCCAGTCTTCACTTCATTTTCTGTCAGTCTTTTTATTTCTATCTTACTACTCTGTTTTCTTTTAGATCTCTCTCCCTTGCCTTAAATATTAGTGTTACCTGGGTATTTAGCCTTGGCTTTCTGATCTTTGCTGGAAGTCATTTCGTAGATACAAAGGGAAAGATAATCTGGCCGGCAGAATATTAGCAGATTTTATTTTAAACGGCCACATGCTCACAACAATGCATTGAGTGCTCAAACTTGTCATCTACAAGCTGAATTAACTGAGAAGTATGTTTTATTTCTTTGATACATGTTTCTAGAGACAATGAAATATATCACTAAATAATCCAGATTTTCTGTTTCTCATGAAACATTAGACAACTTGGCAAAACTAGGACACCACCCCTGCATACAAATGGCTGTGTCTGAGTGACAGCCTTCTATGGCTACACTAGTGAGCTCCTAAAATACCTACACGTATTCACTTTTCCACCCACTTATGCTTTCCTCCTGTCCCTTGCCACCCTCTCCAAACTTTAAATGGGATGGTAAAGAGTAGAAAGCAAGACAACCTTCTATTAAATATATCTTCAGTGCATTATCCTATCTATCATTTTCTTCACTTTCAAAGTGGAGACTGTTAATTAGCCCTTCTTAAGGTTATGAATATCTTTAGATGCCTTGACTTCATATTTTCTTCCTCATTTTCCATTTAACAACGAAAATGCTTCTTCTTAATCATCTTCCCTTGCTTCTACCCTGATTCAACATCCTTAAATGTTGACAGTTTTGTTTCCGTTTTTCATGAAAGCCTTTCTCTTACTCTGTGTCTGTCTTCCTCATTTGTAGCTAACATTTGAAGAGAAAGCATGGGTGAATGTAGCTGTGGATTTGGCTGATAAATGATGTGTCCTAATATTTTTTGTGCTAAGAAATAAAATCTTCGGAAATCACTTTACTCTTTTGAGCCTTTGCAAATGTCGAACTTAGGCGTTGAACTAGATTGTCAGGAAGGGCAATTTTGGATATATAGTCCTAATTATTCTGTCTTAATAACTGGCAGAGGCAAAGTTCTCAATGTAAGAAGGTCTTCCAAGTAAAGTCTAACCAAACTCACTGTTCACTTTATAGTGCTTCTGACAACCATCTGTAACTTTGCAGTTAGGTTCCTAATAGCCATCTTTTAGAGTAAATTGACAGTTCAGTTAATTTTGAAAAATACTTCCACTCTAGGAAATATGAATGGGCTGATATGCTTTTTCAAAAATTTCTTTTCCTCCCATGTATGCCTGAGGTAAATTATCTTAGAAGTGAAATAGAGGTCTCCAAGGAATCAGAGCTAAATCCTAAATGTTGAACTGTAGCAAGCATTTTTTAACAGAGCTAACAACTGCCTGTTTCTTCTTGGCTGCCCTAAGGGGTCAATCCCAATATCTGTGCCTGGATCCAAAAACACTGACCCTCCCTGACTTTCAACTGTCATTTTAGAATACTCTAATGCTTCTGAGAGGATGGCAGTAGAAATGGCCCTCCGGAGGTTAACATAATGCTTACAACATACTTGATACAATATTGAACACCAATAAAAAACCAGGTACATGTACTTTGACTGTTTATTCATCTGCACTCCCATCAATACCTATGAGGTTTGTATCTTTAGTCTTGTTGTAGCCAATGACTGTTTAGGTCTGTTGGCAAGTTGCATAACTTTGGTTCCCAAAGTTTAATGATATTTGCCCTCCAGTGTTGGTGAGGACCCAGTGCAAGTATTGGCCCAGGTTTAACGACATATATCAACTGTGGAACCTGGGTAGCTTATCTAAGTTATTTGGGGCTTAGGTTCTTTAGGAGACAAAATTAAGTATTTGGAAAAGATGATCTTTCATACTACTCTGGTCTTTCTTTTAGCATTCTATGATTTTAGCATATTATTTCAGGAGGTTCTCTCCTGGCATGTAAGGAAGATTCATGCCTGCGTTCCCTACTAATCCTGAAGTTCTGTGATTTATTCCCTCAAGTTTTATGAAGTAATTACTTGCAAGAGCTCTTTCTTGTATGAACTGTAATAAAAATGACTTAAGAAAAATGGTTAGTCTTTGCATAAAATTAAGCAGAAATTAAATTAAAAGGCAGGACATCTGTTCATTTCACATCAAGCCTTTGAGCATGTTCCCAGGGAGCTGCAGATATTGTAATGATAAGAAAAATATGGAAAAATTTGATTTCAATAATCCACCTTTTCTGTCTTAATGCCACAGATCTCCCCATTCTCTATTTTCTGCATGTTCTGAGCCAAAACTTTGCCAACTGGGACCTAGGACATTCCATTGGCTGATGAATCAATTGGTTCAAGAGGCATTTTTTTTTTCTCCCTCAAAAGAGACTTATCCAAAAAAATAGAGAGACATGGGTGTCTATGTAATATAAATATAATAAAAACTATTTGATTATTAAGAATTGTCCTGCCTGGCCAACATGGTGAAACCCTGTCTCTACTAAAAATACAAAAATTAGCTGGGCATGGTGGCTCATGCCTGTAATCCCAGCTACTCAGGAGGCTGAGGCAGGAGGATCACTTGAACCCAAGAGGCAGAGGTTGCAGTGAGCCAAGATCACATCACTGCACTCCCTGGGTGACAGAGTGAGACCCTGTCTAAAAAAATAAAAATAAAAAAAAATAATTGTAAGGATTTGGTATTATCATTTATATTCATTATTTTAGTAAATCCTGAGAAGAAACCAAAGCATACTCAAACAAAGTCAGAGGGTTGGCTTGAATAGTGGAGTAGATCTTTATAGAAGGGTATCAAAAGACTGTGTAAGAAATATGAGGCAAGAGAATCTAAAGCTTATTAATTACCCATCATACAGCAAGTGACGTACCAAGTGTCTTTGACCTAAGTTTTCTATCTAAGTCTCTGACATTCTTATATGAGGTGTAGTATTATGTATCCCTCTTTTATATATTAGAAATATAAAATTTAGAGAAGTTAGTTAATTAGCTCAAGATCACATACTAATGTAGCTCAAATGGGGTTAAGAGGCTAGGCTTGGTGACTCATGCCTATAATTCCAGCATTTTGTGAGGCTGGGGCAGGAGGATTACTTGAGGCCAAGAGTTCAAGACCAGCCTGGGCAACATAGGGAGACCTCATCTTTACAAAAAAAGGAAAAAACAAAAACTTAGCTAGAAATGGTGGCACACTTGTGGTATCAGCTACTCCAGAGGCTGGGGTGGGAGGATTGCTTCAGCCCAGGAGTTTGAGGCTGCAGTGAGCTGTGATTGCACCACTGCATTCCAGCCTGGGTGACAGAAAGAGACCCTGTCTCTAAAATAGAAGAAAAATGAATAAAACAAAAGGGATTAAGAGGTGATAATTAACTATATCTCTTGCCTTTTCAGCTTCAGAAACAATAGATAATACACATAGAAATCACATTGTTTTCCATGGGGTTGGGAATGAATGAATATTCCTTCATGGGGACATGAGGGCATTAGGAGAGTTATCTTTAATAAGCTGGATACAGAAACACTTGCCCTCATGACCACACTGTATAATTTCTAAGATAGACAAAAAAGGGATAGTGATCGGAGAATATTCTTGAAACTGATGTAATTTGGAAGGAAGTGAAGATAAATGCAAAACTGCCATTATATTTTAAATAAGTAATTTGATGTGACATATTATAAAGCAGTTTAGTTTTCTTATAGCTTTCTTTGTCAGACTATTTTCCTCTGGGTCAGGAAACCAATCAAAGAGAAGGAGGCAGTGTTTCTGAAGAGAACATAAGCCAATTTTAGAGATTAACAAAGATTTGATAATTTCATTCCCTTCCACTAATGTACTCTGAAAAATAAAGATGAGTACACCAAGGAACTAAAATGGCAAAGAGAAAACAAGAAAGAAAGAAAGGGAGAGGGAGAGAGAGAGAGATAGAGAGACAGAGACAGAGACAGTGAGAGAGAGAGAGAGAGAGAGAGAGAGAGAGAGAGAGAAAGAGAAAAGAATGGCTTCAGGAAAGAGAAGTTTTCCTGCTAAGAACCACGAGAATTCAGGTAATGAGTTGGCAATGGACACTGTTAAAGGATTAATAAAAAAGCATCTGCTGGGGACAGGTGGCAGCCCAGCAGAAAGGGAAATAAATGCTTTTGGTGTCAGAAAAATAAAATGTAACTGAAAACACTCTTCATTTCTCTCTTTCATTTTTTAAAAACAACTTGGTGTATATGAATTATAATACTCCCATTTTCTGCAAGAATTGGAAATATGCAAGGCTTTAACTAAACTCCATGCGTTATCCTCACATAAAATTTTGTTAACAAAAGAGATGTAATCATAAGCATAGATACATAACCTGATTCTATATATAGCAGGCATTCCTAAAAGTTTAGGGAGGAGAAATGTCACATTAAATAGAGGTTTGCAGAAAACATGACCAGAAGAAATTGAACAAAATGTGCTGGGAGAAGTTTCACCTCATCGGTGAACTATGAGATGAGGTGAACTATGAGAGAGAAATTTCCTTTAAGGAAACACACTGTCCATTGAGACTCTAATGTCAACAGTATTTCTGCCATTCGCCAGCACGGAGGTGAGCTCTATCTGTTCTCATAGTTCCACTGGCTTCATCGTTGCCAAAGGGAAGTGTCCATTAGGATCTTCTCATTCCCTTTTCCTCATAATATCCTCTTCAAGTAAAATTTTTATTAGAAATTTAACAATTATATTACTTTAATTATTAGTTCATTTATTTTTTATTGTTTTAATTATTTTATTATTTTAATGTTTTTTTCATGAGGTGTACAAGATGATAAATGTTTATATAAATGAATAAATGGAAACCTTTTGAACTGTAAATATAGGGGGTTCTCTGTATAGGGGCATTGACAATGTAAATTGTAAATTTTTACATTAGCATCTATGCCCCGGAAGATAGGGGGTTCTATTGCCACAGGTCATGCTGTTATGAAAAATCCCACAGATGCTGAGCTCTGTGAGCAGCAGTCTTGGACTCCAGCTCCATTGAAGTGGCAGCAAAAGGAATTGATTTCATTCATCTTGTGGCTGCATAGTATTTTGCAGCATATATATGCCACATTTTCTCAATGTGCTCATGTCCCCATGAAAGAATATTCACTCCCTCAACCCCATTGAAGACAATGTGATTTCTATGTCTACTCTCTATTGTTTCTGAAGGTAAAAGGCAAATGTAAAAACCAAAACCAAATGCAAAACAATGGCAGTCCTGGGATTAAGTGGGAGCTACCTTGAGGGGGTTAAGCGATCGCTATCTTGAGGGTCTTGTAGCTTTGGTAAATTTTGGTTTGCTGATGTTTGCCCTACCTTTTAATGTTGGCCCAAGATAAATGTGTCCAAGCTCCTAAGTAACTCTGGGATATCCTAGGAGCACTTTCCAATGTGCTTTCTGTTTACTTTTCTCTTCTATTTTTCATTACCCTCTTGTATCTGACTATAACAATGGACAGGAAAAGATAAGCAAACAGACTTATTTACAGTCTCTATTGGGGCATCTGCACTTGTGGCATTGTTGTTGCTTCCACCTGAAGTTCTCTCACATGCACTGGGGGTCTTGCATGTGGTCAAGACACCCTTAGACTCTAGAACAAATCCGTGGGAGTGGCAGACCTTCATGGATAAAATTGAAATAGCTTTGATTTAGTTAAGCTGTTAGGTCTAAGAAATTATACTTTTGAGAGCCCATTAACAGATTGTAAAAGAAGAGGTTCCCCAAGTTTGTCACAGAGCATCTTAAGGCCTTGATATCCAGAGCAACGTGATTACTCATTCTGCATGAGAACAGTGTGGCATCTAAAAACCAAGGCTACCTATTCTAAGTTAATCTTGCCTTATTTGGTTTCTATTTATAATTTTTTATATTATTTTGGATTCAAGGGGTACATGTTTGTGACATGGCTATATTGTATACTGGTGGGGATTGAGTTTCTAGTGTACTCTTTACCCAAACAGTGAACATTGTACCCAGTGGGTAATTTTTGAACCCTCTACCGTCGCCCCTTTGAATGTCCCTAGTGTCTATTGTTTCCATCTTTACATCCATGTGTACCCATTTATTACTCCCACTTATAAGTGAGAACATGTGGTATTCGGTTTCCTGTTTCTGAGTTAGTCACCTTAGGTTAAGGGACTCCAGCTCCATCAAAGTTGCAGGAAAGAAGATGATTTCATTCTTTTTATGGGTGCATAGTATTTCACAATGTATATATACCACATTTTCTTTATCCATTCAACCGTTGATGGACACTCAGGTTGGGTCCATGTCTTTGCGATTCTAAATAACACTGTTATAAACGTACAAGTACAGATTTCTTTTTTATATAATGCTTTCTTTTCCTTTGGGATTGCTGGGTTGAATGTTTGTTTTCTTAGTTACTTAAGAAATCTCTATACTGCTTTCCATAGAGGTTGAACTAATTTCCATTCCCACTAACAATGAATAAGTTTACCTTTTTTCCACATCCATGCCAACATCTGTTGTTTTTTGACTTTTTAGTAATAGCCATTCTAACTGGTGTGAGATGATATTTCATTACAGTTTTAATTTGCATTTCTGATGAATATTGATGAACATTTTTTCCTGTGTTTGTTTGCTACTTACATTTCGTCTTTTGAGAAATGTCTGCTCATGTTCTTTGCCCAGTTTTTAATGGGGTTGTTTGTTTCTTTGCTTAGAATAATGAGTTCAGTCTCTGGAAGCAACTTGATCCATTATGTAAATTAAAAGGTGGGCAGGTCTATCATACCTCTGTCTCATTCAGGTTTATAAAATATTCAAAAATATCTAGGCACTGTGACAGCTCAAACAATCACATGTTTCCAGATTCTCTCTCAAGAGATATGGTATAAATAAATGGAGGAAGAGATACATGGTGGTTAGTAATAGAGATTCTGTAGTAGATAGATCAGTGTTTCCAGCATTATCTATGGAGAGGACACCTGGATATGGGCTCAAACATACCTGCCTGCTTGACCAACATGAAGATGAAAATGCAATGCTCACATATCTATAGCAACACCAAATGGTGACATCTCTGAGATAATGCCCTTTGTTCTGATTGCACTCTTGCCAAGCTATTCTCTAGTGACTATTTACAACCCTACTCTATCCACAAACACACACATGCGCACCAGATATAGATGATTATAATGACCAGGAAAGTAGCAATTAGCATTTTAATTAGAAACATAAGTACCAAACAGATTATAAAATACACATTTGGTTTAATACATATTTGCATATACATATATTCATATACTCTATAAAGAAATTTTAAAAAGTGTTATACCTGTCGTTTATACACATATTCACCAAGAAAGAGAGACAGAGTGAGGGCAAGAGAGAGTGAGAGTGAGAGACAGAAACTTGAAAGTATAGAAAGTCACAGAAAAGTAAAAAATATATCATCCCACTATCCAGAGATAAGCAATACAAATTGTTGGTTTATATTATTTGTGCTTACATAGTCTTATAATTCTTGCTTTTATTTCCAATTGGTAACATATTAGAAGCATTTCCTATCTTAAAAGATTCTTCTAAAATATAATATAAAGAAACTATTGAAAATCTTGCTACAGCATAAGATATTTAACTCATTTCATCTCGACAAACTTGTACCAGAAAATAAATTTGTTCCTTTGGGTTTAATAACTGTGAATTTTGAAGATTGGCTGTTAAACTATTTCTAGTCCTACTATGCTGAAGAACAGATTTTTGATGGTAGCACTGGAATGCACCCCCTCCAGAAGATCCCAGGAGCAACCAGTCAACCACCCTCTGTATTCCTTTTACTTTTGAAACCACTGCATTGATTAACTAATTCAAAACATAATTTTTGTCAGCCAGTTATGTGCTAAGTGATCCTCTAGGTATAACGGATCCAACAACAAATAACACAGACTTTGGAGTCTCTACCTTCTTGGAACTTGTACATTAGTGGGAGGATTGGCTTTTATAAGAAGTAAAATAGTTTGAGTTAACCGGAGAGAGTGCAGACCTACATGGAAGCCCATGCATTGAAATGTATAAACACGACAGTTTCTCCACATGGAAGTCATTTTTGTGTTTTCTTGATAAACTAGGAAGCAAATCATTAGCTGATAATAAAGATTAAGGAGATCAGACTCACTTTGATGCACTTGGCTTCTTTCTTCCAATCCTCTTCTTTTGTTCAAGCTCTCTCAAGCCACACTGAGTGGGATGCACAACAGGCCTTACATGTCCTATTCTTGTTGGAGCTATAAGAGATATGAATTCTTCAACAATTTGGAAGCCACGCACAAATTTGCTCAGGAAAAGTTGATGGCACTTATACTGCAGTCAACTATGAAACTTTTAACATGAACTCAAATATTTTTTCCAGCCAGAATTGCCTAATCCTTTTTAAATGTTCTTCACAGAAGCAATCAGATCTAGAATTCATATCTTTAGAAAAGCAAGATCCTCTCTCTCTTTCTTTTCTTTTCTCAAAGCGAACCAGGCGCCTAAGAAGCATTCTTGCAATAGCCAGCCCGCTAAGCCATATAAAACTGAATCATTATTACTCGTGTCTTTGTATGTATTTTAACCTTTAAATGGTGATACTATCGTTTTAATTAAAGATGACGTTTCTTCAGCACTCAATTCAAAAAGAGACTGCAAAGTCCCATTCTACAATAGAAACTAAATCCTTAGTCCAAAAGTAAAACGAAGTGTATGCATGAAGGTAGGCAGGGTTGGGAAGATTTCAAAATTTGATGGTGGGAGATTGGTGGTATTGATGGGTATAAAAATGAGATACCTCCAGAGCTATGAAAGTTATACTAGCAAAACTTCCTTTATGATGCAAAAAATAAGACATAGAAAAAGCTAAAATTTCAAAGCTATGTGAGGAGTAACACATACCAGGCAGAGAATCTTGGTCTGCTTTTTCTTTTTCAAATGTCTGTGCAGTATGAGTAACTTAATATGCCCATTTTACAGACACCATGTGTAGATACTGAGATCCTCCATCCACACAATCACACAGTATTGGAAAATTATATCATATCATGTATTTATACATATTATATATGATAGGTTTCACAATGTTAGCACTATTAACATTTAGAGCTGGATAATTATTTGTTGTGGGAGGCTATCCCGTGCATCATAGTAAGGTTAGCTGCATCCCTGGCCTTTACATACAGGATGTCAGTAACACCATCCTCTAAATTGTATCTAACAAAAATGTCTTCAGACATTGGCAAATCTCCTGCATCCTGGTGCCTGGTGCCTACTTCTTGTCGTACCAAGAGTATTTCATAGAAAGAGCCAGACCTTTCCCCACTTTGCAATAAAATGTATGTGTGACTACATACAAAGCCATACTAGCAAAATTCTTCCCCTTTTACCCTCGTTCATTTTACTTACTGTGTGGTCCATCTTCTATGGACACATTGAGTTCATTGGCTCTACTGAGGAAAGCAACTGACGTACCTCATTCCTCTTTCAAAAAAAATCCTAAGATTAAAGTGGATCTATCATATATAGATGTCACACATTACTTAATGAACCTAGGCTCTAAAATTGTACAGTACATTTCCTGTGGTATCTGAATGCTATTTTATTCAAATAACTTAGTGTTTTTTCATAGATTGCCCTTAGCAAAAGGGTGGGTTGAAATTGAACATTCCAGTGTGTTTGATAATTCTATTGACATGGATAAGTTTTGTTTGTTTGTTTTTGGTTTATGTTTTTTTGAGACAGGGTCTTGCTCTGTTGCCCAGGCTCCAGTGCAGTGAGAGCATCAGTGCTCATTACCACCTCAACCTCCTGTGCTCAAGCGATCCTCCAACCTCAGCCTCACTGTACTTGAGTAGCTGGGACTGTTGGTGAACACCACCATGCTCAAATAATTTTTTTGTATTTTTAGTAGAGACAGGGTTTTGCCATGTTGTCCACACTGGTCTGAACTCCTGGGCTCAAGTGATCCTCCTACCTTGGCCTCCCAAAGTGTTAGAATTACAGGCATGAGCCACCGCATCTGGCTGACATGGGGAAGTTTTGAAATTGGTGTATTATATCATGTACCAATCTTCTGGCTGATTATTTAATGTAAATCTCTCCCTCAAAGTTTCACTAGCTATTGGACACAATGTTGCCTTAGGGCCCACAGGCAGGCCCTGTATATGGAGCATTGTGTCTTCATGCTTTAAAGGAATTTCTTGAAAAATTTTTAAAATCCCCTCTGTTGCATGGGAGCCTCCAGGCCTAACAATGAAATCACCATTAATTTGATTAATTAATTCAAAATATAATGGGTGGATTGCCTTGAGGCTGAACCAGAACCCGTATTGAGTCCAGTGCTTAGGGTCTCATATACTTCAGAGAAGGCCCTATCTGAGTATGTAATGCAACTGAATATAGACATCTTCAAGTATTTGCCTCCATTTCTCCTATGACTCTTTTGTGGAATACAAACATTAGCTAGAGAGGACAATTATTGACCTAAAAACATGTTAACCGATGTATGCAATCATGAACATGTATTAGCTGATAAATAAACCAGTTGTTCTTTATCTAAGGAACATTGTAAGTTTCAAGGAGTTTTTGATGCTCCCTAAACTAATTAGTGTATGTGTCCATATGTGACTTATTCTTGAGAAAGTATCAGTAATTTTCGTCAGATTCTGAATGAATAACACAATTTCCATAATAGCCTTAGGAAAAAAATTGGATTTGGGACATGTGGACCCACCTTGAGCATCTATATACACTTACGTGCTGTCCTTACAAAGATATTTATCTTCCAGGAATTTTTGGTGGCTGCCAAATTTCTCTGCAAAAGTTTTTAAGTTTTGTGGATAATTTTGAATCACATGAGGGCTCTGCATGTTCAAAGAAAGTCAAGACATTTTAGGGTTACAATGATATATTTTTTATCTTGTTTAAACCTTAAAAAATATTAGTCTGACCTCTCCTTCAGAACATCCCTGGTCTCCTTGTCTGTTTCTGAAAATATCTCACTTTGCTATATGTGGCCTTATAGAAAGCAACAGAATCCCTGGCATATCTTTTTGTAACCTATTGCATTTTGTGCATCATTTTTGCTATACATATGAAAGATCTTACTAGGTCAGTTAATGTTTGCTTTCTTAGACATCAAATGTTAACACATCATTAAGGGAGGTCAAATTAAAGTTTTCTATTCCAGGCCCGGTTCAATGGCTTACTCCTGTAATCCAGCACTTTGAGAGGCCGAGGCAGGCGGATCACCTGAGGTCAGGAGTTCGAGACCAGCTTGGCCAACATGGTGAAATCCCATCTCTACTAAAAATACAAAAAATTAGCCAAGTGTGGTGGCACACACCTGTAATCCTAGCTACTTGGGAGGCTGAGGCAGGAGAATCATTTGAACCCGGGAGGTGGAAGTTGCAGTGAGCTGAGATTGTGCCGTTGCACTCCAGCATGGGGGACAAGAGTGAAACTCTGTCTAAAAAAAAAAAAAAAAAGTTTTCTGTTTCAGACATTTTGTGGCAATTGAGTATTTATACTACTGAATCCATGATTTTTTTTCAGTATCTTTGTAAAAGATATGGCTTATAGAGAATTTATAATATACATTTCATATTCCATTAGTGTTACATTACTAAATCTAAGATTTTATTAACCCATTTTTAATAAAGCAGAATTCTCTTTCTAATCCTATAGACTACCTGTGGTCTTACATTATTTGTAATACATTATAGTTAAGGTAGAAACCTGATTTTTAAAATGTGAATCTGAATAGAAAACTAATGTTTATAAAACATTAACAACAGGACAAACAAAATTCTGATTTGTACTTAATAGTAACTCTGTGCTGGAGGTACATGCAATCCCATTTTAAAGGTGATAAAACTAAAGTTCAGAGAAACACTCAACTGGTTAATTCTAAGCATAGAAGCAAAACCCCAATCAGTATGTCACCAAAGCACATACTCTTTCCTAGGATATTTTGAAATATTTCAAAAGGGGGAAGAAAATAATAAAAAGGGTCTTGTTGGGGGAATAAAGGTCAGGAACCACAGGACCATCTGGCTGTGGTCTTCCAAACCCATGGAGTTTATTAATAATAACTGACTACAAATTTATTATTAATCAAAGGCATATATAGCCCAGAAGTCATAACCCTTTTTGTTTCCATGAGTAGACCAAAGTTACCAGGCTGAGTTCAAGTAAGACCATGCATATTAACAAAAATAGGAGGATGCTTTGGTTTGGGCAGGAGTTTCCCCATTACATCTATGATTTTTAAGAGATATTTGTAATTTAAGTTTTAAAATAGACTAAGCCTCTGATTGTTATTTTTGTACACTTTTTAGAAATTCAAGAATTTAATTTAAAACCAATACTTGGTTTGTTTTCTACATTTGACTAAATGCATTTTGTTTTCACTAAATACCACAAGACAAATTAAAGGCAGAGGTAGGAATAGAACCTGTGTCTATTGTCCTTCAGACTAGTATTCTCATGATTACTTTCTCCTTTTCATAAACCAAGTACTAACCAACATTAAATTTATTTTATTCCTTTTGTCTCACTTTTATTACGTATATATGAATGTATGTATTTTCACAGTAAGTCACAGTAAGTGTAAAATCTAAGGGAAGAAGACAGAGTGATAAAGAAAAGAGGAAACTAGCAAAACAACTTAGATATTTGTTTTGACCCATTTTGTTTAAGACAGTTTGAGTTAGATGTTCTTCTCTAATGAATTCAGAGAAGGTTCTTTACTAATCCCAGAAAGTTATGGAAGAATAAAATAGAAAGGAAGAGAGGGTGAGAGACTTATTGGCTTATATAACACAACAGCTAAGAAACAGTTTACTGCTGACATCGCTGGATCCCTGTTCTCCTATACCACTTTCAGAGTTCTGCACCTCCATCTGTTTCTTGATGCTGCTTTCTTCTGTGCAGACTTTATTCTCAAGCAGGACTTACTCATGCATTTTGAAAGATAACAAAAGTATTATCAGGTTTAAGTGAGTCACGAAAATTGCCATGCACGATTTACTGGCTTGAGTACTTTGAAATGACTGTGATGAGTAGTAATGTTTAAACTAATAGTTGTGGAAAGAGAGGGTACTCTATTGATTCAAGCCAAGTCACTGATTTACACCTGCAACCAGGAAACCAGGTGATACTATGATTTGCAGTCTCTCTCTCTCTCTGTATATATATATATATATATATATATATATATATACGCATGGAGAAGAGGTAATTCATTAAAGTTGGGGAAACAGGGCAAATATCTTTCCCTTACAATGTTCCATAGTAAAAACCATTGAGATTATATAGGGCCATTTGACAAAAATCTCCACTATAATAGTGTCTTTCTATAGTTACCCATATTTTACGTAAGGTTAACACTGCCCGCTAAACGTGAAGGCTGCATATTTTATATTCTTAAGCATTTGGAACTTATCATGCATGTCTGCCTCGCCCCGCCCCGCCCCGCCCCGCCCCTCCCCGCCCCGCCTCGCCTCCCCTCGCCTCTTTTCTTGCTGTGTCGCCCAGGCTGGAGTGCAGTGGTGTGATCTCGGCTCACTGAAACCTCCACCTCCCGGGGTTCAAGCGATTCTTCTGCTTCCGCCTCCCAGGTAGCTGGGACTACAGTTCATGCTACCACGCCCAGCTAATTTTTGTATTTTTAGTAGAGACGGGGTTTCGCTATGTTGCCAGGATGGTCTCCAACTCTTGATCTCAGTTGATCTGCCCACCTCGACCTTCCAAAATGCTGGGATTATAGGTGTGAGCCACCATGCCCAGCCCCCTTTTTTAATGCAGTAAATGGAAAATTGTTTGGACCTGTTCTTTCAGGTAGTAATGATCACATTGATGATACCCATAATATCATTCCACAAAAGCAGCCTCTGTAAGTCTTGTGTTTACTTTCCAGATTTTCCTTTTCTTATCATAATGTGTAGTTTAAAGCATGGAAAATCCACTTGTCTAGGTCAAAATCAATCTTCTACATATGGTTTCTGCAGTACTTGCTTCAAATTCTCTTCAATTAATAGGTAATAAGTAGAGTGTAACTCCCTATCCCTAAATCCCTGTAAGAGAAGGGGGTAATAATTTGCATTTTAACAAGTACCACTTTGTGCTAAGCATCCGGAATGGGAGATAATAAAACCCAGATGATTAATGTACTGATTGCCTTTCCTCAACTTTTCACTATGTCATTATGTTTACTCACCTGCATCCATTCAACTCTGTGTCCCCACGCATCCAGAGAACATCAGGCTCTTATAGTAGTTCAGTAAGATGTAGTTTCTTCCCTTAAGGAAAGAGAGACCAATAAGAAAATCAATGATTATAATGCAAAATGTTAAGTGCTTGGATGGAAGAAGTAGAACAAAGGAGAAGGACCTAATCAAGCCACAGGAAGAGCCACACGGTTTCTACAGAAGATACTGGGAGGCCACCCACCATGAACCTCTTGTACTCCCACACATCTTTCTGCAAACGTCAAAATTACAAGATCTTGATGGTTCTTTCACTCAGGCCACTTCTCAGGATAGTTTACGCAGTTGGAAATTCTGAAAATGATAAAACATATTGGAGGAATATACTATGAGATTCGACAAGGGACCTAGTCTTATTCTATACAGCTAACATGCTTTATATGTTTATTAAATGTGGAAGAAATTTACTCTAAAGATAACATCCAACAATACAAAAATATATGAGCTGTGGGAAAGTGAATGATACTTCTCTGAATATAACTTTTGGAAGCATATGAATGTTTTTCACGCTCAACAATAGCAGTTTTTTGAAAAAAAAATAATTATACTGGGTAAACACCCTAAATCCATTATAAAAGAATCAAATCATGTTTCAACTGAATGACAGACAGCTTTGTTGAAGAGAGAAAGACCAAAAGTAACTTTTGAACATAATATTTACAGAAATGTAAACAAATATTGAACTCTACTTCATGGGTTTGCTTTTCACAGTGGTATAGGTTACTGCCATGGTTTGAATGTTTGCATCCCTCCAAAATTCATATTGAAACCTAATCTCCATTGTGGCGATATTAAGAGGTAAGGACCTTAGGGAAGCATGTAAGTCATGAACACTCTGCTGTCACAAGTGGAATTAATGCCTTTATAGAAGAGGCTTCAGAGAGCTGCCTGGCTCTTACACTCAACATCTTCTGCTAAGTGAGAACACAGCATTTATCCCTATTGCCCACCTGCCCTTCCACCATGTGAGAATCCGCAAGAGGCACCATCTATGCAGCAAAGACAGAGCTTTCACCAGACACAGAATCTGCCAGTACCTGGATCTTGGACTTCCCAGCCTCTGGAACTGTGATAAATAAATTTCTGTTATTTATAAATTACCCAATCTATGGCATGTTGTGATAACAGCTCAAAGGGAAAAAGAAGGTACCAATTCTGACACAACTTTATATATATTCTAAAATTAAACAAATTAGTAAATATATCATAGATGTCTGCAACTTTCAAATTATTCAGTATAAAAATCATAATTATGTGTATGCATGTGTGTATTATATGTGCATGAATGTGTGTATTCAGAATAAAAATTATAATTGTGTGTGTGCATGCATATGTGTATTAGAAGGGCAAATACAAATTTATTTAAAAAGACATAATTTTCTTGGTTAAAATTAAAGGAAGATACTCCCTCCCTCCCTTTTCTTATGAGTATTTACTTAAGAAAATGTGTAAGTTTCTTCTTGTTTCTTTGAAATGTACATAAATCTTTTTAAAGGTAAATACACCTCTTGCCAGCTTTATGATCTACGAATATCTTTCTTAAGGATCTGGAAAGCATTTTTAAAAAATGTAATCATCAAGAAACATAGTGTTTTTATTTCCTAATTTCTGCAGTACAGTAGGAAACTAACTTTAGTGGTCCTTTCCCTCCCAGTTGTAAAATTATCTCTTATATGGGAAGTTTATTTTTTCTTTGGGTAAAGCTAATTAGTTAATACAGATAGTCACCCCGATTACTAAGTGAACTTAGGATGAACTATATGCAACAATCAGTGCTGTCAAGCTCTTGTTTGAAGACTAGGTATTGTTTACCTTGAGAACAAGTAAGCAATGACTTGTGTCTGCTTGGGTACATAAAAGGATGGGATTTCTTTCAGTCTAGGCAGTCTTTTAGTAGATTTCTGTGATGCACAGCATATTCTAGTTAAACACTTATTCAACAATACAGTTGTTTTATTTCTTTTTAAGAAAAATGTGGAGGATTATTTATGTTACGGGTCCCTCTCTGTGGCATACCCTACTGTGTGTCCAGATTCCATCTGACCATTCACATCAATCTGTGGGAATTGGAGCTTGAGTAATCAGCATGAATAGACAGCCGTTAGGAAGATTGTTTTATTGGGCAAAACCAGATTGCACCAATTGGTGTTATTAATACATATGTTAAAAAAAGGTTGTGAGAAAGCAGGTGCAAGGAGTGAGGTAAAACCTCTCTTAGTAAAGCAGAAACAATGAGAGAGAGAGAATGAGAAAGTTGGATTTTCTTGACCTACATCATGTTCCAATGTAAACTTGGAACAGTATGATGTCAGTTACTAGACACTAGACCTGCAATCAACACTTGGTTCTAGTAGAGACTGGTATCTGTGATGCGTTCTGTATGATGAATCAAGCACACTTGGTTAGGCAGAACAGTAAGATCAAGTTGTTATAACACTGCGAATCATATCAGATAACCTTATTTTATCTTTCTTATTTTATCTTATTGTACTTTAAGTTCTGTGATACATGTGCTGAACATGCAGGTTTGTTACATAGGTATACATGTGCCATGGTGGTTTGCTGCACCTATCAACCCATCATCTAGGGTTTGTTTTTTTTTTTGAGATGGAGTCTTGCTCTGTCACCAGGCTGGAGTGCAGTAGCACGATCTCTGCTCACTGCAACCTCTGATTCCCTGGTTCAAGCGATTCTCCTGCCTCAGCCTCCCGAGTAGCTGGGATTACAGGCATGTGCCACCACTCCCAACTAATTTTTGTATTTTTAGTAGAGATGGGTTTCACCATGTTGGCTAGGATGGTCTCGATCTCCTGACCTCAGGATCTACCCGCCTCAGCCTCCCAAAGTGCTGGGATTGCAGGCATGAGCCACTGCGCCCGGCCACATCATCTAGGTTTTAAGCCCCACATGCATTAGATATTTGTCCTAATGCTCTCCCTCCCCTTTCCCCCCACCCCACAACAAACCCCGGTGTGTGATGTTCCCCTCCCTGTGTTCATGTGTTCTCATTGTTCAACTCCCACTTATGAGTGAGAATGTGCAGTGTTTATTTTTCTGTTCCTTTGTTAGTTTGCTGAGGATGATGGTCCAGCTTCATCCATGTCTCTGCAAAAGGACATAAACTCATTCTTTTTTTAATGGCTGGATAGTATTCAATGGTGTATATGTGCCACATTTTCTTTATCCAGTCTATCACTGATGGGTATTTTGGTTGGTTCCAAGTCTTTGCTATTGTAAATAGTGCTGCAATAAACATAACCTTATTTTAAATTTTGGCTTCAGCTGTATGCAGTTACCTCATGCAGTCCTGACATGTAAGCACATTACAGAAGAGCAAACAATATGAAAAGTAAGTAAGTGAATGAAGTCCAGCATATCTAGTACTATGCTTGGTTCATAAATAATATTAATATTTTATTATATAGCTAATTAGGACAATAAAGCAGAAAATGATATCAATGATTATATAATTATGTATGTAAGAAACAGTACAGACACTAGCAAAATATTGCTAAACCGCTTAAGGTTTCCACAAGATGGTGATACAAAAAATACGTATGTTTTAGATTAGGAAGCAAACTCAGAAGTGCTAAGTGACCTGCATAAGATTATATACAAATGATGGATGAAGTTGGATTTAAATTTGAATCTGTTTCAATAAAAGACAATGTCTTAATGGCATTTCATATATCCATATTGGACTCTGTCACCATTTCTGTGTCATGGGGGTTTATGAGTTCTATGCAGCCTGGATAGAGTCCCTCCTCCTTTTCAAGTGGTTAACCAGAATAGCCTTGATGTTTTTGATTGCCATACATAATCATCCTTTTATTAAAGTAGAATTTTGCTCTTTAAATAAGATGAATGTACTTTCTAATCTCACAAATATATCTGTGAAAGACACTCACAGATAGCCATGGCATCTGTTATTAATTTGTAATGTTAGGTCTTAGAAGGCTTTAGAATGCATGAAGCTTGATGAGAGGTGTTTATATGAGGAAGCTGAGAATAAGTAGATTTGACCCTGGGTATCCACAAGAGATTGGATCCAGGACTCCTGCAGATATCAAAACCTATGGATCCTCAAGTCCCTTATATAAAATGGCATATTATTTGCATATCATATATACATATCTTCCTGAGTACTTTAAATCATCTCTAAATTATTTATAAATACCTAATGGAATGTAAATGCCTTGTAAGTAGTTCTTATACTTTATTTTTCTTTGTATTATTTTTATTGTTATAGCTATTTTTATTGTTTTTTAAATGTTTTTGGTCTGCATTTGGTTGATCCAATGGACGTGGAACTCACAGATAGCACAAGCTAGCTGTAGTTCATTTTTAAAAAATTACATTTAGAATCTAATATTTAATAAATAATTGATATATACCAGTCCCCAATAAAGTGTTGCACCCATTTTATCTCACAATATTTTAAAAATACCTTCTGACTGGGTTATTTTAACATTATGACAACCATTTTACATGTAATGCCAGCATTATACTATTACTAGTGGAAGGCCAAATGTTATGTTCAGTAATCACTGTGTGTACACACTCATGTACACACATATACATGCTGATAAACATGAGAGTGCAGAAGAATATAGCATGCTGCATTTTAACATAGATTTGAGAAATGTCGTGAGAAGGAAAGAGAATGGGAATTGTCCTTCTAATATTCAACTCATCCTTATGTTCTCCGAAGACATGGGAAATTTGAAATATACTTTGGGCCACTCTCCATAGCCTCCATCAATGATTGATTGTGAACAGAACTACATCTCTTTGAAATAAGATTTTAGTCTTCCTCTTTCCACATCGGAACAATTTTTCTTCTATTTTTTCGATTCATCTTAGTTCCATTAAGTGCAACAATGGTCGAATGGGCAGAATGTGTTAATAAAGAATTGATTCTTCTTATAATGCCCATCAGTGATAGACTGGATAAAGAAAATGTGGTACATATGCACCAAGGAATACTAAGCAGCCATAAAAAAGAATGAGATCATGTCCTTCTTAGGGACATGGGTGGAGTTACAGGCCATTATCCTTAACAAACTAACCCTGGAACAGAAAAGCAAATACTGCAGTTTCTCATTAATAAGTGGGAGCTCAAAGTTGAAGACACATGGACACTTAGAGGGGAACAACACATGCTGGGACCTATCAGAGCATGAAGGTTTGGAGAAGGGAGTGAATCAGCAAAAATAATGAATCAGTACTAGGCTTAATATCTGGGTGATTAAATAATCTGTACAACAAACCCCTCATGACACACGTTTACCTATGTAACAAACTTGCACATGTACCCCTGAACTTAAAATAGAAGTTTTTTAACTATTTGATCAAAAAAAGAAAGAATTGATAAGATATTTGTTGAAACTTCAACAAAACAAACCTGGATCTTTCTAATCAGGGCTCATAATCACAGTTGTGCTGAGAAAGGTCACTAATAATACAACTCAAAGATAGGAACAACACTTTTTTTTCATTTGTATTACTCTAGTTTGTTATGTGTATCCCTGAAAATCGAGTGCAGATGACCGGGGTGGGGGTGGAAATTGTTGTCTTCCTGAATGCATGTAAGGAATATTAAATCTTATGTATTTACATATCTTGCTCCATGTGTTGGATCTCATCCTTTCAGCCCTCCAGTTCCAGAAACACTCTTCACTCATCTTTTCCTTGTTGTATGCCCCTGAAGGCTAACTTCAGTGCAGTGCATCATTGGGTTCTCCCATGCTGTAGGTTGTGGTTGAGTTAGATCAACGGGAGCTGTGGGAACAAATTCCGTATGAAAATGGAGGGTAATAGGAGAGTGGAGTTTTGTATTTATTCCCCAGATGGCTTTTCTGTTATAATACCTTAATTTGGCTATTTCCTTCTGCTGATGGCCATAACTTGAATGACCTTCTCCAATCTGTTTCTCTCAGCATTCTGATAATTATTCCCTCCGCCCGCTCCATCAACCCTAGATGAGATAGTATCTTTCCAATGTTACGTGCTCTAAAGCATGGTACCATCCCTTATTTTTTTTTAAATGCTACTTGGAGCCTTTAAAAATAGCCTCTTATGTTCTTCTCATGTTATCTAATTTGAATGTGCCATCTTTTTATATCAAGACCATGCCTGATAGACTCAAACTCATTGACACAAATACAAAATCCAAAAGTCCTTCTTGGGGAGATTGCAGTCTAATGATGGTGTAACTGCGAATGAATTTAATTTCCTGCTCTTTCTGCAGCAATTAGCCCAGTGCCAACCAAGCACCAATTACATGTTAAATACATACTGAATAAGTAAATGAATCATGAATGAGTAAATGGATTAATAAATTAATAAATAAATAGAATCATCATCTATATATTCCACTTCTATTAATGAAGGCACTGTTCTGCTGATATTTCTTGTAATTTATAAACCCAACTGCCTGTAAAATATAGGTCCTAGAAAATGTGCCTCCTAATCTATGCTGTTTTTACTATTTTTCCTTCCTAGTGGTTAAGGAACACATCCTTTTCATTGAGGCTTCTGAATAATTTGCTTTATTGTCTTCAGACACTTGTTGCAGATGAAAATCTTTCAATATAATTAAAATTAGGTTGCCTTCAATTACTGCTATAAACTTGCAACTGGGTAATAAAAGTTTTTTTTCTTTTTTTGATATTTGCATATTCTAGCAAGTAAAATTTGTTGTTGATGCTAGACTAATTATTTGTTATTATTAATATTCTTATAGTTGGTTACATGAATATGATTTTAGTATTGGTTTATAGGTCAAATTGAGATACAAAGTTATGTTATGATACTTCCTTAGGAATCAAATGTTGTAACATATGGGTCTATGTACAAATATAACTCTTTCTGAAATAATACGTACAGTCATTTAAATACAATAAGCTATTAGGGTAAGAAAACTGCTGTGAGGCTCTACAATATAGCAGTTAAAGTAGGGAAGATCTGAATTTAGTATCTCTGCCTCTGGCTACTTATATTTGTGTGACTTAATATCTCCTCACCCCAGATTTCATATGCATAAAATGGGAATAGCAACAACTGCTCCTAAGTTATTGCTGTAAAGGCTAAATGAGTGAAATTACTCAGCTAACATTTATTGAGAAGTTTCCTAGTCATAAACACTGTATCATCATTAGTATTGTTGGCATTTTTGTCATTGTTTAAAATTAACAATGTCCCTTCTTTAAATTTTTACTTTTCTTGACATTTGAAATCTGTAATTTTAATGTATTCTTTCAAATCCATGAAAAAAGTTTGTACTAGTTTAATCTCATCCATTGAATGGGGTGGGAACCCAGTATATTTAACAAAAATGCAGTAAGTTCTTTTTTCTTTTCTTTTTTCTTTTATTTATTATTTATTTATTTTAGACAAAATCTTGCTCTGTCACCCAGGCTGGGATTATAGGTGCCTGCAACCACACCTGGCTAATTTTTGTATTTTTAGTAGAGATGGAGTTTTATCATGTTGGCCAGACTGCCCTTGAACTCCTGACCTCAAGTGATCTGCCTACCTTGGCTTCCCAAAGCTCTAGGATGACAGATATGAGACACTGTGCCCAGCAAACAAGAAGTTCTTAACTGAAAAAAAGGATCTGGTGAGAGCATTATAGTTAGTATCCTCAGCATTAAACACCGTGCTTGGAATGTGGAGTGTACATAATGTTTCAAACTATTAGAAATATGGTTTATATATTAATTAATTAAATATCACTGTATAATAATTGTTGTGTAATGTGCCTTTTGTAAATTTTGTTTTCAGTATTATAAACATAATCTTGCAATTCAGAAATAATTAATTTTAACATTTTAATTATTATATAAGAAGAAAGACAATTACCCTTCATATTCTCATCCTATTTTTCACTATTAAATCTTCTAAGTTATGGCTGGGCGCGGTGGCTCACGCCTGTAATCCCAGCACTTTGGGAGGCCAAGGTGGGCAGATCATGAGGTCAGGAGATCGAGACCATCCTGGCTAACACGGTGATGTTAGTAAATGGAATCAGATATTTAGCCCAAATAATTTAATTTATCAGGGTGCTTTTTTAGACATCATTGTATACAAGGTTTTTTTTTTAGGTTTTATATGTATGAAATCATCTTTGTCAGTGCATCTAGATATATATTATTTTTATAGGCCATTTAGTGCACTATTGTTTAATGTACCATATTTTGTTTAAATAGTAGAAAACTTAAAAACAAACTAAATGTTCATCAATAGATAAAATTACAAACAATTTTGCAATAAATATTCATATACATTTAGTGTCACAGATGAACAAATATGTCTATAAAACAGATACGTTTCTGCAGTATTGCTAATATAAATTTTGTGTGCATTTAAAACTTGGCAAATACTCCTCAACTGCTCTCTGAAAAGGTTGTGTAAAGATGTATTATCAGCAATGATATATTAGTATTTATATTTCAGCTTGTCTGCTTTAATAGTAGGTATTAAATTACCGTTTTCTAACGTGTTAGTTGGTCTTATTTGTATTCATAAATTTATTTAAAAATCCCATTGAAATACTGATTTAGTAATTTCATCAATATGGTATGGTTCACAACAGAAAGAAAGTCTTGTTATTTATCAAGAAAAATAAAATTTGAGAACTATTTTCAAATAAAAAAATTTGGAACTATTTCTTAGGAAGAAAATCTTTTACAGCTTCCACTGACCTGTTTATAGTCTGTAATTTTTCTTACTAGTAGAGCAAGAAGCAAGCAAATATCACTTAAACACCTCTTTTCAAATAAAATAGCATAAAGTGGAAACAAATGAAGTTCCCTTTCAGACAGATGCAAGCTGTCTGCCCAGAATATGACCTTTCCTCTGAACTTTCTTCTCATGCTACCTCAGAGGGTGACATATGAAAGAATAAGGATTCTGAACAAGAGTGGCGGGGAGCAGGGGTCAGATTCACATATCTAAGCCAGAAAGACACCAGACAGCCTCTTTACAACTAGAAAATGCCAGCTTCTAGCCATACATTTAAATTGCAATTATGAAAAAAAAAACCTGGAAGCCATATTGATATCTAACTATGTCACAAAACTCCCTTATGCTTTATGCCAAAGATGTACTTTATGAAGTGTGGGGACAATTTATAAGTGAAGAGAGCAGTTGTCACACATTGATTTGCTGAGGAGTTGATTTGACTATATTGACTCTTTGAATTACCTAAGACTGCCTGCTGAATTACATTATCTACCTAGCTTTGAAAAAGAGGAAAAATGCATCTAATAAAATGGAATATCACCATCTGCTACAACCAGTTATGTTTCCTTTCTAATTTATTTTAAACTTCTCCAAATTTGGAAAGAAAAACATACAGATGTGCTTTAGGGTTATTTTGTTTGTTTGTTTGTTTTCCTTTGGCAGGGATGTAGAAAAATAAACAATTTCTGGTTGAGTGCAATGCTGAAAGACATTCATCATCAAACCAAGTAACATGTAAAAATGAAGACGGAAATCTGAGTTTTGTGCACTGGCTCTGGAGTAGGACATAGAAAAATCAAAACTGGACACCTGTTGTGGGCTAATACTAGAGGAGTAGAAGCCAAAATGCCCTTTTATGTTGGACTGACTTTGACAGGTCTTGAATCTCACTTTGCCCTTCAACTCTCTTAGTGTCAGATTGAAACAATTTCAAGAACTGAAGTGTGGTAAGTAGCTGGGTCAAAGTCAAGAACAAGGGCCAAAATCAAGCACAGAGGGAAAGTCCTACATTTTTCCACTTTATGAAACCAAACCACCAATGAGGCAAATGATCATAAGACAGGTTTAAAGCAACAGACCCGCCTCACTGATCTGATGTCCAGCACAGCTTCTTCAGCTTTAACATCTCTGATAAAACTGAAATCAGAGATTAAACTATTGTCAGATCCCAGCCACTTGGTATAAATACCTTGTCTGCTGGGTCTCCATCTCCTTTGTACTCTTCTTTTGCCTTCCCACGTGGTCTGACACACTGTTATAAAAGGCAGGAGTCAAAAGAGAGAAAAAGACACACATTGAAGCAACAAAAATATTGATGCTATTTTACTGTTTTTGAAGTTGCTATAAAGACATACATTGAAGCAATAAAAATATTGATGCTATTTTACTGTTTTTGACAGGCACTGTGCTAAGTAGCTAACTATGACAATATGTCATCTCCCAGATAATGACCCTTTTAAAAATCCAGCCCCAAATACCTATTGACTGTGTGTCCATGAGCCAAATTCAGTTCTCCTTTTCTACAAAATGGAAATGTAAGTCTACTCCATTGGAAATCATTGTGTGAGCTTTAAAAGGTAATAATGCTACAAAAAGTTGATACAGAAGGAGCTTCCAATGTTCTAGGCAATGAGCTAAACTCTAAATTGGCGTTTTTAATTGTAATAATTATTCAGTGAGACAGATGTTATTATCTGTCTTATTTTGTAAGAAATAGAAGTTCAAGGAGTTTCAAGTTACAATGAAAATAAATGATTAGGCCGGGTGCTGCGGCTCACGCCTGTAATCCCAGCCCTTTGGGAGGCCGAGGTGGGCGGATCACGAGCTCAGGAGATCCAGACCATCTTGGCTAACACGGTGAAACCCCGTCTCTACTAAAAATACTAAAAATTAGCCGGGCGTGGTTGCGGGCGCCTGTAGTCCCAGCTACTGGGGAGGCTGAGGCAGGAGAATGGCGTGAACCCGGGAGGCGGAGCTTGCAGTGAGCCGAGATCGTGCCACTGCACTCCAGCCTGGGCGACGGAGCGAGTCTCACGAAAGAAAAAAAAAAAAAAAAAAAAGATTAAGATGGCAAGGAAACCCAACCCAAACAATCTGAAAACTGCAACCCTAATCTTGGACAGTATGTTTATCAGCTCAACTTTCAGGATATTTCATTGATTGTGCAAACAATAATTATATGCATCTTTGGGATGGTAGTCCCTGGCCAATGTCTTGTTATTGCCATTGGACAAGAAGAGATGGAGAAAATACCATGCTTATTCTCAAAAACACTCTTCTTAAATTTTTTTGCAAGTTTCAAGATATTGAATGTTTTCCATATTATCACTAATTATATTAATAGACATGTGGAAACAGAGTATTAACAGATATATGGAAACAATGTAATGGCTTCATGTAGTATTAATGTACTAATGGATGTGCCAAGCTATTATTGTCTTTCAAGTCGATAGGGTTTTTTGTCTTTAATGGCTTTGAGTGTTCATCTCCTTGAGAAGTTTTAAAGTCTATGCTGGTGTTTTACTATAAGCCCTTCCTGTTGACTTGATATTTCACAATTAAAGGGAAAATGCTCTGTGACTAATGTGTTTAAAAGGTGGTGATCACTGTTTTGTTGAAGATAATCAGTCACAAGTTTAAGGCATCTGTGTTTGCTGACTTGCAGTTGTCAAAGTCAATTAGTATTTAATTAGAGGGTATGTCTTGATCTGTGATATGGAAATGCCTTAGCTATGTTGGAGGAGTTGAGGAACTATAATTGTTGAAGTTAATAGTCTATTTTTACTTTTTAGGTGAAACAAGTATTGCAGAAGTTTTGGGAGAATAGAAAGGGACAAACAGAAGCAGAGAAAGACAAAGACAAAAAGAGAGAAATCATTACTAAATTGGTTCAATGTGGTCTCATTTTGCAGTATCTATCAGCTAATCCTACAAGTATAAGAATGTTTCCCTAAGGCTATCCTCTATCAAAATATGCCCATGGATTTATTTTGCTTGCATTGACTCTATCAGCCATATTGAATATTAATAATTATAAATATATATTGGATAAATCTAATGTAATATTAACCATAATAAATTGATGAATATATTATCTCCCTTTCTCTCCACTTCTGTCTCTCTCTGCCTCTTTCCTGTCTCTCTCTCTCTCTCTCAATTGAGTTCTGTCTTCAAGAAGAAATTATCTCTATTTCAGAAGGAAAAATTTGCACTTGAGCATGTTTTATAAACCAAAATTTCTTTTAAAAACTTATACAAGCACCATCTATGTTGTTTTAGAATATTGGTATCAAATATTTATACACAGCTTGAAATAATGTTTGGATAAACTAGATCCAAGTTTGATACATACAAACTATAGAAAGTATCCAAAAAATGAAAGCCAAAAGCATGTTGGAAATAAGTCTCTCTAAACCATCTATAACTTGCTGTAAAACAATTTTCTATTATAGTTAACTTTCAATAATTCTCTCATGAAACTAGCAAGATTATAAAATATTGTGGGCTGAATATCTAATAGACATATAGCTATTAACATTATGTTTAGCATGTAACATATTTTTTAAGGGTAGTAGATATAAAATATTTTTCCCAACTGGTAGCAGATGTTAAAATTAGTTTTATTATCATCACAGATGTTTAAAACACTCTCCATGAACCGTAGAAGCACCTACCTCTCCTTGCATTGCCAGTTCAGATCTATCTGCACTGTTGATCATTGTGATATTCTTTCCAACAATTTAAGCTTTACCAAAACATTTTAAGGTATAGCACTGTGTCCAAATCAAATTTTAGAGAATCTTAGTTTGGGGATGCTATAACAAAAACACCATACATTGAGTCACTTAAACAACAGACATTTATTTCTCACAGTTCAGGATGTTGGATCATTCAATACTAAGATCTTGGTAGATTCAGTTCTTGGTTATAGTCAGCTTCCTGGCGTATAGATGGCTAAGTTCTCACTGGATCCTCACATGGGAGAAAGGAAGCTCTGGTATTTCTCCATCTTCTTTTAAGAGTACTAATCTCATCATAGGGGCTTCACCTTCATCATCTCATCTGAGCCTAATTATCTCCCAAAGGCTCCATCTCCTAATACCGTCACACTGGCATTTAGGACTTCAACATATGGATTTTGAAGGGACACATTTAATTCATCAACAGAAGTATTAATATTTGGTACTTCCTTGTATTCCTGTATTCAATAGGTGTGTGATTTGCAACAATGGGGAATGGAGGAGTTTAATATATTAAATGACACACAACAATTGAGTCTCTGGACTCGGAACTTTGTTCAAAGTAGCAAGTAATCAGACTTCCCATTGGGGTTGAGGAAGAGAACTTCTATGTCTTTGTCTGATATAGACAGACATTTGGCAAGGGCTTCATGTTATCAGGAACAGTTTCAAAAGTAGATGGCTATACCAGACATCTGGTCTAATAATTGGAAATTCTTGGGTGTCACAATATGACAAGTCATTCAATTATTAATATCTGGTTGTTTAATGGCACTTAGTTAGGCTCTAGGGACACAGAGATAGATACTTAAAAGTATGTTTCTGGAGACCTAAAACTCTGGTTGAGGAAATAAATGAGAAAACCAACAATTTGTAAACACTGCTGTCACCAAGTTAATAGTAAATTAAGAGCAAACACTCCAAAAGTATGTTGTAGATTCTAAAGAAAATAAGTTTTTACTATCTTCATGTTTATTTGCCTTGGCCACGAGCCATGAAACAGTCAGGAAAGATAATCTACACTAGATCAACAGAGAGTATTTAATATTCAATCCTCTCTACAAAGGAATTAGAAAGGTGGAAAGCATAAAATGAACCAATGAGATAACCAAGAGATTAATACCAACAGGAAGCCACTATTATCTTTACAGCTTGTAGGGACAAAAAGAGAAGGTGAAGTGACCAGAGTTGAGTAGCAGAAGACATTTGGCATCAATGGGACAATGGAGAAAGGGGCTGGTCTGTAGGCAATTGAAGGATTGCAGCCACTTCTGAAGGATATTCTATTCAGTATAGAGGAAGAGAGGAGCTATGCACGCTTTTCGCCTTGCCTGACACTCCAAACACCTGCCAGTGCCTTCCACTGTGCAGAACTAATTGAAAATCAATTGACAAGGGCATCTAGAAAATGTAGTTCTCAAGGCACCCTCTCCCAACACCCCAGGACAGAAAGTGCAAGACAAGTATCAGAGAGCAAATATAAAAAATGACTATGACTTGTGCAAGTAAATTATTTTAGATTTTGAATTATGCTAAAAGTCATCCAATGGTTTTTCATGACATCTACACTAAAATATAAACCCTTACCTTGGCCAAAAACAATTCTATGTATTTCATGTTGCATGTATTTCCCCAGTATCTTCTCAGTACTCTTCCCTACACTTAATGGGCTTCAGACTTTATTCTCTTGTTAACTCATTTTGCTGAAGACCTATTAGCTCTTCCTTCCTCCTGGAATGGAATTTTCCCTAACACTGCTTGGTTGATGTCTTCTTGTCATTAAGATCTTGGTTTAAATTATATCCCCTATAGAATTATTCTTGGGCCACCTGGTATAGAGTAGGCCCCTATTCACTCAGTCACTGTCACTTCAACATATTTCAATTATATGAATAGCTCTTTTACCATTTGACATCAAACACCTAATTATAAAGTGATATTTAAAAAATGTAAAAACAAGAAAGCCTGTCTGTTCCTAATAAAATATAAATTCCAAGCAGGCAGGGACCTCACTTTTCTTAGTATGAAAATAATGTCTCTCCCATAGTTGCTCCTCAAAATCTATTTTTAAATAACTGAAAGAATCAATGCAGCTATGAGAAATATCAACCTTGCTTTGCAGATGAAGAAATTGATGTTCAGAGAATTTAAATACAATGAAATATGCAGACTTGTATAGTAGGTACTTTTTAAGTGCAGATCCTAAAATAAAGAATTATGCAGTCAGAAGAAATTTTATTCTCTCTTCATGCCAAGGAAAAAGAGAAAAATAGATACATATGTATAAATCTGTCATGCTTTCCAGAGGGATTGTGGAGAAACACATCTTTAAGGGTTTGAAAAATCCCTCAATAAAAATATATTATATAAGAGTACTTCAGAGGAGGATTCTATTATTTAATTATAGATTTATTAATCAGAGACACTTATTTGATTCATTTTATTGTTAAGATTTACTAGAATCATGCTGATCATTATGATTTATTCATGATAGGGATTTATTTATTTATGTTGGGTGTTTATATTGTAAGTGGATGTGCAGCATGATGCATGGCTACTTTTGAATATTTACCAACTGCCAGGTTGAAAAAGTTCTCGTAGTTCTTTGAATATGGAATCCCATTATTCATTTACATTGCCACTTTTTATCTTTGACTTTCCTTCTTTCACGAGTCTCCTCAGTGTTTTACACAGAAAAGATCTGTATTCATTTGATTTTTGCATGAAAGTGCATATTCTTTTCATTTGACAAGATATATTTATACTTTCATATTAGAGATTACAGGTAACATGATAGAACACTGCTGTTAAAAATTAGGACTCTGCAGGGTTGCACCACTGCACTCCAGCCTGGGTGACAGGGCGAGACCCTGTGTCAAAGAAAAAAAAAACATTAGGGCTGTGGCATCAGATGAACTGAGTTAGAAATCTAGCTTTTAGCCTTCTTAGAATTACAGCTTTGGGAACTGTACATAGCCTTCCTAAGTTTAATTTTCTCATCTCTACTTTTGTCTTAGTGCTGATGTGAGGATTAGCTGAGAAAAAGGTATTTAAAACTCTTCAAAGAGAACCTGTCACTTAACAACAAAAACCATAACAGCAACAACAAAAATAACTATACTATCTTGCTTTTTAATTTTGCTAAAAAACACATATCTACCAGCCTAACAAATTTTTAAGTGTACATTAGAGTATACATTAGAGGATTGTTTTATTAAGTGCAAGGCTATACAGAATACCCCCAGAACATTTTCATCCTTCATGACTGAATCTTTCTGTATCTTGAACAGCAACCCCCCATTTTTTCCTCCCCTCAACCCCTGGCAACCAACATTATGCTTTCTGTTTCTACGAGTCTGACTACTTTAGATACTTTATGTAAATGAAATTACACAGTATTTGTCCTTTTGTGACTATCTTTTCTCACTTAGCCTAATGTCCTCAAGATTCATCCATGCTGTGGCATCTAACAGGATTTCCTTCATTATATAGGCTGAATGATATCTTATTTTTTCTTAATCTATCTAAAAGTTTGTCAATTTTGTTGATTTTTGAAAACAACTTATCTTCTTTGATATGTTCTATTAGTTTTCTGTTCTCTACTTTGTTTATGTCTGCTCTAATTTTATTTCCTTCTTTCTGCTAACTTTGGGCTTACATTGTTCTTTGCTTATTTTTTGGAATGCAAGGTAATTTCTTTTTTTAAAAAAATTATACTTTAAGTTCTGGGGTACATATGCAGAATGTGGAGGTTTGTTATATAGGTATACACATGCCATGGTGGTTTGCTGCACCCATCAACCCATCACCTACATTAGGTTTTTCTCCTAATGCTATCCTTCCCCTATCCCCCGCATCCCCTCACATGCCCCGGTGTGTGATTTCCCCTCCCTGGGTCCATGTGTTCTTATTGTTCAACTCCCACTTATGAGTGAGAACATGCGGTGTTCGGTTTTCTGTTCTTGTGTTAATTTGCTGAGAATGATGGTTTCCAAATTCGTCCATTTCCCTGCAAAGGAGATGAACTCATCTTTTTTTATGGCTGCAGAGTATTCCATGATGTGTATGTGCCACATTTTCTTTATCCAGTCTATCACCGATGGGCATTTGGGTTGGTTCCAAGTCTCTGCCATTGTTAATAATGCTGCAATAAACATACGTGTGGACATGTCTTTATAGTAGAATGATTTATAACCCTTTGGGTATATACCCAGTAATGGGATTGCTGGGTCAAATGGCATTTCCGGTTATAGATCCTTGAGGAATCACCACACTGTCTTCCACAATAGTTGAACTAATTTATGCACCCACCAAGAGTGTAAAAGCGTTCCTATTTCTCCACATCCTCTCCAGCATCTGTTGTTTCCCAACTTTTTAATGATCATAGTTTTAACTGGCGTGAGACGGTATTGTGGTTTTCATTTGCATTTCTCTAATGACCAGTGATGATGAGGTTTTTATCATATGTTTGTTTTCTAGTTCCTTGAGATGTAAAGTTTGGTTATTTCAGTTTTTCAAAAATATAAGTAAAAATTTTCTCACTGTAAACTTCCTCCTCAGTTATAATTTTGTCTCATGCCTGAAGTTTTAATATGTTGTGTGTTTATTTTCATTGGTCTCAAGATAGTTTCTAATTTCTAAACTCTTTTTTCATTTCTATTACCGATTGGCTGTTCAAGAGTGCATTGTTTAATTTCCACATGTTTGTTAATTTTTCAGATTTCCTCCTGTCATTAATTTCTATTTTCATGCCATTGCATTTGAAAAATATAAAGGTTGTGATTTCAACCTTCTTAAATTTCTTAAGATTTGTTGTGTGACCTAACATGCAAAGACTATTCAATGTGCACTTGAGAAGAAAGTGTATTCTGCTGCTGTTGGGTAGAATGTTCTATATTTGTCTGTTAGGTCTATTTGGTCTAGAGTGTTGTCCAAAGATTCTATTTCCTTATTATTGATCTTCTTTTTTGATGCTCTATCTTGCATTTTATTTAGTCTTCATTTGAAATTTTTTTTACACGGAAACAGGAAAATTTTTTTTCACTTTTTTTTATTTTTTTATTTTATTATTATTATACTTGAAGTTTTAGGGTACATGTGCACAATGTGCAGGTTTGTTACATATGTATACATGTGCCATGTTGGTGTGCTGTACCCATTAACTCGTCATTTAGCATTAGGTATATCCCCTAATGCTATTCCTCTCCCCTTCCCCCACCCCACAACAGTCCCCGGTGTGTGATGTTCCCCTTCCTGTGTCCATGTGTTCTCATTCTTCAATTCCCACATCGCCAAGTCAATCCTAAGCCAAAAGAACAAAGCTGGAGGCATCAAGCTACCTGACTTCAAACTATACTACAAGGCTACAGTAACCAAAACAGCATGGTACTGCTACCAAAACAGAGATATAGACCAATGGAACAGAACAGAGCCCTCAGAAATAACACTGCATATCTACAACTATCTGATCTTTGACAAACCTGACAAAAACAAGCAATGGGGAAAGGATTCCCTATTTAATAAATGGTGCTGGGAAAACTGGCTAGCCATATGTAGAAAGCTGAAACTGGATCCCTTCCTTACACCTTATACAAAAATTAATTCAAGATGGATTAAAGACTTACATGTTAGACCTAAATCCATAAAAACCCTAGAAGAAAACCTAGGCATTACCATTCAGGACATAGGCATGGGCAAGGACTTCATGTCTAAAACACCAAAAGCAATGGCAACAAAAGCCAAAATTGACAAATGGGATCTAATTAAACTAAAGAGCTTCTTCACAGCAAAAGAAACTACCATCAGAGTGAACAGGCAACCTACAAAATGGGAAAAAATTTTCGCAACCTACTCATCTGACAAAGGACTAATATCCAGAATCTACAATGAACTCAAACAAATTTACAAGAAAAAAACAAACAACCCTATCAAAAAGTGGACGAAGGACATGAACAGACACTTCTCAAGAGAAGACATTTATGCAGCCAAAAAACACATGAAAAAATGCTCATCATCACTGGCCATCAGAGAAATGCAAATCAAAACCACAATGAGATACCATCTCACACCAGTTAGAATGGCGTCATTAAAAAGTCAGGAACAAACAGGTGCTGGAGAGGATGTGGAGAAATAGGAACACTTTTACACTGTTGGTGGGACTGTAAACTAGTTCAACCATTGTGGAAGTCAGTGTGGTGATTCCTCAGGGATCTAGAACTAGAAATACCATTTGACCCAGCCATCCCATTACTGGGTATATACCCAGAGGACTATAAATCATGCTACTATAAAGACACATGCACATGTATGTTTATTGCAGCACTATTCACAATAGCAAAGACTTGGAACCAACCCAAATATCCAACAACGATAGACTGGATTAAGAAAATGTGGCACATATACACCATGGAATACTATGCAGCCATAAAAAATGATGAGTTCATATCCTTTGTAGGGACATGGATGAAATTGGAAATCATCATTCTCAGTACTATCACAAGGACAAAAAACCAAACAGCGCATGTTCTCACTCATAGGTGGGAATTGAACAATGAGAACACATGGACACAGGAAGGGGAATGTCACACTCTGGGGCCTGTTGTGGGGTGGGGGGAGTGGGGAGGGACAGCATTAGGACATATACCTAATGCTAAATGAAGAGTTAATGAGTGCAGCACACCAACATGGCACATGGATACATATGTAACAAACCTGCACATTGTGCACATGTACCCCAAAACTTAAAATATAATAATAATAAAATTAAAAAAGTAACTATTTTGAAGCAAGAATTTTAAGCTTATTCAATGCATACATGTGAAGTACAACAGATAACTTTTTGAAAACTATTGTCTCATTTGGTCCTTACAACAATAATACATTTTTACAACTTTCATAATACATCTGATGACACAAAATTTCAGACAGGTTACAATAAAACTAAACTACTTAAACCCACATTCTTAACTCCAAATACTGGAGTCTCCATTGTATCCAGTTTTGTTGTAGAATGCAGTTCACATAATGGTACAATGTGGAATTTCAGCAAAAGAGGTTGATGATTGGTAGAAGTAATGTGGATTTCAGAACAGTATTGGCGCAGAAAGATTGGAATTCAGAGTCAAGACCATTGCATATTAAGGTTGTGATGCCAGAACACTTGGAAATCAGAAAGCCCAGCACTACAAAATTTACATTTGCAAAGCTTTAGTCAAACTTCAAGTTCTCTGACTCTTAGTTTTTAAGAGTTAGACTTGCTTGCTTGATGGATTGATTTTGGTGAAAAAGGGGAAAGATGTTTCAAAATGGCAGCCTTCAAAATTCTCTTGAAAAATTAGAAGATTTGGAAACAAATTCTAGGTCTACTTACCTCATGGAAACAATTGGATATAGCCAATTCCATTATGTGGACCAAGACTGCCCTAGCTAAAACAGTATCCATGATTCACACCATTAATCCATATAAACATAAACCCAGTTCACTTTTCTTCTTCTCATGACCTTCTGGCTCCTGTAGACATCTGCGTTTGTGTTCCGTATGTTCAACTTCATTTCCCTCATACTCTTCCATTCCTTCAGAGACCCAGGACAAATATCTTCATATTGTCATTGACTCTTTGCATAATCTCACTATTGCTACTGCTGATTCAATGCATCATCAAATCCTGCTGACTCTAATAGAAAATATAACTATGATCTAACCAATGCTCATTATGTCCTCTGGTTACCACTAGTCAAACTCATCATTCTCTATGGCCTGAGTTACTTCAATAGTCTTCTAATTGGCCTACCTGCCTCCATACTATCTCTCTTAGAATTTATTCTCAATACAGAAAGCAGAGTAACACTTTTATTTTTATTTTTTTGTTTGTGATGACTGGTTATTTTTTAATTAACTTTTAATTTTAATTTTTGTGGGTATACAATAGATGTATATATTTATGGGGTATATGAGATGTTTTGATATAAGTTTGCAATGTGAAATAAGCACATCGTGGAGAATGGGGTGTCCATTCCCTCAAGCATTTATTCTTTGTGTTGCAAACAACCCAATTACACTCTTTTAGTTATTTTTAAATGTACAATTAAGTTATTATTGACTATAATCATCCTGTTGTGTTATCAAATAATAGGTCTTATTCATTTTTTTCTGTTTTTTTTTGTATCCATTAACCATCCCTACCTCCCTTCCTGGACTTTGGTAATCATCCTTCTACTCTCTATGTTCGTGAGTTCAATTGTTTTTATTTCTAAACCCCACACATAAGTGAGAACTTGTGATATTTGCCTTTCTGTGTCTGGCTTATTTCACTTAACAGAGTGATCTCCAGTTCCATCCATGTTGTTGCAAATGACATGATCTCATTGTTTTTTATAGCTGAATAGTACCCCATTGTGTATATATATATATACACATATATACGTATATATATATATACGTATATATGTGTATATATGTATACATATGTGTATATATGTATATATGTGTATATATATGTATATATATGTGTGTGTGTATATATATATATATATACACACTACATTTTCTTTATTCATTCATCTGTTGATAGATATTAAAGTTGCTCCTAAATCTTAGCTATTGTGAACAGTGCTGCAATAAACATGGAAGTGCAGATACGTCCTCAATAAACCTTTTGGGTATAGATGCAGAAGAGGGATTGCTCGATCATATGGTAGCTCTATTTTCAGTTTTTTGAGGAACCTCAAACTGTCCTCCACAGTGGTTGTACTAATTTACATTCCCACTAACAGTGTAAGAGGGTTCCCTTTTCTCTACATCCTCACCAGCATTTGTTATTGTCTGTCTTTTGGATATAAGCAATTTTAACCAAGGTGAGACGATATCTCATTATAGTTTTGATTTGCATATCTCTGATGATCAATGATGTCGATCACCTTTTCTGATTCCTGCTGGTCATTTGTATATCTTCTTTCAAGAAATGTCTATTCAAATCTTTTGCCCAGTTTTTGAACAGCTTATTAAATTTTTTCCTATACAGTTGTTTGAGCTCCTTATATATTATTATTAATCCCTTGTCAGATGGGAAGTTTGCAAATATTTTCTTCCATTCTGTGAGTTGTCTCTTCACTTTGCTGATTGTATCCTTTGCTTCGCAGAAGTTTTTCAAATATATATTGTATTTTAAGTTCTGGGATACTTGTGCAGAACATGCAGGTTTGTTACATAGGTATACATGTGCCATGGTGGTTTGCTGCACCTATCAGCCCGTCATCTACATTATTTATTTCTCCAAAAGCTATCCCTACCCTAGTCTCCCACCCCTAAACAGGCCCCCGTGTGTGATGTTCCTCTCCCTATGTCCATGTGTTCTCATTGTTCAACTCCCACTTTTGAGTGAGGACATGCAGTATTTGGTTTTCTATTCTTGTGACAGTTTTTCAGAAGCTTTTTAACTTGATGTGATCCAATTTGTCCATTTTTACTTTTGTTGCCTGTGCTTGTGAGGTATTGCTGAAGAAACTTTTGCCCCAGCTGATATCCTGAGGAGTTTTTGTGATGTTTTCTTGTAATAATTTCATAACTTGAGGGCTTAGATTTAAGTCTTCAGTCCATTTCGATTTTCTTTTTGTATATAGCAAGGTATAGGGGGTCTAGATTCATTTTTCTGCATATGGGTATCTGGTTTCCCCAGCACAACTTATTGAAAAGACTGCCTTTTCCGCAGTGTACGTTCTTGGCATCTTTGTCCAAAACAAGTTCACTGTACCTGTGTGGATTTGTTTCTGGGTTCTCTATTCTGTTCCATTGGTCTATGTCTTTGTTTTTATGCCGGTACCATGCTGTTTTGGTTACTACAGCTCTATAGTATTATTTAAAGTCAAGTAATGTGATTCCTTCAATTTTGTTCTCTTTTCTTAAAATAGATGTGGCTATTCTGGGTCTTTTGAGGATTCATATACATTTTAGGGTCTTTTTCTATTCCTGTGAAGAATGTCATTGGTATTTTGATAGGAATTGCATTGAAACTGTAGATTGCTTTGGGTAGAATGAACATTTTAACAATATCGGTTCTTCCTATCTATGAACATAGAATATTCTTCCATATTTTGGTGTCCTCTTTAATTCCTTTCAGCAGCATTTTATAATTTTCATTATAGAGATATTTCACTTCTTTGGTTCATTTCTAAGTATTTAATTTTATTTTTGGCTATTGTAAATGGGATTACTTTTTAATTTCTTTTTCAGATTCCTCACTGTTGACAAATAGAAATGCTAATGATTTTTATTTGTTGCTTTTGTATCCAGCAACTTCACTGAATTTGTATAACAATTCTGATAGTTTTCTTCTGGAGTGGTAGGTTTTTCCAAGTACATGATCATATCATCTGCAAACAAGAATAAATTGATTTCCTCTTTTTCAATATGGATGCCTTTTATTTCTTTCTCTTATCTGATTTACTTAGCTAGGACTTCCAGTACTATGTTGAAAAGCACTGGTGAAAGTGGGCATCCTGGCTGGGCAAAGTGGCTCATGCCTATAATCCCATCACTTTGGGAGGCTGAGGCAGGTGTATCACTTGAGCTCAGGAGTTCAAGACCAGCCTGGGTAACATGAGGCTTGCAAATACTATCATGAGGATTGTGAATACCACTTTATAACCTATTACTTTAATCTTACAACTACTGACAACCACCCCATCTCTACCAAAAATATAAAAAAATTAGCCAGGTGAGCACCTGTGGTCCCAGCTACTTGGGAGGCTGAGGTGGGAGGACTGCTTGAGCCCAGGAGGCGAAGGTTGCAGTAAGCCAAGTTGGTGCCACTGCACTCCAGCCTGGGTGACAGAGAATCCTTCTAAAAAAAAAATTCCTTGCTGTGTTCCAGATCTTAGAGGAAAGGATTACGTTTTTTCCCCATTTAGTATAATACTAGCTGTGGTTCTGTTGTATATGGCTTTTATTATGTTGATATATGTTCATTCTATACACAGTTTATTGAGGGTTTTTATCATGAAGGGATATTAAATTTTATTAAGTGTTTTTTCCAGGATCAATTGAAAAGTTCATACAGTTTTTATCCTTTATTCTGTTGACATTATGTATCACATTGTCAATTTGCATATTTTGAAGGATATTTGCATCCCAGGGATGATAAATCTTACTTGGTCATGACAAATGATCTTTCTAATGTATTGCTGAATTCGGTTTGCTAGTATTTTGTTGAAGATTTTTGCATCAATATTCATTAGAGATAACGGTCTTTAGTTTACTTTTTTTGATGTGTCTGTGTGATTTTGTTATCAAGGCAATACTGACCTCACAGAATGAGTACAGAAGTTTCCCCCCTCCTCTATTCTTCAGAGTAGTTTGAGTGGGATTGGTATTAACTTTCTTTAAATATTTGGTAGAATTCAGCAGTGAAGCCATTGGGTCTTGGCCTTTTCTTTACTGAGAGACTTTTTGTTATGGCCTTGATCTCATCATTTGTTATTGTCTGTTCATGTGTTTTGAACTTGTTCCTGATTCAATCTTAGTAGGTTTTACGTGTCTACAAATTTGTCCACTTCTTTCAGGTTTTCCAATATATTGGCATAAAGGTGTTTACAGTATCCTGTAGTGATCCTTTGAACTGCTGGAGTATCAGTTGTAATGTCTACTTTTTCATTTACAGTTTTATTTATTTGTATCTTCTCTCTTTTTCTTTGTCTGGCTGAAGGTTTGTCAGTTGTGTTTAACTTTTCAAAAAACCAAATTTTTGTTTCATTGATCTTTTGTATTGTTTCCTTCATTCCTATTTCATTTATTTCTGCTCTGATCTTTATTATTTCTTTTCATAGTTATTTAAGATGCATCATTAGATTGTTTTTTGAAGTTTTTTCTGTTTTTGATGTAGACACTTATAGCTACGAACTTCCTTCTGAGTACTGCTTTTGCTGTATCCCATAGTATAGTATGTTGTTTTTCCATTATTATTTGTTTCAAGACATTTTTCAATTTTCTCTTTAATTTCTTTATTTACTCACTGGTCATTGAAGAGCATATTGTTTTATTTCCATGTATTTGTATAGCTATTAAAATTCCTCTTGTTATTAATTTCCAGTTGTATTTCACTGTGGTCAGAGCAGATGCTTAATATTATTTCAGGCCGGGTGCGGTGGCTCACACCTGTAATCCTAGCACTTTGGGAGGCTAAGGCAGGCAGATCATGAGCTCAGGAGATCAAGACCATCCTGGCTAACAAGGTGAAACCCCATCTCTACTAAAAAATAAAAAAATTAGCCGGGCGTGGTGGCAGGTGTCCGTAGTCCCAGCTACTAAGGAGGCTGAGGCAGGAGAATGGCGTGAACCCGGGAGGCAGAGCTTGCAGTGAGCCGAGATTGCGCCACTGCACTCCAACCTGGGCAACAGAGTGAGACTCCGTCTCAAAAAAAAAAAAAAAAAATCATCAGGTGGCAAAGCCAGCCAAGTCTGTGTCCTGCCTTTCAGGGCGGTGAGTTCCTCCAGGCCCTGGGTCAGTTCAGAGGTATTGTCTGGGAGTCACAGACTAGGGTAAAAAACCTTAGAAGTCTACCTGCTACCTGGCATTCTATTGTACTGTGGTTGAGCTGGCACTCATACAACAAGACACTGTCTTTCCCACTCTTTCTTCACCTTTCCAAAGGTGGAGTGCCTCACCCCATGGCCACTGCCACCACAGGCCACAGGGTGTACTGCCAGACTGTCGCTGATATTCTCTTAGGGCCTAAGAACTCTTCAGACAGCTTGGGGTGAATGTTGCCTGGCCTGAGACTCACTTTTCAGGGCAATGGGTTGCCTTCTGGCCCAGGGCAGGTCTAGAGATGCTGTCCAAGAAACAAGTCCTGGAATCGGGGACCCCAAGAGCCTTTTTGGTACTCTACCCACCTGTGGCTGTGCTGGTACCTAAGGTTCAAGACACAGTCTCCTTTACTTTTTCCTCTGCTTCTCTCAAGCAGAAGTTTTGCCCTGTAGCCACCCAGCTGGTACTGTGCAGAGTCTAACCTGAAGCCAGCAATTCTTGGAGGCTCATGCAAGGCCCTTGGTATAGTACCTTGATATTGCTGCTGGTCATTCAGGGCCCAAGGGCTCTTTAGTTAGCAGATTATGAATGGGTTCTTTCAAGACTGGGTCCTTTCCTTCAAAGCAGCTTGTTTCCCTTGGCCCAGAGTGTGTCAAGAAATGTCTGGGAGCTAGGGCCTAGAATAGGGAGGTTGGAGGGGAGTCCCTCTGCCCTGTGCTGCTGTGGCTAAGCTGGTGTCCAAGATAGAAGAAAAAGTCTTCCCCGCTCTTCCCCCCCTCTCTTCAAGTGGAAAGAAGAGGTCTCTTCTGGAGTCCTGAGCTGTGCAGCCCGAATTAGAGAAGGGGTGATGTCAGCCCTTCCTTAGCTGCCTTAGCTGGTGTCAGAGTAGGTCACATGCTCCACTCAGTCTGTCTCTGAGACCAGTAGGACTTGCCTCTAAGTTACAGTCCTTAGGGCCTAGAATGACTTTTAAGTTTATTTAGAGCATAAAGCACTTAATCCCAACTTAAGTTCCAACTGCTGGGATTGGTGATTAACTTTCTGGCTATGGCTAGTTTAAATGCTACCTCCGTGCGTGTGTATGAGCTGAGTTTCGTCTGGTTTTCCTTTCTGCTCTAATGGGACAGCTGTGAGTTCAATGCCTCACAATTGCTGTGATCTCCCCTTCCCAGCACCCAGAAACACTCTCCGCATAGCACCACCACTGCCAGAGGATGGGGAAGGGATGGCTTTGGCGATCCAAGACTGTTTTTTTCTAGCTCTTCCATGTTTCTTTCAACGATATGAAGTTTAAACCAGTAACTATGACAGCTTGCCTGATTTCTGGTTCTTATGAAGGCGTTTTTTTCTGTGTAGATAGTTGTTAAATTGGTGTCCTTGCAAGAGGGACAATTGGTGGAGCCTTCTATTCTTCCATCTTGCCCCCCACTCCCAGAGTAATACTTTTAAATTGTAAACCCTAGCACGTTAGTTATATATTCAAAACTCTCTAATGGGTGTTTATTTTGTCACAATAAAATCCAAAATTAACTACGAGGTCAACCGGTTTTGTCCCTAGTTTCCTGGATAACCGCATTTCTTATGACACTGCATTAATGCTCTGTATTAATCTTATGGCTCTTCTCAGTATTCTTCTTAGCATCGAGTGTGATTCTGACTCAGAAAACATGTACTTGCTGTTTACACTTTTAAAAGAATTATTTCTTGCTCATATATTCACATATCGTATTTTGTCACTTTCTTAAGATTTCAGCTAAAATTTCATCTTACCAACCAGTTAAATAGCTTATGAAACATTTGTGTCACGGTACTCTATGTATTTCTTGAAAAGAGCAAAGCATATCTCTGTATATCCAAGGGTAAAAAAGAGTGTATCATTTTATATTATAACCTTTATTTATTCTGTAAAAAGGTGAATTGACAAATTTTATTAGCTTGTACAGATATACAAATAACTCTGGAGAAATTAATCTTAAAAATGCCAGTATTTTTATTATATTTCAGGAAAAGGGTAGGCATCAGAGAGAGGAGGATAATCGTGAGATAAAAGCATTTGGCTTCATTAATTTTGAAAAATCAAACTATAATCAAATATCACCTCATCAAATATCTTTTATGCTCATCAGGAATAATGTACAATGTAATCATCTTGAATAATGTGAAATCCTGTAGGATTTGTTCAATGCGTACATTTTCTTTACAATATTGATTGCCAATTAACAGACAATGAGCAAACATTAAAATAATTCTTACTCTTCCCTTGTATGTGGGCTTTGGGAGGATTGAATCTTTGTCTATTTTGTTATCTGCCATATTTGTATGCCCCAAATAATGCTTAGAATATAATAAACTCTGAATTATAAAAAATAATTGAACGAATAAATGGAGTATACCGATACTTACTTCATTAGGTTATCATGAATATTAAATAAGCTAAATTGTGTGACACAAAACATTTGATCAATAAATGTTAAAAAATTTATTCTTCACCTTGTGAAGTACAAATACTTGAACTATCTTGTGATGACAAGCATAGTCATAAGTCCTAATAGTAGCAAAAAAAGGATTAGGCTGAACATATTCAATACGTTTTCTGACTCATAGATATCGAGGTGTAATAGGCCGGATAATTTCAAGTTAGGCATATCTTCCAGGTATCATCTTTGAATCTCTCTAATAAGTCATATTACTTTAATCACAAAAACGTTCTGCCCTGGACTGCATGATATCTTGTTCTTTTGCCAAAAGTATTTCTATTTCTCAACCTATGAGTTGTATTTAAACCCTACCCTTTGCTTAGATTTGAAATTTTGGCCAGGATAGGAATGGAAGATTGTCTCCAAAGATGGCCAACCACAATCCTCCCATCCATACCTGGGCATGGCTCTCCTCCCTTCAAGAGATGAGTTTATGTCTGGCTTCAGAACTTGTTTGGTCAATAGAATGCGACCAAAGTAACATCGTGCCAGTTCTGGGATTAGGCCATAAGAACTGAGTTTTTGCTGTCTTGGAACCCAGCCACCATAAAGAAACTAAGCTTTCTCTATTGAATGATGAGAAGCCATGTGGAAACAGAAGTCACATAAACAAAAAGTCATGGCTCCCCAGCTGGCTACCAGCAACCATGTCCCAGACAAGTGAGTAAAGCCACCTCAAATGTCACAGCCCAGCAGAGCTCACCATTGAGTGAAGCCACAAGTCATTCCAAATAGAGTGTCAGTTAGTGAAGGACTGCCCAGCTAAATCCAGCCAACCTATAGAATTGTGAGAAACAATAAAACATCATTATTTAAAATCACTAAATATGGTTTATTACACAGCAATATTTCACTTAACATAGTGGGGCTGTTTGCATTCTCAGGATGCAGCTGGGTCAGATACAGGATAGAGGCGAGACTGAGGGTAGAAGCTTTTTACATATGGAAGCATAGGCCCTGACTGCCATGTTCTTCATTTGAGCTCCTGCTTGTTGGGGGAAATAATCCTCATATTTTGTATAATATAGAGAATATTTACCAAAATGCATTGTGGCAGTTCAACTGATATAATTCATGGTGTCATCTTCTCTTTTTCAAAATACACACTTTATTAAGCAGGTTTTATTTGACATCTGCATTATGAAAATTAAAGGATTAAATCTGAATGACCTTTATTATTTTGCATGGAGCTGCTCTCATCAGCTTATCTCAGGTTTTCAAAAGGTCATCACCAGTTGTACTATGGGTTCAGTTAATAATGTATTAATATTTTCTTTGTAGGCCAAGAAATTATGCACAAATCAAAACACATAAACATCATAAAAATAGAATTTACAACTGTTTGAAACAACTCCAGTGGGATGGGTGTGCTATTTTATTTATTTATTTATTTATTTATTTATTTATTTATTGCTTAACAGTAACTACATAAGATTAACGTAATGAGTATAAAATGTTACCTTTTTTGATGCACAAGCCATGTTTAATAATGTAGTATGGTGTGTGGTTGTGGTTAGGGTAGAAGCACTGGACTAAAGCTTAGGCAGCCTGGATTTGAGTGCAGCTTCTAGCATTGATCGTATGACTGGAAACAAACCCCTGGGCCTTTTTGAGTTGAAGTTCCTTGTCTACAAATGGAAATAAAACTCCTTTCCTAACTTGACAATTGTGTTGCTGTGAAAATCAATTGCAATACTGTTCCAAATGTTTATGAACTGTAAAGTTCTTTACTCCAAAACTTTCTCAAACCCAATGAATATTTTCTGTCCAATTGAAGTTTCTCCAATCCCTTTTAATCTTTTAAATGGAAACATTGTATGGGGCTGTGGGAGTGTATGTGTGGTGATGAGATTGAACAGAGCTGTGACTGAGCCCATCACTACCAATTACTAGTTCGCTGATCTTGGCTGTCACTCTTCTACTCTGAGTCAAGATGCTTTTCAACTGTAGCACAGGGCGATCTTATGAGTGTGGTAGGATTTAACTGGCATGAAGCATCATGCAGGTTATTCTCCATTTCCCCTGAATACATACAGTCAATTCTCTGCCCTTCCTGTCACTACTCCATGTCCCAGCAGACTGACCTGTACAATTGCCTAGTATGTCCCTCCTGTGCCCTTTACTTCTTGTTGAGTCCAGTAATGGAAAGCACCTACAGGAGATAGTAGAGAAGGAGGAAAGGGAGGTCAGGTTATTTTTCACTGGCAGTGTTTGAGTTCATCTGAGGCTAAGACTCCTGAAGGACAGCTTCTATTCATCACTCTAGCTCGCATTGGCCCCCAATACCTACAACTTTTGTTCTCCAGTCTCAGGGGGGTTAAAGACTTCTCACCATCATAGATGGGCACGGTGGCTTACGCCTGTAATCCCAGCACTTTGGGAGGCCGAGGTGGGTGGATCACAAGGTCAGGAGATCAAGACCATCCTGGCTAACACAGTGAAACTCCGTCTCTACTAAAAAATACAAAAAAGAATTAGCCGGGCGTGGTGGCGGGCACCTGTAGTCCCAGCTGCTCTGGAGGCTGAGGCAGGAGAATGGTATGAACCTGGGATACGGAGCTTGCCATGAGCCGAGATCGCACCACTGCACTCCAGCCTGGGCAACAGAGCGAGACTCCATCTCAAAAAAAAAAAAACAAAAAAAAAACGACTTCTCACCATGGCAGCCCCTTCATGTCTTACCATCCCTTGTTCATTCCTCCAAATGTTTAAATTCCTTCAGCTTTTGTAAACAGTTCTTGCTTTATTTTTAGATAAACTCTTTTGAGTGTTCCATCTGTTTTCTTAACAGGACGTTTAAAGCTTCCAATGTTAGCCTGGTGCCTATCACATATTATTCTCTAAAAATGGTACTATTCACAATAGCAAAGACTTGGAACCAACCCAAATGTCCAACAACGATAGACTGGATTAAGAAAATGTGGCACATATACACCACGGAATACTATGCAGCCATAAAAAATGATGAGTTCACGTCCTTTGTAGGGACATGGATGAAACTGGAAATCATTATTCTCAGTAAACGATCGCAAGGACAAAAAACCAAACACCGCGTGTTCTCACTCATAGGTGGGAATTGAACAATGAAAACACATGGACACAGGAAGGGGAACATCACACTCCGGGGACTGTTGTGGGGTGGGGGGAGGGGGGAGGGATCGCATTAGGAGATATACCTAATGCTAAATGACGAGTTAATGGGTGCAGCACACCAACATGGCACATGGATACATATGTAACAAACCTGCACATTGTGCACATGTACCCTAAAACTTAAAGTATAATAATAATAAAATAAAAAAATTTAAAAAAGTGGTTAACATATATAATTATCATTGTAATAAATTTGGTTAAATAATTTTGTGACCCTATGAACCTGCCTTTGTATTTCTTTTTTTTTTTTTTTAACATGTCTTTTGTTTACTTTTTGGGGACACTCAGATATCTTAAATAATTTAGAAAAAGAAAAACCAAATTTGTGGAACACAACTGTGCAAGGAAGAACTCAAAGGAGAGTGTCTGTCTTCAAGGAAAAAGATGGAGCTGTTGACTCTGTGACATCCCAAATTATTGGTGCAAAAGATTTGTAAACACGTATTGCTTTTTTAAAAAATGCACTATTAAAATAGTTTCATCAAAACCCAACTTCCTCATGCATCCATACAAACTCTAGATTGGTGATCTGAGCAGATACATGTCATGAGCCTAACTCTGTCTACTCATACTCAGATCCAATGTGCATGTTTGGTGAGGATTACTACTCATGTTTCTCTTTGGTTCTATAGCTATATTAAAGTGCCTTAGAATTCTTTGCACGTTTTAAAAAATTGCCCTAAATTATCCCAATGTTTCTTTAAAATAGTAACTGTCCTTCTAATGCCCCATATTTACTAGGCAGATATAAGATACATAATACATAGGTGATGAAGTGATATAAATCTGGTTATCCAGGTAAGGTGGTTTATTTTCTCTCTGAATATTTTAAAATGTATTTCAATTCAAATGGCTTTCTATCATAACTCTATTAAGAAAGAAATAAACCTCTTATCTCTGTTAAGTTTTTTTCCAGGCTACCATACTGCTGTTGCCATGGGTAATTCAGTCAATGTTTTCTTTAGAGGATATAATTTTTAGTATCTTCACCGCCCACCCTACCCCCCAATCTTACCCCAAATGCCCCTTAAACATTATCCAAAACATTTTTATTTGACCACCCCTCCAGCCCATATCTTGCCTCTTTTCTTTTTGTTTGCATCTGAAATGGAGCAGACATCTTGTTTACCAGAGACTGTAGAAAAGTGAATTCACTTATTGATTGACATTATCAAGCAAGCAGACAGACACTGTAGCAGGTAAAGTTGCTTTTTTTGTGTTGTTGTCTGCCAGACTTTAACAGAGAAAGTGATGTGCTTTTGCCAGGCAGGGCTACTATACAATCAGGTATTGGGTCTTAAAAACGCTGCTAACGTTAATGGTGTAAGATCAATAATATTACTACCACAGGTAAAATGCTATTACATATATTATTAAGACATTGCTCAAAATGGAGCGACTCAAAAGACTTTGAGAATGCATGAGTAATTGCTGTACCATTGGAACAATAAAATGCTAATGGAAGTTTTGTCATACAACATACTGTGTGTATTTTTCTGCAAGATTTCAGAGTGGTTTTGCATTAATGCATGATACAGACCCCCAACTGCTCATCACAGTCTTATCTTCCTCCAAAATATGAGCTAATTCAGAAGGCAGAAAGTGCTATTATTTCTCTACTCATACATTGGTTTTTTTTCAAAATAGCTCATGAAATGGAAGCCAAACAATGTAAGTACTCCTTATCATTCTTCAGTTGTCTAAAAATTTACCATATAAATTAAATAATGCTGATCTTGATACCTTCTTTTTATCAGGGCATAATATGAAATGTTAGTTCTAGATAGTACTGCCAATTGCCACAAAAATATCTTTATTTACTAATTGATTCCAAAGAGATATGATCACCTTTTTTTCAGGGAGATTAGTAAAACATGAGCTAAACTACTTCAGTGTATTAAAAGAATGTGAAGAATGTAATTTAAAGGCTATTATTTAGATTAACTTGGTCCCTACATATTTTATTTAGAAAGCATAGATATATTGCTTATAGATATAAGTAAAAAACTAGATAGATGGTTAGAGAGCTGGAAAGGTCTAAGGAAATATCCATGAATTCAAGTCATGTAGTTCTCTTTCTCTACCTCTTTATGTATCTCCTTGTTCATTTTTCCTGCTTTAAATACTAGCATTTTTTTTGTCAATTAAAACTTTGTCTTATTTAAGGAAAAGGTAAAAGCAAAGAAGAAAAGGAAGAAGAAAAGAAGAAAGAAAGAGCAAAAAAGAAGAGGGAAAAAAGGAAGAAAGAAAGAAAAAATAAAGAAGGAAGAAGGAAGGGAAAGAGAAAGAAAGAAAAAGAAAGTAAAAGAAAGAAAAAGAAAGAGAAAGAAAGAGAAAGAAAGAGAGAAAGAAAGAGAGAAAGAAAGAAAGAAGGAAAGAAAGAAGGAAAGAAAGAAAGGAAGGAAGGAAAGAAAAAGAAAGAAAGAAAGAAAAAGAAAGAAAGAAAGAAAGAAAAAGAAAGAAAGAGAAAGAAAGAGAAAAAAGAAAGAAAACAAAGCCAGACAAGCAGTTTACAATAAAGGGAAAAAATTCACTTAGCCATGAATATAGAAACATGGGCCAGATATGGGTGAGAGGGTCTTATGGGCATTCAGGAAGAATCTTTTCACCCTAACTTGTATTCAATTCTATTTCTGGCTCAAGCAACTTGAGCACAGTATTCCTGGTATCAATTTTAGCTTATGCAAAATACAGCTGTCTAATTGCTAACTGAGAGAAGAAAATATATTTTTTTCTTCAAATTTCTGATGATTTCTATTGGTTTCTAATCTTGTCACATCTTTATTTAAAAAGTGCATCCCTTTTGTCTTTCCTAATAACTGGATGAATTTGTTATTGAAATAGATTCCTATTATTTGAGTATTCTAAATTATGGAGCTTACAATACAAAATAATACATTGCTGGTTGGTAGAAATGGAAAATAATTTTTCATTTTTTTTGAAGGTCTCATTTTATTAAAGATCAAGGAAGATGTGTGTCTGTTCTGACTAAAAGTCAGACAAAAGCATGAAAAGATGTATTACTCTTTGCAACAGGCATAGCCAGCTTCTTAATTTGATGGGGGCTCCTTCAGGACTTGGCTTCAGAATTGATGGGCTGCCCCAGGCAACCCAACAGTATGTAAGGTACACTTCAATCTTATGTAAGGTAAACTTGAGTAAATTACAGAAGGCCCAACCCAAAGAAGTGGAAACACATAGTGTCAGGTGCAAAGAGGTAAACCAGATTACAAAGTTACCAGATTTGGGGACAGGACAGTAAGAAATGATGGGTAAAACCAGAGAGGGAGAAATGGTCAATCAATCTGTAAGTTAAAGTAGCCTGGGAGAAGAGATGACCAGCTCAAGTGACAATGGCTGTCAGGATGTCATATGCCCATTTATGTGAATTTTGTGGCTGCTGACGTAGATCATCCTTGGAGGCATTTAGAGATAGAGATGAGGATTAGGCACTCTATTCTCATGTCTGTTTGCATTTATATTTGTTTCTGTATTTATACACATGGTCTTAGTCCACATAAAATTCTTTCTGGAAATAGATTAAAAAAACACAACTAAAATGAGAATAATCTACGTAACTCAGTCATTATCAAAGATGGAGGGAGAATTCACATAATAGAAAAAAACAGTTAAGAATGGTGGCTTGGATTTAGAAGCTATTACCTTGAAGCCACCGGCTGGCAAAGCCAAAAGGAACACAAGGTGGTACACAAGGCTTTTGTCATAAAATAAAGGAAATAGATCAGTTCACCAAGACAAACTTTTACAATATGAATTATGTTAAAACATGGGTTAAGGGATGAAAAATATCTTCTCAAACTGTATATGGTTAACAGTTTTAAAATACCATGCATGAGTATTGGGATGTGCTCAATATATTAATAATTAATATTAATGATTTTTATGGTCTAGGTTCTTCGTGTAAACTGTTCCATTTAATTTTCAAAGTAAGTCTATGACATAGTTTTAAATAAGTACCCATTTTTAAGTGAGGCAAAGCACTTTAACTTCTGTCATCTTCTGCCTAAGAGTGCAGAGTTGAAATGTGAAACTAGCATGGTTGACACCAACACACAATGACTTTAGACTGCACTTTACGTGTTCAATATAAAAAGTATTTCTCTTTACTGGTACATAGAAAGCTGATTTAAATTGCTGGACATTATTTAGCCAATTCAATGAGTAGATTCAGTTGGATCAGTTCAAAGACCAAGAAATCACCTATACTTGTTTTAAAGATACAATAGTGCTTTTATGTTTTAACATAATAACTTTATATGCATGATTCAACTTTAATGTATTGTATAAATTAATACACATAGCTTATTTCTGGAAAACAATTCAGGCCACTATCTGGAGAATGAATATCCTTTCTTTTCTGTACTCCGCATGGGGCCATTTTGGAACCAATAATGCATTTAAGTGTTTGTAATTATTAAGTGTGTCCAGGGACAATTGCTATTTCACACAATTGCTGTCTTTATACTATCTTCTAAATGTTGCTAGTCTCATTCCTTTCATTATTTTTGAAATTGATTCCTAAATTTTACTATTAGGTAATTTAATTAATGATTCTATGGATAACTTTATAGTTGTTAAACATTTTTAAAGCAACCTTTCAGTTTTGGTAGCTGGAACCTGGATTTGAACATTTTTGTTAACAATTATGAAATTTATACCCAGAATACAAGAATGACGCTTGGGAGATTTCCTGTTATTGTAAAGTAAATAACATTGAACGAACTCTAAGGATTGATCAAGTGAAACAGTTCTCCAGTGATTAAAGCATCAGTGAAGATAATTCTCAATTCCTTCTCTGATGGGTAAAAAGGAGAGCAAAAATAATTACATTAAAAAGAGTGATTCCAACCACTAATTACTTTCCACATCTAAGTAGGTTTATATCTGACGGGGAGGAGACTATCAGCCACTGTTTTCTTTTTAAAGCAGGAATCTGATCATGTAACTCCTTTGCTCAAAATCTTTTAATGACTTGCCTTTTCACCAAAAATAATGTTGAAAATACTTACTTACCTTATAAAACTCAGCCTATTCAAACCTCTGCATACCTCTGTACACTGATGCTCTCTCTGCTTTCTAGTTGCAGATTCCTTCAGGCCCTATTCACAAGCACACTTCTTCCAGGGAAAGTATTTGTACTCATATTGCCTCTGCCTGGAAAGCACTGGCCTTCTGTTCTCAATAAATTAGTTTATTTATCTTCTCACAGGGAAACCAAACCATTCTTGACCATTCACATAATGCCAGAATTCCTTATTGTAAATCTCAGAGCATTATGCATACCACATGTGTAGTAATTAGAGCTATAACTTTACATTTATATGTGTGACTATTTGATTAAAGTATGCCTCTGCCAACAGATTGTGAGCTTAAGTGAAACAAAGATCATGTCTATTTGCACCCACCAGTGTGTTCCAGTAATTATAAAATGGAACATGGCGTGTTGTTTTTATTCAAAGGATTAATATGTATGTATGAATGAATGAACACACAGTAAGCTTCGGAACATTCCAAGAATATTGTATAATGAATATAATCTGTTTTAATTGAAGGTTGATGCAACGTGTACGCTTTTGGGACATACGCAATTTTGTTAAGGTTAGCCCTCTCCAATTAAACTGGTCTCATTTATATAGTGTGCATAAGAACATATGGGACAATTTTTATGATTAAATGAGTTAATTTTGTCATAGTACTTCAATCAAATTTAGCTAATTAATGAAGTGCTGTGAACCAGTAATTTAATGATTCATTAATCTAACAAATATTTATTGAGCACATATTATAGCATAACAGGATCTCTGCTATGGGTTTGAAAGCTGAACTCGTCAGAAGAAGTATTCCCTGACTTTGCAAATGTTTGGATCATATATGAACTGTAATATCACCACTTGCCACTAAAAGACTTAATAAATCCACAATAAGCCACATTGATATCATAATACAAATGGTAACACTTTAGATTAATATATATAAAGGGATGTTGCATATCCTGCTTGTGTTTAATGTTAAAACAATTGTCATATTCTAAGTTTTGGCATTCTGAGCCTTTTTAACTTAAAATACACAAATTTGAGTGTGTTACTCTGACTCCAAAATTTCATGTTTGAATGACTCCTATTAGAAGTTTATTTAGAAAGAACAGTGCTTTTCTTTTTTTAAATTTTACTTTAAGTTCTGGGACACGTGCAGAAGAACGTGCAGTTTTGTTACATAGGTATACATATGCCATGGTAGTTTGAGGCACCTATCAACCCGTCATCTAGGTTTTAAGCCACACATACATTAGGTATTTGTCCTAATGCTCTCCTGCCCCTTGTCCCAAGGACATGAATGAAGTTGGAAGCCATCATTCTCAACAAACTAAAACAGGAACAGAAAACCAAACACTGCATGTTCTCACTCATAGGTGGGAGCTGAACAATGAGAACACATGGGCACAGGGAGGAGAACAGCGCTTTTCTTACTGTTTCTCTTGATTGAGGAACTGTACCTTGATTCAGTGATCATTTACTAAAAGAACTGAAAGACTGATGAGTAACATGAATGATTTTCAACAGGCTACTGAAAAATAGAGTGACCGAGATTTAGAGTACACAAATGGCAAATGACACATAGATTGGCAAATGTTCAGCTTGGAATCTAAAGTGGTTTATTTGCCTATAAGATGCTTTGGATAGTAAGAGACAGAGTCTATATGCTGAGAGGGTCACTGAATTAGTAACCCATTATGCAAGCTAAACATTGTCCCTTTAGATGCAGATTAATTAAATGATTAATCCTTCTCATTTCATTTTTGTAGATGTAAAATGATTGTGCCATGAATCTTACACTATCCTTTTGGAACAATATATATCTATATCTAGATATATATCTAATCTATATCATCTGTATCTATATCTAATCAGGCAAAGTACAAAGTGATATCTTGAGTGTTTGAACATAGCATTTAAAATGAGATCAAGAAAAGGAAATACTGGCTATTGAATTAATTGTTCCAGACACTTGATGTATGCAGACCCATCAACAAACATTATAAATGCATATATTTTTATTTTATTGTTAAGGAAATTAAGACTCAAATATAATAAGTAACTTGCATAAATAGCATGGTTATTAAACTGTAAAACTAATAATTTGTTTATAATCTGCTCCTTTGTATTAGAGTGACATTTCCATGGAGGCAGAAACCCTGTTTAAAACACTAGTAAATTGAGGAGGACATCAGCGAGATGTTCTAGTCCTCATTCTCTCACAGAAACTTTTTTTTAATAATTATATGTGGACCAAAATGCCTTTATGAAATATCCATAATCCAGTTAAAAAGTTTCAACATCCCATATGAGTATAAAACTGAAAACAGCAGCATTGATATGAATAAGAATAATAATTTCACTTTACCTGCTTCAGCTCATTCCCCAAGCTGGCAAAACTGAGAGCTGAGAGAGATCACCTTGACCTATGAATTCTCCCCCAGGGGAAAAACAGTTTAGAGCATGTGTACAACATCCACAGCTTTTTGGTGCACCAGATTCTGTCTTGACTCACATGGAGCACTGACGGAGCTGCCAAGTTCCAATTCCTGGGGATAGCTAAGAACAAAGAAGAGAGACAGGTGGCTTGTTCAGGCCTGCATGACTTGATGAGATTGGGAGAAGGTGCACAACTCAAGGCTTTTTTCTGGAAGGGGTGGCAGGGGAAAGGTGCTCTGCAGTGCAATAGACCAAAAGTAAGCAAGAAATTATGGGCTCCCGGAAAAAAAAAAAGAAAGAAATCAATAAATATTTCTAACTAGGAATCTACACAGACAAGTTCAGGCAAGACACACCTATAGAAAAGAGATAAGAGGCTCTGAAAATTTCTAGATTGATTGGTGAAGGTCTTTTCTGGACAAAGCCAGTTAGTAAAGATTGACAGAAAATTTGTTTAAGAAAAAAATGCACAGATACTAACATGAAGCTACAGAAACACAAAGAATCAGGGAGACATGACTAAATCAAATAAACAAAATGAATTTCCAGTATCTGACCCTAAAGAAAGAGAAATCTATAATTCAACTGATAAAAAGACTTAAACCTGATGAATCACAAGAGAACTCAGACAACTAAACCAAATTAGGAACACTATTCATGAACAAAATGAGAATATCAGCAAAGATATAGAAACTATAGATAAAGAGCCAGGCTGGGAATGGTTTCTCATGCCTGTAATCCCAGCATTTTTGGGAAGTCAAGACCAGAGGATTTGTTAAGGCCAGAATTTTGCAACCAGCCAGGGAAACACAGTGAGACCTCTGTACCAAAAAAATAAAAAATACATATATACATATATAAACATATACACACATATACATATATAATACATATGTATAGTATGTATATTATACAAAATATATGTATAGTATGTGTATTTTATATATTATATATTATATTATGTATATTATATATTATAGTGTGTATATTATATATTATATAATGTTATATATGATATATTTGTCTATCATATATAATATATATGTTTTAAGAGACAAATTCTGGAGCTAAAGAATGCAATAACTGAACTCTAAAATTTGCTAGAGGATTTCAAAAGTACACATGATCAAGAAGAAAGAATTAGTGAAGTCAAAGAAAGGCCATTTAAAATTATTCAGTTGGGGATGCAAAAAGAAAAAAATTTTAAAAAGTAAAAGAAACCTAAGTGATTATGAGATACCACCAAATTAAAAGAAATATGCATTATGGATGTTTCAAAAGGAGAGGATAGAGAAAGATGTAGAAAACATTTTTAAATGATGACTGAAAACTTCTGAAATCTGGAAGGAAAATGGACAGCCAGATGCATGAAGCATAAGGGACCCTAAATGGGATGAAGACAAATAAATCTACACTGAGAAACATTATAATCAAATTGTCAAATACAAAGACAAAAAGAGAAAAGAAACGACTTGTCATGTACAACAGAGCCCCTACAAAAATCTCAGCTTACTTCCCAGCAGAAACCTTGCAGGACAGAAGAGAGAGGGATGACATATTCAAAGTATAGGAATAAAAAGAAATCATCAACCAAGAATACTACACCTGACAAATCTGTCCTTCAAAAATGAAGGAGAGAGAAAGACTTTTTTCTGAAGATGTAGCTCTGTTGTTGGTTGGGTAGGGCACTTTGGCTTTGATTCTAGGTGTGTGCAGTAGTGTAGTCTCTGTCTGATTTCTTCTGCTGTGAATAGTATCAGTGGTGTCTGTGGTTTCCTCTGTAGCTTAGGGTGCAGTTTTTAGTGGAGCCCGTGGCAAAATTTTGCTGGGGACAGGGATTTCAGTTGAGACAGTCCTTAGGCTACAGTGGTAGCAGAAGTGGGCTGAGCATGCCTGTCTTTGTGTCCCATGCAGTATATGCTGGCATCAGTGTTAGTGGGTCCAGGTGGGCCAATTCTTGGGCCTCCAGGCATCTTGCTAGTGCCAGCAGTGGCAGCAGTAGGTTTGGTGAGTTGCTGACTCCTCATATGACTTGGCAGCTGGTGTGGAGTGGATGATCACAGTAGCAGTGGTTGAACAATCACCTGGCTCCCAAGCAGTCTACACTGCTGTTGATGGTGTTTGCAATGGGCTGAACAGGCTCATCCCCAGGTCTGCAGGTAGTACATACAGGTGGGTACCAGCTGTCTTGGGAGCTGCAGGTTGGATGAGCTGGTATTTAGGCTCCTGAATAAGTGCTCAAATGCCAATTGTGGTGAATAGTTCAAGGCAATCCCCTAACCCTGGGATCGCATACCCAGGCACTGAAGCGGATATGGAGCTGGACCCCCTATTGTTGTATGCAGGTGCTGGCTGTGGTAGGCAGAGGAAGGTGAATCCCCAAGAAAGCTCCAGTGGAAGCAGAAATGGTTGCCCCACAGCACTGCTGCAGGGAGGACAGGAATATTTTCAGTGACAGAAACCATATACAAGCAGTTGAAGACCATGTGTTTTAGCCCCAGGTGGTGATTGCAAGTGGGGAAGCATTTCCTCAGGGCTCCTATGTATGTGTGGCAGTCCTGTTACTGGGGGCAGTGTAGTGGGTAACTGCCAATGTCTCATGCTTTGACCCTGGTGTCAGCAGCCAGCAATGGCACCTAGTTGGGGGTGAATAAGGTCACTGAGCTCCAGGGATGTGGATATGCAAAGGTTGTTAGGCTCCAGGGCAAGATATAATCTGGTGGCCAACTGGAATCTCAAAATGACATCTTACTATAGCTGCTTATGATGGGGTAGGGGGACCCATTGTGTTTCCTCTCTGCAGCAGTGCCATCATGTGGTCCCCAGGCAGCTGCCTATGGTCATCTCAGGGCCCATGTTGACCAACACATTCGCCAGTGGCTAGGATTTCAAGAGTTTACAGTAGGAATGTAAACTGCTGAGGGTCATTCACTTATCCTTACCCCACGTTAGGGAGTCTCTCAAGGTTCCCAGCCAATTTCAGCTCCTTGAGCAGTCGGCCTGGCTTCCTTCCTTGTCTTAGGTGTTTCTTATCACTTCTCTGTTAAATTACAGCATTCTCTCTTAGGTGATCAGTTTGAATGGTAATTATTTATTCACTACTTCTGTTCTCTTTTGGAGGAGGTACCAGTTGCCTGTAGTCAGCCATCTTGGCTACCTTCTGTTTTTCTTTTTCTGTATTTTTAAAAATCAATATATGTCAGTTAAACCAAAGTTGTTTTTCTAATTTCGTAATTTACAACTGTGTGAGCCTACCTGGAAAACAAAATTGGTCTTTATACCTCTTCCTTATGTTTTTACTTTCTTCCACCTATAGATCTCATTATACTTATGCCAGAGTCACATTGATTTAAAAAATCCAGAAAAAAAGACAAATCTCACTGTGCCTTTCCCAGTGTTCAAGCAATGTTATGTGATAGTGGTTTCTTCCTACTTTCTAAATAGGTCTTTTGAGCATCAGAGTTATAATTATCTGTTCTGTAATGGGCCCTATTGCTGGTCTTTAGACCTATTATTTTCATGTGTAATTTGTTTTGCAAGTCAGAAATTTAATAACAAAAAAAGTTAACCTAGATCAGGAAAGTAGGCTGGAAGAGATATAATCAGAAGCAAATCAAGCTAAGGTCCCGTAATAATTAGAGAGCATTTTTAAATAGTAAGACTATGCAATTAATAGTGGAGATCAATATAAACCAACATGGGTACACTAAGTGAAAGTCACTTTATACTAATTTTGTTAAATCATTTTCTACAGCATTTCTCTAATTAGCTCCTATAAGGATATCACTGGATATTATCAGGTAAGTCAGCTTGTTAAACCCAGGAACAAAGACGATTTGTGAGCTTGACATGTGCTGTGTTTGACAGAGTTGGATTAATATGCTTAAGGCAGACAGCAGTCATTTAGTGAATATGGTGAAGAATTATTTGAAACACTATAGGAGTGTATCACTTATCTTTTTGTGTTAATACTGTTTAAATAACATGTGGTGTGCTTGCTTCAGCAGCACATGTAGTAAAACTGAATAACTTGTTGAATTTAGATTGTCTTATGTGCCAGGCACTGTACTAGCCATTGGTTGAATGCATGGGCTCAGAATAACGGAAGAAATAGATTCGCTTAATCAGTGGCATGATTCACGTTCTGTTCCCAGATCTTTAAGGTTTTTATAGCAATGCCTTAGCTCTCATGGGAGTCAAGACTGAGACCCCGAGGCAGGGCTCCCAGTTCCACATTCTTCAGCTTTCCAGGGCATTTAATTTTATCTATTTCATATAAAACTTGAAGTTAAATTAGGTGGCCTTAAAATGTTTTAAAAAAAAAACTGCACGAATAATCAAACTAATTTAGATGTGAAATGTTAATGGTGTGAACCCTGGAGGATAAATCGCAACGATGGTTTGATGCATAAAGCAATTTCCCTCCAAATGTTTGTTAAGGTAAGTATTTCCATTGTTTTAGATGGAAATTTGGAGGCTCAGAGCCAGTTAATGACTTGACTGAGGGCACAAGTTATATGGCACAGAGAGCCTCAGGGCTCTTCCTACTCACTAGGGGAATTTGAAAATTACTAGAAAAATCTCTCTTTTGAGATCTGCAAGGCTGAACGCCTTTAACAACAATGTAGGCTGAGATCAGATGGTCTTGATGAAAAGTGATTTAAAAGGGCATTTATGCCAATCCGTTTTTCAAGTGAATAGTGTGAAGATTAATATAACTTAGAACACCTGCAACAAATGTCTGACGTGATGCTTAATAACATGTGCTTTTGAGTCAGAAGAGCTTGAATTTTGATTTTATTGTTTATAAATTTCATTAATGAAAAAAATTACTTCCCTTCCTGAGCCTCAATCTCCTCACCTATAATATCTAAGTCATAACTACCTTATAAGGCTGTTGCTAATGTTAAAACTTAATTAATAGGTAGCAGATTACTAGACTAGATGTCAGTTTTGTGATATCTACCTCAACTTTTGCTAACAGTTGATAATTTAGAAGCAATGTAGGAGTCTAACAGTACAGAAACATTTATGCATTGTCATTATTCATTTTCCATATCTTCAAGATCTATCATGTCATTGTAATAGATATTCTAAATCAAAAAATAATTCCAAAAACACAGTTTTATATCCATAATATAAAAAAATAGGCAAAAATTAACCTTGGATCTATGGCCTCTGTTAGAGTCCAGTAACATCAATCTGAGGTGGCTCAGATTTTTTTTTTATTATACTTTAAGTTCTGGGATACATGTGCAGAACGTGCAGGTTTGTTACATAGGTATACACGTGCTATGGTGGTTTGTGACACCCATCAGTCCATCATCTACATTAGATATTTCACCTAATGCTATTCCTCCTCTAGCCCCCTGCCCTCTGACAGGCCCCAGTGTGCGATGTTCCCCTCCCTGTGTCCCTGTGTTCTCATTGTTCAACTCCCACTTATGAGTGAGAACATGTGGTGTTTGGTTTTCTGTTCCCATGTTAGTTTGCTGAGAGTGATGGTTTCCAGCATCATCCATGTCCCTGTAAAGGACATGAACTCATCCTTTTTTATGGCTGCATAGTATTCGATGGTTTATATGTGCCATATTTTCTTTATCCAGTCTGTTATTGATGGGCATTTGGGTTGATTCCAAGTCTTTGCTATTGTGAATAGTGCTGCCATAAATACACATGTGCATGTGTGTTCATTGTCTTCATAGTAGAATGATTTATAATTTTTGGGGTATATACTCAGTAATGGGATGGCTGGGTCAAATGGTATTTCTGGTTCTAGAACCTTGAGGAATTGCCACACTGTCTTCCACAATGGCTGAACTAATTTACACTCCCACCAACAGTGTAAAAATATTCCTATTTCTCCACATCCTCTCCAGCATCAGTTGTTTCCTGACATTTTAATGATTGCCATTCTAAATGGTGTAAGATGGTATCTCATTGTGGCTTTTATTTGCATTTCTCTAACGACCAGTGATTATGAACTTTTTTTCATATGTTTGTTGGCTGCAAAAATGTCTTCTTTTGAAAAGTGTCTGTTCATATCCTTCACCCACTTTTTGATGAGGTTGTTTTTTTCCTGTAAATTTGTTAAGTTCTTTGTAGGTTCTGGATATTAGCCCTTTATCAGATGGATAGATTGCAAAAATTTTCTCCTATTCTGTAGGTTGCCTGTTCACTCTGATAATAGTTTCTTTTGCTGTGCAGAAGCTCTTTAGTTTAATTAGATCCCATTTGTCAATTTTGGCTTTTGTTGCCATTGTTTTTGATGTTTTAGTCATGAAGTCTTTGTCCATGCCTATGTCCTGAATGGTATTACCTAGGTTTTCTTCTAGGGTTTTTATGGTTTTAGGTTTAAGTCTTTAATCCATCTTGAGTTAATTTTGTATAAGGTATAAGGAAGGGATCCAGTTTCAGTTTTTGGCATATGGCTAGCCAGTTTTCCCAACACCATTTATTAAATAGGGAATCCTTTCCCCATTGCTTGTTTTTGTCAGGTTTGTCAAAGATCAGATTGTTGTAGATGTGTGGTGCTATTTCTGAGGCCTCTGTTCTGTTCCACTGGTCTATAGATCTGTTTTGGTACCAGTACCATGCTGTTTTGGTTACTGCAGCCTTGCAGTGTAGTTTGAAGTCAGGTAGCGTGATGTCTCCAGCTTTGTTCCTTTTTCTTAGGATTGCCTTGGCTATACAGCCCCTTTTTTTGGATCCATATGAAATTTAAAGTAGTTTTCTTGGCCAGAGCAAGTAACAGGATCAAGTCCAGAATCTGCATAGGAAGGCACAATACCAAAATGTGGCTGCACAGAGGATACAATGAAAGGATTTGTGACCATATTTGCAAACAAACCTTCAGTTAGAAAAGTTAATAATGATATTTATTTTATAGAGATTTGAGGATTAAGCAAAATAAATTCATAAAATGATGACAAGGGCAGGACATAATTTGGGGCTAACATTTATTAAACCCTTTTACTTAAGCTAATGTTGATAATGAGGCACTGAAAATATCTTAATGAAAAAGAGAAGACAAGTAGGATAGAATTACCTTAGCATGTTTAAATGATCACTCGTGGCCGGGCGCAGTGTCTCACCCCTGTAATCCCAGCACTTTAGGAGGCTGAGGTGGGTGGATCACAAGGTCAGGAGTTTGAGACCAGTTTGTCCAACATAGTGAAACCTTGTCTCTACTAAAAATACAAAAATTAGCCAGTCATGGTGGCATGCGCCTGTAGTCCCAGTTACTTGGGAGGCTAAGGCAGGAGAATAACTTGAACCTAGGAGGCAGAGGTTGTGGTGAGATGAGATCACGCCACTGCACTCCGGCCTGGGCAACAGAGCAAGACTCTGTCTCAAAATAAATAAATAAATAAATAAATAAATAAATAAATAAATAATCACTTGTAAATGTCATAACCTTCCAATTTTCTAGTTTTGACACCTGAGAGTATTCAAAATAAAGAAGTGAATTTTCAATCGACATCACAAAATAAAGGCTATATGTATGGAAACATATGTGCTTGCTTTAATATCAATTATCTTATTGTTAAGACTATGGCGAAGGTCTAGAATGGAGACTGAGAATGTATTTAAAAACTCTAGAACTTATTTTCCCTGCTTGGATGTAACTTTAAGACAAATTAGAAAGTGACTTCGTTTACTGAGGACTACAACAAAGAAACCATATTTATTCAGAAGGAAGAGGAGATAATTTATAAAAGGAGGAAGAGTTAAGCCAAGTTGTACCAGACAAATGTGATCTCCTGTCTATTCCTTCTTGATCTATTTTACCCCTCCTCATCTGAGAAGCTACTTGGAAGCAAATGAATGGATTGGAGGTAGAATAAGGACTAATTCCTTGGTATTACTATCCAAGTGAGTTGGGAAAACAAGAATAATTTCTTATGAAAAAATAGGAAAAATGAGATTATTCCATAAGACTCGGGTGCCTTGTATCTTCAAATTTGGAGAAAAAGCAATAGAAGGGAGGCTTTTGCTAGTTACTTAACTATACATGAATAAAGCTAATATGTTTCAATTTTCCTGTCTAGAAACTTGACAGATATGGTCAAATGCCAATATACAGCACTCTTTTCTGAACATGAGGCATCAAATTAAATATAAGTCCCCAGTCTGCAATGATAACATATGAACATCTGACTCCAACCTACAAAAACTGACCCATGACCGACCTCACTATGTAATGCAGTTCATATATTATAGATGCATAGATTAAGTTCTGAATTTTTTATTTTGAGAAGCTTATATGATCAATCCAGTGGTCTGCTTTCTCACAGCACTTTCACAAACTCACTCTCCTTAAGTTATATGTCTTAAATTGATGTTTTAAAGTTTTCTTACCCTTTCTAAGGAATTAAATCAATTATCTCTTTTAATGTTAACTGAATGAATTTTCCCTCAACAATGAAATAACTAATCACACAGAACTCACTTGTAATCTCCTAATAATGAATCATTTTTATTATGCCCTAGCTCTGAGATGTGTTTTCTTTGAGAAAAAAGAAACAAAACAGTATGTGAATTTTGTACTTTGGGCTTGATAGGAAAGCCATTGGTGGTGGTAGTGAGGGGGATTTGATGCCAGAAACAACTCAAATCATAATGTAGAATTCTTTATTAATTCCTATATGGGAAATAATATTATCTGTATTATTTAGGAATCATAGGTCTTGCTACGCATTATACAATACCTAAAAAATATTTCTCTATGTAGAGCTCCATTAAAATTAATGATGCACGAAAGTAGTCTCATAAAATTAACAGCTCATATTCTCCTAAAAAGCAATGGCAATTGTGGTCATGTTTACCAGGCAGTTTCTAAGATATAACTTAAGATACTGTATCTGTGGGGGATTTATTCAGTGGAGGTCTCTACGCTATACCAGGATGCTAAAATTACTTTTTTGTATATTATTTTTTCTCTTTATATCAACAAGCACCCTCCTTTTAACATGACATAAATATGACTTACACAATCTATAAACTCATAAAATAATTTAAAAGGTACATTTCAAACTGTTAATGAATGTTTGACCCTTACTCACAGAATTAGTACGGATCCAAATCAGTGGATAACAACAAAAAAACACCTAACACTCCACCCCAGTATGAGATATTTTATCTCTCTTATCTAGAGAAAAATATGAAATAGAATTCTAATGACTGGCTTACGTCACTAATGCCTCAAGAATTCATGTTTGCATTCTCATCACTTACTAAATTTGTGATCTTGTGGAGGGGTAAGAGGGATTAATTAATTGCTGTCCACAGAAATAGATTTTAGTTTTAAATTTCTAATATGAGATTTAGTGATTTATAAACATTTTTTGGAAAAGTGGTCCTCTGGAAAAATCTATAAAGTCATCCTCCAGGACAAAGTGAAAATATGAAGGAGGAAAGGAAACTAATGAAATCATCTCTTCTGATCATTAAACTTAAGAAAAAAAAAGGAAAAAGGAAATGATGCAACAACATCAAAAATGTCTTTCCTACAAACAAACTCTTTAATTTGATTCGAAGTTACACAGTGAAACCCCGTCTCTACTAAAAATACAAAAAAAAAAAAAATTATCCAGGCTGGTGGTGGGCGCCTGCAGTCCCAGCTACTCAGGAGGCTGTGGCAGGAGAATGGCATGAATCCGGGAGGCAGGGCTTGCAGTGAGTGGAGATCGTGCCAATGCACTCCAGCCTGGGCGACAGAGCCAGACTCCATCTCAAAAAAAAAAAAAAAAAAAAAAAAAAAAGCCATTCTCACCAGATTCTAACGACCGGCTGTGACCTGAACAATTCAAATCAGGACAGCACATTTTATTTATTTTATTTACAACCCGCTGTGTACCAGTCCCACATTCTCATAGAAAGGCATGCTTAGAGCAGTGTTCCCAAAGCCTTGTTCCATTGCTATTCCAGGACATGCATGTCTTATATTTGGTGTCACTTGTAATAATAACTGTAACTCAAGAGGAGTTCTAAATACAATCAGCATCCATGAATTCAACCAACCTTGGATCAAAAATATACAAAATGCAAAATAAAAAATGGCAATACAACAACACAAATAATACCCATAATAATACAATATAACAATTATTTATATAGCATTCACATTATATTTAGGTTTTATACGTAATCTAGAAATAGTTTAAAGCAGGGGTCCCCAATTCCTGGGCCAAGGACCAGTACCCACCTGTTAGGAACTGAGCTACACGGCAGGAGGTAAGGGGCTGGTGAATCAGTGAAGCTTCATCTGTTATTTACAGCCACTCCCCATCACTCACATTACCACCTCCGCTCCACCCTCCTGTCAGATCAGCCACAGCATTAGATTCTCACAGGAGCACAATCCTGTTATAAACTGCACATGTGAGGTATTTAGGTTGCACATCCCTTTTGAGAATTTAATGTCTGATGATCTGTCACTGTCTCCCATCCCCCCCAGATGGGACCATCTAATTGCAGGAAAACAAGCTCAGGGTTCCCACTGATTCTACATTATGGTGAGTTATATAATTATTTAATTATATATTAAAACGAAGTAATAATGATAGAAATAAAGCACACAATAAATGTAATGCTCTTGAATCATCCAGAAATCATCTACTGCCCCCTGGTCCGTGAAACTGGTCATTGGTGCCAAAAAGGTAGGAGACTGCTGGTTCAAAGTATACAATAGAATGTGCATAGGTTATGTGCAAATACTATGCCATTTTATATAAGGGACTTAAGCATACAAATACACATATTGTTATCTGCGGGTAACCCTAGAAATAGAACCTAGTGAATATAGAGAAACAATTATTCTGATTATACTTCATGGATTTCAGATAAGTCTAGATGGTGACTAAGAAAGGCATTCAGATAAATAAATATTAATCAATTTTCTTTTGTTCCTCTACCATAAGAGGGAGATAATTACTACCTCATAATGTTATTTATACGATCGATATTAACATATACTATGGACAAAGCACTATGCTAGGCTCTAGAATGCACTAGTTATATAAAAGTAATATGGTTTCTGCCTCTCAAGATTATACTTACAGAGTATCCCTTGGTAAGTGGCAAATATTTTAGACACAAATAGACTTTGCTTCTTTTGTCTGCTTCTTCTTAGAGAATAGGGGCTTCACCTGAATTTAAAAAAAATTGTATGCCTCATTTTCCTTGTAGATACCTAGAGAATAACTTATTATATATTATATATGCTAGTCTTTTTTATATAATGCTTTCTCCCTTGCCCCATATTCCTTTTGACTTTTGGAATAATAAAAATTGATTTATGTCAAGCGGACCAGACCTCTAGTGTGGGCTTGGAATCAGTGAATAAATTTGTCATCTACTCTTTCCATGTAGCACAGGCCAGCTTGAAGCATGCTGACCCCTGGCCTTTCTCTAGCTACTCATGTGAAGCTAGGAAGAGACAAGGAAAAGGAACTGGTGAGACAGGGTAGAGCCAGGTCAAATGCAAGAGCATGTCATTCTGTTCAACTCTTATCATCTTATTGTGGTATTCTGGCCATTACCATCCTGTTTTGACCCAGCAACAGTATGCTACTGGCCCTGATCACCAGCTGCCTCTGCCTTTAATAGCCCGGGCCTGACACCTTGCTCCCTAACACAAATATTTAGGAAGTAGACACTAAGATAAATTATCTTCAGAGGAAATTTCAAGCTTCCCACCTTAAGAGTCTAGTCTTCCCATACACATAGAGATTCTCAGCCAATAGATGCTGAAATCACATTCTTCATCTCCAAAATCCTTGCTGTCTGGGCTCAGAAATCTAATTTTAAAGTGACTTAAGGGATTTTGATAATGAATTGAGATTTGTTACTATATTTTTAATTAAAAAATAATGTCAAAAGATTTATGCTGAGTGAAAGAAGCCAATCTAAATAGGTTTCAGAAGGGAGAATACATATATATTCTCTCTCTCTCTCTCTCTCTCTCTCTCTCTATATATATATATATATATATACTCCATATATATATATATATATATATATATACTCCATATATATATATATGTTCCACTCATTTACAAAATTACTTGGGCCAGCATCTTTCTTAACTGCTTCCTTTAGTGAGGTTTCTCATATATTTTTAGTTCAATTAGATATTTTTGTTAAATTTTGCATTTTATTCTGCAGTTCTCTAACCTTGTAATTAATTTTTTTAAATTTGTATATATCAATGATCACGCTTTGTGATGTTAAGTTCTACAGGTTTTGATGAAAGCATATATATTTTCATCTTAAAATAACAAAATTATAGTGATGGAGAAGCAATGAATGATTTCCAGGGGTTGTGAATGCGGGAGGGGAGTGGGTGTGCCTAAAAAAGGGTAGCAGAAGGCTGGTGAGTGTGATGGAAGAGTTGCGTGTCCAGATTGTGCTGGTAGTTGCAGGAATCAATGCATGCAATCAAATTCTGTAGAAATACACACCCAAACATGCAAGTGCATGTAAAACTGTTGAAATCTGAATAAGTTCTTTGGATTATAAGAGTATAAAATTCCTGGTTTAGATATTGTACTATAGCATTGCAAGATGTGTCCCCTAGGCAAAGGGTACCTAAGACCTCTCTGTATATTTTCTCTAATCTTTCTGTGAATCAATAATTATTTCAAAGTAAAAAAAATAAAAACAACACAAGACATAAATTGCCCATTTAAAAAAGAGAGAAACAACAAAGAACTAACCAAAAATAAATTCTACTTGTTATTGGTAATTTCTTTGACTAGGTAACCAACTTAAATGATGACTACATACAATGCCCATATTTGACATAAACTAAATTACTATTATATATATATATATATATATATATATATACCTATTCAGGCTATAATTTTGAAATTCCACAGTGCTGTTGACATATAGTAGAATTCATTTATTCAAGTCACAGTCTGTTAATAACTATTCAACTCGTACTAATGCTACAGAATAAAATTCTATGGAAATAAAAGTATGCAATTTATGACCCAGTCTTAGACAGACAGTCTGAATGATTTTTCCCAAAAGGTTTAGCTCTCTGACAAGATCAATTGCTTTAGCAAATACATGTGGTGTTTCACACCTAACTCAGCCCTACCGTGCAGAAATGATAATGGAAAAACCATCCAATATTGAATATATCCCATGCTTGCCCCATGATAAATGGATCTCAACATTCAATGATGGGGGTCTCTTCTCCGAATTCAGGAGGATAAAGAGAACTTAATTAATGGCACAAGAGGTGTGAAAATATTGCTGTGTGACAGGAAGCACATGGAGTTTTCAACTGTGCAACCAAAGAACTGGCAGAGTTTTCCCATGCCCACTGCCAGCAGTTTTTTCCTCTGTTCCTCCAGATTTTGCCAACTGGAAAGTGTAGGCTATGCTGTCCCCTTCTGCTTTCCCCAAGCGGTGAAACTGGCTGTGCTGTTAGCCACCCATACAAATTCACACAAACGAACCTTGCCTGGGTTCCAAGGGATTAATAATTCAGTGTGTTGAAAATGGTTAAAAGCAGTATATAGAACAGAATCAATAGAAACTTTTTATTAATTTACTTGAACACCTTTCACTTGGTGGTTTTCTCACCTGGAAAGCCAACCTACTCAGCTACCCTAAAGAAAAGTTTCATGATAGTAGCAGCTTTACTACTTGGTGTTAAATTTATCAGTCATTTCTCTCATAGTATGTTAATTTTCCTTCAATATTCGATGCAGTGGTTTACCTCTTTCTTCTTGAAATGGTTTCTTATCTCTGCTTGCTGGCACGTGACTTCCTGGAATACATCTACTTTCATGAACTCTCTTAATCTCTCTCCCTGTCTTTATAAAATTATTTTATTTCATAATACTTTTAGATTTACAGAAAGATTATGAGTTCCCATGTGCTTACAGTTCCCAGTTCCAACTGTAAGTAATATTTGCAATAATATACCATATTTGTCACAATTAATGAGTCAACATTGATGCATTATTATCAAATACTTTTTTCAGATCTATAAATTTTTTCCCAATTTCCTTTTTTTGTTCCAGGATCTTACCCAGAATATGACATTAAATTTAGTTATCAAGTCTTCTTAGGCTTCTCTTGGATGTGACAGTTTCATAGATTTCTCTTGTTTTTGAAAACTTTGACAGTTTTAAGGAGTACTGATCAGGTATTTTTAATAATAGAAAGCCCCTTAATTGAAATTTGTCAGACGTTTTTCTCATGATGACACAGTGGTTATGGGTTTTGGGGAGGAAAACCAAAATAGTAATGTACATTCTCTTCACATCATGTCAAGGACACATTCTACCACTTATCACTATTAATATTAGTGTTAACCTTGATCACCTGATTGAGGTAGTGTTTATCACATTTCTCCCCTGTAAAGTTAATCTCTTCCCCCACTTTTCTATATTATACTCTTCAGAATAAATGCACTATGCACAGTCCAAACTGAAGGAGCAGAAATTGTGCTCCACCTCTCCAGTGGCGGCACATCTACATACATTGTTTGAAATTATTTTTCACAGGAGATTTTTCTCTTCTCCTCTATATTTTTATTCAATCTCTTATTTGTATTAGTGTGTTCTAAACATTTTTTTACCTATATATATACATATATGTTTACGTATATACATTTTATACTTTTATACGTTTGTTATAGATATTTAATACTTTAAATTATCTTGTATATTTTTGGGTTACAATCTAATAGCAATTTATATATTTATATATATATATATATATATATTTTTTTTTCTCAAACTGTTCCAGGTTTGGCTGTTGAGAGCTCTTTCAGTTGGCTCCTGTGTTCCTTTGACAAAACCCCATCATTGTTGGCGTTTTGGAGTACTTCTTTCCTTCTGTCACTATAAGAACCTCCAGTCTCATTTGCATATTTCTGGCCCCAGACCTAAAGTAAGACATCTTTTTAAAAAGATTTAGTTTCTTTATGCAATAATGGTATCAGAAAACAAGTTCTGTGTGCTAGGTGTACTCATGCTACTGGGGCGTTATTATTTGTAGTCCCTCTCAGCTGACAGAGGAAGGAAATATATGTGTTAGTACTGATCCGATTGATACACTTATGTATAAATAGTTCTCCATGCAACCATCTGTATCTATAAGCTAAGCATGATGTCTCTAACTGTAACTCATTACAACATGGACCATGCCAGCCTCCATTTCTTGCATATTTTCAACGTTGTAGTCCAACAGTAAAAAAACTTGGCTCCCACCATCAGACATCAATTTACTTAATTGTTCAATTATAGCATATATGTATAGTGATTTCAGAATCGTTAACCCCTACTCCAATGGAAACAGCTATATCAACTCAAGTACAGTGTTTATGCACAGTTCTTCAGTTCCTTTGGCTTTATTCTTACAGATCCCACTCACTTAAAAATCACTTAGGCCAGCACCTTTTCCAACCACTCACTTTAGTGAGGTTTCACATACATACTTCATTCAATTAGACATTTTTGTCACATTCTGCATTTTACCTTACAATCCTATGCCCACCTAAATGGTTTTTTTTTGTTTTTTGCTTTTTGTTTTTTTTTGTTTGTTTTTTTGTTTTTTGTTTTTTTTTGACAGAGTCTCACTCTGTCTCCCAGGCTGGAGTGTAGTGGTGGGATCTCAGCTCAACGCAAGCTCTGCCCCCCGGGTTCACGCCATTCTCCTTCCTCAGCCTCCCAAGTGGCTGGGACTACAGGTGCCCGCCACCACGCCTGGCTAATTTTTTTGTATTTTTAGTACAGACGGGGTTTCACTGTGTTAGCCAGGATGGTCTTGATCTCCTGACCTTGTGATCCGCCCGCCTCGGCCTCCCAAAGTGCTGGGATTACAGGCATGAGCCACTGCGCCGGGCCTAAATGATTTTTTAAACTTTGTAGACATCGATGATCACCCTGTGTGATGTAAAGTTCTGTACCTTTTGATAAAAGCATTGTATCATGTTTTATTATTACAGTATCATATAAAATAGTTTCACCACACTACTAATCCCCTGTGCTTCACAAATTCAAAACCCTGCCCAAACCCCTGGCAAACGGTACTATGTTTACTGTCTCTAAAGTGCTACTTTTTCTTGAATGTCATATAAATTGAATTTTACAGTGATAGCCTGTCCAAACTGCAATATGCAATTAAAATTCATCCACATTTTTGTAAATTTTGATAATTCATTCCTTTTCATCACTGAGTGTTATCTTATTATAAAAATGCACCAAAAGTTGTTTATTTATTCACCTATTGAAAAATATCTTACTGCTTACAGTTTTTGGTGATTAGAGAAAAATATCCTATAAATATTTATAAGAAGGTTTTATGTGGACATAACTTTTCAAATAACATGGACAAAGATCTATGAGTGTGATTACTGGACTGTACAGAAAACCATGCTTAATTTTGCAGGAAACTGTCAAACTATGCCCACAGTTGCCATGCCATTTTGCATTCTTACTATCAATGAGTGAGAGTTCCTGTTGTTCATATCCTCAAAAGCATTGGTACTGCCATTTGAATAAAGATAGCCATTCTAGTAGGTGTGCCGTGACGTCATTTTTAAAAATTTGCATTTCTCTAATGAACTATGATGCTGAAAGTCTTTTCATATGCTTATTTGCCATCTTTATATTTTCTTTGGTGAGGTGCTTCTTCAGATGTTTCCCAACTTTTAACTTAGGCGTTTGTTTTCTTATTGTTGAGTATTAAAAGTTCATTGTATTCATTTGGGCCCTTAACATTTTAAACATAGATATTTAAAATTTCATCTCTGATAATCTACAACAACCGTATTATATCTGGGTATGGTTCTGTTGATGGCTTTGTCTCTTCAGACTGTTTTCTCTTGCCCTTGGCATTTCTTTGAATATTTTTTTGTGGAAAACTGACATATTATATGCAGTAATAGGAACTGAGGAACACAGGCTTCTAGTATTTTTATCTTCATCTAGCTAAGAGTTGAGACAAGCATGACATTTGCTATAACTGTAGGCTCCAAAGCCTTCACATTCCTCTAATGATGTTTTTTGTTTCCTATTTGCTCTGCGCTTTCCTAAATACCCCTACTCAGAGAAAAATCAATTTCTTGCAGCTCTTTCATCTGCAATCCACTCTTAATGCACTGGGTCTCTGTTGTTGTAAGGTGACAAAGATGGGAAACATTATGTAATTGTCAAATTAAATCTCCATCTTTTAGTGGAACTGTCTTTCAGCTGTGACCTTAGCAAGTATCTCAACAATGATACAATTTCTTTTCTCCCATTCACTCCCTGGCTGTAGTGTTTCCCATTTACTCTGTTGATGTTCTTACCCCTGTTGACTATGCTTTTCTTTTATCTCTTTGGCAAGATGGAAAGTTAGTGGGTGATGAAATAGAAAAATTGAATTTCCTCTATCTTGGATAAGGTTGTGACAAAAGTACCTCCTGAGCTCCTGGGCAATAGACCTTTAATATAAAGAAAGATCTGGGCATATTCATAATGTCTCTTCCTCTTCCCACCCTCCACTCCTCCACCTCTCATTGTTGAAACCATGAGGGGGATCTTTCTCAGGTTTTTCACTGTGAGAAGCTGATGAGGGCCCTGAAGGTAAAATCTACAGAAGGGTGGAACTCAAGACTGTGGCCTCAGGAGGTTCTCACCCACAGAGTAATCCACACTCACCCTACAAACCATTAAATTGTACCTGCCAGTTTATGGCTTCAGGGAGCTCTGCCCAAAGTAAGCAGATTTCAACTGTTTCTCTGGATCCACCTCTATCTCCAGATTTAGGGTTGGCAATTTGCCTTGCAACCTCAGATCTCTGAAGGGTGCAAGAAAATTTGTTGATTTTTAGTTTATCCATGTTCCTCTTGTAAAGTTAGGAGTAATACATACCGAGTTCTTGGTAGTTCTTGTTGAAGCTGAAACTAGAATCCTGGTTATAGTCTGGCTTTTCTACTCTACTCTGTAGAGTAGGCTATCATGCATCCTATCCATTCTAATAGCTTTACTTAACTAAACTGCCCAAATGACTCCTCAATCTATATCTTTATTATTTTTCCACCATGTGTTCCAGTTTCTGATTATCTGTTTAAAGGTTACACATAAATGAAATCCTACAGACGTTTTTAAGTCTAATGTCAAAACTAGGTTAATCTCTTTGACTTCTTAAAATTATTGTTCTTTCCAACTTTATAATTTGTATTAAACAGAATGTATTTTGCTCCTGTGCCCTATGTTCTGATCTTCAGCATCATCATTGGATATGTGTTACAACATGGAGAAAGGGCCCGATTTACAAACAAGTCATGTAAACCCGTACCGTTGTTGCTACGATAATCTACAGGTTATTATGGGTCCCCTATTTCTATTTCGAACTTTCTATTTTAACCTCCCATGATCTCTAGTTTTTAACTTAGAATAGCCCCTAATTAGCCCTTCTATCACTTCTATTTCTATGGCTTTCATTGTCTCTTTATTCCAATCTGTTTTCAGACAACTTGTGTGTCTATGGAGACCACCAATGATTTAAAGTAGAAGAGTGAGTGGTCAGATTGAAAGTCAAAGAGTGAGTGGTCAGAGCTTTGCAGTCAAAACTAGCATTTCATTATTCAGAATTTCAATTTTTAAAGAAAATCTCCCTTCCCTTTGCTGCCCTTCAAGGATCTCATAACCCTAGGCACTTGATTCATATAAAACAAATTCTTCGATTATTCCATTCTTTCCATCCTCCATCTCTTTTTACATGTCTTTGCCCTTCACTTGATCTACATCAATTTCCCACCCATAGGCACAAACCCTACCTTTCTTTATGAGCAAGTTCAAATGGCTACCTACATGAGGACATTTCTGAGCACCCATTGAAGAAAATAATTTCTACATCTTCAGATTTGTATACGTCTTAAAGCACATATTACTTTGTAAACATTTCAGTTACTAACCTTTCTTCTCCTTAGGAAGTAGAGCTTAGATGTTTCACAGATCTGTGTGATACAAAGATATCTCATATATCTGTAGCATCTTGAGTGCTAGCAAAGTTCCTTGCACATTACATATACTCAAAACAATTTTGAAGGATATATAAATTGTAGAATAAAATTTCACTTTTCCAAATTTAAAACTATGTTTGAAATTATATATGACAATCATTAAATACTGCATTTGAAATAAAGAAGCAATAATGAGAACAGAAACAAAACAAAACCCAGAGGATCTCCAATTGCCAAATTGCCTTCTAAATGTGCTAGTGGTGACCATGTGTCTTCATACAAAATCAAATGTTTGAGGATCTACATTTGTAGCAGCAGTGTTGCAGAAGAGAAAGAAAAAATATATATTATTCCTAGAAATATATATATATATATCCATAAACTGCTAAGATATCTTTTAAAATCCTCAAAGACCATCTCTCATTATGAAAAATACATGCAATTCTAGGGAATTCTTGGAGGACAGCAGCAATCTTGCAAATATCCTACCATGACTAAGACAATGGTCTGTGATTTTCTCATTAACTTGTGTCAACAACATTGACTTTAGGAGGGAATATCAGTGAGGTGAGGACTCTTCCTTGCCCCTTCTTCGACACAGAAGTCATAAACATCTGTGTCAATATTCTCAAATAAATTTAAGGAGCTGCAGAGCCTTAATGTAGAGTCAGTTTTGAGTTCTATTTATTCAAGTGAGGTTAACAAAACATGAAGATACTCATGGGTTTATTAAATGAGCACTTATAAGTAAGGCAACTGATTATTTTCTGTGAACTAGTCCATAGCTTTGAGGTTAGCACATGTCTTAAAACTTTTTATCCTGGTAAAATAAAATGGACTAATTAAATATAGTTAAGGAATAGAAATGGCATAATCTATACAAACTACTCTTTTTTAATGGAATTCTTCACATATAATTTAGTCCTAAAATTGTACAAAAGATAATTAGCTCATCAAATGAATAAATGATATTTTTCTAAAAGAAATATATCCATATCAAAGATTTTTCACGTTTAAAAAATAGTATCTGCAAAATACGACCTTAATATTAAAAATTTAGACAATCTTTCATAGAACAGAACCTTATAAAAATTATATATGAAGGGCTTTCAAGGTACATCAGAAGCATCTGAAGCGAGAAGTTGTGGGAACTATGGTATAAGTGGTTACAAGAGTAAACAAAGTTGAATATTCCTGTCCCCATGACTTAGGTATAAAAGATGACTTCTAGCTCAATGCAAGGAGTATCAAATCCTGCCAAGGTGAATGCAGATATATGAGGCATTGTGAAATTGCACTCATATATTTTTCCATGCCTGTGATTATTTGCTGATTTACTGTAGTCAAACTCCGGTGCTCATTCATTTAATCAGAAGTCCCTTCACAACATAATTTAAGGTGATCACTCATGAGAATCTGGGTTGTGCCAGGAGCCTGAGGAGCCACAGTGAGTTAGTGCTCTTGCAGATTGCTTGAGGAGCAATGAATTTTACTCCTCAAATGGGTCCAACATAAAAATGAGGGTGGTAGCCATGCGTGCATGCAGGTTTCCAAACACTGAGACACATTTTGGCAGAATGGATAGGATTTCTTCTCAAGATGCTCCTGGAACTAGACTTAGCAGGTTCAATGAAAACCAAGACTAGAAAGGTTCTGTGGCCAGATTATTATCAGAGGCTATCCTTCTGCCCATCTCAAGTGGCTTCATGCATCATATTCATCTGTACACAACCACGTTTTAAGAAGGATTTAAAATAGATTCACATTCCGAAAGAAAAACCCCAACTACCTGTGATTTTAAATGGGAAACTCATTATATAAACTCAAAACAATTTTGAAGAATATATAAATTGTAGAATAAATTGTAGAATAAAATGAGTGCCATTGCACTCCAGCCTGGGCAACAAGAACGAAACTCCGTCTCAAAACAAACAAAAGAGAGAAAAAAAAACAATACCCAAGAAGAAAGAATGAAATATGCTTAAAAAAAAAAGATATATGCTTAGGAAATACAGAACATTATTTGGGACTTTATAAGAGTAAGTAAAATAAGCCACAACTTATTTTCTCCAGCTTAATGGGCCATCAACTGATTAAATGAGATAAGATATGCAAAATTACTTAGTGCTCAATCATTGCTATTATTATGTGATAACCTCCATATTTTTATCTTTTGCAAACATGTTTAATCATTCTGATTTCATTGCACACAGCATAGAACATATACTCCTCAACTGTGGTTTAGCTCCACCTCCCTCTTCACCATCATGCAGCTCCCTTCTCTTTCTGTCTTCTTGCTTTCATATTGCATTTCTTTATATCTCTACAACACATTTACTTCTTCCTGATTTAGCATCTTCACATTTCCTCTGCCTAGAGCAACCAATCACCCCAGTTGTTTTCTTTGCTTAGTTAACTGCTATTTATACCTCCAATCTCAATTCATAGGCCTCTTTCTTCAAGAAGTTTTCCCTGAATCTCAAAATTTTACCACATGCTTCATGCACTTCTTCACATCAACAGGTCAGTAATTATGAAATAAGTAATTATTACATTATTATATGTTTTTTCCTTGCTAGCTCTGTAAGAAAAGATAAAATTGTGTTTTGTTTATCACTATATTTTTAGAGTCATCATAATAACTGACAGAGTGGTTGCTTTGTAAACATTTGTTGCATTAATGAATGACTAAAAATAAAGGTAGGTTAACTAGTTAGTAAGAGTGCTCTAAAATGATTCTAAGCCCTGACTAGAGAGATCTAACCTCATACATTCTCAAGGCCATTAGAGGGGTCTAAAGGCAATATTAAAAAACAAAAACCTTCTATTTTGATAGAACAATTTCCCACTGTGACAATATTTAAGAGACATTTTTGCATGGTAAATGCCACTCAGAAAATTTCATTTTAGCTCCACTGAAAATAATCTTGGTTCCCTGATAGGTACTTTTTCTAGCATTTTCAATGTTTGGCACCTTAAGGGGCATCTGCCTATATTTTGTCAGCCCTGCTTATCAATTTGCAAACCAATTTTTGATATATTCCATACATTTTACCTCCATTAACATTTGTCAAGTGAATGGTCTCCTTATTTGCGATGACTTTGACTTCGACTTCTCATTTACTCTTTCAATTTTCTTGCATATGTGCTCAAGAAATATATATTTTCTATTTGACAATATATTTTATCTATTTAGATAAAAATACCTTTCTATATCTCCCAAAGAAAGCACCACATTTCTTTTTATTCTGCTTTTGATTTTTTTTAATCTGAAATATTTTTTGCCAAAAGCACTACAAAGATCAATTTATTTTGCTTAGGGAATGGCAAAGACATTCTTAACCCGTCTATGGTCTGTCTTTGCTGAAATTTAACTGGACAACTTTTTTCATCTTATGTTAGAAAGGTTGTGTTTGCCCTACGTGGGGGAATTATCCTAAAGCAATGCAATCCAGTTCACAAATTTTAGTTTCATTTTCCCTGTAAGCGTGAATAGTCAGGAGCTACGTGTAAAATATATATATATTCGAAAGTGGGAAAACAGTTGAAAAATTACCTGGAAACCAGATTCTGTGGACAGAGCCTCAGGCTTCTACAAATTGTCTTCGCTGTACCGACTGGATTCTGTGTGTAATTACGAAGAAAATTTTAATAGTGTTTTCCCTTGGCCATGTTCACTGGGAAACATTATTTCCTTGATGACTCTGGGTTTTTGGAATGAATTCATGTCAAGTTATCTTGTTGGCTGCTGACTAGTATTAAAAGCTTTGCAGAAAATTATTAAGGTACTTTAGGACAAAGTTAATATATTTTCATTATAGATGATATCAAAAATAAATATACCTTTATTTAAAAATATAAAACAAAAAGGGAAAATAGAAATCACTCACAATTCATGAATCTATCAATACTAATTACATCAAAATAACTATTTTTTTAAAGAATAAAGTAAATTTCCCTTCTCTTTTCTCTCACAGACCATACCGTATATGTGGTTTTATAATTTCTTTTTTTATATAATTTTTTCTTGTGAGCCTTTCCCTATATGAAATATCTTACAGAATTATGAAATAAAAATATGTTGATGTGTCCCAAAATATCTTCAAGTTTAATGTCCCTATCCCTTACCTAGCTCTGCATTATTTTCATTTAACATAATTATTTATTAAATTTAGGAGATTTTCCCTCATTATCTTTATATTCACTAGAATTCTATGAAACAAAAAAAGACTCCTTATTATCAGCATTTTTCTCCACAATTATTGAAATAAATGGCATACAAATGGTAATTGGCAGACATTGCAGAATAAGTTTCTGTAAAAGCAAAGACTAACTTTCAACATTTGTCAAGTGAGGAGGGTTTCAGTATGTAATAAATACAAGTAGTTACAGCTTTATAGTTTTCAAGAACATTTGTACATGTTTAAACAAGTATTGCTCATATAAGTGACACAAACTTATAAATTTCTTAGTGCTTCTGTGTAAAAAAGTAGCAGATTAAATTAATTTTAATAATATTTTAACTTAATGCACTAAAAATCCTGGTATTTCAGCATGTGGTTAATATCAAAAAGTATTAATGAAGCTTTTTTGTACTAAGTCTTTGAATACTGTTGTGTATTTTACCTTTATAACACATCTCAATTTGAGCTAGCCACAGTTCAAGTGCTCAATTGCCACAAGTCGCTGGTGGCTACCATATTAGACAGTGTACATACAAATTTTCTTGTGTGGAAAAAACAATTTAATGGAAAAAAACTGCTTCTATTTCAAAAGTAAAATTTAAGGTTTGAGAAATCAAACATTTTCTGATGTTTTCACAGTTTTCTTCTAAGAAATCGTTCTTTCTTAGTATCTAATTTTAATTGTCATCCATACCAATGAAAGCAATACTCTAAGCTCAGTTTCATAATATTTGACAAAAGTAATTTATCTTTAATACATAAAAATCTGATGTAGTTTTTTGGTTGCTTATAATATTACTCTTTAGATATTTATAATATTTCATAGTTATTAATCATGTAGATCGCTGCCTGATTTAGCAAATATTTTGTATTAGTAAAACCATACAGCTCTGTGGAAGGGCAAAATAAAATCCTAAAATGTTAAGTTCAAAGACAATCTAGAATCACCATGGAATTAAAAAAGATATGTTTAGATCTTCAATAAAAACTAGCCTGTCAGAAACAAATATCACTAAATGTCAGTGATTGTCTATGATTATTTTTCTAGGACTTGAAAAATTAAAGATTGAAAATGAAGAAGGAAGAAAGGTGATGGTTCTTTTTTAAATGGGGGAGAAAGAAAATATTTGAAAACAATTCTAAAAATAATAAACTATATAATATGTTAATTAGCTTGTACTTATTGACTTTAATAGCTTGACACACACGTATCTAATTCTTAAATTTTCTTTATCTTTCTTCTTATTTATAAATTATGATTGCTTCTGTCTCGCTGACAGGAAAGTTTGTGAAACAGTATATCTAATGACACATTTATGCTTATCGTTACAAAACTATCTACATTTCTCTGAGCTTATTTCCTTCATAAGAAGTAGGATGATCATATTCTTAAATTCATCATTTTTTAATGTACATAACCTGAATCTTTACTTCTTTACTAAATGTCTATTAGCATCTTGATTAAGGATTAAAACTAAATTAAAAATGTCCCACTTGTAGCCCCTTTTTACCTTTTATTGTTTCCTAAAATTTATGAGACATTTGCCATTACCTCTATGTCCACTTGAATTTAACTAAAAGGAAAATAATGACAGTTTCTCCTGATACAGTGCAAGGTGCTATTTGGTATGAAGATTTAGTGAGAAGGTGCAATAGAAAACTCTTCTAGACATGCATAATGTTGTGCAAAGGTGAGATTTATCTTTGTAAAAAATATGTTCTGCCATTTGAATACCAAGAAAAAGCATCTACCCTTCTGCCTTTGTCCTCAGTTTGCTTTTCACTGGGCGTTGTGAACTAGGAAGCAATGCATATATTTCACCCAAAGAGAACAGTGAGAAAGTGATTCCTTATTCCCTGGATGAGTTTTACACTTTACAGTAGCTGACACTAAACAACTTGGCTGTACCACATGTCTTCTCAAACTGATCAGCACTCGGGTCTGATTATTCAAAAATATTCTTAGGTTGCCAAAATACCATGTCACTTTATGTCTTTCTGGGAAATAAAAATGTATGCAAGAAATTTTACATTTTTAAAGTAGAAGTGAAATTCCTTTTAGACAGCTACGTGGGCCAGTAACAAGAGAGAGTTTCCAGCTTGGAAATGATGGCTCAACCATGTTCTTTATTGAAGTTGTGTCTATTTGCAAAGCCTTTTTTTTTCATACTGTCTCAGTGTGCAGAAAAAACAGTGGGAACCTGAACACTTATCTGTATATGTTTACAGTATCCAATCAATTTGCATTAATAAAGATTGAAAACTAGCAAATTAATTTGTGAGGTGACTCGTTTCACTGAAAGTCTTTAAACATTCTCTGGAGAGCTATTGTGAAATCACTGAATACAAGGACTATATTTAGAATGTGCATTGAGTCTCTGAATGCTCAACCACAGTAATAGGTCTATTTCTGAAGTAAGGACTGCCTCCTTGTGGAATTCCACTGGGAAGATAAATGAAAAGGTCCCTGAATAATAATGCCTATCTCAATGGTAGATCAAAGAGTGGCTCGAACATGGTCTTCATGGTTAAAGGTCTCATTTATTCTTTCAAAAAATATTTACTGTGCATCTATTATGTGCCTACCTGTCTTCTACGTTCTGGGAAAACAACAAAATCAAAATATATTATGTCCTTTTCCCTATAGAATTTATGTTCCAAGAAGTATGCAAATAAAGAAAATAATTTTCAAGAACGAGAATTGCAAAGAAAGAAATAAACCAGGTGATGCAATAGAGTAGTAAGAGAGACTTTACATTTTTGATCGAGTTGTCAATTAAAGCTGTCCTGAGAAGATCTGAATGTTGTAAAGAAACCAGGCAATCAAATGAGAAGCTCCTCGGAAGAGTGTTACCATCAGGCCACCCACGAATTAACTGAGGTGAGAAAGCAGTTTGTATATCTGATGATCAGATGATATATAGTCATTTTAGTCATGGCTTAGAGTTTGAATTTTAAATAAAAATTCAAGAGAAGGTGATTAAACATTATTTTCAGAAAAATTGATTTTATTAATATCCTTCTATCTGCTATGTGTTGAATGGTTTATGGAAAGGCAAGGGTAGGAGAGAAAGATCAATAAGGTGACTATTATAGGGGTTCAGATTGGTGACAGTGGTCATGTGGACTGGAATAGTAGCAATGAAAGTGGAGAAGAAGGCCGGGCATGGTGGCTCATGTCTGTAATCCCAGCACTTTGGGAGGCTGAGGCAGGCAGATCACCTGAGGTCAGGAGTTTGAAACCAGCCTGGCCAACATGGTGAAACCCCATCTCTATTAAAAATACAAAAATTAGCTGGATGCGGTGGCACACGCCTGTAATCCCAGCTACTCAGGAGGCTGAGGAAGGAATATCGCTTGAACCCGGGAGGTGGAGGTTGCACTGAGCTGAGATCGCGCCATTGCACTCCAGCCTGGGCAACAGAGCAAGAAAGTGGAGAAGAACAGATTATTTCAAAATATGGTTTAGGAACAGGATGTGGGGAGGTGAAGAAAGGAAGAAATAAGAGTAATTATCAGGTATTATGACTTGAGTAATTCAGTAAGTGGTGATAGCATTTATTAAGTAAGGACTGAGGGGAGAAGATACCTGAAGAACAAAAATCAAATACTTCTTTAGATGCATTGATTTTGAGATAACCATTTTATGTTCCACTTCCTACTGGATAGCTAAGTTTAGAGCTCAGGAAAGAAAGTATGCAGCAGAAATACAAGAGTTGGACACGAGTCTTGTTCATTAGAGAACAATGGTTTTTTGGTAATCAGTGTTACCTGACTGCTGCTAGCAGTGTGGGTAGAATTCAGCATATGAGTTCTGAGTGACTGAAAATAAAGGCTGAACTATTTATGAGCAATAAAATCTTTCAGTGCAGTATATGTCTGGTACTTTCCTGAGCACTGTACTTAAAATGAGATTGTATCTCTCCTCCCAAACAATGTATCTACTAAAATCCACATGCAGGCAGGGACCACATGTCTATCATATACTGATGACACGCCAAAATCTGGCTCAGGACCTGAGACATCACAGTTACTCAGCAGGCATTCAGGGAATAAATTATGTGAACATGGGCCAAGCTCAGACAGTGATGTTTGCATCATAGTTTTCCTTTTCCTAGAGAAGAATGTTGGCTCGAAATGTAGTGAAACTAACTTAAGTATTTGTCATCCTCCTTTTCGTCTTATGTCTAAGATTATTTGAAGGAATACCGAAGAATCTGTAAAATAAATAAATAAGAGGGCTACTGCGGTCGCCGACTAGTATTGCCAAAAGCTATTCTCCTGGCCTGGTGAGCTACATGTTTCCTGAACACTGCTAGGATGAGAACAGCTGGTTAGATTTGTGCTTTCTTCAGTATGCCTCTCTTCAAAAGAAGAACTCCCAGATTTTGTTGGTTTCTGCCAAGAGACCCCTGACTATTTCAGTTTTCTCATTGTGATTGGTCTTTAGAAAACAAAGTTAAAGATGGGTTTCTTGTTTGTTTGTTTTTGTTTTTTGCTTTTATACTGGTTCCCTCAAAACAATGTTCGCTTAATGCAATGGCACTGACTAGTTTCAGAGAACATTGGAAAGTCTCTTTTCATTCTAGTTTATGGGCTCGTTTTATATGTATATTATCATACTGCATTTTCATCAAAAAAAGCATCCCCCAAATTGATCAACAGTCACATTATTCACCCATATGCACCTGGTTTTTTGCTCTTTCCAAAGATTATGAAGTTAACTACTCGTCATTAGAGAGGGTGTTTATTTTAAAAGGTCATAGACTCAAAAGACAGCTGCACAGATCCCTAACACGCGCAATTTGTTCACCTATAAAGGGGTGAGGTTTGCACACCATGGATGTTCAATGGTCATTCAGTATTAATGTAAATTTCCAGAGCCCCTAAGAACTTACCTAAGAACCTAAGAACCATCAACTGTGTCTGCCCTTAACTATCACCTAGAAGAGACTGAAATTTTTCAGAAGCGGTCTCAAACATCTTTTGAGAGAAATATTGAAATAAGTATGCATCAACTAGTGAGATTACTTGAGGTAATGAGCACACTTTGGATATACTCATTCTGGAGTTTTATTTTTTAAGGGCGCTTATTTTGTTAGTCATTTATTTTTTCACTTAAAATATTTATTGAGTTCTTAGTAAATGCAGGCACTAAGCAAGGAGAATCTTGAGAACTCCAATATTTACAGCACCTTCTTTGCTGCAACTCCCACTCTGAATATAATAGAATATGCTCATTATTCCCCCTTCCTTAAAAGAACAAGTTGTGTTTCTATTATTACTATTAGCAGTAGAGGCTTACATAAAGAGTGCATTAAAAATCACACCCAAATACAACTGCTGACAGTCTGTGACAATCTAATTGCATTTCTACCATCCCAGAGAAGCTATTTGTTGTCACTTATAATGATGCCATAAATTAACAATCAACTGGAAAGAGACAGTTTTAAATACAACCTCTTCACAATTTAAAGCAGGTCTTTGGTACTAAACACATTATCAGGATCGCTAAGTGTTCCTAGAAAGCAAATGTATTTCTCCTTCTCACTTTATACCACATGCTATGAACAAGAGGGGAATTGCAAGGCAGCCTGGGCTCTGCAGAAGCACCCACAGTGGGAAAGTGGTGGGTGGCATGATTTGCACTCTCTCGGTGTTGCTGATCACCCCCTCCGTATCTGAAGTGGAAGAGGAAGCTTGGGAAGAGTTATAAAAGGAGCAGCTCAAAAATTATTCTTTTGCACCTTTTAAGTAATGCGCTACAGGGCTGTGGCTAAGAACATGGACTTCTGAAGGTGTGTCAGTTTGACTCCAACCTGTCACTTTCTAGAGCTGCATGGTTCAATCGGAAAATCAGTAGTCATGTGTGGATATTTAAATTTAAATTAATTAAAATTAAATAAAATTTGTAAGAGTGAGTTTCACAGTCATGCTCATTATATTTCCAGCGCTCAGATACAGAACATTTCCATCATCACAGAAAGTTCCATTGAACAATGCTGTTCTGCAGTAATCATTTTCATTTTCATGGCTAACATTCTACCAAGTTCAACCACATTTGCTTCATCTTCATTAACCACATTTGCTAGATCTTCATTAACCACATTTGGTAGATGAGTAATCTTTCTTCTTCTACATTTGCCTTTCTATAATTTCTACATAACTCAGAAGCCGTTGTCATCATTTTGAAACTGAAATCAAAAGCAAGGTGGGAGGATCACTTGAGGCCAAGAGTTGGAAGCTGCAGTGAACCATGATCATCCTACTGTACTCCAGCCTGGGTGACAAAGTGAGACAAGAAAGAAAAGAAAGAAAAGAAAGAAAGAAAGAAAGGAAGAAAGAAAGAAAAGAAAAAGAAAGAAAGAAAGAAAGAAAGAAAGAAAGAAAGGAAGGAGAGAGAGAGAAAGAAAGAAAGAAAAAGAAAGAAAGAAAGAAAGAAGAAGGGAGGGAGGGAGGGAGGGACGAAGGAAAGAGTGAAGGAAGGAAGGAAGGAAGGAAGGAAGGAAGGAAGGAAGGAAGGAAGGAAGGAAGACATTTAAATCTGACCATGATATCTTCCTCTGTAGTTTCTCTTTATATTCGAATAAAATCCAGGTTCATTACTATGGTCTCCAAACTTTATATATATGAGTCATAACATCATATTCTATCATTCCACATCTTGCCCTCACTCCCTCTTCCCCTTTACTACTTTCAAGTCACTGTGGCTTCATTTTGGTCTTTGAATGCTGCAAGGATGGTCTTCCTTTGGAAGTTTTGGTCTATATATTTTAATCACTGGAAATCTTCTTCCCCTTTAGGATCACAGGACTTACTTCTGTTCAATCAAATTTCAAATTAAGTTTAATTTCTCCTGGAAGACCATGAATGACTGCTTGCTTATATTCTATCATTTCAATTTCTTTTTATAGACTTTACCATTACCATTAATTTTTATTTCTCACATTTTTTTGTTTATTGTTTGCCTTTATCCACTGTAATATGATCTCTGTAAATGCAAGGGTCTTGTATCTTTTGTTGTATGCTGAACCCTCAGTGCCCAGCAAATTGTTTGACACAGATGAGTGTTCAGTAAATAATTTGAAATGGCATAATACAACAGTAAAATTGAGCGCATTATTGTACTTCAAAGAGCCACTGTAAATTTTAGATTGATTAGCTTATTTAAGCTTCACACTTTCCCTCTGAAGAATGTACTAATAATACCTTTATTTTCCAGATGAAGAAAGTGCTTAAGCAACATTTAGCACCATTTATAATTTTAATAAATGGCAGTGCATAATGATTTTTCTAAACCCTCTAGCCAATGTTGCTTTTGGAAACTGTGAAACATAAAATGTGGCAATTGTTAAAGAATCAGAAATGACATGAACATTAGAAGTAACCTTATTAACATCTCCTTCATCTCCTTGCAGTGAATTACCCACACTTGGCTTCTGCCTCATATGTTCCATACAAAATTATATCTACATGGTTCCTGCTGTCAAATACCTGCCTCAGGTAAGATCTGGGTTCAACAGTCCAAGCCCAGCTACATTAATATTGAAGCCTATTTGCAAGAGAAAGTTAAATGTTGAGGTTCAAATCAAAATGTCAAGTAAACAATTCTATAGGGATAACAACATGAAGTGAGAAATTGGACTAGATTATCTAAGACTCTCTCCTTGTAAATTTTTAATTCAACCTGGTTTTACAGAAGTACTCTGCTCATGTTAAGTACGTTACTTCAACTTTCTGAGCTACTGAACACTTCATGTGCATTAGCTTATATGCACAACTATGAGGTAACTAAGCTGAATACATAAACCCCAAGACACATCTAAATATTTACAATATCAAAAATACCCTATGCTTGACTATTTACATAAATGAGACAGCAAGGAGACCCCAGAAAGTCTTACTAAGGATAAAACATAAATATATTGAGGATTAATAGTCTATAGATCTAATTTTCATCTACATAATACAAAGGCCCACTCATCCAAATTGCTAAATGTTGATTTTGTGCTTGGAAGGGGTTGATCTGGACACTGCTTAATTTGGCTAAACAAGCCATCCTTCCTCAAGAAGTGCACAATCTTAAAGGGAAATGACAAATCCATTGGTCCATCCAAATATAACTAGAAAGATGTTGGAATTGACTATATTTCAGGGAAACTAAAGATGGATTGGTATGGCTAGTTGAACACAGATTTCAGGTCTGATACTTTCTTTCCTAGAAGAGTATTGACTACATAAGATCATCATGATAATGCCTCAAACTTTGTGACAGATATAAGGCCCAGAGACGGGCAGCCATCAAGGATGGTGGGAAACACAATCAGGAAAAGGAATTAAGGAACTGGTGGTTGAGTGTCTCCTTATAGAAATATATAAATGCGTCAAATGATCATAGATGAATGGAACATTATATCCAGAAGAGCCTCTGTGTACCAGTAAACCAATTTCTATTTAAGACAGAAAGCAGAAGTGACTGCCCCAAAAATATTAGGTGGTGAATCTTCAACCAGATCCATGTCTCATGAGCACTAGTCCAGAGGTTTTTTTTTTTTCAGTATTATTCTTATTAAACATAGCCATTGTAAAATTGAAACAAATCTACATGAGGCCAGGTGCAATGGGTCATGCCTGTAATCCCAACACTTTGAGAGGCCGAGGTAGGCAGATAACTTGAGGTCAGGAGTTCGAGGCTAGCCTGACCAACATGGCGAAATTCTGACTCTACTAAAAATACAAAAAATTAGCTGGGCATGGTGGCACACACATGTAATCCCAGCTACTCGGGAGGCTGAGGCAGGAAAATTGCTTGAACTCAGGAGGTGGAGGTTGTAGTGAGCCAAGATTGTGCCACTGCACTCCAGCCTGGGGGACAGAGCGAGATTCTGTCTAAAAACAAAGAAGAAAGAAAGACAGAAAGAAAAAAGAAAGAAAGAAAGAAAGAGAGAGAGAGAGAAGGAAGGAAGGAAGGAAGGAAGGATGGAAAGAGAAAGAAAAGGAAGGAAGAGAGAGAGAGAAAGAAAGAAAAAGAAAGAGAGAAAGAGAAAGAAAGAAAGAGAGAAGAAAGAAAGCAAGAAAGCAAGCAAGCAAGAAAGAAAGAAAAAGAAAGAGAAAGTAAAAAGAAAGAAATCTACATGGGATAGAATTCAAGTGCAGAAAAGAATTCTATTTTTTCAGTGAGGCATCAGAATTTTAATGAAAATAACTACCTAATTACTAAAGCAGGTCACTAAAAGAAGGTGAAAAAAATGACCATGATGACACATTTTCTTGGGATTACATTTATACCATCCTGAATAGAGTGAAGAAACTGGACTTTATTTCATTTCTTTTAATTTCTAGAATCTCTCTTCTTGGTGCTGCACTCTTGTGATTCTATATTTGGCCAAACAGCCTGATGTCTCCCCACACACATACCCTTAATCCCACAATCTGCTCATCATTTCCCAAATATATCATAACCTCCTGTTTGGATTTTTCATTCTTATATTTATGGTTACCGTGAGTCTTGAAGGTAAGCAGGATTTCAACATTTTGAGAACTGCAAGAGGAGTATTTTGTGTCCCACAACATTAAAATTAGTCACCCTTCCTCTATTTCCACAGCAGTATGATGACAGTTCTGTTGTTGTATTTCCTTAACTTACTCAGTGGTTATTGACTGTCTACTATGCAGTAGGTTAATATGTTAGTAAGCCTTATTGTACCAGTAAATAACCTATTTTACCCATAGGAGCTTATGGGCTTCTTAAGGTCATGGGGCACATCTTACTTATATTGGCATTGCCCACAGCTTCTAATATCATTCAATAAACATATTAGAAACTTAAAGTTTATTGAATAGACAAACCGTGATCCATCAGCTTCAAAATGATTCTTGAGCTTGAAGGAACCCAAGGGTACCTCTTGACAAGAAATGAACAGCTTAAATTTACTACCAACTATGACCAAAACATGCTTCATTTTCAGAAATATTGAATCTATGTCACACATTTTGGAAAATCTCAGGCATCAGGGAAGTGACTCACTGTTTGACATCTCCCCTGGAGGTTTAAGCAAAGGCAAATTGATTTGAGCACCTGGCCAAATCTGAGCATTCCTGCAGGGGAGGGGGAATGAAGGTCTTTGGGAAGATTTTGAGCAGCATGAGAGTCTCCTCAGGAAGGCAGACAGGGAGGGATAGTGTTTGCAAGGTATTTTATGGATGGATGGGCAGCCAAATGGCTTGATGGCATAAGAGGAAATAGTTCTTAAGGCCACCCTCCCTGCAAAATAAACTTTCCCATCCATATGACAGGACTGGGCTACTTTCCAGTAGTTTGGTTTACCAGACTGTATGCCTACTGATGCATGAATGACAAAGATAAAGCTAAGACTGAAATTATATTAATATATACATTTAGTTACACATATAGTTGTAGATTGGTATAGCTATATCTATATATATGGATATAGATAATATCGGTATTGACTAGTTCTCTGTAGACAAGTCATCAGCATACATTGGCGTACACATGAATCATTTGTGGCTTTCAATATGGATGTCATAAGAAAAACTGACATTTGAAGTTCATAAAATGAACACTGTAAGGAAGCGTCTTTTAAGATTATCACGAAAATTCTTGGAACTTGTAACAGGCATCCACTGAGGTGAGTTTAATTGTCTTTTTTCATTTCTCTCCCCAGATGATGTTTGAAACTAAGTAAGTCCTCTAAAAAAATTTCCTTGTCTTCAGGTGCTTCAAACTTTTTCAGAGAATGAAAATTATACTTTATAGTGATCATTACCCTTTATTATAGAAATGTAGTATATTCCCTTATATGGAAGAGTTGAGTGGCATGTGGCCACTCAACCTCTTACTGAATGCAAGACACACAGACTGACGCACTTATACAGACACACACACACACACACACACATAATATACACATACCATGCACACCATATTTTTAGGTATTTTGTTAATTTTATTTGAGGTATTTTCTATATGTATCATATACATATTATATTTATGTTTTATATTTATTTTAAATATTTATTATATATAATATACCTAATAATTTTAAATATATATTATTTCAAAAATATTTTTAAACAATTTATTTTATTTGTCAAAATATATCTCTAGGTAACCTACACTTATTTACCTTAATAATTCACTTTCTAATTTCACTTAAAATAATTTTATCTTTCACAAGATAACACATAAAATGTAATAGACACCTCCTAACTCTTCCTCAAATTATGTTTCTTCTTGTCTCTGGATTACACTCCAGTGTACTATGAAAGGAAAGTTCATCAAATACTATGTAAAACTATATAAAATTGCAAATATTTGACCATGTTTATTACTTTCAGAGACAAAAATTTCCTGTGGTTCAACCTAACACTTATAATACGTGTAGCCATCTATTACATTCAAATACTCAAGTCCAACTAAATACACTATTGACTCCTAGATGCTCATTTTTTGGTATGAAAGGTGGCTTCGAGCTGATATATTACCATTGAATGGGCTTAGAAGAACAGTAACATTTACAAGGTATGTAATTAGCAATGAGAAAAGAGTTGCTTACTCTTTCAGGCTTGGGAAGTCACTTTTAAAATGCTTAATAGTAATATCAAAATGGGGTTTTGAACAAGAATACAAGTTTACCAAAGAGAAAAAGGATAAATGACATTCTAGCCAAGGTAAACAACATATGCAAACAAATTAAGGCATAAGGTAGCAAGGTGAATTTAGAAGATTAAAACCAGTTTCCTTTTTCTGTTGCATAAATAGGCAAGAGTGTGAGGGTGTGTGTGTTTTTGTGTGTGTGTGTGTGTGTTCAATTTAGAATCATAAAACATGAAGCTAGAGAGATAGTCTAGGATGAGATTTGGAATGTTTTTCATATCATACAAAAGATTTTATCTAGTGTCTCAGAAAGGTCTAATTGGCAGCTCTATGGAGGCTAGACTAAAGATTGAGTTAGAGGAAAAGGGAATCATTAGAGAATTTTCCATATAGTTTATACTATTAGGATTTCTTTCTTGCTGAAGTAGCACAGAAGAAGAAAAGAGAAAGTAGTGGGTTTAAGTAACATATGCAACATAAAGTCAACAGAATTTGGTAATTGATTGGATGCCAGGAAAAAAATGAAAGAGTAGTCCTAGGTAGCTCCACATACTTGTTTGAGTGACACATAAACATGGTGTTGCCTTGGGTACAAAAAAAAAAATAGAAAGAAGGAATAAAACCTACCGTAGGGTGACTATAGTCAATAGTAACTTAATTGCGTATTTTAAAATAATTTTAAGAATGTAATTGGATTGTTTGAACTCAAAGGATAAATGCTTCAGGGGATAGATACTTCATTCTCTGTGATGAGCTTATGTCACATTGCATGCCAGTATCATGCCTGTAACATGTCATATACCCGCAAAAATTTTAAAAATAATTAAAAAATAATTTTTTAAAAAATAGTGGTGCCAGGCCAGGCATGGTGGCTCATGCCTATAATCCCAGCACTTTGGGAGGCTGAGGCAGGAGGATTGACTGAGTCCAGTAGTTCAAGACCAGTCTGAGCAACATGGTGATACCCCATCTCTATTAAAAAATAAAAGTTAAAAAAAACCCAACAACATGGTTATACCCCGTATCTACTTTAAAAAAGTAAAGAAAAAATGGTGCTGCCATTTGTTGAAATAAAGAACACCATGGTTATAAGGAAGCAAGTATATTAGATGTTATCCAGCCCTTCAGCCTCAGCATCCTGGGACACTCAGGATTTATGTGTAAATAGAAACAAGCATTAAATGTCAAAATCATTATTGTTGTGACAATCCTCATTCTTTTCATCCTTAAACTTGTGCATTAGAATAACACCGATTTTGTGTTATCATCATTTAAGATAAAAATAGTGTTTTTTTTTGGATGTAGAGAATGAGTGGATTCATTAAGGCTGTTAGATGAATTATTGAATATTCAAAGAAATGTGTTGCAAAAATATTTCAGGATCAAGGAACATTGAGATTTAAGGGCAAAAAGATGAACAAAAGTAATATTCAATAGTCACCTACTATAAATCTAAAACTTTCTATAGAAAACTTACATAAACTCAAAAAAGTTAAAATAATTGTAGCTATTTTCTATATTAAAGCTGTAAGAATCTTTTGCAAACTGCTTTTAGATTTCAACTGACATTTATTGAAATATCTTATATATTAAGGCACCTTGTATCATGGTTGACAGTCTCTAAAGTAGACCAATAATTTCCATCTCTAGGACACTCATGGTCTTACATTTCTCCTACCCTCAAGTGGGGCCTGGACTTAGTGACACTTGTGATGAATAGAAGGTTCTCACTAATAAGTGTAAGCTGAACAATGAGAACACATGGACACATGCCAGAGAACAAAACACACTGGGGCTTGTTGTTGGGGAGAAGGAGAGGGAGGGCATCAGGAAGAATAGTTAATGGATGCTGGGCTTAATAGCTTGGTGATGGGTTGATCTGTGCAGCAAACCACCATGGAACACATTTACCTATGTAACAAACCTGCACATCCTGCACGCGTATCCCGGAACTTAAAATAAAAGCTGAAAAAAAATATGGCAGAAGTGATTTTTGAGACTGGGTTATATAAAGACTTTTGCTTCAGTCTAGTTTACTCTATGCCTCCACTCTTTCTGACTCTCTGGGTCCTCTTTTATCGCTTGCATGGTTCACTGTGGCTGACTCCAGCTGCCCTGTTGTCAGTAGCTTTATGGAAAAACATAATGGGAAACTGGGGCCTCCTTCTAAGAGTCAGCAAGGAAATAGTTTCTTGCCAACAGTCATGTGGCTGGGCTTGGGAACAGATCACCTAGCCCCAGTCTCTAGCTTTAGGTAACTGCTTAACTGTAACCTCATGAGAGAGTCTAAGCTAGAAGAAACTAGCTAAGCCACCCCTAGACTTCTGAACCTCAAAAACTATGTAAGATAATAAATGTTTATAGTTTTAAGCTGCTAATACTGGAACAACTTATTATACAGCAATAATTTCTTTTTTTTTTTTTTTTTTTTTTTTGAGACAGAGTCTTGCTCTGTCACCAGGCTGGAGTGCAGTGGCATGACCTCAGCTCACTGCAACCTCCGACTCCCTGGTTCAAGTGATTCTCTTGCCTCAACTTTCCTAATAACTGAGATTACAGGCGCACACCACCATGCCCAGCTAATTTTTGTATTTTTAATAGAGATTGGGTTTCATCATTTTGGCCAGGGTGGTCTCAATCTCCTGACATCGTGATCTGCCCGCCTTGGCCTCCCAAAGTGCTGGGATTACAGGCGTGAGCCACTGAACCCAGCCAATAAATTTTTAATACACAGGCATTAGCTTACTTCATCCTTATAAATGTTTCCTATAGATATTAAGATTTAGATTTTACAGAAGAATTTACTGAGACTCATAGAGGCAAAACTGTTACTAAGATTTGAACTCTGTTCAGTCTGGCTCCTTCCTAATTCCTTCCTTTATACCTCAATGTTTTCTGGGAATTTAAGGCTCTCTAGGACTAATTGTGGTAATTTGCATGTTTATGTAACACCTACTTCCTTGGTTTTCTTTCTGACATTTTCTGATCACTCTTGCACAGACAATCCAGTTAAGAGTATGATGCAGCTGTTTCAAGCAACCTGCTGCTTTGGCTGCAGCTGGGAACAACTAACTTTCCCAGCAAGCTCTGATTAGCATTTTGATCTTGACAAGTGCTTCCTTCTCTGAATGCCACGGCAGGAGTGATTGTTGTCACCACCACACCTTAGTCTTCTATTGTACGCAGATTCTGTGGTTTGCCTCTGCTTACTAAAAACACAATCCACTGCTGATACACTCTAAATGTGAGCCATTTCTCTTGATTTTTAGACATATGAACCCTTCTAGGGAGAAGTAATCCCATGCAAATCATGCTAGATACAGATTTAGAAAATATCTGGGATTGAAATGAAGGTATAGGAGTGGAACAGGCATTTTTGAGTTCCTTTTATGTATTGGATACTTATGATGCATTAGCTTATTTAATACGTACCTAACGAAGTTTGAAGGTGTGTGACTGCTATTGGTGGAGACGGTTGAGAAAAATTAGTGGAAGTGCTGTGATTCTAAGGCTGCCTTTTAAAGTGAATCCTCTTCTCATTGAGTACTAAATCACAGCATTTATTGAGCACTCACTATGTCCAGGATACTTTATCTTCAGTCCTCACATCAACCCTTCAAGATAACATGTATAGTTTCTCAGTTTGCAAAATAGGATGAGAACTTAGAAAAGTGTCCCATAATAATACGTAATCAGTAGTAAATTTAGAGCCTGCAAAATATTTGTCTGGTTTTTTCCTGATTCCGAACATAGAACCCTGTTTGCTATATTCACCGGCTGTTATTGGTAGTATTTATAATCAGAAAAGGTAAAGTCAGAATGGAGAATTTAATAAAAAAGGAATGAAACCAGAAAGAAAATATTCTAATAAAGTTAAAGGATGGATAGATAAAAGAGAAAGAGAGAAAGAAAGAGAAAAAAATGAAAGAACAAAGAGATAAAGGAAAGAAAGAAAGGAGAACAAAGAAAGGAAGGAAAGAAAGAAAAAGAAAGAAAGAAAAGAGAGAACAAAAAGAAAGGAAAGAAAAGAGAAAGAAAGAACAAAGAGAAAGAGAAAGAAAAAAGAAAAGAAAGAAAGAAAAGAGAGAACAAAGAGAAAGGAAAGAAAAGAGAAAGAAAGAACAAAGAGAAAGAGAAAGGAAAGAAAGAAAAAGAAAGAGAGAAAGAAAAGAAAAACAAAAGGAGAGAGAAAGAGAGAAAAGGAAGGAAGGAAAAAAGTAAAGAAGGAAGGCATGAAAGAAGGAAGAAATGATATAAGTAAATAAATTAAATGTTCATGAGTGATTTTAACAAGTTCCAGAAAGTATAGAAACAGAACCTTGCTCTATAAAGGCACAGGTAGTAATAATCACAGTCGTAACTGCTCACTACGTACCAGATATTTTGCCCTTAGGATTGTTGCAAAGACTGTAAGAGACAATCTGTACTAAGTGTTGTCTCTATGGCTGTTTTATATATGAAACATCTAACACTTAGAGAAGCTAAATAGCTTGCCAAAGGCACACAGTGAGAAATCAGAGGGACACAAACGGCAAGTATTCTGACTCCACAGCCATAATAATAATCAATAAACAATATGGCTTATGTTTTAAGGATACAATGGTTTCAATCTTTACATTAAAGCCAGTGATATAGGAAAAGATGACGAACTTTTATTAAAAATGAAGAAGGCTGTATTATGTAATCAAAGTTATGTTCTACAAATAGTACTTTTGAATGTTTTACTGAAAATGAACTCTCTTTTTTTTCTTCAAATAAAACATGGTGGTAAAATACGATTAATATGACATGACATTACAAAAGGAGCTTTTGTCATGTAGCTCAGGATGTAATATTGTATTTTAGGTATAACTGGAATCTCCTAAAATGTCAATAAACTGTATTATAATAAATAAGTAAATAAAATAAAATTAAAAATAATAAATAAATACAAGAAATAATGATGGGTTCAAGGTAATTGTGGGTTTTTTTCCCTAGATTCCAACTCTTTTACTCACATTGTATACTAAACCAATCAAATATATTAGTTAATGACAATGTATATAGAGCATACACAGGCAGGATAATTAGAGATAAAAAAATGTAATCTGGTCATGTCTTGGAGAGACCATTTTGAAAAGAGGCCACTTTTCAATACACAGGCAGGATAACTAGAGATGAAAAATGTAATCTGATCATGTCTTAGAGAGACCATTTTGAAAAGATGTCACGCTATATCTTTAATTCTGCACTATATAAAGACAACATTGGTTAGACAACCATACCAATGGTTTCTGCTTTGCTAATTATCTAAATCACAGACATTGATATAACCTTGAGGCTGGGAGTGGGTAGGAATTAAGATCACAATTTTAAGCCAATGTGGCATGACAGAAAGTATGCTGGAATTGAAATAAAAACATACGATTATGAATTTTATAACTCTAATTTAACTATGTATAGGGCCACCATGTGAAATAGAGGAATCCCAGTTAAATATTGGATATTTTTGTTTGTTTGTTTCCGTTATAACAAAACATCAGTATGGTATGGAACACACATACACTAAATTATAATTAATTGTTTATCTTAAATTCAAATTTAAATGGGCATCCTCTGCTTTTATTTGCTAAATGTGAGTTTGGGAAAGTTCCCGGACCCAAATGTTTTCAACTGAATAATGTAGATAAATAATAATTTTTTGCCTACCTCACAAATTGTTGGCAGGATTAAGTTAGAAAACAAATGTAAAAGCCTATCAATTTCAGCCATTTGTGTCAGGGGCCATGTCGACAACTTCTGAACTTATTTAAATAAATTTAATATCTCATTTTGTTAAATAATACCTTAAATAATCCTTGCCCTTAACTATGGCATTATTTGTCCAGCTGATATAATTTTCCACTTAATTTAGATAAATATTTCTACATTGTTCACTTACATATTATTATTAGATGCACCTAAATGGGTAAAAATTGGATTAGAAGGATACTCACCCTTTATGGATGACAAATACGAATGGGTCTAAGTGGTAGAGGAGGGTCTCAAAGCACTTCTCCCTCTTAAAATAATTTCTTGCGCATGGGCAATGGTGGCTCACGCCTGTAATCCCAGCACTTTGGGAGGCTGAGGCAGGTGGATCACCTGAGATCAGGAGTTTGAGACCAGCCTGATCAATATGGTGAAACCCCATCCCTACTAAAAATACAAAAATTACCCAGGCATGGTGGCGGGCACCTGTAATCCCAGCTACTCAGGAGGCTGGCACAGGAGAATTGCTTGAACTCAGGAGGCAGAGATTGCAGTGAGTTGAGATTGCATCACTGCACTCCAGACTGGGCGACAGAGTGAGACTCCGTCTTAAAAAAAAAAAGTTTCTTGCACAAAGGAGGTAGTTTGTAGGGGTTTGTCTTGTGATATTCATATCAGTGAAAAAAGAAATGCATCAATAAGAGATGCACGAAGAGATATCTGTTCAATGATGTAGATACTAACAGTTAACCAGTAAATTCAAACCTATAGGCAAAGTAAAAATGTGTGGTTCCCAATCCTGATATACAGAATTAGTCATTGTTTCTATTAAAACCTGGACAATAAAAAAAACATTGTGAAGGAGAGAGTTATTTAATCCGAGGCCCTGAGTCATCTACACTTAAAAATGATAACGAAACCCAGCAAACTGCTTACACATCTAGATGAGGGGGAACAAACTCAACGCAATTTTGTATGGTGATACAATTGATTCATATTTACATAAATAGAATCAATAGATGGTGCAGATGTCAGCAAAATACTAAATAGTCTTTGACATGCATTTCTATTTCAGTTCTCATTGGAATCCTGGATCTCTTTCCAATTCCAATTTCTAATGGTCAGAGTGAAATCCTGTAAAATTATATCAATCTGAACCATTTTGCATAAATTTTAGATTAAATTCTAAAGCTTTCTCATGAAAAAAAAATGCTGGTCAATAGACATTTTGAATATGGAAAAGCTGTAAGAGCCAGATTGGTAATAACTGTTTAAGTTAGTTTTCCAGTGGACCTTGCAAAAATATAAATAATCAAATTTTATTGTTCTTTGATGAGTGGCTGCATGTCTCAAACTTGCTTGTCAGCTGAAATTTATTTTCCAAGTAGGGCAAAAGACCACAAAAAGTGTTATTCTTTGCTGTAACCATTTGAACATTTTTAAGCATATTTGTAAAACTACAGAGCTAATTCAATAATTTATTGAAATTATCATAAAGTTCAGCAAATCATGCATTGCTTTCAGATTCTGATGTATGCTAGATTTCCTGTTTTTACGAGTCAGCAGCTTTATAACTATAACCATTTGAATTTCAAATGATAAATTTATATCTAGCACAGCCCTAGAATGCATAAAAAATAAGAGGGCACCCGTTAGAGAAATTTAAAAAGAATTGTGCATTTCATAATTTGATATATGTAACATAATCCATTATACTCCAGGGCTTATATTGTGCCAGCAAATGTAAAAGTGAATGGAGACTCTTGTCTGTGCCCAGCACAAGGTGCAACAATGGAGATGTTTCCTTGAATTATGAACCACTGGCTCCCTGGTATGCAATGCTGTCTAGCTCTATGTGAAGGGGTGCGTATGTAACACACTGAAGGGCTCTGTGGGCTTAATTACTATGCTAGAGTTTGGCAGAATGAGAAAGAAGAGATGCCAAGCAAAGTGAGAAAAAGAACTCTGTAGCCATCTCCACAGGGCTAGAGAATTCATGGAAATATTTATTCCACAGCCCAGGCATAAAGCTGTATTTTCTGTTCTTTGGAATTCCTTCTTTCCAAATGTTTTTTTTTTCCCTCAAACCCATTACCTACTCAGATACATTTTTCCTAAAAATAATTACTATATACGTTCAATTCAAAGGAATTTCCTTTGAATTTCCCCTGCTGAGGTCCAATAATAAAGGTTTAAACAGATACTGTTAACGTGATTGCTTTTCAGCTCTGCTAAGAATTGCAGTTCTTGACAGCAGAGGCTAATTCTCATTATCGTCATATCTCAAGGACTCTTCCAATCATTTGGAAAATAGCAAGGGTCAATAAACCCAGGACAGTTGTTTATGAGAATTTGAATACCAGTTACCTATAAACTCTGTGTGTGGTCATTAACCTAAACCCCCTTTGTTTCCATATCCTTGTGTGTAAGAAATATGTTTAAAATGAGATGTTGTGAGGATTAGAAAAAAAATATGATGATGCAAGCTCCTGGTACTTTGATCAAAGGTAAGTGCTCATACAGGTAGGTGCCCCATTTCGATTTCCTGCCTCTTTTTTCACTTCTCACAAAAGCTATTGTTGTAATTATTGTGTTGTTTTTAAGACTCTAGATGTACATCACAATAAACCAAAATTTCATGCCTTGAGAGTTTGGGACTTTTAATTTTAGGCCATTAGTTCATGAAAGGATCTTGGATTGAGTTACAGAATCCCTAATTCTTTTATACATAATGAATGTGAAGCCCAGATGGATGAAGAAATCTGAGGATATACATATGTCCCCTATAACTTTATAAAGTCATGTGTATATGAGAAAGGCATGCATATGTGTGAATGCATTTGTATACATTTCCTACATTTACAAAACTTTGCAATAATTTTGTTATGTATATATAAAGAGAAGCCCTTTGTCAACTCATATTCTATATTATATTTCATTATTAATCAATCACATGAAACATTCTACATAACTAATCTGTGTTTTAATGCCAAAGACTTCAGTCAAACAAGTTAGATAACACTTACAAAATGCTTAACAATTAATTGGCATCTAATAGTGAATTGCTACATCAAGTCTTTGCTTTTCTTCTTTCCTTGTTAAAAAGCAGAAAAATGAACAGAAAATATACATTCTAAAAAAACACACAAAAAAATCTTCAGAAATGGCTGTACCTATAACTAAACTGAATTGGAAAGCTAGGGTAGACCCTGACATTTTGTCTGTGCAGGAACCAGTAATTTAGAACCTATGTGAGGTTGAAGCACCACGCAGTCTGCTCAGCGTTAAGGCAGCCTGTGTGAGGAGGCATATTCCTCTCCACTTCTGTTTTGTTGTGGTGGTTGCTTTACTCTATTTTTCTTAGGTTCAAAACCACTCACCCCTCCATAAAATTAAAAAGAAACACACCAAGCATAATCATTAACATGGAAAGGAATATTTTCCTAAATTCTCGAGAATTGAGTGAGGAGGAGAGAATCACAGTGTCTACGGATGCTGGAGAGAAAGAAGTGTTTCCACCTCAGTGCAAGCACAAAGTTGATGAAGATAAATTGTTGAAGAGTAGCCAAATATAGACAGGTTGCTGTGATGGCATTCAAATCTAAGTATTCACCATTTGCCACCCCCAGAATGTGCCAAAAATTTCATCTCCTCCTCCACCAAGTTTTTTTTTCCTCCCATATGCAGCTTAGGTTGCATAAGGTGAGATGATCAGCATTTGAAACTATCAACACCTTTTAAAAATGCAACCAGAAGACACTAGGTTTACCTGGGAGGAGTCTTGCTTCACAGTTTGGAAGCGTAAATAGGTCTAGCTAATTTAGATCACCTGATACCTCACCCTAAAAAAAAGCCTCTGATACCAATGTGCTTATGCCTTTAGGCAAACACACTAAGCACATTTGAGAATCTGCTGCCAGGGCCTCCCCATCTGCTGTGGCAGTCACTGGCTAGCCTGAACAGCCCACTGCCTCTTGGGCATCTCATGGGGCTGTCTACTGGAGACCTTCATTCCAGAACTGTCAGCTGGTGAGGCACTCTGCGGCCACCTTTGACCTCTGTCCCTAATCCCCTCTGACACATTCCAGGCTGTCGCACCGGATCATCCTCTCCGGTTCATTGCACAGTATTCAAGCCAACAATCGGCATGTCTTCTTTCCCATCTGTGTGTTCTAGTTTAGGCCGGGTCAGGAGAGATGTCACTGTTTCTCTTCCTCACTCCTGACAGCTTTCTGATTTTCAGCATTTAACTTTTTAAAAACTAACTTGCAAAGACCTGAAGTTAAGTGACAAACATATTAGGAAATGCAGCATTGCGAGAATATTTGTGTGTGTTTATTGGTTTAGAAGGACACTGGAATACCCTTTTAAACACAGCCCCCCTCTATTTCATCTACCCGCCTTTTCCACCTTCCTGAGCATTACAAATTGTTGTTGCTATTATCATTATCTATTCTTCAAGGCTCATTTCCAATGCCACCTGCTTTGAAAAGCTTTCCCCAATTGCCCCATAGCAAGTGAAGATCAATCACTCCTATGTCATCGCAAAGTATTTTAGCTCTATATATCTCCTTTATGTCATTCTTGCAAATAAATACAAGGATTTACTACTCACAGTAATCTCTGTTTTAGATACGTCATCTCATACTGGTTGTGTATTAGTAAACAATTAGTCTGACTGAATTCTTAGGTGTAGGGACTCATATGATAATACATAGTTAAGACAGATGAGTGTAAGGAAACAAAGCAGCTATAAAAAGAGGATAATTCGTAAAAAATAACCAAGAAAAGTTACATTAAAGGAGGGCAATAATTACAAGCACAAACAAGCCCAAGTTTCAATCCCCTTTCCAATACTTACTAAATACTGAATCTTAAGCAGAGTGTTCAGTATGTTTGGCCCCATCTATACTCATCATCAAAATGGTAATAAGAGTATTACCATTTTGCACCAGCATGCACATTGTGGGGATTAATTGCCATAATTAAATGAGATCACGAATGTCACGCATTTAGCACCACAGATAAGACTTAAATAGTGCATGCTTCACACATGCTGGGCAAAGAGAATCACACCAAAATACAAGTTGAAATGAAGACTATCAATAATTTTGGTGCAAAATAGACAGCCATGGACACATTGACGAAATCAATAGCACTGCCACCCGCAAGTCCAAAATGGATAAAATTAAGTAGCCAAATAAATTAATAGTAATGAAATAACCTTCTCTTTCAAACTTCAGTGGCTCCATCTTTTATGTTATTACCCTGAACAAAAGACCTCACCTCCATACCACAGGAGTGTGTGTGTGTGTGTGTGTGTGTGCATGTGCAGTGGTGGGGAGGTAGTAAAAATGGGGAGGTGGTGGAATGTGCTCTACATGATGCTGTTATAAATGTAGCATGAAGAGATTTTCTACCATTTTATTAGCTTTTTTTCTTATAATTTGGAATTATTTGCCTGATAAACAGCTACATTTTCTTTCAAGCCTATTTTCAGATGAAGAAGAAGCTGGTGAAATTGTAATATCTTGTTGGCAGAAAAGAAGGTAGTCCTCAAAGCCACTCAGTTTCCCAGAGCAAATTGGATTCACAATGTTAGGACCTGGAGGGGAGAAAAAATTCTGACTTTATTATCATCCAGGTTTTTTTCTCAGATGTGGTGGCCAAGGAAATATGGGTCAAGCATCTGGTCTATTTTTTCAAGAAATTCTGACAAATAGGTTTATTCCTTTTTGCAAAATGATGATCTCAGCAGTGAAGAAAAGTGGAATTCCCTCTCTTCTTTCTTTTTTATTCTATTCAATGTGATTCAATGCAGGGATTTTAAACCTATCTGTATTCAACCGAATTTTCAAAATAAAACCTAATAGTACATGGGGAAATATGTTTGCAAGAAGCATTTTCTGAGTTTAAAGACTGAATAACCCACAACATTAAAAAGAAGAAAGTGGGGCTTAAGAGGCCAACTCTGGCATCAAACAAATGGGCATCCTTTGTATCTAGCTGTTACTTCTGACCAAGTCATCCAAAGTCTTGGTATCACAGTATTTGTACCTGTAAAAAGGGACTAGTAATACCACGTAAAGTTGGTCTGAGGTTTTGGTGATATAATATAGTATGATATCTGGTTCTGAGGCAGAACCAAACATGTTTTAATATCTTGAATTTTTTTATCTTGATGCTTCCTATCAGAATCAGTGCCAAACACCCGTTTTGTAGGTAAGCTGAGGCCCAGAAATGCAATAGTAGGAAGAGCGAGAAAGAGTGTGAACCAATGAGTCAGAAAACCTAGCATTCCAACAGAGGAAAACAGGTTGGTATTATCTGTTGCATATTACAAAGAAGTGGAACTGGACAGTGATTTTAAGGCAGAAAACTACGTAACATCTGGAGACATTTTCTAGGAAAGGTAAACAGTTGGTAAAACAGACTGAAATGAGAGCTTGGTATCATGAAGATGAAGACTAGTATGGTTAAAACTTTGAGATGGAGAACAACATTGACACCAGCAAAAAAGCCACAGTTTTAAAAGCAGCTACAGTGGGAATAACCACCTGATAAGTTTTAGGGTCATCTACTGTTAGTTTGTAAGATCCATCTGTGTTCTACACAGGCCAAATAGGCATGATGAATAGACGTGGCAGGAGTCTTCGAGTTTTCTTTCTTTTTTTATTCTTTTTGTGTGTGGGGGGCTCTGATCTCTGCAATCCTTCCAGAAATTCATGTCTGCTTTTGCTTTAAGATAGAGAAAAGATAGTTCTAGAGAATTCAACTTGCCCTTTCCTACTATAGTATCTTGCATTTCAGAGACATCAATGTGGAGAATTAGCCAGTTGCATTTCAACTATGCATTTCAGAACTGAGGAAACCCCAAGTTTTTTCATATATGAATAGGCAAAATTATGCAATTATTTTGATAGGTATGCTGCTGTCTTATGAGTCATACTTCGTGTACAAACCCTAGGGCCTGATAGAAGTTGAGCCTATTTATATGTTTGGAAGTGAGGAGAGGTGGTAAGCACTGATTTTGAGGAGTAGCCAGGGTCCCCTGCAGGAAAACTACCTTATTTCTTTAGAAAATGGTGTACTAAATTTCTTAGACAGGAGAACACTAACCAAAACTTTGGGGGGCAAAGTCCCCAAAATTTTAAAGAAAAGTTTCTTTAAAATTTTACGTCATTCCCCATCCCAGTGTTGAAGGCATCAGACTGTAACAATCAATGCCATAACCATATCATGATACTCCATAATATTGTAATTTTAATTTATCTTGTAAATTTGGTCCTCAAAGATTAGAATTTGGGTTTAATTTCCTGAAATTATAAACAATTTGCTATAGAAGATAAGAATTGCATTTAGGGCAAACACAGAAAAATTTTTTTCCTTATTTAGATATTGACCTGGCAATTTAAAACCCTGAGCTCATCATTTTCTTCTTTCAAGTTTTATAAGCATACATAGAGACAATCAACCAACCCTATTATACTATTTATTTCCACTAAAATATGCTATAGGCATTCAAATGCAGATGACTACAGATGACAATTTAAGTACCTGTTTTTCCACCACATTCTATGTAATACCAGTGTCCAATATTCTATTGGCTTCAGGGTAATCAATAATTTTATATTTAGTCAGATTAGAGAAACAACTTAAGATAAATTTTCACTTCTCTAGTCTGAACTATTTCTAGGAGCAGAGTCACTATGAGTATTATGGAATATGTTTTATTATCACAAAAATGAAATATTTTACAACTGGGAAAGGAACTGGAGAAGTGAAAGTTCGAAAAGGTAATTAGAGGATCAGAGAGATAGTCATTGGCTATGTTCAGTTTCTGAGGTGGGACAGCAAAAGGAAAGCTTGTTGGAAGATCTATGGGAATTTTTTGGTTCTGCATAACTACTACTTCTGTGAGTCTACTGACAAGCACATAGTGGTTGGCCTGAAGCCTGTTCTGCAACAAGATCATCAGTCAGGAAAAAGTCAGAAGAAAGGAGAGCAAGAATAATCTGGAACTTTTTGGCCACCTCTAGATCTGTCCATCACTGCATCTGACTATAACAAATTTCAGAAAATAACGGCCTCTGTTTCATTTTAGCATTCAAAATGGTATGTACCTTTCTAAAATAAAAGGAACCAGAAATTCTTAGAAAAATGACTGACTCTAGAATGGGAACTGGAAAGATACAAGCAAGACAAACCTGCAACATCTTGGACTACTAGAAAGTAAAGAGGTGACGAAATAACAAAAAGACAACAACAAAAGAAAGATGGGACCTTGTCAAAAGGAGAGAGAAACCAAACGAAAGAGTCACCAATGGTGAATTCTGGGGCAAAATATTGAATTTTCACCCAAAAAATAGAATATTCACGAGTCCATGCTGATACAAATAAATGATTAAACAAATAAATAAATTAGTGAGAGAGAAAAAGTCTTTTTTACAGAAAAATTCCAAATAATATATGTAGATTCTTCCTGTTCTGTTAAGCAGAGCTTAGTTTACTTCCCCTTGAGTGTGGGTTGGGATCGGTGACTTGAATGCAAAGAATAGAGTATGAAAAGGGAAAAAAATATTTTTTAGTGTAAAAAGCTTTCAAACGCCGTTTTAAACAAGCGACATAATTTCAAAATATCAATAATAAGTCATATGGATAGCATATACCCCTTGCTATGATATAATAAAAGGGCACTTTGCCTCTATGTTTTTCCCCCCAAAAAAACTATAACCCAAGTCAAATAATAAGAAAACACCAACTCAGTTTGGGGGATATTCTACAAAACAGCTGACTACTACTCGACAAAACTATTAAGTTCATAAAAAACAAGAAAAATTGAGAAACTGTTACAGATCAGAGGAGTCTAAAGAGATATGCCCACTAAATGTAATATGTAATATGGTATCTTGTATGGGAAATCGGAACAGGAAAACAAACAGACCCCCTCTCTATAGGTTAGTTAATGATACTGTACCAAACAGTTAATAGTATTGTACCAAATATTCATTCTTAGATTTGACATATGTACCATGGCTTTATAAGATGATAACACTAGGAAAAGCCAGCTGAGAGGCATATGGTGACCCTCTATAGTATCTTTGCAGCTTTTCTACAATTCTAAAATTATTCTAAAATAAAAAGTTTTAAAAAATGAGGAAATCCTTTTTATAAGTTTCTGTTTTTCCCAATCTTAACCTGAAACCACATAGGGAAGGTGATTCTGAGTTGACAGTTCTAGTAAACCAAGTTGATAAAGAATGAAGACTACAATCATACAACCAAAGGTAGAGAAATTTAAATTTAATCTTCCTTTACTGTCTTATGTAGTTTAGCTACTCAAAGACCTCATTGTGTCATTTTGGAATGATACCAAGTTCCAAGTAACTTTATCCCCAATATGCTGTATGAACATGATGTTATTTATTCTTTCTTTGTTGTGGTCCTATTTTCAAGAGTGAAACTCTGAGTCAATCAAACTTTTTATTCTTTCAACCAGTATTTACATCATTCACAACTTAAATATGAACTAAAAAGGAAACAATTGTCTTAAGGATTCTTAATTACAGATGTTGGAAAAAATACGGAAAATATACATGTGGAACTAATACAAAAGTCCTGTTTTTGAGAAAAATAAATAGAAATGAAACAATTTCTGGGGATCCTTGAGAAAAAGGGAAATTAATTATCAATCTAAAGTTTGTTTACATTTTAATAAAAATACATTGAGAATTAAGAGATGCCCAACATCCACATATTTTCTTCTATGTTGCTATTTAGGAAGGCCTTTCCTAAACATGCGGTTTTAACTTATGATTTATTTTGAAAAAAATTATAAGGAAATTGTTACTAGAGAAAAAAGAATAGTACAATGACTATCTTTACACCCTTCACCTAGTTATGCCAATTAAAATTTTACTATATTGTCATTGTATCCCTATTTTCTCTTTCTGTCCACATTTGTTCATTACTATATCCCCAGCAAATAAAGTAACAGTGCATAAACAGCAAATAAAGGCTGGCACATGGCTTATTTAGTGAAAAACATAAAAGAATGCTCTGTCAACAATGGCATTTTTGCCACACCAGAAGGTTCTGATTTACCACAATAACCGCAATTTGTACATTTTTTGAAGTTTATGTTGAACAATATAATATAATATATGGTTAGAAATGGGTCTGGTTCTTTGCTTAATTTTTTTCTTGAACCTTGACATAGTCTCTCATACATATTAATGATAATTTATGTATTCCTTGAATGAATTTTACTGTGCATCATTACATACTCTCTCCAATTTTATTATAGAGTTTAAATTTAACCAAATTACCTCAAATATCATCTGAGATTATTAAAGAGAAATTATATGCATATTTTTATTTATACTCATGTTCACATTTATTTGCTACACTATTTGAGAGTAAATTTTAGGCATTCATTATTTCTCAAGTGAAATAAATTGTAATTGTAATTTCATTGAAAACCAGGGCTAGATGAAACTTTATAGGAAATAAATTGTGTTTTTGGTTCAAATAATGTTCAAAGCATCACAAGTAAATGTCATCCAACTTCCATTTAAATACCCTCCAGATATGTGAAACTCACTAAGGCTTGATTAATCTCTCACTTCATCTGCCTGTGATTCTATATGTTATAATTATTTAGAAACAACTTCATATTTATGTCTTGCTTTTGCTTCCCATTGTTAACTCTGCAATATAATTACAAATTATTGATATATTTCCATCCATGTGTTTTTCTACATCTCCAAAAAATGGTGGGCCTTTTTGTTCTTGTCTCTATTGTCTAAGTTCTAAGTAGAATTAACTCATTTTTCTATTTAAACTGTTGTATACAGACAACATGTTTATTGTACTTATGCCAAGGTAGACTCTCCATATGCCATCTGAGTTCTCACTGGTACTTGCTCTACTATCTTGGGATAAAGAGAAAAGCAAAAATAGACAAACTTAACTTTCTTAACTAAGACAATGTTTCAGATGTTTGGAAACAACTGTTTCCCCATTTATGTTCTCTTTTCACCTAATTACTACAAAAATTCATTTTCTAACACTTGACTTAATCTCCTTAACATCTTGGATGTATTTTTTTAAGCCTTCAAGACTATCCTGCTGCTATCCACCCATATCATTCAAAGATGCTAATCAAAACACTGAGATAAAACAAAACAAACTAAACTAAACCTTGCATTTTTATAGACCTTGTCATTTTTTTCCCTAGAGGATTAATCACCTCTACTTTACAGAATGGGAGACATATTAATAAGATATTAGATGTTTTAAAATATTAGACAATACTCTAGAAACATCCATGAAGTTAAATATTGGTTTGCGAAGCATCTGTCCATTCCCTGGAAATGATTTAGTGATCACACATTCCAATTCTCCATCTTAACAAGAAAGATTCCGAGATCTATCCTAAAAAGATGATATAAATTTCCAGAGTTGAAAATGTAGCAATGCATAAAAAATAAATCCTTGACTAGTAGAATTCCTTTTTAAACAATCAGATGATTTTGAAGTAATTGGTTGAATTCGAACCCTTTTGAATTGGAGAGAGTATGTAATGAAAATCTCAAAAAGTAGTTGGGTAATAGAATGAACAATAAACTCAATTCAAGGAATACATAAATTATCATTAATGAGCATGAGGGACTATGTCAAGACCCAAGAAAAAAATTAAGCAAAGAGCCAGACCCATTGCTAACCATGTATTATGTTATACTGCTCAACATGAACTTTGAACAATGTAGCAATTGGGATTATTGTGACCAATTGGAACCTTCTAGTGTGGCATATAGATGCTATTGTTCACAGATCATTCTTTTATTTTTCATTAAATAAGCCATGTCTGGGCATCATTACTTTTTGTGCTAGGGATATAATAATGAACAAACGTGAGTTTCTGCTCTTGTGGACTTTATAGTCCAGTGAGGGGTGGCACACGAGTGACAAATAAACATGCCAAATTTGTGGTATGTGCTATGATCAGAAAAATAAAGCAAGTTAGAGGGATGGGAATGGTAGAAATGAGACCCCTCTTTTTTGGACTCCCTCTCATTGATAAGGTAATATTTGAGTAGAGATAGGAAGCACCTGAGGGAATAAGAAAAAACAGCATGAATGAATGTCCTGATGCTGGAACTTGCCTACGATGGTCCAGGAACAGTGAACACACGAGCACCAGGAATAGATAAAATAAAAGGGAGAGTTGGTAGGACACGAGCTCAATGTGTGATGGATCTGAAGTTGCAGAGAATGTTAGCAGTGGCCACCTCATGAAGAGCCTTAAAAATTAAAGCACTTGCCCTTAATGATATGGAAGGTCATTGAGGAGTTTTGAATAGAGGAATGATGTTTGATTTACATCAATATCATCATGACTGCTTTGTAGGGATAGACGGTATTTAGAAATGCTGCAATAATAAAGCATTCAACATTGTCTTGCTGTGTGACATGGAACAAATTAACATGTCCACATTTCAGCAGCTGTATCTGTAAAATGGAGATATTGACACGCTAACATAACTGACCAGAGTGTTGTAAAAACTTGCTTGCATAATGCATGTGATCTTATAGTTTAAACTATAGCTTAAATTTGGAAAAAAAGGCAAGGACAAAGGCCTAATTGAGCTAAAAAGGAAAACAGTCACATAAAGGCTGTAACCTCCACTGGAAGCCTCTGTGTATTTTTAGTTCTTAAAATTACTATTATTTTTGGGGGAAAATTCATAAGTAAATGGATATCTAGTTAGGGCAACACTTCCAAGCTAGTCTCAAGTGTTTACACATTTAATATTTATTTAATAAGCCATCTATAGCTAGTTAATTAGATAGCATGCTTAATATCTCATTTTCCTTAGTTGTATGGGTAAATGCTAATTAAATTCCTGAGCATTTCTCACAAGTGTAATGTAATAATAAGAACATCGTCACACACTTATTGGTTCTGCAGATTTGAATTAATTACATTGCAAGTAGATTTATCTTTCATATATTTATACCTCAGTAGGTGCTCTTCCCTGACAATCATAGGGGATTTAATTTCCATACAATCACCTTATTAATTCTAAATTAAATATGATTAGTAGGAGTTTAATACTTGTTGAAGCTCCAGTTAGTGATATTTCTTCTACACATCTGGATTTTGAATTTTAGTGCCTGAAATTCATGTTGCCTTATGCTGCTAAGAAAAGAATAGGGGCAATTAACAAGGCAATAAGAAAGACTACAAAATTTAATTTGGAGACAAGCCAAGGAGTCTGGTACTAAGCAGTGCTTCTTCAGAATCTTGGGGGGCATAGCTGGCCATTTGGTCAACCATTTTTTTTCTTCTTACCTCTGGCTACAAGTCTTTTTAAAAAAAATACTGTATATATGTTATAAATATATATATATATATATTCACTCTCACACTTTTTCTCTATTCCCACTGATGTCGCTGCCTTCATTCCAAGCCCCATCATCTCTCCCCTGAACCGTTTTAATAGCTTTTTTCTTGTATATCATATATCAAGTCTAGTCTTCTTCTGTCCATTTCCATAAAGCCACTAGAATGATCTTCCACGTATTGAATCATGAACTTGTCACTCTTCCCCTGGAATGCCTTATCCCCAGAATATTTTCCAAATGCTTTACCAAAGAATGTTACATCTTGCTTAAAACTACAATCTTATTCTTCATTTTTGTTCCCATCACTTTCAAAACATAACTCTTATGTTGTAACTTATGCACCAATGCTTCCGTGTGTCTGCTTAGACCTCCCCTCCCTATCCAGGCTAATATTAACCCATGTCTCAAAACTCAGATGTATGTTGATTGAATAAACAAAAGACATTTGTGTTGACCTTGAATTACCTAATGCCAACTCTATGTGCAATGCCAAGTCTATCTGTGTGGATTTTTTTTTGTTTTTTTTTTTGTTTGTTTTTTAATGTGTGCTGTTTCCCTGTTGCCTAATTGGTCACTCCCCTTAAACTCAGAAATTGCCATATGAAAGTTTAATACATTTATTTAATAATAATTTACTAAGTACCTATTGATTACTACAAAATATGCATGCCAGGTGCTGCAGAAAACATGCATCATCCAAGAATCATGTTAAGGTTAATGCCCAACTCCATATCCAAGAATCATGATAAGGTTAATTCCATACAGACCACAGGGTAGTGGCCAAGAGTAAAGACTCTGGGATCTTACTCCTGAAAAGAAGCTTAAATTCTTCATTAAAAGTGAAAGCAGAGGAGCACTTAGGGACACTGTGAGGAACAAATAAAACAATTCAGGTAAAGCACCTGGATGATCTGTTTACACAAGCTAGTTTGAAAGTGCCAGACTCAATCATCGATGAGTTTAGAAAGTATTATATTTTAATTAATTTAAATAGGTGCACATGTCAATACTCATATATATTAGTTTTCATTATGATGAACACTTTGCTAATATTGTAGATACAGAAATAAAGGCTCAATGACTTCTTCCAAAGCAAATAGTGTATAACAAAGATAAAATGCATGTCCTTTTATTTATTTATCAATAAATAATAAATGCATAGGATAAGTAAAGAAATAAAAATATGAATATTTGAGAGCCTGCAGTTTCATTAATAAATCATATATTTTTCCCAGGTTGACAAAACATTTATTTTTCATTTGACAATATTGATGATTCTCATATTCTGAAAATTTTGGAGAAAATTACAGTTAGATATTTCAAAAAGAATAACTGCAAAACAAATGATATTTACAAGCATGTATATAAATGTGGCTAATTTATGAATTTTTGCAAAAATTCAGAGAATCAGAGGAGTGGAGAGCCAAGAGAGAGAAAAGAGGCAAGATTTGTTTTAGATAAGTTTTCTCAATACTGTACCTAGCCCTTTGTAGTCTTAAAATAACTTTCTCAAGGATTAATATGTTTAACACTAAGACTTGGTAGGAAAAGTAAGGACTTGGACTGCAATGAATAAGGAAACAGAAACAGACAGTGGGGAAGCAACTCACCAAAAGTCACAGACATAGTGGCAGAACTGGAGATACAACCGTATTTCTTTTATTTAAAATGGGGCTCTTTTCCCTTCACCATTGTTGGGCCTTTCCTCCCTCTTCCCTCCCAAGCTCTTTGGAAAGTGTCTATTTCAGCCATCTGCTGAGTTTGAGAAATATTTTGTTTCCGCAAATTTAAATAGTTTAAGTAGTAAGACTCTGTTGTCTTAGCTTTTATTAAAGAAATTATTCAGAATTTAACAAAAACAACAACAAAACCCCATTTATACTTTAAAAAGTAGGCAACAGGTGCTTTATTGTCCGTTACACAAGGACTCTTTGTGTGCTCAGCTGACAAATTTGTTATTGGGAGAGGCAATTCTGGCACTGGTGTGTGGAATTACAGTGTTTAACTTGTGCCTCCATAACTTAAAGTCTCTTTAAGATCAGGAAGAGTCCTCTTCTGGACGCTCTGTTTCTTTCAATTATTGCAGAGCTTCAGTCTCTTCTCATTTTAGCCCTTCTCTGGTGTCTTATTTACCTTCCTGGATTCGGGCTAATATTTGTATTCTCTCTCTCTCCAACACCCATTTTTTGGTTCATTCGGCCATTCCAGACCTCTAAATCGTAGCTGGCTCACAGTATTTCCTATGAGCCTATCCTTACCTCCTCTCCGCTGCAGCTTCTGCTCTCTCTAAATTCCCTGTCCCTCCTAGTTAATCTTTATTCCCGTACTTCTTTGATGAGGCAAGATGTATCCATGTGGGATATGTTAATTGCTTAGGGTATTGAGAATGGGGTGAGTGGGAGGAATATGTTTTTTGGCCTTGTCAGTCCTGTGATGATAATCAATGGAATGTTAGAGATACCAATCACATCCTTGATGTTGTAATCCATTTATACCTTCTTTTATTCTTCTTCATATACCCTACACTCCAAGTAATCTGAATTCGCATCTGCGTTTTCAGTCAGTGGTTCTCAACCTTTAATGTGCATCAGAATCACCTGGTGGGTTTGCTAAAACACAGACTGCTGGGCCCTACCCCCAGATCTTCTCCTTCAGTACACTTGGGTGGGACCTCAGACTTTGTATTTCTAACAAATTTCCAGAAGATGCTGATGCTGCTGATCCAGAGGACCACACTTTGAGAACCACTGTTTTGACCTCTATTGCCTCTGTGACTTATGCTCACCATCTGAAATACCTTTGAATTCCATCTGAACACTTTCAAACAAACACATGGACTGACACGTTAAAATGCTTTCTTCACTCATCTATCTAGTATTTATTGAGATCTTACTCTGTACCAGACACTGAGTTTGGTCTACGGCCTCAGGGAGAATAGATTACCAATCAAGCCATTCTTAAATCCCTTCAGCTAGAAAGGATTGACATCTTTCTCATAACATGACAACCGTCCCCTGTTACCTCGCAACTCAAAGAGTTGTCCTTGTATCAGAATGATTGGCATCGCCTTGAACTTGATAGAAATTCAGAGTCTCAGACCCCAACTTAGACCTACAAAAGCAGAATCTGCATTTTATCAGTATCCTAGTTGATTCATATGCAGATTAGAATTTGAGAAGTATTACTTTCCTATACTATCAACTTCTTCAAGTAAAAATCTAACTATGAATCTCCAAAAATGCTTATCAAGTGTCTGGCCTATGATGGAAGGGGAAGGAGTAAAGGAGCAGGCAAACAATCACTGCCATTTTGTCCAGATTTACTTAGTATATGCAAAGCTTTATTTAGCACAGTGCTTGATGCAAGCTCATTTAATCTTTACAACAGAAAATAACTAATGACTACTTGATGTTTCAAATTAAATTGATTTCTCTTGAGTTTGTCATGGGATAAAAGCAAACTGCAAGCAAACCACCAAAATTGCAGAGAAGGCAGAAAACATCTAAAATCCTTATGCAGAAGACATGTTTTTGAAACTCATACTTGATTCTCTTAAGAAGCATAATGATTATGCATAATAATGGCCATTATATATTTAGCAGTGTGTTAAATAATTAGGTGTTTTTTGATAGGCTTTTATTGTTAGTTTATTGAGAGCAATGTTATTATTTGTGCTACTTGTTTAATAATCAAACTGAAATGACAAACTCAAGATCTTGCTCAAGGTTGGAAAGCTAAATGATAAAATGGTCAAAATCTGAATGCATCAAAGGAAATTTCATTAGCTTGACAGATCAATAGTTGGTGTTAAGAAACCTCTTGAAAATGTATGGCAAAAAGTAATATCTTTTCATCACTCATAGTGAGGTCTCATCTGACATCCCTGTAACAGAAGACAGAGTAGCAAGAGAAAAGCATAGAAAATACTTTAACAATGTTTTACATGATGCAGGAGCTTTCAGAGACAAAGACCTGAAGACCCACAGAAAAATGTGTTTTTATGCTAATTATGAAGAAAGAAATGAATAATTGTGGAGAAACATGATTGGACAAAAAGGATGTGATCCCATGGTAATAAACTGGGGAGAACTTAGCAAGGACTGCTTTTTTCAGATTCTTCTTGGCTTCTTTGTGCATTCCTTTCCTCCAGGTATAGGTAAAAACACCTAAAGTTCTTCAAAGGTGAAGGGAAAAGGTCAGTGACCTTTCTATGTTTTATGGCTTGCATGGGGAGAGGAATTCTAGTTTTTATGACTCACCTTGGTAGAAGGAATTCTGGTTTCTATGGCCAGATTTGGAGTAGAAAGAGCAGCAGGAGACAGAAAGGCAGGAGAAAGTCAGAGAAACCTTCTTGTTTCTGAGTCCCCCCTGTCTCCTTCAGCTCAAAATAATCTGCAGTAACAGTTTCTGAGATCCAAAAAGAGCCATCTGATTTTTAATATTTTATGAGATAAACTTTTATATTAAACTTTGATTGTAGACTATATTCCAATAAATTTTATTAGTCTTCTTGGGAATAACATTAATAAAACATATGTAAGTCATAACTGTGTCTTCAGTATCACCCAGCTCAATGGTTAGCAGTTCTTAATGGGAATGGGAGGCTGGTATTTGCACTGCCCCCCCCGCAAGAGACATACGACAGACAATATCTGGAAACATTTTTGGTTGTTACAACTGAGGGTGAAGTTGTACTGGCATTTAGTAGATAGAAACCAAGAATATTGCTAAAGTATCCTACAATGCACAGGACAGCCTTCCCCAGCCACAATTATCTGGCCCATAATGTCAGTGATTCTGAGTCTGAGATACTCTGACTGGGCTGGGCATGATGATTTACACCTGTAACTCCAGCACTTTGAGAGGCCGAGGCGGGTGGATCACTTGAGGTCAGGAGTTCAAGACCAGCCTGGCCAACATGATGAAATGCTGTCTCTACTAAAAATACAAAAATTAGCCGGGCATGGTGGTGCAGGCCTGTAATCCCAGCTACTCGGGAGGCTAAGGCAGCAGAATCGCCTGAACCCAGGAGGCGGAGGTTGCAGTGAGCCAAGATCATGCCACTACACTCCAGCCTGGGTGACAGAGCAAGACTCCGTCTCAAAAAAAAAAAAAAAATTCCACAAAATATAATATAAATTAAATTAAATAATTGGAGTGCAGAAATATGTTTCAAAAAAAAGTATGACATACAAATAAATTAATAGTTAAAGAGTTTGACTGATTTGATCAAAGACACACAGATAAGTTCTAGAGTCATCACTTGAGCCCACTTTCTAGCTTAACAACTTACATTTTATCCACGATGCAGCACACACACACACACACAACTTCTGACTGATAGTGATATTTTTTCATTGTGATATACCACTTCCCTTAAACAAAAAAGCAGGTGATTTCTGGAATCAGATGATTTGAGTATTAATCTTGACTCAGCTACTTAGTAGTTCTGTGACTTTGGACAAGTTATCTAACTTTTTCTCCCTCTCCTTGCCCTTCTCCTCTTTTCTTCTTTTTGTCATGGAATCATTATCTATTAAATGAAAATAATAATATTCAGTCCTGAGAACATCACTGCAAATCATACCATAGTTTCTGGCACATAAAATAATGAACATTTACTGAGCGCTTACCTTATGCCATTTAATGTGGCCTGTGTATTGAACACACCTTATTCCTGGCCCACATCCTCTCAGTGAACCTTTTAATTCCAGTCTTGGCTACAGCCAGCTGCATGTAGCAGCCTGAAAGTGCAAAAGATTTAAACAACCATTGGACAGCCTTTGAATTAAAGGGAGTAGTAGTTAGTGGGTAAAATTATTAGTCAGTCTCTTGAGCAGATAGTTGGAAGCATATTCTGCTCAGATCCAAAGAGTTTCAACCTCAAAATTGAGCTCTATTTTCCCATAGTGCAGACCAACTTAATAAAACATCTTTGGATTAGACTTTCCTCCTTTCTTATCTCATTCTTTTTTTTTTTTTTTTTTTTGAGATGGAGTCTCGCTCTGTCGCCCAGGCTGGAGTGCAGTGGCACAATCTCGGCTCACTGCGAGCTCCGCCTCCCGGGTTCATGCCGTTCTCCTGCCTCAGTCTCTCCGAGTAGCTGGGACTACAGGCGCCCACCACCACGCCCGGCTAATTTTTTGTATTTTTAGTAGAGACGAGGTTTCACCGTGGTCTCGATCTCCTGACCTCGTGATCCACCCGCCTCGGCCTCTCAAAGTGCTGGGATTACAAGCGTGGGCCACCGCGCCCGGCCTTGTTATCTCATTCTTTTCCTCCCCTGTTGTTCCTTGGAACCACTTCTCAAATAAAATCTATCTGTACAAAGACCATTACCTCAAGAATACTTTGTGGAAAATTAAACAAACAAACACTAAAACAAATCAAGAAAACAAAGCTTTACCATTGTCTTTTCACCATATTAGAATTCAGCTCAGTGAAGTGTCTTAAACAACCAACTACCAGAAAAACGCTGTGACATTGCTGATGTCAATGGTACAATGCCTCATGCTTATATTATGAGATCTTTTATGCTTTCCTAATGAAAGAAAACTGAGAAACTCAAGGTATGGGTACTGGTGAAAGCCCCTATGTTAAGTGTCACACAAAACTGAAAACACATGTGCACACACACACACACACACAAACTAATAAGCCAGTTGTTAAAAAAAAGGAAAAAAAAAATTTCCCATGTTTCGGTCCCATCCGTGTAATTATTTGTGTATTTTCTATCTTACATTATGAGTGGAGTGCACTATTTGTCCATATGCTGAAAGGCTGGCATTAAAAATATAAGTTTCTTCTTGAGTAGATTGAAATGTAGTATCTTTTTTTTTTTTCTATTGAGACGGGAGTCTCCCTCTGTCCCCAAAGCTGCAGTGCAGTGGTGCGATCTTGGCTCACTGCAAGCTCTGCTTCCCGGGTTGAGGCCATTCTCCTGCCTCAGCCTCCTGAGTAGCTGGGACTACAGGCGCCCGCGACCATGCCCGGCTAATTTTTTGTATTTTTAGTAGAGACGGGGTTTCACCATGTTAGCCAGGATGGTCTTCATCTCCTGACCTCGTGATCCGCGGTTCTCGGCCTCCCAAAGTGCTGGGATTACAGGCGTGAGCCACTGCGCTCGGCCCCATTTTTTTTTTTTTTAATTGAGGCGGAGTCTCGCTCTGTCACCCAGGCTGGAGTGCAGTGGCACAATCTCGGTTCATTGTAACCTCCGCCTCCCGGGTTCAAGCGATTCTCCTGCCTCAGCCTCTTGAGTAGCTGGGATTACAGGCACGCACCACCATGCCCAGCTAATTTTTGTATTTTTAGTAGAGACGGGTTTCACCATGTTGGCCAAGCTGATCTTGAACTCCTGACCTCAGGTGATCCACCCTCCTCGGCCTCCCAAAGTGCTGGGATTACAGACGTGAGACACCATGCTCAGTCGACATGTAGTATTAAGCCATGAAGGAACCATTAAGACATGAAGGAGTCATTAAGTTATTGGGCTAAAAAAAGGCGAGAATATAGCATCATGAAGTCATGAAGGAAGCATTAAGACATGAAGAAACCCAGATTTAGTTTATGTTCACTAACTTTTGGGAAGTTCAGAGGTCACTGGGAACAATCTTCTGTTCAGATCCAGGCGTACATTCTGAAATCAGCATGACCAGACCATCTATCCTATGCCTGGAAAGACGCAGTCGTTCAATGTCAAATAAGATAAATTGTATTATGTATTATGCTTAGGTTATTGGGCTAAAAAAAAGACAAGAATGAGTTTCTCCCTAGATACAGAATACTGCAGAGAGAATAAAAATACACAATGACAACAAAATTCATACCTACCTAGAAGCCAAAGTGTAGTTTTGAAAGTGTGATTTAAAATATTTTGGGAAATGATTTATTATTATAACACATTTTAGAAATTATAATAAAAATCAAAAAGCTTGGTTTAATTAGGAAACATTTTGAATTATGAACACAAAAGAGACATGTACCTAAGCAAAACCCACATGGTTCTTCACTGATCATTAATAAGTATTTGGAAATTAAAATTCAGCTGTGTTCAAGCTTAATTGTTTTTGGAAGATATCTGACTTTTGCAAAATTGAAGAAAGAAACCTGTAAGATAAAGTTTAAAAGTGAATGAATGCCTAAATTGGAAGAAATCTTAGTATTTGTCTTGCCTATTTCTCTGATTTCACTTTACAGGTAAGAAAATTAGTCTAACAAACAACAGAGTGATTTTCTTGAGGATGTTAACAGATTGGATCTAGAACTCAGGTCTTCAGAGTCCTAACTCAGTGTCCTTTCTGCTACAGATGCAGATAGACTGAATTAACCCAAGACACTAAGTAGGTATTTTTTTCATCACCTTCCTTTCCTTCACCACCTCCACTCCATTATCACCTCTCCAACTCCCCATCCCAGTCTTTCTGGCTATTCCTGCTGCCTTCTACTGCTGTGTGAAACTCTTGCTTAAAGCCTAAGTACAAGTCCACTTATGGGAAATAGCAGGACTGAATGTTTCAGATGCCTGGAGGATATCTTTGGTGATTGATGCTCTGAGAAGCATGAGCTGTATTCTTTTGAAATGGACAGATGATGACAACAGCTTTTAGTGAAGTGGCATTTTCTTCCCTCAGGGCTTAACTGCAGGAGGTATGTGAAATATAAAAAGATTACTTCATTTTATTTATTTATTTGTTTAGTCTTTTTACAATCTGTGGTCATCGCCTCCTCTTATCAAACTCTGGCCCACAAATTTAATTAGAGAGCTTTCCTGGAAGTTTGCTCTTTCATGAGGTTCACCTGCAGGGTAAGAAAGAATATATGCTGGCCAGAAATCAAAGACAGTGCAAACATCCTCTGCTCAAATTACTTTGAGTCCATATTTCTATTAAATTTCCAGTAAAGTATGCTCAATAAATCATAGCATTTGAAATTAATTGTTTCAATGAGGCATTTAATTTTGCACAATCCATTGCTCTGGGTGTATATTAGCTAAATATTTATGAGTTGATTATTTCCAAAGCAGTCAAATTTGTTAAGGACGGAAGATAACTACCTTCCCGTATGATTTGCCCAAGATTTTTTTTTCTAAGTGATTACTAAAATGTCAGAGTTGTAAAGAACATTGGTATATTTTGAAATAAATAAAGTGAAATGGGTTAGATTTTCAATTAATGTCCCATGCCACTTCATAAAGTGTAGTATAAAGTTGTGTTTCAACGTATCTCGCACATCTCTATCCATCACGTTCCATATAACTTAATAACAAAGAGTGTCTTCCCGCAAACAAATTGTTCATTATAGAGACACAAGCCAACCAACCTAAACCCAAAGCAATAACCTCACTGAAAACTCTAATCAAGCAACCAGGTGTACCTACCATAAAGAATTTTTAAAAGGGGGAAAGGATATCATTGTGTCCAAATGTATCCTTTCCCAGTCAATGATTACTGGTTGATAAATAATAAAAAACATGAAGTTACATAAAAAAAGTTACTGATAAATCTCATGGTATAAACTTTTGGTAATTGCTTCATGAGATTATAGAAACCATAACTTTTTTCTCATCTCTTCTCCTTTTTCTCATTGAAAATTCTTCAAACATAATCAAAGTGCTGTCTGTTCAACACTCAAATTTAAATTGCAAAATGTTTATTTCATGTCTAGACTTGAATACACTATTGAGTTGATAGAAAGAGGAGGATGTTTTAAAAGGTAGGATGGACTAAGTTAGAGAAAATAGGTAATAGCCAGTGAGTTATAAATTAATGGCACAATCACCAGAATAATACTGGAAGATCGAAACCATCTCTCATATGCACAATTCAGACTATCAATTCATAAGAGCGAAACATAAAAATTTGTGTTTGAAAACAAAATTCAAAGAACTACAGCATTTAAGTTTCAGAATAAAAGAGTTGACAAGAATTAGAAAGAGCTCCAATTTCCCCTCCCTCTTCTGAAGGGATGCCTAAGCACACTGACAAAACTGCTTGAACTATCTTACATGTTTTAAAATTTAAAAAAATGAAGCTGCACTTAGAAACTTTGTCTGAAGGCAGAGATATTTTAACTTTTGACTTTGGCACTTTTTATACCAATCCATGCACTGATAATGAGGGTTCCATTATTCTCATGCGAAAAATCAGAGTACCTCCTAAATTTCTCCTTCCTTTACCCAAGCACATAAAAGAGATTATTATTTCATATTTAATTTACCGCCTAAAGATATTTTCCATTTGTTCCCTCTTTATCCCACAGGCACTTCCCTAGTCCAGATCTCCATTATTTTCTCCTTTCAACGTTTTCACCTGGCCTTCTAAAATATCCTTCTAACTGATCTGCTCATAGCCAAATTCACTACCACTCCTCCAACTAGGCCACCAGGCAACCACAGTAGGCTTTCTTAAATGTCAGTAAGATCAGCTCAAAACCTTTCAGTGACTCCTCTTTGATAACAGAGTAAAACATGAGAAGTTTAACATGGCATCAAAGGCTTTCTGGAGCCTAAACTCTAGCCTACCTCTCCAGCCTCATTCCACATCATTTATCAGCCCCATCTAGGGACAAGGTAACAGAACTCCAGAAGTTTCTCCGCTGTTCCTTGTTCTCAAGCTTTCATGATTTCTCACAGGGTAATTCTTCTGCCTTGAATTATCTTGTTTGCCTTTTGAATCCCTTCTCATCCTTTAGGATTCATCCCATGCATAATCCTTGTACACCATAAAGTATTTTGTGACGTTGAACACACACATAATTCTCATTTTCTTTCTCTCTGATTTGCCTCTTTCTGTATCTATCTTTCTTGTCTTTACTGTTATATCTACACAGACTTCTGTCTTTTACAAGTTGTGTAGACATGAGCAAGTCACTTAATTTAATCTGGCTACTTTAAGAATCACAGATTGTGCATTAAAGCATCAAGTAAGGCATCTGTAATATAGAGATATCATTTATTAGGCAGTGTGGAATTCTGGTGAATTAAAAATTAGCCATTATTATTGAATTCCTCTAGGTCTCCCTTGAAACTCATTTTACCTCCAAAATGATACAAGAGTTTAACTATTCATATCTCCTGAAAGAATTTAAAATTTAGGAAGGTTTTAGTTCTAATATTTCACGTATTATAAAAGAAACATGGCCTTCCTCCTGGCTATAGTTAAGCATATATTAAGCAGTGCTTAATCAAGTCATAGTACTTGAACCTTGCATATTATTCTGTTTTTTTAAAGAAAAGAGTGATATACCTTATGTAAGTCTAATATCTGTAATCACTAAAACTAAGCTATTTGTTTCACCGTATATGTGAATTTAATTCATTCATTTTTTATTTATTCATCTATTCATCCATCATTCACTATTTATCAAAATAAATTCATGTATTTCAGCAGGGTAAAATATTGAAATTAATATTTTGACTTCCAGACATATTTAAAAAGAACTAAAATATCCATATTCCTTGGCTATAAAATGAGCTAAGTCAATGTACTAATGACAGCACTGTGATGAAACAGATAATGCACATGAACTTCTTATGCACATTAATTATTTGAAAATTAACATTTTATCTTTGATTATGATTGAATTGTCTTTTTTTCCCAACTAGGGATCTAGATATATAAATATATTTGTGTGAGATTTCTAATAAACATGGTAATATTTTACTTTTAGTATGTGCTTGTTTATTAATTAAGAAAATGCTAATTTAATGACAACTATGGGCCAGACACCTGAATTGGAACTGAAGATTCAAAGTTGAGTAGTACATGATTATTTCTGTGAAGTGTCTCCCAGGATGCCTGGTGATTAAAACAGGTTGCCATACAGTTAGTTAATTGAATGCAGTGTGTTAAGTGCATGTGGTGGGTGTGTGGGTGGAACAGCAATAATCTCTTCTTGTCATGATCAGGGAAGTCATCGCAAAGGGAACATGTTTGTCCTGGATCATAAAAACTGAATCTTAAATGTGTGAGAGTTTTCTAGACAGGCAACATATTCTAAAAAATGAGATTAGATATAAAAACGCCATAGAGTTTAGAAATGTTGTGGCCCATGTATGGTACTTGAAGAAAACATAACTTTTTAAAACTTCAAACCACTTTAAGACATCATTTAAAATAATTTGAAATCATCCTGCATACTCTAGCTTGGTGGAAGAGAGAAAGCATAAGCTCGGAGTCAGACATAGCTACCTTTAACAATGACAGCATTTATAAAAACTTGAGAAATTTTCATGACCTACATGAGTCACATTTTCCCTATCTGAGCCTCGTTTATAAAAATCTGGCAAAAGGCTTTGTAGTGACACCTTACTTGCTTGGATTTCACCAGAATTAAATGAGGCAATCTACGGAAACCATTCATAAAGTGCAATGTCAAAATGGGTATTAAATAAATGTCATTCCCTTGTCTTCATTGCCTGCAAGCATTGTCAAGTGAAATTCATGGCTATACACCCATGAAAATATATCCCTAGGAAATTTGCTTGAAAGTAACTACTTTTATTTGTTACTTTTCTTCTTGTAATTTTTCTTGTTCAATTGTAGTTCATACCTTTTTACATCCTGGATTAGATTCACATTCAAGATCTCACATTCAGTTACGATCTTGGTCATCTCTGATCAGGAACTCACTAGGTTATCTTATGTTTCTGTGGACCAATAAGTCACCAACAATTTTAGAGAGGAGAGTGGCTGTGAATGCAATTTCAGATGCTAATTTCTTCAGTGTTTAACAATATAAACCATGAATTTATAAACACTTAATAAAGTTAGACTTCTGGATAGAAATTGTAGCTTAGATATCCCCAGTGAAATCTTTTGAAACATCAGATAGGGAAAAATTAGTTTTATTGTCAATGTTATGTAAAGAGGCAACTTTGGCCTTGCATGATCATAGCGCTCTTAGGAGACGATGATAGTTGTTTATCTCACAAACACACAGGACTCACCCTGCCTTTCACCTTTCCACACTTTTTCTGTCAACAGCAGACATTTATTATCTACAAGAAGAAAGAGATTACCTTAAGCATTGCTTTTACTATGATTAATGTGAGGAATAATCATTGAAGGGTACAGTTTTACAAAGGAAACAAATGTCTGTCTTTATGGATTACTGAAAATCATAATGTTTCATCTTCTGTAGCAAAATGAAATGATCAAATACCAGTTTGCAGTATTCAAAGGAAATATAGATACCATTTAGATATAGTCAGTGTTCATCCATAAAGCGGGCAAAGCATTATATGGTATTCATGTGTGCATTAAGACTATTGAACAAGATGCATTGTGCTGTAGAGGACGGAGTTGGAAGCAAATCAAGCAAACCTGCCTAAAGTTCTTGATATATCAATAGACATGAAATGTCATGAAAAAAATTTAAAAGCTTTATATTTATAAAACACAGACTCATTTTATGTGACCTTCTTAAGAACCTTCAAATAAAGGTGGAAACTTATTTTTGCTACACATTCATTTCATTTTATCATCAAGTTCTGGCTCCTGTTCTTTATCTGTAGAGAACATCCTGAGCCTATCCACTCTCTCTATCTCCATGAATGCTACTTTAGCCCCAGGATCCATTACTGCCCAATCAGACTACCACAAGTCCCCTAACTGGTCCATTTCAATTTGAATCACTGAAATCTATTCTCTACATGAAGCTAGTCATCTTTTCTAGCATACAAATTACATCATGTCATTTTGTTGTTTGAACTAGTTCATGATTACATGCTAAACTTAGAATAAAATCTGTATTCTTAATTAAGCCCTATTAATGTTATCTGGCGGAGAGTCAATGGACACTTCCCTTTCACCTACAATTAAGTTTTTGATTAAGTAATTGCTCCTTGCCCCACTCCTAGACCTTCTAAGGAGACCTTCAGGCTTTCATCAATAGTCTTTTTTCAAGAGTTTTACATTTGCACTAACTCCTTAAGATTCTTCTAGCTTCCATTTACCACTCAGTGCCCAAACCACATATTTTAGATTTTATTATGGCAGCATCTTAGCCCCAGGTACAAAAAAATCTTTCTATTATCTAATATTATGTAACAAATCATCACAAGATGTGGTGGCATAAAATGACATCTATTTTGCCTAAGAATCTATAATTTAGACAGGAATTAACAGAGATAGTTTGTCTGTGCTGCACTAGATATTGTCTGGGGTAGCTTGAAGGCTGGAGATAGAATTATCAGAAGGCTTACTCACTCATATTTGTGCTACTAGTGCAAAAAGACTCAGATGACTGAAAGCAGCTACGGCCCCCTGGGCACTTCCCTCTATCTCTAAGAAACATCTCCATGTGAGCTTTCCAACATTATAGCTTCAGTAGAGCCGGAATTTGCGTACGATGCTTCATGACTTCTATGTTGGAGGATTCCAACCTCAGTCTTCGAGCTGAGATAATTAATGTTGTTATTTTCAGCACCTAAATTTTAGGGAATTTTCTAGGCAATAATAGATAACTAATACATATTACAATAAAATGTAGATCATTCCAGGTATGAAATCTTTATTAAGACAATATTTTATATGTATATGAATATATGTACATATATACATATATAATATATGTGTGTATATATGTGTGTGTTTATATATGTATGTGTGTGTATGTATATATATGTATGTGTGTTTATGTGTGTGTGTGTGTATATATATATATATATATATATATATATATGCCCCTAAATGTTTTAAAAACATTGTAAATGGAATAGGTGGAAAGTTATTTTGGTGAGTAGTCTTTTACCTATTTTTCTATTCCAGCCCTCCATCCATAGGCATGTTTATTGTGCTTTTTGAAATAGAGGTTTATTAAAGCATAATAGACCTACAATAATTTTCACATATTTAGAGTATACAATTTGATCAGGTTGACATATGAATACATCTGTGAGACCATTACCATAATTGATAATGAAGATATTTGTTATCTCACCAGATTTCCTTATGCATCACTAAAATTTCATTCCCTCCTTCCTTAAATTTTCCCGTACACAGAAAACCATTAGCATGCTGCCACTTTTTATTAACTTGAATTTTTTACAATTTTATATAAGTGGAATTACATTGTAGACACTACTTTCTGTCTTATTTCACTCAACATTACTATTCTGAGATTCATTCATATTTTTCTGTGTGTTAGTAGTTATTTTTTTTAGCTGAGTAGTATTTTATTGTAGAGGTATACCACAATTTGTTTAACGTGCATCTGTTAATGAAAATATGCATTGCTTCAAGTTTTTGTTTGTTACAAATAAATCTCTCTGAATATCTGTATGAAAAGTCTCTTTGTGGACCTATACTTTGTTTATTTGGGGTAAATACCTAGAATTGAAATCTTTGGGTTGTATAAATATTTACCTCCATGGGAAGCTACCAAAATGTTCTCCAAAGAAGTTGTACCAATTCATATTCTAACCAGCACTTTATAAACATTTTGATTGTTCCATATTGTCTTCAACAGTTGCTATGGTCAGTCTTTTTCAACTTTAGCCACTTTGAGTAATGCACAGGAGTTTTAATTTCTATTTCTCTAATGACTATTTTGTGCATTGCTCCATGTGCTTATTTTCCACCCATATATTCTCTACTTCATATATTTGTTTTAGCCATTTTTAGTTGCTTTAGCCATTTTTAATTAGGTTTTCTTATTGAGTTGTGATGGTTATCTGTATGTTACTGATACAACTCCTTTACAGATAAATATCTGCAAATGTCTTCTTTTTTCCCCAGTCACAATATCAAAACTGGAAAAAATGCAAGTGAGAAGCACCAGTTAGCATTTACTAAGATCCTGAGCTCAAGGACTGCACTTGCCACTTTATATACTTTATCTCAATGGTTCTTACCTCTGGCAGCAGAGTACAACTGTCTGAAGAAGATGTAAAAAAAAAAAAAAAAGTACCCCCTCCGTTCAGTTAAGCCACAATCTCTGGACACAGGGCATAGACTTAAGTCTTATAACAAATTTCTCAGGTAGTTTTAATGCACACTGGTGGTTGAGAACCATTACTTACTTATCAAGGTTGCTGGTAGAATGGATGAGATTAGTTTTCTTATTTCTATTTTACAGATGAGGAGACTAAAATTCAGAGAGGTGAAAAGAAGTTGACAGAGGATAGATAATCAGAGAAGAAGCTGGGATTCGAGTCAAGATCTATTTATAAAGACTCTGCTTTTATTCATTCTCATTGGGCTATATGCAGGGTAAAACCTGTATTGTGAAAGTAATGAAAGGAAACTTGTTCAAGACCAGCATTAAGAATAGCAGGGGATATTCAGAAGCAGCTAAAGAATAGGGCTCATCGTCTGGTGCAGTGGCTCATGCCTGTAATCTCAACACTCTGGGAGGCTGAGGCAGAAGAATCATTTGAAGTCAGGAGTTCAAGAGTAGTCTGGGCAACAAAGCAAGACACCATCTCTATAAAAAGTTTAAAAATTAGCTGAATATGATAGCACATTTCTGTAGTCCCAACTACTTGGGAGGCTAAGGCAGGAGGGTTCCTTGAGCACAGGAGTTTGAGGTCCTAGTGATCTATGGAGACTCCAAACAAACAAACAAACAAACCCTCAAAGAATAATGCTCATGCTTGGCATACAGCAGTCACTAAATAGTGTTTTCTGAATACCTAAAGAATGTGGGAAGTGAAAAGAGCATGTCAGGAAGCCTCATATACAGCTCACCCCCACATTGATAACCTCTTTCCCTTGAAGCTTTCCAGTCTAGTGCCTTTCTTGAGTTTAGCAAGAAAACAGGATTTTCATTGCTGTCTCTTCTAATCTTCTCATCATTTGCTCAGTCTATGGAACCCCCTTGACAGCTAGGGAAGTCCCATTTGCAGGGCTGGCTGTATAATTTGTCTGAGAGAATCTCATTGTACATTAGAGACAATTTATCATCTGCTTAAGAAGGTAATTGCAGCACACAGACCCATGTACCAAGAATGCCACCCCCTCCCTGTCCATTCAAATCTTGCCTATATTTTCAGACCGAGTTTCAATTTCATCTGCTTTTAAAAGCCTTCTCTGACCCTTCTTCAAATCCTATAGTAATTATCGTCACTGCCACTCACATGGTAATCTATCAGTAGCTGCATGATGGCTTCTATTTCTATTATTTTCTTCAACAGTTATTTTATATTCCACATTTTTAAAATTATAAAAATGCTTATATCTCATCTCTCCCCCAATTATTGGATGGAATCTATCCCTATTGGGTGGCAAGGTGTGGGTCACATATTTGTATCTGGAAAGATTGTGCATGCAAAGGCACTTTCTTCCACATAGTATCACATCACATTTATTAGGGGACATTTTTAGGAAAAAAAATCTATGAAAAATTGCTTCACGAAATGGAAAATTTTAAAGATTTTTCAAGAGAACTTCAGTTGAATTGTACTGACAAATGCTGTTACTGCATAAATTATATCACTATGTCTAAGGAAAGAATGAGTCAACAGACGAAGTTTAGAGTTTCAGGGTGGTAAATTGTGTCTAAGCTTGCATATCTGTCTTTATGGTACAGATTTAGGGTACAGTTATGAGAGCCTGATGCAACCGACATCCCTAGCTCTGATACCAGGCACATCAAGAAAGTTTCTGATAATGAGACGACTTATCTTAGAGTTGGTGCATAGACATGGATTGTTTATTCATGTAAATCATTTCAATGATCATATCACGATATCACCAGTCCTTGATATGGCTTTTAAAACCGTTCATCTTCCCCCTATTTATGTTTCTGGCTTTACTCCCCATCACTTCTATTATTATTCTGTAGCACCAAAAATTCTCTTCTTGTTGCCTAAAGATCTGCCACTTAGGAATCCAAGCTCCTCTTTGGTCCTGGAAAATACCTTCGTAATTTAGCATTCTTTCTAAATGATTAGATTACACATGTTCTCCTTGATTTTGTCTTGCAGATAGGGCAATATATACAAAGACTTCTTGATAAAGGGAGCCTTATCTTGTGTTAGAATTTATGAATGGTGGTGTCCTGTTCAACAGTGAATGCAAGGCAGGCAGTGACAGGATGGAAATGGAACAAAAGTCACAGCTACTCCCAGAGACCACTGTGCACCACAGGCCAGACTCGGATTTTATCCCATCAGTAAAGGAGAGCCAATAAAAGACTCTAGACAAGGGAAGAATGCATATTAGGAATACTTTGATATGAAGTAGAGAATGCTTGGGCTTGGTCGAGACTAAAGGAAAAGTAGTAATAACGTTATTGCCACCGTACTTCCAGGTTGAATAAAGTCAGTGGCACAAGACATGGAAAGGCAGTCTGGATCCAATATACATTTAATGTGCAAAAACAGAGGGACTCAGTGATTGAGCACATTCAGAGCAGCCGGTTTGCAGCTGATACTGCACAGGACAAAATCAAACCTAATTTCTGACCCTTACTTTTAAAGGAAAACTACTTTTTGATTATTTGTGTCTATTGCCCCAGTACAAACTCTACTAGTAGTTCCTGAATTGAGTTCCTCAAAGTGTAGCAATAACAACTGATGACACATCTCTCTCCTTAAACTAAACCGTTAAATGAAAAGGTTGCCTTACACCATGCATTGTGTAATCACTCTCATAGAACCTAATGTTAACATCCTTGAGATTTTCTAAGCATTGGTTAAATACTTTAACTGTCTAAAGTAATTGGCTTCAAGAACTTGAACACATCCATATTAATAGAGAAATTAGGTTTTGACGTTTCTTTACAAAAAGAATAATGATAAAAATAAATCCAACGGGTATAATGTAATGTGTGCTAACGAGAGAGACAGTGATGGTCTGAGCTCAGTGCTCACTCTCCTGTGATGGCTGATTAATGGATGTGTGTGTGCTTCCGATTGAAATGCAGATCCAGGGATGTCCCAGAAAATGAGATCTATGGTAAAGAAAGATGAGGCCCACATGCTTTAATAGCTTTGGTTTTTCTGAATCTAAGGACTCTCAGGGCCTCTCTCTAATATTCAGTGATTGAGGACATCAGAGCCTATCAATCAGAGACAGTACAAAATGCATGAGAGATGGTTGTGAGCACATAGGTAATTGCTCTCATACGTAATTATACTAGGTCAACATTCAGAGGCCAAATACAGGATTTTTAAGGAAAATTGGCAAATGCTTAAGAACAGAACTTCAGAAATAGGAAAGCTTATAATATTAATTTGTTCAACTCATTGCCCAATAAAGAAACTGGGTTTCAAAGAAAATAAGACACATATAAGATCAGCCCAATAACTAAATTCTGGTGTCTAACCATGGTTGTGGCACAAATGTCAAAGTATTTTCCTCTGAGTAAATAGGCTCCTTTTTCTCATTTGTTGTATGTATACACAAGATTATCTGCTTATAGAGACTAAAATAGAAGACATATTTAAAGTACATATCAAAGGGCTGGAGGCTTAATAAATGATAATTTCTTCGTTAATCAATTTAATATTGAGTAGGTATTAAGTTTTTAACATTGTCTGCTTCATAGCGTCTTCTAAAAATTCTAGGAAATTTAAGTAGCAGACCATCTGATATCCTACATTCCTTCTTCCTCTCATGATTTTACCTGGCGTGTTTACCTGCACTCCATAAAATTTTCTCTATATTTATTTCATTCTCCTTCTCAGACCATCTTTACCTCTTGTAAGGATGGCCATGATAAGCTCCTCACTGGCCTCTTTTTACCCACTCTTGCCCTTTTCTAATATGTTCTCCAAACAATAACTCCAGAGATTTGCACAAAATGCAAATGTGGTCTTGACATCACCATCACGTTTGAAATCTGTCAATGCCTTCGCAATGCTTTAACAAATACATTGTAAGATCTTGCTTATGGGCTGGGTGCGGTGGCTCTCACCTGTAATCCCAGCACTTTGGGAGGCCGAGGATCACGAGGTCAGGAGTTTGAGACCAGCCTGGTCAACATCATGAAACCCCGTCTGTACTAAAAATATAAAAATTAGCCGGGTGTGGTGGCGAGTGCCTGCAATTCCAGCTACTCAAGGAGGCTGAGGCAGGAGAATCACTCGAACCCGGGAGGTGGATTGCAGTGAGCCGAGATCGTGCCACTGCACTCCAGCCTGGGTGACAGAGTGAGACTCCATCATAAAAAAAAAAAAAAAAAGGAAAGAAAAAAGAAAAAATCTTGCTTATGTCCCCTGCCACTACTGTCTTACATTTATGCACTTAGGATTTCCTTCGTGATTCATCCACTCTGGTCTTCTTTCCAGTGCTCAGCCTTCTGTGCTCCTTCTGGCCACTGAGCCTTTTGCATGTGCTGTCTCTCTGCCTGCAATGCACTGCTGCCGCCACTCCATCCAGGTCCCTCCTGAGTGTCTTCTCAGATGATTTCACGTGCCATTTCCTTAGTGTCCTATAGCCTAGGCCAGTTGCGTTTTTATATACTCTCGTAGAACCAGATCCTTTCCTTCCTTCTCAGTAGTTTGTCCCATTTATGATTATATTGCAAGTTTCTCACAGAGACCTTACATTTCATGAGGGTATAGACAATGCCTTTGATTGGGCTCACCACAATGCCTGACACATATTAAATACTCAACGTTCACTTGTTTAGCAACTTTTTGAATTATACAATCATGTACGTGCAAGTGTCTTAGTCCCTGGAGCTGTTATAACAGAACACCATAGAGGAGGTTGCTTACAAACCATAGAAATTGATGTCTCACAGTTCTGGAGGCTGGGAAGTCTAAGATCAAGGCTCTGACAGATCTCATGTCTGGCATGGGCCCGCTTCCTGGTCCTCACGTGGCAAAAGTCAAGCAAGTTATGTAGGATCTCCTTTACAAGGACTCTGTTATCATTCATGACTGCAGAGCCCTAATGATGTCATCACCTCCTAAAAGCTCCATCTCCAAACACTATCACATTAGGGATTAGATTTCAACATAAGAATTTGGGAGAAACATGAACATTCTGCCTATTGTAATAAAAGACCTAAGAAACTTTTAGTTCATACCTTCATTTTAAGGATAAAAGAATCAAAGTCAGGAACAAAACAAATTTCTTAGAATCTGGGAAGAGATTGCTGCAATCTGGGGACCGTATCTAATTCTCCCACATCCGATGATGTTACCCTAATTCATTTCCTTAGTTCAAATCCTTACACATGCTGTAAATTTCAGAGGAGTTATTTATTCCTAATAAAAGTATTAGTAGTACTTTTGTCTTCTGTGAAGGTTTAGCTAAAGATTATAGAACTAAGAACTGTGAGTACCCAGTTGTTTTGACTTTAAAGAGAAGTTTGTGATTGAATTTCCCAGGCCTCTAATAAAGCTCCCCAAGTAAAAGACTGCCTGGACATATTTCAAATAAAATAATATAGGAATGATTTTAGTTTTCAGCTTTTTTCTGACTCAGCACTCATTTTAGACATTGCTATCCCTTACTGATTGCTTTGAACAGGATTTTAAATAAGAAAACTGGAAATTATAATACTCTCCAGCAACAGCTGATTGCATTGGAAAGCAGTTAGGCTTCTTCTATCCTTCAGTTCTTCTTGGCCAGACTCTAATTTCCTTAGCATTTCCATTTATATGTACACCAAGGATTGAAAAGGTTCACATCTTTCCAATCAAAAGTGCTGCATGGATCACTGACTTTGAAAGGGAAGTCAGGTACTCAACCTCTCTTTCTGCTCTGTCAGGGGAAGGAAAGCCTTTCAATTCAATCTCCAGTTATCTGGATGCTCTTCTCTGTAGCATCTCATGTAGTTAATTGGCTGTTTCAAAGGACACTGGTTTAGAAAAAAATAAGAATAAATGTTCTAGCTGCTGACAATCCACACATTATCACCTTAAGCTTAACCTAATTAGACTGAGTCACTAGTCAGAAGTTTTGACCTTCAGAGGGAACATTGTTACTGTCTTCAGTCAACCATATATATTTCCTGCTGAATATTAGATCTAAGAAAAGCAAGGTAAATTGTTTCATATAAAGCAGGTGACTTGTGAATACTTTTGACTCAGCTCTTGCCTATTCGTACAAAGAGAGGAAGGAGGAAATAATAGTAATGTTCATAATAGCATACTGATATTATGGGACATTTTTCTGGCTCTTTAAAATTTGCATAATATTTTCACAAACATTACTATGTCAAATTAATGAATTAGTGAGGTCCTGGAGTTCAAATTTCTCATCTTTATAAAAGATAGAAAAAATTGAGCTATAGAGAAAAGAAAATAAAAGACTGTCTCAAATGCTGCAATGCTACAGAAAGGTGAAGGAAAATCAGAGACATGTATAAGACACTACCCAAAATGGATAAAGTCACGTTGAATCTCTTTTGTGTCATTCTCAAATAAATGGGCTCTAACTGGCATGGAGAAAATGGTGCCTTTTTTCCAGAACAGTGGGTACCCTGTGGTTGAAGCTGCTACACCAAACATTGAGCAAACCCATGACAGGCTCATGGGGAAGGGGGGACTCAACAGTTCAAGTGGACAGAGTAACTTCTAAAGACCAAGTACAGCCTGGAAAGAAAACTACTACTGGAAGTCCCTACCCAGGAAAAAAGATCCATCTCTAATGTGAAGTTGGCTTCAGACCCCTCAGCTCTGCTTCCTACAACAGAGTCTCTTTCACGTCTACTGTTTCTCCTAGGGCTACACCCAGTTAGCAATCAGTAGAGAAAAGAAGTTTAGGGAACGTAAAACACTAGCGTCTCTTAGGTATGATGTCATGTTTTATGCCAAGTGCAGAGTAGAGTAGGCACAGGGTCCTGCACATAGCACACAATGAAGGGTAATTATGTTGTTGTTATATCCTTCAGTACCCATGTTTCTCAAAGCATGGTTCTGCTTGGTATGTGTTAGAAGTAGGTAAAGTTCTTGTTAGAAATGCAGATTTCTAGGCTCCAATCCAGATTGATTTAACCAGAATCTCACTGGGAAATGCCCAAGGATCTGTATTTTTAACAAATATGGCCTGATATAAACTCACAATTGAGAAGCACTCTTATGCGCTAGATACTTTACAGTTTGCTTAATTTGGTCCTTCCAAAAAAAAATTCTTGTTTTACAAGAGAGAAAACAGGGGCTCAAGTTGTTTTAAAAATCCACATTGAGCTAATACCAATACAGTTCTGCTTGACTTCAATCTCTGTGTCCTTTCAGCTATTTGAGGCAGTGAGTTGTTAAAAAACAAAAACAAAAACAAAAAAAACCTGTGCTCCTGGGAATTACTGCCCTGGGAGGGTCTTGGGTATTGCTTCAGCCCAGCTAGCTATAGGAGAGGAGGAAAGAAATTAGCAATATAGAGGCTGCCCACTACTTTGGGGCTGAGGAGGCAATAATTTATTGCTCATCAAGGAAGAAAATAATAGCTGGCTCTCTCAGTCCTCCACATTTATATGGTAAGCCTTACTTCAAAGTCACCCTGGAAAATTACATGACATTTTTATCACAGTCATTTTCAGACTGGGTCATTATCTTTAACCAAACATTTATGCCACATTTTGAATAGACACATATATCAGGCAGGCAGTAGACTGTGCTAGCAAATTCAAGGGGAGACGTTTCCACAATCTTTTCGGGGTTGCCCATCAAGAGATGATGGTGATAAGGGAATGAGGGGAAGAAATGTGAAAGAAAAAAGTGTAACCAACTGACAAGTCTGGTTATCAACCCAAAGGACTGAGGCTGGGGACTGGGATTTTAGCTAAATGGGCAATTCCTGTTGGTATAAATGGCTAGTACTTAAGAGATACTTTTACGATGTGTACCAGGCTGGAGTTCTAGGCTCTCCATGGGCAATTCACCCAATCACTTAAGATCTTGGTTGCTTAATGGAGACAAGATATGACTTAGCTTATCTCTGTGATGTGTATGAATTCTGCTCTCTCTCGCTCCTTTTTTTTTTTTTTTTTTGAGACAGAGTCTTGCTCTGTTGCCAGGCTGGAGTGCAGTGGCGCGATCTCGGCTCACTGCAACCTCTGCCTCCCAGGTTCAAGCAATTCTCCTGCCTCAGCCTCCCGAGTAGCTGGAACTACAGGCATGCACCACCACATCCAGCTAACTTTTGTATTTTTAGTAGAGACGGGGTTTCACCATGTTGGCCAAGATGATCTCGATCTCTTGACCTCATGATCTGCCCGCCTTGGCCTCCCAATGTGCTGGGATTACAGGCATGAGCCTCTGCGCCCGGGGCTATTTGTTGATCTACCATCTAGTAGATGTCAAATGTTTGGCCTAGACCTTTGGCCTTCCTTGACAGACCTCCACCTAGCTGTGTAAATATGGAACAGTTCTTTTTAGGCTAGGATCTGCTTGCAAATTCAATCTATATCATCACATTCATCAGAAGAGTTTAAGGCAAAATGTATTTTATTTAGAGTTACAAGGCTTAAGTTCAAAACTTACTTGAATGCATTACTTTCTGTGTGACTTTAGGCAGGTTGTCGCCTCTCACTGAATCTTAGTTTTCTCAGTGTGAAACGGAGCTAACTATATTTAATTTCTAGAGTTATTATATGGTAAGTAATGGAATACTGTAACATTTTTGCCAAACATACTGCTTGAGATATATACTCAGATTGTCACCTGAGTATAGATCTGGCACCTCTATTCTTTTGAAATAACAATTCATAGTGACTCCCTAGAAGCCAAGACATTTTAGTTTTATTAACTTGGGTGAGAACAAACCTCCTCTTCTTGTCTACCTGGTCTGCTGGAAGAGATTTGCAGATATAGTGGCTTCAGCCCTTTTCAACTTGTTTTTTCCTCTCTAGTGGATATTGCCGCAACCTATTGCAGAGTGTTGACATTGTACAAATGACTCCGAGGAGGTAATTTATGGTGTGCTGGGTGCAATTTATTTTTAGATGTCCAATGAAGCAAGGTGTCAACAGTTTATCAATATCAGACAAAAGGGTATAGATCAAGCTTTTAGGAAATATAGCTGTGTATTCTTAAGGTGGATTCAGGTATAGATGAAGAGTTTCAAGGGTGTAGAGGGACCCCCCTCCTGGTTGAACGACAGAAGCCTAGGGAAGCTCTGTGACTACAGACTTGCCTCCAATATTTCATATCAGACATGTTATTTCATTCAAAAAAAATTATTGATGTTTATTTGGACTTGAGCACAAGGCCTAGTGTTGGAGGCTGGAACTAGAGCAGAATATGAGATGCTCCCAAATGTGTCAAGTAACTCATATTTTGGTACAGCACACAGACCCGTAGCTGATAATGATTTAGTCATTGAATGCTGAATAGGGAAATACATGAAGTGAATCAGAGGAAGACAGAGAGGGGCAGATGCACAAGAAGCACTTTTCTTTGTTCTAGGAATACAAAGATGGACACATCAGTTATGCTTCCTGTTGTTAGGGAATTTACAACTGGAGGCAATGTCTGGTAGCCAACAAGTAAGTGCATAATTAAATGACATGATTTAAAATTACTTAAAGTATGTGAAGAAAACACACATGGTTTGGAAAGATAAAATATTTTATACAGGGTGGTCATGGAAGGCTTCTTTGAGAAGGTGCAGATTCTAAGAAGCTAAAGTCATAAGAAGCTTCTATTCAGTCTCCATGCAGTTTCAGAAACGACATTGTCTTTATTCACCCATTTTGGTAAAACAGATGAAAAGATATATTTTTTCTTTTCCCACATAAAAAAGTCTGAGATAAGCAATTCTGGGTCAAGGCATTTAGGGGTAAGAGTAAAGAAGCCCAGCTTAATTAACATGTCTTCTATACTCAACATCTTATTTCACTGAGATTTATTAAAACAGATATTGTTGTTAATCAAAAGTCAATTGATTTCTCAAAAATATTTATCGAGACTTAACAATCCAGTTATGTGTGTTGTGTGGTTGTTAAGGTCTCAATAAATCTGTTTTTCCAAATCAATGTGAATTTAATTAAAATGTAAAAAAACTTTCTGGTTTGCTTCAAATCCTTATTTTATACAATTAATAGGATGCTATTAACAGCCTGATTTAGTGACTATAGGGCAGTGAGGATTTAGTGTCCATTAAAGCCTCCTGTGAGTACCAGAGCAGCAGGAGGAAAAACTGGGAAAGAGAACCAGAAGGATGTTTGCTGAAAGGACTGGTCGACAGAAGGGGTTATGCTGAAATAATGCAATGTTTTGACAGACCTTAAATTCCAATTAGTTGAGACACAAGTATCCCAATATATACAGGTCACATGAAACGTAGGTTGCACTGACTTCATTCAATCCTTGCTTTATTACTGTTTTAGTGACCCTAGTGTTTGTACTGGGCTGGATATCCCCCCTATCCACTCTCACCAATTCCTGTTTACCTGGAAGTTGTGAATTTGACCTTACTTGGTAGGGTCTTTGTAGATGTAATCAAGTCAAGATGAGGTCACACTAGAGTAGGTTGAGCCCTAATCCAGTGACTTATAAGAAGATGGAAATCCTTATAAATCTCCTTATAAATCCTCATAAGAAGATGGAAATTTGGACATAGGCACACAGGGGGATAAGTCACATGAAGTGGAGGCAGAGATTATAGTAAGGCATCTACAATCCAAGGAATGACAAGGATTTCTGGAAGCCAATAGAGGCTAGGAAGAGGCAGGCAAAGATTTTCCCTAGAGCCTTCAGAGAGAGCATGGCCTTACCAACATCTTGATTTTGGACTTCTAGCCTCCAGAACTATGAGATAATACATTTCTACTGTTTTAAGTAACCTTAGTAGTGCCTGGTTACAGCTCACCTAGGAAATGAATCCAGGTGTCTTGGAAAGGCACTAGCCTTTAATACACATCTCTGCCACTCCAGTCATACAAGAGATACTCAAGAAATATGAGCCCATGGGTTTCTCTCTGCCAAAAGCCTAGAAACTCTTTTTCATCAAAATCTTTTATCTCTACTTATAGCACGTTTGTTTTTCAAAGCCAGTTCATTTTTTGCCTCTTCTATGAAGCATTTCCTATAGATTCATTCAGGAGGGACCACTGCCTATGAATTCCTGTTTCACACTGATTTCTTCTTTCAAAAGACAAATCCTTATTAGCATTGTCATTTAGTGATGCCATCACTGTCTGTTTGGAAAACAGGTACTAAGGTTGGTTTGGGGCCTTCATGAACTCATTTAACAAAATTGTATGAAGTATCTATTCTGTGTCAGATACTCTGCTAGAAATAGGTCAGACAATATATAAAATAGACCCTCAAAGCTCTAATGGCTTGCATGCTTATAGTCTTAGACTACCCACTATCACAGTTATATTCCCATAGGATGTATTAAGTAATCATTTTGGTTTTAGCACACAAGGCTTCCACTGACCCATGGGCAGGAGATATAGCACAAAGAGTCCAAAGACCTGGGTCAATACTAGGCTCTGCCACATCACATTTTGTAGAAGAGAACATGTTTCTCAACATTTCTGAGTCTCATTTTCCTGACTTCTAAAGGGAAGATCATAACATCTACTTTGTGGAGTTGATATGAGGATTTATTGAGGTAACAACTGTAATTCAATTTTATAAATATCAGTTGCCCTTCTGTGCTCCCAGAGTCATCCCTGTCTCCCTGCCCTCATTGAATGGCTTTGTCCTGCTTCTTGAACAGACAGGGAAAATAGAAAGGCCCTGGGATACCAACCCCATTCCAGCAACAGAACTCTCTCTTACGAACATCCTAGAAAGCTGATATCAGATACTGGCACACACACAAAAATAAGTAGATAAAACAGGGGAAAGGGAAGAATGATCATTCAAGCAAAGTCAGCTGGAGTCATTAGACTGGGTAACAGAAAAGCATTTAACTTCCAATTGTTTTTAAGTGTACTGATTTTCCCCACCCTGGAAAACCTATGCTAGACCCAATAGGCAGCTGACCTTTAGTCCCCTCCTAGAGCAGCCTCTTTTGCAGCTTAATAACTGCCAATTTCTCAAAATTTTCTCAAAATTCAAGCTTGGGTATGGAGAATAAACACTGAAAAACTCTCCAACTTTTCCTTTTTAATAACCCTGTGATGCCTCTTCAGATTGAGTTCACCTGCACAGGAATGAAGAAAGGAGAGCAAGTGGCACCATAAATACTCCAGTGGGTCAAATGCGAGTGGGAACAGATGACATCGTGTCTAATTAAGCTTTACAATGGAAGGAAACTGCTTCCATTACACCTGTGCCCTCTTCTACATATATGCATGCAATTTATGAGTTTCCCCAAGGCCCTGCTTTGCCTCTTTGTAGTTCATATACTACTTATTTTTTTTAATTTTCTGACATCAACATCCCCTATTAAGTCATTTCCTTTCTTCTTGTCAATGTCTTTACATTCTGTCCATTTTGGGGACACACATAATAAAAAGAACAAGCATGTTGGAATCTCCCTAACTGTAGTTCTAAGTCTCTTCCTGATCACCTAGATATTCTGGGGACAATTTGTTGAATTGTTTATTTTTTTAGTTATTTGATTTGTACTGACTTAGAGCTGACTATGTTTCATGCACTGGTATGTATGTAGAAGACAGAAGGATAAAAATGTTCCTACCCTCAGGGAGTCACCAATCCAGTGGGAAAAGATTAAAGAAGCCACTTTTGGAAAATAGCATAAGAATTTTAAAGTAAAAATTAAAATTACTTATTTTTTAAAAACATATTTTATATATTTATTTTTAATAATCTTTTAAAGAAGGAGATTATTATTTCATTGTATGGAAAAGGCAATCAAGTCTCTGTTATTAAATAACATAGGAAGAGCCCTGCAATTAGGATCTAAACCTTAAGCTATATACATTTTTTAAGTCATATAACTTTAAGTCAAATCCCTTTCCACTTTTTGATTAATCTATTAAATCTCACGTATTTTCAGAGAGAAGTCTATTTTCCTCAGTACAATAAATTTGGCATAGAATTTTAAGTCAATCCCTAATGTCTCAATTTTCTTCTGGACATATCTTCCTCAGTTCTATCTTCACCCCCACCCCTCCCTCACCTATGAGTTTTTCTGTGTGTGGTGCAAGTGCCAAGACTTATCACACTGTCACATGTGAATTAGATGATTTGCAATGACAAGCAGCAATTGTCCATAACTTTTCACACTCAGTCCCTACTCTTCCCTCTGGAATTGAGAAAATGGAGCATCTATAACTCACTAAAATTACGCACATATGGGCAGGGGGGAGATGTTACTAATTGAACTGTGTCCCTAGAAAGATATGTTGAAGTCCTAACCAATGGTATTTGTGAATGTGACCTTTTAGAAATAGGATCATTGGAGATTCAATCAAGTTAAGATGAGGTCATTAGAGTGAGCCCAAATCTAATATGACTGGCATTCTGGTTTTACTTCTTATTATTATTTTTATGGCAGGGTCTCACTCTATTGTCCAGGCTGGAGTGCAGTGGAGTGATCTCAGCTCATTGCAACTTCTGCCTCCTGGGTTCAAATGATTCCCTTTCCTGAGCCTCCCGAGTAGCTGGGATTCCACACATGTGCCATGATGCCCAGCTAATTTTTGTATTTTTGGTAGAGATGGTGTTTCACCATGTTGGCTGGGCTGGTCTTGAACTCCTGACCTCAAGTGATCCGCCTGCCTTGGCCTCCCAAACTGCTGGGATTACAGGTGTGGGCCACCGCACCCCGCCTGGCACTCTTAATAAAAGATGAAAAAGCAGTGTGAAAGCAAAGACACAGGGAGAATACTATGTGACAACAAAGGCTGAGATCGAAATGATGCAGCTGCAAGCCAAGGAATGCTAAAGATCAATAGCCACCACCAGAAGATAGAAAGAGGCAAGAAAGAATTTGACTCAGAGTCTCAGAGGGAGCATGACCCTACTGACACCTTGATTTCAGACTTGTCACCTCTGGAACTCTGAGAGACTGAATTTCTGTTTTTAAAAGCCATGGTGTTTGTGGTATTTTATTACTACAGACCTGGGAAATGAATACAGGTGATGTCAAAAATTTCTTAAGAAAACAAGCACTTGGATGTTGATTGCAGGATAGCGACCACTTCAGGTGGTTAGCATACTTGTCCCATGTCTCCTTGTGTCTTTACTGTAACAGGCAATTTGCTGAGCAATGTTATCACCATAGAACCACGTAATGTTTGAGGTGGAAGGATCATGATAGTGATCATCATGGCTTGTTTGTTTTAACTGTGAAGGAATTTTGACCCTGAGGAAAGCAGTGACTACTCAAGGATGGAGCAAGAAAAAATATTCCAGTTCCTATTTCTTCCATACCTGTGCTCTTTTCATCATTGAGACATTTCATTAGCCCTTATAATCTCTCCAGTTCTTAAAAGAGAAATCTGTGGGCAAAGTCGAAATCCAAACATAGCATTATACTGTCTCACTGTCCAAATATATAAAATAATTCCTTGGTGTATTAGTCCATTTTCACAGTGCTGATAAAGACATACCAGAGATTGGGCAATTTACAAAAGAAAGAGGTTTAATGGACCTACAGTTCCACGTGGCTGGGAAGCCTCACAGTCATGGCGGAAAGCAAGGAGGAGCAAGTCATGTCTTACATGGATGGCAGCAGGCAAAGAGAGCTTGTTCAGGGAATCTCCCCTTTTGAAAATCATCAGATCTCATGAGACTTACTTGCTATCAAGAGAACAGCATGGGAAAGACCTGTCCACATGATTCCATTACCTCTTACTGGGTCCCTCCCACAACACATGGGAATTCAAGATGAGACTTGGGTGGGAACACAGCCAGACCATATCACTTGGTATAGTGTTATTATTCCAGAAAGAATATATTTTGCAATTTTGCCTTTAAATTAAATTATTTGTGTACAAAAAAACACCTTTCAAGGCCAGGTGTGGTGGCTCACGCTTGTAATCCCAGCACTTTGGGAGGCCGAGGCGGGTGGATCACGAGGTCAGGAGATCGAGACCACGGTGAAACCCTGTCTCTACTAAAAATACAAAAAATTAGCCCAGTGTGGTGGTGGGCGCCTGTAGTCCCAGCTACTCGGAGAGACCGAGGCAGGAGAATGGCGTGAACCCGGGAGGCAGAGCTTGCGCCACTGCACTCCAGCCTGGGCGACAGAGCGAGACTCTATCTCAAAAAAAAAAAAAAAAAAAAAAAAAACCTTTCAAATTTTGGAAGTAGTGAAATATTTATACAACAACTACAAAAATATAACCAGATGACCACTAAAGCTACAAATAAATCACAAAGCTATAATTCTGGATATAATTAATATTCTTAATATTTCTATAAATGATTTATATAGCAATCCACTGAAATCCCTTTTGAAATGGTAATTGACATGTAAAATTTAGACAATAAGAAATGAGTGCTTCACATATGTCTGGACAACTATGTAACCTTATGAAAAATAAATAAATTTAAATTTAAATAACAAGATATTCATTATTCTATCATCAGATCATTGCTTAAAACAATAATAGAGAATTATAGTACATCTACAGGAAAACAAATACTTTTATACATTATGCTCGATTATACATTAGAAAATAATTTGTCAACATAAATTGTCTTAAAATACACAATACCTTAACCCTGTAATTCTAGATCTAAAAATACATGTTCAGAGAAGAAGCTTAAATAACGTAATTGCTTCACCTAAAAATATTTGTCCAGTATTCTTAAAAATATAATTAACTATAAATAAATTTCAACAAGATAATTTTTAAGTATATTGTATGATGGGGCACTATGTGCCCATTATAAATATTCACAAAGTATTTTTAATAACATAGAATTTTTACATTATAGCATCAGTAGAAAAAAGTAGAGTAAAACCAAAAATGTAGTAGCTAAACTGTCATACTTAAACCCATTACAAAAAGAAACAAAAGTTAAACTTCCCCAAAAGCAGTGTTATAAATTTGGTATCATCCTTCTCCTAGACCTGCCCCAATATATGCTCATAGATATAGATATCGACATATAGGTATAAATTTAAGAATAATTTTAAAAAGAAATCTTGTAACCCAGTTTCTTATCCTCTCTCTATTTCAAAAATTCATTCCTTTGTTAGAAAACAGAAGTTACCAAGTAAGTTACCAAGCAACATCAAAATAGAGAATTTTCAGGATATGGAAGAGGAGATATCCAAGCTCTCCTGAAGGGCTGGAGTAGAAACAAGTCTTGTTAAGGGATGACTCCCAGGGAGGGTCCTGATAGATAAACAGAACTTATCTATTTCAAGTTTAAGCCGTTCTTTCTCTTCCCTGCTCCTTACCCTCTTTTATTTTTGAATAAATTGTCTCTCATTTTAACCAAAAGTTGCAGCTGGGACTCAAAAATTTTTAAAACACCTTGCTCTTGTCCACTCTACAGCCAATTAATACAGGATTTAATAGATGAGTGATCCAGGTGAATCAATTAGAGTACTTTCCAGTTTTGTTTTTTTTTTTTTGCTTTAATAAAACTATAAAAAAGAGTGTCTGTTTCTAGTGACAGAAGCTAAAGACCATGAGGTTCTGCATGTATTGGCAGAACTGCTTCTCAACACACCACATGGGAGAAGCTGGTATTCAGTGAGGGAGGAAGAACAACAGACAGTGGGAGGCAGAGACCAATGCCAGGGAAAGACCTGGCAGGATTTTCATCTTTGGACCCCATAGTACTCTTGTCTTTTGTAGGATTTAGTTATTGAAACTTCAACTCAATAACAAACTCTATATACTTCTCATTAGAATTTCTATTTTCTTAAAGTGGCTTGATTTAGGATTCTTCACAATGTAACTAGAGAAGTATCATGATGCATGATACAAAATTAGAAGGATGACCCAGGAGCAGACTGGATTGGCATTCTTAAGAATGTAAAATGTAGCCTGTAACCAACATAGAAATTCTAATAGAATTTCAGCAGAGGACTAACATGTTCTATTTGTGCTTTTAGAAGCACCACTCCAGTGGACATGTGCAGAAATTATTGGTAGATGGCAAAACCAAGAGTCCAGTTTGGAAGCTATTATCATAGTCATTGTGAGAGAGAATGAAAGCCAGAAGTAATGAGTATGTAAGGAATGCAAAAGAGGCAACCAAAAATAGTAAGTAACTTTGGCAAGCCATATAGATGTGGCTGTATAGCTTTTTTCTGAGTCTGATCCATATATTCCTCATGTCATATCTTAAGTGAACAATCCAAGGAAAACCCACTGTTCTTCAGTTGAATTTTTATTGCCAGGCTTCGAACATTCTGCATTTTTAGGTCAGCAGGCTCAAAACACAGATTTCTCTCCCCTTGCAGACTCACAGTAAGCCTGAGAGTCTACACAAAGCATGCTGAGATTGATACATGGGAAATAAATAGTCACTTTTATTGTTGCATTGATAAGGAGGAATGCTTTCTCTTACACAAAGGAAATTGTGAGAACTATAAAGAAATCCTAAAGATGGCTTTAAAGCAAATTAAAAATTAATGACAAGAAAAATCAAATTCCTTTTGTGGTCTATCTTCCTCCACCTGCAGATAACTCTAAATACCATTACTGAAGGAATCACATTAGTTTCTAATTTAAAGGAATTTCTTCTAGCAAAGTCATCACTAAACATTTAATTACACCTGTTTCCAACAACGTCTTAATTTTTCCAAGTGAGTAGGAGTGGCACCATCACCTAAGGTACCCTGGCTCTTGCCTGGCAATTCAGAGAATTGCATGACCTTTGTTCTTAGAGAGGAAATTGCAGTTTTTAAAAGCACATCTACAGAAAGATCTCTCACTCACAACACAATCATACCTGTCAGATCACTGCTGTCGTCCATCTTCAGTAGCATTGATTTCTTGAAAGAAATGACAATAACCTAGCAAAATGGTGAGGAAATATTTTGGTGCATCGTAATGTGCCCAGCTGCAAATACAACCCATAATACTTATTATTAGCAACTTCCTTCCTGTCACTTTGAGTATACTCAAGACCACAAATGCCACAGTGTGAAAGATATGTATTTGAGTTTCATATTTATTCAGATCTTTTCAAATAAACAGGCAAACGATAAGTTAGAATCCCAAATGTTTTTTAAAAAATAAAAAAGACCGCTGCCTTCTTCCTAATCAGGAATTTCTCTGCACTAAGCATGGATTTTTCAAGCAAATAGAAACTAGATTTAAAAATACTACAGCATGCATTTGAATAGCAACTGTGCTGGTTTGTGAGAATGTGATTTGGTATAACTTTTTTGTGCTCAGTTTTCTCATCTGTATCCATAGCATAATAATTGTACCTGGGTCATAACATTGCTGTGGGATGCAATCTGAAGTAATAAGGGTAAACCTGAAATTGCTTTTCCTACAAGTTGGGATTAAAAATGGATACCTTATTTCACAGTCCTAATTTCTATTATAAACCACAGAACTGACAAACAGTGAATTCTCATTACATATTAGATAGAGGCCGGAGTAGGGAGTTTGGATTTCAGATAATTAGTAGGCAATAAAAATCCATCTTACCTTCTAAACATAGATATCTTTGTCAAAATAGCAAAACATGTCAATTGGAGTCATAAAGGACAATCAGAGTTGTTGCAATAATCCAGGTGAACAATGTTAAAAAAGGAGCTAGTGTAATACAATTAGATATAAAGGGATAGAATTAAGAGATTATTTCATAGAAATTGAAAGATTATTTTATAGAACTGACAAAACTCGAAAATTAATTTGAATGTGATTATGACCTCAGTAACTAACCCATGTGCCCAGCACACGTCACCAGAGCTCAAATGCATGTTAAATTGTAAAACTACACAACAAATAGTTGGTTAAGTTTAATGTTGCAGCTGGAGAACTTTCTCAGCAATTCCTTTTCCGTTTATGCGGATTTCAGTAAGATGACATTTCTACCCGTATTTTCTACTTTATTTACAGAGGAGCCTTTAAAAGCCAGGAAGAACTGCCTTCATCTCAAGTGATCATTTATTATCCAAGTTGTAATCAAATTAGCTTTTTTTTTAGACTAGAAATTTGATGTCAATCGCAGTTGATCTCAGCAGAGGAAAGGAGGGGAGGAGAAGTCATATCATATGAGAAGCGATTCAGGAAGGATTTCTCAGAGATAAATATTTGTAATGTAATTATAGATCTGTCATCAACACCACTATAATTTACTGTCAGTCACCATACTGATGATAGGATCTTATCTTCCAAGGTATAACTCTCGTTCACTGCAATTATCTCCAGGATGAATCTTCATGCTCAAAGCCCCCAGTGTAGAATTATTGTGAGATAAGAGTTAGAAATTGATATTTCCGTGTCAATGCCCCATGATGTGGATCATCCAGAGGTCTCAAAACCTCCTCGTTGTGTGGCTGAGGGTTAGCTGCAAGTTGTCAGAAACAGATGTTGGTGTTTCCACCACGTTGTGTCATTTCCTGACATAAACAACTTGCCTGAACAATCAATTTGGGATAGAGGTAGGGAATTGCAGTTAAAAGGTCTCACACAAGCTAAATTTTAAAAAGTTGACTTAAATGAATTTCAATGTAAACATTCTGGATGCTGAATTTAAACCCCAATTCTCTCAGTTTTCTCAACCTAATGTCTCTTTTTCTTCTTCTTTTTCACCTTCATTGCTGCTACCAATAATCTATTATCTGAACTACTTTCTAAATTGTTCTTCTGCCTCTAATATTTCCCAATGTATGTACTTATTTTCCTATCAGAATTTAAAAATTCTTCATCACTCATTTGTGTAACAATCTACTATAGCACTTTAATACCCTCATTATCTTGCCTATCCCAACTATTTTGTCTTCTTAATGGAAGTAAAAAAATGGAGCCAGGCACGGTGGCTCAAACCTGTAATCCCAGCACTCTGGGAGGCTGAGACAGGTGGGTTGCCTGAGCTCAGGAGTTCAAGACCAGCTTTGGCAATATGGTGAAACCCCGTATCTACTAAAATACAAAAAATTAGCCAGGCATGTAGGTGTGCGCCTGTAATCCCAGCTACTCAGGAGGCTGAGGCAGGAGAATTGCTTGAACCCAGGGGGCAGAGGTTGCAGTGAGCCAAGATCGTGCCACTGCACTCCAGCCTGGGCAACAGAGTGAGACTCTGTCTCAAAAAAAAAAAAAAAAAAAAAAAAAAAGATTGTCTTCAAGTTGCTAAAATCTGGTTAAGACTCAACATAGCATTTTTTTTCTGTTTACTTGTCTAAGGGTCATTACAGCTACCTGTTCATAATTTTCTTTTAGAATCCTGAGGTGGAAATGCCAACTTACATCTTTATGTTAGTCAAGACATGCACTGATGTGAGAAGAAATCTCTGAGTGGGTCTTAAATAAGTAGGAGTTTTAAATTTAATTAACCAGAGAAGCAGCGACCTGAGCAAACCACATAGATTGTGAAAGGAATAGCATGTTTAAGGAAGAGTGAACATTTTAATTAAACCTTGAAGGATGTCCTTTAGAGTCTGGCTTTGGGAGAAGATTAGGTAGGAGGCCAGGTGCAGTGGCTTATGCTTGTTTTCCCATCACTTTGGGTGGCCAAGGCAGGAAGATTCCTTGAGCCCAGGAGTTCGAGACCAGCCTGGGCAACATGGCAAAACCCCATCTCTACTAAAAGTATTAAAAAATTAGCCAGACAGGGTGGGGCGTGCCTGTAGCCACAGCCACTCCAGAAGCTCAGGTGGGAGGACCACTTTAGCCCACAAAGTCGAGGCTGCAGTGAGCCATGGTCGTGCCACTGCACTCCAGACAGGACAACTGGAGTGAAAACCTGTCTTAAAAAAAAAAAATTAGGTAAGAGTTATTTTCAGGGTCATATGGAAAAAAGGTTTTGCAAACCATCCTAAAGAGTGTATACCCCTATAAAGCACAATTGAAAGAGAATGAAAACGAGCTTCCAGTCTTTATATTCATTTTATAACACTTACTCTGAACACAGCATGCAGAATTCATTGGGGAGAAAGAGGAAAAAAAATAACAAAACAGTCAGTGGGAATAGAAATATTTCATTTTTTAAACTGTCCAGTATGCAATTAATATCCCTCTCTTAATTTGGAGGAACTCCATTCTGTGTATATTCCAGAGATATAGTGCGTGCTTCCTGATCTGCAGTCTGAACAGGGAGTAGAATCTTCCTCTTTTTTGTCCTATCACAATCGGAGCTCAACCCTTAACTTAAGTTCAGCCATGAGTATGCTCCACTAGGACTTTGAGTCTCAAAGGACTGAGACACATAAAGTCAAAGAAGTGTTAAGATCCACTCTCACCTAATGCAGAACCATCCAGGCAGTGGTGGTGCCTGCAGTTCTAGAACACTACTCTTGGAAGACTTCATGCCCTTGACAGGCCATTGTTCTGCCTTGTAATTTTCCCAGTCTAAATTTCCCATTCTGCAATAAGAGGTAAGTAGGTATTTTTATTCACAACGTTGTGCAGAAACCTAGAAAAGATTTGCTTAGACATTTTCAACTGTGCACAAAGAGTCTTTCAGATTCTCACCGACTTTGGAGCAAAGGATACCATTTGTCTAAATTTTTCTATTTCTTAATGAGACTAGTATTGTTTTCTGTTGCTTGCATTCATGGGCCAAGAATGAGGGAGAGTCCACTGCAAAGCAGTAGAAATATAGAACAAAGGACAGATTTAACGCATAGGTTTAAGGCAAAATAGACCAGATGACATGGTGACATCAGTAAATGATATGCAAACGTGTAATGTTTATATTCATCTGCGAACTACATATGGCTTTTTAATCTTGTTTCTCATTCCTCTACATTTAGCAGGAGTATATGTAAAGAACATCACTAGCTACAATTGCTGGTTCCATCTTCACTGTGCATTTTTTCAAAACAGATTCTACCCACACCTGTTCCCTGGTAGCAAGAGCGGTGCTTGGCTCTCTGCAGAATGCTAAGAACGGTGTGAATGTAAACAGATATACAATCGACAAGGTAGGAGGCTTCACTGGAAAACAAAAGGCCACCATGTGGGAAGAGAATCTTGGAGATCAGTTAACTGTGCATAGCAACAGTTATGCTACAGAGTAGTAAAGGGAGAATAAAGAAGTGAGTAGATAGATAGAAGACCAATCAAGCACATCATATGGTGACTGCTAAGGGCTTTAAATGTCATTGGAGAGCAATGCTAGAACTTTGCCTGGCCCATGGAACTAAATATTTTGCTTGTTTCCCCATCCTCAACTACTGCAAATAAATCCAGTTTTCTCTCACGGATTTCACAGACAGATTTTCAACCACCTCATCTATTCTGCAAGCAATGGAGTTTCAGGACAGAAACAAAGGAGGGTTTTGGAATAAGAGGTAAGTAGGTGTTTTTATTCACAATGTTGTGCAGAAACCTAGAAAAGATTTGCTTAGACATTTTCAACTGTGCACAAAACAAAGGCAGACCATTAGTGAGGACTAGCCTATCTTGTTCTTGGTCCTAGTAGGTGGCATAGTAGGACAAGACAAGAACTAGAGGGGGTATATTATGAAATTGTGCTCACCTCTCATCTTCAACATCATCCCTTTAATTCAGTGGACACTTACTATGTTCCAGAAATTGCGCTAAACTCTGTATATGCATTATTGCATAGACTAGTCACATTGTTCCTAGGAGTTGGTAATAACATTCTCTCCATTTTATGCATGAGTAAACTGAAGCCAATTTTGATACCATAGCCCACCTTCCCCACTCGCTTCCTCTTTGTATTACATTTGCTTCTAAGGCAGCAATTTGTTCAATTGCAGTGAGAAGAATCAATTCACTAATTCTAAGAGTTCTTCTTATACAAAACTAAAAACCAAGTTTTTCTGCAACCCACTCAACCAATCATATTCTTGCAGAGAAGGAGGAGCATTAAAAACTATTATTGTCTGAAGAAGAGTCTTATAATGTAAACTCTATAACCCTTTCTCCAGAAAATATTCAAAACCAAAATCACTAGCAAGTGACAGCTTATTTGAGTAATCTGTGATGTCTGGAACAAAGATTAATAGAATGAACACAATCTTTCTTAAAAATAAGCACTTAAAAATTTAAAATTTACCTTAAAAAATGCATTTAGTCTTGCAGAGTTAGTGAATTTGATTTCATTTGACAGATATTATTATTTTATATTCAGGAAATGTTTCATGTTTTCCACACTCCACCTGTGAGAACAAGAAGATAGGGAAACCAGAAGAGAAAGAGAGGGAGGCCAAAATTTGGAAAGAACTGTAGATAGGAGTTCCAAATCCTGTTATTCTAGCATTATTTAAAATCACTATTCTTCTTAAACATAATACATGTACTAGACTACATACTCCTGAAAATATAACAGATAGCTGTGGAATGCTTTGTAAGGCACACCTACAAAAGTAATGTACTCTGTAATGATGATAGAGCTCATAGCCATCAGTCATGTGTCATGTTCAGGAAGTACAGCCAAGTTTTAATTAGCTTATGCTAAACGGCTTTAGTATCAATTTAGGCAAAATGTGACACTTGGTGGAATTGTTTGGATGGCCACTAGAAATAATAACTCACAGAGCAGAATCACCAAGAGAAAAGTGTTTAATCAACAGACACTAATTCTGATAGGAATCAGGAAACCATCTGGAAACAGGAAAGAGTAAAAAAAAGAAATACTTTGAAAGTACAGAGGTAACCATTTGCTATTGCTTGAATGTGAGCAAATTAAAGACATCCGACCTCTCTTATGAAGGAAAATTATTATCACTGTAATCATGCACACAAAAAGATTCATCATATTTATAAGAAATGTGATTGTATACAGATATACCAGGCTGAGTGCTATAAGAATTAGTGTTGTATTCATATTTCCATTTATCATGATTCTTTGGATAATAATATGCCTCCCAGTGAGGATAAGGTATGTGCAAAAGCTCAGGATTTGCACTCAGAGTGGCTGAAATTCAAATTGTTGTTCCAACACTTGTTTCTAGGAGCATGACCTTGAGTAAGTTACTTTACTTCTCTGTTTTTGTTTTGTTTTGTTTTTGTTTTTGTTTTTGAAACAGAGTCTCAATTAGTCGCCCAGGCTGGAGTGCAGTGGCTTGATCTCAGCTCCTCAGAACCTCCGCCTGCCAGGCTCAAGTGATTCTCATGCCTCAGCCTCCTGAGTAGCTGAGATTACAGTCATGCGCCACTACACCTGGCTAATTTTTGCAATTTTTAGTAGAGACAAAGTTTCACCCTGTTAGCCAGGCTGGTCTTGAACTCCTGAGCTCAAGTGATCTGCCTGCCTCAGCCTCCCAGTCTGCTGGGATTACAGGCGTGAGGCACTGGGCCTGGCCTACTTCTCTGGTCTCAATATGTGCCTTCTCTGATCTTAAAGTATCATATTGTTGAGAATAACAAAGCAGAATACAGTGGCTGGTGCAGTTCTGCTTTAAAAAGTGTTACAGAAACTAAATCAGTGCATGGAAGATTATTGTGTTTATCGATTAAAAAGTATATATATATATGTGAATATGCGTAGCACCCTGAATCAGCCTGCCTAGGCTTCATTTTTTGCTTAGCATTAGCTGTGCAAATAGAGTAACTTAGATTATTTTCTGAAGGTGATTCCCCTATCTGGAAAATGGACATATTAATTGTTACATAAGCATATTAAGAGTTACCTAACTGTGTGTTTGTGTGTGTGTGAAGCAATTGATTTACAGGCTATTTTCATTATAAATATCTCAATATTTTGGAAATTCTATAGTAACCCTGAATTCAAGAAGGATTTTAAACTTGCCTGTGGAGGGGTTCCCGGGTGGGGCTGGACCTCTTGAATTAAACCAATGCTTAATAAATAGATTAGATGCTGGGGAAAAAAATGATTAAAATATTTTGTAGTTGTCTTGTAGGGCCTGAGTTTACTAGAAAATCCAGTATATCACAGTACAACAATCACAAAGGTTAATAATGACCAAAGTCCTGTGGGATCACTCAGCAGAAGCCTTTGTAGGTGTCTATAATTGAAGACGAAGTATTTTCAAGGCAAAGGGTAGAATTCAGAAATATGCAAAAGGCAGTGATATGTACTAGGACACAGTGTCATAGTGCAACCAGTTTGGGAAATTTGAGAGCTTAGAAAGTGGGGTCTTACCAAGTAGGCGTATGGGAGTGGTACTAAGGCTGAGAATTATGTTGGAGCAGGTTTTAAAGGGCCTTGTTAAAGAGCTTTCTATATTCTTATATTCTCTGTAGCTTTCTCTTTATCTGTTGCATGACAGTAAAGGAAAGAAAAGGAGAGAGAGAGAGAACATCGAAGACAGAGACAAAGAGAAAGAGATGAAACAAATTAATAATACCTGATTCCTATTTGAATCATCACTGTACTAGGCACATCATTTTCTGAATTCAATTTGCAGCAGAACTTCTTATTAGCCATGGGAATGCCAACATGCCTCATATACTGTGTGCTCTGTTTTACCCACCCCCATGTGGGTTTAAGAATACAATTTTATTTTTATATATTCTTTGGATGGTCAAATGAGATAAACCAAGTGCATTACTTTGGCAATACAATATATTGTTTACATGGCCTTTTTTTCATATGCTATCATTATTCTACACCTGCTTGGGTATGTTTTGTAATGGCCGACACCAGCCAAAATATCTATCAAATGTTTCCTTTTGCTTGCATGAGGATTTAAAACATGACCACAGAGAATGCCTGCTGAGACAATCAAAATGAATATTTACTTAGGCTAGTAATGATCAATGTCTTCTGAGTAATATGGAAATTGAGTTCAACACTCAGAATAAAGCCGAGGCTCCAAAACTAAGCAAAACAGTATTACCTAATGTACTCCCCCACATAATTGCTTGTCTTCTGCTGTGATTTTCACAATAGAGGGATCACTTATGTGCACTTATACATTTTACTGTTGACTGCATGACTGTACAACACATTGGAGAAAAAGGAAGCTGCGGTAATAAGAATTCATCAAACATCCTCAATTGCTCCTTTTCAAAAAAGCCTCTAAGGAAAGTTTCAGCATCAAGACCATTTATGAGCTGTTAGAAACTGTCAAAGACAAAGCCTGGAAACAGGGATGGGGGCTGAGTTCAGCTCTTGCCTCAATTGCCAACCCTTCTGGGACCATAAGCAAGTTATTTTATAAAATCCCAAAGCAGGGAGAAAAGCACAAGGAGAGAAGGGTTATCACCAATCTATCTCACAAAGGCATTCCAGAACTCCTTTTGCAAAAGGTTACTGTCCTTCTCACTGTAGATAGAAGATAGGCTTGGCAGACTCGCTTCAAACCTCCCTTTGGGGAACCTGATACTCAATGGAGCTCCCAAACCAAAGTCGTATGAAGATTTTGAGGATGGAATAAAATCATATTAATAATACTAAGCCTGCAGCACAGTTATTTCCTGGTTTTGAAAATACTTTTTCAGGTGAAGCCAGCTATGTATTATTAAATATTACACTAAATGTCATTTGGTAAAGATATCAGTGCGTCTCCTGCTCCTGAACTATTAAATTGTATGTGCCTATAAAGGATGCCTGAAATTCAGTCCTGAGCCGTTTCAGGACAGAAAGTTTCAAAACACAGGGCAGTGGAAATTTTACTTCTGTTAATTCTTTGATATGACAGGATTCTTTCATAGTTTGGACCCTAATGAAGGAGTTACTCGCCCTGCCAAATGTCTTGTATTTCACAGATTATTGCTAACAGCCCTAGGTGAAATCTCAAAGGATAAACAACTGTAAGAAGGGATGCTTTTCTTTTCATTTTAAGTCTTTGCTCTATCCTCTATCCTATACATGGTGTATTATGAACAAATTAACTCACTAATATAAGGTCTTATGCTTATTATTTAGGGAAAATAATCTGTGTGAATGAAAATCATTTTGAATGTTGGATGATTCTTAGTAATAAAAGCAAATTTACAATATTGTGCTTTTTTTTTTCTCAAAGATTACATTTGATAACAACTAAGCTAACAAAATGCGTGAAACAGTGGCTTTCAAGACCCTGGGAAGCAAGTGCCAAAGAACAGTGATCTCTAAGAGACATAAAACAAGTGAGTTATGCCTTAAGGTCATCCTAGCTTAATGACTAGAGGGTGTCTAGGCTGTGACGCAGTAAGATGAATACCAGGTGAAACCCAGCAGATTCCCTGAGGTCAGGAGATGGAGGTGGGAGTCTCGGGGAGACCAAGATAATTAGAGTATTGAAGATGAGAGATCTGAAAAGACAGAGAACCCTGGAAAGCAGCAGAGAGTCCCACTCAAGAGTTCATCAGAACACTAATCAGAATATGTGTGTGTGAGGATTTTACTCAAGTCTAAGAAATGTATTCCAAAGTACTGGAAGAAACAGGATGTGGTACACACACAGAGTCGGGAATAGTGCCTGTTCCTACTGGAAATGTGGAAAGCCTTATAATTCACTGGTATTGATAAAGAGATCATGCCTCAGGCCTGGGGATTCCCTTTAGTCCCTCTCGGCAGACAGAGCAAGAAAATTTGTGTCTATACTAACCCAGGTACACACACATGTTTAAATGTATTTCTTTCTTTTTTTTTTTTTTTTTTTTTTGAGACAGAGTCTCACTCTGTTGCCCAGGCTTACTATATATTACCATCATTATCTATATTAAGATAATCATGCATCCGTAGGGCCTCATACTCCACTCCTTTACCCCATAGGTCATTCTAACCTTCTCCCTTGCTTTCCTGTGACCTTCCACTCCAACAGTGAGAAAGCTGGCTGGCACCATACATCTATTTACCTCAATGTTTAATTCCCCTATACATATTGAGTTTCAGAATTATTAACTCTACCTACATGGGAAAAACCTTTATCAACTAGATTAGAATGCTGACGGACAGTCTCTTTTGCCATGAATCTTACAATTTCACCAACTTTCAAACTTATTTAGGTCAGCACCTTTACCCACAGTAACTTGAGTGAGATTGTTTCATACATTGTAATATACTTAGACAGTTATAACCATCTGCATTTCATCCTGGGATTGCCTGTGTCTTAAATGGCTTCTTAAAATTTGCATTATTTAAAGATTTTCTCTTTATTCTGTAAAGTTCTATGAGTTTTGACAAAGACATAGTGAATATTCACCATTACAGTATCATACAGAATAGTTTCACTGTATTAAAAAAATGCCCTGTGTTTCACCTATTCAACCACTCCTCTCCCTCAGTTTGAACCCCTGGGAACCACTAATCTGTTTGCTGTTTCTATAGTATCACCATTTGTGGAGGTATAAATCAGCGGTCCCCAATGTTTTTGGCACTAGGAACCAGTTTTGTGGAAGACAATTTTTCCACAGGCAGAGGTGAGGAACAGAAGGATGGTTTCGGGATGAAACTGCTCCACCTCAGGTCATCAGGCATTAGTGAGATTCTCATAAGGAGCATGCAAACTGGATCCTTTGCATGTGCAGTTCACAATAGGGTCCGCGCTCCTATGAGAATCCAATGCCACCGCGATTCCACAGGAGGCAGAAGTCAGGCAGTAATGCCCGCTTCCCCACCACGCTTGCCACTAGACCAAACTTGCTGTGCAGTCCAGTTCCTAACAGGGATCAGCAGTACCAGTACCAGTACATGACCCGGGGCAGGGGTTTGAGGACCTCTGATATAAACGGAATGATACAGTATATAGCATTTCTAAACTGGCTTATTTCATATAGAAGTATGTATTTGAAGGTCCTCCATATTTTTTCTTAGCTTAATATCTTACCTTTAAAAAATTACTGAATAGTCTTCCATTATATCCATGTGCTAAAGGTTATTTATCCATCCAATACTAAAATATATCTTGATTGCTTCCAGTTTGGTGATTATGAATAAACTACTATAAACATTATATGCAAGTTTTTATGTGGGTGTAAGTTTTCAGCTAGGGGGAGTATATACCTAAGAGAGCAGGATTGTAAGGTAAGATATGTTTAGCTTTGTAAAAATAATACTGCCAAACTGCCCTCTAACATGGCTGTGCCATTTTCTATTCACACTGACAATGGAGGAGAGTTCCGGTTTCTCTGCAAGATTTTTCTCATCTGTTTTTTCTGCAGTTTGAATATGATAGGTCTAGGTGTGATGTGTATGCGTCTGTCTGTGTGTGTGTGTGTGTGTGTGTGTATGATTTATTCTGCTTAGTGTTTTCTGATTTTTCTGGATGTCTAATATGGTGTCTGACAATAATTTTTTAAAACCCTTGGCCATTATTACTTGTCAGGTTTTTTTCTTCTGCATTCTCTTTTTCTTCTTCTTCCTTGTTTCCAGAGTTATTGAATGTTCTGTTCTGTTTTTATTGTTTTCATTTTTTTCTTGTACTTCATCTTAAATATATATATATATATATATATATATATACATATATATAAAATCTTATCTTAAAGCTCCTATCCTGTCTTAAAGCTCACTTAGGCAATGTTATACTTAATGATAAACACATTGAAAGGTTTGTTTCTGTTACAGTGTTTTTTATTTTTAGTATTTCCTTTTACTTCTTTCTTTTAATTTTCATCATTCAGTTTATATGGTCCATCTATGCTTACATGTTGTCTGCTTTTGCAATTAAACACATAACATATTATTTATAGTTTATTTTAAATTACTTAGCTGATAATTCTAATATTATGTTATATCAGAGTCTGGTTCTGAGACGTTTGTTGTAGCTATAAGTGGCAGAAGCTTATAAGACTTTTTTTTTTTTTTACCTTTTGCCCTGTCTTGCAATTTCTATTGTTGCTGTTGAAAAACCAACATATTATATCAAAAAATGAAAACTAAAGTAAACAGGCATTAAATGCAAGAATTTGTTAATCTGGTCATAAGTAGCACTTTCTTCTGTAACTATAGGTGGCAGATGCTTCACATGTCTCTAATGGCCTTTTTACTATCTCTTCTCTTGACTGTGGCCTTCCATAAATACTTCAGTTGAGAAAGGTTTTGTGTTTTGTCATTCTATCAGTGGCAGTAATCTCTTGCCCTTATACAGGAGCCAGGCTTGTTGGTATGGTGGTAACGTGTGGGACCAGTAGCATTCTATAACCTTCTAGTTAAATTTCAATCCTGTATGCCTATGACTCAAAGTATAACCTTCAGAAGCAGACTTCTGTTTTATGGCAGTTTTAGTTGCATGAAAAAACTGATCACAAGGTAGAAAGATTTCTCAAATACCTCCTGTCCCCACACATGCACAGCTTCTCCCATTATCAACATCCTCCAGCACAGTGGTACATTTCTTGAAATTGATGAACCTACAATCAAATGTCATTGTGACCCAAATCCCACAGTTCACATTAGCGATCACTTTTGGTGTTGTACAGTCTATAGGTTTAAACAAATTTATAATGACCACTATAGTATCCTACATGCTAATTTCACTAACCTGAAAAGCCCCCATGCTCTGACTATTCATCCCTCCTTTATCCTTGAAAACTCTGACATTTTTACTATCTTGATAGTTTTGCTTTTTCAAGAATGTCATACATAATGTAGCCTTTTAACATTGCCTTCTTTTGCTTAGTAATATACATTTAAGTTTCCTCCATGTTGTTATATGGCTTGATATTTCATATCTTTTTATAAAATTCCAGTGTCTGGAGGTACCATAGTCTCTTTATCCATTCGTCTAATGAAGAATATGTGCTTCATTAGATGAATGGATAAAGAGACTGTGTTACAAACTATGGTACAAAACTCAAACTTGCTTTCAAGTTTTGACTATTGTGAATAAAACTGCTATAAACATCTGAGTGCAGGTTTTGTGTAGGCATAAATGTTCACTTCATTTGGATACATACCAAGAAGCATGATTATTGGATTATAAGGTAAGAATATATTTTGCTCGATAAAAATCACCCAATTGTCTTCCAAAGTGGCTATCCCATTTTCTACTACTACCATCGATGAATGAGAGTTCCTATTGTTCCACTGCTTCACGAGGCTTTGGTGTTTTCAATTCTCTTGACTTTGGCCATTTTAATAGGTATGGACTGGCATGTCATTGTTGCTTTAATTTTCATTTCCCTGATGACATATTATATGGGAGCATCCTTTTATATATTTAACCTCTGTGTATTTCTTTGATGCAGTGTCTGTTAAGGTCTTTGGCTCATTTTTTTTTTGGCGGGGGGTGTTGTTTCTATAGTTTCAACTTTTATTTAGATTCAGGGGTTATATGTGCAGGTTTGCTACCTGGCTATATTGCATGATGCTAAGGTTTGGGGTATGATTGATCCCATCACCCAGATACTGAGCGTAGTACCCAATAGTTAGTTTTTCAACCATCACCACCCTCCCACCCTCTACCCCCTAGTAGTCCCCAGTTTTCATTGTTGCCATCTTTATATCCTTGAGTACTCAATGTTTAGCTCCTAATTATAAGTAAGAACACGTGGTATTGGATTTTCTGTTTCTGTATTAATTCGTTTAGGATAAGTTCTCTAGCTGCATCCATGTTTCTGCAAAGGATAAGATTTTGTTCTTTTTCATGGATATGTATTATTCCAAGGTGTATGTGTACCACATTTTCTTTATCCCAATCACTGTTGATGGGCACCTGGGCTGATTTCATGTCTTTGCTATTGTGAATAGCACGGTGATGAACATACAACTACTTGTGTCTTTCTGATAGAATTATTTTTCTTTGGACATATTCCCAGTAATGAGATTTCTGGGTTGAATGGTATTTCTATTTTAAATTCTTTGAGAAATCTCCAAACTGCTTTACACAGTGGTTGAACTCATTTTCATTCCTATCAATATTGTATAAGTATTCCCTTTTCTCCATAACCTCACTAGCATCTGTCATTTTTTGAGTTTTTAATAAAAGCCACTCTGACTGGTGAGATACAGTATCTCATTGTTGTTCTGATTTGCATTTCTCTGATGATTAGTGATGTAGAGCATTTCTTCATGTTTGTTGGCCACTTTGTATGTCTTCTTTTGAGAGGCGTCTGTTCATATTCTGTGCCCATTTTTTATGAGGTTATTTGCTTTTGGCTTGTTAAGTTTCTTATAGATTCTGGCTATTAGTTCATTATCAGATGCAAGTTTGCAAATATTTTCTCCCATTCAGTAGTTGTCTATTTACTCTATTGATAGTTTCTTTTCCTGTGCAGATGCCCTTTGGCTTAATTAGGTCTCACTTGTCAAATTACTGTTTTTGTTGTTTGCCCTTTAAAAAAAAAAGCTTTATTTAAATTACTGAGTGTTAAGAGTTCTTCGTATATTTTGGGATAATAATCCTTTATCAAATATGTCTTTTGCAAATACTTTTTCTCAGTGTGTGGCTTGTCTTTTTATTCTCCTGACAATGTCTTTCACGGAGCACACAGAAATTTTATTTTTAATGTAACCCCACTTATAATTTCTTTCTATCTTGGATTATGCCTTTTATGTTGCATCTAAAAATTCGTCACCATATCCAAAGTCATGTAGGTTTTCTTCTATGCTACCTTATTGGAGCTTAATAGTTAGTTTTTTGTTTTTCTGTTTTTTTTTGTTGTTGTTGTTTATTTGTTTGTTTTGAAATAGAGTCTCACTCTGTCACCCAGGCTGGAGTGCAATGGTGTGATCTCAGCTCACTGCAACCTCTGCCTCAAGGGTTCAAGCCACTCTCCTGCCTCAGACTCCCAAGTAGCTGAGATTACAGTTGTGTGCCACCACGTCTAGCTAATTTTTTTGTATTTTTAGTAAAGACAGGGTTTCACCATGATGATCAGGCTGGTCTCAAACTCCTGACCTCAGATGATCTGCCCGCCTCAGCCTCCCAGAGTGCTGGGATTACAGGTGTGAGCCACTGAGGCCAGCAGTGTTTTACATTTTGATTTGTGATTCATTTGCACATAGTTTTTCTGAAGAGTGTAAGATCTGAGTCAAGCTCTATTTTTTGCATGTGTCCAGTTGTTACAGGGCCAATTGTTAAAAATACTACATTTTCTCCATTGTATTTCCTTTGCTCCTTTGTCAAACATCAGTTGAATATATTTATATTGGTCTATTTATGGAATATCTATTTTGTTTTATTAATCAACTTGTCTATTATTTTGTCAAGATCATGTTGTCTTGATTATTGTAGCTTTAAAATAAGTCTTAAATTTGGGTAGTGCCAGTCATATATTGTTCTCTAATCTTCTGTTTGCTATTCTAAGCCTTTTGCCTCTCCCTATAACATTTAAAATCAGCTTGTGAATATGCACAAAATAACTAGCTTGGACTATGATTGGGATTAGATTGAATCCATAAATTGGGGGAAAGTTGACATCTTGAAAATATTGAGTCTGCCTATCCATGAACATGTATTGTTTCTCCATTTATTTAGTTCTTCAATTTCTTTCAAAATAATTTTGTAGTATTCTTCCCACAGACAGATCTCATACATATTTTGATAGATTTATACCTAAGCATATCATTTTATTGGGTGATAATGTAAATGGTATTGTACATTTAATTTCAAATTCCTCTTATTTATTGTTGTTATAAAGGAAAGCCATTGATTTTTAATATGAACCTTGTATTGTACATCCTTAAATATTCAGTTTTTAGTTTCAGAATTTTTTGACAATTCTTTTAGATTTTCTACACAGACAATCATGTCACCTGTGAACAAAAACAATGACAACAGCTTATTACTTTATTCCAGATCTGTAAACAATTTTTGTTCCTTTTTCTGTCTTAGTGCATTACCTAAGATTTCCAGTATAATGTGGAAAAACAATGGTAAAAGAAAATAGCTTTGCTTGTTCCTGATCTTAGCGAAAAAGCTTCCAATTTCTCACCATTAAATCTGATGTTATCTGTAGGTGTTTTGTAGATATTTTTTATCAAATTGAGGAAGTTATCCTCTATTCCTAGTTTTCATTAGAGACTTTAGCATATTAATTATAGTTGTTTTAAATTCCCAGTCTGATAATTCCAATATTTTTGCCAGATATAAATCTGGTTCTGTTTCTTGCTCTATCTCCTCCAATCATCTTTGATCTTTTAATAATCCTCGTAATAGCTTTTTGACAGCTGGATATGATATACTGAGTAGAAAAAATTCCTCTCTATGGGTCTTAAATAGTATGATGATCAGTTGTCAGGGAAAAGATGCTTCTATAGTTCTATGATTAGATCTCAGTTTCTTAGTGAGCCTGTACCCCTAGATGGTGAACTTTGCGAGTGCCTCTCAGACCCCCGTCTACCTGCTTAGGTGGGACAGGTTGGCTTGAAGGGGCTGTAGTTGGGTATTTCCCTTTCTCCAGTTCAGATAGGCTCTGATAAAACTGCAGCAGGTTAGGCTCGGGTTAAAGAGTTTCTACTGAGGGTAGACCTTGTTAAGAAGAATGGAACACTGGCATGTTTCCAAACGTTTTTTTTTCCTCCCCCTGCCAGAATCACAGGGAGTTTTTTCTCTGATATTCACTGTGAGAACCTGGTAGAGCTCCAGGAGGTAAACTTCATAAAAGTGTGGGGCCCCCTCATGCCTGGGTCTCCCTGGAGTTTTTATCTCTCAGACTTCACACAGAGCCCCCAGCAATTTGTCAGTTACAATTTGGGTTTCCCTATCCTGACACAGGTCCCTGTGGAAGTGTCTGTTGACGGATTTTGTCTTTGGTTGAGTTGTAATTCTATTTATTTCCTTCTTTGTCTCTCCAATTTTAGATGCAGCATCATGCTCCTATGACCTCTTTATTTTTGTGATTCTAAGAATAATTATTGATTGTTTTAGTTTGTTCAGGTTTGTATGTCAATAGGACAGAGTGGCAACTTCTAAGCTTCTTACGTGCCAGGCTGGAAACAAGAAGTACAGCTTTTTTGTCCGTTTGCCTTTTTCCCTACTCAGTTTTCTGGCTGCAATGTTTGCAACCTGATTTCTTAAAGCCCTGATACCAGCCCCGATTATTTTTCTGTGTTAAGTGAGGCAGGAAGGCCAGAGGCATCAGGACATCGGGCTGAAATCCCTTTTCCCACCTGAGACATAGTTCTGGCAAAGTCTTTCGCCTGAAGTGTAAGCCTCTGTTATGAAGAAGGCTGAGTATATTTTACAGAGATTACTTTTCCCATCATGCAGCCAGAGGCCCAAATGAACATATCCTGGTTCTTCACTGTGAGAACCTAGAGTAATTTCTGGAGATAAACTCAGCAAAATTATAAGGGCTCTTCTAAAACTACGACCCCCTTAGGGGTTCTCACTATTGCCCTCATCCACATTCATTCTCCAGCAATGTGTTAAAATTATCATTTAAATATTCCTAACATGTGATGGCTCAGCTTCTGCTGCAGCTAAGCAGATCACAGTGGCTGAATCTCTCTGCATATCCTGTCCCTCTAGATTTCAGGATGGCAGTTTGTCCTGTGACTTGTTGTCTCACGGGCCCAATAAAAGTCATCAGATTTTAGTTTGTTCAGATAGTTTGTTCAGATAGGAGAATGGGAGTGAGGACATCTAAGATTTTTTTTTTTTTTTGAGACAGGGTCTCACTCTGTTGCCCAGACTGGAGTGCAGTGGCGTGATCTCGGCTCACTGCAACCTCCATCTCCTGGGTTCAAGTGATTCTCCTGCCACCTGAGTAATTTTTGTATTTTTAGTAGAGACGCAGTTTCACCACGTTAGGATTGTCTTGTATATTATTCCTTGGACTTTTGGAAGATGCTTGAGACACTGAAGGTATTTGTTTGCTTGTGGGTTTTTTATTTTTTTATTTTTTATTTTTGCTATTACTATGTCACTTTATTTTTGCCCCGTAAGTTATTGGGGTCAGGTGGTATTTGGTTACATGAGTAAGTTATTTTGTGATGATTTGTGAGATTTTGGTGCGCCCATCACCTGAGCAGTATACACTGCACCATATTTGTAGTCTTTTGTCCCTCACGCCCCTCCCACTTCCCCCATAAGTCCCTAAAGCCATTGTATCATTCTTATGCCTCTGTGTCCTCATAGCTTAGCTCCCACATATCAGTGAGAACATACGATGTTTGGTTTTCCATTCCTGAGTTACTTCACTTAGAATAATAGTCTCCAATCTCATCAAGGTCACTGTAAATACTGTTAATCCATTCATTTTTATGGATGCATAGTATTCCATCATATATATATATATTCACATATATATATCACAGTTAGTTCTATGTATATGTGTGTATATATATATAACAGTTATATATGTGTTATGTGTGTGTGTGTGTATATATATATATAAAAAACAGTTTCTTTGTCCACTCATTGATTGATTGGCAATTGAGTTGGTTCCACGATTTTGCAGTTGTGAATTGTGCTGCTATAAACATGTGTGTGCAAGTATCTTTTTCAAATGACTTCCTTTCCTCTGGGTAGATACCCAGTGGTGGGATTGATGGATTAAATGGTAGTTTTACTTTTCGTTCTTTAAGGAATCTCCACGTTTTCCACAGGGACTGTACTAGTTTACATTCCCCCAGCAGTGTAGAAGTGTTCCCAGTTCACTGCATCCATGCCAACATCTACTGTTTTTTGATTTTTTGATTATGACCATTCTTGCAGGAGTGAGGTGGTATCACATTGTGGTTTTGATTGGCATTTCCCTGATCATTAGTGATGTCAATCATTTTTTCATATGTTTGTTGGTCATTTGTATATCTTCTTTTGAGAATTGCCTAGTCATGTCCTTAGCCCACTTTTTGATGGGATTGTTTGTTTTGATCTTACTGCTTTGTTTGAGTTTGTTGTAGATTCTGTATGTATATTAGTCCTTTGTCAGATGTATAGATTGTGAAGATTTTCTCCCACTCTGTGTGTTGTCTGTTTGCTTTGAGGACCGTTCCTTTTACAGTGCAAAATCTCTTTAGTTTAATTAGGTCTCAGCTATTTATCTTTGTTTTTATTGCATTTGCCTTTGCATTCGTGGTCATGAAATCCTTGCCTAAGCCAATGTCTGGAAAGGCTTTTCCAATGTTTTCTTCTAGAATTTTTATATTTTCAGGTCTTAGGTTTAAGTCCTTAATCCATCTTGAGTTGATTTTTGTGTAAGCTGAGAGATCAGGACCCAGTTTCATTCCCCTACATGTGGCTAGCCAATTATCTCAGCACCATTTGTTGAAAAGGATGTCCTTTCTCCACTTTATGTTTTTGTTTGTGTTTTCAAAAATCAGTTGGCTGCAAGTATTTGGGTTAATTTCTGGGTGCCTTATTCTGTTCCATTGGTCTATGTGCCTATTTTCATACTAGTACCATGCTGTTTTGGTGATTATGTCCTTATAGTATAGTTTGAATTTAGGTAGTGTGATGCCTCCAGATTTGTTCTTTTTGCTCAGTCTTGCTTTGGCAGTGCAGGCTCTTTTTTGGTTCTGTATGAATTGTAGAATTCTTTTTTCTAATTCAGTGAAGAATGATGATGGTATTTTTCTGGGGATTGCATTGGATTTGTAGCTTGCTTTTGGCAGTATGGTCATTTTCACAATATTGATTCTACCCATCCATGAGCATGGAATGCGTTTCCATTTGTTTGTGTCATCTATGATTTCTTTCAGCAGTGTTTTGTAGTTTTCCTTGTAGAGGTCTTTCGACTCCTTGGTTAGGTATATTCCTTTTTTGTTTGTTTGTTTGTTTTTGCTGCTATTGTAAAAGGAGTTGAGCTCTTGATTTGATTCTCTGCTTGGTCACTGTCGATGTATAGAAGAGCTACTAATTTGTGTACATTAATCTGGTATCTGGAAATTTGCTGAATTCTTTTATCAGTTCTAGGAGCTTTCTGGAAGAGTCCTTAAGGTTCTCAAGGTAAACAATCATATTATCAACAGTGACGGTTTGACTTCCTCTTTACCAATTTGGATGCCCTTTTTTTTTTTTTTGTCTTGTCTGATCGCTCTGGCTAGGACTTCCAGTACTATGTTGAAGAAGAGTGGCAAGAGGGCATCTTTGCCTTGTTCCAGTTCTCAGAGGGAATGCATTCAACTTTTCCCCATTCATTGTTATGTTGGCTGTGGGTCTGCCATAGATGGCTTTTATTATATTGAGGTATGTCCTTTGTAGGCCAATTTTGCTGAGAGTTTTAATCATAAAGGATGCTGGATTTTGTCGAATGCTTTTTCTGCATCTATTGAAATTATCATGTAATTTTTATTTTTAATTCTGTTTCTGTGGTGTATCACATTTATTGACTTGCATATGTTTTTTTTTTTTTTTTTTGAGACGGAGTCTTTCTCTGTCACCCAGGCTGGAGTGCAGTGGCGTGATCTCGGCTCACTGCAAGCTCCGCCTTCCGGGTTCACGCCATTCTCCTGCCTCAGCCTCCCGAATAGCTGGGACTACAGGCGCCTGCCAACACGCCCGGCTAATTTTTTGTATTTTTAGTAGAGACGAGGTTTCACTGTGTTAGCCAGGATGGTCTCGATCTCCTGACCTCATGATCCGCCCACCTTGGCCTCCCAAAGTGCTGGAATTACAGGCTTGACTTGCATATGTTAAAACATCCCCACATCCTTGGTATGAAACCCACTTGACCATAGTGGGTTATCTTTTTGATATGTTGCTGGATTCAGTTAACTAGTATTTTGTTATGGGTTTTAGCATATTCATCAAGGATATTGGTTTGTAGTTTTCTTTTTTAGTTATGCCCTTTCCTGGTTTTGGTATTACATTGATGCTGACTTCATAGAATGAATTAGGGAGGGTTCCTTCTTTCACTATCTTGTGGAATAGTGTTAAAAGGATTGGTACCAATTCTTCTTTGAATGTCTGGTAGAATTCTGCTGTGAATCTGTCTGGTCCTGGACTTTTTTTTTGTTGGTAATTTTTAAATTACCATTTCAATCTTGCCGCTTGTTATTGGTCTGTTCAGGGTAACTAATTCTTCCTGATTTAAGCTAGGAGGGTTGTATTTTTCCAGGAATTTATCCATCTCTTCTAGGTTTTCTAGTTTATGTGTGTAAAGGTTTTCATAGTAGCCTTGAAGATCTTTTGTATTTCAGTAGTATCAGTTGTAATGTCTCCTGCTTCATTTCTTAGTGAAGTTATTTGGATTTCTCTCTTCTTTTCTTCGTTAATCTTGCCAATGGTATATCAATTTTATTTATCTTTTCAAAGAATCAGCTTTTTGTTTTACTTATCCTTTATATTTTTTGTATCAATTTCATTTTGTTCTGCTCTTACCTTAGTTATTTCCTTTCTTCTGCTGGGTTTGGTTTGTTCTTGTTTCTCGAGTTCCTTGAGGTTTATCCTTAGAATATCAGTTTGTACTCTTTCAGTTTTTCTGATGTAGGCATTTTGGGTTATGAACTTTCCTCTTAGCACTGTCTTTGCTGTATCTCAGAGGTTTTGATAGGTTGCATCACAACTGTTGTTCAGTTCGAATAATTTTTTAACTTCCATCTTGATTTTGTTTTTGACCCAGTGCTCATTCAGGAGCAGGTTATTTAATTTCTATGTACTTTCATGGTTTTGAAGGTTCCTTTTGGAGTTCATTGCCAGTTTTATTCCACTGTAGTCTGAGAGAGTGCTTGGTAGAATTTCAATTTTCTTAAATTTATTGTGGCTCTCTAGCTTGCTGATCTGGCTTTATTTTTAATGAACTCTATCACCAATGTTTTGCTTTATTAATAAAATGTTACACATGTTTCTCTAATGGAGAGGATGTTCTCTGGACCATATGGAGAAGGCTTATTATTGCAAAGATTTCTTTTGGTAAATAGTAGGAAATGCTGTAGTGGTGGTGGTTTGCTTTGTGTTAATTCAGAAGTGACAGGACAGTAGCTCATTCTTCTTATGTACAATGAGGTAGTACAAAATCCATGCTTTATGTCACATTTTAATAGCTGTATTTTTGGTCAATGGTGCATCAAATAGATATAAACCAAACACAGTTACATGTTACTATTCTCAATTTTATTTCAAGAGAAAAAAATATGTATAAGTGTATGTAAATGTATGTGATTGTTTTTGACAACACATGGTAAGACAGCACTGAAAATTTCTAATCATGTTGCATAGTTGTCAGGACACTTATAGCTATATTGATTTTTTAAAAAATAGCACAAAATCAAAAAATTTTGGGACGTTTAAGAAATGAGGAGATTATTTAACCCCTCTCTTTCCTCCTCTTCCTTGCAATCTGTCTCTCTTTCTTTGTTTCTCTTTTTTTCCTGATTTCACACAGGTAATAATATTGCACTAAGTTGTTTGTTTGTCTTTTTTTTTTTTAATTATTCTGAGTCTGCCTGCTATGAAAGCACTAAGATTTTAAAGCTTTGGCCCAGTCTGCTCCATCTATAGACACAAATACATAGGAAAAATACTGGATAAAAATAAGGTTAGGGAACTTCAGCCCTGATCAAACATGCAATTTTAAAGCCTCTCACTTGATTTTGGCAATTTAGCTTGCATGTCTTTTTCTGCCATTGTATGAAATTTATATAACATGTAACTCCCTGCTTCAGTTCTGGTATTCTGGTACATCACTAATGATCTGTTAGAAACAATGACTTAGTGTTTCTCTAAAGAAGAAATGAATGACGTAATTTGTCCAAGGCAACAATGCAAGAAAATGATAAAATCCCTAAATATTCAAGTTAATGTAGATAAATGATAGACACTCTCGTTGGTTTAGACAATAATTCAGGTAAATAATAGAATCCTTACTTGGCCTAGAATACTCCAAAGTTTTTCCTCTTTCCACCACATAAAATTATCTCTAGCTTATTTTCAAATTGATTTAAATGAATAATTTAATTTTAATTTTAATGAACAATTTATATTCGTTGTTTGCTGCTTTTGATATTTCATAATATTTAAAAATATAGCCCTACCTTAAGCTTCAAAATTTGGAATTTGGGGCTTTGGGGTAAAAATTAATTTATTTAGAAATCTACATAAGAAAGAAGGGATTTTTAAATAATTTGCCTATTAAATTGTAAATCAAATAGTGATTTCATTTAGACATACAAATCTTATTGGTATGACTTCTGGATGTTAGCAAGTTTGTGAAATTAGTTCAAAATATATTCTAAAGATGTGTTAAGTCGTAATCTTTTTTTAAAAATTTGATTAGGTTGTGAAACTCTTAATTAGCAGGATTAAATATACAGAGGGATTTATTAGACATCATTATCAGACGATGTTCTCAAAATATCAAAAATATTTAAGAAAATACCATGAAGTCTTTTATTACCTACCTCAAAAGAAAAAAGACTAAATTATTTCAAGTCAGTTATATACATATTTTGACATGCATAATTTTCATATTAAATTGTAAAACAAAATATGGAATCTAATATGAAACATAATATGTTTTAAATCTAAGCTTTATCATTAAAATTTGAAGGGAAATAAAAAATAATACTATCCTCTCTGAAACTCAGGATCCTAAGCTTAGAAATGGGAATTTGATAGTTGCTATTTCAAAAGACAGTGGCAAGAATGAAATTTGAGAATATATGTTAAACACTTTAGTGACTTGCACAGAGCAAAGGCACTCTGTTATGTTAATTTAATCATTTGAACATTCATTCATTCATTCTATAAATACTTGCCATGTCTACAATGAACAGGCACTGCTAGAGACACTGAGGATACTGTTAAGACAGCAGTTAAAATTCTGTTATTAAAGAGCTTCCATTGTCGACAGAAGACAAACCATAATTAATATATAAAAATATATAGTGTGTTAGTGATAAGGAATAAGAGGAAAACACACAAAGTAGGGAAAGGCAATATTAAATTTCAGGGTAGAAACTAAATAAAATACACAATGACAATTAAATTTAAATGTTAGATAAATCATCTTTTAAAAGTGTATGTCTGATGCAATATTTCCCATGGAGTATCATGACATACTAATATATTATTCATTGTTTATCTGAGATTAAAATTTAATTTGGCCTCCTTTTTTTTACTTGCTAAATCTAGCAACCCTACTAAGAATTAATTTTAAAAAAATTGCAAGGACTCTTTTTTTCTCAGAAGGTAACTGTGATGGTTAATATTGAGTGTCAAATTGATTGGATTGAAGGATATGAAGTACTGTTCTTGGGTGTATCTGTGAAGGTGCTGCCAAAGGAGATTAACATTTGAGTCAGTGGACTGGGAGAGACAGACCCACCCTCACACTGGGTGGGCACCAACTAATCAGCTGCTAGTGTGGCTAGAATAAAGCAGATAAGAGAAGATGGAAGAGCAGACTTGCTGAGTGTTTGGGCCTTCATCTTTCTCCCTTGCTGGATGCTTCCTGCCCTAGAACATCAGACTCCAAGTTTTCCAGCTTTTGGACTCTTGGACTTATACCAATGGTTTGCCAGGGGCTCTCGGGCCTTTGGCCACAGACCGAAGGCTGCACTACTTTTGAGGTTTGGGGACTCTGACTGGCTTCCCTGCTTTTCAGCTTGCAGACAGTCTATTGCAGGACTTCACTTTGTGATCATGTGAGTCAATTTTCCTAATAAACTCCCTTTCATATATACATATATCCTATTACTTCTGTCCCTTTACAGAACCCTGACTCATACAGTAACTTTTGAGCAAGGCACTGAAATAAATGAGGGAGCCAGGCAAGAATATCTTTGGGGACGAGAACTCTGGAGAAGAGGAGTAAGCAAGCACCAAGGCCCTGAGTTGGGAGGGTGCTGCACTGGAGCAAGATGACCAGCAGAGCTGGAAGGAACTATGTGAGCTGCTTCCATAGCAGACAAGGTCATAGATATCAGGGTAGCTGAAGTGATAAGACTTCTTTTGTCAGAAAAAAGATTTTGTCTGTTATTCTAGGTGAGATGAAAAGCCATTAAAGGGTTTTTAGCAGATAAGTGGCACAATATTTTTTATGGTTTATTGGCATTATTCTCACTGCTGTGTTCAGCATGTACAGAGAAAGACAGAAATGGAGAAGCCTTGGAGGGAGCTAATAGAATAATTCAGGCAGTCGATGGTGAGTTTGAACCAGACTGATGACAGATGGAGTAATGACAAGTGGTCAAAATCTGGATATACTCTGAAGGAAAATGTGACAAGATTTGTAATAGACTGGATGGTCAAGGTGAGAGGAAAACATCAGGATAGAGTGACTCCAAGATTTTTGGTAAGAGCAACTAATATCTATTTCATCTACCTTTTGTTATGTTTAATAGAAACACAATGCTATATATTATTAGAGAGAGAAAAAAGTATGTAATTGTTTTATACTCTTCTCTGATTTTGTTAGAAAGCAGGTATTTTTCTTCATAAGGAAAAAAGCAAGGAAAGAGAACTGACTTGGAAAGAGTGGAATAATGAGAAAGACATTTTCAAGTATTTGCCACAAAACTCCTTGCAAAAAACATAGAGTACTTCTCATTTCATGTAAATATATAAACACATACCAGAGGCTGGGAAGGGTATTGTGGTGGGGGGATGAAAAGATGTTGGTTAATGGGTACAAACATACAGTTAGATAAAAGGAATAAGTTCTAGTGATCAATAGCACAGTAAGGTGACTATAGTTAACAATATATTGTACATTTAAAAGTAGCCAAAAGAGAACATTTGAAATATCCCAGCACAAATAAATGATAAATTCTTGAGGTGATGGATATTCTAAACACCCTGATTTGATTATTACGCATTGTATGTATGTATCAAATATCACATGGACCCCTAAGTATGTAAAAATATTATATATTAATTTAAAATAATTTTAAAATATAAATAGTATTATAGTTCATAATGTAATCAAGAGAGAAATAGAGTTAAGTTCAAGTGTTACCGCTAAATTTCTTTCTCTTTTTACTTCAACAACGGCTTACTTATATCTTCTTTGAGAAAATTATTTTGTATATGTGGCTAATGTTGCCTTCAAAACACAGGTGACAGCACACATCATCAGAGCTATGTTATTCCCCCGTCCCCAAAATTTTGTTTTATTATGACTCGTCTTTTGCCTTTCAAATCATGAAAGAAATAATTCAAATACTGGTTATATTTCTGAGAAATCTACTGTTTCAGGGAACAAGTAATATAGTGGACCAAACACTAGTTCTAGTGAAATAAATACCAGCCTCAATCACTTACCAGTGCTGTGGTTTTGGACAGACTTAATGTAGTCGAGTCTCAGAATCTTCATCTATAAAATGGTTATAGTGAATATAATACTGCCCACATTGTAGAGTTCTTTGGGAATAAAGTGATAAGGTGCCTAAATTTCATATCATGAGGGTTGGTATATAAATACATTTTAGTGAATAATAGATTGACTGATTGATTTGTTTTGTCCCTTCACTACACAGAAAAAATATGTAGTAGATATTTTTTATTTTCGACCACTCAAGAACTCAAATTTCACTTTATGTTTGTAAAATTTTAAATATGAATCTCAATGGAGACAGAGTTCTCCTCCCAAAATTAAAGCTGAAAACTCTAGATCCTCATTTTTCCTGGTCTCATTGCAGTTAGAACAGAAGTCTGAAACCTAGGCTCAACAGTTCAGTGCCATTTGGCCAGAAGTTGAGACAGGATCTAGGAAAGCTAAGTAGCAGAAAACGGTTTTTGGTGGCACCCAATCTTCAGCAGTGTTGATAAGGTACATTATCATATCAAGTGCCGCCACATACCAGGAAGGTATATGATGTGGGCTGAGGTACTAACTATATAATGTGAAGTCTGGGACACATGAGGAAAGTGAAGGACTCAATTATGACTCAAGTGATAGCTTTAAAATTTATTCAGATCTGAATTTGGATTAGGATTTGGCTTAGGAAAATCGGGTTCTGAAGTAGAGGAGAGATTTTAGGAGACAGCCTTTCCTACAATTTTGAGAACTACCAGTATCATTTAAGGAATTTATTTAGTGCTTGAACCAGCCAAGTCTGTATTTTGCTACTTAGAACTAACAAAACTAAATGAAATTCTTATTCTTTTCAGAAGACATCTGTCTAGAAAACCTTAGGCTTCATATTATACTGAGGAATGTGTTAATCTGGCCACAGAATTCTCTCACCAATCTAAATAAACTTTTCTGGACCTAACTAAATAAAATGCTCCCCATTAAAGCCAATAAAGATGGTGACTACTTCTCTTAACTGCTATAATGTGAAAATTGTCCTATGGTTTAACTGCATTCTGTTTTGTTAGGTCAGGGAATCAACTCTGCTAAAAAGGCAAAATGATTCGCTGATCATTGTTGCAGCCACCATAAATTATATTATGTGCAAATTTAGCCTTTTTGAAGGTAGTCTACAATAGGAAAAAAGTCACCCATTTGGACATCAAATTTTGAAAATCCTGATTCCACCACTGTCTCAGGCTGAGAGTTATAAATTAATCCCCCAACAAGCAAGTCAAAAATTGTACTGTGCAATAAATCCTGAAGTAAATATGATCATAGACTTTGATTAGAAGAAGATGGAAAGTTTACTTAACCCATACTGGTGTGGAATGGGGACAGAGAGTTGTTCAAAGAAGGTTCTTTTGAGAAGTAGCATGAATAGAATCTTAAAGGATTGTGGGGGAAAAAAGGGATAAGACAGTTCAGGAATAAAAATGTCCTGTTCAAAGATATTAGAAGCTTGAGTGAAAGTGTACACCATAGGGAATTCATATTTTAGTAATATAAAGTTCAGGCAAGAGAGTGGTAAGACATGAATATGACAAGCTGGGCAGGATCTAGATTGTAACAAGTACATGGCATGCAATGGAGTGGGATTCCATCGTGAAGGTAATAAGGAATTAGTGAAGAATTTTTAATTGAATATAGACAGGTTCTTATTTGCACCTCTTAAAGGTCGTTCATTGGTATAGTTAGAAATATACTGCCATTGTCCATGCAGGATATGACGAGGTCCTCAACTACTGAAGTTGAAATTGTACTGGTGAGTAAATCACATTGCCTAGATATTTAAGATAATGATACTTAAGGTTTAAAAGGGGTCATGCTATGTCAATAGTTGAATATGGTTATGAGAAAAATGCAGGACTCAATAGTGGCTCAAGTGATAGCTTCAGAATTCATTTAGACATGAAATTGGACCTGGTTTTGGCTTAGGAAGATCAGGTTCTGAAGTAGAGGGGAGATTTTTTTTTCAGTTCCCTTTCTCTATAATAGCAATGGGTTCATTTTATTAGCAAATGGCAAATAAGTGTAGTTAAAAAGGATCAGCAAAATCTTGTAAGGCTGTTGTGAGAATTAAATAAGATTACACATAAAAAGTTTGACATAATATTTACAACATAGCTGAGCTTTCTTAAGTACTTTGTATTGACTTCATCCTAGATATTGAAAGGACATATGTTACATTATAGTTCCTTGATAGTTAATATCTTAGATATTCTTTTATAATTTAATAAAAAGATTCACCAATGAGGTTAAACATAGTGACTAATTAGACTGAAAATTCTAAGGCAAGTGGTTATATCTATGTTTTTCACAGTTGAGCACAGTCTTTGGTAGACAGTGAAAAAAAGCAACATACATAATTGACTGAGAGTTGAGTTATTGAAGGAATGAATAAATGGATGAATAAAGCCATAATTAATACACAATCCAGGAAATTAAGAGCTTAATTTAAATTATTCTTATTGCACGCCCAAGTTTTGTTCTAAAAAATCTTTAATTTTCATTTAACAAACCCATATATAAGGCCATGGGTATAAATATATTTATGTTGGTATATTTATAATGGGCACTTCACTTATTTATGACATTTTTGAGAATTCAATTTATATGATACATAGATAACTGTTTACAAAGCTGTGCCTTTGCCCTACTAAAAGCATGCTTTACAAATATAACTATGAGCCTAACTACATAACTGAGAGAAAAAGCTATTCAATTAGTTGGCCCCACGAGGAAAAAGATAAAGAAAGCCAGGAAGGTTGTGCCAGATTGCAGACATGTTTTAACTTTATGCTCAAAGTCATTTATTGCAATCAGTTATTTTGTGAATGGATGTAGAACAAGATAATGCGAGGCCATTTATCTGTCTCTTTATTTTATTCTACATCCATTAAAATCAGAGTAGCATCAATACTTAAGGTCCAAGATATAAAATCATTTCCATATTGAATTCACAATTTCCGTGTAAACATCATCAATGTATTTAAGCAGGTCTTGAATCACAGTAATGAAAATAAACATCCTTATTTTGTTCCTAATCTTTTTGAAAAAACTTTTAATCTTTCATCATTAAGTATATTAGCTGTGGGTTTTCTATAAAAGCTCTCTATCATATTGAGGAATTTATCTTATTTTCCTAGATTTATATGTGTTTCTATCATGAAAAGGGTATTGGATTTTGTCAAATGTCTTTTCTTAATCAATTAAGATGATCATATAGTTTTTATTTCTTCATCTACTAATGTGATGTATTACATCTAATTATTTTCTTATGCTGACCTACCCTTGCATTCTGAGGATTAGTCCCAGCTGGCCATGGTATATAAATCTTTTAATATAAAATTAAATTTGATTTGTAAATATTTTATTAAAGGTGTTTTAGATACATCCATACAGACTAATAAACTGTAATTTTCCTTTTTTATGATGTCTTAATCTGGCTTTGGTGTCAGGGTAACACTGGCCTGATAGTATAAATTATAAGGTCTTCCTTCCTCTTCAATTTTTTGGAAGACTTTGAGAATAATGGTGTTGATTTTTCTTTAAGTGCTTGGTAGAATACACCAGTGTAGCCATTTAGATCTGAATATTTCTTTTTTAAGATATTTTAATAACTGATTTATCTTTTTACTTGTTATAGGTATTCTGGGATTTTCTATTTCATCTTGGGTCAGTGTAAACAAATTACATGTTTCTAGGAATTTTTGTGATTTCACCTAAGTTATCTAACCTGTTGGTTTGTAATTGTTCATAATATTCTCTTACAATGAATTTTATTGCTTTAAGGGCATTAGTATTATCACCATTTTAATTTCTGATTTTAGTTATTTGAATCTTCTCCCTTTTTTTTACTTTGTTAGCCTAACTAAAGGTTTGTCAAACTAACTGACCTTTTCAAAGAACTTTTGGTTTCATTGATTTTTTCTGTTGTTTTTCTATCCTCTATTTCATTGGTATCTGCTCTTATCTTAATCATTTCTTTCCTTCTGCTAGTTTTCATTTCATATCGCTCTTGTTTTTATATCTCTTTAAGATGTAAAGTTGGGTTAATAACTTGAGATCTTTCATCTTTTTAAAATTCAGGCATTTACAGCTATGCATTACCCTCTGAGCACTGCCTTTGACATGTTTTGGTATGTCATGGTTTTATTTTCATATGTATTGAAGTATTTTATAATTTCCCTTGTGATTTCTTCATTTTATTTTATTATTGATGAATATATTTGTACATATTTATGGGGTACATGTAATATTTTGTTACTGCCATAGAATGTGTAATGATGAAGTCAGGTATCCATCATATTGATTATATATTACTTTTATATGTTTGGGGTCCTTGTATATTTTAGATATTACTTGTCAGGTGAATAGTTTGTAAATATTTTCTTCCATTCAGGAGGTTGTTTCTTCACTCTGTTGAATGTTTCCTTTGCTATACAGAAGCATTTTAGTTTAAAATAATCTCACGTGTCTATTTTTTGTTTAGTTGCCTTTCCTTTCTTTGTCTTAGCCACAAATTCTTTGCTTAGATCAATGCCCTGATGTGTTTTTCCTATGTTTTCTTTTAGTAGTTTTATAATTTGGGTTTACGTTTAAGACCACTATCCACTATCTTCAGTGGATATTTTTATAGGGGGAGAAATGTGGATATGTTCATTCTTTTGCAGATGGATATCTAATTTTTCCAGCACCATTTATTAGAGAGGCTGTCCTTTCCTCAATGGATGTTCTTAGTGACTTTATCAAAAATCAGTTTGCTGTAAATATATGGATTTATTTCTGTGTTCTCTATTTTGTTCCATTGGCCTGTGTGTCTGATTTTATACAAACATCATGCTGTTTTGGCTATTATAGACTTTTTATATGCCTTGAAGTCAGCGAGTGTGATACCACCATACTTGTTCTGTTTGATAAATATTACTTTGACTATTGGGACTTTTCTGTTGTTGTTGTTGCACACAAATTATAGAAAGAATTATTCTTTCTATGCCTGTGAAAAAGTACATTGGCATTTTGATAGGGATTGCATTGAATCTACAGATTGCTTTGGGTTATATGGTCACATTAACAATATTAATTCTACCAACTCATGAGCATGAGATGTCTTTCCACTTCTTTGTGTTCTCTTCAATTTCTTTCATCAGAGTTTTGTAATTTTCTTTGTAGAAGTCTTTTAACTCTTTGGTTAAATATATTCCTAGGTGGTTTTATGTTTATGTGTGGCTGATTTTTGTTTGTTTGTTTGGTAGCTACTGAAAATGAAATTGTCTTCTTGATTTTTTTCTCAGCAAATTCATTATTGGCACTTACACATGCTACTTATTTTTATCTGTTGTGTTATTTTTGATCGTGTATTCTGCAACTTCATTGAATTTACCTGATCTAAGAATTTCTTGATAAAGAACTTAGAGATTTCTTTATATAAGTTCATGTCACTTGCAAAGAGAGACAATTTGAGTTTCATTTTTTCAAATTGAATTCCTTTGTTTTTTCTCTCTCTCTTCCTGATTGCTTTGGCTAGGACTTCCAATATTTTGTTGAACAGAAGTCAAAGTGAGCACTATTGTCTTGTTCCAGTTCTTAGGGGAAAGGCTTTGAGCTCTTCTTCATTTATGATGATGTCAGCTGTGGGTTTGTTTCATATAGCCTTTATTATGTTGAGGTATATTCCATATGTGCCTAGTTTGTTGAGAGTTTTCTCATAAAGGGATGTCAAATTTTATCAAATGCCCTTTCTGTGTCTATTCAGATAATCACAAAGTTTCTGTTATTCATTCTGTTAATGTTATGTATTATGTTTATTGCTTTACATAGGTTGAACCATCTTTGCATCCCTGGGCTACATCCCAATTGATCATGGTCTATTACCATTTTATGTGCTGTTGGATTTGATTTGGTAGAATTTTGTTGAAGATTTTGCATCTATGTTCATCAAGGATATTAGCTTTAATTTTCTTATTTGGTTATATCTTTTCTGGTTTTGGTATCAGAATAACACTGGTTTGTAAAATGGGGTATGGAGAATTTCCTCCTATGCAATTGTTTGGAATATTTTGAGGAGAACTGGTATTAGTTTCTCTTTGTAAGTTGGCTGGGATTGGCAGTAAACCATTCAGTCCCAAACTTTTCTTGGATAGGAGACTTTTTATTACTGATACAATATCATTATTCATTATTAGTCTGTTCAGATTTTATATTTCTTTCTGATTCAATTTTGGTAGGTTGCATGTGTCCAGTTATTCATTTTTCTCTAGGTTTTCCAATTTGTTGCTGTATAGTTGTTCATAATAGTCTCTAATGATCTTTTGCATTTGTGTAGTATCTGTTGTGATGTCTCCTTTTTTATTTCTCATTTTATTTTTTGTGGTATTCTCCTTTTTATTCTTGATTAGTTTGTCTAGTGATAAATTGATTTTGTTTCTCTTTTCAAAAAACCACCAGGAGACAAGGTGGCTGACTAGAGGCAGCCAGGAACTCTTAATGAGACAGACTGGAATATTGATTACACCAGCATACTCTGAACAACGTCATCTGAGAGAACACATTGACAGAGGGTAGAGAGACAACCCAGATGCCACGACTTAAGGGAGAGGAAGCTGAGTTTGCTGAGTATTGGGACACATTCATGGCCCTGAATGGTTCCTAAGGAATTAGTAGCTCTGACCTATGTAGTCTGTCAGACCCAGGGAGAGCAAGGCTGTCGTTCCTATGGTACTGGAGTCTAATCTGCACACCCCGATGTCCACCAGTGCCCCCCAGAGTCCCAACCTGGTCATGCCTGCACACAGTGAAGCCTCAGTTATGCTGCCGGAGAACTTTTGCCAGCAGCTACTGCCATGGTGCTTTCACCTGAGGCCTCCATTGCCTCACTGGAGCACTTTTATTGACAGCTTCCCTCTGAAACATGTTTGCCCATTATGCCCCTGCCACTCCCACCAGAGCACTTATACCCGTGGCTCCCCCTCATCCCCATCATCCACTATGGAATGCTATTACCAGTGGTCTTGGAGCAACTCAGCCCCTCCAACAGGAGCTCAACTTCAAGGGACCAGAGGACAAACTTGAGGACCCGGTCCCAGACACCTAGGATTAGAGCATACAGCCAATAAGTACAAAGTTGAGCCTTGGCCCTCTGAAAACACCCAGAAACAAAACCATTCAACTACACCCAACTTGTGCCACCCTCAAACCCTTAGGAGAAATAAAGATTATAAATACAAAAGTTTATATCTTTTAAAATATAAAACAGTTTTAAAAAGGCAAAGAAGGCTGTTATGTAATGGTAAACGGATCAATTCAACAAGAGGATATAAAAATTCTAAACATATATGCACACAACACCAGAGCAAACAGATATATAAAGCAAATATTATTAGATGCAAAGGGAGAGATAGACTCCAATACAATAATATTTCAGACTTCAACATCCCACTCTTAGCATTAGATTTATCATTAAGACACAAAAATTTTAAACTGCACTTTAAAACAAATGAACCTAAAATATTTACAGAACATTTTATTCAATAGTTACAGAATATATATTCTTCTGATCAATATACGAAACATTCTCCAGGATAGACTGTATGTTAGGACACAAAACAAGTCTCAGCAATTTTTTTAACTAAAATAATATCAAGTATCTCTCAGGCCAAAATGAAATAAAACTATAAATCACTAACAAGAGGAGCACTGGAAACAATAAAAATACATGAAAATTAAACGACATGCTTCTCAATTACCATTACATCAAGGAAATATTTAAGATTAAATATTTTAAAAATGGAAAAAAAATGAAACTGGGGATAAAACAAACCAAAACCTTGGGAATACGGCAAAAAAAAGTGCTAAAAGGAAAATTGATAACAATAAGTGCCTACATCAAAAAAGTGAAAATATTTCGAATAAACAATCTAATGATGCACCTTAAGAAACTTAAAAAGCAAGAATTGGTCAGGAGCAGTGGCTCACACCTGTAATTCCAGCATTTTGGGAGGCTGAGGCGGGCAGATGACAAGGTCAGGAGATTGAGACCATCCTGGCTAACACGGTGAAAACCCATTTCTATAAAAATACAACAAATTAGCCGGGCATGGTGGCACTGCCTGTAGTCCCAGCTACTCAGGAGGCTGAGGCAGGAGAATTGCTTGAACCCAGGAGGTGGAGGTTGCAGTGAGCCAAGGTCATGCCACTGCACTCCAGCCTGGGCAACAGAGCAAGACTGTCTCAAAAAAAAAGAAAAGAAAAGAAAAAAAAAACCAAAGGGACCAGAGGAAAAACTTGAGGACCCAGTTCCAGACACCCAGGCTTAGAGCATACAGCCAATAAGTACAAAGTTGAGCCTTGAGCATACAGCCAATAAGTACAAATTAAAAAGGCAAAGAAATTAACAAAACCCCAAATTAAGCAAGAAATAATAAAAATCAGAGCAAAACTAAACAAAAATATAAAGGATCAACAAAACTAAAAGTTGTTTTTTTTTCCCCTTGTGTATTTTTTTTTTCTACTTTTATATTAGGTTCAGGGGGCACAAACAGAGGTTTTCTATATGGGTAAATTGGGTGTCACTCATGCTTGGTGTATGTGTGATCCCATTACAAAGCTAGTGAGCATAGTACCCAACAGGTAGTCTCCCAGCTCACACCCTTCTTCATTTTCTCCTCAAGAAGTCCCCAGTGTTTATTGTTCCCATATTTGTGTTTATGTGTATTCATTGTTTAGCTTCAGCTTAGAAGTGAGAACGAGAGATATTTGATTTTCAGTTCCTGCATTAGTTTTCTTAGGATAATGGCCTCCAGCTGCATCCATGCTCCCGCAAAGGGCATGAATTCATTCTTTTTTATGACTGTGCATAGTCCATGGTATATATGTATCATAGTTTCTTTATCCCGTCCCTTTTGATGGGCATCTTGGTTGATTCCACGTATTTGCTTTTGTGAATAGTGCTCTAATAAATATATGAGTACAAGTGTCATTTTGGTAGAATGATCTATTTTCTTTTGGGTATATACCCAATAGTGGGATTGTTGAATCAAATGGTAGTTGTGTTTTAAGGTCTTTGAGAAATCTCCACATGGCTTTCCACAGTGGCTGAACTAATTCACATTCCCACTAGTGTATAACTGTTCCCTTTCCTCCACAGCCTCACTAGCATCTGTTGTTTTTTGAGTTTTTAGTAATAGCCATTCTGCCTATTGTGAGATGATATCTCATTGTGGTTTTTATTTGCATGTCTCTCATGATTAGTGATCATGAGCATTTTTTATACATTTTTCATCTGTATGCATGTTTTCTTTTGAGAAGTGTCTGTTCATGCTTTCTCCCTTTTTTAAAAATTGGGTTGTTTTTTGCTTGCTGATTTAAGTTCCTTATAGATTCTGGATATTAGACCTTTGTTGGATGCATAGTTTGCAAATATTTCCTCCTATTATGTATACTGTCTGTGTTCTGTGTTAATAGTTTCATTTGCTGGGCAGAAGATCCTTCATTTTCTTAGGTCCCACTTGTCAATTTTTTTTTTTTTTTTGCAATTGCTTCTGAGGACTAAGTCATAAATTATTTGCCAAGATCGATGTCCAGAATGGCATTTCCTAGGTTTTCTTTTAGGGTTTTTATAATTTGAGGTTTTATAATTCATATTCAATTCATTTAAGGTTAATTTTTGTATATGGTGAAAGGTAAGCATCCAGTTTCATTCTTCTGCATATGGCTAGCCATTTATCTCAGTGCCATTTATAGAATGGGGAATCATTTTCCCATTGTTTGTTTTTGTCAGCCTTGTTGAAGATCAGATGGTTTTACGTGTATGGCTTTATTTGTTTCCCAATCTGTTCCACTGGTCTAGTATCTGGTTTTGTATCAATACCATGCTGTTTGGGTTGCTAAAGCCTCATAGTATAGTTTGAGGTTGAGTAGTGTGATACCTCCAGCTTTGTTTTTTCTGTTTAAGATTGCTCTGGCTATCTGGGCTCTTTTTTGATTCCATGTGAATTTTAGAATAGTTTTTTCTTTCTAATGCTGCAACGAATAGTGTTGATAGTTTAATAGAAAGAGTGTTGAACCTGTAAATTGCTTTGGGCAGTATGGACATTTCAATGATATTAATTCTTCCAATTCATAAGTGTAGAATGTTTTTCCACTTATTTGTGTTATCTCTGATTTTTTTCAGCAGTGCTTTGTACTTCTCCTTGTAGAGATCTTTCACTTCTTTGGTGAAATGTATCCCTAGTTATTTTATTCTATTTGTGTTTATTGTAAATGGCATTTTGATCTTGATTAGACTCTCAGTCTGGACATTATTGGTGTATAGAAATGTGATTGATTTTTGTACACTGATTTTGTATCCTGAAACCTTACTAAAATCATTTATTAGTTCTAGTAGTCTTTTGGCAGAATCTGTAGGGTTTTCTAGGTATAGAATCACATCATCAGTGAAGATAGTTTTACTTCTTCTTTTCTTATTTAGGTGCCTTTTATTTCTTTCTCCTGCCTGATCATTTTGGCTAGGCTTCTATATTACTTATTTACAACAAAAGTAATTTCATAATTTTAGACTTTACTGTTTCAAAGCATGCATTTTTAAAGATACGTGAAATTAGGAGCAAAATGATTTTGATGAAATCTAACTGTACCAGATATAAATCATCTAAAGAAAAAAATCCTCACTTCATTACAGAAGTTTAAACACTAAAAATGTAACGTGTGTGTATGTGTGTGTAATGTGTGTGCGTGTGTTTGTGTGTAGATAAGGAAATATCTATTTCCTAAATAATATTGAATTGTCATAAATTATGTAATCATAACCCTTTGCAAATTTATTTCCCTATTAACAAGTTGCCGGAAATACAGAAATCATTTGAATTTATTAGTAACCTTTACTTTTCCATAATTAAAATGCTTTCAGATTATGTAATTTTATTTCTGTCCTAGATTCAATGAAGGAATACAAAGAAATATAGTGTATGACAGTGATGTTGAAATATTAAATCCTTGTGCTAATACAATTGCATTATGTAATATTTAGAACATGATAAAATATTATGGCATATTTTGATTTTATTTACTAGTCTCTTTTTCATCCTTGTCATGCTAATTTGACTAGATTGCATGTTTTATGACAATCCATATAGTATGGTAAATTTAATCATGTTTATTATGGAATTAAAAAGAAAGAAATCTTGAAGTTGAATTGGCTAAGGGAAATATGCATACTCAAATTGGGACATATATTAAAGGGTTGCTAAATAGAAACCAGTATTAATTTTATTCTTATTCTAAGTTTGAAGTTCCAGAGAAATTTAATAAATATCTTTTCAGATTTATTATTTTATATTTATTGTTGGTACAGAGGTTTAGAGTCAAATAGACCTACCTTCAAATTATACAACACATTTACCTTACAGAGAATAAGTTTTTCTCACTCATAAATTTAAGAAAATACTTCCATCATCAAGGAATTTATGATTAGTGCCTGTTAATGTTTAATTTTATAGTGGTCTTGGTCAATACGCTAAACAGTATTATTTGGAATTAAAGTGTAAGACAATTATTCATTTTCATTCAGAGTGGAAGATGGGGAACTTTTAGTCCAAGTGAAAGATGATAACTCACCTTTCTCAGTAAAAAAAAAAAAAAAATCAAATAAAACAATCATCAAGCTTCATCTTCAAGGACTTCAATGGAACTCTTTGCCAATGATTCAAAATTGCACATGGATTTTAAGCACTTAAAATTGTTGTAAGTTCTTACCATGTACAAGGACATAAAACAGTCTCAACAAATCTAAAAATCTCATATCATGCATCACACTTTCCAGTGTCTATGCAATATAATTGGAATTTCATTAAAATGTAACAAAATATAACATAAAATAGCCACATGGGACTGATGTTAGAAACTTCATACCATAAGGCACACAAAATGCTTAGTAAGATTGTAACAGTGGACAACATTATATAAGTGGAGGTGATGTGTGTTGTTTCTGAATTTTCCTGGCGTTTAACAGCTGATACTCCTCTGCCCTCCCTGCTGTTCTGGCCTTTCTGTAAGAATTAGCAAAGTTCATGATGGTGGTACCTCTTTTGGTATAAGTAAAATCCCAAGGACTGAGTAAAGCCTCAGACGACATCAGTCATGTAAAAAAAGCAAGTAAAGCAAATCAAAACACCACACAAACAAGCAAACAAAAAACTACTCAGTTAACCTGCTGAGACTTCATAGTGAACATATTCCAGGGTAGCCTACTCTATTCTCTAACACAAATTCTCATGGGGTGGGATGGGGCAGGGTGAAGAACTGCAAGAGAGAAGAAAGAAGAATAGACAGAAAATGAAGAAAGGTAGGAAAAAAGGGGAAAGGAAGAAGAGAATTGCTGTAATACTTTTGGAGACAATGCTCTTTAGTCAGAGGTAAGATGCATTGTCAGGGCTTTGCCCATTCCAGATAAAATATACAATCATGCCTTGTTAATGTCCACTTGTTTCATTTCCAGCCACCAAATTTGCAGATGGAATGAATGCATGCAAATTGTCTGCAAAATGCTTCTTTGTCTCTAATCTTTGGCAGAGCCTAATCTTTGGCTCACATTTTATTCAACAGAGGTAAATATTTGCTTATAATCTCTTGGGTTTCTTGACTTGCACCAAAGCACAAAATTTCACTAATCTGCATGAATTTGCACTAGTTTTCATTTTTTATCTGTTTTTTTTTTCATTTTTTCCAAGCCATAATTTGGGAACAGGAATTTAATGGCTAAAGATTCAGTAATATTAAACCTTTTCAGAATCTACTACCAAAGAACATTATAAAAATATGATACTGATTGTTTTAGTGGCAGTTTGATAATATGTATTGCCACTTTGAACTGAAACTAAAATGCCATGTATATTACATTAATTGAATTCTCCCTAACCACATTCTGAGACTTTGAATTAGACAGGAAATGCTTTTAAATTGTTATCACAAGAGCTACCTCTGAGTCAATCAATGTAAATTTACTTCTTTATATATTTATTTTTCCCCAATGCATACTAGTGAACCATATTTATGCTAATTGCTGCACTTAGATAAGCTTGTATTTACGTTTTTTGTCACACAGTCATTGAACAGTGAATATGTATATTCTTCACAGATGCATTGCTATGATGTCAAAATGGGGTCATTACTTGAAGAAACACAATACAATGCAAATTTTAAATATGTTTTCTCAAAAGGGCCATGAAATAAAAATCCTTCAGATATTTTCATTGACTATTAAGCATATTAAAACATGCTTTTATTGGAGGAGCATTCATTTTATAAGGGAAGTAATATTTATTTCACCTCAGCAATATTGCTAATAATCAAGTCAAGAGTAATTTGGATAGAACAAGCCCCTTAAAGAACATAAGGGATATACAATGTAGACTATAATGCTGCTGTCATATTTCCAGGTACAAAATGCTGCAACTTCCCCGAAAATTACAAAACAGTATATTGGAAAAGGAGGTGGTGCTGAGCTTGCACCGTATTTCCACATAACCAGGACTTCTACGCAGCTCACAATAGTAACTGGAAATGTCTTGGCATAAAATAAACTCAGTGTTCTTAGTGAGCTTGATATAGAAAATAATTATGGATAGTTTTGCATACTGCTGCTAGATTGAATTAATTTATGTAAGATATTTCTTACATCCTAATTATAAGCATCCATCTAGTGATTATTTCATGCTATTTTGTTCATGTTAGGTCCATGCAGACAGAAATTTATTACTGGTTTCTGTACCAGAAACTTTCTTCCCCTTGGACATAATACAGAGTAGTTTCAGCTTTCACAATCAAGTTTGTTAGCAGTCACCGTCTTTCCCAGTACAGTATGCTGAGTGAGAAGATAAAGGTCATTGTTTATTCATCGTTATTGGCTGCATGTTTTTGTTTTCCTCAAATTCATACATTGAAACTGTAACTTTCAGTGGCATGTTAGTAGGTGGTATTAGGAGGGGGAACCTTTGGATAATCAGATTTAGCTGAGATCAAGAGAATAGAGACACAATGATGGGATTAATCTCTTTTATTATTATTTTTTTTTTTTAAAAGAAAGACAAGCTTTCTCTCTCTCTGTGTCTCTCTGTCTCTCTCTCTTTTTTTCTAAAGGTCCTCACCAGAAACCAAATTGATGTACACCTTGACTGTAAACTTCTCAGACTTCAGAGTTTTGAGAAATACATTTCTTTCTTTAAGCCACGTAGCTATGATGTTTTTGTTATAGCAGTTCTAACTAAGACATTCATTCATTGATTCATCCACAAAATAGTTAGTGAGTATATCCCGTTTCAGGCACTGGGCTAGTTGATGTGTATAATAACCACAGTCTTCAATTTATAAGCAACAGAAATCAACACTGCAACATTCATTTTAAAAAAGGAAAAAATGATCTGAAACATTATGAACATTTCACAGATTAAAATAGCAGTACCAGAAAAAATAGGAGTTAGAAAATTCAGACTTTTGGGGGATGCAATATCCTAAAATGGGTGTCAGTGGTCTGATCCTCAGGGTGAGACTCTAGCCAACTTGCTTTGGTGCATGTTTGCACTCCCCAGATGCTGAGGCTGCGGGAACAGGGTGAACAGGACACTTGACCAGACTTGTTTAGAACATGGGGAGGAGTAGATCACTAGAGAAGTTTGTATGTTTAATACATACAGACAAGCAATGGAACATTCACTGAAGATTATATGGGGGAAAAGGCATAATCTCTGTTCTCATTAATCATATAGCTCACTAAAAGAAGTCAAAGAGTGCAAAAGCTGCTTGTACTCCTACAGTTCCTCATCAGTTTTTCCTTGCTCCCTTACATCTTCACACGTGCACTCTTTGCAGTACCCTTTTTCTGAGTAAATATTGTTGTTCCTCTTCACTTGACCCAAATGTAATTGTATTCTTTTCCGTCTTTCCTTCATGTGGATAAGACCAATAGAATCCTTTCACTTTGTCCATGGTTGAAAATATTGTCATTCATTTTCAGACAAATATGATTTTTCCCAAGATGACATGAAATATTCAGTCAATGTGAAAGCGTCATGCAAACCAGGACCAGAGTGGAAACAAGAACTGACATTGTGCAATGATATTATAGAGTCCAAGATCATAAAAGGATCAGGGAACCAGTAATACTGTTATGTGGATCCTGCCTGCACGTGTGTGTGTATGAAAAGCTATGCAATTGTTTTAAAATGAAGTGGGACTCAGAATATTTCACGCCTGGAGGAGATCCCTTTTAATCACTCCCTTTTATATGACAAAGTTATTTGCACACATATTTATGAAATAAAATAAATAATAATTGCCAGATAGAACACATAAATAAAACATACATAAAATAAATAAAACGTAGAAATGAGTATTACAGCACAAGAAAAAAGTCATGCATTAATGCTCTTTAATTACATTAACATTTTCTAAACAAGGTATACAAATGTGCATATATGTCTATTGCAGAAATAATACTACTTTTCTTATTTTCTTGTGTTAATTTTTGCAAATTTATTTATTTATTTATTTTTATTTTTATTATTTTTTTTTGATGCAGCCTAGGCTGGAGTGCAGTGGCGTGATCATGGCTCACTGTAACCTCAATCTCCAGGGCTCAAGCGATCCTCCCACCTCAATGGCCTGAGTAGCTGGGACTACAGGCATGAGCTGCCATGCCTGGCTAATTTTTGTATTTTTTTTGTTTTTAGAAAGATAGAGTTTCACCATGTTGCCCAGGCTGTTCTTAAACTCCTGGGCTCAAGCAATCCACCTGCTTCAGCCTCCCAAAGTGCTGGATTACAGGTATGAGCCACCGCACCTGGCATTCCAAAATTATCCTTTTAAAATATGTGTTTAATGGATAAAGTTAAATTTGTTAAGCTATGTTAATTCATCAAGAACACTTTCCACTTCATAATAAACTGCAAAAATTGCAGTACTATCCATGACTTTTTCTTACAGAGTTGATTCTTGTGACTTTCAAATATCTTTCCAGTTGGACATTTCTACTAAAATATCTTTGTAAGTTTCACCATGGATTTTAATTTTATTTGGTAAGAATTTCCAAATCTTTTCTTCTTCTCGAAAAATCATAGAAAATGGTTTCATGATAGTGAACACAGACATTATTTGATCAGTGGCTTTTGAAAAACTCTTGTTCTTAGGGAAAATAATCAAGGCTTTCAAACACTGCCCCTTTGTTTTTTTTCTAGCAATTTAAAACCACTATTTTTCATTATTTCTCCCGGCTTCTTTTTTTAAAACATTTTGATTATTTTTCTCTTTGTAGATATTTATTGTCTTACATTTTATTTTGGCGTAATTAATGGCCTTCTAAATACTTTATTTCAGCTGAATTTTAAAAAAGTTGTAAATCTCCTGTTTGCCACTGTGTGTAAATATGTATATGTGTGTGCGTGTGAGATATATATGTGTGTGTATCTGTGTGTGTGTATATATGCATGTATGTGTGTATATGCACACATATAAAATTTAAGACTGGTACCAGCTCTTTGCACATAATTTTATGTTGAGTTATTCTCATTTAAACTTTATACCAGAATAAGACAGCTCAGAAAAGATCACAGTTTATGTTGACTTTATTTCTTAAAAGCAGGAATATATAAAGGTTGAAGACATGAACTGCACATAAAAGGAGCTCTAAGAATTCTAAACCATTAAAACTTACCCTGAAAACAAATACATGTGGTGAAATCCAGTGTGTATAGGGTCAACTAAACAATCTGTAATTTTCCAAAGTAATTTATTTGTAGCATACAATGTTTATTTTAAAAGTTAAAAGTTGTTCTAATTGTGTATCTATGTATGTAGGTAGACAGACATCTGCCTCTGTATCTATATATAAATTTAAACTCAACAGAAACTACAGCACTTATTCAGTATGAAACCAACAATATATTACTTTTTGGAAGAATTTTTATCAAATGGTCCATAAAAATAAGGTTTTAATTGAACTCATATAGGACAAATTTAGTCAAGAAAAAAATGCTTAACCTAAATTAATGATATGTTTCCTTCTCACTGATAACAAGATCTCTTTATACAAATGCATTTCTCTTTCCTCTTTTGCTACTAGGAATCTCCAGGTAAATTATGAGATCATAATGGGCTACATATCTTTCCTATATTCCCGAAATATGACTTATTATAAATGGTATATTTCATAATTATTGAACATCTAGTATTGTGAGTTTCATAAGAAGAAATAAAATAACCGTGCATTTAATAAACAAACTCCATTATTTATGTGGTGAATTTCACTTAAACTAAAACTTAACCATACATCAAAGGAAAACTGGATACGATATGAGTATATGAACTTAAAAGTTATTTTAAATAACTTACTCTTCACTTTTAAAAATATGGGGATATATAAAAATAATAAAGAAGAGAACTTTTAATAATTATTACCAGGTAAAAATCAAAACACCCTCACTTTAGGAATTGTATATTCAAACAAACCCTGTATTCCAGTCTCAAAGAAAAGCAAAACATGAAACTACTCTATGAGTGTTCTTTCTTCTCCTTTCTTCACTTTATCAGCATCTGAATCTGACATTCAAAAATCCATCCACCCTAATAAGTTTTTAGCTTGACATGCTGTGAAAAGTAATTGTATAAAAGATACCTTTTGGTTTCACATAAGGGATGGCAGGTGGTTGAAGTAGTACAATGTGGTTATGTAGTGGGATATCTTAAAATGCCTGCCATTTGTTATAGGTTAAAAAATAATGAAATGTAGATATTTAAAATCAGCAGATTGAATCAATGAACATTTACAGAGAAGTAATAAACACACTGAGCCATGATTATATTAGTCATTAACACTAAATCTCAGTATTTATGTGGATAAAAGAAACTTTAAAAATGAAGCATAAAATTAACAGTAAGCTCATGACTAGTTGAGATTTAAGCTTAAAATGTGATGCTCTTTACAACTAAATTCATCTTTCATAAAAATTTTGTTTGTTCTAATAACAGAACACTAATTAATCTTATTACACCACAGCACAAAAACCAGAACACTACAACAAGCCAGCTAAGTAATCTTAATTATTTAAAAATAAGAATCACGACTGGGTGCGGTGGATCATGCCTGTAATCCCAGCACTTTGGGAGGCCGAGGCGGGCGGATCACGAGGTCAAGAGATTGATACCATCCTAGCCAACATGGTGAAACCCCCTCTCTACTAAAAACACAAAAATTAGCTGGGCATGGTGGCACGCACCTGTAGTCCTGGCTACTCAGGAGGCTGAGTCAGGAGAGTTGCTTGAACCTGGGAGGAGGAGGTTGCAGTGAACCGAGATTGCGCCACTGCACTACAGCCTGGCGAGAGAGTGAGACTCCATCTCAAAAAAATAAATAAATAAAAATAAGAATCATTCTACTAACCAGTTGACACACTTATGAAGCAAAAATTATAATTAAAATATGACATTAATTAGTCTGGGAGATATGAGAAAAATGAAAAATTATCAACTAGCTTTGGTAATAAATTGTATGGCCTTTAGAAAGTTATAATACCTTTCTGGGCCTCACATTCTTAATCTGTAAAATAAAATTGAATCATCCCTATAGTTTACACTAAAAAAAAAGCTCCTAAAATTTAGAGATGCAGTGTGAGAATGAAATAATTGTTTAAATTTGAATTTTATAACACAGTGAAGGACAAAGTGAAAATATATATTCATAGCTACCATGTGGTTTATATTTATAAACATTAGAAAAAATAGAAATATATTAAGCACTATCTAAAGAGAATAATTTCAAATGTTTCTAATTTAATTTAGTCAGCACTGTAAAAAGCATACACATGAAATTGGTTATGTGCTAGAACAATGAAGAATTAAGGTATTTTCTCTCAAACGGGTCAGTTTTAGCAGTGGAGAAAAAATCATATTAATTATTGTTTACATTTATATGTGTTTGTTTTTAATTTGCATTAAATGAAATTAAATTTAACAAAAACAAACAGTACTTATAACTAAAGTTGTCTTAATCCATTTTGTGCTGCCATAACAAAATTTAAATTTAAATTTATTATCTCAAATTTCTGGAGGCTGGCAAGTCCAGAGATCCAGGCAACAGCTGGTTTGGTTGTCTGGTGAGGGCTGCTCTCTGCTATCAAGATGGTGCCTGTTGCTCTATTTTCTGGAGGGAAGGAACACTGTGTCTTCACATGGAGAAAGATGAAAGGGCAAAGGAGCTGAATGCTGCATGAAGCCTTTTTTATAAGAGCTTTAATGCCATTCATGAGGAAGAAACCTCTTAAAGGCCACATCTCTTAAGAGTATCACATTGACATCAGCTGAATTTTGAAGGGTACACATTAAAACCATAGCAGGAGTGGAGAACATGAGAAGAATAAAAGGAGAATAGAGGAATGACATTGGAAAAAAATCTTGTTTTAGTATTTATGTTTTTTAATTGTTTATGTTTTTATTAATATATATTTTACATATTTATAAGGTACATGTGCTGTTTTGTTACATGCATAAAATTTATAATGATCAAGCCAGAGTACCTAAGTATGTATTATGTTGAGTATTTATCATTTCTATGTGTTGGGAACAGTTCAAGTTCTCTCTTCTAGCTACTTTGAAATATACAATACATTGTTGGAGATGATAGTCACCTGCTCTGCTATCAAACAGTAGAGCTTACATCTTTTATCTTACTGTATGTTTGTACCCATTTTCCTACCACTCTTTATTCTGCCTCCACCCACTCACCCCTCCCTGGCCTCTAGTATCTATAATTCTTCTCTCTGCCTGTATGAGATCAATGATTTAGCTCCCACATATGAGTGAGAACATGTGATATTTGTTTTCACCCACTCACCCCTCCCTGGCCTCTAGTATCTATAATTCTTCTCTCTGCCTTTATGAGATCAATGATTTAGCTCCCACATATGAGTGAGAACATGTGATATTTGTTTTTCTCCGCTTGGCTTATTTCACTTGACATAATCACTACCAGTTTTGTCCAGGTTACTTGTATCTTGAAATTAAAATGCGTCATTCCTTTCCATTACATATATAGTGGCAACCCATTAAAAAAAAACTAGATAAATTGGCACTTTTATGTTGTTATCATTTCCTTTTTATTTCTCATGACAATATACTCTGATAAAATGACATTTAAATTTCCTGAAGAAATACAGATAGCACAGGTCACAGTTGCACGTAACTAGAACCATCAAATGTACAAAAGATAAGATTTGGCAAAATTTTAAAATATACACTCCACCTAAAAGAAAAAAAAAATCATGGCATTTTAAAAAACTCTGTTTTTTAATATTGCTTAAATTCTGCTGTTTTCTTAAAATTGTACAACTAACTTTCCTCCCAGGATTTAGCCTTTCATTTTCACTACACATGAAGTAGCCCTACTTTTGATCTGGTCCATCTGAAAATTTTTGAGATGGAGTGTCACTCTGTCACCCGGGCTGAAGTGCAGTGGCGCAGTCTTGTCTGACTGCAACCTCTGCCTCCTGGGTTCAAGTGATTCTCCTGTCTCAGCCTCCTGAATAGTTGAGATTATAGGGGCACAACACCACACCCGTCTAATTTTTATCTTTTGGTGGAGACGAGGTTTCACTATGTTGGCCAGGCTGGTCTCGCCTGACCCCAAGAGATCCGCCCACCTAGGCCTCCCAAAGTGCTGGGATTACAGGTGTGAGTCACCGCACCCAGCCACATCTGAAAATTTGGATACTCATTTTCTCTTGAAAGTCACAGAGCCAGAAGAAATCAACCTCAGTTACAAAGCAAAATATTACATAAAGATTTTCTTCTTTAAGAAATATATTTGTGTTTATTACAAGAAGGTGAGGGTCAATCTGTAAAATTAAATATCAAATGTTTACATAAATATTTTACATGTGATAGAACTCTGGCTCTTTGAATGCTGGGTTTAATTTGGTTGTTTATTCAATATTTGTTTAAATCTTACATCTCATTTGATATGATATGTCTTGTCATTTTAATTGTAGGAACTGAGGGACACCTTGAGTGATAATGACCTTCTTTATGCTTATAATTATGGACTTACTTTGATTACTTTTTTATAAGGCATTAAACAATATGTTAAAGAGGCAAAGTATGAGGTTTTTCTTTTTTTTGCACTTGCAGGTTTTTGTATGAATGTGCAATTAAAGGGAGAAGGAGGAGTCATAGAAAGATATACTTGTAGAGCCAGATAAGGGCATGACATATTTTTTTCTTTGAGAAAGGAGAATGAAAGAACAATACTCTCATTTCTTTTCTGTGTCTTTTATGTACTTGAGGGGACTGTTTAAGAAATTACGTGACATCCTAATTATACCGAATTTTGCAGTAATCAACAAATCCAAATCCAACATAGGGTAGGTTAATAGTTTATATTTATTCTTTTAATTTCAACTTTATTTTAGATTCAGGGGATGCATGTGCAGGTTTATTACATGTGTATACTGCATAATGCTGAGGCTTGGGGTACAATTGATCCCATCACCCAGGTAGTGAGCATAGTGCCTATAGTACCCATAGTTAAGGTAATACTTAACATCTCTAATTAAAAATCATTTTCAAATACAATGTTTGTTTTGTCATAACTCTTAATTAATATGGTATGTAAATGAAGGTTCTTTATTAAAGTAAGAAGCACCTTAACTACTAGGCGTAATACTCAAAATCGTACAAAGAAGATGAAGAATAATAGGGAAGGATAGACGATAGCTTCATTTATGTGATAGAGTATACTAAAAAATAGAGACAATGAGTAAAACAAGATTATAGTTCTATTTCAGACCTGTGTAGGAGGTATTTTGAGAACATCCAAACATTTCTGGTCATTGAGTGTGCTGCCTCAGGGATCATTTTTGTCTGATCTTATCAGAGAACTGATGAAGCCAGCAAAGGTTGAATACTTGGAGAAGTTAAAAGCCATGAAAAGGGGCAGGCAGCTTGCTGCAGCAAAGAAAGCTCCATAATACTGTTGGAAGAAAATACGTAACTTGAGGCATCTCCTAAGGGAAGGAGGGAGAGGAGTGGACACTGCCTCCATCATTCTGGTCTGCAGTACAACAATCAGACACCAGATAAAACAGGAGATTAAGAGCTACTGAAAATAAAGAATGGAAGAAATGAGTGAAACTGTCTAACAGAAATCTACAGGCAGAAATCCAAAGAAGCCACATCTATAAAAAAAAAAGTCTCGAGAGGCTCTCAGATTGTCTAGTCAGGCTGACTGGAACAAGTCTTTCTCTGTTGAAGCCAGCTCACTTCTTCAAATGGACTTGTGGCTCTTTCTGCAAATGTGCAGATACTAATGTAAAGCCGTAAGAAAACAAAAAGAATCAGGGCATTATGAGCCAATCAAATAACAAAATAAATCTCCAGTAAATAATCACAAAAAAAATGGGTATCTATGGCTTACCTGATAAAGAATTAAATAAAATCATCTAAAGAAGCTCAGTGAGTTAAAAAAGAAACAAAAGTAACATTAGGAAAATGACACATGAATAAAGTGAAATGATCAACACAGAGAGAGAAACTATACAAAAAGGAACCAAACAGAAACAGAAATTCTATAGAAGAATACAATAACTGAACTAAAAAATTTAATAGAGAGGTTCAATAGCAGAATTGATAAATTATAAGAAAAGATCAGCCAAGTCTTTTAAAATTATCTTGTCAAAAGGGAAAAAAGAAAAAAATAGTAAAACAGAGTAAAGAAAGCCTCAGGGACTTACAAGGTACTATCAAGCAAATCAATATAGGTAATACTGATGTCAGAAACAGGAGAGAAAAAGGAAAAGAACTTTTAATTAAAGAAATTGTGAGTGAAATAACCCCAATTCTAAGAAGAGAAATGGACATTCAGATTTATGGAAGCCCAATAAACCCAAAGATGATGAACCTAAAGAAGGTTACACTAAAAGACATTATAGTCAAATTGTCAAATCAAAGACCAAGAAACTTTTGTGTTGCAAGAGAAAAGCTACTTGCTACATACAAGGGAGTCACCACAAGATAATCAGTGGATTTCTCGGTAGTGATTCTGCAGGCTAGAAGAAAAATGGATTATATATTCAAAGTGCAGAGAGAAAAATGAAACAAAACAAAGCAAATAAATAAAAACTGCTACCCAAGAATATAACACCTGCTAAAATTATCCTTTAGAAATGAAGAAGAGATAGATATAGACAGAAAACTAAAAGCTGAGATATTTCATCACTACTAGATACACCTGACAAAAAAGTGTTAAATGTAATTATTCAAGTTGAAATGAAAGACTACTAAACAGCAGTAAAAAATAAGTAAAAGTGTAATACTCACTGGTAAAAGTAAAAATACAGAATATTGTAACACTGTAATGGTTTATGTAAATCTTTTATAAGTCTAGTATAAACGTAAAAGACAGTAGTATTAAAAATTACATATCCCAATTATGTTAATTGATATACAATATAAAAAGATGTAAATTGTGACACCAAAAACATTAATTGTGTGTGTGAGGGAAAGTAAAAGTGTAGAATTTTTGTATTTGACTGAAGTTAAATTGTTATCAGCTTAAAATAAACTCTCATAACACTAAGATGTTTTATGTAAACCTCATGGTAATCACAAAGAAAATTCTGTGGAAGACACACAATATAAAAAGTGAAAGGCATCAAGCACAACACTACAAAGAAACAAACAAACAGAAAGAAACCCAATGAATCACAGAAGAAAGCGGTAAGAGAGAAAAAGAGGCAAAAAGAACTACAAGATATAGAAAACAAGTAACAAATGTTAATTCTTTGTGATCATTATTTTAAACGTAAATAGATTAGACTCCCTAGTCAAAAGACCAGAGTGGCTGAATGCTCAATGGATTAAAAAAAAAGAAAAAGAAAGATTCAATTTTAAACTTTGTAAAGGAAACTCACTTTAGATTTAAGATCAATTATAGGCTGAAAGTGAATGGATGGAAAAACACATTCTGTGCAAGTTGTAACCAAAAGAGAGCAAAGATGACTATACTTATATGAGACAAAATAGACTTTGAAAAACACTGTCAAAAAAGACAAAGTAGGTCATTATATAATGATAAAACAGTCAATTGTTCACGAAGATATATCAATTATACTTGTACACACACAAGCATGCACCCAACATCAGAACATCTAAATATAAAGCAAAAATTTATAGAACTAAAGGAAGAAATAGGCAGCAATACAATAATAATAGGAGTCTTTAATTTCCATTCTCAATAATGGATAGAATATCCAGACATAACATCAGTAAGGAAACAGTGAACCTGAACAAAATTATAGACCAAATGGACACAACAGACACATACAAAATATACCACCAAATGGCAGAATACCCATTTTTCTCAAATCCATGTAGAAAATTATCCACAATAGATAACATATTTGGTCACAGAACACATCTTAACAAATTTAAGAACTTTAAATCATACCAAATATTTCTTCTCAACACAATGAACTGTAACTAGAAATAAAAGAAAACTTCACAAGTCTGTAGGAATTAAACAATATATTCTTGAACAATAAATGGATCAAAGAAGAAGTCAAATAGCCTAACTTTACACCTCAAGAAACTAGGAAAAGGAAGAATAAATTAAGACCAAACTTAGCAGAAGGAGGGAAATAATAAAGATTATGTTAGCAATCAACACAATAAAAAAAGAACAGCAATAGAAAAAATAAACAAAGTTAAAGTTGCTTTTTAAAAAGATAAAATTAATAAATTTTACCACACTAAGAAAAAAGAGGAAAAATTAGATATGAAAAGAAATATATTAAAATTAATGCATCAAAAATGAAAAGACTTTCAGATACTATGGATAAATTCCTGGAAACATGCAACCTGCTAAGACTGAATTATAAAGAAATAGAAAATCTGAACAGACCAATAACAAGTAAAGAGATTGAATCTGTAATCCAATATCCCCAAAAATAAATATCCAGGACCAGATGGCTTCATTGGTGAATTCTGCCAACCATTAATACCAATCCTTCTCAAACTGTTCAAAAAATTTGAAGTGGAGTGAAGACTAGCAAACTCATTTTTTGAGGCCAGATTTTTCTAATACCAAAGCAAGGCAAAGACACAACAAGAAAATAAAACTATAGACCAACAGCTTTGACAAACGTAGATTAAATAGTCCTCAACAAAATACCAGCAAACCAACCTCAACAGCATAGTAAAGGATCATGCAATATGATCAAGTGCGATTTATGTCTGAGATGCAAGGATGTTTCAGCATACCTAATTCAGTTAATATGATATACCACATTAATAGAATAAAATACAAAAATCATGTGATCATCTCAATAGATGCATAAAAAAGTTAACAAAATTTAACACCCTTCATGATAAAAATTCTCAACAAAGTAAGTATAGGGTGCCAAGAATACACAATGAAGAAAAGATGGTGTCTTCAATAAATGGTGTTGGAAAAACTTTTATATATGTATAAAAGAATGAAATTAGATCTTTATCATGCACCATACACAAAAATCAATTGAAAGTAGATTAAAGACTTAAAAATAGTACCTAAAACTATAGAACTCCTAGAATAAAAAAATAAGGAAAAGCTTTATGACTTTGTCTCGGCAATGAATTTTTGTAACGACACCAGAAACACAAGCAACAAAAGCAAAAATAGACAAGTGGAATTATATGAAACTAAAACGCTTCTGCGGAGCAAAGGAAAAATCAACAGAATGAAAAGACAACCTAGGGAATGGGAGAAAATATTTCGAAATTATACATGTGATATAAGGGGTTAATATCCAAATACATAAGAAATACTTACAATTCAAGAGCATAGAAACAACCCAATTTAAAATGAGCAAATGATTTGAGTGGACATTTCTTCACTGAAGACACACAAATGGCGAATGGGTATATGAAAAGGTGCTCGATAATAATCAAGGAAATGTAAGTGGAAACCACAATGAGGAACCATCTCACACCTGTTAGTATAGTGATTACCAAAAAGAAAACAATAATAATAACAAGTGTTGTTGAGGATGTGGAAAAAGTGGAACAACTGTAAACTCTTGATGGAAGTGTAAAATGGTGCAGCTGCTATGGAGAACAGTAACGGTATGGAAGTTCCTTACAAAATTAAAAATAGAATTACCTTATGAACCAGAAGTTCCACTTGTTGGTATGTATCAAAAAAATGGAATTCAGGATCTCAAAGAGGTATCTATACTCTTATGTTTATTGCAGCAGTATTTACAACAGCCAGGATATAGAGAACATCTATGTCCATTGATGGATGAATGAATGAAGAAAATGTAGTCTATAAATACAATGAAATGCTCTTCAGTCTTAGAAGAAAATCCCATCATATGTGGCAACATGGGTGAACCTGGAAGACATTGTGCTAAGAGAAATAAGCAAGCCACAGGACAAATACTTCATGATTCCCCTTATATGAGGTATCTAAAATAATCAAACTCAGAGAAACAGAGAATAGAATAGAAGTTGCCTAGGGCTGGGGCAGGAGGAGTTACTGTTCAATAGGAATAAAATTTTAGTTATGCAAAGATGAGTATGTTATCAAGATTTACTTGTGCACAGCATATAACATTTTGCCTACAGTTAACAGTACTGTGTTATACACTTAAAAATGTATTAATGGGGTAGATATCAAGTTAATTTTTCTTAAATAATTATAATAATGAAAATAATAATAAGTAAGCCAGAAAGAGAGATCTGTACTCGAAGGTATGTATATTGACCTGGTGCCTAGAGGTGTAGAAGACCAGGTAGTAAATATCTCAAAAATTTCCAAAGAACAGAAACCTATGATCCACTCAATGACTTAAAAGCACTGAATCTGGCTATGTCTTAGTTTATTTGAATACTGTGAATTAACTATAAATACTTAGAGGATTTATTCTCCCTAGAGTGAAGTTACTCTTGCGACTGCGTGTGCTCTTTTTTAGGATCAATTCGGGTGGTGCACATACAACTATTATAACAAACTCATCTTCTATGTGAAACATGGAATTTCTAAGCCAGTAACTCTTGCTTCTATTAATGTGACTGATCCCCTTTCATCTGTGCTGTTACTTGGCAGGGGGCAAAGAGAATAGTCACTGGAAAATGGCTTGAACTCCTGAGGACAATCATTGAAGAGGCTCCCATCATAGTACCCTGCTGAGAGGGCACTCATTGCTGTCGTGCTGTGTTTCTGTCCTCATGCCCTAATGAATGAAGCTATTGCCAAAAGTGGCTTATTTGGGTCTTGTGAATTTGTTTGTCTAGTTGAGCCTACAGTCACCTGGAGTGAATCTTGCAGAGAATAATCAGCAGTTGGCTAGAGTTCTAGACAAAATAGACTGGGATGTTTACGATATTAAGATGGGAGCCAATCCATCTCAATTTGATGGTAAAACTCTGCAGCATGTGATAAGAGATATATCTTCTCATTTTGAATATTGAGTAAGGACGTAAGTGAGGCAAGTTTGTGCTGAAAAGAAATACTGCCCATTGTCCTCACCAATCCTGAGACTGGCCTGACGCCTAATTCAGCTATTGTTTGGCAAGAAGATGTGACACTGACATTGGATTGATGCACTCTTAAGCCAAATACCATTTGTAGAGATTACAGTAGATACAGGTCAAACCATGCACTGATGCCTCGACAAGGGACCAAAGCAGACACTCAAATTCTCAGATCCCTTGTGAAAGGAGTTATAGCCAGCTTGCTTTAGGCAGACAGTAAGGGAAGAGTCCCTGGAGAGCCTCTGACTCACGTTTTGTGCAGATGAGGGAACTTGCACAGGGGCTTGCCTAAACATGCCCTCAATGTCGTCCCTTGAAGACATCAAGAGAAATTTTTTTTTTTTTTTTTTTTTTTTTTTTTTTTTTTTTTTTTTTTTTTTTTAGAGGGAGTCTGGCTCTGTCGCCCAGGCTGGAGTGTGCAGTGGCCAATCTCGGCTCAATGCAAGCTCTGCCTCCCAGGTTCATTCCATTCTCCTGCCTCAGCCTCCAGAGTAGCTGGGACTACAGGCGCCTGCCACAACACCCAGCTAAATTTTGTATTTTTAGTAGAGACAGGGTTTCACTGTTAGCCAGGATGGTCTGGATCTCCTGACCTGGGGATCCACCCACCTCGGCCTCCCAAAGTGCTGGGATCACAGGCATGAGCCACCATGCCCAGCCGACACCTGGCTAATTTTTAAAATATTTTTTATAGAGACAGGATCTCATGTTGCTCAGGCTGTTCTCAAAATCCTGGGCTCAAGCAACCTCCTGTCTTGGCCTCCCAAAGTGCTGGGATTATAGGCAAGGTTCAATGCGCCTAGCCACCTTCTTGTATCTGTAGCTATTGTTTTACATGTTTCTTCTCTTCCTTTTAATATTTCTGCTCTTTAAGGTATTCCCATTATAGTTGTTAAAACCTTTGTAGTTGTACAAATGTCTTGGATATTCTTTTTTGTTTTCAGTCTTTTTTATTTTTTCTTCATGCTATTCAGCTTTGGAGATTTGTGTTGAGATACCCTCAATCTCAGAAATTCTTTTTTCCATTGTGTCGACTAGTACTAATCCCATCAAAGGCATTCTTCATTTCTGTTACTGTATTTTTGATCTCTAGTATTTCTTTTTGATCATTTTTTAGAATTTCCATCTCCCTGCTTAGGTTGGCCATCTGTTCTTGCATGCTGTCTACATTATCCACTGGAGTCCTTATCATATTAAACATAGTTGCTTTAAATTTCTAATTCCAGTTTCTTTGCTATGCCTGGTCCTGATTGCTCTCTGTCTTCAAATTGTGTTTTTTTTTCTTCTTGTTGTTGATTTGCCTTTAGTATACCTTGTAAATTTTGTTCTTTCTATCCAGACATGATGTATCATGTGAAAGGAACTGCTACAAATAGGCATGTAGTGATGTGATAGTAAGGTGTGGGGATGGGGAAGAGTTCCATGGTCCCATGGTTTGGTCTCAGGAGCCTTTGTCTCTGGACTGTGAACAACACGTTTTTCTTGTTCCCCCCCGGCCCCATGTGGATGGCTATGGCTGATGGGAGTTATGTAATACCCTTCCCTAAGAACAGCTGGGCTCTGATAGTGTCTCAGCAGGTTAGGATGTGATTAACTGATTTCTCCTGAGGGCAGACTTTACTAAGAATAGAGTGTATGGGCTTATTTCAAAATGATTCTTTCTTCATTTCCTCTGCAGGAAGCATGAGGGGAATTTCCTCTAAGTCACTGAACTGACCAGTGAGAAGCTAGTCAACCTCCTGATGGTAAATCTCACAAGACTGTGGGGGTTCCATACGACTGGAATCTCCCTTAGTTTGTAACTCTCAGACTCATCCACAATGAACCCAGCAATTTGTTTATTACAATTTAGGTTCCCCTACTCCTGTAGTTGTTCCCACAGTGCTTTCTGCTTCCTACTCCTTGTATTTGCCTATTTCTCTCTCCAGTCTTGAGGGCAACAGTTTGTCCTATGTCCTTAACAGTCTTAAGATCTATTAGGTTGATTCAAAAGTAAAAAATTGTAATTACTTTTAAACAAACCTAATTAGAAGAGTTCTTGTTTCTTCAATTTTTTCAGCTTTTTACTTCTTGTTACAATGGACTAGCAACTTTCAAGCTTCTTACATGTGGAACCCGAAACCTCAAGTGGCTTTTAATGTGCAAAGATGTTTATTTTCAAAAGATATTATGTAGATCCTAAAGCAACAGTAACTTTTATTCATTCATTTCAGCTTCTTTATGGCAAGGTGAATTAGATTGGCATTGATGTAAGTATGAAACTTGATTATAATTAATTCCATTTCACATGTCTTTATATTTTTCTTTATCCTGTCTAGTTTTCAGGACAGTCTAATTTTGGGGGGTAACTAAAGACAGATGGCAGAAGGATTAAGATAGATTAATATGCAACAGCTGGTGAACAATACATAATCTTCTTGGAAACATAATAAACATTTTTTACCTCTGTTCCAATATGCTCATCGTGTCTCTGAAACTTACCCTTTAAACAACACACACCTCAAAGTAAAAGAAAATAAAAGAAGATGACAAAGTTAAAGAAAGATGACAAAGAATTATGGCATTAAATAAATAAAACCACAGAACCAAAAGTGTGAATAAGACAAGTCACAGGAAGAATAAATGAGGATCTTCTTAGTTACTATCTCAACCAGCCATACCTTCTCTTTGAATGTACTCAGGAATACATTTTATGTGGCTTCTGCTTGGATCCTCCTAGTGGGCTGTAATTTTAGTAACTGTTAGGAAAGTCTATTCTGCTGTTTGTCATCTTAGACTTCGCACAAATATTTTTATATGGATTCAGAAATCTACCTTCCAGTTACTTCAACCTATTGATCCTGGTCCTCCTCCCCCAATGTTCAAGCCTAATTCTTTAAGCTTATGTTATTTATGTCAGTCCTTCTTGTCATTAAAGGCCATAATCATGATGCTCTCCACCAAGTCATAGAAAACTAGTGTCCTTGCAAACGGAGATCAAAAGAAAGCTTTTATTCACTGTTTCCTTTCCAGAATTTCTAGGATTTTCCATGCAGTCAAGAAAGAGAGAGAATATTTGTATCATATATATATTATATAATTGTTTAACATACTATTAATATAAAGTAGGATTCCTTCTTTATTTCTGAGGGACTCTGTGTATAATATGTGTCTTCCATTAAGTTTCTTTTCTGGATTTAGTAATTGAGAGAAATAGACTTCTGATTCAGATGCAGGGTAATTAAACTTGATTATCTTTGACATACAGCCTTCCTAGTTCCCTTATACTTTCATGGGGCAAGGCAGATCTTTGCTAGTGCCTAGAATATCTTCAAGTTCGCTTTGAGTTCTTTCAACCCATATCTACGAATACCAATACTTCTGTTTTTCTTCCTGTTCCAGTGCTAAGAAACTGAGAAAAAGGACTCATGTCCTCAAAGCTTTAAAACTATTTTGTAGTGTAAAGCCAGTGTTTCTAAGTAAGAAAAAGAATCTCAGTTCATTGGCATAACTATTTGGAGACACAAAATTATGATTAGAAGCTGCAGTGAAATAGAGAAGTTCTTGATTACACCAGAAAAACACATTTTCTAGATTTTGTTTTCAAAGCATGACTGAAAGAAATAAAATAACCTGGGTTGCTTATTAAAGATGAAAATTCCTGGGACTCTTTATCAGAGATTATGGTATAGCATTTCTTTGTTGGAGTCCAAGGATATTTATTTATAATGTGATTTCTCAATCATAAAGTTATTCTTTTAAAAAATATTTTTTAATAGTTTTTGGAGTACACGTGGTATTTTGTTACATGTATAAGTTCTTTAGTAATGAATTCTGAGATTTTGGCAACCCATCCCCTGATAAGTAACCTGCCGACTTAATTTTAGTAAATACTGTTCTAACAGACAGATATCTTTCAGAATGCCTGAAAATGCTTGATTTTCTTTGAAGTGGTACACAGAGGAGATGAAGGTAGGAAAAAAGATTTCTTGACAAATTACAGATATTACTAATCTTAAAGAGAGCTTTCCTTCTAAAAGTGCAAACATTATGTTATCATTTATATTTCTAGATCAATTATGAAATTACCTCAGACAAAAGTTAATAAGAACAATTACTTCTTATGTCAACATTTTCTGGCATGCCACTCAAAGATCATTTTTTGACTCATGCTAAACCATTTCATTCCCTTTCCCCTTCTACCCCCGGCAGGTAGTTAAAACCTATAATTATAGCTCCAGCAGTAAAGAACATTCAAATTCATTTCACTTCTTACCAAATTCTAAATATGATCTCTTTAGTTTCCGCTTGTTGCTTAGTTACATTTCCTGTTTGTCCAAATAAATCTGATCAAAGTAATATAGTACGAACATACCCAGATAGCTCCAAAGTTAGACCCTTGACCAGTTGCACACTTTCACTGCCCCTTGTTTTTGCTTTCCAAACATCAAGTTGAATAATAAACTTCTGTGTCTTTTTCAGTCTCATCTGGTAGCAAAAATACAAATTCTTATTCTCTGGGTCTGGAAATACACTTGAAAATGGACGTGTTTTACCCCATCTCCCTCTCCCTCTAATTCTTTTTTTTTTTTTTTTTTTTGAGACGGAGTATCGCCCTGTCGCCCAGGCTGGAGTGCAGTGGCACGATCTTGGCTTACTGCAAGCCCCGCCTCCCAGGTTCATGCCATTCTCCTGCCTCAGCCTCCCGGCTACTCCAGGGACTACAAGGGCCCGCCACCAGGCCGGGCTAATTTTTCGTATTTTTAGTAGAGACAGGTTTTCACCGTGTTAGCCAGGATGGTCACGATCTGACCTCGTGATCCGCCCACCTCGGCCTCCCAAAGTACTGGGATTACAGGCCTAAGCCACCCTGCCCAGTTGTCTCCCTCTAATTCTTTCATCTCTCTATTGTTTCTACTCTTTTCCCCTCTTCTCTCTTCCTTGCCTATTCTCATGGCCTCTGTTGTGACTACCATCATCATCATCAGCAGCAGCAGTAGCTATGCTGAACTTGGATATGATACTGAACTCATATATGCACCAGCCTTCTCATCTTAAAATGATAATGTAAAACTAGCATCGTAGCATTACTGTGAGATCTAAATAAGTCAATATATGCCCACTGCTTAGAATAGTACCCAGCACTTAGCAAATCATTTAAGTGATGCCATTATGACTAGCCTCATTATCACAATAACATTCATTACTCTGACTTATCCCATACTTCTCCTATTTACGGAGGATGTGCCAAGTGTGTGCCCAGCATTGCACTGACTGCTTTCCACATTAGTTTATTTAATGCTCACAAAATTGTATCAGGTAGATGCAATTTTTAAGTGAAAAAAAGGAAACTAAATCTGAAGAAGTTAAGCAATGTTTTATTCATACACAGTGAACCAACTAAACTAATGGAGCCCATGTGCCTTTCAAAGCCAATGAGATATTAGGGTAGCCCCTGGATAGGTGAAGCTCCCTAAGAAGGCACAGGTCAGAGGTGGATACACTCTAACTCAGAGCAAAAACTCCACAGTGAGTGTGCTTGCCCCCATGTTTGCATGAACTGAGAGGTTGCTAGGAAAGGGGCAGGAAAAAGAAAGTCTGGAGGATGTGAACATTTTAGCCTCTAGATTAGTAACTTGCTAACAAAATGGGCATGCTTACCACCAATAGGCTTGTGGATAATTCTGCAGCTGAAATGGGAGTTGGAGGGGTTAGATGCCCTTGTATAGATTCTCAGAGCTAAGGGATTCCCATTGCCTTTGATGTCAATGCAGCCATCTTCCAATATTTTTTAAATAGCTTTCAGACACAAATGCATTAAAAAATTGGCTAAAAGAAAACATATATACATATATATAATTTTAAGCATAAAATTGTGTGTGTGTGTGTGTGTGTGTGCACTCTTTGTCTACCCAACAAAGAGCAGTGTAGCAGATACAAGTTAACTGCAAGACGGCAGTAGACACTCCTGTTCCCAAAAAGTGAGGTGGAAAGAACATAGATGTCCTCATAGAACCATTTCCTCACTGTCCTAGCCATCACTGGTAGTCTCTCTGTGGCCCCTTCATCTTCTACTCACTGCTTTATTGTCTGGAAGTCATTAACACATGTCTTTAGATTTCACAGTAGCAGCTGAGTTCCCATTCATCCCAGATTCAAGACAAGGAGAATGGAGTTCTGCCTTACAGGCAAAGTGGAGAATTTTTAGCTTCCATTAATCCACCACAACATTACATTTAGTGAGTATAAAAATAAAAAATAGTGAGACATTAGTCTTTATCTGACAGTCTCCTCTTCTTCGTCTTAGGGTCTTTTTATTAAGTTCTTTATGATTGTTTCTTTTTGTTGGCATTATTCTTATTTTACTATGTATATCAGAATGCTTCCATAAAGAATCTTTGGATCATAGGTTTTAGAATCTTTATTTAAAATTTTTTTTTCTCAATTCATAGGCGAGAGTCTCATTCCTATTTTGGATTCATTCACTTGCCTTCAGCCCAAATTTTATTGGCTTTCCAAAGATATATTCAGTTCCATTAAATAACAATATATATGTGGTGAGACGTGTGTGTGTGTGTGTGTGTGTGTATGCCTCATTGCCTTATAATGTGTTAGGTTTCGAGGTGAGAATTGTCCCTAACTGAAACATAAAATTTTAGAAGATTGCATTAAGGAGTTCAACTGAGGTTTTCATGGATATTGGACATCTATATTCCTCTTTCAAATCTGGTTTTGATATCACAATGCCAGAATAAAATACACTTTGATTGGAGTAGGGTTATATGCAGCCCACAAACTGTAATATTAATGTAAAAAAAAGAAGGAAATTAGGCCGATCACAAATAATTCAGTTGCAAGTTTTACTGTTTGGAGTTCAAATTACATGAAGTCAACTCTGGGCTGAACCCTGGTAGTGTAAATACACTGTTCATCTATCAAATATTAGACACACAGGTTCTACGTAGCACATCTTAATATAAATGTATTTCATTTCCATCTAAAGTTTTAAAGGAACTAAAAATCATAAACCAATTAGAATATATAAAACACATCACTTTTACTTAGCTTCTAGGATATATATTGAAAATACATAGTGTATGGAAATTACTTATCTTACTAATACAGTATAACAGTAAAAACACTAGCAATGACTTTAGCAAAAATAAGCAAACATTCGGTGAGGACTCACTCACTCCAGGCACTGTTCTATGCTCTTGCTCCTTAGAGTGACCATTTAAATGATAATCCTAACTGGAACACTCTTAAAAGTGAAAGTAGAATATATAATGACTCCATGACAGTCCCATGCAAAGTGGGATGTGTGATTCCTCAGCTACATGCTTTACCTGATAGAATCTTCATGCAATCCTGCTGTAAGAACGAACCTCAGTCCTTTTTCAACGAATGCAGAAACTGAGGCTCAAAGGGGCTCCATAATTTGCCTATGGTCCCCACAGGACTACAAGGGTGCTAGAAGGCCAGTCTGTTTGACCTCAGACTTGTAGGTTTCATGATCCTGGTACCCAACTGCTCTGATCATTAACAAGCCATCCATCATCTCAGATTCTATGGAAGAAGGTCATCCTGTCTCTTTCTGTTGTTGTTGTTGTTTTAATTTAACAGATTCTGTCAAATCTATAGACATACTATCCCTCTATCTGTCTTCCAAATAGAGTGAACAGAGCTGGGAAGCACGCCGTGGCTATGCCTCACCTCCAACACTATATTTTCTTAAACACCGTAGGCTTTAAGAGTAAGATGCTTAATGCGGCAAATCAAATTAGTTGGGTTTTTGGTTTTGGTTTGGTTTTAAAAAGCAAATAAAGCAATATTGAACCTTGATATTCACTGTATTGAAGTGGGATCAGACATTCAAAGATCATGGCCCCACCTAATAATCACCACTGGTTCTTATTAGCCAACTGCACACAGATTCCCCTCCAGTCATATGAAAATGTGATTTTCCATTTAAATGCTACTCAGTTAACCTCTTTTAATTGCCATAAGCACATAAAATTATGTTCTTGCATTCTCAGGACTTTCAGTTCATAGAGTCCACGTGTTTTTTGTTTGTTTGTTTTCTCCTTCTAAAGCCTCACTAAAATTTAGTTTAAAAGGTGTACTTTTTATATTTTTAAAAATATGTATTTATTGAGGCAGATTTTCACATCTAGAAAATGCATGAGTAAATATCATTTTAAAAAGCAATATATTCAGTCGTATTTGTTTAAATTACTTTTGGAGAGATATTAAAAATAGCTCTGAAATAGACACCTTGAGACTTAGGTTCTACTCCGTTTTATCAACAGAGTATAGACATGGGTTCCAATTTCAACTCTGCCACTTCTTAGATGCATGACCTTGAAAAAAGTAACTTAAAGGTAATCTTTGGGCTAGCATTCTGTTGACTGAATAAAGTGGATAATATTAGAAATCGACTTCATAGGTTTGCTGTAAAAATGACACTTTTCTTAAAAGGCTATTGTGTGCCAGCCTCAGTGTGGCACCATGATGCTCAGTCCATATTTCCTTGCACTTGTTCCCTCGTGCTTGCCAAGGTATCCTGCAATTGGCTCTTGAGGGAACCTGAATAAGATGAAAGTGGCTAGAAGTTTACACCTCTGGGATCAGCCTTCAGCCACTCAAGGAAGGGGACCTATGGGTAAATATCTCAACTTCCTCATTCTTTGTGAGGACTATCTCTGAGGAGCATCCCATGAAATCTACTAGAAGTCAGCAATTGGAATGAGCCTCAAATGCCCATAAGAGTAACCTGTTCATTAACATGCTCCACATTGCCTTTGTTTCTTCCTTAATTTTCCTACTCTCGGCCAAGCATGGTGGCTCATACCTGTAATCCCAGCACTTTGGGAGGCTGAAGTAGGTGAATCACTTGAGCCCAGGAGTTCAAGACCAGCCTGGGCAACATGGCAAAACCCCCTCTCTCAAAAAAAAAAAAAAAAACCTATAAAAATTATCCAGAAGTGCTGGCACACACCTGTAGTCCCAGCTGCTTGAGAGGCTGGGCAGGGAGGATTGCTTGAGCCCGAGAAATTGAGGCTACAGTGAGCCATGACAGCACCACTGCACTTCAGCCTGCATGAGAGAGCGAGACCCTGTCTCAAAACAAAATAAAAATAAGAAAATATTTGTCCTACTCTCCTACTGGTACTTCCAGACATCACTTACAAAATCAATAACTTGCACAATCTGTATCTCAGGCTCTACTTTTATGGGAACCCATCCTAAGACAATACAATAGGTACTTAACAAAACAATACGTCACTCTTAGAAAATATCTCATAGTCAGTAAAGGAATCTTTCCACAGTTGAATGTATGACAAACACCACGAAGCTAATATTTAGGTAGCACTATGCTAAGCACTTTTCATGCATTGTCTTGTTTAATCTCCACACACATACACACACACACAAAAAAAAAACTTTATAAGGCTGGGATATAATTTATTTCCTATTCCAAAGGAGAAGGCAAAGTACAAAGATATGTTAGTTAAATTGCCAATATCACACAGCAACTATATGACAGAATCAGGATTTAAACTCAGTTTATTACAAAGTTCGTGCTCTTACACTTAAGCTGCACTCTCCCATGACAGCTCATACTGATGTTCTATATAATCAGCTCCTGTATAGACTACACCCTATCAGTCAGATACCTGATCTCAGAGGAAACAGAATTAAGGTTATCCTCTCCTGTGCCCCTTCTCTATTGCTAATATTCATCTATTCCATATACAACTCAATATGATGAAGGAAGAAGAACTTTTAATAGGAACTTCATTTTCATTCCTCAAAATTCTAGGAAAGTCATGATCATGTTTCACAAGCTCTGGCCTCCTTTTAAATCTCACAACATGGCTAACTCAATGACTAGAAGGCTGACATTACATGTAAGAAAATTTAAACTCAATGGCCAGAGAAGACAGGGTGTTCTCTCAGTAAATGTTTTGATATAAGATGCAAATATAACCAGTTGAGAGGCTAGGCTATAATATTTACTTTTGTTATATTTGACTCTATTGTGGTAAACAAAATTAAGAAATGATAAATAGCTAGCAAAAATCTATTTATGATTAAAATAATAAATACAAAATATTTTTATTATATCTATATATTTATACTGTAGAGCCCCAAAGAACTCAGCATTTAGTATTATCTTAACATCACAGATAGTTTGCTCTTTAAAAAAAAATTTTGTGAGTAGACATCACATTGATAAAATCAGTTTTAACATAATTATGAAGCTAAGTATTTCAATATATTTCTTATGATAATATATAGAGCTTATTGGAACCCCCAAGATTTTATGCAAGAGTTTACACATCAAAAATTCAAATAGATACAGAAAAGAAATCCTGCTGGGAAGTATGCAGGAGCAAGAAAAACTGGCGGTTTTTGGAAAGAGAAAAGCGAAGGCACAGAGAAGTTATCTGACCTCCTCAAGGTCACAAAGGGAATCAGTAATAGATCCAGGAACAGTGGCCAAATCTTTTGGACTCATTGTCCAATGCACAATCCACCATACTTGAGTCTCTCCATGGTGTACAATTTGCTTCTAAGCTCAAGTCATTCAGATGTGCTTGTTGGCAAAGTGGACTGTTCAAGGAAGCAGGAGACTTCTTTCTTCTCAAAGTCTCCCCTGCATCGGGCTCAGAAGGGATGCTTCCTTCCTTGTCACTCTGCCACTGCCTACCTACAGAGATGCTCTGGCGGGTGGGGGTCTGAGTGCCCACCGAGCATGTTAAGCCTTAACTTACACAGTTTTTTGATATGGAACATCTGTGGATTCCAAGAGTGAGCAGATGGCACTGAGTCATGCCAAACTCAGCACCTCACTCCTCCAAACTGCATTCCTCCCTTAGTATCCACAAACTGTGGCCGGATGGATCCCATACTTCTGCAAAGCAAGGGGGCAGAACTGTGGGAAATGCCATCCTTGCAAAGGAAAATTTCTAACCTAGCTCCCCTCACCCCTGGTATTAACTTACACTAAACTTGTGCTATCTTCAGTTTTCTGAAATCTCCTAGCTGTGGGAACATATGGCCAATGGAAGAAAGACTCATTTTATTGGAAAAGTAATTTTTCTCCATAGATATTATTTTACCTATATTCTCAATACATGTCTTTTGGAAACTTCTAGGTCTCTGCACTATGAATGATTGCTAGCAGGATACCTTTAAAATGTGTTTATAATTATTTCATGCTTCTGAATCTCAGGTTGAATGAGATTAAAATATCATTGCAATGTTTGTTAATTAGGTAAGAATATTTGTCTTACTTTAGACAACATAAAAGCCAATGCTTTGGGGACTACTATAAGCAGTGTCTAATATGTGGATGTTTGGAGAAATGGGTTTAAAACAGCCATTCTACTCTCCACATTTTTTTTTTAAAGCTGTTATATCCTTTCTGATTGAAGTAAAATGAAAAACTGCCCTGTTAGCAAAGAAAAATCACGGAAGAGTTTTAGGAATTTTATTTAGAGAGCTAAAATTCACATGTGGGAGCTAGTGAATGATGGCTCTTTATTACTGAGTTCAAGTCGACCATCAAGAGTCTTCGCATTCCATTCCCTCAATGTTTAACGGGCACTTATTCCAAACCAGGCACTGTTTTAATTAATGGCAGTAGAGTTGAGAAGAAAACAGCTGCGAATCTTGCCCCCATGAAAACATTTTCAAAGATTAGCAAGAAGTTCAGTGTGGCTGGTGTGAATGAGCAGGGAGGATAGCAAAGGTGTTAGGAATATAGAGGTGTCAAAATATGAAGGGGTCTTATCATGTTGAATTTTATAGCCTAGAGTTAAGAGTTTGTATTTTATTCTGAATGTGATAATATCTACTGAGACATTTGAAACTCAATGTCATTTCACCTGATACAAATACATACCCACACACATCCACATAACCCTAATATACAACATGCATACATATGTATTTTATGGACATATAATATACACACATCAGAAATGCTAAGCTTGAAAAATGTTTCTAAATGGAACATACTCATGTAACCAACACACAGAAACCAAATCAAGATGCAGGGGGTTCCCTGGTGCTCCTTTGTGCCAAATGTTCATTACTTGGGTACCCTGACTTCTATCACCATAAACAGTATCTGTATTATTCTTCTCAGGCTGCCATAACAAAATACCACTAACTCAATGGCTTAAACAGCATACATATATTTTCCCACAGTTCTGGAGGCTAGAAGTCCTTGATCAAGGTGCCAGAATAGTCATTTTCTAATAAAAGCTCTCTTCCTGGCTGGTAGATGGCCTCCTTCTTGCTGTGTTCTCACAAGGTCTGTTCTCTGTGTGTACATGGAGAGAAAGAGAGTTCCAGTGTCTATCTTTCTTCCGATAAGGACATCAGTTTCATTGGATTATAACATGATTTAACCTTTATTGTCTCCTTATAGTCTCTAGCTCCAAATTCAGTCAGATTGGGGGTTAAGGCTTTAAGATATGAATTTCGTGGTGGGGGGGTGATGTGGGGATACAATTAAGTCCATAACATTTTATCCTCTGCCATCCTCTCAGAATTCATGTACCTCTTGCAAGCAAAATGCATTCACTCCATCTCAACAGCCCCAGAAGTATTAATCCATTTTAGCATCAACTCTGAAGTTTGAAGCCAAAAATCTCATCTAAATATCAACTAAATCAGATATGGATGAGACTTGAAGTACAGTTCAGTCTGAGGCAAAATTCCTCTTCACCTATGACCTACAAAACTAGACAAATTGGCCAGGCAAGGTGGCTCACGCCTGTAATCCCAGCACTTTGTGGGGTGGAGACGGGTGGATCACCTGAGGTCAGGAGTTCGATACCAGCCTTCCCAATGGCGAAACCCTGTCTCTACTAAAAATACAAAAAATTAGCCAGGCGTGGTGGTGGCCACCTGTAATCCCAGCTACTCAGGAGGCTGAGGCAGGAGAATCGCTTAAACCTGGGAGGCAGAGGTTGCAGTGAGCCGAGATCATGCCACTGCACTCCAGCCTGGGCGACAAGAGAAAAACTCTGTTTTAAAAAAAAAACTACACAAATTATGTGCTTTCAAAATACAACGATGGGACAGACATAAGATAGACATTCTCATTACAAAATGGAGAAATCAGAAAGAAGAAACAGATGATAAGCCCTAAGCAAATTCAAAACCTAGCAAGGTAAATTGCATTAGATGTTAAAGTTTGGGAATAATCATCCTTGACCCAACGCCCCACCTTCTGATGCTGAGGTGGCAGCATCAACTCCACGTTCCTATGTGGTGGCCCTTATCCCTGAGCTCTGGGCAGCACCCTGTCCCCATGGCCTTTATGACATCCCCAGTGTTGAGGCACAGGGCAGAGGTGGTCTGGTCAGCTGAGATCAAGGCAATAGCTCCACTCTTTGAAACCAAGAAGAAATCAGTACTGCCCCTTAGGCTTGTGGTGGGAGTGGCAACCCTAAAGATTTCTGAATCACTGTGGGTCCACGCTTTCCTTTTCTTGAAAGATTATGCATATGCACAGCTGGATAGATCTACGGTCCCATTCTTTAGAACCTCATAAGCACAACAGCTTTCCTTCATTCCATCACATTTTCTTTGCACCTTTAGTCCCACCTGGTAGAGTTTTTGCTGGTATAATCCCATGTCTATTTCTGGCTTCTGTTGAGGTGGCTGAATAAATCCAGGCTTCACAACCATACTCTCCTTATGAAATTCTTGTTCAGCTCCAGCTTTAGCGTTCTCTTCAGAACATGCTTCCTCTTTTTTTGCAATATGAATAAGCTTATAATTTTACAAATCTTTAAGTTCTTGAACCTTTTTGCTTAACAAGTTCTTCAGTTTATTTCTTTCATGTTGCATTTTACTATATGTGATAAGGAGAAACCAAGCCATGCCTTTAAAACTTTGCTTATAAATGTCTTAAGATAAATATCCAATTTCATTTCTCACAATTTCTACATTCCACAAAACACTAGGACACAATTGAGGCAAGCTCTTTGCCAATTTATGACAAGGATCAACTTTCCTCCAGTTTCTAACATGTTCCTTATTTCTGTCTGAGGCCTCACCAGAATGGCTTTTAATGCCTGTATTTCTGCCAACATTCTGTTCATGAGGATATCTATATACTCTGTGTAGCTCATTCATATTTCTACCAACACTCCCTTTAAGACAGTCAAGGCTGTTCTAGGAAGCAACTCAAAACTCTTGCCTCCACCCACCACCCCATTCCAAAGGCTCTTCCACATTTTTAAGTATTTATTCAGCACTATCCCCTATGTCATGTTACCAAAATCTGTACTAGTAGTCTCAACTCCCATATTAAAACCCCTTTAACTGGATGGCTTAAATAACAGACTTTAATTTTCTCACATTTCCAGAGGCTAGAAGTCCATGATCAAGTTCTGGTAGATTTGGCTTCTGGTGAGGGCCCTGTTTCTTGCTGGGAGATGTACACTTTCTCGCTGTGATCTCCCATGGCCTCACCTCTGTGAATGTGTGCAAGACAGAAAGCTGTAGTGTTTCTTATTTTTCTTATGAGGATATCTGTTCTATTATATTGGGGCACCACCCTTTAAACCTTATTTAACAGTTGTTATCTCCTCTATAAGCTCTATCTCCAAATGTAGTCACATTGGGGTTTAGGTCCTCAAGATATAAATTTTGAAGGGGACACAGTTCAGGCTATAATAATATCTTAGATTACATATTCTTTGATACATGGATTTTTTTAGCTAACATACCCATAAGGTTTTTATTTTCATGTCATTTTGTGTAGCAGTAGCTAGAACTGTTTTCATTGCATTGTAGTGTTACATTATAGAAATACACTGGTATAAATTTCTCCATTATTTAATAGCCATTTGGATAGTTTCACATTTTTTTGTCCTTTGAAGATAGTGCTGCTATGAAGGTCTTTTCTTTTGGGTAGAAAGTCGCATTTCTTTTGGACAGAAGTGGAATTGTTGAGTTTTAAGGATGCATATGTTCTGCTTTAGCAGATCCTACCAAATAGTTTTCTAAAATAGTTGTACCAATTTTTTTTACTCATACCAGCAGTTTATGAGGGTTCTTTATGTCCCGTGTTCTAATTAACATAATATTTTACATCTTTTTAACTTTAAATATTTTGAAGAGCATTTTGAAGTTTAATTTGCATTTTTCCGATGACAGATGTATATACATATTTTTAAAAATGATTCTGTCTGCCGAATAGAGGTTATTGCATTAACTGGTAGTCATTAATGTAACATGCATGCCTCCCAAGAATGCCAGTGACACAAGGTAAAACAAAATGGTAAAAAAGAAGCTATATTAGGACTTCCATTTAGAAAGCTGTTTAACTTTAAGAAATTAGGTCTTACTAGGCCGGGCACGGTGGCTCACTCATGTAATCCCAGCACTTTGGGAGGCTGAGGCGGGTGGATCACAAGGTCAGGAGATCAAGACCATCCTGGCTAACACAGTGAAACCCTGTCTCTACTAAAAATACAAAAAATTAGCCAGGCGTGGTGGCGGGTGCCTGTAGTCCCAGCTATTCGGGAGGCTGAGGCGGGAGAATGGCGTGAACCCAGGAGGCGGAGCTTGCAGTGAGCCGAGATGGCGTCACTGCACTCCAGCCTGGGCGACAGAGAGAGGCTCCGTCTCAAAAAAAAAAAAAAAAGAAAAGAAAAGAAATTAAGCCTTACTATTGTTTACACTCTTGATTGGCACTGGTGCCCTCTGTTGGTCTAAAGCTTGGATCCACAAATGTTGTATACATTTCAGCTGCCATCCAATGTCTCTCAACAGTGTAACACTCACAAGGGGTCCCAATTGTTCCCTCATTCATTTATTTGCTTCAGTTTCTTGCTATACAGAAAAATTTGCATGCTAAAGAAAAATATCTTTATGTTTAATGTAAGGTTTTCATTTAGTTTTGAACCTTTTACATCATCTTCTAATGAGATGGATGGGACAATGAACATTTTATAGATGCACAGCAGTTTACTTGTTTCCTGTCCAAATATATGAAGAGTTATGAAACGCAAAGATAAAGTAAACTTCTTTTTTACAAAAAGTATATCAGATTTGATCACTTTCATGTAATAAATATTAGTATTAAATCATTTAATATATGTTTTTGAGGAAACAATCTTAATTTGGTCTTTCAAATTATGTTTTAAAATGACTGAGAAAGTAACAACTTAAAAAATTGTGCACTTCAGAGAGCATTTTGGAAATGGATGTTTGAAATGTTTCTATTTGATGGCCTTTTGTTAATAAAATTATGTTAAATGTGTCATTAAATCTCTTTTACCTGTACCATTTAAAACCCCGGGCATAGAATTTTCTAACCAGCTTACAAATCTTCTAACAGCTTGTCGTTTTGAATCTGTGTGTTAAAACCATGAAGATACAACATCTTCTAATTAGTTTACACAGATAATTGATTTAGCAAGCAATTTCAGCAAAAAGCCCACAATTGGTGGATAAATTGTTAAATCTAATGAACATAATAGAGGAAACTCAGTCAAAAATGCATTTTTATAATTTGAATCTTTTTAAAAAAATATTTTTTGAAGTTATGGGAGCCACTAAAAATAAAATAAAAATAAACTATGCACATCGTAGCACACCAGGCCAGTTGCAGTGGTCCATGCCTATAATCCGAATACTTTAGGAGGCCGAAGAGGTAGGAGGATGGCTTGAGGCCAGGAGTTTGAGACCATCCTGGACAACTCAGATCCTATCTCTTCAAAACATGAAAAAGTTAGCTGAATGTGGGGGCGCATGCTTATAGTCCTAGCTGCTCAGGAGGCTGAGACAGAAAGATCTCTTGAGCGCAGGAGTTAGAGGTTGCACTGCCTTTCAGCTTGTGAGACAGAGTGAGAGCCTATCTCAAGAAAAAAAAAAAAAAAAAGTCTATTTCTAATCTGAAATTACTAAACTAAGATTTTCAAAAATAATGAAGTCTTTTCCATGAAATGATGGTAACTAAAATAGTAACTAATTTTACTGTCAGTAAGAATGTTTTCAATATGACTTTAATAAACAAATTAGAATATTTAAAACTTCTGTTCACTTCATTATGAATATTAATTACATATAATTAGAATTTAATAAATATATATGCTGGAGAATGTGCTGCTTTGTTTGTTTGTTTTTACTGAGAGGTACATAGGGTACAAATTTGATAATTGATTGACGAAGTTTCTAACAACGGAGATGATGAGAAATTGTTGAATTCAGGATCATTTTAACGAATAACAACGAGAATGTCAAAAAAAATGAGTCAATATTGACTCCCACAGACCAGACCTAATCAAGTTTCATTTATTAAAAGTGCTAAGATTGTTATAGTAACACAGGTTTGTCTGTGTGTGTCTGTGTATGTATGTGTGTGTGTATGCATGCACATGTTTGCACATACTAAGACGGGAAATATCCACAGTTTTCTTTTTTGTATTTTTTTTTTTTTTGAAGAAATGAGATTTTGCCATGTTGCCTAGGCTGGTCTCAAACTCCTGGGCTGAAGGTATCCACCAACTTCAGCCTCCCACAGTGCTGGGATTACAGGTATGAACCATCGCACCCTGCCCAATAGTTCTCTTTTTGACATGATAATTTTTCAGTGTTAGACGTCGATATCCAACGCATAGTAGGGCAGTTAAGCATACAAGTTTGGAGCTGGGTGTGGGATTTAGGAATTGATCTGTAAATGTGAGAGTTCCTGGTATCTAAATCAAAAGCCACAACACAGAATGAGACCTCCGAGGCAATGTGCGATGGCAGAGTGGGGAACAGTCAGGGACTAGCTCAGGGAGTCCTGTTGTTTGTAGGCCAGGAACAAATCAAATCCCATTGCTTCTTTTAAATGTATTATTCCAGCCTCCCCATTTACCTTCTTGTTTTCACACATGCACAAACCATTTCCTTTATCTCCTTGGTGTTGGGACTCAGAAACCAAGACCCCAAAATATGACATTGTGACATGCTAAACTGAAGAAATATCAAGGTATCTCTGACCTTCCTCACATACTAACTCTCCCAAAGAAAATAAAGTTCCTTTATCTACCTAAAATCCAGATCCACCAAGTAGAGCAATTGTTTTTCTTCCTCTCTGTTATCTTGTTATTCTATTGCAGAAAATAAGGCCTCTATGGGACCGCACCTGAGCAGATCCTTTTTATGAGGATAATGACTGTCTCCATGGATCATTTGTATTCCAAAGAAATCTATTTACATGTTAATCTCTGTTCCTAAATTTAACCACTTTCCCCAGCAATCGTATATTGCTTCTCAGTAGAATTCCTCTTCTCTCCCCTCCCATAATCTGTTTTACCAGGATCAAGTTCCCATTCCTTCGATAACCTCAAGATAAGTTTCTGTAATTCATTGGGAAGTTGGGTCTTCATTCTGAAGGCTCCTATATATGCACATTAAATAAATTTGTATGCCTTTTCTCCTATTAATTAACCTGCTTCACATCAGTGATTTTTTTAAGCCAATTTTTAAGGGGCCAAGGTCCTATAGCCCCCACAGTAATAATACAGAAGGGCTGGGCTTCTGGCTAAACCCCCCCTTTAAGCCTAGAACTGCAGCCCTAAGTGAAAACAGCTGGCCCCATTTTTCCATCCAAATGTTGCTTTCTTTGGCCTGACCCATCCCTATCCTGTGCTCATAAAAGACTTTAGCTAGCAGAGCAACACAAGCTGCTGAGCGTCAAGGATACAAGCGGCTGAGTGTTGAGGATACAAGCAAGTGGCTGAGCAGTGAGCAGAGAAGCAACTGAGCATTAGAGACTATGGATAGAAGCGGCTAACTTCAGATGGTGTGGCTTTGGCGAGGGGCCCAGCCAGAGGTGGCTGGGCTTCGAGGAAAGATCACCTTCCCATCCCCTTTCCAGCCTCCCTCTCCACTGAGAGCCACCCACCACTCAATACAATCTTCTGCATTCATCACCTTTCAAACAGTTCTTGTGACCTGATTCTTACTGGACGCTGGACAAGGATTCTTCCTGGACACTGGACAAGGAACCTTTCTAGAGGACAAGGGCTGCCACCTTGACCCTCCACTTAGCTGCTGGGCACTTGGATGTCCCCAGACAACAGAGCTGAAAGAGCACTGGTTGTAACACACTTGGATGCTGCTCTGGGGCCGCACAGAGCCTGCTCCTGCCAGAGAGGAGTGACTGGTCAGTCCCAGCATTCATTAGCTCGGGTTCCCGCACTCACCCACTCTCACGCCTCCTCTCACAAAGAGTGGCCAGTGGTGGGCTGAGTAAAACAAGCCACTCCAGTTCCTGCCTGGGGGTCAAGGGAACAATTCCATCTCAGTTTCTTAGTCCTCAATTAGATGATTATTCGCCAATGACATCTCCCTGCAATTCAAGTCAATTGTCATTTAAAGATAAATAAATGCATGAAAAACAAATAAAAATATCTGACCATATAGAAATATAACAAATAAGAGAAAGAAATGTATTATAATTTAACCTCGCCAGAGTTATTAATATTTCTGTCCTTGGAATCTATCAGAAAAGTGGAAGGAGGGGGAAAAGAGAGATCAAGAGAAAAAATGGTTTAGAAAGAAAGCAAAGCAAAATATATTTTATGATTATGATCGCAATTTCCTGTTGAACCTCAAAGCAATTACAGACTTAAATGAGCTATGGCCTAGTTTTCTTGTTTTGTTAAATCTGTACTAGATTCTTCTAGCACGTGACCTGCTTTAAAGGAATTTCTTAGGTACTTTTGAAACCTAGATTAGTATCACAGGCCGGTTTGCCTCACTTGAGCAGTTCTGTTATGGAGACCCTGATGGCATACCAGTAGCCAAAGAAGTCAACATGACTATCTGAACAGTTGATACACCTGTAACCGCCCAAAGGGTCCATCTTGCTCACTGCCCAGATAGAACTGATTTATCAAGACAGAGGAATTGCAACAGTGAAGGAGTTTAATATGCATAGAGCTGGCTAAACAGAAGAGTGGAGTTTTATTACTCAAATTAGTCTCCCCCAAAATTCAGAGCTAGGGTTTTTTTTTAAAGACAGTTTGGTGGGCAGGGGCTAGGGAGTGGGGAATACTGATTGGTTGGTGTGGCATAGGTACATGGAAAATAGTCCTTCTTTGCTGAATCTGCTTCCGAGTTGGGACCACAGGATCACTGAGTCATGAGTCATGAGTCATGGAACTGGAGTCACCCAGTCATGAGAAATGCAAAAGTCTGAAAAGACATCTCAAAAGGCCAATCTTAGGTTCTGCAACAGTGATGTTATTTATAGGAGCAATTGGAAAAGTTACAAATTTTGTGACCTCTAGAACAATGGCTGGCAATTCTTTAACTACATCTAAACTTTAGCAGAATTCAGGCCCCTCTCATAATCCTAATCTTGTGGTCTTTTATTAGTTTTATAAAGGTGGTTTAGTTTTGGGAAGGGCCATTATCATTTAAACTATAAAATAAGTTTCTCTCAAAGTGGTCTTCCACCCAGGAATGGCTAAAGGCAGTTTGGAGGTTAAAGGCAAGATAGAGTTGGTTAGGTCAGATCTCTTTCACTGCCATAATTTTCTCACTGCTATAATTTTTGCAAAGGCGGTTTCACAGCCTCTGAGGAATAAGGATCGGGGATGACGGTTAAAACTTTTATTCTATTCTTATGCTTCACAGATTTAACCTTGTCCTTTGCCCTTGAGCATTTTGATTTCTTTATCTCAGTTTGAATTTAAAACTGTCAGAGGCTGGGGGTAATAAGAAAATATTTTATTTATACAAAATGTTAGATGACTGAGTATTTTCAAAATGATGTCTTGTTTACAGAAACATACCAGATAGGGAGACAGAAATAAACGTGTTTTAAGTGCTTTATACATGCTAAGGGCTTTAAATACATTTATCTCATTTAAAAATCACAACAGGTCGGGCGCGGTGGATCACGCCTGTAATCGCAGCACTTTGGGAGGCCGAGGCGGGCGGATCACAAGGTCAGGAGATCTAGACCATCTTGGCTAATGCGGTGAAACCCCCTCTCTACTAAAAATACAAAAAATTAGCCGGGCGTCGGGGCGGGCGCCTGTAGTCCCAGCAATCTGGGAGGCTGAGGCAGGAGAATGGCGTGAACCCGGGAGGCAGAGCTTGCAATGAGCCGAGATCGCGCCACTGCACTCCAGCCTGGGAGACAGAGGGAGACTCCGTCAAAAATCAATCAATCAATCAATCAATCAATCACAACAGAACTTTGAAGAGGATATTGTGACTGCTTTTTCAAAAATACTCTGAAACTTAGAGAGATTGAACCACTATAAAAATACCACAGAGCTAAGGAACAGAAACAATAGATTCAACTTTAGGTCAGCCTGGATTGAAATCCATACTAATCGAATTAACTCATATTGTCACAAAACTTATGGTTTAGCAGAATGAGCTCTTTAAAAAATGTTCATTTCCAGGGGTTAGAAGTGGAGCAGGGAAAGAGATCATGCCATTCCAATAATTTGAGATCCTTCCCAAGGACATAGAAAGTCTTGAAAGCTGTGGATTTTCATTTGAATTTTAACCTCTATAGGAAGTTGGACAAATCATTCATTTCATAGGCCTATTTTGAAAGTCATATTAGAGAAAGATCAAAATCAGTAACTTTTAATTCAAGCATCCATACAAACTATTGTGTGTTTATAAGTATATATAAGTATGTGTGTGCGTGTCTTTATATTTATACCTGATTACTAGTGAACAGACAAGCTAAATCTGCTAGCTATAAATTGAATATCTTTACTCAATTTAATTTATAAATTAAAATTTGTAACTAAGTTTATTACTTATGTTAGTTATAAGTATAAACTTATTAATTATAAGATAATAAATATCAGTTTATTAGTTATAATATAACAGCAAATTAAATATACATTATCTCAAACTAAATGAAAAGCCAGAGAAGGAACAAATGTCACCTCTTCATTTGCAAAATGTGGGTATATATATCTATAAAATAGGCTAAATATAAATTTGTAATAAACAATAGCACCTAAAAATACCTGTGGTCCTCAAAAGGAAGCATCAATGGAATACACTGTTGTTTTGAGAGTAACCATGATACAGCAATTTGTCAGTAACATAATTAAATCACATGCAAAGCCAGAGACAACAGAGAAGTAATTACAATCCTAACATAATGGAGTCATTACTCTCATATCTAAACACACCTTAAAAAAATTAGGCAGCTTCTGATACACTCATAACAAAAAACTCAAAAGAAAAAACATCACAGAATGAATTAGACTAGAATAACTTTTTTCTACAAATCCATGACATTTAGCTTTTTATAGCTGTATTTGCTATGAAAATGCTTGTATTCAAATGTATAAGTTGCTAATTTGCAAGCTATAGAAAGAGAACTTTCTTTTTTTTTCTATTTTTGTATCTCTAATTTCTAGCATACAGTAGATGCCTAATAAATATCTGTTCAGTAAATGTATTATGGGAATATGTTTTTATTGAGATAAAATATAAGTTGTAAATAGTTCTTGAGAATAAGCATGAATTATAGCCTAATGGGTTTTAAAACTTTCAACAATTCCCTATTGCCTACTAAGTGAAGTCTGCGAAAGGATGTCTCATGACTAGAAATGTATTTTAAGGAGAAAACACTAGTTCCAATGTGCAAAATGAATGACGAGAATGACAGTCTGAGCTACATTGACCAGTGGCGACTCTATTAGAATACCATAGCTGAAATGTATTGCAGACCCGAATTACAGCAGTGATGGTGGAATAAGAATGATATCATTAAGGTAGAATAGGTCGGACTCGGCCACTGATTAAACATAGTAATGTTATAGATGGTGACTCTGTTTTTGAGCTCCAGTGATCCTGAGGCTGTTGGGCCATTAAAGAAAAATGGAAGAAGGAAAGCAAGAATAGTTCTGGGGAGATAAAATTCTTTTTATTCTCAACACATATTCTGAATGACTTCTAGGCATTGCATACATGCCTTGTTAATGCATGGTGCTATCTTCCTTAAATAAAAATGATGTAATTTTGATTAATTTTCTTTTATTTTATCTGCAGCGAAGGCTGAGAATAATTATTTAGCTTCCATCTTATCCTCTCAAAAGTGTTTTCAAGTTAGCCCTTAATATTGTCTTCAGGTATTGTGTTACAAGATTTTGGGGCATAGAACTGGTTACTTACATCTTGTTCACAGAATGCCATTATCACAGTTAATTCATAAACCCAGACCCTCTTTTGGATAGATGCTCATGCAACTCTTCTTGAAAATATTCATTTTATTCCTTTGAGATGGAGGTGGGGGTGGGAGGGCAGTGCAATACTGTCTGTTGGATCTTTTCAGACTCAAATCATCCCTTCCTCAGATAAGCTATTACTGACTTTCCTAATTAAGGCAATACCACCTATCATATTCCCCTCTCTCACAGCCCTTGCCACAATTGATAATTAAATTCTACATATATAATGATTTGCGTAAAGTATTTCTCCACCAGACTATACCTTCATGAGATCATATCTGTTTTCACTCAATATTATATTTATGTTGCTCAGTGTAAGCACTGGCAAATAAAAAATGCCCAATAAATATGCAATGAATGAGAGAGAGAGGCTGGAAAATTAATCTCACTGTGGAAGAAAATTCTGAATCTAAAATACGTGATTCTACTGTTCCATTTAACTCTAGGAAACTGATTTGTTTCTCTATCAGAATGTTTTGGGAAATTCAGTTTTCAGAATCAGGCTTTTGAATGAGAAAAATGTATATTACAGGAATCTCATACCCCCCCCCCCAAACACACACAGACACACATACACACACACACACACACACACGCACACTATTTCAATAATAATATGACCTTAGAGGAAACAATATAAAACAGATAAAGAAAGTCTTTAAACATCTTAACTTCTTAACTGTGTCTTAGATCTGTTGGCAAGCTTCATAGGAATATGCAATAAGTTGTTGATCTACTTATATGCATGAGATAGTTTGTTACAAACATTTATTTTTAGAGATTGTTATTTTCTAACTGCAGAATAAATTACTGCTATTTGCATAATAGAATTGTTTGCTTCTTTGATTTTCTATTCAGATTGCGATTATTAATATTTAGTCATACTTGAGATGGATGCTTTGTCATTCCATATGTTAAGTGTAAAGTACATATTCCTATTATACATTTCATTTTTCAAGATTCCCAGGCAATAGACAACACATTATACCTCTGTCCTTCAGAAAATTTTGAGGCTGGAGCTTAAATGCAAAAGTCAATAAAACAGTTTTGGAAATCTGGGTTGAAAAAATACATGTCCTTCATAGCTTCAATGTGGCCTTATGCTATATCTGACATAGCTAATAAATGTTTAGTGGATAGATCTTCAATGAGAGGCCAAGAAATAAAAGTTACTTTTAATTTCAAGCATCTGTATAAGATTAGTAGAATAAGTACCTTATTTAACATTTTTACCAGTAAATTTACATAACTATTTTATGCTCGGTAAAAGGGTATTATTTAATGCATTTATTTAATTGAAATTAGGAAATTTTTAAGTCTTGAATTTTCTAGACACTGTGTTGAGCACAAAACTTTTTTGAAATTTAGAATTATTGTGGTTTATAGTCTAAACTTCAGTGGATGAACATGAAAATCTCTTACTTTGAGTTACGTGGCTTTCACATCATTTTTTTCTCATTTTTTCTGCAAACCAAAATAACAAAATAACAAAACAATGGAAAAGAACTTTGAACACCTAACACAATGACACACTTAAGTATTCTCTTCAAGAAAACATGTAGATTGAAAAAGTATATCTTCAAGTGTATTCTTGTTTATGTTAAATGGTGACACATATATATTGGATGCTAAACTGCAGAAAGTCTATAGAATTTCTTAGAACACTAGAGTGAAAATCAACTTCAAGTCTTCAGGAAGAAAAGAATATTTATCAGCCTCCTCCGAAGGCTCACAGCTCCTTCATCAAGAGGTTTCTTTAGATGTTGGACAGAGTCAACACTGTTATGTAGGCCACGGTAAGTCTCAGCAGAGAACAGGAAGAACATTCAATCTCTGTTTCACTTCTATTGGTATTTCCCCTCTTGATTCCAGGGTCCTCCACTATAAAATTTGGCTGTTATGGTTCCAGGTGTAATTCAAAAAAATTACTTTGACAACTTATATAAGTGATATGCATAGAGAACGTATCCTGTCTTCACTGTACTTTAGTTTCCCTGAGGGTTTGTGCTTTACTTATCTTTATATTCTTAATATCCGATATAATGTCTAGAACTTTGAAGGTGCTTAGTAATGATAGTTAAATGACTAAAACCATATTATTAGTAGTATCCTTTGACTGAACACATGAAGTATGTAAAGTATTAGCACATTCTCTAGGATATAGTACTACATTTGTATTTTCTAACATGATTTAACATGTTATTTTTCTCTTTTCATGTATTTAAAAAGTAACTATCAGAAAAATTACATTATATAACAAAACACTGGACACAGAAAAAAAGCCGTGGTAGGTTTAGGCACTGCAGTATTTTGGGTTGGGTTCCAAAATATCTTTACCTACCCCATTATCATAAAAATAAATCACTTACTTATAATGTAGTATTATGTAAAGAGGCACCTCGGGGTGAATTGGGGTTAGAAGTTAGCTACCATTGTTTAAATCAGTTTTGTCACTTGATATTTGGTACTCTGGAAAAGTCACTTAACTTTTTTGAGTATCAGCTTTTTCATCTAAAAAATGGAAATCACTTCTACCTCGTAGCCTTTGAAGATAAGTTAATGTACATAAAATGTCCGGTACAATGTTTAATACAGGGAAAGCCCAACAAATGGCATTATGCATATTTATTACTTGTTCCACTGTATTATTAAATGTTTAAGCTAGGAGTAGAAAACAAATCAAAATTTAAAAAATTAACAGTAAAGTTATTTGCCGTATTTTAAAATGCATCTAAGAGGTGGGGAAGCTACCATTCTGCAAAAAAAATTCAAAAAGTCAACTTGGCATTTACTTTGGAGGTTTGAAGAATTGTAAGTAAATTATATCTAATAATTTTAAAGTAGGCAGTTGAGTTTATGCACACACATACTTTGACCTTATTTTAATTAATTGGATATGTGTATGATATGCCCTACCAAGCTTTCTTAACAAAAGCTAGGAAAAGGGCAGTTCATATAGTGCTGGATATAAAATGATTAAATAAAATTTTTATGAGCTGTCACAGTCCAGTGGGTAGGAAACAGTTAACAATATTACCACAAGAATGGTATGGTTATACAGGAAATAGCATGGTGTTACACAGGAAGTGACACCATTGCCATATTTTTGTCCAAAATATTAAGCTTCCAAGTCAACAAAGAAACTATTGTCAATGCCCAAAAGAGCGGGGTTAAAATGTCTCTTCCGTCACAGCAAAAAGGAGAAGCAAAAAAAGCACTCAGAATATAGTAGGGTAAGAAGTAAAGAATGCTGCAAATGAAAAACAAAGATTTTTCTCTGCAAAATGGAATGATAAGCAGCCATTTTAGAACTATGTAATCAAGTAAGGCAAAACCTCTATAGGAATAATATGGTTAAAAGACTAAAGATAACATGAATTTTGAGCAACATTGGCAAGGCTGACCTTTCCTTCTTATGAGTCTTGACAAGAATACAGAATCCCAATGTAAACAAGCAAGGGATACCAGCAGCTCAAGACAGCAGAAGGAAATGAGGAAAACTTGGAAGCTGCAAGAAGATGAAAAAGGCAAAGCAATTCAGTCATTCGACCAAAATTAAAGTTTTTCACTGATTTTTTCTTTTAGTGATAAGGGAATTAGAAAGCCTTACCAGCATCAAATAATATAATTTTATTTTTTATATACAAATATGTGTGATAACTGTAAGGTATAAAACACAGTTTTATATGCATTTTGGAGTTGCTGTTAAATAAATTATTTTAATATTAATATTCTGAGATGAAGAACTCTGGGAAGTCACACAGATAAGTAATCTATCTAATAGATTAAATCTGAAAAGTTACTATCATCCACACAGAATAATGCTGTACTGGGCTTATTTAATATAATATGTCTATGTCTCAAAAGTTATTTGTCTGAAGAAGACATTTTCTTTAGAAATAAGGTTTAAGCATAAGTAAAATATCCTGGAAAATCTCCAAAACCTTACCTTTTTAAAGTTACTTGCTAAAATCCTGCAGTATTTCCTATTGAACCAAAGTAACAAGATTTTCTTTTTTTTTTTTTATTCTTCCAAATGGAGTTATTCTTCTATATGATAGTCTTCTTTTACACTAAACTTAGAAATTAAGGTTCTACTAAAAAATGCTGTCATGGGGCTTTGGCATTATTAGCTAAATATTCTGAAGGTTTCCTTCAACAGAAAATATTGTGGTGATATACAGAAACCAATAAACATAGAAGATTGAAGAAATTGTTCTGATGGTGTAACAATGTGTTAGCTTATTATCGTGGGCTGAAGTTCATTTTCAGCTACTCATTTATGCCGTATGAAACCATGGCTCTCTCCTGAGCTCCTTGGCACAAATCCATAAAGAAAATCAAAATTCAACTGCATACTCTGTTAGCTAGAAACTCACGCCATTTCTTGTTCAACAGGCATCAGAGCAAAAAGAGTCAATAAAGCCAAATGGCTGGCCAATTCAGTGAACTAACTGAATTTTTATGCTACTATTAACAACTTCCATTGTTTTAATAAAATTTATAGAGTGACTCATATACCAGGACTTGCCCTCGCCTCTGAACATCGTAAGGTCCCTGTGCACAATGAGCTTCCAGTCTAGTAGGAAAGAAAATAAAGTAATAAATGGCAATTATAATGCATTATGACAGAGGACATTAGAAGGCGGGCATGAAACTTAGTTGTGAGGAAGGTGGTTAGAGAAGCTATTCTAGGGAGTCTGAAGGAGGATTGGTGTATTTCAAGGAATCTTTAAGAACATAAGAGTGCATATGTTGATCTCTGTCCAAGGAAAAGCCAGGAGGGAGAGAGAACTGAAAGAATTCATTGCAAGGAATGTATGTGTTAAAGGTGATGGATGTAGGCAGAAGTAGAGGTGGGAAAAGGGATATTCATAGCAAAGTCCTTCCACAACTAGGTCCTTGGTTTCTGTCATTTTCTCCTTTTCTTTTCTTTTTATTTTCTGTTATCTTATATTTTCTTTTCTTTCTGTCATTATTTTTTTCAGACAGGGTATGTCACTTTGTAACCCAGGCTGGAATACACTGGCATGATCTTGGCTCACTGCAGCCTCAACCTCCTGCCTCAGCCCTCCAAGTATTTGGGACTACAGTTGCACTCCTCCACTTCCCACTATTGTTTTTTATTTCTGTAGAGATGAGGTCTCACCATGTTGCCCAGGCTGGTTTTGAACTCCTGAGCTCAACTGATCCACCCACATTGGCCTCCCAAAGTGTTGTGAATACAGTCATGAGCCACTGTGCCCAGCCAGTCCGTTTTTTATGTCAGTCTGTAGGAAGTTTTTGAGAAGCCATGAGGGTGACTTCCCAAAACTTTTAAGTAATCTCCAGTTTAATGTAATAAAACTTTCTTTCTCACTCAGGTTCCAAATCTGGCAGAGATTTGGATAGGTGGGCATTGCTCGTGTGTGGTGGATGGTTGTAGACTCTACAGTAGTGCACCATGATCAGTGATTTACTCCCCTTGAGTAGGTGAGACCTGTGATTTTCAACTAAACAACTGAATGTGGCAAAGGGCACAGTATGTCACTCAGAGTGTGATGTTATATTACCAATCAAGAAACTCCACTTTGCTAACAGATTGGCTTTCTAGAAGCTTTATTTGCCAGCTTGATGAAAGAAGTGTCCATATTGGGAGAGCCTATCTGAGAGGAACTGCTGGCAGCCTCTAGGGGCTGACAATGTCCCCTACCCAACAGCCCTCAAGAAGCTTGGACATTTAGTTCTACAGCTACAAGGAAGAGAGTTTTGCCAAAAACCTGTATGAGCTTGGAAATGGATTATTCCTCATTTAAGCCTCCAGATGACAATGCAGCCTGGCTGACACCTTGGTTCAGGATGATTGAGACCCTAACTAGAGGGTTCAGTTAAGCCATGCTCAGACTCTTGACTCATAGAAACTGGGAGATTATAAATGTGGTTTGTTTTAAACCACACACAAAAGGAAAGGTATATAGTGGTTCATGACATCGACTCTTTTTTTTTGTTGTTGTTGTTGTTTTTCTTTTCTTTCTTCTTTTTAAACACGGAGTCTCGCTCTATCCCCCACGCTGGAGTGTAGTGGCACGATCTTTTTTTTTTTTTTTTTTTTTTTTGAGACGGAGTCTCGCTCTGTCGCCCGGGCTGGAGTGCAGTGGCGCAATCTCGGCTCACTGCAAGCTCCGCCTCCCGGGTTCACGCCATTCTCCTGCCTCAGCCTCTCCGAGTAGCTGGGACTACAGGCGCCCGCCACCACGCCCGGCTAATTTTTTTGTATTTTTAGTAGAGACGGGGTTTCACCGTGGTCTCGATCTCCTGACCTCGTGATCCGCCCGCCTCGGCCTCCCAAAGTGCTGGGATTACAAGCGTGAGCCACCACGCCCGGCCAGTGGCACAGTCTTGATCACCGCAACCTCTGCCTCCTGGGATCAAGTGATTCTCCTGCCTCAGCCTTCGGAATAGCTGGGATTACAGGCAACCACTACCATGCCTGGCTAATTTTTGTATTTTTAGTAGAGACGAGGTCTCACCATTTTGGCCAGGCTGATCTTGACCTCCTGACCTCTAGTGATCCACCCGACTTGGCCTCCCAAAGTGCTGGGATTAAGGCTTGTGGCACCACACCTGGCCAAATACCACAGAATCTTGATATATCCATTCATAAGCAACAAACATTGTTTTAGCTCACATTTCATTCATCAGAGTAAGTCACATGGTTATGTTTAACATCAAAAAGATGAGTAAATACATTCCCACGATGTGTCTAAAAAAGGAAAAGAACTAGAATATTTGTAAATAGCAGCAATGACAACCACATACATTTTATAGTGTGTAATTTTCTGTTAAATAAGACATAAACTGTGGAAATAAAATATTTTAAATTAATATAACAGAAAGGAGTTGCTAGTGAAAAAATAGCATTTTTGAAAACCACACTTCTTCACTGAATCTGTGAATCTCTCCAGAATAGGTACGGTCAATAAATATTATTTTATCAGGAAATCATTATCAAAACCAAGCATTTGTTAAGCACAGTAAACACATTTAAAAATAAATATTTTAGAAGTAAATAGTAGAATGGCAACACTCATTAGAACCAATTATTGTATTTTTCCATTATCTCAGTAAACACATCAAACACCCTTTTTAAAAAGCATTGTCAAACTTAGATCTTCATTTCTTTCTTAAACACATATCCCAAGATATCATACAACAAATGCTTTCAGCAAATGAAAGAAAATACCTCTTTTGTAAAATAAATCAATTTTTGGTTCCCTAGATACCAGTCAATTTGACCTTCTAATTCAGTACTATTTTTTTAACCTGACTTTCAGAAAACAGTTTGAACCTGACAAGTGCATAGACCTGATGTTTAGTCTCTATCCAACTAAACCCATATAAATATTCTGACCTGATCTTGGTTTTCCATTCTGACTTAAGAAAGCTAGAATGACATAGTATCTATCCTCTCAATAAAAAAGGGTCACTTATCTCACACTTACCTGAACTCAAGAATAGATGTGAAACATACTTAGTCAAGGTTTAGGGAAAGAACATTTTTTTCATTTCCAAGATCAACGTGGTAAAATTGGGATAAACACATCCTCTATGAAAGAACTCAAATGTATTTATAGGAAGGTATGTAGGATGAGAACAGCTTGATGCCTACTTTCACTCCTTTTAGTATAGAATCTGCTTAATTATAAAAAAAAAGAAAATCACCAACTTATGCAGATATTTGTACTGATGGTTCAAGGATGAATTTAACATAAGCTGTACTCATATGAAGTTCACAGTCCACAGGGGTATGTTTTTCACGTAATATTATAAATTTAAAATTTTTTCATGTGTAAGTATGGGGATAGAGGCAAAATTTAACAAAGAAGCAATAATTCTGGGACTTAGGGTGGAAGGCTTGTCATAGAGCAATTTCTGAAAAATGTTAAAATAATAAATACAATTATTACAATATTCTTTTAAAACCAGTATTTTTGAGCAGCTAGTATTTCCATGAACTTTACCAAAAAGATTAATGAATTTAGAGTTGTTATTATCATAACAATCCTATATAAGTAAATTTACCAACACAAATAAAGAGACTGAGGCTTAGAGAAATCAAGTTATTCAAGGTAACTAATAATAATAAGCTAATAAACTTATTATTATCTAATAAGCTAATATTAGCAGCTAATAAGTGGTAGAGCCAGTTTTCCAGAAGGTGAGATTACATCACTGTCCTGACACAAAAAGTGTGAATGTGAATCTTCATGGGACAATGCAGAACATTCCAACATACAGGTGAGCAGAGGTAGTAAATACCTTGGTAGAAGCCTAAAATGGTTGCAGGTAAGAATAAATTTAAGAAAGTAGAATTATGGTCATAGGCAAAGCTGAGTTCATTGATGGTCTTATAAAGCCATGGTTATATAATTCAGCTTTGATCAGGAAATTGTGAATAAATAGTGCTGAATTATAAAGCTAGAATAAGGGAAACATCTGTTACAGCAAGAACTTAAAATTTAGAGGAAGGTAATATATATAAAGATAAAGAATTTAGCCTCAATTACTAATTTAAAACTTCTAGAAAAAGTAATTTAAGGTTAGTTGAGAAAAAAAAGTAGCAGAGAATACAGGTGGGAAAATACAGAAGGAAGAGAGAAGAGAGGAAGTCTTTCGAATTATTTGCATATTTTCAAAAAGAGAATATGCTTCCATGATGAAACCCCAGATACTCTTCTTTGAGCTCCGGATGAGGAAAATTTAACTTAGCTCCTAGGTAATCATTCATTACCATTGGGACTTTGGTGACTGTATCCACAATAAAGTACATTTTCCTGTTATTAAATTCTAATGAAAATCACACCCAAAACAGAGTCCCAAAATACATGTAGCAAAACTGACATAACTAAAGGGAAAAATAATTTAATATTAATAGTAGAGATTTCAGTTTCCTACTTTCAATAATAAATAGAACAAAGAAATAGAAGATTTGATTAACACTAGAAACCAACTAGATCAAAAGGCCTCTATAAAACACTCCAGTCAACAACAATAGAATATACATTATTCTGAGTTCACATGGAGCACCCTCCAGACAGACCATCTGCTAGGCTATAAAATAAGTCTCAATAAATTTAAAATGATTGAAATTATATAAAATATGTTCTCTGAACACACATACACACATGAACTAGAAATAACAGAAGACGATTTAGGAAATTCACAAACGTGGAAATTAAACACAGACTCCTAAATAATAAATTGATTGAAGAAGAAATCAGAAAGGAAATTAGAAAATACTGTGAGAGGAATGAAAATAAAAATGCAATATACCAAAATTTGTGGGATGCAGCCAAAGAAGTGCTTAGAGGAAAGTGTATAGCTCTAAGCACTTATATTACAAATGAATAAAAATAAAAGATCTGTAGTCAATAACCTAACATTTCAGGTGAAGATGGAAAAAGAAAAGTAAACTAAATCCAAAGCAATAAAAAGAAAGGAAACCATAGATATTAGAGTGGATATAAATAAAATAAAAAATAGAAAAACAACAGAGACAATTTAAAAAGCCTAAAAGTTTGTACTTTGAAGAAAATAAAAAATGGATAAATCTCTAGCTAGATTGATCCCTCAAAACAACAACAACAACAACAACAACAAAAAAAAAAAACACAAAGAAAAAGGAGGAGGGGCAGTGGAAAGGCAAAAGAGAGATCTCAGATTACTAAGGACAGGAATAACAGAGAGACATTATCACTGGAGGACTATAAAAGAAATTATAAGAGAATATTGTGAATAATTATAAGCCAACAAATTTGATTACCTAGGTGAAATGAAAAATTTCTAGAGACACAGCTGCTGAGTCAAGAAATATTTGTTTTTTAAATTTGAATAAACCTATAATATGAAAGGATATCGAAACTTTTCACAAAAGAAAACAGACTCAGATGGTTTCTCTTGCGAATTCTATCAGACATGTATAAAAGAACTAAAACCATTTCTTTACAAACTTTCCTATAAAGTGGAAGAAAATGGAAAATATCTCAGATATTCCTATAAAGTTAGTATTAAGCTAATACCAAAACCAGATAAAGATATCTCAAGAAAACTCCAGAGCAATATCCTTTACAAGTATTGATGCAAAAGTCATCAGCAAAATACTCACACACCAAATTCAGCAACATAACACCATTATACACATGGCTAAGTGGGATTTATTTTTGGAATACACAAGAAGATACATTCAATATATGAATATAAATCAATGTGATTCACAGTATTAATGGAATAAAGGACCAAAAGAAAAACACATGGATACCTCACTAACTGCAGAAAACGTACTTCAAAATCCAATACCTTTTCATGATTAAAAAAAAAAAAGTCAACAAACTACAAATAGAGGTCAGTTTTCTCAACCTGATAAAGCACATATTTAAAACACCCATAGCTAATAACATCATAAGTAATGGTGAAAGACATAAAGCTTTCCCCTGAGTCGGAACAAAGCAAAGGTATTTGCTTCCGCACCTCTATTTAACGTTGTACTGAGAATTTAGTCAATTTATCTGCAAAAAGGCAGATAAATAAATAAATAACCAATTTCCATACTGGAAAAAAAAGAAAGAAGTAAAACTACCCTCATTTACAGATAATGTGATCTTGTATGTCTAAAACTCTAAGGGATATACACACGCACAAATTATTGGAATTAATAAACAAATTTAGTGAGGTTGAAGAATACAAGATCAATATAAAAACTTAAATAGATCTTATGTATCAGCAATGAACCCATCTGAAAATAAAATTGAGAAAACAATTTCATTACCCTAGCATCAAAAGTAATAACATACATACGATATTAATTTTACAAAATAAGAGCAAGAACTGAAACTATAAAATGCTGTTGAAGAAAATTAGAGACATAAATGGAAGACATTATGTTCATGAATTGGAATATAATATAGTTGGGATAACAATACTATCCAGATTTATCTACAAATTCAACATAATCTTTATCAAAATTCTAGCCATCCTTTTACAGAAATTAATAAGCTGATCCTCAAATTCACCTGGAAATGCAAGGGACACAGAATAGACGAAATCTAAAAACTAATAAAGTTGGAGGACTTGTACTTTCCAATATCGAAATTTACTGCAAAGCTACAGTAATCAAGACAGTATAGTACTGACCACATGGATATAACCATAGATGAATGGAGTAGAATTGGGAGTCCTGAAATAAACCAACACCTCTGTGGCCAGTTGATTTTAGACCACCGTGCCAAGACTATTCAATGGGGAATGAAATGTCTTTATAACCAGTGGTGCTGGTGCAGTTGAATATTCACATGCCAAAAAAAAAAATGAAATTGGATCTCTTACTGACACTCTACTATAATTAATTAAAACTGAAAGATAGGACTAAATGCAAGAGCTAAAACTGTAATACCCTTAGAAAAAAACCTAGGAGTGAATCTTCATGATCTTGGCTTGACAAAGCCCTCTCAGATATAACAACATTTGATTTCATCATAATTAAAAACTTTTGTGCTTCGAAAGACACTATCAAGAAAGTAAAAACCTACTCACAGAATGGGAAAAATATTTATAAACAATATTCCCATAAAGGTGTAGTATTCAAAATATATAAAGAACTATTACAACATAACAGTAAAAAGAAAAACTAATTACAATTGGGAAAAGGATCTGAGTAGGCAATTTTACAAAGAAGACATAAAATGGCTAACAAACACATGATGCTCATCATTAGTAATTTGGGAAATGCAAATCAAAATAATCCACCACTTCACACTCACTAGTACGGCTAAATGAAAAAAAAAAAGGTCAATAAATCTTGACTAAGATGTGGAGAATATGGAACCCTCATACATTGCTGGTAGGAATATAAAATAATGCAACCACTTTGAAAAACAGTTTGCTAATTGCTCAAAATGTTAAACAGAGATTTATCATATGACACAGATATACCACTCCTAGGTATATGCCTAAGGAAACTGAAAACATAATCTTTCTGGGGTGATGAAACTGTTATGGAAATAGGTAATAGTGATGATTGGACAATTTTTTGAGTATATAATAAAAACTTTGAATAGTTGCTTTAAAAGTGTGAATTTTATGGTATGAATATTACATCACCACATGTGATTTATATCTAAGTTTAAAATTTTTAAACAGAAAAAAAATCACCCCGATGACAGATAACTATGTGCATGAAGATTTGGTTATTTTAATGCTGGAAACTGTACATACCAAAGTCTCTAAAAGTTAATTGGTTAAACAAATCACACAAGAACATAATGGAATATTACTTGAAAATTGTATTGTTAATTGAAAAGCACGCTTATAAAGATCATAACAAATGCTTGATGCATATTTAAGTGTGACCTCAAGTGGAAAAGACTAAATACAAAACTATACACACCTTAACTAAAATAATTTCATTAAACATGCATACAGAAAAGGAAACAAAGTCTAATGAGAATCTGAGTTTTCTTGTATTTTTGCAGTGGAAGTTTAAATCTCAAGTTTAGAAATAAGAGAGATAACATCAAAAAAATTAAGTACATTGCTCATGGGCTCAAAAGAGAAAGAGCAGAGATGAATCTAGAATGCAGACATTTCTGATTTCATCTCTGCAAATACTTAAGATAATAGGTATATTATGCCAATGCTTCTTCAGTTATCTGTGAAAAATAACAAGTTTTTCCCTTTTCCAACATGCCATGGATAATACATGATGCAAGTGTCATAACTAATATTCAGCTTGCAATATGTGTCCCACAAAACCAAACTGCAATAGACTCTGCTGAATGCAACCCTATTGATCACTTACCTAGAGGGAACAGCAATGTCATATTGCTGTAAAAGTTTCTGAATTCTTACTCACAAGTTTTATACTTATTTCATTGATTCTGGTAACCAAATATTTATGCAGAAGCCACTGGTCTATGAGTCATATTTTGGGTTGCAGTGGTTGAGTTAATTAAAAAGAAAGAGAGAAAAAACATTAAAATGGTCTAGAATATGGAGTTTAGAAAATATTCATGTTGAATAGAAACTAAAATAACCAACTAAAATTGACAACAGTTTTATAAAAAACTATCAGTTAAATTGTTTAGTAAACACACTATAAGCTCAAGAATGCCATTTAAACAGAGTTTCAGAGCCACCAATGGAATCATTCTGAATAGCCAAAATATATAAATTACTATAGCATTTACACTTTTTAATATCACTTTTAATTGAAATTGAAAGTTCTCTGCCCATAGACGTAAAACATGCTTTCATCAAAATTTTGTTTTTTTTGCTAGGGCAAATGACTATAAAACATAATTTAAAGAATGATCACCAATGATTATTATCAGAAAAGAGAAATGAATAAGTTGATTAACGTCCTATTATTATTCAACGATATCATTAAGGAAACAGAGATTGTGATGCTTCATAAAAGGAATATAAATATGAGTACCTTCAATGCGGCATATGTTTATATAATATATCCTCTTCTCATAAGTCTTTACTGAGCTTTTAGCAAGCAAACTGTATACTGACAAAAGGCTATTTTTGTCTGCGTTGCCAGAATGGGACACTGTTACTTGAAAGTGAAATATTTAAGTGTAAGGTCAATTATTTGCACTTCTACTTCAATTAAGAGGACATGGCCTCATAGTTTAATTTACAACGGCTAGCTAAACTCCCTAGAAAATACTTCAGAGTGCCTAAATAGCAATTAGTCTTTGGAAAAAAAAAAAAAAAAAAAAAAGAAAATGAAGGGGCAGGCAACAAAGTTCAAATAATTGTCAGATTAGCACACACATCACACATATTATTCTATTAACTCATTAACAAAGTACTTAGGAAAAAGAAATGATGGTGTTTTCTGAACTGTTTAAACATTCTAGGAAAAATGTGTAAGAATTATGTTAAATGCACATCATATTAATGAGGAAAATGATGCTCTGGACAGCTTCATGTAGGATTTAGGAAAAGGGATGCTTTCCATCTTTTTTGTTTAGATTTGATGCTTTTGTTTTCCCTATCTCAATGTTTTGATAGTTTAAGTGGCTTGTGATTCAAAGGAGAAAAGAAAAAGTATTAAAAATAATTATAACTACCATTTGAATGGCACCTCCCATGAACTAGATACTGAGATAAATAATCTGCACCAAAATTTAAACAGTCTTAAAAATTATGTTAACTATGGTTTATAGGATAAAAAGCATATATAAAAATCTGAAGGTAAGAATAGAACAACTATGAGAAACGCTAGTCTAGATGATGTCTGAGATCCCTTTGAGATCTCAACAGCACCTTGAATCCTAAGGCTTTCTTCGGTTTTACATGGACGACACCGTCTGAGACCCATTTCATAGTGCAGTTATATGCATACTTCTGTAGCACTGGCCAAAATATCCACATACCAATTCCTGAAAATATCTAAGAAAGAATGAATGAATGAGTGTGACCTTTTTGGCCTCATCTATTGAAAGCGTCTCTTCAGAATTTAAGCAGTGGAGGCATAACTGACCACAGAAGTCTCTTCTTTGGAAGTATTCAAGTGCTTTAGTGGAGATTTTACATCAAACTGCACAAGTCATGAAGCTCCCTTTCTTGGTACTGAAACCTTTTATTGATTTAAGGGCTTGCTTTAGGGGGAAATGTCACAGTGTCAAGACAATTGTGGGTTTCATGTGAAAAGCGCTTATTTACTTTGTTCCTTGGGAAACAATGTCATGTTGCTATGACAACTGCCATAAGACTGTTTCTCACTTTAGATATGTACACACACACACACGCACACATACAAACAGACTGTTGCATGCATTTTCATAACCATGCAGCCAACTTGAAGAGCATTTGTATTCCTAGGTAGAGATGACTCACAAAAAAAACCAGACAACAGGAAAATCATGGAACAAGAATTGTTTGTTTGTTCTTCTAAATATAAATTGATTCTACAAGGCTGCAGGATAAATTTCCTTAGTGTGGGTATTAGCCATTCAAACATAAGAGTTTAGAAAATAAGTGTTGAACTAGGTAACCTAATAAGCTTAATACATTGACTTTGGAATCCTACTTGAAAAATGACTAGAGTGCTGAGCCTTGAATGAAAAAAAAGATTAAGTTTAAAATCACTGAAGGATTTAAGATTCTTCAAAAGTCATCTTTTGATATTTTAAATTTGAATTGTAACACACTGTAATCAAAATGTGTACATCTTGTATAACATTAATAATTTTTATGTATCCTAAAATTACCTATATGTAGGCTTACCAATTAATAATTCATTAACTAATTTGCCTTTATACTAAAGTAGACTGATATGAAAAGAAAATTGAAAAGTATTACTTATCAAAAAGATAATGCATAACTTGCTGCATGTATTTACCTCAAACATCATCTTTTTATGGAACTACTGTTAAATTTTTAACACATTGAGGAATACTGCAATCTATTCTATAGCATTGTCAACAAGTGTTAACTTGATTATTTTGCCCAGAGATATGGAACTCATCACTTCCAAGGAACATTGTTCTTTAAATAAATAGTCTATTCAAATAAAGTACAGTATGCATTACATCTCAAATTAAAAATCACATTATCTCCCTTTAAGATCTTCTCCAGTGTAACTATCTCTTTCAAAGACAGTTTTTCTGTTTTGTGTGTGTGTGTGTGTTTGTGTCTTCAAAAAGTTTGTGCTATGGCCATGCTAAAGTCTAAGAATAAAAAACTATGTAAAAACAGACTATGTTGTTGAAGCATCTATTTTCTGGTGAGGATAAAAAAAACCTTTTCATCAATAAAGGTAGAATATGCAGTAGGACCAAAATAAAGTAGTCCTAAACTTGACTGGTGATTCTTTTTTGTTAATAATAAAGTGGAGACAGAATTTGTGTTGACATAAGGAATAAAAGTTTGTCATGGCCAGGTGTAGGGGCTCACACCTGTAATCCCAACACTTTGGGTGTCTGTGGCAGAGGATCACTTGAGTCCAGGAGTTCAACACCAGCCTGGGCAACAGAGCAAGACCCCATCTCTACCAAAAGCACAAAACAACTAGCCAGGCATGATGGTGTATACCAGTAGTCCCAGCTATTCAGGAGGCTAAGATAGGAAGATTGCTTGAGCCCCCAGGAGGTCGAGGCTACAGTGCTATTGTGCCACTGCACTCCAGGCTGGATGACAGAGTGAGACCCTGTCTTGAAAAAAAAAAAAGCCATATAAACAGTGGTAGAAAACTTTTCCAAGCAGAGAAGCAGCATAAATAAAGGTGCAGAGGTGAGGAGGTGAGAGAGAGCCCAGTCTATGTGGAACAGCTGAAGCACCAGGTGTGAGTAAGACAGTGGGGAAACTTGGTAGGTAGTGAGGCTCATCTGGGAGGGAGGAAGAAAGAGAGCAAAGCCGCAGTTTCTTAGGCGATATATCCCAGTGTTATCTTGTAGGCAGAGGAGTCCTTGACTGACATAAAGAAGGAGAAGGGCATGATTCAATGTATGATTTAGACAGAGGAATTTGATAAAAACATCTACAATGGAATAGAGAGTTCTATAACTGACAAAAGGAGAATAAAGGAAATAGCTCAGGCTAGAATTAAATAATGTGCCGAACTGGCATAGTGGGAAGAAGATTGGAAGCTAGTAGGAAGATAGAAATGACAAGATTTCATCACTTTTCATGTGTATGGGTAAGAAAAGATGAGTATCCAGGTTTACTGGAATAGTTTTTACGGGAAAAACTGGAAGAGGAAGGGAAGAGGTGAAGATGAGTCTGTATGGGGGAATGTTAAGTTTAAATTTGGGGGAAGGATGTGCGGTAGATATAGAGGTTAACCTTTATGGGAAATGTGGGACCTAGAAGTGTGATTTAGAATAAAACACTACTTGTATATTATTTCAACCATTGTGGAAGACAGTGTGGTGATTCCTCAAGGATCTAGAACCAGAAATACCATTTGACCGAACAATCCCATTACTGGCCATATACCCAAAGGATTATAAATCATTCTACTATAAAGACACATTCACACATATGTTTATTGTGGCACTATTTACAATAGCAAAGACTTGGAACAAACCCAAATGCCCACAGCCATAAAAAAGGATGAGTTCATGTCCTTTGCAGGGACATGTATGAAGCTGGAAACCATCATTCTCAGCAAACTAACACAGGAACAGAAAACCAAACACTGCATGTTCTCATTCATAAGTGGGTGTTGAACAGTGAGAACACATGGACACAGGGAGGGGAACATCACACACCAGGGCCTGTAGGGGTGTCGGGGGCAAGAAGAGGGAGAGCATCAGGACAAATACCTAATGCATGCAGGGCTTAAAACCTAGAGGACAGGTTGATGGGTGCGGCAAACCACCATGGCACGTGTATACCTATGTAACAAACCTGCACATTCTGCACATGTATCCCAGAACTTAAAGTATAATATTAAAAAAACAAATAAAAATAAAAACAACCCTTCTCCTCCTTGAGAACTGGCATATTGTTTTGAAACTTTCACAGGCAGCAGCTTGCACCCATATCTGCCCTGGGTCCCAGGCTGCCATTAATTCCTTTCTCAGAGAGTTGCTTTCCATAGCCCCTACAGAGCAGAGCAGGCTCTGAAACAACATCTGTTGGCCTGCCGCTAATTGAACTGAGGTGAACCTTTTCCCTCATTGAATCCACAGAATCTCTGTCTTGATGATTTATACCAAAAGACTGAGAAAGCCGGAAGCTGAGCCACGTTAACACGGGAGCCCTAAGTGAGGGTCCATGAACTTGGCCTGCTGAGGTCCTTGAAACTGCCCTGGCTCTGCCATTCCTATGTCTACAAAGACACTGTGGCTTTTTTGCAGATGACGAGTCCTGTACCCAAAACCAACTTGAGAAGATTCGGCTCCTTAGTACCAAAATTGCTATCTAAGAAACGCTAAATCTTAGCCAGAAAATACATCAGACTCACGTGGGGATTTCTGCTCCCTACTCCACACCATGGGGAGGAGTCTCCACAGCCTGCCCTCAGCCCAGCAATGTTCCTGCCCTCCAGCCAAAGGCAGGAAATGGCTACTGCGTGGGGCAGGGGTGCGGACATGGGAAGGCGGTGGGGACCAGTCCACAGACGGCTACCTACCCGCAATCCATCACTAGTCATCAACAAGAAGCGCACAGCAACAGTGTTGGGAACTACTATGACAATTTTTCAGATCAATTTAATATCTGTAAAATATAACAACAAAAAATTGGAGACTGTGTTTTGAAAAAAAAAACACTACTTAGATATTAAAGATTTGGTGTATGAGTTTGAGAAGAGAATAGCACTTCAAGAATGTTAAGGTAACAACTATTTAAAGGAAGTTAATACAAAGATAAGGCAAAAGAGTGAATTCTAGCAACATGGTTTACTATTAAAATTTCTGGTTACTCCTTTTAAAATAGAACTGACGGCTTGATGGACAAATTAAAGGATTTCTAAAAAACAAACAAACAAACAAACAACAAAGAAAAACCCCTGATGTTAGATAGTTATCTGGGGATTCATGGGGGCAGTTTCAGAGGAGTCAGGGTGTAGGATGGCCAAAAACAGATGGAGCAAATGAAAGTAGAAGATTCCTTCTAAATGCTTGCCTAAAGTTTTAAGATGAGTTAATGACTGGAAAAGAGCCTCCACTGACAACAGATTGTGTTTCTGCATCTAAAAAGAGCATTGTCCAGAAAAACAATGCAATATTCCACAGTTATTTCACCACCTGGAGCAGACTACATGGAAGAAGTATGTCCAATAAAAGCAGCATTTTCCTGTTTTTATCCCAAATTCATTATTCTCCTGTCTCTCAACCCGATGTGGTTTGAATGCTGTCTCATGTTGAAATGTGATTACCAATATTAGAGGTGGGGCCTGGATGGAGGTGACTGAATCATGGGGGCCGATCATTCATGAATGCCTTAGGACCATCCCCTTGATACGTGAGTTCTTGCTTTGAGTTCACGTGAAATCTGGTTGTTTAAAAGAACATGACACCTCTCCCCTCTTTCTTTCTTGCTCTTGCTCTTGCCATGTGATACCACCTGCTCTCCGTTTGGCTTCCGTCTGACTGGAAGCTTCCTGAGGTCACCAGAAGCCTCACCAGAAGGAGAACGATGCTGCTAAGCTTCTTATGCAGCCTGCAGAACTGTGAGCCAATTAAACCTCTTTTCTTTATGTTACCCAGCTTCAGGTATTTCTTTATAAAACACCAGGAATGGGCTTACACACAATCCTATATCCTATGGTTTAAGCATCACTGTGCAGGAAATCACAAAGCTGTTGGGAAATACATAAGGAGATCAAACATGAAACTGATAAGTTTAATTTAAATGAGCTTTTTTCTAAAATTGTTTGAACATGTGACTCTTTTCTCATGACAACGCTGCCAACTAATAGTCTGGGAAATATTCTTTAAAAAATGTTTGTCTACATACAGCAATAGATGATACCTATGTAAACAGCAATTTGGCACACAAAGGATAACAAAATGCTACTTAATTTTTTCTCTATTTTCCATAAATTTATTTTAATACACTTCAGTTTCAAGAGAGTAAACATTCCCATTATAGCAGTACTTATCAGAGCCTTTACCATCTGACTGTCCATGAGTAAATGCTTCATCTATTACCTCCCATTTGAGATTCACAAACAAATGTGACCGTCATATCTTGTTTATTTGTTCACTTGTGTTTGTTGTTGCAGTTCAGTATATTGTAGCCTGGGTATTTTGTGGTGTACACTTGGGGAATTATAAGAGGGACTGTACAGAACCTACTGTATATCAGACATTATGGTAATCATTTTTCATATAACAGTTTATTTTTTCCTTCTAATAACTCTATGAATTATGTTATTATTATCAATATTTTGCAATTAAGGAACTTCAGTTTTAGAAGATTAACTCATGTGCACCAGGCCAATCAGGTAGATTGGGGCAAGAGAAACCTGACTCAGAAGCACATATTCTTAAATATGATTCTTTACCATCTCTCATTTGTTCATCCTGAGAGATGTTGAAAAGTTGCTCAATAACTGTTAATTCCCAGAATAACTAATTTGCTCTATTGTGGTCATATTTTGTTCATTTTTAGCCTCATAAGAAAGTCAATTGGCTTATATTGGTGATGCTTTATCGAGTTCTGAGCATTATTACAAAATCATTTTGAAACTGTAGTTACAAAGAAATCTTTGTTAAATGAGTTGCCCACTTGTCAGAAATGACTTTGGATACAGTACACAGCTTTTATAGTTTTCTTAACTCTTTTGCATTATATAAATTCAATTTCACATTTACAAAGTATTCCAGATAGTACTTTCTACAATGAATACTATATATATGGGCTTGTTAAAACCACTTGTCCTTCAATTTTTTTTTACCTCCCCTAAAGAAAATTATAAACCTGTAGTTATGACTGCCTGTTGAGTTATATGCTGTGGAATTCCACAATAACCGTGTTATTCTTTCCCCACAAGATATTTCTATGCAATACAGTGTATCTGTATATTATTCTTACAATGCAAAATCCTATTAAAGTCAATGATGCATGTATCCATTTCATTTCAATGTGACTTTGTATAATAAAAATAAAATATAGTGAGGAGAATATATAATGAGTTGCCTGCCAGAACTATTCGAAGTACAATTAAATAACTGAGGAAGTGAGAAATTACCTTGGTACAAAAGATGTATCCACAAATAGATTACTGCTAATTTAGGGTATGCCCCAAATTATACACAATTGAAGACTTCCTTAGTCTGCAAGGTATCAAAATACCCACAGGGATGATTAATAATATCCCCCTTCCTGGAAGAAAAATGTCAAAATACAGTACTCATTTTTCTCTTAGTTTCTCGACAATTACTGTGCATCCCTATATGACAGGAACTGTGGAATGTGTGTCATGAGCTGTACGTTATTTTTTAAATGAAATACATTCTCCTTTACACTGCAATAAAAATTCAATAATTTGCTAAGTATATTTGTTAGTGGTTTCAGAATATTTTTCCATTCTGTCCAACTACATTTTGCCTATGATCACATAGAATTGAAAATATTTTAATATTGAAGTTTGGGTTTTGCTAGACTGTCAGTTATTTATAGTGAATGAATTCTATTAAAAAGAGGTGTGGTATAGAAGAGGAAGGGATATGACTTCATATGAGAAACAAAACAAATATTATAGACAGTTTACAATGAAGTACTGATATCTGTTTTGGGTTGAATCACCTGATTTTGAAATATAATTTTATTGCTTAATTTATTTAAAGAAAATCTAGCAAGTATCAGTTACATGTCCTACCCCATGATGTTCCATTAAGAAAATCCGCTTTCTAGGTCAATACATTCCTAGCCCATGCCCCTTTAATTAAATTATTCTCAACAAATCTATAGCACTTTTTTATCCATTGATTACCTTTCCAAGCATCAGAGTTCACTCAAAGAACTTGGAATTTGAAATCAGAAAGACTTAGGTAACAACCCCATGTGAAATATTTTTATGCTGCTTGACCTTGTGTAATTTAGCCCCTCTGAACCTTAGCACCTTTATATGTTTAAAAGTTGTTAATATTTATCCTGCAAGCTATTTCTTAAGATAACAGCTAAAGGAGATGAATATAAAGCATTGGCTCATAGTAGAAACTCCATAAATATTAGTTACGTTTCCTGTCTTCAATTTGCAATATTAATTGGATCTTATGTTATACAGTACTACCTCAATGAAACAGTAATCATGTTGAAAATTAGGATTATTCATATTCCCTTTATATATTATCATCTGTTAGGTTGAACACCTTAGCTTCAGCTGCTTCATCAGTTCTGGATAGTCTTGGTATGAGTTTTGTTTGTTTAATTCCATATTCCAGCCCAAGCAGTCTCTTCATCCCAACAAAATCTTAGCACTATTTTAAAATGTGGATGACATAGCACCACTTACATAAAATCTTCAGTAACATCCCACTAGGTTGTGATATTTCCTTTTTGAACTCAGAGAAGCAAGTCATTGTAATATAAAGAAAGAGGTAAAATTTGTAGTTCTGAAAGTAAATTAGATCTACCCATCCCTGTCTTCCTGTAATTTACAAGCTCGCTGGAACCGCGTATGTGTGGGGACTGAGTAAGGTAGATTTGCATGTATTTGGCAGATCAACATGTCTTATGCATCTATCTCCCACCCATCTATTCACATAAAGGAAATAATCAATAGCTATTAAGACTAGAATATTTTACCCAGAACAGCTAAACAATCTTGAAAAATAGAACAAAGTTGTACTCATATTTTCCTGTTTCAAAACTTGCTACAAAGTTAGAGTAATCAAGGCAGCATGGTACTGGGATAAAAATAGACATATAGATCAATGGAATAGAATTTAGAATTCAGAAATGAATCTTCTTATTTATGGTCAAGTAGTTTTCAGCAATGGTGGTAGACAATCCAATGAGGAAAAAATAGCCTTTTCAACAAATCGTACTGAGAAAACTAGATATCCACATGTAAGGAACGAAGTTCTCACACCATATACAAACACTAATTTGAAACAGATCATAGGCACACACATAAATACTCAAACTACAAAATTATTAGAATAAAATATAGGCATGAATTTTTGTGACCCTGATTTGGCAAAGGCCTCTTAGATATGACAACAAAACTACAAGTGACAAAAGTAAAAACAATATGCTAATTGGACTTCATCATAATTAAAAACTTTTATGCTTCAGAAGACACCAAGAAGAAAGTGAAAAGACCAATAAAATGGAGGGAATATTTTAAAATCATATATCTGATAAGGGTCCACTATCTATGTACAGAGAAATTTTATAACTCAGTGAAAAGTCAGACAACTCAACTAAAAAATGAACAACGGACATGAATAGACATTTCCCCAAGATATACAAATGCTGTTAAATACATGAAAAGTTGCTCAACATTATTAGCCACTAAGAAAATGTAAATCAACACTATAAGATATCTCTTCCTACCCAGTAGGATTGCTATAATCAAAATGATGAAAATTAATGTGTCTTCAAGGATGTGGAGAATTGGAACCCTTATATATGGCTGGTGAGAATGCAATATGATGCAGGCATTGTGGTAAAAAGTTTAACAGTTCCTCAATAAGTTAAACATAGAATTCTTCTATGACCCAGCAACTTCACTTCTAGGCATAGACACTAAAGACTTGAAAACAGATTTTTGTTTTGTTCAAACAAAACATATATGCAAATGTTCATGGCAGCACTACTTACAAGAGTTAAAAGGTATAAACAATGTAAAAGCTTATAAGCTGATGAATGAATAAACAAAAAGTGATATAATTATATAGTGGAATATTCAGCCATGGAAACGAATGAAGTATTTATACAATATGAACATTGAAAATACTATGTTAATTATGAGAAGTCATTCACAAAAGACCACCTAATACATGGTTTCATTTACATGAAATGTTTTAGGTATATCTATAGACACAAGAAGTAGATTAGGCCTCGGGGTGAAAAGAGCTTGAAGATAAATGAAAAATATGGTGTGTCAGACATATATATATATATATATATATATATATATTTTTTTTTTTTTTTTTTTTTGAGACAGAATTTCGCTCTTGTTGCCCAGGCTGGAGTGCAGTGGTCCAATCTTTGCTTACCACAACCTCCGCCTACCAGGTTCAAGCGATTCTCCAGCCTCAGTCTTCCAAGTAGCTGGGATTACAGGCATGCACCACCACACCTGGCTAATTTTTGTATTTTTAGTACAGACAGGGTTTCTCCATGTTGGTCAGTCTGGTCTCAAAGTCCCGACCTCAGGTGATCCGCCGGCCTCGGCCTCCCAAAGTGCTGGGATTACAGGCATAAGCCACCAAGCCCAGCTGAGTCAGACAATTTTTACAGTCTGAGAGAACGGTCCTGACAAGAGTGCCCTAACTTCAGACACCATCTGCAAATTTGAGTGGTCTCAGGACCACCCTTACTTCAGATCAGCCAAGTGCAAATTGTGGGGATCCCCACTATAACCTTCAGTTTCAATACTTTGCTTGAACAACTCACAAAACTCTGGAAAATGCCATATCTATGGTTATGGTTCTATTAAAATAAAATAATATAAATTAGCATCAACCAAAGGAAGAGACACATATGGTAGAGTCCAAAAGAGATCCAAATGCAAAGTTTTCTGCTATCCTCTCCTGTGGATTTTTGGACAGTGCTACCTTCTCCTGGCTATGATGTGTGATAATACAGAGTTTTGCCAAGCAGGGAACTTATCCAAGACTTTGGTGTCCAAAGTGGTTATTGGGGCTTCATCATGTGCTATCTGCATGGCTGATCTTGAGTTTCTAGACCTTTTTGGAGGTTAGGGATGATACCATTAGTCTCTAACTTCTTGAGAGGTTGAAACTGATGTGACATGTCCCAAAGACTTCACCATATAGCACATTGATCCACTATCCAGTGGCAAACAAGGACATTCCTATCAGGCAGGACATTACAGGGGCCTAGAGATCACCTCCCAGTAGCTGAAGGCAAAGGCCAGACCTCACTGAAACCTTGTCTCTACTAAAGGTAAAGTTAGTTCTTCATTATACAGGAAATGACTGCTTATACATATGGGGCTTTCTTCTTAGGATGATGAAAATTTCCTAAAGTTGATTTTAGTGATGATTCTACAGCTTTGCAGATATACTAAAAGACATGGAATTGTATACACAATCGATGAAGTGTATGCTATATAAACTATATCTCAAAGAACCTGTTAAAAAATAAAGAGATTTTGGTTGGAGTGGTCTTAGCTAATTTGCTGAAAATGCTATGTTTTTCTAAGGTTTCATTACTTCATTTTAAATTTTTAATATTTAAGCTTTTGTGGTCATCGACAACAATGTGTAATTTTTTTTCATCTTCCAAGTTCAAAATACAGCTCCATTTTTACACACAGAAAAAAGGATTGCCAACACGTTTTCCTGATATCCTCCTTTATCTAAGGACTGAGCAAGAGTTTCTCATGAGGACTTAAAAAAGAAACAAAAAACAAAAAACTATACTTATTCTCTACATTAAGAAACTCATACAAACTCATGCAAAGGTGATCTTCAAAGGATGCACAGAACAGCCCTTTGAGAGATGGGAAACTGAGTGCTTAGCAAAGAAGTTTGTCAATAAGTTTCAAATTGAGAATGAGAAGCCCCATATTGAAAACAAGAAGTTGAACTTCAAGTTCAATCATGCAGCAGTGGCTATTGCTGAAAGAATAAAAACTGCTTGTTAAGAAGACATGGGAGAAAAGAAGGGAGAAAAAGGAGCTTCATGCCATGTAAAATAGCTTTAACCATGCAGGCTGTCTGAAGTTCTAGGGAATTAGAAGCAAATACAAAATCTTAGACATATAAATAGTCTATTGACAGCTGGTACAAATCTAACAACAGACTAGAAATAAATGATGGATAAGATTGCCAAGGATGAGAAAGACAAGAATAGTGTTTAAATGGTACCCAGCCTATGCTCTGTACCCAGCAGAGTGAAGGGACTGGTTAACTAGGCTTTCCATTTAAGGGATGCATTTTGGCATCAAACTGGCTATGGTTTTAATCTTTGAAAAGTCACATTCAGTGTAACTTAGGAAAATTCATTGGATATTTTTTAAGCCTTAGTTTAAATATCTGTAAATTTGAAATAATAAAAGCAGAGATCTCAGATGTTTTGTTAGGATAAAATAAAGTGAGCTAATATATGAAATACATGTATCATCTTATGGATGCAATATCTGGACGTAGTTGATGCCCATGATCACTATCATCAGTAGGAAAACCAGTTCATGTAACAAGCTCATCATATTAGATTTATTTCACCAAAGGGCATGTGTGGTAGACATGACAACCTGGAAAAGGGATTATACCACTATTTAAAAACAAATAAAATAATCAATTCTATTTATAAAACTTTCTAAGTTTTAATATTTTTTGCATATAAGCCTTCAAAATTAAAACAACATCAGATGTGGGTAATGAATATTGTGTTTCCATTTCAAATGACACTTATAGGTTGCCAACATAAAATAGAGAAAATAGAAGAATTCATTTCACAGTTCTTTGGTCTATTCTGTAAATTTTTTTAGTAATAAATCACAAAATTTGGATTTAGCACACTCTAGACTAAGTAAGTCACTGTGTCATTTAATAAATAGAGAAAGCCAATCAGACCAGACATGTTTAGAGATATTTTTATAAATTTGACTGCTGGATAATTCATTACAACAGAGACTAGTGAATTAGGTTTTAATTATTTTCTGAATAAAATTTTAATCAAGATAAAAGTTTCATAAAATGTACTAATTTGACAGCTGATGACATAGCCAATTAACTATTTAGAACAACAGCTAGTGTTTTAGGTGAAATAATTTTATTATCAAAGAAAAGATGATGTTGAAGTCTATTCTTTGTATTAATCAAACTATGTATTTCAACAGTACACCAGAAAAAATATATAAGCTAAAAATGAGTCAATGTTTTGATTTCATGGCATTAAGTTTTAAAATGCCTTAGAATTGTTAAAAATGAGAAGTTGAAGAGGATAAAGTATTTAAATACTATTAATATATCAATTAAATTTAATAGCTAATGAAGCAGAATAATTTCATCCTAGAGTATGTAAAAATACCAATAATATTGTTGTAGAATTATTTTGTAGTCAAGGCAGAATGACAGAATGTCTTCATGTCAGAGTTCAGTAACAACTCATTGTGAAATATTTAGACTTATCCTGCTGCTGATGTTCATTGCATATTTCTGATTTATTCCTAAAACAACTAAGACCGACTACTACCTAAAAATCAGAATCGAAGAGATATTATAGTATAAATTTTATATTTTACAAAATTGATGTAGTTTCTGTTAAAAGTGATTACTGGGTAATTCCCTCTTGAAAAAGGAATTAAGGAAGAAAGAAAGGAAGGAAAGATGAAGGGAAGGAGGGAGGCAGAGAAGAAGGAAAGGAGGGAGGGAGAGAATAAGAGGAGGGAAATAAGGAAGGAAAAAGGAAGGAGGGAAGGAGGGAAGAAGGGAAGCTAGTTAGTAAGTAACTAAGTAATTAAGTAATTAGTTAATTCATTTTTATCAGGATGTTTTAACAGAATGAAATGAAACTGTGTTTCTGGGGCCCAGATGAATGAATGGTTGCTGAAGTTTCTCTTACATGTGCCTATAATTTGTTTTTACACAAGCACACCCAAACTCCTGAGAGACATATATTATTATTAATTTCATTTTTCAGAAGAGAAAACAGGATTATGTGTACAGTTGGATTTGTGTAAGGTTATATATTTGGAAGATGTAAAGATGGGATTTAGATCCCTCCAAATATGCAGCCACTCTACCTGACTACTTTTTCTGGCTTTTGCAGAAGATTATCTAACAGCAGCACAAGGCCAAAGCAGCCATTGCATTTCTTTGAGATCCTAGGAACCAGGATAACAAGAGCAATCTTGGGGATGATCAGAGTGGCAGATTGGGTGTGAAGTGCCATACACATGCTCTCAGATTTACAGACACATTGCTGTTGAGCCTCTGCGCATCCTCTCAAGGAGAGGAAAAGAGCACCAATCCCTGGCTCCTTCCTGTAGCTTTGGGCTTCAGTTCCAAGATTCAAGCACATGCTGGCTCTGGGAATTAAGGATAGACAAATGGTGATGATTCTTTCCTCTCCCTAACTCTGCAGAGGCCAAAAACTCTCCTACCCCCGAGACTCATTGAACCCACAAAACCTCAAATTTACTTGTCCTTCGTATTACACATATCCTGCTCATTCCTTAATAACTTGTCTTTGGGCCAGATGTGGTGGTTCACGCCTGTAATCCCAGCACTTCGGGAGGCCAAGGAGGGCGGATCACATGAGGTCGGGAGTTCGAGACCAGACTGACCAACATGGACAAACCCTATCTGTACTAAAAATACAAAATTAGCCAGTGGCACATGCCTGTAATCCCAGCTACTTGGGAGGCTGAGGCAGGAGAATCACTTGAACCCAGGAGGCAGAGGTTGCAGTGAGCCAGGATCGTGCCATTACACTCTAGCCTGGGTAACAAGAGGAAAACTCCTTCTCAAAAAACAAACAAACAAACTTCTCTTTACTTACACTAACTCACTTTATCTGCTAGAGGAAAGGTATCAATAATGTTGTTACCTAAGAAAGTATATCACGAGAAACATCACGTATATTTGGGGCAACTTTTATTAAGACAATTAAAGAGAAATGAGAGGCCAAAAACATGCTAATTTGTTAGTAGAGTCTGAATTAATCTCTCTCTTGCCACCTCTCTCCCTTTCTTCTCTCCCATTTCATGCACACACCCAGAAGGCTCATACATAGAATCAATTGCACTATTCTCTGCCTGCTAAGAAATCCCTATTACACCTCCATTAGACTCTTACAGCCAAGTAAGTTAAAGTGACATAAATAAAATAATAGAAGTTAGGTTTTTGTTTGTTTGATCGGTTGGTTTGTTTTGCTTCTTAAGACTCCTTCAAAGCAAACATAGCTAAAAACAAATACGGAATGTTCTTTACCTCTTCTGTGCATTTTTAGTAAGGCAGGGTCAGCAAGTTTTAATGATTATATCAACAAAAAAGTTAGCTGTCAGAGTCATTGTCGACATCCACATTCAATCCACTCCTTGCTAAACAAAGATTAAGAGAATGGCAGATGGTGCCAAGTTGTGTAAAATATTTTCTCTGACTACAGTCTCAACCTCTTTCATTTTCTTCCTCTTTGGCAGCCTTTTTTAGCAGCTGTGTTGGCAATGGTGACAGAACCTATCAAACACAAGGAGCTGATGAGCCTTCAGAACTACCTTATTAGGGTACTTAACTTTTGCTTTGTACTCTACTGTCTCTGAAGTTTGTGAATGAACCTCACTCATCTTCCAATCAAAACCCCTGGGAAGGTTCCAGGCTGGAAGATGATGTTTTTGTCATGTAAATTGTTCACAGACCTTGCAGCTGTTTTCTTACTTATTTGGGAAAGAAAATAGGAACTCAAACAAATGCTTGAGGACATAAGATAAAATGTCATTCCAAATGAGGGTTTTATTTATCAGAAACAAAAACACTCAAATAAAATATTTATGGGTTTTGTATTACAAGTGGGAAGCAAGAATATAGCTCCAGTCTGTGCTTTTACCTTTCTTCTGCATTTTTTCTGTCTTACCCTACCTTGTGGCAGAGTGTCTAGGCATTCCTCCAACTCAATTCTTTGGAAGAGGTCACTTTTACAATACCGTACACAGTGTATATGTCACATGTGCATGTACATGTGTGTAATTTTTCCCAAACAGTGAATGCAATTTTTGAGAAATGTCTGTTATAAAATTTTCAAATCAAGTATAGGTGTCTGACAGCAAGGCATATACTGTTCTCTAACCCTCTTCTTCCACTCACCCTTGTTCTCCATTCTTTATGATGGGTTTTGATATGATAAATAGGCTGAGAAGTTCTTCTCTTAACATATTGAAGTTATTATCTGAGAAATATAAAGTATTAGGAAAAGGTTTCCTCATCCTGTGTGTAAGTCACTCTGAAATGCAGAAAAACCTGTGAATTCTCTTGGGATAAAAAGATAAGGACATTTTACTGATTCCTTGGATTGAACTAGAATCAAACTGTAGGGAGATCAAGATCTATCATGATGTTGGAGGTAGGACCCTGGAGGGAGAGATGGGAGAGTATAAGAAATGTGTTAGGTGCTATAAGACAAAGGGAGAAAAGAGATCAATGAATGGAAGTTGGAACTCCCAGGCACCCAGAGGAAGTGGAAAGCTTGGACATGGAGCTGACTCAGTGGGAAAATTGTGCTCTGGACTTCCTATGGGTTTACGGTTTTTAATAGAAAAAAAATTCCCTCTTTTTTTGAGAATGGATTCTTCTTTTATGTGTGTCCAGGGTAACTAAGGGAGCACACAGAGGAAAAAAAAAGGAAAGTCAGCCACAGTCATGTGCTAAAGAGAATGATATATAGAGGCTAAGTTCAAGAATCACTTCATTAGTTATTCAAAAACAGCAAACTCTCTTAATTTCACTATCATTTACAAGAAAGCAAAATTAGCTTAGAATGTCTCCAACCATTACATCAATGTTATAACTCTGGAAACTTTCTAGTAAGCAAAAGATAATGGATGAGAGTTAATTGTACCTTACTCTGTGTTTCATATTTGAAAGGTGTCAAAAACAATGAATACCCTACTTGGTGCCCTGATAGTTTTATTTATTTTAGGGGGTAGCTCAGGAGAGACTAAGCCAATATTTTTTTGTTGTTTTGTTTTGTTTCTACAATGCCTAGGATGAAATGGAACTCTTTTGCTAAGGATTTTTCACACTTAACCTTTGATGTCTTTATGTAGCTGAGATTACACAACTCTCATAGATGGTTAATTTAAATTATAATTGAATGATAGACATTTATGAAATATAGGTATTATTACTTTTTATTTGTCTTATTTAGGAAACTGGGAATAGGATTTTCAATATCTCAGAACATTAAACAAATTCACTGGTGATGTGTGGAACTGCAGGAAGTTCTCACCTTAACATTGGATATTTAATATACTATAATTTTAATATTCTGAAAGAAATTTTTAATAAAATCAGTATTATAGTAACCAACCCTTTTATTATATTCCCTGAAACAAGTGATCGACTTGTTCAAAAACTCTGGCTGCCAATAGACAAACAAGAGTATTATTTAACAAAATGTCTATAGTAGGATAAATACCGAGTTATACACTTCCACTTAATCCTCAATATACCCCTTGTGAGAGAATTGCTTTTGCCCTATTTTACTGCTGAGAACAAGGAGGGTAAAAATAAGTGAGGGACTCTTCTGAGTTTGGAATCTGATCTGCCTTCAAAGACCACAGTCTTCCTTCTTTTTGTTGTAAATTGAAGAGTAGAACACAAAGATTAGTTTATTATTATTATTAGTTTTTTAATTATTATTATAATACTTTAAGGATTAGTTTTTAAATTAGTTCATTATTATTATAATATGAAGGATTAGTTATTATTATTATTATTATACTTTAAGTTCTGGGGTACATGTGCAGAACGTCCAGGTTTGTTACATAGGTATATACATGCCATGGTGGTTTGCTACACCCATCAATGGGTCACCTACATTAGGTATTTCTCCTAATGCTATCCCTCCCCTAGCCCCCCATCCCCTGACAGGCCTTGGTGTGTAATGTTCCCCTCCTTGTATCCAGGTGTTCTCATTGTTCAACTCCCACTTATAAGTGAGAACATGTCATGTTTGGTTTTCTGTTCTTGTGATAGTTTACTGAGAATGGTGGTTTCCAGCTTCATCCATGTCCCTGCAAAGGACATGAACTCATCCTTTTTTATGACTGCATAGTATTCCATGGTGTATATGTGCCACATTTTCTTTATCCAGTCTATCATTGATGGACATTTGGGTTGGTTCCAAGTCTTTGCTATTGTGAAGAGTGCCACAATAAACATATGTGTGGATGTGTCTTTATGGTAGAATGATTTATAATCCTTTGGGTATATACCCAGTAATGGGATTACTGAGTCAAATGGTATTTCTAGTTCTAGATCCTTGAGGAATCGCCAGTTTCAGATGGAAATTTGAGGAGACCAACTTTAATAAATAAATAATAAGTAATAATTTACAATTCCTCTGGATTAAAATCACAGAAAGGGCAGTGCTCACACGGAAGTTAGCTGTTGAGTAGAAACGACGCTCTTCCAGGTGCCTAGTAAGTGCTTGATAAGCAGTTGTCATATCACTTGCAGACTTATTTTGAAAATGACATTCTGATTCAGTAGAAACAGTGTATAACCCAGAAATCTCAGTGAGTGGAAACCAATAATACACTTTTTCTTTTTTATTTGTTTTTGAAGTCCTCTCCTTCCCAGTTTAAATGATTTTTGTCATCACTGAGATCCAAGAAGCACTAAGAGCCTTAGAACAATTATGCATTCCTGAACTTTAAAAGTGGTCCATTCACACACACACACACACACACACACACACACACACACTCACACATACAATACACATATTACCTCAATATTATTCTTTATATTTGATTTATTTTTAATTACTTGCCTTTATAGTATGAGGTAGTGGTCTAAAATTATGTTCTTCTATGTGTATTATCTATCTATAACAACCCCAATAAACAAATATAAATACATGTTTTGATACAACAGAATGTAAATGCGATTCTTGTCAAACACTCTATCTGAAAGTAAAATTGTATTTGTATCTAGAAAAAAACAAGTGGTCCAATGCAGGAAGAATTTGATTACAGGCCAAAAGCAGAATACCAGGTGGGGATTCAGCTGCTTAGGCAGTTATCCAGGGATGCTTACACCTGGATTACCATATGTTTCCAGGTAGCCAATAAGTTATTGTGCTGAAAAAATAGTTGCACTTGTAAAGCTAGAGAGTTGCTGTCAAAAGCTTGAGTTTACAAGATACAAAGATACTGTGATAATGATTACTCTATGGCTAATAAGATCAGAGACTACACTTTATAAATGTTTCAAGTGTTATTACACAAATATTAACATGGAAATTATTTAAAAGTAGTGTTTTAAAGAGTAATCTAAAATGATGTACAAAGGCCTGGCACAGTGGCTCAGGCCTGTAATCCCAGCACTTTGGGAGGCCGAGGCAAGCAGATCATGAGGTCAGGAGATTGAGACCATCCTGGCTAACACGGTGAAACTCCATCACTACTAAAAATACACAAATTAGCTGGAAGTGGTGGCACACACCTGTAATCCCAGCTACTCTGGAGGCTGAGGCAGAAGAATCGCTTGAACGTGGGAGGCGGAGGTTGCAGTGAGCCAAGATCATGCCACTGTGCTCCAGCCTGGGCGACAGAGTGAGACTCCATCTCAAAAAAAAAGAAAGAAAAAGAAGTTAAATTCACTTGCTCAAGGGAAGCCAGAGTTAATTTAGGAACCATCGACAGGGAGTCTGGAGACCTGGATTGACCACTACTACTGTATCTTTTTGTAGTGGAGCACAAATATGTGTGTGTGTGTGTGTTTGTATGTGTGTGTACATGTGTATGCCGTTCTTCACATAACAAGAAATCCCCGTTGCTTGTTCTCTAAAGAAGTGACATGACTTCTGTGGGAAGCAAATGACACTCTATTTAGAGAAATTTTCTAATACAGTACATTGCTTGCTAGCAATATTCTATATTCCATTTCATATCTAGTGTGAACAAGAATACACATTCCCCAATAGTGTAACAAGAGTTGGAAGAACTCAACTAGATTGAGAAGCAAGTGAGGCAAAGAGAAAAGCCTGGTAACATGGCTGTGGGGTAATTTTTGAGGACAGGGTATCCATAAAAGCAAAAAACTTGAAATTTTAGAGTAGCCTATTGCTTAACATTCTCTGCAATACAAAACTGTAACCTTCATTCACTTCCTCTCCAACCTTACATGTGTGTATGTACACACAGACACGCATGCAAACACACAGCACATACATAACACCATCAGTAACATTTTTAAAATGTTAGTACACATTGAATTGTACACCAAAATTTTATCAGTAAGTGCTACCACAGTTTTTATAAAAGGATGAAAAATTTTAACTTATGCATTTGAGTAGCCACCAGAAAGATAGAAAAAGGCAGTAATCAAGGTATGATGGGATTTTAGAATTAGCAAAAACAAGAAATTGGAGTAGGGAATAACAAAGTAAAATACCAGCTCTCTAAAAATCTCTGAAGATGTTCCAGGTATAGTAGAGAGGAGTATTTAAGCTAGTTTTCCTTAAATCTTATAAAATAAAGTGAGTCAAGCAAGCTGGATCACTTGAAGCATTCCAGGCAATTAGAGTCCACTTTTAATGTTCATTAATGGTTAGAGATAAAAATGATTAAACTTTCTAATAAATAAATGAATAAACAAACAAACACACAAAAAACCACTTAGCCTTTATTTTTAATCTGACAAAACATATATTGTTCTGTAAAGGGGTCATGGCATGTTGGTAAATGCAATTTATTTAGATCTGAGGTTTGAAATAAGATCTTTTGAGTCTTTTGGACAGATGAGTAAAACTATCTGAATTTTGATGCCTTCATTTATAAAATGTAAAAATGCAAGAATCATGTTATAGTAATGTTGTAAATGTCAAGTTAAATGAAGTAAATTTATATAAAAATTAGCACATTGCACAGCACAGTTATTCATATTTGTTAATTGACTTAGGCCACGTAAGTGTCTATTCAGTAAGAATCATAAGATCAAAAGGAGAGAAATGTGTGTGTGTGTATGTGTCTGTGTGTGGGTGTATCATACTCCTCCTGCCTGGTGCAGAGGAAATAAGTAAGGTGCCCTAGTTGTCAAGATAAAAGGCAATCTCTCTGCATCCAATCAGAAAATGTGCTGGGAAACATGTTTCATCCTAGCACTTTTCTGTCATTAATAAGTAATGGTATTACTTATATCTATTCACCATGCTAAAGGGCGTTGATTACTGAAGTGCTTACATTAAGGTGGGTGGAGAGGAGAAGAGTCAAGGATGATGGTTCTTTGTTACCATCGCAGAATTCAGATTGGAGGCTCTCTTAGAATATAGCCTTTGGTTTAGTGCAGCCTTGCTCAAGTTTGTTTTTCAATCTACCTGCCTTAGACTAGAGCTAAACCTCTTTATTTTAATCAGGTTTAGGAGTGGGGTGGGGGCGTGGTAAGAAAACACAGTGGTCAAGAGTCTGATTCCTGACATTTATCATGAAGCTGAGGAAATTTAAATCTCGCTTTCTTGGACCCCTTCCAAATCCTGAAGGGCACCTGTTGTATGTTGCTTGGGCACCTGTTCATGTAACCACACATTTTTGTAACTTTTTTTAAAGTAAATGATTTAAATCACAATGAATTCAGTTTCCCTTTGGTCCTGAAAGTGTTCTTGGAGAGGCCATGGATTAATACTTGGGGTAAGAACCCAAATCACTGACATCTGCACATCTTACTAGCTACATGACGATGACTTTCTATGTGGACATCTTCAATAACATGACTTTACTCTTCAGTAACACAACTTTTCTATTCTAAAAAAACCCTTGTTGGCCGGGCACGGTGGCTCACGCCTGTAATCCCAGCACTTTGGGAGGCCGAGGCAAGCAGATCATGAGGTCAGGTGATTGAGACCATCCTGGCTAACACGGTGAAACCCCGCCTCTACTAAAAATACAAGAAATTAGCCGGGCGTGGTACTGGGCGCCTGTCGTCCCAGCTACTCTGGAGGCTGAGGCAGGAGAATGGCGTGAACCTGGGAGGCGGAGCTTGCAGTGAGCCGAGGTTGCGCCACTGCACTCCAGCCTGGGCTACAGAGTGAGACTCCCTCTCAAAAAAAAAAAAAAAAAAAAAAAAAAAAGAAAGAAAGAAAGAAAGAAAGAAAGAAAGCCCCTGTCCGGGAAGATAAAAGTCACAAAAAAACATTGCCGGTTTCAGGAACATCCTGAAAAAAATGAGTGAACATCAAACTGTTCAATTTAGGAAGTTGGATTTACTTCTCAAAACTCTTCAAATTTGGATTCAAATTTCTCATTTTGCTCTGCCCATCTATCCAAAACTATTATATAACGATCCTTATTCAACCTTAATCCAGCCATGCATTGAAAGATCTGTCTTAAACTAGACTCCAAAACCTTACTGTATACAGATGTTGCTCTCAGTCTTATTAACAAAGTTTTTTGGGACCGGTGCCGTGGCTCATGCCCGTAATGCCAGCACTTTGAGAGGTCAAGGTGGGTGGATCACCTGAGGTCAGGAGTTTGAGACCAGCCAGGCCAACATGGCAAAACCCCATCTTTACTAAAAATACAAAAATTTAGCCAGGCGTGGTGGCAGGCACCTGGAATCCCACCTACTCGGGAGGCTGAGGCAGGAGAATCGCTTGAACTCGGGAGGCAGAGGTTGCAGTGAGCCGAGATCAAGCCACTGCACTCCAGCCTGAGTGACAGAGTGAGACTCTGTCTCAAAAAAAAAAAAAAACACCAAGTTTTTTGGATGGTGTTTTTAGGGAGCTAGCATTTGACATGAGAATCTGGTTGAGAGGAAGTTGAATTGGGAATGCATTCAATTTTGTTTTAATAGTTTATAATTAGGGGGTTTTCAGTTACTTCTGTATCAGCTTTAATTAACGCTGGCTGCCCTGGTGTGAGAGTGGCTTCTGGGAATTATCTTTCTCTCTGCTATGTTAACTCAGCAAGGGTTGTGGTAGGAAAGTGCAAGTGTAGAGGTCCCATTACTATATGAACATGTTCTACTGAACAGTGCCAGGCAACAGAGTTATATAGTGAAGGAGAAGCAATGCTGAATGATTGGGATGCAGAATCTAGCCTGTGAGACATTTCCCAATCATCAGCAATGCTCAGTGAAAATCAAGGAATTCAGTTCTTAATCAATATCTAGTCAAAAGGAAGTTCACTGGTATCAGAAGTAGGCTAATCACATAACCTATAGATTTCCATATGTACCAGCCATATTCAATTCAGAGTATTTAAAACCAGTTATTGTATAGGAAAAATTCAAAATGCTCTAAGCATTTAAACTTATGTAAAAGTAACTTGATAGGGACAATATTAAATATCTGCATGATATTACCAACAATGGCTGTTCTAAGTTAGTGACAATTTTTTAATAGCTTTAATTTTTAAATTAATTTAATTTTTAAACTATTTTAGAGGAGAGACTGACTTAATTGTTTTACTCTCTCTAATAAAAAATATCCCGGCCAGGCGCGGTGGCTCACGCCTGTAATCCCAGCACTTTGGGAGGCCGAGGCGGGCGGATCACGAGGTCAGGAGATCAAGACCATCCTGGCTAACACAGTGAATTCTTGTCTCTACTAAAAATACAAAAAAATTAGCCAGGCAAGGTGGCGGGCGCCTGTAGTTCCAGCTACTCGGGAGGCTGAGGCAGGAGAATGGCATGAACCCCGGGGGGCGGAGCTCGCAGTGAGCCGAGATCGCGCCATTGCACTCCAGCCTGGGGGACAGCGAGACTCAGTCTCAAAAAAAAAAAAAAAAAAATCCCACAAAAATAATTGTCATTAAAAGAGGCAGAGTAAAATTTTTATGAAAAAAATGTTGTATCTATAGGTGTACCAGTCATTTTATACAAAGATTATGTGTTTTTCTTTCTTCTTGTATTTTGTGATGTTTGTATGTTTTGTCATCTTTTTAAACTTATATTTTGTTGTGACAAGTTTTCTGATTCTAAATCAGTTCTTTACTCAATTCTGTATTTGTGAATCCTTGTGTCTTGCAGCCCTCTTTAAGGTTAAGATTGATGTATTTAGTGATGGGGTTCAGGGAGGAAGCAGGGAGCACAGTGAGAGAAAGAGGGCTTTGCATTTTAGTTTTCCTACTAGCTTGCTGTGCAATATTAGGCAAGTTACTTAATCTCTCTGAGCTTTAATTTTTTTTTTCACTTAAAATCAGAAATTATTTTACTTAATTGAGTTATTCAAGAATCAAGAGTGGCCGGGCATGGTGGCTCATACCTGTAATCTCAGCACTTTGGGAGGCTAAGGCAGGCAGATCACAAGGTCAGGAGTTCAAGACCAGCCTGGCCAACATGGTGAGACTCTGTCTCTACTAAAAATAAAAAAGTTAGCCAGGTGCAGTGGCATGTGCCTGTGGTCCTAGCTACTCAGGAGGCTGAGGCAGGAGAATCACTTGAACCCAAGAGGCCGAAGTTGCAGTGAGCCAAAATAGCACCACTGCACTCCAGCCTGGGCAACGGAGTGAGACTCTGTCAAAAAAAAAAAAAAAAAAAAAAAAAAAAAGAATCAAGAGTACTAAATAAAAGTGAGCAATACTTCTAAAAAAAATTGTTTGTTGGCTGGGCATGCTGGCTCATGCCTGTAATCCTAGCACTTTGGGAGGCCGACGCGGGTGGACTGCTTGAGCTCAGGAGTCCGAGATTAGCCTGGGCAACATGGTGAAACCCTGTCTCTACTAAAGTACAAAAAATTAGCCAGGTGTGGCAGTGTACACTTGTAATCTCAGCCACTTGGGAGGCTGAGACAGGAGGATCGTTTGAACACGGGAGGTGGAGGTTTCAGTGAGCCGAGATGGTGCCATTGCACTCCAGCCTGGGCTACAGAGCAAGACTCCGTATCAAAAAAAAAAAAATTGTTACATTGTTACATGACTTTTTTGTTGTCTTTTCCCCTCAAAGGATACATCAGCCTCAACTTAACTTTTTCTCCCTCCCCTGAAAACCAATTGATATTTATCTTCCAGGTGAAGTACATTAGAATTGGTGATAGTCCATGATAGAAATAACTGTGCCAATGCCTAAGTCTCATTTTTTGCACAGAACTTCTTTCAAAGGGATCACAGAATGGCTGCACTTTTGTATCTATAAGGAAAAGAGAAAATTAAATAATGTAATTTTAAGTAGAAATTTCATCATAGGTTTAGAAAGTATTTCCACAGAATACTTGGTATTCATAATAAATAGACTCTTTTGAATGACCTCATTGCTTAGTTAAGTCCTTTACTAACTTTGCATTAAAAGAACATTGGCCAAAGAGCCTATTCAACTTGGCCTCGTTGATTTTGATTAAACAAAAATATTTAATTGTAAATGAAAATACCACCATCCACCACATCGGGGAATGGAGATAAATGTGACACTGTAGTCTGATTAGCTCTTCCGCTCTCAGGCGGGCCCTGTACCAGCCACACCCTAGGAGAGCATCTCTAAAAGAGGTGTAGAGTCACTCCAGAATTTCTATGCAGGTTGAGAAAAAAGCAATCCAGGTCTTAGCACAATAGAGTGTTGAGGTCTCATACTGTCCTTTTTGGACCAAAGCCAACTCATACATGATCTGAGTTGCGTGTTATACCTTGCTGGATTCATGCTATTAAAATCAAAACAAAACAAAAACAGAAATCATTTGCCTTCTTGTCAAGATTCAGTAAGAGATTTTAAATACTAATCTGAATTTCTTTAATCCCTCGAAATATCAATTTCTGTCACCATTTGGCCCTCACTTATACGTGGCTATAATCTCCTGGAGAAGAGTAGAAACTGCTCTTTTTCATATGAGGAAAGGGTTGCCACTGTTCTATAATTCCTACTGATCTTTGTGTCTCCCTACATTTGGATAGAGTGTTGACTGCCGTTTATCACTCTTCTTGGACTATTTTTATTTCTCAGGTAGCATTGAGAGAAATGTGAAGGGTGTTATCTTGCCCATGTTGCAATCAAAGGTTAAAATTAAATAAAGTTTTACAGGGTAGTGTATTAGTCCTTTTTCATGCTGCTGACAAAGACATACCAGAGATTGAGAAGAAGAGATTTAATGGGACTTACAGTTCCACATGACTGGGGAGGCCTCAGAATCATGGCGGGAGGCAAAAGGCACTTCTTACATGGCCGCAGCAAGAGAAAATGAGGAAGAAGCAAAACCGGAAACCCCTAGTAATTTACTATCTGATCCCATCAGATCTCGTTTGACTTAATTACCATCACAGGAATAGCATGAGAAAGACCAGCCCCCATGATTCAATTACCTCCCCCTGGGTCCCTCCCACAACATGTGGCAATTCTGGGAGATACAATTCAAGTTGAAATTTGGCTGGGGACACAGCCAAACCATATCAGATAGTATGACTCAAGAAAAAATAAAACAGTAGTTTATCCCTCGGAAGCTGTGGTGCCAGTACCTGGTTTAAATCCTGACTCACTCATTTACTGGCCAGGGAATCTCAGTAAATTATTTAACCTATTTAAATCTCAATTTACTGATCAATAAAATGGAGAAAACAGTAATACCTTCTGCAAAAGGATTACCATGAAAATAGAACTTAAGCTCTGGAAACAGTTTGGGCACAGGGTAAACATCAAAATGTTCGCTATACCTATTATATTAAATTTGCATGCAGCATAGGTCTTAGCCAAAGTTCCTGACCCTGATTGCTCATTTATGTTTTCCACTATGTCTATCAATCTTTCAGTGTGTTCCCTATGATTAATTCTAAAATCTGAGCTAAATGATCCACAGCATGGATTGTAATCTTGTTACTTTTTATAAAAATTAACCTAAGCTCAGGTCAAGGATCAATAAGATATTTGTTCTGGCTTTGTTAAATTCAAGCTGTTTTCTAAACACCTCTCTACCCTTCAACAGGCCAACTGCTTCACCCTAGGATCATATTAACTCAGTGCAACTCATCCCTACAAATCCCAGGAGCAAGTGACCTAGTGTCTAGACAAACTACAAGGCAACTGAAACACTGAATGTTCCTTACTTCCCCTCAGCTATTTTGTAAACACCAGAGACTTCTATGGAAGCTCCTCCTGCCAATATTTGTAACTCAGCTAGAACTTTCACCAATAGGATAAACAAATTACTAAGATATCTTCTTCACTAACCTCTCCATTTTAAGACCCTTCTTTCAACACTCTCTTCTCCTCCTTTCCAGTTTCTAGTCAGTCTCCAGCAAAGAGGATTCCTGACTCTAAGGCTTGGCCAAAACTTCCTGAGTGAAATCATGCTCTAGACAGTATCTTACTGTTATTGTTGTGTTACTGTTACCCTATGGTACAGGTGTACCAGATGAAAAGTAAGATGCCTAGTGTTAAAATAATTAATTGGGAGGCCATTAGGCTGAGAGGGCTCCAGCAACTTGAGTTTCTAATCAAGCAAACTGAAACTCAACTCACAGTGAATGTTCATACCCTAGCAAAAAACAAAACAAAACTAAGTGGAACCTATCCAAAAACCATGAACTAACTCCTAAGTAGAGACTTCACCAATCAAAAACTGCCCACTAAACTCTAACTAAGGACTTTGCACTTCAACCAATCAAATATTGTTTTCCTGTTTCTATGAACACCTTATAAAAGTTATTTCCTTGCACTCCCCAGTGGAGTTCAACCACCCAACCACTTGCAGTCTGGTGCTGCCGGATTCATGGATTGCTGAGTGCTCAAGTACGTATGCCTAAGTTTCATTTTTAATACTGGTTAAATGTAAATTTTCGCTATAAAATGAATAGAGCTTTTAAAAATATAGGATACATATATACTATATACAGTCATTCCTCAACATCATGGGAATTGGTTCCAGAACACATCACCTTTTCATGAATACTAAAATGTCCAGATATTCAAGTCCCTTACATAAAATAGTATAGTATTTGCATACAACCTATGTACATCCTCCTGTCTTCTTTAAAGTGTCTCTAGATTACTTATAATATCTAATACAATGTAAATGCTACGCAAATAGCAGTCCTACTATATTATCTAGGATATAATAACAAGAAAAAAAAAAGTCTGTACATGTCAGTACATATACAATCATCCATTTTTGTCCCCAAATATTTTCCATCCACAGTTTGTTGAATTCATGGATGTTAACCTCACAGATATGGAGGGCCAAGTGTACATGTATATGTTTGTGTGTGTGTGTGATTTATCTGAAATTCAAATTCAACTAGTTGCCCTGAATTTTCATCTGCTAAATCTAGCAACCATTCCATCATAAAAACCTATGCTGTATTTTTTTCTACTCCCTCAGGCACTAACATGCTGCAGCTTCTGGATTAGCTCACAATTTTAAATAATAACCTGTATTCTATGCTAGCTCCTTGGTACTTATATATCTAGTCCATTTTCTATATTGTTCATAAGTAGTGCTTTAAGTCTTCCAGTGCAGGAAACCCATGAGTCAGGTAACCCACGAGTCAGGTAACCCATATTCCTGAGTAAATCAGTGAGAAGAAAATGATATTGGCAATTATGTTAAAGTTTCACCCCTCCCTTACATTCGTCTAACACTCTGGACAGTCTAAAGCACTTTCCAATATAACATTGTGTGTTTATGGTCATGGTCCCTATAGAATTAGAAAGCCTTTTGCAGATTTATTAAGAAGACACATATTGCAGGGGTCCCCAGACCCCAGGAGGCAGACCAGGAGTGGTTCGTGGCCTGTTAGGAACTGGGCGGGCACAGCAGGAGATGAATGGCATTGCAGTCTGAGCTCTGCCTCCTGTCAGAACAGAGGTAGCATTAGATTCTCATAGGAGCACAAACTCTAATGTGAACTGTGCAGGCAAGGGATCTAGATTGTGTGCTTCTTATGGAAATCTAATGCCTGAGGAGTAACGGTTTTATCCTGAAACTACCCACCCCCTCACTACATCCATGGAAAAAAATGTCTTCCACAAAGCCAGCCCTTGCTTCCAGAAAGGATGGGGACCACTGATATATTGTGTATCTGCCATGTACCACACCCGATTCTAGGAAAGCAATGGGTTAAAGGGATGCTTGAGACAGACATGGTCTTGTGCTCAAGGAACTTAAGTGAAAAAACTAATCTTAAATACTTTAATAGGTTCTCAGCATAGCCACTTTGTGATTTGTTGTGATTTTTGTCAATCCTATGAAAGTAAAAGAATGCAAGATGCTCTAGAGATCTGACATAGTGGCATCAGGGAGGCTTTGTGTGGGTGTTAATTTATTTTTTATAGATGAAGAAGTTTGAAGTAGATCAGTCACTCCCACCTGCCTGATGATCAAAATTACCTGAAGAGCTTTTCAGAAATGCAGGTTAGGAAAAAAGGAGAAAGGAAGAAGAGAAAGATTTCTATTCAGAGAGAGTGGTAGGTACAAAAACCCTGAAGACTGAAAGGACATGCACGACCTGACTACTTCCATGTATGTCCTGAGTGTCTGAACACTTATTGGTGTTCATTCTTATCAGCTGTAAGAGTGATCATGCCGGCCATCACTTCACAGACCAAAATAAAGCACTTCTAAGATGATTGATACCATGTTTTATGGAATGTCTATCTTCTGCAACAAAACAACTAATTTACATTTCATTCAGCTGTTAGGAATCTAATTTAGACATAAGTCAAAATAAACATACTTTTCTGAAACTTTCATAAAAACATATGCCTACTTTGATATTTTCATCCCTCTATCAAGTTTTCCAAAATAGTAACATATGGTGGGATTATCACAAAAATTACTGGAACGGAAGATTCCCTTTAAGAATATTTGACATGATCCTTCATGTAACAGACAAGAGAGTTCTTGAATGAAGTGTAAAAGGCTTTGATTGCATGGACAAGCATGTTCGGTAACAGTCATTATTATTCCTGCAATGATTTCCTGAATGCTCATAAGCCTGACACTATTTTAAAAAATTAATATTTAATATTAATAACATTAAAATGTATTTCCCAAAGTAGACTGCTGAAAGCTAATTTTAAAAGAAAATTTTACTTTATTATCATGTTACTTTCCATAAGTAAAGGGAACTATGAAAGTAAATACAATGCAAGACACACAAATTCACACATACTTGACCCTCTGCCAATGCCTCCTCATTCTCTTTCATATAAAAAGATACTGGTAAATAAAATAATACCACAGTAACTTCAAATGGACTTTATCTGACTTTATCTTTGACACATCAGAAAAAAATTTGAAAAAATAAAAGAAAAGTGACTTTCTTACTGTTTCTATCAATGTTACTTGATTTTCAATTTGTGTCTTATCAATATCATCTCACAAACTACCATGGAGGAATCCTGTCTTCTGGATCTGTTAAACATATAGATCTGTTATCTATTTTATTTTTATCTGCAGAATTTGGTGACCAAAAATTCCAAAAACAAGGAGCTGAAGATAAAAGAGATATATTACTTGTGCAGAGAGTACTAGAATGGGAATCAGATTTAGATCTTATTCATTGAGTCTCAATCCTCACTGATAATTAGAATCACCTTTGACTTTTGACTCTTGTTTTTCTTTGTTTTCCGTGTGCTTCAGAATCAGGAACTACTGATCTATTTTCAGCTCTGAGTCTCAGAGTATGTCTCTGAATGAACCACCCTGGCCCTTTTAGTCTGAAGACTCTCATTTACACTTAAAGGACATTAGTGTTGATTAGGCGTGTGTCAGATATACTGACTATTAGAACCATTTGGAAAGTATTTTAAAATGCAGAATCTCAAGGATTGTGGATTAGAGAATACGTAGTATGATCTCTCTACCCAGGTATACAGTCATCTAACTTTGAGTTTAATGTGTAATAATACAGTCATCTAACTTTGAGTTTAATGTGTAATAACTTTGAGTTTAATGTGTAATAATCATGGATTCCTCAGCATGAGGGTCTAATCAACTGAGCTAACCTATAAAGCAAACTATTGAAATTCAGACAACTAATGACTGGGGGAAAAAATATCCTGTGTTGAGTAATGTAATCACTCCATAATAGACTATACCTGCAGTGGATAAAAATTATCTCTACTTGATGTGGCAGTCATTAAATCCTAAATCATTTTGTGAAAGTATCTCATGTTCTAATATGTCACATAATATTTGTATGTGACATATGTCACATAATAATATTTGTATGTGACATATGTCACATAATAGTTTATTGTCAATAATTTAAAAACAAATTTGGAAAGCCAATTGATTTTTAGCTCTATTTTCTCTTTCAAAATGTGACCTAGTGCTGAATCTGTCTTACAGACTCTGGCTGAGTGATGGATGAAAGAAGTATGCTGACACAGGTATTTTGCCTGACAGGGGAGGTAGGGGACCTCACGGCTCAGCACCACCGATGAGAGTGCTGTCCCCATAAGCTGGCCCCACTCGCATTTATTTAGTACTGATTTAATGACAAAGGCTTGGAGCAAACACAATTTTTGTGTAATAAACAGTGTCGACCCCTGAGTAGAGAGCAGCCCTGTATGCAAACGATCAAAGGCTGATTTCTGGAGACAAGAGTAAACAAATTTATCTAGATAATCTCCTTTACATTCCCTTGTTATCTACCCTTTGCTCTCGGCCTCCATATAGGAGAATTTGGCTGCCTTCAGCCATAATTCTTTACTGAAGCATTTGCAAAACCTCCGGGCCTTCCAAGAAGGTTTGCATCTTTCCCTGTAACTTTTTCTTAAAACTTTTCCCACCACCCTGACTGATCTCCTACAACCTGGGGACAGACTACAAGAGTGAGGAACACTGGATATTTTTAGGAAGCACTGGATATTTCTAGGACAGAACCCATGACATGGACTTAATAAACACGAATGCTTTCAAAAATGAGAGCATGTTTGATTAAAGAAACAAAAGTTTCTTTAACTAAGTAGCATCAAAGCATCAGAAGTACACAGTGCTTAGCAAACGTGTACTAATTAATCTCAGAATAAATTTATAATATAGTTAACAATAAAAACATGCTTCACAGTTCAATTTCTAACCATATAATGATGAAATAGAAGTGGACCCAAGAAACATGGAAGAATATAAGTAAACATGGGCTGTAGTCTAATAAAATGGAAATAAGATGTCAATTATGACATGGTGGAGACAGCCCTGAACTTACAGATTGAAGTTTGGCTCTCATCCTAGTGCTAAATAACTTAAATGATTTATCTGGAGGATAACACAAATAAATCAGGTGATGTGTCAGGCATGGAGGGAGATTATACCAAGAAATAACATGCTGACTCTGTGCTCACATTCACAAGCTGGCTGAAGAAACATTACACTCTACTTTGTGTGTGTATTGTGCATTTTCTATGAGTGAAAATGGAAAAATACACAAGATATTATGAGAATGGACCAAAAAACTGCCAAAGCTATTAGAGGAGAGTGAGTTCAGGAAGGCTTTAGGGAAGAGGTCACTTTTCAGCTACTTCAAAGACATGCATGTTTAAATATGTACACGTGTACTACTGAATGATTGTGAACAAGAAACTTTCACCCATTTCACAGGTGGGAAAACCAAGGAATGCTTTACTTTCTGATGGTTATAAAATTAATTGCTTATTAAGCAATATTTGTTGTCATAAAATATTTAGCTTACAAAGGTCAATTTTACCACTAGAGTTTTAGCCATTGAAGGACAGGGACCTTTTTTGTAGCATGAATGTATGAGGTTGGTGCAAAAGTAATTATGGCAAAGACCACAATTACTTTTGCACCAACTTAATAAAAAACTAGATGTTAAATAAATCTATGCTTCAGGCCCTAGAGTGGTCACTGGAAATTCACCTCAGCTTCACAAATATCCACAGTTTCTAGCCTCAGAAAACTTATAGTTTGGTGCCTATTATAGTTTCTGGAATATTTAGAACCCACATGTGAAGTAAAATGACAGTTGAGTTTAAGTACCATAAAACTGTGAGGGATTGTTATTCCTGGATTAACTGAAGTGCCCAATATCGCTCTTCCTATGATCTTACATAAGACAAATAGAGGAACACTTGGATGTCAGCCCTGTCCACACAGCAAGGTAGGCTCCTGGGACACAAACATGGGCTGGTGATAAATGACTGTGTCTGGGCCTGAAGGGAATTGGCTGGGAGTTGGGGGTTTGAAAGTGGGAGGCAGGACCAGTATAGGCCTGTTTTTTTTTTTTCTTCCTTTATTAATGATCTGATAGGTTTGAATAAACTGTGTAGCAATCAAATTTGCAGATGATACAACATAGGGATCAATCTGAAAGCATCTGAACCAATACAACTGGAAGCTGGAAGCTCAGTGAATATGAGATAATTAGAAAACAGTGGTGTTAAGACAGACCTGAGGGTGTTAAAATGTGATATCCAATTAAGCTGGAGAGAGAAATGCCAAAGGGTAGAAAAATGCCCAGAAGCAACTTGAATTCAAAGGGAAAGCACTGGACCCTTTAGTCCGTGTGAGCTTGGGATTCTGAGTTAAATTCTGTTTCAGAAAGAACAGCTTCATGTCTTATTCTTACATTCTGAAATATCTGCATTAACTGGACAAGGAAGTAACTTATATTCTTTGGAAGAAAAAATACTCCACAAATACAGTGATTAGGCTTAAGTGTCCTTGATGATACAAAGTTGGGGATCACTGACTTCATCTTTTAAGAGATAAGTGCTCTATAGTTTTATTAACAAAAGAAAGGTATACTTGACAATGAGCTCTGATTAGTATAATTTATAACTGTTTTGCACAGAGATGATATTATTCTAGCCCAGAGCAAACACATTTAATGTGCTTGTTAATTTGTGTGACCAAATTGAAGTGAATATTTAATTTCTGATGGAAAGGTGAAATATTTTAATTACCTGAATCCCCTCAAAGCAGCTGCAAACACAAATATTCTCATTACCTGAATCCCCTCAAAGCAGCTGCAAACACCCTCTAGGCATTTAAAAAAGTGGTTAAGAGTTGTCTAGATTCAGATATCCCAAGTTTTGAATCCAGTCAGTACCACTAACCAGTTTATTTACATTTGGTAAATAATTTTGAGATTAACATCTCCTCTATAAAATGATAATGAGTTTAATTATCTCAAAAGTTTTTGCAACTATTCTGAGGATATTCAGAGCATGTGACCTCAAAATTCATCACTGTGGCATAAGGATTATTTTAAGGTGAAGGCAATTGAGAAAAAGCAGACACAGGATGAGCTCTCTGCTCTCCACCAATCTGCCTGAAAGCAGAATATTTCTTCCCTTGTGAAGGTGACCCCCAACTTCCCATACCAGGAAGGGAATAACAACCTTGTCACAAGTGATGGGATGGCACCAAAAGAGTCTCCAAAAGCCAACGTAACTAACTAGTTCTTATCTACCATTAGTTTGCTCAAACATTTGCCTTTTCACAATTTACTGCTCCTAGAAGCTCAGCATTTTTTCTTTTGATAGTTGCAGGAGACAGACAAATTCCTAGGCAGACAGAAATGGGCGCTGTGTAAAACCCAGCCTTCAAGCCAAAGACAGCCTAAAGCCTGAAAACCAGAGGCCTATTCTGGGTGGAGTTCACTATTGGAGTGAGAACTTTCTCAATGCCTTTTAGCCAATCGAATGGTGTTTTTTCAAGGCCTACTCGTGGACCAGTCAGCATGCACTCTCCCATTCTGAGCCTATTTTAAAACCCCCGGACTCAGCCTCACAGATGGCTACCCGCTTTTGGACCCCCTCTCAGAGGGCTACCCACTTTGGGCCCCCTCTCATTGTTGAGAGCTTTTCTGTGGCTCAATAAAATTCTTCTCTGCCTTGCTCACTCTCCTGATTTCTCTTGATCGTGGGACGAGAACCCAGAACCTGCCAAACAGTGGCTGCTGCAAAAAGAGCTGGAATGTGTGCTCCTGCTTGCTGAGCTACAGGAGTGAAAAAAACTGCTGGGCGCCACACACCCGGATTTGCTGAGCTGCCAGCGAGGGACCAAACGAGTTGTGACACACCCCCATTTGCCAAAGCTGCAGGTGGCAGGAACAAACGACAGCTGTAACACTTTCTGGGGGCTCAGACCTTGGGACTCCCCAAGCAAAAGCTAGAACACCCCTTGGGGCTCCACAGTTGTTGGCATCTCCAAGTTTTCAGGTACAGGACATTCCCCTTGTCCAGATGCTGACACCCAAGGCAGAAGCCGGTCACCGTAGGCTGCAGGACCAGCTGCAGGCTGAGCACAGAGCCACAGTGGGTGCAGAATCCAGGCCATAGTAGGAGCAGAGCACAGCCTGTCAGGCCCAGCGGGCAGAGCAAGCCCCATGGGTGGGAGTGAAGCACAGGCAGGGGCACTGCCAGCGGTGGAGATTTCCAGCTGGCAAAGTGGCACCAAAAGAATCCTATGTCATTTCTTCTTGTCACTTCTCTACAAAACTATTGCTCTTTGGTGAAGATGCTCTATGGGCCCAAGCTTGAGCCATGCTTGTGAGTTGTACTCATCACTGAGTGCTTCCATGTGTGTATGATGCCTGCATTCATGAACTTCTGCTTGTTTTTCTCTTGTGAATCTGTCTTTTGTCAGTCTCATTTACAGGGCTTTAGCCAATAAACTTAAGATGGGTAGTGGAAAATGTTTTTTTCCTCCACAGTTCTTTGAGATAATGTGTATAATGCTCTTAGCAGAGGATCTAACAAAAAGTAAGTTTTTCTTAGCCGGGCATGGTGGCAGGCGCCTGTAGTCCCAGCTACTCGGGAGGCTGAGGCAGGAGAATGGCGTGAATCTGGGAGGTGGGGCTTGCAGTGAGCTGAGATCAGGCCACTGCACTCCAGCCTGGTCAACAGAGCAAGACAGAGCAAGACTCCGTCTCAAAAACAAAAACAAAAAAAGTAAGTTTTACATTAGCTATCATGTTATGGCTATTGCGATTGAAACTCTAGGAACTCTATAATTAGAATCATGTTGTTAATTCATTGTAAATATCATATTGTAAATATCTTGGTATCCAAAAGAACACTCTTATTTAATCTCTGCTAATAATAGCTCTATGCACATAATATATGTGCATGTATTTTACATATATAGAGAGAAAGACAGTGCACTCTATATTCTACTTCATGCTCCATTCTTTCTCTATTTCTGTATATATCTATTTTCACATTGGCCGTGAGAATTGAGGTCCTATGCTGTCCTCATTTTGACACTTTTATGACTAAGGTCTTTAGGTGAAATAATGATTACAAGCTAACTAATATTCCTAGAATTTAAGGACGTAACTATTAACCATTTTGGTTCAGACAACTGAGATGTCAAACTAATTCAGTTATTTTTAATAAGTATAAGAAAATAGCACATGCTTATTTGATAATTTTTTATAATCTAAAAATACATTATTGGCCTTAAATATGCACACTGTTCTAATTTTACACATGTGGACACAAATTCCATTTGAAAGAAATAATTATGAATATGATATTAGTTTACAGAGATATGCAGCTTGAATTACTTAAAATAACAGGTGCAAAAAAAATTGAAGACAAGTATTTCCCAAATTCATTCTTTTAGATTAACAAATTATAGTAGGGTCACTCAATGGAATTCTATGCACCCATTGAAATAATAAGAGGAAGATTATTATTTCACAGACAATGAAAAAGCAATACACTATTAACTGAGGGAAGAAGATATACATTTATATAGATACTATGATTACAGGGAGAAACAGACTTATACAGAGGGAAGAAAAAGATAGGAAGAAATTTAATAACATGGTGATGGAATTATTTTAGAAGAGTAGAATTAATAATGCATATAATTATATGGTTTTTTTCTAAAAATTTTCAAATTTTTATGCAAGTTGGCTATGTTATATGGCAAACATGTACACTGAATCTTCACCTCTACCAATAGAGATTTAATTAAATATAACTTCCTGTAAAACCTGGTTCCTCCTAGATTTAACCTCAGTATTTCCCACTATCAATTTGGTGTAAAGTGTCATCTTATAAATATTATTTTATTTATTTTCTAACACACTCTTGCTAAGCATGTCATGCTTTTAGTAATTTTTCTGAAACTACGGGCAAGTTGACAAAATACTAGAAGACTGTATCAGGAAACAGTTACATGGATGACAGAAGATGATGCTTTCTGTAAGTTTGATGTTTGTGCTCTCTCTTACATTTCTGGTGCAACTAACAAAATCCTTCCACTGTCTCAAGAAATTAATGATATTATTTTGGTGACACACACACACATGCTTTGGAGGTCTCAACTAAAGGAGGCTTATAAAATTATCCCTTCTAAATATAAGATCACTCTCCAAAAGGTCAATTCTTTTGTAACCATCACTTTTAGAAAAATAAATTTTTTCTATTCAAGTATAGAAATTGGGTTCTATTCTAGTATAGACATTTGCTTTAGTCTTAGAAAGCACGGAGAATGCTTCAACTAGCATTGGGAGGTTTTATGACAGTATACACATTATTAAAACAAAGACAAATAAAATAAATAGGAGGCCTGGCTTTCTTTCATTAGAAAAAAAACAGTGTAAAATTAGCAGAATATATGTCAATTTATTATGAGTTTGAAAGGTAAAAGAATGAAGACCTTGTCTTCTAATGCACTTTTAAGGCCTGGATGTGATTGAAGTAATATGAGGCTAATAGGCTAACAGCAGTTCAGGCTATTTTCCTTCACAAATACTTTCCGAATATTTATGATTATACCATATCAAACTAGCGAGGAGAAATCCAGGTCTCGGAAAGGGGATGATATTCAAGGAATTGAGACCATCACAAGGATATGTTGTATATGTATGTATTTCTCAACTCATGGGCTTTATGAAATATTTAACTGCTAAAAATAAAAGTAGAAAAAAGTAGACCTCTTCAGAAAAAAAAAATTGTTTCAGTTGTTAAAGATTTCAGTTTTCTTTGGAAAAATTAACAGGAGTCTAGGATAATTTACTGTTTTCAAGAGCTTTGTTGAGAGCTTTTCTGTCACTCAATAAAATTCTTCTCTGCCTTGCTCACTCTCCTGATTTCTCGTGGTCATGGGACAAGAATCCAGAACCTGCCGAACGGTGACTCTATGCTGAAATAGGAGCCTCCCTCTTTTCAGAGACCAAAGTGGGCAGGATTAATGAAGAATCTTATTCACAGGATGAGGAATAAGCCAGTGTCAATTTGATGTCATTGGGACTGAAGAGGTGGTGTTGTCTGGGGTAAATACCTAAGGTTTGTCATCTCACGCCAAGGAAATAAAGGATGCAGACGGAAGAAGTGGGTTTAGGAGCAGAGGTTTAATCAGCAAAAAAAGAGAAAGGAGAACAGCTCTCTCTCCTCTGAGAGAGAGGGGCTCTGGAGTGGGACTTCTGGACCATAGCAGAGCACACAGGGTTTTATAGATAGGCTTGAGGAGGCAGTATCTGATTTATATAGGGCCCAAAGATCGGTTGGACCAGGTGTGACGTTTACATAGCACGTAAGGAAGCAGGCCACTTCACCCTAATCTTTTATTATGCAAATGGAGTCTCTACTTGGCTGGCGCATGTTGCCTGTTCCTTACTGTGCCCATGGTTGACAAGGAAAGGGAAAGGGAAGATGGCGCCCCCATGTTGGACATGTCTAGCCCCCAGGTAGCCTTTTCCTATTGGCACAGCTGCCGGCATTCACCTGTGAAGCTTCCAGCTTGCTCATCTATGTCTGCAGCTTGATTTTACAGGCTGCTTTTTATTAGAAAAGAAAATTATTTGGGGGCTGCTTTTCATTAAAAGGAAAACCTCACTAGCTGCCTAAATAATTTCTTCTTAACTCCTATATCAGGACCATGAAATGTGCTTCTACTGGCAGGAATTTAAGTTGAGATCCAGAGGTCCTCAGTACAGAGATGTCCCATAAGTCATCCCCAAACTTAATTTTAGACTTTTAATGAAACTACAAATGTACCTGGATCTGTGTCTGTATCCTTTCTTTTTTTAACTATTGTGACAAAATCCCTATATTCTGATACCCTAGCTTATAGAAATTCTTGATACCTGTTAAGTAATGTTTCCTTTTATTCTTTTAAAGTGTCTTGGCTGTTGTCAATGAAATAGGTAAACTCTAAAATGTTTGAATAGATATATTCTTAGCCAAATATGTGTCACCATTGTCTGTGACATAGCTCCAGGAAATCTTGAGAACATGTGCCCAAGGTGGTCAGGCTAACAGATTGGTTTTATATATTTTAGAGAGACATATCAATTAATACATGTAAGATTTACATTGGTTTCAGTCCAGAAAGGTGGGACAATTCAGAGTGCGGGTTGTCAGGGGCCTCCAGATTCTATGTGAATTCAAAGAATCTCTGATAGGTACCTGGTTAAAAGAGTTTATCGAAAGATTGGAGTCAATAGAAGGGAGTGTCTGGGTTAAGATAATGAGTTGTGGAGACCAAGGTTCTCATTATACAGATAAAGTCTCCAAGTAGCAGGCTTCAGAGAGACTAGACTGTTAATGTTTCTTATGAGATTTAAAGAGTCTGTTCTATCAGTCTTGAGGTCTCTTTTTCAATGTAAATGCTGGTCAGCTGTGCCTCATTTCCAAAAGGAGTAAGGTTTAATGAGGCATGTCTGAGCATCCATTCCTATAATGCCCTGAACTAGTGTTTCACGTTTATTTTAGGATGCTTTGGCCAAAGAAGAGGGTTCCATTCAGTTGGTTGGGGGGGGCTTAGAAATTTATTTTTAGTTTACACTGTTGTTTGTCATCTGAAACCATCTGCTAATTTCTACATAAAGACCTGTTTTAAAGTACTGATTGGCATTACAATCAAGTGTCTAGAATAGTTTGGGGAGTATCATTGCATATATGACACAAAGTCTTCCCATCCATAAACATGGTATATTTTTTCATATATTTTGTTTTCTTTATGACTTTTATTAAAAGAGTTACAATATTGTACAACAATATCCAACTATCTCTTGTGGGTTGATTCCCTACATTCATTATTTCTTTTGCTGACACTTTAAATAATATATTTTAAAAGTATATTTTTGTTACTAAATAAGCAATTCAAATGATTGTTTTATGTTGTTGTACCCAGCAATCTTTCTGAACTAGCTCAACAATACAGCAATGTTTCTGATCTAGGTCAATAATTTAGGATCAGGTTGCTACAACTACCTCTATACTACTATACAGATCAATAATTTAGGACCAGATTGCTACAACTACCTCTTTATAGTAGTATAAATATAGTAAATTATTTCCTTTTAAAAGCCTCATCAAATGATAAATAATTTTCAAGGCAAAGAGAACCAAATAGGCTTTAGAAACTTCTGTGTGTGTGTGTGTGTGTGTGTGTATGTATAGTTAAGTTTTATTTGTTCTTTCCAGTTCTTAAATTATGTTCCTTTGTCTTATTTTAAATTGATGCCTATGACTTCCAGTAGAGCATTGTACAGAAGCAGTGAAGTGGCATCTTTTATTTGTTACAAATATTAAAGAAAATATTTTTAATCATTCGACAAGAATTTATTCTATAGATTTACCAGGTTAAAGATATGCTTTTCTATTCCTAAAATCATAACCACATCTTTAAATTAATCAAATATTATTTCTAAATCTATTGATTACATTTCCCATCAATACGTCAGTATGGTGAATCACACTAGTATTCTAACTGAATTAAATCATATATATTTTTTGGAATAAACACTACTTAATAATAATATATTAGGACGTTTAAATCAATAGTCAATAGATCTGGTTTGATACCTTAAAGAAAATTTTGTGTCTATATTTCTAAGGGATTATATAATTTTTCTTGCTTCAACTATCTTTCACTTAGTTGCAGTGTTAAGATGATGTTGATTTATATTACCTTGTCATAAATGTTAAATATTGTTACCATAAAATTGATACCTACTAGGCACTCAACAGTTGCCCTTATGATTTTCCTTTGTCTTGATTTTCTTTAAAAAAAAGAATGAGGCTAGCAAAACCTACTGCTCAGGCCGTTTGTTAGGCTTAAATAAAATAGGATCTGTAAAGTGCCTAAGGCAGTGTTTGGCACATTAGAGGACTCATTAAATGCTAGCTCACTTGCCCTTTCCCCTTGGCTGTATGTTTTTGAAACAGGGCAGAAAAGCAGGCACGATGGAATGCTTTTTTTGCGAAGCCACCTTAAAATAGTCATCAACACTGAAGTCAGTGAATGTGTTTGGTTTCCATTCAAAATGTTACTTTCAGAAATACACACAGGGTTCATTTGCATAATCACTCTCCAGGCTAGGAACCTGTCCCTGAGGGGTTATCATTATTTAAATCTAAGTCAGGTTATTATCGTTCTTCATGCTGAGCTGCTTGGCTTTTCTTCCTTTCCCTTCCCTTGACTGCTGCAGCTGCATCGCTCTGAATGGGAGCTTGACTGGTGGCTCCGCTACAGAGAGATTTAGGGCAAAAGGCAGCGTGTCTAAGTGGAAAACGCCATGGGCTCTGGAGTAGCAGATGAGGTTCAAATCCCAGCTTTGCTTCTCACTGACGGTGGTACCTTGGCAGCATGACTTCACCACTTCTCTAAGCCGCAGCTCCCTGTGCTCTGAATGGGAGTTCAGTCGTTGAGACGCGTAATTGGCATTTTACAGATTACATACACCATTTTAACTGAAATATATCCTTTAATGATGTTAGTCCTCTTACTTCTCTGCCTCTCTCTGTCCATATGGAGGAGTTAACACGTCTCAGCAAAGAAACAAAGACATATCAAAGGAAACAGAATTGGCAGTGGGGAAAAGGTAATCAGAGAAGTTCACTTAAATAGCAAAAACTTCTTACCTGTGAGAATCATTTTGGGGGGAAAGAATAAACATGAAAGTCCAAAGTCAAGGGACACAGCAGAGGAGAACATGAAATTTCGTATTGGGTATTGCATCAAGGAAGATATAATAAGTGTCTACGAAGAGAGAGAGGAAACCACTTGGTTATGGGGAGAATTGGAATGGTGATGCCAATTAGAGACAAGAATGGTAAAACATAAATATTTTGTTCCTTTATTAAGTGAGGGCGGTATGATGGAAATAATGAAACTCAGCGGAAAGACATCATCTATGAGTTGTCTTCTGTGCTGTGTTCTTCCAACTAGAGGATGTAGATAATTTAATGCTCACTAGTATACTTTATAGTAGGTAATGCATTGGTGTCTATGTTATGGGTGAACAAACTGAGTTTCAGACACATTAAGTAAGTAATTTGTCCAAGACCACTCAGCTAAATGGTGCCTGAGTTGAATTCTAATTCAAGTACAGCTAAATTACAAGTATTTCATACTCTTTCCTCTTGGGAATCTAACCATACTGGGTCTTCCACTTTCTAAGATTATAATGGTATGCCAGTATAGTTTATAAAATGTGCTTGTGTGCCAGCAAAGGTTTTTTAAAGAAGGATACTTACAGCAAACATGCAGTGAGGAAAGATGCTAATGTTCATTGCAGTTTAAACTCAGTGAAGATTGTGGCCACTAAGGAGACTTCTTACAAAAATAATGGAAATCTGTTTTGTTGTAAACAATGACACGTTTTTATCATCACACATATTCTTTCTCTTCACAGTCCACAGAAGATTCTAGAGGATCATTTTGCTACCAATTGATATGGTACTGGGCACCAGAAATAAAACACATTGTATATATTGCATGGATAGCACACCTTTAGAGTACAGGAAATATATATTATGTTATATAAATATATTATATTATATTATTATATTAATTAATATAAGTATATATTTCCTATACTCTAAATATAATAGCATATATATATTTCCTGTACTGTAAAGATGTGCTATCCAGCAAAGCCAGCAGCCATGTGAGCTATTTGAAGATACATTAATTAAATAAAATTAAACATTCACTTCCTCAGTCTTCTTAGTCACATTTAAAAGTGTACATTAGCCACGAGTAGCTAGTGTTTACTGAACTGAGCAAGGCAGTTGTAGAACGTGTCGATCTTGATAGAACAGTCTGTTGGACAGCCTATATCATAGGTTCCTAATTCAGATTTGGCTTGGGGTTAAGATACTAAACTTACTGCTACTGATGCTCCCAATACTTCCAGTTGCTTATCAGCAGATTCTAGATTGTTTAGTCATTGAAGTAACCATATAAGAAAATAATGAAGGATGAGGAGATCAAGGCTCAAAGTAGTAAAGCAATTTACCCAAGGTCACTGAGCTAAGAAACAATGGCCTGGATCCAAATGCAAGCATGTCTGACATCAGAGCCCAGGCTCTCAACATCAGGGTAATCCTCCTCACATCTAAAATACAGTGTGGCACATGGGATAATTGTACCGTGTGCAAGTTACATAAAAGTAGTACAGAAAGCTAGGATCGCTCAGGGAATTCTTTACCAAATAAGGGATAACCAGAAAAAGTTCTGAACTGTAAATGAGAATAATTTGGGTGAACAAAATGAGGAAGAGAAGCATAAACAGAGAAAGAAAACAGCAAGATGTTCTGAGTTGCCTTTTCAAGCCAGTGCTATTTTATACTTTTTTTTTTTAATTGAGACTTTCTGAAATGTATGTCTTGGGCATCTACTGTGTGCTTGGTATTGGGCTACATCTTGTGAATATAAATCTAAGAGGTTGACCAGCTCTCTGAAAGTTCAGAGTCTCTGGAGAGCACATTTTGGAAAGGAAACAATTTGAAATAGCACTAGAGTAGGTTCTATTTTGTATTAAAATCCATTTATTAAATGCCGTGGCCATAGAATCAAATAGAATTGATATTAAGGGAACTTGGAATGTCAACAAATCTTACTTTCTGTCCAGAGGAAGAATTAGTTTTTTTCTTAGTCCATGATTGCACATTGTCTTGATTGACCTAGTAAAGTTGAATATACCTGTTCAAAGAGACTGCATTGGAAAAAAAATATATTTAAAATGCTATTTCTTCCATTTACTTTGGGTGAAACTTTTGGGACATGAAAGAACCTTTTCAAACACTTCCCTAACCTTAGAAATGGGAATATTAATATTTTTATATAAGTGCTCTTGTGAGTATTTTATGAACTCATGTGTATTATCTGTTTAGCTTAGTGTCATGCCCATAGTATAAACTGAGTAAGTTATGTCTCGTTCACTTTCACAGGAAAGGAATGCATTTAAACTGTTCTGATTATTAAAATTGTCTTTGTACGTGACAAAGGGCATATTTTGTCTTTACAGGATGTTTCTTTTTTTCTTCTTTTCTTAGCACAATATCTTGTTCTCCAAAATCTCATGGTATTTCTTAAATTATTATTGTCATTTTATCATTTATCTGGTAATTTTAACATTTCAAACCAATATACAATAGAATGGAACAGCCATATAACAGTACTTAATAATTACCTAAATAATGTTTTGCATAACTCTCTGTGCCCTCTTGGTTGTAGAGTTACCAATTTATCCATTCATATTTTACTAGAAAAATAGTAAGCATAGCAAAATTTTGTTTCTCATGCATTTTACATTTTGTGTGGAAAAAAATAAAAGCACTTTTACAAAAGTAAACTGTCCAGGCCGACTTCATCACAAAAGATTCTATTCCCCAAATCCTGTCAGTTTTCTACAGGTTCTGCATGACTCTACATTGAACATTCAAATGAGGTTACACAATGGCACTGCCGTGGAGGAAACTGCTTAGTTCTCTCAATTCTCTCAAGATCTTTCACCTCATCCCTCCTGGTGACCTTAAGCCTGTCCCAATATTTTAAGAACAGAATTATTTCACCGCAGCTCTGAACGTGGAAAAGCATGTTTGCTCAAAGGAAACTGTTCATATTCAAAATTAGTGAGTAAAATCTAATGTAATTTCTTTTTTCAAGCCTTAATGTGGTTTCTCTGAAAAGCTACCCCCTAACTGTATATTCCATACTTGGGTTCCATGGCATTAAATTTTTATGAGCTTAATTTTCATCAGTTTCCTAAATTCAAGCAGCAATTTCAGTAATAGTACATGTGCTTCATAAACAACAAGCGCATATGCATAATGTTGTTTAATCGGAAAAACTAAAAAGTTAAATTTTCTGTGATCCCTTTTAAAAGGAATTTTCCTTAGGATGGTAAAATCTTAAGAATTTTATTGTGCCTGATGGTTGTTTTTTTTCTTGTGCTATTCAGTGATATTACATTTAGCTTTAAATGACTTAACCAACTCCAGAACTAATTATGTAACCTGAATACATTGCCTGAAATTTACTAACATTATAATACATTTACAAATATAGCTTATATTAGAAAATAATGCTAAGTTACACTTGACTTTATTAATTCTCATCAAGGAAAACAATCTGCATAAGTAACTTACATCTTATTCATAAATAGTTTGTATTTTAATATTTCCAGCTTATTTATTCAGTTACTGATGACTGGGTTAACAAAAATAGCATGGCCCCTTTGTGTTGCATCTATTGTTTTCCTAGGAAGTTTCAAATCCTTCTTTACAACGGACATCCACAATAGCATTGTGAAATAACCCACATGGATTCTGGCTTCAGTTTTCTGCCAGGAAACGTGAGACTGCATAAGATAGAATTCTCAATGATTGAGCAGCTAAACTTTGCTTTCCTTTCCTTGGTTACATTCTTTCTTACATTTGGGCTATTAAAGCCATTTCTCATGCAGTAGTTATACCTTGCACTAGGGTGAACAACTGTTCACAGATAATTTACGTGCACAGATAGTTTCTATGACGGATTCCTTTGAGGAAAGAGCACATTTTAATCAGAAGAGAGCGGCAGAGAGAGAGAATGCTCATGGGGAATCAACGACCACTTTTACAACAGCCTTACATGCCTCTGCAAGGTCCTTTTCCCACCAAGCCTTCACAGAGGAATGGCGCTACCATCCGCCCAAGTGGCTCAAATGAGCCTATGTCTACTTTGAATAAACTCTGGTATATCTCCCCCAGAAAAGCACAAAGCACAGTGTGATTACAGATTAAATAATAATGACTACTGCCCTCAGATGTCCCTTGAAAAATCTGAGGTATTTAATTGATATGAATTCTCATTTAGTCCTTTTCCTCTACGTGCAGAATTACTTTATCTTACATCTTATTGAAAGAGCTAGTATCTGAAGCCCATTTGAAAGTAAATAATTCATTCTCACTGAAAAAGTACAAAAATCAACTTTATTAGAGAGAAATGTTTGAGACTAAAGAAATCAACTAATCTGGCCTGGATTATCTAGTTCTCTGTTTATAGCTAGCTTTATATAGTCATATTAAATGGCATTCCTAACAACGTGTAGAAATTTTCATGTCAACTAAAGCAAATTTTTTTTTCAAGTAAAAAATAGATACTATGTGATTTCTCCAATGTCAAACTCTAATTGGCCAGAGACTGTTCTGGAAATGTGAATTCTAGTCCTAAATGAAGGAGAAAAGGAGAGCAGGAGTGAAGGAGCAGTGAAGAAATTAAGGGACTTAATTTGAGGACAGCATTTGAGACTTATAAGAATTAAACAGATAATATGTGAACGTGTCTGCAAATGTAGGATTATTAGAATATTTTGGAAATACATTTTTAAATTTTAAGCCAGTTTGGATTTACGGTGACATTGTGAAAACAGAGCAGAGAGCTCGATATACTCCACAGCCAGTTTATCCTATTAATAATGCCTTAAAATAGTATGGTGCATTTAGTTGCCATATCATCACAGCCTTGTTTGAGTGCTACAGTTTTTCAAACTTTCCTTGTTTTTCACGACCTTGGCAGTTTTGAGTAATACTGCTTAGGTATTTTGTAGAAGCCTCCTCCACTGAGAATTTCCTGATGCTTTTCTCATGATTACACTGGAGTATGAGATTTGGGGAGGAACACCAAAGAAGTTATATTTTCACCACATCCTACTGAATGCACATACAGTCAATATGACTACTCACTCTTGATTTTGACCTTGATCATCTGATTTAGATATCATTTGTAAGGTTTTCTGAATGCAACGTTATCTCTATTCCCAACCTTTGATATTGTACTCTTTGAAAGAAAGTCATGATGAGCAGCGCACACTGAAAGAGTAGACAGTCATGCTTCACCTTCTTGTTGGAGGTACTGACATGAATTACTTGGAATTCTTTTGCAGAGGAGATTGTCTATTTCTTCTTGAGTCAGTTTTGGTAGTATGTGTCTTCACAGAGATTTGTCAAATTTAAGTTAGTTGTCTAATTTAGTAGCATATTCCTTTATAATCCTTTTCATTTGTGCAAGAACAATAGTAACATCACCTAATTTCTCATCCTAGCAATTTGAGCATTGTTTCTCATTTTTTTTCTGTCAATTTAACTAAAGGCTTGTCAATTTTGTTAATCTTTACAAATAATAATCTTTTGAATTCACTCTTTTTTCTCTATTTCCTATTCTCTATTTCATTAATTTCTGATTTAACTTTTTAAAAAAATCCTTCCTTTTGCTTGCTTAAGGCTTAAACTTCTCTTATTTTTCTAGTTTCCTAAAGTTGAAGCTTAATTTATTGAATTTTGGTTCTTTCTCTCTTTTTTTCCTACAACTGTATATGCATTTATGCTATATACTTTCCTCTAAACACTTTTCATTGCCTTGCACAAATTTTGTTAAGTTGTATTTTAATTTTCATTAAATTCAAAATGTGTTTTAAAGTAACTTGAGACACCTTCTTGGCCCCATGTGTTACACAGAAATATGTTGTTTAATCTTCAAATATTCGTAGATTGTCCAGCTATCTTTCTGTGACCTTTACTTTGCATTCTTAGGTGCATACACATTTAGGATTATTTCATCCTCTCTGAGAACTGATCCCTTTATCATTATGTATGCCCCTCTTTATTCCTTATAATCTTCTTTGATCCAAAGCCTGCTTTGTCTGAAATTAAAACAGCTATTTGAGCTTTCTTTTGATTTATGTTAGCATGGTATTTTTTCTCCATTCTTTTTGTTTCTAACCTATGTAAGTCTTTATATTAAAGTTGGATTTCACTTTTTTTCTTGTACAGTTGGGTCTTATTTATTTATGTGTAAATTTTTATCCAGTCTGATAATCTCTGTTTTGTAAAACATGCATTTAGAACATTTACATTTAAATTGATGATTGATACAGTTGTAACTGTAGGTGCCAGCATCTTAAATTTCTTTTGACAGCTTTGTTTTTGTCTCTATTCTTAAATTTTGGCTTCCCAAATTATTCATCTTCAGGGAGAGTCTGTGTCTTAAAACTCCTTCGATTCTAAGGCACCAGAACCTCATTGGTGTGGTGGTAAGGCATGGAGGTGGTGAAACATTCTATGTGTCTTTTAGAGAGCTTGTATCCCTGGCTGTAACCTTTACAAGTGTTTCGTAGTTTCTGCCCCTAACCTGAGTTGGAGAGAAATGCCTTTCTCCCAGATAGAATGACTGTGGTGAAATCTTTCCCATAGAGCATAGGTTATGGTCATGGAGAACAGTTGGCCATATTTGATTTAGATTACTCTTCTCCATCCTTCCATGATGGGCTTTCTTGGTTCTTCAATGCCACAGCCTATTGAGATCCCTGGTGGTAAGATTCACCAATATGTGGGGGCCTTCCTAAAACCTCAGCTCCTAGGAACTTCTCAATTTCCTGATAGTCCTTATTCAGTTTCCAGCCATTCTTCATAATTGACACTTTAATGTTCTTACCAGTTATGGCTCCAGAATCTTCTGCTCCAGCTAACCAGATCCCATGAATGTCCCTGTCTCTCCAGGCATTAGGGTAACAGTTTGCCGTGTGACTTCTGTTCTCCAACACACCCAAGAAAAGCAGTTAAAAAACAGTTTGCTCAGCTTTTTTTCTCTTAGTATAAGGTTGGGAGTAACAAATTTCAAATCTTTTACATGTTGGAGCTAAAACTAGGACCTCTCTCACAAGGAAAATTTTTGGAAATGAAATAACTAAGTGTCTTAGCTTGTTCTTGACCTGAAACAAAGCCTGAGAAAAGGATTCCTGTTTGAGTAGGGTATGCAGATGTTGATTCCAGAAAGTATCACATGTGGTCAGGAACATGAGATAGAGAAAGAACGAAAACCCAAATAAGGTATGTTAATAAACAGATTTGTTATAGACAAGTGGTTCTTATTCTGTGAGACCCCGTAAACTCCTGCTGAGAACCTGGGAGTCTTACATAATACCTAGAAGCAGGAAGTTTGGTGGTTATGAACCAACTTTCATTTGTCATTGTTGGAAAGTGCTCCCAAGCCATTAAATCCTTAGCAATCTAGGATGCTCCCAGTGAAGGTCCTCCGGCAGAAAATAGTAGGTGATCACAGTAAGATGCTATTGGCCAAGGAAATAAGTGAAGTACTGACAGCATTTGTTATACCAGATTTCTCTTTGAAATGCATGTCAATGCCTATGCTGTACAGTCAGTGCCTGGTAAAGGCAAAAATCTATGGATTGTCTAACTCCAATGTTCTTTTTACTCTCTCTACCAAATAATTTTCTTCATAAGAAATTATAATATTTCTGCATTTCCACAAAATTTCTTTTTCTTGATATCTTTCAGAATTTACTAAGTGTTGCAAAAGATATGAGAGCCCTGCTGGTCATATGACCTGACCTTGCAACAAGAAGCTAGAGGGCAGCTACAGGCATCTCTAACTTGCTAGCCATTGATGTTGGGCTGCTCATTCAGAAAGACATCCAGCTTTGAGGATGAAGCTTCCAGGGAAAAGGGATGTCCATTTCTATTTGCTGCTTTGCTCTCTCCCCTGAAGCTGCTCTCCTACCAAATGTACAGTTTAGAAATCATTTACATTTGTTAAGCTTCACTGCCTTTCTATCTAGTTATAAAAAGGATTCAACTCATAGTTTCTCCAAGAACTTCCATTAAAAAAAAAAACCTTTCTATTTAAATTATCTCAATATGTGTCCTTTTAAATTTCAGACAGTACTCTATGTGTGGAGGAAATGAGTGGAAAGATTTAATATTGAAAATGTCCAGGAAGTCACTGCAGTCCAGGAATTCATTGTCTTTCTTTTATTTTCATCAATTATACTTTCTAAGATGTATGCAAAATCTTTGATGATGTCCATTTTATTCATTCTACATCAATTTTTATTCCAAAGCAAGGAATTTTTTTCTATTAAAAAGCTATACACTGGAAGATTTTCCTTGATCTGCCTTAGTATAAAATAGAGATAGTACAGAATACCCTTATTTTATACTGAAGCTAATGCATGCATAGACTCCAAATCAGATTCTGTACTGATTATGTCTTCGTTACCAGCTATGTGGCTCTGAACAGGTTACTTAACCCCTCCAGGACATCAATTTGTTTATTTTAATAATGAAGAGAATAATATACCTTAGGTAAATGCCTATACTAGATAATAATAAAGTTTGCTGTTAGTAGAAAATTCCATAGACCTGAATGTGATTGCCATTATCGCTTAATTTTATAATGTTACCCCTTCCCAATCTTAAAAATAATCACTAATATCACCAACAACAGTCTCATGAAACCTACAAAGACAATCTTTTGTGGTTTTTGAAGTTTCAAAAAATGTTTCAATATACAAATTTTATTATTAAAATTAAAGTATATTACATATTTGTATATTATCCCCATATGCCCCCTGAAGCCTACTATATATGGTCCTAGACTCCCAAATATAGTTAAATTATGTGTGGCTGGAAACTTTGATAACATTTTTGGAAAAGACCTAAAGTAATATTTTCCCATCTTTTGTCAGTAGCAGCCAAAAATAGATTTCAATAAAACAAGTTAAAACCACAAAATGCTCCAAAATATCCCCGGAACAAACCAGTCAAGAAATACACCCATTTATGCTGACTTCATCCGTTTGAATTTCTGTTGAATTATCTCCAAGTTGGGCTCATTGTTAATTTTGAATTTTGCAGAATGTTCATTAACTTCATAGCTGGCTGTAATTGTGAGTTTCCACTACATAAATTTGGACAAGAAAAGAAATCTAACTAATATTTGCCAAATTCATAAAATTTTAATGAAGGTAAATAAAAAACCTTATTTTCGCTTGCTAAGTATTTTACTTCTTGTTCTCATGGTTTCTTCATATGAAAATCATTGATCTGATCATTAGTAGATATTTCCCTTAGGTTAGGATAAATTCTAGGGTGATTCAAATAACCATAAATTTGAAATAATCATTTCTCACTGAAATTGTCAATTTTCCTTAAAGAGATGTGTATGCACACTTTAATTTGAGAATCCAAAATCAATGTCATTCTTAATTAAATTCATGGCATATCACACCTTGGAAATTATCTCCTTTTCTATTCAGCAACATTTCCTTATCATCATAGGTCAGTGGTTTTACACATAAATTATTTATTTAGCCCAAGAAATCAGATGAGACCATTTACCCACCCCATTTATTTTTTGCCTACCTATACAAGCTTCTTATAAGACTCCCACAAGCCTGCAGATTAGTAGAGTTCAGAAAAACCCTACATAGTTAGCTTTTAGTTCCTCAGTAACCGATTAAAATGATTCATGAAATACTTCCATTTAAAAAAGAATAAAATTATAAAATAAAACATGGCAGAATAAAACAAGAAAATGTGAAAATAAAAAATATTAAACATCTTAAAATACATATCATGGAAATAAAAACAAATATCGTTGTAAGATAAAAAAACACTAAATAGGTTACATGAATTCTAGTGTAGTGGAAAACAAAAAAAGAAAATTACTAGATTTAAATGAATTGGTATACAACTTAGAATACAGCACAGTTAAATAAAGAAACAGCAAAAATACAAGAAACCAAAGAAAAGATAGATAATAGTATAGGAGGTTAAATATATAATTTAATAGCAAATGTAGAGGGAAGAATAGAGACAATGCAGGAGAAAAAGTATTTGAAATAATAATTGCGGAAGGATTTCAGAAATTAAGAATAAAAATGAGTGCTGACTTCAGGCTTTCAGAATACAAAAGGACAGGAAGAAATGAATCCAAATGGCAGGTGTGGGATTAAAAAAAAAAAAAAAACAATAGCTTCAGGGAAATTGATAGGCTACGTTGACAACTTTAATTAACAATTGTCCTGTTCTCATGGACCTTATGGAGGGAGTCCTGAGGTTGACCATCTATGCTAATGACTGAGCAGAAGTATGTCTAATTGAAAGATGAGGTATTTGCAACCCGTATGGCCATACAGCTAAGTTACATTGCTCATATGGCTTTATCAGTGATACAGTCACTATCTATATCTACATATTTTCACTCCAGCATTTATATTTCAAGTGTTTTCAGACCCAAAAAGGGAGGAGAAAAACAAGGATTGTTTATTGACCCTTTAATATTTTAAAAATACATATATTTAAGTATAACAATAATAGTGTTAATAATAATGTACTGCTACCCCCCAAAATTTATAGTTTTCAAATCAGCAGCAACAGCACAGAAAGAAAAAGAGAAAGAGAGATCATGGAATACAATACAGATCTAACAGAAGACAGTAAGATAGTAGAGAAATTTCAATAGTGTATATCAAGCACAAAATACACAATTATTAAAAATCCACCAAAAGACAAAATACATCATCCTGTGATTATTATAAAAAAGATAAAACAAAATGACAAAACCATATAAAATACTTGAATGTAAATGGAAAGAAAAGATTTAGTTTGCTAATATAACCAAAAAAGTTACCATAGACATATTAATAAAATACAAAATAAAACGTAAGAAAAAACTTTAACAAGAATAAAATAGGCAGCATACATTAATAAAATAAACCTAGAAGACACAGCTGTCTCCAATATAGATGTACATTACATCATGGCAAAACTTGGTAGAATTACAGAGAAAAAAACCAAAAAGGTGTGATATTTTTATGCTGTTTTATCATAAATTGATAGCAAATGCTGCAAATATAAGAAACATATAGAAAATCTATTATAAAATGGACAATTGTAGATATATATGGAGGAATGTAGAGATCTTTTCCAATATATGAAGCATTTAAAATATTATCACAAAAATATAAAAAATTAAAACAATATATATTTTGCTAATTTGAAATTCGATTAGAATTCAACATAAAAAGATAATTAAATTCACACAAATGCTGAGTTTGAAACTTTCAAAATTAATTCTTGGATGATTCATGGGTTAAAGAAATTACATAGGAAATATTTGAAATTTAAAAAGAGAAAGAGTACATGGCATATAACAAAATGTGTGAAACACAGCTAAAGCTGTACTTGCATATAAATTTGCACCTGCAAATGGGTGTATTAAAATTTAAAAAAACACACAAAATGAATTTGGATGTTCAAACTAAAACTTTAGTTTTAGTTTAGACTGTTTGTTAAATAAAGTAAAAGAAAGAAAACTCTAAGAGCATAAATTAATGAAATAAAAAAATGAAATTATTACCAAAACGGAAACTTTAAACATTATACTTACATAATATGCAAATGTAAAAAGACTGATAAAAATTATTGAAACAAATATAATTTAAAATTTAAAGGTTATCATTGCATAAACACTGACATTTAAAAACTACTAAGCAGGCCTGGAGTGGTGGCTCACACCTGTAAGCCCAGTACTTTGGGAGGCCAAGGCAGGCAGATCACGAGGTCAGGAGATCAATGCCATCCTGGCCAACATGGTGAGATACCATCTCTACTAAAAATACAAAAATTAGCTGGCTGTGGTGGCATGTGCCTGTAATCCCAGCTATTCGGGTGGCTGAAGCATGAGAATCACCTGAACCCGGGAGGCAAGGAGGTGGAGGATGTAGTGAGCCGAGATCGCGTCACTGCACTCCAGCCTGGTGACGGTGAGACTCTGTCTCAAACAAAAAAACAAAAACAACAACAACAAAAAACTACTAAGCATATTCTATGAACAACTGAACAATAATTTTGAAAGCTTGAATGTACATATTATTCTCTGGGAAAATATTAACTACCAAATTTGACTAGAGACAAAAGATTGAAGAAATGGATTTCCATTAAAGGATTTAAAACCACAATAAAAATTTTCCCCTGAAATGTAACCAGAAGGAAATGTTTTCTAGGTAAGTTTTGCCTAATTTCAAATATCAATTCATCTTTATCATACACATATTACTTCAGAAAATGTTAACAAACAACAAATAAATCAAACTGCATTCTATGACTTTGACAGCAAAGCCAGGCTACACAGAGCACATGGACAGATTAAAGAGAGAGAGAAAAAAAGTTAGGATCAATTCCATATCTGTGCAAGAATTCAAATTCAAACTTCATTCATATTAAAATACTTAACAAACTAAAAATACAAACAAGCTTGTGTCACCTAATAAGGGGTATACAGTAACCTAGAGAAAGCTAGATACTGAATACTAAAATTTTAGCAGCGTTTCCATTATTTCAGGAACACATTAAGAATTCCCTCTCACAAATTTTGTTTAACATTATGTCAGGTAGTCTAGACACTGAGATAAGAGAATAATAAGAATGAAGAGGAGGAGGAAAACCAGAAGGTAGAAGGAAAGGAGAGGGAGAAGGAATAATTACAAAGAAAGAAAGAAAATTTCATTAGCAAATAGCATGATTTTCTAATGAGAAAATCCAACATGCTGTACAAATAAGTTTTTAGTTCTAAGAAAGTTAAGCAAATTGCTAAATACAAAATCAACTTAAAAACCAGCATTTCTATAAATCATTTAGATAAGAGAACAATCTTTAATGCACTAGAAGGGCAATGCTATTTTCTTTTTTTATTTTTATTATACTTTAAGTTCTAGGGTACATGTGCACAACGTGCAGGTTTGTTACATATGTATACATGTGCCATGTTGGTGTGCTGCACCCATTAACTCGTCATTTACATTAGGTATATTTCCTAATGCTATCCCTCCCCCCTCCCCCCACCCCATGACAGGTCCCGTGTGCGGTGTTCCCTACCCTGTGTTCAAGTGTTCTCATTGTTCAATTCCCACCTATGAGTGAGAATATGTGGTGTTTGGTTTTCTGTCCTTGTGATAGTTTGCTGAGAATGATGGTTCCCAGCTTCATCCATGTCCCTACAAAGGACATGAACACATCCTTTTTTATGGCTGCATAGTATTCCATGGTGTGGGGAACACAACAATTAAGTATGAATAAATTTAATAGAATATATGTAGGACAATTACAGATAATTGCACGGTGCAAGAGGAGTCGGAATAATCCTGAAGAATTAGATGAGAGACTCACCATATCCAATATCAAGTATCATTAAAGCAACAGAGTTTGGTATTTAGAGTAGGGTTAGAAAAAGATATTAGTGGAAGGGAACTGGCCATTCGAAAGACACCCATACATGTGTAGGCACTTATATGACAAACAGAAAGGAACCCAGAGCTCTACCTCACACCACAAACAAAAACACTTCTAGTTAAATTAAAAAGCAAGTGCAAAAGCAAAACTTTATCACTTTTGAAAAAAATGAGGAACAAGTAGAGAAGTCGTGAGAAAATATTAAGTGAGGAAAATATTAAGACAATTTAAAATATTAAAAACATTGTGACTAACACAGTAATTCACAAGTGGAAAACTTACAAAACTATAGACTGGGAGAAAATATTTACAACACAAAAAAATCCAAGAAAAAAACTGATATCCAGAATTTTAAAATATGTAAATAGAAACCCTACAAATAACAACAATAAAAAGACAAACCCAGTAGGAAAAATGGGCAAAGGTGTTGACAGGCAAGTCAGAGAAATAGAAACAAGGATGGCCAATTAATATATGAAAAGACGTCCCATTGTATTCAGGTAAATATAAATTAAAGCAGAGACATCATTCACACCCTGATACTGGCGAAATTTAAGAATCTTAATAATTATGTTTGGGCAAATAAAGTGCTTATACACTACCGGTGGGAGTGAAAAATTTTATAACCAATTTTTAGAACAATTGAGTCATTTCTAGTAAAGCTGAAGAATACTTAGTTATTATCCAAGAATTTTACTTCTAAAGACACTCTGAATTGTCCCCAAGAAGGTATGCACAAAGTGTTCACCTCCACATTGTAATAGTAAGAAAAAAGTAAATATTTATAAAGAGGCAAACAGTAAACACATACATAGGAGTTAATATGAATGAGACACGTATTGAAATGGTTAAATCTCAAAGCATATTGCAAGCAGACCTAGAAACGTACAGATTATAGCATTTATATAATTTTTTAAAGATAAATTTTACTTCTTAGAGTTTTAGGTTCACAGCGTGAGAGAAATGTACAGAGATGCTCCATGTACCCCTCCTGCCCCAACATGTACAGCCTCCCTCATCATCAACACCCCCACAAGAGTGGTACAATTGTTACAATTGATGAGGCTACATAGGCACTTATCATCATCCAAAGCCCCGAGTTTACAGTAGGGTTCACTCCTGAAGTACATTCTGTGGGTTTGGACAAATTTATAATATATGTAGCCACTACTGTATCACACAGAGCAGTTTCACTCTCCTAAATGTGAGATTTTATAAAAGATTTAATATATGATTTGAAATCCAGCAAAAGCATGAAATACGTACTATTGTGTGTAGATAATACGTCAGGTAGTTTCAAATGCGTGGGCTGTTTATGGTGTATTCTGATTCAGTGTGGTCCACATACAAAAGTCAGAAGATATTCTTCATCTTTGTATTCCCAGCGACAAGCAGAGGGCCTGGCAAAACTTAGGAACCTCATGATGTATGTTTTAAATTAAAGCCAACAATAGCCTATTTAATAACAAAAGCAACTATTTAACTATTTCTTTCGTTGCATTCTATTTTGTTGCCATTGCTAATAAATGAGTCCTGTAACTGATAAAATTTAAGAGAATATCACTAGGGCGAAAGACTGTGCTGAAATTAGGTTTTTAAATAACATAGCAGTTACAAAAGAGACAAACCCGACAGGCCATTTCTATCCTCATTTGCTGGTACTCTCAGGTCTGAGGGACTTTTCCCAGTTTCTCAGTCAACACAAATCAAACATAATCACACTAGTTTGTCCTTTATGTTTCACTGCCCAAGTATCACACTATTACCCAATGTCCTTTGGGCTAGAGCTAGAAGGTTTTTATCTTGGTATCTAAGGCAGCTTGGTGATATACCTGATATTAGAGTCCAAACTAATCACAGTGATGCACAGAGCTAAGGTCATTCTAGCTTTAAATGCTAATTGTTCTGCTAACAGTCTTCAATTACAAAAATGTTAAAGGCCATGCTTATGTAGTATTTAGTGTAAGAGGCAGAAATCTATTGGTTAATTGAAATCCCAAGTAAGATATTATTACAAAAAGAAAAAAAAAAACTAAACAAAGTTGAATATAGAAATTTTCTTCTGGGAGGAGGAACAGTTTCTTAGATTACAACAAACTATGTAAAAGCAAATTGAAGAAGACTACAAATCTATGGCCTATTTCTGCTTGTCTCCTTCAGCCCTTTCCTTTGCATTAATGAAACCTCTACTTGGCTCCACAGACTGACGTATAGGTTAATGTTGTAAGCGTCATTTTTTTCTCAGGTAAAATGACTCTGTGCTTTCTATAAGCTTATTGGAAAAAAACGAACTGTTTTTACATTATAGTTTCCAGTTATAATTTCAGGCACAATATCTGTGTGTTTTATTTTTCTTCTCTTAATTGTTTTTCTTAATTTGTCTAGTCTTCATATACGTGAATCCGTATATATGTATCCATATATTTTCATACACACATACACACACACACACACACACATGAAAGCCACTCTAGGCCATCCAAATTTTCCCCCTGAAAGTGTTTTCCCATTGCAGCAGTTTTGATAGCAGGAGCTTATTATAACATAACCTGATGGAGTGTTGCAGAGTCAACTTTGGAAATACATTTTCTGGTGTTTTATCCTGCTTATTAGTGGGTCTCCAGGTGCGAATGTAATTCCTCAAGTGTCGAAATTACGTGAAGGGCCTTTGACTTAGCAACACTGGCAGAAGCTAGAGGGAGGGCACACAGATATTTTGCTCTGGGCATAATGTTGTGGCCCCCTGCCCGGAGAGTGCATTTGCCATTCTAAACCCTTTGTGTCTCCTCTGGAACCATTTTCCAAAAATACATGTTGTAGTGTGTATTTAAAGGATACTTGGGGATCCAAATACCACTATATGCGTTTGAAATACAAAATAACATAAAACTAATACCACCATGGTCTTTCTTTGGGTTGCCCAGGTTCCTAAGGATAATTCTTATTTTAAATTTTTGTGAAAAATTAGCAGTGTGCAATACATTAGAGCACACTAGAGGCTTTTTAACTGTACTCACAACTGAAGGACAAATTACTTTCGCCAACAATGTGAAGCAGGAGTGAGATGTCATCATGGTTAAGAAAGGAAACAGATGAACATTTATCTCATGCCTATAACTTTTTAGGCTCTGTACTAATTACTCTGATTTCCCCATTTAATTATATCCTCACTTCATTTCTGTGCTGTAGGAATCTCATCTTGGAGGTGAGACAACTGAGCCATATTGAAATTAATTCACGTGATCCAGGGTTACACACCTAATGTAAGTTAGCATTGGGGTTAAAGAACAATAAACACAGCAAAACCCTCATTACGTAAATATTGACAGTTGTGTCACAAACTATTGGCATGTAATACTTTTAACGTTTTTTTTGTCTGAAAAACGATTATGGAAATGAACAGACTTCAAAATCATAAAGAAAGGCCCCAAATCAATGTTCCTTTTTTCCTATGGAGAGGCTGTCACTGATATACGCAAGTTATACACACACATATACATATAGATATTACACGTACATAAACATATGTAAAATTATATATGTAAAAAGAATAATAATAAAACAGGCCTATAGGAGTAATGATAAATAGTATGTCAAGACAGTTCAATATTTCTAGTCATATGAAGAATTGTCCCCTTAACATTCTGGTGGCCACCTATTGTAAGTATGGGAATAGATCAAATTAAGAATGCCAAGATATTTTGATGATGTCTGATAGAAATTTAAATATATTCATGTGTTTCAATATGTGCTGAAATTTACATTACATTTAAAATAAATTAAATGGTATATGCTTATATTCAGATTAGATATTTTAATTTGGCTTCAGCAGGATAAAGAAAGGCGGTGCTCATTTTCCTTGAACTTCATTACTGAAAGCTAATGATCTTTTATTCTATTTTATTACAACCTGCAGTTTTTTGAGAAACCCATAATTTCTAAGTAGCATCACTAATTAACTAGATGCTGTCGTTTGCATACAAATAATAGTTACTGTAATTCTGTTCATCTTTATATAAGAAATAGCACATTGTAACGATCAATTCCCCTTCAATTGATAAACTGGTTTTCTGTAGTTCCCAGGTGTAACATATTAAATAAGGCATATAAGAACTTATTTTTAGCCAGGCATGATGGCTCACGTCTGTAATCCCAGCACTTTGGGAGGCCGAGGCGGGCAGATCACGAGGTCAGGAGATCGAGACCATCCTGGCTAACACAGTGAAACCCCGTCTCTACTAAAAATACAAAAAATTAGCCGGGCATGGTGGTGGGCGCCTGTAGTCCCAGGTACTCGGAAGGCTGAGGCAGGAGAATGGCTTGAACCCGGGAGGCGGAGCTTGCAGTGAGCCGAGATTGCGCCACTGCACTCCAGCCTGGGCGACAGAGCGAGACTCAGTCTCAAAAAAAAAAAAAAAAAGAACTTATTTTTAAACATGTGTAAATGAGAACTAGTCAGGAAATAGGCTTGGAGTATTATGGGGTGTTGAGATTTAATGTCATTAAAGCTCAAGCTTTGCATTTTTAGGGGCAAGGGTGCGTGTAAAGATGAAGGGGAGATAAGGTAAAAAGACAGCATTTTTAAGGAGCTCTTCTAGACCTCATCAACAGAGTCAGCATTAATTGGCACTACTTTCTGCCTGCATAAATGCTGTGGGTCTTGTGTAAATAAGAAAAAGAGGCTTTTAAAATTCCGATTTCAACTCATGACTTAGAATTTAATGAAACTGTTCAAGTTCAGCACTTTAATCTCACAAATTGGTTTATCACAGCCTAGTGGCCACTTCTTGTTTCATAATAAGCACAACAACAAATATCTATGAACACTTAGAAAATTAAACCAAGGAAAGTATATGCAATTCTGAGCTCATTAGAAGCAATTCATATTTTCATCTGTCTCATTAGAGAGGTTTTTATGAACTGAGTAATAAACTTTTGTATCTGTGTTTTAAAAATTTTCAGTCCAGCTGGTAGGAGCAAAGTTTTCTCATTATCCCCAAACGATATACATATATATTTTTAAAGCACAACTTGTGATTGAATGAGCAGAAATGCAAGGCAATAAAGAAATTCAGAATAATGAGGGTATAATATCGATTATTCAGAAAAGTTTCAGTGAATTATTTTGCATTAATACCCAGAGATTTGACTCCACATTTTGAGGATCCTTTATTTGAAAGAACAATTGGCATTACAGACAAAAATCATAAGGTCAAAAATGGAAAAAAATGACGTATTTGTTAATGACCATTGCTTCAGCATATTTTTTTCCTGTATTAAATACAGTATCTGTCCTTCGTTGTGTGTATAGAAAACTTTCTTCTCTAGTTTTGTCAGATAAAATCAAAAGTGAGCATCTTTTTCGTGTTTCAAACCAGTTGAATGCAAGGCAAAAATTGTTAAACTTGCATCTGAACTTAAAAAACATTTCCAAATGATGTCTTTCTTGTTCATCATTAGAATAAACAATATCATCTCTACTTGGGTTATATTTAGGTGTTGATTCTATAATAACAAGCAATATAATTTAGCCCTGAGCACAGCTTAAGGGTGCCCTTTCATATTCTTCATCATGAGCTGCTATGAATTAGAATATTATTGGAAAACGTTAGGACTTGATAAAAGTATTTAATGTATATTGATTTCAAACTGTACCTTGAAAATGCTTGAATTAAGTATATTGGATCATGCTGCCCTGTTACCTAAGTTACTCCTGGGCCGCAATAGTTCTCTTGGAATATTGCTGTGTTTTTGGAGAGAAATTGTAATTCATGTTTGTGTGACCTTAACAGAACAGTGAATCAACTCTACGTTTTTTTCCACTAATTACAACTCACTTCCTCTTTATGATAATATATTTATGTTCATGCATACACACAGGCATATGCATATGTATTATGTACGTATAAATACATAAACTACGCAGCCTTTGTTAAAGTATCTCAGAGAAGAACTTTTATACACAATTGTTGATATGTGCATATGTGAGATAGGTGAACGTCACTTACACTTTTTGTTCTAAACCACTTCATCCAGATCCATTTTTCTTGCCCAGGTATAGATCATCTTAAATGCAGGACAATGACTACCAATTTTAATAACTCTACATGTTAGAATAATTTTAAAGTTAGATTACTTATTTTGTTATATATTTATTTATTTTTTCTGAAAATAATTCAGCTTAACATAAGGAACTGAAAGCTTTTTATTTCTTCATCTTTACCGAGTATCTTTTGACAATGACCTTTGTACTGCGTTGAATAACATATCTACAATTCCCTGTTCTCCTTAGAACTTCAGAATATGACCTTATTTGGAAATAATTTTATTACAGATATAATTAGTTAAGACGAGGCCATACTGGAGTGGGGTGGGCCCTTATGCCATTATAGCTGGTGTCCTTAAAAGAAAAGAAGAGAGCCAGAGACAGACACACAGGAGGAAATGCCATGTAAACTTAGAGGCAAAGGTTGGAGGTAACTACAAGTCAAGGACTGCAATGGATTGCCAGCAAACACTAGAAATTAAGAGAAAGACATAGAAGAGATTTTTCCCTAGAGCATTCAGAGACAGCAAGACCTTCTTAATCTCTTAATTTTGGATTTAAACCTTCCAAAACTATGAGACAATATATTTCTTTTTCAACCAGAAAGGTTTTAAACCACCCAGTTTGGGAGTCTTTTATATGACAGCCCTGGGAACCTAATACAGCCTGTTTTCATTTATTAATTCATACATTTATTCCCTTAACACACAGTTATGGATTCCACTTCTATAATTCAGGCATACAGCTTTGTGTGTACCAAAATGAACACTACAGGGCCCCTATCCTCCAGGATTCTTTATTAATGTTTTTTTTTTCCCCAATGCCAATAGCCAATTAAGATGCTAATTGATAAGTGTGATAGGGAGTAAATCAGAAAATACCAGACTGCAAGACAATATGTGACTTAGTAAACACTCTCTCACCTAGATGTAGGACCGTGACTGGCAATTATTTGTTGACCAGTGGACCAGGGAATTAGTAAATAAGGCTATCAATGAGTGAAATAAAACAAGAAATAAGTATCTCAGCAACCTTCTCCCAACAGGAAAAATTTTCAAAGCTGATGTGAGAAAGAAGTTAGAATGATTCTGAGAGATCTAGGCAAAGAATAGGCAGGTGGAGAAGAGAAATGATATTCCAGGTGCAGTAGCACGTTCAAGGTTAGGGAAGCGTAAAACCACACGATTCTTCTGAGAACTGGAAATACTTCAGCACGACTGGAGCAGAGGATACAGTGTGCGTGTGCGCTGAGGGGTGAGCAGAGTGCTCCTAAGAAAACAGATGACAAGAACACGTTGTAAAGATTTATATGTCTTGCTGAAGAATATAGATTTTCATCCTGAAGGCCATTGCAGTCACTAGTAATTTAAACAGGGAATGGCATTGGCACGTTTGTATTTTGAAAAATTATATTCTTCCAATAAATTTTTAACTGTTTTGAGCGGGCTTCTATTTTCCTGTCATATGAATGGGGTGGGATGGGCAATCTTCCATTTCAGCCAAGGCCTCTTCTGTTTGCTAATGGCAGCCTTTTTGTGATCGTGATGGTTACGTTTTGAAATTTCAGAGCACAGCATCGGCTTTCTTGCTAACGCTTCATATAGGTGTCTGGATGTTGTCCATCTTTACCATTACTCAAATTCCACCTCACTTCCTTGGCCCTAAGATTTTTGTCTTTTTAGATGAAATTTCCTGCATCTTTGTCTATTCTATTACTGTTGAGATGAGTGGAAAAGAAAGGATAGAATGGAAGCCAGGTAATCTGGAGCCAGCTTATAAATTTGCCTAGGAAATATTGTACTACATCAAACACATAATATTCCAGTCCTCAAATCCCAACATAAATCAACAACAAATCTTGGGTTATGTTTACAAAATAAGTTAGTAAACAAGTAGGATTGAGTGCCTACTGTGTAGCTACCTTTTATCACTATATACATTGGTAGGAACTTAAGGAATTTGTAGTATCTGAAGATAACTTGGGTGTCAGTTGGAAGCGTGCCCAGGATTGAAAGCCTGCTGTTGCTCTAAAATGTCACCTGGGACCATGTCATCAATCTACGCACCTTTCCTGAATGGCTTTGATGCCAATCAGTCTGGTTTCCCTGAGTATTAAAGTAATGGGCTCCTGGCTCTATTTCAGCTCTGTCAAAGTAGCTGCTGCTCCTCTCTATTGCCTTCCTACAGGGATTTAATCTACTCCAAGTTCCCTGACACATTATAAGGAGGAAATCTGTTTTCTCTGTCACTTTTTTCTTTCTCAGCTAGGTCTGCATCAGAACATCTTTACTTTGGATAAGATGGTGCAGACTTGCTATGAAAGCCGGTGTTCTCATCCGTGCTATGAGTTGTCTAACTTAAGGGTATTGTTTCCCCACACCCCCAAGGGTTCCTGCATGTTTCTGCATGTAAGAAAGACCTTGCATAAATACTTGCTCAACTTATTTTCACCTCTTCTGTGAAGTGTCTGACCCTTCAAGGAGACAATGCTACTTCTTGTGGACTTGCAAAATTACACAATTTCATGCCTATAAAATCCTTGTAATATATTTTATTTGTTACTCTTCTCTTTTTCCTACTGGACAGTAAACTCTTTGATGAAAGAAACTGCACTTCTGTAGTAATATTAATAACAAAAATATCCATGGACTGCTTATTCTGAGAGACATGATGGATTAAACACTTTTTGTGTATTATCTTATTGTGTCTTCGCAACAAATGTGATGCTGCTTTTGTTTGTGTATTTTTTTAGTGTTTTTTTGTTTTGTTTTTCAATTACACAGAATCTTAGGAATATGTGCAAGCCTAGATGTGATCCCAGTCCAACAGATTTCACAGCCTTCTCTCTACCTGAGTTTTACTTCGGCTCCCTGACAACAATGCAAATTTGTCAAGCAGCTTGATTGTCTGAATCAATCCTCACAGAAACCTATTTTATGGATGAAGAAACAGAGGCTGAAAGATGTTAAGCCATTTCACTAAAGTCATGCAATCGGTAAGCTATGGGGGCAAAGTCCAGCTAGCTAAAAAATTGTGTTCACTCGATGAATGTCCTGTGAATGACCTGTCTCCCTGTTTTACTTTTCTAATGCAAGAGTCTGGACCAAGGACTCGCAGAGGATAATAGAATAAGCACTGAATAGACTAGTTTGGTTGCTTACTGTTTAAAACCCATGTTAGAAGGAAATGAAATATATTTTCTCAGAAAACATTTTAATATCTTATGATTTTCATCTACTTGCTTTGTGTGTGTGTGTGTGGATATGTACATTATAAGTCCTAAGCCTATCAGAAAATTCCATTTTCCTGGATAAAATCATTGTACAGGGACTGACAGGTGATCAATAAATTGAATTTTGGTGAACTATTGCTTGAAAGGCTGGGAGAAGCATGTTTTCTTCCTTTGCATATTGTCACATCCAGATGAAGCCTTGAAATTCTTGAGTCACACAACTTTCTGATCAACATGTCGCTGATACCAAAAAGACAGGCAAGATGGGCAATGTGTAGATAAATGGATAAATGAATAAATGGAGTCACAACACCTAGATTAGGTGAGAAGCAGAAACTGGCCTACCCCCAGAATTCCGGTGATGTGTACTGCTGATACATTTCCTGATGGTTTAAGCCCATTGATTTGGATTTTTATTATTTGATACAAAATGTAAACTAATTGACATGTTTGCAGAATTGAAATTCATACGCCAGCTCTGGCAGACACTAGCCATGGGATCTGGGGTTAACCTAAATGGATCCTCAACTTCTTACCAAATAGAACTACATTTCTACCCAAATTGGTTTCTGTGAGTACGAGATAGGATAACTTGCAGTAAACACTCATTAAATAATCTGTGACCATACAGCCAAGTAATTGTTTGATATTAATTAGGTTACTTATCTACTCCTTTTATCTCCTGTTGCATGAAAAAATAACAAACCCAACACTGTTGGGCATATACTGTATCCCTGGCACTGTGCTAAGGGCTTCATATTTGTCAATTCACTTAATCCCAGGTACAGTCACAAGAAATGGACCCTAGTCTTACCTCCTTTTTATACATGAGAAAATAATGGTTCAGAAATGGTGTTTCCCAAACCCCTGGGATACTTACTTATTCTTTGTAAACCACAGACTCTGAAAATAATATTTGGCACAACAAAACGGAAATATTTGAAAGACATTTCTATAAAAAAAAGCATTGCAGTCAATACTAACCTTTCAAAATAGGCAGCCAAAGAAAGGTGTATGCTATCAACAAAAATCGTCTGATAAAAATTATGAAATTTACTAAGTAAGTTTATTTCTAAGTGGGATTTGCTATAGTGTAATGAAAAAGAGATTTGATACTAAAGAAAGTTCAAGACTCCCCATTTGCAAGGTTAAGGTTTATGGGAAAGTCATGTATTCATTTTTAGTCTCCACCATCTCTGTGAAATAGAGATAATAATTAAATCTCTTTCCAACCCTAAAGCAACCAACCAAGGACACTGCACAAACAACACAGAACAAAGGTCCAGGGCTATGTAAGTGCTCAACAAGTGCTATTATAATAATTATTATATTAATTAGCAGAAGTTTTTGTGCTCCTACTTACTGCTTTTTCAGTAAAACATGTATTTCTGATTACAATGAAATTAAAAGAAATGTGCCACCATTGACTGAACAATCATTGTGATATAGATGCAAAGGATTTGGCAGAATTCTTGAAAAAATTTTACCTGGGAAAAAAGAAAAATAAAGTATCATTTTATCTGTGAAAGAGATGACAAACTACTTAGAAAAAAAAACAGGCATGTAAACTATTTTCTCTGAAGAGTACTTTTGAGATGTCAATGGGATTTATTTTTTTCAGCAAATATCTTTATGGCAAACTGCCTTTTGCCTTTCAATTTTGTTGGTAGTAGGGTTGCTGCCAGAGTATGTGTTGATCTTTGTTTAGTTTTATTGAAAGTATACATTGTACACACCATTTGCTAAATGAGGGGGCATCAGAGAATAACAGAAATCTCGTAGGTCTTAGAGAGCTGACTGGTACTCAGATACATTCAGATGGATTGTGTAACAGCCTTTAAAAAGATAAAAATTGTTATGTTTGTAGGAATCCCCTGAGATTCTCTTACATACTCCTTAAGAATTTTGCTGTTGTTGCTTCATATTTCTTTATCTTTTAAAGAAAACCGTATCAGACTCTACATTTTCAGAGCCGGCAGAGTTCTTACCATATTTTACATGCTGAGTAAATGTCTTCCATTAAATAGAATGAATGACTAGGACTAAAATAGTTTTCTTCCACCTCTATGTCATAACTCATGTGGGCCAAACTGGCCTGAAGGCCCAAAAATTTTCAACATTGAGCTCCAACCTGGTCTCCACTTTTCCTTTCTGAATTGGTGTGATCAATTCTTTCCGATTACACAGTCTATTGTGGTGAGAACTTCTAGAAGGTGAGCCTCTTGAGAATGTAAAACTCACAATCCAATGTCCAAGTGAACACTCAAAAAATACAATTATCATATCTGGAATAGCTGATTTTTAGGCACAAACTATATCTGGTCAAAACGGAGATTTTTTCTAATAATCTGTTCCATTGTGGGTGCCCTACTCATTCCCTACCAATGGTTTGCTTTGCCTGTGAGTATGAATGGACAGCTTGATGCCTCTCATCTTGTATTCCCTGGGTATCCATTTGATAATATCCACATGTCTCTCAGTGACTTTTGCTTAAAAGGGGACAGCCAAAGGTCTACTGAGCACCAGTGAGAACCTGGGATCTTCATGTACAAAATCATCTGCTTTCAGCCATAGTTCATTCCCTTTAATGACCTCTGACTCAGCTTATCTCTCACAGCATCTCCTCTCTCACTCAGAATGATTTTAAGGACACCTATGGTTTTCTTTTCCATGTAGAAGCTGATGACTCACATCTTTTTCTTCCTACCCCTTACTTTCTTCTCCTAAACAATAATCACATATATGCATTAAATCCATCTCCAAATTCAGCATTTACCAAAGAAAAGTCTTCACCCAAAATGGTCAAAAGAGTTAAAAATACTTCTTTCATTTTATATAAAACATTTTTTAAGGGTAGCAACAAATAACAAAGCCATGTGTCTTTTAATGATTCTAGATGGCTCTTTCCCATGTGGTCCCTACACTTTTTTGCTCCAGATTCCTGGTGGTTCCACCTCCTGAGTGTATGTCAGTGCTATGAGATAAGTTATCTTATCTCTCATGTGGGAGTGTACGTGAGAGTGGTCCCACATACACATTATTATGTCCAATCCTTACAATAAATCTTTGAAAGATGCCTTTTATTCCCTTATCAATGAGAAAACTGAAGTGTGCCTAAGCTCCTTCAGCTAGCAAGTGGTAAACCCATCTTTGTTCTGAAGTCTGGCTGAGATCATAGCTGATATAATCTATTATGTACCACTGTTTTTTGATTAGGAAGATAACATTTAAATATGTGTACTTCTATTCCAGTGTCTTTCTGATCAATTTCCTAGGGTGATCTGGGCTATATCTAACCATTGCTGCTGAAATAATGTTTTAAAGGTATCCTAAGGAATTGCCTTGAAATTACTCACTCTCTTACTTGCCTAGAGGTGATTACAGTGTTTCTAAAGGAAATTAAAGATATACATTTCCCCTACTTAAGTGACCCAGGCACCCCTAAGAGAGAAGCTAGTCTGCTTAGCATACTTCAGGGGCTGCTGAATTATTTGTGCTGCACTACAAGGTCACTATAATTCCTCACTAGCTATCAATTGTTTGACAATGGGGTGTCATCCATCAGCCTGTAACTTTCATTGCCAACTGCATTCTATTTTTATATACCCATGAACTCACACATTTAGCAGAGACAGGAAGACGTCTTTCTCTATAGGATAAGCAATGAATTGTGTGTTTCATCTGTAATATGCTATTTTACAACATATTATTCAGAAATATCCTTTGCTACAGACAAAAAAGACTTTGAAAAAATTGTAATCTCTTCCTTCTTAAAAACTGTCTTTTTTTTCTGTGAAGGTTTGCTACAAAGAGCAGATGGAAAAAAGTGCCTTCTATTCTGCCATTTTATAAAATACGTCTCAGCAAATAGTCATAAATCTGTCAGATATTGCAACCCAGTTTGGTATTATATACTAGGAAAATGAACTCAATAGCAATATAATCTTACTTTCCAATACAACTGAACTCAGGGAAAATATCTTAGGAAGAATGCAGGCATAGAGAGCAAATAAAATCTAAGTACCACAGATATAAAGAAGTTTATGATGGCATATACAACTTTGGATATTCGTGTTTTCCTTTTATTAATTCTAACACAAACCCTCAATCATATCCTTTTTTAATTTGGTTTATTATTTTTCCCTTTTTTCTGAGAAGAGTGAAATTACATTTTATCTCTTATCTACGTTTTTGTTTGTTTAGGTTCATCTTTCTATTAAAAATATTATTGGAGCCCTATTTAGATATTAGCCAATTTATACAAACCATTTTCTCAGAGTTGACTCACTGGTTATCCGTATCATAGAGATTTATTTATTTCTTTTATTTGAAAATCAGATAATGTGTTTCCATTTATTAAATTGAAATTTTAATTGAAAAGTGAACAGAGAGAACTCAAATTATTGCTTGCCAGTGTTTGACGGTTCCAACTTTTTAACTGCTTTGCCTTAGTGAGAAGACTGACATATTTAGCGAGTTCAAAAAACACTATTCAAATTCTTAAAAGATCATTTTTTGCTTGCAGTAGAGAGGATGTGCTGACTTCAAGTTTTTTTTCTCACCTAAGCCTATGGAGAATGATAATCAAGTGAATGACTTCAAGGAGATGGAGTTGATTGTTCCTTTTTGGAATAAGTCTGCCCTTCATTCACATTACACCACAATTCAGCAAGTATTTATTGAGTAATGTAGAAATCAGACAGAGCAGAAGTTTGGGAGAAAGAGTATGAATTAGTGGTAGCCTCAATAAGAAGGACCCTGGCTTTGTTGTATGATAATCAGTCAGAGAAAAAATAGCTCCTCATTGACCTAAAATACAGAGTCCTTAATTTCTCTCACTGTGCCTTTTATGATCTAGCTGTTCATTTGCTCCCCTGCTTCATCACTTATGACTACACCACTTTTTCTCCTCCGAACTCCATGCTCCAGTCAGAATAAATTTCTTTCAGTTTCATGAAAAAGTCAAACTGTCTTTTTGCCTACAAGACTTTAAACACTCTATACTCTTTGCACAGATTATTGTCATTCTTCTCTCCATCCTCCATTACTTCTTCCTTCCTGAGATCAGAGATCAAATACAGTTTCCATGAAGCCTTCATTAGATGCTCCATTCTGAGTCCCAGGGACTTCACTTCTCCTATCCTGGTTTCATGACATTATACTGTAGTTCCTTATTTAGTTATTTCAGTTTCTCAATAAACTCAGAAAGGAACAGAGGTTGCCTTGCCTAGCATTGAATCCTAAATTCCAGATTACAAATGTCACCAATGGGAAGCATTTCAGGTAGAGGGGAGGACATAGTAAAAGGTATGGCTTTAGGAGAGTTACAGAATGTGCTGAAGGCATAATAGGAATTCCAGGTATTCTGAAGAAAAAAATTTTAATAAATGAGCTGTAAAATTTACTTCGGGGTTATTGTGTATCTTAAATGCCAGAATAAATGCTTTGAACTTGAATCTGTAGACAATGGGATGACATTTAACATCACCAGACTGGACATTGTTTTCTGAAACTCAAGAACTAAGACCATAAACATGTTACATGTTAGTGTATACATGGAATGTAGACTCAAAAAACACAAATTACGTATGAAGCAAAAAATCTACATTAATATGAAATTAATAGTATTAATATTGGAGAGGGAGAGGAGATTAGCATCAATGAAGCACTTGCTATGTGATAGGTAGCCTGTAATGTACCATCTCTTTAATGCTCACTAGTCCTCTTTGGGACAATTCACAGTGTCATTTTTTAATATGAAAAAAACTAAAGGTTAGGGAAGTAATGCACATTAAACTTCAAAAACTTTAAATGCAGCATTCTTTTTTTCACTGTTTTTAGATGCTTAGAACATACCCTAGATAGAGCTAGTTATATAATAATCCCTCAATATTTTTGCAGATTCAGTTTAATAAACGTGTTTATTTCATATGATCTCAAACAACCCTTCGGGTAAGTAGGGTTACTTTCTTATATACAAAACATAAATAAGATATGTCTTCATCAGCTTGGGCTGTCATAACAAAATATCATAGATTCAGTGTCTTAAACAACAGAGATTTATTTTCTCAGAGTTCTGAAGCCTGGAAGTCTTGAAATCAGGGAACAAGCATGGTCGGGTTCTGGGAAGGGCTCCTTCTGACTTGCAGGTTAATGCCTTATTGCTGTGTGCATGCATGGCTTTTCCTCAGTGTGTGAGAGTGTGTGTGTGTGTATGTATGTGTGTGTGTGTGAGAGAGAGAGAGAGAGCAAGAGAGAGTGAGAGAGGGAAACAAAAGAGAGAAACAAAGGGAGGGCAGACAGAGAGAAATCTCTCTTTTCGTCTTCTTATAAAAGTACTAATCTCATCATGAGCATCTCACTGGCATGACTCATCTAAATCCAATTATCTCCTAAAGGCCCCATCTCCAAATAGCATCACATTGTGGGTTAGGACTTTAACATGCGAATTTTGGGGAGCACAAACATTCAGTCTGTAGCTTTACATCTGACCCCTCAACATTCATGTCCTAGGGCATGCAAAATACAATCATTCCATCCCAACAGCCCCAAAATATTTAACTCATACAAGCATCAACTCTTGATTCCAAAATTCAAAATATCATCAAAATCAGAAACGCATGAAAACTGAGGTACGATGCTTCCTGAGGCAAAATTCCTCTCCAGCTGTGAACTTGTGAAATCAGGCAAGTTATGTACTTCCAAAATACAATGCGGACACAAGCAAAGAATAGGCATTCTCATTCCAAAAGAAAGAAATAGGAAAAAAGAAAAGAGTAATGAGTCCCATGCCAGTGCAAAACCAAGCAAGGGGAATTCTAGAGATTGTAATGTTCGAGATTAACCTTCTTGGTTGATTCTCTGTCCTCTAGGCTCAGTGGGACAATAGCATCACCCTCATGGCTCTGGGCCATGTCTTGCCCCTGTGGTTCTGTCTGATGGAAGTCACAGTTTCAAGGCTCTAGGTGTCTTTGCTTCACTGGCCCTGTGTGGTAGTCCCCCACCCATGGATCCATAGTGAAGTCTTGTCTTCATCTCTTTTACTTCAAACTTAAAGTATTCTCGCTTATATAATCTCAAGCTTTTTTCCAAGTCATAATTTACCACACCCTTGGTTTTATCTTCTAAATATGCTTTCTGATGTTTCCCAATATGAACAGGCTGAGAACCTTTCAAATTTTTAAGACTTAGATCCATTTTGCATAACAATTTCTCCTTCAAATTATCTCTCTTCTTTCACATTTTTACTATAAGCAGTCAGGAGGAATCAAGGCACACTTTCAACACTTTGCTTAGGAATCTCCTCATCTAACCATCCAATTTCATTGCACACTAGTTGTAACTTCCCCAAAACATTAGAACACAGTTCTTTTCCTCTTTATAACAAGAACAACCTTTTCTCCAGCTTCCAGTAACATGTTTCTCATTTTCTGTCTGATACCTCATCAGGATGCCTATATCATTCATATTATCAGCATGCACCTTAAAACTCTTCCAGCCTGTACTCATATCCAGTTCTAAAGCTGCTTTTACATGTTTAGGTACTTGTTATAGCAGCACCCCACTTCTCAGTAACAAAATCTGTCTTAGTCAATTCAGACTTTCATAACAAATACCATAGATTATGTGGCTCAAAAAACAAATTTAATTTTCTTAGACTTAGGGAGAATTGAAGTCTGAGACAGCTTCTGGTGAGGGCACTCTTCCTGGTTTGCAGACAGATGCCTTTTCCCTGTGTGCTTACGTATTCTTTCCTTAGTATGTGAGTGTTGAGAGATGTATCTCTTCTTCTTCTTATAGGGACACTATTTCCATCATGAGGCCCTACCCTCATGAATTCATCTAACCCCAATTGCCTCCTGATGGCTCCAGTTTCAAATATGCATTGGGGGTTAGGGTTTCAACACATAAATTTCAGGGGATGCAAACATTCAGTCCGTAACATTACATGCAATTGTAAGAGATTTGCCTCAAATCACTCTGCTGGGTTCAATAGTGTCTCTTGAACCCGGGAGAAGGAGGTTGCAGTGAGCCAAGATCATGCCACTGCACTCCAGCCTGGGTGACAGAGCGAGACTCTCCAAGAAAAAAAAAAAAATGTCCATCCAAAATTTATGTCCTTCCTGGAACCTCAGACTACGACCTTATTTTGATATAGGATTGTGCAGATGTGATTAGTTAAGATGAGGTTATACTGGATGATGGGTCCCTAATCCAATATGACTTATGGCCTTACTAGAAGAGGGGAAGAGATACAGAGGCAGACATACACAGAGAACCACACATAAAAATGAAGAAGACGTTAAAATGACGCATCTACTAGCAAAGTATTTCCAGCAAACATCAGAAACTAAGAGAAAGACACAAAACAGATTGTTCCCCTAAGGCCTTTAGAGGGATCATGGTCCTGCCAATAACTTGATTTCAGACTTCTAGCCTCCACAACTGTGAGACAGTACATTATTTTTGCTTCAAGCCACCTAGTTCGTGGTTTGTTATAGCAAACCTAGGAAATGAATATAGACACAATTGTAGAAAGTGAGTGTAGCCCTTACTTCTGATCCTAAATTTAATAATCTGTCAGTATATTGGCACAGCATAATGTAAAAATGTAAGAATTATTTGTCCATAAAATCAACAGGGGTTATTTCAATTCTTTTTTTTTCTACCTCTGTTCTTGATTTTTTTTTTTATCCTCACATAGGTCATAAAATTTATATACAATAGTTACCACTTGCACTGTCTTCCTACAATGGTTATTGGCTACAAAAAATTAATGAAGAATCTGGTTAAATAGTATAAAATAGCAAATTAAACAATATTTCTTTCATGTTAAACTACATCTATTAGCTATTTTAACATTAAGTGACTTTCTTTAACAAGTGCCAAGTAACATAAGTATTTTCAACAGCATAAGGTTCTTAAAATTAGAAAAGTGAAGAGGAACACAACCAGTAACCTTATTTTTATGTTCTAAATTCTCAGCGCTAGTCTCTTGACATATTTTCTCCCTGGTATGCTGTGAAAAGAGGAAATAAAATAATTCTAGAGTCTCATTAACTCCTCCTTTAGTCTCCCAAGATCCCAAGATGTTTCATGTGTAAGGACATGACAATGGTATTGAATAATCATATCCTTTTTTTCTAGAGGTTTACATTTCACATGTAAAGAACTTCCTGGAATGTTCAGTTTTAAGTGAAGAAGCTCAAATTTAATCATGACTACAATCCCCTAACAAGACAATTAATCTGGATGGGGAGGGTGGTGGTGACTGTGAGGGGTGCGGGAACTCTCTGTAATTTCCACTCAATTTTCCTGTGAGCCCAATACGGTTCAAAACATAAAGTCTATTAATTAACATTTTTAAAAGGTAATGAATCTCAGGATATCCTGACCATAAGTCAGAGCACTTAAAACATAATTTTTGGAGGCCAGGCACAGTGGCTCATGCCTGTAATCCCAGCACTTTCGGAGGCCGAGGCAGGCCGATCACCTGAGGTCGGGAGTTTGAGACCACCCTGACCAACATGGAAAAACTCCATCTCTACTAAAAATACAAAATTAGTTGGGTGTGGAAGCACATGCCTGTAATCCCAGCAACTCGGGAGGCTGAGGCAGGAGAATTGCTTGAACCCCGGAAGCAGAGGTTGTGGTGAGCCAAGATCGTGCCATTGCACTCCAGCCTGGGCAACAAGAGCAAAACTCCGTCTCGAAAAAAAAAAAAAAAAATTAGAAGGGTGGAGTCCAAGCATCAGTAGGTATTATTTAAAATATTTTTGGATGATTCTTCTGTACAGCTATGTTGAGAACCCCTGTTATAGATCATTGTTCCAAGGCACTATTCAACATGTGGGAACAACTTGAAGATATGTAAGGCATTTTGTTTTTGTCTTTGTATGATATATAGCTGCTATTCTGTTTGCACAGTATCTGCCTTACATAGTGTAGCAAATGAATGCATAAATTTGCATGTGTTCTTGATTCAATGGAGATTACTTTGGACACTCAACTATTTTCCTTGGAAGCTATTAATATTTACCTTCTGCTTTAGCAGTGGAAGAAGTTTTACACTAGGGTGAAGTGTTCAGTAGATGGATGAGCTTGCAGGTGATATAGTAAAACCTTATTAATATTCACTTGACTGAGAAGGCTTTGGATACAAAAAAGAAAGATATCTTCTTTTTCAGGATTGTAACTTCAGAAACATTAAAAAAGTATGACTTCCTTGGCGGAGTAGAGCTCACTAACTCTGTGTTGCATGAGAGACTAGATAAGAATTAACGTAGATATTAGAAAGGTAGAAACAATAATTACATGGCTTGCTAATGATATGATTATTTACCAAATAAACACAGCTATTCCACTGGCAAAAGTCTATTAAAGCTAATAAGAAAGTTTGTTTAAAAATAGAACATTTTAATATTAAAAATAAATAGACTAAGATTTCAATTTAATGCATAAATTATAAAAAGCTCAAAATGTATAAACCTTAGTAATATGTACAATTAAAATTAATGATCTGGTTCTATAAAATAAAGCAATACTCTATGGTGCAATATAAAAGGTCATTTTAGTAATTGGAGAGACAGTGTGCGATTCTAAATGTGAGACATGGCAGTTCTTCCCAGATTAATCTAAAAAACAAATACAATTCTTCAAAAAAAGACATTGGGAAAGAACTGCTGAATCTTTTCGAAACATTTCTATCATTCATCTAAAAGACAAAATGGCCATGGGTAAACAAATTTAAAAAAAAAAATACCACTAAAATTTGCTAGTCTTAACACTTTTTTCGTTTTACACACCTGAGGTTAAGGAGTTAGAAACTTTTAAATTGAATTATTATTGATATATTATATCTGCAGGCCAAATGACTGATTTTTAAAGTAAAATCTCATTTAGTCTTTTATTTACTTTTACTATTCTCATTTATGTATATATTCCACAAATTTTGTTGAATGCCTTAAAAAGCACTTTTACAGAAAAGCTAATAAGGAGACGATGATGGTCAGAGATAAATGAGCCCATAAACTATGTCAAGTTAAACAATGAAAATACAGCCTATGGGCCTAGGGTTAGTTACCTCCTCTGATGTGCCTTTTTCTCCAGTTTCTTCAGCAAATGTGTGGGGGAATTTGAGAACATTTGGGGAAGTGTGCTGTACAAAACACTGGACTGGAAACCAGTGCCCCTCGAATCTCTCCTAAATACTGCCACTCTGTTTCTCTGGTCTCACTCATTCTAGTCATAAATGGAGCAATAGGAATCTGTAAGTTCACATGTGTTTGCAATCTTCTTGAATGCGTTTACCTACTTTAAGCGGGATTTCATTTTAAGTCACAGAGAATAACCTTGACAGTTAGATTGATTTAAAGGCAACATAAATACCTGCTTGAACTGTATTTCAAAGTTTCCACAAAAATCAAAGCATGAAACGAATATAGTAGTTTGCATGTATGTTATAGGTTATCTTTTTTTAATTCTAAAAAGGGGAAAAAAAACCCTAAGAACCAGTTGTCATTGGAAAGAAAGTACCAATGTAATTCATACTGAAAAGAAATCTAAATGACCACAATGTTAATACATTATTGATCTTTCTAGGCATTTTTACAATTGAGTATAGAAGAAAAGTTGCCAATGATAGCAGCAAGGTATTCATAATATATACTGGTGAATATAGTAACCCAGTGTTCTTCAAGTCAAGAATAATTTAAATGCAATTGATTTTTTTTTTTTTTTTTGGTTTGGGATTTGAGGACATAAGTTGTCCACTCTCAATTCTTTGATACAGAAGTAAAGAAAATTGACTTGAAATTTCCATTCACAGATAACATAAAAAACAATAACAAAATAGTAATTTTTGCAGTTTTCCTCCTTTAATCTGTATACATAAAATATTTTCTAAAATATTACTTGTAATGGCAGCATATAATTTTATCATATGCTTCTACTATAATTTGTATGTTTTATATCTTATTATGGTTTTCTAGAATACAATTCCATGCTATTCTAGAAAACATTTGGAGACTCTTATAGAGAAATACTCACATCCAGGGTGGTTCTCTTAAAATAAATTTGAAGGTGACAAAATAAGTTCATAAATTAAAAAATGTTATGTCCTTTGAGAGTAGAACCTCTTCGCATTCTATCAATGGAAAGACTTGCCTTTTTAAATGAAGCATTTGATAAGCCATTAAGGTTAAAATCTTTAGGAAGACATGCTTTTCTAAGGAGGTTCAAGCTTCAATTTTCTTACAGACATTCAATCACTGCTACACTGCCATAAGTAATGCTGGGATTGTCAAAGGACTTATGAGAAAGTAAAATGAAATTCTTGATCCTGGAAAATTTTGGAAAACTTTAGGAGTGGGAGTAGAAGAGAAGGGAACTATTCAATGGGATGACTTTTATTAAGTGGCTGCTTTGTAAAGCCCTCCTTTTTTAATGAAATGTGTAGTAAACTTGAGATTCCTCATGAGTCTAATAGAATTAGATTTGCTTTTGGTGGTTGGGAAGTTGAAAGACTTTCTTCTAGGTAGGTGCAGATTGAACAATGGCTCCCATGAACATCTGACAATGTCCTATTACACCTGTTATTGAAATTAGGACTCAAATCTGTCTCCTCTGCTAAATTTCATAGTTCATTATTTTAGTTCAACCACCTTTTATTACTTGCCTGGATTATTCTCTCTCCCTCTCTCTCTCTCTCTCTCTCCCCATCTCCTGTTCTCCCAATTTAGAAGTTAATACATATTTCTAAATATTTCTTAGCAGTAATTGCCTTTGGAGAAGGAATTCTACTTATGTTCCTACCAAAATTTTATAAAATTATATCCCTGCACCTATTCTTACAATGGAAAATTTCACTTTAAAGATTTTAAAGGGAAATGTGATAATCCCTATTCTTATCCTCAAATCTCTGGATGTACTAAAAAAATTCAATTTGCTTTACACGTTTATTAACTGTTTGCATTAATTCATTTGTCTTTTGTGAATTATTTGTTTTATGTCTATTTTGCTATTGGGATGTTTACCTTGTTTTCATTTATTTAAAAGAGATTTATACACATGAAATGTGTTAATGTTTAATTTTTGTATGTTATATATATTTATACACAAATACATCTTTACAAATATTTTTAAATTTTTATCAACTTTTCTCATGTACTTTCTGATTTTGATATTGTGTTAGTCCATTCTCACACTGCTAATAAAGACATACTTGAGACTGGGTATTTTATAAAGAAAAAGAGATTTAATGAACTCATAGTTCCACACAGCTAGGGAGGACTCACAATCATGGTGGAAGACAAAGGAAGAGCAAAGGGACTTCTTACGTGGCAGCAGGCAAAGCAGAGAGGACTTGTGCAGAGGAACCTCTCTCTATAAATCCATCAGATCTCATGAGACTTATTCATTATCATGAGAATAGCATGAGAAAGACCCACCCCTTTGGTCCAATTACCTCCCACCAGGTCCCTCCCATGACATGTGGGAATTGGGGAAGCTACAATTCAAGATGAGATTTGGGTGGGGACACAGCCAAACTATATCAGGTATCTTGTTCAAAAATCCCTTTTGTACAAAAATTACATAAATATTTATGCATTATTTCAAATAATGTTAGTCTTCATTTTAGTTTTAAAATATTTATCTCATATTGATACTCTTACATATATTGTGTGAAATAATAATCTACCATTATACTTCTTTCAAATAGTTGGCCAATTTCACAAAACAGTTTATTGAATTGGTCCCTCTTTAATGGTTTAAAATACTAAAATACCTTTGTCTGTGTTGCATACTTTATTTAATCTGCCATGAGTCTCTCTCTCCCTCTGCCAATGCTACACTACTTTACATATAATAGCCATATTTTAAGTTTCAAATTCTGGATGGCAAACTCATACTGAATTGTATATTTCATTGATTATACTTGTAGATTGATTTTAGAATATTTCAAAATTGCTTTTATTATTTTAATGTCAGAGATTGTATTAGTTCGTTTTCACACTGCTGATAAAGACATACCTGAGACTGGGCAATTTACAAAAGAGAGAGGTTTAATAGCCTTACAGTTCCATGTGTCTGGGGAGGCCTTACAATCACAAAAAAAAGGTGAAAGGCACATCTCACATGGTGGCAGACAAGAGAAGAACAGCTTGTGCAGGGAAACTTCCATGTTTAAAGACATCACATCTTGTTAGACTTATTCACTATCACAAGAACAGCATGGGAAAGGCCCTCCCCCGTGATTCAATTACCTCCCACTGGCTTCCTCTCATGACATATGGGAATTGTCGGAGTTACAATTCAAGATGAGATTTGGGTGGGGACACAACCAAACCATATCGTTCTGTCCCGGCCCCTCCCAAATCTCATGTCCTCACATTTAAAAACCAATCATGGGTTCCCAACAATCCCCCAAAGTCTTAACCCATTTCAGCATTAACTCAAAAGTTCACAGTCCAAAGTCTCATCTGAGACAAGGCAAGCCCCTTCTGCATATGAACCTGTAAAATCAAAAGCAAGTTAGTTACTTAATAGATACAATGGAGGTACAGGTATTGGGTAAATACAGCCATTCCAAATGGGAGAAATTGGTCAAAACAAACGGGCTACAGGGCCTATGCAAGTCCAAAATCCAGCAGGGAAGCTAAATCTTAAAGCTCCAAAATGATCTCCTTTGACTCCATGTCTAACATCCAGGTCACGCTGAAGCAAGAGGTGGGTTCCCATGGTCTTGGGCAGCTCCACTCCGGTGGCTTTGTGGAGTATCCACCACTCCTTGCTGCTTTCATGGGCTGGCATTGAGTGTCTGTGGCTTTTCCAGGGACACGGTGCCAGCTGTTGGTGGATCTAGCATCGAGGTCTGGAGAACTGTGGCCCTCCTCTCACAGCTCCACTAAATGATGTCCCAGTAGGGACTCTTGAGTGACAGCTCTGATCCACATTTTCCATCTGCACTGCCCTAGCAGAGGTTCTTTATGAGGGCTCCCCCGGTGCCCCTAAAGCAAACTTTTGCCTGGGCATCCAGGCATTTCCACACATCCTCTGAAATCTGGAAGGAGGTTCCCAAACCTCAATTCTTGACTCCTGTGCACATGCAGGCTCAACACCACTGCTAAAGCTTGGGGCTTCCATCCTCTGAAGCAACAGCCCGAGCTGTATCTTGGATGCTTGTAGTCATGGCTGGAGCAGTGGGGACACAGGGTACCAAGTCCCTAGACTGCACACAACAGAGGGACCCCGGGCCTGGCTTGTGAAACAATTTTTTCCTCCCAAACTTACATTTTCCCCATTGTCTTGGTGATTAACATTTGTTTCCTCGTTACTTATGCAAATTTCTGCAGCCAGCTTGAATTTCTCCTCAGAAAATGGGATTTTCTTTTCTATTGAATTGTCAGGCTGCAAATTTTCCAAACTTTTACACTCTGTTTCCCTTTTAAAACCGAACGCCTTTAACAGCACCCAAATCACCTCTTGAATGCTTTGCTGCTTATAAATTTCTTCTGCCAGGTACCCTCACTTTGCCTGCTGCCATCGACGTAAGATGTGACTTGCTCCTCCTTGCCTTCCGCCAGATACCTTAAATCATCTCTTTCAAGTTCAAAGTTCCAGAAATCTCTAGGGCAGGAGCAAAATGCTGCCAGTCTCCTTACTAAAACATAATGATAGTCACCTTTGCTCCAGTTCCCAACAAGTTCCTCATTTCTATCAGAGACCACCTCAGCCTAGACTTTATTGTTCATATTATTATCTGCATTTTGGGCAAAGCCATTCAACAAGTCTCCAGGAATTTCCAAATTTTCCCACATTTACCCATCTTCTTCTGAGCCTTCCAAATTGCTCCAATCTCTACCTGTTACCCAGTTCCAAAGTTGCTTCCACATTTTTGGGTATCTTCAGTATCACCCCACTCTACTGGTACCAATGTACTGTATTAGTCTGTTTTCATGCTGCCAATAAAGACATACCCAAAAGACAGAGATTTAATAGACTTCCTATAGACGTAGCTGTGGAAGCCTCACAATCATGACAGGTGAAAGGCACATCTCACATGGTGGCAGACAAGAAAAGAAGAGCTTGTGCAGGGAAAATCCCGTTTTTAAAACCATCACATCTTGTGAGACTTATTCACTCTCATGAGAACAGCTTGGGAAAGACCCGCCTACATGATTCAATTACCTCCCAATGGGTTCCTCCCATGACATGTGGGAACTGTGGGAGTTATAATTCGAGATGAGATTTGGGTAGGGACACAGACAAACCATATCAGAGATAATTCACATTTTCCCCAAATTATTTTAAATTTCTCTATTTTCTATAAGAAATTATAAAGCTTTATATTAAATGCTTTTCTGATTTCTGATCTGAAAACAGCCTTTAAGCAGAGGTATTGTTTTCTATTCAACTTCCAGAATGAGCTTCCTAAAGCACAGATACTATCATGGACTTTCCCAGCTTAAAACATCTTCCTTGAGTCTCCACTGAAGATATGGTATAATTTGGTCTTCAGACCATGATATTCAGTCCTTTGTTTCTTCTCCATTTTGATCACCCAGTAGTTAATTTATTAGAATAGGTTCAAACACAGGAGTGCCTATAAAGCACATATTCTTAACGTCTGTGCACCAGTACCTTTAAAAAATGAGGGATGCATGGTCCTCTTGTGCTGAGCTCTACTCTGAAAGGTAGTGGAAGACCATGGTTTTTAATTTGATTTGTACCTCATTGCAATGCCTTCTTATTGCATAGCATGTCTGCCAAAGTAAAGCTTAAGTCCAATGCGCTTTGGTGGGCTGCTTAAAATGATGGCTTAATATTTATATAGCAGTAGAGAGAATATGTCACTATATTACCTAGAATAGTTATTTTTTCTTTCTTTTTTTTCTATTTATGCAAAGCTAAAGCATGTAGGCTGTCATTGCTTGAGAGAAGAGTACAGTAATTTCTGTTGTATTTTGAGAGGCCCTCTTATTCCTTGGAAGGAGAAAGTCGCTGGAAATATGAAGATACAATAATAGCACTTACTTTGACCCCATGGTTCCTAGAAGTTGCTATTTATATGGAAAAAACGGGGAAGAGGGGAGTTGCAAAGAGTTATAACCTTGGCATGCCATGCTACTTGGGACACATTTGGGCCATCTTAGTGCTGAAGGCATGCTATCATTGTCTCTTAAGAATTCATCATGATCTGCACAGGGATCTGGGCCAGTAAATAGACAAGGATCATATATCAGAGTGTGCAGGACCATCATTCAATTGTGACCCTGTGTAATAGCAAACAGTGTTGACAGTAATTAACTGAACAGAATTGGGTTTTCTCTATAACCTGCTATTAAAAGAGAATAGATTCCAATTTTGGACAAAGCAACTCTTAGGAGTTTGGGGACAGCTTGAAGGAGAGGAGTGTCAAAAGAAGGAAACTAGATTTCTTGCTAATAAATTAGGGGTTCATCTTATTAGATAAATCAAGAGTTGTGACTTTATGAATATATGAATATATGAAACAATACATATTAGGAATAATTATATTAAAATGTATTTAATAAACATTTTTATTGAATCCTACTCAATATGTATGTCTATCAATGTGATGCTTCTATTATGCTCTTTGATAGGTGAGGACATGGGAACTCAGCAAAGTTAATGACCATAAGAACAATGTAATTAGAGTACAGCTGTGACTCAGTCACAATAAAGCCAAGCTTCAGCTTTATTGTATTGTAACTCTCTACCTTAATTGTGTTCTTACTTTACTTTAAACTTCTTGTCAGGTACCAAAATTAATAGCCATTTATAATGCTCACAACTTACAGCACACTACCTGGAATTTAACAATGGGAATTTTTATTATTATTATTTGTTCTGTGCTTCAGCCACCTTGCTTTTATATATTATTTAATCATTGTAAAAGTACTATTTGATATATGTATTTTAGTATTACAAATTAAGAAACCATGAGTTCAAAATAACTCATGCTTACACAGCTGAATACAAACACAAATCTCATATCCATTCACCTATGCTATGTTCCTTCCCAAATATTAGATTAGTAAATATTTCTTGAACTTTTAAGATTAAAGGGATTACAGGAATGGGGAAACTCAATAGACAGCAAAAAGAAACCTAATTTTTCAAAGAGTATTTTTAAATTGCAGTTGATTTCCTTTTTAAAAAACCTTTGAATCTGATGTTTCTGTTTTGTTATAATGAAGGTTAAATATAAATGAAGAGAAACTTACAAATTGGTTATAATCATAACTTTTGCTAGTGACTAAAACTTGGAACACTAGGGGGTGTATGTGTGTGTGTGTGTGTGTGCATGTGTGATTATCCAGTGGACAAACTCAGAGAAGGTAAGTTACTTGTCAATAGTCACAAAGCTTCTCAATGCTGAATGTTGTATTCAAACTCAAAAGTGATTGATGTCTAAACTAGTGTTCTTTTAGTTTTCCTCTTTGTGCTGTAGTAACTTCAGAAAAAGTTTATGACTGTTGCAAATGTTCTTACTTGTCTCTCTCCCTTGCAAAGTAAAATTTCCCTGGTTTCCAAGTAGTCCAAAGGGAGAAAAGTAGAAACATTGCTATCGTTGGACATCTGACTTCCCCACTACAAGGAGGTTTGTTGACAATGGATGTTTGATACTTGACATTTATCTGCCATAAAAAAGTCTCATATTATTTATAAAGAATGAAGATCTGTTACTTGCCTGGAGGCTTAAGTGGTTAATATAGAAGTCATTATTTTATGGAAAAAGAAAGGTTCTATTCAACCAGTTCATCAAATTTATATATCTAAAGGACACATTGTGTTGGCACCCAAGGGCAAAGTAAAATGATTCTGTAAAAGAGTAAAAATGCCACTGCAATTTTAAAAAGATAAATCAAGCAAATAGTTCTACTGCCTATTAAAATTTAGAACTGGTTTTAAATTGGAGGATAATTCAGAATATCTGAGAGAATATAGTAGTCAAGGGAGCATAACCCCTGTGCCCTTCTATTGCATTTATCGGTATCAGAGTCTCTCACAATCAGAAAGTCACTAGTTTAACAAAGAATTTGCAAGGAAACACCTGTGTATCTCAGCACTGAAAGTCAACACAAAACCCAAAATATTAATTCAGAAGTTGCAACCTCACAGACCAAGGTGCCCCACAGATGTGTTTGATTAACTTACTTTGTGGATCTATTCCATGTTGTCATGTTCAATATTTTATAATTTTTTGCTAATACTTCTTTAAAAATCAAAATTTTGTTGTTTAAACTCATATTGCCTATCTATTTTTTCTACTTTTGCAAATTCTGCCCCAAAGTCAGAGCCTGCCACTGGGGAGGAGGCTAAAAATAGCACAGTTTTGGGGCTTTTTTGTTTATTGTTTCCTTTTTCTTTCTTTAAAAGCTGTTATTTTACCTTGTTTTGCTTTTTCACTCCCTTCTCCCATCCTCATTTTTAGGCAGCTGATTATTTCTATGCTAGAACTGAGAGATGGGGAAGAAAGAGGCCAATACATTCTTATGTGAGCATTTATAATTTACATTAAAAACTTCTTAACTTGGCAAACACTCACTGATTCTTTCTACGGTGAATTACTATTTTTTGGTTCTTTAGCATTTCCCTAGACCATATGCTGGACCCCAACTGCAGTTCCCCAGATGGCTGCTTATTAATCCCTCTTATAGACTCCCAGGCTCAGTCACCTTGGTTATTTACATAGCACTCTTGGGCTGGATCCATTTCAAGGTGAGATGGATCCGGCTCACACAAAACCCACCTACAGTGAAGCAAAGTCTATAGTGGAGCTTACTCTCAATACCCCGCTTTTGTTCTACTACTACTTAGTTTGTTAGTTTCTCATTTTTAGTTTGTTTTTATTCACACATATTTGAGATACCATAACTTGCCTCCCAAATTCCAGTTCTGTGAGTTTTTCTTAGAAGACTGTCACTTGGCCTAGAAGACAGAAGAACGCTTTATTAACTTTCTCTAATAAAATGTTCTTTATAATTTCTATTTTTCACTAATGTAGATAATAGCAGCAAATACTTACTGAGTGCTTTTTCTACATTAGGATCGTTTTAATTAAGTACACTGCATAAAATCACTAATTTAATCCTTACAATAATCTTATGAACTAGGTATGGTCATTTTGCCCATTCCACAAATTTGAAAACTGAGTCTTAGAAAATCTGAGTAAATTAATGAACCCTACTGAATTAACAGTAGCAGAGAGAGTGATGGAATCTATAACTACTTAAACTCAAGATTTTCACTCATAATCATTCTACTGCACTGTCTCCTGTCTCCCAATATCACATTGACAGTCATCTTGTAATTGCAAGTGTTTTATATTTTAGAACATGTAACTTGTATGTGGTGAGAACCTACTTTCCTTGAAGACATTCTGCTAAAAGCATTATAGGTGTATCTCATTTAATCACCATAAAATGAGACTAAGTATCATTATTACTATTTCCAATTTATAGCCAAAAACTAAGGCTCAGAGAGGTGTAACATCTTGACCATGTGAACAGTCATTAGGTGGTGAATCCAAGGGTTGGAGCCTGGCATTCTAACTGTACAAAGCTCCCCATAACTACTCTAGACTGCCTTCTTCTAGAATGCTGAAAATTTATTAATTTAGGACAGCAGATACAACTAGTTCTTCTATCGTACCTAAGAAAATTTAAGAGTCTATTAAGATGCAGTGAATATATCAGTTTTATTTCAAGCTTTAGTTCAATTATATGAGAGTTGGTTATATAAGAAATGGAGATCTTGATTGGACTATGGAGGGCAAGGTGAAAAGTATATATCAGTGTATCATCTCCCTCTCTATATATGTCTAAATGATTAAATGGTTTAATAAGTTTTATAATAATCATTATTGTAACACATGGCATTATCCTATATCATACGATGGAACGTTACGTTGGAATGTTTTATGTTATTGCAGCTAACTCTTCTAGAGCAACAGGACACCTTATTAGAGTGCAAATTAGAATTGCATTAATTGTTTTGTGAATGCCTGCATCCTGCACAGTAACTGATATTAGGAAACTGAGACATACTCACTTTGCTTCCATAGTAACCTTGAAAAATACAAGTCTAATGCAGAATATGTCCTTGTGGCAGATGCTATTGGCTGCCTACTCAACAGCCATTTCCCTCCTTATTTCTTGACAACATAATCCGATATGAATCAGGCACTAATTTGAAAAATGTTCCATGAAAGTAAGAATAAATCATAATGGGTGTAAGTATGACATAGCAATCTTAGTCTCCTTTACTATTCTTTCTTACAGATAGGGGTGGCCTAATGACACAGTTTGGGTTCATATAATGAAGGTAGTATATTCTATGAGGATTTCTGGAAGAAATTTTTCAAGTTGGCAAGCAAAACACATATGTGGAAAATGACCACTTAAAACACCTCTTCTCCTTTTTCCCTGTTTTGAACATATTTGCTTGAGGAAGTGGTGTTTGTAGGTCATGCAGCATTCTTGGTATTTCTTGGCAATCAGTCTAAGCATGAGAGTCATACCTAAGCTTGGACTATTACTGTCATAAAAAGACCCCATTCTTTGATAGCATGGAGTCACTGCATGAAATTTGAATTCACTTGACTCCTTCCTTCTTAGTTTCTCTTTACTAAACATACATGAAGGCATTTATAAACTTAATCATTAAGAATGGTTTGGGACTCAAAAGGATATAAATGATAAATTCTCTATTGTAGCTCCACCTGATACAGTAGACTAACATTCAACAAAACATTTAATCTCTATGCCTCAGTTTCTTCATCTGTAAAATAGATTGTCATTCCTGGCAAAGATTGTAGTAATCACTACCTAAGATAATGGATATAAAGCAGCTGACACATAACATGTTTTAAAATCTATGACAGATTTTATTTCTCTTAAACAATGGCTCAAATACTTTTCAAAACAATTATTGGAACTCTTTTTCTCAATTAGATATTACATAGAGGGTGATTACATAAACAGATATGGTCAGAACTGTTTTGGTTCACAAGTAAATGGGGACTTTCTTTCCTCCCCACCAAATTCCTCAATGGGCCCTCGAGTTACTTCTACAGGGCTCTGTGCAATATTTAAAAAATAAAAAGCTCTTTCTAAGTAAAGTAGCATAAATGGTCATTGAACTGTAACATTATAATTTCTTAAATTTGTAAAGTATATCTTTTGGAGAATTAAAGATGCCTTAGATAGCATAAAGCAACTTATGCTACCTAAAATTTACTCATCAGAAGAAAGGGGAATGCTTGGGAATTAGTCTTCTATTTTGACAAATTTTGATATTTAAGAGAACATGCAGTGATATGTCACATTGCACACACATGGAACACACACACAAAAATGCATAGTCTTTTGATATATTAAACTTTTGAAGATTAAGAAGATAGCCAAGTGACCAGGGTCAGTGGCTCATTCCTATAATTGCAGCACTTCAGGAGGCAAAGGTGGGTGGATCATTGGAGATCAGAAGTTTGAGCCCACCCTGGCCAACATGGTGAAACCCTATCTCTATTAAAAATACAAAAAATTAGCCTGGCGTGAGGACTCACACCTGTAATCCCAGGGTGGCTGAAGCAGGAGAATCACTTGAACCTGGGAGCTAAAGGTTGCACTGAGCCAAGATCGTGCAACTGCCTTCTAGCCTGGGTGACAGCAAGACTCTGTCTCAATTAAAAGAAGAAGAAGAGGAAGAAGAGGAAGAAGGGGAAGAAAGGGAAGAAGGGAAAGAAAAAAAGGAGAAGGGGAAGAAGGAGAAGAAGGAGAAGAAGGAGGAGAAGGAGAAGGAGGAGGAGAAGAAGAAGAAGAGGAGGAGGAGGAGGAGGAGGAGGAAGGCAGTCAAGTATGTGTAATTAAATAGATGAAAATACATGTAATGATAATCTTGAATCATCTTGAGAAGACAAAGTTAAGCATAGATTATTAGTGTAACTATGTGCCAAAAGGTATATGCATATTCACTGTCTGCCTTATTGGCATAAAAATAAGTTTTCATTCTACTTTAATTTTTACTTTTTTGTTTTTACTTTTCAATTTTAGTTTCTATTTTGATTTTTGTGTATTTATTCTTAATTATTTTTGTCTATCACTCTCACTTCTCCCAACTGTCAGAGTATCTGATAGTAGTCACTTATCTCCCTTGCTAATCTGGTGTCACTTTTATGTTGCCACTCAATATAATCACAACAGTTTTGGTTGTCTATAAAATGTGCATAAATAGGTTCTGAGAGAGGCTGAGAAGTGGAGTAAAGTGCATCAGCAATTTTGGATCCTCAAAAGCCTATTTTTCTTACTTTCCTGGGTCTTGTAAATGTGTTTACCCAGAGTTGACTGAGTTCATTCATTCATATTCTTATGCTTTTTATATCAAACACTGTGACAGATTTTAAGACATCAGATGCTTTCCTTATCAAATGTTATATTGCTGCTCTACACATTGAAGAAGCAAGCGTGCCCCCAAGTCCATCGCTACCCTGTAGGCAAGAGAGAAGTAGACAGCACTAAAGTCAGTTGCAAGGGAGCCACAGATTTGGAAATGGGAGACCTCGGCTCTTCAGTCCTTCCAGACTCTTACTAATTAACCTCTTCCTAATTAGAAACGCCATTTTTAATTACCATCATTTTCCTCCTTAAATGTGCTGAAAGCTAACTCTGTAAGGCTCTGGGGTTCCATTATGTTACAACAGCTGTAAATTACCTAAGTGATTAATATGGCCTCTTCTGATGCCCCTGGAGGCCCACTCTCCCTGGAGAGCAACCATGTCAAACACAGAGCTCAGCATCATGGGATGGAGCACATGTTTTTCAGGTTTCACTTAACAGAATGATCTAAAATGATGAGAGTCTTGCTCTGAATCTGGTATACCAGATAGTTACCAATGAAAGGTTGGGTCTCACCTAGCACAGAGAGCAGTGTAGATTTTCCTCAAACACTGTCTTGGAAGTAAAATCACCTTGCGGTGAAATGCTCACGACCCTCCTCCTACCCTTAAACACCTTTGTGCTGAGTGCAAACCTGCCTCTCTGGTACTAAATTGTGTTTCCTAGGGAGGGAACAGTGGTATAGCCTGCACAACATACTTCATGCGTACCTTTCCCAAATGATCTTGCATAATGTTTATTCCCCGTCCTCTGACACTTTTTTATGTCCTCCACCCACATTGGTTTCCTAAATTGATAATATCAAATTCCTTTCACCACCAGGACCTTTTGTCCACTCTGTTCTCTCAGGTGTAAAGCTCTACCTTCCTGTCTTAGCCTGATTACCTCCTCCTTAGCCTTACAATTCATGTTATGGACATCTTTCTTTATCTGCTCCACCACATAATTTGATGAATCCTCTATTTATTGTGCTTTCACATCTAGCTCTTTTATGTCATTTATCAGGGTTGGAACTTAATGTCTATGTATTAGGCTATTTAAATAATTTTTGTTTTCCCAATTCAATCATTGGCTCTACAAAGACAGAGACCAGACAAGTTTTGGCCCACCATTTTGTTCCTACACACTGGTGCTGTGCTTGATGCATAGTTAAGCTTAATAAACACTGTTGGATGAATTAATAATTGGGATACTAGTTCAACTGCAGAAATTTCCTGACAGCAGCGTTAAAGGAGACAAAAAGCATGTTCAACTTGGCTGTCTACTAATCAGAGGCTATCTTTTTCATATAAATGTGTTCCAGAGATTTCATTATCTCTGTGATTGCTGAAGATGTCCATAAGTGTTTGTATTGTTTTTCTTATTCTTTTCAAATCTCAGAGTTCACAAGATTTGGGAAATCATTTTTTTTTCTCTAGGCTAGTAGGGGTATGATGTCATGATTCCAGCATATGGGATGGTTTTACAGTTAAAGAGATTTAAATAAAAATCATCATTCTGTCACTGGAAATATTCTAGCCCTCAGGATCTCAGTTTTCTTATTTGTTGAAGGGATAAGTTATATTTTAAAATTATTTATCTCATGAAAGAGAATATGGTAGAGAAGTAACTATAGGTCCAGCACTCAGTAAATTACCTGACACACAGTCTCACAGTTAATAATTGGCAAATCACATTCCCTGGAGAGAAGGAAAGAAGAGTAAGATACAAACTAATAATCTGTATCAATCACTGGAGTAGAAATAATAATGGCCTCCTTTTCCCTCATGTACACATCTTAACCTCTGGAACCTGTGAATATGTCATGTTACATAGAAAAGGGTAAGTGAATTTGCTAATTGACATATTTTGGATGTTTGTCTTCTGCAAATCTCATGTTGAAATGTGGTCCACAATGTTGGAGGTGGGGCCTTGGGGGAGTGTTTAGCTCATAGAGGCAAATCAGCTCCCTCAAAGATGGCTTGGTGACCCCCACATGGTAATGAGTGAGTTCTCATTCTATTAGTTCATGAAAGAGCTGATTGCTTAAAGGAACCTGGCACCCTGTCCCCACTTTTCCTTGCGCCCTCTTTCGCCATATGACATGCCCACTCCGCCTTTGCCTTCCACCATGATTGTAAGCTTCTTGAGACCCTCACCAGAAGCAGATGCTAGCTAGCACTATGCTGCTTTTATAGTCTGCAGAACTATGAGCCCAAATAAACCTGTTTTCTTTATAAACTACCCAGTCTCCAGTATTCCTTTATAGCAATACAAAAAAGACTAATACATTAAAGATCTGACTTTAAAGCAGAAAGACTATCCTGGTTCATCTGGGTTAGGCCCAATGTAATCAAAATTGGGTCTTTAAATGTTTTTTTAAAATGTGGAATTCGGAAGCAGAAAAGTAAGTGTCTGAGTGATACAATGTTGACAAACTCTCTGAGCCATTGTTGACTTTGAAGATGGAAGGAGGCTACGAACCAAGGGCTGAGGGCAGCCTCTAGAAACTGAGAAAGACAGGCAAAAGGATTTTTTTCCTAGAGCCTGTAGAAGGAACACTGCCCTGCTAACATCAAGGACAGCCTTGATTTTAGCCAAAGGCCCATTTCATACTTCTGCATTCCAGAACCTAAAATATTACATGTACATTGTTTTAGAACATGAAATTTGTGGTAATCTTCACATCAGTAACAGGAACATACTGTAATCATCCTCATTACCAACAACAGCAACAACACTCTGTCTCACTCTCCCCTCATATAAACATATACGTGTGTGCTGTTATAAGTGCATATTTATAATTTCAAACACACTAATGGAAAGACATACATATCCAAATGAGTAAGAGACAGTTAAATTATAAAGCAAAATGGAAAGTATTTTCTTTGGTGTTAGGGACAATCTTGATTCCGAATGAATTTACTCTTCTCTTTGTATTAAGTTTTCTCAGTAAGCCAAATCCTACAACACTGTCATTAATCTGTTAATTGGGGCACTAATTTTATGGTGGTGTCACTTACTCATTATCAGTCTTATTTCCTTCACAGAAGGGGCTTCCTTTCACCTTCAAGGTGAGTTTCAGCTGCAGAAATGTGTCCTTCATAAGGGAGAGGTCATGGTCAGCAGAAGGGAGACTCCATTAGCTGGACACATCTGCTTTCCAGGTGTCAGTAAATTCTATACTTGGCTCTTAGGTGCAAAGTTATACATGTCATCAGTGAATAAATAGACCGGAGAGAATTAAATAGAGTTGATACTGGCTGGATGTCAGTCTCATATTAGAAAAGATAAAAAAGTAGTAATAGAGGATAATTTACACTGCTCAACCTTATTGAATAATTTCATTCTTTCCTTGGTTACCAGCAGATGGAGAATTTTTGACACAATTCAAAGTTAGAAGGGCATAGTGACTGGAATACACTACATGATAGTTATGAAATAAAAATACTTTGAGTGTTTCATATAATAAAAGCTGAATTCGGAATAAAAAACACACTGGAAATGTTGAGCATATTCCACACCCATTTTGTTCTTATATTTTCTCATACTCATGGCTTTTTGTTTTAATATAAAATGATTAGACTCAGATGTTATGTCTTGGTTTATAAATGTGATTTGGTGTTTCTCTATATGATTAATGTATTACATTATTATGTGTCACTAAATATACAATCTAAAATGTAGACTTTTATGTAGATATTAGTTTTAACCATAATATATTTTTTTATTTCCAGATTCTATTACAACTCCACTTCAATGTGGTCTCTATTTTTCCAATATAAAATTGCCTTGTCCAAAGCACATTGTAACAATCATTGCAAGGAAAAGAAAAAATAAAACCCTATTATCTCCTCAATTGACTTCATTTATCTTTTCTATATTTTCTTGTTTTATTTTAACATTTTCCCAAAATAGTTAAACAATTATAACCAAGGAACAGTTTCAATAATTTTATTTTCTAAGATTTTATTATGAAAAATGTCAAAGAAAAGGTGAAAAAATTTTACAGTGAACACACTTGAACCTACCACCTGAATTCTATTAATATTTTATTATGCTTGTATTAGCACATCTATGCATCTTTCTACTATAGGTTCTAACATATAATTATTTTTCTCTTTTCACTTTGTAGTTTTTCCATGTAGCTTCAATTTCTTAACTATCATTTATAATGTTTGCCTAGCGCTGATTCTTTCTTGTAAGCAAAATAAAATATTATTTTTAAATGTTATCGTAAATGATGTATTGAATTTAGAAATGATGATATTTATGAATAGAATTTACTTTCCAATTATACTTAATAAACATTCATTGAGAACCAATTATGAGCCAATCATTGTTAGATGTTATAGCTATGAAGATGAATAAAACACTTCTCTTTTTCATAAGGAGTTTGCTAATGCTAGGGGAGACTCCCATTTAATTTTATTTTGTGCAATGTAATAGGATAATTAAAATAAAGTACGTACAAGGTTCAGATATAGTGCAGAAAGGGAAATTATCAACCTTCTCTGGCCTGACCAGAGAAGACTTCACAGAAAATTTAACGTCTTCATTTAAATTTGGAGAATGCAGTGGCAAAGAAGGTTGGTTACCTATCCAAATAACTATCCACAATCCCCATTCTACCTCACCTTCTTTCTTGTTTGAAGTACCATTGGTTCAAAGTGTTCAGGAGAGAGAGTTCTAGCTCCAGCCCCAGTTCCAGCTGGTAAATTAGATTTTCTCTAAGTCAATCATGGTGGGGTCATTTCCTTGATCAATGATAGATTTAGGTCTGAGCATGTAACATGATTCTGGATAATAAGACATAATTGAGGGGTTGCTGAGGGACTTTTGTAAAAGGTTTTTCTTACTCCTTTAGTGTAACAACAACAAAGTAATAATTCCTTATTCATAGCATATAGCACTTGCAACTAGGATTGCCATTTTGGGACCCTGAAAATATTTTTCTATCTTTAGTATATTTTCTGTAGGTATAATGGAAAGGGGTATAAAACTGACTCCTTGAGAATATCCATTGAATCAACTCATTTTAATTAACCCTGGATCCTGATTACCTCCAGACTTATTATTTATAAGAAATAAATCCTATTGTTTTTAAATACTTTTAGAGTTTGGTTACAGTTGCATTGCATCTAAAAAACAAAAAACAAAACAAAACTAGTTAAAACAAACACATCTGCTTAACGAATGAAGGAGGGGTTGAGTGGTAGACTCCTAGGCAAAAGGGCACATGACAAACAAAGACAACACAGAGCCCTATTTATGGAAACATTAAATATCACCTAAAGCTCAGTTTCTAAAATAAAAAGAGGGGCAGAGATAAGGCTTGAGATAGCAAATGGTTGTGCTGGTGCATAACAGGGTAAAACTTTTCAACATTTATGTGATCAAAGTAAAGTACATGTGGCTTGAGGCTTTTGAAATATCCTACTATCTTGAAAATGACACAATTATTGCCCTCATGATTTTGCTTTAGCCTGAAAATTTCAGTGTTATTATAGCTCTGGCACCAGATCATAAAATTTCAAATTAGTAACTCAGTAATTTCTTTTTCAAAGGAGAGTACTTTCTTGCCATATTAAACTTACAACGTGTGCATAAGCTCTACCTATATAATCCATCAGGGTGACATGATCACTGGGTACTATATTTCCCAAGAAAAAATGCTGTGGAATAATTGAGAGAAACATTCAATAATGCAAATATCATCAGAAAGAGGTAGGATGAGGTCATGAATCAAGCGTTTGGCCTTCTACTTCTTTGTATTATCTTAATCAAGTTACTTAAACATTCTATATTTTAAATTAAGAAGTGAGTGCTAAAACACTTTCTTCTAGGAAATAAGTTGGGAAAAAAAGGCTCACACAGGTTAAGTGACATAACTGATCTGCCTATCTTTCCATTTTTTTTCTCAATGAAAGTTATAAATTGACAAGATGGCAACCAAAAAAAAAGCACATTGCTTTTGGAAAAATCAAACAAACAAAAAGCCCCTGGGCTCCATGGGCTGACTATAACAAACAATGGATCTTACCTGGTTGAAGTAAGTGCTAATGCCCTTCGATGATATTAAACATCTATGTGAATTCACATCTAATGGTAGTTTTGGAGACTCACTAGGTAGTCTGGCAACCACGGGTTTGAGAAAAAATAATGCATATCTGGCATTAACACAGACAGACAGACCCTGAGCTGGAACTCAGGATCTGATTTTTAGAAGCAAAATGACATAGTTTACTTAAATCCCTGCCTCAGTTTTGACATGTCTAAGACATGACACTATTGATGCTTAAATATGAATACATATGGCAAGTTCTTTGACCACGTAAGTGTTCAAATAGCACTTGCAGACTCAGTGAGTCTGATCAGGCTTAATCTCCAAGTAGGCTGTCCAGACACTGAGATTCAATCCTCACCTCATTCTCCACCCAAACTGTGTGCCTCAATGATGTCTGGGACTGAGTGAAGGGAGTCGGTTGAAGAAAATCAAAAATACCTGCCATTAATGGGCATATATTTTTCACAGTCCTCTAATGGCATTTTCCCCTTTAAAGAAGGTTGTTGCTATTTCTATCCTGTTTCAGATGAAATAAAATGTAGAAAATTTGGGTGACTTAACTATTGTCGGGGCTCAGAAAATGATACCCCAAAATAAAGGCCTCAGAAGCAAAAATTTCTCTCTGAGTTTCCTCCGCCTTCCTGTCTCTGGCGCCTCATTCTCTCCACAGGCTAGCCATATAAACTAGAATCCCTCTTCCTCACAGTGGGTCATAAAAATCAGAACCGCTTTTACCCAAAGCAAGTCATAAAACCTAAAAATATTACTTTAATTCCCCCCTCCCACTTTTCGTATAAAAACTGGCCATAAAGAAATTTTCTGACCTACTTTGTTTAAGTGTAGGTCATAAGACCTCCCCATCCAGACAGGGTCTTGCTTCATACCCATAAGGAAGGCAGGCTTCACAGAGATGCCAAGATGAATCAAAACAGGCAAGCTTTTCTGGGTTTTCCCACTCAGTCTATTAGCATTAGATCATACCCTTTTTGTCCAATCATATTCTACATGGTTGTCCATACTATGTTGAACCAAGCATAAAAACCAACGGTTTCCTCTGTATCCTTGGGTCTTCATTCTGAAGGCTCCCAAGTCATGTCAAACTATGACCAAATACATTTGTCTGCCTTCTCTCCCATTAATCTGCCTTCTGTCAGTGATTTTCAGCAAACCTTCAGAGGCCAAAGGGAAAACTACTTACATTATGGCAATACAATTAAGTAGTTACTGCAGAAAGAATCTTTGTTAAGAGGAAGACATGAGAGAGAAAGTAAGAGAGGCAATCCAAATACCTGACTGATGTGGAACAAGTTCCTTCATGAAACTGCTATGAAGACTCGAAATCTGAACCTAGCACATTCTTGGTGGGCTGGCTAGATTTTGAATGCACTGCTTATGCAAAGGAGAAAAATATATGTATAACTCAAGGCATCTTCTAAGCCCAGCTGCAAGAGGAAGCTAGGGATGACAGTGTCTTCTCTCACCACAGGATAAAAGCCCTGTAGCCATGACTAATTGCACAGACAGGATCTGGGATCTGCAGAGCACAGACACTCAGGGTAAAGTGGGTGGTTACATTCACAAGAGAGTTACTTAGAACAGTAGACAGTTAAAGACAGTGGGGCATTTTTTTGTTCCAAGAATGGGAGGAATATTGGAGCAGTGGGAGACAGGAGGGAGGTCTGGTTTCCTTTTAGTGTCGTTCGATTAGTAGTAATATACAAACCAGCCCCCAGGAACCAGGACTGCCCTGGTGTGCTTTTCATTGGTAATAAACTTGAAATTTGAAAGCACTGAGAAGGGTAATACTCTCTGTCTCACTTTCGTTCTTTTTTCATCTCACTCATCAATTACCTGTAAAAACTCTGTTTAAAAGCAACAGAAAGCAGCTTCTACCTCCCTTTCAAGTAGCTTTGCTAAATACCTCTCAGGATGAGATTGTCTTATCTGACAGGTAAATTGCTGTTCCTCTCAATCTTCAGAAAAATACACTCTCTCTACCTGACTTGACGTTATCAACCTGCTTTCAAGCATTTCAAACCGTCTATGAACACAAGGAAAGTATGTTTGCATGTGTGTGTGAGTGTGTGTGATTCAATTTCTCACTGCCCACATAACATTTCCCCAGGCATATCTTGGCATAAACCAAATAAGCAAAAGTTGCTATATTCCCTGTTAGATACAGGTAAACATTGGAATAATATCATCATTTTTATCTCATATTTTCTCATGGAATTAACAACATTGTCCTTCGGTACTGGTTTCTGTGTTTGGATTTGCTTGTATCCTTTTCTACTATGTCTTAGGCCATCTAAACCACCAAAAATGTTAATTACCTATGGATATCTGTTTATTGCTATTAAGTGTTTTACATTTTTCCACAGGGGATTTGAGGTAGCTTTTGGTTTATTTAGAAAAAGGAAATAATTCAACTCTAGGTGAATTATCGTCTCTCTAAAATATATAGAAAGTAGTTTATTATCTAAATATTTAAGAGTATTTGTAGTAAAGAAACTTTATTGAGTGCCTATAACATGCCAGATACATTGTAATAGTAGATAGTAATGCCTTGTAAATAATAGGGAACTTGGTACCAGTTATCAAGCTAAATATTATTTATCACATTGAGGACTCATAACAAATATTTGAGCTGAATATATTTACTCCAGTTTGGAAAGAAAAATAATCCTCAAAACAGACATTTGATATAAGCATGTTATATCTGTTTTGCAAACAGGCAAACTTATTTGCCCTGGGTCAGTTAAATGTAAAACAAACTCTGAACCCAGGCTTTATGAACCAGAACCTGTGCTCCATAATAACACACTATATTGCCTAATAGGGTGCCCATGCCAGACATTGGCAAAACAGTTTGAGAAAACATTTTAGGCATTCACAATGCTCATGAGGACCTTAAAGGATATAGAAAGAGTGAATGAGGCTAAGTTTCTAAACTGAAGATATCCACAGGTAAATGAGACACATATGCTTCTCAACACTTATTCAGATAAGCAAAGGTGTGATTGAAATAAGTAATATTCGTGGAGGACTGGGTGTCACAGATATAGAACTTCGATTCTTCTGTTTTTGTTTTCCTTAAAGTGTGCTTTGTGGAATACTGGGTCCAATAGGAGATTGTGTCTTGTCAGGTTCCCACAAGCAGATCCTGAGACTGGGATTTTCAAGAAGTGATTTCCTGGGGTAATGATCTCAGAACAACTCTGTACGGATAAGGAAGTGAGGGAAACAGGAGAGGTCAGGGGGCAAAGCAAAGGAAGGGCATGGTTTTTCTGACATCTAGCCTCTCAAATTGATCTCAAAAGAAGCCCTGGACTGTGAAAGGCACCAGAAAGTGTGAACAACTTTAGGCCCGAAAGTTGTAGTTTTGCACCCTCTGTAGCAGTCAGTCATTGGCAAATGATTAACAATCAGCTAACAACAAAAAATCCTGACTTGCAGAGTTTGCCGATTTTCATGGTACAAATATTCCCGTGTGATCAATGTCAAGTCACCATTTGATATCACTAGATGCCGAGTTGGGAAGAGCACTTTTGGCTCTCCTGAACTGGTGTGAGCTGAATCCAGCACACTACTGGCTGTAACTTCCTAGACATTTCTGAGAGGAGCCTTCTACAAGTGTGAATCTTTGTAGTAAACACTCCCAGAAGCTGGGGGTTGGAGACACCAGCTGCACAGTGTCAGGGAGGGCATCAGCAGTGTCTGCAAGAGGCATTCATAGTTGTTGGTTGCTAACTGGCTTGGTGGACAAATATGTCTATGTAACATTAAGTTGAATGAAGATAAATTTATTTCTTTAGTGAAGAACACATTAGGTCCTTTAATATACTATGGTTTAATGTGTCCTTTCAGGATAATGAACTGTTTTATAGGGTTTTCAAATTTAAGTTTATTTGATATTTTTTGGTCCAGATTATCTGTCTAGTATTTTATGTAGAAAACAGACACACACACACACGCACACACACACACACATTCTTAAAAGAGTGATTATTCCTGGTACCACCTGCTTCAGAATCACCTAGGTTATTATTCAACCTGCAGATTTCTAGGTCATACCCGCAAAATACTGAATCAAATCACTGATGCTTTGGCCTGGGGATCTGTCAGTGTAACAAGCACTTTGGGTAACTATGATAATGCCCTGAAGTTGGAGAACCTGGGTGCTGGCCGATATGCTTTTAATCTGATGTACACTAGTTCATTAGAAACTGCATACCTTCTGTTGAATGCCTTTCACTGAATGGAGATTTAGTGATATGCAACCCACTTTCAGCACTGACACGAATCCGCTCTAGAAAATCTGCTTTGGAATTTACTGGAGAGTTGTTGCCAAACACACCAACTTCACATCCCTCTGCATGAGCCCTCAAGAAGTATTGCTTGAGAAAAAATTTTCAGAGCTAAGTGCCAGGAAGTTTACTTTGAAGAGGTTTTGTTACTTTACCAAGATCGTGTAAGTACCAAAGGCAGACTTGAGAATTAAACCTAAGGTTTTTTATGGTACAAAATCCATTATTTTGATACCTTACCATATCTTTGAAATATCGTTATTTAACTTTTTAAAATAAATTGGGGGCCTATGATTTTTCACATTCAAAACCTCCTAGTAACCCACAACCTCACTTTGAAAAAAAAAAAAAGAACTACAGTAGACAGAGATAATAATAGACTTCAATGACGATTTTAATGAAAATATTTAAGAGAAGCTTTAAGGAACTACAATTATCTAGGGAGTACAATCAACACAGCCCACAAAATAGGACAAGACTTTCCTCTTTTGCCTCATTAGTAGTTTTCATTTGTTTGACCCATACCCTTAATTGCAATGAGTTAGTGCAAATGTAGGATGAAAAGTGGGGAAAATGTCAAGTTCTCTAAATCATAATCTTTTGGGACGTAACAATTACCACAGATTTCATTTGGTTGTTTGAGCTAGTGGTTATTATAATTATGATAAAATATTCAGCAAATCACCTGCTGATTGAGATAGCTTGAGTAAAATAACTGGATTTTTCACAAAACAATTTTTATTCAATCAGAAGAAATATACATTTGAAAAAAACAAAACTCTTTAAAATGGGATGTTTTGAGTGAGGTCAAAGAGTGTAGCAATAATTTTCTGAGAAAGAGTATCTATTTTCAGTTGGGGACCTAGTTTTAAATGACTCTTTTAGCTCACTTTCAGGTGGAATGAGGTTACATAATATATATCTATTTTGGCAGGTTTTGAAATTAATGAGACTGTCTCGGAAGGGAGATGATGGTTAAAAACAGCATTAATGTTCACAAAAACCTGCCATCTTCCTTTTATTTTTTTTTTTTTAAAGGAAAAGAAATGCTTAATAGGAAATGTCAATCAATGGATTCCTGGTTGGAAAGCATCCCACTGCACTGTCACATTGCACTGTCTAGTGGACACTAGAATTGAGATGACTCCCAGTGAGTCACACACTTGTGTTATCTTCTCCCCTTGAGTGTGACTGGAACTGACTTGCTTCAAACCAATATAATATGGCAAAGGTGGAGGGATTTTACAAGTATAATTAAGGCTGGAAGTCAGTTGATTTTGAGTTCATCAAAAGCTAGGTAATACTGGGTGGGCCTGACTTAAGTGAAAGCCTTAAGAGGGATTATCCAAAATCAGCAAATATGTTGTAAGAGGTATGTGGCAAGAGCAGGTGGCAGGGAACTGCAAAAGTTTCGAGGAAATGAGAATAATCCCACTGAGAGTAAGAGAATGGTGACCTCAGCTCTACAAATGTGACAAAAGAAACAGAACACTACCAACAACCAATTAAGCTTCAAAAAGCACTTAGAATTCAAAAAAATGAAGCTTGGTTGACATTTCGATTACAGCCTTGGGAGAGCTTTTATAGAGAAGTCGTATAAAAGCTGGGCAATGTTCAGACTCATGAACCACAAAAACACTAATACATTTTTGTTATTTTAAGCCACTGAGTTTTAAGTAAATTACTGTGAATCAATAGATAACTAACGCACACTACTTGAAACCATTAATGCATGCTCTTCAACAGAAAAAAGTCACAAAAGAAGATCTTCCTATGGAACATGAGACCAGTTAGTCTTCCATAACCTTGTTCTCTGTTGTTCCCAAAGATGTGCTTTTTGGTCTTACCAACTGAGATATTTGTAGTTCGTATTTATTGCTCTTTTACATATCAGAATTTATACACGTGCCACTCTTTTTCAGGAATGTCCTTTTCCATTGTGTTAAACCTTCATAACTCAGCTTTAGCAGATAGCTACTCTTTTGGCCTAAATAGTACTTATTCATTCTAATTTTTTTTTTAATGTACTTCTGTTCCCTAGTTCTGAGTTCTTATGGTTGGCAAAGAACAAACTCCACTTTGGGTTCAAAGGAAAATAAAGCAACTCAGTTTTCCATTATTGTTGGACATGTTGTTAAATAAACATGAGGGCTATGAGATAGTGGGGCAATGGAAATTATTGTGATGTTCATGAAAATACATCCATCAGGAAAGTGGTTACAGAATGAATCATCATATCTCCTTGGCTACAAGGATTGGGTTAGATATGGGCATATAGTTATATTAGCAACAATACTCCTCAAATCAAGCACTTTGGAGAACTATTCAGAAGAAAGGGTTCCTGATTTTTCCATAACTGTAGGAAGTTCAGATACAAACATAGGGCTCCTTGGTATCACCTCTTGTAATGTGACCAAAAAAAAAAAAAAAAACAATAACAGAAGAAGACAGAAATAATGACTGCATGGAGAAGTGGACTTCTTTGAAATATCATATGGGCATATACATAAGTCATGCCTGAATCTGCTCTTGGATAATAAGTCACCTTTAATTTTAACTGTGCAATGTAAACCAAAGTTGATGATCCCATACCACTAAAGTTAATTTATTACATAAGTATTTACTTAGCAAATGCTATTTGCAAGGCTGTATTAGACATATTGTGAGGGCCATTCAGTTAAGTTAGAAGTAGTCACTGCTTTTGTGGGATCACAAAGTCATTATAAAGGGAGCACATAATTTTGAAAAAACTAAAAGTGATTAATGCAAAATATCATGAAAGAAAAGTAAAGAAGAGCTGAAAAATGACTGGAAATTAAAGTATTTGAGAAGATAATATTTGATCTAGGGATTAAAAAGATGGGAAGGATTTTAACATATGAAAATGCGTAAGGAAATTGACTCCCTGTTTAGGCAGTGTTGTTAATAAACATGAGGGCTATGAGACAGTGGGGCAATGGCAATTACTGTGATGTTCACGAGCATATATCCATCAGGAAAGTGGTTAGAGAATGAAAACAGAGAGGCAATTTGGAACTCCATAAAGGCTTACTGTCACATACAAGGGATTTAGATATAATGCAGTAAAATGAAACATTTATAGGTATTTTAGGTGGAAAGTTTAGCCTCAGATGTGTTCTAGGACAACGGCTCTGTAACTTTAATGGATATTGGAACAACCAGATATACCTATTAAACACGCAGATTTTCCGATCCACCTAAATATTCAGATTTATTAAATCTGAGGTCGAGCCTATAAATATGTATTACTAACATGTACTCAAAGAATAATGAACATCAGTAAACCATTTATGTCCCAAATCAAAAAAAAAAACTGACAGAATGAATGAAAATGCTATTTATAATGACTTGGTGACAACAGACATACTCTGGGACTATTTTCAGTTAGTCAAAATGTGTCCTATCCTGGTTAAAATTCCTCCAAATGCAGAGCCTAAGACAAAAACCTGGGGCCAGCTAGTTTGTTTGGAGGGAGAACAGTGATAGAGAAGATGAAGAAAAGGATGGAGAGAGAGTGTTGAGCTGATTCACGCTGTGGACAGATTAATCATACCAGGAACCTTTAACTATGTTGCTTTAGGAAAATTATACTGATGGATGTTTGCTAGAATTTGTATGTGGTGCCACTGTAGAGAATATTACGAACTGCAATGTTTCTAACCAGAGATGATGAAGAAATCATTAACTTATTAATAAGAAAATCTGAAATTGAGAAGTTGATTGTTCAGGGAAGGATAAGTTTCATATTTGAATGAAATGAATTAGAAGTAGCAGTAAGTGCAAAGATGCAAGTCCAGAAGAAGAAATAAGGGTGGGGACATAAATTTTGAAGACTTTTACATAAGCATGGTAGATGAAGCCCCAGGAACTAATTAAATGACTCCGCAAGAAATAGGAAAAGAATCTGGAAAAAGGAAACCATCTGTGAGGAAAAACAGACATGAGGACAAATCTGTTATTCTAACTTTCTAGGGGCAGAGAAGCGATATCTCTAGAATTCTTGTTTGCTTTGGATGTCTGACCAACCAGGAAGACAGAATCACCAACTACTAATTAAAAGTACTGAGAGCAGGAAGTGTCTTGCTTTCTAAGTGAGGCAGGAAGCTTAATTTGTAAGCAATATAAGAAAGCAGCCTCAAGACTGAGTTTTCAATGTTTTTGCTTCTCTTAGTTAATTGTAGCTTCTTGGAAAGGTGTTCCACTAACAGGGAGAGACCATGCTGGTGAAACTAAAGCTGCATATAAAAGTACGTATGGGTCAATCATCCTACAATCTCAATCTTAGGTCATGGCATCAACGCCACTTGCCCACAAAAAGGTGATAGAGGCCTTGTCTTTTGTGAAAGTATCCGCAAAGGCCACATTGACAAAGGCAACTACATAAATACTGCAAGTGGTGGTTGAAATAACTACTCATAATATTCGGATCTATGCCTTTCCAAATGTTTTCTATGTATTTATAAATGTATATAATTTAAAAACTGGCCTAACCTACTTTTGTCCCCATCTCCCATACTTTACCTTATATCATAACCCTGTTTTTATATTATTGAATATAAATATACTTTATTAGTCTGTTCTCATGCTGCTAATAAACACATACCCAAGACTGGGTAATTTAAAAAGGAAAGAGGCTTAACGGTCTCACAGTTACACATATCTGGGAAGGCTCACAATCATGGCAGAAGGCAAAGGAGGAGCAAAGGCATGTCTTACATGGTAGCAGGCAACAGCTCGTGTGCAGGGGAACTGCCCTTCATAAAACCATCAGATCTCGTGAGACTTACTTACTATCATGAGAACAGTACAGGAAAATCCACTCCTGTGATTTAATTACCTCCCACTGGGTCCCTCCCTCCATATGTGAGGATTATGGGAGCTACAATTCAAGATGAGATTTGGGTGGGAACACAGCCAAAGAATATCAATAACAATTTTTGAAAATTGTGTAAAGTTGTATTCTCTGGATGTATGAAACTGTGTTTAGAATTCTGCTGTTACATTGGACACTTTTATTGTTTGAAATTATTTTGGACTACTACTTTTTATAATTTAAGAAGAATAAAGCAGTGATAAGAAGATGTTTAGTTCTTTCCCATCATATTTACATTTTAGTTATTGTTGTTTTTAGGAAACAAGATTTTAGTTTGCCACAAAAGTAAATGTAGGTTTCAACCAGAACAACAAAAAAGAATTTTGTTAGTATTTATGTTTACTTTTTTTTTTAGAAAAATGTCTTTTTGCATTCTATGTTTCTCTATATTAATGAGGGTCTCAGAGTTGAACAAAGGGGCTACTTACAAAAGTGTGAGTGAGTTTTGTGAAATCTACAAGGATAGTGAAGTATCTTGGGTAACAGTGGAGTGCCAATGAAGCACCTTTATAGTCCCTAGTCCTGAACAGAGGAGGAGAGGGAATCAGCAAACAGAAAGCTGGGTGGATAGGTGGGGCTCTGGACCTGTAAATTTATGTTATTGGAACTCCTCCAAGAGGCAGCTGTGAAGATCGGTGCCCTTGCCTCATGTTCCTTGTTCTCTCCAATCTGCTGCCAGTACTCTACCTGATTCCAATTGAAAGGCAGAGGGCAATATGAATAGTTGGTTTAAGCCAATCTCCTGATCTCCTGGGGTGGGCTTGGGACAAGTGAAAAGGAAAGAGAAGGATAGGGTGAAGGAAATGGAAGAGAATATGCTTAGTTCCTTTAATACAACGAGCAAATAAAGTACTATTAATATAAATACAATTACGGGGTTAAAACATTTTATCCCTTAGCAAATTGTATGGGATAATTATCAATCCCTGCAAAGAATATTCACATAATTTAGTCTTTTATTCATTCAACAAGTTCTTCTCTCAGACTCCACAAAGTTTTATTCTCTAACAGCATCAGTAGATAAGTGTTCTAACTCATATTTCATTTTATTAAAAAAACTATGGAGGAACACTAATTTTATGGGGTATGTCCGTTTCATTTACCTCTATAGTCTTACTTCTTCAATATCCCTCTATAGAGCTGATGCTTAGGAGATGTGTGTTCACTTAAACATTGGTTCTCCAAAGTTTATATTTTAGATGATTGTTTTAGGTTTAAAAAACAATAAAATAAACACCCATACGCACCTTATCTAGTTTCCCTAGATATTAATATCTTGCCACATTATCAGTATTTCTATATGTGTATAATTTTATTTTAATTAACCAATTTTTGGTTGAATTATTTAAAATTAAGTTGATATCACCATAAAAATCCTAAATACTTTAGCATGCATCTCCTAAAATAAGGACAGTCTCATACACAACATAATATTGAGAGGTGACAGCGTGCTGGCAGTCCTCACAGCCCTCGCTCGCTCTCGGCGCCCTCTGCCTGGGCTCCCACTTTGGTGGCACTTGAGGAGCCCTTCAGCCCACCACTGCACTGTGGGAGCCCCTTTCTGGGCTGGCCAAGGCGGGAGCTGGCTCCCTCGGCTTGCAGGGAGGTGTGGCAGGAGAGGCGCCAGCGGGAACCGGGGCTGCGTGCGGGGCTTGTGGGCCAGCTGGAGTTCCAGGTGGGCGTGGGCTTGGCGGGCCCGCACTCAGAGCAGCCAGCCGGCCCTGCCGCCCCGGGCAATGAGGGGCTTGGCACCCGGGCCAGCGGCTGCGGAGGGTGTACTAGGTCCCCCAGCAGTGCCAGCCCACCAGCACTGCGCTCGATTTCTCACCGGGCCTTAGCTGCCTTCCCACAGGGCAGGGCTCGGGACCTGCAGCCCGCCATGCCTGAGCCTCCCACCCCCTCCATGGGCTCCTGTGCGGCCCGAGCCTTCACGACGAGCGCCACCCCCTGCTCCATGGTGCCCGGTCCCATCGACCACCCAAGGGCTGAGGAGTGCGAGCGCACCGCGCGGGACTGGCAGGCAGCTCCACCTCCAGCCCCAGTGCGGGATCCACTGGGTGAAGCCAGCTGGGCTCCTGAGTCTGGTGGAGATGTGGAGAACCTTTATGTCTAGCTCAGGGATTGTAAACACACCAATCAGCACCCTGTGTCTAGCTCGAGGTTTGTGGATGCACTCGACACTCTGGCTGCTCTGGTGGGGCCTTGGAGAACCTTTATGTCAATACTCTGTATCTAGCTGATCTGATGGGGACGTGGAGAACTTTTATGTCTAGCTCAGGGATGGTAAACGCACCAATCAGCGCCCTGTCCAAACAGACCACTTGGCTCTACCAATCAGCAGGACGTGGGTGGGGCCAGATAAGAGAATAAAAGCAGGCTGCCCGAGCCAGCAGAGGCAACCCACTCGGGTCCCCTTCCACACTGTGGAAGCTTTGTTCTTTCGCTCTTTGCAATAAAACTTGCTACTGCTCACTCTTTGGGTCCACACTGCTTTTATGAGCTGTAACACTCACCGTGAAGGTCTGCAGCTTCACTCCTGAAGCCAGCGAGACCACGAGCCCACTGGGAGGAACAAACAACTCCAGACGGGCTGCCTTAAGAGCTGTAACACTCACAGTGAAGGTCTGCAGCTTCACTCCTGAGCCAGCGAGACCATGAACCCAGCAGAAGGAAGAAACTCCAAACACATCTGAACATCAGAAGGAACAAACTCCGGACATGCTGCCTTTAGAAAGGTAACACTCACCGCGAGGGTCCGTGGCTTCATTCTTGAAGTCAGTGAGACCAAGAACCCACCAATTCCGGACACAATATCACCATCATACCTAAAAAATCAATAATAATTTCAGAGTATATCCTAATTAATAGCCTATATTTCACTTTCCACAACTGTCTCTAAAATATCTTTAGCACATTTTTAAAAATCTAGGATCCTACCAAGGATCACAAATTGCATTTTTACTTTTTTATTCATACATAATTGCACATATTTTTGGGGTACATTTGATATTTTGATACGTGAAACAATGTGTAATGACAAAATCAGGGTAATTAGACTATTTATTACCTTGAACATTTATCATTTCTTTGTTTTGGGAACATTCCAAATCATTTTTAGCTCTTTTAAAATACAAAGTAAAATAGAATTATAGTCACTCTACTTTGCTATCAAACACTAGAATGTACTCCTTCAATGTGACTATGTCTTTGTACCTATAAACAACCTTTCTTCATCACCTCCACCCCTCTACTCTTCCAAGACTTTGATAATCACCATTCTACTCTTTACCTCCATGAGATAAACCTTTTTTTTTTTTTTTAGCTCTCACATATGACTGAGAATATGCAATTTTTGTCTTCCTGTGTCTAGCTTATTTCACTTAACATAATGGCCTCTGGTTCCCTCCGTGCTGCTACAAATGACAGAGTTTCATTCATTTTTATGGCTGAATAATATTTTCTTTTATATGTATACATAAAAGAAACTATATACACACAAACAGGCACACACAAACACACATACATACATACCATAGTTTCTTTACCCATTTATTCACTGATCAACACTTAGGTTGATTTCAAATCTTGGCTATTGGGAATAGTGCTGCAATAAAAATGGGAGTGCAAATGTCTCTTTGATGCACTGATTTCCCTTCTTTTGGACTGATACCCAGCAGTTGGATTCCTGAATTATATACTAGATCTACTTTTGGTTTTTGGAGACATCACTATATTGTTTTCCCTAGTGGCCGTATTGTATTAATTTACATTTCACCAACAGTTTACTGGCATTTTCCTTTCTCCACATCCTCACCAGCATCTATTACTTTTTGTCTTTTTAATAATAGTCATTATAACTGGGGCAAGATAATAGCTCACTGTGGTTTTGATTTGCATTATACTGATGATTAATGATAATGAGCATTTTTAATATACCTTTTGGCCATTTTTATGTTTTCTTTTCAGAAATGTCAGCTCAGACCTTTTGCCATTTTTTTTTTGGGCAATTCATGTTTTTTGGAGGTTATTCATGGGGTGTTTTTTGCCACTACATTGTTTGGTTTGAATTTCTTATATATTCAAGTTATTTATCCCTTGTCAGATGGATAGTTTGCAAATATTTCTCCCATTATATAGGTTGTCTTTTCACGCTGTTGTTTCTTTTTCTTTGTGGAAACTTTTTAACATTATATAATATTATATACAAGATGATATAAAATGTTATATATAACATTTATTTTACTTTTGTTGCCTATTTTTATATCTTACTCAAAAAATATTTGCCCAGACCAATACCCTGAAGTGTTCCCTCCATGTTTTTATCTAGTTGTGTCATAGTTTCAAGTCTTATATTTAAGTCTTTAATCCATTTTTATTTGAGTTTTGTATACGGAGAGCGACAGGGGTGTAGTTTCTTTCTTCTTTCTTCTGCATATGGACATTTCTGTGTTCTCTATTCTGTTCCATTGGCTTGTGTGTTTAGTTTTATGCCAGTGCCATGCTGTTTTGACTAGTATAACTTTGTAGTATATCTTGAAGTCAGGTAATGGAATATCTTCAGCTTTGTTCTTTTTGCTCAGGATTGCTTTAGCTATTCAGATCTTTTGTGGTAACATACAGATTTTCAGATTTTTTTTCACATTTCTTTGAAGATTGTTATTAGTATTTTGACAGAGATTGCACTAAATTTGTAGATCACTTTGGGTAGTATTGACCTTTTATCAGTATTGGTTCTTTCAAACTATGAGCACGGAATATCTCTCTATATTCTGTGTTCTCTTTATTTAATCAGTGTTTTATAGTTTTAATTGTAGAAATCTTTTACTTCTTTGGTTAACTGTATTCTTTAGGTATATTTTTTGTAATTATTATATGTGGACTGCTTTCTTGATTTATTTGAAAAATAACTGATTGATCACTGTTAGTGTACAGAAACACTACTGAGTTCTGTACATTGAGTTTGTATCCTGCAACTTTACTAAATTTATTTATCAGTTCTAAGAGAATTTGGTGGAGTCTTTAGGTTTTTCTAAATATACGATCTTGTTGTCTGCAACAAAGCTAATTTGATTTATTCCTCTACAATTTAGATAACTCTTTTTTATTTCTCTTGCCTAATTGCTCTAGCTAGGACTTCTAGTACTGTTGAACAGAAGTGGTGAAAGTGGGCATCCTTCTCTTGTTTCAGATACAGGAGAAGAAAGACTTTCCATTTTTTTCTCATTCAGTATGATGTTAGCTGTGAGTCTGTACCACATGACCTTTATTGTTTTGAAGTATGTTGTTTCTATACCCAGTTTGCTGAGGGTTTTTATCATGAAGGGATGTTAAATTTTGCAGTGTTGATTAAATGCTTTTTAAATCAATCAATGAATTTATTGAAAGCATTTTAATCAATGCTTTTTCAACATTGATTTGTGTTTGCTGAACCATTCTTGCATCCCTGGGATGAATCCCACTTGATCATTGATACGGTTTGGCTGTGTCCCACCCAACTCTCATATTGAATTGTAGTTCCCATAATCCCCAGGTATCATGGAAGGGACCAGGTGAAGAAAATTGAATCATGGGGGAGTTTCCTCCATCCTGCTCTCATGATAGTGAATTAGTTCTCACAGGATCTGAATTTGTAAAGGCTTTTCCCCCTTTGCTCGGCTCTCATTCTCTTTCTTGCCGCACTGTGCAGAGATGCCTTCTGCCATGATTGTAAATTTCCTGAGGCCTCCCCAGTCATGCAGAACTGTAATTCAATTAAGCCTTTTTCCTTTATAAATTGTGCAGTCTCGGATATTTCTTCATAGCAGCATGAGAATGGACTAACACAATCGTGATGAATTATATTTTAAATTTATTGTCGAATTTAATTTGTTAGTATTTTCTTGAGAATTTCTGCATCTATGCTCATCAGATATGTTGGCCTATAGTTTTCCTTTGTGGTTGTATCCTTGTCTAGTTTGGGTATAAGGGTAATGCTGACCTTGTAAAACAAGTTTTGAAATATTCTCCCCTTTTCGAGTTTTTGGATTAGTTTAATTAGAATACGTATTGGTGCTTCTTTAAATATTTGGTAGATTTCAGCAGTGAAGCCATCAGATCCTGGGCCTTTCTTTGATGAGGGACTTTGTATTACTGCTTCAATCTCCTTACACGTTATTGGTCTGTTCAGGTTTTCTATCTCTTCATGGTTCAATCTTGGTAGGCTGTATGTGTGCAGGAATTTTCCCATTTCTTCTAGGTTTTCCAAATTGTTGGGATATAGTTGTTCATAACATACTTTAATGATACTTTGTATTTATGTGGTACCAATTTTAATGTCTTCTTTTTAATCTCTAATATTATTTATTTCAGTCTTACCTCTCTTTCTCTTCATCTAACTAAAGGTTTATTGATCTGTTTATCTTTTCAGAAAACCAGTCTTTGGTTTTATTAATGTTTTGTCCATTTTTTGTTTCGATTTTGCTTATTTCTACTCTGATCTTTCTTAGTTCTTTTTTTCTATTAATTCCGAGTTTGGTTTGTTCTTGCCTTTCTAATTCCTTTAGGGACATAATCAGGTTGTTTATTTGAATTATTTCCACTTTTTCAATGTAGGCATTTATTGCTATAAGCCTTCCTTTTAGAATTGTTTTTGCTGTATTCCTTAGATTTTGGTATGTTGTGTTCATTTTTTGTCAAGACATTTTTAATTTCCTTTTTGATTTCTTCATTGCTCCGTTTGTTGTTCAGGAGAATGCTGTTTAATTTTTATGAATTTGTGCAGTTTCCAAAGATCTTTCTGTTATTGATTTCTAGTTTTAATTCATTGTCATCAGAAAGATACTTGATGTGATTTTGATTTTTAAAAAATGTGTTAAGACTTGTTTTGTAACATAACACGTGGTCTATTCTGGAGACTGCTCCATATGCTGTTGAGAAAAATTTGTGTTCTTTATCTGTTGAATAGAATGTTCTGTAAATGTCCATTAGTTTCATTCAGTTTAGATGAAGTTTAACTCTGATTTTTTTGTTATTGTTGATTTTCTCTCTGGATGATCTGTCCATTGCTGCAAGTAAGACGTTGAAATTTATTATTATTATTGTATTACAGTCAGTCTCTCCCTTAGGTCTTTTAAGATTTGTTTTATATGTTTGGGTGCTCCAGCATTGAATTCATATATATTTACAATTGTTAAAACCTCTTGCTGTATTGACTCCTTTATCATTATATAACAGCGTTCTCTTTCTTTACTATTATTAAAGTCTATTTTTATAAAATATAAGTATAGCTACTCCTGTTCTTTTGGTTTTCATTTAAAGAGAGTATCTTTTTCTATTCTTCCCTTTCAATATGTGTGTGCCTTTATGAGTAAAGTGAATTTTTTTGTACACGGCATATAGCTCAGTCTTTTAAAAAATCCATTTAACCACTGTATGTTTTTTAATTAGAAAATTTAATTCATTTACATTCAAGGCTATTATTGACAGATAAGGGTTTACTACTGCCATTGTGCTACTTGTTTTTTGGTTTTTCAGAAACCTTTACGTCCTTTTTTCTCTCTTTTGCTGTTTTCCTTTGTAGTTAAGCAATTTTTCTTTAGTAGTATATTTGATTTTGTGCTATTTTTTTCCAGTGTATCTATTATAGGTTTTTGATTTGTGATTATCATGAGGCATTACATAAAACCATCTTTTTTTTTTTTTTTGAGACGGAGTCTCACTCAGTAGCCCAGGGTGGAGTGCAGTGGCACGATCTCGGCTCACTGCGGGTTCTGCCTCCCGGGTTCACACCATTCTCCTGCCTCAGCCTCCCGAGTAGCTGGGATTAAAGGCGCTCGCCACTATGCCCAGCTAGTTTTGTTTTTTTTTTTTTGCATTTTTAGTAGAGACGGGGTTTCACCGTGTTAGCTGGGATGGTCTCGATCTCCTGACCTCGTGATCCACCTGTCTCGGCCTCCCAAAGTGCTGGGATTATGGGCGTGAGCCACCGCACCTGGCCATAAAACCATCTTACAGTTACAACATTTATTTTAAACTGATAATGACATAACTTTTACCATAAAGAGAAAGTAACAAACACCATCTCTATACTTCCATACCACCCCCCAGATTTTTACTTTTCATATCCCAATTGACATCTTTTTATATTGCCTATCTCTTAACTAATTGTTGTAGTTTTTTGTTGTTGTTGTTTGTTTGTTTTTTGAGACTGAGTCTCCCTCTCTCACCAGGCTGGAGTGCAGTGGTGTGACCTTGGCTCACTACAAACTCCACCTCCTGGGTTCAAGCGATTCTCCTGCCTCAGCCTCCTGAGTAGCTGGGATTACAGGCGTGCGCCACCATACCCAGCTAATTTTTGTATTTTTAGTAGAGATGGGGTTTCACCATGTTGGCCAGACTGGTCTCAATCTCTTGATCTCGTGATCTGCCTGCCTCAACCTCCCAAAGTGCTGGGATTATTGGCGTGAGCCACCGCATCTTTCCTGCAGTTGTTATTTTTAACATTTTTGTCTTTTAGTCTTCATACATAAGATATATGATTTACTTATCCTGATTACAGTATTATAGTATTTTAAGTTTGTCTATTTTCTTTCTTTTACCTGGGAGGCCAATACCTTCAGACGGTTTCTTGTTACGTCTAGTGTCCATTTATTTTAGATTAAAGAACTCCCTTTATCATTTCTTGTAAGACATGTCTGGTGTTGATGAATTTCCTCAGCTTTTGTTTGTCTCAGAAAGTCTTTATCTTTCTTTCATGTTTGGAGGTTAGCTTTGCTGGGTATTCTTGATTGAAAATATTTTTTTGTTCAGCACTTCAAATATAACATCTCACTCTCTCTTGATCATCAGGGTTTCTGCTGAGAAACCTGCTGAAAGCCATATTGTGACTCAGAAGATAGCGATTTTTTTTTTCTTACTGCTTTGAATATTTGTGTGTTTGATCTTTGCTAATTTGATTATGACATGCCTTGGGGAATTCCTCTTTGAGTTGTATCGATTGGTGATTTCTGAGCTTCTTGTACCCGGATGCAGTCATGTGTCTCCAGATTTGAAAAATTTTCAGCCACTATTCCCTTAAATATGTTTTTTAGGGCTTTTTCTTTCTCACCTCCTTTGGGAATTCCTAAAAGGTAAAGGTTAGTTTGTTGATGATGTTTCATAATTCTTGTATGTCTTCTTCACTTTGTTTATGCAATTTCCTTTTCGGTTCTCTGATTGGATAATTTCACATGTTCTGTCTTCAAGCTTGCTAATGCTTTTCTTTGATCAACAAAGCTTTTTACAATCTATTTCAGTCATTGTATTTCTTGTTTGTAGGTTTTCTTTTTTAAATGTTTCTATTTCTTTTTTGAATTTTTTATTTTATTCCTGGAATTAAGAAAATTATTTCATTTTCTATTCGTATTTTCTTATGATACCCTGGACTTCTTTAAGAAGATTATTCTTAATTCTTTATCAGATATTTTCTAGAACTTCAGTTCTACTGGGTCTATTTCTGGAGCTGTGTTGGTTTCTTTCGGTGTTGTCAAATTTAATCAAGTTTTCTCTGTTCATGTGTCTTTACATTGATGCCTGTCATTTGAGAAGACAGTAAACTCTTCCAATTTTTACAGAGGTTTCTTGGTGTTGTTAGACATTTACTAAATTCAGAACTTAAATGCTGGTCCATTGTTGGTCACAATTCCAGGGAAGAATTACAACGAGCACCAGAGCTGAAACATTGTGCTGGAATGAACTCATTGTCTTCCCATTGTTTCCCAATGTGGTAAAGATTATAGTGAATATCAGAATTTACATACTGTTCTGAAACTAAATTGTTGCGCTTCCTTGTTTCCCATTCTGAGGAAGACCTATAATGAACACTGGAACTTAAATGTTGCCCTCAAACTATATTGTTACCCTGTCATTGTTTCCCAGTCTGGAAACAAAGTTAAAGGCACCTGAACTTAATCTTGACCTTTTAGTTCTTTCTGGGCCAGGGGAACACTCCAAGTAAAACATCCGGGCTTTGCAGAAAATCTGGCCAGAGATTTGGATCTTCCTGTGGATCATGTTCCTTGCAGCACTATGGTGCAGGCCAGTGTCTTCAATGTGGCATCCCTGCTGATCCTAGTGCAGAGCAGTCACCAATATCTACATGCTAGTCACTGCAGTCAGCATCCCAATCTTTATTCCCAATTCATTCTAGGTACTTCAGTCCTCCTGGACTGCTAATGGTTATTTTGGAAGGAGACCAAAGTGGGCTTTCCGTAAAGATTTCCAAACCAGTCCACAGATTGAATGTCCACTTTCAATTCTTTCCTCTCACCTTGCAAAACATAAGTCTAGGGAAATTCCTTGTGAGTAGCATTATGCTGGCTTGTAGGAGGGGGTGGCACACTTTGAAATGACTGTTTTTCTTATTTGTGACTTGTCTTGATTTTGTAATCCTAGAATTTCTCTACTTTTGCCCCAAGTTCTGCTGAATTCAGAGTGGTATTATTGTTATTTGTTTTTGTTTTTGTTTTTTTGAGATAGAGTCTCGCTCTGTCGCCCAGGCTGGAGTACAGTGGCAGGATCTCGGCTCACTGTAACCTCCCTCTCCCAGGTTCAAGCAATTCTCCCACCTCAGCCCGCCTCGGCCTCCCAAAGTGCTGGGATTACAGGCATGAGCCAACATACCTGAGTGGTATTATTATCTTTGAATAACTTCTCATTGTATGTTTGTGGGGTAAGTGATGCCAAGAGATTTTATTTCACCATCTTGCTGATGCCAGGATCACACACTGCATTTGTGTGCGTGTGTGCATGTGTGTGTATCTGCCTCTTCAGTTTATTTTAACAGAATAAAAACCCTGTCTTTTTTTCATGGTTGCTTGCTTGTTTCTTATGATAATGACTTTTTCTAAAGAACACAGGATAGATGTCTTATAGAATGTCTTACATAGTAAATTTGTAAATCTACAACTAATTTCTAAAATTTCAAAATGCTTAATATTTTAATTCTTATATCACAGATTGAATGATAATTATATGCCTCAAACCACATTATACAAAGACACAAAGGAACAGGACAAGGAGGGGAAAAAAAAGAAACAACTTTATAGTCTAAATATCAACAATCAAAAATGGTGTCTCACACCTGCAATCCCAGCACTTTGGGAGACTTTGAGGCAGGCGGGTCACTTGAGGCCAGGAGTTTGAGACCAGCCTGGCCAACAGGATAAAACCCCATCTCTACTAAAAAATACAAAAATTAGCTGGACATGGTGGCACATGCCTGTAATCCTAGCTACTTGAGAGGCTCAGCCACGAGAATCACTTGAACTTGAGAGGTGGAGGCTACAATGAACTGAGATCCGGCCACTGCCTTCCAGCCTGGGCAACAGAGGGAGAGTTAGTCTCAAAAAGAAAAAAAGAAAGAATAAAGAAAATCCATTAGTCAAGAATTTAATTTACTCAGCTGTTTCTAACACCCAGCTTAATTTTGTTGTTGTTGTTGTTGTTGTTTTGTTTTGTTTTGCTTTGTTTTTTGAGACTGAGTCTCGCTCTATTGCCAGGCTGGAGTGCAGTGGCATGATCTTGGCTCACTGCAACTTCCGCCTCCGGGGTTCAAGCAATTCTCCCGCCTCAGCCTCCCGAGTAGCTGGGACTACAGGTGCACATCACCAGGCCCAGCTAATTTTTGTATTTTTAGTAGGGGGGTGGGTTTCACCATGTTGGCCAGGATAGTCTTGATCTCTTGACCCTGTGATCTGCCCACCTCGGCCTCCCAAAGTGATGGGATTATAGGCATGAGCCACTGTGCCTGGCCCACCTTAATGTTATGATATGATTAAAATAAACTGAGTTGGCCGCTCACGATGGCTCACATCTGTAATCCCAGCACTTTAGGAGGCCAAGGGGGGTGGATCACGAGGTCAGGAGATCAAGACCATCCTGGCTAACACGGTGAAACCCTGTCTCTACTAAAAATACAAAAAATTAGCCGGGCGAGGTGGCGGGCACCTGTAGTCCCAGCTACTCAGGAGGCTGAGGCAGGAGAATGGCGTGAACCGGGGGGCGGAGCCTGCAGTGAGCCGAGATCACGCCACTGCACTCCAGCCTGGGCAACAGCGAGACTCTGTCTCAAAAAAATTAAAAAAAATAAACTGAGTTACATGGAAACAAAAATGACCATAAATCAGTGATTCTAAATATAAAAGAATGAACTTTCATAATCTTTCCAGTGGGAATCCTCTGATGTTTCCTTTTCCAATATTATTAAGTTAGATTTCTAGATGCTTGAAGGGGTAACAAGATGGCATGGTCTTTAGTTAGGTGCTGAGAATGGCATTAATAATGTATTTGGGGTCCTTACCAGTGCTTAATAAATACTAAATAACTTTTCTCTTTCTCACTATTCTATATAATATTCATTCGTCAGCTTATTCAGAAAAATTACGTATGATGTTAAAACATTTAATCATAAAGCAACCTCATGAATTTGTATTATTATTTTCATTTTAAAGAAAGCAAAGTTCAGAAAGAGCAAACAGCTGGCCCCAAATCAGCCAGCTAGTTCTTGAACAGGCAGGACTAGATTCCAAATGTTGAGGTATCTGCCCTGTTACTCTTATAATTCCAGGAAAGAAATCCTCCTGCACTTATGCTAACCTGATAGATGGTTTATAATATAACGCTAAGGGAATTTGGAAAGAAGTATATTCAGTCGAATTCTAAGGCCCTTATCAAGCAAATTAGAAGCATTTGAAAAACATTTGTTGAATAAATAAATAATAAAAGCATTTTTCTTTATTATTCATACTATAATGTTATAGCTGTGAATATTTATCAAATTCACTGAGTGCTAATTACATTAGAAGTTTGTCTTCTAATTTGGCAGAATTTGGTGTTTTTGATCATGTTCTTTGTGTTCTAGTCCCAAGTGTGGCTAGGGAAACATAATTGCAATTAAGTATAATTTGTCCTTGTTTCTTCTCTATTGTAACTCTTTCTTAACACCTTATATTTGAAGGCAGAATGGAACTTTTGAAACAAGTAATTTTATGCTACAAAATGACATATGATTAATTCTTGCCTTAGTCTTTCTCCTGGACTTGAGAGTTTTGGGGTTTGTAAAATGTTTGCAATATATTCAAAATCTAGAATCAAATGCGTAACTTTTTGAATTTCCAAAGTTTTTTAGATATTGTACTCTTCTATTTCTTCATTAAATACATCTCCCAACTACCCATGTAGTCATAATTTTAAAAATTGGTTCTGCATGACACAAAAGAAAACAATTTCCATCGGCTTAATGAAGTAGAAATCTGTGTTCTTCTCAGGTAATAATTTTGGAGTTAAGCAGTGGTTGTTTTGATTCAATAGCTCAAGAATATTAAGATTAGATACTAAGGCCAAAACATTGTGACCACGTGGGGACCATCATTATATAGACCAACACGAAGACAGGTGTGTATGGCAAAAGGCCTCATGTGAACTGATTATGTTCCTTTGAAGAGCTTTACTTGACCCCTACCTCATGACTTATTTATACATTCTTCTGGCTATGCTGCATGATCAACCCCAGCTGGAAGAGAATGTGGAGACCTTTTTAGTGAGGGACTTTGCTCCCCTAAGTAAAATCTAGGTAAAGTTGATATAGATGAAAGGAAGACTGGATACTAGGTAAAAAGTTCAAAGTTTCTGACTCACCATTTATGAAGAATACATGTACTGAGCACTAACATTGTGCATAACCAAAGTGCTGAGCGAGAAGGAAATATTTCAGGATCACAAAACTACTTCAGATTAAGCTCACCAATGCTCTAATCCTGGATTTGTATTTGAATTCAGAAAGCAAAGTGAATAACAAGTTGCTTTCAATTTTTCTATTTCCTTGATATTCTATATATATATAAAATGGGAGCTACCTAATTTGAGATGGTTGTTAATGATGAGTACTGCTTACTTCATCACATCTCCTGATACTAAAAGAATATTATTAATCATAATATTTAAACATTGTTGCATCAGCAAAATACCTAATGGGCTATATGGTAGATTCATTAACAGTTTTCACTTATTATTGCTTATCCTTCAGAATTTAGCCATGCCAATGCAACTGACTCATAGTTAACAAGTGGTTGGAGACAAATGGAAAACAATGCACCCATGTGCCTATTAAATATAATTACTGACCAATGATAAATCATTGACTTATAAAATTTTGAAGATCTATAGAGGTATATTTTAATACTGTTACATACATATAAAAAAACTCAGACAGAACACAGAAGTGACATTGTCAAAGTCAAAAACTAGTCAGCAGCATGAACAAGAACGAAATAAAAATTTTCAGCATTCGAAAGCAGGGCTATTTCCACTATACCACATCTAAAACCAGTTATCTTATCTCCAAATCCTTTCTTCATTTTCTATATTTATTTCTACTACTAATACTATTATCACATCACCAGGCTGAGAACTATTGATCAAGATCCTCAAAGACCATATTTCCAACATTATTTCAAAGTTAAATATATATAAAGGTATAGAATTGGGAGACAAAATTGATATTGTTATGCAATGTCAATATGTTTACCTCTGCAGGTACCAGTTACCTCAGTTACATTTACTCATGTGTCTATGTGTGTGTATGTGTGTATATGTGTGTTCATGTAGTTTTATAAAAAAGAGAAGTCTTTAAGGTGAAAATCAGGATTACTGCTCTAACTCCACCTCTAACCACATCCACAGTGCACACAATACACGTATTTTCACACACACACCCCACACATTCCTAAATATGGCAGCCTTATAAGTAAAAGAGTTCTCATAGGAACATAAATGGTATCACTTAGGGAAAATTGTAAGGTATTTACATTTCTGTTTCTAACATGATAAGAGTATATTATTCAATTTTATTATAAGAAAATTAGTTAAGAAAATACCAAAACTAAACACAACAAAATTTTCAGAAAAATAAATACCTAACATGGTATAAAACATGTTTAAAAATTAATTACATTGTAAAATAATAAACAATATTTCACTCTAATTGATTTGTAGAATGAATTATAGGTTATGATAAAGAATAATTTATTTACTATTTATCAAATAACAGGTACGAACTATTAGAAACACCAAACAAGGCACATAAAATGAAAACTTGTTTTTGAGTTTTAAATTTTTCTGACTGCAAACTTATTTTAAGACAGAATTATCAAAAGCAAGTGCCTTAATTTCAGGGTTGGCTAAAATAAAATAGTTTTTTTTAAGTCTGTCACTATAGTTTTTTATCAAATTGACAGATATGGTCAACTTAATTTTGTTTCTGGAGTTATTTTTTAGAAGAAAACCCACTGATATCTAACTCCAAGTCAATACTATGCATCTCGAAACTATTTAATCTGTTTTATAACATTACACATATCAACATGTCATACTTTATATATTCCACATGCAACTTATATTTTGTAAATGCATAGAAAATTTTGAGGAACAAAATTAAGTTCTAATAAAATGAGCAAATTCATTTTGGATTTATGTGTTAAAAAAAGAGGCAAATACACTTTAACAATTTGTCATTCTCAGTGAAGCTCTCAATACAGAGTAACATGGTTTTGGAATTAGACCTACAGATCACTATCACAGGTATACATTTTCTTTTATCAACTAATACTAATTAATTTAAATATGATCTATCTAAAGCAGTCACTCAATTTTCTATAAAGAACTTTAGAGGAGAATCACTTTCAAAATTTCAGGAATATACACTCAAAGATGCACTTTCAGAAAAAATACAGTATGGAACACTTTTTTTCAATTGAGGAACTGTCTACTTAGATTGTCTGGGTAAACTTACCAATAAAATTTAAATGAATTAACTTTAAAAAGTAATTTCTAAGTAATATAAATTAGTGAATTTATATCATTGCAGGGATACGGTCCTAATATGTTAATAAAGTAATTGTGTGTCATTCACTATGAGAGCTCACACGATTAACAACTCTTAAAAGGATACAAAATTTGAAATTTTGATAAGTCTAAAAATGGTGCTAAAGAAAATCTTATTACATTGCAAGGTTGAATGCTGGCAGGCATTCATATGAATAAAAACAAAAGGGTTAAGAATATTGACATAAGATGAATGTGTCCATTGGGAGACGCACAAATATTTAATGATTATCTACTATATAGCAGACATTGAAACAGGCATCTGCATCTTTTCATTCAGCGAGATAAATTAAATACCATGTAAAGAGATATTAGTTTTGGAAATATTATTTAATCTTTCCCAATGTCACACAGTAAGGAAACAATGAACCCGAGATTTGAACTCAACACTTCTATGGTACTATCAGCTCATTTTCATTTTTTCTTCAAATATGTCATCCAGGCTTTCTTCACTATAGTGAAAAGGCAATTTTGAAAACATAACACGGACAGAATATTAACTTGGATTTAGTCAAGAGATTATAGTAATGCACATTTCATCAGAGCTTCATTACTTTTATAGTCATATTGGGGAACTTTCAAAAAAGAATTAAAGAAATTCAAATCGTTTGGCTTCACATTATATAGTCCCCAACCCCTATTATACAATTAATTAATTAATTAACATAATGTTAAGTCTTACCTACTCTTTTCGTATTTGTTTTTTAATGGAATCCATAGATTTGAAAGTTTTGAGAAAAGACAAGATTTAGCAGACTGTTTTTATTACATTGCAAATAACTCAGCTCTTAAAAAACTCATTAGGACATTTGAAGATGTGTCCTTATTTAGATACAAGCCACGGCTTAAAAATAACTAGCTTAAATTTATATTTGCTTCCTATTTTTAAATTGTTTTGGATTTTTATAGGTACATATTTGTTGTATATTTCTTTCCTTTTTAAATGTCCATTATAGGTAAAGCCTAGTAAGATAAGGAGCTACTTACCAAATCTAACATCCTTTTGGCAGTGACAGTAATGTAACTTGGGAGTAAATACCAGAAAAAAGCAAATTACCACTGATCACAATAATTTCCATAACAATATAGATTTTGTGATAAAATATAATGACATTAATATTTATTTTTTCAGGATCAATTGTATGATTTAATGTAATAGAAGTTTCCTTGAGAAACCCTTACTTTTCCAAATCCAGCCTTAAACGTGTATGAATTACTTCCATATTTTTCTGTTTTGCTAGGTAATGATTCCCCTCATTTGTATTTGATAAAGTAAATGTGATAAATGCAAAGGGGCTTAATTATTATGGAATTCATTTCACTGTGATGATCTGTGGTTGTCAAGATTCAATCTAGTCTTAAATTTTAATAAGGACCCCATCTACAGAAAATTCTAAGTGAAGGAAGTTTGAGCTAGAATGTGAGAAGATTACAGTGGTTAATAGAAATAAAGTAGAATTTAAATTATTTTTATGTGTGTTAATTTTTTTATTACACTTTTTTCAAAATTTATTGTTTTTAGTACTAAGAATGGAAATTTATGATGTTGGAAAGGAGAGGAGCCTGAATCCCCTAGGTTCAACCTCCATGCTAATACCAACAATGAGTGGCAAGTGTATTGGCCTCAGTAAGGAAATTACACTCACCTTCTCCATCTCTCCTACTTTATTCTTCTCTAAAGAAGGATGCTAATTGTGGGGCATGAATAAAAATGAAACACAAGTATAGAAGATGGAGCTTTTGGTGTGAGTGGGGAGAACTAACTCAGTCTCTGTCTCCCCGTCTCCCTTTCTTTTACTTTCTTTTTTCCCTTCTCTCCTGAATTGTCAATGTAATGTTTGGATTTGGGGGTTGCTTCTCTCTAGGCATTGCTTTATGCAATAAGATGTGTCTGGATCTGCCTCCTGCTCATCAGAGATTTTGCTCTGGAAATACCTAAGAGTATGAGCATTACTAGGACTTTGCTCAAGATTTCATGGAGAAACTTACTTCATTTTATACATTTACCCTTGGATTTATTTTCTTAATAATGTTTATTACTGAAGTAAGAGGATCATAGGCAGCATTTGCTAAGTGTGATATACACAAAATAACACGAAAGAAAACTTTCATTAAAGAGTCTCCAATCTAATGTACCTTTAGGTTGCCTCAGGTAGTTTTCCCAAAAAATACTTTCATATATATATTTATAAATATATCCTTATGTGCTAATGTGCTATAGCAACTATTTCTGTAGTAGTGGGATTCACAGAATTGGAATGTACTAATAAACAGGTAAGTATGTTTAAAATTTTGAATATATCTAACTTGACTTCAATTTGTTTAATTATTATTGTTATTTTGCCAATTGCACTGCTGCTAAAACGTTTGAGCAACTTTCAAAATTTCTTTGACAAAATCTGGACATATTTTAGAGAAGAGAAACAGCACAGACCACAAATCTGCCATCTAGTGTGCTACATAGTTTTGGTCTCTATATGTTAAATTTTATACCATAATAAATAAATTACCATATTCACACACAGCCTTTAGGATGGAAAGAGTCCATTAAAGAGATCTAAATTAAGTTGTGATTATGTGTGAAATTATTTTGTATTTGTTGTTAGGGGTGTGACGTTATAATTCCTTGTTTAGTAAGATTTCCTCGAAATGTTCTGAATTATCCTCGAAATGTTCTGAATTATTACCTTGTGCATACTAAGAACATGCATCATAATAGGGTATACCTAAGATTTTTTAAAAAATGAAAGCTAAGGTATAGCTGTTGAATAAAATTGACCTTTCTTTTCTTTCTCTTAATTTCAATATAATATGAAATTCAGAAAATATTTACATTTGCTAAAGATTAGGATTTGTATCATTTATTTGTTTATTCAGTTAATAATTTATGTTATAGTCATTATCGATTCTAAACTATACTAAATATTGAGAACTCAGAGAAAAGAGAACATCTTCACTGCTTAGGAGTGCATAGTATATTTCTTAACCAAAGTAGCTTCAAGACAACGAGTAGAAAGTTTAGATGATGAAATCAGAGAAAAAGGACTCTCACTCTGCCTCACAAGGCATCAGGCAAAGGATGTATTAGAATTATCCAGTTAGATCCACAGTGAAATCCCGTCTCTACTAAAAAATACCAAAAATTAGCCGGGCGTGGTGGCAGGCGCCTGTAGTCCCAGCTACTCGGAGAGGCTGAGGCAGGAGAATGGCGTGAACCCGGGAGGTGGAGCTTGCAGTGAGCCGAGACTGCGCCACTGCACTCCAGCCTGGGCGACAGAGCGAGACTCCGTCTCAAAAAAAAAAAAAAAAAAAAAAAAAAAAAGAATTATCCAGTTAGGTAAGGGTAGAAAAATCAAAAACCCTTCAAAAGTCAATGAATCCAGGAGCTGGTTTTTTTAAAAGATCAACAAAATTGATAGACCGCTAGCAAGACTAATAAAGAAGAAAAGAGAGAAGAATCAAATAGACGCAATAAAAAATGATAAAGGGGATGTCACCACCGATCCCACAGAAATACAAACTACCATCAGAGAATACTATAAACACCTCTATGCAAATAAACTAGAAAATCTAGAAGAAATGGATAAATTCCTGGACACATACACCCTCCCAAGACTAAACCAGGAAGAAGTTGAATCCCTGAACAGACCAACAACAGGCTCTGAAATTGAGGCAATAATCAATAGCCTACCAACCATAAAAAGTCCGGGACCAGATGGATTCACAGCCGAATTCTGCCAGAGGTACAAGGAGGAGCTGGTAACATTCCTTCTGAAACTATTCCAATCAACAAAAAAAGAGGGAATCCTCCCTAACTCATTTTATGAGGCCAGCATCGTCCTGATACCAAAGCCGGGCAGAGACACAATAAAAAAAAGAGAATTTTAGACCAATATCCTTGATGAACTTTGATGCAAAAATCCTCAATAAAATACTGGCAAACCGAATCCAGCAGGACCTCAAAAAGCGTATCCACCATGATCAAGTGGGCTTCATCCCTGGGATGCAACACTGGTTCAACATACACAAATCAATAAACGTAATCCAGCATATAAGCAGAACCAAAGACAAAAACCACATGATTATCTCAATAGATGCAGAAAAGGCCTTTGACAAAACTCAACAGCCCTTCATGCTAAAAACTCTCAATAAATTAGGTATTGATGGGACGTATCTCAAAATGATAAGAGCTATTTATGACAAACCCACAGCCAATATCATACTGAATGGGTAAAAACTGGAAGCATTCTCTTTGAAAACTGGCACAAGACAGGGATGCCCTCTCTCACCACTCCTATTCAACATAGTGTTGGAAATTCTGGCCAGGGCAATCAGGCAGGAGAAAGAAATAAAGGGTATTCAATTAGGAAAAGAGGAAGTCAAACTGTCCCTGTTTGCAGAAGACATGATTGTATATTTAGAAAACCCCATTGTCTCAGCCCAAAATCTCCTTAAGCTGATAAGCCACTTCAGCAAAGTCTCAGGATACAAAATCAATGTGCAAAAATCACAAGCATTCTTATACACCAATAACAGACTAACAGAGAGCCAAATCACGAGTGAACGCCCATTCAAAGAGAATAAAATACCTAGGAATCCAACTTACAAGTGATGTGAAGGACCTCTTCAAGGAGAACTACAAACCACTGCTCAACAAAATAAAAGAGGACACAAACAAATGGAAGAACATTCCATGCTTATGGATATGAAGAATCAGTATCATAAAAATGGCCATACTACTCAAGGTAATTTATAGATTCAATGCCATCTCCATCAAGCTACCAATGACTTTCTTCACAGAATTGGAAGAAAACTACTTTAAATTTTATATGGAACCAAAAAAGAGCCTGCATTGCCAAGACAATCCTAAGCAAAAGAACAAGCCATCATTCTCAGCAAACTATTGCAAGGACAAGAAAACCAAACACCGCATGTTCTCACTCATAGGTGGGAATTGAACAATGAGAACACTTGGACACAGGAAGGGGAACATCACACACTGGGGCCTGTCGTGGGGTGGGGGGAGTGGGGAGGGATAGCATTAGGAGATATACCTAATGTAAATGATGAGTTAATGGCTGCGGCACAGCAACATGGCACATGTATACATATGTAACAAACCTGCACATTGTGCACATGTACCCTAGAACTTAAAGTATAATAAAAAAAAGAAAAATCACCTCATAGAGAAAATACAACCTGTAGAAAGGTATCAAGATTTGAGAGAGACAAATGAATACTTGAGGAACTCCACATAAAAGGCATATAAAATGCTTTGAACTGTACCAAGCAGTAAGTCATTCCTTACTAAATATTTTTTACTGCTATCATTATCATTATGTAAGTTGTAGTAGTATTTATTTAATCTTCCCCCAAAATACTGTGTGTCAAAAACATTTGATAATCATTTCACAAGTGAGAAAACTGAGGCACAAACATATTAGGTAACTTTTTCAAAATCACATCACTGATGAGTGGGGAAAGGGGATAAGAACTCAGGCTGTGAGTGGCTCCACTTTAGGACTCATATAGAAAAGTTATTGGAAATGCAACAGATTATGAAATAAGTTACATACAAATGTAAGGATGTTAACCTTTAGATCACAGAAGTTTCTGAAAGGTATCATGCATAGCAGTGTATGGTCTGATATGTACTGCCATGTGGAGTACCTACAGATGTAGGGGCCAAAACAGTCAGGGAGATCAGTTCAGAGTCTATTGCAGCAATCCAAGGGAGAATTTATGAGGGTCTGAACCAAGAAAAGGGCTACAGCAAAGAATGAGTAGATTTCAGAGATACGGAAATTTAACTGATGAGAATTGAGATAGCATGTACAAAGTAGAAACCGTTAACTGAGCTGGAGAATTTGAAACTGGGAAATGTCTTATCTTTGAAAGAAATGGGAATGTTTATTCCTAGAGGAGCACATTGTATTTCAATTTAAAATGCATTCTCCATGATTTTTCACTGATTATGCTCCAGAAACTAATTTCTTCTTAAGTGTTAATATAAGTGCTACGATAGATACCATAACTAATATTTAAGAGTCAAACTTACATTTGGTTTCAGAAAAAAGCACATGTTTAATCCAATTGAGATTCCTATATAACTATAAAGTCAGTCAAAATAAACAATTTTGCAGAGATTTTTATTTGTTTGTTCTAGTCAAAATTGTTTTGTTCTGGGTATTTTGACGCTATCCAACACACTTCTAGGTGACAATCTGAAGATGTGCTAGTCAAGATAAAATCACTGATCTTTCATTTTGTTCCCCATAGAGTCTTTATTTTATATTAGTAAAAGCCTTGTTGACAATTCGGGTTCTAATTTAGAACCAAGTAGAGTTGTATACTTTGGTCTCCAAATCACTCTAAACCTGACATTCTCTAGATATCTTTATGGTAAAGTTTGTGAGACCTGATTCAATTTCAATCGTAGTCATAAAAATTGTATTTTTTATGTCTACAAATAAGTGACTTAAATATACATAGAAACAAGTCTTAATTCTTAGTTCCATATTGCATTGATTTTCCTATAATGTTCTGTTGATGTTTAAAATACATATTAAAACAGTTGCATTATTATTATTTTTCTTCAATTGACACAGATATTTCATAGCCAAATACATTAATAAAAATAAACAATTGAGCAATAAAATAGTAATATTGAATACCTGGATATTTAAATCTGAGAAATTACTTTTTTGAGTTTGGAAAAAAGCCTGCATTCTTCATTTTTTTAAGAAACCACATCTGTATTAAAAAATTTCTCCTTCATTTAGCATTACTATATATAATAGTATATTTATTAGCACTTCAACATTGTTGAAATGTAGGCAAATGTGGGAATTAAAATGAGACCCCATTTTCTGATTTTCTTCTTAATAAACACTAAGACAAATACAGCCTCCAAAATCATATATAAGAAACACAATTTTAGAACAATTGATATAATATTTAAAAATTAGAGAATCTTTATTTTAAGCAAATCAGATGCTTCAGGAAACTTCTCCAGGAGGCCTTGAACAGACTCATTCTCTCCTCTTTCTCACTTGTAATTCTCAAGGATAAATGTAGAATGCACTGAGAATGTAATGTCTTGAGATAGGAGGGTAACTTGCTGGAACAGCCCTAGCTCTGCTTCAGGGCCCTCCAGCAACAGAATGTCCTTCAGTGTTTGGTCCAGTGTTTCATGTTTTGCCTGAGGTATATAACCCAAGGTAGGCTGCACTTTCAGGGTTCCTCATCTGTGATCCAAGTAAGGCACATTCAATCAAGCCTCCAAATGCCTCAAGCAGCTTCCCTAGCCTTGGAGAACCAGCTTGTCCTGAATCCTCTGCTTCTGTTGTCTCTTGCTGTGTATCCGGAAGAAATACATTTGTTTCGTGTAACTTGCTGCCTATGTGTTCTCTATCACTAGACTCAGATAAGTTGGTAACCAGTGCACAGTGAACTTGCTTCAAAGAAGGAATTACCCCCATGTCACTTTGAATTAAGGAACTATAAATAAAATATGTCTATAATTAAATAGATATTAAATACATATATATTTAATTATATTATATAGGGTTACATATAGTCATTCATTTTACATGCATAAATACATATAACTTTACATATTTATATCAAACATATTTATTTATTATAAATTTAAATATTAAATATATCATGTATTTAATTATCTGGAATGAGTATTATTAAACCATAACAGTGATCACAGTGCATTATTATCAATGAGTTACTCATCTGTTTCTCCCCCAGAATATAATAACATTATTAGTATCAAGGACTAGAATTTGCTCTCTTCAGCTTTGGATCATCAGTGATGGGCAAAGGTATTGATACACAACAAACACTAAAAATATTTTCTAGTAAGCACTCAAACGTGCAGGATTGAAAATGTAACACTTAAAAAACTGGTGAGGCTCATTTTTACTATTACGGTCCATGCAGGTAAGTTCATAAATGTTGAAGAATAACCAAATCAATGTGCAGTAGAGGAAAAAAATGGATGGCTGATGATTAAAGGCTTAATTAGTTGTTCACTAAAAAATTATAATTGATAACAGCATATTATATCTTATCGAATAGTAAATAATAAATATGTAAATATTTACATGTATTGTTTTATAATCCTATCTGTTTCTAAAAGAACAGAGCCAGGAGTTCACTTAAAAAATTTACTGGGCTTGGCACCAAGACGGTTGACTAAAAGTAGCTACTTTGCGTGGCTATCATGGAGAGGAGATAGAGTGGTGAATAAAAACAGGTCTTCAAGTGGATTGTCCAGGAGGGCACATTGGGATTCATCAAGGAAGCAATGATGAATTTGCATCAAGGAAGCAAATGATGAAACAAGGAGAGCAGATAGGAGCAGGGCAAAACAGCCGTCCACCAGGGATTGGTCCAAAATGAAGGGAGGCCCCACTGCAGGGAAACAGGGAGTGATCAAGAGTCCCCAGGGCCCCATACTTCTGCCATTGACCTTTGCAATCCTGGGCATGGGAGATCCTCTCTGAGCCCCCGTCCCCCGTAGCCTCCATCGAGACTGAGGCTCCAAAGCTGCTGCTCAGGCCCCCATGGAGCCCCAAGATCCTTGACTTCCTGAGAACCTTGGTGTCAGCTGCCATAACCACATCAACTAGGGAGGCAGGACTCTCTTACATGCCCCCAGGATAGGGGCCACATCCACAGTGCTGAGGAGAAGATGAACTGCAGGCCTTGCTTCTGCTGTACCTCATCAGGCAAAGCCCACTGGCCTGGGACCCCAGCGGAGCCAGCCTGAACCACCTGAACACTTGCTGGTCATGGCTGTTTATTTTTCTGGGGCGGAGCTCCAAGAGGTAACTGATAGGCCTGCTATGATTGCTGCTGCAGTGACATCTCCTCTCCTCATCCCCTCCCCTCCTCTTGTGCCCTACTGTCCTCAGGCTGCAGAGGGATCAAAGAGCCCAAGAACTGTCTTAGGCCTACATCAAACCGCAGCTACCAGAAGGAAAAGTGACCAGAATATTTTCCACACTGTTCCCTGTCCCTGCTAGTCGTCCTCACAGGGAAGGGCCTCCCATCCTGGGCCCCAAATGCAGCCACCCTACCTCTGTCTGTTCACTTCAGTGGGTGGCAGCTCTGCATTTCTCTGGGGTGAGGTTCCTGGAGATAACTGACCGGCTCTCTGCTATTGCTGCTACAGTGATACCTGCCCTTGCTGTCCCCCGGCTAGGGAGAAAACAAAGATGCTGATTGCTCTCCTCACACCTCCAGCATGCCACAACCACCCTACAGAGAGGAGGCAAAACTGTCTTTTCCCTGAGCCCCACTACTTGCTGCTCTTCATCAGGCAGGGTCCCGGCTTGAGCCTGTAGCACAGCCACCCCACTGCTGGCTGAACATTCCATTGGTAGTGGCTCTGCATTTCTCTGGGGTAGAGCTCCCAGCGACAAATTACAGTCCCTGTACCACTACCATAGCTATGGTACCTGCCCTTGCTGCCACTAGGCTGGGGAAAGAAAAAAGAGCTTGGGTGCTTTACATGTCCAGCATGCCACAGCTGCCCTACAGAGAGGGGGTCAGACTGTCTTCCTCCTGAGCCACCTGCTTTTCACCAGGCAGGGACCCCACCTTGAGCCTACAACACAGCCACTCCACCCACAGCTGATCATTCCACTTAGCAGTGGCTCTGTGTTTCTCTGGGGTGGAGCTCCTAGAGGCAAGTGCCAGGCCCTATGTCATTGCCACTGCCAAGGTCTCTGCCCATGCTGTCCCCAAGCTAGGGAGGGAACAAAAAGCCTGAGCTTGCTCCAGGGATGCAGTGTGCAGCCTGGTAGTGCCAAGCCACAATCTTTGACCAGAACTTGAGTCGGAGAAGAACCCACACCCTCAGAGCACTGAAAGGGAGCATGGTCTGCAAAGGTGAAGAAACACAAGGGAGTCACGTGGCTGATTAAGAGCCTATCTACCAGCCATTACTCTTAAGCACTATCTACTGGATTTCAGCCCAAACTACAACACCAAAAATACTTCGCTAATATATCCCTCTGTGAAATCAAGGGTAAGAATTCAGCCACACATACAGACACTGCACAAAACCTTGGCCCCTTGAAAACATCCAGAAATGAAGCCAACTGATCATACTCAAATTAGGCCACAGTAAAAGGAACATCAGCCCACAAAGATAAGAAAGAACCAGTGCAAGAACTCTAGCAATTCTAAAAGCCAGAGTGTCTTCTTACTTCTCAACAACCCCGCTAGCTCCCCAGCAATGGTTCTTCACCAGACTGAAATGGCTGAAATGACCGACAGGAATTTCAGAACCTGAATGACAATGAAGATAATCAAGATTCAGGAGAAAGTTAAAATTGAATCCAAGGAATATAAAGAAATTGATAAAATGATACAAGAACTGAATGACTAGCCATTTTAAGAACGAAACAAAGTGATCTGTTAGCACTAGAAAACTCACTACAATAATTTTATAATATAATTGGAAGTACTAACAGCAGAATAAACTAAGCTGAGGATGGAATATCAGAGTTTGAAGACCAGAATCAATTCAGACAAAAATAGAGAAAAACAGTATTTTAAATAATGAACAAAACCTCCAAGAAATACGAGATTATATAGAGACCAAATCTGTTACTCACTGCAAAGGGAGGGAGGGCAAGAAACAATTCCAAAATTTATACAGAACTGAAAAAGAGCTCAAATCGCCAAAGCAATCCCACACAAAATAACAAAGCCAGAGGCATCACACTACCCAACTTCAAACTATATTACAAGTTTACAGTAACCAAAAGAACATGGTACTGGTATCAAAATAGACACATAGACCAATGGAACAGAATAGATAGCCCAGAAATAATGCCACACACCTACAACTATCTCCTCCTCAACAAAGCTGACAATAACGAGCAATGAAAAAGTAACTCATTAGTAAATGGTGCTGAGATAACTGGCTAGACATATGCAGAAGAATGAAACTGGACCCCTATTATTCACCATGTAAAAAAATAAACTCAGTATGAATTAAAGACTTAAAAGTAAAACCTAAAAATAGGAAATACCATCTGAACACTGACCCTGGCAAAGATTTCATGACGAACACTCCAAAAGCAATTGCAACAAAAATGGACAAGTGGAATCTAATTAGACTAAAGAGATTTTGCATAGCAAAATAAACTATCAATAGAGTAAACAGACAACCTACAGAATAGGAAAAAATATTTGCAAACTATGCATCTGACAAAGGTCTAATATCCAGCATCCTTAGGGAACTTAAATTAACAATCAGAAAACAAACAACCACATTAAAAATTTGCTTAAGGACATAACAAGAGACTTCTCAAAAAAAAAAAAACAAACAATAAACAAAAAACAAACCACACATGCAGTCAACAAGCATATGAAAAAATGCTCAGCACCACTAATGATTACAGAAATGCAAATCAAAACCACGATGAAATGCCATCTCACACCAGTAAGAACGAGTATTGTTAAAGAGTCAAAAAATAACAGATGCTGGCTAGGTTGTAGAGAAAAGGAAATGCTTACACACTGTTGGTGGGAATGTGAATTAGTTCAGCCACTGTGAACTGTGGAAAGCAGTTTGGAGATTTCTCAAAGAACTTAAAACAGAACTACCATTCAACCCAGAAATCCATTGCTGGGTATATATACAAAGGAAAATAAATTGTTCTATCTAAAAGACACATGTATTTGTATGTTCATTGCAGTGCTGTTCACAATAGTAAAGACATAAACTCAACCTGCCTAGGTGCTCATCAACAGTGGATGGGATGAAGAAAATTTGGTACATATACATCATGGAATACTATTCAGTCATATAAAAGAATAAAATTATGTACTTTGCAGCAACATGGATAGGGCTGGAGGCAATTATCCTAAGTGAATTAAGGCAGGCACAGAAAATAAAATACTGCACGTTCTCACTTATAAATAGGCACTAAACATTGAGTACACACAGACATAAAGAAGAAAATGGTAGACACCAGGACCTACTTGAGAGTGGAGTGTGGGAAGAGGTAAAGGATCAAAAAGCTACCTGTTGGGTACTGTGCTTATTACCTGGGAGAGGAAATAACCTGTACACCAAATCTCTACAACATACAATTTATTCATGTAACAAACCTGCACATGTACCCCTGAACCTAAAAGAAAAAATAAGTAATTAAAAAAATTAAACAAACTTATTAACAACAAACATTTATTTAAAAACAATAATTGGCTGCATAAATGTCTTCTTTTGAGAAGTGTCTGTTCATGTCCTTTGCCCACTTTTTGATGGGGTTGTTTGTTTTTTTCTTGTAAATTTGTTTGAGTTCATTGTAGATTCTGGATATTAGCCCTTTGTCAGATGAGTAGGTTGCAAAAATTTTCTCCCATTCTGTAGGTTGCCTGTTCAGTCTGATGGTAGTTTCTTTTGCTGTGCAGAAGCTCTTCTGTTTAATTAGATCCCACTTGTCAATTTTGGCTTTTGTTGCCATTGCTTTTGGTGTTTTAGACATGAAGTCCTTGCCCACGCCTATGTCCTGAATGGTATTGCCTAGGTTTTCTTCTAGGGTTTTTATGGTTTTAGGTCTAACATTTAAGTCTTTAATTCATCTTGAATTAATTTTTGTATAAGGTGTAAGGAAGGGATCCAATTTCAGTTTTCTACATATGGCTAGCCAGTTTTCCCAGCACCATTTATTAAATAGGGAATCCTTTCCCCATTGCTTGTTTTTGTCAGGTTTGTCAAAGATCAGATAGTCGTAGATATGCGGCATCATTTCTGATGCAAATCAAAACCACAGTGAGATACCATCTCACACCAGTTAGAATGGCCATCATTAAAAAATCAGGAAACAACAGGTGCTGGAGAGGATGTGGAGAAATAGGAACACTTTTACACTGTTGGTGGGACTGTAAACTAATTCAACCATTGTGGAAGTCAGTGTGGCGATTCCTCAGGGATCTAGAACTAGAAATACCATTTGACCCAGCCATCCCATTACTGGGTATATACCCAAAGGACTATAAATCATGCTGCTATAAAGACACATGCACACATATGTTTATTGTGGCACTATTCACAATACCAAAGAGTTGGAACCAACCCAAATGTCCAACAATGATAGACTGGATTAAGAAAATGTGGCACATATACACCATGGAATACTATGCAGCCATAAAAAATGATGAGTTCATGTCCTTTGTAGGGACATGGATGAAACTGGAAAACATCATTCTCAGTAAACTATCGCAAGGACAAAAAACCAAACGCCGCATGTTCTCACTCATAGGTGGGAATTGAACAATGAGAACTCATGGACACAGGAAGGGGAACATCACACTCCAGGGACTGTTGTGGGGTTGGGGGAGGGGGGAGGGACAGCATTAGGAGATATACCTAACGCTAAATGACGAGTTAATGGGTGCAGGAAATCAACATGGCACATGGATACATATGTAACAAACCTGCACATTGTGCACATGTACCCTAAAACCTAAAGTATAATAATAAAAAAAAAACTATGAAAAAAAACAAAAAAAACCAATAATTATCACCAAGGAATGACTAATTATTTAAAACTAAATATAATAGTAATAAGTAATTTAAAGTAGGTAGAACATTTTAAGATGATTTAAAGAAATTATACGTATTTAGAGACTTATTGCACAGAGATTAAATGTGCAGCCTCTGCAGATAAACACCAGATTAAATCTTGGCCCAACTGGGAAAGCTCTAGAGACTCTTATGACTCAGGAACTCCTGTAGGGTAGGCTGAAGCTATTATTGTGCTTGCATTGAAACTTGACCTCCTGTGCCTTTGCTTCTGTTTTTTCGTCCCCTCCTTTCCACAGGTGCTGATCCTTAGAGCAGCACTCATTAATGACCATATTGCATGCCAAATTTAACTCAGAGGCTGCTTTTTAAAGAACCAAATCTGTGACAGTTGGTATTAGACATGGTCTGATTCAGAAGGTGACAAGGCAAAATCAGAAGGTGCATAATTTGCCATGTATTTGGCAATAAGAAATTTATCACTGGTTGTTGGTAAAGCACAGATGCCCTGTGGAATAAGGTCCCATTGTCAAATCTTATTAGCAGTTGAAACAACATACCTTTGGAAAAAAAAAAAAAACATGGTAGGAAGGGGCATTATAAAATGAGGACACTGATACCATCACGCATAATAGGATCCCCCCAAAAAAGTTCAGGCAGCTTCAGAATTTAGGTGAGACCAATTATAATAATACATGGTAAGATCCAGTTGGCCATGGAAGGGTGTCGCTGATCTACAGAATGTTAATAAGTTACATAATATTGATACCCACAGTACTTCCCCAAATGAACCAGGACAATCTACTTGAATTAACTGTCTGTAAAGAGAGGGGGACGTTCTAAATGTTTTGTTTGGAATGGAGACAAAAGCAGGAAAAAGATCAAACCATCTAGTCTTTGGAACAAGTCATCCTGCCACTTTCACTCGATAATCCATCAAACTCTACAGTATTAGAGGTATCAGTGGTGGGAAAATACGTGGTATGTAGTTTATAGTAAGCTCCACTAAGACAATCACAACAGAGAACCTTAGGGGTTTCTATTAAAATGATGCCATCTCTATCTGAGATTTAAACACATGTTAACAAATAACTCTCAGCAGTCCTGGTAGAGATGGAATACCCAACCATCAAATGTCAAGTAACCATGCAGCTAAAATTGCCTTTCATTAGCTGGGTTCTATCAAATGTCAGATCATGAGGTTGGGTGGACCCAGCAACAACTCATTGAAAGACGAATGAAGTACAAGTAGGACTAGGGGAACAAGAAAGCTGAACAATCAAGTAATTCAAACTCCTAGGTCATCTACTGCTATAGTACTGCTCTCTTTCAGCTCAAACTTATGGGTGCATGTGGATTCATTATGACTTGTTGATAAGAAAAAGAACTCCAAACTTCGTTAATGAATTAACTGGTCAGCCTGGTACATGAATAGAAGCCATAAATGGAAGGCAGATGCACCAGTGACAAGAAACAATTTTCTCTAAGGGCACCTGGGTTACCTTCTTTATCTTTAATGAGAATGAACTCGAGTTCAAGAAATATATGAACTCATGGGCAATGGCAAAAGGCTTAGTTGTTTGGTCAGGTTCCTTGAAGAATAATATTGGAAATTTGGAACACAGAGAACTAGAGTAGCAACTTGTGAATGGGTAAATTAGTGGGCACAAATTATGAAGAACTTCACATTACATGTTAATCACCTTCAGAGAGCGCATGCCATGTAAAAAAAAATTAAACAACCAAATATAAATGACTCAGCCTACTGAAATTAGCCAGGGTCTTGTGTAATCCAACCCTAAACTGGCACAATTAATTCATAAACATTATAGCCAAAGTGGAAGTAATGGAGGATCCAATGCCAGGGATAATCTACCTACTGCTGCCACCTAATATCCAAACTGTGAACCCAAAGGACAGCATGGAGTCTTTAATATTGTACCACCCCTCACTCAGCCACTGTCAACTAGTGTAGTACACTGAATTTATTCTACTTGGGAGAGTCAGTTTTGTTGCTGTTTTCTATTTTTGTGGTTGACGATGTTTTGTTATGTTTTCACCTTCTATTTACAGGAATAGACTCATTGTCTAGGGATTAGTTTTTCTTTCCTTCCTAAAGAACCTCAGAAAGCACCAATATGCATGTATTACAGAGTGCCTGATTCACAGCACAGAATGTGACATGACAGGGAAGCCACATAACAGGGGAATCACTTAACAGAAAAAAATGGTATGAGAGTGAGAAATTCTGCCTAGGGTTCACTGTACCACATGCCTCACCATCCATAAGCAGCCAGCCTTAGAATGGGCTGTAAAGTACAGATAGAGAGCTTAGAGGCAATACTTCAAGAGAATATAATCATTCTCCAGGATGCAATATAAACTATGAAGCAAATCCCTTTATATGATGTTCTGTCAATATTAAGAAAAATGCATTGGTCCTGAAACTGAGGGATTGAAGCAAGTGACCACATTATTATCATTTCCAGTGACCCATTTGTGTAATATGTATTTTCTCTCTCTTATAATCTAGGTTCTGCCGTTTTGGAGTTCCCATTGAGATAATACCACAAGATAGAGAGCCTCATATGAATACTCCCTGGGCACTTTGGACTCTATTATGTGTATAAGTCCCTACTCAAATTAATATGTTGAGCTCCTAACCCCTGGTATCTTAGAATGTGACTTTACTTGGAGATAGGTTTGGTTTTGTTTTTCCAGAGAAAATCAAGTTAATACGAGATCACTGCGGTGGGCCCTAATCCAATACAACCAGTGCCCTTCTAAAAAGGGTAAATTTGGACACATATATGGAAACAGAAGGGACATTTGAAAATGAAGACAGAGATCTGGGTGATGCATCTACAAGCCATGGAATGTCAAGGATGACCAATAAACCACAAGAAGGTAAGGGAAAGGCATAGAACAAATTCTTTACCACTAGTCCTAGAATAAGCTAATACTGCTAACACCTTGATCTTGAAATTCTAACTTCTAGAATTTAGACAATAAATTTCTATTATTTCAAACACCCATTTTGTGCTACTTTGTTGCTGCATTTCCAGCAAACTAATAGTTTCTTGTTCTAAGGAACTAGCCAGCAAGAATGGAACTTACCACTTGGGGGAAATGCATTTAACTCTCATTATTAGGAGGGGGTAGGGCTGATGTTACAAATGGAGGAAGACAGGAGTATGTTTGATAGCCAAGTAATCCAACTGGGTGTGTTTTGATAGTCCTTTACTTAATTTTGATAGAAATAAACAAAGGCAAGAATCCCTGACGTTGATGATTGATAAAGGTGTGGCCATGCCACTGGATCAAGCCACTGAGCAGAGAAGAGGTGCTAGAGAAGGGTGAAGAAAATCTCATATCAATAGTGGGGAAGAGAGATGGCAATAATTATCTGTGGCTCAAAGATCACACTCAGTAACTCTGGTCAATCCAGAAACCTTCCTTTTCTAAGTTTTCCCTAGTAAGATAGGGCCACCAGACTTCTAGAAGTCCTGATCCTAGAATTTATATTAAAAAGTAGTTTCAAATGACCAAAGGGAGGACTGTGATTGCACTCTGAGTTTACCCTGTTTTACCATGAAGACCTCAACCAATTGAAAACTTTGTTCCTACTGCTGGGGCTGCTGTCTGCTGATGGCTATCAACCATCAGCAGCTTCAGGGATTGCCTCAGCCACTGAGAATCAAAAGGTCTTGGCAAGTTCACAACCCTTTCAGAGCTGACTCCCATCCAATAACTGATACATGATAATAAAGACTTGCCAATCTTAGCCTAAATAAAGAAAAATATGAAAAGTCATTATAACTCTAGAGCCCTTGGTAAGGTTGGCCGTAGTTCTAGTTCTGTTGTTGTAGGTTAGGCCTGTATCACACCTCAACTTATCTCTCTGCCAATACCATCTTCTTCATCTCCTTTCAGGAGTTTTAACCTTAAGGTTTCTTTAATAGCATTCTGCATGCTAATCTCCATCTCATAGTCTGCTTCCTATGGAGTCCAATCTTTGCACCTACCTCACTGGGTGCTTACAAGAATTAAATGATATGACATATGTAAAACATTTAGCTTATTGACACTAGGTAATAGTCACTGCTCGAATGCACAGTTCAAAAACATCAAATTAAAATATCATTGGAGGAGGAAGAGCAAAATGGCTGAATAGAAGTTTCCACTGATCATCCTCCCCGCAGGAACACACTATCTACACAAGAAAGCACATTTCCAAAAATGAAAAATCAGGTGAGTGATCACAGTACCTGGCTTTAACTTCATATCATTGAAAGAAACACTAAAGAGAATAGGAAAGACAGTCTTGAATTGCCAATGTCACCCCTCCTCCATTCCCCAGCAGTGGCCATGTGACAGGGAGAATCTGTTGGCATGGGGGAGGGAGAATGCAGAGATTGTGGGACTTTGCATTAAAACTTAGTGCTGACCTGTTACAATGGAAAAAAGCAACAGGCAGAACTCAGCCAGTACCCATGAAGAGAGCATTTAGATCAATCTTAGCCATTGTATATCCAAGCAATTAGAAGTTGAGTTTTGACAAGCCTTGACACTGTGGGCTAAAGGGCTCCAGGCTCATAAATAAACTTGAAAGGCAGTCTAGGCCACAAGGACTGTAACTCCTAGGCAACTCCTAGTGCTATGTTGTTCTGGGAGCAAGTGGACGTGGGGAGCATATGACCTAGTGAGGCACTCGCCAGGATGGCCAAGAGAGTGCTTGTGACACTCCTTTCGCACAGCTCAGAGTTTCAAAAGAGACTCCTTCCTTTGAATGGAGGAGAGGAGAGGGAAGAGTAAAGAAGACTTTGTCTTGAAATTTGGATGCCAGCTCATCCACAGCAGGGCACCAGGCTGGGTCCTGAGGCACCCATTCTAAGCCCTAGCTCCCAGATAACATGATCTTATATTTGGAAAAACCTAAAGATTCACCAAAAAACTATTAAAGGTGCTAAACAAATATGGTAAATTTGTAGGATACTAAGTTTTTTTTTTTTTTTTAAAAAGTAGCATTTCTATATGCCAGCAGGAAACAATCTAAAAAAGCAATGAAAAAAGTAATCCCATTTATAATGGCTACAAATAAAATGAAATACATAGAAATGAAGCAAAAAATTGAAAGATCTCTACAATGAAAACTATAAAAAATTGAAAGAAACAGAAGAGGACAGAAAAAACGGGAAGATATTCCATGTTCACGGATTGAAAGAATTAATATTGTTAAAATGTCTATATTATCCAAAGCATTCAACAGATTCAATGCAATTCATATCAAAATACCAATAGTATTTCTATTCAGAAATAGAAAAAAAATCCTAAAATTTGTATGGACCCACAAAAGACCCACAATAGCCAAAGCTATCCTGAGCAAAAAGAACAAAACTGGAGAAATCACATTATCTGACTTCAAATTGTATTACAGAGCTATAGTAAACTGAACAGTATGTTACTGGCATAAAAACAGATACATAGACCACTGGAACAGATTAGAGTACCCAGAAACAAATCCATGTATATACAATAAGCTGATTTTTGACAAAGATGCCACGAACATACATTGAGGAAAGGTCAGCCTCTTCAACAACTGGTGCTGAAAATAAACTGGATATTCATATACAAAAGAATAAAACTAGACCCCATCTCTCATCTATACAAAAATGAAATCAAAATAGATTAAAGACTTAAACCTAAGACCTCAAACAATGAAACTACTAAAAGAAAACACTGGAGGAACATCCTAGGACATTAAACTAGGCAAAGATTTATTGAATAATACCCCATAAACACAGGTGCCCAAAACAAAAATGAACAAATAGGATCACATAAGTTAACAAGCTCCTTCACAGCAAAGAAAACAATCAACAATGTGAAGAGACAATCCATAGAATGGGAGAAAATATTTGCAAACTATCCATCTCACAAGAGATTAATAATCATAATATATAAGGAGCTTAAACCACTCCATAGGACGAAATCTAATAATCTAATTAAAAAGTGGGCTAAAGACCTGAATAGATATTTCTCAAAGGAAGACTACAAGTTGCAAGTAGGTATATGGAAAGGTGCTCAACATCACTGGCCATCACAGAAATACAAATCACAACATGAGGTATCTATCATGTCACCCCGGATACAATGACTTTTATCTAAAAGACTATATAACCAATGCTAGCAAGGATCTGGAGAAAAAGGAACCCTTGCACACTGTTGACAGAAATGTCAATTAGTATAACCACTATGAAAAACAGTTTGGAGTTTCCTCAAATACTAAAAACAGACCTGCCATATGATCCAGCAATCCCACTGCTGGGTATATATCCAAAAGAAAGGAAATCAGTTTTCAAAGAGATATCTTGACTCCCATGATTATTGCAGCACGAGTTACAATAGTCAAGATTTGAAAGCAACCTAAGTGTCCAACAGAGGAATGGATAAAGAAACTGTGGCACATATATACAATGAAGTACTATTCAGCTATATGCACACGTATGTTTATTGCGGTACCATTCACAATAGCAAAGACTTGGAACCAACCCAAATGTCCAATAATGATAGACTGGATTAAGAAAATGTGGCACACACACCATGGAATACTATGCAGCCATAAAAAAGGACGCATTCATGTCCTCTGTAGGGACATGGATGAAGCTGGAAGCCATCATTCTCAGCAAACTATCGCAAGGACAAAAAACCAAACACCACATGTTCTCACTCATAGGTGGGAATTGAACAATGAGAACACACGGACACAGGAAGGGGAGCATCACATATTGGGGCCTGTTGTGGGGTGGGGGGGAGGGATAGCATTAGGAGACATACCTAATGTAAATGACGAGTTAATGGGTGCAGCACACCAACATGGCACATGTATACATATATAACACATGTACCCTAGAACTTATAGTATAATGAAAAAAAATTTTTTTAAAAAAGGAATGAGATCCTAACAATTGCAACTACATGGATGGAACAGGAGGTCAGTATATCAAATGAAGTAAGCCATGCACAAAAGGACAAATTTTGCATGTTGTCACTTATTTGTGGGAGCTAAAAATTAAATGATTTAATAGAGATAGAGAGTAGAATGATAGTTACCAGAGGCTGAGAAGGGTAATGGAGCGATGGTGAGAAAGTGGGAATGGTTAATGGGGACAAAAATAGTTACAAATAATAAATAAGGTTCAGTATTTGATGGTATAGCAGGGTGACAATAGTAACAATTTAATTGTGCATTTAAAAGCAACTAAAAGAATATAATGGGATTGTTTGTAACACAAAGGATAAATGCCTGAGGGAATGAATTCCTTATTTAGCCTGCTGTGATTATTTCACATTGTATGCCTGTGTCAAAATATTTCATGTACCTACAAATATATGCACTTAATATGTGCCCACAAAAATTAAAAATTACAAAAAATATTGTTTTATGTTATATCAATAAATGAACATCATTTTGTCCTATATCTAATGTTGTCATTTGGGAAGTGTGTGCACATGTGTGTCTGTGCACGTGTGTGTGTGTTTCTTGCAGCCTTTGATTCAAGATTTTCATATTAGATTGAAAAATTATGTTGTATCATTCAGGGAAATCACCTTATAAAACATAGTGGAAAAAAATCATACTATTCCATAACACTGCAAAGTATAAAAATCATGTGAGATACAGACACTGATTAATACCTTTTTTTTCTTGTTCCAAAATGTGACAGGGATGGGAATTTAAACAGGTTTGTGATACTTGATTTTATTTTTTCCAATTCTGCTAGTTTCATTGTAGTAAATTCACACGACTAGACACTAGGAACATTATGCAGGTTTATGTTTTTGATCTTGCTGTAATTTCAGGATAGTCCTGATGCTTATCCTAGAACTAAAACAGCACATTTATTTTACTACACTACAATTGAGTGATTGTAACATTTCTTAAAAGTTAAGCTATTTATTCTCTAATATTGTTTTTGCTGGCTGGGTGGAAAATTGTTCATATTCTTGTACACAGAGAGTATGCAATAACTTATTTGGTGATGGTCTTGCAAAGTTATTTACACTAATAACATAAGATTATTACCCATCTATTTCTTTCTAAATAAGGTATTCTAGATACCTTGAAGCCAGAACTCAGCTCATACTTCTGTTTTTGTTCCTTTCTTCTACTTGACATTGTACCTTCCTTGCTCCTTTTATAATTTTTAAATGAACATCTTTTATTAGAAACTTCACTTAATTATTAGATTACAAGTGTTTCTGAATATATGAGACAAGGACACAGGATATCAGGATATTTGACTTTTGGGGGGGTGCAGAAATGAGTCACAAGGTAGGTACCCTAGTACTGCTTGACTCCTGCCCCACTGCACATGTGGGAAGGACAATGGAATACAGCCAAGAAAGAACAAAAAGGATCTGTAGACATCTAGGGACTGAATGGGTAGATGTAGGCAAAGGGACACAGTACATCAGTTATCAAAGGAAGGCTCCACAGAAGTCATTAAATAAGACATCAGTTTTAAGCATCTGCTAAGCTCAGTGGGAGTAAAGTCCCTTTATAATGGCGTGATGGTTAATTTTATGTGTCAACTTTGGTGGTGTTTTTTGGATGAGATTAACATTTAAATTAATGCACATTGAAGCAGATTCCCCTCCATAATGTGCGTGGGCATTATTTAGTAAGTTGAAGGCCTGAATGGAACAAAAAGACTGGCCTTTCTGAGCAAAGGGAAATTTTCCAGAAACTACCTTTGAAACAAATCTACAACATCAAGTCTTCTGGATTTAAACCTGATAAACCACACTGCAGATTTTGGACTTCCCAGTCTCCATAGTCATATAAGCCAATTCCTTATATGTACATACAGTTGACCCTTGAACAATGCATGCATTGGAGGTGGTGATGCCCATGCAGTCAAACAATCTGTGTATAACTTTTGAATGCCCCTAAACTCAACTACTGATAGCCTACTGATGACCCAAAGCCTTATTGAAAACACAAATAGTGTATTAACACATATTTTGTATGTTATATGTATTGTATACGGCATTCTAACAATAAAGTAAGCTAGAGAAAAGAAAATTACAACAAAGAGAAAATATATTTACTATTCATTAAGTCAAAGTAGATAATCATAAATGTTTCTATCCTCACTGTCATATTTGAGGAGGCTGAGGAGTAGGAAGAGGAGGGGTCTTGTTATCTCAAGGTTGTCAGAGGTGGAGGAAAATCCATGTATGAGTAGACTCACACAGTTCAAACCCATGTTGTCAACTGTATATATGCATGTGTGCATGTGTGTACACACACACATATATTTTTGGACATATATACACACATATATCTACATACACACATACGTGTGTGTGCATATCTATCTATCTATCTATCTATCTATCTATCTATCTATCTATCTATCTACCTGTCTATCTTAGAGGTCCTCTTTCTCTGGAGAACACTGAGTAATATAAACAGCATCTTGTCAGGAAAGCCGTGTTTTTTTTCTTCTTTTTTTTCTTGCATGTGTCAGTACTTAAGAGGTCACTGATAGCCATGAGCTACTGAGAGAAGAAATGAACGACAGAGAACTAGTTGGCTACATTCTTTTGTCTAGAAGAAGGTGCCAAATTCAAAGCCAGTCCTAGTCATAGAGGTGGGAGAAACGTTGATCTTAATAGAATATTGAAATGTTAATCAATGTAGGATTTGATGACTTCTCAATGAAGATGTTTACAGCAAAAATTGAACATAAGATATTTTATCATCTAAAGCAAACAGAGAAATTATGGAATCTGCCATAGAGATTTTATGCAATAACAGACGGGATTTTTTTCAGTAACGAATACATTTTAAAGAGTAGTACAATACAAAATTAAAGTTATATTTTGATCACTTTCCACAAGTTTACCTCTTTAATACATTTATTACAAGTACTTAGAAGACAGGATCAATTATTTCTAGGTGAGTAAGTAGGGAGAGAAATGATGATCTAAATATTTTGTCATTGGTTGCTTAAGTAGATAAGGTATTATTAATAGAGAAGGTTTGAGAAAAAGGTAAGTTCAAGCTTCTAGAGACTTATATTTAAAATATAGGTAGGTATCAAAACAGAGATGCCAATTAGCATAAGAAAAACACAAATCTGGTTTTTCCAACTTACACTTTTCAAACTGAATTTTAAATACGTTTCCTTTCATCTTCTCATCATTGATTCAGAAACATTTTTCCTATTATTCTATTTTCTGCCTTAGAAAAGTGCTTCCATTTATTGATGAACCAGAGCTGAAAGACCCCAAGTAAACATCTCAGGAAAGCGTTGTTGTTGTTGCTGTTATTATTGTGTTTTTTTTTCCCTGGTGCAATGTTCTTAAAAAATGTTTTGGTAATAGACATAGAAAATAATCTGAAAAAGAATAAAGGAAAAGAAGAAACCTATTATAAAATGCTCAAATAAATAATGAATCAAAAGAGGAAGGCCAATCCATTCTCCCTAGGACTATGATCAAGATGGGAAAAATCACAAAAAAATAAGCTGTTTATGTATTTATTTATTATTTTTAACTTCTCTATTTGCATCACCATATTATTTCTTCTGCCCTGTTTCCTTGATCTATAAAAAGAGAAAATAGCAATTAAACAGTGTTTGTCTTTCCTATCATAACTCTGTATAAAAGTTTATGTGTGTGTGTGCATGTTAGAAACTGACAACTCAGTTATTTTCACTGTAACTAAAATTATCTTTTTTCTAGAAAACTTTTAATTCGTATTTTCAAATTTATTGTTATAAACGGTTTACATGTTCATCTCTTTTTAAATATTTTAACATTGTTATTATGATACAACTGATACATGAAAACAAATCTGCAACATCAATTCTTCCAGATTTCCAGGGTGCTGGATTTCCAGCCTGCACACATTTAAGGCATTTAATAAGTTTGCCTTACGTATATACCCATGAAACCATCACCAAATTCAGATAATGAACATTTTGATTACTCCAAAAGTTTGATGGTGTCTCTTTGTAATCCACTTTAAGCTCAGCTCACTAATTCCTCCTCTTCATCCTTCCCACTTACTTGTCTTCTATCACAATGGATTAGTTTTCACTTTCCATAATTTAATACAAATAGAACAATCATGTATGTACTTTTACTGGTCTGTCTTCTTTCACTTGGCATAATTATTCTGGATGAATTTGTCTTGTAGTATATATCAATAGTCTGTCCATTTGTATTGCTGAATAGTGTCCTATTGCGTAGATCCACCAGAGGTTGTCTGTCCATTCACCTGTTGATATTGCTTCCACTCTGGGGCTTTTACAAATAAAGCCACTACAATCATTCTTCTGCAATTCTTTGTATAAACATGTGCCTTGGTTTCTCTTAGGTAAATACAATTGACCCTTGAACAGCATGAGTTTGAAAGGTGCAGGTTTACTTATACATTGATTTTCTTCTGCCTCTGCTAGCTCTGAGACAGCAAGACTAATCCCTTCTCTCCCTCCTTTCCCTCTCTCCTCTTTTTCAGCCTACTCAGCCTACTCAAAGTGAAGATGACAAAGATGAAGACCTTTGCTACTTTTACCTGATGAATAGGAAACAGATTTTCTCTTCCTTATTATTTCCTTAATAATATGCTCTTTTCTCTAGTTTAGTTTATTGTAAGAGTATAGTATACCATATATATATATATATATATATATATATATATATATATATAAAACTTACAAAATATGTGTTAATTTACCACTTATCTTATTGGTAAGGCTTTCAGTTAACAGTAGGCTTTTAATAGTTAAGTTTTTTGGGGGAGTCAAAGATTATATATGAATTTTCGACTGCTTAGGGTGTTGGCACCATTTAGCCCAGCATTGTTCAAGGGTAAACTGTATCTAGGAGTGAAATAGACGGATTATCTGGTAGATGTATGTATAACTTTTAAAAAAACTGCTGAAATATTTTCTAAATTGATTCTACCACTTTACATTCCTTCCAGTAGTGTATCAGAATCTCAGTTTCTCTACATCCTCACCAAAACTTGGTATGGTCAGTGTTTTTATTTTCTGGATATTCTCATAGGTGTGCAGTGGTATGTCATTATGATTTCAAATTGTATTTCCCTAAAGATCAGTGATGCTAAGCATCTTTTCATGTGCTTATGTCCTATCCATGTATTTTCTTTGGTAAAGTGTCTGTTCCTATACTTTGTCTATTTTTAATTGGGTTGTTTTTCTTATGGAGTTTTTAAATGTACTTTACATATTCTGGAAATAAGTCCTTTACCAGATAATTATTTTTGCAAAATTTTCATTCAGTCAATGGCTTGCCTTTTCTTGTCTTCCCTGGGTCTTTCAATGATGATAAGCTGTTAATATTGATGGAGTCCATTTTATCAATTTGTTCTTTCATGGACTTTTTTTTTTCTTTACTAAGTTCTGGGATACATGCTCAGAACATGCAGGTTTGTTATATAGGTATACATGTGCATGGACTATTTTTGTAGTTTTATGTCTAAGAAATCATTGTCTACCTCAAGGTCATCATTTTTCACCTATACTTTCTAACAGAAATTTTATAGTTGTTTTAAGTTTTATGTTTAAGTCTACAATCCATTTTGAGTTAATTGCACAGAATCCAAAGAATTTAATAAAGTCACCTATATATCTTACTACTTTTGAACATTTTGATTATGACAATCCTATATAATTTTTTTCATGTTTATTGTGCTTCATATTCTTTAAGCCTCAATAATCTACAGCTTTATATGTTGCTTCAAATAAAAAAATTATTTCTCCAAATAGCTGTCTCTTCTACTTTTTAAATTTCCTTTTACTTTGTGTTTTAATTTCAAATTGTCTTTATTAATATGTCTTCAAGTGCACTAATCTTTTCTTTTGGAATGTCTATATATATAATTCCCCATTTTACAGGACAAATTGTTACAAAAGCAATCCTTTCTCTACTGAATCACCTTTACACTTACATCAAAAAAATTAGTTCTTCATATGTATGCATAATATTATTTGAGGCTCTCCATTGCGTTCCATTGATCTTTTATCTATATTTGCTACAATACCACATTTTCTTAGTATTGTTGCCTTACAATGACATGTGAAATCAGGTAGTATTAACTCTATAACTTTGATATTTTTTTGATATTTTTTTCAAAAATGTTTTGGCTATTCTAGGTCCATCAAATTTCCATATTAATTTATAATCAGTTTATTGATGTCTACAAAAAATGCCTGTTTGGATTTTGATTCGAATTTTATTTAATTTGTAGATTAATTTTAGAAGTGTATCTCAACACTATTAAGTCTTCCAACTTAAGAATACTATATAAATGTATACTGTGCATGTATATGCATATGATATATATTTATATATATAATTTTAGGTCTTTAATTTCTCTCAGCAATATTGCATAGATTTTTGGTGTACATATATAAACAACTTTCAAATCTTTTGTCAAAATCAACCTTATATGATATATTTGTATGCTCTTTTGAATGGTATTTATAAATTTAATTTGCAATATTCATTATTAATAGGTAGAAATGCAATTGATTTCACTTATGCATCTTGTATCTTGAAACTTTGCTGTACTCACTCATTTGCTATAGTAGCTTTTTGGTAGATCTAATTGAATTTTCTGCATACATAATCATGAGGTCTGAAAATTGAGACAGTTTATTCACTCTTTCCCATTTAGATATCTTTTTTACACCTCATTGTTCAAGTTAGAACATCTAGTACAAATTGAATAGAAGTGATGAGAGCAGACATCCTTGTCTTATTACTGATTTTAAAAGCAAAGACTTCAGTACTTTAAAGATGTTACACTATCTTTTCACTTGTCTTTGTTTCTAAAAAGAAATCTGTTTTCCTTATCTTTGCTCTTTTGTATATAATGTCTTTTTTTTTCTGGCTCACATTAAGCTTTTATCTTCCTTATTGCTTTTGAACATTTTGATTATGACAGTCCTATATAATTTTTCATGTTTATTACGCTTCATGTTCTTTAAGTTTCTATGATATGTGACTTTACAGTTTCAAATTTTAAAAATTACCATTATTTCTTCAAACATTTTTGTCTTCCACTTTTAAAATTTTCTTTTACTTTGTGTTTTAATATTCTTTTCATTAATATGTTTTCAAATGCACTAAGCTTTTCTTTTGCAATGTCTAATTATCATTTCTTCCCACCCAATGAGTATTTCCTCACAGATATTGTGGATTTCTTATCTAGAACTTTAAGTTGGCATATTTACATCTGTGTAGCTTGCTATGTAGCTATGTATCTAGCTAGGTGGCTATTATCTATCTATATAGCCCATATCTCTACTTAGCTTTTTGAGCATATGGGATGCAGTTGGAATAACTATTTTAATGTTTTGGTCTGTTAATTCTAACATTTTGAGAGCGCTGTTTGATTTTGATTAATTAACATTTTCCCCTCATAATTAGTCATATTTTACTACTTCTTTCAAGCCTGATAATTTTTTTGTTTGTTTGTTTTGAGACGGAGTCTCGCTCTGTAGCCCAGGCTGGAGTGCAGTGGTGCAATCTCAGCTCACTGCAAGCTCTGCCTCCCGGGTTCGCGCCATTCTCCTGCCTCAGCCTCTCCGAGTAGCTGGGACTACAGGCACCCGCCACCACGCCTGGCTAATTTTTTTGTATTTTTAGTAGAGACGGGGTTTCACCGTGGTCTCAATCTCCTGACCTCGTGATCCGCCCGCCTCGGCCTCCCAAAGTGCTGGGATTACAAGCGTGAGCCACCATGCCCGGCCTTCAAGCCTGATAATTTTTGAAAGGATGCCAGGCACTATACGTTTTTGCCTTGTTGAGTGCTGAATATTTTTTATTACAATAAATATTCTAAGCTTCGGGAATTCAGTTAAGTCACTTGGAAACAGCTTGATATCTTTGTGTCTGTTTTTAAGATACCTTAGCCAGAACCAATAGAGCATTCAGTCTAGGATTAATTATTTCACATTAATTAGGCAAGATCCTTTTAATACTCTATCTAGTGACATATGAATCATGAGTTTGTTGAATTTAGCTGGTGGAAACAGGAACTAATCTTGGTCCTGTTGGAGTACCTGGCATTTTTGCCTCTAATCCTTTCAGGTGGTGATTCTTTCTTAGCCTTAAGTAGTTGCCTCATATGCATTCCCTTGAACTCAGCTGAATACTTCCTAACTCTCCTCTGCAGTTCTTAAAAGTTCTCTCTCTGTGTATGTATGCACAGCTCTCTCCTACCTAATAGTCCCGAAAACTGTAGCTACCCTCATCACTCTGAACTCTCAGCTGTGTCCCCTCACCTCAGGGAATCCACTGAGATCTGCACGGGTTTCTCCTCTTTGCTAGTGCCTGTAAACTCTCTTAAAACAGTAAGCTGGGGCAATCATAGAGCACAATTTGATTGTTTCTTGTCTCTCAGGGATTACAGTCCTTTATTGCCTGGTATCCAGTTTATTGAAATGTTTGTTCAAATAATTGGGCTTTCAGTTTCTGGTCTGGAAAGGCACTTAGAAGTCACCACTCCAACCTACCAAGGAAAATGCTGAACAATTTTTTTAAAAGTAGCAACTTTCTTTACATCCATTAGAGAAATAAGGTCATAAGACAAACCACTGTTAGATAGAGGTATGTGCCGATACAGACAATCATAACTTACTGAAGCAGAAATCCATGAGCAGAAAGTTCCATGGGAAACAGCTGGGAATGTCTAACTGTAATGAACAAATTTCTAGGCGATCGATGTCGACAAATCTGAGTTAAACCTCCAAGGAGCCCTAGTCACAGAGAGGTCCCACACTTTCTTAAGTTTTTACCTTACCTGTGGGAGCTCTACTAGGTCCTCACAATGAATATGAAAAAAAAAAGTCGTGTTTTCAACAGGAGAAAGGTAAATTAATCATGTTGAAATATTTCTGAGCATTCTGTTCTTTTTAACAAGCTCTGGCCTCAGGAGAAATTATTTTCCAGAGTCCAACCTGCTAGGGTTTTATCAGAGCCTAACCTACCTGAGTGAAGGGAAATAGCCAGCTACAGCAGGCTCTAGCCCTCCATGTGTGGTAAGTATAATACCCAACTCCAGCCCCTTTTAGCCATTCTGTCCCATCTAAAGGTAGGTGGTGACTGAGGAGCACTATTAACATTCACAATCCAGGGACATTGGCTCATTGAAAAGTTCAGACAATTATAGGGATATAGAACACTTTTTCTCTTTCCATACCTTATACCACATTATTAAAGGGTTATTTTCAAATTTCTTTCATGTAGTCCATTATGTTCAGATTTTAAGAAAAAATTACAAGGCATAATAAGAGGCAAAAAAACACAGTTTGAAGAAACTGAAAAAGAATCAAAGCCAGAATAAGAAATGGCCATGATGTTGGAATTATTAGGCCAGAAATTTAAAACAGCTGTAATTAAAATGCTAAATGCTCGAATGGAAAAAGTAGACAACATGAAAAAAACAGGTGGAAAATGTATGCAGGGAGATGAAATAAAAAAGATGCTAGGGACCAAAAATATTGTAATAGAAACAAAGAATGCCTTTGATGAGCTAATTAGAAGACAGGGTATGGCTGATGAAAAAAATCTCTGAGATTGAGAATATGACAATAGAAATATCCAAAATTGAAAGACAAAGAGAAAAAAAAGACTGGAAAATGCAGAACAGTATATCCAAGAACTGTGGGCCAACTACAAAAAGTGTAGCTGTGAAAACCCTAACACACAATTGGAATACCAGAAGAGGAAGACAGGAAGAGATAAATGGAAGCCATATTTGAAGTAAATATGACTTTCCCAAAATTAATATCAACTCTCACACATTCAGAAATCTCAGAGAACACCAAATGAGATAAATGCAAAATAAACAACCTACAACTAGTCATATCATATTAATGAAAAACAAAACAAAATTTTGAAAGAAGCCAGAGGAGGGAAAAAAAAAATCTTATCTGAAGAAGGACAACGATAAAACTTACATTTTACCTGTCCTCCCAAACCATGCAAACAAAATGAGATTAGAGAGAATTAATTAAAGCATAGAGAAAAAGAACAACAATAAAAAAAATAAAACCCACAAGACTAAAATTTTGTCTGCAAAACTATCCATCACAAGTAAAGAAGAAATGAAGACTTTCTCATAAAAACAAAAATATGAGGGAATCTGTTGCTGGTAAATGTGTCTTGCCAGAAATGTTGAAAGGAATTTTTCAGAGAGAAAATGACATAGGTCAGAAAATAAGATCTATATAAAGAAAGGAAGGGCATTAGAGAATGAACACCTGAAGGTAAAATAAAATCTTAACATATTTTTTCTTATTCTTAGTTTATCTACCAGATCATATTCAAATTATAGTAGAAACAATGTGTTCAATTATGTATGTTTATATAAGCTTCACATATATATTTTCTTTCTTTTTTTTTTTTGAGACGGAGTCTTGCTCTGTCACCCAGGCTGGAGTGCAGTGGCGCGATCTCGGCTCACTGCAAGCTCCGCCTCCCGGGTTCACGCCATTCTCCTGCCTCGGCCTCCCGAGTAGCTGGGACTACAGGCGCCCGCCAACACGTCCGGCTAATTTTTTGTATTTTTAGTAGAGACGGGGTTTCACCGTGTTAGCCAGGATGGTCTCGATCTCCTGACCTCGTGATCCGCCCACCTCGGCCTCCCAAAGTGCTGGGATTACAGGCTTGAGCCACCGCGCCCGGCCTACACATATATATTTTCTTGTGTAAAAATAAAATTAATGAGACCAATGAATCAATTATGTAAGGGATTAGAGAAAGAAGAGTATTTTGTTATTATAATGTAATTACACTGACCTTGAACTGATATACAGTAGTCTCCTTTTATCTCTGTTTTCAATTTCTGCGGTATTGAGGTGACAACATGCTATTAGCCCTTGCTCACTCTCGGCGCCTCCTCGGCCTGGGCGTCCACTCAGGCCGCGCTTGAGGAGCCCCTCAGCCCGCCGCTGCACTATGGGAGCCACTCCCTGGGCCGGCCGAGGCCGGAGCCGGCTCCCTCTGCTTGCAGGGAGATGTGGAGGGAGAGGTGCGGGCGGGAACGGAGGCTGCGCGCTGCACTCGCGGGCCAGCGCGAGTTCTGGGTGGGCGCGGGCTCAGCAGGCCCCGCACTCCGAGTGGCCCGCAGCGCCGCCAGCCCCGGCAGTGAGGGGCTCAGCACCGGGGCCCACAGCTGCGGAGGGTGCGCCGGGTCCCCACGCAGTGCTGGCCCGCCCACAATACGCTGAAATACTCGCGGGGCCTCCGCCGCCTACCCCTGGGGCAGGGCTCGGGACTTGCAGCCCGCCACGCCCGAGCCACCACCCCCAAGCTCCCCCGTCCCACCCCCCACCCCTCCCCCGTGGGCTCCCGCGCGCCTGAGCCTCCCCGACGGGCGCCGCCCCCTGCTCCCCGGCGAACGAACAACTCCAGACGAGCCGCCTTAAGCGCTATAACACGGTGAAGGTGTGCAGCTTCACTCCTGAAGCCAGCAAGACCACGAACCCACCAGAAGGAAGAAACTCTGAACACGTCAGACCATCAGAAGGAACGAACTCCGGACACGCCATCTTTAAGAACTGTAACGCTCACTGTGAGGGTCCACGGCTTCATTTTTGAAGTCAGTGAGACCACGAACCCACCAATTTCGGACACAGTGTTAGTTACCTGCTGTCATTCACTGCCTGGAAATATTAAAAGGAGAATTCCAAAAGTCAACAATTCATCAGTTTTTTTCGTTTGTTTGTTTGGTTTTTTTTGAGACGGAGTCTCGCTCTTTCACCCAGGCTGGAGTGCAGTGGCGCGATCTTGGCTCACTGCAGGCTCCGCCCCCCGGGGTTCCCGCCATTCTCCTGCCTCAACCTCCCGCATAGCTGGGACTACAGGCGCCCGCCACCTTGCCCGGCTAATTTTTTGTATTTTTAGTAGAGACGGGGTTTCACCGTGTTAGCCAGGATGGTCTACATCTCCTGACCTCGTGATCGGCCCGCCTCGGCCTCCCAAAGTGCTGGGATTACAGCCGTGAACCACCGCGCCCGGCCAGTTTTTAATTGCATTCTATTCTGAGTAGTATGATGAAATCTTCTACCATTCTACCCTTTGCTGCTCTGGATGTGAACTGTCCCTACATCAAGCACATCCATGCTGTCCAGGGCACCTAACCAGCCACTTATTTTCCCTTAAACTCTGTCTCAGTTATTGGATCGACTGCTGCACGTAGTTGATATAGGGTTTGGTACTATCTGTGATTTCAGGCAATACCTATGGGTATTGAAAAATATCCCCTGCGAATGAGGGGGGACTACCGTAGTATTACCTGGAAGTGGACTTAGATTAGTTGAAAATATGCAAGCTGTAGTGCAAAAACTAAAAAAAAAAAAAAAAAAAAAAAAAAAAAGGATAGTTGATATGCCAAGAAAGGAGGGAAAATACAAGGATATAGGCTGCCCAATTAAAATCACAAAAGGCAAAAAAAGTATGGAAGACAAAAATAGAAATAAAAACAAGATCAACAAATAGAAAACAGTAACAAATATGTTAATCCAGCTATATCAATAATCACTTTAAACATTTAATGGTTTAGATATTCCAATTAAAAAAGAGTTTGTTAGAATAAGGCAAAACATGGAATTCAAATCTATATTGTCTACAAAATAGCCACTTTAAATATAAAGACATGTAGATTAAAAGTAAATAGAGGGAGAAAAAAATACTATGGTGACACTGATCAAAAGAAAATGGAAGTAGCTATATTAATTGTATACATAGCAAACTTCAGAGCAAGAAAAGTTATCAGGGATAAAGACAAGCATCATATAATAATAAAGGGGTTAATATTTCAAGAAGACATAAAAAATCTTAATGTGTGTGCCTAATAATAAAAGATCAAAATCTGTAAGGCAAACGTATAAAACTTATAATTGAGGACTTTAATACCTCTCTATCAGAGGTGGACAGATCCTCTAGGCAGTAAATCAGTAAGAACACAGTTGAACTCAACAGTGCTATTAATCAATGGGATATTGACATCTATAGACTACTTCATCCAACAACAGCAGAATACACATTCTTAAGTTTACATGAACTAGTCACTAAAATACACCACTTTCTGGACCATAAAACACATCTTATTAAATGTTTAAAATAATAGAAATCACATGGTGTCTGCTCTCAGACCACAATGGAATTAAACTAGAAATCAGTAGTAGAAAGGTAGCTGGAAAACCCCAAATTATGTTCCTTGGTGTTCTTACAAATGAATTCAAAATTTACGTTCATATAAAACTTATACATGGATGTTTGTGGCAGCTTTATTCGTGATGGCCCAAACTTGAAAGCAACCAACATAACCTTCAGTAGGTAAATGGATAAATAAACTTGGCACATACAGACAATAGAATATTATTAAACCCTTAATAAATGGGAAGGGAAAGAAAAATAGGGCTAGCAAAACATGAAAAGACATGGAAGAAACTTAAATGCCTGCTACTACTTGAAAGAAGCAGTATGAAAAGGCTATGTACTGTATGATTCCAATATGTAACATTCTGGAGAAGGCAAAACTATGAGATAGTAGAAAGATCAGTGGTTGGCAAGGGGTTAGGAGGGAGAGAGGGATGAATACATAGACGACAGGAAAATCTTAGGTCAGGGAAAATATTATTTAGGATACTGTAATGGTAGATGTATGAAATAATAAAGTTGTCCAAACCCATAGAATATACACCAAGGGTGAACCTTAAATGTAAGCTATGGACTTTGGGTGATAATAATGCCAACGTAGGTTCATCTATTGTAATAAGTGTACCACTGTAATGTAGGATGTGGATGGTAAAGGAGGTAATGTGCGTGGGGGAGGACTGGAGGTATATGGGAACTCTTTGTATTTTCTGTTCAATTTTGCTGTGAACCTGATACTGTTCTAACAATAAAGTTTATTCATTAAGCATACAAGAAAAATATTATTTTGTTTGTCTGTTTTGTTTTTTTCAGACCAAATGGTAAATCCAGTTTGCTGTATCTGATGGAACTTTTCCCAACTACTTTTGAAATTATGTAAAATCTAATCTGGTACCAGCACCAAAGAAATCAGATACATCCAAACACTCCTACAACAATTAAGGAAGATGTGGTTACATCCCTTGAGGAGCTAAGAGCTACTGACTAGAGCTAAGTTTTCTGTGTGCAAAAGCAAAAAAGGACACATGATACTTTATTTACAATGATTTTATTTTTAACTTAAATTTACATGGATGTTTATTTTTAACTAGTGAAGTATGAGTTGGTATTCTCAAATAAATATCTCTTTGTGTTCCTATAAATAAAATAAGGTTTCTTTTTGCAAGTTTTAATATATTATGGAAAAATAATTCTTGGATTAGAAACATTATTGACACAGACCAATGTTTGACATGGTCTACTCTTCTCCTTGACCCCAGTAAATTTGTAAATACTTGTTACATGTGAGATTTTAAGGTAAACTCATTATGTGTGTATTTGCATTCATGAGTCTATGGGCATGTACTTGTTTATATTCTCATAGAAATTTATTTTCTTTTTCATTCTACTTGGTGACAAATATAGTCAATACTACCTGTGTGAAAAAGAAAAAGAGTACCTAATTTGGATTGACAAGGAAACACACCAGAAATTCTGTTCTTAAAACAATGAAGTTTATCCTAGTTTACGGAGTATTTAAAAGTAGGCTATGCTGAGAGGAACAATACTTGGAGAGAAATACTGGATGGATGCACAGTTTGAGGTACTCAAAAATTTATCAATAGCTAAAACCAGGTCATTTGAGAGTCATGCTCTCATTATAGCTTATACTGATTGATGACTTTTAATGGATTTAAGAATGAGTTGAGATACTGATTCTTATTGTGAGATATTATAGATATGCTTACATGAAACTCCATATTGCTTATCATAAAGATGTTATTTAAAATATTGTACATTAATTGCATAGTGTCCTACTTATGAGAGCTCAGAAAAAAATTCTTCTTGGGTTCTAATGTCCAGGAGAGCTGGCCATGGTTTGTTTTTACTTTTATGGATAATATTAATCTTTTTATTTATCACCATCATCTCTCCACTCAGGCTGGTAAAAATCGGAAAGAAAAAACTGCAGCTCAACAGCAACAAAAAAAGCAGAGCTATTTTGTGATACTGGCTTTACCTTAAAAATTTATTTTAATGAATTTGCCTTACTTCTTGAATATATAAATGAAGGTATTTCCCAGATCCACTTTCTCAGGACAAATCACTCAGTCTCACAAACTTCTGGGTTATTGATGAAATATATTGCTTAAGTCACTCTCTAGAAATTTCCAGTGAGCCACTTTACCCCACATCTATGCTTCGTTCAAAGGCAACCTATATGAAATAATTACTCAATGCAAGAATATAAAGACTTGAATAGCCTTTTGGATAATTTGAAGTTTCCCCAGCTTTTGAGCTCCTTATGGGTTTACATGATGCGTTTCTTTTAGCATTTCAACAAGAGTACAGCTTTTCCCTCAACAGTGCTCTTTCCTTCACCTCACCACAGATGTCGATGCTAAAGCCATTCACCAGTAAAATTTCTCCATATAAATATTTGTCTTAGAACCTGTTTTCTCATACCTGACATTTGCATAGGGTTTGAGAAGCAGCGTCTAAAATGAAATGTTGAAGATGGCTCCCTGGCTGGCAGGCTGACACTCCAAACTGCAATCCTTGCTAGAAGGTGGAAGGAGTACCGTCAGCCTCTGTCATGTGGGAGCAGCAAACCCATCAAAACATTCAGCAGGTCACATTCAGATGGGTTGCCAGTAGAAGGAAATATAGTGGTAAGTGCAATGATTCAGATGTTGTAGAAGTAGAAGGAAAACAGTAATTTAAGAATGAATAAATTCAGTGAAAATCTCTGGAAGTAGTCAATTAACTGGTGAAGAACAATGAAAGATTGTTGGTGAAAATTCAACAAATAAAGGTTAAGTGTCAATTCCAGAGGACTTCTTTGGTTTCATACAAAGACACGCTCCTTTCCTGCAGCCAGAGTCTCATGAATGTTGAGAATCAGGTATAAAACTTAATGATAGGATTAGCAGAGCTCCAGAGAAGGCTGAATTCTCAATCCCAGCAGGTTTGCTATGCCAAAGTCAGAGCCCTGATAAGGAAGAACTGAGATTCTGAGGCTGAGAAGGGGATACACAAATCTATGCAATCAATGCACCCAAAGGTCTTAAAATCCCCAGACTTCACAGAACCCTCTGGGTCTATGGAGGTCTTCTAGCTGTAAATCTTGAAGCCCCTACTTCCTGGCTTTGCTTTTTTGTTGTAAAGCACCTTCTGCCACACACAGTGACATATATTCCCTTAGGATCTACCACTGCTAACCACCCAGGCCATGAGACAACTAACTAAGCTTAAATCTCAACATAACTGAGGCAGAAATGCACTATTTCTTCAGGACCGCCCCCCCCACTCCCCAACATGTACTGTCCAAGATTGAAAAAAATGATTGGGTACCAGATCCTGAGGATTCCACTTAAAATAAAATATCATTAGCAAGATGGGAAAACTTTTCCATGATACTGGGTTGAACATGCTGGCAAAGACACTGGAAGGTGGTCCTAACAGGCTCCTAGGATAAGTCTTGTTAGCTTACAGAAAAGGACTGCCAGAACTGCTGTGACAGAAAATAAAAGACAAAAAAGACTCAGAGAAGTACATACACTAGAGAGTACATACTACATAAAGGAAGGAATCCCATCAGATTCCTGAATTAAGGTCTTAGAAGATACTTTACGATATGATCAGCAGCAGACTGAAGTGTCAGCATCATTGAAAAACTTAGAGGTAAACTCTTCGAGGCCAAGGATGAAAAATAGAAGTTGCTATCAGAAAACTGTCATGACCTATTCCAACAGAACAAGAGAAGCTACAAAAACAAATATAGACACTAGATGTATTTACTTGACTAATTGTCAGAAGCCGGGTTTCAAAATTATCATAATGTATAGCGTGGCCCTCGAGGTAGCCAGAAGAACCAAATCCACAGTGTGTTATCCACATGTTTAATATAGCATAGCTTTTCTAGGGGCAAGATAAATGGACATACAAAAAGAGTGTAGCTTAACTTATACAATCAAAAAAATTAAGTTTGGAAGATAAGAGACTGAGGGCTATCATTCCAATGGAAAGTCATAACCCCTTTTCCAGTTTTCAAAGGAGAGGTCAGACTTCCAGAAAGAAAAAAAAAACCTGCAATATTTCCTTCTCCTTCTCTCATCTCCTCATTTGCTTTCTCTTCTTTCTTGTCTTCCTCCTCTCCTTCTTCTTTTCCTCCTCTTTTCCTTGCTGTCATTATTATTACCCTTTTAACTCTGTTCACCTGACATGTCTTAGGTATGATACTTTTCCTGTCCTTGCTTCTATATAGCTACTTCTCAGCAACACTTACCTGAAGTTTTTATACCTTATCCTCAAACATTTGTATTGTTTCCCATCTGACAGTTCTGCTTTCTCTGTCCTCAGTAATTTATCCTCTACTCCAATCTACTGATAATAATGTACTTAGCCTCAGTCTGATTTCTATTAGCTTTTCTTTCCAAACCTCTCAATCCAAATGATATCATTAAAGTCCTCTCCATTTTCTCTCAAAGCCCCAGTCTCCAGGCTCTTCTCTATCCCTCAGTTTCCTCCTGCCTATTCCCTATGATCCTTCCTTTGATCCTAGTGTCTTGTTTATTGCATCTGGCCTTTGCATCCTAGTCATTTAGGCTTTATGGATTCTTGCCTTACCTCATCATTACCGTAGCACTGCACCTTTTCCTGAAAACCTTGTTTGCTCTGTTCTATGTATTTCTCTTTCATTGATCAGACTCAGCTTTCCAAGAAGAGGGCTTGGACAAATATTAAAATGCTATCCCTGTGTTTCAGTGGTGAAATTCCAGGGCAGTAAAGATAAATTTGAAAAGGGAACCAAGGCAAGGCAAGATGCAAATGTGATGGTATAGGATGCATCATCACACCAGCCAGCTCTGAGCACAGGCACATAGTAGGCATTTTTGCTCAACACCTGGGACTCCGCCCGAAAGAGTTGCATGAAACAGTACCATCTTAGAGCAATCCAAATATGGTAGAAATAAATATGATTCAATCTGGCAAGCTTCATTTTATTTCCTGCTTTCTATTGCTCAATATCTCACGCCACTGGATACTAAAATTTGTACTCCTCTAGGTTATAGCCTCTAACCACTCAACAGCTTATCAGGAGGTCAAATCCCATGCCCTGATGCTTTTCCAATGAATGTAGGTGCTGTGTGAGTGTAGAGTCCTGAGAGAGAGAGAGGAAAGAGGGAGAGAAGGATAGGGAGAGGAAAGAAAGATAGGAGTTGGATGAGAAAATCTGAAATGATGCTCGAGACAGGTCAAATATACATATCAAAATTTCCCATGCTTCTCTCTAGATTCTTCTTTACATATGACTGATTTGTGCAACAATAGAAGAAATGCATAATGGATAAAAATTGTGAACATAAAGTCCTGGAATTCTTCATATTTTAGAAGTGTCATTGAATCTACTTTCATAAATAAGCATAGCTGAATAAAATTTGTCTTAGCACACATGCACACACACAAACTCATACACTTGTACATAAAATTAAAAGTACAAAGAAGAAAGAATAAAGTGGTTATTTCAATACATACTTGTGTGCAAACTTCACAAAAAGTAAACATCTGACTCTTGGCAAAATGTTCACATAAACATAATATGGTTTGATTGCATTTAAAAGCTAACCAACTAGTATTAAAATTACCACCAAAGAAATTTTTCTCTGACACCTAACAACTTAGGACAACAAAATACTGTGTGTATTATAATAAGATAATTTTACAATATTATGGATATACAAGCTTAAATTTTGACATGGATGTAGGAAGTATTGTAGGATTAACTAGGAATGTACTACAGCCTGCTAGAAAAATGACTGGTTGGAAAACCTTGATGAAGTTAGAAAAGTGAGTAAAAATAAGAATAGTATGCAGTAGGAATACGTATTTAAGTCCAAGGATAGGTTCTTGAGAAGTTCTGGGAGTCTGCAAACCTGTTTTTTTGTTTTTCTTCTTTCTCACTGACCTGCAGAAATAAACCAATGGTAGTAGAGTTTGAAGTTTGGCATTAAATTGGGATTCTAGCAACTATGGTCAGCTCCTACTATAAGAAAATATTTCTTTCTATTCTTTAATCATACCAGTAAGGTGAGGCCATCAGTTTAGGTGGCAGAAAAAGGAGTAGCCCACCGGTATTTGGCATTTTCTCTTCACAATCATTCAAAGATGGACATAGCATGCCAATGTATCATCTGAATGTGTCATAAGTGATTTGTATTTAGTCAACATTTTTATTCACATACATGCATTTTTCTATGAAATAATATAATGTGAACAAAAAGGCAAGTTATCTAAAAATATAAAGGAACTAAAGAAACTCTGAAACATATGTTCCTCCTCCTGTCTTCCCTATCTGATATTAATAGTGCCAACTTGTATGCAGTTTTAAGCTAAGAAGCTTGGTTGTCAACCAACCAACATTTCAAAGAAAGAGCATCATCTTCTCTTGTTCATCACATTGTTCCCAAGCCCACATTGACCAAAAACGATGTATTTGAGTAAATAAAGAAAGAGTATCACAGCTGGCAGATAAATGCTATATTATGGTCCTGATTATATGACTGTAATAGACAACAGTTTCAAAACCTCAGTTTAATAAAAATAGGAAAAGAAGCAAGCTGAAATTACGTACATAATTACATATGTGAAACTGTGAAAAATTCTTGTGTGGATGAAATAATACAGGTACATGTGCGTGGGTGATTTAATATAAATTCCTACTTAAAACCTAGTTGTAACAAATTAAGGTAGCAATTAGATTAGTAACACATTATATGATATCTGTGCTGCCAAAAAAAATAAAAAATCTGTCTTATTGATACTGCTCTATTGTACAAGTGAGTTAGAGGAGACTGCTATCATTTTAAATAAAAAATACTAGCATTACTAGTGTGACAAGAGATTCGGCACTATTTATGACTCTTCAGATTTAGACACAAAATTATTGCTTACTTTTAGTTTCTATGACTTCTACAAGCATTAAGCTTGATTGAACCTCATATTACAGTACTGACAAATGAATCAGCAGGCAAAAATATGTTGATGTGAATCAAAATTACTGTATATAAGACAACATTTTGCCTTCACATTTAGTCTAGCATTCAGAAATAACAGTTGCTTTAATTTGGAAATGGTTTACAGTACCAAAACATATAAGATAACCTTGGAAATAACTGTGGAATATATTTAGTCACACACCAAGCATTTATTACTCATTGACTAAAACAATATTCCATACTTACAATGGATGCCTGACAAATATCACAGGTCAGGGTATTCTGGTCCTCTTGCCACCAAAAGTACAATTTTCAAAATATTTAATTGCTTATGACCAGGCAAAGGATATGAACATATCTGCATAAAAATTTGGAATAATGGCCAAAACCCATGTTGTCCAACAGAACATTTTTAGAAGTAACAAGAGAGTTCAACTGGGGAGTTGTTAACTAGTCAGTATATAGTATCATTACATTGTCTATATTCTGTAATAACTATCATAACAGAGAGGATAAGTTACCATACATAATAGATCTAAAAATAAAATATATCCTGGGATAAATTCAATAAGGAATGTGCAATTTTTTTTTCTGAAAAAAGTACAAAGCATTATTAAGGGATATAAAAGACAAATAAATGGAGAAATATTCCTAGTTCATGAATAGGAAAATGCCATGTTATTAAAATGACAATTCTCTAAATTAAGCTAAATCATTTTTTATTTCTGAAATAATACATTGAAGTCTTTATTGCTGTTGCATAATATATTCATGTATATATAAATTCATAAAGATGTGAGAACAGCAAAAATTTGAACAAAAAAGTACATGAAAGCTAAATGTTACATTGGCAAATGTAAAAAGGCATAATGAAGATAAGTACTTGCAAATAATATAACACTGTCCAAAATATAAAAAGAAATATTAATAGAGCAGAATATAAATTCTTTAAGATGTACCCAGGTATATCTGTTTAATATATTATAAAAGTGGCACTATAATTAATAAAGAAAGGACAGATTACACACAAGAAAATATTTCTGAAAATTTGGAAAAACAAATATCTTGCCTCTTTTATGTACATTTCAGATGGTTTAAAAGATTACCTAAATAAAGGATAAAACACAAATAAAGATTTCTTCTCACTTTAAGGAAATATTTACTTGATATTTAGGTTTGGTTATAAACTTACTGGAAAAATCAAGAAATTATTTTAATGTATTATATGTTAGCATAAATAACTAAAATATGTATAAATCTAGAAATAGAATAAAATTCAAATTAAATAAAAAAATTACAAAAGTAATGGTTACATAAATGGTTTACATATATAAATAATTCTTATAAAACTAAAACTCACAAATATTTCTAGTTCTGAAAAATGTTTTTTAATTTAAAAAGACTAGAAAGCTATACACCAAGAAATTAAACAGTAGCATTTTTTCTCTTTCTTATAACATCTCGCTGATTCTCTGCAGCCAGGAAAGTTTCTCCACTTTTAAATATTTGTTTGATTAGATTACATTGTGGATAACTATATTTTTTTTTTGTTGCTGCCATAAGAAATGACTACAGATTTCATGGCATAAAACAGCACAGATTAGTTGTCTGACCATTCTGGAGGTGTGGAGTCTGAAAGCAAGGTGTCAGCAGGGTTACCTTCCTGTTCAGGGCTCTGTGGGAAATTCTGTTTCTTCACCTTTTTCAGCTTCTAAAGGCCATCTGTCTTCCTGGGTCATGGGAACATGAAGGAAAATTTCAAAGCCACAGTCTTATGATCTTCAAATCTCTCTCTAACCTTGACTTCTCTTCCACATGTTTCTTCCAGTTTAAATGATGCTTGTTATTCTATTGAGCCCATCCTGATAATTCAGCACTATCTATCTCAAGGTCCTTAATTTTAATCACATCTTTAAAGTCCTTTCTGCCATCTAAGGTAATATATGCAGAGGTCCCTAGGATTATGTCATGAACATCTTTCATGGAGGGGCATTATCCTGTCTTTCACAATTTGTTGAGATTTTTAGTGTGTTTAAGGATGATTTTAAATTTATTTTTGTATTTTTTGGTCTTTCTATTTTATCAAAAGAAAACATAACATTACATAACTAAAAAAGAAAAAAGAAGAGAGGAATACATTTAAGTGAAAAGATTGCCTAGATTGAACGTTCAGAGATTTACATTCTTAATGTTACCTCTTCTGGTAACTCATTGCATTTCTGTGGACAAGTCACTTCAAGGCCCTGCTATTTAATTTCTTAATGTGAAATTAGGAAATTTGAACTTTAAAGACTTAGAAGTTTCAGCTGAGGACTAAAACCTTGGACTAGGATTCAATGCCTTCATGTGATTGTTCTGACTGGAATGGCAGTGTAGGCAAAAAAGCAAGCTAATGTTCTCCAAGAGAAAACTAAAGGCACATTTAAAGTTGTTGCAAAGTCTGTTGGGTGTTATTTGGAATGCTTTCTCCATGTTTTCCATGTTCACTTGTATTGTGGATAATTAAAATCCACACATAGTACAAAATTCATTTATTCAGATGACACACAGCAACTACTTTGTGTTAGACATGGTGTTAGGGGATTGCTTCTATGTCATAAGTTGCATGGATACAGCAAATGTACACAATTCAAAGATGAGCACTAGGAAAAAATAGACATATTTCTGTCCCACAGAAAGCTTCAACTTTAGTTGAGCAGAAGGAATAATCACCTCTTTGAAGGCAAAGATTGTTTTATTGGGTTATTTAAGCCCATTTCCTACTAGCATTCTGTCTCCATTTCCTTTCTGGACTGCTTTTGGCATGGTCGATAGTTAACAGGAAGTCCTATGCTGCTTTCTTGACTAGCTTTGGTCTTATAAGTGAACCAATGGTTCACTAAGCATATCCACTTGGATGTATAAAAGGAAGCCATAACTCAACATTTCCAGAATACATTCATTCAGTCATGATGTTTCTCTTCAACGTTAATCTTTCTGTATTTCTAATTTCAGTGAATTACACGATTATCCATCCTCTTATATAGGCAGAATGCTATGAGTCATTCTTGATATTTAATGTCCCTTATCCATTCAATTAGTCAGGCTACCAACTGGAAACAGATGGCACTCATATTTAAAATAATTCTAAAATATATTGATTATGGGAGTCTTTATGAGGGGTGGACAGGGTACAGGGCTACCATGAGCAACAAGATAGTATTCTGGGCTCTTTATGACCTCTACCACAAAAAGAGTCTATGGAATCCATATGGACAGTCTTGCAGATCTGCTGCCTTGACAGGAGCAGTAATTTTGGTTGAGAATGCAGCCTTCCAAGGTGACCCTGCAGGGTGGTAATCAGAGGAATAAATAGCCATACCTGATTATCTTAAATCCTTGGTTTTCCTATTGATGCTTTCTATTAACTGGACCCAGTCAGAAACAAAAGACAAGAGAGTCATTGATGTGATCTGCACAGGTTAGCCTGTAATGGATGAGGGGAGGGTAGAGAAGACAGAGAAGTGGATCCCAGGGAGGAAATGGAACAAGCGTAGTGCTGGGTGTCTTCTCTCTACCACCAAAGATTGCAAATACCTGTATTCAACCACCAACCTCCTCCTATCTTCCTGAATACCACCACCATCCTAGTACAACTATTATAATGTAATTTTTGATTTTTAAAATTGTTTCCTAATTAGTCTGTTGTTATTCTGATCCCTCCAGCTAGATTAGAATGAGCTTTTCACAATGCATCTATAATCATGCCCCTCCCTATTTTAAAGACTTCAGTATTTTCTTATTAGCGTTAGAATAAAGATCAGAATCTTTAACATGCCTCTTCCTTGGAACACTCTCTTATTACTTCATTACCTATCTAACTCCTCATTTTCTGGCAGATCTTTGTTTAATCCTCACTTCCTCTTTCAAGCTGTCCTGCTTTTTGTGACAAATTCCCTTGTTATTGATATTCACAGCATGATCTACTTCTATATATAACATTTGTTATTCTTGTACTATGACAGGCATTTAAAAGATTCTTGGTTTCTCCAATAGATACTAAAGCTGCAATTATATTTCTATTTGGCCTAATTTGTATCTTCTTTGTCTGGTATAGATCCTGGCATATAGTATACATAAAACAAATTCCTCTTGAATGGATGAATGTATTAAATAACACCTTATTTGCCACCCCTCCAACAATATATATTATGGATGTTGTTTACATTTGTGAGATACCTGCATAAAAGCTGTGAGATTTTGACAAAACTACCCCAAATATCTTATCCTTCTCTCACCCATTTTTCAAAGGCCCAAGGATGAAGCTGGGTGTTTTGCTAACATGAGTAAACAGGATTGATTTAGATTGGATGATTAGATTGGAAGAGTGAAGCATGAGAGTTTAATAAGTAGGACATGATGGAAAAACAGAGCCCCGAAAGATGAAAAGCTAGTCTTGGTGTGTGTATTAGGTTCCTATTGTTGCTGTAACAAATTACCACAAATTTGGTGGGCTAAGTCAATACAAGTGTCTTGTCTTAGAGTTCCAAGGTCCACAGTGGGTCTCACAGAGCTAAAACCAAAGTGTTGCCTGGGCTGTATTCCCTTCTGGAGCTTCCAGGAAATAATCAATTCCCTTGTCCTTTAGAGGTCCTGGAGACTGATTACATTGCTTGGCTCACGGCCTCCTTCCATCTTCAAGGCCAGCAATAGCATCATTCTGATCTCTGCTTCTGTGGTTACATCTCTTTTTCTGATTTCAAGTCACCCGTATCACTTTCAGCCATATAAGAAACCAAATATAAGAAATTTTGTCTTTATAATCCAGGATAATCTTTAAGCTTAATTACTTTTGTAAATTCCCTTTTGCCATATAAATTAACATAGGTCCCTAGGATTAGAATGTGGACATCTTTGGTGGGTCATTCTCCATGCTTACCGCCTGGAAATCTTAGGTAGTTTCAGAAATAATTTGGAGATCAGTTATAATGTTTGAGAAATATATGAAGATTAAGTGGAGTAGAGTGAAGGCCGTGATATATTACCCAGATCCCCATTCGGGAATGAAGGGCTTGTATTCTCAGCGGCAGCTGATGTTGCTGAAAGGCAGTTCCCACCTGTAAACCCTCCTCGATAATTGCTTTGCCCAGAAGTCTATCTCTTTTTCTAAGTAGCCTCAATCCAATGACTAGTTCATGTGGAGATACAGAATCCAGACCCTCTTGTTCCAACGTGACACAGGTCTAAAGGGTCATTGCATCTTCAGAACTCCCAAGGAATCATATGAGTCTTGCTGAGAATGTTTCACTGCCTAATCTTCTTTCCCAGGAACTGAAACCATAGCATTAACAAAACAAAACAAAACAACAATGAAAAAGACATAGACTGCAATTTCTGGGGACTTTTTTTTTGTTTGTTTTGCTTTGTTTTGAATTGTTACCTATAGTGTTGATGTTTATTCTACCAACATCTCTCACCATTTAGTTGGTGTTTCATTATTATCTCAGCTGACTATAAACTAAACTTTACTGCTTGAACATATTTGAATATTTTAGTTTGTATATTTGTAGAACCTGCAACATGTTCATGGAAGTATCTCATAAGACATAAATAAAATATTATACGTATGCATATACACACAAACATAATGCAGAAGGAGAGGAAAAGGGAGAGAGAGAAAAAAAAAAGATGAGTCACATCTATTGCCAAAAAGTATCTGTGGCTGTGCTGGGAAGTTTGGAGAATAAGAATGAGAGGAGAGAAGTCACTTTTAAAAAAAGAGAGAGAAAACTAGTAGTTACAATAGACACTTGTTTAATATTCTAGTGGCTTCTCATTGTCATTAGAGTTAAAACATAATTAGTTTTCATTATGGCTGTGAATACTTCATAACATGCAGCCTCAGCCTACCTCTCACATGATATTTTGTAAAGTTCCAGAGCATGCTCATGAATACCCATGCTCTCCTTCCGTACCCTCAAACACACCAAGCATGTTGTCACCCCAAGGCCTTTGCACATACACTTTCCTCTTCTGGGAACACTGCCCTCTCTCTTCCCCCAATCTCGGTCCTGGTTTGGGTTATCCTTTATTTGTCATGAGGGTCTTAACTCAACCATCATCTCCTCAGTGAAATCTTCCCTGACTATGTAATCTCAGACATGAACACATCACTCAGTTTTATTTTTTATGCATCATTTACCATTGTCTAAAATTGTCCTACTACTACTTTCTTGCTTGCCTCCTCAAAATACATTTAAGATATTTTGCTGACCTCCAAGAAACTGGAGCCTAACAACCTGTTTGGCACATAGTGAATGCTTAACTAATGTTTGTTGAATGACAAAAGACAAAACTATGTCTCTTTTTCAACTTTACCTTTTGCATTCAGAAATGTGTAAACATCTTGCACAGCTGATAAACTTTCCAGAGCTCCCATACAGATATCTCACCACCTTGTTTCTGAGAGGTTTTCCCTCTTCTCCACTTCTGGTACAATGGTGATGTTGAAGTCTTCAGCCATGATTTCTTCCATGAGACCCATTTTTGGTAACTTGCTATATAGGACCCAAGTGATCCTAGAGCTGGTAATCCTCAAAGCATTTTATCATGCATTTCTTGTTTTATAAATTGAGATGAATACATCTGAAATGATAATAAATCATGGGGAAAGGGAAGACTGCATTAAGTAATGCAAGTGGATAAGGAAGACAATGGTATGAGACCTTCAAAGCCAGGTATGGTTTTAATATGAATGTGGAAGGAAAGCATGTAAGAAGGAAGGGAAAAAAACAAAAAAAAAAACAAGACGTATGTCTGGCAAAGTGAAGAGTATGGCCAGCAAAAGACATAAGCCTAATTACTATGGTATTCATTTAGTGGAGAAAATACACATAAAAATAAAAATCCATATAAGTACCAGTCAGATGGTTGTGGGCTTGGGTATGACTAATTAGGACTCTCATCTCCTTGAATAATAGCTTTAATCATCTTTGTAACTTGTTGTAAACGTTCAATGACTCATAAATGCCTACTATATAGACTGGTAATGGTGTCGAGTAAGGTAGAAGATGGAGATGTGATGGAGACATTGGAATTAGAGACTTCAATAATCTGTTACCAAGCTTTATGTGAAGATCTGGAGAGAAGGTGATATCAGCTCTTTCTTACTCTTTTTCCTCATCTCTGACTTTAAATTGTTCTAATTAGTTGTTCTGACAAATATGTTTCTATTTTTCCTTTATATATTTATGGATATAATGAACAATTTGTTTAACTTTCTACTTAGCTGTAAGTCCATAGTAAGTAGGAAAAGGAGAAGTAATTTTTTTAAATATCCAAATATGGTATGATTAATTCCTTATTAATTTGAAAATCAGATTTTTCTTATGGTTTAGACGTTTTTGGCAGCCTGGTAAGTATGGCTCAGAATTCAAGATCAGTGTAAATATTAAAATGTCAATAAAGATAAATAGCCTACCCATCAGACTGTCCCTTAAACTGTATCATCAATGATAAAAGTCTTTATTTCTTTTGCAGTAGATTGGCCAAAGGAGAAGAGAAAGGCAACTGATTGAGAGGACTAAAAAACTTATGAAGAAGGTAGTAAATGATGATTCAGGATGACATTTTTATTCTATCTGTTTAAACACCAACAACAATAATAAAACAAATACACAAGAAGTGCCAATACTGACAAGGGTGTAGTGAAAATATGCTCTTATTTATCACTTTTGGTAGTAAAAGCATTGGCTAAAAATTGCAGTATTAATGAAGAATTCTAAATACGATTTGTTTTTGCCATTCTTCTGAGAAATACCTTGAATTTATTACGATAATTATGAAAAAATATAGAAAATGATGCAAGAACAAAGATGATAATCATTGTGCTAGCTATAATAGTCAAAATAGAAAATATGCTAAATATTTTATAATCATTGAATAAGTTAAATTATGGCCTTATCATCTTATAGATTATAAATGACCAATAAAAATATTTATAAATAATTTAAATGATATAAAGATTTCTTATAATATTGAGAGAGAAACTCACAATAGCTATTTAACAGTAAATTACCACTGTTTCACATGCATCAAAAGAAGAAACATGTAAAATATAGCAAATAAAAATTATAAACCTAGTTTTATCAAACTTATGTTTGGTTATGAAGATTATAAAATGATTTTTTTATGCTTTCTTGCACTTAGTTTATTAATAACTGTGAAGATTATATGAATATATGTAATCTTGGCCAAATTAAATGTATAATAATAATCATAGCCTTACAAGCAATTTAAAATTACAATTATGTACATAAAAATAATTAACATGTATGATAACTTTTATATACTTTCATTTAATCAGAAAAATATCACTGGTTTATGATTTATACATATTTTTAAGTCTCTACCTTAGCACATCAATGGAAAAAATCATTGCATTCCATTCATTTACATTCATATGGGATACTAAATATATTTTTATTTTGTCTTTTATATTTTTCAATAATTTCATTTGAGTTTTTATAGAATAATTATAATTAATATATTAGTGGTTAGAAGGTGAAAATATGAAAATTTATTAGATGAAATTATTTTAAATAAATAATACCATCTTATATTTTCCTTTTTAAAAATTAATTATGTAAGTAATATTTTCAATTTCTCCTTTCAGTGTATCTATAACACTTTTCTCTTCATCCCTATTTAGAGAAAAATATTTCCCATGGTGCAAAAATTTTAAAAATAACATGAACTTTTATAAAACATTTTTAAATGAATAAAAGTATTTTTATTTCATTTGAGAATTCTTGAAGATAAAAGACACCGTGTTGCCATCAGAACTGTTATTATCTACAAAGACTGTATTGTTGAAATGGATTAAAAAGAATTCTTTGGGATCTCTTTTTTAAATATATACTTAGCAGAAAAAGACTGCATGTATTGGAAATGTCTATTGTAGTTTAAAGAATATTGACATCCTCTAAAGAAAGAAGAACCAAAAAGATCTGAGTCAGAATACTCAACTTGGTGTTCAATATTAGAACAGAGGACAAATACCGGTTTCCACTTTTTTAAAGTCTTTAAGATGTATCTTTTCCTTTAAAAAATTATGTCTGACAAAGGTCTGTATTTCATGGCGGGGGAAAAAAGGCAAAGTACAGTAGTACCCCCCTTATCCATGGAGGATAGGGTCCAAGACCCCCAGTGGATGACTGAAACTGAGGATTATACTGAACCATGTAAATATAATTTCTTCGTTATTGAAACACCAGGGCTTTGGTCTAGGTTCTGGTACTTGCAACACAAAAAGCCAATCACTGAGACAATGCATATTGCCAGGGAAGAAAGCTTTACTCAGCTGCTGCAGCCAAGGAGATGGGAGATCAGTCTCAAATCCAGCTCCTCAACTAGCTAAACTTGGGGGGCTATATAGCAGGAAAGAAATGTAACTATATATGGGAAAATAGAAATTAGGGAGAGGTAAGGAAGGGGAGGTGGTCAATAGGCAGCAGCTGATCAGTTAGGCAATCATGATGGGTGAGGGGTCTAGCGTCCCACTGTTCAGATGTGGTGATCTGGTAAGATTCAGTTGCGTGATACTTTCTGGGAGGACTGATGCTGGGTTTCTTGAGAAAGGAACTCGGTAAGACAAATGTAAGTTTCTCAAGTTTTAAGACTGGGAAGGTCAATTTCTAGTTTTACTCCAAAGAAACCATAAATATGAATTTTATGAAACAATTGGCTGGTTTCGTTTTCAGATCACAGTTGATTACAGGTAACTGAAACCTAAGAAAGTAAAACCAAGGATAAGGAGAGACTACTGCACAGATTAAACTTACAAACAATATAGTGAAAGAAAAAAAAAAGAAAGTGGTATAAATTAGTTTTGTGTTCCCGTTGTATAATTTACACTACCACAAAGCTTCAGTGAGATTCTTACCTTTGTCTTTTCACTCCCTAGGAGAATCTGGAACTGACATGAAGGATCTCTCTCCCTCTCTATCTCTTTGAATACACAATTTGTATGCATCATTTTGTCAAATATGTGTGTTAGAATACAAAGGTCTCAAAGAATTGAAGATGTTCTGAAAAATCCCTGTAAGGAAACAAAACCAGAATTTACCCCATTACAACCTTGTTACAGAATTGAAAGAGTATTCCTTGTTTCTCCTCGTCAAATGAAGATAGTCCAGAGCTTTTTGTTTCCATTTAGTAAAATCAAATACCATGCTCAAAATCCAAAATCTAAATCTAAATCTAAATCTGTTTTTCACTTAAGAAAAAGAACAATATTGTATTTAACTATTAAAAACATTTTTAAAATATATAACACACCAGTGGTACCCACTTTTTAAAAAATGAAATAACTGTGCAAACAGTAATGACCAGTGATAACATTTTAGGGGTTCCTCATTACCAGTGGATGAGTGAAACTGAGGATTAGCTTCTTCCCAGAAAAACAGAAAGAAGTCTGTGGGGATGGGGTTATGGGGACATGGGTACTTATATACTTACAATAATTTTGTGACAGCAAAATGTGAATTCATTGACTTTCTCTGTATATTTGTAAATACAAGTTTTATAAACTTTTCGTTTTGGTTGTATTTTTTTCTGTCCATTAGAGGTTTTAAGAAGAAAAACCTTTGAAAAATTAAATTTACCTGAGTTTAAATGAGTCGGAAACGAAAAGATTTATGAACATGATAGCCCTCAGGACAAAAACCATTTCAGAAAGCTTTCCTTCATAAAGTTGGCAGGGAATATTTATAGCTGGGAAACAGAAGTGACATAGGAAAATGATTGGTTACAGTTTGAGGTTTGTCTTATTAGGACACGTTTGGCAATTTGCAGCCTATGATTGGCTGAAAGTTTGGCTGCTGTAATTGGCTGAGATTCAGATACTTGTTGCAAGAATATAATCTCAAGTTAGGTTGCAGCATGTTTACATTTTAAGTTAAGTTGTAGTTCACTACTATACAGAGGCAGCTTTGGGCCAAACTTAATTTAATAGAGGGTAACAAATCCAATGAAGTTGATGTCATGAGGAAAATCTAATTAATGGCATATTTGAATCTAAAATTCAGTGAACTTAAATCCAACTTCAGTGCTGTTCCACTGTATTTTCAAAATTTACCATTTTCCTATTGTGTAGCTCTAAAAAAAATAAAATAAATTTAAAAAATTACCACATAATACTGTCACAGATGGACTGAAAGTATTTTAGACCTCAAATGCATGTCTCCTGCCATCCATTCTAAAGACTCAGTTATAGAAAAAAAATCTTAAAGAGCAAGAGCAACAACAAAAACATATGTGTAGGTAAACAGAGCCTGAATTCAGGAAGACCAGTATAAAAGACTCAAGTTTATTTGCTTTAGATTAGTACTATCCAGAGGAAAGATAGAAGAAAACAAATAAAATGTATGCTTTTGAGATCATGTGATCTTCATTTAATTTAAAAAGTATAAAATTCCCAAAATCTAGAAAAACAATATTTTATAATTCACAGAAACATATTAGAACATATATATTTGATGGTTAAGAGGTAAAGGAGCTTTTAGAGATGTAATCCACATTTTGCCCATTATGCCTCCATTGAGCATAATTGAAATATACTGAGTGCTCAAAATGGGCAATGGCCTATGCTAATGTCATGGGTATTCTCAAATTTACTTCTCATAATAAACCTATGAGGTAGGCTTTTTTGTTTAGATGAAATAAGGTTCAGGAACAAACAGCTAATGACAAACATGCAGTACACAGCAAGACCAGGAGATTATGAAAACTCTCACAAGAAAATGCATTGCCCTCTTTGTTGTTAGTCAATTCCAACATAAATGCACAATGATATGTCACTGTAATACGTATGAAAAAGTAAAAGTGGTTTCAGGAACACCTGATGTGAGGGTTGCATTTATTTTGTTCAAGGTGTGAAGACCCAAATGTTTCTAATGATCAGCCTGGGTCTCCATAGAGTCCTCATTACAACAGAGGATGACTTTAAGACTTCAAATGAAATAAGGAAGGAAATTTTCCTGTGGATCTTGGAATATCTGATTTTTGCACTATGGACTGTAAATGCTACATTTCCTCATTTTGCTTTGAGAATCTCTTAGCCTGATATCTATCTTCTGGCTCACACCAACCATGCTGTGATTTAAAGGTTTTTAAGGTTTCTCCCTTTACCTTAATGCTTTCATCATTCTGACCTTGTTTTCTACTGATTTCAGCTTTGGTATTCCAGTGCTATTTTGTCTGTACTTTATCCTAGGCAGCTCTATTTCCACCATCTCCAATTACCTTTTGTACTGAGTCAATGTGTCAAAAATGCAAAACATGCAATAACACTGATGAGGGAAGAAAAGAAAAAAATGACTCTTTTTGTTCCATTGATTTATTTTTATTGATGTTCCCACGGGGATAATAATTTTTGCCCAGGTTCAAGCACTTTGGAAACCCAACCCTAAGTTAGCAAAGAATTCGAGTAATCCAGGAGACCACTATATTGGATCAGCTCTTGTTAACAGTAGTACTTCTCTATTCAGCTCTGAACCTGTAGTCTTGGTTGTAGCTCTGTCTATATGGTTTAGATCTCTGTCATTTCTCTCTGGATTTTTACCTGCTCCAATATCACTGTTTTTTCTGACATGCTAAATTTTTTCTACTTTGAAACTACACAGATCTTGGTTAATGAGATTGCATTATCCTATCTGGAGTAGTACAGCTAGCTGTCTTAGGACAACTCTACCAATAACGGTAGCTCTTTACATAAGGCCAAGATTGATTTGGAATATCTTACTACCAACTTATCAACACGAACACACACATGCACACACCAACACATAACACACACAAACACGAAATCTCCCTAAGTCAAATCTGGTACTATGCCTGAGATAACCATGGTTCAACTCAGCAGACACGATGTTAAACAATAAAGCAGTTACTTCATGCAAAATGAGTATGTATGAACATTCAGAGACATGGTTTCAATATTTTCTGATCATGGTCAGTATAAGCAAAAACAAAATCATGCTAGATAATCAGGAGAAAAAAATGACCAAAATTTTAGCTCACTGCAGGCAGTTCACTCATAGCCTTTAACAATCCCTAAACCTCCTTATATGTGCCTGTATTCTGAGTAGTATTAATCCTTCTACAGAGTTCACAGTGCATCTAAATGTGCGTGCTTTTTCACTTCATGAATCAATTAAAAATATTTGTGAATTTGGCAAATGCATCAAAATATGTAAATAAATTTGACAACGGACATGTGAGAACTTTACAGTGTAAACTAAAACATTACTGAGAGAAATTAAAGAAATGTAAATAGAGACTTATCAGATACCAATGAATTCAAAGACTCAATATTCTTAACAGATCGTTTCTCTTGAAATCAATCTATAGATTCAACAAAAGTTCAAATACTCAACACATTTTTTTGAAGAAATGGACAAGGTGATTCTAAAATGTACAAGAAAATAGAAAGGACATAGAACAGCTGTGAGGAGCAGAATTACAAGGTGGTCTCCCAAATTTCCACATCTTGGTGGACTTGTTCTAGATAATCCCTTGGATATCATCCAAGCCGAGACAGATTTCATAGTTTGGATTATATCTTATTATATGGGAAAATATTAAGGATTATGCAGGTGTGATTCAGGTCCCATACCGGTTCAATTTGAGTAAACCAAGAGAGATTATCCCAGGTGGGCCTGACCTTGTCAGGTGAGCCCTTCCAAGGAACTTGACTCTCCCTGCAGAATGAGATCTGAAGCATGAGAGTGTGTGGATCCAGAGAGAGCTCCACGTGGCAAGAACCTGACAGGAGCCTCTGGAAGCTGCCAACGAGTCGTGGCCAGACAACAAGCAAGAAAACAGAGATTTTAGCTCTTCAGTCAGAAGGGATGGAATTCTTCCAATAGCCTAGATGATCTTGGAAAGGGACCCTGAGCCCCAGATAAGAACAGAGCCCCAGCAGACCTCCTGATTTCACCCGTGAGATCCTAAGCAGTGAATTCAATCACACTCTGCTCAGTCTTAATCTAAGGAAAATGTTAAATAACAAGTATTTTAAGCCACGACGGATTTGACCATTTTTATACAGTAATAGAAAACTGATACAGCCAACACAGTTTTGAAAAGGAACAGCAAAGCTGGAGAATGTACACTACCTGCTTTCAAGATTTACGAAGTAAAACAATCTAAACAGTCTGTATTATTGAAAAGCTCTGCATAATGATCAAAGAGATAGAACAAGGAGACATTAACTAGACCCAGGCACACATTGTACATTGATTTTAACAAATATACCGAGGTAATTTAATAGGGAATGATAAACTTTTCAACAAACGGTGATAGAACAATTGCATATCCGTGTGAAAAAATATGAACCTCGGCCATTCATACTATGTTGTAAAACTTCTAGAAGATAACATAGGAGAAAAAAATCATAGTGACATTTGCTTAGGGAAAGGTTTTATTAAAAGGCAAAAAAGAAAAAGAAAGATATAACAGTCATAAATTAGACTTCAAATTGAAAAACCTCAGTTATTTGAAAAGCACTGCTAAAAACATGAAAATGCAAGCCATAATGTGGGATAAAATATCTGCAAAATATTTTTTCTAGAAAGTGCTTGAATCCAGTATATAAAAACAGCTCATACAACTCAATTATAGATAGACAAAAATCCAATTAAAATTTTGAATAAATGCAACCAAAGAAGATATATTAATGACAAAGAAGACTATGAAATGATGTTTGATATTATTAATCATTAGGGAAAAATAAATTAAAACTGTAATGCGGTGCCATTTCATACCCAGTGGAATGCTAACTTTTAAAAAGCTAATCATACCAAGTGCTGGCAAGTATGTGGAACAATTGAAACTGTATATGCTACTGGTGGCCATGTAAAATAATATTACCACTTGAAAAGTAGTTGTGCTTTCTTAAAAAGTAAACATCCACCTGCCATGTGATGCAGGCATCCCATTTCTAACTGTTTACTGAAGAAAAAAACAAAGAAAATTTCAATACAAAGATTTTTACAGGAATGGAATAGTAACTTTTTAACAGCTATGGCCATACCTAGAAAACTAATTAATTATTATTATTATTGTTTGAGATGGAGTCTCACCCTGTCGCCCAGGCTGGAGTGCAGTGGAGCGTTCTTGGCTCACTGCAACCTTCATCTCTCAGGTTCAAGCGATTCTCCTGTCTCATTGTCTCAGCCTCCCAAGTAGCTGGGATTACAGGCGCCCACCACCACGCCCGGCTAATTTCTTTGTATTTTTAGTAGAGACGGGGTTTCACCATGTTGGCCAGGCTGGTCTCAAACTCCTGACCTCAGGTGATTCGCCCACCTTGGCCTAGGTCTAGGAATTTGAAATAACTTAGCCAAAATCATACACATTACGGCATAGTTGGTACCAAACAGGTGGGTAGCCATCAGGATAGTTCAGCTACCATGCTTAATGGTTGTTTTCCTCATGCTCTCCTTCAGTTAAACTCCTTTTTTTTTTATTTTTACTTCCACTGATTAGCAGTGTTTGAGGGGGAGTTTCACATTAACAAATGCTTCTACATAAAAATATCTCCACTGATGGACTCTCTAATGTACATTTTATTTTAGAATGTTTTAGAGATTGTATATGTAGCTGGGCATTTTAAGATCTAAAAATGTCAAGTTCATTATCATAAATTTTATTGTGTATATAATTTCATTTTTATTGACTTTTTAATCTTTGATTAAATTGTCCTTTTATTATGCCTTTTTTTCAAGGGGTATACGTTAGCCAGCATGTCAATTTCATCCATTTTTGTTTATGTTTTTAAAGCCATCACATACATTTTGGTAAGTCAGCTCAATCTTTGTACTTTTCAAATTCAATTAAGTTGAAAGCTTTGTCTCCTTTGATAAGAGACAACTGCTGAAAGCTAATGCCTTATAGAAAATTGTTGCAAGGACAAAATACCATTTAATAGAGAAAGAGGAAAACATATCTTTATTTGGCAGACAATCAAGTGAGGCTTTTCGAATACCCCATCAGTTATATAGAAGATAATATTTAAAATCATATGTGGCTTCTAATGCTTCTGTTTAACACATAGTATAAGAGTGACCTTATATTTAGTTTTCTTTAAAAATTGAGGCCGGGCGCGGTGGCTCACACTTGTAATCCCAGCACTTTGGGAGGCCGAGGCGGGCAGATCACGAGGTCAGTAGATTGAGACCACGGTGAAACCCCGTCTCTACTAAAAATACAAAAAATTAGCCTGGCGAGATGGCGGGCGCCTGTAGTCCCAGCTACTTGGAGAGGCTGAGGCAGGAGAATGGCATGAACCCGGGAGGCGGAGCTTGCAGTGAGCTGAGACTGCACCACTGCACTCCAGCCTGGGCGACACAGGGAGACTCCGTCTCAAAAAAAAAAAAAAAAAAATGGAAAAGACACATTTTTGCAAAAGCATGGTAATGTGCAGTAATTCTAAAAGTGGCTTTAACTTTGTAACTATATATAATAGATTTAATTTGTGTTCACAGAAATGATAAAGTGAAGTATGACTTTTACTGATTTGTATTCAAAATTAGGACAACATTCTTGGTACAAAACTTTCTCAGAATATGTATTTTCAAATGCCTTATGTTTCCCCCACCTACACTGCAAGGTCTGCTTTAAAGCCTGCTTAGTTAACATTTAAAGTCAAGAAATATGTATTAAAGTTAAATCTTGGTCAAACATTATGAAACATACAGCAGACAAGTTTAGGACGATGGTCATAATGCCTAAAGAACTCACAGTCTGGGAAGGCCAACAGGTTCACACCTACCTGTAATATTGGGAAAATTACAGAAGGTATTATAATAGATTTATAAAGTTTATAAAATTACTATAATAGATTTATTGAATGTATCTCCACCACAGAACAATACATATGTATAGATTAAAAAAATACATTTGAGCTGTGCCTTAAGGGTTAAATTGACAGGTAATTGAGAGATATTTCAAGCTGAGGAACTGGCATAAACAAAGGATAGAGACATGCTCTGTGTAGCTGAGAATACACAGTGGCTGGAATAGGGCACAAGTATATGTATGTGAGGAGGTGAGCTTGGCAACGGAGGGCATGACTTAGATGGAAAAGACTGTGAGGATCATGGAGTGGCTTTTGTACTTCAATCATCTGTCACTGTGCTATATCACAGGTCTGAAGTCAATCATTGCTCTAACACCTTTTCTGAATCACCATCAAGACCTATAGAATAAAACACTAGCATTCTATTTTGAAAAGCAATAGAGTGAAAGTGATAATTGGTTACTGCAACGAGATTGGAAATTCAAAAAGACATAAGAAGATATAAGGACATCGGAATGAATGGGACCGCAATTTTGGTCCACTTTTTCTATCTCACCACAAACTCTGACCCTAACTTGGGAGATTTCAGAAGTAAAGATTCTGTGGGATTTTTGTTTGTTTGTTTTGTTTTTGTATTTTTCTTCAACATACCAATCATGGAATCAGTTCAATCTGATAAGTAATGTCAAAACTGTTTATTTTATGGGATAAATTCCCATAGTTATTTTTTATTGTTATCTTTTAATTTACTTTTCAGTGGCTCATGTTTTCCTTACATCAACACTGTATTTCCTCAACCAGTTTTTCCAAGTGAAATTGCTAGTCATCTAGAAAATAATTAGCAACCATCTCCTCACTCACTGGATGTTAATACTAATCTCTTATAGGAATGTATCTCCTCTAAGAAGAATTCCCCCGTCTCTCCTTCACCCCCATCCCCCAACACACATACTATGTACATTATGAGTCTCAAACCCTTGCTGAAAACAGTAGTTTTCTATTTAGACAGATTATATAACAATATTTCCCATTGGGAAATGTCACCTTCAAACAGGAAATAGTCTATATACATTGAATGATAATTTCCTTTTTTAATTGTGGGTAATATGTGAAGGAAAAAATAAATAATAGGCAATAATAATGTGGTTTATATTAACGAGTATTAGAAAACAATAAACATCTTTTCCATTCTACATGGATCTTCCATTTATTTATTACCTATATGTTAGTCAAAGTAATTCAATTCAGGATAATATTTTTTTTAAAGACAGTACTTTTTTCACAATACTAAAAGTGAACTATTATTTTTTGTTCCCAAACTTGATTTAAGTTCTAAAACTCAGAGAAAATACCTAAGTGATTTAGGATATGACATTTCTCTAGTCTGTGCGTCCTTTGCCCTGTCTGTATAATAAAATGGACAAGACAGTCTCTAAATCCCCTATTACTTCTGAAAACAATCCCTCTCCCCTATAATTACCAGTATGATTTTCTTTTAAAACTTTTGAAAGTAGAGGATTTTAAAAAACTGTTTTATTTGGATTTGAGCCTTTAATTGGCAGCCATATTTATCTCCTAAATTAGTTCTCAAAGGTCAAAAAGCAATCAATTATCTACTGCTTTCCTGCTTTAATTGGTAGCATATCTTTGAAAAAGCTTTAAACATCAATGTTTGCATTTTGTCTCTACAATATGAAAAGCTCCAAGAAGAAAAGAGAAATATTTTGGAAGATATTTTGGATTGAAGTTCCAATATTGAATACATATGTTTAATTGCCATAGCATCTCTAATTTTTTCATGAAGCTCTATATACTCTACAACATTTACCTTCTTATTTGCATAAGATAATCAGAATATCTGAATAGTTTAATCGATATTTGATATTTTAAGAGACTTCTGAAGGCACTCACTAATATGTTGATTTAAGAATATGTCATCAAATAATTTAAACTAACTAAATAAAAAGGAAAATTGACGATTTTATTAAAAAGCTAGGTATAATGACATATTGATGTCCTTTCTATATTCTATTCCAGTTCTTAGCCCTTAAGTCAGATAAATAAAAATAACAATAACAGCTCCATTTCAAAGAAATCTGTTTTGATGCTCGTCCAAAAATCTGCACGATAGACGTTTTAGCCCCATTTCATAAACAGAAGTTTGAGGCTGAGATGACTAAAGTTACTTGCCCTAACCTTCGAAGCTATTAGGTGGTACAGTTGGGCTAGGAAGGCAGACATATTGCTATATCCTGATTCAGTCATTTATTTTCCAATACATATAACTGGACAATAAATCAGCTAGGAATGGTGATAATTAACTCAAGACTATCATCTCACCTTACATCTTTTTTATTACCTGGTCATGTGTGCCCTGATTTACAGCATCTACATTTTTGCCTCTGCAATCCTGAACTTTATAGAACCTCTGGCGTCCCTTGACTTAGTGTTTGTTCTAGGGTGATGGACTCATCTCAGTTTGCCTGGGCCTGTCCTGGGTTTAGTATTGAAAGTACTGTGATCTAGGCAGCCCTCGAGCCTCAGGAAAATCAACATAGCTCGTCAGAGATAGTCCTGGTTTTAAAACATAAACTTCTGTGTCCCGGGAGCCTCATCAGTCCCAGGCTAATCAAGGTGGTTCATCACCCTAAGTGACCCTCACATTTGAGCACTGTCTTTCTTTTATAGAGTTTAGCTTAGCTAAATCCATTGTCTTACCAATCTCTTATTAATGCAGGAAGGTACATGTTGTTGCAAATGCTGCCACATATTCCCAGCAATTTGGAGAGGCCTGTCTTCATCCTGAGGAATGCTGAACACCGGTTGTCTCAAAAATCACAAGTAATATTTCTTTAATGAGTTTGAGTGTGCCATTCATATAGTTTACTTGGTTTTTTCCCTAATTCACAGTAGGCATTTGTTGACTTAGAAAATGCCAGATTTTAAGTGCTTGGTGGAAAAACATGGGAGAAAGTTGTGTTTGTAGAACATCTGGAGAAACAAATATTTTCTCACTGTTTATTTTCAGTCCCCTTTCCAATTCAATAATATTTGCTTTTTTTACTGCAATAAGATGAGCTGGAGAATAATGAGAATCCAAGCTGGTTTTACCTTGAGAACTGCTTCAGGGTAAACAATTCTAACACTGAAATCAAGAATTACAAAGTTTATTAAATAATTCTGCTCTTGATGAAACCATCAATAGCTGAGTGTTTTAAAAACATTGCTAACCATCACTGAACAAGGATAATATATTCCACATAACTCAGATAAACAAACTTTAGTATAACAAACCTCACAAATTTTTTACTGAGAAAAATATTTGGATTTAATTATTTTTAAAAATATTGATCTAAATTATTACATTAAAGCTACATAGGATATTGAAATTATATGCAAATCAAGACAAACAAGGAGCTATCGATAAAAATGTCCAATCTTTAAGTAATTTCCCTATTAAAATAAGGGATGCTTGACTAGAAAATCTGAGTTTCTTCTGAAATAGAGAAAATTATTGGCCATTTAAAATTTTAAATCAGGAAGAAATCTTATGTTTAAGAAGGTCAGAGAGAATAGTGTCTCAGAAAGTTCAAGCATATATTTTATGAAAACGTTCGTTAAATAGTGTTTAATTGTTGAATAAAGTAGAACCAATAATTAGAAGGCCTGTGTTTTAAATTCACCTTTACCACTCACTTTATTGATGATCTTAGCCAATTTTTTATTTCCTTGATTTCACAAGATGAGGAAACTTGGGTACTTTTCACTTTTATCATTGGCTAATCATATATTTTATGGCGGTCAACGAGGAGACTGTGTTCAGCAATGGCAAACAAAACTTGAAATCATTAGACATTTAACTATATAATATTATATGGTGATAATATATTAAAATATTACTTTGGTATGCAATTTATAATTGGATAATGGCCATGATTCTCTCACACTTTTCAGTGCTAACTTGAATTTTTAAAAATTTTGAATTACCTGTAGTAAATGTATGTTAAGGATTCCAGGAGTTGTTTTTTTTAATGGAGTCTCCTCCTTCTTCTTCTTCTTCTCTTCCTTCTTTCTTCTTCCTTCTTCCTTCCTCCTCGTCCTCCTCCTTCCTCCTCCTCCTCTTCTTCTTCTTCCTCGGTTTTGCACAGCAAAAAATATTTAATTAAAAATGGGACAAGGATTGGAACAGTCACTTTCAAAACAAACCATACAGAGAGATAACAGGCTTACAAAAAAAAAGGTTCAGCATCACTAAACCTTAGAGAAACGCAAACCAAAACCACAGTGAGATATCACCTCACACCTGTCAAGGTGAAGCTAAGGGTTGGCCAGGATATTGAGAACAGGCAACCCTTCTACATTGCTGTTGGGAATGCTAATTAGTAAAACCACCATGTAAAACCGCGGAGATTCCTGAAAAGAAAATAAAAGTAGAACATATAATCCAAGAATGCCACGTCTGGGCATATATTCACAGAAAATGAAACCAGTATCACAAAGAGAGATCTGTATTCCCATGTTCAGTGTGGTATTATTTTCAATAGCCACAATAGGTAGTCAACTGAAGTGTCCATCGAAAGATGGCTGGGTCAAGAAAATATGACATATATATACATGGAATACTATGAAACCTTGAAAAAGGAAATTCTGTCATTTGCAACACCAGGAGTAAGCCTGGAGGACACCATGCTAAGCAAAACAAGTCAGACACAGAGAAACAAATCCACATTATCTCACTTATATATGGAATCTAAAAAAAAGTCAGCATTTTATAAATAGAGAGTAGAATGGTTCTTACCAGAGGCTGGATTGGGAGAGGAATAAAGGGTTGTCGGTCAAAGGGAAAAAAGTTTTAGTTAGACAGGAGGAATACATTTTGAGACCTACTGCACAGCAGGATGACTATAGTCAATAATAATGTATTGTACATTTCAAAATGACTAAGAGAGTAAATCCCAAATGTCTCACCACAAAAAAATAAGGAAGTGAGGTGACAGATAGGTTAACTTGCTTTATTCAGTAATTCTACATAGTAGATGTATATCACAACATGACATTGTACCCCATAAATGTATACAATTATGGTTTGTTAATGAATAATAATCAAAGAAAAGCCTAAGGAACTGAAAGAGCAGGCTGGAGGGAGCAGATCAACTGCATGGTAGATGCAACAAGGAAAGACCAGGGTACACAGGTCTGGTAGAGGCTGCCTTAATTTTCTGTCCACCATAGTGCAATAAAACAGCAAGCTAACTAAACTTGATGTTGCAAAGTAGAAACAAAAAGCCAGGGTTGCCACACAGGAAGCAGGAAAGGAAAGGACTATCTCTCATTCCATTTCAGGGTCTTGTTTTAACACGTAACAAAAACAAAACCTTTGGGAACTTGGAAAGCCTGTTCTGCTGGGAGACACTTTCATATTTGTGGCCCAAGATTCCCCAAGATTCCAACCCTAGCGAAAACACTCTGTAAAATCCCTCCCTCTTGAATGGATATAATGGGATACCACTCCTACTCTTATATTTTATGGAAGACATTTTGAAAACGTAATTAAGGTCCCTAATATGTTGACTTTGAGTTAATCAAAAGAAAATTATCCTAGGCAGGCCTGAATTAATCAAGTGAACCCTTTAAAAGAAGGTCAAGTTCCAGAGACACGCTGTGTACTGCTGGCCTCAAGGAAGAGTTATCTAGTTGCTGAGAGTGGCTTCCAGAAGACAGACAGGTAATGAATGGGGATTTCAATCCTACAACCGTAACAAACTGGATTCTGCCAACAACTGGTGAGGTTAGAAGAGAATTTCTAGCCTCATTTGAGATGACAAAAATAGCCAACTCTGAGTTCACCTTGTGAGATTTGAGCAAAGAACCATGCTACTCTGTCCCCAGTCTCCTGACAAAAAAAAAAAAAAAAAAGGATTAACTCATTCATTTGTATCAAAAGTCTCGAAAAAGAATTAAAACAATACATTTGTATTAAATAGGAATATCTGCTGGGATATTTACATATATTTGTTAAATCCTCAAAATAGCTCTGTGGATTATAGTTTATAAACACATTTAACAAATGGCATAAAGTTTCAAAAACTTTAGCAATATAATAAAATTATACACAAATAGAAAATGACATAGCTATTATTTTAATTTTCTCTGCCTGTCTCCTATGTCGAATTCTTTTTTAAATTGTATTTATGTATTTATTTTTTATTATACTTTAAGTTCTGGCATATATGTGCAGAACATGCAGGTTTGTTACGTAGGTATACATGTGCCATGGTGGTTTGCTGCACCCATCAACCTGTCGTCTATATTAGGTATTTTTCCTAATGCTATCCCTCCCCTTGCCCCCAACCCCCTGACAGGCCCTGGTGTGTGATTTTCCCCTCCCTGCGTCCATGTGTTCTCATTGTTCAACTCCCATTTACCAGTGAGAACAAGCAGTGTTTGGTTTTCTGTTCCTGTGTTAGTTTGCTGAGAATGATGGTTTCCAGCTTCATCCATGTCCCTGCAAAGGACATAAACTCATCCTTTTTTATGGCTGCATAGTATTCTATGGTGTATATGTGCTACATTTGCTTTAACAAGTCAATCATTGATGGGCATTTGGTTGGTTCCAAGTCTTTGCTATTGTGAATAATGCTGCAATAAACATACATGTGCATGTGTCTTTGTAGGAGAATGATTCATAATCCTTTGGGTATATATCCAGTAATGGGATAGTTGGGTCAAATGGTATTTCTGGTTCTAGATCCTTGAGGAATCACCACACTGTCTTCCACAATGGTTGAACTAATTTACACTCCCACCAACAGTGTAAAAGTGTTCCTATTTCTTCTCTCCATCATCTGTTTTTTTTGGACTTTTTAAGAGTTACCATTCTAACTGGCGTGAGATGGTATCCCATTGTGGCTTTGATTTGCATTTCTCTAATGACCAGTGATGATAAGCTTTTTTCATGTGTTTGTTGGCCGCATGAATGTCTTGTTTTGAGAAATGTCTGTTCATATCCTTCACCCACTTTTTGATGGGGTTTTTTTTTCTTGTAAATTTGTTTAAGTTCCTTGTAGATTCTGAATATTAGCCCTTTGCCAGATGGATAGATTGTAAAAATGTTCTCCCATTCTGTAGGTTGCCTGTTCACTCTGATGATAGTTTATTTTGCTGTGCAGAAGCTCTTTGGTTTAATTAGATGCCATTTGTCAATTTCAGCTTTTGTTGCCATTGCTTTTGGTGTTTTAGTCACGAAGTCTTTGCCCATGCCTATGTCCTAATGGTATTGCCTAGGTTTTCTTCTGACGTTTTTATGGTTTTAGGTCTTACATTTAAGTCTTTAATCCATCTTGAGTTAATTTTTGTATAAGGTGTAAGGAAGGGGTCCAGTTTCAGTTTTCTGCATATGGCTAGCCAGTTTTCCCAACACCATTTATTAAATATGGAATCCTTTCCCATTGCTTGTTTTTGTCAGGTTGGTCAAAGAACAGGTGGTTGTAGATGTGTGGCATTATTTCTGAGGCATCTGTTCTGTTCCATTGGTCTATATATCTGTTTTGGTACCAGTACCATGCTGTTTTGGTTACTGTAGCCTTGTAGTATAGTTTGAAGTCAGGTAGCATGATGCGTCTAGCTTTGTTCTTTTTGCTTAGGATTGTCTTTGTTATACAGGCTCTTTTTGGTTCCATATTAAATTTAATGTAGTTTTTTCTAATTCTTTGAAGTAAGTCAAAGGTAGCTTGATGGGGATAGCATTGAATCTATAAATTACTTTGGGCAGTATGGCCATTTTCATGATATTGTTTCTTCCTATCCATGAGCATGGAATGTTTTTCCATTTGTTTGTGTTCTGTCATTTATTTCCTTGAGCAGCGGTTTGTAGTTCTCTTTGAAGAGGTTCTTCCCATCTCTTGTGAATTGTTTTCCTAGGTATTTTATTCTCTTTGTAGCAATTGTGAATGGGAGTTCACTCATGATTTTGTTCTCTGTTTGTCTATTATTGGTGTATAGGAATGCTTGTGATTTTTCACACATTGATTTTGTATGCTGAGACTTTGCTGAAGTTGCTTATCAGCTTAAGGAGATTTTTGGCTGGGACGATGGGATTTTCCAAATATACAATCATGTTATCTGCAAACAGAGACAATTTGACTTCCTCTCTTCCTATTTGACTACCTTTATTTCTTTCTCTTGCCTGATTGCCCTGGCCAGAACTTCCAATACTATGTTGAATAGGAGTGGTGAGAGAGGGCATCCTTTTCTCGTGCCAGTTTTCAAAAGGAATGCTCTCAGCTTTTGCTCATTTAGCACGATGCTGGCTGTAGGTTTGTCATAAATAGCGCTTATCATTTTGAGATACGTTCCATCAATACCTAGTTTGTTGAGAGTTTTTAGCATGAAGGGGTGTTGAATTGTGTCAAAGGCCTTTTCTGCATCTATTGAGATAATCATGTGGCTTTTGTCATTGGTTCTGTTTATGTGGTGAATTATGTTTCTTGATTTGCATATGTTGAACCAGTGTTGCATCCCAGGGATGAAGCTGACTTGATCGTGGTGGATAAACTTTTTGATATGCTGCTGGATTCAGTTTTCCAGTATTTTATTGAGGATTTTCACATCAATGTTCATCAGGGATATTTGCCTGAAATTTTCTTATTTTGTTGTGTCTCTCCCAGGTTTTCGTATCAGGATGATGCTGGCCTCATAAAATAAGTTAGGGAGGAGTCCCTCTTCTTCTACTGTTTGGAACAGTTTCAGAAGGAATGGTACCAGCTCCTCTTTTTACCTCTGGTAGAATTAAGCCATGAATCTGTCTGGTCCTGGGCTTTTTTTGGTTGGTAGGCTATTAATTACTGCTTCAATTTCAGAAATTGTTGTTGGTCTGTTCAGGGATTCGAATTTTTCCTGGTTGAGTCTTGGGAGGATGTATTCGTCCAGGAATTTATCCATTTCTTCTAGATTTTCTAGTTTATTTGCATAGAGGTGTTAATAGTATTCTCTGATGGTGGTTTGTATTTCGGTAGGATCAGTGGTGATATCGCCTTTATTGTGTCTATTTGATTCTTCTCTCTTTTCTTCTTTATTAGTCTGGCTAGTGGTCTATCTATTTTGTTAATCTTTTAAAAAAAAGACAGCTCCTGTATTCATCAATTTTTTGAAGTGTTTTACCTGTCTCTATCTCCTTCAGTTCTGTTCTGATCTTAGTTATTTCTTGTCTTCCACTAGCTTTTGAATTTGTTTCCTCTTGATTCTCTAGTTCTTTTAATTATGATGTTAGGGTGTCGATTTTAGATCTTTTCTGCTTTCTCCTGTGGGAATTTAATGCTATAAATTTCCCTCTAAACACTGCTTATTTGTGTCCCAGAGATACTTGTACATTGTGTATTTGTTCTCATTGGTTTCAAAGAAGTTATTTATTTCTGCCTTAATTTCATTGTTTACCCAGTAGTCATCCAGGAGCAAGGTGTTAAGTTTCCATGTAGTTGTGCAGTTTTGAGTGAGTTTCTTAATCCTGAATTCTAATTTGATTGCACTGTGGTCTGAGAGACTGTTTGCTATGATTTCTGTTCTTTTCATTTGCTGAGGAGTGTTTTACTTCCAATTATGTGGTCAATTTTAGAGTAAGTGTGATGTGGTGCTGAGAAGAATGTATATTCTGTTGATTTGGTGTGGAGAGTTCAGTAGATGTCTATCAGGTTTGCTTGGTCCAGAGCTGAGTTCCAAGTCCTGAATATCCTCGTTAATTTTCTGTCTCATTGATCTGTCTAATATTGACGGGTGTTAGAGTTTCCCACTATTATTGTGTGGGAGTCTAAGTCTCTTTGTAGGTCTCTGATAAATTGTTGTATGAATCTGGGTGCTACTGTATTGGGCACATATATATTTAGGATAGTTAGCTCTTCTTGTTGCATTGATCCCTTTACCATTATGTGTTGCCCTTCTTTGTCTTTTTTGATGTTTGTTGCTGTTTTATTGCTTTCCATTTCCTTTCTAAATATTCCTCCATCCCCTTATTTTGAGTCTATGTGTGCCTTTGCAAGTGAGATGGGTTTCCTGAATACAGCACACTGACGGGTTTTGAGTCTTTATCCAATTTGCCAGTCTGTGTCTTTTAATTGGGGCATTTAGCCTGTATACATTTAAGGTTAATATTGTTATGTGTGAATTTAATCCTGTCATTATGATGCTAGCTGGTTATTTTGCCCATTAGTTGATGCAGTTTCTTCATAGTGTCCATGGTCTTCACAATTTTGTATGTTTTTGCAGTGGGTGGTACCGGTGCTTCCTTTAGGAGCTCTTGTAAGGCAGGCCTCATTGTGACAAAATCTCTCAGCATTTGCTTGTCTGTAAAGGATTTTATTTCTCCTTCACTTATGAAGCCTAGTTTGGCTGGATATGAAATTCTGGGTTGAGAATTCTTTTATTTAAGAATGTTGAATATTGGCCCCCACTCTCTTTTGGCTTGTAGGGTTTCTGCAGAAAGATCCACTGTTAGTCTGATGGGTTTCCCTTTGTGGGTAATCTGACCTTTCTCTCTGGCTACCCTTGACATTTTTTTTCCCTTCATCTCAACCTTGGTGTATCTGACGATTATGTGTCTTGCGGTTGCTCTTCTCAAGGAGTATCTTTGTGATGTTCTCTGTATTTCCTGAATTTGAATGTTAGCCCTTCTTGCTAGGTTGCAGAAGTTCTCCTGGATAACATCCTGAAGAGTGTTTTCCAACTTGATTCCATTCTCCCCATCACTTTCAGGTACACCAATCAAACAGAGGCTTGGTCTTTTCACATAGTCCCATATTTCTTGGAGGCTTTGTTCATTCCTTTTCATTCTTTTTTCTCTAATCTTGTCTTCATGCTTTATTTCATTAAGTTGATCTTCAGTCTCTGATACCCTTTCTTCCACTTGATCAATTCAGCTTTTGATACTTGTGTATGCTTCATGAAATTCTCGTGCTGTGTTTTTTCAGCTCCTCCGGGTCATTTATGTTCTCTAAACTGGTTATTCTAGTTAGCAATTCCTCTAACCCTTTTTCAAGGTTCTTAGCTTCCTTGCATTGGGTTAGAACATGCTCCTTTAGCTCGGAGGAGTTTGTTGCTACCCACCTTCTGAAGCCTACTTCTGTTAAATTCATCAGATTCTTTCTCCATCCAGTTTTGTTCCCTTGCTGGTGAGGAGTTTTGATCCTTTGGAGGAGAAGAGACATTCTGGTTTTTGGAATTTTCAGACTTTCTGTGCTCGTTTTTCCTCATCTTCGTGGATTTATCTACCTTTGGTCTTTGATGTTGGTGACCTTCGGAAGGGGTTTTTGTGTGGACATCCTTTTTGTTGATGTTATTCCTTTCTGTTTGTTAGTTTTCCTTCTAACAGTCAGGCCCCTCTGCTGCAGGTCTGCTGGAGTTTGCTGGAGGTCCACTCCAGACCCTGTTTGCCTGGGAATCCCAGCGGAGGCTGCAGAACTGCAAAGATTGCTGCCTTTTCCTTCCTCTGGAAGCTTAGTCTCAGAAGGGCACCTGCCAGATGCCAGCTGGAGCTCACCTGTTTGAGGTGTCACCTGCTGGGAAGTTTATCCTAGTCAGGAGGCATGGGGGTCAGGGACCCACTTAAGGAGGCAGCCTGTCCCTTAGCAGAGCTACAGCGTTGTGCTGGGAGATCCACTGCTCTCTTCAGAGCCAGCAGGCAGGAACATTTAAGTCTGCTGAAGCTGCACCCACAGCCGCCCCTTCCCTCAGGTGCTCTGTCCCAGGGAGATGGGAGTTTTATCTATATGCCCCTGACTGGTGCTGCTGCCTTTCTTTCAGAGATGCCCTGGCCAGAGAAGAGGAATCTAGAGAGGCAGTCTGGCTACAGTGGCTTTGCTGAGCTGTGGTGGGCTCCACCCAGTTAGAACTTCCCAGTGGCTTTGTTTGCACTGTGAGGGTAAAAGCACCTACTCAAGCCTCAGTAATGGCAGACACCTCTCCTCCCACCAAGCTCGAGCATCCCAGGTCGATTTCAGACTGCTGTGTTGGCAGCGAGAATTTCAAGCCAGTGGATCTTAGCTTCCTGGGCTCCATAGGGGTGGGATCTCTTGAGCAAGACCACTTGGCTCCCTGGCTTCAGCCCCCTTTCCATGGGAGTGAATGGTTCTGTCTTGCTGGAATTCCAGACACCACTCCGTATGGAAAAAAAAGCTCCTGTAGTTAGCTCCATGTCTGCTGAAACGGTTGCCCAGTTTTGCGCTTGAAACCCAGGGCCCTGGTGCTGTAGGCACCTGAGGGAATCTCCTGGTTTGCGGGTTGCAAAGACCATGGGAAAAGCTTAGTGACTGGGCGGGAGTGCACTGTTCCTCACAGCACAGTCCTTCATGGCTTTCCTTGGCTAGGGGAGGGAGTTGCCTGACTCCTTGTACTTCCCGGGTGAGGTGACACCCCACCCTGCTTCTGCTCACCCTCTGTGGGCTCCACCCACTGTCTAACCAGTCCCACTGAGATAAGCCAGGTACCTCAGTTGGAAATGCAGAAATCACCCACCTTCTGCATTGATCTCGCTGGGAGCTGTAGACTAGAGCTGTTCCTACTTGACCATCTTGCCAGCCACCTTCTATGTCAAATTCAGATCTCAAAAGTATTAAAAAGCTGAGAATCTCAAGTTTTTCTTGAGGTTGCAGAGTCACTACACAAAGAAGCCCAGAGCTTCTTTCTCTCCATAAAAAAAAAAAAAAAAAAAAAAAAAAAAAAAAATGCTGTTCGGGAGTATTCTTCTTTTTGTAATTCCTTTATCTTTATGGTATTTATTCATTCAAATGCTATTTAGCACCTGCTGGGTCCCAGGCATCAAGGCGGAGAGTGAGGATTCAGAGAACACATCTCTTAGGAGCTCTGACGGCAGTAGGTAAAACAACCCTGATTCCCTGAATTTCCCTTCACTGATACATATTGACACAAGTTCTGGAAAAATACAGAAGTAAGCAATAAATGGGCTCTTTCTTAACAAACCATTGAAGCATTATCTTGTCATTGGGAATAAAACAGCAGCTGCTTGATTACAAACAGCACCATTTGGTAGACTTCTATGAACATTAAACAAAGAATAACCCATTTGATTTCTTCATATTTCTAAACAAGGTTTGAATTTCTGCCTTAAGCCATACTTTATGCCAATAAAATAAACTGAGGGTGTCCTTTAATAAAAGGTGCACTGAAACTTTATGATATCCTACATATCTCTCTTCAGCTTAGGAAAAATAATCACTCATTCTGATAAATTGTGCAGCAACATACCTTTATTCATTCAAGAAATATTTTATTCACAAATTTTGCATCAAACACTATAAAATAGAGTAGTAAATATCATATGGCCCCTGATTTTAGAAAGCTTAAAGTCAAATCAAGCCACTTTAAATTGAAGTAAGTTAATCTATCCAACATTACCTGATTTGTGCAAGGCTACCAAGCTAATAAGTGATGTGTACTGTGACTTAAACTCTTCTCTTCTGACTTCCAAATGAATGCCCTTTCTAACATCCCAAGTGATCTTGTCTAATACTTGGAAAAATCACAGTTTGGGAGTCAAATGACACAAAATAGCCTTTCTTTGGGAAACTTGGAAAATGAATGATAATGCTTTTGTGTGTGTGCGTGCATGTGTGTGTTTCAACAAAAGAATATTTCCAATAGAAGCTCTAGCAATGCAAAATATCATTCCCTGCACAAATTCTTCAGCATTATTGGGACTTACTCATGTGCATCAGGCAAAGACCACACTAGAGTGGAAGCCAAGTGACAGCTGGTGTGCAATTTTTAGAGTCATTGTCAAATCTAAATTCCCCCTAAATAAAAACGTAAAATTAAATTAAAATTAGAACCACCTATTCCCTTACAGAAGCTCAGACATATTAACTCTCAGAGGGTGGGTACAGGGCTAGAAGTGATGAAGTAGGAGGCACATTGTGTAGACCTAACTTGATTGATCTGATTATGAATTTTTGTAAGTAAATTATATTTTATCATTTGATAAACATGACCTAGCTTCTTTAGAAGTATTCATTTATTTACAGTGTTTTCACATGATGGTTATTTTCTTCCTTTTTTGGTTCTAAATGAAGATAAAATAACTTATTCTCATCTAGAGTAACTGCTGCTTTCAATCTTCTATATGTGCTGTAGCATAACTATTCAATATTAAGCTTGGCATTTAAAGTATTTAGGATTGACTGAAAGTGTTCAGAAAGGATAAAAGCTTAGTGAACTAATTCAGGAGAAAAATCATATTTATCAGAGCCAATTTCTGTAGCTTGACATTTTATGATTTACTTCTAAGCTGCTAAAATGGCTTAAGAAACCTTTTCCTCCTGGTCTGTCTGATTTTTCTTGTATTCTGCATAATCCTGCCTGAAATTTGTGCAATTAATATCGATGCAGGCATCAAATACACTGACAATGATCACCTAGGAATTATGCCTGATTAGGAAGAGTTTTATACTTAACATGTCTGTTAGCTTCATGATAACTGCACCAGAGAGATGCTGGAAACCAGAGATACTAGTGAATTTCTTGGATACAATTAAATTTATACAGGAGATGGTTCTGCCTCCATGGGACACCTTCCAACTCAGATTTTTATTTTAAAGGTTCTTACCTAAATGGCTTTAAAAGAAAAATTCAGAAATGTTTACTATTTGGACTAGAGTTAGAAAAAAAAATGGAATTAAGAGCTTTGACTTGAAAATACTTGAATAATTTACCAGAACTATTTCTTAAAAGGGAATGAAAACAGGTTTTCCTAAAGGAAACCTGAATCAGTTGGAGTAATTAAGGTAAAACCCCACACCCCCAAATTACTTCATCCTCCAGGAGCAACACAACATTTTTTCCCAGCAATAGTGAATGTCAAGTTATCTTATGAATTTTGCAGTTTCTGTTACTGTTTAAAGTTTGTACCAAATTCTGTCTAAATGTTCATTTTATATGCTCTGTGAAAAATACACTTTACAAAATAAATAAAGGAGGCAAGATTCTGATCCTCTTAGAACTAACTTTTAGAATGCATTTGTACCTACATTTATTTTCTGAATGATTTCTATGTCTGGTTCATCTTACATTTATAGACGTATAGATATATCACTCCAGATTTTATGACTTTCTAAGTTTATATATACAATTAATTTGATGATCTAAGGTGGTTTTACTTATTTTTAACACTATTTCTTTCTTTTTTTTTTTTTTGAGACGGAGTCTCGCTCTGTTATCCCGGCTGGAGTGCAGTGGCGCAATCTCAGCTCACTGCAAGCTCCGCCTCCCAGGTTCATGCCATTCTCCTGCCTCAGCCTCCTGAGTAGCTGGGACTACAGGCGCCCACCACCAAGCCCGGCTAATTTTTTTGTATTTTTTAGTAGAGATGGGGCTTCACCGTGTTGGCCAGGATGGTCTAGATCTCCTGACCTTGTGATGCACCCGCTTCAGCCTCCCAAAGTGCTGGGATTACAGGCAGCGTGACAACAACTGTCATTTCTTGAGCTCATATTTTATGCCAGTAATTTTGTAAAAAAAAAGTATTTGCAATTAAACTTAGTTGCTTCTTGACAGCTACAAGTAAATACTTTCTGTTTTGACAGAGGGAGAAACTGAGGTTCATGAAGAATTTGGGCAATGTCACAAAACCAGTGAATGGCAAAGCTTGAATTCAGAAGCAAATCCAGTAGATTTCCAATTTTCAGACACTGTCTCTTTAAATTAAATCCCAACAGGTCTAAGATAGCAAGTTTTTGTAAAATTGCAATGTGTGTACATTTGGAGCTAGACTGTTCAAGGTTTGCAAACTTCAAATTCAGAATAGCTCCATCTGTAAAACAGGAATCATCACTACCTTAAAAGTTGCTGTGAGTGTTACATGAGGCATAACTATGAATACACTGTGTTTAGCATGGTGCCTGGCATGCTGAAAATTCCTATTAAATGTCAAACGATAGTATGTTTAATGGTGGTAAAATAGCATTTTGTTCTTATGGCCAAAATTGTTCTTACTAATTATTTTCTTCTGTACTTCTCTTTCGTTTTTCCTGTGAACATAACGTCAAATTGCCAGAAAATTTGCAAGAAAGAGAATAACACAAAGAACAATGCCATGTCTTTCACCCATATTCACCCACCCTCAACATGTTAGCATATTTGTTCATTCTTTAGTAATCCCCCGTCTCTCTCTTAAATAATATTTCATTACCAGAAAAATCAAAATAATTACTAATAATGTTCTTACTAGTAATACCAATAGTAACAGCAACCATATCTAATATTTAAGGCATTTTGGTAGGAACACTTCTAAATGTTTTACTTAGATTAATTAGTTTTATCTCCCACAACAGTCTGATAAAGTGAGCATTATCAATATCCCTATTTCGGAAAATAGGGACGTTGCCAAAACTCTTACAAATAGTGAGTGATGGACCCACATTTGAACCAGAGCAATCTGACTTGGGATACCATGTCCTCAGCCACAGTAAGACAGTGGGCAGGGAAGATTTAACCCCCAGGCTGTTGCTGCCATTGTATGACTGATTGCCAGCTGCTATTACAAGCAGTCTTGAGTTGTTACTAATTGTCCTTGAAATTCATTTTAACGAATACATCTATAAACTGTTCACGATTTTATTTCCTCTAAATTCATAGATCTGAGAGTTATGAAGTTTTTAGACAGGGAAAATTGGTGTTTGTAAAGATATCAAACATCCTTCAATTTTGTGTGAATCACACCCCACCTTCCCTATACAATGCACAGAACCTCAAAATTCTCAAATCTATTGTTTTCAATCACAGGCAAACACCCAAAACAAATGTATTTATTAACTTAGATGTAATGATAAACTTAAGAAAGAAGATAACTTGTTAAAATTAAGGTTAAGGAATTTACTTAAAGGAAGAAGTAAAACGTTAAAATTAAGGCTATTTTGCTTTAAAAAAAGAAAGCCACAACTCTTTACAAAAGGAAGTTTTAGAGTTAGAACAATAGATTCATAGACTACAGAAGGGATGAGCCTTAAATATCACATCCCAGGACCATGACTGACACTTCTTCATTTCACTCTTTCTGGATGTGCCTGGATGTGGCCTCAAAATTATGCTGGCAGCCTTTGGTCACTAGATCAAATTAAGAAATCAAATTAAGAAAACAAAACTAACAAACAACAAAACACTTATTTATATCCCTGATCCAATATAAACCTTTAATTTTACCACTGAGGTCACTGGTCTGAGGGATGTGAGTCGCAGTTAAGTTTTTAATCAGCCAGCTCCTAACTAGTCTCAAGTTTTTTTTTTTTTAAGAAGGCCAATGTTCTTAACAAACCTGCACATTGTGCGCATGTACCCTAGAACTTAAAGTATAATAATAATAAAAAAAGAGAATAAATTGAACTTGCTCCTCAGGTGTTGGTTCCTGTCATTTACTAATGAAGACAGATGGTATTCCCGTGTAGAGGATGCCTTGGAAACTATCTTTTCCAGGTTTCATTTACAGATGTGGTGTGTTTTTATAGTGTGTTTGAAGCTCAAGGTTACGAACCAAGAGTCATTCTAGTTGACAAATATTCTCTTTTAAGTCATTTGCTTTTATAATGCTAATGGTCCTTTTTTACATGGGAACATGTAATGCAAGTTTGACTTAATTTGTTTCCATATTTTTGGCATATAGGAGGAGGCTGGGATTACAATCATGCATTTATTTTTAAAAGTTGAAAATACTAATCTTAGAAGTCAAATAACTTCTGGAATAAAGTTGTGTTCTAAATGCTTTAATCTCTTCGAGGGTCTGAAACGTTATTCCTTTAATTGATCTTGACCTGAGCTGAGGTTGTAAATTATGCCCAGTAATTAAGAGACATTTAATAAATAAAATATGTATTCTAGTGTTTCCTTTGGAATAGCAATTCCTAAATATTCTAAGTTGGGTACCAAAAATTGACACCTATTTTCTCCTCTGCTCACATAACAGAATAAAAAAGGAAGTTGAGTAAAGACAGGGTTTGACCCTAAGTCCACTTACCACAATTTAAAGAGACTAGGGAAAATACTGTTTTAAGTGCATAATATTCTTCTATCTTAGACAATTTAATAGCTGATGACAATATTGCATGGAAAACTTATCAGCAGAAGTTTCCGGCTACACAAAACATGGATGCTTGTAATTAGCTCTTATCACCTGGTTATATTTTTCCTCTTTATGTAACATTTCAATTACCATTAGAATTAAATTTAGAAATGCCTGCATGAATTTGAGAGCACAAACCCAATCTTTTCCAGATATATTATTTACAAAGTGTTCAATGACTCCCTTGGAGTCACCGCAATCAATGAGATCAATAATATGAATTTTAAGCAATCTTTTAATATGTATTTATATATAAATCATAAGTCACTAAGATACTTTAGTGTCTTTTAGGTCAATAATCTTCCTTCTTACAAGCCTGAAATATTTTAAAGCAATTCATATATTTAAACATCCACAGCTATTTCTCTCCAAAATCAATCATAATACCATCCCAGATTCTATTTTCTGTCAACTTTGAGGCACTTTCTATTTTCTCTCTAAAACACTTATTTCTAATATAATTTTCTCAGCATCTATTGATAATGGATGTTTCCTGAGGTTGGCAAAAACCTAACTGGATTCCCATTAGCTTGAGTGGTCAAGGTTTATTCCTGAAAGAAGTCTATTTGTTACAGTAAGCTAGATGGAAGTGCCAAGAATTTATTCACCAGGCACTTGATTATAGAGGGCTTTGGTATGCAATGTGGACTGTTAAAACGTTAATGCATTCAATTATACAGTCTTTTCAGAAGACTTAAATAGAAACTTTGGAAACGTATTCTTTGGTTTTCTAGTCTCCAAATGTCATTGGTTTGCTATTGAAAATTAATTTAAATTGAAAATGAATGATAGCTAATTCCATAGTGATGCCAGACCTCAAGCCAAGGGATTTGAGTGAATTAAGTTATGACTAACTAAAAAGAGTATCACTGTTTAAACATGAGACATTCCATCTGGACACCAAATTGAATTGGTTGAGCATCTATAATGAGAACTGAATACTGCTGGGCACAGCAAGGGTGAATATGGAGATTACTAAAATTAATCTTTGCCCATGGGCATCTCAGAATCTTTTATTATAGTTTTCAATCATGGGTGCATGCACTCTAAGAGTTCTGCACAACAATCTGTTTGAGTGCAGAAAGACAATAGAAAAAGCCAAAATAGTGTTGCAGACACTCTTAGGACTCTGCTCATCAAGCTCTCCCCAACCCCCAGGCCAGGTACAGCTTAGCGGACAACTCCCATACACACTTATTACTTCTTACCACATCTGCTTGCATCCCTCTGAATGCTTTCTCTGGCCACAGGAGCATGTTTTGTCTGTAAGTCAAGCAAGTTACCAGTGTTAGTGAGTTAATGCTTCCAAGACAAACCCAGACCAATGAGGAATCAGAGTTGATGCATGAGTAGCCCAGCTTTCAGGAAACTGTTCTGAAGTGCTTTTATGCAGTCTATCAGATGGCAGCCAGCAGGATTAAACCCAGTTGTCCATCACATTATACTGGTCATTAATTTCATGCTCTTTTATTGACTTTCCTCTCTTCCTTGTCTTATTTTTCACTTCCTCACACTGCTTCCTAGGATTACAAAATGAATAAATTACTTGCATCCAAATCCTTGTAAGATATTTTATAAATATTACACACATGAATAATAATTATATGTAATATAATATACATTATATTTACTAAACCAATATATATACAAACATATATAATGCATATATAACAGAACGAAGTAAGTGTACGCAAATTTTGGTATATGAGAAAAATGTTTACTGAGGGGCTACATCATAATTTTTCCTACTCTTAGTCCAGACTGTGCTATACATCAAAACAGAATGAAAGCATACGTGATTTACAATGGGCTACTTCCCAGGAAGCTTGGGATTTGGATGGGAGAAATGAAGAGAGACATTCTATTCCATTTTATTTCCATTATTCTTGTTGCCCCAGATTGACATAATGCACCAAAAATGCCTTATTTAGGAAGGAGTTGGAGTTTGTTGAAGGTGATAGTTATAATCCGTAAGTGATATGTTAGAAGGAAACTCAGGTATAAGACTGTGAGTTTCACTGCATAGAACTGAGGAGTGGTCTACAAAGAAGCAAACTGGAGAGAAAATAGTTGAAAGTCAGAGAGATTTTCAAGATGAGTTAAGTAGTCAATTTAAAGGAATTAACAAGAGGGATAAAACTGAGTATGAAATTAATTAGAAAGGCATTTGTAGAACTGAGATTACAGCTGGGAAATCTGGTGGGGAAGAGGCTTGGTAAGAAGCTATCTGAAGCTTCTTCCTAGAGGCGACACATTTTGCTTTTCTTTCTGGAAACAGAGGGAGTTATTAATGCCACACCTTGAGTCTGATAGGCACCCTTGTAAGGGCCAGAAGCGAAGCACACAGAAAAGCAGTACAGGCTCCGGTGTAGTCTTGTGTGAAAATAAGTTCTAACCAGACTCTCTGGGATGTTCAGGATGTCCAAGGAAAAACCCCTTTGGGGTAGAAAAATAAGCTGAGTTGCAACTCTACATGTTTCTGGCTTTTAACCATGACACCTTCTTTTGTGAGTTAAGTGCAAACGCTGGAAGATGGACAGGCTTGGATCTGGTCAAGAAAGAAGAACCAGGCCTGAGGCGGTGGCTCACGCCTGTAATCTCAGCACTTAGGGAGGCCAAGGCGGGCAGATCACCTGACGTCAGGAGTTTGAGACCAGCCTGGCTAGTGTGGTGAAACCACATCTCTACTGAAAATACAAAAATTAGCTGGGTGTGGTGGCGGGTGCCTGTAATCTCAGCTACTCAGGAGGTTGAGGCAGGAGAATCACTTGAACCCGGGGGGCGGAGGTTACAGTGAGCAGAAATCTCACCACTGCACCCCAGCCAGGGCTACGGAGCGAGACTCTGTACCAAAAAAAAAAAAAAAAAAAGACAGAAGAACCCTAACATCTTTGGTTTCTGGAAACATAGAAACCTAACAGTGAGACAACAGCTAACTTGGAGGTGAGACTAATTTGTTTATCTATGACTATTATCACTTATTATAATATGACTTTGACCATGCAGGTACATATTTATCAGAAGTGGTAAGAAAAGAGTATTCAGAATGTGAATTCTTTCCATTGAATTTTTTCTTCGATGGGATCTTCTGCTTGATACCAAGAGTTCATATGAAAGGATAAAAAAGACACATAAGTTGTACTTAGTTAATCTGAAATATTTCTAACATACTTGAAAAACTCCGCAGCATCAATAGGTACACAGGGACCTTGAATCACCACTTGCTCATCTTCACAATTACTCTTTTTGAACTTAGCTAAGTAAATTCTAAGATGGAACTCTGATGGAAAATGTGCACATATATCAAGGTTGCAATACAGGTTGAACTCTACCACAGGTGGTAATACTGCAAAATACTTCTTCAAGAGAACCTATGAGATGGCCGTTGCCAGGCTTTATAATTAGCAATGGCCAGCTGAATGCTCCAAAATCGGGCAATTACTTATTGGCTTTCTGCCTTAGCTTTGGGCTTTAACCCATTTTTCTATGTTATAATGGGCTGAACACAAATAGAACAAACTAATTTTTATAAATGTGATATCTGAAAAATATTAAGTAATATGCGTTTATGGTATAAACTTTCCCAGTGATATTTGTATTTCCAAAAAGTCTTCTGAAATGAGGAAATCATCATTTTCACTTCTGTTAGCTTTTTTCTGTGTAGATATACGCCACTGACATATTAAGTGTTAGAATCTGATCTGTCTAGCTCCTTGATTCTAGGCAGACTTATGACTGATTTGATAAACATTATAAAGCAGAAATAATACTATGCCAATTCCAGGTTTAGCCTTAAAAAAATTTTTTTTTTATTGTAAGTTCTGGGGTACATATGCAGGATGTTCACTTTTGTTACATAGGTAAACCTGTGCCATGGTGGTTTGCTACACCTATCAACCTAGGTATTAATCCCAGCATCCGTTAGCTTTTTTTCCTAATGCTGTCCCTCCGGCTACCCTACCCATAACAGGCCCCAGTATGTGTTGTTCCCCTCCCTGTGTCCATGTGTTCTCATTGTTCAGCTGTCATTTATAAGTGAGAACATGAGGTGTTTGTTTTTCTGTTCCTGAGTTAGTTTGCTGAGGATAATGGCTTCCAGCTCCCTCCATGTCCCTGCAAAGGACATGATCTCATTCCTTTTTATGGCTGCATAGTATTCCATGGTGTATATGTACCACATTTTCTTAATCCAGTCTATGATTGATGGGCATTTGGGTTAATTCCACGTCTTTGCTATTGTGAAGAGTGCTGCAATGGACATATGCATGTATGTATCTTTCTTATAGAATGATTTATATTCTTTTGGTATATACCTAGTAATGGGATTGCTGGGTCAAATCATTTTTCTGGTTCTAGATCTCTAAGGAATTGCCACACCATTTTCCACAATGGTTGAACTAATTTACATTCTCACAAACCGTGTAAGCCAACCTAATATAGGAAGTGTGACTACCATGAGATCACCATGTTATGAGGAGCCTAAGTCATAAGGAGAGGCCCTGGAGAATTGCTTCATATGTTGCAAGAAGAAGGTACTGGGAGAAGCACCTGGGCACCAGAAATCCAGCCCCAGTCCAGAACAGACCCCACATAAATCCAGGTCAGTGCCCCTATTAGGCAGAAAAACTGCTCAATCAATTGTCTCCTAAATTCCCGAGCCATAAAATAGTGAGGCAAACCAAAACAGTTTCTTCAAGCCACTACACTGTGGGGTAGTTTGTTACATAGCAATAGATAACAAAAGTACTCTTTTTCCTGAAATTGTGCTGTTCAAAGTCTAAAGTCACAGAACAAGTCCTCAATAGCTTTTAGGTAAACCAACAACTTATATGATTACATAAGTCTTAACCATATTAGGCAGAGAAACAGAAATGAATGACCGACATGGTATGTATTTACCAGCAATGTGGCTAAGAACAAGGTCTTTGGATTCCGACAGGCCCAGGTTTCAGCCCCAGCTTTGCCTCTCTCTAACTTCATGACCTCGGGTGATCAATTTTACCTCTCCAACTGCCAGTTTTCTTATCTGTTGAATGGAATTGTTACTTGCATTAGTTTTTTGTGGCTGCCCTAAACAATGGATAGAAAGTTGGTAGCTTAAACGATAGAAATCTATTTTCTTGCAGTTCTGGAGGCCAGAAGTTTAAAACCAAAATCTCAACACAGCCTCATTCCCTCCAATGGCCTGGAGGAGAATCCTTCTTTGCCTCTTCCAGCTTCTAGTGGCTCTGATGTTAGCTCCTGGTGACTGCAGATGTTCCTTGGATTGCAGCTACAGAACTCCAATTTTGTCCTCTTTCTTCATATGTCCTTCTTGTTTATGTCTTCTCCCCTTCTGTCTGGGTTGAATCAGCGTAGGGTAATTTCCTCATCTGAAGATCTGTAAGTTCGTTAGCTCTATGAAGACCCTTTTTTCCAAATTAAATAAGGTTCACACTTACGCCATATAAGGTGATATTTACAGGTTCCAGGGCTTAGAATATGGGCATATTTTGGAGGTCCACCATTCAACCCACTACAATAGTCTAAGCTACCCTAGAGGAATATTGTAAAAATCCCATTAAGTGAGGTATACAATGTACCTGGAAACACATGTTAATATTTTTTTTTGTCAATGTTATCATCAATAGACTTGTACATTACTATTGATCTATGCAAGAACAGGTTCGATACAGAATTCCTCTCAATGAATTAGAGAATAAAGTGTTCAACCTTGACTCATATATCATGGAAATATATCAAACAAAACAAATTAAATCTCAAGCTATGAGAATAGATTTTATGTGTCTCTGTGTGTGTGTGTGTGTGTGTGTGTGTGTGTGTGTGCATGTGTGTGGATGACATTCAAGGCATATTAGATGTTTAATATATCCTTTCGAATTTAACTTAAACATGTTAAAAATTTGTGTTTATAATGCCTTTGAAAGCAAATACTTAGATAGATACTTTATTAATAATGAAGAAACCTCTGTATGTCTGATGTGAATATTTTTCAATGTGTTTTTATTCCATTTTCACTTGCAACTTTCATAGAGAAAATAAATACCTTCTCGCTCTCACAATATTCCGAAGAAAATAAACAAGTCTCATACTGACATTGTGTTCTTCATTACAAATATGTAAAAGCTACATTGGCATGTTCACATGCCATGAAAAATATATTTCTATGTTTACCAAAATAAGTTCATAGCTTCGAAAGGCTTCTAAGGTCCAAAACATATTCATGGAAGGTGATATATTGGTAGTTTTTTCTAGTGCAAAGAAAAAGTTAATGTTGAGTTTTATTTATATTAGAAGTTAGTACCTAGTGAAAATAATCAAAGTTGTAGGTTAAATAGTCAGCATGGTAATCACACAGTTAGAACAATGAAAAGAACAAAACTATTTAAATTTATCTAAACATTTTTAAAACTATTTTAAAAAACAGTTGCATTATAATATGCAAGTGTTATAAAAATAAATCCCTTTTGAAAATTAAAATAATATTCTGTGCTTTTAATACTTATAATGGTATTATGATTTGTTTGACTTAATATGAATTATTTAACTTTTGGTAAATAAGTGAGAAATTCATTATTGATCTATTTTATTTTGTTTTATTTTAAGGACACATTACTCTACATTCTAAAACACTTAACTATATTGACCATGTTTGTATTAACTTTGATTTGATAATAAGTATAACATACAAGTTAGCCAATAACTTAGATCACTATACTTCCAATAGTGCAACTTACTTCAAAATACCTATCAATTTTTTAAAAATAATGAAGTAAATTCTTGTGTCATTTATTTTTAGACTGGGTGGTTGGTTTTGTAAGACAGAGTTTTAATAATTTTTTCAGAAGGTTCTAATATTTTGGTTTTCCCTTTTTTAAATTGTACTACTTTTGGTTTTAAACACTTCAGTAAAGTAAAAAAAAACCTCTTACAATATAAAAAATATCGACTATTACACAATAGGTGTAGAAAATAAAAGAAATAGACCAATAAAATGAAAGAAACAATGGTAACCTGTTTTTTTTTAGGTATCATAATATTGATTAAGAAAAGGAAAAATTTGCGGTGTTCACAGGAAAGGAAAAGGGGATTTATTTTTATTTTCTATTCAGCATTGATAGTGATAGAGGAAACCTAGACAAATCCACACCTAGGACTTGGACTTCCTTTCCTTAGGAGGGCAGTTGGAGCAGGAAGAGAATATAAATGGGGGCTATGCTGAGCTGAGTAAGGTCAGTGGATGCTCCCCGTATTTCTTCTTCTAAGTAATCCAGTCACTTGCAGCAGGATCTGCGAATAGGACTTCATGTTCTAACATTCAAGTCTTTATATTTCCAACCTATCACATTTCTACCAAGTAGAGTAATGTGGCAAAGAGTCTGACACGTGGATTAGCCAGTCATTTTTCTCTTTAAGACATCCTGGCATCTTCAGGTTTTACTTGTTTATCCTGCAAGCATTGAAGTCTTGGCAGAGAACATCATGCTGAATTCAAAGTCTTCAAAAAGAATATAGATAGGGGTCCTAACAGCTGTTAGCAAACCTGCTGGTTCTTCTCAAGCAAATAAGACTCCCTTTGAGTCACTTCAAATTGGGCTGATAATGGTGTGAGAAACGCTATTTGCCATCCAGGATATTAAAAAATATCACAGCTTTCTCTCTTATTTTTCTTTCCCTCTGATTTATTCCTATTTCCCCATTAAAGTATTATTGAAACTATTGTTTGGTTCCACTGACTCTGCAGTTTATCTCTTTTGACCAAGATTGGTATGAAGACTAATCTGGACACTTAAAGAGGAAATATTCTTTGACTTGGCCAGTGATTGTATTAGAATCACAGAGCCACTAAAAATGTAGATGCATTTATTTGATAAGTACAATGAGCTGAATGTGGAAAGGAAAAGGGGCAGCTAATTACTGGAGCTAATAGCAATAAGCTTGCTTTTGTCTGCATCTAGGAAGCTTTTCTCTTTCTCGCTATCCTATGATATAACTATTAATTGATTAACTAAAAAATACCAGCTATAACATCTATGTGAAATATCATGTTTTTGATGTCTCAATAACGTTTTAAATAGCTTCTATTTTGAATTTTATCCCTTACCAACTAAGTTGGGGGGAGATGGGGTTAGAGAAGGGCTTGGGTAACATTTATTTTCTCTCTCTTCCTCTCCCTTAGTTTCATAAAATACATAATGATGATGTTACTCCGCACAAAGGGATATTTCAGGAGACAAGACGAATTTAGTATTAAGATGAAAGCACAGATAAATACTGGAAAATGAAATATACTGTAGAGAAAAATTTCTGACATGTGGATACAGTTTTAAATTTAGACATAAAAAACAATTACAAAGCAACATATCAACAAAAAGCTATAAAAAGTCTATTTCAAAAAAAAGCTGCTGAATGTATTTCCAGAAAATATGACAAATTGACAATGTATTTATTAATATAGAAAAGTTTTACAAATCAGTAAGAAAATATCAAGAATTTTTTTTTTTTTTTTTTTGAGATGGAGTCTTGCTCTGTCGCCCAGGCTGGAGTGCAGTGGCGCGATCTCGGCTCACTGCAAGCTCCGCCTCCCAGGTTCACGCCATTCTCCTGCCTCAGCCTCTCCGAGTAGCTGGGACTACAGGCGCCTGCCACCACGCCCGGCTAATTTTTTGTATTTTTAGTAGAGACGGGGTTTCACTGTAGTCTCGATCTCCTGACCTCGTGATCGCCCGCCTCGGCCTCCCAAAGTGCTGGGATTACAAGCGTGAGCCACCGCACCCGGCCATATCAAGAATTTAAAAAGTAAAATTGAAAAAGACCTGAATGTATCATTTGCAAAGAGGAAATACTAGACAGTTATCAAGTATATGGAGAACATTTTCTATCTCAGTAATAATGAAATAAATGAAAATATTTAAAGTAAGTTACAATTTATCCCAATGACTGGAAAATATTATATAAAATATATTCTTATATATTACATTTTTATTATATATAATATTCACCATTTATATGCTGGTAAAGATATACATAGGTAACTAATACTGGCAAGTATAACTGATAACTATTATTACTGGCAAGTATAAAAGAAAACCAAGATATATTTTCTAAAGAGTTATTGCCAATGGTCTCATTTCAAAGAATAAATCCTAAATTTAAACTTCTATGTATTAATATACCTTTTGCAGTATTATTGATTATGTCAAAAAAACTGATGAACAATTTATTTTTTCAACTGCAGAGAAATGATGAAGTAAACCAATAAGTATTATGTTGCTATCAAAATTATATTATAAATACTATGTAACAAGAAAGAAAGTTGTAAGTAAATTAAATGATATAAAAATTGATAGCATTACTATTACTAGCATATTTTGTCTCTAGTATCTGGATTCAAAGAGTCCTTTGTGTATGTGTGTATATGTATGTGGGTGTTTCAAGCACAAAAGCTTGGAAACCTCCTTGACTTCTTGCTTTTTTCCACAAACCCTGTCTGATCATAAAAACATCTTTTTCACTCTGCTTTCAAACTATATCCGGAATTTGGCAACTTGTTTCATCTCCACTGTTACTACCAAGTCATTTACTTTAATCAGCATTTGTGGTCTCAGTCCCATACGTCCAATCACATCCTACTTCTGCAGACCTCCTTGTTTCTAATCTTTCAATTCTTTACCTTCTAGGCCTCAGACTAACAATACATGCTGTTATCAACCATCCATGAGTGTGTATATATATATCTCTGTCTTGGGTTACTTTTCTTTCTTCATTAAATGGATGACCAGGTACACAGTGCAAAACTCGGACATTGAAAGGATTTCTTCACACCAGAGTAATTAATAACCATCCATGCCTAGGACTGGAGTGTAGGAACACCCAGAATTTCTCACATACTTTCATCGTCTTTATCTAATACATTGATAACTCCCAGCAAGAGACATATGATTCCATAATAGTTGTTATTACGAGATTCTTAGAACTTTTCAGAAGACTAAGATATTGCACCTGGCAGAGTATTTCCTTTCTCTTGTATCACATCTCAGTTCACTATAAGTAAACATATTCACATTTGTACCTCTATAACATGCCAAATGATGTCAGGACACCACCTCTTATGCAGTCAACATTAACAGCTGGATAGCATGTACTCTACCACCAAAATCCCATTTAAATACATAAAAGAATCTTATAATTCAAGAACTAAAAGGCATGCACCCCAACTGAAAATTGGCGAAGGACTACAAATGGTTAAAGATCACATGAAAAGGTATTAAGCATCATTAGTCACTAGGGAAATACAAATGAAAACCGCAGTGAGCTACCCCTTGACACCTACTAGAAAGGTCTTAATAAAAAAATACAGAAAATAACAGGTGTTGGGGAGGAGGAAAGAGAAATTAGGATCCTTACACATTGCTGATGGGAATGTGAAATGGTGCAGCCACTGTGGAGAACAGTTTGGCAGTTCCTCAGCAAGTTAAACATAGAACTACCTTATGATTCAAAGCCCATGCCTAAGCATATACCTAAAAGGATTAAAACCAGGTGTTCAAACAGAAAGTTGTATATGAATGTTCATAAGAACAGTAGTCATAATAGCTGACAGGTAGAAACAGCCAAATGTCTATCAATAGATAAATGGGTAAACACAATGTGGTATATCCATACAATGGAATATTATTTAGCCATAAAAAGGAATGAAGTACTTATAATATTATAAAACATTATGTTAAGTCAAAGAAGCCAGACACAAAAAGTCACATATTCTACAATTCATTTTATAGTAAATCCATAGAGACAGAAAACAGATTAGTGATATTTCAAGGCTGGAGGGAGGGGAGAATGGCAAATCACTGCTTAATAGATAGCCCAGGGCTTCCATCTAGGGTAGTGAAAAAAATTCTAGAACTAGGTAGTGGTGATGGTTGCACAACATTGTGAAGGCAATTAATGCCACTAAATTTTAACATGATTAAAATGATAAGTTTTCTGTTAGATGCATTTTTCCACAGTAAAAATTTCATTCTAGATTTTGCTTCCTGGGACCAATGTATCATCCGTATTGTTATACCATATCACTCAGAAAACGGACTGTAAGGCACAGATACACCTTCAGAAAGTTTATCAGAGAGAGCTACTGAGAACTGTTAGAGAAATTAAACTGTAATTTGGCTGTAAAGGAAGACTCAGCCAATCTTACAAATAACTGTGGAGGTGGGAGAGCCCTTCAGTATTTCAGAATAAAGAGAAGTGCTCAGATCTTCATACTCAAACTCTACCAGACGCAGGTTGTTCCCAGAGAGAGAGCCTAGCCTTGGGAGAAGCTGCACACTACAGCCAAAAGCAATTTATTGAGAAAGGATTCAACTGTGAAACATCAGCATCCAATGTTATTAGCAGCTGTGAAAAGACATGTGTCAGCCCTGAGAAGGAAGGTCTTATTGGTGCACCACTGTATTCACTCTAACACATAAGGCAGAAGTCCTTTTAAAATTCCTATGTCCTAACTTACTGGCATGAAACAAATTTGTGATCAGAATTCCATTCTGACAATTGTCTCAATGATCATTCAATGCATGTCCAACATTCACTAGAATCTGTTTGTAATGAAAATAACTATGTCTCCAAACTATTTTTTTTTTTGCCATTTCAGTAAATCAACTGCTTGAAAGGGTGATGCCTATATTACACTGAGATGATCTGCATATCATGAATTCTCAGGATAGCCCTGAATAAAAATCACCTTTCCCACGGTCTCTATAACTTCTCTTCAACCTGTGTTTGTGTACCACTATCCAATCAAATCACTAACCAAGAGGACATAATGTCTCCTTGGACATTCTTATTTACTTATTTATCTATTGACTGTTTTTATGCTTTTCCCAGCTTCATGACACTTAAAAAAAAGTTGGCCTCTATGGTTCTCTCAGTATAGTGATCTCAAGCTATTGGAGACAGCTTGTAAAGAGTTAAAAGTGGTGTAGAACGTTAAGTCCCTTTGCAATTCTGAGCCAATCACTGATGGGTGTTAAAAGCTTTCAAAACTCATGCTTTCATTTAGGACATACTGAGGCATAACTTATTCTACAGACCTCTCCTGTGAGATCAGAGTGAAGCCACCCTCTGTGGGATTGGGAATAGATTGGGGAAAGCAGAAGAGGAAATGGGAGACAAATGAGAAACGGCTTGATATCAAGCAGTTTTCCCTAGATCTTCTTTGTTGAATCAATTTCACATGGCTCTCATCTCAGGTTCTGCAGCTGTAAACCTACCCTAAGACACTAAATGTGGATAACTTACATCATATCTACAACTAATAATCATACCTCAACTTTTGTGAATATTTTAGCACAAATATATCCCTGGACATGGGAATTCACACCTAAAGTTGTGTTTAAAAAACCTGCAATCCAATTATAAACTCCTTGCAATTTGGTTAAAAGCAGTTTAATTTACTTAACTGCATAACAATAGGTGGTTTTCCTGATTTTTTTCACAAACACAAAAAGCATTTGATATGAGTTATGATTGACTAGATTGCTACATAATAAACAGACTGAAGCAAAGTGTGGGTACGGGTGTAGGAGGGTTTATTTTTTCAACTTAGATTGATGACTTTTATGACTCAAAACAGTCACATGGTTTATTTCTTCAAGTGCTCTAGCCAGGACTTTGTCTGTCTTCCACATTGTTCTCAAGGGCACCTTCACATCAGTAGTCTGAGGCCAAGGTCCCCAGAGACATTGGCCAGGGGAAAACTGGCTGAATGTGATGGGTGGCTGTTGCCTTCCTCAACTTCAAGAAATAAAGAGTGAAGGTGATGGGATGGTCAATGTGCAGAGTCAAGCATCATCAGTTTATTTTGCTGAAGCCCACACAGTGGAAATTCAACTTCTGGCTGTGTAAGGAAAATAAACAGAGACAATGGTATTTTCACTCTCCTAAGCAGTTTATCCAGATCAATATGGGAAAGATTGCTGCTTCGCTGTGGCTGATCTGAGCCTTAATTAAGGATTTTGCTCTCTAAGGTTGACATGGCAGCCACCTTCGTGAGTATTAGAGTACTGAGTTTCTCTTTCAAAAATTTAGAGTTAAGACAAGATCAGCATGGCAAATGCAACTGAGGATGATTTTTTAAGAATCCATAAACTAGTTTTTGTTTAAGTTTTTCTAAAGTAGATTTAATATTTCAGTAATAATATCCCTGCGGTTTTATTTTGCCTTACAAAGTCCTCATTTCCATAGCATAGCAAAGAAGGTCCTTTTTAATCTTGCTCCACCTTTATTATTTTTTCCTTTTTGCCCGCACTGAAAATATATATATATATATATATACACACATATATATATATATATACACATATATATATATATGTCTCCAGCTATCTCAAGCAGCTTCTCCTGTATTTCTCACTTTGTGTCTCTGGATATGTTGGCCATTCCTCCTGCGGTACTTTTCCCTGTTTCTCTAACTCCATCTTCAAACCTAGCTCAAGCATCACTTCTTCCAGGAAGCCTTCCTTCACTTTGCCCTCCTTTCACACTCACTGTGGTGGTTGTCTTCTTTAATTTTAATTTCTTCCTTTATAATATGTTAATATATGTGTTACAGCAGTAACATAATACGAAATACTTCATCTCTTGAACTGCATTAATAATTGATTGAAGAAAGAGATTTTTTTTTCTTCTTAGGATTCCCATCCCTTAGCAAAATTTCTAAACAATGTATGTGCTAAGTAAATATTTCTTAATTATTGAATTATTGAATGCATTTTATTATTCAAAATACTTGTCATTTTGAGCTGATACATACTTTAAAATCAAAATGATCATTCCAATGACAAATGATATATGTGATATATGCTGGTGACTTTCACAAATACATAATATGAAACGCAAATTCTTCAGTGGGTGAATCAAATGGCCTGTTTGAGAAATGCGCTTCCTGGAAATATATTACTCGGAGCTAGTCTTTTGAAAATAAATGTATAAAATCATTTTCTTTTTACAGAACAGCATTTCTAGGATTATAGAAAACCAATATTTCTAGAACCCTCTTGTAGGGTTTTCATAATTATCAGTACTTGAAATTTTGTCTCAGCCTTTACAAAGATTGCATTAGCATAAAATGTTGTGTTCTTTTGATTTAATATATTCTTTGAAAAGGAAAATATTAACCAGAACTAAGAGTTAGGATAGGAAATTATTACCTGCCAGGTGACAAACAGTACTTTATACTGATGAGAAATATATTTTTTAAAAAATGCAAATCACTGAATTTGAGTTGACAACACTTTTAGAAAAAATTTGCAAAATTAAAATTTAATATCCAGTATTAAAGTAATAGAGTTATTTAAATTGCAGCAAATTGCAAATTCAAAATTAATGTGTTCTTTTTAAAAATGTTACCTGCATTATTGCATTTTGTCAAATCATGTCTGCACATGATTCAGCACAATTAGGATTCTTTAAACTAGAAAAAGATTATTATACTTACTGCTTATGATAATTCTTTTGGAATACTGAGCTGAGGATATAGGTTAAAAAAAAGTTTTCGTGATTATAATGTGGCACTTTTGTAAACTATAATTCTGAAGATCTTTATCCTGAATATTCTTAGACCCATAATACTTCATAGAAATGATTCTGTTCTTTATTCCTATGCCTTCACATCACTGAATTCCAAATAAAAACCTAACCCAAAGATGCTTATTTTTGAGGATATTAAATTCTCTAAAAATAGACAGTAACAAGTTCCTGTACCAGGAATTCTTTTCCAAATGTTTGCCCAAGTTATCACCTCACAGTTCCGCACAAATATACCAAAAATAAGTAGAAATATTTTCATTTAGCAGGAACTTTCACTAAGGCATGAAGCCCTGATTGATCATGATAAATTTCCAACCCCTTAAGATACCTGTCTTTATTCTGATGAAGGAATGCTTCTGTGCACCCGTAGAATGAATTTGATTACAGTATTACTTCCTATGCTGAAATCCTTCTGCAGATTGCCATTGAATGGCCTAACTCCTTACTGTGGCTTATGGAAGTCTTTGAAATCTAGCCCTTCCTCCTGTCCTACCTTCCCTGTGCATAATCATCACTCACTCTGCTCTACATTCTTTTTTCTTCCTGCAGACATACTAAGCCCTTCCTCAGCTCAGGGATTTTGCATACATGAGTCTATGTTTCCCTCAATATGTGATAAACTCGCTCCTTCTCAGCCTTCTTATCCCTATGTAAATTTCACCTCCTCAGAGAAACAGTCATGAATATGTTTTCTAAAAACTCTTCTCAATTAACCCTCAATTTTCTTCATTTCAGCCCTATATTATTTTCTTCATGGGAATGTCTTCATTTATAATTACTGTATTATTAATCTGTTAACATTCAATAAACTGTCTATCTTCATTAGAATATAAATTCACTAAGTCAGAACTCTATCGATCGTTTTTTTTTTTGCATTAAAACCTCAAAGTACCTGGCCCTCAATGTATATTTGATGTTTGAATAAATGAGTGTATTTTGTTTCTGAATCAACCTTTTCTACCATGTTATTTATCTACAGATGTTTAACAAACCACTCATAATTTGATAGTTTAAAACAACAATAAGGATTGATTATTTATTATGATTTCTGTGGTCAGGAATTCGGGAGCTTGGCTAAGTAGTTTTTGCTGTATGAGGTTACAGTCAGATGTCGGCTGGGGCTGGTCACCTGAAGGCTTTCTTGGGACTGGATATTCTGCTTCTAAGATGGTTCATTCACAGGACTGGCAAGATTGTTCTGGCTCATGGACAGAACGGCAGCATGTGTTGACAAGGAACTGCTTGAGTGTCCTCAAGGCATGACAGCTACTTTCACTCAGAGGGAATTATATTTAAGAGACCAGGGCAGAAGCTGCTATGTCTTTCATGACATATCCTCGGCAGTTACACATCATCATTTCTGTCATGTTATTTGTCACCAGGCCAGTCCTTATCAAATGGGTGGGGACACTACTCAAGAGCATATATACCAGGAAATGAGAATCACTGGAGACCTATTGGAACCTGTGTGCCATTCTCCTCTAGTCTCTTCCTCTTTTGTCTGAATACTCACTGCCTTCTTTATCTTTCCAACTCCACCCTTAACATCTGTTCTTTCCTCCTTGAGATAAACAATCCAGATGTATTTTCATACCTTGCGTAACATTCTTTATTTTGTCAAGATATCATCAGACCAAAAGTCCATCAATTATCCCTAACATTAGGCATGACCAAAAAAGTCCCAAACTCCTACCCACCTCCTGCCTTTTCCTCTTCTCTCTTCTTCTCTCTCTATCTCTGTTTCTCTCTTTCTCATAAACACACACAGACACCCCTAACTAGAGAGTACCTGACTTGTTTTAGACAAACAGTTCTAGAAATAAATTTTACATTTAATTCTAAGCAAGTGAGAAAAATCATGGGCCAGGACTTCAGAATTCCTCAACAACTTAAAAGAAAGTATTCAGGTGTGCATGGCCATTGATCAACATCTAAAAATTTGTTTTCTTTAAAAAACTGATTCCTTTCCTTCATCTCAGGTATTATTAAACACCCAGTCATAAGCTTCTTAATGGCAAATATTCTTATTTTCCATTAATTTTCTCAAAGGGTGAGGCAGCTTATTTTAGCCAAGTGAAAAATTCATTTAAGATTCATGTATGCCGAGTTCTAGACAAAACACTAACCTTTTGGTGTTTGGCCTTAACTTTGTCAAACATAACTTCCTGCCTTAAAAAAAGTTTTAAATGTTAATTAAAAACACTCAAAGAGTCTTAGTCGAAAAATAGTCCTGAACTTAGACCTATTCTCTCCTACAAAATGATGAGTTACAGTAAGAAGCATATGGATTAAATGTCTCTGCAAACTTAATGTGAATTTAAAAATTAGTCAGTATTTGGAAAACATATCTACATTTTGTTGAATTAGCTAGTAAAAACGTTTTAATGTAATCTAATATAAATTGCAGTCAGTTTTAATTCCTCAGAGTATGTGCTTACATTATACTAAAAAGTTTCCAGATTGTTCACTAGGAGTTCAAAAGTTTAATGGGAACCAGAGGAAACTTACAGTCAGATGAGACAGTTGGTGTTAGTGACCATGACTTTAATGTCATTTTTAATCTTCACCACCTCAGTAAGTGAACACCGAATACCAACAGAAGGTCAGGAATATTAGTTCTTGGGATTGTAGAGATGACTGAAAATGTGGAACATTTGGTCTTCTATGAGAACATGAATCCATAAATCATTATAATTTTCATTAATTTAAAATTTATAATCTGCCTTCATCCAAAAGAGTTTTGAAGTGGCTCACAATAAAATATATATGCAATTGCACTCAATTAAGCCAATAGAATTAGTGCAAGAACACCTGTTTTCCTATACTTGCACACAGATTTTTCAAACATTTATTAAACAAATATTGATTGTTATCTTTGTGTACTAAATCCTGCTATGCACTGGAGTTGGGGGGCACCACAGAAATAACAAAACTCCTGCCTTTTAAAAACATATAATTTCTTGGGATAAACAGACAGCAGATATACAAATTATATTTGTACTGCATGTCACTACTTTATATAATAAGACGCCACACATGTTATCTAAACATAGGCGGTAATAGAGTTTTAAATAACAATATTCACCCTGGCTGAGAAACAAGAGAAAATAAAACAAATACATTGCCTCAGAGCTCAGTATAATTTGACTCCACACTCATTTTTCATCTGAAACAAATTATTAGAGTTCTGCAGTGATTGGTACCTCCTCTGTGAATAAATATCATTTTTCCAAAGGATGCTCAAGAGAGATTAGAGATCAATATGGATTCATTTTTGTCTTATAATGGGAAATACTGGCCCTACACAGCTATCACGTGCCAAGACAGAATCGAGAGATCACAGACCTTGTCTTTCTATCACTCTTGCTCTTTTATGCACATGTAAACTTCAAGCCTTCCTCATTTTCCTGACAGGTGCATTAAAGACACTTGAATTATTTACACTGTTCCTAATGTAAAATAGTATGCATTTAGCAACTGAGCCAAAATCTTTTTGCAAAGAAACCTGGCTTTAAAATACCAGAGCGGTACAAGATTAGTGAATCTCAGCAGAGGTGTAAGAATTAATCTCACTGAAGGTATTACTGCTAGCATATGTAGAAGAGGGATAAGAAATGAATTCACAACAGTTCACTCTTCCATGACTATCTTAAATTTCTTCTTTGCATAGCTACTTCCCATTCTTGCTTTCCTCCTCCTTCCTTTTAAATCATTGCTTTGTTCTTTTTTCTCTCATGGCTGCAATTAGTGTAGCAGAATTGGTAACTCCTGTAAGTCATTGGCCTGACTCTATAACATCTACCAAGCACCATGTTAGCGAGTGTCCCACAGGAGACTTCGTTTGTAACCTGACTCAAACCTCTGCCCTCGACTAACTCCTTCTCTTGATTCTCCTCACTCCACCTAGATTAGCCTTGTCTTAAAATTGATGCAGAAGGTACTTTTTAAAATGATTTTAAGAATACAAACTTGATTCCTTTAGAAGACAACAAAAGGCTGTTTTTCCTATCCATGGGTAACTGTCTTTTTTGTTTCTGTCAGTCTAAAGGCTCTCATATTCTTATATCACTGCCATATTACAACAGACAAAATCATGGAATTTTGGAGGAAAAAAAGTTCTTAGAGATGTAAGTGGAGGGAAACTGAGGAAAATATCAAATCATTTGTAATTTTCTTCACACGCAAAGAAAATAAAGCCACTTTGAATGCAATTCAAGTTTTGAATAAGGATATTTAAAAGTTCCCCATTCTGATTTAGGCTATAGTTGTGGTTTTCATAAACTACTCTTCATTAAGAAGCTAGTCTGACTCCATCTGATATTACGTCAGCAAAGGATGAACTTCTTCAGATTTACTCATTTCTTGATTTGTATTTTAATGATGCTCAAGCCATTTTACAATTCTAAACAAGCAAAAGGTAATGTTTAAGGAAAGATTACAATGTATTTGTACTTGTTATAAAAGAAACAAAGCCTAGAATCTGCTCTAGGATCACGTTTATGTCAGGCTATAGATTTTTACATCAGGCTTTTGGATTTTTCTGTTGTTCTTACTCTTTTAGATTTGTTTGTTTGTTTATTTGTTTATTTATTATTTGGAGACAGAGTTTTGCTCTTGTTGTCCAGGCTGGAGTACCATGGCACAATCTCGGCTCAGCACAACCTCTACTTCCCAGATTCAAGTGATTCTCCTGCCTCAGGCCCCCGAGTAGCTGGGATTATAGGCACGCACCACCATGCTCAGCTAATTTTGTATTTTTAGTAGAGACGGGGTTTCTCCATGTTGGTCAGGCTAGTCTCAAACTCCAGACCTCAGGTGATCCACCTGCCTCGTCCTTCCACAGTGCTGGGATTATAGAAGTGAGCCATCATGACCTGCCAATTTTTTTATTTTCTTACTTGACTGGCCGTTTTCCGATAATTACAAACACTTCAAAACTAAAACTATCATAGAACATTGTAGTTACTATTTTTTTCACATAAAAATGTGTGATTTTCCTTGAAATTCCTAACAAGTTTTCCTAAAACCATTCTAGATGTGCAAATAATTATTTTTCTTTCTTTCTTTTTTTTTGTTTGTTTGTTTTTTTACTTTAAGTTCTGGGATACACATGCAGAACAGGCAGGTTTGTTACATAGGTATATATGTGCCATGGTGCTTTGCTGCACTTATCAACCCATCATCTAGGTTTTAAGCCCCATATGCATTAGGTATTTGTCCTAATGCTCTCCCTCGCCTTGCTCCCCACCTCCGACAGGCCCGGGTGTGTGATGTTCCCCTCCCTGTGTCCATGTGTTCTCATTGTTCAACTCTCACTTATGACTGAGAACATGCGGTGTTTGGTTTTCTGTTCCTGTGTCAGTTTGCTGAGAATGATGGTTTCCAGCTTCATCCATGTCCCTGCAGAGGACGCGAACTCTTTCTTTTTTACGGCTGCACAGTATTCCATGATGTATATGTGCCACATTTTCTTTATCCAGTCCATCACTATGGGGATTTGGGTTGAACAACTGTTTATTAATGAACACTACTACTACCAATCCACAAAGGGAAAAACAATTTTAAAAAATCTTAGTGTTCCGTATGTAATGTAAGCATTTTTTGATACATATACTTCAGAGAAGTTGTCAAAAGTTGCCTATTTACTCTTGTATATTGCTACTCACATATAATGCAAGGAAGCTGATTTATAAGTTCTTTGAAGGCAGGTACCAAATCTCCCTTCCTTCTCTGAGTGTGCTTAATAGGGGCAAGAACATATTGTCCATTTATATGCCCTCACTGCAGGAGCCAATGAATCTTGAAGTTCTTAATATAGACAATATAGTTTATTTGGATATGAATTCAATTTTATTGAGACAAGGGAGCTGCCTTCATTTCCCTGTGATCACATGGTTTTTAATTTTAAGATGCCAGGGAATATCTTCCTTTCACATTCTTGCTTGACAAGAAGTGATAGAAAACTACAGGACCAATATAATTATTACAAGCCAACCCCAGGCTTTTCCTCCCTTGATTCCCAGCTTGTTCCCATTTCATGCTCATTTCTGCTTGGTATTCAGTGATTGGCTACATAACCTACTCACTGTCCTTCACCCTGACTTAGATTTGTTGCTTGCACTTTGCCATCTTGGTTTTAACCCCACTTTCCTTGAGGCCTTTGAACTGTAATGAAATCTTTCATATTCCTGTTCCAGACTAACTTGGTAGAATATTTCATTCCATTTTTCTTCATTGGCTCCAACTGCTGTCTCTAGATTACAAATGTATTTTAACCACTGGTGAAAGCAGAGATACTTGCAGGAAATCACTTAATGTGTTCCACACATCCTTGAGAAGTCACAGAACTCTCTCTGGTAGATCTCTATTTATTTTTTAAATAAAACTTAATATATATTTTGTTCAGACAAAAAATTTTGTCATACTTAATTTATACAGCTTGAACTTTCCTAATGACACTGTTGACTGTTGCTGGTGAAGTTGTTAGCAAACCATCATGTCCCCTTAGTTTTTTTTTTTTTGCTGAGACAGCTTGTCATTCTATCACCCAGGCTGGAGTGCAGTGTCGTGATCATGGCTTACTGCAGCCCCAGCCTTTGGGGCTCAACAGATCCTCTTGACTTAGCCTCCCAAGTAGCTGAGACTACAGGCATGTGCCATCACGCCCGGCAAATTTTTATATTTTTTATAGAGACAGGGTTTTGCTATGTTGCCCAGGCTGGCCTCAAATTTCTGGCTCAGGTGATCTGCCCACTTTGGACTCCCAAAGTGCTGGGATTATATGCTGGAGCCACCATGCCCAGTCTGTCTGCCTAGTCTTAAGGATGAAAAGAATTCTATGAGGTTCTCTTATCCTTCTTCCAAAACTCTTACATCCTCACTATAGTGAAAACAATACCATATATGTATATATCTATACATCTAGCCTAGGAACAACTGATTATAACGGTAACATTTTACAATTAAAATCTGACACATAGAGGAAAATTCCATTATGAGAAGGCAGCGCAACACTTCAAAATCAGGTTAGGTTTTTATTTAAATGGGCCTGCCTCAAATGCATCTTGATCACTGAATAACATTAGATACTGTATCAACTGATCTTCTGAACAAACCAAAAAAAATCCTCATCAGCAAACCAAAAAAAAAAAAAAATTCATACCTACTCTCCGAAGTTTCTATGAATAACAAATGACATAACAGCATAAATCACAGAAAAATGAGTCTGTCATGTGGTCAGTGCTTAATGTATATGTTAGTATTTATAACCATAAATCAGAGTGATAATAGCAGCTAAGACTCAGAAATCTCTATGGGTCAGACACTTGTAAATGTTTTAATTCATGCAGTAATCCTATATGGCAGATACTGTTTCTTGCAGGAGAAACCCGGGGCACTGACAGGTTACACAATTTGCACAACCAGTGTAACATTGTGAAAAAGGACAGAAGCAGGATTCAAAGTTAGACAGTCTGGCTCCAGAGCCCTTTGCATGTTATTATGACTCAGCACCTCTCCTCATGCTTGGAAAGTTAGCAAACATGGGCAATGGGTAACTCCAAAGACAAGTGTTTGTAACAGGTTCTGAAACTTGGCAGCGTCATGTGGAAAACACCGAATCTTGCTGAATTACAATTCTTCTAACAGTTTTAGCAGTTGCAAGCCAGCAGTGATGCTTATCATTGAAGTATTGGCTTTTATGTGCACTGTACTGTCACACGGATTTAAATGAGATAGACTAGCTCCCATTTCAGAACAATTAAGTCAATTGAGTGTAAAGGCCACCTCCACTCCCACCCTGATACTGGGTATGTAAACAATATTGATTTTAAGTTTATAGATTGAATAAACTGGAAGCCAATTGAAATTTATAGAAAATAATTAACTATAAGATGATTCAATCAAAAGTTCATTGAAAGTAACTAAAGTAATGGAAACTATTGATTGTTACAAGGATTGATCAAATAATCAAAATAAATTTCATTTAATCGGGATTTAATTGGACAATACTAAAACTGAATAAAAGCCAATGGAAATGGATAGGATGGTGTCTGAGTATATATTTGTATTAAAAGTCTTCATTTAAAAACATAAACTGTTATTTCATGAGATGCTCATGTCTTTCCAGGTGCTTTTGCACATGTTTCCTTTAAATTTGTATATAAGAAGAAAAGGGTGGCTTTAAATTGATACTAAGTTTTAATCAGATTCAGTAGATTCAAAGTATTTTAAGAGCTGAATTTCTATAGTACTTTGAAAAATACTCTGAATAATTCAGTTATAAAAATTTCTCTTGAATGTATTACAACCCCTTAGAAGGCAAAATTCTGAAAGTAGGACATACAATATTTTCACCTACTTCTCATTTCCTTTTTTATTCCATCACTTTTTTTCCACAAGAGAGACAATTTTACTTTAAGAATTCTAGAATTTTTCTTATCCTGTGAAATCTAAATCTCTCCCTATAGGCTTAATTAAATTAACAGATATTTGATCAAAGTAAAGAAGCATAAGATAATAATTAAATCGGATAGAGTCAGAAGCCTTATGGACTTAAAAGGGTATAGGCTAATATATTTCACAGATCTTGTTTTGTATCTTAGGATTGTTACAAACTAGCTATGTGGCATTGGGTAGTTTACATTTTGTATGTCCTTATTTATCATCTAAAATAGAGTTTTTCCGTCTCTCCAGGCCAATAGTGAAGATTTGCCTAAACACTGTGTGAAATGTAACCCAATGTCTTGCACATAAGGGGATACTCCTTGAATATTACTCCCCACTTTCTCTTCTGGAGATTTGAATAAAACCAAGTTTGACTATTTCTCTTTCTTTCAGAATGCCACTTAAATATCTATTCAAGTAAAAAGGGCATTAGGAATGCTTTATGATCATGTATGCCCTCCTGAAAAAAAAAGCTAGGATTTTACCCTGGCTTGAATTTTGGGTGGGACAATAATTCACACAGTATGCAGCAATTCTTGGAAGAAATGACATACATAGTGACGTAATGGCATGAGTATTGGTAGCAAACTGGTCCTATGATGTGAATTTTGGCTTTCACATTGTTTTCTTTTTATTTTAATTTTAAAACTTTTTTTGTAGAGACAGGGTCTTGCTTTATTGCCCAGGCTTGTCTCAAACTCCTGTCCTCAAGCGATCCTCCCACCCGGCCTCCCAAAATGCTGAGATTCCAGGTGTGAGCCACTGAATCTGGCCAGATTACTTTTTTTTAATTAGCTTTTATCTTCGTATGAATTCCATTGAAAGCAAAGCCTAAGATAGGATTTGGGTTCAGATAATTTTTGGTTTTATTTTGTTTGTTTGTTTGTTTTGTTTTTTGTTTGTTTTAGATGCAATCGCAGAAACTCAGAGTGAAGGAGCAGAGAGAGCCAGACAAGGACCAAGGCTACAAAAGTGTGTGTTTGAAGCTGGCAGCTACTTGGAACAACTGGATTCACTCCTTCTGAGTATCCTCTGAAGAACTGCAGAGAAGCAATCAACATTTTCTTCTGATTGTCCATCAAGGTCTGGTTAAATTTAAAGCCTGGACTCCACTGGTTGAGGAATATCCATGGGGAGTTAAATTTCCTATACATCCAGGCTTTGCCTGATTGAGACTGAACCAATTTCCACGGCTTCAAAGAAAGATCTAAGGCAGCAAAGCTGAGACCTGACAGATGCTTAGGTAACATGTCATCAACGTGAACAGAGGACTGTCCACTTCAGCAGCATCAGATAACATTAGAGATTTATGACTTTTGACATGGAAAATGATAATATTTTATGAAGTTAAATTGACAGCTTTGCTTGAAAAAGCAAAAGGAATGACAGTATCATGCTTAAATTAATATAATAATAGAAATTAGAATGGTGATAATAATTATAGCTAATCCTTATTATGCACCTACTATGTGCTAGGTACTAGTTTAAGCCCTTGATCTGTGTTTTCTACCTAATCTTTACAAATGAATTTATTTCCCAACCTCAAAATTTGAATTCCCCAGTCTTCCCTATCTTAGTAACTATCTGCTCCAATCTGCAGTGGTCTGGACAAAAAATCTTGGTTTCACCTTCAACTCATCCCATACCCTAGGTGGATAAGTGATGTTGGCCCTATGTTTCAATTATATTTTGAGACTGACCATTTCTCATCTCCCTCACCATTACCACCTTGGCTCAAGCAACCATCAGTTGCAACCTGTTCTTCCTGGCTTGTCAGTGCCATTCCTAATCCATTAAAGCCTATTCTCTCCAAAACAGCCACAGCCACAGTGACTCACTGAAATCTCAAGTGACATCATGCTTTTCTTCAGTTCAGTACTGTCCCTTAGCTCCTCATCTTTTTCAGAGTAAAAGATTTTGATCCTTGAAATCACTTAAAAGACCCTCCATTAACTTTTAATGTCACCTGCAACTCTATCTTTCTGCATCTGTTCTAGAGGCTCCGGATTCTATGCTCTTTTCAAACACACTAAATGCATTCCAGTTGCAGAGGCTTTGCTGTGGATGCTGTCACCTATAATGCCCTTCTAGTCTGGACTACTCACAACCCGATCCCTAACTTTAATCACTTATCCTCTCAAATGCCTCCTTCACAGACAGAACAGCCTGTATAAATACAGCCTATATAAAATGTAAACATTCATCCATTTCTACATTCTGTTAAGAGAGTAAACCCCTACTCATATCTATGCTCTTATAGCCTTTTAAATAATGCATACTAGCACCTGAACATTATATATGATTTTTTTTTAGTTTATTGATTATATAATTCATGCTTTGAATATGTGCTGCGGAGAACCAGGACTTTGCCTTTTTGATCATTGCTGTGTCTGCAGACCTTAAAATAAAGTCCTTCACAGAGTAGGCACTTTATTCATGTATTTTGAATGAGCAAATCACCATTTTATGAGGTAGGCACTATTATTGTCAAAATTTACAAATGTGGATAATGAGACACAAATAGATAAGTATTGTGCTTTGCTTAGCCAAGGCCATATATCTGGTAAGTGGAGAGATGAGTTCGCATATAACTAGAGGTCAAGTTCTTAAACCAAATGCTAATTTTGCCCCCTTCAGATATAGCATGCTCTCCAATTTGCCATAGCCCCCAACCAGCACACTGTACTCTTTCATGTTATCTGCTTGACCCTTGTTGAATTTAGGTTTGTAATTTCAAGCTGAAATAATAGAAGACACCAGGAAACTGTGAGGGATGAAAGACAGACTAGATTAGGACAGGAGAGAGAGAGAAAAAAAAGAGAGGAAAGGTCAACCAGTTGTTTTAGAGGAAATTTAGCTCAAAGCTCTAAAATATCTATGTGTAAATGTGTGTCTGTTGCTGCCACTAGTAGTATTTTCAGAGTCTGGAAAAGACACTACACCTTCAAATCCACATGCTCACAGACTTATACACAGAACTATTTCTTTCCCAGTGAAGCTTTACTTACTATAGAAGACAACCACTGCATTCTTACTGGACAGAGAGTTTTGCATTTCTCAACTAGATCATAAATTCTTTCTAAATTGATGTATGACATGCTAAAGGCTGCTTAAATTCTTTTAAATTTTATTACTCGATTGAAACTTTCTCATGAGACATTTTAGCTTTCATTGCCCTCTGCCTATGAGATCACTGTTATCTTATATCTGATAGCTTGCAAAGGAGTCTAAATCTTTAGTAGGTTTTATAAGTGAAATATCTTACTTGACACTCATTATGATATAAAACTATTTACAAATATCATCAAATCACAAATAGACTACTCTCTATATATATAGTTTCTAGGAGAAAGTTTTATAATTATGTAATTATACATATATGTAATATATATATTACATATATACACAATTTGGGAGCCAATTCTGTAGAATTTAAGTCATATTGGTATATTGTGAATGAAATGCAGAGCAGTTTGTTATTTTTCTAATCAATCTGAGTATGGTAGATTTCTACTAAGCCTTTGCTGTACTGTGTGGTTGCCTGGAGCCTTGTGTGTGTCATCATCACAACTTTTTTCTCTTTTTCATCTTGAGTTAAGATAGTTGTAGAGTATGTGTGAGGACAAATATATAAGATAGCTTTTGTTGTTCAAGTGTTCTACATTCTCTGGTATATGCTACTAGAGTAGAAAGAAAACTAATTACATTCATCTAGGACTGTGCTTTATAATCATATATTCAAAACTGGAAAAAAGCTTCCTAATTCATTTATGTTTCAATTTGTGCAACATTACAGAATTAATGTGCAACATTATTATTTGAAAGTATACATCTAGCTCCTAACAGTGCGAAAGATGAAAGTAAAGGAGAAAACAAGGTACAACAAAAAATGTTATAGTTAGATGTATACTTTTGAATAATACGTTCAGTTCTGTCTGTATGTCCTCTTTATAAAATGGTTAGGTTGATGCTACATAGAAACCATGCATTGTATTTAAACTTAGACATTTTCTACAATTTGCTGTCATTGGAATCAACTTCATGAATTGAAAGATTGACATTCTATGAGGGGAGAAAACGGTTTGCTTGATTTGCGTGTGTCTTGCTCACGAACATGCTCCAGTGCTTATCAACGTGTTTTGAATATGATTGGAACTCAATAAATACGTATAAAGTAAATTAATGAGTAGAGGTATGGATGTTGCCAGTGAGTACCTTGGCAGATACCTGCTTTCCATGATAGTAGAAGCCTACCCAGGGCCATCACTACTTATGAATAACCCAAACTTTAACACTAGTTGTGGTTGGTATGTGGAATAAAATTTAGACTTGAACTCAAAAAAAGCAAGGTCTACTAATATTACCATTAGCACAAATATAGGACTCTTCATGATATTAAAATAGTCAGTTTATAAATTTCTGTTTATATCTTAAAGCTATAGGTGTGCTAGCTAAGTCTCCCATAACATAAATGCTCTCCCTCCTCTATATATTTCCACAATTTGAAGAAACAGCATAACTCATCTACTAGTCCAGGTGCTTGCCAGGACCACAGATTTTTATGATCTGTGCTAGGTACTAAGCACACTCCATATGCTATCTTGTTAAACTTCGGTTATTAAAAGGAAACCCAAGTCTATAATTGTAACATAACCATTATCATTCATCAAAAAATCTAACTTAATATAGCGAAGCAAAATATATTCTTTGGAGAAAATTTCAATGATAATGTGAAAAAATACCAGTCTCCCAATATATCATACATAAACTCTGTCACATTCACACGCACACACCCCCACCACCACCACCACCTTCGATAATCATTGTAAACATGAGTTTTCCCTCTCCAGTTTTTTTTTTTTTTTTTTTTTTTTGTATTTAACCTACTGACTATGCAACCTTCGTTCTTTTGGCTACAGTAGTCAAAGCTGTATAGCAAAGAGGGTAAGAGTATTTTTTTCATAGGATTTTTATGAGAATTAAATTAACAAACTTACGTAATACACTTAGCAGACAGCCCCCAAAAAATCAGATGTTGAATACTTTTTAAATATGATCATGATCATTTATTATTATGTAGACTTTTTATACAGAGATTGGATATTTTTTATTCATCAATTTTTTTTACGAAAAATACACGGTGAAGATTTTTTTCTATCTCTTTAAATATCTTTCCAAAATATTATTTCAATGTTTGCTTAGTATTATGCTATATGAACAGATAATTTTAATGAAATCTTTCTTGATGGGTATTTACATTGTTTCCAAACTTTATCTATCACAATTTTTGCTGTGATTAATAATCTTAGAAATGAATGTTCATAATTTTTTTAGAACATTTTGGAACTGATATATAGAGCCAATTACAAAGAAAAATGTTGCTATTTACTACTCACCAAGAGTACAGAAACATACTCTTCCCACCATGTACTATAATATGACATCATTTTGTTTTAAAGTGTTCAATAATTCAGTATAGTATCTTGTTTACATAATTCATCTTTCAAAAATTTTTAAAGAGTCTTTAACATAATCTGGGGACTTTTGTGCCTAGATGCATACAAGACAAGAGACAATGAGAGGGAGTAAAATTATGAGGTTTTACTCAGCTTCACCCTTTTGTGTGATTACAGTCTTTGTAGTAATTATGACATTAATGGCAGTAGTAGAACAGTGGTGATGCCTGATGCTGATGGTACAAGTAATAGTAGTAGGTCATATGAGCTACTATTAACTCTGGTCTCACCATGTGTTAAGATTTTACCATCTATTACCTTATTTAACGCCCATGTAATCCTTTGTGCTGGGCACTATTTTTATACCAATTAAAAGAATCTAAACTGATTCCAAAATAAACTTATTTATCTAACTTAGGCAGTTTGACCAAGCTTTTCATATAATAAAGGAGTTCTATATATTGAGAAGCTATCAACCTCATAATTTATATGAAAATCATAGGTTTCTTAATTGTTTGAATTAATATTTTTGTTATTTTGATATACAGAATTTTATTTTATTTCATTTTTCTTATTTATTTATTTATTTATTTATTTATTTATTTATTTATTGAGATGGAGTTTCACTCTTGTTGCCTAGGCTGGAATGCAATGGCACAATCTCAGCTCATTGCAACCTCCACCTCCCGGGTTCAGGTGATTCTTTTGCTTCAGCCTCCCACGTAGCTGGGATTACAGGTGTCCACCACCATGCCCAGCTAATTGTTTGTATTTTCAGTAGAGACAAGGTTTCACCATGTTGGCCAGGCTGTTCTTGAACGCCTGACCTCAGGTAATCCACCTGCCTCGGCATCCGAAAGTACTGGGATTACAGGTTTTCTTTTTTTAAATACAAAGTGTCAGTGTCATTCTGTATTAAACAGAATGTGTTCCCTCTCTAATAAGTCCTTTCAGGAAATTTTTTGTCTGCTACTTTACCTTTAGATTTTTTAACACTCCAGATTTTTTTCAGGGTGTAGGACAGAGAGTGGTTACTTTCTGTAGGCAATAAAGACCTTTACATTTTTTACTTTATTTCTCAGTGGTCTACCTTATTCTATGCTTTCCTCTGCAATCCATTCTGGAAACTGTCTTTAGATTAATCTTTACAAGATACTTCTCAAGAACTTACAGCACTCTCTTTTTACTTTTGCTTGATTAGGGGAATTGATCACAATTCAGTTTTCATCTTCTGACTCTTGCTTATATTTCTCTTTGGAGTATATGCTGCTGGTGTTCACCACATGTCCTCAGAGACCGTCACTCAATGCTCACTCAATGGCTTCCAGATGCAAGCACTGCTGATGGCTTTTTCTTTTGCTTTCTTTTATTTTTTTTTTTTTTATTGTATTCTTGCTCTGTTGCCCAGGCTGGAGTGCAATGGTACAATCTTGACTTACTGCAACCTCCACCTCGTGGGTTCAAGTGGTTCTCCTGCCTCAGCCTCTTGAGTAGCTGGGATTACAGGTGCCCACTATCATGCCTGGATAATTTTTGTATTTTTAGTAGAAACGGGGTTTCACCATGTTAGCCAGGCTGGTCTCGAACTCCTGACCTCTGGTGATCCACCCGCCTTGGCCTCCCAAAGTGCTGGGATTACAGGCGTGAGCCACCATGCCCGGCCACTGGTAGCTTTGTCAAAAGAGACTTCTGACTGTCAGTAGTTGATCAGCCATGTTCTTGTCAAGTTGGAAGTGCAAAGGAGAAGCACTTAGCCAAGGACATGTGAGAGCTGGTAGATAAATAATCCAGGCCCCATCTTCTGAATGAGACAATAGTTTATCTAGGGAGCCCTGCGGTGCAAAAGCAATAACCTGTAAACTATGCCACCCTTTATGGATTTTATTACCTTGTCTCATTTCTCCAGTCTCCCATAGATGCCTCCTGGAACCCCATCTTAACAAATTGTTTGCACCCAAATCTTTGTTTGAAAGCCTGTTTCTAGGATAACCTAACCCCGGAGAACCCCTCTTCTGGGCATGGTTTTTATCTTCTCTACTGCATTGGACATACCATAGAATCCTCCTGAGAGTCTCCTGGTTCCAAGTTCACCAGGACCTCGACTGATTGCTCTCGCTGGGAGTGACTCAGGCTATCCAGGGGGGGTCCTCTCCTTTCGCCACTTCTTTGCAGAAAAGTTGACTAGTCACACATTCCTAAGTGTCTACTTCTCCTGTCACTTCAGTATTTGGGTGAAATATCACGTCGTGAAGCCTGGGATCTGTTATTTCAAGTAGCTACTGGAGCCAGATGATGCACCTTAAATTGCAGGGAGTGAACTTCCTTTGGGATGAATTTAGATAAATGAGAAACAGGAGATGGGGAAGGTTCAGACACATAAATGTGTTGGGATCACTTATAATCAAAATAATTTTACAAATGCTGGTGATGATGTTTCTCAGAGATTGACACCCTTTCCCTTGAGTTACTTATGAATCAACCAAGAGAAAATGATTCTTGTACCTATTATATGCCTACCACAATATGAAGCATTGAATGGATTACAAAAGTACTCCGAGTCAGGGGGCTGGATATTTATTTTAGCTGACGTTGACCTAACCTAGGAAACACATTGTCAAAGTGTATAAGCTCTCTAAAGAGTACTTCTTACTGTTATTATTTTAATGGGGATTAAAATTCTTAAAGAAAACTAAATAAGTAAATAAATAAAGGAAAGTTATTAAACTGTCCACAGACTGTTTGTATTACTTCTGTTAATACTTTGGTTGTTATGTTATATACTTCCAGGAATTTTTCAGTGTATATGCATATAATGATGTCTTATATAATTTCACATCTGCTTTTTTCTCACTTAACATTCTTTTCTAACATAATTAAATAATCTTTGACAATGTAACACTTACAGCCTACAAAGTATTCCTTCTATTGAATATGTATTAATTTTTTAAACTAATCATGTATTGTTAAACATTGAAGATGTTCCTGATTTTTTATTAATAGAAAAAACAACACTGTGATAAATACCCTCCTAAAACACATAGATTCACACAGCTATAATCAGTTTTTCAGAAGAGTTGTTCATTTTTTTGAGAGTTGACTGTGACAGTCATTTTTAATCTTGAATTAAAAAAGCAATACACCACGATAATGATGTTAAGAACACAGCAATCATTCTAACAGAGATGTTACTAATTTTGCACCTTATCAATCTTATCTGCTTAGACCCTATAACTGCTTATTCACATGGTTAGGCTTTTAAGGTAAACTATTTATAAACTCATTTAAAAATTTTTTTTAAACATATAGTTCTGGTGTTGCTAGACGTACTTGCTTGCCACTATTTTTAATGTACACATCACCTTCAATCAAGTGTTTGGGCCATGATTGATAACTATTCCTCTGTTGTAAGATATTTATTTAGACGTATTCTAACATTTCATTATTATAAATAATCACAAAATGTATATAAAACTTTCACGAATGCTTGTTCAGTGTTAATCATTGTTTGCATTTTTGTTAAAAGTCAGTCATCATGAAAAATCCGAGCTGTTCAAGGGGTAAGAGAGAATAGCCTTATAAGTGCCTATTCTTTAGATGTTGGAATCAGTTTTTGTTGGCTTCCTACACAAATTCCCTCTAAAGACAGGTGACAGTGGCACTGTATTCCAACAACATGACCTGATCAGGTTGATTTCACTTTATATTGGATATGGAACTAATATTGTTTAGGAAAATCATTTCTCCTTCGCAGTAGGGCAGGACATAAAGCAGTGAATGCCTGTATTTTTTATCCTGTACCATACAGTAGCATATCTCTGCTCAGCTGTGGGCTCAGAACTATTTGCTATGTGCACAAGGATAGCCAATAAAACAACCAAAGTCTGGTATCATTTATCTCGATTTGAAAGAGAGATGCTATTTCTAGGACGGACCTGAAATGTCACTTTTGCTGTACTCTTTGTACTATAAAGTCAAACCTTTGCCAAACTGCTTATTATGTAACAGAAAAGTTAACTAAAGTTTATTGACTACATGCTTTCCTTCATGTTGTTAGACAAGTCATGTAAAATTACCATAACACCAACCCTGTGAGATATGTGATATAAACCTCTTTTTACTGAAGACGAAGTTCTGTCTCTGAAATTTAAACTGCCAGCTACAAAGCTAGTAAGTGCAGAATTAGAATTCAAATCCATTTTAATTCACTCGATAAATATTAGTCCAAATGTTCTGAAAAAAAGTTCTGAATACTCTAAATTACAAGCAATGAATCTAAACATTTCTGAACACTACAAACATCATTGGGGATACAATAAACAATTTTGTATCTTTCTTTATGATTTTTTGCTGTACATATCTCCACTCCATTGTTGTTTACTTCAAAGTGATTGATAAAAATTCCTCTGTAATTTTTTTTCCAAGTCAAATCCAGTATAATGACTGAAAAGAATTGAAACTGCCTCAAATGACACCAGGTAGGGTTTACTGAGTGTGGATATGAGACAGGCACTGTGTAGATGCTGTACAAAGAACAGCACACATAATCGATTGATTACTTAATTGACAAAGGCAATTTGGTCCCTGTCTCTGCCAGTACCCGGCCCCTGAACCAACACTGCCCACTGGAGCAAAACTAGACACAGATAAGAGCAGACCCTCCCTGCTCCCTACACTGAGCAGTCACATCTGTCTGTGTGACCACGCACAGAAAGCAAATATAGTCCTTTGTCCACAAGCGACCTACCCTCATGCTAACGCTACCACCAGCACAGCCCTGCCCACAGTAACCAGTAGAGACCCACTGCCCCTCGGAGCTGTGCTGCCTCTGCTGCTGCTGCTGCTGCTGCTGCTGCTACAAACATCTGCACCGAGGCCAGTACCCTGCCACCCGCTGGCACTGTGCCATAGCTGATGAGTGTGCAACCTGCTGTACTGCTGCCGGTGCTGCTGCTGGCATGTATGAACAAGGATGGATTCCACTAACACCGCCCTGTGAAATGCTTCGGCTGGCAAAGTCTATTGGAGTGCCGGGACCAGAGGTCTGGGAGCCCCTCGGCACTTCTAGTGCAGCAGGTTCCTAATTTCAAGGAGCCAGAGAACAAAGTCCACTGATATCAGTTCCCCAGAGTTAGAGCGTGCAGTCCAGGAGTCCTGAGTTGAGCCTGGACCCCGTTTAATCCTCCAGAAATGAAGCCAGTTGACTGAACCCACTTTTACCACAATCAAACCCTTAAGGTTAGCAAATAGGGTGAACAACAACACCAAAAAAAAAAAATCCAAATGATAGCAACACGAAAGACTGAAGGAACACCAGCCCCCAAATTTGAGAAAGAACCAGGACAAGAACTCTGACAACCCAAAAAAGCGAGAGTGCCTTCTTTCCTCCGAACCACTACACCAGTTTTCCAGCAAGCGTTCTGAACCCGGCTGAGAAGGCTGCAATGACAGAAATAGAATTCAGAATATGGATAGGAATGAAGATCATCGACATGCAGGAATATGTTGAAACCCAATCCAAGGAAGCTAAGACTCACAATAAAATGACACAGGAGCTGACAGACAAAATAGTCAGTGTAGAAAAGAATGTAACCAACCTGAAAGACCTGAAAAACACACTATAAGAATTTGTTAATGCAATCGCCAGTATCAATATCAAATAGACCAACCTGGGAAAATAACCTTAGAGCTTGAAGACTGGCTTTCTGAAATAAGACAGTCAGACAATAATAGATTAAAAAGAATGAAAAAGAATGAACAAAACCTCCAAGAAATATGAGATTATGCAAAGAGACCAAGTGTGTGACTCACTGATGTTCTTGAAGGAGACTGGGATAATGGAAGCAACTTGGAAAACATATTTCAGGGTATCATTCATGAGAACTTCTCCAACCTAGCTAAAGAGGCCAACATCCAAATTTAGGAAATGTGGAGAACCCCAATAAGATACTTCACAAGAAGATCATCAGATTCTCCAAGGTCAAAATGAAAAAAAAATAGTTAAAGGAAGCTAGAGAGAAAAGTCAGGTCACCTACAAATGAAAGCCTGTCAGACTACCAGTAGACCACTCAACAGAAACCCTACAAGCCAGAAGAGACTGGGGACCAACATTCGATATTCTTAAAGAAATTTCAGCCAAAAATTTCCTATCTTAAAGACTACACATTGAGTACAGTGTACACTGCTTGGGTGATGGGTACACCAAAATCTCAGAAATCACCGCTAAAGAACTTATCCACCAAACACCACCTGTTCCTCCAAAAATCTATTGCAATTAAAAAAAAAAAACAAACAGGAAAAAAGTTATATCTGGCCAAACTAAGCTTCATAAACAAAGGAGAAATAAAATCCTTTTCAGACAAACAAATGCCAAGGGAATTTGTTACCACCAGACCTACCTTACAAAAGCTCATGAAGAAATCACCAAATATGGAAAGGAAAGTCTATTACCAGCCACTACAAAAACACACTTAAGTACGCAAACCAGTTACACTATAAAGCAACCACGCAAATAAGTCTCCATAATAACGAGCTAACATCATGATGATGGGATCAAATCCACACATATCCATACTAACCTTGAGTGTAAATGAGCTAAATGCCCCAACTAAAAGGCACAGAGTGGCAAGATGGATAAAGAAGCAAGACCCAATGCTACACTGTCTTCAAGAGACCAATCTTGCATGCAGTGGCACACATAGGCTCAAAGTCAAGGGATGGATAAATATCTATCAGGCAAATGGAAAACAAAAATGCAGAAGTTGCAATTATAATTTCAGACAAAACAGACTTTAAGCCAACAAAGATAAATTAAGACAAAGAAGATAATTACATAATGGTAAAGAGATTAATTAAACAAGAAGACCTAACTATTCTAAATATATATGCACCCAACGCAGAAGCATCCAGATTCATAAAGCATGTTCGCAGAGAGCTTCAAAGAGACTTAGACTCTGAGACAATAATAGTTGGAAACTTCAAAATCCCACTGACAGTATGAGACAGATCATTGAGGCAGAAACTTTACAAAGATATTTAATACCTGAACTCAACACTAGATCAAATGAACTGAATGGACATCTACAGAACTCTCCACCCCCGCAAAATAGAAGGAACATTCTTCTCATGGCCACATGGCACATATTCTAAAATCTGCCACACGATCAGACATAAAACAACGCTCAGCAAATGCAAAAGAACTGAAATTATAACAACCACTCTTTTGGACCACAGCACAATAAATTAGAAATTAAGTCAAAGAAAATCACTCAAAACTATACAATTAAATGGAAATTGAATAACCTGCTCCTGAATGACTTTTTGGTAAATAATGAAATTAATGCAGAAATCAAGAAGTTCTTTGAAACTAATGAGAACAAAGACAAAACATGCCAGAATCTCTGGAACACAGCTAAGACAGTGTTAAGAGGCAAATTTATAGAATTAAATGCCCACATCCAAAAGTTAGAATGAGCTCAACTTAACAACCTAAGATCACAACTGAAATAACTAGAGAACCAAGAGAAAACCAATCCCAAGTTAGAAAAAAAAAAATAACCAAAATCAGTTCAGGTGCAGTGGCTCATGCCTGCAATCCCAGCACTTTGGTCAACATGGTGAAACCACATCTCTACCAGAAAATAAAAAAATTAGCTGGGTGTGGTGGTCCACACCTGTAGTCCCAGCTACTCAGGAGGCTGAGGCATGAGAATCGCTTGAACCTGGGAGGTGGATGTTGGATGAGCTGAAATCTTGCCACTGCACTCTGGCCTAGGCAACAGACTCTGTATCACAAAAAAAAAAAAAAAAAAAGAAAAAAGAAAAGAAAGAAATAACCAAAATCAGAGCTGAACTGAAGGAGACTGAGACACAAAAAACCCATTCAAATGATCAACAAATTCATGAGTTAGTTTTCTGAAAAAAAATATTGAAATAGATAGACCACTAGCTAGATTAATAAAGAAGAAAAGAAAAAAGATCCAAATAAACACAATTAGAAATGACAGAGGTTTGTTTTTAAAGATCCAAGATTTGAAAATCTTATTGTAATTAATAAAAGATAACATTTACTTCCTATGCTAAATTGCATTTTAGCATCTACTGCTTTATATATAAAGAACAAAATGAAGGCCAGTTAACTTCAAAGACTGCAGCATATTATTTTGAGTGACCCACAGAAATACAAACAACCATCAGGGAATATTATGAACAACCTTATGTGCAAAAACAAGAAAATCTAGAAGAAATGGATAAATTCCTGGACACATACACGCTCCCAAGACTGATCAGGAAGACATTGAATTCCTCAATAGACCAATAATGAGCTCCGAAATTGAAACAGTAATAAATGCCCTATCAATCATAAAAAAAGCGCAGGACCAGACGGATTCACAGCCAAATTCTACCAGACATACAACAAAGAGCTGACAGCATTCCTGCTAAAACCTTTCCAAAAAAAATTGAGGAGGAGGTACTCTTTCCTAATTCATTCTATGATGCCAGCATCATCCTGATACCCAAACCTGGTGGAGACACAAAAACAATAAAACTTCAGGCCAATATTCTTGATGAACATCAATGCAACAATCCACAACAAAATACTGGCAAACTAAATCCAGCAGCACGTAGAAAAGCTTATTCACCATAATCAAGAAGGGTTTATTTCTGGGATACAAGGTTGGTTCAACATATGCAAATTAATAAATGTGATTAATTACATAAATATAACTAAAGAAAAAACCCACATGATTATCTCAATAGATGCAAAAAAGGCTTCCTGTAAAATTCAATACCCCTTCATGTTGAAAACTCCCAATAGGCGGAGGTTGCAGAGAGCCGAGATCACACCATTGCACTCCAGCCTGGGTGACAGAGTAAGACTCTCTCAAAAACAAAAAATACCACCCAATAAAATGGTGTTGAATTAAAATACTTCAAAATAATTTTCTGGTTTCTGCAAGTCCTTCTCTGAATATTAACAAAGATAAATGTCTTTTAAATTTTGATATGGCATAAAAAAGAGTGTACAACCTATTGGGAGAGGAAGTGACAGTGGTTCTGAATTTGAGGGATGAAGAAGTTTTAACTGGACCTGAACAAACCGTCTTAGTGTCACTGGACCCTGGGGAGGAAGTTCTGCTTTGTAACTTACATAATTGAACTCAGACTTTTGTTGAAAGCCAGAACGTGAGAGATGAACTTAAAAATGAGAGTATATGATTTCTTTCATAGAAAGTCAGAGCAAATTGGTCAAAGCTGCAGACCAGCAAAGAAACATGATCAAAACGGTTTGGATTATTTTAAATCATAGAATCCCAGGAAACATTAGGGAAAGGGCGGTGTTCCTGGAATTGATAGAAAATACCTGAGGTGCAGCATATGTAATCTGTCAATTATTTTTAAAGTGGTTTGAAGGAAGATCACGTGATAATAGTCGCTATCATTAGCTTCAGAGGCTACACGTTTTCAAATGACTCTTAATTGTTCCAAATATTTCTAGAACTTCTCTCTGAGATGTTTTTCATTACTTTATACTTCAAATTTGTAGGTCCCAGCTTGATCATTCATCAGTTCTACAGACCCAGCACCCCATGGATAGTCTCTGTTTCCAAAAGTCATGTCTTCCTCAGGGAACTAAAACTGTTTCTCCCAAAACACTCAAAGTAATATACTGCTGTCTCTAAAGTGAGTTAGCCTTCATTTTGTCCTTTACACATAAAGCAATAGATGTTAAAATACAATCTAGCATAGAAAATAAAAGTTATCTTTTATTAATTAGAATAAGATTTTCAAATCTTGGATGTTTAAAAACAAACCTCTTGAAAATAGGGAGGAATAATACAATTTGAATGCGTATTATGTGTCAATCACTCACTGTGCCACAACATTCACATAGATCATCATTTTTTCTTCTTAATTTTCCTTATTACCTCCAGGTTAAATGGGTAAAACAAGTTAAATAAAGTCACATAACAATGGGTAACACAGGATTAAGTCCTTCTTCTGTTCTGCTGTAAATACCATTTTCCCTTCAATGTAGTACGTTGCCCTATAGATAATTATCATGTATATCTGATGAATATTTAATATTTGTTCAAGACTTCATTTTTCCTTAACATTATGGTAATAGTATGAGACAGAGATGTTAAAATCTCTACGTTTAGTCTTAACTTTATTGAAATAGGCTTTTAGTCTATAGCTATGTTAAATTTATTTCAAAAACTACCAAAAAGAAAGATGTGTAAGTTCTTAAGAATATTGTGCCTGCTAGTTCTCTCACAATATTTCAAAATATGAAAAATCTAGTGTAGAAGATAAATGGCAACCTAGAAAATATGTCTTAATTCCAAACATTAAAAATACTCGAATTAGTGTTTATCAAGTAGAAGCTATTTTTCTGGAACTATTTCATGGTTTATCAGTAAGGAGGCAAACCATGTGTAAATTTCACAGTATAGATGAATCCCTTGAGATTGATCCCTGTGCTTTGTGCAGGTGTGTGCACATGTGCACTCATGCATTTGTGCACCTGCATTCATGCACCTGAAATGAAATGAGACAAATGCTGGAGAAAGCTGTCTTTCATCTTCACAAAATGCCCAAGAGATAGAATTTTAAATTTATCTGACAGTTTTCAGATCTTAGTTGTGCTGAGGTATACAGAGAATGGCAAAATTTGAGAAACAAATTTCTCTTTTTGAGGATAAAATAGAGAAAGAATGAAGAGAATACTAAGAAAATAAATGAAAGGAGGCGAGAGAGAGAGAGAGATTAGAACCTGGAGGATTATGGTATTCTTTCTGTGTTCAGTGCATTTTAATATACTATCATTTCAAGAGAATTTACCACAAATATCTACATTGATCTCCAAATGTAGTCAAATTCATATTTTGTTGTTGTTGTTACCATGAGCTATTAGATTTCAGGAACCGGTAAAAGATGCATTATAATTCAGATTACAGGTTACCTCTGGGGACGTTCTCATGAGAGCCTGTGGAACACCTCATAAAAGATACAATTAATTTAGTCCATCCTTCATATTTATCAAACAAGTATGCTGAAAGCCAGTGATTTGTCTATGGGCACATAATGTTTGCATGTTCTGTGACCCAGATTCACATTTGGCACTAACTCCTGGTTCAGTTCTGCTAATATCACTATTCCTTTTCAATGCTCCATTGCAGATAATCAATATAAGAGCCTTGCTTTGCCAATGACACAGACGAAATTCAGTAGAGTCATAGAAGTATAATAGAGTGTTTTAGTCAGATTGGTGATGAGGCTTTTTCTTAAGTGAGGCTAGTCAATTGCCACTCTTACACTGATTAAACTAGTCCTTTATTCTAATCATGTCCAAGATGAACCAAACAAGATTACCCCCTATATAAACGTATCAATGCTCTGTACTAATGTATCCTTGAGAGGTCAAAAAGTAAATAGATGGATATATAAAAAGAGTATTCAAATATGAATGTCAGATCTATGAATTGTAAGTCAGTCTCTGTTTCTATGTTTGGTCTTTATCCTTGCATATTCAGAGAAAGACTTGCAGAGACCAGAAAATTTCAAAGATGTGGAACAATGCTTATAGAGCATTCTTAAAACTGGACAAGACTCTTTGAAGAAAAATGTCATATAAAAGCAATCTGCAGAAGTGTGTGTTATCAGGTCAAACTTATAGGAATGACTGCATTTTTGTTGATATTCTTAAGTTTCATTAAATGTGTTAAATAAATTTTGAAGAATTCAAACTGGAGTGGAAAACACATCTGTCTCATATATTCTGTAATAAAAAATAAAGCCCGACAGAATACAGGAGAAGTTATATCACCTTAATTGACTGCATTTGTCAAGCATACATTTTGCTTACTATTTACAAGGTAGTATAAATACAAGACATTTTTGGAGCCCTTAGAAGTTCAAGAGACCAGCAGATTAATAAATACTACAATAACTTGCAACTGCTGCAAAGGCATTTGCCTGTTACCATATATTTTTGTCAGTCTGTGGTGGGGGGTCGTGTACAGGGGAAATCCACTCACTTTGAGTGGGTCACTGGAGGCTTAACGTTACCTCTATTAATCTGAGTCTTCAAAAATATGTAATATTATTCCATTAGACCCTTAAAGAAAGGTCTTTCTAGTAAAAGGGAACAACCTTTGCAAATATGTTCAGGGTTTACATGTTCAGGGAATTATTAATAGTTTGATATTCCTAGAGGAGGATAAATGTCTATGAGAAGGCAAAAGAGATTAAACCATTAGAGTAGATAAATTGGAGGCAATTGACAACCTATTATGCTATTTTAGGAGCTTTGCTATTTTTCTGCTGTACAGTTTTAAGTTGATGAATTCAGGCTCAGATTGTCTTGCATACATTCCTAGGAACTTTCACCATATCCCAGTTGCATCTAATCTCTTCATCTTACATTTTTAAAGTCACTCTATGAACAAATAAGTTAGGCACAAATTGTGCTCATTTGTCTTAAAAGAGCATGCAACATTCATGCCAAAAGCCATGTTGCATCCCCTTCTCTGCCCACTTCAGCACTCTTACAGTGGGCAGCTCTGTACTGTCAGCCCAGGTTCCCACTTGAATGAGGCTTTTCTGCTTCTGTTTTCTCAGAAGCTACGAAAGCCAGCTGCTGGAGGTAGTTCACACAAAATGGGAATAGGAGCCCAAGGATATGTACTGTCATCTTCCTATCCCTTGGAAGGATTTCAACGTGCATTCTATACACCTACTTTAAAGAGACTCTGATTGGATTGAGATCCAAAAGACCACTGTAGTAACTAACAGTAATCAGTTCAATAACTCACTCTATTAACTTTCTTTCTGTCACTGTCTCACTATCCCATTTCCCTTGCCTGGCATTCTCAGAATTATCTCAAAGTAAACTATCTACGTTACAAGTACGTGTCTCAGGCTCTGCTTTCAGGGAAACCAAAACAGAGAAGAATAGAAGCCCTCTGAGGACAGGAGCCATATTTCATGGCCAAGTATGATGAGTAATAGCTTTGTAGTGAAATACAGCAGGGATTAAATGCATTGCTTTTATTAAGTAGGCTGCAGGGTCAGAATTAGGAACAAATAATATCATTTTCAAATCATAAAGAAAATGTTTTTACACTCCAAAAGATATTTGTACATAAGTTTACAGTCTGTTCCTGCTCTTGAGGAGTTAGTTTGTAGTTCTGCTTTCAATTTAACATGCGAGGCAAAGGAAATTATTAGGTATCTAAAGCATGTCCAAATCCAAATCCTTCAATGGGTAAAATGTTGTTTTTGTTTTAAAATGTTTTTTGAAGGTACTAATGATGAGGCCTCTATTAGTGATGAAATTATCCTATTTTAATTGGCTAAACAAGTAAGTATTCTCCGAATTTGATTGTTAAGCTGTTTTTCTTTTCAAAAATTGTTTAGCATACAATTAAGAGCCTAAGACATGGTAGACTAGTAGGCATTATGAATGACATTATAGACAAAAATGTACTTTATAATATTATCAAACTTCAGTGTAATCTTTGTAGATTTTAAATTCATTGAGAAATCTATTAGGCTTCTCTAGAGGGACAGAGTCAATGAAATACATATATATATTCTGAAAAAGATGTGCTGTTATAAGCACATATATATATACACATATGTGTGTATATATATACAAAATATATATATACACATATGTGTGTGTATATATATATATAAAATATATATAATATATATATAAAATATATATATATATATAAAAAGGGGAGTTTATTAAGTATTAACTTGCATGATCACAAGGTCCCACAATAATCCCTCAACAGGCTAAGGAGCAAGGAGAGCCAGTCCGAGTTCCAAAACGGAAGAACTTGGAGTCTGATGTTCAAGGGCAGGAAGCATCCAGTGGGGAGAAAGATGTAGGCTGGGAGGCTAGACCAGTCTCTCTTTTCACATTTTTGTACCTGCTTATATTCCAGCTGTGAGGGCAGCTGATTAGATTGTACCTACCCAGATTAAGGTGGGTCTGACTTTCCTAACCCACTGACTCAAATGTTAATCTTTTTTGGCTACACCATCACAGACACACCCAGGATCAATACTTTGCATCCTTCAATCCAATCAAGTTCACACTCAGTATTAACAATCACAAGAATAATGGCAGCAATATTGACATTGGAAACATTGTTTTACTGACAAGAAATCTTTCATCTCTATCTTCAATCAAAACTAACATAATAATAGCTACAAAAAAGAAAAAATAAATTTTTCTATTTCCTTCTAATGATGCAGTAATAACGATGGGATTTGCATTAACAAATAAGGAATAAAGCACCATTATTTCCTTTCACCTAATTAATAGGATATTTTCTTAGTTTATTTTGAAAAAAATAATATGCAAGTGGATTATTTGTATTTACATACTGAGAAGGAAGTTGAAACTAAGAAAAAAGAGTTTCTTAAAATCAAAGTATATCTTAGTTGGAAATGCAGGTAAAGAGGGCTGTACAAATATTTCAGCTCGTGATAGGAATATACATATATATATAGAGAGAGAGAGAGGGAGAGAGAGAGAGAGAGACAGACAGACATACAGACAGAGAGAGAGAGACAGAGACAGAGAGAGACAAAGTCTTGCTCTGTCGCCCAGGCTGGAGTGCAGTGGCATGATCTTGGCTCACTGCAAACTCCATCTCCCAGGTTCAAGAGATTCTCCTCTCTCAGTCTCCCGAGTAGCTGGGATTACAAACATGCACCACTATGCCTGGCTAATTTTGTATTTTTAGTAGAGATAGGTTTTGGCCATGTTGGTGAGGCTGGTCTTGGACTCCTAACCTCAGGTGATCCACCTGTCTCGGCCTCCCAAAGTGCTGGGATTACAGGCATGAGCCACTGCACCCAGCCAGGATTATATTTTTCAAGATAAAATGTACATGTATAAGATGGCTGAAACTTTCAAGTTCTGAAAAGTTAAGATTTGTAATAGAAAGGCCTGTAATTAATCTCTGTTGTCATAGCAACCCATTGTGCAACCATAGGTAGTGAAAATAAATGTAGCATTTGCATGTATTCCTAATGGCATGTAATAATTATACATATTCATATACATATATGCATGTAAATATACATATGCATGTGTATATATCCATACAAGTGTACTTATGCGAATACTTGATACCTCTCTGTGTGTATAAGTGTAATGTTTATTTTCTCTGAAAATTTTCCCAACCTCCAGGTAGACCTGATCAGGATTGCTCTGCTGCTTCCAATCATCCTTTGTTTTCAGCAGTAGAACACCAGGCATCATATTGTGTTAAGGTAGGTTGTTTACATATTTGTCTTTCATTTCTATATCATAAACTCTTTAAGAACAGACACTGTGCCTTAATATTTTGGTGCAGTGACAAAATTTAATTAGGCTATAAAATTGGAAAAAGCACAGATATTGCATGATACTGAAGGCTTAGAACCATTTTTCGATAGTCCAAATCATCTGTTTTTCTTGCAGAACTGAATTATTATTATTATTTTGATTGTTATTATTAATAACACCACAATATTTCAACTAGGACTATTACTATTGCTGCTGCCACCAAGACCTACTACTAGATTTGGGGCTGGATTATAAAATGTATATATTTTTAAACAATTTAGTATTTTTAAAATTTTGATTTGAACATATAACATGAACTCTTAACAATGTTGTATAGCAGATCTCTCAAACCTAATCATCTTGTGTAAACGAAGTTTTATACCTATTAAACAACAACTCCCTGTTAGATTCTCATAAGCAAAGTGAGGGGCTCATACTCTGAGAAGCACTTGGGGATTAGATCTGACTACAGAAATTATGGATTGAAATATTTCGTTTATTCCTTATTCTAGGATCCATGTTCTCTGAAAACAAACAATAAGTTATACTGCATTATTAACTTTATTTTGTTGTCTTTATATAGGGGGAAGTTTAATGTTGTTGTTTTAACACATGTACTATATGTATCTATATGTATATACACACATGCATACATATATATTACAAATAGAAAACTCTATCAAATTCTATCATGTTACTGATAAAATTAATAAACATGATCAATGTAGCATGTGAAGATATGAAGCTTGGTTACTTATTAGCATTTGTTCTGATGTAAGATGGTCTGATTTTAAATTTTATGATAAGTTGTTTATTGCTAAAGAACCAGAGTGATGTCAACAATTTGTGTTCTTAATTCCAAGAAACAGTTATAGGGTTATATTTTATTCATCCATTCCAATAGTTATTGAGGAACTTCTATGTCCATTCTAGGAGCAAAATCGTGAATAAAATAAAGCTGAGTGCCAGCTTTTGGAAACTACGGTCTGGTGGGTGAGAATGACAACCATAAATGTATGATTATATACTGAGATAAGTTTTATGAAGGAAAAAGAAACAGTGCTCTATTATTTATTTTTATAAATTTCAGCAGTAGCAAACAGATCCCAGGGAGTGGACAGGTAATTTAAATGAGTGAAAGAGCCATAAAGAATGTTCAGAGATACAATGGGGAAAGTAGGATGACAAATAGTCACTGAGCTATAGCCTCAGTGTCAAGAGGACAATGGTAGAACTTTGGCAAATGGAAGGTGAAAGCCATTCCTCTCAGCTCCAGTCTGCTTTTACCTTACAAGAATACCAGCCTAGTGATGCTGAATCTCATGATTTCTTGAAAGGAAATTGAAAATTGTGACATTTTCTGCCTTTTAATGAACGAGAATCCCTTATTATTTTTAATCACAGTGTGACCTAAATTTTGTGACCCTAAGAATGGAAGTCTTCACTGGCCTGCAGATCTTTCACTCTGTGGCCTCAACAATAGACCCAAGGAAATATTAAAGTAGAGCAGAGAGAAAGCGGGGTAGCTGTGATTTTTAGGCATTGAAGAGATCTTTTCTCTAAGAATTACATCTTGCATCTCCATAGTTGTAGAAGCATGGACTTGAGATGGGTGTGGAAGAGCACTGGTACTGCCTAAGTGCCTGAGCAAGCTGGACACTGGACACAATGACTTTAGAGAGCTTTGGTCCTTATGACCAGCCTGGCATAGAATGAGTAGAGTCAACAGGAAGTCTACACATCTTATAGCAGAGAACTTGGGAAAGGATCAAGGGTGGTGACTGACTGGGTTTCCTGATACAATAAAAGGTAGGTAGAAAAAGCCACAAAGTTGCTACTATTACGTTTCTTGTCAATTTTGGCAAATGGGCACTTATAGTTAAATTTCAGTTTATTCCAATGAATAAGGAGATGTTGCATCAAAGGTCCTGAAACAATTACTGCCAATAACACAAATTTGAGATTGTTGATACTCACAAAAAGCATATCATAGGGGTCAAATATAGTCCCAATTTTATGAATGGGTAAAATTAGCTTAGGGGATTTAATTACTGTCCAGTGTCACAAGGTCAATAAGTATCAGTTAGGCTTAAATTTGAGTCCTAGATCTTATAATAATCAAGGTAGCTGCATAGCTTTGGTCTGAAATACGGGTGTTAGACTGTGTAGATAGTGGATCAACATTTACTTTAGATTGAGTAATTGTTAAGACCCATATCCACCATTTAGTAGCTTGTTCATCCTTGGGTAATGCAGTCTATGGTCTCTAGATGTCAATACTATCAAATCTAAAACTGGTATAATATCAAAGTTCTTTGAAGAACATTTAAAAACATATTTTATTCTGCAAAGCATTAGAGAAATATTAGCTATTTTTATCATTAGTGATGCTAACAACAGTTACAAAATATACAGGTTTTAAATGAAAACAGTACATTTATTGGCAATGAATAAAGTATCAGAAGGCTATTTATATTGTAGATACCTTTCGTAACAGTGGCCCTGTTATGGCTATCAGGGTGCACTCACAACAGTTCAGGATGCTAAGTACTATTACTGTTAGTATTGTATGTGTGAGGAAAAGAAAAGCCTCAGATAGTTTAGTTTCCTACACTGACTCCATAATGATTTGCATCTAGTGAGTGCATAACCAGAAATTTAAACAGGAGTCTAATTTATTGCAAAGCTCACACTTCCCTCCTATGCTAAGTGGCCTCTTATCCTTAACTTTTGCCATGATGGTAGCTCTAAATACATCCTTAGATCCTTGAGCTCTGATGCAGTGTTTTTCTAGTGTAGGGGAAAGCAGTAAATATAACTAAAGGCTGCTAGATTCCTTTTACACTAACTTCACTCTACACTTCAAGGTGCTAGTTCTACAGCTGCCCTCTACAACTACAGCAGGTTAAATCCAATACATATAAGGAACAGTGTAGCCTAAACATTAACAAAACTGAGTATCTTGGAAATGAAAGAAAAACTTCCTCCGTTAATTTTCATCCTATGTTCAGCAATGTCAGCATGCTTTATAACACAGATGTTCTCAGAATCAGCATTTTTACTGTAGAGTCAATATTTGAGACAGTGACATTAATTATTTTAGTATCTTTACAATAGAGCAATGATGATAATTATCTAATATCATGGTTTTAAGATATTATTTACGTTTTCTTATATTTATTGGAAACAACGGGTATACTTTGATGACAAGAGGGAAAAACTTTTATCTCTACCCTAAACAGGGTGAGGGATATATATACATAATATTTCCTAACCTGGAACAAACTATGTGATTAAACATGGGGTCATACCTATGTAAAGGCATTTTGTTGTTGTTGTTTCAGTTTAGTTTTGTTTTTGCTAAATTTCTCATCCCACTGTAGCATCTAGGCCTTCATTCCCTGATTTGCATTTGTATGATCAAGATTAAATTCAGCAGATGGTTTTGCTAATACTAAAGCAAAACAAAAAGTCACTTTTTTTTTTTTTGCTCTGAACTTATTTTTCATTTGACTGGAATAATATAATATGACAGAATTTTACATTGTGGCAAACAGGTCATCTTGGGGTGAATCTTGGCTTTGATAGTTAGTACTTCCTTTCAATTTGATCCCATTCAAAACTCTCTTTCAGCCACTTTTATCTGCTTTACCAATCTGATGTTATTCAACTATTCACTGTAACTGAGAATTGCAAGAATATCTTACTAGGAAATTGTCACCCATGCATTGGTTCATCATATCAGAATAAGCTGATAAATGAACTATCTAGTCTACATAACATACATGCATGCAAATTAGAAGAAATACTAACAGCATAAAGATTGTCTCAAAAACCACCTCCCATTTATATGATGATGATGAGTTATTAAGTTCTTACTGATTAAGGAAACTTCAAAAATATCTTTTCCATATTTATTCATTCATTTATTCCTTAAACATTATTGAGTGCCTTCTATTTAGTATTCTCACACATGCTGCCAAAAATTGTGCAGTCTGAATTTCTTTAACTGTCCAATAGAGAAAAGCATTAAAAGGATACTTTGAACATCTATATAGGCACATGTACTGAGAATGGAACAAAGAATCTTCAAATTCACCATTGAGCTAAACATGAAAACCAAATATTTAATTTCCAACCTCCCATTTAGGTGTCCTAAAAAATACATACTGTATTTAATATCATTTTAGCAGCAAAATATGAAGTAAAAGACATATTTTATTTATATAATATGACCCTCTCCAAATAGCTTCTTCTAAAAATTCACACATTTTCAAGACTTCCTGTCATAGATACATTTTCCAAATAAAAACCTTATTTTTATGTCTCATTCCTAAAATTATAGTACTATAAGTAACTTGGAAGACTTTTGAATATTAAAATTAATAGCATAATAAATGCTAACATGAAATAGTTACAATTCTGAAAGCCTAAAGAAGAAAATGGCTTCAAGAATAATTTTTTTCTACATATGATGCAGTGAAAAGTATTCAAGATTTAGGGCCAGAGAAAACTAAAAAGTAATCCTGTCCTTGTTCCTGCTACTTAGGAGTGGTGTGACTTTGGACAGGTTCCTTACTTTCTCTCAGCTTTGGTTCCTTCATTTCTTTTGTATTTTTCCTTACTTTATTAAGTCTATAATAAATTACCCCCATTTAAAGTGCACTCATTTGATGTAATCCAACAGTTCTACATGGCAATAAGACCTCCACTAAAATCATACAGAGCATTTCCATCACTGACAAAGGTTACTCATGCCCCCTGGTAATCTATGCCTTTTTATTCCTCTGTAACAGCCATTCATCTACATTTTGTCATCATAGATTGGTTCGTATTTCCTATGAATGAGATCTGTTATGCCTGAGTTCTTTCACTCATATTGAGTGTGTGACAGTAGTTCTGGTTTTCTATTTTTTCCTTGTAATTGCTGAGTAGTATTCCATTGTATGGATATACTTTATTTTGTTTATCCATTTACCTGTTGATGGATGATTTTGTTCCCCCTACTCACCCCAGGTTCTGGCTATGATGAATAAAGTTGCTATAGAAATAAATACACGTACAAGTTTTCGTTTGAATGTGTTTTTATTTCACTTGGGTAAATAACTGAGATGGGAAGATCTGGTGGCCTATACTTAATATTTTCAATTATCTTTCAGAGTTTTAAGCATTACTAGAAATAATGAATGGAAATGATCTCACGTGGTGCCTGACATTCTTTAGAAACTGGTCATGTCAGAGGTGGAATTCTCGTCATGAGTGTTCTTTAAAAAAATTCTCAAAAATTTCAGGCCAAATATGCTGTCATAGAGCAAGTCACCATATTGACTAGCTTTCAGCAATGAATCAGCTTTTTCCTTCAAAACTTTATGATCTGGGTGACATGTGCTTCGAAGTTTGTGTCTTCTACATTTTCTGGGTAAATGCCTTAATTTTAATTCTGGTTCAAAACACTTCCTCGTGAATAATCGTGTTCGGATTTTTCTGTAACATTATGTCACTCCCATTATGAGTTAAAACGACTCTCTGTCTGGAGCAGCTGTGATCTGTTCTGGATTATCTATGCTGAACTCGTCTGTTGCTCTTCAAAAGTTAGAATTCAAGCTAGTAAAATATAGTGTTATTCATACCTATCCAAAAAGGTATTTTATTAGGTAAAGGTGTTGCCTTGCTCCCACAGGCAGTAATGCCAACCTCTGATTTTCTTTTGTAAGAGGATCAGGATAAAATTAATCAGTTTTGTTAAAATCAAAAGAGAAAAAAATCACTTATCTTTCGTTGTTATCTTTGTTCATTTTATTCAAAGAGAATAAAAATGATAATCAGGCAGGATTGCCTATCAAGACAATTGTGACCATCTCTCAGAACACTATTTTATTTTTTTCAGAGACTTTATAACCTTCTAACATTATTTGTTCATTCATTTAGTGTCTCTATCCTCTAAGACAACACAGGCTTTGTTTGTAGCTGTTGTTTTAAAATGCATCCAGAATTTCATTTTTATTCAATATGGTAAGACCAACAGATCAGGAGAGAATAGCCACTGAAAACACAGTTTGTTAGTCAGCGTTCCCAAGAGAAGAAGACGTGCCAAGCTGCACAGGGCTACACAGGGTAGGGTCAGAAGGCAGAAGGAGCAAGAAGTGTGGGAAAAAGGTTTTATTGTGGTTTTCTTGGGAAAAAATGGGCCAAGCAGGGTAAGCTGCTGAGCAGATTCAGGGTTAGACAGTTTGAATAATTTAGGCAGGCTCTGCGCTATAAGGGTGCTCTCTACCTGTCTATTATCTAATGCTGGGGTAATCCAGGGCAGGAGGATAGAGTTCTGGACTGCAGGAGCCTGAATAAAGGAGGCAGCCTGGGCTAAGGACTCAGAATTTTCTGGTTTGCATATCAAAGACGATCTTACAGGCAAGTTGTTTGTTATCTCTAGAAATTCGCTAATCCGGAAGTGCACCGTCCATTTGTTTCATGAGACCTCTGGATCTCAAAGAATTATAAAATATAGAAAATAAAAATCATGATTAATACAGGTGTATTCTTACTGCTTGGAATAGTCCCTGGAAAATATCAATAAACATTTGTTGAATGAATTAATTCACAACATTGTCAAAATCCATACATTTAATATAATCATTTATATTATTTTAGCAATTTATTTTAAATTTCACCAAAAGGGCACCATAAATTTCCATTTTTTGAAATATTCCTAAGAAAGGGAAGGTAAGGATTAGTGCCTTTTATAGCTATTTGAGTCTTGTCTAATATACCATTTTCTTTTTAACTTTTATTTTAAGTTCAGGGGTACAGGTGCAGGCCTGTTACATAGGTAAGCTTGTGTCATGGGAATTTGTTGTACAGATTATTTCATTACCCAGGTATTAAGCTTAGTACCTATTAGTTATTTCTCCCGATCCTCTTTCTTCTCCCACCCTCCACCCTCCAGTAGGCCCCAGTCTGTGTTGTCCCCTCTATGTGTCCATGTGTTCTCATCATTTAGCTCCCACTTATGAGTGAGTATACCATATTTTCAAAAGACTGCTTTCTCTGCACTGCTTTAGAAACACAAAACAAAATATATTTCTCTACATGTGTTAATATATGTTAACTTCTAATCATATGGAATAAACTGAAGTCATATGTGGATTCTAGGTAATTGATAAAAGAGGTTCTGTGGGTGTCTACCGGCATGCACCTGTAGTCCCAACTACACAGGACATTGAGGTGGGAGGATTGCTTGATCCCAGGAGGTTGAAGTTGCAGTGAGCCAAAGTCATGCCACTGCACTCCAGCCTGGGCAACACAGTGAGACTCCATCTCAAAAAAACAAGTATATTACAACTATCATCTTCTTTTTCCAATCTTTTTGTTCCTCCCTTCCCACAAGCCTAGATTTGATATGACTTTTACTTATTTATATCAATCTTATGCATGTCAAACTTTTTATTAGTAAAATATATCGTTTTAATACATATAAATGAAAATGCACGTACCATATTGTATAAAAATGTGTCACAGAGAATTTAGAGGCTCTAGGAAGACTCAGGGGAAAAAAGCCAAGGCAAGCTTCAAGATAAATTTTAGGATTAAAAAGGGGAGCTACAAGAAGTAGCGGATGGAGTTGGCAGTAGAAAGATGACAAGAAAAAATGGAAACCCAGTAATATTTATGTGTGTGTGTGTGTTTCTTAATGGAGAAGGTTGTGCATTTAATCTTTGGAACTTAGCCTTCACTGGGCTCTTAATTTAAAGCCACATGAAGAGACATCTATAGGAATGTTCTGAAGGTGAGAATTAGAATTGTCCCACCACTCTCCCAGGGAACTCACACAAGCTGAACTCAGTAAAGAAACCAAGGTTATGGTTGAAGCTCTGAAAACACCTTTATTTGAGATATCCTTCATCAGCAATTTCTCTGAAAGGTTGACTCATTCCATGTAGCCAAAAGCTTTGTGTCCTGAATAAAGCAGGAAAGAGGAGTTGTGAGGCCTTCTGACATTGTACACCGAGTTAGCATCTTCAGAATTTGTTTAAAGTTTTTCATACATACATATATATATATGCAAACAAATATTGAAGAAATAATTACCACTTGTAGTTTTAAAATAAATATCACCAGTTAAGACAGAAACTAAATTAAAGAGATTTTTCACAAAAGTATTAAGGGTGTGGAATTTATACACAGGCAGAATGTTTTTCCCTGCATCTCTATTGATAAATACCTGACACTGACTGTACTGATCCCGTCAGTATTCTGTGTAGCTGTGTTCGGATCTCTTCACTGGTTTTGTGGTCCTCTCCTCTAGCTTATAGGTGCTTTTGCTTTTAATGGCTGTGTCTGGCTATTCAGAAGGTTTCCTTGGAATGACTGGAGGCAATTTGTAATCCTCATCCACAAAGGTAGATGTGTCTGAAAATTTGCATATTACAAAGCATCCCAGTGAGGGGTTGCTCTTAGCGGTTGACTGGTTGATACAAAAGTGTTATTGACACCCAGCTCCCTTTCTTCCAGTTGGGATAATGCTGAGATGCAATTTATCCTTCAGAGTTTCCCTGAAGGATCTGGCTGGGACTGAGGCCTGAATTGAATCTCTTCTTGGTTTTATTCCTTTCCCTGTCCTGTTTTACCTATTTACTCACTGGTTTTTCTAGGGAGCAATTTTTTTTTTTTTTTTTTGAGTCAGAGTTTTGCTCTTGTTGCCCAGGCTGGAGTGCGATGGCGCGATCTCAGCTCACTGCAACATCTGCCTCCTGGATTCAAACTATTCTCCTGCCTCGGCCTCCCGAGTAGCTAGGCATATGCCACCACACCCAGCAAGTTTTTGTATTTTTAGCAGAGATGGGGCTTCTCCATGTTGGTCAGGCTGGTCTCGAACTCCCGACCTCCGGTGATCCACCCATCTCAGCCTCCCAGAGTGCTGGGATTACAGGCGTGAGCCACTGCACCTGGCCAGGGGCATTTTCTTAACATGTCCTTTGAACGCTAATTCTCATCTCAGTGTCTTCTTCTAGGAAACCCTACCTAAGACCTATCGAAAGGGTATTCACTAAAAAGAAAAATGCAATTGTTTCCAAGTAGCAATTTTGATGTAACAAATAAAGTGTTTTTTTTTAAGTCTCTTCCCCTTTCCTTCACTATCTCCATTTTTAGGGTTTGAGTTTGGAATATAACTGTCAAATGAGTCAGAAGAGAGCATAATATGAGTTTATTGTGGCAGATATCATTTCAAAAAGGAAAAAAAATACAAGAGTAAACCAATAAGTCTATGTAATAAAAATATATATATATATATATAAAATATAATGTTACATAAAATACTTGTAAAAATAAAATTAGGGGTAGCTGCAGGATGCACACTGAGCAGTAAAAGTAAATTGCAAAACAGAGGCTAACCACAGCACTGGTTTTCTATATGAATAAAAACAAATAAATTACATCTCTGAACCTAAGTACTGTATTGGCATGTATCTCCTTTTCAGCCCCACATCAAAGAAGCTTCTAGATTTCTGATGATAAAAACCTGATTCAAATCAGCTCAAAGAAAATTGTATTCATTGACACATAAACAATTTTAAACGTAGTTGAATCCAGGGTCACCAGTTGCAAAATCAAGCATCTCTTTCTACATATTTCTTTTTTGAATTGGTTTCTGACATAGACTTAAGTTATTTCTGTCAGAACACTACCCCTTTTCCCTTTATCTGGAAAGGGCACCATTTTTAGATTCAGGAAATTACCACCATCCCTGTGGTTTGAGTGAGGTTGAACTCAAACTCCAGAATCAAGGGTGGACACCTAATCTGAATGTGGTGAATCTATATGTTATTTCAAGCCTTCACCCACAGTGATTGGTTCTGGAATAAAAATGTTTTCTAAAGCAGAGCTATGAGATTCAATTTTGAGGCCCAACTTGAAAATGCTAGGAAGATACATGTTCTTTCTTTGAGGGATGCTGAGAAAATGGGATAAAAAGTGTAAAACTGATGACAGTGATTTTGCCACCAAGGAGAAAGGGAGAGTTGCTTGACAATAGATCCAGCACAAAGAAAAGAGTTAAGAGATGAACAGTACAAAATTGTGTTCCTATATCATGTTTCGATCCACTTGCAAGCATTATCTCTATATGTTTGAAATAGTACCAGTTGTATCACTTGCAACTGGTATAAATTCATTCTGCAGATATTGTGTTCTGCTGGCAGGTTTTGACTTATCTAGTTTCTTGGAGTTTGAAATTCCTGAAATAAAGACCTCTTTCACAGTATCTCTGTAATAAATGTGATGGAACACCATGAGTGATCCATCATATGCCTATCTCTGACACAATCATTGTTGACAGGGAATAAAATATTCTAATTCATCAATAAGTAAATGACAAAAATTGAAACAAGGTAATGAAACAAGGACCATTTGGACAGAGATAATATATGAGTGAAAGAACGGTGGAAAGGAATGAGGTAGGGGTGATATTCCAAAGAAAAAAATGAGGATTTTTGTACCAGCCCAAAGAGGCAAGAGTGCTAATTAGAAATAATGATAAACGTCTTTCCATTCTGAACTCAAAATTTATGTAAAATATTGATAAGAATGCTTACTCTTCCTAACTCCTATACTATTTTGAGAGTAAAATGAAAGTAAAATTTGGTAGACAATTGCAGTTGGCAAAAATTTTTAATGGGATTAATAATTGAGGACTTAGTTGTAAGTTAATTCTGTATATTTACTTTCATAGTCATGGCATTTTTTTCTATATACCTCTCACAATTATTAAATAGGTTATTAAGTCATAGTACAAAACAACATCTGTTCTGGGATGTTGGCAAAAGAACACATGATTTTCTTTACATACCCTTCTATAAGCAATTTGTGTCATTATTTTCTACTGGAAATTATTGCTTATAAAGTCATATGGCCAGTCTTTTATCTGAGATATATAACATATAAATACATAACACATAATATGTAAATATATATACACACATATATGCAAATATACATTTAAAATCAGTATTAGCATTTTTGTCTATAGTTGTTGAGAGTTATTTATTAACATATAAAATTTGGGGGTATTAATTACACAGAGATCCCTTTGAAATATTATGCTTTGTTTTCCTTGCCCCTAGCACACTATAGACATTCCATAAATATTTGTGGAATGTCAAATGAATGAAACCTAGAATTACTATGACCGTGGCTTTCAGTAAAAGATATGGTCAATTTGCATAGGCCATTTTTTCCAGAAAGTTAGGTGACGGTCTCAACTGAACTCTTTATTTCTAAGTGCAAAATATCTCTAAAGGAGATTCAGTACCAATTTAGAAATGCATAACCACCTCTTTTGAACTCTGTCACTTGAAATTGCTTCACTCTTCTCAACACTTACAGTCCTTCTCCAATCTCATTTTAAATTCAGTGACAGAGAAATAAAATAGGGTTTAACATTCTTGCAGAGCTAAGCTTTTGTGTCCACTGTAAGGCTGTGATTTCTTTCTTCCTTTCTTCCTTCTTTTCTTTCTGATTTTATTTTATTTGTTTTTTTTTCTTTTTCTTTTCATTTTGTTTTGTTTTCAGCAACACTAGGCTTTTATCCACTGCATGCATGCACAAGCTTTTGCTGCCTTTCAGTCAAGCATATTAATTAGCCATGAGCCTTTGGATGAGGATACAAGGGAACAATGGCACTGCACTGTAATCTCAGCACAAAAGATGCAGAAGGTGATTGTGCTCTCATGGGTCTAATCCTCGTCTTCCCCACAAGTGCTTAAATGATATTAAAGAAAGAACTGTGACTTCCATTTTCTGGACTCCCAATGTGACCTATTCATTTCCTCTGTCACGGTATTTACTGTGGTTAATATGATTGGCATAGTTACATGTCTGTTTCTCCACTATCCTATGAGGTCCTCCAGAAATGTTAGTCACCACATTATCCAGCAAACCATAGGAACTTAATAAGTGGTGTTTCAAGCCACACAATATTATGTATAATAAAAATCTTAGACAAAGCATGTGCATGCCACACAAAACTGCTGAAAACTGTGAAAAGAGTTAATTTGAAACAGCTTCCAAGGTTTGACTCTGATTAAGAGTGTCACCCATCTATGAGAATTTGTTCCCCCTCAGTATCTCTAATTTTTAAGAGCTAACAGAGGAAAAAAATGCAATTCAGTATTGGGGGTTAAGATAGTTTCTTTGTTGTTTAATTTTTTTTTTGTCAACAGAGTGTTGTAATAAGAAAACTATTTTATTAATTTTTGTCCAATGTAATACCAGAGTGGTAGTTTAGATAATGGCCAAGTTGTATCAGCAGACATAAATACTCTGCCAAAAAAGAAATAATTCCTTTCTTCTCAGGTTATGTGACTCCCCCGGTTCTGATTAGGATAATGTATGTTTTTTAAACCTCTTTTCCATGCCTTTATTGGAGCGCACCTGATCTCCATGCTCAGGTTGATGTAGCTTGAGGTCATACCTGTGATTTTAACAACTGTACCTCCTACTTCTAAATTTTTGAGTCTTACAATTAAAAAAAAATAAAACTGTTTCAAAGAGAGCAGTAAGCATTTAAAAATGATTGTCATTTATTTACTTTCTTAAACTGAGAAGTGTTTTTGTAAATGCATTACATAATTTATACATGTCCATTAAAGAAAAATACTAAAAAAAAATTTATAAGAAAAGCCACCAACAAAAGAAACACTATTAACACTTTAGTATAAATATTTATATGAATTTTCTTCTGTATGAAGACATCAATAGGAAATACTCTTGTTTACTCAATAGATGGAGCAAATAGAGAAATTAGAGGATAGAATTTTGTATTTAGGGGAATGTAAGGAAGAAAGAAGAACATTTGAGAGCCAAGTTTGGAAAAATGATTTAGGAAAAACAAATGTGCATATCTGTGCAATAGCTAGCCTAGAATAGCAACTGAAGACATTTCATCTATGAATGTGTCTCTTCTGAAAGGAACAATTAACATTGCACAGCAAGGGGAATATAGATAAGGATCAGCAACTAGTAAGGTTGTCATACACATGTTTAGATGGTTCGTTATCCACGGACCCTGGGAAATGGGTCAAACAGGGCTTACAGCAAGGCTAGGTTCACCTGGAGAAAGGGGTGTCTGTTATCTAATTTGCACTAAGCGTGTACTCATTGTGCTGTTTCCAGGTGGAGTAAGGAAGGGCAACTTTCACTAATTCTGGTGAGCCAATTGTGGTCCTGGAAACTGGGAAATGCCAGTTATGTGTCAAAGAGGTTAATTGCAGACTGGGGAAAACAAAATGGCAAACATTGACAATGGGAGGGCTGAAGAGCAAAGAATGTAAACAGAGCAAGAATAGTTTGGATAGAAGCCAGCAATACTTGCTATCTTCCTCATAAGAAGAGTTTTGCCTATCACGCCAGCCCAAGGCATAGGCCAAAAAGAAGGTTCAGTGCTGGTTATCCACTCCCATTGCCACTTGCTCTTTGTTTACATGTTTTTAAAAAGTTACTTACTATCTTGAAAATGCATGCTATATTTTTTGATGTATGCTTTAAATTTTAAACATTGCATTATTCAAATTTTATTTTTCTGTCAGTTTATATTTTATATAAAGATTACTTGATAGACTAAGAGCAATATAGGTGCTGTTATTTAAATATTATATTTTGTAACTTCTGTGACAAGAGAACAAAATTAGACAATCACCTTTTTAAATGACTTTTTTTCTACCACAGCCTTAATTAATGAAATGCTTGATGTGAATTGGGCTGTTAGGGTATGGAAAGCCAATAAAGTATTTATAATACCATTTTCTACCTCTGTTTTAAAGCCAGTTGGGGTAAAATGAGCAGCAACACATTACCTTCAACACATGCCTTCTTCTTTGGTTACCTTGCTTGTTGGTTCCCCTCTTAAACAGTGAAATAAATCCAAATTTCAAAGTTCAATCTTCAAATGATCAGTTATCAGGACTTTATCACTGGTTCCCAAATTTCAAAAGCTAATTAACTGACTAACCAGTTTAGAAATTATGCACAGGCCTTCTTTAAACTAGATCTTTCGTGCACTTTTCTTGCAATATCATGACTTTCAATAATTCCTGAAAATAACCCATAAGAAGTATCACTAACTTCAAATGCAACTGGAACTCTCAGTTCGTGTCTGGGTCACATGATTTTGCTGCGATTACCTGTCATTTATGAGAGATAGAGAGACAGTGAGAGAGAGAGAGAAGTGTCATTTTATTCCATTGATCATTACATCTTCATGTTGAACCCCATTTATTCAGAAGATATTTAGTAGAAGTTTACCATGTTTGAGTAGACATGGTGGATTGAAATACGAATAATCTCACAGGTAGCAACTTGAGAAAAGAGACAATTTCTCTAGTAAAAAAATTTTAAAAATGGTCAAAGTTCAAATGCCCAACTTCACATTCTGCCCAAAATTATAACAAACCATTAAAAAAGAAGTATTAACAATGTGTTCCAGGAGAAAAATTTCATTGTTTACGACTGAAAGATCTTCCTAAGGGAGCTGTCATTCTACCTGGATCTCAAAGTACTTATAAAATTCTGATAAAACCAAACAGAAATGAGATTGAGGGTGAAAATAGCACAAGCAAAGGCATAAAGATGGAAATGCATAGATTCAGACAAAATGATTGAAAAGATAAACTGTAGAAGACTGCAGTTAAGTATTCATTCTTTAAAGTCTTTTTTAACCTAATCAAGTGTGATAACCCAAACGTTAAATTGTTACTATGTAGAATTCTTGTTACTCTGAAATTATATAATAGATTCACAGAGATGTAGTGCTGTCTCTTTTCTGGGAGTTGGATGAAAACAATGCTTTTCTGTTGTTGTTTTAACAACCGGAGAATGAGTACACACCATTCTTTTGATGCAGGTGGTTGAAAAGTAGAAAGTCTGGACTGTCATTACAAACATAGTGGTGGGCATCATCATTACCTCCTAAGAACTGCTTTCATCACTCTCCCGATTAATAACAATGCGCCTGTTTTTATGCCTGTCAGCCTGAAAAAGAACCTGATCAAACTAAGGGTGTAATCTTTCTGCTTGGCAATGGTATGCTCAGAAAGTTGATGTGAACAAATCGTGGCAAATGAAATGAGAGATAGGGCGTACTGCATGCAGTATTCTGGAAGAGTTCTTGCTCTGCTGAAAGTCCCAAGAAGCTATCTTTCCTCAACTGTCAGACCTTCACAAGGGATGCTGTAGGCTCAGCTGCCAACACCCATTGTACTTTCTTCACTCAGGACACAGCCGGCAACACTTTAGACGTCATCAATGTTTTAGACTTCAAAGAAGAGAAAACAAAATGTGGTTCTGAAAATGAAAGTGAGCTGTTAAATAAACCTACTTAAACTTGCCATGCCTTAGGACTTCGAGCCATGTGAACAACTTTTTGGAGGGAAGAATCTCTTATTGAAATAGCCAACTAGAGTTTAGCTTTTCTGAGCTTTACAGGTGAAATCATTCTTACTTAAACACCACAAGAATAACAATGCCAATATCACTTAAAATTTAAAAGAAGACCACAATACATTTTGAATATTTTTAAAAAATGAAAGGATACATGAATGTCAAGGTACTTATTAACTCCTGAAAGGATGAGATAAAAATGCAGTTTGTTGTGTTCGCCAGAACCAGGTGGTTGATGGCTTCCTTTTTATTTGTAGTGTATTAATATTTTGCCATTTCTTTCTCCACATATTTTTCTTCAAATAATTAAAATATTTTAGGCTGAGCTTGGTAGTTCACACCTATAATTTCACATGTTAGGAGGCTGAGGTGAGAGGATTGCTTGATTACAGGGGTTCAATGTTGCAGTGAGCTATGGTTCAGTGATGCAGTGAGCTTGAGCACAGGGTCTCAAGATTGCAGTGAGCTATGATCAACATTGAACTCCAGCTTAGGTGACAGAGCAAGAAACTCTCTCTCTCTCTCTCTTTATATATATATATATATATATATATATGTTTGTTATATCTATGAAATTATATATTTGTTGTATAATATTTATTTATTTATTTTTAAAATCTGTGTGATGGATGAAGACTGTGACTTTGTATTATTCTGTGCTGGTGAATATTGTAGTCACGAGCCACGTGTAACTACTGAGTGCATAAAATGTGACTAGTCCAAAGTGAGATAAATTATATGAGTAAAATGCACATCAGATTTCAAATACTTAGTACAAAAAATGTGATACATCTTAATAGTTTTACATTGATGGGGATGGTTGAAAACTCAAAATGTCAAAATTATAATTTTTTAACATTGGATCAATAAAATATTTTATTAAAGATAATTTTACTTGTTTCTTTTTATTAAGTGTGACTATTTGAAAATTTGAAAGCACATATGTAACTTGCATGATATTTCTTCTGGTTATCTCTGTTACAGATTTTTTTTAAATTTGAAATGCTTCAGAATTAAAACATTTAAAATAAAATTAAAACTCCTTTTTATATGTAGAATTATCTTCCATATGAAAAAGACATTATTGTAAATGTGAATACAGAAAAACTCAAGCAATTTGTGCAAATTTATTGAATTTCATCCAACTTTACTTCCTCAAGCAGTAGAATAGCTATGTTCTGGATGTTTGGGGTGGTAAGTAACAAATTTTCAATTTTATATATATATATATATATATATATATTATTTTATATATATATATATATATATATATATATAGCTTCAAAGAGATAGAGTGACATAGAAATAGAAATAGTGGCTATAAGATATCATCTCTTTTCCATGTTCTTGTAATAAGAAGCTGCTTATTAACTGGATTTTTAATTACTTTAATTAAAAAATCTCCATGACTTCCTCTGGTCTTCATGATACTCTCAATACTATTTTAAAGCCTAAAGCCTAAGAGCTTTAATTTTAGGGCCATATCTTCCATGAGATAATATATAATTCCAGGAAATTACAATGGTTATGACAACATGAATAAAGATATCTTTCTATGATAATCCTTAATATTTGTGTTTATATTAATTTTTATGATTATTTGTATCATACAATAAAATTTCCTCATTGTACACTTGAGCTCTCAAATTCTTTTTTTTTTTTTTTTTGAGATGGAGTCTCGCTCTGTCGCCTAGGCTGGAGTGCAGTGGCGCGATCTCGGCTCACTGCAAGCTCCGCCTCCTGGGTTCCCGGATTCACGTCATTCTCCTGCCTCAGCTTCCCTAGTAGCTGGGACTACAGGCGCCTGCCAACATGCCCGGCTAATTTTTTGTATTTTTAGTAGAGACGGGCTTTCACCGTGTTAGCCAGGATGATCTCGATTTTCTGACCTCGTGATCCGCCCGCCTCGGCCTCCCAAAGTGCTGAGATTACAGACGTGAGCCACTGCACCCGGCCTCTAATTCTAATTGAAAATTTTAAATTTATATTTAAGTAATAAAATATTCTTTATTAATTAAAAGTGAATATTTACTAAAAACTCTACTTTGAGTATTTAAAAATAATTTTAAAAAGTCCATAAGTCCATCATACAATGACATAATAGCTAATGTTTTATAATATTTACCAATGAAAGTACACATATAGTTATGTTTTTAAATGCAAACTAATAAAGTGGATATCTACGAGCTCTTCACTAGCATCACTATAAAATATGTTTTATATGTGAGTAAACCATAATTTACTTAAATGTTCCTTTATTTGAAATCGCTAAATTTGAAGGAAGGAAAATGAGATGGAAATCTTTAAATTATTTACACATAATCACATAAACATATGCCCAGAACTAAGGTTTTCTTATTTTAATATAACCACGTGTCCCTTAATGATGGGTATGTGTTCAGAGAAATGCAATTTTAGGGAATTTGGATTTGCTTAGCTAGTATTTTGTTAAGGATTTTAGCATTTGTGTTCATCAGGGATATTGGTCTTTATTGTCTTTAGTTTTTGTGTTTTCTTTTTGGTTATATCCTTTCCTGGTTTTGGTGTCAGGGTGATACCGGCTTCACAGAATGATTTAGGGAGGGTTCCCTCTTTCTCTATCTTGTAGAATAGAGTCAATAGTATTGATACCAATTCTTCTTTGAATGTCTGGTAGAATTCTGCTGTGAACCCGCCTGGTCCTAGACTTTGTTTTGTTAGTAATTTTTAAATTACCATTCCAATCTCACTGCTTGTTATTGGTCTGTTCAGATTATCTAAGTCTTCCTGATTTAAGCTAGGAAAGTTGTATCTTTCCAAGAATTCTTCCATCTCTCCAAGGCTTTCTAGTTTATGTTCATAAAGGTTTTCATAGTAGCCTTGAATAATCTTTTGCATTTCTGTAGTGTCAGTTGTAATATCTCCCATTTCATTTCTTATTGAACTTATTTGGATTTTCTCTCTTTTTTCTTGGTTAATCTTGCTAATAATCTATCAATTTTATTTATCTTTTCAAAGAACTAGCTTTTTGTTTCATTTATCTTTTGTATTGATTTTTTTTTTCAATTTCATTTAGTTCTGCTCTGATCTTGGTTATTTCCTTTCTTCTTCTGTGTTTGAGTTTGGTTTGTTCTTGTTTCTCTGGTTCCTTCAGGTGTGACTTTAGATTGTCTGTTTGTGCTCTTTCAGACCTTTTGATGTAGGAGTTTAGGTCTATGAACTTTTCTCTTAGCACTGCATTTGCTGCATCCCAGAGGTTTTGACAGGTTGTGTTACTATTGTTGTTCAGTTTGAAGAATTTTTTAATTTTCATCTTGATTTCATTTTGGACCCAATTATCATTGAGGAGGACGCTAGATTAATTTCTATGTATTTGCATCATTTTGGAGATTCCTTTTTGAGTTGATATTCAGTCTTATTCTACTGTGATCTGAGAGAGTGCTTGATATAATTTCAATTTTCTTAAATTTATGGAGGCTCATTTTGTGGCCTATCGTACGGTCTGTCTTGGAGAAAGTTTCATGCACTGTTGAACAGAATGCATATTCTGCACTTGTGGGATGGAATGTTTTGTATAGATCTGTTAAGTTCATTTGTTCCAGGGTATAGTTTAAATCTATTGTTTCTCTGTTGACTTTCCATCTTGATGACAATGCTGACAATGGAGTATTAAAATTTGTCACTATTATTGTGTTGCTGTCTATCTCATTTCCTAGGTCTATTAGTAATTGTTTCATAAATTTGGGAGCTCCAGTGTTAGGTGCATGTATGTTTAGGATTGTGATATTTTCCTGTTGGACAAGGCCTTTTATCATTATATAATGTCCCTCTTTGTCTTTCTTAACTGCTATTGCTTTAATGTTTGTTTTGTCTGATATAAATATAGCTACTTTTGCTTGCTTTTGGTGTTCATTTGCATGAAATGTCTTTTTTCCATCCCTTTAAGTTTCTGTGAGCCCTTATATGTTAGGTGAGTCTCTTGAAGGCAGCAGATGGTTGGTGAGTTCTTATCCATTCTGCAGTTGTGTGTCTTTTAAGTGAAGTATTTAGGCTATTTACATTCAATGTTAGTATTGAGATGTGAGGTACTGTTGCATTCATCGTGTTTTTGTTGCCTGTATACCTTGGTTTTTTGTTTTTATTTTTTAAATTGTATTTCTGTTTTGTGGGTCCTGTGAGATGTATGCTTTAAAGAGATTCTGTTCTGATGTGTTTCTGGGATTTGTTTCAAGATTTATAGCTCCTTTTAGCAGTTCTTGAGTGGTGGCTTGGTAGTGGCGAATTCTCTCGGCATTTGTCTGAAAAAGACTATCTTTTCTTTGTATATGAAGCTTAGATTTGCTGAATACAAAATTCTTGGCTGAATTATTATTATTTTTTTTTTTGAGGAGGCTGAGGATAGAGCTCCAATCTCTTCTAGCTTGTAGGGTTTCTGCTGAGAAATCTGCTGTTAATCTGATAAGTTTTCCTTTATAAGTTACATGGTGCTTTTGTCTCACAGCACTTAAGATTCTTTCCTTCGTCTTAACTTTAGATAACCTGATGACAATGTGCCTACATCTTTTTGTGATGAATTTCCAAGGTGTTCTTTGTGCTTCTTGTATTTGGATGTCTAGGTCTCTAGAAAGGCCAGGGAAGTTTTCCTCAGTTATTCCCCCAAATATGTTTTCCAAACTTTTAGATTTGTCTACTTTCTCAGGAACACTGGTTATTCCTGGGTTTGGTCATTTAACATAATTTTAGACTTCTTGGAGGCTTTGTTCATATTTTCTTATTCTTTTTTCTTTGTCTTTGTTGGATTGGGTCAATTGGAAGACCTTGTCTTTGAGCTCTGAATTTATTTCTTCTACTTGTTCAATCATATTGCAGAGACTTTCCAGAGTATTTTGCATTTCTATAAGTGTGTCCATTGTTTCCTGAACTTTTGTTTGATTTTATTTATGCTATCTATTTCCTTGAATATTTCTCCCTTCACTTCTTGTATCATTTTTTGGATTTCCACACATTGGACTTCACCTTTCTCTGGTGTCTCCTGATTAGCTTAATAACTAACTTCCTGAATTCTTTTTCAGGTAAATCTGGGATTTCTTCTTGGTTTGGGTCCATTGCTGGTGAGCCTGTGTAATTTTGTGTGGGTGTTAAAGAACCTTTTTTGTCATATTACCAAAGTTGGTTTTCTGGGTCCTTCTCATTTGGGTAGGCTCTGTCAGAGGGACGGTCTAAGGCTGAAGGCTGTTGTTCAGATTTGTTTGTCCCACGTGGTGCTCCCTTGATGTAGTACTCTCCCCCTTTTCCTATGGATGTGGTTTCATGGGAGTAGAGCTGTAGTGATTGTCATCTGTCTTCTGGATCTAGCCACCCAGCAAGTCTACCAGGCTCTGGGCCAGTACGGGGGAGTGTCTGCACAGAGTCCTGTGATGTGAATACTCTGTGGGTCTGTGAGGCATGGATTCGAGCACCTGTTTCAGTGCAGGTGGCAGGGGGGTGAAATGGACTCCATGAGGGTTCTTAGCTTTGGTGGTTTAATGCACTACTTTTGGGCTGGTTGGCCTCCTGCCACGAGGTGGCACTTTCCAGAGAGCATCAGCTGTGGTGGTATGGGGAGGAACAGGTGGTGGGCAGGGCCCTAGAATTCCCAAGAGTATCTGCCCTTTATCTTCAGTTACCAGGGTGGGTAGGGAAGGACCACTGGGTGGGGGCAGGGCTAGGCATGTCTGAGCTCAGACTGTCCTTGGGCTGGTCTTGCTGTGGCTGCTATGGGGGATGGGGTTGAGATTCTCAAGTCAATGGAGTTATGTTCCTAGGAGGATTATGGCTACCTCTGCTTTGTCATGCAGGTTGTCAGGGGAGTGGGGAAAAGCCAGCAGTCACAGGCCTCACCCAGCTCCCACACAATCCTAAGGGCTGGTCTCAGTCCCACCACATTCCCCACAATAGCACTGAGTCTGTTTCCAGGCAGTGGGCAAGCAGGGCTGAGAGCTTGCCCCAGGATACCTGCCTCCCAGCTGTGAAAGCAAATATGGCTTTCCTTCTTGCCCAGCCTGTGGAGTCTGCACACCAGATTCATGCCCTCCCCCAAGTTCTGGCCAGGAGGCTTCTTGATAAGTTCAAATTGTTGCAAAGTTCAGCTGGAGATTTCTTTCTCCCTTTGGCCTTTGCCCAGCACTTCTGGAGCCCTCCCAGAGGACCCCTGTGAGGCCAGGCAGAAATGGGTTGCTAGGAAACCCAGTGAGCTACCAGGGGTTTTCCTGCTGCTTTCTCTACCCTTGTATTTCACTCAGCTCTCTAAATTGACTCAGCTCCAGGTAGGGTCAAAATCTTCTCCCGTAATCTAGGCTTTCAGTTTCCCCAGTGGGGGTATGTGTTCAGGTGTGGATGATCTCCCTCTCCCACCTTCACAGTTTGGGCACTCACAGTATTTGAGGAGTTTCCTGGTCCTGCAGGAGCAATGTGCTTCCTTCACGAGGTCTGTGGGTCTTCTCAGTTTTCCTGATTTATTCCTGCAGTTATTCTGAAGCAAAAATTAATAATGCAAGCCTCCATATGCTGCTTTGTTCCAGTCAGAGGTGCAATGTAGTCCTGCCTCCTGCCGCCATGATCCCTATTTCCTCCCTGCAGTGTTATTTTTATCTACCATAAGAGGTATAATTACATTTGATTCTAGTTACACCAAACAAATAGTGATTTAAGCCTTCTTAGTTCAGAAAGTCCACAAAAACATGGTAAACACCTACATATATCTACACTGACGAACTTATGCCAGAATATTAATAGAATTATTGAACACCTGTTTTCTCACATTAAAAGAACCCAATAGCTAATCAAAGTTTACTAATAATTTATTTAATTGAATTGTAGAAACATAAAATAATAATATAGGGTATGATGAATATGTAAGTGGTTGCCTTTTTAAACTGTTTATTGGTTATTTTGAGAGAATATTTAACATATTGCCTCTTAATATTTCACCACTCAATGTCTTATTTACTGTGTGTGTGTGTGTGTGTGTGTGTGTGTGTGTGTGTGTGTGTGTGCGTGAGATCGTGTAATATGGTCAATCAAGTAAAATACTGTGTGGAGCAATAGGGAAAAAACATTTCTTGGGTTCACGTTAAGGTTCTACCACATGGCTTTGGGACTTAATAAAACAAAATCTCAGATTCACAGCTGGAAAAGGAGATATACCTCTAAATTGCCAAATGATTGTGAAAATTATAGAAAAAAATGTAAAGTGTCTACATAAATGTTACAGATGCTAAGACTAGGTTTTTGTTACTGAAGCACTATTATTGAACTGTCAGATAAAATTTTAGAAGCACATTTCCTCACCAAAGAGTGCAATATTATCCTTGTCTCATATCCCCAAAGGTTGAGCCAAATATTGACTTGTTTCTTTTTATTTCAACTCATAGAGTAAACATCAGATGTATTCTTGACTTTCTTTCTTTTCTTCTAACTCCGTGAGTTTTCCTCTCCTTAAAAGTTTGAGTACTTTTTAAAACATTTTTTAATTAATTATTTTTTTACCAGTTATGAGAAAGAAACATCTGTGGCTTCATCCCAGAGAGAAGCTATAAGTCCTTACTGTTTTCAGGGTTAAGCAATAAAAACTGCATCTAAAATAATAGATACCTTTTCTCATTATAGTTCTGATATGTTGTCATGATAGAAAAACAGAGTGAGGAGGATTTTTTTAAAGGATTCACTTACATTTATAAATATGGACAAACATAATTTATGAGAAAATTCAAGAAACATAAACTATGATAAACTGGTAATCTTTTCTTTTATTAAAACTTAGCCTAATCTGAATTTCACATAATACTCATTTATTAGATACCATTAAAATGTACAGACAAGTTACTATTTGAACAAATACATTTTTTTTGAGTTGAGAGTAAGAAGTAAGGTATTCACAGTGAAAGAAGTAACAGTATAAGGGCCTAGTGAAAAGAAAGTATGGTTATTCAGGAAAACTAGATGTTTGATAAAATGAGATCATAGAATTCAAGGGAAAAAGTGCTGAGAAGTAAGGCAGAGACATAGAAAAAAAAGATCAGAGAAGACATTGTAGACACTGTAAGTCACATTAAGAGACTGTCCTAAAGCCAGGGCTCTGCAATGTCAAGGGTTCAGAAGGGAGGAAGGCATGAAAAGCGCTCACTATACCAAATTTACCACCTGAATATGGCATGAAAAAGAAGTGACAGATAAGAAACATGAATAAAGAGACTGGCTGCAATTTCAGTAAAGTTCCCATGAAAATGCCAGTGAATTAAGGTACTAGCAGGGGGATGTGAAGAAAGGTAAGAAATTTTAAAAATAATAAAGGTGGTAGGATTGCTCAGAACTGTCACCTAATTCAGTGTTGCCAGCTTCCTTAAGCCAACTTTGACCCTGAAATTTTTGAGTTAAATAATTTGGCCAATTAACTAAGTGGATGGTTGTGCTACCACTGTGATAGCAACTGACCTACAGGTGTAGATGGGAGTGAGGTCATTGAGTCCAAAATCCTCAGTTCACACCTGGATAATAGCAGACATAAGACTATGATTTTATCCACTAGTCACTGAAAATAATGCAGAAGTATATAAGCAAGTCCTTGTCTCAGGAAACCTTCTCAGGAAGCATTTAAAAATGTATGTCACAGGTACAAATGAATATACTTAATGCATAATGCATTTGAGTCAGGAATAATTTGGCTATATCACCTTGAATGACCTATTTTTACAACTATCAAAGCATGATATCAGACGCCAAGAAAGCACAGTATATAATGATCCCCCGAAAATCAGAAACACACACACACATTTGCACACGTTCATACACACTGAAACAGCGGATTTTGGTTCTAATGCCTGCTATATTCTACCAGATAGCAGGTGTTCAATCAAAATTGTTAATGTACTTTCAGCGGGTCTCATATCCTTTAAAAGCAGGTAATTAGAATTATACACAGATACTTTGAAACCATGAATAATTCATTCCCTCCACATCAATAAAATAATTATTGAATATTTTTATTCTTCACTTTCTATTTCAATAAAATTGCTCTTGTTGTGGCACAGTCATAAAACTGAACTTACTAAATATTTCAAATTAAAATGTTCCCTAGAGGATGGAGAAACGTTCAGTGGACTGAGAAACTTCTAGAAGCTCAATTTGTTTTTTACAAAACAATTCCAGGCTTAAAATATTTTTAAAATGTATACCAATACATAGACCATATATAATGCATTGTCAATCCTAACTAGATATTTTCAACCCTAACTAGATTTTCTTATACAAACCATTCTAAAATATGGCATATGTTTATATTCATACATATGCATGTTTTAAAATATCTATTAGGTTGGTGCAAATGTAATTGTGTTTTTTGCCATTGAATGTAATAGGAAAAACCACAATCACATTTGCACCAACCTAAAATATAAATTATTTAGAAGACAAGAATGTTAAAGAAAATGACTGTTTGCTATATTTAATACAAGTCGAGATTAGATAACATTTGGATAGGTTAAAAACAATTAATCTACCAATAATTGTAAAATATACACTTTAAAGACTTTGCAACTGTTATATAGGAATTTTATTTCATTGGATAATGAAGGGGTTTAAATAGTATAAAATAAAACATACCAGATGGTTGTTCTCTGAATTTTAAAAATTGAATGTGTTTTGGTTGAATGATGAGACAGAATATACCAACAATGAATCTCAAATCAATTCTATAAAAATTATTTTTAGAATTTTTACAACAATAATACAGCCCAAATTTGACATTTTCATGAATCTATGGTAATGTTATGCCAATATCCTCATTTATAAGGAGTTTGATATATTTTCTTAAAATTAATCTTTATTCACACAATGCAATAAAAAACAAATTATATTCTAGAAATAAAAAACTTAATTTGTTGGCCATATTGATATTTATATTGTGAATGATTCTATGAGCTAGAAAACAATACTGAACAAAACTCCAATAAAACTATTTTACTTTTCTACCAGCTTCACTTTGTTTCTGTCTCTGTCTCTCTCTCTCACACACACACACACACAAATATGTACATGTACTACATTTCTTTGTATGTATACATATAAACATAAAGAGTGTGCGTGTATAAACACTCACACACAAACATATATAGTCTCTCATACACACGTACTTGCATGCATGCACGTGCATGCATGTATGGGTATATCTCATGGTGGAATTGTTACAGGCTATAACAATTTCGGGGAAACCATTTTTCAAATGCTTAAATATACAAGTATATAATTTAAAGTTTTAACAAACACTTTGAAGAAATATCAACCACTATTAGAAAATTCCAGAATAAATATATTTTGGAACAGCCATAGTAAAGTGAATCCAGAGGTGTAAGGTAAGTCTAAATTAAGAAAGAAGGTCTTTAATGTGTGAATTGAGCATCAGAGTTTATTTCAGATTCGTTTATGCGTCCTAATTCAAGCAGTTTGAAGATTCAGCTTTTGGAAGTTCTCTAAAATTCTTCAAAGTAAAATTGACTTTATTAGGAGCATTAGTAATATTGAGCATCACTGCTGAAGTAGGGGGCTTGTCATGTGTTTTCGGTTTCAGTAGGAAGCAGAGAAACCAGGCAAGAGGAATATCCATACAGCTAAATATCTTTCGTTTACAAAGTGACATTTCTCCTATGATTCAAATAAGCAGTTTACTGTTAATTCTCTAACCATGTGAAATAAGTTCTATTTGTGATATACTTGCTAGAGGTTTTGGGGAAACTAATGATTTTCATTCTAACCTCCTACTGGCATTAATTCACTGGTCTGGATTATGTATGTTCACGGTTTCACTCCAATATTTTACACAGCCATTAATATTACAGTGTCAAGATTGCCTTCTTCTTGCCAATAAGTTAAATAAGTTAATTTTCTCACAGTAGGGTTTTCTGCGTGAAGGTCAGTTAAGTTTCTTTTATCATCCTCCAATACTGCATGCCTATTGTGCCTCTCTGGTAAGTAAGAGACTTTTTTTCCCAATCGTTGGTGATACTTTTCCACTTAAAAACTACTTGCAAAAGTCTATTACCTCATTTATTTTTGCTACATTTAAAAATTATTAAATTTATTGCTAATGACTTTTGTGTTTTTTTGCTGTGATGATGTTCTTGGATAAGGAGCACTCTAGGGCATCAATGCAATGGGACAATACAGGTGGAAGCTGAAGGAAGACTTGGAGGGTGCATGATTAGTTAAGTGTGGTAGTGGATTAAACAAAATGACACAAGTCTAAGGAATGGTTGTTGAATAAGAGTTAAGCATTTGGAGACGTTTTGGCCAATAGGCACCATAAAATCAGAATTATAGTATCTAGTGAACCCAAATGGTCCTAGCAAGCAATTCTAAGAGGGAGTGCTAGATTTTATTTTCCAAAAATGGCTATAAAACTATTTTTAATCCCAAATACTTGCCTATGTCCATCAAAAGGTGAAATGTATGTCTCCTCCCCTAGAACCTGGGTATACTTTTGTCACTGCTTTAACTAATCAGGTATCATGGATATCAATGACACCATGTGACAGCTTAGCTGGGTTATGAAAGGTGACATCTCTTCCACCTGTCTGTCTGTCTGTCTCTCTGTCTCAGATAAGCTTATCTTTGCAATCTAGTCATCATTATGAGGAATCCCAAACTATGTAGAGAGGGTAGATGTAGTTGTTCTAAATGACAGACTCAGCTGAGCTCCTAGCTAACAACCAGCATGAATTGTGAGACACCTAAGTGAACAAGGCTGCAGGTAATTCCAACCTGTAGACATAAAAGTCACCCCGCCCAGGCTTTGAGTCTTCCAGCTGAGGTCGCAGATATAAGGAGACAAAAACAAGTCATCTCTGCTGTGCCCTACTGGAATTCCAGATCCACAAAATCCCATTCCAGGAAAGCAACAAGTGCCAGAACGATGCCACTAAGTTTCGAGGTAATTTGTTGTGCAGCAATAAAAAGTCAGAGAAAAAGGAAAGAGGAGGATGAAAATTTTATTAGTCTAATATGGGGGGAAGGAAGAATTATGAACATTTTCTGAAGTCAGGCCAGTATACCCTGGTATGTTTCAATGTGCTATGATGTAAAGTTATCTTGAGCAGATTTGATATGCTATGATACTGTGGACCATGGAGGTATGTGGAATGTTAGCTCTGAGTACACATAAAAATATCTCAGTGCTTTTAAGCTGTATAGATTAGTACAAATTAACCAGAGTTTTCCATAGGGAAAGCAAATAAATATCCATGAGTTTATACCAATATAAATAAATGATTGAATAAATAAATAATTAGAGAAAAAGAGACAAATCTTCCATGCAGAAGAATTGAACATAATTTAGATACATTGTTCACCCTCAAATAGGTGAAGCTGAATTCCCCACGTTTCAGGATCAGTACTTCATAGCAACTTCCTGCTCAAAAGTACAGTTTGGAAAAGGGAGAAAAGAGTAACGTTTTAGTCAAGAAGCAGCCAGATGATCAGTGTCAGCATATCAACAGCACGTAGCTTTGATGTAATGTGATAAAAATACACTTCATCTATGTGGTTTTCCTCCTCCAAAACCCCATTATTCCAGTTTGATTGAGGAAACTATCAAACTCAAATTGAAAAGCATCCTTCAGAATACTTAACCAGTACTCCTCAAAACTGTCAGTTTCATCACAAACAATAACTGAGAAACTGTCACAGCCTAGCGGAGCCTTAGGAAACATGAGGACTAAATGTAATGTGAGGTCGGGCATGGTGGCTCATGCCTGTAATCCCAGCATTTTGGAAGGCCGAGGTGGGCAGATCACTTGAGGCTAGGAGTTCGAAACCAGCCTGGCCAACATGGGGAAAGCCCTTCTCTACTAAAAACACAAAAACAGTAGCCGAGCGTGGTGGCAGCCAGCTGTAATCCCAGCTACTTGCAAGGCTGAGGCAGGAGAATCACTTGAACCAGGGAGGCAGAGGTGCAGTGAGCTGAGGTCATGCCACAGCACTCCAGCCTGGGTGACAGGGAGAGACTGTCTCAAAAAAAAAAAAAAAAAGTAATGTGATATCTTGGATGGGGTCCAGGAACAACAAAAAAAAGACACAGATAAAAATATTAATAGAGCATGGACTTTAACACTCACATATTAATGTTGATTCATTAGTTATGATGAATGTACCATAGCAATGTAAGTTGTTAACAGCAAGGGAACCTGGGTGTAGGATATATGGGAATGCATATGCTATATTTGTAACTTTTCTAGATATCTAAAACTACTTGAAAATAAAGTTTAATTTTTAAAAAAGCAAACGAGGTGTTTTCATTAGTGAAAGCATTCACACTATTATTTCTGAAGTTTTTCTGAGCTCTAGGAGCAGGAATTAACTTTTGGTTCTTCGCTATTCCAACAGACTCAGCCTGGAGGAACCAGTAAAGAGGCAGGTAGTACGCTGTGCTTTCAAGTGACAGTTAAGTTTTGAGTGAAGGACTAGTTCTGAAAGACAATGAAGTGCTGGAAGCATGAAATAAAAATGGTTCCTACACTCCTAGTTTTACATCATTATATGGTACAGACAGAATTTAACAAACTAAGCACTGAAAAAAATGGTTTTGTAATATTTTAATAGATATGTGGTTCTGAAAATATGTTATAGGAGAAATTTACCTAGGTGCAAAAGGTGCTCTTGAGAAAATGATGATCGGGCACAGTCTGAAGAAAGGGTAAGGGTTAACTTTGTGAAGTGGAGTGAGATTTGAGATGGGTGTCATTCCAAGCAAAGCTAGAGCTTGTGCAAAGTCACTGTGGCAAGGGGAAGCATGAAAGGAAATATAAAATGTTGTGGCAGAAAAACAGAAAATCAAGGGGCAATCTGGAGCAAGATGCATCTTAGGTGGTGGAAGAGTCAGACCAAGCAGAACCAGTAAGTGAAGACTCCTTAGCTTGGGAGAAAAACAACTTCCCAAACACCCAGCTGTCAAGTGGATGATCCAGGATTTAAAGCTGGACTTAATACCAAAGTCTGAGTTTTTCTAATACACCATCTTGTCTTTCTATTGATATCATCTGAATAAGGTTGCCATTTTTCTATTTATAAACCACATGAGGGAAAGTAAGCACCAATATTAAGTGAAAAACAGAAAAACAAATATTTTGGAGGTAAGAGTAAATTACTGAAATTACCTTACTGAAACAGGAAAACATCAGAACCCCTTCTTTCACTATTTGCCTGTGGCCCATCTGTTGAATGAAAGAACCTTTCTTTGAGTTTTACAGGCTGAGAAGTGACATTTGTATGAATTTAGACTTTTTCAGGCAGAGCCTGACAGATGCAAACTGGGTTTGTGTTATTGCCGAGGAGCTCTCTGAGGAGGGGGACTGATGGGAATGAGCTGCCTAGAATAATCAGAGCAGAAGGGAGGTTAGTAAAGGGCTGAACAAGCTCTGCAAAGCTCAAGTCATTGCCTCTGAGAGTTGAAACCTCTACAGAAAGGGGTTTCGCATATTGATTTCCTCATTCCTCTGCCTAGTGGCCTGGATTGCTAATTATGGCTTGGTGTCCTAGTCTCAGGAGAGATATATGTTGAAGATTCAAATAGGAAGTTTGTCCTTACTCCATCCAACAAACACACACAAACACACATACATGCATGCATATACACACAAAGTGCTGAGATATAAAAATACATTTTACTATCTTATCTCTACTTTGTTAGAGTTTTTATTTGTTTCAAAGATTTTGTAATTAAACTCTTATCAGAGTCCCTGTCTGCAGGGTAACCATTGTACTAAATTTGTGTTTATCATTCTAAAGTATGCACATGCATATTACCAGTATTTTGAATGCTGTTAACTTTATATAATACTGTACGTAGCATTAATCTGTTCTTCCTGCACAGAATTATATTGGATATTTATCCATGTTGATATATTTTATTCATTTTTACTGATTAACAGCATTTCTATTTTATAAATATACAACAGCTCAATTACAAATTTACTGTTGGAGAACATAGAAGTTTCACGTCTTTTATCTCTATTAATGCTGTTTTCTAAACTTCAGTCTTTATGATATTAATATTGTCTCCATAGCTATATTTATTTAATGTTTGTATGGATATTGTCTTTTCCAGCTCTTTATTTTTATTGCCTTGTGTAATTTGAAATATTATGTCTCTTAGAAACGTAATATAGTTGAATTCTTTAAAAATCTAATCAGAAAATTTCTGGCTCTAATTCATGATACTATTCTATTTATAATTATTTGTATATTTTGATTTAACACATATACTAGGGATGCCTGTTGATCATTCTTTGTTCTTCACTTTTTTTCTCCTATATCATTTGTTGAGTTAAAAATTTTAGGTTCTTTATTTCTATTTATATGTTCTACAAGTAAAGTTTGAATTTCTATTCTTTAGTGAATATCTTGCTTTAAAAACAATACACTGAAAAAAAAAAAGGCTATCAACAAACCTAGCCATTTGGTATTTCTAACCTTGACCGAAATATGGTAAACATTTTGGCATATTTTCAGCACTAGGAAATTCTGTAATAGTTTGTTATTGTTGTCTGAAACTTTAGTTTTACTTTTTTTAATCATAAAAAATATTAGCCCCTTTAACTCTGCTCAGCTTTTTCCTGTCTTGTCTCACTTGCTTCTGGATTTCCTCTTATTCTTACTCAAGTGCTTTCTTTATATTTCTCTTTTTGAGGGTTCCTGAATGGATGTCATTTACTTAACTCTCAAAAATACATTTAACTGTCAAGGTGAAAGGCAGAATAAACTAGATAATATGTCTCTTATTTTTCCTGAGCTCAATTAGAGATGATATCATATAATGCTCTGGCAGTTATTACTGTTGATGAAAGTCAGCTATTAGTCTACTTCACTGTGTCAATAATAATCCCTTATTTACTGCAAATTGTAAGGTTTCCTCTAATCCATAGTTTCACTCAGATGTGTCTAGGCTAATTTTTTGTGTGTGTTTATGCTGCATGGGATTCAGTGAAACTCTTTGAGCTAGGAAACAATGCCTTTCCTCATTTGTGGAAACATAAACTTAAATTCCTTTTTAAATGTCGCTTCCACACCTTTCCCTCCATTTTCTCTCTGTGAAACACCACCTGCAAGATAGAATTGCAACTTTCAATCTGTTTTCCATTGCTCCAAATGTTTCATTTAAAATATATATTTTTTGCTTTTTTGACTGAGTTTTTAATGAATTTCTCACTGCTCTTTTTAAAATCACTAATTTTATCCTTTACTCTTCAGTTTGGAGTTACTAATCATACACACACATATAATCAATTATAGGTAAAATCAGATATATATATATATAGTATATATACAACAATTTCTAAGATTTCTAATGGATCGTTTTCCTCTAGGTTCTCTCATTTACTCCTTCCAGTTTCATTTCTGCCTTGTATTTTATTTACAACACCTATTCCTTTGCCATTACTTTCAATGACAAGAACTTTAATTACTTTTGCAACAACCTAATATCTCAACAAAATTTTATTCTTCTTCCTTTTCTGAGTCTCTAACACAGTACTAAATGTGTGATAGGATTTAAAAAGCATTGTTCTCCAAATTTTAATAATTGTCCCTACTCAGAGTATTTCTAACGAAGGTAGAGGTTCTTCCACCGACAGATTCATTTAATGAAGTGTTCTTGGGCCAGGTGTGGTGGCTCACATCAGTAATCCCAACATTTTGGGAGGCCGAGGCAGGTGGATCACCTGAGGTCAGCAGTTCAAGGCCAGCCTGGCTAACATGGTGAATTCCCGTCTCTACTAAAAATACAAAAATTAGCCAGGCATGGTGGTGGGCACCTGTAATCCCAGCTACTTGGGAGGCTGAGGCGGGAGAATCGCTTGAACCTGGGAGGCAGAGGTTGCAGTGAGCCTAGGTTGCACCACTGCACTCCAGCCTGGGTGACAGAGCAAGATTCTGTCTTAAAAAAAAAAAAAAAAAAGAAAGTGTTCTTATCTTCATCTGCTTATTTTTATAGTTAACCTTACCTATTAGATAGAGGTTCTACCTATCAATACTAGTCAAGACATAGATGATAGGATTGTATCTATAATCTACTTATCCTTTCCATTTAAATCCTCCACTTCATAGCTGTATAACTGTGAGTAATCTACCTAATACCTCTCAGCCTGAATTTCCTTATTAATAAGATGGAAATAGAAATACTTTCCTCACTAGATTCTTAGAAGAAGTAAAGATAATTTTTAAAATGTATATAACATAAACACACATAATGCTGGTGTCCTTACTTTCAAATTCTTATCATCCTCATTTTACTTAGGAAATATCTAGGACCAACGAGAAAAATATATGAAAGGTGGGTCACTGACTTAAATAATCAATATTTCAACATATTTAACAGAACACTTGACATTGCTGTCAAATTTTGTTATTTGTACGATTCTCAAGTTATCACAGAGGATGCATGAAGACAGAAATCTTTGTAAGTACTTCACGTAAGCATCTGTGTGAGTGGGAAGATAAGAAAAGGGGAAGGATGTAGTGAGGCTTTCAATGAAGCCATTTCTTACAGCAACACTTAGTGAATGGAGAAAAAAGTCTAACTTGGATATACTGTTTAAATACCCTGGTGAAATTTGCAAACACATGAGCTAAGGCCTGACATTCATTTGATAATTTACTTAGCAAATATTTCCTGAGCACTTCTTATGTGCCAGGCATTTCTCTCGTTGCTGAAAATACAGGAGTAAACAAAACCATTTGTTATCATAAATAGAAAAGACACTTTTTCACCTCCTAATTGTCATCAAGTACACTCCTGCAGAAGGAAATCCCCAGGGCTTTTGTTGAAACAAGCACAATGTTAAATAGTAGTTTGTTCTTGCTAAATCAGATAATACACCATGTTTAGACGACATCAGTAAGAGCATATGGTCTGTCTAAAGGCAAACTTCATCTCCTTGCAATCTTTCCTGGCCATATCACATGCAAAATAGCACGTTATGTTTTTGGCACTATATTTAGTTATATTTTAAAACAAACTAGGGCATTCTCAGGATAGTAAGTGTTCTGATAGCCATGGGATGTAAGAATATTTCATGGAACAAGCTAAATTTATTCCGGATGGAAGTGGACTTAGCTGTTACATGAAAGCGGTTTGCAAAATCTTGAAGATGTGGTAAAAGAGGGATTAGAATTCATCTACATGCTTCTGGAAAGCATGATTAAAATTAAGATCTGCCAGTATCAATACCTCCAGGATAAAATGCACAATATTGCTTTAGGACAGTGGCTTTCAAAGTGTCTTCCCTGGACCAGAAGCAGCAGCATCAAATGGGGATTTGTTAAAAATGTAAGTTATTAATTTACTTAATCAGAGTCTCAGTAAGGCCCAGTAATCTGTGGTCTAACATGTCCTGAGGTTTTTCTCATGTGTATTAACCTTTGAGATCCATGGCCTTAGCATAGAACACCTTCTTCCTCTCTCAAGAATGATCTTCTACAGCAACACATAGGATTGTGATTCTGCGTCACTGAAATTCTCCACAATTTTTCAAAATCCCAGGCCTTTATATACACTCTTAACTCTATTTTGAGTCTCAATTTTCAATGTTTATTCGTTGGCAAACTCCTATTCAATCTTTGACACTCAAACCCTTTTTTTTTTTAAGACAGAGTCTTGGTCTGTCATTCAGGCTGGAGTGCAGTGGTGCCATCTTTGCTCACTGCAGCCTCTGCTCCCCAGGTTTAACCAATTCTCATGCCTCAGCCACCCACGTAGCTGGGAATGCAGGTGTGAGCCGCCATGCCTGGCTATTTTTTTTTTTTTTAGTAGAGATGGAGTTTTGCCATGTTTGCCAGGCTCTTCTCAAACTCCTGGCCTCAAGTGATCCAACCACCTCAGCTTCCCAAAGTCTGGGAATACAGGCATGAGTCAACGGCACCTGGCCAATCTCTTTGTTCTTTCACTACCTCCAAGTCAGAGTTAGTTATCTTTCCTGAACTCTTATAGTGTTTTTACATATCAACATTAGGTATTTACCTGTTTGGTTGTTTAGACAAACAAACAGATAAATGTTAACAGCTGGATTTCGGTGTCATTTTACTCCTGATTTCATGTGCTTTAATAGGGCCTCTAGAGACACTCATTGAATGAATGTTTCAGGGAACGCTTATCTGTCTGAATGATTTTCAGAAATTCTCGTGGTCACTAAATACAGTGGAGGTTCATGGAGACAGGAAGAGTATGGTTTGTGTAGCTAAATGACCAGCAATCCTTCTGAAGTTTCTGGAGCCATCTTTCATGGGAATACAGGCTAAGATAAAAACAAAAGGAAGATTTAAATAAAAGTCTCCTGGAAAATGTGCAGCTGGCATACCTACCTGGTTTGTCTCTGAATCATATCACAAAGTCTCCAGTAGAGAAGCTGGGCAATAATCCAGAATATTAAGAAAAAAAGTTGAAAATACATAAGTTATTATCAATCCTTGAGTCCTTAAGGGCAGAAAGAAGAAAAGTAATCAACACTTTCTCTGAGCAATACATTTTTCAGAAAATTTGCACATAACATAATTCAGCCTGAATCAAATATATTCCAATAGGTAATAATAGTCACTAACATTTATTAATCAGTGTCTTACTTTGGGTTCCCTCAGAATCAGATCCTAAGACAAGTAGTTGAGGTCAAGCAGTTTATTTGGAAAATGACTTCAGGACGTACTAGTGAAGACATGTAAAAGTGACATGGAGGAGGGCAGGAAACCAACATAGGTTGTATTAATGGGAAGATAACTACTGTCACAACTGGAGTTCAGCCCCATTGGGGACCTCTAAGAGACATCATAGCAGCTGACTTGAGGGGAAAATGAAAGGGGTTAACTAGTAATTCCCATCAAGTCATCAGTTGACTGTTCTCCAAAGCTAGTCATTCTCTGGGGACAGAGAAAGATCGTAGCAAAGAGTCTTGCATATAATTTTATTCAGGAACAAGAGCTACGTGCAAATGGATGAAACTTAGCATCCAACTATTATAAGCATATATACATATTTTGCAAACATTATTTAATGGACCCTTCTCAACAGTCCTATGAGTTAAAAACTATTATTATAATACTGTTATTATTCTACTTAACAGATGAGGAAATTGATGAAAAGAGAGATATATAATAATTTCCCAAGGCCATGGACAAGAAATAGTGGAACTGATATGGCATTCTGACCTCAGAGTTCATGCTTTCAAAAAACACCTGACAACTGTTATCTGGCTGGTAATCTAAGATTGACGAAGTTTCTCAAATATTTAATCTTTCCATCCCTGTGTAGATGTATCTGTTTCCAATAACTTGCCATTTTTATCCCACAGTTCATGTCTAATTACAGCTCTCAATCTTTCATGCTTACTGAATACTTTCTTGGGAATCAGTCACAGTACCTTCAAATATTTACTTTTGTCAATCATTTTCTATTTCTTAGTATTTTATTTTCTTTTTAAAATACTTACATTATCTCAATTAGCTTACATGGATCCCTGAATTATGATTTTATACTTCCTCTTCTCTTCTCCTACACACTACTCATGGTGGCCTTATTTTCTCTTTGTTGGAACCAACAGTCATTCTCTTTGTTATATTCCAGTTAACTTACACTTTGGGTGGAAAGCATCAAAGCAGAATATCTAAGACAATCAACGGGAAAGATGGAGAAATCAAGCATAAAAGTTTAGGAAGAAAACTTCTTTCTTCCTGAATTTTGCTGCCATTTAAAGCCAATGATGACTACTCTTCAAAGTGTTTCCTATCCCAGAATTTTTTGTCCTCTCCTTGATGCTGAAATATTTGGCTAGAGAAATACATGCTATTAATGGCTCAATTGTTTACTAAATTAACAAGTCAATGTTATTGAATAATCAGTTGTTTCAGTTAATGACCAATCAAGTCAATAAAATTGTTAGAGAGGTTTGTAAACTCCGTCACGGTGCAGCGGTCAGTCTTGTTCTTCCAAAAGGCTTTACTGATATTCTGAAGGTTCAAGCCCCAGGGAAAAATGGTACTGTGTGTCCTATCCGTGACCTAGGTTTGCAATTTTTCTGGTATAATCTTAGCAGGACTTTAGCTCCTTATTATCCATTGGAACAATGTCTTATATTTACAATCTAGGAAACAGTAAATCCTCAATATAAAATACCATATTTCTCAATAAAACCTGCTGTCAGTACACTTGCTTCAAATTTTTTTCCAAATCCTCCTTTGTTTCATATCTCATTACCTAGATAAATCTAAGCTCTGATTAGCCTGCATGGTTTTTTTAATAATAAAACATATATTGATCAATTCTTTTCTGCTTTAATCTGTATTTACCACACATACTTTTACTATGACGCCGAACAACTTCCAACAAACATCTTCACTCAAATTGTTTATTAATAAAAAATTCAGTAACAGTATCAGCTAACAATTTTTCTTTCAAATAGATGCCATTTACATTCTACTTTGCTAAAAGACTAGGGTGAGAACATTCATACACCTATCATAAATATACTACTAGCAAGCCATAAAAATGCCTCACTAATTAACTCATTTTAAAACTTATACATTTATTCAACAAATATTTACTGATTATCTATCACCTTTCAAATTTTTTGCTTGCCACTGGTGACAAATCATGAGCAGAAAGAAACATTGTCCTGACTTCACGGAACTTACAGTCAATGTACTAGCAGTCGTTACACATTAGTTAGGTAATTAGAGAAACAAACTTAAAGTTTCCAAAATTATTAGAATTAAAACTTACATAACGGAAACCAATTAGTGTGATTTATCACATCAGCAGGCTAAATAAGAAAAATTGAATGTTTATATCAATAGATGCAAAAAATCATTTGACAAAACTTAATACGTATTCAAGACGAAATCTAAGCAAACTATGGCTAGAGAGAAACTTTCTCAACTTACTAAAGATTATCAGCAAAAAACATATAGCTAACATCATACTCAATGATGAGAAACTAAAAACTTTTACACTAAATTTAAGAACAAGGGAAGTATAACCCCTCTTGCCCCTGCTTTTCAACATTGTATTAAAAGTTGTGGCTAATGCAGTTAAGACAAGATAAGAAAAGGTGTATAAACTGGAAAAGAAGAAGTGAAACTTTCTTTGTTTAAAGGCAAAATGATCCTTTATGTATAAAATACAAAAGAACCAACCAATATCACTCCTGGAACTAATAAGTGTTTATAGCAAGGTTGAAAGACACAAGGTTAATATACAAAAGTCAATTGCATTTCTATGTACTGGCAACGAACAAATGAAATTAAAAACTAGTAACACAATATTATTTACATTAGCACTCTCCAAAATGAAATATTTAGGTTTAAATCTAAGAAAATATGTACAGGCTCTATATAAGAAAAACTATAAAACTCTGATGAAAGAAATAAAAAAAGAACCAAATAGAGTTATTCCATGTGTCTGGATAGGAAGACTCAATTTTGTCAAGAGATCAGTTCTTCCTTATTTGATATATACTTTTAATGCAATCTCAATCAAAGTACCACCAAGTTATTTTGTGGATATTGACAAAATAGTTCTAAAGTTTATGTGGAGAAGAAAAAGGCCAAAAATAGTCAACACGATACTGAAGAAGAACAAAACTGAGGCATTGTCACTGTCCTATTTCGGGGTAGCGATCAGTATAAAGCTACCGTAACCAAGACAGTGTAGCACTGGCGAAAAAAAAAAAAAAAAAGACAAATAAATCAACAGAAATAAATAGAGAGCCCAGAAATAGAGCCACATAAATATAGTAAACTGATCTTTGACCAACGAATGAAGGTAATAAAATGGAGCAAAGAAAGTTCTTTCAACAACTGGTGCAAGAACTACTGGACATGCACATGCAAAAAATATAAGTAACATACTTTAGTCACAGAGCTAACACTCCTCTTCACAAAAGTTCCTCAAAATAAATCATAGAGCAAAAGGTAAAGCACAAAACTTACAACTTTCAGAAGATAACAACAGAAAAAGAAAATCTAGATGTTCTTGGATTTGGCGATAACTTTATATTTCAAGAGCATGATCTATGAAAAAAAGAATTGATAAGCTAGACTTCATTCAAATAAAAAATCCTGCTCCTGCTCTGTGAAAGATATTGTTAAGAGAATAAAATGGCAAATGACAGACGGGTTGAAAATATTTGCAAAAAATGTGATAAGGGATTACTATTCAAAATACATAAAGAACTCTTAAAATTCAACAATGAAAAGCAAAAACAACAAAATTCTTAAAAGAGCTACAAATCTTACTCAAATTCTTATGAAAGAAGATATGCACATACAAATAGTGTATTGAAATTTGTTTTACATCATATATCATGAAGGAAATGCAAATTAAAACAACAGTGGTATACCTGTACACACCTATTACAATGGCTCTAATCCAGAACACTGACAACAAATGCTGGTGAGGATTTGGAGCCACAAGAACACTCATTCCTTTCCGGTAGGAGTAAAAACAGGCACGGCCACTATGGAAGACAGTTTGATAGTTTCCTACTAAACTAAACAAAGTCCATATGACCCAGCAATTATAATGTTTGGTATTTATCCAAAAGAGGTGAAAATACATGACCAGAAAAAGGGATATTCAACCTATAATTATGTTTAAAATTTGGAAATATTACAAAAACAGAGAGAAAGTACTTTAAAAAAATTAATTTCTATATTTGAAATATTATTTTAACATATAATCTCATCTTTTTGAGGAGCTTTTTATGTTGTCTTTTTTCAACATTGGGGTCACACTGTTCACACTATGTGATAAACTTTTTTATTTAAAGAATGTTATGAGTATTCATTCCTTATCACAGCAAATATTATTTCATTTTTATTTTGTTAACTCAGTCACTATTATCTTAACTAAAATGTATAATGGCTTTTTGAGTTTTATTCTTGAACTTCTTTTAGTGCACTGCAGAAATTGTATAACACCCTAAAGTTCTTTCAGAGGAGAGCAACTACACCTGGGGGATAAAAGGGGAATTAGAGAGACACCTGGAGATGTTCGAAATGTGCATTTTCTCAATAATTAGCACATCACATATCTAGTTAGCATCTCATAAATAATCATAGAGTATGTATTTAATGAATCATTTTACTTTGCACTGGCAGAGGTTAACAGGAAAGCAAAAATTGTTTCCTTATTTTAAAAACGAGATGCGGTTGTTCTTTGGGTGTACCATGATTAAAAAATAATGAAATGCAGTAAATGAACATCCATCATACTAGTTTTAAAAACACTGATAGCAATAGATATATAGGTATGCATATCTGTCATATCTGTCAAAACACCCTGTATTTATATATGTTAGAAAATAGCTATCTATATACATTTATGTTATGGCAAGCATATGAATATGCATGTTCAGTGTAATTGTACATTTCCTTTTCAATCTAGACTTTCTGCCAAAATCTTGTCCCAAGTTGCATTTTGATGGTGTACACTTTTTCCTCTTCTAATATATAAGTGGCTTGTGAAACAGGGATCATCAGCATTTGTCTCTTCGAAATGTCTTTGTAAATTCCCCATCTCTTTTGCCCATGTTTTAAAATATTTCTTTTATTAGTAAGATTAATTTTGTAAACAATTTTCTATTAGCTAGTGCTGTATAAAATTCACCTCAAAACTAAATGGGTTAAAACAACAATTTATGATTTTCATCATTCTAAAGTTGCTTGGGCAGTTCTCTTGCTGGTCTCACCTGCGCTCATTCATGCGTATTCAGCCAGCTGGTGACTCAGTGGGAGTGAGATGGTCTGAGAGGCCTCTCTCACAAGTCTGAGATCTCAGCTGGGACAGACAGAATGGCTGGAATTACTGGGCCTCCCTCTCTACATGGGCTTTCATCTCAGTCTTACTCACAGCATGATGGTCACGGCTTGAAGAGATGAAAACCGCAGCTGTAAGAATCTTCAAGTCTAGCTTTGAAAGTCGAACGATATCATTTCTACCACATTCTGTTGGTCAAAGCAACTTCTACGACCAGCTCATATTTAAGGCATAAGAAAATAGATGAGCTCCTCTTGATAGACGAGCCATAAAATATCATGAGTGTGTTATTCTATCACGATATATGTTGGAATAATAAACCCATAATCCAAGTGATATTTTTGCTAAATAGAGTTTCTAATTATTGTCCCCCCAATCACTTTGTTTTGGCTCTGAGATCTGTGGTCACTGATATGCTTCAATAGATGAAACGAAACAGAAACAGACTATTCACCTGCATCCAGGATACAAGAATCTCAATTTTCATCTCAAATTCAGTGTTACAAAGTTCTAGCTCTCTCCAAAATAACTGCATCCTTCTGCTAAAACAGCAAATGTGGGACTTCTCTATAAAACTCTCATACATGCCCTAAAACACCCTGGAATATAGTCTCAAAGATGGGACTATCCTCTAGTAGCTATGATAATTTTTTTTTTTAATTTGGACTGTGGAATACAGAAAATAGTTTGTCGAGTCCTCAATTTCATTGCTAATATCCACGGCCTCCTGATTCCAGTTTGGGAGATACTGTCCTCAGGATTCCAACATTTGGATAAATGGAGCAGAGTCCTTTTTTGCAAAACTGTGGCATGTGGCTTTAAAGAAAAAACAATACACATTTCAGTAAGGATGTAAGGAAGAAAAGCATCAGGAGCAGAGAGCTGGACAAATGAGAGTACTGAGATATCAAAGGTAGAACTGGCAACAAGCATCAGGAACTGATGGCTCCAGTTGCTGAGGGAAGTATTTTGTTCCACATTTTTCCAAATACTGAGGAAAAGTATTTCTATAGGAGGGTTCCTTTAATAATTGCTCTGAGAGAGAAAATAAGTTTGTAAACATGTTAACAACATTTAATTAGTTTTTTTTTGGAGGGTTATATGACTTTGGAGGCTAAAGCAACTCCATCTTGGATGCTAATCTGCCATACTGATTCCTGATTAATTGAGTTCCAGGAATGCCTCTGAAATTTCCAGTTTATTGTTCTTTTTGTAAGGACACTTTACTTGCCCTAAATCCTGCCCTTAGGGCAAATTCTTACCCATTCCCTCTGAAGCACTTGCGCCCTTCCTCTAAGGTACATAATCCCTGGGTCTGGGAGGTTAATGACATGGGGATCCACCATCTTGTCTCACCGTTGCCCAAGTCGCAACATAGCTTCTGTTCTTAACTCTTTCTTACATGTTTCTTGCTAAGAAACTGTGTTTATCAGCCCCTTTGGCCTCTCAGCTATCTCAGACTTTGGGTAGATTTGTATAGACATGCTCACATTGAAACAAGAACGTCTCAGAAAGCTGAAATCATATTGAATAGTATTTACAAAGGATGAGTTTTCTGTGATGTTCGGTGCCACCCACATAGAATGATGGGGCTTTCCTTTGTCCCAGCCACTGTCTTGTGGATGCTGTAACCATAGAAATGGTTTTACAAGTACACTAGGACATGAGCAGGTGTGTATTCACACAGGATAGTTGGAACAGGATTGTTTCTGATGGGCATGGAAATCTTGAAGAGTGCATGATGTCACTTCATCTGGACCACCCACTAGTGATACACAGGCGACTGAGGATGAGGCTGCACTGAAATAAAGAATTCCAGCCTTAGGAGGCGTGTTGGCTTTGATCTCAACCTCTGGGGCCATGATGCCTTCCTGGAATGGAGACTGAAGGCGTAACTTCTGCTTCCTTAGGACTCAGCACTGGCAATTGTGCTCAGCACTTTATGCTGCTATCTCCACAGTCTTTGTATTTCCCCATCCTTTTCTAGAAAATTTCCGAAGCAGACTAAATTTACCCTCATCAAGTCTCTCCCGAGGCATAAAGGAAGGACAGCCTGGTTCTTTTTTGCCCTTCTAAACTGATTTTATAAATGTAATAAGTTCTATATTATAATTATACTTAAGGTATTCCATTTTGTTTATCAAAAGCCTAATTTGGAAGTCACAAAATGTTAATGTTTTCTTATTCTTTCTCTTTCATTTGTAATTCTGACTAGGTCAAGGGCTGCTCATAAGCAAATAAAGAGAAATTATTAATTTATCAAGCTATTTTCTTGCTGTGCATCTCTAATAAAGCATTGTCTTATGTAAAATAAAATATATTTTTAAAAATTTATTGGAAATTTAAAATTTTCCATTGGAGTATTTTTTTAAATAGTACATTGTATGTAAGAGTGTTCATTAAGATATCTGAAAAACTCTGGTATTATACCTATGTTAGTATTATTGAGTAAAAGATTACAGAATGTTAGATTCAGGGATTCTAAAGATATTCCAGCCCATTTCTCTGTGCTTTAGCATCTTCATCTGTAACTTGAGGAGTTTGCAGTGTCTTGCATAATGTCAAATAATATGACACTGGAACAGTCAGTATTTCTATGCATTTGACAATTTAAAACGAATACATCTACTTTGCTGTTTGATTCTCAAAAACCACGGGTTAATATGCAAAGTCTCAAATGTGAAAACACAATTTTCTGTCCTATAAAATCTGCCCTTAGTTATGAAGTTATTACAGGTCTAAACCGGAAATCAAATTCAAGCACCCAGGTGCCTTGACTAGGGTCATTTTCACACTACCTAAATCTTTAAAATATATTTATTGTTGATTAATATTTCTACATTCTTTCTTCCTGATCTTCATTGCCTTTCAAATTCTTTCCTTCTTGCCCTTATTCAGTGCTTTTCATAATTTATTGTATCATTGATTTACTGACACTCTAAGTCAGTGAACATTAGGTAGCTGTTATCATATAGGAACTGTGCAAGATACATGAGACAAAATAGTGAGCAAAAACAGGAATGGTTCCTATCCTATTGGAGCTTATTATTTAATATAGGAGAGACTGAAATCAAATATTGAATCATACAAGTACAACTACAATAAATTTCTATAAAAATAAGTAAATGCTTCATTGTAACCCATGTATTGGAGGACAGTGAAGACCTTGTTAATACCTAATAATTGCAATGAAATATAGAGGTAAAATACCTAAAACATGTGACAAATACTCTTATAAATATTTTAAATATTTTTATCACTTAAACTTTACAAAAACTGCCCAGAAATAGAGTATAGAGAAAATGTCTCTATTTCACACACACACATTCCCCACCACAAAAAAAAAAAAAAAAAAAAAAGAAAAAGATCAAGGGTACAAGACAATTTAAAAGAAAACCTGCTGAATATTCACTGTGCCTTTCTTCAAAAACTACATATTTCATTGACACCACAACTTCTTTGGGAGTGGAAAGTTGAAGCAGATAGGCCCAGATAGCCAGGTTGCACAGTCATGGCTGTGCTGACGTTTTGAGTTGGATGATTATTGTGGGAAGCTGTGTTGTGCATTATAGGCTGTTTAGCAGCATCCTTGGCTTTTCCCCACTAGATGCCAGTAGCACTCCCTTCCCCATTTGTGATAATCAAAGTTGTCTCCAGACATTGCCAGTTGTCTTATTGGGGGGTGGGGAATGGGTGGGTGTAAAATCCTCCCCAGTTGAAGACCATTGCTATAGAAGGATCTTAAGTGTTTTGTTTTTATTTCTGCTTTGTTTGAACATGGCTTAATAAATAGATGAATAAAGAAGCAATTCAATATATGTGCTGGTGCTCCTTATGAAAAGAAAGAAAATCATTGCAGCACTCTTCACAATAGCAAAGACATACAATCAACCCAAATGCCCATCAGTGATATACTGGATAAAGAAAATGTGGTAATATACACCATGGAATACTACACAGCCATAAAAAAGAGCAAGATTATGTCCTTTGCAGTGACATAGATGGAGCTGCAAGCCATTTTTTTTCAGCAAACTGATACAGGAACAAAAAACCAAACACCACCTGTTCTCACTTATAAGTGAGAGCTGAACAATGAGAACACATGGACACAGGGAGGAGAACAACATACACTGGACCTGTCCGGTGTGTTGGGGGAAGGAGAGCATCAGGAAAATAGCTAATGCAGGTGGGGCTTAATACCTAGGTGATGGGCTGATAGGTACAGCAAACCACCATGGCACACATTGACTCATGTAACAAACCTGTATGTCCTGCATATGTATCCCCAGAACTTAAAATTAAATTTAAAAAGTAGAAAAGAAAATAAAAGAATGAGCATGACCACTTCTTCCATGTTTTTTTTTTTTTTGTCTTGCAAATTCTTTTAAATCCAAAGCTTAGTTAGAATGAGGCATACAAAAATCCTAGACCAGGTTTTATCTTGGGTGTTGGGTGAACAGCCATGCCATTATTTCCATAATTAATCAATGTCTGCCATTTTAACTCCAACTTAGTAGAAAGTTGGGTATTTAGGTTCAGTAATGTCTTGTCAGTGATCTTTCTTGCCACAGAGCAGGAGGCAACTGGCCATGGCTAAGCTGACAGACAACAGAGCAAGGTAAAAGCATAGAAATCCAGTAGAAAATTTGTTGAGACAAGAAAATAAGATGAATTAAATTAAATTGTTCAAAATTGTAGAATGCATTAAACTATACTGATATTTTGAACAGATATTTCTATTTCATGTAGGTAATACCATTGACAATAAAGAACAATTTATAACCACGTTGCAAGTTTATTTCAAAGATGCGTATGTTTTGGTTTTTTTTTTTTTTTTTTTTTTAGACGAAGTCCCGCTCTGTCCCCAGGCTGGAGTGCAGTGGCATGATCTCAGCTTACTGCAACCTTTACCTCCTGGGTTCAAGCAATCTCCTTCCTTGGCCTTCCGAGTAGCTGGGATTACAGGCACCCACCACCATTCCTGGTTAATTTTTGTAATTTTACTAGAGATGGGTATCATCATGTTGGCCAGGTTGGTCTTGTACTTCTGACCTCAGGTAATCTGTCCACCTCAGCCTCCCAAAGTGTTGAGATTACAGGCATGAGCCACCAAGCCTGGCTGGTGTCTTTCCTTTTATAATAGCCAAATTGCATAACAACCCCCACCTCCCTTGTTCAAGCAATTCCCCTGCCTCAGCCTCCCAAGTAACTGGGTTTACAGGCGCATGCCATCACGTCTGGCTAACTTTTTTGTATTTTTAGTAGAGGTGGGGTTTCACCATGTTGGCCAGACTGGTCTCAAACTCCTGACCTCAGGCAATCTGCCTGCCTTGGCCTCCCAAAGTGCTGGGATTACAGGTGTGAGCCACCGTGCCCGGCTGTTTTCATGTGTTTTTAGAAGTGCTGGAGAATATGGCCTATAGCCTTCAGTCCTGCGACCCACTTATCAGAAGAGAACCAGAAAGCTAGCACCTCCCAAACACACGAGGTTGTCATTTAGTGGTGGCAAGCAAGCTAAATGCTTGTTACACTAAAGTAATGCCTATAGTGTCAGTTTCTCAGTCTCTTCTTTCTCCTCTTCATGAATTTGAAACCTCTGTTAGATAATGGCTTAATACTTCTTTTGAAGAAATAAAAAGATGTCTGTCTGTTATATTTCCTCCTACAAAACAATACTCACTGTAATATTAAAAACAAGTAGTTGAAGAATACTAATTTCAAGATTGTTTATATTTAAGGAAAATCTTGAACATTTATCACTCTTATTTAGATAATGGGAAGTAATAACATACCTCTTGAAAACAGAGGATTCAACATAATCACATTTACATTAGATAGAGATCACAGAAGATAAATCTCAGCATTTGTCAGTGTTGCTCACCACACAGGCATATTTCATTAGATCTTGTCAAAGGCACAGAAAACTGCCAATCATATTAACAACTAACTTCTTTTAAAAGCCATTCAACTGAGTTTAATTATGACTAAGTATGTTTGAACTGAAGGAACATTAAATACGCAAATGCCTCTTGGCAGTCTTTTCAGAGTCTGTAGTGAGCAACAGTGCCTGCTCAACAGGAAGAAACCGTTTAATGTATCCCAAAAAATAAAATAAATCAATATGCAAATTTGATTGCATTCACTAAAGAGAATTTTTAATTTTCTTGGCGGAAAAAAAATAACAAAAGGAAATGCCCATTTCTTATTGGCCAAGAAAGTAGGTTAATTACGCTGCCATTTGCCTCAAGCCAAGAACTTCAAAGATAGCCTAGATTCTTCTATTTAGTTCTTGTTCACCACTGCAAAAAGTTAAACTAGACTAAATACCACAAATCCAGTACATATTGCTTACTATCTACTTTTTTCTTCCTACCCTGGCACTACTAGTTTTATGGTTTAGGTTTTCAATATCTTTCCTTGGGGCTTCTCTCATACAATGGCTAGATTCTTATTCCTGCAAGTTCTTTTTCTTAATCCATTTCCCCAATGTGAAAAGTGAGTCTGAACATGGTTTTGCTCTGAAGGGTGTGTGTAAAACTGTGCTCTGTAGAAGCCCAAGAGGTTGAACAGAAGATACTTCTGGGGCAGTCAGAGGGAGTTTTCATGTAGTGGTGATGTTGGAAGTGGGAAGGAGACGACAAACTTTCAGAGGAGAGATGTAACTGTCTCCACTCAACATCAACAACAGCATCACTATTTTATTTTCCCACAAAATTTTTTTTAAGCAAATGGTTCTATAGCAAGCAACTGTCATCATCACCATCAATAATCTAAAAATAAAGTGGAAGGGTTTTTTTTTATTCTGTTCTTATTCCTAACTGATTTTCAACCTCTCTCTCTTTATTAAGCAGGAGGAGAGGGGATCACAGTTCTTTCTTCAACAGACACTCCCCGATGCTCCACATGCATTTGGTACTTTTTTTTTTTTTCAGACGGAGTCTCGCTCTGTTGCCAGGCTGGAGTACAGTGGTGCAACCTCGGTTTACTGCAACCTCTGCTTCCTGGGTTCAAGCAATTCTCCTGCCTCAGCCTTCCGAGTATCTGGGACCACATGCACACACCACCACATCCGGCTAAATTTTTTATTTTTAGTAGAGACGGGGTTTCACCATGTTGGCCAAGATGGTATCAATCTCTTGACCTCGTGATCCACCCACCTCAGCCTCCCAAAGTGTTGGAATTACAGGCATGAGCCTCCGTGCTGGGCCGGGTTCTTCATTTTTAAACAACTTAGAATTCCCAGGACTCAGGTTAATGTTTTTCCTATCTGTACCTTTGAAGCCAGTATTCCCATTACCTATAGATAGTAAATGTACCCATCTTCTATTGCTATGTATACCCAGATGACTTCTGAACCTAGGTAATAATGAATTTGTCACTTATTTTTTTCAGGTGGCTTTCCTTCTCCATGCAGACAAGGTGAATCTCTGTCTCTTTCTTCTATTTCCTTGTGTTTTCAAAAAAGGTATCAATGTCCTTTGCACATGCTTTACCATGATTTTCTTTATATTTTTCTTTATGATAAGCATTTTATAAAAATATTATATATTAGGCCTTTACTAAATTCAGTGCTTGGCTAGTTTGGATCAGCTTGTGTTCTAGAATAAGTATTGCTTCAGACTCATCTTTATTCTTGACCACTGGACCACCCTTAAGAGCAGAAGGAAAGACAATTCCAGAAATCTTTCAATCAATGTTCTACTACCTACCCACAAGTGATGACATTCAACAGATGCTTACTTTTGTGCCAGAAAGCTTGGAAGAGGCCTGTTGGATACCAACTGCTTATAAACAAGCAGTTTTATCAAAAAGTATGTTGGATTTATCTCAGAAACTGCTTAACATAGTTATATTCTTAGGCAGTTAAAATAATATAATTATAGAAACAATTAATATACTATAATAGATGTTGGGGAAAAACCGTTTTCTAGCCTCTCAGTCATACTGGATGTGTTGCACTGTGATCAGTGTTATCATTAACTTCATGTAGAGGGTAGGGTTCTTTTATATTCTTCTGAGAGGTTCATCTCATCTTCCCTCTCCTTACTTCAATTTTGGGATCATACACATCTTGGATTATAGAAATGCTTATACCAGATTTATGCTATAAAAGGGGCCAATTTTAGCAAAAGAGAATTGTTTTTCTTACAAAAAAATCACGTTGGAAGAAACTGGAGGAGCCAAAAACCCTTCTTTTGATCTCCATCAAAGAGAAAACCAGATGAAACCAACTGACTGAAAATAAAAACCCATGGCTGAGGGTGCAAGGTGATGCAAAAGGTGATGCCAAAAGGCACGTGGTGGATGGAATAGGAGGGGACTGACAAGAAACAAGAGAGGAGCCCTGGCATAAGACAGTCCACAATGTTCATATGAATTAGTGTGTAGTTGATTCCATTAGGAATACAATGACAGAAATAAAGAACCTTCTTACGTTACATTACATTTTGAATTGTGTGTCTTCGCTTTATTGTCAATAATTACATTTTCCTCCTGGCAACAGAATATGCCTTCTATCTGTTGCATAACTAAGCAGTTTTAGAGAACACATCAATGGAAAATATAGTCATAAAAGGCCAAAAATAAACTCCATGAATTCTACTTTTCAAGGAACATATTCAAACTCCTTCCTAAGTGCTTATGTAATTCAAAACCCAAGTTTTCAGAATTTATATATATTACCATGTTATATATTCTTACATATAAAAATAATTATACATAATGTTTAGTTAAAAGTAAAAACTATTTAGTATTACAGGTAGGACAATTATCCAATGATTTTACTCAGTAGAGATAGGCGATATTACTAATTCAGATTTTTTTTAATTATCTTCTTTTTAAGAAAAATAATAAAACTCTCCACTTTCTGCAAGGGGTAGTCTCCAGAGATTTTATACCTCATCTGTAGTGAATGTAATCCTTCTTTTTCCTTGCCTTTAAAACACAAGAAGGAATTACAGGAATCATTGGTTCACTGATTAGTACAAACAGTGGACCCACATTATACCTAAAATCAGTTCTCTGAAGGGCTTTTTTTGGTGGTCATTATTTGAGCACAAATGAATTTCTTAGCTATTTGGTGGTTGCTAGCTATCTTAAACTAGGACAGATATGGAGTCATGGACAAATGCACCCCCCCAGTGGAAATAGGAAAAGGCATGTGGTCTAGGGACAATTCACCTTAATCCTACATCAAGACTATCCATAAGCAGAGAAACCCTTCTTATAGGCCACATTGCCAGGCCATGTATCTGTAAGCCAAAATGCACAGATTCAGAGATGCCATCTTAAGACTGGCTAGGCATAATATTTATTTAGAAATGGAGTCTGGAAAAGGATTTTCATTACCCTCTAGGAATAAGCTAAGCTTTTACATGGCATGAACATAGACCTCACCTGAAGGAGGCAAGCTGTCAGTTGAACACATCTGTATTTTTTTAAAACATCCTTTACTACTAAGAGGTTCTAGAAAATCCATGAGCTTCCCACTGGTCCTAACAGTCTACATAGCCAGTAAGTAAATTTATAACAAACTAATGCAGGAACAGAAAACCAAATACCCTATGTTCTCACTTATAAGTGGAAGTTAAATGATGAGAACCACGGGGACACATAGAGGGGAACAACACACACTGGGGCCTTTTGGAGGCTGGAGGGTAGGAGAAGGGAGAGGATCAGGAAAAATAACAAATAGGTTCTAGGCTTAATACCTGGGTGATGAAATAATCTGTAAAGCAACCTCTCATGACACAAGTTTACCTATGTAACCAACCTTTACATATACCTCTGAACCTAAAATAAATGTTGAAAAAAGAAAATGTCTCATATCTACAAATATTTGCAACTTTCCACTTTGCAGGTTATAGAAAGTATCTTTAAAACACCGGTGTTTAAGAATCAATGTGCTTTGTAGGCAGGTAGGAAGAAGAGAGGTTAAAGAACTTCAGGAAAGATACGTTGATTAAATATTGATTGAACAATAATTTCAGCAACCACACACTTTAATCAATCAAAGACAAAATGGTGTTTGGCATTTTTCTAGCTATAGCAAATAGCTTTAAATATAATAACATAAAGTACATAGTATTTGATATATGTTGGTTGTTTTTTTAAAATTGTAGTAATTTTAGTCTTAACTGGTGGGCCATTTAAGATGGATTGATAGTCCTGTCTTTAATGCTAAATTGTGAAGGATTCAGAAACTGTGTGTCCTGACTCAGCAGAAATCTGCTGGATAGAGTAGTGATGCCTGCCACTGGGAAAAGTGTTGGCTGACACTAAACTGTGACCTGATGAGTGGATCAATAGGCACTTTATTTACAGAGAGTATGGTACTTTCTATGATGTAAACATGATGGATGTAGACCAAACATAGTCCTGTCATACTTAGACGCAGTGTAACACCATGTCCTGAGAAATTAATACAATATGTCTTGAGAACATGGAACAGAAATATCCATATCTGTTTTGAAGAGTCCAAAAAAAGTTTCATATCAGAGAGAACTTTTGAATGATTCTAGAAGGCAGAGACATAGGAGCTAGGGGTCATGAATTGGAGGTAGGGAGCCACAGATGCAAAATCACAAAAATCAGAAAAAGAACTTGCATTTTGGAAACCTGCAGACCAAGTTTGCTAGAGCATAAATTGTAAGAAAGATTGTTAGAATTGAGTCTGGCTAGACAATGGCTGGATCATAAGATATCCTCTTAACAATGTTAATGGATTTTAATTGCATCGTGTTGGTGTTATTCTAACAAAGAAATGTAAACTGGAAGGAACATGATGACATTTGATGTTTCCACAGAATTTTGTCAGACCAGCTTTGTTGGTGCCTCTCTCATTCCAGGCTTAGATATTCCACTAGTACTCAGTTCCTTTTTCCCAGGGTCTCTTTCTGATTATGGCTTCTTGTGCCTGGATGGGACTTGGTTCCTCACACACAATGCTGTGTCTAAGATCACTAAAAATAATCTGCCTTCTTTACCTTGATTCATTGTCCTGCTACTGAATGCACTCTCCATCCAGTTCTTTCATCAGGCTGATAATACCTTCTTTAGATGCATTCATCCCTCCACAAATTTCTTCCACCTGGTTAGATTTTGAGACACATTATTATGAACTGAATAGGTCTCTGCTAAAAGTACCATCTTCATCATGGTACATTCTGCAAAGCTTTCTGTGTGGGGCATACCATGAAAAACAAGAATAGACAGAACAATTAATGAAGAGAACCAAAGACTGAACTGCACAAATCAATTTTCTGCTTCCATTTCTTTTTCAGTGTGTTCTTCATTTATATTTCAATACCCTTCTCAGCTTAATTTTAGAGAATATTTTCATGTCAAAATCATTTGAGATGGACCTAAATAAAAGCAAATGAAAATGAAGATTGCTTTTGCCACACAGCTTAAAATCCACATATAGATTTTAAACTTGATGGCAATTTAAAGGCATTTTATCGTCATCATTTTTAATGGAACCCAGAACTATCAACCAGCAAACCTTCAGTTTGTTCTGTCCTGCAGTTTTCATTGTGTTGTCTTTCTTCTTGTGCCAGGAGTGGCAGAAAGAGTAGTGACATTAATGCCAGGCACACCTTCTCTTATCTTCTCTTATCACCTCTGTGAGTTTGGGTAGGTTACTTGACTTTTTAAGCTATTTTTCTTGCTTTTCTATTCTAAAATGTGATTAATCATAGCTACCTCTTTGGGTTACTGTGCCATTTCAGTAAGAATACATGCAATATAACTAGTACAATGATGGCTACTATGTAGATGTTCAATTGGTACATTTTAGATATTCTAAGGACAAATGGCCAATTTAGTAATCTAAGAATATTTCCAAAATCTGGAAGAAATTGTTCAACTATGATTTGAGACAGTCATAAAGGGCAGCTATAGTGAAAAGGAAGTATGTTTTGTCATGAACATAGAGGTATATGTGTATGAAAATAGAGAAGAGATCATGCTAGGTAAAAGTATAGTATAACAAAGCCAATTTTAGCTCATTGTTACACAAATATTTACAACAACGATAAGGTGTTCAATTAATGGGTGAAACACTAGATAAAATGAGAAAAAAGAAATGCAAAATAACAATAAGGCTCAAGTTGGCTGAAATTTAGAATTGGTTTGTTCCAGTTGTGTCCTGGGCTTCACTTGAGGAAATGGTGCTGAGTTCTCTATATACTAATCAGTAAGTCTGTGTGCCTGTGAATTTGGCCTTATCACAAATACAGTGTGTGTCCTGAAAGCAACAAAGGACTAGATTCTATTTCTATCAATGAGGCATTTTGGAAATATTTTCTCTGATACCTTCAGGAGGAAATTCACATACTTTCTTTCATTTTAGCAACACAGAGAAACCTTTCCAGGTCAGGTGAGTCCCCCGAGGAAATGCAGTGGTAATGGAAATGCTTTTGTGCATCAATTTTCGTAAATATTTGTTTTTGTGGTTTATGATGTGTTTAGTGTTTCCAGGCTATATGAAGTCAAATTATAATTTGAAACATATTTCCACAAAAATTGTCCCTAAGTCATAATAAATTATCAGAAACTTGCTTATGTGAAAATGCAATTCTCTCTATTCCTACAAGCCATTAGATATTGATTTATATTTCCCTGTTCAATGAGGATGAAGAAAATAGGAGAAAGCCTGTATCAGGTGCTTATCACGGAACTGATATTTCACTGCATCTTCTTCTTACATTAATTACTTTATTCAATCCTCACAACAAAACTTTGAGACCAAGTGTTATTGCCAATTTATAGGGAAATAAAAACAAATAATTAAGCAGGTTAATTAATATAAGTACCTCAATAGCTGTGGTTGACATTAAAAGTTAGCCATGTCTAAATTGAAGAATTCTTACCAAGGTCTTACATTGACTTTACAAACCCTTGGGAAGCACAGAAGTTTTGGGAGCAATAAAACATGGCTTAAAATAAGCCTTGACTTCAAGAGGATTTCAGTCCGCTGATGAAAATGATTCCTCCTTCCCTCTGAATTTTCAGAAGCCAAATAGAAATTTGATTTTAAATGTATAAAAGCATGTTTGTTTGTCAATAATTTTTTTATAAATAAGCTATTAATGTGCAAATATAATACAAAGTTTACTTCCAACTATATCTATTTCAGACATTGATTTACATTTTCCTTATTATACTTAAAGTTCTGGGATACATGTGCAGAACCTGCAGATTTGTTATATAGGTATATATGTGCCATGGTGGTTTGCTGCACCCATCAACCCATCATCTACATTAGGTATTTCTCCTAATGCTGTTCCTCTCTTTGCCTCCCACCCCCCGACTGGTCCCGGTGTGTGATTTTCCCCTCCCTGTGTCCATATGTTATCATTGTTCACTACCATTTATGAGTGAGAACATGAGGTGTTTGATTTTCTGTTCCTCTGTTAGTCTGCTGTGCCACATTTTCTTTATCTAGTCTATCAATGATGGGCATTGAAGTTGGTTCCAAGTGTTTGCTATTGTGAATAGTGCTGCAATAAACACACATGTGCATGTGTCTTTATAGTAGAATGATTTATAATCCTTTGGGTATATACCCATTAATGGGATTGCTGGATCAAATGGTATTTCTGGTTCTAGATCCTTGAGGAATCACCACACTGTCTTCCACAATAGTTGAACTAATTCACACGCCCACCAACAGTGTAAAAGTGTTCCTATTTCTCCACATCCTCTCCGGCATACGTTGTTTCCTGACTTTTTAATGATCACCATTCTAACTGGCGTGGGATTGTTTTACATATTTTAATTTCACATGGTATTATATTTGATAAAGTATAAGAATCATTATATGTATATATGTATGCATATGTATGTGTATGAAAATATGAAATTCAGGATCATATGAAATAAGCTGCTTAAATCTTTCTCATATAAGAGGCTTTTTATCTAGTAGCAGTCAACGAAGAAGCTAGGTATGAGAAATAGCATAACATGTCCACTGTAGTTTCAATAGCTACATTCTTCTGCTTCTCTAAGAGTGGAGTGAGGGACTAGGAGCAACAGTGCATGATCTCCTGTATGCAGCCTAGTTCGTCGAATCAACCTATTACCAAGCTCATCATTGTCTCCTCATGTTCAACTCCCTCTCCTGCCTTACCCAGTGTTATTACTGACATGTCCTTTTCCAAGTCACTTAGGGATCGAGAAACATTTTATGCATTATGAAGAACAGAAAAATCCTCCATCATGTAAGCCTTTGCCGTGGCATGTTCTCTGCCTACAAAACACTTTTTAACTGCTACAGCTTTTTGCCATATTCTGGGTAACATGCAACTACTGTACCATGAGTCCCTGAGTTACGTGGCTAGCAATAACAGAAAATACTCTAAGAACAAATTGGTAGCAAGAGGAATGTAAGTGTGTGTGTGTGTGTGTGTGTGTGTGTGTGTGTGTGTATGAACTTATTGAGTATAAGACATTTTGATTGGTTTTTTTTTTCTGAAAAACAATAGAAAAATTATTAAAATTAGAAGAATGGAAATACTGTCCACATCCCAAATGGACTTCTATGCCTTTGGACATTGTTTTCATTTTACCTCCTCCTTGAATTGCCTACATCCTCATCTGCATTTGATTTTTATCTGCATATGTTATTTCATCTCTAACATCATTGTTGCAAAATGCTCCTTCTCGTTAATATTTTTTCTTTAGAAGGAATGAAATAAAATGATACTGTTATTATAATAGTTAATTATATTGCAAACTTGGTATGTTTTAGACACTTTGCTAAGAGCAATGTAGATAACCAATTTTCATGGAAGTTTACTATGAAGTACACATTATTCTTCCTCTTCTTACAGATAAGAAAATGGAGACTCAGATTGTTTTATGGGCTAAATTATGTCCCCTCAAAATTCATATGTTAAGGGCACACTGGTTACCTCAGAATGTGAGTATATTTGCAGATAGGGTTTTAATGAGGTAATTAAGTCAAAATGAGGTAACTAAGGTAGGCTTTAGACTAATATGACTTTTGTCCTTATAAGAAAAGATTATGACACAGAGACATGAATGTAAGATGATAGGAAGACACAGGAAAAAGACAGACATTTACAAACCAAGAAGAGAGGCCTCAGAAGAAACCAACCCTGATGACATCTTGATCTGGGACTTCTAAACCCCAAAACTGTGGAAAAGTAGATTTCTGTTATTTAGTACACCCAGTCTATGGTGCTTTGTTTTGGCATCCCTACCAAACTAATAGATGTGGCATAAATATTCCAATATCAACACTAGTACAATGACAAAAGCCAGCACTAAAAGCTGAATAATCCATTTCCTGATTCTGTTGCAGGATCCTTGGAGTGTCTCTTTTCTGGCCAGAAAGCTCTGTGGCTGGTGGTGCCTTTTGCCCAGTTTTGCTGAGCTTGTGGGGCTTGTTTTACTCACTCGGCCTGGCAGGCTACATGCAGCTCAAGCTACCAGCCTGAATCCCACACCTGCCAAGGGTGAGCCAGGCGTGGAGCAGCAAGGGGTGTATAAAAGTGGTGTGTAAGCAAGCAAGCATGGGGTCTGGACACTGTGCACAGTCAGGCACACTGGCTGTTGCAGTGGGGCGGGCAGCTCCAGGTGCCTGCATGGGTGCTGGCTCTCTGTGAGGCTGCAGCTGGACCATGTGCACCTCCAGTAGTTTCCACAGCTGCCACTGTGTTCCCCAGTGGTGCCCAGAAGCTTGGAGACTCCAAGAGCCACTGGGCCCCCAAGAAGGAGTCACAGTCCTGACTCAGGGAGCTCCCAGATCTGGGATCCCTGAAGGTCCATGGCTCTTCTCTCCTTCTCTTCTCCCATACCGTGGCAAGCAAAGGGCATGTTTTTGCCTTGTTTATGTTCTAGAAATTTCAGCACTGCCATTTGGCAGGCCCTGAGTTCTTATCCTGCATCCAAGAAAAATGAGGCATGTAGACAAGTGGAGGGTGAGCAAGGCAAAGAGGAGCTTTATTGAGTGACAGAATGGCTCAGAGGAGGTCCTGGAGTGGGTAGCTCCTCTCTGCAGTCTGGCGTCCCAACGTCTGCCCAGCTGTGTCTGAGTGGGGAGCTTTTATGGGCTCAGAGGGGAGGATGTGCATGCCAATTGTTCCATGGGTGCCCATGGGCAGGTATGGAAAAGGCACCACTAGTTCCCACTCTGGTCCATGGGACTGGTAGCCCAGTCCCCAGCCTTCAGGCCCTCTGTGGCCAGAAGGTGGGGCCTCACAGGGGACCCACACCCTTCCACCCAGGAACCTGTCTGCCTCCCGCTGCTGTTCATGGTGCCTGGGCTTGGCTGAACTTTCCTTGGAGATCAGAGTGGGCACTGACAGCAGGGAGAAGCCCGGCAGCAGGAGCAGGCATTTCCAAGCCTTCAAGGCTAGGCAGGGCCTTCCTGGGCCCCCAAGAGTGCAGGGATGCCTGGGTCCCCAGCTGCAGTTTGGGCAGCTGCAGCTGCACCTTGAGGGTGTGGCTCCATCCTGCTCCTGGGCTCCCACTGGCTCCATGGAGCACGCAGCCCTAGTTACACCTCCCTGCTGCAGCCGGTGTCATGGCAGTAGCTGGCTGTCTGGAGTAGCCAATGCCATCAATTCCATTTGCTATACCATTGTAAGACCCTGAACTTCACCCTACCTTTGAAATATGGCACCTATTTTTTTTCTGTACCATTTCATTGGTGGTGATGCACTACAATACAAGATAAAATTGTATTATATAATTCAGGAGATTGTGTTATGCTCTCATAGGGAGAAAATAAGGATTTTTGCATCTCTTATGAGATGTCTCTAGCCCTATGCCTCATATATAGAAGTAGATAAAAGAATGAGTGAGCAATAAACCTATGCTAATATAAAAAAATAAAGTTGGACTCCATGCCTTTTATTTTCCCCCTATAAGAGGTTGTATTAATATGAGCATATTTCCTTTCCTTTCTGATATTCTGATATTTTTATATCAATAGTTCTTAACCAAGAGAAACTAGTGGACATTTGGTATGTCAGGGCTCATTTTTGATTGTCACAATTGGTGATGTTACTGGAATCTACTGGGGAGAGACTGGGGTGCTTCAAACATGCTATAATGCCCAGGACAGCCCACCCTACAACAAATAATTATATGGTCTCAAATATCAATAGTGCCAAGGATTAAAAAAACTATTATTAACAGTTTATATAGTATGCATATATGATAAATACTATTTTTCTATAGAATACTTTCTGAGGACAAGGTATATTCACTCATTCTGCAGACCACTGCATTCTTGCTAAGTACATTTCCATGTTCATAGACTTGGGTGATTGTAATCGTTCTGTCTTTGAGAGTCCCTTCTGTTGATGGAGTATAATTTATATATGCATACACATATCCTGAGAGAAAGGTGAGGTACAGATTCCAGTTGAAAGTTACTCATACATGCTTCTCCGAACAATTAGGCCTACTTCTGTAATGGTGTCCAAATTCTGTGGGAAGTGAAAATTTTTTCTTCTAGGGAAGCCATCTGTTTTCCCCTATGAAATGACTAATGATCTGAAGTTCCTGGACGTTCTGATCATGTTCTCAGTTCAATGAAGCAATCTGTGAAATTCACATGGGAATTGGCTCAGTAACAGGCTTTATAGCATTATCTTCAGCTCCAGAAAAAAGGGTCAATGTCATATGCAGTTAGGAACTTGGAACAAAAATACATCATGAAAAATTTAACCAATTTTTTTTGCTTTTGATTCAATTTCTTAGAATGTTAATTACAAGTAATAGTGATTGCAGACATTTCAGAGTCAATATGTAATCTCAACACAAATTGAGGACAGGAGACATGAGTTACACTAATAAAAATATTTTAAAAGTATTAGCCCTGTTTGTTGAATAAGAAACAGGATTTAGAGAGGTTAAGTAATAGGTAAAAATAATAGAATCAAAATCTCAATCTCACTCAATCTGACTTCACTCCTTTTAGTTAATGAACTCCCCTTTGCAAAAATTATAACTGAGAAAATTATGACAATGAAAGTGATCTTACCTAACTTTATCTTGCTTCCAACCTCCAAGCATGCTTGTTCATTCTGGGACATAAGCTGAACTAACTTTGGGAGAAACTTAGTTTATAGCTTAACTTCGAAACAAAGATGATAATAGCCCTCTATGAAAACAAACCCTCTTCCTGCCTGGGGACTAGACTGCCTCCGTAGGGCTAACAAATTAGGCACAAGATTAGAAATTATGATTTAGGAGTCATGCAGCTGGAGGCTGCAAGATTCTGAAACTCCCTAAATTGCTCCTGGGGATAATATCACCATTTTAATACCTACGATCAGTGTTTGAGATATTTTGCATATCTTTTACTTATTATATCAGCTGGCACCACCCAGATCAATAAACTTCCTCATCTGGTTTTGGTCCCCAGCAAAGAACTGACTCAGTGCAAGAGGACAGACTCAACTCCCTGTGGTTTTTTCTCTGACCCAACCATTCAGCACTCCCTACTTTCTGAACCCCTACTCACCAAATTATCCTTAAACCCCTGATCCCTGAGTTTTGGGGAGATTGATTTAAGTAGTAACTCTATCTGTCACCTGGTGTGGCTGGACTTGCATCAGTTAAGCTCTTTGCTGCAATGCTATGGTCTCAACGAGTTAATTTTGTTTGTGCATTAGGGAGGAGGGACCCATCGGGTGATTATATTAGTAGCAGAATTTGTTCTAAAGTTGTATCAGAGATCATTCCTTAGTGATGTGCTCTTTCTTCTTGAAAGAGTGTTGGAGGGGTGTGGAGCAATTGGCACTCATGTGCTTGTGCACTATATACTCATCACTTAATTTACTCCTTATATAAAATTTAAGAGATGAATATTATTATCTTTTTGGAATGAAAGGGCCAGAAATTGCAGGCTTCTTCCTTGGTCATCACCCTATTCAAAGCACCTTGCACAGTGACTAACATGTAGTAGAAACTAAATTAGGTATTTATTGTCTAAATGAATGAGTGGAGGCTCAGAGGAGTAAAAGAAATTTGTCAAAGATAAATAAACAGTAAAGATCTGCCAACTTTCAAAGCTATGTTTGTTTGGACTCCTAAGCCACATGGGGAAAAATCGCTTAGTGGAAAATAAAATAGAAGTTGTGTCAGTTAATTATTGTCAGACATTCAACAACACCAATGCCTCATAACCCAAAATAACGATTCATTTAGCTTTCATTTTTGTGAATTGGCAATTTGGATTGTGCTTAGCTGTGTTGTTCTTATGTAAAGCTTCTGCAAGTGTACATGATCAACAATAGGTTAGGTAGGTGGCTCTGTTGATCTTGGGATAACCCATATGTATAAGTTTGGGGCAGGAGAACGAGTGCAAGTGTGCAGACCTATTACTGTCAAGAAGTCCCCAACACCATATTCTATTACTCAAAACAAGTCATGAGACCAGGACAATTTTAAAGAGTGAAGAAATACACCCCACCTCTTAATAGGAGAAACTTGAAAGTTACACAGAAAATGGGAGAGGATACAGGGAGGAGAATGATTGGGCCCTTGCTGAAAATAAGCTGCCATAGGAAGAAACAAGAAAGCCAATTAATATATTCTTCCTTATTTGTGGTTAATGGTTTAGTAAATCAAACATAGGGTTATCAATTTGATTATTTGAAAAAGAGAACTGAATATTTCATTTCCTGAAGGAGTATGAAGGCTCTTAATAAAATTTTTCATTCTTGGATTAACTATGTTCAAAAAGTTTGTATAAATAGTCCTTGGTCAAGAGCCAAAAGTGGTTGCCACAATCAGAAAAGCTGCAAGAAGCAGGTCAGATTTCAGAAGTACTGACTGCAAAAGCTCAATTATTTAAATCAAAAACCCAATGCAGATGATCAAATAAGTAGTTGACAGTATTTGATCTGGAGCACAGAGACCATCTGCTCTTCTATAAGCTAAAGCTTAGTAATAAATGCAGGGTACCACGTGCAGATTTAAAATTTAAATGCAGACTGCATTATCTGTCCTTAATTTGAATGCAATTCAGAGTCTAAATTTCTATAGAACACTGTGGATTATCTGCATAGGAACAAAAACCTCATAAAGAGAGTTTTCATTGATTTTTTTCCCCTTCAGATCTAAGTCTTGCATTTTATTATGAAAAAAACAGGATGTCCAATATCAAACCGGAAAGGGCAACTGAGAAATTTAGTGCTGTCTTAATTGTTAACTTTTCTAAAGAGATTAGGAGTAACTCTTTAGGCTGGGAAAAGAAAGATCTCTCTTCTCTCTCCTATTTACCTTCTATCTCTCCCCTTCCCCCAGTGTCCTCTCCCACTCCCAAATAAATTTTTTTTTTTTTTTGAGACGGAGTCTCGCTGTGTCCCCCAGGTTGGAGTGCAGTGGCTCGATCTCAGCTCACTGCCAGCTCCGCCTCCTGGGTTCACACCATTCTCCTGCCTCAGCCTCCCGAATAGCTGGGACTACAGGCGCCTGCCAACATGCCCGGCTAATTTTTTGTATTTTTAGTAGAAACGGGGTTTCACCGTGTTAGCCAAGATGGTCTCGATCTCCTGACCTCGTGATCCGCCCGTCTCGGCCTCCCAAAGTGCTGGGATTACAGGCGTTAGCCACCGTGCCCGGCCCAAAATAAATTTTTAAAAACTGCTTTGTTATGGTAGCTACTTGTTTTAGAAAAGAAACAGTAACTTTCCTGTTCCTCTGACGTATTTAGCACCATTCATTCATTCAGAGCATTCATTTAGACAAGGAAAAATAAACACAAATAATTTTTCCTCTTTATACCAATCTCCCTATGTTACCAGTGGTAAAACTGTATGGATCTGCAGCAAACTCAATCCTTGGTTCCCTGGAGGAAAGAATTTGTCTGAGGGTCAGAAGCAGGTTTAAGGCAGAGGGAGAGACCGAGGCAAGTTTTAGAGCAGGAGTGACAGTTTATTAAAAAGTTTTAAAGCAGGAGCAAAAGGAACCAAATTGCACCTGGGAGAGGGTCAAGTGGGTGTCTTGAAAGATTCAAGTGCCCCGTTCAGCCCTAGACTTGGGGTTTTATACATTGGCATGATTCTCAGGTTTGTGTTTCTTCTATCGTAATTTTTCCCTTGGGGTGGGCTGTCTGCATGTGCAGTGACCTACTGGCACTTGGGAGGGGCCACACACACAGTGTGTTACTGAAGTTATATGCATGCTCACTTGAAGCATATTTCCCTTACAAATAGAGTGTTCCCAGAGGAAGGTCATATACTGACTAAACTCCACCATTTTGCCTCTTCCACCTGCTTGCCCAAAGCTTAATATCTAATCAGGAAGCTGCTGATCACCAGCTTGATGGGTTTTCTACTGGGATACCGTCTTTTCCTGGTGCCAACTGTAACTAAATATCATTTTAGAGAGAAAGTTTAACAACTGCCTGACCATCACGTGGCTTTTGCCTGACATTCCTGGAAGACAGGTCTCTCCCGCTATACTCATGTCTGCCTATCTACCTACTCTAATACCTACAATATTTAAATATACTGAATTAGATTTTCTTTCAATGGACTAATAAGTGGCAAAAATGTTTTTTGTTTCTAGGCGTTTGATAGAAAAAATATTTACAAATAAACATAATTCTGATTTCCAAAATTTGAGTGAAGTATTTTTGCTTTCTGATAATTGTATTAAAATAGTATGATTTTAATTTTGGGAAATTTTGAGAAGAAAAAAGAAAATAAAAAGTTTGAAGCAAGAGGAAATGTTGAATGAAGCACACCAAGATAGAATGACTTTAAAATTTAAGATTTTTAAACAATCACAACATATATTTTCAATTTTTTGTATTATGAGTTAAATGAGGCATACAATTTTTATAGAAGGACTTAAAAATCCGGTTTCAGGTTTTTTTTTTTTTTTTGTCCAAAAAAAAACTGTTTCTCTCTTCTTGTATCTTAGTAGGTAAATGGGCTGTGCAGGAATAAAACACGTAGCTATTTGGAATTTGCAAGGATACAGCACGTCAGTCTTATTTCATGTAGTTAAGACTTCTCCCCATGAAATGTGAGTTATGACTTCTAAGCAAGACTCCGTGGTTCAATAGTAGAATTGAAAAGACATTCTAACATTGTGTCCGGGATTTACTCCTTCCCGTGGGTTCTTGGTCTCGCTGATTTCAAGAGTGAAGCCGCAGACATTCATGGTGAGTGTTACAGCTCTTAAAGATGCTGTATCCCTAGTTTTTTCTTTCAGATGTTCAGATGTGTCCATAGTTTCTTCCTTCCAGTGGGTTCATGGTCTCGTTGACTTCAGGAGTGAAGCTGCAGACCTTCACAGTGAGCCTTACAGCTCTTAAAGGTGGTGCCTCAGGAGTTGTTTGTTCCTCCCCCTGTGTTCCTGGGCTCACCGACTTCAGGAAGGAAGCCACAGACCCTCACAGTGAGTATTACAGCTCATAAAGGTAGTGCAGACCCAAACAGTGAGTAGCAGCAAGATTTATTTGGAAGTGCAAAGGAACAAAGCTTCCACACTGTGAAAGAGGACCCGAGGGGTTTACCCCTGCTGGCTCCGGTGGCCAGCATTTATTCCCTTATTTGGCCCTGTCCACATCCTGCTGATTGGTCCATTTTATAGAGTGCTGATTGGTCCATTTTACAGAGTGCTGATTGGTTTTTACAGAGTGCTGATTGGTGCATTTACAATCCTTTAGCTAGACACAGAGCACTGATTGGTGCGTTTACAATCCTTTAGCTAGACACAAAAGTTCTCCAAGTCCCCATCTACTCCCAGAAGCCCAGCTGGCTTCACCTCTCAACATGTCTGGTTTCAGAGTGTCTATGATTTGAAGAGATTGTATTACGATTCATTCACAGTGATCACACCAATGATGACATCTGACAATGAAATCTTTTTACGCAAACAGCTATTGGTTTCACAAAAAAACATGTTTTACTGATGCTGCCACCCATATTTTCCTAAAATGTAAAAGGAATCTCTAAGGATAAAAAATGGGTTAAAAAATCACAGTGTTCATGTGTATTCTTCAAGTAACTTAAGAAAAACTTCCAACTACTCAGAAGTGCACCTTACTAACAGTCACAAAAGAGTCTGCTTAAAGATAATCAGAAAGAAACACTTTTTGAAAATAACTAGATATTATTTCAGTAGTCTAGGAATTATACTGAAGCTATGCATCCATGCAATAGGGCCTATTCGCCTGCATCTGTCACGATGCAACTCTTCTCCAAGACCCTAGGAGCCACTGGGAATTTTGGTACTCTCTTAATTGCTAGTCTAGGTAAGAGGTTTCCTCTCTTTCCCTATATCTTTCCCATCACGTTTTACTTTAAAGAATATGCTAGTGACAATGCTGAGGATGAGAGTCAGTAACATCAGTGAATAATGTCATTCATTCATTTTTCACCTATCCCAGATTGGTAAAAGATTTCCTCCCGGAAAATCAGACTTCACTGCTGAAATCTTACCAGGAATGACGTTAACAGGTTTTTGGGGAAGAATTATTTCAAGTAAATTCACATAAATACTGTTTTCAGTCTTAGCTTGGAATACATTTCCAACTCTTTAACAATTTGATGCTTCCAGACCTTTAAATTGTAAATTGCATAATTGTTCAATCAAGGTTATTCTTATGACAGTTTTAGATCATAAATTCAGGGCTAACTAAATTAATGCCAGAGGATTGTTAAAAAGTTTTGTTTTTATGGCCACAATTGTTTCATGACAGATTTAGTAAAGAAACTTAATATTTACCTCCAAAGTACTTAAAAGCTTGGATAAATAATAAGATAGTAATAAATATAATAAGATATAACTCAACTTTAGCTATGAGGAAAAAGAAGTTGAATAAGGAGGAGAAAAAAGAAGAAGAGGAGAAAGAAGAAAATGAAAAGAGGATGTTATGTTTAGCTTGCTATTTTTTTTTTTGCTTTATATTTTCAAACTCTAATTTCTTTCTTTCCAACTGCTTAGCTTTGCTTTTCATACTATTTTAAGTTTTGTTAATCCATATATCTATATGTCACCTTAGATGAAATTTACAAGTTAAATATTTTAATTAACAAGGTTTTGGTACATCTCAAATTGGAAATAATTACTGTGGTCCAATTGCTGAGTGGGAAGCACTATTCACTTGTAAGGTTTAAAAGTGCCACAATTATATGGCATTAGCACATACACATAGTATTGTCATGGAATTAACTATGATTAAGATTGATTTCATGGGAGCAGTAGACAAAAGATGGAGGATGCGTATGAGGGATCTATAAATTTATGAACTTGAGTGTGGTATTAGTGAGGGACGTGGCCATGACATCATGAACATAAAAACTTTGACTTGCAATTGCATGCACATACCTAATCCAGGATTCCTGTTATTGCAGATACATACCACAGTTTGTGGATGTAATCTAGAAATGCACAGTTGTGAAAGGATTACTATTTTTCAACAGTTTAAAAAAAACCTTAGAAATTAAAATACACATCATATTCTTTTGTTCTTATATAGGCTTTAAAATGCCACAGTTTACTGCATGTAATGTAATAACTCATTCTTTTTTTTTTTTTTTTTTTTAACACGGAGTCATGCTCTGTCGCCCAGGCTGGAGTGCAGTGGTGCCATCTTGGCTCACTGCAAGCTCTGCCTCCAGGCTTCACGCCATTCTCCTGCCTCATCCTCTCAAGTAGCTGGGAATACAGGCGCCCGCCACCACACCTGGCTAATTTTTTTATTTTTAGTAGAGACAGGGTTTCTCCATGTTAGCCAGGATGATCTCTATCTCCTGACCTCGTGGTCCGCCCACCTCGGCCTCCCAAAGTGCTGGGATTAATAACTCATTCTTAACATCAACTTGTCTCTTGTCCATATAACTGCTTTTGGAGACAGTTCTATGTGGGCTCCAACTAGAATACAATGCATTTTATGCATTTGTATAAATGCATGCTGGTCCCATAGACCTATCACTCCCTATGATGATATTTCCTTGTTGATACTGATGTGTTGGACACAGGCAAATTTCATTTTGCTTTCATATATAAAAACCCAAAAGCAGAAGCAGAAGTTAATGTCCTATGATCTCATTCTTTCCCATTCTTCCTCCTTTCCAAATAAATTAATCCATGAATTCCACTAGTCAGTCATTTTTAGTGAACCACCTTTATTAGACAGACTCCTTCTGGCCCTTCTTTCTCCCCTTATTAGCCTTGTCCCTGCTTCCTAATAGGCAACTGTATTTACTTTTCTTTTTTTTCGAGACAAGGTCTCACTCTGTCCCTGAGGCTGGAGTGCAGTGGTGTGATCACAGCTCATCACAGCCTCAACCTCCTGGGCTTAGGGTATCCTCCCACCTCAGCCTCTTGAGTAGCTGGGACTGCAGACATGCTATGGCACCTGGCTAAATTTTGTATTTTTTGTACAGATGGAGTTTCGCCATGTTGCCCAGGCTGGTCTCAAACTCCTGGGCTCAGACAATTGACCTTTCTTGGCCTCCCAAACTGCTAGGCTTGCAGGCCTGAGCTGCCAGGTCCTGCCAACAATTGTATTTCTTTAAAAAAAATCTGTTACAACTCAGCCACCATTCTCAAGTTTGCCCTCTAATGTAGGCATGGGACTGCAATGAAATACTGAATGTATTTGATCTGATTATTACTAATGTTGTGTGCTGGTCCTTTAAAAAGTTGAACTGAAGTTGTTGAAAAATATATGGCCCCTTGCTCAATAAAATCATGCAAGCATATGTGAAATATAATTAGCTTCAGAATTTAAAAGTTGCAGGAAACATAATCAGGTCTAAGATTCTATTTAATATTTGATATTTTGTGGTCTGTTTAGTTTATTGAATACCCAAGAATTCTGTTTGCAATTAAAAACACAGAACCTACAAATTTTAATAAATACTTGTGAAACAATGAACTCCATTACTGGAGAAGAATTCTGTCAGAGATAATTGAAGTGATTAAAGTTAAGAAAAGGAATTAATAATCCTATACACTGTGAAATTACTCAATGGCAGAGCCTTATGGCAAAAATAATCCAGACTAGATATTCAGTTTCCAAGATAAATCATTCTTTACCATTTTCCCTGTTTCCTCCAAACACATTATATACTTTTCATTCTAGGACTGAAACAAAACATTTTATTTTTCATGTTTGGTAATACTATAAATATTCATAACCACATATCTGTCAAAAAAGCACCACAGAAAGTGTTTAAACCACAAAGGAGGAAAAATTCCTTGAGTGGTCCTTGAAGAAATCACACTACATGCTCCATGCAATTGTTCTAGCACTTAAGCTAAAATTCCTGACCTTCAATGCATAAATAGTTTCTACTTAATGAAGAATATTCAGACAAGAACAAAAGTATTCATTTTCAGAAAAATAAAAACATTATTTTGCCTTCTCTCTTAGGAACTTTCTGACTGCAGAGTTATTTTGATCTGGCATTTTTATAATTCAGATTTTTGTTTAGTTTTCAAATCACTTTTAAATGTCAAGTTTTTTGTTGTTGGGCTGTTTTCCTTTCCCTGTTTCCTCTCTTTCTCTTTTTATTTTCTACATTTAGCAAAAATACTTTGTTGTAAAAGCATTCCCACCTAGTCAATGTATCCTGAAGATTTAAAAAGAGTTGTAACAGAACTAATAAAGGTCCTGAGTTTTAATCATCCCTCATCACAAAGAAGCACAACTTACATTTTGAAGGTTGGATTCAATGGGCACATCAGCATGTAGGCAGTAAGAATCTTAAAACAGAATAATGAGACATGGTCTCTCCAAAAAAATTGTGTAACCTAGCCCTTCTTATATTTTTTTTTGTAAAAATGATTCTTCAAGGTCTATCACCTGACTTAATTCTGAGACGTTCTGTTACATGACTTATTTTTCTAGATTTGTCAACCACAGACAATTTTCATGATTGTGTCAGATGTGAAAGAGCCCTGGAAATCAACCAATCTAAATAAAGCATCTAAGGCATTGAGAGGTAAAGTAAATTGTCCATGAGCACAGAGCTAGTTAGGCAAGATTGTCTTCTGTGGCTTCATTCTTAAATATAAGAAATGTTTCCCCTGAAACATCTGGAGCTTCCTTTAATGGTATTTAAATTATATGTCTGCAACCAGGAGTCTCAAATCATAATCTTGAAACCAAACATGATTTGTAAAGAGCTCATGATTACAGGATCAAAAAGACTACATTAATATGACATCAGCTCATTAATTTGTACCTTCATTCCTGCCCTCCTGCAATTTAAAAATAGCTTCACTGATTATGGCAAGGTTTTCTCCCTTTTGCAAAAAAAATTTAAAAAAAGGTAGCATAATTGAATTTTTCAATGTTATCTTTGATGAACATTTAGAAGCTCAGAACCAAATCTTATCTGGGAAAATTTGAAATTCATCTGTACAAAACTAGAGAAGAGTACAGATCTGAGGAGGAATGTGGATTGAATGAGCTGCTCTACATTTCAAAAGTTAGTGTCTGGGAGTTATTTCAGGGCAAACGTGAGCAGACACTTGACATTTTACTTTTATTTTTAACCTCTTTGTGCTTCTCCGGTCTTCCTGAGAACTCAGCATTATTCTAAACAAATCTAAATATTTGAAATTCTAGGCACTTATAAATGACTGTGTTTTGCAGCTTACATGTATAAATCTCTCTCAGAAATCTGATCAGCCCATTTCACATAGAGAGCACTGGAGAAAATTTTCAAACAGTCATATGGCTTGCTGTTGTTTAATGTAAGGTGAATTTTTTTTCATATAAGGAATATCTCAAGAGAACCCTTCTATATGTGTCACGGAACTCTGAAGTGTGATGCTTTCTCCTCATCTTCTTACTTTATTTATTTATCCTAGTAAAGCAAATTCTTTCCTATCCCAGGGCCATGGCAATTGATATTTCCTTTACCCAAGAACTTCTTCACCCTGGCCCTGTTCATGACTGGCTTTTTCTTTCTATTTCATGGCCTTGCTCAAATGCCGCTTATTCCTGGAGGACTTTGCTGCTCCCCACATACATGGCTCCACAATCCCCAACCCAGTCACTCTCTCGAATAGAAAAGTGGTGGATTTGTACTCTTTCCACTGTTTACATGCATCTTAGGTATTACATTATGCTAAACTTTTTCTGCCTTGTTTACTGGTATATTTTTAGTTTGTAGGTCAATGTCTTACATGCGGTATTTGTTGAATAAATTCAAACGTCTACTGCACCAAATGCTAGAGAATGTTCTCTGGAAGAAGGCAAAGGGGAATACATGCTTTCACTATTAGGGCGTGGAAGGTGGGGCAGCCCTACTTTCAAGAATAAAAGTAAAGCAGTCAATGAAACATAAAAGTCAAAGCAGTTATCATTTATCAGACTTTTACTATTGGAATATTTTTGATATGTTAACTCAATCTTAAGAAAAATAAGTTATGAAATCTATATTATTATCACAATTTCATAGCTAGAAATGCTGAGGCACAGAGTGATGAATTATCATGACTTACCCTGGACATATTCGTGTTAGGTGGCAAAGCTCTGGGATCTATATACTTATCCACTTTATCACTCTTTGTCTCTTTACTAAGAGACAAACATAGCAAAGCAAAAAGAGAAATACTTTGTAAATGAGAGTTAATGACTATAAATACCAAAACTCTATTATGTTTTGTAATCTAAAAATGTTTTTTCATTGACATATTGTGGGCTCAGTGCAGGGAAATCACAAAGGATAGTGCTGCATCGTGGAACTCACATCAACAGAGTGGTTGCACTCTCAGTTCCAGGAGAGGTTAATAAACCTAAAAGGAGAGAGTTATACAATTTGACTATCTTGACAGGTGCAGTAAATATTGATCAAGAGACCGGCCAATGTATGGTAATCCATAGGACGAAAGACAGAAGGATAAATGCCTTCTCTTAAAATGGGTCACCCAAAAGTAGACGTTCAAACTACAATGAATGTATAAATGGTTCAATTAAAATATTCCCAGGAAAAAGCAGAATGGAATGGTAGAAAGAAGTCAAGCAAGGAGGGTGCAAGTTCAGTCAAAGTCTTAGCTTCAGCCTAAGCCTTCAAAAAATATGTGGTGCAGATTATAGCTCAGAGTTTGAACTGACTCCAGGCAAGATAGTTGGGCCTTCATACTTCTATGTCAGTAAGCCTTTAGTTACTGGACAACTATAAGTACACACATTTTTATGCTTTCCTTCCTTGTCTGCATATATAGTTGTAATAGCTTGTTAGAGATACTGTAAAAAAAATACCATAGATTAGGTAGTTGTTGTTTTGTTTTGTTTTGAGTCTCACTCTGTTACCCAGGCTGGAGTACAGGGGTACAATCATGGCTCACTGCAGCTTCGACATCCTGGGCTCAATCGATCCTCCCACTTGGGCCTCCCAAAGTGCTGGGATTACAGGTGTGAGCCACCACACCCAACAAGACGAGGTAGTTTATACAACAGAAAATTATTTTCTCATAGATATGGAGGCTAGAATTTCAAGATCAAGGTGTTGGCAGATTTTGTTTTTTTTTCAGAGGCCTCTATCCTTGCTCGTAGGTGGCCACCATCTTGCTGTGTCCTCACAGGGTCCGTCCTTGATCTGTATGTTGCCTGTATCCTAATCTCTTCTTGTAAGGGTGCTAGTCATATGGATTAAGGATCATCCTGAAGTCTTCATTAATCACATCTTTAAAGGCCCTACCTCCAATTTTAGTCACATTCTGGGGTACTGGGGTTTAGAAATTTACTATATATATATATTTGTATATATATATATATTTATATATATGTATATATATATTTGTATATATATATTTGTGTATATATATATTTGTATGTATATATATTTGTATATATATTTGTATATATATATTTGTATGTATATATATTTGTATATATGTACAAATGGGTATACATATGTATTTGAGGGAGGGAGCACATTTCGGCCTATATCACTGGTCAAAGTGGGTCTATTAGCCTTAAGTTAACCCTCCAAAGAAAGTTATAGATGCTGGCCCTTAAAAACATAAGTATACATAAACTGGAGATAGTCACACAAAAACTGTGTAGGAATGCTCATGTATTTGGGCAGAGATCAACAGTTATGTGTCTGCAATACTGCAATACAATTCTAACACTAATTACTTAGAGTTAAGACAGATTGCAAAGGTTGAAGGCATGTTACCATGAATACTGCCCTCACTTCAGACACCAGTTGCAATTTCTGGGGTTCTAGACCATCTGCACTTCTGACGAACTCAGGGCGTCCCACTAGACCTTTAGGTTTGATAATTAACTAGAATGATGCAAATAACTGACTAAAGCACTATATTTGTGATCACCGTTTTATTATAAAGCATATAAATCAGGACCAGCCAAAACAATAAATGTACAGTGTGAGGTCTGGGAGGGTCCCACCAGTGGAGTTTCTGTGTCTTCTGGCCATGGAATCAGGCCTCATCATCCTCCAGACACATTGATGGGTTCACCAACCAGGGAGCACATGCAAGCTACAGGTGTCCAGAGTTTTTACTGGGGTTTTATTACATAGGTACGTCTGACTGAATTATTAGCCACGACTGAGCTCAATCATAACCTCCTATCCTCAGAGGTTAAGAGGTCAGGCTGATGTCACTTGCCTCAGAGACCCAGCCTTTTAATTGCACGGTTGGTCTTTCCAGAATGGCCAGCCCCCCATCTTGAAGCTATCTAGGCTCCCCCACCCCAAGTCATCTTGTTAGCATGAACTTGGGTGTACTCCTGGAAGCCCACAATGAAGAATGAATAATAATACTAACACTAGGAAAATTCCAAGGTCTTAAAACCTCCCTCCCCACAACTTGGAACAAAGATCAGACCCCTTTGTTAAAAGTATACAATATCCCAACATCATTTTTCTATCTGCTGCTGATCTCTGCCAGGGCTCCCAATGGATCAAACAAACAGGAAGCTAGATGAATGTAGTCTTGAGGAGACAACAGAGAGGCAGAGGATAAACATGCATTTTTATTTGCAGTTAACATATTTTTTAAGAAAGATGAAGCTCACCATACAAAGCTTCTAGTAGCAATCAATAAAATGACTATAGAGGCGAAGAAAGAGATGATGCTTCCATTCACTGCCCAGAATTCCTTTGATATATCACGTAACTGATTCTTGTCCCCAGTTTTCAGATGATGAAACTCACGCCCAAAGATTTACACTGCCTTTGACTTCCAAGGTTCAAGTGCCATGAAGTCCACAATTTGCATTCTGATGCAACTATTAATGTGCAACACTTACTTTTGTAAAACTCTAAGTACTGGCATTATTTGGCTACTCAGCTGTGCACTTAGGACCACAAAGAGCCTAAAGGGAAAATGCAGAGTTTGTTGTGGTGGTTGTGATTTAAAGGTATGAAGTATGTACTTCTAATAGCTCCCAATTCAAACTTCCAAAGTCAAATCACCTCAGAAAAAATATCAATGTAATGGTGAGCTAACGCCATCTCCTTTTCCCTCTAAAACTCAGAAGCATTCACCTGTGTGAAGTTCTTGAAAAATAATGGCAGTCATGTCACAGATAAGTTTAACTGAAATGGCAATTGTTATAAATTGTTCCAAAAAACATACGCATAATTGAGGTAATTATGAAATGGTTTACAGGCTATATCCATGGTTCTAACAAGACTGTATGTCTTAGTTCTCAGGGACCTCCTTCAGCATCATGACACAGTGCTTGGTACTTGACTTAAATATGTGCTGCATAAATTAAAGTTTCCTCATCATGATTCTAGACAGTGGGATTTAATTCTCTAAGCCACAGGTTTGGTATTAGTAATTTGAGGATCTCATATTTTCTTTAGAAGTGTGTTGTGGAAATTAAATCAGGCCATCTATGTGAAAACTCCTCCAAAATTGTAAAGCGCTTTCACAAAAGGAAGATTATCAGAGCGCTCAGCTCAAAATAGATTTCTGGGAAATGATAGTTGACAATTTGAGAAACTTTTTCTGTCTCTTATACTCATTGCTTCTTTTACGCTTGTCTTTTTCATACCATTCATTACTCTTCTCCTCTATCAAACTATACTCCAGTACAAACCAGTAGAACTAACAGCATTCTAGTGAACAATTCCTCTTACTTTCCCCCAAAGCTATATTCTCTCTGCATCAGTACATTTGTTTGTCATTTGTCAAGAAAGGTTTAATCTTAAAGGAGACCCTAATAAATAATTGGTCATCTTTTCTATAATGATCTTAATTACCCAATATAGTAGGCATGGTCTTGTTGTGATTAAGATTGTGGCGATTACAGTCAAATTGTTCTTCTTCTAACCAGCTGTGTGATGTTAGTCAAGTTATTTAGCATCTTGACACCCAGTTTTTATACTGTGAAATTGGAAAGATAATTTTGCCAATTATATAGAGCTGGTTGAAAAATAAAATATTTCAATAAAACACTTAAACGTAAGGGTAGTTGGCACACAGTACTAAAAAATGGTAGTAATAGTAGAGTGATGGACAATAGTGATCGCTATATTTGTGCTGCAGTTTTAGTTGGACTTTGGTCTCTTTGAAGAGGGGAGTGAAAAATGATGCTCCCCGAAGGGGATTTGTTGTTGTTTGTGTGTTCATTGGTGTTTTTTGTTTGTTTGAGAAAAGAAAAACATGGATTACAAAGTTATAATACTATATAACAATAATATAAAATTATTTAAAATTAATATAATATATTGTAAATTATTTAAAAATGCTATTAAATTAGAGCTATTTTGCTATTTATATACTTCTGCAATTTTCAAAGCCTCCAAATGGGCTCATTACTTTTATTATTTAAAAGAGGTGCATGTATCTGTTAAGAAAATATCATCCTTCAATGAAAAATCTCACGGAATATTTTTATGGTTTTCATTACAAAGACCATCAATAATATGTTTTGTGTCCACAAGTAAGATCACATTTTGAAGAAGGGGAAAAACATTTAATTGGACACACTACTCATTCTTAATTTGCATCCTGAGTTCCTTTTACGTATTGTCAACAAAGACTATTAGAACAGGACAAATAGCAAGAATATAACTTGTGCCTAATCAAAAAACCACATTCAGAAACTAAGACTTAGTTCAAATTCTGGGTCTGTGTGGGAGGACTTTAGAGACTGTCTGCAAGTAACTTATTATGTTGCCATCTATTTAGAAGTCCAAGCTAATGATGTGAACCACTTTAATGAGTAAATGAAAACCTATATAAAATAAATGGCCCATCAAATTGGAAAAAAGGAAGATACATTAACAGGTATTAATGTACCTTAATTTTGGGTGAAGCAGATCCTGTATATATCTTACCGTTTCTTGGAAGTTCCCACAGGGAACCAACTCTCTTCTATCATTCATTTTAAACTCTATATAATGATAATCCATCATTATGAAAGCAAGCATTTGGAAAGACTGCAATAACCATTTATGAAGCCTTCCCTGCCATCTATTTAAATGATAAAATTTGATATTGCTGATGATTGAATTGAAAAGAGTTAAGGGGAAATAAATTTAAATTTGCTAAGTGGTTAGTTTTAAAAATCTGCTATATATTGACGGTTGAATTGAAATGAATTAAATAAAATAATATATTTAATTATGTGTATGTTTAAATTATAAATTTCAAACCAGTTCTGCAAAATCAATATAATTATCCCAATTTGAAATTAAGAACATTGAGACTTAAAAGGAATGCCAGAATTAGCCAAGGTCATACAGAAATAAATGGTTGATCTAGTATTCCTATAGGAATCCATATCTGTCGGACTCCTAATATTTATCTATTTCCATTATAGAACTACAAATGAGGAAATCATTAATCATTTCTCTTGTTGTAAAAATAGCAGCTAACTATGAGCCAAGCTCAGTGCTAAGGATTTACATGCATTTTCTCATCATTGGTTTTCTCACAGTTGCATTTATGGTAGGTGATACTGCATACTACATTCTCAGTGGAAGTGAGGCAGAAAAATCCCTGAATATTTTTAACATCCTTAATTACCTGAACAATGCAATGATAGATAAATGAAGGAATAAACAATAGAGTTGAAGCCATTAAGTCTATCTGACTTAACTATAAGCTCCATGCAGATCTGGAGATAAATGTAACCTTACATATTATAAATGTAACCTTATATGTGTATATAATTATTTTATCATTTTAGTGCTTAGCTAAGTGACTTGGTTGCCCAGAATTTGTACTAATAAAAAAGTAGGCCGTATTTTATGTTGGCAAGTAAGATTACTTGTTCACTGTATGTTTGGCAAAATAATACATCTATGCTTTAATCCTAACACCAACTTAACCTTAGTCTACTTCTCAATATTCACTAACCTCTCCTTCCCCTTGTCATACAGTTTCTACACCAGCCATGTATTCATCTCCAGTTCAAGAAGCACACTAAACTCTCAACTTCCACACTTCACAAATATTCTCCCTACCTGGAGTATTCTTTCTCTTCCTTTTACCTAGTATTTTTTTCTTTGGAAACACATTTCTTTCTTCATTATTTATTCTTAACCTGTATTACCCTAGCATCTTACTTACCCTACTTTAGTCCTTATCCGATTGTGTAATGGTTTTTATTTAATTGTCTATATTTCCCTCTGCTATATAAGCCAATTGAGGGCACAGGTCATAGCTTGTTGACCATTCAATTCTGAATCATTTCAAATATTAAGAGCTAATTAAATTACATTAAAAATCTTGTCATCATCTGCACAAAAAACAATAAATTACTAGTGCTAGCTATATTAAAACCCCATACATAATTTCTGCCTACTATCCCTAGTGTATTTTGTGGGGCAGAAAAAAGACAAATTTTCACTATGATATTATATTCTCCCCAGAGCCTCCGGAAAGGAATGCAGCCCTGTGGTTACCTTGATTTTAACTAGTGACATACAAGTCAAACTTCTGGCATACAGAGCAAGATAATAAATTTGCTTTGCTTATGCAACTAAGTATGTAGTAATTTGTTATGACAGCAATAGAGCACTAATGCAGTCTCACAATTTTACTTATATATGGTGCCTTTGCTTATCTCACTACCAGACTGTTAGCTCCTTGAGAGCGAATGTGAGAAACATGCCTTGCCTCTGTAGTATCCATCAGTAAGTGTTAATATCTGATTATAAAGTAGAATGAAACTTCTATGTTTTCTGATCTAATATTAATGTTTAAATCTCAGCTAAAATATCCTGCCATTCAGTGTTTGAGAATATCTCCTGTGGTTGGGAATCGATTATCTACTGAATAGCTTCAGCGTTTGGAAATCCACTATTTATTCAGACAATCCCCATTTAGTCTTTGGCAGTTCTGACTTTGCATGTCAGGGAGAAGCCATTGATCAATAGAAGGAGAAATTTGTAATTCCGCTCATTGATGAATGTCCTAGTTTTGCTCTTTATGACAAAATGCGTTACTCTTTCTTACTTCCCTCATATGAGAACTGCTGACATTTCCCTCCATGAGTACTGTCTTCAGTCTGAGCATAACCTGTTGGTCAGTGGTTTCCTATGTGTCACAAGCTCAAAGCCCTTTCCAGTCCTGCTGGTGAGCCTTTCGGTAGTCTTCATTTTGAGACCAACTTTTATAAATTCGACACTCAGGCTTAGGATAGTCTTGTTAAATCCTGTGGAAAAGCCTCCTACTGAAAACAGATGATTCAAAAACAAATTTTATTTTATTTGGCCACAGGTGGTAAGTAACATGAAGTTTGAAAAACATGAGGGTAAAATAGTTTTTAGCAGTCATTGTGGTCTTAGTAAGAGTTCCTATGCAGCCCATACCATAAGATAAAAACAGGCAAACCAGTTAGTTGCTGATTGCAGTAAGCCAGGTATTATTTTTGGTGTCTTGGCCAAGGATGATAGCAATGAAGGAAGAGATAAGCGGTACGATTTTAAGTATATTTTGATACCAAAACCAGCAGAAGTTGCTGATTGATTAGCTTTATTGGCTTTATTGTGTGAAGGGTAGAAAGACACCAAGGATGTTTTCAAGTTCTAAGAGGCCAAATAGACACTTTCACAGACATGGAGTGTTGTGGAGCAGGATCATGTTTGGGGAATAACTCAAAAGTATGTTTTTGGATATGTTCTGTTTGAAACAACCTTTTAAGCAATCCAAACGGAGATGTAGAGAAAGAAGTTGGATATAAAAGCCAGAGAAATGTCCAAGCTGGAGATATAAAATTGTAAGCTATCAGGGATAGAATTTTTTTTTAAGCCATGACAGTAGGGGGAGTGACATAAAGAGTAGTTATAGAAAGAGTCCCAATCCATCAATCATTCATAGTATAATGTTCAGAGATTTGCAAGATGATGAGAAACCAGCAAAGGATAGATAGAAAAAGCAGCTATTCAGGCAGGGCGTGATGGCTCAAGCCTGTAATCCTAGTACTTTTGGAAGCCGAGGCGGGTGGATCACGAGGTCAAGAGATGGAGACCATCCTGTTAACATGGTGAAACCCCGTCTCTACTAAAAATAAAAAACAGCCGGGCGTCGTGGCACATGCCTGTAGTCCCAGTTGCTCATGAGGCTGAGGCAGGAGAATCGCTCGAACCCAGGAGGCGGAGGTTGCAGTGAGCCAAGATCATGTCGCTGCACTCCAGCCTGGGCGACAGAGTGAAACCCTGTCTCAAAAAAAGAAAAGAAAAAGAAAAAAAGCTATTCAGAAGGATACCCAAAAGAAAGTTTTGTACCGGAAGACAATGTAATATGCATATATGCAAAAGACATGGTTAATTGCTGATAATAAATCAAATAAAAATAAATTAATAATTATATATGCCATTATGTGGTGTATGTGAGAGATTTCTCAGTGGAATTATGGTGGTGATTGCCTAATTGAAATGGGCTTAAGAGATGATTGCAAGAGAGGAATTGGAGAAAACAACAGAAGTTGACTATTTTTAATAGTTACAAATTTAAACAGAGCAAGCAAGTAGTGTGGTATTTGGAGGGAGATGAAGTATTAGAAGATACTATTTTTCCTTTTTAATTGAAGAAACTAAAGCTCATTTTGTATGTCATTGAGAATTATCCCATAAAGTGGAGAAGAGTTGATGAGAGCAAGAATGAGAAGGCAATACCTGGAATGATATATTTATGTATTTAAATAATGAGAAGAAATGGAACGTGTGTACAAGTAATGGGTCTGGCCTAAGACAGTCAGGATTTTGTTCACATTAGTAGGAAGAAAAGAGAACAGGGTATAAGGGTAAATATACAGATAATTTGCAGGTGTGGAATTGCCAGTTTGTGAAAGTCTTTTCAAAGTGCTTGAATTTTCTCATTGAAATAAGAATCTGGGTCGGAAATTGAGAGTGAGGATTAAAGGTTGAACATAAAGAAGAAGATGTGAAATAGTTATCTCCGACAGCGAAAGAATGATTCAGTTAGGGAAAGAATTACTAGGCAATCCACTTGAGGTTGGGACAAGGGATTTAAATAGGAACAGGTCAGGATGTTGTGTGCCTATTTTGAGATATCATCAATTGTGAATTTGGGGTTTTGAATTTAACCATGGGTGCAGTTACGTCAAAAGAAGGCAATCAAAGAAAATGCAACAAGACAATTTCAGGTGGTTTCAATGAGCTGTGGCAAAACTGCCTGCCAAATGGCTTCCACGGATGTTTTCCAGAACCCTCTTCTAGTTTCTGCCTCACAATAGTGTCATCACTGTTGGCTCTTTCTCAGTTGCCTAATTTGTATTGTTTTAGTGATTGACATTTATAGATGCAATAGAAGAGTCAGGAATCATGCTCAGGGTTACTGAATACCTAAATATAATTTACTTTCTTCTTTAAATTTGTATATTTTATTTTAAAATATGTTTTGTATGTGATGTAAAATTCAAAATTTCAACAATGATAGCATTAAAAACGTCGTCATGTCTGACCTCCTATCTAACTTAGAAAACTTTAAGCACGCTGTATAAACCCTTATCAATACAACTCACTATGATTTGATGCTTTTTGGTTTTATTTCCAAGAAGCTTCACATACATTTATTAGAATCTGATGCTATAACTGAAGGAAAATCACCATTCTTATATCACTTAATATTTCATCCTATTTAGTTGAAGATCAACCTCTTGGATAGAAACAGTATTTTCTTTATTGTCCATTTTTCAAATATATATATATGTGTATACATACATAAATAGGTATACAATATATACAATCAACAAAATTTTATGTATATTTTGTACACTTTTTTTTTTTTGAGATGGAGTCTTGCGCTGTTGCCAGGCTGGAGTGCAGTGGCATGATCTTTGCTCACTGCAACCTCCGCCTCCCAGGTTCAAGCGATTCTCCTGCCTCAGCCTCCTGAGTAGCTGGGACTACAGGCGTGTGCCACCATGCCCAGCTCATTTTTGTATTTTTAGTAGAGACAGGGTTTCACCATGTTGGCCAGGATGGTCTCAATCTCTTGACCTCATGATCCACCTGCCTAAGCCTGCCAAAGTGCATTACAGGTGTGAGCCATCGCACCTGGCCTTGTACTTACTTTTTATTTACATTTATGCAAAGTGATCAGGTTGAGGAATAAATTTTTAATTGCATTTCTTTACTTGATTTCCCTAATTTTAGTCGAAATGTTTCAATACTTTTCCATATTTTGAGGTATACTAGTGCCCCATTATTTACATTTAATCACACTGAAATATTTAATATTAAAGTTTGGTTTTATTGCCTTAAATTGAGAAATCCTTCAAAGAAGTATTCAAGTGTCTACAGACAAAGCAAAACTTATTCTGAGAAAGCATTCTGTGAATTTTAGCAGCAAATGTTGATCTGAATTTTTATGCCTCTTGTTCAATGTGATAAAATTTTTATCTAAGTCAATTACTTGTAAAATTGCTTGCCATCTTTTGATTTTGGCTCTGTAGGTAAAGCTTATATGAAATGTTGTTTTAAAATTCTATAATCATGCTCTCTTTCTTTTATATTGGGGCAAATTTATATAACAAAATTAATTACTTAAAAGAGAACGATTCAGTGCAATCATACTTCTTTTTTAAGCACTTGCTCTCAGCTAAACTGTGTATAGGGAACATAAGAAGGAGTAGAATTGGAATTCAAAACATTGGTTGCGTGGGCTTATAAAAAAACACTTTATTTGGAAGCATTTCCTATTTCTATTGCCCCTTCCCTCCCGATCCATATTATTTTATAGTCCAAAAAGTCTTTGTTCATCTTCCTAAAATGCTTTATTATTAGAAAATTATGTACCATCAGTTATTTCCCTGAAATGGACCCTGTCTGGGAAACACTGTCATTCATATTTCTCCTCCTAGAACTGTACAGAGTTGATACTCAGTAAAGGGCATTGTGAATTTAAATATCAGATTCCATACGGAGGGACCAATAAGATTAAAAAGAAAGCTACATTAAGACCTCAAAGTCTCTGAGCTCATAAATCCAAGGGCTGCTATTCAGGTGGTGTAGACTAAGGAGGACATTAGAGCTGTGCAAATAAAGTTCGATGCAGAAATTGGTGCTGGTCCTCTGTTTATTACCAATTCATGACAAGATAAATATAAACAATAAGAAAAAGCATCTAGAAATTTTTATAGCCATCTTAGCAGATTAATATTACATAGGTTGAATCTAACAATGGAAAAGACAACAGTTGTTTTTTGTCTTTTAAATCCATTTTTCTAATCATCAATTTTAATGAATTATTGATCCACAAAAGATTGGATGGCAAAAAAATAAAATCTAGTTTCTTCTCAGATAGGTCACTTTGGAAGCACTGTCACAGAGAGCAAGGCATGGTTGAAGAAACAATTATCAGTCAGGTGGTGGCTGGAGCATGAAGTTCATGACATGGGAGGAACAGAAGATAAGGTACAATGCTAGAGTGAGTCCCTGTGTTTGAAGGGCTTCAATGTCAGCAAACAGATTTATGCTCTGCTCTATTGGTGAGGAAAATTCACAGAAAATGCTTAATTAGAGGATAAAATGAGAAAACCTGTAATTAAAATGATTTCCTTGTTGATTTGAGAGAGAAATCCACTGAAGACAGGAAAGCTTTCTTTTTTAAATTAATATTTAATTTTATTGATAAATAATAATTGTACATAGATACAGGGTTAGATGTGATATTTTGATACATGCATACAATGTGTAATGATCAAATCCAGGTCATTAGAATATCAATTATCTCAAACACTTATGATTTCTTTGTGGTGGGAACATTTCAAATCTTCTCTAGAGGATGACACATTGATATGGTTTGGCTGTGTCCCTACCCAAATCTCATCTTGAACTGTAGTTCCCATAATCCCCATGTGCAGTGGGAGGAACCCAGTGGGAGGTAATTGAATCATGGGAGTGGTTTCCCCTATGCTGTTCTCGTGATAGTGAATAAGTTCTCATGAGATCTGATGGTTTTATAAAAGGCTTCCCCTTCACTCAACCCACGTTCTTCTCCTTCCCGCCATCATGTGAAGAAGGACATGTTTGCTTCCCTTTCCACCACTATTGTAAGTTTTCTGAGGCCTCCTTAGCTGTGAGTCAATTAAGCCTCTTTCCTTTATAAATTACTCAGTCTCAGGCAGTCCATTATAGCAGCATGAGAATAAATTAATACACACATCATAGTCATTATCACTCTTCTTTAAGGTATTAATTTTTCAGTATTTGTATCTACCTCCAAACTTTCTTTTCCACCTCATTTTTTTGCTAACTCCTTCCTATCCATTCCAGCCCTACCACCTCTTCCTATGACTCATTTCCTCAAACTTGGACACATGAAAGAGCATTGTAAATTATTACTTATGAGAATTTTTATGGCTTTTTGAATGACCACTGAGTCAGATATCTTTGAAATGTAATCTCAGCTCTGCCATTCATTGGCTGTGTGACCTTGGATACTTCATCCTTCTGAATCTTTTTTTGTTCCTCTATAAAGTTGTAAAATTTACCTTGATGGGTTTTTGGAGAATTTGAAAATTTTAATGAGATAATAAGAACCATCATGGTATGTGATTCTTCCTACTGTTTGTTCTTCCCAACCTACTTTCTTGGCACTTAACATCTATATTGATTGTAAGTACTGAACCTATAATAAATGCATATTCATTTGTGAATAATTCTGAAATTCCCCCATTTATTCTTCTTCCAAAAGCTTAAAACATTTACTGCAGCAGTTGCATACACACACACAAAACAAAGAGCGTAACATTTACCTCAAGGCACAATGAAATCTCTGCAGACAAGAGTATTCTGTCTTTAATTTTTGTATCATGTAACATAGCACACACACACAAGCAGACATTACATGTAACATTTCAAAAGGATGAGAAGAATGAAAAAAAGAGAAAGTAACACCATCAAATCCAGAAACTTTAGAATTATTTGTAGAACTTAGGTTTAAATACCTATTTTGGAAACACTTTGGGAAGATAATCATTACTTTGCCTTGAGAGGTATTCATTGTTAAAAGAGAAACGATAACTTTATACGTGTGTGTGTGTGTGTGTGTGTGTGTGTGTGTGTGTGTGTGTGTATGTATGGGATGTGTGTCTATAACAGAAAAGGAGAGAGATTTTTGAATGAAGTAACATCTCCAGACATTGTCACGTGCCCACTGGAGAAAAAAATTGCCTCTGGTTGAGATCTACTGTTTTAATTCTAGCGCTTCTCAAACTTTAGCAGCATCAAAAATCATCTGAAGAGCTTGATAAAGCACAGATCCCTAGAACCACTCCCAGATTTTCTGATTCAGAAGTTCTGAAGTGGGTTGCAAGAATTTCTATTTCTGGCAAGTTTCTAGGTGATGCTGATGCTGCTGTTCCAAGGTCCCACTTTGGGAACACCTGCTCTAAGTAGCCACTTCACAGCCCATTTCCAGGTCCAGCTGGGAGCATGTGACATGTTCACCTTTCTGTCCTTGCAGGCATATAACTGGGGTGTTTCTTCTTGGCTACTGCCCTTAGATCACTCTGACCTCTGAGAGGTGAAGAAGAGGAGACCTGTGTTTCCATCTTCACCCTTCTTCCTTCAGATAAAGATTTCATCTTTGCAGTACCACTCTTGTGCTAGTGACCCTCTCGTACAAGATTCAGGTTGTAGTTTCTCTCAGCTGACTCTTAAAATAAATTACCCTTTTGCTTGAAAAGATGTAAATCTTATAATGCAATCTTATGACATCGCATCCCTGCTTCAAAACCATCATTGCTGGAAACTGGCTAGACAGAGTCTAGACACGTAATTTTGATATATTAGTCCGGACTTGCCCTTCCTTAGGCTCCACCATTCTCTGCTACAATTCTGCTATATCTGTCTTTGCATTGTTTTTTGATATGCAGCACTCTTTTTGAGCTGCAGGGAAATAAAAGATATGAGAACAGGAGTAAAAAGTCCAAAGATTCTAATACTCTGTTGTCAGTATATTAGGGATGTGACTCTGCATAAACATTTTATCCCCATTTGACAAATTAAAAAACTGAGTCATTTGAAGGTTCATGACACCAATCTTGTTATATGTTGTGTTAGGTCATTTTCTTTTCTAAAAGGAATATCTGAGCCTTGTAATCTATAAAGACAAAAGGTTTATTTTAACTCACAATTCTTCAGGCTGTACAAAAAGCATGGTGCCAGCATCTGCTTCTGTGAGGACCTCAGGAAGCTTCTAATCATGGGGGAAGGTGAAAGGAGATCAGGCAGTGTTACATGGTGAGAGAGAGAGAGAGAGAACGAGCAAGGGAGGAGGAGGTGCCACAATATCTTAAACAACCAGATCTTACGTGAACTCAGAGCAAGAACTTACTCATTGCTGGGAGAAGACACTCATGAGGAATCCACCTCCGTGATCCAAACACATCTCACCTCCAACAATGGGGATAACATTTCAGTATGAGATTTGGAAGGAACAAACATCCAAACCATATCTTATGGGAAATTGTAAATGAGCCTTCACACTAATTATCTCATTTGATTCACATGAACTACATAAACAGATAAGGTGATTTTTGATTACACTTTATTCCCCTTTAAAATGTTCTTCTTTCTATTGTCACAATGTACATAAGTATTAGGAGATGCATTTAAGAAAATTGCTGAGGAGTAAAACGTTACTTCTTTTATCAAAACTGTCACAAAACTTGCTTTCCTGATTGGACAGCTTAATTATTCTTTATTTGTATTGTTTGGACTTTATTTCAAATGGTTCACGGTTCTTATATAATCTATATATTCTCAGGGACTTTGTGGCTAAGGATAGGGAAAAATATTCTTCTCCACCCTGAGCTTACCAGCGAACCTAAAATCAGCTTTTTATTTCTCTCCAAAAGAGGACACACTAACCTGGAGTTCTACCTGCTTGAAACTCATTGCCTGTTTTGTAACATTACTTTCCTTCCTTCAAAGAATCAAGTGCTGAAAGAGTGCTGAGAAACAACGATGTTGAGACTTTGAAAAAAAAATCACAGAAAATTTATGCATGAAGACATTCTTTCCCCAGTCTATAGGAAGGCAGAGTAAAAATTAATTCTCATCCAAGACAGCTTAGAAATCGAATAGTTATAACTCGAGATAGATGAGAGAAACAAATGGATTGGACTTATTTATTTTCAACATCAAAGTATGATCAAAACTGATAGAATGTTTGGACAGGGAAACAATTTTGCACTCCATGGTCTCACTTTTCATTCCTGAGACAGTGTTCAGAATGAATAATAAAATGCGAAGAACAAAAAATCAAGCTGATGAAGGCAACTAGCTCACTATCTTTCCTTACTGCCACAGTCAAATACCAGATGTAGGGTTCACTCACAGACTCAATCACAGACTGCCTTCATCTACCATACTTCTCCTTCCCCAGCACATGGAGTTATCAAACTTTACCGTACTCTCTCTTTCCTTTATATGATTTATATCTCCAGGCTTTTAATCCTGCCGTGAACTCCAACTAAATTGCACTGGACTATCTGGATACTGACCTACAAGCTGTTGAGCTTCTTTATTTATGTAATCCCTGGCTGTAGACCACTTGGAATCTTGTTTTATTTTATCTGCAAAATTAAAAAAAATGGTCTTTGAATCTGCCCTTTGACTCAAGTTTTTATTTTACATGGTAAAATAGAATATCTACCTGATATTCTAAGTCCTACAATCTACCTCATATTCTTTACTCAACACCAGCTAACTGGCTTTTGGAGTGATTCCCTACCTACATTTGATCTTCCTGAATTGGCTCTAATGCCATTCATAGGTATGGTTACCTTAGACTTAGTATTCTCAGAGCAAGAAATCACTCTATAGATAATTACGCACATTCCACACATCTTCAGGCATACAAACATGTTACACACACACACACATGCACACACAAAATCACACACTTTTTAAAATTCTTGCTAATCATCAGTGTATTTTCTGTCTATTCTGATAGCAGAATGGTATCGATGCTTAGGTTTGTTCAAATAAAAGCTCAGCACTCATCTTGTTGACTCATCTATTTGGGGGAATTTGGGAGGGGAAAGATTAATGCATGATCTGAGCCATGAAAGCTCTCAATGAAAAATGTAACAACTGGCACTAAGGTTTGTTTAAATTAAAAAACACAAAAGAGCTACAAAATTTCACTTTACTTTTTACTAGCATATTCTATTATGAGACTATTTGGAAGTTATAAATTTAGTGAGGACAAAGTTACCCAGAAATGTGGGACAGATAGAAAGTCATTTTATAATTAATCAAGCTAATGAGCTAACAATATTTTTTAAAGAAAAATGTATTTGCATATCTATTTTTCTACTTACATGCAGTTGGAAACTACGCTATAAATATGAGTGCTTTGGGCCTGTAATCTCAGCACTTTGGGAGGCTGAGTTAGGTTGACACTTGAGCCCAGGAGTTTGAGACCAGCTTGGGCAACATGGTGAAACTCTGTCTCTACAAAAAAAGAGAGGAAAAAAAAATTAGCCAGTCATGATGGTGCTTGGCTGTAGTCCCAGCTACTCAAGGGGCTGAGGTGGGAGGATCGCTTGTGCCTGGGAGGGTCGAGGCTGCAGTGTGTCATCATGGTGCCACTGCACTCGAGCCTGGGTGACAGAGTGAGACCCTGTCTCAGTAAATAAATAAATAAATAAATAAATGTGAGTGTTTTGAAGTGATATTGCCATAAAAAGTGTTGCTGGATACCTCTCTGTTAATATAAATGGTTCCTATGCCTCTGATCTGAATTAAATAATTCCACATCAGATCACAGCTAACCTGATCACTTTTTTTCCATTAATTTTTCGAGCCTTCCTTTGAAATCTCCTTTATATATTTTTTATCCACCCCTTGGCTACAAAAGAATCTCAAAAATATCTTCAGCTTTTGTCCACTTATTTACCAGTATCAGACAATTTACCATGTTTGGACATCCATTAAAGCTTTAAAAGAATATGCTGTATATTCGCCTTTCTCTTTTTTCTTAGAGATGTGGTGCACACATGGAGGGCAATATCTGGAAATGAATAATGCCAATTTGAAGTAAACCGATTTGTGTTGATGGTTTATAAAACTTACACTTTTTAAAAATAAAATATTTGTGTGGTTAACATCATTATAATGTATAAAAGTATAGGCTTAAGAATTAGAACAATGCCTATCTGAAACTTAATTTGAACCTTGAGGAATTATTTGGCCCAGATAACCATTAACATCATGGGGACAGCTTAAGTAAACTGAAGAAAAGCCCATAGAAAGGAAACAGACAGACGTCTGGAGGCTCAAAACCTGCAGGTAAAACCTATTTCTTTAATTTCGTGTTTCCTCTCTATGCTGTTCTCTGTTTCTCTGAGTTGTGATTTATTCTCTGCTCTTGTGGTAAATCTCTCCAGATGGTGAAGAACAGGACATAGGAGCTGCAATTTAGAAATCTCAGAAATCTGGAAAATTGTCTCCTAGTATCTGTATACTGATCCCGGGAAAGAACACTTAGTATTATTCATGCTTAGGCAGATGTGCTCTCCTCTTGGGCCGATCGCGGTTGCCAGGAGTCAAGCATGTTATGATTACTCACGACTGTCACATGCCTGAATGTTGACCAGAGAATAGCATCTGACACTCAGAAGAGTTTTATACTTTGAAAGTATAAAACTTTCAAAGGAAGCCAAGCTGGACTGGCTAACACAGATCACAACATCAACTTGTTATCCCTGGGAAAATTACCAAAGCATGAGTGCTTTAATGTGTTTATATATGTTTTCAAAAGAACATCAAAAGTCAAGTATAGTGATATTCGGGGTTCACCAAATTCTAAAATATATCATAATGTAGTTTCCTTTATGTAATGTGTTTACAACCATAAGCAGATAACTACTAAAGCATATTGAAATGTGAAGTATGAACATTTAATGAGAATAACTTCTTAACTAAATGCCTCCCTCTATTCTCCAGTGTATTTCAGTTCATTGTGATTCACACACACACGTTAACAAATTAATTACTATTATATTTTTGAAAATCACCAAACCTGTAAAGTTATTCTTACAAATTTTAATAGTCTAAGAGACTAACATCATAAAACATTAATGAGAACTATGAGATTAAAATATTCTAAATGGGTTAAGAAAAGGTCATCTATTTAATCCTCTATCAGAGGAAACAAATAGCATTCATTGATTAATGTTAGTTACCAGATATTTATTTATATTTAACTACCAAGAATACTTAGTAATATTCAGAGGCTGAATTTTATTAGTCTTTCTACTTTTGAGGCTTTATAAGTAAATAAAATGGTTTCAATTTTCTCATACTCTTTATTATTATTATTTTTTTTTAGTAGAGACAGGGTTTCACCATGGTCTCGATCTGCTGACCTCGTGATCCGCCCGCCTTGGCCTCCCAAAGTGCTGGGATTACAAGCGTGAGCCACCGCGCCCGGCCTCTCGTACTCTTTAATGAGTTCTGAGTATTCTTAATATGAGGATGCAGATACAAGTTTGTTTAATTAAAACAATCCTATACTAAATGATCATGTTGTCATTGGTATAATTTTTAAAATGTAATTTAATTGCCTAGTCAAACTGAACTTGTGTATGCTTGTCATCTTTGTGCATGTTTATGTGAATGCATTAAAGTTACTTAATAAATAATTCATATGTATTAATGTTATTAGTTCAGATTTTTAATATAAGGAGTTTTTTTTAAAGTAAAACAATAAATGAAATCGTCAAGTAAATGACTTAAAATGAAAGAAAGAATGTGTGTGCATAACATCAACATGACTGGTTTATTTTTTCATATTATTGAATTATAGTAAAGTGTGTCACCTATACTATCCATTTTCCTAATCAACAAGTATAAAGAAAACATGAAATCCAGAGAAAACTATTCAGAAGCACTATAAATATATTAAAAATGCTTCTCTCTAACCAAGTTTAGAAAAAAGTGATTTTAGGCTTTTAAAGCCATATCTAAAACAAAACAAATTTAGTCCTTTTCCCTCGATTTCGCAATTCATAGAAATATGCTCTTTTTGCACAGTTCTGGGTTTCTTCAAGCTAGTGGGTCATCAGTCTAAACTGTTTCAAGTTAAATATTAAAATGAAACAGGAAGCTGTGAGTACGATAAACACTTCTCTGTTTTAAAAAGGCCATTATCTTTTAAAAAGAGGGCATCACTAATTTTTTGCCAGCTTTTAAATATTGCCATTAAAAACAATTTCATGAATTTCTGGAAAATTGTCTGCGTTAATACATCATAAAAACTTAATGGACAAAACTTCGTAATGACATCTAGAAAGTTGGGCAGGGGGAGGTGATAGTATGCTTCTATACTCTACAAAATTCAGTATTTTAATTGTTTGTTTATTTATTTATTTAGAGATGGAGTCTCATTCTGTCACCCAGGCTGGAATGCAGTGGTGCAATCTCGGCTCACTGCAACTTCCACTTCCCGGGTTCAAGTGATTCTCCCACCTTAGCCTCCCTAGTAGCTGGGATTACAGTCACCCGCCATCATGTCGGCTATTTTTTTTTTTTTTTTTGTATTTTTGTGGAGACGGGGTTTCACCATGTTGGCCAGGGAGGTCTTGGCTCCTCATCTCAGGTAATCCGCCCACCTTGGCCTTCTAAAGAGCTGAGATTACAGACGTGAGTGATCCCTCTTATGATAGCATTATTAAAGCCAATAAAGTAGATAAGCAATATCCATTCTTCACAAAGCATTATCAATTTCAGGAACAATACTCCATTAGTATGATTTAGAAACTGGTTCAAAAGTTGCAACAGATTATTTCAAGGCTGCACAGCTAGTATCTTGATTTTAGGATTATGGTTTGTTTACTTACTGTTCTGTACTATTTAACTGAGAGGTTGTCAATTGAATCCAATCAACATATATATTTGAGCACCTCTTACATGCCTCATTGTATGTCAGGCCATGTACAATAATGTGTAAGAACTAAATATTGAGTGTAATAGACAAGGTCCTTGCCTTCTCGCACTTTTGGGCAAAGAGGGACATTGAGAAGACATCTGTTAAATAACTAATTAAAAATGTGCATTGAAATAGAAGATATATGGTGCTATAGAAACATGTAAAATAACTTAATCGTTTGATTTTTTAGAGATGAGGCCTTGCTCTGTCTCCCAAGCCGGAGTGCAGTGTCCCAATCATAGCTCACTGAAGGCTCAAACTCTGGGCTCAAGTGATCCTCCTGCCTAAGCCTCCCAAGTAACTGGGACTATAGGCTTGTGCCACTGCATCCAGCTCAAAAAGGGATTTAATCTTATCTAGAGGTTATAGAAGGCCCCCTGAATAATTAAACGCCAATTTAAGGAATAATTGTTATAACGAGATGAATAGAGAAGCAAGTATAATCCAGTTAGAAGAGTATCAATGGATTCTTTTTTTTTCCTTAAAGAATATTGTTTAATGAACCGAAAGAAGTCTCCTATAGTTTAACATGTAGGCAGATGCCTTAGTTTTTCTTCTGAAAAGAAGGATAGGGGCCAGGTCTGCGAAAGCAATGTACATTATATTAAGAACTTCATGCTTGCGACAGTTGGAATCAACTCAATAATTGTAACTAGGGATAAGACATATATCAAATTGCACTTTGTAAGAGACCTTTTAAAGCACAAAGGAAACCCTTAATTCTTTAAGTACACCCTAAGCACAATGTCTAGCATCTACCAAGTGTTCAGTTAATTGGGTTGTCCATAAAGCTGGATTTAATATGAAACATCTCAAAAACATCTCGAACAAGTTTTTGTCAAACCTGGAAAGGTCAATATTTTGAAGGTGTCAAATATTTCAAAGAACATATGTGAAGTCTTCAAGACAATGTTATCTAATTAAAGACAGTTTAAATTTAGGTTCAAAGTTGCTTTTTATCTACAATTTTATTTTATACCTTGTACTTATTTCTAAACTATTGCTGTAGACCAGGGATAAACAAACTACAGACCATAGGAAAAATCTGGTCAATTGTCTGTGTTAGCCCATGAGCTAAAAGTGGTTTTTATACATTCAGCCATGAAAAAATCAGAGGAACCTTATTTTGTAATATGTTAAAATTATATAAAATTCACATTTTTGTTTCTGTAAATAAGGCTTTATTGGTAGACAGCCATTACCATTTCTTTGCATGTAATCTATGGCTGCTTTCTTGCTATAACATTATTGTTACATAATTGCAACAAAATCTGTTTGGTCCCAAATATTGAAATATTTACTATTTGACAACAGGAAAATATTTCTGACCTCTGTTGTAGGTGGTGTTATAATTAAGTCATTAAGAAGACACAGTTTGATTCTTTTAGCTACATGTCCCCAGAATCATTTTTATTTTTATTATTTATTTCTCACCTTTCTATGAAGAGGCATTGTCTCCAGACTTTTTTTCTCTCTTTTAATGACCTTCAATGCAGATTTTTCACATTTAACAAAAATACTGCATGATTCCAAGTGTCCTGTTTTGCTCTAATTTCTTCTGCAGAAGCTCCTTCAGGATTAGAATAAAACTGATCATCTTGAAGACTCCAGATAGTATAAGTGTTATTCTTCAAGAAGCATCCTGAGCTAACAAAGGATATTGTTCCTCTTCTGTTTCTTGTGTCAAGACCTTAAAATATACAGGCCAGCTCTTAGTATGAGAAAGTATGAATGCAATAGGCAGCACAGATTAAAGTTCACCTTGAGAGAAAGCTTTGAAAAGATCACTTGTTCTAATAAAAATACCTGATTCACTGTGGTCACAAAAGTCATAGCCCAACCCTGATGAATCTGCATACTGCAAGTATTAACACTTTGCATTAAATACTTTCAAAAGATCTCTAATGGAATCAAATGAAAATTAGACATACTGTACCTTCTTCTTCACTAACATGTTTTCAGTGCGTTATTCAACCTTACATCTTCCATGGTAAGGTTACATTTAATAAGTCAAAGGTGTTAAACAGAAAGACAATTCTTCACACATTGGATATGCCATTCATTTCCTTACTAGAACACAATCCTAGCCACGCAGCCATAGAGTAGATATTAAACAATGGCTCTGAGTCCCATTGAAGTTTACTCAATGTTTATTTGGAATCCTGAAGTCAATTAAAGGAGTTTTTTCCTCAACTTCAACGTCTGTAGGGAAAAGAAACCTTGTCAAGTGGTTCCAGATAAGAACTCTGCAGGTAACCGTTCTGAGGTTCTTCTGGAGAGTGAGCCCCCACAGGATGCAGGGAAGAATGGATCAGCACCATGGACAGCAAGCAATGCCCAGTCCCAAACCACAGCCCAGCTACCCAGAGCCCCTTTTTGAATTCTTCCTCTCTATAATCATTTTTTAAAGGAGAAAGAAGTTTATTTTGTTGACTTCACTGAAATATTGTTTTCTGAAAAATCACACTATGTATGTTAACAATGTTTATACCTCATATGACAGAATACAGATTCTGAATTTGACAGAATAAATAAGGTCAGCGGTTTGTTGATACCTTATGCTAGAGATACCAACACATGCATACAAAGCGTGAGAATATTCAGCAGAAAATAATTTGTCTTTTCAGTGAGCAGCTGTAGCTTTGTGGGCTCAGTGATGCTACGCCATTTTTTTTCCTGATTTTTTTTTCTTTTTACTATGAAAGCAAATCACCCTGCTTATAAGGGGGAGGTAAAGTGTTTGAAATTCATTGGATGTACATATGCTTGTGACTTATTTTATTTCTTTGTCAAACAAAAGTAAATTTCTGAAATAAAATGGTGATTTTGATGACACACAGCATTATCTAAAACTAAATACTAAAAGGTGTCAATGTAATATTATTATTGCTATTAGTAATGCTATGTACTTTTAAATGTATTATGCATTCATTTGCTATATCTTGCTTTAGATAAGCCTCTTATGTCACCATATATTAGAAACCTAAATGAATTTTTATTTTGTTTTTGATACTAGCATCTTCTGTTCCTTTATACAAAACCCTTATTATTAAGTTAATGTGACTTGCACAATCTTAAGGTTTTTAATTCCCTATGGTCTGAACTATCGTGGAAATTTCAATATTGATATTCCAGACCTCCCTACAAAGTGTGCATTGTGAACAAGATGAATGTAACAAAGGGGAAATAGCCTTAGGTTTTGCCACATTTTAATAAGGCTTCTACTATTAGAAACTCCCACCAGCGTATCTATAATAGCCAAAGGCATTGTGGGAAAAAAGTCAGCTTATCACTGCCATCTTCACTTTTAATCAATGCATTTATCTCTGGAATATCTCTTACCTTCACTTAATGAAAGCTTTTGGAATATCTCTTATCTTCACTTAATGAAAGCTTTTGTAATATTTATCACAATACGTTGGCACCAAGTATATCACTTGGCCCCTCCCTCCCATGCGTTTACCATGTACCTAATCAAATAAACACAATTTTGCATCAATATTATACAACAAAATAAAGGTGGAAAAAAGATAAAAATAGTGCACACTATTGCAAGGATATTCTGCACAATAATATAGGGCATATATGATGTCACAAGATGAATTGTGGCATTGTTAAATCATGGACAATTGTAGAAAAAGGAAACTAACTAGATCAACTTTAATTTTAGGGTTTTATTGTGTAAGTGAGGGGAGACTAACACTTAAGAAATGTATCAGTATGTCTTAGTAAAACTATAAAATAAATGCACAACAGAATCTCTGTTATGGTACATATTTTTATCCAGGGTGCACAATTTTTTACCCAAGAACACTCTTTCCCAAAGGATTGGAGTACTAAAATATATATTTGTGCTTTTTGACTATATCCCATAAAATGTCTAGAATGGAATACACCTCAAAGGTTTTTAAACCAAAATTATACAAGTTTCGTGAATCTCCACTGGGAAGTCACTACAGAAGGATTCCCTAGATATTGCCTCAAAAACCACCAGTGAATGAACACTCAGTATTCTCTGATGCAGACCCTTGGTTTTCAGTGGCTTAGAGGAAAATAAAAGGCTGTCTTGAGGAGTACTTAGATGCCTTATTTTTTGTGACTTTGGAAAGCAGAAAGAGGCCTACAAGGAAGAAGTTTCAAAGCCAAGTTAAAACATTAGAGGTTCAAAAAGGAAGAAGTTTCTATTAGAGGAGCCATTTTTACTCCATGCTGATTTGCCCATCAAACCCTAGTACCGTTTATACTACAATCAAGGCTTCTACAAACATTTGAGAACAAACTCCCAGCTCCCCCACTGCCCCCACCCATTTTTTTTCCTTCTGAACTAAAATAGAATAAGTAGATATTGGAATTTCAACCATTTTCTTTAAAAATGAATGCAGGCTTTTTTGCCTTCCAGCTTATATGCCCACCAGGCTAAAAATTTATTTAGGAGTTTTAGTTAGAAGTTAAATATATTTAATGAAAGACATTAATAATATTGACAAAAAATTAGTCTTCTTAGCAATTATACCATAAGAAGCCTAACCATCTGAAACCCCTTTAAAAGGCTCTTTTTTTTTTTTATACTTTAAGGTTTAGGGTACATGTGCACAACATGCAGGTTTGTTACATATGTATACATGTGCCATGTTGGTGTGCTGCACCCATTAACTCGTCATTTAACGTTAGGTATATCTCTTAATGCTATCCCTCCCCCCTCCCCCGACCCCACAACAGTCCCTGGAGTGTGATGTTCTCCTTCCTGTGTCCATGTGTTCTCATTGTTCAATTCCCACCTATGAAGTGAGAACACGTGGTGTTTGGTTTTTTGTCCTTGAGATAGTTTGCTGAGAATGATGGTTTCCATCTTCATCCATGTCCCTACAAAGGACATGAACTCATCGTTTTTATGGCTGCATAGTATTCCATCGTGTATATGTGCCACATTTTCTTAATCCAGCCTATCATTGTTGGACATTTGGGTTGGTTCCAAGTCTTTGCTATTGTGAATAGTGCTGTAATAAACATACGTGTTCATGTGTCTTTATAGCAGCATGATTTATAATCCTTTAGGTATATACCCAGTAATGTGATGGCTGGGTCAAATGGTATTTCTAGTTCTAGATCCCTGAGGAATCACCACACTGATTTCCACAATGGTTGAACTAGTTTATAGTCCCACCAATGATATAAAAGTGTTCTTGTTTCTCCACATCCTCCCAGCACCTGTTGTTTCCTGACTTTTTAATGATCACCATTCTACCTGGTGTGAGATGGTATCTCATTGTGGTTTTGATTCGCATTTCTCTGATGGCCAGTGATCATGAGCATTTTTTCATGTGTTTTTTGGCTGCATAAATGTCTTCTTTTAAGAAGTGTCTGTTCATATCCTTTGCCCACTTGTTGATGGGGTTGTTTGTTTTTTTCTGGTAAATTTCTTTGAGTTGATTGTAGATTCTGAATATTAGCCCTTTGTCAGATATCGGAGGAAATTCAGCCAGATATCAGATGAAATTCACCCCCGATATTTCACGTAGGTTCTTTTCTATATTCCCTAAGTGTCAGCCAGTCTGAAAAATAAAGGGACAGAGTACAAAAGAGAGAAATTTTGAAGCTGGGCGTCTGAGGGAGACATCACATGTCGGCAGGTTCCGTGATGCCCCCAAGCCGTAAAGCCAGCAAGTTTTTATTAGTGATTTCAAAAGGGGAGGGAGTGTACAAATAGGGTGTGGGTCACAGAGATCACGTGCTTCACAAGGTAGTAGAATATCACAAGGCAACTGGAGGCAGGGCAAGATCACAGGACCACAGGACTGGGGCAAAATTAAAATTGCTAATGAGGTTTCGGGCATGCATTGTCATTGATAACATCTTATCAGGAGACAGGGTTTGAGAGCAGACAACTGGTCTGATGAAAATTTATTAGGCAGGAATTTCCTCATCCTAATAAGCCTGGGAGTGCTACAGGAGACTGGGGCTTATTCCATCCTTACAGCTTCGACCATAAAATACGGCCAACCCCTGAAGCGGCCATTTTAGAGGCCTACACTCAGGGACGCATTCTCTTTCTCAGGGATGTTCCTTTCTGAGAAAAAGAATTCAGCGATATTTCTCCCATTTGCTTTTGAAAGAAGAGAAATATGGCTCTGTTCTACCTGGCTCATCGGTGGTCAGAGTTTAAGGTTATTTCTTTTGTTCCCTGAACATTTCTGTTTTCCTGTTCTTTATTCAAGCTGCCCAGATTTTATGTTGTTTAAACACACATGCTCTACAAACAATTTGTGCCGTTAATGCAATCATCACAGGGTCCTGAGGCAACATACATCCTTCTAAGCTTACGAAGATGATGGGAATAAGAGATTAAAGTAAAGACAGGCATAGGAAATCACAAGGGTATTGACTGGGGAAGTGATAAGTGTCCATGCAATCTTCACAGTTTATGTTCAGAGATTGCAGTAAAGACAGGCATAAGAAACTATAAAAGTATTAATTTGGGGAACTAATAAATGTCCATGAAATCTTCACAATTTATGTTTCTCTGCCATGGCTTCAGCCAGTCCCTCCATTCAGGGTTCCTGACTTCCTGCAATAGTCAGATGAGTAGATTGCAAAAATTTTCTCCCATTCTGTAGGTTGCCTGTTCACTCTGATGGTGGTTTCTTTTGCTGTGCAGAAGTTGTTTAGTTTAATTAGACCACATTTGTCAATTTTGGCTTTTGTTGCCATTGCTTTTGGTGTTTTAGACATGAAGTCCTTGCCCTTGCCTATGTCCTGAATGGTATTGCCTAGGTTTTCTTCTAGGGTTTTTATGGTTTTAGGTCTAACATTTAAGTCTTTAATCCATCTTGAATTAATTTTTGCATAAGGTTTAAGGAAGGGATCCAGTTTCAGCTTTCTACATATGGCTAGCCAGTTTTCCCAGCACCATTTATTAAATAGGGAATCCTTTCCCCATTACTTGTTTTTGTCAGGCTTGTCAAAGATCAGATAGTTGTAGATATGTGGCATTATTTCTGAGGGCTCTGTTCTGTTCCATTGGTCTATATCTCTGTTTTGGTACCAGTACCATGCTGTTTTGGTTACTGTAGCCTTGTAGTATAGTTTGAAGTCAGGTAGCGTGATGCCTCTCTTGGCTTAGGATTGACTTGGCGATGTGGGCTCTTTTTTGGTTCCATATGAACTTCAAGTAGTTTTTTCCAATTCTGTGAAGAAAGTCATTGGTAGCTTGATGGGGATGGCATTGAATCTATAAATTACCTTGGGTAGTATGGCCATTTTCACGATATTGATTCTTCCTACCCATGAGCATGGAATGTTCTTCTATTTGTTTGTATCCTCTTTTATTTCATTGAGCAGTGGTTTGTAGTTCTCCTTGAAGAGGTCCTTCACATCCCTTGTAAGTTGCATTCCTAGGTATTTTATTCCCTTTGAAGCAATTATGAATGGGAGTTCACTCATGATTTGGCTCTCTGTTTCTCTGTTATTGGTGTATAAGAATGCTTGTGATTTTTGTACATTGACTTTGTATCCTGAGACTTTGCTGAAGTTGCTTATCAGCTTAAGGAGATTTTGGGCTGAGGCGATGGGGTTTTCTAGATATACAATCATGTCATCTGCAAACAGGGACAATTTGACTTCCTCTTTTCCTAATTGAATACCCTTTATTTCCTTCTCCTGCCTGATTGCCCTGGCCAGAACTTCCAACACTATGTTAAATAGGAGTGGTGAGAAAGGGCATCCCTTTCTTGTGCCAGTTTTCAAAGGGAATGCTTCCAGTTTTTGCCCATTCAGTATGATATTGGCTGTGGGTTTCTCATAGATAGCTCTTATTATTTTGAGATATGTCCCATCAATACCTAATTTATTGAGAGTTTTTAGCATGAAGAGTTGTTGAGTTTTGTCAAAGGCCTTTTCTGCATCTATTGAGATAATCATGTGGTTTTTGTCATTGGTTCTGTTTATATGCTGGATTACGTTTATTGATTTGTGTATGTTGAACCAGCCTTGCATCCCAGGGATGAAGCCCACTTGATCATGGCAGATAAGCTTTTTGATGTGCTGCTGGATTTGGTTTGCCAGTATTTTATTGAAGATTTTTGCATTGATGTTCATCAGGGATATTGGTCTAAAATTCTCTTTTTTTGCTGTGTCTCTACCAGGCTTTGGTATCAGGATGATGCTGGCCTCATAAAATGAGTTAGGGAGGATTCCCTCTTTTTCTATTGATTGGAATAGTTTCAGAAGGAATGGTACCAGCTCCTCCTTGTTCCTCTGGTAGAGTTTGGCTGTGAATCCATCAGGTCCTGGACTTTTTTTGGTTGGTTAGCTATTAATTATTGCCTCAATTTCAGAGCCTGTTATTGGTCTATTCAGAGATTCAGCTCCCTCCTGGTTTATTCTTGGGAGGGTATACGTGTCGAGGAATTTATCCATTTCTTCTAGATTTTCTAGTTTATTTGCATAGAGGTCTATCAATTTTGTTGATCATTTCAAAAAACCAGCTCCTGGATTCATTAATTTTTTGAAGGGTTTTTTGTGTCTCTATTTCCTTCAGTTCTACTCTGATCTTAGTTATTTCTTGTCTTCTGCTAGCTTTTGAATGTGTTTGCTCTTTCTTCTCTAGTTCTTTTTTTTCTCATAAATAATTTTTATTTTTACTTCTTTATTTTTTTTTTATTTTTTTTATTGTGATGTTAGGGTGTCAGTTTTAGTTCTTTCCTGCTTTCTCTTGTGGGCATTTAGTGCTATAAATTTCCCTCTACACACTGCTTTGAATGTGTCCCAGAGATTCTGGTATGTTGTATCTTTGCTCTCATTGGTTTCAAAGAATATCTTTATTTCTGCTTTCATTTCGTTATGTACCCAGTAGTCATTCAGGAGCAGGTTGTTCAGTTTCCATGTAGTTGAGCGGTTTTGAGTAGTTTCTTAATCCTGAGTTCTACTTTGATTGCACTGTGGTCTGAGAGACAATTATAATTTCTGTTCTTTTACATTTGCTGAGGAGTGCTTTACTTCCAACTATGTGGTCAATTTTAGAATAGGTGTGGTGTGGTGCTGAAAAGAATGTATATTCTGTCGATTTGGGGTGGAGAGTTCTGTAGATATCTATTAGGTCTGCTTGGTGCAGAGCTGAGTTCAATTCCTGGATATCCTTGTTAACTTTCTGTCTAGTTGATCTGGCTAATTTTGACAGTGGGGTCTTAAAGTCTCCCTCTACTGAGGCTTATGCATTTGTCATGTAGTTCTTGTGCCATGGTTTCAGCTCTATCAGGTCCTTTAAGGACTTCTCTGTATCGGTTATTCCAGTTAGCCATTCGTCTAATCTTTTTTCAAGGTTTTTAACTTCTTTGCCATGGGTTCGAACTTCCTCCTTTAGCTTGGAGTAGTTTGATCATCTGAAGCCTTCTTCTCTCTACTTGTCAAAGTCATTCTCTATCCAGCTTTGTTCTGTTCCTGGTGAGGAGCTGCATTCCTTTGGAGGAGGAGAGGTGCTCTGAATTTTAGAATTTTCAGTTTTTCTACTCTGTTTTTTCCCCATCTTAGTGGTTTTATCTACCTTTGGTCTTCGATGATGGTGACATACCGATGGGGTTTTGGTGTAGATGTCCTTTCTGTTTGTTAGTTTTCCTTCTAACAGTCAGGACCCTTAGCTGCAGGTCTGTTGGAGTTTGCTGGGGGTCCACTCCAGACCCTGTTTGCCTGGGTGTCAGCAGTGGAGGCTGCAGAATAGCGAATATTGCTGAACAGCAAATGTTGCTGCCTGATCGTTCCTCTGGAAGTTTTGTCTCAAAGTAGTACTCGGCCGTGTGAGGTGTCAGTCTGCCCCTACTGGTGGGTGCCTCCCAGTTAGGCTACTTGGGGGTCAGGGACCCACTTGAGGAGGCAGTCTGTCCCTTCTCAGATCTCAAGCTGCATGCCGGCAGAACCACTACTCTCTTCAAAGCTGTCAGACAGGGACATTTAGGTCTGCAGAGGTTTCTGCTGCCTTTTGTTTGGCTACACCCTGCCCCCAGAGGTGGAGTCTATAGAGGCAGACAGGCCTCCTTGAGCGACAGTGGGCTCCACCCAGTTCAAGCTTCCTGGCCACTTTGTTTACCTACTCAAGCCTTGGCAATGGTGGGCGCCCCTCCCCCAGTCTCACTGCTGCCTTGCAGTTTGATCTAACTGCTGTGATAGCAATGAGCGAGGCTCTGTGTGCATAGGACCCTCTGAGCCAGGCATGGGATACAATCTCCTGGTGTGCGGTTTGCTAAGACCATTGGAAAAGCACAGTATTAGGGTGGGAGTGACCCAATTTTCCAGGTGCCATCTGTCACCCCTTTTCTTGGCTAGGAAAGGGAATTCCCTGACCCCTTGCTGCTTCAGCTCACACTCGGTGCTCTGCACCCACTGTCCTGCACCCACTGTCTGACCATCCCCAGTGAGATGAACCCAGTACCTCAGTTTTTAATGCAGAAATCATTCATTTTCTGGGTCGCTCACACTGGGAGCTGTAGACTGGAGCTGTTCCTATTCGGCCATCTTGGCTCCACCAAAAGGCTAACTCTTAAAACCCCTACTTGCTTCAAATCCACTTTGAAAATGAAATAAACAAAGATTAAGTAAACATGCCAACTTTTAAAATCCTATGGTTTTTCCATTTTTTGGTGAACACAAATTTAATTATCTATCTTCAAGCATAAACTTATAATATTATTAAATTATTTGGCTAATATCATTTATATAGAAAGGAACATTACAAGAAACTGTGGGTTTTAGATTGAGATTTGTATTATTTTTCTGGCTTTGATTTTTAATCTCTGAGTAACTTACAGATTCTGGGTAGCCTACTTAACCTCCCAAAGCCTTTGCTTCTTCACCTGTGAAACAAATGAGATATAATTTACCTTACAGGATGGTTATGATGATTGAGAATGTAAATACTAATCATTTGGTAATAAATAGATGCTCACTTTATGTTCCTTCCCTTTAACGACACATTTCTCTTCCCCATCTCTCATGCAACAACATACATCAAGATTCTACATAGTCATAAATCATGTTGTAAGATGCAAATTGAAATACTAAATCAGTTCTGAGAACACACACGGTAGAAAATGTATACCAAAATTTAGAAGTTGACTTCATAAATCTACAATTTTATCCTTCTTTAAAAAATGTGGTATAACATACATAAAGTGGGTAACTCTTAAGTGTACATAATATATTAATATATGTATCTATATACATAAATGCACACACACAATAACTTGTTCACTGAAAAGCTAAAAGTTTTTTTAAAAAATTCCTACTGTCCCAGTAAGCTCCATTTTACCTTCCATTACTAGGTACTCCCCTACCCTCCAAGGATAACTAGTATTTGGACTTGCACCATCGCCAATTAATCTTGTCCATTCTTAAAAATCACACAAAAGGAATTGAAGCATATGTATCATTATGTGTCTGATTTTCTGCTTATCATAATATCTGTGAAAGCCATTTACATTGTATATATTAATATTTGTTTTCTTTCTCTTTCATTGATGAGTAGTGATATTACTATTTTTATCCAAATAGATACTTGGATGTTTAGGGTAATAATTGAAAACATGGACAAATTTTCCATAGGCTAACCTTCCATATTTCCTCGTTGCACTCATGGAGGTCTATTTGTTTTTTATCTTATCTGCTGTTTTACCACAGTCACCATAAGGCTTTATTTTCCTTTGCCTTTATCACCAGGAAACACTTCTCTCCCTGCATGTTCTAGCACCTCAAGGTCCATCAATCTCCAAATGAAAACATAGTTTTATTCCCTTGATTATCTGTCTCAGTTCCTCTCCCACTCTGCTCTTTATTATGTATCACAACGACTTTATTGCCTGACATCATAGAGCAACTCTCAATTAAGTTTGAAGTACAGTCATCATACCAAACAAATCTGTTTTATTATGGTTTATCATAAAATTATACTTATGCCAAGGGTGAGAAGAATATGGTGATTGATCATGGATAGGGACAAAATCTACAAATTTAACCAAGTGGTATTATAGCACAATGTACAACAATAAGCCCTTTCTTAATACCCATGTCTTCAAATTCAACCTGAGAATCCCAGAAGGGCCCTGGCACTGGGTAACTTTTTTGTTTTTGTTTCTGTTTTTGAGATGGAGTCTCTGTCACCAGGCTGGAGTGCAGTGGTGCAATCTCAGGTCACTGCAACCTCTGCCTCTCGGGTTCCAGCAATTATCCTGCCTCAGCCTCCTGAGTAGCTGGGACTACAGATGCACGCCACCAAGCCTGGCTAATTTTTGTATTTTTAGTAGAGACAGGGTTTCACCATATTGGCCAGGATGGTCTCGATCTCTTGACTTTGTGATCATTACCCTAAGGAACCACGTTGAGGAGCTTCAGACTCAGAAAATGCCACTCACTGAGGAAGTTGCAATTAATTTATTTCCCTCCTGGAGGCACTGCTTAAAGTTTCAACAAAAGAAATGTTTTCCAGTGAGTGAAGGTGAACCTGACAAAACTGACCATCTGAACTCTCTAGTAAACGTTTTTCTTAAATATTTTATCCTATCATCTGGACACGTCTCTCAACTTAAAGAAGAATATCAGGTTAATAGATTTTAATAGCTGTCTTGCTCCACCAGTATGTGCAATGAGCAGGAGAAAGACTACATGCAAGGATGTAAGTGATTGATTTTATGTCACTAGGGAGCTGCACAAACCTAAAGTCGTTATTTCCTTCTCTATTCCCAGACATTATCCTACAGATAGTATCAGAAGTCAATTTGTAAAACTTCAAAAACATTTTCACTTAAAATGATTTATGGGAAAGGAAATATTTTTGTTTAGATTTTTCTTGAAATATTTTTCCAGCCTATAAACATTTTATCAGATAAGCCTTCCAGGAAAAAAATAAGCAACAACAACAGCAGCCTAGATAATTAAATAATGATAGCTACCATTTTGTGAACAATTATTATATGTCTGGGACTATGATTCATAGTTTGTAAACATTAATATATTCAATCCTCATTATGATCTTAACAGCTATTAATCCACATTTGCCTTAGAAGGAAAGGACTGGAAGTTTAGAAATATTAGGCACAGTATGCAAAATCACAAGTTCATGAAAAGACAGAATGTCAAAAATAGGACTCCACACGTGTTTTGTTCTGTTTCCAAAAGTTCTTCCCAATATCATGCATCTTAACTATAATTATATCTGCTGCCTTTTTTAAGCAGGTCAGAGAGAGGGAGCAATGTTTTCCCATTAAAACACCCGTGAGGATGAATTAAGATTCTATCCAATAAGGCATTGAAAATTAATGGTAGTTTTGTACCATTGATGCACAGAAATTATAATACTGTTAACATATCAATGAATTTTTTAAAGAGTAATTTGTCACTGCTTCCTTAGGGCTAAAACCTATTTAACTTGACTCATGTCTCATGCAAAATTAACCGCAAATTACTGAGGTGACAAGATACATGTACACATAAACAGGAAGCGGTTTTAGAGAGATATGTCATAAAGGTGTCAGAAATTCTGGGGACTTTTAAAACATGCGAGAGTGAAAAACTGAATAACAAAGGAAAAGGAGAAGAGAAAAGAAAAGGAGGGAAAAGGAAATGAAAGAAAAGGAAAGAAAAGAAGAAAAGAGATGGAAACACTCGAGATGAAAATCTTCCTATGCTCTGTCAGTAGGCTCTTCTCTTAGTTTTCACCATACTTCTTTCTTTTTTGTTGTTTTGTTTGTTTGATTTTTGGTCTGTGTTTGTTGGAGAATTGGCTGCATTTACTGTGAGCTTTCACACTTCTTGGTTGTCTAATTTCCAATCTCTTCAGTTTTTTCGTTTGAATTCTGCCTTATATACAGTGCTGTTCTAGTTCTTTGCTCAGTTCTATCATTTCCAGTTTAAAGCTGTTCCCAGTTCTCATCTCAACCCTGATTTCCAGCCCCCAATCTACCTTTGCCCTGAGACTCTGCCAATGGTTTATTCTATGTGCAGAGAAATTGTGATGCATTTATTGTTTACCTAGTCTAAATTTGCATGACAGTGTGTTCCTCTCTAATAGTGAACACCATGGACTGTAACTCTTATTCTTATAAATAAATATAATGAGGTTTTAGGAAAGGTAATAAATATGTTCTAAGTTGGCTCAGCAGTGGGTGGCATAGCTAAGACTTGACTCTAGGTCTCACTATGCTGTAACTTGAAACAGAGGAAAGGTTCCTCTGGCTCCATCCAACCTGGATCTTCAGCTTCCTGCTCAACCTTCAAAACCAAGTTAAAAAAAGTCAGAAATAGATGATCTGTTTTGGGTTTGAAAGTATATTAGATTATTTTCATTAATAAAATGGGACCCTCTAGTTTCACTGGCGTTGTAAAAGAAGAAAACATAACGCAGAATGACATATTTGAGCACACCTCTACTATAGCTCTGACTACACTACATTGTCATATGATATGCATGTTTTCAATACTTGAAATACAATAAGATCCCTCAAGCCATGGTCTTTGGCATTATCTTCATAGCTACCATCCTTAGCCCAGGCTACAACACAAAATGTTCATTACATGTTGGTTTAATGGAAGACTAAATAAACAAATCAATGACAGAAGGACTGAATTTCCTTTCAAAACTCCAGATCTAGGGTTATGGTCAAAGTAAAAGATGGCCACATTTCACATTTACTGAGATAATCACTCTCATCTTTCAAGAATCCATGAATACCATTCTTTCCCCATTTGTTGCTAGTATTTAACCAGGTTTCAAGACCTCCTGAAGACACTAAAAAATTCCTCTTTCTTCTTTAACCTTTATATCACTCCAGTCCATCGTCCTCACTGAAGCCAGAGTTAATTTTCTAAAGCACACTCACATTGACTTACTCACCTGCTTTCCATGGGTCATGGCACTCAAGATAAAGGTAAGGCTTTTAACAAGGCCTTCAAGGTCCTACACAATCTCTATTCTGCTTATCTCCAGTCTTACTTGTAAGTTTTATTACTTATAAGTAATAAATAATAATAGTTTGATTCTACTCTAACATGAACTACTGACTATTCTTTGAATGATCAGTTTTGCCTTTGGCCTTTGCTCAAGCTGTTCCCTTGGTCTGAAATGACCACCATCTCCCATCTCTGTCTGAGTTATTCCTATTCTCTCTTTAAATTGTAACAAATTTTTCTCCTACCCTGGAGGACTTCAAGGTTGCCTCTTTACTGTGCTTCTATGTAAAGTGGTGCCTATTACCCTCAGATAATTTATCTTCCACAATATAATAAACTGGTTATTTATTTGTTTATCCCTACACAGCCCCCACTCATACCTTCAGGGAAGAAATAATTATACATTTTTTATCTTTATTCCCACTTTGTAACACAGAATCTAACACACAGTAGGTGGCCTTAGTCTGTTTGGGCTGCTGTAAAATAATGCCATTGCCTGAGTAGCTTGTAAATAATAGAAATTAATGTATCACAGCTCTGAAAGCTGAAAAGTCCATAAGAATGTGCCAACACATTCTGTGTCTGGTGAGGGCCTGTTTTCTGCTTTATAGATGATGCCTTCTTACTGCATTGTCATGTGGTGGAAGACGCTAACTAGTTCTCTAAGGTCTCTTTTCAAAGAGCATTAATCTCATTCATGAAGACAGAGCTGTCATGACCTAATTACATCCCAAAGGTACCATCTTCTTAATTCCATGATGTTGGTGATTAGGTTTCAACGTATGAATCTGGGGTGGGGGCACAAACATTGAGACCACAGCATAGGCATTCAAAAATTTTTTCATAGGATATGGCGTATGAAAAATACAACATCACAAAGCTACGAAGATCAGAACAGCTCATCAGGAGTTCAGTCTCATTCTCTTGTCTCTAATTCTTGACTCCCTCCTGAGAAAGTAACTGAAAGCGCAGTTGGAGATTTGCCCTCTGCTTTGATTCTTGAATGTCCAGTTCACTGACTGTTTCCATTCCTTCCAGTACCCCTCCCGTGGGCCTTTTTTAAAATGCATGCTGTGTTCTCTCCTCTCCTCAGCTATACGTGGCCAGAAATCCTAAGAGTAAAGCAATAGATCACCTCCCATGTAGATCAGTGCAACACTTGTTTTGTGCCTTAGATTAGAGTTGCTTTTTTCCCCAGGACCTTTGCCCCACCTGAGAATGAGATTTGTGAGCAAATCTTCTGTATACCTAATCTATGTGTATGTAGACAGGGTGAGTATTAATAATAAGAATTTCTAACCTAAACAGATTTAAAGAACTGTTTATTTAGAGCTTTTTATTTGTTACTTAGATTGATGGCTATGTGAAAGACATACTTGCAACTCATTTGTAAGAACAGCTACCATTTATTGAGTACCTATTATGTATCAGTCCCTGGACTGAGAGGCTTCTCTGCAGCCATTTAAATTCTCAGTCGATCCGAGGTAAGATGGCATTATGTCAACACTGTAGGTAGGAATAATACAGCTATGAGAGGTCAAGAAACCTGCCTTATGTCCCACAACTAAGAGAGACAGAAATGGGGTTTGAGTACAGGTTGTCTGATGCCAGATCCCTTGCTCTGATAACTATGTAATGCTCTCATATTGAAGAAAGTACAAAAAAGGCTGTCAGATACGCTGTTTTGCTGTGCCTGCTTGACCTGTGTCCTTTTGGACTGACAATCATTTGCTCAAAATCATTCAACTTATAGAAGTAACCGAGAAAGAATGTAAACAGGAATATATAGAGAGTGAATGAAAAGCATCATTCTATTTTCCAGCACAAAGTATTGGCTTGCTAGAAAAGAGTGGCTATATTTAAATGAGTTGGTTAACATTAAACTTCAAGGATAAATAACATTAAATAACTTAACGGTCTGAAAATCCTTTAGCAATTTTATATATATTGCACATGGAAGAAAGAAAAGAAATCTCTTGCAGAATAGCAAACAAGACAAACAACCAAAGAGAATGTTTTCACCACCTGGCAGATATTTCTGCACCTTTTAAATAACGTAAAATGAGAAATAAGACTCATTATGACTGGGGTAATTTTAAGGTACTCAACAGAGCTGATAACCTGTAAGTCACTTGGATACTGAGCTTCTATCCATGTGATATACTCTGCGCCTGCATTTCCACAATTAAAGTCTTCCCGTCTCTAAAAAATGTTGGATAAATGTTCCACAGAAGTTTCTGTTTGCTTTCTTCTAATTTCAGAAATATACTGTAAAAAATACATCTCTCTTTCATCCACTGCTATGCAAATAATCATTGTTGGAGATAGGAAATTATAATACCATTTATGATTTTAATAGAACACATTAAACTAGATAAAACAGGGAGTAGAAATCATTTTTCTACCAACTAGTAATACGACTTGACTCATTACTGCTTTTAATTTCTGCCTCAAAAAGAAAATTGGGGTAAAAGATGACCCCGAATTATGTTTTGTTAGGATCCCCACTATCCAGCATGTTGCTTTACTTTCTAAAGACCAATTTAGCCACCCCGACTACCCCATACTCCTGCCTCTGATGGGTCTCCCAGAGGCACTGTCCTGGACAGATGGATGGTTGCAGGGAGCAGGAACAAAGGGGTGTGTAATGGTAACAAGTCACCATGAACAGGAGAGAATGAAAGGGGCCCTCCAGCAGGTTTAGGCCCAGTTGGAGGCTCCAGAGAAAGAGTAGTCTTTGGAGCATTGCAGTTGCTGGTTCACTTTGAGGTGGTGGTGAACCAGAGCATCTAACTTGGAGAGAGGCCCCTCCTGGGTGTGTCCCACATCTCTGTGCCCTGGTGAACACATCTGGGTTCAGGCTGGAAATGCTTGACATCACCCTCAATTGCTCAGTGGCCACCTTCCCTCTCTCCAACATCTGCCAGGGAATATAGGAAGCACGGGAAGGCATGGCAAGGAAGGGTTGGTGGAGCCATGAGGAGCTGCTTTCATTAAATGTAGCCTTGAGCAACAACTCTGTTACTGTGCTGCACAGCTCAATGCAGCTGTGCAGTGGCCATGTTTAATACCTCCACGGAGAAACTGCAGTGACAACTGTGCAAGGGAGATTATGCTATATTCAAATGCACAAAAATGTTTGAGAATGACTTTAGCCAGATCAGCAAAGGGGTTATGACTCATGTGCACAACCAAGTTGAAAAGGTGACTGGGGGCATTTTCTCCCATTGTGTCTAGCCCCAGCCTTGCACTACCTAATGTCACGTTGCTAAGTGGACTAGCTGCAAACTGTGAAGAATATGCCAAACATGTCTCCAGGCTAGAGACAACAAGCTTAGTAACACCTTAGAGGTAACTGGTTGTTTTCATTGGAATTGATAAAAATATTTGCCAATGATACTGAAAAGCAATAACTCTTCCAGAAGCTTGCCACTTGGCTGCTCATTTCACTTTTTGGTTGTGTGTAAAAGATCTTTTTGTTCATTGGAAAAGCCACATTTACCTCCTTTTTACCTCTAGAGTATTCTAGCAGCACCCAATGCATCCCAGCTGCCGCTACAACGGGCGTGCCTGTGTTTGACACAGCAGTCATTCTTTGCAGTCTCTAGAAGATGGAGCCAGGAAACTATGGGAGAGTAGGTAAAAGCTGCTTCTACAAAACCTTTTGATGTTCTCTTAGGTTCATTGGGAAGGTGTCTCACATTCGGAAGGGTGTGGGGCCCATTCTGAGGCCTTGCCACGTTGGAGAGGCCCCTGGTGCTTCTTCCAATTGTTCTCCAAGGCTGAATTCCAGAGTTTTCTTGATGTCAGCTTCTCCTGTCATACCCCATAATGCATCTGCACCCTCCAATCTATTTTTGAATACTTCCTACCCTAGCCCAGGCAATTTGATCTGTCATGGGCATTTCTAACTATTAGAAAGTTTTTTTCTTTGAGCCATAATCTGCCTCCCTGTGACTGCCATGCAAAAATTTCTGTACACATTAATGGCAGTGCAACACGATTGTCTGCACATGCACAATTTTCTGTTTGTTATCAAAATGTAAATTATGCATTCCCGATGACCAGCAGTCTCACTTATAGGAATTTATTCTGTGGCAATACTAACACAACTGTATAAAATATAAGTCTATGAGAATGTTTACTGGTGAACTGGTTCTAGCAAAACCAGAATGGCCATTCTGGGAGGTACTCTGGAGGGTTTTCCTGTGTCATATGGAAGATTGGACTTGATGATCTCAAAAATTCTTCTAATCATAAGCTCTTGAGTTGTTCTGCTATGTAACAAAGGTGGTCATTTCTGGTCACATCTTTCTGGTCTCATCTTCTCTACTTCACTTGTTTTCCCTTCCCATCTGCCAAGGAGCTTGACAGAGAGGGAGGTCAATGCCAGGTCAGCATCAGGAGGCTTTACAGGGTTCCTGAGATGTTTAGAACTGCCTCTTCTGATAATGCTGGGAAAGGAAGGAAACCAGCATGAAGGCAGGCCAGGAAAAGACAGCATGGGCAGGAACAGCCTTCCTGATCCTGGAGGAAGCAGAGCCAGCATGACCTTTCCAGGCACTTCTGACACATTTTTAGAGGGTCTTTTCATGTTTGTAGCAAGTGTTGCAAACATGTCCTTGTCCTCGGAGAGTACTTTCAGCATGTCAGCAGGAGCTTCCAGTCCCTCGCTAGACAGCAGGATGCTTGCAGTGATTTCAAGAGCAGACACAAATGGCAAACCTGTTGCAGAAAAAGCTCGGAATTCGGTAGTGGGCTCCTTCCTTCAACCCTGCAGACTGAAGTTTACATGAAGAACAGGATGAGGCTGGGTGTGGTGACTCATGTCTGTAATTGCAGTACTTTGGGAGGCTGAGGCAGGAGGATTGCTTGAGCCCGGGTGTTCAAGACTGGCCTGGGCAATATAGCAAGAGACCCTGTTCCTATAAAAAAATATTTTAAGAAACTTAGACAGGTGTGATGGGACATGCTTTTAGTCCCAGCTACTCAGCAGGTCAAGGTGGAAAGGCCACTTGAGCCCAGGAGGTTGAGGCCACCATGAGCTGTGATTGCGAAGCCTGGGAAACAGAGTGAAACCCTGTCTCAAAAACAAAACAAAACAAAAGTGATAAAAAAAAAAAAAGAAGAGTGAAGCCACAAGATGTTCCAATGTAATGCTGAAGCCCAGAGAAAAAAAAGAAAGGAAAAAGACAAAACTCCTGATAAAAGCCATCCTCATCACCATGGGACTGGAAAGGACAAGTAGACCCTAACTATGTCCTTATTCTGGCCCTTAGCTTGCTATGGAGCCCTAGGGGTGAGGAAAAGGAGAAAGGCCCACGCAGCCCAATGAGCAGAGGACACAGCTCTTTCCCCTGTGGAGACACCAGCCTCAGTTCTACTACAAAGGAATCTAAAATGGGGAAGGAACCTACTTCCAACTAGTGTAGGGTCTTCAAGCAAGACCCCTAGCAGGATTAGCTATTTCCTGATGAACTTCAAAGCCCACCCAACAGCACAGACAGTACTCCTAGATTCTGCAAGTAAGAGAACCAGAAAGACTGACTTTTTCCTGAAAAAACTTAAAGCCTTCTCTGCTAGATAAAGTGAAGTCTCAGGCCCTAAAATAGAGACATGGAAAGATTGGATCTTTATTAAAATGCCTCAGAATCAGTTGCAACGTATGTGGTACAGAGAACACCATATTTAAAGCTATGAGGAAGAGCAACATGGAAACCAACAGGCAGCCAGCACAGTGTGGTGGAGGGGCTGGCATTCACTGGTACCATGATAGCTGAGACCAAGGATACAGTGACCTCTGAATCCCATCAAAAAGTGGAGTCACAGTTTAGGAAATCAGGATGTTTCTAGCTTAGGTTGCCTTAATTTTAAATAACTATCTATAAATTTAACAATACATTCCCAAGAAAAGGCTAATTTGAAACTACTGCATCCTGCCTTCCCTAAAGAGTGTTTTTTTGGCATTAGGTTTAAGTCTGTAAACTCAAATCCATGTTACCCACTGAGCTTAAGGAAAGTAGACAAATTAACTGTTTATATTTGATAATCTTTTCCCGAGTCTCTACCTTAGTTCCTTATCATTCAGCTGCAGTTGCTGGGTGGTGAACATTAGAGGTAACTTTGAGAAAGGTTAAACATCTGAAGGTGTTTCAATTAACCATGAATATTTTATTTTTTTTATTTCTAGCTTGGCTTGAAACTATGTTGAATGACTGTGTTCTAATAAGGGATTAAGATGAAAATCCTATTTTGGTTGCTAGTAAAATATGTTTGTGTATTAATTAGGCTTTTTTAGAGAGTGTTAATTGTTATTCTCTGTAGGTATTTCTCTGATGCTGCCCTTGTGAGAGGCGGATTCTTTGCTGATATAATTTCAAGAATTTCACAGAGCTTTCCAATTCCATTAGATTCACAACACACTGAACACTGGAGACTCACACACATAACCACACACATACACTCACACACATTCATAAACACACACATGCACATGTACAGCCCCAAGTTAGGGGAGGGCTGTAGTACCACTCTGAAGCACATGCCCCTTTGCTACTCAATTAAATTATGAATTTGTTTCTCCCAGGAAAAATGTGTTACTACACAATGTGTGACAAAAGTCTAAAATTGCAAAATTTAATAAGGCATAGACTGAAGCATGTTGTGAAAGGAAGACCATGGACTTTGGAATCAGACAGATCTGGGTTTAAATCTTCACTCCACTCACTGGGGGATCCTTGGGTAAGTATTAATAACATACTAGAGGTCTGATTCCTCTGTACTAGATGTCTAAAGCATCGAGTACTGAACCATACACATAACTGGGACTTCAAAAATTATGGTCCTTCTTCCCATTCAGTTGCTTAAATTCATACAGCTTCTGGGGTAGATGCAGTGATAAGATCATAGAATATCTGAAAAAAGGAGAGTAAGTAACCCCAGTGGAGCCTGGCAAGTCAGAAACAGATTCTAATATACATATATGAATTATACATATTATAAATTATATATAATATATACATATATTATATATTATTTTATATATTATTATATATAATTTTTACCTTTGAATATGACTAAGTCACAGTTTTTAAGAGTTAAATTGCTGAAATACTTAAACATGAATTATGTGTTCTTTTCCTGTTTGAGGTGAGCTAAAGTCACTTTTAGAACGCCATAGTGAAATAATCCAAACACCATCAATGGAATCTCAAAGCTGTCATATTTATCTCTATTACCACTACTTTGAATATTTCAATAATATAGACATGAAATTATGTTAATGATCACCTTCATAACCCATGTTTCTCTCACCATCCACAGCAAATGATTTCTTAACACTACTGCTATGATGTCATTTCAAAATAACTTGCTTTACTGTTTCCCTTGTCTACAAAATGCATCCCATCATTTTTAATGACAAAAGGTACATGAAAAATGAAATGAGTATGGCACAGAAGATTAAAGGGTGACACTACTGGGGCTGCCCTTAGCTTCTGAGGGCAATCGCAAGGGCTGATTTTTTGTTATTGTGTTCATATTGGACCTAACCATCTTTCCGATGGCTATATTTGAGAGTCACTGTTCCTAACTTCCTTCTATAGTTAACACTTACAATGAAAAGAAAAAGAAATGGGAGTAATCTTCACTGACTGTAACAAATATGTTAGGTAATATGCTGATTGTATTATATGTATCTTCTGTTTCATCCAAAAGCTACACTTTGGGAAATGTGACATTTCCATTTTATAGATGAGAAAAATTAAGCATGTAGGTTTTCTGAAGCTCCAGGATAGTTACATATGCCGATCTGGTCACTAAACCAAAATCTCCAAAAAATTGATCTGGAAATTCAACTCAGGCAATCTGATTGTTCAGCTCCCTCTAAAAAAATATAAAACTCACGGCAGGTTAATGTGATTATTGAGTTCCTTCTCAATTCCATGTCCTTTCTTTGTCAATGTTTCCACCTCGTCCAGTTATCTCTGAAGAATGACTCCTGGAGCTAAACGGAGCTAAACACAGTATGCCGGATGTGCCCCCCCATCCCAATTAGAGCCACATATCTAAAGAAAGGCGCCTGAGACTGTTTCGATTTCCCTAGTGGTCACACCAAATCACTGACATGTATCCAACTCTCCTTTTTCAAATGTTCACCTCATAAGCAATATCTCCCTTATATGTGCTTTTATTTTTCTGGACTTCTTTGCCCTTCCTGAAATAGTTAAAATGTAAATGGAATTCAGATGGATGTGACACATCATTGCAAGTTAGAATGAAGCATTTGAATACTATTTCTATTATTCAGCTTAGTTATTTCTCTCATTTCCTGGTCTTCTGAAAATGTGATCACCTTACAGGATGGCATTATGCATGTTATCTGCAAATATGCTAAACATGTCAGGACCAATAACCTAGCCTGTCAGATCCACAAGACCCCTTCCATTTCATGTGAAATCTGTGTGTGTGTGTGTATGTGTGTGTTTGGTAAAAGCAGAACTGCAATCCTTTACTTACCTGCTCCCCGCACCTCCCCTGTGAAACAAAGCGGAAATCAGCAATCTTGGATATGGTGAGACTGACAAGGATAAAAAGACAGAATTAATCCACCTCTGATGCAGTGTGCTAATAAAAAATTAAAGCAATTTCAAAACAAAAGAAAAGGAAGCAATTGGGAAAAAAATCATACCACATTTATTCTACTTATTCCTGAGCAATGTTGGCAAAAGGTGTAAAAATAGTAATTCAGGCCAATCTCCTTAATTATAGATAACATTGCTTTAAGAACAAGGACTAAAGAGGCAACAGTTGAAAATTATTGCTCAACTATCTAATAATTAAAAAATATGACAAAAACCTCAATCATACTTTTAATTCTTGATCCTTGGTTATAGGATAATCTTTCTCATGCCTATTGAATTTCACTCAGATTGTTCAGTTTAATACAAAAAGGGTTTAAAATTACCTTAGTTTTCAAAAAACAATAAAATAAAAAGATAAAAGAACTTCATATCCAAGCTTGAAGAGACTTAAAGGACATCATAACAAAAAAAGAAGAAGGAATTAAAAATGTGTGTAAATGAAGTAAAAATGTGATAAATGTATATATACCCAATATAAAATCCCCCATGGATATGCTCATTTTCTTCTCCAGTGTCTTTTTTTCCTGTTCAGATCACATGGTTCTAGCTTTCTAGGAAAGAACTGAGTTAGCGGCTATAGTGAGAGACAGTAGACCAGAGGAAAGGGGAATGTTATTCATATGGATCTTATCTTGAATTCTGTTCTAGGCAGTGAATTACCACTGCAAGAACTTCTGAACTTCATTTTTTCCCATCCATAAGATGGCCATAATAATATTTGAAACCTAAGGTCCTTGCGATATTAAAATGTATGATGTTATAATATATATCAAAATATATATGTGTGTATATATATAAAATTTCTCCACATTTGTGTATATATGTATGTATGTGTGTTGTGTTGTGTGTGCATATATATATATATATATATATATATATATATATATATATTTCTCCATGTTTCAGCCCTCTAATTGTTCCACAGACTGAAAACCCCTTAGCATTACTTACAAGATACATCACTGGCCTTCAACTTAACTTCTTTTGTCATCTTCTTTACCCCAAATTTCACCACGGTTCGGCCACAGTGCCCTTTGTGAGAGATCACACATCATTTGCTTCTTTCTAGCACCTTTGATTCCAACTGCCTGGAACCCTCTTTCTGGAGGTCTAGGTATGAGATCTTTTTATGACTCACATTTCAGATCACCTCTTCAGATGCACCATCTGACCTACAACATGAGTTAGTGATTTCTGTCCCATCATCATTTCCCTAGTTTATTGCTCTGATTATTTTTTCTTCAGAGTGATTCCCAAAATACTTATATTCTATAAGAGAAGAGGTCTGGCCTATACCTTTGACTGTTTGTCTTGAGTGTTGGCATAAAATAAGGGGATACTATATTTTGGTCAAATTAATTATATAAAAGGCCAAAACATATATCAGAATACCATAGGCATAGAACAAATACTGGATTCTTCCCTTCTATGTGAGCTTTCTGACTGCATAATAGTGGCTTTGCAATTATGTAATTGACCTCTACAATAAGAAGATAAGGAGATAATAAAATCAAAACACACACACACACACAAAACTTACAGAACTAATAATAGAGGCTGGGTTGCCCAACTAGCTGACTATCCTCAGTCCATTTAATGACGATATTAAATATTTGGAATAAAATATATCTCTAATGTTTATATATGGTTTGCTTTAATAAGACATACTCTACCTTTGCACAAAGATGAAATTAAGACAAATAAGGCAATATAAATACATGTCAAGATCATGAAGAGTTCTATCATGCATTATGGAGATTTTGTACAGTTAGAGGAGTCAGACTTCTCAACTTTTATTTATTACTTTAAAAAATCTACTTTGCAAGTTCTTTTCTCTACTTTCCCATTAAACTTGATAAATCTTAGGTTACCTCATCAGTGTGGGAGTGTACTTTTGTTGTTCTATATCTGTCTAACATTCCCTCCTTCTGGGAAGTCTTCATATCTCACTCCATGTAAGTTTGGGGGCTATGAAAGATGAGGCCCTGCCACCTTGCTTATGACCTGGCGGGTTAGAGGGCCTCACCACCCTAGACACAGTGAGTGGTCTGAGACTGGCACATGACCCAAACCAGAAAAGAGTCCTGGAGCAAGTTACCTTCATTAAGGAAACCATTAACATTTATGTCTTTTACTTAAATTGTTCTTCAGAAGTTATTGTACATATCCAGAAGAACCATTACATTACCTAAGAAGGTTTGTTTCCCAAGAGGAGTTTGCATTATTACTCCCAAAGAGGAGTTATACATCCTCCTACTTCTACGTAAGCCACATACTCAGATCTGGAACAATGATTGGGCAAGAGATTGTCTTGCCTTTTTTTTTTTTTTTTTTTATAAAATGAGCTATAAGAGTGATATAATTTGGCTCTGTGTCCCCACCCAAAATCTCATCTTGAATTGTAATTCCCAGGGATGGACCTGGTGGGAGGTGACAGATCATGGGGGCAGGTTTCCCCATGCTCTTCTTGCAATAGTGAGAGAGTTCTTATGAGATCTGATGGTTTCAAAAGTGGTAGTTTCCTCTTCACTCTCTCTCTCTCCCACGCCTTGTGAAGAAGTTGCTTGCTTCTTTGCCTTTCTCTATGATTGTAAGTTTCCTGAGGCCTTCTCAGCCACGCAGAACTGTGAGTCAATTAAACCTCTTTTTTATATAAATTACCCAGTCCCATGGAGTGTCTTTATAGCAGTGTGAAAACGGACTAATACAAAGGGTATTAAGCTGGCACTACCTTATAGAGAGAACTGCGTGAGCATAGAGTCACCAGACAAGTAGGACTGAATGAAAGAGAGAACAGAGTTTCCCAGAAAGATTATTTGAGGATGAGAGCTTATCCAGGTGTGATGACAAGAACAAGTCTGTAATTTTAAATTCCATAATTTCACACTCATTTCTTTCAATTTAATTTGAGTTGGGTTCCTGTAACTGGAAACCACAAAGATTTAGACAAGCATAATCTTCCTCTACACTGTGTTAATTGCTGGCACCACCCTCAGTTGCTCAGGGGCATCCTTCCCTCCCTCCAGCACCTACCAGGGAATGCAGGGAGTGATTTGAGGAGGGACACCTCACTCTATAGAATATTTCTGGCCCATTCACCACTTCAGAGGATATAATAATGGTTCTTTAGATATGGGGTAACTTGAATACATTTTACACGGGATGTTTTAGGTAATATGTAATCTTTTCTTTAGCATGGCTTAAATAGCGGAGGAAATGTTCCCAAAGGTATCTTCTGACCCTTTTTCCATTAAGTGAAGATATAAGTCTCACCTAAATGCCATTAAAACCTCATAACAAAACACAACAATAAGAAAAAACTGACCTAGATTAGATTTGTTAACTTCATTTTACTTCTGCAAATTATAAGCATTTCTTTCTTTCAAGGCTCTGATGTAAAACAAACTTCTGTATGTAAAATTCTACCCATTTTTCCTTTTCTAATGTTTTTCTTCATAACCATAAACCCTTTGTTTTTCTACTTGTTCATTCATGTATTCTTGTAAAAAGTATTTATTGAATATCAACTATGAATCAGGTACTTGTTGGATGCTGGGGGTTGAAAATGTAAAAAGGAATATGGTGATTTTATTTAAAAAAAAAACTGCTGTTCAAAATTACTATAGATTATGCAGAAGTGGAAGCCAGCTTCCTGATCCCTCTCCAAATGCTCCTTTTTAAATTAAACATATTTCACCTGTATAGTGACACTGATTTTTCTTCAACATGCTAGACAAGAACAAACATCTGCATTATTTTGCCTAGGAGGAACAAAAATTGCTCAGACATCAGCCTAACCTGAGAGAGGGCAAGGGATCCTTTCCAGAGGGTAGACTGTCTCAGGAAAACACAAAAATATCATCCTCATTTACCAGAACTCAGCCATGAAAGCACAATTTTTATTTCATCAAAGATAGCATTTAAAAATTAAACTTCTCTTTAAAATATCTATTTTACTAATTGAGGGGAGAATTGCCAACAACATTTTGATAATAACAGCAAAGTAGGCTTTAATCAACTTTTAAGAAAAGTGCTGAAGTGGTTAAATTTTTGTCAGTGATACCTAGATATGTAATTGAGAAAGAAATGGGTCAAATATGAAGAGACTTTAAAGCTTGCTTCAGTTTTTCACCTGACCTGCTGGGTGACCTTTGGCAAATCTTCAGCTTCTGGGCCTCAGAATTCAACTAGTTTAAGCATCTCATTTTTTGGTATACAAGAGATAGCCCTTCACATTTTGTTAAAATTGGGAAGTTGGCTCACTTAGAATCCAATACCAAATTGTCAAATGGGGGATGGTACAAATTGCTGTAATCATCATCCATATATGTGTGAGGTTTATTCATTCACTCTTTTCATTCAGCCAGTCCATTTATGTATTTCATTCATGCCAGATAAAAAAGCAAGTTTTTTTATATGACGGCCAGATAGTAAATATTTTAGTCTTTGCAGGCTATATAATCCCTCATAATGATTCAATTCTGCCATTGTAATAGGAAAGTAGTCATAGACATTACATTAAAAAATAGGTGTGGTTGTATTTCAATAACATTATTTATAAAATCAGGGAAGGTGCCAGCTATTGCCCATGGAATGTAGTGCTGAACCCTGCTTTAAACAAACCAATAGACAAAATAACAGGTACAATTTAAATTTAGCAATAGTCACCATGGTAGCATTTTTACATGATTCTTCTGTTTAATCCTCACATATACACATAAATTCTATTCATTCAATGAGCAAAATGTAGCAGAAAACAAGAAACATGTTCCACACTCATACGTTTTAATTTTTTTGTGTGGAAAGAAATTTGACAAACCACTAGAAAATAAGTTAAGTGATAAAAAAAAAATAAAGCATAGTAAAGGTATAAAAAGTGATGGGTGCTCTTTTCAATAAGTTAGTCCTGAAGTTCTCTATGATCAGGTGACATTTGAGCAGAGACCTGAATGAAGTAGGGGTACGCCCCTTACAGATATCTGGAGAGGAGTGTTCCAGGAAGAAGGAAAAAAAAAGCTTAAAGGCACTCTGAGATGGGAGTGTGTTTGGCATGTTAATGGAAAGATCAGGAAAGTAATGTGACTGGGGCCGTGAAGCAAGCCTATGGAGATGAGGTCAGAATGGCCACCCTGCACTAGAACAGGTGGGACCCTGTAGGCTATGGATAGGAGTCTGGATTCTGTTCCAAGATGTGCAGAAGAATTATATGATGTCACTAAGAATTTTTTTAATTACTCTGGCAGCTCCCCATCATGGTGCTAGGGATTAGGCAGAATGACAAATGTTTATTGCATAGTTCAGGTAACAGATTATAGTAACAGGAACTGGGAAGATATTTGGAAAAAAGATGCCAAAATTTTGGATACATGTTCAAACTAGGTATTATTAACAGGTACTATGAATAAATTCAGAGATGTTAAGTGATTTATCCAAGTTAAAAACAGCTAGGAAGCACAAGGATCTAAAATATCCTTAGTACCAAAATCTCACTGACAAGAATGCTTTCAGTTAACCACCATCCCTCCCCCCCGAATCACCCACGTGCTCAAATGTAGGTAAGTAGTAAGAACTGGTAGAAAGATGCAATGTTCTCAAATCAACCTGTCTCCACAACTTCCTCCTTATGGCCATGCCACAGTTTATCTGTTTTCTGAAAGATTAATTACCTAATTTTTGCCTATCACTTTTTGAGAATATGATATTTGGGAAAATGGGGCGATCTGGTGCAGAAGGGGCAGAGTATGAAGATGTTAAAAGAAGGGCTTATAGACATCACACACACGCACACACATACACACACACGCACACAGCATTTATTACTCTAACACACTTCCCTTGAGGTTACAGTCCAGTATGAGAACATTCTTGTTATAGAATATCATGGATTTCAGGAGTCTGTCCTCTACCTCACTCCCTAATCCAGCAAGTTTATTCCTTTCAATTTCACCCAATGTCCCCAGAATATTGTTGTAGCAAGTATTAGGATGAGAGGATGAGACAGAGCCAAAAATTAGAGCCAAATTTTGACAGAGTGAAGATTCATAAAAGAGACCAAAGGCTAGAGCCCTGAAATCAGAACCAAGCTCCACAGAGCAGAGCAATGGCCAACTAACAGGACAGCCCGGTGGTTAGATTCTGTTGATTATAATTCGGTTAACTTATTAATTTGACCAACATTAAGTATCTAGTGCATGTATATCCTATGCAAATAATAGTTATTTCAGTAAGTTTTCCAGGTATATTTTTAGAAATAGGTCTTTTAATTTTCATCAGTATGAATAAAGAACAAGTCCTCCATTGAAGCTCTAGCAGATACCCTTCAATCCTTGAGCGGTAGAATTCTGAGGTGTGTTTCATGTTGTTTTGTAGAGCTCTCCTGCTGGAATGAGGCCATTGTCAACAGTGGTTAAGCCACTTGCTTACAAACACTCTATTAGTTTTCTTCATTTCCCTTACTTCATCATTTCCCTACAAGTGCTCCTGGAAACATCTTGCAAATAAATTAACAAATTCTTTGCATTTCATCCTTGTCTCACAATCCAATTCTAGGGGATCCCAGCCTAGGACATAACTTTGACGTACATGCAACACATTGTTCATCAGGACCTTACCTTACTCCCTACAGCATATCATTAAGCACTCCAACCAACACAGTTTGAAAATGCCTCCACTGATAGTAAAGAATATGGATGCTGAAATAATAGAAACTAGAGTTCAAGCCAATAATTGTGTTTTTTTTCATCTATTGGTTGTATGACTTGAGCAAAACCAAGTAATATCTCCCAAATATCAGTATATTCATCTATCTCTACACTAACAGCAATCTTCCCACCTCAGTAATTCTCATTCTAACTCAGAAAAACAATAGGTAATTTAAATCCTCCAGCTTTTCCAGTTATGCCTCCTTTATCAAAATGTTAGCTATATACCAATCTATCCTGACATATGTTTATACAGCATATGTCTTTTATTTGTGTTAAACTTTCCCGACTATTCTGGGTAGAAAGCATACTTCAAAATCAGAATCCAGACATGCATATTAATTTAATCATCATAACTCAAATAATGATTTACAGGGAAGCATGTCTAGGTCTGACTGGGTTAATGTGAAACTATTGTCTGCTTAATCATTGCTCCTTTTAAAGTGTAATACTAACGATGGCCCTTCCTAACATCCTGTTAACTCATTTTAGCGTTTATATTAAATTGGATAAAATCACAGTAAGGGAGGTATTGCGTCCATTATTAGTTGTGAAAACCAGGGCTCAATCCAGTAAGTAAACTTCGTTTAATAGCTAATAAATGTTAGAGCCAGGATTTGAAACCTGGTCTGGTTTGACACTGAAGTTATAAATATTTGAAATGAACTGTTGTGCATTCCATCAGACATAATATATTATGTTTTCAAGCTGGATATATCTTCCAAGCTCAAGCCTCCCTTCTCACTTTCTATTTTTTCCTAATACAAATTATTGGCCCATAAATCAACTAAGAACAAACAGTACATAGTAAGTTGTCAGTAAATGGTAACTTCAATTACTACGATTGCTATTATAGTTTTTAGAGGAGGATATTTTGGAACTTCATGAGATTTGTCAGATATTATGTTTATTGCTAATTTTATTGTAGTAAAGAATCATATATCTAACTTCAGGAATCCAATATACAGAAATGTGTCTGATATCAAAACACTCATGACTTGCACCTGGAATCTTTGTCTAATTAAACTTTCACTGTTTCTCTATAAATATAGCTCCATCCCTCTATGTTTTGCAAAGGAAATTCATCATAACCAAAAGTGTGTTTATTATATGTACTAACTTATTTAGGGGTAGGTTATATAAGTTTGGTTCAATCTCATAATTTAATTCCTTGCTTGTGATGTGTTATTGTTTTCTTCTGACCTAATGCCTTCTAATCATGGCTTTCGGGGTCTTCCAGAATTTCTGCAAATTATTTAACATCCTTTTTATACTTTCTTTTAAAATAATTAGAGTAGATTGGTAAACAAGGACCCAACTGGAGCTTAATATATGCCAGGCTCAATAGCTCATTCAATAAAGGAATTACAGGACCGCTGGGTTTCAGGTCTGTTGAAGAAAAACTGAAAAATTCTGGGTTGCTTATATTTTGTTCATACATATAAAAACTCATATGTATTTCCAAATTATCTTTTGGGGTTCTCCAAATTTCTTGGTTTTAAAATCTCTGGCATAAATAGGAAAATAATACTAAAATTGAATATGCATAACTTTCTTCACTCAGATGAATTCTTTAAGACATTAACTTGTGGTTAATACCCAGTCAGCAAAAAAAAAGTATGCATTTGTGTCTTAAAAAGTCTTTGCAGTTCTCCTTCAAAGAGCAGTACATGTAATCAAATTAGGCTTGTTTATTCTTTATGCATTTAATATATTTGCCATGAGAAAATGAATCATTCCTCTATTTTAATGGTGCTGACTTTCTCCAAGTTTGGTTCATACATTTTTTTTTTTTTTTTTTTTTTTTTTTTTTTTTTGAGACGGAGTCTCGCTCTGTTCCCCAGGCTGGAGTGCAATGGCGGGATCTCTGCTCACTGCAAGCTCCGCCCCCTGGGTTCACGCCGTTCTCCTGCCTCAGCCTCCCAAGTATCTGGGACTACAGGTGCCCGCCACAACGCCCGGCTAATTTTTTTTTGTATATTTAGTAGAGACGGGGTTTCACCGTGTTAGCCAGGATGGTCTCGATCTCCTGACCTCGTGATCCACCCGCTTCGGCCTCCCAAAGTGCTAGGATCACAGGCTTGAGCCACCGTGCCCTGCCTGGTTCATACATTTTAAAGCAACTTTGTCACCATCTACTGAATTAGGATTTTAAAAACCCTACAAAACTATTTATTTCTTAATTTCTATAAAACCTTATTTCAGATTCAGAACTAGATGGTAAACTATCGAGCTGATACTAAAAAATGTTCCCCCAAAGGAGCTTCAGTTTTTTGTATAATCAAATTGAACAGACACATAATTTTTTGCTGTATATTGAAACATTATTTCTTACATATCATCATGTGATGGATTGTATTGACAAAACTATGCATAATTTAGGTGCTATAAAAACAAGAAATCCAAAAATTTATCATCTGAATTACAATTTTCCCACAACACAACAATTCCTTTGAATGTAAATGACAAGTAAAATGTATTAGGCATAATATATTTAAACAAAAATGTATTATTCTTAACCAACTTTTTCTAAGAATGCTAATTTAAGGTTCTATAGAGAGGAGAAAAGTGTTGCAATATAGGTTCATGTTTGTCATATTTAATTACATTTGAAAATTGCAGCATTGGACTGTGCAATTATTTTAATTTTAATCTTTTTATCTTGTTTTGTTTTCATCGTGGACTATTCCGTGTCAGTGGCTTCTTCAGAAAATATTCGAAACTTTTAAAACACAAAAAGAAACTTATAATGTTGTAAGCACAAATCAATTTTTATATACATTTAAAAGAGAATTGCAGCCATTCAGAAGTTCATCTTTTATATTTGCTCAACTCCAACACTCATGGGCAATATTAAAAATTTCTTTGGTGACAAGGTAAACATGTTTTCCTAAAGAAAAGTACTCATATAGAATGAATATGGACAATCACATTTCAAAATATTTTAAAATGTAGGGAATTCTTATTGTTAAAATATGCCAAAAAGAGATTTTCTTTCATTATCAGAGTTAATTTACATTTTCTTAATATTCCATTTTTAGAAGAGAAGCCATCTTTTGGTACATTTTTATCATATTGTTTGAAATCTGGTATGATCGATATGATAAAAATGTACCAAAAACTGTATCTGGCATTGTCCATATACCAGGTTTGTCAAGAAAATAATGGGAGTAGTAAATGCTTCCCACTCTGGAATTGAACAAATTGTTAAAACTTTTCCTTTTTTCTTCCCTTTTCTCCACATTTTATCAGAATTTGGTTTGTGTTAAAAGAGTGCAAGAGAGTGAGCAAATTTCAGAGCACTGTCACCTCCTGAAAACCTTCCTAGTTGGGGATGTGCTGCATACTGAAATACACTAAAGATACTTCCCAGGGGAAAGTGACATTTAATCCCCTACTAGCAGTATGAGCAAATGCTGTCATTACAGCATTCACAGGACTACAAGTCTATTTCTTCTCAAAAAACTTCACCACTGATATATATGAAATTCTTTTGACACTCTCTCTTTGAGAAATATTCTCTCCTGCTAAAATCCTCAGAAGGTGACCCAGTGGGTGATCTCTTTTGAGTTCACTGACTGTTAAGAAAACAATCAGAAAATCATCCTAGAGTTTCTACTGCGTGGGAGTCCATTCATGTGAACATACAGGGTCTCAGTTGTGTGTCCCTTTATAGTCCTAATAGAAACTTGATAAATGTAACAGGAAATTGTTTTAATTTTTTCTGTGTGCCTTGTACTGTTTTAGAAGACACTTACGATGCAAGGAAGGTATACAACATTGTGGGTTTTTTTTTCATGAAAATTACTTAGAATCTAACCTTATCCAACAATAATTGTATACTTAAAGTTAATACTGAATATATATATATATATGTGTGTACATATATATTTAAATATTTACTGATAATATTGTATGAAATGTCATGGCCATTTTTTTATCATCATTAAGTCAATGAAATCACCTTAAAAAGGCAGTTTCTGTCATTTGTGATTATATATATATATATATTATATATGTTTATTTATATATGTATAAAGTTTTTATAAGAAAAGGCTAATTAAATGTCATTGCTATATATTTAATGAATTATCTTTTCGCAAAAGTGCAATAACTTTCAATTAAGACTATCCTTGAAAATATAGACCGCAATTCTACACTAATGTATTAGAAATCACAGTGAACCAGACAAATCAGGTACACATCTTTAGATTAATATTTGCTCAGACGAGATGAGGGAAGACTGGAAAGAAGAAAAAAGACTAGGGAAACAGGGAGCCAACAAAACAAACAGCAGGATGGGGAATGGACGCTGTTGGAGGAAGAGTGGAAAACAAGTTAGGCCACGAAAGGTACAGCTGGGTTAAAGGGTCTCCCAAAGGCCAATGTAAAGTTTTTTAACTATGATGACAGGGGATGCTGTGTGGTGGACACTGTGATGTGCCACCCAGATATCATTCACTGAAGAACCTGGACCCCTGTTGTGGGATTTTATAAGCCAGCATCTTACACTATCACTCCCTTACAGATTGCTTTTGCTGCAGAGAATCAGGTCCTGCATTCTATAACAGATCAATGAGCTTGTACAACGAGTTGACTATCTTGGTCTAATCTGAGGCAGCTCTGAAGGGCCATTCTAGCTCTTGAGCTTGGTTTGGGGATAGATCCAGCTGCTAATCTGGGTGCATCAGAGCTTGACTTCTCCCTCTGCCCACTCCCACTCCCGTCTCCTCCCTTCCACTGTGTTGATCCCAACTTTAATACCTTAATAACATCCTGAATACCAAATCTCATTTTGGAGCTAGCCTCTCTGGCAACCTGACTTGCGACTCTATGGGGACGGACAAAAAAGGTTATTGTATCAGTCTGTTCTCAAGCTGCTAATAAAGATATACTCAAGACTGTATACTTTATAAAGAAAAATAGGTTTAATAGACTCACAGTTCCATGTGGCTGAGGAGGTCTCACAAGTAAGGTGGAAGGCGAAACAGGAGCAAAGGCACATCTTACATGGTGGCAGGCAAGAGAGTATGTGCAGAGGAACTGCCCATCAGATCTCATGAGTCCTATTCACTGTCATGAAAACAGCATAGGAAAAACCCAGCCCCATGATTCAATTAGCTCCCGAAGAGTTCTCTCATAACAGGTGGGGATTACGGGAGCTAAAGCTAAAGATGAGATTTGGGTGGGACACAGACAAACCATATTAGATATTTTACAAAGATGTTGAATAAACTTATTTAGCTTAGTCTACTGAACTTTGAGCAATACTAATTTATTTAAATCTGAAACTTTGTAGATAAGAAAAGGAATGCAGTAAGTTAAGGAAATATAAAGTTGTTTCCTTTTTAAAAATTATATTAATTTTTGGGAGAGACCATAGCTTGACTATCCACTTTCCCCCCTCCTCTAATTGTTCAGCTTTTCAAAATAGTTTGGTATTTCTGCTGCAAATTAATGGAACAACCAAAATTATCTTTATTTTAAAATCACTAAATAGTTTAGATTGTGCTTGTGGCTGCCCAGATTTTTTAAAGTAACAGCTTATTTCCTATCTAGTTGTGTCCTACTGCAGCACTAACTTTGAGTTTTATAAAATAGCTCCTGCATCTGAGCATATGCTTCTGTCCTTGTTCTTATTTCTTGAGGTAGGTTGGAATAGTTAAAAAAAAAATGCCAATCATAGTCTTTGATGTAAGGGATATCGGTTCAAATATAATCTCTGACTAGCTCAGTGAGATTTACCTAATTTCTATTACTATGTTTTAATCTCTCTCATAGGGCTAATTATTTTAAGTTAAATAACTTACATGAGTCATCAATAACTCCATAAACCAGGATTGGAAAATCATGTCTTCATCTGCTTTGAAAATTTTGATCCATTGGTAAGAGAGTGTGCTCTATTGAGAACCCCGCTAAACCTATATCAACATTTATTTATGTATCTATTGTTTAAAAGAAAATTTGATATATTATAGTACTAGTGGTATTTTGGAGCTTGTTTATATAAATTTGCAAGAGAAAGTAGTTGTATAATTAGGAATTATGTGACCTGAATGTTAAATACAACACCACAGAAAAAATAAACTTTATGAAATTCAATTAAAATAAACAAATATAAATTATTTTTAAATAAATTAAAGAAAAATAAGAATAATATAAATTATTAAACAATTTTGTAAATAAAATATCAATTATTTTATATTACATATGATTAAATAAATATATAATTAAATCATACCAAAGAAGGTGAAGTGTTGCTTAATTTTAATTCTTTGAATTTTTTTTTTTTTGAGACAGAGTCTTGCTCTGTCGCCCAGGCTGGAGTGCAGTGGGACGACCTCGGCTCACTGCAAGCTCTGCCACCTGGGTTCACACCGTTCTCCTGCCTCAGCCTCCTGAGTAGCTGGGACTACAGGTGCCCGCCACCAAGCCCGGATAATTTTTTTGCATTTTTAGTAGAGACGGGGTTTCACCGTGTTAGCCAGGATGGTCTTGATCTCCTGACCTTGTGATCCGCCCACCTCAGCCTCCCAAAGTGCTGGGATTACAGGCGTGAGCCACTGCGCCTGGCCGAATTTATTTTTAATTCTTTTATTACATTTTAATAATAGCTGTGCTCTTAAATGTCTATCCTATCTATGTAGTAAAAACCTGTGTTCCAAATACTACTGTGCAATTTTTTCCAACACCATTTTTGGTGATGCTGCATGGAAGCTGGAAACCATCTATGGCAGAAGTATTTCCACAATAAAAATCAGCAAATACTCCAAATTAAAGACCTTCCCCACCTATGAGTGAGAACATGTGGTGTTTGGTTTTTTTTTTTTATGATAGTTTACTGAGAATGATGTTTTCCAGTTTCATCCATGTCCCTACAAAGGACACGAACTCATCATTTTTTATGGCTGCATAGTATTCCATGGTGTGTATGTGCCACGTTTTCTTAATCCAGTCTATTGTTGTTGGACATTTGGGTTGGGAATTGAACAATGAGAACTCATGGACACAGGAAGGGGAGCATCACATTCCGGGGACTGTTGTGGGGTGGGGGGAGGGGGGAGGGACAGCATTAGGAGATATACCTAATGCTAAATGACGAGTTAATGGGTGCAGGAAATCAACATGGCACATGGATACATATGTAACAAACCTGCACATTGTGCACATGTACCCTAAAACCTAAAGTATAATATATAAAAAAAAAAAAAGACCTTCCCCTTCTTACTCTCCCAGGGGCAGTTGTTAAACATTTACTAGCACACCACTCTAAAGTGTTTATGGTGTGACAGACACTGTGATTGTTTTACACATACTAAACCCTTTAATTTAATCATCTTAACCAGCCTCCGGAATAGTTATTACTACTCCTCATTTTTCAGATGAGGAACCTAGGGCAAATTGCCTAACCTGGCAATGCCTATGGCCCACACTTTGTAAGTGGTGGAGCCAGCATCTGCATCTGGGCAAACTTTGTCTCATAGACTGCACCAAAACACTTCACTCAGTTTTATATATTGTGGTTGATGATCATTATCTGCCTTGGGAGGGAGAATGGAAGAGTGGCCAGGGTCACATTATTGCACATCTTAGCCTGGACACTGCCTAGGACTGTGCAAGGCATAGTCTGACATGTGACATGTGACAATCTGTGCCTGTATCCTCATCTGAACAATGTAGACAGTAATCCTCTCTAATTCTGAGACTGAAATGAGAAATGCATGTAAAGGAATTAGCACCACGTCTGATACGTAGCAAATTCTTACATTCTAGTTCTTTTCTCATCACTTTGCTGTATGTACTATAACTATTATCATTTTCTTAATGCTTAAAAAGGATAAGTAATGTAGTAGAATTAGAGGAAAAAGAGCTTGAAAAGACAGGAGAAAATATATGACAGGGGAAAAAGACGACAAATGGAACAAAATGAAAAATGAAGGAGCATAAAACAGTTAATTAAGTATCTAAAAAATCATAATGCTGATAATGTTATTATTAAATATTCCAAGATTACCTATAGCCACGGTGAATAACTCAGTCTTCGTATAGCACTCACTATTATAACCTTTTTCAGATGCTTTTGTAATATACTTATATATGTTTGTCAAAACAGACTGAGATCTTTGAAAGCAGAAACCTTATTTTATATTTCCCCATATTTTTATCACTAAGTAGTTTCTGTAACATAAACAGAACTCAGTGAAAGTTAAAATTAAATGTTGAAGTTTAAAACATGTAAATAAAGATGCTAGATGTCTTGTGAATTTTCCGTGAAATGAATACATTTTAAAAAATAATATATTCTTGCTGTTCTCAAATCCACTCTGTGAAGATTTAGAAACTTTCAAAACTGAGAAGGGTGGATGATGGAAACGTTTGCTGTGCTTCTAAGTTAGCAGTTGCCTACAGATCAATTTTACTCAAATCTATTTAGGCCCATTGGCACATTTTTAGTAAACATCACATTATTAAAAATTTAAAAGATGTTTAGCCAGTCAAAAAGAGGAAAGTGTTTCAGTATGAGCTGCACTTAGGATTTTATTGGTATGTAATAGTAAAATACATGATAAATGGAAAAAATGAATATAAACATAATTATTGCATACAATTCTCAGTAGAAAAAAAAGACTGTTTTGCAAGTTTGGAGTAGCCCTTATAATTATTAATTATTGAAATATATGCCAAAGAGATAGTCCAAATAGAAAAAAACTATGAAATTCTGCTCCAGAAGGCAGTATAATCCCTGCCCTGGTACTTCCCAGGTTTTCCTGGAAACTTCCATCTGACACATGGCAGGGAGGAACGTGTCTGCAATGGGCAGAAAACTGGACCAGAATCTGACTAGTAGTCTTTTCCTTGTGTACTGTTATAAGACTTCTACACATACATTAACAATTGATGTTCTGAATTAATAGCTTATTTTTAGTATCATTCAAATTTCAGAGCATAGTTATGGATCATTTAAGACATAAAAGACCTTACGCAAAATGCAAGAGATGAAATGGTGCATTCAGTTAGTTAGCCATTGAAACACAAAAAATAGTGGTGATATTTCATATATGTCTGGAACTATGCGAGGCTGCAGGAATATAATGGTAGCAGAACACAGCCCCCTTCCTTTAAGATTTAAGTAAAGCGATATTCTTCTACCAGTAGAAGGCAGTATGATTCAGTCCAAACGGTATAGCCTATGGCATTAGACAAACTTGACTTTTATCCCTGAACTCTTCTACCTACTTCAGTTGTGATATCAATATGCTAAATTTACAGAAATGTTTTTTCATCTTAAAAATGATGCAATGCCCAACTCATAGGTGGCTGTGAGAATCTAGCACAGGGTCTTATCCCGTGTGACCATGTAATTATTGATCATATTCTCATGATAGGTACCATAGCATTCATGCCAGTGTTACCATAAATACATTTTTATCAAGGCATAAAAAATGCTGTTTATAAATCCTCATATTATGTATTAATCTCTTAAACAAGACTTTTTAAAAAAATAATATCATGTTTGCTGCCCACCTCTAGCTAGATGTATGAGTCATCTGATAATCTTAAGATTCAGGAAAATATAAACTCCCTCTGAATATATGACTGTACTTACATCTCTGAGTGAAAAACTTTATTTTAACATACATTGTGACAATCAATATTTGTTTACATGACAATAAATACAGATTAGTAACCCGTTCAGCAACTACGAATAGATAATATTTGAGAGAAAGATGAGAATTAACTATTAGTGAAAATGAAATATATTTCCATTTACTAACGCCATAAATAAACTAAACCAAGTTTATAGAACAATTTTTGACTTACTTTTGGATGTTAAATTGGAAGAAGGAAGGGAGGACAGAGGAAGATTGAAAAAATTAATGTGTATGGGTATCTTGTATGTGTTAGGCATCATGCTAAACACCTACAAATTCACTGTGATGTTTAATCGGGCCAGGAAATATATAAGGTACACAATATTGCTTAATTTGCCATGAAAAATATGAGGAAGATAGACACCTGTGCATGAATGATTAAAAACCCACATGACATTTGGCTCAAGCCATATGACAAATAATTAGTAGAACCACATTTTATACCCAGATCTGTGAGCCTAGAACATTTTTTTGAGAAGATTACTGCTTTGGAACCAGGTGCCAGGTTTTGGGTAAAAAGGCTAAAGAAAAAAAGCTAATGTTGTAATCTCAGCACTTTGGGAGGCTGAGATGGGTGGATCACCTGAGGTCAGGAGTTTGACACCAGCCTGGCCAACATGTCGAAACCCCATCTCTACTAAAAATAAGCTGGGTGTGGTGGCGGGCATCTGTAATCCCAGCTACTAGGGAGGCTGAGGCAGGAGAATCACTTGAACTCAGGAGGTGGAGGTTGCAGTGAGCCCAGATTGCATCACTGCACTGCAGCATGGGCAACAGAGCCAGACTCCATCAAAAAAAAAAAAAAAAGAAAAGAAAAGAAAGAGAAAGAAAGAAAGAAAGAAGAAAGAAAGAAGGAAGGAAGGAAGGAAGGAAGGAAGGAAGGAAGGAAGGAAGGAAAGAAAGAAAGAAAGAAAGAAAGAAAGAAAGAAAGAAAGAAAGAAAGAAAGAAAGAAAGAAAGAAAAAGAAAGAAGGAAGGAAGGAAGGAAGGAAAGAAAGAAAGAAAGAAAGAAAGAAAGAAAGAAAGAAAGCAAGCAAGCAAGCAAGCAAATGTTGCTGTATAACTACATAAATTTCTACTGCCTCAAATATAATCTGAAATCTTAATTTTAGGCTCTTCTTCCATTCCAAATATGGAGGAATAAATATCTTAAAGCTTATATCTGGATAGTGTTTTTCATGTTTGGTAGTATGTTGAATTATTATCATTTTCCCCATAGTAAGAAAATTTATTGAATTCCATTTTTACTTATTTATTTTTAGACATTAATTACAGATCAACTAATGTCTCCTTAACTTCTGAGACTTGCATTTTTCCCTATGGTTGGCAGCAGTTGTGTCAGGTTTTACGATACAATAACCAATGTAAAATGCATCAGGCCAATTTGAGCCATTTTTTCTTAATGAGTCAGACTTAAAAGGGCCAAAACTTTAACTGGAGAGGAGGGGAGCTTCAGATGCTATGCTTGCTATTGTTCGGTGTTTCTGGATGACTAAGAAAGCTTTAGGAAAGCTTATCTGTTAGCAGTCCTCAGAAAGCTGGTCTCAGGCTCAATTCCTCTCCTTCCAATTCTAATTGCTAATTCATGTTTAAATACTAATCCACCTCAAGAAGTGGCAATGAATGTGATTCGATACGATGTGCACGATGTGTGGTGAACTAAAGCTCTGTAACATGTTCAGAGATCAACTGCAGCTTACTCTCTATTAGTGCATTTTCCTCTTCTATTATGAGGAAAGGAAAACAGCTAAGACTGGGCGTATGGTACATTGGCTTCTTAGAACTTGTGCTGATATATTTCTGTCAGCATTATATTCTTTGGTTTATCAGTTGCAGCAAACAGATTGGTAAACACAATTAAGCTAGACTCTAGTCACTATAATCAAATTATCTTTGACCAGAGAAATAACTACACAAAAGACCATTTACTGCTAATGGGATCTGAGAGTTCTGCTGACGAAATTCTGGCTATAATTGCTTGGGGGAGGTGTACCAAGAGTTTCAAAAATTCATTTCCAAGAGTCAACATTATTTCATCAAAACTATGCAGTCTTCCTGGTAAGAACTAAAATTAATTCTCAGTATTTAGAAAATAGAGGAGTCTGAGCCTGATAAACAAAAGCCTGGGTAGGTGGCTGGTGGTTGGGTAAGTGGTAGGGATCTGTATGGTGAGGCTGAGAGCCTGTGTGAATCTGTGTATATTCTGGAATATCCTGGAGTTAGTCAATTCTCTATAACTATCTTTCCAAGATAGAAAAGTGGTCCAAGACATTCTTTCTTTGGTATTCATGTCCCAAAGTAAAATGTTCGATTAATCAGATATAATTTTTAAAAAAGATATCTTTCCCCAGCTTCAATAACTATTAGCTAGAATTCAGAATTTCCTAGTATACACCTTCAAATGGAATCACTAAAGTGTATTGCCCTGTAAGTTTTTAAACAGAAACGAAACCATAAGGAAGATATTTAAGTTCCAGGAAACAGCATTTAAGTTAACTGTTTGGAAGTTTCTTACAGAAATGAGTTAAAAAATAAACAACAACGAAAACAGGATTAGTGGTTTCAAAATAATTCATAAGTTATTAATAATTTCAATATAATATTTAATTACATTATGTTAGCTTCAAAGTTAGAGTCTTATTGTATAATATTTTATTAAGCATAATTTGTTTAACTGCTGATGACAATTGTTCATATATAGAAGAATAAAAGCCCTTTAGAATTCAGTCCAACTAGTTGTTTTTCAGGCTTTACAGACAAAATTAAAGCTTTCCAACAACTTGATTTTTTTCCTCAAACGAAAGGTCTGACAGGTTTTTATACATTCAGAACAGAAAATTCACTTTGCATTCTAATTTGTTGGTGACATGCTCAATGTTCATTCTCTCTGTTAACATTATTTCTGATATAAAAATTCAAAATGATTGCACCTCTTATACTGAGGAATATTACTTGGTGAGTCAATAGATACAAATTTGGATAAAATTTAGATACAAAACCAGCATCAGAATTGATCTTTTGTTAGTCCCTTTTGTTAACAGTTGTTGGAAAGTGGTGGGGTGATAAAAATGTCTGATATCTTAAAACCATTTCTATTTGTCACCTGGTCATCAAGATATTATTCAAAATGGCATGCTAATTCTAAAAAATCTACCAAATCTGTTTTATGTGAGTCCTGGGAAGCCAAAAATTCAGGCATAACAAACTAAACAATAAGCAGTGTCTACCTAACATTTGTTGAATTTAGGACAAAAGCAAAATGTGTATGTTATTTTTTGATAAGAAATCTTGCCAAGTATCCCAATTGCCTGTTTTTTTTTCTCAGCTCAGAGCATCATATACATAATCAGCCAATAGATATTCATGGTCACATAATTACACACAATATTTCTCATTGTTTGTGTCCCAGTCATCTAGGTTGCTTGCTAAAATGGAGTATCACAGACCCAGCCTAATTCAACACATTCAGTATTTCAGGAGCTTAGAGTAAAGAACGCTCTATTTTCCAGTAAGTTTGGGGTCCACTGGGATAGACATATTAAAAAGAAATTTTAGGCTTTGTTATAACTGCCTGCTTCCCTCATTGGAACCCCTTCCCAACTTCTCTGATTATCACAAAAAAAAAAAAAAAAGAGAGTTACACATTGTTGATGCTCCTTCCAACTGCGTGTGGTGGTGGACATTCATTTGTTTTCACTCATGCTTGTTTTCTGACAATTGCGTTGAGGACTTCACATTTTTCCAAATACTACTTTAGCTGTATCACACAAATTTTGATGTGGAGTGCTTTTCATGGTTATTAAATTTTAAGTATTGTGCGGTGCTTCTGAAGGCTTCTTGATATGTAACTCAAAATGCTGTTTCAAACAGAACCATTTTCAAATAGTGGTTAACGATAGCTGAAATAATGTTATTGCTATATCACCTCAAGTATGCTGGAGTTTAAATAAGGTTTTTGGCTGTTGTCTGCAATTCCAAAGACTAATCCACCCATGATTTTTATGGAACAACGAGCTAAAACTTAAAAAACAAGTATTTGTAAAAATGAATTCTTAAAATATACAAACATTTTAAAGTTGGTGACTTCTTACTTTGGTAATAACTGTCTTTATTGGAAAAAAAATACTATGTAATATTGCAGCTCTAAGAATAGTCAAGATGCTGATTCTAGTCCTTCTCATAAATATTTTCTTTATTTATGTATATGAATATATCTTAATAAAAAGTGTCCTCTGCCAAAAAAAATAACCTCTGTCAATTTCTCCCAAAGCAAAATGTCCTGTTTTTCTTTTTGCATGCTTGACTTGCTAAGCCAACATAATGATTCACAAACCTAAATGGACAATAATAGTAATTCAGTGGCCTTTGTTTCTCCTGGATTATTATTTTTTTTTAAAGTTTGAGGCAGGCCAGTAAGTGGCAAGTGAAGACATTTTTGAGCAAACAATCTACTCTCTCAATACTGGGCATATTTTGTCACTAGTTCCTTCAAGGGCAGAGAACAGAACTGAACAGAATTAGGCAAAAGATTTTCAAGACTACTGATAATACTGACAGTAAGATAATCATATTTTAGAGTTCTCCTGGATAATAAACTTATAATCTGAAAGCCAGTCAATTAGACACAGACCCACTTTATTGAAAACCAGCCATATAGTAATAGTCACAATATAGTCACCATCTCCACTGGTAAACACCAATTAATATCTAAACATGATCACATCTGAAGTCTTCTAATCTCTGCACTGCTGACTCTCATAATCTGATATGAGATGATCAATTTGCTTTTTCAAATAAATCATTCTGTAAAATTCACTGTTCCCTTGCACTGGAAACAAAATGAATTCAACGTTTTGTTTCAAATATTAAATGATGGTTTCTTCCTTTTTTTTTTTTGATGCAGACTCACTTTGTCACCCAGGCTGGAATGCAGTGGCACGATCATGGCTCACTACAACCTCTGCGTCCTGGGTTCAAGCAATTCTCCTGCCTCAGCCTGCCAAGTAGCTGGGAATACAGGCACCCACCACCATACTCAGCTAATTTTTGTATTTTTACTAGAGACAGGTTTCACCACGTGGACCAGGTTAGTCTTGAACTTCTGTCCTCAGGTAATCTGCCTACCTCAATCTCCCAAAGGGTTGGGATTATAGGTGTGAGCCACCATGCCTGGCTGGTCTCTTTCCTTTTATAATAGCCAACTTGCATAATAATATGGTCCCCTATATTTATTTTAAGGAGACTGTCTTATTTGGCTTATCTATTGTGGTAAATGGAGTGTAGTTTTGTTTAAGAAAATCATTATGTAGGGAAATATAAATAGAACACACAGAAACAATCACACACATACACACTTAGGTACCATTGTCGTAAAGCATCAATTCTCCTTTCAAATTAAAATCAAATATTAGAGGAAATTGTTTAAAGGATAATTGAGAAGTGAATGACATGTTAGTATACCCCAGAGTTAAAGCTGTAAATATTGGCTTTAAAACTTGTTTCTACTCAGGAGTACTAGAAAATAAAAAAGAAAGAGCCCAAAGTAACTTGTCCTTGGCAATAATTTATTTCACTGTTCGAGGGGGTGTAGGGAGCAAACTTCAATTTTCTGCAGGGAATTATTTTCTTTGGATGATGTATCTTCAAGAAAAAGTTCTGAAAGTCAGTATATACTGTTAAATATGCTATAGATTGAGACAGAAGACACAATCAATATGTATATAAACCTTTGTCCATCATACTAAATATTTGATATTTACCCAGGGACATGGGTACATGATGAACATGCGTATGGTTTCTGGGAAGAACAAAAATTATCTGTGGGCAGTGATGTGTAAGAGGCTGAAAGGGAAATTAAAAATTTCTATTGGAGGGAGGCTCTGTTTTTTCATAAATTATTTATATGCAACTATCGAGATGCTTGCATGCATCATAATCAAGCAGGTTATATTGTGGCTATTAGGACCACAAACCATGTATGACTGGTTGTACAAAAGATACCTAGGAATAAAAGATGAGGATCATCTAGAGTCTAAAATAGTCTCAGAATAATTCTTCCAGAAACATCTATGTGGACTTTTATATCTGGGTTTGGAGGAAAATGGCAGAATATATTAGCACATGTACTATTCACAATTTAATTCAGGTTTTTTTATGAGTTACTTAATAAGAAAGCAATTATGCACTTATCTTCTGATGTCTATACTGTCACTAAAAAATAATATTAAAAAATAAAACCTCAAAATAGGAAGTGAAGAGAGTTCTGTTTCATTGTCTATTAGAGGTAAAAAAAATAATTCTACATATGTTCTCAATTCATCCTCATAACCACCTAGGATTTAACTCTTGGTATTTCCATTATATAGGTAATAAAAAGGAGATACAGAAAAATAAACTGATAACTACAGTAAAGATAAAGGGATAGTGACATCAATAAAAATGGTAAAGTACAGATCTGCAAAAATCTTCCCCTCCACTAACGCAATAGAAACAAGGGCAAAAAAAATGCAGAATCAACTTTTTCAGAATTCAGTTATTTAACTAAAGGCTTGTGGCAATCCATGGAGCATTTATTAAAAATATACATTAAAAACCCACTACATCTCAATAACAGTGAGCTCTGTAGCCATTTAACTAATTACATTCCTGTGGTTTTCTCCAAGGTCGGTAATAGCCATGAAAAACAAAATCCAACAACCACGGTGATGACCACAAACTGCAGCTATGTGAAGGGACAAAAGAAAATTAGAATGCCTTCAACACTACATCACGAAGAATTGTCCTTATCTAACATTTCTGGTTCCCTGAAAAATCTCACTTGCAAGGAATGAAAGAGAGTTCCCATTGCCAGCAGATTTTTCCCAGGAACATTTGTGAAAAATGTGAAAAATCATAGTCTGAGGCAATTGTTGCACACTCCAGCTTCCTGAGGTGGTAGATAACAAGTAGGGAAAACAATAGACTTTAAAAAATGCTTAGAAAGAAATTCTGGGGAACAAATGACTATGGAAGGCTTTGAAAAGTGCTAACATATTCCTGGTAGTCTTGAAGGTCATATGCATGCATAAGGCTCTTTGTATGCCCAGGGTTACACTTATATTCAGGAAAGACATGTGGATGGTCTAAGCTACCACTTCTGGTTGATCTGAGGCTCTGTACAAGAATTAAGTGAAGGCTAAGATGAAGTCGTTAATTGTCTAGCTTAGTGTTAAAGGTGTGCCTCAACATTCATACAGCAGAGTCTCTTAGCAAAGACTGGGAGACATACTGTTTCCAGACTTCGAAGAAAAACTTTGTCCAATCACTATCTGACCTCTAATCTAACTGAGCAGACTTCAGTGGCCACACAAAACAAAGAATAGACTTTGTAGAATTAGTTAATATTAGACAGTGACTAAGCAAAAACAACAACAGCAAACTATGGGAAAGTCAGATAATTTAAGTTCAAGAATTTATGTCTTTTAATTGTATGCTTCCAGTTTTTAACAAAAAATTAATACGAAAACCAAAACACAAGCAAAGCAGAACAAAACAAAAACAAAAACCAATAAAAAATATGTGTACAGAGAGAATAAAGCAGTCAATACAAATAGTCCCTAAAAAAGCCTAGATGAACAATGTACTAGACAAAGATTTTAAATAAGTTATTTCAAATATGATTAAAACAAAGTATGAGAATTATGTCTCACCAAATACAGAATATCAATATAGAGACCAAAATTATACAAAAAAGAATCAAAGAGAAGTTCTGAAGTTAAAGTGTATCATAATCATGATGTAAAAATCACTAGAGGGGCTCAATAACACATTTGAACACATAGAAGAATGAATCAATAAATAAATTTAGGATAGATCAATTGAGATTATCCAGTTTGATAAACAGAAAGAAAAGTACTTTCAGATGAATGAAAATGTAGAGAAAACATATCAAAATATACGTAATGTAGCTAAAGCAGTGTGTATAGGGAAATTTGCGATGGTAAATGCCTATACTAAAAAAGAAGGATTTCAAGTTAATAATCTAATCTTCTATCTTAAAATATTATATGAAAAATAGCAAAGTAAACCCAAAGCAAGCAGTAGAAAAAGGTAATGAATATTAGTTCAAAAATTAGTATAGGATACTAAAACAATACAAAAATTCAACAAATCCAGTGTTGGTTTCTGTTTAGAACAGCAACAAAAAAGGCAAATCATTAGCAAGGCTGACCCCCGTCCCCAAAAAAAAGAAAGAAAAGAAAAAAAGAAAACAAAAAAAGAGAGAAGACTTAAAAAGTCACCAGTGAAAGAAGGGAAACTATTAATAAAGATGCCAAGGTCATCCAATAAAAAATGAGCAGTTCTTTCAACAAATTATGCTGGATAATTGGATAGCTATATGCAAAATAATAAAATTGAACAATTAACTCATATATATATACACATATATATATACTCACTCAAATTGATTAAAGATCTAAGTGGAAGAGCTAAAATTATAAAACTCTTAGAAGAAAATATAAGTATAAATCCTCATGAATTTGGTCTATGCAAGTAATATTAACAAAGTAAACCCAGGAGTATACTCAAGTAAAACTTCCTTAAACTAATAATGTTTTTAGATTTTATACTAGAATTACAAGAATGGTTAAAATTTCTAAATCCATTACTATAATTCATTGCAAAGCCTAAAACAATGAAAAGATGCTTAATGTGTGAGGCACATTTTAAATAATATTAAGGACAGAAGATGAAAAAGACATCAGATGAAACAAAATTAGAAGTATAAAAATATATACATTCTTAGAAAAATATTTATTAAAACCGATTTGAAAGCAAATAGAACCTCTGGGAAAAAGAAATGGACTCTGTTTTAAATTATTAAATTAAAGAAAGAATAGGACTAGGTTTATATAGTAAAGTTTTGTCTTTTTAGTGCACAGTTATTTGAGTTTTGACAATTGCGTAGTTTTCACTGCCAATATCAAGAAAGAGAACGGTTCCAACACTCAAAAAATTCCCTGTGCCACGCCTTTGTGATCAATCCACCTTCTACTTCAAACCTCTGGCAACCACTAGTTTGTTTCCTGCTCCTATAATTTTGCCTTTTCCAGCATGTTTTATACATATAGAATCACAGAGTGTGTACTCTTATAAGATTGGCTACTTTTACTTAGCATAAAGCATCTGAGATTCATCCACCTTGTTCTGAGCAATATTTTATCCCTCTTCACTGTTGAGTAGTATTCCTTTTTATGACAATACCATAGTTTACCTATTTAACAGTAGAAGGATGTTTAGATTTTCAAAGTTTTTGGTATTATAAAGGAGCTATAAACATTTGTGTTCAGATTTTTCTGTCTTCATTTCTGTTGGATAAAAAATTAGGAGTAGTATTGCTAGATCATGTGTTTAATTTAATGTTTACCTCTAAAAGATGCTGTATGCTTCTGTCCAAAGCAGCTGTATCGTTTTTTATTCCAACCAGAAACACAGAAGAGCCACATTTGCTCCAAATTTTCGGAAGCACTTGGGTTGTTATGTCAGTATAAATTTATTTTATTTTATTTACTTTTATTTATGTAAATGGAATGATACTGGTATCTCACTGAGGTTTCATTTTGCATTTCCCTGATGGCTAATAATGTTGAGTATCTCTGCATGTGCTTTGTTGCCATCTGTATACCTTCTTTGGTAAAACGTATGTTCAAATCTTTTGCCTATTAAAAACATAATTGTTATTTGTTTATATATTGAGTTTTAAAATTTTATATATATATATATATATACACACACATATATACATATATGACCAAGGAAACATATCTACATCCTATTTATGATAGAACCAAAGAAACATGATATTCCTAACAAAATATGTGCATAATGTATGCTAAAAATTACAAAACATAAGATTTATGCATAAGTATATCATGTTTCTTTGATACTGCTGTAAATGCTATCTTCAAATGTTCTTTGCCAGTATACATAAATGAAATTTATTTGTGTATATTGACACTGTATCATGCAACCTTGGTAATCTCACTATCTGTAAGACTTTTTGTGAAAAAAAAAATCAAATTTTTAATGGAAAAATCATATCAAATCATATCATATCATTATGAGTAGACAAAGTTAAGTAAACTTTTACTTTCCAATGTTTTATTACTTTACTGCATTGGCTAGGATATCCCATACAAGGTATTGCTGCTACATTTGTTATTTGACAAATAGGGCCCACACTTGTGTCAATTCTATGAGACAAAAGAGGGAAAAAGTAATGCAGATTCCTTTGGCATTCTTCAGGCCATAGGGACTTTTTGCCAGCTCTTCTTTTTTTTTTTTTAAGCAGCAATTTTAGACAATTTTAATAAACCTATCACTTAGTTATATACCTATAGCTAGAATCTGTAGATGTTTAAGATGTTTAATATTGTTGCAACATGTAATTTTTGCTAATTCTTTTCTATTAATGTTTGTACAATAATTCTTTTTATTTTATTATTATTGTACTTTAAGTTTTAGGGTACATGTGCACAATGCACAGGTTTGTTATATGTGTATACATGTGCCATGTTGGTTTGCTGCAGCCATTAACTCGTCATTTAGCATTAGGTATATCTCCTAATGCTATCCCTCCCCACTTCCCCCACCCAACAACAGTCCCCGGAGTGTGATGTTCCCCTTCCTGTGTCCATGTGTTCTCATTGCTCAATTCCCACCTGTGAGTGAGAACATGCGGTGTTTGGTTTTTTGTCCTTGCGATAGTTTTCTGAGAATGATGATTTCCAGTTTCATCCATGTCCCTACAAAGGACATGAACTCATCATTTTTTATGGCTGCATAGTATTCCATGGTGTATATGTGCCACATCTTTTTGCTAGTTCTTCTGGCCAGCAAGATTGAGTTTCTCTTTGAGTTTCAGTTGCCTGCTGCCTCTGCCACAGCTCTAGGGCTGAGAGTCCATCTTTGGGGCACAGCCAGGACAGAGAATAGAGGGATGAAAAGATACAATGAATAATGGAGATTTTCTTTACGCTCTGTATCTTTCACAGGCCCATTTTCCTGGGCCTCTGGCCAGAAAGATGGAGATTTATCCCTGAAATGTTGATGCCCACATATTCTAACAGCATGATTCCTTTCCCAATTTCTGGTGAGAGCTTTGTGAGAAAAAATAAATAAATAAATAAATAAATAAACGAACAATTTCCCTGTTTGTGCTACTTCTCAAAATTTTTGCTTCCTTTCCAAATCTACCTCCTTCAGGATTTTCAACTGGTTGGCTTGTGTGTTGTCCAGATATTTAATTTTTATTTTTAATTAGTAAGAGGAATAGGATCCAGTGAGATTATTCTATTTTGCTTAACTCCAGAAGAGTCTGATGCTTTTACAGAAAAATTCATACAAATATTCCAGAAAAAATATGTAAATATTTAGTAACAATTTTAACAATAAAAACTTTAATAATAATCTTTTTCAATAATGAGCTAGATGTATTGTATAAAATGAGCATAAATACATTTAACACATTGGTAAAAAACGTGTTTGGAAAGTTTTAAAGCACATTATAATTTTCTAAAACGGAGAAGGAGAAGGTGCAGAATGTGTTTGCATGCTTTTAAATTTTAAGTAGAGTACTATTTATACTAGGAACTTGATCCCAGGAGGCTAGATCTTGAATAATTAATGAAACAAACATTCTATTTTAAAATAATTATGTGCATTTTGAATACATTTTTAATTGAGATTTTTCTTCACTTAATGGGGGTTTTCAGTAGCTTATGAATCTAATTAAAATTACTAAAATGTCCATACTACCCAAAGTGATCTATAGATTCTATGTAATCCCTATCAAAATTCCAACGGCTTTTTTTCATAGAAATAGAACAAACAATCCTAAAATTCATAAGGGACCACACACACACATACACACACACACACACACAAAATAGCCAAAGGAATCTGGAGCCAAAAGAACAAAGCTGGAGGCATCACACGTCCTGACTTCACTAGATTACAAATCTTTGGTAATCAAAATAGCATGACACTGGCATATAATCAGATACATGGACCAGTGTAACAGAGTAGAGCGCCCAGAAAGGAATCCATTCATGTATGGTCAGTTAATTTTTGACTAAGGTCCCAAGAATATAGAATGGGAAAAAGATGATCTCTTCAACAAACAGTGTTGGGAAAACGGATATTTACATGCAGAATAATGGATTTGGACCCTTATTTTACATCATATAGAAAAATAGACTCAAAATGGATTAGACTTAAACATGAGACCAGAAATTATAAAACTAGTGAAAAACATAGGCAGAAAGCTGTGAGATATAAATCTATGCAATGATTTTTTTTAAATTGACCTTAGAGGTGCAGGCACCAAAATAAAAAATAGACCAATGGAAATCGACCAAACTAAAAGGCTTTGTCTAGCAAAATAAGCACTAATAGTGTGAAGGAAAAAAAATATGGATTGGGAAAAATATTTGTATGCCATACATCCAATAAGAGTTTAACATCCAAAATATGTAAGGAGCTCAAATAACTCAATAGCAAGAAAAAAAAAACTTGATTAAAAAATGAACAATAGACCTGAATAAACATCTCTCAAAGGAAATCAGGCCAGGCATGGTGGCTCACACTTGCCATCCCAGCACTTTAAGAGGCTGAGGCGGGAAAATCGCTTGGGGTGAAGAGTTCAAGACCAGCCTGGCCAACCTGGCAAAACCCCACCTCTACTAAAAATACAAAAATTAGCCTGGCATGGTGGCAGGTGCCTGTAGTCTCAGCTACTCAGGAGGCTGAGGCAGGAGAATTGCTTGAACCTGGGAGGTGGAGGCTGCAGTGAGCTATCATGTCACTGCACTCTAGCATGGGCAACAGAGCGAGACTCTATCTCAAAAAAACAAAAAAATCATACAAATGGCCAACAGTTATATTAAAAAATGTTCAGCATTGCTAATGATTATGGAAATACAAATTAAAACCACAATGAAGTATGTTCTCACACCTGTCAGAATGGTGAGCATAAAAAATAGAAACGATAACAAGTGTTGATGAGGATGTGGAGAAAAGGGAGCCCTTGTATGTCATCGGCAGGAGTGTATATTAGCATGGCCATGGTATAAAATTGTATTAAGGGACATCAAAAGATATAATTGCTCTATGTTTCAATAATCCCACTTCTCTATATTTACCCAGAAAGATCTGAAATCAGCTTGTCAAACAGATTTCTTCCCTCCCATTTTCATTGCCATACGGTTTACAATGGCCAGGTTATGGGATCAAGGTTATTTTCTATCAACAGATGAATGGATAAGTAAAGAATGGTATGCATGCACAACAGAATACTCCTCCACCTTAAGATGGAAGGAAATTATATAATTTGTAATAACATGGGTGGAACTGAAGAATATTATGTTAAGTAAAATAAGCCAGGCAAAGAAAAATACAACATGTTCCCATAGGTAAAATCTAAAAAAGTCTTTGTCTAACTCATAAAAGCAGATAATAGGATGGTGGTTACAGAGCCTAGTGGATTGGGGGAATGGGGAGATGATAAACAAAACGAGCAACACCTCAATTGGGAGGAATATGCTTTTTTTTTTTTAGTTCTATTACACAGCATGGTGAATATACTTGCTATAAAAATGTTAAGTATTTGAGATGATGGAAATGTTAGTTGACTTGATTTAATTATTTCACATTGTATTCATAAGTCATAATTTCATTTGCATAAATGTATACAATTATATATCATAAAATTTATACAATTATATATTGTCAATCTACAATAAGAATTCAGTGATTCCCACTATATGTGTTTTAGTCTGGAAAAAAGAGACAAAAGGATCAGACAGGGCCAGCTGGTAATAACCGTGTAGAAATTTAAAGAGACTTGGGCTCATTTAGTGGGTCTTTTACCTCCTCCCTGTGATCTTAGACCTGCTTCGAATATTGTCTTGGGCATTACTTCTATAAAATCTCAGCCAGATAGTTTCTCTTGCTCTACCTAATCACCACAAGTGTTGGAAAATAATTTGCAACTGTGGGAGTCTCCGAGTTGGGTGAACATGACCAGAAGTTAGATGTAGAATGGATACTTACTTTCACTATGCACCCTCGAATCTTCTGAACCTTATAAAATGTGTGTGTGTTTCTATTTAAAATTAAATTTAAACTAACAACAGCAAAAACCCTGATGGACGTTAAGAAATTAGCAAAATGTAGGGAGGTGAGAGGCAGATTGTGAGAGAGAATGAAAATAACTTGGGAATTAATTGACTAATTGTGTGGATATAATGGGCATGGGAGGGAAATTCAAGAAAGGGAATGTAAATAAAATATTTATAAACTTAAGGATGGTGTAAAGTTTAAATAATGTGAACACTAGCTTGGAAATCAGAACAATTACATAAATTGTCATATATACATATTCCTATAGAAATGAATAAAGTATTGTTTTCTATCTCATAGCGTTTATAGTTTTTATGAGTGTTAAATGAGCTAATTCACACAACTATGGGCAATATCGTGATACTTGAGTGTTAGCTCTTATTGCCATTACTATATGCACACATTAAGCATAATTAAATAAAGTTCTGCTTCTTCTGGGTCGGAATGATGTATGTAGAGTTGTTCCTGTGAAAAAATTGCTGGATGAAAACCATGATCAATAATTTTGAGCATCTGCCCTTCTTTTCTTTTTCTATCATGGCGTCAGGATTGTGGTATTTTTCTCTTTCATTATCATTCATACGAGACCCTCGAATTTAGTTTCTGCTCTTCAAAATAAGCACTGCCTTCTTTTTAAAGTACTCTAAAACTTCTGTTTTCCTATAAAAGTTTATATGTGAAGAACTATGCTTTAGAGTGAAGTAAACCTACACAAATTTCAAGTGTGGAATTAATTTTATCTTCAATTTCTCTACCATATACTAAGATGTTTGTGGAATACCGTATAAAAACTTTCAAAACTATATTTGATAGTTACATATTTTTCCGAAAGTTTTAAGGCAAGTTTTTACTTGGAAACATAAATACCCACCACATAAAAATAACTTTAGTATATTTGTTGCTGTTTTTGTTGCTGCTGTGCGATTTATTGATATCAGAAAGCCTATTAGATTTGACTCCAACTTCCAAATTTAAAAAATCACTTTTTATTGTAACTTCTTCTGGAAAATGAGGACATTTCTTACTAATTTTAAATCTGTTAAAACCATCGCTATTCTAAAGAGAAGGCAAAATCTTTGGGAATGTTTCTTATGGGAGGTGGAAGAATGTCAAGAGATCATTCATCTGGATCTTCAAATTTGTGGAGTGTGAGTTTATATTTACCAGAAGTATTATAAAGTCAAAATTACTTCACAACTCCCCTGAAAGTAACTCTCTTTTCCCCAGCATAATGATTAGGTCAAAAACTCCCAGAGAACAGAAAACCTCTTATTCACTTTAAATCTCAGGATATGAGCATTGTGTTAGGTAGTGGGACTTTTATGTAATGCTGGTGATTATTTCTGATTTCCACTAGTGGTGGTTTTGAATTTAAAAGTCAAAGTAAATAATAATACAGCTGAATAGGCACCTTAGAAATATAATAAAAAACAATAAAAAGAATGGCAGTAGAAAAGGTTGGGACCACTCTTGGCTTTGAATTATGAAGGCATATGAAGTAAGTCACATAAGTTTTAACACAGGCTTTTCAAAGAGAGTATCACTTAAAACGCTATTTGTTTATGAATGTTCATTATATCTTAATACAGGATTGAGATGGGACATACTTATTAAAATGGAGGTACAGATTTACCTTTAAGAAAGAGAAGGTTAACAAGTTAGCTTAAAAAATGTTTTCAAATTTCATCAAAGTAGAAATCTTATATGTAATATATTATTTGATTTCTGTTCTCCATAGTATGTAAAATATATGCTGCACACATTGAAACACATGATGGAAATATTTCTGACAAGTACAGTTTTATTAGCCTAAATATATTTATTGCAAATAATAAGCATTTTTGAAGAAGCTTCTATAGAATCCAATAGTTCAATTACTGAACATTAAAATATAAGAGATTGATGTTGTTATGTGGCAATTGGCTTGAAACTACTATTATAAAATAAAGCAAAATTTGGTAATGAATGAGTCAGTGTACAATATAGATAAATGTATCTGGAGGCCATTTAATCCTGACCCTCCAAATTCTACTTCCATATTTGACTAACACTACTTGTTAAAAATATCTACTAGGATGATTTTTTTTAAGCAAAGTGTGTCTTTATTGCAATCTCCATTGAAACAGGAAATCTGAAGATCTTGTAGCAAGGATGATTCCATTGGCTTCTAGTCAACAACCAACAGCAATGTGTATTTATATTATTATATACTAAATGCACATCAGCAAAGAAGTACAACTTATTTACTTTTCCTTTATTATATACTGGTGCCATTTGGATTCTTCATCTCAATGGCTCTGTATCTGATGCTAATGTCTCACGGGCATCATTTAAAGCGACAAGCCTAAAAATTATAGCTCTCCTTCTGTCTATCCCCATAACAGCTAAAGAATCCCACATCTGTTCCCCAGTTTTGCTTGATTAATAAAGATGTGCAAAATAGGAATTATCTTCTCCCCCTCAATTGGAAAAGAAAAACAAGGGGATCAGGAAAACTAAACAAATTATCTACGAAACAGAATATTTTTTTATCAGCTCAGTGCCAAGAGGAATTAGAACGTTGTTACCATATGGATAGCCTCTAATTTTGATGGTACATCATTTTCTTACAGTTGAAAGAATTCTTTTCAATTTTGCAGACGAAAAGAAACACTATTTTCCTAATTTCACAGGAATATAAATGGGTTGTAGACCTGTGTTTGCCAATGATCTTCAATAAAGCAATTATGCCTTCATACCACTGAGCTCTGAATTCTAATTATTTGCCACAAAAAAATTACTTTTTTTTTTTGCTGATATAGCTTCTATCTTAATGATTCTGAGTTTACTAAAACAGCATGGAGTTTGGTGTAAAGAAAGTAACAAGGAAAACACAAATGAAAAGTATTTTTCCGGCCAAGCACGATGGCTTATGTCTGTAATCCCAGCCCTTTGGGAGGCCTAGGCGGGCAGATCACTTGAGGTCAGGAGTTCGAGACCAACCTGACAAATGTGCCTAACATGGTAAAAACCCATCTGTACCAAAAATACAAAAATTAGCCAGGTGTGGTGGTGCATGCCTGTAGTCCCAGCTACTCAGGAGGCTGAGGCAGGAAAATCGCTTGAACTCAGGAGACTGAGGTTGCAGTGAACCGAGATCATGCCACTGCATTCTAGTCTGGGCAACAAAGCAAGACTTCATCTCAAAAAAAATTATTTTCTTTTATAGTAATTCAAATATTACTTATTCAGTGCTTTTTATGTGCCAGGTATTGGATCAATGAACACAGAATTGAGTGGAGGAAATATTTTGGAAATACTTTGATTAGATTATTTTGCATAATATTAGATTTTATGGATTTCTCAAAATTTATGTACATAATGCCATAGTTAGGCTAATTTCAATTTCTGTTACCTCTACATACAACACAGCAGTGAATATACTAAAACAGAAAACATTTATGCTCATTGCCCAACCATAAGTTCCTGGAAGGGTAATTTTCATTAAATAGTATACAAATGTTTAAGACATTCGCATTTCCATACAATACTGTGAAGATTCACTTTTCATTGAGAAGCGTTTAACAGTATGTATACAATTACTGTCACCTTTTACAGCAATCTATCTTTCTGTATACATGTCACGTTTAGCAGTTTAAAAATGTTCTGGGTTCTAGGTTATTCTACATTTGAATAAAAGGTATTCTTGTAATTTACGACAAAGCAAGGAAAACTTTATGGGTTGTCGTCAGTAGAATCGATTGTTGATTTTCCTCAACTGTTCAATGCAAGTTTTATTGCAATTACAGAAATTGCACCAATAACCAGAAACTAGTAGAGGAGCTGTCAACATTGGCATTAGATTAGGGGCCCTGAGTTCTTTAGGTCCGAACAAATAGACACTGGGACACCTGCTTTCAATAATGACAGCCAGAGACAAAGTACAAACAGAACCCAGGATCTAATGTCGCCATAAGTGAGCGTGACATTTTATTATTCCTCCAATATTAGTGATTTTGTTTTGTTTATAAGCTAGTAAAACCACGTTTGTAAATAATTTCCATTTTATACAGCCAAAATCTCTCATACTGTACATTTCAAATTACCATTGGACAATCGATAAAGTGAGGAGAGCAGCGAATGTTCCAGGACCTCCCCCAAAATGATATGCAGAGGTTACTAAAAAATACAATAAAATCTTGATGGAGCAGATTATCAAAGGTATACATAGCACATAGGTTAAAGCTTTCAACTGAGCAGCTTATCACTGTACACAACAGTTTTTTTTTTTCAATTAGACTTCAGTTACAATAAAAAGAGGGAATAGAAGGAACAAGATGAATCTGGCTTCTCTTTCTTCAAAATGAGTAATGTGTTTTGTTTTCTGTTGCCAACTAATAGCATTGGTATTATCTATATTTTAAATTTTTTAGACAATTAACTGGAGCAAAAAAAAGTTATAATTTTTGTTTTGTTTTATAATTGAACAATAACACATGCAATACTACTAGGCTGCCAAGACACGAAGTTCTAACTCCAAGCGCAAAATTCGAAACCTTTAAAATTCTAGCCATCTGGAATTTTTAGCCTTTTAGCAACAGAAGGCTAAGTTCATCTATAAAAATCAGCCAATATTCATGTAATCTCATTAAGGACTGGCTGACATATCTGCTAAGCTGGAGACTGAGATTTGGTGACAGCTCACATTAAGATAAATTGAGTTTGTAAGATGTAATTTTTACTGAAGTACAAATGCATAAATATCTAAATTCTAAGCTTAATGCTCAGCACAGTAAATTGATGAAATGTAAGTGGAACTCCATTATAAAGCATTCACTTCTAAATATGCCCAGTTTTCTAGGGGAGAAATGGGTGTATTTGTGCAGAGTCATGCTTTGGTATCCATGGGGGAATGGTTTCAGGACCCCTGGCTGATACCATTATCCATGAATGCTCAAGTCCCTTATATAAAATGACATAGTGCTCAAGTCCCTTATATCAAAGTACATTAAATATTCATGTACACTTTACATCATCTCTAGGTTACTTACAATATATAATACAATGTAAATGGTATCTAAGCAGTTGTTATACTGTTTTTTAATTTGCTTTATTTTCTATTATCATATTTTTATTAATTAGATTTTCAATGCAATCCCAGTTAAAATCTCAAAATTTCATGATATTGTTTTGTGGATACTAACAAACTGATTTTAAAGTTTATATGGAGAAAAAAAAAATACCACCCCAGAATAGCTAACACAATATTGAAAGAGAACAAAGCAAAAAGACTGACATTACCCAATTTCAAAACTTGCTATAAAACTACAGTAATCAAGACAGTGTGGTATTGGTGATGAAACAGACAAATAGATCACGTAGAATAGGGAGCTAAGAAATAGATTCATGTAAATATGGTTAACTGATCTTTGACAAAGGAGAAAAGGCAACACAACGGAGAGATACAAAAGCAATACAATGCTATCATCTTTTTAATAAATTGTGCTGGATCTGAACACCCACATGAAAAAATATAAATTTAGATACACATAATCCTCAAAAATTAACTAAAAATGTTTCATAGATCTAAATATAAAATTCATAACTACAAAACGTCTAGAAGAACAAAGGAGAAATTCTAGATGTTCTTGGCTTTGGCAATGGCTTTTAAAATTCAACACAAAGACATGACTCATGAAAAATGTAATTGATAAGCTGAACACCATTAAACTTAAAAGGTTCTGCTATGAAAAACCTTTTAAGTCATACATCAAAACAAAATACTTGCAACATGCATATTTGATAATGGGTTGTTAGCTGAAATACACAAAGGACACTTAAAACTCAACAATAAGAAAGTTAACAAGATTTAAAAATTGACAAAATACCTCAATATTTAGCTCACTAAAGAAGTTACATAGATGGCAGAAAAAGCATATGAAAAGAAAATACACATTGTTTGTCATTAGGGAATTGCAAGTTAAAACAACAAGATGCCATTACCCACCTACTAGAATAACCGAAATCCAAAACTGTAACACTAAATCCTGAGGAAGATAGAGAGGAAAAGGAACTCTTACTATTGCTGATAGGAATAAAAGAGATTAAGTCATTTACTATGGAAAATGGCTTGGCAGTTTCTGAAGAAAGTAAGCATACCCATACCATAGGATCCAGTAATTGTGCTTCTTGGTATTTACTCAAAAGAGTTGAAAACTTGTGTCCACATGAACACTGGCACATGGATGTTTATAAGAGGTTTATTTGTAATAGCCAAAACTTAGAAGCAATAAAGGTGTCCTTTAGTGTGGGAATGGATAAACTGTGGTACATCCAGAAAATGGAATATTATTCAGCACTGAAAAGAAATAAGCTATCAAGTCAGAAAAAGACAGGGAGGAAACTTACATGCATATTACCAAGTGAAAGAAGCCAGTCTGAAAACACTACACACTGTGTGATACCAACTATATAACATTCTGGAAAAGGCAAAATGATGAAGACAGTAAAAGGATCAGTGGTTACCAGGGTCTGGAGGAAAGGAGGGATGAATAAGCAAAGCATAGAAGAGTTTTAGGACAGTGAAACTATTCTGTACAATGCCATAAGGCTGTACATATTTCATTGTATGTTTGTTTAAGCCACAGAATGCATAAGACCAAGAGTGAACCCAATGCAAACTATGCACTTTGGGTGACAATGATGTGTCCATGTAGTTTTGTCAATTGTAACAAACTTAGCAGTATGGCGAGAGATGTTGATAGTAGGAGAAATTATGCATGTGTTGGTGCAGGGGTTATATGGGAACCCTGTACTTTCTGCTCAACTTTTCTGTGAATCTAAAGCTGCTCCTAAAAATAGTCTATTTAAAAGGGACAAAAAGTGAAATAAAGAAACTAAAACAAAAATTTTAAAAAGAAATTTTAAAAGTCAACACTCATGTATTATAAAAACTCATAGCAAAGTAAAACTAGAAAAATATCTCTAATCTAATATTTAAAAATTTCAGCTAATATATTTCGCTTAACAAATATTGTTTTTAGTAGTCAACTTAAAGAGAAGTAGTCCTAAGACTCTCTTAATACAAGAGATTCTGAAAATTTCTACTTTCACAACACCCTTAGAGTCTTAGTATTTTTTCACCTCACCCCAGGCCAAAGGAAATACCTAAAATAAACTTTATAATGTTATTAGATACTTAAGGCCAAATTATAAGTATTTATATTCTAAAACCTAATAGTAATTTGAAAAACATAATTTACATAAATTGAAAGAAAGTCCTTATGTCTATCTTAAAGACCACAATTATGGAATATATATATATATTCAGTATATGTGTGTGTGTATATATATATAAATTCAGTATATGTGTATATATATATATATTCAGTATATGTGTGTATATATATATATATAAAAATAATAGGTCCCACATAAGTTTTCAAATCTTGAAACCAGATTTTATGTATATTTTATATATATATATATATATATGTAAAATCTACAGTAATCAAGACAGTGTGGTATTGGTGATGAAACAGACAAATAGATCATGTAGAATAGAGAGCTAAGATATACATATCATATATCTATCATATATATCATATATGATATATATGTGATAGGCCCCACATAATTTTTCAAATCTTGAAACCAGATTAGATATCACTAACCACATTTGTTGTTCCACACAGATTTTTGACATTTTACTTTTGTTGTTGGTGTGGTTAATCACGGCAACAACAGAAATTCTGAATTATTAAAGACACGTTGGTATCAAAGGAATGTAACCTAATTTAATGTTGAAGCAGAGAAGAATATCAAACTAGTTGTGTATGAAGTATTCAAAATATCTCAAGTTTTTCTGTGTTTCCTACGAAAATTTAAAATATTGTGTGGTGCTTTGGGTAGCTCAGTAAACCATTTTGGATTGATGACCATATACTCTTCACAAGATTTTTTAGTATTAACATTTTACAAAACTTGCTTTATAGTTCCACAAAGACATATAAATGCACTTTTGAAACATATCAAACAGATGGTTAGGAGGTATGTTATTTTAAATATTAATACATTATTATCTACTAAACTCAAATGGAATATTTTAGTTTGCAACTGCATCAAGGTTTTTTATTATTATTTACAGCTAGATCAAAATCCAGTAATTTGCTAAATACTGAATCATGCACACATAAGCTATATGTATGTATGTGCATGTATCTGCATGTGTGTATGTTTATATATATGTATATAATTTTTACTTTTAACTCCAGCTCATTCTAGGATATTAAATCAAATACATTTAATAAAGCAAGCAAAAAAGACATCTTGCTCCCCAAGATGTAAAGCAAACAAATCAATAAAACCAAAAAACAATAAAAATTTGAGTCACTGTTTACCAATATAAAATCGCATCTGCTTCTGTAATAAAACAATATAAAATTTTCTTTAGAAATATGCAAATAGGTCAAACAGTAAAGAGTTTGAAAATGTCTTGTGAGTTCTTTTTGAAATCCAAAAATTGTCCTTCTATAAAATTTAAGCTCAGTTGTGACAGAGAGTTGGCTTGCTAAATGACCCAGAGAACTCTCCCAGGCACGATGTTAAGGCAGAAAACTGCCTGGGCCTTCTCTCCCCTTGATCAACAGGTACCTTTATTACTAGTTAATGCTCTTGCTATTCATGCAAGACACAGGAAAAGGCAAGCCTGATTACCTCTGCTGTGTTTGGAGCCTGAATCGAAGTGACCACTCTTCATTGTGAGTTTATGAAATCTTTAAGAGAAGCTGTGAAAGAATGTAATAAATTTGAGAAATAAAGCTGTCTCAAGCACCCCATAGATCCCAGTGGATATAATTTCACAGAACTGAGTTACTGCCCAGGACAGCTAAGACATTCTTAATGCTTCTATGGCTAGCCCAAGATTCGCTGATTTACAGTCCTAGAGGGAATAAAGTCTTCTGGTTAATGCAATGACGAAGAGACAAAAGCTACACACAAAATTCGTGATGTAATTAATATAGTCTTGTCTGACTTTCTGAATATCTCAGAAACTTATATCACTAGACATGGAGTTCTTATTTCAATGATTCAAATAGCACCAATGTCAGATAATATCAAATCAAAGTGAAATATTTTAAAGATACTGCAAAGAACAAAAGGAAGTTCTGTTGATTCCTTTAGATATTTTTGGATGTGTGAATGCACAAACCTAACTGAAAATTTATCTTTTAAGCTGAAGTTCACTTATAATTGTATCAGAAACCATAAGCTTTCTGCCATGTTATGGAATTAATGTAAAAAACTGAAGTTATTAATTCCAAAAATATACAACAAAATGTTCACTTCTCAATGAATGGTAATTGATGTTTTTACATTAAATATTCATGTACATATATCCTCCAATATTTTGAAGGACACCAATATGTTACTAGAAATTGGTTTTGGCTACTAATCCAAAACTTACAACTCTATTTTTTTTAACTTGATTATATTAGTTCTTTTCACTTCTCTATGTTCATCAGTAACATATTCAGTATTCAGGGAGACACACAATTCATTCTCCCTTTGTGAATCCTTTGTCTTTCCTGACCTGGCATAGTAAATGGTGAATTCCATGCTGCAAAGACACTAGCTTCTCATAATCTTATATTACTTACCAATTGTGTTCAGAACATCCTGACCCGATATGTGTGCACGCTGCTACATTATCTATTTGTTATATTATCTTTTGCGGACACATACATTTATTTTCTGTCCATAGTCCCATCTTTCTGTCCAGCCTGTTACCTTGGACTGTTGACTTCCCATGTCCTCTAAGAACTGAGTACTCATTTGAATGGCAGAGCCACACCTTGCTCAGTGTACATTTTTCACCTACCCTAGCTTGGACTCTGGGGAATTAAATTTACTCTAAGTGCTGTCAGAGATCCCTGAGGAGTTCATCTTAGTTCTAGTATAGAGCTTAAATGGCTATTTTTGATGAATTAAATATTTCCTGATTGAATTTATTTCATACTTTAATTTTTCAGTGGAAATGAAAATATCTTGCCTGTTTTCAACAGCTTAAGGAATAAAAGGCCCAGTTGTGATTATTTTATTTAAATAATTATGATATGAATAGAATATCATTTTGTCCTATTATACTTTTTATGCTACAGTAAACCAACTCATTCTATCCTTTTAACAGTATTGTGAACTGTGCATTGTCAGCATGCCTTTTTATGTACAGACCATAACTGGATTCGCTTTGTGCTTATGCATGGGAATCATATTGGCCAAAACCTCTTAATGTTCTGTGAGAATTCCAAACTTCCAAGTTTTTTGTTAATCTTGGGGACTTGTTGATTAATAACACTAACTGCTCTGTCTCTGCTTCTGCTGAATTCATTCTATTCACCATGCAGTTTGTCCCATTTATCATTTTGAGTCACCTAACTCAACACTAGCAAAACCCCTGTACTCTCTAAAGTTAATGAAAAGCAAAGATTATTTGAGTGTGTGTGACTGTGGAAACTCTAAAGAAATGAAATGGAATTCTATTTCAATTTAATAATTTTCTTCTTGATATGATTTTTCATTGCTGTATAATATTCATTGCGGCAAAATACTCATTGCTGCAGTATTCTCATTGCTGCAGTATTCTCATTGCTGCAAAAGGCGGAAAATATCTTAGGAAAATAATAGGGAATTTATCTCAATGTTAAACAATGTATATTAAAAAAAGTACATGCTTATGAAAAAGAATCAAGTCTTTGAATGTATAATTTGATTCAATTTCTAAATATGAAAATTAAATCTACCCTAACTGAACAGTTTTCCCTTGGGAAAAAAATAAATCTTAGATAATTCTTACTCTTAAAAAACCTCAAGTCAATTCACCATTGAAAGGATCTCACTGGTTATCTTTCTCCATGGGTGAGTTCCAATCTCATCTAATTTTTCTAAAATAATATTGAATAGCTACTCTGTGCAAGATGCTATACTAGAGCTTTAGATAATTTGATGAATAAAATAAACATGAACTTTACTCTAATGGAAGTTACATTCTAGTGGAGAAAAATTAAAAAATCAAGTAGACAATCATGTAATAATATGTTATGTGAGAATAAATGCAACGGCAAATGAATAAGGACAGTGAATATAAACATACGAGGGGTCTTCTTTCTATAAATTTGAGCACTTTAATTCTATGTTCTCCTTCCTTTCTTGCTCTCTAACTCTGTTTCATACATTTTTGAGAAAATTTTATAATAACTAGTTGGATGTATATTAGGATTTTTGTCTATCCAATCTTTTTTTTTTTTTTTTGACATTTCAATTCCCTGAAGTAAACAATCAGGGTTTGTTCTAAAACCTTCTAGAAATCTTGAGTGACAACTCTCAAATTACATTTTGTTTTGTTCACACCTACATTTATGGAAGGAAACTGAAGAAACATTTTAAGTGGGTACTTGTTATTAGGGTTATTGGGCAGTACTCTTCTTTCTTTCATTTTTTTTTTTTTTTTGCAAAACAACAGACATTTATTTTCTGGAATCTAGAAGTTCAAGATAAAGGTGCAACAAGATTGGTTTCTGGTGAGCCTTCTGTAAAAGTCAAATAAAATAGGGGGACAAATCTATAAAATTAAAATACTTTATTTGAGAAGAATGAATTACAATTTGGGGCATACACTGTAAACTGGCTTGTCTTTAGTATGTCCAAAGAGCAATGAGAAGTTTAGCAGTTTTATAAAAAGAAGAAATGTTATGCACTGCTTTTTGAGAAAGTTGCAGGGAGTTGGCAAGTCCTGAATGATAAATGACAGTGGTGGGAATACCTAGTCTTTTTTTGTTGTTGTTGTTACTTTTACTTTAAGAGGCTTTGGCCAATATGACTCCCATGTACTTCAAGAAACTGAGGGAGCTGGCATGGCGGCGCACACCTGTAATCCCAGCTACTCAGGAGGCTGAGGCAGGAGAATTGCTTGAACTTGGGAGGTGGAGGGTGCAGTGAGCCAAGATTACACCACTGAGCTCCTGCCTGAGCAAGACTCTGTCTCAAAAGAATAATAATAAAATAAAATGATAAAAATAAAGCATACATATGGCTTTAAAAATTTAATTGACTTGAATGATTTTTTAAAATTTCAATTCTAAGATGGCATCAACTATAAGATATATAATTGATTTAATACAATATTTTTGAAGAATATAATTAAATGCACACATTGATTTCGATGCTCACCCATATTTAGACATTAGAAAAGTGGTGTATCTTAAAATAAATGAATTTTTAATTTAATATTTGTGTGTGTTTTTAAATAACTTCAACTTGTGAGATGGCAATGGAAAAAAGGGAAAGAAAGAAAACAAAACAAAACAAAAAAACAAAAATCCCAGAGAAGAAAATGTCACAACCCATATACTAGAGAATACTCTCAACCAGCCTACTGGAGAATATTGAAAAATATTTAGCTTATCAAATGACAAAGTTTGTTTTTATTTTTTCTTTAACTCTGGCAGATTAAAGAAAAAGGGTTACTTCTTTACAAAAAGAATGGTTGGTCAACTTTTAAAGTTCACAATGCAAAGGAAACACAAAAAGGTAAAAATTATTAGGATACAGTTACAACATGAATATAATGATGAGGGTTTAATAAGGTTTCTGTGATTAAAAATTTTATATGAGCTTACAATTTTTAAATACATTACATTCCAAAAATGTATGTTTATTACAACAACTTCTGGTAACTCACTCTCTAAACATTAATAACAAGTGACTTTAGTTTTACTGAATTTTAATTAACTTTCCTCACTTAATATTGCCTGACACTATGTTTCAAACTCATTCTATGAATAATTTTGTTAAAGATAGAAAGTAAAGGTCTTTATTTGCAAGTTGGAACAGCTTAAGCAGTTTAATGGATTTCAAATACCATTTAAGAAAAAATTAATTAGTAACTGAAACTATTAGATATAATTTAAAATGCTTGACAGATAATAAGACTTTTTCATGTCATGTTATATATGATAAAGTAAAAATATTTCTACGATAATACAATTATTTAAGCTTTCTTTGTCATTTAATTGCCTGAAGTCATTCGAATACTGCTCATTTTTACACTATTACAAAATTATTTCAAGTCCCTTTACAAGGTACCATAATCTCTCCCACCTACCACAAATTCAACAAAATGACATAAGGTACATAAAAGTACCATAAATTCAAATCATTCAAGGTAACGAAAAGATGGACCCTTTGAGGAACTGGAAATTATAAGAATGGCTTAGAGGTAAAAAAAAGGACAAAAGCAGCCATAAAATTATTTCAAGGAATAATGCTGCAAATGCTGGGAATGCCACCAAAATAATGTTTCATAACTTAATATACTAAATGCTTAAACAAACTGACAAAACCAAAAAAACAGAACACCACCATGTTTAATTCATGGGCCCTTTGTTTGGAAGTGGCGTCAGCTCAGCACTCTGACCCACTTGTAAGCGCTAGAGATAGGAGTTGTCTGCCCTCAGAAAGTAACCCCGAGCGGGAGGCACAGCTTATCAAACTGAGAACTCAGAAATATTTAAATTCAGACTTGCTTTGCCTGCACTTACTGAAGACAAATGCAAGAGCCAGCGGCTCATGATGCTTCATCTTAAACTTAACCTCAAATAACTTGCTCAAGTCTATACAGTAGGGAATCAGAGGAAATCCCGACAAATTTGATTGTATTACAGAAGCAGGACAAACCATAAAAGCCAAGAAAAAATATGTATCTAATATATAAAAGAGAGAATGCAAGAGAGAGTAGAATTTTAATAGAGAAAATAATTAAACTATTTGAAGTCCACAATAAAAGTCTTAAGTAACTGAAGTGATATATTATGCTCCTTGGTTTTAAAAAAATTAATATAATACCTATAAAATTTATTCAAATTAATAAGTAAATTTAATGTATCTTAATAAAAACTTTACCACGATTTATGTGAAGTTTCACAATTAAAATAAAAACAATAGTTTACCAAAAAATTTTTAAAAATTGGAAAAAGCAACTACAAAAATGGTGGACATTTCCTATTACAGTATTTTACAGCTATAGTAATTAAAATACTGTGACGTTATAATAGCAGGTATGTAAATGCAATATAAAAAATGTATCAGAACCTAAATTGTGTAGTTAAAGAAGCAGAGAATAAATTAATGTGGCATTTCAAATGAGTGGGGAGAAATTGAATAAAAATAAATGGTGTTGAAATAATTGACTGTAGATATAAAAAATAATACAGATAGATCCATATCACCCATAACTCAAAAACTCCAAATACAGGGTATAAATGAAATCATACTAAATAATTATGTTGTAAACTTCAAATATAGGGTATAAATGAAATCATATTAAATAATTATGTTATATTTTACATATATAAATATATATATACATATATATACACACATGTACATAGAAAGAGGAAAAGAAAACACGGTGTAATCTGGTTATACCCTTGTCTTAGACAAGGTTTATTAAACGAGACCTAAAAAATGAACACTAAAGGAGAAATAATGATAAATTAAAATACAGAAAGGGTGTGGATACACAGCCATATACATTTGCAAACTAGATAACAGAAAACATTGGAATCAAAATTATTAAAACAGTCTCCTATGAATTTATAATTCTTATTTCTATCTATACCTTAAAAACATATACTAAATAGGTTAATTAAGCACTATTTATAATAACACAAATTAGAAATAACCCCAAATCTCTTTAATTGGGGCAATGGTTACTTTTAAATTTACTTATAATTATATTACATATAAACTGACATTCATATACAGTAGCATAAAACATGAGATTGATTAATATATATTGATATAAAATGGCATCCAGCAAATATTAAGAAAAAAGGGAAGGCAAACTGCAAAACAATATATGCTTGATTATATAATTTATGTAAAAACAAATATAACATAGTTCCAAACATATATCTGATATGGTTTGGCTGTGTCCCCACACAAATCTCACCTTGAATTGTAATAATCCCTGCATGTCAAGGGCAGGGCCAGGTGGAGATAACTGAATTATGGGGCGGTTTTCCCCATACTGTTCTTGTGGTAGTAAATAAGTCTTAGGAGATCTTATAATTATATAGATGGGAGTTCCCCTATACAAACTATCTTATCTGCTGCCATGTAAAATGTGACTTTGCTCCTACTTTGCCTTTGGTCATGATTGTAAGGCCTCCCCAGCCATGTGGAACTGTGAGTCAATTAAGCTTCTTTCCTTTATAAATTACCGAGTCTCAGGTACGTCTTTATTAGAAGTGCAAGAACAGACTAGTACCAGATCTCTTTACTTCCTACACCTAATAGTGATTAATTAGCTGATTAGGGGAAAAAAGTAATGTTTGGGCTGGATAGGAGGGTAAAGAGAGAATTTCACTTTTTTAGGAAATAAAATAAATATTTTTATACATCACTGGTAAAAACATTATTTAACCTGTGGCTATAATCTTCAGTCATTTCAGCTTTTCCATCCTTCCTGTTAATACATGTTTTTTTCCTCCTTCTCCAGAGAGGAAAAAAAGCACCATTTACAGTAAGTGGAATTATGTTCTCTGAGAACATTTCCTTACTCTCCTGGTATCTGTGACTGAATACGGTGATCTGTAACACCAGTGAATATATTACCTTCCATGATAAAGACACTGCAGTGTAATTAAGGTTGCTAATCAGTTGACTTTAAATTGAAGAAATAATCCTAAATTATCTGAGTGGGCTAAATGTAATCACAGGAGCCTTAACATCAGAGGCAGAAGTCAGGAAGATGTAGAGTAAGAGTTAGGTAGAGAGACTGAAGTGTAAGGGAGATTTGATGTGCCACACCTTGCCTGAAGATGCAGAAAGCCATTTGTGAAGGAATGTGTAAGAACTCTAGCAGCAGAGCAGCAATCTCAGCTTGCACGTGTGAGAAAACAAGGATAAAAGACATTCAACTACAAGTAAGTGGATTTTGTCAATAGCTTGAATGTGTTTAGAACAACTCTTACCTTGCCTACAGGTAAGAGCTCAGCCTGGTGAACACACTGGTTTCTGTCTTGTGTAACCCTGAGCAGAATGCTCAGCTGAGCCCACTCAGACATCTAACCTACAAAACTGTGAGATAATCAACGGGTATTGTTTAAAGTCACTACATGTGTTGTCTTTCATTACACAGCAATAGAAAATTAATACTCCATTAGAAAGACAAAAATTAATATTATCCCAACTATCCAAATATGTGTACTTTTATTTGAAACTTTCTCTGTAAATGACAGAGGTGTCATTACTATTGCCTGTATCTGTGCTTTGAATTTTATCTCCTACTTCTTTCTTTAAAATCGTGATTGCTCTTCTACTTCCAACTTACTCCTCACTCTGGCTGTCTCATCTGCATACGAGCTACTGGAGACTTTTCAGTCTTAACTATTCCCCCACGCATGACCTTCTACTTCCTCCCACTATTGTCTTTCCTCATCTTTCATTTATGGCTTATTCTTCATTCTGGCTCTCTTGCTTGGATTACAAATCTATATATAAAACTCGCTACTGGATAGCTGTCTTGGATGTCCCACAGACAACTCTAACTCAATAGGATACAAAACAAAACTCATCTATCCCTGCCGTTTTTTAATATCAGTGAGTGGCGCCAACATTCCTCCAATTGATCATGGGGAAACCAGTGTATAACATCATCTTCTCCATATAATAATTTACCATCCTCTGTTGGTATGTACTCCGGAAACCTGACTACCTCCATTTCTCTCCACCTCTTTTGCTAATATTCTGAAGCACACCATCGTCATGTATCACCTAAATAATTAAACTGGTTTCTAAACTCATCTTCCCGCAAAAAACTTGTCCTCTTGTATAACTTCCACCATATTAAATTTAAAGTGAGATTTCTAAATCCAATATTTGATTATATTATATTTAAGCATTTATTTAACACCCCAAAATGTTCTAAGTGCAGCAGGTGTTTTAATTTATTTAATGGTTAAAAAAGCCTGCTTCATAGATGAGGAAACTGCAACCTGAAGAGGTCAGCTTGCCCAGATCAAATGCCAGAAAGTGGTGAAGCCAGTTGCGGGACTTCAACTCTCTGGCTGCAGTAGTTAACTATTAATTATACTGCCTCTCTATTTCCCTGACGTAGTGTCCTTCACTATTCTGCTAATTTTCAACATTTTCATTTTGAGTGTTAAAACATGAGGATAATAAAAGTTTACCTAACCTCCCAAAACTTGTTTGTAGTTGGGTAGTGATTAGAGCTCAAGTTAGCACTCATTTGAACATCGCAACAAACTCGGTGATTTTCCTGAGAGAGAAATAGTAAGTACTAAGATGCTTATTTGGCTCATAAAATTTCCCATTGCTAGACGACAGCACAGTTGAAAAAGAACCCATTTCTCAAATTCTAAGCCACACTTCCTATTATTTTAAAGTATTTCACAGATATTTATAGATCCCCTGTTATAAGCAAAATATTATCATAGGGGCTCTGGAAAAAATAGTGGTGAATTAGACAGACAAGTTTCTTCTACTTGTAGTTCTTTGGTTTTGGTAGGGATAGAGAACTTTGAACAAAGAATTAAATAGTTAATAATTTATTTATATTACTTAACCTTTACAAAGGAGAAAGACTACATACTTAAAAATGGGGTGACATGGCCTGGTCTGAGAAAGCTTCCTAGAGAAAATGATATTTCAAATAAACTCTAAAGAATGCATAAGACAATTTTGACCATAGCTCCAGAATGATTCATTTCATTTAAATGCTGCTAACATCTGCCCTGCCTGAACATCCACTGTGACTGCTGTGACTGCTGATCAGAGTCAGTGTCTACACAATCTCAAGTTAGAGACATAAAATATCAGTCAATTCAGGGCAATAAGGGCAGCATCTTAATATCTGAATTCTACTGGATTGGTGAAAGACTATTTTTGGAATGTCTGCTCTGAGATTATTACTGTTCAAATTAATCTGAAGCTGCTAAATAATTATGAGGTGTAGACCTTGTCCTCAAGGAAATTTTTCACTATGTGCGGAGATAAGATGAACACAGGTTAAACAATTTAGGAACAATACATTGCAAGCACTCAGGATTTAAATACTGTGGTACTAAACAGCCTTTATTCAAATATACTGCTTTTCGTTACCTTAATATTTTTTTCACACCAACTAGATGATTTCTGGTTCTTTACTAATTGTATTTTATTTTACCAAGACATTCTACCTTATCCTACATGACTGAGTCCTGGTCTGCACCCCTCTCTTCATTCACTGTAAGTGGCTCCCAGCTACCTACAGAGAAAACTCAGCTTGGTTGAAGCCTGTCACCTGGAAGATTTCTTGTTTCTTTTCATTTTTATGTAATTTGTAAAGAACCCCAGATTTTGTGTAACTACTCTAAGAACAGCTGTTCATTCCCATGCAAGGTTGTGCACTCTGTTGCTGGGCAGTTCAAATTTTTTTTTTTTTTTTTTTTTTTTTTTTTTTTGCTATCTTCTTTGAGCTTCAGCTACCATGAGAGCATACAATATTGGATTTCAAAGAGTTATTTTCTGTTTGTTTCCATTTTAAAATAGAATGTTGACAAAAATATGCCTAATTAACTTCTACCCCTTATTTTATATTGGACAACATCCCATAAAACATTTGCAGTTTATTAACTAAAATATACATTGACTCTGTGTGTCTGGACTATTTCTCATTTTAATAAAAAAACCACTGCTGCTTTTTCCAGTGTCTAAAAATAGATAGATACAGAAATTAACTGAAAAAAAAAAAAAAGGGTTTTCAAACAAGTCATCAAAAGCAAAGGTTCCCATCTGCCTAACACCATCATATCCTCTGTTTATAGACTGGAGGATTGCTGATGCTTTCTCTTCCCCAGTTACGTGTATGAAGTTAACATATAAATGAGTATAAACAGAGTATATTAGACCTTAGCTTAAAAGTCACCTAATTGGTGATGGCTTTTCTGCGCCCTGTAGACTTGCTTATGTTCTTTTTAATATTCCCCCATAGTACTCTGTTCTTTCCCATCTCAATCTGCATCATTCATTGTTACATCTTCTCACTGAATGTCTATCCTCTGTGCCAGACAAACTCTATAGGACAATTATAACATTTGCCTTTAATTTTATCTATTCTCAGTTCTAACACAGTCTAGTACATAATGTGGGATCAATATATCTTTAATAAATAAGTCAAAACAATAAGAATTAGAACCTACTATGGTTTATATGGATGGACCCTGTAGGCCTGGAAGCCAGGTTCTATTTGGGGAGCAAAAAAATAAAAAAACAAAACAAAACAAACAAACAAACAGAAAAAAAAAATCCCAGCATGATTTTGGTAACTCGACTATTCAGTCTGGACTTCAAATTTCATAATTTTTAAAATTAAGAGGCCAGGCGTGGTGGCTCATGCCTGTAATCCCAGTGCTTTGGGAGGCCAAGGCGGGAAGATCAGTTGAGGTTGGGAGTTCGAGACCAGCCTGACCAACATGGAGAAACCTCGTCTCTACTAAAAATATAAAAATTAGCTGTGTGTGGTGGCACATGCCTGTAATCCCAGCTACTAGGGAGGCTGAGGCAGGAGAATCACTTGAATCAGGGAGGCGGAGGTTGTGGTGAGCTGAGATCGTGCCATTGCACTACAGCCTGGGCAACAAGAGCGAAACTCCATCTCAAAAAATAAAAATAATAAAATAAAATTAAGAGACTGGAAGAGAGTGCAACCACTCTCCAGCTTTTGCAACCATACACATCTTTCCTTTATTTTGCATAGGACTTATTGGGTTTTATCTACAGACAACTTAAAAAAAATGAAAACTGAATTGTTGTTTGTTTTAATTCTCTACTATTTCCCCAACTATAGCAAATACCTTCTTACATATCCTGGAAAATTTTCAGAACAACCTGAGGTAACTTAGGTTTCCAAAAATTTCCCTGTTGAACTTTATATTCTCTATGAATTATATAAATATGAACCCTAACAAAAATAGAAAACAAAAAAAGAAAAGAAAGTAGGCAGGAGAGAAGAGAACATAGAGTAATATATTCTATATACTTAAAATATGACTGAGTTTAACATGGTTTTAATTTTTTTTTTTTTTTTGAGACGGAGTCTCGCCCTGTCGCTCCGGCTGGAGTGCAGTGGCGCAATCCAGGCTCACTGCAAGCTCTGCCTCCTGGGTTCATGCCATTCTCCTGCCTCAGCCTCCACAGCAGCTGGGACTACAGGCGCCTGCCGCCACGCACCAGCTAATTTTTTGTATTTTTAGCAGAGAGGGAGTTTCACCGTGTTAGCCAGGATGGTCTCGATCTCCTGACCTTGCGATCCACCCGCCTCGGCCTCCCAAAGTGCTGGGATTACAGGCGTAATCCCACCGCACCCAGCCAACATGATTTTAAATTTTAAGCGCAACCTTATATGCTTTCAAATTAAAATGACATATTTTAAAGTGATGCTCCATATTTCACTATAAAAAAGCTTGATTTTTCTCTTTTAAAAATGATAATAATGAAAATATGTGTTTCAATAATACAGCTTTCGTTAATATAAAAGTGTTTCCTTTAGAGCAGTACATGTGCTATGTTGTAAACTTCTACAGTTGCTATGGGTATCACTAAAATGTCACTTTCTTTTTTCTTCTTTTTTTTTTTTGAGACGGAGTCTTGCTCTGTCGCCCAGGCTGGAGTGCAGTGGCGCGATCTTGGCTCACTGCAAGCTCCGCCTCCCGGGTTCACGCCATTCTCCTGCCTCAACCTCTCGAGTAGCCGGGACTACAGGCGCCTGCCACCACACCCGGCTAATTTTTTGTATTTTTAGTAGAGACGGGGTTTCACTGTGTTAGCCAGGATGGTCTCAATCTCGTGACCTTGTGATCCGCCCACCTCGGCCTCCCAAAGTGCTGGGATTACAGGCGTGAGCCACCACGCCCAGTCTGTTTTTTTCTTTTTAATCTTAATCTTCTGCTTTAACAGTTATATCTCACACATTGACATATCCATACCTTCTAAGAGGAAAATGGCTAATTGAAATAAGGCATATGGAGAATGGACATTTTGTATCAGAAAATCAAAATCAAAGAATGCATTCATTAATATAAATATTTAATTAAACATAATAATCTTGTAAAAGAAATAAGCCTTGTGCATCTTCTCAAGGAGAGGCAAAATGATTACATTTTTCAGCAAAAAATACTGGTACTAAATGATAGATGGGACAGTCTTCATCAGAGGTCATTTATTGTGACCTTTTTTAAGATTGGCTGCAAATCCATCAAACTCTACAGTTGTGGAGCTGCTAATGAGTTCCTAATTAGGAATTAGTCAGCCATATTAATAATATGTAATATGCCCCAAGCCTGTCAACAAGGAGAACAAAACATTCACCATCCTGAATGTTAGGTTTATTGATGTCTGTCCAAATAGGTGACCTTTGTATAGCAGATACAGTTCCCTTTTGGAGAGGGAATTCCACTTCCTAAAATTATAAGGAATGGTAATCATCAACATCTGGGGAAAAAAAAAACCCAAGTTATATGCAAGTGTTTACTCTCTTGACAGTAAATTGTTGCCTTTCCAAATTTATACTCTTTTAATTAGTCAGTTTGCTTATTTCAAATTATTTTAAAAGACACCCAACGTCTTTTTTTTTTTTTTTAAGAGATAAGGTCTCCTACTGTCACCCAGTCTAGAGTGCAGTGCAGGTCACAGCTCACTGCAGCACTGAACTCTTGGGCTCAGCCTCCCTAGTAGCTAGGACTACAGGTGTGCACCACTGTACTTGGCTATTTTTTTATAAATATATTTTGTAGAGATGAGGTTTTGCTATGTTGCCCAGGCTGGTCTGGAACTCTTGGCCTCAAGCAATCCTCACATCCTTGGCCTCTCAAAGTGCTGGGGTTATGGGGATGAGCCACCGTGCCTGGTCTCCAATGTCCTTGTTTAGTATAAATATATGTATGTATATATGTATTATATATATACATACATATACATATGTGTGTGTGTATGTTTATAGATAGTTACATATAATTAGAAAAAGGACAAAGCAATGTGAGATTATTTTGTTTTTGTGCAAACCATTTCATTAAGTTTCAAATCAGGAGAATTTCAGAGGTAAATTTTTCCCTTTGGCATTAGTTTAGAATGTATGAACTCCTCAAAAATCAAACAGGAAATAGCAGTGCTTAAACATTAATGCTAAACTCCGTATTCAAGAAAGTCAGAAAAGAGAGATTAGTATTTTTCCTTAGGTTAACCACATGAAAGAAATTGACAATTTCAACCCATATTCACCATTCTCACGTTTCCTTAGTGGAATATTTCACATATCCCTTCCGAATAACTTTTAATCATTAAAATAAAAGTTAGAAAGACACATCTGTGGCCAAAAAGTTTGAGAGAAACAAAGTTATAGAGTGTCCTCTCAATGGCTAGACTACAATGATAAAATATCCAATGACAAGCTATCGAAGAAGTTAGGAAGGAAGGAAAAGGAAAAAAGATAATTAGTTTTGGATCACCCAACCAGGAGAGACCAAGTGTATGTCTTAGGTCATTTTAGTAACTTGCACAAAAAAAAAAAAAAAAAAAAAAAAAAAGATAAATTTCGTGGGGTTGCGGGGGGGAGGGATAGCATTAGGAGATATACCTAATGCTAAATGACGAGTTAATGGGTGCAGCACACCAACATGGCACATGTATACATATGTTACAAACCTGCACATTGTGCACATGTACCCTAAAACTTAAAGTATAATAATAATAAAATAAAATTTAAAAAAAGGAAAATGGGAAGCAGAGTACAAAAAAAAGAAGATAAATTTAGAGACACAAATAACAAAGGGCATGTGTCTTGGAATGACAAGTTATTTTGAGTTGTTAAAGTGAACAGTATTCAGTTAATATCTGCAGTGATTATTGGATTCTTTGATCAACTTTGACAACGAGATTTTAAAATAATTAACTTTTATAAGTTGTTTTTTTCCCAGAGTGTTTTTAAGAACTCACTCATACTTTGCCTTGAAATATAATTTTTGATGAAAAATAAATACTTAAATAAAATAACACACGCAGTCTTTCATCCTAGTTAGATTGCTGCTGCTGTTGTTTTTAGATTTTTTTAAATGACAATCCAGCTGGTAAAATGGTTTTAATTTTAGACTTTGCAGAGAAATTATAGGTTTACTGCAAACCTACACGTTGGAGAATATCAGATGCTATGAAAGTTTCAGACCAATTATTTATATTAAAAAATAATAATTTACTTGTATTTGCGCAATCAAAATGAGCTTCTTGTGGAAGAAATAATCCAACAGCCAGGTGTAAATGCTCAGAAGTACAATGTCAGGAAAAGTATCTAAGGACAGAAATGTATTTATATTGTTTTCACAGCAGCTGGTTTAAAGCAGACCTATGTGTTAGCAAATATCAGGTGCTGAGAGAGTTTCAACATATATCCATTACGAAAAAATATTAATTCACTTGTATTTACTCAATCAAAATGAGCTTCTTATGGAAAAAATAATAACCAAATAGCCAGGTGTAAATGCCCATACAAGCAGGAAGAGAACAGAGGACATTTTAGTGTAATTCTGAGTCTCATGAGTAAATCCTCCCAACTCAGTGTTCACATAAAAGAGGATTTAAGACTATCCAGGAAATTTTCAGGAATGAAAGATTTTCTAACTTCTTCTTAAGAGACTTCACTCTTCTTGTGGCCACTCAGCATAAATTGCTTTAGTCATGGCTGTGGCGGCCATTGTAGTATTTGAACAGAACTCCCCATTTTGCCTTATGGTCTTGGCACCCTACCAAAGAGATGGGCCCTATATGTAACTCTTGGCACGTGGAAATTAGGTACTATCTGCACTATTCCACTTTTCATCTAAAAAAACTGAATAGCCTGAATTTGATATGATGCTTAGGCACAGGATCAGAGGAAATTCGGTTTAAATTTTTCTGCTCTGCTAGAAAATGCTGGAGAATTTTCTTTATTATACTTTCTTCAAATGTAAAATGAGAATAAAAACAGTCATGCTTGACATGGCTGGCAAATAGTGAGGGCTCAATATAGATATAAAAATATAATAACATTTTTCATGTCATTCCTCTTTCAAGTCTGCCTTTTCTTTCAGAGCATCCCCTGTTGCCTGCTCTTCGTATCAAGATCTATATTGACCTTTGTCCCTTAAGCAATTTATTGTAAGGTCTCCTTAGTTCCTAATCTTTCAACAGTGCTGGAAATCTCCTTTGTTCTCCTTTTTCTCCGTACCTACATACTTCTCAGGCAAGTCCACTCTGATTCTTCATGTCTTCGGGATTAGAAAAAAAAAAAAAGTAATACTATGAGGAAAGTTGATTTCATATTTATTTCCTGTATACACACAGACATATACACACACACAGAGAAGACTTTATTGAATGTACCTAATGATTAAATATTACTTCTCTATGGGATATATAACTTGGTCATAATTTGAAGAAAACTTGCAAATTCTAGTTATAATGTTTTAATTTAATGGAGTAAGTTACTAGGCAACTTTAATGGTTTTTAAAATGTGATATAAATAAAAAATAAGTATTTTCAAATAAACATTTATTATTAAATATGTTCAATTTGCAGTTAGAATAAAGAGCTTTGTTTCTTGATAATTCATCAGTTAGTACCTAGGAAGCAAACAGAAGGTACATTCCAATTTTTTAATTTGAAAAGAATTTAATAAAGGGTTTAGAAAATGCTGTGAGCAGAATGTAAGGGCATAAAGGGATAGTGCTAGGGATCTATAGGGATTAGTAAGGAGGGAGATGCTTCATTACCATCATCAGGCTTGAAGATCTAAAGGGTGAATGGCGGGATGTGTTCCACAGCAGAGAATGAGACAGTAGATGAGAGGAAGCTTTATAAGTGCAATTATAAACCTGGTTTTGAGAAACAGCAGATGCAAGGATATGCCAGAAAAACAGAGCTAAAGAAATAAATACTTGACCTCTGTTCTCTCCCTTCTATCTCCAGGCAGTGTTCTTTTTGGCTAAACCCAACCAGAAGAAAGAGGTCAAGAGACCCTCTATTAGAGAAGGAAGGAGAGTGTATCTAGGGGACAAATGGAGCATAATGAGCACAATTTGGATTAATAGTCATTGAAAATACTTCTTTCAGGAATAAATATATTAAACACATTACATTAAAACTTTAAATGAACAGTTAAACCCAGTGCCACCTTAAGTTGATAAGAAAAAAATGTAATCCATTCACTGAGTGATGTTACTTTGACTATAATTAGTAATGAAAATCAAATTTAAATATATAGCCAGTTCATTGAATACATTAGGAAGGAAATTTAAAAACATTAATTGGAATATGTTAAACATTAAATGTAATTATGAAAATGCACTTGTATCTTTTTAAAATTATATATTAAAGAAGTTTAATATGTGAACACACATAGTAGGACACTACATTGATAATAACTTTTCCAAATAATAGGGATTTGCAAATAATAGGCAGTGTAGGTTATTTTGTTATTCAGTGGGGCGATAGAAAGCATTTTATAAAGAGACTATTATCTGGCTGTTAGTGACAAAATCCTAATCAACCCCATCTTCTATATCATTTATATTGGCTTCTTTATATTGCTAGACAGGTGGACAGGGGTAGAAGTTTGAACAAATCCTTAATGTATTAAACTAGGAAAGTATTAATTTATTCTTCAACAAATTTAGAACCCAGGTTGATATCACTCTGGGTTCAAATTATGAAGTATTTATATAAGACTTCAGTTTCTAGAGGCTCTAGTTCAAATTGCTTTTAGAAAATGAAAATTTTTAAATGATCATTATTGTTTCAATTAAGAATATCACCAAATATGAATGTTAACGATAGTAATGACAGACCTTTGGATAACTTCAAGTGAGATCACGGTATTTCAGTTAATGTACATGAATGAGCAGCAGCTTCTCTAAAACCTATTGTATGCATCCCAAACATATGCTCTAGTTAGAGATTCTGAGATCTGATTGGAGTTTTCTTCAATTTTATTCTATTTGTTTTTAAACATAGAACTGAAGAATGAACCCAAACGCCTAAAGAAAAATAAAATATAGGAATACCTTATTCAAATAACAGAGATAATGTTTATTATAGACAAGCGGCAGTATTCTATCAAGAAAGGGGTTTATGATGGATTTGATTCCCCTTCCCCAAGAGTGGTCGCCCAGGGCTAATGGAATAACATTACAGAATAATAGATGAATGAATCAGGAAGGCTTGCTATTACATCACTTGGTAATAAATGTGTGGATCTTTTTCTCCCCAGTGCTTCTAGACACCACAATTGACAATCCGGGTAAACATGATTGTAAAAGTGTAGATGTTTAGAAGTAGCTTATATAGGTCACTTTTCAAGGGATGAAGGAACATCAGGGGAGTAGGAAAGAGTGGAAGGACAGAAAAAGATGGACAACAAGGCAAACTATGCTGTCATTGCTTTTGCTTTGACAAAACTGTTTATATGAATAATCTTAGAAATGTAACATAAAAGACCTCAAAAAGCCATTTTGTTTGGAGAGCTATCCTTAAATATACAAAATAACAATCAACCGTGACTGACACAAATATTGTCCTGTTTTATGTGCTCAATAATGTAGTAACAGTGTACTGAGTATTTGCTTTTGGAAAGGCACCGAGTAGGTGATATTATTATGCTCATTCTACAGCTGAGATAACTAAAACACAGGGAAGTTAAGTGATCTTGCCTAAGTTATACAGCTGCTATGTGGAAGTTCTGATATATAAACCTAGGAAAATTGGACTCTTAGCACAATATTGTGCCGCTTTTGTATATGAACAAATGAATGCATTAATGAAGTCATTAGTGTCAAATAAAGAAATGACCGTGTGGTCTTCAGCATGAATAAAACTTTGTTGAGTAACAGTAACTTATTATATTCATTGATTTCTTAAGGTGACTGACAGGGTTGAATTTAAGTGGTAAATATTGTGAAAGAAAGAGTATGTGTTTATTTCTGGTTAAAAGTGGTTGGTAACCATTTATTTATTTAGTACCATCATGCACGAAGCATTTTGCATATGCTATTACTAGATTTTACCATCCTTTCATTGCAAACCAGTATCTGATTTTTTAGATGAAGAGACTGCGATATAGAGATATAGAGATGTAGAATAACTTGCCTCAAACCACACAGCTTGATGGAGAAAGAGTTCTAGTCCAACTTTCATGGATTCCATAGCCCTTGAGCATCCCCTTCTAAGATAAATTGGAACCGATACACTGGGAGTGTGGTGCCTGGGCAGAGACAGGCGAGCCAGGGGAAACCAATTTGTATGTCTCCTTGGGAAATGATCAAAGTACTCAGGTAGAGGGCAGGACTTGAACTTCGCAGGTGACCACCACGTAATAAGTTGGCTCTTTCAGTCTCAGTAGTGCAGAGATAATGTCAACAATAGAAATCAAATTCATTTTTAAAGTTACTGAAAGCTTCCAAAGTTCAAATTCATTTTTAAAGTTACTGAAAGCTTCCAAAAGTTCTGTTATTTGGCTTCAGGGTCAGCCATCCACAGAACAGGCCTGTCTCCCTAGCTGCTGCTCACTATTTTTCTGCCTTACTCACTTTTCCTCTTAAAGAAAGGAAGAAAGTGATTATTTTGTGAAGATCTAAAAGTTATCTTTTTATTCAGTGTACTAAAATCTAAATAATTCTTACAAATGTTTAGAAATAGTTTATCCTTAGATATGAGATCTGGCAAACTGTGTTTTTCCTTCTGCAGTGGAACAAATGATAGAAAAAAGAATAAATATTTATTAAAAAGTTAAAGAGAACCATTTTACTTTCTTAAGAAATATTTAAAAATTGGATAATGTTTGACAAATTGTCCAACATTTTATTTAAAGTCTAAAGTGCCTTTGTAGAGTACCAATTCCCTTCCTCAGTGAGGGGGCTTGAGGGAAAGCCATATCAGGGATTCCCTTCGTCAACTGCAATTTTGATTCCTGTTCCAGTTGTGATGATCTTGTTTCTTTGTGTGCATTCTCTATCAATATACAAGCAGATGTCTTGTTTGTGTGTTCTATAACTCAAGGTACCAGGAGCAAGAATATTTCAGAGTCCTATACTAGGTGCTCCCAAGAGGGATGAAAACCTAAATCCCACTCTGAAAAAAAGTCAGTTATTTAAGAGTGATAATGTCACACTTACATATGGCTAATGGATGGGACATTAGCCATATAGCAGTAAATAGTAGTCATAGCCAAATATGGCTTATATATGGCTAATGGATGGGACATTAGCCATATAGCAGTAAATAGTAGTCATAGTTGTAATGGTAATAGTAGTGTAATAATAGTAGTAGTGATGACCGATATTTGCTAAGTGCTTACACTGTGATTTTAAATGCTTACATATATTTAATGCTTTGCCTATGAGGAGAATAGTTCCCTGGTGATAGCCAAGATAATGTGTCTCACAGACTTCCAATTGCAGACAGCTCCAAATTCTGCACTTTGAAATTCATCACACCTTTGCACCAGGGCCGTACCTTCCATGAACTGCTCACTGTAAATGACTGTGTGCATCAGGAATACTAAGTCAGCCCTTCTCCTGGAAGACACAGGACTCCTCTGATGAGCAGCTTCAGCTTGAAGACTCCCTCATGGCTTTGCTGAACTTTCCTTGGACTGCATGGCTATCTATAATGCTTCTACCCCACCGCATCTGTCTCTCTTTCATATCTGCATCATATCTGAGGTCTCCCAGTCTTTTCTGCCTTCTTTTCTATTTTTCCTCTGAGAGGCATTTTCTATAATATAATCCTTTTCCATTTAATCCTGGCTTGGTTTATGCTTTTCAGAAAACCTGGACTCACACATTATTCTTCTTATTTTATTAGAGACAGCAAGAGTCTGTGGTTCAATAATGCCTGCCTAAGGCCACATATTCATTAAGCTACTGGAATGATATTTACTCTTAGGCTTCTGATTTCAGAACCTGTGTTAGTAACCACTACACAATTTGGGGAAGTTACAGTTGGAAGGGAAGCAAACAGAATAAATACTCAAATACTGGTGTCAGCTACTCAGTAGCTACATCAGAACTAGAGTGGAATTCTGTGCTTGATAAGCCAAAAAAAAAAAAAAAAAGTGGCATAGGGCTTTTATTCTGCAATGTCTGTTGCCAATACTGGTACTTACTGGAGATCCATGTCCCTGCAGGTAGATCCTTGAATTTTTTAATTTGCACATTTCTAGTATGAATCTTGCATCTATTCATACTTCCTTACTTGTATGTTATTTCCTTGGGGTTTATACACTGAAAATTATTGAAATAGAGTGAATGCTTTGTTCTAGGAATGATAAAGAGTTTACTATATAACAATCTACTAAATTAATGTTTGGTGAGTCTAGCAAGCTGTCTTTGCTTTGTGCCATCAAATGACTTATATTGTGTATGGTGGACCTAGCTGAGAGAGAGTCTGTAGGTGGGGAGTAAGTCAAAAGTAGAATCCTTTGAGCAGCCGCTTTCCATAAGCCTTATAGTGTTTTCTATCTAGTTCCTCTAAGTTCCTAAGCTTAACCTTATCGTGGAATGAGTTAAATGAGAATGTGCCCACCTTGCTTACTCTTTATTCCCAGATCATTGAATTTTCACCAATTTTACCAGGAAAGGAACTTCCTTCCTTCCTTCCTTCCTTCCTTCCTTCCTTCCTTTTCCTTTTTTCCTTCCTTCCCCCCTTTCTCTCTTCCCCCTCCCTCCCACCCTCTCTCCCTCAGTCTCTCTCTGTCTCTCTGTCTCTATCTATATATGTATCTCTGTGTATCTCCCTTTAATTTGTCTTGATTTTACTTGTAGTGTCCTTCTTCTTCTCAGACTTCAAGTTTTTTTCCATTTTCCAAATCAAGGGTTCACTGAAGTTTTTTCAACAGTGACAGTCTTTTCATCCCAGTCACTCTCATATGCTCCAAATTTCTCTATAGTAGCCATGCATATTGCAGTTCTGAACACAGGCATGAGATATACAGTGACCAAAGTATCTCAGAGTCATTGATAATTTAGCATTTTAACATACAATAGATTTTAAATAATATTTTTAGGGATTTACTAGCTTTCTAAACTCTAAAAATACCCACTTTTTTTCTCATAACTTTTCAAGTTCTCCATGTCAACAAGGCAAAATAATAATAATAATAATAATAATAATAATAATAATAATAAGAAGAAGAAGAAGAAGAAGAAGAAGAAGAAGAAGAAGAAAGAAGAAGAAGGAGGAGGAGGAGAAGAGCGGGGATAGGTTGGACCTGTGGGCAAGATATTGGTTTACTGTTTTTAAGCTATCTTCCAATACTTGATTTCTATGAAAGACATCACAAAGAATATAGCTCAGTACAAAACAACATAACCATGATGAAACTATTCCAGCATTGAAAGTTACAACAAATCCTAGAATGTTATTCATTTATCTGTGAGAACCATAAGCTAAGAACATAAAAAAGCATTTAATTCTCTAATTTCAAGATGTTTCTAATTTCCTAACTCACTCTTTCTTTTTAAAGGTTAAAATGTTAGGAGATTTGGTCACACTTTATCTCACTAATTAAGTCCATGTGCTCTAAACCTCTCCTCTTTCTACCTCCCATTCTTCACCTCTCTTTGGAGCAGAGTCTGATATTTATCCATATCTCTTTGTAAAATTCTACCTCACTTGGTTCCATCAAATTATGTTCAAATGACTGTTCATTGCATTCTAAGCATACTGAGGGGATGCCATTCTGGAGCAAGCAAGATCATTTGATCTATTTGGAGTCATTTGTGCATTTCACCTTTCTGATGACCCTACTTCACCTTTCCTATTTTTGTAGATGAAATCTTTACTATAATTTATTTGGGAAGAATAAATATGTTCACTGACCTCTTTGAAATGTCAGACATTGCTTCCAACACTGGTAAAGATCGGTATTAGTATACTGATGGGAAAAAAAGATACAGCATGGGGACCTGCTAGATACTTTCAAAGATGATTAAAAGATTCATAGAAAAAAAAAACACAGCTTTACTCTCCTGCAGTTTCCTTCTTGCACATTCTATTACTCTTAACAAAAAGAAAGATGGAATATTATTTGTCACTGATGCTGCTTCACATAAGGAAATGCTCCAAATCTGAGTATTTGTCATGTAACCATAATTATAGGTATAACTAATTATTAAAACATTAGCCATATATATATAGTTTAATACAGGAGAGGATCAGGTGGCCTCATTCAGGGAATCACTGTTGAATTGCCTAAAGTTAAATATCCCTAAAGGTAAAAGGCAATGAATATGTTTAGAAAGTCATTTTTGGGCCAAAAGTAAAAGGCTGATTTATGTTTGTTTCAGTACAACTTTTATTTGTATGACAATATGGTTTCCTCTGATTTTTATCATACAATTTGCATTTCTAAAGTATTGTGTGAAGTAGACATACATAAACATATACTAGCTGGATCATGTAAGTGAATAGCTTCTGTACTGAAGTGTTTCAGCCTGAGTTGCTTGTTGGGAATAGCCTCACTGGTTCTGGCTCCTCACAGCCAACATCGCAGAAGTAGTTCTTTCTTTCCCTCAGACATACATTCTGGACACTGAGGTAACAACCAATTGCCCTGAAACCAGCCTGAATATCTCGTAGAAATCACACATTCTCTCCCCACTCACTGATGCATTTACTCTCCCCTGGCTTCTCCTGCTTTCAAGTTCAACAAGCACTCTGGTGCCGAAAAGACATAGCAGAGATTCAGGGCCCATTCTGAACTGAATGCTGTTATTAGCCCTCCAGCTATAGAGAGAAGGATGAAAAACATGTGATATTCATACATCCACTTTAATCTGCTTCCTTCAATACGGGTTAACATGCAGTATGATTCCCACAAAAGGAAACAGAAAGGGACTGTTGAGTAAAACAAGTCTCCTAAAAGTCACTCCACATGAGAACTTGTAAGTCTTACTATCTTATTTTTCATTAAATCTTTTTTTTTTTTTTTGAGATGGAGTCTCTCTCTGTCGCCCAGGCTGGAGTGCAGTGGTGCTATCTTGGCTCACTGCAAGCTCTGCCTCCTGGGTTCACGTCATTCTCCTCCCTCAGCCTCCCAAGTAGCTGGGACCACAGGCGCCTGCCACCTCGCCCTGCTAATTTTTTTGTATTTTTTTTTTTAGTAGAGACGGGGTTTCACCATGTTAGCCAGGATGGTCTCGATCTGCCGACCTCGTGATCCACCTGCCTTGGCCTCCAAAAGTGCTGGGATTACAGGCGTGAGCCACCGCGCCGGGCCAAATCTTTTTATTTAAAACAATATTATAAAATATACAAAATTCCCTACATAGACTTACGCTTTCAGAGATTAAGCATTCACCTTTTTAACTACTTTGAAACTTTCTGAAATCATCCCTTGATTTTTTTCCTTTCCACTTAATCCTCAGCCTCAATTACTCCTTAATGCATCCACCCATCTTTCTCTTTAACTAGAAAGATACAGAAGAAAATAATAAACTCTCATATGACTGGTGAGTCTGGTTTTCATAGGAACTGTATGAAGTAGAACCTCTGCTTTCATAGATAATTAGCTATTTCAATCAATGGGTAATTTAAATACTTCACATATATTAAAAATAAATATTTTGTGAATTATGTCATTGTTTTGACTCAGTTGAGCTGAATTGTATAAGACAAAGACAAAAATAATAATAAACTGTCATTTGCTTGGAGAAGTTTGTTGATAGGATCACAAAAGTACAATTTACGCAATAACGTTTTGCTGGAAGATCTTTTTGAATTTTAGACTCAAGGGGCCAAAATAGACAAAAAAAAAAAAAATTCTTGCATACCAATGGTCTCCAGACAATAAAGTTTTGAGAGAACAGTTGTTCCTTATATTATATTTTCTCAGCAAAATTGAAAGAGAACAAGAAAAATCAAGGGATGAACAAGAGCCAAGATCCAAGATGCTTAAAGGAAGCTGGATCCGAACAAAGAGAGAATGAATAAAAGCATGAGCTAGGCTTACTTTTCAATTTATAAAACCTTATATAGTCTTAATAGCATTTAATCTTAATAGCATTTAATCACAACTCTCGGAGTAGATAAAATATAAGTGTTTTGAAAATAAGAAAACAGGCAGAAATTTAAGTCCACAGAGATAATAACATAGGTGAATTCTGTCTCATTGAAGTTGGAGAAGATGGTTGAACATTTGTGTTACTCCTATACACAGTACAGCACTTAATAACTTTAATGAGTGCTAATTTTATTATATGACAAAAATTGTCGTGTGAGTTTAAATGTATTATTTTATATAGTCATTTCTGCTAGATTTGATTCTTCTTCCTTTTATAGAAGTAAAAGACCAGTTTAGAAAAGTTAAACATATTTTCCAAGGCCACCTAGTTAACAAGTAGCAGAGGTAGAATTTGAATTCAGTCTGATGCCTAACTCATGTATTACCTATTGTGCTGTTTTGCCTCTTGGAAAGCTTTCCACCATCAAGTCAATGTTTTTATTCTCTCCGTTTTTTGTTTGTTTTTACTGCTTTTCTATGGTCATTGAGTCTGCACTCTCTGATAAAAATACAATGTGAGCCCCATATGTGATTATACATTTTCTAGAAGCCACTTTAAAAGGGTGAACAGAGAGATCTTTTTAATATTTTATCTAATTACATATGTCTAAAATAGTATTCAATATAAAATATTATGAGATATTATACATTCTTTTTATACTAAGTCTTTAAAATCCTATGTAGATTTTACACTTATATCCCATCTCAATTCGGACTGGCTACATTTGAAGTGATCAATAGTCGCATGTGATTACTTACTACTATATTAGTGTAGTTCTAAGATTAGCATGTGTATGTATGTGTGTATATATACACACACGTATGCACCGCATGTAAAATGTAATTTTTATATATGTATATAAACATATGTATACAATTCATAAATATTATACACACATATAATGTGTGTATGTGTATGTTTGTATGTTTTAGGAGTGAGTCAGTTATTTCTTCAAGCATTAACTTTGAAATTCCAGGATTTGGCAATTACTAATGTTTTTACAAGTGTGTCAGACAGCCAGAGTCAATAGGCTTTTTTTTCCCTCTGAGTGTGAGTGGCTTTGTGTGTATAAAAAGGCTTCTCTCCATTTCCCCTTTCTTCAGTGTGTCGACAGCACACAACAGAGATATCCTGAGAATGGCTCTTGTTGCTTGCTTCACAGGAAGGACTTTCTCTGTGAACTCCAGTATTGGATCAAGTTTGGAAGAAGTTGGGGCTCCATCATGATCTTCTAAAAGACTTATTCTCCATACAGGTCTATCTCAAACCAACTGCAATTTCCTGTTTTCAAATGACTTGATGTTTTAGAAGACACTAAAATTTGTGACATGATGATATGAAGGGCAGCTGGATGAAGGCTATATGGGAACTCTCTGTACTACCTTTGCAAGAAGTGGACCTTGAATTTTTTTAAGAGCGAGTGTATGACTACTTCAGAATGATGAAGACGATGGCAATTATGCTATCTGCTGAGATAGGCTAAGCAGGCAACTAAATGAAAACTGAGAAAATTTATTTAAGATATTCATAAAACATGATTTTCAAAATTAGAATTAAATGCCTATTGCAAATGTTCTTTAATTATTAAATAATCAGAAATATATCTTATTGCTGTTATATTTAAATAAATATTTTTGTGAAGCACTGCTCACTGGAAAACAATTCCTCTCAAAGAGGTTTATGAATCATACAGTGTTATAAATTATAGATATCATATGCAGCCACCTCAGTAAGCAGCTGGGAGATTTGTTTTGTTTTGCACTTTCTTTTGGTGCTTGGTTACTAAGCCCTTCTTATCAAGCATAGTAGGCAACAGAGTTACAATGGTCAAGACAGATACATAGATCTTATTCTCATGGAATTTAGAATCTATATGTGTATTAGCCATGGTTCTGTAGAGTTCTCTAGAGGGACAGAACTAATAGTGTGTGTGTGTGTGTGTGTTTATATATGTGTGTATGTGTGTGTGTATATATATATATCTCCAAAGGGGAGTTTATTAAGAAGTATTACTCACATGATCACAAGGTCTCACAACAGGCCATCTGCAAGCTGAGGAACAAAGAAAACAGTATGAGTCCCAAAGCTGAAGAACTTGTAGTCTGATGTTTCAGGGCAGGAAGCATCAAGCATGGGAGAAAGATGTAGGCTGGGAGGCTAGGCCAGTCTAGTCTTTTCACATTTTTCTTACTGCTTTATTTTCTGGCTGCACTGGCAGCTAATTTGATGGTGCCCACCCAGATAGAGGGTAGGTCTGCCTTTCCCAACCCATTTACTTAAATGTTAATCTCCTTTGGCAACACCCTCACAGACACATCCAGGATTAATACTTTGCATCCTTAAATCCAGTTAGGTTGACATTCAGTATTAACCATCACAAGTTCACCCCTTGTCGACTTGAACCCATACACATCTCCTGAGATCGTATATAATCTTCAAATAAAGACAATCATAAGGTCGTAATTATGCCTAATATAATACAACTATCCTTTGTACAACTGGAAATGCATCAATCCCCAACCCAAATGCTATTACATAAAGTTAACGATACTTAAATTCTGATATGAAGTCAGTAAATCTTATGTTACATAATAAAGGAAAAATGAAATAAACTAAAGATATTTTCTTAGTACAAGTGTATACACGTATAAACATGTTAACAATAGAAGGAGGAAATACTCATGACAATTACAGTCCTTGTTCTGCAACTGGTCACGTGGTCTTAGCTGGTATTGATGACTAACTTCTTCTACTACCCATTCTGTATTCCCTTTGCCTTCAGCAAGCAGCTCAGCAGCTCAGCAGGTCACATGCTTTTTTTTTCTTTGTTTTTTGTTTGTTTGTTTTTTTGTTTTTCCTGGTGGAGTGACCCAAACCTTTATTTTTGAAGGGTCTGGGCCGTTTGTAGTACTGCCTGAATTGGGTTGTTATTTCCCATTGACCTTAATCACAGGGCATGGTAATATTAAGAGATGCCCTAATGGATCTCCTGGATTCCATGCATACTCTTCCTTACCTCCATTGTGGAGTAGCAAATTGATTTATTCTTGATAGTCTTGGTCAATCTCCCCAGCCAACAATGTAACTCCCTTCTTAGCCTGTTGACTTAAAGGTAGGAGGAGCCCAAAGTGTCCAGGTGGCAATCTTAACTTCCAGTTTAATGGAATCATTGTTGTGTCTCCTCGTAGCAGCATTCCTCCATCTGGGATTAAGACCTCTAGGCCAGCAGAACATAATGTTGGGGGAACAGGAAACAAAAATTTTGCTAGTGGATCACTAGGGGTGATGGTGAGTGGTGCCACTTCCACTTCCACCCCTTGATGCCTGGACTGATGAATCCTGGCTATGGGATAAACAGTACCATATATTGGATGTGGATTCAGAGCACACACAGCCTTCTGGAGAACTTTGCCCCAGCCCTTCAAAGTATTGTCACCTAGTTGACAATGTAATTGTGACTTCAAGAGGCCATTCCACCGTTCTGTCAATTTAGCTGCTTCAAGATAACGGGGAACATGGTAAGACCAGTGAATTCCATGAGCATGAACCCACTGCCACACTTCTTTAGCTGTAAAGTGAGTGCCTTGCTTAGAGGCAATGCTGTGTGGAATACCATGATGGTGGATAAGGCATTCCATGAGTCATGGATGGCAGTCTTGGCAGAAGCATTTCATACAGAGTAGGCAAACCCATATGTAAAGTAAGTGTCTATTCCAGTGAGGACAAACCTCTGCCCTTTCCATGATGGAAGAGGTCCAATATAATCAACCTACCACCAGGTAGCTGGCTGATCACCCTGAGGAATGGTGCCATGTTGAGGTCTCAGTGTTGGTGTCTGCTGCTGGCAAATTGGGCACTCAGCAGTGGCCATAGACAGGTCAGGCTTGGTGAATGGAATTCCATGTTGCTGGGCCCATGAGTAACCTCCATCCCTGCAACTGTGGCCACTTTGTTCCTGAGCCCATTGGGCAATGACAGCAGTGGCTGGGGAAAGAGGCTGAATGGTGTCAACAGAACAGGTCATCCTATACACCTGATTATTAAAATCTTCCTCTGCTGACATCACTTGGTGAGCACTCACATGGGATACAAATATCTTCACAGTTTTTTGAGCACTCAGAGAGGTCCATCCACATATCTCTTCCCCAAATGTCTTTGTCACCAATTTTCCACTTATGCTTCTTCAAAGTCCCTGTTCAACCAGCCAAACCATTGGCTACAGCCTGTGGATCAATATATAATCGCACATCTGGCCATTTCTCCTTCCATGCAAAGTGCACAGCCAGGTGCACTGCTCGAAGTTCTGCTTACTGGGATGATTTCCCTTCATCACTGTCCTTCAGGGATGTCCTAGAAAGGGGCCATACTGCTGTAGCTGTCCATTTTCGGGTGGTGCCTGCATATTGTGCAGAACCATCTGTGAACCAGGCCCTAGTCTTCTCTTACTCTATCAACTGATCATAGGGAACTCCTGATGAGGCCCTCAGTCCAGGCTGGGGGAGAGAAGGCAGGGTGGCAGGAGTGGAGACCATGAGCATTTGAGCCACTTCCTTATGTAACTTACTTGTGCTTTCAGGACCTGCATGAGCCCAATCACATATATACTACATCAATTTGATGATTGAATGCTGCTGTGCATGACCCACTTTATGACTAGATGGGTCTTAAAGCATCCAGTTTATGATAGGCACTTCAGGTCACATAGTGACTTGATGACCCATAGTCAAACACTCAGTTCCCACCAAATCCCAATAACAGGCCAAGTGCTGTCTCTCAGGAGAGTAGTTATCTGCAGAAGATGGCAGGGCCTTGCTCCAAAATCCTAGAGGCCTCCGCTGTGATTTACCTGTGAGGGCCTGCCGGAGGCCCCAAACAGCATCCCTATATGCCACTGAAACCTCAAGCACCATTGGATCTGCTGGGTCATGTGGTCCAAGTGGCAGAGTAGCTTGCACAGCAGCCTGGACCTGTTGCAGAGCCTTCTGTTCTGGACCCCACTCAAAACTGGCAGCCTTTTGTGTCACTGGATAAGTGGGCTGGAGTAACACACCCAAATAAGAAATGTGTTGCCTCCAAAATCCAAATAGGCCCACTAGGCGATGTGTCTCTTTCTTGGTTGTAGGAGGTGCCAAATGCAACAATTTATCCTTCCCTTTAAAGGAATATCTCGACAGGCCCCACACCACTGGACCCTAGAAATTTTACTGAGGTAGAGGGTCCCTTAATTTTAGTTGGATTTATTTCCCATCCTGTGGCATGCAAATGTCTCACCAATAAGTCCAGTGTGTTTGCTACCTCTTGCTCACTGGATCCAATCAACATAATGCCATCAATGTTATGGACCAGTGTGATATCTTGTGGCAGTGAAAAGTGATCAAGCTCTCTCTGAATACGATTATGACACAAAGCTGGAGAGTTGATATACCCCTGAGGTAGGACAGTAAAGATACATTGCTGGCCTTGCCAGCTGAAGGCAAATTGCTTCTGGTGGGGCTTATGGAATGAGTAAAAAGCCATTTGCCAAGTCAATGGTTGCATACCAGGTACCAGGAGATGTATTAATTTGCTTGAGCAATGAAACCACATCTGGTATAGCAGCTGCAATTGGAGTCACCACTTGGTTAAGCTTATGATAATCCACTGTCATTCTCCAAGATCTATCTGTCTTCTGCACAGGCCAAATAGGAGAGTTGAACAAGGATGTTATGGGAATCACCACCCCTGCATTTTTCAAGTCCTTGATGGTGGCACTAATCTCTGCAATTCTTCCAGGGTGGTGATAATGTTTTTGATTTACTATTTTTCTAGGTAAAAGCAGCTCCAATGGCTTCCATTTGGCCTTTCCCACCATAATAGCCCTCACCTTACCAGTCATGGAGCCAATGTGGGGGTTCTGCCAGCCTCTAAGTATGATGATGCCAATTATGCATTCTGGCACTGGGAAAATGACCACAGGATGAGTCCAGGGACCCACTGGACCTGCTGTAAGTCAGACCTGAGCCATAACTCCATTAATTACCTGACCTCCATAAGCCCCTACTTTAACTGGAGGACCACAGTGATGTTTTGAGTACCCTGGAATGCACATCAGCTCAGAGGCAGTGTTCACTGGTCTCTGAAATGTCTGATCATTTCCCTTTCCCCAATGCACAGTTAACCAGGTAAAAGGCTGGAGGTCTTCTTGGGTAAGGGTGGGAGAAATATTAACAGCATAAATTGTCAGTAGTGTAGTGGGGTCCTTCCTCATGGTGACATGTCCTCCCCTTCATTCAAGAGTTTCTGGGTCTGTGAATTGGCTAAAGTCTGGAAATTGATTGAGGGGCCATGATTCTCTGTTTTTATAATTCGAGTTAGTATTTTGTCCACTCAACCTGGAAGGTTTCTGCTTATATAAATTAAGTAGGAATGCAGTAAGCTTCCTATCAATTTCACTTCTAGGAACACCATGATTAATTTTCTAATGTCAGAGCTCTACACAAGTCAGACTATTCTGATTGCTGCTTTGCCTCTGCTGTCCATTATGGTAGCTATGCCCACCTTGCCTTTGAAGATTGACTGTGGCCACTTTGTCCCTGTCACCCCAGGATCCAATTATTCTCATTGTATTTAAATTTTGCAGTTGAGTGACTGTAGTTCCCACTGTTAGATCTGACAGACAGAGAAGAGTGATTACGGGGCTCTTCAAAGATGCAGGTGCTGCCCTCACAAACCTGTTTTGTAAAGCAGTGGTCAGGGGTTTATCTTTTGGACCTTCTCAGCTGGGATGAGTAAGTTCAAAGTGACTAATCCACTCCAACATCCCAATCTCTCTAAACCTTTGGATCCCTTCCTCTACATTAAACCAAAGGAGATCAGGCATTTCGAGCTTGCACACAGTGGGCCATCTTTTAATCCATATTTCAACTAATCAAGCAAATAAACTATCAGAACCTTTTGTAACTCTCTGAGCTGTAACATTAAATGCATAATCCCTACTCAGTGGGCCCAAGTCAATAAATTCAGCTTGATCCAATTCTACATTTCTTCCACCATTATCCCACACCCTTAATATCCATTCCCATGCCTGTTCTCCTGATTTCTGCTCATATAAATTAGAAAACTCAAGCAGTTCTTTCCAAGTGTAGTGTAAATCCTCATGGGTCACACTGTGAATCTCACTTCTGGGGCCCAGCAGGACTTTAGTCTAGGTATAGGTCTAAAAGCAAATAGGAGTGTTGAGAGTGGCTCCTGAGGAAAATCAACATATTGCCTGACAACAGCCTCAGGGAAGTCCCTCACTGTGGCCACAGATAGCTCAGGGTTTATCTCCTCAGACAAAGGTGGAAAGACTGATGGCAGCATAGGTCAGGAAGGAAACGTTGCCACTACTGGAGATAGGGAAGCTGTTTCTTCTGGAAAAAAAATGGTTCATCAGAGTTTACATGCTCAGTGTCCCCAGCTTCATCAGAGTTCTCCCACATATCGCCATTCCAAGTTTCAGGGTCTCATTCTTTTCCAATCGATGACCTCACTTCAACAGTAGACACCTGGTGAGGCTGTGCATGCACCTTTCATTGCAGGTCAGCCACTTGCGTTATAAGAGCTTGTGTCTCTTTTTCCACAATTTCAGCTCTTTTTTCTACAGGAGATAAGACTTTCACTCAGGGCAATCTTCGAAGATTTGAGGCTCTGTATCTGCTTCTGAAGCTGGGAGTTAGAATCCCTGAGTTCATCATTTTCTTTCATCACTTTGTCCAGTGAATTTATGAGCAAACAACCAACTTCATTATGTTTCTTGGTTCTCCACATATAGTCAAAGGTATTATACACAGAGTCACTAAACATCTTGCCTCTCATGAACAGAGAATCAAGAGTGTCACATGCATTTATTTTGCATAATTCTCTAAACAGTTCACACCAAGGACTATCAGTGTTCCCCATACTATTAGAAGTAGTCCTTAGCGTGTTTGGGTCTAATCATACTAAGCAGCCAAATCTAGAAACCCCTAAACCAATGAAATAACTCAATCCTTAATATTCTGTTCCTCTAGAACTACTCCTGGTACCAAAATCTGTATTACTCAGGGTTCTCTAGAAGGGTGGAACTAGTAAGATATATATATATATATCTCTTACATGAGATATATATATATATATCTCTTACATGAGATATATATATATATATCTCTTACATGAGATATATATATATATATCTCTTACATGAGAGATATATATATATATCTCTTACATGAGATATATATATATCTCTTACATGAGAGATATATATATATATCTCTTACATGAGAGATATATATATATATATCTCTTACATGAGAGATATATATATATATCTCTTACATGAGAGATATATATATATATCTCTTACATGAGAGATATATATATATATCTCTTACATGAGATATATATATATCTCTTACATGAGATATATATATATCTCTTACATGAGATATATATATATCTCTTACATGAGATATATATATATCTCTTACATAAGATATATATCTTATGTAAGATATATAATGTCTTATATAAGATACATATCATATATATGTATCTTATGTAAGATATATATATCTCATATATATTCCAAGCTGAGGAACAAGGAAGCCAGCCTGAGTTCCAAAGCTGAAGAACTTGGAGTATGATATTCCAGACCAGGAAGCATCCAGCACAGGAGAAAGATGTAGGCTGGGAGGCTAGGCCAGTTTAGTCTTTTCACATTCTTCTGCCTGCTTTTATTCTGGCCACGCTGGCAGATGATTAGATTGGGTCCACCCAGATTGAGGGTAGGTCTGCCTCTCTCAGTCCACTGACTTAAATGTTAATCTCCTTAGGTAACACCCACACAGACACACCCAATATCAATGCTTTGCATCCTTCAATACATTCAAGTCGACACTTGGTATTAATCATCACAATATAAAAATTTTTAAATTATTAGACAAATTGTTTTATAAAATGATTACACAAATAACTACAAACTGAGATAGAAATTTTTAAGAGACTATAATATATTTTAAGAAGAGGTTATAACAATAAATCTGACCAAAAATAAAGAAATCTAAAAAATTTTCCCAAAGAACTGGTATTTAAGCAGACGTATGTAATAAATAAGCAGGACTTAATTAAGTAATGGAGGAAAGGAGGATAGACAGAGATAAGGGAGAAACAATTCTAGCAGAAAGGCTTGAGTGAAGAGTCCTGAGCTAAAATTATTTAACAATCTGAGAAAAGATCAATGCAGAAAAAAAAAAGTAATAAGTGATATAATATGAATGCTGGGGAGGAAGGGAATGTCAGCACACACATGGAGGATCTTAAAAAACACCAATATGTTTAACTTTATTATAATGCTAACATTAATATTAAAGTTTTATTTTTATTTTTCTTCTTTTTGCTTAAACAATCTGGGTACTTATAAATTTGACGTTGGCCTGGAAGAAAGAGTTAATTAAAAATTAATCAATAGTATTTTGAGTAAATACATGTCCTTGGAAGGTTGAGGCAAGAGTTCATTCATTCCTCTGTTCATCTCATGCAGCAAATACTAGAATTCAAGACACCCTTCTGGAAACTAGGAATACAGCCCTGAAGAATACAGCCCTGGGATAGACTGAATGGGCCTGTATGAAGAGGTTTTCTGCTCCCTTTGAATATACGTGATTTGGAGAGGAAGAGCATATTATGTTACAATTACAGAGAGGTCCCAAGACTTAATTATAGGCATTTAACTTTCTCTATTTCCTTCACTCCCTAATGAAGACAGAATCCATTTATGATGCACAGCAGGTAGATTTCCCCTCTGAGTTACTCCTATTTTTAAAAAAATCTAAAAGAATTATTACATTTATGTACCTTTCTTATGTGTCAGGCAATGTGCTATGTGCTTTAGATACACAATTTAACCTTAAGCAATCAGAGCAGAGCATTGGCCCCATCACACAAAGAAAAGCAGGAAAATGTTCTAATGTTCAATCCAATGATACCTATAGAAACAGGTCTATCATTTCATAATTTAAAAAAAGAAACTTCCATCAATTAGAAGTTATGGCAATTTTTATATGTAAGCTTATATATTGTTAAATCAGTTATGTTGTTTTTGTTTTTGTTACTTTCCTAGATTGAACCACTACTTGCAACTAGGGATTGCAGGCCTAGGGTTGTGGAAGTGATAGTGTGAGATGGTTTCAACTAAAGGGAATCTGTCAGACTGTAATTTATACCTTTTTGGTGATACTTGGAAATTTTGTTTCATTCACCCAGACAGAAAATTAAGGAGTATTCCTTTTGCCACAACACAGAAGCATATATTCAAAGGCAAACAAGATAGTTTTCAGTGCTCCAGGAAAAGAATGATAAAGAAGAAAACCTTGATAAGTAAATTAGGAAAGTATCAGAGATATGGAACATTTCAGCAAATTCCTGAGGGATGATGATGCTTTTGAAATGAATCCAGGGTATGGGAGTGGTCAAATATTAGCAGATATCACCTGGGCAAACAGCAAGGGGGAAACAGATGTGTAAAAGGGAAAAGCCTGTTCTTTATGCAAAAAAGAAAAATAGGTATCACCTGTCAATTAAATGAAACATTCAGTTTTGCAGAAGCATATTTTCTACAAAATGCTTATGGCTACAATATGCTTTGAGAAGTTTTGGAGAACTGTAATCAATAAAGGTTCGAAAGGGAGGTGTTTCTGTTTAAACCAAGGTAACATTTTCTAGTTGAGCTGTCCAGCAAGGAGAAGGCATCTTCTAGACATTTCAGACACGGATGATATTCAGGAAAAGGTGGGTCAACAACCCGTCAGAGATTTGTACCTAGGAAGAACTGAATAACCTACGAATCCATCCAAATCTGAGAACCTGCTATATTTTAATTTTTAAAGGTAGCTTTTTCTGAGAGAAAGAGAGAGACAGAGAGAGAGAGAGAGACTGATTCTTAATATATTGTGTTGGTTTTAAATATAAATTTTTTTTCCATCGTTTAAATTTTTAATAATCTCCACAACTCAAAGCATGCAGGAGGCCAGCTGAAGTAGGGAATTTCTAGAAATAGGCATCTGCTGCTGCAACCCACTGTGAAAAACTTTGAAAGTGGTACATTTAGAGCTTTAGAAGCATGCTGCCATATTCCATCATTAAAAGAACAGCACAGACCTGGCAATAGAGAGAAAAATTATTTTTGGACGTTAGTAATGCACAACTGGATTTAATTTGATTTATTTGAGCTCAAATTGTTCAAAAATATAGTGAAACCAATGGTAAGTGATACTTTTTCATAATATTTAGTCATTTTATGTAGCATAAAATATATATTAGATGCCATAAATTACAGCTTATTGGTAATTATACAGAAAATACTGAAACATTATACAATTAAATTTTAATCATTAAAAATGATTTCAGGATGCTAACTCCTGAACATTGAAACAACATTGCTATGGTTTGGAAGTTTGTCTCCCCAAAACCTCTTGTTAAACTTCGATCTCAATGTTGGAAGTTAGAGCCTAATAGGAGGTTTGGGTCATGGGGGTAAACCCCTCATGAATAAATTAATGCCCTCCCTGGGATAGAGGTGAGTGAGTTCTCACTCTGTGAGTTCCTATAGGAGCTGATTGTTGAAAGGAGTCTAGTATCTCCTCCTTCTTGCTCCTTCCTCCTCTCTTGCCATGTGATCTCAGCTGCCAGGAATGGAAGATCCCTGAAGCCCTCACCAGAAGCAGATGCTGGTGCCATGCTTCTTGTACAGTCTGTAGAACCATGAGCCAAATAAATCTCTTTTCTCTTACCTGGCCTCAGACATTTGCTTATAGCAACCTTAAATTGACTAAGACAAATGTTTTTAAAATTGTATTTTTCTACGTAAACATTGAAGTAAACAAATGATCAGTGTCATAGGAGTAGATGGGAGTCCATTGTGTGCCTCATTCCACTTAATTAAGTACTATTGGACAAATTGAAGACCGGAAAGCAAATATGACTTTTCTAAGGCCACGCAAGAACTTGACCTCACGGTGATGCCGGAATGAAAATACTAAAATTCCTAGCCTATATTGTCATTCAAACCTTGACAACAATTACTGGATGAAGAGACTCAGACCACACTCAATCTACAGTAGCAATGTTTCTTTACATTGGTTTTTCTTGATTGATGGAATATGGAATAAATGCTATGCAGTAATAAGAATATACCATAATGCCCCATTAATTCAAGAACTATGTGTCAAGCACCAAATGCATGCAAAACAATTTTCAAGGTGACTTGAAAGTTAAAATGATAATTAATAATATATTTCTTCATTTTAGCATATAAGAATCTCACATTAATCAAAATTACATATTATCAACTACTAATGAAATAATAATAGTGGTTTCACTACTTATGATAAATTTAGATAAATAAAGTGTTAGTTGACAAGTTGAGAATCTTAACAAAGATTCACAATTTTTGACCCAGTATCAATTTCAGGGAATGTCCTATTAAAAGGCAACAAGCTCTATAGATGAAGATTTCCACCATGTCATTACTTACAATAGTGAAAAAGCACTTTTCTGTTTAAAATGAGTTAATAGATAAGTTAATTATGGCTCATCTGATATATGTAACAGTACACAATATTAAAAAATATTCAGAAACAGTTTAATATGAAACATTCTTATATTAAAATTTAACTTTAAACAAGCTAAAAATAAAAAATTTAAAATATCATATAAAATGTTATCTAGGAAAGGATTGTGCAGAAATATGTGAATGATGAGAGCCTTAATGGTATAATTATATTTGCTCTATTTTCAACCTTTATCTGTTATCAAACATTTCTAAAAATTCTAAAATGACAATTTTAAATAAAACAGGGAAAATGTGTTTTGAATATAAATATCTGTAAATATACATATACACATATATATGTACACAAACACACACATACTGCCCTTTCCTCATGGTGAAACAGGTTTTGATGGACCAATTTTAATGCATAAAGAGTTGGTAATGACTCCTTCAGGTGTGTACCTACAGTTAGTGTTTTTTGGCATTAAGGTAATGTAGACAGTTTGTTTTCCTAAACATTTAAAAAATTCTCCCAGATATGGAAGGCAAAGCCACTTAAAACTAGACACTGAATCATCAAAATGTGTTTCTCAAATTTATATGAAGCCTGAATTAGTGAGAAGTCATACAGTACCATGAAAGGTTACAAGCTGAGGAAGGAGTGGAAGACAACGGGATTGAACGATAGTCTTTTGTTACCCATCTGCAGCAATGTACTAATTGCATTCATGTCAACAAAGATATGGCTTTGTAACATTTTAATTTATATTTTCAACTTGAGAACATTAACTACAGTTTCAATTCAATTATTTTTGGATGTGTATGATACTAAACCTTGTTTTGTTCAAGGTTTTCATTTTCCATATAGAAAATAAATCTCAATTTCAAAGTTGTGATAAGTTAATAGCTATCTCTTAACAGCAGTGGTTATAAGCCCTACACTGTTTTAGGAAATCTATACTAACTACACATTTTTAGTACCTTAAGGAGATTGATAAGTGCAGTTATGCAAACGAAAGTTTCAGAATGAGAGCTGGACTTACATGCTTACATCTTAATGCCTAATCTTTATGCTATATGGCCTCTGGGGTGCTTTATTTTCTTGACTAAGAGGTAATAATTATACACAAGTAAGTTAACTGGCTCTACCAATCATAGTTAAAATTACTCTTTTATTTTTTTTTTTTTTCAAATGGAGTCTCGCTCTGCCACCCAGGCTGGAGTGCAGTGGCACAATCTCGGCTCACTGCAACCTCTGATTTCCAGGTACAAGCCATTCTCCTGCCTCAACCTCCCAAGTAGCTGGAATTAAAGGCATGTGCTACCATACCCGACTAATTTTTGTATTTTTGGTAGAGATGAGGTTTCACCACGTTGGCTAGGCTGGTCTTGAACTCCTGACCTCAAATGATCTGCCCACCTCATCCTCCCAAAGTGCTGCGATTACAGGCATGAGCCACTGCACCCAGCCCAAAATTACATTCTTTTATGAAATAACAATCTATTGAAGAACAGCAAAGAAACACAATTGGAGGACAAATCATGAGGGGCTCTCTATGTGAAGCTGAAGAATTTGGCCTTCCTCAATTCCCTTATCGTGTTATTCTACTGAACGCTCATATTTTATGAGACATTACTAAGGTGTTGTTGCGTGAGGGAAAAGATGTTCTATTCTTGAATGTACTTTTTAAATCTTGGGAAATGAAACATCATGGAACAGGTATTTTTATTGTCATCACAAAGCTTATATGTATTATGAATCAGCAAAGGAGAGGCAGGAATACCAAACACGGTGTTTCTCAAACCCTTTTGAGCCCACAAGACTTTCTTATTTTATTACTGGTATTACTATTATTTTTGGAATAGCTATTTGTCTTTCATTTAATAATAGTTATTTTCAGAATACAGTGTGGGAAAGGCTCAAGAGGTTGATATGCTCAAATTACACTGACCAATCCTGTGTATTCCTCAGTTTACAAACATTTCCTACTAATTGACTTTACTTACAATGTACTTAGAACGATTATGACTCTAAAATTCCATATATCCCTGAGTTCTTCTCAGTTTAATCTTTCTACCCCAACCTGAGTTTGTTGTCACTCTCGGTTCTCAATTTTAATCATAAAATACAAATGAATGTTGAATTAAAACAATTCCATGAACAGTCATCTGTTAAGAGAAAGGATCTGGCAAACTGGTTGGCTGGCCCCTCTGTAGTCCAAATCTCTTAGTTTTTCTGCAAATCCCTAGGTGACTGTATGTAAATTAAGTAGTCTTGAACAAGCCAAGTGTCTTAAAACAGTACATTTCAGTTTCTTCATCTTTCAGTGTAAGATAGTTGTATGCGTTTTTAAGGTTTGTAAAAAAATGCATGAAATAAGGTATAAAACATGTCTATGTTACTTCCTAGCAAGTAGTAGGCATTCAAAATTGATAGCTATAATAATGGCCTATGGAATATTAAAACAACTAGTTGAAAAAGCTTTCCATTTTCTATTTTTAACAGGGCAAATATTAATGCATGATTTGGGGAAGGGATGTGTGTCAAAAATACCTTCAATTTAAGTTTGGGAAAGTGTTCGAAATAGCAATGAACTTCTGCATGGCTGATGGGTAAAATTAGTTAAGTCTGTGTAATTAGGTTGAGAAAGCTGGTATCTATCAAAATATTTCCTTCCATCTCAGCAGAGCACACTGCTACTTTTTTGCAAACATACACAGGATATCTGCCATGAAAATTAGCATACTTTCAGTATCTAAAAGAAATGAGGCCAATTAGAGGGTTAGAAAGGTAATCAGCCAACAGCCTTATAAAACAATTTTCAAAATGCTTGCCCTCCTTGATTTATTTTTGGTAAACTTCCATTACAATTTGAATGTGTGACTTAAATAAGTGAACTGATTATAGTCATATGTTTATGCACAATAGAAAGAATTTCTATTTGAGAGAAATTTGCAAAAAAGGGTAAATGGTAGAAAGAAATTAAAACTAAGAAAGATATGAGAAGAAGAAGAGAGAGAGAATCATCCAGGCTAGAGACAGAGGTTAAAATGAGTCATGACACAGGATGAGTATTAGAAGTAGTTTGGGACACACGTTTGTCAGCTGGATGAGAAAATTGACAAAGACATGCAGCCAACACAAGCTTGCATGGTAAGTTCTGAGATCTCCGATTCGATGGTCAAAAGTGAAAAGTGTTTGTTCAGTAATCTGGATATCAGATAGTCTTTGGGTCCTTTCATTCATTCACATTCGTTTGCCTTTAATTATATATTTTCTTCTTAATATGCCCATGGTGGTTTCTATTCTCCTTCCCTGCTCTAGATTTCTCCATAACACTTATAACAATATGGCATATTATTCTGTCTTTATTATTTTCATTGTCTATCTTCATCCCCACCAGAATATAAGTTCCATGAAAAATAGATTTTTGTATGTTATTTTTTCACTGTTGTATCCTCAAAACCTAGAACAATATATGGCACATCTTAAGAGCCTAATAAATATTTGTTAAATGAATAAATGAAGTGCAAAAAAAAAAAGAGAATAACAAGGATCTTAGTATTATACATACCAGGTAATGTCTTTTACCAGCTGATTAACATTAGGTGAATTTTTTACTTCTGGTCACCTTAGTTGTGTTTTCTATAAAATCTGGCTGATGCCATATGTTACACAGGTTGTTACGAAGAAGGTAGTTCCACTTACCAGCCAGTGTATGGTGTGTGTGTGTTTACACATTTTATACACACAGAAAATGGCAATAATCTTTTTCTAAATAAAGATTTTTCTCTATTATAAGAACTTTTTGTAAAAAGATAAGGTCTACACAGAGTAAAGTAATAGATGCACACCGAGAGAGCAAGAAATATATGTGAAAATAAAGGAGAAAAGATGAACAGTTTTGACCATTAAGGGATTTCCCTGGGTCAATAAATTTAGGAAAAAATCCTTTACTAGATTATTATGCCCAAAACACTGTCTCTCTCCCACATAATTCTCACTGGGGTCCAAAAGATGGCTGTCTTTTTCTGTCTCTCTCTCTCTCTCTTTGTATCTATATATATATAATACATATATATGTGTATATGTATACGTATATGTGTATATGTATATATGTATATGTATATATATATACGTGTATATATATACACGTAAATATATAGTAAAAAATACCATTTAACTAAGAATGCAACTCAAGATGAAATTGGTTCAGAGTGTTTGTGTATGTGCATATGTTAATTTCTATCATTGAAAAAGATACAGAAAATGCTTCTCTAGTTTTCAGTTTCCTTTCTCTGATACTGTATTTGTTTTCCATATGCTGCCTACCTCCAAAAACAATTTTACTAGTCACAGAAATTACTAAATTTAAGTTTCATGAATGCAGTGACCATAGTTCCCTTCTTCTTACTTACAATCTTAACACTGGAAACAAAATACATACTTAATGCTGATTGAATGAATAAACGAAATTGAAAAGTACAGGTTCTGAAAAGGAAAAGGAAGCAAGAATATTAATATTCATAGACAAATAACGTACTGTGACTGAGAATTAAGTTTAGTTTTCAAGGACTTTGTGTCCAGTAAAAAAGAGAACTTAATGGATAACATAATTATAATTTTCTAATAAAATGGAATATTCCATGAATATTTATGTGTGTCACAAGAGTTCTGTGCATCATTTGTGGATCACCTATGTAGCTCATATAACCAACTAAATAGTATTCTTTAGAGGTCTCAGGCAGTATGTTACTCAGATAAACAACTAAGCCTTGTGGCACGGGTAGATTTGCATAAAAGCACCCACTGTTAGCTTATTCATCTTCCCATTCTCTCATGGTAATTCTCAGTTAAAAATAAGATTCTTTGGTTGCATTCCTGGACTTAATATAGAAGTTAGTTCTGCTATATTGAGCAATGTTTTGTGATCATTGGTAATAGAGCTGGCATCATAAAGAGGGAATGTTAGCTGTATTATCTTCCTGCATGACATTATAATTTTTTTGGTGTTCACAATGTGCTCTCTCTCTGTCTATCCCCAGAATTTTCATTGCAAGCAGAAAAAAGTTTCAGTCTCTGCCACGTTCCTTATGAGCTCTTTAAAGTTCTCTCACATTTGATCTTTATTAAAACAAACAAATCAAAAAACCTAAGAGGTATGTATTGCCCTATTTGGCAGTTGAAGAAATGGGGGAAGGAGGAGTATATGAAAAATTAAAACTTGCTCACCCTCCCACAATCAATAAAGGCATAGAGATGAAATTTGACTTGATATAATCCTGACTCAAACTCCATGTTGCTCTTCTATATTGGGAACATTTTCTTGTCAAGTAAAATCAACGCTAAAAGCAAAGACAAAGTGGCATGACAACCTTGGATGGGAATTATCATCACGACTCTGATGGGGTTTCATGTGTACTCCAGGACCACACATAACATGAAGTGACAGGAAGCACCAGAGCATGCTGATGTTTCTAAACTGCCCTTCTTTCCTAACCTCCAACCTTTCATTCTTCCATGGCTTTTGGTTCATTCCTTTCTTATTCATTTCTTATATCCTGTTGTTTCTATTCGTCACTTAATTTTAGCCTTTATTTAGAAAAAACTTTTAGCATCCATGTGCAAAAAGTTAATTATAACCCTATCAGTTCTGCTGAGGTACTGTTTATCTATTACATGTTTTTAGGGGCGGGGTGGGAAAGCAGTTTTATTCAGATAAATTAAGACAACATTTAAAAAAATGTAATGCAAGGTCAGATAACCCTGGCGTGTTGACATATCTAGAAAAATCTGCAGCAATTTGCAACTATTATAGACAGAATATAAGATAGATTTTTTTCAGAATGTATTAGTAGAAGACAGTATATAGGATATTTTTATGGAGAGTATATAAGATAGCTTTTTTTTTTTCAGAATGTATCAGTAGAAGAGACTGACCAGGCATTTATTAGTTGCTTACTATGCCCTAACCTTTGGGTACAAAAAGAATAATAAGGTCTTGTCTTTCATCTCAAGCCTGGGCAGATAAGCAAACATTTTATCATTTTTTAAAATAATAGAAGGGAACATAAATTGCTAATGAAATATAACAAATACCTGGCTGTGTCTCACCCTATGTCATCCCTGCCTATGGCTCTCCTTTCTCCAAGTGCAAATGCAGCATCAGAATCCATCTTATCATGGTGTTCAAGGAAACCACTACTAATTGGAATAGGAATACAGTTAACAAAGACTAGTTCAAATGACTAAATAATTGGAGCAATATTGTGATTTATATTGAATGACAAAATTCAACTTTTTTATTAAAAAAGCAACAGGCATAAGAGTACAAAGATTTAGCATGCAATTATCATATATGTTGATGACACTGTTGGACTAGGAGTAAGGTTAAACAAACAAAACGAAACAAAAAAAAGATTCACCTCTAAATCGGCAAACACTATTGCCATCCTGGGTTTCATAGATCCTGTTGCTGTCCTGACTATATACCTGGGACCTCACCATGAAACTGTCCTCAGCCACTTTCCAACTGTTAATACCCACCTCTTTTTTCTGGAAGACTGTCCACACCGTGGCAGGCCAAAGTACAAACATGAAGCTGTGTTAGCATCACTTAGTGGTGAACAATGAACAGAAGTCTATTGGGGTATAAATATTTCATCTCACCCTGCAGTTAAGGTAACTTTGGTTGTGTATTTAATATTCTTTTCTAAAGTTTTCCTACAGGATCAGGTTCTTGTCACACAGTGTTGACTGGGATGATAATGAACCCTCTGTTGGCTGCCTTTACTTCCTTTAGGCATTTTCACACTGCCCTTTCAGTGTTTTCTGGAATTACCTCCCAAATAAACTACCTGTGCTTGAATTTTTGTATTTAAGTTGCCCTTTGGGAGAATTTAAAGTAAATTTTCATCCTCTCTTTGAATTATTCTCTTCTCTAGACACAAAGACACACACACACACACACACAAATACACACACACACCCCTATCAAGGCCACAGAATTCTATCTCAGAGTTAACTCCTAAAAGCCTCACATCCCCACATATCCCCTCCCCATGCTTTAGTGAAGAGCCTCATAGCTCTCTAGCTGTCATAGGTTGACTCCAGTAATCTCAGTTTTTGATGTCACTTCTCGCTTAGGACTTCTTTCAAATAATTCCCTGTTGCCTGTATAGTGAATCCCAACTATGATTGATATAAGGCATTCTTCACTTTTAATCTGGCCCTGAATTTTCACTGCTAGCTTCACCTGCCATGAATACTTCATGTCACATGGACAGATGAACTATGCTTTGTACATGCCAAGAACATTCAGGATTTATTGTCATTACTTCTCCCCACAGAAAATCATATCCCTCTTGCCCTGACCTTCCTAGAAATTTCAAGGATTCTTTCAAAACTTATCTGCAGCTTCCTCATTTGGTATAAAGAGGCAATTAGTGTTCTACATTCCCACAGTATTCTGTTTCTATCTTTGCAGTTCCATTGGTTTTTGTTTGTTTGTTTGTTTTTGTTTTTGTTTGTTTCGGTTTTGGTTTTTTTTTTTTTTTGGTTTTTGGTTTTGGTTTTTGGGTTTTTTCTTTTTCGAGACGAGTCTCGCCCTTGTCGCCCAGGCTGGAGTGCAGTGGTGTGATCTCGGCTCACTGCAACCTCCGCCTCCCGGGTTCAAGCTATTCTCCTGCCTCAGCGTCTTGAGTAGCTGGGATAACAGGCACCTGCCACCAAGCCCGGCTAATTTTTGTACTTTTAGTAGAGACGAGGTTTCGCCATGTTGGCCAGGCTGGTCTCAAACTCCTGACCTCAGGTGATTCACCTGCCTTGGCCTCGCAAAGCGCTGGGATTTGTAGTGGCATTTTAAGGCCATTTACAAGCTTCTGACCTTATCAGATACACTAGGTTGTCGTCTCTTATTGGGAAGTGACTGTTTTCTATTGACTTTGAATTCCCTGCACTAGTACCATCTCATTACAGAAGCAATTATTAAAGAATGTAAAATCTGCAGCATAAATTTGACTTCTCTAACATTTTTATATTCAAACATTACTCAGTAAAGAACCCTTGTAAGCATTAAAAAAATAGAATTCGTAGGATAACATCTGACATCAGTGGTCATTTCCTTTACATTTCATCTTGAGCGTAAAGGAGGCTTCTTTTTAGAAAAAATAATTATCTCTAGTTTGAAAAATACTATCCTCCTACATAGACCCTTAAAGAAATCTGGATGAAGCTAAAAGCAGCTTAACCTACTTCACAATTTTGCCTCAGGCCAGCTCTGACTGGAAGTACTACCAAATGGGAAAGATTTTGACTTAAATCAATATGAAATCAAGATATAAATCTGTACTATGTTTAACTACATGTTCATTGGTTAACATATTAGCAAACAATTTTGGTCTATAAAAAAGCTGACATTTTGGAGCAATTAAGAACTTTGGTATAGAGAAGAGAATAAAAGCGTCAAATACTGTAAGATCAGAGAGAACCTACTGACATCAGAATAACCAACCAGATTAAAGTTGACTGGTCAGAAAAGGTGATGGTTTTCTGGTTCCAAACTTGAAAAGCCTATTAAGGGAATTTTACATGTGAGATCCCTATAAAATACTATTCAAAGTTCAAAAAAATGTAACTTCTTTGTGTTACATATTTTATAGTATTAAGATTTGAATTTGAACTTATGAAGATTAGAAAGACCCTTTGGAAAGTTTCAACTTAGTTCAAATCAAATTTGGTTAAACTGTTGTAAGTTCAAACCTGAGAGACAAACCTATAGCCAAGTCTTTAAATATTATATTACCGATGACTACTCAGAGTGGAGTGGAAATACTGCCACCTAATTAAAATAAGCCTTTATTGATTGATTGATAGATTTAATTTATTTTTCTAGATAGCTGAGATTTAGATTATAGAAGCTGATTCTGAAGACTTTCTGACCTTTGGCAAATATTTATTCACTTTGCAACCCTGAAATTCCAGGTGCACTGGTATGATTATGAGACTTTGAGGTTGTTTACAAAGCAGGCTGTTTGCCCAAAGGAGTGTGTTTGACACAGCTTTGCTTTTAAGGAATTTCTCCTTAAGAGGCAGTGTCACTGCATCCTGGACATAGAAGGCTGGAATAACCCTGCAATCACTACCATCAGTAAACTTTTGGAAAAAAATATGAAGAACAGAACCAATTGCTCAGATATTTGCTCTTTGTTTACAGACATCTTTTAAAATATATATTTTCCATAAAATAGTAGTATCACAGTCAAGTACATATTATGTCTTTTTTCTTTCTTTCTTTCTTTTTTTTTTTTTGAGATGGAGTCTCACTCTTGTCACCCAGGCTGGAGTGCAGTGGCGCGATCTTGGCTCACTGCAACCTCTGCCTCCAGGGTTCAAGCAATTCTCCTGCCTCAGCCTCCTGAGTAGCTGGGATTACAGGTGCCTGCCACTACGCCTGGCTAATTTTTATACTTTTAGTAGAGACAGGGTTTTGCCATGTTGGCCAGGCTGGTCTGGAACTCTTGACCTCAGGTGATCCGCCAGCCTCGGCCTCCCAAAGTGCTGGAATTACAGGTGTGAGCCACCGCACCCGGCTTACATTATGTCTTATGTGGCTTTCAGTTTATCATTTGCACAGCAGATATCTAGCAGTTGTGTATTATAGTGTAAATCCTGGAGTAGAAACATGAATAGCTGCACTTCCTGATATAAAGGGGTTTTATTACAATAGGGGAGAGGACTCTAAATATGTTAAGTACTATAATAAAGTATATATATAAGCGTGTTAGACATCATGAGTTATGTGTGAGTGTGAATCTCTAAGAATTAATCAATGAGACTGTTACAAGTAAACCAAGCTTGTAAAACTGATCATGAGTTTATCAGTTGGAGAAAAACAATGGAGCTGGCATGAACAAGGGTGGTGAGTTGTAAAAGAGCATAAGATGTTTATAAAAATGGTTAGTGATTTTAGAAAAGGCTATGATGAGAGGGTTAGGAGCTAGAATGACAAAGGTCTACCATAACATGGCAGAAAGTGAGGATTAGGCAACAGTGAAGGGTGATAAGTATGAGGAACACTTGATTATATTGACATAAATTCAGAAGGACTAATTCAGTGCAGGAACAGTGAAGTGGGCAGAGTGGAAAGGAATCCATAGCGAGGCTCATGCTTTAAAAGGACATTGAAATGCTCCCAAAAGCTTAAAAAGTTACAGTAACACCAGGGAAGAAAAGAATAGAGAATTTACAAAGCAGCATGGATCTGAAGACATTCTTAGACCAGTTGTTCAAAAATACAGTAACCAAGGGCCCACAAAAAGTGGAAAGGTCTTTTAAATGTTTTTTCACTTATTTCTTGTATTATCATTTGGTAAGCATTTTATCTCCAGTTTTTCAATAAAATGGCTTAATTAAATGTGTTGACTAGAGCTAAAATTAAAATTCAGGTTTTTCTTAGCCTAAATCTCACCCCCTGACATCATACTGCATCTTGGTTTTAAAATAGTTAATTTTAAAATCTACATGTGATAGTTTTGCCATTGGGTATTTAATGTTCAAGATAATTAAAGTAGCATACCTTTTCTTTCTCTACATTCAACAACTCACTTCACCTGTCAGAAAGAGAATGTAGATTTTTTTTAAATAGAGCACTACATTTCACTTGGAAAAGTTTGCTTCTTGACTCAAGCGACCTAGTAATTATTTCTGAATGTCTACCAAATCCCTGAGCCTAGATGTATCTTTCATGTACTAATAAAATAGTGTGAGTCGCTTTTTACTCTATTTTTGACACTATTCACTGAGATGAGAAACAATACCATATGAGTCTGCAGAAAAGTAAAAGGCATTGAAATCAAGCTTCCCAGTCTCAAACTTGAAAGTGCCCCTAGTGATTAGGTATATATTACAAATACTTACAAAACATATTTGTGGATGGTAGTCCATAATTTTAAAGATGGTTTGATAGAAATATGTTAAAAGTACAAGCATACAATTATTTGCACTTCTTTTTTTTTCTTTTTTTTATTATACTTTAAGGTTTAGGTACATGTGCACAACGTGCAGGTTTGTGACATATGTATACATGTGCCATGTTGGTGTGCTGCACCCATTAACTCATCATTTAACATTAGGTATATCTCCTAATGCTATCCCTCCCCCCTTCCCTCACCCCACAACAGGCCCCCGTGTGTGATGTTCCCCTTCCTGTGTCCATGTGTTCTCATTATTCAATTCCCACCTATGAGTGACAACATGCGGTGTTTGGTTTTTTGTCCTTGCAATAGTTTGCTGAGAATGATGGTTTCCAGCTTCATCCATGTCCCTACAAAGGACATGAACTCATCATTTTTTATGGCTGCATAGTATTCCATGGGGTATATGTGCCACATTTTCTTAGTCCAGTCTATCACTGTTGGACACTTGGGTTGGTTCCAAGTCTTTGCTATTGTGAATAGTGCCACAATAAACATACGTGTGCATGTGTCTTTATAGCAGCATGATTTATAATGCTTTGGGTATATACCCAGTAATGGGATGGCTGGGTCAAATGATATTTCTAATTTAATACCTTACCAACCAAAAAATGTCCAGGACCAGATGGATTCACAGCCGAATTCTACCAGAGGTACAAGGAGGAGCTGGTACCACTCCTTCTGAAACTATTCCAATCAATAGAAAAAGAGGGAATCCTCCTTAACTCATTTTATGAGGCCAGCATCAACCTAATACCAAAGCCTGGCAGAGACACAACAAAAAAAGAGAATTTTAGACCAATATCCCTGATGAACATCAATGCAAAAATCCTCAATAAAATACTGGCAAACCGAATCCAGCACATCAAAAAGCTTATCCACCATGATCAAGTGGGCTTCATCCCTGGGATGCAAGGCTGGTTCAACATATGCAAATCAATAAACGTAATCCAGTGTATAAACAACCAACAACAAAAACCACATGATTATCTCAATAGATGCAGAAAAGGACTTTGACAAAACTCAACAACCCTTCATGCTAAAAACTCTCAATAAATTAGGTATTGATGGGATGTATCTCAAAATAATAAGAGCTATCTATAACAAACCCACAGCCAATATCATACTGAATGGGCAAAAACTGGAAGCATTCCCTTTGAAAACTGGCACAAGACAGGGATGCCCTCTCTGCACTTCTTAAGAAAATAATTATTTTAAGTTCTTTCCACTCAACACACAGTATTTTTGACTAGAGAATCAGCCAGAATCAGCACTATTATATTTTTTTTAAAAATCTACTTTTCAAGGTATCCCAACTTTATCCTTTTATTTGAAAAAGGATAACGAGAGAATAATTCAGTCTGAGTGCGTGAAAACTAGGAGTGTTGATGTCCAAGGGTAGAAGAAGATGGATGTCCCAGCTCAGAGAGTACATCCATATTTCTTTGCCCTTATATTTACATTGGTGAGGGCATTCTTCTTTATTTGGCTTTCCAATTCAAAAGCTAATTTATTCTGGAGACACTCCCTCACACACAGCTTTAAATAATGTTTTACCAGCTATCTGGGCATCTCCAAGTCCAGTCAAGCTGACTCATAAAATTGAGAAATGGAAAAGATAAAGAAATAAGCTTAATTTACCTAGTAAAGCATTCATAGGTAGAAAAAAGGTAATATAAGAGATGTAACAACAGAAAAAAAGATGAGAATTTTACAACATTTTAAGGAAAGAAATATAACCTCAAAATTAAGAAGCCTACCAGGGACCATGCAACATACATAAAAATAAACCTACACCTAGACATTTCCTGGTAACTTGCAAAACTTCAAAATAAGGCTTTCTTTAATTATTACTAATTATTACTTAAACTGCCATGTTAAATACACTTCTATTTCTCTCTATCCCCTATCTCTATCTCATATGTCTATTTCTGTCATTTTTTTTACCTCTCTACTTATTATTATAATTCAGAGGCCACATGTTTTGACTATCTATTCTTCAAATTATCAACTGTAAACTCTTAAGCCCCTTAGAAAGCAAGAACAATAAGTATTTTGCTTCAATTGGAATTGATTAGAGAAAGGAAATTAAGTTTTATAAAAATTATCCTGAAGAAAAATTATCCTGAAGTCTACACTTTATTTTATATTTATAATCCAAAAGACACTAAGCTCTTATCATAAAGATAGGTGACAATACTGCAGAAAGCTTGACTTACTTGTTTGTCTTTGAGGTTTTGCCGGGGTTACTAAAAAATGTCTCTATGTAGGTTTATTTTTATGTATGTTGCATGATCCCTGGTAGGCTTTTTAAATCTAAGTTTATAGTTCTTTCATTAAAATGCTGTAAAATTATCGTTTGTTTTTTTATTATTACATCTCTTATATTACCTTTTTCCTATGTATGGATGCTTTACTAGGAAAATCAAGCTTATTTGTCTTTTTCATTTCTCAATTTCCCTTTTATGTTTTCACATTTTTTTGTTCTTTTACTCTATTTGAATAATTTTTTCAACTCTAGCAGACAATTTATTAACTCTGTTTACATCTAATTTAGTGCTTAAAACTGCCACTTATTTTTTCTAGTAAGTTTTTTCATTTCTAAAAATTTTCTACATTTAAAAATCCACTCTTTGCTTTACAGGATTTTTACTTCAAGAATTCTACTCCTTCTTAGAAGTAAAATATTTTTGAAATATTCAAAGAAATAAAATCCCTTTGAATAAAATTTCTTTGAGGTTGAGGTTGTCATTAATTTTGGGGTATGATTTTTTAATCATTGTTGCAATGATTAATACTTTTTTTCTACAAGAAGTTTCAGAGAAACTATTTTTGGTAGATTCATCTAGGTCATAGATGCATTCCTACAGAGTGCTTTCACATTTGTCATTTAAGTGTTTCCACATTCTGAAACAACTTTTATGTTTATTCTCAACTTGAGAGCCACAATGCCACATAGATAATGGGAATGAAAGTGCCTCAGTCTCTTACAGAACAAGCTTAGATTCTTTTCCTAAATGAAGACTTCATTTTCTATCTATAGCACTAGCTAAGATCTAGTTTCTTTGCTACCTGCATGACCAATACGTGAATTCTTCAAATTATCTTCCATAAATAGGAGAGATTTGAGGATCCTGTCTTCTATCACACAGGGGTCTGAGGTTTGGTCTCCCATTTTTGAATGGGTGACCATTCAGTCCCTACAGAATGTGTGGTTCCATCACATTTTAGCTGTTCAGATTGTTTCCTCTCACCTTTGTAAAGAATACACATTATTTAAATGTGAGCATAGCTTTTGTGTAGATATAAGATAAATATGTAATTAATACTCTATTTAATCACTTAATGAATCAATTTGGCAGATATTACAAGAGGCTCAAAACAGAAGTCAAAGAGGCAAAAATTTGGGGGGAATAAAGGAATGTTGACATAAATTTACAAATGGATATGAAACTAACTTTATTTCAAAGGATGAGAGGAGTCTATTTAACCACCACTGAAAAAATATACTGGCATGACTCTAGACAAGAATTATTTTGCATTGTTATCAGCTTTCAATAATTTATAGAATTGTAAAATATTTCCAAAGGCAGTGAAACGTTAGAATCAGATAACAGAAAAATGTGTTTGAACAATGCCTAGTTTTCCTTTGGTGACACTCAGTAATTTTTTTTTTTTACTTATTCTAAATTTTTTTACATCTTAGAATTTCTTCTAAGTTCTAGTCCCCTGGAGGCTTGTTTTCTTGCTTTCAAGCTTGACTGTGTAGTTTTTTAAAATATATTTATCTAGCATGACTGGATTTAGAGCAACAGAGAAAAATCTGGAGTTAACTTAGTCTACAATACTGACTAGATTTGATGTTTTCTCATCTTTAAACCCTTCATCTGTTTTTCTTATAAAAGTTTCTCTTTGTTCTCCTCCTAACATTTGTACTTGTTCTTCTATGTCTTCATTGAATTTCCCTCCAGATCTAGTGTTTGGCAATGCTTCCTAAGTTTTCTATCTTGGTATTTGTCCAGTGTACATCTCTGCCCATATTCTTAACTGCTTTTTCCATGCTGATAACCTGGAAATTGACACCTCATCTCTCTGATGCTTCAGGCACTTAGCTCCAACTGTGCATTGGATATCATCAAATACATATCCCGCTGGCAGTTCAAATTTGACGAGACTAAAAGTGAATTTATTAAACACCCTCTACCCACCCTTCCAACATAGTTTCCAAAATTGTGCCTTCTCCTACATTTTCTTTATATCATGTTTAGATGTTGCTATTCACTCAGTCATCCAAGTTAGAATCCTAGAAAAAGCATCCTTAAAGTGTCTCCCTGACTTCCAAATCAATTGTTACTTCTTAATATTTCTTAAAATAATACTTTATTTCTCTCCCCAGTATCACTTCCTTCATTATTTCTTCATTTTTCTTGGAATTTTATTAATCTAACTAGCCATATTCTCTCTTATTTTTAATCTATGACAGCCCACTGTCCATATGTCCAAAAACTTCTTCCTAAAATAAGAACTTCAGCATATTATTACTCTATTTTAAAGAAATTTTAAAGTATTGTCTTAAATATTTTTAAAAATAATTGGGTTTACAATACGTAGGATAAAATTTAAGCTTCCTAGGTGTACACCGAAAATTATAGATTGGGCTTCTCAGCCTCCTCATCTGATAATTCCACATATGAAATCAATTGTTATTTCAACTATTATGTTTGTACCAACCTTAAATGACCTTCCCAAATTGATAATCTCTTATCCAGATTATACCTGTTAGGCTTTATCTTTTATGAGAAAAAAAATGTGGACTCCCAAATTTCCTTGGGAAAGTCAACTACTTTTTTCTCTAAGTCAGGGTCTTGCTCTGTTGCCCAGGCTGGAGTACAGTGGCACAATCATGTCTTGCTCCAACGTCCTTCTCTCAGGTTCAAATGATCCTCCCACCTCAGACCCCCTGACCAACTAGCTAGGATTACAGGTGCACCCACCACACTTAGCTAATAGTTTGTATTTTTTCTTTTTATCTTTTTTTTGGTAGAGACAGGGTTTTGCTGTGTTGCCTAGGCTTATCTTGAACTCCTGGGCTCAAGTGATCCTCCCTTCTAGGCCTCCCAAAGTGCTAGGATTACAGGCATGAGCCACTGTGCCCAGCAAGTTGTTTTTTTTTTAAACAGATAATACATTGTTTAATATGCTTCCCTTCCCTATGAGCTCATTGTGGTGAAAAAAGACTACTCAACTAAAAGCAAGCAAAGGCTATTCATCCAGAGCTTGCTATCACAAGAGAGGCATTTTGCAGAGATTCAAAGGCAGGCAAAGAGATGAGAAAGATATATATCTATAGTGGGGGAATAAAAGAAAAGAATGTTTTAGGGATGCCCTGTTTGGAGGCTGTTGGCATGGGGAAGCTCTAAGGTTAACTAGGGTTAACTAGAACCTAGGCATCCTATTTGGTTGATTAAAGGTTCATATTTGAGTTTCTCTAATTGGTCTGAAGTTGTTTTGTGAATTGAGAAATCATATCACACAAAAAAAACAAAATGACAAATGGAAAAATTATAGTCCTTTCAATAGTGTTGAAATAAATATATATATATAATATATAATATATATTTTTATATTTTTATGTATATATACATACAAATTTAAAAATAAAAACTTTGGCCATTTTCTCAAGCAATATACAAAAATTAATTCAAAAAGGAACATATACATGCATATAAGATCCAAAGGTAGAAAAAAGCATACTAGGAAATATTTGAGATCTTGGATTAAGCTAGCATTTATTTGAATTAGAAACAAAAATACAAATCTACAAAGAAAAAAATAATAATTCAGAATTTATTAAAATTAAATTATTTTGCTGATGGAAAGACACAATGAAAAAATGTAGAGATATGCCACAGATTAGAAAAAAATAGGTATGACAGAGTACTTGAATCTAGGATATACAAAGAACTCTTGCAACTCAATAATGAGAAAATCACCCAATTTAAGAAATAAAAAATAAAGTATTTGAACAAGTTGTTCACAAATGAATAAAGCTAAAGAGCATAAGAAAAGATATTTAACATTATTGGTAATGGGGAAATGCAAATTCAATTAAAAACGTGATACTGTGATAGAACTACTGCTTGAATAAATGAAATTTAAGATCCTGAAAATACTAAATCTTGGGGAAGATGTAGACAATTGTATTAGTCCGTTCTCATGCTGCTAATAAAGACCTACTGAGACTGGGTAATTTATAAGGGAAAGAAGTTTAATGGACTCACAGTTCCACATGGCTGGGGAGGCCTCACAATCACGGCGGAAGGCAAAGGAGAAGCAAGACACATTTCACGTGGCAGCAGGCAAGAGACACCTTGTGTAGGGGAACTTCCCTTTATAAAACCATCATATCTTATGAGACTTATTCACTGTCATGAGAACAGCACCAGAAAAGTCTGCCCCCATGATTCAATTACCTTCCATCGGTCCCTTCCATGACACATGAGGATTATTACAATTCATGGTGAGATTTTGGTGGGCACACAGAGCCAAACCATGTCAACAACAGATGCCTTTCTTAGAATGCCTGTGAGCATTCAAAACGGTACAGCCACTTAGGAACTGAGTTTGGCACCTTCTTAAAAAGTCTTACCATGAAATCCAGCAATGCCAGGCCTATGTATCTACTAAAATAAAATGAAAACATCAGGCAAATATACGCTCACACTGGCTTGTATGCAAATGTCTGTGTCAACATTATTCACAGTAGCCCAAAAATGTAAATACACTAGTGCTCATCAACTAGAGAATGGATAAATAAATGTGATATATCCATAGAATGGAATACTAGTCTATACTAAAATTGTAGAAACTCCTAATAAATGTAATAATGTGAATTAATATAAAAATACAATAAGTGAAAGAAGCCAGATGCAAAAGACTATACTATTTGATTCTGTTTACATAATAGTTCTACAAAGGCAAAACCAAAGCACAGAAGAAAACTGTGGTTGTCTTGAAACAGGAATTGACTAAAAAGTGGCATAATGGGAGAATTCTAAATTTTGATTTTGTTGGTGGTTGCGTGGTTGTACTCACTGACCAGAATTTATCAAACGATATACTTGCAATGGATGAACTTTGATATATGGAAAATATTCTCTCATAAAGCTGTAAAAAAAAAAAGTACATCTGGGCTTGCCTGTAAAATATTTGACACTGAAATTCCATGCATCACCTTAATTCAGAAACCCCTAGCCACAGCATTTCCCAAGATTTTGTGTGTGTGGCATCCATGAAAAAAGACCCCACTTCTCATCTCCTATTAATTGCTTCATCCCTCAAAGATAATGTTGCTACTATTCCCATTCTCAGCTCTGCCACCAACATATAGTCTGAACTGAGGCAAGAAAATTCATCTTTTTAACCATTCTTCTTTTGTTTCACATGAGAAATGCTCAACTAGTTAATTTCCAATGATTCTTCTAGTTCTAAGTGTCTAATAAAGAGCAGCGTGTTAGAAGAATCAATCTTGAAAAAACATTTTAATAGCAAAAGCATTCCAAGCTTAAAACAAGTTTCATCATGGAGAAGGTTTTCTCGTTCTTTGGTGACCATGTTTGACTGTCTTCGTTCATTTGCAATTATTGCATATATATCGGGATTCTGGTGTTTAAGTTTACACCTGAAGGTGGGGGGTGGGGTGTGCTTGTCATCAGCTTGATCAGCTCATTCTTCATATGTAGGCAGATAGAAACTTTCTTCTCTTAGAACAAGACTGAAAACTTTGAAATGTGGTGCTGAATGTGGTTACCACCAGGAACAAAGAGATGGAAGCTACGCTTTAGCAATGGGCAAAAATAGTCAGTTCTTTCCATTCACCAGATGATAACCTGAAGTTTATTTATACCCCAAAGGCAGTCATGCTGGTTAGTTTCACCATGACTTTACAAATATTTATTTTCTGAGATCAAACTATTTCAACCTCATCATTAGTACTCACTTTGGAAAAATATCAGTAGCATATATATATCACATTTCTCCAATAACAGATCTTATAAAAAGGGTGAGAAATTCTATACTGTGGTGAAAATATGGCCCCAAAGCAATTAAAATTGTTTCATTAACATCATAAAATACTGTTAATTAGCCATATTAAATGTGTCATGCTGAGCAGTTTACCTTTCATTCATGGAGGTGATACAGAGGTCTGCACCAGTGTATGTCAGATCAGTGTGTCAGTTATTAGGGCCTTCTGTGATCCACCCTTAAAATTGTTTTCTCCTATATGCTGTTTTCTTTTTGATCACCATTTTTGCTCTACAGTTCGCCAACCTTCCTCTTCTCAGTTCTATAGATCCTTCAATGCCCAACTCAAATACAACCCTTGCTTGTATGAAGCCTCCCTTATTATTCTAATAGAAAGTAATCACTCTTCTGAATTGTCAGCAATTTGTCTATGCCACTCACAGTACTTAATTTTTTCTAATTCATTGAGTTATTAGTGTACAACACTTTTAGCAGCTTTATTTTAGCCATCCATCAATATCCTAGTAGGTAGCAGGCATTTTATAATATACCTCTCTGACTATCACCTCTATGAACCTTCAATCAGTTAGAGGGCAAAGACATGTCTGCTTAATCATTTTATTCATTATAACACCAAGAAACATTTCCTTGCATTTAAAATATATTAGTTGAATAAATAATTATTAGTTGAATCAACTTATACTGTTACCCTGAATCTGACACCAAGGTATAGTTTTGATTTTTCTTTATGATATCTTCATCAGATTTTTCTCATCTTCAGGATGTTGCCATTGATTTAACAGAATTGACTGAGCGCCTACTATATGCACACAACATACTAGGTGCTTGAACTATATTCAGACACAGCATAAAATTACCCTTTTCATCAAGGAACATACAAAGGTAAAGGCAAATATTAACTACAATGAACAATATACATAATACATTTGTGGTATTGTGGTTTGAAAAATAAAAACCACTTAGGAGGGTTCCAAGTGCTTTGGAAGCCAGGATGTAAATCAAGTAGAGAGATGAGAATGCAGCTCGTTTTAAAAAGATTATTTGGGCCACTACTTGAAAATGGGGGAGATTTTAGTCATGAAGTTCTCAAAGAGATGACTAGGAATTAGAACACGTGCATCTTATATCACACACATCTTTTAAAAGGTTAAAATATCCCTGGAATTACACTTCAGAATCTGATAACATAACTTTTCCTCTGGGTAATTGGATATCTAGGGAATAGAAAAAGGAAAGAGAATTTTATTCTATACATTTTTGTAGATTTTGAATTTTCAATCATGTGAGTGCATTATCTATTCAAAAATCAGATAAAAAATCTCCTAGGAAGGAAATGGAGAGCTGCTTAAATTTCTCAAAATATTAGAATAGTTTTGCAATTTGGGAAGTATTTCATAAAAGTGGCACATTTAAGTAATTTGAACTAATTTTTATCAGTTAACGTCTGCTGCATAATAAATCACCCCAAAATTTAGTAATGGGAAATGACAGCCATTTATTTAGCATACAATTTTGTGGGTTAACAATTTGGACAGAGATGAGCAGGGCAGTTCTTCAGATTTGGGCCAGGCTTAGCTGATACCAGCTAGGTCCTAGCATCTGTGATCATCTGGTGGGTTTTTTGGGGCAGGATGGTCTATGATGTAATGGCTGGCATCGTTGGGTCCTGTCTCCATATCGTCTTTAGTAGGCTTGCTTTGGTTTGTTCACATAGTGAACAAAGGAGTTCAAGAGCAACAAGAAAGGAAGCTTTGATATCTCTTGAGGGTTGGGCTTAGAATTCTCACATGTTGAGTACATCACAAGGCCAGCCCATATTGAAGGTATGGGAAAGTAGGCTCCATCTCTTTACAAGAAGAGGTAAAATATTGCGATCTTTCATTTTGAGGTTGTCTATAAGTATAAAGTGAAAATTAACAAGGTTAATGTGGAGTTATTCCCAGACTGGAGGTGGAAACCATATCATTGTTTCCTAGCCACATTTAAATATTTTCAGTAAGAGGGAATTCAGTTCCAATAAAGACTACCTTAATTATAAATGTGATTTTTAAATGTGTGCTTCTCACTTCAGAATATTGAGGATAGATGTGTGTCTATTTGAAGTAACTTTCTATTTTAAAAATTAAATGGCTTCCCTTTTGGATTTTTTCCCTGATAACCTCTAATGTGGTATAGTCCCTATCATATCACTCTTATTAAATATTCACCTTTTCTTTTTTATATTATGTATATGGGAAAACAGGACAAACATTTTTAATTTGAGTCTGATCAATATCAAGTATAGTCCAAAGTTTAAATTTTTACTTTTGCATGCCATTTTCATATTGCTGTATGTTTAGCTTTAAATGTATGCAAAGAAACATTCTGGATTCTGCTGTGCTCCAGCACCTGCAAATTTTATATTGCACATGTCATTGTTGTTTCTTTCCATGCATGTTTTTGAATTCATTCCCTAAGTATCCGTCTTAACCAGAATGTAATTCATACATTCTTTGAAAGGTCACACAGTTTATGTATCTTTAGATCTTGGAATGAAGCACAACATTCTTACCACTTATTAGCTGATTGAAATTAGACTTACTTTATCTCTAGAAGCCTTGGATTACTTATATATTCAATAGAAATATTGTGATCTCCTTCATACGATTGCTGTGAACATAAATATGAGATAACAAGCCAAAATTCTTAGTTTAGTGCCTTACACCTGTGTGTATTCTACATATTGGCTGCTTCCCTTCTTTGCTGCTTGTATTCTTATGTTTCAACAATTTGGTAGCTTTCTAACTCAAGTCAGGTATCTTTAGTATAGAAGCTTAAAGATTCAGATGCCGCTCAGTGATAGACCTCTAGAAATGATACTCCACATTCACGGCTGAATTATTTGTCACAATAAGGGAATCCCAGTCATGTTCTCATTCTAAGAACTGCATGTGGTTCTTTATTCTCTGTAAAAAGTAGAAGTATGTGAAGTGGGAATAATAATGGTAGTAACAAAGATTATGATAATAGCTACCATTTTAGGTAGAATGCAACCATCATATTAGGAAAGCACTGTCCTTATTCCCATTTTAGAGACTGAACACTGAGCCTCAGAGAGCCTGACTTGCGTGGTAACGGTTACAACAGCTGTTAAGGGATAAAATGAAAACTTTAATCCAGGTCTATACCCTTCAAATTCCTTGCTCTTCACTCCATATTATATAAAGAAATGTAGGTATGAAATTTTCACTGATTAACTGATATTAAAGCTGTCACTATCCATATTTATGATTTCTTTAAAAAACTTTAAACAATTTTCTAGAGTTGAGTGATATTCAGACACAACAGAAAACATGAATTTGAGAGTAATTACTATAGCCATCATTGGATCAGTTATAAATTAGACCTAATTATTCAAGTCTAGCAAGATTGGGATGCAGCCCTGCAGTGATGATGATAGTGGAATTTGGTGGATATATGTCACGGGCTCTGAAGAATGGGGTGATAGATGGCAATTATCATTAGGGACTTTTGAATAAAGATGTTGGTGTCTTCTCACTCATTAGACCAAATAGTTCAATGGTCATTAGAAGTGGCTGTGAAAGGCAATGAAATACCATCAGAAAAGGAGTAACGCTTATTATTTTAGCAACCTATTATTTCCATAATGGTGGTGTGATTAAGAAATCAACATCAGACATTATTCCCTGTCAGCTGTGGCTTTTAAAAGCTGGTGTCAGTGGCCACAAATTAAACTTGGAACAGTTTCCATACCTTTAGTGGAATTCACACAGCACATACCATGTTCTTTTCCAACCGTGACTTTAATTTGAATATTACCAGGGGTAGGTCAAAACGGATATGCTATAAATCACCCCAAAAGTTTGGTCAGAGTTGGATGCACAGGCACAGCATTTACTATGGAAAGGAAACTGAGTTTTTACAATCATGGTCTGTAACAAATCTCTCAGGAACAGCAACACAGATGTGATTGTCACTTTTTTCTTCCTTACACATGGTTGTAAATACAAGATGTGGGGCTTTGCTGAAGAGTAATGCATCACATCATGAGAAAAACACCAGATTCAATGCAACCAGGAGGAACTGTGTCAACCACATTGTAAATTAAAAGACACAAAAACTATATTAGAGGATATTGTGCTTAAGGAAACAAATTCTCATTATTTTGAATAGGAATTAAATTCCTAAGTCTGACCTAAATGACAATTATAATTGGATATTTACAATGAAAAATATGTAGAAAATCTACAAGCAATAAGTCAGTGATTATGCACTTGCTAAAAACATGTGCTTGGCATTTTTAAAAATTTTCCTAATTAAATACTAATTAGGATGTGCATTGGAGTGTTAATTTTTGGTAGCTATACCTCTGGGGCATTTTTACACCTTCAGGAGCCTAAGCTTATTCAGATATGGAAGATATAATTATCAATAAAAAGAAGTACCACGTTGTTGGCTTGGAGAGTTGCTTATGTGTGATTTCTTTCTGCCTCTGCCTAAATAGCCCTGGGACCTCTCTTACGGGGAACTGTAACACCTTGTAACACCTTCTTTTTTTTTTTTTTTTTTTTTTTTTTTGAGACGGAGTCTCGCTCTGTCTCCCTGGCTGGAGTGCAGTGGCACTATCTCGCTCACTGCAAGCTCCACCTCCCGGGTTCAAGCCATTCTCCTGTCTCAGCCTCTCCGAGTAGCTGGGACTACAGGCGCCCGCCACCACGCCCGGCTAATTTTTTTTGTATTTTTAGTAGAGACGGGGTTTCACTGTGGTCTCGATCTCCTGACCTCGTGATCCGCCCGCCTCGGCCTCCCAAAGTGCTGGGATTACAAGCGTGAGCCACCGCGCCCGGCGTAACACCTTCTTTTGCTGCAATATTGCCCATCTCAGCTGCCTTGTAGGTAAAGCATGACTCTGTCTGCATGACTTCAGCTCGGTCTTTTCTTCCAAAGAAAAGAGAATCCTGTACAGATGCTCAGTGAATCTGAAAGTAAAGTTGACAGCCAATCAGGAGTGTTCAAACTAGGGGTCCACACAACAACTCAGAGTGTGCCAACATGAAATCATTTGAAGTCCATTTTAGCTTGACACTATATGCATTAAAATTAAATAATGGGTTTTGTAATGAGAATTGGGAATTATCCTTAATTGCTCTCCCAAGATTTTTTCTTTTCTTTTTTTCTTCAGAGTCTTGATCTGCCACCCAGGTTGGGGGGCAATGGCACCATCTCAGCTCACTGAAAGCTCTGCCTCGCAGGCTCAAGCGATTCTCATACTTAAGCTTCCTGAGTAGCTGGGACTACATATGTGCACCACCAGGCCTAGCCAGCTGTTCATATTTTATAAGTTTTGTTTTAATTATTTAAAGTATTATTTAAATATTATTATTTAAAGTGTTTGTGTTTATGCCACATAATTTTTGAGATATGGAATATTTACTCCATAATCGCAGACCTCTCCCAACATTTTCTTAGAGAAAGGCTAAATGTGTTTCCATCTGCATTAAAGCTCCGTGACATCCTTTTTCCTCATATTGCCAATGTATCTTAGACTTTCTTTTCAAATTGTCTGTCTTCCAAGTTGCCAACACTTTTGGTCCCCTTATACATTATGACCTTAAATTGGGTATTGAGTAAGGCATATATAAAGAAAGCTAAAGCTCCAGCCCACAAAGCTTACAGTCTGGAAAGCTAAGCAGTTATAATAATAGAAATTATAATAGTATTATACTAAATAAAATCAGCAATAACAGTAATAACCAGGAAATACTGCATTCTTGATGTATCCCATACACTCTATAGTTTATTCATACTCAAGTTCTCATATTATCACCTCCAGGAACTTCCAGATCTAAGGTAGGCATTTTCTGTATAGTTTATCCATGTGGAACTGAGAATCTGCAAAGTTAAGAAAACTTGTTTAGAAGTAGCAGAGTCAGGAAATGCCATGCCTTGTCAGGAACAGAATGAAGAGACATCTTGAAGCCATATGTGTGTAGTGGTTAAGGGCATTTGAGGTAAGAATTCTGGGTGAAAGGGGATTATGAGTATGGTGGTATTGTTGGGAAGGCATAGAATAGGATATTTATAATGTTATCACATGAAACAGGGAAAAAGATTAAGAAAAAGGACAAGCTCACGTTCAGGGAAGGCAGTTTCTATCTAAGGAATAATTTATCCATAAGAACTTTCCATTAACATAGATGGATTTTCTTTGTTTTTTTTTATAATGTTTTAAAATTGTTCTTTCTCAAAAACGTTGATTGAGTTTGAGCCTTATCAATAATTTGGAGACATTAGAAGACGGTTCTTTCTCTCCACTAGTTTGCTGTCCACTAGTATATCTCATTTATTCATTTTTAACAACTGCCATCCTATGTACACACTTTCTAACACCGATAGGTTTAATTTCTTACCACTTGTCTCTTGCCTTTGCATTCAGAAATAATGTTCTGTCTGTAATAACAGGTTCCCTTCATAAACCTTCACATGGATCTAATGTGTTCAATTTCACCCCTTGCCCTACTCCAAATCCTGAACCTAGACAATTTCAATCTGTTCATGCTGAGTTTTGCTCTTAGCTAGAGTATATGCTATTTGGGGTGGCATGCAGTAAAATTCTAAAAGTCAGAGAATGAATAGGTTATCTCTCCTCATAAATACCAGGAGCAATGTCATCGCAAATAAGGATTTCAGGGTCTTTGACCCAGGCAATCAAGCCTAAGTATGTATTTGGCCTTGGAAACTTGCAATATTGGCCACCGATCGTTGGGTGTTCAATGGGTTTCTCTTTGTTTTAGATAAGTCATCTCCTTTGCCCCATTCTTCCAGTAATTCAGAACCTAACTAGTGTTGGAGATCTTTGGAGACAATCACCATTGCTGACTTGACTTGGAAACAACATAACCTTTGGGGCACGTTTTTAATAGTGGATTTTTGGTCAAGTGGCAACACTGTCTGATTATTAAGTATATGAAGAGGGAGTAGCAGAGGGTAAGATAGGAGACATTCTGACATGGGTTCCTCAAACCTTGGGGCATGAAACAAAAAAAAGGAAAGAAACTCAAATTACTATTACATTTAAGTATTTTTTACTAAAATTTTCATTGACTTCTCAACAAAAATCAGAGAATAGGTGTACCCCAATTTTATAGATTGGAATGTCTAAGGTTCATAATATTAAGAGACTCACTCAAGGTCCCATAGCAAGTAAGTGATGGAGCCAGGATTTAAATTTAATTATGAATTCAAATCACGTTCTTGAATATTCTAAACCGACACTTACCAACTGCACTTACCCAGTGTAAAACAAGCAAGAAAGTCCTTCCGTAGTGGCACGTCCATGGTTTGATACATTTCACTTCTATTTATAATTTTAATAAATCCTTTGGTACACTCATTTTAAAAATCACACTTTCCTCTTATTTTACTTTCTATGATAACAGCAGAGAGCAACTGTCAACAGATGTAAAAGTTTACAGATCATTAAATTCTCCTCTACGATGCATCCTCAGAAATGCCCTGGTGTCAAAGGAGTTCCTCTTTCACATCTGAAAGAATTAGTTTTAGAGCAGTTTTGCCCCAAACTAGTAACTTAGTCAATTTTCTCCAATGTGCAATTAACCTGAACAATTCAAGAAATAGAGGCCACTGTGAGATCAATTACATCCAGGCTCCTGTTTACATCTGAATCCTATCTTCTCACCTCCTGGGCTATTTGCCTTCTCTTAAAGACCTTCACTGAGTCACCTATAGGCTCTCGGACAGATGTTTCTTCAACAAACTTCACAAGACAGCACATTTTGTTTGTGACTAATCAAGGGGGAACAATTATCCAATCCACATATCTATATCTCCATTACTATCTGCTTTACACATACACACATGAACACAAGAACATGTTATTTTATATGTGAAATGTCTCTTGATTCATAATTTCCAAGTCCAGAGATGGAAAATGATGAATCATCTCTAAAACCCTGGCTTAGTTACCATACTTACAAGAAATTCTAACCTGGCTAAACCAACAAAATTAATCATGCTGTATTTAAATTCCATTTGTACCTCATGCATTCCATAAAAACTGGAGTTTAGCACTTTCATTGTATATTTCAAATTTTTATACCTCCATATCACTTGCTTTAGTATATGCTCTAGAAAGCAGAACTGTGTGATTACCAGCTAAGTATCTCTAGCACATAGCACAATGCTTGGCACATATATGTTGATCCATACATGTTTGCATATTCATTTATATATAAACCTGTTTAAAATGATATTCAGCATTGTCTATGGGCATATAATAGGAATATTTCTAAGATGACCCCCATTGATTCCTATCTCTTGGCATTTATGTCTTTGTGTTATTCCCTGCCCTTGAGTGTGGGCTGTACTTAGAGATTAACAAATGAAATACAGCAAAAGTGATGGAATAGCTTTTCTATTATTAGGTTACACAATACTAAAGATTCCATCTTATTGGCAGCTTCTCTTCCTTTCTCGCTTTCAGGAAGCAAGTTGACATGTTGGAGAAGCCCATATGACAAAGAACTGTTGGCCACATCACCACTAATTCTAGAAATAGCTCAGTATTCTCTGTTTGTGAAGCCCTTTCCAAATGGTCTGTCAGTTATCTATTGGCCTGTAACAAACTATTCTGAAACTTACTGTCATATAACAACAATTATGGATTAGATCTTATATTCTCAGTTGACTCAGTGGCTATGGAAGCTCCAATGTGGCTGTAGTCACATGGCTGACAGTCCTGGCTATCAGCTCTGGTGTCTTGGTTCTCTTCCATGTAATTCCTCAGTGGAATGCACAGGATTTATTATGTGATAGCTCCAGGTCAGGGTCCCAAGAAGGGCAGATACAATGCACAAGGACCTTTCAAGCCTCTGCTTATAACATGTTTGCTGATGTCCCACTGGCCAAGGGAAAAAACATGGCCAACTCCAAAGTCACAATGAGAGAGAAAAATACAAACTAATGGGTACCTGAAGTAATGTTTTTTATTGGATATAATTGCTGAAAGGACTTACAACCAATGGCACTGATATTTAGATTAATAGAAGTGGCCCTAGAATGCCAGAGCTTATAGAGGCGCTAGGGGACACATAGTTCAATCCCATCATCCTATAAATGAGGTAGCAAACATGATCAGACCAAAATAATTACTTAAGTAGAAAACAGGGTCAACATTAAAAATTCAGATTCTTTTAAATTAAATTCATATTCTCTTTGTTCTACAAGGCACATTATTTGTTTGTAAACATCAAGCCATTCAAAGGATTGTAAAAAGAAGGTCACACCATGTCACTGTGGGTTGCTGAATACAATTCTAAAATACCTGATCCCTTTTCCTTTTGCCTGGGCTACTTCAGTTCAGAAATATGTCAACATTCTATAATTAGAAATTGACTCTATCTCCAACTATGCTGTAATGTGCCAGTTATTTGAGGGGTCACTACATTAAACTACCAAATAATGAGTTATCTCCCACTAGCAATTAGAATCTATTAATCTAAATCATTGTTACTATAATGTCTACTTTTAGTGCAAATACAAAAACATTACTGAGCTCACATTCAAGTAAACACCTAATTTTTAATCTTCGCCAGGGTTATCTGTATTGGCTGAAACTATTATTGCTTTAAATTTTCTGTTCTGAAATAAACCTAGCTTGGCTGTGGGTACAGATCGGCACAAAGGCTTTTTCTGTGCAGGTAAATGCTTCTGATTTTTAAGCTTGGATTACTGTAATTCTTATTTTCTAGAGCTTATGCTCATGACGATTTCTCAGATATAGCTCTTGGAGAATGCAGAAGTTGAATCTTTGTGAGAAGGCACCTGGCTTGGGAAATTATTCCTATTTTGATATCCATACACAAGACCCTATCTAGTCTTCAATGATAGGATTTATATTTAAGCGACTTTCTGCTTTTAGCTAATGCTATGCTTACAATATTTCTTAGAGTCTGAATCATAACATTCTAGTCAAAAGCTTGTGTTTTAAATTTTACTTTTCTAACTAAAAAAATTATGATCAATATTGAAGAAAATTACCTGCCATCTCTCTTTTACATTAGTTTTTTAAAAACTCTAATCAACTGCTATATTTTTACTACTAATTTCATTTCTTTTTAGGATAAGCATTTGCTCTTTAAAGCCTATCCTTTTCTGTATATTCTATAACACACTTTGTAAATTATAATTTTTCTTTTAAGTGGAATATGCTCTTATAAATTTTAGTTGAAGGAGCAACAAACAGGAGCTTAGTCAGAAGAATTACGTTTAAGTACCAGTTCTATCACTTATTTGGTGTTTGGTCATGAAGAAACCCTTTTACTTATTTGTCCCTATGCTTATTTATACATAAAATGGGAAACTTGGGGCCAGACCTGGTGGCTTATGCCTGTAATCTCAGCATTTTGGGAGGCCAAGACAGGAGGATTGCTTGAGGCAAGGAGTTCAAGACTAGCCTGGGCAGCATAGGGAGACTCAGATCAGAAATACGTATATAAAAAGTAAAAAGTTTTAAACAAATTAATCTCTGTGTTGTCCCTGTTTTGAACCCTGTATTGTCTATGAGAGTCTCTAATACAATCCATCCAAAAAAACAGAAACAAAATTCTATGTAAAGTAAGAAAATATGAAAGACATTGTAGAAATTAAGAGAGATTGCTAAATTTACAAGTAAAAGTGATCAATTAATTAAAGTTGGACAACAAAGCCAATAAAATCTCCTGATTTTATCAGGAAGATAAAAAATGTGAGAACAGAAAAAAGATGAAAAATGTTGGCTATACAATACTTTACTAACAGTTACCCCAAAAAGAGAAAACAAAGAAAAAATTGGATTCAATACAAAAAAAGAAGAAATTTTCTGAACATCAGTCACCAAAATTAAAATATGAGCCTAGAAATTAAAATGATTAATTCTTAGACGTTACTGAATCATCTTATTGCTCCATGATTTTAGAATCATAAGCAATAAAATGAGTATTCTAAGTTATTGTGAGGTGGAGATCAGTATGAGGTGGAGCAGTAATAAGCCACTTACAAATAAACTAAAATGTTAGATCAGAGTATAAGGAATTTGTATGTTCTGAAGATAAAAGATATTTGACTAATAATTGTATACCTATTCTGACTGTCACACATAGTATTTTATATGGGACCCAGGAAATAATAGTTCCAATAATAATTACAATACACATAATAACAAAAGAAACTTCCAGGATGATGGTTTTAGGGCAGACATAAAGACTTAACAAGCTAAAGCAGAAGGTTTTAGAGATTCAAAAACAATCTATATTGGATAGTATTCAACATGATCCTATACATTTGATGGTATTTATTATCAAGTTACACATGCAACCCATAAGCAAACTGATTAGAGCTTAATTATGTTACAGAAGAGCCTATTTAACACATCTATAACATGTAATGTCACACATAGGAAGGTACTTATAAAAGTAGATATACAAAAGATAGGAGCTGGAATGTCAAAATAATGGAGAATTGAGAGAGGGTAAGAGGGTTCTAATATGTTTAATTTGTAAGGAAAGACATCAAAATGTCTGTAAAAGACGGATGTGTATTATTTAAAAGATGCAAGACTAAACAGCTCAGAAATAAAAAGTATAGTCTATTATATGGGATGCAGGAAAACATCTGGAGACTATGGTGTGAGTTTAATTTTTGCTTTAGGAGAAAATAAATCAATTATAAACAATATTGAGTATAAAGACATTTAGTAGAAGTATATTGTGGGGGATATTACCAGTGCCTTGCCGACATTTCTTTGGACTTTACTATTTCTTTGTGCTCCAGGTAACTGACACCTACATCTGTGAGCTTCAGGACTTTTTCCAGAAGGCCACTTTGCCCACTGGTGAGGCAGGTCAGAAGTGCCAGGGAATAACCACCACGAGCAGAATTCAATCATAGTCCAGTGGAAGAAGATGAACAAATGTCCTAGCTCTTTCCACCAGCAAGTAAGATATTTCTGAAGCATCCATTTTATATCTTTTTCTACAGAATTAACCTCTATTCATTCATTAAGATGACTGAGGTAACAATACATCCTACATTAGCACCTTTCCTTACCTTCCCTGTGTCCTTTCCTTATTTCCTTGCACTTTTTGAATAAACTACTTAGATTTCACTCCTTGACTCAGGATCTGCTTCTGGAAGGACCCAAACTAAGACACATTTTTAGACATGAACTCAACCAACAGGTAGTTCAAATGTTTATCCCTTATGAGAAATAAGGGAAATAGATGTTGCTTTTTATTGTAAGCCCTTAAGTACTATATGACTATTAATAAATGCTGTTTTGATAGACAGCTATTGACCAATGGTAAGGATAGATTGGTAGATTAATAGGTATGTAGATATCAGGTAGGTCTTTGTCACAGTTGATAGTTAATCTAGCCAATTTATAAAAATCACTGAGAGAATCAAGCCCATAATTAAGCAATCCAAAATTTTCTCCAAATACCAATGCCAGGGTGGTAGGGTTGATAAGACACAAGAAATAACAGGAAGAAAGGGTGCTTGAGAAATTTCTGAGGTCACAACCCAGTTTAGCCTTTTAGATTCTCCCCCTCAAGCTCTTTCTTATTAAAGCTCAACTGTGTTCTCAGTACAAGCTCCTGCTACAATCCAGCCTAGTTCCTGTATCTTTTACATGGTGCCAAGAAACTCAGAGCTGTAGTATCTCCCTCTATCATCATTACATTTCCCAATTTTTTGCTGACTCAGACATGCACAGCTTGCTGACTGAGTCATGCTCACCTAATTCTACTGATTTAGTGTGTTTCACTTGTACTAATATAACTCAGAGTATTTATTTTCAAACACACAGAACTGCATGATTATATATTTTCCTCTAGAAATCCTTTAAGCAATTACATGTTATATACTTCTCACTTAACCTAATAAATTTCTGTACTTCATAATAATAGATTTCCCTTCTAATCAATATAAAAATATATTCTTCTCACAAGTTAGGCTAAAATTGATTCTCCAAGAAGGCATACCTATCTTCCAGTGTCCTTTTGTGCCTCTGATACCCCAGATGGGCAGCAATATATTTCTACTGGGGTGCTACAGTACAGTTTGAACATTATAGATCACCCTGTTCTTATGCAAAAATAGCACTTACTATTTTGAGCAAGGTTTGAGATATTACAAACGTTTGCCTGGCTGTTGTATTCCTGGCTGGATTTGCCTGACTGTCATGAACACATGGAAACCATCTGGAGGCTAATATAGAGAAGTTGGATTATGGTTATTCCTGAATGAATGTTCGGCTACCAATGTCTTGACATTGCATGTAGACTGAAGTTTTCACTGAGGATTGTAGTCACAGCAAAGCAATGCTTTTAACTCTTAACTCACTTTTTGGGTCACACAGCAATGAGCCATCCACAGCAGTAGCCTAGTTTCGGATCGAAAATCCCTGACTGAATCATGGGCTCATTTATGTCAAATTTCACAAAGGTGAATGTTTTCTTCTTAAGGAACAGCTATTCTTAATGCCAAGCTTCCAAATTTTTATTGAAATATTAATCAGAAGAAGACATGAGGGTTGATGATCAGGACAGAGACCCAGTCCAGGGAGCTTATAGAACTAGGCACACAGACTGATAATAATTAATAACAGGAAAATAGAACCATATAATGGTAAGAAAAAATGTTACGAGAAACACTTTGGACTGTAACATCTTCCCTCCAACACCAAACTAGGAAATAGCCATGAGACCAAAGAATGACTTGAACAACTCCAGTTTGATGAGTAGATGAGTTTATTAGGAATTAACATACAAGGCACTCCTGGACAGTGACAGGTCAACTCTAGAGAGCCTGCAGGTTCTCGTCTTTAAACTACTTTTAGGCTAATATTCTTGATCTTTGCTTACTGTGCTTAAGAGATGTGACTGTTTTACTTAGTAGGTTCACAGATACTTTCTGGGATATTTAGGTTCCCAGGAACATCTGCTCCTCAGCTGAACACCATAATCTGGCTCACTGCCTGGCCTTCAAGTTTCGCTCAGCAGACAAACGCACCCTTAAGTAACCTAGTAGGGAACCTGTCACTCTACATAAAGAATGTATGGCATGCCACAATAACTGGTCTGGAAGATGAGAGAAAGCTTTCCTGGGATCTGAAAGATATATAGGAATTCCCTAAGTGAAGTGGAGGATGCTGCTGGTAGTAGAAATAATGTTTTGTGTGAGAGAAACAGCATGAGCAAAACTTCTGAGTCAGAGATGAGTTGCCTCAAGAAAAGAGAACAGATCAGAGACTGAAGACCATATCCAGCAAACATATTTTCTTTAACAGCACAGTATTTTTTTTCTATTAGCTGCTGGCCCAGATTTAAATGCTAAGAGACAACACAGAAAACTCTGCATATCTGCTTTCAATTCAAAACGAAGATGAAGGGGAAACATTGCAGCCATATCCTTCTAGAGCACTGATTAGCTTAACTGTACTAGTCTCCATGAGATGGGTTGTTCTCTGTTCTCTCTCCCTCTTGCCACAGTTCACATATCCTATTGTATATTGTTTTACTAACTTCCTGGTCTGGGCAATTTAATGTTAGTTACTGCTCTACTATATGAGCACCATAATTATTCAAGATATAGAGTAATCATTTCACCACTGTGTGCCCATCCCAGCAGAAAACCCAAAATATAATATAAGCTCGAAAACTGTACTGAATGAAGTACAGGTGAAGCATTTGAGGGACAAATGTAAGCTACAGAATGATACAGAAGGAGAGATGTAAACACCACAAGAAAAGAGGTTGAGAATTAGGCATGAGACTGCAGTAAATAATTTTTACTCTATCACAGGGCAAGAGAAAGGCATCAAAACACAGTAACCTAGGGAGTGAAGATTAGACCTGCCAAATAAGAATTCCACCCCACTGAGGGAAGGAAAATATTACATATGATGCATACTTCAGAGTTTATAAAGCATGTTCACTGTTTCTGTTTTTTAGTTTTTAATGCAAATTGTGAGGCATATGTTGAGATATCTCATCTGTGTCCAGATGGAGAAACTAAGATTCAGTGCAGTGACTTGTCCTAAGCCACAGGGCTAGTAGATTTCTAGAGTTAAAGAAAAGTCATATCCCTTGAATGCCTATGCCCTCCCCATAATAACAGAAGGTACGGAGATATGCTCTTTTCATGATCACTATATTTAAAACAAGACCTAGACTTATGCTCTTGCATAAGAATGACTAGGAAGATCTAACAGGATTCCAGTAATTACTTGTTTAGAGTTGAGCAGGAAGATAAGAAGACTCTGATATGTTTCCTTTTTGTAAATGTGTGTTAGTCAATGCAGAAACCCCTTTTAAGAAAAACAGCATTCTCTGCCATTGGCATTTGAAATTCTAATTTGAAAATTAAATCCAAAACACCACTCACAAAGCCCTACTTTAAAAAAACAGTTTTAATTTATGTGGGTAAATAGTATATATATGGTACATGAGATATTTTGGTACAGGTATGCAACGTGTAATAATCACATCATGGAAAAAGGTATCCATACCCTCAAGCATTTATTCTTTGTGTTACCAACCATCCAAGTATACTCTTTTAGTTATTTTTAAATTTGTAATTGAATTATTATTGACTAGAGTCACCCTCTTGTGCTATCAAATACTAGGTTTGATTTGTTCTATTTTTTCTATCCATTACCAAACCCCACACCCCCACTTGTTCCCCCAAGTACCCTTCGAAGCCTGTGGTAACCATTCTTCTCTGTCTTCATAAGTTCAATTGTTTTGATTTTAAATGTCACCAAATAAGTAAGAAAATGCAATGTTTATCTTTCTGTGCCTTGCTTATTTCACTCATTATAGCAACCTCCAGTTCCAACCATGTTGTTGTAAATGGCAGAATCTCAATCTTTTATATGGCTGAATAGTACTCTGTTGTGTATATGGACATTTTCTTTATCCATTTGTCTATTGATGGACACTTAAGATGCTTTCAAATCTTGGCTATTGTTAACAGTGCTGCCACAAACTTGGGAGTGCTGATTTTTCAACATACCGATTTCCTCTTTTTTTTTTTTTTGGATATATACCCAGCAGTGGGATTGCCGGATTGTATAGTGGCTCTGCTTTTAGTTTTTTGAGGAACCTCCAAACTGTTCTCCATGGTGGTTTTACTAATTTACATTTCCACTAAAAGTGTACAAAGACTCACTTTTCTTCACATTCTTCCCAGGATTTGTTATTGCCTATCTTTTGGATACAAGCCATTTTTAACAGGGGTGAGATGATATCTCATTGTAGTTTTGATTTGCACTTCTCTGATAATCAATGAAGTTGAGTGTTTTTTCTTATTCCTGTTTACCATTTGTATGTCTTCTTTTAAGAAATGTCTGTTCAAATCTTTTCCCATTTATAATCAGATTATTATATTCTTTCCTATGCGGGTGTTTGAGCTTTTTATATATTTTGGTTATTAATCCCTAGTCAGAGGGGTAGTGTGCAAATATTTTCTCCCATTTTGTGTGTTATCTCTTCATTTTGTAGGTCGTTTCCTTTGCTGTGCAGAAGCTTTTTAACTAGATGTAATGCCCTTTGTCCAATTTTGCATTGGTTGATGGTGCTTGTAGAGTATTATTCAAGAAATTTTTACCCATATCAGCGCGCAGGAGAGCTTCCCAAAGGGTTTCTTGTAGTAGTTTCACAGTTTGAGGTCTCAGATTTAAATATTTAATAAATTTTTATTAAACTTTTTTATATGGAGAGAGGTAGGGGTCTAGTTTCATTCTTCTGCATATTGGGTACCCAGTTCTCCCAGCACCATTTATAAAAGAGACTGTCTTTTCCCCAGTGTATGCTCTTGGCAACTTGTTAAAAATGAGGTGTGTAAATTTTTTTCTGGGTTCTATATTCTGTTCCATTAGACTGTGTGCCTGTTTTTATGCCAGTACCCTGCTGTTTTGGTTACTATGGCTCTGTAATATAATTTGAAATTAGGTAACTTGATTCCTCCAGTTTTGCCCTTTTTCTAGCTTTGCTACTCTGAGTCTTTCATGATTCCATATAAATTTTAGGATTATTTATATTCTATTTCTGTAAAGAATGTCATTTGTATTTTGCTGGGACTTGCATTGATTCTGCACTGATTCATTAGAGATGTTCACCTGTGTCTTCTTTTTTTGATGTGCTTTTGATTTTGGTATTGGTATAATATTGGGCTCATAGAATGAGTTTGGAAGTACTCTTTTCCTATATTTTTTGGAACAGTTTGAATAGGCTTGATATTAGTTCTTCTTTGAATATTTGATAAAATTCAGAAGTGAAGTTATTGGCCCCAGTCTTTTCGTTACTGGGAGACTTTCAATTACATCTTCAATTTTGTAACTTGTTATTCGTTTGTTCAGGTCTTGGATTTCTCCATAGTTAAATCTTGATAGGTTGTATGTGTTTAGAAATTTATCCATTTCTTTTAGATTTTCCACTTTATTGGCATATACTTGCTCATAGTAGCCACTAATGATCCTTTGAATTTCTGTGGTATCAGTCATTATGTCTCCTTTTTCATCTCTGATTTTATTTATTTGTATATTCTTTTTTTCTTAGTTAGTCTGGCTATATGTATGTCAATTTTGTTTATCTTTGCAAACAACCAACTTTTTGTTTCATTGATCTTTGTTTTCTTTATTTGAATTTCATTTATTTCTGCTCTGATATTTATTACTTCTTTTCTTTGACTAACTTGGGGTTTAGTGTGCTCTTGCTTTTCTAATTCTTTAAGATGCATCATTAGGTTATTTATTTAAAGTTTTTCTTTTTCATGTAAGTACTGATAGCTATAAATTTTACTCTTACTACTGCTTTGGCCATATCCCATATGTTTTGATATGTTGTGTTTCCATTATCATTTGATTCAATACATTTTTCAATTTCCTTTTTAATTTCTTCATTGACCTACTGTTCATTCAGGAGCATATTGTTTAATTTCTATGTGGCTATATAGTTTCCAAAATTCCTCTTGTTATTGATTTGTAATTTTATTCCATTGTAGTCAGAGAAGATGGTAGGTATTATTTACATTTTTTGAATTTTTAAGACTTGTTTTGTGACCTAACATATGGTCTATCCTTGAGAATAATCCACATATTGGTAAGAAAAATGTATATTCTGCAGTTGTTGGATGAAATGTTTGTAAATATCTTTTAGGTCCATTTGTTCTATAGTGCCAATTAAGTTTGATGTCTGTTGATTTTGTGTCTGAGAGATCTGTCAAATGCTGAAGGTGTGGTGGTGAAGTCTCCTGCGGTTATTGTATTGGGGTTTATCACTCTCTTTAATAATATTTGCTTTATATATCTGTGTGCTCCACTGTTGGATATATATATATATGTACTTGCACTGCTCATGAAGCAGTATATTGTTAATTGGACTTGAATTTGTTATAAATGTCTATTGCAAACTCTGGAGCAACTACTACATGTATTTTTTTAAATTATACTTTAAGTTCTGGGGTACATGTGCAGAACGTGCAGTTTTGTTACATAGGTATACACGTGCCATGGTGGTTTGCTGCACCCATCAACCCGTTTCTCAAAAGAAGACATTTATGCAGCCAAGAAACACACGAAAAAATGCTCATCATCACTGGTCATTAGAAAAATGCAAATCAAAACCACAATGAGATACCATCTCATGCTGGTTAGAATGGCGATCATTAAAAACTCAGGAAACAACAGAATCTGGAGAGGATGTGGAGAAATAGGAACGCTTTTACATTGTTGGTGGAAGTGTAAATTAGTTTAACCATTGTGGAAGACAGTATAAAGACTCTTCAAGGATCTAGAAATGGAAATACCATTTGACCCAGCAATCCCATTACTGGGTATATGTCCAAAAGGTAAATATATATTTACCATCATTATATTCGCTTGCTGAAGTGACTCCTTTGATGTTATATAATCACTTCCATTTTTCTTTTCTTACAGTTTTTGTCCTGAAATGTATTTTGTCTGTTTTATGCATAGCTACTCCTGCTCTTTTTTGGTTTGTATTGGCATGGAATATCTTTTTCTGTCCCTTTATTTTCAGTCTATATGTATGTTTATGGATGAAGTATGCTTCTTCTAAGTAACAGATCATGTTTTTTTCATCCATTCAGCTACTCTATTTCTTTTGATTTGGTAATTTAATCTATTTACATTCAACGTTATTATTGATAAGTAGGGATTTACTGTTGCCATTTTTTATTATTTTTTTCTGGTTGTTTTCCAATCTTCTCTTTTTTCCTTCCTTCTTGTCTTCCTTTTAGTGAAAGTGATTTTTTTTGTTGTGTTTTTTGGTGGTATACTTTAATTTATTGTTTTTACTTTTTGTGTATCTGTTGTGTTTTTTTATTTGAGGTTACTATGAGGGGTGGAAATGCTATCTCATAACCAATCGTTTTAAACTGAAGACAACTTAAAAAACTAATAAAAACTCTACAAAAAGAAACTAATAAAAACTCTACACTTCAGCGTCATCTCCTACTTTTTAATTTTTTGTTATTTCTTTGTCTTACTGTACTCTCTATGTCTTGAAAATTTGTAGTTATTGTTTTTGATTGGCTTATATTTTAGTCTTTCTAGTTAAGTCAAGAGAAATTTACACACCACAATTACAGTGTAATACTATTCTGTGTTTTTCCTGCATGCTTACTATTACTAGTGAGTTTTGTCCCTTCGGATGATTCTTTTCTTGCTTATTAACATCCTTTTCTTTTGATTGAAGGACTCCCTTTAGCATTTCTTGTAGGACAGGTCTGGTGTTGATGAAATTCTTCAGCTCTTGTTTGTCTGGGAAGGTCTTTATTTCCTCTTCCTGCTTAAAGGATATTTTTGCCAAATATGTTATTCTAGGGTAAGTTTTTGTCCTTCAGTACTTTAAATATATCATGCCACTCTCTTGTGGCCTGTAAGGATTCCACTGAAAAGTCTGCTGCCAGATAGATGTATTGGAACTCTATTGAATGTTATTTGTTTCTTTTCTCTTGCTGCTTTTAGGATACTTTCTTTATCCTTGAACTTTGGGAGTTTGATTTTTAAATAGCTTCAGGGAGTCTTCTTCAGGTAAAATACGCTTGGTGTTCTATAATCTTTTACTTGAATGTTTATATCTTTCTCAAGGCTTGGGAGGTTTTCCGATATTATCCCTTTGAATAAGCATTCTACCCCTATCTCTTTCTCTACCATCCTTTTAAGGCCAATAACTCTTAGATTTGCCCTTTGAGGCTATTTTCTAGATCCTATAGATTTGTTTCATTGTATTTTATTCTTTTTTTTTTATTTTGTCTCCTCTGACTGTGTATTTTCAAATAGCCTGTCTTCAAGCTCACTAATTCTTTCTTCTGCTTGATCACTTTTGTTATTAAGAGACTGATGCATTGTTCAGCATGTCACTAAAAAAACTTTAAAAAATTGTATGGTTTTCAAATATTATTCTTAAATTATATAAATGTGCTATTTGATCTTAGAATCAAATAGATTCCATTTATTTGTTGAAATTATGGTCTTAGTTTACCTTATATTATAACTTTTGCCAAATGTAACCTAATTTCAAATAAATTGCATGGTGCTCTCAATTATTAACTATGGAGTGAAAAGGAAACATGTCTATATTACGGGTAAGTAAAAATTGTAAAATACTTCCAAATCAGAGAAATGTACTTCTAAATCAACATTTTAACTTAGGAAAATGCCAACATTATTACTTCAGTTACATATTTGAGTAAATTTACTTGCCATAAAGTATGTTAATAAATAATAAGAAACTTGCATATGGCCTACAATTATTTCTATTTTGCATGTCTTTAGGGATTTTTTTCCTGCAGCTAGAGTGATATTTTCAAAACAATAATCACAATTTTTCACCCCCTAATACATTATTTTCAAAGAACAACTGTTGCTCTTAGAGCAAGCCTCAACAACCCACCATGGCACAACAATCTGGTTCCTGTCTATAATTACAACCTTTCCCCCAACAGCCCCATTCCCAACTCCCTACAAAGTGTGCTCCAGCCACACTGGATGCCCCTTCTGTTTCTCACATGCATTTAGCTTTTTTCTGCCACCAAGAGTTTGCACTTGCTGTTTCCTCAACCTGAAGGGCTCTTTGAAGGGCCTTCAAATTCAGGTCTGTTGTTGTCTTTAATATGTCAGCTCAAATGTCACTTCCAAGTTCCAGGAATGGAACCCAAACTAAATGAAAATATAAATCCCTGGGTTCTTGTGCCAATCTTCAGTATATTTGCTATGAAAAACATGCCTTGTCTTTTTTTTCTCCCCCTGCCTGTGTTATGGAGAAATGTAGTTTTGATGGCTGAGTTTTCCTAATTCCTACTGGGTTTGGGCAGGGGAAGGTACTAACAGGATTGGAAGACAAAGGAAAGAGATGCCACACATAGCATTTCTGGCAGTGTCTGCACACTGACATGTCTGCTCGAGGCTACAACACCTTCAGCCAGGCCTACAGAATTTTAGCTTCCACCCAGGGTCTTGGATTCCTGTTTATGGTAACAAAGCCTCCGCTCTCTGTCCTCCAGTAAGTACAATTTTTAAATGGTGTAAGATACCCAATTTGTAATTTGTTGTTTGTTTTTAATTCTCCAACTTTGAAGGTGGTGATGGTATTTTCAAGTATTGATCACTGTTCTCCTGCCAAGGCAGAGAAGTAGATGTATTGCTTTTTCCACTGACAGTTTTTCAAACTATCTGAAGGCCACAACTATGTAATGACAAAGTGTTTTCTTCTTTCAGTTGAACAAGCACAATTCCTAAGAAACAGTGTTTCACCCGTTATCTCTATAAAGTATCTAATTTGGCTTTTGTTCAAAATTATGATTAGCAATTTGCAAAAAGATGTCTGAATACTGTTGTTATCCTTAGGAAATGAAAACTTCCTCAAAAGTAAATTGTGTGCATGAAAAGAATAAATAAAATACCTTATTCTCATAATGACCTTTTTGGGATACGTCCAAGTCTGGTGTATAAAGATTTGGATTTCTGCTCAGTCTTGATGTATAGATTCGGATTTCAATGTCAGACCTTCAGTAATTTGTTTTGATTGTTTACTCCACGTTCTGATCTTAATTGTCCACTGAGATGTCCATAATGTAATTAAGCCTTTAGATTACTTTGCAAACATTTCCTTACCTTCCTTATTCCTGGCATCTCTGTGATACTAGACATTAATGTATGAACAGCCAGTGTTGAATGAATTAAAAGCTTAATTTAGACATTTAGGAATATTCTATCTAGAACAGTTAATAGAAAAAGTATAGTATGTTGTAACTCTGATACGGGAATATCTTAAATATACAAAATATATAAAGTAAAAAAGCCATTCAGTTTTGATTTTAGTTTGGTGAGTGACAGTTGGGAAAAGCAGCCCAATGTGGAGTAAAAGCCTCTTTCGTTTTCTTTCTTTGCTTCTTTCTTTTTCTTTTTGTTTTGTTTTGTTTTACTTGGCTTTACTGAAATCACATTTACTCTGGATCTTCTGACCTCTTTTGTTTTTGTTAAAGAGAGTAAAGAGAGTATCTGAGTGTCTTAAAATAAGTTCCATTCCTTCTGGAATATTTCTATCTTACTCAACCCTCTTTACACCACCAAAACTCTGAGAGAGTTGGTATTTTCATATATCTCAAAGTGCTTTTGCCTTTTAAATTATTTCATTATGTTCCTTTTTCTTGTCATTTTAACAGGAGAAAATACCATCCCTGACTGTCTGTTCCCTCTTCCTCCATCACTCACCTTCTGGCAAGACTTTCCTGTTTCTTTTATATTTCTTGTTGCCACCTTGTGATTCTCATACTTCTTCAATGTGTGTGCTTAAAATTGATGTAGAAATTCTGGGTTTGTCATTCTAAACACTGTGTTCCTATACTATTAATTTTTTTGTGTACTACTGTGAAAGTACTTAAATACACACACACACACACACACACACACTTCAGAAACTTGTGGGTCTCTCAATACAATGTCTCTTAAATTCCCTTATGTATTCACTAGGTATATTACTAAACAATTTAAATCAAACCAGTTAAAAAAGTGAATTGGGTAAGAGAAATCTTGGTCTAAGAATGAACTCCTGCAAGAACAACTGTTGATTCCTTTTTTTTTTCTTTTTATTATACTTTAAGTTCTGGAGTACATGTGCACAATGTGCAGGTTTGTTACATACGTATACATGTGCCATGTTGGTGTGCTGCACCCATTAACTCGTCATTTACATTAGGTATATCTCCTAATGCTGTCCCTCCCCCCTCCCCCCACCCCACAACAGTCCCCGAGTGTGATGTTCCCTTTCCTATGTCCATGTGTTCTCATTGTTCAATTCCCACCTATGAGTGAGAACATGCGGTGTTTGGTTTTTTGTCCTTGTGATAGTTTGCTGAGAATGATGGTTTCCAGATTCATCCATGTCCCTACAAAGGACATGAACTCATCCTTTTTATGGCTGCATAGTATTCCATGGTGTATATGTGCCACATTTTCTTAATCCAGTCTATCATTGATGGACATTTGGGTTGGTTGCAAGTCTTTGCTATTGTGAATAGTGCCACAATAAACATACGTGTGCATGTGTGTCTTTATAGCAGCATGATTTATAATCCTTTGGGTATATACCCAGTAATGGGATGGCTGGGTCAAATGGTATTTCTAGTTTTAGATCCTTGAGGAATTGCCACACTGTCTTCCACAATGGTTGAACTAGTTTACAGTCCCACCAACAGTGTAAAAATGTTCCTATTTCTCCACATCCTTTCCAGCACCTGTTGTTTCCTGACTTTTTAATGATCACTATTCTAACTACTGTGAGATGGTATCTCATTGTGGTTTTGGTTTGCATTTCTCTGATGGCCAGTGATGATGAGCATTTTTTCATGTGTCTGTTGGCTGCATAAATGTCTTCTTTTGAGAAGTGTCTGTTCATATCCTTCATCCACTTTGTGATGGGGTTGTTTGTTTTTTTCTTGTAAATTTGTTTGAATTCTTTGTAGATTCTGGATATTAGCCCTTTGTCAGATGAGTAGATTGCAAAAATTTTCTCCCATTCTGTAGGTTGCCTGTTCACTCTGATGGTAGTTTCTTTTGCTGTGCAGAAGCTCTTTAGTTTAATTAGATCCCATTTGTCAATTTTGGCTTTTGTTGCCATTGCTTTTGGTGTTTTAGACATGAAGTCCTTGCCCATGCCTATGTCCTGAGTGGTATTGCCTCGGTTTTCTTCTACGGTTTTTATGGTTTTAGGTCTAACATTTAAGTCTTTAATCCATCTTGAATTAATTTTTGTATAAGGTGTAAGGAAGGGATCCAGTTTCAGCTTCCTACATATGGCTAGCCAGTTTTCCCAGCACCATTTATTAAATAGGGAATCCTTTCCCCATTTCTTGTTTTTGTCAGGTTTGTCAAAGATCAGATGGTTGTAGATGTGTGGTATTATTTCTGAGGGCTGTGTTCTGTTCCATTGGTCTATATCTCTGTTTTGGTACCAGTACCATGCTATTTTGGTTACTGTAGCCTTATTGTATAGTTTGAAGTCAGGTAGCATGAGGCTTCCAGCTTTGAACAACTGATAATTCTACCTTCTCTTCCTCTCCAGGATCATAAACTCATAGTCACATTTCCTTTTTGTCTTTTCTGTTGGTTGAATATATGTATGTAAAGATTTTCAGTCAAAATTTACATAAATTACCTAATGTTTGTTGAGTATATCTATGAAGAGTAAACTAAGGAAGAGTTTAGTTCAGCTCTTTCTCCTCAACCCTCTATAATATTTGGAACCCATGACCATTTTATTTTCCAAAGAATTTAATATTTGGGAGAGGGCAAGAATTACATTTTATGTGTGTGTAATCATGTAAGTGTATATACTGTGCATTGATATTTTGTCAAAAACGTTAGTAGAGTGAAGGAAATCACTATAGTGATGCTACTTTTGACTCAAAAGATCATCAATAACCCTTGAATCTTATTTCAGGAAACAGATTTGTCACAAATCTTAAGGGCTCTTGGCAAAAGTACTCTTTGACAATATAGATCTCTTAAGAGAGAGTTTTCTGGCATTAACACACACAGAAGTGGCCTGTCTTAGTATTTTTGGGTTGCTAAAACAAAATATACTGAGTAATTTATAAATAATAGAAATGTATTGCTTACAGTTTGGGAGACTAAGAAACTCAAGATCAAGACACTAACAGATTTGGTGCCTGGTGAGGGCCCATTTCTCATAGATACGTTTCCTCAGATGGCAGAAGGTGTTAACAAGCTCCAACAAGCCTCTTTTACAAGGACACTGATCTCACTCATGAGGGCTTTACCCTCACAAACTAATCATCTCCTAAAGGCCCCACCTCTTAGTATTATTGCAATGATGATCAGATTTAAACATATGGATTTGGTTGACTCTGACCACAGCATGGCACAACTCTTGGTAGAAAGCTCCCTCATGAATGCAAGTACCAGGGGATTGCAATTAATGGTGCTAACCCATCTTGGCATCTTGGCACCTTGGCGTCTTTCTTGACCTTTTTTGGAACCTGATTTGGGGGATTAAATGAAGGCCACCAGGAATTTGATTACTTCTATGATGGCAAGAAATCTTGGAGGCTTCTCATTGAATAATATATTACACAATATGATCTATCAGAAACAACAGATTTTAGAGACATTTTAGATCCATCTATTTAACTTTGCAAATTAAAAAACTGAGGCTGGCCAAGTGTGGTGGCTCACACCTATAATCCCAGCACTTTGGTAGGCTGAGGTGGGCAGATCAGGAGGCCAGGAGATCGAGACCATCCTGGCTAACACGGTGAAACCCCGCCTCTACTAAAAATACAAAAAATTAACCAGGGGTGGTGGGGGGCACCTGCAGTCCCAGCTACTTGGGAGGCCGAGGCAGGAGAATGGCGTGAACCCAGGAGGCACAGGTTGCAGTGAGCTGAGATCGGCCTGTGCAACAGAGAGAGACTTCGTCTCAAAAAAAAATAAAGAAAGAAATAAAATAGAAATAAATAAAATAGAAAACTGAGGCTAAAAGACTACAAAATTCTGTGAATAAGCATCATAGAGAGGGCACAGACCAAAGATTTCTTGTTCTTGGCTTATTGCTCACTCTTCAACATCATATTAATACATTTACAAACAAAGGTAGAGATAATTGAAAAAAAACTGAAGTTAGCTTTGCCATTATCACAGTAAACATCACATTTTGTATTCAATAAGAATTGATTCAAAATGAAGCATTTCTGTTACATATATATATATTTTAAAATAACACATTATGTGGGATTTTTCCCAAGCCAGATCACAATATAATAAAGCAATCCATCCTTCCCCAGCAGAGCACAGCAAAGAAGTGGATCTTGAATGAAAATGTTAACATCAGACATAACCACTGAAAAGTAATAACACTACAACAAGATAAGGCAATTTACATGAGTATTTCATAAAGATTTTCCTCCTGAGGTTCTTATATAACTTCTCTCTCCTAAGCCTAAATTTTTTTTTACTTTTTTAAAAAAGTGTAGTGATCAGTTACATTGCCTTTGAGAATTAGATACATATTTATATGGAAATAATATCTATGAACATCTATATAGAGATGATGCACAGGGAGAGCAACAGATATTCAGAATAAGAATCTTATTTCTATAGGGTGCACCAATTGCATCAGCAACTCATTGTAGTTCTTTTGTAATGTGAGCACATGAGCTCCATTAACATTTGACTCTGATTTGAAGCTTTTGAATTTAGGAGCCTCAAGAAATCCACCTGAATGCTGTCTGCTTTCATGAGCAAGAATACCTGTAATGTCGTTTGCTCACAGCATGTAGCTGGGCTACAGTAAGATGTAGAGTTGGATACCCTGGTGTTGATTCCAAAAAGAATTTTCAGCTTTCTCGTAAAGTTCCCCTGAGAGATTTCATCTTCTTTGCTTGCTCCCTTTATGCTGCTTCACAATGCCAGGCACCTTAAGTATCCCATTGGGTATCTGTTGTCATTACAAACTTGTCTCTTGATATTTCGGCTTTACCTCCCACGTCTGGCTTAGAACCTGCCTCTTCCACTTGGAGCTAAAAATATAATTATCTTTTCCAGCTTGACCCACTTCACTGTGAGGAATATTTTAGTAACTTTTCTATTTATCCTTCTACTTCTAAGTGTCTAAAACAACCTCCTGATCTGCTCTAGAACATTCTCCAGGACTAATTACAGCAGCTATCTAGATTTTTGAGTCCCTAATAGGACTGCCCACAGTCTTTTCAGGAAGGAATCATATGGTTGACTATATCTAGGTTGAGCCATGTTATTCAGCAAAACCAAGTTGGAGTAGGAAAAGGAAATTTTCATATACCATTAGAAGAGGCTCAGCATTACTTTCTCAAATCCCAGAACATGCCAATATTTCTTGAGCATGAGCTGGTGCCAGGAGGTGGACAATGACTATATGGATGCGATAGCAAATGGTATTTCACAAAGATGTGCTCACCAATACATATCATATCCCATATACTCTTCTTACAGTATAACATTCAGATTCCTCTATTAAGGGATGGGAGCTATATATATGTTTTTCTTTAACTTAGTAGACCTTTGTTACTGCCTGAACTGGTGGAATATGGTACAAGTAATGCTCAGTGACTTCTGAGGCTGGTTTATAAAAGGCAATATGTCTTCTGCAAGTCTCTCTTGAGGTCCTGATCTGCCCCAAGCTGATATGTGAGAAGGCTGGCTGCCTGGGAGCCATCTTGTGCAGCCATGTGGGAAGCCCACATACAGATAGGCAGAGATGACTGCAGGAGTCTATGTTGTAAGAGTCTTCAGCTGTTTAAATCTTCCCAGCCTAACCTCTAAACATGAGTAGGCAAACCTTCAGATGATTCGTTTCTAAATTATTATTATACTTTAAGTTCTAGGGTACATGTGCACAAAGTGCAGGTTTGTTACACATGTATACATGTGCCATGTTGGTGTGCTGCACCCATTAACTCGTCATCTACATTCTTATCCCCAGCTTTCCAGCCACCCCAACTGAACCTAGTAGACCAGAAAGAAGCTGACCCCACTGATCCCTGAATTACAGTTTTGTGAGCAAAATAAGCGTTATTGTTGAAAACTACTAACTTCAGGGTTGTTTTGTTATGAAGTCATAGCAAGTAAGATAGATATGTTCTTTGGTGCTCCCAATGTTTTCAGATATTGAATTAGTTATCAAACCGAAATTTACGTTTCAATTGAAAGCCCCCGTACCAATTACCTTGACAGGTTAGAAGATCTGCCAACATCGAGCCAACATTTCTACACAGCAAATTTCAATTAGAGATGAATAGTTTCTGCCTTTCAGTGAGGCTTATATTGTAAAGTGTTCCACAGGCTTCATCACTCCCAGCCCACTTATTCATTTAGATTTTCTGCTGGTGACTTTTGACTTTCTAGTTTGGACTCTAGAAATGTGGAGTATGACTCTCCTTTCACTTCTCAAACATTTTAAGTCAGTGTAGGCAATTACCCTAGGAAATAAATGCAGGTATTAAACAATGACATAATTTAATGCTTGGCCTACAAAGCAGTGCTTAGCTATTGCTAAGATTTACATTTAAAGAGGGTTTTGGTTCAAATCTGTTTATTTCCATAGCTACAACAATCTAGTAGTGGGCAGGCAATTAGGAAATGGTTTCATTTTCCATGTTTAGGAAGTGAAGGGTCATAGAAGTTGTAGGGACAGTGAGACTTCTACACCTTATTCTACATAAGCAGTAGAATGTGCCCCATTAATCCTCCTGCATTTCCTGGCTGCTGCTTGGTCACTTGTATGTCGCTTCAATAGTTACCATCTGTCTGTATCTATTCTAAGAAATGAATCTGATTCATTGGGTTCAGAAAAAGTCTTTTTCCCCCTGTTGCAATGCCCTTTAGGCAAATATTTCCTGATCTGTTTTATTTCCATTCCTTCTACAAAAGTAGCATCTTAGTGAGACAGCCAGGTAGGAAGGGGTCCCCAGAGAAACTCCAACCGGCCTGCACACTGGGAGAAGTGTGCACAGAGGTGGAGCCACAGAAGTTCACACCATTCGCAGTGGGGAGGATCCTGGCCCCTTCTCTTCCTGGGTGGAACCTGAAATTTAATCTGCGAAGTGGGAAGCATATAGTAACAAGATTCTCACTCTGGCTTTGTGGACAGTCCCTGTTTCTCTTTTCTTCCTTTCTGCCCAGTTCATTCCATTTTTCTCCCACTTCAAATCATCTGCAAGCCTAATTTTTTGTGGCTCTGTGACAAGGACCCCACCCCTGTCTTTAGCTGAACTAAGGAGATGGTCCGACAACATTAGAACAACACTGGCCTCAAGATATGTCTCAGGAACTTGGTCAGAGCAGCACTGGGGGACCAACTGAGAAGATTTCTCTTTTTTTCTCAGAGGAAAAACATTTTAAAATGAATAAGAAAGCAAAGAAACAGGCAGGCAGTCCATTCCAATTGTTCATCACTCTGTAGACAAAAGAAGAGATCAGTAAGACATGAGGAAAGAACAGTCCTACAGCGTTTGTCTGAAGAATGGAGCAAGAGGCAGATCTGGAGGAATTCGCTGAGACATGCTTGGAGAATAAGGGATTATCTATAATATTTCTTTCACAATGTAAACTATTCTGTCTTGTGACAGTTTTTGTCATGGACTAACTCTTCAAGAATATTTGAACAAAGAACAACCCTGGAAGATACCAAGACAGAAGGAAGATTTCTTTCTTTTCTCAGGAGGAAAATAACAATAATGTCCTCTTCTGTACCAAAGGCAGGCAGGTATACCAGGAGATTGAGGGTTTCTTAAGCTTGGGTGTCCTCTGGTGTGATACAAGCCCACTGTGTGTACTACGTCCATCAGGGCCACTCCACGTCACTCCCCCAGGACTTACAGGAGAAGGGGAACTGGCAAGAACATGAAGCTTCTGAAGCCTGCCATGCTCTGATTAATAAAGGTTTTTGTCTCTGACCCAGAAATCTTGTGTCTTCTGCCAGCATCCATGAAACAGGGACAGATTCACTGGTTAGTTTGCAAGTAGGGAGACATCACAAGAGCAGCAAGAATATTTCCCTTGGTCTTAAAAGGATCTTGGACCACTATTGAGAGATTCTCTTTGGTAAAGAGCTAGTACTTCTTTCTTTTGCAACAGGAGAAAGAAAGGTATATAGGTGGCTACAATCCCATTTAATCTGTACTCACCACCCCACCCCAATTCATACTCCTGAACACATTTTTCAATGTGCTAAGGTCTGCAATTTAGATTCAAGCTGAATTGGTCTGCAATTTGGGCTTCTTTTGTCTTCCAATGGTTTCAAAGCTAATGCATAAGAGAATCACATTCACACGCCCTTATCAAAATTCAGACAAAGGAAATTTGCCACTGCAATGGCACAGAGAAGATTCTGAGTGGAGGTCTCTGAAAAGTGTTTTGGAGGGAAGATGGTGCTGGGAAGCAGAAAATAAATGAAGTCTTTGACAGTCAGTTGTATGAAGGCATTTGGTTAGAGGAAACAGCTTAAGGCAAGGCCAAGGGGCTAAGATGAAGCCAAAAATGTAAGTTCTTCATGCCGCTTATAATGGACAAATAAAAAAAGTCCTCACTGATTTCTTGAAGACAAGGATAACAGAAGTTTCTCACATCACACTCAGAGGTTCCCAACTCTTTTTCACAGACTCCTGGCTTCCTAGAGGAGAAAGGGGTTGGCGGGGGCGGTAATAACCTGATTTAAAAATTTCTCCAAACTCACTGCAGTAGGAAATGCTTCTTTGTTTCATAAAAATAAATATACGCACTTATACATACACTTGCTTTTCTTTCTAAGATGCACTTACAACGCTTTCAAAAAGTTTACAAATCATGGGTATTGTCTGACTCATTTCTGTTTATTAGAGAAATCAGATTCCCACAGAAAGGGGCCAATATCTTTCCCGAAGGTTGTATGGCCAATAAGTGACAGAGCTGGTTCTCAAACTGGGTGTTATGGACTGAATTGTTTTCCCCAAGGCCATATGTGGAAGCCCTAAACCTGCTGTGACTGTATTGGCAGACAGGGCCTTTTAGGAAGTTATTAAGGTAAAATGAGGTCATAAAGGTAGAGACCTACTCCAATAGGATTGACATCCTCATAAGAAAAAGAGTCACCAGAAGTCATATGCACAGAGGAAAGACCCAGTGAGGACACAGTGAGAAGGTAGTCATCTGCAACCCAAGGAGAGAAGCCTCCCCAGAAACCAACCCTGTGGACCCCTTCATATTGAGCCTTTAGCCTCCAGAACTGTGAGAAGATAAATTTCTGTTTAAACCACCCAGCCCGTGGTATTCTGTTATGGCAGCCTGAGCAGACTAATCACACCAGGGCTTCCATTTCTACACCCACAGCTTTTCACTACAACAAGCTTCCTTTCGTGATGACTGCCAAGGCATCTTCAAATATAAAGACATTTAAATCTATCAAAACGTCATTCTTGTCTGCATTTGAGTTTTGCAGGGAAAGGGACAAAAGTAACCCATCAACTTGTTTTTCATTTTTGCAGGTTATTTTCCTTATTTACTGCTGGATAATGAAATGATAAAAGTGCTCAAAGCACTTTTTAGTTGGTTATGAAGAGAAATCAATACTGCTTTGTGTTTCAAAAAGGAAAGGCATGCAAGGACACAGATATTAAACACAAGTGGATTGGATAGTTATTTGTGAGGGGTTGCTAACAATTGAATTACTATTTTAATGTCATAACATGGCAACACTCAAGATTACCTTTCACATCTAATCATACCATTTACATGGAAGTGGGAAAATGCTTCTGAAGTGGCCAAATGCTATTCACTGAATGGATAATGATAACATTAGCAATTGCTCTGGAGGAAAAATAATCAGATTCCCTGTCAGGCTCTGGGGAAAGGTAAGGTCCATTCACTTGGAGAAAAAAAAAGAAAAAACAGGAAAGTAAAAACAAAATACACAAAACACATGTATTTTTTAAAGGGCAGCTTATCTAAAAAAAAAAAAATACCATAAGCTTAGACACTGGCTTTTGGCTCTAATCTTGACTTTAATGCTTAAGAGCTATGTCTCATTGATTTTGTCACTGGTAATATTAAAATTCAAAATCACTAACATGTAAGAACACCAGGCTTTAGGATTTGCATAAATTATTATGTCATTAATCTTCGCAAAACCCTTTGAGACAGGTACATTACCATCATCCCCATTTTACAGAGGAGAGTGTTGAGGCTGAAAGAATATGAAATCTGCCCACAGCTGGGAGATGGCAGAACAAGGGTTTAAGAACAAGCCTTTATATCTCTATGGAGAGGCAGCACAGTTCTATCACTAAGAGCTCTTAGTGCATACCCCAAAGAAACACCATGAGAGAGAGTGCACATTTATGGTGAGGCCCAGATCTCTTCACTCAGCCCCAGGTTGCTTCTGTAGCCTGTGTCCACACACACATGCCCTCTTCCCAGTCCTTTAATCATATCAAATATACATTCACCAAATGTACCAGATTTTTTATGTCTTTTTGCCTTTGATTCTCTTGGAATGCCTTTCTATTTGTTTTACTTTCCTGGTTCACTTAGCTCATCTATTACAATCTCCAGAAATACTTTCCCAACTCCCTCAAAGAGTTTGCTCTTTCTTCTTCATCTCCAATGGCATTCTGTTGCATCTCTCAGGGTATGTATGGAGTGATGCAATTAACTATTTATCTGTCTTTCCTGCTCAAATGTAAACCATTGGAAGCCCAGATCTGTTTTCAACATACCTGATATCTAAATACAGAAATGTCTGTATATTTTATGTACATTTTTTCATATTTACGTTTTAATTTTTGTATATTAGCAAATACCTAAAATTAAAATATTCTAGGATTACAGAAATTTACGCGTCATAGTGAATGTTTGTTAAGCACTTCCTACATGCAAGGTTCCATGGTGAGCACTTTGTATATATTAATTGATATGTTCCTTACATAGGCCTATGATGATGGTACCACAAATTATGCCCATTTTCTGGAAGAGGGCATTGAGGCAGAGAAAGGTTAAATATCCTGCCCAAGTTCATACCGATCTTGAGTGGGGAACCTGACATTTAAATGTAAAAATCTGACTGTACATTCCACATCATTAATCATTAAGCCTTTCTGAATAATTAAGAACCAAATACGTTAGAGCAAAGGAGAGCTTCTGTGTTCCAGGGTGGCTGACTGTTGGGGGTATCAAACAGAACTAGGTAACCCCTGTCCATGTAAAAAATCCCTCCTTGTCTATTTAAAGGCTCTCTACATGTAATTGGATCCAGCAATAGCCTTCTAGTGTTGACAATTACAAAAACAAGCACCTATCATTTTAGAGCACCTATTTTCAGATGTTGATACTTGTATCAAGTGTTTAAAAAATGCACAGTTCTAATAAGCACTCATGAAATGAGTGGCCCAGAGCACCTGCCATGCAAGCGATTCTCTCAGAAATTCATAGTGAGCTGTGTTTTTAAGGATAAAAAATCCAGAACTTCTATTGAAATGGCACTACTGAGAGAGATGGATCCACCCTTTCAGTGATGTCCTCATTGGCCTTCTGCAGATTAAGGAACAAGCAGACCTTGACATGGCACTTGACCTGTTGTGAGGAGGCAGCTCTTCAGTTTACTGAATGGCCTTGTGTCTGTCTGATCTTATTTCCAGATCAGGAGAAAGAGGGGATGAGACCAGCTGACTCTCATTCAAGGCCCCATCTGCCCTAGCATTTGGATGCAACCCCAAGGTTATTGTTATAAACACAGATTCATTTGGACTAAGGCTTTGGTTTGAATCCTGCAGATTATTAGATGTGCATGACTGGAAAACTTGCAAAACCACTTGAGCCTCAGCTTTCATATCTTTAAAATGGGAATCATAGCAATGCCTGCATCAGACAGTTGATGATTAAATGGCAGAATAAATGCCAAACACTCAACCCAGCACCAAGCACCAGCATTCATTTAATTTCATGTAATCCTCTTTACCAGTCCATGATGGAGTAGGCCTATCATGATTATCATTTTACTGATACATAAAATGAGGCAGATGGTACAGAAGAGACCTTCATTTTAGCAGGCCAGAGATGTTGCTCAGCTAAACTATGCTTCCTCTGTTTGCGCCATTCCTGGTACTTGCAACTTCTGCAGCATGAAACTTTTTGACTGCACTGACTGGTGACTAGGCAGTCACAGAATGTGGTCCCAGATGTGCTTGGAAAAGACAAGTGCCTAGAAACAAGCAAGCCATTAATTTCTCAAAGTAATAGTTATAGTCATCCTTCCTGGGCACTCACTGTGTACACTAGCAATATGCCAGACACCACTCCAAATGGTTTACGGAGATCAACTCCTTTAAGTCTCACAAGCTAAGTGTCATGAATACCCTATTTTATAAATATGTACACACAAACACACATTTATGAAAATATAGGCACAGTAAGGATGAACAGCTTGCTCAGCAACATAGCTAGTAAGTGATTGAAGTCTAGATTCAAACCTAGTCCTTCAAACCTAACCATGGTTCCTCCCTAATTCTACCCTGACTCCATTGTCATGTCCCTAAATCTGACACAGCCAACCATATCCACACATTCCCATATCCATACATATCCATACATTTTCCAGTATGGAAATCCACTTTCTGATTAACTTTAAGATTTTAAAAAAGAATATCTTTAATCAACTAGATTACAGTTCTTCCTGATAACTTTTGTGTGAAAAAAATTGCTAAAGAGGATAATACTGAGAGAAATAGATCCTACCCTGCAAAATATATAGTGAATTTGAAGAATTCAGTGGGAGCCAGAGAGGCTTCTTATCCATCAGATTTAAACAAGATTTTTTTTTTTTTTGAGCTAAAGCCTATGCTATGAATCTTCTTTCTTTTTTATCTAATCTCACCATGGTGGAAGTGGTAGGGAATACTTTAGATTAAGAAAATATGTCCTCACTAGAAAATACTAAGTTTAAAAAAAGCAAAGATTTTACAGTATGCAGGTTACTTCACCCAGCGGGGAAAGAGGATGGTGGGAAGAATCAAAGAGTGGATTTTTAATGACCTCATCTTCCATCTGGCCTGCTCTCAGTCCTGTTTCAGCTTTTGGTGCAGCTTTTGGCCACCTCTAACCAGGAGACACAGTATAGCCAAGGAGTCTATCATTCCAGATTTCTACCTTTATAGCTGTACCCTACCATATTCTGTGGTCCTCTTTGAATGCCAACCCAACCCCTGGGCTCTGAAGAAAGATCCTTTTTAATTGCATAAAGACAACTTCTTTTGTCTTCCAGCAACAGGCTTTGTTTGTTTACTGTTTCTTTTTGGAGACTATCTTCCCTCCCAAGGATTTGCCCACTGTAAACCTGGTACTGTTCTAACCTTAGAAGTGGCTTTTTCATTCCCATAATTGTAGGTATTGCCTGATGATCTGCAAACTTTGCTCCTGACAAACCTGGCAAATGCTTAGAGTTCCTTTAATGCTCTGTCTCCTTAGATCTACCCACCCTATTCTTGGGCTTGCTTTTAAGTCTCAGTACATTAGCTGAGCATGCTTAACTGACCTATAAAACAGCCAATGGGTGAGAGCAAACCCCTGCAATCCATGCTGATTAATTCAAGTTACCAGCTTAGCCCACTGCCTTAGTTTCCTTTGATGAATCATCAGGCCAGATGTAAAACATAACTTTGCTCCATTAAACATTTATTGATATGATGATGCATTAATACCTTAAGGGCTGTGGAGAAAACAGAGATAGATAAAATATACTGTGTCCCAAGGAACATAGACCTATAGTTAAAAAAAAAATCAGCTTTCTAAACATTCAGGGTGAGTGGTATAGAAATAACTGTAGTTGAAATGCTGTGTTCTTATTTAATTAGCGCAGCTGGCTGGAGATGAAGTGTGTAGGATGTGCTTTAAAAATTCTTCAAAATCATTTATTAGCTCTTATCCTGTGGTATGTACTACAGAGTTTTCCAAAATGTGGTCTCTTGATAAAGTCCATCCTTACGACTTTATGGGCTTGTTAGAAACAGGCCATGCACCGCACTCCAGGCACAAATTATCAGAATCTCTGAAGGTGGAGCCTGGAGTTCTTGAAGTCTAATAACTGCTACCCTATGTTTTAGGTCTATGGTACCTTGCCTCCTCTGTCTCTAAAAAGTCATAAAAGTGAAGGCTCAGTCAAGTTAGGACTCAGTCGAAGAAATATTCAGAGTTAAATCCTGGGACTCCAATAACGACAGCAAACTTCAGTCCAGGATCATTCAGTGACAACTGAGCTCACTCACTGGAGTGGTATTGGCACCATAATCCTTTACCAGAAGACTGTACTACCTCCATCGTGCCCTGCTTGTAAGCTATTGATCTTTTAAAAGTCAACTTAATTGTCATTTTCCCTATAAAGGCTTTCTTGATTTTTCAAGGTCTAACTTAAATGTAGCATTTAGACCTCAAGTATTATACTTCAAACCTTCTACCCTAGACTGTAGCCACTTGAATTTTAGAAACAATGTCTTATGCATTACTGTATTCCTCCAAATTATAGTATCGTCTGATATATAGCAGGTGCTTTAAATGCTTATTAAATGTCCAAATTCATACATGAAAATTCCTGTGATAGTCAACCAAAATCCTGACGTTTATGACCAGCAGAATTTCTGAGTGGCCAGTGTGCACATTATTTGATTGCTTACTCTTTTGAATATAACCCCTGCCTTGGTCAAATAAAATGTGTATATTTGTTATTAACATTTGTATCTTTCCTTGACCTAGGCCTGCACAATTTAAAATTGTGACTAATGTGATCACTAATCTTTAATTTGCTAATCTTCACTATAAAATGTTAGCATGTCAGGTGTACATATTTTGAGAATTTCTCTCGTAGTGTCACTGGAAATTTGTGAAGGTTTTTATTTCTGTTTTCCCCTTGTGATTAGCAATATATTATATATTATTATTATTGTCATCATTATCTATTTTATAAGTAAAATATGTTATATGTTATAAATAAAATATACTATATAACATAATATAGTGCTAATTTATAACATAAAGATTACATATATTATATGTTTTATTATAATATATAAATATATCATATGTTATAGTATATGTTATAAATATATATTATTGTCATTATTATTTGTGATATATATTAAAAATATATAAATATACATTATCTCTACTATTATTAGTTCTTAAAAACAATCCAGGTTTTCTGTAAATTCTGCTAAGGTGACAACACTGCCATGCTCTCAACCATTTTAAATATCTTCCTTATTTTTCTCTATAGCTTTGGTTTTTTTTTTTTTTTTTGAGACAATATCTTGTTCTGTTGCCCAGGTTGGAGTGCAGTGGTATAATCATAGCTCACTGCAGTCTTGATCTCCTAGGATGAAGCTATCCTCCCATCTCAGCCTCTCAAAGTACTGGAATACAGGCATGAGCCACTGTGACTGTCCACAACTTTTGATAAAAAAACAAATTTTGAGAGTATTTTGTCAAATATATTTTTTAAGTAGAAAAAGAAGCTATGAAATTATGAAATGCAGGCATCTATTGTGAAGCCTGGCTGAGCCACCTTCATGGATTTGAGGTATTTTTCTCTTATAAAGATATGTACTTAGAAATATTCAAGGGTAAATGTTACTCATCACCTATGTTTATTTCCTGTCTAAGTGCTCCTGACCCTCTAATAATACAAAGTGGCAGGGCATCCACCTAGCTTCAGCTTAAGGGCTCCAACAAACTTGATTCAGGCAAAGTGGCAGCAGCATGAACTTTCTCTATTAAACAATAACTCACAGGAGACTGCTCTGAATAAAAGCAGGGGTTGATTTTGCTAAAGGTGATTTTCCTAGAAGTAAGTTTCATAGGATGACTGAGAAGAGTAGCATTATGTAGTAGAAAGAAAAATGAATTTTAGAGTCAGACAATTCAATTCGACATCCACCTTTATCATTTACACATTGTGTGGTCTTTGATGAATTTCTTAACATTGCTGAGTCTTGAGATCTTTACTTATAAACAGAGATAATGCCTATTTGAAACTTATTTTGAAGATTAGAATATAAGAGATATTAAATGTTTGTAACTTGAAAGATGCTCACTATATATTCATCCTCTTATCTCATTATTTAAGAGGAAGCTACAGAAGGAGACTCATTTTAAAGAAGAGAGTTGATTCAGGCTCATTAGTCAGAGACCAAAGAGAGTATTTGCTGTACTAATATAGGGAATCATTCACTCCAGAGAGCTGCATAGACACGGAGGAAGGTTCTAATGCAGGAATGGTGAAATTAGCTTAGAAAGGAGTGTCTGGGAGAGGCTGGAATGTTCTTCAGATGTAAGTATTATTTTATGACCTCCATATAATGAGGACTTATCATGTGTTAAATACTTAGATAAGCTTTTCACATATAGAATCACCGGGACCTTTACACATCTCATAAGGTAGACATTAATATATTAATTTTAAATGCAGAGAGACTAAAGTTAAGAGGTGTTCACAAATTTGCCTATGACCAGACAGCCACTAGATGGGAAAATGGTTTATTTGAATATAAAATAGTGTTGCTAAAATTATGCCATTGAAATACATGACTCTCTTTGTTAATTTCAAAGTTATTTGGATACTTTAAATATACACTGTCTGCAGTTGTTGATAGGGAAATAGAATCAATGGAAGATTATAAAAGACATATGAAACTAGATTATAAGCACCACATGGCATGTATGTCTGTGTGTGAGAGACAGAGTGTGTGTAAGAATGTGTGTATATGTACATACACACCACAATATAATTAACTTGAGTAGGCAATGTTTATTAACCACCTAATTTATTTAAAGCATTTCACAAGGAAATGGGAACCCAATGGTAAAGACAGAGCTAGCCCTGCCCTCACAAATCACAACTGTCGCAATCTGATTTCACACTACATAAGTGGCACAGTATTAGCTAGGAGAAATCTTTGTGTGTAAAAAAGGCAGAGGGAGCTTTAGGAAGGCAGGAAATGGGGTTTGGGACCTGAAAAACTGAGGAAAGTTGGTTAGGCAAAGTCCAAGGGAACTAGATAACAGCTTCAGAATCAAACACGTAAACCCCTCCCAAGCCATCCAGTGGTCCGACACGTCACTACTCAAAACGTATGGCCACTGAATTAGATTTAAAACATTCCACTTTAAAGACTTTTTAAAAATGGCTTTTTGAAGTATAATCAACATACTCTAAATGGTACATTCAGTGTAGCATATGATAAATTTTGACAAAGGCACACATCCATGAAACCATCACTATAATAGTGATAATTAGCATGTCCATCATCCCCAAAGATGTGCCCCTTGGTACCCCTTCCCTCCAGCCTTTCTTGGCCCTACCACCAGGCACCACTGATCTGCACTCTTTCAATATAGATTAGGGTTTTTTTTTGTTTGTTTGTTTACTAAAGGTTTCTATGGAGAGAATCAGCCAGTGTGTACTATTTTTAACCTGCTTCTCTAACTTAGCATAATTATAGAGAAATGTTTGTGTTGTGTGTATCAAGAGTACCTTCTTTTTCTTTGTTATATAATATTCTATTGCATAGGTGTGTCACAATTTGTTTATTCATTCTGCTGATAAACATATTGATCAGTTCCAGTTTCTAGTTTTTACAAATAAAGTATTTATGAGCATTCACGTATAAGCTTTTGTGTGAACATAGGCTTTATTTTTCTTGGGTAATTACCTAGAAGTTAAATAGCTGGATTATAGGATAGGTTTATTTTTAACTTTTTATAAAACTCCCAAACTCTTTTCCAAAGTGCTTGTGCCATTTTCCTTTCTACAGCAGTGTGTGAGAGTTTCAGTGCTTGCATATCCCTGCTAGTGCTTGGTATGGTCAATCTTTTTAACTTCAGTCATACTAATAGAGATTTTATTATTGTTTTAAGTTGCATTTCCATAAAGACTAATAGTGCTGAGCATCTTTGTATGGGCTGATTAACAATCTGTATAATCTCTCTGGTTAAGTGCCTGTTCAAATATTTTGTACACTCTTTTATTGATTTGATCATGTTTTCCATTACTGAGTTTTGAGAGTTCTTTATATATTCCAGATATAATTTATTTATCAGATGTACATGCATTGCAAATGCTTTCTACCCCTCTCTTGCTTGTTTTTTCATTTTATTAATATTTTATGAAGAGCGGAAGTTACAAATTTTGACATACTCCAATTTATCTCTCTTTTTTTTTCCTCTTCTAATTCAATGTCACAAATTTTCTTTCCTGTTTTCTTCTGGAATTAAAAAAAAAAGATACAAAGATAGACAAATTTGTCAATGGAATAGAATAAAAATTCCAGACATAGATCCACACATATATTGCCAATCGATTCTGATAAAGGTGCAAAGGAAAATCAATAGAGAAAGGATGGCATTTTCAACAAATGGTTCAAGAACAATTGTATATTCATATGCACAAGATTTGGTACAGATCTCACACAATACACCAATGTACATAAAGTAAGTAAAAATGGGTCAGAGACTTAAAGAACTTTCATTTTCACCTAGTTATGATATTAGGAAATTATGTCACATTGGCAATAGTAGTGTATATATAGAGATGTATATACAAAATGAGTGGAAGAGTATGTATGCATATGCTGGCTTCGGTTGGTTTAAGTATTACACTGATGCTACCACATTGGAAAAAATGGAAGTTTCCCCCAACTAGGTTTATGTTTTGGAGTAGTTTGTTTCAGATAAAAATGATCTGTTCTTTGAAGATCTCATGCATCCAACCAATCCTGTTCTCTTTGGGTCTTTTAATTTTTTCTACATTTGTTGGCCTTTTCCTTAATATCATCATTTTTTAATTCACAAATTTTTCCTATAATTAATTTTATTTTGTTCCCCAAAGTTGGTAATCTGGCAGTGTCTGTTACATTGTAGGCACTTTATTTATTTATTTATTTTTGAGATAGTTCTCCTTTGTCACCCAGACTGGAGTTCAGGGGCACAATCTCGGCTTATTGCAAAGTCCACCTCCCAGGCTCAAGCAATCCTCCCACTTCAGGCTCCCAAGTAACTGGGACTACAGATATGTGTCACTACACTCAACTATTTTTTGTATTCTTTTGGAGACAGGGTTTTGCCATGTTGCCAGGCACTTTAAATGTGTGTGTGTATGTGTGTGTGTTTGTGTGTGTGTGTGTTATTAGTTATTACAGGCTATTGAAAAACAGTAATTTGGTTAAGTACCATGAGTTTTTAGAAAACAAATCATTGATAGTCATGAAGAGGAAATGAATAAGAAAATAGAAGTAGAAACCAATTTGAACATGTTTGCTTCTGTATTAGTCTGTTCTCACACTGCTGATAAAGACATACCTGAGACTGGGTAATTTATAAAGAAAAATAGGTTTAATGGACTCAGTTCCACATGGCTGGGGAGGCCTCACAATCATGGTGGAAGTCAAAGGAGGAGCAAAGGTATGTCTTATGTGGTGGCGGGCAAAAGCGAATGAAAGCCAAGTGAAAGGGGAAAGCCCTTATAAAACCATCAGATCTTGTGAGACACATTAACTATCATGAGAACAGTATGGGGGAAACCATCCTCATTATTCAATTATCTCCCACCAGCTCCCTCCCACAGCATGCGAGAATTATGGGAGCTACAATGCAAAATGAGATTTGGATGGGGACACAACCAAATCATATCAGCTTCTTTGCTGAGATAATGATTTACTCTACAAACCAGATTCTTCTCTGGTAATCTACATTTCAGTAAATGGCAATGGCATCTACGTAGCTGTTTAACAACAACAAAAAAAGCCAGATGCAGTGGCTCCTGCCCTAATCCCAGCGATTTGGGAACCTGAGGCCAGAGGATCCCTTCAGTCCAGAAATAGGAGCTGCAGTGAGCTATGATTATGCCACTGCATTCCAGCTGAGCAAGAGAGCAAGACCTCATCTTTTTTAAAAAACAAAACAAAACAAACATAACTGCAACAAAACCTCATAAAATCAAGGTTTACTGATAGATTAGAATTTAGGATTAAAGAAAAGTAAAAAATCTGAGCTTGAAAAATTTAGAATACTTATTTAAAAAATATATATATTATAGAAAGCTGATGAGATATAAGTATATTTAATTATTTTTGTTTGCTGCTGCAGTGTTTTGGTCTGAGAAGAACTCTTCTGTCTTATAGAAATCAGAGATCAATTTGGAGTGGTGTGAACTGAGTCAACCTGAGATAATCATCATCCAATTCTTCCCAAAATTAATCACTAAAGTATAAGCTTACTTCAAAAAATAATACGAAACAACAAAATTAAGAAATAATTTATACATTTAATTAGATTTACTTAAAAAATAGCTGTCTCAAAGCTTGTTGTGTGGGATGGGACAGTAAGAAGTCCTGGATCTCTTGTGTTTTGGATGAGAATTCACTTTTACTTTCCCTTTCACCAGAAATAAACATGAAAGAACTTTGAGGCTTAGAAAGAAGACTTAAAATCTAAAGGATGCATTTTACCTCTGAACTTTTACAATTCTATTAAATACTTAGTATGTCTCTCATCTGTCCATCTATTAATTTCATGCATATTTCTCTTGATTATTAGCAGACTTGACTCTGAGGTGGGCTAAGAAAGGTGTGGAAGTTCAAGAACATGAGGACAAGCTGAAAGAGCAGACTGGTTTAAGCATCTTGGATAGCACACTACTTTTAAAATAGAATGCCCTAATAAGCTTGCTTTTCAGATGGGCAATGAGCTGTTAGAAATTATGAAAAAGCAAAACAAACAAAACAAAACAAATTTCTATCTCTGTCTACTTATGTTCCCTGGCCTCTTAAATTGTTTATTGTCACTGATGGTCTCTTGCTCATACCATTCACTTGCTTGGAAATGCCCACTTTAGTATTTTATGAATACTGAATCCAATATAACTTTTAAAGCTTGATTAGTACAGTTCACAGAAATCTCTTCTGATATCCTCGACTGAGGATAGCCATTCCATCACATGTTATTTTCTTATACTATCTAGCTTAGAGAAGATAAACATGTTGACTAAACGTTAGCTACCTCTTTTTAATTGGGTGTCAACTATAACCACATTTACACTCGTTAATTTAAATTTGGATTGTATTTACACTTCCTACATAATCACACAGGATAAGCACCATGCTTTCACTTTTCTCTCTCCATCTGTAAGTGTCTTCATGTCTTCATTGAGTAGCTAATCTGCAGTATCCTTAAGTTCTAGGAAGACTTCTTATCCTTGGAGGCTTTGCACATAATAGATTATCAAAAGTTACTTTTTGTATATTTAAATTACCTTTAATATTGAATTAATTTACCCCTGGATATATATTTATTCTGTTGAAGATACTCCCAAAGATTCTAATATCACGTGTCATTTGTTCCACAAGATAGAAGGATACATTCATCCTTAATGTGTTGGAAGGTGAGGCAGGCCTTTATCTTCATGACAACCATCTTCCACCAACAAAAAATAGAGAATTTCTACTAACATAGTGCGGGAACAATGCATTGCAGTCAATGAGTTAGCTGTTGTTTAAATCTCCAACTGAGATGCTAAATGTGGATATGTGGAAGGTAATTGAAAATGTTGAGAAAAATTAACCAACAGAGAACTATTAATACCTTAATGGCATATGAAAAAATCAACTCAGAACATAAAATTTACCATAGATTTACATATATATATGTATGTATATATATACACACACACACAAATACACAAATAAATATATTGGGATCCAAATTCAGAAAATAGAGTTATACAGTAAAAATAGAAATATAAAAGCATAACATAAAATTATGCATACATATGTTACAACCTAAACTTAATAAAACTGAATGTATTTTCTATTTAGTGTGTGTGTGTGCGCATGTGTGTTTCAGGCAGTGGTAACTTCTATTTGGTGGAATTAAGGGCCATTCGTTTGATTGCTGACAGTTTTCTCAATATTGTACATTATCTCTAATAAGCACATAGTCTTAATTTTTTGAAAAAATAAACATTATGGCAACAAATTTATTAGACAAGAAAGTTAATGTTATTTGTGTGTGTGAATCTTCTTACTCTATATTGATATATATGTTTATTGACTGAATAGTAACTTGCATTACAGAATTTTGCTATTTTACCAAAGATGGATAAGAAGAACAGAAAATCAACCTCTGCTGCACCTGTCTGGTTAAATAGGCTCAGCTTATCAGAGAAAATGATAATTTATGTAAGCTTTTTAAAAATTATATAATATTTATAAATACTTATGGAGTTCATGTGATATTTTGTTACATGTAAAGAATGCGTGGTGATGAGTGTACTTGAGGTATCCATCACCTTCCCTTCCCCTCCCCTCCCCTCCCTTCCCCTTCCCTCTCCTTCCCTCCCCTTCCCTCCCCTTCCCCTCCCCTCCCCTCCCCTCCCCTCCCCTCCCCTTGCCTTCCCTTCCTTCTTTTTACTGGACTTTAATTATTACTCAAATCAATCTCCTTGAGCATTTGAGGATCAGAGTTTTAAAGATAACTTGTTGGGTAGGGGCTCTGGAAGTGAGGAGTGCTGACTGGTCAGGTTGGAAATGTAATCATAGGGGGATAAAAGTGAGGTATTTATTTTTTTATTTTTTTAATTTAATGTAATTTAATTTTAAGTGCCAGCATACATGTGCAGGACATGCAGGTTTGTTCCATAGGTAAACGTGTGCCATGGTGGTTTGCTGCACCTATCAACCCGTCACCAAGGTATGAAGCACCGCATGCATTAGCTATTCATCCTGATGCTCTCCCTCCCCCGACCTCCCCACGACAGGCCCCAGTGTGTGTTGTTCTCCTCCCTGTGTCCATGTATTCTCATTGTTCAGCTCCCACTTATAAGTGAGAACATGCGGTGTTTGTTTTTCTGTGGCTGTGTTAGTTTGGCCATTTCTATCCAACCTGGGACTCATGAGCAATCTTTGCTTTGCCTCTCCCGCTTAGCTACCCAGGAAATTCTCCCAAATCTGCACTGCAGTCCAAGATTTTCCAATCCAGCTTTCACTCCTCTTTCTTTTCATAGGACAGAATCTGCCTTTTGAATTGGAGCTTTCTCTGCTCTACCACACTTCCTCCCTCTTTTGTTTTTTTTATTTTTATTTATTTATTTATTGAGACATAGTCTCACTCTGTCGCCCAGGCTGGAGTGCAGTGGCACGATCTGGGCTCACTACAACCTCCACCTCCTGGGTTCACACCATTCTCCTGCCTCAGCCTCTGGAGTAGCTGGGACTACAGGCGCCTGCCGCCACTCCCGGCTGATTTTTTTTTTTTTTTTTTTTATGTATTTTTAGTAGAGACGAGGTTTCACCGTGTCAGATCTATGGTCTCGATCTCCTGGCCTCCTGATCCGCCAGCCTCGGCCTCCCAAAGTGCTGGGATTACAGGCGTGAGCCACTGCGCCCCGGCTGCTTTCTCCCTCTTTTGAAAACATTAAGCCCCAATAAGACTTTTGCATTCCTCCCTCCATTTCAGCATCTGCTTCCCAGAAGACCTAATTAACACATGCCTTCTAACTTTTCCTCCTATCTTTCTAGCAAATGCCTTCTGACTTTGCCTTCTAACTTTGTATCTCTGTGGTCATTTATTTGCTCAGGTATTTGACAATCCACACATCTTAACTCTCCAGTTGTATACAAGTATGTATGCATGTACTTATGTACATATATGCATGTATGTATTTTGGAGAAGTATACATATACATATCTCCTTTTATTTCCTTTCTTATTTTAGATATTTTTTCCCATTTACACCTAATACAAAATCACTATCCTCCATACAGACAATCATTCTGATACATTTAGTACATATCTTTGTCATGAGCTGTATTTAAGAAGATAGTGAATGCATTTCAGTAAGACATTGCAATGAAACATGTCCTAGAGAGAAAATGATACTCTCACTAATAAACAATTTCTCCTTCAAAGGTAGCTGGGAATAAAAAAGTCAGTTTCCAGCTTGTTAAAAGTTAGTTTTGTTTCTAGCCCAGGTTGCTTTTTCCATTGTTCAAAGTGTGTGGTTTTACACCTCCTTCTTCATCCTTGCCATCTCATTTTAGAAATCTCCCTAAGAAAATATTGAACGTTTTGTGCTCTTGTCAGTAGTACATTCAGTACTTTGACCTCTTGCAAACTTTCTTTATTTTCTGCTTCATTTCAAGAGTTATATTAATTGAATCAGATCTTGAATTGCACTTTGAATGAAGAAGACTTTGCTGAGAGTTCTGCATCGTCTTTGATAAGAAGAGAGACTGCTGATTTTCAGCTTTTATTATAACCTATTTTGTTCTGTCAAAATGTCCTTTAATACAGGCTGTTTTTAATCTCTTTAAATTAATGAATCTTGTTAAATGGCTCTTAAGGAAATCATTTTGATAAGGTTGACAGATTTTTTTTTTGCCCCAGTTGGATAGTTATACTTTCTTTTTCAATAAAAAGTAAAAAATAGGGGGAAGAGCCTATTCTAAGCTGCATTATTTTGTGTCTCCCTGAAGAATATTTCTCAGTGTTGGTTTTCTGGTCTGTAACCAAAGAGTGATTTAGTTGTAGAGGAAAAAATGACTTAGATACACATCAAAAAACAAGACCTCAGGGACAGAGAAGTTTAAGAAATTCTGATATTTTTGGTTTGTAACACTCTTTAGTCAACTTTGTTTCTAGCCTTATACCTTGTATTATGGTCTTTTGTACAGTGATGAGCTGTTTTTTGTGAAACTACAGTTTCATGCCAAGATGATCTTCAAAATATACTCACAGGATGACTTTAATTCTGACCCATGACTTCATTTAGTACTGAAGATATTAGATTTTTCATATCACTTACATTTTAGATTCATATTTTAATCCATTTGGAGTCTTTTATTAAAAGTCTAAGAACATGCTGTATTATACCGTCAATTACTACTCAGGACTGGGACAAGGAAGCAGAGGAATAGATCAGGGATTTGAGTTATTAAACCTCCTCTACTTAAACAATAATAGTTTTGAGTACATTGTTTATGTTTGTGAATGGCATAGCCTTCAACTATTCTTAACTTTCTCTTTCAATTACCTCCATTCCTCCAAAACTGTATGTATATTTCACAGAGTATAGCAAGAGCAGATGAAAACACCAAGCTTAAAAAACTTATCAAATGCCCAGACATATATACTTGGGGATTGCAGCCCTATTCAGGACAGGAAATATCCCAAAGGGGAAGGAATGGAAGGAATGGAGAGGAATGGAAGGAATGACTTACAAAGGAAGCCAGCAAAAGAAAGATATCTAGCAATCTAGCAATAGCAAAAGGAGGATACAGGAAGATCTTTACATTCCATGTTAGGAATATTAGACCTTTACGGTCCATGTTAGATTAGGTTTTGCATCTTTCTTTCTTTTTTTTTTTTTTTGGGACAGAGTCTCACTCTGTTGTCCAGGCTGGAGTGCAGTGGCATGATCTCGGCTCACTGCAAGCTCCACCTCTTGGGTTCGTGCCATCTTCCTGCCTCAGCCTCCCAAGTAGCTGGGACTACAGGCAGGTGCCACCATGCCTGGCTAATTTTTTGTATTTTTAGTAGAGATGGGGTTTCACTGTGTTAGCCAGGATGGTCTCGATCTCCTGACCTTGTGATCTGCCCACCTCGGCCTCCCAAAGTGCTGAGATTACAGGTGTGAGCCACCATGCCTGGCCACATATTTCTTTCATTGTGGCCTTTCTTAAGACATTGAAAGGCACTGAATAAATCTTAATTGTTTGAATGGAATAGAGAATCAGAGAAAGAGTGAAAAAGGGGATAAAATGTTCTGGAGTTCAAAGCAGGATGGTATTCTTACTGGGGTGTGTGTGTGTGTGTAGACAGAGAGAGAGAGAGAGATAAATAAAAAAGGATAAATAGAGACATATGTGCCAGTTACTCCCCACCTCACACCATAGAATGCAGAGAGATTCCCTTCTTCACATTATTTGTAAAGTCATCACAGAAGAGACAAAAACTTTTATTCCTTATCATCTTCACAGTAGTGTCCATGCCTAGAATCCTGGGTCTTCAGCTCAATAATTATTGTATAACCCTAGACACAAATGAGGGGAAGAAAGTTCACTAAAACAACAAGCAAGAGTGACGCAGAAGCTATAAAGAAAAACAGGTTTTCTAGGCTGACTCACTCCAAGACCCAGAGATAGGCAGGGCTCTGTCAGGGCTTTCATAGCACTATCTGCAGAGCCAGAGCCGTCAAGGGATGGGCTCCAGAGCTTCTGCCTTGAATTCTGGAGCAGGGATGAGGAAAACAAATTTAACAAGTTCCCCCTTATTTTATGATTGTTCTTTGTTTTGTCCTCATAACTATTATTGCAATTTGTAAGAATTTTGCAAGTTCCTATTTTCCCATCTGTGCAGTATGGTGAAGGTCACAAGATGTGCCTAAGTTGCAACACCTGTCAGTGCTTAATAAACTGCCTTTGGTCTGCTTCTGTAAGCTTGCTTGCTCACCCTGCAGGTTTCGTGCCAATGAACTGGCCAACTCCCTTTGGTTGCATGTATAAAAGTCAAGCCCTGTCTTTGTTCAGGGCTCAGCCTTTGGTTCTTAATCTGCTGGGCCGGTGCACCTAAATAAAATCCTCCTGCCCACCCATTGGTCTCTCCTGTCCCTTAATTCCAGCAACAAGAGCAGCTTCTGCTTGTTTGTAACTTTACCATGGTTGAATCCCTTGCTCAGTAGGGAATATTGGTCAAGCTGTTTGGATCCACATTTCACAGGACTGGAAGGAAGGAAGTGGTCATATTTACTGATTGTGCAAGGAATCTCATCAGCTTGTCTGAGGGACAGTTCAAACCCAGGGAGAGAGGTTGAGTGGGTTATTGAGCTTTGGAGACTAATGATTTTTTTGAAAGTGAAATGTCAGACTCAGATGAGGATCAGTGAATCTCTGAAGATGAGAACAGGTAAGCATGAATAAATTTAGGACAAAAGATCAGATTAGTGTTCTTTTAAGACATAGTCTCCAGTACCTGAAGTTGTATTTTAATGTGTTTCAGATAAGAGAATGTGGGAAAGTCAAATCGAGTCAGGAGAAAGAACTCTCCAGCTGACTGCAGGATCTTGAGCAACAGGGTCTATATATTTTTCAGTATCAATTCTAATCCATTAATTCTGTATCTCATAAGAAAAAAATTTGGTTGGTGCAAAAGTAATCACGGTTTTTGCCATTTAAAGTAATGGCAAAAGTACTTTAAATGGCAAAAACCATGATTAGTTTTGCACCAACCTAATAAATAAAATAATTAACTGAAGCTTCAGGGTTTTTTTAATTCACAGGACTTTCAAATCACATTTGTTTTCCCAAAAGGTATTCAAGAATAAAATTGCTGTATCCTAAGTGCAGCAATTCTATTTGTGGAAAGGGAAAAACAGAAGGTAAATCTTTTATCTGCCCTTGGAGTTTTCACAGCATACATTCTAATGCATGTTTTTTTCTTTTTCTCCACCTGATAGATTATCACAAGGCTGTTAAAAATCCCAGGACTTTTAAATAATATATTCATGAAACTTATAAAAACAAAACTTGAAAGTTACAGAGAAAACTGCACATTAGAAAGGTACACATTGTTTGGAATATGGTTAGTGGGCACTCTGCCTTTAGTTGTGGATATTTTGGGGGTAAGTGTGTGTGTGTGTGTGTGTGTGGTGTGTGATCTCAGTAAGTTAGAGAAGAGGTTGGCTAAGTCATTTCCTTTTTTTCTCCATATTTTATTCTGTTAAATACTCACACCTCTCTTACAAAATGGATACAAATGCTTTCATTTATAAAATATAGAGAGGTTAAATAACTTGCTGAGATCACTCAGCATTTAATGGCAGAGATAGGATTCACACTCAGATCTGGCTGTTGCCATGTCATAGTATTTGAATGATAATCCTTTTTTTGTAGAAAGTGATACTTGCTCATTGTAGAAAACTTAAGAAATGAGATAAAAAGTAAAAGCAAAATGACTTTTAATCTACCATTTAGGGATGGCATTCTGTGTATGTATCTTCCAGGGTATTTTCAGTACACCACCCTTTCTTACTTAACTACTGAGATTCTCTTTTCCCTCATCTGTAAAATTGAAGCAAAAGCATTAGCATTTCTACGGTTCCATATAGCTTTAAAATTCTATGATTTTTATACCTCAAGTGCTTTTCCTTTCAATTTTTAGTTCCCTTAATGGAAAAAAAGTACTCACACAGAAAGATAGGCAAATTTCCATGAACAGTTTGATGTCTTCTTCTCAGGGACGACACTAAGGCAGGGAAAGCATCTCGAAGTAGGTTACAAGACACTCACCCATTCCTTATTTCCTGGACAGACTTCATGTTAGTGTCTTGGCTAACATGTGACTACATCCCAGCCCATAGCTAACTTTCGGATGATTAGAACAGGGAATAAGGCAAAGAAAGCTGGCTTACGAAGGTCATAACATTTGTGAAAATGAATGTGAATATAAAATTGCTGACCAGCTCAGGAACCTTATGCAGTTATTGTTCCAGGTGCCAGCAGCACATAGATTGATCTAAAGCAGGAGCAGTGGTTAATCAGTCACCTGCGATTTAGAAGCTTAGCCCTTCTGGATGGCTGTATTTTTTTTTTTCTCCTGCATCTTGAGTAATGCACTGACAGAAAGATTAGAAAGTTACATAATTGCATTAGGATAACAAGGCAGTTCAGGGAGAAGCTGATACGCTGGTGGTATTTCTAGAATAATTTGGAGGAGCTGCCATTACCATCTTGTTGAGAGCTGTCTGCATTTGTCAGAAGGGACAAAAAGAAGTGAGTCTATCATCTATTTTTTTCCGATTACTAGTTACTTGAAAGATGAGTCAAAAGCAGAGACATAAAGATCAAGTGGTTTGGAAAGAAAGGACATCACTAACACTTTTTACAACAATGTATGGGTTGTTGTGGGGTTTTTTTCATTTTTTTTCTTTTTGTTAAGCACAGGATTTGCATTATTTCACACTTAGCCTTTATTTCTTCAGCTCCACATTTCCCCTTATTCCTTGACTATCTCATTTTTCTTTTTCATCTTTCTGTCACACACACAGACACACACAAACACATACCCATACACACACACACGGGACACAAAATGCGGTCATAGAAACATAGAGACAAACATACACAGACATGCATAAACAGACACAGACACCAATACAGGTAAACAAACAGATACATTCCATACTGCAGGAAGATTTCTTTTTCCTTGAACAAACTGCACTTATCATATATGTCTACACAATATGCTCAGAATGCATCTTTCTAATAGCAGTTTATAATTTTCCTTTTCTCTCAGCCTCAGTTTCACCAACTGTGAGATTAGGATGAACATGCCACCCTACCTAGGATGGTAATACAATTTTGAAATAGTTAAAATCTCTACAACTGAAAGTGACAGAAATTCACATTATACTCTCTTAAGCAGAAATAGGACCCCTTTTGTAGAGAAATGCATTTGTTTCACAGTGTGGATGAACAGGGACAGTTCTGTGTAATGAGAGCTTAGATAGTCTCAGGATTCTCTTTCTTTCTCAATCTTTGTCTCTTCACATGTAATTCACATATCTGATTCTCTGCAGTGCTGAAGATTATTTTTAGAAAATAACATGCATGTCGTATTATCCAATAATAGTTCACTATTCATGAGGTATTCATAGAACCAAATATAAGCATTGACAACCGCTTTCTTTGCTGTCCCTCTTTGTCCTTGCCTGCTCCAATTTCAAGAGTCGTTTTCACTGGGAAACCATTAGTGACCACTGCCATTCGTGATCTCTTCCTTCTCTGACACATTGAAATATAAATATCATAAAAGGTAGAAATAAATAAGAAGGTGGAGAACTTGATTTTTTTAGAAATTAGATACAAATTCTTACAGAAAAAGTAATTAGTGAGAGAATAATGGAGTGTCCCAAGTCATTTCCACCTTGAGAAGCAAGAGAAGACAGGAAATCTGAAATTTTAAGGTCTCTGATGATCCTAGAGCAACTTGAGATGGCTGCTGAGTGGGAAAAAAATGTCTAATGGCCACAATCAGAATGGAGGTCCTCTTTGGTGGCATGAAAAGATAATGTAATAAATTGGCAAGCACATTGCTAAAGAAGGGAGCATACAGTGTGATCATATAGTATTTGTCTTCCTGCATCTGGCTTATGTCACATTGTGCAATGTCCCCCAGGTTCATCTATGCTGTTGCAAATGGCAGAATTCCTTTACTTATGGCTGAATAATGTCCCACTGCATATGTGTACCACAATTTCTTTATTGGTTCACCTATTGATAGACATTTGGGTTGTTTCTATATCTTGGCTATTGTGAATGATGTTGCAGTGAACATGGGAATGTAGAGAAGACAAATATTGTATGATCTCACTTATATGTGGAATCTAAAAAAGTCAAACTCTTAGTAGCAGAGAATAAAATGGTGGTTGCCAAGGACTGGGGAGTGGGGGAAATTGGGAGAGATTGGTGATAGCGTACAAACTTTCAGTTACAGGATGAGTAAGTTCTGGGGATTTAACGTGCAACATAGTGGTTATATTTAATATTTTATTGTTTACTTGAAATTTGCTAAGAGAGTAGATCTTATGTTCTCATCATATTCACCTCCCCCTGCCTTCACACACAAGGGTAACTACGTGTGGTGATGGGTGTGTTCTTTAATTTGACTGTGGTAATCATTACACAATCTATACATCTATCAAATCATCACATTGTATATCTTGAATATATATATATTATTTATTGATCAATTATACTACAATAAAGCTAGAAGCAAAGAAGGGAGCATAATGTATTAGAGAGAGAGAAAGAGAGAGAGAGAGAACTTATCCCAAAAATTATAAACCAAGCCTTCTCTGCATACTGAGCATAGACCTCCTCCATTCCAAGTATATGTACTTTCACCAGTTTTTGAGAATAACCAGACAAATCTTCGTGCTAATTCTAGTAGCTTTTTGGACGTTCAGATTATATAAAACTATTTGCACCGGGCCAGGCGCGGTGGCTCACGCCTGTAATCCCAGCACTTTGGGAGGCTGAGGTGGGCGGATCATAAGGTCAGGAGATTGAGACCATCCTGGCTAACACGGTGAAACTCTGTCACAACTAAAAATACAAAAAATTAGCCAGGAGTGGTGGCGAGTGCCTGTAGTCCCAGCTACTCTGGAGGCTGAGGCAGGAGAATGGCTTGAATCCGGGAGGCAGAGCTTGCAGTGAGCTGAGATCATGCCACTGCACTCCAGCCTGGGTGACAGAGCAAGACTCCATCTCAAAAACAAACAAACAAACCAAAACAAAACAAAACAAAAAACGATTTGCACCAATTTTTACTTTCTAAATATCAAGACTTTTTTCAGCATTGACCAAAAGAAACACACACACACACACACACACACACAAGCCTGTTACATGTTTAATTTTCGGTTTCTTGTCAACTAGGCTAACTATCCTATTAATTCTATTTTTTACTTGAAAGTTTGGCTCCCAAATCATACAGCTGCTTCACACCAAACTCCAGTGATTTTACTCACATGTCTTCAATATCTCTCTCACTAGGGTCATGTTCCTGCTAAGAAGCTCTTTTGGCAACTGAGGAGTAGAGCCAGTTTCTAAGTGGAGTCTGTTTCCAGGCCAAATTTTCAGATGAATACATGTATTTCTGGCTGAGTGCCATCTTTAAAAATACCCAGATTTATTATTTTTTTTAATCTTGACTTCCAAAGCAGAACCCAGCAATGGGAGGAATTTTAAAGTTCCATGGCACACATAGTTGAATTTGTTGGTTGACTTAAAGAAAGAGAGCAGATTTGGTACTCATAGATTCTAATCCTGGCTAGCCATTAGATTTCAGAATTTATAAAATGGGAGCTCAATCACTTGACTTTCCATCACCTTTGTGTTTTCAGTGTCTAACACAGTACCTGGTACATAAAGGCTTAATGAGTAACTGCTGATTAAATAAAAACATATATGAATAAAAATTTATCTTTCCTACTTGACAGAAGCTTTGTGATGGTAAACAAAAAACATAACTCTAATTATATTTGAAAACTCTTTAAAAGGTGGGAGGGGTGAAACTCTAACACAAAGGCAAGTTATTTATTATGACCTATATCTCGAGCTTGGAAAGAAGTTATTTGCGTATATATTATGTAGGCAATTTACCTACCCTGTATCACAGAAGGAGATTAGAAGATTTTTTTTCAACCCCTTTCATTGCCAAATAAAAAACTGAGACCCAAAAATGAAAAATGACTGACTTCAAAACATGTCATTGGTAAGTAACAGAATGGGTTAGCTTACTAATGACAGTTTTGGTAAAACACTGATTTTCTTTTTCTTTTTCCCAGAGAAGGACCCTTTCTTACATGGATGGGGTTTCTTTAAACCACAGAATCAAGGTAAAATATCAAGCATCCAGCACCTCTTGGGATTGGAAAAAGCTCACAGAAGTTTGAACTGACGAAGTCACAGTCTCTCTATGGGTTTACTCAGCCTTGTTGGGGCCTTCCACTCATAGCAGTAGGGCTGGCGACTTTGCCTTATATGATCTGTGATTAAATTTCACTCTTCCCTGGAGAAGTCCAGGGGGAACTGTTTGCTAGGGGAGTGAGCAGAAAAGGAGATATGCTGTGCCCCAGATACAGTGTCAGATGCCGGAAAGAGAGAGCTGAGTAAGGCACATTCAGGTTTCATAAAGAACTCTGCTGTCTCACAGGTCAGACAGACAAGTAAACAGTAACAACAACTGCAGTACCCAGTACCATGTGACAAGTGATTTGTCAAAAGCCCACAAGTGATACTTTGTTGGCATAGTAGAAGGGATTCACTGCTTCCTGTAGGTTGGGGTTTGGGTGACAGGTGACAGGACGAGGCAATTAGGAAAGACCTAATGTGAAAATGTATGCCCAATAAACAAGATGACAGAGTCAAGGCACAGCAAAGCTGGGAGGCATAAAAGAACCTGTCTACATAACTTCTAATAAAATCCTCTGTTGCAGCTTCTGGCCTCCAGAAGGTCTGTTCTCCTAAGTTTCTAACACAATTTATACTATCTTTTCATGGATAAAGGGGCTGTGGGATGCTGTAGCTTCTTTAAAATTTGGTATCCAAAGTAGGTGAGAGTGAGGAAGAAATATGTAAGACAAATGTCATATAAGAAACCTGCCCCAATATGTCTGATGCTTGAGTGGGCACCTTCTGAAGCCAACCTGTTTGGAAAAATAAAAAAAAATTATTCTCAGTCTTTAATCTCATGGGCATCATGGTCAATGATGGGATGCCAGCTTTCATAAAAATATGCAAAAACTGGGCCAGGTGCAGTGGCTCACACCTGTAATCCCAGCACTTCTGGAGGCCCCAGGTGGATCACAAGGTCAGGAGTTTGAGACCAGCCTGGCCAATATGGTGAAATCACGTCTCTACTAAAAATACAAAAATTAGCCAGGCGTGGTGGCATGCACCTGTAATCCCAGCTACTAGGAAGGCGGAGGCAGAAGAATCACTTGAACTCAGGATGTGGAGGTTGTAGGGAGCTGAGATTGCACCACTGCACTCCAACCTGGGAGTTAAGTGAGACTCTGTCTCAAAAAAAAAAAAAAAAAAATGCAAAAACTTCTCATAAGCCAGAGACATAAAATACAATGGGAATAGGGCTTCGATGGATGGAATTAAACATGTGTGTGGATTTTATTTATCTTTCACAGACTTAGTTTGATATATTTTGGTGCGCATATTTGATTCTAATCCTCTTCAGTTATCTCTTAATGCAAGTGGACTCAAATCTACTATATTCTAAGCCTCTGCCCTAGGTATTGATTAGGAAGGTTGATAGCCTCTGTTGTTCAGATGCTTGAATTAGAATAGAAAAAAAATAATGATTTAGCTAAGACTACTATTCATAAATTTAATAAAACAAGGGAAAATAATTGTTAAGAAATGTATGTGGCGCTTAGCCAGCAAAAGAGGGATATATTATATGAAGGTATTCTCAAAAGCAAAGATTTGGGGGGAAGAAATAACTTATATATTTGGAGAACTATGTAGGTGAAATGTAAGGAAGAGTTAGGTAGAAAAGAGGGCATTATGCTGGAGAAATAGTTGGAACTATTGCTTTATCTGGTAAAAATAGTAGTTTAGTTTAATAATCACTGAGAAAAAAATAGATGGTATAAATATGCCAAAAATTTTAAGAGTTTATTTTGCTGTTTCCTGAATGATAGGATATATTTTGAAAATTTTCTTCTTCATTCTACATTTCTGATAATTTACGCGTTATTTTAAAGCTCACATTTATTCAATAATATAGAAAATAAATAGATTACACAAATGATGGGTGAGGTACCATTGAAGGCTTCTGAAGGCCTGTGATCTGGTTTGGCTGTGTCCCCACCCAAATCTCATCTTGAATTGTAGCTCCCATAATTCCTACATGTCATGGGAGGGATCCAGTTGGGGGAAGTTGAATCATAAGGGTGGATTTTTCCCATGTGGTTCTTATCATAGTAAATAAGTCTCATGAGATCTGATGGTTTGATAAAGGGGAGTTCTCCTGACACACTTTTTCTTGCCTACCACCCTGTAAGACATGACTTTGCTCCTCCTTTGCCTTCCACCATTGTTGTGAGGCCTCCCCACTCGGGTGGAACAGTGAGTCAATTAAACCTCTTTCCTTTCTAAATTACCCAGTCTTGGGAATGTCTTTATTAGCAGCATGAGAACAGACTAACACAGCCAGGTATGTGAGGGATATTAGAGAAACAAGTACCAGCAGAAAGAAAATAGTTAGAAATAGAATAATGAGTGTGAATAATTAGAATAAAAAACCTGGGTTTCTTCAAGTAAATCAATTATTATTGATACAAAATGATAGATCATTTGCTGGGAGAAACGCATATACATGCTTGTGGAGAATACAGCTCTCATAAAAATTACCCTCAGCTGATATGCTTATTTTTGGTTTTCAATTCAGAAAATGGATGTAATTCAGCAAATCCACATAGGAGCCATATCTAAATGACAAGCATCTGATTCTAAAGCTTAAGTGCAGTTATTATGCAAAAACGACCTTTATACTTGCAAATATGGTAATTCTATAAATATTACACTCCTATACAGATTTACTTGTAAGTAAATATTTTCTAATGTAAACCCAAGACCAAAAGTAAACCAAGATATCCTTTCTATATTAAGTCACTCTATTGTTCTTTTTAGAAGTAATTCTGAATATTTAAAAGAACTTTCTCTTTTTTCCTTAACTTTGAACAGAAGGAGTTCCTTATTTAAGGCTGATTCAACTCCTCTGACTAACCTTTGAAGTCAATTTCTCTGCTGCCTTCTGGATTTAAGAGTTTCAGAGGAGAAGTCTGAGACCAGCTGTAGTTTCTTTACTTATTTTGCCTAAATATATGTAGGATATTATATTTTTTCTTATAACCAATTTTGAAAAGAACCTGTCTGTGTATGCATTTATTGTTTTAAATTAATCGTTTTTTTTTAAATCTTCATATCTATTTTATGTTCAGCTTTGGAAATATACTTAGAATTATTCGTACTGGATTTTTTCCCCAACAGTTGAGAGATTTGTTTTATCATTAATTATAATGTTAGGTGTAGGTTTTCTCTAATGCCATTCATCAAATTGAGCAATTTCTCTTCTATTCCAAGTTATTGAGAGTGTAATCATGAATGATATTGAACTCTAAAATTTTTTTCTCTATCTAATGAGATAGTAATTTTTTTCATCTATTCTGTTGATTTTGCAACTTATATAATTTGATTTTTCTAATGTGGAACGAGGTTTGCATTCCTGGATAAACTCACTTTTAATATATTGCTGGATTTATTTGCTGATATTTTGTTGAGGATTATTGCATCTATCTTCCTGAGGGATATTGGTCTGTCATTTTCTCTTTCTCGTATGTCCTTTTCAAATTTTATTATCTGTATTGTGTTGCGCTTATAAAATAAGTTTGGAAGAGCCCACTTCTCCTCTATGTTTTAAAGGAGAATTGGGAAAGACTGCTATTAATTCTTCCTTAATTGTGTGCTATAATTCACCTATGAAGCTATCCAAGCCTTTATTTGTTTTTTATTGTTGCTTTTTTTTTTTTGGTTACAGATACAATCTTTAATAGATCCACAACTTGTCAAATTTTTCATTTATGTTAAGAAAATGCATTCTCTATTTTCAAGTACATTATATTAAACTTAAGAAATATTTTTTAAAACTATACAAAAAATAATTGCTTAGAAAAAAATAGAATAATTATTTCCAGGAGAGCAATTTTCTTTTTAGATGATGGAAAAATAAAATGTGGTAAATTTCGTTCCTGCCACCAAAAATTTAGTGTTCAGTACAAAGGCAATGTTGGTCTTGCTTTACCGAGACCTCCTTATATCACATCTGGAATGCTATGTTTACTTCTGAGTGCCCTCTATTAGACAAACAGCTACTAAATTCAGAGCACTCAAATTCAAATCTAGTTATGAGAGCCAAGCAAACAGTGTGTGTCAGTGACATAGCCAGCATTCTAGATAAAAGAGGGGTGTTGGATTGTGTATGTATCTAATCTTAAAAGGTCAGTCTAGCTCATTGTTGCCAATTTCTTCAGGAGAAGCAATAAACTGAATTATCATGAAAATATTGACATCTGACATATGTGGGGTAAGCTATAATGTAGAATTTGTTTTGAGTGGCCTATTTAAGGAATGTGAATAGTACATAGAAATATACTTTTGAATAACTAAAAATAACAAAATAAGGTTTATCATTCAAAAGGGGTAATTTAGAGAAAGGACAATACCTGGATTTAAATATTTGCATAGCCATAACATAGAAGGAGGATCTGAAGCATTCTGTTTTAGGCAACAGTGGATGAGTAGAATATTGAGAATAATAAGTACCTACATAGCATTGTAATGTGTGGGAGGATTCAGAGCATTGACTTCTCAACATAGAATAAAGATGCCCTTTTGTATCACTTTATGTTTGAGAAAAGGGAAATATAAAAATGTTTAAATATATTATCTCAGATAACATAGTTTCTATGTACAATATTAGAGTTGAGATTTAACCAGTGGTATGCTACAGACACCTCCTAAGTGCTCTTGATATGGTTTGGATGTGTCCCCACTGTATGGTTTCCCCCATACTGTTCTCATGATCGTGAATAAGTTTCACAACATCTGGTGGTTTTATAAGTGGGAGTTCTCCTGTACCACCTCTCTTGCCTGCCACCATGTAAGACGTCCCTTTACTTTTCCTTCATCATTTCCCATGATTGCGAGGCCTCCCTCCCCCAGCCATGTGGAACCGTGAGTCCATTAAACTGCTTTCATTTATAAATTACCCAGTCTCAGGTATGTCTTCATTAGCAGCATGAGAAAGGACTAATATACCTTCCAAGAATGGATAATGTTCCACCTCACCCAATGCCATGTAGGTAGCCAGAAATTATCCTTAAATGATGTATTCATACCACAGAAAATTGGCAAATACTGTAAACTACCCCCTCCCTAAGGGTCAATTGTTAATAATTTACCAACCTACCATTGATTTAACCTACACGTGCTGTTGTAAAGACTGTTCTTAACAACTATTTTGTATGGGAATTACAGAGCTCTTAAGGTAAGAAAGAACTTTTTCTTTAGCAGTACATTTATACTAACAACTTAGAGTATTTCTTAGCTTCTCCTTAACTTGGGGATATTCAACTAGAGAATGGATAACCAAATTAACGGCTAAATAGATAATATACAGACATTGGATAGAGGGATTGAAATTCTTCAGTGTAGAACCATATGCCTTTCTTTCTATATTCTTTAGGTATTAAGAATCTATGTAATGGCTTTGTAAGGGAGAAAAAGATCTTTTCCTCACACATTGCTAGGTTCATGGCCAAGGCCCTCATAATGAAATACAAATTAACAAATGTAATGCACACAGGTTTATTTAATATAAATTTAACATGATATGGGAGACTTTATAAAGAAATGAAGACCCCCCAAAATGGTAAACCCTGTTTATTTTTATGCTAGTTTTGATGAATGAATGGTCATGGAGAAGTATGATTGGATTAAAAAAACTATGATCTAATGGTAATAAACTGGGAGGAACTCGGTGAGACCTGTTTGTTTAGATTCTTCTCTGTGTCCCTGTGTCTTCAGAGAAAAGGATGTTCCTTTCTTTTTGGTCTAGGGAAGATTTCTATTGAATGAGGGTCTAATGATCAGCATTAGCAGAAAGTCAGAAAATTCTTTCAGAGTTTTATGATGTTTCCTGGGATAAAGTGGGAGAAGGTCAGAGTGAAAGCTTCTTGTTTCTGTTGTTTTCTCAAATGCCAAAGGGCCATGTATTGGGGTAGCGTTTCCTCAACTCCATAGGCATAAATGATAACATTAATTTCAACTGGAATATTCTCACTAAGAAAAACAAAATTTTAGTTCCTTAAATTTGAGCCAGTGTTAAGTTTGGCTTAACATATATCATTATTAAAAATACAGCATTTTTGAGAATTGAGGAACAACTCTAAAAACCTTGAAGTTTCATTTGAAGTCAAGAGGCTGACTCATAAACCACATTAAACATTTCCTAAAAATGCCATCCAACATCTGGAAGGGTCATTTTATTTTGGGGGTGCGTATTTCAGAGCAGTTTGACATTTTCTTACAGTCTTGTTTTATGTTGTAAAATATTGCATTAAAATTGAAGTTAAGGTTAATAGACTTTAAAGTCTATTCTTTTAAGAAAAAAATGTATGTCAATTTTGGCCTTTTATGCAAAATGAAAGCCCCCCAGAGTACAGGTGTAATGCTGTTTAACAAAGGTTAATTTAAAATTCACGCACTGACTACCCTAGCTAGAAGGGGTATGGGGTAGCAGGGAATTTGACAAAAAGTTTCTCTAATCATATATAATAATTTCATATGTATATATAATTTTATATACATATATAAAACAATGAATAACTAATATATATTTTTTGGAAATGAGGGAGCATTAGGGTGAAATACAAAAAGTTTTCTGATTACTGTTGTTTCCTACCGGTGAACTCTGGTTTTGGACAGAGAGGGTGTACATGTCCACCTGCTGAAAATAGTCTCTTTTCATGGGCACCACCGTGGTGATAAGTGCAATTCAACTTTGCTCTTTCTACTTGAAGTCTCTCCAGGTTACTACTTTGGAAGTTATTTTACTTCTGACCTTGGCCATTATGATTTGCAGGCAAGTGACCACAATCATTAGCAGCCTTCACAAATCTGCTTCCCCCCTTTGTTTTCTAAGGACAAGTGGATCTTTATTCCCTATGTGATTTGTTACTTATTTCCTCACACTGAATATATTGGAAAAATTATATTTGAGAGACGGTAGATGAACTTTACCATTTAAAAATGGGTTTTCAATTATCTGTAAACCTTCTGAAATACCTTTTCTAACTTCTTTCTTAAATTATTAAATATGAACAACTTGATGCTTAAAAAGGCTATGTATTCTTTTCTCTTTCCTTATATGCATAGAAAGAAGAAAAGTGGGAAGGGTATATAAGAAAGGGAAGGAAAGAAAGAAGAAAGAAAGGGAGGCAATGAAATATAAATGAGCTCTATTAAATGTTGGCTAAGCCTCATGCTAAATGATTTAATAGTTTTACCATTTTATCTTCTCAAAAGCTTATCATGTGCCTATTATTGTACACATTTTGGAGGTGAGTATATTGAGGCTCAACAGAGCCAAGAGACTTACTCAATGTTATAAAATAGTAAAAACTGTATAATGGGAAACTAGTTAATTGTTTAACAACAGCAAACTATTGCATGTGATAAAAATGAAAATTCAATTATTTTTTAGAAAATTTTGAACTAGGTTATTAACAATATTGATCATGCTGTTTCCACCCTTATCTCTCATCAAAACAAAAAAAATGTATTTTATAGTAGATCCAAGTGGTATCATTTTCAATTTGTAGTCTTAAATATCAGATAAATTGTCCCTATGTGTTTTCTATATACAAATTATGGAAGGATACCAGTATAGCAGTCTACTTTATTAACACAGATAATATTTTAAAAACTACAAATTAACTCAGTAATTCACTAATGATGCAGTAAAACTGTAGAAAGTATCTTATTACAGGAATATAGTCATTAGTCCTAATCATTATAAGAGAACAGGGCTGCTTCTTAGCCCAGATTAGATCTTTATATCCTCTTTCCTCATGTGGGGCCTTCAAAGAATTTTTTTAAATTTTTATTTCAGCTAACTTTATCCCTAACTTTCTTTATTCAAAATCTGTGTAAGATGAAATGTCATTCCCTTCCTGTACACGCTCTGTTGTCTTGATATAACTATAAGTAACCTATCATACTTGTCTTGGCTTTTTGTAGGTTTTAATATAACTCACCAGAGGCAAAAAGTAACTAAGAAACAGAGAAATGACAGACAAAAATCAATCAGGTAGTCCTCAATATTTTTCAGTTTGACTTGTGTATGCATACCACATTCTATTTGTTGAGACTTATAAAATGTATTTTGTAGGTTGTATTTGGTACAATAAACTGTTTTGAATACATTACATTAGAACTTTTAAAGAGCAACAGGTGAAAGATCATTTCAGCTTACCATTTGAGGGTGCTGCCTGCCGTCCAACAGTTTAACCTACATTATTTTTACCAGCTCATCAGAATTTCATTGTGTAGCAAATGAATAGCTTATTGCATGTTAACCTTATTACTTTATAAAATTGAGTTAGAAGTAAGACCAATTATGGCATTAGTTGTAAAGAAGTGTTAGTTCTCAGGGACATTGAAGCAGTTGATGTAAAAGTGATAAAAACATAAAGCATGCATATGTTGGTGAATCATCCGTCTCAATCATATGTTCCTCTAAACTAAATAGACAAGCTAAATGTTGAAATGAAAAGGCACAGTTAGGGTGTTTACAGTTGTTTTAGCTCTTTGGGAGGGTATAAAATGTTTATTGCCCAACTTTTGCAATTTTTGTCCTTATGTAAATTTTAATGACACAATTTTTAAAAACATAATGCTGGTAAAAAATATATTTTTTAAAAAGTGTATATAAATGCTTATATGGACACTTGAAACTTCTTTTGCTTACATAGCCAGTTCTTATTCCCAAAGGTGAAATCTAACTCTTATCCCCAAAATTATCATCTACCTAGCTTTTAGCTACAGTAACAGCAATATTGATAATCAAGATAAGACAACAATGATGATAATTTATAGCAATAAATACTGACATCAATACAAGACATTTAAATGGGTTACCCAATTTAATCTTCACCCTAGCACAATTTTGCAAATGAAGAAACAGCTGACATTATGTAGTATCTCTACAACTTAACATCCCATAATTGGTAAGTAGTAGAAGTTGTACCTAAATCTATGTCTACCTAAAACCGGAGTTTCAAGCTCTCAACTACCATATGTAGACAGTTTTTTATATTCAAATTATACATTATATGTGATACCTTCTTACAGAGCAGAAGGTTTTCACCTCACCGTCACCACCATCATCAATACCTCCACCACCATGGTTCAAATTGTCATTCTTATCTGTTGGCATTCTAAGTGTTTAATTCTTTCTTTTAAAAACGATCAGCTGTATTTATAAGTGGATAGATAGATAGATAGATAGATAGATAGATAGATAGATAGATAACAAGCATACACACAGCTTTGGGGAACTTACACACAGTAGTAACATTCAGGTATTCACCATCCATATTATACAGTAGAATCCAAGTAGAACACCTGTCATGCCTCTCCTCCATCACGACCTACCTCCTCCTCAAAGGTAATCATTCATCTGACTTCTACCATCATAAATTAGTTGGGTCTGTTTTTGAAATTTATATAAATGGAACCACAATTATATGGTCTTCTTCATTTCAAATCTAGTTTATTCTGCTCAATATTACAATTGTGACATTTGTAAAAGCAGTGGCATATAGCAGTACTTTATTTAGTTTTATTGCTGTATATTATACCATTGTACAAATTTACAGGTTTTATAAGTTATCCATTGAATTTAGATCATTTGGGTGTTTTGTGTCTTTGACCTTTAAAATCAGTGCTACTGTAAGCATTTTCTGTACATCTCTTTTGGTGCCCATTGACATGGCTTTCTTGGGTTTATGCCTAGTAATAGAAATGTTGGTGATAATGTATGCACGAGTATCTTTACTAGATACTACCAAATGGTTGTCCAACATCGTTATACCAATATGCTCTTCCACCTGCACTATATTAGATTTCTATTTGATTCTCATCCTTTCTAACTGTTGGTGTTTTCAGTCATTTTAATTTTAGCCTTTTTAGTAGACATACGACTTTTCACATTTCTGTTTATCTTTAAATATATTTTTGACTTTGTCATAGACATGTTATAGATAGAAAGTGAATTACTAGCTCTGGAAAAGCTACAGCAAAGTTTTATTAAAAGGATGAGGTAGATTTAGGGTGGAGTTTATAGTGGTCAAGCAGCCCATACAAGTAGAACAAATTTATATTTGTGGATGTTTGTGTGCATTTATGAACATCTTGAATTGAGTAAAGGATGGAGAATACCAAAAGTTAAAAAGGTCCCAGCAAAACTCTGAAGAATGGGGGAGGGAGGAAGAGTGAATGTCTTACATTACCTAAGGACAGCTATGATCATAAAACCTGAATAGAGTTATTTTGTCCTAGAGAATGCCCACATCACCTAAAGGAATAACAGAGGATCATGGAATCATGTGAGGAGTTTCTTCCTAGCTCTCATTCTACCTGAATGAAATTAAAATCTAAGTTTTATCTTTGTGTCACAAATCCAAACTGCAGTCTCCATTCAAATCCAGCTATCTAAAATTGTATTTATTTTATTTTAGAGATGGAGTTTCGCTTTTGTTGCCCAGACTGGAGTGCAATAGCGCCATCTCGGCTCACTGAAACCTCTGCTTCCCAGGTTCAAGCAATTGTCCTGCCTCAGCCTCACAAGTAGCTGGGACTACAGGCACGCGTCCCACCACTCCCAGCTAATTTTGTATTTTTAGTAGAGATGAGGTTTCACCATGTTGGCCAGGCTGGTTTTGAACTCCTGATCTCAGGTGATCCGCCTGCCTCGGTCTCCCAAAGTGCTGAGGTTACAGGCATGAGCCACCGCACCTGGCCTAAAATTTTAAATTTTATATATATATGTATGTATGTATATATATATCCTTAAAATAAAATACAAATATATCACTGGGACCAAAAACAGTGCCATGGACTAGTAAAAATTATATATATATATATATAAATTATATATATACTTACTAGTCCATAGCACTCTTTTTGGTCCCAGTGATATATTTGCATTTTATTTAAAGTAAAATGGAGACTTCATTGACTTTGAAAAGGTCATATATTCCTTTGGAGGTTTCATAAAGGTATCACAGCTTAGTTACAAACATTAATGCTGGACTTGCAAACTGAGCGGTAAATAAGACCTGGATGAGATCTTCCTTTATACTTTGCCGTGTTATGGATTTTACCAGTGTTCATTCATTGTAGCTTCAATTATGTTTGATGATTTAGAGTTACTCTCTTTTACTAACTTCCGTGGTTGTTTTTCATTTTTACATATCACCACAATGTAAAATTCTGCTATTGAATTTCTCTCTATTTTTTTTTTTCGCATCACAGATTTTATGGCTTTTTTATGGTACCCAACTGCTTGGCCTTTAATTTCCTTTGCTGGAATTTTGCCATTTTATAGATTTCTACCCCTGGGTGAATCTAGGATTCAAGAAGCCTTGTGTCTCTTATTCACATCCCACAGTATTCTCTAACATTTATTCTCAAATTGGTTTTCTATGTCAGTAAACAAAACATGCAGATGACAAATTGAGGGACAGTTTAAAAAGATGAGCAACATTCCATTTTTAGTTTCTGGAGATTTTTTATGCTGAAGTCACAGGCTTTCATTATTCAAGACAAATTAAGATTTATGAAATTGCATTCCATCTATATGTATGGGCACAGTGTTGGCAACTGTGGATTTATGAAATAAAAGATGAAGATACATTTTCCTTTGGCTGTTAGAAAGGCTGTTCAAATGGTAATAAACTAGAATTATCATTTAAAAAGATCTCTTATTTTCCTGTAAAATTACAGCAACCACTTTTAAAATAAATTTTCTATCTCAGAGAAAAATAATCCGTCATTATGGTTATTGAGAAATTTTCTACCTAAACTAATGAAGGTAACCCTTCTTTTATGTTATAAAACAATGGACTGATTTTTAAATATCTATCCACAAGTATTTTTTACATCAAGATATATTACATGGATTCGTAATTTCAAAAATTATAAAGACTATTTCTCTTAAAAACATTAAGCAGACAAAGAATGTAATAGGATTGCTAAAGTTTAATTTTGACTTTAGCAGTTGGTTTGAAAATTAAATCTCAGCATTGAGTAACTTTTTGTTTTTAATTAGTTTCTTTTTCAGCTTTAGATTTATACCACATGATCAAATGGTCTCACTTTATGCAAAAATATGAAATTATTTTTTACATGTAACAGGGTAACTGTAGAATTTTGCCCACAGCTTCATTTTCAAGATTTTTCTAAGCTAGTATGTGAATAAATAACTAATAACTAATAACATTAATAACTGTCCTGTTTCCCACATAAAGTCTCATTCCTCTCCTCTCATTTAGAAGCCTGCCTTTTACTAAAGGTGACATTAGGACGATATTATAGTTTTTGAAATAGTCAGAAAATATGTGTCTGAGATTTTAATTATTCATGGTTTAAGATCTTTCAATAGTTGTAATCTTTTGTATTCTTAATGACTGATATAATTACATTGCCTTAGATTTCATATGGGCCCTTTTGTCTATCATTGCTCTTCCTTGAATCTGAAACTTGACATTCATTCCCTCAAGGCTAGATGTTGAAATAGATCTCCCTGCGTCTAGATTCTTCCTGCCCAGCATACCGATTGCATTAGCATTAGAGTTTTCTTTCTAGCATAGCATTTAGCAGCATGGGCTTTGGAATTAGTCAGCCATAGGTGTCGGCTGACTGAAACCTTGCTTCCCGGGTTCAAGCGATTCTCCTGCCTGAGCCTCACAAGTAGGTGAGACTACAGGAGCACACCACCACTCCCGGCTAATTTTGCATTTCTAGTAGAGATGGGGTATCACCATGTTGGCCAGGCTGGTCTTGAACTCCTGATCTCAGGTGATCTGCCCGCCTCGGCCTCCCAAAGTGCTGGGATTACAGGTGTGAGCCAACATGCCTGGCCTAAAATTTTAAATGATAGTTTTTTACTAGTCCATAGCACTCTTTTTGGTCCTAGTGATATATTTGTATTTTATTTTAAGGAAAATGGGGTCTTTGTAGACTTTGAAAAGGTCGTATCTTCCTTTGTAGGTTTCATAACAGCATCACAACTTAGTTAAAAACATTAATGTTGGACTTATGAACTGATAGGTAAAAAAGACCTGGATGTTTTCTCTCTTTATACTTTATAGGTGTGAGTCCAGCTCTACCTCATTCTAGCTGTGAACCTAAAACACCTCGCATAACTTCTCTGGGTCTCTTTTCCAATTTGGGGAAGTTGAGCTAATAATGATATGTAATTCAGAGGACTAAAAGGATTAGCCCAGATCATGTGGGCTTTTATCATACATAGTGCCTGATATGCTTTGGATATTTGTCCTCACCTAAATCTCATGTTGAATTGTAATCCCCAGTGCCGGAGGTGCGGCCTGGTGGGAAGTGTCTGGATCACGGGGGCTTATCCCTCATGGCAGCTTGGTGCTGCCTTAGTGATAGTGAGTTAGTTCTCATGAGATCTGGTGGTTTAAGTGTGTGGTAGTTCCCCCTCCACTCTGTCTCTTGCTTTCACCATGTGATGTACAAGCTCTCGTTTGATCTTTTGCCATGAGTAAAAACTTCCTGAAGTCTCACCAGAAGCCATGTTTCCTGTACAGCCTGCAGAACTGTGAGCCAATTAAATCTCTTTATAAATTATCCAGTCTTAGGTATTTCTTTATAGCAAAACAAGAATGGCCTACTAAAGTGCCTGTCATTAGTATTTGCCTAGTATATGCTCAAAACTAGCAGTGGTATTACATCATATTTCGGCAGAACTCCTTCTGCCAGGAGATGATGGATTTCTTGAGAAGAGGGAGGATATTTTTGTTTTTGTTTTGTTTTCCTTAGCCTGACTATATAGGATGGAGCTGATATAGAATAAAATCTCCATATGTGATTTTACTTTAACGACATGTAATTCAACTGAATAATAAGGTCCACCTCACCATGCTGTATGTCTGTACTTAAGTCTACTGATGAAACTGCCTCTGCAGAAATCATGAGAAATCTGACATGGCTGACTCTATCTTGCTTCTAGCCTCATAGGCTGGCTGTCTTTGCTCATTCCTGGGCATGAGCCAAGCTAACTTAGGGACGTATCTAGTTTATAGTTTAAATGATAGTAGCCCTTCCCCAAAACTAAACCACCCTTGTAAAACTAATGAAAGGCCACCAGCTTAGGAGGTGGAGAGGGACCTGAATGCTGCTAAGATATAGACTTAGTTAAATGATTACCAGCCATTATTCTGGAGGTCATACGATTTGTAACTTCCTCAGGTTCTGTTGTAATTAACCTAAAATCTTAGCCTTTTGAAATGCCTTCAGGCTTTTGCATTTCTGACAACAGTCAGAAATCAATGGTCTAACCAGGATCTGTCCTTGCCTCAACCAGTCCTGCGGCCCCCACCCAGAAGCAGACTCAGCCAGGAGTACCATTTTTCACACCCCTATGATTCCATCCCCAACCAATCAGCAGCACCCATATCTTAGGCCTCTGCCCATCAAGCTATCTTTAAAGAATACCTAACCTACAAGCCTTCTGCAAGATTGATTTTAGTAATAACTCTGTCTCCCGCGTACAGTGGCCAGCGTCATGTTAATTAAACTTTCACTTTAACTGCAATGCCATGGTCTCAGTGGATTGATTTTGTCTATTCAGTGGGCAGGAAGAACCCATAAGGTGGTTACACTGATACTGCATCCTCACGGCATTTACTACTGCCTCCTCTTGGGGTTCTCTCTATCTGGTGACCCCAGTTCTGGTCATATCTTGTCTCTGAGATCAATCCTATGACTCGTATGGGAGAGTCAATGATACCCTTTAAATCCTTTCAATATATTCTAACATTCAATCACCACACATCCACCACTTAAGTGCAACTGAATGTGTTTCTGAATTTGACCCAATTCTCGTTTGTTTGTTTGTTTAACCACTTTTAGCTTATAAATTTGAGTCCTACATCAAGCATGGGCTTTGCCACTCTTCTCCTCTTCTGGAGAATTTACTTTAGCATTCTAATTAATGCCCAGAAATAGAAAGGATTCTTTATGCAATATATGCATCACTCCAAAAAAAAAAAGGCTGCTCTTCTCATAAACCAAAATGATATGAAATTCACTCTCTCCTAAGATATCCCTTTCCTTGTTACTCCTTAGAAAGTTTTCCTTTGCTAAGCTGATTTCTATCTTCAAGAAGCTTTCTTCCTGTGGTTCCAGTTCTATCATTTAAGTCCAATAAAGGTAAGCCTAGTTCACTTCCAATATTCAAAGATAGCTCTTGCTTACTATCTGAGGCTGTCTCATTGAAAAAGCAATTGCTTCTTTCACCTATGCTTTATGGACTTTAATCTTGTATTTTCTAAATGATAATCATTAGACAGATTGAATTTTTCTGTATCCTTGAAAATGACCCATACCCAGACCCAACAGTAGTGTGGCCCGTCCAATATGGAAAAGTTTTGCCAAATATTCTCTGGGTACCAAACTTCCAGATCAATTTTAGACTGATTTAGTAATCCATTAGTATTGATTTTTGCTGAAATTACCATTAACTGGAAACTTAACACTTTTTATTATTTGCTTCTGATATTCACACACCTCTTTCCTACCTTGAAACTACCAGATTGTTTTAGCAGACATATGTTTTGCCCTATTAAATTTTATTGCTAATTTCTGACTCACTCTTTTAGCACACGGCCAAACTATTTTTGGATCTTGATTTTATCAGTATCTGAAATACAGTCATTTTCCTCCTTAGGCTCCCAACCACTTACCATCCACCTCTGGAATTACTTGTCCTTCCAGCTAACTGGTAGCCAAGCTCATTAATATTTATAGCATTTCTAAAATGACAACACCTCTTCTGAAATATCTCTCACTTTCAACATAGAGTATACTCTATGAATTCCAAATTTCAAGATATTAAGGAGAATGTATAATTTATAAACATATATGCATATAATCTTACATCTGAATGCTTTTTTACCATGTTTACACCATAATTTCTTTCATGTACATTAAAAACACTTGTACGAGTACAAATTTGTTTTCTACTTTTGCCCATAAATATGTCAGAAAGAAGATACATATTTTATAAGAATACACTGTCACTTTTTTCTTTCTAAATTAAGTTTTAAGTATTTAAATATAATAAATTATTGACTAATTTCATTTTTATCATTACTATATTCTCCATAACTTATAAGAGCTTGAATTTCAATTACTAACACATTTCTGAGATAATATGTTTTAAAATATATAGAAACCCAGGTCTTTTGAGGTGGTGATGTTTAACTCCAAACAGTAGAGAGAAAAAAAGCATAAGAAGAAGTTCTCTGTTGGCTTTGCATTTGTCTTGGCTTGTTTCAGAATAAATTTATTTTAGAATCTATCTCTTCCCTCCACTTTCTCTACAACGTGTTGTGTCTTCTTTACCTCCCCTGCATAACTTGAGCTAATCAATAACAAAGGTCTCCTGCACAAAGACTATGGCCTCCTAACCAATGTCCTTTAAGACTCTACCGCCTCAACACAGAAATTAAAGATAATTTTATACGTTAAAATCTTATTTTCATGCCTCTGCTCTATTACTTTTAGAGAATAATTATAACAAATTTCTAATTACTGAGCTCTCAAGTTAAAATTTCTGTGATTTGACACCCCCACTCCAAAACAAGTCCTCCCCCATGTCATTTCGTAGAACTACTCATAGTTCAACTTGGTAGGCTTTTTTTATACCCACTAACTCCTTTGATCCCAGTTTGGTGGGAAATGCTGTTGTTTTCTCCATTCTTGTCCCTTTCTTATTTTCCTATTGAGCATAGAATTATCACTATTTCAAACTAATGGGCATAATTATTTTAAAGAACTTTCACATTTACAGAAAAATTGAGCAGGAAGTACAGAGATTTTCCATATACTCTTTCCTAACCCTCTGCCCTAGAGTTTCCCTTACCTTTAACATCTTGCATTCATGCAGTACATTGTTTACAACTGAGGAACCAATATAGATACATTGTTAACTAAAGTCCTTAATCTTTATTAGATTTCACTCCTTGTGTTTGTAGTTCTATGGATTTTTACAAACGGATAATATCATTCATCCGTGTCATCTGTTCACTGTTATAGTATATTACAAAATAGTTAGTTTCAGTGTCCCCAAAATCTTGTTGTACACCTATCCATCAAAACCCTGGCAACCATTGATCTTTCTACTGTCACTGTAACTTTATAGTTTTCAGAATGTCATTTAGTTGAAATTATATAGTATGTGGTCTTTTCTGATTGGCTTCTTTCTCTTAGTAGGTTTCCTTCTTGTCTTTTCATGGTTTTATAGCTCATTTCTTTTTAGTGCTAAATAATATTCTCTTCTCTGAAGGTACTACAGTTTATTCACTCACCTACTGAAAGACAGTTAGGTTGCTTCCAAATTTTGGCAATTAGGCTGCTGTGTGCATTCATATGCAGGATTCTGTGTGGGCGTAAGTTTCAACTCATTTGGGCAAATATCTAGAATTGGAATTGCTAGATTGTATTGGTAAGACTATGTTAAACTTTGTAAAACACTGCCAAAATTTTTCCCGAAGTGGCTATTTTTTATTTCCACCAACAATGAATGAAAATTCCCGTTTCTCTACATCCTCACCAGCATTTGATATTGTCAAATTGTGGGTTTTAGCCATTATGATAGATGTGTAGTGGTATTTTGCTGTCACTTTAATTTGCAATTCTCTAATGATACATGAGGTTAGCATGTTTTCATACTCCTATTCTGTCATTCTTATATCATCCTTAGTGAGGTATCTGTTCAGATAGTTTGCTTCTTTAAATTGCTTTTTTCTAATTGTTGTTACAAACACCTTTTTTTACCTTTTTATTTTTATTTTATTTTATTTTATTATTATTATTATTATTATTTTGAGATGATGCCACACTATGTTTCGAAGGCTGGTCTCAAACTCTTGGGCTCAAGTGATACTCCTGCCTCAGCCTCCCAAAGTGCTGGGATTTCACACATGAGCCATTGCACCTCAAACATCATTTAAAAAATAAAAATTTAAGGCAAAATCCTCTTAAAATCTTGCTTATTGCCATCAGTCATAGTACTCTGTCACTCTGTGCACAGCTCTTTAAATTCTATACATAATTCTATGAAAACGCTTGTAATAACTAATTAAAATGAGCTGCTTACACATTTTCTCCTCTTATAGATGATTGTAAAGGCTTTCAAAACAGAAGCATATCTGTATCTCCAGCCATGTGTGTTTCCAGGCACAGAAGAAGCATTCAATAAATTATTTTGAATGGATGAATTCAGCTAACACAGTCTCTATAGCCAGTTGTCTAAGTCATTGTCTGAAGCATATGGTAAAATTTCTTATTTCAAAAACAGAACAATAACAATTGAAGGCTTTTCAGAAAGAATAAAACATTTGAAGGAGGTAACTAATCTATCAGACTTTTTTTTTAATATTTGATTCTTTGTTCCTACTTCGTCCTCTGGTTTCTCAACACTTAAAATGCCGGAGAGTTAGCTAGCTATATAACTCTCGCAAAATTGTTCCCTTTAACATGAACTCTTTACCAACAAATAAAAGAACGTCTAAGCACTTATTGATCATTTCCAGCTAGTCAGTAATCAATTCTAATGGGGAGACAAAGACAGTGGTGGAATTATTTTCACTTCTTAAATGGACCCAAATTCATTGAACATCTTAAAGAAAAAATTATCATCATTTATTTAATTTATTTTTTTTGAGACAGTGGCATGGTTTGACTGCATCCCCACTGAAATCTCAACTTGAATTGTAACTCCCAGAATTCTCACCTGTTGTGGGAGGAACCCAGGGTGAGGTAATTGAATCATGGGGGCCAGTCTTTCCAGTGCTAGTCTCATGATAGTGAATAACTCTTATGAGATCTGATGGACGTATCAGTGGCATCCATTTTTCCTTCTTCCTCATTTTTCTCTTGCCACTGCCACGTAAGAAGTGCCTTTAGCCTCACAACATGATTCTGAGGCTTCCCCTGCCATGTGGAACTGTAAGTCCAATTAAACCCCTTTTTGTTCCCAGTTTTAGGTGTGTCTTTATCAGCAGCATGAAAAAGAACAAATGCTAAATTTGCACCTGTAGAGTGGGGCATTGCTGAAAAGATACCTGAAAATGTGGAAGTGACTTTGGAATTGGGTAACAGGCAGAGGTTGGAATAGTTTGGAGAGCTCAGAAGAAGAAAGGAAAATGTGGGAAAGTTTGGAACCTCCTAGAGACTTATTGAATTGCTTTGACAAATTGGTAGTGATATGAACAACAAGGTCCAGACTGAGGTGGTCTCAAATGGATATGAGGAATTTGTTGGGAACTAGAGCAAAGGTGAGACTTGTTATGTCTTAGCAAAGAGACTAGTGGCATGTTTCCTCTGCCTTAGAGATTTGTGAAACTTTGAACTTGGGAGAGATGATTTAGGGTATCTGGCAAAAGAAATTTCTAAGCAGCAAAACATTCAAAAGGTGACTTGGGTGCTGTTAAAAGCATTCCATTTTAAAAAGGAAACAGAGCATAAAAGTTCAGAAAATTTGTAGCTTGATGATGCAGTAGAAAAGAAAAACCCATTTTTTGAGGAGACATTTAAGCCAGCTGCAGAAATTTGCATAAGTAGTAAGAAGCCTAGTGTTAATCCTCAAGACCAGGGGGAAAATATAAACAGGCCATATCAGAGACCTTCATGGCAACCCCTCCCATCACAGGCCTAGAGGCTTAGGAGGAAAAAGTGGTTTTGTGGGCTGGGCCCAGGGTCCCAGTGCTGGGTGCAGCCTAGGGACTTGGTGTCCTGTGTCCCACCCACTCCAGCCATGCCTGAAAAGGGCCAACGCAGAGCTCAGGCCACGGCTTCAGAGGGCGCAAGTCCCAAGCCTTGGCAGCCTTCAGGTGGTGTTGAGTTTGCAGTGTACAGAAGTCAAGAATTGAGGTTTGGGAACCTCCGCCTTGATATTAGAAGACGTATGGAAACACCTGGATGTCCAGGCTAAAGTTTGCTACAGGGGCAGGGCTCTCATGGAGAACCTCTGCTAGGGCAGCACAGAAGGGAAATGTGGCATTGGAGTCCCCATACAGAGTCCCTACTGGGGCACTGCCTAGTGGAGCTGTGAGAAGAAGGCCACTGTTCTCCAGACCCCAGAATGGTAGATCCACTGACAACTTGCACCGTGAGCCTGGAAAAGCTGCAGACACTCAATGCCGGCCCATGAAAGCAGCAAGGAGGGAGGCTGTACCCTGAAAAGCCACAGGGGTGGAGCTGCCCAAGATCCTGGGAACCCACCTGTTGCATCAGCCTGACCTGGATGTGAGACCTGGAGTCAAAGGAAATCATTTTGGACCTTTAATATTTGACTGCCTCTCTGGATTTCAGACTTGCATGGGCCCTGTAATCCCTTTGTTTTGGCCAAGTTCTCCAATTTGGAATGGCTGTATTTGCCAAATACCTGTACCCCCACTGTATCTAGGAATGTATCTACCTGCAACCCCATTGTATCTACTTTTGATTTTGCAGGCTCATAGGGAGTAGGGACTTGCCTTGTCTCAGATGAGACTTTGGACTGTGGACTTTTGGTTTAATGCTGAAATGACTTAAGACTTTGCAAGACTGCTGGGAAGGCATGATTAGTTTTGAAATGGGAAAACATGGTATTTGGAGGGGCCAGGGGCGGAAGGATATGGTTTGGCTGTGTCCTCACCAAAATCTCAACTTGAATTTTATCTCCCAGAATTCCCACATATTGTGAGAGGGACCCAGTGAGAGGTAATTGAATCATGGGGGCCGGTCTTTCCTTTGTTATATCGTGATAGTGAATAAGTCCTACAAGATGTGATGGGTTTATCAGGGGTTTCCATTTTGGCTTCTTCCTCATTTTTCCTTGCCACCACCATGATTCTGAGACCTCCCCAGCCATGTGGAATTGTAAGTCCAATTAAACCTCTTTTTGTTCCCAGTTTCAGGTGTGTCTTTATCAGCAGCATGAAAACAAACTAATATTGGTAGAGTCTTCCTCTGTTACCCAGGCTGGAAGGCAGTGATATGATCACAGCTCACTGCAACCTAAACCTCCTAGGCTCGAGTGATTCTCCCACCTCACCCTCTGAAGCAGCTGGGACAACAGGTGCTTACCACCACACCCGGTTAATTTAAACATTTTTTGTAGAGACAGTCTCTTTTCATGTTGCCAAGGCTGGTCTCAAACTCTTGGGCTCAAATAATCAAGTGTGTGTGTGTGTGTGTGTGTGTGTGTCTGTGTGTGTATGTGCGCATTTGTAATTTGAGAGGATCGGGAGGTGAAGATGAATTTAGCAATATCTGGTACAACTGAGAAGGTATATACTTTTATCTGACCTAGAATTCACATCTAGTTATTCACTTTTTGAAAACACTCACACACTCGAAAGCAACCACCTATGAGATATCATTTTTAATTGCAAAATACAAGGAATAACCTACACAATCATCACTATAGTCATATGGTGGAATGCTATACAACAGATAACATAAATAACAAGGACAACACGAGTCATCATGAACAGGGCCCAAAAACAACGTTAGGCAAGTTGCAGAATGTGCAAAATGGTAGAATTTATATAAATTAAAAATTAATATATTTAGTCTTTATATGAACACATATTATAAAGCGTATGTTAAAAATAGACCAGCAGTGGAGGATTCTGGGAAGATGGTAAAGCAGAAAGCCCCAGAAATCTGTCACCCCACCTATATAATAATTGAACTGGCAGAATCTGCCTAATGTAACTATTTTGGAACTCAAGTATATTGAAGGATCCCAACTTTCAGGGTAAGGCTTGAATGATAAATTATGGTTAATTTTGGCCAATTCCAGCCCCCGGGGAAAGGTAGATTTTCTCAAAGAAAAAAACAGGGTACAGTTTGTGGAAAAGGTTGCTGACAAAGCAACACGTAGGGCTCATTATAACAGCAACAAGGATTAGACCATGTGATATCAAAGTTCATAATGTTTAAAATTAGCCTGTGCAGCTCCAGGCATTGTCATGGAGGGTAAAGGTTATTTCCCTTTTAGCTACCTAAAACCACAATGTGAGAATTTTCAGATCCTTAGCAGACCATATATGTCCAAGTACTGATTCCAAATTCCTCTAGTCTTCCAAATTCTGTCCTTTCTCCCTAGGGCATATTGCCCGTTCTTTTCAGCCAAGCCATCCTTCAGCATTCTGGGCCGCATGAGTGCAGCTCAAATGTAATGCCAAACAAATCAACAGAATAGCTGTCAGGCCTTCACTGGAAACAATATTAGCCTTGTCTGTTCATACCGAGAGCAGAATGGAAGTGACACAAATAAAATGTAATGGGATAAAATATATTGCTCAATGTACAGTAACAAGGAACTATTGGTTGACATTTTTTTCTCTCTCCTCACTACAATTCAATATAGTTTCTCCGTGATTTCTACATAGTGTTAGTTAACAGAGTGCCTGTATCAGTGTCAAACACATAGTTGGAGGACAATAAATGCACTTTTAATGAATTTACAGATGAATTAAATCAGATTCAATGAATTGGTTATAGAATTTGTACTAAGATTTTATGCAGAATCTCAAAGTTGGAAAAAAAAATCTTTGCATAAAAGCCATTGGAAGGCCAGGCACAGTAATCATGCCTGTAATCTTAGCACACTGAGAGGCTGAGGCAGGAGGATTGCTTGAGCCCAGGAGTTCAAGGCTGCAGTGAGCCACGATGGTGCCATTGCACTCCAGCCTGGGTGACAGAGGGAGATCCTGTCTCATAAAATAAATCTATAAAAGTAAAAGCCATCTGGTGCACCTACTTTCCCTAATAATGAATTCTTTCCACAAGGTTCCTCATGTGTATTTATTTTGATGCAAGTTTAATAGAAAATGTATTACCACATGAGTCACTTAATTCCAATGACATACCATCCCAAACGTCTGAAAGTTTCTTATACTAGTATATTGATGGTTCTTGCACTGAACCCATCAGAGATGGATTGTGGGAATTAGATAAATGTGAAGACGATCACATAAGCCAACACTATTGCATTTGGATCTATGGCAAGCCTATATGTTCAGAGGATTAATAACATATGATACATTTTTAAATAACAAAATATCATGCCTTTACATCTACAATTTTATCTTGCTCAATATAGCTCCATTTCGTCTCGATAAATTGCATTCTTTAAGTTTAAAAAGCAGGTGTAAGTCAGAGGAATTGACAGGCATTTTTGGATGTCCAATATTTCCATGGTACTGCTTTGCATTTCATGCACAAACCCTCTTTTCATCTTTGCAATAAAGTAGGTACTGCCATGAATTCTACTCTCAGAGGAAACAGGTGTAGGAAATTTAAGAAACACATCCAAGGTCACACAGCAAGTACATTGTGGAACTGACACTTGAACTTGTGTCTATCTGGCTAGAAAGTCCATTCTTTATTCCTGAGTTCACCATTTTGCAGCTATGCTTATCATTTATTTCCTAAACTGCTCAGGAAAGTAAAAATCCAGAGATATTCTTGGCAAAGAATTGACTTGCTAAAACGCACATGCCATTGGTTCTTCTCTAACATTTAACATTTGTGATACTGTTTGCTGAACAGAAAGAAATGCTAAGGCTCGAGACCAAATGTTTACTGAGCAGATTATTCTTGATGGCCTTCTGCTTAAAAGTTTAAAATTAAAAATAGAACACTACTCACTATTTGTCCCCTGCCAAACTGTGTGGGAGCAGCAGCACAGATTGCAGGGCAAGGCTTCGGAAGCTTGAAGCCCAGCAATACATCTTCCTTTGCCCCCAGTGTTAATATCCTCTCTCCTTTTCTTTCAGGACAGAAAACAGTAACTAATAGCTTTAATAGCTGCCACTTCCATCACTTTAACTGCGAGTAAGCTCAGATTTTCTTTCACCCTTCAGAATCTACAGACCACGGATGGCCACCTATGGCTTTGTGAAGTCCTGGAACTGTTGCTTTGAGGGAATTACCGCTGTGCTTCCCAAAATATGTCTCACCACAAAAATGATAAATGCTGGTACAGGAGCAAAGATGGGATCTTAGGAGACTGTAAATATGTCCCTCATTTCTCTGTGTATACCTTGGGTTTCTCACCCTGAGGGAACGTGGTTGCAGCTGTACTACGTGGGAAGAGTAAGCGAGAATGTTCTTTTTCCTTTGTCGGAAGTCGTGGAGCAAGGAAATTTTGCCTGGGAGGATGTGGAATGAAATGAATTATGTCCTTTTTTCTTGATCTGTTTAGCTAAGCAGCAATGTTTGTATTGGTGATGGAGGGCATTGCTGTTGATTCTACAGTCGAATATGTTGATGTGCTAGGTAAATAGGAGGGGAATTCTGAAACAAACTCTGTGATTACAGAAGACAGAGCTGAGTTTTATTTCCACCTCTGCCACATGCTAGTTGAGTGATCCAAGCCCTGTAATATAAGCTTTTTGAAACTTTGTTTTCCCTGTTGTATATTAGATAGTATTAGCCTACCTTGCAGAGATGCCATAAGAATAGGGTTGCCAGATTTATCAAAAATGCTTGGTACTTAGTTAAATTACAATTTTAGATGAACAAGTATTACAATAGAAGTATTTCCCAAATATTACATGGAGCATACTTATACACTATACATTATATATAATATATACTTATATACTATATACTCTACATGATGTATACTTATATTATATACTATATACACTACATGATGTATACTTATACTATATACTATATATATAGTTTCTTTTTTATCTGAAATTCAGATTAAACTTGGTGTCTTGTATTTTATCTGCCAGTCTACTAGAGAAGTTAATAAAGTATCTGCTAGCACAATACTTGACACAGATTTGATGCTCACCAGAATTTATTTTTCTTTCCAATTTCTACATTTTTGTTTCATGCTCCAAACAAGGGCTCATATTTTTAACTGTCAAAATGAGTCAAAATTGAATTGTGTTTCCCTGAATCCACAAAATAGTAAAATATCAAATGTTCTCTTTGATGAGGGCACTAGCTAAGGAATTTCTGCTCCCTGCAATTAAAGATTCTAGGGAAGCTCAGTGTACCAAGGTTGAATCTCTTTCAATAACTGACTTCAGAAGTAAATTTGTTTGTCAACTAGTAAATACAAATAAGTATTGCTTGAGTTTATATGGCATCATTTTCAGTGGAGGCACAGATATTTAATTTCATGATATTGCATTTGACTATGCAGCAAAAAAGAAATAGCAGAGGTAACTCTTATTTCATACCTAGAGAAATTGAGGCACTGATTGATTCAGCAAATCATTTACTCACAAAGACCCAGTCAGTCAGAAGGCAGAAACAAAATAAAATCAAAAGTAAATTCTCTGAATTATAATCAAATTTTATTTTTCTATTAGACTTCATAAGATGACGGGAAGAGGAAGTAAGACGGGATATGTGGAAATATTTAGAAATCTTCAGATAAAAGGGCAGTACAACAAAACATTGTTTTTATGTAGAAACTAAATATATTTGTCACAAGTCTATTTTCTATCATTGCAATATTAAAATAAAGAGTAAGTGAGCTGTAAACAGCATTTAAATTAGATTAACGTCCACAAAGGTTGGTAGTATGAAATGTAACTCTAATTTCATTTTACAGTTGGATCAAATCCAGCCTTCTATCAATGTGTTATTAAATTCACTTGAAACAAATTCCTTCTGCTGCTAAAAATAACCACTTTTTCTTAAAAGGATAATTATTAGAAAATTATACATTTATTTTTAATGTTTACCTATTAAGTGTAGTAAATACTACAATATGCGCACAATTGATTTATCTACTACCCACAGGCAAATGAATATTAAACTTTTTTTACTGGCCTGATATTGTAGAAAAGAACATTTACGATCCTTAACATCCTTTAGATAATCAGAATACCCATGCTCTGCATTTGATATAGAGCTTGAAACTTGTCCCCATTTATATTTAATCTCATTTCTTTTCATTTTTCAAGTTCAAAATAAAGACCATTTTATTGTTGTAGGAACTATTTTGCAATATACTAAAAATAAATAAATACGTAAAATGAGCAATGTGCAAAATATAACCTCAATTGGCTTAGAATTAGTCTCTACTTATGTTCAAGAAAAAGTGAATATATTTAAACATATAAAAATATTTGGAGGAAATCTATTTTATGTTGGAGTTGGCATCATTAACTCCATATTAAAATACTGGCCATGCTTTTGGGCCAGGTATCTGCAATTATGCTTCCTAGCATTTTTGGAATTCTCCTTCATGCAGATCTTTAAAGACGTAGAATATTTAATGCTGTTCTATTAATACCAAATAATTGTTTTCAGATTTGCTTTGTTTTCAACCTAAATATTTCACCTTTTTGTTTTTCTAAAGTCAGTGTGAGGTCCACAGGAGGAAGTCTATAGCTTTCATCTTGATTTATAGAGATGATGATAAAAGTTTAGTCTCACAGCTTGTTCCCCACTCATCTGGTTGAATGCAGCCTACAGCATATGTTCAAAGACAGGTTATCCATAGCTGAATGTAGTTTGATTTTGGTAAACATAGCCTACAGTAGGAACATACTGAATTTAGGTTCAATTGCACAGGAAAGAAAAGTAAGAATGTTCCAATATGCAATGTATTTCCCAATTAGTTTTATGCCTAAGATCTTTGTCTCATTTTGGTTTTCCCCCTTAATCCTTAGGAAGTTAAATTCACAGTACACAATGGCCAATACACATGATAAACCTATTGATGAAATATGTAGCCTAAATGTTATTGTTATGACATTAATTCATTCAGAAAATAATTTTCTTGAATGCTTTATACATGGTAAACACTGTGATAGGGAAGAGGTCTACATTGCCTCAATTCCTATCAGGTTTATAATCTATTATGAAAAATATATACATAAGCAAATTACAAATAATGAAGCATGTTATAGTGAAAAAGTACAGGATGTTATGAAATAATATAACAGAATATTAGGAAAGACTTTTCTGGGAGGGAATATTTATGTGGAGACTACAGAATGAAGAATCAGCCAAAGAGTGGAAGAAATAATGCTCTTGTCAGAAGACTCTGAAAACTTGAATGTACTTGGCAAAGGGGCATGGTACCAATCAAAGAGGAAGTCAGATCTTGCTGAACCTTTGGAAAGTCTATTGCAGGGAAATGACAAATTGATTTACATTTTCTCTTTGCTGTGGATAGAGAATGCACCAAAGTTGGCAAGGAAAGAAGAAAGAGATCAGTACAGAAGCTTATTGGAATTGTGTGGTGGTGATGGAGGTGGAGAGAAATGTACTGTTCGGTACATACCTGCGGTCATTATTCCCAATGGCTAAGAGAAAACAAAACAAAAATCCTAGGCATAAAATTAACTGGAAAATATATTGCATATTAGAGTATTTTCACTTACAGAAACATCTTTCCAGTAAACCCAGAGAAGCCTAAAACACACACTGACAATGAAAACATTAAAGAAACCCTCTGCAATAAATGACAGTAATTAAAAGATAGAATTAATTTAATATCCTCTGCAGGGGAATCATCTCATATAGGCAGCGTAAACTCTCCTTTCTTCTTAACACACACTTCCAAGGCCCACTCTGTTCCAACAGTGTAGAAAAACGGTGTGCTCTTTTGTTGGCCATCCTTACAAGGGCTTCTCATTCATTCTTGACCTTCTCTCGCCTTGCTACTCAGCTCCTTTACACTGTTTTTCACACAGCAGATGTTAAACATGTGTGTAAACAGGTGAAATAAATGAATGACTGTTTCTATGTCAAATTGATGCAGGGAAAGCAAGCCCTAAAGTTGGTATTAGCCTGTGGGGGTCCTTGGCTTTGCCCAGGAAAGAATTCAAGTGTGAGCTGGTGGTGATAGCAACTTTTATTGAACCTAAGCTGCTCCTTGTGGAGCAGGGCTAACTCCTAGGCTGTGCTCCCAGAGTGAGCCCTTGTGGCTATTGGCTATGTGTATTTATACCCACTTTTAATTGCATGCAAATTAAGGGGAAGTTTATTCAGAAATCTCTGAAAAAGAGGCAGTAACTTTCAGGTGGCTGCCATAGAACATGGCAGTAACTTTCAGGTCATTGCCATGGCATTTGTAAACCGTCATGGCACTGGGGGGAGTGTCTCATGCTGATGGGCAATGAGGGAAACTACAGGTTGCTTTCATTGCCATCTGTTGGTTCTGACCAGTTTCTTCACTTTATCCTGTCTGAACCTGGAAATGAGCCCTGTAGGTGTCCTGCCTCAAAATAACTGGAATGAACGTGGTTTAATGTAGTTGTGAACCAAACAGTCCCACTAAGACATGTGAAATAGGGACTCACCCATCTCCGAATTCACCCTAAATTATGATGAATAAATGTTATTCTACAAAAGAATCCAAAGCACAGCTACAAAACAGATATGGCTAAGGTGACTGCATGGGAACCTGACAGAAGATATCCGTGAGATGCTGGTAAAGATAAAAATGGAGCATCATTGTTAAAAAAAATCAGTAAAGTGTTTATTTATAACTTTAAAGGTAAAACAAAGAACATGATGGGAAAGCTATACAGTTATCTTTGATATTCTGTAGAAATAAAATATTTTAATCCTTAACAATTGGTAGAAAGTTCTTTGCCATTGGTTTGGAGTGATACACTTTGGGATTGCTATCCACTCCCCTTGGTTATAAAAATGATTAAGATATCAAAAGTATTCAGGCTCCAAAGAAATCATAGTAGTGAACTTCAGATGAAAGTTTGTCACTGCAACTTATTTGTAAGGAAGCACCTCTATGGTCTCTCATTCTGCAACACATTTCTTAGATCCATGGTAAAAGTGATTTGTTTTAAGAGGAATTCCATTCCCAGAGAACTAAAGTGTGATTTTAAGTTCTCTAGTTACACCTCTTATTTTAACTATCATCTCTAAAAATATTATTTGAAGCATGTAAGCCTTGTTATTTAATTTTGCTCTTTGACTTTACAGAATAAACACAAAGTCGAATGACAGTTAGAAGTGGGTCTCTGTTTTTCACACATAAAATAATTCTCTGTTATAAGCACTTTTAAACTTTACCCTCTTTTCTTTATAGTATCAAGTAAAATAAAGATCACTGTGGGTATTTATGTAATTTCACAAGCACTTATTTTCAGACAAAAATGGAAATATTAATGAATTTAAGCTGAATTGGCTGATGTGCAAATATCCATAATTCCCTTAGGAATTGTTGTTTAGTGGTGTCAATGAAAAAGAGCACGTAGTTTGGAATAACAAGTTAATTTGAAAATTGAGATTATTTGAGCTTTGCAGGGTTTAGCACAACTGTTGGAAAATCCTTTTATTCTCTGATTGAGCCACCAAGTCTCATGTCTTTAGAGGATCATTCATTATCCAATTAAACCCTTTGGTTTTAAAAATGGCACTGGTAGTGTGATATCTCGGTTAAAGTAAGTGATTTAAAATACACACAAACACATACACATGCACACACATTTTTTCACAATATATGTACACTGACACCAAGACCAATTCCGTTTGTAGATCACCTTGCATTGGTTATCTCTCCCCTTGGAAAGACACAGAATGGGAAAGCAAAGTCAACTGTAAGTCATATATCAACATTTTGAAAAATATCAGGGAAGCATTATGTAGTGCTAAGAACTAATAATCTCCTGGAAGAATACAAGAGTGACGTGGCAATGTGTAGCAATAAAATTTACATCAGAGCATTAGTGCGGTTAGGGGGAAAGGAGTCAAAACTATAGACACGGATGCTATTTATGAATGTCCCTGTCAGTAATAAAAAGTTTTAGGGATGCACTGGCCATCACAAAAGGCACTTTTGACCCAAAGAAGACAAATTGTGTTTGTGTTTGTTCAGTACTATCCTCCACATCTAACCAACCATCCACAGAGCTGTAATCTCACTTTCCACCAGCCACTAAACCAAGCCCCAATATACTGTAATTGAGTTTTCTCTTTCTCCTAATCTCTTAGTATCCAAGGGAAGATGTTTAGATGCTAGTGATAGGAAAGAATTTAGGAAACTTTATTTATCAACTAGGGACTACATAGCTGGAGTAACTCTGTCATTGCGCAAATAAACTTACCCCAAAACCTCCGTAAATTAAGACTAGAGATACATTTATGATTCCTAACAATTGCATGTGGAAACTCATGAGGAAAAAGCTAAGCATTAAAACCTATTTCTACCATCTCTTTTGCTGAGGTCTTGGCCATCAGTATTGGCCCAGTCCTTAAACAAGTGAGAGTAAGAAGCTCTGACAATGCTTCTTACTGTGCTAGATCCTGGGGTACAAAAGAAAGTAATTCAAATGTAGCTCCTTTTCCCAAAGGCCTTAAGGTTTCTTTCCTTCAACCATAATTGAAAAAAGATGGTCCTTTTACATTTATTTCCACTATTTGCCATTTTTTTGTATTTGGAGTAACAGTCATTTTCTTATTTTCCTACTTCTGAACAAAATTATTATCCTTAGAATTTTTCCTCTCCCTGGCTCCTTTATCAACATTACTGATGTAAATTAAGATTCACTCTCAAAAGAAAATGCCAATATCAGGTGGTCAACAACCAGAGGCAGTAGAACTCATGTAGAATCAATGGTATCAGGCTACCCAAGCAGGTATTGAATAGTGAACCCATGTGCAGAGAGGGAATAAAAAAAGAAAAAAAAAGTGTGAAGGATCTGTTGAAACACAGTTGTAAGCAATGTGCAGTAACTGTGAGTGGCTGAAAAATCACAGTAGTTTAATAGACCTGCTGGGCATATCTAAGGAGAAGAGTGATTTTTTTTCTTTGAACAAAGTAGTTGCCTATGCCAAAAGCTCTGTGGGGTTTCGGGACTGGGACTAAGAATCAAAATAACCATTTAGATCCTGCTCAGGATGAAAAAAATGAAGCTATATTTTATTGTTATTTTAGGCTGCAAGTAATAATCAACAGCAGGAATAACAGTAACAGTAAGAAGAGAAATAATTGTGATCGGTCACCTTTTTAGGAAAAACATCTTACTGTGAATTGATAAAATGCATTTATCTATGTATACTTTACATTTAAACAAAACACTTCTGTTAAGAAGAACTGAATTCATAGTGGCTTATGCTAAGGGGAGAATGAATTGTCTCATGTAGTTGGAAGGTTTCAGGTATAGCTGATTCCAGGCACTTAGTCAATTGCCGTCAGAACTCATACTCTTTTTCGCTCCCCTCTCTTCCATGGGGGCTCCATCCACAGACAATTTCCATTCACACCAGCAGAAGCTACAAGCAGTTGCAGATGTCAAACCTGTCTTCTTAGTAAGCCCCAAAGAGAACATCTTTCCCCGATTATTTTAATCAAAAGTGTAGCAATCGAGTTTCAATACTGCTGATGATTCCCCAAGTCACCTAGTTTGTAAATACAGAGCTAGAATTTGAACTGAGGCTCGTTTCATTCTAAAGGAATTTTTAAGGGAAAAACCAACTAACATCTATACTCCAGCTAAACTAAGTAAAACAATGTTTAGCTACGAAGTTTTTATCAAAGTAATTTTATGGTGTTTTCAAAACTGTTGTTAGATGGAAGTCATTAGTATAAAGTGCATAACATTTTGGTAAATTCATCCTGCTTTAGAAGACATTTATAGATGAGGCAGAAAAATTAGTCTATATTCTAAGGTAAAAAAGACTACTCATTGGCAGTTAATAATATGTTTATGCCGGTACAAATAGACATATTGGTTTAAAGGTGTAGAAAAAATAAGTATTTTTTAAAATAGACTTCACATTTAAGAGAAATGGAATCATATTTTGCCTCAAAATGCCTTAAATTGAGTGGCTGGATTTGAACGTCGAAATGCTGAACTTCCTGGGAAATGCCAGAAATAAAATTGTTTAGAATGTGACTGTTTTTGCTTTATATTGAACAATCCCTTCTCCCCTCCCCATCTTCTTGGTGGCTCATGTGAGGGAATATTTGACATGTGAAAAATAACCTTTTTTTTTCCTCTTCCTGATGGTGTTACCATATGGCTTTAGCATTTGGTTCCATCCTTTTCACCCTCCTACTATTTATTTATTTTAATCACTACTCATGATTAGTATAAAGAAGGGCTCTGAGAGTCTATTCTTGGCTGTATTCTCACTCACAGTTTGGCCCCAGATCATTCAATTTCCCTTAGACGCAGAGTCTGCCATCTTTAAATGAGCATAAATGTTACCAGTTGAATGAAATTCTTAAAAAATGATAGTTCCTTATGTTTTAAGAGAGTTTCTATTATCTGTGATTTTTTTTCTCCCTCAGTTCCAGAACCATCTGTGCCTTCTCATTTATGACCAAGACTTTTTTGAGATTCAAATTTGCTTAGAGCTGACAAAACACAACATCTGGATTTCAATTCAAGGAGGAAGGCTCGTTTGAAAGCTTTTTAATGCCCCTGGACCACAATGAGATCAAATTGAAGAATATTTTTTATGAGTTGAGTGCAAATGAATTAGAAACATGTGGATTAAATTTCTCTTAAACCTCAAAGGGAATTTAAATATTAAGGAAAAGTGCTTTGCAAACTGCTTCTTGGCTTCTGCCAAAGTCAGAACACTTAAAAAAAAAAAAAGAGTTGGTGATATCTACTGAATCCAAAATGTACCCAGCATTTTCTTCTCCAGTGTATAAAGAACATTTTGATCTTTGAATAAAAGGAAGTAGAACCAAAGATTTGCAAGTTTCATATTCAATACTACTTAGTTTCAAACTAAAATAAGTACATTCCTAAATTTCATACAGCCTTTCCTTTTTTATTATTGTAGTCTCTGTTTTGTTTAAGAAAAGTCCAGAATACAAATGAATTATATAATTGCATTGATGTGACACAATCTCTCAGCCATTCACATACTTTGTTTTCGAGAGAGGAGGAATGGATTCGTAAATATTTGTTTCAAATTTGTGGTATATAAATATTTTTGTTTCAATTCAATTCTATTTTGTTGCATTTTCAAAAGCTTCTCTGATAAATAGAAAATAACTCGCCCCCCCACCTTGGATACATATTAGTCATTTAAACACTCACTTCATAGCCATTATTGTCAAAACAACATGTGTGCTTTGGGTGTGGGTGTGTACAGGTATGTAAAAACAGTGTTACTAATACTTCAGCTCGCTGCGTGGACCTTGAATCCTCTCTATAAAAGGATGAAGTAATTTTTTCAAGTATTTGCAGGGGAAACTCTGCCATGACCTGGTACCCCAATAGAGTCCCCAGAGACAACAGCCCTTAAGAGGGAAGGCTGAGGGGAGCAATCATCCATGTAGGAGCTACCATATCTTCCCAATTTCCTGAGTTACAGCTTAAAATGATCCTTTGCTGGTAGCCACAAAATCTGGTAGTGACGAGGAGTAATTCTCCCTCTCTGTCCTTTCCTCTGAAAGCCTTGATCTACTCATATCCTGAGGGCAACCAATGTCATGACATGTCTGTAGACTTCCTTATCACTACTGCTAATAACAGATTCCCGCCTGGAGACAGCACCACTAGTACAATTTTAAATAGTCTCTTCTAGCACAAAAGGATTTTGTAAAGCAGACTCTGTAGTTGAGGCAAATATTCACAAATGTGCCAGGGATAACTCCAGAAGTCACTTGACAACATTAAAACATTATTACTGACAACTTGCTCTTTTTTTTCTCTACTACATCTTACATTTTAATGGGAAATCTTCAGAGGAATCCCTGTACTACCACTCTCTTTACCAAGGCATATGGTTGTTAATGCAAGTGAGAAAAGAAGTCTCACAGACACACTTGTTCTCTGAGAGACCAATAAGAGCTACCATTTAGGAATGGAAAAGAATGAGCCAAAATAAACACTCCCAAATTAAAAAAAAAAAAAAAAGTAAGGTAGTTTTAGAAAAAACAGATGTATTTTGTCAATAGTAAAGCTGGAATTGAATATGCTGCAGTAAAAGATACAAACAGGTTTGCCCGCCCCCTACTCTACCTGAAGGAAATCTTTAAAATGTGGCACATATACACCATGGAATACTATGCAGCCATAAGAAATGATGAGTTCATGTCCTTTGTAGGGACATGGATGAAGCTGGAAACCATCATTCTCAGCAAACTATCGCAAGGACAAAAAACCAAACCCCACATGTTCTCACTCACAAAATTGAACAATGAGAACGCTTGGACACAGGAAGGGGAACATCACACACTGGGGCCTGTTATGGGGTCGGGGGAGGAGGGAGGGACAGCATTAGGAGATATACCTAATGTAAATGACGAGTTAATGGGTGCAGCACACCAACATGGCACATATATACGTATGTAATAAACCTGCACATTGTGCACATGTACCCTAGAACTTAAAGTATAATAAAAATATATATAAAAATAAAAATGAATAAATAAATAAAAAGGAAATCTTCAAAGAAGGTAAAATCTGCAGATTTACAGCTTCCTACTTATCCATAGTAGAAAATACTGAAAAAAGAAATGCTTAGGAAAAAATGCGCCATCCAAATGATAACCCTAAAAAGGAGAACCCCTCTACTTCCATGAGGGCTCGGGAATAAGCATGGAGCAAGAGAAGAGGTGATTTTAGAAATAAAGATCTCATAAAAAGCAGAGACATGTAAGTGGATTTTAGTAAAAGTCATCACACATTTGCTGGGAATGTGTGCTGGATAAAAGAACAATTCAAAACTTACAAAACATTCCTGATCAATTGCAATGCAGCCACTGATTTAACAGTTTTCTCAAGACATCTGGGATGATTCATTTCCTCTTTAACTCTGCCCAGGATATTCATTAAAGGAAATGTTAGGTGTCTTTTTACTTATATTTTATAAAACTTCTCTGAAGCTCAAATCTTCACAATATGTGCTTAGTTATAGTTAATAAGAATAGTGTGTTACACCCAATTTAGATGTCAGATTCTAGTGGTATCTAATTTCTAACTCCATTCTTAGGCTATAATGTCCCTTGTGATAAAATACAGGAAGAAAATTCTATGTCTTTCATGTCAAGACATCTGCAGGGTGGTTCTCAATGAACGTTCATGTGCAAGAGTTAACTTTCATGATTTACTTAAGTCTTCCATCTTTTCATGATAATCTATGACATTTTTCAAATGTATATATATTAGCACTGGCAACCTTTTGTCTGCAAATGAGTACTAACCAATGACAAAATGAATAAGTGATAAGTATCCACAGGAACAATGGAAAAATCCTAAAAATAACCTATTTATCATTTCTGAACATTATGGATATTTAATAATGTGATTTTCCAAATTAAGGCATCACTTGTTCAAATTATAGAATAGAATATGTTATTATTGCAAGGCTGAAATCAAAGAAAAAAATTATTTTATTTATTTCAAAACCTATATAAAGATAAGGTGCTTATTTACTCATTCCTTCACTGAGCAACCATTTGAAGGCCACATGAGTTGGAAGAACACAGTGCATTAAGACACAATGTAAACTGACAGAATAATAGGAGAGGCAATACTCAACTTTTATTAGTCATTAATTAGGACAGCTACTAGCTAAACACTTTATATGTTGTCTTATTGAATTATCAGAATGACACTATAAATCATGTGCTATTATTGCCCTAATGTACAGCCGTGTAAGCTAGGGCACATAATAGGTTAAACAGCTTACCCAAGGCCATACAAGCAGGAATAACAAATGATGGGATTGGAATCAACGCTATGTCCAGAACTCAGTCTCTTCATCACCGTGCCTTAGCGCTTTCGTGACAGAGATCTAAAACATGCTGCTCCTTCTTAATAAATTGAGCTAAGCCACAGAAAATAGATATGGCCGCATATCTTAGTGCAGCTGTCTCCACTTTGCAGCTAGAGCATCTCTTTCAGGCACCTAATTTAAAATGTGTAATTTCTTGTGCAATGTGTCGTGTTGGTAGCCTGAGTTGTGCATAGTTATACGAGGGGTCTTGGCAGGACAAGACTGTGCGGATTCTCTGGGACTCACACATAATTCCAGTGATGGATGGCTCAAGCTGCTTTTCAGCACATCCTGTGCTCTCCTTCTCCAGATTTGCCCATAATCAATTTACCAGCTGTGGCAATTATTTCACATACTTTTTTTAATATGCAAAAAGAATTGTATTCTTTTTGTGATACTCCTGTCATCTGGATTTGCTGAAATAAAAAGGGATGGGGGAGTCTCTAATATGATGGCTGCTCTAGTTTGAGAACTCAAAGGTAATTACATACTAATAATTGGATTTAGTTTCCATTTTAATGTTTTAAAAAGAAAAGTTGTTTTGGGTGGAGGAAGCAAGACTTGGATAAGCAAAATTATAAGCAAGATCCGTAAGCAAGAATGACATTTACTTTCTGGGATTTTTTTTGTTTAACTCATTTTAACTCAACCTGCACAGAAGGAGTCATGGTGAAACAGAGAGAGAGTGAAAGACAGAGAGAGAGAGAGAGAGAGAGAGAGACAGAGACAGAGACAGACAGAGACAGACATAGAAACAAAAACAGAGACAGAGACAGAAAAAGGAACTACTTTTCAAAATTTATTTAAGTTCCAAAGAGCCATAAGATAGATGGATTGAAGACTCCATTACATATGCATCCAGCAAATGCCCAGTGCTCATTTCAGTCAGATATCACCTCTTCTATGAAGATCTCCTGGACAATTCCTACCCATCCAGTAGTAATGATTATTCCATCATATTCATTTCCTGTGTAATGTTCATACTGATCTGTAATGCTTGTTAGCTGTCTTTCACACCACACTGTGAGCTTCTTGGAGGCGGTAGATGTGCCCTATTACCTTTACATTCTTTGTTTCATCTCAAGAGCCTGGGAAGTTATTACGGCTCAAAAATAAATGGATGTTTAAATAAAGGATAGAAGTCAGCATTCTCTGAATTCAGTTTTAATAAATGTCCAAAAATGTTTTCTATAAGACATTCTTGAAATTTTACACTTGTGCTGTGTTAGAGGTTCAAAAGAAGAGCAGGAGTAGGAATAATTAAAGTCAAATAATATAAGTAGCTAATATTTGTTGACCCTAATCTACCTGCCAGATATTCTGCAAAGTGCTTTGCAAGGTCTATCTCTATTTATCTTCCCAACAACCTCACATGATGATAATTTTTATTATATATACCTTCAGACCAGGAAACGAAGATGCCCTAAGGTTCAGTGACTTGTCTAAGAAAGGCAATTCCACTCAGAAGTTGTCAGAATGAATGTGTAGCACAGCAGTCATATTTAGAAGCCCAGGCTCTCAACTATTATATATACTCGTTTTCTAGAAAATAATGGCCTAAATCCAGCAGAGGATATTAAAATGAAATCAAGGAAAGTTTCACTAAGCAAGAACTTATAATACACTGAAGGTATTGAAAAAGAAAACTGTGATGGAACAAACACAAGCCAGTTAAGTGTACAACTCATCAGTGTATCTCTCCATTGGCTGCTGAAAACATTCATTGTGCACCTGTGTGCCAAGGTTTGTATTAGCTCCAACACAAAGCCAAATGAGACATAATACAAGCCCTGGATCATATGACAGTTTAACAGATCTTTATTCTAGAACTGAACTGTCTGATATGGTAGCCAGTAGCTACGGATGGCTATTTAATTTAAATCATTATTAACCTCACATAAATTTAAAAATTTAGTTCTTCTATCTTTCTCATCATATTTCAAATGCTCGGTAGCCACATGTAGCTAGTGACTACCATATTGGCAGAGCACATATAGAATGTTTTATTCATTAAAGTTAGTTCTATTGGGCAGTATTGCTCTAAAGAACTACATTTAAGAGCAAGGACCTTAAATTAGAAAGGCAGGAGTTCAAGCTCTAGCTATACTTCTTTGAGCAAGATACTTAACCTCTTATACCTCAGTTCCTATTTTGTTTATCTCCAAAATAAATATAATTATAATACTTACCTTCAAGGGCCATTGCAAGGATTATTTTAGGTAGCCTGCATAAACACTTTGAACACTTTTTTAGTCCATAGGTACACAACAATTATTGGGTTTTAAAATTATTGTCACTGATATTATCACTAACAATAAGTTATCTATGCCTTATAATGTACATGCTTAGGTCATCATATAAATTCTAAAAGACCAGGGTCCCTTTTCCAATTTACATATGAGAACACTTAAATCTCTGAGAAACTACCCACATAAATCAGACTTGTGTAGGATGATGGAAGCACAAATTCATGCCAGACCCTTGTGCTGCCATGTACATGACTACTCTGGGCACAGATTCTTTGTCCAGAAATTTCTCTGCTATATAAGGAAAGGGAAGCATATATAACAGTAAGTCTTTTTAAAAACCACCAAGAATAGATAGTATTTTAGTTATTTATAAAAAATGAGAGATTCTTCCATTTGACTTACTTGTAACAGTAAGTAACCATTTAAAGAGTTATGATTTTACTACCCATATTTTTCAACTGTGTTTGGCGCTTAATGGGCTGGTTTCCTTTAGCACATGAACTTGAGGTTACTCTTAGATATCTGGGATAGATCTTCCTCAAAGGCAGGCACTGGAAGGAGATAGTAAAGTGTACCAGAGGATCTTTCATAGAATATTGGAGAAGTAGACACCTTGGGTGAACGACAGAGGCTCCATGAATCCACTCTTCATTGATCTCAGAACAATTCACTGAATAAGGTGTTGGACATCTTGAACCATCCCATAGATTGAGTACCTGAAATTTACCTATGGATGTAAATTTGTAAGTGTGGCCTAACTAAAATATTGCGAACTACATATATTATTCATTAGAATGATAACTTGTTTGACTCATAGAAAATCAGTTAGATGTTTCTTTAATGCTGATGCTCAACCTTCTAACATGTGTAATAAATGAATATAGTGATCAATCACTGTGTGCCTGTTCCATTTCTGGCACTTTAGACTCATATTTATATGAGCAAATATAGAGGCAAAATAAAGCAAAACAAAAGCAATGACATAATAGATACTTTTGATTCTATTACTTGCTGGCTATATTCACATGAGCACAGTATTCAATCTTGCTCAATATTCTTATTGGGTTAATTCCACCTATTTATATTTTTTGAGTAAGGATTAACCTTGTTGTGTGTTGTATATGAAGCACTTAATACATCATTGTGCATCCTTTGTCACTCAACAGTTAGAAACTAAAATTAGGAAGAATAGTATTATAGTATGTGATTCTCATAAAAATTTTAGAAGGTCATTATTATTATATCTTATAATAAACCAGGACAAGGTAAAATAGCATATTCAAGCTCAAAAATGTCAAAAGGATATCTAGTAAAAGCAACCATTTATACCTAGATCTTCCAGATGCCTTCTGCTGCCTTTATTAAATATTATGAGGCAATATTAAAGTCATTTTAATGTAATGCTGAACTAATGATATATAAATTCTGAACGACTTCAGAAAAAGAAAGAAAGGTATATGGGAAAAAATATTCTATGTGCCGATGACCCCAAGTATCATTTCTAGCCTGGATTTCTGCGTAAATTTCAAACTCGTATCCAAATATTTCCATGACTCTTGGGCTTGTCCAATAATAATCTCCAAATTAATATATCTGAAACTGAACTCCTGATTTCATCATCTTCCAACCCCCTCCATCTGCTCTTGCATTGCTTGTTCTATCCCTCTACATGGAAATTCCAACCTACAAGTTGCTCAGGCCAAAACCTTGGAGTTATCTTTGATGTCTCTCTTTCTCTTACACCCAATATCCAATTAACTCAGCAAATTTAACCAATGCTGTCATTACAAATATCTTGAAGCCAACCACTCCTCACTTCCTAATTTATCTCCCTACTTCTCCCTTTTTCTTTTAATTTGTTCTCAGCACAGAAGCCAGAGTAATCCTATCTCTTTGAGACAAAAGAAAGAAAAGCCACAGTGCATAGAATAATCTACATGGTCCTACATGATTTGAGCTCTCTGCTCTCATTAATTCTGTGGCCTCAAATCATAGGACTGACCTCTTGCTCACTCCACTCTAACTATATTGGTATTCTACTGTTCTATCAACCACCCAGGCACATTTCTACATCAGGGCTGATGTTTTGGTTTTCTTCTGCCTTGAATATCATCTCTTCAGTTATCCAGTAAGTCAAAGTCCCAATTTCTCCAAGTCTTTATATTTTCTTACTGAGTCTTTCCCTTGTGATTTTATTTAAAATTGAAATCCCTTATACTTCTTCTTTCTCTTTTCTTTCTTATTTTTCTCCATAGTAAATATATCATCCTCTGAGATATAGGCTAGAATAGGATAGGGTAGAATAGGACATGCCATGATATGATATTCATTCTTTAGCTCTCTTTGCTAAAATTCAATCTGTAAAAAATTTGTTATCAGTTTTGTTAATTTCTTTGTCCCTAGCATCCAGACTAGTGACTGTGACTGGAATATTATGCAAGTTTAGTAAGTATTTGTTGAATAAATGAGTGAATATACAAGTGAAAAAGGTGCTAAAATGGTAGAATGCTATTTCATTCTTCCTATTTTTCTGCCCTTTTATGTGAGCAATAATTGTTTATACTTTAACTGCCATGTTGTCTTTCATGATAGATTGTATTTTTGAGTTTCTATCAGCATGCCTGTAATATTTCATTTCTTTCTGTTTCCTTGTTTTGATTTTAGAAGATCTGCCTTTGGCAAGCATTGGAAGAATCTAAAAATGTCCCTTGTTTGAAAACAGACACTTAATGATAAATGTAGTAATAGTTAATGGCTTACTAGTAGTCGTGGTAGCAGCAGCACAGCCATCATTCATTGAGGGTTTTTATGAGTTATGGGCCAGAGCTGATCCTTTATTTATGTTTATTTATTTGACCATCAGAAAAAAAAACTATGAAGTATTCATAATTAACAGAGATGGAAGCTGGTTCAGAGATATTAGATAATTTTCTCAAGGCCACAGAACTAGTCCTTGAAGGATTGAAATGTTAATGCAAATGAGTTCTTACCTATATAATTCATAGAATCTTTATTTTAAAACATTAACATACAATATATTGAAAATGATTTTTAGTTCAATACATACTTCTTAACAAAATTGACCATCATATGGATTGAGCATAATCAGAAAGAGTACAATTTTCTTATATATTTACTACAGCAAAGTTTTTAAAATAATTCATAGCTCTCAAGTAAACTCCTTCTTTGAGCTAACAATACTTTAATCTTTGTCTGCATGTATTTTTTTTTTTTTCTGCTTCTAAAGGTCTTGTAGGATAAGCAAGTGACTCTTTACACAGCCTGACTTTCTTTTGGAAGAATGGTCTTGCTGCCTTGAAAAGAACTCTTAATCATTCCATTACCTTTTCTTAGATATGTTTGCTGGACTCCTTGGAGAGTCTTTGAAATCATGACACCTCGTGTAAGTGCAGTGTGTTTGCCAAAAAATATTCTTTGTTGGGGAAAGCTGAGGACTTTTTTTATTTACTTATGGACACAGCATGGTTTATAGCCTCCCAGAGTGAGGATACAAAAAGGGAAAATGGCAAAAACAAAATCGAAACCAGCTAGTTGGTAAAATAATTTATGTTTGTATAAAAGGAGATGGAGAAACTTTGAGACAGGAAACTTCTTGAAAATTGATCAAGGCTGGGTCCAGTGGCTTATGCCTGTAATCCCAGCACTTTGGGAGGCCAAGGTGGGTGGGATCACCTGAGGTCAGGAGCTCAAGACTAGCCTGGCCAACATAGTGAAACCCCATCTCTACTGAAAATACAAAACTTAGCCAGGTGTGGTGGTGGGCACCTGTAATCCCAGGTACTCGGGAGGCTGAGGCAGGAGAATCACTTGAACCTGGCAGGCGGAGGTTACAGTGAGCTGAGATGGTGCCATTGCACTCCAGCCTGGGTAACAAAAGAGAAACTCCATCTCAAAAAAATAAAAAAAAATTGATCAAAATGGCTCAGAGGAAATGATATTTATTGAGCACTTATAGTGCACTAAACCATGTGTAGAGTACCTATGTCAGATTTTACCATGTGTCTCTTCAACAAGTACTGATGAAGTTGTTGTACTTAATTATTTTTTAGATAGAGGCATTGACATTCAGAGAGTTTAAATAACTTATTCAAAATCCACTCCCTACAAGTCTCTTATATTTGAAAACTGAGAGCCTCCAGAGTCAAGTACAGGGGAAGAAAGTCAGGAGAATGCTAAAGTTAAGGACACTGTTCTGTTTACTGGAATATAGTTAACTGTTTCCCTTTTTTCAATATTCAACGTATTTTTCTTTACCTTTATATTTCCTCTTCCCACACTAGTTTTAGAACTCTAGAGAAATGAAAAGTAATCCTGGTGAAATGCTCCTTTTGATGGTCAAATACGCATTATTCAGTTAATAGTAATAAACATTCCGTGAAACTTCAGGCTATCATGAGTATCCTGTCAAAGTTCTCTAAAATGTAAACTAAAATGAGGATGGAGTTGCAGGTGCCAGATTTATGATTTGACTAGAAACAACCACAACAAACAGACAAAATATATGAAATAACATTTTTATGATCTTGCACATTTGACTGTAAAAGATAGTGGTGCCTGAGAGAGTTAAACCCTGTAATTGCCCCCAGGTTATGGTCTGGTGAGCTTTTATAGACTGCAGTGCTGGGAGGGAGAACCCAGTTAGAGCCTAGCCTCTCCTAGGGGTCTGGAAAGTGTGGTGTAAGATCTAAAATTTAGATACAATATTATATGCTTCCTGTATATCATGTGAACCCAGGAGGGCCTTGAATAACCTTACCAAAAGTTTTTCTCCTAATTCTGCCCCCACTAATAAGCTCCCCTTGCCAATGAGCCCTCTTAACAAGGGAACAAGAAACAGTTGCTTCTTATGTCTGAATAGCAGGGTTCAGTTCCCTGATGGGCCACAGGATTATTCCAACAAGCCAATCATATTCTTCCACAGGAACCAGGAGTCACCATGCCTTCTTAGTAATACAAACCTTGCCTCTCACAGCCTAAAGTTGTTCACTCTATTTCCAAGTGCAACTCCCATGTGGCCCTGTGTTGCACGAGATATCCTCCTTCCCAGGCTGAATGTACATATGGCTAATAAATTGTTGTCCATCTGATCTGTCCTGTGTTCAACTACATGTGTTTGGCCAACTTCGTAACTGTTAGGTAGAAATTTTTCCCTCACCAACAAGGTAAATAGGAGGCATTTAAAACAGGGAGGAGAAGATGGGAAGAGTTTGCAGGTCAACGTACTCTAGGGTAGAATTCTGTAGAGAGAAAGTTCTGGAGATCAGTAGAACATTCCCTCAAATCTTCATTTTTTTCTCTTTACTGACAAACACATATATGAGAGAAACTACTTGAGGGAAGGGAAATAAACATGCAACCAGAAATAAAAAACCTTGTCAATCACAGGATATTAGATACGGAATTCAGAAAACTAATGCCTCAGTGGGCAAAATTAGATGTAGATTAGTCTACTCTAATGTTATGTGACATACCTTAATAACAATTGTAAAAGAATCTATATCTTTCCACGTGGCTTATCTCTGTTTCTAAAGAAAGCTCAAGAATATTTATTGAAATATGATCATATCCAGTGCCAAAAATATTAAAATTCACAACGTATGGCATATCATCAAAAATTGCAAGGCAAGCAAAGAAAAGGAAAATAAAACCCATAAGGAGGAGAAAAACAAATCAACAGAAACAGATTGAGATAACAGAACACTAGATAAGAACGTACTACTGTTATTATTACATTTCTCTGTGTTCAAGGGGAAGTATTAAACATGTTAATTAGAAACATGGATGATGCAGAAAGTTCCAAATTTAACTTCTACATGTGAAAACTACAATGTCTGAGATGACATCTGAGATTTGGATTGACAGCAGAGGAGATGTAGCAGAAGAAAAACATTGGTGAATCTGAAGACATGGCAATGAAGTCTCTCCAAAGTGAAACCCAGAGAGCAAAACTGCTGGGAAAGAAAAATGAACAGATCATGAATAGGCTGTATACCAACTTCTAGTGGACCAATAGATGTATAATGGGAGTTTCTGAAGGAAAATAACCAGGCATATGAAGCAACAGAAAAATATATTTGAGGAAATAATGGCTGAAACGTTTCCCAAAGTGATGAAAATTTTAACCTCACAGATTCAAGAAGCTCAACAAAGCCCAAGCACAGGAAATACAAAGAAAACAATGCCAAAGCACATCATAAACAAATCACTTAAAACCAGTAATGAAGGGAATTAATTTAAAAAACAAATGAAGAACAAGACATTTTCAACAAATAAATAAAGATAAGAAAGACGAATTTATCATCAAAAATAATGCATGTCACGAGATAGGGGAGCAACAAGCTTACTAAAAAAAAAAAAAAAAAAAATTTAGGCCGAGTGCTGTGGCTCATGGCTGTAATCCCAGCACTTTGGGAGGCTGAGGCGGGCTGATCACTCGAGGTTAGGAATTCGAGACCAGCCTGGCCAACATGGTGAAACCCTGTCTCTACTAAAAATACAAAAATTAGCCAGGTGTGGTGGCGGGTGCCTGTAATCCCAGCTACTCAGGAGGCTGAGGCAGGAGAATTGCTTGAACCCTGGAGGAGGAGATTGCAGTGAGCCAAGATGGTGCCATTGTACTGCAGCCTGGGTGACAAGAGCGAGACTCTTTCTCAAAAACAAAAGAAAAACACACAAAATAAAACAAAAAAACACTGTTAACTGATAATTCAGTACATGGTAAAGTGAGTTTTAGAAAATGAAGAAAGAAATAAAGACTTTCTTAGGTACATAAAGCCACAATAATTCACCAGCAGACTTGTACTACAAAAATGTTAGAAAAAAGTCCTTCAGGCAGAAAAAATAATACTTCATGAAAATGTAGATCTACACAAAGCAACTTGGGGTCAGAAATTATAAATATGTGAGTAATTATAAAGTACTTTTCTTTTTAATTTCTTTAAGAGTTAATTGTGTAAAATAAAAAAGTAATTACAATATATTATGAGGTTTACAGTATACAAGGTTAAATGTATGACAACAGTATTACAAAGGCCAGTAGTGGGGCAATGGAATTATAGTATAGTGAGGAATGGTGCTGTGCATGACATCATGTAATTTCACTTAAGTTATAAGTTAGACAATGAAAGATGATGATTTTTCAATCTTCATCAGAAATGACACAGAAACCAATTGATATGACTCCCACTCTGGGACATCTTGAATATCAAAATAATAATGATTATATTATATAAAAATCTATTGAATAAATTGGAAATTCATGAGTCTATTCTGAACAATAAATGTACACAAAACAAATAAGTAGGGCAGAAAATAAAGTTCTTTAGTGTTTCCCTTAATTTCATACTTTCCTAATGTATGAGTTATCCTTTTTCATCAAACATACACATGAATGGAGTTCTGTAGACCCAGCCTAAATTCTACTTACTGTTATAATTTTTTCTGATAAAATAAAAGGCTCATTAAACTGTACAGATAGCGTTCCTTGATTAAGGAAACAAAAGTTTATTATCTATATTTTAAGTTTTTCTTGTTATTGATTCTATTACTTTAGAAACACAATTTAAGTCTTTAATTGGTTATACATTTGTCATTTAAATCTTTTTGGAATCTTTATGAAAAGTCTATTTTCATAACATGCCTAGTCTAGTTTCATTATCCAAGAAAAAAAGAACTATGACTTCTATAAACACACAACTGTGTTGACTCTCTGAACTTTTAAAATGCAGCTATGTGCTTAACGTTAAAACTGAAGCTGATCTATTTTGGTTTTTGAATTCAGAAGCAATTGCTTATTTGTGAAATCACCTGATGTGCACTATCTCTTTCTCATAATTGCCAGAGATCACATTCATTGCTTCTTATCAAGAATGAAATCAAATTAACTGCTACTTTCTTATGACTAGCTACATAAATTAGATAGAAAAGCCTTTTTAGTCTCTCCTTTTCTAAAGGAGATAGTGTTATCTAATATCACATATATTGCAAAAATGGCTATTTCAGTAAAATATATCAAACAAATTGGATGATAGAGCCTTATCATATAAAGACATATAATAAGTTCAGGTTTGCATATCTTGGGATAAAGAAAATAGCTAACTCGGGTAGCAAATGACAATAGGAGAATTCTATATTCGTCCTTCCTTCCAACCCTTTTATTGAGTGTCAATTATGTGCCAGTTTCTCTTCTAGGTTCGCAATACAAACTCTGTACATCCAAGCCTCCTATGTTAGCCATCATTGTCCCACTTAAAAAAAAAAGGTCTGATATTATTTTATCCCTTGAACTAAATACAGATTTTTTCAAAATAAATATATAAAAATCACTAAAAATATAGTCTAGATATCAAGATTAACATTTAATAAATTATAGTATTATAAAAATAATTCAAAGTGACTTTGGTAGAGGTTTTAATAAATACAGGTTTGGGGCTTTATTTAAGGATATTAGACACATCTTCAGGTAATAAGAAAAGTGAATGAGATCCTTAGGATTTGTAGCAACTGTTATTTCTTCAGAAAAATAAATTAACTGTTCCTTTTTCTTTCTAGATATATTTTAAAGTAGAATTGCAAAGGATAAAGATATATTTTCTGAACCAAGAAGCTAGCTATTTTAAAGAGCTTAAAATTTATTACATGTGACTTCCACAAAAACAAACAAAAAAACAAACCCCCCAAAAAACCTCTGCAAGCATATGATACATAAAGGAAGAAAACAATTTGTATTTTATTTATTTTGTTTTGACTATAAGTCATTTACCAGTACCTCCCACACATGCACGTATCTACAATCTCAGTGTGTTTAAAGTTTTTTTTTTTTAACTTTCATATTAGGTTCAAAAATACATGTGCAGATTTGTTATATAAATAAATTGCATGTCATCAGGATTTAGTGTACAGATTATTTCATCACCCATGTGATGAGCATAGTACCTGATAGTTGTTCATTTAAAAAACAGGTTGAGTGAATAAGGTAGTTAACTTAGTTATAATAGTTAATACAATTCCAGAATGAAAGTATTGAACTTTTCCAGATGAAGTCATTATTATCCTTCTGAAAAACTCTCATCTTGCTCCTAAAGGTATAATCCTCTGAGCCAAAAGATGATTTGATTTATTGGGCTATTCTGTAGCAAACATGTTAACAAAATTTTGATTTGTAATTAAACATAGCCAAAAAACAACTAATCTAAAAAGCTCACGTTGGTGTCAAGAATGATTTTGAAAAAGATTAAAGTTAAAAACAAGTCAGCAAACAAGCCAAAAAAAAGATTTAAACATCAAAATCCCTAGAAAAAACACTGGTATTTTACAAAGATGATAAATCAAAATTAAAAATTTTTTTTGCTCCTTATTTAGCAATACATGAAATTATTCAAGTTGTATTATAGTAGCTCCTTGGGTCTAGCAAATATTTATTTATTTATTTATTTATTTATTTATTTATTTATTTAATAGTTACATACATTTCTAAATGCCTGGTCATTTCAAAACCTAAAGCAGTAAGAAGGTCATTACAATTATGGTACATATGCCTAAACTTTGACATATTCAGAGAGTAAATCCTCACTCTAACCTTTTCAATGAGCAAAGAAAGAAATGGAGAAAGAAGGAAACAGATGGGCCCAGGATGGTCAGAGCAAAACAGAAGGAAAAAGTACTCTAAACACAGATTTTTATAAAGGGTAATACTTGCCTAAGAAAGTTGGGACTGCTTTCAGTATTGAGGTTGGGTTCCTTTAGATCAACTATTTATAGATGTGATTATCAAGCTAGCATCCCGTGGAAATGTCAGTTTACGAGTAACAAAAAATTTAGTCTAAGTTTGTATTAATATGTATATATTTAGCCAGGAGTAGGAGGCTAGGTAGCACATCTAAATGTGGGTAGTTCTTAGTTAAAGAAAAAAGTTCTCAGGAATGGCACTGAGCCTATTTAATACATGAGATGATGAGCACTTACTTGGCCACTTGGTGACTTTTCAGGTAAATCACTTTGACCTCATTGATGTTAATAACTCAATTTCTGCCCGGAGCTATTATATTTACTGGCTGAAACACCCTTTATCACAGATTTTTGTTGGAGTCATTTGGGCCTCAATTCACATATCTTCCCTCACCCTGCCCAGAGACCCCAGCATCACCCCACTCCCAGTACTTTCCAGAATGACATTGTTTCATGTAGTCAATAGTACTCATCACTATGTAAAAATACCTCAAAAACACGACTCTTTCTATTCTGCTTAACTGCCCTCACATATACTGTAAGTTCTTGAAAGCAGAGGATTTGACTATTATATTGAAGAGATCCTTATTGGTGACAAATAAAATGTGTATTCAATAATATCAGAATTTAGGACAGGTTTTCTTACAAAGTAGTCTATTCCAAATATAACTGAAAACATTTGTTGAGATCAAATATGTCCACATGCTTAATGGGATCCATGAGTATTTTACATTTTAACTGAACTGTGAATATAAATAAGAGACTGTATGGGGTGTGCAACAAATTCCAAAAATGTTTATCTAGTTCTATCTCAATAAGAAAATGAGAAGAACCAGTTGCCAGCGTAGTTGAAAATGCAGTGCTCAGATCCTGAATTTATAAATTGTCTCTATTCTGGTATGGTCTTCTTTCTTTTCAGTGTGTCTCAAAGTATTGTGCTTCTTTGTTGTGACCTATGATTGTTTTATTTTAATGCTTTGAAGCCCTTTCCAGTATTACTTATGCCTTGATCTCACAAATTATCAAAATATTCCGTTAAAGAAAAAATTACTCACTGATATTTATTAAAGCACAGTAAGAAGGACTGTAATCAGGACCATCACAGTAGGCATAGGTATCATTGCAATGGGGTCTTGCAGTGAGCATTAGAGATTGGGCTCAACTCTGCATACAGCACAGACAAGTGAGAATTTATAGCAAAGGAGCAGGGTGGGGTTACTGCATGGAAAATTACTAAAAGAAAAAATGAGAGGTAAACAGGATTCTGGCTAAAACCTAGCAGGATTCTTGCTGAAGACAGGCCAATGTGATCAGATATCACTGGAAGGATGGTGGAGGATGAAGAACCTGATCAGCCATCGAGGATGATCAGTAGTCAAAGACGGAAGACTCTAGCAAAACTGAATTAGTAGGGTTCTTCTGATAAAACTGAATTTTACAAGAAAGTGCACAGATGAGCCTAGAAGAAGGTCCAGGAACTGATTAAAGTTTGGCTAAGCAAAGATTCTTTGTCAATCCTTTAATTTTCAAACGTTAATCAATTGATTGCTACACGTTTGCTTTACCAATATTCGTTGCCACTCACCTCTGTAGACGCTTTCATTCTAATCTAGTAATTTCTTTAATCCTGCTTGTACATTCAAGTAAGCTAGGGAGCTGTTAAAAATAATTTTGCCTGAGCTCCATCTCAAACATTAAATCAGGATCTATAAGGGTGGAGTTTCACTGTGTCTTTTTTTTTTTTTTTTTTTTTTTTGACACAGTGTCTCGCTCTGTCACCCAGGTTGGAGTGCAGTGGTGCGATCTCGGCTCACTGCAAGCTCTGCCTCGCAGGTTCACGCCATTCTCCTGCCTCAGCCTCCTGAGTAGCTGGGACTACAGGCGCCCGCCACCACGCCCAGCTAATTTTTTGTATTTTTAGTAGAGACAAGGTTTCACTGTGTTAGCCAGGATGGTCTCGATCTCCTGACCTCGTGATCCGCCCGCCTCAGCCTCCCAAAGTGCTGGGATTACAGGCATGAGCCACCGCACCCGGCCTTCACTGTGTCTTTTAAAAAGTTTCCTGGTCAATAACAACGTGCAGTCAAGGTTTAGACCCACCATTTAACCAGAACACCACACTCTGTACTTCCTTTCTCTCTCTTTGTTATGCTACAATGATCATAATATTTATATCCTACTCCTTTGGTGCCAATTCCCATATCCTAGGTAAATTGTCAACCAACAAAGAGTACCCTACTGCAAGGAAACATAGATGCGGTTATATGCCCATGTATGCATATATGCATGTATGTGTGTGTGTGCACCATTACCTTTGTCAAGGTGATTTTTTTCCTAACAACTTACTAAGACATCCATACATAATGCTGTACTTTAGGTGAGAGCTACCCCATCTTCTTTCAAATGAGACATGAAAAAAAGAAAAGACTCTTCCAAAAACATTCCTAGGAAAACTTTCTGTAGATAAATTCTTGAGGGAGGCATAAATGGAGATGTTTCATTATAACTGAAGTGAACTCCGCCTAACATACGCCTTGAATCTTTTACCATAATCAGGCTTTCTATATCTCAATAGAGTTTTTATGATCGGAACATTTCTTGTTATAATTTCCTGCTACTATTAGGATATAGATAGATGAAATACCTTTAAATGTATTAATATTATGGCCAGTTTAAAAATATATATTCAAGCTGTACTTGAAAATGTGCTAATTGTAAAAAACAAAAACAACTTAAAATAATTTTTAAATGACACTAACAAAAAGCTATTATAATAAGAGAGGTCACTTAACCACCCACCAGTCCTAATGCCCTTCCCTGAGTAGATCAGAGCGTGTTCTTCAAAAAATGTCTTTGCGCATTTACAAATATATAATTGCTATGAATATTGTTCCTTTTTTAGAGAGAGAGGGTCTGGCTCTGTTGCCCAAGCTGGACTGCAGTGGTGCCACCATAGCTCACTGTAACCTCAAACTCCTGGGCTCAAGCAATCCTCCTGTCGCAGCCACCAGAGCACCTAACTACAGACACACCGCCGTGCCTGGTTAATTTTTTTTTTTTTTAAGATAGAGTCTCACTATGTTGCTGATCTTGAACTCCTGGCCTCAAACTACCTTCCCCAAGCATTAGGATTACAAGTGTGAGCCACACTCCCAACCTGAATTATTTTTTATCCTTTTTTTTTATGTGTCAACTTGGCTCAGCTGCTGTGCCCAGACAATGTGGTCAAAAATTATTCTGAATGTTTCTGTGAAGATGTTTTTAATGAGATTCTTTTTTTTTTTTTTTTTTTTTTTTTTTTTTTTTGAGACAGTCTTGCTCTGTCGCCCAGGCTGGAGTAGTGCAATCTCAGCCCGCTGCAACCTCTGCCTCCTGGGATCAAGCGAGTCTCGTGACAGCCTCCCCAGGAGGCGGGATTACAGTCGCCCACCACGACCCCCGGCTAATTTTTGTGTTTGTAGTAGAGACGTGGTTTCACCATGTGGGGCAAACTAGTCTCAAACTCCCGGCCTCAAGTGACCCTCCCGCCCTCACCTCCCAAAGTGCTGGGAATATAGGTGTGAGCCACTGTGCCCGGCCTAAATATTTTGAACATAGTTTTTGTTTTCTTTTGTTTTGTTTTGGTTTGGTTTTTTAACTCTTTCCCCATTTGCTACATGTGATTTCTAACACTCAGTGCCCTAATTATTGAGAGGCTCTCTACCTCCAGACTCTTACAGGGCTCATTGCTGGAACAGAATTTAAACATGCCGAAGTCCACAAGAAAAGCATAACTTGAGAAGGGACATTAAAGAAAAACAGTAAAATTTATCATCATTTTGCTGCTTTAGATGATGACTGAATGTTTATAATAAGACCTGGATTGTTATGTGATTGGAGGAGTGTGTCAAATGAAAGAAAATGGAAAAATAACTTCCACAAAATTTCTTTGGAGCTAGGATTAAAGCTGCACATTGATAGTCTTATTTTGTTGTTTTATCAAGATTGCCTGAACAAGATCACACCTTGCCTTCTTCATATCCCTCTAGAGGGAAAGAATAAAGACCAGAGCTATTAGTGGGGGCAGGAGGGGAGCAAGAAGTGATATTCCTTATGGCAGTAACACAAATAAGTGGCATTTTCTCAGTGTGTGGTCCATGAAACGCCTATATATAAATGACAGTTGATGCCTGTTTGAAACGAGTATTTCTGGGCTCTAATCCAGGAACATTGAATCAGAATATCTGGGGGTGAGCCTAGAAATTTTAAAAGAAAACTTTAAAAATCTTTATTTTGAAAGAAAACTTTTAAATCTTTACTTTGAAAGAAAACTTTTAAGATATTTTAAAAGTGCTTGAGATGTTTCTAAAGCGTAAGAAAGTTGAAAACAGTTAAGGCACGCCTTCTATCCCTTTTATTTTACTAGAGCCCCCTCACCACCCTGGGCTCATCCACACTGGATTGGCTCTTTATAAGGCATCTTGATCAACTGGAACTGAGGCACCTGCAGAAACCAACACAAAGCAAAAGAAGTGAGATCTCTGTAACTTGCTCATCCTATAGGTGCTAGTAAACAACAATCAATCAAATGAATATCTACTAAGGACACAGTTCAGGGGAGGTCATTGTGGAAACTCAATGAAGTGTGGAATTTCTGACCTTAAGGAGTTTACAATCTGATAGGAGACGAAAGCTATGCAGAAAAAGTTATTTGAGGAAAAAAAAACTCTCTAATTATTTGGGTAATGATCTTGACATTTACTTCAACTTTGGCTATAAAGACAGAAATTATGAATTGAGTCTTCTAAACTCTAGTCTAAGATTTTCCCTTAGGTACCATAAATGCATGATCATAATATAGTCTAATTTTGCAGTCAGCAGTCTAAAATTTCCTATTGATCTGCTATACATATAAACAGACTATATTCTGGACTTTCAAGCTATGTCCAGTTACAGATATCCTGTATTATTTTCTTGAGCTATTGAAAGATTTCAGAAATTCTGTGACTCTGAAGCCTTTTACTGCCTTTGTATTTAGAAGTATTACAAAATATATGTTATTTTTCATTAATTCCCTCCTTCTTTCATTCTTAGACATAAATTAAGTGGAATCTCTATGCTGGGGCACTAAAGATGGTTAAAACGTGGTCCCTGTTCTCATGAGCTACAGCCTAAGACATAAGGCAGATACAGAAATGAATCATGTGCCCTAAATTGGGGTTTTGAAAATATATATACATATGATCTGTATATAAAATATATATTGTCCCTGTTGCTTGGCAGATAATGATGACTTTAGAATACATAAAATAGATAAAATTTCTACACAAAGTAGTTATATATAAGTTTAGGAGAGAGGGAACATGCATATAAAACTAGCCCAGATATGGGTAGGCAATAGATAAGGCAGGGAACCTTATTTTAGCAATGGAGAAGCAAAGGACCTGTAATGATCTGCTCAGCGAAAGCAATGTGCTCCTTAAATAGCCACTATCTGACATGCTTTTTCCATTTGATAACTACATTAACTGTGACACAATAGGACTCAGAGCAGGAATGAGGGAAGGAAAGAAGAGGAGCTCTCAATACAGAATGGAAATAACCGTAAAGTACGAGATTGACTTGCCCCACCAAGGAGATGTGTCACTTGGAAGGAAAGCACCCATCAAAGCGTTTGCAGCATAGAATCCTGGGATGCCTTCATTTGTCACCATTCTAGTAGCTGTGGCAGGAGTCTCAGATGCTAATTGCCACCACGGGTTCCTAGATGTACACACTACACACTATGACATAATCCTAGGGGAAGACAGTGAGATTGAGGAAGACAGGTCCCTTCAGTGCTGCTATGAGAGATAGATAAGCGAACCAAAAGTGAACCTGACAACTTTCCCTTTAATTGTTTTAAATTAGGAATTCCTCCAACTTCCAAACTGTTTTCTAATTAAGTTCTATATGAATGATAGCCTATATTGTAGAAGGTTGAAAGGTGAGTTTTCTCAAGTAATAATGAAACATCTAGTTTTGTGGAGTAATTCATGCTATTCAGATGACATCTTGCAACATTTTGTGGGGTGATGGTGACTAGTTTATTTTAGGTTTTAATATAAACGTAAATCCCCTAAAAAAAGCATTCCAAACACTAAGGCTCATCTTCAATTTAATGTTAATGCGATTTTTTTTTTTTTTTCTGAGACAGAGTCCAGCTATGTCACCCAGGCTGGAGTACAATGACACAATCTCGGCTCACTGCAAGCTCTGCCTCCCAGGTTCAAGCGATTCTCCTGCCTCAGCCTCCTGAGTAGATGGGATTACAAGCGCTCACCACCACGCCCAGCTAATTTTTGTATTTTTAGTAGAGACAGCGTTTCACTGTGTTGGCCAGGCTGATCTTGAACTCCTGACCTCGTGATCCACCCGCCTTGGCCTCCCAAAGTGCTGGGATTACAAGCATGAGCCATCGCACCAATGAGACTTATTTTTATCAATTTTAAAAACTGATGTGCACCTAGAAAATATTTGGAACATAGAAAATAGAGTATCCATAACATCAGTTATAATCGTTGATAAAAATTAACATTTTTGGTATACTTCTTTCATGCCTTAATTTGTATGTAATTTAATCATGTTTTAACCTGTATGTAATTCTGAGCTCATGCTAGATATATAAGTACAGTGGACCCTTGAACAACACAGGTCTGAACTGTGTGGGTCCACTTAAAAGCAGTATTTTTTCCAATAAGTTACACCGAGTGTGCTGGTCTCTCCTGCCTCCCCTTCCACTTCCTCCACCTCTTCCCCCTCTGACACACGTAAGACAGCAAGACCAACTCCTCCTCTTTGTCCTCTTCGGCATTAAGATGACAAGGATGAAAACCTTTATTGTGATCCACTTCCACTAAGTGAATAGTAAAACCTTTTCTCTTTCTTATGGTTTTCTTAACATTTTTTCTCCAGCTTACTTTATTGTAAGAACACAATATATAATACACATAACATACAACATGTGTTAATGGACTAATCGTAAGGCTTGCAGTCAGCATTAGACTATTAGTAGTTAAGTTTTGGGGGAATCAAAAGTTGTACACAAATTTTTGGCTGCATGGAGAGTCAGCACTCCTAACACTTGTATTGTTCAAGGGTCAGCTGTATATAACTTTTCATGTGATAAAAAGCAAATATGTTCCTGTAATATTACAATAGTATGCAAAGATGAATTTAATCCTTGCATAGTATTTATTTGTATCAGCATGCCATAAGTTACGTGTCTATTCCCCTCCTTTTAATCATAGATGCCATTTTCAAGTGTTCATTATTTTGAATAAAGCTATACAATATGTGTGTTAATGTGGATATTTTAACTTTTTGGGTTTTTTAATTTTTTTGTTTATTTACTTTTCAGGATGTATATCCAGAAGTAAGAGTAATAGTTAAGGATTATAAAGACATTTAAGAGTTTCAAATATTTTGTGACATTATTTTCTGATAAAGTTACCCCAATTTTTGTTTTACTGTCAGGGTAAGACTGCCCATTTTACTGTAAGCATTCTCATAATAACTGTTTTGATTTTCATATGTGCTTGGCAAGTCCTATATAAAATGCATTTCTCTATGTTAAAAATTATGGTTTTCTTACCTTATTGTTCTTAAAAATTTGAAATGTGCTTTTTGGGGGAAATTGAAGTAACTCAATAAAAAATACACCTAAAAATTCCATTTTTTCTGTTTGTTGTTAAGAAAAATATTCCGTCTTGAAATGAATTTGAACTATGAATATAACATAAACTATTAACAATAATATTTTCCCAGTTAGAACGTAAATAAATGGAATGTATTTCTCTCTCCAGCTCCTCTCCTCCATGTTCTGTTTCCATGAGGGGCTTTTATATTCATTTATTTTCAATCTTCTGACCTTAGTTTCCTTGATTGAAAAATAAGGTTATTGGCTACCTCTTTGCATCTTTGTAGGATTATAAGAGATATATGTGAATTGAATCCTATAATGACTAGCATTTGTAGGTGCTCATCAAAATGTGCTTCTATCACATCATGTTTTTCTTAAGTACTATAGATTATGTATGGAATAATCCATAACTTTTCAGTCTCAGAGTTGAGGCAATGAGACCAACCTGCTGTTTTAGTATTTGAGAGAAAATGACAAAACCTAATAAAGACTCTCTCCATTTTGAAAGCTTTAAGGAATCAATTGATTCATTCTCCCCAACAATGTCCCTCTTTTTTTCCAAGGAGATTAATACAGTGAGATGCAGAAGAGAATTTCTCTTCTGATCACTGATGAAGGGAAGTCTTAGTTGTGCTTTTTAAACACATGTGGCTGGCAGAGAAAATAGGGAATGACATATTAGGATCCATAGAAAAGTAACAAAATGGGATGTTTGCAGAAAATGCAGAGGGGCCTATTAAGGGAGCCTCACAAGTCAAGCCTGTGTTAGGTGTCTGTGTGACTGTTCAGCTGTCAGGATTTGTTTAGCTAATGACTCTTAATTGTTAAAATTTTTACCGTGGCTTCTTTTGCTTCATTTCTAAAGATCCATAATGTATTTTTCCTGTGTTGAAGAGATGATTTCACATGAGTATTTTTTTTTGTCATTTAATAACATTGGGCAGTTATTCAATTCAGTTCCTCCCCTCCAGTTTAGCTAACTGTTCTCCTTCTAGAAGATTATCTCTGTAGTTTTTTGACTTGGTGTTCTAGTCTTCCTCCTGGATAAGTTCAGCATACAGGTACTGAGGAAGTGGACTGAAAGTGGAGGGAAGGAAAAGACATTTGTAATGTTGGGAAAATATCTTAAACTTGTTCAAGTAGTTGATAATTTCTAGAAAAAACTTGCTAAGAAATTTAGTTATGTTATCTTATCAATGGCCATGATCATCTTAAGAGAGAGAAAGTAACCCTCATATCCATTTTGCAGATGAGAAAATTGAGTCTTAACAAGTTTAAGTAACTTAGTGTACACAATGGATATGTTTCCAATAAACCCTGACTTCTCTTTGAAAATAATGGCTTTGAAACAGCTTGTGTAAGTTCACATCAGTGACATAAATGGATTTAGTCACAAATGTATTAATTTGATTTGAAATATATTCCATAGTTCTTGATTTTTAAATGTATCTCACTGGAACTTGTCTGATAATGACTATTGCAAGTGATATAAAAATGAATAAAACTTGATCCTCCCCTCCATATGCTCAGAGCCTATCAGGAGAGATACATTTGATATCATAAAAATGTCTAGGGTATAATGTAGATAATGGTCACAAGATAAGAAGAGCAGATAACTATGGAATGGAGTGCGAGTGGTGGGATTTGAAGAACCGAATAAGAAATGGATGGGCCTTTGGCTACTCTCTAAAACAGTGGGATTGGGTAAGAATATCTGTATTGTTAATTATGAAATTAATATCAGAGAGTTCACCCTTTAGCCATTCTAGAAGAATGATGCTCTTAATTTGGCCTATAACACATGTAACTTTAATACTTTGCTCTCCATCTATTAAGAGAGTTGGATAATGTTGATAGTGATTCTTCTACAATTTATCTTAGGCTTAATATGAACAAAGTTTGCTGAGAAATTCTGGAATGAAAACAAAAATAAATTAGGATGATTCTTAATGCACTTGATATTTTTAATCACTTGGAAGAAACTTTAAAATAATTTGCCTATTACATTTCTTTCTATATAGAAACTACATATGAAAAAATGTTAATTGTATAATAACTCTAAGAAGTGCAGTTTCATGCTCTTCTAGTTGTTAGGATTTTTTCTGCCCTAATTGTACTAAGTTGGTGTTGTTGAAAAGATAAAATTTGAGGAGTTGTTCAGATCTATGTTTAACCCATATTTCTTATACTTTCTTGCTTTGTGTTTAAACTTTCTGAAAGCACTTCTTTTTTTCTCCTTTTAGTATTTGTAATTTTTAACATCTTTCAGCCCATTGTTATACATTATGATGATGCAAAAGGAGCTTTCTGTATTCTCTCCTCACTGTGTCAGCTGTGAACCATAAGACACACTAGTTATAGACTAAACAAAATATACACCAGCCATGATTTGTAAATAATGAAAGTCATCATCATAATTAAAGATTGACTCAGGCATGAAGACACTGAATTTAAGTTTAATGAATAAATAAGGGACTCAGCTAATATTTAACTTTAATTTTCTGTCAAGAAGACTATTGGAAGTAGCTTTTAAAACTGTGGGAGAAGAGTGAAATTTGAACGTCTTTATCCCAGGGAAAGAAAGGTAAAACACTGGAGAAAAGACAAAAATTACATATAGGCACAGAAGGTTATGTGATGAAAAAGCAGATCCCTGTAACAAAAATATCGGTACCCTGGAAATCCACTCATGTTGTGATATGGCAAAGGTTTAAGGAGAAAGAAAATAATCACTTGGTTTTCTCTAGCCTTTTGAGACATAATGCTATTTGCATTCTTTTATGGGCTACTTTGCAAGAAAATCATGCAATTCTCAAAATACAAATGTGAGTTTTCCCAGTTTTATTGTGTCATAGGGGCAAAAGAGAAAGAAGAGTCATGGTTTATATGGAGCACCGCCCTAGTCCCAGCATTTTCCATGTATGATTATTACGTGAGGTAGATACAGTTGAGAGAATTGAGGCTCTGAGGTATTCATGAATTACTCAAAGTCACAGAGCTAATACATGAGGAATAGAGAATAGTACCTAGATAATCTGAGTCATAAGTCTATGATTTTCCATTACACTGCTTTGCCCCCCACCCCACAAAAAAGATCTGATTTGCCTTCAGTTCACCATCTTCTCTACTCTGTTCTAAAGGCCTAAGTTCTTACATCACAGAAATGAGGCATTTATTAAACAGCTAAGTAGAAAAACACTCTCACTCTGTCTCTTGTCCGATTAACAAATGTACCAATCAAAACAGGGTTGTTGGAGTCTTGGAAATAAAATAGCATAGGGGAGTAGGTGGGGCAGTGTCCATTCAAAGGCTCTCCTGGGGAGTGACTAAAGAACAAGTTTGCCCAGCATTAGTGTTAAATCTGCATTAAAGGGACAGAAGCACCATATTAAAGGCACTGACTTGACTGCACATTTGGCCTAGGTAATAAACTGTTTAAGGAACATTCTGAGAAGCTGGTTTTCACCCAATCTGATTATTATGCTTTGGGGGTAAATGTGGAAAAGTCACTTCTCTTGATACTTAGAACCATAGGCTTTAAATTTTTCATTTGTACATAGGTTTTGTTGAGCCCTTCTACAAAAAGCAGCACTTCTGAGAACAAACCATATTGCCTCACAAAAAAAAGGTAAAAATGGAGTTTTTGAGCCATCAATGTGGAAGGCCTGAGGCTTAGCTATGGTGAAGGTAACAGTCCCTTTGCAAAATTTCGTCCATTACCCTTTCAAATGTAAAATATCTGTCAGATATCCCTCCCCTTCAGAGAGATGTTCTGATCTCAAGTGTCTATGGCAATATCATGAAAACAATGGAGCAAATATGTTATTAGCATGTTACTTAGCAGATTACATTTACATATGTTTTGTCCCCTAATCTAATACTTTGTGTTTAGCTTAGTTTAGTTTTGATCCAGATTCTGCCTCTCTACCAAGCTCTATTTAACTGCTCTGTGAAGTTGCCTCAGAAGTGGTGGAGGGTTAATGGCGGTAGAGAAATGTTTCTTTTTAATGTATAATCTCAAAATTAAAGCTTAGTTTTCCCTTGAAAAAGAGAAATGCAGTTTGGAAGCCACTGGTTTGTTACGTTGATCCACTTTACATATCAAGGAGGTGAAAATTTATTATATTAAGTATATTTTGGTTTAAATGATTTCCAGGCACTGGAGCACAATCCTCTGTTTTACGTCTTTATTTTTATTTATTTTAGAGACGGGATCTCCCTGTGTTGCCCAGGTTGGAGCACAGTAGCTATTCACAGGTGTGATCACAGCCCAATACAGCCCCAAATTCCAAGGCTTTGGGGATTCTCTTGCCTCAGCCTCTCGAGTGGCCAGGATGATACAGGTGCACACACACCACTGCACCCAGCTTCTCTCTTCTAAATAAAATATTTCTTCTAAAATACAAGGTCTTATATGACCACTTTTAATATGCATGCAAACTTATTCTAGGGATACTTAATACAACATCCAAACCTGTTACAGTGTATTAAAAGATATGCTTTTATAGTTGTTTTTGATATAGAAATCTGCTTTGTATAATATTGTGACCAATATTTCCCATTGAAGTATATTATTTTGTCTTAAAATTATTATTTAACAAAAAATCAGTGTACCTCCAAGGTGCAAGTGTATTAAGAAATGGTGTTTAACACAACCCATGGATGATTTGAACAGTTTCAATTAGTACTATTTTCTGAACAATTGTAAATGGCTGATGTTGCGGCTACTACTAAGTGCCTGGCTGCTTCGGGAATCTGTTTAAATGTTAGTAACTTAGTGACAAAAATTACAGTTATCTATAGTATGTAAATACAAATGCATACCCTCAGTATCACCACAATGATGCTTGAGCTTATTTTTCCAGGAATAGAAACACTGTCACTTTTAAATTATCTTTAATAGGAATTTATGGCCCCTTAAATAAATGGTGGTTGACAAGTATTCTAGATTAGTGTTTATAACTGGAAGCAATAGCTGTATGTATTTTCTGTATACTAATTTCTCGTTAAGTTACTCATATTTTATTTAAGGAGTCAGCATTATGTCAAATTAAGAAATTAAAAAATACATTGAGTACTACTACAGCAAGGCTCTATGCTAGGGACTTGATGTCTTTTCAATCAAATTCTTCAGTATCACTGTGAAACAGGACCTATTACCTTTCTTTTGTATTAGAGAAAATGAAGGACAGCAAAGGTGACAGTGTTGCTGCAGGATCCATGGATGTGGTGAGTGATAGAACATTTCAGAGGTAACTATTATTAATTACTTATCTGTTATATGCCAGGTACTTCGTAAGGGGCTTGTCATTTAATCTCTTAGACCCTGCATGAAGAGATATGCTTTTCATTAAGTGGGATTTACCTCTGTTCTTTTTTATACATAGAAAATTCATCAGATAATTATTATCATATTATCATATAATAATATGTTGTATTATGATAATCTGGAAACATAGCAAGGGTGTGGGAGGTAAAGAAAGAACAGTTTTTACAGATACATCTTTTGAATTATTAACATGCATAGTTTTTATGGCTGGTCACCTCTGCATTTGAAAACTTCTTATGCTTGGAGTAGTACATCGTAAACAGACATTTTAGAAGGTCCCTCTAGGCACAAAAGAGTACTTTTAGCGAATCAAGAGCAACTATTTTTGCATGTATCCTAAATTTCTCTAATTTAAGTGACAGAAAAATTGTCAAGGCAGATGTAAAGTCAACCGTGCACTGGTTGGTGATGATGGCCTCTGTCAGAAATATGTTCCTAAATCAGAGACCGAATCCATGGGAATTCTTAATTTTTTTTTTTTTTTTTTTTTTACTATATTTCAGACTTCAGGCACTCAGCTAAAAAAAAAACATTCCTTGTTTATCCACATGCTGTCAATTTGGTGTCCTCCATGGGTGGCTTGGATATGGCCCCAACCAGTGTTCCAGTCGTGGTAATCAGGTACCATGTTTTATTTGAATTATACTACCAGTTGTGAAAGGTCAGAGCTTCATCAATTTAGTAGTCAAACTTCTTTGCTCTATGTATTCAACTTTCAAAGCATGGTGAAAACTTTATATATCTCTGTTTCTTTGTTTCCTTTCCTCAATACCGACCACACTGCTTACCATCCACTCTTATACACATGGGACTATACACACAGGTTTGCAAACATTCTCAATTTTAAATATTTTCATGTCTGAAAGACGTTTTGACTCAATCACAAGTGCTGTGACAGCCAGAGAATATTCTTAGTCTCTCACAAATGGAAGAAGGCAACAAGCACTTTGGAAAGATGGAGAAGTTTGCTGGATGAATGTGTTGAGCCTCGAACTAATATTTTATCAGTATCATGGCAGGTATAATAGTGTGTATCTTTTACAAATTGTCTTATATAATCTTCAAAAACTATTGTTTAGTCTAGTATCAATATTCTTCCTTTACAATGGAGGATACCTTTTTTAATAGAAGATGAGTGAGTTAAGAATTAGTATTCCTTGGGTAAGAGGAGACCTGGAATTAGAACACATTCTAGCTTATTCCAGAAGCACATCTTTCAAGTAGATGCAGTCAACTGGGAAGATGGTAGACATTTCTTTAAAAAATAAATAAAAATAATGAAAAGACAAAGATTATCCTTTGATTCTCCAGAGCTCAAACACTCCTATTTGGAGTAGACAACAATGCATCTACAATTTTCAGATTCCAAAAGGAAAAGCTACTTTTTTCCCAATTTTTTCTTAAAATTTTTTTACCACATATTTTTGTAAGAGAAAAGAAACTGCTGGTTTTACACTGGCACAAGCCTCCATCATTGCCTTTGTAATCGAGTCACTCTTATACTGTATGTAATTTGGAATGTGTAGTGTCATGATGTCAGCTTTATATGTAGAGATTTTGAATTCACTAAGAGTTTCAATAGTGCTTGATATTCATTGTGTGTTCCTCAAGATTGGCTCTCTGTTATTTGTCATCATCCCTAGTGCATCACAGAGCTGACTGACATGAATTATGTCAAAGAGGACTCCTTACCCTCTGTAGTTCCCACTGGGTCCATCCAGTGGGGAGGTACTGGCTGGAGCTTAGAGAGTGAGCGGAGATAGAGATCATGGCATTTATATTGTTGATCCCCTCCATGCTAGATCTAGGTTTGAGAGTGTGTATATGATTATTCAAGGCCACATTCCTTCTTTAAAGTCTATTTCCCATAATTAAAACTCTCCCAAGATTTCAATAGTGTCATCTGCTTACACCTAAGACCTAGGAATGGCAATAACTTCTTGTTATTTCTAAACCAAGGTTGACTCTCCCTACTTTGTTCATTTCCTTATCCTGAATTACAGTTTCCTAAGTAGTCGTTTTGTTAAACTATCTTTAGTTTTCCCTTTTAAATGTATTACCTTTTTATGTTCTGGGACCCTGATTCAATCAATATAGAAGGCATTAGATACAGTTGAAGATAAAATTCTAAGACTGCGTTATCTTCCTAATAAAATTCTAAAAGCAAAAAGATAGATGGGGTGATCAACACTAAGAAAATGCCTCTGGAAATTTATTCTACATAGTAGTGTTTCCCTCTAATCATAAATGCAATGGATGCACATCAGACCATCACTTTCAACTAATAATACTCGTATTACTTGTTTTTTGTTGTTGTTGTTTTTGGTGGAGACAGGGTACCACTATGCTACCCAAACTGGAATCAAACACCTGGGCCCAAACAATCCCCCCACCTCAGCTTCTTAAGTAGCTAGGATTATAGGTATGTGCCACCATACCAAGAAATAGTTTTGAAAGCCTAATAAAACCTATATAGACCTTTCTATCAGATGAATATTTGTATCCCCAGTAAATTCCAGTTCACATGTTTTCTAATCTGGCACAACATGGTATTACATAAAAAAGTAGAGTTCAGAAAATAAAAATAATAATAGAAAAATTCCAAATACACCTCACATCTGTTAGAGAATATTAAGGGGATCCCATTTATATCAGAAACATTCCATTATATACTCTTTTTTCCTTTCTTTTCTTTTCTTTTTTTTGGGGGGGCGGGGGGGATGGAGTTTCGCTTTTGTTGCCCAGGCTGGAGTGCAATGGTGTGATCTCGGCTCACTGCAAACTCCGCCTGCTGGGTTCAAGCGATTCTCTTGCCTCAGCCTCCCGAGTAGCTGGGATTACAGGCATGTGCCACCACGCCCGGCTAATTTTGTATTTTCAGAAGAGATTGGGTTTCTCCACGTTGGTCAGGCTGGTCCAAACTCCCGACCTCAGATGATCCGCCCACCTCGGCCTCTCAAAGTGCTGGGATTACAGGCATGAGCCACCTTGCCTGGCCTCCATTATATACTCTTTAATTTACATTTAAATAATCTCTCAGCTCAGCATTGCCCAAGCCAGTCACTAGCTTAGGCGAGCATTCACTGTCTCTTTCCTTGAATTGCCAGCCTACACAGAACTTACCTTTTTCCGCCTCTTTGCATTCCTTCCTGCTTCTCTATTCTTGCCTCTTCCTTTCTCCTGTCTACATTGTAAATTCCACATTATAAACATGACTCAAAATCATGCTCAAAGGTAAAGCTCATTTAAATGGACAGGAAGAAGAAAGATGACGGGAAAATAAACTTTTTTATTTTCCTATTCTAGTAGAAATTGTGCTGCTGTGTTAGGAGAAGGTATATGTTGAGTAAGTCTTTCCATACAACTTCATTTTCAAGAAGTCTATAGGGACAGTGAAGCTCATTCATGGAAACACTAGACACTCATAAAGTCACAGGCCTGAAGTTTAAAACCAATAGGAACAACAGGAAATTTATAACAAAAATAAAAATAAGGAGTAAGGAAGAAAAATCTATATTCACAAAGCCTAGACATAGCCAGTGAAGATACAACTATGTGTGGACTATACACAATAACAAATATAATATTACATGTATTTGCAGATGAGTTTCTTGTATATATTTGTGTGTGTGTGTGTGTGTGTGTGCATGTGATTTTTGCTTTGGCATATTTATCATTTTATATACTCAAAAAACAAGATTCTAAAAATTGTTTTAAAATAAGGCTTATAATGTATTCTCCAATTTCCCTTATAGATACTTATGTTATTTCAATTTTCATACACTACATATGTTATCTAAATCAAATCTAATTGTCCATAAGTACGACCACTTGCCTGATAGATTTCTTGACCAAAAAATGTGCTGGATAAAATACTAGGATATTTGTAGTCTTCTTATTTATATTGCTAAAGGGATTTTTAGAGATGATGCAATCAAACCACTTCTACCAACAAGATGCGAATGAGGGTTTTTCTCCATAAAATCTCCAGCAATTTATCAAGTGCTAGTTAAGTAAGAAATGGCATATTGTCATCTTCATTTACATTGGTAGGCAAGTTTTTATATATTTCAAAAATTTCTTGACCATTTGTATTACCCATTTATACATATTTTGTTAATATATTTCACCTATTTAAGTACACATATATTTTTATTAAATTTTGTTTTTCCTTTTTTTTTTTGAGACAAGTCTTGCTCTGTCGCCCAGGCTGGAGTGCAGTGGTGCGATCTCGGGTCACTGCAAACTTTGTCTCACAGGTTCAAGTGATTCTCCTGCCTCAACCCCTGAGTAGCTGGGATTACAGGTGTGTGCCACCACGCCCAGCTAATTGTTGTATTTTTAGTAGAGACGGTGTTTCACTGTATTAGCCAGGATGGTCTGGATCTCCTGACCTCCTGATCCACCCTAGTGCTTCAATTTACTGCATCACTTCTTTCTCATTATGCTTGCATTTTTCCATGTGTGTGATTTTCTGCTAAATTTACATTTTTAGCATTTCATCCCTCTATCCAAGTATAATGTTTCTTAAGAACTTCATCATTCCTTTTATCAAAGGCTATTATCGTTCCCAAATGTGCGTACTTCTCTATATTTATATGCTTGCGTGGATGCCATCTTTTTCACATATAAATTTTTAATCAAGCAAGGTACTGTTGATGTATAATTTGAAGGAATAATATAAGTTAATCTTCTAAGTTTCCTCTAAGTTGTAGAAATTTTTCAGATTATTTGTTCGATCACATATCAATATTCCCATTGATGGTGATAGCTCTCTCCCCATAATTTTAAAAAATAAATATTTCTGTGTCTTCCAAAAAAGCTTAACACCTACTTGTTTTGGTTGCATTGATTAGGTTTTAGCATTATGTCCAAACTTTTATTTTCACTTTCTAGTGTGTTTTTTACAGAAAAGGAATCTTTACTCAAGTTCTTATTCAGAGTACCCTTAATGTTTCTGTTTAAAATACTCTATTTTTGGTAACATTTTTGCTAATTTTTACAAAAATCACGGAGATTTTGAAAAGTTTCCATAAATTAATACGAAAATATAAAAATGTTAATGGTTCTGGGTATTTCTTTTCAGAAAGATTCAAATTCTCTCCATTTATACATGTTCTTCTTTTATTCCATGTTTAGGTCTGCAACACTTTACTCACATTCTGTTGCTCAGTTTTTGTCAGAATTACTTTTAGATAATTTATATAATTCATTGATAGTCAATATATTTCATTACATCATAAACAAATTATTTTGAAAAAATTGAATTTTTTTAAGTTGAACTTGTCTCTGATTAATTTACTGGAGCAGCACTTATTTGAAAACAACAAAATATTGCTTTAAAGAATGTTACCTGGGAGTATATTTTAGAATATCTATTACCCCAGTTTCCCAGTACATAATATAATTCCTGTACAAAACCACAATTCAAAGTAATTGAGTAGATTACTCAACAGGAAACTGTATTTCTGTCCATCTCTTTCTTTAGATCTAGCAATGTTTCTTTTGTGAATTTGGGTGCTCCAATGTTGGCTGCATTTATACGTAGGATTCATACCTTCTCTTACCAAATTGATTCCTTTGTCATTATGTAGTATATTGATTTGTCTCTTTTTACTGTTTTTTTCATTTTTAATTTCTATTTTTTTGTGAGTATAAAGTAGGTGTATATATTTATGGGGTACATAAAATATTGTGATACAGACATGCAATGCGTAATAATCACATCACGGAGAATGGGGTATTCATCTGCTCAAGAATTTATCATTTGTTATACAAACAATCCAACTATACTCTTTTAGTTATTTTAAAAGTGTACACTTAAGTTATTATTGATTATAGTTTCCCTGTTGTGCTCCCATACAGTAGGTCTTATTCGTTCATTCTTTTTTGTTTGTTTTTTTTTTGTACCTATTAACCATCGCTACCGCCACCTTCCTCTCACCCCTGCAACTACCCTTCTTAGCTTCTGGCAACCATCCCTCTACTCTCTATGTTCATGAGTTTAATTGAATGCTCACTTTTAGTTTCTGTTTACATGGGATATCTTTTTCCACCCCTTTGTTTTCAATCTATGTATATCTTTACAGGTAAGGTGAGTTTCTTTTAGGAAGTATATAGTGGGATCGTGTTTTTTTTTAAATTTATTTTTCCTAATTCATTCTGCCAATATGTAACTTTTAAGTGGGGGCATTTAATCCATTTACATTTATGTTTAACACTGATTTGTGAGGCTTTGCTCCTGTCATATTGTTGATTATTTTCAAGTTGCTTTATAAGTTTTTTTTCTTTCTTTTTCTTTGTCCTTTTATCTTTCTGGTTTGATGAAATTCTGCTGTGTTTCCATTTGATTTCTTCCTAGAAAGATGGATTTCTAAAAATATCAAATTATCAAAGGAACTCTACTTATCCCCAAACAGGGAACTACCAGAAGAGTATTTTTTAATCTGTCTGTTACATTATTATTATTCATCATTATATAAAATGAATTAGAAAAGATATTATCATTTGTGATAAATGACAACTGACATTATAGATTACATATTATCATTCAGTAAAATTTTCTCATTGTTTCTCCAATGCGCTATTGACTTGTTATAGTAGATTAATGCATTAACTCATGTTGAAATAGTGTTATGTTCTGAAGTTTACCTTCTGTAATTAAGTAGGGTTAATTTTTGACATTATTATTTTATTAAATTTTCAGATGTCTCATTTCATATTTTTACAACGTTGTAATTAAAATTCTAAGGGTATTTGTATGGCTTTATTTTCATACTGCTAACATTCATGTCATGAAATAATTTTATATATAATAATTTATTCATTTATTATTATTCTCTCTGCTCTTGATCTCATAGCCTCATTTAAAACAGACAAAAATGTCTTCCTTGCTGACACAAGTCTGCCTGCTCTTGGGTTTCCTTCATCATCTCTGGTCAATACTCAGTCTTCTTTACAAGTATCTCTTCTTTACCTGACCTCCAAATATTAGCACATCACAGGAATCAGCCTGCCACTCTTCTCTCTATATATTCTCTCCCTAGATATAAATTTATATAGTTAATGTATATAAAATATATAATATATAATTGATAATATATATTAAATATAAATATATAATTTTACATATAAATTATATACACTTATACATTAATATATAACTGTATATGACATACATAATTTACATATTAATTATATATAAATATATATTTATATGTTAGCTTATCTGTGTATTTATGTATGTATATTTTTATTTATTATAATACATATAACAATTTTATATACTACATATTTATTACATATGTATATTTAAATATACATATATAATAAATTTGTGAGAGGGATTTTATATCACATTGTGATAATGACTTCAGTGTTTGAATATTTCACAAATAAAACATTCTAAGCCTAGAGCCTTTTTTCAGAAATTATTTCTTAATCCATTAAAATGTTCTTCTTAATTTTGTTTAATTTCTCTGTTGCACATTAATTTCTGGTTTTATTCTTACCAATTGCCCTTCTTTGATACCTACTTATCTAATACAGTGTTTTCTTTGGATTCTCAGTAATGCCAAAAGTTTAATCTACAGTAATTTATGTCATATAAACATCTTATAATAGTGGCCAATTATTAAATTCAGTTAGACTTAGGTAAAAGAGTGCTATGTTTTATGCTTCAGGATTAAATAAACAACATAAATTACCTAAACCGTCAGTAAGTCAAACATAATAAAAATAAAGTCCATTGGTGTTAGTTATATAATCAACTATTTTGAGATGTAGTGTTGGCATGGTTATTAAAGCATAATAAAGACTGTTCCATTGTTTCTTTAGGGAAGAGGCTAGAATAAAATTATTCTGTGTCTAATTTGAACCTGATCAGCCTGTTTGTATATTTTAATTCTCAATTTCTAAGTCACTCTAATGACTCAAAAGGGGGTAGAGTGTCTGAAAAAAGGGGGTTCAAGTAATAACACCTAGTCTTTTTTACATTGAAGACTTATTCTTAACCTACAAAAGCTAATATTTTATTTTCTTCGCCCATCATTTATTTGTCATGACTTTCAATCCCATTTTCATTTAGGCCACCATTTTCTCCCTTTACTATAATATCTGTCAGTATTGTGTTCTAAAATCTGCCAAAACTGAGGATATCTTTCATTTGCTTTTTATACTATATTTTGTCACTTATTGCCCCTAAATCTCTGTCTCATGCAATTAAGAACAACTTAATGAATACCTAACATATACTTGGAACTATTTGCCATAGAAATAGATTAAGGCTTTCGATAGAGTATATATCTTACTGGAAAAAAAATTAAGCCAACCAAATTTCTCAAAATTCATTTGTTCTTTATAAGGTGCTATGGCAAGCAATTTTTAGATATTGTCCACACTTTTTCTGAGCTTCCATATAAAGGTAGAAGGGTTACATTTATCCAAATTATTTTGAGTACCAGAGTTTGCATTGCTCAGGAGTGGGCTGGGTTGCTTTTGTAGCCTTTAGATAAGTTCCCAAAATGACTATACAAAACAAGAGAAAGATTATTTTGAACTCTTTATTAATTTCCTAGGGGGGAATTAATAGGCACTTACTCTCAGTTTGTCAACTTTATTTTACCGTCTTTGAGATAAAAAGATAAACATATCATCTTGAAAAAAAACAACAATCTTGAAAAAGAATACAAAGTTGGAGGACTCACACTTTATAATTTCAAAATTTACTACAACACAACAGTAATCAAGAGAGTGTGGTACTGGCATAAGGCTAGACCTATAGAAAAAATGAAATAAAACTGAGATTGCATAAATAAACATACACACACACACACACACACACACACATATATATTCAACTAATTTTATACAGTCCCTTGACAATTCACTGGGGAAAGATAGTCTTTTCAACAAATTGTGCTGGGTCAACTGCATAGCCACATGCCAAAGAGTAAGTTGGACACTACATACAAAACTGACCCCAATGTATCAAAGATCTAAATGTTAGAGCATAAACAATAAAACTGTTATGTTAGGCATATATCCTTTTAAAACTATATTTTGCAGTGAACTCTTACATATGACACCAAGAACACAAGCAATAATTTAAAAAAAAGTTAAATTGGACTACCTTAAAATTAATAACTTTCATGCTTCAAAAGACACTATAAAGAAACTGAAAAGAAAACTCACAAAATATTTGTAAATTGTAGATCTGAAAAGGGGCTTGTATCTAGAATATATGACAAACAGTTAAAAGTGAGTGATGAAGATAAATAACTCAATGAAAAAGAGGGCAAAGGGGACAAGTGTGGTGGCTCAAACCTGTAATCCCAGTACTTGGGAAGTCAAGGTGGGTGGACTGCTTGAGCCAAAGGGTTTGAGACCAACCTGGGCAACACAGCAAGACAGTATCTCTATTTCTTTTAACAATTAAAAATATTAAGAAACAAAAAATAAACTAAAACATATGTTTTTGAAAGTGTCCAAAGGATCTAAAAACATTTCTCCAAAGAAAATTTACAAATGGCTAGGAAGCACACCAAAAAAGGTGCTCAATATCATTGACTATCAGGGAAATGCAAACTAAAGCCACACTGAAAAGCTAGGATGACTAGTATCAAAAAGTCACATAGTAACGTGTTCATGAGGATGTCGAGAAACCAAAATCCTCATATATTGCTACTGTGAATGTAAAATGACTCAGTGACTTTCAAAAACAGTCTTGCACTTCCTCAAATGATTAAATATAAGTTATCATATGACCTAGAAATTTTAATCATAAGTACATACCTATGAGAAATGAAAGCTGATGTCCACGTAAAAATTTGCATGTAAGTGTTTATTATCTATTAATAATAACCAACTTATCAATAAGGATAAGTAATAAATATTACATGTTTAATGCCACACTGTTTGTAATATACAAAAGGTAGAAATAACCCAAATGTTCATCAAAAGATCAACGGATAAACAAAATCTGGTTTAGCCATATAATCTTGTATTATTTAGCCATAAAAATGAAAAGAATGACGTACTGATATGGTTTGAAAATCTGTCTTCTTCAAAATTCATGTTGAAATTTAATCCCCAATGTGGCAGTATTAAAAGGTGGCATCTTTAAGAAGTAAGAGGTAGAGCCCACATGAATGGGCTAATTCATTTACGGATTAATGAGTTATCAAGAGAGTGGAACTGATAGCGTTATAAAAAGGGGAGAGACCTGAGCTAGCATGTTAGCACATTCAGGCACCTGGCCATATGGTACCTTGCACTGCTTCAGGACTTTGCATAGAGTCCGCATCAGCAAGAAGGCTCTCCCCAGATTTGGCCCCTCGACCTTGGATTTCTCAGCCTCCATATCTGTATGAAATAAATTCCTTTTTTCAATAAATTACCCGGTTTTAGGTATTCTGTTATTAAAAAAAAAAACAGAAAACAAATTAAGAAAAGTCCTGATACATGCTACAATGTGGATGAACCTTGAAAACATTATACCAAGTGGAAGAAGTCATTCATAAAAGATGACATATTGTATAATTCCATTTATATGAATGTCCAGAGTAGACAGATCTATAGAGACAGAAAGTAGATTAGTGGTTGCTTATGACATGGATGGATGGGGAACAAGGGGTGATAGCTAAAGGAAATGAGATTTCCAATGTGAAGTCAAAAAGATGGCAGAGTAGAAGTTACCAACCATCATCTGACAAGAAAAATCAACAATTAGACAGCAGTCCATGAATGAAAATATCTCTAGGAGGGCTGATGAGTCTAATCAAGAACCTACAGTAAAAAAGGGAGGATGATCAGACAGAAAAAGATTGCTCAGGAGATCCACTTAGTGGAGAGATCTGGAGATGACTACGCACAAAGAAAAATGGTGGTGGTGACTGTATCAGCCATGTGGTGGGTGCCATCACAGCTCCCAGAGACCTGCTCTGTGGACAACCCTGGCAGCCTTTGCTGCTGAGGACCTCAAAAGCATCCACGACATCATGGTTTTCCCACAGCTTTTAAAGTGGAGGATCCCATGTATTTGTCAGCTCCAACTCTAATGGCTTATTTCACAGAAGATACTAGCAGCTTTCACCAGTGAGGTAATGGACAGCCATAGTTGCCATAGACCCCTGCAGAGAGAGCTACTGTTACTCCCCTCCAAAAGAGTTGCTGTTGTGGTACACCAGGACCAGAGCTGCCACCCGCACCACACACATGCCCTGAACCCCAGAGTAGATTTTGTTCTGAGTGTGTCTCCATTTCAGTCCCCAGCTCCAAAGCTGCTTTGTTTATGCCCATGCTACAGACTTGGCTCTACAACTGTTCTGTGTGTACCCTGTCTCAGAAACTGGAGCCACCACCACTACAGCCTAGTCAGTGCTTCTGACCCCAGAGCCACTGTCACTCCATGCACAACCATGCACAAAGTCTCAGCTTCATGGGTACACCACAGTACATGATACTCATGTTCCCATGAAGATTAAACCCAAATAGAACTTATAGTAAAACTATTCAGAATCAAAGACAAAAAGAGACTTTTGAAAGCAGCAAGAAAAAAAAATGTGTCTTATACCAGGGAATATCTAAGGTTTTCAGCAGATTTCTAGGCAGAATATTTACAGGTCAGGGTAGTGTGGAATGACATATTTAAATGCTAAAAGAAGAAGAAAAAGAAAAACCACCAACAAAGCAAACTCTACCTGCAAAGTTGTTCTTTAGAAATAAAAGAATGATATTTTCCCAGACAAACAAAAGCTGAAGGAGTTAATCATCGCTAGACCTGCTCAACACGAAATTGTAAACAGAGTTCTTCAACCTGAAATGAAAAGGTGCTAATTAGTAACATGAAATCATATGAAAGCATAAAAATCACTGAGAGTGACCTTTTCATATGTTACCCCTCAACTGTATAAAAGAGAAATAAAGTATTTTCTTCAGGAAAAAAATAACAAAGGAAACAAGATTTCATTTTGCAGTGATAAAAATATTCTAAAATTGATTCTGGTGACAGTTGCTCATATCTGTGAATATGCTAGAAAACACTGAATTATACACGCTAGGTGGATGAACTTAGCAAATGTGAATTGTACGTCCATAAAGCTGTTTTTAAAAGAGAGAGAGAGACATTCTTCTCTATTCTGTCTAGTGACATACATTCCACAGAGCAAGCAGGTAAGTCTAAAATAAAAATTAGGATTAAATAGGAGTTATTCAATTGTTACTAAGTTTACTTTAGGGCCCCTGGCCTCTTCCGAACAGATATTCTGATCCCCCAAATTCATATGTACCACTTAGTAGTCTCATCAGTTTCCATGAGGAGAAATAATTGTTACATGTTGGTGCCTTCAGTCTTAGCCCACATTTAGAAAATTTTCTGGAAACACAAATATTAATAAGTCCCTATTTTTAAGTAATATTAACAATGCAAACAGAAATGATAAAGAGGTAGCTAAAATCTATGAAGAAATGAACAATTATATCCATGTCTATTATATTTTGGAAGGATATGTGTGTCCAGAGAGGGGGCCATGGGCAAAATAATCTTATCAGTGAAGGGTATTTGATTCTCACATTGCTGTCGGACCACCTATCCTGATGTATTTGTCTGGATTCTGTATATACTATGAACATTCTCTTGGTCTAGAATAAAGTCAGACTTAGTCTCCCTTATGACTGTTTTGTCTCGGACCTCATATTGGTTTTCATTCAATCTCATAAGTGAAACTAGATTCTGTCTGCCACCATTTGCACTGATTTCCTTTTATTATTATTATTATTATTATTATTATTATTTTATTATACTTTAAGTTTTAGGGTACATGTGCACAACGTGCAGGTTTGTTACATATGTATACATGTGCCATGTTAATGTGCTGCACCCATTAACTCGTCTTTTAGCATTAGGTATATCTCCTAATGCTATCCCTACCCCTTCCCCCCACCCCACGACAGGTGTGTGATGCTCCACTTCCTGTGTCCATGTGTTCTCATTGTTCAATTCCCACCTATGAGTGAGAACATGCAGTGTTTAGTTTTTTTGTTCTTGCAATAGTTTGCTGAGAATGATGGTTTCCAGCTTCATCCATGTCCCTACAAAGGACATGAATTCATCATTTTTTATGGCTACATAGTATTCCATGGTGTATATGTGCCACATTTTCTTAATCCAGTCTATCATTGTTGGACATTTGGGTTGGTTCCAAGTCTTTGCTATTGTGAATAGTGCCACAATAAACATATGTGTGCACTGATTTTCAAGAGAAAATAAAAGATCAAAACCGAAGGACAAAGCTAAAAAATAAGAGAGGAATTCTCGAAAGACAAAACACTCTTCTGTGAACATAGCTTTTTAAAATCTTTGCTTGTTCTTCCAAACTCTCCAAAACTTTATCTCCTCCCTCCTTCCAGATTCACTGTGCCCCTATTATCCTTGATGCACATCAGGGGAGGCAGAGGATTATTTGAGCGCCCCCTGCAGGATAAATTGCACATCCACCCTTCAAGCGCATATGAACCTGGTTACACTAGAGGAAAAAATTTAAAAATCAGTTAATTGCAGGTACCTCATAATGCCTGTTATAATGCACCATGGTAGTTTTTTTTTCCTGAAAAGTCTTCCTTTGAATGCTTTTGAACCTTACCTTTCAACCTCACCTGACCAGTGGATTTCATCCTTTCTTAGGACTTGTGATAGGGCTAATAAGTAGGTATGTGGCCCAGTAAGCACAATCTGGGTCCTTCTCTAGTATTTACATGATTGGGAAAAACTGTTTTCTGTTTTTGCTGGCACTACTAAACTGGGAGGATGGAACTCTCTAGCTGATAACAACATCTTCTCTGGCACAGAGACAGAGATATTCTTGGAGAATGAACCTAGAAATAGACAATGATGAGAGATTGATGGAGACAAAGATCTTTGAGATGTTTGCTGTTGAGCTAGAAAGATTAAGGAAAGAAGACAAGAAGACAAGAGAAGTGACTTGTCTCAATAAACCTTGAGACAGGTTTATTGAGAATATACCTGAGAAGGGCTTCTGGCCAGCAGGGTCAGGATCAAACTTCTCTTACAGCCTGAGGCTTTTAAAAGGGGCCCGGTGAGGGAAGTGTGCTCTGAGAAAGGTTCCTATCTGGGAGGGGTTAAGGGAGTGCTGGCTTGTTGGGACTGCTGGGGACTTTGGTAAGCTTTGTTGCAGTTAGGGTCCTTATGCTCTGTTGAAGATATAAGTGGGGCTGACATTTGCGATTTGGTCAGGTGGCAGTGGACAGTTCGGATAATTGGAAACTTGATACTTTAACACGGTGGAGTCTCATTAAGATGGTGATATTCTTTTCCCACCATGTGCTACACTTCAGCTCCTGGTGATCCCATTTCTTCAGCTTATCTTTTGATGCTGTGAAATTTCCCAGCTTCTCCCAAGATACAGTAGCCTATAAATTTTATTATGTTTTCAACTTGGTCCAGTCGGATACTAGTTACCTGCATTCTTTTTGGCATTCATTCTGCGAATGCCCTGTTAATGAATATTAATACAAATTATACAATTTTATAGTAATCTCAACAGTTTATTCATTGTGAAATGGACCTTTCTGTAACTTGGAATGTCCATCTCTAAGTTCATTACATTCTATCCATTCTACATGGTTACTTAGAGATTTGTAACAGCATTATCTAGACATCTAAGGAAACCCTTTTTCCAAAGCAACATGATGGCAATGGAATTTGTTGAATATAAGTTAAGGAAGTTTAATAATAAACAGGCCAGCAAGTAAAACTTCTTCAACACCTATAAGGCAATACCTGCTGCACTCTTCCTGGCTAGTTGCCTCCCTCATTCCTGCCATATACATTTCCATGCTTCTTTGAACCTGCCCTCAAATTCTGAAATATGCCTGTTTATCATGCATTTGTACTGGAATAAAATTTTGGTAACACTTTTTTTATTTGAAACCATTGATCAGTACATGTAACAGGTAAGTAATAATGTTTCCACTGACTTATCTTACATTCCCACAATCACTTTATTTCATCCTTCTCCTGAATACTAAAATGTTGCAACTTGTTCTTACAATTATGTTTAATGAAAAAAAGAAATTTCACACTGTAGATGTGTCATCTTAAAATCTGTAGGTCTCAGCTTTCTCATTGTACTGGATTAGGGAACTCATGAGACACAGTCCCTTTTCTTTTTTCTTACAAATTATGCTCTTTAATGGAAGTGACATGTAGGTAATGTGTTTGCCTAAATGGCAGACAATTAAAATTGTCTGTACTCCCTCTCTTATGGAGGCTAGGAAGCATCTGATTTATGGTCAAGTCTCTGTTTTGAGATCATTTTCTCTAGAAATCCTCAATGATGCCATGGACTACTTAAAGCTGAAGTTTATATAGTGAAATAGCCTATTCTTTATATTCTTACCTACAGTTACCTAGTCAATATATCTCACATTAGACTATAAGCTCCATGAGGGCAGGGACCATATATGATTGTCCATCAATGGATTCCTATAATGAAGTGCATGTATTTTATTTATTTATAAATGAATACTATTACTAAATGCTTTGATAAGGAAAAACACGGAGATCTATAAGCAGAAAAGGAAAAGCCCTTTTATTAATACAAATAAATATAAATGAATGAATATTTATATCATTCTGCTTATATTCTGAAAAATCATGACCCTTTCACATTTACATGACATCACATCAATTGCAAAAAGAATCTGGCTCTACAAGTGGAGCATATACAATATTAATTTTTTTCTAATTAATTTTTCACAAATGTTCTGCAATGGGAGCATTAGGGAATGAGTCCTATTTCATTTTTGCCACAAATGTTAAAAGGAAATCTACAATGCAAATATTCTTTCAGAAGTCTGAATGAAATCCAAATGTTTTCTTTGAGGGTAGGATAAGTAGAAATGCAGACCGTGTATAAATACAAAGCAAAGAAAAGAATTCTTTTTGGCACTTGGTTGTAGAGGCTCAAATGCCTGGACATTAAGAAATGAGAAGGGCTTTAGGAGTGAATTCACAGCAGACAGATTGCTTCTTATGTCTTTCAGTTCATTCATGTGTGAAACAATATCATATCATAAAATGAACCATTAGGAAGTCAAAGAATGGAGCATATGGGGAATAAATTTCTGAACCAGATTAAAAAAATATGTATGTGTTTGTGCACGAGTTTATGTGCATTCATACAATGTGTGGAATATAGAAACCTATCTGTTTTAGTTGCTATATATGGCTCATATGTTTAGAACCACAGAAAATTCTGAGGAAGTTATTTCTGCTGCACTAGGATGACATCATTCAGAGAACCTGTTTTAGGATCACCATTGAAAAACTCAACCCTTAACCTCACATTTAGCCTGAACAATAGAATCTTATGAGTACATATTTGCCTGTGTTTGTTTTTCAAACTCTCTGGCATTTAAAAATTGTTGAAGCCAAAGGCAGCTTACAAAGACAATTTGGTGAACTGTCAATTTTGGTAAAGAAAAACAATTTAGTAATTCAGTGTCACAGTGACCAAGCTATACTGCAAGACACTAACCTAGCACTGACCCATCTACTCACCTCATGGAGCTTTATACATTACAGCCAATTGTTTAAGACAATTATCCTAGACCCTCTAGCTTCACCAATTTCTTGGGACACAGTCTCTGTATTTCTCCATCTCTGGACTTATTTCTTGTCTTCTGCTCTTATAGCAAACATTGTCTCATATCTAGCTTCCATTTTGTTTTCATATTCAGCATATTTTCATGTTATGTGGCTTGAACCACAGAACCATTAATACTAGTCTTGTGAACTCATAAATATCTCTTTAGCCTTCTAAAACTCAATTTTTCCATCTGCAAAATTGGTATTGTGCAAGTCAAATAATCTCTCTCCTCCAAATCCAGTATAAACACCTCCAAAATCTTAGCAGGTAAATGAATGGTAGCTTGCCCTCCCTCTCTAAGAGCTTCATAGAGTGCTATAACAACACTATCTTGGCACAAAACCCTGTTTTTCTTATCAATCACCAGTGCCTACCCCCAGATTCTCCCATGCCTCGTATGGGATGGGGTGGGGCTTAGAAAAGTGACATAAAGCAAGGACAGGCCTAGGACATGGGCTCAAAATTCTATTAAAGAAATAACTAGGCCAGACGCAGTGGCTCACGCCTGGAATCCTAGCACTTTGGGAGGCCAAGGCAGGTGATCAGTGCCTGAGCTCAGGAGTTCGAGACCAGCCTGGGCAACGTGGTGAAACCCCATCTCTACTAAAAATACAAAAAATTAGCCTGGCATGGTGGTACGCGCCTGTAATCTCAGCTACTCTGGAGGCTAGGTAGCAGAATCGCTTGAGTCCGGGAGGCGGAGGTTGCAATGAGCTGAGTTTGCGTCATTGCACTCCAGCCTGAGAGACAGAATGATACTCTGTCTCAAAAAAAAAGAAAGAAAAGAAAAGAAAACAGAAATAAATAACCAATGAGTGAATCCAGAGTATGTAGAAAGAAAGGAAATAATAAAGATAAAATTGAATTAAATAGAAAACAAACAATGGAGATAATCAACTAAACTAAAATTATTTTTTTTCAAAAGACTAAGAAGTAGAAAAGCTTCTGCAAAAATAATTTACAAAAGAGAGAAAGAGCAGAGTTTAACATTCGGAATAAAAAGGGACCCTAAATGTGGGGAGGAATTTTGTTAATTTCTAAAAAACTACTTTTTGCCAAAAATTTTAAAGACGTAGTTTTTGTAGAAATATTTTATTCACTTTTATGATTACTCACTCTAAAATAAAAAGAAAGTCTGAATATATCTGTAACTATTAAAGAAAAACAATAAACAGAAAGAAATAATTCTCATTTAAAAAACAGAAAATGAATGCTCAACTTTAATTGTTTGATGGACCAAAAAAACACAAGCAAAATGAGCTAAAATCTTCACTACTTTATGTCATCCAGACTTCTATTATTGGCTACACCTGAAAACCCAGATATAGAAACGCAGGCATTAGTCATAGTGAATTATTTTGAGAATTGGTTTGCATACACAAAAAAAACTGCTCAGCTTAATTCATTTACATTAAGTAGTTGACACTCTCTCTTGTCATGAGAACCAAGCTTATTCATCCAAAAACAACAAAAATCACTACTTCGTATATGCTAGAATAAGTTGAGTGAATTGTTTTATCTCAACTGTCAGAAAATTAAAGTGAAATAAATAAGAGAAGAGAAGGGAAAAGAATACAGTAATCTCCAAAAGATGAGAATAAATATTAGTATAAAATAAATACACAGTAAAGTAAGAACACAGAGGAAGAGTGTGAGAGGCACTAAATGGAGATGGATTTAAAATAAATGTTTCCAGGAGTTTTGTTTGATTACCTCAAAAGGAAAGTGGGAATCTATAAGTCAGAGGAAAAAGGAGTTTTGGGGAAAGCATTTTGGACAGACAATTGGCACATCCTGAAGATAAAAAGCATAAAGAAGTGTGGTGTTTGAGGAGTGAGTGAAACACACTTACCCGCGGATGTTGCTTCAGACAGCTCCTTAATAATCATAACCCTAGCAAAGCTGAGTGAAAAGATATAGGTGAAGAGAGACAGAGAAATTAATTCAAATGACCCCAAGTTCAGGTGAGTAAGAAAGCAAGCTGCCTCAGTCTCCTGGAGATGGGAGATGTTAATAGGGTCACACAGAATGTTAAATCTGGAAGGATTCTTAGGGATCTCATTTCCCCTGCTTCATTTTACAGAGGAGGCATCTGAGACCCACCTATGCCCAAGGTTATATGTAAAATTAGTGACAGACCAATGGCAGGAATATTGATTTTCTTTGTAGATGCAGGGCCTTGCTCCTCTGGAGAGAAGATGACGGTGTGCTATCATCTTTGCTGAGAATCATTCTAAATTTCCTCTATATTCATGTGAAGTATTATCTGTGTTCACTCTTCCTGATACAGCCAGATACCTTCACTGAAGCTGTTGATTAATTACCAAGAATCATCAAACTCGGCAGTGACATTCCCCAGGCAAAGGCTGTCTTCCTGCCTGAAATGCCAATCTGGGTGAAGGTCTGGGACACTCCATGTTTTCTGACATTTTTGGCTGCATGGCCCCTCTGCCTGGGGCTGCTTCAGTGGGAAGAGGGTTGACTTTAACAAACAAAATGCTGCTTCCCACCAGCAGGCCTGCTGCTGCTGTTGGTTCTAATTCTCTAAAGGCAGGATCCTCCATATGTTCACCTACCCCTACCCTACCACAATGCTGAATGAGTGAACAAGCAAGTGGGAGGGGCTGGGACCAGTGGAATTTCAAAAGAGGGCTGGCATTAAGCCTAGTCAGGCAATAAGAAAAGGCAAATGCTGTATCATAAAGGAATAAAAATTCTGGGCCCAAATGCTAAGAAACGGGTTTCCGGTTCTACCATGCACCAGATAACGCCAAAGTAGTAGTCCCCCACAAAGAAAAACATAACATCTTTGGAATCAAATCTGAATATAATTTTATGATTTTCAAACTCATGCAGTTTAAAACGAATAATAACATTACCATGCAATTATGACAAGTGTAAAATAACATGCATTTAAGCCTTGTATTTATGATCACGTTATACTCTGCCCCCTAATAATGTTTACAATTTGGAAATATGTATGCTGTATCTTTAAAATATTTACATCCTTTTTTTATAGAATTATAAAATAACATTATGGATCTGGACCCATAAGAACAAAAAGATAACAAATATCTATGTATAATGTAAGTCACGAAAACATGTTTCTCTTATCTCCTGCTGCAGATATGAAGACACTCTCTGCTACCCTTCTGGATTTTCCACAAAGTTTGCATCAAGCTAAGCTTCAGGGAGGGGTTTCTCTAAGTCAGTCATGGAGCATGTTGGGGTTACTTTGGGGGTTATCTAGTGAGATGAAGAGCCCCTTCAATAGATGATCTTAGCTTGAGGACTCCCCAGTGATCTGCGGAAAGTTTCTTGGAACTGTGCTGAAGTCTGAGTCTTCCTAACATCATTACACCACTAACTTCTGTCTCTCCTTCAGTGGAAGCCAGACCTGCATTTTATTCCAAAGAGTCTCCCCACCTTTCCTTTCCCCAGTATCTCTTTCTTGTATGTCTAATTCTGTCTTGTTTTCTGCTTTTTGGGAACTCAAACACATAAGACTATTTATCCTATTAGTCGTTATAAAAAATATGAGTTACCTAAATATGCAATTGCGTAATGAGATTTTTAATGATTATTATAGTAAAACCAACAGATACCACATTTTTAAAATGTAAAAATCATATTTTGAGCTTAAATGTCAAAATATATTTAAGAGACTACATCTTTGTTAAGATAATAACCTTATTTAATTAAACTAAAAATCGAACAATGGGTAAAGATGGTAAAATTTTATAATACATAGGATCAGAAATGACAGGAAAGCCTGACCCTTTCTTCCACAATCCTTTCAACAAAAAGTTTTTGCTACTAAAACTAGTTTAGTTCCTATATTAAAGGGTTACTTTTAGCTTGTATTCCTCCTTGCAACTTAGGGATTGATGCCTACTTTCTTTCTTAGCCTCTAAACTCCATAAGGGGAGCACTCTACCATGTCTTTAGGATAAGTCTAAGAAATTATCATGAATTAGAAGGTCCTTTCTACTTTCTCCAGATCTTCACATTATGCTCCTGATGTTTTGTGAGGCAAATATGGACAACTTTAAGTTAAAAGTGAGGAGAAAAAAATGTTTAGAGACAGAAGCAAATTGAACAGATGAAGAAACTAAATACCTGGAATATAAATAATTAAGTTATCCTATCTATTTAACACTATGTTTTTATTGAAAGCCATTTGAGAGATATCAGCCTGGATATTTGATTGTATTAATTGCTTAAGCATGTATTCATTTATTGCATATTATGTGTCAGTTATCAGCATATGCATTGAGTAGAGAGGCAAACGACAGCTGTTTGCAGGCTTAAAAGTATTCCAATGTATGTAGCAGAGTAAAGAAGTAACTACAAAAGTATGGTAAACTATCAGTGTTACTATGCGAGAAACAGGTTTTAGGAGCACTCAAAAACTATCTCATTTAACACACTTGCAGTCATCTTGTGTGGTCAAAACTGTAAAGGATAAATTAAATTCTTGCTAATCTTTATTTCTGAAACAATACCTAGCATTGTGTGACACACTCCAGGGGCTTAATAAAAGTCACTTTTATTTCTGTTCCACATTCCAGCATATGGCCCTACCAATGTATCATTGACTATGAGATTAATTTTTTAACATTCTCCACATTTCCACATTTTCACTGAGCGCTTTTTTCCCAAATTAGTTTACTAATAAATATTCACTGCAGAAGGTTTCCACCTGGCCTTATATTCTAGAATTTGTCCAATTTTGGGGTCTAGGCATTGAGGGTAGGAAACAGTGGGAATCAATTCCTTCTTTATAGTCACACCACTCACTTGCTTTTCATTGATTCACCTTTGTCTTAAGTATGAACTTCAGACATCTTAGCATGGAGTACAAGATACTCATTGATGTGGCTTCTTCCGGTTTCTCCTTTCATGCACCCCATTATTTCTGCACTCCATTAGTGTCCATAAGTTTCAGATAAACCCAAGTCATTGTGATACCAGCCACTAATGCTCTAGTCCTCTTTTTTCTCTTCTCCTGCTTCTCACAGTGTGGTTTTACAGTATGCTATCCTTCGCTGGGGGTACCTCCACACTTCCTCTCATAATTTCAGCATAGGTATTTTCACCGGTTCTCCAAAAGTCAGCTTAAGTTATCCTCCTGCAACAAGTGCTCCTTCACCCTTCCCATTCCCAATGTCTCTAAGGTAGACGTCCTATTAGAATGCTCTGCACTCCTCTATCTTCTCACTTACTATAGAATGTTAATATTAGTTTTGATTTCCTTCATAAGTCTGGGAGCCACGTGAGTGCAGGAGCCTTCTTATTTGTTATTATACTTTAAGTACATGAGTAGAGATACATGAATACGTCTTGGATAAATGTTGAATTAAATGAATGTCTCCACAAATTCAATATAAAAGCTATTGATCATAGTAGAGAACAAGTAGCAAATTATCTATTACTTTTTCTGTTTTTTAAATAAAATAATTTGTTTAACAAAGACATTTCCTTCCTTAGAGCTTCTAGTGCTCATAAAAAATTAAAATATTTGAATGACTACTCCTGTTAATAATGTCTATGTCAGAATTTTTTTGCAAAAGTGCTAAAAATAAAAATTTAAAAATTCTAGCAGTATTTTTCAAAATGAGTTGTATAAAACATGTGTTTATTGCTTATTTGTCCCAAAATAATTAAGATATATATATATATCTCTCTAATTATTATATAACCTTTTAGGTACTCTGTGTGTGTGTGTGTGTGTGTGTGTGTGTATTAGATGCCTAAAAAGTTGAAGAAATGTGATGAATATCTTTGAATAGATTTTAGTTTGTCAAAAATTGTTGGAAGTCCCAAAATAATATGCATTGTGAATTACTGAAATGGGTAATTTTTTTTTTTTTTTGAGTCTGAGTCTCACTCTGTCACCTAGGCTGGAGTATAGTGGTGTGATCTTGGCTCATTGCAACCTCTGTCTCCCCAACTCAAGCAATCCTCCCATCTAAGCCTCCCAAGTAGCTGGAACTGCAGGCACACTTTTTAAATTTTATATAATATTTTTATATTTTTTTGTAGTGACAGAGTTTTGCCATGTTGCCCAGGTTGGTTGTGAACTCCTGGGTTCAAGCAATCCGCTCACCTTGGCCTTCCAAAGTACTGGGATTGCAGGCATGAGCCACCATGCCCTGCTAAAAATGAGATTTAATATACATTGATGAGGGGTCCTTTTTTCTTAGAACATTCAGCCAGTAATATAATTAAAAACAAGGCATTTCCAGAATTAGTATTCCATGGGAAACACTCAGAAAATGTTTAAAGTAACATTTCATAAATGCTAAAATTGTTTTTAAGCCTTACATACGTGTTATATTTATGGTAATAAAATTTACTTTGCCATATACAGATGTGAATTTATGCATCAACTTAATAGACACATCCTTATTCTCATTACATTTATCTGCTTCCTTAGGATCCAGCAAACATCCTTACAGCTAATAAGAGTTAAGTAAATACTTACTTTTCTGGGTTTACCCAACTTTAATTCCTAATCATAACTAATTTGTTGTAAAACCAGAATTTAAAAAAATACTAAAATAATCCAGGAGACACAACATTCTTAAGAAATGTACTATTCCTTCCCTCTGTTCATGTAGTTTCTAGTAGACCTGATATAGTCTCTCATATATCTGAATTTAAAGTATCTGGCGTTTCTCATACACAAGTAAGGGTGGAAGACTGCCAAGCCATGGTGAGCTGAGAGTCTTCTCCTGGCATTGCAGCTACTGCACAGTAATCTCACAAAAGTTCTGTGATTTAAATAAATACATCAGAAAATACTCATGGTAATAGGTCATAAAATACTTGTCTCACAAATAGAATTGTGAATGGTAACCCATGAAAAGCAAGAACGTGATTGGTACTATTAACCAAATCATCATTCTATAAATGCTGATTGCATATTGGCTTTTAATGCATATTCATTCTGACTTCTTTTCTGCATGTATCTATCATCTGTATTATTTACATAACTGAAGTGAGACACACTCTCACAAGCACAAATTAACATTGACCTTTTTACTCAGATCTCTGAAACTTTAACCCATTTAAAATTTTAATATCTAAAAATAAATTTAACAAAATCAAAATGCTCTTATTAAAAGGATTTAATTATTTCATCAATATGGTATTTATTTGGCCCAGTAACCATTAAGAGATAAGATATTTCTTTTGCTAATATAGCATGAATATAATGAATGAATGACATTTAGAAAGTAATTAACATCATTTCCACAGTTAATATCTTTTTCCATATCATGAGGATCATGTCTCTTGATCTGCCCTCATGATGTGTGACATTCTTATTTTATAACAGACATATCATTGCTCTTCAACAGTCTTCCATTATCTCACTTTTACAGTTCAAATTATATTCATATCACAAATGCAGAGACACGAGACAGGGTTGTAGAAATGCCTTTTCATGGCAGTCTACCATGAAGGTCATAACTCAATTTCATTATATCTTCATTTAAGAACCAGGCATGCTTTTTATGTCCATGAATCAGATTAATTTATCCATCATGCTTGGTATTTATTTTAAAACAAATAATATCACCATTAAAAAAACTAGTCACTTTCTAATTTCATATCTAATTTCACATGTTGCTGTCTTGCTCCTTTTGAATAATTTATAAGAATTCTATTATCCTCTAATAACAGAACCTGTAATTTTCCATGTTTGATAAAATCATTTGATATTAACTATTTTGGGCCAAAGCTGTTTTAATTGCCTTCTGTCCTTTAAATAATTTATTTTAATTGAATTTTTGTCATAGCTGAAAGAGAAATTGCACATTGCATTACAACCTCCTATAATCCATAAACAGTTTGGGCAAAGGTCTACTCATGGAAGCTCACTTCAATTGCTAGATTTTTTTCTATATTACATATATGCTGGAGCTGTATTTCTTTATTCCTTTATTTTATTCATTGAAAAACTATTTGTGATTACTAAAATGAAATTGGTGTTTGGTGCTTGGTACACTGTAATGAACAAAGTAAATTAGCTCCTTACTCTCATGGGGCTTATATTTGAAAAGCATAATTAAAACTTGCAATATATTCCCCAGAAAAAAAAAATAGAGACACCAATAGAAAACAAGAGGAGTCTGTTTAAAATTAAAGCGGTTGGGGACAACCTGTCCAAGATGATAACATGCAAGAGAAAACAGCTCATGAAAGAGCCTGGAGGTAAAAAGAGAGTGATTATCTTCATAGTGTGTGAAGATGACAAGCGTGGTGAAGGAGCCCAGTGTGTTCTGAGCCAGTAAGGGAAGAAGACGGTGGCAGGAAATTAAGTTGAAGAATGAACAGGGGCCAGAACTGAAAGAGTCTTGTAGGTGTCTGTCACCGTTTGTTCAGATAAAACTTTAAAGAATTTCCTTAGGAGCTTAAGTTTTCCCTCTTTATGTTCTGTTCTTTGCTAATGAAACAAATATTACTCTTGGAGCAAGTGTTGTCTGAATGCATTGCACCGGGCAGTCCACCAATGTGAATGCTGTGATTCGGTGATAAGCATGTTACCTTACAATGTGGTGATAATCTTTGGTGACATTTGAAGATCTGGCCTTTGTTTTAACCCAGGCCATGTCAGGTTGTGGCTTCAGTAGTGTTGTTGACACTGAAAAAGCAAAGTGTTTTCATAAAATTTGCCTAGAAACAAAGTGCTCGTTAGTATAATGTTAGCATTTAAGAGTTCTATACTTTGGTATCTACGTATGCATGCATATAAACATATATAAAATTATTATGTAGGAAATAGGCAAGTCAACATAAAGCAGTTTATATGAGGATAAATTAAGATTATTTCTGTGATCATATCTATCCCAGTCCTAAACTTACATGAGCTACTCAATAAAATATTAATTTCCCTCATCTTTTATGTGCTATGCACTGGAATTGGCACTTTATTTGTATCTTACATAAGGCAGTAAATTTTTTTGTTTCCCCTTTATCTACAAAAGGATGAATTTTATTAAATTATTATGAAGCCTCTTGAGTAACATCATTTTACAAATAGTAGATTTCTACAACAGCCTTGTAAAACAGCCAATTTTCCCCTCATACAATCTCCGGACTATCATCTAAGGCAATGGTTCTCAACCTTGGCTGCTCATGAAAATCTCCCAGAGAGCTCCTAAAAATCCCTATAAGCAGGCCTCTCCTGAGATCAATCAAATCATAGTCTTAGGGGCAGGGACTGTGGTATGTCTATTTTAAAATTTCCTAGGTGATATAAATGGGAAATCAACATTGAGAGCACTGTCCTGGGTACCATGTATAGTGAGGCCAAGATTATCTTACAAAAACGCATGCACTCGCCTTTCAAAAAATGTATTTTCCTTTGAAATCCCACTCTGCTTTCAAGTCCGAAAAGAATCATCAGCTCTGTTATGAATTCTTTTCGTTTGAAATAGCCTTTGTTCTTTAATAAACTAGCCTTTGTGTACATTTCTATAATAGCACTTACAGTGTCCTATAACAAAAGAGAAACTGAAATGTTGGATTTTCTTTTAGAAGGTAAGTTCCTAGAAGGCCAGGATAACTTCTAGAACCTTTATGCCAGTCAGAATAGTGACTTTCCATACAATATAATTTGATTATTTTTAATCAAAATTAAAATGAATATCTGCATAATTATAATTTAATAATGTTCCTTTTTATAATAATAATTTTATAATTATTATAATTTACTAATGTTTCTTTAATAATGTTAATAGAGGAAGACATCAACATCTACCTCTATTTATACACATATCTTTATTTCTATATGCATAGTAATAGTGCTACCTACATATCTAGATACAGATATAGATCAATGTATATCCATATAGATATATATATAAAGATATAAATATAGGTATGTATATAATCAGTTCAACAAAAGCATGGTTTTATATTATCTTGGAATTTTAAATTGATTTTAATACAAAAACATTTTGAATAGCTTCATAATATTTTCTTAAAATAGTAGTGATAGAATTTTGTCTTTTAAATGTAATTGATGCTCAATAATATTTGATGATAATTTTTTTCATGGCATCAGTATATCTTTTAAAATATTTCTTTGAATATCTGACTCTGGAAATTATAACATACTCATTATTTCTCAATAATTATCAGAAAAGGGGAAACGGGCAGTGACTTAACTATATAGATTTATTTTTTAAAGCACTGATGGAAGAATGAGATACCTTTTGAAAAAAAAGCAATGTGATAGAATTGGGAAATATAGATCCTAGTTTGAAATCTGACATACAGCTACTGGTTGTTTTCTCTTTCTGCATCTCAATTTCCTCCTCTGTATTTGTACTTTTTGTAAGACAAAACTGAAGCAAACAACCTTCTCTATCACTTTCATGAATGAGAAAAAAAGTTTGCTAACTTTTGATTCTATGTAACTGTAGTTGGATAATGACAGATTCAAGTCAATGATCAAACCTCCCCTCCCTGGGTGTTTTATCCTTGATGATTCAGGAAGGAGACTTAGAAGTTCTTGTATGTCAATGATGACTTTGCTTTTAAATTTTTATCAGGCAGGAAAGACCCAAAGAGGGTAAAAGGGAAGTGCCTATTAAAAAAAAATGCCCTACACACCACTGCACTCAACCTAGGCAACAGAGTAAGACCCTGTTTAGAAAGAAATATAAACAAATTAAAATAAAGAAAAAAATAGCCTCAAAAATTGCATCTACCATGTCACAAGTGTGAAAACATCTATATTCTGGAGATATAAACATTGCTAAGACTAAAAAGAGAAGAAAAAGGGAAGAAAACATGAACCTATATTTGTAGATCTCAGTGATAATTTTTTAAGTTAATATTTTACATGCCTATTGGATATTTGAAATTTTACTGGGGCAACTGAAGGACTAAATATTTAGTATTATTTAATTTTAATTAGTTTATTCATTTTTATTTTTTTTCAACTTTTATTTTAGGTCCAGGTGGTACATGCGAAAGTTTGTTACATGGGCAAGCTGCATGTTGCTGAGGTTTGGGGTATGTTTGAATGATCCATCCAGGTAGTGAACACATGACCCAAAAAGTATTTTTCAACCCTTTCTCTCCACCCCTCCTACCCCACAGCAGTCTGCAGTTCCCAGTGTCTATTGTTTCCATCTTTATCTCCATGTACTCCAGGTTCAGCTCCCAGTTGTGAGAATAAGGGAGAATATACAGCAACTGGTTTTCTGTTTCTGTTTCTGTTAACTTAGGAAATGGCCTCCAGCTGCATCCGTGTTGCTGCAAAGGACATGAATTTGTCCTTTTTTATGTACCACATTTTCTTCATCCTGTCCGCTGTTGATGGGCATCTATAATGATTCCGTGTTTTTGCTGTCATAAAGAGTGTTCTGATGAATAGACAAGTGCATGTGTCTTTTTGGTAGAATGATTTATTTTCCTTTGAATATATACCCAACAGTGGGATTGCTGGGTTAAATAGTAGTTCTGTTTTAAGTTCTATGAGAAATCTCCAAACTGCTTTCCACAGTGGCTGAACAAATTTATACTCTCACCAACAACGTGGAAGCATTCCCTTTTCTCCAAAATCTCACCAACATCTATTATTTTTTGTCTTTTTTAAATAATAGCCATTCTGACAGGCATGAGATGGTATCTCAAAAACAGTGCTGAATGAAATCATTAATAATACAAACAAATGAAAAACATCCCACGCTCCTGGAACAGAAGAGTCAATATTGTTAAAATGGCCATACTGCCCAAAGCAATGTACAGATTCAATACTACGTCTATCAAATTACAACATCATTTTTCACAGAATTAGAAAACAAACACCTTTTTAAGAAAAAAATGTGTAATTTCTCCTTACTGTGTCTGTTTTATTTACAAGTACTAAATCTGAACAACAGTAAAATAGGACATAGTAATACGTATACACATCTGAGGGCTAAGCCTATGGCCAGCTATGCTGCTTCTATGAGAACCCTCAGCTGAGGACATCAGCTCAAACCATCCAAGTAATTGCTGTTCTTTTAGGTGGGGGTTCTGTAGCATTAAAGGACAGCTCACTGTGGGCTTTGTCTTAAAAAATATTTTTCTCTCTCTGAATATTTCTATTCTAACTAATCTAAAATTTATGTGGAACCGAAAAAAAAAAGAGGGTGATTTGCCAAAGCAATTCTAAACAAAAAGAACAAAGCTGGAGGTATCACATTAACCTACTTCAAGCTATACTACAAGGCTAAAGTAACCAAAACAGTATGATGTTGGTACAAAAGTGGAGACATAGACCAAAGGAATAGGATAAAGAACCCAGGAGTAAACCCACCTACTGACAACTATCTGATCTTAAAGTCAATAATAACAAGCAAAGGAGAAAGGACTCCCTTTCTCCTTTATTCCCTTATTCCCTATGCAATAAATGGTGCTGGGATAACTAGCTAGCCATGTGCAGAAGAGTTTAAATGGACCTCTACTTTTAACCACGTACAAAAATCAACTGAAGATGGATTAAAGACTTAAGTCTACGACCTAATACTATAAAAATTCTAGAGGAACACCTACGAAGTACCATTCTGGACATTGGCCTTAGCAAATAATTTATGGCTGAGGCCCCAAAAGCAATTGCAATAAAAACAAAAATTGGCAAGAGATACCTAATTAAACTAAAGCGCTTCTATACAGCAAAAGAAACTATCAAAAGAGTAAACAAACATCCTACAGAATGGTAGAAAATACGTGCAAACTATGCATCCGACAAAGATCTAATATCTAGAATCTGTAAGGAACTTAAATAATTTAACAAGCAAAAAACAAATAACTCCATTAAAATATTGGCAAAGGACATGAACAGACACTTCTCAAAAGAAGACATACAAGTGACCAACAAATGTATGAAAAAATGCTAGACGTTACTAATCATTAGAGAAATGCAAATTAATTAACTTTAATTTTCATAGTTACATGTGACTAGTGCTGCCACATTGAAGAGTGCAGGTTTCAACTATTTTCCGAACATCATCTCCTTTGAAGACAGAGAGGTTACCAAGTAGAGAACATTCATTTTATGCGTGGGCACCTGTAGAGATCCTTTTTGTTTTGAAGGGCCAAATGTATAGTCTTGTACTTTCTTCAAATTAGTTTTAGGTTAATCTTCTGAAACCACATAGGGCAAGTCAAATCCTTCTTTGGCGTCACAGCCATCTAAATAAGTTTCTTAATCTAGTATTTTATTCTCCAGTCCAAAGGGTCTCCTTTTCATCAAGCATTTCTCTAGTTTTATGCTAGACTCTAATCTAGTAGTATTATGGGCTGCATTGTGTCTGCCTTCTCAAATTCATATGTTGATACCTGAATCCTCAATGTGACTGTATTTGGAGAGAGGGTCCTGAAAGAGGTAATCAAGGTTAAATGAGATTATAAATGTGGGGCTATAATCTAACTGTACTGGTATCCTTAAGGAGGAAGAGACACCAGCCATCGCATGAACAGATTCTGTGATGACACAGTGAGAGGGCAGCCATCTGCCAGCCAAAGAGAGAGGCTTCAGAAGAAGCCAAATCTGCCAACACCTTGATCTTGGACATCCAGCCTTCAGAACTGTGAGAAATAAATTTATGTTACTTAAGCCATCAAGTATGTTTTATTTTTTTCTTATGGCAGCCAGGCATAGTACCACAAGTAGACTCTCGCTTCTTTAGTCAGACAGATGTGGACTGGAAACTCAGCTAATCCATTTGCTTATAATATGTTCTTGGAAAATTTAACTCCACCTTTTTCTTCTATAAAATACATATAGTAATGATATATTAAATACCTCATGTTTTATCTTCAAGGAGTAATAAATATAAGTTGCAGGTAAACAGTACGTAGCAGGTAGTGAAACTTTACTTCCCTACCACTTATAATAGCTTCTAGTTTGCTCTCATTGACCTATATCCCTCTCAAAGTTTGATATACAGATCTAGAGGCAGTTTTTCATGTATAGTTTTATATGAATTTGACCATAGGCACAAATGATAATTTTATAAATAGTTGACCTGATACACTGATATTATTTTAGGAAAAGTATCTAACTGTTCTTTCTCTTCAGTGAAAGGGAGAGAAGGAATTGCTTTGGTAACAAGTTTGATGTCTCCAAACTTTCACTGCAAATAGACATTGCAGGATTTATTAAAGTCATCTTGTCTCCAGGTTCCTGAGATACTTGCTGTTCCTGACTGCAGTAATTTGTTATCTACAGGATTCCCATTCTTACTGTGGGGGAAAAAAGCAGCTTTATATCAATACACCACAGACAGCTTATTCACTTGCCCCCCAGAAATTGTTCATTACTTTTAAGAGGAAAGAATGGCTGAAAAATGTGTAGGTCTCCACAGATGGTCATTTGGAAACTACAAACTGCTCCACCTGGACGTCAAACTACACATCAAAAAGAAAACAGTGGAATTCTTTTGAAGTGAAGGACAAGCCCATATTTTGAGCCACATTTGTGATTGTACTGCTGTTTAAATGTGTTAAATAAAGGGCATACACATATATATTTAACATAATTTTAGAGAATTCAGGCAAATTAAATGGTAATGAACTATTTTAAACTATTTTTAAAGATAGCTACTGATAAACAATAATAAAATTGAACTTGATCTTCATCATAAGCAATTTATAAGTTATATATTCAATTTGTAAGTCAGTTTTCCATCCTGGAAGCTTGCCTTATTTTGAACTTGATTTAATTTTCATAAAGTATAAATGATGAATGACATCAGTGACCTGCAAGTATTTTAATCCAAAGTAATTGTTTTACAAAACACTTTCTCTAATCGAGCATGCATGCGGTAAAACATTGCCTACCAAATAATATTTGTATATACTACTAATTTATTCATTTTTCGTATTTTCTTTAAAGGCATATATAATACCAATTTTAGCTTTTTGTTCATAAGAAAAATCAGACTAACCACATTTAACTAATACATTTATTTATTTTTCATCTTTTATTTATTCAACAATACCTATCAGCACTATGTAATGGGGATACAACAGTGAAGTGAGCAAACATGAAAATTTTTCCCATTAATTAAATAGTCTACTGAAAAGATAAAGACTGTTGATAAGTAATAACAACAACAGCAGCAAAACCAAGGTATGTCTGAGAAACTGTCACAGCCAAGAAGAACCTAAAGGAGGAATGATGATTAGATGTAATATATCTTAAATGGCATCTGGGACAGAAAAAGGGCATCAGATTAAAACTAAGGGAACCTGAATTAAGCATGAATGCTCATTGTGACAAATCTATCTAACTAATATAAGCTTGTAACAGGGTAGATTGGGTGTGAGACAACTCTGCATTATATTCAGAACTTTTCTGAAGATCTAAAAGTGTTCTGAGATAAAAAGATTATTTGTAAAATGTAGTTAGAAGGATTAGTGAGAGAGCAATATGGCAGCAATAGCATTGGTCTTAATATTTTCAAAACTCCTAATACAGAAAGCAACTAGGAGAACTAGCCCCCACACTCCCCCCAAAAATAAAATAAATAAATAAAAGCCAACATCTTAAAACAACAAAAACAAAAATAATAAAAACTAGGGGAGAAAGTATTCTTGCAAAAGACAGATAAAAACAGGTGAGGCCAACCACCAAGAGTAACAAGAGGCATGTGGGTTAAGACTGCCATGCGGGAGAAAGCTGAGGTATGACAAAGGAAACTTCTGATCATCCTAAAAGCTGTGGAATAGAAAAATGGTTAACAAGCACTCATTATCTAAAGAAGGGCTCCCTACTGACAGTGGCGGCCACAACTGGGTTTCTGAGTACTACAGTAAATTTTGAGAGTGGGCTTCAGATGTTCCAGTACATGGGTAAGTTCAAAGGGCTCTAGGGCGCTCTTTTATATTGTTACGTAAGGTAGAAGGATCGTGTAGGAAGGTCTGATTGCCTGGAATGGCTTGAATTCTCAGGGATACATAGAATAACCAGCAAAAATCAGAGACTCGTAATGAGGAGAAACTACTGGAAACAGAACAAAGGTGTGGACTTCAGGGGAAAAGGAGAAAGATGGTTCAAATAAAAGGGGAAGTGAGGACCAGAAGAGACAGATAACAAAATGAAAAAGGCATTCTTTTTAATTCTTTTGTGTATTAAAGTATGGGGATCCTTATAACCATCAGACTAATGAACCTATTCTGTAACATTCTTTTTTTTTTAAGACGGAGTCTTGCTCTGTCACCCAGGCTGGACTGCAGTGGCGCGATCTCGGCTCACTGCAAGCTCCACCTCCCGGGTTCACGCCATTCTCCTGCCTCAGCCTCCTCAGTAGCTGGGATTACAGGCGCCCGCCACTATGCCCGGCTAATTATTTTGTATTTTTTAGTAGAGACGGGGTTTCACTGTGTTAGCCAGGATGGTCTCGATCTCCTGACCTCATGATCTGCCCGCCTTAGCCTCCCAAAGTGCTGGGATTACAGGCGTGAGCCACCGCGCCGGCCTATTCTGTCACGTTCTTACCATCCTAGGAAGGAGCCACCTCCCAAGAAGTAAATCTATGTGACTTTTAACAGCTTTATTTAGGTACAATTTGTCTGCAACAAACTGCATATGTATGTAGTTATATACATATGTATATATAAAACCATCACCACAGATAAGATAATGAATGTATCCAATAACATCCAAACTCTCCATACCCATTTATAATCCCTCCTTCCCATACACTCTTCCTGGTACCCAAGCATTGACTGATCTACATCTGTCACTATGTTTAGTATTTCCTGGAATTACATATGTAAATGAAATAACATGTACTCTTTGTCTTGTTCTTTCTCACCACTATGATTCCAAGATGCCTACAATAGTTTGTACCTTTTCATTGTTATTGATGAATATTTAAGTTCTTTCTAAGTTTTGGATCTTGCAAATAAAGCTGCTATGAGCATTTATGTGCAAATATCTTTATGGATTTATGCTTTTATATCTGTTTGTTAAGTATCTAGAAATACAAATTGCTCCCTAAAGAGATCTATTGTTTATTATTTCCACCAGCAGTATCTGAGAGTTCTGATTCTTCTAAATCTTCAGCAAGTCTTGGAATGTTCAGAAATTTTAATTTTAGCCAATTTAGACGTATATTGTACTATCTCTTTGAAGTTGAAATTTACATATTCCCAAGGATTGATGGTGCTGAGTTTCTTTCCACATGCTTATTTGCCATTTGTATATCTTCTTCGGTAAGGGGTACACTTTTGCACATTTTTTAATTGGGTTGCTTGTTTGTTGAGTTTTGAGTCTCTTATACATTCTGAATCCAATCCCTTTATGGTATTTGCAATTTTTTTTCTTAATTTTGTGCCTTACCTGCTTAGTTTCATAACAGGATCTTTCAAAAATCAGACATTTTCAATTGCAATTTATCATTTTGTTTCTTTTATGAATTGTGCTTTTGTGTCATATCTTTAAATACCTTTGCCTAACTAGAAGTCATGAAGATTTATTCCATGTTTTTCTCTAGAAATTTTTATAGTTATAGGCTTTATATTTAAGTCTATGATTGATTTTGAGTTAATTTTTTCTACAATACAATAAAAGGAAGTTCTTTTTTTTATTTTTGACTATATATGTGTGTATATATATTTATGTATATATACATACATATTTATCTATATATACATATATATTTATGTATATATAGATATATATGTATGTATGTGTATATATATATATATATATATATATATATATATATACCAATCTCCCAAGTGTTTTTGCACCATTTGTTGAAAGGACATTTTTCTCCACTAACTTATTTTTGCAGCTTTGTTGAAGATTATTCCACTAAATATATCTGGTTTGTATCTCGGCCCTAGTATGTACCATTTATCTCTCTGCCTATTGACATCAATATTACATTTTTCTTAATTATTGTAACTTTGTAATATGTATTGAACTGAGACAGTGTAAGCCTCACTAATTGGTTGCTCTTATTCAATTTTGTCTTCAGTAATCTAGGTTCTTTGCAATTCTATATGGAGTTTTGGACCAGCTTGTCATTTTCTAAAACCAAATAACGCTCTGTTGGCATTTTGATTGAGATCGTGTTGAATCTATAATTAATTTAGGGAGAATGGTTAAATTATCAATTTGAGTCTTCTGATCCAGGAAAATGAGAATACTTCTCCATTAATTTACTTGTTGTTGTTTCTCTCAAAAATACTGTGTAGGTTTCAGTGTCCTGGAATCACATATAGTGTGTCAGATTTATCCCTGAATATTTATTTAATATATCTGACATAAAGAGAATTTTTTATTTTTAATTTCTGGTATTTCTATATCAGTATCTAGCAATATAATTGGATTTTGTTTATTTACATTATATACTACAATGCTGCTAAATTCACTTGTTACTCCAAACATTTTTGGGGTTTTTTTGTGGATTCCTTATGATTTTCTTACAATGTAAATTATGTTGACTACAAATAAAGTTGTTTTTTACTTTCAAGTATGACAACTTTGATTTCCTTTTTACATCTATTACACTGACTACAGAATCTGAGTACGATGTTGAATTCAAGCAATGAAAGTGTTTAATATTGCTTTGGAAGAAAGCATTCAATTTTCACTATTAAAGTATGTCACTGGCAGATATTTTTGAGGATGTGCTTTATCTGGTTGAGAAGATTCCTTATTATTTCTAGTTTATTTAGATGTTTTGTCAGGAATTGATGTAAGATTTTGTCAAATGTGTTTTCTGCATCAATTGAGATGATACAAATTTCCATTTTATCTCCTTTGTTGGCTTATTGGGCTTACTAGCTATGTCTCCTTTTGGTATACATATGTGTGTGTGTGCATATATATAAAACATATATATACACACATATATATAAAACATATATACACACATATATAAAACATATATATACACATATATATAAAACATATATATACACACATATATGTAAAATATATATATACACATATATATAAAACATATATATACACTATATATATATAAAACATATATATACACATACATATATATAAGTTATCAGGGTCTATCTTTTATTAAAAGTATATCACTTCATATATAGTATAAGGACCTTAAAGGAGTGTATCCATTTATTCCTCTCACCAAGTTTTGTACTATTGTACATGTTAGGTCAGCATATATTATAAATATCTAAAGATATTGTTACTAATTTTGCTTTAAAGACAAAATTATGCCTTTCAAAGATTTAAATAAGAAACTACTTTAGCATTTACCCATGTGGTAATCATTTCCAATGCTCTCTTATTTGTGTATATTCAGATTTCCATGTATTTTGTCCTTCTACTTAAATTTCTTCTTGCACTGCAAAACTACTGGTGATAATTATTTTAACTTTTAAAGGTCTACAATGTTTTACTTTATTTTTGAAAATATTGTTTCCAGCCATAGAATTTTAGGTTGTCATGTGTGTGAGTGTGTGTGTGTGTGTGTGTGTGTGTTTCCTCCTTCAGCACATTGCTCCATTTAAAAAATTTTTTTTTGATTCACATTGTTTTCTGGCAAAAAAAAAAAATTCTTTTTTTTTCTTTTGAGGCAGGGTCTCACTCTGTTGCCCAGGCTGGAGTGCATTGGCATGATGTGAGTTCACTGCAACCTCTATCTCCCAGCTCAGGTGATTCTCCCACCTCAGCCTTCTGAGTAGCTGGGACCACAGACATGCACCACCAACCCCAGCTAATATCTGTATCTTTTGTAGAGACTGGTTTTCACCATGTGGCCCAGGTTGGTCTCGAACTCCTGGGCTCAAGCAATCCACTTGCCTTGACCTCCCAAAGAGCTGGGATTACAGGCCACCATGCCCAGCCTATTATTTTATTATTATCTTTGTTCTTCTCTACGTGTTGTATCTTTTCCTCTCTGCTTCTTTTAAGGTTTTCTTTTTACACTGGTTTTAAGCAATGTGTTTGCCATTTGTGTTGGTGTAGCATCCTTCATGGTTCATTAAGCTTCTTTAATCTGTGGCTTTATGATTTATATGAAATGCGAAAATTTTTCTCCAATTATTTCTGCAATATTATTTATGTTCTTCTTCCCTTTATTTTCTTTAGGAATTCTAATTGCACATATAGTAAGCCACTTGAGGTTGTTCTACAGCTCACTGATGCTCTGTTCTTTTTTTGTGATTATTATTCTGTTCTTTGTCATTTTATATCATTTCCATTGCTACATCTTCAATTTACAAATGACAGGCATTGGGGTTTTTGCTCAGAGTTCTCTAATAACATCATGCAAGCTTTTTGTGTGTTTGTTTTCTTCAGAGAAGCCTTTGGAGACTTTTGTGGGCATGCTGGGAGAGGTGGTAAAAGGACACTCTATTAGTTTCCTAGAGCTCCTGTTAAAAAGCTCCACAAACTGGGTAGCTTAAATTACAATAAAAATTATTATTTCACAATTCTAGAGACTAGACGTCTAAAATCAAGGTATTGGCAGGCTTAGGTTTTTTCCCCAGGACTCAGGACTCTGTCCTTTTTTGTTTGTTTGTTTGTTTTGTTTTGTTTTCTTTCGTGAGACAGAGTCTCACTCTGTCACCCAGGCTGGAGTGAAGTGGCGTGATCACGGCTCACTGCAACCTCCGCCTCCCGGGTTCAAGAGATTCTCATGCCTCAGCCTCCCAAGTAACTGGGATTACAGGCTCGTGCCACCACACAGACTAATTTTTGTATTTTGTGATAGAGATGGGGTTTCATCATCTTGGCCAGGCTGGTCTCAGACTCCTGATTTCAGATGATCCACCTGCCTTGGCCTCCCAAAGTGCTGGGATTACAGGCATGAGCCACTGCACCCGGCATCAGGATTCTGTTCTGTTGCTCTCTCCTAGCTTCTGGTGATGGCCAGCAATCCTTGGCATTTCTTGGATTATAAATGCATCACTCCAATACACTCTAATCTCTGCCTCCGTCTCCACATGGTGTTCTTCCCATGTCTCTGTGTCTTCACAAATTCTTTTAAGGGCACCAGACATATTGGAATAGGGGAGTACGCTACTGCAGCATGACCTCAACTAAATACATCTGCCTCACTTTATTTACAAATAAGATCACATTCTGAGCTAGCAGGAATTTTGACTTCAACATATCTCTTTTAGGAGAAACAATTCAATCTCTAACAGACGCACTCCTATCTGAATGTGAGAAGTATTCCCTCAAGGGCTCACAGGGTCAAACTGGAGGACAATGCCTTAAAAGGTGATTAATCTTTACAAATTGCAGGGTGAAAATAATAAGTCCTTGGCTTCAAGAAAAGGTTATTTTTGAACAGCAGTTCTTTAATGCAGCACTTATATTTTATTAATAATTAATAAATGATTAATGCAGATTGCTTTCTTCCAAATAAATTATCAGAATGTGTTATAACAGATGTGAATAAATCATGGGCTCTAGTTCATGAGTTCTCTGCACAAATGTCAAGAGTATAATATATTTAAATATTAGTTATGTGTCTGAAATATGAGCTAGGATTCAATTGTAATATATTAACCACTATTTCTATCAATGAGTTATTAATTATTGAAACTCAATGTATTCTGAAATAACTTTCTGGATGTTTTATTGTTTAAATCATGTATTGATGCTGATTTAATTTCTCTTTTCCTTTTAGAGGTATATAATTAGATTGGAAAAAAATCATCTATAACAATTACAGGTAGTCCAAAACATTAACAATACAGTAAAAAAAGTTATACTACATTGTTCCTCCCTATTAAGAAATGAAATTGTTTATTAAAAGAATTTTAAATTATTCTTTTCACAAAAATAACGTTTACGTGAGAATAAACTAGCAGAATCATCATCACCTAATCATCACCACCATCATCACTGACACCATTTATTGAGTGCTGACTTTGTGTTTGGCATTGAGAATAATGCTCTAAAAAAATCATTCCAAACTCAAACCAATCTTAAGAATTAACTATTATTTTACTTATGCATGAGAAAACTGAGTTTTGAAGATGTTAGAAAAATTCCAGCACACAGTTAACAGGTAAGAGCTAGTATTCAAACTCAAAAAGTCTAACTCTAGAGACAGTGCTAGTAATTTTTTATATCCCAAGAGGATCTGGGCTTCAGGACAATGAAACTTGGAAAGGTTATGCTGTTTGAAAATGATAATTCATTGAAACACTTGGGATTTGATGTCCCTCACTTATAATTTGAAAGTATTAAAGATAATAACTAATGTGTATAGTGCATTCAATAATCTACTTCTTAATGCTTTACATATATTCCTCATTTAATCCTCAAAATAACAGAAGGTGGTAAATTTCATACTCTTCTTTTACAGATGACAAAACTGAGACATAGTAATATTAAGTAACTTTTCCAAAGCTATACATTAATAATTGTGCAAAAATGTGAAACTAGATTCTGTCTGCAAAGCCTCTGCTCATAACAACCATATTATTCTATGTATTTATGTGGGTATGTACATAGGCCTACATGTACATATGTATTTAAATAGAAGATTCCCACTGCCTTTCAACTATGAGCATCTGTGGCTCTCTGTTTTATATCTGTCATTTCATTTTTATGTCTGGGACTTTTCTCCACTGTCCAAGAGCATTTTAAGGTGAGGTGTACTCCAAACTCCCATTAGAAGAAATATTTTTGTCAATTGGGAAGTACTAAACAAGCATTGGAAATTGTCCACTTTCCAAAATCCAAATTAGCCCAATGAGGACTAAGATGTCCCAAGTACATGATGGTGAGCAAAGCAAGAATAAAATATGACTAGTCCAGGTTCTCCGTGATTATTTCAAAAATACTCTTTCATTCTTATCCCCCATCATGCTCTACATGACTGCCAGACCCCAGTTTGGTCCAAACTCCTGAATGTCAAATGCATACTTCTTCTCTTACTCTTGTGTCTTGAATGCCTTGGCTTATAAGTACCAAATGCCAGTATTAATATCAAAGTGAGTAAACTGGGGACCTGAAAATTTAAGAAGAATTGAGTGATGACATAAAACACGTGTTGTGTGTTGATTATCTTCGGTTGTATGTTTTGGTCTGAAAATGATATTTCAGCTGTGTATTTCAAACTGCCTGTCCTAATGTTATTTCATCATAGGTTTAAGTAACAACTATTATGTGGCTGAGAGTAGAACAGTGCAAAAAACCCATTTCGTCTTCTTCCTAAATCTATAGCTAACCCACATTTACCAGCTACTCTGGTGATCATGTGACTAGCTCATGTAATATTCTGCTCCTGTAGTGAGTAGAATTGATGCTCACTGCAACTGGGAATGGTTCACAGAAAGCTTCATGAATACTTGATGTCCTTTATTCCTTTCCTGAGAAGGATAAAAGATAATACAATGGTCTCATGGAAAGTGGCCAAGCCACAACAAACAAGGGGCCTAGATTCCTCAGTTTACCACTTGGAGTTGAGTTGCCTATTGATCTTTATTCCAGGTGAGCAAAAATAGACTTCTCTTGTGTTTGAACAGATAAATCCTTCTGAGGCATTTGTTGCTGTAGCCAGTGTTATCCTAAATAATGCATAAATTAAAATAAATAAGTAGTCAAAAGTTGTCATTATTAAAATGTATACTCAGGGGAAGCAGGCATTGTCTCCACTTTCCAGATAGCTAAACTTCTGGGTGTACAATTTTTTGCTAACCTCTCCAGCTTCATCCCATTTCAATCTTTCCTCAAACCCACTAAATTCCAAGAGAATGCTAAAAATATATGTCTAATTTTCTCATCTTTATCTTCTGTTTCCTAGGCCCAGAGTGTTGTTTTCTGGCATCTTTTAATGGCTAGCTCCTTTTTTAGCTTTCAAGTGTTATTACAAATATGGAGATTGCACTACCTAGAACTGCAAGACTATCTGGCGAAAGTTGGTGGTATGGCATTATGGTTATATGCTCCAGCTCCAGGGCTAGGTTGTCCAATCTGGAAGCCACCAGCTAAATGTGGCATTTTCTCAGTTACAGTAACCACATTCATGTACTCATTAGTTACATAGTTACATGGGTCTTGTAACTGCCATATTGGACAGTACAGATTAAAAACATTTCCGTAGTCACAGATAGTTGTACTAAACAGTGCTGCACTAAAGGTAGACTTGGAACTATAAACAATTGACTTTGGCTCTTGGTACCTCTATTTCCTACAACATCTCAAAATAGTTTGAAAATTAAACGAGACATCATATGTAAAATACATAAAATAGTGCTTAGGGGACAACACTCAAAAATGTGAATTACTATTTTTATCTCTAAGCACATGTTGCAGGTTTCTGTAAGGTTCTTCTAACGGCTTCAATCTTTTTTTTTTTATGGAAGAGATTGGTTTACTTTATTAAAAAAGGCCAATTTAAATCCAACTCTAAGTTTTAGTGCACAATAATCTATTTCAGAAACTTGTAGGAATTTCCACATGGTAATTTTAAAATGGAAAGAGAGATTAAAAATGACTGTTTATAAAACCAAATCTATAAACTATTCTACAAAACCAGTGTATCAAACAGGTTTAAAATTAAAAGCTGCAGGAGGCTGTAAATTAGCCACAATACTAGCATGTTCTGCCACCCAGATAAACAAACTTTCAAAAAAAAGACTTCACAAAATTCAACTCTATAAATTTAATAGAATTGCAAAAAATACCCCAATAATTTTTTATTTTTATTTTATTATTATACTTTAAGTTTTAGGGTACATGTGCACAATGTGCAGGTTTGTTACATATGTATCCATGTGCCCTGTTGGTGTGCTGCACCCATTAACTCATCATTTAGCATTAGGTTTATCTCCTAATGCTATCCCTCCCCCCTCCCCCCACCCCACAACAGTCCCCAGAGTGTGATGTTCCCCTTCCTGTGTCCATGTGTTCTCATTGTTCAATTCCCACCTATGAGTGAGAACATGTGGTGTTTGGTTTTTTGTCCTTGCGATAGTTTACTGAGAATGATGATTTCCAGTTTCATCCATGTCCCTACAAAGGACATGAACTCATCATTTTTTATGGCTGCATAGTGTTCCATGGTGTATATGTGCCACATTTTCTTAATCCAGTCTATCGTTGTTGGACATTTTTGGGTTGGTTCCAAGTCTTTGCTATTGTGAATAGTGCCGCAATAAACATAAGTGTACATGTGTCTTTATAGCAGCATGATTTATAGTCCTTTGGGTATATACCCAGGAATGGGATGGCTGGGTCAAATGGTATTTCTAGTTCTAGATCCCTGAGGAATTGCCACACTGACTTCCACGATGGTTGAACTAGTTTACAGTCCCACCAACAATGTAAAAGTGTTCCTATTTCTCCACATCCTCTCTAGCACCTGTTGTTTCCTGACTTTTTAATGATCACCATTCTAACTGGTGTGAGATGGTGACTCATTGTGGTTTTGATTTGCATTTCTCTGATGGCCAGTGATGATGAGCATTGTTTCATGTGTTTTTTGGCTGCATAAATGTCTTCTTTTGAGAAGTGTCTGTTCATGTCCTTCACCCACTTTTTGATGGGGTTGTTTGTTTTTTTCTTGTAAATTTGTTTGAGTTCATTGTAGATTCTGGATATTAGCCCTTTGTCAGATGAGTAGGTTGCAAAAATTTTCTCCCATTTTGTAGGTTGCCTGTTCACTCTGATGGTAGTTTCTTTTGCTGTGCAGAAGCTCTTTAGTTTAATTAGATCCCATTTGTCAATTTTGGTTTTTGTTGCCATTGCTTTTGGTGTTTTAGACATGAAGTCCTTGCCCATGCCTATGTCCTGAATGGTAATGCCTAGGTTTTCTTCTAGGGTTTTTATGGTTTTGGGTCTAACATGTAAGTCTTTAATCCATCTTGAATTAATTTTTGTATAAGGTGTAAGGAAGGGATCCAGTTTCGGCTTTCTACATATGGCTAGCCAGTTTTCCCAGCACCATTTATTAAATAGGGAATCCTTTCCCCATTGCTTGTTTTTGTCAGGTTTGTCAAAGATCAGATAGTTGTAGATATGCGGCATTATTTCTGAGGGCTCTGTTCTGTTCCATTGATCTATATCTCTGGTTTGGTACCAGTACCATGCTGTTTTGGTTACTGTAGCCTCGTAGTATAGTTTGAAGTCAGGTAGCGTGATGCCTCCAGCTTTCAATCTTAAGCAACGTTTACTAACCTATATTGTTTAACATACTATGTCCCCTATTCTCTTAATTTTATTTTATCCTTCTCTTTGAATCTAATACTTGGCTTAACTTCTGGCCATCATTTTTGCTTTCATTTGAAAAAAAATAATTAGAACCCCATCACCACACTGGTTAAACTGTCCCAATGATTTTTTTTAAGTTAAATTGTTAATTTCCATTTCCAAAGACAAAGATTTTTGCAGATTCTGGTTCTCTAAAGGAATTCACTCTTGAACAAAGAAGAAAGGCTCTTACTTACCAGTAAATAAAATGCATAAGTGAGTGCTGCCTTTCCACCACCCCTAGAATTCAATGAGAAGTAAGCCATGGGGATTATCCCAGATAGTAGTAAGAATGACAGGATTTGCCACTCCATTCAGAGTGTAAAGAGGAGAAAGAAAGATTTACTCACCATTTCAGAAAAACTCAGCCTGTTTTGTCACGTTGGACAAATATCTCAACTCTACATAAAATTCCAACAGACATAATTACAATCATGTGACCCAGAATTTAATTCTAGTTATTCAGGTTGCACTAGAGAAATACTGTGAAGAACCAGCATCTTCTAGTCTACCTGGATATAGTCATGGTTGTTACAGAAACAGTATGGGGCCGAACTGTCTGCCCCACACACAAGCAGCCAAGCAATTCTTTAATTATAAAACTAAAAGCCAGATTCATTCTTAACGTTTTAGTATGCTATTTGCATCTATATTCCATTTATCCCTTAGAAATGTTGCATTATTGACCTAAAAAAGAGTGTCTTCTTCACAACATGGATAATACTGGACACCTTTACAAATATCACATCCCTGCCTAACTGGTCAGTCCCCTAGACACCATGCAAGCTCTTACTACTACTAATAAAAAAAATCTGTGATGACTTCTACCATTTATTGAGTGCCCTACATGTTAAGTATATTACTTGGCATTTAAAAAAGACAAAATAATGAAAGTATCTTCAAGTTGAGGGAATAAAAAGTAATGTATTTGAAAAGAATTAAAAATAATACTAAAAAGGTTAAAAAATTCACAGAAAGATTTTGCCCCCTATAAGAACAGCAACTGATGTTTAGGTCCAACACTATCAACTCCAAGTCTGTGTTTTAGAGAAGTGGCTAAGGACAAAGATCTCCCAATCAATACAGAGGGGGAATGATCAGGTACATTAGAGAAAATCCCTTAGGATAGGGTATAGATTTTCAACCCTGAAGTGCTGCATGATTGCCTGAGTGCTCCTTAAAGACTTCGTAATTCTAAATCTTTTGGATTGGAGTCCTGGAATATATATTTTAACCAGCTAGCCAGTTAATTAGGGTATCTTTTCTTTAAGAGACCATGCCTTAGAGAGAGGTATAGTTTCCTTCCTTTGAGCCAAATGTGCTTCACGAAAGTCAAATTCCAGATGATGAGCTGGCCTACTAAGAGCAGTCAATGTTAATTTTCTGACCAGACCAAAAATCTTAAAAATGAAAAAGGGAGAGGAAAGCAGAGGTTTTTTTTTGTTTTGTTTTTTTGAGACAGAGTCACCTCCCGAGTAGCTGGGACTACAGGCACCTGCTACCATGCCCAGCTAATTTTTTTTTGTATTTTTAGTAGAGATGGGGTTTCACCATGTTCATCAGGATGGTCTCCATCTCCTGACCTCGTGATCCGCCCACATCGGCCTCCCAAAATGCTGAGATTATAGGCGTGAGCCACCACACCTGGCCAGAAAGCAGAGGTTTTAACTTATTAAACTGAGAGAGAGATTGGCACTAAAAAAAAAAAAAATTCATTCATTTACTCAGCAAGTGCTGATGCTAGCCAGAAGCTGTGCTAGATGTTTACATTATAATAAAAATTGCATGGAAATTACAATCTAAGAGATAACTCAAATGAGTTAATATTTACAAACTGAAGGGCAAGCTGTAGTGAAAGTTACAAAAGAGGATCCTGGGATCTGAGGGATGCAAGAAGATGGCAAATGGATATACCAAAGCATCACCTTGAATTTATTATAAAATCCCCCACAAGCTGTGGTATGAAGGGCCCAAGAGTTGCTCTTCTGCTTCAGAACCAGCCATCCATGAACTCTCATGCTCTTGTGGAAAAGAATTTATGGCTGAAACGCTCACTCCAGGTGTTTGGAGGGTTTCCCATTCAGCCTCACATTCCAGGAAGCTCAAGCTGATGCTATTACTGGAGATTGAAGATTCTTTGAGTAGCACGGTATACAGCAGGCTTTGAGGAGTGTCCAATATGGTTTTGTATTTCAACCCTCTCCAATGGTTGTGCAATCTTGTTCAATTTACTTAACTTGCTGTCGTAATTTTTTCTTTGTATAATACAAAAGACATTTATTATCTATAGTTTTGTGATGATTAAGTATACATCAATTATTTCATTTAATCGTTATTTCAAAGTACTTTGAATAGCACTTTTAAATAAAATAGAAAATAGGGCCAAAAACAAACTCTGTGTTCTTCTCCATGTATTTTAGCTCTATAAATTGCCTCATTTAGTCTCCCAGCTTTAAATGACAATACTATACTGGTAACTCTTTTAATCTGCAGACTAAATACTCAAGACTTATAATTTCTACCATAACTTATTGCTCATCCTTGAATTATTAGCATCTCAGTAAATAGGATAATGTTTAGGCAAAATAAAATTCTATCACATCCTCTCTTTTAATGTCACACAATGTATAGTCTTTCTGTAAAGCCTGTTAGTTTTGTCTTTAAAATGTACTCCAGGGTTAAGGTGAAGGGGACCAGGGTCATGTGGACCAAGCACAAAGGGTGTCACCACCCTACATGAAAGAAACTCCCCCAGTGGCAGCATCACAGCCACTTAGCGTAAGAGTCCCAGGCTCTGCCCAAGTCGGCAGCCATACTAGAGACTTTTCCAGCTCATCTACTCTCATTTATCCATTGGTTCCACCAGCCCTAACACCATTATGCTCTTCGACTCAAAGAAGCTCAAAAGGTGGCATGAATTTGAAAACATTGTAGAGGACAGGAGGCATGTCAGTGACTTGAAATTTGCACCTCTTGTTTATAAGGGGATTATTCCATGCAAGCCAAGTAATCTTAAATGTAGTGTTCTTAATTATGAAGAGAGTTATTATGTCATTGCTATAGGTTGGATGTTTCTCTACTTCAAATTTCATGTTAAAATTTGATCCCAAATGTTGGAAGTGGTGTCTAGTGGGGAGGTGTTTGAGTCATGATAGCAGACCCCTCAATATGGCTTGGTGCCGTCCTACTAGTAATGAGTAAGTTTTATCCTACAAGAACTTATTTTTAAAAAGAGCCTGGCACCTTCCTTCCCTCTCTCTCTCCTGTTTCCTCTCTCACCATGTGACAGGACAGCTCCCCATCCCCTTATGCCATGAGTGGAGGCTTCCTGAGGCCTCACCAGAAGCACATGCTGGGACTATGCTTCTGTACAGCCTGAAGAACCCTAAGTCAAATAAAATTCTTTTCTTTATAAATTACCCAGCCTCAGGTATTCCTTTATAGCAACATTAAGGCACTAAGACCGTCATTAAACAACTTTCTAAGGAATTCCAAAGGAAGTTAGTGAGATCTTGGATCAAATGAGTCACAGACTGCGTCTGCCATTCAGGTTTTTGTCTTTTCCTTGAGCAAAATATTTAAACAGGTTTTCTCAAAGGTGTGTGTAAATGAAGGAGGTATTCAGAAACTGTAACAAGCCAACAAAGAGCATCTTGTTCTTCTGCTTAGTCATCAAAGTTACGTTGACTTTCTGATGTTGTCTTTTCTTCCATACAAGTATGATTTGTCTGTGCCAGTTATAGCAGCAGGAATGGACTTCCTGAAAATGAAACCAGTTGGTGAGCTGTGTGAATGCCAGGTGCCTTTTTCATGTGGTGCTGTTGTGGTGGCAATAAACTCCACTGGGCTCTATTCTCTGAATATGTAAAAACTATTTTAGGAAATGGTTATGTGTCTGCTAAATTTTTCCTAGAAGAGAAAAGAAGCTGCTCTGCCAAGATACTGACTCCTAGATTTAGTATTCTGAATGTTGTTATGAAGTCATTTTTTAAAAAAGTTTTTGAGACCTGCCTTATCCCAATTAGCAATAGTTATGCTAAGTTATTAGAAGAAAAATATATATATGTATATATATATGTTTCTAGAGGTTGCTAAGCCATAACAATCTACAATTGGATTGTTGAAAGCCAGAAAGATTCTCTCTGAAATTTTTGAAACTTTCATGCACACTTTGGAGATGCTATGTCACTTTGATCTCTGACAGCTGGGAAGATGAATCAGAGCCCATAGAACCTGGTTCTAAGATACATTCTTCAGAAGCAATCTGAGGGCGTGGATGCCTTTGTTACTGAAGCTGCCTACAAAATGCAGCTTCTGCAAATTGAAAGCCTGGTTCTGAGATCCTGGGCCTAATAGTTTCTCTTCTGCTTCAGAACTAGCCATCCATGGACACTCATGCTCTGGCGGAAAAGATTTTACGGCTGAAAGGCTCACCCCAGGTGTTCAGAAGGTTTCCCATTTGGCCCAATAATAAACCTACCAAAGACATGTCCAGTCCAACATACTTCTGCATTCCGACCTCACCAGCTTTGTCAAAGACCAGGTGATTCAGAAAGTGGACTCCGGAGACTCAAAAGTAGCTGATGGAGTTATTTTCCAGTAGATCACTATCCTCATTGCTTGGCTTATAGGAACCTGTTGCTCAACACTTTTGTCCATCCTTCTTTAGTAGCTATAACAGTGCAGATGACATCTGGCTTCAGGAAAGAGGATGTCTACAGTTGCTTTTTCTTCCTATGTGATTTTTTTTTCAGAGGAGTTCATCTTCCTTCCAGGAAACACACTAAAGGGCTTTGAAGAAGGCTCTTACCTGCTTTGTAAATGTGAGGAGAACATTCTAGTTACAGATAAAGGAAATATCATTTAGAATTTTTAATAGGACTCTTTACACTTTTGTGGAATGTTATCAGATAATTTGCAAATACCTCTTGAGCAAAGAAGAGAACTACTTTACTTAGAAATAGTACTTGGCTGCAGTTAGAAAATACATATCAGCTTCTCAATCAAGGTGCCTCTCAGTGTTACGATGTATTATCTTCTGATGTGCAGAAAAATGCCTTAGCAGCTTTGTTGGTGGAGAAGAAAAGGATTAATAATGACTATATATTTAATGTGAATGAACTTGCCACAACCAAATTAGGAGAAATGTTTGGTTGTAATACTCCAATGGGAAAACCACTCACTGCAAAACTTTAATAATTGCCAAATAGTTACGAAAAATTTGGGCACATAATTACTGTCATCAAATCACTCTTATTCCAACAAACATGGAAGTAAAGGAGCAGACACATTTTCTCTTACTTTGTAAGACTTTGAGAACAGACCTCTGTAGAGAAGAAATGGTCAATGGAATCAATGGGGAAGTAATCTTCCCCAGTGATAGTTGGGAAGTAATCTTCCCTGACATGGTTATCAGGCATTTGTATCCAACTCTCCATGTGTTTAAAGAAATTTGTTTAAGTTTTGGAAACAATAAATAAATAAATAATCATATTCCAAATCTGACTACTTTTCCCTGGCTCTGTGCCCTACTAAAGCCACCAACATCTCCTACCTCATCCACTGACACAGCTTCCCAGTATGTGTCCCTATTTCAGCTCTTGACACCAGACACCGTGGCTCTTCCACTGAACAATCAGAGTTGCCACTATTTCAGTAAATTCAAATCATGTCATCACCCTGTTTAAAACCATCCGATGCTTTCATATTCCATTTAAAATTAAAGTTATTTCAATTATTCTAGCTTACATTTCTAACACGGTCTGCCTCTTCCCACTTCTCCGATTTTATCTTTGTTCATGGCCTTCTTATTTCCCTGCATCCAGTGTGGCTTGCAGTTCTTCCAAGAGCCAAAATGTGCTTGTTTCCACTAGCGCCCCTTCATACATGTTGCTCTCTCTGCTTTAATATTTCTTATCTTTCCCCTGACTACCCTTTACAAAATAAAACACTTTTCATCTGTTACATTCTATTTCTTTGCCTACGTATATCATTACTAATCCTTTGTCTACTTATATTATTACACTTAATCACTGCAGTTATCTTGCATTCTATTTTTTCATTAGTTCTTATATTTTTTTAAAGTGCAAGAATGCAAAAACAATGTCTGCTTGGTTTGTGTTATATCTTCAGAGTATATATGGTCTAATACATACATAGATTACAACATTATTTCTGCTTTAAATAATATTGACTATAAGACATGAATGTGCCAGGCACAGAAGTCATTCAATAGATGGCATAGTAACCAAAAATGCAACAGATATAATTTTCAGTTTCCTCTTTCAGTCCGCATCTGGCTGTTTTAAAATACTTGTTTTCCAAAATCACTGTGGTTTTTCATGCCTCCTTGTCTTTGAATAATCTTCTCCTTCAGATCAACTATGGGAAGGCATAATAGGCTATGTTCAAGATTCAAATATAGTATCTTCTCTGTGGATTATCTTTTCCTAGCCTTCTTTTTCCCTTCTCCACACCCTAAGTGAGCTTTCACTGGGTCTTTACGGAGAATCATAAACACACATGTCTTCTTAAAAGCCCTTCATATATTATATTTCAGTGATCTCTTATATTTTTCATCACTCCCTATAAACTATGAAGGTAAGTGTAATCTCTAATTTGTTACATTCAGATGAAACTTCTGACTATGGCACCTCCGAACTTTGTGACTCGAGGCAATTTCTTAACTAAACCTATCTGTGCCTCAGTTTCCAAATTTATAACAACATGGATTAGTTGCAAACACCTCATTGGGTTTTTCTGAGAATTAACTGAGAAATATGTAAAGTACCCATCATTTGCTAAGCTAGACAATTAAGAATTCTCTAAAAACTATTATCACTAATTATTATTACTATTAATTCCCAAAGTTAGTATGGGGCCTTGCATACATACTGATGCTGAATAATGGTGTGATAAGGTCAAAGACAAATTGCATTGGAAAGAGTTAAACAGTGAAGAAAGACTTGATTGGCATATTAAAAATTTGCTAAGAGTACATTTCAGGTGTTATTATCACAAAAACAGAGAAAAGAAAAGAAAAAAAGGTAATTCAGCAAAGTGTTGGATCATTTCCCTTACTGTAATAATCATTTCACTATGCATATGTATATCAAAACACCATGGTGTACATCTTACATATGTACAATGTTTTTCTTCAGAAAAAGAGTTTTGCAAGGGAAAAGAGACTGAACTCAATTTCGCTAAAACAAAAGACAGGAGAATTTTTAAGCACTGGAATGAGCTAGTGGAAAAACTGGAGGACATTAGGGAGAGAGGTTGGTCAATGTGTTGAGGCCATCTCTGTTTGCTAATTGGCACTTACTGAAGTTAGGCTCCTGCTCTCCTACAGAAACTGAAAGACGGGGGTACTATCTTCCTTGATAATACATTTCAAGAGATGGCTCTCAGGTTCTTGAGAAAGATATTTCTGGGTTTGAAACCTGGCAAAAGGCTAAAATATTTTACATCTCAAAGGGGAAGAGAAATAATTTGCAATAGAGTTCTCTAAAGTGAGTGCTCTAAGAAAAGGAAGATAACGGGCTATAATTAGGAAGAAAACTGCCTAAGATTGAGTCAAGTGGAAGAGATCGTTAAGGCCATCTTGATCACTGAATTATAAAGGTTCTGATCTCATGTGTTAAATGAGTCAATCTAATCATGGTACAGCTAATCACTGCATTATCATAATAATATGTAGCTAATGCTATTTGGGGTAGGTATTAGCGATGTTCACCAAATATGTCCAGCTCTGCCTTGGGACATGTAGCAGGATGTCACTTCCCATTCCCCTTAGAAGTGATGGGAACCATGTGAATGGCTTTATGCAATACATTGTGGAAGAAACATCATTACTCACTGCTGGGCTGGAGGTTTTAACTGTTAGTATACTAATCCCCAGTAAGGCAACTGTAATGTTTGAAGCGGGGCTGCTTAGTCAGCCTGATTTCCAGATGGAGAAGCTGTGAAGCTGAGTGCAAACCAACCTCAATGGACTGTGGAATGAAAAGAAATAACCCTTTGTTGCTGGAAGATACTAATATTGGGGTATGGTATGTTGTTTTAGCATGCCCTAGAAATCTCCTTTATAAGTATCTCAACTGATTTCAATCAGGAAAACAATACAGAAAAATAAAATTATTGTAAGTTTCAGAATTATCCACCAAAACCAAGTGATAACATAGGAATAGGCCCCAACTCATGAAAAATATTTTGTGTGGGAAGGCCATGGTGGGCAGGAAATGTGTGCTTGAAACATTGGTCCCTCTTCTATTATTAAAAGACATTTATTTTTCCTTGTTCATTTTTGAAAGAAATATGAGCCATCAATTTTCTTTTATTTCAAGATCGTATAGATTTTCTATAAATCCACAGCAATGAAAACATTTATATTTCATTATTACAAATTCCACTGGGAACTCTTCCTCTCTCTTTCATACACCTTCTCAATTTCATTACATAATTAAAATGGGAAGGTTGCCTTGAGGGAATAATAAAATATGCTAGGATATACCACCTCTTAGGTAAATATGTAGACAGTGTATTTTTACTGAATATTTTAGATTACTTTAAGCTTCCTTTTAGAAGTATACCTAATGACCTGACATAGACAATTACCAAAACTTATGCCTTAATACACTTTGAATAGTAATTATATTTTAATTAAAATGCCAAAGTGATCCAAAGGTGAAGAATAAGCTATTTACTGTGTGGAGTCTGAACAATGAAATAAATGGGAAAAGAACTTAAGTCTTTATGATTTTTTTCTTAATGCTGAAAAAGTGATATGGAGAGCAATTATTATCTTTTTTCCAAAATACAGTAATGCATAAACAGAAGCAAATTAAATCTACCACTCAGCAAATTTCATTTGCCATGGGGAGATTAATATGAAAAGGGCCTCTGAATTTTTATCAGAGCAGAAAACTTAATAGGATATTTCAAAAATTCAGCTCTGGCCGGCTTGAGAATAGATAATGGAATTCTTGCAGCTTAAATCTTGAGGTCACTATTTCAAAAATGCCCCAAGTTGGCAGTAACTAAAAGGCATTACTATCTGATGGCACTGCAGTGCCTATGTGAAATGAATTATTGGTTTCACTCTGATGGTTACGAGATAGGGATCTAATATCATCCCAACAACTGAAGCTAATTGGCCCAATTGCTGGTATTTCAAGGAGGCATCCAACAATTGAAAATTGGAATTACATCCCCTCTCTGTACTTGGTTGCTTTCCTATGATGGGCATGACAGGTGTGACGTTTATCTGGGCCTATCTTGGGCTTTGATGTAAATAAATCAAAAATTCATTCTGGCAGCTCAAGCTTTTGCCCTACAGGGTCCTGGAGATCTGGCTTATTAATTGGTAGACAGTGTGCCTTGTCCCATTTGACAGGAAGGAAGCCTTTACAAATGAGATGGTGATGTTAGAGGGCCCCGAGCTCCATGGATAAAGGACTTCCTCTAGGCTAGAGGGATTCTGGGAAGGTCAGTATGGCTGCCTACTTTCCTATGGCCCAGTTTGTATTAATGCTAAACTGATTATTAGCATTTAAGATTGGTATAGTGGGAAGAGAAATTTGAGTCCAATAGATGTGTGAGTTAAGGACAAATACTAACCTTTATACTGTGTGCAAGGTAAGACAGTGGATATATAAAACAGACAGCCTGGGTTCAAATACTGATCCCACCAAGAAATAATTCTGTGTTGGGTGCGTAGTTTATCCCCCCAAAGCCTCAATTCCTTAGTCCTCTTATATGACTGTTGTGAGATTAAAAGAGATAATGAGCACAGGAAAGAGTCTGGCATAGTGTCAAAGAATAACAACAAATAATAAATGCCGATTGTGTTGTTAACATTCCTATTTAAAAAATGGTAGTAGAGTAACAGTAGTTATTATATTATCAACACTATCTTGCAAAAACTGCCTCCTAGGCTTGTGTTGAAGATCAAATAACATACAAAGATGCAAAAACTTAGAAATGCCATGCAAATTAAAGGTGTTAATAATTATAATCATATCTAGTTTATTTTTAATTTTTTATATTATTGTGTTTATTTCTCAAATACACCTGATTCACAGTCTAAGCACGGAGTAAAGCTGAAACAAATAGTCAAAGGAATAAATAGGGGCTTCCAGGAAATCTTTGGGAAACATCAGACCTATCACTGCCTGAAGCAGGTTCCCTCATGCTGCGGGTTAGCAGGACTGCCAGGTCACCGAGCATTCTTTGTACATCCTGTTTATTGGAGCCAGTAGGTATTAAATTATTTCATCAAGCAGTCCTGTAACTTTGCAGCTCCCTGGTGGGTCTTCTAATCTCAGATTATGTTCACCCATCAAGCTATGATTGCTGGAAGGGTTATTACTATTTCTCATTATGCTATCTCCTGAGTCCTCTTTTTTCCCTTTGTTAAAATTGTTCCACTAAGAATATTTTTTTAACTCAAATTGAATTTTCTTTCAGACTCCCACTTGATATCATTGGGTCCCAGGTTCCTAAAGATTTCTTAAAAATTTTAAGGGAAAACAAAATATGTAGGTTTAGTAAGATTTATTTCTTTTCTTGGGAAAATAACTTCACTTTTTTTCCTACCCATTCTGTGTACATTAATCAAAGAACTAGGCCAGGTCCTATAGATGTTGTGTGTGTGTATGTGTGTGTGTTTGTGTGTGTGTATTGTGTAGTAGGAAATAAGGATCTGCCTCAATGTATTATGTTGACCTAAATTCATCATGTCTTTTGCAAAGATGACATTAAAATTAACAGGCTATTTTTTTCCCTGTTGAACATAAGCCTCTGTTTCACTGGTCTTCTGCACCCTTGCTCTCAGTCTTGGTCCTCCTTTTTTTACTTTTATTGATTGGCCTTCTTAATATATGGCCATTTACCATGCACTGTGGAAGTGAATTGTACATGAAAACTCAGAAACAATATATCAATGGTACATTCTGCACTGAGTGACTCATGCATTGAGTCTTCCTTAGTCACATATAAGAGTTGAGCTCCCTGCCTGGTATTTTATATCTGAAAATACTCTACCGGTATCTCTCATTAGATGTTATTTTGGTCTTCTGTGTATTCCCAAATCTTGCCAACTACAATCAAGTCTTGATCACAGAATAATACTTAACTGTCCCCATTCACCCGTCTTCAAGATTCATCTATTTTATACACTTTAAAACTGACCCATTCCAAAAATAGACCACGTTTCATAAATTCCATATCAGGAGAATCACAGACTCCTCTGTTTCCATATGTAAAAGGATACAAGGTATTGGAATTTCTAGAACATTCTTATGACTGATATGATCAATGATTGAGGATAGGAAATTAAAACCTTTCCCCCCAAATTTAGGATTTGTAATTTCTATAACAAGTTGGCCTAGAATGTACAATATATGTGTATACATATATCTATACGTATACACACACACACTATATATATACATATATATATATATATATATCACATTCTTACTAAGGATAAAACATAGTAACACATAAAACACAAGAGACAGTCCATGAAAGGCTAAGAGCTCATTGTAATCTTCGTGAGGGCTGAACTATTCCTATTTTCCATCCCAAAGTAACTAGTGGCTAGCAGAGTTCCTGGCACTAGGAACTCAATAAATATTTCCTAAAGAGAAGGGAAGAAGGGAGGGGCCGTAGCCACAGAAACAATCCTAAACCTAGGGAAGCCTGTAGAGCAGAGAACAATAGAAATACAAGATTTCTGAGGACCCAGTAAGCAAAGCTCCAGACTCCTATTGCCTTGCCCCAAAGTATCTCGAGCATACAGCATCAGAGAGAAAATTACCTTGAAATTCCTTTTCCCTTCATCACTATATAACTGAATGTGAACAGAAGGTTCTGTCTCTTCTCATTACATCTTCCCGATAATTATTCTTAGAAGTGGGGTAACTACCCCAAAGTCATCATCTTATCAGAAAGATATCACATACTTCTGTGACCCATTTCCAACCTCCTTCATGGAGTTAATATCTATCACACAGTTCCTATATGCCAGGCATGACTAAAAATCTTAGTATGTAATTATTCATAGAATCCTCTTAACCAATTGTAATGTTCCTATTATTAGCAGTACCCTCTCTGAAAAACATGAAAGTGTCTCAGAAAAGTTTAATTAAATAACTGCTGTGATCCAGTCATTATCTTTAAAGCTACCAAAACAAAAATGTGTGATACATGGTCTCACCTCATGGCATTCCTAGTTTATTGGGACAGACGAATATATGCATAAATATAAAGAGAGATAAGTATTGTATTTACATGTTCACAGCATGATTCTCTAACACAGACACTCTGGGTTTCAGGTTGCTCTGATCCCAAACTTTGCACCATCATTTAATAATTGCATGGTCTTGGAAAAGTACTATAATGTACAGTTTAATTTTCCTCACATCATTATGAAGGCAATGTTGGTATTTATCCCCAAAGATTGTTGTGAAGAATAAATGGAAATCATGCTCACAAGTGGCTAGCACATATTAACTTCTTAATAATTAAATGATAATCATAATTTTTCATTAGTATGTTTATTATTATTATTTTCATGGAAATAATAAATTGTCTACCAGTGAGTAACAGCAGATGTCATAGGAAGATGCATTTGAGATGACTATTTGAAAATGAATAGGTACTGTCCCAGCATTGTAGCAAGAGATACCTAACCCTGACAGCAGAAACAGCATGTGTAGTGATCATCAAAATAAAATCGAATTTTCTCTAAAATGTTGACCTCCAAGTTCGAAACATGAATGCATCTTCCTCCTATTAACCACAACAAGGCCAGTATTCCTCAGCAGAAGATGAATTATACAATTTGGATCATTGATCATACTGAGATTCGTTGTCAGCTTGACTTTTAAGATTTGCCAGGTATTAGAAGAGCTTATTTATAGAAAGCAGATGGCTTTTTTGTCATTTAATTCACTGAAATTTACTTAGTATGAGGAAGGGAGAAATCAAGCTGGCTCCATGATAAAAGCTCTCTAAATACATTAGCTCCTTGAGTGGACTGCAGAGGGACAAATAGAACACTTCTTTTAAAACAAATTAGCCTTCTTTTATGTTTTAGAAGAGATAAGACCAAAGTCCTCAGCAGTGAATGATAACATTAGTCGAAGCAATTTCAGAATTTGTTTTATCAAACGCCGAATTCTCTCTCATCCCATTGACCATGGTGCTGCTTTTCTTATAAGATGCCCTCACTGCTTTCCTAGAATGTATCAAGTTCAAACAGCAGTGCCTTATTTCAAACCCTAGACCCACTTCATTCCTATTCTCAGATCTCTGCCTTGTTTACCTATTTCTTATTTTTTGGATTCAATCAAAACCCCAATTGGCTGACCTCTGCTTTTCTAGCATTCCATAGCACTTTTTGCGGCCTTTTGCAGTAACACATGTTCTATATCCTTTCAAAGGCTGCCCAAATTATTTATGCAACTTTTCGGTTTTTATCCTAAATTTCAAATATGACTTAAATACGCAGGTGAGTGCTCTCACTCTATTTTGTTGATCTTTTTCTGTCCTTTCTGCCTTTCCTTTCTCTCTTCCTCCTACCACCTTATACCAATTAAAAACTATTCAAGAGTGACAGGAAGTGCAACCCTTGAAGCCAATAGTCTTTTTTTTTTTTTGAGACGGAGTCTCGCTCTGTCGCCCAGGCTGGAGTGCAGTGGCGCAATCTCGGCTCACTGCAAGCTCCGCCTCCTGGGTTCACGCCATTCTCCTGCCTCAGCCTCTCCGAGTAGCTGGGACTACAGGCGCCCGCCACCATGCCCGGCTAATTTTTTTGTATTTTTAATAGAGACGGGGTTTCACCATGGTCTCGATCTCCTGACCTCGTGATCCTCCCCCCTCGGCCTCCCAAAGTGCTGAGATTACAAGCGTGAGCCACCGCACCCGGCCGAAGCCAATAGTCTTGTTTTCTGATTCTGTTTCATTTTTTTATGACTTGCACATCTTGAAAGGGTATTTTTCTCTGTAATTGTTTAATCGGCAAATAGATCCAACTACCTTATGGGATTATTGTGAGGAATAAATAAGATAAAGTGCCTGAAAACAACCAGTGCCAGGAAACATAGGCTTATTACAACTACAGTTGGCCTCGTTCAACATACATTATTAAAACCTAGCTAGTTCGCACCACGGATAGGTATCAGGGATCCGAAGACAGAAAACCCCCAGTTTCTTCCCTAAAGGAGCTCATTACTTAGGTTTGGAAAAGCTTAGAGTACCATTATTTTAGGATGAAAGATATGCTGGAGTGGATGGACAAATAAACCATGTTTGAGCATTTCTATTTGCAAGAGAAGTGTGCCTTGATCTGCATGCACTTGAGATGGCCTAGAGTTGCTCATCTGAAAATCTGCACTGAACTGTGAGACAGCTCAAAAGGATCACTTTAGTGATCTCTGGAAGGGACACAGGATTAAGGAGGAGATGAGTGGGTTTGCCTGTGATTTATACCATGAGGAAGAATAAGATTCTGCCTAGAAAACGGTCACTCACCTTCAAAACCTTAGCATGTCTCAGTAAGAAGAAGAAAGAAGCTTCTCATAGGACAAGGCAAGGCTTTCTGAGAAAACATTAGAAATGACCAGTCATTTTCATCCAACAATGGTCAATTATGATGGACATACTCCAGTGCAGACTTCAGAGCTCCCCATTAGCATTGGCAAAGATTTTTCCAAGTAAGAGTCACATTTTTATTTCTTGATTTGCCTATTCCTGCTTCTTTTTGCATCCTTTATGTGTTTTGATTCCTAGTATGCATCTTCCACACAGATCTTCATAGCATTATCTGTTTCTGGAGAAACCAACCTATGGTGTTGGAATTTTAATATAGAAAGTTATAGGCATTTGTTCAAGACAGAATGGACTTTTCCAAGTACATTTCTACATATGATGCAAAGACACTTCCAATTTATAATACCTTTATAAGCATGTCTATGGTAGCCCTGATACCTATGAAAATTGCAGAGCAGACATGCATATTTTGGCTCATTTTGTTCAAGCTGGAAAAGGTCAGGGAAGGTGTAAAAGGAATGGCCCACCTATGTTCGAAGATGTTGTTTGACTGTTGTGGTTTGCTATTTCAAAGTCTTCAGCTGCCCTGGTTCAAAAAGGCCCTTTAAAAATGATGGTGGTTGGGCCAGGCGTGGTGGCTCATGCCTGTAATCCCAGCACTTTGGGAGGCCGAGGCAGGTGGGTCACACGAGGTCAGCAGTGTGGGAGCAGCCTGGCCAACATGGCAAAAACCTGTTTCTACTAAAAATATAAAAAAATTAGCTGGGCATGGTGGCACACACCTGTAGTCACAGCTGCTTGGGAGGCTGAGGCAGGAAAATCACTTGAACCCGAGAGGCGGAGGTTGCAGTGGGCTGAGAATGGCTCACTGCATGGGCAATAGAGTAAGACACCCTCAAAAAAAAAAAAAAAAAGAAAAGATGGTGGTGACGGATACAAAAAAATTGTTCACATACTAAATGCAACTTGATCTTACAGGTTAAAAATGGTTAAAATGGCAACTTTTTAATTTTTTTATTTTTTAAATTATTATTATTATTATTATTATACTTTAAGTTTTAGGGTACATGTGCACAATATGCAGGTTTGTTACATATGTATCCATGTGCCATGTTGGTGTGCTGCACCCATGAACTCGTCATTTAGCATTAGGTATATCTCCTAATGCTGTCCCTCCCCTCTCCCCCCACCCCACAACAGTCCCCAGAGTGTGATGTTCCTCTTCCTGTGTCCATGTGTTCTCATTGTTCAATTCCCACCTATGAGTGAGAACATGCGGTGTTTGGTTTTTTGTCCTTGTGATAGTTTACTGAGAATGATGGTTTCCAGTTTCATCCATGTCCCTACAAAGGACATGAACTCATCATTTTTTATGGCTGCATAGTATTCCATGGTGTATATGAAAATGGCAACTCTTATGTTATGTGTATTTTACCAGAATTTTTAAAAGCTAATAAAAATGGAAGAACTCAAGCCTTAAGCTTGGAGAAAAACAGCCCAAAATTAATCATTTGGAAGTTGGTTAATAATAGGAATTTGTCATAGCTTTATGGATTGGGTAAGTTGCTCATGAGAACAACTCATGGAGACAATAAGAGACTCATGGAGAGAATGAACAGAGAATAAGTGACTCATTGCTGCTCAGCCTTTTGGCTAAGATCAAGTGTGAGAATGAGTGACACAACTCAAGGAAAGAATGAAGTTTAACAACAGAGTAGTGGCTTTCCTCTTGTCCTCCACTCTAGATATCTCAAACTTTGAACATAAAAATCACCTGGGAAGATTGCTAAAAAGCCTATTCTCCAGGATACAAACCCAAAACAATTCAATCAGAATCTCCCAGGCATCAGGTTCTTTAGGTCTCCACATGATCTACTGTGGAGTGAAGTTTGAGAAACTCTGTTCTACTTCTATACCTTTTACTAGCAAATGTATTTCATCCTAACGGAGGCTGTTATATACAGAAATTCTTAATTGACAGATAGTGTGGAGGTGACTGATATGGTCTGGCTGTGTCCCCACCCAAATCTCATCTTGAATATTAGCTCCCATAATTTCCATGTGTTGTGGGAGGGACCTGGTAGGAGGTAATTAGATCATGGAGGTGGGTCTTTCGCATGCTGTTCTCATGAAGTGAATAAGTCTCACGAGGTCTGATGGCTTTATAAAGGGGAGTTCCCCTGCACACACTCTCTTTTGCCTTCCGCTATGTAAGATGTGCCTTTGTTTCTCATTCGCCTTCCACCATGATTCTGAGGCCTCCCCCACTCTGTGGAACTGTGAATCTATTAAATCTCTTTCCTTTATAAATTGCTCAGTCTCAGGTATGTCTTTATTAGCAGCATGAGAACAGACTAATACAGTGACATAAAAAAATTTCATTCTCCAAATTCTGACATTGTCCTCAAGTTCTCCCAGCCTCAGGAGGGGGTAGGAAAGAAAGATACTTTCATGGATAAGAATTACCTTGGTAAAAGAGTAAAAATGTTATTGATGTTCAGTTTTTCCAATAACAACTCATTGCTAAAAACCCTGAAATATGCATCTGCTTTCTCCCACCATTGCCAAGATATTTAGGGTAGATTAGACCTCCTATTTTACAGCAATGATGCCGTAGTCCTCAAGCTGATCTTCTTGTTTTTGGTTTGTCTTTTTTTTCCCCCTTGCTTTTTCCATTTTGTAAAATCTAAACAACAGTCAGAGTCATCTTTTAAAAAACCAATTCTGGTTACATCATTATTCTCAGAATTCTTCAATGGTATGTTTTTAGCCTATATAATAAACGGATAATCTGCACCTTCCTACCTCTGCAGATTCATCTTCATCTTTAAGATCCTCCTTGTGATTCTTTCTCATCTGCCTTCATTGTGATAGCGACAGGAGGCAAAGAAATTCTAGGCAGAAAAGGGTGGGTCTCCAGTAAAAACCCCACCCTCAAGCCAAAACGCCTCAAACTGTGGCCTGAAGTGAGAACCTATGTCCCCGTTTCCCTGCTTAAATGTTGTCTTTTCCTAAATCACCCATGGTCCCACTCTGCCCCATCCTGTGCCTATAAAAACTCCAGATTCAGGACTACGACTGGACATCGGAGAGAAGTGGCTTGACTTCAGAGGGACAGCTTGACGAGATAACTTCAGAGAAAAGTCTGGCTGGAAACAGCTGGATTTCAGGGGACGATTACCAACACCCCCATTCCATTTGCAGCTCCCCTTCCGGCTGAGAGCCGCTTTCATCAGGAATCAAATGCCTTGCATTTAGCATCCTTCAATTCATTTGTGTGACCTCATTTTTCCTGGATGCTGGACAAAAGCTCAGGAACCACAAGCGCGTATACAAAATGCTGTCACACTGACCCTTCGCCCTTGCTGGCAGAGGGCAGCCGCTCCACGCGACAAAGCAAATGGCCCACTGAGCTGTTAACACTTAAGCTGTCCACGAATGGCAGAGCTAAAAGAACACTGTAACAAGCCCTCTGGGGCCTTGGGGGGTTGCAGGCACCCCCAACTGGACATTGACGCAGGGCCCGCATGGAGGTCGCTCCTTCTGCAACGCGGCTGGCCAGTTCCAGCGCTCCTGCACTCCAGATCCCGCCTTGTTCACTCACGTGCTCCATTCCATGAGGAGTTGACAGCAAGGGGCTGAGTAAACAAGGCACCTCTGTGACAGGTCCCGCGAAGGGGTCAGGGAAATCCCCTGCTTCAACTGTACTTCTCATTTCCTCCAACGTGTCTCTCTCTCCCAATTTTTTTCTTCCTCTATGTCTTTATGTCTCTACCTATCTCCATCTCCCACATCTCAAGAAGGTGACTCACACTCTTGCCTCTAACTAGAATGCACTTTGCTCTCCCCTTGCCTGGTGATCCCCACTCACCCATCAGCTCTCAGATTAAATATCCTTCAGGAAACTCTTTCTGACAGGCTGCATCACTCAACGCAAAAAAAAAAAAAAATTAAATTTAAAAACATAAGGCAGCAGACATGGTTAAGATTCCTCTTTAGCAAAGTAAGTAGGCTGAATTCCCCCACCCCCATCCCCCAGCCCTCAAGATGTAAGAAAGCGTAATAATGTTTCTTTTGTTCGCCACTTTATCACTAGGACTTAATATTATGTCTGGTACTTTGATAAATGTGTTTCTCTCCTTAATGATGAGGTGACCTACTAATCTTACTTCCCGCAGCAGAAAGCCCCAAAGGAATGAAGATTTCATAGTATTCCAAGTTGTTGTGTCTTTCCATTCCAGAACAATGCTGCTTCATTCTCAACTTAGATGGAAAATTTCTTTTTTTTTTTTTTTGGCAAGTTAAAACGTTTAATAGGAGAATTGTAAAGACAACAATCATGGCCAATGATTAAATATCTTGTAACAAAAAATGCAAATGAAGAAAAGGAAGGAAGGATGGAAGGAAAGAAGGAAGGAAGGAAGGAAGGAAGGAAGGAAGGAAGGAAGGAGGGAAAAAAGAAAGCAATGAGGAAAATTATAAGAGAATTGGAATTTCTTGAGAGTTCCTGAAGTCTGGGATTAGTCACAAGAGGATTAGACCTTTAACTAGAATGACGATGGCTTGAAGATTGGATGATTATAGCCTAGCGTGTCACAAGGGGACTCAAGAGACTGAACACAGTGTTGGCATTAGATTTGTTGAAAGAAACTGAACACCCCGTGTCAATCTTGTTAAAGTTCAGATTACAAGAAACAAAAGTAAGTACCATTTAACCCAGTAGGTAGCATATGCACACCTCCATTTTCTCTAGAGCCTGAGAATATAAATAGCTGAAAGAGGATTCAGGCAAATTAACTAATCCAGAATATAGCAACACATCATTATCTGCTACAAGGTGTCAGCATCTTACTATCCCACCCCACCCTTTCATTTATTCATTTATTTATTTATTTATTGCTCCTCCAAGTATAAGGAACTGAAGTTTCATTTCTCCTAGCCTCATAGATTTCCCTTTTTTAAAAAAAAAAAATATTTTTTAGTTCTTTTAACTACTGCCTACAAGGCCAATAGCCTAAGTTGTACAAAGAAACCCACCAATTGCTTTAAGAAGAAATGATACATCCTTTCAAAATGTTTAAAGAGGAAAAATGCTATTGGAAAGAGAAAGTGAATATCATTGCCCCAAGTTCTATCACTAAAATGTGTCTTATCTTTCTAGATTTCCCAAAGTATGAGTGTCTGTACCTCACTAACCTGAGGACTATGACATGAATGCAGTTTCAGATAACTCAGATACCTCACCAGAAATACAGAACCCAAATTCAAGTATTTTTATTGTAGGAGGGGGTGAACTCTCTCTATACTGCAATTGCATTCAGGGATCAACAAATCACAGCCCAGAGGCCAAATCTGCAAGCAGCTAGTTTTTGTAAATAAAGTGTTATTGTAACCTAACCATGACCAGTTGTTTTTGTAATTGTCCCAGGACACTATTGCTGTAAAGGCAAAGTTGCGTGGTTGAGACAGATACTGCTCAGACAAACTAACCCTTTACAGAAAATGTTTGACAACACCTGCAGTTTTATAAGATGCTGATACATTTTTACCAGCTGGTCTTAGCAATGGGAAATTAGGGAAGGATGTTTATTTTCTGAGGCTAATATGGTAGAAGCAGTAGTAGACAGTAATAAATAGGTAAGAAATAGGTGGTATTAAATAAGTAAGAGATCCCAAAGTAATATTGAATTTGGAGATAGAATACTTGGGGATTTTGATATCTTCTTCAGAGTAGGCAGTAGACAAAAATATTTCAGTTTGAGGAAGGAAATTTCAGTTGTATTAACTGGATACATTGAACCCAGTCAATGGATTATGGGCATCAATGGAAGGAGACGAAGTTTTTAGAAGCTCATCAAAAGCAGGGATCACATCTTATGCCCATCTGATATCCTAGTACTTAAACTAAGCATATTATCTGACAAAGCCATTTATTTTTCATCAAACATCACTGAGTACTTAATAGTTAAAAAAAAGTTATACTAGATCACTGAGTAGTCTCACAAGTGAAACTTGAAACTCTATGCTTAGAAATAGCTGTTTACTACTAATTTCTGCTTCTAATAAAAATATTTTTGAAACATTATATACATATCTAAAATAAAGGAGACTTGGCATCACTTAATAGCTATGTCATCCTAGACACGTAACTTAACTTTAAGTGATCCAGTTTCCTTATATGTCAGATAGAGATAATAATGGTCATTACTTCATGAAGTTATATTTAAAAATCATAAATCAGCAGTGGCATAAATACCGAGCAATCACAACACGACAATAAATCTGTTGCTGTTATTAAAAGATGCATATTCAAATCCATTAAAATGTTTGTGGTAAGTACAATCTCACTAATGTTCACATTCCAGTTCTTTGGACTTTCCTCAAGTATGAAATTGGTGGCTGCAAAAGTGAGCAGGACATTGGTCTCACCCAGTGCATCTGTTTTATTTTATTTTATTTTTGTCTTTATTCTGGTTGTCTTATGAAAAGAATGAAGATGACTTTATCTGGTTTTTGCTTTTCATAAATTTCTTCCTGGTTGGTGGCCTAATCTCTTCTCTTCACACAGTTTCCTTCACAGAAATTTCAATTATTTCTCTTTCCCTACCATTTCTCATTTTCTACAATGCCAGAATTGAGATTGCACACCTTAAGTGTGGTCCTAGATATTGTGACTGTACTTTATAAGCTTTAAAGCACTGTCCAAATATTAATTTTTGTTTATTGCTTTCAATGAATGGAAAAGTCCCTTGCCTTCTTGTCACCTACCTGACACCACTCGTTGAGAGATATTTGTGGTCTTAATACAGTCAGCTTTTCCCAATTTGTTCTGTTATTTTCTGGTTTTTATGCCTTTCCAATATCTTTTACTATTGAAAATCTGGCCTTTATATACAGAAAACATTACAGTGGCTAAAGAACAAAAAATAATAATCCTTTACTTTCCACAGCACCTTATAAATATTAAGTCAATTTTCACAAACAATTCAAAGCTGGACTATAAGCTCAATTGGAAACCATGTTTTATTTATCTTTGCAAACCAAGAACTTGTCTCACATCTGGTAATTAGTAGGTGCTCAATAACTATTAAAATGTAAATATTATCATAAATCCCAATGAGGAATTCAGGTAGAGTATCATCTCTTGTATACACATGAAAAATACACTTAGTGAAGTAGTAAAAATCACATGGAACTAGAATTTAGTTATTTTAATTCATCATTCAAAACTCTAGAGTATTAATGCTCATAAAAACAAAAACAGAAATAAAAGAGGATGGTTTCTGATTGATATCCTCATGGTATCATTTCAATAGCAGGATATTAAAGTAAATTGATTATTATTGTAACCCATCCTGACATAATCAGGTGCTTTATATTCAGTTGAGAAACTTCTGCTGCATTGACTAATATAGTAGCCATTTGCCATATGTGACTACTTAAATTTAAATTTCAATTAATTAAAATTAAATAAAACCAAAAATTCAATTCTTCACTCACACTAGCCACACTTCAAGAACTCAAGTATCACATATGGTAGTCAGTGGCTACCATAATGAACAGCAGAAATATACATGCGAAAAGTTCTAGAAGCTGCTGGGATAACTCTATTAATTCCCTGGAATTCTTGACAAGGTTTTCCAAAACATCAGTTGGACCATGTGGGCAGATGTTGTATGATTGAGATGCTATGAAGTATCAGACAGTATTTGAGAGCTGAAAGGAGGTGGTCTGTGAAATGTAAAAAAAAAAATTTAAATGATATATATATTGTTATATAAAATTTAAAAATGATATATATACCATATATACATATATATGGTATATATATATATATATATATACACATATATATGGTATATATATATATATATATATACACACATGGTTTACTGGTGTAATAAAATGAAATATTTTGTCTTTGTTTTGTTTTTGTTTTTGTTTCATTTTTTTTGACATAGAGTCTGCCTCTATTGCCCAGGCTGGAGTGCAGTGGCACGATCTTTGCTCACTGCAACCTCCGCCTGATGGGTTCGAGTGATTATCCTGCCTCAGCCTCCCAAGTAGCTGGGATTACAGGCGCCTACCACCAAACCCAGCTAATTGTTTTGTATTTTTAGTAGAGACAGTGTTTCACCATGTTGGCCAGGCTAGTCTCAAACTCCTGACCCCAAGTGATTCACCCACCTTGGCCTCCCAAAGTGCTGGAATTTACAGGTGTAAGCCACCATGCTCAGGCTTGCCTTTGTTTCCTAAAATGTGGCAGATGTGATGCCAGAAAGGTGTCCCGATCCAGACCCCAGGAGAGGTTTCAAGAGTTCTTGGATCTCACACAAGAAATAATTCAGAGTGAGTCCATACAGTAAAGTGAAAGCAAGTTTATTAAGAAAGTAGAAGAATAAAAGAATGACTACTCCATAGACAGAGCAGCCCCAAGGCCTGCTGGTTGCCCATTTTTTATGGTTATTTCTCGATTATATCCTAAACAAGGGGTGAATTATTCATGCCTTCCCTTTTTAGACCATATAGGGTAACTTCCTGACGTTGCCATGGCATCTGTAAACTGTCACGGTGCTGATGGGAGTGTAGCAGTGAGGACAACCAGCCATCACTCTCATGGCTATCTTGATTTGGGTGGGTTTTAGCTGGCTTCCTCATCTGCTTTATCAGCAAGGTCTTTATGACCTGTACCTTGTGCTGACTGCCTACCTTATCCTGTGACTTAGAATGCCTTAACCACCTGGGAATGCAGCCCAGCAGGTCTTAGCCTTATTTTACCTCACCTCTATTCAAGATGGAGTTGCTCTGGTTCACACGCCTCTGACATAGGTACCCTCAACATATTAACATGCATCCACATTTGAGTTTAGGGTTTCTTCAGGAACCAGGTTACAACCTTATCTACCAATAACATATTATTTCTTTCTCCCTTGTTTCTCCATGAAAGCATCAGAAAATTTACATGAAAATGGAAAACAAAATTATTTCTAATTTTGAGTTGGAAAGAAATGACTGCTTAATCCAAACTTCACTTTTCTTCCTTTTCCTTTTGAATTTGTATCAGTTCTTATTAGCAACATTTACTGAGAACCTCCTATATGCCATGTATGACATTACTGCTGCAGATTAAAGGAAACCAAAAATATTTCTCTCTAAAATATACCTGTGACATATTTTGAGATGCCTGTTCAGAGAGCCAGCATGCAGGAATAGCTCTGCAAAGCTGCCTCTGTGGAGATTTGCATCTGTAGAGGAAATCTGCATTGGTGAAATAAACAGCCAGTCTCTCTCTCCTCCCACTCCACACCATGCCCCTTGTCCAGCTCTAGGAAAGATTGGCTCCTACAAGAGAGAAAGACTGAGAATCTGCACTTTTGAGTGTTTGACAAAAACTTATGCTTTCTAAGAGCTTGTATCTGTGAGGTTTCATCTGCCTAACAAGACAGCCTGTGCTAGCCATGCCTTTTCTCTTCTCTCCCTCCCATAACTGATCAGGTGTACCCCAAGCCCGTATTCTTTCTGTAACCCCAAGACGGTATAAAACTTCAATGATCTAACTTTGAGTTTTTCTTTTATATATTTTGTATGACACTTGTGTGCACATGTGTGCATTAATAAATTTTGTATGCCTTTTTTTCTTGTTAATCTGCCTTTTGTCAGCTGATTTTTCAGTGAACTACATCAGTGGGCCAAGGAGAAGTTTTCCTTGGCCCCTATAGTTTTGGTGCTGTGAGCAGGATAACAAATCCCAATGTTTGTTTCAGAGCCTACAGATGGAATCTTGGAACAACAGAGGAAACATTTACAAAAAATAGTGAGAATTATTCTATCAAGTTACTCATCCTAGACTTCTGTCTATAGAGCCCAGGTTGAATGAGGGCAGTAAGAATCTTCGTCTTTTTCCCCTTCCAATTTGGATTAACAGGAAACAAATTGAATATGAACTAGTTCACTTATGTAATAAATAAATTACTATATTTTAAAGAAAACTTTTTGGAGAGCTCTCATCTTAAATAGCTATCTTATTGGTACCTATAAAGATGCAAATCTGTGATATAGATCTAGATATATAGATAGAGATAGAGTGCCTCAAAAACTACCTTGGCAAGATTTTTTAAAAAAGAAAGGCAGTTTTTTAAGAAAGTTAAAATCCTTTGTATATGAGGAGAGTAAAGATCACCTGGTGGCCATCAAGCAGACCATCCAGAGGCAAAACTCCTTATCTGAGGAATTCAGACATAATTTGACTTCCCTGTGATCTAAAGCAAGCATCTGGTTCCAGGTTTCTTTCCCTAAAATGTATAGGTAACTAGACTTTCTAAGCATCTCCAGAATGCATGCATAGTGAAACTCTTTGTGCAACCCTTGCTGACATTAAGGCACCAACACATGGACAAATGTAAGCATTTCTCATGACCTACATGGCTAACATAGTCCAAATTACCCTAAAGCGCCTGCTTTAAGGTCTATAAATACCCTCAAGGAAAAATCCACTGTGGTAGCTCAGTCCTCTCCTGCTGAGGCATCCCACTGCACTCTTCTACAGCGTTCTATCTTTCTAATAAAACCTTCCTTTTTCAAACATAACTGTTGTCGATAAATTCTTGACAACCTGTGAGTCAAACATTTTCCAATGTCGGGGCTCTGACACCACACTGGGCAGTTCGCTCAAAGTGCTATCTTGGATCCCTTGTGGGATTTTCAAAAAGGCACTGCAGCCTGTAGTTCAGTGGCTAGGATTCCACTCTTTAACCATCACGGCCAGAGTTTGGTTCCTGGTCAGGGAACCAGACCCTCAGAATGTGAGTCTTTTAACTAAGAAGAAAAAAGAAACATTTATAAAAATGAGTCTGAATTATTCATTTTGAATTTATGTTTTGTGACTCTTGATCTTTTGGGGTAACCATTAATATCTTTTCTATCCCCATGGAAGGCTTTTGATTTCCTGTCTTACCTACTGTTTCTTTTAATCTTCCATCTCTGGAGCACATGGATTGTCAAGCCTTTGTGTGCAGAAGACAGCTGAGAAGCTGAAATCCTAAAGAATATTGCTGGGCAGAAATGTGGTGTATACCTCATTTGCAGTTAACAATCCTGTCCTTTCTTGGAGATGTCTTTGAGGATGTTCTGCATCCTGGGAGGGTTGCAGCTTCTGCTCCCTTTTTGGAGAGCTTGGTTAAAGCCATGAGGGACTTTTCGGGTTTAGTTTCATATGTGCTTATTTGTTTTGGTTTTGAGTCATTTGTTTAGGTGTACCTTTGATTTAAACCTTTGGCATATATTTAGAGTGTGGTAACAACTTCTGTTTTCCTTATATCTTGTTTTCTCTACTGGCCCAGAGAGACATACTTCCCTCCACACAGGGAATCAAACAAATGAGTGAAAGAGGCTGGATTCTCCCTGGCCAGGAAGGTAGAGAGATCTCTCCCTCAGCTACCTCTGCCATATTCTTAGCTCCAGTGAAAGCTCAGCCTCTCAAGAGACATAAAGTTTGCTACTGGTATATTTGAAAGGATTTTTAAGAGCACTCTGGTCAAAAATAAGCTTAATTAAAAGCTGCTATTCTTCTCTGATCTCTTTAAAGTCCTATTTCTCACATGGGAACTTCTTACTGAACTAGATTTTTTTTTCCCTGAAACTCCTGCTAACTAGAACTTCACTGGCTTTTGGGAAAGTTTAAAATCTCCACAATAGTTTTCCGTAAGACTTTTTCTTCCATTTACTTCTATTCTTCTTTCCTGTATGCTACCTTAAATATTGAGACAGGAGAAAAGGGTCTGGAGGCAGGGAACCTAGGGCCAATTTGTACTGACTTCCAATAACTGAATCAAAAGGAAAACCCCAACTTTCCATGTCCAAATAATAAAAAGATCCCTTTGCAATCACTACCCCGACCTTCTGCGCCACAGATGAAAAATGGAAAGTACCTCAGATTGGTCCCCTTTCACAACCAATCAGACTGGTTGCAGGCCTAGTCTTCATTTGCATAAGGGTGTAACTTTGAAACTTCAGCCTCTGATTGGTCTCCTTCTTCAACCAATCAGACTGGTCGTGGGCCACTACTTCATTTACATAGGGTGTAACCAAATAACCAATTGGAAACATCTACAGGTTATTTAAACCCCAGAGAATTCTGTAACCAGCGTTCTTGAGCCCCTTGCTTCAGCCTGCTCTTCCTCTGTGGAGTGTACTTTCATTTCAATAAATCTATGTATGCTTCTGTTGCTTCATTCTTTCATTGCTTTGTTTGTGCATTCTGTACAATTCTTTGTTCAAAATACCAAGAACCTGGATGACTTATAATCAAGACCCTCCACTGGTAACAATACCACATGACGAGATCTTAAGAAGACTTCTAGCAACCTCAGACCCCTTGAGAAACACAAGAAAAGGCAGCACACACTCTTTTCTGGGAGTCTTTCACCTTCCTCACAGAGCCCTAATACTCATAGATAGGTTTTTCACACGTCTAAAGCTTTGCTGTCTCTTGCATTGAGTTCTTTGATCTCTTTGGCTTTGGATGGTACCTGGGGTTAGTTTGTGTTGTGAGACAAAATAGCACTTGACATTTTGGTATACAATGGATAGCAAGTCACCATCAAGGGCTGCAGTTTGGGAGGTGGCTGACAACAGTTGCAGTGAATGGTTATTACTGCAAGGGGCTACTTGTTTCATTGTGCATTTAGATAAAAGAAACACAGTTTGGACAATTAGAGGCTATGGGAATACTTGCCACCAAGAGATAATACTCCCATAAGTGATGAGGTGATTACAGAATGGGCTGATTAGCATTGAGTCACCCACCAGCTTCAGGGCAATGTACTTGCAGCAAGGTACACTGTGGAAGACTTGTGTGGCCCAGCCCCTCAGTGTTTTCCTCCTGGGTTTTTGCATCAGCTTTAAGGGGCTAGGGATTTAGTGTAAAAGTGAAATACATTATTATATCTGGGGATTTAGATGATCTGCCTTCCAGCTGCACTTTCTTTTCACATACATAAGTATTAGATCCTGGAAACTGAAAATGCTTTGTTGCTCCAATTCGTTGACAGGCTCTGTCTTGACCTCAGTGGTTCAGTTGGAAAATGAAGATTAAATTGGAAACTGCCTATCTAACTAAAATTCATGTCCTTATAAAATCCCTGTGATGAATTCCTGTGATTTTGTGTTAGCTTGGAATTCACTTTTAATCTTCCTCTAACATACCCAGAATCCTTCTTGGTAATGCTCAAATTCTCTCTCTGTGATTTGAGATGAAAATTTGCTACCCTGTTTTCTCTAAATATCAGTAAAGGCTTCATCCACAATGGACAGATAAGTTTTAATTTGTTCTATTTATAGAAGCACAGTTTAATCAAATTGTTATTAGTATTATTATTGAGATGGAGTCTTACTCTTCCGCCAGGCTGGAATGCAGTGATATGATCTTGGCTCACTGCAATCTTTGCCTGCTGGTTCAAGCGATTCTCTTGCCTCAGCCTCCTGAGTAGCTGGGATTACAGGCGCACACCACCACACCCAGCTAATTGTTGTATTTTTAGTAGAGACGGGGTTTCACCATGTTGGTCAGGATGGTCTCAATCTCCTGACCCCGTGATCTGCCTGCCTCGGCCTCCCAAAGTGCTGGGATTAAGGCATGAGCCACCACTCCTGAACCAAACTGTTATTTTAAACTAGTGAGTTTCACCTGCCTCATAGCGAAAAATTTAAAATCAAAGTACAAAATTTATATTTATATTTTCATGTATTTTTACGTATACATGTATACATACCTGTGCTTATATGTTGTTTACCTGATACCTAGTTGACTTATAAATGAACAAGTACTCACAAATGACTAGCCCAAATGCTTTTCAAATTCAAGTGACATTAGAAATCTTTGGTAAATAAAACTAGTATTAAAATTGTTGGTAAAATAAAATGGAAATATATTCAGAATTTCAGGCATTTTTGCCTGGGTTTACTAGTTGTACTAATTTATTCTGTCTCTAAGAGATGTTTTAAAGTCATAAAACTGATGCTTCTGTGAGATTTTGGATACTTACTTTATGTGTCTGTGAGCTTATGTCTTTGGTTTGGAGCCTTTAGATTCTGAGGTGTCTTAGACAAGTGGCCATAGTAAGGCCTGGGGACTTATGTGTATCAATAGTACCCATGCCACAAGCTGCAGAGAGTCCCATCGTGCCTGGCCCAGCTCTGCCTCCTGGCCATTCTAGGCGGGGTCGGATCCTCCAAGCATTGTCTACACAGCTCTGCCCTCTGTCCTGGGCTCAGTATCTAGTACATAAACATTAAAATTGCTTCCTTTTTAGGTTTTCAATGGGAAATTAGGGTTACTAAGAGTTAAAAATGTAAGAATCTATTTATTTTACACTACTAGATATAAGAAAAACAGTCCTTTATGCAGAGTATATAAAGGAGATTGGATGTGTTTTTGGTAAGGGAGGTTAATAAAGAAATGTAGGGATTTTTTTCTAAAGAAAAAGTAATTTTGTCAAGTTTTGAGGTTATTTAAAGGTTATTTCAAATTGAAGGAATTAAGAAAAAAGATTCATGTACATAAAAGTAAATATATATAAATACCTGAGGAAAGAAACAAAACAAGAAAAAAATATATGTGTTTATAAAAGTTTTATGGAAATCTTATCGTTTGTTCAAAGATGATTGAGATTGGATGGATCTGTTTGTAAGATTTTAATAAGCTTAGCTTTAGTATTAATAATACACTTACATAAAAGTAAAATTTGGTTTTCTTATTTATTTATTTATTTATTTATTTATTTTGAGATGGAGTCTCGCTCTGTCGCCCAGGCTGGAGTGCAGTGGCGCAATCTTGGCTCACTGCAAGCTCTGCCTCCGGGGTTCACACCATTCTCCTGCCTTAGCCTCCTGAGTAGCTGGGACTACAGGCGCCCGCCACCATGCCTGGCTAATTTTTTGTATTTTTAGTAGAGACAGGGTTTCACTGTGTTAGCCAGGATGGTCTTGATCTCCTGACCTCGTGATCCACCCGTCTCTGCCTCCCAAAGTGCTGGGATTACAGGCGTGAGCCACCGCGCAGCCTATTTCTTTATTTTTAGAGATGGGGGTTTCACTTTGTTGTCCAGGCTGGTTTCAAACTCCTGGGCTCAAACAATCCTCTGACCTCAGCCTCCCAAAGTGCTGGGAGTAAGGCATGAGCCAACAGGCCTTGCAGGTTTTCTCATTTAAATGAGAATTTTATGTAGTATTAATAAGAGATATTTTGTTCACCTTTTAAGTAAACTGCCAGAAAAAAAGGAAGAAAGAGAAAGAGAATGTGCCTCATGCTTTCTTTATTAAATATATTTGTGTGGATGTGTTATTAATATGTGTTCCAAAATTGTATGAGATTCCTAAAAATTTGATATGTCTTGGCATATGTTATCAATTGTAATTATGGTTAATGTGTACAATTGTTGTAGGCCACAGGAAATAAACTTTTTTGTCAATTTTATCATTAACAATGGCCATTTTAAGTATTGTTGTCCACAGTAAACTCCTATATTCTGATACTTTTCATTTTTCTAAAAGCTCTTGGCAAATACTAAAGTGTTGTATATTTAAGGAGGTTCACAAAAGGACTACAAGTACCCTTAAATACAGGTTTCTGACAATTTTGATATCATATTCAAAGTTGAGTATGATTCAACTGGTTAACACTGAATAAGAATACAACTGGGTTAAAATTTCAAAACTCCATTGGGAGAAAAAGCTGGACTCATAAAATTGCTAACTTAACATCAAATAGAAAAAGAATTAATTACATGTGACTGAACTGATGAAGAACTAAAATTATTTTAATGATGTATATTGTTGGAAACATTGCTGGTTTTTTATCTTTTTTGTTGTCAACAATAGAGAAATTCATTCAATATGTACAAATATTACAGACACAATCTTTGCCTCACCCCCCAATCCTCAATTTTTGTAAGTCTAATCCAAAATTTCATATACAAAATTTCCAAAAAAGCCAACTTAAAAAGAGCCTTTGTGGCCTATCACTATCCTTCTTGCACTTTATGCAAATAGTCAAGTATTTAAAAAGCTAAAGTTTAGTTTGCAAATAAGTTGTTCATACTATGGTTTCTTCTTGGTAGAAACGGGGCACTGGAGAGAGAACAATTATGTTTCAACAACAGCCAAAAACAGAAAAAAAATCAAACCTATGGTACACCTGTTATTAATTCCAGTTCTTTTTTTTCAGATTCTATGAATTACCTGCTGTCTAAACTAAATCCTAAATTTTTAGTTCTAATATCTGACTGTGACTCTCCAGACTAACATTTCTAATTTGCCTCCTAAAATTCTGATTTGAAATAATGATAAATTAAAACTGCGTTTTTCCTAAAGCTCTGAAAACTGAAGTTAGACAACTTGATAAAAACTTTAAGAGAAATGACTACAGCAGCTTATATATAAGCCAGTTGATGTATGAACTACTATACATCATGCCTGTTGATGTATGAACTACTTGGAAAGTTCACTGGAACACCTGGTTCAAACTACAATCCAGAAAAATCTATTAGATTGCCACTGCCTGCCCACTGTAACTGAAGAAACTTCAGCTACGCTAGCAAAACCGGTTTACAGACCACTCCGGCCATTAAACTTTTTTTTTCTGTTTAGGTAGAAATGCCTCTTATTAAATTTCTGTTTGCTTGCCTCATATACACAGGCCTAGCTTTGATGGCCCATCTGCAATGACATCTTCTGCACTGGGACACAACTGTTTAACTGAACTGATCTATTCTCGGGACTGAGGGTGTTTGAAGAAGATACAAAGCAATGTACTTAAATTTCTTTCTCGGCTTGTTCCAATGTTCCCCCACCCATTTTGCCTACTCTTATTTAGAAACTTCTAAGCCCAAACTCTCTATACTTACCAATCCTACATTAATATACGAAACTTTCTGAAAATATAGTTTTAAATCAGGGACTAAATAATACCAAAAATATTTCACCCAAAAATATACTTCTTTGACATATTTTGAGATGGCTATTCAAAGGGAGTGCAGACAGAAATACCCAAGCAAAGCTGCCTTTGTGGAGGAGATTCGCATCTGTAGAGAAAATCTGCATTGGGAAATAAATAGCAAGGCTTTCTCTCCACTCCCTTCCCCTTGTCAGAATCTAGGAAGGATTGGCTTCTGGGAGAGAAAGACTGATAGCCTGACACCTTTGGGGATCTGACAGAAACATTCTTTTTTTTTTTTTTTTTTAATACTTTAAGTTCTGGGATACATATGCAGAATGTGCAGGTTTGTTACATAGGTATACAGGTGCCATGGTGGTTTGCTGCACCCATCAACCTGTCATCTAGCTTTTAAGCGCATTAGATATTTCTCTTAATGCTATCCTTCGCCTTGCCCCCAACCACCCGACAGGCCCAGGTGTGAGATTTCCCCTCCCTGTGTCCATGTGTTCTCATTGTTCAACTCCCCATTATGAGTGAGAACATGCGGTGTTTGGTTTTCTGTTCCTGTGTTAGTTTGCTGAGGATGATGGTTTCCAGCTTCATCCATGTCCCTGCAAAGGACATGAACTCATGCAGAAACATTCTTTCTAAGAGCTGCTATTCATGAGGTTTTGAGGAAAGAGGTCACACTAGACTGCAGAAGTGAGTCTTGGACACCTGACCAAATTGAGGACCAGCTAAAACAGGTCCAGGTGGAAGCACCTTCCTGTAAGACACGCCCACCCTTGTGCCAAGTCATTTTACCATTGCCATGGCAACACCCGGAAGTTACTGCCCCTTTCCATGGCAAGAACCAGACAACCCAGAAGTTACAACCCTCATCCTAGAAATGTCTGCATAAACCGCCTCTTAATTTGCATACAATTAAAAGCGGGTATAACTATGAGCACAGCGCTGCCTCTGAGCCGCTACTGTGGGTGCGCTGCCTATGTGGTAGTTCTGCTCCACAAGGAGCAGTACCTCTGCTTCTGCTGTACACTGCTGCTTCAGTAGAAGTTACTTTTTAACACCACCATCTTGCCCTTGAATTATTTCCTGGGCAAAGCCAAGAACTCCCCTGGGTGAGCCTCAATTTCTGGGCTTGCCCGTCCTGTATCAGTTTCATCTGCATAGCAAGAAGACTTTGGCTAGCCATGCCTTTCCTCTGCTCCTTCCCATAACTGGTCTTGGTGTGCTCCAAACCCCTGTTATTTCTGTAATCTCAGGATGGTATGAAACTTCAACCCTCTGGCCGTTTCTTTAATATTTTTATGTTTCATTTACTCCCATGTATGCATATGCATATTATTATATTTTGTATGCTGTTTCTCTTATTAGTCTTTTAACCAGCACATCAGTTTTAAAAATATATTTTAATCACACACTTTCTTTTACTTTCTTCCCTTCCCTCTCACCCCTTCATTCCTTCCCTCTCTAGAAACTCCCCTCTAGCCATACATGCTTATCTAATTATGTTCTTGCTTAAGGAATTCCAGAGGCTAATCTTTAAACAAATTAGGCAAAAAGCCCAAAGCCCCTGCAGAATCCTCTGACTTAGGGAAAATCATGAACAATTAGTCCACCACCATCAACCTGAAGATAATGCCAACCAGACCTCCATATGAGCAATTACCCAAATAGCCATCAGAACAAGACACACGTACCCTGCACCCTCTGCCCCACTGCTGCAAGTCTCCCATACTAAGTTTTCCTTTAAAATTTCTATGGTAAATTTAAAATTTAAGTGATGCTTTAGAATGCAGTTCCACATCTTCTTGATTTGCTAGCTCTCTGATTGAACCAACTTTTCCCCTTACCTCTTGTGTTTGACATTTGAGTGGTGAGCAAACCAACTTGGATCCAGTTGCAATTTGACTTTTGTTAGCTGATTTCCAAAGAAACAAACTTCAGGGGGCAAAGGAGAAGTTTTCCCTTCGCTCAAAGTCACTTGCAATAAACTGGAAAAGACAAACACATGAAAGAGTTATTTCTGGAACAGTTTTAGACTCACACAATATTTTTTTAAATAGAAATTTTCTTAATGCTTTTCACCGAATTTATTGAAAGAATGAAAATACAGGTTGAGTATTTTTTATCCTAAATGTTGGAAACCAGAAGTGTTTTGGATTTTGTTTTTGTTTTTATTTGTGGACTATTTGCATATTTATAATAAGATGTCTGAGGAATGAGACTCAGTCTGAATATAAAATTCACTTATGTTTCATGTATACTGTATACACATAGACTGAGGTAAATACATACATTTTCTTAAATTTTGTGCATGAAATCAAGTTTTGACCGTGTTTGGACTGTGACAAGTCACATAAGGTCAGGTGTGAAATATTGTGGTATCATATTGGCTTTTTAAAAAGTTTAGAATATTGGAGAATTTAATATTTTGGGTTTTGGGAATAGGAATTCTCCACCTGTATGCAATTCTGTACAGTAAATTGTATTTAAGGATTTTATGATTTTTGACAATTTTTCACAATTCCTCACAACAGAAAAAAATTCCTCACAACAGAAAAAAAATCTCCTCTTTCATTTTTTATTTTATTTGAGTTTTCTCTTTTTTCCTAGTCTACCTTATTATAGCTGATAGAGTTTGTTGATTTATCTTTTAAGAAAACCCACTCTATTTTATTAATTATTTTTTTCTCTAGACTTTCTGGTGTCTATCCTTCTGCTCACTTTGGGCTTAATTTCTTCTTTTTCTGCTTCCTTGAGATTGTTTATTTGAGAATTTTTGACGTTGTCCTTTATTGCTATACATTTTTACGTTTGGACTAATTTTGCTACATCCCATAAGTTTTGGTAGGTTGTATTTCCATTTTCATTGATCCTGAGATATTTTTATATTTCCTTTTTGATTTCTTCTCTTGCCCATTTTTAAGGAGCATGTTGTTTCATTTCCACATATGTGTGAATTTTCCAAGATTTATCCTGTCATTTATTTCTAGTTTTATGCCATTGTTTTTGGAGGAGATCTTGATATGATTTCAATCTTTCAAAATCTGTTAAGACTTGTTTGATGGCCTAATATATGATACATCCTGGAGACTGTTCCATGTGCACAAGAGTATAATGTATATTCAGAAGGAATGTCTGTATATGTCTGTAAGGTCCATTTTGTCTAAAGTTTAATTCAAGTCTAATGTTTCCTTACTGATTTTCTGACTTGATGATCTGTACACTGTGGAAAATGGGGTATTGAGATCCCCTACTATTACTGTCTTGCAATCTACCTCTCGCTTCAGATCATCTAATAATTGCTTTATATATTCAAATGCTCTGATGTAGGGTGCCTATATATTTATCATTGTTATGCCTATCATTATTTAATTACCCTGTTTCTGTTTACAGTTTTCAACTTAGTCTATTTTGTCTGAGTGTAGCTATTCATGTTCTCTTTTGATTTCCATTTGTGTGGAATATCTTTTTCTATCTCTTCACTTTCAGTCTATGCGTGCTTTTATGAATAAAGTGAGTCTCTCATAGGCAACATAAAGTTTTCTTTTTAATCTAGTCAGACACTGTTTCTTTTTATTGGAGAATTTTAATCTATTTACATTCAAAGTATTTATGCATAGGTAAGAAATTGCTACAACCACTTCGTAATTTGTTTTCTGGTTGGTTCATAAATCTTTTGTTTCTTTATCCCTCTCTTACTGTCCTCCTTTGTGTTTTGGTGATTTTCGTGGTGGGATGCCTTAAGTCTCTTTTTATGTTTTGTGCCACTACTATACGTTTTGATTTGTGGTTACCATGTGGTCAACATAAATCACCCTATACATATAATATGCTATTTTAAACTGATAACTTAACTCTAATTGCATACAAAAACTCTGTACTTCCAGTCCCTCTTCCTTACCTTTCATGATACTAATGTCAAAATTTATACCTTTTTGTAATTTGTATCTTTTAATAATTTATTGTAGCTACAATTTTTTTAATATAAGTAGAAACAATAAAAAGACAAATACAGTTTTGTCTTTTAAATCTCCTGGTAGAAAGAATATTCCTTTACATAACACCACTATGGTATTAGAGTATTCTGAATATAACTATGTATTGCATATACAATTGAGATTTTTTTCATTACTTTCATATGTTTTATGTTATTAATTATTAGCCTTGTGTTTCAGCTTAAATTTTTTCCTGTAGCATTTGCTGTAAGAAAGACCTATTGGTAATAGACTACTTATGCATTTATTTGTCTGGGAAAGTTTATGACTCCCTCATTTATGAAGGATAGATTTGTTAGGTAAAGTATTCTTGGTTGCCAGTTTTTGTTTTTTTGCTTTTCTTCAGCACTTTGATGATATTATCCCATTCTCTCTTAGGCTGTAGGATTTCTACTGATAAATCATCAGATTAAACTGTATTGTGACTTCTTTGAATATGATGTTTCTTATCTACTACTGCTTTCTGAATTCTTTGTCTTTGATTTTAGATAATTTGAATATGGTATTTCATTGTGACTTCCTCTTTGGGTTGAATTTAATTGGAGATTTCTGGACTTCCTGTACCTGGATATTGTTGTCTTTCCCCAGATTTGAGAAATTTTCAGTCATTATTTCTTTAAATTTGTTTTCTTAGCCTTTTTCTCTATATTTCTCTGGAACTTTTTTTTTCTTTTTCTTTTCTTTTTTTTTTTTTTTTTTTTGAGACAGAGTCTCGCTCTGTCCCCCAGGCTGGATGGAGTGCAGTGGCGTGATCTCGGCTCACTGCAAGCTCTACCTCCTGGGTTCACACCATTCTCTCTGGAACTTTTATTAAGCAAAGATTAGGTCTCTTGATGCTGTCTTATACTTATTCTTTATTTTTGTTCTTCTTACTAGATAATTTCAAATATCTTTTATTTAAGCTCATTGATACTTCATAATGCTTGATCAAGTCTGCTGTTGAAGCTTGCTGTTACATTGTTTTCAGTTTAGTTTTTGTATTCTTTATATGTAGAATTTCTATTTGGATGTTTTCATTGTTTCTATTTATTTGTCAAGCTTCTCATTTTTATGAATTATTTTCCAAATTTCATTTAGTTTTCTATTTATATATTATGAATTCCTTTAAAAGGATTATTCTGAATTTTTTGTCAGTCATTTCATAGTTCTCCATTTCCTAAGGGTCCATTGTTGGAGGCTTATTAGTTTATTTTATTGGTGTCATATTTCCCTGATTCTTCATAATCTTTATGTCCTAACATGATGTCTGTGCATCTGAAGAAATGGCCACCTTTTTGGGCCTTTGCTATTGTTCTTTGGTGGTGATATAGCTTCAATATTTAGTCTAGCCTGGAATTCTGGATGGATCAGCAATTCCGGATGAAGGCAAACCTTGCTGTTGGGTTTTCCAGTTGTACTGGGCTACAGCCTGTGCTCTGAGGTCACGTGGAATTGCTGGCTGTGCTCCATAGTCTGGAGGGACCACTGGCTGGACTCCATAGTCAGGCATAGATACTGGCTGGGTTCTGTAATTATCTATGATTGGGCAGGGTTGCAGGACAACTTCTTTGGCTAGGCAGTGCTGCTTTTTGAAATCTGTAGTTTGCTGGGCTTCTAAGTTAGGCAAAGTCTTTGAAGTTGCTGCTTAGCCACTCATGATAGTTAGAACCAGAGTTGCTACAGATATGCATGGACATAGGCTTGCCTCCCAGACTGGGAAAGTCTAAGGCAGAGCTCCAAGGCCTGATGAGGTCACCTCTTAGTATTGAGTTTGGGTAGGGCCAGATGTCTCTGTTCACAGATATTTAGACCTGTGCTTGCCTCTCTGCCTGAGAAATACTCAATCAGAGCACCAGAAATGGATAAGGAAGCCAGCTAGGCACCTGAGCCTGGCAGACCTGTCTACTGTGCTTTCTGCAGATCAGTGTTGTTGGCCAGGTGGGATTCCCTGGTGGGATTGTGTTGTTTCTCTGGTGAGATTCCTCTGTTGGCCAGAATGCAGAGCTACTACCAACATCTATTCCCTGGTCACTTGGGGCTCCACTCCTACTCTTTGTTTCTAACTGACCCCAGGTATACCAATACCCTTAATGTTCCCCATGAGACAGGACAGAAATAGGTCTCTTGCAGAGGATCCCAGAATGGTGGGGAAGGTAAATGGCTGTCTCTAACTCTCTTTCCCCACTGTTGAAGTCTTGGGCCAAGGGGAATCATCTTTGTGTGATGCTATGCCAGCTTGGAGGAAAGGACAACACAAGCCAAGTGAAACTGTTCCTCTTACTCTTCAAATGCAGCTTTTCTCAGTTCCATGGTCCACTCTCAAGTTCTGGGACATCCATGAGGGTATTCTTATCTGTGGATAGGTGCTACGTGGACTTCTGTGAGGAAGACTAGAACCAAAGAACTTTTATTCTGCTATCTTGCTGACATCACTCTCCCTGGGCTTTCTTTAAAAAAAAAAAGTGAAAATATTGACCTATTAGAAATGAATAAAGGTTGGCTTTATAAACGGGATGTATCTGACAGTAGTTTTTTATTGTTATGTTGCTTGTTTATTTGTTTGTTTCCCCTTCCTCTTGGTATTGACTTACACAATAATAAAAACATATGTACTAACACATAAACTTGTGTGGTAGACAAATTTCAAAGCCCACCCCTCAAGATGCTCAAGTCCTAATCTCGGGAACCTGTGAATACATTTCCCTTCAGTGCCAAAAATTTTGCAGGTGTTATTTTGAATTAATCAGGTAGACCATCTAATCACATAAGTCTTTGAAAGTGGAGAACCTTTTGTAGCTGTAGTCAGATGGTGATGTGATTGCAGAAGAAAGGTTTAGAAAGATGCAATGTTGCTAGCTTTGAGGACAGAGGAAGGGGGATATGAGCCAAGAAAATGAGTGGACTCTAGAACAAGAAAAGACCAAGAAAATGGATTCTTCCCTAGAGCCTGCAGAATGCAAGAGAAAATGCAGTCCTTTTAATACCTTGATTTTAGCCAATAAGACCTATGTCAAACTTGTGACCTACAAAACTATAAGTTAATAAGTGTGCTTTAAGTTACCAAGTTTGTGGTGATTTGTTACAAAAGTAATAGAAAACCAATATAGTTAATCAACATTTAACTTTTTGTATTTTATATTCAGGCATTGATCTCTTGTCTCCTGAAAAATGCAAGTGTCTAATAGCACTTTACTGCTATCCCTGGTGGAAACAAACAGATGGAGTTGAATCATTTTAAGCAGGTTCATGAGCACTGAAATCACCAAACACTCTTTCCAAAAATTGTGCCCAGAAGTCTCACACACTAATATAACCTGCAGTATTGCTGTGGAATTTAATTCTGAATCCTCTGCTTCAACTATTGTTACCAACTTAAAAGTGTGAACAAGGTAATTGGTTTATTACCCTGTGAAAGCATGTTTGGAAAAATTAAATGAGCATCAAGGATAAGAAATGTCTGAGAAGGAAAATTCAAAAGCACTTGAGATAATACTTAAGATCACTTTGTTCTGTTTGCCAAAATATTTATTTTTCATGATTTCTACCAAGCAAACTGTTCTTACTCCCAAATATCCCTCTGGTGTAACAGGGTGGTTTGCACTACTCATGTTGAAATAGTTTTATCATCTCTTGAACATGCTATGCCATTTTCTGTCTTATTGTTTTTGAATGTGTCCTTTACTCTGCACAGAATGCTATTTCCTTTCTTTTATTCTTGCCAGACTCCTTGGTCTTCATTGAAGACAAAACAAAGCTTCAATACTAGATATTCTCCAGGAAGCAGTACCATGACACCTGAGTTTGCACCTTAGTTTTTCCACCTTTCTCACCTATCAGTGAGTGTAAGACTCAAGTAATAAGATTAAACAAAAAGCAGACATTATTAAAACTTGTTTACTTGTAATTACTTTATTATTCCCTTATGCATTCTTTGATTTGTTTATTCATAAATATTTATTGAGCATTTTATATAGGCTAGATATCATAGAAGGCACTAGTGACATAGTTCTGAAAAAATAAGTATAATTATCTGGAGCTTAAAGCAGAATGCTCCAATTCTTTCTCTCTCATCTTCCATCTTTATAACCACAGTGTTTACCACTGTGCCTAAGATATGAGATGCCTAATACATATTTGAATGAAGAACAGGAGAATGAACTGGGAGATAGGGAGAAGGATAAGGGAAGAGAGAAAAAGGAAGAAGTAGGAGAAATAATAAGAAATGAGAAAAGTAGAGGAAAGAGGAAGAGACAAAGTCAGGGAGGGAGAGACTGAGGAAGAAAAGGAAATGAGTTGCCTGCATACCAAGTTCTCCCAGCCAAAATTTGGGCTAGACCCAGCCTTGAGGAAAGAGGAATAAAGAAGTGTCTAGAATACGCATAGCTGCCATCTTGACAGAAATTCATTTTTATTTAATGTAGACTATCAAAGACTTGATGATGCAGTATTTCACAAACTTTCCCACTGAATTATTCTAATAGCAGAGGGGAGTGAATGAGAACCTCCAGAGGCTCTCAACCAACAAGAAAAGTAAAACTTCTTTTAAGTATCTGGATTTATTTGAAAACTTCATGCATATTTTGTATTCTACTTATAATAAAGCTATGTCAGTTTAAACATAGAAAACATTGGTTTTCTCTCAAATCTGTTAGTAAAATGTATGCTTTGGGAAATCGAATCCACAATTACTGCATGGCTGCCACTATAGCACCACCTACTCTGCAGTAATAGACATATGCCAGCTTGCCAGGCATGCAACAAGGAACAGTGTGGGTCATATGGTCTCTGAGCATAACACCCACAGTGACTGTGACTGGAGACAATGAATGTGACTTCTTGCCACAAAGCTCATACGGGGGACAAATGTCCACACTGGAAATCAACTGTTTGTACTTTATATTCCCAGAGTCTTCCAAGCATGTTAAAGTAGCAATTACTATTTAAGAAGTTCCATTTTAGCTGTTTCTAAATCAGTTAATAATATGTATTTTCCTTTTAATATCCTTCTGAGGAGACTAAAGTACCTCTTATATAATTTTATTAATCTACACAACATTGCCTTTTCAAAGATAGGCTTTTTCATCACTTAAATTTCCTTATTTTATACCAAGTTAAAATCTAATATCAAGCAATTCTCTTGCTTAAGTAATAGCAATGTTTATCATTGAACGATCATTAGAGTTTGAGCTTTAAATCTGAATATTTTGCAATTAAGTTAATACAATACAATAAAAGGGCCTTTAAATTTTTAACTCATGCATATACATATGCATATATATATATGTGTGTGTATATACACACACATATATATGTGTGTATATATATATATATATATATATATATATATATATATATATATACAGTTGTCTCTGGGTGTCCATGAGGGATTATTTCCAGGAGGATCAAGCCTGTGATATCAAATGGTGTAGTATTTGTATATAACCTACACACATCCTCTTATCCTCTTATATTCTTGAAGTCATCTCTAGACTACTTATAATATCTAATACAATGTAAATGCTTTGTAAATAGTGGCTATACTCTATAGCTTAAGGAATAATGTCAATGGAAAAAATCAGTAAATTTTTAGTACAGATTTAATAGCTTTTCAAATATTTTCAATCCAATGTTGGTTGAATTAGCTGATGAGGAACCCATGAATGTAAAGGCCAACTGTGTGTGTGTTTGCGTGTGTGTGTACTAGCTGATGTGTATATATACACATACATATATACGTGTATATATGTGTGTGTATGTACACATACATATATGTGTATATGTGTGTGTGTACACATACATATATGTGTATATATGTGTGTGTGTATGTGTATATGTGTGTGGTGTTGGTTGTTCCATAAAAATGCAATATGAAAAATGTAAAAAAAGAATCAAACGGTTTATTTAGTACTACATTATTACTTCTTCCCATTCTAGCACTCTCCTACCCTAGATACAATACAACATTTCAATTAATTATCATATGTAAATTAATTCAACATTTTTAGGTAAAAATAAATACATCATTGCTTATTACAATCAACAATATGAGGGAAATTATAACCTCCACATTCTCTTCGCGTGGTGACTCTACAAACCACCATATGTGTGTGTATACACACACACATATACATATATACACACACATACACGTGTGTGTACATACACACACACATGCACATACATGTGTGTGTATATACACACATATGCTCATGCGTGTGTGTGTATATATACACATCCGTTAATACACACACACACACACAAACACACACACAGTTGACCTTTACATTCATGGGTTCCTCATCAGCTAATTCAACCAAGATTGGATTGAGAATGTTCAGAAAACTATTAAATCTGTACTAAACATGTAGTTACATCATTGCTTATTATAATCAACAATATGTACATATATATGTACACACACATCTTTTTTAAATGTATGGATAAATTTTTAGTAGTAGAGTTCTCATTTATTAGGAATGACCAGTTCTTGGTGTAATAACTTACATAAATTAGTGTGTAAGCATGGGAGCATGTGTAAATTAATACAACACTTCAATTAATCATAATATGTGAAAAATTAATATTGATATTATGCTCAATTGAATGTGTTATATACCTGAGATCCTATTACAACCCCTTTTTACTATGTGTTTACTTTAAAGCTTTCTAAACTATTGGAGAAAAGTCTTCCAAAAGACTTCTGGCATCATTCTTTCCCAATATTCAAATAACTCTTAGCCTGGAAGTTGCTTTAGTTCAGGGTGGTTTGTAAAGTCACCACACAAAGAGAAGGTGTAAGTAGCAGGTATTTTTCAGAGTATGACATGAAAGAGAGCACGTCCCTAGCCTATTAAAACTGCTTAAACATGTTGAAAAGTCAATAAAAGACTATATATTTAGAATAATAGAATTATTGTGATTTTTTACTTTAAAATAGGAGTAAAGGGTTACCATCATCTCTGAAATTAATATAATAATCTCAGCTTTCACATAAACAAGTGCTCAGTCCAATATAATTTACACAGCAAATATTTATTAAACTTCTTCACTATTTTGGGGTGTGATGATACAGCACTCATCAAGATAGAAGACAACATCAACAACAAAAAATGTACCCTTCCTTTCGGAGCTTATGGTACAGTGCATTAGGTGGTAATTCATTGCATTAGGTAGTAATCATTGTTTATTGCTGAACTCCTGCGAAGGAGCTGCTGGACTCCTTTGAAGGAAAACACATACACCCCCTCCTTGAAAGAAAATGCCTAAACCAACTCCTACTCTTAATCTTACTCCTTGAAGTACATCTGAGAAGTTGTTTCTGGTTTTTGGCTCTAAGCAATATTCTGGTTTTTGGCTATAAGCAATATATGCAATATAGACACGAGAACATTAATGTCCAGGATGAATGTAAAGGCTGTCATGCCAGGTGTAGTGTCCTCCAGAATACCTACCAATGAGATGACTAGAAGGACTCACAGAACTCCATGAAGCTGACTCCCCTGAAGGTCTAACACGTACCCCAGAGCCCAAAGTGCCCACTGTAGATCATTGTTGTTGACATAACTGCCTAAGACCCCAGTTATAGGAGGACACTCTTATCAGGAGAAGTCATGGTATTCTAAAGGTGTATGCATTAACTTCTAGGAGCCAAGTGAGGCCAGACCTGTCTTTGGAATGTGCAGGTTCTGAACATGGCAAACCTGCTGTGTCAGCCCTTTACTGCACAATGCATTCGTTTCTCTGGGAATAAATGCTGGGGTGTTTGAGTTGCTGATTTGTAGGGTACTTGGACATCGTTGTTTGCTTGTTTGTTGTTGTCTGGAAAAGGCCACACTGTTTTCCAGAGTGGCTGGACCATTATATATGACCTTCACCAATATGGGGGTGACCTGGTTTCCCCAGAACCACACTAGCCTTTGATTCTTTTCTGATATTTTGTTTAAGGCGTTCTGATGAATGTGACCTGTCTCACTATGATATTAACTTACACTCCCATGACATAACTAACATATTGTCATCTGCTTATTTGCCATCTTTTATGTCCTCTTTTTTGATGAAAGGCCTGTTCTGTGTCTTTGGTTTATTTTGTAATCATTTTTTTTCCTTTAGATAATACAGTTGTGTTTGGAGACTTCCTCACACCTTCCTGTCAGATGTATGATTTGCAAATATTTTCTTCTGGTATTTACTGTCTTGTTTTATCTTCTTAAGAGGCTATTTCACAGGTTTGGGTTTTTAATTTTGATGACCTTCCAGCCTCCCGAAATGTGAGAATGAATGTATATTGTTTACAAACACCCCAGTCTATGGTATGTTGTTACAGCAGCCTAAACAGACTAAGGCAAGGTATAAACACAGAACTGCTGAACTAAACACAGCAGCATGTGATTTACAGCAATTCGGTGCAGGTTGATATCTCTTCCTCTGAGTCTATGTCACATTTAAAATGTACTGTACTACTTTTAACTTAATAGCTGAATAAGTAATCAAATTCAGCCTTTGAATTATACAAAGAAAAAATAAAATGGTCATAAACTTTGATTCTCAGAAATGTTTTTTGCACATCCCACCAAAAGTCTCATTTACCCCAAAATAGTTTGCTGACTCAAGAAATAAAAGGCCTTGGTTTGCTTCAGATTGGATTTTGTTAATGAGACACATGCTTTGCTTTTTAAAGTAGCAGCCATGGTGTAGGTTGTTTCATAAAAGTGCAACATAAGAAACGTAAAAAAAAAAAATCAAACTATTTAGTACATTATTACTGCTTATCATTCTAGCACTCCCCTCCCTGATAATTAACTCAACATTTTTAGGTAAAAACAAATACATCATTGCTGATTACAATCAACAATTTGAGGGACTTTGCTCCTATTAGTTGGCTGAAGACAGTTCTTCTTGGTACTTTGTAAATCAAAAATAAAATTCTAAGCCCCAAAACTGACCAAATGGATCTTCCTTTTTGTCAAGGGGACCCTAGAGATTGTGACTCTGTTTTAATTTCCTCTTCTGATTATACCAGACCCTATCAATTATAACAATTACATACTTATCCAGTATTTTCAGCTGGTATAAGTACTTCATGTGGGAATAGAAAAAAGATACAGTTCCAACTCTGAAGGGGCTCAGAGTTGAATAGCTATAGCAGAGAACAGAAACTGCGACACATTCTGTTAAGTGTTCTTATTGTATGATGTACAGTGGGCTGAGCACAGAGAGTACAGAGGGTAGATACCCAGTTCAATTTTTACCTTTTCTTCCAATAATATGTAATGCTCCCTGATCAAGATGGTTTTAAAGAACACTCTGAGATGAGAAGTGGTGCTACACTTTCAAAGGTTGTTTGCTTTATGTTGGTTTTTGACAATCAAAACTATGTGTAAAGGCAAGCAACAATGATAAAAATATGAATAATGAACATACCAAGTACATACACGCCCTGTAAATTACTTTATTTCATTGTTTTAACAACAGCTCTGCAAGGCAAGTGCCATAGTTTAATCTCTCTTTTACAATGAAGCAGGGAGGTAAACAAAGGTAAGTCATTTTCCAAAGGTCACAGAGCCATTATGGCAGAGCCAGGCTACAGGCCAGTTGGGTCAACCTTACAGCCCACACTGTTAACTATTGCTCTACCTTCCTGCCAACAAGGGGGTAAGGATATAGAAACCATTATTCAGGAGGAGACACATAAATTATGTCTGCTTATCTCCAGGTTAGACACCCTGAGGGTATCTGAGCCGGTGAGGGTCATGGTTAAAACATTTAAGTACTGCAATGGAACAAAATATTTCTCCATGCAAGAGACATTTATATGACTCCAGATAATATACTTGGGAGTGAAATATGAAAGCTTTAAGAGGCAGAATTGACTTAATAATAATGGGATGCATGGATTTTTAAAAATATCCTCCATCATTATTTGGTAAGCCAATACTAGATGACCAAAATTGTAAGTGGTGTGCCATCCACCACAATCATATGGCTGACCCCAGTTCGTAGATTTCAGTGTAAAAATGTTAAAGAAATACAATAACATAAAGTAACATTGGTTAGAAAGCTTCACCTGAGGCAGGGCACGGTGGCTTACGCCTGTAATCCCAGCACCTTGGGAGGCAGAGGCGGGTGGGTCACGAGGTCAGGAGTTCAAGATCAGCCTGGCCAAGATGGTGAAACCCCCTGTCTACCAAAAGTACAAAAATTAGCCGGGTACAGTGGCAGGCGTCTGTAATCCCAGCTACTCAGGAGGCTGAAGCAGGAGAATCACTTGGACCCAGGAGGCAGAGGTTGCAGTGAGCCGAGATTATGCCACTGCATGACAGAGTGAGACTCCATCAAAAAAAGAAGAAAGAAAAGAAAGAAAGAAAGAAAGAAAGAAAGAAAGAAAGAAAGAAAGAAAGAAAGAAAGAGAAAGAAAGAAAGGAAGAAAGAAAAGAAAGAAAGTAAAGAAAGAAAGAAAAGAAAGAAATAAGCAAGCTTCACCTGAAATGAAAATCAACTGCAAAAGTGACTTAAATATTTCTGGTCACACTATAGCCTTGAGTTACCCATAGAAGGGTACATCAGTAGAGCATGCTCTTGAGTGTCCTCTAAGAAGAAAAAAAAAAGAATGTTGAAAGTGATTGATCACAGATTTTAATAGATCTAGTTTTTCTGCTGCTTACAAGTTACACAGTTTCTGAATCTCTGTTTTGTTTTTTTAGCAGAAATACAGGAAAATAATGACTATTTTTCAGAAATATCATACCAATATGAGTTAATTCACACATAGACCTTCTTCAGTATCTGGTACATGGTACATACTATGTATTTTTATGTTATACATGTCAATGAATAGCATACCACATACTCACAGTTTTTCAAAGTTGAGCAATGAAAGAAAGATACACTTGCTGGCAAGAAGTTATCATTAATTTTGTTAATTTGTTTTTAATAGACTTTGTCATTTTTGTAAATTTGTTATAGAAAGTTATAGAGCAACTGTATCAAATATGAAAAAAATGCTGACCACACAAAAGCAACCACTGTTAACATGGCAGTGTATACCTCGCCAGATTTTATGATACAATGATCTCTTTTCCCAGTGCAAAGACTTCATTTATTCCTGGTCTGCTAAATGCTGTAAGCATGGTCTTGTGTCAGATGTCTTAATCTTCACCAAACTGGAAATGTCTGTCACTGGAAATGGCCCTTGTTTCTCTGAAGTCAATAATTATACATGTGCATTTGATTTAATTTTACAAATTCAAGAAATCTAGGCAGCATCAACAAATAACCTACTGCTATGATTTGAATGTTTTTGTTCCCTCCAAACTTTTGTTGAAACTTAACCCCCAATACAACTGTATTGGGAGGTGTGGCCTTTTGGGAGGTGTTTAGCTAATGAGGGCTCTGCTCTCTTGAATAGATTAATGCCTCTATAAAAAGAGCTTGCACTGGTGGCTTCTCCCTTTTCTGCTCTTCTTTTATGTGAGGACACAGCATTAGCTTTCTCTTGCCCTTCTATCTTCCACCATGTGAAGATGGGAAAGAAGGTTCTCACCAGATACCAGTACCTTGATCTTGAACTTCCCAGCCTCTAGGTCTGTGAGATAAGAAATTTCTGTTCTTTATAAATTACCCAGTTTCAGATATTCTGTTATAGCAGTACAAAATGGAATCAGATGCCTTCAAAGAATGTAGTTCATGGTAAACCAGGAGTTTTGTTTTATACACAAGAATGAAGGACACTGGTGAAGTAGTGGAAATAAATGAATTTCTTTGTTAAGCCACCAAATAGACTTTATTTTTGAAATCCTTGTAGGTGAAAGAGGTAGGCAACAATCATTAACTAGCTTGAGGATTTTCTCCACTAAACTTATACAAGTCCCCTCTTTTCTTTCCATCTAGATTTCTTTTCCTGAATAGGGCCATAAAAAATAGAATTATATGTGTTAGTTATTTGCATTCACATCGAATGGTTCAAGGACAAATAAAAAACTCTGTCTATGCTACTTCAGATTGCTTATTACTGAGGTGCTAATTCCTCCATCAGCATAAAAGATTATAATTATCTCTGGATTTCTTCACTGCTATGTAACTCCCAGATACATACCACTGGTGTCATGTATATTTTATTAAAACCTCACCAAGCATCAGCAAAGATAACTATTCGTACTTCTAGAATTTTAAATTCATGTTTATCCACAATGGGTGAAAGCGGCATACAAAATAAATGAAGAATGATACCACAAATGTCTTTAGAGAGATATTAGAAGAGAATCAGCAGAGAGGGTTATGAAAGTTGTATGAGCCATATATTATCTATGCATATGTTACAACGGTCAGAACATTTAATATGTCATGCTCCATACCAGTCCCAATAATATATTTGGCCCATAATGAATTTCTAGCTTGGGGTGGAGAAGTAAACTCCGCATTTATTGTTATTTTTAAAAATGAGTTTGTCTTTAAACGTACTGTTCACATGAAAAGTCTCAGCACGTTTTTACAATCATTTGAAACCAGCCCTTGGTATAGAAACATCAAACGTCTTTGCTCTATTTCAATGTGTGAGCATTAGCATAGTTTTCTTAGCTTGAGTAGGGCTCAATTTCCTAATGCCATTCATATTCCTTTTTGTCACAATGTTACTAATGAATATTGAAGCTGAAGACAGAAAATAAAGTGCCCAAGACAAGGTCAAGAGGTTAAAACGTAGCATATTAAAAAATGCCCATAAAAATGTTTCTTTGAGCCCAGGAGTCATATGGTGAAGTGGAAGATGAAGAGGCCCCTTTCACTTAGAATGGCTTTTTTTTTTCTGATTAGCATGTGTCAAAAAGGGCTGAGGGGAAAAAAATGCATGATGATATTTCAGGCAATGCAATGAAGATGCTATTCAGGGAGTGCAAGGTTAGCAAATCTGTAAGGGTATTTACACACATTTATTTTACTATTATTTTTATGTCTTTGTCCCTGTGTGAATATAAAGGATATGGTTTTGTAGAAACAGAAGGTCAGACTTGGAAAGGAATTAGACATAATTTAGTCCGGTCTCTTCATTTATAAAGATGAGGCCAACTGCAGTCCCAGAAGATCAAGGGAATTGCTTAAGTTCACATAACTAGAAAGAGTAGGAATGAGGAAAGAGATCTGTTGCCCAGTGTCATCCTTCCCATTTTGTTCTATGCTGTGACTGAAATGACCCATGAGTCAAGCAGATATACTTCAAATATGATACCTTGAAAATTTTATTGGCCCCATCACTGGTGACAAATGGTTTCAAATATCTCAGCCATTTCTTGACTGAATTCTAATATGTGGACTATGTAGAAAAGTAGCAGTAATATGGTAACAGATTAAATGCTTGGCCATGGCACTGGCGTTAGATGTTCCTAATTTCAAATCCAAATCCGTAACTTCTATTTATGTGACCTCAGACAAGTTAATTGATTTCTCTGTGACTAGCCTGTCATATTTAGAAAATTTGAGTGATAAGAGTTCCAAACTCATACCGTTATTTCGATGGTTAAGTGAGTGCACAGGAAGTATTTAGCAAACTGTCTAGTCCAAAGTTAGTCCTCAATGTATGTTAGCAGCCATTGTTATAATTTATTAATCTTAATAAAGAGATCTTGCTTAGCCTTGCATCTAGATTCAGCCCGTTGGACTCATAAATTCATCTACCATCTACAAGAGTGCAGTTTCCATCTTCAGACAATGAAGAGGCATAAGAAGAGAGTGAGCAGTTCTCATGTAATAAGCAAACACAACCCAAAGGATTCACTGTCTTGTTGTCTTCAAAACACATAAGCAGATGGTAGGTTTTGACATTTTGGATTCCAAATCCTGCAGTCTTGTAAAGTTCAATCAAATGAAAATCACATTGCAAATTATGGCTCAGGGAGTCAAGAATTTGGCCATAGTTAAAATGCATTTGTTAGTTCAAACTAAATAACCCTGGAAAGACAATCACTAGACTAAATACTGTTTTTACTTTTTGTTTTTTTAAGACAGGCTGGAGTGCAGTGGCATAACTCCCTACAAACTTGAACTCCTGGGCTCCAAAGATCCTTCCACTTCAGCCTCCCAAGTAGCTGTAACTATGAGTGCAATGCATGCCACCATGCCCGGCTAATTTTTAAATTTTTGGTAGATATCAGTTCTTGCTTTGTTGCCCGGTCTAGTCTCAAACTCCCGGGCTCAAGCAATCCTTTCACCCCAGCCTTACAAAGTGCTGGGATTATAGGCATGAGCCACTGCATCTGGCCTTCTTTTTTCTTTTCTTTTGTTAACACTTAATATTTTACATGTTTATGGGGTAACTCTGAGTATTTTTTACGTGCATAGAATGCATAATGATCGAGTCAGGGTGTTTGAGGTATCCGTCACCTGAGTAACTTACTATTTCTATGTGTTGGTAACATTTTAAGGCCTCTCTTGTTGCTACTTTGAAACATACAACTATTGTTGCTAGCTATAGTCATCCTACTCTGATGTACAACGTTGTAACTTATTTCTTCTATCTAACAGTAAGTTTGTAACTATTCTCCAATATCCCTTCAATTTTTCCTCCCACCTTCATGCCCTTCTCAGCCTCTAGTATATATCATTCTATTCTTCATCTCTATGAGATCAAGGTTTTTAGCTCCCACATATGAGTAAGACATGTGATATTTTTATTTCTCTGCCTGGCTTATTTCACTTAACGTAATGACCTCCAGTTCTACCCATGCTGCTGCAAATGACATATCATTCTTTTTCTATGACCAAATAGTGTTTCATTGTGTGTATATATACATACCACATTTTCTCTATCCATTTGTCTGTTGATGGACACTTAGATTGATTCCGTATCTTTGCTATTATGAATATTGCTGCAATAAACATTGCAAGTGCAGGTACCCCTTGGATTACCGATTTACATTCCTTTGGAAAGATACACAGTAGTGAGATTGCTGGATCATATTGAAGTTCTGCTTTTAGTTTTTTGAGAAATCTCCATACTGTTTTCCATAGTGGTTGTACTAATTTACATTCCCACTAAAAGTGCATGAGTTTCCTGTTCTCCACGTCCTTGACAGCGTCTGTTATTTTTTTGTCTTTCTCATAATGGCCATTCTAAATAGTAAGTAAGTAAGATGGTATCTCATTGTGGCTTTGATTTTCATTTCTTTGATGGTTAGTGATGTCAAGCATTTTTTTTCATGTGTTTGTTAGCCATTTGTATTTGCTCTTTTGAGAATTGTCTATTCATGTCCTGTGCTTACTTTTTAATGGAATTGTGTATTTGTATCATTAAGCTGTGTGATTTTCTTATATGTTCTATATATTAGTCCCTTATCAGATGAATGGTTTGCAGATAGTTTCTCCCATGTAACAGATTGTCTCTCCACTCTGCTGATTGTTCCCTTTGCTGTATAAAAGTTTTTTAGTTTAATATAGTTCCATTTGTCTATCTTTGTTTTAGATGTCTGTGCTTTTGAGGTCTAAAAATCTAAAGTGCCAAGACCAATTTCTTTTTCACAAAATTATTAAATAATGTATTCTGGCTAGGTTCTCTGTAGTACAATATATTGTTAATACTGTTGGCCTCTGGCCTAGAGAAACATTCCTTTACCAACCATGAATAAAGAGTTCCACCTCAGTGGATGCCCATTTATTTTACAAACATCCTGTCTGTGCAACCTAGTAAACTGTATTCTGGGAAGAACTGGCCAGAACCCCTGTGAACCACTTTCTTAATATATAAATGATAAGCTGTGAACTTAAACTGTAGGAGATCTTAGAAGCATCATCCTTAAGGGCAATTAGCATGACTGGTGCATTGCTAAATGTGAAGTCTATCTGTATGTTAGTTTCATGATTTCTTTTTTTATTTAAGCAACACATAAAAGTTACTAAGGCTTGTATCAGGTGCCCATTAAGTAACTCGACACTAATGAATTAATGTTTTAGTAGGAATGATCCAAATACAGGCACCAAGAAAATACATCCTTTGTTTCTTTCCCTAATGTTCAAATCCAATGTCAATGCACTATTCAGAATAACCAGGAATACTAATTACCAAACAGAACACTGTAGCTCAAAGCAGATTTTCTGCTAAGAAACAAAGCTAATTGATTTACAAGTGACTTGAAGTCCAAAACTTAATTTGTAAGTAACCCAAATATTCCATGAGGGCTATTGACTAGTAAAATCATAAAATCATCATAATAGTAACAATTCATAAGGAAGATAGGACAATAGTAGTTAGATTAGTTTTCTTTCTTAATGAAGACTGCTATAGTAAGCTTTAATGACATTCTCTTTGATTAATGTTTGCATTGCATACACTTTATTGGTCACTTGCTCAGCAGAATCTTTTCAGAGAAAGATTACACACAATGATGCTTCACCAGTTACATCTCCATAAAACATATCTAGATTACAAATTGGACAATAGGAGACTAATTAACAGTGATCAGCAGATGTGTATGCTGAGGTGGTGCACCGAGACAAACAAATTTACAACTCAGTTCCCGGAAAAGGAATTCATTTGTGACTCCTTACAGAAGACCTGGATGGGAATTTAAAATCCATCCCCCAGGCCCTCTTTCCATATTACAACATCAACACATCAGTCTTCAGAGTTAGATAAAAGGAATCTGATGAGGACCACGTTAACATTTATGTTGAGCTTAAATAAAACATGAAACTAACGTCTTGAAAAACTGTGAGTGGAGCAAGGCAGCATTCACACCATGGTATTCAAGAATTATTCATGAAGCTTCAGTGCTTCTCAAGATTTTAGTTTCTTATATCTGATTTTACTTAAAGTTCTTTTTTGCAGTGATTGTTTTCGGATATTTCGTCCACCGAGATAGGAAGTTCGCAATAACAGGAAGAAACAGATTGAGCACCTAATGATATCTAAATGCTTTAATTGCCGGATCATCTTCCTTCCTGAGTGTTAATATCTCTATTTGTTGTGGGTGGGGAGGATGTCATTGGGAGGAAAGGGAAAGGTTTACATTTAGGGGAAGTCGATTAGACAGAATGATCCTATTTTGAGAAAAATCAAGGCTATTCATTTTCTGGGTTCAGAGTCCAGTAAAGCCTAGGTAATTTTCTAATAATTTTATTACAACATTTCTTGGCTTTGTCTTTAAGCAAAAACCCAGAGAACTGACACCGTTGATCAAAGTTTTTTAGTATTCACCCCCTAAACTTCTAAAACTTCTTGCCCATATCTGTAAGAAAAAGCCATTTCTTTTCTTAGAGTTTCCTCCTCTATACCCAAATTTGCACAGTCTCCAGGGAAAATGTGAGTGTTACAAAGTAACCCATCCTCACATCCTTCAGCCCCTGAAATGGCTGAGTCCCACCTGGTCTCTGAGAATTATTTGTGAAGTAAGCCTTTGCCTTCCAATAAACATCATTCCTTTCTCCAAGAATTCCTGAAAGTCCTAATTTACTAAGTCAGAAACCAAGGTCCTCTTACCTACCTCTTTAGTGGTTTATAATTTTTGAAACACTTCCATATACATTTTCTCATTTGATAATGATGAACACTTGGGTCCACTGAAAGCATGCAAGACTGGGAAAGGGGCTGTGGCAGATGTGACATTTATGGGATTTCACACAGGTCAGAAGTTAACAGGAAGAAGCCAAGCCTGTTCAAGTGTGTAAGACTCATAGTCCATAATCAGAGACAGGGCATCATTTGTATTTACACCCAAGCAGAACTGGAAGTACCAATGATGAAACATTTAACAACATTCTTCTTCTCTCTCTTTCTTAACTTTGGTATGCATTATAAACTCTGGTAATACCCAGAATAATCTGTGCAAACTTAAAGACTAGAAACCATTTTGACCCATTCCATGCAATAGTTAATAAGAGAAAAAACACACACAAGCATATAAATGCAAAATGATTCTTTCAGTGGGAGTGTGTTATTCACTTTGAAATTAAAGTGTTTAATGGAAGGAGGGAAGACTGAATAGTTTTTGTGATTAAGTATGTATTATGTTATTTACATTTTACAATGACGTAGCTTTTGCCTTATGACACTAAATTGTCTTTATTATTTTTTCATATTTAATTTCTATATCAAAGTGCCAATGCTTTTTATTTAAAAAAAAAAAGACCATTGTGTTTCTTTCAGGACCATAGAAACTACATTTTAAAAGATTTTATTTTTCAGGAACAAAGTGGCAAATATGTCTCTATGTCTTAAATATATATGTCCCTTACAGTTTTTTATATGAAAATAATTGTTCTATCAAAAATTAGAATAAAAAAGTTCAATAAAAATGTTCAAGAACGTTTTTCCTAGAAAAATCCGATTTTGAATATTGTTTAGATCATTTATTTTTAAATATAGACTTTGGTGAAATAAAACATATGCAGAAAACACGCAACTCATAAATGGATCAAGTCAATTAATTTTTGAAAAGTGAATATACTTGTTTAATTACAACACAGATCAAATTTGAACTTGACTAGCATCTTAAAAGCTTCCTGTATCACAGTTATTATGCCCTTTAAAGGAAACCGCAACTATGACCTATCACAACACAGATTAATTTTGTCTGTTTTAAAATGTATACTAAGGGAGTTATACAGTATGTATGTATTTGAATACATTTCCAGTTTAGATTATTATGAACTACCTGATATGAATATATTTGACACATATTTGATTACCTTTTTGTTGGGTATAACCTCAAAGTAGAAATGCCTGTTTGAAGTATGATACGGTTTGACTCTGTGTCACCACCCAAATCACATGTTGAATTGTAATCCCCAATGTTGGGAGAGGGACCTGGTGGGAGATGATTGTGATACAGAAGTGCTGGGAAGGGAAGAGCATGGTCCCTTTAAATGATAGGGGGCGGAGGGAGCAGGGTTAAGGGAAGTGCTGGGTAGAGGAGGGCATGGTACCTGGCTAGGGCTTCACCTGCAGGGACCTAGGTCAGGACAGGCCATTTCCTGCTCAGATGTTGCATTTCCTAAGACCACCCTAGCCTGCCACGCCCCCATCCTGTGCCTATAAAAACCCCTGACACCCTAGCAGGCAGATACACAGGCAGCTGAATGTCAAGAGGAGCACATCAGCCAAGGAACACAGAGGCGGCTGAACGTTGAGAGGAATGCACCAACAGGCACTGCAAGCATCAGCCTAGGAACACAGAGGTGGCTGAACATTGAGAGGAATGCACCAACAGGCACTGCAAGCCGGCATGCCATCCACCAGCAGAACAATGCAGAGTTTGGCTGGGGCAGTCAGAAGAGAGCCCAGGTGGCTCAGCAACCTGACTCCAGGGGGAAACCTTCCCACTCCATCCCCATATGGCTTCCCCTATCTGCTAAGAGCTACCTCCACTCAACAAAACCTTGCACTCACTCTCCAAGTCCAGGTGTGGTCTGATTCTTCCAGTACACCAAGAAAAGAACCCAACATACAGAAAGCCCTCTGTCCTTGTGACAGGGTAGAGGGTCTAATTGAGCTGGTTAACACAAGCTGCCTATAGATGGGAAAAGTGAAAGAGCACCCTGTAATGCACGCCCACTGGGGCTTCAGGAGCTGTCAACATCCACCCCTAGACACTGCCATGGGGTTGGAGCCCCACAACCTGCCTGTCTATATGCTCTCGTAGAGGTCTGAGCAGCAGGGCACTGAAGAAGCCAGCCACTCCCCCTGTCATACACCCTGTGAGGGAGACAGGGGAAATTTTCCCATTTCAACTGGATCATGGGAGCAGATTTCCCCCTTGCTGTTCTAGGGATAGTGAGTTCTCTCATGAGATCCAGTAGTTTGAAAGTGTGTCACACTTTCCCCTTCACTCCCTCTTCCTCCTGCCTGCCATGTAAGACACACTTGTTTCCCCTTCACCCTTCAGTCATGATTGTAAATTTCCTGAGGTTTCCCCAAAAGCAGAAGCCTGTACAGCCTATGAAACTGTGAGCTTATTAAACTTCTTTTCTTCATAAATTGCCCAGTGTCAGGTATGTCTTTATAGGAGTGTGAGAATGGGCTATTTTATTAATAAGGTACATTTGAAATAATTGATTCAGACTACCAATGAATTGATATTTTATTGTATAATCAAGATCTTTTGGTTTTATCATATGTCTAGTAATCAATTATTTCAACCATAATTTAAATGACAGAGATCCAGTTGAAAATATCATTGACATATACTTTTAACAGGATAACTAAAGTAAAAAGCACTAGCAGCTTTGATTTTATACATGCATATAAGGTAAGACTGTATTTTACCGTTAAAATTTGTATACAAAGTCAAGCCCTATTTTTTCCCCAAGAGAAAAGTTCTGATGTTAAAAGTTTGAAAAAAAAAAAAAAAAGAGAGTGAGTGTGTAAATATTTTTACTTAAAATGTTGGACATCTGCACCACTTGTGTTATAGATGAAATTTAACCTTCTACATATGAACATTATTTTGCTATTTAAGAGTCAAATTTAAGACTCACAAAATGTTAAAGCCTTCAGCATGCCATTAAAAAATAGTGGTAAATACATGTTCTCATAAGTGGGAGCTAAATGATGAGAACACATGGACACATAGAGGGGAACAAGAGACAATGGGATCTACCTAAGGATGGAGGTGGAAGGACGGAGAGGATCAGAAAAGATAACTAATGGGTTACTAGGCTTAGTATTTGGGTGATGAAATCATCTACACAACAGACCCTCATGATATGAGTTTACCTATGTAACAAACCTGCCCATGTAACCCTGAACTTAAAATAAAAGTTAAAAAAATCATGGTATATAAATGGAAGGACTTTAGTGAATTCAACACAAAGTACATGGTATTACATAATGTGAGTCAGTTAATAATTTACTGATAATATGCTCAGTGGTAATGTGAGCAACATTCATTGAAGTATTCTGAGTCAAGTGATCGTTTAATCAAGACTTTACTTCTTAGATATTTTTGTATTGCTATAAACATCCTTGGATGTGGTTGAGTTACTTATAAACTGTGTAATCCTCTGGGTTTTGTTTTTAAGCTTTTTCTAGGTGAAGACTGTTTTTGTTCTAAGTTAGTTGTCGCACACTTCTGAGGCAAGACTCTTAGCTGTACTCCACTCAATGTCCTGTATCTTATAATATTTTCTGCTAGCTGGTGGTGCTAGGCTTTATTTCTGGTTGCATGAAATCTCTGGGTTTGAATGGTTTTACAGCAGCTGTCATTAATTTCCTCACATTTGTGTACTGATCATCACTCAACTGAATAAGGAAGGGGCCCTCTGCAGATTTCTGGAGCTCCACCTGTGTGCAGCTCTCTCCTCCTTGGTACTCTGCCCTGCAAACTGTAATCACCTGGCCGGTGCTTTCTGAATTCTTCCTTCCTTCACTGTGGTCTGTAAACATTCTACATGTAGTAAGCTTGAGCAATTGTAGGAATCATCTTGCTTTCTTCTTAGAAATAAACAGCCTTCATTACCTGATCCTGGCTAAAGTTGGAGGTCCCGTGTCTAAGGGCTTTTGATGAATGGTGAATATTTTGGTAAAAGAACAGCTCAGTTTGTAAAAACATTTATATCCAGAAAAGGGGACACCCCACCTGTCAGGCTGCTGGTGTGGAGGACTGGCCAATCTGTGGATCTGTCTTTGTGTTCTGTTTTGCATTATTTAGGGTCAGTTCACTATAATTTTCAAATAATTTGAAGGTGAAATCATGAGCCTTCCTTTATCGGGGCTTGGGTTCTGAGTGTCTAAATGTTTCGTCTTAGGCACTGCTATCATCTCAGTGCTTATTGATGAATAATGGTTGAGCAAGTAGAATAAAAGAAACCCTAGGCCTTAACACTACCAAGGAAATAGATGGTTCCTGGACTGTAAAATGTCAAAAGAGCAAAAAGGAACACCCAGTGAAGCACAGTATTAGAGTAGAATTACAGGGGCAGAACAGTCTTCAAGAAACCCTCAACGCACCCTAGGCCTGACATCAAGTATCTTTCCTACTCCTATTTTTTCTCAAAAGCATTTGGTGAAAAGAGTTGACAAATGTAAACAGATTTCTTTTCCATCTATGGCTCCCAGGGATTTGAAATTGCCGTGTCAGCTCACCCTTGAACTTTGAAAATTCCTTAAACGTTAAGCTGTTTTTCTATTAAGTTTTTTCTTACCCACATCTATGGCGATTTTCTCCATTCTCACTGCTCCATCAAGGGTGACAGTAGACATGAGTTCTGCCTTAGGATGGGCTCAACACTCTATCAATTTTAGTTCATTAGATTTCTTTACATTCTCAGCTCTCTACTGAGATTTATAATCATGATTTTGTAGATTATCTAGCAAGTCTCATCACTAAGGTAGATGCACATTCTCCTATGGCTTTCTACATCCTAAAAAGAAGCCTAAGTCAGCCAGGTAATTTTTTATTAAATGCTTTAATGCATGTGAAAAAAAACCCCAGAAAGTGTAAATGATACTATTTTCTTCCAGAGATGATTTAACTTTTGCATGGTGAGCAATTGGAAAGTATCATGTTTAGCTTCATGCATTTAATATTTGAGTTAATCTGAAGCTGAATTTTAGGCTGGTCTACTTCTTGTTTGCACTACTCCTAGAGCTGAGCCCCCCTAGGACTTAAACTCAAAGCTATATATACTTACCATGGTTCCTGGGCTTCAATTGTTTTTCTTCCTCAACACTGCAAGGTTATTAATGCTCTGCCAGGCTTTTTAACCTCTAAGCATCAGACTTTTGCAGAATTTTTAACCTTTTATTCCTGGAAATTTATATGCTGGCATGTACCTTGTAAGCAAACTAAGCAAAATGACAGATTGACTTTTCTATGGTTCTTCCCCACAACCCGCCCCCAGGGATCTTTACTCCTCAATGTGTAAAAGCCTTGCAATCCCAAATTCCTGGTTTTCTTTCTTTCCTTTTTTTTTTTTTTTTTTTTTTTGCTGTGTTTTCCCAGCCTGGGTAGAATAGTACAAACTATAAGCCAGAATTTTCTATTTCCATGTCTTACCTTGATAAGAAATACTCTAAGAGAGAAAAAGAATACATGTAAGTAGTGGGAAATATTGGGTTTGTCTCAATGCGCTCTTTTTTCCCTATCTTAGTTTGCTTTCTGATGCCTTCAAACTGCTTCATCTCCATCACAGCCTGATGGAAATGTTTTAAGAAACATTGAAAGTGGAGTGAATTGCTTTGGCAGCTGGTAATGTAAACTACCCTCATCATAAAAAAAAAAAAAAAAAAAAAGTACTGTGCAAGCCAAAGTAACCTATACAAATTTTGGCTTATTTTTAGTAAGTTCACATGAATTACATTAAAATGAAAAGTTACAGTGCAAGTGTCTTATTGGTAAAGGTATACCAGCTGTCTATTTACGATATGCATGCTGTAAATCAAAATACCTAAATTTAATGTTACACAATTCCTATGACTTGCCTGTGTTCATACCAGCTAGTGGGAACTGCTCGTTAAAAATTCTTGATATCTGCCCAATCCAAACTTGAGTTTAGACTTGAATTTATTTCAGTTTTTCTGACATTAATAAATAGAATGTCTACCCAATAGTTGAATCACTCTGTAATTATCTTAATCTCTTTTCTTTCCCTTACCTACCACATTAGTTTAGGTTTTAGGACAGCAGCCAGGTTTTGTAGTGGTTTTATTAAGTCTAACTTTCCTGTCTTAATGATTATCCCCAAACCCATAATCCTGTGTGTTAGATACAGCAAACTGCTTCCAAGTTATTATATAATATTTGCATGCATAATTATATTTTTGTAAAAGGCCTTTTTGAATAAAATTTCTCTCTTTTATAAGGCTCCAAAATCCCATCTGTGCAGTCATTTCTTCAACCAGTATTATACATTTCACTCTCTGATCTTCCATGACCCTTTATACATAGACCTGACATGGTACTTATGCATTGTCTATTCATAAAAGTTTATTACTCTTCAGAGATACCTCCTGATTAGTCTTAATAGTATCTTCAAATTCTCCTTTCCCCAAGCTTCCAAATTTTAGTTTCCATTGCCTTCTTCAATTCCCCTGCCTTATTTACTCAACTTGTAACACTAAACTCATTATCTACTGTTCCCCATGTTATGGTCTTTATATTATCTAATCTTATTAATGGATACCCAATCTTTTTAGCCAAGAAAACCTCTGATTTCTCAACTCATTTATTTTATCTGCTTCCTGTATTCAATTGCTAAATTTTTAAAACCTGCAACAGATTTGTTGTTTGTTTATTTATTTATTTATTATTTTATTATACTTTAAGTTCTGGGGTGCATGTGCAGGATGTGAAAGTTTGTTACATAGGTATACACAGGTCATAGTGGTTTGCTACACCCATCAACGTGTCATCTATATTAAGTATTTCTCCTAATGCTATCCCTCCCCTATCTCCCCACCCCCTGACAGGCCCCGGTGTGTGATGTTCCCTTCCCTGTGCCCATCTGCTCTTACTGTTCAACTCCCACTTATGAGTGAGAACATGCGGTATTTGGTTTTCTGTTCTTGTGTTAGTTTGCTGAGAATGATGATTTCCAGCTTCATCCATGTCTCTGCAAAGGACATGAACTCATCCATTTTTATGGCTGCATAGTATTCCATGGTATATGTTTGCCATATTTTATTTATCCAGTCCATCATTGATGGGCATCTGGGTTGGTTCCAAGTCTTTGCTATTGTGAACAGTGCCACAATATACAAAACTGTGCATGTGCCTTTATAGTAAAATGATTTATAATCCTTGAGGTATATACCCAGTAATGAGATTGCTGGGTCAAATGGTATTTCTGGTTCTAGATCCTTAAGGAATTGCCACACTGTCTTCCACAATGGTTGAACTAATTTACACTCCCACCAACAGTGTAAAAGCATTCCTATTTCTCCACATCCTCTCCAGCATCTGTTGTTTCCTGACTTTTTAATGATTGCCATTCTAACTGGTGTGAGATGGTATCTCATTGTGGTTTTTGATTTGCATTTCTCTAATGACCAGTGATGATGAGCTTTTTTTCATATGTTTGTTGGCTGCATAAATGTCTTCTTTTAAGAAATGTCTGTTCATATGCTTCACCCACTTTTTGATGGGGTTTTTTTGTGTGTGTAAGTTTGTTTAAGTTCTTTGAAGATTCTAGATATTAGCCCTTTGTCAGATGGATAGATTGCAAAAATGTTCTCCCATTCTATTGGTTGCCTGTTCACTCTGATGATAGTTTCTTTTGCTATGCAGAAGCTCTTTAGTTTAATTAGATCCCATTTGTCAATTTTGGCTCTTGTTGCCATTGCTTTTGGTGTTTTAGTCATGAAGCATTTGCCCATGCCTATGTCCTGAATGGTATTGCCTAGGTTTTCTTCTATAGTTTTTATGATTTTAGGTCTTACCTTTAAGTCTTTAATCCATTTTGAGTTAATTTTTGTTTAAGGTGTAAGGAAGGGGTCCAGTTTCTGTTTTCTTCATATGGCTAGCCAGTTTACCCAACACTATTTATTAAATAGGGAATCCTTTCCCCATTGCTTGTTTTGTCAGGTTTGCCAAAGATCAGATGGTTGTAGATGTGTGGTGTTATTTCTGAGGCCTCTGTTCTTTTCATTGGTCTATATATCTGTTTTGGTACCAGTACCATGCTGTTTTGGTACCAGTACCATGCTGTTTTGGTTACTGTCGCCTTGTAGTATAGTTTAAAGTCAGGTAGTGTGATGCCTCCAGCTTTCTTCTTTTGGCTTAGGATTTTCTTGGCTATGTGGACTCTTTTTTGGTTCCATATTAAATTTAAAGTAGTTTTTTCTAATTCTGTGAAGAATGTCAATGGTAGCATGATGGGAATAGCATTGAATCTATAAATTACTTTGGGTATGTCCATTTTCACGATATTGATTCTTCCTATTCATGAGCATGGTATGCTTTTCTACTTGTCTGTGTCCTCTCTTATTTCCTTGAGCAGTGGTTTGTAGTTCTCCTTGAAAAGGTCCTTCACATCCCTTGTAAGTTGGATTCCTAGGTATTTTATTCTCTTTGTAGCAATTGTGAATGGGAATTCACTCATGATTTGGCTCTCTGTCTATTATTGGTGTATAGGAATGCTTGTAATTTTTGCACATTGATTTTTGTATCCTGAGACTTTGCTTAAGTTGCTTATCAGCTTAAGGAGATTTTAGGCTGTGATGATGGGGTTTTCTAAAGACACAATCATGTCATCTGCAAACAGAGAAAATTTGCAGATTTGTTATTTAATTGTATCAATTTCTCTTCATCTTCTTCACTTCATCTTCACCAGCACTAATAGTTCAAAGTATCACTATCTTCAAGGCTCATCCATCAGTCCACCCATGTTACAAGGGCTATTACTCAAAGATGAATGTAATATGACTTATTCTGCTTAAAATCTAAAAAATTGCCTGAAATATAAGCTTAACTCTCCAATTTGATGTCTAGGTGAAGAAGCAAGCTAGTACAAAGAGCCTAAGTCAGGAGCATGTGTGCCATGTTTGAGAGCCCAAAGAGTTGATTTAGAGTGAGCAGAAGGAAAGAGTAGGAGATGGGAGTCATAAAACTATATGACACAGAAGCTTCTGTAAGGCCTTCTAGGCTACTGTGAGGATTTTGGCTTTAACCCTGAGTAAACTTGTGAACTATTGCAGAGTTTTGAAAAATAACATGGCCTTCCCTACATGATCAAGGGATAAGATTGCTTGCCCCTAAAGAACTCTATACCTATCTTTATTTTAATATTTATAGGAATATATCTAGTCATCATATGAAATCTCATCTAACCCTGTCCCTGTCCATATTCTGAAGTTCTCATGAGTAAGAACAATGTGTTGTTATTCATCTTTGTATTCCTAGGTACAGGCTGTACTTACCCAGGACATTGCCTGTGACCAATAAATTGAGAGGCAGAATTAATTACAAAATATTGCCTGTCTAGGATATGGGGTACAGAGATAGATGCTCTTGCATATTAATTCAACTCACAATAGAAATCAGAGGTAATTTAATGCATACACACTGATGAAAGCACATATTCATTGTACAGTGTTATTTCACTCACCTTTGGGTGTCTTTAAATAACCATTTACTACTGCGAACACATCACTTGGACAGAGAATATATCTTTTCACACATCACCTGAAACTATTTTATGATTCAAATAAAATTGAGAATTACAAAAAACAACAAAAAACTTTGAAGTTCTAATAATTCTTTTCATTATTGTGATATTGTATGTATGTCTTAATTCTTTTATTTTTTTCACATGAATCCTAAGGGATGTGTAATAATATTTTAATGTTTATAATAAATATGATAATACTTATTAAAAGTAAGAATTTGAATCCAAATCTATCACTGTGGAAATCAGAATTTCAGCATGTTTTTGCCTTGTCATCTTGTTGAGCAGAAAGTCTCCATATTATAGAAAATTTATGCATCTACATTACAAAGATATGTATCTTTACATACATTCATAGACCTAAGCAAACTTATAAAGCATATATGTTAAAAAAAAGAAATTGTTATAACAATTGGAAAAACTGCTTTGTATTTTGAAAAAATTTTTTGTGTCAATGGCAAAGGATGAGATTTTGGCATATCCTAAGAAGTGAAGATAGGTTTAGCAGCTTATTTTCTTCAAACTGGAAATTCTAATTTCTTTAGTAAGATTCCATATCAATTTCTCACTTTGGCTTAATGTGCCTCTTAGAATGCTTTGAAAGATACATGGGGCTTTAAATTGCAACCTTGCTTCTTTTTATCTTCACACGGTAGAAGTAAAACCTTAGCGATTTTTCTTTCTCCTTACACCTCCCTATTACCCACAACCTCTCCTTGTCCAAGGCCACTGTATTCACACCTGAAGGATAGTACCTATGACTTCCTCAGATTGCTCTTGTGAAGGGCAATTCTGAAAGATACATAAAAACAATGCCCACTAACAATATGTGTATAGATACATAGATATATGAACATATACCTACATACATACATACCTACATACATAAATATATAGGATAGACTTGCGTTTATGCAGTCTATGTATGTGCATTTGCATATAGTTGTTAAAAAATCTTAAACTCCAAGATCAGATAAACTGAGATTAGAATAAACTCTACTATCATTTTAGCAGCATGACCCTCAGCAAGTGAAAGCTCACTAAAACTCAGTTTTCACATTTGTAGAATAGGGTTAATGTTGCCATCTTCAGAAGTTATTTCAAGAATATAGTGACACAATAAAGTTAAAGGCAAATGGTGGAAGCTAATATTATTCATTTAATGATAGCAGTTTACTATCAGTTAATGACTAGAGCCTATGTATTAGTAGCTAATATTTCCATGTGAACATTGCGCTTACGAATTTTGTATATAAAATAATGAGTCAATATCAAATCAGCTTTTATAATAAAGCATTGTAATACAATTATTTATGCAAGCAGTGTTAATTTCCTTTTTTTTTTTTATAAAATCTTTGCTGGAAACTGAAAATTTTACAGTGGCATTGTATGGCCACTTTAGAGGAATGTGCTTCTTAAACCTCCCTCTTGGCAGTTAACTATTCTTGCCAATTTCCTGTGACTTACACATCTGTGCACCATGATGGGAAGCCATGCTACTAGATAGGCAGAGGTGGGCCATGCATCGATCTCAGTGACATGCCATTAGCCATCTTCTTTCACTTAATACAATCTGACGAGTCTTGACCCGTTCAATTTTCCCACTGAAGACACTGTGTTTAATAGAATTAGAACTCCCTCTACTCTTACGTTATGTTTTATGCTTAGACAGGTTCAGTGTTTTCTCTTCTTAACCCTCTTTATACTAGGCCATTTTAGCTAATTCTTTGTTCTTTTTACATCCCTATGCTATGTGAAAAGCAAAACAGTTCCACTAGCTTGGGTAGAATTTGTCAGCCATTCTTTTGGAATATTTAGAATGCCAGCTAAACTATTTTGCAGAATTGTTTGGAAGCTTAGCAATTTGAAACTTTTGTCTTTGTCATTGTGTGCAACAGGATTATGAATTTATATATTAAAATATATCATTTTATTTTTGCTCTGGGAAACAATTTCTCTTTGTTTTCAGATTTCTATTTTTTCTAAGCCAGAATATGTTTAGGATAAGAAAGTGGCAGTGACCCAGAATCAAATCCTTTCAATAGAAAAATGATTCAACTCTGTTTCCAGGTATATTTTTTCCTTACTAATATGAAGTTTCCCCCATAAAGATTGACATGGTTTGGCTTGTCCACACCCAAGTCTCATCTTAAATTGTAGCTCCCATAATCCCCACATGACATGGGAGGGACCAGGTAAAGATAATTCAATCATGGGAGTAGTTTCCCCCACCATGTTCTTTTGATAGCAAGTAAGTTCTCATGAGATCTGATGGTTTTCTATTGCTTCTGCAGCAGGTTACCACAAATGGACTGGCTTAGAACCACACAAATTTATCACCTGTGAGTTCTGTAGGTCAGAAATCTCACTGGGTTAAAATCCAGACTACACTCCTTTTAGACACTCTAAGTGAAAATCCATTTCCTTTCTTTTGCTTCTTCTAGAAGCCTCCTGCATCCCTTGGCTTGTGGTCCTTTCCTCTCTGAGCAAAGCCAGCAGTGGGTCATCTTTGTCTCTCTGACCCTGACCCTCCTAAAAAGCCTTTTGTAATTGCATCAGGCTTACTCAAATAATCATGAGTTACCTTTTCCATCTCAAGAATCTTAATTTAATCATGTCTACAAACTTCAAAGTTATGTAAGACAATGTATTATCTTCACATGTAAATAATATATTCACATGCCATGTAAGATAATATATTCTCGGCTTTTGGGGATGTGAACATAGACATCTTGGTGGGTTACTATTCTGCCCATCACAGATGGAAACCAGCCTCTCCCTTTACATGCCCATAAGTGTTTAAAACACTTTTATGGAAATTCTCGGGGGTGGAGCCAAGATGGCCGAATAGGAACAGCTCCAGTCTCAGCTCCCAGCCGGAGCGACACAGAAGATGGGTGATTTCTGCATTTCTGCTTGAGGCACCGGTTTCATCTCACTAGGGAGTGCCAAACAGTGGGTGCAGGACAGTCGGTGAAGCGCACTGTGCGCGAGCTGAAGCAGGGCGAGGCATTGCTTCACTCGGGAAGCGCAAGGGGTCAGGGAGTTCCCTTTCCTAGTCAAAGAAAGGGGTAACAGATGGCACCTGGAATATCGGGTCAGTCCCATCCTAATACTGCGCTTTTCCAACAGGCCTGGAAAACGGCACACTAGGAGATTGTGTCCCGCACCTGGCTCAGAGGGTCCTATGCCCACGGAGTCTTGCTGATTGCTAGCACAGCAGTCTGAGATCAAGCTGCAAGGCAGCAGTGAGGCTGGGGGAGGGGCGCCCGCCATTGCCCAGGCTTGCTTAGGTAAACAAAACAGCCAGGAAGCTCGAACTGGGTGGAGCCCACCACAGCTCAAGGAGGCCTGCCTGCCTCTGTAGGCTCCACCTCTGGGGGCAGGGCACAGACAAACAAAAACTCAGCAGGAACCTCCACAGACTTAAATGTCCTTGTCTGACTGACAGCTTTGAAGAGAGTAGTGGTTCTCCCAGCACGCAGCTGGAGATCTGAGAACGGACAGACTGCCTCCTAAAGTGGGTCCCTCACCCCTAAGCAGCCTAACTGGGAGGCACCCCCCCAGTAGGGACACAGTGACACCTCATTCGGCTGGGTACTCCTTTGAGACAAAACTTCCAGAGGAACTATCAGACAGCTGAATTTGTGGTCTCACGAAAATCCGCTGTTCTGCAGCCACTGCTGCTGACACCCAGCCAAACAGGGTCTGGAGTGGACCTCTAGTAAACTCCAACAGACCTGCAGCTGAGGGTCCTGTCTGGTAGAAGGAAAACTAACAAACAGAAAGGACATCCACACCAAAAACCCATCTGTACATCACCATCATCAAAGACAAAAAGTAGATAAAACCACAAAGATGGGGAAAAAACAGAGCAGAAAAACTGGAAACTCTAAAAAGCAGAGCACCTCTTCTCCTCCAAAGGAACGCAGTTCCTCACCAGCAATGGAACAAAGCTGGATGGAGGATGACTTTGACGAGTTGAGAGAAGAAGGCTTCAGACGATCAAACTACTCTGAGCTACGGGAGGAAATTCAAAACAATAGCAAAGAAGTTAAAAACTTTGAAAAAAATTAGAAGAATGGATAACTAGAATAACCAATGGAGAGAAGGGCTTAAAGGAGCTGATGGAGCTGAAAGCCAAGTTTCGAGAACCACGCGAAGATTGCAGAAGCCTCAGTAGCAGATGCGATCAACTGGAAGAAAGGGTATCGCTGATGGAAGATGAAATGAATGAAATGAAGAGAGAAGGGAAGTTTAGAGAAAAAAGAATAAAAAGAAATGAACAAAGCCTCCAAGAAATTTGGGACTATGTGAAAAGACCAAACCTACATCTGATTGGTGTACCTGAAAATGACGGGGAGAATGGAACCAAGTTGGAAAACACTCTGCAAGATATTATCCAGGAGAACTTCCCTAATCTAGCAAGGCAGGCCAACACTCAGATTCAGGAAATACAGAGAACGCGACAAAGATACTCCTCGAGAAGAGCAACTCCAAGACACATAATTGTCAGATTCACCAAAGTTGAAATGAAGGAAAAAATGTTAAGGGCAGCCAGAGAGAAAGGTCGGGTTACCCACAAAGGGAAGCCCATCAGACTAACAGCTGATCTCTCGGCAGAAACTCTACAAGCCAGAAGAGAGTGGGGGCCGATATTCAACATTCTTAAAGAAAAGAATTTTCAACCCAGAATTTCCTATCCAGCCAAACTAAGCTTCATAAGTGAAGGAGAAATAAAATACTTTACAGACAAGCAAACGCTGAGTGATTTTGTCACCACCAGGCCTGCCCTAAAAGAGCTCCTGAAGGAAGCACTAAACATGGAAAGGAACAACCGGTACCAGCCACTGCAAAACCACGCCAAATTATAAAGACCATCGAGGCTAGGAAGAAACTGCAGCAACTAACGAGCAAAATAACCAACTAACATCATAATGACAGGATCAGATTCACACATAACAATATTAACGTTAAATGTAAATGGGCTAAATGCTCCAACCAAAAGACACAGACTGGCAAACTGGATAAGGAGTCAGGACCCATCAGTGTGCTGTATTCAGGAAACCCATCTCACGTGCAGAGACACACATAGACTCAAAATAAAGGGATGGAGGAAGATCTATCAAGCAAATGGAAAACAAAAAAAGGCAGGGGTTGCAATCCTAGTCTCTGATAAAATAGACTTTAAACCAACAAAGATCAAAAGAGACAAAGAAGGCCATTACATAATGGTAAAGGGATCAATTCAACAAGAAGAGCTAACTATCCTAAATATATATGCACCCAACACAGGAGCACCCAGATTCATAAAGCAAGTCCTGAGTGACCTACAAAGGGACTTAAACTCCCACACAATAATAATGGGAGATTTTAACACCCCACTGTCAACAATAGACAGATCAACAAGACAGAAAGTTAACAAGGATATCCAGGAATTGAACTCAGCTCTACATAAAGTGGACCTAATAGACATCTACAGAACTCTCCACCCCAAATCAACAGAATATACATTTTTTTCAGCACCACACCACACCTATTCCAAAATTGACCACATAGTTGGAAGTAAAGCTCTCCTCAGCAAATGTAAAAGAACAGAAATTATAACAAACTGTCTCTCAGACCACAGTGCAATCAAACTAGAACTCAGGATTAAGAAACTCACTCAAAACCGCTCAACTACATGGAAACTGAACAACCTGCTCCTGAATGACTATTGGGTACATAATGAAATGAAGGCAGAAATAAAGATGTTCTTTGAAACCAATGAGAACAAAGACACAACATACCAAAATCTCTGGGACACGTTCAAAGCAGTGTGTAGAGGGAAATTTATAGCACTAAATGCCCACAAGAGAAAGCAGGAAAGATCCAAAATTGACACCCTAACATCACAATTAAAAGAACTAGAAAAGCAAGAGCAAACACATTCAAAAGCTAGCAGAAGGCTAGAAATAACTAAAATCAAAGCAGAACTGAAGGAAATAGAGACACAAAAAACCCTTCAAAAAATTAATGAATCCAGGAGCTGGTTTTTTGAAAAGATCAACAAAATTGATAGACCGCTAGCAAGACTAATAAAGAAGAAAAGAGAGAAGAATCAAATAGATGCAATAAAAAATGAAAAAGGGGATATCACCACCGATCCCACAGAAATACAATCTACCATCAGAGAATACTACAAACACCTCTATGCAAATAAACTAGAAAATCTAGAAGAAATGGATAAATTCCTTGACAAATACACCCTCCCAAGACTAAACCAGGAAGAAGTTGTATCTCTGAATAGACCAATAACAGGTTCTGAAGTTGTGGCAATAATCAATACCTTACCAACCAAAAACAGTCCAGGACCTGATGGATTCACAGCTGAATTCTACCAGAGGTACAAGGAGGAACTGGTACCATTCCTTCTGAAACTATTCCAATCGATAGAAAAAGAGGGAATCCTCCCTAACACATTTTATGAAGCCAGCATCGTCTTGATACCAAAGCCTGGCAGAGACATAACCAAAAAAGAGAATTTCAGACCAATATCCTTGATGAACATTGATGCAAAAATCCTCAATAAAATACTGGCAAACTGAATCCAGCAGCACATCAAAAAGCTTATCCACCATAATCAATTGGGCTTCATCCCTGGGATGCAAGGCTGGTTCAACATACGCAAATCAATAAATGCAATCCAGCATATAAACAGAACCAAAGACAAAAACCACATGATTATCTCAATAGATGCAGAAAAGGCCTTTGACAAAATTCAACAACCCTTCATGCTAAAAACTCTCAATAAATTAGGTATTGATGGTATGTATCTCAAAATAATAAGAGCTATCTACGACAAACCCACAGCCAATATCATACTGAATGGGCAAAAACTGGAAGCATTCCCTCTGAAAACTGGCACAAGACAGGGATGCCCCCTTTCACTGCTCCTATTCAACATAGTGCTGGAAGTTCTGGCCAGAGCAATCAGGCAGGAGAAGGAAATAAAGGGTATTCAATTAGGAAAAGAGGAAGTCAAATTGTCCCTGTTTGCAGATGACATGATTGTATATCTAGAAAACCCCATTGTCTCAGCCCAAAATCTCCTTAAGCTGATAGGCAACTTCAGCAAAGTCTCAGGATACAAAATCAATGTACAAAAATCACAAGCATTCTTGTACACCAATCACAGACTAACAGAGAGCCAAATCATGAGTGAACTCCCATTCACAATTGCTTCAAAGAGAATAAAATACCTAGGAATCCAACTTACAAGGGATGTGAAGGGCCTCTTCAAGGAGAACTACAAACCACTGCTCAATGAAATAAAAGAGGATACAAACAAATGGAAGAACATTCCATGCTCATGGGTAGGAAGAATCAATATCGTGAAAATGGCCATACTGCCAAGGTAATTTATAGATTCAATGCCATCCCCATCAAGCTACCAATGACTTTCTTCACAGAATTGGAAAAAACTACTTTAAAGTTCATATGGAACCAAAAAAGAGCCCGCATCGCCAAGTCAATCCTAAGCCAAAAGAACAAAGCTGGAGGCATCACGCTACCTGACTTCAAACTATACTACAAGGCTACAGTAACCAAAACAGCATGGTACTGGTACCACAACACAGACATAGATCAATGGAACAGAACAGAGCCCTCAGAAATGATGCCACATGTCTACAACTATCTGATCTTTGACAAACCTGACAAAAACAAGAAATGGGGAAAGGATTCCCTATTTAATAAATGGTGCTGGGAAAACTGGCTAGCCATATGTAGAAAGCTGCAACTGGATCCCTTCCTTACACCTTATACAAAAATTAATTCAAGATGGATTAAAGACTTAAATGTTAGACCTAAAACCATTAAAATCCTACAAGAAAACCTAGGCAATACCATTCAGGACATAGGCGTGGGCAAGGACTTCATGTCTAAAACACCAAAAGCAATGGCAACAAAAGCCAAAATTGACAAATGGGATCTAATTAAACTAAAGAGCTTCTGCACAGCAAAAGAAACTACCACCAGAGTGAACAGGCAACCTACAAAATGGGAGAAAATTTTTGCAACCTACTCATCTGACAAAGGGCTAATATCCAGAATCTACAATGAACTCAAACAAATTTACAAGGAAAAAACAACAACCCCATCAAAAAGTGGGCAAAGGACATGAACAGACGCTTCTCAAAAGAAGACATTTATGCAGCCAAAAAACACATGAAAAAATGCTCATCATCACTGGCCATCAGAGAAATGCAAATAAAAACCACAGTGAGATACCATCTCACACCAGTTAGAATGGCCATCATTAAAAAATCAGGAAACAACAGGTGCTGGAGAGGATGTGGAGAAATAGGAACACTTTTACACTGTTGGTGGGACTGTAAACTAGTTCAACCATTGTGGAAGTCAGTGTGGCCATTCCTCAGGGATCTAGAACTAGAAATACCATTTGACCCAGCCATCCCATTACTGGGTATGTACCCAAAGGACTATAAATCATGCTGCTATAAAGACACATGCACACGTATGTTTATTGCGGCACTATTCACAATAGCAAAGAGTTGGAACCAACCCAAATGTCCAACAACAATAGACTGGATTAAGAAAATGTGGCACATATACACCATGGAATACTATGCAGCCATAAAAAATGAGTTCGTGTCCTTTGTAGGGACATGGATGAAACTGGAAAACATCATTCTCAGTAAACTATCGCAAGGACAAAAAACCAAACACTGCATGTTCTCACTCATAGGTGGGAATTGAACAATGAGAACTCATGGACACAGGAAGGGTAACATCACACTCCGGGGACTGCTGTGGGGTGGGAGGAAGGGGGAGGGACAGCATTAGGAGATATACCTAATGCTAAATGACGAGTTAATGGGTGCAGGAAATCAACATGGCACACGGATACATATATAACAAACTTGCACATTGTGCACATGTACCCTAAAACCTAAAGTATAATTTAAAAAAAAAAAAAATTCTCAGCCAAAAAAAAAAACCACTTTTATGGCTTTTATGGTATATATTTAATATGAATTTATGCATATTGTTTTTGTTTTAGATTCATTTCATTCCTTCTACTATGTACCTTAGAATTCCAGAGGATGTGGAAATCTTATCTCTTCAAATCTGTTGTGAGAAACGTGGAAACATCCCCACCTCTTGATTGCTTTTTGATTCCTACAACTTACAGCACAGATTCAGTTTGTTGAGTTGAATATTAAATTTTTGAAACAGATTTACATGATGAATCATGCAGGACAATAGAAATAACAGATAATGGAGTTACTTTGTTAAGTGAGTTTTGTTTCCAGGTATGAGAAGACAGGCAGCAATGTGAGCCTAATCTGTAGACGCTCATCAAGATGAAATTTAGGAAGTGAGCTTGTTGAGATTGGAGTATTTTCTGGAATGGGAAGATGCAGTCAAATTTTGAGAGGCAAATACCAATAATAGTTGTTGAGAAAACATTTAAAAAAGAAATAACTTAAGTCTCTTATCTCTATTCCTGATTGTCTTCTAAGATCACTGGAGATCAGATAGTGTGTTTCTGCCTCATATAAAAGAATGTAAACAGTCTTTAAACTGGGGTCCAAACCATTGACAATAATAAACTCGTTTCATGGCTATGTTTAAAATTAAAGGAGAGGTTAATCATTAAGACAATAATATCCATGTTTTCCATTTCTGGAGGGGTAGAGAATTGTATTCATTTAGGGACTATGGTTAAGGACTGTAACAGAGACTATGATAAATAGTTTCTTCGAATTCAGAACACAACAAAGTTGAGTTTCTCCACTCCATTGACTGTGATTGCCATTATGCTTATAAACTATGAGCGTCTCATGGATTTACAGAAATATCTCGAATCTCTGAAAGAAAAAGCCAGAAATGAAGACAAAAAAGGATTTAGTGCAAGACGAAATACGTCTTCTTTTGAGGCAATAAGCACACAGTATTTAAGATTCAAAGCATTGTTTTGTTTCAGGGTCTAACAAAAATTACCACTCTAAGCGATATTCATATCTTCAACTTTCAGATAAACAAATTAGGCAAAAGAGGCTAAATAACATACAAAATAAAATAACATACAAATTAATAAAAATTTAGGTGTCTAGAAAGATAACATTAAGACAACTCATTACTTTTTAAATTAATGGAATGCATTGTTAAATTAGCCATCACAAAATGTCCATCCTACTGAAAACATGTGGGTTTAGTTTTGTGACTTTGGAATAACTTTTCAGCGGGCAGTATGTTTTCTAATGAAGCATATTCAATTTTAAATTAAATAAATTACTCATGGTCAAATAATTAGAAAAGCAAATTGTTAAAAGGCTTTTTTACTTGTTCTAAAAACTGATATTTAAAGCATTTTAATATGTATGATATGATGCAAATTTGACATCCTAAAAATCAAGGTGCCTGCCTAGTGCTTACAAAGATTAAAAATAAAACCTGCCTCCTTATTATTAAGTGTATTTTATAGTCTTTCTTAAAAACAAAACTATTATATAGCCTGATGTTCACTAGCTAACAAAATCTAGTAAGTCTGAAACTCAATTGCCAAGAAGTAGGATTCTGAACAAAAAATAATGTTTTCCGTAGAAACACAATGATAGGTTTCTGTAGAGAAGGGTATGATGTTTAATTTTATGTGCCCAGATATGTGGTCAAAAATTATTCTGAATGTTTCTGTGTTTCTGTCAAAAATTATTCTGAATGTTTTTGTTTGTTTGTTTGTTTGTTTGTTTGTTTGTTTTGAGATGGAGTCTCACTATCTCGCCCAGGCTGGAGTGCAGTGGCATGATCTCGGCTCACTGCAACCTCTGCTTCCCAGGTTCAAGTGATTCCTGTGTCTCAGCCTCCCAAGTAACTGGGACTACAGGTGGCCACCACCACGGCCAGCTAATTTTTGTATTTTTAGTAGAGACAAGGTTTCGCCATGTTGGCCAGGCTGGTTTCGAACTCCTGTCCACTAGTGAATGCCCTGCCTTGGCTTCCCAAAGTGCTGGGATTAAGGGCGTGAGCCACTGTGCCTGGCCTGAGATGAACATATAAATGGGTGGGTTTTGAGTAAAGCTGATTGCCTTCCATCACGTGGGTGGGCCTCATTCAATCTGTTGAACACCTGAAGATAATGCAAGTCTGATTTCCCCTGAGCAAGAGGAAGTAGTACTGCCTGCTGAAGGCCTTTGAACTTCAATTGCAGATTTTGCACTTGCCAGCCTCCAAAACCACGAGTCAATTCCTTAAAATAAATCTGTCTCTCTCTCCACTCTCTTTTTTCACATCTTATTTGTTCTATTTCTCTGAAGAACATTGACTAATACAAAATGATTTATGTTCCCAAAATAAATGAAGTAGAAAAAAAAATAATGGATCACACATAAGGCATATTATCAAGACCACTGTAAGTCATGAAGGTGAAAAGCAACCTGAATGGGTGAGGCAAGGAAACTAACATCTCTCAGCTGCCAAGGATTGGGCTACTTGCTTCAACATTTAACCCTTGTAGCCTCCCTAAGAAATATTCATTATCATCTTCAATTTTCAAATAATGATAATGAGGCCAGAAACATCAAGTAATACACAATTTCAAGTAACATAAAAATTGTTGGTAAATGCATAAATTAGACTTTCTTCACTTTGATTTTTCAGTTTACCTTGCACTTCAGGCCCAATTTGATTACACCACCCATATAATTCATATGAAGTGTCATAAATATAGGTGGCATACATGACATTCAGGTACAGTTTTTATGTAGTTCTAAGTCATTACATGTATAGCTGAATCAATTACTGGAAATTAACATTCAGGGAGTATTTCATGTCTACAGCCATCATATGAACCCTTGCAATGGAGAGAAACCTTCTCCAATGGGCCCTCTGTGACTGAGGTTTATTACCTCCATGATTTTTTTGCTTGTTGTAACCCAATATGTATGTTAGTATACCTTAAGGAATAGATTGTCTTCCGATTTATTAGTTGGAGTATCTTACATCTTTCAATGGTAAGGAAAATTTTATATTGACATATCCAGAGTTTTTATTGAAGTTATATTAGTCCTATCTATCAGAGATATGATAGAAAATCTATAACTTCCACCAAAATGTTGCCCATGTGAGCAATTCAGTTTATGAAGTGCAATCTTCTAAGGCAGGCTTAGGGCTTCGTGATTCATTTTTCAACCTATGTGATGTTTAACGATTTTGTCAAAATAAAAACTAATACACAGTTCTATGTCCATCATCAAATTATGCCATTCAATTTATAGCTTAAGCTATGAAAAGAGACACCTAGATATGGAGGTCTGAGGAGAGGCAAATAGCTCCAGTCTATGCAATTCTCATTCCTCTTTGACACAGATATTTGTAGTGGGTAAGAAGTTATTTGGCTTGTTATTACACTGGGAATTTGTTAGAACAGAGTAATGACATTGTTTCATTATGTCAAACATGTAGATATCTGTCTAGGGTATACTGTTGGGCAAAAAGAATCGATTATTTAAAAAATGAAACTATATAAAACAAGAGGGAAAAGGGTTGAAAGGTCTTTATCACCTTGTTTAAACCGATCTTAAATCCCATTTTCTAAACTACTGAACAGTAATTCCCGAACACATTCATTTTACTTAACTATCATAGTCAACATAGCAAGGAGGATTCTTGCAGGGTGCGTACATGTTTGTGCATGTGGGTGCATGTGTGTGTGTATGTGTTTGATGTGAGTTCATGCATGCAGACTTTTTAAAAGGATTACTACAAGTTATATTCTGCTTTCATTAACTTTTTACATATTGTTTTCTTGAGAATTGGATATTATAAAATATGGTCAAGAAAAGTAAAAGCTTAATAATAAAAAAGGAAAAATAATATAGTCTTCTCTTTGGATGATATGATTTTTGAAAATGAAACATACATTGGTTATCTAGATTGCAGTATTCATTAAAAACAGCTGTTATGTACAGTGTGTTTTCACATTCAGAGTTGATGAAAAGTACCCTAATTTTTTTGGTAGGGTAAATTTTTTGATATCTTTTATTTTCCTTCCTGCAGTAGGAGACATCTAATATTTGCCAATAACCCTTCCAAGATCACTTTATGCTAGTCTCCTTATGCTCTGTGTTGAGATATACAGAGATTTAGACCTACTGTGTAACCCTCAACATGTGTTCACCTGGCTCACTTGAAGGGCACTGGCACCTATGTTGAGAGGCCTCATGTCCATGCATAAAGACATTATATTTCAATATTTTCAGAAAACCAATAAAGCTCCAAATGGTTCAAAAACTAGCTCAGAGCCTCACAATTACTAGTAGGGAGTTTGGCCTCATGCTCCAGCTTGTCAGATTCAAAGGCCTGTGTGCTTTATGCAATGTCACCCAGCCCCCAGAAGTTGCAGAATGCCAGTTGTAATGGGGTAAAGCCACAGGCACATGTCAGATTTAGAATATATCACCAGAATGTTCAGCACAAAGAATTGATCTTCCTCTGCATGCAAGACCCTGCCATTAATCATTTTGCCTTTTTCTCACACATAGCACATGACTTGGAAAGCAAGGTTCACACGGAAATGCAATTTACATCTTAAATGATAGCTCTGTTCCTGGATTGTATAAAAAAGATTCACCTCTAATACTACCTTAACCAAACCTTTTATTATCCACAAGTAGTCAAAGTTTATCTAGAGAAAGCAGACAAGTATTAAAAATAGAATCTCGGGGGATTTTTGTCAACAATAGTGTAACTTAAGTGAAATAAAATGTTGGGGATACTGGGGGACAAAACCTGTCACGCAAATAAGTTAATGGGTTAGAGGGTCTTTTATTTTTTATTTGTTTTTATTTTTATTTTTTAAATTATACTTTAAGTTTAAGGGTACATATGCACAACTTGCAGATTAGTTACATATGTATACATGCACCATGTTGGTGTGCTGCACCCATTAACTCGTCATTTAACATTAGGTATATCTCCTAATGCTATCCCTCCCCACTCCCCCAACCCCAAAACAGGCCCCTGTGTGTGATGTTCCCCTTCCTGTGTCCATGTGTTCTCATTGTTCAGTTCCCACCTATGAGTGAGAACATGCGGTGTTTGGTTTTTTGTCCTTGTGATAGTTTACTGAGAATGATGGTTTCCAGCTTCATCCATGTCCCTACAAAGGACATGAACTCATCATTTTTTATGGCAGCATAGTATTTCATGGTATATATGTGCCACATTTTCTTAATCCAGTCTATCATTGTTGGACATTTGGGTTGGTTCCAATTCTTTGCTATTGTGAATAGTGCTACAATAAACATATGTGTGCATGTGTCTTTATAGCAGCATGATTTATAATCCTTTGGGTATATACCCAGTAATGGGATGGCTGGGTCAAATGGTATTTCTAGTTCTAGATCCCTGAGGAATCGCCACACTGACTTCCACGATGGTTGAACTAGTTTACAGTCCCACCAACAGTGTAAAAGTGTTCCTATTTCTCCACATCCTCTCCAGCACCTGTTGTTTCCTGACTTTTTAATGATTGCCATTCTAACTGGTGTGAGATGGTATCTCATTGTGGTTTTGATTTGCATTTCTCTGATGGCCAGTGATGATGAGCATTTTTTCATGTGTCTTTTGGCTGAATAAATGTCTTCTTTTGAGAAGTGTCTGTTCATATCCTTCACCCACTTTTTGATGGGGTTGTTTTTTTCTTGTAAATTTGTTTGAGTTCTTTGTAGATTCTGAATATTAGCCCTTTGTCAGATGAGTAGATTGCAGAAATTTTCTCCCATTGTGTTGGTTGCCTGTTCACTCTGATGGTTTGCTGTACAGATGCTCTTTAGTTTAGTTAGATCCCATTTGTCAACTTTGGCTTTTGTTGCCATTGCTTTTGGTGTTTTAGACATGAAGTCCTTGCCCATGCCTATGTCCTGAATGGTACTGCTAGGTTTTCTTCTAGGGTTTTTATGGTTTTAGGCCTAACATTTAAGTCTTTAAACCATCTTGAATTAATTTTTGTATAAGGTGTAAGCAAGGGATCCAGTTTCAGCTTTCTACATATGGCTAGCCAGTTTTCCCAGCACCTTTTATTAAATAGGGAATCCTTTCCCCATTGCTTGTTTTTGTCAGGTTTGTCAAAGATCAGATAGTTATATGTGGCATTATTTCTGAGGGCTCTGTTCTGTTCCATTGGTCTATATCTCTGTTTTGGTACCAGTATCATGCTGTTTTGGTTACTGTAGCCTTGTAGTATAGTTTGAAGTCAAGTAGTGTGATGCCTCCAGCTTTGTTCTTTTGGCTTAGGATTGACTTGGCGATGCAGGCTCTTTTTTGGTTCCATATGAACTTTAAAGTAGTTTTTTCCAATTCTGTGAAGAAAGTCATTGGTAGCTTGATGGGGATGGCATTGAATCTATAAATTACCTTGGGCAGTATGGCCATTTTCACGATATTGATTCTTCCTACCCATGAGCATGGAATGTTCTTCCATTTGTTTGTATCCTCTTTTATTTCATTGAGCAGTGGTTTGTAGTTCTCCTTGAAGAGGCCCTTCACATCCCTTGTAAGTTGGATTCCTAGGTATTTTATTCTCTTTGAAGCAATTGTGAATGGGAGTTCACTCATGATTTGGCTCTCTGTTAGTCTGTGATTGGTGTATAAGAATGCTTGTGATTTTTGCACATTGATTTTGTATCCTGAGACTTTGCTGAAGTTGCCTATCAGCTTAAGGAGATTTTGGGCTGAGACGATGGGGTTTTCTAGATATGTCATGTCATCTGCAAACAGGGACAATTTGACTTCCTCTTTTCCTAACTGAATACGCTTTATTTCCTTCTCCTGCCTGATTGCCCTGGCCAGAACTTCCAACACTATGTTGAATAGGAGTGGTGAGAGAGGGCATCCCTGTCTTGTGCAAGTTTTCAAAGGGAATGCTTCCAGTTTTTGCCCATTCAGTATGATATTGTCTGTGGGTTTGTCATAGATAACTCTTACTATTTTGAGATATGTCCCATCAATACCTAATTTATTGAGGGTTTTTAGCATGAAGAGTTGTTGAATTTTGTCACAGGCCTTTTCTGCATCTATTGAGATAGTCATGTGGTTTTTGTCATTGGTTCTGTTTATATGCTGGATTACATTTGTTGATTTGTGTATGTTGAACCAGGCTTGCATCCCAGGGATGAAGCCCAGTTGATCATGGTGGATAAGCTTTTTGATGTGCTGCTGGATTCGGTTTGCCAGTATTTTATTGAGGATTTTTGCATCGATGTTCATCAGGGATATTGGTCTAAAATTCTCTTTTTTTATTGTGTCTCTGCTAGGCTTTGGTATCAGGATGATGCTGGCCTCATAAAATGAGTTAGAGAGGATTGCCGGTTAGAGAGTCTTTTAACAGAAGAGTTGAAAAAGAAAATAGTCACCACTTCAAGTCAAATACTACAATAAATGCCATGGAACAGATACATGCCCAGCATATACAGAGGACAATACTTGAGGGGTTTGGTGTGAAAGGGAGACATTGTACAGTATGAGTCAAAGGAAAAATTGTTTTATGAGCTAGACAACCACCTAAAAACTTCTGTTCAATAGGTATCAAAATCCTACTGCCCTAATACATAGATCATTTAACTGGAAAGTGTGAGTAACATTGAAACATTTTATAGAGGGTAGACAGATACCTGAAACAAATGCCATTGAATTCCTGAGAAAGTTATTTCTTGTCCATTCTAATTGCATTACTAAAGAAGACTTAGTTTTAAGTTAACATGTCTTTACCACTTTTTTAACGCTTGTTTATTTCTCCTGTGTAGTGACATAAGCTTTCCCTTTAAGATACATTTGTTTACATTAAAAAGAGCCAATCAAAAGGAAGATAAGTAGAGACTTTTTGCAGATATGATGAAAATCATGATAGCATACTATAATTTTTGAACTGCATATATAGAGAGATGGAAGGGGAAACAGATAAGCACCTGAATCCATCAGCTAAATTTTAGAATTAGTCTCTCTCTAGTTGTCTTTAAGATTTGAGGAAGGAACCAATATTGGAGGGTCAAACACTAGGTCCAGTTGAGGCAAGAAATAACAAGTTTGCATGTATACAATTTCTGATCATCTACCAAATATCAAATCCTGAATGTACAGATAAATGAGATGTTTCCTGACTATCCTTCTCCCTAGCGCTACCAGTAGGTTTGTTCTTGTTTGTTTATTTAGCCTCTGAATACAATTTCCTGTAGTAAGAACCTTCCTCAAACAATTCTAACCATTACCAACAAAGTTATTTCAACTACAGGCAGTCTTTCTATACTATGAGGTCACTTACGGGAGTTCTGATCTCTCTTATTATAGTATATGCCAAATACTCTTTCCCTGGAATGTCTGTTCTCCATTTGAAATATTTCCAGGTCCTGTCATCATTCCTTAATTTTCCCTTCATCATCTTGATTCTTCATCACTGAAAGGATTCAATTTTGCCATTTTTTAAAACCTTATAGCCAGAACTAAATTCACTATTTTAGGTCTAGCAATATTATTTTAGGGTAAGAAACTTATTTATTAAAACTTTTGTTTCAGCCCCAAATCACACTAGTTTTGTATGTTCTGTTGATAGCTCCAAATGAGATTATTGTTATTTTGTTCTTAAAAGTACTGAAAGCATCTTAAGTAATCATTTCTTTTAAGCTTATAAGTTATTTAATTAGAAAACAAACGAAAAGATCCCCCCCCCCCCAACAAGCATACATCATTCCCCAGTGTTCTCTGAACTGCTGAGGTAATATAAATGAGGATACCAGCGAGTGGCCATGTGAATAGAAGAATATTAGATTATTGGCCATATGGCTCTATTTTGTTAATAATAATTTTTTTTTTTTTGAGACGGAGTCTCGCTCTTTCACCCAGGCTGGAGTGCAGTGGTGCAATCTCGGCTCACTGAGGCCTCCGCCCCCCGGGGTTCATGCCATTCTCCTGCCTCAGCCTCCCATGTAGCTGGGACCTGCCACCTCGCCCGGCTAATTTTTTGTATTTTTAGTAGAGACGGGGTTTCACCGTGTTAGCCAGGATGGTCTCAATCTCCTGACCTCGTGATCCACCTGCCTCGGCCTCCCAAAGTGCTGGGATTACAGGCGTGAGCCACCGCGCCTGGCTGTTAATAATAATTTTTAAAGGCTTCATTCAGTCTGAGATATTTATAAAAACTTTAAAAGTTTCCAGATTATTTTAAAGAATAAGTTTCTAAGTTTATTTCCACCAATTCCTTCCTCTCCCAACATCCAAAATTACTTACATGTATGTAATGATGTTGTTTTGTTACCAGTGGGGCAAGGGAGAGAGAATAAAATTGATGCAATGAAAATATTTGTCAAAAATATTTGTCAAAAATATTTCTCTAATACTATCACTAGCAGAAAACTGCAGATTAGTTCACAAGCTAAGCCAGAAAAAGGTAGAGAACTCTAACGTTCTACCAAAGGAAGATGACTCTACACCTTTATTTACAAAGGGTTTTAGTGGGCTTTAGTCTTGGACAACAATGTCTAACTGAGGGAGTCTGCTCAATTAGCAGAGAGCCAAAAGAAGTGAGGAATCATTATACAAATAACGAGATATTCAGAGCCATTCTGCCTCAATGAACTCTCTGACCAAGCTTAGGCCAAAGCTGCTGTAACATTAATTTGCATACAGATCATCTGGAAGATCTTGTTAAAATGCAGATGTTGATTCTTGGCCTCTAGGGTGAAGCTTGAGAGTTTGCATTTCTAATAAGCTTTATAAAGAAACCATGCCACTGGTCTACAGACATAACTTGATTATTAAGGGATTAACACAAAACTGACAGATTAGAAATTTCCTAACTCTGCTTCTAATTCTATTTTAATATTAGACCACTGTATATTTCACTTACTCAGTAAATATTTATTGAGCATCTGCAATGTACAAGGTCTGCTTTAGCTGGCTGGGAATTCAGCTGTAATTTTTTTCCCAATGCCTTTTAGGCTTTAGTTCAAAAAAAACAGGTCTCCACTTCAAGACCTCTCTGCAACAATTCTAATACAGCTTTGACATTAAATTAAGAGCAAGGGCTTTGGAAATTAGAAAGACTTAGTTTTGAAAGATATCTCTGCCATTTAATAGCCTTGCTACCTTGGGTAGATTAACTAAACTCTGAGCCTCAGTTTTCACACCTATGAAGGATGAAAGGATATATTTGTAAATCATTCATACCATGAGTAATAAATGTCAATTGATATTTTTCTTGCCCCAATTGTGGCGTTCACTAAGCCACAGGGTGAAACTGAACCTGTGGGCACAGACATACTTACAGTTAATTCATGAGGGGCTGGGATAGAGGGGACCGACTGAAGATCCTGAAAGCAGGTCCTTAGAGGCATCTACACTCCCATTCCAGAGATTTTTGTGTGCATCAAAATTGATCTTTCCTTAATGATAAAAATGTCTGCATTTTGAATGGAGCCATGTTTATAGGCAAGTCTACTTTCTGTACAAGCAGTGGAATGAAACATAGGAAGTGGCCAAGACAGATACCAAATCATCTAAACAGGTTTCACAAGAGTATATGGCTCCAGGGATACAGGGGACTTCCTAGGCTCTGAATGAAATTCTGGGGGAGTGTAATAAGCCTCATAGGGTAAGGGATGACCCCAATAACACGGTGATATTAGGAAGAGCAAAGCAGAGAAGAGGCAGGGACCTGGTTACAGGAACTGGGGTAGAAGGAGACATGGACACCATGGGGATGATCCTGTTGCTAACCTATGAAGTAACCAGCTTGAGGATCCTATGAGTTTTTCCAACTTGGATCTAAGATCTGAGAAAAAAAGATGTGTAAGGAGAGAAAGGTGAGAGTCACTCTTGGAAAGCAGGAGTGGCAAAAGAAACCTAACCCAAGCTGCTTAGTTATACAAATTAACAATTTGAACAAGGAAGTGCTGTGTTCTGTGCTGTGCTGTATGGTTGCACGAGACGTGTTCACTTTAAGAATTATCAAAACACATATCATCATAGTGTTCAGACTGTAAGAGAGAGAAATAGTCAGTGAGTTAAAAGCATAGGAAAAATATTTAAGAATGTGAGTCAGATGTTATGTCCATTTATTATATTAGAAGGATGGTAGAAACTACAGTCTAGGACCATGAACTGTGATAACTTTATATAAGTCTGAAATATTAGTTTATTCTTTCATCATTATTTTGTCAGTATCATTCTACCTTTCCATTATTAATCAGGGTGTAATCCTTAAAAAGATAAACGTACGTGTGCTTGTCTGTCTAGATGACTGCAGGAAGAAAGAGTTGGGTATTCTGCTTTGATGCCAGGTATAGAAGGCAGAGAAAGATGACACAAGAGTGAATGACAATAGGGAAAAGTTAAGCACTTAAGGCAATAGTGGGAAAACCAAAAGCCATATTAGAATTGAGTAATGTGTTTAATCATAGAGAACCATTGTAGTTTTGGAATCTTCTGCTTTTACTGAGCTGAAAACCTTTACTGATGAGCTTGACAGACTAAAGATCAGGTAAGAAGGCCAAACATGACTGGCAGCAGCAATTAGAGATTCACAAGCTACCCTAGGAAATCATGAATTCCTCAGAAGAATGAACTTCTGCTCTTGTTCTCATTTACCTTTCTGATCTTACAGTGGAGTTCAGCATCAGAAGGAATTTAAGAGGCTGTGGCCACATGGTAAAATGTCAGAGCACTTGGCAACTGTCAGCCTACTTGAAGGGCATTTCTCCCTTTGGCTCATTAATCGTACCACAACAATATCTTGTGTACACTGGCATTTTAGAAACTTCCCCATTACTCCTTTCTGATGATTACCTAAGTGAATTACTGTTCCCTAGTGTGACTTTCCCCTGCCTTTTCTTGTAACCAGCCATGAATATACCAACACTAAATGGGTGACAAAATGGAAAAGGTGACTTTGCAAATTTTTTTTGACTCTTCTGAAAATGTCATGTCCTCCGTTGCAAATATCTAAGAGGCCATTTTGCTTCCTCTCTCCCTATAATAAACCATGTCCCTCTTTCTTTATATCTCCCTTCCCTCTTGGTTTCACTTGGTCTTGGTCCAAATTAAAGTATAAGGAGAGACACTGCTTTCTTAGTAAATTGAGGTCTGGGGAAGATGTGTGAATTGGATAAATGGGGCACAGTAAAGACATGTAAATTGATTAATATAATACACTTAATGCACTGTGTAAGAATTGCCTCTTTCTCAGCATTTACAGTCTACATTTTTAAAGTAACACCAAAGAAAATGTCATCCTCATTATAAAAAAAAGTAATAATCTGGAGACTATGTCTAAAATGCAGCTACATTAATGGATAAAAAAACTGTGATTTTTTTTTATTGCCTACTTTAGAATGTTTCATTGTTGAATTCCAGGTAGAGTCTGTTTTTGTGGCAAAGAGAAATTGAAGTAAAAGTGACCTAGTAGTCCACCTAGGCTCTGTGGTCACCACCTATGGGGACAAAATGTCAAAACCAGAAACAACTTATGCCACCAGGAATTTGGTTTTAATTGATTGGACGAACTTAAACTCATTTTCCTATCTCCTCCCTTTGCTCAAAGATGGGCATGGGCCCAAGTTTTATCTGACTTTTCAAACACCTGATGTTCATATACTTAGTAGCCATAATGTTCTATGAATTCAAAATATGACACTAGTAATGGTTCCTAGAAAAGATAGTAGAAAATATTAGCTATGTATATTTTGCATCATACTTTACAATTGATATACCCCTTTCACCTTTGTTTTCCATTTTATCTTTGTTTTTATTTATTTATTTATTTATTTTGAGATGGAGTTTCTCTCTTGTTGCCCAGGCTGGAGTGCAATGGCACAGTCCCGGCTCACTGCAATCTCTGCCTCCTAGGTTCAAGCGATTCTCCTGTCTCAGCCTCCAAAGTAGCTGGGATTACTGGTGCCCACCAACATGTCCGGCTAATTTTTGTATTTTCAGTAGAGACAGGGTTTCACCATATTGGCCAGGCTGGTCTCGAACTCCTGACCTCTAGCGATCCACCCACCTTGGCCTCCCAAAGTGCTGGGATTACAAGCCTGAGCCACCACATCCAGCTTGTTTTCCATGTTATCTTATGTCCAGTTAAAATAAATAATGTAACCCCGTTGTGCAGCTAAAGGAAATGGAGGTGTCTAAGGGCAAATAGCTGCTATGTGAAGAAACTACAGCTCAGAGATATGCCTTGTCCAATGGGCTAAAGGTTGTCTTGCACATTATCTCACTTATTTTTCAAACAGTGTTATGAAATATGTACTTGAAAATTATTATCCTACAGATGAGAAGCAAAATCTTAATTCATAACAATTAAAAAGTAACTGATTCATTCAACTAGTGATATTCCAAGGGAGATTTAAATTTAACTTGTTTGCATTCCAAAACTTAGGTTCTTTACTCTACATTTTTGAGACAAGATATGTATAAGAAACCAAAAAGCACTGAAATATAGTGGCTAAGAGCACTGGAATCAGATTTCCGTAGTGAAAATGCCAATTCTACCAGCTTATCCTTGGGACAGTTTACTTAATTCGTCTATATTTCAGCATTTTTGCCTGTACAGTGAAACTATTATAAGACAGACATTTTCACAGAGACATCATAAAAAACAATGAAATACACCATGTAACTCTTGACACAGTGTATGTTACACAGTATGTAGTTAAAAAAAAAAAAGCTTGCTGCTGGGTGCGGTGGCTCACGCCTGTAATCCTAGCACTTTGGGAGGCCGAGGTGGGTGGATCACGAGGTTAGAAGATCGAGACCATCTTGGCTAACACGGTGAAACCCTGTCTCTACTAAAAATACGAAAAATTAGCTGGGCGTGGTGGCGGGCGCCTGTAGTCCCAGCTATTCAGGAGGCTGAGGCAGGAGAATCACTTGAACCTGGGAGGCAGAGCTGGCAGTGAGCCGAGATCGCACCACTGCACTTCAGCCTGGGTGACAGAGTGAGACTCCATCTAAAAAAAAAAAAAAAAAAAAAAAATAGCTTGCTATGAGAGCTACGGTAACAATTATTCTTACTATGTCCTCTTCGGTGTAATCTAGAATCTAGTAGTAGGTAGGATCTAGGCCAGCACCTTGATTCAATATCCCTCCTCTGAAAAGAAACATGCCAACAGCATTGTATCCTTATGATGTTCTTGATAATATATTATCTTCCCGACAGAGAGAAGGCTCGCATTACTGAATGATATTTGCCAAGAGGAGTTTGTTTAGGAAGAAAAGATATGTTTACCAAAACAGAAATGCAGCTCAACGCAGGGGCCGTTTATTTCAGAGGGCTCGGCACCATAGCCAGACTGTCGGGCTTTTATAAAATTTGAAAAGTAAAACATTTTAATCTTGATTGGTCATTGCTTCTTTCCTTCCCAAATCCTTCTATGTCTTACTCTCTGCTTGGGTTAGTTGGAGTTGAGGTGCTCCATGGACATTTTTGGGATCTTGCTGAAAGAAAATCGTGCCAGGAATACATGGATTTCACAGAATATTTTTATATAGTTCAGTTGCTCTGTGCATGGTTGTTACTGCTAGCTGTCTGAAAGTGAGAATGACTTCCCAAGGTATGACTCTCTTTCTCATAGCAAAACATAAATAGTTGGCATCATTATGCAAAAATGTCCTATGGCCCCCAGCATCAGAATTAAGTGATGGAGGAGAAAAAAGATTTAAAATTTAAAACTTGTGTGTGGAATAATCTTCTAACCCATACATATCTAACTTTGTAAAGAAAGAATTTTGTTCTCACTGAAGCCTAGTCAAATCACCATTTTTATTCCTTCAAGGATATCGTTGGTAATTCAAGAAAAATAAGCAAAAAACAAACAATCAAACTTGCTTGATAAAAGACTGAAAATAACTTTGTATTCACTCTATAAAACAGGATAATCCAAAACTGTCATGAGACTAAGCAGCCAAATACTTTAGAAAACAAAAAGTATTATGGAAGTATTTCAATAAGTTAATTAATTAAAAATATGCTATTCTTTTGGACTGTGTGATATTTGTAATCTTCTTTTCAATTTGTAATCTGCTATGATTTCTTCATTCATTTTAAGTAAAAGATTTTGGTCATGCAAATTTGCATTCATAATTTGTATTATTAAAGAAGGCTTCACTCATATGGTAAAAGATTCAAGGCCTATAAAAGAAGAAATACACCTCTTCTAGGATATCTTCCAAATATGCAAAAATTAGGCTCTTTCAAGTTTTTGAGGATGAATATTAACTCAGGCAACTTAAGTTGAACCAGAAATGCAGAGACAGTAAACATGAGGAGAAAGGTAAATTCATGCCACATGTTCAGCTGACTCTTTATTTTTTTGGGGGCTTCAGGACTTTAGCCAAGTCTACACTGCAGAGCTCTGCAAGCCGAGAGGATGCATATCTTCTCTTGACTTATCAGAGCTACCAAATGGACTCTTTGGAAGGAAGAAATTGCATGAAGAACAAAGAAATAAACACGTGCGGAGACCTGAATAGCTATTACAAGAATTTTAAAAAGGGGTTGAAAAAGAAACAACAAAGAAACTCTATTGGAAATAGACTGGAGAGGTTTTCACTGCTTAGAACAATGCTCCTTGCTATTATTCCCCCACAATCTTCATTTGCTATAACCACTTTTTTTTTCTGTATCTTTAATCACAAATTTATGCAGCAAATGAGTGTTACATAGCAACCCTGGGCCAGAATCTGAGCTATGTGTTGGGATACCATGTTGAGCAAAAATATAGACCCTACACCTGTGGAACATATAGCTAGTATGCAAGATGACTCAAACCTATACACACATCACACAGATACAAATCATAACTCAGATAATGTGCTCGGGGTGGCACAGTGGAAGAATATTTATGTGGATGTGACCTAGGCAGAGATGTCCAGACAGGTCTTTTGGAGTATGTAATATTTTTGCTAATTTCTGTTATAGGGGTATGAATTAACAAGGAGACAGGAGTTAGGAATGAGTGTAGGTTGAGAGGGAAATCAGAAGAAGAGTACGTAGGGCAATCAGAAGAAGAGTACGTAGGGCAAAGGTACAAAACATAAGACAGAATGAGAAAACAAGTCATGTACAAAAAGATTATTAATTTGGTATTTCAAGAAAATTCCTACTGTACAAAATATATTGTATCAAGTGGAATAATAGCATCATCACCATCACTTTCACCACTGTCACTGCCACCATGTCAATGACCACCAGTTGCAGGCCTATGTTCCAGGAACTATAATAATTTTTATTGCACATTTTTCCATTTAATCCTTACACCATCTTGCATTCATTTGTTTGCTCATCCATTCATTTATCCATTAACTTATTCAATATATATTTATTAAATGCATAATCTGTGGCAGGCTTTCATTGTTATGCAATATTTAGTATTTGACAAAACAGATATAGATTCTACCCTAATGGAACAATAATTTGTAATTAAATATTGACTTGATATATATTAGTTGTTATTTTATATACCTCATTTGATTCTATGTTCTGAAATTACACAATTCTTATTTCACAGCTCCTCCCTGGAGAGTGTCTCAAGCTGGCTAGACGAAACAAACACAAGTCAGGCCATGTGTGGTAGCTGACGCCTGTCATTCCAGCACTTTGGGAGGCCAAGTCTGGCAGATCACTTCAGGTCAGGAGTTTGAGACTAGCCTGGCCAACATGGCAAAACCCTGTCTCTACTGAAAATACAAAAATTAGTCAGGTGTGGTGGCACAAGCCTGTAATCCCAACTACTTGGGAGGCTGAAGCATAAGAATTGCTTGAACCTGGGAGGCAGAGTTTGTAGTGAGCTGTGATGGCAACACTGCACTCCAGCCTGGGCAACAGAGAGAGACTTTATCTCAAACAACAACAACGACAACAAAACCCTAAAAACACAAGTCAGACTTAGGAAGTTTGGAAGCTGGACGAGATAATCCCACTGGCATGGGAGTGGCTGAGAGATACCCCTGGGCATTGGACATACTCGTGGTTGAGTGCAAACCCTTAGAGAGGGCCATGGGCCTGCCACATAAAATTTATCATACCTGTGCTTGCTGGAGCCTGTTGAGTGCCTGGCTCCCCATCTGCTAGCTGATGAACTGACTCTCTATTCCCTGACCATGGGTAGAGTCTTGGGAAGTGGAATATCAGGTGTGTTTCCTTCCTTCAGGCTTTTCACTGCAACTCACAGTAGATGGCCAGCTCCCAGAGGTTTTAGTAGATGGTTTGGGGTTCCGCTAAAGGCTTCCCCCTGCTGAGATGCAGGCTCTAGTCAATCTTCTGCCAGACAAACCATTGTGTTACCAGCCTGCAGCAGTGACAGCCACTACTATGCCCCACCCTGAGATGTCATGGGGCAAGTGTATACAACTGTAATCCTCTGTACCCCTCTCCATGAACCTGCCAGCGAGAAGGATGGTGGTAGCCATGAGTGGAGAAAAGAGGGTGAGGCTGGGTTGGCCCAGGAAACCAGGAGGCAGGGGAACAAGTGGCAGAGAACTCATCCCAGGGATACGGTAGGTTATGATAAGATGTATACGCCAAGGTTCCAAGTCCTGGGCACATGCTCTATTGTCTCCTTGGACTTCAGGTACAAAATACAAATTCAAAGACAAAATTATTAAAAACTCCAGGTAGCATGTACCTGTAGTCTCAGCTAGCTGGGAGGCTGAGGCAGGAGACTCACTTGAGCCCAGGAGTTTGTGGCTACAGTGAACTAGGATCACACCACTGCACTATAGCCTGGGCGACAGAGCAAGACACTGTCTGTTAAAAAAAAAAAAAGAGAGAGAGAGAGAGAGAAAATTGCAGGACAGCAACTGCAGACCACTGAACTCCAAATAAGGTGCCCTTCTGAGTTGGAGGGACCAGTGCAACTGCACTGGTCATATGCCCATGAAGTCAGCTCTGAATGAAGGTCAGAAAATAATTATGTACAGTGGTCAGGAAGACTTCTCTGAAAAGCTAAGACCTGAGGGATACGAATGCTCTGGCCATGGACGAGGAAGACAGCATTGTTATAATTATAACCTTTTCTCTATTAAGATTTAGAGAGGTTAATTAACCTGTGTGTGACAAAACTCAAATTAGTTTGACTCCAAAGTCTGTTTTTAAGCCTTGCTCTATATATCTGCCTCTACTTGGGAAGTTTATGTTTGTCCTGTTAGGCATTATATAGAAAGAAGCCAAGATGATTTTCTGTAAGGAGCTATGCATACAATTAAGAAGAAATCAACTCGTTAAAAACAACAACAAAAATCTGCACACCAGTAAAGCCATATGAAAAGCCAACTGTTGCCTTTGCGCTTAAACTTTGTCCTTGGCTTCCAGTCACCAAGACAATAATGACTCATACCACTAGTCAAAGCTTAAACAAAGATACTCCTGGGTTTTTTTTGTTTGTTTTTTGTTTGTTTGTTTGTTTTAGAGACAGAGTCTGGCTCTGTCACGCAGGCTGGAGTGCAGTGGCACCGTCATAACTCATTTCAACCTTGAAATCTTGGGATGCAGCAATCCTTTCACCCTAGCCTCCCAAGTATCTAGGACTACAGGTGCATGCTACCACGTCCAGCTAAAGTTTTTTTGTTTGTTTTTTTGGTTTTTGTTGTTGTTGTTGTTGTTGGTGGTGGTGGTGGTGGTGGTGGTGGGGTGTGTGTGTGTGTGTGTGTGTGTGTGTGTGTGTGTGTCTGTGTGTGTGTAGAGACAGGGTCTCCCAGGATGGTCTCAAACTCCTGGTCTCAAGTGATCCCCCCATCTCAGCTTCCCAAAGTGCTGTGATGACAGTTGTGAGCCACTGTACCCAGCCCAAAGATGCTCCCTGTTCAGACACCTTATTCTTGTGTTAGCACATACATTCATTCATTTATGTTTACATTCTAGCACTCTACAATTGAATAATTGAGAAGTTTACTCTTGCCTAAACCCGCCACGTCATTTTATGTTTCTGAATCTTGTGATTGACCTTCCTAATCTCTTCAATGTCCTTCATTGCTTCTGTTGTTTCTGTTTGCTCATATCAACCTTTTCCTCTACATTAAATAATTTTCTGTGCATGGGTTGCATAATCTTTGTGTTGATAGAGCTAACATTATGCTTAATTCATAGCAGGTACTCATTTAATGTTTATTGACTTGTGCTCTGCCAATGGGATATTGTTCAGCAACAATATCCCTCTGCCTGAAGAACCAGATAGGTTATTTTTTAAAAGATTATTTTCTTAAAAATCTCCATACAAATACATTAAACAAAACATATTCTTGATGGGTGAACAGAGAAACAAAGGAACTGTCTCTGACTGTGGACCATTTTGATGTTGGAATTTTCTTGCCACCAATGTTCCCAATTAATGTTTGAGGAAAGCTATTTGTTTTGGACAATCATGCCAATGATATGTTTTGTTCTGTAAAAGAATAACATTTGACTCTAGAGAAATACAAGCAGACAGACAGGAGTCAATGAAATGTAAAACTTCTTTCTTCTTTCCACTTTCGAATATGAAATATACATCAAGGATAGTTTTTGAGTTTTGTTTGTATTCCTGTCTCACTATTATGCCCATTAGGCACCCATGAAAACAAATAAGATGAACACATAAAATATTGTAGAGGAAAAACAAGGACAAGAATCTATCAAACATAAATTATTAAAAATTATATATTTAATGTTATATATAACACATATGCTATGAGTAATGTATTTGCAAACATAAATATAAAAACGTAAATGTGTATGAGTGTGCTTCCATTGTCACAGGTACTAGGATAATTATTTTGTATAAAAAATTCATTTATTTATCACAACCATCCTTTTTTTGTTGTTTTTAAACCACTTTATTAAGGTATGATTGATGTACAAAAAGCTATACATATTGAATTTGTACAACTTGATGATTTTGGAGACAATATACACCTGTGAAACTATCACTACAATCTATGTCATAAGTGTATCCCTTAGCTACAAAAGTTCACTTCTACCTTCTTTATTTATTATCTTTGTCTGTGTGTGTGTGTCTTTGTGTGTGTGTGGTAACACTTAAGATCTCCACCCTCAACACATTTTTAAGTAGATAAGACAGTATTATTAACTGTAGCTACTATGCTGTACATACAGTAGACCTCAGAAACTTACTCATTTTGCATAATTGAAACTTTGTACCCTTTGACTACTACCTTCCATTTCCCCTCCCCGGTCCCTAGACATCATCATTCAATTCTCTGCTTTTATGAGTTTGGCTCTTTTAGATTCCTCATGTAAATTTTATCATGTAGCATTTGTCCTATGGCTTGGCTCTTTTCACCTAGCATTATGTCCTCCAGATTTATCCATGCTGTTACAAATGACAGAATTTTTTTTATTTCATAAGGCTGCATAATATTTCATTGTATGTATAGACCACATTTTCTTTATCCATTCATCTACCGATGGACATTGAGGTTGCCTCCATGTCTTTGCTATTATGAATAGTACTGCAGTGAGCATAAAGGTGCAGATATCTTGTCAAGATCTTAATTTTAATTTCTTTGAATACTTGAATAATAATTTTTATTTTTTAATAATAAAAATAGATTATTTTGGAATATTAATTATTATTTCCAGAACAATAATTGATAATATGGTAGTTCTGTTTTTAATTGTTTTAGGGATCTCCATATTGTTTAAATTTATACTCTCACCAACACTACGGAAGGGTTCCTTACTTTTCCACTTCCTTGCCAACCATTATGTTTTTTTTTTAATGGCCATCCTAAAAGGTGTCAGGTGATATCTCATTGTGGTTATGATGTGCATTACCCTGATGATTAGTAATGTTGAGCTCCTTTTATATACCTGTTGGTCATTTCTATGTCTTCTTTGGAGAAAGGTTTATTCAATTCCTTTGACTGTTTTTTAATCAAGTGGGGTTTTGGGGTGTTCTTATCGAGTTGTAAGAATTCCTTATATATTTTGGAGATTAACCCTTTATCATAATATACATATATACACACACACACACGTGCACACCTGTAGTATATACACACATATAGTATATATTACATGTGTGCACGCATGTGTGTGTGTGTATATATATATGTGTGTTCTCCTATTCCATAGATTGCCTTTTTTTCTTTTTTTTTCCTTTGCTCTGTGTATAGCAGCTTTTTAATTTGAGGTAGTCTTGTCTATTTTTTATTTTGTTTTTTTGTGCTTTTGGTATCATATTGAAGAAGCCATTACCAAGAGCAATGTCAAGAAGCTTTTCCCCAGTGCTTTCTTCTAAGAGATAGAGTGTTTCAGGTCTTGTGTTTAAGCCTTTAATCCATTTTGAGTTGATTTTTGTGTATGGTGTAAGATAAGAGTCCAGTTTCATTTTTTGTATGTGAATATCTGGTTTTCTCAACACCATTTATGGAAGAGTCTATTCTTTTCCCATTGTGTATTTTTGGCACCCTTGACAAATATCTATTTACCATATTTGTGTACATTTATTTATGGGCTCTCTATTCTGCTCCATTGACTCATATATATCAATTTTTATGCCAGTGTCACACTGTTTTGAATACTGTAGCTTTATAATATATTTTGAAATCAAAAAGTATGATGCTCCCATCTTTGTTCTTCTTGCTTAAAATTTGTGTGGTTATTCTGGGTCTTTTATGGTTTCATATGAATTTTAGGATTGTTTCATTTATTTCTATATAAAACATTACTGAGATTTTGTTCAGGATTGGACCAAATTTGTATTTTGTTTTCAGTAGTATGGAAATTTTAACAGTACTAATCTACTCAGTAAACACGGGATGTCTCTCCATTTATTTGGATTCACTCCAATTTATTTTTACAGTTGTTTTATAGTTTTTAGTGTCTCAGTCTTTTACTTACTGGTTAAGTTTATTTTATTTTATTTTATTTATTTTATTTTATTATTTTATTTTATTTTATTTATTTTATTTTATTTTATTATTTTGAGACGGAGTCTCGCTCTGTCACCCAGGCTGGGGTGCAGTGGCGCAATCTCGGCTCACTGCAAGCTCCGCCTCCCAGGTTCACTCCATTCTCCTGCCTCAGCCTCCTGAGTAGCTGGGACTACAGGCACCCACCACCACGCCCAGCTAATGTTTTTGTATTTTTAGTAGAGACCGGGTTTCACCATGTTAGCCAAGATGGTCTCGATCTCCTGACCTTGTGATCTGCCTGCCTCTGCCTCCCAAAGTGCTGAGATTACAGGCATGAGCCACTGCACCTGGCCAAGTTTATTTTCAAATATTGTATCCTGCTTGATACTATTGCATATAAAAGTGTTTTCTTAATATTTCTTTCAGATAGTTTGTTATTAGTGTATAGAAACACAACTGAGTTTTGGATTTTGATTTTGTATCCTATATGTTAATGAATTTATTTATTAGCTCTCATAATTTTTGTGGAGTCGTTTTAGGTTTTCTATAGATAATATTATGACATCTGCAGAGATAATTTTACCTTTTATTTTCTGATTTTGATCTCCTTTATTTCTTTTCTCGCCTGACTGCTCTACCTAGCAATTCCAGTACCATGTTGAATTGAAGTGGAGAGAATGGGCATTTTTTCTTGTCTCACATTTCTGAGGGGAAGCTTTCAGTTTTTCAGCATTGAGCATGATGTACCCTGTGGGCTTTTCATATATGTACTTCACCATGTTGAAGCAACTTCCTTCCATACATGTATTAGTCAGCATTCTCCAAAGAAAGAAAACCAATAGTATATGTAGGTATTTAAGAAGACTTTTGTTATGGGAATTTTCTCACAAAATAATGGAGGCTAAGAAGTCCTACAATGTACCAACTGCAAGATATAGGAAAAGAAAAGCTGGAGGTATAATTCAGTCCAAGTTCAAAGTCCTGAGGATTGTGGGAGGGAGCAGGGAGGTATATGGGATGTTGGGGAGGGAGGCTGGTGTTAGTTCCAGAGTCTAAAGGCCTCACACAGGAGCTCTGAATTCCCAGGGCAGGAGAAGATAGATGTCCCAGCTCAAGAAAAGAAAGAGAGCACTTGTCCTTTCTCTACATTTTTGTTCTATCTGGGCCATCAATGGATAGGATGTTACTCACACTGGTGAGGGCAGATATTCTTTACTCTGTGTATGGATTCAAATGCTAATTTCTTCTGGAAACATTCTCACAGGTACATCCATAAGTAATGTTTTCACTGTCTAGCTGGGCATCCTTTAGCCCAGTGAAGTTAAGATAAAAAAATAACTATCAATGCCTAATTTGTTTAGATGTCACATTATCATTTTACAGATGTTAAAATCCAAGCTCAGAAAGAGATTTCGAGATTTAAACCTTGATTTTCTTGATTTCTGAGCCCATGTTATTAGTCCACTCAATGCTACCCAACCACAATGATAATATCAAAAACAATAATAAAACACAAGAGTAATCAGAGCTATAACTGAAAAGCTTCTAACTCTTATTGAATTCTTATCATATACCCATTCTTAGTGCTAGAGATATATGATGCAATTTAATTCTCACTGCTAAGCTATACATTTGTCATTCCCACTTGACAGAGGCTTAGAGAACATAGACACGATGTTGAAGGATTAAGCTGCCTTTACATCACAGAACCAAAGTTACAAGCCAGGCAGTCTCACTGGAAGGCTCTAGTCCCAGATATTTATGTTTCAGAATTATTCAGAATTATATAAGTATGTTTATTATTCAGAATTATTATAATTATATTTATTATAGTATGTATGTAATATCTATAAACCTACATGTACCCAGTTAATATCAATTAACAATTAAACTAAAAAATTTTATAGGCAATGTGTTAACTAATTGGTATTACCATAACAAAATAGCAGGAGTGAACATGAGTCCTGTTACTTTTCACTAACAATCCTGTGGTTACGCCAATGGCGTGGCTCTTTGAAAGTGATAGAAAGTTTCAACATATCTATGTCAAGTCCATTTGGGATGAGGTTACATGGATCTCTCCATTTAAGAATATAAGACCCTCTATCTTGGCATGCTGTCAGGACATATATGGATATAATTGAATGGATATAAGGAAGAAGCAGGACTGTGAGTGCTGTAACTGGGTTTATGCTGGATTTACTGTACTAGGCACTTTCCATTCATCATGGTCTTATTTCTTGGATACTGTATCTGTGAGTTTGGAATTAGTATTCTCATTTTAAAGATGAGAAACCCAATTCTTGGTAAGGTTAATTAACTTCCCCAAGATCAGTCAGCAATTGAGTGCTTTTGTAAAAAATCCCAGAAATATGTAACTCTAATATTCCTGCTCATACCTACTAAAAAATTTGGCTTTCTTTTTATGTGTGTGATATATGGAGATCATGTTGTTTATGTGAACATTATAGGTCTAAAATACAAATAAAGTCGGGCAGTAGTAGAAACAATTTATCATATCCATATCTCTTTTCCCAGGATGATTGTTATTTGTATCTTAGATAAGAGAAATCCACAAGGAGAGTGCCCTGGTGTTGATTTCACCATTAAAAACAAAATTACACATTTTGGAATTATTAAAAACATTATATTTTTATTGCCATCACTATGTTTGTTAAGCTGTGATTGCAATTTTAGTGCTAATGTAAATGATGTTTCTCTTAAAAGAAAGATCCAACATGGCATTTAGTACAGCAAATTGAATATGTTCTTTTCACTGAGGCTATATTATCCTTTTGTTAATTAACACAGTCTTCCAATGGAAGTCTTTGTGGGGAAAAATGATGATGCCAACAGTAGCTGAGGGATGAAATCCAGAGGGAATGTTATTGAATTAGTTTGAGCACTGTGGAGTACAACCAAAACTAATTGTTTAGGAAAGATTTGAGGTTTGTATGCCAAAGGAAACAGCTCAAATCCCCCTCTAAAGGATAATCTTACTTTGTCTCATCTTTGAAAAAGAGACGAGTTATAGTTATTGTACATTTGTTACTTTTTTTCCTCTGCAACCGTGGTTGAAAAAACAATTATTTCTTTATTTCTCTCTCTCTCTCTCTCACACACATTCTCTGTGTGTGTGTGGGTGTGTATGTGTGTTTACACACAACTACAACAATTGTAAAAAATGTAGTTTTTACAAAAACCTCAACTATTCCTCCTCATAGTTTATTCATCTGCCACAAATAGTGATACAATGAAATGGATGAAGAGAGGACAATTGAATGATATAATACAGTTTATTCTTTTAAACAAATGGCTCAAGGCTTTATACCAACATCCCTGTTTGAGTTCTATTTTTGTTGTTTTGGTGCCTTGATGTTAGTTTTTGTGTGTGTGGTGTTTTTTGTTTGTTTGTTTGTTTTTTGTTTCGTTTAGTTTTTCCTTGGTAGTTTGTCCTTTTCATTTCCATCAGCCATCTTTTCTCACTATTAAAACTATGACAACTTCCACTACCACATGCTCTGATAAGCTTTAGGCTTGGAAATCAGAAAATCAAACTGATCCTTTTAACATATTGAAGGGATACTTATTGTACAGTTAGTTAGACAATAAGTATAATGTTGACCTAAACGCAACTTAAATAGTCCCTACCTTATAGAATGAGAGTGTAAGTCCAGTAGGCAATTCATAAAAGAGAGTTACATAAAGGAACAATAGCTACAATAAGTGGAAAGAACAATAGTGCTATGAATATATATGCTAAAGAAAACTGTCCCAGCTATGGAATTGTGTGTGAGGAAGTATTTATTATCATTATCATTAATAACATGAAGTTTTATAAATGTTGTCAGCCATAATTATCATAATTTTGAAAGCCTATTTCTCAATATCTGGTCTGGGAAAGTGAAAAGCAAAGAACTGATGACCTCTTTTACACCGCCCTTTTTCTGACCCACTGATCATCACAAGGACAGTGACTCAGCTTTTTTTCCCTTCTCCATATTTATTCCCAGCCTTGGCATCATTATATGCTGGCAACTTATATTCCATAATTTAAATTCGCTGAGTGATGAGAATTATTTTGTTTTTTCTGCTGTTGTTGTGTTATACATGAATATTGACCTTATATGTAACTGCTAGAAAATTAAAGGTACACATACCCTCAAGCTCATTATTCTCCTCTCTAACCCTCTTTTTCTAATCCCAGTGAAAAAAGTGTCCAGCCATAAAGAATGTGGGTTCTTAATGGCCACAGAGACAATGTGGCCCAGTGGAAGGCTTTGCTACAGTACACAGAATGTGTCTTAACTTGGGCACTTACTGAATATCTCTGTTTAGGAGTTTCATTATATACACAGATTGGATAGAAATTGCAATCTTCTCATTGGAGTGTTGTTGGGATAAAATGAAAAGGCTCCTGGCATACAGTAACTATTCTATGCATATCAGCTATCATCATTGTTGAATTTTAGCTTACTAACTGCAACATCTTAGCTTTCATTGTGCATCCTATGGGTCTACCTAGCCTCCTCTAATTATTCATTGGACATTCTTGTGGCTTAGTTTCATGCCCACAATTAGCACAGGCTTTCTGATACTGGATGTATCATCTTATTTTTCTTTCTTTCTTTTTTTTTTTTATGACGGAATCTCACTCTGTCGCTAGGCTGGAGTACAGTGGCATGATCTCAGCTTACTGCAACCTCTGCCTCCAGGGTTCAAGCGATTCTCCTGCCTCAGCCTCCTGAGTAGTTGGGACTAAGGCGTGTGCCACCACACCCAGCTAATTTTTGTATTTTTAATAGAGGCAGGGTTTCACCATGTTGGCCAGGATGTTCTCGATCTCTTGACCTTGTGATCTGCCCTCCTTGGCCTCCCAAAGTGCTGGGATTACAGGCGTGAGCCACCGTGTCCTGCCATCATCTTATTTTTCAAACCACACACATCTCTCAGTAACTTGTCTTTATGACAGACCCTTTCATTTTTGTTGGTATTCCTTCATTTTATAAGTCAGCTCATGTGCTCCAGTGGTCAAAGAGCTTAGTGCAGTTATGACAGACTCTTTGAATAGCTGGAATGGTAAATACATGAAGCAGTCTTCAGGGACCAGAAGTCATGTTGATGTAGAGTCCCTCCTTTCACAAATGTCCTGCCTTCACATGACACAGATTCAGAATGGTTTAGAAGTACAGGAAAAGTTTACTATTTTGGTACAGGAGGCTGCAAAGAAAAAGATTTCATTAGGAAGCATATTTACCTGGGAGAGTTGAGCACGTGCTTTTGTTTCAGATTTTCTCACTTTGCAATCTGCATTGTTTGTGCTGACAAGTCCTTCTGAGAGAGGCTATAAGCAACTTCCAGCTTGAATAGAGAGGAGACAACAAACAGCTTGCAAGCAAATACATGAAGAAATCTCAGCTGCTTCTTAAATGACATGTGCATACACTTGTGACTATTTAAGTCCTAATGTCTCCACATGGACGCCTTTCCTGCTCTAAATAAGAAATAGATTTTTAAGAAATTAGCCTTGGTTGAGTAGGTTGCAAAAATTTTCTCCCATTCTGTAGGTTGCCTGTTCACTCTGATGGTAGTTTCTTTTGCTGTGCAGAAGCTCTTTAGTTTAATTAGATCCCATTTGTCAATTTTGGCTTTTGTTGCCATTGCTTTTGGTGTTTTAGACATGAAGTCCTTGCCCACGCCTATGTCCTGAATGGTATTGCCTAGGTTTTCTTGTAGGATTTTAATGGTTTTAGGTCTAACATTTAAGTCTTTAATCCATCTTGAATTAATTTTTGTATAAGGTGTAAGGAAGGGATCCAGTTTCGGCTTTCTACATATGGCTAGCCAGTTTTCCCAGCACCATTTATTAAATAGGGAATCCTTTCCCCATTTCCTGTTTTTGTCAGGTTTGTCAAAGATCAGATAGTTGTAGATATGCGGCATCATTTCTGAGGCTCTGTTCTGTTCCATTGATCTATGTCTCTGTTGTGGTACCAGTACCATGCTGTTTTGGTTACTGTAGCCTTGTAGTATAGTTTGAAGTCAGGTAGCGTGATGCCTCCAGCTTTGTTCTTTTGGCTTAGGATTGACTTGGCGATGCGGGCTCTTTTTTGGTTCCATATGAACTTTAAAGTAGTTTTTTCCAATTCTGTGAAGAAAGTCATTGGTAGCTTGATGGGGATGGCATTGAATCTATAAATTACCTTGGGCAGTATGGCCATTTTCACGATATTGATTCTTCCAACCCATGAGCATGGAATGTTCTTCCATTTGTATCCTCTTTTATTTCATTGAGCAGTGGTTTGTAGTTCTCCTTGAAAAGGTCCTTCACATCCCTTGTAAGTTGGATTCCTAGGTATTTTATTCTCTTTGAAGCAATTGTGAATGGGAGTTCACTCATGATTTGGCTCTCTGTTTGTCTGTGATTGGTGTACAAGAATGCTTGTGATTTTTGTACATTGATTTTGTATCCTGAGACTTTGCTGAAGTTGCTAATCAGCTTAAGGAGATTTTGGGCTGAGACGATGGGGTTTTCTAGATATACAATCATGTCATCTGCAAACAGGGACAATTTGACTTCCTCTTTTCCTAACTGAATACCCTTTATTTCCTTCTCCTGCCTGATTGCTCTGGCCAGAACTTCCAGCACTATGTTGAATAGGAGCGGTGAGAGAGGGCATCCCTGTCTTGTGCCAGTTTTCAGAGGGAATGCTTCCAGTTTTTGCCCATTCAGTATGATATTGGCTGTGGGTTTGTTGACAAAGGGCTAATATCCAGAATCTACAATGAACTCAAACAAATTTACAAGAAAAAAACAAACAACCCCATCAAAAAGTGGGCAAAGGACATGAACAGACACTTCTCAAAAGAAGACATTTATGCAGCCAAAAAACACATGAAGAAATGCTCATCATCACTGGCCATCAGAGGAATGCAAATGAAAACCACAGTGAGATACCATCTCACACCAGTTAGAATGGCCATCATTAAAAAATCAGGAAACAACAGGTGCTGGAGAGGATGTGGAGAAATAGGAACACTTTTACACTGTTGGTGGGACTGTAAACTAGTTCAACCATTGTGGAAGTCAGTGTGGCAATTCCTCAGGGATCTAGAACTAGAAATACCATTTGACCCAGCCATCCCATTACTGGGTATATACCCAAAGGACTATAAATCATGCTGCTATAAAGACACATGCACACGTATGTTTATTGCGGCACTATTCACAATAGCAAAGAGTTGGAACCAACCCAAATGTCCAACAACGATAGACTGGATTAAGAAAATGTGGCACATATACACCATGGAATACTATGCAGCCATAAAAAATGATGAGTTCATGTCCTTTGAAGGGACATGGATGAAACAGGAAAACATCATTCTCAGTAAACTATCGCAAGGACAAAAAACCAAACACCGCATGTTCTCACTCATAGGTGGGAATTGAACAATGAGAACTCATGGACACAGGAAGGGGAACATCACACTCCGGGGACTGTTGTGGGGTTGGGGGGAGTGGGGAGGGACAGCATTAGGAGATATACCTAATGCTAAATGACGAGTTAATGGGTGCAGGAAATCAACATGGCACATGGATACATATGTAACAAACCTGCACATTGTGCACATGTACCCTAAAACCTAAAGTATAATAATAAAAAAAAAAAAGAAAGAAATTAGCCTTGGTTTATGGATATCCTTGTTCTCTATTCTCTATTATGAAATCTCAAAGATGGATTGGGCCTGATTGGAGCATGAAGTCTCAAATCTTTTTACAGACTTGTGTACTTTCTATATACCACATATGCCAGTCAGTTTAGAGAAGTAAAGGCCTTGAGAAACTTGACTTTGAAACTGGGCTAGATGCAATAAGAGTAAAGTACCAAACTAGGAAGGAATAATGGGCTGGGTGTCACCAGGTACCCAGTAATGTGTGGCTTCTGTCTCAGGAGGGTGAAAGGGGCTCCAAAGGGGATCAAAGTAATGATCAAGATGTACTGAGTGCCTGCTATGTGGGGAGCACTGTAGTGAGTGGTGTAGCTCCTACATCCTCTTTAACTCTCACAGTGATGCTATGAGACAAATCCTAACATTATTTCATTTGCACAAGCATATTGAATCATGGGGAAATTAAGCAACTTGTTCAAGGTCAAATTATCAGCATAGAAATGAAATTAAAAGCCAGGCCATCTATCTCTGTGGTCTTATCCATAATCAGCACCCTCCACCTTCTCACAATTACCCCAATTGCACCATTTTGAACATTGCTGTGCATATAATGCAATCAGGTTCCCAAAATCAACAAGGATAAAACTTGAGGACAAAATTTACCATATTACACGTATTTCCTAAAAGGGTGATAGAAGCAATAACAATATTTTATCACTTATATTTCGTCTTAAGTAACTTAGTTGTTGGCATTCCTAGGGAAAAGACTGTCTGCAATTGTAATCAGTATGCATTATTGATCAAGGTAAAAGATTTGTAATCAGAAGTTCCTTAAGTTATACAAAGTGTTATACTTGAATCAAGATACGGCTTGTGTATAGAAGCTTTTTCAAATATAAAATCTCATCCAAAAATATATGAGAATTTTCCAAACAAATAAAATGGTATTATAAACAGTACCTTTTGCTTGATCCTCCCTTCTATTCCATATTTAATGAAGATGCCAAAGACAGACTTACCTTTGAAAAACAAAGTTTATCAGGCATTATGGTTGAACAATTGGGAGTTCCTTTATAAAGGAGTAAGAGAATAATAGAGTATATACTTGGCAATGATTTTAAAAAACAAATTTTAAAAATTATTTTTAAATTTTAAATTTTTTAATAATTAAAATTTAAATAATTTAATAATTAAAATTTTTAATAATTAAAAATTATTTTAAAATTTATTTTAAAAATAAATTTTAAAAAATTAAAAAATAATTTGTGGTGTCTGTTAGGTATTAATGCACTATTAATTGCTTCACAACTATTATCATATTTAATACTCTTAGTAACATTGTAATGTTGTTGGAATATAGAGATCTTAGGAAAAGAAATAACTACATGAAAAACAAAGGTGCGGAAGTGTTCAGAGAAGTCTTTGAAAGAGAGATGTTCATAGGGCTGAGTTGTAAAAGGTAAGTAGAATTAAACAGAAAAAAATCAGGAAGGTCTTCCAGGAAAAGAAAATAACATAAGGAGGCTGGGAGGGCTGGGAGACTATAGGGCAATTTGGAGTCAGAAATTGTGGTCGTAGTTACCCACAGAGTGGGAGAAAATCTTCACAAACTATGCATCTGACAAAGGACTAATATCCAGAATCTACAAGGAACTCAAACAAATAAACAAGAAAAAAACTAACAATCCCATCAAAAAGTGGGCTAAGAAAGTAAATAGATAATTCCCAAAAAAAGACATACAAATGGCAAACACACATATGAAGAAAACTCTTAACATCACTAATTATCAGGGAAATGTAAATCAAAACTACAATGTAATACCACATTACTCCTGCAAGAATGGCCATCATAAAATAAATAAATAATAGACGTTGGCACTGATGTGGTGAAAAGGGAACACTCACACTGCTGGTGGGAATATAAACTAGTACAACTACGGTGGAAAACAGTGTGAAGATTCCTTAAAGAATGAAAAGTAGATCTACCATTTTATCCGGCAGTCCCGCTACTGTGTGTCTACCCAGAGGAAAAGAGTCGTTATATGAAAAGATACTCGTACACGCATGTTTATAACAGCACAATTCACAATTGTAAAAATATGGAACCAGCCCAAATGCCCATCAATCAATAAGTGCTAAGGAAAATGTGATAGATAGATATATATGCTCAGCCTGGCCAAGATGGTGAAACCCCGTCTCTACTAAAAATACAAAAATTAGCTGGGCTTGGTGGCGGGCTCCTGTAATCTCAGCTACTTGGGAGGCTGAGGCAAAGAATTGCTTGAAACCAGGAGACGGATGTTGCAGTGAGTCGAGATCATGCCACTGCACTCCAGCCTGGGTGACACAGTGAGACTCCATCTCAAAAAAAAAAAAAAAAAAAAAAGTGCTAAGTATTATGAACAAATGCAATGAAAGTCACATGGTGGTCAAAATTGCTTTGAGGAGCAATGGGTACTTCAACTGCATATTTACGAATTATCTATATTTAAATAATCAGAATACCGGATACAGACCATAATTCCAGGCACAGGAAAAAATGATGTGTTTTATTTCTCTGTGCCTCAGTGAATAAAAATCTTGATGTGAACAGAAAATCTTCTTCAAGTTCCCTGCAATCAATCTAAGATACAAAGCTATATCTCCGGAAATCTTATAAGGATACCAGAGATTTTTAAATAATTAATGTAGAGCTGAGGTTATTATTATTAAACAGATGTACCTTGATGTTCATTAACTATTCATGGTACTTGTTTTGGAAATTCTAACCAAAACCTGATTGCAAGCTAATCTTCTGTCAAGGCCTGCCCAGCTTGTGTTAATAATAAGAAAAATAATAATAATAATAGTGACTCCTGAGTGAAATCTTAGAGTTTTGGCAAGGAAGCTTTAAAAACACTCTTATTTGTGGTTCTTGGCATTTTGAAGGTTTTACATCTGGAAGTTTAGAATTTCTATCCCCTGTAAGACTCCAGTTTTGTTACTACTTTTTTTTTTTTTTTTTCAGACGGAGTCTCGCTCTGCCGCCCAGGCTGGAGTGCAGTGGCGCAATCTCAGCTCACTGCAAGCTCCGCTTCCCGGGTTCACGCCATTCTCCCGCCTCAGCCTCTCCGAGCAGCTGGGACTACAGGCGCCCGCCACCACGCCCGGCTAATTTTTTTGTATTTTTAGTAGAGACGGGGTTTCACCGTGGTCTCTATCTCCTGACCTCGTGATCCGCCCGCCTCGGCCTCCCAAAGTGCTGGGGTTACAAGCGTGAGCCACCGCGCCCGGCCCAGTTTTGTTATTACTGTTAGTAAATCTGACATGGAGAACTCTATTAGAAAAAAAAATCTTCATTTGTGGAAAAAAATACTCATGTTTAAATCAATAAATTAGTTCTGTTATTTTCAAAGGAGTTAAAAATATCACTGAATATGTTCAGTTTTTACTTTTTTATAGAGTGTATAACTTTGACAACAAAACAGTTTCTGGAATATTTGTAGAAGATACCTCATAAACAACTATTCTAGTGCAAGATAATTCTGATCAATAACACCGAAATTTAACAAGTAAATTTTTATTTATCTCAAATATATTGTTAAAGTTATGTCTAGTAATATTCTATTTATGAGAGAGTCTTGGCCGCTCTATTTCCATACTTTCCATGCTATATTGGTAATTCCCATTTGCTGATCTAGAATTCCTACCAATGCAACTGCTTGAACTTAATCCCAAGTGTTTATGGTATAAATCTTGACTCCATGGAGTGACCTTGAGTTGTCCTCTTCCTTGAGAACCATTTGTATTTTCCATACTCCCCATGTGTGAAAAAGTTAGTCACCTGGGTAAAATCTCTATGGTCGCTAAAAAGTTTCCACCTATTCCTTATGGCTATTAATTTATTATCTAGTACTTCTCAATTCTCTGTGACAATGGTTTATGCCAAATTACTGTGCGATCCTTTTCTCTAGAGGAAGAACACATTTTGAAACTTGAGTTTGGGCTTAGCCATGCATAATGGTTTCAATGAACCACAAATCTCTGAAACTCTCCTCAACAAGTGGGAGTGAATACTTTTCCCCTGGAATCTCAGTTGGCCTTTGTGATTAGTTTGGAGCTAATAAATATAACATAAGACACATTGGGTAGCGTCTGAGATTAGGTTGGTAGACGTCATGCAGGTCCTATCTGGTTTCTTGACACACTTGTTTGAAGAGCCCTGAGTCACCATGTGAGAAACCTAACAACTCTGAGGCCAGAAAGGCCATGTTTAGATACCCTGCTTAGCATTCCTTGCTGAGTCTGTTCTATAGCCAGACCAACTCACCAGGCATATGAGTAAATAGGTCATCTTGGAAGATCTCCTATCCAACTATTCAAGTCTTTTGAGTCATCTCAGCTGAAGATCAGACATCATAGACTAGAGAAGAGATATCCATACTATGTCCTTCCTAAATGCTTAGACAACAGAATCTGAGAGGACAGTAAAGTAGTTGTTTTTTCTTTTTTTTCTTTTTATGCCATTACATTTTTTTTTCACAGCTATGGATAACTGGAAAATCCTGTGATTACTCTGGCTGATGGGATATGGCAGGAACTGATTTTATGCCATGTATAAGCCTAGACCTCAAAACCTCAAGAAGTTTTACATTATCTTATCTTATTTTTTTTCCCCATGTGCTATGGACATTGGTAGAATAAGAACATGCTCTGGCTAGCCTGATGTTCTGTTCGAGTCCTAAAACGTGGAAAAAATCTTCGTCCATCATGCAGTGGGGAGCTCGGCCCAGCCCACCCCACAGCTCACAGCACAGATGCCGAATCAAGTCCAGACTAGATCAGAAACCACCACTTAACCTACAAACCCAGGAATGATTGTAAATAATTGTTTTGTGATACCTATTTTGAGGATAGTTGACTACACAGCAAGAGCAGACCAAAACAAAAACAAAAACAAAAAGTATTGCTGCAACTAACTGCAATTGTTGGACTGCCTCTTACCATATAGTTGTGTTGGCCAGTCACAAAGCCAGTGTTCCATGCCTCTTTCCACTTTATACTTTGACTTTTTGGAGATTTCTACCTCAGTGACCAACTTCAGGCCTCTCCTATCATCCTAGAAAGGCTTTCCCAGACTTAAATTGTGAAAAAGAACCAATGTCTATGGAATATTGATTTGGGTCACCAGAATAATTAAAAGAAAAAGCATTTTTTCATATCTCCCACTGTGATCTTTCTAATCTCCTCCTTCATTCCTTAACTTTAAACCAGTTTTTCCCCCCAATGATTTCTAGAGTTATCAAACACTCTAGTATATAATGCAACACTGTGTTTTCCTCAAAAGGCAAAGACTATCTTTCTCCAAATAAAGTATATTTTTTCACATTGGTAATTGTACAAATGCTTTGTGTGGTTCTCTTTCTCTTTTTCTTTCTCCTTCTCTCTCTCCCTCATGCTGAGGGCATTTCAGAATTATTTCCTTTCCCATCTGTTTCCCAGCAAATGATATAGACTACAAAGTTCAGAGTTGTATAGACACGAAGGCTGATGGCATCAGTATTTCTTACTCACATATAGCCCCCCAAAGCTCAAAATCACATTTGCCACTAAATTCCAATTGCAAAAGCCAGATGGAGAACTGAAATGCAATAAAACAAGATGTGTATTTCCATTTGAAATGCTTAATGACTTGCCATTGGTAGATAAAAGATTAGGAAATTAAGGTTAGGTAGAGCAGTCAGGAAATGTGGGAACATCAGGACAGAATCTATAGAATAAAATTTTATAAATGTCTAGAGTGTCTGGAAGAAATATCATCAACATTATAAAATAGAAGTTCTGGGAAGGATCTTTGAGAATACCTATTGAATTTTATAGGTGAGGAAACAGAATCAAGGTTAAAATGCTGCATAATCTTATTGAATTCCATTAAGTGGCAGGGCTAGTATTTGATATGAAACAGACATCCTGTGACTTTTTTCTAAATCACATTAATAAGTGTTGGAAAGAAAATGAGAATGAAGAAGAGACAGTAGTGGTGGGAGGGAAGATACTAGTAAGGAATAATGTATAAACAGAAAGTTGTTAATCAAAGAAAAAAAGAAAACAAGTGAGAGTATCCCTTATCCCCATCAGAAAAAGAAGAGTGGGAACCTGAAAACTGGGCTTGGACTTTTCACCTGGCCATCGGGTGTCTCATTTTATTCTAGGCAAAAATTAGAATGATTAATTTAATTTATAATGGACGGAGGGAGCTGAAAGACATAATCTTCATGACACCCAAATACCAACATCCTGGGCACTAATTTTACTTTCCACACAGCTCCAAGAAAGAGAGAAAATAATATGGAAAGGGACAGCCTGGCTGAAGAGGTCAGAATAGAATTGTTTTTGAAATACAATTTTGCAGGTCAATAAAATAGGATTCAATAGTTAGTTTCACTATTTGCTGTTTTACCTCGAGCAAGTTATTTCATCATGCTGAGCCTCAATTTTTCATCTTACAATTGAGGATTATTATGAGGATTGCATGATGTAAGTTTGTTAAAGCAACTGGCATGTCCTAAACACTTTTATAGATACAAAGTGTTTAGATAGTTGTCAATGTTATACAGGAGTGGAAAACAAAGGGAGCAAACTTTGCTCAAAAATGGACAAAATCAGCCAACCAACAAACCAACCAAACAAAACAACAAAATACCATTAAAAACATTTGCAATAGTAGCACGAGCATTTCCTAAAATCCTACCTGTGGTGTTGAAGCTAGCAGTTATGGCAGTTCTATAAAGCTTTGATTGTTCAGTAATTCTATAATTGTTCTATAAATTCTAAATCTTGTTATGCCACAACTATGAAACTTTGGGCACAATAGTTAATGGAGGCATTATGCTTGCCTGTATGATGCCAGGCTGCTGCCGTCTGAGCAAATAACATTTAAAAGAAAATGGGCTGCATGCAATGGGATTTGTGACAGAATGAAATTTTTGTTTATGTGAAATGCAACTATGCATAAGAAGGTCTCAGTCAATTGAGAGTATGGTCAACTGGGATTCCATTACTTGGCAATTCATTATAACATTTGGATCTGTAATTTGTAAAGTTTGAAACTTTTCCTTAGTGTCCAGAAGAGAGTATGATACATACCGGGTTGTAAATAAATACTTTTTGTATTATTCTTCTGCTTATTATACCACTTTATAATGTAATGCCTGCACAGGACAAATAACAGGATGATATAGGGAAGAGAACAATAAGATGAGATGTGTGTATTCTGGTTTAGTCTCTCCTCCTAACTGCTTAGCTGCAGGAATCTAAATTTCAGTCTCTTCTAAGGCTGTTCCATCAAGGGCATCTATATAGGGGCTGACATATTCTAGTTGCTAAGTGAGGCAATCCAAATATGATAATCTGATTGCCTTTTGTTGGTCTCAGTCTACTTAGTTTTCAATACCAACTCTGTCATTTATTGACTGTGTGATCTTGAGAGAGTTATATCACCTCTCTCTAAATCTGTTTTCTCATCTATACCATGTGTCACAGTGGAGGCAGGTGACAATAATAACTGCCTCACATGACTATTTTGAGGATTTAAAAAGTAACTTCTGCAACCAAATGGAAGAGCATCAGACACAAAGAAAAACTTTAAATACATGTTAGATGTTATTGGCCATATTCTAAGAAAAAATAGGAAGCCATGTAAGAGTTTTAGGTTGTAGTGGTGTCAGGGAGGTGAAACATGATTTTCAGTTTAAAAAAAAAAATGCTTCCTGGAGAGATGTGCATTGATTGTGCAATGTGTGGATAGACCATGAGTATGATTATGAAACAGGGCAAATAACAGAGGGAACTGACTTCTGCTATATCTACAGCTCATATCATTGCATAAGAGGGAGAACCAGTAATGGGATCCTACAAAGTATAATGTGTGAAACCAAACAATTTCATGAGAGTAAAAAATATAAGAACCCACCACTACACACAGTTCCCAAATTCAAAATTGTTATGTAAGAGGGCATTAGGTTGAGTCCTCTGTGTGAACTTGTTTTACATTAAATATGAACAGAAATTTTTGTAGATTAAAGATCAGGCAAGAATACAGTAGCGAAGAGGGCAGAGCAAAAGGGTGGAATAGACGCCCACACCAATTATACCCTTCACAGGAATACCGAATTTTAACAATCATCTGTACACAGAAAAGCACCATCAGAAGAACCAAAAATCAGGTGAGCAATCACAGTACCCCGTTTTAACATCATACCTTGGAAAAAGGCATTGAGGAGAGCAGGAGAGACAGTCTTGATTTGCCAGTAACACCCCTCCCCATCTCCCGGCAGCTCAGTGCAGTGGGGAGAGTCTGTGCATTTGGGGGAGGGAGAGTGCAGTGATAGGGAAACATTACACTGAACTCAGTGCTGCCCTGTCATAGCAGAAGGTAACATGGTGCTGGGCTTAGCCAGCTTCCACACAAGGAAGGAGCATTTGGACCTAGCCAAAGAGGAATTGCCCATCCCAATGGTTTAAACTCAAGTTTCTCCACAAGCCTTGCCAACATGGGCCAAAGTGCTCTGGGGTTCTGGGTAAATTTCAAAGGCAGTATAGGACACAAGGACTGCAGTTCCCAGGCAACTCCTTCTGCTGGGCTGGGCTCAGAGCCAGAGGACTAGAGTGGCATGTGACCTAGGGAGACGATAGGTAGGCTGGCTAAAGGAGCGCTTGTACCATCTCACCACCAAGCCCAGGCAGTGAGGCTTGCAGTAATGAAAGTGTCTCCTTCCTTCTGCTTAAGGGATGGACAGCAAAGCATAAAGAGGACTTTGCCTTGCATCTTGAATACCAGCTTAGCCAGAGTAGAATAGGGCACCAGGCGGAGTTATAAAACCACCATTCCAGGACCCAGCTTCCAAATGATATTTCCAGACACACCCTGGGCCAAAAGGGAAACTGCTACCTTGAAGGGGAAGACTCAGTCCTGGAAGGACTCATCACCTGCTAACCAAAGGGCCCTTGGACCCTGAATAACCAACAGCAAAGCTCAGGTAGTATGCCATGGGCCTTGGGTTCTAAAACGTGCTGAATTCAGATGTGACCCAGCACATTCCTAGTTGTGGTGGCTACAGTGAAGGACTTCTATTGAAAAAAAGCAAAGGGGAAAGTAAGAGGGACTTTCTCTTGTACTTTAAGTACCAGCTCATCCACAGTGCAGTAAAAAAACAAGCAGGCACTTAGGGTCCCTGAATCCAGGCCTGGGCTCTTGGACAGCATATTCTGGACCTGCCCTGGGACAGAGTCTAGCCCACTGTCCTGAAGAGTGAGTCCCAGGCCAGGCATCATTCACCACAGACTGATGGAAGAGTCCTTGGGCTTTAAGTGAATATTGGTGATGGACTGGTAGAATGCCCTTGTGAGCTGGTTGTGGTAGTGCCCACAGGGAGAGGCTCCTGTGACTATAGAAGGCGGGGGGAAGAGCGGGAAGGACTTTATATTGTGGTTAGAGTGCCAACATAGCTGAAATGAAATCAAACATCAGGTAAGTTTCTAAGATTACTGACTCAAATTTCTGGCTCCCCAATAGCATCTCTAGACTCCCCCAGGGCCCAGGGCAACTTGCTACACAGAAGGGAAGGATGCAAACCCAGCTGGCTTTATCACCCGCAGATTGTAGAGCCTTACAGGCTTGAGTGAACATAAGTGGTAGCCAGGTAGCAGTTACAGTGCAGTGGGCCTTGGGCAAAACCCAGTGCTGTTATGGCTTTTGTTCCGACCCAGCACAGTTCCTGTGGTCATGGAAACAAGAGTACTTGCAACACCACACCCCCAGTTCCAGGGGGTTCAGCACAAAGAGAGATTCCCTTTGTTTGGGAAAAAGCAAGGGAAAATAACAAGAAATCTCTTCCTGGAGAACCAGATCGTATTCAAGACCACCAAGGCAGTGCATCTACTAGTCTGCAAAAACCCAAGTCCGTTTGAATACTTGGAAATTCTTGTTAAGAAGGAAGGGCACAAACAAACCCAGACTATGAAGAGTGCAATTAATACCTAACTCTTCAATGCTAAGACAGCAAGGAACATATACAAGTATCGACACCCAGGAAAACATGACCTCACTTAATGAGCTAAATAAGCCTCCAGGGACCAATGCTGAAGAAATAGACAACATGTGACCTGTCAGACGACAGAGCATTCAAAATAGCTGTTTTGAGGAAACAAAGAAAATCAAGATAACACAGAGAGAAAATTCAGAATTCTGTTACATAAATTTAATAAAGAGATTAAAATAATTTAAAAGAATTAAGCAGAAATTCTAGAGTTGAAAAATGCAACTGACCTACTGCATAACACATCAGAGTCACTTAAGAGTTCATGTCTTTTGTAGGGACATGGATGAAGCTGGAAACCATCATTCTCAGCAAACTATTGCAAGGAGAAAAAAACAAACACCGCATGTTCTCACTCATAGGTGGGAATTGAACAATGAGAACTCATGGACACAGGAAGGGGAACATCACACACCAGGGACTGTTGTGGGGTGGGGGGAGGGGGGAGGGACAGCATTAGGAGATATACCTAATGCTAAATGACAAGTTAATGGGTGCAGCACACCAACATGTCACATGGATACATATGTAACAAACCTGCATGTTGTGCACATGTACCCTAAAACTTAAAGTATAATAATAATAAAATGTAAAAAAAAGAAAAAAAAATCAGAACTGATCAAGTAGAAGAAAGAACAAGTGAGCTTGAAGATAGGCTATTTGAAAATACACAGGGAAAGGAGACAAAAGAACAAGGAATAAAAAACAAGAAAGCACACCTACAAGATCTGGAAAATAGCCTCAAAAGAGCAAATCTAAGAGTTATTGGCCTTAAAGAGGAGGTGGAGAAAGGTATAGGGGTAGAAAGTTTATTCAAAGGGATAATATCAGAGAACTTGCTAAACCCAGAGAAAAATATCAACATTGAAATACAAGAACGTTATAGAACAAAAAGCAGATTTCATCTGAAGAAGACTACCTCAAGGCATTTAATAATCGAATTCCCAAAGATCAAGGATAAAGAAAGGATCCTAAAAGCAACAAGATAAATGAAAGAAGTAACATACAATGGAGTTCCAATACTTCTGGCAGCAGACTTTTCAGTGGAAAAGGAGAGTGTGTCATGCCATATTAAAAGTGCTGAAGGAAAAAATGTTTATTTTAAAATAGTATATCCAGTGAAAGTATCCTTCAAACATAAAGGAGAAATAAACACTTTCTTAGACAAATAAAAGCTGAATAATTTTATCAATACCAGGCCTCTCCTAGAAGAAATGCTGATGGGAATTCTTCAATTTGGATAAAAAGGATGTTAATGAGGAACAAGGAATCCTCTGAAGGTACAAAACTCACTGGTAATAGTAAGTAAACAGAAAAATACAGAATTTATACCACTTTAATCATTGTTTGTAAACTACTCTTAAGTAGAAAGACTAAAAATGAACCAATCAAAAATAGTAACTACACCGACTTTCCAAGACATAGTGTAATAAGACATGAAGAGAAACAACAAAAAGTTAAAAAGTAGGAGAATAAAGTTAAAATGTAGAGTTTGTATGAATTTTCCTTTTATGTGTTTGTTTTTGCAATCAGTGTTAAGTTGTCATCAGTTTAAAATAATAGGTTCTAAGATAGTATTTGCATGCCTCATGGCGACCTCAAATTGAAAAACATACAATGGATATACAGACACAAAAGAAATTAAATCATACAATCAGAGACAATCACTTTTACTAAAAGGAAGACAGTAAAGAAGAAAAGAAGGAAGAGCAGACCATAAAACAACCAGGTTTATGTGTGGCTATTATAAATGGGATTACTTTTCAAATTTCTTTTTTAGATTGTTCACAAAAACCATATCATCATTTCAAGTGATGGTAAAAAAGCATATGATAAAATTCATCATCTCTTCATGATAAAAAACCCTCAAAAAACTGGGTATTGGCTGAGCGTGTTGGCTCACGCCTGTAATCTCAGCACTTTGGGAGGCTGAGGCGAGTGGATCACAAGGTAAGGAGTTCAAGACCAGCCTGACCAACATAGTGAAACCCCATCTCTACTAAAAATACAAAAATTAGCCAGGCATAGTGCCATGTGCCTCTAGTTCCAGCTAATCGGGAGGCTGAGGCAGGAGAATTGCTTGAACCCAGGGGGCAGAGGTTGTGGTGAGCAGAGATCATGCCTCTGCACTCCAGTCTGAGCAACAGAGCGAGACTTCGTCTCAAAAAACAAAAAATAACAACAAAAAAACTGAGTATAGATGAAACATACCTCCACATAATAAAAGCTGTATACAACAGACCCTAGACAGCTAGTATCATACTGAATGAGGAAAACTGAAAACCTTCCCTCTAAGATCTGGAACACAACAAGGATGCCCACTTTTACCACTGTTATTTCACATAGTACTGGAAGTCTTACCTAGAGCAATCAGACAAGAGAAAAAAATATAGAGCATCCAAGTTGGAAGCGAATAAGTCAAATTATCCTTATTTGCAGACGATATGATCTTATATTTGGAAAAACCTAAAGATTCCAGCAAAAAAAAAATATTAGAACTGAGAAATTTAGTAAAGTCGCAGGATACAAGATCAACATATAAAAATCAGTCGCATTTCGGCTGGGCGCAGTGGCTCACGCTTGTAATCCCAGCACTTTGGGAGGCCGAGGCGGGTGGATCACGAGGTCAGGAGATCGAGACCATGGTGAAACTCCGTCTCTACTAAAAAATACAAAAAATTAGCCGGGTGTGGTGGCGGGCGCCTGTAGTCCCAGCTACTTGGAGAGGCTGAGGCAGGATAATGGCGTGAACCCGGGAGGCAGAGCTTGCAGTGAGCCGAGATTGGGCCACTGCACTCCAGCCTGGGTGACAGAGTGAGACTCTGCCTCAAAAAAAAAAAAAAAAAAAAAAATCAGTCGCATTTCTATATGCCAAGAGTGAAGAATTGGAAAAAGAAATTGAAAAGTAATCCCAATTACAATAGCAACAAATAAAATTAAATACCTAAGAATTAACCAAAAAAGTTGAAGAGCTCTACAAGTAAAACTATAAAACACTGATGAAAGAAATTGCAAAGAACATAAAAAAAGAATATATGTTTCATGTTTATGGATTGGAAAAATCAATATTGTTAAAATGTCCATATTACCCAAAGTAATCTATAGATTCAATGCAATTTCTATCAAAATATGAATGATATTTTTCACATAAATTGAAAAATCAATTCTAAAATTTACATGGGACCACAAAAGACCCAGAATATCCAAAGCTATCCTGAGCAAAAAGAACAAAACTGGAGGAATTACATTACCTGGCTTCAAATTATACTATGGAGCTGTAGGAACGAAAATAGCACAGCACTGGCATAAAAACAGACACATAGACCAATGAACAGAATAGAGAACCCAGAAACAAATCCACACACCTACAGCAAACTCATTTTGACAAAGATGCCAAGAACATACACTGGGGAAAAAACAGTCTCTTCAACAAATGGTGCAGGGAAAATTAGATATCCACATGGAGAAGAATGAAACTAGACTCCTATCTTTCACCGTATACAAAAATTAAATCAAAATGGATTAAAGAATGAAATCCAAGACCTCAAACTCTGAAACTACTACAAGAAAAAATTGGGGAAAATCTCCAGGACATTGTTCTGGGCAAAAATTTCTTGAGTAATACCCCACAAATACAGACAACCCAAGCAAAGATGGACACATGGGATCATATCAAGTTAAAAATCTTCTGCACAGCAAATAATACAATCAACAAAGTGAAGAGACAGCCCACAGAATGGGAGAAAGTATTTGCCAACTATCCATATGCAAGATATTAATAACCAGAATATATAAGAAGCTCAAACAACTCCATAGGAAAAAAAATATAATAATATGATCAACGAATAGGCAAAAGGTTTGGATAGGCATTTCTCAAACAAAGACATGCAAATGGCAAAGAGGTAAATTAAAAGGTACCCAACATTGCTGATCACCAAAGAAATGCAAATCAAAACTACCATCTCACCCTAGTTAAAATGGCTTATATCCAAAAGACAGGCAATAACAAATGCTGGTGAGGATGTGGAGAAAAGGGAACTCTCTTACACTGTTGGTGGGAACGTAAATTAGTACAACCACTATGGAGAACAGTTTGGAGGTTCCTGAAAAAACTAAAAATAGAGCTCCTATATGATCCAGCAATCCCAGTGTTGGGTGTGTCTTCAAAAGTAGAGAAATCAGGTATCTAAGAGATATTTGCACTTAAATGTTTGTTGCAGCACTGTTCACAATAGCCAAGATTTGGAAGCAACCTAGGTGTTCATTAACAGATGAATGGATAAAGAAAATGTGGTACTTATGCACAATGAAGTACTATTCAGCCATTAAAAAAAGAATGAGATCCTGTCATTTGCAACAGCATGGATGGAACTGGAAGTCATTATGTTAAGTCAAATAAGCCAGGCACAGAAATTCAGACATTATGTGTTCTCACTTATTTTGGGGATGTAAAAATCAAAACAATTGAACACATGGAGATAGAGATTAGAAGGATGGTTACCAGAGGCTAGGAATGGTAGTAAGGGGTGGAAGTAAGGGTTGGAGGAGAGGTGAGGATGGTTAATGGGTACCAAAAAAATAGTTTGAATCAATGAAAAAGATCTAGTATTTGATAGCACAACAGGGGGACTATAGTCGATAAAAATTTAATTGTACATTTTAAAATAACTAAAAAAATATAATTGGATGGTTTGTAACACAAAAGATAAATGCTTAAGGGTATGGATAGCCCATTTTACAAGATATGATTATTACACATTGCGTGTCTGTATGAAAATATCTCACGAACCCCATAAATATATACACCTACTATGTACCCACAAAAATAAAAAGTAACAAGAATACAATAAATATGGATGGAAGGACTGTGTGCCTCTGAAGGTGGGAGGAGGATAGTCCTAAGGAAGTCAATAGCAGCGCTATAGACTTTCGCGGTTATATACGGTTTATATACCTATACTCTCCATTAAGGTAGTTATTAGTCTCATGTGGCTATTGAACATTCAAAATGTGGCTTGAAAAATGAGATAATAAAGCTTTACCAAGCAATTTCTGTGCTTAAAAAGTGTCAAGTCTCAATAATTGTGTTATGTAAGAATCAGTTCTGTCCTCTAAGCTTGAGAGGAAGTTTCCTTTAAGCTTCCTTCTTCCAGAAACGTTCTGCTATAGACATCTTCAGAGAAAAAAAAGAAGTCTCCATTTTATTTAAGTCACTATTATTCTTGGCACCAAATACTAACATATGCAGAATAATATTATGTTTTATTCCCATCTGATTTGAGTTGAATCGATATGTTGGGGTCCAGTCTATCTCCCCTCCTATAATTGATAGAATTTTCTTTCTTTCCTCCTGTAATAATATATAAATTTCATTGAATATTTACTGTATGTGATGCACTGTTCTAAGGTGCTTTTCACAAAAAGTTTATGCAATCCTCAAATGCAATGTTATGGAATAGCTATTGTAACTGTTCCTGGTTTACAAAGGAAAATCTTACTCACAGAATTTAAACAGCCAAGGTCAAAAACCTACTTAATGTTGAGATTGGTAAGGACCACCTGGATTCGTGAGGCAATAGTGTATTCTCTTAACCACTAATGCTAAATGATTAATATATGACTAGTATAGCATTACTTATGGGGGGACAATGAATTCAGCCAAAACGCAGGGAAGAATTTAGCCCTGCTGTGTAAAGACTGATCTTGTTGGCTTTTTGTCCTTTCAAACCAAGTTTTCAATAATTATACATCTAAGAATTCATTTTTAATGTATTTACTCTGTTTTTTTTTTTTTTTTGATGGAGTCTCGCTCTGTCACCCAGGCTGGAGTGCAGTGGTGCGATCTCAGCTCACTGCAACCTCTGCCTCCTGGGTTCAAGCGATTCTCCTGCCTCAGCCCCCTGAGTAGGCTGGGACTACAGGTGCACACCACCACGCCTGGCTAATTTTTGTATTTTTAGTAGAGACGGGGTTTCACCATGTTGGCCAGGATGGTCTCCCTATCCTGACCTTGTGATCCGCCCACCTCGGCCTCCCAAAGTGCTGGGATTACAGGTGTAAGCCACAGCGCCTGGCCTTTACTCTTTTATTTATTATATTTGTACACTCATGAACATTTCAGTCCTCTTATCTGAAAAGTGCTGTTTAGATATCTACTACCTACTTGGATTTTGTTGGCATTATCATCATCACGATTGTAGCTAATATGTATTAAATACTTTCTCTATATCAGGTCCTAAATCAACAATTTAGAAACATTATCTCATTTAATATTGTTATAGTGTAAATTAATGGGCACTATTATTATCCCCAGCTTACAAATGAGGAAACTGAAGCTCAAAGTGGTATGTACCTTTCTTAAGTTGTCACAGTTAGCAAGCAGCAGAGCCAGGAAATTAATCTAGGTCTGCCGTGTTATACTAATTCTATTGATGAACCACACACTTATAGACCTCGTAATTTTGCCTGTGGACAAAGCTGATCATTCTATTCAGCTGTGGTTGTCAACCTGCAAATATACAATTTCCTATTTAGGGCATAATAAACATGCTGGTTATTAAGAACACATAACTTTCTCTCTCTACCTCAAAATGCATTTACTATATTTTCCTCTAGGCAGGTAAGGAACATGCATTTACATCTCCCTTTGACAAATGATTCATAGAGCAGCACTGATTCCTTGTTTTACTTGTGCCCCTGACATAAAGTGCTGAAGCTAAAGTGGTGAACGAGGGAGGTAGCAGCAGAATATGGACTGGCAATGTATAAAGAGAAAAAATGAGGAGAGAAATCATCTTTGCCAGTGATGGAAATTACAAAGGCTAAATAAGAATTTAAACTCCCTTTTACCTCCCAGTGAACAAATGCACAACTTTTAACATTTCTTCCTTTATATCTTAAATCTTAGAAGCTTGGTATCATTATGTGACTCAGTGCAATAGTCCTTCAAGAGAAATTATACCCCATGTAAGAAATAGTGACAAATACCAGATATAGTACTCTCAGTCTAGTTAAACCACTGCCTTGGAAAGCAATAACATTGCCTGCTTTGATTCACGCTGTGTTTCTCTGCATCACACACTGGTAGACTGTCTATCTTATTCAATGTCGGTTCAATATAAGACTGAGAGCTATAAAGAATTTATTCTATACTCCATCCCCAAATTCTGTTCTGGTCAAAATGTTAGAGCCTTGTTTTATTTAAGTTCAGGATTCTTTTTCTGTCTTACTGCTCATTCCTCTTGTATGGTGATTGTTTCATTTTCTCTACACTCTGAGGAAGGGAAGAATTTCCCAGACGACATCCACTGGCTAGAAAGTCTTCTATACTAATTTCAAGACGGAAGTGTCTTCATAAACATCCTCTAAATTTCTGTAAAATTTTAATCCACCCATAGCAAGTCCACATTCTCTTCTGGCACAAATTGTTTGCCTAACAACACACATTTTTCTTTATCTTTCTTCCCTTCTGGCAGAGACCAATCCCTACCATAGAGACTGAAAATGTTGGATCCTTGCTTTCCAAGCCTTTTTTGCTGCTAAGAGCCATGAGGCATCAAAATTCTGGGCAATAAGATATGCAAAAATGTCTTTTATTTTTCACGTAAGAAAAAATTTCCCTCCCTGATAAAGAGATAGCTCCAACAAGTATCCCACCTGCTTCCTTTGCATCTTTGGGAGTGATGTGTATAAATCTGTGACAACCATCTTGTCACAAGTTTACAAGATTGAAAATGGACAATAAATATGCAAGCTATAACAGAACCAAAAGCAGAAAAAGTTGGAACAGTGATGGCCTTATTGAGCCATTGAACCAATGCTGCAATAGCCTCTCTCCAGGTTTCTTACTTTGTGAATAATCATCTTTGCTACTTTATTATCTAAGCCATGTTCATGCTTTTTCAGGTATTTTTTTTTTTCTTCCAGCCAAAAGCATAGTAACTGATGTACCTATGTATCCCAACTGTTGCAACTATAGCAGGGAAAGGACAGAAACAGCTTTTATACTTATGAAGTTTCAGAAATATAATCCTTCTCAGAATATGGGGTTGTCAATAAATCTTAATCATCACCAGCTTTTGAACATGACCATCTTGGCTTTGACCTCCAAAAATTCAGCACATGGAGGAAAGGGAACAGTAGTGATAAGGTCTTGGTACTGAGATTTTTGGTTATCAGTTTTATCATAACAATTGCAGAGGTCCTCTTGGTTTTCCCCTTGGTTTCCAAAATTCAATCTTCTTCAGAAGGGTCTTTGGACATACTTAAAAATTTTCAAAATGGGCATTACTAAATTTATCCTAGATATAATTGTGCAACCACCAGAATTTCCCATCCTACTTACAATAAGGTTTTGACTTTCTGAAAGTATAAGAAGGATTAAATTTAGAGATGATAACGATAATGGAATTATAAGTCAGCATACTTGAAAAAATAACATCAAACGGAATAAAAGCAGCAGCTCTACTTCCTAAATAAGATTTTATTTCTGGACTATTGGGAAAAGCCACAGATAAGACTGAAAGTGAATGGAATTTAAAGACAGGGAGACACTTCACAGGCAAAGACAGAATGACAGAAAGAGACCTCCAGGAATTGGCACGAAGACAAGACCAGAGTGCAGGTCATGGAGCTCCTCCTTCAGTAACCCAAAATGGATTCCTCAAAGTGCTGAGTCCTAGGCTTCACCTCCAGGTCTAACACAAAAGAACTTCCAAGGTAAAGCTTGAAAATTTGCATTGTAATAAGTGCTTCCAGGTAAGTCTTCCTTAAACCCATTTAATTTTGTAAACCACTGCTCAAGACATGCTCTGTCATAGTGCAGCCACCAACCACATGGGGCTGTTTAAATTTAAATGTTAATTAATTAACTAAAAAAAATAAAAATGTAATTCCTTAGTTGCACTAGTCTTATTTGAAGGGCTTTATCACCATATGTGGGTACCAGCTACCATATTGGACCAGCACATAGAACATTTGGATCCTCGCAGAAAAGACTATTAGACCCAACAGTTCTGTTGTGTACATAAGCTTATGCCGTCCTTTCCTCCAAAATCAAATCCTTTGCTCTATGCTCCATCCCCTTTCCCTGTAAAATTACTCTAACCTATTTTGTACCTGTATTAGAGCACTGACACTGGCTATTTTATTTGAAAAAAAAATTAAAAACCCAAGACTATTATGTATCAATATTGAACACAAAAGGCACTATATTCATTACTTTATATTCATTACATATTTTAATTTTCCTTCCTTTATTTTTTGAGATGGAGTCTTACTCTGTCTCCCAGGCTGGAGTGCAGTGGTGCTATCTCTGCTCACTGCAACCTCCACCTCCTGGGTTCAAGCAATTCTCCCTGCCTCAGCCTCCCGAGTAGCTGGGATTACAGGCACCCACCACCACACCAGGCTAATTTTATTTTTTGTATTTACAGTTAACTCATGAAACACGTTTCAGTAGCTGCATTTTACTGATAATATAAGTATGAGTTGGGACATTACTAATTTAAGAAACGAATATTAATTGTATACCTCCTCTTGGTAGGTACTGTTCTAAAACTGGGTGGGAGGAGGAGAGTGGAGTATTATACATAAACACAAAAAAGAAAAATTGCTGCTACCATAGTTTTCACTATTGTGGGCAGAGACAGGCAAGAAACAAGTAAATAAGTTGATTATTTGAAAAATGCATGTCAGATGGTGCTATGAAGCAAAGTATTTCAGATTATATAAGGAGAAAATAAATATTGAAAGAGTAGGCCGGGCGCAGTGGCTCACACTTGTAATCCCAGCACTTTGGGAGGCCAAGGCGGGCGGATCACGAGCTCAGGAGATCGAGACCACGGTGAAACCCCGTCTCTACTAAAAATACAAAAAAAAAAAAAAAAAAAAAATTAGCCGGGCGTGGTGGCGGGCGCCTGTAGTCCCAGCTACTCGGAGAGGCTGAGGCAGGAGAATGGCGTGAACCCGGGAGACGGAGCTTGCAGTCAGCCAAGATTGCGCCACTGCACTCCAGCCTCTGGATACATTAAAAAAAAAAAAAAAAAATCTCTTATCCCGAGTCACCAACGTTCCCTACTTTAACTTATTCGAAAAGAAAGGGCAGAGTCGTTTCCGGAATAGAGGTAGAACAGGGCATGGCTGAGTACTAGGAATCACAGGGGAACATGTTTTCAGGAACTGAGGGAAAGAAGATAACATATAACTTAATTGAGAAGGAAATAATTTTCACAAAAATCTAGGTGGGATATGAGATAAAAGGAAATATATGTCTGCCTCAATTCTTTCCAACTTACTCTGCCAAAAGAGGGGTGAAATTTTATTTTTATCTATCTGTATTCACTGTGTGTACGTAGTGTATTCATCTTTGGAGTTCAGATATGTAGCTCTGCAGCACCATTTCTTAACCTTATTTTATTCTATTCTTTAACTATATAGGGTATTTGTAAATGCAAACTCAAGTAAGCAAAAATAAAGTCATGTTTTAAAATTTTCATTGAAAGTGGTTGAACTGTAACTCTAAGGTTTCTTCCCTCCAGGCTGGCGAATTTAATTTCAGTGATTTTTGTGCATATGCACATACACACGTAGGTACATATACACATACACTCTCAACAAATAGGCAAAGACACCTTAGTCTTATTCAATGCCTTAGTGTAAGGCAACACTCAAGTGCTTCACCTCCACACAAACAACACTTAAATTAGTCACTGTTCTGGAGTTGAAGACAGAAGCTGAGATGATTGAGAGACACACTTAAAACACAAAAATCTGCTGAGGCTTGGTGCCTAGGACCTAATTTCCTTAAGCACCTGTCTGGGCTATCTGCATGAAGGTCTTCCTGCTCTCCTGGGAACACCTCTATACATCAAGGTGTACAGCCCCACTTCCAGCAGCAGCTTCCAGAGAATTGGCAATATCTGCCCTCTCCTTACTTCATTCTTTCTTACAGTTAAGCCTTAAAGGATTTACTTCCTTCACTCGCCATTGGAAATATCTGTCAAATTAGTTAGATTTCTTCAATTAGTTACATTTCTGCAAAAGCAGGAAGAAATGTTGTCTTCACAGAGTTTTTGCCTCCCTTTTTATGTTTAAGGACACTTACGATTACAACGGGCCCATCCAGATAATCTAGGTTAATTCTTTATTTGAAGATCAGCGGATTAGCAACATTAATTCCTTCTACACCCTTATTTCCCTTTGCCATGTAACATAACATGTTTGCAGGTTCTGAGGATTAGGGCATGGCTATCCCTGGGGACTATTATTCTGCGTACCGCAAATTTTTATGTCAAAATAACAACTACAACAACAGAAAGAAAATAAACTATAAATTATCCTGACAGTGTATCTTTCAATTGAGAACTTTAAAATTTTGATTTGCAAGTAGCTGTGTTACAACTGAGAAGCAGAGAAAGAGACAAGGATGTCATGCCATCACTACTTTATGAAATAAAATGAGAAGTATTAAGTAGTCAATATAAAACAGCTATAAAGTGAGTCAGAGAGAGTGGACTCTTCTAAGTAATTATCTGTGGGACTCAGATTTGTAGTTATAATTTAATTCTTTCTTTCTGGCACCTCCCTGTTTCAGTGCTTGGTTTGTTCCTTTCCTGAAGCTTAGTTCACTATCTCCAGTTTCAGCTATTATTACTCTCACACTAAAAAGAATATTGATGAGGGCACTGGGAGACTAGAGTTCCAATCCCAGCTCTTCTACTGGGTAACTCCAATTCCCCGGTTAATTTACTTTCTGCCTCTAAGATTTAGTTTCCTCATAGGTAAAAAAGCAATGAATTAGACTACATAGTAATACAAACAATCATTTATTAAATAAGAACCATAGTGGCAGATTCTGGACTTGGAACATGGATACAATATAATTTAATGCTCAATAGTTCTATAATTGTTATCTCTATCTTACAGATAAAGAAATTGAGGCTCAGAGATGGTAAGTAGCATTTCTTAAAGTAACCCAGTTTACACATCAAAACATACCTCATATATTCTGACATAGTATAGAATACTCTCATAATGCATAAAATACAAAAACCTCTCATTTAATAATCTTAATGTCATTCAAATGGAAACGTGTGAATGTTTATAAAACATAAATTTGCACACAATATCCAACCTATGTATCTGCAATAAATTCATGTAAATACCACCAATTCCAAATGATGTATTCAAAAGTGAGGGGAGCAGAAGGCTCAATTTCCCAAGCTGCTGAGTCTTTGCTGCAGGCAGATTCTAGCTCTGATTAAATTAATGTCTGCCCAAACATAGGAACAGAGCCAACCTGACAATCAATGCCAGTTAAAGCTTTCAGCTCTTCAGGTATAACTCTTACTTTTCGTAGAGTACAGTGGAATTCCTTCCATCACTATAAAATGTTAATAGGAGCATTTGGATTAAAAACTCCATATGATGTACTAAAGTTTTTAGAAAATGAAGCTACAAGAATAGCAGAAAATCTAAAGAAAACCACATGTGCACATCTATGTCATTGTTGTCTGTTAAAATGAAAGTACTAGAAGATCAGCTGGGCATTATTGCCTCTTGCAAGTTTCTTTTCAAGCTTACTGAGTCTATCATACCTGCTATCACTACACCTGTGTTATAGACCATTCACTGTTCCTTAATAACAATCAGAACTAACAGTGACAGAGCATTCTAGGTACCAGACACCATATTAAGTAGGTTTATAAGCATTACTCATTTTTCATAAATATCTTATATAAGTGGGTACTATTATTAACCAAACTTTGCAACTGAAGTGACAGAGGGTTACAGGGGTTAACTAATTTGCCCATGGTTGTACAGCTAACAAGATGTAGAGTAGCCAAGTTCTTTTATTGAGGGCTTATGCTATAGATAGGTTCAATTTAGTAGAGAAATATTGTCCCTCTGAATAAAAGCACTATTTTTTGTCTGTTTCTCTACCATTGTGTGTCCTTTGAAAAAAAATAAAACCTTTGTTTCTTTTTTATTTTGAGATGGAGTCTCACTCTGTGGCCTAGGCTGGAGTGCAGTGGTGCAATCTGGGCTCACTACAACCTTCACCTCTGAGGTTCAAGTAATTCTCCTGCCTCAGTCTCCTGAGTAGCTGGGATTACAGGCACACACCACCATGCCTGGCTAATTTTTGTATTATTATTATTATTATTATTATTATTATTATTGTTATTTTAGTAGAGACAGGGTTTCTCCATGTTGGCAAGGCTGGTCTCGAACTCCTGACATCAAATGATCCACCTGCCTCGGCCTCCCAAAGCACTGGAATTACAGGTGTGAGCAACCACACCCAGCCCAATAACACCATTCTTTACCTTTTCTTCCCACTTCATCTTCCACTGACCCACATAGAATCTTTCCCATAGAAGGTGATCAACAAATTATCTTAAAGTTAATAAATTATTCTAGATATAAATGGAAATTCCATCCACATATTTATTTTTCCATGTTTGTCATTGTTCTCATTAATCATGACCATCATCCTCACCCGACAAATTAATAACCATAACAGTCCATATCATATGCTTAACATTTTATTGGCACATAATTGAAAATAACAAGGAGAGTAATTACTTTTGGATCACTAGCTTTTATTTTTTCTTAGCTATATACATCAATTTTAAAAACTTGTTGGTTAAAATTTATTTAGTATTTAATCCCATCTGTGTGTCTAAAGAAATTTAGTCACAGGAATGACTTCTGTCCTTCCATCTGCTTTTGAATTTATCAGATTTCTAAAACTCTTCTGGGGAGCTGTTGTATTTTTGCCAGCCTATACATTTGAAAAGATGAAACCCTGAGACGTAACTCTTACTTTAAGGATATGTTTGTACAATATTTCTTATAAGCAGCTAAGATACTTTGAGGACTACTGAAAGGCTAATTTTCTACTCATGATTTTCTCAAATACAGATGGTATCTAAATAAAAAATATTTTCATACAGTAGTTAAGTCTCCTTGGGTGGGCAATATTAGTCTTGAGAAATAAATATGTACGTATAAGGACCAAGACATCAGTAGAAGGGTGACCCAAAGAAGGTCCTTGACAGCTTTGGCAATAAAGTAGAAAGTCCTCAAACCTCACTGAACATTACAGTTGGGATTTTCTGTGAATTATTTTTCTTTTGGTCATTCTTGCCTGCACAGCCAACATGCTAATCAGCTACAGTTTTGAATTTTATTCCTTTGTCAGTTGACAATTGAGGACTATTGTTATGTGAAGAAGAAATATTAATATTAACTTTGATACCTGGGCAAGATGGCCAAATAGGAACAACTCCGGTCTGCAGCTCCCAGCGAGACCAATGCAGGTGGGTGATTTCTGAATTTTTAACTGAAGTATCCAGTTCATCTCACTGAGACTGGTTAGACAGTGGGTGCAGCCCACTGAGGGTGAGCTGAAGCAGGATGGGGTGTCACCTCACCCAGGAAGCACAGAGGGTCAGGGAATTCCCTCCCCTAGCCAAGGGAAGTCATGAGGGACCATGCTGTGAGGAATGGTGCACTCCAGCCCATATACTACACTTTTCCCATGGTCTTTACAACCCACAGGCCAGGAGATTCCCTTGAGTGCCTAGACCACAAGGGCCCTGGGTTTCAAGCACAAAACTGGGTGGCCTTTTGGGCAGATTCTGAGCTAGCTGCAGGAGTTTTTTCATACCCCAGTGGCACTTGGAACACTAGCAAGACAGAACCATTTACTCTCCTGGAAAGGGGGCTGAAACCAGGGAGCCAAGTGGTCTTGCTTAGTGGTTCACACCCCCATGGAGCCCAGCAAGCTAAGATCCACTGGCTTGAAATTCTCACTGCCAGCACAGCAGTCTGAAGTTGACCTGAGACACTTGAGCTTGGTGGGGGGAGGGGAGTCCATGATTACTGAGGCTTAAGTAGGTGGTTTTCCCCCTCACAGTGAAAACAGAGGCTGGGAATTTTGAACTGGGCGGGGCCCACGCAGCTTGCCAAAGCCACTGTAGCCAGACTGTCTCTCTAGATTCCCCCTCTCTGGGCAGGTCATCTCTAAAAGAAAGGCAGCAGCCCCAGTCAGGGGCTTATAGATAAAACTCCCATCTCCCTGGGACAGAGCACCTGGGGGAGGGGCCACTGTGGGCATAGCTTCAGTAGACTTAAAAGTTCTGGCCTGCCAGCTCTGAAGAAAGCAGCAAATCTCCCAGAACAGTGCTCACTCAAGCTCTGCTAAGGGACTGACAGCCTCCTCAAGTGGGTCCCTGACTCCTGTGCCTCCTGACTGGGAGACACCTCCCGGCAGGGGTCACCAGACACCTCATACAGGAGAGTTCTGCCTTGCACCTGGCAGATGCCCCTCTGGGACGAAGCTTCCAGAGGGAGGAACAGGCAGCAATCTTTGCTGTTCTGCAGCCTCTGCTGGTGATACCCAGGCAAACAGGGTCTGGAATGGACCCCCAGCAAACTTCAGGAGACCTGCAGAAGAAGGGCCTGTCTGTTATAAGGAAAACTAACAAACAGAAAGCAATAGCATCAACATCAAGAAAAAGGATGACCATGCAAAAACTCCATCTGAAGGAAAAACTCATCAACAGCAAAGACTGAAGGTAGATAAATCCATGAAGATGAGGAAAAACCAGCACAAAAAGGCGGAAAATGCCAAAAACCAGAAAATGCCTCTTCTCCAAAGGGTCACAACTCATCACCAGCAAGGGAAAAAACTGGACAGAGAATGAGTTCAACGAATTGACAGAAGTAGGCTTCAGAAGTTGGGTAATCACAAACTCCTCGAAGCTAAAGGAGCATGTTCTAATCTAATGCAAGGAAGCTAAGAACCTTGATAAAAGGTTATAGGAACTGCTAACTAGAATAGCCAGTTTGGAGAGAACATAAATGACCTGATGGAGCTGAAAAACACAGCATGAGAACGTTGTGAAACATACACAAATATCAATTGTCAACTCTATTAAGTGGAAAAAAGGATGTCAGAGATTGAAGATCAACTTAATGAAATAAAGCATGAAGACAAGAAAAGAGGGAAAAGAATGAAAAGGAATGAATAAAGCCTCCAAAAGATATGAGACTATGTGAAGAGACCAAACTTATGTCTGACTGGTGTTCCTGAAGCGGACAGGGAGAATGGAACCAAGTTGGATAACACACTTCAGAATATTATCCAGGAGAACTACCCCAATCTAGCAAGACAGGTCAACATTCAAATTCAGGAAATACAGACAACATCACAAAGATACTCCTCGAGAAGAGCAACCCCAAGACACACAGTCATCAGATGCACCAAAGTTGAAATGAAGGAAAAAATGTTAAGGGCAGCCGTAGAGAAAGGTTGGGTTACCCAAAAAGAGAAGACCATCAGACTAATAGCAGATCCTCTGCAGAAACCCTGCAAGCCAGAAGAGAATGGGAACCAATTTTCAACATTCTTAAAGAAAAGAATTTTCAACCCAGAATTTCATATCCAGCCAAAATAAGCTTCATAAGTGAAGGAGAAATAAAATCCCTTACAGACAAGCAAATGCTGAGGGATTTTGTCACCACCAGGCCTGCCTTACAAGAGCTCCTGAAGGAAGCACTAAATATGGAAAGGAAAAGACTGTACCTGTCACTGCAAAAACATACAAAAATGTAAAGGCCATCGACACTATGAAGAAACTGCATCAACTAATGGGCAAAATAACCAGCTAGCATCGTAATCACAGGATAAAATTCACACATAATAATATTAACCTTAAATGTAAATGGGCAAAATGCCCCAATTAAAAGATACAGACTAGCAAATTAGATAGAGTCAAGATCCATCAGTGTGCTGTATTCAGGAGACCCACCTCACATGCAAAAACACATGTAGGCTCAAAATGAAGAGATGGAGGAAGGTTTATCAAGCAAATAGAAAGAAAAAAAAAAAGCAGGGATTGCAATCCTAGTCTCTGATAAAATAGACTTTACCAACAAAGATCATAAAAGACAAAGAAGGGCATTATATAATGGTAAAGGGATCAATGTAACAAGAAGAGCTAACCTAAATATATATGCACCCAATAATGGAGCACCCAGATTCATAAAGCAAGTTCTTAGAGACCTACAAAGAGACTTTGACTCTCACACAATAATAGTGGGAGACTTTAACACCCCACTGTCAAAATTAGACAGATCAATGAGACAGAAAATTAACAAGGATCTTAACAAGAACTTGAACTCAGCTCTGGACCAAGCAGACCTAATAGAACTCTCCACCCTAAATCGACAGAATATACATTCTTCTTTGCACCACATAGCACTCATTCTAAAATTGGCTACATAATTGGAAATAAAACACTCCTCAGCAAATGCAAAAGAAAGAAAATCATAACAAACAGTCTTTCAGACCACAGTGCAATCAAATTAGAATGCAAGATTAAGAAACTCACTCAAAACCGCACAACCACATGGCACCTGAACAACCTCCTCCTGAATGACTACTGGGTAAATAACAAAATTAAGGCAGAAATAAATAAGTTCTTTGAAACCAATGAGAAAAAAGAGACAACATACCACTAAACAGCTAAAGCAGTGTTTAGAGGGAAATATATAGCACTAAATGCCCACAGGACAAAGCAGGAAAGATCTAAAATTGGCACCCTAACATCACAATTAAAACAAATAGAGAACCAAGAGCAAACAAATCCAAAAGCTAGCAGAAGACAAGAAATAACTAAGATCAGAGCAGAACCAAAGGAGATAGAGACACAAAAAAACCTTCAAAAATCAATGAATCCAGGAACTGGCTTTTTGAAAAGATTAACAAAATATGGCAGATGGATATATATGTAACAAACCTGCACATTGTGCACATGTACCCTAAAACTTAAAGTATAATAATAATAATAATAATAAAAAGAATAGAGGGAACTTGGAATCAAAACAAACAAAAAAATAGACTGCTAGACAGATTAATAAAGAAAAAAAGAGAGAAGAATCAAATGGACACAATAAAAAATGACAAAGAGAAGATCACCACTGATCCCACAGAAATACAAACTACCATCAGAGAATACTGTAAACACCTCTACACAAATAAACTAGGAAATTTAGAAGAAATGGATAAATTCCTGGACACGTACACCCTCCCAAGACTAATCAGGAAGAAGTCGAATCCCTTAATAGACCAATAACAAATTCTGATATTGAGGCAGTAATTAATAGCCTACCAACCAAAAAGAGTCCGAGACCAGATGGATTCACAGCCGAATTTTACCAGAGGTACAAACAAGAGCAGGTACCATTCCTTCTGAAACTATTCCAAACAATAGAAAAAGAGGGACTCCTCCCTAACTCATTTTATGAGGCCAGCATCATCCTGATATCAAAACCTGGCAGAGACACAACAAGAAAAGAAAATTTCAGGCCAATATCCCTGAAGAACTTCGAAAATCCTCAATAAAATACTGGCAAAGTGAATTGAGCAGCACATTAAAAAGCTTATCCACCACAATCAAGTTGGCTTCATCCCTGGGATGCAAGGCTAGTTCAAAAAATGCAAATCAATAAACGTAATCCATCCCATAAACAGAACCAATGACAAAAACCACATGATTATCTCAATAGATGCAGAAAAGGCCTTCGATAAAATTGAACATCGCTTCATGCTAAAAACACTCAATAAACTAGGTATTAACTGACCATATCTCAAAATAATAAAAACTATTTATGACAAACCCACAGCCAATATCATACTGAATGGGCAAAAACTGGAAGCATTCCCTTTGAAAACCAGCACAAGACAAGGATGCTCTTTCTTACCACTCCTATTCAACATAATATTGGAATTTCTGACCAGGGCAATCAGGCAAGAGAAAGAAAGAAAGCACATTCAAACAGGAAGAGAGGAAGTCATATTATCTCTCTTTGCAGGTGACATGATTGTATATATAGAAAACCCCATTGTTGCAGCCCCAAAACTCCTGAAGCTGATAAGCAATTTTAGCAAAGTCTCAGAATATAAAATCAATGTGCAAAAATCACAAGCATTCCTGTACACCAATAATAGACACACAGAGAGTCAAATCATGAGCAAGCTCCCATTCACAATTGCTAGAAAGAGAATAAAATACCTAGGAATACAAATTACAAGGGACGTGAAGGACCTCTTCAAGGAGACCTACAAACCACTGCTCAAGGAAATAAAAGAGGACACAAACAAATGTAAAACAATCCCATGCTTATGAATAGGAAGAATCAATATCGTGAAAATGGCCATATTACCCAAAGTAATTTATGGATTCAATGCTATTCCCATCAAGCTACCATTGACATTCTTCAAAGAATTAGAAAAAACTACTTTAAATTTAATATGGAACCAAAAAGGAGCCCATATAGCCAAGAAAACCCTAAGCAAAAAGAACAAAGCTTGAGGCATCACACTACCTGACTTCAAATTATACTACAAGGCTACAGTAACCAAAACAGCATGGTATTGTACCAAAACAGATATATAGACCAATGGAAAAGAACAGAGGCCTCAGAAACACCACCACACATCTACAGCCATCTGATCTTTGACAAACCTGACAAAAACAAGCAATGGGGAAAGGATTCCCTATTTAATAAATGGTGCTGGGAAAACTGGCTAGCCATATGCAGAAAACTGAAACTGGATGCTTTCTTTACATCTTATACAGAAATTAACTCAAGATGGATTAAAGATTTAAATGTAAAACCTAAAACCATAAAAACCCTAGAAGAAAACCTAGGCAATACCATTCAGGACATAGGCATGGACAAAGACTTCATGACTAAAACACCAAAAGCAATGGCAACAAAAGCCAAAATTTGCAAATGGGATCTAATTAAACTAAAGAGCTTCTGCACAGCAAAAGAAACTATCATCAGAGTGAACAGGCAACCTACAGAACAGGAGAGCATTTTTGTAATCTATCCATCTGACAAAGGTCTAATATCCAGAATCTACAAGGTAATTAAGGTAATTTACAAGAAAAAAACAAACAACCCCATCAAAAAGTGGGTGAAGGGTATGAGCAGACACTTTTCAAAAGAAGACATTTATGCAGCCAACAAACATGAAAAAAAGCTCATCATCACTGGTCATTAGAGAAATGCAAATCAAAACCACAGTGAAATATCATCTCATGCCAGTTAGAATGGCAATTATTAAAAAGCCAGGAAACAATGGATGCTGGAGAGGAGGTGCAGAATAGGAAAGCTTTTACACTGTTGGTGGGAGTATAAATTAGTTCAATCATTGTGGAAGACAGTGTGGCGATTCCTCAAGGGTCTAGAACTAGAAATACCATTTGACCCAGCAATCCCATTACTGGGTATATACCTTAAGGATTATAAATCATTCTACTATAAAGACACATACACATGTATGTTTATTGCAGCACTATTCACTATAGCAAAGGCTAAGGGTCAACTCAAATGCCAATCAATGTTAGACTAAACAAAGGAAATGTGGCACATATACACCATGGAATACTATGCAGTCATAAAAAAGAATGAGTTCATGCTCTTTGTGGGGACATAGATGAAGCTGGAAACCATCATTCTCAGCAAACTGACACAGGAACAGAGAACCAAACACCTCATGTTCTCATTCACAAGTGGGAGATGAACAATGAGAACATATGGGCACAGGGAGGGGAATATCACACACATCACACACTATCATGGGGTTGGGGCTAAGGAAGGGATAACATTAGGAGAAATACCTAATGTAGATGACGGGTTGATGGGTGCAGCAAACCACCGTGGAACATGTATACCTATGTAACAAACCTGCACATTCTGTACATATATTCCAGAACGTAAAGTATAATATATATATATATATATTAACTTCATCTTTTTTATTGAAAATCAGATGCGTGAATAAAAATTGTGAATTCCTAAGTCACCACAACATATTAATTTGATTATTGTTATCATTAGTACTTGTTAGTACCCATTGTGTTAAGAATTTTACAAGAACTACTCATTTAGTTTTATAATTCCCTAAAGCAATTATCATGACTCTCTTCATTTGAATATTGAGGATATTGAATTGAGAGAGGTAAAATAGTGTATCTAAGTGCACACAGTTAAATTACACCTTTTCTGTCCACATTCTAAATTGTTGTGGAAAGCCCCACTGATTGTACCTGTCACTGGTAATTTTGGTTAGGGAAAATGACTAGATGAACTTAAATTCTAAATCTGCTGTTTTCTGTCAATTTGGGCAAGTAGCTTACCCTCCTCGGGACATCCATTTTCTATTTAAAATTGATGTGAATAACACTGGTCTTAAGATGTTTGTGAATTTAACGCTGGGCGCGGTGGCTAATGCCTGTAATCCCAGCACTTTGGGAGGCTGAGATGGGTGGATCACGAGGTCAGGAGATCGAGACCATCCTGGCTAACACAGTGAAACCCCATCTCTACTAAAAACACACACACAAAAAATAGCTGGGAGTGTTGGCCTGCACCTGTAATACCAGGTATTCAAGAGGCTGAGGCAGGAGAATCTCTTGAACCCGGAGGCGGAGGTTAAGTGAGCCGAGAATACACCACTGCACTTCAGTCTGGGCGACATAGCGACACTCCGTCTCAAAAGAAAAAAAAAAAAGATGTTTGTGAATGTAATATTATAATGTATGTAACAATAATCAATAATCAAAAAGTCCCAAGCATAGTAAATGGTAAATAAGTAATAGTTTATTATTATTTCTTTACTTAAATGTTCAGTAAAAATTCTTTCATTTGCTCATTCATCCATATGTACAAACATCATATGTATATTGAAAAACCCAATCTACACTAAGCACTGAGCATATGCTGATATCTAAAACAGAAAATGTTACTGCCCTGGAGGAAACTTTGATTTCATTAGTAGATTAATATTACCCATAGCCAATTCTAAGAAAATAAACAGACTCAAAGGCAAGAATTAAAGAAAGTAGCTTTTATAAGTAAAAAGAACAATGAGGAGGAATAGTAACACAGAATTTTGAATTAATGGGTTTCAGGGATCCTTGCTGTACTATGAGCTTATCCACTCAGATTTTGTTTCTATGATATTACATAATTTTGTTGCACGAGCCAATTTAATTCAAAAACTCTCATACTGTTTATGTAGCATTGCACTGACTCAACCTGTTGCAATTTAATCTTTGCATGTATTTTCGCGACATGCTCCCCACAAAACAAAACAAAAACCAGTTTCTGCCACATTCAACGTGCTTTGCACTACAAATACAAAATGTTCATTTTTTCCTTTCATCTTCCAAATATTTTTCTGTTTTCTCTGCAATAATGTCAATGTCACAGGCATTTGTCCTTTCCAAATTAACCATCAGACATGTCTTTACAATGATTATCCTGGCTTTGCTTTTACATATTGATAACCAGATTCTACTTGACTGATTATAGATTGTTTGCCCCCTACATGTTATTTAAAAGCACATATTTCAACATAGTGAATTTCCTAAACTACAGTTGATTTCAGTCAATTTTCTTTAGCTCATTTTTAATTCTCTTCATGCAGTCTTTAAAAAAATCCAATACGACGTTTTGTGCAGTGCCATTTGACAATTTGAAAACTGATTATGCTGTGATCATAGCCATGTGCAACAACTCCACTTTCCTTCAAGTTTAGGATGGCAAAATGAACAATATTATTTGATGATTCTGGTGGGGTGGCAACTTGATATACTAAAAACACAAAAGACAAGAATGCAAAACATCTAGATGCATCCTAATCATGCCATTTTTCAATTTAAAGCCAGTTAAAGCCCAACCTCCTGAGTAATATGTATGAGGCCATCACCATATGTACCATAATCTGAGCCTTCTTCTCTGGCTCCCAATTTTGACAACTATCTTCCAGCAATGTTGCACATCTTTGTGTTTTCTCACCCTGTTTCTTTTCATACTTGTTGTTATTTCTCTCTGGGCTTTTTAATGAAACTAACTCCTTCTCACTCTTCAAGATTTAACTTAGACATGACTTCCTTCTTATGGCTTAGTTCATCTGTTTCCCAAACTTATGTAAGATAGAACTACTTCAGGCAATTCTTAAACCCTACTGAATGGTTGTTTTAAGGGCACTTGAGATTTGTTTCAATCAGGTATGGTAAGACATGCAGACATGAAAATGACTGTCATAAAATAAGTTTTTATACCTAAATATCCCTAGAAACAGGAAGCAAGACATGCCACACAAGGCCACACAAGGAAGCACCAAGGTTAGTCAGGAGGCAGAGGAAATGAGAGGAAAACATGGACAAGAGCCTTTATTGTGGTTTGCATGGGAAGAAACAAGCGGGGCAGGACGAGCCAATTTAGGTTTGCAAGTATGAATAATATCTGCAGGCTCTGAGGTATAGAGGCTGTCTCTATTTGTCTGATACCTGGCCTTGGGTTGATTAAGAAAGGGCAATAATGGCGCAAAGAATGATAGCTCCATAGAGGAGGTGGTTAGGGGTGTGGGCTTGGGATTGTTTGGTGTTCATTTGAAAGGTGTGCTCCCAGGGGAGCTGTTTCTTATCTCTAGGAATTAGCTATTCCAGGGAAAGGCAATTCCTCCAGTGTCAGCAAGGACAGTAAGATGTCAAACCATCAGAAAATGCAAGGGGAAAAAAAGCATGATTAATACTATGACCTTCTTTAGGAAACATTGTTAACTTCTAAAGTGCCCAAGTAAAGTCCCAGTTCCAGTAACAGTGGTGAAATAGCTTGCATAAGAATAATCTTCCTCTATATAACAACTATAAACTGTTCACGAATTGGAGTCAAGAGTAGAGAAAAATTGGAAAGAATGTGACTCTGATAATAGGTATATCACTGGATAAGATCTGTGTTTCAAAAGTATTTTCCCTGGTGTTTCTCCAGGTTTGCATTATACGGGGCCACAAAAACTCAGGCAGGAATAGCAATAACAATAATTTTAGATTGAGGTGTCAAAGAAAGAATGTAGGGTATCAGAGTGTCTAGAAACTGAGGAGGTAACTAAAGGTGGCGGCTTTAAGTCTTCATATAAACCTTTCACAAACCTTTGGCCAACTCTGAACTGTTTGCATATATGTAGGCTCCAAGAAGACTCTCAGAAAACAACAGAGACTGAAAACAGACCAGAGATCTCAACTGTTGTAACAGGAGAAAAATACACATTGAAGTTTTAATTCCACCTAGTTAAAAGTTTGATAAATACTTCCCATTGCAATTCCACATCTAAGTCATGCAGCGTATAGTTGGGTCACTGTATAAAAATAAACTCTATTAATCATTGTCTTCTAATTAGTGTATTTAGACCATTTGCATTGAAATTATTTATTGAGATGCGCTGCTTAAATATACTTTTTTTAAAAAATGTTTATGTCCACTGTTCCCTGTTCCTCTGTTTTTCTTTTCTTGCCTTCTTGTGAATTATTCAAACACTGTGTAATTCAGTAAGATTCCATTTTGATTTACTTCAATGTTTTTTAAGAATATCACTTTGAATTATATTCTTAGTAACAACTGTATCTATTGCAATATATGTATGTATCTTATCACAGTTTATTGGGATCAACATTTTACTACTTCAAATAAAGAGTGGAAACCTTGTTTTTATTTAGGTCCTTTTACCATTCCCACTTATATATTATTATCTTGAATATCAAATGGTTTTATAATTTTGACTTTGACCATCATATGTTATTTAGAAAACTATTGTTCTTACTCAGTGTATTAGTCTGTTTTCACACTGCTATAAAGAGCTACCTGAGGCTGGATTATTTATGAAGAAAAGAGGTTTAATTGACTCAAAGTTCTGCAGGCTTAATAGGAAGCATGACTGGGAGGCCTCAGGAAACTTACAATCATAGCAGAAGGCGAAGGAGAAGCAACTACCTTCTTCACAATGGTGTCAGGAGAGACAGCGAGAGCAAGAGTGCAAGTGAAAGTGCGCGTGTGCGAGAGAGAGAAAGACAGAGAGAAGGGGGGAGTGCCACACACTTTTAAACCATCAGATCTCATGAGAACCCACTCATTATCATGAGAACAGCATGGGGGAAGTTCACCCCCTGATCCAACCACTTCCCACCAGGTTTCTCCTCCAATTTGACATGCAAGTTTGGAAGGAATACCAACACAAACCGTATCACTCACATGTCTCCTTCTCCCATTATTGTTTCTTCCTTCCTGAGGCTCCCAGACACGCTCTTCTATTATTTGAAAAAAAATTTCTTTTATCCATTTTTTAAGGGTAAGTCTGCTAGTAACAAATACTTTTATGTTTTCTGCATTTGAGAATTTATTTTTCCCTCATTATTTTTGATGACAGTTCTGCTGGTTATAGAATTAGTTGTTGCCAGTTCTTTTCTTTCAGCATTTGAAAAATGCTGTAATACTTCTTTCTTACCTCTATCATGAAAAATGAGAAATTATTTAAATTGATATTCCCCTATAGGATATATACCATTTTACTCTGGCTGTTTTCAAAAATTGTATTTTTTTTTTACTATTTTTCCCATTTTACTATAATGAATCTTGGTGTAGATTCTTTTAGGTTTGTCTTAGTGGGAGTTTGCTCAGCTTCTTGTATTTATGGGTTTATACATTGAGTCAAATTTGTGAAGTTAATAGCTATTATTTCTTCATATGTCTTTATAGCCTCACTGTCTGTCCTCTTCCTCTGAAATTCAAGTGATTCATCTAGGACCTTCAGTTATTATTCCACAGGTACCTGAGAACCTGTTCATTTTACTCTTTTTTAAAAAAATTATGCATATTTCACAGATTTATGGAGTAAATGAGATATTTTGTTATAGGCATAGAATGTGTAATGATCAAGTCAAGGTATTTGGAGAATCTCACTTTGGCTATCGTTTCTTTGTATTGGGAATATTTCAAGTCCTTTCTTCTAGCTACTTTGAAATATCCAATACATTATTGCCAACTATAGTCACTCTACCTTCTATCAGACATTAGACTTACACCTTCTACCTAACTGTATGTTTATACTCATTGAGCAACCTCTTTTTATAGCCTCCTCCCAACCACATGCCCTTACCAGCCTTTGATATCTATTATTCTACTCTCTACCTTCACGAGATCAACTTTTTAAGCTCCTACATATAAAAGAGAACATGAGAGATATTTATTTTTCTATTCCTGGCTTATTTCATGTATCATAATGACCTCCACTTCCATCCATGTTGCTGCAAATGACATTATTTTATTCTTTATTTATTGTCAGAGTATTCTATTGTTTATCTATATCACATTTTCTTTATCCATTTTTTCCACAGGTGATATTTGTGTTGATTTCATATCTTTGCTATTGTGAATACTACTGCAATAAACATGCAAGTGCAAGTATCCTTTTAATATACTGATTTATTTTCCTGTGGATAAATACCCAGTAGTGGGATTGCTGAATTTTGTGGTAGTTCTATTTTTACTCTTTAAACAAATCTCCATACTGTTTTCCATAGTGGCTATGCTAATTTACATTCCCACTAGCAGTGTGTAAGAGTTCCCTAATCTCTGCATCCTTGCCAGTGTCTGTTAATTTTTGTCTTTTTAATAATAGCCATTTTAATTAGGGTAGGATTATATCTCATTATGGTTTTGATTTGCATTTCCCTAATGATTAGTGATATTAAGAATTTTTTCATAGGTTTGTTGGCCAATTGTATGTCTTCTTTTAAGAAATGTCTGCACATGTCCTTTGCTCACTTTTTTTTTTTTTCACAGAGTTTCGCTGTTGTTACCCAAGCTAGAGTGCAATGATGCAATCTTGGCTTGCTGCAACCTCCACCTCCCTGGTTCAAGCAATTCTCCTGCCTCAGCCTCCCAAGTAGCTGAAATTACAGGTATGCAACACCATGCCTGGCTAATTTTTTGTATTTTTAGTAGAGACGGGGTTTCACCATGTTGGCCAGGCTGGTCTCGAACTCCTGACCTCAGGTGATCCCCCCACTTAGGCCTCCCAAAGTGCTGGGATTATAGGTGTGAGCCACCGTGGGTGGCCTGCTCACTTTTTCATGGGACTCTTTTTTTTTTTTTTAACTGTTGAGAAGTTTGAGCACCTTGTATATCCAAGATATTAGTCCCTTGAAAGATGAATAGTTTGCAAATAGTCTCTCCCATTCAACAGGTTGAGTCTTTACTCTGTTTATTGTTTTCTTTGCTGTACAGAAGCCTTTTAGCTTACTATAGTCCAATTTGTCTATTTTTTATTTTGTTGATCATGCTTTGGGGAACTTGACCATAAAATCTTTGTCTAGTCCAATGTTCTGAAATGTTTTAACATTTTTCCTATTAGCAGTTTAATATTTTCAGTCTTATATTTAATCTTTTAATCCATGTTTAATTGATTTTTGTATAGAATGAGAGATAGAGGTTAACTTTTATTCTTCTGCATATAGATATCAAAATTTTCTAACATCGTTTATTGAAAAGGGTTTTTTTTTTCCCCAGTGTATATTATTGGAGCCTTTGTTGAAAATCGGTTAGATGTAAATATGTGGATTTATTTTTAGAGTCTCTATTCTGTTTCAATTGCCAATATTTTTGTCATATATAACAATATCATGCTTATTTTGTTACTGTAGCCTTGTGATATATTTTTAAGAAAGGTGGGGTGATGTCTCTAGCTTTATTCTTTATGCTCAGGATTGCTTTTGTTATTCATGTTCTTTATTAGTTCCTTACAAATTTTAGAATCGTTTTTTCTATTACTGTGAAAAATGACATTGATATTTTGATAGGGACTGCATTGAAAATATTATTTTCGGCAGTATGGTTATTTCAACAATATTGATTCTCCTGATTCATTAGTGTGGGATATCTTTGTATTTTGTCCTTTTCAATTTCTTTTATTAGTGAGGTATAGTTTTCCCTGTAGAGATCATTCATTTCCTTGGTTAACTATATCACGAGGTATTTTATATACTTTTGGTAGCTATTGTAAATGGAAATGATTTCTTTATTTCTTTCTCAGTTCATTATTGGTGTATAGAAATTCTACTGTTTTTGTATGCTGATTTTATATCCTGCAACTTTATTGAATTTATTTATTAGATCTAAGAGATTTTTGGTGAATTCTTTAGAAATCTTTCAGATATAAGATCATATCATTAGTAAAGAGAAACAATTTGACTTCTTCTTTTTCATTTTGGAGGCTCTTTATTTTTTTTTTATTTTGCCTAATCACCCTGGCTATGATGTCTAGTACTATATTGAATATGAGTGGTGAAAGTGGACGTCCTTGTCTTGATCCAGTTCCTACATAAAAGGCTTCAGATTTTCCTCATTCAGTATGACATTAGCTGTGGGTTTGTCATATATGGCCTTTATTAGGTTGAGATATGTTTCTTCTATGCCTAGTTTGCTGAGAGTTTTTATAATAAAATAATATTACTTTGTCAAATGCTTTTTCTGCATTTATTGAGATTATCTTTATGGTTTTTGTCCTTCATTCTATTAATGTGATAATTTGCATTTATTGATTTGTGTATGTTGAACCATCCTTGCATCCCTGGGATAAATCGGACTTGATCTTAACATAATTTTTTTGACATGTTATTGGATTTGGTTCTAATATTTTGTTGACAATTGTTGTATCTATGTTTATCAGAAACATTGGCATCTAGTTTTCTCTTTTTGTTGTGTCCTTGTCTGGTTTTGGCATATGAATTATGCTGGCCTGGTAGAATGACTTACAGGTAATTTCCTCATCTTCATTTTTTTTTTTTTTGGTAATACTTGAGAAGAAATGGTGATAGTTCATTGAAAGTTAAGTATATGATTTCAGTTAAGCTACCCAGTTCTGGACTTTTATTTCTTGCAATAATTTTTATTATTATTAATTCCATTACTCATTATTGATCTGTTTATTTTCTATTTTTTTCCTGATTCAATCTTTTTTGTGGCTATGTGTATTCTATAGTGTATATGTATCACATTTTCTTTATATTTTGCCTTTTAATAATTTTGTGTTTGGTTTGTAATAGCCTCTCTAATTCCTTGAGATGCATCATTGTATTACTGATTTGAAAGCCTTCTACATTTTTGTTATTAATGTTTATTGCTATAAACTTTATTGCTTTTGCTATATCTCATAGATTTTGATATGGTGTGTTCCGATTTTCATTTGTTTCAAGATTCAAAAAAAAATTTACCTTATGTCATTCAGGAACGTGTTGTTTAATTTCCATGTATTATGTACAGTTTGCAAAGTTTCTCTTGTTTCTGATTTCTAGTTTTATTTCATTGTGATCTGTCAAGATTCTTGATGTAATTTCAAGTTTTTAAAATTTGATGAGACTTGTTTTGTGCCCTAAAATATGGTCTATCCTGGAGAATGTTCCATGTTGTTAAGAAGAATGTGTATTCTGTAGCTGTTGGGTAAAATGTTCTATAAATTTCTGTTTGGTCCATTTTCTTTAATGAGCAGTTTAAATTCAAAATTTCTTTGTTAGTTATCTGTCTAGATAATATGGCTAATGCTGAGAGTAAGGTGTTGAGGTCTGCAACCATTATTGTATTGAAGTCTATATCTCTCTTTAGATCTAATAATATTTGTTTTATGTATCTCGGTACTCTGGTGCTGAGTTTATATATGTTTATAATTCTTATATTTTCTTACTAAATTAATCCCATAATCATTATATAATGGCCTTCTTTCTACCGTTTTTGACCTAATGTCTGTTTTATCTGACACAAATATAGCTGCTCCTCCTCTCTTTTGGTTTTCATTTGCATGGAATATATTTTTTGACCTCTTTACTTTGTCTGTGTATTTTTTTACATGTGACATAAATTTCTTTTAGGCAGCAAATAGGCCATGTTTATTTATACCTTCAGTTAATCTATGTTTTACATGGAAAATTTAATCTGTAAATATTCAAGGTTATTGATACTGGAGAGCTTATTCTTTTCATTTTATTAATTGATCTCTGGTTGTTTAGTATATTTTTTGTTCCTTTCTTTCTCTCTTACTGTTTATCATTGTAGTTTAGTGGTTTATTGTAGTGATAACATTTCAGTCTTTTCTTTGTGTGTTTGCTCTACCAATGGTTTTTATATTTTCATGTGTTTTCATGATGATAGATATTATTCCTTTTTTTTTTTTCCAGCTATAGGACTCCCTTAAGGATTTCCTGTATAGCCAGTCTAGTAGTGATGAATTCCCTCAGTATTTGCCTGTCTGGGAAAGACTTTATTTTTCTTTAATTTACAAGGGATACTTTTGCTGGGTATGGTATGTTTGTCTGACAGTTTTTTTTCTTTCATCACTTTGACTATATCATCTCATTATCTCCTGCTCTGTAAGGATTTTGCTGATAAATCCACTCTTGGTCTAATGGGAGTTCCCTTATTAATAACTAGATGCTTTCCTCTTGCTGTTTTCAGAATTCTGTCTTCATCTTTGACTTTAGATAGTTTAACTATAATCTGCTGTGAAGATTTTTCTACATTGTATCTATTTGGGGATTTCTGAACCATTTGTATCTGGATGTCTAAATCTCTTGTGAGAATTATGAAGTTTTCATCTATTATTTTGTTAAATGGGTTTTCTAATTCTTTTATTTTCATTTTGACTTCTGGGACACAAAATATTCAATATTTGATGGCCTTCTGGTGTCCTGTATGTCATGTAGGCTTTGCTCACTCTTTTTTGTTCTTTTTTCTTTATTTTAGTCTAACACAGTTATTTCAAAAGATCTGTCTTCAAGTTCTGAGGTTTTTTCTTCTGGCTTGATTTAATTTAGTGTTGAAACTTTCAAGTGTATTTTATATTTTATTCAAAATATTATTTAATTAATTCCAGAATTTTATTCTCTTTTTAATGATATCTCACTCAGTAAATTTCTCATTCATATTCTAAATAATTTTTATGATTTCTTTGTATTATTTAGCAGTATTATCCTGTATCTCACTGAACTTCTTTAATATTTCAAATTCTTTTTCCAGGACTTCATAAATTCCTTTTTTTCTTTTTTTAAATTAGAGACAGAGTCTTACTCTATTACTCAGGCTAGAGTGCAGTGGTGCCGTCTTAGCTCACTGTAACCTTGAACTCCTAGACTCAAATTATCCTCCTGCCTCTGTCTCCCAGGTAGCTAGGGCTACAGGTGTAAGCCATCAAACCTCACTAATTAAAAAAAATTGTAAAGATATGGTCTCCCGATGTTGCCAAGACTCATCTCAAGCTACTGGCCTCAAGTAATCCTCTTGTCTTGATCTCTAAAAGTGCTGGGACTTCAGGCATTAGCCACCAAACCAAGCCTGTAAATTTCTTTTTGACTGAGATCTGTTGCTGAAAAATTATTATATACTTGGAAGTGTCATATTTCCTGGCTTTTCCATGTTTCCTGTGTCCTTACATCGATGACTGTGCATCTAGTGTAATGGTTGCTTCTTCTATTTTTTTGAATTTACTTCTGTAAGGGAAGATGTTTTCCTGAAGATGTATCTATGATGTTGGTTTGGCAGAGTACTTATGTTTTAAATCTGAGGACATGCAGAAGTATAGTCTCTGTGTGATTTCTTCAGCTATAAAGAGCATCAGTGTTGTCTGTGATTTTCTCAGTAACTTAGGGTGCAGTTGTCAATGAAGGCTGTGATGAAGTTTTTCTAGGGTCTGGGATGCCAACTAGGCCAGTCTTCACGTCCTAGTCATGGTTGCTGTGGGTTAAGAGGGCCTGTTTGGGGCCCTGTGGCACTATACACTAGCACAAGACCAGGCAGGTGAATCCATAGAACTCCAGGTGGATTTTCTCTCCTTTTTTCTTTTTTTTCTTTTTTGAGATAGAGTCTCACTCTGTCACCCAGGCTGGACTGCAGTGGTGTGATCTCAGCTCACTGCAACCTCCATCTCCTGGGTTCAAGCAATTCTCTTGCCTCACCCCCCCAAGTAGCTGGGATAACAGGCTTGTGCCATGACACCCAGCTCATTTTTGTATTTTTAGCAGAGGTGAGGTTTCACTACATTGGCTAGGCTGCTGTTAAACTCCTGACCTCAAGCCATTCACCTACCTCGGCCTCCTAAAGTGCTGGGATTACAGGCGTGAATCACTATGCCAGGCCCAGGTGGCTTTCTTGAGGATTGGGAATGGCAGCAGTGGGTTGGGTGAGTGGGTAGGCTCTTGAGCCCCTGGGCAGTGGGTATGAGATGACTGATGGTAGTAGCAGTCTTCAGACAACCCTCTGGAACCCATTTGGTCTGCACTGGTGTTGGTGGTGACCATTTCTTGACTTAGTCTACTTTATCTCTGTTGCTTCTATTGAGTAAAGCCTATTGATCAGTCCTCAAGTTTACTGATTTCATTTTTTGTTACCTTTACTATTGAGTCCATCCAGTGAGATTTGTTTCAAAATTCTGTTATGATATTTTTCAGTATAATTTTCATTTGGTACTTTTTTATAACTTTTATTTATTTGCTGAAATTGTTCTATTTTTTATTTTAAGAATATTTATAATTAGTTATTGAATTATTTTTATAATAGTTGCTTTAAAATCTTTGTCAAGTGATTCTAATATCTGATTCATCTCAGTGTTGGTATCAGTTGATTTTCTTCTCTTATTTCCAAGTTGTAATTTTTCTGCTTCTTGGTATTATGAGTGATTTTTAAGTTTTCCCCGGATATTTGGGGGGTGTGTGGGTGTGTGTGTGTAGGATATATTAAGATATTTGGGTCATATAAATGCTTATTTGATTAGGCAATTATCTTCTGTTGCTTGACCATGCAAGTCTTGGCTTACATTTCTGGGCTTTGTTTCCAATGATAAACTAATTTTCAGAGCCTCTGCGGTGATATTTTTGTCTGATCGGTTTATCTCTTGTTGCCTGGCTTGCTTGGTATTTTGTAAGACTACTCTTCCATTCCAGGGAGAAATCATGTCAAAATTTGTTGCCAGGTTCGTGGTCAGAAAATGCCAGGCATATGTCACTTTCTTTTGAGTATAAGGTCATAACATGCCCTACCTCTCTATTGTTCTTCCAGATCACATAATTGCACTCTTTGGTATTTATCTAAAACAGTTGAAATCTTATGTCCCCACTCAAATCTGCATATGGATATTTATAACAGCTTTCTAATAAGTTTGCCTTTGTCTTCCAGTTTTCACAGTTCTACTGTGGTTGTATTATTTCTGGGACTTATAGTTGTATTTAACAGGGAGAGGGAGAGAGAAAAGTTCATGCCTTACTGTCCAGATTGAACATTGCCAATTAATTTTACATAAAAGCATGAATGTAATTCAATGGAGAGTAAAATATTCTTCCAACAATTGGTTTTGGAATAACTGGAAAAAGTGTGAAGAATAACTTTGATACAAAACTGCTATTTAAAGCATACAAAAAGACCATTAAAAGTCAACAATAAGAAAATAAATAACTTAGTTAAAAGTGAAGAAAAACACCAGACAGAAACCTAACCAAAGAGGATACATAGATATCCAATAAGCATGTGAAAAGATGCTCAAAGTGTGTCACGAGGAAAATGCAAATTATAACAGCAATTAAATATCACTACATACCTATTAGAATGACCAAAATCCAAAACATTAGCAACACCAAATGCTGGTAAGAATGTGCAGCAACAGGAACTCTCATTAATAGTTGAGAGAAATGCAAAATGATACAGCTACTTTGGAAAATAGTTTGATGATTTCTTACAAAGGTAAACATATTCTTACCCTATGATCGCATAATTGCACTCTTTGGCATTTACCTAAAACAGTTGAAAACTTACATCCCCACTCAAACCTGCATATGGATATTTATAACAGCTTTATTAACAATTACCAAACTTGAAGTAACTGGATAATCTCTGGTACACTGAGATAATGCAATATTATATGGCACCAAAAATAAATGAACTATTATGTCATTAAAAGACATGAAGGAAGGTTAAATGCATATTACCAAGTAAAAGAAGGCAATCTGAAAAGGCTACATCCTGTATGATTCCATCTATATGATGTTCTGTAAAATGAAAAACTATGAAGATAGTGAAAGAACCAGTGCTTACCAGGAGTTACAGAGTTGAGCAGGGTGAATCAGTAGAACAGAGAGGATTTTAAGGGTGGTGAAACTTTGTATGATGTTATATTGGTGGATACATCATTATACACTGGTCCCAACTCACAGAATATGGAACACCAAGAATACATTCTAATGGTAAACTATGGACTTTGAGTGATAATGATGTGCCAATATGGGTTCATTTATTGTAACAAAGATACTACTCTGGTATGGGATGTTGATGGGAGAAGGGTGTGTGTTTGTGAGGAATGGAAAGTAGGTGTATGGATTTCTGTACTTTTTACTTGATTTTTGCTAGGAACCTAAAACTTCTCTACAAAATAAAGTTCATTAAGAAAGGACCTCAAACATATTCTGTAGAAGTTATTTTAAGGTCTGAAAAACATTTAGATAAAGCATTGACACACATTAAAATGTGTGAGACATAAAAAACTTAACTTTGACCCCTACATCACACTGTAAACAAAGATTAATTCCAAAAAGATCACTGACATAAATGCATCAGTTAAAACATTAAGGTTTATGTAAGAAAGCATAAGAGGAAATATTTTATGACCTTGGGGTAGACAAAGATTCCTTCAACTAGTTTTAAAAACCACTACATTTTTCAAAAGATGAATTTGAATTTATTCGCATACACACACACACCCTTTTACTCACCCCGAAACACTGTTAGTTAAATAAAACAGCATGACAGAGACTGAGATAAAACACTGGAACATATATATCTAACAAAATATTTGTATTTAGAACAGAAGAAGTAATAAAAATCAGCAACACATAATAACTCAAAGTAGGGGGTTTGAACAGACACATTACAAAAGAAGTTATACAAATAACTAACAAGCACATAAAATGGTATCTAACATTATTAAGTGAATGAAAATGCATATTAAAACCCCAATTACACGTTGTTTTATATCCACTAGAAGAGTTACAAAAACAAAATCAGAAAGACTAATGATATGCAATATTGGCTAACATATGGAACAGTGAAACTATCAACATATTTGGTATATGTGTAAAACTACACAATCACTTTGGATAGCTGAAGATATTATCATATAAAAATTAGACATACCTATATCCTATGACCCCATAATTCTATTCCTAGGTATTTATTGGAGAAAAAGAAAAGTTTGTATCTGGAAAATAAAACAACTGGAAATGAACCACCTATCTATCAAAAGGAAACTGGATTAAGAAAATGTGGAATATACTCTGCAATAAAGAATGAATTACTAAAACACTCAGCAACATGGATTAATCTCAAAAAACATCATGTTAAGTGAAAGGAACCAGAAACCAAAGTGCATATATGAAGTATGAGAGCAGGCAAAATAATTTATTATGATAAAAATCAGAACAGTAGTTACCTCATAAAATTAAACATGCAATACACAACTGTTATGTCATGGGACTTGTAGATCCAGGCATTTTTTCTATAGTTTTAACTTTTAACTTTAAGAAACTACATGTTGCCCTCTTCATAATACTTCTATTAAAAAATCTTTGTGTCCATCATCTGTGCCTTGCTGTTAAAGCCACAGACTTGGGAAGCTGATGGGGCTTAGCTGAAAGGTAACAAGAAGGAGCTTTGTGGAGTAATAGAAATGTTGTAGAAGTTCACTGATGTTATATAATACCAATACTATGTGAGTTATTGTCTCTTTTCTTGAATGGTTACTTAAAATGAGTTTCAGCTAAGAAAAACTTTAAGAAGATTTATAGACATAAACTATTTTGCTCGAAAAATAAAGCCTGAATCAAGAAAAATAAAATGTAATTTGTTAAAGTAATTTTTAAATTTGTAAAATAAAGATTTGACAAAGTAAAGAGGCAAAGCTATGTGTCAAGATGTTTCATTGAAACGGTCAGTTTAGCAATCTGAATCTCAATAGATCAGTGGTTCTCAAACTGTAATTTGACTAATAAAAGGCGGAAAGTTTGATTACATGTTGATTGAGAAACCTAAGCTCCATAGAAGTTAGTTCAATAGGAGAGAGTTGGAGGTCAGAAATAGTGGTACAACAATCATCCCACACTAATCACTAGTATAATGATCATCTCAAGAAAAAAGATTTGTCTAATTAATTCTTACTCATTCCCATTAAGTCTGGCAGGTCATGGATGCTCAATCAGTATCTGAAGAATAAGTAAATTAATGAATGACTATTCAGCACCATCTTTGTGGTGCTTATTTTTACTTTACAATTTGGCTATGGCTTTATCACTTATTCTTTGGGTAAGCTCACTTTAACTACTTTGGTAGTTTAGCACGTCTAGCACTCCCCAGTCTGTCTTTCGGAGACGCCCTAATGGATTTTCCTGGAGTCAAGAACCTTATCCTAGATGTTAGAGTAAGTTAAGAAGTAAAACTATGTGTATGATGCTGAAAATGACAGTTCAAATAGTGACACAGTTGCATTTAATTCTACCTGCTGGAATGGCTATGCCTATATAATTGTTGAAAAAGAGGGTCCTTTGATTTGCTTGTCATTCATGGAACTTCAGCGAGCTGCTTTGAATGATTTTATCTCAGAATTTATTAACTATTTTGTCATAATGTGGACTAATGGACACATATCCTCTAATTTCTCTTCTTCCTGTTCATCACAGAGCCAAATTTTTCCTTTCACACCTTTGTCCGCAACATTTAAAGTTCAAAATCTAGACTGTTAGGAATCGAAATAACAAAACAAACTCTTAGATGAAAATTAAGAAGAGTTAGATCAACTTCTAATAACAAAAACAGTATAGAAGCATCATCATCAGCATTTCCTCATTGTACTCACTAAATGGTATTAAGAATTTTCAAGTGTGTTCTATTCTATGAGTGTGTCTGAATTTTGACTTTAAGCAGAACAATGCACGGCTTGCTTCTCACCACGTATCTTGATGTGTAGTATGTGCTGCTTTGGTATCTTGCCCACAGGTTATCTCCGGCAAGGCAAAATTCCTGTCTTTTTAAGGTTCCTTATAAATGATTTCATCCTTATCATAACAATTGCTACATCCAGACGCTTAGCTGTTGTAGACAGTTTTCTCGCTAAAGCATCTGGGCCAGCAATGATCAGGCAGTTGTGTCTGAGGCAGTTATGTGGTTAAATGGATAATGCACTGTCTGGGCTGCCTGGGTCTTTTGAATGTCAATTTCTTCTGACTCAAATTTTCAAGTAATTTATGCATCTTCTGCTATTGTCAATAGCATTTCTGCTGCAATCCCCTCACGTGGCTCTATTCTATTTAATGTGATGGAGGAACACTTTATATTCTGATTTGCTTCAGTAAAAGAGTCTGAATTCAAAGGGTGTTTGGGTGGGCAATTTATTTATTAAAATATCAATAAAATATATACTTCTGTTTTTATTTTTTCTCTTTCCTTTTCCGCATCACAGACATTTGCTATAATTACGATATTTAACACATGGTTTTATGAACTGGCAAGGACTTCAGCTGCTAGTTAAATCGTTTTAATATGCCATGAAGACACACTCTATTTTGGAAACATTAAACTAATTCAAAAAAGTATCTTTAAGGGAAATAAAAACTTGAGCAGTTAATAGCCCACATGCATTCCTCAGTCAGAGGTGCATTTTGTTTCAATGGTGGCCATAAATGCAGACAGAGATCACTCTGATTTATTGTGAGTAAGACAGAAATTTCTGATTACTATCCTGTCTCTGCATGAAACCAATCTCTTTAGAAAGACCATTTGAATCTGGGAAATAGAGGGCAAATGTAAATACGAGAGGAGGTTAAAACTGTTGCTATGAGTATGGAGTCATAAATTATGCAGCCTGAAAATTCATTGTGTTGTTTTTGTCACCAATCTCCTGAGCTGTATTACAAAAATTTAGAAAAAAACAAAAGGAAATGAGATTTAAAACAGTGAAAATTCCCTGAAAGAAAATTGGGTTTATTGTAGCTTTTCCTGAGATTGCCTCATTGTAAAATACACTTCTTGCACAATACCTTATAGATGGCTATAGCCGAAAAACACTTTTTCTGTTTTTATTTTTTTAGCTTGTAATTGTTTGACTTTCAAATAACTTTTTCCTTTCCCCAGTTACCAGAAGTTATCATAATACTTTAAGGAAAACAACCCATGGTAGAAAGAGCAAAGACTTTCATTTTATTTTTTTCAAACTTACAAAGATTTGAATTCCACTGGATATATGCTTAAGTTCTTCAACTGATATGTTTACTGAAGGTGTATTTTAAAATATTCTAGTTCATATTTAAGCGCATTTGAAGTCGGTACACTCGCGCATTGATTTATTTATTCACGCACTAATTTAGAGAATTTCATTTGAATGGCCCTGATGATAAGTTTAGTGGTAGTCACATGACCTGCAATAGGTTATATTAGCTCTCAGAATTTCTGTTTGTCATCTGAAAACTGGGAATGATGTTTCCTGGGCTTTTAAACTCATAAGGTTTTGTGACAATCAATTCTGGTATGAGTTTTGACTTGCTTTTGAACTGTAAAGACACTGTCAAAGAGAGGTTGGTGACGATGGTAAGAAATGAGAGGAGGATTAACCTGTATAAGATGATGAAAATTTACCAGATTTGATTTTTCTTCCATTTTCTAGATGTGAATATCCTTTTAGCCCCTTAGGTTTTAGTTAGTGTGTTAGAAATTTGTTAGGCTTAAAGAACCCAAGTTGTAAATGAAAAAGGGTTTTCAATTGGTGCTATAGCCCAGCTTTATCTTCCCATCCTATTGTATAGAACCAGGAACATCCCCTATACATGAAAATCCCTATCATAATTTGGTAATACCAATAGGAAGCACAGAGGTGACCCTAGATTTCAGTGTCTGTATTTAAAATGAGAATAATAGGTTAAATTTTCCTTGGGTATTATCCAGACAAAACATTCTATGATTCTTTTCTTTTAATCAAGTTGAAAAATATCCAATGAGGGGCAGCTTCCTGGCTCAGAAGATAAAAATCTCATGTGAACAGGACACTTAGGACAAGTCAAATAGACATCTGCCTCAAGAGGGAGATTAAATTAAATAGTACGTCAGAGCTTGTGTGAAACTCACTTGCTAACCATACTCTAGACTGCTGCTTCTAAAACTTCATGTACATACAGTCCATCTAGATATCCTATTTAATACTTGCATTTCCTTTTGATTCCTTCTAGAGTTTCCAGGCCTTTGCTTATATTACTTGTGTGTTCTTTCATGTTGTGTACTTTTTCTATTAGTTTTTAACATATTAATCATAGTTATTTTTCAGTTCCCTATCTGATAATTACAAAATCTGCATCATATCTTATCTCATTCTAATGCTTGTTTTGTGTCCTGAGAATGTGGTTATTTTTTGCCTGTTGCCATGCCCTGTAATTTTTTGTTGATTGTAGGACATAATGTATTGGTTATTAAAAATGTGAGTAGATAAGCTTTTAGTGTGCGGTTTCATGCTAATTAATATACCTTAGAGTTGGACTCTGTTTTATGTTTACTGGATCTGTAAGAGCCAGAGGCTTCAGCTTCCTTTAGTGTTTTTGTTTTCTCTCCTGTTGTCTTCGGGTTTCCTTATGAACTTTTCCTTAGATATAGTCTGCATCCTGCAGATTGTTTAGCTGGAGGTCATTGTTATTAAGTTGGAATCTTCTGGTGTGGTTATAAGGTATCATGGAATGGAAATATTATATAATTTTATAATTAAATCTCAGTCTTTTGATGGTCTCATGTTTCTGGGCTGTGAATTTTTTAAGTGTTTCTTAGCATCTCCTGTGAGACAAGAAGGCTAGAAGGATCTGGGATTGGGGACATGCCTTTGTCCCATGTGACATAAGACTCTAGTCAATTACTTTACCATAAAAAGTATGATATTTGTATGGTGAATACTTTGAGCATATTTCAAAAGTGTTACTCTTCTCCTCTCCTTGACAAAGCCACAGGGAAACTTCTTTGGCTCTTCACTGTGAAACCTGGTTTACTTCCGGGAGGCAAAAATCTTCAAAAGTGTGGAGGTCACCCTAATACTGCAGCCCCCAGGTGTTCCTTACACTCATACTAGGCTTCACTCAGCCTTCAACAATTTATCAAATTTACCACGTATACATTCCTTCAAGTTTATGGCTCCAGGTAGTCAGATGTTGATAATAACTCTGAATTCACCTGACTCTCCAGTTGGGGATCACAATTTCTTTGCAACCCTAGCTTCCTGGGGGAGGGGGGGACAAATAAAAGTTGTTGATTTTCAGTTTTTTAAATATTTTTTTGAATGATTACTTCCAAGTGCTTTACATGTAAAGCTGAATTAATAGTATCCTAGATACACTAACTAGAAAATTTTGATTCAGTAAATCTAAAGTGGGGCTAGAGACTTTATATTTTAAATAAATTCCTAGCTGATGTTATGCTTCTGGTTTGAAGGATTAGGATTGGCAGATTTAGCAGATAAAATATAGACCTCCTAGTTAAATTTGAATTTCAAATAAGTATTTTAGTATAAGTATGCTCTAAATATTGCATGGGACAGACTTACACTAAAACATTCTTCATTGGTTATCCAAGATTTTAATTTAAGCTGAGTACCCTGTATTATATCTGCAGACCCTAAGAGAACCACACTTTAGGTAGCAAAGCTCTAGACTTGCTTTAATAAAAGTGTCTGTAGATTTTCTGCAACAGAATTATCAGGGGCTTTGGCTAAAGTCTTGGGTCCTGGAACCAGATTTTTGGAAGTCTAAACAGTAAGTCCATTAACATTATACTAACAGTATTTAGGTTTCTATTTAAGAGATAAAAAATTGTTGTTTGTTTTGGTTTTTATTTCCCCATCTAGGATTAAGAAAATATTATCAGGCTTCATGTGGTTATCAAATGAACATACTTTCAGTTAGTAATAAACATACTAATCTAATATCAATTGTTTATCGATTTCAAGGTTGCAAGATAAAAACGTATAGACAAAACACAGTAACTTAATTTTACATTCTGCTTTATGATGATTAAGCTCAGCAACTAAAATAAGTAATTACAAATGACTGCATTTAGGAGACAGAAGAAGAAGTGAGGTGAAGAGTAGAGGTGATAGTGAGTCCATTTGTAAGTAATTGCAAATACAGGTGTGCCTTCTAGAGTTAATAGAATAAGAAAAATGTGTAAACAAGGCTTTAAAAGTTTGAAAAATAATCAATAAATTAATTAAAGTTAGTAATATGCTGTACTGGTAGAATGGAAAGACTTGCATAGCTAGTATTAGAAAGCTAAATATTATCTAACATTGCATCATCAATGAACAATACCTAAATTTTGTATAGAAATAATGGCAGTAAAAGCATCTTATTTGTAAGTTTAAAGAATGTAAAAAATACCTGGGAGAAAATTTGTTGAATGGAAATTAATAATGGAGCTGGAAAAGCTATAGGGCAGAAGACTTTTGCTTTTCATTGTAAGCCTTTTTTACTATTGGGTTAATTTTTTAAAAAACATATGCATGTATACATAATTTCTTTAATATAAATAAATGTTTAACACAATTTATGGATTTTGGTTACCATTTCAATAGGAGTTTTACTAAAAAGTAGAAAGGAAAAAAAAAAGTCTGCACTTATAATGCTACCCAGATCCTAATATCTCTTTGCTGTATTGATTAAATTAAAATAATACGGAAAATATTTGATGTTTAGAGAACAATAATTATTTTTAATAACCACTTAAAATAATAATTTTGGTCTATTTTCCTCATTCAAGGAATATATATCTAATTTTTAAATGGGTTAATTTGGGAACAGTGTACATAATATTATACAAGCACTATATGTAATTTATAATGTGTGTATGCATATGTTACAAACATATATATGTTTTATATATAGACATATTTATACATAGAAAGAACCTTTCCATTTATTGAAAATTTCAAAATGAACTAATTGATAAGATTTATTTATATTTTCCTAGTTTCTGTATGTCAAGTAAGTTTAGATTATATCCTGGACATTTTAACACGGCATTATGAAACTGCGTGTTGCTAAAATCTTCTGGAGAATGCTAATTTTATTTATATTTTTTATTTGTTGTAGGGGACAATAAACCCAGAAAGGTTTATATTGCAAGTTCTGATCCACATCCTGTGGATCGTGGTTTCAACATCAGTTTAGTTTTCAAAGGGTTTGTGTTGCTATTCTGGTCTACTTATGTTCACCACCCAGGGGCCAGTACGGGACACCGATGGTGGTCTATTTTAATGATCACTTCTGAAAGTCTTTGCTATTTTAAATTAAGTCAGTTTCACACGTGTACAGCTTGGAAGTGAGCCTGGGACTTTGTATATAAGTTCAAAGAATTTATTCCTTTAGCTCCACTCTGGTCATGATCTGCCATAGATATGTGGGTTCCCTGGGCTTTTTATTTTTCCTGGCACTCTTGCTAGAAAGTAAGGGGCTTAGCTTCTCTGCGCTGTTGCACACTTCCCATAACTGGGTCTGCATTTGGCAACGTGGCAAGAAGAAAAAGAGCCTATGAGGCCATCATACCACCCCTACACTACACTGCCACCATCACTGCTGAAACAAGGGTGCAGTTTTGTAGCTGAGACTCACCTTGGGAAAGACCAGAAGAATCAAATAAGATTTATTGTGCACAGAACCCTTTTCCAAGTTCTCTAGCTATTTTCTGTCTGAGAGCAATATTATCTTTATGTACCCATTTGTGACTTGGACTGCCTTAGAGTCTGAGTCTCCCAGGAAATCCAGGAGAAAAAAAAAAAAAACTAGCTGCATATTGCCTTATGAACCATTTCTTGAATTTTGATTCTCCTATCTTAATTACTTGCTCTTATTTAATTTTCAGAATCCTCCAATAAGTGTCTTTACATTTTTTTTTTTTTAGTTGTAATCAGGGGAAGAGAAAGCATAAGTGTCCTTGTTCCATCTTAAACTTATTCAGCTTCTTCTTAAAATGGCTTTTACTTTTTATTCGGGTGTCTTGTTCTTTTGCTTGATTGAAATCCAGTGAATTTCAGAGTTATTTTAGTTATGAATTTCTGTTTTGTTTTTATCCATTTTTTTTGCCAGTTGGAACTACCATTGTTTGCAAAAAAACAGTAAACCAAGAGATGTTCCCTTATCCCAACATGTGAAGATAAATGAAGTATTTTACTTTTTCCATATTTTATACCATCCTGAATTGATCTCTGAAGAATATTTGAAGTTCCTTCATTTCTTGAATATCTTCTCCCCCACAAACTCTTGGATAAGAATCATAATGTTCTTCGTATCATGAGGGTCTGTCTTAAACCTCCCACATCTGACTGAAGCAGTTCCTTACTGGTGACAGGAGAAGAAAATTCGAGGTTTTTATTTTCATCAGAGTATACATCTGTAATCCAAACCCCTCTTATTATTGCACATATTGATAATGTCTCCTAAACCAATTATAAAATAATAAAATAGACAAAGTATGTAGAAAGAAACAGATGCTTGATATGTTAACAAAGACATGCTACAAATAGGATGAATATGAAAAGAGATGGAGAATATAAGTGAAGTAAATTTAATACTGCAGCAGAAATAGTAATAATAATCATCATCATTATTGTAATAACTACAACCATGATTTGATTGCCCAGTCTGCTGGATACCATGATAGGTTCTGCATGTGTGCCATCTTTTTGTCCCCTCCAAGATGAGCCTTGGAAGAAGTAATGCGCCTATCATGTAGAGAGTTAGCGTTAGAGAGATAAGTCAAGTGTATCTTCTGCAGATTACATTCTAACTTTGTACACTTTGCTCAGATACTGTGTATAATATAGTATACTGTGTATACTATTTTTCTATATTGCTCAGATTTTTGTAATCTCTCTGTCTCTCTCTCACACACACACACACACACACACAAACCAGTTATCTGACAATTTGCCAAAACTTACTTGGAAGAGAGATTATTTCTTCTATCTATGTGTGTGTTTGTTTAAATAATTTTGTCGTTGTTATTGTCATGAGTTTATGAACTAGATTAGAAAAAGCTTCTTGGATGCTGAGAAATTCAAGGATTCTGAGAAACTACTTCTCTTTAATAGTTCCCATGGCAAGTAGCATGGTAATTCTCTGGCCAGAGCTCTGTTTGGGGTTAGGCCCTAAAATTTGTATTTTTGAAACAATATTAAAAATAATCCCCATTGTAATTCGCTGGTTCATAAAGTTGGAAACGTCTTACTTATAGAAACTGATGGTATAAAGTCAAATATGAAACAATATGGTTTCTGGCATTTGCAGCAAGGGTTGTTAATATGGGATCTATGAATAGAATTGAGGCGATCTTTGACTGAATATGGAAAATAAAACAAAATTGCATCCTTATTTTAATCAACATTAAACTGAAACTTGCATTTTCTTCAAATACAAATTTTTGCAAAAATATGATTAAGCTATTGTATAATCAGTCAAGACTTATATGACTATGTCACTAATAAAAACCACAGATATTTTAATATGTGTATTTTCTCAGATTATACTTGTGTAGATATCTGTATCATTAATCTCATTGCTATCTTGAAAGTATGATTGTTATTATAATAAAACTGCACCAGGTTGTTAATATTTTAATTAAAAAGCACATAGATGACTACAATTGCTAAATTGCATTTTTAGTATTTTGATCACTATGTTTTGACATAATTGTTTTCCTTTGTAATCCTATGCTTTTTATTTTATGTATTTAAACATACTTCTGAGAGGGTGTCTTTATACTTCATCAGACTACTCATGGGGTCCAGGGTACAAAAAGGTTACATTTTCCTGTTCTAGGGGTTAATCTACTGAGTGAATAAAATGGGATTTTTACAAAGTAGAGCCAAGCAGCAGCATGACCATCTTGTCATGTTTAATATACTGTATAGTAAATACTTTACATTTACATGCTATCCCCTGTGCACCCCAACCAAACCCAAACACTACTCCGTAGCTTCTTATTTTGTGTGTATATTTTGTGTGTATATATAGAGACACACGCACACACATGCATGCACACACACATACACACACACACTTGGATATTTCACAATTACTATACTGATTGTTATATTTGGGGAAAGGAGATACAATAGAGGAAAAAGCTAAAAGGGTAAACTAAAGACAAAAATAAGATGGAAAAAATATAAAAAAGAGAAGGATAAAATGAGGAAGAAAGAAAAATCACTGAAACCGAGAGATAGATTTCTTTCATCCTCCTCTTAGTCAATAGCTTTAGACTTCCTATTCACTTACTATTCACAATCAACTAGAAAATAATCTCCCAGCACCTTCTTTGTCCCTTATCATATTACATTGAGATTTCTCTTATCTTTTGTTTGTTTAATGTTATATTTTTCAATACTTCAAATGTTTGCAAAATTCTGTGACTTAAAAGCAACCCTCCTTTCCCCAGGTACAGAGACTCTTTTTAATAACATAGTCACTTTAGAATAGTCAATAAATAACTTCATATTTGTTCACAATTTATTTTTTATATTTATGTAATGGTTTAGTTCTAATTCCATTGTACAGTTATTTTAATGTTTGAAATACTAAATATTTAAATTTTGTCTTTTTGGACTCCTACAGAATGTAACTTATCAGTTTGACATGATGCCATTCTAATTTGCATGCAAAAAAAAACAAATAATTTCTAACCTCCTGTGATAGAGATTTCGTTTAATCTGCTCCCTTGTTTGAAAAAAAAAAAAATCACTAACTGCAATATCTTAAACCCTCAACTTTTTTTCCATGAGAAATTATAATGGAATAAAAGAGTATTACTGCCAAAACTAGCTTCATTTAGATTTATGAGAAATAATAAATCAATCATTAAAATGGAAACTAGGCATGAATAAAATCGAGACAAGAACTGTGACAGCATTTTAAGTAAACTTTGTAACAACCCTCAAAAGCCCGTTACTTATTGTTTATGCAATTGGTGTTTTCATACAACCTTGTATTGAGCCTCCTTAATTATGCCATAGTTGAATTACAATTAATATGTAAATAGAAACATAAAACCAGGTTTATCCCATGTAGCAATCTGTCCCAGCAAACATCCTTCACAATCCTCTCATTGGAAAGTCTCTGGGGTTGCTTAGGCATTCTATTTTTCTTTTCCTTTAGCTTTAGCAATCTGGTTGGCAAAGCTAATTCAGAGCAGGATGTGCTGCTCCTGTAACCTGTTTACAAATCTTTAACATCTGGAAAAACGTAGCTTCTCTGTTGGTCTCCCTGTACCCCTGACTCAATGACATTAAGTGTATTTATCACTACCTAAGGTGGGAGTGAATTTTACATGCTATGTTGTTGTTGTTGCTGTTTGTCTGCCTTTATTTTCAAAAACTACAGTGATTAAATTAATTATTTTAGGTATATCATAAAAACAAGTTCTGGCCTAAAATTCCAAGGCATTAAACACAGCCTATGGATTTTACATGAGTTAAGTAATAAATACAGAATTTGAGGTTATGTCTAAGTATTGTAATTAATTTTCTGCCCCTTCTGATTGTTCTCTTATTTTAGGAATATTTACCCTACAAAAAGGACCTTTGATTTTACCATCATGCTGGTAATTTATTGTATTTGATTTTGAATTACGCAAAGCAAATAACCAACCACTAGAGGCTGGGAAGGTAAAGGGAATGGAGAGATAGGGAAAGATTTGTTAAAGGTTACACAATTATAGCTAGATAGGAAGAGTGAGTTCTAGTATTCTATACCACTGTAGGATGTCTACAGTCAATAATAACATATTGTATATTTTCAAATAGCTAGAAGAAGGTTATTAAAATGTTCCCAACACAAAGAAATAATGAAGGTTTGAGACGATGTATATGCTGATTATCCTGATCTGATCACCATACATTATAGGTATGAACATGTACAACTATTATTAATTTAAAAATTGCAAAACTGAAGATAATAGAATGATTAAATGACATCACTCTGTTCTCAGCTTCCACATCAAGCCTATAACCCTCTTGGCAATAGATCCTGACCATTTGACCACAGAATTTGGCACATTTCCTTACTCTGAATCCATTATTGTTCACTTTGTCCTGATTATAATGCTTGGATCACAAGTGGAAACACGATTTAAGCATGGCCAGTTCAAATCTTTTTCCAAGACTTTGGTGATGGACACTGAGAGCATTTCTCATCTTCTGTGTCAGAGAAATGAAGTTTGTGACTTAGGAATATTCCAACTACGTTCCACCTAGGTAGAGGAAGTCTATTGTTACAGCAGAAAGCTAGATATCTATAAAATACAAAAGACTATGCAGACACACAGAATGACTAAGAAGCTAAAAAACTTTCAACAGTTATTTAAAGATGAAGGTAGATACAGCTAAAAAGATAGCAAAAATATATGTACACATTTCACTCCCTTTTAGATGTATTAATTTGCTCTATTTTTTTTAACTCTTAAGAATAAGCATACCTTATGATCAAGTCATTTCACAAATTGATATTAATAAAATAAATTTATATGCACACATACAATTATATTTATAAAATTTTAAAGTATTAATTATGGAATGATTTTAAATGTAGAGATTAATATATAGATTTTATATAAACTGTTACTTCAATTTTATGTAGCATTACCATCTTTGAAGATAATGGTTTCCAAAAATTATTTAATGGCATGAAAATTATTATTGTTTACTAAGTGGAAAATGGTACAAACGTTTAAATTTAAGCAATCTCATAGTTAATATAAGTATACATTTAGTTTATGTTTCTATTTATACTAATATTCCATAAAAAAACTTTGAAGAGCAGTAAAGATAGGTCTTTCTAGGTGGTAAGAATATTGGTGATATAATTTTTTTGTTATTGTAAGTATTATCTAAGAAAACACTAACATTTCTACCATTAATCCCGTAATTCCATTAATGAATACCTTATTATGTGTCATATCTTTCTATTAAGGTGTTAGAACTCTTTAAATGTGGTCCCCAAGCTGCTACTTAAATCAGATTTCAAAAAGCATATGTATTTTATTAGAATTCATAGGATAAAAGACATTTATATATGGCACAATCATGTACGATGGCTGGCTGTCTCACACACACATGCACAACAGAATTCATAAATTATATTATTTTAGGATGACCTTGAAACCACTTTTCACTTTGTAAATTATGAAACCACTTTCACTTTTTTACTTTTTAAATTAAATTATTTTTAAAACTTTACATGCTTATTGCTACAGGTAGAGGTTATTATTTCTGTCTCTGAAATGTGTGAGTTGAGCTACATCAGTATGTGAAAACCTTCTATCAAAGTCTATAACATTTGAGCTAGCAATTTCATGTCTGAAAAGTGAGCCTACATAAATTGAGGACATATGGAAATGTTTTGAATATTAACTGAAATTATTAAAACATGTGGCACATAGGAAATGTAAAATACATATTTCTATCATTACTGTTATTTTTAGCGTAGAAATATAATCCATGAATGTAAGAGGTGAAATGGGTCTCTAGTAGGAATTGAAATGTTAAAGTTTTTTTTCCAACTTTTCAGTTTATTTCTATCAAAGGACAGCTTGGGATATATGTAGTCATGTCCCTAAATAAGCATGATAAATATCACATTCATTTCACCAAAAATATGAAGGCACAAATCTTTAAGATTACTGGCATCTGCATCTCCCTAATGTTACTGAGCTCAGAGTAAAACAGTAATAAGAGAATAAACAGGGTTAAATATGGTGCCATTATGACATTATTTAAAATATTACCCAAATAACCAAATTAAACATGGAATAGCTACAGATTAATCCCAGGGTTTTCATTCAGGATAATTCATAGTATTGGTTATCCTAAAATACACACAAATCCTAAATGTTACTTATTCTTTTATAGAGTTTTGTTTTATGAAATATGCAATATTATTAAAAATGTTTGGCATGATGAGAATTTCATAATATTTTCTTTAAATGCAGGTTGTCTCAATAAAATGTTTTGGTGAACACTAATCCTGTACATTTCTCCTAGCTTCTAATTGTCTGGAGGTAGTAGTATGATGGCAGAGTGAAATCAAGTTGTAAATAACAATGTGTTCACCTGTATGACATTCAAATATTAACGATAGTTAAACATGTTATTTCTCAAATCAAAACGACTTAAAAAGTGAAATTCTTAAATATTGCAGGAGGAAACAGATGGGGGAGCTTTCTGATGTTACTTCTCATCAGCCGTGGATATAATTGTGAATAGCATTCCTCAATTGAAATTTTCTGCATCTTCAGTTAAACATCTCTGAAATTAGGAAGGATAGAGCTAAATAGTTATTATTGAAATATAATAAATTAATTCAACCAAAGAATATGGTGGAGAAAATCCCAATCTGTTACATAACAACCACTTTAAATAATACTGTTATGCAGGACTAATTAACCTTAATCCTAATTTATTCTACATTGTTATAACACAACATCCCAAATCTGGTTTGTTCACTGTGTTGGATAGGGCAAGGCAGGACGAAGTTCTATTTTGTTTACATATTTCTATTCCATACTTTGTAGATTATATATATTTATGTTTCATAATGTATATGCTAGCACAATAGTTTATTCTTCTCATGTATATACATAAAACTATGATTTATTATTATATAAACTGCTGATTTTGTCCCTAAATTTCAATTCCACACTCTTCTTCAGAATATAATTTAAATTTTAATTTAAATTATAATGTGGTCAGTGATGTGGTCAGTGAAAATACTCTTTCCCATCTTTCTCTATTTGCATTTGACTATGTGACTGACAATTGGGTAGTGAGGTAAAATCAGAAGTATTCTCTGAGGTTTCACAGAATGCTCCTTGAATGCAGTTTCCCCGGTTTTTTGTTGTTATTGCCTGGAATAAGGGAAATTTAGCAAATATCTTAGATCATAAGGCTTTCGTGGATAATTACACAAAATACATGGAGGAGGTTTCAGCAATTTGTTCACAGAACCACAATACAAGCCCTGCATAGCTGATCTTCAAAGAGAATAGTATCAATGTATACATTGCTTAACATACCATTATTTATTCTGATTAATGCAGCCATACTAATCATAGTGACACAAAAAATATGGGGTTTATATCCCCAAATGTTTACTTATAGTTAAGTTTCATGATTACAGAGTTTTGGAAACTATTAGTAGAAAGATGGTACTAATAATACCAAATTAAGTCCGAAACCCAGAACTTAGGAAAACAACATTAGATTGGTGCAAAAATAATTGCGGGTTTTACCTTTGCCTTCAATAGCAAAGACTGAAAGTTTCATAGTATTCTTATTATTAAATAAGGGAAGTGTCTGTTTGTGTGTGTGTCTGTGTGTGTGTTTGGGATATATGGGGTAAACAATGTATGAATGACTTAAAGTAAGTGTCTCACAACTGTTAGCAGGTGTGGTCTTTTAATGACATCATATTAATCACAAGAATCTTTGGATATCAAACACATTGGTATACAACTTTTCTATCCCCATGCTTCTTGGTTCTGAAGAAAGTAAAGAAAGAAAACTTCTGTCAACTGGGATTGCAGTCTAAATTATAGTTTCATGTGATGGGTTAGCAAGAAAAACGGCAGCATTTGCAAGAGTTTGGAATGGCATTCGGAAAGGAAGATTTCATGCACACAGCTCAAAAGCTACTATTTAATAGGAAATCCTGTTACTCTACTTAATATTTATGAATAGCTATACATATTGAAATATCTTTGTTTAATCCCATAGTCTTTGAAAATAGCCATTACGTTTTTGGAGATATTCTTTAAGTACCTTATTCACAGTATAAACTCTGGGGGATGCATTAGGCATGCTATATACATAAATTCAATAAAATTCTGCTTTGATTCTTAAATCTGAGTTTATCATTCTGCTTTCTTTGCAATTGTTTGTTGCTTTCTACCTTTTTATTTTAGTAATAATATGTTAGAAAATTTGAGAAAAATAATTACAAGGAGGAAAAATCAGTTTTTTAGATTTATTCTAAAGTGTATGAGACAATTACCAACATGCTTATAAAAAAGAGACAGTTTTGCTAAATAATTATTCTTTGAAGTCAAGTTTATCTACTTGTGATCATATTAAGCTGGCTTATGAGATCATTGCCAAATATTCATATGACCTTATGATTTCAGCTGCGTATCTTAAAAGAAGACATTTTAAACAAACTACAACTATAGAGAAATCGTATTTTTCATTTTTTTTCTTGAAAAGCTGCAGTGCAATCAGCGTGGAGTTTTTTTCCCTCATAAGTGGAAAACAGATGAAAAATTATGAATTTGGGAACAAAGAAAACCACTGCATTTTACATATGTTTAATAAAATTCAAAGCAATATCATACTAAAGCAATTCAATTTAAATATTTAAGACACAAATAAAATAAAAAGTATTATTAAAGTCTAATGCTTTTAGACAATTTCCTGCCACATTATTCATGAAGATGGCCTTAAGTAAATGGCCTCCCTGTAATTGTTTATTTTTCTGAGCAATAAAAGCTATGTCTCTTGGACAATTGTACCTCAACTTCCAGGCAATTAATTATGTGTCTTGCTATAGAAATGCAATGTGCAATATATTATTTTAGGAAAATGTATCCTACAATATGTAACATTTTATATAATATTAGAAACATAAAAACTTCATAAATTTCACTGAATTATTCTTATATTTTTGCCTGAAAGGCCTTTGCATTTTATCTGTGAAATCAGCAGACTCTGTTGCAATGTCTCTTTGATGAAATATATACAATAAGGGATGATGGATCTATAATACCTCTGATGTGGCCAGTAGAATTAAAGGATGAAAAAGATTTAAATAAAAGATGGAAAGAAGAGGAAGACAGGTTTTAAGAATAATCATTCAGTTTTCTTGTCAGAATGTCAAATGTCAGAATGTCAGAATCATACCTTGCTTCCATAGCAAGTGAACAAGTTTGGAAGTCCGTATGTTTCTATATTGAAGATGCTTTCAGTTCTACCATTCTGGTTTGACAATAGATTGGGCCATGTTTACGGAGGCACATGAATCCTGAGTCTCTGAGGGCTTTAAGGTTCAAAATAAAATTTAATTAATCTCATCATAATAAAGGGAAGTTTATAGCTGCTTATCTGTGTAATGAACATTCTCATGTTATGGTAGGACCTTAGCAAAAAAGACAAACTATTGTCTATCACTCTTGAAACACGCCCTTCATCATTTACTATTCCCCAAAATACAGAGAGACAATTAGATCAGCTCTATGACTAGCCAAGGCAATACTGAAGGAGCTTAATTTGCATCACAATACCTTTCTTGATTTTAAGCAAATTATATAGGTTTGTCAGCCTTAAATAGATCGTATCAGTCTTGAATTGTATTTCTGGGAGTTACAAAATACACAACATGTGTTCAATTTATATATGTCAAAAAGGATATAGCAAAACATTCTCAAGTTAAAAAGGAAACTTAACTATTATTTATTCTGTTTCTTACTTCATTCATTGTGAATTTTACACCATTCATTATTAGCTTAAATATTTGAAGGTTTTAAGTCATGCAGCCCTCACCAAGTTATCATATTCCATGACAAGCTGCTCCACCTAGCATTTGGCTGTGTCTCCTAGGGAGGGCATATTTTCCTCTTTAAAAAGACATTTATGTAAGTCAAATAGGAGTGTCAAACCACCTCACTTCTTTTTTACTTAGTATTCAGAGATAAGTGAAATGTGTCTCAAACACTTTTTTAATGCATTCATTTTTCTACAGCCATCTCTATGTGATTTAGTTTTATGTCTTTTTAGAACAATATTCTAAAGGCAATATTTTTTAAAGTTCAATCACACTTAAGAGAGAAGCTTACATGAATTCTTAACTTAAAGATTGTGAAATATTTAATTTATGAAAACATTTTAGGTAAAGTTGAAAAGTCCCGTGCCCCCAAAGGAGCTCTACTGTTTCCAACATAAAGTGTTATTTTAATAATAACTAATTAAGTTAATAGTGCTCATTATGTCATTGAACCATGAAATTATAAATCTCTTTCCTCCCCTAAGCCTCTTTGACCAGAATGGCTGAATAGCCTAATAATTTACAAATCCTATCAGTAATATTCTGAATTTATAGCATCTTAATTGAATCAATGCAATAAATAAAATGTAATTCTAGTCAATGATATTTTGCATCAGCACTTCAAATTATTTTCAGCATGTTTAAACAATTGATTTTTTTTTGACAAAATGCATTCTGGTATTGAGGATCTGTAGTTCTGAGGGAACTATTTATTTTTCTACTGAAGTATTTCAAAACTTATTTTAATTACTTCAGTCTCTTTCCTGACATACAATTACAATATGTTAAGTTTCTCACCACCCCTTTCTCTTCTGCTATGCTTTCATGCTAAGGATTTAATCCAGTAATATGCTTTCTACTACCATTATAAGGATGACTATGGCTCCATTACAACATCCCCTTATGTTTGTTGTTGTTGTTTGAGATGGAGTCTCACTCTGTTGCCCAGGCTGGAGTGCAGTGGCATGATCTAGGCTCACTACCATCTCCGCCTCCTGGGTTCAAGCGATTCTCCTGCCTCAGCCTCCTGAATAGCTTTTGTATTTTTGTATTTTGTATTCTTAGCCACTGCACCCAGCTAGTTTTTGTATTTTTAGTAGAGACGGGGTTTCACCATGTTAGCCAGGCCGGTCTCGAACTCCTGACCTCACATAATCTGCCCGCCTCGGCCTCCTGAACTGCTGGGATTACAGGCATGAGCCACTGCACCTGGCCATGTTTGAATTTTATATTCAAATTGTCCTCTATTCTTAGCTCAAGCCAGACCATCAGTTGGCAACATGCTGTATCCCATAAATGATCCGGGAGCCACCACACACAAACAATAGAATAGCTTCAGTAAAATGTAATTTAATAGATATTAATTTATCATTTGTTATTTAATTATTGAAATACTGGAACATTATATTTTGGGCTTAATAAAGCCTACATTGTAAAAAAAAAAAAAAACAATAAAAGGAAAATCTCTGACTTATCATTTTATTCTCTCTGGAAATTTCAGTAGTATACTATGTTATACTTTCTCTTTATTTGAGAAAGTACTTTCAATAGAAACCCAGAAATATCTAATTAAAAATGACTTAAAACAAAATTTTTTTGCAATAAAAACTTCACATTTTATCAGGCTTTTTCTTTTTTTGCTTTGGTGACAAAAAAGTTCAGAGCCAAATTGTGGAGTTTATAATAATACTTATTTACAAGTTAAATGGGGCTGGGCATGGCAGCTCACGCCTCTAATCTTTTGGAGGCCAAGGTGTGCTGATCACCTGAGGTCAGGAATTCAAGACTAGGCTGGTCAACATGGCGAAACCCTGTCTCTACTAAAAATGCAAAAATGAGTCAAACGTGGTGGCACAAGCCTGTAATCCCAGCTACTCGGGAGGCTGAGGCAGGAGAATGGCGTGAACCCAGGAGGTGCAGGTTGCAGAACCCAGGAGGTGGAGGTTGCAGTGAGCCAAGATCACGCCACTCCACTCCACTCTAGTTTGGGTGACAGAGTGAGACTCCATCTAAAAAAAAAAAAAAAAAAACACAAGTTAAATGTACTCCAAGAATTTGTTTTTCTTAACATTGATTTCCTTCGGCTGATGGATTTCATGGGTTTACATTGCTTGATGCATCTGCCTCTCTCAGTCTCTTTTTTCTTTTTGTCAATGAAGGTGTTCACCAGGAAGGTTATGTTCCATGTTGTTTTAGTGAAGATATCTTATAGTCAGCAGTAGGGAGAAACTGAGGCATTGACACCACATTAACCTAAAGCCTGTGTGTAAAACTAAATTTTAGTACTTTTATGGTATAGTTTCATGTACTACATTATATACTATGCATACCATTCAATCAGGGACTAGCAAGCTAAAACCTGTGGGCCAAATCCTGCAACTCATCTGGTTTTGTAAATAAAGGTTTATTGCATTGCCTATTGTTGCTTTCTTGCTATAAAGGAGCAGTTGAGTATTTGTGACAGAAACCATATGGTTCACAAGGACTAAAAACAGTTATCTGGCCCTTTATGGATAAAGCTTGACGAATTACAGAAACATTACTGAATATATTTTTAATTCTCAAGTCCAGTGGGAATATAATAAAAATGTTGTTTGTCTGGAAGAATGAGCTATTCTCTAATAAGAATCAAGAACTTAAACTCATGTGTTTAACATGTGTCTCCAGACTTAAATTAAAATCTTGATTAAAGAATCGAGTTCTTCTAATCAGATCTGAATACTTGACACGTGCCATAATAAAGGCTCAAAGTAAACCTAGAGAATCTGAAACCACAAAGTCCTAGATTTAATGAATTCTTAGATAAAATGAAATGATTGCCTCTATCACAAGGGCTTTGGAATTGCATTCATGTAAAGCTGTCACATAAAACGTATTTTTCCCTTTAAAGAGAACTCTCTGCTATGAAAAAGAAAAAAAAGGTAAAACAAAGGAACATAACTACTCATGCTCCTTCCAAAAAACTACTATAAAATATTAAGGAAAAAGATTGTACTTGAAGTCAGCTCTGAAATAAGTATCTAAATAATAGGTAAGGTATTATGGTAACAAAAATTTGTATCTAGCATGAAATCCCAAGAACTTGTATTACATAGGTATACTAAATAGAATTTAAATTTAAGGATAATGGCCCCTATGCATTAAGACACATAAAATGTCAGATATCATCTTTACTAAAACAAAAAATAGCAATATAATACTAAATAATTATAAAATCATATTTGTAAGTGTTTTAATAGCTTCTCATAAAACTTCATTTCCTAAACTCTTTCCCTCATTAATTTTTAAGGTTTCTCAGTTGCAAATTATTCTATCAGAAAGATTATTACATTGAACATGTTTTGATTTCAGTGGCTACTGAAGTTTAAACTATAGATCCGTTGTTAGAGGAGGAATAATGCTTCTCAAGAAGGAATAATACTGGTTAAAATACACATACCACTGTCATGCCATTACAGACACAAAATCATCTAGGAATTTCATCTAGTAAACTGTATGCAAAATCACCGAATTTACACAAGTGAAGAGTAAGGAGTAACTTTGGACATAGAAGGTAAAGACTCAAAAAGTAGCTAAATCCATTTCATTTTACTTCAGACATCTTAGAGATAAATCTCTTATTTTCCTCCCTTTCTACCATCACCTATTCTAATTAAATCCTTATTTCTCAATGGTTACCTATCCTAATTAAATGACAGTAGATTCCTAATGGGATGTTCTGCCACTAACCAGGTCCTTCTCCCTTCTGCATTAGAGAAGCCAGAACTCACAGTAGTATTCTTAGGGTCAGTGATTCCAAGTGAGACATGTAGCATGTGTATTTCATATTCAAACTTTCTGGTGTCTTAGGTGTTGTTCTTACACTAAAATCCATTCTTTTTCATGGGGCATTTGAAGGACTGTTTGCTTTCAACTTTCTTTCCTAGTTTCTTGTAGACATTTACATTTACACTTCTTCTTCTGAGCATATGATACAGATATACTTGCTATGGTAAGACATATTGAGCATTTTTATATGTTGATGCCTTGGTTAATGTCAGTTCTTGTCAGTCTTATCCCACAAATATTTCCCTACAGACATAAGATAGCGACAGAATCATCCAGAGCAATTGTCTGTAGTACAACTGCAGTTTTTCTGGCGAATTAGCCTGTTCAAGCCACATAGTTTACATTAATTTCTCTTACTTCAATTTTTTTAAAGCACAGAAAGTCTCCTTTCTACTCCATAATGTGCTGAATATTATGTATATACTACAAAAATCGAATCATATAAGATACTTATTTAAAACCACGAAAGGCAGAAAAAGGGGAAAATTAGAAAAGAAAAGAAACAAAGAACAAGTACAGAGAATGCTTACAAAGATAATAGATATTAATCCAACTATACAATGATCACTTGAAATGTGAATAGTCTAAATTTGCCAATTAAGAGACAATGACTAGCAGAATGGATGGAAAACAACAAACAACTTTATATTATGTATAAGATACTCACTTCACATATAAACATACAGATTAATAGATTACACACACAAACACACATATATACATATATATACATATATATATACATACATATATATACACATGTATATATCTATGTTATTTCACCTTGACTATGAACTCCTTGTCCAGGGATCATAGCTAATATGTCATTCCATTACTCAAGTCACTAAAAAAATTATTGCTAAAGAAAAAATATATATCAAATGAATAGCTGTAATACAAAGGACTATTTATTCATTGATGTTAAAATTTGAATTGCAGACAAATACTTCCTTTTAGTATCTTTACAAACATTTTAATATAATTTTTAAGCATGAATAACACGTTTTCTTCTTTTAATGCAACCCCATCACCATTTAAATATGGGATAAAAGCATTAAGGGTCGCATTGTGTTGCTCATTTGCCAGTTCTACAGATAATCCATTTGTATTTAAGGACTAAGAGAGGTGGAAAAGCAAAATTGTGACTAAAATCCTTTCGTTATTTGAAACTGCTATATGATTGAAATGTCAGCATCCCGTATGTATTATTTTAATAATGAATACACTAGTTTTTACCACAGTGTTAGATTTACAGAATAATCTAACAGATAATATAGAGTTCTACATAGGCATTCCATCTGCTCCCTCCACTCTCACACAATTACCCCTTGTGAGCAACTTTCATTAGTGCAGTATACTCATTATAATTAATGAACCAATATTGATGCATTCTTCTTATATCATGGTCCGTGGTTTACATTAAGCGTTACTTTTTGTGTTGTGCATTTCTGTGTGTTTGACAAATACATAATTATATAATTATTAATATATTTATATTAATTTTAATTTTATATAGTCTTATTGCCCCTCCAATCCCTTGTGCTCCACTTATTCTTTCCTCCCCACCTCCACTAGAATATCTAGCAACCACTAACTTTTTTGTTGCCTCTGTAGTGTTGTCTTTTCCAGAATGTTATATAGTCAGGATAATGTGATATGTAATCTATTTAGATTGGCTCTTTTCACTAAGCAATATGTATTTAAGCAATATGCATTTTCACACTAACCAATATTTCTACCAAAAAATAAACTACCAAGCCACAGACAACATGACAGAACCTTGTAATGAATAATATTGCCCTGTATGAACATTCCACAGTTTGCTTATCCAGTCACCTTTGGAAGGGCATCTTGGTTGATTCCAGGTTTGGCAATTACGAATAAAGTTGCTATAAACATTCATAAGAAGGTTTTTGTGTGGACATAAGTTTTCAACTCATTTGAGTAAATACCAAGGAGCACAATTGTTGAATCAGGTTATATAATATGAATATGTTTAGTTTTGTAAGAAATTGTCAAACTAGGAGCGGCTGTACCATTTTGCATTCCAACTACCAATGAATGAGAGTTCACCCTTCACATTTAACCTGCATCTTTACATGTAAAGTCTGTAAACTTACCTTGTAACTTACCTATAAACTTATAAACAATATATAATTGGTTGTTGTTTTCCTTCCACTCTGACAGTCACTGTCTTGTAATTGGCAAAGTTAGACTATTCACATTTAAAGTGATCATTGCTATAATTCAATGAATATCTGTCATGTTTATAAATTTTCTCTATTCGCTACACTTGTTCTTTCTGTTTTAAAATCTTCACCATTTTTTGCCTTCTCTGCTTTTAAATCAGCATGTTATATGATTCTATTTTTCTCTCATTTCTTAGAAGGGGAACCATAATTTAAAAAATATTAGTGTTTGTCCTAGCATTTCCAATACACATTTAACAACTAATGCAAGTCCACTTTCAAATGCACTACACCACTTCAAGGTAGTATAGGTAATTTAAAACAGACTATTCTCAATTCTTCCTTCTAATTACTTATAATATTGCTGCTAATTATTTTTCTTATACTTTTTTAATAATCAAATGGTATGTTGTTACTATTAGTACTTTTAACAGTTATCTACTAGATCAGATTCCGGAATAAGAAAGATAAAGATTTAACTTCATTTATACCTTCTCTGACACGCTTCCTTTTTTCCTATAGAGCCAAGTTTCTGATCTGTAAGAATTTCATTTTCTCTGAATAACTTCTTTGAATATTTGTTGCAAGGAAATTTTTGTGGATGAAATTCCTTTATTTTGTGTTTTTCTATGGAAGTCTTCATTTCTCCTATACTCTTGAAGGATAATTTCACTGGGTACAAAATCCTAGGTCTTTTAAGCATTTTAAATATTTTATTCTATTATCTTCTTGTTTTCATGGCTGACAAGAAATCCGATTAATCCTTATACTTGTTCCTGTATAGTTCATGCATTTTATACCCTCTGGCTCTTTCCAGGATTTTTTCTTTGTCTTTGCTTTTCTGCAGTTTGAATATAACACACCTAACTGTATATTTTGTTGGTATTTATCCTGATTAGTATTCTGTGAACTTCCTGGATTTATGGGTGGGTTTTTTGCCATTAATTTTAGAAAGTTTTAAGCCATTATTACTTCAAATATTTCTCTGGATTTATTATTTCTTCTCTTTCTGGTATTCTCATGATGCGTATCTTAAACCTTTTAAATGACTCCGTCGTTCTTGAATATTCTAGCCTATTTTTTTTTCTTTCTCTTTCATTTCCTTTTCAGGTTGGGAATTTTTGTTGTGTCTAACATTTTCTTTTGATATTTTCCTGAAAGTTTCATAACTTCTCTTATATTACTCATTACTTCTTGCATGTTTTCTATTTTTTAAATTATATCCTTTAGAATATCAGTCTTTATTGGCGTGACCATTACAAAATCTTTGCCATATCTGAGTCCAGTCCTGATATTTACTTTTTCTGCATATTTTCTATTTTTTAAATTATATCATTTAGAATATCAGTCTTTGTTTACTGGCATGACCATTACAAAATCTTTGCCATATCTAAGTCCAGTCCTGATATTTACTTTTTCTTTTCTGATTTTGTTTTTTTCTTGCCTTTTAGCTGTCTTGTAATTTTTATCAAAAGCTGAACATAATTTATATAGTAAAAGGAGAAATGAGGTAGATAGATCTTTAGGTGAGAGTTTATGTTTATCTTGTTAAGAGTTAGCTATGTTTACTCTTTGCTGCATCTACAGACGTCAAAAGCTCAAATTTACTCTTGTATCCTTGATTTTATCTTCCTTGTTATTTGTGGGTTTCCCTTAGAAAGTCCTTCTTAGAGTCCTAGCCTTGCAGGTACTGCAGTTATATCCCACTGTTATACAGAATTACTGTTGATGTGGTGGTAAGGTGTGGAGGGAGGAGAGGATTCCATAATTTTATGTTTAGGTCTTAGTCTTTTAGTGTCCTGTGTTTATAGGCTGTGGCCCTCACGAGTGCTTCTTAGCATTTTCCCCTCTTAAGGGAGATAGACAGGTACAGAAAGCTGGATTTGGGTATTTCGCTTCCCTCACGTACCTAATGCTCTGATGAAGTCTTCTCTCTTTCTGAGTATGCCTTTGTTTTACAGGAAGATCTGGGCATATTTCAAAATTGTTACTTTCACCTTCACCCTGACCAAACTTGAGGGGATTTTTCTCCAATTTTCACCATGAAAACTTGGTGGGGCTCCTGGAGGTAAAACCTACAAAAGTGTGGGGGCCTCCCTTTGCTTGGCCCCCTCCAGAGTTTTAACTTCTAAACTAGTCCGTATTCAACCTCCAGCAATACATTTAAATGTTTCTATCAGTTCCAGGCTCTTGTGATTTCTGCTTCAAGTAAATTGGTATATATTCTCTGTATTAGCCTGCCTCTCCAGTTTTCGGGGTGGTGATTTGTTGTGTGACCTCAATTCTCAGAAGGATTTAAGAAAAGTCATTGATTTTCAGTTTGTTCAGCTATTTTTTTTCTTGTTGTAAGGGTAGGAGCAATGTTTCCAAGGTCTTTACATGTCAAAAGCAGAAATATATATATGTATATATATATATTTCTTATATATTATATATTTATATATTTCTTATACATATTTATTATGTATTATATATTTTATATATTTTATATATAAAATAAATCAATGACAAGTGATGTCATTAATTTATTCATTTATTCATTCCTTATTCATTGATATATAGCCAATCAAGCTGATGTCTTCAATTTATTCATGTATTCATTCATTATTCATTGATACATAGCCAATCAAGCAAGCAAGCAAACAAAAATATATGAGTGCCTATCATGGACCAAAATTTTGCTGGCTAAAGGCTGAAGAAATAGAAGATAAAGTCTAAATACAGTTCATTTGTCTTCTTTATAGACTCACTTTTTGCAGCAGACAATGTGCTATGTCTGAAACAGTAAATTCCGGGCACTTTAGAAGAAAATAACATTCACCTAATTCAATTTTAAGTGATGAGAAACTCTTTGTGTAATCTGAGGTGAGCATGAGGATGCAAGGAGTCAGTCAAGCCAGAGAAAGACAAGATTGAATGCTGGATATGAAGAAAGCAAGGAGACCCAGGTAAAATAGGTGAAAAAGATGTCAAGGAGAATGTAGCCTAATCTTTATGCCCAATAGTGTTCACCAACAATCAGGATTTCATATATATAAAACAAGAATATTTGCTGTACATCTAGGAAAAAATTATAACTGTTTCAGGCATTCATTCAAATGATAAAAATCTTTCTGTACAAAATTCTCCCAATAATAATTAAAATCATGTACCCTACTACCAATAATTTATTTCACAATAAACCTCCAAAAAAGCAATCATGTCCACATTAATTAACAGGAGATTATCAACAATCTGAGAGATTCATGGCCTTACTTTCTGAATAGCAGCATGCAGAATATTTTTGAAAGAAAGAAAGCTAAAAATCAGGGAAATAGTACATCTCAGAAAATGACATCATCTTTTATTTTATAACTTCAGGTTTGCTCTCAAAAATGTATAACACCACAATATTGTGAAGTTTTACAATCCAAATCCACAACAACTCTACAAGGTCCTTCCCGTGTAAATGTCTTCAGATGCATAATCAAGCACAGAAAATAAAAAATATGCCCAGTTTGTTACACAGAACAGGGAAGAAGTGTTTGCTTAGATAGATTCTGGGCACCATCTGGGAGACAAGTGCCTGGTTTCACAACAGATTGCATAATTTTCCTGTTGAATCTGGAGAAAAGCCCTAACTGCTTTAATAGAGAGTTGATTTTACATGCCTTTAATCTTCGTTTCAGTTTGTCTTAAAGGCAATCCATATGGTTGAATGGCAGAAGTAGTCATTAGCTTAACACAGCGTTCAGGCTTCCATCTTTCTGTGAGAGACATGCAATATTTCACCTTATAGAGAGTTAGTTTTCATTGCACATGGTAATTAATCTTTTTACTAGCCAAGCATCTACTGCATATATATGCCATTGATTGATTAGATTAGAAATTTAATGTTACAGTTCATACATTAGTAGTATTTCAATATAACATATACCAAGGACTCCACTATCAATATAAGTAAATCAAGAGCAGCACAAAAAATCAGCCCCTGGAGCAAGAAGGGTGACCACAACAGAGAAATCCTAAAGCAAAGTTCACCTTATTAGAAGCTCTGTGTGGAACCTGTGGCTTGAGGGTACTTGGATTTTTAACAGGAAACAGAATACATCTAAAAGCAGATGGCAAGACACAATTCCCAAATGGACAAGACAGTCAGGCTACTCTTTTATGTACCTGTCTCTACATACCTTTCTTGGCCAATGCTAGAGAAGAAAGCACTTTGGCATCATGTTGTAAAAGATACAATTAAAAATCAAAACAGATTGGCAGAGTTTGGTATTTTAATGAAAAGAATGGCTCATAATTGTATCCTGGTAATAATTTCTGAAATGGAAGAAAAGTAAAAGAGCTTTTTTCATTGAGATAAATTCTTTTTAAGCCTGAGGCATGTACATATGCCAGAAAAAAAAAAGTAACCTATATATTTCTATCTACACAGAGAGGGAGAGTTGAGAAGAAAAATGTGTTTACCTTTATTTATCACACGGGAATCAAAATGCTGGCCTGGGACTCTCAAATATGTTATCAAATATGATCTACCAAATAGTGTTCCAAGCTAAAGTGATGTTGGCTTTCACAGTACATTGGAAGAAATTGGGGAGTGAAGGATACAAACATATTCCTAAACTCCTAAATGTTAAATAAAAGCTATAAGATTAAAAAAATATAATTCCACAATGCATACTTCTTTTCATCCTATTATATGGTCCTTTTCTCTATTTTATCTTGATTTTCCTGCAGGGGAAGGGGTCTTCCAGGCAAGGAAAGTATCACTCTCCCCACAAACTATGTACTCCGGTGGCCCCAAGGAGTAGTACAATGATTATATGCGGCGGTAGTTAAATTAAAGGGTACAGAATGATAACCAGGAAAGAGAAAGGAGAAAATAAATTGCAAGATTCTGATAGAGAAATAAAAACAGGAGCAGTTGAGGTCACTGTAGAAACAATTTTTTTTTTGTATTGTAGCTTTTGTAAAAATTAAATATATTGCAGATGATAATAATGGCCCCAATTCTTCAACACCTCCTGGTTCTCTCCCCTTTGCCATCTACTTTGTAGTGCCTTCCCTTTCTGAGTTCAGCCATGTTTGCTTTGGGCCAAGTGAATCTTAACAGGCATCACACAAAAGGAGGGTTAGAAGGGCTCTTGGGCTTCTTCACCCTTTCCCTCTCTATTGCCATGTGAAGGACATGCCTGGGCTAAGCCAGTGGCCCCAGGAGGAGAATGAGAAACACACAGATTAGAGGTGAGTCACTCCAACCATTCCAATCAAGGCCATTCTAATCAGCTGACAGCTAGCCAAACTCCAGATATCTGAGTACAGCAAGTGAGAAACAGAGAAGCTGCCTACAGGACCATCCCTGATATCTGAGCATAACTGCTTATTATTCTACTGAGATTTTGTGTTGTCTATCACACAACTTTATTATTTCAGTCAATATCTAATACAAAGTAAATGAAAAGGGCCAGGCACAGTGGCTCACTCCTGTAATCCCAGCACTTTGGGAGGCCAAGGCGGGTGCATCTCCTGAGGTCAGGAGTTCCAGACCAGCCTGGCCAACATGGCAAAACCCCATCTCCACTAAAAACACAAAAATTAGCCTGGCATGGTGGCACACGCATGTAATCCCAGCTACTCGGGGGGCTGAGGCAGGAGAATCCCTTGAACACGGGAGGCAGAGTTTGCCATCAGCAGAGATCGTGCCGCTGCACTCCAGCCTGGGCTTCAAGCAAGACTCCGTCTCAAAAACAAACACAAACAAAAGTAAATGATAAATATTAACCTTTATTAATAACAATTCTTAATATGGTAGTCGGTTTTGTTTGCGGTATTTTTGTCTCTCTCTCCCCATTGTTTATTTCTAGGAAATTCCAGGATTGTGAAAGAACGTGCTATGGCATTTGATACAGAAATACCCATAGCTCTTATATCGTTACTGAGAATTTTGGCTTTCAAGTTCAGTCTGAGCCTATCACTGTGGATAGAGTGATGGTAATTTTGATTAGCTTGAGTTAATCAGGATCCACGTCTAGAAATGAAAGTGTACAAAATTGCTTGACTGGAAAATACAGAGTATTTTGGGGAAGGAAGAAAAGGGAAATGGATGGAAAAGAGATAATTAATAAATGCCAACCAGGGGCTAGCAGGGTCCAGCAAGTAGCTGAATGAATGCGTAAATAGACAAATAATTGATTTATTGAATGAATGATTACATGAATATTTTAAGGCTTAGATAATATTAGTTTTGTCTTTTAAGAACAATTGAACATGATCTGATGGATATTGTACTAACAAAAGATAATAAGCTAAACAAGTTTTTACTTTTATGTATCAAACAGGTACGATGTACAGTGATATAATATGCAATTCACTTAATATTTTATGTAAATTATATTATTTTTTAAGAGTAGACATTACACCTTAGAGTGTAGAAAATGGTGGTTCCTCTGCCTGAATGGTGATAGGCATTAATTTGGCTTTTTAATGCAGAAGTCACTCTGCTGAGGAAAGCTTTTGCACCCTATTTAAACTCGTTTTAATTTGAATCCCAAGTCATTCTTTGTGTCTATAAGTTGGAACTGCTTAATAATCTATAGCAAGAAAGCAAAGATTTGGGTACAGATTGGTTTCCAAAGTACCTCTTGAATGCCTACTGTAGACTACCCAATGCTTACAAATACAGTTAATATGAGTAATGAAAAGGAATGATGGATGCAAGTCAATTGACATGTATCATTCAAATCATCAGCCTAACAGCAGACAAACCTTCGATAAATGTCAAGCTAAAATGGTAAAATCAAATTGTTAACAGCCAAACGTAATTAATCAATCCTGTGCAGAATTATTAGTTTACCAGCACTGTTAATAGTCAAACAAAGTGATCTTTCAAAATATAGTATTAGATTAATACAAGTTAAATGGATTTTTGCTCAATGATACATCATGATGTGAGTTTCACTGCATGGAATTGAGATTAGTTAAATCTTGATTTGAAAATTGCATTCAAATTCTGTAATAACTATATGGGCTGGGGGCAGGGAGAGATGAGGTTGCTGCCCACAGTGTGAGAGCAAGGAAAGAAAAGCACATTCTTTACATTTGAAATGCTGTCTTCTTCTTGTCACAGAGAATACCCTGCTCCAAGCTGTTCAGAATGTGTGAAATTCCTAGAGATTAAATTAAAAAGTGGCTACATGGCCTGACTACCAAAAGTCTAAAATATATGAAGTTAAACTGATGAAAGCTGTGAGCAGATCCTAGCCAGGGCCCAAAATGTGGAGTGCAAATTATGGACATGGTGATGAAGCTCAGTTAAAATGTGGAGATGCTACCATCCTACAGGATGGACAGTGGCTAAAGGAACAATAAATCAAGCCCACATCATCAACTACATGCAAAAAAGATTTTCTTATATAACTTTTAGTCAGAAGCCATGTGGAACTTAAAGTGGCTTGAGGTTCCTAGTGGTCTGAAAATAATAATAATGAAACAACAATAAAAAGTGGGTTAGTTTATGTTTGTCGTACATTGCATACTACATGCAAAGCTGCCTGGCTCTCCTAGTTTTTTTTATGTAATATTTATTTTTTATGATAAATTTATGAATTCAGAAGTATTATTATCCCATCTTTTTCAAGGGTGAAAAATCCTTGACACAGGGAGATTAAGTAGCATGTCCAAGGTCAGTTTACAGCTAGTAAATCAAGCAGCTGAGATTAAATTCCAGGCAATTTAGCAGCAGCATTCACATTCTTAGAGTAGAAGTTTATCCTTATGCCCTGCGATTCAATATTCCAAAGTTTCACTTCACATATTTAAACTCCCTTGTGTCCATCTGGATGCCAAGTCTGGCTTACATTGGAAAAGTGCTTTACCCTTTATAATGCATTCACATTTGATTTCTCAACAACCCAATGGGAAAGATGAGACACTGAGAATGAGATGGCTTAAGTGAATTTTTTAAAGGCAATATAACTAATTTAGTTTAGTTTAGTGTGTTTGTTTGTAGTTGTTTTCTGTGACTGTTTGCCTATTTATGTTTTATCACATTCCAGAAATATTTAAGATTCCTTATACAGCTAGTAAATGTAAGAGGAAAGACTCAGTCATGCTAGAGTCCAGAATTCACATGAAGTGTTCAGGAAAGGGTAAGTCTTATTTCTTCTCAGAGGCTTAAACTACCTGTCTGCACTCCACTTCCTAAGTAGGGATATGGCTATGACAAGTTGTAAGCTATAAGCAAACACATTGTTTTCATGTAGTCTCTTTCTGCATCTTAGGTTTCATCTGTGTAAACTGAAAGGGCATAAGAAAACTTTATTTAAAAATACTTTAAATTTCAATATTCCGAGTGTTTGTAAATGTATTTCCTAATCTACAAGTAGAAACTCAGTGATAAATATTCAGTAAGTACTAAAAAAGTAAAACAAGTAAATATGCTTTTTAAATATGCTGTATTCATATGCTTTTGGCGTAGTAAATAGCTTAACACGGGAAAAACTGCGTCAATATTACAAAAGAAAAACAACAAAATGTCAACCTTGCCTGGGTTGCCTAATGCACGTCAAATCCACCACAACTTTTTGCTTATCATTCACCTGAAATATATATTTTATTAACCAATCTCTAATATAAACCATGATATCGGCATTTTTGCCTGGAGATGTAACAAAAATAAATAAAATGCCATGTTTAGGAGACAATGAAATATACCCTAAAGATGAAATCAATATCAAAAGTACAGATCAATAAAAATACATATGTGTGTACATTTAAATATAGTTGGAAAATTCAGACTCTCTATATATCTCGTGTGTGTGTGTGTTTTATCAAGGCTACTTAAAGTGATTTTGCTGATGGAATCGGAATTTGGGAACAGATTACTCCACGATTTATCAACATAATGCCAAAAGAAGTGATCTCAACTGGAAAACAGACAGTCGCATGTAAATAAAGTCCATTGTATGTTTTAGTTATTTTGTAATCCAGATTCAGGCACAGGTTCAGATTTCAGCAAGCTAAAACAAAAGGATGTGGGATTAAGTTGCAATTTAATTTTAAAGGTCTGGAAAGAGCACTATGATCTATTGTGGAAAAGACACTAATCACTGAGGACCATAATGATTGCTGTTTGATAATTGTAACATGTTAAGCGTACCTGATTAAAATTTAAGGGGCATCTTGAGTTTTTCTGAAGATATATTAACAGTTATTGAGAATTTCTTGATGCCCAAATCTGGACTGGTTGCTTTGCACATGATATCCCATTTAATCCTCATGATAACTTTAGGAGCTAGGTTTCATTAGCTAGGAAAAGTTTATGATTTTAGTGCAAATAATGTGAAGTTTAGGATCAGGTAGTTATGAATTCAAGGTTTCCATTAACAATTTATTTATTGAGTGACTTTGGCCTTATTTTACTTAGTTGGATGGGCCATGCGAATTGGACAGATGCTTTCTCATTTTAAACTTTGAAACAGTATTTTATTGTATCTTATTCAATATACATATTCTGCTATTCTACATATTCTAAAGTCTTCACGCATAGCAGGGAAAATACTAACAGTGGTGGGAAAAGTGTAAATGAAATGTTGAGGAAAAAGGAGGAGGATGTTAATATATTAATTTACAATCTGTAAAAAGAGAGTGTTTTTTTGAACTAAAATTTAGGCTATATTGATGCCCTTATTATATGTCTAATGGCAAAGCATCATCTTGGGATTGTATTGTCAATTCTAAAACAAAGGATAGGCTACGTCGTGATAAGCTAACAGCCAACCCCAAATTTTAAAGACATAACACAACAAAGCTTTGTTTCCTGCTCACAGTGAATTGGTAGCAGGTGGGAAGATTCTCTAGAGCAACTGTCCTCTAAGTGATGGCTTAGCATTGCACTTCCAAATCAACTTGTAATGCTTCCATTAATAAGAAACCCAGAAATAGAGAGGAGGGACACCACCAGTGATTAAATGCATTCACCTAGCAGTCATATACATCATCTCATTACATTCACATTTCACTGGGCAAAGAAGTTCAGGTGACCATGCCTAACTTCAAGGTGGCAGGGAAATGTAAGCTTCCTGTCTGGGAGAGGTCTGGAAGGAAAATAAAACTGGATATTATTGAGCAGTTTTAGGCTAGACATTGCTTTATTTTTTAAGCATTAGCATTTCTAATTTTTCTAAGAAAAAGATACACAAGGTGTACTAATCTAGGAAAGCTCCCATCCTTTCACTAGGGTATGGAGCAAGTATCTAGATGAAAAATATCAACTTCCAGAGAAAAATGTACAGAGGTTGCTCTCTAACACATTAATAATAATAATAGCTATTTTTTAAAGTCTGCCTGTTACTGCCCAAATTCTAAAGTCATATGTTTCCTATGCCTCTGAAAGTCTTCGTGAAAGTTATGTTTTGAACTAACAGAGAGCTGATACCTGACAGAGAAAAACCTCCCTGAGACTACAACTGCCTGAATGTAGAATTTACTGCAAGGGATAAATGTGACATTTAAATTGCATTGCTCTTTCCCCTATGCATTTCTGTCAGGATACCTTCAGTCACAAAGTGGAATGATTTTAAAATACTTTAAAATACACAATATTTGACTGTAACATTATAATATGAAAGATCGTTCAATAAAATACTAGGCGGTACAAGTTGCTTGATTATTATGATGAATGTCAAAAGTATGCAATGTGGTATTTAATACAGTTCAGTGAGTGATGAGTTAGTAACATCGTATTTCCTCAGAGGAACAAAATAGAAGACCAGGAAATTCAAAGAAACTCTGATAATTTCTAACAATACAACATTCAAGAATAAAATAGAACAATAGATTTGAATCTATATGTATTTTGCTTATAACTCAAATCTCTCATGGAAAATAAATAAATTAAAAAGTCAAGAAGATATTAACTGAAAAAAAATATAACAAAATTCAGGAATATAACAGAAAAGGCCTTATTATATTTATAAAAATACATAAGCTTCTGAAGTGTTTGAGCATGGCTAAACCTGTAATTAATAACCAGCACCTATATGTCAATTTAACTTTTCAATCTTTTCATCTTGAAAATAGTCATGGCAATGCAACCTCACAAAGGTTTCATGAGGTTTAAAAGACAACTAGTTAATATATCTAGCAAAATCCCTGTTGTATAGTGTATGCCTGATTATACCTCAGATCTGAATCCTAGATAAGCCTCAAAACACAAATCCTAGGAATTGTGATTTAGACATTGATTATCTTAGTGTGTATTTTTTAAAGCAAGTAGATGATTTAATAAACATGTAGCATACAAAAGTAGATTAGGCACTGAAAATTTTTGAAGTAAAGTACCTATATGATACATTCCCAGTAATCAGTGTGTGTGTGTGTATGTGTGTGTGTGTGTGTTGTGTGCATGTGCACGTGTGCACGTGCTTACATAATTTCGAAATCATCACAAAGCCCATTTATGGTCCTTAAAAACAACTGTATTATTTTGTAAAATAATTTTTCTTACTTTTCCCTAATATAAATGAAAATAAACAATTGACTAAAATCTTCTTCCTCCATAAAATCAAGAAAAAAAGATGATGTAGAATACATCAGTGTTCCAGCTAGCAGAGTGAATATGTGAATATTTCAACAGGCAACATTTTTATTCTAGCACCTCAAAATGCATTAAATATAGTACAGGTACTATCAATTAAAATGTCTGAAAATTAATTTCAACAAGGAGCAGAATCATGCAACTAATCACAGACAGATCTAAATAAATTAGTTCTTAATCATAGCTTTGAAAGGAGAAAAAAAGAAGGCAACATCAAGAAAGTCAAATTACCTTCCCTGGGGCGAAGACATAATAAAACATACAATAAATCAAGGGTTTAACTTCAATTTTGTTGTAAGATCATCACAAAGTTTTAATAATGATACTATATATATTTTTCCCCAATCTTGCTTTTCAATATAATTGTTTATTGTTAGATAAAGGGACACATTTGCCAAAGCCAGAGTGAAATCTGCATGCAGCCAAATGACAGTGTTTGGGAGATAATGGGAAAAAACCTTTTCTATCCTCTCAAACTTGCTTTGTCTCCAGACTGTGTTGGAGCACGGGGTGGGGAGACTCCCTTGCCATAGCTTCACATATGGAGGTTTGCCTCTTCTGCATTTTTTCTGTACAGGGAGATGGAAAAAAGTCATCCCAATATCTTTTCCTATTTAACAGATCAAGGGTCAAAAACTTAAGGCAAAAAGTTAGGAATTGACTCTGGCATTTCAGGAGTTTCTGTCCCATAGTTTTCATTAAAGTAAGCTCATTTCTGCCTTTTTAAAGGAAAAATAAAACCAATCTGGTTTTGAACCCTGGCCTTTCTGCCCACTAGCTGTATGACTGGCCACCTTACTTAATCTTTCTGAATTTCGGTTTATTCAATAGGTGATTTAAAAAATAATTGTCTATATCTCATAGGGTTGTGGAGAGGATCAAATGAGATCATACTCATAGCACCTTAACAATATTCAGAGTTATATAGTATTAATAGTTTTGCACTTGCTGGCATTTAAATATTTATTTGCTGAAACATTTATTTTTATGGCTTTAATTACATTAGGCATCTTAACTCTCCACTGAAGCAATTGCTACTGGTAGGGCAGAGTTTGTTAAGCATTTGAATTTGAACAAGAAATGGATTTCTTTGATTTACAATGCTTTACACCACTACTTTTTTGATCTACTAGGCATACCCTAGGAATGACCTAGAGAATGTTATAATATAATGGGTATACAACTGGAGAATGTCTGGGTGCATGCATTAAACTACTACTCTGGGATCTAATTAAACTAAAGAGCTTCTGCACAGCAAAAGAAACTACCATCAGAGTGAACAGGCAACCTACAGAATGGGAGAAAATTTTTGCAACCTACTCATCTGACAAAGGGCTAATATCCAGAATCTACAATGAACTCAAACAAATTTACAAGAAAAAAACAAACAACCCCATCAAAAAGTGGGCAAAGGACATGAACAGACACTTCTCAAAAGAAGACATTTATGCAGCCAAAAAACACACGAAAAAATGCTCATCATCACTGGCCATCAGATAAATGCAAATCAAAACCACAATGAGATACCATCTCACACCAGTTAGAATGACCATCATTAAAAAGTCAGGAAACAACAGGTGCTGGAGACGATGTGGAGAAATAGGAACACTTTTACACTGTTGGTGGGACTGTAAACTAGTTCAACCATTGTGGAAGTCAGTGTGGCGATTCCTCAGGGATCAAGAACTAGAAATATCATTTGACCCAGCCATCCCATTACTGGGTATATACCCAAAGGACTATAAATCATGCTGCTATAAAGACACATGCACACGTATGTTTGTTGCGGCACTATTCACAATAGCAAAGACTTGGAACCAACCCAAATGCCCAACAACGATAGACTGGATTAAGAAAATGTGGCACATATACACCATGGAATACTATGCTGCCATAAAAAATGATGAGTTCATGTCCTTTGTAGGGACATAGATGAAACTGGAAAACATCATTCTCAGTAAACTATTGCAAGGACAAAAAACCAAACACCGCATGTTCTCACTCATAGGTGGGAATTGAACAATGAGAACTCATGGACACAGGAAGGGGAACATCACACTCCGGGGACTGCTGTGGGTTGGGGGGAGTGGGGAGGGACAGCATTAGGAGATATACCTAATGCTAAATGACGAGTTAATGGGTGCAGCAAACCAACACGGCACATGGATACATATGTAACAAACCTGCACATTGTGCACATGTACCCTAAAACCTAAAGTATAATAATAAAAAATAAAAATAAAAAATAAAAAAACTACTACTCTGAGACTCTGCTCATAATTCCAAAGCATATCTCTCTATCTGTGCATTTTATGCAACATATAAGTAGTTTCTACATCAAACCATTTCCATACAGCAGCCAGTATCTAAGGTGAAAAATTGATCACAATTCCCTGGCTTAAAACTCTTTAGTATTGACCTTTACCTTTTTCATCAATTCCAAATATCTTAGGAAAGCTTACAGAGACCTTCATGATTAGGCTATAGCTCATCCCTATATCCTTATTTCACTCTTCTCTATCTCTTGTATTCTGTGCTATCTTCTACAATATGGGGCCTCATCCCCTATCCCTTGGTCATTTTTCCCCTTTGGACCACTCTTTGCCTGGCTGCCTTTGAGTCATTCTTCAACACATGTGCTGCTGCTGCTTCTCTGAATTGCACACCTCAGTTAGGTATGCTGACAGAATATCCTATATATGACCTTGCAGAGGTAGCTCTGGATCTACTGTCTAATATTGAAATTATTCAACTATTTAATTTTTCCCACTAGACCATAAGGGCAGGATTTTTTTGCTAGTCACTGTATCCTCAACATCTAGTACAGTGCCTGGCACATAGAAAATATTTTTAAAAAGTAATATGAAAGAATCATATAGCATTAACATTTTTTATTATTGCCCTTGTCTCCATATTTTGAGCTTTTAAAGAACATGAATAGTTTCAATAATTAAATGCAAAAGATTTATATTGAATTTGGAATACTGTAGTTAGTTTTTGAGGGCAGGAACCTATCTGACTTTGTGTTTGTTGTTGTATCATTTAATACCCAACAGAGAACCTGACACACAGTACACACAAGATCAACATATGTTGAACATATGTGAATTAAGATGACTTTGACACTTAGAATCCAGAGAATCAAGAAAATACCAAATTACCCTGTACTAGTAAATGTTAAGTAGTTCACAGACACTTAAAGCAATAATTAATGAATAAAGAAATGATAACAACCTTTCTAATAACCTCACGATTTACTCAGGTTTGTTCTGAATGACCATCTAATAATTATTTTGAAGTCTTAAAGATGTAGGAATACATAGATCCCTTTCTTAATTAGTATGCTTCGCTTGTTTCCATTGTTTAAAGAAAAAGTAAAACACATGATATCTTCACAAAATACAGAGTAACAATGAGGAACATATTTTGTGAGGGGTGTGTGTGTGTGTGTGTGTGTGCATGTGTGTGTGTGTGTGTAGTATTGTTCCATTCCGATATCCAGGTTAATTTGAAAATACCGTATTTGGTTTCTTGGCATTTGCTAAGAAATTATACTCAAGGTGAATTTTGAAATGATTCATGTTGTGTAATTTGAAGAAATGACTGGTAATGATATTCCCCTATATCTGTATGATACATTAATCTCCATCATGGCCAGTTAATTGTGTACATTTCCAGTTCCTGCACAACAAATATTTTAGAAAGATAAATAGCTTCTCTTTCTGGAAATTACTATATATGGACTTTTAAAGAAAATCTTGCTAGTTTTTATGGAATGCATGTCATTATAGAAAACTGTTACTTTAGAATGAAATGAGATCCATGTCTAAGCCAGAGAATGATGAAGAAAATGAGGTGAAGGAGAGGGTCTCAGGTCTCTTTCAGGAACCACTGAAGGATACATCAATAAGTAAAATAAATCTAAAAACTATTAAGTAACTAACAATACACCAGTACTCAAACATATGGGGGAGTGGGATCTCAGCTTGGGCCATCTGGATCTAGTAGTAAAATCATGCCACTGGGATTCTTGACTGTATTACTCTCTGTGTGCTCACTTTATTATCAGGAAGCATCATGCTATGTTAAGCTACTCTAAGCCTAACAACTTACAACTTTGTTTTCTGTTTGGTTTCATTAATTTTAAAAAATAGTTTTGTTTGTTTGTTTTGAGACAGGATTTCACTCTGTCACTCTGGCTGGAGTGCAGTGGCATGATCATAGCTCACTGCAGCCTCGAACTCCTGGGCTCAAGCAATTCTCCTGTCTCAGCCTTCTGAGTAGCTGGGACTACAGGCATGCACCACCACACCTAGCTCAACTTTTGATTTCAACGAAGTATGATCATGCCCTCTCTAGCATCCATATAACCAAATCACAGTAAAGATAAGACATGTCTTGCTGTCATTCCAACAGGCAAGAGGGACAGTGTAATATGACAGGTCAGTCTAGGTGGTCATGATGACGAGACGGAAGAGGAGACATGCCTGATAACCTCCATAGAGATACACGAACTGAGGTGTAAATAATTCTTTAAAGAAAACAATGATGTTATAAAAAATAAAAATGAAATTTTTTTGGAGACATGACATTTTATTAGGGGCTCACATACAGAGGACAGTCCAGTGGTGACAGGCTGGACAGGAGAACCACCTGATGTACAGAATTGGTCCAGTGGTGGTGGGCTAGACATGATATCTGCTTTCCTACAATCCACTGGTGGTTGGCTGGAAAACATATCCACCTTACGTATAGTCCAGTGGCAGTGGACTGGACAGACAAACTGCAACTGCTTGCAAACAGTTTATATAACATTCTCACTTCAAACCTTCCCCTTAATGACCTTCACCTGGCAAACTTCATGTAATCCAAAACTTTGGGCCACAACTCTCTGCACAGCCGCGTTCTATGCAATGGGCAGCTCATAAGACCAACAAAAATAACAGATTTTGTGCAATGAAGAAAGGATATGTGAATAGAACACCAAACTCATGCTACTTCAAACAAAGCAAGTTTACTTTCATCTGTTTTATGTATTAGTCATCTGCTTGAGGCTTTTATTGGAGATATTGATTTATTTTTTAAAAAAACTTGAGAATCTCTAACATTGATTAGCTTAAGGTTCACTTCTAGTTTAAAGATTTCATTTGTTTCTGAGGGCAGGGCCAATAGTATCCAAGAAAAAAAATGCTAGTGGAAAGACTAACAGATATCCATTCGAAAATAAAAAGATACCCATGGTAGGAGCTAATTTTTACTAATTATGGCTAAAAGTGATGTGATAGTCAAAAAGAGTCAAGATTAAATATGTAGTGCCAAGACCCACTAATCTTTTCAAGTTATGATTACTTGTCCAAGAGCAAAAAATATCCAGGCAGTTGTGATCCTCTGCTTAACGTTGCTTCTGGGAACTCCTGAATCAGGTGGTAAATAGTTTCCCCAGATATCAAAAGTTTAGGTTTTACAAATTCAAGAAACCACATGTTCTTGTGAGGTTTTGCCTGATCCTGAGTTTTAATGGATGGTAAGGAGTAAGAAGGTCATCAAGAGTATGAACTCCTTCGCTTTTCTCTTTGGGAGCATCATTCCTGTAAGTTTCATCATGCAGGAATGTCTGCTTATGCCTAAAGCATGACCATATCACCTCTACGTGCCATAGATAATGGTATTATTGATTATAGAGATCCCTTTCAAGCACTTAGTAGATACCAAACACTTTATTAAGAATTTATCAACCAAAATATGCCAAATATTATTTTCATCTTTTCAAATTAGAAATTTTAGAGCAGATAAGTTAACCACCCTGGCTAAATTCCAATGGCTTAGAAAATTGAAACCTGAATTTATTTCTTTACAAAGGTATTTGTTTTCCCCCTTTACAACTCAGGCTTTTCTCAATTCTTTGTTTCTTATGTCCACAATAATTCCCACATATAACAAAATAGAAAGAAGAAGTTTTTTTTATTTTTAGGGTTGCTCTCCTTCTCCTCCACCTTCTATTTCTTCTCCTCCTTCTCCTCTTCCTCATCCTCCCCCTCAATCCTTGTCTTTCTTCTTCTCTGTCTCCTTCTCCTTAATTGATTTTTCACCCTGTTATATAGCTCTCAGACATAGGGCTACAGTAATTTCAAATATATCTCTCTTACTCTTCAGAGTTACTGCTTTCTAAAAAATAGTCTAGACAAGTGTCCCTGAATTCTTTGACCAAGAACTTACCTGTTCTCCAGAAAGAATTGTATCGTGATCCATGTGAGTCAGACGACCTCCTCCTAATTCCCATACCATTAATGATGTGGGGAGAACTCTGTAAAAAGAAGCAACAAGGGCAATTATTTTGTGTTGAAGACAACTCTTTTGGGGGTTCACAATGCGAAGCTGACAAATGAGACAGAAAATTCTGCCTTCTGATACTGACAACACCATCTACTATTACGCTAAACACTTTCCTCAAGAAAGCACTCATTTGACTTTGTCATTGTAAGAGCACTTCAAATTAAAACAAATTTGTGGTTTCAAAGGAGGTTAATAGAACCAAAATACTAAATTACTTCCTGTATTTTAAACATAAATTTAGAGAAACTCATTTCAAAGGCAATTTTTCAGAATATAGAAAGCATATCTCTAAATTCAAGACGCAGTAGGCATCAGGGCTTAAATATCTGAATCTCCTTTGTCTTAAACTAGAGTAATTTGGCAGTGACATCAGAATTGAAGAACTGTCCATGTTAGGACTCATGTAGTAAGAGTTTTTGACAACAAGAATATTTGGTATTAAATTCTAGTTGATGCTGAGTGACAGAATATTTCCCATGTCTCTACCACTTGCGACAACTACCACAAGCTCAATTTGCTTCACAGGAACATGGCATGTGCCATCCCACAAAAAGTCATGTGTGTTCAAATGAGCACTGGCCAATATTGCTTTTGAGAAATAAGAAAGCTTGTCTGCGTTCACAGGGCCAATTATTCAGCCAACTATACATTGGGGAAATTAATTCTTGAAGCAAAAGATTTCATTACATTCATAACTACACATATTGTTCTGGAATATAAACTGCCTGGCTCACTTAACTCAATGACCTTTTATTTCTATATATCTAATAGATTTATAATACGTTCTGGGAAGAAGCTTTTTTTTCCCCTTAAATTGCTCTTTCAATATCTGGAATATCAGATGAAAGTTCAGTCCTTCTAGAGATATCCGAGACGTCAAAGGACTACATATTTTATAAGCCCGGCTTCCAACTTGCTTCTTTGAGGCAGAACATCGTAGAATCAGTGTTGGAAGGGATCATAGGAATGATCCAGCCTAAACTGATAAAGTTTCTTTTTTTTTTTTTTCCTACTGGATCTTGAGTGCCACAAGAACTAAGACAATGTCCAATTAGCCTTTATTTTCCAATGCCTAGTAAAGGATTTTATACATAACAAGTCTTAATTCCATAATGACTAAATGGGGAAAAATAGTCACAAGCTTATCTATCTCAGTATTTTCCAAGAAGTGGTACATTTACCAGGAATCGTACAAGCTTATTTTAGGTAGTATTTGGATAACTGTTAGTATATTATTTCCTATATTTTAATATAGGTGTAATAAGAAATAAGAAGTAATAATCATGAAATTATAAGCTGAAAATAAATACAGTAAATAAATGGTACACTTATCATCGATGGCACAACTTTTGAAGGGTGGAACTTAAGAATTCTAGAAATCTGTCATACTCAGTGCTTGGTTCTCTTCATTTCACCCCTCCTTTATAGAACCACAAACTGCCTAGGTTATTATTATTATTATTGATATTATTTGAGATGGAGTCTAGCTCTGTCACCTAGGCTGGAGTGCAGTGGTGTGATCTCAGTTCACTGCAACCTCCAGCTCCCAGGTTCAAGTGATTCTCCTGCCTCAGCCTCCTGAGTAGCTGGGATTACAGGTGCCTGCTACCACGCCCGGCTAATTTTTTGTATTTTTAGTAGAGACAGGGTTTCACCATGTTGGCCGGGCTGGTCTTGAGCTCCTGACCTCGTGATCCACCCCCCTTGGCCTCCCAAAGTGCTGGGATTACAGGCGTGAGCGACTGTGCGCAGCCTTCTTTATTATTATTTTATAGAAAAATATAATGTGAGTTTATGATGCCATTGAAATGTATGGTTCTAGTTTTTTGTTTCTCAACTAGTTGACCTATATGCTTCTGATTACTATGCAGTTGAATGTGTTCATATGTTATACTTTGTTATTTTATACTGCCCTCTCTTCATCTTCTAATGCTTGTATTTCTTCTTTGCACTCTATGATCTAAGTAATAGCTTCAAAGGATAATTTTTTGAAAGACGCAAGTGGATTGTTGGTAAAAGGCTTATGCTGGTGTATTGGGAGGCATGGAGGTGGCAGGAAGGTACTAGATTTGATACAGAATGAAAAGTAGGATTCTGGAAAGTTTTAATTTTTATGATTTATTCCCACATTAGAGTAGAAAACAGATATTAATTAATTAATTTCTAAGAATTATTGAAACCGACCCTTAAATCTTCAGCCTCAATTTTTATACAAAGATTCTGCCTGAGGTACTTCGAAATAAATAATACAAGGATTTATTAGAAATGCTGTGTTTCTCTCACTAAAATTGGGCTTCCAAGCTTTGAAACCCTCTCCCATCATTTTTTTTATTCATTTTCATTTTCATTTGGAGGATATTATTAAGATCATGCTCATTCCACTGTCAGCTTTTTTGGACAGAAAAGTGGCGTGAAAGCATTATATTCTTCACTGAGCAGGAATGTGCACTTGGATTCTATCTGAAATCAGTATCAGAAGAAGAACTTGTCATTGTGTTTTTCCAGAAAAGATGATTAAATTGGGCATATTTTTCATTTCTTCTATTATTTTTTAAAATAAATGTGAACAATACATAAACTTATAGGTTTATGCAGTTCGCCACTATAAAATGGCTAAACATCAGTCCTTTGTTCTTTCTACTCTTCTTCAGGGGAGGCAGACTATTTAAAGTGAGGTAGAGGTTATTTTAGGGATTCTGAATGCTGAGCACCTTTTATTACCTTTAGATATTTCAAACAATTTCCCAAATCATCTTCCATATTCCAGCTTTGTGATACTTCTTAAACAAAGTAATGTTTTAAACAATTTCTTATATGCTTCTAGAGTACAACAAATAGTAAAACAAAGTGTGAATACAACATGTATTTTTCCTTCAGTCTATGATTTAATACTTCCCAATTTTACATCCATGCATCACTAACAAATGACCAAAAAAAGATTCCTAGGGTTCATTAAACTGTACATGAAAGAGTCTCTGAATAATTATTCAAAAGAACTTCTTCCCATAAATTATTTGCTCCACTTTTTAACAGCATAGTTAGGGACTTTTTGAGCTACTAATTTAAATGACTGTCCAGTCATTTACTGTTAAGTTTCTGTCTTGGTTTATTCACAGTCTACTTTTATATACATAAAAAAATTGCATTATGTAGTGTTCACAAAGCAATTCAATGATTAACAAGGTTAATTTCTGGTTGAATTTCTGTAATATAATGTTTATTATTATGAGATACATTACATTAAAACTAGAGACTCAGTAAAAATTTTTTGGCGGCGGAGGATGGAGTCTTGCTGTCTCCTAGGCTGGAGTGCAATGGCACTATCTTGGCTCACTGCAACCTCTGCCTCCCAGGTTCAAGCTATTCTTCTGCCTCAGCCTCCCTAGTAGCTGGGATTACAGGCGCCCATCACCATGCCCAGCTAATTTTTGTATTTTTAGTAGAGACAGGGCTTTGCCATGTTGGCCAGGCTTGTCTCAAACTCCTGACCTCAGGTGATCCACCCTCCTCGGCCTCCCAAAGTGCTGGGATTACAGGCATGAGCCACTACGCCTGGCTGAGACTTAGTAATTTTGACATTACCAGCACTACCTTGACTAAAAGAAGCATGATGAAATTTGGAGGCATGATAGACCAGTTCTATATCTTGATTGTTGGTAATTACGTGACTGTCCATATTTGTTAAAATTTATACAACTGCATACCAAAAAAGATGAATTTTCCCATATGTAAATTATAACTCAATAAACTGCTAAATTATGAAAGGATAATATGTCAATATTAGCTTTAAAATATCACAGACATCTATATATTATGTTTCAACTTTTTATCTTTGCATTTTCTCTTTAGCCAACCCTATTAAGCTTTCTTCTTCGTCCCCATCAATCCACTGAAGACCTCAACAAGATTGCTTTCAGTGACTATCATTTTGCAAACTCATTGATCGCTTATCAGTTCACATCTAACTTGGCATCTCGTCATCATTTAGCTTGGTGTTGCAAGCAAAGAATCATTTATTCACTTTATTTCCAGGACACTGCAATTTTTTTCGATCATCCTTCTATCTTATTCACTGCTTCTTTCCTGGAAACTCCTTTTCTTCTCAATCACATGACTTGAAAAACATAAATACATGCTGCCAACTCTTTCCTCCCACCCACCTCTGTGTGTGTGTGTGTGTGTGTGTGTGTGTGTGTGTGTGTGTGTGTCTATGTGTATGTGTATCTTTAGCTTTCACTTTTCCCTGAGTTCAAAAATGACATGCCTCAGCTCACGCCTTGGACATCTCCTTTTGTATATACAATAGACATTCACTTAGCATACACAAGATGAACCCTTGATTTTCTTTCCAATCTGTTCATTCTATGTATTTCTTGAACTCAAATAATTCCACCATTCACTGGCTTCTTCTGACCAAAATCCAGAAATTAATTATTGATTCTCTTTTTCATTCTTTATGTATAACCCATAAGCATGTTCTATATGCATTATTTAAAAAATATATTTTCAGTCTTACATTTCAACATTTTTCAATTACTAGCCTGGCTCATCTGAACTTTTTCAATAGCTTTCTGATTTCTCTTCTTCCATAATTGTGTTTATAGGGTACAAGGTGACACTATAATTCATTGAATACAATGTGAATTAATGAAATCAAGCTAATTAACATATCCATCACCTCAATGCTTATCTTTTTTGTGGTAATAACATTTGAAATTTACTCTCAGTGATTTTGAAATGCACAAAACACTATTATGTACTGTATTAACCACACTGTTTAATATATTACAAAAAAAATTTCTAAATGTATTCCACCTAATTTAGACTTTTTACTCTTTGACTATCACCTTTCCATTTCCTCCCCCAACTCCCAGCCTCTGGTAACCACCATTCTACTCTCTGTTTCTTTGAGTTCAATTGTTTTAGATTCCACATACAAGTGAGAACATATAACATTTGATTTTCTGAGCCTGGCTTATTTTACTTACCATAATGTTCTCCAGTTTCACCTCACAAACAAGTTTTTTTCTTCCTTTTTAAAGGCTAAATAGTATTCCATTGTGTACACATACTACATTTCATTTACTCACTCTTCCATTGATGGACAGTCAGTTTGTTAACTCTATAATTTGGCTGTTGTGAAGAGTGCTGCAATGAACACAGGAGTGCAGACATCTTTTGACATATCACTCAAATTTTTGAGTGTAAATAGCCAGAAGTGGGATTGCTGGATCATATGGTAATTCTATTTTCAACTTTTCAAGGAACTTTTAAACAGTTTTCCATATGGTTTCACTAATTTACATTCCTACCAAAAGTGTACAAGGGCTCCCTTTTCTGTATGTCCTGACTAACATCTCTTATCGTTTGTCTTTTTGATAATAGTTATTCTGACAAGTGTGAGGTGATATACAATTGTGGTTTTAATTTTCATTTTCCTAATGATTAGTGATGTTGAACATTTTAAAAAATATATCTGCTGGCCATTTATATTTCTTCTTTTGAGAAATGTCTATTCAGGTCCTTTGCCATTTTTAATGTATGGCTTCATGTATTTTCCCTGAAGCTTAAAATTGTCACTTCATTCTGCTTTTACACAGGCTTTTAATTTTGATGAAATCCCATTTGCAATCCCATTTGACCCTGGGATTTTGGGGTCAAATACAAAATATTATTCAGACCAATACAGTATTTTTTTCTGTATATTTTTTCAGTAGTTTTATAGTTTCAGGTTTTATGTTTAAGTCTTTAATCAATTTTGAGTTGATTTTTGCATATAGTGTGAGCTAAAGGTACAATTTCCTTCTTCTGCATACGGACATCTATTTTTCCTAACATTATTTATTAAAGAGACTATTAATTTCCCATTGTGTATTTTTGGCACCTTTGTGAAAAAACAATTGACCATACATGCATGGGTTCATTTCTGGGCACTCTATTCTGTTCCATTGGCCAATGAGTCTATTTTTATGCCAGTACTATGCTGTTTTAATTATTGATCTTTTGCAATATAGTTCAAAATCAGGTAATGTGATACTTCTAGCTTTGTTTTATTTTGTTTGTTTATAATTGCCTTAGCCATTTCAAGATTTTTGTGGTTCCACATTAATTTTAAGATGTATTTTTTCTATGAAAAAAATATTGAAGTTTTGATAGCTTTTCCATTGAATTTGTAGATCACTTTGGTTAGTATGGTCATTTTAACAATATTTATTCTTCCAATTCATGAACACGGGATACCTTTCCATTTATTTGAGTCTTTTTTATTATTTCTTTCATTAATGTCTTATAGTTTTCAGTGTACAGCTCTTTCACCACCTTGGTTAAATTTATTCCTGGTATTTTATTTTTTATAGTTATTGTAAATAGGGTTGTTTTCCTTGTTTCTTTTTTGAAAAGTTTGTTATTAACATATAGAAACACTACTCCGTTTTCCACATTTTTGATTACACTCTCTTCTTCTCAGAATAATTGAAAGATTTTTTACAAGTGGCACTTATATCTTGCAATTCCTGTGCTGAAACCATCCTATAATCTTCTTTTTTACACTTACAATAAAATCCACATTCCCTATTATGACTTACAAAGCCCTACACCAGAAGTCAGCAAATTATGACCCATAAGCCAAATCTAGCCCATTGCCTATGTTTATTTTTTTAATTATGGTAAAATACATATAACATAAACTTTACCATGTTATCTATTTTTTAGTGTATGGTACAGTAGTGTTAAGTACATTTATATTGTCACGAATCCAATCTCCGGAATGCTTTCATCTTGCAAAAGTGAAACTCTAAACCCATTAAACACCTCTCAGTTCCTTCTCCCACCGGATCCTGGAAAACATCATTCTTTTGTCTGTATTTATAAATTTGATTATTCTAGTTACCTCATATAAATGGAATTATACAGCGGCTGTACTTTTCTGACTGACTTATTTTAATAGTATGATGTCCTAGAGGTGTATTCATGTTGTAACATGTGTCAGAATTTTCTTCCTTTTTAAGGTTGAGTAATACCCCATTGTATATATATATGTGCCACGTTTCGTTTATTTATCCAGTGGTGGACGTTTAGATTGCTTCCAATGCTTGGTTATTGTAAATAATCCTGGTATTAACATGATTGCACAAATATCTCTTTGAGACTCTGCTTTCAATTCTTTTGAGTATATGCCCAGAAGTGGAATTGCTAGATCATATGGTAATTGTATTTTTAATTTTTTGAGTAATTGCCCTAATGTTTACCATAGCAGTTTCATCATTTTACATTTCCATCAAGACTACACAAAGATTCTAATTTCCCCACATACTAGCCAATACTTCTTTTCTTTCCTTTTTTATAATCCAGAACCTCATGGGTATGAGTCTGTATTTCATTGTGGTTTTGATTTACATTTCCCTAATGATTAGTGACGTTGAGCATCAATTCATATGCTTGTTGGCCATTGTGTATCTTCCTAAGGGAAATGTCTATTCATGTCCTTTCCCATTTTTTAATCGGACTGATTTTTGTTACTGCTGACTTGTAGGAGTTCTTAAATATTATTAATGTTAACCACTTATCAGATATATGATGTGCAGGTATTTTCCCATTCAATAGGTTGCCTTTATAGTCTGTTGATCATGTTCTTTGATGCACAGAACTTTTAAATTTTGATTTAGCCCAATCTATCTGTCTGTTATTTCATGTGCCCATTGACTTTTTTTGTAAATGAAGTTTTACTGGAACATAGCTACACTCATGTGTTTCAGTTTTGTCTATGACTGTTTTCATGCTATTACAGGAGAGATGAGTAATTGCAGTGAAAACCATATGGCCTACAAAGCCTAAAATATTTACTGTCTGGACATTTACAGAAAAAGTTTGTGAATCCTTCCCCTGTGCAATCTAACTGTTGTCTGTCTTCCACCTTTTCTATATACCACTATTTCCGCTTAATCTATTCTAGCCATATAAGGGCCCTTCTGTTTTCTTCCGAAACATCAAGATCATCCTACTTCAAGGGTTTGAACCTTCAGATTCATTCATTTAGACTGCTTTTTTCTACTAGAACTTTGACTAGTTTATGCCTTTATTTCACTGTGGTCTCTGCTTAAATGTCCTGCCCTCAGAGAAAAGAGTTGACATCAGCTAAATATCTTAAAATGCTAACCTCTTGATTGTGTTTTATCTTAGTCAGATGAAAAGGCAATGCCAAAGTTGGTAAAACATGTTTATATATCCCACTTACACATATGAGTTACTATATAGTAAGGGCTGCAAACCATTGCCCTTCCTTTTTATACTAATCTGCTGAACTAGTAAAACTGCTATGTCTCCCTTCCCCATATCAAACATAAATTATCTATGAAAGAGACACACCAAGAAAGAGAAGTAAAGCCTGAGAAAAATCCTTAGAGCAACTAATGGGGCTATTTTGAACCATTATGTGTGGCAGGGGTTGTGGCTTTGGCCTGGGGTAGGAGACAATAAGGCATGGCTGTGGGAGGATGGTGAAATAAAAATACTGAAGGACAAATAATACCTACTCATATTCATATAATGACTCAGAGAGCTCTTGTTAAAGTACCATGAGGAGTAATAGATGAGCAATGTAGCCAGTTGTTGTTTTAAAAAATATTTGATATTCCAGAGGAAAATAAAGTCACAGACTAGAATAACAGGCCATTTGAAAAACATAATTATTTCAAAGGAAAAGAAAAACATATTGGATTGTTGATTCCATCACAGACAGATACATTAGAATACAGAGATAAATACTTCTGAATTTATCTAAAAATATGCTAAAAGAAATAAGGGAAATTTATTATTAATATATATTTTTAAAACCTGGGAAAAGCTAAGCAAAAGTATTAGGTATTAAACATAATAATGGAGTTAAAATACATACAGATGCAATAAGGAATTCGAAGAAAACATTGTATAGAATGCAAAAGGAAAAAGCATAAATTAATATATTTTAATATATTTTTATATTATATTATACATTTAAAGAGATACAATATATGAAGACTAGAGGTAGAAGTGATAACACTCAGAGAACAGGGAGTTCAGAGAGAGAGACAGATAGAGAGGGAGATGAAAAAAGTAAATTTTGGGAGCCATAATGGAGTTATAACATACAAAATTTTTTCAAAAATGTAAAATACTTTTAACTGGAACTCCTAGATGTTGATAAAGGAGAGTAGATTCAGAGAGGGGTTCACCTACACACCATATAGTAGAGACTGAATAGCAATAAGAATAAGAGAACTGGGAACATTTGAATAGCTTACAAAGAGAAAAAAATACCAAAAAGTAGATTACATACTAAGGAGCAAGAGTTAGATTGAAATCAGAATATTCAACATTAGCTAGCATGCAAGAAGACAAACAAATATTCTTTCATTAAATTAAAGTAACTAACTTAGAATCAAGAATTTTAGGGCCCTGTCACACTGCAACTGCTGCTGCCATACAAGTGTGTGCATGGAAGTTGTAGCCCCCTGCCACTACCCCACCCCTACTGGGACCTTGCCCTCATGAATACATAGGGGCCCCACAGCACCAGCAGGAACTTGAGCATGAATTTAAATTTAGAAATTAATTTAGAACCAAAAAGAGCCTGCATTTCCAAAGCAATACTAAGCAGAAAGATCAAAGCTGGAGGCATCACATTACTTGATGTCAAACTATACTGTAAGGCTACAGTAATCAAAATGGCATGGTACTGGTACAAAATAAGACACATAGATGAGTGGAAAAGAATATAGGACACAGAAATAAATCCACACACCTACAACCATCTAATCTATGACAATATCAATATCGACAAAAATAAACAATGGGGAAAGGGTTCCCTATTCAATAAATGATGCTGGGATAACTGGTTATCTATATGCAGATGAAACCTCTTACTCTATATGAAAACTAACTCAAGATGGATTAAAGATTTAAATTTAAGACCTCAAATTATAAAAATCCTAGAAGAAAATCTAGGAAATACCCATCTTGATGTCAGCTTTGGCAAAGAATTTATGGCTAAGTCACCAAAAGCAACTGCAACAAAAACAAAAATTGAGAAAAAATGGAACTTACTTAAAATGAAGAATTTCTGCAGAGCAAAAGAAATTTCCAACAGAGGAAAAAACAGCCTACAGAATGGAGAAAATATTTGCAAGCTATGCATCTGACAAAGGTCAAATATCCAGAACCTATAAGAAGCTTAAATCAGCAAACAAAAACCAAACAGTCCAACTAAAAAATAGGCAAAATACATGAACAGGCACTTCTCAAAAGGAGACATTCAAGTGGCCAACAAATATATGAAAAAATTCTCAATGTCACTTAGTCATCAGAGAAATGCAAATTAAAACCACAATGAGATACCATCTCATACCAGTCAGAATGGCAATTATTAAAATGTCAAAAAATAATGGATGTTGGCAAAGTTGCAGAGAAAAATGAACATTTATATACAATAGCTTGTAATGTAAATTAGTCTAGCCACCGTGAAAAGCAGTTTGGGGATTTCTCAAAGAATGTGAAATAGAACTACTGTTCAACTCAGCATTCCCATTACTGGGTATGTACCCAAAAGAAAATAATTTATTCTATCATAAAGACACATGTACTCATATGTTCAATGCAGTGCTAGTCACAATAGCAAGAACATGGAATCAAGCTAAGTGTCTATCAACAGTACATTGGATAAAGAAAATGGGGTACATATACACCATGGGATACTATACAGCCATAAAAAATAACAGAATCATGCCCATGAAACATGGATGGAGCTGACAGACATTACCCTGTGCAACCTAATACAAGAACAGAAAATGAAATTTTCTCACTTATAAGTGGGAACTAAACATTGAATACACATGATTGCAAAGATGAGAACAATAGACACACAGAGTGGCTCACTAGATTGGGGAGGGAGGGGGAGGGATGCATAGAACCACTTGTTGGGGACTACGCCTATAAACTGTGTGATGGGATAGTTGGGACTCCAAGCCTTACTATCATGTAATTTATCTATGTAACAAATCTGTATGTGTACACTTTCATCTATAATAAAAGTTGAATTTTTTAAAAAAATCAAAATGTCAGAAAGGACAGAAACATAAATTTCGGAGATCATAAGCATAAACTAAGGCAATTATAGTTATGCACCCAAAAAGTAGGTGATATATTATATTACCTTCCCTGTGCAGGTAGGTATGTACTATAAAATTAATCATTTACTAAGGAATACAGAAAGACTCCATAAGATTTAAGGAACTTGTATTAAATCAGGCATGTTAGCTAAACCTGATTCAGTTCTATTACATGTGTACAACAAAAAGGTAAAGTTCCCAGCTATTTAGAAATTGAAGAAAAATGCTAAATAATTTACATAAGATCTAAATAATAAATAAAATCCTAAGCCTGAAAATGAGTGAGTTAGAAAGTTGGTAGTATAGAAAGAGGCCCTTATATCTTACAGTAAGAGAGTATAAAACCTGAGAACCAAATTTAGAACAGCATAGTCATTGTCATCAAACTTCAAAGGTGATTGAATTAAATCAGCTAAGCCATGGCCAAGGGCTCTGTTGGGAAAACCTTGGAACCTGACAAATACAACGGGAGCATATAGGTGAGTGCTCCAAAGATGTTTGTTCTCCAGATTGCTCTTAACTTTTAGGGCCAGCAGAATCAATGTACCCCTCACTAGAAAGAGCTAACACTCCCCTGTATGAGGACAGACTGCATAGGTTTGTCTGCCACAAGGCAGTGTGGATACTCACCCAGATCTGTTCCAGCTCCACTTATGCCTATTAAGCCAATAACCCAGCCACGGACACACTAGGCCTGACAATAGAGACAATACTTTGAAGTACTAGAATACTTCAAAGGACCCACAAGAATTAGCCAGCACATACCAGACTGAATGTTGATGGCATTTGATCAAAGGATCTGGAATATCGGGCTTGATAGGAAAGAATCATCAGTTTGGGGCTACTCTCTTGAGATAAGGAATTTAAAACTCTGGCAAATTCCTAGGGTATGGAGAAAATTTGCAGCTAGCTTAGCTTCTAGAAGCTAGGGGAAAGTGATGACCTACTCTGAACCAAGTTGAGATATTTAAATTACCATGACAGATGCCTAAAGAAGGAAGTAAAAGGTTCAGGTAAGTAAGGATGCTACAGTGGTTATATTATGTAAGGCCAGAAGTATTATGTTTCTAGAGAAAGCCAAGAGGACACTATTCACGGAAGTCATAATATTCTGATGACAGCCAATCAGGGTCAAGACAATCAGACAATCTGTGTCAATGTGTCATAGTGGTTATCTTCTAAGCAGGCCAGCACTGAGTAAAAGACGCTATCCTAAAATTTTACTCATTAATCATAGCAATGTGGATGTGGGGGCCACGAATCAATAGAAGACTTCTGGAACCCAGGGGTTCAAAATGACTTAAAAACTGACAGTGTGGGAGTAGTACGTGAGAGGTCGTGATCCACACAGAGTTGTGAAGATGTTCAATAAAATACAGCACTGACAGAAGCCAAGTGGACACACAGCCAATCAGGGTGGTGCTTAATACAAAATCAAAGGAAAGCAAGAATGGATGCGGAGAGAACTGAGGGTAGTTGGCTTAGTTAAAAACTAAACAAAACAAACCTTGCCTAGTTTCCAGATATGAGCCAGTTTTTAGACTTGTAACATGTGCACGTTAGGGGTCTACCACATCAGTAAAGTTTTTAAAGTTCTAGTGATCAGGGGTATGTGGGAATATACCCTTCAAAGTAAGAGGCAAACTACTGCATCTTGTATCCTCTACCACAAAGAAAGAACCACAACCCCCGGTACGGCTATGCAGATTCTGCAGCTAACATATTTGATACTTTGCACTCCTGCTTTACCCTTACAGCTTCAAATTTCCAGCATTGAGTGAGACCAAAAGCAAGGAATGACTCTCCAGGAGGGGCAGACTAGTGTCAACCACGCCTAGTGCTTGGACCATATGATGCAACAGACCCTGTAGTGGTGGAGATATCAGTGGTGAGAAAAGATGTTATGTGCTGGCATGTAGCTTCCCAGTGAGAAAATCACAGTTCAGGAGTGAGTCCATGTGATTATCAGTGGAGTATTAGACAACCTTTGTAAACAGCTCCTAGTGCATTAACGGGTCTTGGTAAAGGTAAAGACAAAATGTTTGACCATTGGTGTCTTGGCACAGTAAAATAACTTTTTTTTTTTGAGAATCACTCTGTTGCCAAGGCTGGAGTGCAGTGGAGCAATCTCTGCTCATTGCAACCTCTGCCTCCCCAGTTCAAGCGATTCTCTTGCCTCGGCCTCCCAAGTAGCTGGGATTACAGGCACCCTCCACCATGACCAGCTATTTTTAGTAGAGACTTGGTTTTGCCATGTTGGCCAGGCTGGTCTCGAACTCCTAACCTCAGATGATCCACCCTCCTCAGCCTCCCAAAGTGTTAGGATTACAGGCTTGAGCCACCATGCCCGGCCTGATGAGTTGTGTTCTGTTAGACCTAGCAAGCAACACATTTGGGCAGGCCCAGCAGCAATTCACCAGGTGATGAGAATGGTATATCCAGGATCAAGCTTGAGCAAGACCACAGGGCAAGAACAAATTGAGTAAGCCTAAAACCCCACGTCACAAGTCACTATTATACCAGGATCTCTCCCTCAAGACAAACCTATGCCATATGAAAGGGTCCTGTACAACCACCAAAATAAGGAAATAAATTCAAAATATGCTTTACGGATGGGCCAGCTCAGTATGTGGTATGCAAGCCAAAAATGGATGTCAGGTTGAGTAAAGCTATATACTCAGGTATGACCTTGAGAGATGGTGCCAAGGGAAAATCTTTTCAATGGGCAGAAGTTGAAGAGGACTGGGCACAGTGACTCATTCTGGTAATCCCCGCACTTTGGGAGACCGAGGCAGGTGGATCACTTGAGGCCAGAAGTTCAAGACCAGCCTGGCCAACATGGTGAAACTCAGTCTCTACTAAAAATACAAAAGATTAGCCGGGTATGATTGTGAATGCTTGGAATCCCAGCTACTTAGGTGGCTGGGGCACAAGAATCACTTGACCCTGGGAGGTGGAGGTTGCACTCTAGCCTGAGAGACAGAGGAAGACTGTCTCAAAATAATAATAATTATTATTAATTAATTAATTAAAACACACAAATAAATACATAAAATAAATTAAAAATGCCTCCACTCTGGCAAAACAAATGAACAAACAAACAAAAACCCAAAGAGAAGTTCAAGAGGTGCCCCTTGATTCTGTAATTTATGTTGAACGAGAAATGGCCTGAGCTGAGAATATTTAGAGAGTCAAGGAAAATGGCAAAAGGGCTGGCCAGTTTGTCAGATGCCTAAAAGGAAAAAAGACTCAAAGCTCTGAGACAAGGAAGACCATGTCAGATGCAGGTATAAAGAAGCAGGCTGGAAGTGTGGTGATTTTTCTTTTAGTTAATATCCACCAAAAGAAAAAGTCCATCAGGGAAAAGACACTGAACAACCAAGTACACAAAATCACTTGCTTAGTTGCTATTCACCAGGCTTTGCCATTAATCATCTCAAAATTGCCATTACAGGCACACAAACAGAATAGCTACAGTGACAGAGATGGAGGCTTCTGATGGGTCCAACAGCATGATTCCTACTCATCCAGGCAGATTTAGCCATATCTGAACATTTAAGTTGCCAGCAAGAATGACCAATGTCGAGCATTACTGTTCAAGGTGCCAACCAGTCACTGCATATCAAGGTGGATCCCTTTCATTATGAGAGGTAGAAGCTCATTCACATAAGAACAGGTACTTATTTGGGTATGAGCTTGCTTTTCTTGTCCACAACTATTACTTATAAAGTAATCCCATCTGAAGTATATATGGAAATGAATCTTTTGAACATATATATTAAATGATGTAAGTATGATCACAGCAGCATTGTTTATGCAAAATATTGGAAACAATCTTTTTTATTATTATTATACTTTAAGTCTTAGGGTACATGTGCACAACGTGCAGGTTAGTTACATATGTATACGTGTGCCATGTTTGTGTGCTGCACCCATTAACTCGTCATTTAACACTAGGTATATCTCCTAATGCTATCCCTCCCCCCTCCCCCTACCCCACAACAGGCCCCGGTGTGTGATGTTCCCCTTCCTGTGTCCATGTGTTCTCATTGTTCAATTCCCACCTATAAGTGAGAACATGCGGTGTTTGGTTTTTTGTCCTTGCAATAGCTTGGGAAACAATCTTAATGCCTATTGATGGGAGAGTAAATGAATGAATAAACTGTAATATAATAAAATAATTGAACATAATAAAACAGTCTTAATAAATAAAGCCTTACCACTAGCATCAATATGGATGAATGACAACAAAAATATTAAGTGAAAAATATTAACATTCATGATAATACACAATTTTAATAAAATTTAAAATAATAGAATATATCATATATACAAATAAATAACTGTAAACTAAATATATATAGTTGCACTTAACTATATATACATACACAAACATATGTACACATACCTTCTTTAGGAATAAAACTATGTGGAATGATCACTGGGTAAATAAGTAAATTAAGGCAGAAATAACAAAGTTCTTTGAAACCATTGAGAAAAAAGAAAAAACGTACCAGAATTCCTGGGACACAACTAAAGCAGTGTTTAGAGGGAAATTTATAGCAATAAATGCCCACATCAGAAAGTGGAAAAGATCTAAAATCGACACCCTAACATCACAATTAAAATAACTAGAGAAGTAAGACCAAATAAATTCAAAAGCTAGCAGAAGACAAGAAATAACTAAGATCAGAGCAGGACTGAAGGAACTAGAGACAAGACAACCCCTTCAAGAAATCAGTGAATCCAGGAGCTGGTTTTTTGAAAAGATTAACAAAATAGATACACTGCTAGCCTGACTAATACAGAAGAAAAGAGAGAAGAATCAAATAGACACAATAAAAACGATAAAGTGGGGATCACCACTAATCTCACGGAAATACAAACTACCATCAGAGAATACTATAAACACTTCTATGCAAATAAACTAGAAAATCTAGAAGAAATGGACACATTCCTGGACACATACACCCTCCCAAGACTAAACCAGGAAGAAGTTGGATCCCTGAATAGACCAATAACAAATTCTGAAATTGAGGCAGTAATTAATAGCCTACCAACCAATAAAAGCCCAGGACCAGATGGATTCACAGCCAAATTCTACTAGAGGTACAAAGAGGAGTTAGTACCATTCCTTCTGAAACTATTCCAAACAACAGAAAGGGAAGGACTCCTCCCTGACTTATTTTATAACGCCAGGATCATCCTGACACCCTAACTCATTTTATGAGGCCAGCATCATCCTGATACCAAAACCTGACAGAGACACAACAAAAAAAAGAAAATTTCAGGCCAGCATCCCTGATGAACATCAATGCGAAAATCCTAAATAAAATACTTGCAAACTGAGCCCAGCAGCACATCAAAATCTTATTCACCATGATCAAGTCAGCTTCATCCCTGGGATGCAAGGCCGGTTCAACATATGCAGATAAATAAGTGTAATCCATCACATAAACAGAACCAATGACAAAAACTCTATGATTATCTCGATAGATACAGAAAAGACCTTCAATAAAATTCAACACCCCTTCCTGCTAAAAGCTCTCAATTAACGAGGTATTGATGGAACATATCTCAAAATAACAAGAACTATTTATGACAAACATAGCCAATATCAGACTGAATGGGCAAAAGCTGGAAGCATTCCCTTTGAAAACCAGCACAAGACAAGGATGCCCTCTCTCACCACTCCTATTCAACATAGTATTGGAATTTCTAGCCAGAGAATCATGCCAGAGAAAGAAATAAAGCGTATTCAAATAGGAAGAGAAGAAGTCAAATTATCTTTATTTGCAGACGACATGATTGTATATATAGAAAACCCCCATCATCTCAGCCCCCAAACTCCTTAAGCTGATAAGCAACTTCAGCAAAGTCTCAGGATATAAAATCAATGTGCAAAAATCACAAGCATTCCTATACACCAATAATAGACAAACAGAGAGCCAAATCATGAATGAACTCCCATTCACAATTGCTACAAAGAGAATAAAATACCTAGGAATCCAACTTACAAGGGACGTGAAGGACCTCTTCAAGGAGAACTACAAACCACTGCTCAAGGAAATAAGAGAGGACACAAAAAAATGGAAAAACATTCCATGTTCATGGATAGGAAGAATCAATATCGTGAAAATGGCCATACTACCCAAAGTAATTTATAGATTCAATGCTGTTCCCATCAAGCTACCATTGACATTCTTCACAGAATTAGAAAAAACTACTTTAAATTTCATATGAAACCAAAAAAGAGCCCATATAGCAAAGACAATCCTAAGCAAAAGAACAAAGCTGGAGGCATCATGCTACCTGACTTCAAATTATAGGACAAGGCTACAGTAACCAAAACAGAATGGTACCGGTACCAAAACAGAGATATAGACCAATGGAACAGGACAGAGGCCTCAGAAATGACAGCACACCTCTACAACCATCTGATCTTCAACAAACCTGACAGAAACAAACAATGGGGAAAGGATTCCCTGTTTAATAAATGGTGTTGGGAAAACTGGCTAGCCAAATACAGAAAACAGAAATTGGACCCCTTCCTTATACCGTATATGAAAATTAACTCAAGATGGATTAACGACTTAAAAGTGTAATCTAGAACCATAAAAATCCTAGAAGAAAACCTAGGCAATACCATTCAGGACACAGGCATGGGCAAAGACTTCATGACTAAAACCCAAAAAGCAACTGCAACAAAGCCAAAATTGACAAATGGGATCTAATTAAACTAAAGATCTTCTGCACAGCAAAAGAAACTATCATCAGAGTGAACAGTCAACTTACAGAATGGGAGAAAATTTTTGCTATCTATCCATCTGACAAAGGTCTAATATCCAGAATCTACAAGGAACTCAAACAAATTTACAAGAGAAAAACAATCCCATCAAAAAGTGGACAAAGGACATGAACAGACAATTCTCAAGAGAAGACATTTATGTGGCCAACAAACATATGAAGAAAAGCTCATGATCACTGGTCATTGGAGAAATGCAAATCAAAACCACAATGAGATACCATCTCATGCCAATTAAAATGGCGATCATTAAGAAGTCAGAAAACAACAGATGCTAGCGAGGATGTGGAGAAATAGAAACGCCTTTATACTGTTGGTAGGAGTATAAATTAGTTCAACTATTGCAGAAGACAGTATGGCAATTCTTCAAGGATCTACAATCGGAAATACCATTTGACCAGTAATCCCATTACTGGGTATATACATAAAGGATTATAAATCACTCTAGTATAAAGACACATGCACCCGTATGTTTATTGCAGCACTAAAAAATATATAAATGAAGGTAATGCCTAAATTGATCGTATCATCATAAGGTATTTAATGACTTGTGTTATCACAGATTATAATGAATATAATGAATGCAATTCCATGAAGTAATGACCATTGTGTCTGTGTGTGTGTGTGTGTGTGTGTGTGTGTTTATGCATGTAAAGAACAACCAAGGTCAACGTTGAACAGAAAAGGATTTTATTAGAATACATAAAGGCATCCAGTGTCTATACTTATGATTGTTCTCAAATATCTATAGATTATTTTACAAGCCTCTTTACAAAAAGCAGAGACATTCTCTGCCTCTTGCATGTATGCCAGACTCTGTGTCTTGCTTCTAGTGGATAAAATGCAGTAGCAGTAATGACATATGACTCACAAAAAATATTTTAAGAATCATAACAGCTTCCTCTTTTGGATCACTTGATGTATGAGAAGTCAGCTTCCATGCCATCAGACAAAGTTGCCATGTTTATCAAATAAAAATATAAGAAGCAGTTAAGTGTGAATTTCAGATACATAATACATGATTTTTTTTGGTATAAGTATATTCCTTGCAATATTGGGGATATACTAAAATTTTATTTATGCTTTTTGCCTGAAATTGTAAAGTTCAAGTAACTGCTTACCTAAAATTCAAGTTTAACCAGACATTTTTAATTTTATCTTAGGACACTTATAACAATCATCTGGAGAGGTGTGCATGGCATGGACCTGAGCTTTCCTGCCAAAGCCATCAGACTGTGCCATCTTGGAACTTGATTCTCTAGCCCCAGTCAAGCTTCCAGATGAGTGCAGCCCTGGCTGATGTCTTCATATTGATCTCCCTAGACGCTATAGGCTAGATCACTCAGATAAGCCACTCTTGAAACACTGTACCACAGAAACTGTGAAATAATAAATGTGTGCTGTTTTATAGTTTTAGTTTTGAGGCAGTTTGTTCCCCAGTAACAGATAAGTAATACAGCAAATATCTCATCAATCATGCTTCTTAGAATCAGAATCCATAGAAGAGGAAACTGACATAAATCACTTGTTTTTAAATTATCTCACAATATATGTTTTTTTATTTGTTTGTTTTGTTTGCCTTAGCCCCAGTATCACTAGGCCTTAAATGATGTTTAATTCACTAAATTGTAACTTTTAGATTTATCAGCTTTCAGGGTTCATTAAAACTGTTCTGTTCTGGAACATATCAGAGTCCTTTTTCTCTTGATAGAGATTTTAGTTTCCACATTGATTGAGATCCCAAGAGAATAGGAAGAAAATGTGTATATTCTGATGGAAAGTAAAAGCTGTCATTTCATAAATAATACTTCTGATTCTGAAAGAAAGAAATATATCTTCCTTTTCCTGCTCTCTTAAAGGAATTCGTGGGTCCATATATTGTCTCTGCTTCATCACATGCAAGTTCTGTGACCAGTTATTTTTCTCTTTAATTACTCAGCAGTTTTTCTCTATAAGAACATTTCATATTCCATAATTTACCTTTGAATCCTACATAGCTACTTGTCCCTAGAGAGTCATTCACCTTTTTCTCATTTCTAAGCTTAACATCTGTGTAAATATCTGCTTCTCTGAAAATCCAACACAGTTATTTTTTGCTGAGTACTGTTTATTTTCTGCCCCCTCAAGATATTTCAGAAATGCATTATGATTGTTGAGAGACTGGAAGCAATATACTATGTGTCCTCGTGTTTAGGAGTCTCTGATTCCAATTTGGAAACATCATTTCCTCCCCTTTAAGCAGTTGGCTGGCTTAAACTGTCTCAAAAGATTTCTTTGCCGTAATAATTCTTCATTAATAAGATGGTAGCATAATGGAAAAATATAACATGCAGGGCTACTTAAAGGAAAATAGAACAGCAAATGTGATTTCTCATATTCACCATGCAGAATTCAAAGTGAAACACATGGGTTGAAATGTTTGCATCCACTTTCCTCCGACAGACTATAGAGCTTTTAATTAACTGTAGCACATTTCCTCATGTAGTATTTTATTCTTAATGCAGTCATTTCTCGGTGAAGGAGGAAGTGCATTGCCATACTAGGCAGGAGTCCTGGCATCTTGTCTGGGCTCTGCCACATTTATCTGTCTCACTGGGACTCAATTCAAATATTATCTCAACTCTGGCAAAGAAGTTGACCTTTATGTTCAAATTTGGTTTTCCTTTTCATGATCCAGATTTTATTTTCTTTTGCTATGGTCTTGCCTTATAATTTCTAGTTCAACATTCTATTATTTAATCGATGTCTTCTTATTCTAAGTCAGCTGAAGTCCTTTATGAATTAAACATTTAAAATACTAATAAATGGAAGTGGCTGCTGGCCTCATAATTTGTTCAAGGGTCTAACATGTATCAGAACCTTGATAATTTACATAAATAATAGTACAAAATTTTAGTTTGCACCAAACTATTTAAAGTTGAAATATTTTGCCATTTTACAAATGAGAAGACAAAACAGTGGCTTTTGCAGGTTGACAGCTCTAGTGATTCGTTTGAATCTAAGTCTACCTAATGGCAGAGTCCATGTTATTCTACTTTGTGCTGAAGCTAACGAAATGCCTAAATCTTGTTTGTATCTTTAATCTTTCTGATTCATGGTGCGCTGGGAGTGGTGGATTAGAAGCTTTCTAATTTTGCTTTTCTCTCTAATTATAAAGGCAAGCGCCCTTGGTTTAATGTTGTGCTCCACTGATTCATGAAGTTCTGCTAATGCAATATTTGTCATCAATATTGCAATAAATTCATGGCATCTTTTTCCTTTGCCATGTAATATGAATGGATGAATTGCACTCGGAATAACTAGTGGTTAGTAAACCCAATTCCTTGTGTTTCCCACACAGTGGCTCAGAGCTCTTTCTTTTTTCTCGCTGTTGGCATCTTATCAGTTAAGTTTGTATCTATTTTCTCAGCTTTCTTCCACTGCTGTTGACTTACTTCATCTAATCCTATTACTGCAGGCTCTTGATGGGGTCTCCTGCCTTGAGTCTTTTTTCTCCTCTTACCTACTAGTATGAATCTTCTAACATACTACCCCGATCTTAGTCATTACAATTACGTCTGGTAAAAATACTTCAGTGACTCTGTTGCCCTCAGAGAAAGAAAATAAAACTAACCAACACATATCTTCTCCATCATCTGGTACATGTCTATTTCTGCAGCCTCACCACCCACGAGTCCCCCTACGTAGTCTCATTGGTCTGGCTATTCTGCTGTATTGTCAATGCAAAATTGAATGCCTGGAATTCTCATCCATTTTCTTCATCAACCCCTGCTCAATCTTCAAGATGCAAATCAAGCATCAGCTTTCCTTGAAGGCCTACTTATTCTCCTTACACCTCCTAGTCCCAACTGCATTAGGTGTTACATTATGTCACTTCTATGAAGGTTTAATTTTTAATAACATAATCATGAAATACAGTCATTTAGTAGTTCTTTTTTCCCGTAAGACTGAGCCACATGAAGGCAAATGTGATGATTTCATTAATGCTTTTTAAACATATATAGAACTTACATGTTAGGCAGTGTTTTCTAAGCATTTTACAAATATTAACTTGATTACTTCTCATTACAAACTTTTGATGTAGGTACTGTTGTTATAGACATTATGCTGACAAAACAAGGCAAGAGGAATTAGGTGGCTTTCTTAAGGCCCCTTAGCTAATAAGTGGTGATCCGAAACAGTCTGAATCCCGACTGTTCTTTTAACACAACCCTGTGCTGCATATCTATATTCTCAGTGCCTAATTTTGTACTTGGCAAAAACTAGATGTTCTATGAGTATTTTTTAGTGAATAAATAAACTGTACTTCTGTTTAGTCAAAAATGCAACATTAAATACTAACATGGACCATCAAAATGTTAACTAAAATCACCCTTCACTTCAGCATGGTTTTACTTTGAATGCATTTCAAATTCTGGAAAATAACACTATATCATTCAAAAAGAAAAGAAGAGAAAAGAAAAAAAAGGCAATATTATCTTTAAACATAATAAAAACAGCTCAACCTTGGAGATACATACCAGTGAGTGAAACATTGAATGTCAAAAAATCCATTTCAAGCTCTTTAGGGTGTTAAGATAGCAGATAGATTTCCCCCTTATTTTAGCTTCCTATTTTGTGAAAAGCATTTACTGATACTGGTGGTTGCAACGATATCTCTTTGCATTTTCTCTGAGGGGAAGATCACATCTGGGGTAAGGTGGCTCAGGTGGAGAAATACAGCAGATGTCACGAATCAAAGTGATCAGCTCAATACTGTTCTTGCCTCAATCAGCATGGATGGTCAAAGGAAGAAAAATGAACCAGGATGCTTCCAAACATCACATCCATCCAAATCCACACCTACATAGCATTTCTCGTGGCCTGCAATAAAAAGTGTTTGAGATTTCCCCAGAAACCTACTGTAGAATAAATCAGAATAGATACAAAAACGAAATGCTTCAAAACACTGAATACTTTTCTATTTTTTAAAAAGGTATCATCCTGCTGGTGTCCTGGCATCTAGAAAGAAAAATTGTAATTTAGTGATGAACAATTAGGAATGTTTGTCTTTTTCTTTACTTTAAAAAATTACTAAAATGGCATATTTAATATTTGGGGGGTACCAGGTTGGAAATTTCTGAGTCATTTTCATAAATGGATAACAAATTGTGAGGATTTATGTTAACAATGATAGCTACAATTTACCTGGAAGTTACTGTATAGTGATTTAATTCTAATAACCACTCTGTATGATAGTTATCACTAATATATCCATAATATAGGTAAGGAAGTCGAGGCTTTTGGAAGCTGATTACAAAATCCTGGTAGAGTTAGGATATAAATGCAGTTTTGTGTCATTATAAAATATATCTGAAATGATTATTTCTCTTGCTTTGAAGAGTGTAGTGTGTGTGTGTGTGTGTTTGTGTGTGTGTATGTGTATGTGTTGGAGAAAATGAGTACATACGGAAGCTCCACTGTGTTTACTCAAGGAATCATATTCCTTAGGGAAAATAGGAATGAAAATCTTCTAGGAGTCTGTTTGGAGTTAAGTCGATCCATGGTTTCTTGGACAAATAATCATTTTAGGGTCGGAAAGAAAGGGTAAACAGGAATGTAGATTATACGCCATCTGCCACAGACCACACAAGACTTGTCCTTAAGAAATGTAATAGCGGAGGTGCTGGTGATTGTTTTAGGGTTCATAATAGCGTGAGTAACAGCACTGATATTTCTTAAAACCATTTATATGCCAGTACGTGTAGCAAGCACTTTACATTGATTATCTCATTTACTCATCACAGCAATCCAAACCACAGGCACCATTATCATCCCTGATTTAAGGAGGAGGAATCTATGGCTTGAAGCCTTGACAAAGGTAACATTCTAAAGAGCCTCCCTAGATTTCTGCCCCTGCCCTCCAGCATAAATGTGGACTCCGAGTATGATGGGATAGTCACTCCCATGATTAGATGACACAGTTGCATTTAAGAAAGGGAGATTATCTGAGTGGATACGACTTAATGAGGTGAACCCTTAAAAACAACCAGGCTCTTCCTGAAGTAAGCATCTGAAGAGTGAGAAGTACTCAACATGAGTCGGATTCTGTGTTGCTGACTTCGAAGACAGAGTCGGCCACATAGATAGGAATGTCCAGGAGCTCCAAGAAGCCCCTGCCTGACAGCCAGTAAGGAAACAGGGACCTCAGTACTGAAGCAGCAAAGAACTGAATTCTACCATCATCAGGTGAACTTGGAAGACCCTTGACCTCAAGATGAGAGCCTGGCTGAGATTTTGGTCTCAGCTTTGTGAAACCCTGAACTAAACGTCCAGTCATACTGTGCTCAGACTTCTGACTGACACAACTTTGAGTTAATAAAGAGGTGTTATTTTTACCCACTAAGTGTGTTTAATGTTTTAATGGAACATTAAAAATCATATGTCAAAGGTCCCCAGAGCAATTAAGTTTCAGAGAGGAAATATAAATGGTAACATGACATCGGAGCCCAATTCTTATCCATCTAGCAAGATGTGTCTTAAAATGAGTCTAGAAGAATTGACTTAACACATCTAAAGACATCTTAAATGTAAAGAGACATTTTATTATAAATGTGATGAACTTTGGACTCATAGTGCCAGGTGAACTTTTCAGGTGAAAGCTAGTCAGAAACTCAGCATGAAAGAGGGGCTCTAGGCAAGTAAGTGCTCCAGAGATCATCTTATGGGTGAGTGGGTTTTGGACACGCTTGTCATAGCTCAAACAGACAACCTAATGCCTTTGGCAAAAACACTGGCCACCACTACAGGGGACAGCTGTAGTGCTCATGGGCAGAGAATGTCATTAGGTGCTGCAGGTGCTTCAGCAGCCTCGAGCTTTGTAATAACCCCTTTTAAACAGCCAATTGGATCCTCATTTTGGGCAGCAGCTGTATACTTCCTGCCCTTCTTTCAGCTTTTGGAATATGCCATGTGATTCTATGATGCAAGTCTCCGGATATGCCTCTTATTCTGCCAGAAATGTTTTGCCACTGGATTTCTTAGGCCATTTTTATTCTTAGCTTCCACATACCAACTTCACTGTCACCTACTCAAGAAGCTTTCTTCTATCACTTCATTGAAGCTTTTTCCTCTGCTTTTTCTCAAGCATCGTAGTCTTTGCCCTCCATGAAACTTATACCTTATAAATTTTCATTGGTTGGTTTACTTTTTTATGATGTCTCCATGATTACTAATATTTCTTTTAATAAAATTTATAACTAACATGTTACGTGAATTTATCAGATTATAATAAATATCTTGCAAAGAATCCAGAGAGTTGGGGGGCATGCTATCCACATGCCAGAGATGTTGAAGTTGGATGAGTGGGGTTAGAGACCCCCCAGTGTTACACAATGGCTAGCAGTGGTTTTATCCAGGATTAAAACCCAGGCAGTCTGAATTCTTGTTACTAAGCAATACAATCTTTAGGCTAAAAAATAAGCAATGCTCACTTAGCAGATAGCATGTGCCTGATACACAGAAGAAACTCAATAAAGATTTGCGAGGAGAAAAAAAAAAAAGAAAAGAATGAATGCATCACAATGGGGCAGAGTTCAGGTGACTTCTATTAGCTTTTTGGCAGCCTAGAACGCAATTATTGGATATAATAAGAGATATCTGAAGGATAAAAAGAGGACGAGAAGACAGGGTGGGAGGAGATGATCATAGTGGCTATGCAGCAGCTGAAAGCAGACCCCAATCTGATGATAAAGTGGAATTACTTAATGGTGCATCTTTACTCCAGACCTTCAGAATCAGCATTTTGTGGGGTTGGGAGGAGTGGGAGACATGAAACATTGCGTTTTTATAAAGTTACCAGGGGATTCTGGTGGTGTGCCATCTTCTGTTTAGTGTGTGAACATGATTAAGATAATTCTGGTGAGTACTGGAAAGAGAATAAAATCCCAGAGCTTTTGCAGTTGGAGACTACACTAAAAAACAAACAAATACCAAACTCTATTTTTCACTGAAATTATCACTTCGATTTTTACCATCAGGCCAAACAAATAATGGTATAGAGAGAATTACTTTAATTCATTTTTTTTTTTTTTTTACTTTTTGACAGTCTTTAATAAGCGTCCCTTAAATACCTGAAACTATGTGAAAGTAATATATCTTCATAAATACAACTATTCTTTCAGATATAATAGTATTACCATTTGACACAAGAAGAAATTGAGGTAGAGACAGAGATTATGCAATTTCTACTTTATCAGACAACTGATCAGTGACAGAGCTAAGGTTAAATTTAGGGAGGTTGATGTTTGATCAAGCACTGGTCCACCTAATGGAAATCTATTCATCTTTTTAAAATGATGCATCACAGTTCTCGCAGGGTGAAAAATGCATGCTAGGCAGCTAAAGTGCACACACACCCATATGTACAAACAGATTAAAAAGACAAATGTAGGGAACCATAATGGGTTTAATATGTTTGGACTCTCTAGTGTGAAGTTATAAATGAATGGTGAGAAATAAGAATGGAGAATCAGAAAATAGATATCCTAAGAATGCCAACTCACAGATTACAAAACTTGTCTCTATGATGGAGAGCTAACAAAGTGTCTTTCACATCCGTTTCAGTGCCAACATCATAGCACTTATGCTAACTATATTTTCCATGCTCAACCCTCATAATAGCCTAGAAAAAGTCATATGGAAATTTAAGACAAGTGAATTTTGTTTTTTTTTTCTGAGACAGAGTCTCACTCTGTCGCCCAGGCTGGAATGCAGCAGCACGATCTCCACTCACTGCAACCTCTGCCTCCTGGGTTCAAGCGATTCTCCTATCTCAGCCTCCTGAGTAGCTGAGACTACAGGCACATCCCACCGTGCCCAGCTAATTTTTGTATTTTTAGTAGAGATGGGGTTAAGTGAAATATTTTTGAGTTCTCATATAAAATAAAGATTCTCTAGTAGGTAGATTAAATATTTGGTTTTCTTACATTTTACTGAAAGGTTGAAATAGCTGCAAGGTTGAACTTTTGACATAGAAAAAAACACAAATTCAAACAAATATAATTCTATTAGGGAAGAAGGTGTGTGAATCTAGGGTTTTTTGTTTGTTTGTTTGTTTGTTTTGCTTAAAATATAACTTAGATTCACCAAAGATGATTCTTTTCTAATATATTTTAGGTAAAACCATCGCTGTTCCTGCCAGTGCCAACATAAACACACAGTACTAAGCCTTTTTCAAAGTGTACTCTACTGGAATATTCTCGTAACGGCATAATTTTAACAACAGAAGTTTTTTGCTCTGTATTTACTCTGGGAAGTTTTGCAACTTAAATCTGATTTTCACACAAATACATTTTAAATATCCCTCCCTGAAACCCATCTGGATGATAAAAATATGGAAGCTTATGCAAATATGTAATACATGTGGAATTTTGCATGAGCATTTAAGTTACTAAACCTGAAATTAAATCATTCATTTGAATGACTACTGCCATTAAGCCCTTCTTATTGTTCTTAAACTCTATGTTTAACAGAAAAAAAACAGCAAAGCCAAGTATAGGTAAACACATTATTATTATTATTATTATTATTATTATATTGAAACGGACACTCACTCTGTCCCCCAGGCTGGAGTGCAGTGCAGTGGTACGATCTCAATTCACTGCAGCCTCCGCCTCCTAGGCTCAAGCAATTCTTCTGCTTCAGCCTCCCAAGCAGCTGGGACTATAGGCACACAATACTATGCCTGACTAATTTTTGTATTTTTAGTAGAGATGGGGTTTCACTGGTCTTGCACTCCTGACCTCAGGTGATTCGCCTGTCTTGGCCTCCCAAAGTGCTGGGATTACAGGCATGAGCCACTGCACTTGGCCATTATTAATGTTAAACATCAAATTATATACTACAAAGCAAAGTGAATTAAGTAGAGCAATATTTAGATAGGAAACATTTTGATATACTATGTGCATACTTTTCTTTTTTCCAGTGCAAAATAACCTTGAGTATCATTTAATTATGAGATTATCACAAAACACCCAAAAGAACAGCAGAGAAAAATCAGTATTTCTGATGAAGCATTTCTACAAAAGGTACAACAGAAATTTCAAGAGAAAAAGGTTGAAATTGACCAAAAAGTTGTATTATATACAACTTATGGTGTAAAATATATGGTAAAAATGGTTTCGTCACCAATGTCAGCTTCAATATTGTGCTGAAGTTTATTAACTTGCTTTGTAATTATTATTTCTGTCAATTATCAGGAATGACATCTTGTAGAGTACCCTCATTTCTTAGCAAGACAGAGAACCCCTTTCCAAGGTTATTACTTTTAACTCTTTCTGACAACTTAATGTGTGACACTAAAGTGCTGAGATTTAGAGATGGAAGTTAAAAACAAACTTTAAAGAACACGTACTATAGTAGAAGCTCACATGCAAAAAAAAATACACTGCAATGAAACACGTAATTATAGAAGTATTATCAAGTAAAAGAATATATAGTAGAGAAGAGGGTAATTTCTTCTGGAATTTTAAGAATTTTAAGACCAGCATCACTGAATAAAAGGCCACTGGAAAGGTTTACAGAATAAATTAGAGTTTGTTTCATACCCAAAAAGCAACCAAATAGAAAAACAACCATACACAAATGTCTGGAAAGGGTATCTTTATTTACTTCATTAAAGCAAAGGAGAGGAAGGGATAGTTTTAGAGTTTACCTTGGGCAACTGGATCCTAGGACTCAAATATAATCAAACTATTTTGTACATTTTTGAGGGGGTCTTGCTTTTTTGTTTCATTTTTAGTTTTGTTTGCTGTCTTTGTTTTTTATTAGAGAAAACTGCCTTTCTACACATAAAGGGCAATTTGATTTTAGCATCCAGGCTTCTGTGGTGAAGGAAGAAAGGACTTTTCCAGCATAATTATTAATAGCACTATCTTTCACGCTCAAAAGTATTCTAGTTTGGATGATAAATTTTATAGTCAACCTAGCAAAAGATGACATCTTGTAAATGTGGATTGGAAGCCATGCATGTCACTATGGAACAATTTACCCACGTTGATCTCAAAATCTGTATATGGAAAGTATGAATAAATATGAGACAAATCTAATGATTATTCTGTTCAAATTTTAGTGATAAAACTGAACAGTTTTTAACAATGAGCTATTCCACCATAAGAAATATTTAAAGAACATTTTCCAAAGGATCCTCTGCTTCCTTAATAAGTTAGCATTTTGTGTTAGGGTCAGATTGTGCTAAGTTATGATATCAAAATAAGCATATTAAATGGCTACAATTTCTCTAACATCTAAAGCTGTGATAAACTACTAAACAGTTTGATATTTCAGATATTTAATTCACCAAATAACATATTTGGAATGTGTATTTTCTTCAAAATTTCCTCTGGAAAATAACAAAATGGTGAATGATCTATGCTTAGTGAAATGTAAAAGTAGGTAAGCTCTTTTGCTTTTACTATTGTGAAAGGTAAGTAGAAAAAGGGGGGGGCTTATAAATAAATGAATGTATCTGAGAATTGTGTTAATAAGCTCTCCTATCTTATTTCTGATCAATGAATCATGTAGAAAATTTTATTTAGACCTTGGCTAATCAAAAAGCTATTTTAGTAAAACAAGCAACATAGACTTGGGGTCATTGAATCCACTTTAAAATTTAACACATTAGGTAAAGAAAAATCTGCAAAGACTTTAGGATTTTTCGTTGAAGCTTTCTAGATGAGTATGTCATGATTTAAAAGGATATACACCTTTAGCAAACTTTAGTGTGTTGTGTTTCCATTCATCCAAATTTTATATTTGACCTCTGTCTCATTGACTTTAAAATTCTCTTCTGCATTTACTTATCAAAAATAGGTTGGGCATGCCTAGAAGAATCTTGGTAGCCATAGACAAGATCAAACAAAGATTGTTTTTTATTTTTCTGAGCTTCAGTCACCAATGATAAAACTCAGGAATTCTCTTAGTGTTCTCAAGTGTTCCTGTCTTTCTTAATACTTTTTTTAGTGAAAAACATAAGATTCTAGTAAAAATATAGCAGTATATTACATGTCATTTTATTCCTAAAAGAATGTAATCCCATTCAACATTTTGTGATTCAAAACAGTGCATATTCACATATTTCATCTATGCAACTTCTAATATATTTAACTTATAAATATAAAGAAGAAATAATCATTCAGTGTATGCCATGGCCTTGATAATATGTGAGACAAACACTATAGAATCACAAATTTCAGAGTTGGATATAACTTTAGATATTGTCATTGACCACATGAGCTATTAGACATCCATCAAGGTTGACTTAAGTGCTCAATGCTGAAAATCAATTCACTTCATACGTTCATTAATTAATTCATGTGTTTGCCCATCCCTCTGTCCATTCACCCACACACTCATCCAATTAATCACACCTCAACTGTTGTTTGTAAATACCAAATAGCATAAACACATAAAAGAAATGGGGATTTAACAAGACCTAAAATGCACTGGAACACTTATCATAATTGTTGAAGAGGATATGGGAATGAATAAGGGCTCATTAGAAATTCGTTTTACCGTGTACCAGACCATACAGAAGTTTTGTTTAGGTTATTTTATTTTTTATTCTTCTGAGACTGGAAGAAAAAAAAAATATATATATACACAGCAGGCCCTAGAACATGGAACATTCAACTATAGTGTATATTCTTTCCACTTCGCCATTATGTTTTGCAAAGAGTACTTTAAATACCACATGGTATAGGCACTGACAGGCAGACTCTCGGTGCATTCCTAAGGCTTAATGATCTAAAAGATGGGAGAGATAAATGCATTCTAGGGGAGAAGAGTCCTTATCATCTAAAGTGATAGCTTCTACAGAACTGGATAGAAAAAGTAAGGGATTAACTTGATCCAAAAATCATTTCACCAAGTTACATTGATGGAAGTTCAACTGGTGGTGCAATCCATCCTCTATCATGGGGACTTAGAGACGTTTCAGTGGATTTAATAAATCCGCTTTTAAAAGCAACTTTGTTCTTTTAGATTATGCAATGATATCTCAAGTTTTCTAAGTCACTGGAAGGTTTCCTTGGAAATTGAGTTTCCCCTAGTTTATGCTCAATCCTCTTTTCTAAAGCTTTGCCAGGACACAGAACACTTTTTGGGGGAAGGAGAAAATAAAGGAACATTTTAGAAATCCAAAGTCAGGCATCTACGAACTGTGACATTGAACTTCTGTGGGCCCAGCATCCTTTTGTATAAATGGAAGGCACTAAATTAAATTCGTAATAGAAAACTTGTTGAACTCTGCCCCATAATGTGCTTTGTTTGTCAGAACTGTGTTCTATTATTATAAAATTCAACACAAAGGTCCTTAGTTTGGGTGTGCACTCTCTAGTTTAGCAGAGGCTCTGTGACAACTTAATGCCTAACATCCTGTCTGTTTTGCTGTTTATGTCACCTGTCCTTTGTCTCCTAAGCTCATCTCTGTTTACTCCCCACTGCTCATGCTCCCATTTTTATCTCCCCACCTAACCACACAATTCCAGCTCTACTAGGTTCTTTATTGTTTTAAGACTTCTGAAAGCTGCTCCTACTTAGTCTTTGCATGGACTAAAATGTCTAAAACTCTTCCTCCATATAATTGCATGATGAACTAATTCATCTCCTTTAATCTTCTGCTCAAAGGTCTTCTCGAAAAGGATCATCTGATCATCCCACTTAATAGTAAAACTTCAGAGCTTTCAGATCCCCTTTACTTTGCTCTATTTTTACTTGTTTTTTTTCTTTTTCTATGACCTGCTTTACAAAACATTCCACTCCTGACATAAAATACCCTATTGGATGTTTATCTCATTCTTTCCTTTGTTTAAATGCCAGTTTTTTTTCTCATATTCTAAATTTTGCCAAGAACTCAGTTCATATCCTAGCTCTACATTTCACAGATTTTTTCAAGTGCCAACTCTGAGCCTCAACTTTCCATCTCAGAAAAGTAGAAAGTGATTCTCATATAGCCTGATACGGTATTTTAAGTATTTACCACACTCAGACATGGCATGCTAAAAAATTATTATTATTATTTCAAGTTTTGTTGTAAGCCACATATAAAAGTTGAGAATGGTATATCCATGTTGTCGGGATTCTCAGGATTTTTTTTTAAAGCTCCTGACCTATTATAAGTTTATCCTACTTAAGTTACTCACTGTTCCACTACATCTGGGAATAGATTACCGCTGGACCTGGTACTCGATTGGATCTCTAGAAATGTAAAGCAAGGACATCAGGAATTTTCTTTCAAGTTTAAATTAGGCATTTGAAACTAGTGGAATACCAAGGCAACAAAGAAAAAGAAACAAACCTTTCTGCCAAAGTGATTTTACTTTAAAATTGTCTGCACTCCCATGATTGTTTGCAGGCAGAGACTGAAAGTCAGGTAGAGGACATAGCTACTGAAGAAACCACTAGGGATGCTTCCAAGTTTGGAAAGTTAATAATCATAAGCTTAAAAATGCATTTGAATAAACTCTCACATTGCCTTCAAAATAGTCACAGACAACGTCAGAGTTTCAGATTCAAAAGATGAATGGCAAAAAGGTTTATTTAAGGCTAGAATATTTATTTTTTTATTGGCATTGCTATTGCTGTGTTAGTGGTAATGTTGTTGTTTTCGTCCTTATTATTATTATATTAAATATCACTAGAAATAAGTCCAGAACAAAAGAAACAGTGTGTGAAAATTTACCAGTGAACAATTCTTACAAATGGATCCGCTATCTTAGAATTAGAAGTGTCCAGAACATTCGAAAAAAAAAAAAAAAAAGAGGAATTCTAGCTGGAAATACCTATGGAAACCTTTTCAGAACTCTTTTAAATATGTGCTTTATATTAAAACGCTACTGGAGAACAAATTTCTGATTTCAACTACATAGAAAAATCTTAGAAAATCTCCATCCCACATATCCCTTTCAGATACTCATTGAGTCCCCACTTTAAGTATTTTTAACAATGGTTAATCCTCTGAAAAATGTCTATATTATTTTTAGAGACCCCTAACTATTAGAAAGTAAGTCCTTATGTTGAACATAGATCAGATTCCATGTAAATTCATTTATCTATTCATTCATTTTACATGCATTTAGCATTGGGCTACATACTAGGAGAACTAAAAGAAAAGGAAGAGAAAGCACACATTCTACATTCAAGGAGCTCACAATTTTCTGAGAATAATACAAGAACAACTATGTATTAATAGCCAGATGTGATTAAGAAGCTAATAAAATGGATTTTTCAACTGAATTAGGGGTGAAGAAGAGAGGCACATGAATTGTCATCTTCAGTATAGAAATAACATATTTTAAAATTGAGATTTAAATAAACATTTTAAAACTCAAAGAATTTTCTCCCCTAATACCTACAAATTCAAACAATAGCAATAAGAATAAACACTTTGGGGAAGTTTTCCAATAAATAACAAAAAAAAATAAGGAGGAATAACCTTATCTTCAACAACTTGTGCCTGGGGAAAGAAAGAAAGTAATCTGGAGTAGGCTGGGCTCAGTGGCTCACGCCTGTAATCCCAGCACTTTGGGAGGGTGAGGCGGGTGGATCATTTGAGGTCAGTTTGAGACCAGACTGGCCAACATGGTGAAATCCGTCTCTACTAAAAATACAAAAAAATTGGCCGAGTGTGGTGGCACGCACCTGTAATCCTAGCTACTAGGGAAGCTGAGGCAAGAGAATCACTTGAACCCAGGAGGCACATGTTGAAGTGAGCCAAGATTGCACCATTGCACTCCAGCCTGGGTGACAGGGTGAGACCCCGTCTCAAAAAAAAAAAAAAAAAAAATTCTGGAGTAAAGTGGAGGGTTTAGATATGAGGTGAAGTAGTGAGTTGACAATAGCCTCAGAATTCTCAAAAATTAGTGGGTAGTCATTTTTTTCTTTCATCTTGTTTCAACTCAGAAGTATAGAAATCCTACCAAGGAAGAAAGAATAAAAGTGGAGAAGTGAATCAACTGAAGAGGACAATGCTCAAATTTGTGGGAATGGTAAAAGTTTAACCTCAGGTACTGAAGTTGATTTAGGGAATAATTAATACTGTTGCATCACGAAGAGGCTTACAAGGGAAATTGATGCATTTTAACAAAGTCTGTACTTTGCCCTATGCTCTCTGAGCACCAACTTCTCACTATCACTCCACCCATGTAGTTTAGCTATAGAGAAGTTGATAAACACAAGCCCCCATGAGTTTCTCAAAATAGAAACAAAAATTGTTCTCAGAAACTGTGTGAGTCATTTCATTCTTTATCAAAAAACAGAATGTCTACCAGGAGTCACCCCAAAATAGTTAAAAGTGAAAAGAAAGTACATGGAAAATCTACAACCAGAACTTAAAACAAAATGTGGATAAAAAGGAATACACCACAGAAATGAGCGTGAAAGAACACAATATAGGTTAACACCTAACTCACAATTCCTGACGATTGCTTCGTATCATAGATCAACAATAATAAGTGATAATTGACTTAATAAAAACTTGAATTCAATAAATTGAATTTTAAACAGAGGTGTTACAATAATCAAATGAGGCGGGAGGATTGCCTGAGGTCAGAAGTTCAAGACCAGCCTGACCAAAATGGCGAAACCCTGTCTCTACCAAAAATATAAAAATTAGCCGGGCACGGTGGCAGGCGCCTGTAATCCCAGCTACTCGGGAGGCTGAGGCAGGAACATTGCCTGAACCCAAGAGGCAGAGGTTGCAGCAAGCCAAGATCGAGCCACTGCACTACAGCCTGGGTGACAGAGCGAGACTTCGTCTCAAAAATAAATAAATAAATAAATAAAACAAAAAATTGCAGATAGAAGAAAACATTTTAGGGACCAAACTTTCTCATTATGCAACTAGTAAATTGAAAAATATGAATAAAACAGAATATAGATTTTAAACCTGAATTACCGACACTGAAATAATCATAGTGAAGGGAGATGAAAATGCAGAGGAAAACAATTAGAGATAAGCTAATAGATTTAGAAGATGTGGTAATTCAGCATGAGGTAATTGGTATCCCTGAAGTAGAATATCCTACATACAGAACAGAAAATCTACCTAATCATATAATGAAAGATATATTACTGGAAAAAATACAAATTGAATACATATATCACAAGAACACATAATGTTTTAGGATATGAAAATTATAGAACAAATATATATCCCAGATAAACTGTCACACTTGGACACAATAAACAAATTCTTCAAGTATTTTGACAGACAAAACAGGTCACCTACATGGAGGAAAAATTGGAGTAGTCTCAACTTTTCCACAGCTATATTCACTTCTAGAATACAATGAGCTGAATATCAATAGAAAACATCTAGAGTTTGGAGGGAAGATAGTGACATTCAAGAATATGAAATCTAGCCAAAATGTCTTCTAACTATAAAGGAAAAAAGCAGACATTCTCAATCATTAAAAATCTTGATGAGCACAGAATCTGTGAGATTGTCTTTGAAAACCTGCTTGATAATGTCCCACCAATTAAAGGCAGAATCAAACTCAAGAATCCAGGGATAGACAATCCATGGTAAAAAGACCACGGTAAAAAATAAAGTGCATTTAAGCTTAAAGATAATGCTAAAACAAATAAAAGTTATGTAACTTATGGCTATAGAAAAAGATGTAAAAATCGTATTTTTTAATAGTATAAAGGTTTATAGGCTGGGCAAGGTGGCTCATGCCTGTAATCCCAGCACTTTGGGAAGCCAAGATGGGCGGATCATGAGGTCAGGAGTTCGAGACCAGCCTGGCCAACATAATGAAACCCTGTCTCTACTGAATATACAAAAAATTAGCCAGGCACCTGTAATCCCAGGTACTCAGGAGGCAGAAGCAGGAGCATCTTTTGAACCCGGGAGGCGGGGGTTGCAGTGAGCCGAGATCACACCACTGCACTCCAGCCTGGGTAACAGAGTGAGACTCCGTCTCAAAAAATAAAAAAAGTTTATACACACACATATGCTCTTATAAATTGGAGAACAGGTAGAGAAGAGAGATTTGCAGCTTAATCTTTCAAAAAACTTATTTTATAAGCTAAAATTAAAACATTATTAAAAATAAGTACAAGGTGTAGTATTTATTTCATAATCTCTTAATTTACAAGAATCTTTTAGTAAATAATATCACCTATTGTAAAGAAATACTTTAATTTTGCTAATCTTCAGATTTATATCAGTTGGTTTTAATTATGTAATAGTCAAATAATATTCAAATTAATAATTCTAACAAAGACACTATTTTGATACAGTCTTATTTTTGTAAAAGTAACTCACAGATATTGTAGGTTCAGTTCCAGGCAACCTCAAGAAAGTCAATATTGCAATAAAGCAAGTCACACATCTTTTTTGGTTGCCCAATGCATATAAAAGTTATGTTTACACTACACTGTAGTCTAAGTGTGCAATAGCATTATGTCTAAAAAAAGTACATATCTTAATTAAAAGTACTTTATTGCTAAAAAAAAAAATGCCAATGATCTTCTGCACCTTCAGGGAGCCATAATCTTCTTTCTAATGGGAGATCTTGCCTTGATGTTGATGGTTGCTGACTGTTTACAGTGGTATTTGCTGAAGGTTGAAGTGGCTACGGCAGTTCATTAATATAAAACAACAAAGAAGTTTGCAGTATCAATGGACTCTTTTTTTTCACAAAGGTTTCTCTGTAGCATGTAATGCTGTTTGATAGCAATTTATCATAGTAGAACTTTTTCCAAAATTGGAGTCAGTTCTCTCAAACTCTCCTACTGCTTTATCAAATAAGTTTATAAAATATTCTAAATCTTTTGTTGTCTTTTCAACAATGTTTATAGCATCTTCACCAGAAGTAGATTTCATCCCAAAAGGCATTTATTTGCTCATCCATAAGAAGCAACTCCTCATTCGTTCGAGTGTTACCATGAGTTTGAAGCAATGCAATCATATCATCAGACTCCATTCCAAATTCTAGCTCTTCTGCTATTTACACCTCATCTTCATTTCCTCCTCCACTGAAGTCTTGAACTTCTTAAAGTCAACCACGAAAGTTGACACTAACTTCTTCCAAACTCCTCTTAATGTTGCTATTTTGAACTCTTTCCATGAATTATGAATGTTCTTTATGGCATGTAGAATGGTAAATCCTTTTCAGAAAGTTTTCAATTTACTTTGCCCAGATTCCTCAGAGGAATCACTAATCTGTAGTATCTATAGCCTTATGAAATTTAGTTCTTAAATAATAAAACTTGAAAGCTGAAATTATCCCCTAATACATAGGATGCAGAATGGATGTTATACTAGCAGGCAATGAAACAACATCAATCTCCTTGTACTTCTCTATCAGAGGTTTTAGGTGATCAGGTGCATTGTCAAAGAGCAGTAATATTTTGAAATAAATCTATTTTTTTCTGGCCAGTAGATCTCAACAGGGGGCTTAAAATATTCAGCAAATCATGTGTAAACAGATGTGCTGCCATCCAGGTTTTGTTGTTCCAGTTGTAGAGCACAGGCAGATTAACATCACACACCGGGGCCTGTTGTGGGGTGGGGGGAGTGGGGAGGGATAGCATTTGGAGATATACCTAATGTTAAATGACGAGTTACTGGGTGCAGCACACCAACATGGCACATGTATACATATGTAACTAACCTGCATGTTATGCAAATGTACCCTAAAACTTAAAGTATAATAATAATTAAAAAAACATAATTCTTAAGGGCCCTAGGTCTTTCAAAATTGTAAATGATCATTAGTTTCAACTTAAAGTCATCAGCTGCATTACTCTCTAAAAAGAGAATCAGTCTGTCCTTTGAAGCTGTAAAGCCAGGCATTAACTTTTCCTCTCTAGCTACAAAAGTCCTAGATGGCATCATCTTCCAACAGAATGCTGTTTTGTCTACATTGAAAATCTATTGTGTAGCCTAGCCACCTTAATCAATGATCTTAGCTAGTCCTCTGGATAACTTGCTGCAGCTTCTTCATTAGAACTTGCACTTTTATATTATGGAGATAACTTATTTCCTTAAACCTCATTAACTAACCTCTGTTAGATTCATATTTTTCTTCTGCGGCTTCCTCACTTTTCTCCCCTTAATAGAATTAAAAGAGAATTGAACCTTTTTCTGGATTAGACTTTAGCTTAAAGGAACATTGCGACTGGTCTGATCTTCTATTCATACCACTCAAACTTCTTTATAGCATCAAGGCTGTTTCACTTTCTTATCATTGTTGTGTTCACTGGGGTAGTGCTTTTAATTTTTACAAAAACTTTTCCTTTGCATTTACAACTTGACTGACTGACTGGCACAGGAGGCCTAGCTTTCAGCCTAAATTGGGTTTTTACATGCCTTCCTTATTCAGTTTTATAACTTCTAGCTTTTTATTTAAGCTGAGAGATGTGCAAGTCTTTCTTCCACTTGAACACTTAGAGGCTATTGTTGGGTTATTAATTGGCCTAATTTCAATATTGTGTCTTAAAAAACAGGGAGGCCCAAGGTGAGAGATGGGATAGATGGAGCAATCAGAACAGACACAACATTTATCAATTAACTTTGCCATCTTACACGGGCATGTTTCCTGGTGCCCTATAGCAATTACAGCAACAACATCAAAGATCACTGATCACAGATCACTGTAACACATATTATAATAACAATAGAAACGTTTGAAATATTGCAATAATTACCAAAATGTGACACAACACAAAGGGAGCATATATTATTGGAAAAATGGCATCAATAAATTTATCTATGCAGGGTTGCCACAAACCTTCAATTTGTAAAAAAATGCAATATCTGAGAAGCACAATAAAGTGAAGTACAATAAAACCAGTATGCCTGTATTTATATCTACAGCTCTCCCCCTGTCTCTCTTTCCTTCTATCTTTCTCTCTTGCCCTTTCTGTCCCTCTTGCTGCAACACCCTGACTTTTATATATGCAAAGAAAGATGTTTGTATTTATGGAGACATAATATTTAATGATAGGATTTGTTGTGATTGCTTAAATGTTCATTTTGGCAGTTTTCTGCACTGCTTGAATTTTTTTCTAATACATATTTTTCATTTTATAAAAATAAATAAGGGCCAGGCGTGGTGGCCCGGGCCTGTAATCCCAGCACTTTGGGAGGCTGAGGCGGGTGGATCACCTGAGATTGGGAGTTCAAGACCAGCCTGACCAACATGGAGAAACCCTGTCTGTACTAAAAATACAAAACAATTAGCCAGGCGTGATGGCATACACCTGTAATCCCAGCTACTTGGGAGGCTGAGGCAGGAGAATTGCTTGAACCCGGGAGGTGGAAGTTGTGGTGAGCTGAGATCGCACCATTGCACTCCAGCCTGAGCAATAAGAATGAAACTCCATCTAAATAAATAAATAAATAAATAAATAAGGCTGGGCACAGTGGCTCATGCCTGTAATCCCAACACTTTAGGAGGCCAAGGCGGGTAAATCATGAGGTCAAGAGATCGAGGCCATGCTGGCCAACATGGTGAAACCTCGTCTCTACTAAAAATATAAAAAAAAAAAAAAAAAAAAAACATAGCTGGGTGTGGCAGCGCCCATGTGTAGTCCCAGCTACTTGGGAGGCTGAGGCAGGAGAACCGCTTGAACCCGGGAGGCAGAAGTTGCAATGAGCCAAGATTGCACCTGTACTCCAGCCTGGCAACAGAGCAAGTCTCTGTCTCAAAAAGAACACATTCTTCCCTAGCACGGTGGCTCATGCCTGTAATCCCAACATTTTGGGAGGCTAAGGTGGGCAGATCACTTGAGGCCAAGAGTTCAAGACCAGCCTGACCAACATGGCAAAACCCCATCTCTACTCAAAATATAAAATTAGCCAGGAGTGGTGATGCACACCTGTAATCTCAGCTACTTGGGAGGCTGAGGCATAAGAATTGCCTGAACCAGGGAGGTGGAGGTAGCAGTGAGCTGAGATCACACCATTGCACTCCAGCGTGGACTCCAGCGAGACTCCGTCTCAAAAAAAAACCACACTTTTAATGACAAAAACACAGGAAGCATGCACACAAATATATTAGTTGCTAATTCTGGATAATGGGAATATAGTCACTGATATTCTACTTTTCTAAAAGCTTTTTTTTGCATTAAAATATAGAATGTTTGGCATAAAACATTACAAGCATTTTAAGTTTACAGTGAACTCTTTACTCAAATAAACTAATAAGTGGCTTTAGAGTCAGGTATAGGTAGATTTAGATTTAAACTCTACTTTAGTGCTTATTCTATATGTGACCTTGAGCAAATTACTTAAGCACTCACATGTTTATTTGCTTAATCTACAACATAGAGGTTATCTTACAGCTGATGGTTTTAATATGAGGACAAATTACATAAAACATGATTAATCCCATCTCTGGAACATAGCTCTCCATAAGTGATGTTTCTCTTTTCTTATGTTCCATTTTTCTTTTGTAGTAAGTTTACAGTCCCTAAATTGCATAATTATACATATTTAAATATTGCATACACACACAGTCACAATGTAGCAACTCACAAACACATACACAGCAGAGGAAAAATGACTCATCAAACCCAAGGCCTGGAAAAAAAATGGATTGTCTTTTTTTCCCAAATCAGTTTGAGGCAGGAAAATAGTTACATGATTTTATTAAACTCTGGTTGGAGCACAAAGGTGGGTGTTGAACAAGATGAAATCTACGGCATTTTTAGAATTAAGAATCAGTATGTCCCTATCTCCCTTTCTCTCTCCCTAACAGCCCCAATACAAAGTCCATTCATATTATTGTAAGCCAATCGTTAAAGGGGAAATTAAGAAATACTACCTTTCAACTAGATATGCAAAAATAAATATCCCCGATACTTTCCCTGATAACTCATGGAACAGCATGGGAGGCTATATAAATGAGCTAAATAAAGAAATACCACACATCCAATTTTTATGTGCACAGACTTGTGGATCACAAAAACATTTCTGGGAGAAAAGAGCCCTCATGGACAGGATGTCAGATTTAACAACAAAAATACAGGACGCTCAATAACATTGAATTTCAGATGAAGAACAGATCACTTTTCAGTATATCCCAAACATTGCATATATTTTATCTGGCCACCCTACTCTAAGAAGATATGACCAACACATGAATAAGTGTTCTAAGAATGAGTAGGAAGAGCTGGCTGCCCAGTGGACTGACAGAAGGGAGAGGGTGGCCACATAGAAGTGAAATGATCACAGCAGAGACATGAGGTCCATCAGGTTTCTGGAATCTCTATCAGTTGAGTACTTGGAAAAGTTTTGTAGAGAAGAATGGACAAAGATAATCATGAAAAGTATTTGGACTTGGAATTTAAAGGTATTCCAGAGATGTTGAAACTTGCTTGATAAGAAATGAGGAACTGAGCTGCCTTAGGTTTTGAGAAGGCCAAGGATGTGGTTGGTGCTGTTCTTTAGAAAAAGTTGACTTTCAGACTCTCTCATACCTCTAACAGTGGTGTTCAAAGATTACAAAATATCAGTCAAGCCAAATTAAACTTATTATTTTAGCATTTGTTCAGTATGTATTATTTTTTTCTTGACCTTATTTATTCCAAAATTTGTTGGATAATCTATTATACCACTGTTTTTATATATTCAGTAACACTGCTGTAAGATTAAAATGTCTTTTTGTTTTAACTAAAGAAATCAATAGGTAGAGACAAATGTGAAATATTTTTATCTCTCAAAATTATGAAAGTATATAGAACTTGCTTTTGCAAGGTGCATCTTTAATCTATTAGGATAAACAGTGCAGTAGTTAAAAATGTCAAACCTTATCACACACCTAGATTCAAATTCTTACCCATTTAATAGTTTGAGCTCAGGCTGTGTGCGGTGGCTCATGCCTGTAATCCAGGACTTTGGGAGGCCGAGGAAGGCAGCTAACCTAGAGGTCAGGAGTTTGAGACCAGACTGGCAACATGGTGAAACCACTTCTTTTCTAAAAATATAAAAACTTAGCCAGCAGTGGTGGCAGACGCCTGTAATCCCAGCTACTTGGGAGGCTGAGGGAAGAGAATCACTTGAACCCAGGAGGTGAAGGTTGCAATGAGTTGAGATTGCACCATTGCACTCCAGCCTGGGCAACAAGAGCAAAACTTCGTCTCAAAAAAAAGAAAAAGAAAAAAGAAAAACAATAGTTTGACTTCAGCAAATATGCTTAGAAATCTCAAGTTTATGTTTCCCAGTGAGAATAAAACTACACCTCACTTAGGTTTCATTTTGAAGAATTAGTAACATAGAATATATAAAGCTTTTAGCAACATTGGTTGGCACATAGCAAAAAAAATGCTATATTTTTGGTGTTAAATGAAGATTTTGATTTAGGAATCAGATGACATATTCATGTTATCATTCTGCAAGTTGACTGGTGGATAACAATTTACTTAAACTTTCTGAACTTCAGTTTTTTATTTCTCAAAGCTATTATTATTTACAAATATTACTAGCTTCTTGTGAAGACTATGTTAATGTCTTAATTCTTTTTCATTACATTACTTTATATAAAGTGCTTGCAATACAGTTTTCCCCAAATAGGTACTTTATAATATTATATAATTGATTCATTTATTCAGCAAATATTTATTTAGTACCTACTATCTATAAGGTAGGGTGAACAAAGGCATAAACACTTTCTGTTTGAGGAAGAAGGATTCAGACTTTCATTAATGTAATTACTTGATTTATATTATTTATAAACACTGATAATTACTTTGAAGAAAAAAAACCTCACTTAGAATGGGAAGCCCAGGCAAGACTCTCCTAAGGAATATACATCCCCTTTGTCTCTTTGAACTGGTTTTCTCATCTAGAATTCAAATGACTATAATACAAAAGATATTCTAAAACGTCACTGGCATATTTGGGAATAGAACTCAAGTTTCTTGGTTCCCAGCCTTTATCTCTTTCATGATCCAGCTAAGTGACCCCTAGGCTTCTTTTCCTATCTGTAAAATGAGAAGGTCAGAGGAAGAAGAGGATTTCTATAGCAACCTACAGTCTATGGATCTTTGAACTTATCACTGTTACAAAACAAAGCTTGTAGGGAAACCCCATGAGAGGAATTTACTTATTTTATCCCAAAGCATTTTTGGTCTGAACACACATATGCCACCATATGGGATACATTTAGAACATTCATTAGAAGAAGAATAATTAGTCTCCCATCGTACAGGAAAAAAAAAAAAAAAGAGTAGACCCACAGGATAAATACTTTAGAAACTGAAATAAAAGACTTTTAAAATAAATCTGCCAAAGACAAATTGAGGAGAAGTAAACTGGAGCTCATTTGAAAAAAAAAATGAAATGAAATGAACAATTAATTCACCTGTAAAGCTGCATAGGCACTTGAGTATTGGAGGAAGAGATTAATCTTGTATGGGTGGGAGGGAAGAATACAATCATACCCATTAACAGAAGTACCCAAGGAGGATTTCTTGTTTATTGCAACAAGGAAAAGAATTGCAAATTTAAAGAACTTAGACCCTTGAAAATGGTGATTTGAAACAGATTTTCAACTTCTATGACTTTAATTTTGTCATTAAGCACCAGATGCACATGAAAAATTACAGAGGACCTGCATATTTGGCTAGAGTTTTGGAGGACTGCAGAATAATGACAGAAAAGTGAGAATGAAAAGGAATGCATAAAAAAGGTGTTGAAAGGTCTTAGTCTATTTGCATTACTATAAAGGAATACTAGAGGCTAGGTAATCTACAAAGGTTTATTTGGCTCATGGTTTTGCAGACTGTACAAGAAGCATGGTGCCAGCATCTGCTTTTCGTGAGGGCTTCAGGAAGCCCCCACTCATGGTGGAAGGCGTAAGGGAGCAGGCATCACTTGGTGAGAGAGGAAAAAAGAGAGAGAGAGAGAAAGGGAGGAGGTGCCAGGCTCTTTTTACCCAATCAGATCTCCTGGGAGCTAATCGTGAGAATGCATTCAATCCCATGAAAATGACACCAAGCCATTTATGAAGGATTTGCCCCCATGACCCAAACACCTCACAGCAGGCCTTACCTTCAACACCAGGGGTCAAATTTCAACATGAGATTTGGAGAAGACAAATAACCAAACTCTATCAGAAAGAGAAAAGGGAGTGATGTCCAAGAGGATAGACTAACTCATTCATTAATTCAGCAAATTCCACTGGTCCTACCTGCTAAATAAATCCAGCCTGTGAGAACTTTTTGTTAGAGATGAGGTCTCTCTATGTTGCCCAGGATGGTCGCAAATTCCTGAGCTCGATCCTCCCTCCTCGGCCTCCTGCACAGATGGGACAACAGGTACATGCCACCACACCTGGCTGTGAATGATTTTCAATACTTTTACAAAACGTCTAGTATTTATTTTGGTGCAAAAGTTATTGTGGTTTTTGCAATTAACTTAATGGCAAAAACCGCAATTTTTTTTATTTAAATTTAAATTTAAATAAAAAAAATTTAAATTTAAAATTTAAATTTATTCATTTTAAATTTAAAAAATTACTTTTACACCAACCTAATACAAGCCACCATTGTCTCTTTTCTAGACCAGTATTTATTTGTTCCAGCACATCACCCAACTACAGTAGATCACCCAAAAGAGTACATTTTTCATGCAGAAATATTTTAAAACATAAATCACATTAGTCTTCTTTATTCATAACTTATCAGTAGTTTTTTCCATCACACTTAGAAAAGGAAATCCAAAGTCTGTTCCATCTTACAGAACTGACAATAAGCTGGAGTCCAATCACCAATTCATTTTCCTCTCTCACCCTCACTCTCTGGTCACTCTGACCCACTTTACCTTCCTTTTTATTATTTTATTTATTTATTTATTTATTTATTATTTTTGAGACAGATTCTCACTCTGTCGCCCAGACTGGAGTGCAGTGGCGTGATCTCAGCTCACTGCAATCTCCGCCTCCCAGGTTCAAGCAATCCTCCCACCTCAGCCACCCAAGTAGCTGGGATTACAGGTTCATGCCACCATGACCTGCTAATTTTTGTGTTTCTAGTAGAAACTGGGTTTCACCATGTTAGCCAGGCTGATCTGGAACTGGGCCTCAAGTGATCCACCCGTCTCGGCCTCCCATATTGCTGGGATTAGAGGCGTGAGCCACAGCACTAGGCCCCCCTTCATTTTTAAATGTCCTATCTGCTTCTACTGCAAAAGTTTTCACTTGCTTTTTCCTTTTCCTGAAATATATCTTTGCTCAGATTCCTAAATATCATCTTTTAAGTCAGTTCTGTCAAAATACCCACCCCATCCTCCTTCTCTTTCCCTTCCAGTACACTGATTAGTGTTTCTCCATAACATGCTACAACTACTTGAATTTTTTTTCTATATTTTTCTCTCTGTCCCACGACAGCATGAAACCCATATAGACTGGAACCTGGTCTTCCTGGTTCACAGCAAATTCCTAGCACCTAGAACATTATGGGAGACATATTAATAATTAGATACATATTTTGAATCATTATTAAATCATTTTTATCATTAATATGGCAAAAACTCATAAAATATTTGGTATATGCCACACACTATAGCAGGATCTGGGATATGCCAATTGGATCAAAGAGACTGGCCCTCTTGAGGATGTTAGTCTAGTCTGTGAGATAGACCATAATCAAATTGTAATTTCAACAAGAAAAAAATATAACTGTGAGGGGAACAGGGAATGAAAGGTCTAAGAACTAGGCTGGAAGTCCGAGAAGTCTTTCTTGAAGTGAAGCTTGAGCAGAGACCTAAAGGATAAAAATGAATTGATTGATGAAGTTAAGTAGTAGTGAGACAAAGCATCCTACGCAGAGAAAACAGTTTGTGAAAGCAAGGAAGAACAGAGAAACCATGAAGATCTGAAAGAAGGCCAGTGTGGCTAGAGCACAGAACACAGGAGTGATATGGTTCATGATGAGTGTTTTAGTTAGCTATTGCCGTGTAACAAATCACCACAAAGCTTAGTGACTTAAAACAACAATAGCATTAATTTTGCTGATAAATCTATAATTTGGGGCAAGGCTCAGTTGGGATAGCTTGTGTCTCCTCCATGTAGCTACAACAGGGGAGGCTTGAAAGTGAGACTCGACAGCTAAAGTCTAGCAGCATCACATACATATCCAGCATGTATTTTTGGCTGTCAGCTGAGAAGTTGAGACTGTCAGCTGGAAATTATTCATGTGCCTTCTCCACATGGCTACTCAGCTTCTTCTCAGCATGATAACTGGGTTATCAGAGTCAGTACTCAAGAGAACAAGGCGGAAGTGCTTGGCGTATTTATGACTTAGCATTGCTTTGACGTTACTGTATTGATCAGGTTGGTCAAATGGTGGTCCAGTTTCAAGGAAAGGGTGCATATATTGTGTGACTCAATGAGAACGTGAACATCACATGGTAAGAACATCATATGAGATAAGACACGTTGTGGCAGTCATCTTTGGGAAAATATAATCTACCACAATAAGGTTGCATACATAGGTAAAATTGGACTAGGGAAAACCAGGAAGTCTATTTCAGTTTACTCTTTATCCAAAGAGAAGTTAGATATCAGATATGTGCTTTGAAATGACTACTTTGGGTGCAGAGTGGAAACAGAAGTAGATGGTTTCATGAGATATTATTTGGAAGATAAAATCATTTGGGCTTGGTGACAGATTGATTACAAAGAAGGAAGGAAGGTAAGAAGGAAGAAAAGAAGGGAAGGAAGGAGGGAGGGAGGAAGGAAAATGAAAAAAGAAAAGAAAAGAAGAAAGGAAAGGAAAGGAGAGGAGAGGAGAGGAGAGGAAAACAGAGAAAAAAAGAAAAGAAAAGAAGAAAGGTAAATTACCTGTCTACCTCCTAGTCACAAAAGCTAAGCATGATTACCCTAAATTTTATAGAGCCCATGGATATTTCAAGCATTTTAGTGTAAAAGACTGATCTTTCTATCCATTCATTTTCCACTCATTTGTTTGACAATGTTTTAAGAGTTCCATGCATGAAAAAGGTATGTATCAGTAACTATTAATAAAATTATACTTTCAGGGTAACTGACCTCAGGGAATTTACAGTCAAGTGGTAAGTATATTATTCTGTACTCTCTGGAACATATGGTGCAGACTTGACCAAAACACCTACATTGACCAATGTTGCCATAGAAGAGATATACTTGTATATCCATAGACTGGTTAAGAAGAGTGTCTCAGATGTGATTACATTAGAGCTACGTTTTGAAGGATGAGAACATATTAAATAAAGTAGCAAGGATCGATGGGAGGGATGAGTAAGCAGTGAAAACAATGCTTACAAATGCACAGAAAGACTAACACCGTGGTAGGAAATGTTGTACCAGATCTTTAAAATGGCATGTACACAGATGGACCTGGAGATTTGAACAGGATCTCAATCATTAGGAAGCTTATGCACTCACTAAAGAGTTCAAAGTTCCTGTCTCACTCTAACATTGACTCTCAAGATTTTCAAGTTAGGTAATAGGGTCAAATGTGTTTTCAAATAGCTACACTATTTCCCAATTTTCTACAATGTTATAATTTTAGAGGAAGGGGAACCATGCAGAATAGTCTTGAATTATTTCAGGCATGAAGCAATTACAAACTGAACCAAGTCTTAGACATTGCAGAGGGCGAGAAATGGGTAAAAATGAGAGACATTAAAGAGGCTCATCCTACGCAGTACTTCCCAGGCAAGGCTAATCATCAGAATAACACAAGAAAATATTTTATCATGTTTTATTTCTTTAAATACTAAATTTTGGCCTCATTCTGAGAGATACTGATTTAGTAAATGAATTACATATGAAGGTAGAATTCTAATGTAAATATCTTTTGATCAGCAAGATTTCAAATATATTAATAATAAATGATTTAATGGCACTTAAAATTAGCTAGGACTATTCTAAATGTTTCCTATATATTATTTCTTTGAAACTCGCAATATCCATTTTGGCTACGTTGTTATATTCTCAATATATATGTGAAAAAAATGATGCACTGAGAGGTTAAGCAACTTGCTCAAGGAAGCTTGGCCAAGGACTGGTAGACCTAGGATTGAAGCCCAGTTAAACTGTCTTCAGGCCTTGGTAATTGATCCCATCAGGGAAGGGACTAAGGAAAAGCAAGTGAGGTACTCACTACAGACACCACATGTAAGGAAATGCCAACAAAAAAAAACTCAGTAATGAAAATAAATAATATTTAATGCAATTTAAAAAATGATAACATGCAAAAAATCTGATGAACAAAATATGAAAATTTTAATTAAAAACAGGTTTTGTATGTCATACTGATTCTTCCCTTTCCATCATAGAAATACTGAAATAGTTCAGATGAAGAGCATGTTTTGGAGCCTAGTTCAAAACATGACCCATCTGGGGAGGTTAATTTGGGGTGTGGTGGGGCGGGGGTAGTGTCTGTGGGTTATTCCACTGGAAATATACAGCATATCTAGTTAAGCCCTTGGAACTGAATGAATACAACAGAGAAGACCATGTAGAGGGAATAACAGAGTCCATTACAGAGTCGAGAAAAACATTTAGGGATTGAAATAGTATCCCAGGTAGAGAGACTCATAATGTTAAGAATATTGCCAGAATGTACCAAATTGTTTTTAAGGAACAGGGACCAGAATATTAAGAGAACATCTATTTTCACAGAATAGATGTTTCTCTCCTCTAACATTTTAAACCTACCACACTACATATAAGCTGAGAAACTGAAGTACCTATTTAGTAGAATTAACAAGGATAATAAAAGATATAATGATTAATTTAAAAAATAATTATCCATTTTATTGCATTATGTTCAAAGAGTATGGGGAATTGCTGTTTGTCAAATTATGTTGCTAATAAAGATATATTCTTGTATACCTATGAGAGTATTGGAATAAAAGACATGTGAGTTACAATTCACAGACTTGACACAACTTAATAAAGTTCACAACTATTAAAGTTCACAACTTAATAGCTGTGTTGGCTTCAAGAAGTAACTTAACCACTCTCAGACAATGTTTTCTCATGTGTATACTAAGAAATCATGATGACTATAGAATAATGTATGGAAAGTGTCTATCTCAGGGCTTGACACACTGAGTATATTTCTATTTTCCCATCAAAGATAAAAAAGAAAAAAAAAAAAGAAAGCTTGCAATGTTTTCCTTTCTTCCATGAAGAAATACACTGGATTTTCCAACTTTCATTCCAGTGCAATAGTCTCAGACCTGGGCTATTTTCTCATGAATATAAACTTTAAAGGAGTCTTCATTTGGTATACAGAAGTACTGCTCCTCAGTCACTTGAACCTTTCAATAGAATGCCCATCAGAGAGAATTTACATCTAAACCTTAGCCTTCACAGTATCTTTTACAAAATGTAAGTGACTAGAGGCAATGAATTTAGGTGTGAATATAATTAAATGTACTTACTGCTTCAGTCTTGAAGACCACTGATTCGCTAGTGAGAGTAGTAAAATAGAAAATATACAAAAAGGCAAGAGAGAGTCCCTTCATATCTAATGAAGGATGGTTAAATATTCCTTAAAATGTGGCTGACAATTTCCACACTACAACCTTGCAAAATGGCTCAGAGCATGTCATAAAAAGAATTCTTGGATTCTGCAAGGAGTATGAAGTAAATGGAATTACTAGACCTTAGTTTATTGTGTTTTAATTAATATTTTTCCCTTAGGTAATTGTGATTCAATTTTTTAAACAATCAAACCCTATGAACAATGGTCATTGCAAATGCAAGTTTGAGCTCCGGTCACAGCGCATCACAATTAAAAAACAGAATAAAACTTATAAGTTTCCAGCAATACAAATGAAACAATGTAGGCAACAGAACTTAAAAATGAATTTGGTGACTTAGGAATCATTATTTATTATAACTAATCTTTATTTGATGCCAAGAAAAAAATGTATATATATGGAGAGAGAGAGAATTCTATAATAAAGTTTTGTGAGTATATATATGAAGAGAGAATTCTATAAGAAAGTTATATTTATATATATATATATACACACACACATATGTATAAACTTTGTATATTCCAAGCACCAAATAAAGGTTAGTTATAATAAATATAACCCCATATATATATATATGGAGAGAGAGAGAGAGAGAGAGATCACTTACTATGTGCAAGAACAAATGCTAAGCATTTTCCAAGGATTATCCCATAAAGTGTCTATGATAACATTTTGTGGTAGGCAGCTACTCTTCTGATCTGTTTTCTAGGAAAAGAAATGAAGAAATGATGGCTTGGAGATGACAACCTTCTTACTTTGGCCACAGGCTCTGCTCTCAGAGTGCCGAGCAGGATGAAAACCCTGGCCTTATAACTGCTGAGTATTCACTTTCAACCTTTCTACTGTCTTTCCCTCTGCTGAATTATGAAGTCAGTTCTTATGTTAAAAGGAAAAAAAAGGTGAGAAAAAAAAACAGGAGAAAACAAATGAACAAAGTCACAAAAATTAGTATTTAAAAAAATTAGTTGAGGAAGCATGCTTAACATTGTTATAAATAAGGCACGGTTCATAAAAAATGAATGATACGGTTAGAATTGTGGACTGGATTCAGCTGATAAAAGGCATTGAATACCAGGTACATTTCATTTTACAAAGGAGATAAACAGTGACAACCAACAATTAGTCCAGAGTCTACAACACAGGAAGTGTACCCTCTAAGGGCTTGGGTTGCAAGAATCTCTGTGGAAGGTTTCCCACTGGGAACTCTCACTGCCTACATGGACCACCAACCACAGTTGAAATTGGAAGGCATATGTTGGAGGATGTGTTGGAAGGGGCACCAGGAGTCCAGGGACTACTAAAGCCAAAAACAGATTGACCAGTCTAAAATCAGGCAGTCAATCCAAGAGTTCTTAGTAATGAGATGAAATGTTTAAAAGCAGACAAGAGACATGAGGATTATTTTTGAGAAAGTTGAGAAAGATACAGATTCTTCTTTTCTTTTTCTTTCTTTTCTTTTTTTTTTTTTTTAAAGACACAAGATCTGGTTCTGTTACCCAGGCTGGAGTGCAGTGGCATGATCACAACTCACTGCAGCCTGTAGCTCCTGGACTCAAGCAATCGTCTTACCTCCATGTTCTGAGTAGCTGGGACTATAGGTGTGAGCCACAGTGCCCAGCTAGATGTAGATTCTTATGTTATCTCAGACACTTATTCTGGTACAAGTTATTTAACTTTTCTGTGCCTTAGTTTTCTTATCTTAAGATAATAAAAACTTGTGAGGTTGTTGAATCAAGTAAGTTGTTGTATATAAAAACAGTGATTAGAAGATGACAAATGCCATGAAAGTCTTTATTATTTTTATTATTATTATTATATTCATGACAAATGAAATAGAGATATTAAAACTGCCTATTTTGAGGAAGAGGAAGAGGTGCTAGTAGGAGACATCACAATATTTAAGGTATAAAAAGATAAAGGAATAAAAGTGTGACAAGAAATGATATCTTAAATCTATAAAAAAAAAGTCAGAGAAAAAATTGACCAGAGTTCATAATAGATTGAATGTGTTATGTAAATGAGGCACTCTTGGAAGATGGTTTGTAATAAGATGAAGATATGTGCATGATCTCATATCAGATTTGGGTTCAACTTAAGGAATATATTGCAAAAGGGGAAATACAGAAAAATATAATTGTTGCCACTTCTTGCTTTTAGAGTGAAACTGAAAAACTGTGTTTTACACATCATGAAGAATTTCAACTAATGAGAAGAAAATTAATTAAATATGGTGGTTCCTGGGACTCAATGTTAATGAAAGATAGATAGATAGATAGATAGATAGATAATAGATAGATACATAGATACTTAGATACACAGATAGATTTGACAAAACTTTACAGCAGTACAGTTACTACAGTAATTATTTAGTCCTAGCATTGGCAACTTTTTTCTGTAAAGGCCCAAAGACCAGAGAGTAAATTATTTAGGCTATGATCCTTATGGTCTCTGTCACAACTACTCATCTCTGCCATTGTAATGTGAAGGCAGCCACAGACAATATGTAAACAATTGGGCAGGATTGTGTCTCAACAAAATTTTATTTAGAAAAAAGGGGGCTAACTGAATTTGTTCAATGGGCCAGAGTTTTCTCAGTAACCGAATCTAACTGCAGTTTTATTTCCATGATAGTGTCATAATATGTTCATATTTATGTACCTAAGTAAAGATGCCAATCATATTACTGGTAAACAAAGATGGCTATCAAGTAATGCAACTAGTATTTACCAAAATCAGTCAGAATTTTGAGTACCTTGAATATAGTGTATGGATATTTCTGAGCCTCAAACTACTCATATGTAAAACGGAGATTAAAAACTACAACTCAATTTTTTGTAAGAATTAGAACTAATATAAGTAAGATAATCAACACAGTACCATACTAGGTTAAGGTGTTTAGATTGGCAATATTTTTATTCTTATAACAATAACAGGAAATTCAATTAGCTTAAACAGATAAGACAATAAATGTGGGCACATATGTATTTTCCTACTTCAGATAGATAGATACATAGATAAGCAGATAGATGATAGATAAAGAGATGTAAATGTGTAAAACACAATTCAAGAAATTAGATTAAAAATGAGGACATGGTATCTTAATAGGAATCAACATATCAAGAAAAAGTTTAATGTCTTTTAAAGAATATATAGATTGCATGACATGAACTCTGATTCACTCCCTTGTCTTACGATTCTTTCTGATCACTCTCTTCCTCTCTTCAGCCCATACAAGTCTTCCCGCGTGGGTAGTAGTCACTTACAAGGGATAAATACTATGTGAGTTGAATAGGTTAGGAAGTAGAAATTTATAAAAATTACATTAAAAATGAAAGAGCTAATTTTTTTTTTTTTTTTTGAGACAGTCTCACTGTGTCGCCCAGACTGGAGTGCAGTGGAGTGATCTCAGCTCACTGCAACCTCCGTCTCCTGGGTCCAAGCAATTCTCCTGCCTCAGCCTCTGGGTAGCTGGGATTATAGACATTCACCACTACATCTGGCTTATTTTTGTATTTTTAGTAGAGGCAGGGTTTCACCATGTTGGCCAGGCTAGTCTTGAACTCCTGACCTCAGGTGATCCACCTGCCTCGGCCTCCCAAAGTGCTGGGATTACAGGAGTGAGCCACTGTGCCCAGACAAAAGAGCTAAATTTTAATCGCACAAGAAATGTTCACATTGTTTAAATATCTTGCATTAAGAAATATGGTTGTCTTAAAAAATAAAATAAGCTATTGGCACCACGAGCAAAAAGATAAATCTTTTATACTATAATTTTCTGCTGATACAGACAGGAAGAGGTGCTTTATACAGCTGTAGTTAGGACTGCTGGAGAGGTTTATGACTCCCTTAAACATGCAGAAGAAGTTGTTATTCTACAGCTGTATTTCTAGGATGATGGCTACTTAAAATGGGGTGACTCACCTTTAGAATATACCAGATAATTACCTGGCTCTTCCTCCTATAGTAAGGTATTAATTATAGAAGCTTATTAGTGACCTGTTTGAAGAAGATCTGATCATATGGGTCTTTATTTATGGGTGTTCATGTTCTCTTATATGCATGGTGGAGAAAAACCTTCCGGCAACTATGATTATTACCATTATTTCATTTTTATTGCTTTTCCCATTCAAACGGAGACCACAGAAAGTCAACAATGTAGTTAATTTGCATTAGCAAACTGGAAAATGCAAGATAATATTATTCCCTTATGAGTTAGAAACTACTGAAGAATATAACTACAGGTTCTAAAAGTTTAGTGTCACATCTAAACAGCAATCCTTTTTTTTTTTTTTTTTTTTTTTTTTTGCATCTCTCAACTTTCCTGTGAAAGCACATAACATTAAACTGACGACACAATCAAAAGTTAAGGCAGGCAATATAAAGTTCTCCCTAACCAATCTTTGTAAGCTTTGTCTAACGTCTCTGTTGCTCAGTTCAGAATTTGATTTGATGGCGACACATTTTTCCCTGTTTAAAAAAACCACAGGAGAAAGGCATTCTAGTTTGGAAAGAAAGACAACACATTCTCTCCCTCGATACTATCCCCAGGGCCAAAGACCCTAGGTTTATTCCAATCAGAATTTTTTTCTAACTCTCCTTTGATATAGTTACTATATTTGATATGGTTATAGGATGTTATTTCTCCCGGGACTGACTAGATCCCTACCTCCTTTTCTTTTTCTTTCTTTCTTTCTTTTTGTTTGAGAAGGAGTTTCACTGTTGTCACTCAGGCTGGAGTGCAATGGTGTGATCTTGGCTCACTGCAACCTCCGTCTCCTTGGTTCAACCTATTGTCCTGCCTCAGCCCCCTGAGTAGCTGGGATTACAAACATGCACCACCATGCCCGGCTAATTTTTGTATTTTTAGTAGTGATGGGGTTTCACCATGTTGGTCAGGCTGGTCTCAAACTCCCGACCTCAGGTGATCCTCCCACCTCAGCCTCCCAAAGTGCTAGGATTACAGGCATGAGCCACCGAGCCTGGCCTCACTACCCCTTTTTCTATATTACAATATGAACAATTAATTATGAAAAAATAATATGGCATGATGGGGGGAGAAGGGTGGTAGCTCATCATGTTGGAAAGTAGAAAACCAACAGATAAAATACAGACATGTCTAGCTACGTTAAGAAATAAGACTGGGAATTTTACCTTTAGATATACTCTTGGTTGAGTATTTTAGACAATCAGGAAAAAGTTCAGGGTGACATTATGCATCAGTGTATAAAACTACCCTATGGATTGCTTGGTAAACTAGAAAAAAGAAAGCAAAAAGCTTTACCCATGATCTAAGAAGTCTCACTCTAGATCTGAAAAATGAGAGAGGGGTCTCTTAGACTGGTTGAGATCAAGTAACCTCATCCAGTTTCTCAACATGGTACACAACAAAAGCAGAGTGTGAAAATGGAGAATTGTATATAAAAACTTGGTTTGGGAGGAAATACGAGGAAACAGGAACAGGGGGATGTGGGGAGGGAAGTAGGCAAGAAAGAAGGCAATAGAAGTGTGTTCTGTTAAGTGGGTAACCGTGTGGGCCACTGGAGCCAGATCCTGCTAGAGCCTTTGGAAGAACACAAAGAAGCTCTCTCAGAACTGACAAGTGGAAAAGGAAGCATTTGTCTTTGGCTCTTATTTCCCACTTTTTGAAAATTGTCTCAGAGAGTGTTAGCCACGTCACAATTCTGAGTTGTGACACAGCTTTGGCACCTAAGAAACCCAAGAAAAGATAGCAAAACTCCTGACTGGGATGAGAAGCTGTCATAGCCAAGTGAGCCAGGGCTCACATAGAACTTTCCCTTCTGCTGGAATCAGGGTGAGGGCACCAGGCCGGGCAAAAAGGGGCATTTGATAGGATCAGGATCAAGTTTGACCCACAAATTTGTAGATTCAATAGAGTCGGGTCAGATCACTTCCCAACCCATGCAAATAGTCAGGAAAACACTGTGGGGTGATTATGAGTCACAGCAATTTATTGTGTATTTTCAAACAGCTAGAAAAGGCGATTTTGAATGTTCCCAACATTAAGAAATGACGAAGTTTTGAGATACTAAATATGCTAATTACCCTGATTTCATCACTACACATGGCATACATGTATTGAAATATCACACTGTACCCCATAAATATGCATAATTACTGTCACTTAAAAATAAAAAATAATAATTTAAAGTGAGCCTTCTGAGCTTGAAAAGAAGAATAGCATATCATCGTGAAGATTCAGATGACCTTATCATTCAACAAAAATTACAATGAAACCTATAAGAAAATGTAGAGAAATGTCTGGCATTTTTCAAAGAATTCAAATACCTGTCTCTATGACAGAAGTTTTCTCTCTTTAGCATTTTGTCTCTGGGTTAACAATGTGCCATTGTGAGGGAAAACAACAGCTGTTTGATGGTGGAGAAAGACTGTAAGACAACTGAAAATGCTTCAGCAAAATGGATATATGCAAGTGAAAAGGAGAAAGGAAAACTGGCATGGCATCAGATTGGATTAATAGCAGAGAGGACAAATGAAAAGCTCTCCCAGGAAATAAGCAAAAATGTGAAAGAAATGTAAAAGAAAGAAGGTGAATGGAAGTGCTGTCTAAAACACAATCCCCACTGCTGCATAGTAACTCAGGAGCCGTGGAGCCCTGGTAGTAGCACAGCCACAAGGTGAAAACAGCCTGGATTTCTGAGTCACCATTGGAAAGGGAAGCACCTAGAATGCATGGATACAAATCATTCAATTTGGTGTGTTGCTGTGCCACAACTGCAACAGGAGTCCTCAAATGTGTTAAGCTACAGAGCTTTTTTCTTTTCATTCTTCTATCTATTAATTACTTCAGAATAGCCTACTCTATTCTGATTAATACAAAAAATAGAAAACTAACGGTTACCCGTTTCCAATTCACAAATACATTTCTTAGCTCAATGTTTGACTCTCAAAGATTATATTTGTTACAGAACACTTACTAAAGATGGAGAAAATTTTGATTAAATATGTGTGTATCAGAATTTTTTACTTCATTGCTAGAAATCTATATTAATGATGACAATAGATGGAAATTGTTTCTAAGCATCTCAATTGTAACAAACATTTTCAGATTATCTATTCTCCCAATTCAAATACATGCTGTTTAAATGAATGTAGTTTTAAGAATGATGACAGGATTGGCAAAAAATTCTGAGATATTATTTACTTCAGACTGAATGAAAATCAAGGCTGAACAACATTAGATAGGAGAGAAAACAATTTCAAATTGTTAAAAGGCACAACTTATAATGAAGTTAAGAGTCATAAATCATTATGTAACAAAATATTGAATTCAAATAGTAAAAGCTCTTAGAAAATGGAATGTTACTTAATACAACTTTCTCAGTTTTAGACAGATCAAGTAATTCAAAATGAAGTTATAAATGTTTATAGGTAATTTAATTAAAAAGCTGAAATACATAATACATACATAAAATATATTTTAAAATAACCAAACATTAATAAACATTAAAATACATATATAACACTGAGAGCTTTTCCTTAGAAAACAAAACTGCTATTAGCGCTAATCCTGAGGGATTCATCGCATGAAGTTACTTAAGCAGTCTTTTTTTTTTTTTTTGAGACGGAGTCTCGCTCTGTCGCCCAGGCTGGAGTGCAGTGGCGCGATCTCGGCTCACTGCAAGCTCCGCCTCCCGGGTTCACGCCATTCTCCTGCCTCAGCATCCCGAGTAGCTAGGATTACAGGCACCCGCCACCACGCCAGGATAATTTTTTTGTATTTTTAGTAGAGACGGGGTTTCACCGTGTTAGCCAGGATGGTCTCGATCTCCTGACCTCGTGATCCACCTGCCTCAGCCTCCCAAAGTACTGGGATTACAGGCGTGAGCCACCGCGCCCAGCCGTTAAGCAGTCTTCAAACATGGAAATAAACAGGGGCAAGGTAAAAGAATACTTCTTGAGGGATTTGAGCTCATTTTTATTTAAGCCTCTTAATAGTTTTTTTTTTTAATATGATTCTAGAGTCCTGCAAGTGACTTGTGATGATGAGCACTTCTTGAAGCACCTGGCCAAGATGTAAGGAATCCTGTCAGCTCATACGTTAGGCTGAGCTAGAAGGGATCTGAAAAATAAAGTTTGGCTGTACATCATTCAGAAGCAGTAGAAGAATGCTTCATCTAAAAGCATCCTTCTAGGATTAAATGTGCACATCAAAGTAATATATATATGGAATTTCATGTCTGTGGTTACAATTACCCCTTATCTACACCCATACATATATTATTTTCTCATTAAGTATCTTCTCCTTAGAAAGGTTGTTCCACTACTATCTGCATCTGAACAGAAAACTAACTTCAGAAAACCTTCTTGGAAACAACGACAGAGCAAAATGAAGCAGGGTCTGGCCAGTGATTTTCAGGAAGCCTGAGACTTAAAGGGATTCTCAGAAGAAACTCAGAAAAGTCGCTAACTTGTCTGTGAAGCCAGAATTGTGATCAGCTTCAGCGAGGGAATCAGAATGCTGGGATCTCACCTATATCAGCTTCACTAGTGTCAGAAGTCTCTGAACTACATATGATGATATAGGACAGGGAAAATGGGCTGCAGTCAGGGTGCTTGCAGAGACCGGGGGAAGAGCACATGTGGAATCAGGGCCACTCTAGGTTGGGATATAGTGCTTAGAAATAACAGTTATTAACTGCAAGCAATGACAGTAGAAGTCAGTGTACATAAGTTTGTGGGTAAACTCAGATCAGAGATGAAAGTGCTGACATGAGAATTAGGATGTTGACCTAGAGGATATCATGTAGACAACATCTTGTTATAACAGGGCCTATTTTTAGGACTAAATGCTGCAAACAGGTTCATACTTCTTACCGCCATTGAGATATGAAATTATAAACCTGGGAGTTGATACCGTATGACAATTCTTATTTTTCTCAAGTAATGTTAATTAGCACATGATAAAATTAGCATATTGATGGAAATGCAATTATTTAGGTAATTGTCTAATAGCCCCTGTAATAGCTAATAACTATATATTACCCAAATAAATAGGAATGTATATTATTATTAGGTTAGCACAAACATAATTGCTGTTTTGGCATTATAGGAATTTGTCGTTTGATATTCTAACACATTCTTAAATAAATGTGGTTACGTTATGCATCATTTTTATAAGCATTTCTCGCTTTATGTCTTTTTGCTAATGACTTATTACTTGCTGTTTATTTTGTGTTGATTTTAGACTATGGAAACGATGTCAGACAAAATGCAAATTCGAGCAATCTTCTTATTTGAGTTCAGAATAGGCCATAAAGCAGTAGAGACAACTCACAACATCAATAAAGCATTCAGCCCAGGAACTGCTAATGAATGTACAATGCAGTGGTGGTTCAAGAAGTTTAGCAAAGGAGACGAGAGCCTTGAATACCAGGAGCATAGTGGCTGGCCATTGGTAGTTGACAACGACAAGTTGAGAGCAGTCATCAAAACTGATCCTCTTACAACTACACAAGAAGTTGCTAAAGAACTCAATGTCAACCATCCTATGATAGTTCCACATTTGAAACAAATTGGAAAGGTAAAAACCTTCCATAAGCGGGTGCCCCATGAGCTGACCGAAAATTTCAAAAAAACCGTCGTTTTGAACATAAATCGTCTTATTCTATGCAACAACGAACCATTTATTGATCAGATTGTAATGTGTGATGAAAAGTGGATTTTATACAACAAGCAGCGATGATCGGCTCAGTGGCTAGACTAAGAAGAAGCTTCAAAGTACTTCCCAAAACCAAATTTGCACCAAAAAAAAAGGTCATGGTCACTGTTTGGTGGTCTGCTGCTGGTGTGATCCATTACAGCTTTCTGAATCCAGGTGAAGGCATTACATCCGAGGAGTATGCTCAGCAAATCAATTAGATGCACAGAAAACTGTAACGCCTGCAGCCGGCATTGGTCAACAGAAAGGGTCCAATTCTCCTCGACAACGCCCAACCGCACATTGCACAACCAATGCTTCAAAAGTTGAACGAATCGGGCTACAAAGTTTTGCCTCAACCGCCATATTCACCTGACCTCTTGCAAACCAGCTACCACTTCTTCAAGCATCTCGACAACTTTGTGCAGGGAAAACACAAAGGATCCAGAAAATCCTTTCCAAGAGTTATCAAATCCCGAAGCATGGATTTTTATGCCACAAGAATAAAAAAACTTATTTCTCATTGGAAAGAAAAAAGTGTTGATTGTAACGGTTCCTATTTTGATTAATGAAGATGTGTTTGAGCCTAGTTATAATGATTTAAAATTCATGGTCTGAAACTGCAATTACTTCGGCACCAACCTAATAGTTTTACTGTTGTATCCATCGGTCTTGTATATTTACACATAAATATGGAAAAACTTTCTAAGATTCTAGAGTAGATTTGAAAGGAACCATGGAGATTACCGAACTGAACAAACAATGTATGAATGTCCCTTAAAAAACCATGCATTCAGTACCGTTCATTTTCACCCTTGTCCAAGGTACTCGCATCTTCCTTCTTTTACTTCTTCGGCAGAGAAGCATCCTCTATACAATAACCACAATGACATTTTGAAAATGTGGATCATGCCACTCTTTTAAAACCTTTATTTCTGTTGTCATTTGATTGAAACTAAATGCTGCCATTGTCTTAAAAGCCCTGCAAGACCTTGCTTCTGGTGCATTAGGTCTCCAAACTCTCCAAACCAATCTGCCCTGCTGAGAACACTGCAAGCACATTGGCTTTCTTTAGGTTTTTTGGAACTTCAAGATTCTTTGCAATGTCAGAATGATTTGCCCTTGCTATTACCTCTTCTGCTGGCTGCTGAAATTGCAGGTTTCTTCTCATTCTTTTCATTTGTGTCTGTTTAAACATCACAAACTCCTACAGGCTCTCTCCCATTTAGTATGTAGTTTTATCACATTATTCTATTTACAGAGTGCAATAAGTACTTTTATGAACAGTACAAAGTACTTTCCTCACTTATGTGTTTACATGTTTAGAGGCCCTTTAGTCTATTAGAATTTAAGCCCCACGAGGTAAGCAACTGTGTCCACTGTATGTCATTGTGACGAATATTTCAATTACCAATTGTTCCAGTTTCTCAGTTAATTTAAGTAAATGCTGATTTCCCTTGAAGTGGTACTTGTACTAATTTTTGAAGCTTTTAGAAACTATTTGTCAAGCAACACTGTGTTAGTTTAATTTTTTAGTTTCTGCCTGCTAAAAACAGCTTTCTGAAACGCCTCAGGAGTATATTTTCTTTTCTTTACTTAATTTTTTTTACCCTCGAGTATACTAGGGGTCTGTTCATGTACTGTTTCTTGTTTTCCCAAAGAGATGAACAGTCCATGAAAGCCAAGGTATGTCTCTTAGATATATTTTTTCTTCCAGTCTCATAATAGGCCTATCTTATTTAGGCATTCAACAAAGAATACCTTACCTTGGAATTGAGAGCATTCTTAATAGTTTCTATATTAGTCCGAAGTATTTTGGCAAGAAGTATCAGAAACTCAGCTCAGATAGCTCAAGTAAAATGAATTTGTGAACTCATAAAACTTCCCAGAGCTGGCTTAGCAAGGCTGGAGCCAGGGGCTCTGAGAATTTTATCAAGAACACTATATTTCTCTCTTCAACTATCATCTTCATTTCCTTCTCTCAGTTGGCTTCTTTCCAAAGAGAAGCATTCTTCAGAAAAGCGGAAAGATGCCTACTGACGAAGTATATTGGTAGCAACTTTCAACCTAGAATGGAATATCTGTTTATTCAAATATCAAGCAGTCTCTCATTGGTGCTTTTTTGGTCACATGTCTTGCTTATACCAATCACTGTGCTAGAAGATTGGGTTAGTCTGTTGGACTCCCTAAATAGCATCCTATACCTATTGGGGTAAAGCAGACTATTGAATTGGTCATATGGCCAGGATCAAATAATTGAGGAAATGCCAATTCTCCAAAGAAGTCACATGGCAGAGAGCAATCACTTATTCTCATCCCACCTAACCTATCTTGCTTCGTGATAATTGAATATTTGGCAATTAATGCCCAAGTATCTGCTTTAAAATATTCAAAGTCAGAGAAAACACTATATCTAGAAGTTGCCTATTTCCTTTTTATTTTGTTCTTGTTGTTCCTTGATTAATTTTTCTCAATGAGACATCTTCTAGGAGCATTTGTTAACAGACTAATAAACTTTAGACATGTTTTCAGACTACTTTACATTGTCTACTTCAGTTTTAAGATGTAATGGAACAATGGCCCTTTGTCAACCAGCAGTTTTCACACCTTAAGTCCTTAGCCCTCCTAGCTGATAATTAATTTCACAGTTACAGCATGGCTCTATCAGCTTCCAATGAAAGAATTTAGATAAATCTAACATGAAGTGGGCATAAGGTAAAGCAATAGTAATCATTATTTCACAGGTGTTTGTTTTTTTTTTATTTTCCCCAAGCCTTGTGAATTTATCTACATGACAATTTGAAAATGATGTTTGGGCCACAGTGATTCCTAGCCTGCTAAATACAGGAGGGGCCTGGGGACTTGCAGAGCTGGTAATGGGAAACCCGACTGAGCTAACATTTTGACACTGGCTCCTTCTCAGGAGAGGCAAACAGAGAAGAGGAATTGAGAGGAAGCTGTCACTAGGAAACCAAAAGGAAAAAAGAAAAAAAGAAATCTGCAGAGTACACAAAAGAGAGACCAAAAAAATAAAGGAGTTAATTAACAAAAAGGTGACATCCAAACACTTGCAAACACAAGTGGGAAGAACCATATCAAGGAGTAGGAAATATTAAATAAGCAGGCAAGCTTGGAAAGCCCTTTCTAATATTGCCAAAAATAAGACTATCTCATAGACAGCACTGAGAACTGTCAAGGTAAGAATTGTCAGAAGACACTATGCTACAAAACAGCATTAAAATGTTAGCTATAAAATATGCATTGGTTTCTACAGACCTTTTCTTTAACCTAGACCCCCTTTTGCTAAGACCCAATTCTTTTTTCTATATCTTGTCCTCTATATTAAAATTTCACCTCACACAATTATCAGCCCTAAAGAAAGAGCAGTATTAAAGACTTTTAGCTCCAATTGCCTTAGCACAATCCTATTCTACAGAAGTTTCTCCTTAGAGAGACATCATTTGTTGGTGCACTTATGAGTGTCTTCACATTGAATGGTCACAGTACTTTTGCAAGGTTGACAGGCTTATCGCTGTTCCAGAGAAAGAAGAGAATCAGAGGCTCTTAGAGGTTAATTAGCTTGTACTTTGTCTTGCAGATTGCAAGTGAAAGGATAGAAACTAAGAGAAGGAAAGTTTCCCTTTATTCTGACAATTTAAAATGCCCAATAAAGTGACATCCTGCTTCATGAGGTGGTGAAACTTCCCTCACCGAAGATGTTTTGGATGACAAAGCCTTGTCTGTGGTACTTTTGAGTAAATTTCTGTGTTTGTTAGGTGGCTGCAACAACTGATCTCTGAGGCTCTTCCAAACAGAAGAATTTTTATTTCATAGCACACAACAATTAATTACTGCACTTTTACTTTTTCAGTTCCAAGCGTGACTATGACTTATTTAATAAGGGGGGAAAGATACACTTGTTCTGCCTCCTAACTTACCCTTAAAATCAAGAAGCAGTTCAACGTAACAACTAAAAACTAATCATATCAAAGGCAGAACAGAATAAAATTACCAAAAAAATTATTATTATAATAATGTAAACACATGAACCTATTTCACTCATGCTGTTATTTTATTCACCCTGACAATGTTTGGAATGCATTGTCAATGCCTTCTTTTGGTTTGTGCTATAATTATAAAAATCAAACATCCTGCTCTGTGGCAGGCACCATTCTGAGGGCTTTACCTATGTTAATTATTTATTCATCTTAACCTAATTATGCCAATTACATTATTATCCCCAGGACAAAGTACCATAAACGAGGTGACTTATAAACAACAAAAATTTATTCTTCACAGATTTGGAGACTGGAATTCCAAGATAAGAGAACCAGCTTGCTCGGGATTTGGTGAGGACTCTCTTCCGGGTGGCAGGTGGCCACCTTTTCCTTGTGTTCTCACATAGCAGAAAACAGTGAATAAGCTTTCCGAGGTTTGTTTTATAGGGGTGCTAATTCCATTCTTGAAGGCTCCACGCTCATGGTCTAATCACCTTCCAAGAGTCTTCCATGAAATACCATCGCATTGGCGATTAGACTTCAACTTGTGAGTTTAGGAGGATGCAAATATTCAGCCCACAGCAGCCAGTTTATGTGAAGAGTCTATACTCAACTATGACACCAGGGTTTCTAAAATGTCATCAAGCATCACAGAGTCACCTGGAGAGCTTTCTCAAAATTCAAAGTGCTGGGCCCCAACCCCAGAGTTCAGATTTAGTAGGTTCTGAATGGAAATCAAAATTGCATTTCCCAAGCAGTGTTGCTGCCACTAATCCAGGGGCCACACTTGAAGATCTACTGCCTTAGGATACTGCCTCTTTTACTTCATTTCTCCCATAGTCCCTTAAAGGGCAAAAAAGAGCCACCAGTTGCAAAAATAACTGAAACTAGAGAGAAAAGGTCTGCAGTAGCAGGGACAACAGTCAAATACTGAACTAAGCTTCCATGGGAAGTTCTAAAATTGTTTTGCTTAAAAGGGTGAAGAGTGGTCTTCAGAAATATAATACATTTTCACCCACGTGTTGTCCTGGAGCACTATACACAGAGAAATGTGATAGATTGACTGGATGAGTCTTCGAAATTTCCTTGTACTGCATGGAACTGGAGTGAAACCATAGCCTAAGACTCAATAAAACAAATATTTTCCACAAAGCATTCTGATTGGGAACAAACTGAGTCCGTGAGAGAGAGCCAAGCGTCAAAATCAGAAAGTCAGACTCAGCTATTAATTTCAAGGGCAAGCCACAGTTTGAAATGTGTGCTAAATCCACATGTTCAGAAACATATAAAATCAAAACAACAGAAAAAGTGGAAGCTAAGTAACAGTGAGAAGTAATTGCTATAAAAAGGGTTGAAGACAGGGTAATTTATTCATTTTGGCTATCTATGCTATGGTGTCGGGGTGGGTTTTTGGTCCAGTGGGCAGGTCCGAAGTGAGGTTCATGCTTCCTGTCATAGTTATCTCATAAAGTATCACAATACCCAAGACAACCCACTGGTGTATTGGAACAAGGGAGACCAGAACAAATCCCTCAGAGAGAAAGTTATTTTAATTCAATCCAACTGAAAAAACACTAAAATAATAAATGTTATACCTTGCTACTGAAATTTATCACATTTAAAGCACATCCAAGCTGCTTTTCTTCTTTGCTGTTTATATAGCTTAGTATACCCATTCTATCACTCCCAGCTCCTTAGATTGCAAGCTTGTCAAAGCACTGTGGGATTAGAGTGATAGGGGCTATAGGCTCACATACAGTGGCAAATGGATTAAGAACACCTGTCTTTTCAAGGAACCACAGATTTGACAAAAATGTAAACACATCATGACTTCCTGAGAGTATGAGAAAGAGGTGAGTAAAATTAAAGTGAACCAAACCAGTCCTCTAATTTCTGTGTTATACTTAACAGTTAAATAGATTAGTCACAAAATATATAATTAATATACACCCACACACATATATACATGAATATATAAATGTATATAATACGAAAGACATCAGAAATTTTCAACTCTAGTGCAATCAATTGAACATATATTTTGTTGACAGAATAACAGAAAGACCAAAGTAATATAAATTTTTTTTTCTTCTTTTTTGAGACAGAGTCTCGCTCTGTTGCCCAGGCTGGAGTGCAGTGGCACAATCTTGCCTCACTGCAACCTCTGCCTTCCGGGTTCAGGTGATTCTCATGCCTCAGCCTCCTAAGTAGCTGAGACTACAGGTGTACACCACCATGCCAGGCTAATTTTTGTATTTTTAGTAGAGGAAGGGTTTCACCATGTTGTCCAGGCTCCTGGTCTCAAACTCCTGGCCTCAAGTGATTTGCCCACCTCAGCTTCCCAAAGTGCTGGTATTACAGTCGGGAGCCATCGTGCCCAGCCAGAAAATGAAATATTGTGTAAGAGGAAAAATTACATTCACAAATAAGGCTTAGGTTTTCTTTTCTAAAGATACCTGAAGAAAAACTACAGATTTTATTTACTGGGATTGCATTTAGTAAGCACCTACTCTATTCCTGAAATTGATGCAAGCTGGGAACAAAGACAATTAAAGGACCATGTTCTGTAGTGGGAGAGAGAGAAAACACAACTACAAACTATAGTGTGATATGTTTTATAATAGATATCTTCAGAGGACACTTAAAAGTAGAGAAGGAACACCTAAGCCAGGAGGGGATGGGGAAAGCTTCTTAGAGGACGTGACACTTGTCAACAGGAAGAAAAAGAGGGAAAGTCACTTCAGACAGAGGGGCCAGGTTTAAGACCTGGAGCCTGACAGAGCTTGGCCAGTCTTCATGGTGCGCAAGGAGCTGTGGACCATGGAACAGGAACCGGTGCTCCATAAACTTAGAATCTCATATTCAAGTTAATAAAAACAAAGTTGAGTGTCTTTTTAGTTAACTAAACTTTTAATTTCAATGAATTTACATGCCTTTCATATGCAAATGTGGGCCAGATATACTCTGGAGGAGCTATAGTATGCAATGTTCCTAAGATTTATCAGGTCTTTGCAAAAAATTCCTTTTTGTTTTTTTTTTTTCTTTTTCTTCGTGAGCATCTCTCAGTTCCAGTTACTACAAATGATACCCTGGGGAGAACTTGCATTCGATAATCCCTTAGAAAGGTGAATGCTCTTAAACTGAGCAGAGGGCCTAGAAGGAGCACTGTGCTGGTCATTGGAATGGCTGGATTCTAGTCTGCAAATAAACTGCCAATATCAAATGCAAGGCCCTAGACTTCCTTTTTCTGAACTGTTTCATCACTAAAAACTAAGCAATTTCTAAAGTCTTTTCTAATGATTGTAGCACTAGGAAAGCCTCTACTTTGCTGTACAATCATTTCTAGGCATTTTAACAATCTTCTCTGACAAAAAGTCCTCCTTACTGAATAGTTGACAAGGTTTGTATTAATACCAAATTTGCTATTGAACTTAAGGCATACTTTTATTGTGGTGGGATTTAAATACCTTTTGAAAGGTGTCACTCTAATTTATGATTTTTTCAGACACTAATCAATTTTATATAAAATGTCTAACAAATTTGTCCAGTTTTTAGCTTTTGAGCCAAATTATGACACCAGGTACAATATTACTATTAGCTGTTCTCAAGGACAATTTTAAATGAGATGTCACTTTGAAGTAATGTTATGCCTCTGGGAAGAAGAGCCTATTTTAATAACGGAATAGAATAAAAAGTCATTCACAGTGAGAAGAATGCCATCTTATTCTAATATCTTAGACACTTTTTATTTTCAATGCTTTACTTACAGCACGCACTGGGGAAATAACCTAACTCCTGCACTCCTAGCACATGGATCTATAAATCAGCACAATATATAACTAACAGCATACACAATTTGAAGCCAAACAAGAATGTTGATTGAGTGGCCAGTGCACCTTTTCATTTAAAGCAGGATTTTTTAACCTCAGCGCTATTGACATCTAGAACTAGATAATGCTTTTTTGGCGGGATGGATGGGGGTCTTAATTGTCTCTATCTTCTATATGCTAGTAGCACCTCCCCAGTTGTGAATAGCAAAAATGTCTCCAGACATTCCCCAGTGACTCCTGGGGAACAAAACTACCCTTAGTTGACAACCACTGATTCGAAGTATATACATTACATCTAGCTCATATAATATCTGTCTCTCTCTCTCTCTCACACACACACACACACATACACACACACTCTCTCCTCTCTATTATGTATGTTTAGTAAACATGCATGGTATTTTATTATAGATTCTTATAAATATTTTTACCGATTTTTTTAATATAGAGAAGGGGTTTCACTATACTGCCCTGGCTGGTCTCAAACTCCTAAGCTCAAGCAATCCACTTGTTTTGGCTTCCCAAAGTGCTGAGATTTCAGGTGTGAGCCACAGTGCCCAGCCTACTGTGTTTTATTAAAATCTTCTATCTGGCTGGTTCCAGTGGTTCACACCTGTAATCTCAGAACCTTGGAAAGCTGAGGCAGGTGTATCACCTGAGGTCAGCAGTTTGAGACCAACCTGGCCAACATGGTGAAACCCTGTCTCTACTAAAAATACAAAAAATTAGCTGGGCATGGTGGCAGGTGCCTGTAATCCCAGCTACTTGGAGGGGTGAGGGAGGAGAATCATTTAAACCCTTAAACCTGGGAAGCAGAGGTTGCAGGGAGCCGAGATCGCACCACTGCTGCACTCCAGCCTGGGCAACAAGAGCGAAACTCCATCTGAAAATAAAACAAAACAAAACAATCTTCTATCTGAGGGGACATTTCCACATTACAGACACAAAATATTTTCATGATAGAGATGAAAGGAGATTGTATTATTTCTTTCTGCTTGACCACATTGAATCCAGATGTTAAGATAAAGCTGCCTTTCCCAGGTGTCCTTCCAACCTCTGAACATTTCAGTGATGGGGGAGTTGCTACCTGATGAAGTGGCAAGAGCTCCGTCTTCTGGAGAGCTAAGGCATGTTTACACATCACTTCAAATGAGGACTTCTGGAGATGTACTGTGACCTGCTGCTACCACTTTTTAAACAGTTTACTTTTGTGTTCTGTTTTCAACTGTACCTGTCAGAGTAGTTCAACTCTCCACTAAAAACGAAACAAAGATTTGGCCCTTGTTGACTGCAATGTTTAACTGCTTTGACTTCCTTCTTTTTACTTATTCATCTACACACATGTCCACTTTATCTTTTCCTGATGACATCGTTTCCATCTCTGCTAAAAAGCTCCTAAATGTTTCCCTCACTCTTCAAAGAGAATCTTGAACTGTATTCAGAGGGTAATCTGAGAGAGGCTTCTACGAGTCCGGTAGGATCCAAGTATATCCTTTTCCAACTCTCCAGCCCACATCATGAAGCCAGTGTCCTTTCTTCTTCCCCTCTTGTCTTAACATTGGTTTCTCCCCCTTTGTCTTGGTCACTCAGAGTCCTCCACTGTGACATCCATTCTGATACTCAGTCTATCCTTACGAACTGTGCTGACCGGAAATGTAAACCCATCTACCTCATAAATATTTTCAATACTACAGTCCATTATGTCTCCACTCATTTCTCATTTTACTTCAGCATCCATTGTAACTTTATGCCTTTATTTTCCTTATGTGGAATTCTTGTCCCTCACATTCTCTCCCCACTTGCATTCCCCTCTACACAGCTGGTACACAATAGTTGCAGACTCACCACCGCTTGATTTAAATAACCATAGGATTTCAATGTCTAGACCTGATAGAAGTCTCAGAACAGCACTGTTTTTTCTCCAAAACCAAAAGTGGAAAATTACAAATTGAACTCAGTTGTTATTTTAAAGGCCCCTTTGAGAAAGTGTTACAATGAATTTTGTTCATTCATGTGTACAAATTTACATCGCTGTTGGTTTATCAACATAAGCATATGTTGAAATATAGATTGCATTGTTTATTTATATGTACATTTGTTTGTTGGGGCTTTTGAAAAAATGGCATTATACAGTTCAACCATTAGCTTGCTATGTGATCTTGTGCTAGTCCTTTAAACTGTCTGGACTTTCATTTCTTTATTTGTGAGGGAAAAGGTGATTATAAGATTCCTGGAACAACTTAAACTAGGAAGTTGTACTTGTTCAGTAAGCAGTGATTGCCTTCTATCCATCCTTTCTCTTCTTTCTGGAAAACAGAATTCTAGGTTTGTTTACGTACTGACTCCTTATCTCTGTAACTCAGAGGCGATGGCCCAGGCCCAGCTTAGCAGTTTATACCGACTGTTCCAAGCAATTATAATGCTCAACTTTTCTTTATGTATCCATCAACAGGCATATAACCCCGGGAGGAAGTCTGCTGAGAGCCTTCTGATACGGTTAAATCATTTCTGAAACAAAATCCCACAAAAGAGAACAGTTGTTTTTTCCCATGAATATCCCATTTCCAGACTAAGTGCTTAGATCATTGGTGGCTTTCCTAACACAGTGAGGAGGACCTCCCAAAGGGAAAAAAATCACACATCACTGATGGCAGAGAGTAGCAAAGGAGGGAAGTTGACATAAATGGGCTGCTGCATCAATACACAGTGAAAACTGCCTGTGGCTGGTGCTGCTAGTTCTCTCCCACCTCTTAATATCTGCTCTCCCTTCTTCTGTTTAGTAATAAATTTCACTTCCATTTTATTAGGCCAAACATTTTCTCAGCCAGACATGGCCTTGAGAATGAGTCCTTGGAAATAGAATGTGAATAGAACTGGCGTGATCTTCAACTTTCATATTACCTCCTCTTTAAAAGGAAATTGCCTGTTTTGTACTACTTGATACCTTCACTTATGGGCTGGAACATATCTATATATATATATATATACACACACACACACACACATATATATACACATATATACACACGTGTATATATATACGTATATATACACATATATGTATATGTATGTATGTATATGTATGTGTATATATATATAACTCTCTCTATATATATAGCTAGTAAGCCAGAAATGAGCAAACGAATGATGATAACATCATAGGATCTTAGAGTAAACAGAAAGAATTTTTGGGGGAATGATTTCATAGAGCAGAGCCTTTTTTTTTTTTTTTTTTTTTTTTGAGACAGAGTCTCACTGTGTCCACCCAGGCTGGAGTGCAACAGTGCAGTCTTGACTCACTGCAACCTCCGCCTCCTGGGTTCAAGTGATTCTCCCGCCTCAGCATCCCGAATAGCTGGGACTACAGGCGCGTGCCACCACACCCAGCTAATTTTTGTATTTTTAGTAGAGACGGGGTTTCACCATGTTGGCCAGACTGGTCTCGAACTCCTGACCTCATGATCTGCCTACCTTGGCCTCTCAAAGTGCTGGGATTACAGGCGTGAGCCACCGCACCTGGCCAGAGCACAGCCACTTACCTGCCCTAAAAGGCCCATTGAAAAGGAGTTCTCTTACTTTGTTTAACCACTATATTTTTGAATATTATTTTACTAACAGCTTTATCTTTACCTACCTAATATGCCATGCTTCAGTTGGGCTTCTTGATATGTGAGGTAACATATTTCCCTTTTGTTTACTCAATTTGAGTAGTGAACTTCTGTTACAAGTTGCCAAAATCTTTCTAAATGGTACAGCCAAATTTCACATCTGTGGCCTGTGTGTGAACAAAGCAAAAAAGCTTTCTCAGGACAACTAGTGGAAATTTATGTCCAAAAGGCATTTCAAGGTGGATTTAATCCAAATATGATCAAGAATTGAAAAAAAAATCATTGGGCTCACATTTTGAGATTTTCCAACTGTTTGTATGCCTTCATGAATAATGGAAATCGAAATGAGTATCTGTAAATGTAGTAGAAAATCTAGGAGGAATTTAGAAAAACTTAAACAATCCTTCAAAGGGGCCAGTGCTGTGGGAAAGTTATTATGATTCAGAATCGAAGATCCAGGGAGATTATAGGAGCCTTTTGAATCACTGATGAGACAAACCAATAAGACACATGAAGCAACTAAACTAAAATTGTCAAGATAAAAAGTAACCAGTCCTTTTCAATGATAGAGGTGACTAGCCAGGTACAATCACCTGGTGTGATAGGGAAAACAATCTCAGAAGCTCCCTTTCATCAGCAGAAAAATAAGATGCTTTCTAAGATGCTTTCTGGCTGTGACTGTCTAGTGCTCTATACAAGTGAGAGGGGCTTCCTTGCCCAACTTGTGCTGTTCCTTCAGCAAACAAAAAAATCAGCATTGATTATACCACAGAGTAGATTCTTACTCTTTGTGAAAAAAAGAGTTTTCAGAAGTAATCTAATCTGTCCACGTGGCATACACTGAGATAGTTTCACATGCACTATGTATGGAGAAAAAGAATTCAATTAGTTAAGAGCAGAGCCATGAATGAGCGATGATGTAGTTATTAAGTATCCTTATAGGTCTCATGTACAGCATTATAGGATGAAAAGAAAATTCCTGATGATCAGTGAAACAATGTTGGAAAACTGTGAGACATAAAATGATGTCGCACTAAGAAAACACTCCCCTACTCTCCCCACACAAGCAACATAATTCTGCTCTAAATGCCCACAGTCTAACTTCTTAATCTGATGAGTCATACGATTCCAGAAAGGAAAGAACTGCAACTTATTTTTGCTGTAAGTTTTCAACTTAAACATTTGGGAAACAATAATGCATATAACATCCCAAATCCAGTAACTCTGAGCATTATCATGCTCCTCCTATTCAAAATTTTTAATATTAAAAATGACAAATATCAGAGTGCCAGGTATGCTACAGATACATCCCTGTGTTTTACATGTATTATCTAATGCTACTGATTTAAAGGCTTTTTTTAGTAACTGCTGTTAAGACAGTTATCACAGTCTTTATTTTATTTATTATTATTATTTTGAGACAGAGTCTTACTCTATCACTCAGGCTAGAGTACACTGGCACGATCTTGACTCAACACAGCCTCAACCTCCTGAGTTCAAGTGATCCTCCCACCTCAGCCTCCCAATTAGCTGGGATTGCAAGCACACACCACCACACCTGGCTATATTTTATTTTTAGTTTTTGTAGAGACTTAATCTCACTATGTTTCCCAAGCTCATCTCGAACTCTCAAGTTCAAGTGACCCTGCCACCTCAGCTTCCCAAAGTGCTGGGATTCACATGCATGAGCCACCACACCCAGACTAATAACACTGTTAATACCCTTATTTAATATATGAAGGAAATGACTTCCAAACAGTTTGAAAAATCTTCCCACAATTATACAGGATATAAGTGATGATTTAGAAGTCAAATCCAGATAAACTAACTTCAAAGTATTAGCTTTTAACTTGACCCTACCAGATAATGGATATTATACACTAATTATTAAATGTCAGCAACAAACCAGGGGATACAACATTACTGCATGAGTATTTACTTATGTTAAATAAAAAGAGAAAAAAATATCACCTTATGATTAACAGAGCTGTAATAAATGGCCTACTAAAGTAAGGTGAAAAGAGATAGTACAAAATATTAACAGCAGTTGTGTTAAGATATTATGGATTATCTCCTATATATTGCTCTGGTTTTCCACAATAAGCATATACCAATTTTTGTATTTCAAAACAAATATAAATGTCACAAATTATAAATTGTTGCTGAGTAAAAAAATGTGAACCACACAAATATAACCCATCTCATGGAGAAAAGATAATATAGTGGAAAATGGCAATTGTTAAACTTCTAAGAATTAATGCCATTTAACTGTTAAAAGAGGAAGGGAGGCTGCGCATGGTGGCTCACACCTGTAATCCCAGCACTTTGGGAGGCCAAGGTGGGCAGATCACCTGAGGTCGGGAGTTCAAGATCAGCCTGACCAACATGGAGAAACCCTGTCTCTACTAAAAATACAAAATTAGCCAGGTGTGGTGGTGCATGCCTGTAATCCCGGCTACTTGGGAGGCTGAGGTAGGAGAATTGCTTGAGCCCGGGAGGTGGAGGTTGTGGTGAGCTGAGGTATCCCCATTGTTCTCCAGCCTGGGCAATAAGGGCGAAACTCTGACTCAAAAAATAAATAAATAAATAAATAAGAGGAAGTGAAATAATGAGATAAAATTAGGACAAAATGAAAAGAATAGAAAAAAAATCAGAGTTATTCAACAGATCTCATTAGTTTGTTTTTGTTTTGTTTTTGTAAAGAACCTATGAACTTCAGGGAAGAGGAAAATTCATAAAATTTGATGATATGCAAAAATAATTAAACAAGCCATGATCAGAAAGGGAAGAGTAAGCCACCAATGATAACTGCAGCATAATATATGAGGTTATCCTAATCATCTCTTTACTTAAATGTATTAGAATTTTTTTAATTTTTATTTTTATTTCAATAGTTTTTGGGGTACAAGTGGTTTTTGGTTACATAAATAAGTTATTTAGTGGTGATTTCTGATATTGTAGTGTACCCACCACCCAAGCAGTGTATACTATACCGAATAGGCAGTCTTTTATCCCTCATTCTCCTCCCACCCTTTCCCACCGAGTCCCCAAGGTCAGATATTGAAATGTATTAGAATTTAACAAACCCCAGCCAGACGCAGTGGCTCACGCCTGTAATCCCAACACTTTGGGAAGCCAAGATGGGCAGATCACTTGAGGCCAAGAGTTCAAGACCAGCCTGGGCAACATGGTGAAACCTTGTCTCTACTAAAAATACAAAAATTAGCCTGGGGTGGTGGTGAGTGCCTGTAGTCCCAGCTACTCTAGAGGCTGAGCCAGGAAGATCACTTGAACCCAGGAGGTGGAGGCTGCATGAGCTGAGACCTCACCACTGCATTCCAGCCTGGGCGACAGAGTGAGACTCTGCCAAAAAAAAAAAAATAAAATTAAATCAAAATTATAAAATAAATAAATAACAAATGCCATCATCTTAAAAGATTTGTAGATCGGAAAAGATATTAATTAAGGTGAAGTACTGGAGCACACCAATTGGCATCTCAACCAATATCATACTCTCAGGCTTTGTTGTGCCATCCTTGCAGGGTAAGAAATACCAAACCTAAGACTAACCTCATCAAAGGTGAGAGTCTTACAGAATACCCTCCCTTACATTAAGTTGGAATTCCAGGAATGAGTAAATATAAATATGACTTATCTTTCTCTCTAAAAAATAAGCAATGAGAATAATATTTGGTCCTGATGCTAGCATGAGAAGGGAGAAGAAAGGACAAAATGTTCTTGAGAAGTTTTTCCAGCATTTGACTTTTGTTGGTTTATGCATAATCTAGGTGGGTCAGAGAATCTCAATTCACAAACTAATTTTAGGTAGTCCCAAAGGGCAGTCTCCCCAGACATCTAGCAAAACTAAACACTCATCTCTTTGTAAAAAGGCATATTAATTCCAGGCCTCAGGAAACTGGCACAAATTTCAAAGGAAAGGAAGAGCACACAAAGATAACCACCACAAAATGAAATAAGACAATATGAGTGAGCCTAGGAGAAAAATATAGAGAACAGAAAAAGACATACACTGAATTTAAAATATTGAAAACATTGGATCAACCTTATAAAACAAAAGAAAACATGCCAGCTATGTAAGTAAGCAAAATAAGATTGAACATAGGATCAGGGAGAGGAAAATATAAGGTTCCATAGCAAATAAAAATTCTAGAAATGAAAAAAGTCAAATTTAATAACTCAATGAACACATTTGATGGTAAATTAAACAAAGCAGAAAAGGTAATTAGTGAACTGGAGTATATGTAAGTCAAGAATTCAGTTCAGAAAGACAAGTCATAGTAAACATAAGGAAAAGTTGAGATATATAAAATAGAGTAAAAGAAGTTGAATATTTCTAAAAGAAAAAGTGCAGGTAAAGATAAGGTCAGAAGAAATATTGAAAAGATTACAACTGACAATTTTCAAGACCTAAAAGTCAGTGATTATCAGTTTTAAGAAACACAGAATTTTCCGAGAAGGACAACTCCAAATAAATCCACAATTTGATACATCATGATAAACCAGAATAAAAAGCAGAAAAAAGAAAATTTTAAGAGGAACAAGAGGAAAATGAAACACTACTTTCAAAGAAACAAAAGTTTGACATCTAACCTCTCAACAGGAAAAATGAAAGCCTGAGAAAGTGGAATGACATTTTTAATGTAAAAAAAAACACAGAAAGCAAAACACAAGTGCCTACTTAGAATTTAATTATCAGTAAAAATATTCTTCAATAATAAAGGAGAAATAAGGACATTTCAGACATACACACAAAAAAGTATTTTCCATCCTCAGACCTACATTAAAAGTAATTCTAAATGCTTCAGTCAAACAGAAAATGACTCCCGATAGAAAAAGTTGCAGAACAGAATGAAGATCAGAAAATTAAGGTGTATAACAATAAACACTGAGTGTATACAGCAAAAAATACACACTTTTTTGAAATATAGGCCGGGTGCAGTGGCTCATGTCTGTAATCCCAGCATTTTGGGAGGCCTAGGCAGGTGGATCACCTGAGGTCAGGAGTTTGAGACCAGCCTGTCCAACATGGTGAAATCCTGTCTCTACTAAAAATACAAAAATTAGCTGGGCGTGGTGGCATGTGCCTGTAATCCCAGCTACTCAGGATGCTGAGGCAGGATAATTGCTTGAACTTGGGAGGCGGCGGTTGCAAGTGAGCCAAGATCGCACCATTGCACTCCAGCCTGGGCAGAACGAGACTCTGTCTCAAGAAAAAAACCCAAATTTTGAAATATAAATGTATAAGAATTAAAACAACAAATGCAAGACTATATAATCTAGGAGGATTAGGAGGAGAGTAAAAGATTTAAATTTTGCAAAGTTTTTGTGCTATTCAAAAGGAAAATAATGGCCTTGACTGACATTAGAATTTAATAAGTTAAGGACACATATTTAATGGTTAGTCATAAAGTTTAGCCATAAAGTTTCAGAATTAGAGAACCTCATTACCACACTAGTAAAGAAGAAGACTGGTTAAAGCCATTCTCAAACAGTCAAAATCAGATGAGGGAGAGAGGATGGGGAGAGAGAAAGAGAAACTTAGAATAGACAAGATAATTAGAAAGCGCTCCAAATAAATCAATACTTATATTAACTATAAACACACAAGCTCCACTGATTAAAGGTCAGAGAATGATGATAGAAAAAAGACATACCAAGTAAACAAAAACAAAGCATTCATCACCCTCAGAACTTCATTAAAGGAAACTAGTTCTTCAAGCAGAAAAAAAAATTCCAGATAAGAGGTCTGAGACACAATAAGAAATAAAAAATGCTAGCAAATGTAAGCAAATATTAAATATATAAAAGAGTAATAACAAACTGGAAATTAATTGACTAAGCAAAGAAACAAAGATAATTACTTAAAATAATAGACTGTAGATATGGTGTTAAAGTGTTCCAACCCCCATGATATCAGGTAGGAGGAATTGTTCCCACATCTTCCATTTCTTGCATTTTCGGGTGAGGATTCATTACATAACTTGTGCCTTTGTTTATGCCACTCCCTCAACCTGGTTATTTGTTCTTCCTTATCATCTTCAATTATTAACATATTAACTCAAAATTTTACCCAGGTGATGTATCCTTCCAAATTGTCCAAAATGACCCTCTTCCTCACTCTGCTAATCTTGTGTTAAATTCTGCCTTAATATGGATTGCTCGTGTCTTACATTGTTTGCAGCGACTATTGCGAATCCATCTTAATATTGGTCAAAATGCTTAACATTTTTAATTATGAGCAAATATATCCATATACAAATGAGTTCATGTACATGCACAAATAAATTCTTGATTCAAATATATTTCAGTAGCATGAATGTGTATCACTGATGCCTGCTAGGGGCTTTATTGTTGTTTCATCAGATAAATTTACACAGCTAAAGTACTTATACTTAAATACATTACCCAAATCTTTTATTAGCTTACTATGTGCAAAAAATAGCAGGCAATAATATAGTATTGACATCGTTTCTGTACAGGGGTTCTAAGAACAAACACATTTAATGGCTTCAAAAAATGCAAATCAGGAAATATAGAAAAGCTGAAACCTGCTGTACTCTAAGCTCTTTGGAGCTCAAAAAAATGTTTTATCTTAGATTTGGTTTCCAATGAGTACTTAGGCTAGCTTTATGTAATTCAATGTCCTTACTTATTTCTAATGGAAATTTAGAAAACTTTTGATTTTGCCCATGTTATGTCTTAATTTTTTTAACTCTTGAACAGGGGCTATAAAGAACAAAAAGAACACTAAAATCTCAAAATCATAACCTGAAGTTCTACCTATAAGTCAAATGTAATTATTCAAATACTGAATCCCAACTGATGAGGTCATATAGGGTAATACACCTGATTGTTTCAATCAAATCCTTAAAGTATTCTTAATGAAAATTAACCAATGAAACAGTAACTGAAGGATCTCCTGCAGGATTTATCCAAGAATGATTTCCTAGAAGTCTGTAGTCTTTGAAATGGAGAAGCTGACTAAAGAAGGGGGCTTATTAAGGTAAAAATAATTATGAAGGTAATTGGCAAAAGAGAAGCTAAATTATAAACACCAAATCAGTAGAATACAAAGCAACTGAAGCTTAAGAACAGATCATGAAATAATATTTTCTTTTTACTTCCTCAGAAGTCTTGCCTGTGTGAACCACTCCTTGGTACGGTCACTGGAAAAAGTTTTTAGGGGTTTCAAATATTAATTGAGTTACTACTTAGCTCAAAAATATATATAACACAGTACACTTAGCACTACAAGATGATTCAAGATGATTCTCCTGCGAATAGTTTTCCTTCAAATTCAACCTTTAATACTTGCAATAAGTATTTCATTTGTAAATTGCTACATCTCTAGAAATGACCTATTAAAATACGTCTTGAGGCCAGGTGCAGTGGCTCACGCCTGTAATCCCAGCACTTTGGGAGGCCGAGGCAGGCGGATCACGAGGTCAGGAGATCAAGACCATCCTGGCTAACACGGTGAAACCACGTCTCTACTAAAAACACAAAAAATTAGCTGGGCGCGGTGGTGGGCGCCTGTAGCCCCAGCTACTCCGGAGGCTGAGGCAAGAGAATGGCGTGAACCCGGGAGGCAGAGCTTGCAGTGAGCGGAGATCTCGCCACTGCACTCCAGCCTAGGCTACAGAGCGAGACTCCGTCTCAAAAAAAAAAAAAAAAAAAAAAGAAAAAAGTCTTGAACCTCTTCCAAATTACTTAACCTATGCTGAGTCATCAGGAAAACCTAACCTGTTGAGACATAGTGAGGTTTTGAATAAATCAGTGTAGAAAATGTTTCATTTAAAATTTTTATCCCGTATTCTACCTGCCACGTATGCCTGTAAAAGAGAGAATTGCCTAAGAAAAAGGAGAGTGACTGCTATCACATATCTCCCTGATCAATATTCGAAATTTTTCAAAATGACACACAGAAAAATAAAAATAATAAATATTAACATTGGTAGGATTATCTTTTAATAACTCATTATCATAAGTATTATTTTAAAATCAGACTCTTACTGGATTCTAATTATCTATTCAATCATCTTATCATCTCTCTCCAAATTACTTTTTGAAATTTTTTTGCCATAAATTCTATCATGCCTTATTCACAGTAAGTGGTGAAAAATTTATGTCTAGTAAGACTACTTTTGAAATTTATTCTTTAAATACATGTAGTGACAACGAGGGAATTTGAGTTCATATATGGCTCAGAAGCAAAGAAATGTGAATTTTCTTCCAGAATGCAAAAACTGAAATAATCTAACTTATAATTAAATACGATAGATCCTTCTCTAGACCAAAACACCACAATAATCTTAACATATATTTTTAATACACAAACCATGAAATGCTTAAAGGAAACAAATGCATTTTGAAATTTCCAAAGTCAAACTTCATACCCTTATCTTCACAAATTCTAGGTTCTAAAACTTAATTTTCTTCCTTATATTTCAGGCTATAAGCTCCCACATGTGGTCCTGATGGTGTTGTTCATGACATTGCTGATTATTCCATTGGTAACTGGGTAACAGCTAAATGCTAAACGTGACATTAACTGTTCCTAGGAATTTAGTAGAAACAATGATGCTCAAGCCAAATCTTAAGATTTATGTTCCTGTCTTTTGAGGAACAAACCTACACAATGCTCACATCAAGAACAAAAACAGTCATAATTGTTACAACTATCGTTTGTTCAGCCTTAATTATATACCAAATAATGTCATAAACTTTTCACAAACTTTTTCCAATTTAATATTTTTCCTTCCTTCTTTTCATCATTCTTCTTTCTTTTTTCCTTCTTTTCTTTCTTTCTTTTTTCTGCAACATGAATCTCAGACTATTAATCTAGAAGTCAATAAGAGCTGTCATGAAATTTACATTCTTTTGTAAAGAGTGGGATGTGACAGTAAACAGTAATCAGTATGCACATAAGTAAGATGATTTCAGATAGTGCAAAGGACTTTGAAATCAATACAAGTTGGAAATGTGAAATTTGCTAGCAATCATCTATTTGTGAAGGTGTATATAAGGGTGGGCTGGTTTTTCATATAGGCTTGCCAAAGAATGTCCTTCTGAGAGCAAATTATCTGAAGTGCATCCTATGTCTGGCAACGAACAAAGGCACCTGGAGAAAGATATTTTTAGTAAGAAGGAGCAGCAAATGAGAAGCTTCAAGGTGAGAATGAGCCTGACATGTTGAGGGGGAACAAGACCAATGTGGCAAGATCAATACGTTGGGAGCAATAGTTAGGAATGTACTGTAGAATTTTGATGACCGTAGAACAACGTTTACATATTACTTCCAAATTGATATGTAAATCTTTTAAATCAAAGTTACTATGGTTACTTCTGCACTTATTTAATATTTATTGTTAGAACATTCCTAATACTTTTTAATTTATAAAATTCATTCATAAATGTTGTCTCATGGGTCCTCACAACAGACTTGTGAACAATCTCTAATGTGTAAATAGGAAAATTGAGTTTGAAGGACTAGCCAAAAGTTTAGATGCTACTAAAGTTTAAACCAAGCACAAGAACCCGGGGTTTTGAACTTCATATGTTCTTTCCTTTGCACAAATCCGGTCTTTTACTTTGAGTTCCAACTCAAAATACAAAGGATATGAAAACATTTGTTTGCCATTGATTTAAAGCTCAGGGGAGTAAGATATAACAATCTATCAGTTTCACAAATATGAATAGGCTTGTAACATTGATTCAAAACCAGATGATCAATATCTAGAAAATTCTTATCTCCACAGATTGTACAACCAGTATAAATTATGGGTAAAAACTACCATTGGGATAAAATATTGTAGGAGTCTTTCTTTTGCACATACTGTAATTCAAAAAAGATGCCAGATTGCTTGGAACTTCAAGTATTGATGTTTTAATGAGTAGACTATTTTCTCTAGTGGAGCACATCCAATTAAATTTAGCATTCAGTCATTTGCTAAAGGGACAGTCTGCAGCTTCTAATTGATTCCACTTCTTCTTTGCTTCCCCCCCTCATTCCCATATGCCAGTTTGATGACTTGTTTGTTTTTCTAGGAAGCATTGAATATCTTCCGGGGATACCTATTCATAGAAGAGAAGTCAAGGGTCTACCATATTTAATATTTATCCTTTTGTTTTCTCAGATCTGCCTAGACTTTCCTTTTTATTTACTGTTATTCCAGTTTTAAAAATTTGAATTTCAGCCTTAATTTTATTCTTCATTCACTCATTTGGTCATTAATTCATCAAATACTTATTGAGTGCCTATAAGACATTGCATTAGGAATTAATGAACACCAGTGAATGACGCAAAAGTCTCCATCTTCCTGGAACTTTTATATAGAGAGGTAAATTCTATGAGGTAAAAACCAGGCAATTATACAAAAGGGGCAGGAGAGGCATGATTATAGATATGGTGGTTATAAGGGCATCTATAGGGCAGTAACATTTGCACACGTGGGTAGCATTCCCACAAAGGGAAGCAAGATGGATAAAGATGTTGAGAAATAATATTCCAAATAGGCATTTCAGGAAATGTAAATTGCTATGGCACAAATGAACTGAGTATATGTCACAGCAATGACAAGAAGACCAGTGTTTCTGGAGAGTAATAAGCAAATAAGAGCAAGGTTGAGATTATGATCAGGGTGGGTAGAGAGATGATGGAGATGAGCCAGCTACAGGCCAAGGTCTAGAAATTGGTTTTAGACTTAAAAATTATGTGGCCTGATAAAACCTTTATGCCACCTTTCTAAACTGAGGAAGTAAGAGCAGTGAGGGAACTCTGAGGTTTCAAACCCCAAAGTTGTAATCTGATAAGCCTGCATAGATGAGGCATAAACAGTTTAGTCAAATGGCTCCTTGATGAAAGATTCTTTTTCAGATTGTCCTTTGTCAGTTCCTTGGAAATCACAGACCACCTTAGAAAGATATTAACCAGAATCCACACCAAAATTTTCACACCTCTGTAATCCAAACATTCACAAAATAACTTTCTTATTCAACAATGTCAGAGGTTAGAATAAAAACAAATCATACAATAACAGTAAATACACTTGTTATTCATTCTCTTTCTGTTTTTTATTCAATTTTACTTGCTTTTTATCAACATATATATATACATGGGTTTGGAGGGTCTTTTAAGTATATTTACCTCAGCCAAGTTAATTCTCCTCAAGCCTAAAAGTGAAGAGAAAAATAATATGCATTGGAAGGCGTGGGTGTGCTAAGTGAGGCAGACTCTCTCAAAAACTCCAGGTGGGACACAAAAAAGCAGATTTTGTAGACCGCACCACTTCCGGATTCTGATGTGTTTTGAAAGCATCCCACAAAGCAGTTTAATACAATCCAACAGTGGTATAATTACAGCACAATCTACAGCACAATAAAATAAACCTATAAACCTTAATCCATTTCCATACAAATATCCTTACTAATGAAATCAGGAATGATGAATAAGAACTATGTACAATGGCAGGCTCTGCTCAAAAAAGCCTTCAGTTCTCCACAAGTTCTCCACAGTTTTCTCAAATATTATGCCATTTATGCAATTACAATCAGCTACTATTCTTAGGGGTTAAAGGCCTCTGCAAAATAAATGGAGATACTGCTTCAGAAAAGACTGCTCAATCAATCTAGAAATGTTTCTGCTTGTTCATGAGGATGACATACTCTAATCTGTATAGCAGACAGTGGAGTTTCATTAAAAATCATGATTTCACAGCTCATTACGTGATTGTCACATGAATACATCTTGCCCCAATCTTGATGGGCTGAGCTTTGTATTTCTTCTGGGTAGTAACCACTACATCCTGCTAGAAAAGGGAAGAAGAACCAGCCTCTGGTGGTAGTTTTGAGAAGAATGATTGGGAATATTGTAAAGAATTTAAATCTTCTGATCAAAATGGTACTCCCTTCAGGAAATAATAGCATCTAAAGGCAGGACCAAGAGTGGTGGGTGAGTGGCTGCATAGAATAAGAGAAAAACCAATACAAACCATGAGGGCCTAGGTCTTGATTGAGGTTGAATCTGTTGTGAATATCACTTGAAATCAGCACATGTCTCCTTGGAAGGATAAGGCTTCCCATCTCCACCCCCAATCAGGGTATAATCTCATATACACTAGCTTATAAGTAAAAATATTTCCCTTCATTTGGAGGTCAATAGTCAATACAAATGCCCACGTATGTTTTCTAACATGGAGTGACTTCACATGGAAGGCATTTTCATCCCTGACAAGTTACGTATTTGGTAGCTGCCCAGTTCCTGTTTAATTAGACAAGATTACATGGAGTGAGGACAACTGCAACAGATCTGCTACAAGAAAACCCAGACAGTTTAGGAATGTCTGAGATTGTCTATAGCTGGGGAAAGAGTATTAAAGAACAGTCTGACTATGAGGCAAAATTACAGAGAAAGAGTAAATGATGTTTTGTTAAGTAGGAATAAACAAAGGCAGGATGGAGTGTAATACAAAAAAAAAAATGAAGGCAAGCAAGGCATTCAGACTGGAGACTGAATTTCCCTCTAGATGCTACTTAGACTGACAGAGCCAGCTGCTGAAAGAGATAATGTAGAATGTGTCCACAACTGGAACATAATTTAAAACACAAAGCAAATTCCTGTTGTGAGGGTAGCTCTCACAGTATTCACTAAGTGTCCAAAACAGGGCAAGAATATACATTTCCCACCCAAATGAAGCCAGAGCTGCTTCTCACACAGTCTGATGTGGCCTTGTCTTCCAGGGGAGATTTTTGACCTTTGAGATTCTTGACAATGTAGCTTCTTCCTTGGATTGTGAGGAATCTTGGCAGCAAGGTCATCCCCCACACCATAGAATATTTGGGGAGTTCCAATAAGCCACTCATTTATCAAGATCATTTACTGCCACTTTCTGCAAAATTCTTGTATCAGACTCACAAACCTATAGTAACTGAAATGGGAGAAGCATACCCTAGATGTGGTACCCAGTATCTGTCAGCGCTGAAGGCTATTTTGGAAGGTCTTATGCTTAAACTCATGCTCTTAAAATTGGCATGGAAAATGTAAACTTGGGAATATGGAAATGATGGTTTAAAACATGGACATTTAGGATAAGAGAGAAACAGAAGGGAAGACCCAAACCTGGAAATTAAGGTCAAGGACTTGAGGTATACCTTTGTGATGTGTGGATTATTGTATGCATTTTGATAACCTCTCCTTATCTTTAATAATTGCTTGGATACCAGAAGGACTGTTTTGCTGTGTAATACCCATAATTTCAAGGACATTCTCTCCCATCTTGCTTATCTACATAGAACTCAACCTCTCCTTTAAAATTCAGGCATTAGTGCTTTCCTCCCACCTTGACTTTCATGGGGCGGGATGTGAATCGCTTTTAGCTTGGGTTCTTTTTTTGCAATGTGTACATCTCAGATACTCATATACGTTGGTGACTTCACCAAACAAATTGCTCGTTAGCCTAGCTTCGATCGTCCTTATTTTCATCTGCTCAGCAATTAGCATTGTTCCTGGAAGTTAGAGAATTCTAAAGAAGTTTGTTAAATGTACTTTGAATTGGACCACATAATGCACATACTCATCACTTTTTAAATCCCATTTCTGATAGTCACAAGATTGCAAAAACCAGATTGCTTTTTTGATCAATGAGGGAGGCTCTGCTTCCTTTAGCAACTTTGTAACCCAATAATCCTGACCATTCACAGCTGGAGAGCATTCTACCACTTGTGATTCTATCTGATCTCTAACTCATGCTCACTGGGCGCATCCCCTGTCAACCTCACCTTAGTCTTCTCTTTATTCTCTTTCCCCTACGAAGGTCTCAGCAAGTAAGGATGTTAAGATTGTCATGAAAAATAAAGTATTGCACTACATTCTCAAGAAGTTTCTATTACTATGATTTAATAGAGTCATTCTGTCTCCATCATGAAAAGTTGTTTTAAGGATGTTTTCACAAATTTTAATTCAATTATTAACTTTTTAGGTTAAAAATATACTAAGTAAGGCCAATAAAGGTGTTACATAAATCAAACAATTTATGTACTAAGTTTGGCCAGTAAAGGTGTTATGTACATAGGATAATATTAATAATAATACTGATATTAATATAAATTTAAGCTTGTGAAATTATTCAGTTCAAACGCAAAACAAAAACAAGAACAAACGTGGCCCAGTTGGTAAGAAACACAGACTAGGTAAGTTTTCCATTTTTCTAGGACCAGAGGCTCAAGATTTGCCTAGGAACAAGTTTTGTTATTAAGTTATTATATTACTCGAATTGCATATCTATAGAGACATTTTGTGGCTATATTTCTATACAGAATCTTTCATTCAAACTCTGAAGTCATACAAGTCCTAATGTCATTGAGGGATCACCTATGCTATAAGGATTCCAGACAGACACCTCTGTGACCATCCCTAAAATAAGGAGATTGGCTGGATACAATCTAGTGTTTTCCAACTCTAACATTTTACAGTTCTCAACTATGGCACACAGTGTACTTAACTGAGATAGTAAAGAGTATTGTAATCAGCATCACCAGAAAGTTTTAATTATTATAATAGTGCCACCTGGAGTGTCTCTTATCTGTATTGTTTTAATTCTTACATGGAGGTCTGTGTTTTTTCTATAAATGGTATATTTTCCTTTATGGATGGATAAATATTACAAATAATGACCAATAGCTTCAGAAGGCAACCATTAAAGGCACTTACAAAAAGGATTCTGCACTTGGAATTCCATCACATAAGCTATATTTATGGTTTCTGCATAATGAGGTAATGCAAAGCAATCTACAACAATTTATGTCCTGGCATCTCTGCCACCATACCCTTCCTAAGGAGCAGAGTGATCGGAAAGTGAGAATGTCATATTTCCGCAAAAAATATTAATTACACATTGAAGCTTTATGCCCCAAATTCTCCTCTGTTTAAGTATGTGGATATCAAATTGAGTAATTCACATTTTACTATAGATTATCTGGGTAAATATATTATTTATTCTAAGTACATAAATTCTAAGTAAAGTATATATATTCTATAAATATATAGAAGATATATAATATAAATAAATATATAGAATATATATAAATTCTAAATATATAAAATATATATATTCTAAGTATATAAAGGATTTCCTCAACACACAGCTAAAGTGGATTTAACATGTTCTCACTATAAATTCATAATCACATACAGAGTCACTCACACATTTAAAAGATATGAATTGAGCACTGATTATAGGCCTGGTAAGGTAATAAGCTTAGCAGGTACATCAGAAATCATAATGCTGTATCTTTGATAAAGGGACATACAAGATATAAGGCAAACTTAATTGATATTTTTCTTTAAAGATACACTGTGTGTGTGTGCACTCACATGCATGTGTGTACATGTGTTTCTTGAGGGTGCATCACTGTTGTGTAATGACAGAGTGAAAAGTTTTGCTGTCATATGACTTGATGTTTGATCAATAACACCACTTTTAGCTAAATGTCTTTTTCTTTTTCTTTTTCTTTTTTTTTTTTTGAGACAGGATCTCACTTTGTCACCCATGCTGGAGAGCTGTGGTGCAATCCTGGCTCACTGCAGTCTCCACCTCCCAGGATTAAGCAATTCTCCCACAGGCGCCCACCACCAGGCCCAGCTAATTTTTGTATTTTTTGTAGAGATAGGGTTTCACCATGTTACCCAGGCTAGTCTGGAACTGCTGAGTTCAGGTGATCCACTGCTTTGGGCTCCCAAAGTGCTGGGACTACAGGCATGTGCCAGCACGCCTGACTTAAATGCCCTTTTCTTTTTTCTTTTTTTGAGATGGTCTCACTGTGTCCCCCAGGCTGGTGTGCAGTGGCTCATTGCAACCCTCGCCTCCTAGGTTCAAGCCATTCTCCTGCCTCAGCCTCCCCAGTGGCTGGGATTACAGGTGCATGCCACCACATCCAGCCAATTGTTGTATTTTTAGTAGAGAAGGGGTTTCACCATGTTGGCCAGGCTGGTCTCAAACTCCTGACCTCAAGTGATCCTCCCACCTCGGCTTCCCAAAGGGCTGGGATTACAGGCGTGAGCCACCACGTCTGGACTTTTTCTTAAGTAATCAACATTTGGAGCCTATACTACAAACAGAATATAAAGATGGCTAAATGGGATGGTTTTACATGTAAAAGATTTTTATATAATACTCGAGACATCACTATACCTAGGATGCAAACAAAACATTTTTTATTTAATAATATCCAATAACATCCCCAACATGTATGCATTTTCATTTTACCATCTTTTCTCAATCTTTAGCAAGTTCACATTTCAGCTCTAATGTGTTATCTATTCACAACTTATTGTTTGCTTGGGCAGAAATGACATTCTTGTTATTGATCAGCTAGGGTCACTAAAAACAGTTCCTCATGCCATATCAAAGTGTTGTTTATCCATCCAGGGAGCTTTATAACAATTGCCTAAAAATTGAAAAAAATATTTGAGTAATGACAGCTAGAATGCCAGCTGCCCATTTCTCACTACAAAACAGGCAGAATGCAGGATATCCAGGAATCTAACTCAAACAACAAAGGACTAAAACTTGTCATGCTCAGCAGTTTACAATCTTTTTAACGAGAATGCTAATGCCTTTACCCAAGAGAAGACAACCTTTGATGAGGGCAACCTAAGATCTATTTAAAATCAATAACGTCTGTGACTTTACTCTTTGAATATGAAGTTTGTAAATGTAGAACAATTGCTGAAAGTTTTATCAATTACACATGAGTACAGAGAAGATGATGCACTGAATCTACCCCCGCAATCCCTGAAACAACTCACTTGAGTGTGAAAGTCAATTTACATTTTTTTCTATTCTAGAAATAGAATTTTCATTTTGTGTCATATTCATAAAAAAACTCATATATAACTCAGCAGGGTACTCACATGTGCTTAGAAACAATATTAGGTATGGGAATTACCTTTTGTATCATAAAGACAAAATTACTCACTGAGAAATAAGATTTTAAAGGATCTTCAGGAGGCAAAGGAGAAAAAAAAATGATAGAGAATTTCATCCGAGACTGGAACTGTTGTACTGCTCATCCGCAGGCTTCTCATCCCTCCTGTATCAATTTTACATCTCTACTTAGATTCTCTTCTCTCCCAGGAGCACGAAAAGCTATTAGATTTTAATGAAGACATGTTGTGGAGGGAGCGGTGGGGTTACAAATATGAGTTCGAATCCTGCAAAGTGTTTCTCAGGAACAAAGTCATGGAAGATTTGGTTTAAAGGGATTATGAATGCAGGTGCAATTAAAGCAAAGCAAATTTACTTAATATAGTACCATAAGCATATAGTGTTATTATAAAATCTTCAAAATTCTATTCTACTGATTGTGTAATATTTTATCAAGTAAAGATGCCATAGGCTACTTAACTAGTTCCCAATTAAAGACATTTATGTTTTCTTTTCTATTTTTTACTGTAAAACATGCTGCAATAAAACTTGTACTTAATTGCTTCCCATTTTCCCATATCCTTTCTGTATTCAGAATACTTTTCTTGGTTTATATTCACATAAGTATATTTATTAGGTCAATATTTGTTAATATTTTAAGCTCTTATTTATATTGCCAAGTTGCTCACCAAATAAATTTTTAAAATGTAGCTCTGTAAAAGAGTGGTTATTTCACCGTATTTTTGCAAGCAAAGGCTATAATATTATAATTTTATTATAACATGACTGTTATTCACAGGTGGTGATATGGTGAAATGGACCCAAAGGTTAAAATTTTTCAATGACTCACTCGTTTCTACTGAAATGTGAGTGAAATGTGGTCATAGTGGAGAAAAATCTTGTATGAGCTTCCAGCAAATTTCTAGGGCATATTTTTTTTTTCATTATAATTTCAGATTGAGGTAGAAAAGAAGGCCAAATGTCTAAAAGATCACTTGATCATTTGGGACTGTCTTTGCCTTTTTAACTTGTTTTCTAATCCAAGGAAGTATTATCAAAAGATTATTAGGAACTCAATACAATGTGGGAAGCATCTCTGAGTTTGTCAGGGATGGTTTAAAATATGTGTAGACTTAATTCAGAAAGAAACCTGAAAATCACTTTTGCGTGAAGTTGTTGTATGCCTACGCAGTGTTGTCTTTCACATATTCCCTGAAGAGTTATCAGATACAGACATGTTATTAGTGACAGCATGTGTCAATTCATGATAATAAAATACCTGCTTAAAAAATCACAAGCACTCCGGCCGGGCGCGGTGGCTCACACTTGTAATTCCAGCACTTTGGGAGGCCGAGGCGGGCAGATCACGAGGTCAGGAGATCGAGACCATGGTGAAACGCCGTCTCTACTAAAAATACAAAAAAATAGCCAGGCCTGGTGGCCGGCCCCTGTAGTCCCAGCTACTCGGAGGCTAAGGCAGGAGAATGGTGTGAACCCAGGAGGCGGAGCTTGCAGTGAGCCGAGATTGTGCCACTGCACTCCAGCCTGGGCGACAGGGCGAGACCCCGTCTCAAAAAAAAAAAAAAAAAAAAATCACAAGCACTCCTATACACCAACAATAGACAAGCAGAGAGGAAAAATGTAAATGAACTCTGATTTACAATTGCTACAAAGAGAGTAAAATACGTAGGAATACAGCTAACAAGAGAAGTGAAGGACCCCTTCAAAGAAAACTGCAAACCCGTGCTCAAGGAAACCATGGAGGAAACAAACAAATGGAAAAATATTTCATGCTCATGGATAGGAAGAATCAATATTGTGAAAATGGCCATACTGCCCAAAGTAATTTATAGATTCAATGCTATTCCCATTAAATTACCATTGACATTCTTCACAGAATTAGAAAAAAAACTATTTTAAAATTCATATGGAACCACAAAAGAGCGGGTATAGCAAATATAATCCTAAGCAAAAAGAACAAAGCTAGAGGCATCACACCACCTGACTCCAAACTATATTACAAGGCTTTAGTAACCAAAACAGCATGGTATTCATACAAAAACAGACACACAGACCATTGGAACAGAATAGGGAATTCAGAAATAAGACCACACACCTACAACCATCTGCTTTGAAAAACCTGACAAAAACAAGCAATAGGGACAGGATTTCCTGTTAATAAATGGTGCCGGGAGAACTGGCTAGGAATATGCAGAAAATTGAAGCTGGACCACTTCCTTACATCTTATACAAAAATTAACTCAAGATGGATTAAAGAGTTAAACGTAAAACCCAAAACTATAAAAACCCTAGAAGAAAATCCAGATAATACTATTCAGGACATAGGCATGGGCAAATATTTCATGATGAAAACATCAAAAGCAAATGCAACAAAAGCAAAAATTGACAACTGAGATCTAACTAAAGAGCTTCTGCACAGCGAAATAAACTATCATCAAAGCGAACAGACCACCTACAAAATGGGAGAAAATTTTTGCAATCTATCCATCTTACACAGGTGGTGTACCAGATACCAAATACCATTTCTGGGTCGGGGGAGGGAGAGCATCAGAATAAATAGCTAATGCATACTGGGCTTAATACCTAGGTGATGAGTTGATACGTGCCGCAAACCACCATGGCACACGTTTACCTATGTAACAAACCTGCACATTCTTCAAATGTATCCTGTAACTTAAATAAAATAAAATTAAAATTAAATATAATACCTGCTTAAGCATTAATATTATACATATACCCAAAGTCAGTATGGTTTAGAATAAACACAAGCTTTGGTATTACACAAATGTCTATACGAAATATGATTCTGTTGCATACTGGCTTTCTAGTTTTGACTGAATCCTTTAACGTTTCCAAAACTATGTGTGAACATGTCTAGCACATGGTAGTTGCATAATAAATGAGCAAAGCGTGAGGAGTGGGATAGAAAATTCAACTGACATGTCTTATGGTTAGTGTTTATTTTTATTTTTTTAGAAACAGAGTTTTGCCCTGTTGCTCAGGCTGGAGTGCAGTGGTACGATTACAGTTCCACTACAGCAGCCTCGACCTCCTCGGCTCAAGTGATACTCCCTTCTTAGTCTCCCAAGTAGCTAGAACTACAGGCACATACCACCACACCTAGCTGTTTTATGGTCATTTAGTGAAACCAAATCAAACAGGAACTCCTCTGTTTGTGCAGGACAGTAGTAGTTATGAGATTTAGATTTAACACAGTAGTAATGTCATATCTCTAAGCATAATTGTCACAAATGTAGGCAAAGGCAAGTATAGCCCTGGAATTCACATGTAATTGGAGGCTACTAAAAAATAAAGAATATAATTAGCAACTATTTAAAACGAGTTCTGTAGCTGCCATCCCACATATTTCTGGGGACTACTTTAGCAACTAACAACGGGATCTTTGAAACATTTTTTGGAGTGACTGACAGATGAGTCTGACAAATATAATTACATTGAGAAAGTAAGGTCTTAATTCTCAAGAAAAATAAATTGGAGAGTTGAATGCTAGGAGAAGAGAAACTTGTTCATCTAAAAAAGGCAATGGTGAAATGAATTAGTGCATCAAAGATGTAATTCATTCATATACCCCGTAATTTCCAAAATCTGGAGACCAACTAAAATTTTATTGGGCACAGAAATCTCTTTGGTATAGTATATGTGACTCTGCCATGTCTTTCATACAAACTGCCTCTTTGATAAAAGAAAAGTAGGAATTATGAGTAGCAAAGAGTAATTTCTTGTAGGATAGAGATGAAAAAAAGGAAAAAATATATAAGTAGAAGATAAAGTAGTCTTTTATCTGGTAGCCTTAAAGCACCTAACCTGAACAGTCCAATAAGAAGAAACTGAAAATTTAACATCCAAGTGTACTCATCTGATGACTCTAGTCAAATATTAGGGGGTCAACATTCATTCACTCATTCATTCATTTATTCAACCTTTATTGAGGGGCTGCTATGGGCCAGGTAATATAATGTGTTAGCAATTCAGATATGACACATGACCCTCAAAGGCTCTCATCGTCTCATGATGGGGAAGACCAATAAGTAAAAGAAGAATCCCAAAACAGTGAAATTAGTGCTAGGATCAATGGTTTTAGAAAATATCAGTGTAAGTAGTTGAGTAACCTTCACGGGACTTCCATTTTCTGTGAAAATAAGGAAAATTCTAGCCAACATTAACAGAGCCCCTATTATATGTAAGGAAGGTAAGAGTCTTTCTACTGAAGATGGTAACAGTCCCCACACTCAATAATGCAGTAGACATGAAGGCAGACAAATGTACTGTTAATTATTTTAAAATATTTTCTATTTTACTGCACAGATATGTGTGAAGCACGTAATCAAACAACAGAATGCCTTCCGTTTTTCTCAATCAGACATTGTATGGAGTCATCCTATGATTCTCATCTCTCTCTACAGAACTTGGCTTCCTTTATCAATGATGTTGTTCAAATGCTGTGTCAAGAACTGAACATGATATTCTATGACAGACCCAATTGTCCCCACATGCAAAGGAGATGTGGTAGAAGAAGGAGGCAATGATGATAGGCTGAAAACAATCCCGGACAAATTAACCAAGACTAGAGCATTGTGTTTTTGTTTTTGTCTTTGTTTTTGTTTTCCTTCTGGATACTCTGGCTGTAAGGGAAGAAAAAAGGAGATCCTTCATCTAAGACTAAAACGGTTTTAGAAAACATTTTACACATGCAATCAATTTCATGTATTCTAAAGACAAGTGCAAGTAGGGCTCTTGTTGTCTTTCCTTCTCTTATAGTAATTAAAGTCACAATATGAAACTTCATCCGTCGATTTTTTCCTCTCCTTAAAACTTCACTGAAGCACACAGGCTCAGTAGGACACATCCCATTGGTGCTACCCCAGTAATCTTTCCTCGCCTGTCTGATGCTCTGCCTCTGCCTGCTCTTGCATCACTCAGATGCCACCCTCACTGGCACTGTTTCTAAGAGTCAACCTCAAATCTCTAGTCTAGAAAGTGTTGCTGATGTCCTGAGGCTTTTGTAAGGAACTTTTCTCACTTTAAATAATACATCATGATACTGCTCTCCACAGGTACTCCTGGGCCTATGCAAATGTCACTATTCTTCTGCTTTACTTAGAAAGGAGAAAAAGAATCCTGCAACTGTATTTGCTGCCTTGATTGAGACTTCATTTCTCTGGGTGCTCTCTCTACTTTACTATGAGTAAATTGATTTCCACTGTACATTGCTGTATGGTTTCCTTTGCTCCCTTGTCTTTGCTGTGGTCAGTAGGATTATAAAAGTCACAGGTCTCCAAAGCTGGTTAGGCAAGGAAAATTTCATTTTATTTTTTTTTTCAAGGGATAATATAGAATTTCTTGACTATAATAGAGCCACCTATTACCTGCAGAGGATGGCAGATCACTTATAGGTGATTGTTCATCAGCTGGCATCTGAGAGGGCATGTGAACAGTAAGATCAATGGAGTTAGGGGAAAATTTGGTAAAATTGCCCTCAGATTAAACAGTGGCATAAAAAGCCAATCTTATCTTTGGCTTAACTTTTAGTCATACAATGTGCGGAAGAGAGGTGAGAGGCCTAAATCTACTTTTAAACAATCAGTATCTCCCCTGGACTATCTATCAAATACTCTGAGAACTACAGAACAATTTTGGCCCACTGTTGTCATGTCCAACAGAGAGACATTAAGATCCAGAAGTGTCTTTACAACATTTTTCATGAGGACAAATTGAAGAAGTTAAAAATATTACACCTGGACCAGGTGTGGTGGCTTATGTCTGTAATCCCAGCACTTTGGGAGGCCGAGATGGGTGGATCACCTGAGGCTAAGAGTTCAAGACCAGCGTGGCCAACATGGTGAGACCCTGTCTCTACTAAAAATGAAAAAGTTAGCCAGGTGCAGTGGCATGCACCTATAGTCCCAGCTACTTGGGAGGCTGAGGCAGGAGAATCACTTGAAGCTGGGAGGTGGAGGTTGCAGTGAGCCAAGATCATGCCACTGCACTCTAGCCTGGGTGACAGAGTGAGATTCCATCTAAAAAACAAAAAACAAGCAAATATCACCTGGAAAAGTCTCAAAGCAGTCACAATGGTTGTCTTCAAATATTGAAAGGTTTGAGGTTGGAAGAGGAATTGAAATTATTTGGTGTCCATGATGAAAAATTGTGGAACTTCTTCTGTCTCTCAATAAAAAGGATTTTCTAGCGAGTAGAAATATGTGCCTCAAGAGAGCCTGAGTTCCTCCTAGTCACTGCAGATGTGGAAGTGGGCAGATTGTGGATTTTCCAATTTTAAGTAATTGTTATGGTCATTATATGACCTTAGTATATTTGGCCCTGGAATTCTATCACTGTATAATTCTAAGCAATCTGATGTTATGATGAGCTACACTCAGATGTCTAAATGAGATCTTTCTTCCAAGGCTCTTTTCTAGCTATCAGCACTAACACTACCAAAAACTCTAGCTAGCAGTCCTCCAGAAGTAGACCCTAAGACTTGGATTTGGGTGCAAGTAGTTCGTTTGGCAAGTGCAGGAAGCATTGACAGGAAATGGAAAAGAGAGACAAGGATGGAACACAGTGGGCATCTGGAGCCTAATCTCAGAAGGAATGTCTGAGAAACCATGTAAAACTCAAACTTCACATGTCTCCCATGAGTGAGAGAACTGGGGTGTTTGTACATCAACTGCTGGCTGTCACAGGTTAAGTAAGGATTGCTCCAGAATGGTGTTCATTACCTCATTACCTGGTACTTCGGGCCCGTAGGCGAGGTAGCTCGCCATTGTACTGAAACAACGCACCGGCCCTGACAGGCATATTCTGGCCAGTGGGAGATAAACAGAAATTAATGAAAGAGTGAGATGTGAGGATATCAGCTAGGTACCGTCAAGTCTTCCATCTCTCCTGTTCCATATCTTCCCTTTGAAAGTCTTAGATTCTAACTTCCAGAATGAACCCATTACTCAAGGAGGAGCTAATATTAACTCTCACTACAGTTGTAGTTTTCCTGAGTGTAGTCACCCTATTGTCTGGGTTTAGCAAGCCACACCTAGCATTTTGTGACCAAACAGGTACCAAGTATTCACAAACTGAGGAATGATGCTCAAGAAATGGATTCAAACAATCAGTCCTCAGAGAGATAAAAATAAAGATATTTTAAATTCTTGTAGTCCCCAACTGAATTTGTCTGAGAAAAAGGTGATTTGAAATGAGTTCAATTAAATCAAGTCTAGTTGCACACAGAAGCCAATATATATCTAAATCCAAGAAAGACATGCTAACTACAAGTAGTAAAACTTTTCTTTTAAGATCAAAATATTCTGCATAGAATTTTATGCAGAATTATGATTCAAAGAAAGTAGATAATTTCCTGTTTTTAAAAAATGAGTAATTTTGAATACCTAGTGCATACATTTATATGTAGCAGTTGCCGAGATCACACCTAGGAGAAAAATTCCAAGTGAAGAATAGCATGTACATTCTCACATTTGTGTGAAAAAATACAAACATGGACTTGTATACTCACAACCATTTTCACATAAAGATGGTATTTCTAGAAAAAAATTATAATTTTTTCTCTTACTTTTTATTTTGAAACTCAGAGGAAAGTTACAAAACAGTACAAGTAAGTTTATTTTGAATCCTCTGAGAGCAAATTGCCCCCAGCTTTGAAAAATTATCTTTTTTTTTTTTTTTTTTTTTTTTTTTTTTGAGATGGAGTCTCGCCCTATTGTCCAGGCAGGAGTGCAATGGTGCAATCTCGGCTCACTGCAACCTCCGCCTTCTCGGTTCAAGCAATTATCTGCCTCAGCCTCCTAAGTAGCCAGGATTACAGGCACCCACCACCAAGCCCAGCTAATTTTTGTATTTTTAGTAGAGATTGGGTTTCTCCATCTTTGCCAGGCTGGTCATGAACTCCTGACCTCTGATTCACCCGCCTCAGCCTCCCAAAGTGCTGGGATTACAGGCGTGAGCTACTGCACCCGGCTCAAAACTATTTTCTAACAATAATGTCATTCTCCTCCATAAGATAATGAAGCCATAAAAAACAGAACATTAACTTTGCTATTTTATTATCATTTACTTTTTAGACACTTCCGTTTTCACCACTTTCCTATTCAAGTTTTGCCATTTGTACCAATAAGTACCTTTTATAGCAATTGTGTTCAATCCAGAGTCCTTCATTGCATTTATTTGCCATCCCCTTATTAGTCTCCATTAATCCAAAACAGTCTTTTCTGGGCTTTCATAATCATGATTCTTTGGGAGATAACAGGCTACTTATGTTTTAGACTTTCCCTCTATTTAAGTTTGTCTAATGTTGCCTCATTATTAGATTTAGGTGATGCATTTTTGGCAACCATATTACGGTAGTAATGCTACATTCTCATTACATCCTCTCAGGTGGCACTGAATTTCAATGTAGTCCATGACTGGTGATGCTGATTTTGATCAGTTGTTTAAGGGGATTTTTTCAGGCTTCTCCACTATACAGCTTGTTTTCCCATTATAAAGAATAAGTGCTTTTTGTGAGGAGGTATTATGAGATTATGTAAATATTACATTACTCATTAAACTTTCAATTAATTTCTTTAAGTATTTTTGTCACTAAGATCTTATAAACTCTTTTTCTTCCATGGTTTTAATCTACTACTTTTATTATTTAATATGATGCTAAAATTTATCCAGATTTGGCCAGTGGGAGCCCCTTTACACTGGCATCTGTGTTATTTTTATATGCTGTCATCACTTTTATTTTCTGGCATACTTTTTGGCCTTTCTTTTCTATGCTTCAGCCTTGGAATCAGCCATTTCTCCAAGGAGGCTTGATTCCATTTAGTGAAAAGCAATATTTAGAAACCATGCTCTGGGCACTAGGGGTGTTTTCGGCCATCGGGTATCACAGGTGGCAGGCTGTTTTAGTGGAAGGGCTGAAAATATATTTCTTTACACAGTCACATACTGTGATGGCTAATATTGAGTGTCAACTTGATTGGATTGAAGGATGCAAACTATTGTTCCTGGGTGTGTCTGTGAGGGTGTTGCCAAAGAGGATTAACATTTGAGTCAGTGGACTGGGAGTGGCAGACCCACCCTCAATCTGGGTGGGAACCATCTAATCAGCTGCCAGCATGGCTAGAATATAAGCAGGCAGAAGAACGTGCAAGGACTGGACCACCTGAGTCTTCTGGCCTCCATATTTCTCCCACGCTGGATGCTTCCTGCCCTCAAACATGGGACTTCAAGTTCTTTAGCTTTTGGATTCTTGGACCAACACCAGTGGTTTGCCAGTGGCTCTCAGGCCTTCGGCCAGAGACTGAAGGCTGCACTGTCGGCTTCCCTGCTTTTGAGGTTTTGGGACTTGGACTGGCTTCCTTGCTCCTCAGCTTGAAGATGGCCTATTGTGGGACTTCACCTTGTGATCCTGTATGTCAACTCTCCTTAATAAACTCCCTTTTATATATACATCTATCCTGTCCCTCTAGAGAACTTAGTCCTGTCCCTCTAGAGAACTCTGATACACATACATACAAATCTCATATTTATATTTATATCTTATATAGTCTGTCCATATATTGAGAACTATATGTTCGTGTCACCACCTCATCTCATCTTCTAATTTAATACCAGATTTTTGTGACAGTTTTCTCCCTTTTCTCATGTGAAACACCACTACCCAACAGTGAGAAGTCAGGCTCCCATTATAATTAACTTATGACTTACAGATCCATCCTCTACATGTACACAGTCTCTCCTTTGGTCTCCCTGTCACTTATGTGAATGGTGGATACTCTCCCTCATCACATCACAGGGCTCCTACCCTCCCTGCACTCTTCTTTCACTAGGTAGACACCCTGCTACTCTTCCACTTGGACTTAAATATTTAACATCCCCCCTACCCCTTGCAGATTCCTTCTTCATTTTGCTCTGGATCTGACAAGTGCGTTGAACTTTTGAAGAACTTCTTACCCCATTAAAATTCCTATCTTGCTTGGTCCAACTGGAATTTTAGAGAATAACTTAGGAAAGAAAGAGAAAGGGACAAGAAGAACAAAGGAACTCTTAATTACAGTTGTATCTGAAGAGGTCAATTGAGTATTCAAACATGAAAAGGTGCTTTTATTTTTTAATACTTGCTTTTTCTTACAACTTGATATGTATAACATGTATGATACCCTATATTACTCTTCAAATTTGAAAGATACATTAAGAGTTTAATGAGTAAAAAAATGTAATCTAAACATTTTAATTGATGAACAGTAATCATTTAATTCTGAATATATCCAGAATTATGTCTTTACATTCTTATAATGATAAAATTTTCAGTTCATTCTCAAAACAAAATAACAACAATAAACCTTCGATGGTGCCACCAAGAACTTAGTAATGAGTCTGGGTGCCATATGGCTTATGACTGTAATCTCAGCACTTTGGGAAGCTGAGATGGGAGGATTGCTTGAGCCCAGGAGTTCAAGACCAGCCTGAGTAACATAAGAAGGCTGTCTCTACAATAAATAAATAAATAAATAAATAAATAAATAAATAAATAAATAGATGGCTTGGTGGTGTATGTCTTCCTGTAGTTCCAGCTATGGGCTTGGTGGTACATGTCTATAGTCCCAGCTACTCAGGAGGATGAGGTGGGAGGGTATCTTGAGCTGGGGAGGTGAAGCTGCAGTGAGCCATGATTGCACCACTGCACTCCAGCCTGGGCAAGAGCAAGATCCTGTCTCCAGAAAAAACCCCAAAAAACTTAGTAGTGAAATATCATGTCTTCCAGATAGTCACACTTGAGAGGTGCAAAGCCTATGATAAATCTTAAAGGGCTGTGCAAATACAAGGTACAGTTTTTTGGTCTTTTTTTTTTTTCCAATTAGGGGCATTAAATTCATCTAGCTCACATGATCCTCATAATAGTGTAAAAAGTAGGTAGCATAGATGATTTATTTCTCAAGTTTTCAAGTCAATTGAGCTCCAGAATCCAAACACATTTTCTTAGAAATGACACTTTACACAGCTCTTTAGCGTCTAAATGGCCTAACCCTGCTGTGTTTTAAGTCTCAGCAAGTGACCCAGACCCTTCTTATATCCTCCTAATGAAAACTTCTTAATAAATATGAAACTGACAACACCAAAAAGTAAATGCCTAAGAGATATCTTCCATGGAAGAAAAAAATTTATAAATATTCATGCTTTATAGAGCAATCAAGATGTTGATGTTAATATTAGAGCAATAACTTTAATTGTATTTCAGCAAACGGATGCCAATTAGGAAACAAATTATCTCATAGAAGCGTGTCTTGCACACAGTTTTGCCCTGAAGGTAAGCCGAGGGCTAAGCCAGCTTCCTGAATTTTAATGCACAAGTGAACACCTCCAAAATTATTAAAATTAAAAATAAGCATTTAAAGGACTTTAAATTATGCCAAAAAAAAAATGACAGCCACCCGCTTACTGGTAAAGGCAGAGCATTTTTTCCCATAGATGGAAAAAGAAAATCACTTGTCATGGCAGGGCTGCTGCTCAGAAAAGTAAAGGAGGACTGTTTAGGCTGTTCCTTTACTGATGGATTTGCGATCCCCACACGTATCTGATGAAGTGCTCAGAATTGTAAATTGCCATGAAAACCTCCTTTGAACTTTCTAAACTCTTTAAAACTCCACAATCTTGAAAATAACAGGCTTTTACCTCAAATTTCTCAGAGCCTACCTAGAAAAGTTCCAGTGTGAAGATCCAACGGGATAAGAGATAGGCATCAAAAGACGACTGTTCAAAGGAGTCCTGGATAGGGTAGGAAATTGTTGATTTTTTTAAGATTCCCAGTAGCCCTAATGTATCTAAGACTGGCATAACATCTCCCAGAACGTAAGGCTCCTATGATAGGGCAGGCTAGGGCAGGCTCTGTCCTCTGAACTCATGCTGCAGAATTGGTCTGCGTCAGGGAGTCTCTGAGCCTCCCAGGAACTAGTCTCAAGTTTGAGCTTTCTCTTTATTGCCAGAGCAAGTTGTGCACATTCCTGACTAAATTACATAGTATTACTAACATTTGACCATAGCGACCTTCCTTGCTAGAATGGCGGCATCTTATGGGAATGCCTTATTTTCCTAAACATTTCTGTGTTCCTAGTGGAACAGGAATTATTAGTCCTCATCAGAATGGACCTTAGATGTTAGCTGGGAAAACCATGACTCCTTGATTTCTATGTGAGGTTATCTGGAACATGTATGTTCATGAAGCAGAGAAGTCTAAGGCCTTCCCTTCATTAAGGTAAGTACCCAGGAACTTATTTTCCCATAGACACATCTGTGTCTGAGTCCCTACTTCTAAACATGCTCTGTAAAAAAAGCCCAAAGCCGAGCCCTTTCTATAGTTTCAACACACAATTCATTTACATATTTTTCCATATGTACAGTAGATCCTACTGAAGTATCATTGCATTTTGCACACCCAAACTAAATTAAAATTTCATCTTAGACATTTCTATTTTGAAACAACCTTGCCAAAATCCCACCAATAAGGGTTGCACTTACATAGTCCCCTGGTAACCCCCCTTTTTCTTCTGGCTTCATGTTGCCCCCTTACTCCTAACACCCACACGCTAGAACAGCAAAGGTAACTTTTTATCTCTTTTGCATTTTTAATCTTCAAATTTTTATGTACATTTATGCTGCCTAGCAACCCTGAACATACTTATCAAGACATTTTATTTTACCAAACAATGTCTGTTACCCCTCAGCTGGTGTGTGTATGTATGTATGTATATATATACATACATATATATGTATGTATGTATATACATACATACATATATATATGTATATATATACATACATACATATGTATGTATGTATATACATACATATATATATATGTATGTATATATATACACATATATGTATATATGTATATACATATATGTGTATATATATGTGTATATATACACATATGTGTATATATATGTATATACATATATGTGTATACATATATGTGTATATATGTGTGTATATATATGGTGTGTGTATATATATATATATTTACCATATATATGGCGATTATATAGAGAATATCTCATCAATAAATCATTGAGATAAATCTTACCAATAAATAATCAAGAGATGTATATAAAGGCTGGTTTGTAACAAGGTGGTCATGAAAGCTCAATGCACTAGAAGAAAAAATAGCTGAAATATCATATTGAAGATATGGTTCATGTAGCTGAATGGATTTTAGGATCTGCTCAGCTCAAATTTACCTAATTGTTCAAGCATGCCTTATACTGTGGAAACACTAATCTGCATTGGAAATGAGAAGTCACAGACTTGATCCTAGTCTGGGATTAGTTCACCTCCAAGTCAGAATTCCCACATCACATGAGACAGTGAGGGCAACTGCTGAAACTGTTAAGCAATGACTATGTTGGAAATAGTGGCGAAGTATTAGGCTTAGACTAAAATTCTCAGATGAAAACAAAGGTTAGAAATTTATTCCACATACATTACTCTTTCTTCTTTTTTTCTGGCTATCCAATCTGTTTATTTCTGGGTACTTGTATGAGAAAACTTTGTTTTGTTACTTATCTAGAAATAGAGACTTCTACAGCCTCTTGATTTGCTTTGACAGCAACATTCTAGTGATTACTGAGCAACCACTGCAAAACACTGAGTTTTAATTTCTCCCTTAAGGGGTGGATCAACTAGTATTATCTTTGGCACATCTGTCGAAGATGTGAGCTAATTTGGAAGTTCAAGCCTAGGCTGTGACAGGCTTCCATCCTCATGATGTTTCCAGCCTGATTTCCAGAGTGGGATTTAAGTTGACTCCAAGTCAGCTTTTGAGACACCTGCTTTAGAGGAGTGCCTGCATTTCAAATGCACCATTGCAACTAACTCCTCAAAGAGGCTTTTCAAATTGCTGACGAAGGACAATTATACCTGTCATGGGATCAAAATGCATGAAGGCTCCAGTTCTTCTGTCCCAGTCCACCATAACTGCACACATATTTGTCAGGACATTTATTCCATGAGCTGCTCAAGCACAGTAGAAGAACGGTTGTGATCAGAGGTGAGCTCGTGCCTCTACTGACATTTTTCTTAAACTGTGGCCTGTCTGCAACTCCTCTGGATTTTATGTTCTTGAAAGTGTAGCTAAGATAGTCACTAGGTTTATGGACTGTGCCAAGACTGTGCCAACTAGAAAATATTTGGAAGCTTTAAAATTAGACTTACACTTCCAAGTCTGAGAAGTTGTTTTCCTGAAGATAGCCAACTGCCAACTGCCCTCTCACACAGCTCCCTTTGAGGCATAAAATTGAATGTACCAAGATGCTGGTGCTTATATTTAGTTAATTGTGGGTGCAAGCAGCCAACTGAGGATACAATTAGACACTGTAATTAGCTGCTGTGGCCCAAATGATTAGAGAGAGAAAAAACAGAAGGCCCAGTCAAATCCTCTTTAAAAATGCAGGTCTGTAGATGAAATCTCTGATGACAGTCATTCAAATGAATATATCTATGAAGGCAATGAGAAGCTGGGAAAATAGCATAAGGCAAAACTTATTTGTAGAACAGTAGAATAATAAAAGTATTACTTCACATGCATATGTGTATTCATTTTTATAGTTTGTACATCTGCCATCAAAGCCATTTTATTATAGGCCTATTTTATCTAAAAGATGTCCACTTAAATTACATAATAGAAATCACAGTGCACAAGTTTGAAGCAAAGATAGAAAAAAAATGTCTCTCCCACTAGCATATACCATATAACAGAGGTCCAATTCCCCTTTTCTGCTACGGTTCTATAGTCTTATAAGGCAAAATGGGGAAAGCATAAGTATTCACTGATTGTCTCCATGTCCCAGGGCCTGCAGTGTAGAGTTGACAGGTGATATTACATGTAATCCTTGTAACAACTTAATGTGAGACATGTTACTTCATTTATAAATGCAGAAACTGAGCCTCAGTGAGGTTTGTTAGGTAACATGGGGTACCTTAAAATGGTGCCATACCTTAAGATGGGGCCGGTTCCGGGTTCTTCTCCCCTCCTTGACCTGGCACTGTCTGAACCCGCCAAAGGAAGGCCAATCAGAAAGAAGCATCTCCCGCCTTCCCTTGGGCCTGCCCCTAGCCCAATCCACGTAGGCCCAAGGGATATAAAACCCAGCACACCAGCAGCCCTCTCTCTCTTCTCTTCCTTCTCCGCTCCACACCTCCAATAAAGATCTCTTGACCGCGACCGGTGTAGTTTGGTCTCCGCCTGGCCCCTTTCATTGGTGCCGTGACTCGGATCGGGACTCACCACTTCCTCTCAGTGGGACCCCGATCCTTTTCGGGCTCAGTCTAGACCCTGGCCAGTCCTCACCCATTTTCCTGTTCGCCAAGCACTGCGCCCACCACCGGCCTCATCTCGGTAAGTTTTTCCCTCCCGGGCTTACCTCTCAGGCAAATCGCCAGACCCTAGCCGCTCCCGTGACGGACACATTTTGCCCGACGCCCCTACGGCAGTGGTAGGCCCCTATCATTCACTTCCGCCTCGGCCTGCAGGGAACGGAGTTTTCTCCCTCTCCTTCTCGCGTCTCCCGCCTGTGTCCCTTCCCCTTCTTGCTCCGAAAATCCTGGTACCAGGTGGCCCACGGCCCTCGGCCTTTACCGGCCTCTCAGTCCTTTCGTTTTCGTGACGACCAACCGGAAAGTTCTGACTCACGACATGGTAATCGGCTACTAGGGGGCGCCCTACCTAGCCCTTTGCCATACACTTCCTCAAACCTTTCCTCTCATAATGGGAGGCTCTGCGTCCCTGCCGGCCGACTCTCCTTTACAATGTCTGACTGCCGATCTCAAACCGAAACACCTACATCCCCCTTAGATAACCAAAATAAATGGCCCACTTATGGGCCTCTGGATATTGTGAGCGAACAGGAAAACGGGGAGAGATCCCCTATGTCCACGGCCTCCCGTGTAAACCTCAACATCTTATCGCTGCCCTCAAACTGCCAACCTCTCCCTCAGATCCTGACTTTGACCCCACTGACGAACCTCCGCCATATCACCACCGTCAGCCTCACCCTCCGGCGGCCGCCCGGCCAGCGGCGGCCCCGCCCCTTACCACTTCCCCCGACCTCTCTCTTCCTTCCCCTTCCTCCGCAACCTCTCCAGCTCCCTCCCCTCCGCCGGTCAGCTCTCCCACCACTCGTTCCAGATCACACTTTCCCGTCCTTGCCCCTCTTGTTGCAGGGGCAGAAGGCATTGTTTGTGTCCATGTTCCCTTCTCTATGGCTAACTTATCCCAAATTAAGAAACGCTTAGGCTCTTACACTTCTAACTCCGCCTCTTATATCAAAAAATTTCAATATCTCCTCCAAGCCTATAGCCTCACTTTCCATAATATCTATATAATTCTAACACCCTCCTTCCCGAGAAGCGCAGGCGAGTCTGGGAGCAAGCCTGCACTTATGCAGATGAAGTCCACCAAACAACTCCAGCCTTGCCCTTAGGCGCACAGGCAGTGCCAGAACAGGAGCCTCACTGGGATTATAATACAGACAACGGAATCGCCTCTCGAGACCATTTTGCCATCTGCCTTGTAGCCGGATTACGTAAGGCGGCCCCAAAGGCTGTTAATTTTAAAAAACTACAAAACAAACATGAAAACCCGTCCGCTTTTCTGGACCGCCTTACAAAGTCTCTCCAACAATATACCAACATAGACCCCGAGGCCCCCGATGGCAGACAACTTCTCATGTCCCACTTTTTGCACAAAGTTTTCCCGACATTAGAGCTAAACTAAAAAACTGGACAGGGGCCCTTTCACCCCACAGAACGAGATCCTGGCAACGGCATTCAAAGTTTACCACTATCGGGACGAGAAGGCCAGGAGACAAAAGTGCCAAATGCTGGCACAAGCGCTCCAAGCCTCTCCCCAGTCCACCCCAGGCTGCAAATCAACATCTGTCAATCCACAACGGCAGCCCCCTGGGCCCTATTTTAAATGTGGTAAAGAAGGACATTAGGTTCGAGAATGTCCAAATCCCATGTCCCCAGTCGGCCCTGCCCAAAGTGCCAACAGCCTGGTCACTGGGCTGTGGACTGTCCCGGTCCCTGAAGGGGGGCCGAGCCGGCCCTCAGCCCAACTCCAGACCTTCTAGGAATAGCCATTGAGGACTGACGGGGCCTTAGGACTCCTCCCCCGACACATGTCATCACTTCACAGGAGCCCAGGGTCTCTCTAACAGTGGATAGGCATCCCATTACCTTTCTCCTGGAGCCACATTCTCGGTTTTGCAGGAGTTTTGGGGTCCCACCTCCTTCTTTGGACCTCCTATAGTCGGGGTTGGAGGCCAAACCATATGCCCCAAGGCCACTCCTCCTTTGTCCTGTTCCTTCTCAGGCCACATTTTTCCCACCGGTTTCATACCTTAATGTCCCCTTCCCCTACTGGGAAGAGACATTCTCTCTAAATTTAAAGCTTCTATCACTTTCCACCCAACTGCCATCCCTAACTCCACATCCCTCGTGGCCCTATTAGCAAGCTCCACAGACCTCACCTCCGCTCCTACTCCACCTCCACTCCTACCACACGTCAATCCTTCCGTCTGGGATATCACTACCCCTTCTCTAGCACAGTGTACCCCTGTACAAATATTTCTCAAAAACCCACATCACTTTCACTTTCCCTGTCAGCCACAATACCCCCTTCCTGCCTCCAGCCTAAAAAGACTACAACCAATAATCTCGGACCTTTTGAGGAAGAAGTTCCTTAGGCTAACCCATTCCCCATTTAACACTCCCATTCTAGCCATCAAAAAACCCAATGGCAAGTTCCATCTTGTCCAAGACCTTAGACTCATTAATGAGGCCGTCAGGCCCATCCATCCTCTAGTTCCCAAGCCTTATACTCTCTTATCCTCCATCCCACCCATTTCTCTATAGTAGGTCTCAAAGATGCCTTTTGTACCATTCCCCTCTCCCCTCAATCACAAAACCTCTTTGCTTTCACTTGGACTGACCCAGATACTCAACAATCCCGTCAGTTAACATGGACAGTACTCCCTCAAGGATTTCGAGACAGTCCCCATATCTTTGGCCAAACCCTCGCCTCTGACCTAAAACTACTCCGTCTTCCTCAGTCCACCCTTTTACAGTGTGTAGATCTTCTCCTGTGCAGCCTGTCCTTAGCCATCTCCCAAACTGACACTGTTTCCCTCCTCAACTTCCTCGCAGACAAAGGGTACCGGGTGTCTCCTCCTAAAAGTTCAACTCTCATCTACACAGGTCACCTACCTAGGAGTCCTTCTCCCATGACTCAAAGGCGATCACTTTGTATCGTAAATGCTTTATCCAGAGCCTCCCCACCCCCAAAACCAAACAAGAAGTTCTTTCATTCCTAGGACTAGCAGGTTCCCCAATTACTCTTTATTAGCCAGACCACTCTATGATCTGTCCCAAGGAGCCCCATCCGAACCCCTGTAGGGACAACCCTTCCGAGCACTCCAACAAGCCTTACTGAAGGCCCCAGCCCTACACTTGCCCAATCTCCAAAGGCCTTTCATTACGTATAAAAGGCTGTATACTTTCCCTTCTAGTCTCATTCCTACACGACCTCACACTTTCCTTTCAACCATGTGCTCCCCTCAATCCTGCCACCCTCCTCCCAATCAATCCTCACCACCCCCCAACACAATTGTATTGAAATCCTGGAATCCCTTCTACCTTGTCCAATACAGAAGGGCCCTTAGACAACCCTGACCATACGTGGTTCTCAGATGGGAGCTCTTTTTCCTTACAAGGACAGCGCCTTGCAGGATACGCCATAGTCTCCCTCACTCAAATCACAGAAGCAAAACCTCTGCCATCCAATACTACTAATCAACAAGCAGAACTCATTGCAGCCACCTGAGCTTTCGAGTTGGCAGCGGACACGTCACTCACACTTTATACAGACTCCAAATATGTTTTCCATATCATCCTCTCTCATTCGGCTATCTGGAAGGAAAGAGGACTACTTACCACACGAGGAACCTCCATCACTAACGCAACTCTCATCACCCGCCTCCTTCAGGCTTCCTTACTTCTCACTAAAATCGGGATTGCCCATTGCAAGTCCCACCAAATTAACTCCTCTCCAATAACACAAGGTAACAACAAAGCAGACCCAGAGGCCAAACAAGCAGCACTCTCAACTCTACCTCCCACCATAATGCTCGTCACTGATGAGCCACCAGACCCTCCACAGCCCAAACAATTAACACCTACACAACCACCTGACCCATCAAACATGCCCTCTTTCCCATCTTCTGCATCACCTCACTGTCATCCACCAATAAACCCTCCTCCCAGCCATACTATCTCTTCACCATCAAAGAATCACATAACCTAAACAGACGGACACGCGCCAACTTTATCAGCCACACTCGGTGCTCTATTAATGCTTCCAGTTAATCTTCCCCTCCCCAAACTTTGCATGATAGAAAATGGGTGAGACCCCCTCTTCCATATTTCATTTTGCTGTCTGCTTTCCACACCAACAAACCAACACAGCCTGCAAAACCGAATGGCCCCAAAATTATAGTTGTCCGTGGTCAAGCTGTGTCATGCAGTAGATTTCCCGAAAAACTAGCACACACATCCCCTTTTATATTACACCACCAAACAAAATGCCATTCACATCACCAACCCCACAGACCCCATCTGGGGCCAATCTGTTACAGGAGGCATATACCCCAGTAACGCTTGGTCATACCCCACACAAACCATAACCATCTCTCGATCCCTCAAGACTGACTCACAACAAGGCTTCTCCCAAATTATTAAACACATTGCCCAAGGAGAGACCGAGCTACAATCACAACTAGACTCACAAACAAATCAAACCCCTCTACGTTCCTCTTGGTTATTCTTCTTAAACCAAGGATTACACCTATTAAATGCCTCCAAAGTCCCCACTTTCGATTGTTTCCTATGCGCCAACCTCAACAAGCCCCCTCTTGCCGCCGTTCCCTTAGCTGAGCCCATACCCACCAATAAGTCATCTACCCTGATGTTCCTCTCCTTACAAACTCCAGTTTCCCCATTTGCTACAACACCAGCAGCTACCACGAGGCTTTTAACACCACCTTTTGCAAACTCCTCCTTACCCGGCCCCTGTATACCGACTACATTAGTCAACTCACCTTACTCTCCTTCGCTGAAAGCTTACAAGCCTACCAATTCAATCACCCAAGATCTAACTCTCTCCAAACTAGCTGCAATCTTCCTTCCCATCATGCTCGGAATCTCCCTAACAACCTCCCTCCTAAGAACAGGACGCGGCGCCACCTCTCTAGGATATAGTGTTTCCCAACTCTCAGATTTCCAGACGCAAATGCAAGATGCCGTCGAGGAAACAGCACAATCCTTAGCTGCCCTCCAACACCAAATCACATCTCTAGCTGGTGTAACCCTACAAAATCGGTGCGCTATTGACTTACTCATGGCCGAAAAAGGAGGTACTTGTATCTTACAAGAAAATTGCTGTTACTACATTAATGAGTCTCAAGTAGTTAAAACCAACATAAAAAACCTCAACCAAATCAAATGAAAACTAATGGATGTAAGGTCCCAGGCCTCCTTATGGGAAGCCCTAAAGACCCCCCTCATAGCCTGGCTTCTCCCCTTTTAGGCCCAGTAATGGGCATCCTTGCCTTTTGTGCACTCCTGCCTTGCCTCATCAAATTCATGAATTCCTCAGAAATTATCAACTCCTGGTGACCTGCGAAGACACAGCAGAATCCAGGGACAGTCTCACGCCCTGTTAACTGTCAGCGCACCAAACAACCAGTACCAGTCCTCTAGAGGCTGTCCAGCCCACGTTGTACACCCCATTGCTCACTGAAAGTAGGTCTACCAGGTGCTAAACATAGCTGTCCTTTTCTTAGACATAACTAATGTTTTCCCTCTTTATTTTCTTCTTAAAGCAGATTGCCCTACAAAATGACTACAACTCCACTACCTACAGCCTACCACTTTTGCCAGTTCTTAAACTGCCTTCGCGCAGATAGCTGGCTCATCACCAACCTCTCCTTACCTCTCAACTGGCTTACATCATTAGAAGACTTATACCTACAAGGAACATTCATGGACTTCTACTGTACCCCATGCACAACCCTGACAGTTCTCCCTGTGTCCCCTCCCCACAGTGCCCCCACTCAGCAGGAAGCAGCCAGATGAACCACGATGCCCATTTTCCCCCATTTAAGAAAACAAAAAGGGAGGATTGTTAGGTAACATGGGGTACCTTAAAATGGCACCGTACCTTAAGATGGGGCCAGTTCTGGGTTCTTCTCCCCTCCTTGACCTGGCACTGTCTGAACCCGCCAAAGGAGGGCCAATCAGAAAGAAGCATCTCCCGCCTTCCCTTGGGCCTGCCCCTAGCCCAATCCATGTAGGCCCAAGGGATATAAAACCCAGCACACCAGCAGCCCTCTCTCTCTTCTCTTCCTTCTTCGCTTGATAACTCCAACAAAGATCTCTTGACCGCGACCGGTGTAGTTTGGTCTCCGCCCAGCACCTTTCAAGGTTAATGATTTGACAAAGCTCACTACCACTGATAAAGTGCAAGGTCAAGTCTGTCTGTCCCTAACAACTCTTTCCTCAAAATTATAATCTTACAAAACTCCAGTTTATTTTCAGTAAGATTTGTACAACACCAAATCTAATGCTGGAAAACGTACTTTTGAATCTGGGTCTAAATTCCAGGAAAATGTCAATCACCTACTAAATGTTCATTTAGGACATTTAGAAAATGGTTCTTTACTTGGTGGGAGATCACATGGATAATGAATGACACTTTCATACCTGTGATTCTGTTATATACATTCTAATAACTTTATATATGTTTCACTTTGCTATGGTCCCTTGAAATATTGAAGGAAAACTCTTTTGGTGATTTGCAAGTGAGTTCTTCCATAGAATTTTAATTTTGAATTATGTCTTTGTTTCAGCATTTAATTAAATTCTGTTTTAGAAATTCACCAAAATGGCTAAAAGAGGAGAAAAGATAAATGGTCATATGGAATTCAATGCTTTTTAATTACAGGAATCCATTCACTTTGTAATATCAGTGTAACAATTCCTTAATGAAATTAAATTATTTCTTTTAAAATTGACTTAATTAATGATTCAATTTATATTAGATTGATTTTATAATCCAATTTTAACTATAATAGTAAAGTTTAGGGTTCTTTAAAAAAGAGACTTTTAAGAACTATTAAAATCTGAACTTCTTTGAAATGGAAGTTTATATGAAAAAAAGATGGCTTTAGTTAAGACACTCAAAATTTTACTACTCTATTTTGTTTAAGGAAAATGCAATAATTTTATATTATAATTAATTTTAGGGTTTTTAAAATCCAATTATTTTCTGAATAAGCTATGAAACATATTTCCTTATGTAAGAAGTAAACTGAATGGCTTAGAGAAGAATGGCTCTATGATATTTAATGGGCTTTTAGTCTGTTAATAAATCCTCCACATTTGCTGTCAGGCTCTCAGAACTGTTCACATCACACCTACCTTCCATTCTCCCTAAGCCTAGGTCTAGGCCACATGTATGGCATTTTATGTTTAAGAGCTTTTTCATAATAATACTTCACTAAAAGGATGTAAGGGGTTAATTCTCTTTTCCGATTTCTCGCCAGTTTCCCTGGAGGAAGCATATATTGACTATCCACTGCCTTCAAGGACTTTCAAAGCTTTGGATACCCCTGTAAATCCAGATGTGAAAGGTTTGAAATACACCTACAAATCTCCCAGTAGGAAGAAAAATAATGGCAATAAGCCCACGTGTTTTTTGTAATGCACTCATCATAGGAATTGTTGCACATGTACAAAAAGGAGGTATCTACCTCATTCTTCACAAATATGTGAAAATCAGAATAACTGTATAACATTGATAATATACCATTTAGTCATTAATCTTCCCTGTATGAGTTTACTATTCCTGCTGTAACAAATTACCACAAATTTCATGGCTTAAAACAACACACATTTATTATCTCATAGTTCTGGAGCTCAGACATCTAAAATGGGTTATCAAGGCTCATTTCTTGTGGAGACTTCAGGACAGAATTGGTTGCCTTGTCTTTTCCAGCTTCTAAGGGCTGTCCACATTCCTTTGCTCATATCCCAGCACCAGTCTCACCTTGGCTTCCATCCTTCATCTCTTCTGACTCCAACCCTCATGCCTCCTTCTTATAAGGACTTTATGATTTCACTGGGGCTGCCAAGATAATCCAGCACACTCTCCCTTTCTCAAGATCCTTAACTTATTTACATCTGCCAAATCATGTTAAGAAGTTTCAGGGATTAGAGTTTAGACATCCTTTAGGGAGCCATTATTCAGGCCACCACAATCCCATATAGAATTAATCCCAGATAATTAACCTTTTCCTTGTGAAAAAAGGAGAAGAGAGTTGGGCGTGGTGCCTCATGCCTGTAATCCCAGCACTTTGGGAGGCTGAGGCAGGTGGATCACCTGAGGTCAGGAGTTCAAGACCAGCCTGGCCAATGTGGCGAAACCCCATCTCTACTAAAAATACAAAAAAATTAGCTGGGCATGGTGGTGCATGCCTGTAGTCCCAACTACTCAGGAGGCTGAGGCAGGGGAATGGCTTGAACCCAGAAGGCGGAGGTTGCAGTGAGCTGAGATGGCACCACTGTACTCTGCACTCCAGCCTGGGCGACAAAACAAGACTCCATCTCACGAAAAAAAAAAAAAAAAAAAAGGAGAAGAGGAGGGGAGGGCAATTTTCTTGGTTCCTTTCTACCCCTTTTCTTAACTGCTTTCCCTTGTACTCACATGCCTGAACCTGTGTGTACTTTTGCTTGTACACACAAACACATCACGGCATACATACACACTCACTCATACACATACACACACACAAAGTTCCAAATTCCATCCTGGAAAAATAACAGTTTATTTTAAAGATAAACTGTCTTCTGATCTATAAAGCAGCAAATACATACTTGGGGAAAAATGACATTGATAGAATTTTAATACATCAAGACCATCCCATCCTATGCTCCCATCTCAAATGATAAAAGATCCAGAAGGAAGAAAGAAGCAGGAAGGAAGGAAGGAGAAAAAGGGAGGTGGAGGATGAGGAAGAAGAGGAGGAGGAGAAGGAGAAAGAGAGGGAGAAGGCTAAGGAGAAGGAGAAGATCCTCAGCAAACTTACACAGAGACAGAAAACCAAACACCACATGCTCTCACTAATAACAGAGAGCTGAACAATGAGAATACATGGATATAGGGAGGGGAATGACACACACTGGGATCTGTGGTTGGGGCAGCGAGAGGGAGAGCATCAGGATAAGCAGCTAATGCATGCAGGGTTTCATACCCAGGTGATGGGTTGATAGGTGCAGCAAACCACCATGGCACACATTTACCTATGTAACAAACCTGCACATCCTGCATGTGTATCCTGGAACTTAAAATTAAAGTAAATGAAAAAGAGGAAGAAGAAAAACAAGAAGAGGAAGAAGAAGAAGGAGGAGGAGAAAGAGGAGGAGGAGGAGGAGGAGGAAGGTGGAGGAGAAAAGTAAACCTCCACCATTCTTTCATACTTCGTTATCTGAAGCTCCCCAGGACAACATCCATTCTCTATTTGCTTACAGGATTAAGATTTTGAAATCCTAAAAATTTACTTTGTGCGTTTTCTCCTTACTTTCTTTCCTCCTACTAATTCCGTGTCTTTTGAAAGAGAGAGAGAGAGAGAAAGAAAGATAGAGAGTAAGATAGAAAGAGAGAGTGAACCAAGAGTCTACTCATTCCTTTAATCTCTTGTCTTACCAGGAAAACACTGTCTTTTGAGGCCATTTAGTGAAGATGATTCTTTCTGCCTGGAAAACAGTTACATTAGGTAGTAAAATCTAGCTTCTTTACAGTGCTCATAAGCCATATATATGTACTGTGGTTCAGGACCCTCACCCTGTCCAATAAAATCCTCTTTCTCCCTCTCTTTAAGTCTGGAATCAATTTAGAGACCAATAGTTAGAATAATGGAAGTCAAAACCTAAACTTTTGCTTCCAGAAAAGGAGATTAGAAATGTGGTTTTAAGTCTGTGACCAAATGGGCGTGCCACCATTTTACTCCTGAATCCAAACTTAAAGCCAGACAATAACAGTCTGCTCTGACCATATGCCTGGCTCACCCCAAATATGAGCAGGGCAGAAGAGAAAATATCTGAGTTGGACATGCTTGATTCCCTCTCCCAAAGACGCAAGTCAGATGAATCATTTATTTCCCCAGGAGAACAGTGAGTAGCAAATTGTGAGAAACTGGAATTATATTCAGCTTCATAGGAAAGTAAATGGAAATAGTCCTTGTTTTGGAAAACATACAGGCAAGGAATTAAATTTTCCAATCTAATTGGGAAATTTTCTTTCAAAAGGGGATGACATGAAGGCTAAATACTCTGAACTGGTCCTATTAGCAAAGTTTCTTTCAAAGCCAATGATTAAAAAAATGAAAATTGTATTGCCAAATAGGAAAGATAATAAGAGGAGGCAACAGAAATGCTGACAATAAACAATTTAAAAATATTTGGAAGATTAACTTGCTTGGCAAAGGGCTCAGCACAGTTTAGGTTAGTCAATAAAACCAAAGAAAAAAAAAACAATAAATCGTAGCTAGGCTATAAATTTCTTAAGGAAAGATACTAACACTTATTATCCCATTTATATATCTGACTCTTAGCAGAGTACCCGACACATGGTAGACACTTCTTATCTGCTAGTTAGTTGACAGGCCTTGGGTATCGCCTTTACCTTTTAAGACTTCAGTTTCCTGTTTTGTGTGGTGCGTGTGTGTTTGTGACAGTGTGTGTGGTGCGTGTGTGTGTTTATATTTTTTCCAAAGCCATATCACCTCTCAAAATTGTAATTTTTAAGTGAATCTTACCCTTTTCATTTCTAACCAGGTCGTGCAACAAATTATTTTGCCTTCTTCTGAATACTTTTTTGACACACTTTTTTGTAATGGCTTTAACCTTGTTAACAAACTCCCAATGAGTCCTTTAATATGCTACTTTAATGCCCAAATTCCCTGTGAGTTCAAGGAGACAAAATGCTTCCAAAGGAAACCCCAGGCTAGATTTCAGGTATTCTTAATCCTGTCTACATGAGAAGCAATAGTTAGATAATTTCACAAGCATACGCCTTTAGGATTCAAGCTGTTAATGTTTGCAAACCAGACAACCACCCTTAATACCACTGCTGGTTTATTGACACAAACTCTTTGCTTCCCACAGCTTGTAATTGAATCCCCCCACTGCTTAATTGGAAATAGAATGACTCCACAACCAGATTTGAAACATCTTCTGAAGCTGGTAGCAACATCAGCACTCCCTTTTAAAAATAAAAATTATATCATTAACGGTGTTAAGTGAAGATTGGTGTTCTGGTGAATATCAGGAAATGAGTGCACCCCAGGACTGTCTGAACACAAGGCAATTAGGGATGTTTTCTGTTTTACAGTGCATGTACACATGGCCTCCCTTTTTGCCAAAGCATAAAGGCTAAAGCCGGACTAGTTTCTACCTTGTGGAAGTCCTGACATTTGCACTATTCTGATCCATTTTAAGACTTGTTCTCTTAAACTTATTTATATACTTTGACCAGGAATTGCATTCAAACTCTCATTCAACAAATAATTACTGAGCTCTTATCACAAGCTAGGAGATAGTGTACAAAAGAAAATAATAAGAAAAGAAGTAAATGAGTATATTACATACCCATTAAAAATTAAATGTGCATATTAGCACTCCAGCCTGGGTGAAAAAGCGAGACTCCGTCTCAAAAAAAAAAAAAAAGGTATCTAAATATCTACATGCTTCCAAAGGAAACCCCAGACTGCATTTCCTCTTAATTCTGTCTACATGAGAAGCAATAGTTAAATAATTTCACAGTGATTTCAGCTCTATCAATTTAGAGAAAATAAATAAATCATTGACTATATTTTTAATGACACATATGGCTATTCATTGAGGCATTGGTTGTAATAATAGTAAATTAAAAACTAAACGATTGAAAAAAGTGATGAATAAAATAAATTATGGTATCTAAGGTAAAGTATTATGCAGACAATACAATAATATTGTCAAAGCTTATTTAATGCCATAGGATCATGTTAAGCAGAGGCGTATGGTAAAACTTAGACATGTTATTTTACATATATATATATGTAAAATATGTACATGCCAGTTAATATATCACAGAAAGACAATGGACCACAATATATCAAAATGTTCACAGAACTTATCTGTAAGTATTGGGATTTAATAAAAATTTCCCTCTAATAATTTGTTTTAAATTAAGATTATTTTATATTTTTAAGAAGACATTTTTATGATAAAATTATTTAGTACAGACAATCTCTGGACTTAGGATGATTTGACATATTATTTTCCTGTTTTATGATGATTTGAAAGTGATACACATTTAGTAGCAACCTCACTTTGAGTACTCACACAATGTTCAGTATTCAATAAATTACACAAAATATTCAACACTTTATTATAAAATAAATCCATTTTTTTTTTTTTGAGACGAAGTCTCGCTCTGTTGTCCAGCATGGAATGCAGTGGTACGATCTCAGCTCACTGCAAGCTCCACCTCCCGGGTTCATGCCATTCTCCTGCTTCAGCCTCCCGAGTAGCTGGGACTACAGGCACCCGCCACCACATCTGGCTAATTTTTTTTTGTATTTTTAGTAGAGACGGGGTTTCACCGTGTTAGCCAGGATGGTCTTGATCTCCTGACCTCGTGATCCACCCGCCTTGGCCTCCCAAAGTGCTGGGATTACAGGCGTCAGCCACTGCGCCCAGCAAAATCCACTTTATATTACATGATGTTACTCAATTGTAGGCCAATGTAAATGTTCTGAACATGTTTTAAGTAGGCTAGGCTAAGCTATGATGTTTGGTAGTTTAGGTGTCTTAAATGCATTTTTCACCATAGGATCTTTTCAATTTAGATGGGTTTATCTGGACATAACTTCATCTTTAGTTGAGAAGCATTTGCATTATATTTTTAAATATTCTCACTCACAAAAGGTATGTTGCAGACATCCTCCAGCCTTTGCCAGCATTCAATTCTACCACCCCCTCTGTACCTCATTAAGCCAGGTTGTATGCTATAATCATTTACGAGTCTGGAGGCTCTGGACTTGGAACAGTTATTGCATATCTTGCCTCAGTCATTTACTAATTGCATAAACTTGGAGAAACTATTTAGTATGTGTGTATTAGTCCATTCTCAGGCTGCTCATATAGACATACCCAAGACTGGGTAATTTATAAAGGAAAGAGTTTTAATTGACCCACAGTTCCATATGGCTAGGAAGGCCTCACAATCATAGCAGAAGGTGAAGGAGGAGCAAAGTCCCATCTTACATGGCAGCAGGCTAAGAGAGCTTGTGCAGGAGAGCTCCCATTTTAAAACCATCAAATCTCACGACACTTATTTACTACCACAAGAACAGTATAGGGAAACCTCCCCAAGATTTAATTATCTATGCCTGGCCCTTCCCTTGACATGTGGGGATTATTAAAATTCAAGGCGAGATTTGAGTGGGGACACAGCAAAACCATATCAATGTATAAACTCACTACTCTATTAGAGAGAATGCATTACTAGCCCCGTTATACATAGAACGGAAAGAGTTGGGTCACTTATTATTTAAAAGATTTTAGCAGATTGCCTGTCTTTTAAACAATAAGAGCAAGCATTTATTGAGCATTTTCTATTTCCTCGTTCCTGTCTTCTCATTTCATGACCTTCTTTATCTCATAGTACCCTCCATCACCTGGTGTCTTTCCTTGGACATTTGGATTGGGTGCCCTCTTTCATCTTGTAAACTTACCATTGTCAAGTCCCAGATGTTCTACAGTGAGACCTCACATACTATGCCCTCAGATGTAGTGGGGATAGGGGCAGTCACTTGCCATGCCTCTCTGTCATCACAGGTGTTGTACTTTCTGGGCTCTACGTGGCTGTCCATCAACCTTGCTATTCTCTTTGTGCAACGATCCCAGCTGAACTATTCTTTCACCTGCAAGATCATTCCTGTCTCACAGTCTTTACCATTGCTATGTCTTCTGCTTGAGGTACCCTTCTCCCTGACAGCTGAATGGCTCATTTCTTCTGTCTTCACAGATGTTAGAACCAATGTTACCTCCTTGGAGATGCTTTGCCCGAACACACTATCCCAAATGAGGGGTGTTTGCCTCATTACTTCATTTAACTCTCATTACAGCTCTATTTGCTAACTTAAATGATAGTATTTATTTGGAGAGGCAGGGTACTATGCAAGTTCAATCAGTGTTTGCCAATTAATTAATTAATTAATTGGAGTTGACACCCCACATGCTTAAGAAGAATTTGCCACAAAATTGAGAAGAGATAATGCATTGTACTCCAGGAAATTGTTCAAACTCCATTCAGTCACACAGTGAAAGGATAACTTCTCTGAAAGTCTTTCTTTCTCCAAGCATTTAATGAGCAATCCAGTCAGAGCCCCGAAAAGAAATTATGGCCCTTTCTATGATAGCCTACATTCCATACTAAGACTCTGCTCTAAAATAAGAAGAATCTGCCTGCTGCTGAGCACTTGAGAATGAGCAACTGTGCTCAACAAAGTAGCTGGTGTAGCAAGATGTGTGGAATACTAAGGACAGACAAATGCTTATCTGCTGTAGGAAATGCACGTAAATTTGCCGCCGTGGTAAGAGCTATAGATGGGGTGGCACATATTGCTGTAAGAACATCAGACTAAATTAAATCACCCTTTTAAGAAGATCTGGCAAGTTTTCCCTGAAGAAAAGACAAGTAAGCTGAGATCTGAAGAGTGTGAAAGGCTTAACTAGATACATAGAAAGGGTAGAGGGAGGCCCCAGCCTTCCAGAGAAAGAACAGCATGTGCATATATCCTGGACAAGAAGAAATAGAGATGTGTGAGGATATGAAAGGAGAAACGCTGTTTTTCCTTTTATATTGACGTCACTCTCTTCACTTCTGACACCAAATTTGTAGGTTTTTCCCACACCAAGCAATTCTCAAATTCTCTGCAGACACCAACTGGGTGCCCTACAATTTAGCTCAGCTGTAGCTACCTGGAGATAGTGTCAGATTTCACCCTATCAGTTAAGGCCTCAGTCCCAGAAGACAGGCCCAATTGCAGATGCCAATTGCAAGTTCAGTTGTCACTTGTACTGTAAATCAGAGGTTTCCACCACCTCCACTCAGGTTGAATTATTGGCTTGAATAGCTCACAGAACTCCAAAAAATGATTTACTTGCAATATTACTAATTTATTATAAAAACTTATAGACACAATCAGGGACAGCCAGATGGATGAAATGCAGAGGGCAAGGTATACAAGAAGGGGTGTGCAGTTTCCATGCTCTTTCCACCAATCTTCAGTATTGTAGATTTAATGGCTCTATCTATTCAATTGAAATAAATTGAATGGAACTATTTATTCTATGTATTGAAAAGATAGCCATTGAGCCTTTTTCAAGCTTTTTCACATTTACAACAGAAAAAAAAGGAGGACAAAATGTTGGTGTATCCAGAAGAAAGAAGAAATGATGAGACACGATAAGAAAACATTGCTATATTAAGTCAGGTCCTGTGTTAAATCCTACAATGCAAGAGAGTACTTGGCACCCACAAGCTGGCAGCTAGGAAAAATGTTGGCAATAAGAGCACCGGTCCTATAATACCATGATTTATGGGTTCACACAGGCTGCAGACCCATTTTCATTCCTAAAATGAACTACCTTTTGAGTTTTAGGTTCCTAAAGATCTTTTTATCTGATAATTCTTACATTTTACCTCCCTCAGGGAGGAATGGAGAGAATGTTATGGTGATAATTTATGGAGGCTTCTGATAGGAGGTGGTATTTGAAATGTGTCTCTATGAATGAGTAGAGGTGAGTGAACTTTTTAAACAGCTCTTGTGCACATCATAGTCTCTTACTCTTACATCTGAGTCATGGCTTGAGATATTCCCTCTGTTTGGAAGCATCTTTGATTCCACCCTGATAATTCCACCTCTTTCTAGAAAAGAGTGATGGTAAGTAATTATTGAAGGCTGTCTTCCTTGACAACTCTCTCCATGGCCTCTTTGTTAGATGAATTGTCTTACCTTTGTATAGCTTGTCCTGCTGCTCTTACACAAATCATTAGAATGTAAGTGTTAAATGCTGTTTCCCCTACTTCACTCTCAATTTGGTGGACTTCTTTGAGCCTCAATTTTTTCATCTGTAAAATGGAAATACACTCTTAGGCTAACAGGTAGCTGTTAATTTTTAAAATTATCTTCTGTAAACTCCAGGTCACAGGATATTATTCTGAAATTTTTACTTCTTTCTTTCTGCACATAATTCAAAACACTTATTAATGGAAACATACAGGATGGGCTGGGGGTAAGAGTTCATTTTTCATCTAATCTGTTCTCCAGTTTCACCTGGGATATGGCTAATAACTGACTCAGTATTGACACATGCCTCAATCACATACTTGTTTCTCTACAGACAAAAGGGCAACCTGAGGGATACCTGTTAACAATAGCAAAAGGCTATTGTTGGGAGGGAGTAAATAAAGGTATAGCCTAATGCTCTTTCAGATAAGGGAAGTCTGAGTTCTTACTTCCATAAGTAAGGACCTGACAATAAAAAAGAGAAAGAGAGAGAGAGACAGACAGTGAGGAATACAGTCAACAATAGTGTATTATATATCTCAAAACAACAAAGAGAATAAGTTTTAAATGTCTCAACTTAAAAAATGATAGGTAAGCAAGGTGATAGACAGGTAAGTTAGCTTGATTTAATCATGCTACATTGTATACATATATCAAAACATCACATTGTACCCCAGAAACGTATACAATTATGCTTTGTCAATCAAAAATTGTATTAATAATTTGTTTTAAGTGAAAAATACAAATTCATCCAACCAGGTTCTTCTTAGCCAAGAAAGAAGGCTGGGCAGGCTGCTCTAACCACTTAGCTCCCGCTTAGCTTCTGAAAACTCCTCACTTGTTCAAGATGTGCCTCTGAGTATTCATTAGAATCTAATGCTTGTCCTAAACTTAGTGGCCTTGCAGAGAAGATGTACTCTGCAGTTTGATGCAGTTATGAGCACACTGGAAAACAATAGCTTCAGACACCGGGGAAAATGATATCCCATTCAGCAAAAGTCCTCTGTCATCGGCTTTGTGATTGGAAATAAGGTAGAGAGCAGTTTCCCAAATACAGTATATTGCTGAGCAGATGTATAAGAATCAAAGGGAAAATGGTTGCCAGGGAGACAAGACACTCATGCCAACTTTGTCGCAGACTAATCATAAAATATCTCCAGGGGGCATTGTATAGCCACAAGCACAGACAGGAACAGAGCCAAACCAGGGATCCAGATGTTGCCCTTGGAACTGGGCACCCATTTCAGGGACTGGCATCTGCCTTCTGCCAAACAGAATGTGCGTGGCTGCATCTGCTCACTGCGAAAGTTAACACACACTAAAAGCAGAGGAAAGGTTGCCATAAACTAATGATTTGGCACCGTGCATAGGAAGGTATTACATATTAGATATATCTTCTGTTAACCCCGAGTTCATTTCTGCATTGCTCTTTCACAACACACAACTCACCCATATCCTGTCTCTCAGCAATTTCCATCCTGTTCATCTGAGAGCAATCTTGTTTACAAATAACACCTGAATTATTTACAACGTACCTGAGTACATTTGACACCAAAACAGAAAAAAGTTAGATGGACTAGTTTTTTCAATTAATCCAATAAAATACAGCTTTTACTTTACAGATCTTAAAAAAAAATAAAAAGACGTGATATACATTTGTGTCAGAGACTCCACTATTAAAAAACTACCTCTGATAAGAAGGGTGGGTGACAACAAGGGGTTTTCAAAGTGTTTGTTTTCACTTTCATCTACTGTCACTTGCAATGATCAGATTTTTGAACAGTAAATTATGGTATTTCAACATCTGAAGAACTTTCTTATGACCAGAGAAAAGTTCAATGAGGCGTAATTTAAACGTACACTATATCTGATTCTGTATATATGACTAGCGTTTTATAGTTTACAAGACTTTTTCACTTATTTTGTATGCTATTCTTAACCTCTCTTTAGCAGTTAGTTGAAAGGGGTACTATTAATCTTTTTTTAAAAAAAAATCTTGAGGACACTGAAGTCCAGAAAGGTTTAAAGGTTTCTTCAAAGTCAAAGAAGTAAAAGAGAAAGAGTTGAGACCACTATATGTATATTGTCAATTGCAAATTCTGTGTTCTTTGCATTAAAAATGATTCTATGCTTGGTTATCAAGAAACAAGAATCAAAACTTATTTTTTACCCCACATATGAATGGCAAGATTTCACTTAGTTCTATTGAACTACAACCTTCCTACTTGTATTAGTTCTCAGCTGCTACCTAACAAATTACTACAAACTTACCCATTTAAAATGACTCCAGGAGTCTGGGCACAGCATGGTTGAGCTGTTTTTTTCTGTCTAGAGTTTCTTGGTTGTTCTCAAGACATCCATGTATCAGGAAGGCTGCATGCTCTTCTGGAGGTTCTGGGGATAAACTCCCTTCCAAGCTCATTCAAGTTTTTGGCAGGATCCAGTTCCTCACAAGACCCCATTTCCTTGCTGGCTGTCATCTGGAGGCCACCCTCATCTCGTTGAAGCTGACACATTCCTTCTCACACGCATGCTCCATGTTCAAAGCAACAACAGCATGTCAAACTTCCCTCATCTTTTGAATTTCTTTACCTCCTTTCTGCTCCCCTATCCTGCTTTTTAAAGGTCTCATGTGATTACAGCAGGCCCACCTGGATAACCTCTGCATCTTAAGGTCAATTAAAACTGACTTGGAACTTCAATTATAACTGCAAACTTCCCTTCCAGCAGAACCTAAATTGATCTTTGATTAAATAACCAGGGTCTAAGAATCTTAGAGGAAGAAGGGCATCGTTAGGATTCTGCCCAACACACCACTCAAAATGTGGTCCTTGGGCTGGCAGCATCAACATCACATGGAGCTTGTTAGAAATGCAGAATTTCAGGCCTCACCCCAGATGTCCTGAAACAGCAATTTATCAAGATCATCAGGAGATCCACATGCATATTAATAAGAAGCACTTGCTTCGAATGTGGTTTTTTTTCCTTTTTTTGTTTTTTTTTTTTTTGGGGGGGCAGCAGACATTGGGTTGACAGAAACAAGAAGCAAACCATTCAATTCTTTTATTCCATCTTGTTCAATTCAATTCTTTTATTCCATCTCTCCCTTTCTGATATGGAGAAAGGGGTCAGATAAGGCCAAAGGCAACTTTCTCATTCATGGCCTGAAAATGTAAGCAGAGCTGCACCCTGCTGAGCTGTGGAAGGAAAAGAGATTTTTTAGAGCATTTGCAATGAAGCTTTTGATGGTTTATTACTTCTTAGCCTTCAGCATTCGTAGTGGCACTCTTTGCTGCTGAGAGTGGACAATCTTGAGAATATTATGAAATCTTTTAGTGTTTGTTTATGGTGCATGGATGAAAAGTTTGAAACTTTAAATGAAAATGGATCCCTTTGCAGTACTGGGATAATAGTTAGAGAACAAAAATCAATTTTGTTTTAGATGGAGGGAATTATGTACCATCCAATTGTTACGATATGCTGCATTATTTAGAATGTATCTCACAGGGGCTAGCTTTCCATGAGTGCATATTGATTTCATGTCCATTTAGCTATAGACTGAGATGCGACTATAAGGAAATTTAAGTGATGTTGGTTAAGGATTTTAAACATATGCTCAGCTTCCGAGAGCTAATCAACCTTACCAGGAGAATGTTGAAAAACCTGGATGTGCCTCCACTTGGTGCCAGCGTGCTCACGATGTGGCAACTCCTCTATCCTAGGTATAAAGTGGCAACTCTTCAATCATGGGTATAAGGCAGGATAATGTAAAATGGATATAATGAAAGAATCATGAGATCAAAGTTCTAATTAAACTTTGTAGCTAATGATAAAATGAAAGCTGATGAGAAAAAAAGGGAGTGACTAGATCAGAAAGTATTTGAATTTATGGTGTGACTGTGTATATACTGATGACAGAAGTGTGGGTGAAGTGAGGGGGCAAAGGATTGAATGCAGAAAGAAACCACAGGACCCTTTTAACAGGTTACAGCCAGAAAGATCTAGCATTCATTCTGAAAAAATGACACGTCTCACATAGTATATATGCTATGAAACATTGCATACTGTATTATATTAATAACTGCACCATTATTTCTTATATATATTAGATATGCTAGGATTATTTTCATGTATTATATGAAGCTTAGTAGAAATTTCTTCTTTGATTTCTGATTTTCTCCCTCATGGTAATGTGTCCAAAACTGAAATGGGAATGCCCCACTAATACACATAGTACTAGTAACAATGAGCTAAAATTATTACATTTAAAAAACTTTATTGCATACCACTTCCCTGCCAGAAGCCATGCCAGGTGCTATGGATACAAAAATCAATAAGCCTTTTTTTCTAGGAGCTTGTAGACAATTATAAAATAATGTGATATGAGTACTAAGAGGTACATGGAAATTGCTATGTGACCACAGGAAAACGAATGGTCAAACGTAGGAAATTAGGTGGTAGGAGTAAGGAAGGCCTCACAGAGAACATTTTGATGTATCTCAAAGAATAATGAGAGCTCATCTAACTTAGAACTCAATGGCCAAGTAAAATGAGTACTTATTTTTTAAAAAAAGACACAGAAAACAAGTGTAGGTATTGGTATGTATAATTTATAGCAATTCTACAGATTAGTGAGCAGATGGGACAATCAGTTCCATTAGGAGGGAAATCAGGAAAAATGAACAGAAGACATTGAAGATAAATTATAATGGTATAATTCCTGGAAAATTACTTTATAAATTCTAATGTGTGCAAATGTCCTGCTCATTGTCTCCAAAGCAGTATTACCCACATTTTACAGATGCAAAAGTGGGTGCCCATGAAGGTAAAATGATCTGCTGAGGTTTTTTGAGCCAGTAAATGTTAGGGACTCCAGGCCTTCTATTTCTACTACCTGTGTAATCCATGACCACCTATAAAATAAAGTGCTTTATTCCATCTTTTCTGACTATTGCTTTGTGGTTAATTCTCAAAGTTTCAAACCTGGATACATGGATTAATAAATGTGAGCAGAGAGCACAGTGCTTGCTCCTAAAAATCAATTAATCGACGTAAGGTCTTTTTTCCTTCTTTTTAAGAATCTACATTGTCACCACTCTGGCACAAACTCTGCATGTTAAGCTGTAGAATCGTCAACACCTCCTCTCTCATCCCTTAGCCTGTTGGCCAACTCCCTCCAGTCTAGAACTCTAAATTAATCATCCTTAGAAATGGCTTTACCAGTCCTTTGTTCTAAAATCTACAATGGTTTATTAATAATAACTACCATTTCAGAGAATGTAATGTGGGGCAGCCTCTTGGCTCACTGTTTTGCATATACGATCTTGCTTAATATTCAAAACAATCCCTATGAGATAGGCACTCTTATCACCTCTGTTTTTAGGGGATGGAATCATAGTCCAAAGAGTGACAAGGTCAAGTTTCTTTACACAATTATAAAGAGGCAGAGTCCTGATTCATAGCAGTCTATTCACAGTACACGTGCTCTTAACCTCCAAGCTTAAGCTGCCTCCTGCAGCAAGCTGATGGACAAAACAAGTGGAAAACAAGAAATATGTATGAGTATCTAGAGTCAGTATGACACAAATGGGGAGCTAGAAGCTTCATCTTTCCTGATTTGGGATTTGGGCCAAGGAGGATAGAAGAAAAGCTATTGAAAATTATTTATTTATTTTTTGGCATTTTGGGAAAGCACAAGAGCATTTCCTGAATGAAACAATTTTCTTCAATAAAAATTTTTTTACGAGCTCAGAATCAATTGCTTTTCTTTCCTTGGCTACAGTCATTTTAGGCAATGGGCATCATCATCACCATCAGCAGCAGCGAATATGATCATTAGGCTTTAAACTGCCCTTGCATTCTTGGTCGTTTCCTAGTGCAGTTGGATTTAAACTTGGTTATTACATTACAAAGTGGAATGTATTAAGTTTTCTCAAGTTCAGCTCTACAGTTTACATCAGAGTGCTGTGATTATACAGTATTTGGACTGGAGCTAAAAATGACATTTTCTTAGAATACAAAGATTAGATTAAACTATAAACAAGGACAAGAAAATCCCAGTATGTTTAAATATGCAATATGCAAATGCTGAAAACAGACTTTTGATGTCACACACACTCAAGTTATTATACAAGCAGCAACTCCAATGCCCAAGTCATAGCCACAGCAAATGCTGCCCAATGATAAAATCTGGTGCCCAATTCAATCAGCCTGAAGTTCTCGGAAGTGTTTATGGCCAGTGAAGACTCAGCAATACGGACCTGAGAGGTTTTGAAAACAGATGCAAGGAGGGAACTTCTTGCTTTAGCAAGTATCATGTCCTGTTTTGCCATTTCTTACCTCTCCCAATTTTGATTTTATATGGAAATTTAGAGTTGCACAAAGTACATTTTTTCTTCCATAACAGTATAGTCCACAGTAGTGGTTCTCAAATGCTACCTGTTCAAATGCAGATTCCTTCGTCCTACCTTCAGAGATTATAGTTCTAGAGATGGGACACAAGAAGGGATGCCCCATGAATTATACTCCCTAAACATGTGAAATGCATTTCTATCCAAGAATCTACACCCACAGGTGAGTCTGCTCTACCTGATCCATGAACCGCACTTTGAGAAACATTATGAAGAAAAGAAAAATGGCTCTGCAGTCATGGTGACTTGGGTTTGAATCCTGGGCTCTGCCCAATCAAGAACTCCAGGACTTTGAGACAAAGTCTCTGAGTCCCTGGACGCTTCAATTTTCTCATTTATAAAATAGGGATAAGAATGTTTACCTGGAAGAACTGTTTTGAGAATGGAAAGTAATGTCTGTTTATTACCTTGGGCTGTGTTTACATGTTGCAAAGACTCAATAAAGTATCATTTATTAAAAATGTTATTTCATTTTTAATGAGCGAGGATGAAAATGAGGATGGCAGCAAAAATGGCCAAATTTTGTGGTGCAGTAACACACCCTCTTAACCAGGACAAAAGATAGTACTTTCACCATATGTCTGAACTGACTATCCCCATTCATCCCAGACATGCACAGACAAATACATAAACACATTGATAAACTGTTTTGGTTCCTAACAGGCCATAGATTCCTCACTCTTTTGGAAATGAGGAGATCTTTTTAACAAGTACAAATTCCATGAACATTTACATAATATTACTTAAGCTTTAGTATTCACTTGAGTATTGAGGAGTGTGAATATGCTTATGGGTTACTGAATTCCTAGTATAATTCTACACCCACCTCTACATGATCTACTCCCACTCTTTTAATCCCAGGTAAAGGGGTCTATAACTCAGAGGTAGTGACTCTGTAACCTAAGCTATACCTTAAGAAAAAAGTTTTAAGCATGGTTTTGAAAAATTAAATTAACAATTGATTCTCTGCTTTATGACTTCAAAGCCATAGTTAATTACTATGACTAATTTACTTAATTGACTTCAAATTAATACAAAAAATATTAAGTGTTGTCTGTAAGCCAAAATCAATACTGATAGCCTGTATATACCAGAGGAAATGAGAAAAAGATGGCCCTGCTCTCACTGGATAGGAACCACATTTTTCTCATTGGTCCTTTGGGCAGGGATCCATTGAGCAGGATCCAATGGATGGATCCTGCCCAGTGGATCCTACCCAAAGGGATTTTGGTTAGAAAAAAATTGCCAAAGATCAGGCTAGAAGGAAATAATGTAGTTGAGCACATTTTGGCATGTAGACATAAATAAATATATTCACAATCATTGTGATAAGTTAGTGCAGGATTTCTGGGCTACATGAAACAGGAATAACACATATACTTTGAGGAAATCAGAAATGAACACTCCTCTATGGAGACGAAGAAAGGTTAGGGACACTCTAATAGTTCTATTGTTTAGAGGGCAGATTTCTTAGTAACCACTAAAAGTCTCTTCTTTGGTCATAAGCCAAAGAATATGTAATGTAAATATTTCTGGTTTTACCTGTAAGCTGCACTGCAGGCTTATAATTCTTGCTTTATGAACATGATAGAGGAGAGAGGGAAAAGAATATTTGTTTATCTTGCTTAGACATTGAACATCTATAGATTCTCCTCCCAAAAAACAAAACACAAATCAAATGGTAGTTTTTCAAAAATAATTTCCAGGCCAAGTGAGGTGGCTCATGCCTGTAATCCCGGCACTTTGGGAGGCCAAGGCTGGTGGATCACTTGAGGTCAGGAGTTCGAGACCAGCCTGGTCAACATGGTGAAACTCTGTCTCTACTAAAAATACAAAATTAGCCGGGCATGGTGGCGTGTGCCTGTAATCGTAGCTACTGGGGAGGCTGAGGCAGGAGAATTGCTTGAATCTGGGAGGCAGAGGTTGCAGTGAGCTGAGATCATGCCACTGCACTCCAGCCTGGGTAACACAGTGAGACTCCATCTCAAAAATAAATAAATAAATAAATAAATAAATAAATAAATAAAATTTCCACAGTTAACAGGCAAATTTTTGTCTGAGGTGCTATCCAGGCATATACCTATAGTCACAGTGGCCTAAACACCCATCACTAAGTTGAATTTAACTGTAGTTCTCTAATAACATAAATGACATATCCTAATGGAAGGAAATCAGAGAAATCTTAAGAGTCTAATATCAAGCATGCTCTGTTCTTCCAATTTCTAGTCTAACTTAAGACCTTTGAATGTTTGATGTTGCTTCAGTATCAATGAAGAATTTCTGACACCTTGAGACTGTAAAGCATTAATATAATTTATCCTGTTATCTTTTACTGTTTGGCATTGGAGGTCTCATTTTTGAGTTTGAGATATATAAGTCTTAATTCATTTCAAGTCCTTACAGAACGCAAGCTTCTTATGGAGGAACAGAAGTTTTATCACAATGCAACCAACTGCAACTCCCTACTACCTTCTCCTGCATCTTTTTTTTCACCCCCAGTGCATATGTAAACACACATGCAGGGACACATTAGACACATTACTAGTATGTTATTATTTGCAGCTTTGCAAATATGCCATGATCTTCCACATTTCTGAGACTTTGGACATGAGCTTTCTTGTGCCATTTCCAATGCTTTTTTATCTCAGAAAATTCATATTCATCTCTAAACCTACTTCAGATAATCACTACCATTAATAACCATTAATAAAATTAAAAATTGCATTTTTAAAAAATTGGAGATTTGATACCGTTAACACCCAATCTCCAATGTGTTAAAAATACAATTCCTGTGAAGTGCAATAAAGTAAAGTTCCATAAAACAAGCTATGCCTGTACCTATTTCAATTGTTTAGATAAACTATGCATCTTTCTCTCCTATCCAGGGCTGGCTTCAGAGTGTGTGACCAGTTATGCCTTATCCTCTCCAGAAGGGTTTCTGCTTAGAGAAAAATGCACTGCAATAGTCATTTTTAAATATTTAATAATTTTATCTTGAAATTTATGTTTTGAATGATGTGTCAATGGAGCATGTGCCTGGAGTTTGGAGCCTTGGTTTATCAGTAGTACAACTTCCCACAGCCTCCCAAGAGCAGATTCTCAGCAGTTCACTCTCCCACTCCCTGTACCCCAAGCCCCACATCCTCCCCTCCCCATCCTCACCCTGCCACTGCTGCCATCTTTCACCCTATGAGAGTGTCTGGAGAGTTGGGTACACTGCTCCATGGCCTCTTGGGATGGGGCACTGTGGCAGCCACCCTGCACTGGGCTGACAGCACCCCAGAGCACCTGTCTCTTGGTGGGAGTGAGCTTTTCCAACCTCTGTTCATGCAACCTGGCACACAGGTTTAAAGATCTTTGTGGAGTTGGCTACCTGCCATGGGTTGGAGTGTCTCTTGGTGAGAGTGAGCTTTTCCAACCTCTGTTCGTGTAACTTGGCACATAGGTTTAAGTATCTTTGTGGAGTTGGCTATCTGCCATGGGTTGGAGTGGCAGGCTCATGACAAATGGAAATGTCTAGCTCAATGTTCAAGACCCCACACCTGGCTGGGACACTGAGCAGGTCTGAGAGTTGGCAAGAAGGGCAATCCCAGGGTACCTGCGACAGTCTGCTCTTGCCCCATGAGTATAACCTTGCTCTAGAGCATTCCTTCTGCTGACTCCCATCTAGGGTGAAGATCTCTTCCTCCTTCTAACCTTCTATGAATCTGGCTTGTGTTTATCTCTTCAGACCAACTCAAGGCACCCTCCAAGGATAAACTGTGTGATACAAGCATGCAATTTCAGTGATTCTGATTAAGGGCTAAAATGCTCTGATGTTTACATTTAAAACTATCATTGCACAGTACAACCAATGGGAAAATTAATGCTAATCACTTGCTTAGAATGAAATTTGCCTGCAAATTAAACTTTTAAAAATGACAAGACGGTGGCTCATGCCTGTAATCCCAGCACTTTGGGAGGCCGAGGTGGGTGCATCACGTGAGGTCAGGAGTTCGAGACCAGCCCGGCCAACATGGTGAAACCCCATCTCTACTAAAAATACAAAAAACATATATATATAGCCGGGCATGGTGGCACATTCCTGTAGTCCCAGTTACTTGGGAAGATGACGCATGAGGGTCACTTGAACCCAGGTGGCAGAGGCTGCAGTGAGCAGAGATCACGCCACTGCACTCCAACCTGGGAGACAGAGTGGCACTCCATCTCAATGAAAAAACAAAATAAATAAATAAATAATAAGACAACTGGAGAGGAAGAGATGATTAAAAAGAAAGGAAACATCTTTGTGTGCATTTTTAATGGCATTTTTTTCTGGCTTTTCAAACAAAAGATTTTATTTTTTCACCAGGACCTACAAACCAAGTAGCAGGCTCTGTACCTAATTAAAACTGAGTCCCTGAAAATTGGAGTACATGCTTTTTTAACTTGCTTTTCTGTACCTAGCATAATATCTGGCATTTATCAAATATTCAATAAATGCTTTTTTTGAGATCATTTACATATATTTGATTTATGTTATATATACATCTGTGTGTGTGTGTGTGTGTGTGTGTGTACAATATGTAGGTGGGTAACACCTGAATTCTGCATATTTATGATTATACTTTAATATAGTATAAATTAGTATAATATATACTGTTATATGTAATGATATATGAAATAGAACAATAGAATAAAATACTTTAAAAACTGATTTCCAAACATTTTAGTCTTTCAGTTATCATTCTGTATTAGGAGAATACTGCTTTAGTTCCTTTGCATTTAAAAGATCATTAATCCAAATACTAATTTAATTAATATTATATTAAACAAACTATAAAAGTAAATTAATATTAAGAAAGTGCATTCATCACACTATAAGCTTTCAGAATGTGCCTAGTGTCAGCATATTTCTATGAGAAATAAGTCCTGTTTACACCAGCTATGAAAATCTTAGACTGATTTTTCCTCATTGTTTATACTTTGATTCATGGAGAAAGATAAGATTAATATGAATACCATTACAATTTTTAGATTGTCTACTTTCCAGGTGCTTATCATTTTGTTAACACCTGTGGCTAAATGTAGACAATATAGAATATGATAAAAAGCAGATGTCTTTTAATATGAATATTTCCAGAACATTAGGTTTTAATAGCTTATTTTTTCTGCAAACAACACTTTCATTTACTTAAAATGTAGGAAATACGTCTAATGGTGCATGTGTAAAGGCACACAATCACATAGTTACCTACACACAGTCACCCACAGATACACACAAATTCATACAGGTACAGATACATAAAGGCATATGTGAACAAGGAGACACACAGATGTCTACAGAGGCACATATACACATAGACGACAGACATAGATTACAGACACACACATACAAACATGTACACATGCACATACACTGATTTAAACACATGCAGACTGGCAAACACACAAATGTATATATAGAAACAAACACACTGATCCAATTGCACACAGTTACATAACCATGTATACACACAGCTCATACATATAAATTAATATATACACCAACAAACAAGAACATATGCTCACAGATACACACACATATATAGAGACACAAACTCATGCAGACACCTAGACACATATATACATGCACATACTCATATCTCTTCTGTCACGTGCTTTTGGAATTGAACAGAATTGCTTGAAATTAAAGGAGAAAAGCTAGATGAGATGCTTCTAGCAAAAGAGAGGAATACAAAAAGAAAAAAGAAACAATTATAAAATCATTGCCAATACCAAAAAAAGCTGTTACACTTTCCTTTCTGATAATTAAGTCACTTTACTTAAACATTTAATAATTGTTTCCTGAACACTGACTATGTGCCAGGTCCTGTCTGAATGCCCCAGTCCATGTGAAGCATGCATCATATTAACATCGCTGAATATAGAAGCATTTCTTCATTTCCTTAATACATTGTAAATGTATTGCAGAATTGTGGAAGCACCTTGATGTGTCATGCAAGTTCAATGAAGATACTAATAACTTCATGGAAAGCAAGATATGCCCCCAAATCCCTTCTCTTTGCCCCTCCCTCTGTGTATTATTTTTTCCCCTAAATCAAAAGACAAACACAAGTCTTGAGAAACTATAAAATATCTGATATGGTTTGGCTCTGTGTCCCCAACCAAATCTCATGTTGAATTGTAATTTCCAATGTTGGGGGAGGCATCTGGTGGGAGGTGATTTGATCATGGGGGTGGATTTCCCCCTTGCTGTTCTTGTGATAGTGAGTTCTCACAAGATCTGTTCATTTAAATGTGTTTGGCACCTCTTCTCTCTCTCTCTCTCTCCTATTCCGGCATGGTAAAGATGTGCTTGCTTCCCCTTCACCTTCTGCCACGATTGTTAAGTTTCCTGAATGATCCCACCCATGCTTACTGTGCAGCCTGCAGAACTGTGAGTCAATTAAACCTCTTTTCTTCGTAGTCTTAGGTAGTTCTTTATAGCAGTTTGAGAACAAATTAATATGACACCTCTCTCCCATCTGTCTGTCCTCTTCCTGTGTGTTCTTCTATATTTGCCATTTAAGTTGGCTTACAACCTTATTTTTCTGTGTGTGTTTTATTTTATTGTGTTTTGTTTTCCAGATAGATGCAGCATTCACTAGAAGAATACAATTTTAATAGATATATGTCAAAGTTACTATATGGTATTAAACAAGAATATGTGAATCATTAACAGTCCTCTAATGAGGATGGATTAAAAGTAAAGCAAAGAGGTAATTGCCATCTTCTCCGTTCTTCCTTCTTACCCTGCCTTGTAAAGCATGTGACAGTAGAATTACATCTAGGTTTTAGAAGGCTGTTACTACAATCACATGTCACAGTTTCTGCTACTCGGTATTGTAAATCCTGTCCAATTCTCTAACCAGCAAACTACACGTACACACAATTCCTCATTTGTAACCTTGGGACAATAATTAACTCCTTAATGGGGTTGCCATGAGACCACATTGATCTGGAAGTATACAGAATCAAAGAGAATCTTTCATATAAGACATTTATCAAAAATGCCTGGCATTTGAAGCTCTAAACAAAGTTAAAAATGTTCGATTAATAAAATAAATAATGTTTCCCTACTAACCCTTAGAGGTGAAAAATCCTTCTAGAATACTTTTTGGTTGTCCGTCCTTAACTTTATATAGAAAAGCTAGAAGTAAGGGCATTCCTTTCCATCTTTCGTACTTACAGGAATTTTGCAAACCTCTATTTACACATGGTACACACAGACATGTACACACATGCACTACTCTACATTTTAGTATTAATAGGGCTCCTGTTCACCAACATTAATAGATGTCTAACAATCTTCCAGACACTTCTTTTACCTTTTGAGTTTGTCCTGGCCATTAAAAGAGAAAAGAGATGTATTTTCCTGCCAATTGAATTTCCAGTTGAAAGTCCAGTTGAATTTCTAAGAAACTGTATTTGTGCTATCTTCCTCCTACCTATCCAGGTTAATCTCCTTTCATGGTAATTTACCCCCAATGCTGTCTCCTCTCCCAACTCACACACAAATACCCATACCCTGTTTCCACCTGTCATTCTTCCTGCTGATACAGTCTCAGGAAGCATGTGAGGAAATGGTAAATGGCTGTTTGCTCTGTCAAGTTCCTTGCCACCTAAAAATCTTTCCCTGATTCTTCAGGCCTCAGCTGTAATGTCTGAAATGTGAAGGTCTATCTGACCCACAAAGGCAAGTTTTGGTTCTTTGTCTCCCAGAGATATTTCTCCTTATTACAATTTCTTCTACCATTGAAGCTTCTTTTATTATGGGAATTGCTTGTAACCATTATTGTCCTCCTCAGTAGAATGCAAGCTTCTTGAAGTCAAAGGCATATTATGGTATGTATTTACCATGAATAGTAGATGAGCCAATGGTATTTCCAAGGTCACATGTGTATAACTCAAGCTTGTAGCTTTTTATAGTGTGTTGTCTGTTTTCAACCATATCAGAAGAGCTTTGATTTCACATTTTTACATTGGCGTTTTCCTTTTCAACTGAGGCTTTCTTTCCACTAAAAGGGACCCTGCTAAATAAAGAAAGAATTCATGGTCTCATTATAATTCTCCACATGCCAAAGGAGAGGCATGGTGGTGAGGTCCTGGATCACAGGTGATGCTTTTGACCTTTACTGACTCTATTCTGAACATACACAGGAATTGTCTATAGAATTAGAGTGACTCAAAGTAGACTTCTATTCACTAAGTTCCAGCATACACTTTGAAGAGTTCGTAGTAGTAGCAGTTAATTTGTCACTTTCTTCCCTTTCTAAATAATTATTTCTTACTCCTGTTAGTGCATAAATAAATAGAATTATTTAAAGGTTGAACGGCATCATAAACATTTATGAATGTTTATGCTTAAACATTCATAAATCCTGAACTATAGCTTCATATTTATTCTATTGTTGTGATAGTATTGGGAAACACACATTGGGGTCACTGATAAGCTCACAATTATTCCTCCTCCAGTGTTGATATCTTTATAATCACATATTCAGGTAAATCAGGTCACTCCTTACAAGGACAGCCTTATGACCTGAGACGGTTTAATAACTCACTCCCTACTGACAGAGATTGGTTCAAACTATTGGCATGAGATTCTACCCAGGCCATTCATGCCCCATTCTCTTTGGGTAGAAATTGGCTAACTGTATAGAGCAAAATACTTCTTTCTCTATATTTTCTTTGGAGAGAGCTTAGCAGTAAAAACTGGAAAAGAATGAGAGGAGGAAAAGGAGGGTAAACCAAGAGAACGATAAAGTTGCTTTGGTATGCCTGATGTATCATCTCTACCCATTCCTAGATAATATTGAAAGAAAAAAAAATGAAAGTCCTCCTTTTTGGTGATAGTGACGGAAAGTAAACTCCATCTAGGACTCTGCTTCTCAAAATGTGGCTGTGAATCAGAAACACTGACATTCCTTGGGAGGTGTGTTTTGGAAAATAAAAATCTTAGGTTCCTCTCCAAACCTACTGAACCAGATTGTGCATTTTAAAGAAAATTCCCAGGTATTTCACATGCACATGAAAGAAAGAGAAGCACTGATACAGTTGCGTTAAATTCAACTGGATCTTTTATAAACTTCCCCAAACTTTCTCAACCACAGGGCCTTTGCAAATGCTATTTTCTCTGCCTCAAAACCTCTACTCTTCTTTCTGCTACCTAGTTAACATGTCTTTAAACATTAAATCTCAGCGCAAGTGCCATTTTTTTCACGGGCATCTTTCTGACCAGATTAAAGTACCTATGGTATGTGAACTTTTAGAGTAAACATAATGCATATTAAGCTTAATGACTGATTTATTTTTTAATCACTGAGTTCTCAATATCGAAATTGTCACATACTATACTCTCCATCTATATTTATTGAATGAATGAATGTATGAGTGAGTGATGTAAAAATTTTTACAGACAAATAAAATGAAGCCCAGAGAAGTTGAGAGATTTACCTAAAGTCATCTAAAAACTGGTTGATCCATTATCTATGTTACTGCTCTAATGTCTGAGAATAGGTATACTTAAATTCTCCTCTTTCCCTCAGCAATTTTCTTCACCGAAGACAACAAAATTAGAAGCCAAACACATAGCCGAATGGGAACTGCCAATCTTGAAAATCTATGAGAATGAGATAAACTTTTTCTAAAGCATCTTCTTTTCTGCAAATATCCTTCTGCCGAGTGGGTGGCTTAGATGGCATAAGCATATTTATTATCAGGTGATGACACTTTTGCTTGAATGCCATGTTCTTTGGCTGTAGAAAAAATAAAATATAATAAATCAAAGTGAAACTGCAGCAGCTGATCAGCCTCTGACCAACTGGAGAATGGGAAGTCTCCAATGAGCAGAAACTCAGGTAATCATCTGATGTATGCTCTGTCCACAGTAGACCCCCCAGAGGTGGAATGAGTTCAATTTATCAAAATAAACTTCATGGCATTTCTATTTGGGGGTGCAGTGCAGTTTTTATTATTGGAAGGTTTTTTTATCAGCAGAGCAATATAGGGAAGGGCTCGTGGAAATTTAAAGTGACTGTGATTCAGACATGCCTTGGCATGAAGGTAGGTACCACAGGATGAAGGTCATTTTTTCTTTATTTTTCTCTTTTCTTTCCTTTCTTTTTTTTTTTCATCCCATCTGAACAACTTCTACACTGTTAAACTTACCAACTGCCTCTACACCATCACAACTCACCACTTATGACTTATTTTTAGGCATTCCAACACTGTTTATGGACAATATCCTAGACAGTTTCTCCTTGCACATCTTAGATTCCTATTCCCTGAACTGGTTGTTATCGTCCTAACTTCTGGATTGCTATTTTGTATCATGATAATAGCCCTGAGCTCATGCTCCTCTTGAACTTGGAAATTGTGGTACTAATACTGTTCTGTTGAGCTTTATTTAGATATGACTATGTTGTGGTTTTTTGGTTCCTTTATTCAAATATTTAATTTGTGAATGCAAGATATTACACACTGCTAAATGCTGGAAGATGAAAACACAGTACTCTCACTTATGCACATGTAATTAAGTTGTACTTAATATACATTACTGTATTATTACAATACAGTGAGATGTTTCTATACAGACATGGATTGCCACTGAATACTTTAAATAAAGGCCCTGAAAGACACATCTTTCCAGGCTAATCTCAAAAGACCCATCTCTTAGCACCATGCAAGTTCCTCTGGGTTTGTCCTACCTCTGTCCTCAGGCCATTGCCCTATAACTTTGAGGCCACCCATTAGATTCACCTACATCCTCCTCTACCACCCTTTGCTTATCTCAACTCTTATATTTACAGGCACAGAGAATTACAATGTTCTGCTCTGTTTGTAACTCCCAACAAATATTACATATCTTGATGAAAGTTATTGTTCTTAATTCATCTTTAGAACTCTAATATCTAATACTGTGTCTTCTATTCAGAAGTACTCAGTAAATGTTGAACTCATTGGCTCATTTGACAAATGCAAAACAAGCTTAAAGTGTCATTTTCTTCAAATGAAACTCAAAATAGGATTAACTTTGTCATCCCTCAGAAATGAAGCCATTTCTAATACGCCTTCAGTGAAGGAGAAGAGGGAAAAAAAAACATTTTGCAAATTACAATAACTTGACAGCTGCCTGCTAAACAATGCCGCATTAATTTTCAACTTTCTGCACATGGCTGAGTGGAAGATCCCTTAATCCCAGGTCCCATTTTATTCTTGCCTCATTGTCTCTGTCCCCTCATTGTATCACTTGCAGAAATCACCAGTGGCTGAGCACTCTCTTAAACCTTATTATTGTCAGAGAAGTCATAGACTAGGTTAATGTAGATCTGCTTCCCAGAGGTATGTTAACATGGATTTAAGTTCTTTATTTTGAGTGATTGACTTTGAGAAAACTCCTTCTTTATCAGTTACTACCAGAGAAATAGAACCTTCCAAAAGTGACACTAAAATAACCATGTATTCTTGAGTTCTGCAGGCATAATAACTTTTAAAGAGATTGAGATTAATTTGAGTAGGTGTAATCAGATGACCCTGCATGTTGAGGCCAGTGAGACAGTGTGTCAGAGGTTTAAATTATTGGCTCTAAACCATCTACATTTCAGAAGCTTTTCTGAACAAATTCTCTGAGGTTTAGTTATGCTGCCGTGACAATGGTGTTGTTGCTGTTGTTGATGTTCCTGGCTTACTGTTTCCAACAAATGGTTACCTTCATAGGAAAGGGATGAGAGAGTCTTTCCTGAAGAGGCTCTTTGCTTTTCAAAAATCCAAACTGCCTTATCTCATCATTGAAAACCTAATAACCTGCTTAGGGAAACTAAAGCTATCTTTCAAATACAGAATATGAGTGGCACAAAATAAAACCTAGATAAAAAAAGAGGAAAGGTAATTGCCATTGAGCCAGTGTTTTAGAGAGTTAAGTGGTGTTTGATGTGCTCATTCTTATCCAATAAATAAAAGGATTGAGACAATGCATGTTTTTTGCTATACAAAGCTATTTTTATTTATTTAGGCTCTTTGACAAAATGCACATATTCATAGGCATTTCAGAAATTGCCTGCAGAGCACAACAGGGATGCTGTTCCTAGGAAAGGCCATGTGGGCTGGGAAATGGGCCAAGAGAAACACTCCGATGAGCACACTCCTCCCAAAAGTTAAATGGTACGTTAGGTTCTCAGGGAGGTCTTCTTGGGGTTGATAATCATCGGAACACAAGTGACCTTAATCATTATGGTATGACATGGAGTTGAAAATACTGAAGACTGAACTATGCTCCTAATCAGGTTATAAACAGGGGTGTCCTGAATTTCCTAATCCTGTTAGGATCACTCCTCATCAGGACTAAAAATAATAAGGAAGGGTACAAGAAAATCTTTTATCATTCATCCACATTTTAAGTGCTGTGCAAAACAAAATAAAAAAGAATAGGCTTGGCGCGGTGACTCACGCTTATAATCCCAGAACTTTGGGAGCCCGAGGCGGGCAGATCACCTCAAGTCGGGAGTTTGAGACCAGTCTGACCAACATGGAGAAACCCTGTCTGTACTAAAAATACAAAATTAGCCAGATGTGGTGTCGCATACCTGTAATCCCAGCTACTTGGGAGACTGAGGCAGGAGAATCACTTGAACACGGGAGGCGGCAGTTGCGGTAGCTGAGATCGCACCATTGCTTTCCAGCCTGGGCAACAAGAGAGAAACTCCATCTAAAAAAAAAAAAAAAAAAAGAGGCCGGGTGCGGTGGCTCCACGCTTGTAATCCCAGCACTTTGGGAGGCCGAGGCGGGCGGATCATGAGGTCAGGAGATCGAGACCACGGTGAAACCCCGTCTCTACTAAAAATACAAAAAAAAATTAGCCGGGCGTGGTGGCGGGCGCCTGTAGTCCCAGCTACTCGGAGAGGCTGAGGCAGGAGAATGGCGTGAACCCGGGAGGCGGAGCTTGCAGTGAGCCGAGATTGCGCCACTGCACTCCAGCCTGGGCGACAGAGCGAGACTCCCGTCTCAAAAAAAAAAAAAAAAAAAAAAAGAATATCAGTCAAGAGGAACCAAATGTGAATATTCTTATCAGAAAATATTTTTAAAAGTAGGGGCCGGGCGCGGTGGCTCACGCCAGTAATCCCAGCACCTTCAGAGGCTGAGGAGGGCGGATCACGAGGTCAGGAAATCGAGACCATCCTGGCTAACACGGTGAAACCCCGTCTCTACTAAAAATACAAAAAATTAGCCAGGCACGGTGGCGGGCACCTGTAGTCCCAGCTACTCAGGAGGCTGAGGCAGGAGAATGGCGTGAACCCAGGAGGTGGAGTTTGCAGTGAGCCGAGATCACGCCACTGCACTCCAGCCTGGGCGACAGAGCGAGACACCATCTCAAAAAAACAAAAACAAACAAACAAACAAAAATGTAGGAGGACAATTATCAGTGCACTCTTTTGCATGCATGTACCAACTGATAAAATTGTAGCTTGAAACTTGTATTTTATATTTATATTTGTATATGTATATATGCAATATGTATATACAGTAGTTCACCCTTGTATGTGGGGGATATGTTTTAAGACTCCTTGAAGTTACAGATAGCACCAGACCCTATATATACTATGTTATTTTTGATACTTACCTAGGATTAAGTTTAATTTATAAATTAGGCACAGTAAGTGATTAACAACAATAACTAATAATAAAATAGAACATTTTTAACAGTATACTGTAATAAAAGTTATATGAATATAGTCTCTTTCTCTTTCAAAATGTCTTATTGTATTGGATTCACCATTTTGGACCACCATTGACCATGGATAACTGAAACCACAGGTAAGGGGGGACTATTACATGTGAATATATATACACATATATTTGGAAATTATTTCTAAACATATAGTATATAAAATCTATATTTATATAAATTTATATTTAAACTTATACGTGTATATATATATGTGTGTCTGTAATTTGAAGAGGCTTCAAAATGACAGCAAATAAGAAATAAGATGTGCTTCTGTGCCTTCCCCTTCATGGCTTAGGGTCTGATCTCAACCCAGCATCAACCGTCATGCCGCAACATGAGCCTTGGTATCTCAGCCTTTGAGTCCTACAGAACCATTAGAGCCATAAGGAACAATTCGTAGTCCCAAGTGCACATTTGTGTGTTTTCTTGTGCTTTCTTGTTTCAGAATATGCCTCACTGTATCCATCTGGCCAATTTCCACTCAATTTCCACTCATCTTTCACGAACAAAATAAACTGCCAGTCATTTTAGAGAATCATCACTGACTCTTTCAGCCCCTAAAGAGCTATCTGCTCAGTCCTCTCCTGGCATCTCTTTCACACTGCTATGCCAATATGCCTCACATTTCTGCAATTGTTTACTTATTTTTCTAGATGCTTAATCTCCACAGACTAGGAGATACCGAAAGGCACGAAAGCTATATCACTGACTTTTGCTCCCAAATACCTAAAACTACATTCTAGAATACTAGAGTAGAGTCATATCCTAAAAACATTCACAATGAATGGGTTGCTATATATATTTTTTCCCTTTTAAGCATTTCATAACCACTCCTCTATTGTAAGCTCCACTTTGTTCACATTTTAGTTTAGATCGTCCTATTCAAAAGCATGAACTTTTGCCAAGAAATTATATATAATGTTTTAGTGGTGATCTGTACAAACTTTTTGTCTACACAATCTCTGAGTTATCCTTCAAAAATGTTTATAGGTTCTCCATCTTTTACAATATTCAATTTAATACAGAAATAGAGCATTAAAAATATATATATCTCCTCTAGAGAACACCACAGGCTTGATTGTATTTGGAAATGCTCAGCAAACTTTTCATTTCAAATATTTCAATCTTGCATTAAATAGATGAAGTTCACTATCTGCCATATCAAAGCAGGAAGAATACTTGTCAAATCATTTTGGTAAAATTCCAAGCAAGGAAGTTTGGAGTTTATTAAAGAATGTCTTTGTAATGAAATCATTGAGGCATTTTTAAATTATGGCTTCTGACCATATGGACTATTGTTTTTAGACCTGTAAATCCATTAGTGAAAGAGAAAACAGAACACCCTTTTGAAGGAAAAAGACACGCCACAATACCTATGCAGAGACTATCCTTTTAAACTTGGATATTTCTGTGTATTTGAAGTAAACGTAGGACAGGATAAGTATATGGAGATACAGATCTCTCTGTATATATCTTGACTCTCCCATCTCTAATATTTATACACAGTATTATTTGGCATTTGTTGAAAAAATTTTTAAAAATTAGAATGCCCACCTGATAAATCTAAATAGCTCAATTATATGCTCTATTAATAAGTCTCCTCTCTGGAATCCCTGATGAATCATCATCTAACATAGCAAAAACATGTTTGGTGGAAAAGAATATATTCAACAATGAAGATGTTGAGTTAATTTAAAGAATCCTATTGTCACTAAAAAGGTTTTCCATATTTAGTTGAAATCTTTTAATTTGGCTAAAATCACCTGATATTTCCTCTATTTCTTACCTGTTTCTATTCCACCTGAATTTTTTTGTTTAATATCAAGTAAATGTTGTGCTTCAGCCCACAGTGAAGGCTGGAGTCTTGGGTTCCTTTGGTTTCATGCTGCAATGACAGGAAGTGATATTTGGGGTGACATCATTTGCTCCAGAAAAATTTGTAAATATTTAAAAAGTTAAGTTTGTTTGAAACCCTATTTTTAAAAAAATACAGTCACTGTATACACTGTACCCAGGTTGAGAAGTATTTCATCTTCTGGCTGTTGTGCAAAGAGGATAATTCTTTCATCTTCACTTTTTTTTTTGGAGATAGAGTCTTATTCTCACCTAGGTTGGAGTGCTGTGGTGCAATCTTGGCTCACTGCAACTTCCACCTCCCGGGTTCAAGTGATTCTCCTGCCTCAGCCTCTCGAGTAGCTGGAATTACAAGTGCCCACCACCACGCCTGTCTAATTTTCTTGTATTTTTAATTCAGATGGGGTTTCACCATGTTGGACAGGCTAGTCTCGGACCCCTTACCTCAGATGATCCACCTATCTGGGCCTCCCAAAGTGCTGGGATTACAGGCATGAGCCACTGTGCCCAGCCTAATACTAAGAGATTAGGAAGATAATACTCCTGTGTACTTTCTAACTCAGTATCCTTCTATCACTAGCATGGAGCAGTGGGGAAAAAATGAGAACCTTAAATTCAGACAGAGTTGGACTTGAATTTCAGACTTAATGCATAGAGACAGAAGTGTGAGCTAAGTTTTTGTTTTTACTTTCCTACACCTTATATTTCTCTTCTATAACATAATAACATGATGATGTATTAACATGATAATGTATGTGAAATAGCCAGTTAATTGTTTGGAACATCATAGATGCTCCATAAATATTGAATCCTTTATTCCAAGCTTTGTTACAATTGCTTATTATTTGTTGTACTTATAATTTCATCCATTCATTCTTTCATACTTTTATCCATTCATCTAATCATCTCACAATTCTCCCATTTTCCATCCTTCAATCCACAAACACATTGGCCACTTTTTATGTTACAAATAACTTTGTTAAGTGGTGAGGATATAGAGATGAGCAATGATTCCTGACCACAAGCAGATCTCAGCCAAGTGGAGATGACCTGTATATAATTACAAATAAGAAACAACTTGTGTTATGAAAGAGAAATAAATAAAGTACTACTGTGTACAAAGGAGAGGCATTCTCAAAAGGAAAGGATTTCCAAGTATGGGAGACACATTTGATAAATTTAAGTCTGTACTTTGTGGTCCATGACCCGTGCTAAGCACTTTATCTGGGGCATATTGTTGGCAGTTCTCCCAACAATAATTGCTATTATAGAGTTAGACTCATTTTAGAAATAAATGGCATAAAGCTTAAGTCAAATCACATGGCCAAATTCAAGTCATAAGTAGCCGATCTTGAATTTGACCCCCTACTAGTTCTTGTAACTATTATGCTATGTTGCCTTCATGGAAATGACAGATGTTAAAAGCATCATGGTATGAAAGTGAGAAAGAGTAGACTTGTGTTGTCCAGTTTTATATTTATATTGCTCAGAATAAATTGAAAAAATAACCTGGATAAATAATGATTAATGACAGCCTCTTCCCACCAGGAAAACACCCAAGTTCCTGAGAGCAGTGATTAAACAGCTGAATAGCAAATAAAAAGAGACAGACTCAGGGATCTTAGCACCATAGAAGCCACAATGTATTTGCGTACATAGTTGGCCCTTTTGCTAATAATGGGTATGCTTTGACTATACTTTGAGAATACTCTAATCATATTTTATTGAAAAAAAATAAGTTCATATTGCAATGCTTTTTGCTGTTGTTTTTGTCGGTGGTGTCTTGGGCAAAGGCAATCATTTCTATAGAGTGCAATGAGAAAGAACAACGTGTTCAACATTATTTCAGCTAGCAGCACTCTGAGCATTTTTCCCAGATGAAAACAATTGATTTCAGTATTTTTTCTCTATGTCTTTGGTTTAAATTAAAAGTTATCCTTTGACCTTCCTTCCTTATTTTCTTTCTTTCTCTGTCTATCCCTCCCTTTCTTTTTCCCTTCTTTTCTTTTCTCCTTCCTTTGTAATTCTTTCAATAGCCATTAGATGAGACTCAGGTAGGCAACTGCATAGGAAGGTCAGAACCTGATAGGGGAGTAAGGGATACCCACAAGGAGGGAAGTAGGGCACAAGCATTTGGGGAAAAGAGACAGAGTGGCAGCAATGGCTTGTCACAGGAAGTCAAGAGGAAAGAATTTGTGCAGGGAGGTTGTGAGTGACAGCGGAAGCCCAGTGCAGGATGTTGGAGCTCAGACACTGCAAAGAAGCCTCACAGGCATCACCTTAATCAAGTGTTATTATATTCAAAATTGGGACAAATTGAAATTGTACATCACCTTCCAAGAGACAATGAGAAGAACACAGCAACGTTTCTGTTACATTCCTGCCCCAAATACTGTGTAACATGACTCTAATCATGAGAAAATATAAGATAAACCCAAATTAAGGGAGATTCTATGAAATAACTGACCTATGTCTTCAAAAGTGGCAAGGTCATGAAAGTCAAGACAAACATTGATAATTCTGCAGATTGAAAGACACTAAATAGGCATGGCAACTAAATGCAGTGTGAGATTCTGAACTGGATTCTTTCACTGCAAAGATGTAGACTTGGGTAAGAAAAAAAGGCATTAATTTTAATTTTCTGATTTTGATGGTTGTGTTGAGGTAATAGAAGAGAAAATCTTGGTGGTAGGTATTACACACAAAAGTTTCAGGGGTTGTAGTAAATCACAAATAAGAAACGACTTGTGTTTTTTTTTTTTTTGAGATGGAGTCTCACTCTGTCACCCAGGCTGGAGTGCAGTGGCATGATCTCGGCACACTGCAAGCTCCGCCTCCCAGGTTTGCGCCATTCTCCTGCCTCAGCCTCCTGAGTAGCTGGGACTACAGGCACCCGCCACCGCGCCCGGCTAATTTTTTGTATTTTTGGTAGAAATGGGGTTTCACTGTGTTAGCCAGGATGGTCTCGATCTCCTGACCTCGTGATCTGCCCGCCTTGGCCTCCCAAAGTGCTGGGATTACAAGCGTAAGCCACTGCGCCCCGCCCCTCTCAAATAGTTTTTTAAAAATTGTATTGATATTACAACTTCTTAGTAACTTTTAAATTGCTCCATTAAAAAAAAAAAAACTTTAAGCTGGAATTAAGAGGAGGATTAACTGTCCAATCTCTAAAGAGTCATATAACCTTGAGTTTAAATTCAAGTTTGAGTTTGAACTTGAATTCAAATTCAGGTTTATCCCTTAAAAGCTATATGATATGGACAAGTTATTTGACTTACATACATTTGCACAATGGGGATAACCTTAAGTTTCATGTGAAGATTAAAATAATTCATAGGTTTTCTGTGAAGATTAAGATTTTTAGTGCCTGAAACGTGATTGGAAGAGTGCTTGACAAATAGAAACACTACATCAATCAGTGTAGCTGTATTATCACTATTGTTATTATCATCATTATTTTATTGAATGGTTCAATTCCAAGAACTGTAATAAATACACTGAAATTTGCAATCACAGAAACCTGGGATCAAATGATTACTTCATAGCTAGGTGGCCCAAAGTTCCTTAACTTTGTGAAATCTCATTGTTTTCCATCAACTTCTATGACCTTTCCACGACCTGAAATTCATTTTTGCTTACTAAGTTCAGTCTACACTGGCTTTCTTTCAGTTCCTCAAAAGCATCAAGTAGTTTCCAGATCCAAAGAATCACAGTCTTTTGCCTCTTCCAGGATCACCCCTTTGCCCTTACTGGCCTGAATGACTCTACTACTTCAGAGCCCTGCTTGAAAGTGAAATTCCCATAGTCCCTGATCATTAAGCTATTCTCTTTCATAGGTTTCTATATTTTATATAAGTTACTGAAATTTGCATTTTTTATTATTTGTATCTTACCCAAAACAAAACCTTTTTGAACTCAGGGTTCAGGTCTGTTGATTTTGTTATATTCACCATTGCGTACCTAACATATAGCACAGCGTGCAGCATATAGAAGGTTTTCTACAAGTAATTGTAGGATGAGGCAATACACGAATAAGCCAACCACAGTATCAGGCACTTGAGAGTTATTGTATCAACTCTTTAAAGCAACCCACAACGATGATACAAAATAGGTGCTGATATCACTGTTACCATAAACAAAATCTTGCTCCTTACCCTAGGCAAAAATAAAGTGTCAGTAGATCTTGACACTTCTCTAAGAAAAACTAATTATTTTCGTGTATTAAACATCAAGGCAAGACAGTAAAGGAGACTCACCCTAATTATGTAAGGAGACAATGTTGGATGCAAATTTTCAGTTTTCACTAAAAAGCAAATGATTACTTGGGAAGAAAATAATTGCTTTGGCACTAAATGCAGCTGTTATTCATGTCACATTATTTATAAGACTGATGTGTATAATATTCCTCCAGTCTTACTATAAATTAAAACAATTCAGGAACATATTATATACAGACACTTATGAGAAGATGTGTTCACAATTGCTATTGCTGATTCCAATAAGAACAGAATTTTTCTCAGCAATAAAGGCATTTTATGGGAAATAAAGAAACAAATAACCTCATCATTGTACATTGGAATGATGGCAAACCAATCACAAGTTATGTGACATGAAAATGTCCTAATGATTTTAAGTTACTGAGCCTTAGTCACATGATTTTAGATGAGGGTAGTGTATAAAGAATTATAAATGAACATTACAACCAGAAAGCATGGTTCAAACTCCAGCATCCTGTATGTTTGCTCTAAAATATGGGGCAGATTATTCACTAAAATAAGCCTCAGCTTCCTCATCAATCAAATGGGGATAATAATAACACTTATTTCATGCCCTTTCCTCAAAGTTCATATGCTGAAACCAAATCCCCAACGTAATAGTATTAGAAAGTAGAGCCGTAAGGAGGAAATTAGATCTTGAGGGCTCTGCCCTCATGAGTTGAATTTGTCCCCTTATAAAAGAGACTCCAGGCTGGGCGCGGTGGCTCTCGCCTGTAGTACCAGCACTTTGGGAGGCCGAGGCAGGCAGATCACAAGGTCAGGAGATCGAGACCACCCTGGCCAACATGGTGAAACCCTGTCTCTACTAAAAATACACAAATTAGCTGGGTGTGGTGGTGTGTGCCTGTAATCCCAGCTACTCAGGAGGCTGAGGCACGAGAATCGCTTGAACCTGGGAGGCAGAGGGTGCCATGAGCTGAGATCATCCCACTGCACTCCAGCCTATAATCCCAGCACTTTGGGAGGCCAAAGTGGGCAGATCACGAGGTTAGGAGATTCAGACCATCCTGGCCAACATGGTGAAACCCCGTCTCTACTAAAAATACACAAATTAGCTGGGTGTGGTGGTGCGTGCCTGTAATCCCAGCTACTCAGGAGGCTGAGGCATGAGAATTGCTTGAACCCGGGAGGCAGAGGTTGCAGTGAGCTGAGATCACACCACTGCACTCCAGCCTGGTGAAAGAGCAAGACTCTATCTCAAAAAAAAAAAAAAAAAAAAAAAAAAAAAAAAAGAGAGACTCCATCCAGGTGCAGTGGCATGGCTCATATCTGTAATCTCAGCTCTCAGGGAGGCAGAGTGGAGAGGATGGCTTGAGTCCAGGAGTTTGAGACCTGCCTGGGCAATATAGTGAGACCCTGTTTAAAAAAAAAAAAGAGACTCCATAGAGTGAGCTAGCCCCTTCCACCTTATAAGGACACATCCAGAAGGTGCTAGCTATGAACCAGGGGGCAAGCAAGCCCTTACCAGAAACCGAATCTGCCGGCACCTTGATATTGAGCTTCCCATTCTCCAGAATTGTGAGCAATACATGTCTGTCATTTATAAGCCACCCAGTAAATGATATTATGTTATGACAGCCTGAATGAATTAAGACACCCTATAAATTATTTTAGGGATTAAATGAGATAACGTATGTAGCATAGTTTAATTATGGCCATATGGAACACATTTAACAAGTGATGATGATGATGAAGAAAACATGTAATTTTGTTTTGTATAAAACCATTTAATCTTGTATGAATGAGTGTAAAGGTCTAGTTGTTAACAATGGCTTAATAACTGGATTAAAAGCACCAGCCTATGTTTCAGTATTAAGGAGGGGGAGAGAATATGGTATTACTTGGTGACGATGATACAGTACATCACGAAAATGAAAGTACCATGATAACACTAAGGACACTACCTCAGTTCCACCTAGCCATGGATGAGCTCTTCCAGGCAGGGATTAAAGCAGAAGCTTAAACTTTTAACTTGCCATGGCTCTGTTTCAGGCACTTGATATGAGTGTGTCTGGAGTTGGTTCCTTCCAGTGGGTTCTTGGTCTCACTGACTTCAAGAATGAAGCCACGGACCTTCACAGTGAGTGTTACAGCTCTTAAAGGTGGCACAGACCCAAAGAGTGAGCAGCAGCAAGATTTATTGTGAAGAGTGAAAGAACAAAGCTTCCACAGCATGGAAGGGGACCCAAGCTAGTTGCTGCTGCTGGCTAGGGGGTGACCAGCTTTTATTCCCTTATTTGATCCCACTCACATCCTGCTGATTGGTCCATTTTACAGATTGCTGATTGGTCCATTTTATAGAATGCTGATTGGTCCATTTTTCAGATTGCTGATTGGTTCATTTACAATCCTTTAGCTATACAAAGAGTTCTGATTGGTGCATTTTTACAGAGTGCTGATTGGTGCATAAATTTTAGAACAGAGTACTGATTGGTGCGTTTTGACAGAGTGCTGATTGGTGCATTTACGATCCTTTAGCTAGACACAGAAAAGTTCTCCAAGTCCTCACTTGACCCAGGAAATCCAGCTGGCTTCACCTCTCATGAGGATGGAGTTGAATGGTACCGAGTGACCTTGTATATAAGATTCCATCACTAGGACCATTTTAATAATGAGGCAGTTCCCTCATTACTAAACTGACACTTAGAGCAGTTTAGTAGCTTATCTAAAAACTTAGAGCCAGGCCAATGATGAATCTAAGCCAGGGATATAAGCAAATACTCAGTGGCTTCCTTCTGTGATAAAGCCAAGAGGAAAACTTGATTCCTATTTCTCTTCTGGTAATAGCCAGTGATGCGGGCAGAGAATAACAGCTATTAAGTGAGTTCAATACTGTGCATGCATGAAAAAAAAAAAAAAGCCGCTGAGTGAAAGTCTTTCCTGGGTGTCCTATAATGCAGAGAGCCAAAATGATCCTGAAGAAGTGTCTGTCCCCATGCCTCATCCATAGCATCTTCCAGGCCTCACTGAACCAGCAGAATCTAGACCTCAGTCTTTCTACTGTGCTCACATCATTGTCACTCCTGCCTAGGCCCCTTTAGAAGGTACACTGACTCTGTTTTATTTCCAAAGGAGTTCATTCTCTTTTTTTATGAGGGAAATTTCTTGGAGTAAGGACTATAATAACAGCAGTTGCTGCTGCCACTGCTGCTACTGAGTATTGAGTATCTATGTGTCAGGCACTAAGCTAGCTGCTTTAGATACATTATCTCTCACCCTTAAAACAATTCTGGAAATGGAAATTATTATTCACATTGCATAGAGGTAAAGTACATTGTCCAATGTCACAGAGCTATGAGAATAAGACTGCAGTGTTAACTCAGGCTTGCCTGACTCCAACCCTATGCTTATCCAACTATACCACAATATAGACAGGTTTATAATTATCCAAGTACTTCCTATGTTCATTATGATTAGGGTAATTAAAAGCTAATAAATTGGCAAGTCACAGTTAATCACTATTCTGTTAATCTAATGGCACCTTAGATTTATATTGTGCAATATAACTTACACATGTTTTTTATGTGATTGACTTCACTGGTTCTCATACCAAGCTTGTATTTCTCCACATGTAGCTTCACCTCTCACCCCACTTACAGGATCATCTATATATATGTTCAGTTATTGAGAGCTGAACTTATTTCTGTTTATTCTTTTTCTTGTATCCGTGCACCGGTTGATGGAAAGAACACCTTAGTCAACCTAACTATGCTTGAAATAAAGAAGAAAAGCCTTATTTATTTTGGATATTAATCCCTTATCAGATGGATAATTTGGAAATATTTCCTCCCAATCTGTACGTTGTCTCCACATACTGTGCTGGATGGAGCTTGTGACATGAAGCTTTCCCCACATGTATTTTTCTGGCAATTTTCCAATTTCATTTATTATATTTAATTCTTCATTCACTTTGCATTTTTATATAGTATGAGTGTCTAATTTCATTCTTCTGCATGTAAATATTCAGTTTTTCTAATACCATTTAATGTAGAGAATGTCTTCCCCATTGTGTGTTCATGCCACCTCTGTCAAAAATCAGTTGATCATTAATGCATGGATTTATTTCTGGGTTTTTTATTAACCTATACCCTTGGTTGATATGTCTGTTTTAATGCCAGTACCTTGCTGTTTGATTATAAGTGCTCTATCTTTTGAAAACAAGGAGTGTGATGCCTCCAACTTTGGTGACCTCCCAAAATGCTAGGATTACAGGTGTGAGCCATCATGCCCAGCCAGGGTACAACATTTAAGATAGACAGGAGAAATAGGTTTTGAGATCTATTACACAGCGGGCAACTATATATATGGTCAATAACATTGTATTACATATGTCAAAATAACCAAGAGAGTAAATTTCATATGTCTCATTGTAAAAAATGATAGAATTGCTCCATCAAAATAAAAGAAGAAAAGCCGATTACATATTCTTTCTTTCCTTTGTTAAGTCACCCTTTCCCATCACAGAATATAAATTCAGATCCCTTTATACTCTAATTGAAACCTCTGAGCTCATATGGCAGCTTTGCTCACTCAGGAGGATTATGTGCCAATTTTGGGGGAACTGGCTTGCCCAGCTTCAACTAACAGATGTTAAGTTAAGGCTTTTTACCAGCCAATCCAACTTTCTTGTTATCCCTCTAAGGCAAAAAGCAACAACAACAAAAATTTACCTTTTCCTCTAACCAGATAATGGGCGAAAACATTTTTATATGCATTAGATGAAACTTGACCATCCCATTTCAATTCCAGCCTCAACACTGAGTTCTGCTACAGGGGAGACATCAGCTTGCATGGACTGGGGGCAAAATAGGATGTGAGGAAAGAAGAAAGCAGAGCAATGGCAGCCTAGGTGAAGAGGTGGCTCAGGGAGAAAAATGACTTCAGAGGCCATAGAGGTGTTCACTTACATTACTTAGAAATCTGTAAATTAAAAATAAATAAACAGTCTGGGCGCGGTGGTTCATGCCTGTAATCCCAGCACTTTGAGAGGCTGAGAGGGGCAGATCATCTGAGATCAGGAGGAGTTCGAGACCAGCTCGGCCAACATGGTGAAACCCCATCTCTACTAAAAATACCAAAAATTAGCTGGACGTGGTGGTGGGCACCTGTAGTCCCAGCTACTCGAGAGGCTGAGACAAGAGAATCGCTTGATTCCACCCAGGAGGTGGAGGTTGCAGTGAGCTGAGATCGTGCCATTGCACTCCAAGCTGGGCAACAAAAGCAAAACTCCATCTCAATAAATAAATAACAGTAAGTAACATATAATACCCATGTCTATATGGTTCAAATGTATATGGTTCAAATGATCTGCCTTTACCTTTCGCCATTCTTAATTTTTGAATAATGGATTAATAAAATGAATGAAAGTTTGTGGAATTGCTTAGTAATAAAAATAAAATTGGCACCCATTATCGGGATTTTTAATGCTATCGGGATGCTAATGAGCAGTGTTCATAAAAGCCTCACCTTAGTATAACAAGAGATTAGTATACTAGATTGCATTGCCCCTTGAAATCAGGCATTTGAATCATCTCTCTCTACAGTGCAGCTTTCTCCAAATGACACATTCTATAGCAGGCCAATAACTCATTTCTGCCTGCCTGAAGGTTTCTCTTCCTATCACTGAACCCAAAATGCATTACTCATAAATATTAACATTTTGTTAGTGTGGGATCTTAGGCCAATTTGAATGGTTGAGATTGGGATGTGATTTGACTTGAAAAGAGTAATGAAGTTATTGTGAGTCCAAGGATGGAAATGAGTTTTGGAGAAGAAAACATCTCAAACAGTGCATAAAATAAGTGACAATCGTTGGTTTCTTTAATTACAGTCTGAATAAGGAAAATTACAATGGAGATATTAAGCTCATTTTTACAGCCTTAAAATTGGATACTGACCCTTCAAACTCATTTTTTTCCTTTCCTCCATGTCCTCAAGAATAGGCTTTTAAAATCAAAGACTGCCTAGCACATATTATCTATTATTATTAACATCTTTACATGCATAATTTCATAAAATATTCACAAAAAGCCAGCTGAATAATTATTATCGTTATTCTCCACAAACGTATTATCTTATTATTTTACTTTCCTACAAATTGCAGAAGTGGGATATGAACCCAGAGCTGTTGAAATCCAGAGTCGGGCATCTTAGCCTCTAGGTGCACTGCTTAAAATTAACATGGTATGGGGGAGAACGGGGTAAGGCAAAAATCGCTCTGTCCCTTGCGTTGTAAAGCTCTTCCTTGCTGTTTAAAGAATAATTTTTGAGTTCACATTTCTTCCAGCTTAATGATGGCACACATCATTAGCCTCAAATAGGTAGACTTAAACTATTTTTACATGCCTTTTTGGCAAAATAAGATGCTGTATTAGACGCCTTCAAGGCTGTATTTGTGAACAGCACACATTTGATATCTCTAAATGCATGTGTATTGATGGACTCCTTGACTACTTAATGTTTTAAGGTAATTAAACCACAAAAACTCATTGGAGTAATGTTTAGGGATGACTTAAACCCTTAAAAGCCATTAGCTGTTAACTGCCAAGTTGCTCTGAGTCTCTGTCTGCATGAAATTGAATCATATTTGAAAGGTTTTGTAGGCTAGTGGCAAGATTCATAAAAGCCAAACAGCTTTACATCTTTCATCACAAATCAGGAAATGGGCGGGAGGGCAAAGAACTGGATTTGAGAGGGAAAACTGCACTTGATGTTTCATCCACTGTTTCTCTAGAATCTTTTACTAATTAACTCCACTTGTGCCTTCCTATGGTGAAATTGCACCTATTAATTTACCATTTGTTTAATTCAATTCAAGACAGAGTATTTTTGCTATATCTACAGATATTGATACGTGGAACAGAGGATGAATGAGGCACTGGCCCTGTCCTCAGCAGCTTTAGATTTAAGAGAGACAGTCAGATAAACAACATTTAGTGTGGTGTGGAAAGCACACAGATAGAGGAATGTGCAAAGTGAAGAGGAAAGGATTGTGAGTGGCATCAAGGAAGACTTCTTGGAAGAGTTTATGATGGAGCTGGGTTTGGAAAGTTAATAGGAGTTTCCCAGCAGCAGACAGTGGCACAACATTTAAGACTAAAAAAATCAAAAGCACACAGGAAAAGGGTAATGGTGTTTTTCACTCAAATTAAGAATATTTCACACACACACACACACACACACACACACACACACACACACGTTTCTGACTTTTAAATACCTTTTATTCTGCTAAAGATTGTATGAGCACCTGCTGGCTCTGCTCACAGATAATTCTACCCATGGCTGAAAAGGTTTTTGGCACTGAAGACTCTGCATGGTCACAACCTGTTCCTGTAATCCTTACTAATGTCCGCCACCAGGGCTGCTGATGCACACCTCTCCACCGTATCTTTCCTATCCATGTCAGCAAAGCTCTCTCCCAATATGGACACTCCTGCAGCCCCTCACTCTGATTACTGTGTACCTAATTGGGGTCCAGCCCTCAGATGGGCCAGAAGAACCTCAGAATTTTGAGATATCTGTGTGTGTGTGTATGTATATAGATAGATGATAGATAGATAGATAGATAGATAGATAGATAGATAGATGGATATAGATACAGATATATAATGAAGCCAACTTATATTTAAAAGATATTGTATACTATTCAGCTATAAATAAAATCGATGAACAATGGCAAAGAACATAACCACCATTCATGGTGCTGCTTTGATGGGAAACCATATTGATGGCAATCGGTATATGGTGAGAATCTATGTATTTAAGGAACTGAGATGTGGTAGACAATATATACATCTGCAAATCAGGACTGAAATACAAGTTGCAGAACATTGTTTCCTGTTTATCTCAAAGACTTAGTGGTGTTTTTTCACTTGTAAAGTAGAGATATTAATGTTTACTTTCTATGGTTGCCATGTGGGTTCATGGAGAAATGGATAGAAAGTGCCTATAATATAGGTAATTCTTGTAAGAGCTACACAGTATTTCGTTTTTTAGTAAATGCTCTGGGTAATTAGAAAATGATTCAATGACTTCCTTTTTTCTACAGAAAAAAATGGCCAAAATTTATTACACAATTTTAAACTTCTACTTAATATGTTCTAATTTGAGTACATATTTCTTCCCAAAATATATATTACATCTCAGCAAAAGTGGAATGAGCCAACCTTTCCTGAAAAGGATATTGCACTTTCTCTCATTCTGTCACCCAAATGTCTGTTAAGAAGTATTGAAGAAGCTGGACACGGTGGGTCACAGCTGCAGTTACAGCACTTTGGGAGGCTGAGACTGGAGGATCACTTAAACCCAGGAGTTCGAGACCAGCCTTGGCAACATGGCAAAATCCTGTATCTGGTGTCTACCAAAAAAGTATAGAAATTAGCTAGGTATGGTGGCATGCACCTGTAGTTCCAGCTACTTGGGAGGCTGAGGTAGAAGGATCACTTGAGCCTGGGAGGCACAGAGGTTGCAGTTAGCCAAGATTGTGCCACTGCACCACTGCATTCCAGACTGAGCAACAGAGCCAGACCTTGAAAAAAAAAAAAAAAGCACTGAAGAGAAGCAGCAGCAGCAGCTTTGGATAAGTTGTTTTTGCCATTTGTGCTTTTGCACTATTGCACTTAATCAAAAAGTTAGTTGGAGTTTCTTTTCTTGTTGATTTGTTCTGTTACAAATTTTCATCCTTCCACCAACAGCCTATGGCAAGAGACTGTCTTGTTTTACTAAGTTCCTCAAGTCCTAAAGGAAATAAATAAATTCTATAAGAATTTGAATTACTTTTATTTTCTGAGTATAGGTTAAAATATGTTCCAAGAATATTCCTGGAGCCCTTAAGATTCAACATGTCCACTTTGGTCGCCCAACCCCAGAGTCACCAATGACATTTTATATTTTATGAGATTGGTGCCCACATAAAGTACAGCTCCAGCCTAGCTATCTATAATAGCAAACCACCCTTTAACTCATACTATGTAATCTTCTTTATTGCCTGCAGAGTCCTCACCATAATAGACAATTATTAAATTGATACATTGGTTTATTTACCATCTATTTCCCATCCTAGAATATAAGTTCCTTGAAATTCTTGTTATTAGTGTCTAACATTTGAATTATTACTATGTTTCTGTCTCCGTGATTGGAAGAATAGATATATAAATAATTGGTGAATAAGGATTAAATGGGATTACACACTTCAAATAGTTTTTAAACTCCAGAATGCCATGAAATATCAGACCCTTGTTGGCAATACCCCAACTGTACAATGGCTCCCACACATTACGTGTAACACCTCTCCTATCATCACTATCCCGTAGCCACCATCTATTGAATACTTACTATGTGCTTAATATTTTACAGACAAGACCACATTAATACCCATAAAATATGTATGATAATAGTGTTATTATTTCCTCTCCTCCTTCCATTTTACAGATAGGAAAACTGAGGTCCATAAAATCTAAGTGCTGTTAAAGAGAGAGTAGTAGGAAATGGGTCTGGAGATAGGAAATGATCAAATTCTAATTGGAATGTTATACATTTTTCTCCATATAAGAGTTCTGGTTCTGTCTTCCGCCAATAGAACACTGAAAGGTACCAATTTATATATTTTTATAGAATCCCCAAACTCATGTGAAAGAAAGAGAACAAAAGAATGCACACATGCACACACACACACAAATTCATATTTTGCTTTTATATGTATAAGAATATAGTAGATACACACAAAACCAATACCATTTGACTCTGCAGTAGGAGTTGGGGCTCTAAGGAAGAAGGGATCTACTTTTTATTAGATAACTTTTGTTACTTTTCAATTTTTTTCTCATATGCATGCATTATTTTTTAAGATAAATAAAACAGAACAACAAAACAAAATGAAATATAAAGGAAAGGAAACCAAGGAACTGAACCAGATCAGTGGCAGTGAGATAGAGAAGCAGGGACAGATTCAAGACTTCCACTGGAAAACATGGTTCAATGCCTTTAACATATTAAGAGTTATAAAATTTAAAATAAAGACTGCATAGTCAATATGTTAAAAATGAAATAAGTAAGTAAAGGTAAAGTCTTCTCAATGTCATAGTTTTTTGCATAATTGAAATCCCTGATATGTGTATATTTTATTCTCTAAACTTATTGATCAAGGGGTCCTTTTTCACATGGAGCAGTTCATAGATATAATGTTCTGGACAAAACACTTTGGCATGTGATCATCTAGAGTAGGACTCGGCAACTACAACTTGTCAAGCAAATCCAGCTTACCGCCTATTTTTTTTTAATAACATCTTATAGAATACAGTTATTCTCAATGGTCTACATATCGTCTGTGTGTGTGTATATATATATATATATACACACACACTTAGGAATACAGCTAACTAGGGAGGAGAATAAGCTCTACAATGAGAATTACAAAACACTCCTCAAAGAAATCAGAGATGACACAAACAAATGAAAAAATATCCCATGTTTACAGATAGGAAGAATCAATTCATTCAAATGTCCATACTGCCCAGAGCAGTTTGCAGATTCAGTGCTATTCTTATCAAATGACCAATGATATTTTTTACAAAACTAAAATAAACAAACAACAAAAAAGAAAACCTATTTTAAAATTCACATAAAACCAAAACCAAAAAGTAGCCCAAATAACCAAGGCAATCCTAAGCAAAAAGAACATAGCTGAAGGCATCATGCTACCCAACTTCAAACTATACTACAGGGCTACAGTAACTAAAACAGCTTCATACTGACAGAAAAACAGACACATAGACAAACGGAACAGAATAGAGAGCCCAGAAATAAGCCCACACATCTACAACAATCTAATCTTTTAGAAACTTGACAAAAATAACCAATGAGGAAAGGACTTCCTAGTCAATAAATGGTTCTAGGATAACTGGCCAGCCATATGCAGAAGATTAAAACTGGACCCCTTCTTTAAGCGTATACAAAAATCAACTCAAGGGGCTGGGCGTGGTGGCTCACGCCTGTAATCCCAGCACTTTGGGAGGCCGAGGCAGGTGGATCACAATGTCAGGAGTTCGAGACCAGCCTGACCAATATGGTGAAACCCCATCTCTACTAAAAATACAAAAATTAGCTGGGGGCGGTGGCTCGCACCTGTAATCCCAGCTACTCAGGAAGCTGAGGCAGAAGAATTGCTTGAACCCGGGAGGCAGAGGTTGCAGTGAGCCAAGATCGTGCCACTACACTTCAACCTCGTGACAGAGCGAGACTCCATCTCAAAAAAAAAATCAACTCAAGGCTGGGTGCAATGGTTCACTCCTGTAATCCCAGCACTTTGGGAGGCTGAAGCGGGTGGATCACCTAAGGTCAGCAGTTCGAGACCAGACTGACCAAAATGGTGAAACCCAGTCTCTACCAAAAATACAAAAAATTAGCCAGACGTGGTGGCAGGCACCTGTAATCCCAGCTACTGGGGAAGCTGAGGCAGGAGAATCACTTGAACCCAGGAGATGGGAGTTGCAGTGAGCCAAGATCGTGCCATTGCTCTCCAGCCTAAGCAACAAGAGCAAAACTTCATCTCAAAAAGAGGAAAAACAAACAAACAAACAAAAAACAAAAATCAACTCAAGATGAATTAAAGACTTAACTGTAAAACCCAAAACTATAAAAACCCTGGAAGACAACCTAGGCAATACCATTCTGGACACAGGCATGGGCAAAGACTTCATGACTAAGATGCCAAGAGCAATTAAGACAAAAGCAAAAATTGACAAATGGGATCTAATTAAACTAAAGAGTCTCTGCAAAGCAAAAGAAACTATAATCAAAGTAGACAGACAACATACACAATAGGAGAGTATTTTTGCAAACTATGCATCTGACAACTGTCTACTATCTAGCATCTATAAGGAACTTAAACAAATTTCTGAGGAAAAAACAAACAACCCCATCAAAAAAGTGGGCAAAGGACATGAACAGACACTTTTCAAAAGAAGACATACTTGTAGCCAACAAGCATATGAAAAAACTCAATGTCACTGATCATTAGAGAAATGCAAATCAAAACCGCAATGCAATACCATCTAACACCAGTCAGAGTGGCTATTATTAAACAGTCAAAAAATAACAGGTGCTAGCAAGGTTGTGGAGAAAAAGGAATGCTTATACACTGTTGGTGGGAGTGTAAATAGTTCAACCATTGTGGAAAGCAGTGTGGTGATTCCTCAAAGACCTAAAAACAGAACTACCATTCTATCCAGCAATCCCATTACTGAGTATATACCCAAAGGAATATAAATCACTCTATCATAAAGACACACACATGCATATGTTCATTGCAACATTATTCATAATAGCAAATACATGGAATCAACCTAAATGTCCATCAATGGTAGACTGTTGAAAGAAAATGTGGTACATATACACCATGGAATACTATGCAAACATAAAAATCAATACAATCATATACTTTGCTGAAACATAGATAGAGCTGGAGGCCATTATCCTTAGTAAATTAATGCAAGAACAGAAAACTAAATCCCTCATGTTCTCACTTATAAGTGGCAAGTAAATGATGAGAACACATGGACACATAGAGGGAAACAACAGACACTGGGGTCTACCTGAGACTGGAGGGTGGAAGGAAAGAGAGGATCAGGAAAAATAACTAATAGGTACTAGGCTTAATACCTGGGTGATGAAATAATCTGTACGACAAACCCCTGTAACATGAGGTTCACCTACATAACAAAGCTGCACATGTACCCCTGAACTTAAATGTTTTTTTAAAAAGATACAAAAAAGAGGGAAGTATGCTTATATTTTAGAGTAATGAATGGCTTAGAGTTTTTCTAGCCATAAAATCAGAAAAATGTTAACTGGATTGGAGGGCAGAGAAAGTCCAGGTTTTCAGCAAAAGTAATTGACCGGAAGAAAGCATGTGGGCATGAAAGAACACTTTGTCCAGAAAATGTGACCGTAGTGGAAGACGATCAGAAGACAAGCAAGCAAATAAGAAGATGTGACACGCATAAGATAAAGAGTGAAGAAACGTTTGAAGTTACAGGGGATCGGAGGCTGTAAAGGTTTGGGGAGGACATGATAATTTGAAACCATGATAGTAACCAAAGTTAAGGATATCAGGACTATTGCCAGACTCTCTTCAAAAAGAAAATAATTTTTTTCAATGAATAAATGACCACTAAGTCTTAAAAATATCCAACTGGAAATGCAAATACATAAGAACATGGGAGTCTTCCCTTTCTAATCTATGTTACTTTGTTGATAAAATATATTGATGAGATCATAGAATTAAAATGCAACTGATATCAGGAAGGAACGAGATTTTCCAAATGAAGAATCTGTTTAAAAATGAGTTGAAATATATAAACACAATTAAACCTCTGGATTTCTGAAAGGATGTAAACACACACATACATCACATTGTTTTTTTGAGAGCAAGATACGGAGAGACAAGAGAAATATAGTTACTGTGGTGTACAGAAGAAATACTTAGGCAGAGAAGAACATTCTGTTTAAAATTAAAATCTTCTCCCTAAATGCAGTTTAGTGAGTCCAGCTCTCCCCACTGTGAAGGGGAAGATTTAGTGTACCTTACAAATGGGTTTAAAAATGAAAATGACAGAATCTTGGCCAACCACATTTGGTTTTATCAAATTTTAAAATGTTGGCGGTAATTGCTAAAATCTAAGTGCAGCCTGCCAAATCAGACCGAGTTGGTGCAGAGTACTAAATATTTCAGCCCTCACTTTGAGGCTGAGGAACAGTACAAATTCTTTGAAATAATTTGTCTTTCATCTCGAAGGATGGCTAATATTTTTGCAATTGATATTTTTCTAACTAAAGTGATAGCTAACCTGATCACAAATAGAGAGCCCAGGCAGGTAACACCAACCAGACAGCAGGCATGGTTTTATTTCTGGACCTGACTTCCATGGACGCTAATGATGCATCTGCTTTCTTCCTGATTTCATTTGAATGGAACCCAAATTTGTACAATTCTGCAAATGTGAGGAAAATGCTTAAACTTTAAATGACTTTAATAAAATTTGAACGTGCATCTCACAGCTAGGATGGATTTAAGGAAACCTGTTATTGACAAACTTTTTCTAAGCAAAATTTCATTGCATTTCAGTTGAGGACACCTCAAAACCTGGAATGACTATCTTTTCAGTTCTTGCATATTAAGGTTGGACATGCCATTATATTAAGACAATTACTGTGAAAATTGTACTTGAAAGCCCTTTGAAAACAAAGTTCTTAAACATCTATTGTAAAATTTTATCAAGTAACAAGTTTCAAAAATTCTTATCCACTAATGCATTTTTCCCCAGCGTGGCATCTTTCAAGGGAAGAAAATCCTATCATCACCACTAAATCCTTCTTTAAATTCTCATTGATCATAGCCTTAGAACAAGATTATCAAAAGTAGTCCTACACTGAGATAATGTGTAAGAGATTTTGGAAAATCTCAACGTTCCATTTTAGATTAAATCTCGTGGTTTCTCAGGTTCATGTTCCATTCCACTGATAAAGATGGATTATCAGTGTGTGCCGCTTAATTAAGGACAAACAATAACTATTGCTTCTTGTAGTTGCAGCGCAAATACCATAACCTTTCTCTTCTCTACTAAAACCCCTATATTTCATCTATTTGTCATTTAGGTGAATAATACAGCTATTGTGCCTTCAAAGTATCAAGTATTGACTTCGGAAGAAGCAATCTACCTAGAAGCGAGATTGTATTTTCTATCATGATGGGATTTAAAATTTTGTTACTATTGCCACTAGTTCAAAACTAATAAAATAGTTGAATTTTAAGCCAGCTTTTGATGGACATATAATTTTCCTTCTTTAAAGTACTTTTAATGGGAAGAAAAAAACAATTAGGAAAGAATTGCATGCTTTAATGTATAATTATATAAGTAGTTTTGGAACAGAATTGTTAATAATAGTCAAACTTCAAAGACTTGAGTTTTGTTGCTGTTGTTCTTATGTTACAAATGTTGGTATCTATGAGCCAAAAATCAAAGCAGTGTTTACTTTTGATGAAAGCAGTGTTTACTTTTTGATCAAGGAATAATTTACACAGGGAACAACCATTTAACAACACTCTGATCTAGTACTGTAATATAAGAAACAGTGTGTTCATCCAAACTACAGAGAGTATTTGGTAGGTCTAGAATTATAAAATAAAAGCAATTGAAAGAGTCATCTACTACAACCTCGTCTTTTTCCAGTTTGGTTAAAAAATAGACAATCCAGTGGGCATGGTGGCTCACGCCGGTAATCCCAGCACTTTGGGAGGCTGAGGCAGGCGGATCACGAGGTCAGGAGATCAAGACCATCCTGGCTAACATGGTGAAACCCTGCCTCTACTAAAAATACAAAAAAAAAAATTAGCTAGGCATGGTAACACGCACTTGTAGTCCCAGGTACTTGGGAGGCTGAGGCAGGAGAATCGCTTGAACCCGGGAGGTGGAGATTGCAGTGAGCCAAGATCACACCACTGCATTCCAGCCTGGGCAACAGAGTGAGAATCTGTCTCAAAAAAAAAAAAAAAAAAAAAAGACTATCCAATATAAGAAAATTTTTCAAAAATGTTGATAACGAGAGATGGAGATCAAGATCTTTGAGAATCTCTAAGTAGTTCGTTTTTCTTTGTTAAAAGCAGATGCCAGAAGAGGGTTAGATATGCAGGAGATTAATTAGGGAAAAGCCCTATGAGAGGAAAGTGAAGATGAGGAGATTAGATACATCATAAGACCTCAATGCCAATTTAACCCCTGTGGAATCAAGAGGGAAAGGAAGAATGTCTAGGAAGTCTTAGGCTGCACTGAGGTTCTAGGAAAGTTTTGTCAGATGCAATGCTGAGTCCTGGAGCCAAGGCTGCTGATCAGAGGAGTCCTGTGCCTCTCAGCGGCACGTTTGCCCAGCTCAGACACAGGCTTGAAGCAGGCTGTGGGAAATGCCACTTTGATGGATCCTAAAACACAGCAACTGGGGCCATTATCAAGTAGGCTTCCTGCAGGTCGGGATCTGAGACAGACATGTCAGATGTCCCTCAATTTCCTAAACTATTTAACATTTTTCTCATCTATCTAAAGATTGTCCTCTAATATTGTTCAAATATAGTAGCAGTGTTTCCTGTTCTCTAAAAAGAGGTTTTATTTGGCCATGAGCGATAACTCACTGTTGGCAAGAAACAAGGGCCATGTTATAAAAGGCCATGGCATGACATAGAGAAAAATGCAATAGTTTCAGGTGATACTCATGATAATAATAAATTAAAATTGTGATTATTAGCAGATGACTTCTATTCACTAGTTACTCTAAAAACATTTCATCTGAATTACCTCTAATGCTCACATTAGGTATAATAATTCTATAAGGAGTTATTTCTTCTCCATCTTAAAGAAGAGAATACAGACCCAGGCTCTGTGAAGACCATTCACTCAGCCAGTAAGTGTAACATAACTTCTCTAAATTTAATTTCCTAATCTGCAAAGCAAGATAACAACTACTTTCAAGGAGGTGCCATGAGGATTGAAATTATAACAACTTGAACTAAATGCCAAGTATATCTTCAGAGACTTTTATGCACATCTAACTTTTTGTTTTCTATTCTGTGTGTTTGTTTGTTTTTAGAGTTGGAGGTCTTGCTCTGTCACCCAGGCTGCAGTGCAGTGGCTCAATCATAGCTCACCGCAAGCTCAAGCTCAAACTCCTGGGCTCCAGTGATCCTCCCTCCTCAGTCTCCTGAGTAGCTGGGACTACAGACATAAGCCACCATACTTGGCTAATGATTTTTTATTTATTATTATTTTTTAAGAGATGAGGTCTTGCTGCATTGCCCAGGCTAATCTCGAACTCCTGGCCACAAGCAATCCTCCTGTCTTGGCCTCCCAAAGTGCTAGTATTACAGGCATGAGCACCATGCCCAGCCCATTTGCCATTAGATTACTATGATATAGTCAGTTTTTCCTATTACTTTCCTCAGTACTTTCTGAATACCTACCTTTCAGGAGCTCCTGTGAGAGTCTTATCTATCTGTTTGTTAGTCTGTTGATATCTTTGGCTAGAGAGCAATTCTGTAGCATAGTAGTTAAGAGAATAAATTTTGGAGCCATAGATTCACAAATTGGCTTCTCCCTAATTGACACAATTTAGCTGTGAAATTTTTACTTAATTCTTCTAGGATTCGGTTTCTTTAATTCATGTACTGAGAGCCAATAATCCTTATTTTGTAAGGATTTTTAAGAATTAAATGAAGTAAATGTCTGCAAAATACCTGAATGTAGAAAAATGGAAGCTATTACTACAATTATTATTTCATCAGTTTTTAAAACATAGTACTAACTGGTAATGCTCTCATTCATAGTTTAAAAATAAACCTTAGATTCTAGCCTTTCCCTTGTTTTTCTCTCTGGTGATAGTAAAAGTGAATGTCTTGGTGAGGAGGGTCTCTAGACTGATAGGCGCTACTTGTAGGCTAATGCACAAAACAATCAGAAATTATCATTAAAACTTATCTTTCTCATGACAGGGTTAACGTAATGTTTTCTAATTTTGAAACTCAAAAACTTAATTTGGAACAACTAAAATATTTTCCGTAAATAGATTTTCTTAAAACTTCACAGAAAAAAATTAAAATAATAAAATTAAAATTAAAATACTCAAGATTCATACATTGAATGAAAGCATGGTTGAAGGAGACTGTGATTTGGAGATTCTTACTTTCTTGATGAAAATTCAAATAGATTTATATTTAAAATTTTTTGAGAACTTACTTGATTTACTTTTACATAAAGGCATCAACTTTTCAGTAGCTAATTCAGAATATAGGGAAACCAAAGCCCAAGTAAAAAATGCACAACAATGAACTCATTTGCTTTCCTTCCTGCACCCAATTGTAACACCATTAATGAGAATAAGTACTTAAATGAGATTTGATGTCCTAAATTCCTCTAGCCTTTTGAGGAGTCTTCCTTTACTTCAATTATCAAGTCATATGGTTTAAGAACTAAGTTCTCCAACAAAAATAACTCTCATCCCCTCTCTCTCTCTTTCGCTCCCCTTGAATTTTTTATTATAGTATTAATAAAAAATTCTAATCATTATTTTTTATTTAATTTTTTATATGTTATCTATTAGGTTGGTGCAAAAACAATTGTGGTTTTTGAGGTTTCTTTTAATGGCAATAACTTTTGCGCCAAACTAATACTAAGATACAAGCTTCAGGATGTGAGAAGCCATGCATTTCTTTTTTACTCCTAGGGATCTAAATGCCTAGCAAAGTCTCTGACACATAGAAGTCAGTCAAACACTTTCTGAGAAGGAAGGGAGGAAGGAAGGTAATAAAGAGAGAAATAGAAGGAAAGAGAGAAGGGAGAAAAATAGGAATGTAAAAGAGGGAGGACGCAAAGAAAGGGCAAAGGAAAAGGAAAGAATGGCAAGAAGGAAGAGAGAAGTAACTCAAGCCCTGTCTCATATACTGGAAGACTCGCTATTTCCTTGTGAGTCACTGTTACCATTTGCTTTATGATTTTTTAACAATCCCAACTTTCGTAGTCTTGCCATCCTATCTCAATTGTCTGTCAAGTTACACAGTGGAAGTCATCTTTTCTTCCATGTGCTATTAATTCCAGGCTATTGTAGCAGAATTTAGTAAACATTTGCGAAGGGAAATTTCTTTTTAGGGCAGAAAACCCTCATATTTAATATAACATTTCAATGTTCCTACAAATCGATGAGTATTTCCCACACAGATAATTTATCCATGGTCACTGTGATTTATTTTCTATCTTACCCAACCCCACATCTCTTTCCTTTCCTTGTGCTCAGCAAATGTCACCTCATCCTCATCCCAGTTTGTCATGCAGAGTAATTAGATCTTATTCCTCCTAGTCCTGCTCTTATCTTCATTTTTCTTCCTGCTGCAAAGGCACCACTTACTAGCTATTTATTTATACCTTGCCTCATTCCACAAAGAATTTATTGTATTACGAGATTAACTGCAATTAGAAAAAATGTTTTAAAATAAAATGTAAATACAATATGAACACAAGATTATGATTAATTCAGTTTCATTCAGCCAAAGTCAAAATGGGAACAGGGCAAGTGAGTTAAAATAAGATACCTAGGCCAAGAAAGGCAAGCAGTACATTATCACGTGAACTCTAGACCTGGACTAAGAAATAAAGACAACACCAAAAAAGTAGTTAGAGTAAGTCTTTAGACTCTTGATTAACCCAAACATTTGGCTTTGAGCTTCCAGGCAGCCAAAATTAAAAGAGAAAGATAATTGGTTTTATCATTCTTATAATCCACATGCAGTAAACATACAAATCCTTAGGGAGAAACAAAGCTTTGCCTAGCACTTAACTCTAAAATAACATTTTATGGGCATAGATATTAAGAAATGGTACATGGGAGCTGGAAATCAGCTCAGAGGCAAGATTCCAGGCCTGAACTAATAAACTCATGAATAAGGATGACTGGAGAGCTAATGAAAAGAATGAAAGGATGCTTGATATGAGGACAGGAGAACACGCAGAAAATTGGGGGGTTTCAAGGTACTTAGAGAAGAAAGTGATGGAGCAGTGAGAAGTGAGCATTCTCTTTCAGCTTCTTTTGGTTTACTCCAAGCCCTGATCTTTCTCGTGCTCCAGCTTTATGGCTAAATTCTCTTGTATTTACATCCTGGAGAAAGTATGACTGTAGCTTCTTCACTAAGCCATGCTCACAAATATTGGAACCAGAGGCAGACAGAGCTCTAGGCTAGAACTTTAATATGCCACTCACTGAAATAGCTATTTCCCTTAATGGTCTTTATCCAAAGAATAGCCCAGTGAAGGAGACATCGGCTATTAACCTATTCTGAGTGTGGGAGGCCCACACAAATGATGCCTGAATTGTTCCTCAAGAACAATTTGGGTGTGAATAGAAACTGCAAAATAAGTTCTGTCACCCAGAATAAAAAATCCCCATCATACACGCAGAAGTTATTCTTTAAGATTACCTAGTTAAGAAAGTAGGCTTATAACCATGGGTAGATATATATGAGGATGATTTTTCAAACCAGTAAAACAAAAGTAACAGGCTTTACCACTGAATGTTTATTAAATTGCTCAGCATGACATTGTTAATAGTCTCAAAACAACAATTTGGGTGTGCAAAGTGACCCAGAATAGAATCTATTGTGATGCCTAAACTGTTTTAAATATCCACTGAGTTGTTTCTGGGGTTTTGTTTCATTTTGTTTTTAATGAGTTGCCCTTCAAGGAAGGAGATTTTAAAGACATGGGAAGTAGCTCTTCTCCTGCCTCCCATGCAGCTTAATCACAGACCCATCCCTTGAGATATGCATAATTTTCCAGTGAATATAGGTCAGGAAGACACATCTCAGTCTTGTCATGAGTCTATATCCCTAAGGGAAAAATTACGTATGTATGTACGTATGCATGTATGTGTTTGTATGTATTATACATTATGGCATACAGAAATATATGGGTGTATGTACAGATTTCTGTATATACACATTTGTGTGTGTGTTGTATGTGTTATTTGCACCAAAACCTTCACCTGATGCTGCAATCATTATTAAATCAGAACAAGAATAAACAGGATGGAAGTATTTGAAAAAACTTTTTGCTGGGGAATATTCCTAATAAGTTCAACTCAGCTCATTGAGACAATCACCAGATAGGAGCTAACATCACTAGTGTTAACAACAACTTGTCAAAGGAAGTAGAAAATTCACAGGAAGGGGAAAGTAGGAAATGATGGCTGAAAGATGACACTGTACAAGAAATGGCAAGAAACTCCAAGAGTAAAAACTGTTTTGAAGTTCAGCACCCTGTGTGAATTCATGCTGAAACATAGAGCTTTCCTGCAGGGTTTCGCAGAGATTGGAGCCCACAGCACTGGGGAAGTGAGGAATGGGACAAATTTTAAGAGGAGGAAGGAGGAAATAGGAAGAAGGAATGAGGTTTTAACATGCACTCAACCCAATGTATAGCCAGATGTTTTCTAGGCATTTAAAATGTGCTGCCTCTGGCCAGGTGCAGTGACTCACACCTGTAATCCCAGCACTTTGAGAGGCCGTGGATCACTTGAGATCAATAGTTCAAGACCAGCCTGGCCAACATGGCAAAACCCTGTTTCTACTAAAAATACAAAAATTAGCTGGGCATGGTGGCACACGCCTGTAATCCCAGCTACTTGGGAGGCTGAGGCACAAGAATCTTTTGAACACAGGAGGCGGAGGCTGCAGTGTGCTAAGATCGCACCACTGCACTCCAGCCTGGGTGACAGGGCAAGACTCCATCTCAAAAAAAAATTAAAATAAAAAGAAATACAATAAAATTTTCTGCCTCCTATAATGTATATGATAAACTTCCATTCTGAAATCCCAAATCTTTCAATAATACATTGTTGTAACTTGTTAATGCAAAATCTGACCTGACCTAAATTCATTTTGTCTCAGAACCTGACCTGAAAGGATGTAAGTCAACTGTAGTATTTTAAAAATCTGTCTTTATATTCAAAAATTATTGAATTGTTAATATATCAGTCCTATATAATACAGAATATATGCTCATCATTATCTTTCTAAAGTCTGCAAAAAGATTCTAATTTCTGAAACATTTGACCCCAAGGGTTTTAGACTAGGATTGTGGTCCTTTTTTAGTAACAGTGAGATCTCAATATTTTTATGTTTATTTTCATGTGCCTGTCATTTTGCTAACCCTTTTGTGAGTATTTGCTCACTGAGTCCTCATTACACTCTTTAAAGTAGATCTGATGATACTTGAGGATGAATAAAGATATATAAGTCTTGTTGAGGATTTTTTCCTTGCATGAGGTTACACAGTTTCTAAATATCAAGGATGTCTTTCTTTCAATACTATTCTATAACCTGTGATTCTTAGAAAAATGTCCACATGACTGTAAATACAGAACAAAATATCAAAATGAAGTGGGGAAAAAAGTCTATTTTTATGATATTGGTGCTCAAGAACAATGATCCAATCAGCCTTAAATCTGTTAGTTTTCTTAAAGAGGCAGACAAAAATAATTAATAATTTTAGAAAATAAAATATCTTTCAAGAAAATTTGATTTATATTTAGGGTTTTTGACTCAGCTTTGCAAAGACAGCATCTGTATTATAAATTTTTACAACTTTATATTTTCCTGATGCCTCAACCAATAACCTCACAAACAGGCTGCGAGCACCCTGCCCAGACAACCAGATGGTCTAGTGAGATAAGACTTGTCCCAGCCACAAGTTCCTCTTCTTTCCTCAGTCTGACTGTGGCCTAGTGACATTGAATTGCATCCATAAAACTCCCTCATACCTTTCACTTGTGTGTGCCCCAGTAAAGGCACTTGCCCACTGGTCCTCACTGTCTTTCTTGACTCCGCTCCTGCATGGTTGAACCTGCTCCCCTGGAGCTCCTCCCACATGGACCCTTGTGACACATGCCCTGCCACCTGTCTGTAGGACCTGTGAGCATAATCAATCTTTTAATTTCTATCTGCCTGTCCAAGTGTGTTTTCCATGGCTATGTTGAAATATTCATTAAACACCCCACCCTCAAAGGAGGACTTTCTCTCCTACTTATAACACTTCACCTCTTTTTTGCTCTTTGACCCAGAAGTTCTCAACACTTAATTAGTACCAAGTCAATGGTGAATGAAGTTCACATATTCTTTCTTTCCCATGGATTTTAACAAACATAAAACTATCAGCACCCTGGGTAAAAGTCCTCCTGCACATTGAAGATATTCTCTCTCTCTCTTGCTCTTTCTCTCTCTGTCTCTGTCTCTCTCTGTCTCTCTCTCTCTCTATATATATATGTAATGTATTAATATTGTTTAATTATTCAAATTTTGGGCCTGGCTATGCTTTCTTAGTGTGTAATTAAGCCTCATATCAACAATAATAAATTGTGGAACTCCTAAACAATGTGGTTGAAACATGCCACTGTAATCTATTACTTCCAGACATGCTCTTTCAAGAACTAAAATAGGACTTGCTTGTATAGCAGCCCTGAAGTAGCATCTCATTGAACGATTCTTGGGATATGGAGAAACACTGGTATCTAGAAATGAAATATAAATGCACACAGGTGGAAAGAAGTAGAAACAATCTGTTTCTGTTTTAAATAGAAATAAAACAGTACTGACTTTTTCATGAGTAAATCAATTGCTTAACAAGTTAATATCTAGCAAAGCACACAGCTTTTGGTATCATCAATTGTGCTAAATATGTGGCATTAAGTTAATTACAAGTTATGAGGAATCTTCCTAGGGTATATCTTCTACCAATTTAGGGACTTTTTCTTCTGTATTCTAATGATTTGGTTGGCCATATAATTCAATCAAACACAGAGCATTCAGCCCTTTCTGCCTAGAAAAGCACTCACCATCAGCAATCTGAAATCAAATCATTGTGGCGATCACTTTGCCACATGGAGTAAGATGTGACAATTTAGAAAGACAATGGGTATGTTAATCTACTCAATGGAGTTTCAAAGCTAGTAGCATTCAAAAGAATAAATAAAACCATAAGCTTTACAGCTGTTTAGACAGATGAGCCAATAAGGGAACCAGTGCTTCCAGTCATTCCTTATTATCAGAGAACAATTCCTCTGCTAGTGGATTGGATCCTCTTTTTTGTCTTGTTTATGTTGACTTGCAGTCCTGTCATTATTTTCTCAGTTTACAATATAGTTCAAACATTAAGGGATAACTCTAAGAAGTTATGTGCTGTTGGGATTTGTCACTCTGCCAAGGACAATTTGCCCAAGACTTAAGAAGTCTTCTTAAGCTGCCTTTGGTTGTAGAATTTTCTGTACAGGAGCTTTATCCTCTGTTTGAAAGCATGCCTATGTGCTGTTACTGTAAATTTTTTTCTTTTTTTTTTTTTATGCTTTGAGATTAGGAATGTATTTTAAATTGTGAGCTGTAGGTCACTGGAGAGGAGAGAGGTGCTTAAATGATACCTTTCAAGGATACATTTGCCCTAAGATCTGCTCTGGTAATTTTTTCTATGTCCCCAAACAAGGTATTACACTGATATAAATCCAACACTGATGAAAAACAATGAAAGAAGTAAATACAATCACTTCAAGAATGAAAATAATTTCATTGTTTTATCATTTAAATCTCAATTCCATCAATGGTTTTATTCATTTTCTTATTTCTAAGTTGTTTATCTTAATTTTACAAATTAAAATATCCAGGTGTAATTATTTTTTTCCAAAGAATCAGCTACTAGATACTTTTATCAATGCCATTTATCTATATATTTCAAAGTATTTGCACTTGTTTTTGTATTTGCAATTTTTTGTTTTCTTCCTCATAATCTTTGTTTTTTACTTTTAGTTGAATATTTAATATTTATTTAATCATGTCTGTCATCAAAGAAAATAACTTGAAGCCATGTCTTTCTTAAAATGTACTTTTGTAAAATGTATTAAATGTGTACTGTTGAATCTTTGCTTAATACAACACAAATTTATTTATTATCTTACAGCTCTGGAGGTCAGAAGTTTAGAATGAATCTCACTGGGATAAAATCAAGGCATCTGCAATGCTATGTTCCTTCTAGAGGCTGTAGGAGAGAATGCATTTCTTTTCTTTTTCCAGATTCTAGAGGCTTTCTGTGTTACTTAGTTTGAGGCCCCCCCTTCTATCTTTAAAGTCACCAACACCCAGTCAAATTTTGCTCCATCACTTCACTGACACTAACTTCTGCCTCCCTCTCCCATTTATAAAGACCCTTGTGATTTCACTGGGCCATCTGGATAATGCAAGATCATCTCCTCATCTCAAATTCAACTGATTATCAATCTCAATGAGATGTATAACCTCAATTCTTCCTTGTCATGTACAACGAATGGAACTGAAATTGCCATTGTAGTCTGGGCGCAGTGGCTCACGCCTGTAATCCCAGCACTTTGGCAGGCTGAGGCGGGTGGATCACCTGAGGTCAGGAGTTTGAGACCAGCCTGACCAACAAGGTGAAACCCCGTCTCTACTAAAAATACAAAAATTAGCCAGGCATGGTGGCAGGCACCTGTAGTCCCAGCTACTCGAGAGGCTGAGACAGGAGAATTTCTTGAACCTGGGAGGGGGAGGTTGCAATGAGCCAAGATCACACGACTGTACTCCAGCCTGGGTGATGGAGCAAGACTCCATCTCAAAAAAGAAAAAAAAAAAAAGAAAGAAAGAAAAGAAAAAAGGAAAAAGGAAATCATCATTGCAAAATTGTAACTGACACTGAAAGAGATCTAACCTAACCAACTCTTTCTTGCGTCTAACCTCCAAGCAGTCCTTGTTCATTCCTGGGCACAGGCTGAACTAACTTTGGGAGGAATTTAGTTTATAGTTGAAAACAAAGCTAATAATAGCCCTTTCCCAAAACAAACCTCCTTCTTGCTTGGGGACTAAATTGCCTTTGTAGGACTAACAAATTAGCCACAATATTAATATTATGATTTAGGATTCGTGCAGTTGGAGGCTACAAGATTCTGACCCTCCTTGAACTGCTCCTAAGATCAGTGCTTGAGATATTTTGCAGACCCTGAACTTGATGTTTCAGCTGGCACCACCCAGATCAATAAACTGACTAATCAGATATTGTGGCCCCCACCTGGAACTGACTCAGCATTAGAAGACAGCTTTGACTCCCTATGATTTCATCTCTGATTGGTCAGGTCACTGGTTCCCCCCACCCACCAAGTTGTCCTTAAAAACTCTCATCCCTGAATGCTCAGGGAGACTGATTTGAGTAATAATAAAACTTCAGTCTCCTGCACAGTTGGTTTTGGGTGAATTACTTTTTCTCTATTGCAATTCCCCTGTCTTGATAAATTGGTTCTGTCTAGGCAGCAGGCAAGATGAACCCATTGGTTGGTAACAGAATGTTTGTGTCCCTCCATAATTCATACATTAAAATTCTATCTTCTCTATCCCCAATATGATGATGTTGGGAGGTGGAGCCTTTGGGAGATAATTAGGTCATAAAGGTGGAGACCTCGAGAAGCGATTCATGCCTTTATGAAATGACCCCAGATAGTTCTCCCTTTCGGCCATGTGAAGACCTAATGAGAAGTAGGTCAGGCAGAACCTGACCATGCTGATACCCTGATATCAGACTTCCACCTTTCAGAACAGTGAGAAACAAATTTCTGTTGTTTATAAGCCACCCAATCTATGGTAATTTGTTATTGCAGGCTGAACTAAACCACCATGAATCCCAATCTATTCACAGGTCCAGGTCATGGACATCTTTGGAGGCCATTATTCTGCCACGACAGGGGCTTTTGTTCTAAAGTGTGGGAATGGAAATATAAATCTTACCATGATCTGAAATCATCATACTTTAGATGATACTGCCTATGAAGATGAAAAGTAAGATACATTTAAAATATGGAAATATTATGAATGGATGGTGAATTGGCAATGAGAGACTGTGAAGAGGGGCCCATTTCAAAGTAGATAAGGAAAGTCTCTTGGATAAATGAATAACAAGAAGAAGTTAATGAAGCAGATATCTAGGGAAAGGGTACTTCAGACAGAGGGATTGAAAGGTACCAAAGTCATAAACAAGAATAAGTTTGGAATATTCTTAAAACAGAAAGAAGGTGATGGAAGGACAAAGAGCGAGGGAAAGAGAATGAATCTGAGAGTAATAGCCAAACTCCTTACCACGATTGACGTGATTTTGTGTGATTTGCTTATTTCTTCACCTCTCCCTCTGTGTGTTGGTAAGCCACTGTACTAGTTTTAGCAATCTTTTAACCACAGCGTTATAGACTGGAAAGTTTATTTTGGCTGCTTTATAAAGAATGAGCTTCAGGGTAAAAGACAGGAGTTAGTGAAACCAATTAGGGGGTGATTGACATGGTTCAAGGGAGAGATGAGGTAGCAATGGAGTCAGAGAATACCGGACATATTTGGACATATTCTTCAGAGGTAAATTCTGCAAAGGAGTGTCTCACCCTTTGAACTATTGACATTTTGAGGTAAACAATTATTTGTTGTGGGGAACTCTTCTTTGCATTCTTGAGAAACACTCATATACAGGATTTGGTGAAGTCTTGAATGATGGGTGTGAGGGAAGAAGAGAAGTTCAGGATTACTCTTGAGTGCCAAGTTTTCATGAGTGAAAATGTATAAGCTCTTTTTTTATTGCTTTCAGTACACATAAAGCTGGGTTTTGTATAAATTAGGAGACTGGTGTCACTGAAGCCTTTAAGAGAATCTACAAGGAGAACTGTTTGTAATAAAAGCTTAAAAACTTTCTTAAAAAATACTTCCCCTAATAATAAAATGACATACTTGACTCTCTGGAGGTGAAATTTTATGGGCTTCCTTCCTCAGACACGAAATAACCAGTTTGGGTTCTATTATGTCTAAGGTGATCCAATTTCTAACCTTTTATCTCTAGGCTCCAATTCCACTTTTAGAGACCTTACTTTGATTAACTCATAGATAGATACAGAGATATGGATATAGATGTAGATATAGATGATACAGATATCACATACATACACACACACATATACACATAGCCCATTTTCCTCCCAGATTTGTATATATTTGCTAATTTGCTAGACATAGAACAGGAAAATAACAGTGAGTTGTACTCACCTAAAGCCTAAGACTCTAATAAACACTTTTTTTTTTTTTTGAGATGGAGTCTCACTCTGTCACCCAGCCTGGAGTGCAATGGTGTAATCTTGGCTCACTGCAACCTCTGCCTCCCGGGTTCAAGCGATTCTCCTGCCTCAGCCTCCTAAGTAGCTGGGATTACAGGAGTGCACCACCATGCCCAGCTAATTTTTGTATTTTAGTAGAGACAGGGTTTCACCATGTTGGTCAGGCTGGTCTCAAACTCCTGACCTTGTGATCCACCCGTCTCGGCCTCTCAAAGTGCTGGGATTACAGGCATGAGCCACCATGCCCAGCCCAATTTAACTTTTATTAATAACAATTTACTTATAATTATATGACCTGTCACAACTCGATTGTGAATTTCCCTATGGCATAGACCACATTACATTTTCCACATTTCCTGGTACAGAGGTAGTCATAATGGATATTTATTGATTTTTTTGTGTGCAGAAGGGCTCATACCCACACACACATCTTTCTTTTCAATTCATGAGATTCTACAGAACTTGCCTATCAATCTAAAGCTTTCTAGACTCAAGAATGAGACCATTCTAATCTCCTGATCAGCATGATTGGCCCAACCTAGAGCACTTGTTTATCACTGGACCCAATCAGCAGCCCTTTCTTGATGCTTCTTCTTGTAATTATTATTTTAAATTTGAACTTTGAATAGTATAAGCAGAAAGGAAAGAACATTGAGTTTTAAGCACTTGTATTCAGGACTCCTATATTATGAGAATGCTGGTATGAAGAAGAACCTGATATGCAGTGAGATGAGAAAACAAGTGTTGGAAGGTTTGTACTTTTCCTGGAGTCATCACTAAGACTAGCTACTTTCTAGGTCAGGCGAGTCAACCAATTCCCCATGGTTAACTTTTTTTTGGATCCAGTTATTGTCGCTTGCCAGAAAATAGCTCTGCCTGATATAGTAGGTAGTTTTAAAAAAATAAACAATGGTTATTGATAGCAAGGTTGGTGTAAATAAGAGTTTTGAATATAACATGTTTTTCTCTCTTTCAAAATAGAGGGGAAAACATGTAATACAGTTATTTAAGAGGAATAGCTCACAAAACATCTCATTTTAAGGACAAAATAAAGAGAAATTTTTAAAAAAAGGAATATGAGTGGAGAGATAAAATAATATATAAGGTACTGAGCGGGATTGGCCTGCTAGGATTTACTTAAAATCCATTCATTCATCAGAATGTTGATGAATGGCTCCCTAAGGAGAACAAATCTGGCAAATGGTTTGAAGAGATCAACAGTAGAAATAAGACATTGCTCTAATTACACAGAGTTTAAAGCATAAATGTTTGTTAATTAATAAACTGCTCACTCATTCATTCATTTATTCATTTGCTTACTGAGTTCATACAACATGCCAAGAGCTGTGGCAGATGTTGTGGACATAAAAGTAAACCAAAACTGTTTCTTTCTCCAAAAGGTCACAAGTCTCAAATATAAATCAAGCAGAGGTGGGCAAGTAATACAAACTGGGTTGCTAGCCATCTACAGGATAATAAAAAACAGTGGTGGATTAGGAGAATTTGTGAGCCCAAGCTCTTAAAATATTCAATATCAGGTGTTTGGTTTTGTTTCGGTTTGGGGGTTTTGTTTGTTTGTTTGTGTTACAAAAAAATATTTGGGAGCTGGATATAGCCTGCATAACTTTTGGGCTTTCTGATGTGCAACCTCTGGTCTTGATATATAAGCAAATAATTTAATATCAGGTAAAAGGTGCTATGGGGGAAGGGAACTGTTGAGTTCTCTGAATTCACTTGTGAATGGCATTCTGGAAGTAGTGTTACCTAAATGCTAAAGAAAGAGTAGATACCATCCACGTAAATGGAGAAGAGCATCTCAGACAAATGGAACAGAATATTCTAAGGCCTGGAAGTTAGGAATGGTCTTGGAACACTGGAAATATGCAAGAGCTTTCATATGTCTGAGCATAGAGTCTCAGGAGATCATGAAAAATAAGGCTCCAGAGTTCAGCCTGTTAGCAAGGTTGTGTCCAAGCCTAGGGGCTCCTTGGTGACACAGTGTAATTTCAAATCTAACACATTTAACAATAGACAATAAAACAAAGAAAACCAAGGAACACCTCATAACACGGCGTTAAGGCTTGCAACATACTGCTGTCTCAAGAGATTTTCTTTTGCTGGCTAAGCCTCTTATGTTTGGCACAAAACAACACTGTCAAATACAAGCTTGATTCCAGCAGGAAAAATTAAGATACTGTAGTCCCAGTTATTTACTACAATTATGCTGAATTTAGATATCTGCTTACCTGACGATACACAGAGAGAATGTCTTTAGGTTTTCCTATAAAACTCACTATTTGGGCTAAGCACATTAATAAAACTAATAGGTATTAGAATAAAAAAGTCTAAAAAAAGACATGAGTTAAAAAAGGGTGGTGTATTCCCTTGGTTAAATTTCTTCTTTTTACTTTCCATTTATCTAAGTCCTAATTTACACCCAACAGATTGAATTCTCTTTGAGGGAGCAAACAATTTTCAAATCTCCTTTCTGCCTTCAATATATTGAATACTTAATGCCTACTCTTAAATGTGTTCAAACAATATCTAGTTGTCTGGATTGAACATTGTATTCATTATCTACTGCTGCATAACAAATTATCCCCCAAAATTAATAGCTTAAAACAATAAACATTTACTATTACACAATTTCTGTGAGTTAGGAATCTGAGAGTGGCTTGGCTGGTGGGTATGGCCCAGGATCTTTTACAAAGCAGCTGTCCAAGTGCTGTCTGGGGCTGCCAGCATCTCAAGGCTCAGCTCTGGGAGGACTCACATCTATGCTTATGCATGTGATGTTGGCAAGTCTGAGAATATCCACTTCCAACCTCACTCACATGGTCCTCTCCACAGGACTTCCCCAGATCGAGCAATCCAAAGCAAGAATGTGAGAAAATACCCAACAGGGAAGCAACTTTTTTTTTTTTTTTTTTTTTTTTTTTTTGAGGTGGAGTCTCACACAGTCACCCAGGCTGGAGTGCAGTGGCACCACCTCTGCTCACTGTGAGCTCCGCCTCCCGGGTTCTCATCATTCTCCTGCCTCAGCCTCCCTAGTAGCTGGGACTACAGGTGCCTGCCACCACACCCAGCTATATTTTTGTATTTTTAGTAGAGACAGGGTTTCCCCGTGTTAGCCAAGATGGTTTCGATCTCCTGACCTCGTGATCCGCCTGCCTCAGCTTCCCAAAGTGCTGGGATTACAGGCATGAGTGACCACGCCCAGCCAGGAAGCAACATGTTTAAAATATCCTAATCTCAGAAGAGATGGCTCATCACTTCTGTCATGTCCTATTCATTATAAGTGACTTCATAACTCCAGCCCACACTGGAGGGCAGAAAGCTACTCAAGGGTGAAGTTTGAAATTGTCTACCACAAACATTTTAAAGAGAAGTTAAGAAATAGCATGTGGGCCTGGCTCACGCCTGTAATCCCAGCACTTTGGGATGCCGAGGCAGGCGGATCATGAGGTCAAGAGATCAAGATCATCCTGGCCAACATGGTTAAACCCCGTCTCTACTAAAAATATAAAAATTAGCCGGGTGTGGTGGTGCATGTCTGTAGTCCCAGCTACTCGGGAGGCTGAGGCAGGAGAATTGCTTGAACCCAGGAGGCGGAGGTTGCAGTAAGCTGAGATTGTGCCACTGTACCCCAGCCTGGCGACAGGGTGAGACTCCATCTCGAAAAAAAATAAAAAGAAGAAGAAAGAAATAGAGTGCATTGCTACTTTGAATGGAATCAGAATACTCTTATGGAGGAATAACCAACAGTGGATAACAGAAAGAAAATTATTATAGATTGCGCAAGTTTGCCTAAGGTCATGGCCTGTAAGATCTCACTTCTCCTCATGACCCCTAATATCATCAATAAAATCAACCTCAAGATGGCTATGGTGATTTTAATGAATTTTTTGGTAGAAATCAATGAAACAACTGACTTTTATGTTATTTCTATTAGAGTAGGGAAGCAAATCAGATAAGAGAAACTAGAAGTACAAAGGTAGAGGGAAAAATAAGGCAGCATACCCCAAGAACTCATAAAAATTTGGGAAAAATACAGGAACTCATACGGCTGTGGAGCTGCATGAGCTGAGATTGATTGTAACCAGACGTAAGAAGCAAAGATATTTCCAGTGAATTCCCAGGTGCATATTTATTAGTGAAATTGTGTTTCAATGTCAATTTCTCCTGCTAGACAGAAAAGAAGCTCCATGATGTAATGAGCTGTATTTTCCTAAGTCAATGGCATTGAGAATCAGATTTTTGGAGAAGAAAAAACCTGAAATAAGGAAAGAAAGTTTTGCTTTCTCTAATTCTTGGAACAGAACCAGATGCTCATTTTTCCTTTGATTTTCTTTGTTTTATTTTTGGTAGACTGAAAGAAGGAATAAAAGAATGTGTTTACACATCTTGTCTCCGCAGTGTAGAGATCTATCATTTTTTTGACTGTTGTTCCTTCTGAAGTAGCTGCAGGCTATTGCATTAGACACCATCACCAACTGTTGCCACAACACACAATGTCTCCTGGCAAATTGCACAGACGCCTATAAGGGACTTGGCATAAAAGCCTTGCTCAAAAGGGTGATTTGCAGCCCAATCATTCTCTTATAATATGAGTTATACAGAGAAGTAATTAGTTAAGTCAGCAAGTATAGAAGCAGAAGAGGCAGTGACTAACCTCCCTTTATCATGAAGCACTAGAGGAGGTACTGGTAAGAGGTGAGATCACTAAACCCTCTTTTTGTGTAAATCATCATAAGATAGATTAATTTTTGGAAAGAGATTCTAATTTCCAGTGAGAATTGACTGTGGCTATTAAGATTCAAGGCTGTTTTCTTCCTTTCCTCCTTCCTTTTTTTAAACTATTGTGTCTGTTGACTTTATATTCCCATGATCTAAGCTAAAAGAGAATGTGTCTGGCACTTGGCATTTTGCACATAAGTGAATCTTATTAAAACCCTATATTCATTAAGAACAAAGGTCTTACGATATTTTTATGGGAGAATTTTCCTTAACCCTCTTGTCTCCCAGCAGACTGTTCACATGGTATGTTATTTGTACCCCACATTAGATGGCAAACTGCACGAGGGTAGGAAGTATATTTATTTAATTCACTAATGTATCCGAAATAGTAGCGTTCCTGGAGTATAGTAGCTTCTTAATAAATATTCATCAAGTGACTGTTTAATGAATTGGCATCATTTTCAAAGCCTCATTATAAACAGGATATGAATTTTCATTCTCTCTTGTCCTGATTTAATGGGCTCAAATTCCTTTAATAAATCATGCATTGCATAAAAATTCTGTCATTAAAGACAAAGAAACATCATATTCTGTTTGCTTTTTCTTTCTTTCCACCCATTGATGATACTGAATTTCAACCATTCTGACATCCAGAGTGGACCTTTCACTCAAAATTTCAATAGAATTGAGAATTAAATTTTTGGAAAAGAAAATAAAACTAAAATAGGCAAGGAAATTATTAGTTTTTCGGTTTTATACAGAAGGATGAAAGGGCTTTTGTGATTTGCTTAACCTCTTCTACATAACTTCTCTTTATAAGTAAATGTGCCAGATGCCTCTAGTGCCCCATCTCACAGCTTCTCCAGTCCAGCTATTTGAATCTAACTTTTGCTGTAGCAAACCAGCTTCTCTAGGTATAACTTGATGACACATTCATCTGAATTGCATCACTTATATTGTCCATTTCTGCCCTAGGTCTTTTCTAAAAAGACATCTGTGTGCAACTTCTAAGGACTCCGACAACTCTCAGCCTAAAAGAAATAGGACACTATTCTGGGGTTTTCCAGAGAAACAATATTGATGGGATCGATCTATCTGTCTATATCCATCTATCTACCTATCTAGAAAGAGAAAAGGGGGATTCGTTGATTGATTATCTAAAAAAATGGGTTCATGAAATTATGTAGACTGGCAAGTCCAAAATCTGCAGAGCTAATATCCCAATTCAAGTCAGAAGCTGGAAGCCTGCTATAGAACCAGGAAAAGCTGAGGTCCTTAATAGGAGGTCATCAGGTAGGAGAATTCGTTCTTACTCAGAGGAGAATCAGTGGTTTTTCCTATTCAGGTCTTCGACTGACTAGATGAGGCTCACCCACACAATGGAGGGCAGTCCGGGATACTTATTCCAGGCATTTAAATATGAATGTCATCCAAAAACATCCTCATAAAAACACCCAGAATAAGCTAACAGGTGGGACATGTTGAATGAAGATAATTTTGAGTTCATAATTCCATACAAACATTGATCCATTATATCCATGTCTTCTTATTTCACTTACTAAGGCTCATGGTTATAGAACATCAAAGAGGCTACATTATCCATTACTAAGAATAAGGATTTTGGAGTCTGACTCTGTGGGTTTAAATGTTGGCTACATTCTTACTAGCTGTGTGATCGTAATCAAGATACTTGGCTGGTCTGTTCCTATTATAGATTGAATGTTTGTGTCCTTGAAAATTCATAAACCAAGCCTTAATCCTCAATGTGATAGTGTTTGAAGATGAGGCTTTTGGGAAGTGATTAGGCTTAGATAAGGTCATAATGTTGGGGCCCCATGATGGACTTATCTGCCCTTGTCAGAAGAGACACCAGAAAGCTCACTTGCCTTCTTACAGTGCTCACATAAAGAGGTCATGTGAACACTCAGCAAGATGGCAGCCATCTGCAAACAGAGGGAGGAGTCTTCACCAGAAACTCACTGTGCTGGAACCCAGATCTCAGACTTCCAGCTTCCAGAACTAGGAGAAAATAAATTTATGTTGTTTAAGCCACCCAGTTATGATATTTTTTATGGACCTTAAGCAGACTAAAACAGTACCTTAGACCCCTAATCTACAACATAGGTATAGCAATCATATGTTTTTAGCCCATGGTGTTATTGCAAGAATTAAATAAAATAAGTGAGAAAAAATAGTATAAAGTGAGAAATAGAATATAAGTTGTTTTTTTTCTTAGTAATAGATTCAAATTTAATCTCTGTCTTAGAAATTAATATCACTTTTAAAATAAACATAGCCTCAGAATTAAGAGTATTTCAAAGGCTCCTTTTTTTTTTTAACAGAAAAGATGTGATCATCGTCTTCATGCTTTACAAATTCTAAGGGATTTGAGAATGCTGAAGTCTATAAATAAAATCCCTTGCATTAAGCCTGCATATATGACTTCTAACTAGATTTTTCCTATTCACTGTGTTCCAGCAGGTCAAACATGTAATGTCAGGAAAAAAAAATTCCAATAATGGTGAAGAGATGCAGTTAAATGGAGCAAACTGAAAATGACTTTTTTGGCAATGTGTAGATTTTCAGAGGAGAAATTAAAGATGCACCAAGCTTACTCCAAGCAGGAAAACACACAGGGAGCTTACATGGTGTGAGCCAAATTCTTCTGAAACATCAAATCTGAAACTCTTTATATTCTGGAGAGGGGATGACACTGAATATACCTTGATAGTCTGTCTGGTAAATGTGAATGTCATTTAGCAGTCTCTTTCCCAATGAGTGGCATGCTAACATCTCAATAAAACAAGAATGCAGTCCAGAAGTCAATCATCCCATGCCTTCTCAGTTTCCAAGGGACTTGTCTCATCTGTAAGAGCATGGAAAAAATTGCTCTCCTTCTTAATAAATGGAAATATTAAAGCATCAAGTAACACAACCCAGAATCCCATCAATGAATAAATTCTGCTTGGAAAGGGAAACTTAGCAAATGTTGGCTGACTTTTTTTTTTTTTTTTTTTTTTTTTTTTACTTTCTTTTTTTTTTTTTTTTATACTTTAGGTTTTAGGTACATGTGCACAATGTGCAGTTTGTTACATATGTATCATGTGCCATGTTGATTTCCTGCACCATTAACTCGTCATTTAGCATTAGTGTATCTCTAATGCTTCCTCCCCCTCCCCCACCCACAACATCCCGAATGTGATTTCCCCTTCCTGTTCATGATTCTCATTGTTCATTCCACCTATGAGAGAACATGCGGTGTTTGGTTTTTTGTCTTGCGATAGTTTACTGAGAATGATGTTTCCAGTTTCATCCATGTCCTACAAGGACACGAACTCATCATTTTTATGGCTGCATAGTATTCCATGTTGTATATTTGCCACATTTTCTTAATCCAGTCTATCGTTGTTGGACATTTGGGTTGGTTCCAACTCTTTGCTATTGTGAATAGTGCCGCAATAAACATACGTGTGCATGTGTCTTTATAGCAGCATGATTTATAGTCCTTTGGGTATATACCCAGTAATGGGATGGCTGGCTCAAATGGTATTTCTAGTTCGAGATCCCTGAGGAATCGCCACACTGACTTCCACAATGGTTGAACTAGTTTACAGTCCCACCAACAGTGTAAAAGTGTTCCTATTTCTCCACATCCTCTCCAGCACCTGTTGTTTCCTGATTTTTTAATGATGGCCATTCTAACTGGTGTGAGATGGTATCTCACTGTGGTTTTGATTTGCATTTCTCTGATGGCCAGTGATGATGAGCATTTCTTCATGTGTTTTCTGGCTGCATAAATGTCTTCTTTTGAGAAGTGTCTGTTCATGTCCTCTGCCCACTTTTTGATGGGGTTGTTTGTTTTTTTCTTGTAAATTTGTTTGAGTTCATTGTAGATTCTGGATATTAGCCCTTTGTCAGATGAGCAGGTTGCAAAAATTTTCTCCCATTCTGTAGGTTGCCTGTTCATTCTGATGATAGTTTCTTTTGCTGTGCAGAAGCTCTTTAGTTTAATGAGATCCCATTTGTCGATTTTGGCTTTTGTTGCCATTGCTTTTGGTGTTTTAGACATGAAGTCCTTGCCCACGCCTATGTCCTGAATGGTATTGCCTAGGTTTTCTTGTAGGATTTTAATGGTTTTAGGTCTAACATATAAGTCTTTAATCCATCTTGAATTAATTTTTGTATAAGGTGTAAGGAAGGGATCCAGTTGCAGCTTTCTACATATGGCTAGCCAGTTTTCCCAGCACCATTTATTAAATAGGGAATCCTTTCCCCATTTCTTGTTTTTGTCAGGTTTGTCAAAGATCAGATAGTTGTAGCTATGCGGCATCATTTCTGAGGGCTCTGTTCTGTTCCATTGATCTATGTCTCTGTTGTGGTACCAGTACCATGCTGTTTTGGTTACTGTAGCCTTGTAGTATAGTTTAAAGTCAGGTAGCGTGATGCCTCCAGCTTTGTTCTTTTGGCTTAGGATTGACTTGGCGATGCGGGCTCTTTTTTGGTTCCATATGAACTTTAAAGTAGTTTTTTCCAATTCTGTGAAGAAAGTCATTGGTAGCTTGATGGGGATGGCATTGAATCTATAAATTACCTTGGGCAGTATGGCCATTTTCACGATATTGATTCTTCCAACCCATGAGCATGGAATGTTCTTCCATTTGTTTGTATCCTCTTTTATTTCATTGAGCAGTGGTTTGTAGTTCTCCTTGAAGAGGTCCTTCACATCCCTTGTAAGTTGGATTCCTAGGTATTTTATTCTCTTTGAAGCAATTGTGAATGGGAGTTCACTCATGATTTGGCTCTCTGTTTGTCTGTTATTGGTGTACAAGAAAGCTTGTGATTTTTGTACATTAATTTTGTATCCTGAGACTTCGCTGAAGTGCTAATCAGCTAAGAGATTTGGCTGAGACAATGGGTTTTCTAGATATACAATCATTCATCTGCAACAGGACATTTGACTTTCTTTTCTATTAATACTTTTATTTCTTTCCTGCTGATTGCTCTGCCAAATTCGAGCATATTTGAATAGACGGTGAGAGGGCATCCCTGTCTTGTGCCAGACTTTTTCTTAATAAATATAACCAGAACTGTTTTATATTTCTCTTCCTTAGTATATTTGTGATAAACAGAGAAATAGAACAATAGCTATCACCAATTTCCTTCTCTCTTGCTAGTCTTTTACAATAGAAACTGGAAAATGCCATTTATTTCCTTATTTGACCTCTTTTACAACTGTGAATATTGGTGTACCAGTTTCATCTGTAAAACATACAGAAAAGTCTGATGGGATAGAGGGATAAAGAGACCCACTTCAGGAAAATGCTTTTTTTTTTTTTTCTATAGCTTCCTCAACCCACATGTCTTCCTGCCTTTAAAAGTGGACATGATGATTAAAGTTGCGTCAGTTATCCTGTGGCTGTGAGGCAAGTGGTCCAGTCCCTGCCTGACAATGCCAGAAACTGGATTTATCAATGAAGTTTGGATCGATGGACCTCTCAAATGGAAACTTCCTGCAGTAGGTAGAATTTTGGTACCCATGAACTTCACTCCCTACCATTATACCTATGAATATGTTATTTTACATAGTGAAAGAGATTTTGCAGTTGGAATTAAATTATGGACTTTAAATACAGGGAGATTCCCCTGGTGGGCCCAGTGTAATCACTTGAGCCCATACAGGCAGATACATTTCTCTGGCTGGAGTCAGTCCTAAATAAAAAGAAGAGGAAGACAGAGGAGAATTAAGGCAGATGTGATGATAAGAAGGCCGGTTATGTTAGCTTTGAGCCAGGGAACACAGCTAGCTTCTAGGCTCTAACAATCCCAGGCCAATCAAGTAAATAGGGACCTCAGTCCTACAGTCATATGGAGCTGAATTCTGCAAAGAGCTTGAATAAGCATTGAAGCAAATTCTTCCTGAGATCCCCCAGTTAAAGAGTAAACTGGCCAATACCTTGATTTCAGTCTTGTGGGACTGTGAGCTGAGAAATCAGCCTAACCCAACAGACCTTTCACCTGAAGAAGTGCGAGATACTATATCCATGTTTTTTCAAGCCACTAAGTTTATGGTATTTGTTACAGGAACGTAGAGAACAAATACGCTTCCCCAAAACACATTTCTAAACTAATGTGTTTTAGAAGATAGGCCATTCTAGGGAGTCAAATAAAAAACCCAACGACAATAACAGCATGGTAATAATAAAAACTAATCATGACTGAGTGTTTCTTATTATTATGTGTCAGGTTCTGTTCCACAGCAAACAAGACAGATTAGGGTACTGTTTCCTTGGAGTTCTTGTGTTAGTAGAAGAAATATATAACAAACAAATAAATGCCCAAGAAAAAAAATATTTGTGTTATATAGACCATTAAATGGGACAATTTAAAAGCAAATTATTTGTCAAATAGTTTCGACGGTATGGCCAGGGAAAGGCTCTTTGTAGAAGCAAAATGTAAGTGAAATCTGAATGATAAGAAGAACTAACTGAATAAAAGTTCATGAGGAAGGAAATACAGACAGCTGCAAAGACTCAATGATAGAAACAAGCTTGGAGTGCTTGATGTTAAGGACGAAAAACCACAGTGGATGAGGGAAAGCTGGTGGGAAGGACAGAGATGAAGTCTGAGAGGTAGGGAAAGATTAAATAGGGCTTCAGAGGCCATGAATGGTTTGTACTTTATTCTTTGGGTAATAAGAAGTCAACGGAGAAAAGTGAGGGTCTGAATTATGTTCTCAGTGATCACTGATGCTGCATAGGACATGCATTGTGCACGCTGGCAGGTAACACTGGAAACTGGGAGTCAGGCCACACCAGGTGATTAGGAGGTAGATCCAGGTGGCAGTTGTGGTGCTGGAACTAAGTGGATGGTTTCAGATTGTTTTGGAGGTAGATTAAATAGGACTTTCTGGAACATTCGTTGTGGAGATGAAGATAAGAATAGACTCAATATTAACTTTAGATTTTTAGTTTGAGCAGCATGAATGGCAATTCAGAAGATGAAGAAGGGAAAGAACTGAGAAAATTTCACAGGTGGGGTAGAAAGGATGAGGAATCAATCCTGCTTTGGCTCTTTTAATTTTGAGATGCCTGTTAGCTATTCTAAGAGATAATTTGAATATATATAGGACAAAATTCTTCAAACTTAATTTTTATACATTGCGCTTTTTTTGTGGTTTTTAAAACTACTTGTACTGTTACTTATTTATTTCTTTTTCTGTAATCAAAATCAATTTTCACTTACAAAAATGTGTTTCAAAAGGAAATGTTAAGGCCAATAGACACTCTATTCACTTTTATTTTTGCAGTAGTAATATAAAAGGAAGATAATCATAAAAATAAATACATTGTGAACAAAAGTATTATTTTGACTTTCTGTTTCTGTTGCCTGTCTAAGGCTCTGAACATGTAGTCAGACAACTTCATTGAGATATATATATGTGTATCTATCTGTGTATATATATATCTCTCTCTCTAAATATATATACACACACAGAGACAGAGAAAGAGTAGCAAGTATTAATTTGACGTGAAAGTCACAGTAGCTATAAAATATGACATGCCCTTTTAGTCTCTTTAATGCCTATTGATTATTTCTAGAATATGTTTTCTCTTAGGTGAGTCAAAGTCTATAATGCCATATCTACATGCCACCTAAATTCTTCTCACTTAATACCTAAAATCATTGGGCAGTACGTGACCCACACTTTGAGAATACTGCTATAGGCTGAGTAGATGTTAAATCAATACATGATGAGAGGAGGAGGCATAACTATTACTCACAGTCCACTTTTTTTCTTGATTCTCAAGCACACAAATGACACTGCACATACTCTTTTGACAAATATTTTCAAAAGAGATAAAAAATGTATTATGTGCCAGGTACTGAGATGATATTTGCATGTTGTCATATTTAAGCCTAGAACAATTTGTATTAAGCTAACCAACTACCTTTTTCTATTAACTATGTTGGCCCTGCCTCCTAGTTTGTAAATCAGATTGGATTTTCATACAACTTTTCAGGCCAACCTAAAAATATTTTGTGTAATGCACTGTCCTAGCATATCAGTGCCTGAAGCGTGCACGTGCTCTGTTCTTGATCTGATTATCCAGTTAGATAGCCAGGGTTGGGGTACAATTTGTGTGTAGGATGTATCAAAATATTCTCCTTTTGCTGGTTTGACCCCTGCTTCTTCCCAACTTTGACTCAAAAAGCTCTTGACATTTTTTGATTTCTAGGAGCACACTTGTACAGACGTAGAATATCTGGCATTCTTAATTTTGTTTTTTATGAAAGTGCTGAATAGACTTTACTAGAAGAGAGAGTTAAAATTTTATAAAGCACCTGATTGCACCTTGCTCTTTAGACATAATTGTGGGCTTGTGTTTGTGTGGGGCGTCGGGTGGGGAGACCGGATAGTGGTGATTTCTGCTATTCTAATATTTCTCCCAAGGCCAAAGAGACATGGGGTAATTCAGTCTAATTTTTTGGCTCTCTGTACTCCCCTGGTCTCAGTCCATCACCTAGGTATGAGGAATTACTAATTAGATTGGCTAATTGTAACTGATTAAAACAGCTAATGAGAAACATTACTGCATTATAAAAAGGGAGATGACAAAGTTTTGCTCATTCTTCCTCTTCTTGAACACTTGCACAACAAAAGATTTGTAAGCTTCTGGCAATGAATTGGTAAATTAACATGACTGGTCCTGTCTTAACAAGCCCAGCCATCACTCTCAAGTTTTCGGTTTCTTCACAATGATTAGATTGATATATCAGATGGGGCCTGTGCAGGCATCTGCAAATTGAAGAAACAGGGAGTTAGACGGCCTGTTACCCTTTCAGACGAGAGTCTCCATTTCATCAGAGAAGGTCTCACTTGAAGAAGAGAACTATGGAAAATGATGGTGGAATATGTAAGAGATCTGGCCCAACCATTAATAATAAATAACTTGTTTATTATTTAGGCCGGTATTTGGCTCATGAAACCTATTATTTCCTCTCTTCTAGGGTTTTCTTCTTAGAGACCTTTACACATGAAAACAAAAGCCAAATCTCTGACACCATTTGATGTTATATTTGCAACATGCACACGTGCCTTATTTTTTTGTTTCATAATTGCACAGAGCCAATCACTTTCAGCCCATTGCGCACCCAGTAGAGGGTATATATTCATATTCACTTTCGACATTCCTAATTACTTCCACTTTTGACTCAGTATATTTCTTTTTTCATATACTTATACTTCTTATTCTTGTATTTGCACTGTTGCCTCATTCTCTATTCAAAGCCTAATGCAATGAAATATATGCATGCTTGTACAAATTCTGTTTTATATACAAAATATACTTCTCTAGTAATCACAATTGGTAACAAAGCTGAAAATTAACTGTGCCTCACAGCACCACCATAAGCTAACTCAAAATATTTATTCATCAGCAAACAAACTTGGTGTTCAAAAGGCAACAGCAAAATATCAAAGTCTGAAAAATGAAGACTTGTTTTGTTTTGAAATCAACTGGAAGAAAATCAATGACCTGTGATACAGGAACCCTATACCTGCCTCAAGGGACCTCAGTATCATTGCAATGGAGCCATGAATCATATGTGTGCACGTATTTTCTCAATCAACAAGTGCTAACATTACAATGACTACTCTTTTAAATGATTTGGTTTTTAGCATTTGGCTGTGTATGTCACAGTGGTTCTCAAAGTGGCTCACACTTTGAGAAGTGGTTTGGCTCAGCAGCACTGGTGTGTTAGAAATGAATATCCTCATATCCTACTTCAGATGTATTGTATCAGAAACTCTGTGGATGAGGCCCAGCAACACATGTTTTACAAAACTACCAGTTGATTCTGATGTACAGTAAAGTTTAAAAACCATAGATTTATAAAAGGGGTACAATAAGCATGACTTTTGCCTCAATGCTAATTACCAAAACTTCTTCTAATGACCTAATTATGGAGTATGGAAATGTCTAAAAATGTACTCAATGAGATGTTCCTCATATAATTGTTTATAATTTATCATCAATTGTAATAAAACAATAAATGTGTACATAAAGAATAATGACATGGGGAATATTAATGTTTTGCTATTTAACAAAATGTATTTTTAAGTTGTGAGTGTAAGATTATCCCAATTTTCTCAAAAGTATACAAATGACTGCATACAAGGGTCAAGGCTGTTCTTCCAAATAATCCAGATATCTAAAAAGCTTACCTATACCTAAGATCAGAAATGTTTATAATTTTCTTCTTTACATAAGAGATTTTGTCAAGAGTTTTATAGCTAACATATATGTATATGCGTGTACACATGTATACATGCATGTGTACCTAAGCATATACATATATGTGTTTATATTTGTTTTCAATTGCAAAGATTTGGGAACTGCACATTTACATAATACTTCATGCTTTTGCCCATCTGAACAGATACCTCCTGTAGCCTTTTTTCTGGTTCTAAAATTATGAAAAGTATTTTCACTTAAAATTAACATAAAATTTACTACTCATGCATGCATTACATGTGCCACTGTTTTATATTTAACACCATATGTACTAAATAATGTTGGTAACATATTTACAATTGAGCACATATGGAACATGAAAATTTTGTTAGAATTACTCTTTATACCTATGTAACTAAAATTATGTTTTATAAGTAAGGTATATCTGAGAAAGAGGATACTAAAAGGAATAAATACCTGAGATTTTTGCTTTATTTGGTCTGGCAAGCCTACATTTTTCTAAAATCAACGCCAATTTAACTTCACTAAAATTTCTGAAGTTTCCTCCCCATAATTTATTTGGTTTTATTTTTATTTATGCACTCCAGGGAAGAAAAAGACTTGGCAGAATCCAATATATGGTAATAAAGTCTCAATGTTTTCTCATTACATTTACTAAAGTAATTTAATCATTATTATATTTTCAGATATTTTCAAATACCAATCTGCTTTTTGCTTAATGAGAGAATTCTTTAGAATTTCAAATGCCCTTTTGAATGCCAGTTCTATTTCATGAAACACTACAGTTCAGGATGTTCTGCTCCCCTAGCCTTGAATGTATCTTAAGATTGGAAAGAGTGGTCCACCAATGTAACTTCAAATGAATGGATGTTTTGAGGTTCTTCACAAGTAACAAGTTTTGTTTCTAGGTACCAGACGTACAGCTATGTGTTTCTTTTGCAACAAATCAAAGTAGGCTACTGCTTCCAAAACATTAAATAAAAATGGTTTCCTAGGACAAATAATAAACTGCTTGCGAAACAAAGAACATAGTTAAAATTCAGAGCAATGAATCGGAGTTTTTCATCTCCACCCTTGACCATTAGATATTCACATTCTCCAGGCTCTCTTTCTCAGATAGATAGATAGATAGATAGATAGATAGATAGATAGATAGATAGATAGATAGATAGATAGATAGATAGATGATAGATAGATAGACAGATAGATAGAAAATAAAGTTACTGGTCCTTATTATAAGAACAGGGTCCAAACATCCTTTGGATGTTCAAATTACTTGACAAATCTCCTCTCCTACATGAGAGTTGAAGAACCAATCTTTTTTTGTAGGACATTTTAGTTTAATTTCTGAGATCCATGTTTTCTTGTTTTTCAAATGGAAACAATCATTAAAATTAAAAATTAAAAAATTAAAATACAACTTATGATAATCATTTATTTTATCATCAAATTGTAAGAAGACAAAGACTAAAATAATTAAGCAACTAATGTATGCACATAAATACCATAATATATAGTACTATTACTAATAGACCATTTTTTTTACAACAAATTTTCATTTGGGAGATAATGTTCAGAACTTCCCCCATCCTCTCTTATCCAGTAGATATAGGATATCGAAAAGTGCTCAGTCACCAACCATTCTGGTTTGCCTGGGTATAAAGGATTTCCTTGGACATGAGACTTCAAGCGCTAATATCCAAACTGTCTCAGGAAAACCAGGACTGTTGGTCACCCTACTGAAGATGATGTATGAATTGGTGTATTAGTTAGTTTTCACACTGCTGTAAAGAGCTTCCCTGAGATTGGATAATTTATAAAGGAAAGAGATTTAATTGACTCAGAATTCCACATGGCTAGGGAGGCCTCAAGAAACTTAAAATCATGGCAGAAGGTGAAAGGGATGCAAGCAGCTTCTTCACAAGGCAGCAAGAAAAAAAAGCAAGCAAGACCAGGGACAACTACTTTATAAAATCATCAGATCTCATGAGAACTCACTCACTATCATGAGAACAGCATGGGGAAAACCGCCCCCATGATCCAATCACCTCCTTCCTTCAACACATGGGGATTACAATTTGAGGTGAGATTTAGGTGGGGACACAGAGCCAAACCATATCAATTGGGTTGACATTAGCATATGAATTCCTATCTAAGAAATATGGCTACCCCAGAGCTAAAGCAGAGTAAATCATATTTTACAAGTATTAGTTAGAAACACCAAGAAGAATATTTAGAATTAGCATATCTGATGACCAAAAAGACAGGATCTAAGGTACTTCATTAAGTGGAGTTAAGAGTTCAGCAAGACACAGCAAACATTGGGAGAAACTGAGCCTCTTTTTCTTCATGTTCTTACTGGTGGGTAGCAGGTCTTCCCAGAGGGCTGCAGATGATGACTTAAAAAAAATTATAATATAAAGACTATGAGCTCTTTTTTTCATTTCTTGACTTTGGTGTCTTCAATCTTCCTATACCTAAAACATAATTGTTACCTTCTGTAATAGGCTGATAAGTGGGACTTACTTCAAGGAGAAAAAATATTCATACATTCCAATTATTATGATATTTAAGGGAGTATTTTAACCTATTTTCAAAGGTTTATCTGGTGCAAATATGAGATTGATTTTAATTTCTCTCTTTATTATAGTCTAGTGTTCATATACTAATCCTTATTATATTGCCACAAAATTACAAAAATAATATCATAACAATTTTGTGTTTATTCTAAACATTCTCGATAAGCCGTTAGCATTAATGCAGCTGAGGTTTTATTATTTTTCTTCCCAGAAAGAATAGAAATGAGTTTACTTAATATGAGATGATGGTTTCATATAACTGTTAGGATTAGGTAATGTTGAAAACAAGAAATTTTAATAGAAAACAATTGCTAAATTTTTATTCAGCTGAAATGTGTGGACTTCAATTCTGAAGTTGGAATAGTTGGTCTGATTTGGTCTTTTGTGTTAATTGATACAGAATATAGAATGCTATATTCTGTAATCATCGTCTCCAGACCCCACTAAAGTATATGGCATGTACAATCTCTGACTATTCCTTCTGGAATCTCATACAGAGACTTTGTAATTAAACTTGTTTAGCCTTTTCATTGAAGAATCTTAAAGCCTATTTTGAATAATAAACCTGCAAACGTCCTCTTACAGAACCACTCAAATATGCAGATAAGCAGAAACCCAGGATATGCTAACATACCGCAAAAAATAACTTTTCTTTATTCCTTAATACAAAGTAAAAACAATTAGTTAATTTTAAGTTATTCATGGACTCTGAAATAAGAAACATCTAGATTTGAGTCCTGGCTCCACCCTTTAACTGTGAGACTTTACATTTACTCTGACTCTTCATCTAAAAAATAGGAATACTAATGCCTCTCTTGTTATGTTGCTGGACATCTGGCAAAATTTCCAATTTCAAAGGTCAATCCCTTTAAGTTAAAATGTGTACAAGTGTATAATAGCGTTTTCCAAAGTGATAAAAATACTGTCTTTCAGTTCTACCCTCTAGTGTTTTTGAGGTATGGGGTAACTGCAACTGACAGTCTTAATGAAACTGGTGATGTGATGGGGTAAGGAAAGAGAGAGTGAGGCTATTAAACATCTTGTATTTCAATGTTGAAATCGGAGGTGGGCTATAATATAATAAGTTTAAACTTGAGTATATCCCTTTAGAAAAATATTCAATGAGGTAAACTCCCTTCTTTATTCAAAGTCGTTGTTTTACTTTGCCACTATAGAAGTCCCCTAAAGTTGATCAAATGTAGGTCTTATTTATAGGGATGTATCCTTTTAATTATCCTTTTAATTTTCTGTTTTGAAAACAAAGCAAAACAGAATATTGCATAGCCCAGGTTACTATCTAATTAATCATTACTCTGTCAGTGGCAAAAATGAAACAAAACAAAATAATGGTCAAAATTGTTCAGAAGATGAAACCTAACCTGAGCTGAATAAATCAAGGATGATGTTGCTGCCTTTTAGGCAAACCAGGCTGATGCTCCCAGGTGCACTGTGGATGGTGGAATTTTCTAACCTAGCCACAGTGAATATGAGCCATGTTAAACCAGTCCAGGAAGATACTCTTGAAATCTCTGTAAGAGACCTTGAGTAATAGAAAAATTTGTGAATCAGTTGGGTCTTTTCTCTCCACAAAATACTGTACACTGTTACACAGCTCATCGAAAATATTAACCAACATCTTAAAATCTCCTCTGGACTTTTCCAAACACTCTTTTTCCCCCTTTCACGTGGCTGGTAAGAAGGACTCCAAGGCCTAAGGGATGTCAGAGCCACACAATGTAAAGCTCCTGGATCCCAGAAACATGATTTGGTGGAGAACCATGAGAGAGAGTATGCAGATGAGGTAGACTCTTTTTGGACCTTGACATAAATAACAAATACAATTTTATTGTGTCATCTCACTGATATTTTGGTTTGCTTTGACAATAGCTTTCTCTGACTAATACATTCTCTCTGAAACCTTAAGATCTTTTTATTTCAAACCACTGGAGGTTTTCCAAAGTCTTGTGGAGTTTCTCTTCCTTTTTTTTCATTTTTGAGATACAGTCTTGCTCTTGTTGCCCAGGCTGGAGTGCAGTGGCACAATCTCGGCTCATTGCAACCTCCGCCTCCCGGGTTCAAGCGATTCTCCTACCTCAGCCTCCCATGTAGCTGCTATTACAGGCTCCTGCCACCATGCCCAGCTCAATTTTTTGTATTGTTAGTAGAGACAGGGTTTCACCATGTTGGCCAGGCTAATATCGAACTCCTGACCTCAGGTGATCCACCCGCCTCAGCCTCCCAAAGTGCTGGGATTACAGGCATGAGCCACCACACCCAGCCAGTCTTGTGGAGTTTCATTATCTTCATGCTGTTCATTTTCTGAAATGTCTTTTATCCTTTAATCAACCTTGGGCCTCAAGTCATCCTATCATTCATGATCTAGATGAAGCTATTTTTTTCCTGTAAAGACATTCTTCATCACCAGCACAACCAACCCCTGGCTTTATTTCTTTACCAGAAACTATAGGTGGCTGCTTTTTTTTAACAGTTAAACATTGAGTCTGACAAACGTAAGTTAAAATCGTGGCTGCCTACTTTCTGGTTGTCTGTCTGTGGCAAACTTCCTATCCACTATAAACCTGTTTCTTCATCTATTGTATAGGGTGACAATAGAACTGATGCTGGGCAAGAACCTCCAGTCCCCTAGGGAGTTGTGGGAGATGTGGGTTCTTGATTTCAATAAAAAATTCAAGAGAAAATCACAAGTGCAAAGTGAAAAGTGAAGCTTATTGCAAATACTGCTCTACAGACACAGTGGGGGAATCTCAGAGAGGAGATGTGCTGGGAGGGTCTTGGGTTAGCTGTTTTATTGATTGCATTTAATATATGTAATTGGGGGAGGGTTATTCGTAGGCTTTCAGGGGAAAGAGGTTGAGGATTTCCAGGAACCTAGGAAGGGCTTTTTTTTTTTTTTTTTTTTTTTTTTTTTTACCACGTACGGCTTCTTCTGGTGGTTGCTATGGCAGACATAAACTGTCACATCAGGAAGGGGGTGTGTTTTTTAGTAGGGAAATGCATTATAATGAGGGTATAATGAGCAGTGAAGGCTGCTTTTGTTGTCACTTGGTTCTGGTTAGTTTAAGCTGATTTATTTACTGTATCCTCTCTTATCAGATGAGTCTTCTGACTCCTTTTCTTCCAAATAAGTCCTGCTTAATTCCTGTCTTAGAACCTACTTTTAGGCTGGGCGCAGTGGCTCATGCCCGTAATCCTAGCCCTTTGGAGGCCGAGGAGGGCAGGTCACCTGAGGTCAGGAGTTCGAGACCAGCCTGGCCAACATGGTGAAGCCCCATCTCTACTGAAAATACAAAACATAGCTGGGCATGGTGGTGCATGCCTGTAATCCCAGCTACCTGGCAGGCTGAGGCAGGAGAATTGCTGGAACCTGGGAAGTGGAGGAGGCTGCAATGAGCTGAGATGGCGCCACTGCTCTCCAGTCTGGGCAACAGTGAGATTCCTCAGTCTCAAAAAATAAATAAATGAATAAAAATAAAAATAAAAAATGAACAAAGAATCTACTTTTAAAGGGGCCTCACTCATTGTTACTGAATTGAGTGTTTCTGTTGCTAACTCAACCACCATCACCCACTACCACCCCATATTGCACACACCTCTGCTTTAGTTCAAACTCATTATATTGCAATCATTTACTGATATGATCATCACCTTGTCTCTGAGGAATTCCTAGTTTAGAACTGGTGTAGAATTGATATCATGAGATGTTAGTTTCGTGCAGTCATGCATTAAATATGTGATTTGTGAGACTTAATTGAACTTTCTTTGTCTTCATTTGAACATAAAGAAACTGAGGTTCAAACTTCTGTATTTGTGAAGATTTTCTCAGGGCGGGGGCGAGTGAATGGAAGATGTTATTAGTTTCCCGTTGCTGCTGTGATAAATTAACCAGAACTTAGTGGCTTAAAACAATAGAAATTTATTATTTAAATCTCTAGATGGCAGAAGTCTAAAATCGGTATCACTGGTCTTAAATCAAGGTACTGGCAGGACTGAGTTTCTTCTGGAGGTTCTAAGAAAGAATCCAAATTCTTTTTTTTTTTCTTTTAGACTGTCTGCATTTCCTGGCTCATGACCCTTTTCCGTCTTGAAAGTCAGGAATGATATCACCCTAATCTCTACTTCTGTTGCCACATCTTCCTGGACTGACCCACTTGCCTTCCTCTTTCACTTACAAGGAGTTAATGACTACATTGTACCCATCCAGGTGGTCCAGAATAATAATCCCATATCAGGATCCTTTACGTCATCACATTTGCCAAAGTCTCTTTTGCAAATATTCACAGGTTCTGGGGATTAGGATGTAGACATCTTTGGGGAGCTGCTATTGTGTCTGCCCCTGGGGAACAGTAGTGAAATAGTAGACATAGTATCCAGTTTGATCAAGATGACTATAGTAACGATAACAAATTTTACTATATATATTACCAATACAGTTACTACTTAAGAGTGGAGACAGATTTCACTCAACTTTGCATTATCATTGCCTGACATGATACTTGAAATGTATTAAGCATGTCCCAAATACTTGCTGTATGAATGGATTAATTAATATGATTTTATTTCTTATTTTTTGGGCTATATTTCTACCTGTATTAAAATAGGATATTTTGTTAAGGTACAGTATACAATTTAGAGATAATTCAAAAATAGCAGAAAGTTTTTACATGAAGTTTAGTAACTCAGTGAGTTGAAAATGTTATATGAAATTCTGAATTTTGGCCGGGCACGGTGACTCACGCCTGTAATCCCAGCACTTTGGGAGGCCGAGGCAGGTGGATCACAAGGTCAGGAGTTTGAGACCATCCTGGCCAACATGGTGAAACCCCGTCTCTACTAAAATAAATTTTAAAAAAAGAAGAAAGAAAGCAAGAAATTCTGAATTTCTGACTACAAAGCATTTCTGGCAGTACTCCAGTACTCTTGGTCTCTTCATAGGACACATTCCTAAATTAAAGTGGTCTCATACTAGAATTTTAACATTGGTCAAATTAGAAGTTAAAACATTTAGGCTCATTAAATATAAATTTCAGATTTTTGAAGCTTTATTCATTCAAACTTAGTTTAACCAATAAACTGTAAATCAGGGTCAATAACATTTTAAAAATTAAAAGAGAGAGTATTTAATACCCACCTGAGTACCTCTAAAAACTTTGAACAAATAAATATAAGTTGAAAGAAAAGTAAGTCTTCTTTTGCCTGACCTAAGTGGCTAAACCGAAATAGAATAGATTTCTGAAAACATCATAAAGCCAAAATGTGACATTTTAATGATTCATGGTAGGCAAGCTTTAGACTTCTCTTAGTCTATGATAATATACAGTGTAATGAAAATACTGAAAGTGTTAATGAATGTAATGTGATAATCATTATAAAATGTACACATACATTATCACACCGTACATCTTGAATATACGTAATTTGTATTGTTCAATTAGTCCTCCATAAAGCTGGAAATAAAAGACAAATTATCCAAAACTAAATCAAATCAGTAAAAAATAGTAAAATAGTAAAAAGGCAAATTATTATGCAGTGATACATCTAGTATTACTGACAAAAAGGAATTTAATTCTAATTATCACAATAAAAAATGAAAAATAAAATGTATATTAAGATTTTCCAAGGTGGATACTCTTTCAAAAGAAAACTAAGGTGGTTTTCAAATAGATGTTTTCCGGTCAGGTGCAGTGGCTCCCGCTGATAATCCCAGCACTTTTGGGAGGCCGAGGCGGGTGGATTGTTTGAGGTCAGGAGATCGAGACCAGCCTGGCCAACATGGCAAAACTCCATCTCTACTAAAAATAAAAAATAACTAGCCAGGTGTGGTGGCATGCACCTGTAATCCCAGTTACCGGGGAGGCTGAGGCAGGAGAATTGCTTGAACCGAGGAGGCAGAAGTTGCAGTGAGCCGAGACTGTGCCACTGCACTCCAGCCTGGGTGACAGAGGGAGACTTCACTTCAAAAAAAAAAAAAAAACAAAAGATTTTTTTTCCCCACTTTTGTATCCTTCCTCTGTGCACTTACTGAGAATTTATATCTCGGCAACAATAGTACATGAGTAAAAGAAAGGAAAAGAAAAATAATTGACTTCAGCCTCTGGCAGTTTACAACTTAATTTAGGAGTTAAACCAGCAGCAGGTGACATGGCCAGAACACATGTATTGGTATAGCTGCGGCTGAGGGTAGTGGGTGGTGCGCGTCATAGGTAAAGTATGCATTATGCCATGCACATGTGTCTGTAAGTGTATAAATAGACATATACAAAGGACAAAGGTATGCAAATACATGCATACAGCAAGAACATTTACATCGGCAAATGTACTCATTTACTATTTGTCTGAAATCTTTTTGGGCTCAAGAGGAAAACATTAGAAAGATGTATTCTTTGCCTTTAATTTTTAAAAATTATTTCTTAATAAAGTAAAAAGTATAAACAGTTACATATGGAATTGAGGAGTTTGATAAATGGGTATACACAAAAACCAATATTCTAGTCCACTTATAGAACTTTTCCATCACTCCAGAAAATTTCCTTTGCTCTATTTGCAGCTGATCAGGAAGCCACTGTTTTGACTTTCATCCTCATAGATTAATTTTGTCTGTTCTGTAAATGCATAGATTAAAAAATAGTATAGTACATAATCTTTTGTGTCTGGCTTCTAAAACATAATGTTTGAGAGCTTTATCCATGTTGCTCCCTATATTAGTAGTTCATTCTCTTTCATTTCTGAGTAGTATTTCCTCCAGTAGGTAAAAGTACAGTTTGTTTATCTATAAAAGCACGTATTTGTTTATGGATAGTTGTGGCTGCTTTCTTCTGTCCAGTTTTTGGCTCTTATGGATTCTTCCATAAATATTTTTGTGATCGCCCATTTTTATTTATTTTGGGTAAAAATCTAGGAGTGGAAGTGCTGGGTGATAAGGTATGTTTAACTGTATAAGAAACTGCCAACCACCTTGAGGAAGAGAGCACTAACATTGTCTGAATACTTAGTAGGTGACAGACACTACACTATTTGATGTTCATTGATCATCTCATCTAATCTGTTAAGATTGTGAGCCAAATACTATTTATCCATGATTTGCAGAAGTGTAAGTCAAAGTTGTGAGAAGTTAGAAAGTGTACCCCGAGGCACACTGTTTGTAAGTGTTGCTATAAGTATTTAAAGCCAGATCTCCTTGCATATGAGTTAAGGCTTGTGCTAGGGAAGAAAAACAGTCTCAGTTCTTACCCCAGAGGCCCTCATGAATTTCCAAAGTTTTAATTAAGGCCAATGATACAACTTAAGTTGTTCTTAGTATAATAACTTAATGGGTCAGAGGAAAGTTTTTTTTTTTTTTTTTTTAATCTAGAGAAATATTTCCATTTCTTCCAAGTTACTCTTGACTAGTGACATGCGAAAGCCAGAGGAAGCAGATGCTGTAACATTATTATATTCTGCAGCCAGGGGAGGCAGCTTGCCAGTCTCTCCTCTGCTATTTTGCACAGGCCAGCACACATCTCTACTACCCTACAATTAACCTACCTGAATTAGGCTTCCAATAACTATCTAAGGAAGCTGGTGGTATCCTTTGGGTATTCTCCATCGAGGGCTGTGTTAAGCATACATTTACATGTAAATGGCCTCCTTTTTTCCTTCTTCTCAGCCCGCTAATAAATATTCTGTACTGCTTCAGTGTGCTGTGTTACATACACACTTTGAATAGGAAAATGATGTGATGAAGATGAAAAATTAAAGCCAAAGTACACTTTAAAAATAGCCCTTGGAGGCCGGGTGCGGTGCCTCATGCCTGTAATCTCAGCAGTTTGGGAGGCGGAGGCAGTTGGATCACTTGAGGTCAGGAGTTCCAGACCAGCCTGGCTAACATGGCGAAACTCTGTCTCTACTAAAAATACAAAAATTAGCTGGGTGTGGTGGCGCGCACCTGTGATTCCAGCTACTAGAAAGGCAGAGGCAGGAGAATCACTTGAAGCTGGGAGGCGGAGGTTGTAGTGAGCTGAGACGGCGCCACTGCACTCCAGCCTGGGTGACAGAGCAAGACTCTGTCTCAATAAATAAATAAACTAACAAACAAACAAACCCCTTGGAAATAGCCATGTATCTTTTTCTTTCCATTTATTCCATTATTCAATGTTAATTTCAGTGCTTACCAAGCTGGGCAGGCACTGGAGAAGTATTGCTGATGATTGAGAACATGAGGCCTGCTTTCAGGAAGCTTACTGGATGCTGAGGAAGCCGATCACCAAATTAATGTTTACACAAATACTTGTTTGTTTTTTTAATTTTTGGAATTTTGAATTGTGGTAAGCATAGGGAAAGATAACCACAATAGCCTTGAGGGCATTTAATATGGAAGTTTGACAAGGCAGGTAACTACTTAAGCTGTCAGAATAATAATACTAATCAACGTTAGTTAGCTATTATTGAGTGCTTACTACATGCCAGGCACAGCCCTGAACATCTCACTCTCAAGTGTATTATCTTCACAGCATTGTGAGGTTGATACTGTTATTACACCCATTTTGCAGATAAAGTTGTGGAGCCAGGGTTCAAACCCAAGCTGATTCTGAAATGTGCCAACTTATACACTGAATAACCACACAGCTCTTATTGCTGTTTTTTTTGCTTTCCAAAATTTACTTCTTATTTTAAAGTATATTTTTCCTATTTTTAAGTTGGTCTAATTTCTACTTAATTAAAGCACTTAATTGGTTCCTTGATCCAAGCCCATATTAAAATATCTACTATGTATACAAATTGTTGCTTTATTAGCAGGCAAAGGTGAAAGTTTTTATTTGTGTTATTTCTTTATTGATACATAGTAAATGTACATATTTGGCAGGTGCATGTGATAGATCAAATAAGCACCAGGGTCAAAGTAAGGATCAAATAAGCACCAGGAAGCATATGAGAAACATTCTCCCAACACTTCTCTGAATATCTTTAGGTGTTCCTGTAGCATAGGTGAGAAATGTAGGTAAAGCGAAGTTTAGTGGCTTGTTCCCAGTCACAAAGGTAGGAGCTGGGGCTAGGGCTGGAAGTGGAAGCCAGCTTTGCCAATTTTGTCACAAACACTGGGCTGTCTCTCTGATTTTTTTTTTTTTTTTTTTTGAAACGGAGTCTCACTCTGTCACCCAGGCTGGAGTGTCGTGGCTCGATCTCGGCTCACTGCAAGCTCCGCCTCCCAGGTTCACGCCTTTCTCCTGCCTCAGCCTCTGGAGTAGCTGGGACTACAGGCACCCGCCACCACGCCTGGCCAGTTTTTTGTATTTTTAGTAGAGATGGGGTTTCACCATGTTAGCCAGGATGGTCTTGATCTCCTGACCTCATGATCCACCTGCCTCAGCCTCCCAAAGTGCTGGGATTACAGGCGTGAGCCACCACACCTGGCCTCTCTGATTTTATTATAAGAAAATGACTGGTCTTGAAATAAGGCTGTGCAAAAATTAGGATTTAGTCGCATTTCTACTTCTTGGGTATCCCCCAAAATGCCTAGCATAGTCTTATGCTCATATTATAAAATAAATATATTCTGTTTGAATAAATAAAGTGACCCAAGAAAATCCTTCCAATTTCATTCTTGGTCATCCATTCACCAGCCAGTATGCTGATGATTTTCTTTTTCTGTTATTTTGGTATTGAAAATGAGTTGTCCTGAGTCTCTAAAAGACATATTTAATTTTCTTAGTTAAATGCTTTGCATTGTAAATGTATATAATTATTTTCTTATGCAGTTCATTTTCCTGAAAATTTGGAAGGTGTGAGCTCCAGAGACCTGATATGAGGTCATTGTGCTCATTTAAGTTTTCTTCTTGATATATTCTAAAATCTCTCAACTTTTCCTCTGTACTTACATTTCTGTCTCTACCTCTTACTCATGTCTCCCTATGTATTCCTTTTTAAAATTATCTTTGAATCTCCAGGAATTGGAGGGTAACACACTATTATATGGCAGTTCCTATTTCAAATACTTAGAGCCATTATCCATACAAATACACTCATACCTGCCAGACCACACATCTTGATGTTGGACGCAGAAAATAGGTCTATTGCAGCTCATGCTGACATCTCTCTAGAAGCAGTCGGCTTTCACAGCCAGTCTTCAGGGAGGTTTAAAAAAAAATGCAGATAACCCCGCTGGTGCTTTGGTATTCTGCCTTCAGTTCCTCAGGCGTCCTGCCTGTTCTTCTACAAAGTGTAATTTCAACTCCACAGCCTTCTCTTAAGTGTTCTCTTTTGCTTGGCCTCACATCAGAACACCATCTAATCTAGCCCAGAGATTTTTCATTAGGTTTCATTACAGGAAGTTATGGCTTTTGTTGCGTGGCTGTGCTCAACACAGAGAGTTTTCACTGACACTATTTCGAGAAATTAAGTGATTCGAAGTGCAGCCGTAGCGGCACCCGTTACAATGTCGGATTTTTAAATCAAATAAAACTGAAAAGTCATACTTGGAAATCTCAGCATACTGAAAGGTTCAAATACACTTTATTAAGATAATAACGGTGATAACAATAGTAATATCAAACAAGAGCAAAAACTGCATATTCTGTGAAAAAAATCTATTTTTGCATTCATTCCTTCAAAAAATATTTTATTATGTACCTGCTGCGTGCCAGGCCCTCTGCAAGGCACTGATATCAAACGGAAATAAAAACAAATTGTTTTGTCCTTCTTTGAAAATTGGATATACCAGTGAAGGGATATTTTGTAATATTTGGCTTAATCATATATCAAAAGCTTATACATTCTTCTACATGAAGAAAAGTAAACATTGATGACTGTGGAATGGCACATACATAACTTAAATCAAATTTTAGTTACTTGGCTGACCTCAGCTCTCCACTGTGTCTTCCTTAGGACGAGTCTTAGAATATTTTCAAATCCAAAGACCACAGATCCTATTTCAAAGAGTGTGCTGACCAATGTAATATTGTAGTAAAGTTCTCCTAAGTAGAGAAGTGATCTTACACTTCACACATAAAGCAAAACCACCTCAATATTCAATTTCATGATCTGTCTTCTTCCCTTCATTTCCTCTACTGAGCTGTCTATGCTTTGACCTCGCAGTCATGCTTTCCTTGTCTCTGTGTCTCTCTTACTTTTTATTCCCACCCCTAACCACTCTCCACTCCCCTAGTTTCCCTGCCTTCATGCCTCCTGCATTTCTCCACTTCATCCTTCCTTGCTGGGTTCTACCACAGGGTCAAGGGAATCCCTTTCCTCATGTAAAGCATTGTGCCTTGCTTTCTGCTTCTTTGCTTAGTTAGCATCCGTGGTCGCATAGTCTCCCCATTCAGCACAAAAAGCATCTTTCTTGCACCTCAGCATTCTTAGAAGATAGAGAAGGGCTTCTCCTGTAAATATTGTTCTCTTTTCTTCTTTCTTATCATTATTCTTTTTATCATCTCCATTTTAAAAAAATTAAAATAAAATTATATTGTTAAATCTACATAATCCTATGAGTAACTAGTTTTTTAAGTGGCAGCATAATTTTAAAAATCATGGTAAAATTAGCCAGGCATGGTGGTGCATGCCTGTAGTCCCTGCTACTTGGGAGGCTGAAGCGGGAGGATTGCTTGAGCCCAGGACTGTGAGGCTGCAGGCTGCAGCAGGGTCTGATTGTACCACTCCACTCCAATCTGGGTGACAGAGCGAGACCCTCTTTTCTTAAAATCACAGTGAAATGTCATATTAAATCGGAAACCTATGATGCCCACTTGCTCAGATCTAGTTATTATTTACAAGTGAGACAATCATTTTGGGAATATGATTATAGATCTATGAAAAATTTTAACTGAAATTATTTGGTGTTTATAGTTAAGAATGAAAAAAATTTCTCTAAAATGCGTTCCTGATAAACAAGTTAATATTTTTGTTAATAAAATATCAACCAAGCAAGTAAGCATTGAATGCAAAGTATATATTTTTGTGAAGTCAGTGTTAGAAAGTACCTTTTTTTTTTTATTAGTTTTAAAAGTAACTACAGGTTTTTCATTTACTCTAAAGTAACCCTCACAATTTTTGAAATAGTGCAAAAATATAGCACACTTAGCTTGCTAAGTTAACTTGTACTAAATTGAACACTGTAATCTAATACAACAAAGATATTTTTATTTCCCTAAAGAGACATGCTTTTTGCATTTCCTAAGACGTATTTTGAAATTTAACAAACTTCTGGTGTGGATAGAAACAAGATGGTTTCATTGTACTGTAAAGAGTTAAAAAAAAAAAAAAAAAAAAAAACAACTGTAAATAACTCTAACCAAGCTGTGTGGGTTTTTTTTTTTTTTTTTTTTTTTCACAGCTGGAATACTAGTTTTTATTACAGCTCAACTGGCATTGCAAATTAAAATTCATCTCTGTTTGTTAAACTGCTACTTAAAATGGCTTCCACCAACTGTTACAGTTGAATACTATGTTGTCATTTATGCATTTAGTGGGAATGGTTCAATAGCATGAATATTTAAAAACAAGTACACGGAAAGTACTTTTTCCCCTATTCGTTTTCAATAGTTTACTAATTGAATTACGTTTTGAGTTGTTGGTCAAACGTGGCTTAATTTTCACTGGTGATTAAGGCAGATGTCGACTGAATTAATTAAATGTTCTTTATAGGTATGTTACAGCTATAATTCCTGCTTATAGCCAAACAAGTCTATTTCTTGATTACTTCTCTGTTACATTACCCTAGATTTGCCACTTATAGAGACTAAGGGATTCTGCAGTGACAATTCAACATACCCCATATAGTAAGTGACACATTATTAAAAACACATACACAAAAAACCTTTTTCTTCTATGTGTGTTTTAACATTGATTTTTTATTGAATTCAAAAGCCTGAAGATTATGTTGAATGAGTTACATGTGGGCATTTGAATGTTCACTAGGCCAAGGTTGTGTGCATCTAGAGCCATCTTTACTTAATGGATTGGTAAAATAAAACAAAGAAAAGCACTCTTAATGTCATAACATATTGGCATACAAAAGCAGCCTGTTAGTCCTTCCTTTAATACCAATCATCCTAACTACCTCCTTTGGGAAACTTTTAATGATATTCCAGATAGATGTAACCACATCCTCATCTAAGCTACTCTGAATGTCCTGATTCATTCTGTTCTTATTCTTACTATGATGGTTTTAAAACTTTTTTGTATGTCTGTCACAGAAGAAAGATTATGGAATGTACCCTATTCTTCATTACACCCAGAATGTCCAGCACAGGTTTTCTTATTCAGTAAGCATCCATCACTATTAAAATATTAAAGTAGGATTTTTATGACTTCTCTGACCATAAGGAAAAATTTAAAAATGCAGCTAAATTCTTCTATCTAAAACTCTCTGTTCTTATCCAACCTCGAAGTCATGTTTTAAGTTTGTTTATTTTATCACATTCTCCACTTAAATAGCTTCTCTTTTCCTAAGATAAGAGAACTCCCTAAATGATCATTTGTTTAAAAGTAAAAGTAGGCTGGGTGCGGTGGCTCACACCTGTAATCCCAGCACTTTGGGAGCTGAGAAGGGCGGATCACCTGAGGTCGGGAGTTCAAGACCAGCCTGACCAACATGCAGAAACCACATCTCTACTAAAAATACAAAATTAGCTGGGTATGGTGGCGCATGCCTGTAATCCCAGCTACTCGGGAGGCTGAGGCGGGAGAATCTCTTGAAACTGGGAGGCAGAGGTTGCTCTGAGCCAAGATCATGCCATTGCACTCCAGCCTGGGCAACAGAGCGAGACTCCGTCTCAAAAAAAAGTAAAAGTAACTTTATGTTCATTTTTTTCCTTGTGATTTTCATGCATTAACTTCAAATTAAAAGAAAATTATACCTTGTTATAAGCCCTATATTGAGAAAAAGGGACTTAGATTCAAAGACAGAGAGTCACAATTTTGCTTTAGAAAATAAGAATATGGTTACAATTAACCATTATTTTTGCAGGGTCATCAAAATTGTAGTTCATCTACTATTTTATAGAACAAAGAAATTCTGTCTCATTATGTAGATTGTTTCTTAAAGGATCAGATTCTTCATAAGCACTTAACACTGAGTAGGGTACAATACATGTCTAATTTATAACCTATTCATTTGCAAGTGTTTTATCCTACTATACACCAAAAAAGATGACAAGAGGAGAAATCTTTGTGATAGTTTTATAGCCACCAGTAAAAAAATGTTAACCTTTTCTTTCTTTAATATCCCACTAGAACCACATTTTTACCCAGCATGATCTCTTTAGCTATGTTAATTATATTGTATATAGCAAATTCCCAGGAAAACACGCATTCGGTGTCTTTAGTAAAATGCCATCTGACTGACAGCTTGCTGTGTACTTGCCACTTAACCCTAAATAATTCTACGTAGTCTATTTGTCATAATGTTTAACATTAGGGAAATTGAACAAAACAAAAGGTAGAAGACAAACAGAAGTTTACAAGGAAATAGCTGAAATAAAGAATTTTTTATTAATCTGGAACCACGGTATTTGATAGATCCAAGAAGGAAGCTTTAAGGTGATTGCTAAATAATGCTGTGTTAATGAAAGTGTTAAGTAGAAAAAGATGAATAGCAGAGATTACATTTTATTTGTAAAGGGTAATATATTTGCCTTTAACTTTAGACAAATGAATTTTGCAGCATTAATGTTTTTTCTGCTAGTAGGTAAATAATTTTCTATCATATTCCATCAAATAATAATAATAATAAAGCAGTGGCAGTATTGCTGCTCACCACCTGGGAAATAGTGTGCTCTAACTGGTTTTTTCTTCTTCTTCTTCTTTTAAAACTAAAAGCAATCTGAAAATTTAGTTGCAACTTTATAACTTCATAAAGTCAGATAATCGTGTCATATCTGAAAGTTAAAAATGAAGAACATTCTGTAGTTGGGACAAAAGGAAAATTATTGCCTTATTAAGGAATATAATAACTGTAGTTTCAATCCTAGGTGGAATTTTTATGTGATTATCTTTAGGGTATATTAGATAAGGATCTTCAAGTGTGTCCTTTGAAGTATCCTCTCTAATCTCAGTATGAATTCCTAACAAGATCTTCAAATCATTTTTTTCCTGCTATTGAAGGAAATTGTGTCTACACAGAGAAAGAAGAAAGTAGCGACACACACACATACACACACACACACAAATCTTTCTTGAGAAGATAGTCAAGTATGATGCCAAAATGACATTATTTTAGAAAGAACATGTCACATTGATTGACTGTGGGATCAGAGGCAATAAGCATTCACCTGATTAGGGGTATAAACAATTTCACCTAAAAATAAAATTGTGGAGGGGGGGGCAAGTGTTAAAAAATTATCTACCTGGTACAGTGTTCTCTATTTGGGTAATAGGTATACTAGAAGCCCAATCCCCACCAGTAAGCAATATACCCATGTAACAAACATGCACATGTACCTTCAGAATCTAAAATAAAATACAATTTTAAAAATAAATAAAATAAAAATTATGTCTTATTTTTGTTTATATTCTTCTGTAGCCTCCATATCCCTTCTGCTATTTTGCCTAACTTTTCCCAAGCCACCCCATCCCATCCACTCTTTCAGTCAGACATACTTAGTTAATCTGTTTGCTACAATACTGCTTTTCCTAATGGATCTTAGAGCAGTGAAGATTTGGTAACTAATAATCAGTGCACGTTTATGAAAGAAAGATAGAGGGCCTCATGAAAGTTGAGGGCAAAGAGATGTGATCCGGGTGAAATGTGGAAGGAAAGGAGCAGGTCAGAATTATTTTGCCAAAAGAGGTGGGATAATAAAAATTGATTCTATGCCTTACTTCAGACACAATGTATAAAGTACCTTGTACACAGTGGTAGACTTATGTGCCTACTGAGCCACTTGAAATGTAGCTAGCGTGAGTGAGAAACCGGATTTTTAATTTTACGTAAATTTAATTAATTTAAACAGCCATATGCGGACAACACAGTTCTAGAAACACTATAATATTCAACAGCTCGCTTACATGTGGTACTCCTGTACTTGGTGGGGGGCATACCATCCTGTTTTCCCCAAATACAAATTTGTTTCATTAAAAATATAATACAGAAAACTACTAACACACAAAAAAAGGAAATAGGACAAAAATTACTATTTAAGTTCACCTAAGATTTTTTTATCTTACAATTTAAATTGAGAATCTCAATTGTGATCTTGAGAGGGGAGGGGAGGGAGAAGAAAGAGGAGGAAAGGAGTAGGAGGAGAAATAAAAGTAAGATAAAAAGAAAAATCAGGATTATTTATATCCTGATAGATTCGCAGAACTTTTCTTCCCACTCTTGATAGGTGACTTAATGATAAAGACTATTTATCTAATTTGTCTTTTGCTTTCATGTACAAATTTAACTTAGAAAGTATAAAAGTTATAGAACTATGATAATGATGAATTTGAAGCATCTCTTCCCAGTAAAAACTGTGAATATAGATTTTGCTATTACATTGTTCTGATGATGCCACCTTGAACAGGAGGTCTCCCTGCAAATGTTTTGGATTACAATTACTCTTGTCTAGATGCAAAATGATTTTTAAGGGTCATACTTCTTCCCTCTCTGAGATATAGCTTATTATCTAAATTAAGACCTGAACGGTGCTTTTGTAAAAACAGTAACTGAGTTTTTCTACAAATTATTTTTTAAAATAGAATAAGAAAACTAATTCTTACTTAGCACAACAAAGGATAAATATAAAAGTTCAGTAATGCTGCAATGCATATTAAGTTGGGTGTAACACTATGATCTTCTCTTCCAATTATGCCGATCAGCAAATTCCATAGGTCCAGGAACTATTATTTAAAAAATTGGTTAAATGAGTGGCCTTAGGGGAAAAAGTAGGTCATTTTGTATTCAGATGGGGAGGGGACATTAATAAAGCCTCATTTTTCTGCTGCCTGGAAGGACTCATAATATTAAGTAGCTTATATATTAACATATTAATTATCCAAGTATAGTAACTTTTAATAATTATCACTTATTTAGTTATTTCTTCATTAATAAATTTATTGAGTTCTGTGCTAGCTACAGAGTATACAGGCCTCATATGACTTTATCTCTCCTGATAAAGCTCAGGGTTTATCATAAAAGAAATAAACCTCCATGTAAAGAGTAAAATAGCCTCAGGCATGGGCTCATTTAGAGGCACAGAGGATGGGCTCTTGCAACAGACCAAGAAGCAGGGAAGTGAAACATGAACTGAGCTCGGACATTTTCTGGGAGGGAGGAGGGAAAAGAGAATGAAGTTTTCTAAGCATAATAAACAAGTCAGGCAAAAGAGAAGAGGAAAGAGACACTGCATTTGATTTAATCCTTGTAAGCAGTTCATTATGGCTAGAGTACAGCATATGAGGAAAATAAGAGAAAGAAACGAAGTTGATGATGTAACTGGTACCAAAAAATGAAATCCCTTGCAAGTAACACTAAAGGGCTTGCTGTTTATCCTCAAAATACTGTATAGTGGACATCCTTGGTTTTGCTAGCCCAGTAGCATTTCCTATAGGAAACTCTTTGTCATCTGTTCCATGGAATATTGGTAACACCATCAATCACGAGCCATGAGCATTTCAGACATTCACATTTGCAATACATCTGGAACCTGCTAGTAAAAGCCTCTAATACTTTAATGAGTTTGATTCATAAGCTTGATTTAAATATTCAGCTACTACTAAGATATTTAGTAACTGGGAATATAACCCTCATGCTTGCAAACAAAGGGTATTGAAGATGGAAATAATGGAACACGACATGGCAATGCTGTGAGAGATATAAAGAAAGCTCTTCTCAGAGTGGGATAGGATGCAGCAATAGTTTTGCTTGAGAGAGGTTTACAGCCTCACTGAGGAGGTGGCACTTAGCTGGATCTTGATGGGAGGGATGCTATCTATATCTGTCACTTTTAATTAGAGAGTGTAAGGCATTCCAAAGAAGAATTACACAAAAAAACATCTAGGCATGAAAGAGATCACCATTTAGGGATGCTATCTTGTACGAAATGTGGAGCCCACCCAATGTTTATAACAAGGGAATAACACGTAAATTTGTGTTTTGCAAAGGTAACTCCTGTGTAAGTATGGGAATCAACTGTAGTAAAGAGAAACTGTTGATAGGGATATATTTTTTAGTATAAACGTGAAGTATAATGAGGAAGTCACCTACTGATTCTTTAACCTTTCCACCTTCTTCATTTCATAAACATAACTTGGGCTAATATTTAACAACACAGATATATAGACCTCATTCAGAAATCCTAGTACGTTTAATACCACAGATCAATTCTCAGTAGACTAAAACAGTGGCAGATTTAATGATGAAGAGGCCGAATTAGTGACATTTTTAAGTTTGTTGAATTGAAGATCCATTCAGTTTTTTTCCAATATTTTAATCACTCACTATGTATTAAACATTTTCCTAAATGCTGGGGACACAAATGTAATAAGTGATGACCTTTTTCTCCAATAGTTTTGTGGCCTAAATGTCATTTTTCTCACGATCTGGTGTATAAACAACCTGAGAGTCTTGATAAAATTACACATTCCTGGGCCCTAACACTGACCAAATAAATCAAAATCTTGGCAGAGGGAGGAAGGATTGGAATCTGTAGGTAACTAGTAGGTCTAACACATGCTAAGTTGAAGAATGATTAGTTTACCATGATGACAGACAGGCTTAGGTGGTGAATATCCTAAGGTGCCAATGTTGTCACAAGTAGGGCTTAGAAAAAATAGGTAGATGGTGAATCTATGAACTGAAATTGAGATTACAGGAGACAGCTTCATCATTGTGAAAAGCTAACATGTTACGAAGTAGTCTCAAGTAGATAAATCAAGAGGGCTCTTAGAAATAGATATTTGTCACTTTAGAAAGTGAAAATAAATATTTGGGTGTCATCAACACAGAGATTATCATTGAGACCATGGAGATTGGTAATATTACCTAGGAAGAATGTTCCTGAGTACAGTAAAATTAAAAAATAATAATAATACATTTTTTAAAGAAACTAAGAAAAACATAGACTTCAAAAACAAGCAGAAACCATAAAGTAGTCAGAAGCAAGTAGAAGAAGTAAATAAGGAATTTTCAAAATCATGCAACTCAACATTTGATGAGTTAGTTTGTCCTCAGCCCTGGTCAGATTAAGAGGCTCCAGTGAGGGATGCGATTCTCTACCATCTATTCTATCCTTTTTGTTGGCTTTGTTACTTATCATGTTCTTTTCTGCAGGCCCCATGAGGCCTTCACCACTTCCAGATCTCATATTCCTCAGGTCATTAGCCCTCCTGGAGAGAGGAGCCACTCCCTCCCAGTGATTAAAACAAGCTCTGGCTCTGTCTGTTGTGGGTCAATTATATTAATACCTGCACATCAAAAAATCACTAGGACTAGGGAAGTAAAATATGCTGGTTGGCTTAAGTCCCTCAGAGCTCATAACAGGGCAGAGGATGAGGTTAATCTCCCCATGGCCACCACCATGACTGCCAAATCCTATGACCTGAGATTCAGAAAGACGAGAGACTTCAAAGAAAATGTGTAATAGCCTTAGGAAGTAGGAATGGAAATTAAGCAACGAAATATAACAAAAATGTCAACTTCATTGAGTATTAAAGTCATGCTCACAGCTCATTATTTAAGAAATATAACTTCCTCATCTTTTTGAAGATCATGATATCACTTTTCTGTCTTCAGTCTTCCTATTGCTCTCCCACTCCCTATTATTCTTCAAAGATTAGTGGTTTGGCAATATAATTTCCTACTTACTTCAGTACCCTGGGAAGTCACAAATCCTGACTGGGGTCCTTGAACTCATTTAAGACCTCTATTTTGGTGTCATTATAACATATACACACATCTGACTGTGAGATGCATTAAATATATCTACTCATTTCCATAATCATTCAAAGTTTTGCATTGTGCTAAATAAGACTTGGGGATTTTTTTTTAACTTCCCTCTATGCTTTGTCCATGGAAGAATGGTGCTTAAAGGTCAGCCTTAGATAATTCACATAGCTAAAGGTCATGAAGTCGGAAAAGGAAGAATGATAGAGCTGCTCATAAAAGTAGGCAAGTGATATTAAGTAGAGGCTATTTGAATTTAAAGAAATTGAATAATGAATATAAAGAAAGGCAAAATTTGATAGAAAATGCATATGTACATACCTTCGATGTTGGAATATTGTGGAGTTATTAAAAAATAAAGTTCATTAAAAAGAAAAAAGTATATATATTTATAGTCATGGAAAAACATTGGATAGCAATGTACTAAAATTGTAATAAAATTATATGTTATATATATTTTATTCTTTATTTTTCAAATTTTCTCTAAGCATATATTTTCTCAAGATTAAATCAAAAGAAGATAAACATCTACTTGATTTTTATTCTCATCCACTCTTTCTAAAAAATAAATTTTATTGCTTAACCTCGGATTTTCCTTTTAAACAAAAACGCATGATATCATAGAGCCATATCTCTAGGTTTTTTGTACATAGAATCATAGAATGCACAGTACTGACTCCTTTGTTCTCCAATAACCCAGGAACTTTACCTATCCAGAAAATGTCTGTGAAGCTAGGGAGAAGTTACAACATAAAACCATTGTGAAGTATGAGGAATGCCGTTACACAGAAGCAGTACATTTCAAAAATATTATTGACTTTGGAAAAAATGATTAAATAAATATAATGTGTTATTTTTCCCTGCAATAAAGTTATTAAGAAACTTTATGCCTTATTTTCAGTGATTACTACCACCACCAACAAAAAGACAATAACTGAAAAATCACATACAAGCCAATTCTAAACAAAAAGAAGCAGCATTTTCATTTAATTACATGATATGCCTGATCTTGGCATCAACTGAATTAACCTCCAGATTGATACCCTTGTCTCTCCTTGCCCAATCTCTTCTCTTCTGCAGTTCAACACGTTCACCATTCTTCTGCCAGACCAATGTTTCTCAATAATTGTTTTTTCACTATCAACTTCCTAAGAATAGCTTTTAGACATTTTTCCCTAATTGTCTCTCATGAAATTTTAATACTGCAGGCATATTATGTATCTATTTACCTACTGTTTACATATCTATGCATTATACATAGCAAGATTAAGGTTTTTCCTTTTCCAATAACCAATTTTCACACCCTTGGTGGTGACATCATCCACGCTGAGAATGCACGACATCACCTACACTGAGAAAACTGACTGTTTCTCAAAGGACGGGCTGATGTTTGGGGACATGTAATTGTTTACTCTGCAGGACCAATCCACAAATTTCAGGACCCTTAGCTTCCTTGAATCCTACCAAGTAATTATCAGTAGTATTTCTAGTCATTGTGATAACAAAAAAAAAAAAAAACACTTCCTAAGAAAAAAGACAAAGTTTCCTTACAGAAGAATTCCAAATAGTAGATGTAGATACTCCTTATTTAGGAGGAGAAGCTTTATCCCTCCCCACCCAATGGTGGGCTGGATGTATGATGGACTTCCAATTAAGAGTAGGGAAATAAAAAAAAAATAGTAACGTTTCCACAGAGGGACCTACAAACACCATCTTAACCATGTGAAGTTTAACATCCCCAATGATGTCATGAAAATATAATGGAGCCCCAGATAGGATGTGACAAGAAGGGCACTTTGCATCTGTGATATTCTTTCAAAAAAGCTCTAAACTTGGTCTAACTATGAGAGAAATCTTAGAAAAACCCAAATTGAGGAACAATCTATAAAATTTCTCATCAGCACTCCCCAAACTGTTAAGGTCACAAATAACAAAAAAACCGAGTAACGTCACAGACCAGAGGGCACTAAAGAGACATGACCATTTAATGCAAGTGACATCCTAATTTGATCCTGGAAACAAAAAGATGACATTAATGGAAAAACTGGTGGCATTCAATTAATGTCTGGAATTTAGTAATGAACTAATAATGTTAGTTTTGAAAAATGTGCTATAGTAATGTAAGATGTTTAACAATAGGGAAATTGAGTGAGTAGTATATGGAACTGTCTTTACTAGCATTATAGTTTTGGGGATTTTTTTTTGAAATCTGAAATTATTCCAAAATAAAAAAGTTTATGCATAAAATGCCTTGCAAACACACACACACATGCAAACACACACACACTTCCAAACTCTGAACAACAGTGCTCTGGGTTGAGAAGCCTGTTAGGCTAACCTTTTTAAAATGCACATCCAATCATGTCACTGCCCTGCCAAAATTCTTAAATGGTCATCTCCTCAGAACATTGATCACAGAAGAACCTTCATTACATGGCTTTTGGTGACATTCCCAAGCTCATCTTCCTCCACTGCACCTCAGATGCCCTTCACTAGCCCCAGCCCCTTGCATTTCTCCAATTGCATCTGTTGTTTCATGCTTCCATACCTTCGCATTACCTACTATCATGATAGGAGACATCATTTAGAAATGGATTACAATGAAGATTTGTCTGAGTTTAAGAAAGATTAAATGGGCCAAGGAGAATGGCTGTTTGTGTTCACTTCAGTTATTTCCTGCTACCTGCAATAGTCATCCTGTCTGACAGAATCTTTTGATCAAAGATCTGGTCACGTAGATTATTGCTTGCTTGAAAAATGGCCTGTGGTGCCCTAGGAATAAACTAGAGATGAAGCAGTCCATGATACATGCAGTATCAGGCTTCCCAATTCTATCTCTCAGCTATGTTCATAGCAAAACTTTGACAGATGGCTCTCAGAAGTAATACATTTATTTTAAGCATTTGATTGTTGTGATAATGATAGGATAATAATGATGAACATGGGTTTAATCTCTGAGTAGACTGGAGCTAAAACATAACTTGTGTGAGAAATAATAGGAGGGTTTTGTTTTGTTTAAGGGCATTATTTAGTAAAATATATAGGTTTATTATCTTTGCATCCTTTTCAATCCAAAAAGAATTTAAATCTTCATGGATTCAATGAAAGATTCATAATGAAAGAGTACCAAAACAGGATTGATCGCCTGGCTGTCATTTTTTGAAGTGGAATTTCAACACAAGTCCTATGGCTTTAATAAATAATGCTCTTGCACTGTCACTCTTTGATTTTCCCAAAATAATTCCATTTAAATAAATATCTAGTTAAATAAAAGTTAATATTCATAGGCCAAGGGATTGTTTGTTGTTTGCAAATAGTAAAGTATATTTCAATGAGATATTAAAGCCTAACTTTTGAAACACTTGTATACATTTCCTTCTCAGACTGTCAAATGTGTAAAATTATTGAGTATCCATGTCTAGCTATGGAGAAGTCCTTTTCCCAAGACGCTAAAAAACGAAAAGCAAAGAAGGTGATGCAGGTGAGTGTGTGCTGACTCTAGATGAAGATGAGGCATCATTAAATGACGAGTTTGGCTTCAGGGCCATGAGAGTTTAGTTATTTCAACCAATATTAAGATTGTTGATAACTATTTTTCCTGGATGATTCATGTCAGAAGCAGAAAAGAACAGCAAAACAACAAGATTCAGATTTCTAAGGAAAATGTAGAATTGCTACCTCCTAGTATCAGTAGACTCATATTTCACATCAGAGGTAGGAATTTACTCTGCCCAGCTAGTGTCACCAAAAACTAAGAACCCCATTAGAAACCGACTAGAAAGGCCATGTGTAATATATTGCAACTGCTATTTCTCTATGTATCCAGCTTGTGTCTGTTTTTCTTAACTTAATTAGCCAGGAACTTCTAGCTCTGCCAATCTGTAGCCATAATACCACTGTATCAGAAAACAACAGAAAAAAAGAAAAGAGAAAATTAGTGGCAGCAATCCTTCATTAGAAATTGCTTTAACTAGAAAAATGAAAATAAAAGTTGTAATAGACAGAATTCCTCTTTTAACATTGGCAGAGTAGCATGTATTAGATTAATCATCTGATAATTAATATAAAATCTTGACCCTCTCTTTAAAAACGCAGTAATTATACAAATGCACTGGAAAAAAGAAAAAGTAGTCAGAAACTGGAGGAAAAAAGAAAATTGCCCTTAGTAAATTTCATGTTTCTATGGCCTGAATATACTTTCCAGTCTACCCAGGACTGTGTAGTTAGAACTCAAGCAGAAATCTGTAGTCTTCTTTTCTTTTTTTAAAGACAGTTTCGCTCTTGTCCCCCAGGCTGGAGTGCAATGGTGTGATCTCAGCTCACTGCAACCTCTGCCTCCCCAGTTCAAGCAATTCTCCTGCCTCAGCCTGCCAAGTAGCTGGGATTACAGGCACACCATGCCTGGCTAATTTTTGTATTTTTAGCAGAGACGGGGTTTTGCCATGTTGGCCAGGCTGGTCTCGAACTTCTGACCTCAATGGATCCACCAGTCTCGGCCTCCTAAAGTGCTAGGTTTACAGGCATAAGCCACCGCACCCGGCCTATCTGTAGTCTTCTTGTCTTGAGAAGTGAAACTATGAAATTTGAAGCTGCCAGAGTGTATGGAGCACGAGAGGAAAAATCATAGAATGGAGGGAACTACAGAGGAGGATCTTCAGCGTTTACTTAAAAGCTCTATGCAAATCCCTGGCAAAGTGCTGAAACTAGGCGTAGTAAGCATAGAAAAGGCCTTTTTTTTTTTTTTTTTTTTGGCAAAAGAAGCACCTGGGAGACTTAGGGCAAAGACGGGGTGGAGCCTCATATATTTCATTTGCTGCCCATCTCAGACAGGGAACTGTTTGGATTTGGAGTCCAGCCTTGTTAAATAATTTCTAGAAGGAATCAGGTGATTTGCCCACCTCAGCCTCCCAAAGTGCTGGGATTACATGCATGAGCCACCACCCCTGACCCCAGGATGCTAATTTTAAAAAGCACAAAACTCAAGCTGGGTGTAGCGGCATGCACCTTTAGTCACAGATACTCAGGAGGCTCAGGCAGGACGATCCCCTTGAGTCCAGGAGTTTGAGTCAAGCGTGGACAATATAGGGAGACCCCATCTCTAAATAAAAACAAAAAATTAATCAAGCTCCACACTCAATGAATACAAAAAGAATCATGTGTGGATACACCAAAGAGCTGAAAATCAAAGATAAAGGGAAGATCTTGAAAGCCATGACAGAAGTAAAATCACATTACATACATGCAAATAAAGATATGAAATATGACTGACTTCTCATCAGAAATTATATAGAAGCTATAGCCGGGTGCGGTGGCTCCCATCTGTAATCCCAGCACTTTGGGAGGCCGAGGCGGGCGGATCACAAGGTCAAGAGATGGAGACCATCATGGCCAACATGGTGAAACCCCCTTTCTACTAAAAATACAAAAATTAGCTGGGCACAGTGGTATGCACCTGTATTTCCAGCTACTCGGGAGGCTGAGGCAGGAGAATTGCTTGAACCAAGGAGGTTGCAGTGAGCCAAGATCTCGCCACTGCACTCCAGCCTAGCAACAGAGCAAGACACCATCTCAAAACAAAACAAAACAAAACAGAGAGAGAGAGAATATGTAGAAGCTATAATATAATGGAACAACATCTTCACAGTGTTGAAAGGGGGGAAACACTTGTCAAGACAAAATCTAGATCTTGAAAATACACTGTCCAAAAATAAAAGAAAGTTACAGCCATTTTACCGTAAGTAGAGAATTCATCACCAACAGACTTGCACTACAAGAAACACTAAAGAACAATTTTCTGGCTGAAGGGAAAAGACACCACTAGAAACATGGATGTAAGGAAAAAAATATATAAAGAATACCAGGAAAGGTAAATAAATGTGTAAATGTAAAAGATAATATGTGCTACCTTTTCTTAATTACTATATGAGATATCTGCCTGCTAATTACTATGAGAAATATAAACCCCACCATAGCATGGGATTTATAAAATGTTAAAATACTGTATATGAAAATCACAGCATAAAGCATGGGGAACAAATAGAACTAGACTGTTACAATGTCGTTTAGCATTTAATATGACAGCACAACGTTAACTCTGAGTGGACTATATTAGTTAAGGACAAATATTTTAAGCAAACATTTAAACCATTATGCAAAGCTATGCACCTTGGAAGCCATGCAACAATCACCTCAAAGAATAAAAATGAAATTAAAACCATTAACATCAAAATTATGATTTATAATAAGTGGTAACTATGCACCAGATACTGCGCTAAGTTCTTAGGTATCCTTATTAAAATAAAAAGCAAGGAAATGAAATTGTGGCTAAATAGAAGGAAGAACATGACAGAGAAGACATGCTTGCTCTCTTTCTGAAACAGTCATTCAGGACACGGTGAAAAGTCCACCAACACGTATCTAATCTACAGATTCCTATGGCGGTAAATAAGATCAACAAGAGAAACCAAACTTCCATCGCTTATGCCATGAGAAGGAAATTGATTACTTGAAGAATATAACTTTCTTTTCTGCCAATATTTCAGATTTTAGAAGAAAATACTACCAGTTGGGGAAGCAAAAGAGTCAATCAATGTGATTTAGATTTCTGGAGATAACCTCAGATCTTTTTTTTTTTTTTTTTTTGAGACGGAGTCTCCTCTCTGTCGCCCAGGCTGGAGTGCAGTGGCGCGATCTCGGCTCACTGCAAGCTCCGCCTCCCAGGTTCACGCCATTCTCCTGCCTCAGCCTCCAGAGTAGCTGGGACTACAGGCGTCCGCCACCACGCCCAGCTAATTTTTTATATTTTTAGTAGAGACAGGTTTCACTGTGTTAGCCAAGATGGTCTCTATCTCCTGACCTCGTGATCCGCCTGCCTCAGCCTCCCAAAGTGCTGGGATTACAGGTGTGAGCCACCTCGCCTGGCCCAGATTCTTGACAAAAACACTTTTGGGAAAGAATATGGCAAATCTTTTTCCAGAATGGAAAGAATGTGTTTGAGCCCAGTCTTACTGATAGGAGGTTTATAAAGTAAATACAAAGCTACATACCACAGAATTACAAGAATGACTTGAATAAAAATATAGAGCTGAATATAGGTGATTATTTGTATAATAAAAACAGAAAAAATTTGAGAAGGCAAGTGACACAGTTTGACTCTTTGTTCCCACCCAAATCTCACCTTGAATTGCAATCTCCATAATCCCCAGGTGTCAAGGGTGGGACCAGGTGGAGGTAATTGGATCATGGGGGTGATTTCCCCCTGCTGTTCTTGTGATAGTGAATGAGTTCTCACAAGATCTGATGGTTTCATAAGTATCTGGCATTTCCTGTTTGCACTCCCTCCATCCTGCCCCCCTGTGAAGAAGGTGTCTTCTTCTCCTTTGCTTTCCGTCATGATTGTTAAGTTTCCTGAGGCCTCCCCAGCAGTGCAGAACTGAGTCAGTTAAACCTCCTTCCTTTATAAATTACCCAGTCTCAGGTTATTTCTAAATAACAGTGTGAGGATGGACTAATACAACAAGCAAAAATAAGTCATAACCTGAGATAACACTACATCAATATAGAATTTTGAATAAAGCAAACCAGATATTTTAATGTAGGCTGGTAATTAAACATATCTCTCCCTCCCCCACCTTATTTCTGTCCTGTAAAATATTAGCTGTGACTTTAAAGAAGTGTCTTCTGCTGTTTCATGTACAAAATTGTTTTCAAGATTTGACAAAAAATTGTATCTTAGCATAATGCATGGAACATCATATTTACTAAACAGAAGGTAGTTGTTACTAATGTTATTTCAGTAGCAGCAGCAACAGCAATGAATCTGAAAACGAAAACATAACCAATTCGCCAATTGTAAAAGCAATAATGTGTTTATTCATTAGCAACATTTATTAAGTTCTTACTACAAATCAAGCCGCCCATCTGTCTGAAAAATATTGTGGGGACAAGTATGATTGGGGCAAAGAAGACAGTTATTCTTGACTAAATAAAGATAGCAAAGACCCAGATAGAAAGGATCTTTTCAAGAGAGAAGCTGAAGTCTCACCAATTCTTGAAGAAATAAGTTTTAAGCATTATACATGTAGCATTTAGGCTACTATTTTCATAAAATATGGCCAGATTTAGGGAGAGGAGTTGTCATTCTCTGTTAGGCAGCAAACTACCTTTCTCTCTTCAAACTCTGCTGTCTGCTTAAACTTGATTCTTCACCCAACAGACACATATGAATTACTCAAAAATGTTATTTGAACATCCAAACTACTCGTAGAATAAAATGAATTTGAGAAGTACAGGAGTAATAATTACTGGGCTTCCACTAAGTTCCAGAAACTTGTAAAATGATTGGTGTTAAAAATATTATGTGATTATTGCACCACTTAGAGGCAGAAATGAGAACCTACAATTTTCAGATAAGGAAATCAGAAATCAGAGAGATTCTGAAATTTGCCCAAGGACACACAGCCAGTAAGTAAAGGAGTGAGAGGGGAACCCCAGTCTGCTGGACGCACACTCTGATTTTCACTCTAGCACCACTGCCTCCCTAATCCACAAGCGATGCCATGATTTTCATCCATTGTGCAGAATTGTTGAGTCATGTAGGTGGTAAGTATTTAACCCATTATAGCAAAGTTTGTTTGATGTATCATGATTAGCAACAGTGATCAGCTAATCAAACTACTAATGATAACCTGATTGGTGCAATGTTTTATTGCTTACAAAGCACTTTCTGGTAATTGTATAATTTGATTCTTAAAATGACAATGTGTGGCAGAGATTTCCTGCCTTATTTTTACAGGTGAAGAAAATTGAGACTCAAAGAAATTGATCGACTTGGCCCCAAGCCATTAAAACTCTGAAGAGGAAAAGTTGGGAAATGAATTAATTCTGGCTCAATATTATATGTTCTCCAAATACAATGTATGCCACTTTCCAACAGGGCAAGATGATCAAGAGCAGAGTTCTCAGGAGTCCTTCCCCTTTTCAGCAATAATGTGTAGTATATTCCTCAGTGGGTAATTACCCTTTCATCTCCAGTCTTAGATCTTAGTTATGATTCTGGTCTCCTCTCCATGGAAAACATTTTTGAAAGGCCACTGAAGTGCCCTGGGAATACAGATTCTGGTCTGACTTCTTTCATGCCACATACAAACTGGGAACATTTTTGTGATCTCAAAGAAAACACCGAAAGCATTTTCTGTCATCAATTCCCATCCATATTTCTTATACTATGCCATAAAGAAAACATTTTTAAATAAAAAGTTTATGCATTTTAGTTTATTGAGAAATTGTATTCCATATAGTATTCTCCATACTTTACAGTAGATTACTTCTGCTCATTAATCTAACACATTTAAAACATGAAAAAAATTAAGTGTCTCATTTCCTAGTTTGACTTCCAAGGCTTGTTTCAAATAATTGATATAATATTAGAATAATAGTCAGGAAATACTAGGAGAGTTTGTGAGAGAATAAAATCATATAATAAGGGAAATCTGTGAAGCACAGTTTTATGTATTCTTCTTTCTCTTCCTTATCTTTCAAAACAAAATTTCCAATTGGTAGACTTGAATTTTAGTAGCGGTTAAGTCCTAGTTGAAAAAAATAAGATTTATCAGCCTTGTTTCTAAAGCACACATGCACACACACACACATACACGAAAACTATAACGTATATTCTAAAATTTAATTGTAGAGTTTTATTTCATTTTATTTAGAATAGACATGTTCTTTTGCATTTTTGTAATCCAAAGACCATTCCCAAATAGATATGGCCTAGAACTTTGCTCTCTCTGAGGATAACAAATGTCAGAATAGCAGTTGAAATAGAGTGGTTTCAGATTTGGGCTTACACTCCAGTCAATCTAACAAATTGGAGGAATATGAACAAAGTATATAAATGTCCTGAATCCTCAGTTGTTTATCTAAAGGTATAGAAAATCCAACTTTCCTTGTATCATTTTTGTGAAGACTGTATGTAACAAACAGTAGATGCTGTTATTTATTAAACTCTATAATTATTCAGTACATTCTCTCTTATATGAACTGGTTGAAGAGTAACTACCTTTTTGCAGCATATGTAACAAAAGATTAGTACTAAAATACATAAAGAATTTCTAAAGATATATAAAAAACATCTGATTTTTTAAATGTGCAAATACATGAATAGGAATTTAACAGAAATGTGTTTGCACATATATTGCTTCATTGGTAATCAAAGAAATGTAAATTAAAATCATGATGGATTTTCTTTAGAGTTGGTTGATTCAACACAGCATGAAGTTCTTCCTCAAAAATTTTTATAATATAAGTAGAGAAGACAACACCAAAAGGCACAATCACAAGGACAAAGAGAAAAGATACAGAAAGAATTGGTTTACTGCTAATGGAGGGAGGAGTTAAGTGAAAGATTGCATTTTGAACATTAAGACTCTCTCTCCAACCTTTCCCCAATATCTCTCAGGATACAGGCAAAAAGTCTTCATCAAGTTGAACATTGGAAGTGTCTGCTCAGGAACAAAGTATATAAATGTCCTGAATCCTCAGTCGTTTATCTAAAAGTATAGAAAAATCTAACTTTCCTTGTACCATTTTTGTGAAGACTGGATGTAACAAACAGTAGATACCCAGTCTAGGTTAAAAAAAAAAATAAAACTAGTAATGTCAGAGGTTTCCTGGTGAAATGGATCAGCTAGATCACTCTACCGTCTGGCTCACATTAAAAGAAGTCTCTTTTCATCAGCTTTTTATTGCCCTACTGTTAAAATGAGAAAAAGTCAGCAATTATCAGACAATTGTAAAAATTAACATGAGTAACATAAGCTAGAATAAGTAAAATATAAAAACAGAGACAGTCGGGCGTGGTGGCTCACGCCTGCAATCCCAGCACTTTGGGAGGCCGAGGTAGGCGGATCACCTGAGGTCAGGAGTTTGAGACCAGCCTGGCCAACATGATGAAACCCCGTCTCTACTAAATACAAAATTAGCCGGGCATAGTGGTGTACCTGTAATACCAGCTACTCGGGAGGCTGAGGCAGGAGAATCACTTGAACCCAGGAGGCAGAGGTTGCATGGAGCCAAGAATGTGCCATTGCACTCCAGCCTGGACAAAAAGAGCAAAACTCCGTCTCAAACCAAACCAAACCAAACAAACAAACAAGAAACAGGGAGGATATAGGACAAAATGACAGAAGGAACTTGGAGAAAACAAGCTAAGAAAGGGGAAGAGAAAACATAAAAACAATCATTATTAATGTCTTCAGAGAGACAGGGAGAGAGTCACATCTGGTCAACTGGCTAATAGTATAGAACACCTGACAATATCAAGTGTACAGGTTGAGAATTTAGAGAAAGAACCACTTCTTCACACTGTTTAGTGTTAAACTCACTGGAATTCAAAACTCACAGCATTGTGGTTCTCTCTGTAGTGGAGAAGCATCAAAGGAACTCACAATGTTCAGTTTCTGAGCCATAATGAATTGCAGAGTCTCTACAACTCTACTAGTTGACCAACAGAAGGGCAATATTGGCAGAGAGAGTAGATAAATACAGGACATGGTTAATGTTATGTGAGAGCTAGAGAGATACACATGTGCACACACACACATAATTCTCTAGCATCTATAAATGCAGTAAAAATTTAAAAATGAAGTGAAAGCAAAAGACATTCACTGGTATGCTAGCCACATTTTCCTTTAAACTAAGCCACATATTCCTTTATGCTAAGAGAAGTGAAGGCTTGGAGCTTCAAAAAATCTGGAATCAAATCCTGGTTCTGCCACTTGACAGCTGGGTGAAGCTTGACAAACCAACTTCTTTAAGCCTTACTTTCTTTATCAGTGAACTAAATGAAATGAAATAATCAAATACATTCTATGAGGGTATTTAACATAATGCGCATACCAAGTTTGTGGCAAGGTTCTTAATCCAAAGTAGAAATTAAGTAAATATCCATTATTATTACTGTAGTAAAATATATGGAGTTTTCTTTCCACAGTGATAGTTCAGTCATTCTTATCAAATATTTTTTCTACTTTATATGACTTTCTTAATTAAAAAAGTAATTATTTTGTTAATTAAAATTAAACTTTGTCAGTGCCCCTTTAATTAAATAACCTCTCCAGTTATCTATCTGTATCTGTTTCATTGAGTCATATATATGTATATCTCATATACAGATATGTGTGAGACATGTATACATATACGTTTACATATATATAAATTTCAATTGTTAGTTGTATCTATTGGCCTGGACCCCATCTTACTGGGGAAGTTAAGCCTTTATTTCCCAGATGGGAAAACAGGCAAACACCTCCCAACTCTTATATAGAGTTTTAGCTCTGTAAGTCTTTATTCTAATCCTACATATTAATATCATACAGTCAGTTTAAAGGTTTTTTGTTATTTATCTATCCAATATTTGCCAAATGTCCCTTTATAAGGGATTTCTTTTATTAGATGGGGTCTTGCTTGTTGCCCAGACTGGTCTGAACTCCTGGTCTCAAGCAATCCTCCTGTCTTAGCCTGTCAAGTAGCTGGGATTACAGGCATGTGCCTCCACTCATGGCCCTATTTCAGGAATGTTCCAGATGTTCTATGTATGACTTGAAGACCTAATAATCAATTGTGTAGGAAGAAAGAATATCAAAGAGAGGAGGAAGGGGAAATGAAGTATACAAGAGCTCCAAGGACCAAAATAGGTATGCTGTGCCAGACTGAAATATGACCTACAAATATTAGCTTCTACTAAAACTTGCTAGGGATAATGTGCTTGCATTTTATATTCTCTGACTTACCCAGATTACACTTTGATAAATCAGAATGGTCTGTAGTTACAGTTGTATGATTACTGGTGAGTGCTGTGTCTTTCTTTCTTCATTCAGCAGCCAGAAACCTGTAGCTGGTGGCAGTCATAAACCACAAAACTGAATGGAAAGGCATTTAGGCTGTAATTCAATTCACACTTAGTGATTGCTGGAACAGTTAGCCCTGGTGACAACCACTTTATCAAAAAATCAAATTTGGATTCATTTTTTCTCATCCTAGAAGCTATAGAAAAGCTCATATTTGAGCTTGAGCAAGAGATCACCAAAGCCTCCCTTTAAGTATTAACTGTGGAGAGGTATTATGTATATGTGTGTGTTGGTTTAATTCTGTTTGTTTTCATTTTTTGAACAGAAGTCTTTTGAGATACTCAGTTATTTTGAATCTTTGCTGATGAGAACCGTGTATTCACCTAGACAGCATTAACTTCTCTCAGGAAAGATGTTCTGGCTCCTGCTGAAATTATAATATAGATAATGATAACAAACATTTATTGAACCCTTACATTATGCCAAGAAAAGTGGGAAAGCCTTACCTTGATTAGTACATCTAATACTTAGCAACCCCATGAGGAAAGTATTAAACTCTTTATCTTATATATAAGAAAAGTGAGAACTTGAGAGAAGAAAAGAAATTGTTTGCTCAATTCAATGAAGCCAGTATGATGGAGCGCACCATGAGTTCATCAAAATCCATTTTCTCCTTTTACTGCATGTTAAGCTACATTTTCCAACTTTCCTCACAGTTAGGTGTAGCAACGCAATTAACTTCTGGCCAACAGATTGTGAGAAGAAATAGTGTGAGTCCTTCCAGATGAACATGTTTAAGAAGTGGATGGGCCAGGCGCAGTGGCTCATGCCGGTAATCCCAGCATTTTGGGAGGCCAAGGTGGGTGGATCACAAGGTCAAGAGATCGAGACCATCCTGGCCAACATATGAAACCCCGTCTCTACTAAAAATACAAAAATTAGCTGGGTGTGATGGTGGGCGCCTGCAGTCCCAGCTACTAGGGAGGCTGAGGCAGGAGAATCACTTGAACCTGGGAGTTGGAGGTTGCAGTGAGCCAAGATCGTGCCACTGCACTCCAGCCTGGTGATAGAGCAAGACTCTGTCTCAAAAAAAAAAAAAAAAAAAAAAAGTGGATGGTCCGGATCAGTGGCTGTAGGAAAACAGCCTGTTGCACGACAAGAGTGATGACACCTTGAAAGGAAACCACCATGATCCCCGATGTTTGACTCTTACATACCAAGGGGTTCCCATAATAGAGATAACCCCTCATAAAGATGTTCAACTTTCTCAGTGGTCATGGGTTTTGCAAAAAGTCTGAGGCATGACCAACTGCATGTTTTACCAAAAAAAGCTTACTATATAAAGGATATATTCTGGAGGGTGGATGGAAGGACCACCATCTCACAGCTGTCCAAGACATTGCTTTTGTCTATAAGTCTTTATTAAATATTGTAATAGGGACTTATGTAAAGTCCCTATGACCCCTTGAGGAACACAGAAAAAGCTGCCATACACCTTTTCAAGGGGTCTTCTGCCTTCTTTATGGAGTACCAAGACTCATGGGAAGGTTTTTCTCAGGTCTAAAGCTCTGGTCTCTTTTGCATTGAGCCTCATGATATCTCTGGCTTTGGGGAGCATCAGGGATTATTACATTGTACTATAAGAGAATATGACCTTTGAGTGTGCAATGGCTGACAAGTCACTGATGGGGGCTACAGTTCTGGATGTGGCTGTCAGCATTTACCATGAGTGGTTATTACTGCAGGGGCTACTCCTGTTTTGTTTTGTTTTGTTTTGTTTTGTTTTGCATGTTTAGGTACGAAAAGCATCATTTGAACACCTAGAGTCTATGGAAACACTCAACACTGAGGGATACAATTCCCATGGGGGATAAACTGATCACAAATTGGGTTGCCCACCAGCTTCAAAAGGAATGTCCCTGCAGTCAGGTACACTGTGGAAATGTTGCACTGTCTAGTCCCGTGGATTTTCCCTTTTAGGGGGGAGCCAGGATTATGTGTAAAAACGGGGCCAGGCACGGTGGCTCATGCCTGTAATCTCAACACTTTGGGAGGCTGAGGCAGGCAGATCACCTGAGGTCGGGAGTTCAAGACCAGCCTGACCAACATGGAGACACCCTGTCTCTACTGAAAATACAAAAATTAGCCTGGCGTAGTGGTGCAGGCCTGTAATCCCACCTACTCAAGAGGCTGAGGCAGGAGAATCGCTTGAACCAAGGAGGTGGAGGTTGCAGTGAGCCAAGATCACACTACTGCACTCCAGCCTGGGCAACAAGAGCAAAACTCCGTCTCAAAAAAAAAAAAAAAAGGGATTCTTGATTTTGGGGGGATCTAAGTACTCTACCTTTCAGCTGTACCTACTTTTTACATAAGATAAATATTAGGCCCCAGAAATGGCGAATGCTTTGTGGGCCCTATTTGTTAATGGGCACCACCTTAAGCTCAGTGGTCCAGTTGGAAAATGGAAATAAAGTGAGAAGCTAACTATATAAATGAAATTGATCTCCTTATAAAATCCTGTGGTGAATCCCTATAATTTTGTGTTACCTTGGCATTCTTTTAAAATTTTCCTCCAACACACCAAAATCCCTTCTTAGAAAAGCTTAAGTTCTCATGCTGCACTTTAACACGTAAATTTGCTACCCCGTTTGCTCTAAAGCTCTGTAAGGGCTTTGGCCATGTGGGGCAGATAAACTTTAGCTTGTTCCATTACAAAGTTTGAATCCAACTGTACTTTTAAGCTAGTGAGTTTTACCCTTCTCATAGCTAAAATTTAAAAATCAAAGCTATAAAAATCCTTCTTTGTCTCTATTTTATGTATACTTGTGTATGCGCCTTTCCTCAGTTCCTAGAGTTGCCACCCTCATCTCTACCTTGGCACCTTTGCCAGTGCTTTCTGTTCTTTTGCCTGGAATGTTCTTTTCTCATTTATTCACACCAATGGATTTTCTCATCTTTGTGATCTCAATTAAAATATTTGCTTTCCCCAAAATTGCTTGTCCACCCTATCAAAGATACATTCCATATTCTACCATCTTATTTCCCTTCATATTATCCAGGTTGTGATAAATAATTTTACATCATCCTTTCAGAACAATTATTTATTTCTGAATTGTTTGATTTATTATTCCCTCTTTTCACTGACTATTCTCCAAGAAGACAATGACTATCATCTCCTTTATTCTCTGTTGTATTCCCCACACCAGCACAACTCTTAATGCAGAGTAGATACATAATATTAGTTTAACTACTGGAAAATAGTAGCCTTTCCCCAATCCAGTGATTTGGGGAAATCTCTAAGGATGATAGAGAGAGTCAGTGCTCACTTCCTTAATGGCTTCAGTGGATCTCTCACAGTTGTATTTTTTAAAATCTGACTAATGAGTCAAGCCTGATGGGTCTCACGCTAAGAAGAATCATTGCCTCTTCCTAAGAGGAGTAGACCATGGATTCTAAATTGCTTTTCCATTCTCCTCTGAAGCAGTTGAACTGGTACTTGCAAAAGGGCAGATGATGTCACTCTGCCACACTCTGGAGATGTCTTAGTTCTGCATTGAGAACATCTGCTTCTATCCACTCTTTACAACAGCAATTCCTCCCCAGTTGGAGGACATACACCAAGGGCTCTGGCCTCCACTGGGGCAGGGAGCCACTTTGTACTAATTCAGAGAGATGTCCAGAGGTGCAGGCAGGCAGCGGATTACTAGGCACCCAGTGGTACACACATCCTGTAGCAAAGTACCAATAGCAAGTTGTTGTTGGAGCAGCAATATACCTTAATTTCTACATCTGAAATTTGGGGGGGTGGAGGGAAAGGACAACCTGGGTCTTTTTCTTACTGACTTAATTAAATTATATGTCAATGGCCAGGTACAGTGGCTCATGCCTGTAATCCCAGTACTCTGGGAGTCTGAGGCAGGCAGATAACTTAAGCTCAGGAGTTCAAGACCAGCCTAGGCAACATGGGGAGACCCTGTCTCTACAAAAAATACAAAGATGAGCCAGGCATGGTGGCACGCACCTGTAATCCCAGCTACTTGGGAGACTGAGGTGGGAGAATCACTTGAGCCTGGGAGGTTGAGGCTGCAGTGAGCTGAGATCACACCACTGCACTCCAGTCTGAGAGATAGAGCCAGATCTTGTTTCAAAAAAAAAAAAAATTATATATATATAGATATTTATTTATTTATTTATTTATCTATCTATCTATCAGAAAAAAACAAAAAGGAAGAGCAAAATCATTGAGTTGGGAAGACCAGGCTTTGCATCGGCACTTCTTCATTTATTGACAATGTCACCTAAGATTCTCTAATGTCTTGTGTCTCAGAGAAACTTTCCTTGCTTATGAAATGGATATAAGTAGGTCTGCTTCATGGGCGGCTATGAAAAGTCATGTTTCTTTTTTGACTTATTTCATTATTTCTCTATGATCATGCTTATTCTTTTTGTATGCCACTTATCTCAAAATGTCCTTAGACAATGTGCATCAGAATCACTCACTTCCCAGGTAATTGGAAGACATACTAAGGATTTTTCTAAGTCATTTGATTATATCAAAATCCCAATTGTACAGGCTTGGCCACAGACAAAAGGCATATTTTTCCTAATCTGAGAATTATGTTCCTTAAAAACTCATGTAGAACAATTTATAATCAAGAAATCTGAGACTTCATATATTTAAAAATTAGTTTGGCAAAATGTATGCTGTGAGTAAAGTCCTCGCCCCCACACACAAAGACTTTCCAGAATTTTGAGCCTAAATTTTTTTTATATATACAGAACACATTAATATAAAATTAGTGACAAAATTGTATATATCTTGAGGCATCAAGATGTTGGGTTTTTTTGTTTTTTTTTGTTTTTTTTGAGACGGAGTCTCACTCACTGTTGCCCAGGCTGGAGTGCAGTAGCGCAGTCTCTGCTCACTGCAAACTCTGCCTCCTAGGTTCAAGTGATTCTCTGGCCTCAGCCACCCGAGTAGCTGGGATTACAGGCACTACCACCCCCAGCTAATTTTTGTATTTTCAGTAGAGACGGGGTTTCACCATGTTGGCCAGGCTGTTCTCGAGCTCCTGACCTCGAGTGATCTGCCCACCTCGGCCTCGCAAAGTGCTGGGATTACAGGCATGAGCCATCGCGTCTGGCCTAAGACAGTGTATTCTTGATGGTGGTATTATTAATATCTGTTAATCGTATACTTAGAGATATATATTTTTCTAAGAAACATGGGTAATTCCATCTGGCTTTGTAGAAAATCATCAGGGAATGATGTCATGCCTCTGCAATGTTTAATATGATTGTTATTTTAAAACAAGATTGGAGAATAGAGAATTTAATCTTTGTTAACTAACAATTACACGCATTCACTATAACATTTGCTTAGTTTCCAAAAGGATAACATATAGAATTTATAGTTTCATTCCCATGAATGCCCAGGATACTGGCACCTGGGAAAAATCACCAACCAACCCAGCAGCAAGCCAAATCCAGGATCTGTATATACAGGATTAGCTGACAAGCAGTATGTCCATATGCAATAGATTTATAGCAGGTCAGCAGGATTGGAAAACTGCAGTCTGGGGACTGAAGCTAGGTTTAGAACAGGGTACAATGCTGGTAGAGGAGGAGAAAAGAGTCAGAGAAAAAACAGCAGTAATTATCACTTACTGATTTCTTAGTACCTTAACTACACCATCTCCAGCCTATGGAAGAAGTTTTATCAGCAATAATGGTATAACTGGATAATAGCAACTCTTACATTTTTCAGTCAACAAACCAAAAATAACAAACCGTTTGAGAAAAAAATATGAATCTAAGTCATCTGACAACATTCCACTGGCACTTTCTGATAAAATTAAGTACCAGTAATTTTTTTAAAAAGTGATGTTGACATCACAGAAAATGGAGTAGGAAGCATCAGGTCACTCCAATGAAGCAATTATAAAGCTGGAAAACACTGATGGAATTAACCTTTGTGGAACTCTAAAATCTAAACAGAACACTTACAACAACCAAGCGATTAGTTAATGAAAAAAAGAGGCTGCTAAATTTTGGTAAGAAAGTGGTACAATAATTTTGCTCACTTGCCTATCATCAATATTCTCCAATTTGACAGTAGCCGTGGTGGCTTTTGAAGTTACCAGAAGGTGCAGTATGAATCCCATTAATATTGTGACTATGCTTTTTGGCCTGTCTGATAATTGTCCAAGCGACCAGCACAGAAGCTTGTTTTCATTTTGCCCTCCTCTGGCTGGAGCAGCTTCCTGGGCTGGTGTCTATCAAAGCATTTAAAGACCTGTATTACTTACAGCTTCCTAGGGCAAGGGGGAGCAGATAGGGATTGGATGTGGGCAAGAAGCAGACAGATTATAAAACCTGAGAAAGAGAAGGCTGAGGAGGATAACACTTGGGAAATAAGGGCTTTAAAGGGTTACTATGTATATTAGGGACTCCAGAGTGCAAGATCATCACTGGATACGAGCTCAGAAAAGACCTGAGAGGACCCTAAGCTTGACCCCTGGCCAATCTCTGAGATCTGTGCAAGCAGAAGGTGAATGTTAAGTCAATGCCAAGGTGGGCTGGCTAAGCATTTCACAAGTGTCTCAGCTCAGAGATAATCTGCAAAGATAGGGATAGTATTTTCATTTTCTTTTTGGCTCTAGGTGTTCAAAGAAATTTCTATCTGTCACTAACTTACTGCTGGGATACCAGAATGGAGATTCTGGTGACTACACATGACAAGAAAGACAGCCTTTGAAAAAATAGTTTGGAAAAGTCTCTAAACAAATGACTACAAACCTCAATAAACAACAACAGAAAAATTTAGGGAGGGTAGAGAGATAATCCAATCTCCAGATGTACCACATAATTATATTCAAAATGTTTACTTTTCAACACTAAATTATAGAGGATACAAACATAGGAATGTATGACCAATTCACAGGAAAAAAAAATAGAAACTGTCTCTGAGAAAGCTTCAGACATTGGACTTACTAGACAAGGACTAAATCAAATGCCTTATATATGCTTAAAGAGCTAGTGGAGGCCAGGCCTGGTGGCTCACACCTGTAATCCCAGCACTTTGGGAGGCAGAGGTAGGCGAATCACCTGAGGTTGGGAGTTGGAGACCAGCTTGGCCAACGTGGTAAAACCCTGTCTCTACTAAAATTACGGAGATTAGCCAAGTGGGGTGGTGGGCATCTGTAATCCCAGCTACTCAGGAGACTGAGGCAGGAGAATCACTTGAACCCAGGAGGTGGAGGTTGCAGTGAGCCAAGACTGTGCCATTGCACACTCCAGCCTGGGCAACAAGAGCGAAACTCCATTTAAAAAAAAAAGGGGGAGGGGGAGATAACGGAAACCCAAGAAAATAACTAAAGGAAACCGGGAGAATAATATATGAAGTAGAGAATATCAATAAAGAGACAAAAGTTACAAAAAATAAATAAATAAATAAAAATTCTAGAAACAAATCAATAGCCTAAATGAAAATTTACTAAAGCATTTCAACAGCAGACTTGAGCAAGCAGAAAAAATAACCAGCAGACTTGAAGACAGAACAATTAAAATTATCCAGTATGAAGAGTAGGAATAAGAAAATGAAGAAGAGTGAATAGAAGCTAAGACATCTGTGGGACACTATCAAGTTTATCAGTGTATGCACTGGAGGAATCGCAAAAGTAGGAAAGAGAGAGAAGCAGGTAGAAAGAATATTTGAAGATGTAATGGCTGAAAACTTCCCATATTCCTACACATCTGAGAAGCTTAGCAAACTCCAAGTAGGATAAACTCAGCGATGCACACAGAGAAACATTATAATCAAACTTTTCAGAACCAAGGACAAAGAGAAATAACTTGAAAATAATAAAAGAGAAAATTCCTCACATAAACAGCATCCTCAATAAAATTAACAGCCAATTTCTCATCAGAAACCTTGGAAGCCAGAAGGCAGTGGGAAGACTATTTATTTATTTATTTATTTATTTAACTTATTCATTTATTTGAGACAGGGTCTCACTCTGTTGCCCAGGCTGGAGTGCAGTGGCATGATCATAGCTCACTGCAGCTTTGAACTCCTGGGCTCAGGCGATCCTCCCACCTCAGCTCCCCAAAGTGTTGGGATTACAGGCATAAATCACTGTGCCCAACTGGAAGACATAAAGAGCTGAAACTAAAAAAAACACAGTCAATCAAGAATTCTCTAACAGGCAAAATTAATCTTCAAAAGTGAAGTAAAAATAAAGACACTCCCAGAAAAAGAAAATTGGGAGCATTCCTTTGCTAGTATGTCTATCCTATAAGAAATGCTAAAGGGAGTCAGGCTAAAATGAAAGAGCACTGTATTTAACTTGAAGCCATGGGAAGAAAAAAACAATGCTAATTACATAGCAAAATATCAAAGCCATTGTTATTGGGTTGTTTGCTTTGTAACTCCTCTTTTTCTTTCACATGTGATTTTTTTAAATGCATTAAACAATAATTATGAATCTATGTCAATGGACACACAGTATCTACAAATGGAAACTGTAGCAATAACAATATAAAGAGGGAGCACAGCTATATAGGAGCAGAGAATTTGCATGTTGTTGAAGCTAAGTTGTTATCAATTCAAACTACATTGTCAAAAATGTAGGATGCTGGCCAGGCACAGTTGTTCACACCTGTAATCCCAGAATTTTGTGAGGCTGAGGTGAGCAGATCACTTGAGGCCAGGAGTTTGAAACCAGCCTGGCCAACATAGCAAAATCCTATCTCTACTAAAAATACAAAAATCCGCTGGGCATGGTGGTGCATGCCTGTAATTCCAGCTACAGGGAGGCTGAGGAAGGAGAATCGCTTGAGCCTGGGAGGCTGAGGTTGCAGTGAGCTGAGATCATGCCACTGCACTCCAGCCTGGGCGACAGAGCAAGACTGTGTCTCAAAAAAAAAAAAAAAAAAAAAATAGGATACTAATGACAAATGTTAGCAAAGATGTGAAGAAATTTGAAGACTTGTATGTTGCTGGGGATATCTAAAATGCTATAACCACTGTTGAAAACAGTTCCACAGTTCCTCAAAAAGTTAAATATAGAATTGCCGTGTAACCCAGCAGTTTCATTTCTAGCTACATACTCAAGACAATTGCAAACAAGTACTCAAATACTTATACACACATATTTATAGCAGTAATATTTACAATAGCTGAAAGATAAAAACAACCCAATGTTCATTAACTGATGAATAGATAAACAAACTGTGGTATGTACACATAATGGAATATTATTCGGCCATAGAAATAAATGAAGTACTGGCTAGGTACAGTGTTTCACATCTGTAATCCCAGCACTTTGGGAGGCCAAGGCAGGCAGATCACTTGAGGCCAGGAGTTCGAGACCAGCTTAGCCAACATGACAAAACCCCAGCTGTACAAAAAAAAAAAAAAAATACGAAAATTAGCCAGGCATGATGGTGCACACCTGTGATCCCAGCTACTTGGGTGGCTGAGGCATAAGAATCACTTGAACCCAGGAGGTGAAGATTGCAGTGAGCTGATATTCCACTGCTGCACTTTAGCCTGGGCAACAGAGTGAGACTCTGTAAGAAAAAAAAGATAATTGGAAGGAAGGGAGGGAGGGAGGGAGGGAAAGGGAGGAATTGATAGATGCCACGGTGTAGATGGACCTTGAAAACATTTTGCTCAGTGAAAAAAGGCAGACACCAAAAGTTATATATCATACAACTCTTTGTGTGAAATATCTAGAATAGGTAAATCCATAGGGACAGAAAGAAGATTGTGTTTGCCAGGGAATAGAGGAAAGGAGCAATGGAGAGAGACTGCTTAATGAGTATGGTTTTCTTTTGGATGATGAAAATGTTTCAGAAGTAGATAGAGGCGGTGGTGGTGCAGCATTATGAATATACTAAGTGCCACCGATGGTACACTTTAAAATGGTTAATTTGATGTTATGTGAACTTCAACTCATTAAACACACACAAAAATTGGATTCAGCAGCTTGTAAGCAAATCCCAGAGTTACCAGTGGAGCCCCTCTTTTAGAAAATGTAACATTTGTGTTGTATTAAAGGAGAGAATGTTAGAAAATACATGACCAGCACTTTTGATGACATAAAGGATGATACTGAATAATAATAAATAAGCACCAACAATTCTAAATAAATTTTCAAAGAGCTTCGAAGGATCTGCCTCTGAATCTGAAGATGCTGTATAAATGCCTAAATTCTAATACATTTCATACTAGAGAGAGAGAAACAGAGATGATAGAAGTGAAATTCGTCTACCAAAGTCTACAAGAAATGTCTATACGAACTTATTAAAATTATTCCAAGTGTTGAAAAAGCATGGTATTAGAGTAACTTGGCAAATATTTATTTATTTTGTACATAATGTCATGGTGTTGTATTTTACAACTAATGGCATCTTGAGTTTTGTGGAAATTAGCAGATAAAATGAAAATATTACTACACTTTCAACAGATGCTTTATATTACAATGGTGACCCATTCATTCACGTACCCACCTTCACTAATCAAGGCTCTTGAATGTGCTGTGCTGAATTCAGAATATAAATGATTAAAAATCTCACTATGGCAAATCTGAAGAACATTTGATTAAAAAAGGATTTAGCATCAATTTCAAGAAGCATTCACCACCTTTCAAAAGTTCATTATTAAGTAGGAGACAGAGAAACCTAGGAACGTTATTGTAAACTGTGTGCTATTGCAGAAGTAGTTAAAGATACAGTTTGGTTTCAAAGCAGTGACTATGGCTTCCTAGAAGTTTATAGGAGGCTTTGTAGAAGCAGTAGTGTTTTAGCAGCTTCTTTCTTTTTTTTTTTTTTTTTTTTTTTTAGAGAGTCTCGCACTGTCGCCCAGGCTGGAGTGCAGTGGTGCAATCTCGGCTCACTTTAGCAGCTTCTTACAGGACAGATAGGAATTTTGAGTTTATCTCATTAAACTAAAGCAAGAAGGCCATTTCAGGCAGAGGTAATTAGCAGGGGGAAAGGGTATAAAGTAGTTTGTGAAGAGAATGCAAGAGGAAAGGGGACAGGTAAAGGGTAGGGAAACAGGAGACAAGGCCAGAAACCAAATGAAGAACCTGTTAAAACACTGGATTTCTAACTATCACATCAATAATGTTTTCTTACCTAGCCCTCTTAACAGAAAGTTAAAGGCATTAGGCCATGCCATTAATCTTTATTGGTCTTTTTGGTAAACCAAATTTGATATTGATAGTGATAGGGGGCAGCCAAATGCCTAGACAGATAGGGATGGGTGCCTGGTGAATTTCCACCTCCAAGCCAAAGACAGTTTAAAGTCTGAAAGCCAAGCTACAAGTTAAATCCTCAGACCAGATTGAGAACTTGTCTTCCTGTTTGATGCACTTTCCCTTGATTGATCCCTACCCTTCCTATTTTACATATACCTACCCTTTCCTAATTGCTTTTTTGCAGTATTATGCTCACCTTTGAGTGGTGGCTTCGTTTTAACCTTTTTTGCACACTCACAAACCAATCAGCATGCACTCCCCATCCTGTGCTTATAAAGACCCCAGACTCAGTTGATGAGACAGAGAGAACCACCCAACTGCAGGGGTTGGGAACCAGACCACTCCCTGTGTCTCTCTCTCTCCTCACTCAATAAAATTATTCTCTGCCCTAATCACCCTTCAATGTCTAGCATACCCTTATTCTTCCTTGGCATGATACAAGAGATCGGGCACCACTGAACACAGGTACAAGCTATTGACATAGGCAAGCTGGGCCATGCCAGCAAGGCCAAGTGATATCCAGGTGGGGCATTGCTGGCCAGGGTTCCCTGGCTTGCAAAGTGACCAAGAAGAAAAATCTTACATCAATATAGTACCAGGACCAAAAGAAGGTTTAGACTTTGACCTATATCCATGGCATATTATCTTACAATCTCTACTCAATTAAAAAAAAATCAAAATGCTAACCCTATATAGTAGCTCCCAATTATTGAGGATCTTCTTTTATCCCAGGAATCAAGTTCAGTATACACACACACACACACACACACACACACACACACACAAACACACACACACACACACACACACACAGATCTTTCAGGCAATATAATCATAGGAGCGCTTAAAAGATTAAGAAATGTAACCTCATAGAGGTTTGACAAAATTTGCATTATCACAAAGCTGTAAGGCTACGTAAGTCAACATTTAAGATTTCATCCTTCATTTATTCATGTAAATGTGTATTGAGTAAAGTTCTGCACTATCCATTTTATAAATTATTTAAAGAATTTTTTATGTATAAGAAATGTGTATATAAATGTGTTTTTTCTAATTTCTCTGGGTCAAGGACTGATTAAAGCAGATGTGCTATGACCCCATGATCTCAATCCTGAATTCCCTTGGTTAATTTTGCAAATGGTGTGTGTGTGTGTGTGTGTGTGTGTGTGTATGCTCTGTATAAATGATTAATATAAAGAAATCAGAGGTGAAACATCTATTTTTTTGTTACAAACTGTCTTCAGTAGTGGCATAAAATACACTTCTGGGAGTGTTGATGCATATGAGAATCACAAACAATGCCATCTTTGACATAACCCTGTGATATTCCTTTCTGAGAGCTCAGAAATCAATAGACAATTACACCTATAATTTCTTTGAAATAAATTTTTGAGCCCTGCAAGTATGTCCCTTTACTAGAAAGAAGAGATTCACTGAGAACTGTGGTTAAATTATTTTTTAAAAAGAAAGAAATTATACATGACATACATGTTCATGTTCATGATACTGAAATTGACTTTTGTCAAAACATATTTAATTGATCTTGGAAACAATGCTGTTATTTATATTATCATCTGTTCTGCAAATTTGGTATACTGCACATTTTAATTTATTTCTCCACTCATGTCCCTTCCCCTTACACCATGAGTCGCTTGAAGGCAAGAATGATTTCTGATTAACCTTTTTATCCTCAGATTCTAGCATTACTCCAAGTATGGAGCAACCTCTTGATAATTGTATGAATTGGTAAAAAGAGAATGAGAGTGTGTTTAAGTGAGTGACTGAGTGAACACATCAGTAAATAATTGAGTAGGTAGCTCAATTATTATAGGTTTCCCATTCTATAAATGAAGAGTTTGAACATTAGAGAATGCGAGTGATAAAATATTACACACCATTATTATTATCAAGAAATGATTATGGAATAAGCATTCTAAATTATTTGTATGTGAAATTTTCAAGAGATCTTTCCTCAGACTTTTGAAATCTACATAAGATGGGCTTGAATTTGGATGTCCACATACTTTATTTTACAAATTGCAGCAAATATGAAAGTGAAAAGTATTAAAAGAAAAACCTTAGGCAAATTAAATTTCACAGTTTATTTGAGGAAAGAATGATTCATGAATTAGGCAGTATTCAGAACCAGAAGAGGTTCAAAGAGCCCAGCCCAGCAGTGTGAGCAGTAAGCTTTTATAGGTTGAACAAAAGCAAAGTAGATGATTGGCCACAACTAGGTGTCTGCCTTGTCTGGGCATGGTGTGAGCAGTTGGTTACCTGTGATTGGCTGAAGCTCAGCTATTTGTGATTGGCTGAAACTTGGAGATTTGTTAAAAATAATACTACTGAGTTTGGTTTTAGTTTGTTGACATCCTAAGTTAGGTTGTAGTTTGTTATATAGGAACTCAAAGTACAGAATAAGCCTCAGACTAGTGACCTCCTGCTTATATTTAATTTAACAAAAAAGGAATTGTTAATAATTTTCTAGGACAAAATAGGCAAACTAGAATTGTTCCAGGGGAACTGAGATTAATTATCACCCTACCTTAAACTTTAATTTCATACAATTTTTTTTTTTTTTTTTTTTTTGAGACAGAGTCTCGCTCGGTCACCCAGGTTGGAGTGCAGTGGCGCTATCTCAGCTCACTGCAACCTCTGCCTCCCAGGTTCAAGCAATTCTCATTCCTCAGCCTCCTGAGTAGCTGGGACTATAGGTGTTTGCCACCACACCTGGCTGACTTCTTTGTATTTTTAGTAGAGACGGGGTTTCACTATGTTGGCCAGGCTGGTCTCAAACTCCTGACCTCAGGTCATCTGCCCACCTTGGCCTCTCAAAGTGCTGGGATTACAGGTGTGAGCCACCGTGCCCAGCCAGAAATTTCTAAAAAATTATTTTTAGACTATCTCTGTTCATGTCTGACTCTGTGCTCCACACTCACGAGAGGAAGAACATACCTACAATTTTGGAGCAAATATAACAAAGAATAGCGTCTTCACAAAGCATTTATTAACAAAGCAGACTGAGTTAGTGATGATTTGGGGGCAAAAGTGAAAGAGAAATTTTAGCAAACCACAACCAAGAAGTTTGAGTTGAACATGAAACATTGAGAATTTAAGTTACCCCATAAGCAAATTTCTACTGTCCAATTTCTCATATAGAAATAACCTCAAAGAACCTGTCTTACTCCTCATTCTTCTCACTTCCACTTTCCTCACTTTCAACTGTATAGGCATAAAAGCACACATATCCTCTGTTTTGTTTTTTTTTTAAATGCATGGAGTTTCATCATCCCTTCATTACCTGTGGTTTTTTGTTTTGTTTTGTTTTCTTTCTTTCTTTTGAGACAGGGTCTCCTGCTCTGTCACCTGGGCTGGAGTGCAGCGGCATGACTTTGGCTCACTGCAACCTCCACCTCCCAGGTTCAAGCCATTCTCATGCCTCAGCTGCCCAAGTAGCTGGGATCACAGGTTCACCACCATGCCTGGCAAATTTTTGTGGGTTTTGCATAGACGGAGTTTCACCATATTGGCCAGGCTGGTCTCAAACTCCTGACCTCAAGTGATCTGCCTGCCTCAGCCTCCCAAAGTGCTGAGATTACAAGTGTGAGCCATTGTGCCTGGCCCAGATACCTGCGTTTTTGAAAATCCTTCTTGGACTTACCTTCTATTCCAAAGGGAATATCAAAGTATTTCTTATTTCTGAGACTGGGGGTGGTGGCGCACACCTGTAATCCCAGCACTTTTGGAGGTTGAGGCAGGCTGATCACTTGAGGTCAGGAATTTGAGGCCAACTTGGCCTACATAGTAAGACCCTGTCTCTACTAAAATTACAAAAATTAGCCAGGTATGGTGGCGTGTGCCTGTTGTTTCAGCTAGTCAGGAGGCTGAGGCAGGAGGATCACCTGAGCCTGGGAAATGCAAGTTGCAGTGAGCCAAAATTGTGTCACTGTACTCCAGCCTGGGTGACAGAGCAAGACCCTTTCTCAAAAAAATAAAATAAAAAAGCTCTCCTTATCTCTGAAATCAGCAACTCCTCTCTTCTGGAAATAATTCAGAGACAATTTTACATTACATTTTATAGTGTCAACAGAATTAAAAATATATGTGACAATAATTTGTGAATACTTGAAACCACTTTGGCAAAATTATGACTAAGACAATGAAAGAGAACTAACTTAACCAACTCCATCTTGCTTCTAACCTCCAAGCTGTCCTCGCTCATTCCTGGGCATAGACTGAACTAACTTTGGGAGGAACTTTGTTTATAAGTTATAGTTTAAAACAAAGACGATAACAGCCCTTTCCCACAAACGAATCTCCTTCTTGCCTGGGGACTAGACTACTACCACCAGCCACAAGATTAGAAATTATGGTTTAGGAGTCAGGCAGCTGGAGGCTAAAAGATTCTGACCCTCTCTAAACTGCTCCTAAGATCAGTGCTTGAGATGTTTGGCAGACCTTATACTTGATGGATCAACTGGCATCACCCAGATCCATCAGCTGGCTCATCTGATCTTGTGACACCTAACCCCTCCCAGAAACTGACTCAGCACAAGACAGTGATGCCTTGTGATTTCATCTCTGACCCAACCAATTAGCACTCCTTGACTCAATGCCCCTCCCCACCCACCAAATTGTCTTTAAAAACTCTGATCCCTGAATGCTCTGGGAGACTGATCTAAGTAATAATGAAATTCCAGTCTCCTGCACAGCCAGCTCTGCATGAATAGCTCTTTGTCTATTGCAATTTCCCTGTCTTGATAAATTGACTCTGTCTGGGCAGTGGGCAAGGTGAACCCATTGGGTGGTTACATACCTACTGCTTCTAACTTCCTACACAGGAGTCAGGTTACTTGCATGTCCCACCTAAGCTTTTGCCTAAGATCCTAGTAGAGTACCTGAGGGTCTATTTCTTTCCTGTTCCTTACAATTTCATATCTTAGGACTGGGATTTTTATCCCTAGGATGTTTTCTGGAGGAACCTCCCTTCTCTGACCTCCACCTGCACTTGACTTTTACAGTGCAACTCTGAAACTATGCTTCAGATCATTCCTGGGACTGATCTGGTTTCTAACTTCTTATTGTATTTGCACTCTAGTTATTGTTCTTCCTCTCTGAATTATTAATCTGTTAGTTATAAGTGACAGAAAATCAACTAAACTACATTAATCAAAAAAACAAAACAAAAAATATACTGGCCAATGGCCAGTGGGCCCGGGGGTTAAAATGTTCAGGGTAAGTGCTGGATTCAGTGCCTTGGTTGATGGCATTAGGAACTAATCTATTGGCATTTGATTTACTGTCCTCTTTACCTTGTATTAATTTTATTCTCAGGGTGAAAATGATGGCAAGATGACTAAAGTAGCATTATCTTTAAATCCTCCCAGATAGAAGTACCTTTGAGAAAGGAGATCCTCTTTCTATTAGTCCTTCCAAAACCAATGAGTTTCATTCTGATTTAATTGGCTTATATTACATGGATACTGATGACTGAACCAATTTCCATTGCCAGCAGCATTTGGGTCTCTGATATACCTGGCTTGGGGTCATATGCTACAGGCCTGAAACTTAACTCCAACTAACATGAGATGAGCATAGTAAAATGTAGTAAATGAGATCTACATAGTAAAATGTAGGTCTCAATAGGAAGGGAAGGGTTAGTAAAAGGCAAACAGCAAATGTCTTCTACACTTTCATTTTCAGATTACTTTATTCTCCCTCAGTTTTCTACGTTCCTGCTCATGTCCCTTCCCTGTAAATTAATTACTTCTCTTTTTTCCTTCCACCAAGGTATAGGGCCATAGTCCTGAAGTTATTAATACTGACACAGTGGGAAAGATTGTGAACACAACACAAAAAGTGAATTTCTCAGTTTCAACTCCTCTCACCATCTTTTTCTGTAACATACAAATAACGTAGCAGTACAGCAAGAATTTTGCAAAATGTTCGCAAGGCAATACTTTACAAAGTAGGCACTTGATAAATATTTGTTGATAGATGTTTAGTCCCACTAAACCACTTCCTGAAAGCCCCTTTGGCCCAATTAATATCTTTGCAAGAAAAGACAGATCCACAGAGTCATGCTGAAAAAAAATAGATTGATTTTGTATATAGCTTTGTCTATAATCTTCAAGATATATATTGCTTGGAGAGGTGCTCAAGGTGGTTTGTCGTTCCTATCTTGTCTCGTTAGCATCAATAAAGAATATGATGGGGAAAAGAACACAATTTCCCACTAAATATTGTAGGAGCAAACACTAAGATTTACTAGAAAAACGAAGAATATCAATTTGTTTTCTATTTTTAAAGCCGTTACTCAAAGCAAGTTGGCTTTATAAAGAATGAGATGTCTGTATTATTTTATTTTCTGATGAAGGCAAACATAAAGCACAACACATTTTGGCAATCTGGAGTGGGAGACTTCACAGTGCAGTTGCATTTTAGTTTATGTAGAAATTCTTTTATATTCACTGGGTGAAGTGGCTCACTCTTGTAATCCCAGCACTTTGGGAGGCCGAGGCAGTCAGATCACTTGAGGTCAGGAGTTCAAGACCAACCTGGCCAACATGGTAAAACCCTGTCTCTACTAAAAATACAAAAATTAGCCAGGCATGATGGCACAGGTCTGTAGTCTCAGCTACTCGAGAGGCTGAGGCAAGAGAATCACTTGAGCATGGTAGGCAGATGTGACAGTGAGTCAAGATCGTGCCACTGCACTCCGGTCTGGGCGACAGAGCAAGACTCTATCAAAAAAAAAAAAAAAAATCAAAGAATGCAATATAAAACTATGCATAAAACCACTAATGATAACAAAGACAGATTGGAAAATTATTATATCTTATGAGACTTAAAATACTATTTTCTTATGTTTTTTGACTTTTAGAATAGGAATCAGTCAGAACTGGATTGAGTTTTTTAAGCATTACTTGCATTACGCACCTTCCTTGTTTCTCAATTTCTTGCTGCAAAAGAGAATAATGATATCTACTTCCTGATAGTATTGTAAAGAGTCAATGAGAAAATCCTAATAATATCATAGTATAATGAATAAATATTAATATTACTTTCCTATTAACACCTACCATTGCACTCAAGAGGCTATGATCATAAATTGCTGGTACATCTACAAGCACTAGCCACATCTCCCTCGCTGTCCTTTGCTTCTCTGCAATTTACTCAATGAAGTGTAAGGAGAGCTGCTCTAAGTAAATATCTGCTGTCAATCTTCTCCATGAAGTCTGAGTAATGCTTCTAGCGCAGGTTAAAATTTTCTACCCCATCGGCATTTAGAGCTACGTAGCACTCAACGACTGGTTGGGACAGAAGTGGTACACAGGTTCATTTTGAAAAGCTCCTTTTGTTAGGGTTCCACAGGAAAGCAATTTTTCTTTGGCCACTAATACTGTCAAAACCTTCCAGAAACTCATGTGGCAGAAACTCTACAAAGCACTCATGTCAGCTAAGAGGATGTTACTGTGAAACATGGACTTTTTTTTTTTCCTCTAGAATAGCATTCCCTGACTTTCTATTGTTGTTCCTCTTTTCATTTCCTATCATAAGAGTTAGGAGGAAGAGCGGTAAAATAGTGTCATCTCTAGTCATCTCTTGTTAAACACTGCTTTCTTCCTGCATATGTCAGAATGACCCGAGGCACAGGTAGCAAATGTGGTTATCAAAACCACGAAGCAATTGTTTTTCTGTTTTTAAAACATTCTGACCATAAGAGTAGTCATTATCATCACTCCCCTTGGTGAAAACTTGCCCTGAAAGCAAATAATTTCAAAATGGCTCAAAGAACAAACATAAACAACACAACTTTGAGCAGAAAAAGAAATGGTAACGTGATAAAATCATTTACTGATGACAGAAATTATTGCTTAAAGTTTACAATATGGAATTTGAATTGGACTTTGAACTCATGTTTTTGTGACCTTGTGATTAATCACCACAAATGGATCTTTGTTTCGTAACCATTTAATCAGTGAGTTTCTTCCCTAGAGAGAGATTTTATTTTCAGTAAAAGAGTATCTCTTAATCGGCTCAGCTTAATACATCCTCGTGTGTATTCGATATCAACTTTTCATTTGGTAAAAAGTACTTGCAGGCTTGGGAATCAGAAAACTGTGTTTCAGAATTCACGTTGATGATCATGAGTTATAGCAATTTAGGTGCTCTCTCTGAGTCTTGAAAGGTCTTTCTACCATGATAAACATTGTACAAACAAATTATTAAATGAAAAGAGAAGATTCAATAGGATTTTGAAGCAATGATAATTGAGGTCAGATTCACACTTGTTTCTAGTATCTCCCTAAGAAACCCTTAGAAGCTCTCTGAGGAAAGCAGTCTGAAAAACAATGATCTCCTTAAATTCAATCCCTTTTATAAAAGGCTAGAAAATACCCCCTCCCCCAAGATATACACATCTTAATTCCTGGAAACGGTAAATGTTACCTTATTTGAAAAAAAAAGGATCTTCGCAGATGTGATTAAGCTAAGGATCTTGAGAAGAGAAAATTAACATAGCAAAGTCATTCCCACATTTTATACAAGACTAGACTGTCAGAATTGTGGTATGTTTCTTCCCTGAAAATACCTTCATCTTCCATCTTCACTGAGCATTTGAACAACAACAACAATCTGAATTACAGTAGTCTTACTATCTTCTGTATCAGTCAGAGAACAGTGGACACAATATACACTATTAATCATAAGGGGACTTATCACATTTTAAAACACAACAGGCTGGGCGTGGTGGCTCACGCCTGTAATCCCAACACTTTGGGAGGCCAAGGAGGGTGGATCAACTGAGGTCAGGAGGTCAAGACCAGCCTGGCCAACAAGGCAAAACCGTCTCTACTAGAAATACAAAAAATTAGCCAGGCATGGTGGTGGGCGCCTGTAATCCCAGCTACTTGGGAGACTGAGGCAGGAGAATTGCTTGAACCCAGGAGGCAAAGGTTGTAGTGAGCTGAGATCGCACCATTGCACTCAAGCCTGGGCAATAAGAGTGAAACTGCATCTCAAAAAAATAAATAAATAAAAAATAAAAATAAAGGCCGGGGGTGGTGGCCCACGCTTGTAATCCCAGCACTTTGAGAGGCCGAGGTGGGTGGATCATGAGGTCAAGAGATCAAGACCATCCTGGCCAACATGGTGAAACCCCGTCTCTACTGAAAATACAAAAATTAGCTGGGTGTAGTGGCGCACGCCTGTAGCCCCAGCTACTCGGGAGGCTGAGGTAGGAGGATCGCTTGAACTTGGGAGGCAGAAGTTGCAGTGAGCTGAGATCACGCCACTGCACTCCACCCTAGCGACAGAGCAAGACTCTGTCTCAAAAATAAAATAAAATGAAAATAAAAGCACAACAAAACAAAAAAGCTGGCTTAAGAATTGTTGGAAAGCCTGAAGACATAGGTTCCTAGCTGAGCTTCTGGTAATGACTTCACAAGCAACAATGTAGAAGGGGTTTACGGAAGGAGCTGCTGTCCCTGAATGAGGAAGCTGCAGAATGAGAAAGTTATCTGCTGAATTCATCCCCGACATGGCTACCAGCTCCATAAACATTTGTCTCCTGGACGATAATATATAACAGAAAAGAATTAATGTCTCCTTCCCTGCCTCTTTACCTGACTTGTTCCAGATCAAATTTAATTCAGGCTTATTTCATTGGCAGAACCTAAACTAACAGAGTTGTCCCCTCTGTCTGGGAATATGGGAAATGTAGTTTTAAACGTTCCCACCATTGCTTGCTTGAAGAGGGATGAAATGTAATTTAAGCTAGTTGATTCTTAGTATCTACCTCCCTGTCTGAAGGGAAAGATATTAAATATGATTATACAGCTTCTGTATTTGATTCGAGGAAGCCAAGAAATTTCAAGTGTCTTTGGAGGTTAAATTCTCATTCCAGAAACACTTTGGTATAAACAAAAAATTTGACTTCAACAAGACTGGCCTAAACAGTGGAAAAATGAGATAGTGAATGAATATAGAGGCCCTATAATATGTAGGCTTTAGGTAAGGCATCTTATTTAATTTTTATAACATCCATATGGGATGGGAATTCTGAGGCTTGGAGAAGTGTCACAATCTTTCAACATTAAAAACAAAATTCCTACTCACTCCATTTTACAACATCTCAGGCCTCTTGACACTCCGGCACCTTAGCTCACCTATTTTGATGAAGTTATGAAAGCCATATGTATGACACCCTCACATTTATTTCACTCTTGCTGTACTCAATAGCTCAATAACATGGGGGTAAAATTGCACGTCATATGTAATATGCCATTTTGCAAAATCCCTGAAACAACTGAATATAGAAATGTACATGTACTCCCAAATGCCCACAAGAGAATCTTCAGAAAGGTAAATTTCCCATAAAATCATGTCATTTGTTCTGAAAAAACTAACAGTTGAAAAGCAAAGCTGAAAAAGACAAGAGCTGAAGTAGAGTCACTTGAAAGCTTATGTGAGAAAAGAAGATTTGCCCCAGAGACTCGGAAAATAGAAAGTATATTAGACGAAAATATGTGAAAATGTGTCAAGAAATATTCATCACCAGGCTGGGCTCAGTGGCTCATGCCTATAATCCCAGCACTTTGGGAAGCTGAGGTGGGTGAAACATTTGAGGTCAGGAGTTCGGGACTAACCTGACCAATATGGTGAAACCCCGTCTGTACTAAAAATACAAAAAAATTAACCAGGCATGGTGGTGCACGCCTGTAGTCTCTGCTACTCAGGAGGCAGGAGAATGGCTTGAACCCAGGAGGTGGAGGTTATAGTGAGCCGACATTGCACCACTGCACTCCATCCTGGGTAAGGCAGTGAGACTCCATCAAAAAAAGAAAGAAAGAAAGAGGAAGGAAGGAAGGAAGGAAGGATGGATGGATGGATGGAAGGAAGGAAGGAAGGAAGGAAGGAAGGAAGGAAGGAAGGAAAGAAAGATCCATCACCAGAGTAACAATTTTATGCATATTTCTGTGTGTCCCTGAATTTATAAGTACAGGTTAGGGGAACAACACTAGGCCATACTAAGAGAAGGCCACTTTAGGACCTGCATATCTCCAAAGTGGAAGGACCTCTGGGTATGAAGTGAGTGACCTCCCACACCAGTGCTGAGAGGTATTCTTTGAAAGGGATTCCATGGTAAAATTAGTTAAGGAAATGCTATTTAATCCACTCAGTATCTTAAAGAGTTGCCACTCACATTCCCACAGGACTCCTTAGATCCTTTAAAATCGAAGTGCATGCACATACTTAACAAAGTTTTTCTCAAATCTATTGACTAGTGAACCATTTGTGGATGTGGACATGTGTGCACATGTGTGCATGTGTATGTGTGTCATGTATCCGAATCTATACCTATATCTACATAATACTTGTTCACATTCTGTAGATATGAAGACACTAAAGTAAAAATTCTGACCTGACTCACCCTCCAACTCCATCAATTAACAGACAACACTAGATATGGTATAGGGAAGTGCCTCACAGGGGATATACTGCAAAAAGCACATGGAAGCAAATAGCACAGCCCCAGCTAAGGCCAGGTAGAAAGCAATCATATATATACCTAAAGGAAAAATATGATTTTGAGTATTCTTTGAGAAAAACAAAATTGTTAGGGTCTTCTACCCTAGATTGAACCCTCAGTAAAAGCACTTACTTAGACCTACTGAAATTTCAAAATGTATGATAACAATTAGCAAGTGATACAATTAATATTCCACATTCTGGATAACATTGACAAAGTAATTTTATAAAAGATTAATATTAATCTCAGATGAATACTATTTATAGGACTTGGTGGATCCATAATAAATTATTCTGAATTGGGCCAGGTGTGGTGGCTCATGCCTGTAATCCCAGTACTTTGGGAGGCTGAGGTGGGTGGATCACAAGGTCAGGAGTTCAAGATCAGCCTGGCCAATATGGTGAAACCCCGTCTCTACTAAAAAAAAAAATACAAAAAAATTATCTGGGCATGGTAGTACATGCCTGTAATCTCCAGCTGAGGCAGGAGAACTGCTTGAACCCAGGAGGCGGAGGTTGCTGTGAGCCGAGGTGATGCCACTGCACTCCAGCCTGGGAGACAGAGCGAGTCTCCATCAAAAAGTAAATAAATAAATAAATAATTCTGAATTAATGAAACATATTGTATATTTGTTAGGTTTCATTTAAATGTAGTGAATATGAGTGTAAATAATAATTTTATTAGGCAATGCAACACCCAAATAGAACCAAATGATATTGTATTGTCTTAGATATATTTCAAATTTACAATATTTTACTTTTAAAAGACACCCATTTTTAAAGAAACAATCATCAGAGGATAAAATAACACAAAGCTCACCTTTTCAAACAGTTAACTTAGGGCTCTTTTTCTTTTTTTCTTTTACTGCAGTCTAGACTTTTTTATTTTCAACTCCTAGCATATATTGATTATTTTAAAAATTGTTGTTCATATCCCTTTTTACCTGTATTTTCTCTCCTTAGTATTTTCCCCTCCTATCGCACAAAATACCTGGACTAATCTCTCCCGCCTACTTCCTCAGTTCATCTCAGTGCTGTGGGAGATAAGATTAGAGGCCTTGATCCACCTGCTGTTAGAACAAGACCTCAATCTCTCACTGTCTCTATTTAATCAGGTCCCTATTTTAGCTGCCACAAAGCTGTCAACAAAAGAAAATAAGCTGTCCCCCATCAAGGGGTTAAATTGGATTTCACAGTGTGCAAAGGCTGTTCTGAACAAAATTCCACCTGCACCCTCTGTCAGGCAAATTACTTCTGACTTTTAATTTATTTCTCCAGGAAATGGAAAGGTATGGCATAACCAAAGTCAACAGGGAATAAAGTACAAGGTATAATCAGGTGCTCACCAATAGCAGGCCCCCTTCGCTGTCAGCTTTAATAGGTTCTCAGAACACATAATTTATAGAATGCATGACATGTCCTCTCTGTTCTGAGTTTTGTTTTGGACTTGTCTAGTTAATGGCCCCAACAAGTGACAACTGATGTTTGCTTGATGCAACAGTGCCTGGAAGATATGCACCTCGTACATTGAGTTTAAGTCTGAGAGGTTGCAAAATAAGAATAGTAATTGAACTCTTAGGGTCTTGGCTTCTTAATGCATAATACCTATACTGGAGAAGAAATCCGATTCAGATGATGGTGATACACATTTTGGAAGATTGTGGATGTCATGTATAGGAGTGCATGTTGAAAACCAAAAAAAATATATTTTTCAGATGAGGTTACCATACTGTGGCCAAATCACGTTAGCAGCAAATCATTAAATAATTCAAATAATACAGTTTAATACATTACCTTTTTCAAAATTTAACTAAATATAAAAGTGTATGATTTAATTTCACAAAATCAGTTTTAAGGGATGGAGTGAATTTATGTGAATTAATAACTGCAAGTACATATTGCTTTGAAGGAAATGGCAGATATTTTTGTCTAAGAAATTGAAAGTCAAAAATTACAAAGTTACAAGTTTTGTGTGTGTGCAGGGAATGCCTCTTCAATGAAGGTAAAAAGAAATAATGAGGATAATTTTATTTTCATTATAAATTAAGAGCTAGTGTAAATTCAGATACATGACACACACATATATGCACACATGTGCACACACACATCCACATCCACAATTATAAAATTTATAGGCAGTTTTTTTGTTTTGTTTTTCTGATGTTATTTAATATTTGATTCAAGCTTGCTTTGATTTTCATACACCCCAAAAGAGTTTCAGTCCTTCTTTGATTGTAAAATACTGTTAATTAATCTTATATTTTGATTAAGCATTTGAATGGTGAACAGGAGGATATTTATTGGGTGGAAAATTAGGGGAGGGTTATTAGGCAGTAATAATGTTTTCCAGCTGTATATAAATAAAACATATTGGGTTCACCTAATAGAATTGACTTAGAAATTTTTTTATATATTTATAATGGTTTCATTGGTTATTTAAATGAACCTTGGCAAACCAACTGTAGATCATGGATTTCAAGAGAATATGGGTTTTAAATGAGGATCTGGTTATATAATTAGAAAATCCATATTCATTTTTATAAATCAGGACTTGTCCATGGTATTCTAAACCTGGAAAGTTACCTCCGTGACTTTCTGTGAAAGACTCATTGGCTTGAATCACTCATGGAATACATAAATTGACTATATTAAAAAAAATTGTAGAGAGCTCTCATGTTAAACAGCTATGTTATTGGCACATATAAAAATATATAGCAGAAATATAACCCTAAAAACTCCCTTGGCAAGATTTTCTTTAAAGCAGAAATCAGATCTAAAACAAGTTAAAATCCTTTGCATGCTCAAACTACTAGCTCTGGATCCCCTGCATATCTGCAATGAAGGGCACTCCAGCTTGTACTCCAGTAGCTAAGATTCTACACTTTCACTGCTGCAGCCTGGGTTTGATTCCTGGTCAGGGAACTAGTCCCTGAAGACGAAAATCCTTTAACTCAGGATAAAAATGAAACACTGATAAGAATTGGTTCAAATTATTTCCTTTGAATTTATATTGTTTGCCTCTTGACTTTTTGGGGTATTCATGTGTTATTGATCCTTTGCCTCCAATGGACAGTGATTGTTTTCCTGTTCATCTCTAAGTCTTTGTTTTTTGGTTTTTGTTTTTTCTTTAGATGTTTTTGGGGATGGCTCTGGATCCTGTGAAGACTACTTCTTGGTACCTCTTTGGAGACATCTCATGTGTTCTTGGTTAAGTCAAAAAAACTTAATTTTGGTTCTGAGTCACTTGGTAGATACTTTTGGCTTAACAAAAAGAAAGTTCAAAAGCTAGGAATACTGACTCTTTGTTTAGGCTGCATAAGAATAGTAAGAGATGCAAAGTTTTGTGTTTTTTTATTTTGTTGTTGTTGTTATTTTAAAGGCTCTATGATCAGAAGTCAGCTTAATCAAAAGGTGATATTATTAAAAGCTGATATATATATTTATATGAAATCTTTTATACACACACACACTCTCACAGCCTGAAGTATATACATACATGTATATATATATACACGTGTATGTATATACGTTTGGTTTCTTTGTTTCCTTTCTTGACATGTTTTTGCTCAAAAAACTGTATTGCGTTGGTCTTTTGGGGAAGCTTATGATCTTCTCAAACTGGTTCCGCCAAGACTTATTCTTCCATTTGCTTCTGCTTCTCCTTCGTACCACCTATGACCTTCCATTCAGATCTTTTAAATCATTCATTTTTCCTTTTAAGCCTCTACTTTTATTTTCCATTGATAGTCAGTGGATAAATACTAAGAAAGGACATCCCAGGTATTTCTTTGCATATTTAGATAAGAAAAGCCTTGGATTTCTGACTGAGTCAAACAGAAACTAATCATAAATGGCAATTTGGTATGGGAAAAGTCATTAGCTACCATGGTTAGCGAGGAATCTCAGACCCAGGACTACAGCTTGACAATGAGTGCCGTTTGGTCATTTGGAGGCTGTGGAAACACCTCCCATCAGGAAAAGAAAACCTATAGGGGATGAGCTAATCACAGAGAGGGCTGGTTGGAGTTAGGTCACCCACCAGCCTCAGGGGAATGTCCTTGCAGCAAGGCATTACAGACTTTGGGAGCATTACAGAGCCCAGCTTCTGGCATTTCCCTCTTGGGCTTTTGCCTCCGCTTTGGGATACCTGGGATTCAGTTGAGGAATGGAATCCTTGATTTCTGGAGATCAAGGTGCTTCACTTTACAGCTGTACCTGCCTTTTGCATGTGTGAGTATTGGGCCTGAGAAGCTTCACACGCTTCATCGGCCCTACTTATTTATTTGTTCCTCCTGACTTCAGTGGTACAGTTGAAAAATGGAGACTAAACTGAAAGCTGCCTATCTAACTAAAATTGATCTTCATACAAAATCCTATTATAAATTCTTATGATTTTGTGTTGCTGTGGCACCCATTTTTAATCATCTTCTGTGTCTCCTCTGACACATCCAACTCCTTCTTGTAAAAACTTACAGTGTCGGGCTGGGTAATGTCGCTCACGCCTGTAATCCCAGCACCTTGGGAGGCTGAGGCGGGCGGATCACAAGGTCAGGGGATTGAGATCATCCTGGCTAACAGTGAAACCCCGCCTCTACTAAAAAAAAGAAAAATACAAAAATTTAGCCGGGCATGGTGGCACGTGCCTGTAGTCTCAGCTACTTGGGAGGCTGAGGCAGGAGAATTGCTTGAACCTGGGGGGCAGAGGTTGCAGTGAGCCAAGACCACACCACTGCAGTCCAGGCTGGGTAACAAACGAGACTCCATCTCAAAAAAAAAAAAAAAAATTAGCTGGGCATGGTGGCATGCACCTGTAGTCTAAGCTGCTGAGGAGGCTGAGGTGGGAGGATTGCTTGAGCCTGGGCAGCCAAGGCTGCAGTGAGCTGTGGTTGTGGCACTGTACTCCAACCTGGGCAGCAGAGCAAGACCCTGCCTCTTAAAAAAAAAAAAAAATGGCCGGGTGCAGTGGCTCACTCCTGTAATCCTAGCACTTTGGGAGGCTGAGGAGGGTGGATCATGAGGTCAGGAGATCGAGACCATCCTGGCTAACATGGTGAAACCCCGTCTCTACTAAAAATACAAAAAATTAGCCAGGCGCAGTGGCACACACCTGTAGTCCCAGCTACTCGGGAGGCTGAGGCAGGAGAATCACTTGGACCCGTGTGGTGGAGGTTGCAGTGAGCCGAGATCGTGCCACTGCACTCCAGCCTTGCCAACAGAGCGAGACTCGAGACTCCCTCTCAAAAGAAACAAAACAAAACAAAAAAACTTAGTGTCTCTCTGTGCTTTCAGATGTAAATTTGCTCCCCTATTTTCTCTAAACCTCAAAAGCTTCTACTATGTGCAACAGATTAACTTTGTTCCATTTAAAGTCACAGTTTGAATCCAACTGTCATTTTAAGCTAGTGAGTTTTACTTGTCTTGCGGCTAAAGTTGTAAAACCAACGCTATGAAATTCATATTTCTATTTGTATTTTTATGTATACATGTGTACCTGTCTGTGTTTGAATATCATCTACAGGGGAACAAACTGACTTATAAATAAATGAGCACTCATAAATTAATAAGGCCAAGTGCTTTTCAAGTTCACATAACTTTAGTAATCCTTAGTAAACAAAGGCAGTTTTTAAATTGTTTGTAAAACAAAATGAAAATGTCTTCAGAATTTAATTTAGAGGTTTTTGCCTAGGGCAACTGGTCAGACAGGTTTATGCAGTCTCTGATAGATATTAAGGTGATAAAACTGTCATTTCTGTAATACTTGCTTGATTTACCTGTAAGGTAAAGTTTCGAGGTCTGGCATCTGGGCTCCCCCAAAAATCCTGCACATATTTTACTATAAGCTTATGTCTTTGGTTTTGAGCCTCTAGATTGTGAGCTCTAGACAGGGGTCCATGGTGAGGCCTGGGGACATACGTGTGTCCACAGTGCCTTTGCCACAAGCTGCAGGGCAAAGCCAAGCCCCATACATGGACCCATCCTCCCTGGCCCAGCCCTGCCTCCTGGTCATATGCGAAGGGCTGGATCCTTCACACATCTTCTTCACAGCACTGCCCTTTATCCTGGGGTCTACACCTAGTGGGTAAATCTAGGACACAGATAATCCCTGTCTTTCATAGCTACCCTGGGTGTTATGTGGAAACCCAGGACAATTGGAGAAGACATTGGGGAGGGTACCTGTGTCCAGTATCTAACAGGCTTTGCTTAAGATAAGACTGGTGAGTGCAGGATTAGTCTGGTTTTGCTTTTTCAAAAGAAAAATATAATATAATTTAAATGGTTAGCTTTATTTTTCATGAACAATTCAAATATAATTGTTAAAAATGAGTAAATTAGATAAATCTAAACAAAATAAACTTTTTAATAATAATTACGTTTCATGATCAGTTTACTTAAAAGTTTTCGAATCTCTTTGATAACTGGTACACATAGAGTTAGGCTTAGCTAAATTAAATGATGGATATTCATTTAATATCTAGATTATTTCCAAATCTAACATAATGCTAAAACAATAATGATTGAATGAGTTTAAGCTTATATACTTTTGTCTTATTTTAAAGAAACAAAAGATATTTGAGTTTGTTGGTAAATATGATCTGTCTCACATTGAAAAAATTGTTCTACAAACAAGCCTATGCTTCCAGAAATTATAAATTATGTATTAATAAAATGTTTTGGTATGTAACAATTAAAATTTCTTACTTCCTATGTTTTTACTGAAAATTAAGGTTATAAATAGTTACAACTGGCCCAGTGTGGTGGCTCATGCCTGTAATCCCAACACTTTTGGAGGCCAAGGCTGGCAGATCACCTGAGGTCAGGAGTTCGAGACCAGCCTGGCCAACGTGGTGAAATCCTACTCTACTAAAAATACAAAAATTAGCTGGACATGGTGGCGGGCACCTGTAATCCCAGCTACTGTGGAGTCTGAGGCAGGACAATCGCTTGAACCTAGGAGGCGGAGGTTACAGTGAGCTGTGTTCCCACCATTGTACTCCAGCCTGGGTGACAGAGTAAGACAGTAAGATTCTGTCTTAAAAAAAAAAAAAAAAAAAAAAAAAGAGTTAAAACTATAGTTAATATATATAATTACAAGTGCTAAAATTAAGAGAAACAATTTCACATGCTGAGTACCAAAAACAAACAAACAAACAAAAGACATGTTTTTGATGAAAAATGTTTTAAGGAAGTCATGAGGAAGTGGATTTTGTTAAAGGAAAATAAATTTTGTTTAGTTTGGGAGTTATCTAGATGCTGTTTCAAAATTTAAAAAAGGCAGGCAAAAGTGAATGGATATAAAAAGCTACGAAATTTTTAAAAATGTTAACTGATTATGAAAGTTTATGGGTATCTTTGTGTGGTCAATGCTGAATGCTATTAAATAGATTTGTTTATAAAGTTTTGTTAAAATTAGCTTTAGTATTAAAGACACATTTGTACAAAAGTTAACTTTGTTTTCCTCTTTTGAACAAGATTTTTGTGTAATATTGATACAAGATAGCAAAAGATTTTATTCACCTTTGAGTGAACTGCAAAAGGGGAAGATTGAGAAAGAGGAGAGACTTTGTGTGTCTCACATTGTCTTTATTAGGCCTTTTGATTGCTTGGAAAATTTAGTTTTCTCTCTATCAATGAATAAAGGTTTTTGATTTTTAAAATGTTTTACTTATCACTTTGACTAAATGAATGACTATTAATTTACAGTGACCTATAATCTTTTTTTGATCAAGTGTTATAAACCTTTGAAATATTTGACATTCTTCCCCAAATCAAATTTTGTATTCTAAAATAAGTCTTTATGACCTCAAACTAACTTTGGGAGAAATACAGAGAAACCCTGAAAACATCTGAAAGAAAGATAATAAACGAAATCAGGCTTATTTAATATGTTAAATAATATAGAAGACATTAGCAAATAAAAAATGATGCTTAACTTTCTCTGAGGTATATTTGTATAAATGTATTATTGGTATGCACCCCAAAGTTGTATATGATTCCTAAAAATATGATATGTTAAATTGTTGTAACAGAAAGTAACCAAATTTCCTTGTCAGTTCCATCTTTAACTATGGCCATTGTAAGTCTTGTTCTCCACAGTTAAGAGCTTTAATTCTGATGTTTTTTCTCAAAAAATCTTTGCAAGCAACTATAATTCTAAAGTATTGTGTTTTCATGGAGGTTCCTAAAAAAGGTTAAAAAGATTCTGACAGGTACTCTGAAATACAGGCTTCTGCTGATGACTGAAATTATTCAATTAAACAGGGTAAGAATTTCAAAAGCTCCAATAGAAGAAAAATTAGATTCATAAAACTGCTAACCAAACATCAAGCAGAACAAGAATTAATCACATGGGACTGAACTGATGAACAATTATGATTTTTTATAACTTTTGTTTGAAACACTGCTGATCGTGTTATAAGAGTTATTAAGAAATTATTTTAGGCAGATAGAGAAGAAAAGGGGTCCTTGGGAAGTTTTTGTTTCTTTTAAAGCAGCTCCAGAAACGTTTCTTGTCTAGCAGGAAAGTCCCGGCTCTTAGAGCTAGGAGGACAAGCTTTGATATGCAAATGTGGCCATTAAAAACTGGGTCCACCCAAACATGGCGATTCCTGCCATCTTTTCCCTTCTTCCCTAATGTGCCTGGCAACATGGCCACCACCACATATCCCCACGTGTGTAAAACATCATGGTGCCCTGCATTTGCATATTAAAAGGCTAGGGTGAGAGGGCCAGTTTTTTCACTGCTACGTGAATGACATGCCTGGGCAAACCAAACCCCTGAGCCCTACGCAAATCAAACACCGCCTCCTTCAGCCTCCTCATATATCTGGCTGTTTGCCCTTGCACTGGGGGTTTCCTCTCTCAACTTGGAGCCCCCCTCCCTCTGTCTCTGTACAGGGGAGCTTCTTCCTTCTTTCTTGGTTTTAAACTGTCCGCTCCTTCAAACTATTCCAAGTATATCCATGTCATTTTGTCTAAATCAGCTCAAAACCAAGGACACTGGTATTCCTCCAGTCATTGAAGGCTTATCAATAATTTTTATATTCTGTTTTCCAGAGTACAAAAAGCTTTTTTTCTTTTAAGCTATTTATAGCTTACATCAATTGGGTAAACTATACTTTTCTGAACAAAATTGAAACATTTTTCTTTCTTATTATTTGATTACTCTAGAATTTGGATGATTCATGAGTATTATTATTTTATGGCAATACAGTTATTTGCATAAGCTCACTAAAGACCTGTTTTCTTTTGTAACAGGACCCAAGTGGAGATGCAAATTATTTTACCCAGACTTTGACAGGAATGTCATATATTTAGACAGCTTTGAGAAGGTGGGGTTGACTTTATAAAGCCAACCTCATACCCTTGGAACCTTATATACACAGTTCCCTCATAAAATTCCTAGCTTTGCGGTAAGTAAATAATGTCACTTTTTGACAGGCTGAGGTAACTCAAGAGAAGTTTTAGAGACCTCAAGAAGAGAGAAATTCACCTAATTCATACAGGTATTACCAGTCTGAAGGTTAGTCAAATTCTTGGCTTGGTTTCTTAGCCTTCAGTGGCTTTTAAAAGTCTAATCTTGGATTCCTTTTGAGAAGTTACAGCAAAGCCAATTTAATTAGAGCCTATATGATACACCATTATCTGTAACTCTACAGAAAGTTACAGGTCAAGTTAATGCAAATTGTTTTACAAACAAGTTAGTCTTTCCATAAACATCTTTCATAGAACTGAGGGACCAGAGAAAGAAAAATTATGTTTCAGAAGAAAATTATTGCACACCTACTATTAGATTCTAGCCCTGTCCATAATTTTTGAGTTACGTTTTATTATCTGGACTGAATCCTGAATTTGTAGTTTCCTCCAATATCTGGCTGCAACTTGCCATACTGTTTCCCATTTCACCCCACTTTTCTGACTTAAAATCAGCAGAAATTAAAACTTCCTTTTTCCTGAAGCTCTATAAACTGAAGTTAGACAGCTTGATAAATAGGAACCACAGAAATCACCACAATGGCTTTTGTATAGACAATCTTTATGCCAGGAAAATTTGTGAGATTGCCACCACCCTCCCTTCTCTAACTAAAGATGCTTCAGCTTAGATGCAGTTGTCTTTGCAACTGGCTGCCCTCCACACTAGAGATAAACTGTTTTATAGACTACTATACATAGTAAACTTTGTTTATTTTCCCGTTTTCATAAAAATACCTCTTATTAACAATCTTTTGGCCTGTATCATATATAGAGGCCTAGCTTTGAGAATATATCTGCAACACCATCTTATAGAATGAGAGCCAACTGTTTAATTGAACTGGCCTATTCCCGGAAATGAGAGACTGGTTTAATTGGGTGTGAAGAAAAGTGCTCAGATTCATTCTTTTCTATGTATTCATTCTCATCCTAATCTATTTTGTTTTCTTCTCAGATACCTCGCCATTTAATTACCAACCTGATTTCTCTCTCCATAACTACCAATCCTATTTTAATATGTGAAACTTTCTAAAAATATTATGTAAAATGGGAAACTGAAGGAAATCAGAATATTTTATCCTGAAATATGGCTGAACTAAAGAAATGACACCGGCATCTGTCTGGCCTTCCTCCACTCCTGCCTCTTAACCCTTTATGTCTCCCAAAGCATGGGATGAGGCTTTTCTCTGAAGTTCTCTTACCTACCTAAAATCTGGGCTCCTGAAGACAAACACAATTGCCTTCTATCCTCTCCTCTCCCTAAAATCTCATTATCTATGGTAGAAAAGAAGACTGAGTAACGAAACCACACCAGGACAGAATTTTTCACATAATAATGTCTTCCTCTTGGGTTCATTCAAATTTCAGACAGAATTACTTACAAGTTAATTTCTGCCTCCCAGGCCCATTCATTCTCCCTAAAAATCATTTACTGCCCCTCAAAAGAATTGTCTATATTCCCCATCTTCCCCCTCCCCTACAAGAAGGATAAACTTTTGTACCCCATTAGGTTATTGGATAATCATGCTTCTGCAATTTTCCCACTGCTGTGTATGTTAAAATGAATTTAGTATGCTATTTATTTGTTTATTTATTTATTTATGAGATAGGTCTCACTCTTTCATCCAGGCTGGAGTGTGGTGGCATGATCATAGTTCATTATAGCCTCAAACTCCTGAGCTCAAGTGATCCTCCTGCCTCAGCTACCCAAGTAGCTAGGAGTACAGGTAGGAGCCACCACATACAGCTATTTTTTATTTTTTAGTTGAGATGGGACCTCAACTATGTTCCCCAGGCTGATCTCAAACTCTTGGCCTCAAGTAATCCTCCTGGCTTGGCCTCCAAACGTGTGGGTATTGCAGGCATGAGCTACTACGCCTGGCCTATGCCTTTTCTTCTATTAATCTGCCCTTTGTCAATTAATTTTCAGTGAAACTTCAGAAGGTGAAGGGGATGTTTTACTTAGCCCCTACAATACAAAATAAAAGCTAGTTACTTAGGAAATCTACTGGCATAGTCATTAGCAGTGCTCCCAAACTTTTTCTTATCAAGGAGCAAAGGGAAAGTGGTCTATTTTTAAGATGCACTGTGATAAATAGATGAGTTTTCTCTCAGCCAGGAAGGATGAGCCCTAGGACATTGCCATTTGTCCCTGAAGAATGAATGAATCAATATTTTGTCACACCTCCCAGCTCACCAGTGTGCCATGGACTATGCCTTACTCATGATTAAGAGCTTTTTTATGAAAGACACACTTGTTGACAAATTTTCTCAGGCCTTGACACAAGTAAGGTCTACGTTTTCCTAAGACTGACTCTTATTATGGTCTTTAATGCAAGTCCATGGAACAAAGTCCCATTCAGTAAAAGCTATTCCATCATAGGCTAAAAGATTATGGCCCAGGTACCTGACTTTGTGATTATCTGGGTAGACCCAGAGAGAAAATTTACCATATCTAGAGAAATGGATAGAGTGCTTATCCTTCAGGCATGTTAAATCCCTTCTAGTTGATAAAACCTTGAGTAATCAGGAAATGAAGGAGACTAATAGATTCACCCTTGATGAAAATTGACACCCACATGCAAGTCTCAGGGAAAGTGAATTTTCCAGACAAAACCTGCTTGGGTAATGTAAATCAGGCCTGGGAGGCACCATTTGAATGCAAACAGACTTAAGGACTTAGTGCAATTGCTTTCTGTCATCTGGATCACAAATAAGATGAACAGATTTAAAGTGAAAGGCTTAGCTATAAACCTGGTGGAAAATAGAGCTAGATCATTGTACAAAGGAATGAAGAAACTTAAAGGGGGAAGCAAACATCTATCCAATAGCTCTAAAATAGAAAGCCCTTATCTTCCTCAGGGGCATGTTCAGATACTGGGTATCTTTTTTATTCCATCATCACTATTAAACTCTATTCCTATAAACGACTTAGTTTTTAAATGTTCATAGGTGTTTTCTCTTTAATTTTCATACATAACTAAGGGGATTAAGGTAGAAAGAACTCTATAGGCATATACTCCAATGTTGTTTGGGGCACTGTAGTTTGTTTTTTGTGGCTTAGTGATTTTTAAATGTAAAACAGAAAATATCTGTTCATTGGATTGGTTATACATTTTATGGCCAAAAGTTTCTTCTTTGCACCATATTACTTGCAAGGTATCCTAACTTACCCTATCTGGATTTAAAAGACTAGCGATGTGTCAAAGTGGAGATATTCTACCATGGTCAAATTCAACATTAGCTTAAAGAATAAATTCATTATGTTGACAGAGGGAAAGCAAAAATAAACTGGTAGGTGAAGTAGATCATCGTGGTAAGAAACCTAAGAATTGGTGGCAATTTCTGTGACTAGGAAATAGGCAAAAAAGGAAAAGATAAGCAATAGTGAATATATCTGTATTCCTCAAGTGAGAATAAGAAATGAAATTGTGGGCTGGCACGGTGACTCATGCCTGTAATCCCAGCACTTTGGGAGGCTGAGGCAGGCAGATCACGAGGTCAGGAGATCAAGACCATCCTGGCTAACACAGTGAAACCCCATCTCTATTAGAAATGCAAAAAATTAGATGGGCATGGTGGCGGGCACCGGTAGTCCCAGCTACTCCGGAGGCTGAGGCAGGAGAATGGCGTGAACCCGGGAGGCAGAGCTTGCAGTGAGCCAAGACCGTGCCACGGCACTCCAGCCTGGGTGACAGAGCGAGACTCTGTCTCAAAAAAAAAAAAAAAATTACTCCCAGAAATAGGGTAAGAAAGCACAAAGACTCTTGTAGCCACAGAGAGTTAGAAACAATCTTTGTGCTTACAGTGTCTCTAGTACCTCACAAATCTGTGGAGACTTCCAGCCACAGAACTGTTAACCTGGGATACTGGGTAGATCTTCCTGGGATTGGATTTTCCAGGACTAACCAGGCAACAAGAGTTAAGACAGCAAAAGCTTCTTATATATAGGACTTATTAAGAAAAATTTTCCTGGTTGGGCACAGTGGCTCATGCCTGTAGTCCTACCACTTTGGGAGGCTGAGGCAGGTGGAATGCCTGAGCTCAAGAGTTTGAGACCAGCCTAGGCAACATGGAAAAAGCCTGTCTCTGCTAAAAATACAAAAAATTAGCTGGACATGGTGGCATGTGCCTGTACTCTGAGCTACTCAGGAGGCTGATTCAGGAAAATTGCTTGAACCTGAGAGGTGGAGGTTTCAGTGACCTAAGATCATGCCACTGCACTGCAGCCTGGGCAACAGAGTGAGACTCTGTCTCAAAAAAAAAAAAAAAAAGGAAAGAAAGAAAAGAAAGAAAGAAAGAGAGAAAGAAAGAAAAAAAAGAGAAAGAAAGAAGAAAGAGAAAGAAAGAAAAGAGAAAGAAAGAAAGAGAAAGAAAGAAAGAGAAGAAAGAAAGAAAGAAAGAAAGAAAGAAAGAAAGAAAGAAAGAAAGAAAGAAAGAAAGAAAGAAAGAAAGAAAGATTATCCTGACAGCCTTGCCCATTAGGAACAAAGAATATGCTGCCTAATATCTGAACTGTCTCAGGAGTCCCAGTCCTTTCAGAGTGGCCACTGTATATGATGCAAAAATCATGCCCTCCAAATGGTGAAGACCAAGAGGGAGTGCTCCCACTTGGTCACAAGTCACCGTCTCAAGGACATAAAATGAGAAGGAATCTACAGAAAGACAGAGACAAAGGGCAAAGTAGAGACTACTTGGGGGAGGAAAAGGATCAGACAATAAGAGTATTTATACCAAACACAGACCAGAGTCACTACACCTAAGACTAGTCATACAAATGTTTTTCTCACATTAATCTCAAATTTGAAAAGGAAAAACAGTGATTTTTATTATCTACCACACTGGATTCCACAGAGAAGAGACCAGGATTGCTAAGAATTTCTTACCTTTGCCTGCTAGTCAAGTCCTGTATTCCTTTAACTGTGGCTTCCAGAAGAGCAGAGCAGTATTGGTTACTCTGCTGATAGCACCAAAACTGTAGGGGCCAAGAGAAAATGGTGCTTTTGCCCTCTCAATATGCACTGAAAAATCACCTGACAAAAGGCAAACTAATAGGAGAAAAGGCATACAAAATTCATTTTAATGTGCATAGCATGGAGAAATTGCAGGAGTCTTGAGGTTTGACTTTATTTCCTTCCTTCCTTCCTTCCTTCCTTCCTTCCTTCCTTCCTTCCTTCCTTCCCTCCTTCCCTCCCTTCCTCCCTCCTTCTTTTCTTTTCTTTTTTTTTCTTTTTTTCTTTCTCTTTTGTCCTTTCTCTTTCTTGGAGTCTTGCTGTGCCACCCAGGCTAGAGTGCTGTGGTGTGATCTCGGCTCACTGCAACCTCTGCCTCCCAGGTTCAAGCGATTCTCCTGCCTCAGCCTCCCAAGTAGCTGGGACTACAGGCGCATGCCACCACACCCAGGTAATCTTTTGCATTTTTATTAGACACAAGGTTTCACTGTGTTAGCCAGGATGGCCTCGATCTGACCTCATGATCTGCCCACCTCGGCCTCCCAAAGTGCTGGATTACAGACGTGAGCCACCATGCCCGGCCTTTTTTTTTTTTGAGAGGGAGTCTTGCTCTGTCCCCCAGACTGGAGTGCAGTGGCATGACATGATCTCAGCTCACTGCAACCTCCACTTACCAAGTTCAAGCGACTCTCCCACCTCAGCCTCCCAAGTAGCTGGAACTACAGGCGTGTGTGCCACCACGCCTGGCTAATTTTTGTATTTTTAGTAGAGACGGGGTTTCACCATGTTGGCCAGGCTGGGAGGTTTCACTTAAATCTATGTTTATTTTATGACTTTAGTTTGTGTGTTTACAGGTATGTGCATGCATACCCTTTGTGAATGTGTGTTCGTGCATTTTCCTTTTTCTTTCTGCTTTGTGGTAAGTAATTCTGTTAGTCACTGTCAGTCAGAGACAAGGTGACATATAGGGGTAACAAAATATTAAAAAATACAAATATAACAGGATGTATACATGAACAAAACTGATTACTTATGAAACAAAACAGTTCTAATTTCTTCTCAGGCCAATTTAACATATAGTAAAATTCTATTGTCTTTTCAAGTAAAGGCCAGTAGAAGGTGTTTTTCTCATAATAAAACTGAAAAAACATATACAAAAAGTAAACTTTGGATTTTTTAATACAGGAACAAAGTATACTTCTATTGTTAAATTCAGTTAATCTCCTCAGTTAGTCAAACTTAAACAACATCACAGCTGAGAAGAGACGGTAAAGTAAATCAAATGAAAACAACAAAAACAAAACTCTTATTGAGCCAGAATTCCAGTGTTCCTTTGAGAATAGTTACTGATTTTACAACGTCAAAAAGGAGAGAGATACATTGGTTAAGCAAAACAACGTATCAGAACTTTATTTGCATGCCATTCACTCCATTGCTAACCACTCTGTGAAGTCTTATTATGCACATCTTACAAATGAAGCAACTGAGGCTTATAGAGTTTCAGTATTTTCTTTAGGAAAACAGCATGTTAAGTGTCATCGCCAGATGCAAACCAGAAGCAGTGTAATTTCCACTACTAGAATTTGTCTTTAATAAACCCATAAACAGTCTTAAAACACTTGACAAGTCTTTGTGGATACCAGTTATAAATGTAACTGGTCATTTCCATCTGGAGAAGATGGTAGGGCCAATTGTCCAGCATGGAGCACGCCCCTCATCACAGAATGGTCATTTGATCGTCTGAGACCTAAATCAGGTGGAAGAACAGAGAAGCAATAGAAATCCAAATATGATGGAAAAGGGGGAAAGTGAATGTCTGCAAAAGTCATATCTTCTGCTTTCCAACCATGCCCAGACATTATTTAGAAACTTGACTAGGAATCCTTTGCAATACTTATTGGTCTTTGTACAAGGTGTTCTCACTGTCTGGTTTGGTTTTAACTTAATTCCATTCTACTGGCTAAGAAATTACTCTACCTTCTATTTTCCTTTGCTTATTCATTCAGCCATTGTTTAGTGAGAATCTCCTATGTGCTGAGGTGGTCTCACCATTGTCTTTTCTATATACTTCTGTCATAGAACTTAACCGATTGTTGACATATTTTTGTCTTCTTTTGTATGAGAGTTTGTTTCTTAGATAATTCTAATTCTTAGGGATTCAGCAATGTGGAAAACACAAATTCAGCCCTTGAGATATTTGGGGTGCTTGTTACTAGGCACTTAGGCAGGCTGATGATATGAATGGATGAATGAATGAGCATTTAGATTAGCCAACTGGATACTTTTGGGAACTTCAAGAAGAAAAAGTTCACATGATGGTTTGGTGACCTATTACAACAATTATCTGATAAGAATAAGGGAAAGCCTTCAAAATATTCATTTGCACACATTTAAAATCAAGTGCTAAATGCTCACATAGGTGCTAGAGAAAACATAGTCAATCTATTTGGATGCAGAAACTCTTCCTCATGTGAACAGGGCATGTTGGTAGTGGCAGGGCAGAAGAATCAATTCCTTTATTATTTAATGTGTGCAGTAATTGGGGCTCATTTTAATCTTCTGTGAAACTGTGAGACAGATTGATAGCTATTCAGTGCAGACATAGAAATTGGCTTTTGACTAAGCTACTATCTCCACAGAAGGATGAAGGAGCAGACTAGGTCTAGGTATTGATTTAAAGTTTGAGAATCACTTTAAGAACATGTGGGGAAATGCAGGTTACCAGGCCTACTCCAGGGATTAAACTTTAATAGATCTGCTATATGAACTTAGAATCTATGTATTTATATTTTTATCAGATTCCTAGGCAACTGTAGCACCAATTTTGGGAAGCATTTCTTCATGCAGGAGGACCCATGAAGTGTGATTAGACTGATGAGTGCCCAGTGGACTGTTGAACTATGCCACTAAAGAAAAAAAAAAAGATTTCCAAAAAGTATTTTTTCCAAAGAGTATTTTCCCTTTTCAATCTTGAGAAAGATCTGCAGAGCTTATTCTCTGCATTGCTAATGAAGGCAGTGCTTTATATTAAAGGCTCCCTGCTGTGGAGCTATCAACGTCAGGACCAGTCTCAGCTTTTAAGTGTTAATGATCATCAGCCCTCTTTCCCCAGAGGAGTGAAGCAAGCTTCTCTGTCCTCTTTAGGGGTTCTCAGCACCAGGCTCTAGTGTGCGCCTGATATTCTGGGAACTGTCAGACAGCAGAGGCCTTCCTCTAAGGTGTAGATTTGTTCTTCTCCAAAATCACTCTCTCACTTTTCCTGTTTACTGCGTGTAATCCAGGGATTAATGATGGAATCCTTCTCCACAGAAATGTCTTTCTGAAAATCTGTGAGTACATTTAGGGTGTGAGAGACAGACAGAAAGGCTTGTAGTGGGGTGGACTGGCCAATAAAGGGATTGGCCAATTACTAGGTGTCTAACATTTGCTACTTGATACCTCCAAGTTTCCCCATCTGTAAAATGAGAATAGTAAATCTGCCCTTAAAAAGTTAATTCTCGTAACGTGCACATATACATTGGTTGACTTTTATGGACCAAGCACATTGCTGGGATGGGCTATATGTTTATTAATAAAGTGTGCTTGGATGGGTTGTCTGTTCATAAAGAAACAGTCAACATCTCTGCCTTTTGGAATTTGGGAAGAAGACAAGGAGTGCTGATATATACAGCCAGATGCCCAATTTCAAATTATGATAACTTTCGTGAAGTAAGAGATGCAATAAAAGATTATATCAAAGGGTAAAGGGCAAGATTGGAATACTTAGAATGGCAGAATCTTCCTGGGGAAGTAACTTGGGGGAACACAGTTAAGCAAACAAAGAGCTGGAGGAGGCATACAAAATAGAGGAAAACGTGAATAAGGTCCTGAGTTAGTGGGGACTTCACCACGGAGAGAAAAGGAGAAAAGGCCAACAGCACCAGGAAAAAGCAGTAAGTTTGGAGTTTGGAGAGTTGAATGGCGGCACAATCATTAACGGCCTAAGGAGCCAGAAATAGGAATTTGGGTTTTATTCTAAATATAATGAAAAATTATTTAAAGGAGAAAGAATATTCCAATTATGAGAGTGACATTAAATATGACAGTTTCTCATATATAATAGGTATTCTATAAATAGCAGTTCTTCAGAAGTCATGATTCAGATTCCCAGTATAACTAAGTTTCCATCCCTGAACATGACAAAACAACAGAATCACACTGGTTGGGGAACTCATCAAATTATTGACTGTCACATAAATTGGAATGGCCCAATCTTTACAGTACTCCAGTTCTCATATCTGTGACTTGATCATATTTCCTACAAATGCTGAAACAAATAAAAAGGCATTGTTTCAAAATATAGAATGGGAAAATAGGTACTTAATGAATGTTGAGTGAAATAAAATATTTTTAAACAAAACATTTTTATATACAAAATCACTTTAAAGCCTATATGGAATAGAAAATTCCTAAATACTTTCTCTATTAATTTCGTGGTAGATATCATTAACCTAATGCTTGCTGATGAAGAGGGTATGCTTCAGGGTGGTTAAGTAACTTTTCCAATGACATCCAGCTAGTGAATGAGAGCTGGGAAGACCAAGCAAGCCATATCACTGTTTCTTGTATTTACAACTATAAATTCCTAGACTGCAGAGTTCCTGTAGTTTTCATTTGAAATAGAAAACAATGCAAGTAGTAGAAAAGAGAGCAGGCTAACTAGGCAATTAAACGTAAAGTTACCAATAATTGATAGCGGGTACAAAGATTATGCAAGTGGGCTATGCGCTGTGGCTCATGCCTGCAATTCCAGCACTTTGGGAGGCCGAGGCAGGCAGATCACCTGAGGTCAAGAGTTCAAGACCAGCCTGGCCAACATGGTGAAACCCAGTCTCTACTAATAATACAAAAAAATTAGCCAAGCGTGGTGGTGCATGCCTGTAATTCCAGCTACTCAGGAGGCTGAGGCAGGAGAATTGCTTGAACCGGGAGGTGGAGGTTGCAGTGAGCCGAGATTGGGCCATTGCACTCCAGCCTGGCTGACAAGAGCAAAACTCCATCTCAAAAAAAGAAAAAAAAAAAAAAAAAAGATTACGTAAGTGAAATATTTAGTATTTTGACTGGCCTAATGACAACAGAAGACAACAAAACCTCAACTCCCATGGGACTAAGTACGGGATTAAACCAAATCGCCTACATTTGAATAATAACAAAAATCTTACTTGGTTAAAAATTAGTAAGGCCATTCCAACTAGAAATTAAATCTAGTGGTATTTAGCATTTAAAATAGAATAAAAGGGCACCATTACTCTTCAAATAATATCTAAACCAATCCCCTCTTTCAGTTCATGCTTCTGGATTTAACAAGGCAATCTTAATTTATCATCATAATGACTCACAACGATGATGTTAGTAACCATGCAGTATGAATACGTGGTGAAATGCAATTTAGAAACTGTAATACAGAGAAGAATGATGCATGAGATTTCTGAATAAGATGAAAAGGACAGCTGCTGTTTAATCAGAAGTCCTGGCTCTGCCGTATGCATGGCATAGGTCCTTGTTCAACTGAAAAGCAGTTGGCCTCAGTTTCTAGCTGCCCTTCCCCAACTATAAAATATGAATAACACTCACTTTCATAAGATAATGAAAATGAAAACACTTTTCAACACCATGATGGTGTTTGTTGCTGCATTTAATGAATCAAAATTACTTATTTTTATTTATTTTTTATTTTTTTAGGAGTGGAGGTTTAATAGGCAAAAGAAAGAGAAAGGAGAAAGGAAAACAGCTCTCTCTCTAGTGAGAGAGAGGGGACTTCCCAGAGAAAAAAGGCCCTCTAAATCACTTTTTAAAAACTATTCCTTTAACAGGGATATGAAAAACCATGTAAAATACAAATGTCAGCAACAAATGTAGATGTTGGAGTCACATATCCTTCCTCCAAATAATCAATTCTCTTCAAACGATTTGCTTATTGGTGTTACTGTTTTTTGTTTTATTTTTCCCTCCCTTTTCTTTTTTCTTCCAATCACAGATATCAAAGATGTGTTTCTTCGTGGAAGCCAGCAGGTGGCTCTCTGGTGTACTGCTGCCAAAAACAAAAAACAAACCCCTCAAATCCCCAACTTTCTCATAATCCAGTGTGAACATTTATAATAATCCCCAAAATGGACAGCTAGAAAGCTCATATAAAATCATTACTAACATCACAACCTTCCTTTAGTGCACTAACTTCCAAGGTGAAAAACAGTAGTTTAATTTCTGTTCAAAACTCAACAAGCTAGAACCAATTTCTCACCATTCTGACAGCTTCGCATAGGGAGGTAATTTGTTTTTTTCCTCCTCCCTATAGTAAACAGTATCCATTAGAACAAACAAATGACGACAAGCAAATTCAACGAAGAACACAAACATGAATACCTAAAATCGCAGAGTTTATGTTTCTGGAGGACCACTATTAATAAAGCAAATGACACATGAGTTTAGTATTGATTGATTTAAATTCATTATTATCCTTATAACATTCATTTCATAAATCTCAAAACAACTTTGAGCCAAACTCTGCTGAAGTCATATTGTTACAGGAAAGGGGTCCTGATCCAGACCCCAAGAGAGGGTTCTTGAGTCTAGTGCAAGAAAGAATTCATGGAAGCCCGCAGTGCAAAAGGAAAGCAAGTTTATTAAGAAAGTAAAGGAATAAAAGAATGGCTATTCCATAGACAGAGCAGCCCCAAGGGCTGCTGGTTGCCCATTTTTATGGTTATTTCTTGATCATATGCTAAACAAGGGGTGGATAATTCATGCCTCCCTTTTTCAGACCACATAGGGTAACTTCCTAAGGTTGCCATGGCATTTGGAAATTGTCATGGTACTGATGGGAGTGTAGCAGTGAGGTCAACCAGAGGTCACTGTCCTTGCCATTTTGGTTTGGGTGGGTTTTGGCTGGCTCCTTTATTGCAAGCTGTTTTATTAGCAAGGTCTTTGTGACCTGTATTTTGTGCTGACCTCCTATCTCATCCTGTGACTTAGAATGCCTTAACTAACTGTCTGGGAATGCAGCCCAGTAGGCTTCAGCCTCATTTTACCCAGCTCCTATTTAAGATGGAGTTGCTCTGGTTCACAGGCCACTGACAATTTTAATATACATTCAGTCAAACTTCTGGTCAGATATGATAGATTAGTGTGTAGTTTCTGATAACTAATCATTATCCCCAGGTTTCATAGGTGTGCCATGCCATGCTCACTACTCAGTTGAATACATTATACTCAGAATCAGGTTTGTGATTTACAAGATATTGATTTAGGGGAATAGATTATGATATTATACCACGGATCTCTGAATTTGAGGCACAAACTGCAGTTTGGATAAAGACTGTTTAAAAGACAGTTATGTATTTAGATTTTTAATCATAACTAGCTAGAACAGGTTATCTCCAGCCAAACATTTGTTTTTGCCAAAGGAACTCAGAGTTTACTGTAAATATGGTTTATTAGGAATGAAATGCTACAATTTGGAGTGCTACTCAAGGCTGGTAACTTGAATTAATTACTTATGGCTTTAAAGTTAATTCTTACTTGAGGCTTTAAAATCATACATATTTTAACATCAAAAGCTTGATAGTAAAAACTAAAAATAATTTGTAAAAACTCTCACAGTATTCCAGATTTGAAATGGAGCAGGTTATTTGTGTTATTCTGTAAAGGAAGAAAATTAACTATCCTAGATATTAAGATAGATTCCCTTGGGGAAAAAAAAGAAAAAGGAAAGTAAATACCCAGATTTTGGCTTCCCATCTATTTGTGGAAGTTACAGTGATATAATTATGAAACCTGGTTTTTCTTTTTCTTTTTCTTTTTCTTTTTTTTTTTTTTGAGACGGAGTTTCACCCTTGTTGCCCAGGCTGGAGTGCAATGGCACGATCTTGGCTCACCGCCATCTCTGCCTGCCGGGATCAAGCGATTCTCCTTCCTCAGCCTCCCGAGTAGCTGGGATTACAGGCATGCACCACCACGCCCAGCTAATTTTGTATTTTTAGTAGAGACAGGGTTTCTCCATGTTGGTCAGGCTGGTCGCGAACTTCCTACCTCAGGTGATCCACCTGCCTCAGCCTCCCAAAGTGCTGGTATTACAGGCATGAGCCACCACATTCGGCAAGACAAAACCTGGTTTTTCAAGATTCATAACCATGCTGTAGAATCAGGACATCAGATTCCCCACCCCCACCCACCGCCACACACACACACTTACTGACTCCTTTGCTCAGGACTGTCTGGCAATCTTTTTACACTATCCTTCTTATCAAGGCAGCTAAGAGTTATATTTACAGGAATGCACATCTGCAAACTCAGTCTTAATCAGTGACCAAAACTGTTACAGTAGGAAGTGTCAATTGAGACAAATGATGAGACAAGTCTCAATCATTTTAGGAGGTTTATTTGTCAGAGTTAAGGACATGCACCTGTGACACTGCCTCAGGAGGTCCTGATGACATGTGCCCAAGGCAGAAGGGGCACAGCTAGGTTTTATTCATTTTAGGGACACATGAGACATCAATCAATACACGTAAGAAGTACATTGGTTCAGTACAGAAAGGCGGGGACAACTCAAAGTAGGGAGGGGCTTCCAGGTTACAGGTAGGTGAGAGAAAAATGGTTGCATTGTTTGAGTCTCTGGTAAGTCTTTCCAAAGGAGGCAATCAGAATTTCACTCGTGTCCGTGTGAAGAGACCAACAGGCTTTGTGTGAGCAACAAAGCTGTTTACTTCACCTGGGTGCAGGTGGGCTGAGTCCGAAAAGAGAGTCAGCGAAGGGAGATAGGAGCGGGGCCGTTTTATAGGATTTGGGTAGGTAATGGAAAATTACAGTCAAAGGGGGTAGTTCTCTGGTGGTCAGGGGTTAGGGGACACAAGGTGCTCAGTGGGGGAGCTTTTGAGGCAAGATGAGCCAGGAGAAGGAATTTCACAATGTAATGTCATCAGTTAAGGCAGGAACAGGCCATTTTCACTTCTTGTGTGATTCTTCAGTTACTGCAGGCCATCTGGATGTATACGTGCAGGTCACAGGGGATATGATGGCTTAGCCTGGGCTCAGAGGCCTGACACGGAACATGTATCCATTTCTCAGTAAGCAGAGGGATGACTTTGAACAGAATGGGAGGCAGGTTTGCCCTGAGAAGTTTCCAGCTTGGATCTTACTTTTAGCTTAGTGATTTTCGGGGCCCAAAGTATTTTCCTTTCACAGCAGCTAGTCAGACATAAACAGGGCAGGAGAGGTCTCCACCCTCACCCCGCCAGATCCAGGAATATGAGGTGACCATCAGGTGATGGTCAGGTGGTTGTTAACTGTCTCTCTAAACTCTCTAAATAATAGGTGCAGATAGCGCCAGGGAAAGGCAGCCTCCACATAGAAAAAACCTGAAAGCGGTGATCAACAGCTTCCTGATAAGATCTCTGGAGTTGGGGTGAGTGAGCTCAAGCTTGCTGAGTAAGAGGCAAAATGGCAGAATTAAACTAGTAAATGACCTCGTAGGGATATTCATTTGGTAAGGGAGGAACGCCTCAAGTGAGCATGTGTACAGCTCCAATAAACACACTGAGTACACTCACTTCCCAAGTGCTGCTAGGTCACTGCACACGAGGACGGCTGACCCCAAAGGAAGAATCAGGGGAGAAGTGACACACGACCTCAGAAGTATGCCATCATATAGAACCCCAAGTCAAAAGGTCAAACCGTGCACTTGTTCTTCAAGTTGCTCGCTTGGCCCTCTTCCAAGTGTACTTTCCTTCCTTTTGTTCATTTCTGCCCTAAAGCTTTTTCATAAACTTTCACTCCTGCTCTAAAACTTGCCTCGGTCTCTCCTTCTGCCTTATGCCCCTCTTTCTTCTAAGGAGGTAAAAATTCAGGTTGCTGCAGACCCGTACGGATTCAGCGTTGGTAAAAAACCTTATTGCTACTCCTATTGTCAATAACAATTTTTAAAAAAGACAAATTTAAGAGCAAATTAAGTCTCCAGTGCCTCTGTTAAAATAATAAAGGCTGGAAGGTTGATTCAGGTGAGGTTGGATTGAGGAGGCTTCTGTGAGTCAAATTTGTTCGAACCAAAGAACAGTATATAACCAGATTTCTCCCTGCCACACAAACACACATACAAGCACATGCACGGGCACATACACACGTCTTCTGAAATTTTAATGTTTTTTTCACTTGCCTTGAGGGATTTCTGCTCCTTAACTCAATTGTGTGTTCATCTCCCTACGATCGAAAATGCAAATGACATCCCAATCGACTGTGTAAAAAGGAAAGATTACCTGTGCCTGACAGATACAGAGTCCTTGCACTATCCACTCTTCCCTGTTATGCCCCATTCTTCACAAGGAGGCAGAGGCTATAAAAGCCACTGTCAGTCGGCCCCCTACCTCCTGCTGTTGGTGGTCGATATGCTGCCTTCCCACTGTGCTAAATCATTCAGTTCCTCTCCCAGCAACACCTCTCATGGATTACTCCAAAGGGGCTGCCACTGAAAATGTTGATTCAACTCGGTGGGGAAGATGGGCTGGTGCAGACGGAGTGGGGAGGACTGGCAGAGACTCTTGAAAACAACCTACCTCCTAGTTTTCATTGGCAGGAAAAGCAAGCACATCAGCTCCTCCACCCCCACCCCCACACCTTTTAAGCAAACTTCTGCCAGCCTGGCGAGTGATTTCAACTTGAAGTAATAAAGAAGGGCAAGTAGAAAATCCATCACATAGCATCACACAAAACACTTGTTTATTTCTGCCCTTGCTCTATGTGCATACTTCCAGAGAATCTGAAACCCAGCGGCTTTCAGAGTTCTCCTGCTCTGTCTGGATTCTAAACCTGGAGAATTGAGATTAATGAAAAGTACTTTTGCCACTAAAAATACCTTTCCCAAAGCAGTCATTTCCTAGCCCACAACTGTTTAGAATAGCATCGTTTAACAATGTTTATAAGTCATAAAACATGCATTGGGTTGATGTATGAGTTTGTATCTTTGGAGGAACTAGAATTGCAAACAAACAAAAAAACGCAGGGAGAGAGAAAAGAAAAACGTTCTAACAGATGTGTTCACTACTAAATAAAACACACAACATGTGCTGAAAAATAAAAGAAGCATTTGGCACCATAAAATATCTTGGCATCTGTGTTAATTTGTAACCACAGTAAAATATTGATATGGATCATAAAATTCAAGTTTTCTATTCCTGGGCTTCTGGGTGACTGCTTTGAAAGACTTTTTGCACTGTGGAATTGTTCTTGATCATCAGAGACATTTTATGACAAACCCGCTTTATGACATTACATGATTGGCTCATTTTCAGAAAGTTGATGCAAAAAATAGAAACATCCATTAATCCCAAAGCAAGGCATAAATTTGACATCTTACAGAGAAGAAACAATACAGTTTGAACCTAAGGAAGGAGACCACCCCTCATATTGTCTTACGCCCAATTTCTGTCTCCAAAGAAAGAAGAAGTAAAAACTAAAAGGCAGAAATGAAATCCACAAGCAGACAGCCCGGCAGCACACCCTGGGCCTGGTAGTTAAAGATCGACCCCTGACCTAATCGGTTACGTTATCTATAGATTACAGACATTGTACAGAAAAGCACTGTGAAAATCCCTGTCCTGTTCTGTTCCGTTCTAATTACCAGTGCATGCAGCCCCCAGTCACGTACCCCCTGCTTGCTCAATTGATCATGACCCTCTCTCAATCGATCACAACCCTCTCACGTGGACCCCCTTAGAGTTGTGAGCCCTTAAAAGGGACAGGAATTGCTCACTCGGTGAGCTCGGTTGTTGGATACCTGAGTCTTGCGGAAGCCCCCCGGCTGAATAAAGCCCTTCCTTCTTTAACTCGGTGTCTGAAGGGTTTTGTCTGTGGCTTGTCCTGCTACAAACCCATTGATAGGAAGGTGTATTTAAGAAAATTAGGTCTACATAAAGGTCATTGAATACTAAAGATAAGTTTTTTTTTTTTTTTTTTTTTTTTTTTTTTTGAGATGGAGTCTCACTCTGTTGCCAGGCTGGAGTGCAGTGGCACAGTCTCGGCTCACTGCAACCTCCGCCTCCTGGGTTCAAGCGATTCTCCTGCCTCAGCCTCCCAAGTAGCTGGGATTACAGGCATGTGCCACCACGCCTGGCAAATTTTTTGTATTTTTTTTAGTAGAGATGGGGTTTCACCATGTTAGCCAGGCTGGTCTTGAACTCCTGACTTCGTGATCTGCCCGCCTCGGCCTCCCAAAGTGCTGGGATTACAGGCATGAGCCACCGCACCCGGGAAGAGTATCTTTTATATATTAATAAAATGACTGGTGGCTGTGGGTCCCTGGGCAGCTTCTAGATGGGAGCTGGTCACCAGAAAGACGAAGGGATGATTAGAGAAAGAGCTGGGACTTTTAGTCCCAACTGTTCAATCTCCAGAGAGAAGAAAGATGCTGAAATTTGAGTTGCTCTTCAAAGCCCAATGATTTAATTGATTGTGCTTATGTAATGAAGCCTCCATGAAAAACTAAAGAACAGAATTTGGAAAGCTTCCAAATTGTTGAATATGCAGAGGTACCTGGGGGGTAGTGCTCCCTGAGAGGGCATGGAAGCTCCCAGCTCCCTCTCCCATACCTTCCCCTGTACATCTCCTCCATCTGGCTGTTTATCTATACTTTTTGAAATACTCTTTATAATAAATGGATAAATGTAAATAAGTGTTCTCCTGAGTTCTGTCAGCCATCCTAGCAAATTAATTGAATACAAGGAGGAGGTCATGGGAGTCCTGATACGTAGCTGGTTGGTCACAGGTTACAGCCCCCGGCTTATGATTGACAGCTGAAGTCAGGGACAGTCTTTTGGGACTGAGCCCTCAACCTGTGGGATCTCACACTAACCCCAAGTAGATAGCTCCAGAATTGAGTTAAATTGGACGACACTCAGCTGCTGTTTACTGGAAGACTGCTTGGTGTTTGACAAAAACCTGGTGTCAGGGTGTTGTAGTGAGTGGCATGTGAGAATAGAGAGTAGAAGAAAAAAAATGGTTTGCTTTTCCTTTGTAGGGCAGGAGGAACCTGCTAAAATAAACTGGCATTAGACCATTAGACAGGTGAACAGGAGAAAAGGCATAAACATTTATCAAGGTGCACATGTGCATGGGAGCCACAGAAAATAATGAAACTCAGAAGGCCCAGATGACTAAAGTTTTTATATTGTACAGAAAGGGAAGGAGCTTGGAGATCCTGGGAAAAGAAACACACTGCAAACAAAAGTTGTTGTCTTATTATGCAGATAAAGTTTCTCAGGTCCAGAAGAACAGATGATACCCTTTGGTAAAAAGTGTCTTTGCCAGACCTTAAAATGTGTTAGACTCTTAATTTCCTTTTCCTGTGAGTTAATCATTCCTAGATCCACATAAGGCAGAGGAGGGGCTTTAAGAGAAAGACAGCATCCACTCTTTGCTTCAATAATGTAGATTTTCTTTCTAGAAGTAGATTTTTTTTTACAAAAGGACAGTTTTTTAAAGATAAGCCTGTTTCCCTGAATAGCCATCCGGAAATATGCCAAAGAAGTATATTCTGGATGGCATATCTTAATGTCTCACATCTTCGATAATTATAACAATATAAAATATAATACATATTATATTTAAAAGTAACATAAAAACCATAGTTCATAAAGATGAAATAGTATACAAATATCAATAGGTTTTTAGAAAATGCCTCCATTCCTCTCATGAATACAACCACTACTTTAAATTCCTTTAACTTTTTCTTCTGATAGCTGTCTGTATTTTAAAAGTGTATTTATGGTGCTATTCCAAGGCTTATCAATTTTAGACACTGTCAAGTTCCCAATATAAATGATGAACATTTAGTGTTTTTACATGTATCTCTCAATATATTTATATCACACTTATGAGTTAAATAATAAGCAGTTAAAGTTGCTTTTTATTGAGCAATATTTATACAGTAGTAGTGAAATAATCATGGTATACTGCTTTGCTCAAAATGAGACAGAGTAGGAACCCCTCGTAGGGGCCGGCATAGAAAAAGAAAGGAAAATCTTGAGTTCCTTAAAGGAAATTCTAGGTACCTAAGCTAGCCCTGAGAAGTAAATAGGCAACTCAACAATCGAGAAGGTAATAATAGCTTAAAACAATAGCCAAGGAAATTAAAATTGTAGGATGTTTGGTTCCCTACAGAAACTAAAGATAACAGCTTAACATATGTTCATGAGTTTTTCAGAAATCTGGACCTACACCGAACAGATCTGCTGTCACACAGACCTCAGATAAGGAGAAACTGAGGACTGAATTTTGACTGCAGGTCTTTGCTCTAAATGTCTTCCTGAAAGGCCTGGAGAAAATCATATCCATGAGCCAGAGCTAACCTTCTTTTCTCTTAACCCCATGTTTTAAACAAAGCTTCTCTTCCTACCAATTACAAATAAGGAAACCTTTGCATCTATCTATAACCTGTAAGCCCCCAAATAAAAATATCCTGCCCTACCTGTAATCCCAGCACTTTGGGAGGCCGAGGCGGGCGGATCACAAGGTCTGGAGATTGAGACCATCCTGGCTAACACGGTGAAACCCCATCTATACTAAAAATACAAAAAAATTAGCTGGGTGTGGTGGTGGACACCTGTAGTTCCAGCTACTTGGGAGGCTGAGGCAGGAGAATGGCATGAACCCAGGAGGTGGAGCTTGCAGTGAGCAGAGATTGAGCCACTGAATTCCAGCCTGGGCGACAGAGCGAGACTCCTTCTCAAAAAAAAAAAAAAAAAAAAAAAATTCCTGCCCTTTTAGGCCAAACCAATCCATCACGTTAATGTGTTGATTTAGGATTTTGCCTGTAACTTCTGCTTTCCTAAAATTTACCCCTTCCTTTAGAGACCCTTACTTGAAAGCTATCAGAAAGGAAAAAGGTAAGGCCTTTTTTTGTCTTTGAGACAGTCTCACTCTGTGGCCCAAGATGGAGTACAGTGGCTTGATCTTGGTTCATTGCAACCTCAGCCTCTCAGGTTCAGGCGATTCTTGTGCCCCAGTCTCCCAAGTAGCTGGGATTACAGGCATGCGTAACCACGCCTGGCTAATTTTTATATTTTTCATAGAGACAGGGTTTCGTCATGTTGGCCAGGCTGGTCTCAAACTCCTGGCCTCAAGCAATCTACCCACCTCGGCCTCCCAAAGTGCTGGGACTACAGACGTGAGCCACCTCGCCTGGGCCGAAAGGTCAGGTCTTAAGTATGAGCTGCTGGATTCTTCTTGTTTGGCACTGTCCAAATAAAGACACTCCTTTCTCCTGCTCCAAACCTCAGGGTGGATGTTTGGCATTACTGCACCAGGTCAGTGAATTCCAGTTCAGTCCAATAACAAGAACGAACAGATAGTCACCTGTTGCTAAAGTTTGTGATTTGATTTGCACCTATTAGTAGTTTATCACAAACTCTAGCAGATACATAAATGTATGCAGAAAAATTTATCAGGTAATTTACCAAATGCTTATCCCTGCATTCTTTTTTTTTTTTTTTTTTTTTTTGAGACAGAGTCTCGCTGTCGCCCAGGCTGGAGTGCAATGGCGCGATCTCGGCTCACTGCAGGCTCCGCCCCCCGGGGTTCATGCCATTCTCCTGCCTCAGCCTCCCGAGTAGCTGGGACTACAGGCGCCCGCCACCTCGCCCGGCTAATTTTTTGTATTTTTAGTAGAGACGGGGTTTCACTGTGTTAGCCAGGATGGTCTCGATCTCCTGACCTCGTGATCCGCCCGCCTCGGCCTCCCAAAGCACTGGGATTACAGGCGTGAGCCACCGCGCCCGGCTCCCTGCATTCTTATCTGTCCCCCAGCTCTGACACATCCTTCTTAAAGCCTTCTGTCCATCTCTGCCTGCACTGTAAGCCTTCTTTCTTGGCCTCTTTACAACTGTCATCCTGGAATTTGCCTTCTCTGCTTCTTGATGACTTGCTTCATTTCTCTCATGCACTGCAGCCTTTATTCCTAAATTCTTTGTAATCTTGCTTGTTGGATTACTTCCTTATTTTTTGGAACAGATTTTCTAGTATCTTCCTGAGAAATGGTGTATGAGAGGGCAATTTCATTTGGAGACATTGCATGTCTAAAAGTGCCCCCATTTCTCCCTTCCACCAGATTAACAGTTTAACTAAGCATTGCAACCGAGTTTGAAAATAAATATTCCCACATTCAGCATTTAGAAACATTTCTCAATGGCCATCTAGCTTTCTGTTTTTCTCAGAAATATCAAATGTCCTCATGAGTCACAGTACTTTCTGAGTTTTTGAAGCTCTTCTCTATCTTAGGTGTTTAAAATTTTATGACAGTAAGTCTTCTTGCAGGACTATTTTATCATTCATTGGACTGGTCCATGGTGCGTCCTTTTAAAAAGGAAAAATGTGTCCTAACTTTGGGTACATTTTACTGCATTCAGTTCTTTTACAGGAATTCTAGAAAAATAAAACACATAAAGTGGACCTTGGATTTTATCTATTGGATGTTAAACCTCCTAAACTGGTTCTCATTTGCTCATTATTTTCTCTTTAATTTTCTATCTCTCTAGTATTTTACTTCCTGGGATACTACCTCAATTCTATCTTCCATCATTCCTTCTTTTCCTTTTTCTTTTTGAGACAGGGTCTCGCTCTGTTGCCCAGGCTGAAGTGCAGTGGTGCAACCTCGGCTCACCACAACCTCCACCTCCTGGGTTCAAGTGATTCTCCTGCCTCAGCCTCCTGAGTAGCTGGGATTACAGGCTCATGGCACCATGCCTGGCTAATTTTTGTATTTTCAGTACAGGCAGGGTTTCACCATGTTGGTCAGGCTGGTCTTGAACTCCTGACCTCAAGTGATCTGCCCACCTCGGCCTCCCAAAGTGTTGGGATTATAGGCGTGAGTCACTGCACCTGGCCATCTGTTTTTTTCTTAATATTTCTGACATCTCATTTTTACTTTCCAAGAGTTCTTTTTATAACTGTTTTTTAGTCTCCTTTTTAGAGAGAATTTTCTATTTAAGTTGTGCTTGTAATGACTTATCTCTCTGAAGACATTAACTGTTAGATTTTCCTTCTGTTCCCTTTATTATCTCTGTTCCCTCTGAATCCCTTTTTGTTATTATTTATTTGACTTCCATTTTTCACCTAAAGAATTTATTTACACATGTGGTGGTCAGAGGCTATCTGTTCACTTTTAAAAGTGAGACTCTTGGGACTTAGGCAGAGTTTGTACACTGAAGGGCTTAACTACCAGGAAGGAAAGAAATTATTTTGTTCTCCCATAGGGATTTATTTTCTGTATGCATTTTTATTAGAAAAGTTATATTTAATCAAAATAATATTAGCTTGTTTTTCTCTTAGCTGTAAGAAAACAGAAGTTTAAACTCAAAAGAAGATTACATTTAGACAGTACAAAAATCAATAATATAAAAAAAATTGTAAATCTTTTATTCCATAGGGAGAATTGGAATAAAACTTTTACAATTTATTCTCAGATCAATTTGTCATATCTCCTTTAAATTTTCTGTAAAAATATCAAGGGTCTTTAAGAGCGATAATGCAAAAGAAAACAAATGATTTTATTATGTTAAATATAACTGGAATCACTAAGGTTCCTCTAAATATAGCAAGTGCATAAACACGCATAGACCACATTGCCAAAGATAGATCACTGTCAACAATTATATAAATTAAAGGAAGGAATTGTTTTTGAGAACTGAATAAGCAAAATGTACACACAGTGGATGAGATAAGCCATTAGTAGGAATAAACCTTCAGTCTTCCTATAAAGATATGACTAAGTAGTTTTAAAATATCCATGGCTCCACTCAAGGTGACCTATGTGTAATCTCAGGAAGACAGAACTAAAATATAAAGTAACTTAGAAAGGACATTTTTAAACAATTGCATCAGACACGGTTTAGAAAAAGACAATGTGAACAAAAGAGGAAGTTCTTTATTATTATTATTATTATTTTTAACAGAATCTCGCTCTGTCGCCCAGGCTGGAGTGCAGTGGCGAAATCTTGGCTTACTGCAACTTCTGCCTCCCGGGTTCAAGCGATTCTCCTGCCTCAACCTCCAGAGTAGCTGGGACTACAGGTGCCTGCCACCACACCCAGATAATTTTTGGTATTTTCAGTAGAGACGGGGTTTTACTGTGTTAGCCAGGATGATCTCGATCTCCTGACATTGTGATCCACCTGCCTCGGCCTCCCAAAGTGCTGGGATCACAGGCATGAGCCACCGCACCCAGCCAGAGGAAGTTCTCTTGATGAAACACAAACAAGAAAACCCAGGGAGCAGTATGTTGGCAAAAGTCATCTGCTCTACACTAACAAAGTGGTAAATAGATAAAATAGATTTATTAGGGTATTACAGGAAATTTGCCATCAAGCTTAAGAAGACTATGTACAGGCCTTAAAATTTTGCCATATTATACCAGAAAAATAATTCCCAGAAATTCATCTTGCATTTGGAGAGGTCTCTATAATTATTCTGCCATGACTGTAATGGCTCCAGTGAGATGGTGCCATATTTGATCATCTGTCCAGATGTAGCCAGCATCCTACTCTTTGATTTTCTATTGCACAGCTGATAACAAGACAGAATGTTAAATAAGACCTTACTAAATAGTCTAATAAATGAAAAAAGAATCTTAGTAGAATAAGCAAAGAAATATTCAACTGCAGTTTTCTACTTATGAAGTTCAATGGACATAAGTTTTGCTTGGTGCACCCTATAGTATTATTTATGCCTCTATTGCCACAAAGCAAACCGAGTTTCAAGAGTAAAATAAGAAATAACAAGTCCTGGCGGGGCGCGGTGGCTCACGTTTGTAATCCCAGCACTTTGGGAGGCCAAAGAGGGTGGATCACTGGAGCTCAGGAGTTCGAGACCAGCCTGGCCAATATGGTGAAACCTTGTCTCTACTAAAAATACAAAAATTAACCTGGTGTGATTGCATGCCTGTAATCCTAGCTACTGGGGAGGCTGAGGAGGGAGAATTGCTTGAACCCTGGAGACGGAGGTTGCAGTGAGCCGAGATCGTGCCACTGCGCTCCAGCCTGAGCAACAGAGTGAGACTCCTTCTTAAATAAATAAATAAATACATACATACATACACACATACATATATAACAAGTGCAACCATGTCCAGGCTTAGCAAGGAGCTTCTCTCAACTGCCCAGGTTTCTCCTTTGTGTCTGAATACTTCCCTTCCCCTGGGTGACTGGCAGTGGGAATATGTATCCTCTTCAAAAGCTTACTATGATATTTAGTCACAAGGGATTGCTTTTCTTCTGTGCTATCAAAAGGGAGACATTAGAAGATCAGTCTACTTATTACCACTGTGTAGTAATCCAAACTAAAAAATGTACATACACTGTAGCATAGAACTGTCTTATTTTTAGGAAATGGGCAATACGATTCACATATTTAAAGATATCTATACTACCTCTCATGTTCTCATTGAGTGATCATACTAAGTAGACTTTATACGGGAGACATGTATATTACATGTTCCCTGCAGAAGACAATTGGCTTTTCTGTATACATGTTTCCACAGAGAGGGGCAACACTGAAGATGCCATGGAAAGCAGAAAACCAACAAGATAACTTAATGTTAATTTAATATTTACAAGCTATTCTTATTTTTTTTGGATTGTTCTGCAATCTTTTATTAAGGTGTTTAGTTAAAGCTAGCCTCCTGAATCCTACCAATCTGAGGACATGGACAAATTTGGGTTTCTTATCTTGCAAAGCTGGTGACAAAATCTTGGGTCATAATGACTGAAATAAGATACTGTCTAACCAGAAATCTTGAAATACAGTCTGCCTATCTTAGTGATAGTGGTAAGCAGTTAATTGCAGCCATCACACTCTATCGAAAGGAGAAGTTATAGAGAAGAACTGAGGCAGGACAAGCAAGCTTCCAAATTGAGGCTTAGCCCAGGAGGATCGTTGCTTTGCCCAGGAAATAATTCAAGGGCAAGCTAGTGGTGTTCATCTGTAACTTGTATTGAAGCGACAGAGTGTACAGCAGCGCAGGGATACTTACTGCTTCTTGTGAAGCAGGACTACCCCATAGGCAGTGTGCCCACAGCAGCAACTCAGAGGGAGTTCTGAACTCCTATTTATACCTAGGTTTAATTATACTCAAATTAAGGGATTGGTTGATGCAGAAATTTCTAGGATGAGGATGGTAACTTCCAGGTTGTCAGGTCATTGCCATGAAAAGGGGTGGTAACTTCAGGTGCTGCCATGGCAATGGTAAACTGATATAAGGCACACTGGTGGGCATATCTTGTGGGGCGGTGCTTCAACCCCTGACCTGTTTTAGCTAGTCTTCAGTTTGGGCCAGTGTCTACGCCCTACCTCTGGAGTCAAGTCCTGCCTCCTACCTCAAGATCATCATTGGACAATGAGTAAGAAAAAACCAATGATGCTTTAGGATAAGAGAGGGGCTATGTTAGCATCAGGTTATTAAAGAAATATACAATATCAGGGGATCAAACAGGGAAATTGAGACCAGAAAACTGCACTTATTACAGACACTAAAGAAGGAAAATTGTTCCAAAGTCACGATCTCTGTGTTTGCTGTATGACAGGTGTTGGTTCAATGGTCCTGAAGTCCATTTACTGGCAGAACAGCAGGCATGCTGGAAAATGCAGTAATGTCTCCACCCCTCTACAAACCATGGCAAAGCTACTCACTAGTGACTCAAGGCCTATGAACACCCAGTGAGACTGGCAGAATTATGTATTGTAAATTGTTAAATTCAAGACTGTCCTATAGGGTGTTTTAGCCTCTGAGGCTCATTCTCTGAGGGATCCACTAAATCTAACAGCAGGGTGACAATTAGCACAATCTGTCATATGGAGGCACCTGTTTATTAGGAATTAAACTAGAACTATCCATTCATTTTACCTAGGCTACAGAATGGGGAGTAACTATTACAAAGTAATGGCTTCCAGCCGCTATTGCTCAGAGCCAGTTTTGGATTAGTGGTGAGGAACTAAAAAGGCCTTAAGTACTTTTACAAATCCTGCAAAATGTTCTCCTTAGTTAAGTATATAATGATGCATGAGGGCAGAGACCATTTGCCTACACCAGGCTTTCATCTGAGATGTGCATAGTTCTTGATGTCCTTAAAACTTGTAGACACTCATGTAAGAAAGATTTGAAGTTATTTTCTCATGAAGTATAGCCACTTCATGGTACACATAATTTCTTTTCGCTTTAAAAAATTTATTTAATGTGGTTCTTTTCCTTATTATATTCCTTCTATATATTTAATGTGGTTCTTTTCCTTATCATTGCCCCTCCATTTTATTCATTTATTTATTTGTTTCATTTTTTTTTAGAGGTGAGGTCTCACTCTGTTACCCAGGCTGGAGTGCAGTGACACAAAAGTGACTCACTGTACCCTGAGCTACAGTGGGCTCAGGTGATCCTCCCACCTTAGCTTCCTAAGGTAGCTTCCTAAGTAGCTGGAACTACATGTGTGTGGCACAACACCCAGTTTTTGTTTTCTTTTGTTTTGTTTGTTACTTTGTTCTGTAGAGACAAGCTGTGCTGCCTAGGCTGGTCTTGAACTCCTGGCCTCAAGTGCTTCTCTTACATTGGCCTCGGTAACACTGGGATTACAAGCATGAGCTGCTGGGCTCAGCCCATTTTTTTAACTTTTAAATTTATATGAGTATCTACGGGTTTGAACACCTGCATACCTTCACATAACCACCATCATAATCAGGATACAGAACAACTGCAACTTTCAAATAATTCCATCGTGCCGAACCTTCGTATTCAAATGTTCTCCTCACTTCAAACTGTGACAATACTTAACTGTTCTTTGTCCCTATAGCTTTGCCTTTTTCTGGAATGTCATATAAATGAATTCATGCAGTTCGTAATCTTTTAAGTCTGACTTTCCTCATTTAGCATAATGCATGTGAAATCTATCAGCATTGTGTATCAATAGTTCATTCCTCTTGATTACTGAGTAGTACCTCATTGCATGGAGGAATGACAGTTTGTCATTAAAAGACATTTTGGTGGATTTCAGTTTGGGCTATAATGAATAATACCATTATAAACATTTCTATATATAAGTTCACATTTTTTCTTGGATAAAGACCTAGAAGTAAGATTTTTGGGGTTATATAACTTTTTGATGTTTACTACTTGCTTTTATTTAGAGTTGAGCATATGGTTACATTCTGACTGTGTCTATACATAATCAATATATCAGTATTTTGTTATTAAGTATGTATTACATTCCAATAGTGCTAGGTACTGAGGACTTAGAGATGAATAATACATAGCATATTAAAAGAATGCACTTAGGTATAAACAGTGTATTCGTTTTATAGGGCTGCTGTAACAAAGTACCACAAACTGAGTGGCTTATTGTTTCACAGTTCTGCAAGATGAAAAACCCAAAATCAAGGTGTCAGCAGAACCATGCTTTCTCTAAGACTCCGGGTAGAATTCTTCCTTGCCTCTTCATAGCTTTTGGGGGTAGCCATCAATCCTTGGTTCTCCTTGGCTTTCAGCCATAGCACGTCAATCTCTGCCTCCATCTTCATATGACATTCTTCCCTTGCAGCTTCCATTGTCTTTTTATTTTTTGGACCGAGTCTCGCTCTGCCGCCCAGGCTGGAGTGCAGTGGTGTGATCTCAGCTCACTGCAAGCTCCACCTCCCGGGTTCATGCCATTCTGCCTCAGCCTCCTGAGTAGCTGGGACTACAGGCACCCGCCACCACGACTGGCTGATTTTTTGCATGTTTAATAGATACGGGGTTTCACGGTGTTAGCCAGGATGGTCTCAATCTCCTGACCTCGTGATCCGCCCACCTCGGCCTCCCAAAGTGCTGGGATTACAGGCATGAGCCACCACGCCCGGCCCATTGTCTTCTTTTATGGACAACAATCATATTGGATTAAGGGCCCACCCTTCTTATGTATGACCTCATTGTAACTAATTACACCTGCAACAACATTATTTCCAACAAAACTCACCTTCCAACATTGTGGAAGTTAGGATCTCAATATATTTTTTCGGCAGACACAATTCACCCCATAAAAAATAGTGACAAAAATGTAGTATGTGCTGACAGTTGGTCTGGCATTGCCCTAGGTATGGAGGATAGAATGGTCAGCAGATTAGGAAAAGCTCTGAGTTTTGTAGACTTTACAGCCTATTAGGCAAGGTTGATTTTGATACAATTATTATAAAGACTCTGTTTATAAAAATATAGTAATTTTTTTTTGAGATGGAATTTTGCTCTGTCTCCCAGGCTAAAGTGCAATGGTGCAATCCTGGCTCACTGCAACCTCCACCTTCCACGTTCAAGTGATTCTTTTGCCTCAGCCTCCTGAGTAGCTGGGATTACAGGCAGGTGACACCACACCCTGCTAATTTTTGTATTTGTAGTAGAGATGGGGTTTCACCATATTGGCCAGGCTGGTCTCCAACTCCTGACCTCAAGTGATCCGCCTGCTTCGGCCTCCCAAAATGCTGGGATTACAGGCATGAGACACCATGCCCGGCCTTGAAAGTATAGCCTTCTTAAAAGAAGCACAAGATCCTCTGAGAAGGTTAAATAAGGGACCCCAATTTGGTTCAGGTTTTAGAGAATGTTTTTTTGAAGAAGTAACATTCAAGACAAACCAGAGGACTAGACAACTTTAGACAACAAAACTGGGGGAAAGAGTATCCCACACAGAGAGAAAAGCACATAGAAAGGATTGCAAGTTGGAGATAATATCATGTTCCAGGAATTCAGCATAAAAGTATGAAGGAAAAGTGTTAGATATGGCCAGAGAAGCTGGCAGGTGTTTGACTACATAGAGCTTTGTAGACCTGCCTTGGATTTTAGACCATACTTTAAGGGCAATGTGAAGTCATTAAATGGTTTTATTTCAGAGGTTGGTATGATCAAAAATGCATTTATAAAAGCATTCCCCATTCTGTTGAGAATAAACTGAAAAGAAAAAAAAAATTAAAATGGAGAAAATTAGAATATTTAAATGTTTGAAACAAGATACCGTTGTTAATTTGACTAAAGTGGTGTCAACGGAAGTAAAGAAATGAGGTGAAGATTGAGAAGTGTGTTGGATGCTGCAACAATAAAAATTAGATCCAGGCTGGGCACGGTGGCACATGCCTGTAATCGCAACACTTTGGGAGGCCGAGGCAGGCGGATCACGACATCAGGCATTCGAAACCAGCCTGAACAACATGGTGAAACCCCGTCTCTACTAAAAATACAAAAATTAGTTGGGCGTGGTGGCACGCGCCTATAATCCTAGCTACTCAGTAGCCTGAGGCAGGAGAATTGGTTGAACCTGGGAGGCGGAGGTTGCAGTAGTGAGCCGAGATTGCGCTGTTGCACTCCAGCCTGGGCGACAGAGTGAGACTCCATCTCAAAAAAAAAAAAGAAAAAAATAGATCCAATATAAAGGTGAGGGGAAAAGAGATGTCAAAGAAAGCCTTCAAATTTCCAGGGTGAGACCTTAGGTGAACGAAAGTGCCTTTTATTGACTGAAGAACCACTTGCAGACATTTCATTTGGGGTGTGGGATGCGCCAGGAGTTCCATTTGTGACACACTGAGTTTTAAATAAGTGGAAAATACTCAGATGCTTGTCAAGCTAGGATTTGGATGTAAGACTCTACAGCTGGAAGAAGTGTCTGGGCTAGAGACATACATTTTTGAGTCATCAGCATATAGATAGTAATTTAACTTAAAGAATAGATGAAATTATCTAGGCAAGGAGGATAGAATTAGAAGAGCTAAAATTGAGCTCTGAGGAGTTCCATCATTAAAAGGTCAGGCAAAGAGGAAGTGCTGGGGAAGGAAACTGAAGGAAGCTGACATGTTTGCCAACAGACATAACCCTAGCACAAGGGCTGGGAGTGGGAGCAGATGGCAGACCCTGGATGCAGGGGGAACAATGAAGAAAAAAGACAAAGCTGCAAGAAAGTTAAATTCAAAACATTTTGGTACGTTGGTTAGTTGGTTGAAAAACAGAATGTAAGAATTGACTCAATAACAGGGAAGCCTTTAACATTAGCTATGGTTCAGATCAAGGAAAGCTTTGGCTCGAACATCTGACTTTTTATCTAATCAGTATCATTTAAAGAAAATCACTTTAGAACAGTGTTAAATGAACTGCCCTGCAATCAATCCTGGAGATGGGGGAGTTAATGCAGACTTTATTTTAATAGGGTACTTTATTTTAATAGTGTAAAACTAGGTCCTAGTGTAGAGACTCTTTTTAAGGACCAATATCGTATGCTTTTTTCCTATGCAAGTGGATAGTTTCTATTTATTCCCAATGAAGCTGACTTATACATGATAGTGTAAAAATGGCCTTCCTTCTTCTAACTGTAACAACAGTTTCTTGAAAGGCAGTCTTGGGAAAAAAAAACCTGGTTAAAGCATCTTTTTAAAAAACAAATATTGCAATCAACTGGCGGTTTGATTTCTGGCAGTCACACACACTTTCTAAGTCCCTAAAGTGTGATTTTCCTATTCCACTGAGCCAGTGTAGGCCACGATGGAAATTAGTCAAGAGGTGGAAATGACTCAGTACCCAGCACAGTGACTGGAGACATTAGCTACAGTGTCAACCTAATTGTAATGTAATTCCAGTAATATATGCAGTTAGCACTGAGCACAATTTAGGGTTCCCTGCCTAGAGTTTCAGGAAAGCCATGCTGTTATTGTAATGAACCCACTGCTTTGCTGCTCCAGTTTTAGTCCTTAGTTTTATTACTCAGGAAGAGTTCCCCAGTTATTTCCAAAACTTCTCTAAAAGAAGAAAGGTAATGATTCTGCATACCACTATTATATTACTTAGAAAAATGTTATAATGTTAGCTATTACAAGCTATTTCATACCTCAATATTGTACTTTTTGCACAGATTATATAATTTAATCTACTCAACAATCCTATGGGTAGGCACTATTGTTAACTCTAAGTTTAGAGAACTTGATCAGAGTCACACAACTAGTGAGTGGAGGTGACAGCGTTCAGACTTCCCTGAGTCTGACCCTAGACTTTACATTATTGTTAATATCCTGCAGTCTTACATTCACCTGTAGTTGCATGTTAATTTTCTTTCTCAATTGCAGCATCAGTTTCTTCAGGAGTTCTGCTTTTATCAGATACTGTGCAGACTCATCAACTACTCAATGTTCATGTAGAGAAGGAAAAAAACATTAAGAAAAGAGAATGAAAAAGAGAAAGAAAGAAAGAAAAAGAAAGGAAAGAGAAAGAAAGAAAGAAAAAGAAAGAAAGAAAGAAAGAAAGAAAGAAAGAAAGAAAGAGAAAGAAGGAAGGAAGGAAGGGGAGAGGAGAGGAAGGAAGGAAATTAAGAAAGAAAGAAAGAGAGAGAGAAGGAGAAAGAAAGAAAGGAAGAAAGAAAGAGAGAGAGAGAAAGAAAGAAAGGAACAAAGGGAGAGGAGAGGAAGGAGGGAAGGAAATTAGAAAAAGAAAGAAAGAAAGAGAGAGAGAGAAAGAAAGAGAAAGAGAGGAAGGAAGGAAGGAGAGAGAAAGAAAGAAAGAGAAAGAAAGAAAAAGAAAGAAAGGGAAGGAAGGAAGAAAAGAGAGAGAGGGAGGGAGGAAAGGAAGGAAGGGTAATTACAACAGAATTGGGAATGGCTGAGCTAATGTTGAGAAATCTTTATCAAGAGTCTTTTAATTTTTATTTATTTTATTTATTTATTTTTTGGTAAGCAGTAAAACAAATAAAAAAAAGAATTCCATGGTAGGAGCATTTTCATTTATTTGATTATAGATTTGAATGTTTACTAGAAAAAATGATAGCAATATTTATTTTAAATGCCCGAGCTCTTAAAATACTGAGTTAAACTAATTATGGGATATTTATCTGTGTGGGAAGTTTTGTGGTATGAAATACATAGCAAAGCTTTGAATATTGGTTCCACTCTTCTTAGCTGTGCAATCTTTCATAAACTGTTTAAACTGAACCTCAAATTCAACTTCTATAATATGCATATAATATCATGAATTTAATAAAGTTTATGTGAGAATTCTGCTTTATACAGTTTTGGTGACAGCTCTACCTTATAAAGTTTTGGTCAGGATTCCACCTTACAAAGTTTTGCTGAGGTTGCTTGCAAGAGTTAGATGATTTGGGATTTTCACCAGGGTGAGGCTGATTTCACGCTAGGATATCCCCAAATCACTCCCTGTCCATCTTTGTTTATCTGGAAAATTCATGAAATTGCTGCATGAAATTCCCTGTTCACTTTTGTTCATCTATTCCACACTGAAGAATAGCCTTGCTCAGCAAAGACTGGAGATGACCACTTCCTTACCACCACGGATTTGGAAATCAAACCCAACGGCAACTCAGAAGGGTAGGTATTATGGTTCCTATTTTATAGATGTAGACACTGAGATTCAGGTTCACACAGAAGACTCGGAATATAACAAAACCAAAAATAATGGTGAATATTTATTATGCACTTGTATTGTGCAAAGTTTGTTTTCTTTTTTCTCCATCACATAGAACCTAACTTCTGGGGGAGATTATGAGAATTTGATTATTTTTCCCATTTTATAATAGTAAAGATTGAGTGTTTGAGAAGTTAATAAACTTCCTTAGAAGCAAAGCTGACAAGAGATAAAGCAGAGACTTAAATTTAAGCCCTTTTAACTCTACAGCCATAGTCTTGTCCAGTATGGAATTTCTTTTCTGTGGACAGACTGGAGAAATTTGGTGACAAGGACATATTTGGAATATTTTATATTTTCCACTGATGTTTGTCTACTTCTCTGACATCCTTAAGTCTATATTTTTAGGGCACTGATTAGTAAGTACATTAGTTACCTATTGCTATGTAATGAATTACCCCAAAGCAAAAAGACTTAAAACAAAATAATCATTTATCACAGTTTCAATGGGTTGGGAGCTTAAAAGTGGCTCAGGGTCTCTCATGAGGTTGCACTCAGGATGCTGGCTGGAGCTTCAGTCTCCGAATGCTTGACTAGGATGGGAAGATCTGCTTCCAAGGTAGCTCACTCACATGGATGGCAATCTGGGGCTGTTTTTTAGCAAGTGCATTCAGTTTCTTCCCACATTGGACTCTCTATAGTCTGTTTGAGTGTTCTCATGACCCTCAACTGTCTTTCCCCAGAGAAGGTAATCTTAGAGAGACAAGGGTTGAAACCACAATTACTATTTGGACCTAGCTTCAGAAATGACACTCATTACTTCTCTTGGCCATACAGCCCAGCGTATTTCCATGTGGGAGGAGACTGCACAAGGAGGTGAGGCTCATTGGTGTCCCTCTGGACTCTGGTGTAGGGGCCAAGGAAAAATTACTCCTTTGCCCTGTGAAGGTTCACTGAAAAGTCAACTCACAAAAGACAGTCTAATTGGAGAAAAGGGATACGAATTTATTTAGTGCACATGCACGAGAATCTTCAGAATGAAAACTCAAAAGATACAGGGAAAATTGCCTGTTTTAATGCTTAGGTTCAATAAAGTATGGACAGCTGTGAAGAAATATAATTGGACAAAAGGGGTCTGATCTAATGTTAATAGATGGAGGTGGGAAACCCAGTGAGGCCTGCCCATCTAGCCTCTTGTTGACCTCTTTGAGCATGCATTTCTTTCTTCTGGGTATGGGGCAGGACCCTCTCCTGAATGGGGGTTCTTACGACCTCGGTCAAACAAGGTATAGGTGAGATAATTTCTTTATGGCCAGTTTCTAAAGAGAAAAGTGGAGGAAAGTTAGAGCAATGTTTTTAGGCTTTTTGGCTGGTTTTGGGAAAAAGAAGTTCTGGTTTCTATGACCTACCTTGGAGAAGAAGGATTCTAATTTTTATGGGTAGCTTTGGGGGAAAATGGGACTGAGAGAGGAAAGGAGGAGGGCAGAAAAAAATTGTTGCTTCTGAGGCTGCTTCTGAGGCCTTCATTTTGGGGGTGTTGTTTTCTGAGTCCCAACACTGGCTACCATAGTAAGGGTCAAACCAGGAAAAAAGAGGAGATTCAGTATAGACCATTTGTTTCATAGATGGTAGAAGAGATAAGCCAACAAAGGAAGATGAGACAACCCAGATATCAGCAACAAGAAGCCACTACCATCATTCCATAGGCTGGAGAGACAAAGGAAGGAGGGAGTGGAATTAGCAAAGCCCACGGCTTGAGTCCCATGGTGTACACTGGAACCACAGCTCATTCTAGCGGGATCTGTAGATGCAGAGGAGGTACAGCTGCTGCTAGAGTTGTTGCCTGAAGCAGAAGACTAGGGAAAACTACTTATTTCTCCCTTCCTCTAGCCCTGAGGTCACCCTGTCTCTCTGGTTGAACCAACCAGAATCTATCTGATGCAGCATCCTTATAGCATTCGAGGTTCAGCTCATCTGCTGTGCCCAGCAGAGCAGGGGAAAGTTGGGGAATGAAACAAAGGTAAAATAGGTTCAGGACTGGTCCTGGATAAAACTAAAGAATAATATATATCTATTTCCTTTTGAAAAAGAAAATCAAAAGCAAACTCTTTTTACATCATTTTGTCTAATATAGCACTCATTGCAACAATCATTCTATAAGAACCCCAAAAGTGAGATTATTTGTTGAAAAAGATTGAAACTTCAACTCGTCTTAATGGATGTGGAGGTGTGAATATCTGTCATAAGTCTAGACAGGAAGGGCGGTAACTGACGTACCTCAAATATCACCCTCTCCCTACCACTTGTATTTTTCTTTCCTCTCACCCTCTTTTAAATCCATAAGCTCATATCACTTATTATTTCCTGAAAACAAATATATATCTGTTTATTGGTTGATAATCTGTCCTATGAGGAAGCCTGTCATTCTTACCACCGTGAACAGACCTGGAACAGCATCTGCAACATAAACAATGTTCAATAAATATTTACTCATCCATTCAAAAATAATTGCCTTCTCTGAAATGGAAATGTATGGGCAGAAGGAGTAGGTACCTTTAACCAAAGACTGATGGAAATCAAAATATGAAAATATCAGCTTCCTCAGATAGGACAACTCTAAGGTCTAATTTATGTCTGTAGGATGAAGCTACACTTTTCAGGATTTTGTCTGAAATCATTCCCCTGCTTAGCTCCCTCCCTTCCCTAGCCCATTTCTTCTAGTTTCTTACTGATTTCCTTTGGGAACCATTCCTTTAATAAATTATTTGCACATAAACCCTTGTCTTTGACTTCTGCTATATATGCTGTGATGACTCACAATTAAGAAAATCAAGACAAGGCAGAGTAAACTGTCTTTACTAATTTACTTATCTCATAGGATGACTGGGTCAATCAAGAGAGATCAAATATGATAACCTTTGCAAAGAAACTGGAGTATTTAGAAGTAGTAACTAGCTTTAGTAACAGCTCCTCAGCAGCCTACACTTACTATGGTGCTTTTATTTATGAGCTCTCATTTCACCATCCTAAGACTCCTCCAAACTTGAGAACATGTTGCATTTTCATGGTTATTTTAGAGATAATGCTAATAAAGTTCAAAGGAAGAGAAGCAACTTAGATTCAGGACCAGTCCAGTTAATGGTTGTGCAAATTTTTAACAGAGGTCCCCAGTCTCCAAGGTCATCTGTCTTCACTCACTAGGAGATTTTTAGTTCTTTTATTTGAACAGATCATTCTCTATTTTGAAAAGCATATGTAGGATTACAAACTGAAAATGTGAGAGTTCTCCAGTGCACAGCCTCCATCTACCCAGTTTATCCATGATGGACCCCAAAGGCTCTTCCAAATTCCTAAGGCACTCCTGGACCCAGCTTAAAACTACGTCACTTCATCGTGCTCAAGAAATAGCCCTGTCATCTCACAGCACAATCTAAAGGAGCTCAGCAGCTTAGGATGAAAAACTCATCACTTCCATCCATCACTAGTGAAAGGCAGGAAAATAATTGGATGAGTGTCCTGAGTACGTTGGTCTCTGCCAACTTGCTATATTACATGTTATTACTAGTGGAAGAAGGAGTGAGTAAATGCCCTACTGTGTATAATATCAACCACATGAGTCTTGATAGATAAATGTAACTTTTGCAAACTTTATGGATTAGCCATCAAGAAAGCCTCCACCGTATTTGCAGACAGGTTTTCAATGCCACCCTGGATAGCTGGGCACTAACATAAGCAAAGCAAACACCTATGCTCAAGGGAAGAGCTGCAGTTGATCTTTAATGGTCCGGCCAGAGGAGACCTTTGGTTCAAAGGATGAAGAATGAGGTTCTATAGCATTTATGGTTTCCCTTTTCCAGGTACTTTCTATCTGTTATTGCAGGCAAGGCCTTCATTGATCTTTTCTTTCAACTGTTATTTATTCTTTCCTTTTAGCCTCAGCAAAGGAGGAAGATGAAGGGTCCAGGTACTTTGTCATTCTCCAGTACTTCTGAACAATGTGGCACTTCCTAGATAAGAAAACCAAAAGTTATTTTCTTCAGCGCTGGCCACTACATTTTGCTACTCTTGGGAATGCAAGGGCTGCCCCTTGGGAGTAGAGAGATTGGAAAGGGCAGGAATTGAGAATATACCTAATTTATTTTTCTTCTTTCACTTCTTTTGGGATCTGTACTCTCTTGCACACCTGGACTTACAGCCCTAAACTTACAGTTTCCAAAAATACAGCATGCTCCTTCACCTCCAAAATGATTCCCTCACTTTTGGTATATCCATCTCTTTCTTCTTTCCCTGCTCAGTTTATTCCATCATAGGGAGGGGAATCTTTGTAGCAGGATAATTCCGGAAGTGCCTTTAGCATCACAAAAGACCCATGTTCTAATGCCAGTTCTATCACTTTTTAGCAGTGTGACCTAGGGACAGGTTTATAAGTTCCCTGTGCCTTAGCATCCCGTCTATAAAATAACAATAACAGTATTCACTTCCTAACTTTGTTGTGAGAGATAAGACAATGCATGTAAAGAAGTTGTTTAATGGTAGACAGTCAATATGTCAGTAAAGAAAAAATAATTATTTAATGTTATTTAAATGAAGTTAATGGTAATGACAATAAAACTTCAGTGCTTATTTCTTTCCCCCTAGGGTACCTTTCTTGATCTGGCACTAATCTGATATAGATGTCTTTCTCAGGCCTCACTTATAGACTGCACTTACTATATTAGTTTGTTCTCACATTGCTATAAAGAAATACCTGAGACTGGGTGATGTATAAAGAAAAGAGGTTTAATTGGCACACGGTTCTGCAGGCTGTACAGGAAGCATGGTAACTTCTACTTTTGGGGAGGCCTCAGGAAGCTTCTAATCATGGTAGGAGTCAAAGTGGGAGTGAAATGTCTCACATGGCAGGAGCAAGAGCAAGAAAGAGTGAGAGGGCGAGGTGCCACACACTTTTAAATGAGCAGATCCCATGAAAACCCACTCACTATCACGAAGACAGTACCAAGGAGGATGGTGCTAAAGCATTCATGAGAAATCCGCTTCCATGATCCAATCACCTCCCACCAGATCCCACCTCCAACACTGGGGATTACAATTTGACATAAGATTTGGTGGGGACACAGATCCAAACCATATCACTTATCTACATTACAGAATTATGATTGTCAATTTATATATCTCTCTCTTCCTCTAGATTTTAGGTATCTAGAGCCAAGGCTTATACTAGATGATTTTGTGTGCTCAACACATAACATAGTACCTGCAACAGGGTAAAATAAATGATTAGTGACATTGCTTCCTTTGCTTTATTCTAACACATTAATCATTTCAATGAGCATTTAATATCTTTATGCTCTATGGATAGCTGGGCACTAATATAAATAAAGCAAACACCTATGCTCAAGAGAAGAGCTGCAGTTGATCATTAATGCTCTGGTCAGAGGAGATCCCTCTCTCTTAGAGGTGTTGCAGTTGTAGGTATGCATTAGAGAGAGGTGTTGTAGATGTAGGTATACATTAAACATGGACTCAATAATTCATTGTCCAGATGAAGAAAGACATTTATAAACCAATAGTTTCAATTCAGTGCAGCACATTGTATGATAGAGTGATGCCCAGAGAGCCAGAGAAATATAAAGAGAACTTGATTGCAGCTGAGAGTGAAGCAGTACAAAGAAAAGAATCATGAAGGCCACCCAGTGGAGGAGATACTCAGATGGGATCTTGGAAGAAGAAAAGTTGTTAAGCAAGTAGACAATAGGGAAAGAGCTGATTCCTACAGGCAGAAAAAAAAATGGCCTCTGCAAAGGGAACAGAAGAGCAAAATGGCATAGAGAATTTAGGGCATATCACACAGTTTAATATCCCCCATCATGAATATCAAGGCAGTGGCAGGAGATTAGCCTTGAGAGGTGGGCAGAGGCCAGATCACAGAGACCTTGGGTATGATAATGGTAAAATGCCAAAAGCCTGGGAAGTACAATGAGATACATTTTTTTAAACAACTCAGCCTACAGTCTTGACCAGCTATTTAATGTAAGAGGGTGACCTATATATTAAAATCCTCTTTTTAAAGTGGCATAGGTAGTATTCAGCTGGGAGAGCAATTGAAGTGTTGGTATTCAAAGTGCAGTTCCCATCATGAAACACCTTACAGGTCGGAGTCACAAAGTGGAGGAAATAACAAAGTGCATGGATAGCAAATTGCCTCAGTAGGCAGAGAAAACGGAGCATGAAGTTGCAATTGTTGCTAACCTGTCACAAAGTACATGACTAGGAAGAAAACTTACCTATGGTGAGGTTACAGGAGAATGTCAGCACATAGCAATGAAAATGAAACTCACATGGTCAAACCTAGCATCCCCATGAACCTATAATTAAGGAAGTGTGAACTCCACAGTGTCTTTGTTTAATGTGCGGCATTCATTTATAATTAGAGACGTGAACTGAATCTTCAGATCTAATTGTTAGGATGAATATACCTATGGTGAGATTTTCTTCCACATTACCTCCTCTTAAATGTCTATTATGAGCCTATTAATGAGGATTAAAGTGGACATTTTGAAATTTATTGTTTCTCTGCTCGAAAATGCATACTTAATTTTAAAATTCTGTTCTTTAGCTTCAATACATATTTATTCACCTTCAAGATTTTTTCTAGGCAGTACTCTGATACCAAAAGATCTTAGAAAGAATACAGGCAAAATTAGAGTCATATATAGTACACCTGTTTTACCAGCTATTGTTATTCTTCTAAAATTCAACCAATATTTGGTAACAAACTTTGTGATAACAGACACTGTGCTATACACATTTTTATTCAATCTTGATTTACAGTAAAGTCATGACTTAGATCGTAGTATCCCTGAGAATTCTGAGGTCCAGAAAAATTAAGTAACTAGCTCATGCTACAAAGCTAGAGGTGGAAATGTAATTTGAATTTAGGTCTGCCTGGTTTGAAAAGCTATGCTTTCTGAATATATAATATTAGATGTCACTGTGGGAGATCCAGAAGGCAAAATTGGAACAATTGGAACAAGATGAGACTTGGAAGCCCCATTGTGAGAAGAACTGAACACATCACCCAACAGAGTGACTTTGAGATAACCTTCAGTTAGCATAAAAATCTGAATATAAACCAGATTCTATGGTTGAGAACCACTGGTCCATCAAAGCCATCATTATCTTTGACCTGGACCACTGCAATTGCATGTAAATACATTCGTGCATTCACCCTTACTCTTCCATCCCATTACATTATCTACAGAAGCCACAGTGACCCTCTCCAAATATAAAACTAATTATGCAAAACATTCTTCGTCATATTGTATTGTCCTTTTAATAGACTTTATTTTTTAGGGCAGTTTTAGGTTCACAGCAAAATTGAGTGGGAAGTTCAGACAATTCCCATATATCCCCTCTCCAACACTTGTACAGCCTCCTCCACTATCAACATCCCAAACCAGAGTGGTTCATTTGTTACAACTGATTAACTTACACTGACACATCATTACCACCCAAAGACCATAGTTCATATAAGGATTCACTCTTGCTGTTGCACCTTCTATAGGTTTTGAGTCCACCATTATGGCATCATACCAAGTAGTTTCTTGGCTCCAAAAATCCTCTGTGCTCCACCTATTCATCCCTCAGTCTCCTCTAACCCTGGACAACCACTGATGTGTTACTGTCATCATAATTTAATTTTGCCTTTTCCAGAATAACATATCATTGGAATAACACAGTATGAAGCCATCATCATTTTTTTGTTTGTTTGTTTTGTTTTTTCTTGGGTTTTTTTTTTTTTTTTTTTTTTTTTTTTTGAGACGGAGTTTCTCTCTTGTTGCCCAGACTGGAGTGCAATGACGTGATCTCAGCTCATGGCAACCTCTGCTTCCTGGGTTCAAGCAATTCTCCTGTCTCAGCCTCCTGAGGAGCTGGGATTACATGCATGTGCCACCATGCCTGGCTAATTTTGTATTTTTAGTAGAGACAGGGTTTCTCCGTGTTGGTCAGGCTGGTCTCAAACTCCCGACCTCAGGTGATCCGGCCACCTTGACCCCTGAAGTGCTGGGATTACAGGCATGAGCCACTGCACCCGGCCTTTTTTTTTTTTTTTTTTTTTTTTTTTGAGATGGAGTCTCAATCTGTAGCCCAGGCTGGGGTGCAGTGGTGCCATCTCAGCTCACTGCAACCTCCGCCTCCCAGGTTCAAGCGACTCTCCTGCCTCAGCCTCCCGAGTAGCTGGGACTAGGCGTGTGTTACCACACCCGGCCAATTTTTTATTTTTAGTCGAGACAGGGTTTTTCACCTTGTTGGCCAGGCTGGTCTTGAACTCCTGACCTCAGGTAATCAACCCGCCTCGGCCTCTCAAAGTGCTGGGATTACTGGCGTGAGCCACCGCGCCCGGCCTCATCATTGTTTTTAAACAGTCATTGCTTCATAGCTCTCAGTCTAAAGACCAGATTCTTAATTAGCAGAGCTCCTGAGGTCCTGCTATAATCTAGCAGTCATCTCCCCTTTCCATTTGTGTAGCAGCCCCAGTGGCTTTCTTTCCGTTTCTTGGATACACTTTGTTTCCTCCTGTCAGAAGGTCCTTGCACATGCTAATTTTTTTTTTTTTTTTTTTTTTGAGATGGAGTCTCACTCTGTTGCCCAGGATGGAGTGCAATGGTGTGATCTCGGCTCACTGCAACCTCCACTTCCCAGGTTTAAGCGATTCCCCTGCCTCAGCCTCCCAAGTAGCTGGGATTACAAGCACCGGCCACCACACCCAGATAATTTTTGTTTTTTTTTTTTTTTTTTTTTTTTTTTTAGTAGAGACGGAGTTTCACCATTTTGCCCAGGCTGGTCTCAAACTCCTGACCTCAGGTGATCCACCCGCCTCGGCCTATCAAAGTGCTGGGATTACAGGTCTGAGCCACTGCGCCAGCCATATTCCTTCTGTCTTGAAAGCTAAGTCGTACTCAGTATTCAGAGCTAACTTAAGTTGTCTCACACTCCAGGAATCTTTTCCTCACCTCTCAGTCTAGGTCAGTTCCTTTGACATTCACTTTCATTTACTCTATCTTCTTTTCCTCACTGCACTAATTTCAGTTTTTATCAGTGTCTTAGCAGCATATAATACGTTTGTTGTGGTTCTCCAATCGGATTATAAATCCCTATAAATCTAATCTCTATCCTGTTTGCCAATACATCATAGGCCGGTTAGAGAATCTGGTACATATTTGTGAAAAATAAATGAACGAATGATTTTTTTTAAATAAAAATCTGTGCCTAGAAAGGGAATTATAGCAAAAGACCAAGATCATTGGAACCAGATCTCAGTTGAATCATCTCTGGCACTAACTAGCTATGTGCTCTTGGATACCAGTATTTATGGATTTATTTTGTTCTACGAACTTTAATTCAGCTACAACTTTTCCAAGGTGCCAGGCCAAACAGAAAAGATAGAACAATGAGCAAGACCCATGCAGTCCCTGACTCACCATGTCTAAATAGTAGGGATTACAGGTTTTCTTTCTTTGTTTTCAATTGAAATTTTTAATGAGAAATCTTTGCATATACATGCAGTTGTAAAAAATAATACAAAGGATTCTGTGTACACTTTTCCCAGTTTACTCCAATAGTAACATTTTACAAAACTATGGTAGAATATCGTAAGCAGAAAACTGACACTAATACAGAGGTACAGATTTTAAACAAATAATTGCAAGTGCAATGAGCATTAAAAAAAGAGAGGGAGGTAGAGGCGAGATCAGGAGTTCAAGACCAGCCTGGGCAACGTGGCAAAACCGTCTCTACTAAAATACCAAAAATTAGCTAGGCGTGGTGGCATGTGCTTGTAGTCCTAGCTACTTGGGAGGCTTAGGTGGGAGAACAGCTTGAGCCTGGAAGGCAGAGGTTGCCACTGCACTCCAGCCTGGGTGACAGAGCGAGACTCTGTTTCCAAAAAAAAAAAAGTTAGGGGAAGTTCAGAAATGGAAAGAATTCCAGAACAGCAAAAGCAGAGAGACTAAAGTGCAGAGACAAATTCCTGAGTCTGGAGTGTTAGACTCATGCTAGCTCACAAAATATATATATATGTGTGTGTGTGTGTGTGTGTGTGTGTGTGTGTGTGTGTGTGTAAATATATGTGTGTGTATATATATATATTTTTAAGACAGAGTCTCACTCTGTCACCCAAGCTGGAGTGCAGTGGCGTGATCTCAGCTCATTGCAACCTCTCTTGCCCAGGTTCAAGCAATTCTCCTGCCTCAGTCTCCCAGGTACCTGGGATTACAGGTGCGTGCCACCACGCCAGCTAATTTTTTGTATTTTTAGTAGAGACACGGTTTCATCATGTTAGTCAGACTGGTCTCAAACTCCTGACTCAGGTAATCCGCCTGCCTCAGCCTCCCAAAGTGCTGGGATTACACATGTGAGCCACTGCACCTGGCCCCAATATTGTATTTTAAAAAATTAATTGGGAATACTCATCAGAAATAATAATAAAAGAAAGAATAAAATGCTGATAGATGCTGCAACATGGATGAACCGTGAAAACATTGTGCTCTGGGAAAGAAGCCAGACACAAAAGAACACATATAATTCCATTTATATGAAATATCCACAAAAGGCAAATCTATAGAGACAGAAAGTAAATTATTGTTTTTTTAGGGACTACAGATGAGAATGAAGATTATCAATAAACCAGCATGAGGGACTTTGTTGAGATGATACAAATCTAAAACTGGGTTATACTGATGGCAGACTACATACAACTCAGTAAATATGCTCCCAAATCCTCAAATTATACACTTGAAATTAGTGTACTTTATGGTAAGTAAACTATACCTCAATAAATTGGTTAAAAGATGAAAATTCATGTCATTAAAAAGAATTTAGTCAAGGGGGTACTTTCTGATGAACTATAAAGCATCATTTGTTTTACATTCCTTACCTAAAAAATGAAAATTTTTTTCTGCTTGCCTTAAGATATATCCAACTCCAGTTTTCCTTTTCTGTAAAACGATTTGTTTTTTCCCATATCCTATAGGACATGGCTGCCTTGTTGAAACTGCTTTTCTTGGGCAATTTCCGAAGCATAGATTTTCTGTTGTTTGTCTGTTGGCTTTTTAATTCCTAAGTTCTTGACAATAGGGACTCAATATGTGCTAAAGGTTTAAAAATACCAGATGAGATGAACAGAAAATCTTTGTTTGCTAAATTTGAGTGAAATAGAATACAGGTGGGTGTGTGGCTAACATTTTTGCCACAAGATAGAACAAATGATTTTCATCGAACTTTCTCTCAAAAGCAGTTTAGGTAGATGCTGCAAGGGTTTTGCTTCCATTTCTCAAGCATGAATGAGCAAGTGGGCTCAAGGAATCATAATATAACTCTCCTGTCCTCTACACTACAGACAATAAGCCCTTTCCAAAGAAGAATAACAATGCAATTAAGAAGAGTCACATCCTGTAAACTAGTGGTTCTCAAAGTGGGATTTTCAGAGATGTAGTAGCAGCATCATCTGGGAACATAGAAATGCAAAGTATTTAGCCATACTTGACTTACTGAATCAGAAACTGTGGAGATGAGAGCCAGAAATCTATCTGCACATTCAAAAGCCATCCAGGGGGTTCTGATCCATGCTAAAGTTTGAGAACTACTGCTATGATCACAAGAATTCAAATGTGGGTGCCAGCAGATCTGGATATGATCCATGATACTAGGTGGACATTGCAAGCTACATTTGTAATATATTTAACTTCCCTGAGCCTCAATTTTCTGTAGGTTAAATGGCAATGGCAAAAACCTGTATTAGTTTCCTAATGCTGTTATAACATTACCACAAATTTAGCAGTTTAAACAACACAGATTTATTACCTCACACTTTCCATAGGTCAGAAATCCAGGCAGAGTGTGGCTAAGCTGATTTCTTTGCTTAGAATCTTTGTGTTTTTTTTTTGTATTTTGTAAGACACATTTAATTTAGGTATCATAATAAGTTATGTTAATACAGAGTACAGAGCTCTCAAAATACATTTTGAAAATATTTTTCAAATTTGCAAACGATGTATATATAAATCTATGTTATAGACATTAGACAATATTCAGTTATTACATTAAAAAACTTTCATTTTTTTAACAGATACACTTTATGATGACTTTACTCTTCATATAAATGAACACATTCTTGAAATAATCTGCCTATAAATCCAAAATTGTAGCCTAACCTATGATAACACGGCAAACATTTGTAAATTTGTATTTTATTAATTTACTGTTATATTTATGGAAGTTGTGGAGTTTTTTTGATACGTACTTTAAAAGCCTAATAAACTCAAATGTTGACAGTCTTATTTATATTGAAAATTAAACTAAATTTGTAGACAGTAAAAGAAAACGTATTTTAACTTATAAGTATACAGACAAGTGAGATATTTAATTAAAGTCAAAGAGGTTTAGGGTCTGAATTTACTGTAAAGAACATTAAGAATATATTTTACAGATGAGTATATGGAGAAACGGAGCAAAGATAATGTTCACAAGGGATTATCCTGCAGGTTACTACTGACAAATCAATAGCTGAAGATTGTTCTTCTCAATGCCAGTATTCTACACAAAAGTGAATTGTATTATAAAATCTTTTTGAAAAGTACCTAGAATCAAGCCAATGACTTTTTTTTTATTATTATTATACTTTAGGTTTTAGGGTACATGTGCACAATGTGCAGGTTCGTTACATATGTATCCATGTGCCATGTTGATTTCCTGAACCCATTAACTCGTCATTTAGCATTAGATATATCTCCTAATGCTGTCCCTCCCCCCTCCCCCAACCCCACAACAGTCCCCGGAGTGTGATGTTCCCCTTCCTGTGTCCATGACTTCTCATTGTTCAATTCCCACCTATGAGTGAGAACATGCGGTGTTTGGTTTTTTGTCCTTGCGATAGTTTACTGAGAATGATGTTTTCCAGTTTCATCCATGTCCCTACAAAGGACATGAACTCATCATTTTTTATGGTTGCCTAGTATTCCATGGTGTATATGTGCCACATTTTCTTAATCCAGTCTATCGTTGTTGGATATTTGGGTTGGTTCCAAGTCTTTGCTATTGTGAATAGTGCCGCAATAAACATACGTGTGCATGTGTCTTTATAGCAGCATGATTTATAGTCCTTTGGGTATATACCCAGTAATGGGATGGCTGGGTCAAATGGTATTTCTAGTTCTAGATCCCTGAGGAATCACCACACTGACTTCCAGAATGGTTGAACTAGTTTACAGTCCCACCAACAGTGTAAAAGTGTTCCTATTTCTCCACATCCTCTCCAGCACCTTTTGTTTCCTGATTTTTTAATGATGGCCATTCTAACTGGTGTGAGATGGTATCTCACAGTGGTTTTGATTTGCATTTCTCTGATGGCCAGTGATGATGAGCATTTCTTCAAAACTGGCACAAGACAGGGATGCCCTCTCTCACCACTCCTATTCAACATAGTGCTGGAAGTTCTGGCCAGAGCAATCAGGCAGGAGAAGGAAATAAAGGGTATTCAATTAGGAAAAGAGGAAGTCAAATTGTCCCTGTTTGCAGATGACATGATTGTATATCTAGAAAACCCCATCGTCTCAGCCCAAAATCTCCTTAAGCTGATTAGCAACTTCAGCAAAGTCTCAGGATACAAAATCAATGTACAAAAATCACAAGCATTCTTGTACACCAATCACAGACAAACAGAGAGCCAAATCATGAGTGAACTCCCATTCACAATTGCTTCAAAGAGAATAAAATACCTAGGAATCCAACTTACAAGGAATGTGAAGGACCTCTTCAAGGAGAACTACAAACCACTGCTCAATGAAATAAAAGATAAAAACAAATGCAAGAACATTCCATGCTCATGGGTTGGAAGAATCAATATCGTGAAAATGGCCATACTGCCCAAGGTAATTTATAGATTCAATGCCATCCCCATCAAGCTACCAATGACTTTCTTCACAGAATTGGAAAAAACTACTTTAAAGTTCATATGGAACCAAAAAAGAGCCCGCATCGCCAAGTCAATCCTAAGTCAAAAGAACAAAGCTGCAGGCATCACGCTACCTGGCTTCAAACTATACTACAAGGCTACAGTAACCAAAACAGCATGGTACTGGTACCACTACAGAGACATAGATCAATGGAACAGAACAGAGCCCTCAGAAATGATGCCGCATATCTACAACTATTTGATCTTTGACAAACCTGACAAAAACAAGAAATGGGGAAAGGATTCCCTATTTAATAAATGGTGCTGGGAAAACTGGCTAGCCATATGTAGAAAGCTAAAACTGGATCCCTTCCTTATACCTTATACAAAAATTAATTCAAGATGGATTAAAGACTTAAATGTTAGATCTTTGCTTAGAATCTTACAGGGCCAAAAATAAAGTGTCTGCCATCTAGGTACTTCTCTGGAGGCCTTTATGGAAGAACACACTTTCAAGCTCACACTCATGTTTTTGGCAGATTTCAATTCCTTGTGATTGTTGAACTGAGGTTTCAGGGCCCCTCCACCTTCAAATCCTTCTCATGCTTTGACCCAACAGAGCATCAAATCCTTCTCATGCTTTGAATCTCTCTTGATTAATCTTCTCCTTCTGCCTTCCTCTTCTGTTACAAGCCAAAGAATGTTCTCTGCTCTTAAGAGATCATGTGATCATTGGTGCCTCTGCAATAATTCAGAATAATCTCTTTTTTTCTTAGGACATCTCATTAGTACCCTTAATTACATATGCAAAATCTTGTTTACCTTTTTTTTTCTTTGAGACAGAGGAGTCTCACTCTGTCACCCAGGTTAGAGTGCAGTGGCTCAATCTTGGCCCACTGCAACCTCTGCCTCCTGGGTTCAAGCAATTCTCCTGCCACAGCCTCCTTCGTAGCTGGGAATACAGGCATGTGCAACCATGCCCAGCTAATTTTTGTGTTTTTAATAGAGACGGAGTGTCACCGTGTTGGCCAGGCTGGTCTCGAACCCCTGAGCTCAGGCAATCCACACTCCTCAGCCTCCCAAAGTGCTGGGATTATAGGTATAAGCCATTGTTTGCCATTTATGATAATATATTTGCAGGCAAAATAGATCCTCAAATTCCCACTGTGAAATCCTCTTGGGCCATAACATTGCTTATAACAGAACCTATCTTGTAGGTCCTAAAAGAACACCCCCAAAGGTATTGGAAGGGCAGATTGATTTTTCACAGTCTAACACCAATTCACTTTAAAGATACTAAAAGTTGCCACTAGCCGGCGCGGTGGCTCACGCCTGTAATTTCGGCAGTTTGTGAGGCTGAGGCGGGCAGATCACCTGAGGTCAGTAGTTTGAGACCAGCCTGGCCAGCATGCTGAAATCCCGTCTCTATTAAAAATACAAAAATTAGCCAGGCATGGTGGCGGTCACCTGTAATCTCAGCTACTTGGGAGGCTGAGGCAGGAGAATTGCTTGAACCCAGGAAGCACAGGTTGCAGTGAGCCAAGATTGTGCCACTGTACTCCAGCCTGGGTAATAGAGTAAGACTGCATCTCAAAAAAAAAAAAAGAAAAAAAAAATCGCCACTAAAGAAGGCCTGCAAGGTACGAGGCAGCTTACAGACCATCTACAGTGTTGATATGGCATGGGTTGCTGCAAGGAGACGTACCTACAAGTCTAGTTTTGGTTTGGATATTGGCAGTACTATGGAATGTCTCAAGGCAGGTTGCCTTTGGCAAGAAGGACTTTCTTCTTTCTACCCTATTCAAAGAAAGGATGTTTTGAGGATGTTGTATAATTTATAAATCCAAGCCAGTATAATTTGCCTTGGGTACTATTGCTGGATCTTTGCCAATCATTATAGTTAGTGAATCATATCTTACTCACATTGCTGTGCCTTTTAGTGGGTATCTGATACAGAAGAAACCATGGAGTGAAAAAGTCTTCCTTTCTTGGGGCCCTGGGTAGGTGAGTAGGGATCAGAGTAGTCTAGCCAGTCTGTTTTCTAGATTGTTCTCTCTTACCTTACTGAATGAATGCCTCATTTTATAGAGATCCAGAGAAGGAAGGTGACATTCTCAAAGCACATGAAAAAGATGGAAATCTGAGACTTGATGCTAGACAGCCATAGCTTTCCAAGCTCTCCTATATGATGCCACCAAAAGAAGAAGAATGAAATATCCATTTGCTAATGATCACTTTTACTATTGATGAGCCTTGTTTCTCCTACACATTAAAGCCTTTGTAGTTGCATTGTGTGAGGATAATTTTAGGAGTCAACTTAAATGGATTAAGGGTTGCTTAGAGAACTGGCAAAGCACTATTTCCTGGTGTGTCTGTGAGGGTGTTTCCAGAAGAGATTGGCATTAGAGTCAGTGGACTAAGTGGGGAAGACCAACCATGAATATGGGCAGGCACCATCCAATCAGCTAGGGCCTAATGTAACAAAAAAGGGAGAGAAAAGGTAATTTATTGTCTCTCTCCTGCTCTTTGACATAAGAATTACAGGTTTCTATACCAGTTTCCCCCATCCCCAGGCTCTCAGGCCTTCAGTCTCAAACTGAGCATTACACTATCGCCTTCCCTAGTTCTGAGGCTTTTAGACTCGGACTGAGCCATGATACAAGCATCCCTGGGTCTCTAGTTTGCAGATGGTCCATTGTGAGATTTGTCAGCCTCCATAATCATGTCAGCCAATTCCCCTAATAAATTCCTTCTCATATCTCTATCTGTATCATCTCTATCCATATCATCTATGTCTACATCTACACATCCAATTGATTCTGTCTCTATGGAGAACTCTGATCAATACACATTGTTCCCTATCAGTGCTTATTTATTATTCTCACACTGATATATTTCCAGAATACCTACATATGCCAAGGTAGTAATTTGGGGAACTGATCCTGTGAAATAAAGAAAATGTACTATTAGTTTGTCAGAAATGGTGAAGTGCAAATCCTTCATTTACTCTCTGTCCTCTTTTCAGTTTGCATTTAATACCAGAGAAGCATCCCATCAGAGCTTGAGATCCATATTGGTGATTGCATAGTTACATTGCGTGCTCTGCTCTGCTGTTTCTTGATTATAATTGAGTCACTTACACAAATCTGAGTAAAGGCAGGAAATCAGCCATTTGTGATGAATAATGCCTGCAAATTGGATGCAAGTCTACATTTTATAAATTCAGATTAGGTAATATTTCAGATTCTCAAGAAGAACCCTACAGGTAGCTATATTATTTGATCTCACTCAATAACACATTCATTACATACAATTAGGTTGACTGCATGCCCCCATTGTCTGGGACAGTCTTGTCCTATTTACTATTTGTCTTAGGCAAAAGTAACTCACTTGGGAAGGTAAATTATATGGTCATCCTGCACAACATACATATAATGGCAATGCAGCCCTTTAGAAATTGCATAGGTTTTAAAGTCAGGTGGTCCTGAGCATAAGTCTTAGCTCTGCCATCCATCAGTTAAGTAATCTTAAGAAAATTTCTAAACTCTCTGGGATTCGGCTTCCTCAAAGTGAAATGTAAAAATCTAGCTCGGATTTCCATATTAAGATCACTGTGAAGATTAATTAAATCCTGCATGCACACAATGCCTGAAATATAATCTGGTATTATATTTTATTTTATTGACAGATGTATTTCTCATCAGAAACATTATAAGAGTGAAATTTTATTTTTATTTTTATTTTTTTATTATAGCAGCACAATTCTTTTTTTTTATACTTTAAGTTCTAGGGTACGTGTGCACAACGTGCAGGTTTGTTACATACGTATACATGTGCCACGTTGGTGTGCTGCACCCATTAACTCGTCATTTACATTAGGTATATCTCCTAATGCTATCCCTCCCCCCTCCCCCCACCTCATGACAGGCCCCAGTGTGTGATGTTCCCCTTCCTGTGTCCATGTGTTCTCATTGTTCAATCCCCACCTAAGAGTGAGAACATGCGGTGTTTGGTTTTCTGTCCTTGCGATAGTTTGCTGAGAATGATAGTTTCCAGCTTCATCCATGTCCCTACAAAGGACATGAACTCATCCTATATTTATTTATTTATTTTTAGATGGAGTTTCACTCTGCCGCTCAGGCTGGAGTACAATGGTGTGATCTTGGCTCACTGCAACCTCCGCCTCCTGGAGGAGTTCAAGTGATTCTCCTGCTTCAGCCTCCCTGGTAGCTGGGATTACAGACTCCCGCCACCACACCTGGCTAATATTTGTATTTTTAGTAGAGACGGGGTTTCGTCATGTTGGCCAGGCTGGTCTCAAACTCCTGACCTCAGGTGATCCACCAGCCTTGGCCTCCCAAAGTGCTGAGATTACAAGAGTGAGCCACCACGCCCGGCCAGGATTTGTCATTTAAAAGAACTTACACTTCAAAATAAATGCAGACTGAATCCTGCCTACACCCTCCCCCCGAAAAACACCATGAAATTTATAATACTAGCTAGTTTTATAAGTAGAAAAAGATACATGTATCAAGTGAAATAATGGATAATGGTCAGGTAAGTTTTAGCTAAGCAATGCTAAGGGATTTGTTTCCTTGAAAGCTTTTCCTGCTAACTCTATCCCCTCATAATACCAGCTTTGCTATTCATTTCCTTCTTCCTCGCTCTTTCTCCTCTCTCCTTCTGTGATCCTTGAAGAAGGCAAAGCATGACTGCTTCTCCACATCCCTATATCAGACATTGGTGGATCCATGAGATGCTGCAACTACAAGTATTCCCAGCTTTCTATGGCATCTTCAGCTAGTCCCCCAGAGAGCAGGATGTGTACTCTCATGCCTGTGATTTTCTCCTTTAATGATAAAACTCCGCATCATTGAAGAGAGGCTTGCAGAGATTTGTTGGGCTTCACAGCCAAATCCATTAGCCCTTTGATGTTCCATCCTCCTCAGCAACTCCTTTCTCATTTTCTTCTGTGAAGTCAATAGCTCATTACTGTTTTCCATCTGCATTCAATCTTTCAGTTACTATCCACAATAATAATAATAATTGTATTCAAGTTTATTTCCAATCTGAAGATCCACTGATATAGATAAATTGCAAATACCCATGCTGCTTTTTCTTTCATTTTCAACAGAAAGCACCATTTGAATGATACTTCAATAATACAGATTTTATAATCTGTAATAAATACTTTATCTAGGTAAAATGTGCATCTGGAGGGTAAGACTATTGCAATTTTTAACGTATATAAGAGTCTTCAAAATAACTCCAGCTACTACTTATACAAAATCTTACTTTAAGTAAACTCATATTAGCTACTGTAATTTTCTTGGTTAATGTATTTGGAGTAAAAAATGTTTAGATAAAAATTCTTGTATTATTTTTTAGATAAAATCTACAATTATATTAAAGATATAAAAATCATCTTTGGAAAAAATTTTGACAAAATTATGTGTACTACGATATATACGTGTGTGTGTGTGTGTGTGTACGTGTGTACATAAGGAAGTATCCAAAGAATGAACCATTAACAGCCCACAAAGCATTCTGTAATTGTCAATCCAGTTTCTCCCTCCTTTCGCATCCTATAGAGGAAGATACCTAGACACAACCTAGACACAAATAATAAAATCCTGAGGAGGAAATTAAGAGAAAGAAGGCCAAAGCCTTAGAGTATAGGGTACGAAAGATCCAGCATTTAATACAAAAAACGGCAGCATATTCAGCAGGTATCTGAGGGCAATTTGGTGGCCAAATTATTCACAATGAAATAGCTGACCCTGTCCTTGACCACTCTATTGTCCCACAATTTCATAGTCAAACCATTATGATATTGTGTCATTTAAACTAGCAAAATGTACACTAAGACCTTGGTTGAAGTTGTTATCCTTCCGTGTCTTCTAATTTGCTTCCCTTCTTCTGTTCTTAGCCTCCTATAGACTAGATGCAACAAGACATGCTGGGTGATCCTTTTAAAACAGGATCTACGTCTGATTGGTGTACCTGAAAATGACCGGGAGAATGGAACCAAGTTGGAAAACACTCTGCAAGATATTATCCAGGAGAACTTCCCCAATCTAGCAAGGCAGGCCAACATTCAGATTCAGGAAATACAGAAAACGCCACAAAGATACTCCTCTAGAAGAGCAACTCCAAGACACATAATTGTCAGATTCACCAAAGTTGAAATGAAGGAAAAAATGTTAAGGGCAGCCAGAGAGAAAGGTCGGGTTACCCACAAAGGGAAGCCCATCAGACTAACAGCTGATCTCTCGGCAGAAACTCTACAAGCCAGAAGAGAGTGGGGGCCGATATTCAACATTCTTCAAGAAAAGAATTTTCAACCCAGAATTTCATATCCAGCCAAACTAAGCATCATAAGTGAAGGAGAAATAAAATACTTTACAGACAAGCAAATGCTGAGAGATTTTGTCACCACCAGGCCTGCCCTAAAAGAGCTCCTGAAGGAAGCACTAAACATGGAAAGGAACAACCGGTACCAGCCACTGCAAAAACATGCCAAAATGTAAAGACCATCAAGGCTAGGAAGAAACTGCATCAACTAATGAGCAAAATAACCAACTAACATCATAATGACAGGACCAAATTCACACATAACAATATTAACTTTAAATGTAAATGGGCTAAATTCTCCAATTAAAAGACATAGACTAGCAAATTGGATAAAGAGTCAAGACCCATCAGTGTGCTGTATTCAGGAAACCCATCTCACATGCAGAGACACACATAGGCTGAAAATAAAGGGATGGAGGAAGATCTATCAAGAAAATGGAAAACAAAAAAAGGCAGGGGTTGCAATCCTAGTATCTGATAAAATAGACTTTAAACCAACAAAGATCAAAAGAGACAAAGAAGGCCATTACATAATGGTAAAGGGATCAATTCAACAAGAAGAGCTAACTATCCTAAATATATATGCATCCAACACAGGAGCACCCAGATTCATAAAGCAAGTCCTGAGTGACCTACAAAGGGACTTAAACTCCCACACAATAATAATGGGAGATTTTAACACCCCACTGTCAACATTAGACAGATCAATGAGACAGAAAGTTAACAAGGATATCCAGGAATTGAACTCAGCTCTGCACAAAGTGGACCTAATAGACATCTACAGAACTCTCCACCCCAAATCAACAGAATATACATTTTTTTCAGCACCAGACCACACCTATTCCAAAATTGACCACATAGTTGGAAGTAAAGCTCTCCTCAGCAAATATAAAAGAACAGAAATTATAACAAACTGTCTCTCAGACCATAGTGCAATCTAACTAGAACTCAGGATTAAGAAACTCACTCAAAACCGCTCAACTACATGGAAACTGAACAACTGCTCCTGAATGACTATTGGGTACATAATGAAATGAAGGCAGAAATAAAGATGTTCTTTGAAACCAACAAGAACAAAGACACAACGTACCAGAATCTCTGGGACACATTCAAAGCAGTGTGTAGAGGGAAATTTATAGCACTAAATGCCCACAAGAGAAAGCAGGAAAGATCCAAAATTGACACCCTAACATCACAATTAAAAGAACTAGAAAAGCATGAGCAAACACATTCAAAAGCTAGCAGAAGGCTAGAAATAACTAAAATCAGAGCAGAACTGAAGGAAAGAGAGACACAAAAAACCCTTCAAAAAATTAGTGAATCCAGGAGCTGGTTTTTTGAAAAGATCAACAAAATTGATAGACCGCTAGCAAGACTAATAAAGAAGAAAAGAGAGAAGAATAAAATAGATGCAATAAAAAATGAAAAAGGGGATATCACCACTGATGCCACAGAAATACAATCTACCATCAGAGAATACTACAAACACCTCTATGCAAATAAACTAGAAAATCTAGAAGAAATGGATAAATTCCTCGACAAATACCCCCTCCCAAGACTAAACCAGGAAGAAGATGAATCTCTGAATAGACCAATAACAGGCTCTGAAATTGTGGCAATAATCAATAGCTTACCAACCAAAAAGAGTCCAGGACCTGATGGATTCACAGCCGAATTCTATCAGAGGTACAAGGAGGAACTGGTACCATTCCTTCTGAAACTATTCCAATCAATAGAAAAAGAGGGAATCCTCCCTAACACATTTTAAGAGGCCAGCATCATCCTGACACCAAAGCCTGGCAGAAACATAACCCAAAAAGAGAATTTCAGACCAATATCCTTGATAAACATTGATGCAAAAATTCTCAATAAAATACTGGCAAACCAAATCCAACAGCACATCAAAAAGCTTATCCACCATGATCAAGTGGGCTTCATCCCTGGGATGCAAGGCTGGTTCAACATACACAAATCAATAAATGTAATCCAGCATATAAACAGAACCAAAGACAAAAATCGCATGATTATCTCAATAGATGCACAAAAGGCCTTTGACAAAATTCAACAACCCTTCATGCTAAAAACTCTCAATAAATTAGGAATTGATGGGACGTATCTCAAAATAATAAGAGCTGTCTATGACAAACCCACAGCCAATATCATACTGAATGGGCAAAAACTGGAAGCATTCCCTTTGAAAACTGGCACAAGACACGGATGCCCTCTCTCACCACTCCTATTCAGCATAGTGCTGGAAGTTCTGGCCAGAGCAATCAGGCAAGAGAAGGAAATAAAGGGTATTCAATTAGGAAAAGAGGAAGTCAAATTGTCCCTGTTTGCAGATGACATGATTGTATATCTAGAAAACCCCATCGTCTCAGCCCAAAACCTCCTTAAGCTGATTAGCAACTTCAGCAAAGTCTCAGGATACAAAATCAATGTACAAAAATCACAAGCATTCTTGTACACCAATCACAGACAAACAGAGAGCCAAATCATGAGTGAACTCCCATTCACAATTGCTTCAAAGAGAATAAAATACCTAGGAATCCAACTTACAAGGAATGTGAAGGACCTCTTCAAGGAGAACTACAAACCACTGCTCAATGAAATAAAAGAGGATACAAACAAATGGAAGAACATTCCATGCTCATGGGTTGGAAGAATCAATATCGTGAAAATGGCCATACTGCCCAAGGAAATTTATAGATTCAATGCCATCCCCATCAAGCTACCAATGACTTTCTTCACAGAATTGGAAAAAACTACTTTAAAGTTCATATGGAACCAAAAAAGAGCCCGCATCGCCAAGTCAATCCTAAGCCAAAAGAACAAAGCTGGAGGCATCACGCTACCTGACTTCAAACTATACTACAAGGCTACAGTAACCAAAACAGCATGGTACTGGTACCACAACAGAGACATAGATCAATGGAACAGAACAGAGCCCTCAGAAATGATGCCACATAGCTACAACTATCTGATCTTTGACAAACCTGACAAAAACAAGAAATGGGGAAAGGACTCTCTATTTAATAAATGGTGCTGGGAAAACTGGCTAGCCACATGTAGAAAGCTGAAACTGGATCCCTTCCTTACACCTTATACAAAAATTAATTCAAGATGGATTAAAGACTTAAATGTTAGACCTAAAACCATAAAAACCCTAGAAGAAAACCTAGGCAATACCATTCAGGACATAGGCGTGGGCAAGGACTTCATGTCTAAAACACCAAAAGCAATGGCAACAAAAGCCAAAATCGACAAATGGGATCTAATTAAACTAAAGAGCTTCTGCATAGCAAAAGAAACTACCATCAGAGTGAACAGGCAACCTACAGAATGGGAGAAAATTTTTGCAATCTACTCATCTGACAAAGGGCTAATATCCAGAATCTACAATGAACTCAAATAAATTTATAAGAAAAAAACAAACAACCCCATCAGAAAGTGGGCAAAGGACATGAACAGACACTTCTCAAAAGAAGACATTTATGCAGCCAAAAAACACATGAAAAAATGCTCATCATCACTGGTCATCAGAGAAATGCAAATCAAAACCACTGTGAGATACCATCTCACACCAGTTAGAATGGCCATCATTAAAAAATCAGGAAACAACAGGTGCTGGAGAGGATGTGGAGAAACAGGAACACTTTTACACTGTTGGTGGGACTGTAAACTAGTTCAACCATTCTGGAAGTCAGTGTGGCGATTCCTCAGGGATCTAGAACTAGAAATACCATTTGATCCAGCCGTCCCATTACTGGGTATATACCCAAAGGACTATAAATCATGCTGCTATAAAGACACATGCACACGTATGTTTATTGTGGCACTATTCACAATAGCAAAGAGTTGGAACCAACCCAAATGTCCAACAACAATAGACTGGATTAAGAAAATGTGGCACATATACACCATGGAATACTATGCAGCCATAAAAAATGATGAGTTCATGTCCTTTGTAGGGACATGGATGAAACTGGAAAACATCATTCTCAGTAAACTATCGCAAGGACAAAAAACCAAACACCGCATGTTCTCACTCATAGGTGGGAATTGAACAATGAGAACTCATGGACACAGGAAGGGGAACATCACACTCTGGGGACTGTTGTGGGGTAGAGAGAAGGGGGAGGGACAGCATTAGGAGATATACCTAATGCTAAATGACGAGTTAATGGATGCAGCAAAACAACATGGCACATGGATACATATGTAACAAACCTGCACATTGTGCACATGTACCCTAAAACCTAAAGTATAATAATAATAAAAAAAAAAAGAAGTTAATGCTACTGACAGCCTAAAAAAAAAAAAAAAAAAAAAAAAAAAACAGGATGTTCAAAATGCTTTCATAGCTCTCTGTCTCTCAGAGTGGTGGTCAAGGCCTTAATGTACGGCAGGCCTCCAAGGAAGATCGCCAGGTCTAGCAAATAAAAATACAGGATGCATAGTGAAAAACACAGAACACTTGTACTGAACTTTAGTAAAGCTTCTCTGTTCCTTTACATTTGCATGACTCAATGAGTTTCCATTTCCTGCAATGGAGGAGGCTGTCAGGTGAACAGGTTTGGGCTGAGAGACATGCTCCAATATCATCTCATCACAGATGCCTTTCCTAACACTTAACATAGCACTTATTACCACCTGACAGATAATAATACCAACTATTGGCATGTCTCCCTCCATTAAAATGTGTAGCTTCACAGAGCAGAGAATGTGATTTTCTACTGCCTTGTCACTAATACCTAGAATGTTGCTTACTACAAAATAGGTGCCTAAAAAGTCTTTAATGAACAAATGCCTTTCAAGAGACTCAAGTAAAAACAATGGAAGTATTAAAACTTTCGGTGCATTGTTCAAGGCTGCATCACTAGGAAAAGGGAGAGCTATGATCAGAAATCTAGCCTCTTAATAACTATCCTACCTTTGTTATATATTTTTGGTTTTTTTTTTTTTTTTTGAGACGGAGTCTTGCTCTGTCGCCAAGCTAGAGTGCAGTGGCACGATCTCGGCTGACTGTAACATCCGCCTCCCTGGTTCAAGCGATTCTCCTGCCTCAGCCTCCTGAGTAGCTGAGATTACAGGCACCCACCACCACACCCAGCTAATTTTTGTGTTTTTAGTAGAGACGGGGTTTCACCATGTTGGCCAGGATGGTATTGATCTCCTGACCTTGTGATTTGTCCGCCTCGGCCTTTCAAAGTGCCAGGATTACAGGCGTGAGCCACCGTGCCCAGCCTCCTTTGTTATAGGTTTTAAGTGGGAAATAGAAACTTTTCACTTTTCTGTCTAGAATTTGTTTTTTATCCATTATTCATGATAAAACAGTATTTCTCTGGGGTAGATAAAAAACTCATAAACTGAATTTTTGTCCTTACCACTTGTATATGATGCTATTTACTTTATAGTCCTCAATTTTCTGATAATTTAAATTGGTTAGAAAACAAGGAAGTGGTGATGATGGATATTGTGTTTAGGGTAACATTGACAACTCTCTAAAATCCAATCATAATGATTTACACTGTCTAATCTGATAACTGTACTCTTGCATGCTGTATCACCCCCCACCTGGCTGAAAGCTCATCAGAATGGGAATGTGAAAAAAAGGAGGAAAGAATTAGTATAAATCCATAATTTTAATTCTAGAAAATACACTCTTAAATCAACGTCTGAAGTACATATTATTTCAAAATATTCTAATGCACAAGTAGAAATGAAATTTTTCATTTAGCAAATGTGGAAACTTAACTCATTTTAATTAATCTGTGTCTTATTTATAAATTAGAATAGCATTTATAACCAGTCAGCTATTTCTTTATACACTAACTCCATAAAAGAGCTTAATCAATGGTAAGGTAGCATTTCCTACCTGGACATATCCCTGAGAGAGAAGTGTGGAGTTCCCCCTTGACCACATGAATGTGATTAACATATCGTATTCCTTTTTGTTAACCATGTTTTGAACAAAAATGATGTAAGGGAGAAAAAATAACTCATACTTTATATTTTATTGGAAAAGTTGCTGAGAAAGGGAGAGTTTTCATAATCTCTGAAGGGCCATGCAAGATAAGGATCCTAGTCTTTCTACTCTCTATTCATAGCTGTATTCTTTAGAGAACTATAATTCAAGCAAGATCTTATATAAAGAACACTCCCAAGGAGCTAAAAACATATTAAAAATTCAAACTAATTACATCTTGACGGAGAAAAATACATTTTTCTTACAAACATCCATAATCATTTATGTGTATGTAGATATACGCATATATCTGTATCTATATATACACATATATACATTAGAAGATCTACAGATATCTTCTAATGCATGTGCAAGGAGCCGTGGGGCCTAAGGGAAATAAGCCTAGTGGGAGAAGCACATGTATATAGTCTAAGTAAGTGGATATAACTGTGCAATGATGGTTTCTCATAGATGCAGTTGGTGTCCCTCTAGGATCACTTGCACTCAAGTGTACCTATCATATAGGATTGTTTTAAGGTAATATAGATAAAACATTTTTTACAATTTTTGACATATGTCTCATGCTCAGTAATTGACGCAGAAGTTAATGTTTAGATTCTACTATACAGTAGAATCTCTGCAGTATGGAGTGTGCAGATACCATCTGTGATTTTTGGAAGGGTTCAGGGCCTAAATCCCACTGAGCCTCGGTCTCTGGCCTCAACCATGATGGTTTGTATAAAAGCCAAGTTTTACTATGTGAGGCAATGTAAACGGGACCCTTTTTTTTTTTTTTTTTTTTGAGACAGAGTTTCACTCTTGCTGCCCAGGCTGGAGTGCAATGGCACAATCTCAGATTACCACAACCTCCACCTCCCGGGTTCAAACAATTCTCCTGCATCAGCCTCCCGAGTAGCTGGGATTACAGGCATGCGCCATCATGCCCAGCTAATTTTTTTGTATTTTTAGTAGAGATGGGCTTTCTCCATGGCCAGTCTCTTGAATTCCTGACCTCAGGTGATCCGCCCACCTCGGCCTCCCAAAGTGCTGGGATTACAGGCATGAGCCACCACGCGCAGCCTGGGACACAGTTTCTTAATAAGACCTCTACCATATTTGGTTTACCAGCCGATTAATTGTGCAACATGCTTTGTTCTTTTTAAAAGCTCTTATCTGGTAAATTCAGTCTTTGAAAGACTGATTGATTATAGTCTTGAGTTCAAACAGTGGGAAATGCCACCACATTACCAAATTTCTATTTGGCTTGATAAAAATACATAGGATTTTAATCTAAGCTAGTAGGCTTCAGATCTAGTAGGAGATCCCAGACAAAAGAAATCACATGGGAATGAGGGACCCACTCCCAAAAGGTAAGAGAAAAAATTAAAACTGATTCTAAAAGTGAAGTTGAACAGGAGAATATATGTAATAATCTTAACTAGGTTACCTAGTTCTGACAATTTTTAAAAATATTTTTACTTAAAACCAAAGGACATGCTAAGAATCTTCAGGATGAAAAGGCTATTGGACATTGTATTAAAATAGTATTACTTTTGGTCACAATTCCAATATTAAGAGTGCCTATGAGAAAAAAAATTGCAAAATATGTTTTGGAACATTTGAAGTCAGAGGACACTGTATTTCATCTTTACATTTTTAGTGCCTAGCCTAGCTGTTCTAGATCTTTTCCAATTATCATTCCATATTCCTTTTCTACTTTGCCCCCTTGAATTATCTGCCTTGGGCAGTGGATCTTCATAAACCACACTAACAGTTCACTTTACTCCCTGCTTCCTATTACATTTGGCTAATGAGGACCCCTACAGAGACCCAAGGAAGTTATGGAGGACAGTAATGGCAGGATACTTATTCCCCAGTTTTTCTCCCTAAGAGATCACCTTCAGCTGGCTGTGTTCTTGACCGAGTTACTGATTTCAGAGAGGCATCCTGTACCCTAGTATTTGTCAAACATTAACATGCATTCAAATCAACTTGGGAATTTATGAAAATATAGATTTTATTCTGCCAGTCTAGAGTTGGGCCTGAGATTGTTTCTTTTCCATGTAGCTTCCAGGTGAAGTCAATATTGCTAGTCTGTGAACCACATTTTGACTAGTAAGACTTTATGTGACTGGGTCCTTCTGATTTCTGATTTCCTCCTTTGTCATATCCTTTTTGGCCCAGTTGCAGCATTACAGTTGCAATGAGCTTGTGCATTCTGCACTATCCCTTGTGGTCTCTTATACCACATGCAGGCCTTTTAAAATATTATCTTTGAAAGGAAACCAAACCTTCCTCAATTAGCTAGTTGGTACCTTCTGAAACACCTGTTCTTGGCACATAGTAGTAATTCAATAAATGGGACATCAATCTCTCTGTATTACAATTACATTGTGGAGGTGGAACTTTTTAAAAAATATATTCTGCTATATTTGTGTCTGACCAAAAATTCATAGTATATAATTTGAAAGCATGAAAGAATGACTTGATTTTGAATAGTTAAAAGATTGGTGGTGATAATGTTATTTGGCTGTGTCCCCACCCAAATCTCATCTTGAATTCCCATGTGTTGTGGGAGGGACCTGGTGGGAGGTAATTGAATCATGGAGGCAGGTCTCTCCTATGTTGTTCTTATGATAGTGAATAAGTCTCACAAGATCTGATGGTTTTTTTTTTTTTTTTTTTTTTTTTTTTTTTTTTTTTTTTTTTTTTTTTTTTTTTTTTTTTTTTTTTTTTTTTTTTTTTTTTTTTTTTTTTTTTTTTTTTTTTTTTTTTTTTGATCTGATGGTTTTAAAAACTAGAGTTTCCCTGCACAAACTCTCTCTTTGCCTGCTGTCATACATGTAAAATGTGACTTGCTCCTCCTTGCCCTTCTACCATGATTGTGAGGTTTCCCCAGCCACTTGGAACTGTGAGTTCTCCATTAAACCTCTTTCTTTTGTAAATTGCCCAGTCTTGAGTATGTCTTCATCAGCATCATGAAAACTGGCTAATACAGGTGACTTTAAAACTAAATAGCTTTCTCATATGACATTCAGTATAATGGCAGAGAAAACTGATACTAAGGTAAAGGAGGTAGTTACATAATTGAAACAACTTAATTTAGAAAATATTTGACATTTTCCCTGGGCATGTGAACCAAACACTAGCAAATCACACAAGTTGGCATCAGACCAACAATTTGGTAGTGTAGTCATTATAAAGCTTTTACACAATATTCAAAAACAGCTGAACTGTAACATATGCTATCTAAGGGAATTCCTTTTCCTTCAAAGTATTTAATTAAATGTATTTAATTAACATTAACATTTATGAAATTTGGAAATGCTGAAATATGTAAAAAGCATATTCTGTAATAAGTAAGCTTAGCTATCCAGATTAGTTTCATCTACTAGCAAATGTCCACCAATTACCTGGGTATAAAAAGTCAGAATGAAAAGACAGCTAGCAAGTTCACTGAAATTTTACTGCTTGCCTATTATCTGCCATGCTATACAACAGATTCTGAATTTATTATTTATTTGTTTTTTTATTCTTTTTGAGACAGAGTCTCATTCTGGCACCCAGGCTAGAATGTGATGGTGTGATCTTGGCTCACTGCAACCTCAGCCTCCCAGGTTCAAGCGATTCTCCTGCCTCAGCCTCCTGAGTAGCTGGGATTACAGGCACATGCCACCACACCCAGCTAATGTTTGTATTTTTAGTAGAGATGGGGTTTCACCATGTTGGTCAAGCTGGTCTTGAACTCCTGACCTCGTGATCCACCCACCTCGGCCTCCCAAAGTATCTGAATTTAAATTTTATATGACAGCTCCTGAGTTCAAGTCTCATCTTTATCATATAAGAACTAAGTGACCCTGAGAAACCACAGTTAATTTGTTGAAAACATTTTCAGAAAGCTAGTATATGTGAAAACATCCTTAACCATAAAGCATGGGCTAAAATGAGACTTTTTATAAATATATAATATGCATGAGATATTTTACGAACATGTCAAAAAGGATTATATTTAAACTAGCAGTTTAAATAAACTTTTTATTCAGACATATATATCTTGATTCTTATTGATTCCTGCTTTCTGCTCTCTTTCATAGAGAAGAATACCAGGAACAATAGTTAAGGAATATATGCCTTTTTTTTTTTTTTTTTGAGACGGAGTCTCGCTCTTTCACCCAGGCTGGAGTGCAGTGGCGCGATCTCGGCTCACTGCAAGCTCCCCGCCTCCCGGGACCACGCCCGGCTAATTTTTTGTATTTTTAGTAGAGACGGGGTTTCACCGTGGTCTCGATCTCCTGACCTCGTGATCCGCCCGCCTCGGCCTCCCAAAGTGCTGGGATTACAAGCGTGAGCCACCGCGCCTGGCCGGAATATATGACTTTTTAATGCCATCTTCAGAATCGGTATCATCCATTAAAAAACGTAGTTCATTTTTATCAAGCAGTTTTAGGCTCACAGCAAAATTGAGCAGAAAGTTCAGTGTTTCCCTGTATCCTTTGTCCCCCCACTGGTACAGCCTTTCCCACTATCAACATCCCACATTAGAGCGACGCATTTGTTACAACCCATGAACCTACAATGATGCTTTATTATCACTTGAAGTCTATGGATTACATCAGGTTTCAGTCCTGGTGTTGTACATTCTATGGGTTTGGACCAAAGTATAATGACAGGTATCTACCATTACCATGCAGAATAGTTTCATGACCCTAAAAATTTTCTGTGCTGTGCCTATTCCTCCCTCCCTCTTCTCTAACCTCTGGCAGCCACTGATCTGTTTTCTATCTTCACAGTTTTGTCTTTTTCATAGTTTCATATAACTAAAATCATACAGTATGCAGGCTTTTCAGACTGCCTTCTTTTACTTAGTAACGTGCATTGAAAATTCCATCATGTCTTCTCATGGCTTGATAGCTCATTGAATTTCTTTAGCAGGGAATAATATTCAATTGCCTGGATGTACTATAGCTTATTTATCCATTCATCTACTGAAGGACATCTTTCCTGCTTTCAAGTTTTAGTCATTATGAATAAAGTTGTTATGACCATTCCTTTGCAGATTTTTGTGTGGTCATAAATTTTCAACTTATTTGTGCTAGGAGTGTGGCTGTCAGAATGTAGGGTAAGAGTTCATTTAGTTTTCTAATAAATCACACTGTTTTCCAAAGTGGTTGGGCCATATTGTGTTCCCACCAGCAATGAATGAGATTTCCTGCTGATGAACATCCTCACCAGTAGTTGGTGTCAGTATTTTTAATTTTAGCCATTCTCATAGGTGTGAAGTGGTATCTCATTGTTTTATTTGTAATTCTCTAATGGTATATGCTGTTGAGCATCTTTTCATGTGCTTATTTGCATCTGTATATTTTCTTTGATGAGGTGTTTGCAGGTCTTTTGTTCATTTTTTAATTGGGTTGTTTTAAATTCTTTATATATTTTGAATAAAGTCCTTTATCCGATATGTGTTTTGCAAGTATTTTCTCCCAGTCTATGACACTTATCTTCTCATTCTCATGACAATGTCTTTTATAGAGAAGATATTTTTAATTTTAATAAAGTCCAGCTTATCAATGATTTCTTTTATGAATAATGTCTTTGGTGTTATATTTAAAAAGTCACCATGATAACCTGTATATTCTCCTGTTATCTTCTAGGAGTTTTACAGGTTTTGATTTTGCGCTTAGGTCTATAGTCTATTTTGAGTTCATATTTGTAAGGGGTGAAAAGTCTATGTCTACATGCATTTTTATTGCATGTAGATGTCCATTTGTTACCAGCTCCATTTGCTATGTTTCACCCAATTTTAGAGCTACTAAAAGCTATTTGGGAGAAAAAAATCCAGGCAGCAACTTGGATTCACACATTTTTTCTGATGCAACATGTAAATAACCCTACTCTATCTCCAAAGAAAATAAGGTATTTAGGCCGGGCATGGTGGCTCATGCCTGTAATCCCAGCAATTTGGGAGGCTGAGGCGGGCAGATCACTTGAGGTCAGGAGTTCAAAACCAGCCTGGCCCACATGGTGAAACCCCATCTCTACTAAAAATACAAAACAGTTGGCTGGGTGTGGTGGCAGGTGCTTGTAATCCCAGCTATCTGGGAGGCTGAGGCAGGAGAACTGCTTGAACCCAGGAGGTGGAGGTTGCAGTTAGCGGAGACCATGCCACTGCACTCCAGCCTGGCTGACACAGCAAGACTCTGTTTCAAAAAAAAAAAAAAATAAGGTATTTAGGAAACAAACATTTAAGCATTAATTAATTCAAGAGAATTAATTCAAGAGAATTAAACAAGCATTCTCTTGAAGAAAAGTTGAATGAAAATTGAATACAACAGAAAAAGATTAAGAAGAGAGGGATCCCAGAATGATCCTTGTGGGCCACAGTACAAAACTATATCTATCCCAATGTGTCTGTGGTTGCTGTGCTTGTGATAAAACTTTAATAAACTTGTATTGCCCATGGCATCTTCACTAAGGCAGATTACTACGAAAAATGCCATAGAGACCTATTTAGTCAATGGTAGCCTGCTCAGCTCATTCCTCTCAGTACTAGTGCCTATATCCTATGGGTTGTGGACCAAAGATAGCAAGAGTTCCTTCCAGGGGTGCTATACTATGGGGCTTCAATATAAATACTCAAAATGGAGACTGTTAAGGAGCAATGAAAACTTAGGAATGTGGTTAAAGTAAGTAACAACACATACAATTGTGAGTTAAAATACTCAGTATTATACTGACTTCGATAGGGTTCTATAGAAGTGGAGCCTGAGTAGAGACTATTTGTGAAAAGCATTCATAGAAGAAATGTTCTCACGACAATCCCACAAGAAAGTGAAGCAAGCAGGATAGAGAGGAGAAGTTAAGGAACTATATCATATCAGCTGGCATCTAGTCTCAGCTTATTCCATTGCAAGCTCTGAAGCCTAAATGACCCCACGGTTTTGATCTACATGGAGGTAAGGGGACTGAGTTGTACAGTGTCATTCCATTATTGGCAGCAGGCTGCCCCAGGGAAGGACATATGCTTTCAGGCACTTCCTAGTGAGTTGGCTCCCAAAGGCATTCTCTACAGAAGAAACAGTTATGAGGTGGCATCTGAGAATGCACATTACAGCTGGGGCATTCAAAGAGATTATAGCTTAGCAGCATCTATGAGAGGCCATCTTCACACCACTAGAAGGAGTTGCTTCTCCAATGTTTATTTTATCAAGCACAGCCTCTCCATAATTCTGGTTGGTTATAATATGGGGAGAAATTTATAAGAAGAAGGCAGGTGAGAAAAATTTCTGTAGTCTTGCTTTTGTCCTAAAACCATAACACCATCTGTTGTTTCTACCAGCTTTCTAATTTCCCCTCTTCCTTGGCTAACTGTTCCATTACTCTACATGGCTTTCAATGTGGAATACCAGACTCTCATCCCTGAGGTGCCTCAAGTCCTTGTTAGCATGTTCTTATCAGGCTTTAGCTATAGTAAATCCACACTTAAAGTTATATTTGGGCTTAGAAATATCAAGAGATGTCTCAGTGGATCACCTGACTGCAAAATGTATGCCTCCCTGCCAGCATTAAATGGCAGCAGAGCTACTTAAAGTCTTGTAACTCCTTTCTTTTTCTGCTCACCTTCTAGCCTAAAGTTCCCAGATGGTGGGCATGGCATTGAGTCAAGTGAGACTCTTGCTATGTGTCTTGGTAGGAAAAGCCCCCATCTGGAACCCGAACTTCTGGGCCTACAAAGCCTACATATGGGGAAGGAGCAGAAAGCTCTAATACCTCAAGTGATAAGTGGAAGTGATGGTGGGAATGGTCACTCTTATTTTCAAAACTTTTTTCTCATACTTTTTTTTACGTCTTAGGTACCTACCTCAATTTAAGCTATATACTGCATCTCAAAAGATATAGTACTTTCAGGGAGTGTCACCCCCAAGTTGATTCCTCAGCAGCATATTTTAAAGACGATTCCCGTACTCTTTCAGGGCAGCAAGTTCTGAATGCTATTGTTTGCAGCAAACATAGTGAATCTCAAAGTCATGTGCCCTGGGATGCTCCTCCTTTGTCTTAAAGTTGCAAAGTGTGTCCTTTGACCCAAAGTAAAGTTATACAGTATCCTGTGTCAGTAGGTCAGACACTCTATGAGTCCTCAAATAATGGTTAGGCACTGGGGACAAAAAAGAAAAGCACATATAGAGAATGTGTCAATATCTGTTTGGATAAGTTATCACCCTTGTTAGAGAAGAAGTTTAATGTAATCAACTTTCCACCTAAGGGCTGGCTGTTCTTCTAGAAAGATGGGATTATATCAGGGGCACAGTGTAGGTCTTATTTGCTGAGAGATGGAACACTCATCAACAGCAGGAGCTAAATCACACTTGATGGCCAGGTGCAGTGGCTCACGCCTGTAATCCCAGCACTTTGGGAGGCCGAGGTGGGCAGATCACCTGAGGTCAGGAGTTCAACACCAGTCTGGTCAACATGGTGGAACCCCGTCTCCACTAAAAATGCAAAAATTAGCTCGGTGTGGTGGTGGGCACCTGTAATTCCAGCTACTCGGGAGGCTGAAGGTAGGAGAATTGCTTGAACCAAGGAGATGGAGGTTGCAGTGAGCCAAGATTGCACCACCGCACTCTAGCCTGGGTGACAGAGAGATACACCGTCAAAAAAAAAAAATCACACTTGATGAAAGGGGACTATGCTAGGACGCTTATCTCATGATTCATTGATCAAAGGTCACTGTGACAACTCCATTCAAAAGTCTATTGCATAAGCATCCAGGTGGTCAAGAAAAGAGGTTTGCTAACTCAACTGTCTGAGTCATCCTATTCTTATTCATTGTCTCTTTTGTAGTGGGTGCTCTCTGATAGGCACTAACATCTAATACGAGAGTCCCGCACTTTGTGCCAACTTCTTTAGGACTCTTCGATGCCTAGTGGCACTTTTTATATATGAAGCTAGTAGATTAGCAAAAATGGAGTGAAGGAGAGAGACAAACAGAGTAGTTGAATTGTCCATTAGAAATGAGAGGCAAAGAGATGGCCAAGTCAATACAGAAAATAAACACCAATGTTTTTGTTTTAACTTTATGTACAACAGGAATATATGAAGGTGTTTGACACTTCTGGGGGAATAGCATAGAAATGACTTAGTGAAAGATTACTCTGACACTGGTATTGGATTGGAAGACAAGGAGGCCAGTTAATAGAGAGGGGATGATAATGGTAGCAAATGCCCCACTTCTGACATATAATGAAGTTTGTGAAAATGAAAAAATTATGAGTTTGATAGACATTAAAAATATTGAATCTAGAATTTGGTGATTAATTACGATGTAAACTTTAGTGGAGATGAAATTTTTAAAAGTTCAGGGAGTTTGGGCATTATCTGGTCTCTCAGGACAACAGGATAATTCTTTACTCAGCACGTTAAAAGCACCTAACAGAAAAATACAGATGGTGCTCACACCTGGTATTTAAAAGATCTTTCTTTCTAAAATTATCACACTATGTATATTCCGTAATAATAGTCTTGATAATTGGTACAGTATTGTTGCATTAGTTTTTGAAATGTGTGTTTTTGCTTCAAATACACTGAACCACAGCTTCAGCTGCTTTAATTTTTTCTTCCCTTCTGTAAGTTAATAATGCTCCTGAAAAAGCAATTAAACTGAAAAATAAAGCTTCATTTTGAAGAATAAGCAGCTTGCAACCTGGTTTAACGCTGAGACGGCACTAATAACACAGCACTTATGATCTAAGGGAGAAAATGAAAAGTCATTATTATTTCCCCAAATGATGAAAAACCAGGGCCTAAAGACACAATATCACCATTTATTGCACTAGATAGCGTGCATTTTTGTAAATGAAATGCTTACTTCTGAGCATTATATCCTCCACTTTAGTGATTTGGCTAAATAGTTAATTTGATCTCAAAACATAAAGAGCTCTAATGTCATTTCAAGACTCAGAAGCCAAGTAGAAAGGTGAGAGGAAAACAAAACTAAGCAGAGCCAATGAGGCAGCCTCTACTTGGAGGTACCTGATGGGGCATGAATACTCATTTGTTTGAACCCAGAGAAAATAATCTTTGCATTTTAAGATCAGGCTATTGTAAGAAAACCTTCTTTCTAATCCCAGCACTGCTTTCAACAAGGCGAAGGATTAGATAGGCAGGTTATTTCAGTAAAATAAAAGTTAAGACTTGGCTTTTAAATGTGAGATTTAAACCTTGCTTTCTCTATTAGCCTCAACAAATTGGACCCACTCTTGTAGTTGACATCCTGAGTGGTTTTAGCACAGAAAAAAAAGCTTTTCACAGACAGCCCTTATGCTCCAGAAATGAGCACATCTTAATTCAATTTGACCCTTCATTGGGAAAATGCTATCCTGAAGAGAAAACTTTGTATTTAAAATAAAAGCCATTTTAAACAAATGACTTAAAGTTAACAAAATGCCTAGTATTTCAAAACTTTCAGCACCACCACTGACAGTTGCAAGAAGTGGTCACTATGCCCACCTCTTCTGATGGTGGTCAGTAGGTCATTAGAATGAGGATTGTGTCTTCTGAAAGAAAGCCACGTATCTCTTATTAGCATAGACATCCTCATGCCATCCAACATACACTGATTTTGAGAGCAGAGCAAAGTATATAACACTTGTTTTCTTTCCAGAAATAGATTCAAGCTCGATGTTAACAGAGGAGAAGGAATCTATGCCCTATTCTACTATCAACCCCAATTATTCCTCATTGGTTGCTAGAAAATTCTGTTCGCAACCCTTATTTTATTTCAGGTGCTTTCTAAATCCCCTCTCTTCTCTCTCTAAATGGTTTTAGGTAACTTTTTATCCAAATAATTTCAATTTCCTCAAAGAGCAAATTTTTTCAGCTTAACTTTTCTTGTAGTGAAGATCTGCTTTAAGCTTTTTTATGTATGAGAAAGTACAGTTGACTTAACAGCCCAAGCATTAGGGGTACGAAACCTAATGACTAATAGCCTACTGTTGACTGGAAACCTTATAAATAACATAAACAGTTGATTAACACATAGACTACTACCTACATATATTTTATACATCCATTACATACCTAGCTTTTTCTTAATTCTTTCAATAGTTCTAGGCTGCAAGGTTCATTTGTGATTTTTTTAAATTATACTTTAAGTTCTGGGATACATGTGCATAATGTGCAGGTTTGTTACATAGGTATATACATTTCATGGTGGTTTGCTGTGCCGATCAACCCATCATCTACATTAGGTATTTCTCCTGATGCTATCCCTCCCCAGTCCCTCCCACCCCCAACAGGCACCCCTCCCTGTGTCCATGTGTTCTCACTGTTCAACTCCCACTTATGAGTGAGAATATGCAGTGTTTGGTTTTCTGTTTCTGTGATAGTTTGCTGAGAATGATGGTTTCCAGCTTCATCCATGTCCCTGCAAGGGACATGAACTCATCATTTTTTATGGCTGCATAGTATTCCATGGTGTGTATGTGCCACATTTTCTTTATCCAGTCTATCATTGATGGGCATTTGGGTTGGTTCCAAGTCTTTGTTATTGTGAACAGTGCTGCAATAAACGTAAGTGTACATGTGTCTTTATAGTAGAATGATTTATAATCCTTGAGGTATATACCCAGTAATGGGATTGCTGGGTCAAATGGTATTTCTGGTTCTAGATCCTTGAGTAATCGCCACACTGTCTTCCACAATGATTGAACTAATTTAAACTACCACCAACAGTGTAAAAGCATCCTATTTCTTCACATCCTCTCCAGTATCTGTTGTTTCCTGACTCTTTAAAGATCACCATTCTAACTGGTGTGAAATAGTATCTTCTTGTGGTTTTGATTTGCATTTCTCTAACTATCAGTGGTGATGAGGTTTATTTCATGTTTGGTGGCCACATAAATGTCTTCTTTTGAGAAGCGTCTGTTCATATCCTTTGCCCACTTTTTGATGGGGTTGGGTTTTTCTTTTCTTGTAAATTTGTTTAAGCTCTATGTAGAGTCTGAATATTAGCCCTTTGTCAGATGGATAGATTGCAAAATTTCTCTCCCATTCTGTAGGTTGCCTGTTCACACTGATGACAGTTTTTTTTTTCCTGTGCAGAAGCTCTTTAGTTTAGTTAGATCCCATTTGTCTATTTTGGCTTTTGTTGCCATTGCTTTTGGCGTTTTCGTCATGAAGTCTTTGCCCATGCCTATGTCCTGAATGGTATTGCCTAGGTTTTCTTCTAGGGTTTTTATGGTTTTAGGTCTTACATTTAAGTCCTTAATCCATCTTGAGTTAATTTTTGTATCAGGTGTAAGGAAAGGATCCAGTTTCAACTTTCTGCATATGGCTAGCCAGTTTTCCCAGCACCATTTATTAAATAGGGAATCCTTTCCCCATTGCTTGTTTTTGTCAGGTTTGTCAAATATCAGATGGTTGTAGATGTGTGGCATTATTTCTGAGGCCTCTGTTCTGTTTCATTGGTCTATATATCCATTTTGGTACAAGTACCATGCTGTTTTCATTACTGTAGCCTTGTGGTATAGTTTGAAGTCAGGTAGCATGATGCCTCTAGCTTTGTTCTTTTTGCTTAGGATTGTCTTGGCTATGCGGGCTCTTTTGTGGTTCCATATGAACTTTAGTTTTTTCCAATTCTGTGAAGGAAGTCAATGGTAGCTTGATGGGGATAGCATTGAATTTATAAATTACTTTGGGCAGTATGACCATTTTCATATTGATTCTTCCTGTCTATGAGTATGGAATGTTTTTCCATTTGCTTGCATCCTCTCTTATTTCCTTGAGAAGTGGTTTTTAGTTCTCCTTAAACATGTTATTCACATCCCTTGTAAGTTGTATCCCTAGGTATTTTATTCTCTTTGTAATAATTTTGAATGGGAGTTCACTCATGATTTGGCTCTCTGTTTGTCTATTATTGGTGTATAGGAATGCTTGTGATTTTTGCACATTGATTTTGTATCCTGAGACTTTGCTGAAGTTGCTTATTAGCTTAAGGAGATTTTGGGCTGAGACGATGGGGTTTTTTAAATATGCAATCATGTCATCTGCAAACAGAGATAATTTGACTTCCTCTCTTCCTATTTGGATACCTTTCTTTCTTTCTCTTCCCTGATTGCCCTGGTTTAAATGGTCACAAATCTCCAAAAAAGTTTCCTGTATATTTATTGAAAAAAATTCATATACAGGGCACCCACACAGTTCAAATCTATTTTGTTCAGGATCAGCTGTACTTATCTCACCTACATTTTTGAAAGTAGCCACTTCTTACAAAGCTACTGGAAAGACTGAAAGAACAAAAGCAGGAAAAGTGGGAATAGCTGAAGAAGCAAAAAAAAAAACAAAACAAAAAAAAAGAGAGAGACTGTTAATTCAAATATCACAGAGTTGCTACTGCCCTCAGACAGCAGTCTACAATTTCTAGCCTTTCTTCCTTCTGTTCTATCCACTGCCTTCTGTTTTCTAGTCATCTAACATACTTTGCAGACTTCTAGTCCCATTGATAGAGAAGGGAGTCTACAAAAGAGTAAATGTGAACCTGAGAGAAAAGCGTCCCCAACTGGCACAGATAAGGAAACTTTGTGGAGAGCTGCTTGGCAATAACAATGTTTTTAAAAAGTGCATGTTTGAATCTAAAAATTTATTTCTGAAATATAAAGAAGAAAAGTTCTGTGTGTGCTCAGGCTTATGTATATGGATGGGCACTGCAAAATTTTTCTAACATTTTCCTATTATGAAATAGGAAAAAAACAGTCCACAAATGCCTGATAGTAGGGTCATGATTAAATAAATTCTAGTCTATATCCAGAGTATGCAATTTTACACATAATGTACTACCTATGTATAAACTGAATAAAAAGATCTTCAAATATATAGTAAATGAAAAATATCATAGAGATATTTTTCAATATTTATTGACTATTATTTTTTTTCAATGTTTATTTACTACTTTCAATACTTATTTCAATAACTATGTTGCTCCACATTGGATAGAAGAACCCTCTCCAAAAAATTTTAATTATTTCATGTCGCTTTATTTCCAAATTGTAGGCAAATGAAGAAAACAAATGTGCCAAAGCTTTTTTGAAGTAGGCAGAGTAAATATCTTGTGTTAATAAAATTCCAAATAGCCATAATTTCAAGCATTCTTTATTAGATTTGATTCCAATTCAGTCACATAGATGTCCTTCGGTTTTCATTAGCTTCATCTACGAATACTTTTGTACTCAGGAAAGACATGTCTATTTTGTTTTGTTTTGTTTCTTTTCAAACTAGGTGCCTGAATGTTGAATTTAGATAATAGACAATGTAATTGTTATAGTCATGGTTATTATCATTAATATATAGAATTTATTGTACACTAAACTATGTTCTGGTAATAGTAAGTTGCATCATGGGATTACAAGGTGAATTCTCACATTGACCTTTTCATGTTGGTGCACTATAATATCCATTACATAAAGGAAGAAAGTTGAAACTCGGAGGTGAAGTATCTTATGCTAGAATAAAACCCAGATAGCTTTACTCCAGGACCCACGCATTAGCCACAGTCACAAAACTGTATTAGAATCAAAGTTTGTTTAAAGACATGAGAGAGATTCTGGTCATCTTAGGTGTCAGCATGCTCATGCCTATTACTGGATGCCACTGCCTGAAGTGTTATGCAGACCAATCACCTTTTTGACTTCTTTGCCAGGATGACATTGTCATCGTTTTCCCCTCAGGTGACAATATTAGCCATTTTGTCACCAATGAGAAGCCAGCAATTATTTTTTTAAAGCAATGTCTTTTACAAGATATTACCCCAAATGCCCTACTTCAATCTACCCCTTAGTTAAATGAATGCTACCCTAAGCTTTTCAATCAAGTTTGAATTAAATGCATGTGAAGGACTCTGTGGGCTGGGGGATTGTGTGGGGGTGTCCTCATTTCACATTCTTTGCTTTTTCTGGTAGATAAACCCAGATAACAACAGACCATGACTTGGGCTCTTAGTCATTTCCAAATCAATAGTTATCCAGAGAAATTCATTAGTTTCCAAAACAAACCAAAAAAAGAAAAAAAAAAAAAAGCCAAGTGTCAAGTTGAACATGTTCATGCACTCAGGACAAAAGTAGAGCAGTAAACAAGACATAGAAAATCTAAAATAGGTTAATCCAGAACTGTTAAAGCATGAATATGTAGTTTCTGAGACAGCCCCCCAGCCCCCAGTTAAACATACTATATTTACTAAGATAATTCCCCTATGTCTGGGAACCCTGGTGGCTATTACTTCAAGGGGAGAAGTAGAAAGTTGGTAGACTTAACTCTTCTCAAGGGGAGGGGAAAAATAGGAATAGAAGGTGACTTTTTTCCATTGTTAAAAGGAGAGTTTTTCTTTTTCCTTTTTTTTTTTTTTAATTTTTTTGAGACAGACTATCATTCTTGTTGCCCAGGCTGGAGTGCAATGGCACAGTCTTGGCTCATTGCAGCGTCAGCCTCCTGGGTTCAAGCGACTCTCCTGCCTCAGCCTCCCAAGTAGCTGGGATTACAGGAGTCCAGCACCACACCCGGTTAATTTTTGTTTTTTTAGTCGAAACGGGGTTTCACTATGTTGGCCAGACTGGTCTCGAACTCCTGACCTCAGATGATTTGCTCTCCTTGGCATCCCAAAGTGATGGGATTACAGGCATGAGCCACTGCACCCAGCCTATTTTTTCCTTTTTAAATTTGCATTTTTATTTGCATAGAGCAGAAGTCTGAACTGTGGCTACCATATGAGACTATGAGTGCTATCATTGCTATTGCTTTCAAGGTGCCTCTGACAGGATTCCTACTTCAAACTCTAAAAGAATCTGTTATTGCAAAAATAACAAAAAATTGTGTATATGTGTGTGTGTGTGTAGACAGTGGTCTATGAAAAAGAGGAGATTGATTGAGGACATTTAAGAGGTGGCAGGTAGGAAAACAATCTACTCATAGCTTAATATGAAACCTCAATTATGTATAATGTGCCTTAATTAGAAAAGATGAAACAATTGAAAGGAAACTGCAAGACCACATTTTTACCAAGACTGGTGACCTTTTTAGCATACTTGAAGAATAATTATTCTTATTGTTTTAGCAAACCAAATGGAACACACTTTTTCAATCGGGGCTTGCATTTAATCCCATCATTTAAGTGATTATTGCCTATTTGAAAATATGTGCATGAGCATCACCATTACCAAATCACCTTTTTTCCCCTCATTTCCATATTGAGCTTATGAATACAATTGTTTCAACATCTTTAGAAAATAAATATGCCTACAAGAGTTTTAAACTTGTGGTTTATTAAAATATAACACTTGTGTGTTGTAGAGGCCAAATTTTCAATGCTGAGATTCTTGTTCGGCAATTTTTCTCCTGATAGATAATCAGCTTTTCTTACAAAATATTTCATGACATTACTTAAATGTATAATTCTGGTTTGATTGATTGATTGATTGATTGAGACAGAGTCTCATTCTGTTGCCCAGGCTGGAGTGCAGTGGCGTGATCTCTGCTCATAACAGCCTCTGCCTCCCGGGTTCAAGCGATTCTCCTGCCTCAGCTTCCCAAGTAGCTGGGAATACAGGAGCCCACCACCATGCCTGGTTAACTTTGGATTTTTCATAGGGATGGGGTTTCACCATGTTGGCCAGGCTGGTCTCGAACTCCTGACCTCAGGTGATCCGCCTGCCTCGGCCTCCCAAAATGCTGGGATTACAGGTGTGAGCCACCCCGCCCGGCCTTAAATGTATAATTCTACAGTTTCTAGGCAAAGAGGAGATTCATTTACTAATCTTTGAAAATCGTTTTTTAAAGCAAAATAAACTAACTGAACTTCCTAATTTAATGCATTGCATTTAGTGTTAGGCTGATTCCAAAATGAAAAAAAGACAAAACTTGGATTTTCAGGATTATATGAGCAAACATTTAAAGCAACATTGGGGGGGTGGAGCCAAGATGGCCGAATAGGAACAGCTCCGGTCTCCAGCTCCCAGCCCCAGCGACACAGAAGACTGGTGATTTCTGCATTTCTGCTTGAGGTACCGGTTTCATCTCACTAGGGAGTGCCTAACAGTGGGTGCAGGACAGTCGGTGAAGCGCACTGTGTGCGAGCCGAAGCAGGGCGAGGCATTGCCTCACTCGGGAAGCACAAGGGGTCAGGGAGTTCCCTTTCCTAGTCAAAGAAAGGGGAAACAGACGGCACCTGGAATATCGGGTCAGTCCCATCCTAATACTGCGCTTTTCCAACGGGCCTGGAAAACGGCACACTAGGAGATTGTGTCCCGCACCTGGCTCGGAGGGTCCTATGCCCACGGAGTCTCACTGATTGCTAGCACAGCAGTCTGAGATCAAGCTGCAAGGCAGCAGCGAGGCTGGGGGAGGGGCGCCCGCCATTGCCCAGGCTTGCTTAGGTAAACAAAGCAGCCAGGAAGCTCGAACTGGGTGGAGCCCACCACAGCTCAAGGAGGCCTGCCTGCCTCTGTAGGCTCCACCTCTGGGGGCAGGGCACAGACAAACAAAAACTCAGCAAGAACCTCCACAGACTTAAATGTCCCTGTCTGACTGACAGCTTTGAAGAGAGTAGTGGTTCTCCCAGCACGCAGCTGGAGATCTGAGAACCGACAGACTGCCTCCTAAAGTGGTCCCTCACCCCTGAGCAGCCTAACTGGGAGGCACCCCCCCAGTAGGGACAGACTGACACCTCATTCAACCGGGTACTCCTCTGAGACAAAACTTTCAGAGGCACTATCAGACAGCTGAATTTGTGGTCTCACGAAAATCCGCTGTTCTGCAGCCACCGCTGCTGACACCCAGCCAAACAGGGTCTGGAGTGCACCTCTAGTAAACTCCAACAGACCTGCAGCTGAGGGGCCTGTCTGGTAGAAGGAAAACTAACAAACAGAAAGGACACCCACACCAAAAACCCATCTGTACATCACCATCATCAAAAACAAAAAGTAGATAAAACCACAAAGATGGGGAAAAAACAGAACACAAAAACTGGAAACTCTAGAAAACAGAGCACCTCTCCTCCTCCAAAGGAACGCAGTTCCTCACCAGCAATGGAACAAAGCTGGATGGAGGATGACTTTGATGAGTTGAGAGAAGAAGGCTTCAGACGATCAAACTACTCTGAGCTACGAGAGGAAATTCAAAACAATAGCAAAGAAGTTAAAAACTTTGAAAAAAAATTAGAAGAATGGATAACTAGAATAACCAATGGAGAGAAGGGCTTAAAGGAGCTGATGGAGCTGAAAGCCAAGTTTCGAGAACTACGCGAAGATTGCAGAAGCCTCAGCAGCAGATGCGATCAACTAGAAGAAAGGGTATCGCTGATGGAAGATGAAATGAATGAAATGAAGAGAGAAGGGAAGTTTAGAGAAAAAAGAATAAAAAGAAATGAACAAAGCCTCCAAGAAATTTGGGACTATGTGAAAAGACCAAACCTACGTCTGATCGGTGTACCTGAAAATGATGGGGAGAATGGAACCAAGTTGGAAAACACCCTGCAAGATATTATCCAGGAGAACTTCCCCAATCTAGCAAGGCAGGCCAGCATTCAGATTCAGGAAATACAGAGAACGCCACAAAGATACTCCTCGAGAAGGGCAACTCCAAGACACATAATTGTCAGATTCACCAAAGTTGAAATGAAGGAAAAAATGTTAAGGGCAGCCAGAGAGAAAGGTCGGGTTACCCACAAAGGGAAGCCCATCAGACTAACAGCTGATCTCTCAGCAGAAACTCTACAAGCCAGAAGAGAGTGGGGGCCGATATTCACCATTCTTAAAGAAAAGAATTTTCAACCCAGAATTTCCTATCCAGCCAAACTAAGCTTCATAAGTGAAGGAGAAATAAAATACTTTACAGATAAGCAAACGCTGAGTGATTTTGTCACCACCAGGCCTGCCCTAAAAGAGCTCCTGAAGGAAGCACTAAACATGGAAAGGAACGACCAGCACCAGCCGCTGCAAAAACATGCCAAACTGTAAAGACCATCGAGGCTAGGAAGAAACTATAGCAACTAACGAGCAAAATAACCAACTAACATCATAATGACAGGATCAGATTCACACATAACAATATTAACGTTAAATGTAAATGGGCTAAATGCTCCAACCAAAAGACACAGACTGGCAAACTGGATAAGGAGTCAGGACCCATCAGTGTGCTGTATTCAGGAAACCCATCTCACGTGCAGAGACACACATAGACTCAAAATAAAGGGATGGAAGAAGATCTATCAAGAAAATGGAAAACAAAAAAAGGCAGGGGTTGCAATCCTAGTATCTGATAAAATAGACTTTAAACCAACAAAGATCAAAAGAGACAAAGAAGGCCATTACATAATGGTAAAGGGATCAATTCAACAAGAAGAGCTAACTATCCTAAATATATATGCATCCAACACAGGAGCACCCAGATTCATAAAGCAAGTCCTGAGTGACCTACAAAGGGACTTAAACTCCCACACAATAATAATGGGAGATTTTAACACCCCACTGTCAACATTAGACAGATCAACGAGACAGAAAGTTAACAAGGATACTCAGGAATTGAACTCAGCTCTGCATAAAGTGGACCTAATAGACATCTACAGAACTCTCCACCCCAAGTCAACAGAATATACATTTTTTTCAGCACCACACCACACCTATTCCAAATTGACCACATAGTTGGAAGTAAAGCTCTCCTCAGCAAATGTAAAAGAACAGAAATTATAACAAACTGTCTCTCAGACCACAGTGCAATAAAACTAGAACTCAGGATTAAGAAACTCACTCAAAACCGCTCAACTACATGGAAACTGAACAACCTGCTCCTGAATGACTATTGGGTACATAATGAAATGAAGGCAGAAATAAAGATGTTCTTTGAAACCAACGAGAACAAAGACACAACATACCAGAATCTCTGGGACACGTTCAAAGCAGTGAGAGGGAAATTTATAGCACTAAATGCCCACAAGAGAAAGCAGGAAAGATCCAAAATTGACACCCTAACATCACAATTAAAAGAACTAGAAAAGCAAGAGCAAACACATTCAAAAGCTAGCAGAAGGCTAGAAATAACTAAAATCAGAGCAGAACTGAAGGAAATAGAGACACAAAAAACCCTTCAAAAATTAATGAATCCAGGAGCTGGTTTTTTGAAAGGATCAACAAAATTGATGGACCGCTAGCAAGACTAATAAAGAAGAAAAGAGAGAAGAATCAAATAGATGCAATAAAAAACGAAAAAGGGGATATCACCACCGATCCCACAGAAATACAATCTACCATCAGAGAATACTACAAACACCTCTATGCAAATAAACTAGAAAATCTAGAAGAAATGGATAAATTCCTCGACAAATACACCCTCCCAAGACTAAACCAGGAAGAAGTTGAATCTCTGAATAGACCAATAACAGGTTCTGAAATTGTGGCAATAATCAATAGCTTACCAACCAAAAAGAGTCCAGGACCTGATGGATTCACAGCTGAATTCTACCTGAGGTACAAGGAGGAAATGGTACCATTCCTTCTGAAACTATTCCAATCGATAGAAAAAGAGGGAATCCTCCCTAACACATTTTATGAAGCCAGCATCGTCCTGATACCAAAACCTGGCAGAGACTTAACCAAAAAAGAGAATTTCAGACCAATATCCTTGATGAACATTGATGCAAAAATCCTCAATAAAATACTGGCAAACCGAATCCAGCAGCACATCAAAAAGCTTATCCACCATGATCAAGTGGGCTTCATCCCTGGGATGCAAGGCTGGTTCAACATACACAAATCAATAAATGTAATCCAGCATATAAACAGAACCAAAGACAAAAACCACATGATTATCTCAATAGATGCACAAAAGGCCTTTGACAAAATTCAACAACCCTTCATGCTAAAAACTCTCAATAAATTAGGTATTGATGGGACGTATCTCAAAATAATAAGAGCTATCTATGACAAACCCACAGCCAATATCATACTGAATGGGCAAAAACTGGAAGCATTCCCTCTGAAAACTGGCACAAGACAGGGATGCCCTCTCTCACCGCTCCTATTCAACATAGTGCTGGAAGTTCTGGACAGAGCAATCAGGCAGGAGAAGGAAATAAAGGGTATTCAATTAGGAAAAGAGGAAGTCAAATTGTCCCTGTTTGCAGATGACATGATTGTATATCTAGAAAACCCCATCGTCTCAGCCCAAAATCTCCTTAAGCTGATTAGCAACTTCAGCAAAGTCTCAGGATACAAAATTAATGTACAAAAATCACAAGCATTCTTGTACACCAATCACAGACAAACAGAGAGCCAAATCATGAGTGAACTCCCATTCACAATTGCTTCAAAGAGAATGAAATACCTAGGAATCCAACTTACAAGGGATGTGAAGGACCTCTTCAAGGAGAACTACAAACCACTGCTCAATGAAATAAAAGAGGATACAAACAAATGGAAGAACATTCCATGCTCATGGGTTGGAAGAATCAATATCGTGAAAATGGCCATACTGCCCAAGGTAATTTATAGATTCAATGTCATCCCCATCAAGCTACCAATGACTTTCTTCACAGAATTGGAAAAAACTACTTTAAAGTTCATATGGAACCAAAGAAGAGCCCGCATCACCAAGTCAATCCTAAGCCAAAAGAACAAAGCTGGAGGCATCACGCTACCTGACTTTAAACTATACTACAAGGCTACAGTAACCAAAACAGCATGGTACTGGTACCACAACAGAGACATAGATCAATGGAACAGAACAGAGCCCTCAGAAATGATGCCACATAGCTACAACTATCTGATCTTTGACAAACCTGACAAAAACAAGAAATGGGGAAAGGATTCCCTATTTAATAAATGTTGCTGGGAAAACTGGCTAGCCATATGTAGAAAGCTGAAACTGGATCCCTTCCTTACACCTTATACAAAAATTAATTCAAGATGGATTAAAGACTTAAATGTTAGACCTAAAACCATTAAAATCCTACAAGAAAACCTAGGCAATACCATTCAGGACATAGGCGTGCCAAGGACTTCATGTCTAAAACACCAAAAGCAATGGCAACAAAAGCCAAAATCGACAAATGGGATCTCATTAAACTAAAGAGCTTCTGCACAGCAAAAGAAACTATCATCAGAGTGAACAGGCAACCTACAGAATGGGAGAAAATTTTTGCAACCTACTCATCTGACAAAGGGCTAATATCCAGAATCTACAATGAACTCAAACAAATTTACAAGAAAAAAACAAACAACCCCATCAAAAAGTGGGCAAAGGACATGAACAGACACTTCTCAAAAGAAGACATTTATGCAGCCAAAAAACACATGAAGAAATGCTCATCATCACTGGCCATCAGAGAAATGCAAATCAAAACCACAGTGAGATACCATCTCACACCAGTTAGAATGGCCATCATTAAAAAAGCAGGAAACAACAGGTGCTGGAGAGGATGTGGAGAAATAGGAACACTTTTACACTGTTGGTGGGACTGTAAACTAGTTCAACCATTGTGGAAGTCAGTGTGGTGATTCCTCAGGGATCTCGAACTAGAAATACCATTTGACCCAGCCATCCCATTACTGGGTATATACCCAAAGGACTATAAATCATGCTGCTATAAAGACACATGCACACGTATGTTTATTGCGGCACTATTCACAATAGCAAAGACTTGGAACCAACCCAAATGTCCAACAACGATAGACTGGATTAAGAAAATGTGGCACATATACACCATGGAATACTATGCAGCCATAAAAAATGATGAGTTCGTGTCCTTTGTAGGGACATGGACGAAACTGGAAACCATCATTCTCAGTAAACTATCGCAAGGACAAAAAACCAAACACCGCATGTTCTCACTCATAGGTGGGAATTGAACAATGAGAACTCATGGACACAGGAAGGGGATCATCGCACTCCGGGACTGTTGTGGTGTGGGGGAGCGGGAGGGACAGCATTAGAGATACACCTAATGCTAAATGACGAGTTAATGGGTGCAGGAAATCAACATGGCACATGGATACATATGTAACAAACCTGCACATTGTGCACATGTACCCCAAAACCCTAAAGTATAATAAAAAAAAAAAAGGAAAAAATAAATAAATAAAGCAACATTGGGTGTTTTTCTTCTCTATTTGGATAGATAATTTAAGCATAATTTAGGTTTCTGGATTCATAATGGCATGAGAAAGCATTTGAATAAATGACTTTCCTTCACTGGAAATAGTAGAAAATACCACAAAATAAAGAGAATCTGAAGTCAACATGTGACTACGTTATGTGTAGGCAATTTATAACAAGTACAGTGGGGAAGAAATTGATATTTTCATTTAACAGATGATATTTCAACCATTCTAGATGGCACATTATTTGTTAAAGAGAAAAAAAGAAAAACACTGTAAATTGACTTATATTACAGATTATGCCTGTCTACATTTGCCATCTATATTGCCTGACTTAAATCGACATATGTCTTCTTTCATCTGTGAAAGGACTTATTACCTTGTCTTTTCTAGGCTCACTCTTTGAATTTTATTTATAGATAGCAGAATTTATGGAAGAGGCTTATAAGTAAAAAATGCAATTATTTTGAGAGCTGTATCTGTTATCAAGTTGGTGCTAGAGATAGGATTTATAAAGTTCCTGATTCTTTTCAATGACTTTTAAGTAAACATTGAGATGTGCCTAATTAATCACCACAATGTTATTTACTCTGTCAATCAGCATTTAAAAACTAGCCATAGGACACATATTATGTGTGGAAGGAATGTGTTAATTTTATTTAAAATGGGGAATGCCTGATATGGGAAATGCTTTTCATGATCTTAGAATGAATCAGCCTAGGCATGACTTTAGGATTATGGGGAGCTAGCAATAAAGAAATGGTTTTGCTATCTCTAAGTTTCTCAAGCCTCTACAAAATATAATTTTTTTAAAAAAAGGAAAATTATATGCAATTATACACTTAGAGTCTGTTTTTAGTTTGTTTATTGTAAGCTTCATTAGCAAAGATTTCTGGGAAAGATCTATGTCTGGTAATTATATATGGAAATCCTGAAATATGAGAGACTTCACAGTGTGTAGTACTTTCTTAGTGATTTTTTTACTCAGCTTGGAGAAACAGAAGTGGAGAAAGGAAAAATAATGTCATGTTTCTACCATTTATTTTGATGTTATGAAAATCCCCAGTAGGGAGCCAGTATTTTTATCTAATCTAATACAATATTCTAAGTGTTTACTTAATGATTGGTAACTCAATAATTTGGCAACTGAACAATTTTCACTTCAATATCTTTCTAAATTTTATATTCTAAGAATTCTAAAATGTCTTGTTTATCTGAATGTTGTTATTTAAAAGAACTGTGGAAAGATTAGACAAGAAGGCCTTGGCCTTAGGTTGTATGAGACCAATGCAGAAAACATTCCTATATTCTACACGTCTCTTGTCAAGACTTCAACAATTCATGAGACAATTCTACTATGAGTCAATTTCACTTCAATGTGTGCCATTTTTTCCCATTTGGGTGGTTGACATCTAATATAAATAACTACTTTTTAGTTGGTAAGTTTTCAGCAAAATAAATTATGTAAAGGAATCTGAGCATAAATTATTATTTTTCTATAAGATTTTGAAAAGCAAGTTGATTTTAGAAGTAGATATATTAATGTCCTCATAAATCAATACTAAGAAACCTAATTGACTTTACGTTATCAGGAGAAAAATATGCCACCATGACATAAATGCAAGCCCATTATTTGTTCAGATATAGCACTTGACATTTAAAGGTGACTTATCCTAATTCAGCCACATCATATTCAGTTAACTTTTTAAAAGTTAGCTCAAATCTGGACTCTAATATATGTTCAGTATATAGTATGAAGAAAGTTTAAAATAAAGCCTTCTGAGAAATATTTAGTGCATATTAGCAGTAATAACTCCTTAGTTACATCAAAGAGTGAGGATGAAGTGAAAGAAAAAGGCAGGAAAAGAAAATAATTTAATTTACATTTTATACTTTTCATGATATACCAAATATATACATGAAAATACTTATATATATGTCTTTTTAAAAGAAAATGTTTATATTGGAATTATTGTATATATTTGAAATGTTTTAGAATGATAGCCACAAGGTTACAACCACATGCAATAATGTTTTTTCTTCAGAACATCAAGACTGAGTAAATTTTAAATGCATAATTGTATTTCATCATTCAAATATGAAAGTTGAATAGTGAAAATAGTTGGCTATATCTGTAACTTTATCCACATTAATAGTTCTTTCTGTTTACTTTCTGTAATCTCTCCAATTTTCAATCTCTATGTAAATTTCTTTCAGAAAAACTTTTCATAATTACTCCCCAAAATATCCGCCAACTCTAACCTGATGTCTTCAATTTGACCCGATGACTAAGAACTATAGGAAGAGAGAGGTTTCTCATTCTCAGATCTATTTTGTGAGTATCCTCCATCTTTCTTTTTTTTCAAAAGTAGAAGCAGTGTTCTAACTTCTTTGTTATGTCACACAAAGCTGGGCATATTCTGAATGTTTGTTGTTAGCGTTTTTTTCACTTAGACCGTGTTTGTTTGTTTTTTTCTTCAACTTTTGTTCTAAGTTCAGGGGTACATGTGCCAAATGTGCAGGTTTGTTACATAGGTGGTGTGCCACAATGCCTTGCTGCATCCCATCACCTAGGTATTAAGCCAGAATCCATTAGCTATTCTTCCTGATGCTCTCGCTCCCCTCACCCAACCCAGCAGGCCTCCGTGTGTGTTGTTCCCCACTATGTGTTCTCATCGTTCAGCTCCCACTTATAAGTGAGAACATGCAGTGTTTGGTTTTCTGTTCCTGTGTTAGTTTGCTGAGGATAACAGCTTCCAATTCCATTGATGTCCCTGCAAAGGATATGATCTTGTTTCTTTTTATGGCTGCATAGTATTCCATGGTGTATACGTAGCAAATTTTCTTTATCCAATCTATACTGATGGGCATTTGGATTGATTCTATTAGACCTACCTGTTTTTATGGAGATTATCTTTTGAATAGAATGGAGTCCTTGTTTTAGGGTCCTGCAGAATGTCCTTGTTCTGGTTGCTTTTACATACTTTTAAATAGCCCCCATCAATGTGTGCGTGTGTGTGTGTGTGTGTGTGTGTGTGTGTGTGTGTGTTTATGGGTGTGTGTGTGTTGACAGGAATTTTGAGGTTAACATTTTAATCAAAACAAGTCCAGGTATATAACTACTCAATTACAAAATATGAAAACAGAAAAAATGAAAGAAAAAACCCACAAAGGAAACCAAATAAATAATGTCTTTCGATCATTTTACTTTATTTCCTCACAGCACTCGTAACACTAATTTCATGACACTAAGATCTCTACATGGCCAATCCAGGGGACCTTTCTTTTATTCTCTGTTCTTAGCATTTTGAGAGCACTGGCATACTGCACCTCTCCTTTCCACATTAAAGTCTTACTTTCTCCTTCCCCAGCAACTCCCATCTTGGGTTTCTGGCCATAACCTCCACTTCTGTTAATCTTCAAATATTCCAATGTGGGGAGCTTGTTCTGGAGTGGGATAGAAGCCTCCACAGCCAAAATTGAATGGCGAGTGTGGAAAGCATCCCAGCAGTAGGCACTGAAATTGTGCTCTCCCCCGTCACAGATGTCCACTGAGAATACAGTTGTGGCAGACACAGTTTCTTCTGGATAATGAGACTTGCAACTAGGGCCAGTTTGGCAACCTATAAGTGGTCTGTCTGTGCCATTGCTGGGTACCTGCTTTTCTGAGCTTGTGGTAAAGTGGAGCCCTCTACACTCCAACTCTAGACATATCTCCAGGCATTCAGAATACCTGCCCATCCAGATTAGCAGCCTGAGCCACCCCACTCATCCTGAGAAAAGACCTTGGTGGTGTCCACTTTGCTTCCCGTACAGACATATCTCCAGGCATTCAGAGCACCTTTTTGCCCAGATTAGCAATCTCAGTCTCTCTATTCTTCGGGTGCAGAGATCATGGTACAGCAGGGCCCTCTCTGCTCCCCCTCACTTCCAGGCAGACCTTCAGGCACTTGGAGGAATCCAGGCATTCTCCTGGATTAGGAGTTTAGGCCACTCCCCTTCAACCACTCTCCATGCAGAGAACTTGGAGCAGAGGAGGTTTCCTAGCTCCATGCCTAGGCGCACCTCTGGATGCTTGGTAGCTGCCCTCAGGACCACCCCCCTTGCTGCTGTTGCTTGTTCCTGCAACAGTCCAGCCTCACCCATCCTAGTATCCTCCTCCAGGCTGAGCAAGGAGCTCAGACCACTGTGCTCTCTAAGGATCAATGCACTGCCTGAGGCAACAGAGAGCTTCTCTCAGTAAACAAGGATCAAGTATCTCCCCAGCCATGTTGGCTATAGCTGGCTCTTACCCATAAGAGCCTCCTACTGGCCCAGAGGTTGAGGACACAACACAATAAAACATCTGCTGACACAAGCACACAGCATGGGGGAATGGGACAAGCTTCCTGAGCCTGATGCCATCCCAGCCCCACAGAAGCCACTGAGCCTCTGGAAATACCCAGTACATCGCTACTGCAACCAGCATTTGGGTAAGCCACTATACAAAGACTACCTATAACCAAGGAATTTATACAGACTCTTTGCCACTGAAAATACCTAGAATCAGAGATCTAACCCTCAACATGGTCTGTCGCTAAGGGAGAGGGGAGTGCAGGTCACCAAAGACTCCCTTGGGTCAAAGGAAACATGGAGGCATTACCAGCTGCTGAAGATGACACCACTATAAGCCAAGAATAGACATGGAAAGGGTGGTCATCTCTCAACCCCTGGTTCCCCCCATGAGTGCACTATTGTGGACTTGGCAGTGGCTCTTTCCTTCAGGACTTGGGGAGCGTGGGCTGAAAGAGACCACTTCTCAGGCTTCTACAGTGGCTCCACCCCACTGAAGGCAAAACCACTCAGGGAGGGTGCTTTTCATGCTTTTCTGTTACCTCCATTCCTGCCCCACCTGCTAACTTTTACTCTTTTGTGCCACTTATTGGACTGCATCTTGAACTATACCACCAAACAAAATTATATCACTGCAACAACAGTGTTTGAGAAAGCCACACCAAGGAAACCCATACAGAGACTTGCCACCCTAAAAGCACTCAGAAACAAAGTCAGTCAATCATAGACAAATAAATCACAGTCATTTCCACCTTGGAAGAAAAATAAAAAATCAAGGAGCCCCATCCAACCAATAGAAAAAAAAATAAAAAACAGCTCTCTGAGATGAGAAGAACTCTGAAACTACAAACACCTAGGGTGTTTTGTCACCTCCAAGGGATCCTACCAGCTTCCAAGCAATGAATCCTAACCAGAATGAAATATCTGATATGACAGACATATAATTCAGAATATGGATGCAAAGAAACTCAATGAGATCCAAGACAAAGCTGAAATCAGCACAAAGTAAACAGCAAAATGATCCACATTTTAAAAGATGACATATCTATATTTTAAAAGAGCCAATCTGAACTTAAAGAGTTAAAAAATTTACTACGGATATTTCAAAATACAGTTAGATGACTTAACAACAGACTAAGCCAAGAAGAAGAAAGAATTTCAGAGGTCAAAGTCCTTTGAATCAGCCATGTTAGAAAATAACAAAGAAAAAAGAATAAAAAATAAATAAAGCCTTTAAGAAATATGGGAGCATATAAAGTGACCAAATATATGATTTATTGGCATTTCTGAGAGATAAGAAGAGAAAGTAATCAACTTGGAAAACATATTTGAGGACATAATTCAGGAAAATTTCTACAATATTACTAGAGAGGTCAACATACAGATGGAGCAAATCCAGGGCACTCCTATGAGATACTCTACAAGGTTATCATTCCTAAGGCACATAGTCATCAGACTATACAAGGTCAAACCAAAAGGAAAAAAAAACCTTAAAGGCAGCTGTAGAAATGGTCATATTACCTATAAAGAGAAACCCATCAGACTAACAGTGGAGGTCTCAGCAGAAACCTTACAATCCAGAAGAGATCGGGGGCCCATTTTTAGCATTTTTTTTAAAGTAATGCCAGCAAATAATTTAATTTCCTGACATATTAAGCCTCATAAACTAAGAAGAAATAGTCTTTCTCAGAGAAGCAATGACTAAAGGAATTTGTCACTACCAGACCAGCCCTACAAGAGATGCTTAAGGAGGTTCTAAACCTAGAAACAAAAGAACAATGCTTGATATCACAAAAGCACACACAAGCACATAACCTACAGACCCTATAAAGCAACTACACAATTGAGACTACAAACCAACTAGCTAACAACACTATATGACACACTATATGACAGGAATTAAACCTCACATGTCGATATTAATCTAAAATGTAAGTGGCCTAAATGTTTTTTTTAAAAGACATAGAGTGGAAAATTGGTTAAAAGTAAATAAGATCCATCCTTCTGATGTCTACAAGAGATGCATCTCACATGTAACAGCACCCATTGACTCAAAGTAAGGGGATGGAGAAAAATCTATCATGAAAATAGAAAACAGAAAGAGCAGGGGTCATTATTCCTTCATTAGATACAATAGACTTTAAACCAACAGCAGTAAAATAGGAAAATGAAGGGCATTACATAATAATAAAGAGTTCAATTGAACAAGAAGCTTCAACTATTTTAAATATATACACGACCAATATTAGAGAACCCAGACTTATAAAACAATTACTTCTAGACCTAAGAAAATGCTTTGGCAGTCGCATAATAATAGTGGGAGACTTGAAAACCCCAATTATGGCATTATATAGATCAACAAGGCAGAAAACTAACAAAGAAATTCTGGACTTAAATTCAACACTTGTCCAATTGGACTTAATATACATCTATAGAATATTCCACCCAACAATCACAGAATATACATTTTTCTCATATGCACATGAAACATGCTCTAAGATTGACCACATTCTTGGCTATAAAGCAAGTCTCAATATATTTTTAAAAAATGAAAGCCTACCAACCATCTTTTCAGACCACAATGGAATAAAAATAGAAATCAATATCAAGGGGAACTCTTAAAACCACATAAATACATGAAAATTAGACAACTTGCTCCTCAGTGACTTTTGGGTACACAATAAAATTAAGGCAGAAATCAAAATATTCTTGGAAATAAACAAAAACAGAGTCAGAGCATATCAAAATTTCTGGGATACAGCAAAAGCAGTGGCAAGAGGAAAGTTTATAGCACTAAATGCCTATAAGAAGACAGATCTCAAATTAACAACCTAATCTCATACCTAAGGGAACTAAGAAAAACAAAAACAAATGAGCTAGTAGAAGAAAAGAAATAACTAAAATAAGAGCAGAACTAAATAAAATTAAGAACTATACAAAGGGTCAATGAAATTAAAAGTTTGTTCTTTGAAAGGATAAACAAGATTGATAGACCTCTAGCTACATTAATAAAAAAGAGAGAAGATCCAAATAAGCTCAATCAGAAATGCCAAAGGTAACATCACAAACAATCCAACAGGTATACAAGGGATCCTCCAAGACTACTATGAACATCTTTATGCACACACATTAGAAAATCTAGTGAAAATAGATAAATTCCTGGAAACACAGCCTCCCAAGATTGAACCAGAAAGAAAGAGTAATACTGAAAAAAAAAAAAAAACAGATAACAAAATTCAGTCAGTAATACAATCTAACAACTGAAACAGGCCTTGGACCAGCCAAATTCTAACAGACATACAAAGAAGAGATGGTACCAATTCTACTGAAACTATTCCCGCCCCCCCCCAAAAAAAAAATCAACGAAGAAAGACTCCTCTCTAACTCAATCTGTGAAACCAATATCATTCTGATACAAAAACTGGGCAAAGACACAGCAACAACAACAAAAAAAACTATAGGCCAATATATCTAATGAACATAGACACAAAAATCCTCAACAAAATACTAGCAAACTGAATCCAGCAGCACATCAAAAATTTAATTTGCCATGATCAAATTGGACTTTATTACTGGGATGCAATGATAGTTCAACAAACACAAATCTATAAACGTAATTCACCACATAAACAGAATTAAAAACCAAAACAATATGGTCATCTCAATAGATGCAGAAAAAGCATTTGATGAAGTCCAACATCCCTTTTTAATGAAACCCTTCAACAAACTGGCATTGAAGAAACATACTTCAAAATAATAAGCCATCTGTGACAAACTTATAGCCAATATCATATTGAATGGGCAAAAGCTAGAAGCATTCCTTTTTAAGAACTGGAACAAGACAGGACGTCTTCTCTCACCACTCTTATTCAGCATAGTGCTAGAAATCCTAGCCAGAGAAATGAGGCAAGAGAAAGAAATGAAAGAAAAAAAATAGGAAAAAAAGTCAAATTATCTCTCTTTGCTGATGATATAATTTTATACCTAGAAAATCTTAAAGATTTTGCCAAAAGGCTCCTATACCTACTAAACCACTTCAGTAAGGTCTCAGGATACAAAATCAACATATAAAATTAGTGACATTTTTATGAACCAATTAAGTTCAAGTTGAGAACCAAATCAGGATTGAAATTCCCTTTATAATAGCCACATACACCTAACCAAGGAGGTGAAAGATCTCTTTGAGAATTAAGAAACACTGCTGAAATAAATCAGAGATGACACAAACAAATGGAATGGCATTCTATGCTTATGGGTTGGAAGAATCAATATCATTAAAATTTCTATACTGCCCAAAGCAATCTACAGATTCAGTGCTATTCCTGTCAAATTACCAATGTCATTTTTCACAGAATTAGAAAACAACTATTCTAAAATTCATATAAAACCAAAAAAGAGCCTAAATAGCCAAGGCAATACTAAGCCAAAAGAACAAAGCTCGAGGCATCACATTACTTGACTTTAAACTATGCTACATGGCTACCGTAACCAAAAACAGCATGATACTCTACAAAAAATGGCCACGTAGCCCAGTGAGACAGAATAGAGACCCCTGAAATAAATCCACATACCTACAACCAACTCATCTTTGACAAAGTTGGCAAAAATAAGCAATGGGGAAAGGACATCTTAGTCAATAAATGGTGCTGAGAAAACTGGCTAACCATACGCAGAAGAATGAGACTGGATGCTTATCTCTCATCATATACAAAAATTAACTCAAGATGGATTAAATATTTAAATTTAAGACCTCAAACTATAAAAGTTCTAAAAGAAAACCTAGGAAATACTCTGAGACATTGACCTAGGCAAATAATTTAGTTTGAAGACCCCAATAGCAAATGCAAAAAAATTTTAAAAATAGACAATTTGAACTTAATTAATCTAAAGAACTTCTGCACAACAAAGAAACTCTCAATAGAGGAAACAGACAATCTACAGAATGGGAGAAAATATTCAAATACTATGCATCTGACAAAGGACTAATACCCAGAATCATAAAGAACTTAAATGAATCAACCAGAAAAAGAAAATCCCATTTAAAAGTGGCCAAAGGACATGAACAAGCACTTCTCAAAAGAACACATACAAGTGGCCAATAAACACATGAAAAAAATGCTCAACATCATTAATCATCAGACAGATGCAAATCAAAACCACAATGAGATACCATCTCACTCTAGTCAAAATGGCTATTAATAAAACACACACAAAAAAACCCCGATGTTGACAAGTTTGTGAGAAAAAGGGACATTTTATACACTTTTGGTGGGAATTCAACTTCGTTCAGCCCCCGTGGAAAGCAGTTTTTAGACTTCTCAAAGAACTAACAATGTAGCTACCATTTAGCCAAGCAACCCAATTAATGAGTATAAACTGGGTAACAAAGGAATTAGTGGGTAACAAAGGAATGTAAGTTATTCTACCAAAAACACACATGCACTCATATGTTCATCAGTGTACTATTCACAATAGCAAAGATATGGATTCAACTGTGGTGCCCATCAACAGTGAGGTGGATAAAGAAAACAAGGTACATATACATCATAGTATATGTACTATGCAGCCATAAAAGGAATGAAATCATGTCCTTTACACCAAATGGATACAGCTGGAGGCTGTTATCCTAGGCAAATTAACACAAAAAAAACCCCAGAAAACCAAATATCACATGTTCTCACTTATAAGTGGGAGCTTAATCTTAGATTTAAAAGGACATGAAGATGGGAACAAAAGACACTGGAAACTCCAAAAGGAGGGAGGGAGGCGTCAACGGCAAGGGCTGAAAACTTCCAATCAGGCACTATGTTCACTATCTGGGAGATAGGATCAATAGAAGCCCAAACCTCAGCACCATGCAATATACCCTTCTAACAAATCTGAACCTGTCCCTGAATTTAAAATAAAAATGAAAATCAAAAAACAAATATTTAAATCCAAATGGACTGGATTAACTAACATGCTGTCCTTATTCAATAAATCCAAAGTTTAAATTGCATCTATAAACTCATCAACCAAATTTCTATCTTTGGTTCAGATTTTTTCCCCAAGGTCCAGACTCATGTACCCAACCATCATCTTAAACTTCACCCTTGCATCTTAAAGGCATTTCAGACTTATCATTCCCAAAACAGAAATTTTTATTTTCTCTTTATCCCAGTTTTTAGTATCCTAGTTAATGGCACCACTGTACACACAGTTTAATTCATTCTCTATGCAAAACTGTGGTGAGCTTTAAATGCCATTAGATGGAATTTAGGACAAATTTCAATTCCATATCCTGATTTCCAAATTCTTATTTTTTTTTATTGTACTTTAAGTTTTAGGGTACATGTGCACAACATGCAGGTTTGTTACATATATATACGTGTGCCATGTTGGAGTGCTGCACCCATTAACTCCTCATTTAACATTAGGTATATCTCCTAATGCTATCCCTCCCCCCTCCCCCCACCCCAAAACAGGCCCCGGTGTGTGATGTTCCCCTTCCTGTATCCATGTGTTCTCATTGTTCTTTATTATTCTCTTGTTCAGTCATCTCAGCCAGATTACTTTCTGATTTTCATGCCAAGTTTTTTTTTTAAGCATTTATCTTACCCTTTGCTCTATTATGCCACTCTTCAGACCTCACCATATCACTGATTTATTCTTAGTTTGAAGTCATTGCTGAACATATTTTCCTCAAGGAGAAATTCTGTGATTATCCTTCCTCTAGCACATCATCTTACATATTTTTTGTTTAACATACCAAACATTTGGTAATCCTCATATTAATTTTTTATTTGTGTATTTATTTCATTGTTGCACTAGCATTTAAGGCATATGAAGACAGAAACGTTGACTTTATTTATGAATCTCCAACATCTAGTGCAATGCTCAGAACATATTTTATGCCAATAAATATTGTTTAATGAATGGACGAGTAAGTAAATACAGATTGAGGTAAGCAATATTGTCACTTAACCTATCAAAGCGATTGAAAACCTATTATGCTAATTACTAGAAATGAATGTGACACACTTTTTTTCTTGAGAACTTCATATATACATACTTAATGACATCAAAAAATACAATAAAATAAAATTACATATTCATATTAAAAAATTATTTTTAAGTAACTGTCATACTACTTATATAATACCCTTTATATATGTATACATGTACATATGTATACTGTATACTTTATAAGTATACAGTATATATATGTTTTATATATACTTTATAAGTATACAGTATGTATATGCTTTATATATACTTTATATACAGTTTCCACTTTATAAATATACATTTTTATATTTATATATACTTTATGTGTGTGTATAAAGTATATATAAAGTGGAAACTATATAAAGTGGAAAAGTTATGTTTATGAAGTTTATATATAATATATATTTATATATAATCCTTATATATGTAAAACATGTATATTAAGTGTAATACACTTTATATATCTAACGTGTAATATGAAGTGTATTAATGAGTGGTATGAGAGAGAGTAACTTAAAAATAATTATTATCCCCTGGAGGACCAGAAGCCAATTACTTATAGAGGATGTGGTAATACTGAATAAAAAGGCATTTTTATCAACACCATGTCCTTAGCCTGTGTTCACACAATGACTAAAGGACTTTAGCTTACATTGCATGACTACCTTTTCCAGGAAGGTGGACTCTCTAATCTTGAATAAAACCATACAGCTTTTGGCCTGATGCGGTGGCTCCTGCCTGTAATCCCAGCACTTTGGGAGGCCGAGGCAGGCAGATCACGAGGTCAGCAGATCGAGACCATCCTGGATAACACGGTGAAACCCTGTCTGTACTAAAAATACAAAAAAAATTAGCCAGGCATGGTGGCGGGCGCCTGTAGTCCCAACTACTCGGGAGGCTGAGGGAGGAGAATGGCGTGAACCCAGGAGGCAGAGCTTGCAGTGAGCCGAGATCAGGCCATTGCACCCCAGCCTGGGTGACAGAGCAACACTCTGTCTCAAAAAAAAAATTAAAATAAAAATAAATAAATAAAGAAAACCATACAGCTTTTATGAATAAAACCAGGCATCTTGGTGTAATGGCAAGAGCACTGTCTGGACCTCATACTGGGGACCTTGAATTCAAGTTCAAATTATTATTATTATTATTATTGTTATTTTGAGATGAAGTTTTACTCTGTTGCCCAGGCTGGAGTGCAGTGGTGCAATCTCAACTTACTGCAACCTCTGCCTCCCTAGGTTCAAGGGATTCTCCTGCTTCGGCCTCCCAAATAGCTGGGATTCCAGGCGCACGCAACCATGTCTGGCTAATTTTTGTATTTTTAGTTGAGATAGGGTTTCACCATGCTGATCAGGCTTGTTTTGAACTCCTGATCCCCAAGTGATCTGTCCACCTCTGCCTTCCAAAGTGTTGAGATTACAGGTGTGAGTCACAGCTCCCAGCCTTTTTTTTTTTGGAGACAGAGTCTCTCTCTGTCACCCAGGTTGGAGTGCAGTGGCACAATCTCTGCTCACTGTAACCTCTGCCTCCCAGGTTAAAGCAATTCTCCTGCCTCAGCCTCCTGAGTAGCTGGGATTACAGGCATGCACCATCATGCTCAGCTAATTTTTGTATTTTTTTTAGTAGAGATGGGGTTTCACCATGTTGGTCATGCTGGTCTCAAACTCCTGATCTCAAGTCATCCACCTGCCTCAGCCTCCCAAAGTAGTGAGATTACAGGCATAAACCACTGTGCCTGGCCTTCAAATTACATACCTGGTGTTGGCATGAGTGAGTTACTATGTCCTGATATTTTATCTGTAAAATGAAAAATGTATAAAGTGTGTGATAAGTGTAATAATGCTGTCAATGCCATAGAATTATCTTTATTAATATTTAGAACCATTCTCTCTACCAGGCACTGAGATAAGGGCTTTATAGACGAACTTGCAATATATTCTGTTCGTTGTGGCCATTCCATGATTATTGTCACCATTCTCAAAACACAGGCTTCTCATGTGTGAAAGGATGTGGTTAGCAGATGATATAAAATTTAAAGATCCCTCATTACCTGTCAATGGTATTGACACCTGTTATTTTATAGCCAAATTTACTCTAAGTTTTAGGTCAGATGCATATAAAATGTCATAATTTGGTAAAAAGAAAAGATTTTGTTGTTGACATTGTTGTTATGAAAATAAAACATATCCCACTGTATTTCAGGCAAATAAATGTCTTCCCATTGTTTCTGTATAGTTAGTAACAGAATGTCTAAAAGAAGAGCAAAATAGATCCTCCCTCTTCTGAAATGAAATGAGGTGACACTGAGAAATTTGTATCAAGGCACTTGAGCAGCCACAAAAGCTGGTTGATAGGTAGACTTATTGCACTATTTAAAACATTTTATTTTAAAGTCCATCTGAGCACAAAATATGACTGCATTTTGCTATTTTAATATAAATATCTCTGTTCACTAATGAGGTTAAGTGCCTTTCTACATGGTTACCGCCACTGACACTTTTTTTGTGATTTGCTTTGTATATGTTGGCCTTTTATTTTGTGGTGGGTTTTCTTTCTGATAGAAAGAAGATATATTTAAATGTTGGGTGTCAATATTTTGTTTCTTATGTATTGCTTGCCTTATGTATTGTATTGCTTGTCTTTTAACATAATTTACATTGTTCAGTAACACAGATTGGTTTATCTGCTTTTGTAAAAATTATATTTATGATAAAAGGATACAACTTAGGAACAGTAAGATGGGAGAGATGCATAAGGCAAGGTAGAGGGAAGAGGAACAGAGCTTCCATGCCTTCTCCATGTTTACCAAACTCCCAGCCCCCCCACAATTTTCCCAACCTAGCAACTCTCCAAATCCCACCCTTTTGGATTTTTATAGAGGCTCTATTACATAGGCATGACTGATAAATCATTGGCCATTGGTGATCAACTCTACTTTTTAGCCCCTCTCCCCTCCCTGGAGATCAGGGGATAGGAATAAAGTTTCAATCCTCTAATCACAGGGTTGGTCCCTCAGGAAACCTGCTTTCCTCCTAAGGTTATCCAGAAGCTCTCAGCCATCAGCATCTTTGAGTACAATAAGATCTTCATCACTTAGAAGATTCAATAAATTTTGGGAGCCATGTGGCAGAAAATGGGGGTAGAGACCACATATCTATTTATTATGACACAGTCCAATCCTGGTTTCTGGCCACAGATCCCTTACAGGAAAATGGTCATAAACATCATAAGAAGTCCCATTTAGCTATTATTAATTTAGTAATTAGTCCAGTCCATCAACATGTCATATAAAATATCTCCAGGGTGAGGCTACCCAAGTTTGCAGGTTTCTATTAGAAATGTTGTATTGTTTTGCTAAGGCCCAAATGTATATATGACTGCAAAATTCCGATATTGAAGTCTAATCACCAATGCAATTATATTGAGGGTAGAACTTTAGGAGGTGATTAGGTCATGAGGGTGATGCCCTCACAAATATTATTAGTGTCTTCATAAGTTAGGCCTGAAGGAGCCTGTTCACCCCTTCCCCAGTGTGAGGATGCAGTGGGAAGGTACCATCTATGAAGCAAAGAGCAAGTCCTCACCAGACTCCAAATCTGCTGGCACCCTGATTGTAGATTTCCCAGCTTCCAGAACTGTGAGAAATAAATTCCTTTTTATAAATCACCCAGTTTAAGAAGGTTTGTTACAGCAGCCTAAACAAACTAAAACCCATTCTAAAGCCAAAAGCAGGAGTCATCTCAGCAAACATACAGTTCACTCTTTCAGGCATCTGGTATAACTGAACTCAAAGACATCATCTTTTGCTCTGAGTCTCTTTAGAGATATTAATGTAATATTGGATTTCCCTCATAACATAACCCATTTATTTATTCTTTTATCCTCAGCTACTATTTCTTCTCTCTTTTTTTAGACCCCAAATTGTACACCATTGGAAGGGACATTACATTCAGGAATGTAGAGGGAGTCTAAATTGCAGGAGTAATATTAGTCTAGCAAGTAACTCCCTCTCATTCCATTCTTATTCAAATAGTGTAAAGTTACATAGGTGAAGAACTAGTGGGCTATTTAGCCAAATGTACTGTTGAAAATTGCACTTAATTTTTTGCCTAGAAATTATACCTGCTTCCAACACTTGTAATTGCAGTCCTGAGACTACTACATCAAACAGAAAAAAAAAAAATACGTTTAGTGGATGTGGATAAGAAAGAAAAAAAGTATAGTCATTAAACCAGTGTCCTCCCTCCCTGGCAAAAATTGCATAGTCTTACCAGCATCCTTTTTCACCCTCTCTTCCCTATATCTACCAGAAAAAGAGAGGAATTTATCTAGCAAGAACACTCCCTTCAGCCCACACCCGTTGAGTGTGAGAACACACTCATGAAGGTGTGTAAGCGAGCCCTTCACGCTTATATCTCTTCTGGTTTTAGACAACCAATGTTATATTTTTCATTCAATTTTCTGTCAAACTATTACCTTGAGGAAAATTTCTCTCTGCTCGTTGTTGAATATTATGGGCTATCAAGTGTACTCCTTGCTCTGAAGATATAAGTCAGCTGCATCTTCTATTCAGCTGAGCACTCTGAGCATTAGGATCTACTACTAAGTAAGCAAAATCCAGTGCAGAGTCAGTGTTTATTTCTATGAAGACCCATTTGTAGCCCTACAAGGCTATCAGCATCAGTCTCACTTGCCAGCTATGTTCAAGGCCTTTCCAGGGAATCTTCCACATAGTCATTTGCAGTCTCTGTCTCTGTTGCTGGCAGACAGAACAGTTCTTACTGGCATTTTTTTGCTTCGGAGCATTCATGAGGAACATGTCTAGATCTAGCCCTCCTCAGCATTGCTGCAGTGCCACAGGCCTACTCACTCACAGACCCAGGTGGCCACCCTGAACAAGCACATAAGAGCATCTACTTGTCATATCCAACCACCTTCCAAATCAGGAAGAGAGTTCTTCCGATGGGCATTGATTGACATGTCTTACTTTAATGCACTCCCTCCTCAAATTCCCACAGTAATTTACACAGGGCTTTGCCTCAAATGGGCATCTCTTTGCTAGGCCTGGTTTCTATTGTTCTTTTGCCTGACTGTGTGGCCAGGCCATTGGTTCTGAATCATAAAAACCTAAAGATAAGGGCTCCTACTACTGTTCAGTTCTTCCATCACTGTCAGAAAAACAGCATATAATGTAGCCCACTGTGATAATTTGTTTCTATGTTCTTTAATCATAGTGGTGGCCTTCCAAACAAGATGTTGTCCATTCATTTTGGAACTGCCATCCCCAAGTTAATCAGCTCTTTGTTGGTTTGTTTACAGGACACTGTCCAAGTGATAATAGAATCCAGTAGCTCCTCACACAGTCCCAGAGTCAGCCCTAGGGGAAAGGAGGCTCCCTGCTTGTAAGTATTTCCTTCTTGCAATTTCCCACACAGCATGATTCCCTATAAACCACTTCCCATTTTTATTATGAAACTTTTCTGGGCACTGCTATCCCCATTAATTGCCCCTTGAAAGGATATTGTTTCATACAAAGTCCCAGTAGTCATTGCTAGGAGGAACTCGCAGGCTTTTCCCATGAGCGCCAGTCTAGACTCCACATAGGATCTAGCACCAAGAATTTGTTCCTACCAATATCACAGCTTCAATTCTATACAGTGTGGGATTGAGTGATCTTATTGGTTCCCATTTAGCATGCCCAATTAATATTATTATTTTTTTAATTTTAATCAAATATCCTTGATGTTCTTTGAGTATTACATCTTAAAAGATGGAAGACAGTGTGGTGGTTCCTCAAAGACCTAGAACCAGAAATACCATTTGACCCAGCAATCCCATTACTGGATATATACCTAAAAGATCATAAATCATTCTACTATAAAGACACATGCACACATATGTTTACTGCAGCACTATTTACAATAGTAAAGACTTGGAACGAACCCAAATGCCCATCGATGATAGTGAATAAAGAAAATACACCATGGAATACTATGCAGCCATCAAAAAGAATGATAGCATATCCTTTGCAGGGAAACGGATGAAGCTGGAAGCTGTCGTTCTCAGCAAACTAACACTGGAACTGAAAACCAAACACCACATGTTCTCACTCTTAAGTGGGAGTTGAACAATGAGAACACATGGACACAGGTAGGGGAACATCACACACCGGGGCCTGTTGGGGGGGCAAGGGGCAAGGGGTGGGAGAGCATTAGGACAAATACCTAATGCATGCAAGGCTTAAAACCTAAATGATGGGTTGATAGGTGCAGCAAACCACCATGGCACATGCATACCTATGTAACAAACCTGCACATTCTGCACATGTATGTTATCAAAAACGTAGGAGTAAACCTTTATGACCTTGGGTAAGACAACTACCTTAGCGATGACATCATCTTGGATATGTCATTTTATGTTTGACAGAATTTCTTTTGGGGGTAATGAAACATTCTAAAATTGATTTTGATGATTGTACAACTCTGTGAATATACTAAAGAGTACTGACTTAAACAATTTGAATTACCACCTACAATGGTATATGAAATATATCTCAATAAAGCTGTTAGTAATGACATTTTAAAGATTTAATTTATATTAAACAACCAGATATATAAAATTCTGGTTCATATCTTTAGTAAATATTGGGATATGGGGAAAATATAGAGAAAATAGAGTAAAAATTCTGGCTAAATGAAAAATGAATGTGTGAGTAAGCTGAGACAACAACGTATTATGTAAAAAAAATCAAATAAATCAGCTAAATTTTCAACTTTATCCCTCTATTTTTCATGGCGTAGTAAGATACTGTTTGTTCCCTCTAAACATTGTCATTCTCTCATTGTGAAACATATTGCTATACCTATTTAGTGACATAAACACAGAGCTCCAAAAACTTTACCTAAATAAGTAAACTGATTTCATCTTGCTACTGGTAACAATTCCCTTTGATTTGCAAGTTAATCTGAACCACCCCTGTAAGACTAACCTTTTGTTATTAGGTGTGCCTACTGGGCCAGCTCTGTGGGCAAACCTTGTCTACCCACAGAAAATGAAGACGAATGAATAAGTGCAGACAGAAGATTTCAATTTATCACCCAAGCTGCATCACATGCCTTCAAATCTCTTTTAAAGTTACAGGTTTATTTGGTTTAAGAACTCAGAGAGATTTCAGTGAATATGTGGTCATAATTTTTTAGCAGAAATACCTGGTAATTTTACAAATTACATAGACCATTTGGAATATATTTTCTGCTTTGGTAATGAGTCCACTTACATTGCTGAAGTTATGCATGTTAGTTCCACATTTTACATTATTTAATTTTACTTGCCACACTCCTCATTTTCTATAGAATGTGTTTTTTTCCAAATTATAATTTGTCGATAAATGCTGAAATTCTTAATTTATACTCACAGAGTTCCTGGGTTTATTAATAGAAATACATATTTGTATGCTATGTCAAAATATTTGAATCTGTAAACTCCCTCTGTTATTGTGAAACTGAATTAATACAAAGTCTACTAATCAGAAATCTGGAAGAAGCTCTTTGGTATAATAGAATTAGCACAGGTTTTGGAATCAGGGAGACTGGTGTTAAAAAAAATTGGGTTCAACCCTTTATTATCTGAGTGACATAAACAAAGTACTTAAATACCTTGAAGCCATACATTCACAATTTTTATAAAAGGGTCCTTAAGTCTACCTTGGATGTTTTTTAGGAGATTAAATAAAGTAATAAACAAAAAAGAAATTAGACTATGTCTTAAGTATAATAGACCCTCAGAAAATGTTTTGTTCTCTTCTCCCTTTCTCTTTTGGGTTTAGAATACAGCATTTTTTGTTTGCATGCAAAATGTACATGCTAGAAGCTTGTGGTTCACTCTAGAAATGAAATGGAAACAAATGCACATAAAGACAAGCAAACATCAAACTATATTGCAAGTTTATGAGTGATTTGGAGATAATGATGAAGGGTTAAGTAGCAGTGGTTAGAATTAAATTATTAAGAATTACTAACAAAGAGTAAGGAGGACTATACTATATTTTAAGGGGAGGGAATACAGAGAAAATCAAGGATAAAATGTTGAGTTCTCAAAATATTGAGTTCAAGGAAAACGATATCACAATTAGATGATTCCATTGATTATTTTGTTAGAGACAAAGAATAGAGAAATTGAATACAGAAGTGATTAAGAAAATAAGTTAGGGAGAAAAGACAATGATCGGTTAAAAATTTTGAGCCTGATTGTGAAGGTGAATATAACATTGGAAAACCATGCAGAATGAAAAAGAGCTAGCTTTAGGATGCTAAGTTATCTTGCTTGTCTTCTTAGATATCTAATTAAAAATGTGTACTATGAAGTGTGTCAGGTCAAAATTGGTCACATAGACCAATTTTTTAAATCTAGGTTCTCTCCTACCATTAGCTATATGCAGTTAGATACATTTTTTAATGTCTCAGAAATTGATCACTTTTATATAAAGGGTGGAGATAAAACTTCATGAGATAGTTATTTGTGAGAATTAGAATTAATATAAATTACTTATAGTTTTGAGATCTTATTCATATAGGTGCATATTAATGGCAGAAATACCATTGTGAGGCTTTCAAAAACACGCATTCCTTTCTTCTTTTAGGAAAAGGATGTGAACAGTATTTGAAAATACTAGTAAGTTTTAGCTTGGGTCACATAAGTTATGCTATTTAAAGGTCTGTTTACAGTAGGGTCTGTTTTCAGGTAAGCTCTTGGTAAACTCCTTCATAGTTATATAGAAAGAGAGTCAATCATCCTCCTATAAGACTGCAGGGATCTTTTCATCTTTCAAATGTGTAAAGTCTGGTTTCAGTTACTCAGAGGATTCCAAAAATGGTTTCTCCAGCCGAATCACCATGCTAAACCACCTCTTCTTGTTTGGCAGTTTCTCGTGAGAAACAACAACAAAAAAAGTCCCTCAAATTGTTAAGCAAGATAATTAGAAGCAGCTAGAACTGGGCTGATAATAGGCATGGGAATTTTTCAAGGGCTTTCATGTCAAAAATTTTATTTAATACAGGTCCAAGATTTGTGAAAAACCATACAAAGCAAAATGTTGCCTCTTTGGCTCCCTGAGGAGTTCAGTTCTTGGCCAACATGAATGGGCTGTATTGTGCACAGTCCATTGCTCCATTTCTAAGCAAAACACTGAAGTGGTTAGTGTCAGTCTATTTCTTATATCTTCACAGTTAGCAACTTAAAAAAGAAGAAGAAAAAGAAATGGATTTCAAGTCTTTTAATGTTACACATTCAGAACTCTAGCATGGGAATTTTATACCTAAATGTAAGAACACTATGATAGTTAACATATTATGTAAATCAGCTCTTCTCAAGGGGAACAAGAAAACATTTTATAATGGGAGCATGTGATTTCAGAATAAATTTTTAGCTTGAAGAAATACATTTATTTTTAATTGATAATTAACTCCAATTGCTCATTAGTACTTTCCAAAAATATTAAATGGATGAAGAAATGAAAAGTCCTGAAGTAGCCTTTTGCTTTTACCATTGCACACACCGATCGTTAAAAAAATGACTCGACTCTGCATTCATAAATATCTTGGTAAATACATGTGATGATGGATACATTTAACAGGAACAAAATGTCCCCTAGAAAAAGGCTTTTGGGCAACAGATAGTCTAGGCAAACTTCAGTAGTTTTTTCTTTCTTATTTTGTGATCAGGCATTTAAGTGGTGTAACATTCTCTTAATCATCTCTAAGAGAGACAATGCAATGTGTTAAATGAGACAAATTTAAACAAAATCCTCTGAGACACTACCATTCTTTAAAAAAACTTTACCCCATGCTATTTCCTACTATTCTTCAGCCCTAAATACAGCCCAGAAGATTAAGGTTCCTTTTTTTTTTTTTTCTTCTGAGACAGAGTCTTGCTCTGTCGCCCAGGCTGGAGTGCAATGGTGGGATCTTGGCTCACTGCAAACTCCACCTCCCGGGTTCAAGCGATTCTCCTGCCTCAGCCTCCTGAGTAGCTGGGATTATAGGCACCCGCCCCTACATCTGGCTAATTTTTGTATTTTTAGTAGAGACAGGGTTTCATCATGTCAGTCAGGCTAGTCTCAAACTCCTGACCTAAGGTGATCTGCCCGCCTCGGCCTCCCAAAGTGCTGGGATTACAGGCATGAGCCACCGCGCCCAGCCAAGATTAAGGTTCTGAAAGTGACTTTTGAAACTCAAAGTTTTTGTTGTTGTTGACAGAATTTCACTCTTCTTGACCAGGCTGGAGTGCAGTGGCTTAATCTCGTCCCACTGCAACTTCTGCCTCCTGGGTTCAAGTGATTCTCCTGCCTCAGCCTCTCTAATAGCTGGGATTACAGGCATGCACAACCACACCCGGCTAATTTTGTATTTTTAGTAGAGATGGGGTTTCTACATGTTGGTCAGGCTGGTCTCGAATTCCCGACCTCAAGTGATTGGCCCACCTCGGCCTCTCAAAGTGCTGGGATTACAGGTGAGAGCCACCACGCCCAGCCCAAAGTTTTTATCTCAGATCTGTCTCTCACCCACTAAATATGTCCTGACACATCATTTAGCAATACAGAAGCTTCATTTTACCAAGTCTAAAGATTCTTTGTACTTTTAAGCTATACAAATATCTCAAACCTGCTGCACAGATGCTTATAAGAAAACGTATCCATGTTGGTCAAGTAATCTATTTCTTCTGCTTCTATAAACCTAGGGAGACTTCCTCAGGAAGACTATTACTTTGGACGTGGTGAATAGGTTCCACAAAATTTAATGGGAAGTAAATACAACTAAAATGGATTTCCAATTCTGGTGAAGACACAGTTACGGATAGCCTACATATACTCCAACCATAAAACTACTATACTGGTGGATAAATTTTATGAAGCAGCTATTTGTAGGCATTGGACAACAGAAAGAAGGGAAATTCTGTATGTGATATAAGCTCAACATCTACCCTATATTCTGTCTGTCTGAAGGCATTTTCCAAACTTTGTCATAGGGGAGCAGTGGTCAAGCAGAGAACAATAGTCTCACCGGGCAAGAAAAAAAGAGATCAGAATTTGGAGTTGTTAAACAGGCAGAAATTTGTGGGGAAGGGAAAGAGCCATAAATATGTGCATAGTGCTTTTCCTGAGGCTTTGCTGAATACTAATTTGTACTTTCCAGGTGAGACTCTGGGAAGACTGGCAGGGAATAACTTTTTTTATGAAGGTCAAATAGTGCAGGTGAAATGGGAAAAGTTCCCTTGTCCCCCTCGCAAGGCGTGCGATGGGGGAGTGGCTCTCTTCTTCGGTGCCCCGCTGCTGCTCAAACCTCTAGGGGAGCATAAGACGGCCAGGTTGTGGGGCTCCGACCCCACGGCAGTGTCTAGGGGTGAATGATTACAGCTGAAGCCCCAGTGGACGTGTGTTACAGGATGCTCTTTTAGTTTAGCCATCCATAGGTGTCTTATGTTAAAGTCAGCTCAATTAGACCCTTGCCTTATCGCAAGGACAGAAGGCTTTCTGTAACCCGGGGTTCTTCCCTTGGTGTACTGAAAGAATCTGATCACACATGGGCTTGGAGAATGAGTGCAAGATTTTATTGAGCGGAAGTAGCTCTCAGCAGATGGGGAAGCCAGAGGGAGATGGTTTCACCATGCCCCATGACCTGCCTCTTCCCTGACAGCCCCGGCTAAACTCTGCCTCCTGACCCCAGTTGATGGCCTGCCGGCATGCCTGTGTGCTCTTATGCGGGTGTGTTCCTCTCGACATCCAGCTGCCCATGTGTTCCTCTGCTAATGTGCTTCTCTTGAAGTCTAGCTGCCCGTGTGTCTGCCTACTAGGGTCTCGGGGTTTTCATAGGCAGAGGATGGGGGCGTGGCTGGCCTGGGTGGTCTTGGGACATGCAACATTTGGGCGAGAAGGCAGGAGTGCCTGTCCTCACCTAGGTTCGTGGGCACAGGCCCGGGAGTGGAGCCCTGGCCAGGTACCACGCCTTCCTCTATCCAGCACTTCCCTACTTGCCCTCCTCTGTTATCACTGGGAATAATTGGAGTTCTAATCAACCATATAAAGAGATATCACTGAACACCCAGTCATTCAAGTAAAATCCCAGAAAAGCCTTTCTTTATAAATAGAGCTGATGTAGCCTTAGAATAAGAGTAACTCTAGATGGTTCCTAATAAAACCTAAAACTAGCCTGGGTATAATTAAGCTGATCAAACAGTAAGTTAAATGCTTGACAGAACAAAAGTGAAGGTTCTTGAAAAAGAAATCCAGATTCTAAAGGACACAGCACACACACAGTGCAGTTTAAAAATTTGTAACACATACCCAGGAGAAAACAGTGAATAGAAACATACTGAGTCATTATGCTATTGTAGGAATTAGCAGAGTAGTGACTTAAAGCAGCTATGTGAATATGTTCAAAGATTCAACAGAAAAGACGGATATAATAATGTATAAAAAGATATCCATAAACTCAAAGGCAGATGGAAATAAAAAAGTCTCTAAACTTGATAGAAATATTAACCTACAGATTTAAGAAGCAAAACAAGCCCCAAACAATATAAATAAACATATAAGCCGGGCACGGTGGCTCACGCCTGTAATCCCAGTGCTTTGGGAGGCCGAGGCAGGCAGATCATGAGGTTGGGAGATCGAGACCATCCTGGCTAACACGGTGAAACCCCGTCTCTACTAAAAATACAAATTAGCTGGGCGTGGTGAGGGGGCACCTGTAGTCCCAGCTACTCGGGAGGCTGAGGCAGGAGAATGGTGTGAACCCGGGAGGCGGAGCTTGCAGTGAGCTGAGATCGCGCCACTGCACTCCAGCCTGGGGGACAGAGCGAGACTCCGTCTCAAAAAATAAAATAAATAAAATAAATAAATAAATAAAATAAACATATAAAAAAGGACAAACCTAAGCACATTATTGCTTACATTGCTGAAAACCAAAGAGATGAAATCATAAATCAACTCAATGAAGGAAGACAAAAACACCCTAGAGTCCATGGATAAGAATGGGTGATAATGTTTCATCAGAATAATGCAGCAAGGAGCTAACAAATTTTAAATTGCTAAAAATAAAAAATGATTCCTGAGTTCTTTGGTCAGAGAAAATGGCATTAACCATGTAGGCAAAATAAAGACATTTTTAGTTTAAGAGCTGATAGAGGCTGGGTGTGGTGGCTCATGCCTGTAATCCTAACACTGTGGGAGGCCGAGGTGGGTGGATCACCTGAGGTCAGGAGTTCGAGACCAGCCTGGACAACATGGCGAAACCACATCTCTACTAAAAATACAAAAATTAGCCAGGCATGGTGGCAGGTGCCTATAATCCCAGCTACTTGGGAGGCTGAGACAGGAGAATCGCTTGAACCCTGGGGTCGGAGGTTGCAGTGAGCCAATCGCACCACTGCACTCCAGCCTGGGCAAAAGAGTGAAACTCTGTCACCAAAAAAAAAAACTGACATAATTTGGAACCAATAAACAGGAAGTTAAAAAAATGCTAAAGCAAGTTTTTCAGCCTAAAGGAAAGTAATATCTGATACTATCATATTCACGTAATTGAAAGAAGAGAAAGAAAACTGAGAATTTGTGTGCAAGTACTGCGGACTGCTCTCTTCCCATTTAAAAAAATATTTAAAAGGTAATTGTTTAAAACAAAATAACAGCAATGTATTTGGGATGTATAATAAGTGTAATAGAGTAGATAACAACTGAAACAGAAAGGAAGATGATAGGAAATTGAGGCTTATTATTTTAAAATCCTTATATGTGAAGTGGTAAATTCACAACATAGTACACTGTAGATATTAACATTGAATACTACAATCCCTAGATGTGAAGCTGAAAGTTAAACAAATAAAACTGAAAAAGTCAGGGGCCTTTTAGAGGGTGGAAGGTGGGAGGAGGGAGAGGATCAAGAAAAACAGCTAATGGGTACTAGGCTTAACACCTGGGTGGTGAAATAATCTATAAAACAAACCCGTACGACACAACTATATCTATGTAACAAACCTGCACTTGTACCCCTTAAAATAAAAGTTAAACAAAAAGATGAAGGTCAAGGAAAACAAAGTACTTAGTTAACCCCCCAAAAATTCAGGAGAAGGATAAAATAAGAACAAATGGGACAGAAATATTAAATTTAAAAATCACATAATATAGACATAAACAAAAGCATATCAATAGTTATATGAAAATTCAATGCAAGTCTAATTAAAAGACAGAGATTCTCGGGTTAAATCAAAAAGGGAACTATATACTATTCACAAGAGGTGCCCTTTATTCTTTTAGTAAATAGTTAAAGGAAAGCAATGGAAATAGAAAGAAAAAGCAGGTATACTTATGTGCATATCAAACAAAGTAGACCTCCAGAGGAAAGGCTTATTATCAGAGACAAGAAGGCATTTTGTAATGATAAAGGTCAATTCATCAAGAAGACATACTCAGTATGTCCACACTCAGTAATTGATAGAAAATGTAGACTAAAGCTCAGAAAGGATTTAGCCATTCAAATATAACTAAGAACCTAGTTGATATTTATAGAATACTATGTACAACGAATATGAACATACATTTCACAAGAGCACATGGAACATTCACAATGATAGACCATATTTTCAACCATAATACTAGTCTCATTGAATTTCAAAAGTTGGACATCATATAGTATGTATTCTAAGACAGAATTAATTTAGAAATGAAAAAAGAAGTATAAAAATACCAAAACACTGGGAAATCAAGCAGCATGCTCATAAATAACTTATGATTAGAACAAGAGCTAAAAATAATTAGAAAATACTTAGAACTGAATGACAATTAAAACATAGCATATAAAAATATGTAGGGTACCACTCTCATAGTGTTTAGAGAAAAAATCGTAGCATCACTTGCTTATATTAGGGGAGAAGAAAGACATATATAATCAATTATACAAATGTCTATCATAAAAAAACCCATAAACATGATGTAATTGACTCAAAACAAATAAAAGCAAATAATAATGATTAGAGGGAAAATTAAAGAAACAGAAACATTCAAACATAGAGGAAAAGCAATGAAAATAATTATTAGTGGTATGGAAATATTATCTCCTTCTCCAAAATATAAAATAGATTAATATAAAATAAACTTAAGTAGCCCATAACTATAGTGACCAAGGGTAAAAAAGATTTAAAAGAAACACAGTTATCAGAAAAGAAAGAGGTAGCATCAATACGTGTACTATAATTATAAACAAGTTGATGCCTATAAATTTGACAACTCATCCAAAAAGACTCATTGTCTGAAAAACACAAGTTAATAGATGGACACAAGAAGAAACAGATAATTAAAATAACTCTGTATTTGCTAAATCTATTGTATTTTTGTAATTAACACTCTTCCCACAAAGAAACCTTCAGGTACAGATGGCTTCACTGTTGAATTCTAGAAAACATTAATGGAAGAAATAATATCAATCTTAAAGTCTTTTGGAAAATACTAGAAGATGGAACTCTTTCTAATTCATTTTATAAGGTCTACATAACCTTGATAAACTAGACAAGGACATAACAAGAAAATAAAAACCCAAACCAGTATCCTCAGACACAAATAACAAAATATTTGCAACAATATATGAGAAGGAAAGAAGAAAATATATGATGATCAAGTTGTGTTTATTCCTAAATGAAAAACTGGTTTAACATTTGAGAATCAATCAGTGTAATTCACCACATTAACAAAATAAAGGAGAAAATCATATGATTATGTCAATAAATGCAGGAAAAGCATTGACAAAATTTTACCTACATTCATGACAAAATTTCCCAACAAACTAGGGGGAAACATGAGAACTTCCTTAGCTAGATAAGGGCCTTTGTGAAAATCCTACTAATATCATACTTAATATTGAAAGACAAATCTTTTCTTTCTAACATCAGGAGTAAGGTAAGATGGGCTGCCCTGACCAGTGCTACTTAGCATTGTTCTGGATGTCCTATCCAGTGCAATAATACCAAGAAAAATAAAGAACATAAACATTAAAAGTATAAAAGTTAAAAAAAAGGAGACATAAAATGTTATTTTCTGTACATGTAGGAATCTTAAAGAAATTCTAAAGTAATTACTAGAGCTAACAAGTGAATTAATGAACACTGCAGACTACAATGATGATAGATCAATGTTATTTATATACACTAACAATGAACAATTGGCAAATCAAATAAAATTGGCATTTACAACAGCATAAGAAATTATAAACCATGTGGCATTACTTTTAATTAAAAATGTACAAGGCCACTATACAAAAGGTTGCAAGACTGGAGAAATTTTATGAAGACTTACAATGTTGGAGAGATATTCCATGTTAATGAATTGGAAGACATAATATTATTAATACGTCAGTCCAGTTCCTAACAAAATCCCAACAAAAATTTCTATAGAAATTAAAAATCCTTCCTTCCTTTATTTTTATTGTATGCTTTCCTCCAGTATAAGGATCTTCTAGTCAGAGTTGGGTGAAGATAAATACACATTTTGATGCATATTTGTCAGGCCCTTTTCAAAACACTACTGCTATATCCATGAATTTGGGAAACAAACTAAAATTGCTCATGTATCTTTTCACTTAACCCTAACAAGAACGCTATGACATACGTATTGTAATTCTTTCCTTGTTGCAGGTGACAACATTAAGGCTTGCACAAGCTATGTTACTTGCTCGAAGTTGCAGAGCACAGAAATAGAGAAGTCTGGATTCAAACTCAGTCGTATCCAAAGCCAGAGTGTTGGCCGTAATAATTTCCCACATACTGCTAGTAGGGCAAATGATCCATAGGCTGGCCACAACATCGTGGAATTGTTATTACTAAATCAACATTCCTTTTTTCATCAAGTCCAAGGAAATTCAGTTATAATAGAGGCATTTACTACAGTTACATTTTCATCATAACTAACGCAAGCTAATATTCTGTATAAAATTACTACCATGAATTAACTTTATGTCTGGAGAAAATGGGATTGTATGTAATTACTGATTTCCACTCACAATAAAATAAGCAAATTATCTTCCCCAACATAAATGCACCATAAATTGTTTTGAAGCATAATGAAGAAATGAATTTCTGAAAGAAATATGAGCCAAATCTGCCAAATTATTGTAAATGATAGCCTCTTTAAAATTAGAGCATGTAATTGCAATTGGAAAACATTATCCTCTGAATGGTTACATCATTATTTGGGTAGACCAATGATCCTCTTTGTTAATGTTCCATTTCCGGGGTATTGACAGATTTTACACATTTTCATATTAAAATGCCATCAAATTTATATATAGAATAATTTACTGTTTCTGATACGAGATTTGTCATAATGGATTGTCATCCATGAGTGTAACATAATGACATTTTAACTGAGAGAAGATGCTTTGGCAAATAAAAAAGAAAGCTATTTTTCTTTGGATATTTCTGAGTTTGTTGACAATTTTCAGCTGAGTATATTTTCAGTTCAAAAGATTGTTCTAACATATGGCCACATGCATTTAATCTTCATGAGTGAAAATAACCTTTACTATATGACATTTTAAATCAAATAGAATAATCAGCCTAATTTCATTATAGTATTTTATAACAATTATCTATTTCATTTTGCATAAGAATGCAACATCTGTATCACAAAATGTCACAGATAATAAAGGTGTGATCATTTTTTTAACAATATCATGTTATCTAATAGAATCATCTGTGTTATATAGCCAATTCTAGCCAACCAGTAACACCCAATTAAAATATTTTCAAATCAAACTTTTATTGAATTCAGATTATCTAATCAGTGAGTGATTTGAGAGATTCAATGAACTAGTGTGACCCCCTTTTTCACATTGCATGCTCATTTAACTGAGAGACATGCATGCTAATTTTCTTGTCATTTTACTAGTATTTCTCCAGCATTCATTTCTCTGATTGTGACTTCTCTAAAAAAAAGTGCATATATTTACATGCACATATATAGCAGGCACTATGTTAAACACTTTGAAACACTCAGTTAAGACAATTCCTCTAGGGATGTTGTTTTCAAAAAGTACACATATCAGAATATGTGATCATTCTTGTAATAGTAAAAACATCATTCTGAGTGATTGTTCCTAATAATAGGAAAATGAATACACTTATGGGAACCAATTTCATTTTGTAAAGACAAAAGAGACACTGGGGAAATCATTTACATATTAGCTTTTATTTTCTTTTAAATTTGGATTATTTGGATACTGATTGCAAGATGAAATTTATCTTACGAATTTGGTAATAATTGCTAAGAATTTCCTATATTTTTTGTCATGATAACCTCATTCTTCAAGGCAGAGATACTAGATTTACTAATGAACTAAATTTTATTTTCCAAATTCCTATTTTACCTGGAATTTCCCCTTTCCAATCCCCACTATATAGACATTTCTAAGCTTGAAAAAACTTGACTAATGCAGAATTTATTTTTACCTACTTATTTTCATCTTCAGCCTTCAAAGTCTCTGAAAACTGCAATATCTAGAGATAAGAAAAAATCATGAGAAATAACACTTAGTACTATTAGAATTTGGCAAAAAGGAACTATTTGAGCTTCATTTTACTTATCTGTGTAACACAATCAGAATAGCATCTACCTTAGTGGAAAATCTAGATGACTGGTTGACAGAATGTGCGTAAAACAACTGGCATGCTAATGGTACTTCTACAAGTAAATTGTTTTGAAACATAATGAAGGTCTGTGAGTCCAGGACTCATAACTTGGATGTAGTTTTGTGGGAACAAAAGATAGTTAAGTGCAGTCTGGGCGTGGTGGCTCAAGTGTGTAATCTTAGCACTTTGAGAGGCCGAGGAGGGTGGATCACTTGAGCTCAGGAGTTCAAGACCAGCCTGGCCAACATGGTGAAACCCTGTCTCTGCTAAAAAAAAAAAAAAAAAAAAAAAAAAAAAAAATAGTTAAGCGCGGAGCACAGGGTCAAGTTCTAGCTATACTGTGGTCCAGACTAGATTTCCTTCACAAAATTGTTTTTATAGGAATTTGTGCTATGAACTAGTTAGTTTCATCAAATATGCAATCCCATATTTGATGAAAATCATATATAAAAAGAACAAATCTATGTGTAATGACTAGAACAACTAATTTTGTGGTTTAAAAAAATAATTATTTCATAAGTATAATTTGAGCAACTGTGTGTGTGAGCTACTGTAATAGAAACCAAGGATAACACTGACAAATAAGGCAGACATTCTTCTGGAATTTGTTGTTTCTGAAGCTTGGTTATCATCTTGCTTTCTTTTTGAGATTCCAAACAAGTGAATAATACTATGTATTATAACATGAATTATTTCAACTAGAAAAAAAATTATTGCAACTTTGTGAACTAGATTTTTTAAATGGGCTTCTAAGTACACTATAAATATGAATAGCACACTTTACAGCTCATTGTGAACCATATCCACTAAGTGTTTTGTAATAGGTTTCACTATGGGACCTCTCTTCAGGAGGCATCTTTGGCTTTGTCTTGATCAAAAACTGGATAAAGATATGAAAGCCACATGCAGTTTGAGTTTAAATCAAAACCAGGGCCAACATCCAAAATAACCTCAACAAGCTGTAGTGAAGAACAAAAATCAGCAGGAATAAATTTAACAGCTGAATGTTGTCTTGCTTTTATGTGTAATATCCCTTCTTATCACTGTACACGACTATCATGTGGAATGGCTACCTGACAACGATTCTTTGCATGAAGTCTAGAACTCTCACTTGCCCCTGGTGGGGCTACAAACCAAGCTAGAACATTCAGAGAACATCTGTGCCTATCATCTTGCTTGATCTGCAATTTACTCACAGTTTCATGCTATAAAAGAAGGTAGTTGTCCTGATTTCAAATCCTGGATCCACTATTACTACTTAATCTAACTATTCAGCAGTTAAAAAAAAAAAATCATTTCATTCACAGCACCATGGGTGGATCTGGAGGTCAGTGTCTCAATGAAATAAGCCAGGAACAGAAAGACAAGTATTACATGCTCTCACTCATGATGTGGGAGCTAAAAACATGGAACAGAGAGGTATAGAGTGGAAAAATAGACAACATGACTGGGAAGGGTGAGTAGGGGGGATGGGAATGAAGAGAAGTGGGTTAAAGAGTACAAACACACAGTAAGACAAATAAATTCAATGATCGTTGTAGAGTAGGATGATGATATGTAACAAAAATGTCTTGTACTCAGGTGATGGACACCCTGAAGACCCTGATTTGATCACAACATATTATATACATATAACCAATTTTCTCATGTACGTATGTGTGTTATTTATCTTTTGCACGCAAGAGAATAATCTGTAGCCTTCTGTGGGAATTGAAGAAGATAATGACCTTAGTTCTGTTGGTATACATGTATACGTATTACCATTTATTGGGCATCTTCCATGAGCTAGAAGGAACTTGATTATCTTACTTTCCACATAAGTAGAAACAGAACCAACCAGAAAATCAGTAAACATTTCCAAGGTCCTACTGCTGGCAAAGCCATGAGTAGAATACAAATGTGTGATCCAAATCTACACTCGATTTAAAAATAAATGAAAATTTCTGTTCATTCTGATAAAGGTAAGTACAGAGCTGTCTTTTTTAATGCTGCTGCAAACTGATAGTTCTTCAAATACTTGTCTTATTACTGCTTCTTAATAAGTGCTATGATTCTTTCTAAGGTGGCCATCTTAGCCCACTCTAAAGATTTTTGGTTATTTGTATAACAATTGAAGTTGTCCAATAATTCTGTGGATTTTCTAATGATGGAAAAAGTTCTGTATTACTGGCAGTTATCAAGGAGCACTTTTCATAATTTATTCCACAAAGGAAAAAAAAAGGCTATTTCCTTTGAAAACAAACCAGTGACTTTTTGATGGATAACACTGAAGAGTCTTAAAGAAATATTTTCTGTTATTTTGTTCCCTGCAAATTGAAATTTCACTATTTTATGTGTTTCCCCCACAGCCTTACATGAGGCATCTCTGAAAATAGAGTAAATGGAGGCAAGATACTACCCCCTCACACACATACTTAAAGGGAATTTGGGAAATGATAAAGCCGCTTTATGGCAGGACCTAACGTTAATTCAGCACTAGCTGAATTCTGATAGAAAGAGTTCTGGTTTTTCTGGAAAAAAACAGGTTGCAGGAATTAATGCCACTTCCTGAGAGGAGAAGTAGGGAAAGGAACAAATACTGGAATACCTACAGCGTGCCAGAGACAGTGTGCTAGGTATTTTATCCACATTTGCCAGTTCAATTCTTCAAATGCTTTGGAGATAGGTATTACTATCTTTATGCACATAAAGAAACCGAGACTTTGGAGAATTTAAGTAATATACTTCAGTTGAAGTTAAGAAACAGTAGAGCTAGAATTCAAATGTAAGTGCAGTATATCTGACTTCAAAGCTCAAGCTTCTCTGATATCAGGCCTTCTCCTACCAGTTGGCTTCAACATCTTGCCTAGAGACCTAGGATTTGTAATTTGTTGGTATTCTGTTCCTCTGCTGTTTCATTCCAATTCTTGCTCTATAATCTAAAGTTTGATTGGGAGAACTCTCTGGATTTAGAAACAAGCTTGACCTTGTCACGTTTATTTTATCTGCACCCTTCTTACCCATTCATATTGAGAGGTGACAGCGTGTTGGCAGTCCTCACAGCCTTCACTCGCTCTCGGTGCCTCCTCTGCCTGGGCTCCCACTTTGGCGGCACTTGGGGAGCCCTTCAGCCCACCACTGCACTGTGGAGCCCCTTTCTGGGCTGGCCAAGGCGGGAGCCGGCTCCCTTAGCTTGCGGGGAGGTGTGGAGGGAGAGGCGCAAGCGGGAGCCGGGGCTGCGTGAGTGCGGCGCTTGCAGGCCGGCTGCAGTTCCAGGTGGGCGTGGACTCGGCGGGCCCTGCACTCGGAGCACCCGGCCGGCCCTGCCGGCCCCGCCAGCCCCGGGCAATAAGGGACTTAGCACCCAGGCCCGTGGCTGCGCTGGATTTCTCGCCGGGCCTTGGCTGCCTTCCTGCGGGGCAGGGCTCGGGACCTGCAGCCCACCATGCCTGAGCCTCCCACCCCTCCATGGGCTCCTGTGCCGCCCGAGCCTCCCCGACGAGCGCCGCCCCCTGCTCCGCAGCGCCCAGTCCCATCGACCACCCAAGGGCTGAGGAGTGCGAGCGCACGGCAAGGGACTGGCAGGCAGCTCCGCCTGCAGCCCCGGTACAGGATCCGCTAGGGTGAAGCCAGCTGGGCTCCTGAGTCTGGTGGAGATGTGGGGAACCTTTATGTCTAGCTCACGGATTGTAAACATGCCAATCAGCAGGACGTGGGTGGGGCTAATAAAAGCAGGCTGCCCTAGCTAGCAGCGGCAACCTGCTCGGGTCCCCTTCCACACTGTGGAAGCTTTGTTCTTTCGCTCTTTGCAATAAATCTTGCTACTGTTCACTCTTTGGGTCCACACTGCTTTTATGAGCTGTAACACTCACCACGAGGGTCCGCGGCTTCATTCTTGAAGTCAGTGAGACCAAGAACCCACCAATTCCGGACACAATATGAGTTAGGAAAGTGACTGATATTAGGTTTAAATTTCTACCATTTAATTTCTTTGCAAGTGATTTTGTTCTAGTTAGCCTTACCCAAGTTTTCAATGAAGTGCAGTCCTTTGCCATTGCTGTGTAAAACAAGGACAGTTCTACAGCATCTGTGGGGATGCTGATGACTAGGAAATTATTTTATAATGAGAAAACAAGCATTCACCATGATAAACATGAACAATATGCTGTTTGCCCTCAAGCAAGAGAAAAAGCCGCTGGCATGTAATGTTGAGACAAATAGTCAAGGGAGGCCAAGGAAAGATAAATAACACACATACATAAAACATCTAGAACAGAGGATGTTCAATATCACATCAGAATCTGGAAGGATTAACTATCTATTTTTCCCTCTTTAAAAATAATACAGAGTGTGAATTTATTGTAAATCAATTTCTTTTCTAATGTTTTTGGTGATTATAAAGTAAATACAATTTACTTTAAGGTCAGGCTTACATATTTATATTTCCTATCAGCTAAAAATGTGCATGTGTTACAATAATAGTTGCATTCTTGAATGGAATAAGTTTTTTCTCTAGAGAAACAAAGCTATTTCTGAAGTCTATCTGTAATGCAATAGAGCTCTAAAAGCAGAAGGAAAATATCAGCATTTTGATTATTCAATTGTAACAGAAATGAAATACACATGTGTAAAAATGCAATAATTACAAACAGGTGTAAAATGTCAGTTTTTTTAATTTTATAAAATAAGAAATTTTATTTGTTTGTAAAGGACAATTTTAAAGAAATGTAGCAGCCCTTTCCTGTAGTTTTTATATAAGTTTTAAGATTCCAGTTCATTTCATTTTCATATGTGGCATCATTTCACGAAATTATCTTGCCAACCATTTTTGTTGACATTCTAATATGATGAATAAAAGCAGCAATACAAAAATGACAATGGTTTAGGCTCCCCCAAATTTAAGACATTAAAATCTTCTTAAGCTTTCATCATTATAAAACACCAATTCTAGACGTAAGGTTTAGTAGACTGAATATGAAGGCATAAGTGTACATATAACTGCCCTATTGCCTCAACTAGAATGTTGCACAAGGATAATGGAAACAAGTCAACTACCAAGCGTATGTTAGCACTGTTCTAATCTGTTTACAAAATTCTCTTATTTAAATATTCATAACAATTAGAAAATACAAATTTGGACAGAATGGATCTTCTCATCTGTTCATCATCTCAAGGATGCTCATTCTTCCCTCTTGGTGGGATGTAGATTTTGCTGTAGTTTAAGTGAACAACAAAAAAGACGATCTCAGCCTCATACTCCATATGTTGGAGATAAAAATCAGGGACTAGGCCCGTGTATGGTGTTTCACACCTGTTAGCACTTTGGGAAGCCAAACAGCGAGGATTGCTTGAACCCAGGAGATCGAGACTAGCCTGGGAAACAAAGCAAGACCACTACAAATAATTTTTTAAAATTAACTCAGAGTGGTGTCATGCACCTATAGTCCCAGCTACTCAGGAGGCTGAGGCAGGAGGATCACTTGAGCCCAGGAGTTTGAGGCTGCAGTGAGCTGTGATAGCACCACTGCACTCCAGCCTGGGTGACAGTGAAATATCCTGTCTCTTAAAAAACCCAAAAAACAAAAAAGGATCCGAGACTTTTGCAAAAACCACACACTAGAGCTGATTAATGTTAGGCAGAGAGATACTGAAAAATCATTAGCTCTTAATAATCACGAAAGTCTAAGAAGGATTTTTCATACCTCAATTCTTTTTGTTAACTAAATTACTGCTATGGTTTCACAAAAGACACTACAAGCTGAGGGGAACTAAGATATTTCTCTCCCTTCATGTCACCCCATCTGCCTATGTGCAGAACTGAAATTATTTCCAGCTTCATCAAAGGGAAATTCTTATAAATAGGAATGACTGATTGCCCAAGCTACAGTGAAAAAAGAACGTGTCCTGGGAAAGGAGGGAAGACGGGGCAGGGTGAAGAGATGAAGACAGTAAAGGTTCAGTTGTCAATTTATGAATAATAAACTGACAGGTGACCCTAGGTAGTAAAGGTCACATGACACCACCCTTAAAGGATTTCGAAAATTTTTTAAAGCACCCTTAAAGGATTTCAAAATTGAATGGAGTGCTGTACAAGGTGACTACTGGTAAAGTTTATGATATCTTACAGAGTGCTAGTCTTTATTCTGGCTATGTCATATTTTATATTTTATAAATATTAGTTTCTAAATTGAATTAATCCTCACAACTACTGTCTATCGTAGATACTCTTATAAGCCCAATTTCACAGATAAGAAAAAGAAGATTCAGGATGGTTAAGTTAGCTATTGAATGTCATATCTCCAGTAAGGGGCTGGACCAGGATTCACTGACGGGTACAGCTGTATTTAGATACATACCTCTTTACCTTTGTGAAAGAATAGAGAATTTTACAAGTTGGCCTTCAGAGAGGCAGTTTGGCAGGGGTGGCGGGGTGGGGGCAGTTGTGGGGGAGATGCTTAGCCTTGAGGCAGGAGAATAGGTCTGGAGGCAGGGAACCTAAGGCCAATTCAGTCGGACTTCCTAGAACTGAATCAAAAGGAAAACCCCACATGTCCACGCTCAAGTAACAAAAGGATTAGAGCCTACTTCTTTTGGAACACCCTGCCTCCTCACCCCTGTTTTCCATTTTTCAGGTGAAAAATGGAAAGTACCTCTGATTGGCCCCCTCCTGCAATCAGTCAGATTGGTCAGGGGCCAAGTCTTTATGTGTAACTTCCTAACTTCTCTTCAGCCTCTGATTGGTCGCCTCCCACGACCAATCAGACTGGTCATGGGCCACTCCTTCATTTACATAAGGCGTAACCAAGTAACCAATGGGAAACCTCTAGAGGGTATTTTTAAACGCCACAAAATTCTGTAACCAGCACTCTTGAGCTGCTTGCTTGAGCCCACTCCCACCCTGTGGAGTTTACTTTCCTTTCAATAAATCTGTGTTTTCCTTGCTTCATTCTTTTGATGTTTTGTTTGTGTGTTTTGTCCAATTATTTGTTCAAAACCCCAAGAACCTGGACAACTCATAGTCAAGACCCTCCACTGGTAACAGCCTGGGAACAATATCCCTTGTATGCCATTGAGACGGGGAGAACAGAACAGGGATCCCTCCCGGTTTTTCCTTGCAATCTCCTAATGGACTAGCTACACTCAGCCTGGAAGCTGCACCACTACAGACACTTCCTCTCACAAAATCAACCAATTAGGCCTGAAAGAAACAAAGCACTTTAACCGCAAACATCCTGGTTGCCAACTGTAGAGACTTTCCAAGAGACCTTCCCCAATGCTGAGTAAGATCTTAGTTTGTCCTAACTTGAACTTTGCTTCATTTTAATAGTAAAAGTTACATTTCTGGGTGGAGATTTAAGATGCAAACGAGACATACCATACATGTAAAGGCATGACATGAGACTGTGCAGGCACAGCCGCTGAACCACCCCAATAACGTTACCTGGAGGACGCTCAGAGAAAAAGAAAAGCCCAAACTAATCTGATTTGTGGAAGCCAGCAGCAGGTTCCTTCCTGTTGTTCTCTCCCTTTCTGCTTAAGCAGAAAGCCCCAATAAACTGCCTTGTTCAAGCCCATTTCAGACTCTTGGTTTACTTTTTTTTCTTTTTTTCTGAGACGGAGTCTCACTCTGTCGCCGAAGCTGGAGTGCAGTGGCACGATCTCAGCTCACTGCAACCTCTGCCTCCCGGGCTCAAGCTATTCTCCTGCCTCAGACTCCCATGTAGCTGGGACTAAAGGCATGCACCACCACGCTTAGCTACTTTTTTTGTATTTTTAATAGAGACGGGGTTTCACCATGTTGACCAGGCTGGTCTCAAACTCCTGAACTCAGGTGATCTGTGTGCCTCGGCCTCCCAAACTGCTGGGATTACAGGTGTGAGCCACCACACCCAGCCTCTTGTTTTACTTCTATTTACTGAGGGTCAAGATTCACCACTGGCAACATTATAAGAAGAAAACCATGGACAGGGGCTACTGATACAGAAATGGTGGAAAATCACTAGGGAATGTGAGTTGCTCTGCATGAAATCATCATCCACATAGCTAAATCCAAATATCTCTGTGTGCTGGGACAGAGGAAACAAAAAGAAATCGCTATGGTTTTCTTTATTCTACACAGTGAAGGAACATGCATCTCTATACTGAGGTCAAAGGATCTGCAAAGCTTTTCCAGCCTGCAGCATCCAAGACACACACTCTTACAGGAACAAACAGGAAATTAATATTAGGTAACTTTTGCCAAAAACAAACTGAGGCAAAAACAAAGAGGATACTTAGGTGACTTTCCCAAACATGAATTAGCCACTAGAACTAATGCATGTTAGGAAGAGGGATACTGAAAGATGACCAGTGCTTGATAATAATGGAAGTCTTCTAAGGTTTTGCAAGATCCAGGTAACAGAGCTAGTACAAAGAGCAAGGATTCAAACACATATTATGTTCCATCTCGGACACAATGCCCTTTGCTGTGCCTTTTTACATACAGCTAGACAAAAGAGCAGGAGCTAAGTTGCAAATGAATTGAAGCAATTACTAAAAGCAACTGTTATAGAATATCTCTACCTCTTGCTGTGGAAATTATTCTTTCCTCGAGTAAGCATTTTAACACTCATATAATTAATAGGGGAGAAATCTAGCTCTTAGAATAATTTCTGCCAGAGCTTGTTTGTTGATAGTCTTCCCTTCAAGGTTGACCAGAACAAAACCTGATGAGAAAAATAGTTCAATTCATGAATTTTACCATCTGAATGAATGAACTGGAGAAATAAGAAGCTCAATGTGAAAAGATATTCTACCCTTTTGAGAGGAAGTAATATTGGAGGCTTTGAATAAGGGATTTATTTATTTTTTTCCTACAAGAGATTATTAGGCAACTTGTAGACAAGAAATGAAAATGTTTTTCTGAAGCAGCTATTAAAGTCTTCTGACGAAGCACTACTGACATATAAAAGCACTTTTGTCTTCTGGGATTAAAGACACTAAAGTATTTGGTGGGTTTATCATCATATTAACATTAATGACTGGTATTCAGTTGCTCATCAAAAATAAGATGGTGTCCAGTGTTCCTGTATTAATTTTGTTTCCACAACAATAAATTTTTAACAGAAAATAAAGAACGCATTTTCTCCAAAAAACAACCCCAGAACTATGAAAGAGATAGTTTATGAGTGACAGATTGTAGGATAAAACACCATAATCAGTGAAAATGTATTATTTAGGGAAAGCAAATTCCTTCAGTTTCTGGTGGCTGCTCTAATCACGTGAATAAAATAATGGTATGCAAATACTTGGTCTAGAGTTTGACAAGGCTGTCACTTGCCCTTATCGGACACAGTGCTTTATCACAATGCAGTCAAAAGATAGGAGGAAATGAGGTGGAAAATATTATTATAGGATTTTTAGGGTACTTTGATAGAAACTAGAGGCAGCTGTTGAAACTACAGTATTTAAGAACAAATGTGAGTAATGAATCATAAAGTGAAATATGTAAGGCAGGGAAATATTTCTGGCAATACATATGCTCTACGTATATTTTACTTACGTATAAGGATACTAAAGTGTAGGCTGAGGCTATATAGAATTATTGATTAGGCAATCAGCACCACCACTTCGTTTATACATTAGTGCTTGTGTAGTACTTTCTGAAGAGTTGCAGAGTTGTCCTGTGTCATGAAATAGTAGCTACGTAACTCATCTCCTTCCTTCCTTTCTATTTTTGTTCTCCTTCTCTCTCTCACTCTCCTTCTCTCTCCCTCTTTGCACTGGCTACCAGGGAACACAGAGTGTGATATACTGAGCAAATGGCTCAGCTCTGCCTTGGAGTGAACTTATCACTTTCTTATTAATGATACCTGTTTTTCTATTTTTTCTATATCCTTGCATACCATTTACAGTGTTATACAACTGATTTTATTATGAACAATTTCAAGTACCTTTTAGAGAAGCAGATTGCTAATTCAAAGCAAACATGAAACAGATACCAGCATTTGTAATTAATTTTGAATAAATTTCAAAGAATACAGCAGGATGGTGATCTGATTCTTTTCCTTTTGCTTTTTTTATTCTCTTTGCTGACTTTAACATACAATGAGGTGGTGCCAACAATGAGAATGTGCTATGTTGTGTTCAGAATCATTGCTAACAATGTTTTCGGGCAAATACGTGAGTAGCAACACATTGTACTGATTGTTGTTGTATTGATTATCATTGCACAGTTTTTTTTTTCTGTTAAAGCTTTGTTATTATTTTTCTGGCATTGTCAGGGGGAAATAGAATTTTTAAATTTATTACTAAAATATGTTTATCATTTGTCTAGGTATTTGTCTCCCTAGACGATATTATGAGGTTGGTGTAAAATAAATATCTAATACTTCAAAGAAAGCCCATTGAGTTAGAAAGATTTATTTTGATTTACAAAATACTATCTTTTGATATTTTTTATTTTAGATGACTGATACTGACGTTTTCTTCTATTTAATTGTTGTTTTACTTCTGAGTAGTTTTTTTTTTTTAATATTTGTTGGGGGTAGAAAAAGAAAGAATATTGCTAAAGAGTTTGCTAGATGTATGAGACGGTAGGAGGAAATAAAGGCAATAGTATTTATGCTTAAGTGAGTAGAGATGTTTTTTAAAAGCAAGTGAGACTACTTATAAAAAAAAAGGTGTCATAGGAGTCACTGCAGTCATTCTATACACTAAGAAAAGGAGGTTAGAAATAAAACCTTACCTACTATTATCAAAGACGGAGCTGCTTGGCCAAGCAGCTAGCAAATCTTTCTTCCCACAGAGAATGCTGAGAAAGGAAAACACAACACCTCCAGTTTGAACTCCGAATAAAACTTGGCCCAACAGTCTTAAAACCCTAGTGGTCAAATTGAGAAGAATCTGGAATGAAATGTCGTTTTAAACTCGGAAGCAAGCATCTGTCTTGCAGCAGTCAGAGGCTTGAATGCTCCTCTGGGGTGGGCTGTCACTTATTCCTGGAAAACAATTTTAGGTGCACAAATGTGAAGGCAGCCAGCACCCATGAGGGGAGCCCTTATCACTATCAACCTTCAACTGTCTTCTATTACCCATTGCTACCAAGAAGATGTTTGTGTGCATGTGATTTACATGAAAATCATGAAAGGGCTCATTTTGTGTGTTTTTATATATCTACTTATTTTTAATAGCATATGTATATTTATTACGTTTTAGGGTAGTTATGTAATTCATCTCCAAAATCTAGATATATGTGAGAGTAAAATAGGGCTCTATTAACAATGAGAGCAGGAAAAACAAACTGGAATTAACATGGGAATTTAATCACGCTAACTTTGTTACCTTGAATATAAGTTTTCATTTGGGATACAATCATTATCATCATTTTCAGTAGAAGGTTTAGATGAAGCAAACATCAATATTCCAGAAGCAGGATCTTTAACTATCAGAATCTAAGAGGTGTGACTAGACGCTGAACTGATTCAGTATTTAGCCGAAGCCATCATCCCTAAGATTTGCTAGAGTATCATAACTTGTAAGGGTGAAAGATTTCTCTAAACTACTGCTCTTAAAATTAATGTGCATATGCATAGACCCAGGGAGGGAAACAACACACACTGGGACCTGTAGGGGAGGCAGGAGGTGAGAGAGCATCAGGATAAATAGCTAATGCATGTGGGGCTTAATACCTATGTGATGGGTTGATAGGTGCAGCAAACCACCTTGGCACACGTCTATGTAATGAACCTGTACGTCCTGCACATGTATCCCAAAACTCAAAACTAAATATAATTAAATTAAAAAGAAAAAAATTCATGTGTGAATGAATCACCTAGGCATTTTGTTAAAGTACAGATTGTAATTCAGGAATATTGTGGTAGGGCCTGAGATTCTCCATTTCTGACAAGCTCCAAGGTCATGTCAATGCTGCTGGTGTACAAACTCCACATTGAATAGCACTTCCCTAAATTATTTTAGTCAAGTCACAAATCTTGTTTATCCCTAATGTTGCCATTGAGAGCTCATTTCATCATCCTACTTTATAAGATGCTGCTAGATTCCCCCAGTGAAACTCCATGATAATATTCAGTAAACTAGTTAACAAAGCATTGGCTACTGATGATAAATAGGAATCTTAGGAAGGCTTCTGTTAGCCACCTCTGGAGAAGAGCTCTTGAAATAACTTTTTAAATTAATTTATTTTTAGTTGAAAACTATTAATTGTGTATATCTTTGAGTACAACGTGATGTTTTGACCTATTTGGAAAACACTGTGGAAAATTTTAATCTAATTAACATATTCTTCACCTCACTAACTTATCATGCGTGCTGACCATAGATAATAATAATGTATTATATATCCCCAAATTGCTAAAGGAATATAATCATTTATAATGCATGTCATGGCTATGGATTGTTTTGAATCTTCTTCCTAAAACACTTTCATATTTTCGCTTGTTTCTCTGATCCTTTCCTCTAGATGGTAATGAGCTTACTCTTTGTATCAGAATTCCCCTTCTTTTGTTTGGAGAAAGTAAATTTCATCCATTACCTTCAATCTCAGTTCTGAGATTTCAAAATCATGGTGTCCTCTCCACTAGAAAAATGCCTCAACAATATCAACCCTTCCTCTTATAAAAAGAATCTTCTGACACTACCCTGCTTTTGTCAGTCCCTTTTAGATTACTTTTATCTCGGGAAGAGAAGAAGCATATAGGAAAATTGGAGAGGTAGGGATTGGTAACAGAACAGACTACTTATCAGTGTGGATTAAGGGGCTGCCAATTAGCTACCTTTTTGTTTAGAGACATCACATGCAGATAACCTTTATATCTCTCACAAAAGCATGCATTTGAGACCATTGGAGAAATGAATGTTTATAGATTTATCTTTATATGGTGCTCTCACCCCTAGCCAGTAAATATATCTTGACACCCTTAATCAACAAAAGTAGGTATAATCTTTGACGTATCCATATTGTTTTCAGGAAGAAGAAACACACACCTACACAAGCTCACATAAAACTCCCCACATTCAGTACAGAGAGTCAATGCCAGGACATTTATTAACTTTCTTGTTCAGCAAATATATATTTCATTGTATGAAAAAAAGAATAAAAATATTTTTATTCCAAACAAATCAAAATAAACAGAATTATGATAAAATGAGAGTTGAAACAATCAGATTAAGGAATTTTAAAGAATTATCTGAGGTATCACCCTCATTCTAGTTCCAGTTTATTGCCAGAACTGAGATAGATTATTGATCTGGCCTGCTCCCCAAACATCTTTGTCAAACTATACTCAAAATACTTAAGATTCTCTCAAATATACCTTATTCTGTACACTTTAAAATTAGGTACTCCCTGTTTTTCTTAAGTTAGGCACATTCATGGAATCTGATGATGACTGAAAAGTCTTATTTTTCATTCACTGTGTTTTCTGGACATCCTTGCTCATCTATAAGAGCCATAACTAACAGTTTATATACACTCCTAATATGTATCCACATTTTTCGTTGACCATTACAAAAGTCATACTAATAAAAATGAGGAAAAGATCATATCAGTGCTTCCCTACAAGTCCAATGTGCTGTGGCAAAACACCATCACTTACAAGCCAGATTAAATGATTAGAATTCAGTCAACCATCATAAAAGAATAAACAAATGGAGATTGGTGTCAGGACAAGATAATTGAATAGAAGCCTCCACTGATCGTCCTCCCTGTAGGAACATCAAATTGAACAACTAAAAAGCATCTTCATAAAAACCAAAGATCAAGTGAATCATTACAGTACCTTGTTTTAACTTCATATCACTGAAAGGGGCACTGAAAAAAGTCTTAAATTGCATATGCCACCACTTGCGCATCCCCAGCAGCAGCTGCATGGCATGGAGAGAGAATCTGTGCATTTGGGACAGAGAGAGCACAGTGACTATGGGACTTTGCACTTGAACTCAGTGCTGCCTTATCATAGTGGAAAGCAACACTAGACAGAAATCAGCCAGCGCCCAGGAAGAGAGCATATAGACCATCCCTAGCCAAAGGGGAATCACTCATCTCAGCAGTCAGAACCTGAGTTCTGGCAGCCCTCACCACTGTGAGCTAAAGTGCTCTGAGGTTCTAAATAAACCCCAAAAATAGTCTAGGCCACAGGTAATGCAATTCCTGGGCAATTACTGTTGTTGTGCGGGGCTCAGAGCCAGTGGACTTTGTGGGGGCACATGACAATAAGACACCAGCTGGGTTAGTCAAGGCAGTGCTTGTGCCACTTCTCCCGTATCCCCAAGTAGTGCAGCTTACAGCTCCAGGAGAGATTCCTTCCTACTGCTTGGGGAAAGGAGAGGGAAAAGGAAACAGGACTTTGTCTTGCAACTTAGATACCAGCTCAGACATGATAGAATAGGGTACTGGGCAGAGTCATAAGACCCACATTCCAGGACCTTGCTTCAGGATGACATTTCTAGACATGCTCTGGGCCAAAAGGGAATCTATTGCCATGAAGGGAAGGACACAGTCTTGGCAAGATTCAACACCTGCTGACTAAAGAGCCCTTGAGTCCTGAATAGTGAGCAGTGGTACCCATGTAGTACTCACCGTGGGCTTTGAGTAAGGTTCAGAGACATGCTGGCTTCAGGTGTGACCCAACACATTCCCAGCTGTGGTGGCTGTAAGGTGGAACACTGGTTTGAAAATGAAGGAGGAAAGAGTAAAGGGGACTCTTGCAGCTTAGGCTCAAGCTTGGCCACAGTGGAGTAGGACACCAAGCAGGGTCTTGAAGTCCCAAATTCTAGGATTTGGTTCTTGGATGGCATTTCTGGACATTCTGTGGGCCAGAAGGAATCCCACTGGTCTAAAAGGAGAGTCTTAAACCTGGCAGAATTCCCTGAAAGTTGACTGAAGATCTTTTGAGCCTTGAGTGAACATTGGTGGCAGCCAGGCAGTACTCACTGCAAGCCTGGGGCAGTGGTGGCCACAGGGAGAGACTCCTCTACTAGTGAAAAGGGGAGGGAAGAATGGGAAAAACTTTGTCTTGTGGTTTGGGTGTCAGCTCAGCTGTAGTAGAATAGAAGCCTTACATAGATTCCTAAGGTTTCCAACTATAGGTCCCAGTTCCCAGATGGTATCTCTGTACTCAACTAAGACCTGAGGAAACTCACTGCTCTGAAGGTAAGGCTGGCTTCACAACCTGCTGATTGTAAAATCCTACAACCTTGAGCAAACTCAGCCAGAGAATTCTTCAAGATCTTATCTATGACCATTAAGGCAGTATATCTACAAGTCTGCAGGAGCTACATCTTTACTGGGCTTGGGGTACCGCTCAGACAGATATAGCTGCAGTGACCAAAAACCTAGTTTATAATACTCAAGTCCCTTCAAATACCTGGAAAGCCTTCTTAAAAAGGATAGGTACAAACAAGCCCAACTTGCAAAGACTATAATAAATACCTACCTTTTCAATGTCCAAACACTGATGAACATCTACAAACATCAAGACCATCCAGGAAATCATGACCACACCAACTGAACTAAATGGAGCACCAGTGATGAATCATGGAGAGACAGAGGTATGTGACCTTTCAGACAAAGAATTTGAAATAGCAGTTTTAAGAAGACTCGACAAAATTCAAGATAACACAGAGAAGGAATTCACAATCCTATCATATAAATTTAACAAAGAGATTGAAATACTTTAAAAAAATAAAGAAATTCTGGAGTTGAAAAATGCAATGGACATACTGAAGAATGCATTAGAGTCCCTTAACAAGATAATTGACCAAGCCAAAGAAAGAATTAGTGAAGTTGAAGACAGGTTATTTGAAAATACACAGTTAGAAGAAACAACAGGAAAAAGAATAAAAAAGAATGAACATGCCTAGGACATCTAGAAAATAACCTCAAGAAGGCAAATCTAAGCGTTATTGGCTTTAAAGAGGTGGTAGAGAGATTGATATAGAAAATTCATCAAAGGCATATCAAAGAACTTCCCAAACATAGAGAATGATATCAACACTCAAGTACAAGAAGGTTATAAAACTCCAAACAGATTTAACATAAAGAAGAGTACCTCAAGGCATTTAATAATCAAATTCCCAAAGATCAAGGATAAAGAAAAAATCCTAAAAGCATCAAGAGAAAAGAAACAAGTAACACACTATGGAGCACCAATACATTTGGCCGCAGACTTCTCGATGGAAATTTTACAGGCCAGCCAGGAGACAGGCATGACATATTTAAAGTACTGAAGGGAAAAAAACTTTTATACTAGAATAGTATAAACTTAAAGAGGAATAAACACTTTCTCAGGCAAACACAAGCTGACAAATGTCACCTACACCAGACCAGTCCTACAAGAAATGCTCAAGGGAGTTTTTCAGTCTGAAATAAAAGGATGTTAATGAGCAATAATGAATCTTCTGACGGTGCAAAACTCACTGGTGATAGTAAGTATATAGAAAACCACAGCATATTATAACACTGTCACTGTGGTGTATAAACTACTCATATCTTGAGTAGAAAGACTAAAAGATGAACCAAGCAAAAATAATAACTACAGTTACTTTTAAAGATATAGACAGTAAAATAAGATATAAATAGAAACAACAAAATGTCAAAAAGGGAGGAGGACAAAGCCAAAGTGTGAAAATTTTATTAGTTTTCTCTTTACTTGTTTGTTTATGCAATCAGTGTTAAGTTGTGATCAGTTTAAAATGGGTTATAAGACATCATTTGCAAGCCTCATGTAACCTCAAATTAAAAAACATACAGCAAGAAATTAAAACAGACCATCAGAGAAAATAACCTTCACTAACAGGAAGACAGGAAGGAAGGAAAAAAGGGAGAGAAGACAACAAAGCAGTGAGAAAACAAAGAATAAAATGGCAGGAGTAAGTCCTTACTAATCAATAATAATATTGAATATAAATGGACTAAACTCTCCAATCAAAAAACAGAGTGACTGAATGGATTAAACAAACAACCAACCAAACAAAACCAAAAAACAAGACCTAGGATCTGTTGCCTACAAAAAACACACTTCACTTATAAAGACATGTATAGATTGAAAACAAAGGGATGGAAAAAGGTTATTCATGCTAATGGAAACCAAAAAGGAGCAGGAGTGCTATACTTATATCAGACAAATTGATTTCAAGACAAAAACTATAAAAAAAAACAAAAACGTCATTATATAATGATAAAGGGCCTCAATGCGGCAAGAGTATATAACAATTACAAACATATATGCACCCAACAATGGAGCACCAAGATATGTAAAGCAAATATTATTAGGGCTAAGGAGAGAGACAGACACTATGATGGTTAATACTGAATACCAACTTGATTGGATTGAAGGATGCAATATTGATCCTGGGTGTGTCTATGAGGGTGTTGCCAAAAGAAATTAACATTTGAGTCAGTGGGCTGGGGAAGGCAGACCCATACTTAATCAGGTGGACACTATCTAATCAGCCTCCAGCAAATATAAAGCAGGTGGAAAAACATGAAGAGATGAGAATGGCCTAGGCTCTCATCCTACATCTTTTTCCCATGCTGGATGCTTCCTGCCCTCTAACCTCAGACTCTAAGTTCTTCAGTTTTGGGACTTGGACTGGCTCTCCTTGCTCCTCAGCTTGCAGACACCCTAGTATGGGACTTTGTGATGGTGTAAGCTAATACTTAATAAACTCCCCTTGACATATATATATATATGTCTTCTTAGTTCTGTCCCTCTAAGAGAACCCTGACTAATACAGACCCCAATACAATAACAGCTAGAGACTTCAACACCCCTCTTTAACTATTAGACAGATCTTCCAGACAGAAAGTCAAAACAGGAACATTGGACTTAATCTGCACCATAGACCAAATGAATATAGTAGACATTTAAAGAACATTTCATCCAGTGGCTGCAGAATACTCTTCTCAGCCCATGGATCATTCTCAAGGATAGAACATACGTTAGGCACAAAACAACTCTTAAAAATATTTAACAAATTGAAATTACATTAAGTATCTTCGCTGATCATGATGGAATAATACTAGAAATTAATAATGAAAGGAATTTTTGAAACTATACAAATATATAGACATTAAACTATATGCTTATGAATGACTAGTAGGTAAATGAAGAAATTAGCAATGAAGTTGAAAATTTTCTTGAAACAAATGATAATGGAAACACAACATTGGAAACAAAACCTATGGGATACAGCAAAAGCAGTGCTACGAGGAAAGTCTATAGCTTTAAGCATCTATATCAAATAGGTAGAAAAACTTCAAATAAACAACCTAATAATGAATCTTAAAGAAACAGAAAAACAAGAGCAAACCAAACCCCAAATTTGTAGAAAAAAAGTGATTGTAAAGATCATAGCAGAAATAAATGAAATTGAAATGAAGAAAATAATACAGAAGATCAACAAAATTAAAAATCGTTTTTTTAAAAGATGAAATTGACAAACTTTTAGCCAGACCAACTAAGACAAAAAAAGAGAAGACCAAATGAGTAAAACTGGATATGAAAAAGGAGACATTACAATAAATACTGCAGGAATTCAAAGAATCATTAGAGTCTACTGTGAGCAACTATATGCAATAATTTGGAAAACTAGAATAAATGAGTACATTTTAGATACATACAACCAACAAAGATTGAATCATAAAGAAATAATAAAAACCGAACAAACGAACAACAATTAACAAGATCAAAGCTGTAAGAAAAAGCCTCCCAGTAAAGAAAAGGCTGGGACCTGATGGCTTCACTGCTGAATTTTACCAAACATTTAAAGGAAAACAAATACCAATCCTACCCAAACTATTTCAAAAAATGGAGGAGAAAGGAATGCTTCTAAATTCATTCTGTGAGGCCAGTATTACCCTGGTACCAAAATTAGACAAAGACACATTAAAAAAAAAAACTGTAGGTCAATATCCCTGATAAACATTGATGCAAAAATCCTCAACAAAATACTAGCAAACCAAATTCAACAACACATTAAAAAGGTCATTCATCATGACCAAGTGGGATTTATCTCAGGGATGCAAGGATGATTCAACATATACAATCGATGTGATACATATAGATAGAATGGAGACAAAAACCGTATGATCATATCACTTGATGCTGAAAAAACCTTTGATAAAATTAGACATCTCTTCACAGTGAAAATAAAACCTTGAAAAACTGGGTACAAAAGGAACATACCTCAACACATAAAAGCTATGCAGAGCAGATCCACAGCTGGTAGCATACTGAATGGGGAAAAACTGAAAGCCTTTTCTCTAAGATCTGGAACATGACAAAGATTCCCACTTTCATCACTGTGATTTAACATAGTCCCAACTAGAACAATCAGACAAGAGAAAGAAATAAAAGGCATCCAAATTGAAAAAGAAAATGTCAAATTTTCCTTGTTTGCAGATGATATGATCTTATATTTGGAAAAACCTAAAAGACTCCACCGAAAAATTATTAGAACTGATAAATTCAGTAAAGTTGCAGGATACAAAATCAACATACAGAAATCAGTAGCATTTCTGTATGCCCACAGCAAACAATCTGAAAAAGAAACCAGGAAAGTAATTCCATTTATAATAGATACAAATAAAATTAAATACCTGGGAAAAAACTTAACCAAATAAATGAAAGAACCTGCAATGAAAACAATGAAACACTGGTGAAAGAAATTGAACTAGACACCAAAAAATGGAAAGATATTCCATGTTTATGGATTGAAAGAGTCAATATTATTAAAATGTCCATACTACCCAAAGCAATGACATTCTTCACAGAAAGAAAAAACAACCCTAAAGTTTATATTTATATTTAAATTTAAACTTAACCCTTTAAGTTTATATTCTGGAATCAGAATAGACCCAGAATAGTCAAAACTGTCCTAAGGAAAAAGAATAAAACCGGAGGAATCATGTTACCTGACTTCAAATCACACTACGGAGCTATAGTAACCAAAATAGTATGTTACTGGCATACAAACAGACACATGGCCAACGGAACAGAACAGACAACCCAGAAACCAATCCATACGTTTACAGTGAACTCATTTTTTACAAAGGTGCTGTATTAGTCCATTCTCAGACTGCTATAAAGAACTGCACAAGACTGGGTATATTATAAAGGAAAGAGGTTTTAATTGACTCACCGTTCCCCAGGTCTGGGGAGACCTCAAGAAATTACAATCATAGTGGAAGGGCAAGCAAACACATCCGTCTTTACATGGTAGCAGGAAGGAGAAGAATGAGAGCCAAATGAAGGATAAGCCCCTTATTTTTACCATTAGGTCTCTTGAGAACTTACTCACTGTCACAAGAATAGCATGGATGAAACCATCCCTATGATTCAATTACCTCGCACCGGGTCCCTCTCACCACACGTGGAGATTATGGGAACTACAACTCAAGATAAGATTTGAGTGGGAACACAGCCAAACCATATCATGTGCCAAGAACATACATTGGAGAAAGGACAGTCTCTTCAATAAATGGTGCTGAGAAAACTGGATATTAATATGCAGAAGAATGATATTGGACTCCTATCTCTAGCCATATAAGAAATCAAATCAGCCCAGCATGCTGGCTCATGCCTGTAATCCCACCACTTCGGGAGGCCAAGGTGGCAGATCACCTGAGGTCAGGAGTTCGAGATCAGCCTGACCAACATGGTGAAACCCCGTCTCTACTAAAAATACAAAAATTAGCCAGGTGTGGTGGCAGGCACCTGTAGTCACAGCTACTGGGGAGGCTGAAGCAGGAGAATCTCTTTAACCTGGGAGGCAGAGCTTGTAGTGAGCCGAGATCGTGCCACTGCACTCTAGGCTGGGTGGCAAAGCGAGACTCCGTCTCAAACAAACAAACAAACCAAAATTAAATTAAAATTGATTAAAAACTCAAATCTAAGAACAAAAACTATGAAATTACTTAAAAAAAAAAAAAACATTGGGGAATCAGACTCTCCAGGACATTAGACTGGGCAAAGATTTTTTTCTCAGTGCTGGGGAGAGTATTGGGTTGGGGGAGGGGAAGTAGGAATGGTTAATGGTACAAAAATATAGTTACATAGAATGAATAAGATCTAGTGTTTCATTGCACAACAGGATGACTACAGGGAACAATAATTTATTGTACATTTAAAAATAATTAAAATAATATAATTGGATTGTTTGTGACCCAAAGAAAACATAAGTGCTTGAGGCAACGTATACCCCATTTACCCTGTTGTGATTATTAAGCATGGTATGCCTGTATCAAAATATGTCACGTATCTTACAAATATATACACCTACTATGTACCTACAATTTTTTTAAATTAAAAGAATAAACAAATGTCTAATAACTGCTCTCTTTTTTTCCCTTATAAAAGCATTTCTTCTGCATTTCCTATTAAAATTAATGGAATTACGTAAAAAGGAGGCAAAAAAGGTCACAAAGGTAACAATAATTCTGTGCCTTACTAAGTGTGAGATGTTGTGAAATATCTCTGCCTAATATTTTTATTATGGTGATTGATTGTTATGATTAGAGATTAGAAGACATTTTTCAATAATAGCTGTCATTTGTTGAAGACTCCCTTACACCACAAGCTAGGGACTCTACGTGAATCATTTGAAGTGCTCTTAACTGGGTTTTATTATTCTCATATAGTGGATAATAGACCTAGAGACCAGAGAGTTTAAGTAGTTTCTTCATGTCTGACAGCTTGTTAGTGGTAAGCTTTGGAATCAGACAGATTGGTTTTCATTTGAATTATAATTTCATGTTCTGGCCAAGACATTTATATTTTCTTGGAAACTGCATGCCCTGGATGCACCCTGTTCTTTTATGTTGTCCAAAAATACGTCTACCTTGATAATTTCTGAAATCAGAAGATGAAGAGAAAAAATTTCTACTCCCCAGAAATACTATTTTTTACAAATTAAGCATAGGACTATTCATATTTTGTACAATTTCTTTTCCTCCATCAATTGTTTTTCTGTTGAGAAATTTGTGTCATAATCATAGATAAAATTAATCACACCATTTTGAGTTAATTATTGCATTAACTACCTACATTTCTACCTTTATTTCTGTAATAATTCGATGCTACTCTTATTTGCACTTTTTATGTTCTCACCTCTCTTGTATTTTTGAGACATAATATTCTAGTATTGCACATTAACAACTATAAAAACCTGCAGAAACAAAACACATAATAGATCACAAAACAATGAAACCAGAGGCATAGATAACTTCACAAGTGCCTATGTCACTTCTAGGGGTAAAACCAAGCTGACTTGATCTTGCTTTAAAGAGTATCTTTGTTCCAGTTTATGAAATTGATATGCTAAAAGTCCATTTATTGAATTATTTCTGGATACATAATTTTATTAATCTGTGTACATGTATTTTTATGTGATGCGCATTGTGATTATTCCTTCCTCCTCTTCTTTCCTTTCCTCTTCTCCTGCCTCTTTTTTTTTTAATTTTCTAAAAGCAATATCTCAGGTTTAATGTACTTGATTGGTTTACCATTGCCTAGATGAGTAACAATCTAAACATTTTTTAGCAGGTACTCATCAGTAAAGTATGTAAGCATGTATCCCCAATTTACGCATTTTTATTTGCAAATAATATACAAGGACTTCTGCACTAATATATTCTGTATATTATCAAATATATAGAAAATAAAACATATAAAAGTTGATATGCTATATGAAAATAAGTTGTCACATTTGCTTTCCACATTTCAAAAAATTTATTTCTCATTTCACTTTGGCTCAGAACATAATGTATAATCTCTGAACTCTAGCTTTCATGGTCTAATGTATAATAATGATACCAAAATAATGCCCTAACTCTACCTCCTATTCATCATTTATCATTCCAGGCAGACATGTTTTTCCTTGCATGGGCTTTGACCTGGGAAAGGGAGTAAAGTGACACGGTCTTTGTGAACCTGAGCATCAATAACTCTTGAATAATAGAACATTTGGCAAATATCTCTTAGAACATTTTAAAGTATAAAAATGTTTCCTGTGCTTTGACTAAACAGCCAGGACCTAAAGGATACGTATCATAAATAAAGGGTATACTTATGTTTTCTTTTTTCTGCAAACAATTCAGAGTAATTTTTACATCCACTGACACCTACACAATTTAACAAAAGTTTCTTAGGAAGGCAGGAAATGACCTCATTTAGCAATCTTTGGAAAAGCAATTTCCTTATACTTTCCTACCAGATGAAAAATGTGATTAATGGAACATCAGAATATTTCAAATGAATAGCTTATTTTACATTCTTTAAAATTAAAAAAAGCAATAACTAGTATGAATTAGCTTTTTCTACAGACGTCATAAAAAGTAAGTAAAATGTTGCCCATAGATGCCTTAAGTACTCTGACTTTCTACATAAAGATGCATTCGTCTGAAAATAGAATAAACTTTAAGAAGAAGGTATTTCAAAAAAAGATCCTCCTTTGTGGTAAGTGCCAACAAAGAACACATTTTACATTAATTGGTTGTCTCAGGCCAAACCATCTGTCTCTCCAAATGTAATGAATGCTGGCATTCTTATTGGTATGTACTCAATAGTTCAAATTGGTCTGAAATAAACCCTGCTCAAAATCTTGTTATAGTACCAGCTTGTGAGTTATGGTATGAATGTTAAGTTTCCTTTTATCAGGGTCTCTCCCAGTGAAAAATTTGAGTTTCATTCCATGTATCGAGAGCATGGGCTTAACAGAGATGCATTTTCTATATGCATAGTTGTATTATGCATTGTTCTCACATTATATAACTCATGTATATGTATATGATATTACATAATGTAGCTGTTTAGCATTTTATATATGAAATTAAATTTTATGCATACCTTTTAATGGAGAGTGTCACTGGTTTCTGGCAATTTTGTCAGATATGTAGGGAATCATCATTAGCTCCAGATGAGAAAATTATTCTCATATAACAGATGAGAAAATTAAGGCTTAGGTGCACTGTTTGGTTTAGCCCATGACTATTTCTCCTGTGATACTCTTTTTTTTTGTCCTGTTGGCATAGACTATCTGATCATTTCATATAGGCCAAACTCCTTCCCACCCTAGATCTCTGTAATTTATGAAAGAGGGAAAAGGGAGAGAAAAGTTTCTCCAAGCTCCCTCTCTAGAGAGTGGCATGAGGCTCATCTTAAATATCCCATCACCACAAAAATCATTCCTTCTCTCAGACCAGGTTAGATTCCTTCTATGTGCTCTCATGGATATTTATTTTTTCTTTTAAAAATAGTATCATAGGCCGGGTGCAGTGGCTTACACCTGTAATCCCAGCACTTTGGGAGGCTGAGGTGGGTGGATCACAAGGTCAGGAGTTCGAGACCAGCCTGGCCAACATGGTGAAACCCCGTCTCTACTAAAAACACAAAACTTAGCTGGACATGGTGGTGCATGCCTGTAGTCCCAGCTACTGGGGAGGTTGAGGCTGGAGAATCACTTGAACCCAGGAGGCAGAGGTTGTAGTGAGCCGAGATGGTACCATTGCACTCCAGCCTAGTAACAGAATGAGACTCCATCTAAAAAAAAATTATAATTAAAATAATAAATATAAAAATATGCTCCCCCAATAGAAAGTAAACTCCAGGATGAAAAGCAGAGACTTAGTCTATTTTTCTGGTTAAATTCAGCAATGTTATTCAATTCCTAACACTGATTGAAAAGCTAATTATCGGATGCCATACTAGTAGCACAATCATAATCATGGACTGAGAAAATATGAAGCTTTCTCTCAGTAGTCTTTCCTGTGCTAAAAGACAAATGGAAAACATAAAAGTACTAATTTCAACCAATACTGTCATCTATTGTGGAGCTTGTGAGGAGCTTTTGGAATTAGATAGGTTTGAGATTGGTTGGTAGTTCATCCAGACTCTGGGGGTAACATTAGACCTGTCACTCTGTTAACTCTGTAACTATTAATATCATCTTATTAGAAATATCTATTTAGATGCTTTGAGAATTTTTCAATTATTTGGAAATGATTAGGAATACATGCCTTAATAATACAGTCATTTGATAGATAATAACTTCTCTCACACCCTTGTCTCCAACAAGATAGCTCATGAGGTTAAATGTAAAAAGCCTAGATTGTGGACAGCAATCATTGATATGGCTGGAATTACAAAATGAGGTTTTGGAGAAACCTTAAAAAATGAGTGATTGTTTTAATTCGTAGTTAAGACATAATTGCAGTGAATTAAAAAAACATGGGTTACTTGACCACTTTCCCGAAAGAACAGAAGAAAATCCACCCAACATACCAAAGTCTAAAGCTGAAGACCAAGAGGCTAACTTTGTAGAGCTACCTATGATTTGGGTAAACTATCTCCACCCAGGGATTGTTTAGGAGATCTGAATCCTTTGCTGTCTAGATCACTGCTACCATTCTGTTAATAAAAAGTAGAACTAGCAGAGGGGATTTTGGTCTTTGGGGGAGGAGAAGCCTCTTAAGGAAGAGGCTATCCCTTCACCATGTGCCATTTGCTGAATTCAATTCCGTGATCTAATGGGAAACAAAATGAACAGATGTGGGTCCTATGATCCGAGAGTTTATAGTTGATTTAAGTTAAACAAACTACATGTGATTGTCTGATCAATGCCTATGAGAAATCGAGGCAGATATGAATGTGCACAGTATGAGAACCAGATGTGGTCTGGAAGCTCAGGGCATTTCAGAAGCAATTAGAATCAAAAGACATTCTCTATATAAAAAGTAAGGAGGAATAGGCGACATTTTAGACTGAGGAAACAGTAAATGTAAAGGTTTCGAGATTGGAGGGAGCATAACACAAAAGCATGTAAAGCCTCATTCATCTTCCAGTCACTGTACATATATTATCTCATTTAATCTTCTCATCTACCCTATGAAATAGGTACTGTTGTATTCCCTAGGGTCAAATATGAAGACAAGTGCTTAGTGAGAATGACTGACTTTCCCAAGGTGTCACAGTCACTGAGCTCATATTTGAACTCAGATCTCACATTTTTTGATTGAAATCAAACTCAATCTCAATTAAAATGCTGAGTTTATTAGCAAACAATCATAAAAGCTTCCTTGGGCAGTTTAGCATGAAAATTAGATAAATTGATACACTTTAAGCATCTAGATGAATCAATTGATCCTGTATCTGGAAATTCCAAATTAATGTCTAAATAGTTTTGGACCATTATTTATTGGTAGAATGAATATTAAGTGATGGTATTAAAATTAGCCAGCATCCTACACTTTCCTTGCAAGCAGAGACTAGCTTTGAAATTATTTAAGAAGGCTGACAGATGCTTCAGAATTATCCAACCTGTTTTAAGTAGAGAAAAATAGATAACACATTCCATTTTTTTCACTTCTACATTTAAACGTTTAAAGCTCATTCTAAAATTGACTACAAAATATCTACCTTTGAATATTGAGCTATTTATTGCAAAATGCCATACTAGCACATATGGTTTATAGCAAGTAGCGTTTTCTTCTACCCAAAAGAACAGAGATGAAGCGAACTAGATTCACAGTGACAATCTTCATGATTTTTATGTATGTTCTTATGCTTGACAGCTTCTCAGATAATATTATGCCATAGGAAAGGTTTCAGTTATCAGGCCTATATGATTTATCTAAGAGATGAAAAATATGTAGGCAGAAAAAAATATGGGAATGTTTACCTATCAAAATAATAGATTACTTTTTTTCCATGTATTCAGAAGAGATGAGTGACTTCGAGTCTCATTAGATTGACAACTTCTTTTGCAACATTTCATGGTGAACTATTGTGTTTCTCTTTAAAGACTGAAAAAATGTTTCCAAATCTTCAGGAACAGAAAACTAAATATGACATAGATTGTTTTCCATGCTGCTACCAACAAACATTTCATGCTTTGTGCTCCCTTAAAGTCATGCCCAATCATGTTTTAGACAGGTTTCTGGGAAAACCACACTAAAGCCTAGCTCTATTACCAGATACTGTAGTCCCTAAGGAGAGGCCAGTGGCAGTACACTACATATCGCATTGTTTGTGTAAGGCTGAAATATATATTATAAAACATCTGGGTAGACTTTTGAAAAAGTCATGGTCATCATTTTCCAAAGCCTCCAAAGACAAGATGTCAGCCATGATGATTAAAATTCCATTTAAATCATAAACGTTTGTTGGATTTTTAAAATACTTTTAATTCATAGTGTGGCACATTCTAAGGGGATTTTTAAAACTTTTCTCCTACAATGTAGGAGTGGAAGATTCCCAAATGACAACTGAGGTGCTGTTACAAAAAAGGAGACAAAGGAAAAAATGCTCATAAACATCGTTTTGATTTTGTTTGGTTTTTGTTTTTTTGCTACTCAAATGTCCAACAGTCATAAAGTGAATAAAGTCTGATATATGCACACAATGGAACATTATACAGCAAGGAAACTATGCCTTCTATAAATGCACAAAAATATGGCTGAATCTCAGAAACATAATATTGAACAAAAGAAGCCAGACAAAAGAAAACATCCTGTATGATTTTAATTATTTAAATTGCAAAAATAGGTGAAACTGATAATGTTAAAAGGCAAGATTTTGGTAACTCTTGAGGAAAGAGTAGGAGTAACTGAAAAAACACATCAGGAGGTTCTGGACATACTGGTTATGCTCTGTTTCTTGATCTGAGTGCTCATTTCAAGGACTGTGTTTTTTTGGTGAAAATATGTTGAGCTGCAAAGTTATCCACAAAATTTGGTGTGGATATTTCCTGAAGCAAAAGGAAAATTCAATAATACTGATCCTGTCTTTTAAAATTTTTGATAGCTGGGCACAGTGGCTCACACCTGTAATCCCAGCACTTTGGGACCCTGAGGTATGAGGATTGCTTGAGCTCAGTTTAAGACCAGCCTGGGTAACCTAGTGAGATGCCATCCCTACAAAAAATAAAAAAAAATAAGCCAAGCATGGTGGTGCACACCTGTATTTCTAGATACCTGACAGGCTGAGATGGGAGGATCGCTAGAGCTTGGAAGGGAGAGGTTGCAGTCAGCCGACATTGTGCCACTGCACTCCAGCCTGGGTAATAGAGTGAAACCCTGTCTGAAACAAGCAAACAAACAAACAAACCAATTTTGATACTGTGTTAATCATGGACTTTGATCCATTAGACAAACCTGACAAAAACAAGAAATGGGGAAAGGATTCCCTATTTAATAAATGGTGTATATGTACCACATTTTCTTAATCCAGTCTATCATTGATGGACATTGGTGCTGGGAAAACTCACTACCCATATGTAGAAAGCTGAAACAGGTCCCTTCCTTACACCATATACAAAAATTAACTCAAGATGGATTAAAGACTTAAATATAAGACCTAACACCATAAAAACCCTAGAAGAAAACCTAGGCATTACCATTCAGGACATAGGCATGGGCAAAGACTTCATGACTAAAATACCAAAAGCAATGGCAACAAAAGCCAAAATTGACAAATGGGATCTAATTAAACTGAAGAGCTTCTGCACAGCAAAAGAAACTACCATCAGAGTGAACAGGCAACCTACAGAATGGGAGAAAATTTTTGCAATCTACTCATCTGACAAAGGGCTAATATTCTGAATCTACAAATAAATAAATTTACAAGAAAAAAACAAACAACCACATCAAAAAGTGGACAAAGGATATGAACAGAGACTTCTCAAAAGCAGACATTTATGCAGCCAACAGACATATGAAAAAATGCTCATCATCACTGGTCATCAGAGAAATGCAAATCAAAACCACAATGAGATACCATCTTACACCAGTTAGAATGGCGATCATTAAAAAGTCAGGAAACAACAGGTGCTGGAGAGGATGTGGAGAAACAGGAACACTTTTACACTGTTGGTGGGACTGTAAACTAGTTCAACCATTGTGGAAGTCAGTGTGGCAATTCCTCAAGGATCTAGAACTAGAAATACCATTTGACCCAGTGATCCCATGACTGGGTATATACCCAAAGGATTATAAATGATGCTACTATAAAGCCACACACACAAGTATGTTTATTGCAGCAATATTCACAATAGCAAAGACTTGGAACCAACCCAAATGTCCATCAATGATAGACTGGATTAAGAAAATGTGGCACATATATACCATGGAATGCTATGCAGCCATAAAAAAGGATGAGTTCATGTCCCTTGCAGGGACATGGATGAAGCTGGAAACCATCATTCTCAGCAAACTATCACAAGGACAGAAAACCAAACACCACATGTTCTCACTCATAAGTGGGAGTTGAACAATGAGAACACTTGGACACAGAGTGGGGAACATCACACACCGGGGCCTGTCGGGGGTGGGAGGCTGGGGGAGGGATAGCATTAGGAGAAATACCTAATGTAGATGATGAGTTGTTGTGTGCAGCAAACCAACATGGCACGTGTATACCTATGTAACAAACCTGCACGTAGTGCACATGTACCCTAGAACTTAAAGTACAATTAAAAAAAAGAAAAGAATGTCTTGCATTAAAATGTTATTTGTTTTGAATGCTAGATACTTGGTGTCCCTTAAATTCTGTGTTCAAGGGAAGTCTCTCACTTGCTTTTTATCTTAGACCAGGCCCTATGCTCACCGCAGAGAGAATAAAAGCCAAAGGATGCTATAATACTGAGTCAAAGTCACAGAGATAATTTCCTCTAGCGTAAAGTATTTTTTTTATCAGCTGTGGATCCTTCCATGCCTACATTATGCTTTTATATGAATATATACCCTGAAATGAATCTCACGACCTTCCATATTTTCCATTATTCAGCCAAGTCATAGCTTGCGTTTCCAAGAGAAAAAAAAAAATTTAAACCCCGAACAAACACACATAAAACAAGTGCCTTCTTCCTCAAGACTCATTCATGTCAAAGTGAAAAATTGTTTTTTTTCTCTAAATGTCAGCAAATTAAGGAAATTCAGTTACAATAAGGTAACAAGGTCCATTTAAAAAATATGGACTCTACTATTCAATTTACTCAAAGAAATTTACATTTTAAAATCATCAACGATTTCAAGATTAATTATCTTCCTTTAGGGAGATAACAATAGAAGGCAATTATAGCCCAAAGTGGCAAAACAATGAATTTATTATTTTTCAATTATTGCTTAGTATGTGTGGTTTTTGTTTTTTTACCTTTTCTTTAACAATAAGATGTATTTAATGTAATCAGGTTCTTTTCTTTGACTGTTTTAAAGATCTATTGAGTACTTTTGTCCCTCCTTTTGCCTTGGTTTTGCTTTTGGATTGCCTATTTCTGATTAACAGAAGGTTGAAAGTCCCGAGCTTGGAAGTCTATCAGAATGCCGCTGTTTAATAATGGTACACTGAACAGTTGACACATCGCCAGGCTAACATCTTTTCGACAAAATGATTACATCTACTGCACATCTATCACTTGCCATAACCAAAATAAAGCCAGCTTAATAGAACAATATCTCATGATAAATACCTTCCCTTGAAACTTCCCATCTTTGCCTTCACACTTATATATTGACAAATGATGTTCCTTCATCTTGATGTTCTTTTCCTCCGAGCAGAAGCCCCATTGTCCTGTGACAGCCTCCTGTTGAATTCACTGCAACACCTAGATGTTTAAGGCAGTTTTCAAACAAAGTCTTCTCTGTCTCTGTATGTTAACCAGTTAATCAATAAACACAAAGAGATAGCCCAAAGTTTAGAAAGATAGCTGTTTTCCCTCATCCAATGGAACAAGTAAGACACCTGTTTTTTACTGTCTGTCATCTTTATATTCACCAGCAAAGTCATGAGCTAATATCAGAATCCCTGTCATTCTTAGCAAGTTTCACAGGTCCCAGGTGAGTGTGAACTCAGTCTGAGCTTCCACCTTCAGTGGTTTGTTCCCTTAATGGAGTGAGACAAGCAATATTTATTTCTTGAACACTTATAGTAAGGCAATCAAAAGCAACTGTTGGAAATGCACAAGACAGGCTTAATAATGGAGATATCATTTTTTGATTGCTATAGTGCTTCTTTGTAAGTCAGTTTTTGCTATCCTCTAAATGATTTAAGACATTTTCTTATATAAATTCTGTGTTACTCAGCTCTTGCTGTAAAAATGTCACCCCCAAAATCTGCAGCTTTAAAAAATAAGTATTCATTATTGCTCCTGAGTCCACAGGTCCTCAGGGTTGATTTGGTCTGGCTCAGTGTTGCTTCAACACTGGCAGGAACTGACTGCGCTAGTATGGCTTCACTTGCATGCCTGGAGATGGGAGGGCAGTCAGCTTGGACAATGAGGTGACTGGGCTACTTATGTCCCATCTTCCCACAGACAAGCTTCAGTTTATTTACATGGCAATGGCAGAGTTCCAACACACTCTAAGAAAGCACAAACCACAACATTGCATCTGACACATTCTGTTGGCCAGAATAAATCACAAAGACAGTATAAATACAAGGGATGGTGAAATACATGCTACCTCTTGATGGGAGGAGATTCAAAATTGCATTCCATGGGGTCTGAATATAGGAAAAGGAAAAAAATATAACCAATTTTGTCATCAACCTATGGTAAAACCAATGGCTCTCAAATAGTCATATAATAAGAAATAAATTTGCATAAATTTTAAAAAGTATTACCCATCTTAAAATTTACTTTATTTTGGACAACAAGTTCAATGTAATTATTTCTTGTATACGTTGTTATATATTTTTGAAATTCCACTAGCAGCTTTGTTTTAATTGTTGGCTATCTGTTAGGCAGAAAGCAAGATCATAGGTTTGAACACCATAGTATAAATTACTGCTTTGGTGCACCATTTCAAATTCATATAAAAAAATTTTAATTGCATAAACATTAGTATTAGGAATTTAGAATCTTAAGTAAGCTGTATCTGAGAGAAACAACAATGTACATTCTATTTCAAATGACATATTCTTTGGTATAAAGAGTGAAGTGTTCATACATTACATAACACAAAAATAAATATCATATCTGTTCACTTTGGTCACCATCCAGTCATTTTGATTTATCTTCAGAAAGGCCAAAGGAGCATGTTATACTGAGAAATTTATAGCAATTTCATAAAGGGACAGTTTAAAAGAATACAATTAACATCAAGGAATTTAGCAAAGTTAATATAAGCAAAAACTTTTTTAGAACAATTTGGTTTATACAAGTAAAACAATTTGGTTTATACAATGGTTAAATAAAATAATGTATGTAAAGGACTGCTAGCGTATCTCATATTCATCACTCAACAAATGGTGCTATTTTTATTCTAGAACTTAGCATAATACTCATTTTTTAAAGGCTAGCATATATTTTTGAACAAATTCTATGAACAACATACATATATCACTGTAATTCACTTATGATATTTATTTTTCACCAGTAAATATTTTCATACTCTACTGGCTATAACAGCCTGGCATTTCATAATTTAACTGTTTTTTTATTCTTATTTATGTAGTTTCATTATTTTCTGTCAATTTGTTCCTTAGAGGAAGATTGTTTTCAAGTAGAAACTATGCTATTATATTAGTAGGTAAAAAAAAAAAAAAGAAAGAAAGAATACTACAATTTCATATATGTATTGAGTACTAAGCAAACTATGTAAAGATGAGAAATGATAATAATCCCAAGGTTTCAATAATCTACAAGAGGAGACACAAGAAGTTAATTTATTATAAGAAAAACAATGAAATACTTGTTAAAACAAATATTTTAAAACTTAATTACTATTTCTGTATTTTAGTCATTTTTTTCTTTAAGTAGGCTTGTGAAAACTTCAAATATTGATACTGAATTTTCGTGGTTCACTACCATGAGAAGCAATTCTATAAAATGTATGACAAATTTTTGTTTGTTATTTTATTCTTTCCTCTGGGATCAAATCATCAGCAAACAACACAACAAGCTTTTGACAGGGTCATATAAATTGTCTGCAAACAGAAAAGGGAAATTCAAGACATCATTATATCTGACACCATCACAAAACCCTTTTTGCCTAATTGAGAGTTTACAGTGAAGAAAAAATATATGTCTCAAGAAAAATCGCTAGCCAAGCTAACTTGGAGACTTGGAAATATTTTGTAGAATTATTGTGAGTTTACATAAGATTATTGTTACAAAGTGCTTAAAATAGTACATGCCCAAAATACGGACTGAAAACAGTATTATCACCATCATTATTAACATCATTATTATCACCATTATCATCTTTAAAATGTTTCGAGATGTTTAGATTTTTACAGAGTTCAATGTTGTGAAAGAAGTGCTATAAAAGCATTTGAATTTATCTCTTCTATCCACAGCTTTTTACTCTTATCCACACATGTTTTAACTGAAGTTGATATAGGGGAAGAGATTCCTAAGTATAAGACCTTAACTAGTTGTTATTGTAATAATAAACTAGGGCATGAAGAGACAAAGTGATACTGCATCTCCAGCTAATGTTCTCTGTGTGCTCAGCCATTTCCAAAGCAGTATAGTAAACCTCCAAGTTAGACAGAACTAAACTTTTTTTCCAAAGAAAACAATACTATGTTCTCTAACACTTTACATAAACATTTACTTTTGCAGTCTCTTCCCATTTTGGAATTGCATAAAGACCTAAAGCCAAATAAACGCCGACCCCACCTTCTCCCATTCAATTCTGTGCCATCCTCCTTCTTCAGTTTCACAAATACACTTTCTCTGGGATGAAAAATGGAACACTCATGTGCAGCCTCGGATCCCTTAAGAACTGAGTGTCTCTTAGGTGTAAGGCTCTTTAAGAGAAGAAACTGTGCTGATTGAACTTGCTTTGCACAGTGTGTACAAAGTAACAGAGCTCAGAAAGATACTTAATCAATACTGACTAAGGATGATAATTTGAGAGGTGAAGGAAAATCTATCTGGATTTCTTTGGAAAAGCCTGAACCATCAGAAACAAGATATCAATTTAGAGTTTAATATGTTGTAACAAATTTATACAAAAATGTTTTAAGTACTCCACAATCATGTCAGCATATTTTTGAGTACCACAGTGATTTGGACACTGTGTTTGTTTCTTGAAATGTAAATTTCATTAAGGCACACATTCTGCTCTGGAGGAACACTGGGGGCAGTCTAGTGACATTTTCTGGGATTTTTTTTTTTAATTTTAAAGTATTGAAGAAGAATAAGAGGACATGATGAAAATAGTGCCTTTGAATTCAAGGACAAAATGTTAATACAAACAATCAAATATTTATCAATAAGCATTTCAAGGAATTAACAAAAATATGCATTATGTGTATTCAGAACAATAATCTATTAGCCAGTACTATAGCAATAAAAAAAGATAAGCCTGTATTATTAAACATTTCCAATAAAAGGAACATTTCCAATAGTTCCTTTTGATTGTCTTACTGTAAGTGTTCAAGAGATAAACACTGTTCTTTTCACTCCACTAAGGGAACAAACCTTGAAGGCGGAAGCTTAGACTGAGTTCACACTCGCCTGGGACCTCTAAAACTTGCAAATGGCAGGGATTCTGATATTAGCCCATGATTTTGCTGGTGAGTATAAAGACGACAGAAAGTAAAAAGCAGGTGTCTTGCTACCTAGTTCCTTTGGATGAGGGAAAACAGCTGCTCTTCTAAACTTTGGGCTATCTCTTAGCATTTACTGATTAACTGTTTAATATACAGAGACAGAGAAGACTTTGAAAACTTCCTTAAACATCTAGATGCAGGAAACTTAGATAGTTTATGCATCAGTCCTTCAGATTTTATCCATCTTCATCCACTGGGCTTATGACGACTGCACTCAAAGAAGCCTGGTCTACATATCATGATGCTAAGTTACTTGCAGGATATAACTCTACAAAAATCACACTACTCTGTTATCTTTTTAGGCAGAAGAAAACTTGTTTAGCTTCTCTTAACATCTTGGTAGGTTTCGAATAAGCAACAATTTGAATTTTCTCAAAGATTAGGTTCACCTTCTACACACTTTGTTACATAAGATTTCTTTTCCTTCTTCATTAAGTTAGTTGATTGTTTCCTGGAGAATAACAAAAGGAAGAAAGTGACTTTGTCTCTTTGTCTTCCTTTTTCTTTCTCTGTTTCCTTCTCTCTCTATAAAGTCACACTAGTACTTTTCATACGGATTATTTCAGTAAAATTTCACACCAATAGTTTAAGTTCAGTTTTCCATTGCATAATTGAACATTGCAAAATAACATTAGCTGAAAGAGAATTAAAGTCTGTTTTCACACATATAAAGTAAGTTTGAACGTAGTCCAGAGCTGACTTGTTGACTTCATAGTGATACCCGGGACTCAAGCTGTGGCATCTTTCTGTTCTGCCATGCGGTGACTCATCTATTTTCAAGACCACTACATGGTTCAAGATGGATGCTGAAATTCTAGTCATTAATGCCAACTTCCTTCTGCACAGAACAGAAGTGGAGAAAAAGCAGAGGGCAAAGAGGGGTCCTCTATGTGAGATAGAACCTTTAAACTTTAACCTGCACAGAAATCCCATGCAACATTTCTGCTAACATTACATTAGCCAGAACACAATCTCTTGACCAGACTGGGAAAATATGCACATTTCACCCCTGAATAATATCACAGTTGTATTCCCAAGGAGAAGGAAGAGAATGAAACAAAAGACTTGGAGACAGACAACTAGCTGACACCTTCCCCAACAAACCTGTGAGCTTATCCAAATATCTAAGAAGAGAAAACTAGATTAAATTTTCAAACTCACTGTATCTTTTCTTTGCTCACTCGTTCTTTGGGGCAGCTAACAATATTATTGATTTTTTTTTCTGAGGTATAAAGAAAGCAATGTCTAGTGCCATGGTAGATATTGTAGATACTGTACTTGCTTTCACATTGCCTCCAGTACAGTAACAAAGTTTGATCAAGAAAAAGGAAAATACAATATAATGTGATATGGTCCACGGAAGGGTAGGGGACTATGAGAGCAAGCAGACAAGAGCTATTCCATTTAGATGCCACTTACTCTGTGAAATTTCTGATCAATTAAGAGTTATAATTGGGAATTGCCAAAGTGAGATCAAGAAATGTGAGTGTTTGAGTACAGAGACAACTCATGTGACAACTCAAAACCACAGAGATCATAGTATTAAGGAATTTTAGTTCAATGTAACAATTGCCATCAGGAAAGTAACAACAGACACAGGAATAGAAAAGGCATAGACAGAAATAGAACTTAGGGAACCACTTAGATAACTTTCTTTTTCAGAGTGGAGCTAGCCATCGGGTGAAAACAGAAAAAAAGGACGAGATTAGCTTTGCCCTAAAATATGTAGAATTCCAGAACCAATGAATGGCACAACTGGTCTACTAAATAAAACTTCTTATGCTTTTCCAAATTCTCTTTTCTAAATAGGATGATAATATTTTCTGAATTCAAATTTAGAAAACAGCATGAAAAGCAGAAGAAATTTTATCTCTCTTGGAAAATCCAATTTCTTATTTCTGTATTTATTGAAGAACTTTGCTTCACATGATATGTGTACTACTTAAAATCACATATAGGATTTACCATCCCTCCTAAATTCAATTTACATAGTTTCTAAAATAATTTTCATATCTTTAATGAGTTTTGTAAATCACCTCTGAGAACACACAGACTAATATTCTTTGTGAAGCTACTGGAAGAACAATACTCATAAAAGAAAGATATGTTAATGAATGAATTGTATTGGAATATTTTTTCACTTTATGTTTTCCATTATTTTAATCAAGCAAGTGACAAAGAGAATCTCCATACTCATTGTGTAACAACAACAACACCTGCAGAAAAATGAGGACCATGGCAGTTTGGAAATGTAAAACGTCGAGTGTGTTAAAATGAGCAATATTTTATCAAGACTGAAAATAGCTCCTCAATACTGCAAGAGGAAGGGTTTGTATTGTCATTCACAGGAGATAAATATATAATTATAACAGATCCTGAAATCCAGTCAACATAATCACTGTACCTTAGTTGTCTGGGATTAAAAGGAGAAGAAGAAAAAAACTGTGATTATATAATTTTCTTTTTCAGAGAGAATCATTAAACAGAAAAAAAGTGCTCAATTGAAAAAAGAAAACAAAAATTCTTACTAAAGTGGAATCGTTTTTGTGTTAATTATGTCCAGTGAAACTTCTTCAGTAACACTAAAATGTACATGCTTATGTGATAGATAATTATAATGTCCCCAAAATGAGACAATATGAGCTTTATTCAATATGAGTTCTGGTATCAAGGCATCAGAATTATTTTGAAAAGAGTCCTTACTTTATCTTTAAGAAATGATAAAAGAGACACATATTAAATAAGATACTGATAATCTCAGAAAAATAAATTCCAAAGTATAAATTGTTCTTAATGATTTTGACATAAGGAAAGTACTTATGTTTAGATTTGTCCGAACTGCTCACTGTGACATGAAACCAAGCTGTATATCAAATAATTCTTTAGCCACTCTCAGAGAGGCTTTGCTCTCTTGAATAAAGCTATGGAGCATATTTATGCTGCCTCCCTTCATTTATTAATTTTATTTTCATACCTTCTTCAAATAGTTAAATTCAACTGGGAATCTGAAAGTGTCTTAGGCTTATTCAGAACTGAAGTACTTCAGAACTCAGAAATCTCCAGCATTAAAGTGAACTGGAAAACTAGACTTCCATAACTTCAAAAGCAAAGTTGAAATTTTGATACAAAGAGAGTTGATGAAGGAGTTATTTTAAAACATAAAACCTATTAATATGCAAGTTCTTAAATAGTTATTTTCTATTTTAATTGCAGTCCCACATCAGGTCAACCAATTGGAGAGTCAATATTTTATGTGTGCATAAATGGAACTGTGGATAAATTGAATATCAAAACGGTTGTTTAGAATACTGTTTTAACAAGCACACTGCAATACATTTATTTAATTTTTTAATTAAGCCACATTATTAATATATCTTTAACACTTTTTCTGTGTAGATTTTAGTTGTAAGTCCTAGGTAAGTATATGTCAGTGAATCGAGAGATATAATATAGTACATAAAATGGAGAAATAGAACTGGTATATATAAATGTGCTCTGGGGAATTATAGAAAGAAAAAAGAATTCTCTGAATTAGTGTACTTAGGGAAAGTTTCCAGGAATCCATTACCCACCCTTAACCTCCACTTACCCATCCACCAATCTATCTTTAAAAAACTATTGATTGACTTGATTACTCCAGATCATTTCTTAATGCTGAGTATATATGAGGTGACTTCAAGTATATTTTATGGAAACATGGAATTAAAAGATAAAAATAAAAATATATACTTTATTTCTCAACGGAAACTCAATCAAAATCAAGATAGTTTTTAAGTGATGATACCAGCCATTTCGTCTATTTCTAAAGAACTGAGGGTGCTGGGAATTTAATCATGTCAATGACATCTTTTATACATTATTAATGGAAGAAAAATGGGTGTTCTTTAAATATTCTTTGAAATTAGGAAAGAAAAAAAATTAGGAGGAGCCAAGTCAGGGCTGTAAGATGGATACCTCATGATTTCCTATAGGAACCATCCCCATATTGCCCTTATTTGATGAGAGGAATTAGCAGGAGTATTGTCGTGGTGGAGAATGTCTCTCTGGTGAAGCTTTCCTGGGTGTCTTCCCAGTAAAGCTTTGGCTAACTTACTCAAAATACTCTCTGAATAAAGAGATGTTATCATTCTATATTATCTCTTTCATTTCCTGAGCTCTGCCTATGGCTGGAAATTTGTGGTAGCAAGCCTTCAAGATGGTCCCCAAATTTTACTGCTTCTTGGCATTGACGTGCTGTGAATTTTCCTCCTAAATCATACCAGGGTTGATCTGTGTGATCAACAGCACGTGGCATAAATGAAGCTATGTCACTTCCAAGACTACAGCTTCTTTTATGAGCACTCTCTCCTTTACACACACTCTCTCTAGTACTTGCTTAACTTGCAATGTTGTATAGCCCTATGGAGAGTCCTATGTGGTGAGGAACACAGGCCTCTAAACAACAGTCAGCAAGGAACCGAGGTCTACCAACAACCAGGTGTGTAAGCTTAGAAACTGATTCTCCACGCCCAATGGAGCCAACAACTTAAATGCAAACTCAATGGAGACGATGAGCCAGAACCACACCGCCAAACTGTTTATATTCAGATTCCGGATAAACAGAACTGTGAGATTAAAAAAAAAAAAATTATCATTTTTAATCTGTTAAGTTCTGAGGTAATTTGTTATGCAGCAGTAGCAAACTGTTTATACCCAAACAGATTTGAGTACCTGAATGTGGAGTACTGCTGTGTCAAAAATCTAAAAATGTGGGAGGGGCTTTGGAACTTGGAGGTTGAATTGAGAAGAGCGTTAGTAAAAGCCCTGCTTCTTGGTGAAGATGTTACTAGAAGCCTTGTGGTCTCTGATAAAGCTGTAAGTGAGGGCTTTAGAAAGTGAGGTAAGTCCTATTGGAAACTGAAGAAAAGGGATCCTTTTTAAGTAGTCACAGATATTTTAGCAAGACTGTTGCCTGTAATTATGTGGGATATGATAAAGGTACCTAATGAACAAGATAATCTAACTAAATAGATCTCCAAACAGAATGCTGAACCTGCCATCTGGTTTCTTGGTGCTTATAGTAAAATCTAAGAAGAGATAGATAAAATACAAGAAGGACAGTGAAACAAAAAATATCTAAAACTTGGGTTTGAAAAGTCTCAGCCTCTGCAGATAGCAAAACACGATCCAAAGATAAAAGTGGAAGTATGACTCTAAAATCTTTTTTTAAGACCTCAGAAAGATCAAACATGGTATCACAGAATATGATTAGGTCAGACAAAAAATCTTTTAAAGGAATTGAAGGTTTACACATATTTTCTGTATGAAACAATGAGCTTCTAGGACGTTTAAAGGCACTGTCCTCAGCAATCTTAGCAGAAGCTAAAGGTAAGAGATACTTGTGAGTGTTGGTTTTTTGTTTCTGCTTTTGTTTTTGCTGATGAAATCGATCCCAAAAAGATTCACAGAAGATCCATAAAACTTTTACAAGTACTATAAATGCAGAAACAGTTTGAACTGAGTTGATAGAGTGCAAAATGAAAAACTTTTAGACACTCCAATTTCTACTGACAAGAAGCAGAATAAGAAAATGACTCCGCTGCAAACATGTGGTGCCTTTCACGATACAGGAAGGATTACTGAGAGTTCTGAGCCTTAGCAACCTTCTCCAACATATGGGTCTGACACAGAAGATGAGATTCTAGAATTTGAGCTGATGCTTGATAGAATGATAACTTGAGGTGCCCGGAGAAAGGATGCATATATATTGCATGTGTGAGAGAAAGGAATCATTGGGGGTCAAAGGGGAGATTGTGGTCACCTGTCTGCAAGGTGACCACTGCAAGGACCTGCAATTATCCCTGCTTTTTGGTACTTACAACGTTGTATAGTCCCTCCATGATGTTAGAGTTTGTTTCTGTGTGAGCCAAAGCATATGGTAGTATCTCACTTCTGAGATTAGGTTATAAAAGACTTCGTTTTCTGTCTTTGGTGTTTTCTTGTTCTCATGTTTCTCACTCTTGGATTCCTTGTTCTTAGGAAGCCAACTGCCCTGCCAAGTAGCCCCATCATGAGCACATAGTGAGGAATGGAGACTTCCAGTCAACAGCCAGCATGGAACAAAGGCCTGCCAATATGAGTGTAGGTGATCCTGGATGCAGACTCTCCATCCCCAGTTGAGCTATGGGATGACTGAAACCTTGAGCAACAGCTTAACTGAAACTTCATGAGAGACCCTGACTCGCAACCACCAATTTAATTCATCCCTGGTTTCCCAAACCATATAAACTGCATGATAATAAATGCTTAGTGTTTTAAGCTGCTAAGTTTGGAGGACATTTGTTAGGAAGCAATAGGCAATTAAAACACTGTCCTGACCTCTTTGAAATGCCTCATATTTTATTAATGGTAAAATGTAATACTAGGTGCTATGGCTTGAACGATGGGCAAGGCAGGTTTGGGGGAAAGAAAAATGGACAAACAGAACAGCTTCCAACTGGAAATCTTTTTAAGGCAGTTTATTCTCTGCAACCAGCTCTCCTTAAAATGCTTAAAGGTCTGTCTTTATTCATAGAGGTGAATTTGTTAGGGAAATAGTCCAGTCTTTTCTGGTAGATTTATTCATTAGCTGAGAGTGGCTCCTGTTACATTCAGTTTACCTGTATATTTCTGACCGAATATGAAATGTTATCCTGGGAATGTACTTGAATCTCTTTTGAGGGGTTTAATTCCTTCATGGTATTGACAGAAGTCACCTTTCATGGACATGGATGGAAATGGAGTCCTGGCAAAAAGAACTGTTATTATGGAACTTGACAACACATGTTTTAGGCATATTAACACCAAATGACAAGTCAAGTTATTACAATAGCTAGACATTGGTTCTCATGTCCTGAAATTGCATATCAAATATCCCTTAAATATAACTAGTATTTCAGATCCTATATTTATTTAAATCATATGTGAGCACTTACATTAAATAATGAAAACAGCATTTGTCTTTGCCTTCTCTACACAGCTGAGAAAACGATGCAACTGAATGCTCAAACAGTTCATGCATTGAGTTTTAAAAGTAAAATTTTGCTTATAAACCCCTTAAATCATAAAGTATACTCTGTGCTGGTCTTTCCAAATGCTGAAATAATTATTTTTAAAAGAATAAGAGTTCATTTTAAGGGACAGAGTAATTAAGATAAGAAAAGTAATATAAAAGTGAGTGTTGGAGTTGGTGGCAAGATGAGCTAAGTGTGCAGGGAAGGGACAGCTAGGAGTATAAGCAGAACTCCAGGACTGGCTGAGGCTGCGACTTCGAATGTGGAAGTAGAGCATAGAGGTGAATCTCAATGTACACTGATAATGTTGGTTCAGATTGAGTGGAGTTTGGGGTGTTACTAATTTTATAGTCCATGATAGTACTCTAAGGAAAGTTGAGGCTGGCAGTCATTACTGGATGAGTTCAACATTAAAAGACTGAGAAAGAAGTCATATTGATCTTCACATTTAGATATAGCCACCATTCTTAAATTTTTTCTACTATAAAACAAATAATGTTTGATTTTTATATCTGTGAAATATAAATTATATTAATGTGCCCACCGTTGTGCATGCTAGCTATAACTCTATCACTTTTCTCTCTTACTCAAGAAATTATTATAGAAATATAACTGTGTGAGCATGACATTAGATGTCTTGCTTGCTTTCGTACTAATTTATTACGAAAAGGAATAGTCCTCTAACATGGATACTATTACCACCAATAGTCACATTTCTCAAGATCCACATCATTGGCCTGGCATGATGGCTCACACCTGTAATTGCAGCACTTTGGGAGGCAGAGGCAGGAGGATTCCTCGAGGCCAGGAGTGTGAGACCAGTCTGGTCAGCATAGCGAGATCATATATAGATATATCCATCAGAGTCAGTGCAACTGTAGTCATAGCTACCCAGGAGGCTGAGGTGGGAGGATTGCTTGAGCCCAGGAGGTCAAGGCTGCAGTGAGCTATGATCAAGCCACTGTACTCCAGCTTGGGCAAAAAAGTGACACTTCAGCTATTTTTTAAAAGTCCCACATTATTAGTAAAAACCAAGGTTGTAACCCTTCAAAATACAGAACAACACAAAACAAAAACACAGTTTTGTTCAGAAGGCTATCAAAGTGGTGGCCAGTTAAAAAGGAACAAAAAGAGGATCCCAGCAACTGAGCATTGTGATAAAAATCAGAAGGGTGTCAATAGGCAACTTAACATCTTGTGAGATTAAACTGTTATAAAAAGAAGTTTATATGTCTCAAGCTATATATGTTTCATTTCTTTCACTCTGGTTAGATTGAAGAAGTATCTAGAAATGCTACCATATTATTTTCCAGATGTTTCTGGTTGGAAACAATAAGGCTATGGCCCGTAGTCACAGCTACTCAGGAGGTGGAGGTGGCAGGATGGCTTTCTAAGTAGCTAGAAATGTTGGAAGGGGCAAAAGGGAGAGCATTCAGCAGGTATCTTTAAGCATGGATTTAATAAGTACATTTAAGTGAAATTGATCATTGGTTGGCAGAAGGACTGGCAGAGGGAAGGAACTAAATACGTGTAGAATATGAGACCGCAAAAATGGATGGCACCAACTAGAATTCCTAGGGCAGCTGATTCTTTTGAAAGATGGAGAAACTCAGCTTCTTTTTTTCCTGAATGATTTAGAAAGGTAATGATAACACAGTTTAAAACTTAGACTGTGGAATGGCTCAACCACTTATTTGCTCAGTGCAGTTGAGCAAATGATTTAAATTCTATGAAACTCACTCTCCTGAGCATAACAAGTGGTTGTTCCAAGTTCTAACATTTGTGTAAAGTGCTTAACAGAATGCCTGACACATAGAGAGCATTCAAGAAATGATAGCAGGAACATTAGTACACAAAGTTGCTAACAGACCAGAGATGAGGATTGATGTCACTTGCATCCAACACCATTTTTACATCTATTCTCAAATTCTAATTGAACTATTATTTATTGACCTTTTATGTATGGAACATATTAATTTCACATATGTTCTTGCTAATCTTACAGCATGCTGCCTGAATATCAATTTTCCTTATGATATCTTTTTGTCAGAATTGCTGTCTAACAGTAAAGGTAACTACAATCAGCTCATTTTTTCCAGTAATATTCCTTCTGTTATAATTTCTGAACATTTCAGTGTTAAAGATAATTTCCTCACCTCATAAAATATTAACATTCTTTTTTGTATGGCTAAGAATTGTCTTCAAGCAAACTTCTTCCTGTCATTAATTAAAATAATGAGTAGTGTAATATTAAGTGTGTAATTCTCTGACAAGTACTCAAATGTTTGCCAAGAAGTCCCTTTTTACCAAAAACATCTGGAAAATAATTTGGTAAATTAAAAAGCTGATACTTTAATATACTACAGGGTAATCCCCCAGTCTAGGTAGGCAAAATGCCAAATTGGCGAAGCTCTTGCCCCTGGCATGGTGCCACGGCTTCCTCATTTTTCTTTTCTTCATGTGCTATATGAGGATTTTGCTCATCCCCTCTCTATTTCCACTGCATTAATTATCAGACAAGAAAATGACAACAAACACATTCCAACACAGGTTAATGTTTCTGCTTACGACAGACAGTGTTTCACACAGAGACAGTGATCATAAATATTTGAGGTACTCTAACAGACTTGGGAACAGCCATAGTTAGTAAAAACAGTTGCATGGCTCCTGCCCCAGCAGTAAAAGTAAATTGCTTCTTCTCATTGGTTTTATGTCCCCTGCTAGATGCATTTTAATGGGCATTCAGGTGCCCTGAAAAGAAGCCGCTGTCCTTTCCTTCTTTTTTCCCCCTTTCTCAACTTTATGATTTCAGGGTGTTGAATAGTATATTAAGAGCTTGAAGCTTTAAAACTCAGTCATCCAACACTTTGTGAAATGAGTTGCTTGATTTGTCCAGGACTTCACTGTTCTGATTACAACTCTACATGGCCATATGATGTTTTACAGTTTGTACAAGACTGTCGTATTCCTAACATCCTTGCTTCTCAGATGTACACAAAGAAGGGTTAATTTTCCCATTTTTCTATTGAGAAAACTGAAGCTCAGAATTCTAAGTGGTTCCTCCCGAAGTCAAGAGACAGAAAATGCACAGATGTGATTATGAAAATGTAAGATTTGCATGAAGATAATGATTCTACATATTAGATACACGTAAGTGGAAAAACAAAGAACTGGACTAGAATTCTGATCTTTTTGACCTTGCATCCAGAAATCTTCTCATGGTGGCACCTTGAATTACAAACTCCAGGGAGGAAGAAGAGAAATAGTGTATGAAAATAGTATATGGAAAGACTTTCAGATCATATCCAAATATGTCTCACTCATTAAGTCCCAGGAAAAATATCATTGAAGACCTTTTTTCTTTCAAATAAAAACAATTCCATATTTCTCAAGATCCCTGCAGAATTTTTCTTTTATAGTGTAGGACATTTTCTACTTTGTAATTTCATTATTTGTATGTATATATTTTACTCATGGTACATCAGAAACTCCTTGAGAATATTTGATTAATTTGTCTCAGGAGCTTCCAAAGTACCTTGTACTGTGCCCTGAATACAAAAGATGCTCATTAAGTATTTGGCGATAAATGTATTAATTTATACGTATATTCTCCAGCTGTGATCCAGGCAGGAGGAGGCGTGTGAGGCACCAGAGTTGGCTCCTTAATGTAATTATCCGTGTGTTTAATCATTACGTTTAGAAGGTAGGAGCACTGTGGCATGAGTGTGTCTATGAAGGCAGTGACTATGACTGTACTCTTTGCCCCAGTATTTCCACCACCTACACAAGATAAGACACATAAAAGAGATTCTGTAAATTTTTTTCTGACATTTTATTTATTATATTCATTTTTAATAGGGAGAAATATTTATCTGATGTCATTACTGAGATCGTCTATAAAACTTCATATAACATATGGGTGAAACTTACCTTTCTGCATTTATGTGTACTTTACTCAAAACTACAAGTCAGTTGTACTGCTACCATGATAGGCACCTCCCTTGATTCTTGCTATTACAATTCAAATTACCTTTCACTTTCTTGTCAAAGACAAATTACCAGAATGTAACAATCATATATATGTATGATGTAATCACTTACTTTCTCTAACCCTCAGTGTATTAAGTGCTTCATGTGCATGATTCCATTTCAATTTTAACATCATTATGAAGTCAGAATTCTTTCATGTCTTCATTTTTCAGCTCAGGACACCAAGAGGGTAAGTCACTCTCCTAAGATCAAAGAGCTAGTAAACAGTGTGGCCATGCCTTTTTCACTGCACTCTGCTACACAGAAAATTCAAACTCAGCACATTAGCTTAATCCATTAGCTTTTCACAAATCCACTTCCCCAGCAGCAATACACATCAGGGTTAAGAATCATCACTTCCTTGTCAACCAGTCATCTAACCCAACTCATTCTTGGCCCCCAGTCATCCAAAACTCATCTTTCATCATCTTTCTCATCTAGTTGCCAAGGATCCTTTCATTTCTAACTCTCAAGAGCCCTGAATTCATCCTTCTAATTCTTGCTCAGTCATCTTAAGTATGAAGACCTGCAAAACTTATTGCTCCATAGTTACACTAACCCCCTTGCTCCCAAGAAAATAGAATAAACCCTCTCCCTCTAAATTCCTTCTTCAGTTTCACAGTTCCTAAAACAGGATATCATGCACTGAGATGGGCCAAATTGCAAAGGAAAACAATTCCTTTCTGCAAGATTGCAACATCTTCCTGACCAAAGCCTACCTCATTGCACCTATAAAACCCTTCTCATTCCCCATGATTGGAAGACACACCATGTGGGTGCTCCTTCTGTTACAAGAAACTTAAAATACTTTTTTTCTTGTAATTTGAGTCAAAGGTAATTTTTTAAAGTTTGATAGCAGAAGCCATGATCTCATTATTTTTACTACATACTGCAACAACATCTTTTATAAGTATTTTTTAAATGAGAGACAAAATTTAGTATACAAATTCTAGTAATAGAAGAAGAAACAGAGCTAGGATAAATCACTATCTGTGTTTTCTCCTATGGCCATTTGACTGATCTTTCTCTTTCTGTCATGTACCATAAAAAATAAACAACAACAACAAAAACAACAAATGAAAACTCTTAGTGACCTCCCACTGTCCACAAGATTAGCTCTGCATTCCCCAGCCAAGGTCATTATGCTCCCTTTTTCTCTATTAGCCACATATTCAGTCCTTCCCTGCAACACCACCAAATCCATGCATTATGCCTGCTTAACCATTGCCTCTTGCCTCTTCTTGGTACTTTTAACAAAGAATTCCTTTTCTCTACGTCTTAGATAAAGTTCTCCAGGAAATAGATTATGAGATGGATATTTGGACCACAGGAAGTTTACTGGAGCATGGTCTATGGGACAAAAGCTGAAAGGAGTAAGAGAAGTAGAATTGGGTAGCAGGAGAAGTTAAACTGTGAAACCATTGAAACAGAGACCCTGGAAAATCTCATTTTCCGTTTTTCTGAATTAAAGCAAAGAAACCAGGACTTTGTAGCCAAAACTGACCTGTCATTAAATGTGGTATTTCTCTGGGGGGTATGGAGGGTGGGTCTTGAACAAGGCACCTTTCTTTGGCTGAACGCAAGCAACAGAGATTCAACTGTAAGCCATCAACAGACAAAACTCCAGACAGATGGAAGGATAACTTCCTTGGTCTAAAAGATGAGTCTGAGTAAAATACCACAGTGTCCCCCTTAGCCTGTAAAGCCATTCTAGGCTCTTTACACAAGACAAATATGGGGCAAACACCATTACCTTTGTGAATCCATCTGTAATCACTCATCTAGAGTTGGTCTTACCATCATTGGTCTACCATATATTTTACGCCTCTAGAACAGTATTTGTCACAAGCCTCACTAGGCTATGAGCTTTATGAAGATAAGGTCTGAATCTTGTTTATCACCTTCTCTCCAGTGCTCAGCATAACACCAGGCTATAGTAATTAATGAATATTGAATAAAAGACCCACTGAGCCAGCAGCATGCAGGTTCTCTACTGAATACTTCCCTCCTTCATATCTCAAAGATGTAGTGGAAATTAAGTCATTTTCATGTATAACTAGAGATTATCTGCTGGTGTTCTGTCCTGGGGTTCTTGCCTGAAACATTTTATTGAGGAAGGATTTGTATCATTTACCCAGAACAGAAGGTAAAATAAGAGACAGCTGTAGTAGGAGTTGCACATAATGTAAAGTTAGGAGAGCTAAGCTCCAGTCCAGATACAGCCATGTGCTACCCGGGAGCTCTTAGGAAGTACTAGCTCTCTGTATACTATGATTTCCTAAAAAATAAGTGTGTAGTTTAATCATAGAATCAGCTAAAAGAAAACTTCTGGAACTTCCAGTCTTTATTTTATATCACCAGGATGAAGTGAGGAGTGTTGAAGGAATAGACTATTTATCTATAATGGCAAAAGGAAAGGAGTAAAAGGGAAAATAGCAAAAGAAAAATAAGATTCGAAAACATTACGCATACATCCTGTATCACTTTCCATGTGCAGGGGAACATTTTTAAGTAAAAGATTACATGTTCCAGTATTCCTAAATGCATTCTTAAATTCATTTTGTTTAAAATGTCTTTGGCCGGGTGTGGTGGCTCACATCTGTAATCTCAGTACTTTGGAAGGCTGAGGCCAGTGGATCATTTGAGATCAGGAGCTTGAGACTAGCCTGGTCAACATGGTGAAACTCTGTTTTCACTAAAAATACAAAAATTAACTGGGTGTGGTGGTGAACGCCTATAATCCCAACTACTGAGGATGCTGAGGCAGGAGAATCATTTGAACCTCAGAGGCAGGGGTTGCAGTGACCAGAGATTACACCATTGCACTCCAGCCTGGACAACACAGTGAGATCCATCTCAAAAAAAAAGTCTTCTAGAAACCTCACCAATCTAATGTCATTTAATTTTTCTATTATGAATATGGCTAAACCTATAAAAAGATGTACTAGTACACATTTTTACTAGATTGATTCCCAGCAACACGTATTGTTGTCAACCAAAAGATTTTGGAGTCCAATTAGAATATTGCATGTATAAATACCAATGGTATTTATTTAATTTTGTTCTCCTTCAAGAGGTATCTGTCCATGGCTTTAGCATTACAACAGAGGAATCTGTGAAATAGTTCATCTCCCTTTTGATTTCATTTGTGATATTTTTGCTTTGCTTTGCCTAAATTATATTTCATTGGCTTTTGTTTTTAAAAGATCAAAGGGGATTTCCATGTGTGGGAGAATGCTGACTTTAGCTGAAAATGTTTGAGGGTTTTTGTAGTTTACTGTTTCAAGTCAAGATAGAAAGTGAAGTGTGGGGTGTAGTAATCCCAGAAATGAGGGAACTATGAGAGAGAAATCATAAAACTGAAAAGAAACTCCTTCCAAATTATTGAATGATTCCTAAACTGTGCATATGCAGAGTGAAATTTCAAACAAAAGCAATAGCTATAATTGAACAGTTTCAGCAATTGCCACCATAAAATTTAGGATTTAAGTCTAGACAGTTTAACTGGTTAATTAACCAATTAAATACTCTGCAGAGGAAAATAACAGAAACCAGTGTCTCTAAAATGTATTATTCACAATGTTTAGTATGAGATAAGAAAAAAAAGGTATATACAAAAATAAAGATATATTTATCTTTTCATATATATATATAGATACATATATAACCTATAATTAAGAAAAAAGAGGTAACTAGAAGCTGCCCCAAATTACATAGATATTTTAAATTTCAGACAGGGCTTTAAAGCAGCTATAATAAATATATTAACAACTTTTAACAAAGATAATCATAATGGGTGAAAATATGGAGACTTTTAACAGTAAAATGGAAATAATAAAAATATAATAAAACGGAAAAGTGTAATATTTGAGGTGAATAATTCATTTGAAAGTCTTAACAGCAAAGTGGAGAAGTAGAGGCAGTAAAGAAAAGGGTCAGTAAATTCGAAGAGAAATGGGAAGACAGTTATAAATTTTATGAAGACAAAAAGAAAGATAAAAGAGAGATGAATGAAGTTTTAGTTTTTAGTGACCTGTGGAATAATATCAAACCATAGGGCTGGAATGGAGAGACAGAAAGACAAGAGAGAGAGGAGAGGGAGAGGTGAGGGAGAATGGGATAGAAAAATATATGAAAGAATAATTTTAAAATATAGATATAAAAATACACACACACAGACACACGTATTTTGTCATTTTCTTCTATCTTAAAGGGATTAAAAGTAATGGCACACCCTTAGCAAAAAGGATGCATAGCATTCAGATTCAGTTTTCTAAGTGCAACCCTTCTTTAAACTAAGTTAAGGTGGCTTGGAGGAAAGATTGAATTCAGGGCGGGGTCAGGGAAAGTAAGCAATAAACTTGATACTCTTGATATGCCTTGAAGTAAGGAATATATAAAGAAAGGTAAGTACATATCCAAGTGACACAGAAGCTGGCTTAAAGGGGCTTGACTGACCAAAAACTGAAGACAATGTGGACATCAAAGTAATAATAAGAGTAATGGGCTATGACTCATTGAGTAACAAAAGGATTTATGAGTTCAAAATTATATAGATAAATAAGTGAATACATAAAGAAATGAAAAAGAAAACTCTTCCTTACAGTTGAAGTTTAACTAATAAATACAGAGCGAATGGTGGCTTTGGAAAACCATCAATGGAACTAAAGCTATTGAGTGATACTTTCTCAAGAAAGAGAATATTTGAGTATTTTTGGGATATCTGTCCACAAGCGACTCATTAATTACAATGAGAAAATAGTAACTTCATGGGAGATATAACTCAGACATTCCAAGTGTCTTAATCTGTTCTTGCTGCCATAACAAAATACCTTAGACTGGATAATTTATAAATAATAGAATTTTATTTATCTTGGTTAAAAAGTCTGGAAAGTTCAAGACCAAGAAGCTAGTAGATTCAGTGACTGATGAGGGCTCATTTCTGCTCCACAGATGGCACCCTATTGCTGCATCCTCACATGGTGAAAGGGGTCAAAGAGGTAAGACAGCTCTCTGAAATCTCTTCATAAGGGCATTAATCCCATTTATGAGGGCAGAACTCCCATGACCTAGCCTCCTTCCCAAAGCCCCACGTCTTAATACTGCTGCATTAGGGATTCTGTTTCAACATATGAATTTTGGAAGGACACACACATTTAGACTATAGCACCAAGTTCTCAAAGTTAATATCACCAACATTGGGACTAACGGATATCATGTGCTCATAATAAAACACACTGAGAAGGATACAGCACTATCTCTGTAGTATTCCTTCCAGAAAAGCATATAGGCATCTAATCATTAAATGAAATCAGACAAACTCAAAGTTAAGACATTCGTTGTAGTAACTGTCCAGTATTCTTCAAAATTCATAGTCAACAAACTTGAAGGAGGACTGAAAGGCTGTTCCAGATTAGAGAGTAAAGAAACGTGAACACTAAATATGCTGTGTAATCCTGCATTGGATTCTGGCCTAAGAAAAAAATAGTATACAAAACATTACTGGGATAACACACAAAATTTAAATATGGACTGTAGAGTATATAATAGCATTGTATCCACGTAAATTTTTCTAATTCTGACAACAGTACTGTGCATATGTAAGATACTATCTTTATTCTTAGGAATTACACTAGGAAGTATTTAGAGAAAAAAGGATATGATATTTACAACTTCTCAAATACTTCAAAAAATGTGTGTGTGTAAAATTAGATCTGCAGCTTAGTTTTATATGTGTAACATTTATTTTACATATATATTCATACACAGAGAGAGCAATAAAAGCACTTGGTCAATCTGGATACAGCATTTACAGTTTTCCTGTAAGCTTCCAGTTACATCAAAATTTAAAAGTATAAAATTTAAAAGCATAAATTTAAAAGGCAATTGCTGAAACTGTTCAATTATAGCTATTGCTTTTATTTGAAATTTTACTCTGCATATGCACAGTTTAAGAATCATTCAATCATCTGGAAGGAGTTTCTTTTCATATTCTTATGATTCCCCCATTCATAGCTTCCTTATTTCTGGGATTACTCTTTGTAACCTTTGTAAAAAAAAATTCTACATTATGCTTTCTAGAGACATTAAGAAAAAATTAAATAAAATGACTCTCTTTCTTGCATGGTAGAATTCCACTATGTTAAGACAATGCTTACACTCCACTTTCAATCTTGACATATGTAAAAATATCTATGCATTTAATGTGTATTATATAATGCTTTATGCTATGTATAAGCTTGTATGGGTTAATATAATTTTATTTCTAGATAAATACATTAGCTGCTTTCAAAATTAAAAACAATGCAACAATGATGGATGCAATGTTTTCTTTTCATGTTTCATCATTCAGAGATGGACCATATTAAAATACATATATATGTTTGATTAGGAATCCATATATCAAATACTAGGAAAGCTTTAATTCAATAACAATGACTCCAGTAATATATCACATGGTTTGTAGCTTGCCCTAATTCACTCTGGTATTAAGGGTGTACCTTTTATTCAATTTGTTGTTAACAGTATCCATTACACATTGGTCACATTTCCAAAAAGCATAAAATATGTAATTCAATAAGCTTTTACTGTCTAACAAGGTGTCATCATAGGTCAGATTTAACAACATTAATTTTAAGAAGGTCAAACTAAACAAAAATACATGGCTGACAGAGCAGAGTATGAATCTTAATCTTGCTAACCAGGTGAATGTGCACAAGTCACTTAACTTCTCTGAGACTCATTTTCTGAATTTATAAACTAGAACTAATATTGAGGTAAGAGAGATGGTGAAGAGGTTGGAGAGAGAGGAGAAGAAAGAGAGGAAGAAAAGAAAGGGTAAAGTAGAGGGAGAGAGTTACAGAGAGACCGGGGAGCGAGAATCTACCCACTATTTCAATGAGAAGAGAAAAGACAGAGAAGGTAGTGTAGTGAGAAGATAAGCCAATGAGAAGACAAAGAGACTGGGAATGGCATAGAATACAGTTAATCGGTGAAAAAGAGAGTATAAGACAGTAAAAGGCAGTTGAAGAACGGGAATATTAAGTGTTCTGTTTCAAGGGTATACATTATTGGAAAACAGAAATAAACCATTCCTCTACACTACTGTATTCCCAGAATCTTCAATATTTTGCAAATCATTTGTGTTAAATGGAATCAAGAAATTGAGAAATTCCCTACCCTGACTAATTAGGTTGGGATAAGAATGACTGTATATAGAAACACAAACCGTAAACATAGATAGCCTTGAGAATGCAGTTAACCCATTAAATTCCAGAAATATTGGTGGCTGATTTAAACTTCTGTGGAACAGAGGACAGGGGTTGAAATAGGGATATGTAACTCTGAAGAGATCAGGAACACATACCTGTCATCTGGACCATATTGTGTTTAGAAAGAAAAAAGTATGCTGTAAGCATTGTCTTAACATAGTGGAATTCTACCATGCAAGAAAGTCATTTTATTTAATTTTTTCTTAATGTCTCTAGAAAGCATAATGTAGAATTTTTTTTTACAAAGGTTACAAAGAGGCTAAGTTTAGTTCATTAAAATAAAGACTATTTTGACAATTAATCATGTACAAAATTATTGGGATGTTGGGAACAAGCTGTTCCATAAATTGCTTAAACAGAACAAAAGGACCACTGGTTGCCATTACTGCAGGAAGGATTTAAGAGTGAGAGAAGAAAATGAAGTGGCAGATCTTTGGAGCTCCTTCTAAAAAGAAGTGTAGAAAAGAAACAAAACAAAGGAAAAACATTAGAAAAGGAACAAACCGTACCATTTAGTAATAACTGGTTCTGACTTGAATGCAATTTTTAAGAGAATAAATTAAGTCTAAATGACAGAGGAGAAGGGCAAGAATCTTGCCTTCAGAAAATTCTGAAAATAACAGACACTGGGAAGTAATGATGTAGGAGTATGGATATATAACATTTGAATCAGAGAAATGCTTATAGTCTAACAGTGCCCCCAGGGCTGATTTTATGGTATTAATATGAGTATTAAGCCAATAAAGCAAAAAATGTGCATCTGAGAGAGGTGAGAAATGAAAGTGAAAGCTGTCATATATTTCTATAACATGTGGGCAATGTAACAATTTGTACACATCTGGGAAGACATGCAATGTTTTATATATTTTCTATCACTCAACAATGATTTATTGGATACCAACTAGGTTTGGGGTCTTATAGTTGAAATAAGGAATTAGATATGGGATAGATTTTCAGAGTTGACTACAGTTAGCCAATTAAGCACATAGTCATACCATTGTTTGGTGATAACAAATATATTTGGTCTTATCTGTAGATGCTAGAATCAATTCCTACCTTCCCTATTCACTTATAATTTGACTATTGTTTAACAGCATCCTTAAGTTCTCTTTTGGAGAAGTCAGAATATAATAGAATATTTTCAAAATTGTCTTACTTCTTTTGCTATTACTCAAGACTATAAATTTAAATGGCTTTTCTACATCTTCTTGAGGTCTTATTCCATAAAACTCTTATTTTAGTATCTTTCTGTCACTCTCCTTCATTCTCTTCTCTCACTTTCTCTTTCAGAAAATAACTATAAAGAAATCTCTTTTATCTTTCCAGATTTCCACATTTTCTTTCTCCAGAGTGAAACATTCCGTTCAGCCTTCTTCCCCTTCTTAAATTGGTAAACATTTTCTAATCACTCAAACTTCAAATTAAAGAGCACTTTCTCAAGGTGGACTTTAATGATACCTAGACAACGGCATTCTTCTTTTCCTAGTGTTCAAACTAGACCAAACACTCATTGCACACTTCCTTGCAACTACTTGTTAAAGCTTGTCTTTCAGACAAGAATATCAGCGAAGCCAGGATAGGTACTACTGTCTGTTCATTCACTGTGTCTTCGTTATGGTTCATTCACTGTATTTTCATTACCATTGAGTATCATATAAAGAGCTCAATATTTATGTGAGAGGTGATAAATTATTGAATAAACAGATGGCTAGATTTGTGGATTAAAATATAAATTAATAAGTCTAAACCTACCAGGTACCAATAGTAATCTAGATAATATGTGAGTGAAATATAGAATTAAATTGGATGTGGCCCCTTACCTTAAGATGATAAAAATTTCTATCAAGAGATGCATGTGTTAATGACTAAAATCAAGGCAGGAGAATAAAACACACATTATTTCAAAAAGTATAAGCAAAGTACTGCTGGCAGCGCAAAGGAAGGAGTGAGTCTAACTGGGAGCATTAGACAAGGCATCACAGAAGGATGCCTTCAGTCTAAAAAAAGGATGAGTTCATGTCCTTTGCAGGGACATAGATGAAGCTGGAAACCATCATTCTCAGCAAATTAACACAGGAACAGAAAACCAAACACCGCATGTTCTAACTCATAAGTGGGAGTTGAGCAGTAAGAACACATGGACACAGGGAGGGGAACATCACACACCGGGGCTTCAGTCTTTAAGAAATACTAGGAGACTGATAATTTTGGGGGCAGTGAAAATACTGTCCCAAGCTGTAGGAGCAGCACCAACAAAGGCTCAGGAGCTTGGTTAAAGATGAGTTAATCAGGACTGTTAGGTCTAAGCTTTGTATAAATACATTCCTATAAAGTAATTTAATCAGAAAAAAACAAGGGCATAGGGAAAAATAGATAACTTTAGCAATTAGGTTGAAGAGTTTAAAATATATACCTGTAGGAAACAGAGAGCCATACAACATTTTGAGAAAAATAGAAGTTTTTTTTTTTTTAAGGATAATAGGTCTGGCAGTAATATGGAGAGTTACCTATAGAGACTGAAAGTATCCAAATTAAATAGGTCATTTAAAAAATAATAATGACAAGAGATGATGATAAATGTAATGCCATCAAAAAAACCCAATCATATAAAGTTCATATGGCCTACTACACTTGAACCACCATCCTCAATGTGTTTGTAACATGCACATCTATTTAGATGTAATGCTGATAAGCCATTTACCAAAATTTATATCCTCAAACCAAATTTAAAAGGAGACACCTATTCAAACACAAATTAAAACAATGAGCTCATTATGAGTATTTATCTGTTAAGTCAACCAATATTAAGTTTATACATGTGTCTATGGCTTATATATGGGAAGTCTCTATTGTATCAAAATTTGTCTTTAATCCTATAATGACTTGTTTTGAGATCAATAGCCAATAAACTGAAATAATGTGTTACATTGGTAGCTTGAAAATTTTCATGACATATATATTGGCTTGGGAACTTATTTAGCTTTTCATTGTGCATGTTTTTTAAGTTATTGCAGGGGTTGCCGGGGGAGGGGGGGTGGATATTAAAAGAAGGTGATTGAAATGGCTGAATTTATTTTGAGGTCCTTGGATGTGTTTGTTTCACCCTGATTAAGCTGCAGCTTTGTTAACCTTGGTGAATGCATATCTTTTTCCTGATTTAATTGCAATCGCCTGGAGCTTCAGTCTGCACCTACCACTGTGACAGCTTATAAAATAACAACAAAACAAACCCAAACCCATGTCAGCTGGAAGGAGGAGGGAAAGTGAGAAGTGGGAGCTTTCCATTGTGAGCACATTATATATTTGTTAACACAAATCTTTTCCTTTCCAGATGATACCTGTGTCTTCTTTCTCCCAAGCAATTTAGTTTTTATTTACAGAACAAGGTCAGGATGTGTTTTTTTCAATCAGGTTTTCTAGGTGTTACCAACTGTGAAATGGAAGAATAACTTAATTTACACATAAAAACTTAAAACTACAAAATATGCTTCATTTTAAGCTCTGATGCCTAAACGCTTCAGTAACAAAATAATTATTTGGATTTTAACAGTTGCTTGTATGTACTCCTGGTATAGCCGGCTTCTTTGATACACAGTCTATACCTGTGCCCTGTAGAAACCTGTCCATGAGGATGGTACAGGATTAGATAGGCAGAGAGGACGTTTTTAACTGTGAGGTTCTTATATGAGGCTGGTGAAACAGCCCAGTCAAGGTGAGGAGTAAACCAGAAATACTGTGGAGAGAAGTCAGAGTGGAAATTTAGACAGAGAAGCCTAGTTGCAATTACAAAGGATGAAAAAGTGCAGAAAGAATGAATGATAAACACCTAGGTTAAATACTGGGGAATGTAGATGAAAAGCAAATTAGTTTTTATGGACTGTTGTCAAAGAACCGTCAAGAAAGACTGTTAACTTCAAGAGAGACCAGAATTTCCAACAAATTTGATGTTTTCCTAGCACATTGGGGTTCACCCCACATAGTCACATAGCAGAATCACTAAAATTATGTTACTATTTTAGTAACTGCAGAAAATAATTGGGCCTTCCTGACCACCACCCCCATCCTTCTGAAGACCTCTCCTCCTTCGGCCTCTGAAATAGTGCATTAGCCTTGATTCTTGTCTCCTCTCTTCTAGTGGCTAATCTTCTCAGACCTCTCATATTGAGGATCTCAAGAAGAGTATAACCAGCTGTCATGTTGCCTTCTAGGTGCACTTATGGAATCTCAGAATCAACATATCAATTGCTTGTTTTTGTTGTTGTTGTTGTTTGTTTGTTTGTTTTGCGAGATGGAGTTTTGCTCTGTCACCCAGGCTGGCATGCAGTGAAGTGATAGCTCACTGCAGCCTCCGCCTCCTAGGTTCAAGCGATTCCCCTGCCTCAGCCTCCCTAGTAACTGGGATTACAGGCATGCGCCACCATGCCTGCCTAATTTTTGTACTTTTAGTAGAGACGGGGTTTCACCAGGTCATCCAGGCTGGTCTCAAACTCCTGACTTAGTGATCCACCCGCCTCAGCCTCCCAAAGTGCTGAGATTACAGGCAAGAGCCACTGGGCCTGGCCTTAAATGCTCATTTTCTTTATCTCCACACTAACTTCTTTTCTTGATCTCTGAAGCCATTTAATAGCATTTTTAGCACCCAGGATAGTATTCCCCTGATCACTGTTTGGCTCCTTCGTCTTTCTTGCTCACTCCATCCATGGTCCTCTTCTATCCCTGTGGTTGAATTTCAATAACAGTAGCATAAACAGAACGGCATTAAAGATAAGCGTTATACTGAGAAATAAAATCTAAAAGTTCCTATTATTTTCCCTTAGATGTAAATTTCTTATATCTGGGGAATTTCCTGTGTGGGATTTGAATTATCTTGTTTAGACATATTCGTTTTAATTTGTTTACCTGTATGACAGATGTTCTTACAGATTTCCTTCCAAAAATATTTTGTTGTGCCTCTTTTAGTTGTGTGTATTTGTGTTGTTTCTGTGTGAAAAGCACATTTTTATCCCTCTTGAAATTTGTGTATTTTTCTCCTCACCTAAGTCACTTAGCTACCGCATAAGCAATTGTGAAGGTGTAGAGCTCCTGATAGGGTCTTGGAGGTACATTAAGTGCTAGATAAGTGCTGTGGGTGGTGAATGTCACCAATGCTGTTGCTATTATGGTAGGTATGCTTTAAGAAAGAGTGATGCTGAGACCAGCCTGACCAACATGGTGAAACTCCGTCTCTACTAAAAATACAAAAAATTAGCCAGATGTGGTGGTGGGCGCCTGTAATCCCAGCTTCTCGGGAGGCTAAGGCAGGAGAATCACTTGAACCCAGGAGGCAGAGGTTGCAGTGAGCCAAGATCCCACCACTGCACTCCAGCCTGGGCAACAAAAGCAATACTCCATCTAAAAAAAAAAAAAAGAGAGAAAGAATGATGTCCATTAAAGGGGGTGGACCTGGGGAAATGATACTAGATGTAAGAATATAGACACCAGTAAGCATAATCACTGACAGTTGGACTTGCAATATAGAAGATGAATTAGTATTATTATTATTATATAACAAAGTCAAGAGCTCATAAGATAAGGACATATGTGACCAAGCAAAATCTGTTTATGCATCATTAATACTTACCAATGGGACTCATTTAATCATGGTCCAATTGTTGATGCAATAAACTCTGGGTCATTTAGAGAATAAATGTAAATTTATCTTAACTTGGTTTAAGAAGACAATGAAGCATGCATGTCATTTAGAAAGGTTTCTGTTAGACATTGTTAATATTTTAAGTTAAAAAGATGCATTTAACTGAAGCAATGTAGAAAATTGAGAGAAAAATTGCTACACAAATATTAACGTCCTAAGAGAGTGTCACATCTGAGAAAAGAAAATACAAAACAAAGCCCTTTTACCAGAAGTTGGCAGCCTGTATTTCTACCTGCTTTGCATGACTGCTTGGTATGCAGGTACCAGGTCACGGATGCAAGATGTTGAGGACCATTATATAATGTAAATGTTTATAATATATCATAATTACGAACACACCTGTAGTAAATAACTTTGGGAGGTTCTGCAGCAAAGATGCTGAAAATGCTCAATAGAGAAAGCAAGAAATAAAACTCTCATTTTTAACCTACCACTGGATGGGATCAAATTTGAGTGTTTCTTAAGTTGAAATAGCTTCTTGCAGGGCTATGAAACAGAAGTTTGTGTTTAATGCATCCTATGCTCCCCTTCTTCCCCACCACCTCCTTAGCTCCCAATATCAAGCAGTCAGGTTGCTCGGGGACTGAATCTATTTCATTACCTTGTCTTCTTTTCTAGAAATGCCTTGTGTTTAGCTTTAAAGAAAAACAAATAAATTAGGTATTTGCTCAAGAAGTCAAGCAACCACAATTAACAAGTCAAAAATCATAATTAACTATTGTAAAATCTAAGTCAATAATTTTAGTGAAGTTTTTCAGTATTAAACTGACATATTTATTATCACATCACAAATTAATGTATTTGCTTCTTTAGCTGTATGTTTTGCATCCAGTTTGTCTTAATGATATTCCAAAAAGAAACTTGATCCAAGATGGAATATTCTAACAGAACTGATGGTGGCCTTAACTATGCACTGGAGAAGATTCTCTGGAGACCAACATCATTGGAGATTTGGAATGCATTTTTTAAGACCTAGTCTTGGATTATATAGGATGAATAGAAAACTTCATATTTAGACAGCATTATTGTATTCTTCCTTCTTTCACCCAACTTCATTCCATTTATGTTATTGAAATGTGTTTCAACCTTATACTAATGGGCAAATTGAGAAAAATTATTTGAAGTGACATCTGTACTACAAGGATATTTTTGAAGAACTGTTTTCATTACAACCTATAATATCCTCCTGAGTACCATTAGATGTTAGAGAAATTGAACAAACAGAAATGATGAATACATGGTTTTTCTTTTTTTTTTTTTTTGGCGTATGTGTTTTGTTTACTTTTCCCTTTCTTCCCTCTATAGACATTTGAAAAGGCTTACAGTCCCAGGGTTAATAACGAGAAAGTTTAGAGCCCAATTTATGGCCCATTGCTGAAAAGGGTGCAGGTTTTCAGGATAATAATTGCCGTAACTAGCGTCATTCCCATTTTTATTATTTCATTCTAAGTCTCATTTTCCATTTGTTCTAATTTCTTCTCTTTCTTATTTTAGATTTTGTTTTTATCTTAGGCGTTTATATGTAACAGGAGACACACAATTATGTAAATATTTTCAATGTATTGAAAAAAGAAAAATATTATCTATCCTTTGCCTTGGCCTATTCCATCTCTTCTCATCAAATGAGCAAGCTGAATAATAAAAGTAACCCCCCAAATTATTAAATTTCATCCTCTGGAGAAATAAGACCAATGGCATAACAAAGAAACCATGTTTCTGTTGTGGAAAGTCTCAGAAATAGATGTTGTGAATACCTAAGCCAGAGCTGACGATAGCTAATTATTTTTTTTCCCAGCTTTTAAGTTAACATTTCAAACTGAACTCTCTTATGGGTCAGAAGTGCTCACAAAGGAATCGGCAAATGCTGCACAGCCCAGCAAGGCTGGATGTTGATACACTTTTAAGAGGGAGAGGAAAATCTTTACCCCATGAACTCACTCAGGAAGAAACACAGCCTGAGGCTATATCAACAGGGAATTAATGAGCCACAGGACATAAAGTCTAATAGAGAGCAAAGCATATTAATGAGCTCAAAGCTCTTGTTCACCCTCAACCAATTAGTCCGAGAAGACCTACCTGGTGTCCCTATCTCTGATTCCTCTTCAATGCATGATTCACGCTGCTGCCAGAGGGCACAGCATTCCACATGTCAGTTCACCATAACCTAGTGAATGAAGTCCACAACGTTTCATCTAGCATTCAAGGCCATCCATAATTAGATCTAACATTACCTTCCTACTTATCAGATATCGCATATTACTTTCAGCCATGCATTTTGCCACATTGTTATCTGAATATATCATTCAATTACAAGTTCTTTTGGATCTTTGGTACAGAATGATCCTTTAGAACAGAATATCCTTTCCATCATGCTCTGCCTGCTCAAAGCCCACTCATTCCCCAAGATACAGCTCAAATGTAAAATCTACTGTGAAGACTACCTAAATGTTTTTGTCGGCATCTTCATAGATGCAATTTGTACCCTGGAAAATAACCAAATTTGTAGTGCCTAGCATTTTGATAGATGATAAAATGAAGCTGATAATTTAGTGGGGCTAATGTTAGTGTTTAGTTCAAAAGTTTGCTTGGAGAATTTAAAAAGTATCTAGTACATTTTGTCCTTAGTATTGGATACATATTAATTACTTGGTAAGTATTCATACCAACAAGTGACAATTTATTAACTCTAAATCTGAGCTCTCTAACTCCAAGAGTTATCCTTTACAGGTGAGCATACTTGTGCTGAGGTCTGATACTACTCTAGTACTGCAAACTCTGTGTTCTCAGATTGGTTTATTTACTCTCTTAGCCTCTTAGAGACTCATCCTTAACAAATGAACATATCGGAGCTCTTTTACACTGTGTTTCAGACAATTGCAAGACCTATTCAAGTCTAAAGATGCAGATACAGATGGTCATGGAACAAGGAAAAATTAAGTAGTGCAAAAGCTCGTAGTGCTGTACCAAGCCACAGGGAATGGTTGGCACAAGATGGAATTTATCAGATTTGTTGGGAGTTTTGACTTTACCATATGGGTTCAGACAAAACTGAAATGCAAAACAGAATTTTAAATCATTCAAAACTGTGAATGAAAATTGCCAAGTTTTACTGTCTCAACTATGAAATGGTGAGACCATGAGAAGCAAGAGAGTTGTCTTAAAGGGAGAAATGACTTCATTCTCTTCAACTTATACTTAATGAGCACTTACTATGTATGTGACATCTGCCAAAGATGATGAGGAAAACAAAGATAAAACACAGAAGAAAGCTCTCCTTTTTAGCCATACCAGAAATTAAACTGTGGTGAAATGAACTCCACTTTTCAAAGGAGGGTATGTTTGTGGTTTCCTTCCCTCTTCCACTCAATAATTGTGATATCCTGGACAACACAAATCTTGGTTGAACAAACAGTAGTTGTATGTCTTCTTTGAGTCAAGTGTTTTGTGTATTTAGTGATCCCAAGATTGAGTATGATAATTACACCTGAGTTTTGAGAGGAGCTAAAAGGCCTGATTATAATGAACATTGTATGAAATATTTTAAAAGAATAGCCATAGACAAATGCGGGGTTATATATACTTCTCTTGGTACAATAAAAATCGAGTGATACCAGATTTCGCCCATTGACACAATATGATTTGTTATCACCAATATCTTTGCCTTTTAAAAAAATTTAGCAAATATTATTATTCTAATATATGTACACATATATAACATACATACATATATTTTCTAATATATAGTTATAATGTGATTTATTTCACAGATTTTTACATTTTTTACCATAAAAACAATCATGAAAACTATAAAAACTATTTTTATTATAAAAACAATGCCACTTTCTAAATGGCACAACACATAAGTGTATTTCCATATTTTCCCATTTTATTTATGTATATATTTATAAACTCAATAAAGTTTTTACTTCACAAGTTTTAGATCTATAGAAAAGTCAGTAGAACATGAGAGTTCTCTTACATCCTACGCATGGTCTCCCCTGTTTGTTAACAACTTAAAAATGAATTAGCCAGTATTGATAAATGACAATTTACTAAAGTTCATACTCACTCCAAAGCTTCTTAGTTTTTTGTTGTTTTATTTTTTCAAGCCAAAATTGACAAATGGGATCTAATTAAACTAAAGAGCTTCTGCACAGCAAAAGAAACTACCATCAGAGTGAACAGGCAACCTACAGAATGGGAGAAAATTTTTGCAACCTACTCATCTGACAAAGGGCTAATATCCAGAATCTACAATGAACTCAAACAAATTTACAAGAAAAAAACAAACAACCCCATTAAAAAGTGGGCAAAGGATATGAACAGACACTTCTCAAAAGAAGACATTTATGCAGCCAAAAAACACATGAAGAAATGCTCATCATCACTGGCCATCAGAGAAATGCAAATCAAAACCACAGTGAGATACCATCTCACACCAGTTAGAATGGCCATCATTAAAAAATCAGGAAACAACAGGTGCTGGAGAGGATGTGGAGAAATAGGAACACTTTTACACTGTTGGTGGGACTGTAAACTAGTTCAACCATTGTGGAAGTCAGTGTGGTGATTCCTCAGGGATCTAGAACTAGAAATACCATTTGACCCAGCCATCCCATTACTGGGTATATACCCAAAGGACTATAAATCATGCTGCTATAAAGACACATGCACACGTATGTTTATGGTGGCACTATTCACAATAGCAAAGAGTTGGAACCAACCCAAATGTCCAACAACGATAGACTGGATTAAGAAAATGTGGCACATATACACCATGGAATACTATGCAGCCATAAAAAATGATGAGTTCGTGTCCTTTGTAGGGACATGGATGAAACTGGAAAACATCATTCTCAGTAAACTATCGCAAGGACAAAAAACCAAACACCGCATGTTCTCACTCATAGGTGGGAATTGAACGATGAGAACACATGGACACAGGAAGGGGAACATCACACTCTGGGGACTGTTGTGGGGTGGGGGGTGGGGGGAGGGACAGCATTAGGAATATACCTAATGCTAAATGATGAGTTAATGGGTGCAGGAAATCAACATGGCACATGGATACATATGTAACAAACCTGCACATTGTGCACATGTACCCTAAAACCTAAAGTATAATTAAAAAAAAAAAAAAAAGAAATGTTTACTTTGAGGGAGAAATAGATCCACATGCAGTTGTACCAAACAATAGAGAGAACTTCTGTACATTTACTCAGTTTCACCCAATGGTAATATCTTGGAAATCTGTAGAATAATATCACAACCTGGATATTGACATTGATGAAATTGAGACACAGAACATTACCATCCATACGAGGATCCTTAACCCTTTGATAGCAATAATCACTTCAATCCCACTCCTACTCTCTCCTTATCACTGACAACCACAAATTTCTTTTTCCATTTCTGTAATTTTTGTTATTTCAAGAATCTGATATTAAATAACATTTGGGGATTAGCTTTTTTTTTTCACTCAGAATAATTATTGGGCTATTCATCCAAGTTACTGCCTGTATCTATAGTTTATACTATGTTGCTGCTGAGTAGTGTTTCATGGCAGAGATGCACCACAGTTCATTTATACATTGAAGAATACCTAGGTTCTTCTCAGTTTGGGTTATGAAAAAGCTACTGTAAATTTATATTTAGACTTTATGTAAACATAAGTTCTCACCTCTCTAGAATAAATATACAAGAGTTCGGTTGCTACGTTGTATGGTTAATTTTATGCTTAGTTTTTAAGAAACTGCCAAAATTTTTCAGAATGGCTATGCTTATTAACTGAGTGACAAAATAATCTACACATTGACCCCCTGTGACATGTAGTTTACCTATATAACAAACATGCATATGTACTCCTAAATCTAAAATAAAACTTATAATGAAAAAAGAAATTGCTAAACTTTTTCAGAATGGCTATGCCATTTTGTACCCTCACAAGCAGTGTATTAATAATCTAATTTCTCTTCATCCTGCAGAGCATTTGGTGTTATCAGTGTTTTTTGTCTTAGTCATTCTGATTAGTATATAGAGATACTTCATTATGCTGTTAACATACATTTCCTTAATGACTCATCGTTTGAACATTTTTATGTGCTTATTTGCTATCTGTACATACTCTCAGGTGAACTGTCTCTTCATGTTTTTTGCCTATTTTCTAATTAGATTATTTTTGTACTGTTGAGTTTTGAGAGCTCTCTGTATTTTCTAGATTCTGCTCTGTTGTTGGATATGTGGTTTACAATATTTTCTTCCATTTTGCACTTTCCTTTTTTAACTGTTTAACAGGGTCTTTTGCAGAGCAAAGGTCTGAAGTTTTATGGAATTGAATTTACCCATTTTTCCTTTCATGTATTGTGCTTTTGGTGTACAGACTAAGAACTGGCTTAGCTGTATATCTCAAAGATTTTCTCTTAATGTTTTTCTAAAAGATTCATGGTTTTACTTACAAGTTTGTAAAGGTGTGAGATTAGGTTGAGGTTCATTTACCACCCCCTTGTAGTCCAGTTGCTCCAACATCAATTTTGATGAGACTAACTTTACCCCATTAAACTGCTTTTGCACTATTGCAAAATATTTGTTGAGTATATTTGCATAGGTCTGTTTCTGAGTTCTCTGTTTTATTCCATGGGTCTATATGTCCATTCCTTCACAAATACCACACAATCTTGATTACTGGAACTGTATAAGTTATGAAGTTGAATTGACTGATCCTTCCTACTTTTTCAAAATTGTATTAATTATTTTAACTCCCATTTTTACCTTGGTCTCCTCCATTCTGCATTTAAGTCTATTCACTGAGTATTTTATTTTAGTTACTAAATTTTTTAGTCATAAATTTCCATTTTTTCTTTCTATTTTCTATTTTTTATTTTTATTATTTTTTATTTTTTTAGACGGAGTCTCACTCTGTCACCAGGCTGGAGTGGAGTGGCACGATCTCGGCTCACTGCAACCTCCACCTCCTGGGTTCAAGCAATTCTCCTGCCTCAGCCTCCCAAATAGCTGGGATTGCAGGTGCATACCACCACACCCAGCTAATTTTTGTAGTTTTAATAGAGATGGGGTTTCACCATATTGGCCAGGATGGTCTTGATCTCTAGACCTTGTGATCCGCCTACTTCAGCCTCCCAAAGTGTTGGGATTACAGGCATGAGCCACTGCGCTCGGCCTCTATTTTCTATTTTTTTAAATTAAGATTTTCTATTTCTTGCTGCGACTTTTGATTTCTTACTTGTTTCAAGCATGTTCACTATTACTTGTTGAAATGTTTTTATTATAGCTGCTTTAAAATAATTATCAGATAATTCTTACATCTCTATCACCTCAGTATTGTGATCTATTGGTTGTCTATTTTTATTCAATTTGAGAAGTTTCAGACTTTTAGAAATACAAGTGATTTTTTTTCATTGTAACCCCGACATCTTCAGTGAGTATTATGTTATAAGACTCTGGATCTTAAATTTTTGTTTCAGCTAGCTTCCTCTGAACTGTTCTAGGATGAGAAGGAAGTGACAGTGCTTCTTACTGTCAGGTGCATGCAGATATCCAAGTTCCCCACTTGTCCTCCATTTATACCTGAAGGGGGATCTCCTTATTACTTCTAGAGGGGAGTGGGAATTCTGCATCCTCGCTAGGTCCCCACTGATAATTTCTTGGTTGGGTAAGGTTGGTGTGCCTTGTTTCTTCTCCTTTATTTATATATAACAAGGTTGTAGAAGTAGTCTTCCTATTGCTGGACCATGGTGAAATTCCTAATTATCCCTTAGGTTTCTTATGACACCAACTCAATATGGGGAGAGAGGATTGAACAACCCATTACTGCAAAGCAGGGATAAATGTTCAGGCTCCCCATCTGGTCTCACTGTAAAGGAGAGAAGGAGGGTTTAATTACTGTCAGTAGGATTAAAAGTTACAGCTTCTGACTTGGCCTACTCTAGCAGTACTCCATCATTGGAGTCAAAGTACCTTTTTACAACCAGGTAAGAGTTGAAGTCTAGGCTCTCCATTTGGCCTTTAACAGTGGGGCAAGCATGAGGCTATAGCTTTTTCTAGAGCATGTGGCTAAAATAGAATAATTATTGTCTAGAGTTTTTTGTCTTGCTAAGCTACCCTTTCCCTTGTTTTTGAGCTACGAAAAGCAGACTCTTGTTGTTGTTTGTTTTTGTCTGTGCCTGTTGGCATTTCTGGATTGCTGGTTTCTTCAACTCCAAGTCTGAGGCATATGAGACAGGAAGAAAACCTAGACAATTCACCGCTCTATCATTTTTTGGGTCCTGAGTTTCCTAGTCAGTATGCTTTCTGCTATCCAATTTTCAGAGTCTTGTGTTTGTTTTCTGTATAATACCCAGGATTTTAATTTGTACCTAGCAAGACAAGTAGGGACAAACACATCTACACCATTTTTCTGGAAGTGGAAATGCTCTAATTTTATTTTTAATGTTGCTGCTCTGAATTGCATTTCCAATTATTCCAATTATACTAGGCTGTAGAAAAATTCAGAATAACAATTTATTTTTGTACCAGACAGTCCTGGATTTTGAGTACAATAATAGATGTTTTGTTTCCCTCTCTGTAGAATAAGATTAAAAACATCTACCTGGCTGGATTCTATTGGAAATCAAATAAAAATATAAATAAAGCATTTGGCAGAGTGCCTCACACATTGCCACTCAAAAATAATCCAAACTTGAACTTTTTAAAATTAAAAGCCATGTGATTTTAAACTTCATATTTTAAAAAACACAAGAAAAAGCTACCATTTAAACCACAAAACTGTTCTTGGTTTAGAATAGAAATTCATGGAATTTATATTGGTACCTCTAGCTAGAACTTGAGACAAGGATTATCAGCAGAATGTTAGAGATAAATATCAACTATAATTATACATTTTGGAGTCCACTGAAATTTCTAGTCTGAGGATCAGAGTGAATGAAGCAAAACAGCTCATACGTTTAATCTTGTGATAAATGACTTCATCCTTAAAGGATTCCACTACTTTATTCAAAGTATATTATTCCTTTGGATACTTTCCACTGGATATGTTACTTGTTTCCCAGAACCAGTAAAATTCCTTTCTTCTTTCTCTTTCAGAGAAGAAAACTGAGATTCAAAACAACTAGCCTATGGGTCATTCAAGCAAGATGGCAGAGCAGCTGTAACTACTTCATCTTAAACTACATTTAAGGAGAGGGCAGAAGGGGCTGGGGACTGTTTAATCTACACCTTCACCATTCTACAGCTAGTCATCAGACCAGCAGCATTGGCATTATGTGAGACCTTGTTAAAAATTCGGGTACTCAATTCCGAACCAAGACTTACTGAATGGGAATCTGTATTATTTCAATAATTTTTCATGTTATCTGTCTGCATATTATCACCTAGGAAGAACAGTTTTAGGAATCTCTGTCTTATGTGATTTTCATGATTTAGCCTACCTAAAAAATATAAGCTAATCCACAAAATGTAGTTCAATTGCTATTTTTCATGTAAGAATTCAGAAATTCACAAACACCAGACACCAAATTTTACTCTATAGAACAATACGAGAAGGGGCAGTTAAGATACTACACAGATAATTATTTCATGGATACTACAAAGATAATTATTTCATGGACTTACTCCAATATTAGCTATGATATTTATCTTCCTTATAATTATGGGTATAGCTAATTATAACATTGTTTATCCAAGTTGACTAATTGGTAATGGAAGAATTTTATGACTAGCCAGCTATTGTACTTTGCAAGTATTCTCTAAGCATGCACTGCCTCTTTTTCACAAACCAGCCAAGGGTCTTTTCTTTTAAGAACAGGGTGAAGGGGATGCTGACAAAGTTACAAAAATGGGGAGGAAAGAGTGGTTTAAAGATTAAAAGTTTGGACTATTTTGATGCAGGGCAGACAGGCCCCAGAACTGGGGCTTACCCTGGAAGGATTCTTGGCTTCTCCCTGGAAGGAATTCAAGCACGAGCCAGTAGTGTTAGACAGCAACTTTTACTGAAGTGGCAGTGTGCAGCAGCAACAGAGGTACTGATCTTGGAGGAGCAGGGCTACGCCCATAGACAATGTGACCAGAGTAGCAGCTCAAAGGCAGTTCTGCAGTCATATTTAAGCCCATTTTTAATTGTATGAAAATTAAAGAGCAGATTATGCAGAAATTTCTAGAAAAAGGATTGTAACTTCCGGGTTGCCAGGTCATTGCCACGGAAAGGGGCAGTAACTTCTGGATTGCCAAGGCAATGGTAAACTGACATGGCACACTGGTGGGTGTGTTTTATGGAAAGGTGCTTCCACTTTGTTTCTGTTTTAACTAGTCCTCAATTTGGACTCAAATAGAATTGAGCTTGGTAGGTTAAACTTGGGTATTAGAATTCAAAGAATCATAGACACAGAAATTGTCAAGCTTAAAGGAAGTTTAGTATATATTTGCTTTAAGACCCTCAGATGAACAAAGTAACCTGGAGTGATCAAGTGCCTTGCCTAAAGATACAAAATCCATAAATTGCAAATTTGCCTCAACTTTTAGACCACCAGTCCTGTTATTATGAAAACTATCCATTTCTCTTAACTGCTCATTTAATCTGAGTATCAGTGAGAAAACATGATATAACAAATGGATAGCTGCACCAATTCAGACACAAAATAGTGCTCAGCATTTTTTTCTTTCTTCACTGCCTGATTTTTATCCAGTTTGTCATTGTCTTTGTCAATTTTTCATTTTATGTTTTAATTTCCTTTGTTTTTTCCATTTGGCTCTCTTCCTGGATATCTCTTTCATTTCTTTAAAAACTTCTTGAAAATTTTATGTACTACTTTTGGATGAAATAACTATCTCAGTCAAAAAGACAAGCCACAGCAATTACTTTCAATTTTCAAAAGTATCAACAAATTTAGTTGATCCTACCACATTAAATTTTGGCCAGGGGTCTGGTACTGTGCAATGTGTGTTACATGTATTATCTCATTTGATCCCCCAGCTCCATGCTAACAGGTAAGGAAACTGAAGTTCAGACAAGTAAAAATTACATGACCTCAGGCTAGTGACTTAAGTAGGGGGTCAGAAATGAAACCGGATCTTAATACACCAGTAAGTATATTCTGTGGTGACACAAATAGTACTTCATGATTTCCCGCAGAAAAAGTATGCTTTAGCAAGCTTCCTCTTTTGTAGGCCTTTGCAGGTTAGTTATGAATTCATAAATGGATAAGGAAAACAATGATGGTAAATTGGGTTATCTCCACTCTCTGACCATTTTCATCTTATTAAAATTTTAAACATATTAATTACTAATTAGAGAAATCTAGATGATAATCACAGTGATTAAATTTACCCAATATCATTTATTGGAGGGAGAGATTTGTCAGATGGAAATTATAATTAACACATCAGAAATGTTCTGCAGTTGTTAAAAAAAAGAAGTACTCAGGAGTTATGCTAATAAAGCAGTTGACGTTCTATGGTTACTAAATATACTGACGCAAGGCAGAACAGCCTTCCTGTAGGTATCCTGCTTGCAGCTCTAAAGCAGGAATTCTTAGTAAAAAGATAACACTAGGAAGATCTTTCGATATTTTAACATCTTAATGTAAGTTGGAAGGTCTGTGGGTGTTGGGTTTTCTAATGTCTAATTAGAATTACAAATTAATTTTAAAAAAATTTTAGTGCATGTTTTTGTGTATTTACAGGAGAGATTTACTACTTCTATAGCAAGGTTTTTGTTTTTCTTTTATCATCTCATCTCCCTGTTTCTTTAACATACAAATACCACAGACAGTCACAGAATAATGAATTTTATTACAAATGTTATAGAGCAAAGAAATGTTAGATTTTTAAATTTCAATGTTCATTGAGAACATATGTGTCAAAAATTTAGATGTGAATATTACCAAGAGTACTGTGTCTATTAGGAAATGTGTGTATATATATATATATATATATATATAATCAGTTTCTGTTAGCCTTTATAAGATTATGGAAGGAAGTTTAAACTTTCCCTCTGAAGGTTCAATAATTGAGTCATCTTGGTAAAGAAATTTGACAATAAATAGATTAACAGAAAAAAGGCATACAAATTTATTAACATACATAAGCACAGCAAAAACACAAAATGTGAGACTTGAGGAAGACCCACATGACTAAAGTTTTTCTTTTGTAGAGAAAGAAATACATGCTTGGAGCATGGTGAAAGGTCATGGGAGTGAGAGGGGAGGAAAGGCATGGTGAGCAAAGGCTCACAGGTAGTGGGCCTCTGAAAGAATCGATGGTAGCCTATGAAAGCGTCTCTGTCAGACCTTTAAAAGCGTTAGACTTTTATTCTCCTTGCTCTGTGAGTTCATCTTTCCTAGATCTGAATAAGGTAGATACAAGAGCCCCAGAGTAAACCTGTTTGCATTTATTTTTTACTTCACTAATACAGATTTCCTCTACAGATGCAAATCTCCCCTACAAAGGACAGCTTTTCAGAGCTATTCCAGTATCTGCAGCCCTCTGAATAGCCATCTCAAAATATGCTAAAGAAGTATATTTTCAGGTAGTATATTTTGGTTTCCTTCAGTCACCTATATAGTACTAACCGAATTGCATCAGCTTATAATAGATCTAAATCTAGATGCGTAAAAAACTCAAATATTTTATTGGCTTGACTTTCTTGATTCCTGCAAAATATTTTTACCAGAATAATAATTTTTAATTAAGAAAAACCAAAATCATCTTTAAATATAAAAATTTAAACATATAAAAACGAATAAGAAATATGTGTGTTTTTAATGTCTAGGTACAAGGCATATAATAGATTATTTTGCACTGTTCCCTGATATGTTTCTATCCCAAGTTAAAATAGTAAAAGTCCATACCTTTTTGACACTATAGGACTTCTCTCCAAAAACACTGCAGTTCCCCAGCAGTGATATTTAAAGATACTCTCTAAATAGTGGCTTTTCATTATAAATTTTGCATGTAAACACTTTGCATGTTCTGATTTAATGAGGCTATTCAATGCTTTCTTAATACCACTGAAATTTTCTCCCTCAGGACTCATTTCATTGCTCAGAAGTTATCTTTGATTCATTTGCATTTACTAATTCAGGAAACCATGAGGACATTTTCCAAGCGCTTCCTAAATTCCTAATAGTAAGCCCTCAAGATACAGCAATAAACAAGACAAATGTGGTCCTTGCCTTCACTGAGCTTGTAATCCACTGACTAAAACAGATTTTTGAGAAAGTAATTAAAAGAACAGTGAAGTTAACAAAAAAGTTAAAGGCATAATGCAAATATTTTAATCTTATATAATACAAAATTATGTTAAAATTTTACATTTTTTAATAAGTGAATCAGAAATATACTGAAATTGATTCAAATGATAATTTAATTTAGAGAGATTTATGCCATCTTCCTGATACAATTTATTCCATTACTATGAATAGTAATAATTTGCATTGTTCTAAACAGAAAGTGTTTACATTACTATGAGTTTTCTGCAAGTTAACTTCTATCTCTAAATAGTTGTGATATAGCCCAGGCAATCAGAGAATTAAAAACATGCCTGTAGAATTGGATAATCCCATAAATCATCAGATAATATCCAGCATTCTTCCAAATGAACAGCCAGTAATCACCTTTGCCCACTTCCAAATCTTTGACAATTTGTCCCTGTAATTTAAAAGGGGTAATCTGGAGATAAGATTGATAATATTGGGACTAAGAGATAACATGGCCTCACAAACCTTAAATGAAAGACATTCTATGAGCATTGAATGAGTAACAGAATCTCGAAAGGAGAGGGACAGGGCTCATACAAAATTTGAAATTCTATCATTTTTAGAATATGTCTCACTGTCTTTTATTTCTAAGAAAGGTATTGACAAAACCTTTGGCTTCCTGTGATTCAGTATACCAACCCATAACTTTATGCCAATAATCCTTAACAATTAATATGGAGCTACTCACTTTTCAAATGCAAACTGTGTATGATTGAGGATTATATATGTCAATGTGCCTGGGCCATGGAGTGCCAAGGTATTTGGGCAAACATTATTCTGGAGGTTTCAGGATGGCTTTGACATTTAAATTGACAGGCTGAGTAAAGCCAATCACCCTTCCTAATGTGGATGGGAATCATTCAATCAGTTGAAGGCCTAGGTAGAACACAAGGCTGAGCTTTTCCTAAATAAGAAATCATTTCCTCCTCGTGTATGACTGCCTTAAGCTGAAACATATGTGTTTTCCTGTGTTAGAACTTGAACTGAAACATTGGCTCTTTCTGGGTCTTGAGCCTGCTAGCCTTCAAACTAAAACCACACCATCAGCTCCCCTGGTTCTCAAGCTATCGGATTAGAACTGGAACAACACCAGTGGTTCTCCTGTGTCTCCAACTTGCTGACTGCAGATATTGGGACTTGTCAGTTCTGTAATCACATGAGCCAATTTCCTGTAACAAATCTGTTTTTATTTGGTTACTGTTTCTCTGGAGAACTCTGATAAATACCCTGTGTGTTTATAAGTTCAAGATTTAAATATCTATTCATCGTCATTTATGATTTTATTATACATTTTGATTCCATTTAGTATTCTCTTGAGTTTCAAATAAAAGATTGAAACTCCAATTCCACCTCCAGGAGGTGACATTCACATTTTTTTCTGTGAATATGTGTGTATTTTTAAAATGTATACTTATGCTTGTTTATCTTATATGAAAAAAAGTGTGCAACCTCATACATTTAAAATTGCTCATACATTTAAAATTGCTTGAAAATATGGAGAACATGGAACCATTAATGTGTGTACTATAGTCTATTCAATCACCCTTCAATTGGATTTTTGTTTTTTTAAAGTTTTAAACTATTAAAATAATACTGTAATAAGTATCCTCATATATACATGCTTGTTCCTCATATATACGTTTGTTCACAAATCTAATATCATCTGTCAATCCATTTCATAGACAACTAAAATTAAAAAATATATAAACTAAAATATATATATTATATATTTATATATTATAATATATATATTATATATTATAATGCATATTATATATAATATATATAAACTAAAATATATATAAAAACTAAAATTAAAATTTCATAGACAACTAAAATTAAAATAACGTAGATTTTTAGGTGATGTGAAGTGTCATCTTGTCAGGGATGCAAATTTGATCGCTCTTTCCTTCCTTCTCTTTTACCCTCACTTTTCCCAACACTAATCGAATTAGATTTTTATTTTTAAAAAATCTCTCTTTTTTATTCTACCTTTTTTATCTATTTAATCTTTTTAATCTTTTTATCTTTTATCTATATTTTACTTTATCTTTTTTATCTATTTATTTTATCTTTTTTATTAAAAAGATTTTATTAATATCATTATTAATTCTTATTAATTTCATTACTTTTACTTTATCAATATTATTTACCATGATTGTTAATTAATATCATTTTTAGGACCAAGTAGGGAAAATGCCCTTTGGGAGAACATTCCTTGTCCTTTCTCCTATTGGTGAGTTGAAAGGCAAATCATGAAGAATAATGAATTTCAGTAATTTAGAAGAATCTAGAAGTCAGAAAAATATGCTTCTGAATTCAAAATGAAAGGGGTGCATAGCCAGTAGATATACTTTGCTAGCAACAGGAAGGCCATTTAAACATTTCATGCCACAGAAGAAGGAATACAGATAATTTTCTTACACTCTTTTGAATGTGTTTTAAATTAGAGGCCAGGTTGAGAACTTTGGAGGATAGAGGGACAAGAAAAATAAGTGGAACAGGAAAGGCATTAGTAAAAACAGAAAAATATGAACAAAAAGGAATTCATTTAGCTCACCACTTCTCTTGAATGTGACTAACCTGCTTGAAAAATATTAATACCTTTACCTTTTGGAAACTATTAGACTTCATAAACTACCCCAAAGCCACTAAAATGAAAAAAAATCCACGTTTATTGAAGTGAAGACTTACAGTTTTTCTGGTGACTCCACACCTCCAACCTGCTCTAAAAAATGCAAAATAGAACAGGTAGATAAAGAGGATGAAATTACTGAAAAGAAAGCAAAAAAAAAAAAAAAAAGCCAAGATTAAAGTTAAAGCTGAAGAAGAGGAAGAAGTGGCAGAAGAAACACCTGTGAAGAAGAAGCAGAAAAAGGTAAAAAGAAACACATTAAGGAAGAACCACTTTCTGAGGAAGAACCATGAACCAGCACAACAATTCCTAATCCAGAGGAAAAGAAGAAAAAGAAAAAAAAAGAGAGATAATGAGAACTAACAGAAAGGAATTACAGTTATATCACCTGGACGAATCATGCTTAAGATTCAACTGGGAGCGTACCATGGATGCTCTCTAACTTAATCAAGGGAAGGTTCATTAAAACAAAGTGATTTATCATCTATAACTTCAAACCTATTTGTGTCTTGACATCAACTCTGTTAACCTTATGTCATCATTTCTTAGAGTCTTTGACATACAAATAAAATTTTCTTTGTATTTAAAAAACTCAATTATTTGAGTACTAACTCTGGGACGCATGCAGCAAAGAAAGGAACGTAAGCTGTCTGTCACAGACATAATTTTTAAAAGTATTTTGAAACAGCAAAGCAAATCAATATTTGTCATAGGCAGAGCATGACTTTAGTTTATTTTATGGAAGTGTTGAAATGGGGAATGTGTTTGTTTAATCATTTAATATGCAGGACACCTGAAATTTATGCAGCCAGCAGTATACATGTTATATTAAGTTATAAATTAAAATAATGGACTCTATAAATGTACACTTTCCAGATGGTTAAAGTTGATACTAAATTTTAATTTAGCTCATGTCAACCATCCTACCTTCACTTTTTAAACCTTTTCTCAGTCATATGAACTCATTGAGTTGGATTATAACAGCACAATTAATTTGTGTGTGAGAGTGATTAATACATCATATTCTATCTATATCTAAAAATGATTTGACGTGACTTACACTATTAAAAAAGGGAATTAGGCCAAATAAGAGGAGGATAATTGTCTTGGGACCAGAAATACAGTATTTATTACATTAATTATTTATTTTGTACTTCCTGGAAATCAAAATCAAAAGGAAAATTTGTGTGCTATGGTTTGGATATGATTGTTTTGTACCCACCAAAAGTTGTTGAAATTTGATCTTCAATTGGCAGTGATGGGAAGTAATGCCTAGTGGAAGGTGTTTAAGTCATAGGTGTTGAGCCCTCACGAATGTCTTGGTGCTGTTCCTATGGTATTGGGTTCTCACTCTGGCGAGACTGGATTAGTTCTCTGAAAATGAATTAACTCCAGTGAGAGTAGGTTATTATAAAGGGAGTTTCTTGCTTCTGTTTGGTCTCTCCTCCCACATGGATACTTTCTTTTTGACCCCCTCTGCCATGTTTTGATCTAGCACGTGGCCCTCACCAGAAGCCCAGCAGATGCCTGTGGCATGTTTCTCATTCTTTCCAGCCAGCAGAATCATGAGCTAAACAAACCTCTTTTCTTCATAAATCACTCAATCTCAGCAGGTAGTCTCTTACAGCAACACAAAATGGACAAAGACAGTGGGTCTTTTTATTTTTTTAAAATCTCCTGTTATATCAGGATATTTTAAGATTTTAACATATTGGAATCTTTTAATATATCAGGATACTTTAATATATCAAGATTTAATATCCTGATATTATTAAAAAAAGAGACCCATCAAAAAAGAAAACAAGATGTGTCTTATATATACAATATACATATAGTTTTTTCATTGACACATTGTAATTGTACATATGTATGGGGTAGAATTTGAGGTTTTAATACATATATATTATATAATAATCAAATAGGATAGTTAGCATATCCATCACCCCATGCATTTATCATCTCTTTTGCGGTAAGAATATTAAAAAGCCTCTCTTTTCAGGTAAACACTATTCTACTCTCTGCTTCTATGACATCAACCTTTTTTGGCTTTTTTGTTTGTTTCATTTATTTTAGGTCCCACATATGAGTGAGATCATACAGTATGTATATTCCTATTTCTGGTTTATTTCATGTAACATGATGTTTTCCAGGTTCAAACATGTTGCTCGAAATGACAAATTTCACTCATTTTATGGTGGAATAGTGTTCCATTGTGAATATAGATCACATTTTCTTTCTTTGTTCATCCTTTGTTGTGCAGTGAGGTTGCTTCCATATCTTGGCTATTGTGCATAGTGCTACAATAAACGTGAGAGTATATCTCTTTTACGTATTTTATTTCCTTTTAGTGTATACCCAGTAGTAGGATTCCTGGATCATATGGTAGTTCTATTTCTGATGTTTTGAGAAGCCTCCACACTGTTTTTCATAATGAATCTACTAATTTACAATCTCAGTATGTTTTACACAGTATGTAAGTGTTCCCTTTTTTAATATCTTCATCTACATTTATTTTCTTTTATCTTCTTTATAATAGCAATTATAATGGAGTGAGATGGTATCTCATTGTGATATTGATTTGCATTTCCTTTATGATTAGTAATGTTAAGCACTTTTTCATATTCTTATTGGCCATTTTTATGTCTTCTGAGAAGTTTCTTTTCAGATATTTTACCCATTTTTAAATAGGATTATTTTGTTTTTGCAATCTGGTTATTTAAATTTCTTCTATTTTCTGGCTATTTACCCCTTGTCAGATGCATGATTTGCAAATATTTTCTCCCATTTTGTAGGTTGTCTTTTCATTCTGTTAATTGTTTTCTCTGGTGTCACAGCATTTTAGTTTGATCCCATTTGCCTATTTTTGCTTTCATGTCTGTGCTTCTGAGATCTTATATTAAAAATATTTGCCCAGCCCAATTTTGTGAAACATTTTTTTTCTAGTAGTTTCATAATTTTGAGTTTACATTTAAGTATTTAATTCACTTGCAGTTGGTATGTGTATATGCTGAGAGGTAGAAACCTAGTTTCTTCCACATCTTCTACATGTGGATATCTAATTTTCTAAGAACCATTTATAGAAAAGACTGCATTTTCCCAATGTGTGTTTTTGGTGCCTTTGGCAAAATCAGTTGGCTATAGGTACACGATTTTATTTCTGTGCACTCTATTCTATTCCATTGTTCTATGTGTCTGTTTTCATGTCATTATCATGTGATGCCTCTAGCTTTGTTCTTTTTGCTCAGACTTACCTTGGCCATTTGGGGTCTTTTGTGGTTCCATGTGAATTTTAGGATTTTAAAAAAATTTCTGTGAATTTTAGGTATTTTGAGGGGGACTGCGTTACATCTCTGGATTGCTTTGGATAATAAGACCATTTTAACAATATTAGTTTTTCCAATCCAAGAACACCGGATGTCTTTCATTTTATTTGTATGCTCTTCAATGTCTTTCATCAATGTATTATAATTTTCAGTGTAGGGATCCTTTATCTTCTTTAAGTTTATTCCTAGATATCTTTTTTTTGTAGCTATTGTAACATTCTTTTATGAGTCACTGTTAGTGGTATTGATTTGCATTTCCTTTATGATTAGTGATGTTAAGCATTTTTTCAAATACTTGTTGGCCGTTTGTATGTCTTCTTCTCAGAAATGTCTTTTCAGATATTTTGTCCATTTTTTAAAAAGAACATTTTGTTGAGCTGTTTAAGTTTCTTCTATTTTCTGGTTATTAACCCCTTGCCAAATGCATGCAGATAGTGTGATGCCTCCACCTGTCTTTTATCCATCGATAAATGTTACAGTTTCCACAAAATTTTTGTATGTTAATTTTGTTTTCTGTAAATTCATTGAACTTTTTTATTAGTTTGTACTGTTTTTTGGTAGAATCTTTAGGGTTTTCTGTATGAAAGATTATGTCATCTGCAAAGAGGAACAATTTGACTTCTTTTTTCAAATTTGGATCTTTTTATTCATTTGCCTTGCCTGATTGTTCTGGTTAAGACTTCCAATTCTATGTTAAATAAGGGTGGTAAAAGTGAACAGCTGTGTTTTTTCCAGATCTTAGAGAAAATGCTTTCAAATATTTACTATTTGGTATAATGTTAACTATGGGTTTGTGATCAGAGACCACTATGAAAAACTATGTTCACAAACTAGAAAACCTAGAGGAAATGAATAAATTCCTGGAAACATTCAATCTTTCAAGCTTAAACCAGGAAGAAACTGAAATCCAGAACAGAAAATCAAAAGTAGTGAGATGAGAATGAATAAGTAATTTTTAAATTTTTTTAATTATTAAAAAAATTTTTTTAATTATTCCCAACAAGAAATGCCCAAGATCAGATGGATTCACAGCTGAATCCTACTAAAAATACATAGAAGAATGAATACCAATTCTCCTAAAACTATTTCAGGAAATTGAGGAGGAGGTAATTCTCTATCATTTGTTCTATGAGGCCAGTATCACCCAGATACCAAAACCAGACAAGCACACAATGAAAAAAGAGAAAAGAAAATGACACACGAGTGTCCTCAATATAGATCCTCAGCAAAATACTAGCAAATCACATCCAACAGGACATAGAAAAGATAGTATACCATGATCAAGTGGATTTCATACCAGGGATCCAAGGATGGTTCAGCATACACAAATCAATACATTTCATACATCACATGAACAGAATCAAGAACAAAAATCATATGATTACCTCAATAAAGGTAGAAAAAGCATTCAATAAAATTCAGCACTGCTTTGTGATAATAAACCTCAGCAAACTAGATATAGAAGGAACATATTTCAAAATAATGAAAGCCACATATGACAAACCCACAGCCAACATTATACTGAATGGGGAAAAGTTGAAAGCATTTCCTCTAAGTACTGAAACAAGACAAGGATGCCCACTTTCACAACTTCTATTCAAAATAGTACAGGAAGTCCTAGTCAGAGCAACCAGGTGAGAGAAAGAAAGGGCATCCAAATTGGAAAAGAGTCAAATTGTCACTTTTTGCTTATGATATGATCTTATATCTAAATAAACCTAGAGACTCCACAAAAAAACTCTTAAATTTAATACATGAATTTAATAAAGTTGCAGGTTACCAAATCAATGTACAAAAATTAGTAGCATTTATATTAACCAGTAACAATCTGAGAAAAAAATCAAGAAGGCAATCTCATTTACAATAGCTACAAACAAACAAAAAAGAATACCTAGGAATAAATTTAAACAAGGAAGTGAAATATCTCTACAAGGAAAATATCTCTACACAGATGTCAGAAATTGAAAAGGACATAAACAATTGGAAAAACATTTTATGTTTATGGGTCAGAAGAATTAACATCATTAAAATTAAAATAACTTCACTGCCCAAGGCAAACTACAGATTCAATGCAATCCCTTTCAAAATACCAACATCAGTTTTCACAAAAATAGAAAAAATAATCCTAAAATTTATGTAGCACCAAAAAAAGTGTCTAAAAAGCCAAAGCAATCCTAAGCACAAAGAACTAAACTGGAGGTATCATACTACCTGACTTTAAATTATACTACAAAGTTACGGGAACCAAAACAACATTGTACTGGTATAAAAATAGATACATAGATCAATGGAACAGAATAGAAAAATCAGAAATAAAGTCATATTTCTAGCTAACTGACCTCTGATAAAGCCGACCAGAACATACATTGAGGAAAGAACAGTCACTTTAATAAATGCTGCTGGGAGAATTGGATTGTCATATATGGAAGAATAAAACTGGAGCCCTATCACTCCCCATATACAAAAATAAAGATGGATTGAAGACATAAACATAAAACCCAAAACTATAAAAATACTAAAAAAAAACCTATGGAAATTTCTTCTGAACATTTGTCTAAGTAAAAATGTATGACTAAGACCTTATAAATACAGGCAACCAAAACGAATGACACTTAGTTAAACTAAAAAGCTTCTGCACAACAAAAGAAACAACAGAATGAAGAGACAATATGTTGAATGGATGCAAATGTTTGTAAACTACTCATCTGACAGAAGACTAGTATCCAGAATGCACAACGAACTCAAAGAAACTCAACAATAAGAAAAATCCCATTAAAAAAGTGGTCAAAGATCATTAGACATTTTTCAAAAAAAGACATTCAAATGGCCAACAGATACATGAAAAAGTGGTCAACGTCACTAATCATGACAGAAATGCACATTAAAAAAGCAATGACATATTATTTTACCCCAGTAGAATGGATGTCAATAGATAAAAAATAACAGATGTCAGTGAGGATATGGATAAAAGGAAACTAGCATACACTGTTGGTGAGAATGTAAATTAGTACAAACTCTGTGGAAAACAGTATGGAGAGTTCTCAAAGAACTAAAAATAGAACTACCATTTGATCTAGCAATCTCACTACTGGGTATTTACCCAGAGGAAAAAGAAAAGAAATCAACACATTAAAAAGATACCTAAATGTAGATGTTTAATGCAGCGCTATACACAATAACAAAGATATGGAATCAACTCAAGTACTCCTCAATGTATGATTGGATAAAGAAAATGTGGACTACATACACAATGGCTTATTATTTGGTCATAAAAATTATTGAAGTTAGGTCTTTTGCAGCAACATGGATGTAACTGGAGGTCATTATCTTAAGTGCAACAAGCCAGGCACAGAAAGTCAAATATGGCATGTTCTTACTTGTTAGTGGGTGCTAATAAATATGTATACATGGATGTAGAGAGTAGATTGATAGACAATGGAGGCTTAGAAAGGTGAGAGGGGAGGAAGGGGTGGATGATACAAAATTACTGAATGGGTGTGATGTACATTATACAGGTGATGATTACACTAAAGGCCCAGACTTCATCACTATGCAATATCTCTATATAATGAAACTGCACTTACACCCCATAAATTAATACAAATAAAATAAATAAAAAGAAGCCTCCAAATTATTCTCTAAGTACTTGATATAATTTGGCTCTGCGTCCCCACCCAAATCTCATCTCCATTTGTAATCCCCATGTGTTGAAGGAGGGATCTGGTGGGAGGTGACTGGATGATGGGGGCAGTTCCTTTATGCTGTTGTTGTGATAGTGAGGGAGTTCTCATGAGATCTGATGGCTTGCAAGTGGCAGTTTCCCCTGTGTGCTCTCTCTCTTCTGCTGCCTTGTGAAGAAGGTTCCTTTGCCTTTCCCCATGACTGTAAGTTTCCTGAGGCCTCCTCAGCCATGCTGAACTGTGAGTCAATTAAACTCTTTCCTTTATAAATTGCCCAGTGTCAGGCAGTTCTTCATAGCAGTGTGAAAATGGACTAATACAGTAAATTTGTACCAGCAAAGTGGGGCACTTCTATAAAGATACCTAAAAATGTGGAAGCAACTTTGGAACTCGGTAACAGGCAGAAGTTGGAAGAGTTTGGAGGCCTCAGAAGATGACAGGAAGATGTGGGAAAGTTTGGAACCTCTAAGAGACTTGTTGAATGGTTTTGATCAAAACGTTCATAGTGATATGAACAATAAAGTCTAGGCTGAGGTGGTCTCAGATGGAGTTGAGGAACTTATTGGGAACTGGAATAAAGGTCACTCTTGCTATATCTTAGCAAAGATATTGGTGGCATTTTGCCCCTGCCCTAAATATCTGCAGAAGTTTGAACTTAAGATAGATGATTTAGGGGGGCTGGCAGAAGAAATTTTTAAGCATCAAAGCATTCCAGATGTGACCTGGCTTTTTCTAAAAGAATATAGTCATACGTATTCACAAAGAGATGATTTGAAATTGGAGCTTATGTTTAAAAGGGAAGCAGAGCATAAAAATTTGGAAAATTTGCAGCCTGACCATGTGGTAGAAAAGAAAAACCCATATTCTAGGGAGAAATTCAAGCTGGCTGCAGAATTGTGCATAAGTAACAAGGAGCCGAATGTTAGTAGCTAGGAAAATTGGAAAAATGTCTTTAGGGCATTTCAGGGATGTTCATAGCAGCTCCTTCCATCACAGGTCTGGAGGTCCGGAAGGGAAAAATGGTTTCCTTGGCCAGGCTCAGGGCCCTGATGCTTTGTGCAGCCTTGAAACTTGGTGCCCTATGTGCTAGCCACTCCAGCTTTGGCTAAAAGGGGCCAAGGTACAACTCTGGCCATGGTTTCAGAGGGTTCAAGTCCCAAACCTCGGTGGCTCCCACATGGTGTTGGGCGTTTAGGTGTGCAGAAGAGTTAAGCTTTGGGAACTTTCACCTAGATTTCAGAGGATGTATGGAAATGCCTGAACGTCCAGGCAGAAGTCTGCTGCAGGGGTGGAGCCTTCATGGAGAACCTCTGCTAGGGCAGTGTGGAAGGGAAGTATGGGGTTGGCACCCCCACACAGAGTCCCCTTTTGTCACTGCCTAGTGGAGCTACAGGAAGAGGGCCATGGTCCTCCAGATCCCAGAAAAGTAGATCCACTTACAGTTTTCATTGTGTGCATGGAAAAGCCACAGGCACTCAATTCCAGCCTGTGGGAGCAGCCACAAGGGCCATATCCTGCAGAGCCACAGGGGTGAAGCTGCTCAAGGTAATGGAAGCCCACCCCTAGCATCAGAATGCCATGGATGTGATTCATGGAGTCAAAAAAGATTTGAGAGCTTTAAGATTTAATGACTGTCTGGCCAGGTTTCAGACTTGCATGGAGCCTGTGGTCCCTTTGTGCCAATTTCTCCCATTTGGAATGAGAACATTTACCCAATGCCTGTACCCCCTTTGGATCTTGGAAATAACTAACTTGCTTTTGATTTTACAGGCTCATAGGCAGAAGGGACTTCCCTTGTCTCAGATGAGACTTTGGACTTGGACTTATCAGTTGATGCTCAAATGAGTTAAGACTTTGGGGGACTGTTGGGAAGGCATGATTGGTTTTGAAATGTGAAAACGACATGAGATTTGGGAGGAGTTGGGGTGGAATAATACGATTTGGCTGTGTTCCAACCCAAATCTCATCTCAAATTGTAATCCCCATGTGTAGATTACAATCACCATGAGGTGATTGGATCATGGTGGGGGGGGTCTCCCATACCATTCTCATGATAGTGAGGGAGTTCTCACAATATCTGATGATTTACAAGTGGCAGTTTCCCCTGCATCTCTCTCTCTCTTTCTCTGTCTCTCCCTCTCTGTCACTCTCTCTTTCTCTCATTTTCACTCTCTCTCTCTCTCTCTCTCTTTTACTCTCTCTCTCTGCTGCCTCCTTGTGAAGAAGGTGCCTGCTTTCCCTTCACCTTCTGCCATGATTGTAAGCTTCTTGAGGCCTCCCCAGCCATGCAGAACTGTGAGTCAAGTAAACATCTTTCCTTTTGAAATTACAGTCTCAGGCAGTGCTTTATAGCGATATGACAATAGACTAGTACAGCACTGCTTTACTGTAGATCACAACTTTTGATATGCCCTATTTCCATTTTCTTTCAGTTTCAAAATGTTTTCTAATTTTCATTCTGATTTCTTCTTTGACCCATGGGTTATTAAAAAAAATCCATTGTTTAATTTTCAAATATATAAAAGTGTTTCAGATATCTTTCTGTTATTGATTTCTATTTTAATTATGTTGTGATAAAAGAATATGCTCTGTATGATTTTCATGCTTTTAATTTTGTTGGGACTTATTTTATGACCCAGAATGTACTCTATCTTGATAAACTTGCAGAAGCATTTGAAAAATATGTGAAATTTTTTTGGTCATATGGCATTTCTAAAGATGACACTTCTACTTAATGATGTTCATAATTCTTCTGTATCCTATAAATTTCAATTATTTTACATGTGTTTACAGTGTTCACTTCTTCTATATCCCTACTGCTTGTCTACTTTCTATCATTTTCTGAGAGATGTATGTGAAATACATCATTATAAATGTAGTTATCTGTTTCTCCTTTTTTTCTATCACTATATGCTCTATACATTTTGAATCTCTATTATGAGCACACAGTTCAGTTTTATAAGTCTTTGTGAAGAATTGACCCCTTTATCATTACAAAATGTAACCTTTTACTTATTCCTTTTTCTGGTGTCTACTTTTATATTAACAGGGCCACTATAGCTTTCTTTTGAAGCATTTGAAGCATTAGCATTTGTGTGGTTTACTTTTTAAAAACATTTACATTTAAGCTGTCTATATCATTCTATTTAAATGTTTTTATAGAAAGCATATAGTTCGTTCTTTATATTCTGACTACTTAGTTTCTGCTTTTTAATTTGAATGTTTAGACAATTCTTATGATTACTTTCTTAGCATTTGCTTTTTAAAAATTTTTCTTTTTAGTTCTTGGTACAGGTACAGGAACTGCAGGTTTGTTGCATAAGTAAACATGTGCCATGGTGGTGTGCTGCACCTATCAAACCATCACATAGGCATTAAGCCCAGGGTGCATTAGCTATTTTTTATGATGTTTTCCCTCCCCAACTACCCCTCGAGAGGCCCCAGCACATGTTGTTTTTTGCCCTGTGTCCTCATGTGTTTATGAGACAATGTGTTCTCATTGTTCAGCTCCCACTTATAAATAAGAATTTGCAGTGTTATGTTTTCTGTTCCTGCATTAATTTGCTAGGGATAATGACTTCTAGTTTCATCCATGTCCCTGCAAACGACATCTCTTTCAGATATTCCAATCAGTCGTAGGTTTAGTATTTTTACATAGTCCCATATTTCTTGGAGATTTTGTTCATTCCTTTTCATTCTTTTTTCTCTAATCTTATCTGCCTGCCTTATTTTAGCAAGACAGTCTTCAAGCTCTGATACTCTCTCTTCCGCTTGGTAGATTCAGCTATTGATACTTGTATTTGCATCATGAAGTTCTCATGCTGTTTTTCAACTCCATCAGGTCATTTATGTTCCTCTCTAAACTGGTTATTCTAGTTAACAGTTCCTGTAATATTTGATCATGGATCTTAACTTCTTTGCATTGGGTTATAACATAATCCTTTAGCTCCATGAAATTCGTTATTACCCACTTTCTGAAGCCTACTTCTGTCAGTTCACCCATCTCAGCCTCAGCCCCATTCTCTGCCCTTGCTGGAGAAGTGTTGCAATTGTCTGGAGGAGAATAGGCATTCTAGCTTTTGATATTTTCAGCATTTTTGCATTGGTTTTTCCTCATCTTCATGATGTATCTACCTTTAATCTTTGAGGCTGATGAACTTTGGATGGTGTTTTTGTTGGGTCTTCTTTGTTAATGTTGTTGTTGTTGTTACTGTCAGTTTATTTTTCTTCTAACAGTCAGGTCCCTCTTCTGCAGGTCTGCTGCAGTTTGCTGGGGATCCACTCCAAACTCTGTTCACCTAGGTATCACCAGTGGAGGCTGCAGAACAGCAAAGATTGCTGCCTGCTCCTTCCTCTTGAAGCTTCATCCCAAAGGGTCACCAACCTGATGTCAGCTGGAACTCTCCTGTATGAGGTGTCTGGCGACCCCTGTTGGAAGGTCTCACCCAGTCAGGAGGCACTGGATCAAGGACCCATTTAAGGAAGCAGTCTGTCCCTTAGCGGATCTGGTGTACTGTGCTGGGACAATCCCCCTCGTTGGGATCAGCCAGTCTCTTTAGAGCCAGCAGGCAGGAAAGGCGGTCTCTTTAGAGCCAACAGGCAGGAAAGCCTAAGTTGTGTCCCAGGGAGGTGAGAGTTCTACCTGGAAGCCCCCCAGGAACTCCATTGTCCCAGGCCAACTCCAGACTGCTGTGCTGGCTGTGGGGATCTCAAGCGAGTGGGTCTTAGCTTGCAAGGCTCCATGGGAGTGGGACCCGCTGATCAAGACCACTTGCTCCCTGGCTTCAGCCACCTTTCCATGGGAGTGCACGGTTCTCCTGTCTCATTGAAGTTCCAGGCGCCGCTGGACTAGGTAAAAACTCTTGCAGCTCAGTGTCTGCCCAAACAGCCACTGACAGGAGCGGCTGTCGTTGGTTTGCCCAGTTTTGTGCTTGAGACTCAGGGCCCTGGAGGTGTGGGCTCACGAGGGAATCTCCTGATCCACAGATTGCAAAAATTCGTGGGAGAAGCATAGTACCCCTGGCATGTACCCCTCACCCCTTCCATTTGCTGGGAGAGGGAGGTTTTTCTGCCTCCGTGCAGCTCCGGGGTGAAGCGACGCCCCACCCTGCTTCTGCTCACTCTCCGTGTTCCAACTACCTATCAGTCCCAATAAGATGAACTTGGTATCTCTGTTGGGGATGCAGAAAATCACCTGCCTTCCACATTCCTCTCGCTGGGAGCTGTAGACCGAAGCAGTTTCTAGTCAGCCATCTTGGCCCCTCCACAAATCCAGGGATTTTTTTTTTTAAATGAAAGAAACCTCATGTAATTAGCCTTCTAATCCCCATATCAGGTATTGTTTAATTATTTGTGTATATACAAGTTTTAATTTGTTTTCATTTTCCTTCTTAGTTAAAAACTTCCTTTAGTCTTTCTTATAATGTCAGTCTGCTGACAACAAATTTTCTGTTTGTTTCAAAAAGTCTTTTTTAATCTTCACTTTTGAAGGACATTTTTCCTGTTTATAGAATTCCTTTTTTATTTTTGGGGGGGACATTAAAATGCCATTCTGTATTTTTTCTACTTTTTTTTTCTGTTGAGAAATCTGAGGCCATTCTTGTTTCTACTCTTCTTACGTATCGTGTACTTTTGACTCAATCTGGTTTTAAGATGCTGTTTTTATCATTGGTTTTCTGCAACTTCATTATGATGTACTTTGATGGATTTTTCTGTTAATCTTGTGGATTTCCTTGGATCTGTGGATTTATAATTTTTAACAGATAATTAACTTCCAATAAACCCTCTCTCCTTTTTTTTTCTGGGACCCTAATTACACTTATTTTAGTTTGCTTGATATTGCCCAATATAGTTTTTTCTCTGTGCTTCAGTTTAAATAGGCTCTATATCTATGTTATCATGCTCACTGCTTTTTTTTTCTTCAGCAATGTCTCAATTGCTAATAATCTTTTGAATGACTTTTAAATTTCAGACGTTATAGTTTTCATCCTAGGAATTCCTTCTGATTCTTTTTTCTTTCAATTTTTTAAAGCTCATGTTTTCCATTAAATTCTTGAGCATATTTAAAATGGATTTTTCTGGATATAGGTCACATATTACCATAGTTTTTACATTTTAACAGAATGTGGTATATGGTAATTTTTTTCTTTTTCTTTTTTTTTTTCTTTTGAGACAGAATCTCACTCCATTGCCCAGGCTGGAGTGCAATGGCTCAATCTCAGCTCACTGAAACCTCTGCCTCCTGGGTTCGAGTGATTCTCCTGCCTCAGCCTTCCGAGTAGCTGGGACTACAGGGATGTGCCACTACGCCCAGCTAATTTTTTCTGTTTTTATTAGAGATGGGGTTTCACCGTGTTAGCCAGGATGGTCTTGATCTCCTGAGCTCATGATGCATCCACCTCGGCCTCCCAGAGTGCTGGGATTACAGGGATGAGCCACTACACCTGGCCCAAGGTAAATTTTAATAAAATGCTGGACATGGTAACTTTATATTGTGAGATGTTAGATTTTATTGTTTTCTTTTAAAGTATAATGAACCTTCATCAGCAGGCAGTTATCTTTGGATGAATTTGATTCATTAGAGGGTTGTTTTTTTTTTTTGAAGCTTTATTAAGGAAGATCTAGAGTATACTTTCTCTCGAGCAACTTTCATCCTGCCATTGAGGCCTAATCCTCTGGCATCTCTACTGAATTAATTCCTTGTTTCACACTGTCTAGAGCAAATGCGAATGTTAGTCCACCTGTGGGTGAAAGTGAAATTCAGCTTATAGATCTCTGTTTTTTGTTTGTTTGTTTGTTTTTTGGCTATCCTCATGGAGGTTCACCCAACTTGACTTATTACTCAGCAAGAGAATCAAGAAGACCCCTTGGGCAGATTCTGAACCTTTTTCTTGGCATAGTCTCCTTCTCTCTACTCTGCTTTATATATTCCAGCTGTCTGAGCCTTACTGAACTCCTATCTCTGTCACTTCAACTCAGAAAGGCCAATGTGCTTTTATTATGTCTTCCCTCCCCTCCGCAAGGTCCATAAAGTGCTTCCAGGAAGAAAGCTAGAGTGGCTGTAGAATTCACCCTATACTCCCTTTTCTCAAATATCACATTCCTGTGCTTCCTACTGTTTCCACTTTCTAAAAGTAGTTGTTTTGTTCAGTTTCTCCCATTTTCTGTGTGTGTGTATGTGTGTGTGTGTGTGTGTGTGTGTCAAGAAGGAAAGTTTGGTCTCAGCGACTCACGACTCTATCATGGCAAGAAGTCCCCCAGCTTTCTTATACTGTTTCCCCAAAGCTAAATTTAGCTCCAAAAGACACTTTCCTAGGCATTGCGTTATGACAAGGCTCCTCACAACATAATGAGTGCTATTGATCCACAGGTAACCTCAATGGTCTCATCTTCCAAAAGAGCACACAGAAGAAAACTATAATTGCCTATCAAATTACTTTCACTGCAGAAATGAGTAATGTGGTATGACATTTTATCTCATAAAAACACTTGTCAAAATAGTTTATGGCTTCTCAATCTGTGGCTTTTTTGATAAAGAAAAATAAAAACTAACTGTGCGATCTATGATCCAACAAATTACCTTTTACACACATGTACAAACACAGAGAAAAATCACAAAAGTTTCTGAGCAAGAAAACTATAAAGTTGTATCTATTTATGATACTCATTAGGGTAAATAGGTTCCTGCAGCTAGTAAACATGGTCTTATTGTTAATTAGTATTCTTAGTATCGTGAATGATAAAGAAACTGAACCCCATCCAATGCGACTCCATGAAATTGTGCCAGAAACTCTGTGGCAAAATCAAAGGTCATCAATCACTTAATCTGTCTCTTCATCCTATGCTATATCTACCACAATGAACAAGCAATATCGTGCATCATGTGTATAAAAGTTTGCTTGGAGTTTGTTTACCTGAGAGTGGTAGTCTTTATTCAGTCAACAGACCTGTTATTTATTTTCAAGTTAATTTCACATTTGAAATATTATTGAATCATAGTGAAATAATATAGTAACAAGAAGTTAGTCTTCAGCATCAGAAAACTTGGTGCTAAATCTTAGCTTCACCACTTCTGGCCCAATGTCACATAGGTAGAAATTTTCTAAACTTGGGTTTCTTCACAGGTTAGGCATTAATTATAATAATAGTGCCTAACTCATGCAGTTTTGGTTTTTGGTAATATTAATGAGTTACCAAAAATCATAGTAGATGCTCACTAGCTATTTGTTAAAAGATCATGTGTAAAAAGCTTACTGATAGCCAATATTCACTGAGTGGCTTATATTTGATAGCTACACTCTTGCTTTTGAATTACAAATGTTTTAAATGTAATTTTACAAAGTCAATTTTTCAAAATGTAGCATTTTAAACTCAAAATAAGATCCAACTGTAATGAATCAGGGCAGTGTTCCACAAGGTGGTCCACCAGTTAGCATCACCTTGGTGTAACTCAGCATTCTATAGTAGAGACATAATCTTATGCATGGCGTGGAGTGGAATCATTTCACTAATGCACCAAAACAATGACATTTAGTTGTTGTTGTTTTGAGTGATTGAAAGTACTAGAACCTGACAGGTTTGTCCTTGAATCAATTCACAACCTTCAAAGAATGTTGTTTCGAAGGGCACTAGTCACCATCACTTTCCTGCCCCTTCTCCACCCCAAATCAATTCCTATGAACCAGGCTAATTAGTCTCTCTTCTGATTGACACACACACACACACGCACACACACACTCTCTCTCTTTCCCTCTTTGTCTCTGTGTCTCTATTACTTTTTTCATAGAGGCCACAGTCCAGCCTTATTGATCTGGAGTTACCTGCCTTTTCAGATGACTACACTAGTTGTTACATGTTCAGAGAGGAATAGCATGTTCTATTTCATATTATGATTGAATGGCACAAGAGTAAACTGTTGTATTACTTCACACAGCAGAGCTATTCTTGTGCAATTTGAAGTCATTCACTTGATTCAGAAGTGTGAGACAATTATACCTCCTGATTACAATTGGGAGAGATGTGAGGAATCCCAATAATGATTTGCTTTTAGGAGAAAAATAATATTGTATTGATTGTTACAAGTTCAGAAATAAAATGGTGGCATTTTCACATGTGATGGTATATTTACAACTTATAAAGATTGACTTCTATACTGACATTCAGCACTCAAGCTGTCCTTCACTCGCCACTGAACTGCAGCATGTGAGAGACTTGATAGTTGAGAGGAAATTCAAGTTCAGAGTGGGCCATGCTTGATGGTAACACACATTCTTTGTCCCTTAGGCTGCATTCAATGCTGCTTGAGCAAAAACAACTAGAAAACGGATTTCTTATTCTGCAATGTATAGAGATTAAATTCTCAAATTGTGATCAAAATGCCATTATAGATGCCTTTCATAGAGTCATTATCAATGTATCTCTTTTACACAAAATGTCTCTTCATGGGCTTAATTGGTTGCCTTGAATAAATAATTTAAAATATTTCAAAAATTCTTAATTCAAAACATAAGCATGCTTTACAATTGGCAAATATATTTGACAGTAAAAATTATTTTGCTTTCAAAAAATTACTACAGCACTTATTAAGCATCGTGCATTTCTTTGCCTTCCATCGTCTTTATATAGAACTTTTTAAGTGCCTTTATAAGGTCTATAATAATTTATCTATGCTAAGAAAGCGAATGTTAAGTGTTCTCACCACAAAAATAACTAGGTGAGGTAATGCATATCTTTAGCTAGATTTAGCCACTCCACAGTGTGTATACATACTTGAAAACATGTTGTATACAAGAAATATATAGAATTTAATCAATTTATAAATAAATATGTAAAATAATGTATTGTTTTTCCTTACCATAGTAACATTTATTCCAGCACAGTGCCTGGAACATAAAAGTCACTCATTAAATATTTGATGAGTGAATGAATAAATTAGTTTCAAAAAATTATAAAAGTTATTGCCTCTACCATCCCCCTCTTTCCTCCTCAACTTCTCCCTTTCTTTCACTGATATAGTTTATGGATTGGGGGAGGTGAGGGAGAGTTTGAGCAGGAAAAGGAAAAATGAAAACTCTCATGCCATTTTCAATGCTTCTTATTTAGAAAATAATACTGTTTTTATATTTTAAAATGGGAGCTGTTACAGAGGTTAATCTTGGCATCAGGCAGTGGACTATATTCCAAAAATAGAATAAACTCAGAAATATAATTCAATATATTTGACCAGACAAATATCAATGATAATTTGAAGCAAAAGAGGAAGAATCAGCATCTTTAATCATCCAGCCAATAAAAGGGGAAGCAGTGCCTTTATATAAATAGAATATGACTTGAAGAAAATACACACACACACACACACACACACATACACACACACACCAGTTCAAGGTTATTTGATAAATTTGAATGTATTTGTCTAATTATATATTTAGGGAAAAATGAATCTACACATTTTACTTGAAACCATACAAAAATCATTTGTGAATTCAGAAAAAAAGTAAAAACTCTGTGAATACATATTTTTTAGTTGGGAGGAAAGGAGGCTGATGAACGCAAATCACTTTGGCTCCTAGAGTCAGACAACCTGTGCTGCAAACATGTCTTCATCACTTATTCACCATGTGATGTTGCTCAGCCTCCCTTGAAGAGTTGCTCTGAAAATTGAAGTTAATATGTAACAACCCTAAACTCAGTCTTGTCCATACTGTAGGAACTCTGTGATTGAAAACTTTTCTTCCAAGAAACTTAATTTTATTATAGATTTATTTATCTCTGTGTGTGTGTGTGTATGTGTGTGTGTGTGTGAGGGAGAGAGAGAGAGAGAGAACATGCCATCGTTTGTTGCTCATTTTCTCAATGATTTTGTCAAAGTATATAGGTCATAATTATATTATCCTTCCTAGATAAAATCTAATTGAGGCATTAAGTGCTCATCTGTCTCTGAAAGAAAATGTTGTTTCCTGGTGATTTCACTTGATATTTTAGCTGGGTAAGATGGGAAGCAGGGTAGGAAAAAGAAAGATGAAGATAAGTTAGCTGGGTGTGGTGACACATACCTGTTAGTCCCACCTACTTGGGAGGCTGAGGCGAGAGGATCACTTGAGCCCAGAAATTTGATGCTGCAGTGAGATATGATAGCACCACTGCACCTCAGCCTGGGCAACAAAGCAAAACCCTGTCTCTAAAATAAAATGAAATAAAATAAAAACCTCCATCCACTGGATGTTTTGATGGTGAGTGCAAGGTTTATGCATGCAGATGGACAGCCTACTGACAAACGTGACCTTTGAAATATTTATTTTGAAACTAAACACTGCAGTACATAAAAATCCTGAAAAAATTATTTATTTTTTGAAAACACAAGCATTTAAAACAAACATATCTCTTGCTTCAGTGAATACTCAATAGACTAAATGTTATAATTGCTTTTAAGTGCCAAGGAAGTTGAAGAAATAAAAGATAAAATTACAGTGACTGCTTCCCTCATGAAAAATCATTCATTTAGTAATTCAGTAAACAAAGGAGCTTATATAATACTATTCATCTGTGAAAAATGCTTTATGACGAAGATGTCTCTGTGATAAGAATTAATTAAGACCAACCATCTGGTTTTAAGAGTTTTTATTTAAAAGAAAAAGGAAAAAATGTATTATTGAATTATCTTAAAAGGCAACATTTGTTAAAAATAGAAAAATAGATAATATTATTGTGATTAATTTAGGTAGACCCGTGTTTTATGTTTAGGAAAGAAGGGAATTACCTGGCTTGATTAAAGATTAAATAAATATGTCTATCTAGATCTGTATCTATCTACATCTCTCTGTACATGTCTATCTATATATCTGTCACATGTGGCCCATAGTATCATTGTTTCAACTTTGAATTTAGACTTTTAAATGAAATATTTAGGCCTTTGAAAAGTTTCCTCTTAGAATTAATTTTGTATACCTCTCCTTCCCCAATTCCATATAAAAGTAAGTTTATAGAGCTTTCTGCCTGTTCTATGATTTTTATTGCATCTTTCTTTAACGCTACTGGAAATTTCACAGAAAAATCCTAATCATTGAACAACCTCTATTGTCATGAAATTCTTCTGCCTCCTTAAGTTTAAACCTTCATAAAACAGCTGCATAATTTTACTCCTAGTAGTAAGATAAATATATTTTTCAGAATAAAGGTGATGTTGGCCTGCTATTGCATATATATTGATACCTGAATACATTTCTGGAGTGTGTTTATTGATCTAATCAGGTAAGAACGAGGCAGTTAGCTCCCAAAGCCCATAGTTTTTCCAATACACCAAAAAGACCTGAATTTAAATCTCTGTGTAATTTACTAGTCAGGTGGTCTGGGACAATTTCACAGGATAGTTACAAAATGGGTTCTCTTGTTATTTCTCCTGATAATCTTGCTAGATGTTTTTAAAATGTTTAGCATGGGTCTAGCAAAGAGCAGGTGCTCAATCAGTGTTAGCCCTACAGTAGCAACAGGTTTTTAGAAAAGGCTTCTGGCTGCACCCAGTGCCTCATGCCTGTAATCCCAGCACTTTGGGAGGGCAAGACGGCAAGAGCACCTGCTCTTTGCTAGACCCATGTTAAACATTTTAAAAACATCTAGCAAGATTATCGGGAGAAATAACAAGAGAACTCATTTTGTAACTATCCTGTGAAATTGTCCCAGACCACCTGACTATCAAATTACACAGAGATTTAAATTCAGGTCTTTTTGGTGGATTTATACCATTAGTTTCTCTGGTTCTCAGGCCTTTGGTCTTGGACTGAATTACACCACTGCCTTTTCTGGGTCTCCAGCTTGCAGATGACAGATCTTGGGATTGCTTGGCCTTCATAATTGTAAGAATATATTATTCATAATAAATCTGTCTCTTTCTCTCTCTGCCTCTCTCTCTCTCTATGTGTGTGTACACAGCCATATGCAGCACGTTTCAGTCAGTGACAGACAGACAGCAAATACCATAGTGGTCCCAAAAGATTATAATAGAACTGAAAAATTCCTATCACCTATTGATGTCATAGCCATCATAACATCATAGGAACACATTACTCACGTGTTTGTTGGATGCTGGTGTAAAAAAAACTATAAATCATGCTGCTATAAAGACACATGTACACGTATGTTTATTGTGGCACTATTTACAATAGCAAAGACTTGGAACCAACCCAAATGTCCAACAACAATAGACTGGATTAAGTAAATGTGGCACATATACACCATGGAATACTATGCAGCCATAAAAAATGATGAGTTCACGTCCTTTGTAGGGACATGGATGAAACTGGAAAACATCATTCTCAGTAAACTATCGCAAGGACAAAAAACCAAACACCACATGTTCTCACTCATAGGTGGGAATTGAACAATGAGAACTCATGGACACAGGAAGGGGAACATCACACTCTGGGGACTGTTGTGGGTTGGGGGGAGGGGGGAGGGACAGCATTAGGAGATATACCTAACGCTAAATGACGAGTTAATGGGTGCAGCAAACCAACATGGCACATGGATACATATGTAACAAACCTGCACATCGTGCACATGTACCCTAAAACCTAAAGTATAATAATAAAATAAAATAAAAATAAATGAAGAAAACCTACTGTGCTGCTACTTGTATAAAAGTATAGCACATGTAATTATATATAGTATATAATACTTGATAGTAACTATAAACAACCATGTTATTGGTTTATGTATTTACTATACTATACTTTTTATTATTCTTTTAGAGTATATTCCCTCTGCTTATGACAAAATGGTTAACTGGAAAACAGCCTTAGGCAGGTCCTTCACGAGGTACTCCAGAAGAAGGCATTGCTCTTATAGGAGATGACAGCACCATTCATGTTATTGCCTTTGAAGACCTACCAATGGGACAAAATGTGGAGATGATATTGATGATCCTAACACTTTGTAGGCCTAATATGTGTGTTTGTGTCTTAGCTTTTAACAAAAAAGTTTAGAAAGTAAAATAAAACAATATGTTTAAAAAACCCAACATAACAAAAGGCTTATAGAATAAAGACATAAAAAATAAAATATTTTTGTGCAGCTGTACAATGTATCTGTACTGTAAGTTGAGTGTTATTGCAAAAGAGTCAAAAGGTTTTTATAAATCAAAAAGTTTATAAAGTGAAAAATTACAATAAGTTGTAGGTTTTTGACTTTCAATAATAGAAGTCAATTATTGAAGAAATAATTTAAAAAATAAATTTAGTGTAGCTACTTTATTTTTACTGCACCTTTTGTCTTTAACTAGTTTATATACACAGGTTTTTACAATTGTGTTACAATTGCCTACAGTATTCAGTACAGTAATATGTTATAGAGGTTTGTAGCATAGGAACAAAAAGCTATACCACATAGCCTGTATATATAGGATGCTATACCATCTATGTTTGTGTAAGTGCATGCTATGATGTTCATACAATGAAATAACCTAATGATTCTTCTCAGAATGTATTTCCTTCATTAAAAAACACATTACTATACTGGTCCTGTTTCTCTGGAGAAACCCTGACTAATAAAATACCTGTTTCCACAAAATCTAATTGAGGTTTTGGAGGTAAATGAGATAAGGTGGCTTTTCTAGAGATGCGATTTCTATTGATGTTCCAGACAATGATTACTCAGAAACTTCTAACAGTTCTCAATGTCATTAATAGAACATATAATTTCCTGGAAAGATGTCTTCTGTGAGTCTAGGTTTTTTTCTTTCTACTACAGAACTTTCCTTCTAACGATATTGATCTGGCGAATGTTCTACTGAATCAGAAGATGAGATTTCCAGCATTGTGCCCAACATACAAATATCCCATGTATAATAGACAAGTAAATATTCATTGAAAGTATTTGAGGTGAGTGCCTGAGGTGAAATCATACAAACAAAACTGCATTGAAAAAAATATCATCATCACATCAGGCGGAAACCAGTCAGGAAACAGAGACTATACATTTATTTTAACATAAAAGATTGCATATAAAATAAACTATTGTTAGCCAGGTATTGATAAACTGAAAAGGAAGAAGATAACACTAAAATATTAAAGAGGGAACAAACTCAGGAAGCAGATACCATCCCTGGGATTGGGAGAACCAGGAGAAGAATTATTGAAACATAGAAGCTTGAAAGTGGAGCCCTGTACAACTGAGATTCAAGCCTCTGGGAGGCGGGACTGGACAGAAGGTGCTGGTATGTTTCTGAGCTCAGAGAAAGGCCCCTGTGTTTGGGACCCAGGTGGATGCCAATCAGTTAGTTCTGCTGTCTCTTAAGGGAGTGAAAGGGAAGTGATGGGGTTGATTCTGCAGGTGATGGAAAATCTACAGACTGAAACCTCACTGTGTTTACACTGAGAGGAAGATAAAGCAAAGAAAGAAAGAAAGAAAACATAATCTTTTTTTCCTCCTTGTATTAGTCTGTTCTCGCACTGCTATGAAGAAATACTCGAGACTGGGTAACTTATAAAGAAAAGAGGTTTGATTGACTCACAGTTCTGGAGGGCTGGAGAGGCCTCACAAAACTTACAATCATGATGGGAGGGAAAGCAAACATGTCTTTCTTCACATGGCGGCAGGAAGGAGAAGAATGAGAGCCAAGTGAAGGGGGAAGCTCCTTATAAAACCATCAGATCTCATTAGAACTTACTCATTATCATAAGAATAGCATGTGGGAAACTGCCCCATGATTCAATTATCTCCCACCAGGTCCCTCCTATGACTTGTGAGGATTATGGGAACTACAATTCAAGATGAGATTTGGGTGGGGACACAGCCAAACCATATTATTCTGCCCCTGGCCCCTCCTAAATCTCACTTCCTGACATTTCAAAACACAATTATGCCTTTCCAACAGTCCCCCAAAGTCTTAGCTCATACCAGCATTAACCCAAAAGTTCGAGTCTAAAGTCTCATCTGAGACAAGGCAAGTCCCTTCCACCTATGAGCCTGTAAAATCAAAAGCAAAAGCAAATTAGTTACTTCCTAAATACAATGGAGGTACAGGCATTGGGTATATACACCCATTCCAAATGACAGAAATTGGCCAAACAAGGGGCTACAGGCCTTGTACAAGTCCAAAATCCAGTGAGGCTGTAATTAAATCTTAAAGTTCCTGCATAATCTCCTTTAACTCTATGTCTCACATCCAGGACGTGCTGATGCAAGAGGTGGTCTTCCATAGCTTTGGGCAGCTCTGCCCTTGTGGCTTTGCAGGGTACAGCCCCACTCCAGGCTGCTTTCTCAGGTTGGTGTTGAGTGCCTATAGCTTTTTGAGGCACATGGGATTCAAGCTGTTGGTGGATCTACCATTCTTAGGTCTGGAGAACCATGGCCCTCTTCTCACAGCTCCACTACAGAGTGCCCCAGTGGGGACTCTGCGTGGGGGTGTCAGCCCCATATTTCCCTTCCACACTGCCCTACTAGAGGTTCTCTATGAGAGTTTTGCCCCTGCAGCTAACTTCTTCCTGAACATCCAGAAGTTTCCATATATCCCCTGAAATCTGGGCAGAGGTTCCCAAACCTCAATTTTTGACTTCTGTGCACATGCAGGCTCAACACAATGTGGAAGCTGCCAAGGCTTAGAGCTTGCACCCTCTGAAGCCCAAGCTGTACCTTGGCCCCTTTTAGCCACAGTTGCACCAGATGGGACTCAGGGCAACAAGTCCTGAGGCTGCACAGAGCAGGGGGTCTCACAAAACCATTTTTTCCTCCTAGGCCTCTGGGCAGAGGTCTCTGACATGCTCTGGAGACATTTTCCCCATTGTCTTTGTGATTAACATTCAGCCCCTCGTTGGTTATGCAAATTTCTGCAGCGGGCTTGAATTTCTCCATAGAAAATGGGTTTTTCTTTTCTATCATATCATCAGGCTGCAAATTTTCCAAACTTTTATGGTCTGCTTCCTCTTGAATGCTTTGCTACTTAGAAATTTCTTCTGTCACATACCCTAAATCATTTCTCTCAATTTGAAATTTCCACAGATCTCTAGGGCAGGGGCAAAATGCCACCAATCTCTTTGCTAAAGCATAACAAGAGTCACCTTTGCTCCACTTCCCAACAAGTTGCTCATCTCCATTTAAGACTGCCTCAGTCTGGACTTCGTTTTGCATATCACTATCAGCATTTTGATCAAAGCTGTTCAACAAGTCTCTAGGAAGCTCCAAACTTTCCCACATTTTCCTGTCTTCTTCTGAACTCTTTAAACTGTTCCAACATCTGCCTATTACCCAGTTCAAAAGTTGCTTCTAGTTTTTGGGGTATACTTATAGCAGCACCCCACTCTACTGGTACCAATATACTGTACTAGTCTGTTCTCATGCCGCTATGAAGAAATACTTGAGACTAGGTAATTTATAAAGGAAAGAGGTTTAATTGCTTCACAGTTCTTCATGGGTGGGGAGGCCTCAGAAAACTTACAATCATGGCAGAAGGGGAAGCAAACACATCCTTCTTCACCTGGCAGCAGGAAGGAGAAGAATGAGAGCCACGCAAAGGGGGAAGCCCCTTATAAGACCATCAGATAGTTCTCACATCGCCTGAGAACTTAGTCCTATCCTGAGAATAATATGGGGAAAACTGCCCCCATGATTTAATTACCTCCCAGTGGGTCCCTCCCGCCACAAGTGGGTATTATAGGAACTAAAATTCAAGATGAGATTTGGTTGGGGACACAGCCAAACCATATCACTTCTCCTCTTTCAGCTTTCTTGCCTTTCCCCAGTGACTCTGAGGGGCAGAGCCTAACAAGTACCCAATGTTCTTTGGATCTGAAAGAGTATGGCCTAATGACCGACAGAATCATCATTACCAATACAATTTTATTTTAAGAGCAATTACTGTGTTCCTCTAATAGACATTCAGAGATAAAATAGTAAGTAAACAGAAAAAATGAAGTTAAATAAAATGTAAAAGCTAAAAAGAGAGTGGCAGTAAATCATCATTACCAATACAATTTTATTTTAAGAGAAATTACTGTGTTTCTCTAATAGACATTCAGAGATAAAATAGTAAGTAAACAGAAAAAAACAAAGTTAAATAAAATGTAAAAGCTAAAAGGAGAGTGGCAGTAAGGGTTGACGAAAGAGTGGAGTATGTTAAAAAAAAACAAAAAACAAAAACAACAGAGAATTTGTATAAAAGAGACCAAATAGCATATAGTTTCTACTGTATCTCCCCAGAATAGCATCCTGCTTTTCTCAACTAGTTCTCCTTGCTTTCTGTTATTCTTAATAGGGTTTGAGGGTCAGGAGTGAAAGTGGATGCTGTCCTTTTCATACATGTTATAAATAACTCTGAATAAAAATCTAGACCCAGCTCAGCCAATCACAATAATTTACTCCCATAGCCATAGCCCCAGTTGATGGGCAAATCAGTACTCTTTTATTATTGTTGTTATTACTAATAGTATTTTAATTTGGGATTCAGTTTCCTTCTGTTGATGAAGAAGGTGTGAAGATAGGTGCTGCCAACAGTCACATTTTCACCCACGAAGAGGAGGTGAAACAGAATGAATTCACCCCGAGTAAAACATAGCCGGAAAAAGAGGAAGCAACTTGGTGGCATAAGTCCTGTCTTCCAGGGCCCATGACACTATGTTGTTCTCCTCCAATCTCTGTGATTTAGTGACTTTAACCAATAAATCTCACCTTCTGTGGAATCGAGTTTGACTTTGGTTTCTCTCTTGGAAGTCGAAGTCTTCACTAGTCCAGCGTATCTTCCCTGATTTAAAGCCCGATAACTTCTATTACAAGGTCTATTAAACATACTTTCCCCTTTCAACACTCTTTTTTTTTTTCTAGCTCACTGTGGCATACTTTTCATGGAGAGACTAAATTACTTTAAGAATAACCTTGATTTTGTTCCCATTTATAGTACAAGAAAATCCTTTGCAAATTTCAATATTTTAACTAAATTTGTATGAGTTACTTAAGACTCACATTGTGTTAACAATATGCATAACAATCACACATTATTAATGCATTTCTCTTTATTGTGTTTTTTCTCCTCTGGAATGTTTTATCCTTTCCTTCCCTCCACCTGTACTCTGAAACTCTGAACTAATGTTTGAAGCATACATAGAATGTAGACATGTAAAAACCACTTCCGGCCGGTCGCGGTGGCTCACGTCTGTAATCCCAGCACTTTGGGAGGCTGAGGCAGGCAGATCACGAGGTCAGGAGTTCATGACCAGCCTGACCAACATGGTGAAACCCCGTCTGTACAAAAAAATACAAAAATTAGCCTGGCATGGTGGCACGCGCCTGTAATCCCAGTTACTTGGGAGGCTGAGGCAGGAGAATCCCTTGAACCCGGGAGTTGGAGGTTGCAGTGAGCCGAGATTGCACCACTGCACTCCAGCCTGCAGAGCGAGACTCTGTCTCAAAAAAAAAAAAAAAAAAAAAAGAACGAATACTTTTCCTCCATGCGGCCTTGCTGAAATTCTTCTCAAGGCTGGAATTTAGCAGTTTTCCAATCCTCTCATGACACTTCCTCATATGAGGAATACCTCAAAGTTTAGATAGACACTATTACACATGACTTCTCCTTCCTATGCAACTGCAAGCTCTATGAGTGTGAATATGAGTTTGAATGATTTATGTTCATAATTAAAATAACAGTGGCAAGTAATACATCCATACTGAATAGCTCTGTGGCCTATTAATTATCTATTTCTAATGTGCCTTATATATACAGACTACATTTTTGTTGTTTTGGGGTGGCTTTATTGTTGTTGTCCATGAATCTGAAATGGATAAAAATATTTTTGTAATTTGAAAATAGAAGCTATACTCTTACAATTCTATTATTCTCCCTCTCCTCTACCACTACCCTTTTCTATCAGCTGTCCCTAGATTTTCCCAGCTGTTTCAAAACTGTTTATTATCCCTGTTTCCAGGTTGTTTGAAAGGCATTTGATAGCCTTTGAAAAATTCCAAGGGGTTGCTTTTTTTCTTTGCTCTTGGACATTTTTAAACAGCTTAATTGTTAAAGTTGTTATTTTGTTATTAAATGATTAAATAATAGAATCTTCCCAATGACAGTGTTTTAAATTACCTATATTCCTTATAGTGTTTTGCATAGTTCTTAAGCTTTTTCTCCAGCAATTCAGTGGCTCCTAGCTTTCAGTATGGTTTTGACTATTCACGTCCATTCCAGAAGACACATGGCATGTAGTGATTTTTCATTTTCCTGGTGTTCAAATTTGAAATGTGTGAATTATGATGCTGAATTTCAGAGAGAGTCCCTTGGTCACAGAGTGAACCTGGCTGAGCAGTTGAACTCCAACTCAACATCCGTTTTTGCTGTGGCAGCGTTTAATCACTAGTTCTTGCTGAAAATATTGATTAATCAGGAAATTCTTGATTTAATGTAGGAATTTTTATGTTCCATTTCTCTCTGAAAAGAACAATTATTGGAATTTAGAACACAAGTTTCTGGTATATTGAAGGCAACAAACTTTTAAGAAGAGCTGGGTTCATATTTTAGTTCTTATGTCCTCTTGTGTCACAATGGGAAAACTGTTGTGTCCCAATCTTTAAATACAAACATTATATTTTTCTTTTTCTTTCTTTTTTTAAAGATCCTCTAGTCTTTGCTTCTTAATACTTAGCATGGTTATTAGTTGATATTTTCTAATACAGCAGCATAGTATCAATCATTATAAAACATGTCTAACCTAGAAGTTTTTTAAATTTTTTTTCAGAAATCGCTACACTGTCTGCTGGGAATCCTTAATCCGATTTCAATGGGTTAACATTCTTTCTAAAGTCTAACACTTCTTATAAGACATGGGGTATAGAATAAGAAAGTCAAATCAAAAACTAAAAATTAATTTATCGCTTTAATATTTCATTTTTCAAATATGTTTATTTTCACAAAAGTATTCTAATTTTTTAATCTGAAGAAAAAAGACCCTCTACTCTTTATATGTGTTTTCCACTGACTTTACAAGGAACAAGGAACCTGCTCTTTCAAAGCAAAGCAGGCCCTCTAGTTGTCTATAGGGATTTTGCTGCATAAAGATTACTTTTCACCCCATCATTTTGTTCCCAAATAAATTCTATTCTATGATATTGAAACTTGTGGTCTGTGCATAATCACTCTTTTGGGAAAGGGGAATCAACTCCAAAGGAGAGGTAAAGTACTCTGAAGCACAGAGAATCATGATTTGGAGGCTTATTTGTATTTTACGTTGCATCAGTTACTCTAAATTTGAAATAGGAGCCCATAGGCTGGTTTGTGCTGTTGCTAGGTACACTTTCCTAAAATGTAACACTGCTAACTCTTCCTTTGAACTGTTCTGTCACTGAGAAGAGTGAGACTGTTTAAGGTAAAATGAAAGGGGACTCAAGTAAAATATTGATTATGAGGTTAAGCCACCAAATATCATAACATTTGCATGTGGAATTACAGGCAAGACACTGAAAATGGAGTATTAGCATGGATCCCATCATCTTTTTTTCCTCCTTTTTTTCCAGTGTACAAAAATTGCCTGCTGGCTAGTCTCCTTGCCTCTAGCTTTGACCTAGTTATGGGAACATTGCCTATAGGGCTTCTAGTAGGTACTCTCTAAAAAGTAACGCTGACCATGTCATTCTTCTGTTTTCTTTGTGGTTTATTTTTTGAGTTATTTTTTTTTAATTGTAATACCATTACAGTGCTTTGTGACTTTCAACAGGAGACAGGCTGTTCCTCAACATGGCTTACAATGTTTCTCCATTATCTTGATCCTGCTTACACATCTTGCTTTCTAGTCTCATCTCCTGCCAATTCATTATTGCTTTAAAAATGTAAAAGTCAGAGCTCCACAATCCTCTTGCTGATCACTTTGCCCAGAAGTTCTGTCCCCTCCTTATCTCTTATGTTATTGTTCCTTTATTAGTATCTTAACTCTTTATAAATCACTTCAGGGCTGGCTTTTTCAGAATAGCTTTCTCTGGATTCCCCAAGATGGATTGAGTATCTATCATCAATGTTTGACACAACTTAGAAACTTTAAGACTTAATACAATATATTTGTCTGTGTTTTCACTCCCCTCTGGACTATGTACTTCTTGAAGAAAGGGATCGGTTTACATTTAAGTTTGTTTCTCTGCATCCAGCCTAATGCTTATCCCACAATAGCTATTTAGTAAATGTTTGCTTAAAGATTGTGTAAGGTGGGCAGGAGCTGTGTCTCACACCTGTAATCCCAGCACTTTGCGTGGCCAAGGTGGGCAGATCACTTGAGTTCAGTAGTTCAAGACTAGCCTGGCGAACATAGTGAAACCGCATCTCTACTAAAAATACAAAAAAAAAAAAAAAATTAGCTGGGCATGGTGGCGGGTGCCTGTAATCCCAGCTACTTGGGAGTCTGAAGCAGAAGAATCACTTGAACCCAGGAGATGGAGGTTGCAGTGAACCAAGATTGCACCATTGCACCCCAGCCTGGGCAAAAGAGTAAGACTCTGCCTCAAAAAAAAAAAAAAAAAAAAAACATTATGTAAGGTAGAAAAACGATTGAGACTCAAAAATCTGCTTTTAAGTCCCATGCATGGTATTTTCTCCTTCATTTATTCATTTATTTTTTTGACAAAGGGTCTTATATTGTCACCCAGGTTTGCGTGCAGAGGCATGAACATGGCTGGACCTTCAAGGCTCAAGTGATACTCCTGCCTCAGCCTTTCAAGTAGCTGGAACTACAGGAATGCACCCCCACACTAATTTTTTTTTTTTTTTTTTTTTTTTTTTGTAGAGATGGGGTTTTGCTATGTTGCTCAGGCTTGTCTTGAACTCCTGAGCTCAAATGACCTGCCTGCCTCGGCCTACCAAAGTGCTGGGATTACAGGCGTGAGCCACCATGTCCAGCCCCACAGTATTCTCAGTTGGATTATGGGCATAGCCATCTAGTGAGGCTCCACATTACTCTCCACTTGTCTGCAGCCCTTTTCAGGTATCACTATAGTGGAGTCTTCTGAAATCACAGGTAAAATGGTGTTAAGTACTCATAGCGCATCTCTTTGTTGGGCTAGAAATGTAGATGATTGGGTTCAAGTATGCTAACTGAAATAAAAGGATAAAGCACTGATTCCTTACTTGTCTTTCAAGATATTCCATATTTTCTCATCTTTTCTGAACCCATCTCCCAGTCTTCCAGTCTTCAACTTACATGTTTTCGTCTGGATTTTTCCGTGATCTGCAATCTCTCTCTACATCTTTGTTTCTGTGCTTATTCTTGTCTGCATTCCAGCCATGTCTTACTCTCTAATTTTTAAGGTCTTGTTTAATGTCTCATTATCATTGAAACCTTCCCTTATTTATTTCCCCAGCAAAATTGGAGTCTTTTTCGTCTTCAACTCAAATTGTGCTCTGTGCATAGTTGATAACATATTTTTAACATAATTAAAATTATGCATTTGTTTCTCCTATTCTAAATTGGAACATAGCTAGAGGAAGGGACCTATCTGAAGTAGTACAGTGAAATACTAAGTGCACATCCTTTGGAATCAAATTTAAATAGCAAAAGTGACTCTAAATTGTTTTGCATTTAACTACTTTCTTTTTTTGTTATTATTTTTTGAGTCTCAAGTTTTCTCTGCTGAAGCTGATATGATGGAACTAACTTTTTAAAATAAAAGCTCTAAATGAAGGCATCAATATTTGTGTAGCTAGAAAAATGAGATTTCATTTGACAACATAGAAAAGCCTATGCTGACAGCATGTCTGGTGATGCATAGGTAAAGAAAGCAACTGCCCTGGTTTGGCTTGGGAGTTTCCAGCTTTTAATACTGAAAGGTCCACTTCCTAGGAACCTCCTCAGTTCCAGGCAAACTGTGATGGTTGGTCACCCTAGAGCTAGCTGGTATAGACATTGTTATAGATCTTTGAGAGACATAAACATAAGATTTTTATGATTTATCAGATTATGAATAACAGAAAGATTAACCAGGGAAAGATTGAGATCAGAACAATCAAGTAGAAAAGGCAGCCCTTTCTTGTGCTGCAAACCCAGCACAAATACTGGGTTTATGCAAACCCAGCCCTAAATACTGAAGCCATTCTGCTGGTAGAATGATGAATAGGTAGGACTTCAAATGAAAAATAAGCAGAATTTGGTGACTCACTAGATAAAAGAATTGAAGAGGAGGAACTACAACCTCAACAAATTAAACTAAGAATATTGCCAAGAAACAGATTTTGGATCATCATGGCGGATGGGAGGCAGGAATAGATTGCAGCTTCAGATAGAGCAGCGTGCGGAGGCTGGCACTGTGAATTTTAGTTCCAGATCCACTGCAAGAACAAACCAGCAATCCCCAATGGACCCACGGACCCTCTGAAGCAAGCAGACTGCTACCTCAGGACCTGGAAGACACTCAGGTGGGCGTGCAGTGGCAAGAACATGGCTGTGAGTGCCCCAACTGTGGAAGTGGGAAAGGGAGACCCTCCTCTCCCAAACACACACCCTCACTGGAGAAGCTGAAGGTCTGTTTGCAGGAGAAGTTTCAGACTTTACCTGGAGCTGAGTCAATTTAGATAGCTGAGCGAATTACAGGAGTAGAGGGAGCAGCAGAAAGGCCCTGGGAGCTCGCTGGGTCCCCAAGCAGGCCATTCCTGCCTGCCACCACAGTGATCCATCAGAAGAGCGGCCAGAGGAGCAGGGGGTAAAACTCCACAAGGAGAAGGAAATTGCCAGCTGAACTTTGTAACATTTTGAATGGGGCAAGAAGCCTCATGGGCAGTACTTGGAGGAGGGCACAAATCCGATGTGCAGACTCCGCAGGTTGGAGAAGAACCAAGCCCCTTTCTTTCACCACTGGGAAGCAGTGGCAAGTTTTCAAGCCTGTCTCACTGGCCTCCTGGAAACAGACTCCAGGCTGTTGGGGGTGGGGGCATGGTGGGAGTGAGACCGGCCCCTCTGTTTGCATGGGAGCTGGGTGAGTCCCGTGACTGCTGGCTTTCCCCCACTTCCCTGACAACCTGCATGACTCAGCAGAGGCAGCCATAATCCTCCTAGGTACACAACTCCATTGACCTTAGATTCTCACTCCCATCCCCCACAGCAGCTGCAGCAAGACACGCTCAAGAAGAGTCTGAGCTCAGACACACCTAGCCCCACCCCCACGTGATGGTCTTTCCCTTCCCACCCTGGTAGCAAAAGAAAAAGGGCATATGATCTTCGGAGTTCTAGGGTCCCCCCACACTGCTGGTCCCTCTCCATACTACTATAGCTGATGCTTTCTGGAAAGTGCCACCTCCCAGAAGGAGGCCAAACAGCACAAAAATAGAGCATTAAACCACCAAAGCTAAGAACCCTCACTGAGTCCACTGCACAGTGCCCCTGTCACGTCTATCAGAACAGGCGCTGGTATCCAAGGCTGAGAGACCCATAGACAGTTCACATCACAGGACTCTGTGCAGACAACCCCCAGTACCAGCCCAGAGCCCAGTAGACTCCCTGGGTGGCTAGACCCAGAGGAGAGACAACAATCACAGCAGTTCAGCTCACAGGAAGCCACCAACCTTAGGAAAAGGGGGAGAGTACTACATCAAGGGAATACCCCGTGGGACAAAAAATTCTGAACAACAACCTTCAGCCCTAGACCTTCCTTCTGACAGAGCCTACTCAAATGAAAAAGAACTAGAAAACCAACCCTGGTAATACGACAAAACAAGGCTCTTCAACACCATCTAAAAATCATGCTAGTTCACCAGCAATGGATACAGAATTCAGGAGATTAATTTTTAAGCTAATTAGGGAGGCACCAGAGAAAGGAGAAGCCCAATGCAAGGAAATCCAAAAAACAATATAAGAAGTGAAGGGAGAAATATTCAAGGAAACAAATAATTTAAAGAAAAAACAACCAAAAATTCAGGAAACTTTGGACACACTTTTAGAAATGCCAAATGCTCTGGAAAGTTTCAGCAATAGAATTGAACAAATAGAAGAAATAAATTCAGAGCTTGAAGACAAGGTATTCAAATTCACCCAATCCAACAAAGACAAAGAAAAAGAAATAAGAAAATAAGAAGGAAGCCTCCAAAAAGTCTGGGATTATGTTAAATGACCAAACCTAAGGATAATGGATGTTCCTGAGGAAGAAGAGAATTCTAAAAGCTTGGAAAAAATATTTGGGGAAATAATGAAGAAAAACTTCCCTGGCCTAGCTAGAGACCTAGACATCCAAGTACAAGAACTGCCAATACCACCTGAATCCCAATAATTTATGTGGAAAAAATTGCCAAGAAACAAGACAGAATTGTCATTAGACTCATTTCTTGCTGAAGATGATCAGCCAAATATTCCCAGAATATTGAGACAATGAATATTATTGAACAGGAAATTGTGGAAAAACAAAATTTAAAAGAGTAATTGATATTGGAGTGTCAGATTTTATTTTCAAGTAAATCAGACTGTACGACATTTTACACTTAGAGTGGAGAAAAGGTATGAACATGTCTGAAGAATGTGTCAGTATGGAACATAGAAAACTAGCAAGGAAGCAGGTTGGGTTAGAGAGAGTGTGCTTCAAATTCTGCCTTTCAATCTTCATAATAAGTGATAACAATAATAAAAATAGTAAACATTCAATAAAACAGTCATAAACATGTCGGTCAATGTGCTAAACATGAAAGTTATCTTACACGTCAAACATATTTAGACATTGAGATCTATAATACTTGACAAAATACTTGCATTATTTCTATTTGAGGATGGAGGAAACAGACAAAAGAGACAGAGGTTTGCTAGGAGGAAATGAGATGGTCAAGAATACTCTGCTTCAAAGCGGGCACATCTCCCCTTAACCATCATAGAATCAAAGACACGAGGCAGCCAGCAAGAGGACTTGACAGTAAAAGGGGGAAGCCATGCCAGAGACAGATTTGATATGATGTCACGTATTAAATTATGAAGTGACTCTGAAGAAACACATTTATCAGCAATGTTGTCTGTCAATAACTGAATGAGTAAAATAATCATTTCTGAATATTGAATTGGATTTCAAAATATAATACTTCAGATAATATCTCAAAGAGTTTTGTTCTTGTACATTAATTTTGGGATTACATTTGAAACCTTCCTCAAATTTCACATTACAGATCAGAAAATGAAAGAATTATAGTCGATAAAAAACACTTTTATAGTTAAAGGTTAAATGCAGTTTGACTTGCCATCAAGATGCTATAACCTTTTTGAGAAAAACTATGATATGGAGTGGGGCTGAAATAATACTATTGAAATGTAACTATGGAAACAAAGCTGTTTTCCTTGAAGTAAGTGCACTTTAGGTGTGTGATGGAGAACTAAGAGAGAGTATATGATATTTAGGAATATCACGTCTTGAGAAAATTAACAAGATATAGCCCATTTATAGAACATTTTCTTTTTATTTAAGCATAGGAGAACCACTTGCCAACATTGTTCTTAAATCACTTCCAATATCTGGCATTAGGAATATTCAATAAATATTTCTATTATTTATGTGGAACTTTTTCATCCTATACAATGCAACTAAGGCTGAGAAGGAGTTTTTACAGACAACCTGTAAACAGTTAGGCAATTTAAGTCTTGAGAATAATCTTTTTAAAAACCACTTTAATATGCTTATTCTGTGAATGAGGAGACTAAAGTTAAACTACCAGGGCACTTTTCAATTAAAAGGAAATCATTTTAACAAATATTTAGATACAAATATCTATTAAGTTTCAGACATTGGATGTATATCAGTGAACAGCATGAATGTTATCAGTGGCCCTCATGGTCCTTACAGTCTGTATTGCTTAACTACGGCCGCAAAAATGCTGCATTATCATACAACCATCAAATCTCAGAACCACAACAGTAAGTATCTATATAGCACACATATGGGGATTTGCTGGAAGTTGGCTGACCTAAGAGAGGTCCAGCTGAGTGGCACTGCTGATCTTTGATTGGCCCTCTCACACATCTCAACTGACCACTCATCAAGTTTGCTAGTTCTTTCTTCTGCTGCTTAAAATCTACTTTTGAACTCCTCTAGTGGATTTTTCATTTCAGTTATTGTAGTTTTTAACTCCATAATTTCTATTGGGTTCCTTTTTAATAACTTCTCTCTTTATTGATATTTTCTATTTGATGAGACATTGGTTGTGTACTTTCTTTTATTTCTGTAGGTATGACTTCATTTAATGCTCTGAATGTATTTAAAATAGCTGACTTAAAATCAGAAAGGTTTAAGTCCAACATCTGGGCTTCCTCAGGGACTATTTCTGTTAACTGCTTCTTTTCCTGTGCATGAGTTTTACTCTCTTAATTTTTTCATGTCTTGTAATTTTCTGTTGAAAATTGGATACGTTAAACAATATAATTTAACAAATATAAAAATCAGATTCTGATCCTCAGAATTTGCTCTTGTTGTTGCTGCTTGTTGTGTTATGACTTGCCTGAAGTCATAACTTGTGTGTGTGTGTGTCTAATGAGGTTGTTGTCAGTTCAATTTGTGGTCAGCTAATAAGCAGAGATTTCCTCAAATGCTTGAAACCAATAAGTTTCAAATCTTTGCTTAGAGATTCAGTGTGCATTTTGGGGCATGCCTTCAACATGCAACTGGATAGTTTACAAATTCACCTTAACTTTCATTTCTTGCTCATGCTGAGTCTCAAGATGTACCATAGGTGAGAAGTTATAGCCTTCTCAGGTGTTTCCTGAGAATGCACATTCTTGCACATGTGCACAGTCTTCTAGATTTTCAGGAATCTTTCAAGGCTTTGCAAAGCTCCCTATGGACATCTCATTCAATTGCTTCTCCCAGCTGACATATGCCACCTTGGTCAGCCATTATATTAAACAGTTGCCTCTGATGGTTTGAAACAAATGCTCCCAGGGAAGAATGCTGTTTGTCCTGAGAACTCTCAAGGAAAGAAAGCATTATGAATAGGGTCATCTAAGGAACTATCAGACAAGACAAATAATGATAATTCCCTGGGAATGGGACCTTGAAGGAGCTGCATCCCATTCTGCCCTCTCCAGTGGCTTCCAAGTTACTGGTTTTCCTGTGATTATGGGAAGTTAGTTTCCAAGGTTACCATGAAACAGGAACTGGGGGGTCATAAAAATAAGGTGAGCTAAATATCATAAGGATCGCTGTTCTCATCAAGATTTAGGCATTTTTCTGGAATAAATGCTTTCCAGAATGCTGCAACCTTTAATTTATGGGGCACTGAACATATCAATAATGATAATTTCTTGCAGTATTCCTACTGCTTTTGTGGAAAAGAGCAGAGAAGTTTTGGAGGTCCTCAATTCACCATTTTTGCTGACATTCTGTCTCACATATCTAGATGTTAGCTGATTTAGGCTCTTCTCTACTTCTCATTTATCTTTTAGCTGTGACTACTGGGCTTGACTAAACATGTTCATCTCAGACTGCTGGCAGAGACAAGAGGAAACATAAAAGCTTTTTTACAGCCTAGGCTCAGAAGTGACACAATGTTAGGTATCAACAATTCACATTGCAAAGAGGGTAAATACAGAGATGTGTGATGGTTGGAGTTTCTACTGTCACAAAAATCTCATGGGTGAAACAAATGTTAAATAAGTAGCTCAATTGAGATGAGTGTAATGAACAAGAGATTATAGGGGGTGATGAGGGTTAGCTGGATGGATGATCACTTGTACAGGCATATAGACTGAGCAAACCAGGGTAGATATGATGAAATGGAACCAACACAGGTTTGAAAGAAAGCATTGTACTGTATTGATTTTAGGGTGGGCATGAGCAATATCATTTTAAGTTTGGAAAACCAAGAGTCGCGAACATTTTTCTGGTTTACTTAATTTATTCTCTAACCTCAGTAACTGTCTAAATTTTCTCTCAACATACACAAGTGATATTCTGAGACTTAGGAGGAATGGTATAATGAGAAAGAAAAAAACACTGCAAGTAAAGAGATCAAACCTCAAATCAAACATTTCACTGATGTCTCACCTTGGACAAGATTTTCACTTCTGGTGAATTTTATTTCCTCAGCCATAAAGTGGAGGTGGTTATACAGGGTTATTGTGAAGCTCAAGTAGCTTACTGTATGGGTAAGAGCTTTATAAAGCATTAGAGCATTATGCAAATTCAAGAGACTCTTACTGTGCTATAAACACAAGTGTGATATTGTCCTGCTGGCTTTATTGGCCAATAAATGCTGTGTCTTGACTGTGCATAAATAAAAATAGGGAAAGATTTTATTAACAGCTTTTGCCACCATCACCACCAAGTCCAGAATTGTACTGTGGACAGATTGCTACAATCTCATAAAGAGTTATAGAATTGCAGAGATATAAGAGTGGTCCTCTTGGATGTAGTAATTCTCCCAGGTATGCTGACAATGCATGTAGTGCAAAAGGTTATAGTAATTTACTTCTGTACTACTGCATAACTTGGGTAGAATAGTTTTGACTTAACATCAACACTATTACATTATTATCATTTTATAGCCTTTAAATAATAATGACTAATAAATATTAAAATACTGTATCATTATTATTTATAAATATTAGTTATATTTATAATATATAAATACAATTCATTATACCTGCACTTCTACTTTATAGTTTTGTACTACTATAAAGTAGAAGTGCAGGTATATATAATACTATAATTACTGTTTATGTTTAGTTTATTAAATTACTGTAATAATAACAATGAATTATTATTACCACTTATTAAATATTATATGTGTCAGATCCCTTATTAGACAGAGGTAATCCTTTTAATTACTCAACTGGGTATGAATTATCATCCTAAATTTACAGATTTTTAAATATAGAGACTTAAGAAGTTTAATGAGCACCTATAGTAAATGGCCAGGATGAAACTTAAACCAGATTGTCTGATTACTGAGTCTGGGCTCTTGAAACACCAAGACACATCTTTTTGTTCTCTGGTTAAAAGTATTTAAACAAAGCCTCCTTGAAGTAATATGTTTATTTTAACATATTATTATTTTTGATATCTAACATTTGAAGTCTATTCCTATAACTTAAGGGACACTTTGACATATAGCTCTGAAGAAATACTGACATGGTAAAATGAAATCAAATAGAAATAAATTGGAATATTCCTGATGATGTTTTCACTAAAGCTCTCTATTAGCTGGTAAAGAAATTCTTAAAGGATCTCTGACCCTGCTCAGTGTTCATAAAGCACAGAAAAAAGACCACTTACCTTCCCTGAGACATACAGCTAAAGCATGTAGCCCCATTTCTCTGTAGGCTTGGGTCAAACCTTTAATATTTTAATATCATCATATGCAGTACAGAGTGCCACATTTAGTGAGTAGTCAAAGTTTACCTCAGAGAGGACAATAAAATCTGAGCAATGAAAACAAATTTACATACTGATGTTTTTTATTTCAAAGAGATGAGTTTAGGCAAATAGTATATTTTCTCAGTTCCTTTTTAATGAGTGAACACACAGACACACATACACACACACACACACACACACAATCTATCTGCATAACATATTTGGAACAAACCAACCTTTTGATAGCTCTTTTGGACTTAGGATTCTTCCCCGACTTTTAAAAAATTTTGGTAAAAAACGTAACATAAAATTTACCGTCTTAACCATCAGTAGGGTTATGTACATTTACATTGTTGCCAGAACTTTTTCATGTTGCAAAATTGAAATTCTGTACCCATTAGACAATCACCTCCCACCTCCTCTCTAGCCCCGATAACCACCATCTTATTTTCTGTTTCTATGAATTTGGCTACTTTAGAGAGCTCATATAAGTGGAATTATACAGTATTGTCTTTTTGTGACTGGCTTATTTCACATAGCACAATATCCTTAAGGTTTATCCATGTTGTAGTATGTGACAGGATTTCTTTCCTTTTTAAAGCTGAATAATATTTCATCTTGTTTATCCATTCATCTGTCAATAGACATTTGGGTTACTTCCACCTCTTAGATATTGTGACCAATGCTGCTATGAACATGGGTGGGCAAATAACTCTTTGAGATCCCACTTTATTTTCTTTTGCATATACACCAAGAAGTGGGATTACTGGATCATATGATAGTTCTGTTTTGAATTTTTTTTGGAATTAACTTAACTGTTTTCCATAATGGTTACACCGTTGCACAGTCATGCCAACAGTGCCACAAAGGGTACGATTTCTTTACATCCTCCTCAACACTTGTTATTTTGCATTACTTTTTATGGTAGCCATTCTAATGGTGTATGGTTATATCTAATTGTGGTTTTGATTTGCATTTTCATGATGATTAATGATAGTGAGCATCTTTTCATGTACTTGTGGGCCATTTGTATATCTTCATGTGAGATATGTCTATTGAAGTCCTTTGCCCCCTTTTTAATTGGGTTATTTGGGGTTTCTTTTGGTTGAGTTGTAAAAGTTCTTTTTGTATTCTGAATATTAGTCGCTCCCTAGATATATGATTTACAAATATTTTCTCCTGTTCCATAGATTACATATTCACTCCAATGATTTTATCTGTTGATATAGGTATTAGTCCGTTCTCACACTGCTATAAAGAACTGCCTGAGACTAAATAATTGATAAAGAAAAGAGGTTTGACTCAGTTTCCTTACGGCTTGGGAAGCCTCAGGAAACTTATAATCATGGTGGATGGTGAAGGAGAAGCAAGGCAACTTCTACACAAGATGGCAGGAAGAAGTCCTGAGCAAAGGGGGAAGAGCACCTTATAAAACCATTAGATCTTGTGAGAACTCACTCAACATTATGAGAACACCATGGGGGAACCCACCCCCCATGATTCAATTACCTCCACTTGATCTCTCCCTTGACAGGTGGGATTATGGGGCTTACAAGGACTACAATTCGAGATGAGATTTGGGTAGGGACACAAAGCCTAACCATATCAACATACAAAGGCTTTTTAAATTTGACATAGTCCGATTTGTGTATTTTTTTGTTGTTGCCTGAGCTTTGGGTGTCATATTCAAGAAATCATCACCAGTTCCAATGTCATGAAGTTTTTTTCCGTGTTTTTTTCTAGCAGTTTTATGGTCTTACACTGGTGTCTTTTTTTTTTTTTTTTTTTTTTTTTTTTTTTTTTTTTTTTTTTGTGACAGAGTTGTCTCGCTCTGTCACCCAGGCTGGAGTGCAGTGGTGTGATCTTGGCTCTCTGCAACCTCCACCTCCCAGGTTCAAGTGATTTTCCTGCTTCAGTCTCCCAAGTAGCTGGGATTACAGGTGCCCACCACCATGCCTGGCCAATTTTTGTATTCTTTAGTAGAGACAGGGTTTCACCATGTTGGACCAGGCTGACGTTTGAGTCTTTAATCCACTTTTAGTCGACTTTTGTATATGCTGTAAGATAAGGATTCAACCTCATCTTTTTTTAATTCAGATATTTCAGTTTTCTGAGCAGAATTTTTTTAAAGAGATTGTTTTCCTTCACTGAATGCTCTTAGTACTCTTGTTGAAGATCATTTGACCATATACTTAAGAGTTTATTTCTGGAATCTTTATTCTATTCCATTGGTCTATCTGTCTGTCTTTATGCCAGCTTTGATTACTGTTTTGATTATTGTAGCTTTGTAATATGTTTAGAAATCAGGAAGTGTAAGACCTCCAACTTTGTTTCTTTCATGGTTGTTTTGGCTATTTGGGGTACCTGAATATTCCATATACAGTTCAGGATGGATTTTTCTATTTCTGCAAAATACACCATGAGATTTCGATGGGAATTATGTTGAACTAGTACATCACTCTGGTAGTGTTGATATCTTAACAATATTGTCTTCCAATCTATGGACACAGTACCTGACTTTTAAAAATTACAAGTATTTCATTAAAAGTGTACTTCTTGTGGCAATTGTTTTATTTATAATCTCATTGTCAAGGTCTTTGGAAAAATATTATAGTTCAGCTAACATACGAAATATCACCCAAGTTTAAAATTCACTGCCTCATTTTGCATTATTTCTCCGTTTGTAGCTGGCAGTACCACTATTAATGAATCCAGTGACCTGAGATTCATTCTACATTACTTTAGTTTCTTATTCTGTACAACTCATTGTTCAATAGCTCTGCTGATACTGATTTATAAATGTTGCTCAAATTTCCATAAATTTCAAACCACAGCCAATGCTTAGTTTAATTCATCTTTCATTGCTGAAATCATAGTCACAGCCAGCAATAAAAATTTGAAGGCAGTCTCTCAATCCTCTAGTTTTGAGTCTATTCAAAAATGTTACCTCATCATGCATCAAATGCAAGATAAATTAAAAACACTTGGCCTACAAGACCCTTTATGACCTGGCTCTTTTCTATTTCTTAATTCACTCCTTCCAGTTTCCTATACTTCTGTCATAGATTTATTTACAGTTTTGATAGTTCAGATTCCCCACTTTTCACTACCTTTGTACCTGATGTATCTTTTTCCTTGAATGCTCATTCTTTTCCTATATTATTCTGAAAATCTTCTGATTATTATTGAGTCTCAGATTTAGTAACTGTCTAAAGGAAAGCTTGATGCTTCCATAGCATCTTTTCTCACATTCTAGGCTAGAAGTTATCTCTATACATGGTAATTGTTTCATTAGATATTATTTTCCTGGCCTTTGGATTCATTAAGCTGGGATGGGGAAATAAAACATGTACCCTTTCATAGCTCCATTGTCTGTGAGAACGTGAGTTGACTGAGGGAGAAGACATAGAAACACAGCTTTAAATCTTGCTGTGCCTTAGCTATAGGTGACTCTCAGGAGAAGTACTCTGTACTTGGAAAAAGGTTGATAAAGAACCCCAAGCCAAAAGATGTCTCCTTTTTACATGAAGTAAGATTATCAGTAAATGTTGCTGAATATTTTACAAATTTAAAATTATTTAAATTGTTTTGGATTTCCACAGTCAACACTATGTCAGTTATGATTTCATGCATAGCAAAAAGCTATCTTATTATTCCTCCTAGGTGTTCTAATAATGGAAAGTATTTTCCATGGACAATGTACGTAAATACTTTTTTATTACTGGCAATAAATATTTATCATAAAATATTAACAAGAATTTATGTTTATAAACATTAGTGTTCCCTGCATCCAGTTAGTTGAAATGAGCCTCCCCTAAATCTGATGAACTCTCAATGGTCTAATCAAGCCTTTCCCAAGATAAATTTGCAGAGAAGAGCAGAGCCTGGATCTTGGAATACCAATCAAGGTGGATTCTATAATGGTTTAGGCCTAACCATTTGGTCAGTTAGCATCATTTCTGAGCCTTTAGGCAAAATTTTTGCTTTTCCATACCAAATCAATTTTTGGTATCTGCCTCATTCACATGCCTGTAATAAAAATCTTAACTTCTGTAGTTAAACCTCCTCAGTTAATTCTCCTATTGTCTCTATAGTTTGAAATACTAGGATGGACAAAATATTTCTGATATATGTATGTATGTGTATATATATATGTGTGTGTGTATATGCATATATATACACATTACATATGTATACATTTCATATAGTACCATTATACATGTAATATATATATACACACACATATATAAGGTGTCTATATATTACACATCATACAATAAAATTCCATTTTTAACTTTCAATATCTCCTTACTAAAGAAAGCCTTAGTGAGTTGAGGCTGAGTTAATAGGCTTTATCAAAGGCTCATCTTTCACCAGTGGTCAAATCATCTTTAATCAATGGTTTCCAGGACTGTTCTGATTTATTTCTGTTTCCCATTTCACTCTGTGTCTCATGTCGTTTGTTTTACCTACAATATTCAATGATATATGTATTGTGAGGCTATTTCTATCTCTTCAACTTCAGTTGTTCAATGTTTATGAATTTAAGTCAAAGATTTTCAACTGTACTTTTATTTCTCTTACTCAGCCTGTTGCAAACTGGTTACCACAAGTATCCATGCTGAGCTGACTTCCCAATGTCTAGTCTAGAAAATGCCTGCTGCAATTTACCCTTCTACTTGTGGTTGAGTTCACGCTGTTCTGAGAACCCTCTGATGTGGAAGTGGCTGCTGTAGATTCTGACTGGAGCAAGAATGACTTCTAAGTTGTATGTGACCTAAAAACAGCTCCCCTACTGAACAGAAGATACTGACTTTTATGTTTCCCCCGTATGGCAATATCAAACATACTGTTTGTCGGTAGCACCCTGTTTCTTTGTTGTACAGCCATTTCATGCTCTCCTCTTTGTAGCAGACTCATTCTAGAGTGCTATTTAACTATGTTTTTAGTTAATGAATGTCCAACCAAATGGATGAGTAGATGAATTATTCTAGACATGAGCTGGTAACATGTTAATATGTTCTTTGTGGCTTTGTTGAGCTTAACCATGATGAATTTTATATTCTTTCAGATTTAAAATAAGCCCAGCCTCTGTTTTTAAAAATTATGTACAATGGGAAAGTATTTGATCATCTTCAAATGAGATATGCCAATCACTAGACAATAATTCTAAGTAGACATTCATACAAAAATGATAAATATATGTATTTAATGAATAAGAACAAAAACCCTAGGATAACAGAGCACCAAGGAGATCAAAGAGTAATCTCCAGTAATTTGGTGTTGACACAGCTGAAGAATAATATCACTATTGACTGAAATATATAATGTCCTTAGTGAATAGCTTGTCAGGACTAATATAATCAAATACAAAATTGATACAAGGAATCATGACCCTACATCTCAAACACCACTCTGGGCTTCTCCCACCCAGAGGAAAGTAATTAATTAATTTCAGCTGGAGAATGTCTTCTTGTCTGTAATTAACAATATGTGCACCTACCACATTCTAATCCTCCACTGTGGTGAGGATGTACAAGGTGATTAGTGAAAGCAAATTGCAAACACGCCTCTTGGTTGTTTCTTCTTCCACCTCAAAATCCCTCATCCTCCCACCCCATCCCACTTTCCTTGTCAAGTATTAAATGGAATTTTTAAAATCAATTAAAGCATAAAATATGTATTTTATTTGTTTTCTCACATAGGTATTTTTACTTTAGGTTTATATCTTGAATCATAAACTTTAATGTGAACTCCATTTTGGTTTATTAATACAAGAAGTGTTTAAAGTGCTCATAAAATGCATATTCCACATGCTCTGTCATCTTTCATTTCTTATTTTTTATTTAAATTTTTAAATTTTTAATTTGTTTTTTTGAGACGGAGTCTACCTCTGTTGCCCAGGCTGGAGTTCAGTGGCACAACCTCAGCTTACTGCAAGCTCCACCTCCCAGGTTCATGCCATTCTCTTGCCTCAGCCTCCTGAGTAGTTGGGACTACAGGTGCCCGCCACCACGCCCGGCTAATTTTTTGTATTTTTAATAGAGACGGGGTTTCACCGTGTTAGCCAGGATGGTCTTAGCCAGGCCGATCTCGATCTCCTGACCTCATGGTCTGCCTGCCTCGGCCTCCCAAAGTGCTGGGATTACAGGCGTGAGCCACCCCGCCTGGCCTCATCTTTCATCTTTAAAGTGATTTTTAACTTATAAAGTATTTAAAAGTTATATTTATAAATACATGGTAAAGATGCAACATGTTTGCTTTATTCAAGATTGTGGCCTTGAATCTCTGCAAAGTAGCCAGCACAACAAAATAATCAAGTAAGTGGAAAAATCAGCAAAGGGCAGTAGCACCAACAAGGTTGGTGTTATAGAAGAATTTTTAACTTTGGCTTTGCCACTTCTTAGCAGTATGCCTTTGGGCACATACTTAACTTCTCTGTATTTTTCTTACCTTACCCACGAAAAGTAGACATCGAATGCTAATAATATGGCAAGCACTTAATTATAGATATATTTAAATATAACTATTAAATATAGATACAGTAGTTTCCCCTTAACCACAGTTTTGCTTACCTCAATTTCAGTTACTCCCAGTCAACCATGGTGTGAAAATATTAAATGGAAAATTCCGGAAATAAAGAGTTCTTAAGTTTTAAATTGCACACTCTTCTGAGTAAGGTAATGAAATCCCACGCCATCCTGCCCAATCCTGCCCAGGATTTGAATCAGCCTCTGTCCAGCGTATTCACGCTGTAGATGCCGCTCCCTGCCCATTAGTCACACAGTTATCATTCCACAGCACCACAAGAAAATAACAGTGAGTACAGTACAATAAGATATTTAGAAAGCAAGAGACCACATTCATACATCTTTTATTACAGTATATTGTTATAACTGTTCTATTGTATTATTAGTTGTTGTTAATCTCATTACTATGCCAAATTAAACTTTCTCATAGGCATGTGTGTATGGGAAAAGCATAGTATATGTAGAGTTCAGTGTTATCTGTGGCTTCAGGCATCCACTGGGGGGGTCTCAGAATATATCACATGAAGATAAGGGGGAACTACTATATTTACAAATGGACATTTAACTGAATAATTTACACACATAGCAAATCAAATATGTGCAGAAAAATATGTTCCATGTCATAAGCCACCAGGAAGTTGCAAATTAAAACCATGGTGAGATACCACTACATGTCTGTTAGAACAGCTGAAATAAAAAATAGCAAAATGCTAGAAAGGATGTAGAAAAAATGGATCTCTCACACATTTCTAATGAAAATTTAAAATAATACAGCCACGCTGAAAAACGGTTTGGCATTTAAAAAAAGCTAAACACATATGTACTATATGATCAAATAATTGCACTTTGGGATATTTATTCAGAGAAATGGATACTCTGTCAACACAAAAACATGTACATTCCTGTTTTTCTGTGATAACCAAAAACTGCAAATAACTCATCTATCCTTCAATTGGTGAACGGTTAAACCACCTGTGGTATATCCATACCAGGTAATAGTACTTAACAATGAAAAGAAATAAACTATCAATACATACAACAACATGGATGGATCTCGAGGGAGTTATGCTGAATAAAGAGCCAATATCAAAAGATTACATAGTATATAATTCCATATAGTATTCTTATAATTACAAAATCATAAAAACAGAGAGCAACTTAGTGGTTTTGTACCTGAAGGATCTTTATGTTGATGGAACAGTGTTTTGATTGAGGTGGTTACATAAATTTATACCTGTTAAAAATTCATGGAAAGACACACACACACACACACACACACACACACACACACACACACGTACACACTCCCCTGTACACAGACGAGTATAATAAAACCAGAATAAGCTTTGTGAATTGTAACAATGTCAAATTCCTGATTTTGATATTGTATTATACTGTGTATTATAAAATGTTACCATTTAGGGAAGTTAGCTGAAGAGTACAAGGGAATTGCCTATACCATTTGCAACTTCCTGTAAATATATATTTTTTAGAGTTAAAAATATAGATATTTAAGGCACATAGCCTAGAGCATGGAACATAGAAGTAACTAAATAATTGTTATTATTTGTATCACTAGAAAACACAGGTTCCAGCCCCAGATATACAATTTATACATTTTGTCACAATGAAAATTTAACTAGCTTCCTTTTTCAAAAAAATGTATGCAGTGATAAGAGCAATAATTTCCCTGCCTATCTCAGTGAGTTCTTATAAGATTAAATTAGGTCTGCTTTTAAATACTTTTTTCTGTTATACTGATTTAGTCACCAATAAAAATGTTAGTGATTAGTCATTGCTTGGCTTGCCTCAATAAAATATACCAGTGTCTGCCATTTCACTTTTCGGTTTTCTTGATGAACTATTATTTTAAACTTATGAAAGAGAAATACATTCTTTCTCCCTCTCCCTCTCTCCCCCTGTTTCTCATATATATATGAAAACAGGCTTTTATAAAAGAGTTTGTGAAACTTATTTTATTATTATTATAATATTTTTTTGAAACAGAGTCTTGCTCTGTTGCCCAGGCTGGAGTGCAATGGCGTGATCGCTGCTCACTGCAAGCTCCGCCTCCCGGGTTCACACCATTCTCCTGCCTCAGCCTCCTGAGTAGCTGGGACTACAAGCGCTCCCCACCATACCCGGCTAATTTTTTGTATTTTTAGTAGAGACACAGTTTCACCATGTTAGCCAGGACGGTCTAGATCTTCTGGCCTTGTGATCTGGCCACCTTGGCCTCCCAAAGGGCTGGGATTACAGGTGTGAGCCACATTATTTTATTTTATCTCATTTGCCGAATACCTAATTTATTATTCCAATTCTGGGATTGCAAAATAACAATACAAAATGTCCTAAATATTTAGGACATCTTGTTAACCTTTTGTTCTTACCCACCCCAGGGCTCATCTCATTATCATTAATATATACATACACATACATATCAAATATATATAAAATGATATTAAAAATAAGGTTCCCGTCATTTATTGTGAATTGGTGGAGTAATCAGGTATTCAGGTATATGTTTTCATTTCATTTATATTTAACAGAATTTTATTCTTCCTAATTGTCCATTGAGTGTGACTCAAACTTTGGTCAATTTATTGATGGACATTAACACATTCACTCATTTAAAAGTAATTTTGATTGTCTTCTACATTCTAGGAATGTGATTGAATTGTACAGTCTTTGGTAGCACAGAATATGCTATTTTAAAGAAATAACCTTCTTTACTGCTTAATGAAGAATAATGAACTATGCACGTCATTATGGGATGAAGAACAGGTACCAAGAGAACAGGTGGAAAGAGCATTTGGCTGTGACCTCCCGTTTCAGGGAAGGTTCTTTGAAGAAGTGGCATATTGCTAAGAACTTGAGTAACTGGCAGGAAACAGTAAACAGAGCCATGGAAAAAGGATATTAGTCATTCTTATGGAAGGGGCTGGGTGGGTGCCTTACACAAATGATATGTTGTATAGAGGAAGAGAATGATAAAAAATATAAAGGAAAGATCTCATTTAACCTTGCTTTTTAAACTATGCCTTCTTTAGGAAAAGACAAGGAGGACATGCAGGGACTGAAATGTTGAAACAAAGACAAGAAATTCCTTTAACCAGCTAAGAAGACAAAAATTAAGCAAAACAAACAAAAGCAAATGTTTTTGGTGAATTTCAGAGCTAAGATTGCAAAACTTTCAGCAAGATCATTTGCTAATTTCTGGTGTTCATGACCATGGGCACATCACCTTCTTCTAAAGCGCCTGAGGCTGGACTAGAAAAATTGTATTTGTTTGCTTGTTTGTTTTTCTTTCATGCCCAGAAATGAACTAGTATTGGCACTATCCTTTAAGGGTACTTATAATTTATAAAGAAAAGAATATTGGCATATCTATTGTCATAATATTCCTACCAGCAGTTTTCTTAAAGCCAGAAACATATCAAGTCCTTCAGATAGCAACAGTGCAATGTCAACATTTCTAGGGTAGTTAAGCTACTCTGTGTTAACATAGTTTTTATTTTGGAGGAACTTTGAGAAAACTATTGGATGAAGAAACATGCTTACCTTTGTAAATGAGCATGATTATCCATAAAATGGTATATGTTGTGCTAAATTGTTAACTTATTATCATTTATTTGGCTGCAGATGTGCACAAGAAAAGTTGGGGTTGTCAACAGAAGACTATGCATAGGGGGAAAAAAGATAAATAAAAAACATTACTTTGTCATATTGAAGTATAAAACTTAGGTAGTGGGAACTAATTTTATTGTTCTGTATTATTCTGACTGTAATATTAATGCAGAAAGCAACTAACTCGGCACAACATTTTTCTATAAAAATGTTCATTCATACATTATCAAGTGAAGTAGCTCTTAGGAAGAACTTGCGTCATACTGATCATTATTTAATTAGATAAACTTCTTCACAATAGTTGTATTTTAAATAGGGATTTTCTTTTAAGTTGCCCATACCAATCCATAACTTAGTTATTTCTGTGTTCACAGATCTTCACATTTATTTTGCATTCTGCTGTAATATAAAAATGTGTATGATTCAGGATATCTATTTTCTTCTTTTTTCTTTCTTTTTTCTTTAACTAGGGAGTAAAGACAGAATTTCTCACCGTAGCAAGATGGCAGACTAAGAAATCTTTAACACTATCACTATGAGTATGTAAAAATACTGGATTAACCATTTGAAAAGTATTTATAATAAATAGCTAAGCTTACGAGAAAAAAGAGAGCCCTCAAGTTGATAGAAACAAAGAGGTAACTGAAAACAAGAGTTGGAATATTTGTTTATTTCAAGCTGCGTGTGTGTGTGTGTGTGTGCATGTTTGTGTGTCCAGTGGGGAGACAGACACAGAAGTTGGATGCAGTTGGTGTTGGTACTCCATTGGCTTGGGATTTAAGGTCAAATCAGACACCTCTCAAAAGAAGACATCCATGCAACCAACAAACATATGAAAGAAAGGTCAACATCACTAATCATTAGAGAAATGCAAATCAAAACCACAATGAGATACCATCTCACACCAGTAAGAATGGTGATATTAAAAAGTCAAGAAACAGCAGACGCTGGCGAGGTTGTGGAGAATAAAGAACTCTTCTATACTGTTGGTGAGAATGTAAATTAGTTCAACCATTATGGAAAACAGTGTGGCAATTCCTCAAGGATCTAGAACCAGAAATACCATTTGAGCATTTGGGTATATACCCAAAGGATATAAATCATTCTATTATAAAGATACATGCATGTGTATGTTTATTGCAGCACCATTCATAATAGCAAAGACATGGAGTCAACCCAAATACCCACTAACATTAGATTGGATAAAGAAAATGTGGAACATATGCATCATGGAATACTATGCAGCCATAAAAAGGAATGAGATCATGTCCTTTGCAGGGACATAAATAGAGCTGGAGGCCATTATTTTCAGCAAACTAATGCAGGAACTGAAAACCAAACACCACATATTCTCACTTATAAGTGGGAGCTGAACGATGAGAACACATGGACACATAGTGGGGAACAACACACACTGGGGCCTGTTGGGGTTGGGGTGGGAGATGGGGAGAGCATTGGGAAGAATTCCTAATGGATGATGGCTTAAAACCTAGGTGATAGGATGATCTGTGCAGCAAGCCACCATGGAACATGTTTACCTGTGTAACAAACCTGCGCATCCTGCACATGTACCTCTGAACTTAAAATAAAAGTTGATACTATTTTTTAAAAAATTGAAAATTAAAAAAAATTTAAAAGTAGGCTGGGCATTGTGGCACACGCCTGTAATCTCAGCTGCTCAGGAGGCTGACGCAAGAGAATCACTTGATCTGGAAGACAGAGGTTGCAGTAAACTGAGGTTTGTGCCACTGCACTCCAGCCTGGGTGACAGAGCGAGACTCAAACTAAAAAAAAAAAAGGGGGACAAAAACAAACAAACAAACAAACAAACAAACAAAAAAACATGCCTTGAGTAAGTAAGAAAGAAATGAAGAAACAAAGAAACAAGGCATTATAAAAGACACCAGCAAAATATGAAAAAGAGCAAAATAGGCCTCTGGAAAGGAATATATCTCTGTAGTATACACTACATGAAAACCCGATTACATAAGTTTATCAACATATTTGACATTGAAGGAATAATTACTGTTCTAAAAGATTATTGGGAAGACTTCAGAATTCAGCAGAGAGAGATGGGTAATATCTGAAAGAAGTTAAAAGACATTGAGGATCAGATGGCAAATTTCAACATGTACACATATAATTAGAATTCCAGAAGGAGGTAAGAGAAAGAAGGGGAAATAAGCTGTAGTAAAAGTAATTGGGGAGAGTTATAGATGGCTATAAATTCTTTGATCATAGGGTGGAGCCCACTTGATATAGTTTGAATGTTGTCTCCTCTAAATTTCATGTTGAAATGTAATCTCCAGTGTTGGAGGTGGGGCCTGGTAGGAGCTGATTAGGTCATGGGGGCAGATTTCTGATGAATGGTTTAGCACCATCCCCTTGGTGCTGTCCTTGTGATAATGAGTGACTTCTTGTGACATTTGGCTGTTTAAATGTGTGTGGCATCTTCATACTTGCTCTCTTGCTTCTGCTTTCACCATGTGATGTCTGCTTCCACTTTACCTTCCACCTGGTTCCCTGAAGCCTCCCCAGAAGCCAAGCAAATGCCAGTGCCGTGATTGTACAGCCTGCAGAACTGTCAGCTAATTCAACCTCTTTCTTTTTTAACTACCCAGTCTCAGGTATTCCTTTATAGCAATGCAAGAATGGCCTAAAACATCCTTTTCCCTCCTACTGAATCTGGATAAGACTATGACTGCTTTGACCAACAGAGTACAGTAAGTTTTGGACTTAGACTTTAAGATGACTTGCTACTTCCTCTTACTGGCTGAGAGTTCTGGGAGGCCATGTAAGAAGTTCTAGTGCCTTGCTGTAGAAACAATATAATCTCAAGCAGAAACCTTTAGGTAGGAATCTTGAGATTATATGGAGCTAAGCCTAGCTTTCCAATCACCTCTGCCAAAGCATCAGCCTGTTTGGACCCTGCAGATGAGACCCATCACCAGCTGAATACCACTGAGTAAACTCTCAGTGCAACAGGGAGCAGAAATATCCAGCTGAGCTTTGCATGAATTATGAAGCTTAAAATCATGAGGTATAATGAATATTTGTGGCTTAAAGCCATTAAATTTTGAAGAAGAAGCTAGGAAGCAATAGATACCTAAAAAAAGTCTGAGAATTTTGCAGAATGAACAAAATATGAATCCTTAAAGAATCACATAAAGGCTCAATAAAGAGAATAAAAGTTATCCCTACTGGGACATACTGTTGTGAACTGCAGAACAAAAGAGGAAAACGTAATCAAGAATGAAGCAAAAGAGGAAGAATAGATTACATGCAAATAAACAATTTTAATAACTAATGTACATTCCTTTAACATCAATGAAAGACTATAATGTAATGGAGTAATATTTTCCAAGCAATAAGGGAAACTGCCAACCTAGAATTCTAAAGCCTGCCAAATCATCATTCAAGATTAAGAGCAAAATCAAGACAACTTTGGTCCTAAAAGATTGAAAAATTTATTACTAACAAAGCATCTCTGAATGAACTTCTAAAGGACATATTTCAGTATGAAGGAAACTAAACTCAGAAGGAAGATGCGTGAAACAATGAGTAAAAACAAATAGCACTCTCTAACCATAAGAAAAACTCAAACAAAAAAGCGACTTAGGCAAAAGTAAATATCTTTTTATATAAATTCCCAAGGGTCTTCATTAGCAGGTGAGTATTTATGCATGATAATTATTAGTACTATCATTATTTCCTGATAGTTTGTGCATGACAGAAATCATACCTTATCTCATTTAAACCGATGAAATATGTATTAATGTTTCCACATAATGAGGAAAAAATGGGGATTAAAGAACAAATCAGAATTTGAACAGCTAGTGAGTTGTGGAGATGTAGTTTGGAAACAGTGATTGCAAAGATAATGACCAGCTCCTCTAAACTATATAGTCTCCTGTGTATTCTTTCAGAATTTATTTTGCTTGAATCTCTTACTTTTAAGGAACTTACACATCTTGTATATACCCATTTCTCTTTTCTAACTCCCGATACACTCACCTTCTCCTTTTCCATCAAACACCATTGATATCAAATGAAAGGCTGTTTACTCTGAAGACCGAGAATTATCAAAACAAGTTTCCCATGACAAAAACATCTATGAAAATGCTAAATTATCACCTTGCAAAATAATCATCTTTGTGAAGGATAATTATCTGGCTCTGAAGGACAGAGATGGTAACTCTTGCGTATTTAGCAGAGGAGGTATTGCTACTCTTATTTTAAAACAGAGAAAAATTAAACTCAGACAGGCTATGTGATCAGTCCAAAATCACAGAACAATTTAAAAATAGAGAAAAATTCAAAATAATGTATTGTGTCTCTGAAGATAAAGCATATTCTGTCACTCATGTTGACTCTCACAGTTTGGGAAAGTCTGTCATGTGTCTGGCATTGGAATTTGGGACTATAAACAACTTTCGTCATAAGTCTTTTCCAATATTACACACTCAAGTGCAAACAATTCCAAATGGCACTCAACAACATTTATTTATTGATTATCTATCATTTTTTGCTCATTGGATTATTACTTTACACGGGTGCTATAATTAGGCACATCTCTGGAAGGTGGACAAGACATGACTGGTATAAAAATCAAAATAAAGGTGTGAAAGAAGTGAGGGTACAGTTTTTGGGGATGTGCAGGCTACACACATCTGTCAGCTACTTTTTCAAAAGGAACAGTGGAGAATCTGACTGTAAAAAGTAAAATAGAGGTTCCTCTTCAAAGACTTTCCTCCCTGTCTAATTAGGAATAAGTAATAACTTCTCTTAAAAGCAAAATTTATTCGAAGACCTGTGCTAACATTCTTAAATATCTGCTAGCCGTAACAGAGAAATCAATGTACTTTAAGTTCCTAGCTTACCCACAATTTAGCTTAAATATTTGCCCTGGCATGCTTATACTGGTCCAAGCAAGCATTAGGTCATAGCCTGTTCCTCTTCCTTATTTAAAAGTGTTTTTACTCTTCTCAGCATTCCACAAGTTACTTCCTCCTTCCTTTGTTCTCCTCTACCTTTTCCTCTTTTAAAAAGTTCTAAGTTGCTCGCCAATTGGGATAAACACAGAATGTGAGGTTCCGTTCCAGTCAATGGAAACCGGAAACAGCAGCAGGGTGGATGCGTCAGGTTATAAATGACCCTGTCTCCTTTGTTCGGTGTACTCTCGTGGCAAAACTGCTGGCGAGTGTACCCTTTCTGCAGGAAGTAAAAATGGCCTTACTAAATAAATTAAATTTATGTTCAAGTGCTATTTCTTTACGGCACCAGAGAACAAGCATTTCAAACATGACTAAACCAATAAGTTAATTATTGTAGAGATATTCTTAAGGGAGGCAATGTGTAGTAAGAGGAGAAATTCTAAACCTGGAACTAGGAAAAAGGGGTTTAAATCTAATAGACTCTTCTACTTGCTGCTTCATTGGCCATTTTGACCTTTACTTTTTTGGACAGTAATGTATAAAGTGACACATCTAACATTTGTGTGAGTGTTGGAACACAGCAGGGGATATGACACAATGGAGATGAAAACACATTGCATAGTACTTAGCACAACAAAGTTCTTTAAAATATCACGTGATTGTTTATTGACTGAGAATTCATTATGTTGTTTGACAAAAGAAGCTAGTAAAGAGATTAAATGTGAGCATTAAAAGTCTATTTTAAGAATGGGCATTTTCCTCTCATTAAAGAAAGAAAAATGTTCTTATTTAATGTTTTCATAGTGTTTTCTCTATTAATTTTAATTAGGTTCTATTAAATATTCAAGGTTTTTTAAATGATAACCAGACTTACTATTGAGATATATCATTAATTGCACACTAAATTCTTGCTTGTTGGATTTGTGTGTAAGCGTGTGTGTAATTTAATGTCATTTAAATGTGGTCCTAATGTGGAATCCCATGACATACCCTCAAAAATGACACTACATGCTGTATGTATTGTACACAGAGTACACAGAGGCATTCCTCTCAGTGGGGACTTTGTCCTGGATAGTGTAATTGTAGTAAGAGCAAAAAGTTGCATGAGTCATCAGTCTGGTACCATATTTTAGTGGTCACCATAAGCTAGAAATTTAATTCTGGCCATAGAAGTAAAACTCATCTGCCCAGACAACTAACAAATACTTTTCTCTAATGATAATTTGTAAATTGCTTCTTTATGAATCCACCGATATAATCCTTCAAAGTAGAAAAGTATCTCATGAAAGAGAAGGTATTTAAGTTTGAAAATTATTTATGGAGACTGAGATCTAAATTTTCATGCCATAGATTGAGATGGTGACTATAGCTGTACCTAAAGACTGTGGCAGGCCGGCATGGTGGCTCACTCCTGTAAACCTAGCACTTTGGGAGGCCGAGGAAGGTGAGTCACCTGAGGTCAGGAGTTCAAGACTAGCCTGGCCAACATGGTGAAACCCCATCTCTACTAAAAATACAAAAGTTAGCTGGGCATGGTGGCATATGCCTATAATCCCAACTACTTGGGAGGCTGAGGCAGGAGAGTCACTTGAACCTGGGAGGCGAAGGTTGCAGTGAGCTGAGATCGCGCCACTGCACTCCAGCTTTCCAGTCTGGGTGACAGAGCGAGACTCCATCTCAACAACAACAACAACAACAACAACAACAACAAAACCCAAAACAAACAAAAAGAAAACCACTGTGGCAAAGAGTTGGGTTTAAAAAAATGTTCTTAATGAATTTCTTATTCATCAGTTTTTCTTTCATTTGTAAATTTTCCACACTGGATTTGAGTATCAAAAAAGGAGTCCTGAAGGAAGGGATAAGTAGGCTTTAGCACAAAGAGAGAGAGAGAGAGAGAGAGAGAGAGAGAGAGAGAGAGAGAAGGGATAAATATTTCTAATGCCCACAAAAGGAAGTAGTTGGAAATGGTCTATCAGCTTGAAATTTCAGCAACTGTAAAAGTAATTTAGAACTGGATAGTAGCTGAAAGTGAGATCAGAGAGCTGTGCAGTGATATCTCATGGAGGGACTTCCGTGCTAAATTAAGAAGCTTGAAATTTATTCTGAAAATTATAAAGAGCCATTGATCAAAATTGATGCATTAGTTTCCTATTGCTGCTGTGAAAATCTATCACAGATTTAGTGGCTTAATACAACACAAATTTATTATCTTGTGTTTCTGAATTTTCGAAGTCTAAAATAGTTTCACTGGTATAAAGTCAAAGTGTTATCTTAGCTGGTTCCTTCTGGAGACTCTGAGAGGAGAATCTATATTCTTGCCCTTTATTGTTTCTGTAAGCCACTTGAATTTTTAAGCTCATTGCCCCTTCCCCTCTTCACCCCTACCTCTTGATTCCATCATCCCATTTCCTGCTAGTGATTCTCTTCCTCCTGTTTCACTGTTATAAAGACCTCGTGATCACGTTGGGCCCACCTGAATAATTCAGGAAAATCTTCCCAAATCAAGATCTTCAACTTAATTACAATAGCAAAGTCCTTTTAACCATATAAGGTAATGTATTAATAAGTTTCAGGAATTAGGACATGGACATCTTCTAGAGGCTATTATCTTTAACTTATTACAAACTATAAGTAGAGATACGACATGAAAAGTTTTATATTTTAGAAAGAGCCCTCTGACACAATGGGAGTTAGTTTGAAGAAGTATCAGCCTCGTAGAAGGGGAGGAGGGTTTTTTCTTGTTGTTGTTGTTTTTAAAAAACAATTGTTGGGTTCCTGTTGAAAAATGGCTTATTCCAAATCTAATGATGTGCAACCTTAAATCTAAGACTACTGCTCCCCATTTCTTTCACAGAACACCCCTATAATGAATAGCAAAAAACTTTTGTAGGATACCCTTCAATGGAATCTAGAAACTAACTGGATGGGGAGAGAAGTGAGTGGTAGAGGTAAGGGAGTGTCTTCAATTAACAAATTTAAATTATCTTTATTAGAAATAGGAAATTTAGGAAATGAAGCAAGTGAGGAAGAATATAGAATGTTCAATCAAGGATCCTATTAGATTTTGGAGCACCTTTGCACACATTAGGAAAAGACAGCCCCTCTGGATTGATGCAGTCCCACAGGCCCATGGCTTTGTCAACAGCCACCTCTTCATATAGAGGAACAGATGTCCCTCCCTTCCAACTGATGCAGCTCCTTTATAGGGCCTAGTAGGAGCCTGCCACAAACCACAGCCACAGCAGATAAAGGGCCTGAGCTCAGTTTTGTACATACTAGATATGAAGCACCAGTAAAATTTCACATAAAATTGTCTAAAGGGCACTTCTCAGAAGAAAAGTAAATGATCTGGATGCCAGTTTTAGAACTATCCGCAGAAAAATAATATACGAAGGTCTAGAATAGTTGAGATTGTACAGGAAGAGAGTTACATGATTTAAGAGACAGTCAAGTTGAAACATAGAATGTCCAAAATCATAGTATCATTGCTAGCATCAGAATGGGACAATTTTTTCACAGTCTTGGTGAATAGTTAGTGCATTCAGTAAGTGCTCTTGACAAACCCATGCCTTTACCATAGAATTATTTATATTTTTATGAAGGTTTTAATGTATTAAATGTTGAAGGTAAATCATTTTTTGCAATAATAATAAAAAAGGAGTACATCTACATTATTTGCTATCAGCAAAAGGGAAGATTAGTATAGGGACATTTGAGATATATCAACCGTGGGTGAAAACAGCTAGAAAATCCCTTGATGCACACTTAAATCAAAGTCTCTTAGAATCCTCTGGAAAGGAAAAAAGACAGAATTGGGAAAGGGAAAAAGAGAACAATTTAATTTAAAATATTTTCCTTGATTTTTCAACCGATTTATTTGTATGTTGAATTAATTCCATGAAGTGATGCATGATTCTAGTTATTTGAACCTATGTGAAATGTTTTGACACAGGAGAATGCATTTCCTTAAGTTCCAATTGTGGAATTTAGTTATCTATTCAATATATGTATTTCATTTAACTTCAGCTGATTTGAGATACCCAATTCTCCATTGGGAGGCACTTGGCTTTTCTCATAAATGTGTAATTTTCAGCTTGAAGAAACACTTGCACCTTCAGGGAGCAATATATTCTCTTTTCCCAGTAGTTCCTTATTTTATTTACCCTGTCAAGTAGCCAACAAGAATATTTTCTCATACTGTACCAGACACGAGGAGTGAAGTTCAAGCATTCAGTTTGCCCAACTTTTCCAGAAAAAAATTAGAAAATAATCTCAAGCAAAGTAACTAATAGGAGTTCTTATTGAGCCATAAGCTACCTGTTTAGAATTATCAGTTAAATTAACTTCTAGAATAAAGACCAATTATTTCTTAATAGAACGCGTTTTGAAAGTGTTTGCATTTTGCATTTGGCATCTCTGCAAAATATTGGAAGAAAAGAGTCTGAATCTTGCAGTATACACTTGTTAATTGTTCCATTTTGCAGTAATCTAAGCATGAAAAAGTACAAGTGCTCTCTCTCTTATTGGCCATTTAGTGAGCTGCATAAAATTGAATATGGCAAATTTTGATTCTTTGGATTGTTATTTGTTGAAAATGTGCATAAATGAAGCTATCAGAAATGTGCTTTTAAATGAATATTGAATAGAAGGCAGTGGCATCTTTCCAATACAGTAATTTCTTCTTTAGTTAGAATGGCCTTAGTTAGAGGGGAAATCCTATTTCAGTGCCATTCTTTCCTCTTCTCATTTATTCCCAAAGCATATTGTACGTAGAGATACCGCGTCATGGACCCAGTAATAGTTCTGCTGTAGACAATTTCCACCTGACTGCATTTCTATTACTGTGGCTAACCTTCAACTCAGGAACAGCATTCACAATTTATAGAGAATACAGGAAAAAAAGAGGTCTTCCATCTAAATCCAGAATTCTAAGTGTGTGAAGTATAAATGAATTGCATAACTTTGAAAGTGAATATGAAATCCTTTTGGGTTTGATCCTTATGGGATGAATTGCTAGATTGTCACTAACCATGAAAGTTTTCTTGGATGTGCTCTTATTTTTCTTGTGTCATATGTTTGCAAGAAATTTCCTTGATATTTCCCCCAATGCATGGAGAATCAGATTTATTTTGACTAGAAGAGGCTGAAGATTAGAAATCTAGTTAAACAAGAAGCAGTGGCAAAAACTAAAGGCTAGTTAGTTTTGTTACCCTGGGTCTGGCAGACCAGAGATTGATTCAGCGAATCTGGCTCAAAGAAGAAGCATTAAAGAATACTATATTTAAACAGACAGCATAAGGTAACACAGAGCTGCCCACGGCAGATCTGGCTATTATTATTGACTCTGTTAATAATGTGCTATGTAACCTTTAACAAGTAAACTAACACATCTGTGATCCTTTTCCTCATCTTTAAAAAGGTGATTTGAATTGTCTGATTTATAAGATTTCTTCAAACTCCAAGCTTTTCTATTTGAAAGAGGGACAGATTTAGTGAGCACATAGTAAAAAGAATTTATCTGACTAGTGGGCAGACCTACTATATGTTCTCTGACTTTTTTCCTGTCCTGTCATACATGAGCAGGGCAACACTTATACATGACTGTTCTCAGCCAGAGGAAAATAATGAAGATATTCACTAGGTTCTTTTAAATGCATAGTTTAGAAAAGTGAAGGTCTATATAAAATGTCACATCATGACAGAAGTATAATGTAGTCTATAACCACATTGGGCTAGCTGTGGCTAAAAATTTCATCCATCCATCATTTATTCATCCATTCACCATTCATCTCATCTATCCATCCATCCATACCTCCATCCATCCATCCATCCATCCATCCATCCATCCATCCTTCATCAATACTTGCATTCAACCAATATGTACTGTATACAAAATACTTTCAGTTTCTCTGTAAGTACTGAAACTACACCAGTCAACAAGACAGGCCTGTTTCTACTTCATGGAATGGTACTAAATAAACATACAATTAGTTAATTATACCTGTGAAAACTATTATTTAAGAAAATACAGAATAATAACAGTGTGTATAACTGGCAGCTTTTTCCTCTATAAGAAGCAGGACAGACATGACTAATCTTGTTATTCAAAAGAAGGTGGAGATGCAAGTTGATTAAAAAGTCAAGAGTAACATTCACTTTTCAGTGTTCAACCATTTGCAAGACTGTATCATCACAACATTAACATTACTGGGTTCTGAATAACAAATCTTTAAATTTAGAAAATTCTCATGCCTGGCATAACTTCCAAAGAGGTTTTGGGAAAGATTTTGCCCTTGTGAAGATAAACAGAACTACAGTAACCTTTAATATCAAATCAGTATTCCAAGTACACTAAGGCAATAAAGAACAATAACAACTAAGTCCTGAAGGAAATAACAGATTCAGCCTTTATTTGGCAGAGAATGGCAGAGAATGGCATGCAATTATAAAGCTATCAAGACTCCAAACCCATAAAGTTAATTAAGAATGAGGACGGGTGAGTATTGAAATACTAATGAGGAGACTTAATTCTTCTTCGAATGAGATTATGCAATTATGACCCAAATATCGCTTTCCAGATTAGATTGACCAATTGTCTGTTTTGTCTGGGACCTAGGGTATTTTCAGATGCAAAACTTAGTGCTAAAACCAGGAAAGTTTTGAACAAAGTGGGACAATCTGGTTGCCTACATATCTTCTATAAAGTAACAATAATGTAAGATTCCTATGATATATGGTTCAGAACTACTTGATTTGTATTCTCTAAACACTTGGCAAGCCATGTGCTACCTACTCATTAGAAAAGGGCCTTTTAGAACCCACTACTAGGTTAATACAATTATGTTCTAAGCAGGGAGTATTTCGTCCAAAGTAGTATTAAGAACCAAACATGCATAAGCCCTAGTGAGTCTTTGCACCTCTGTATTTCCACCTTCACTGGCATCTGTACTAAATCAGCATCATTAGCAAATACCAAGATGCATCAGCTGGCTATCCTATTACATACTTTCACTGGCACAGCAATCAGGTACCATTTGATTCTAGCTCCACTTCTTAGCCTACTCTATCCAAAGTTACTCAGCTACAAAAATATCAACATATGAGTTAACCTCTCTTAGCCTCAGTTTCCTCACCTTTAAAAAAACTTTGCATTAAATTAACACAGGATAGATTAAAGACTTAAATGTAAGACCTAACACCATAAAAATCCTAGAAGAAAACCTAGGCAATACCATTCAGGACATAGGCATGGGCAAGGACTTCATGACTAAAACACCAAAAGCAATGGCAACAAAAGCCAAAATTGACAAATGGGATCTAATTAAACTGAAGAGCTTCTGCACAGCAAAAGAAACTATCATCAGAGTAAACAGGCAACCTACAGAATGGGAGAAAATTTTTACAATCTACCCATCTGACAAAGGGCTAATATCCAGAATCTACAAAGAACTCAAACAAATTTACAAGAAAAAAACAAACAACCCCATCAAAAAGTGGGCAAAGGATATGAACAGACACTTCTCAAAAGAAGACATTTATGCAGCCAAAAAACAGATGAAAAAATGCTCATCGTCACTGGTCATCAGAGAAATGCAAATCAAAACCATAATGAGATACCACCTCATGCCAGTTAGAATGACCATCATTAAAATGTCAGGAAACAACAGATGCTGGAGAGGATGTGGAGAAATAGGAATGCTTTTACACTGTTGGTGGGAATGTAAATTAGTTCAACCATATGAAAGACAGTGTGGTGATTACTCAAGGATCTAGAACTAGAAATACCATTTGACCCAGCAATTCCATTACTGAATATATACCCAAAGGATTATAAATCATGCTACTATAAAGACACATGCACATGTATGTTTATTGGGGCACTATTCACAATAGCAAAGACTTGGAACCAACCCAAATGTCCATCAATGATAGACTGGATTAAGAAAATGTGGCATATACACATCATGGAATACTATGCAGCCATAAAAAAGGATGAGTCCATGTCCTTTGCAGGGACATGGATGAAGCAGGAAACCATCATTCTAAGCAAATTATCACAAGGACAGAAAACCAAACACTGCATGTTCTCACTTATAGGTGGGAGTTGAACAATGAGAACGCATGGACACAGGGTGGGGAACATAACACACTGGGGCCTGTCGGGGGGTGGGGGCTGGGGAAGGGATAGCATTAGGAAAAATACCTAATGTAAATTATGAGTCGATGGGTGCAGCAAACCAACATGGCACATGTATACCTATATAACAAGCCTGCATGTTGTGCACGTGTACCCTAGAACTTAAAGTTCTTATTATTTTCAGTTCCTAGAACTTAAAATAATGATAATAATAAATACTTTGCAGTTAATTGTCACAAGTGAAACAAAGTCTCCCATGCCTAGGGTTGTATTTGGTAGATAAAGATAACAGCACAAAGTTGTCAGCTAAGTCTTTTATATGCATTACATGAATACATGGACTGATTTGCTTATTTTTTCAAGAAATTCTATGAGGTACGCATTTTTATTTTTTATATATGTATATACACACATGCACAAATGCATATGTGTACACTCTCTCACAAACACATATATATACTTAAATGAATAATTTGCTAATTTATCCATGATAACTCATATTTATAGAGTCACGGTTCACTACCCTCTAATTACCTTTCAGAATCTGCTAACGAACAAACAATATAAGTATATTTTAAACAAGAATGACACATAAGCTTTTGTTTATAGCCATCATGTATCAAGCACTAAATCAACATTTTCTTCATAATAGTCACTAAGTTATGGAATATTCCTAGTTTGTTCCTTTAAGCATTTACAATTTCTGGTTTTCTCTTGAGCCACTCAGGGTAGTTTTAGAGCTCAGACTGTTTCCTAGTTCCAGACTAGGAAGATATTCTTAATTTTCCTTAGTCTAAGGTAGACAGTCATCCATGGACAACAGCTGAAATGACCCTGCAGTACAAGATGGCATGAAATGGAACCTAGGGATTATGTCCTCACAGGTGATGCAGGTGATGGAAGAAGGAGCCAAGGTGGGTGGATCACCTGAAGTCAGAAGTTCGAGACTAGCCTGGCCAACAAGGTGAAACCCCATTTCTACTAAACATACAAAAAATTAGCCAGGCGTGATGTGGTGGCAGGCGCCTATAATTCCCAGCTACTCAGGAGGCTGAGGCAGGAGAATTGCTTGAACCCAGGAGGTGGAGGTTTCAGTGAGCCAAGATCGCACTCCTGCACTCCAGCCTGGGTGACAGAGCAAGACTCCGACTCAAAAACAAAAAACAAAACAAAACTAGAAGGAGAGTATATAGATAAGTGTTGAATGTTGACATCTGAGCTTTCTCAACAGAATCAAGAGGCATGACACCTTCTCATGAGTCATGAGTTCACTATGGCAGTTGCCTTCAAATAAGAGGAAATATCAGAATCTCTTGTAAGGGGACAGGAAGTGTCTACTGAATCTCTGTTCTACTGCCTATTCTTGGCAGGCAAACGTTTCCTGGAAAATAGTTACAGAAACAATCTCAGAATCAGGATTCCTAGATTTTATCCATCTTTGACCACTTACATGGGATAGTAGACATGGGGTTTTCCACATATTTCTAGCCTAGATTTCCTTCTAATAGTTTGGGTGACAAAATTGATACGCAACTACACGACATATTTCTCACACCAACTTACCCAGGGAAATTAATATTTTTCAAATAAGAGGAATGATAGCTCAATTTTGCTCTTTGTTGGTAAGAATCCACCAGCTATGATATGCACCATCTGACAACCATATGGTAGTAGAGATATTGAAAACAATAACATTTCCAGGAGAATGACCAGAAAACCAAGCATTTGAGGATTTGGAGGAGAAAATAATACTGTTGGGATTTGAATGAGACAAGAGGCGGGCACATGCTAGATATAATTTATGAGATATTTGAAAATAGTCACTTTCTATTTACTAGTTCTTTAACTTTCTTCTAAAAGACAAAACCAGTCATTAGAAGATAAAATAAAATTACCTCCCCAAATTTTCAAATGTGTTCAAAACTAGAACAGCATATCTTATGTATGAATGAGTTTCTATTATGTAAACACTTCAAGCAAGACTGTCAAGTGAAGTATTTCCAAATATTGTTTGTGCCATGTCTGTGGTTTATACTTACATGTACAAGGTGTGTAGCATGAAAGAGTAGATAAAGGGTAAGTTAAATGGTGCTCCTTAAAATATAATAATATATTATTGAATGTTATTGGAAAACACTAGGCTAAATTCAGTTGGACTTTTTTATTGCAGGACTTATCAGAACACTTCAGATGACATTGTACATCTCCAAGCAATGAGTGGAAAGAAAGGGATATGAATAAAAATAATCTCAAAATTCACAGATCTGAGATCCCAAGATATTTTTTGCCTTCTCATTAACCTTGCTCAAAATAATTTTTTAAAAATGTATTGCTTTGCAATGTAGAATATTAAAGAATAAAAATAAATACAAATAAGTTCTAGATAAGTCATGGGGTTACCCATTCATGTAACTGAAGGTTGCTATGAATAATCCTTTTCTACTATCAGTGAGTCAGTTGACATGGACCAGTCCCTGACCTGTTTTCTCTCAGATCTAATTCCTTACCCTTTGTCCATTTTGCTCTGGGTGACAGGAAAGCTGCTCTCTGAAGGTTCTCAGATTAGCCAACATCTGGGTAGGTTAAGCCAACAGAAGAGGTTGGTGAGAAATTGGAAGAAAGGAGAAATAGGAAATCCAAATGTATTCATCTTCTTTCTCTGCCTCAGGCTGGATCTGGAGAGCATCAAAATTACATTAGTGGTTCTAGCTGCCTTCAAACTATGGTTCTAGCCCTTGGAATCTGGTAATTCTGCGCCTTCCTTGGTACCTCCTGCCTAGGGTGGTAAAGGCTTTTGCTTTTGTCAATCTCTGAGTTGCACCAATCTTCTTGTGGCTTCTTAGCAATTCTATCACCCATATAATAAATTTTCCCATTGTTGTATCTCCTTGACTTACATACTTTTTTTCTCTTTTTTTGAGACAGGGTCTTGCTCTGTTACCCAGGCTAGAGTGCAATGGCACTATCTCAGCTTACTGCAACCTCTGCCTCTGGGTTCAAGGGATTCTCCTGCCTCAGCCTCCTGAGTAGCTGGCACCTGCCATCATGCCTGGCTAATTTTTGTAGGGGCGGGGTTTCACCATGTTGGCCAGGCTGTTCTTGAACTCCTGACCTCAGGTGCTCCACCCGCCTCGACCTCCCAAAGTGCTGGGATTACAGGCGTGAGCCACTGTGCCCATCCTACATACTTTTTATGGTTTCTGTTTCCCTGAATAGATCCTGACAAAAATAAGGATCTATATTTAAGATGCATAATTTTTTATATTAATGCATTATTATTTTTCTCAGAGAATTCCAGAGATGAAAAGGACCTTAGAGATTGCTGAGCCAAACGGCCAGACTCCAGTGTGTGGTGGGGAAGGGGAGCGATCCAGATGGGTAGGGTTGTGAAACTGCTACCCTTACTTCTGCAGAATCACTGTAAATATGTACTGGTTTCATTCAGAAAAAAAATATTCCATAGATATATTTGCTTTCCCAATATTACAGAAAAATCTCAGATAAGGATTAACTTTTAGTCCAATTCACTTTCTACTACATTCTTTCAGATTCAGCAATCTTTTATTAAACAGATCCAGTTCTTTTATTTTCTCCCCAAGCACTGTAAGGGACATTACCCACATTATTTTGCTTTATCTTCTCATCAACCCTTTGAAGGTGGAAGCAGTATTCAGAAATTGAGTTTTAAAAAGGTGAAGTGGCTTGCCTACATCTACACAGTAAATAAGCATCCAAAACCAGATTTAAACCCCAAATTAAGCTCTTTCCACAACACGGTCCTCCTTTCCTTGATGATTAAATGCTTATCTGATCTTAAAGTTGCAAGAAGAGTTTTAGGAAGTAAAATGATGAATTTAATTGTGGAGATGTCAAATAAAAAGCAGGTGAATGTGACTTTTAGCAAGACTTTAATTAATTTGATGTCTGATCTACCCTGACACAGTAACTTTTGCCAACTTTGTTTTGGTTCAAAAAGTGTCTTATAAAATATCCATTCCCTAAGCACAGGATGGATACTAGCACCAGTAAACTTTCCTCTTGCCTACCATTTAGAATTTGCTTTGCTCACAAATCATTCCATCCAAGTCTCACAATAAATATTAATATTATAGCCCTCACCATCATCCTCTCCAAAATAAGTCAGTGTGCAAACTTTGTTTCACGAGGGAAAGGAGAGACAAAAATCTTTAACAGACTCACATATGGAAGGGAAAAACCAATTAAAGATTATCTCTTAACCAGGAATGCCAATATGAGATGAGGTGCGTAACTAATCAGCCCAAGACATACAACAGGTGAAGTGATGAAAATATGATTGTGAGAAACGCAACAACAGTCTGATGTGCATAATTCATTTTTCCCATGCAGCCTCTGCCCATCTGCTGTGGCTCAATTGAGTATCAGAAAATGGAAAGAGTCCATCATTCATTAACTCGCCAAACTCCTTCAGGGCCCGGCGTCTCCTTCATTTTGTTTTTGCTCTTGTACCAAAGACTTAGAAACCACTAATATTACTCTGTAGGTTTCTGAACTTTTCAGGCTAGGACCTCATCAGTTTCTTTTCTAAAGGGAGCAGAGGTGTGGAGTGCTTTATACACAAAGCAAAGAGAGTTTAACACTTGTTAAAGCTCTGAAGAGCTGCCTTCTCCTCTGCTATGATGGATTAAAATAATGAAAACAGGAGCCTTAATCCTATTGTCCTTGGAAATAATCCTCTCAGGCTTTATTTTTCCTATCCTTGCCTAGACTCATGCAGGTTTCAACACTGTTTCCATTTGGCCTTCGTAGTCATTGCTAAAAAGAATTTCTGAACTTTCAGGCACACATGGAATGAGTAGATGATTTCAATCTAGTTCTGTATAACATATGGGACCTTTTTTTAAAAAGTATTTATCAAATGATGCTTTGTATTGACATATCCTTAGTTAATTACCTATTTGTATTTTAGAAGCAGTGTGTATTTCTCTCATTCAGCCATGTATTCACTTAACGACTACACAATGAATGCCTTCTGTGCCACGGTAGGTATTAGGGGTTCAGTAAACGCTAAAACCCAGTTCCTTTCTTTTTATTTATTTATTTTTTTTGAGACAGAGTCTCGCTCTGTTGCCCAGGCTGGAGTGCAGCGGCACAATATCTGCTCACTGCAAGCTCTGCCTCCTGGGTTCACGCCATTCTCCTGCCTCAGCCTCCCGAGTAGCTGGAAATACAAGCACCTGCCACCACGCCCAGCTAATTTTTTTTTTTTTTTTTTTGCATTTTTAGTAGCGACAGGGTTCCCCTTGTTAGCCAGGACGGTCTCGATCTCCTGACCTCGTGATCTGCCTGCTTCGGCCTCCCAAAGTGCTGGGATTACAGGCGTGAGCCACCACGCCCAGACCCCAGTTCCTTTCTTTAATGAGCTCAAGACCTGTTTGTTGCCTGTTATTTATAGTAATGCCATAACAAGAATGTACATTATTTTCCCTCTCAGATGTCCTCTCCAAATCCCTGAGTCCTGTTCCCATTCTTCAAGCTCTGTGTAAACTCCCTGAGAATGGTGACTGTGTCTGATTTTACTCCTGAGTTGTTTATCTCTAGTCCAAATAGTGCTTGTCACAAAATAGGCATTCAGTAAATATTTGAATAACTTTATTCATTTATTGGAAAAAAATGTTTTATGAAGCCAAATGGCTTCTATTTCTTGGAACTCTGCTTTACTTTGTCAAACCATTGGTATTAAATGCTTCTCAGAATGCATAATTAATATTTATTTATATTTACTTATTCATTTATTGACACACGGTCTCACCCTCTAACCCAGGCTCACTGCAGCCTCGAACTCCTAGGCTCAAGTGATCCTCCCACCTCTGCCTCTTGAGTAGCTGGGACCACAGGTGTGCACCACCCCTTTAGCTAATTTTTATTTTTTATATTTAAAAAAATTTTGTAGTCATGGGGTCTCCTTATGTTGTCCAGGCTGGTCTCAAACTCCTGGGCTCAAGTGATTCTCCCACCTCAGCTTTCCAAAACGCTGGGATTAGCAGTGTGAGCCACGGCTCCCTGTCTATGTTTAGAAACCAGTTGGTGTTATAAAATGTGCACTGTTTGAGGGCAGGGACACATCTTAAACATATTGGTAATTCTTTTATACTTAAGTGCATCATTAATGCTGCCTGCTTTTTTTATTGTTGGTTGATGGATTTTCTGTCTGGCCAGTGGAAAAGCAAACATCATTGCCTAATAGAATTATCAATAAAATGCCTTCTTAGCAACACTTTTTCTTTTGCTAAAAATCTAAGAGGACACAAGTATACTTAAGAATATTAATAAGAATTTATATTATAATTTATATTATATTCTTATTAAATACTACATTTAATAAGAATATTTAAATATCAAGATTGTCCTGTGCATTTTATAAATCTGTATAGAAACATTTTGATTTTGACATTACCCTTTTAATGGGTTATTAACAATTAAGAATTCTGTATCCATTGGATTATTCATCAGTGGACTCATTTTTCAAGTTTTCCCTATTAGAAATATCAGAATACACATGATTGCTTTATTTTTTTCTCCATTGTCACTATGATCAATCTATTTTATTTTTAAAAAATTAAAATTCAAATCAATTTTTGTCCTCAAAAGAAAAAAAGTTATGAAAGAATGAAAGGGTGTGAGAGAATAGCTTTGGATAAAAAATTGATACTGCATTTTGTGGATATGTATACCTTGAAATATAAAACCTACTTCTTTTCCTTGGGGACTCTTCCTTAAATCTGAGAGAGTTGGCCAGAGCCCACAACCTTTGGTTCCAACAGGATAGTAGCCAAATGTCATGGTTTACCTATAATTTCCAAAAGCAGATTAGAAATATAAAGACCTTAGGAGCTGCTAGTGGAATGCAAAAATTATGTAGCTTCGAGGATTATATTTAAAAATGTCTACCAAGATTCTTAAGAATGTTAGCTTATCTGAAATTGGAAGGCTGTGAGTTCTGCTTTCCTGCCAGAAATCTTAATAAACTGAAACCATTGGCATGGCCCACAAATAATAAACAAGATTAGCAGAAGTTACACATCCTACTCATTATCGTTTTGTTGAAGAGTCACTCAATTGAGAGAACAATATTACAGGAGTTATTTACACTGATGTGAATCATTTGGTCCATAAACAAATGAGTAATGACCTGTTAGTCCAGGAGATTAAAAACTAAGCAGATGTTTCACAAGAATAAAATTAGTCTGGGGGAGGAAACAAAATAAATTCATGTTCAACATTGGCTTGCAGAACTGTATGGTGTTAGAGAACTTGTGTTTGTTGCATGGGACAAGGGAGCAATTTTGCCATTTTGCTCAGGATCCTTGATAAAGAAGTTTCAAAGGTCTTTTTTGAAAGATCGTTTTTTAAACAAGGAAGTAGCTACTGAGAAAACGGGTCCTCAAGCAACTCACCACCAACTACCCCCTTTGGAAAAGGCTGCCTAGCATCTTTTGGATGGATTGAAATTTATGGATTGGTGGTGTATTTTATTGGGCTCCATGCAAATTATTGATTCATGAACCCAAGGCAGTAGGTAATGCTATATCCTATAACCCTTTTATGCTACCCATCAATAAATTAGAAACTTTCCTCAGGATTTTGGAGAAAGATGAACAATAGGAAAGTGAAGTCAAGAAAAGAAGAGACTCTTCCAATGGAACAGATCAAGAGAATTACTCTGATACAATGTGGTTACAGTAGACGATTCATAAGGGCCCTAAAGTTGGTGATTGTGTGTTTCAAAAAATCATGAATTGATTGTCTACAACAAGCATTGCATTAAACTAAATACTGATAATGCAGAGATTCACTCCCTTTCACCAAGGAACTTACTGTCTTATTGAAAGTACTTTACAGCTTTGTAATGAGATGTTCGGATCCTGCATCTCTGGGCTTCCAAGACCGACTCTTACTTAGAACCCTGTTAAGTGTTAGTCACTTAGTTCAAGATTATTACTGATGCTGAAATGAGGTGAGGATGTGGATTTACATTGATAAAGCAGCTGATGCTTAATTTTGGAATTTCACATGCTTTTTTTTTTTTACAGGAATATAACTACTCATTTATTAACACCAAGTCCTGAAGATACGGCATTCTTTTTCTCAATTTTCATGATCATCACATACCTTACTGAAAAATTAAAATCATGGTGTTTCAATTAGGGAATCTAAGATGCTGTGCTTAACAAAATTGCCGAAGTTACCACAAATGTAAGTAAAAGACCAGGATTAAACAATCCAGGTAGGTTTGAGTCCAATCCAGTGTTTTTTCCGCAATTCCAATGTTAGAGTATTTCAAGGTGATCAAGGTATGACTCAAATGGGGAGCTTTTAAAATTATACATACTTAAACTGCATCCTTGTGATACTCTTATACTATTATTAAAATATACTTCATTTTGGCCAGGCACGATGGCTCATGCCTGTAATTCCAGCACTTTTGGAGGCTGAGGCAGGTGGATCACATGGTCAGGAGTTCAAGACCAGCCTGGCCAAGATGGTGAAACACTGTCTCTACTAAAAATACAAAAAATACAAAATAAAATATACCTCTTTTTTAAAAAAGCAAGCATTTAAAAATAATTTACTCTTTATTAAAGGTGTACTTGCTTAGTGTTTTACAGGTTTTAGATTTCTTAACCTAGGCACACTATTTGAAAATTATCCAACTGTGCAAACTAGAATATTCATTGCAATGTCCCAATTAAGAATATAACATTCTTCTCAATGTAATTTAAATATGCCTTTTAGTTAAGCTCTAAAGCTGCATGAATATTGGAAAATTTTGAGTGCATTTGCTAATATGCTGATTACATAATCAATGATACTGATCATGTAGTAGGATAAATTGCCATTGACTTTGAACTGCCTTGAAATTCCCCAAACATAAATTACCATACATTTTTAATTTGAATTAACTTTGTTTCTGGAAAAAGCATCAGAGACTATCATTTTGTCTATGTAGTTATTTGTAATTCATTGACGATTAGTGTTCTTTTTTTTTTATTATACTTTAGGTTTTAGGGTACATGTGCACAATGTGCAGGTTTGTTACATATGTATCCATGTGCCATGTTGATTTCCTGCACCCATTAACTCGTCATTTAGCATTAGGTATATCTCCTAATGCTGTCCCTCCCCCTCCCCCCACCCCACAACAGTCCCCGGAATGTGATGTTCCCCTTCCTGTGTCCATGAGTTCTCATCGTTCAATTCCCACCTATGAGTGAGAACATGCGGTGTTTGGTTTTTTGTCCTTGCGATAGTTTACTGAGAATGATGTTTTCCAGTTTCATCCATGTCCCTACAAAGGACACGAACTCATCATTTTTTATGGCTGCATAGTATTCCATGGTGTATATGTGCCACATTTTCTTAATCCAGGCTATTGTTGTTGGACATTTGGGTTGATCTTTCAGCTGAACATTTTCCTGCAAAAAAAATATCTAGGACAGACTTCCGTTTTCCCCACCACACATTTTGTGCTTATTCCACACCCAATAACCTCCCCTCCACCCCATTCCTCACATTTTCTGTCCTAATAAGTTCTGTCTTGTGTGTGTTCAAACATCACATCCTAAAAATTTATTGCCTGCCAGTGCTGGTTCTGGTATATAATCTGTGACTAATATATTCTCATGGACAAAAAAAACGAAAAAATAAGGAAAATATAATACTAATTATACTAATGCTAATGTTAACAATAATAGCAGCTAACATTTATTTATACTTACTTTATTAACAGCTTTATAACAGTCATGCTGTCAAGGACCTCCAGCTAAAACCACCAAGTAAATATCTATGGTTCAACAAGTTGTATTTATTACTCACAGCAAAAGACATGGTGTGTGGTTTCTCACACCATGAGGAGCCATGGAATATCTCAGTAATAGCCTGTTAAGAGGGATTTATGATAGGATTTGTGCTTTGGTTGGGTTGTAGCAGATCCAAAAAAGAAGGGCCTTGCCCTTGGTTAGGAATGTCAGAGAGTGGGGATGGTTCTATGCTTGAGCATTTCATCAACTCCTGTGTGTAGGGAAGGTCAAATAGAGGGAGGCTAAAGCTGTAATTGGGAAGAAGAAAAAAAAACAGCAGCAGTCAGTCACACTAGCTGGGAGATGGAGTTGTTTGGTATTTTGTGGCTTGGATAATATTCATATTTTGTCAGTTTTTACACTTGATTATGGAGGGTCTTGTTTTCATCTTGATCCATCATGACCACAGTGTTCTTGTCTGATGTTGATATTCTATGAAATCATTTATTTTCAACACTAGAAGAGCAAGTCCTAGCAGTGAGTGCTGAGACAAGTTGTAGGTCATAGTACCAGTATAGCTTCTTATGTTAGAGACTGCTTTTCTCTTTCTCAGTGCATGCCGTTTCATTAACCAACAATGCAATCATTTTTATACTATTATCATCTTCATTCTACTGGTGAGATCAATGAAAGTCAGATGGGTCATGTAACTTGCCTGAAGATGCTGTGAAAATAACTGGACCCAGTATTTGAACATTAGACTGTGTGCATCCCTGATTCCAGTGGCCACACTGAATTAAACTAAACTCTCCATAAATATACATGAGAGAATTAATAATTTTATTCTTCCCTTTTAAGCCACGTTATTACCCTAAGACTACAAATATTAAAAAGTGTTCTCAGTCAGCCCCAGGTAGTTGGGTGGCTGAGTGGGAGGATGGCTTGAGCCTAGAAGTTTTCAAGGCTGCAGTGAGCTATGATCACACTACTGCACTTCAACCTGGGCAACAGAGTGAGACTATCTCTTTTTTAAAAAAGTGTTCTCGTCTAGATCCACTGATGTTGTCCAACATTTCAAATTTAGCCTTTTTTTTTCCCCTCATTTCTCCTTCACAATGTTTTGGTTTATAAAGTTATTGTATTAGTAGTTTTCTCTGTAGTGTTGGTAGGGATACTGATTCAAAGTATGTTATTCTCATGCCTTAAGGCCAAAATACGGAAACCATATAAATGTTTCTAGGCAGAGCTACCCAAATCCATAAATACGTAAAGCTTCCAACCTTAAAAAAATATGAGCAGAGAAGCTTTCTTAACTAATTCCTGCAACAACGTCTGAGGTGTTTAAGGATATATTTGGTTCACAACTCCAATCACAGCAGCTCAACACACAATATAGCTTCTCATGACTTCCTTTTATACGGGTTGGCTTTATGTCTCCAACTAGAATTCAAGCACTTTAGGAACAACTCAGAACCATGCAACTCCAGATTCCATAGCTTTAACGTAAAAGACCATTGATAGTTTCACCCAAAAGTTGGCTACTTTGAATCAAAAAATAAAATGTTATTTTACTTTTACAACCATATCACATTTTGACAGAATTACATCATGTGCTAAGCACATTGAAGAAGGTCTATATATTATCAGAGATAAACTACTAGTTTCACAACATGACTGCAAATTCTTTGACACTCTTCCCCATGAGAAGTGTGGTAAGCCCCATCCCTTGGGATTTGGACAGGCTGATGACTGCTTTAAACATTAAAATATGGCAGAAATGATACAATATGACTTCTGAGGGTGCTTCATTAAAGGCCATGTAGCTTCTTCCTTGTTTGTTGGAAAACTCATCCCTGAAGCCCTGCGTCACCACATGGCAAGTCCACTGACTCCAAGATTATCCTGATTGGAGAGATGCACCAACTCTGATGAGCCCTGAACATTTGAATGAAGCTGTCCCGGGCCCTTTGGTCATTTGCCATCTTAAAACCATTGACCAACATCTGACAGCATCATGTAGACAGAAGAATCACTCGACCAAGCCCTGACTGAATTTCTAACCCACGAAATCACAGCATGCAATAAAACGGTTATTGTTTTGTTATGGTTTCATATACAGAAATAGGTCACTGGAACAAATACATTTACCTCTGAAGAAGTGACAGAGGCAAGGAGTTTCACATGGCCAAAGAAATCATTTTTGTCTATTATTTTCTGGTTAATTAAAATAAACTTCAATCTTTTTTGCAAATTCAGTTCACCATGAACAGGATGTGTGTGTTTTTTTCCCCAGAGAAATACAAATGTGTGGATTTATTCAGAGGAAAACAGGTATTCCTTTAAATTCTTTTATGTAAAATATACCAACTATTATTCATTTATTCAGTCACTCAATCAATAAACCATTCTTCACTGCAGAGAATATATTTTGATTTGGGATTTACTAGGCGCCAGGCACTGTGCTAAGCATTAAGCCTACAATAGTGAGAAAAGCACACCATTTCTCCCCAGGGATTTTGTAGTTTGGAAGAAAAATACAAACATTTGAAAAATTCTGTAATTTTCTGTGAAATATTTACAGTTATTATTTTTTAATCTGTTCAGTCATGTGTCTTAATTTCTGGGTTAAAATGTCAGTGTAGAAACACATTTAAGTATCATGGATTATATCAAATAATGAACATGAGAGTGATCTTAGATAGCAAGAAGTGATGTCAATAATAATACCCAGATTTTTCTTGATCACAAAGATATGGTTACATGATAAAAACTGAATTACCTAATGTAAAATTTACTAAGTGTTAGGTTAGTGTCTACAGGTTTCCCATATATATCCATGTTTTGTTTCATGAACTTTTTGTCAAACATGTCCAGTAATTTTTGATTTAAAAAAACCCTGAAAACCTTGTCAGTCAATTGTCACTAAATCCATGCATGATTTGTCTTTGGAACTGGAAATATGTAAATTCAAATGAGGAAAATCATGATTGATCCCATTCTTGAAGTTTAGTTTGTAAAAAATATATTAGGAAAATATGCTTTTTGTCCTAACAAAACGTAACTCTACATTTGACTACTAGTTACTAAAACTCTGTAAACCTTATAACATTACAATGTTTTATCATAAATAATCAAGATTTCTGCTGAGTAACAATAATTTTTTAAATAAGTAATGTCTCACTGTAAATGGTTAGAACATAGGGGTAAATAGAAGTGTTTAGAGACCCACGAGGGGATCACAAATATAGTATGATGAATGATGAAACAAAGGTCAACTAGACTGATAAGAAGGCCAGAAGAGGCATTGAAGGAAATCCTAATGTGAATCACTCACAAATTCTACGCAGGATAATAATGTGGGACGCATGAATTGATTTGTGGCTACATACACTTACACCCTGGTGCTGTGAACCACTATTTACATAAATGCAAACTCATTCAGCATGTGGTACATAAAATGATTTCAGATAATAGCACAGCAAAATATAAAATTAAATACTATATTGAGAAAGTCATTTTCCTTTCAATAAACCTTTCACCCCTTTTGAATACATCAAAAATTTCAGAAGTTTGACCTAAACTTCTAGGACTTGCTGAATCTAACAAAGAGTAGGTTTATGGTGCGAAGCCTGCATACAAGAACGTTGCCTTGTTAGAATATAATTGTATGGTTGCTTTTTCTTTGTATTTATTTTTATATCTATCTTAAATTTTTTGTGTGTCAAAGGACACTGATTTTTTTCTTTCATAATTATAGAGAAACAGGCTTTCCAGACTGCAGAAAAACTTCTGAAGACTTAATGAGACACGCAGTCACTGCCTGAGCTTTCTGCCCCAGAATGAAGATCTCTTCTTATAGGGTCTGAATTAGATTTGACAATGGAATTCATCAGCAAACATTGGTGTCTACATCTCAAAATGTGTCTGGATTCTAATCCTCATGATTTCAACCACAATCTCCATTGCCAGAGCCACCATCATCTCTCACCTCAGTTATAGCAACGGCTTCTACCTGCTCTGTCAGTTTCTGCTTCTTCTCCGACATTCCATTCTCAAAACAGCAAACAAAGTGTTCCATTAAAAATATCATTGGATCAGCAGGGCACGGGCCTGTAATCCCAGGACTTTGGGAGGCCAAGGAGGGCAGATCATGAGGTCAGGAATTCAAGACTAGCCTGACCAATAAGGTGAAACCCCGTCTCTACTGAAAATACAAAAATTAGCTGGGCATGGTGACGCACACCTATAGTCCCAGCTACTCAGGAGGCTGAGGCAGGAGAATCACTTGAACCCGGAAGGTGGAGGTTGCAGTGAGCTGAGATCATACCACAACACTCCAGCCTGGGTGACAGGCAAAGACTCCATCTCAAAACAAACAAACAAAGAAACCATCCAATCATGTAGCTGTCCCAGTTAGAATCCTCCAACATCTCACCATTTTACTCAGAATGAAAGTTGTTCTGCTTGCAATGCCATGTTAAGGTCTGGCTGATGGTTTTCTACTTGATCATCTGTTATAAATCTCATCTTGCACCCAACCCCTGGCTGCTGTAGAGTTGTTCCTTGAACATCCTTGGCACCATCTCTTCTCAGATCGATTGCATTTGTTGTTCCTACTGCCTGGGACACTTTACCCTTAATACTTAAATGGCATATCCCTTCCTCTCCTTGCTTAAATTCATCTTTTCAAAGATCCCTGCCCTGACTACTTTTTAAAAATTATGACACCTCTATATCCATCCTGAACCCGCCACCGTGGCATTTTAGTCCCAATTATCTACTTGGTTTCCCTCCCTTGTTCTTACCTCCCTATAGATTAATATGTAATATATAATTTGCTTATGTGATTTATTTTCTATCTTCCAACCAAAGAGAGAATTTATTTTTCTTTTACTTTTCTTTTTTTATTTTTTTTTAACTGCTGCATCCAAACTGTCTTGATTAGTGCTGGGTACAACAAATATAAATATTTTTCAAATCAATGAATGAAGAATACATGGATATTTATAAACATCTGAAAAGTAAGGGCATAGATTACTAGCGTAAGTTCTTCTGAAATGGCAATGTAATCTTCATGGTTAAAATGCAGCAGAACGCTAAGTATTCAGCTCTGTCAGTTCTGGAGAAAACATATCTTTCCAAGAACAATTTTAGTACTAGCTGATGCTACCCCTGGAATCCCAGGATAAAGGGTGCCATGTTGAGATAAGCTACATTTATGCCTGCCATTTGGGGACACCTCCATTCTGAAGAGTCTTTGTATTCCTTTTCTTAAATTAATTAATTAATTTATTTATTTATTTATTTATTTATTTTTGAGACGGAGTCTCACTCTGTCTCCCAGGCTGGAGTGCAGTGGCACGATCTTGGCTCACTGCAAGCTCTGCCTCCTGGGTTCACGCCATTCTCCTGTCTCAGCCTCCCAAGTAGCTGGGACTACAGGCGCCCACCACCACGCCTGGCTAATTTTTTTGTTTGTTTGTTTGTATTTTTAGTAGAGATGGGGTTTCACCGTGTTAGCCAGGATGGTCTCGACCTCCTGACCTCGTGATCCACCTGCCTCAGCCTCACAAAGTGCTGGGATTACAGGCGTGAGCCACTGGAGTCTTTGTATTCTTAACTAGGTAAGTTGGTATTAGTAATTTAGCCTTACCTAGGTGAGTGTGTGTGCCTCTAACCAAAGTGTTATCACAAGGATGCCTTAGTGGTAGTAAAATTATTAAATCAATTAATTTACAAGAACTATTTATAACAAGTTACCGTCTAGATAGGTTAAAATCCATGGAGATTTGTACTAAAGACTCATATGTAGAAAACTCTTCCTAGATGATGTAGATTTCTTGGCGGGAAATGAGCTAGGGATTCTGCTGTCAATAGGGGAAAAAAAGAAACAAAACAGATCTCATTCAGTAGAGAATGGCTCATTTGGGATACTCAGAACTTACCACATAAACAGTATTCTGCAGGTTAGTGTTTGGATACCCTTCTTTCAAAAGATGATTAAAGTGATAAAAATAAAATGGAAAGATGATTTGTTAAGACAAAGTGTCAAATAAGCCTAACCCCTTGCACCACTTACTTCCTCAGTCTCCACATAGCTCTATTGTTCCTAGGAACATTATGTATCTTCGAGAAGTTTGAACGCTAATACAAATGTTTTTCACGAAATTAGATTATGTTAATAATCTTTACTAGATGTTGTCTTTTTTTAATTTTTGAGATAAGTTTATCATCATTATAATAGCTAATGTATTTGTGAAATTAGAATGATATATTTCCGGTCTTTATAAGATTAATACAATCTTCAAAAATATTAACGCTTTGTCTATTCAATTCCTCACTAGTTCTCAAAGCCCAGGCTTTGTTATTTCTCATAAAGAAACCAAAATCCTGTGGTTCAGTATTGGATTTACACAGCCCAAATGACAGGATACTGAAGCAAGCAGGAGAGAGAAGCTGATCACTCATCCACTCCATCATCACCATGCTCCTAAAGCTCTCTGTGTTTTTCATTTCACATCGTGTATCAGTAAAAATGTGGCAATGACAAGGTAATGGAAGGATGATTAGCTTTAATGTACTCCCTTTCATGTTTGTAGTTATAGCAAATATGAACTAATTTATACCCTCAGCTATGTTTCTTTTCTGTGTATATTGTAACAAATATGAAAATTGCTGGTGTAAGTGCAATCGATCAATTGAGATAAATGCAAGTCGAGTTCAATGACACTTTAACAAATTTTCATAAGGCAACCTTTCTTGGTAAAAACTTTTAGTAATATTTATGTCACCATTAAGACTGTAGATTCCTGGGAACTCCAGGTTCTGGTAGACAACATGGATTTTTTGATTAAACAAGTGACTCAAATAGCAGCAAATCAAAATAGCAAACAATTGGGTGGCACAGAACAAAGAAATCACAGAGATTGCATTTGATTTTAAAGATGCATTTTATTTTATAAACAGAACAGTTAGTCAATATTTTTGAGGATTTGGACAATCATAAGATTGTGCAGCCAGTAAGCTCTGAATAACTCTAAATGAAATACACCTACAAATTATTCACTATTCTATGTGGGGTTTTATTTCTGTATGCTCTTTAAATAGTATGAAATGCAAACAGAATGACTAATAGAAACTTCCTAAAGTTTAATAATATATTTAATATATTAACAATAAAGGTACCAAGTTCATTTTGAAGGTATGTGCAAATATAAATTGGCTCAAGGTTTCCACTAATATAAATTATATATATGTATATTTCCCTAAAAAATATAATTTAAGGCAGATATATCGATATAGGGCTTTGTTAGAATTCCATGTTTTTTTAAAGTAATAAACATTAAACAACATTTTCTGAGGTCTCTAATATTAACCTTGAGTGATAGAATGATGAGGGCAAGAATAAGCTATCAGTAACACAAAGTTTCATTTGAAACTTCTCATATTTTTAGATACTATTTCACTTTGTGATATGATGTGTTGGAATAAAAAAAAAGGATGGAAAGCTTATTGTCCTTCCAAGAATAACAGACATTTATATTCTGGAAAGATGAGTTGTCTTTCAAACTTCACCAAGGAATTATAAAGAGTTATGTCAGAACATGGCATGTAAATTGAGGTGTGTATCTAATATAAAAACCATTCTACTGAAGCTAATTTCACAATGCAACATTCTAGGAAATGGTAATACATATCCTGTTTTGGTTTAGGGAGAAAATAAGGGGAAATTTGGAAATAAATATGTATTATAAAACTTTTCCTGATTTTTTCCTGATTTAATAACGTATTCTAATTTTATTATCATTAAAATATATACTTTTATATTTATGAATAATTGAAAACCAAAGCCTTAGGTATAATCCAAATACATGTACCATCTAGAAACATACAAAACTCAAAAGCACTTAGAGATACCTCAACAAATAATAGTCCTTGCTTAATTTCTCATACTTTGCTCAAATAGCTAAAAATGAACGTAGAATTTTCAGCTCCAACATTTGAAGATTTTGGAAGTCAACACTCACAAACCTACAAGACAAAGTTGGTCAAACTTATAATCAATGATGTTTCTTGGACCTATCAAAGGTGTGACGTTGCAGGAAAAAATACCACCCTAATTTCTGGAAAGACAGGCACATCCAGAAAGACATAGCTGAGATTTGTTTACATGGAGCAGAAACCACTGAAGGCACAAACTGGTAGAAACATTTCCATGGTAATTTTGACAAATTGCTAGAGGCTGACCATGGAGTAGAGTGAGTGAGAAGCTCCTGGTGGCTGCAGTCTTGGAGGGAGACACTTTTATAGAATTTGTCCCAAGAAACTCCACTAGGTTCTCACAGTGAAGATCTGAGCAAGATAATCACAGGGCTCTGGCAAGAAGAGGAAAGACCAGTCACGTGACACACACACCAAGTCTTCCTTATAACAAAGGCCAAATCTCCAAGGATTAAATATTTTCCCAGAGCCTTATCTCACTTAGCAAAAGGAAGTTTGTCCTACTTTATCCCTGTCTTGCCTTTTTGTCTCACCTATGGTGAAGAAAAAGAAACAACATAGTCAACAGGACTCAGAACTTCAAGGAGATAGACTGGGAATCCTGCATACAAGAAAGGGGTGGCATGGTAGGGAGATAATGCTGACACTGAATGCTTGCAAAGGTCATAGACCCAAGATACAGCCCCAAGATTTTATAGACCCTGAGATTTTATTGTAAGATTGTAGAATATCCCCCTTTCCCCACCTCTGACCACATGCCACCTTAGACTGGTCTTATAATTTATAAAGAACAGAAATGTATCTCTTAAACAGTTCTGAAAGCTGAAATGTCCAGGATCAAGGAGCCAGCAGTTTCTGTGTCTGCTAAGAGCTCACTCTCTGCTTCCAAGATAGCACCATTTTGCTGTGTCCTCAAATGGCAGATAAGATAGAAGGGCAAGAAAGGGATGAACTCTTTTCCTGATGCCATTTTATAAGGACACCAATTCCATATATGAGAGCAGAGCACTCATGGCTTAATCACCTCTCAAGGGCATCACCTCAATACTATTACCTTGGGTATTAAATTCCAACATATGCGTTCTGGAAAGACACATACATTCAAACCATAATGGCAATAATAGTAGCAAAATATTGCATGTGAGTAAGTGAAATGAACAGCATTAAAGTCACAATGAATAAGAGCGAAGAATTGTGAATACTGAGTGCAGGATAACTTTTAAATATATTTTGTCTTTTTCCCATATTTTTGGCACAGAGTTCCTAAAATCTTGGAATTATCTGAATGATAGGGATTATCTTTTGTTATTCATAACAAGCCCCTTAATATTGTTGATGTCAATTTTTCCCTACTTGATCTCTAGATTCAGTGAAACCTCAATCACAATCCCAGCATGCTATTTAGAGATTCTGAAGTTTACATGGAAAGCAAAAGACCCAGTGTAGCCAACACAATACTAAAGAATAGAAAAGATGGAATAGTCACACTACTATATTTCAAAACTTACTATGAAGCTATAGTAATCAAACAGCCTGGCATTGGCAAAAGAATAAATAAATGAAACAGAGTAAAAATCTCATAAGTAGATCTATACAAACATAGCCAACTTATTTTTCTTAAGGACACAAAGGAAACTCAATTGAGAAAGGCTAGACTTTTCAAGAAATGATGCTAGAACAATAGAATATCCAAATTAAAAAAAAAATGAACCTAGAAAACACAGACCTTACATCTTACCCAGAAAATTAACTAAAAATGGATCATAAACCTAATGTGTAGGTATAACATTTGTAGAAGAAAGACTAGAAAATTTATAAGGTCATGGGTTTAGTGATGAGTATTTAGATATAACATCTAAAGCACAATAAATACAAAAAATTATAAGTCCATCTTAAAATTTAAATTTTTAAATTTTTAAATTTTCTCCTGTGTGAATGACACTGTTATAAAAAGACAAATCACAGACTGGGTGAAAATACTTGTGAAATACATAACTGATAAAGATCTTCTATCCAAAATATACAAAAACTCTTAAAACTAAGAAAACCACCCAATTTAAAAATAAGCAAAATATCTGAAGATACCTTGCTAAAGAAAATGTATATACAGCAAGTAAATAAATAAAAACGTGCTCAACATCATTTGTTATTAGAGAAATACAGATTATAACAAATGAGATACTACTACATGACTATTAGAGAAAAATCTTTAAAAAATGACAATGTCAATTGCTGGTGAGGATGCAGAACAACAAAAGAAGGTCTCATTCATTGCTAGCAGGAATGCAAATGATGTAGCCACTTTGGAAGACATTTTGACAGTTTCTTATAAATCTAAATATTGTCTTACCATGCAATCCTGGATTCATGCCCCTGGTATTACCCAACTGCTTTAAAATTTATGTCCACAGAAAAGCCAGTATGCAAGTGTTTAGAGATACTTTATGATAATTATAAAAAACTAAAAACAATCAAGATGCCCTTTAATATGTGAATGGATTAACAATCTATGGTATGTTCATGCAATGGTATATTATTCATTGATAAAAAGGGATGTGCAATCAAATCACTCAAAGACCTGGATGAATTTTAAATGCATATTGCTAATAATAATGTATGGAGACATTTATATGCTCTTCTAGCAAAAGCAAAACTATAAAGATGGTAAAGAGATCAGCTGCTGGCATAGATTAGAAGGTGAAGGGAGAATATGAGAAGCACAGGATAATGTTTAAAGTGCTGAAACTATTCTGTACAATAATGTAATACTGAATACATGACACTAAACTCCCCAAACCCATAGAACTATAGAGTACAAAAAGTGAATACTATATATATATAGTCAAACATATATATATACATATAGTCAAACATATATATATATAGTCAAACATATATATTTTTGAGATTGGGGATCCCAAAATGGAAGGCAGGATGTGATGAAAAAATCTTATTGTTTTACAAGTATATGAAACAGTCTTACTTAAGGTGTTGGGGAAATAAAGTACTAAGAACTTTGGAATTGAATGTAATATGTAACGGTAAAAACAAAAGAAATTATATATAAGTGTGGCATTATAGTCAGTAAAGTTGTCCCCCACATGAGTATGTGTTAACAATTCTAAATTATTATACACATATAATGAAACTGAAAAATTACCTAAATTATGGCAGATGGTGAGAGTTTTCTTACTGTTGGAGCAGAAAGTTACAAATAAGAGGATAATGCTAGAATGATCTATGTAGTAATAAATTAGAGTTGGTGACTCAGCTTAGCAGTGATACAAATGCAGTTTAGCAGATCAGTTTAGCAGTGATATATCAGTTTAGTGGTGATACACAGAGTTAAAATTACAAATATATATGGGCATGCATATATGTATGGGCTAGTGTAATCACCTTTCCTTGCTCTGTTGGCTAAGAAATCCTAGAAAAAACAATCCAGTAGCAATGAGCTCACTAAGTACCCAGATCTTGGTTACTAATGCCATATTGAAACAAAAGGAATGTGGCTCCTTGAATAAATGGCTTTTTCTAGGACTAGGTTAGAAAATATAGTAGATGGAGCATCTTATAGTGCTAGAAAATAAACAAAATGCTAAAAACAAAACAAAACACAAAAACCTATAATGAAGGAATTGCATTAAAGGGACATTGTAGTAAAGTGGAAGAGCTCCCAATGGCCAAATTTGAGCAACACAATAAATAAAGAAGTAATAACTATAACCTAATACATAAAACAAGTATCCATGAGTCTTTACTGAAATCAATAAATGTTTGAAAACAAACAAATTGGAAAGAATAGAAATATCTTTGATCAAAACAAAGATATTGATCCAAATACTTTGCGGAGATACTTTACCCTGAAAGAAACAAGTATAACTTTCCACTCCTAAGTGGAAACTGTAGATAATAACTTCCTTTCAAAACAAAAAGTGTGGAAAGAGAATAGACAAGTGTAACTTTATAGTGAAGAAATATGACAAACATTACCTCAGCCAAAGTGATCAAGGTCAATATCAACTGTCATAAGTCGTGTTGATAATATGTATTGTGATTTGATGATGGGATTTGGTATCATCTAATGATAATAATATGATTTGATGATAATGCTATTTTACCTGTGTGATCATCCTCCTTAAAACCTGTAAGTACCATCTAACTGTGGTAAAAAACATCAATCAAATCTTATTTGAGTGGCAGTCTACAAAATACCTAACCATTACCTATTAAAACTGTCAAGGTCTTCAAAAATAAGAAAAGTCAAAGAAACTTTTGCAATTCAGAGGATGCTATAGAGACTAAGTGCAATGTGGTATCTGGAGTGGACTCCTATAACAAAAAAGGCCTCAGAAAACCACTAAGGAAATATTAATTAAATATGGATTTTAATTCATAATAAAGCATTAATATTGTCTCATTTATTATGACAAACTATACAAATGTAAGTTAGAAGATACTGAGTTTGGGTAATAAAGGAGCTCTCTGTACTGTTTTTGCAATTTTTCTATAAATCTAAAACTTTTATGAATAAAAAGTTTATTTGAAAAAGAATGTAGCATTGTATCTGAGTTTTAACCAATATTAAACAATAATAACAACAATAAAAACAAAAGCACCACAGTGACAGTGGCAGAAAACCAACTTTATGATCCAGATTGAGTTTGTCTTGAAGAAACAATAATTTTCTCTCATAGTTACAAACATTGCTAATACAACATGCACCTCATTTTCATTTAGTGTTTGGGTCTATTTAGTTTGGGGACAAAAATGTTGACATAAATAAATGTGATCCTAAGATATACAGAAGAGTGAACTATGGGACTTGGCATTTCTCCAAAAAAGTTGTACAAATGGCCAACAGATATATGAAAAGATTTTCAATGTTACTAATCATCAGGGAAAAGCTGATAAAAACAGCAATGAAATATCACTTCACGTTGGTTAGGATGGCTAGCACACACACACACACAAATAAAGACGACAAGTGTCGGTGAGGATGTGAAGAAATTGGAACCCATATACACCATTGATGGGAATGCAAAATGGTGCAGGTGCTTTGGAAAACAGTATGGATGTTCCTTAATGAATTAAAAATAAAACTACCATATGATCCAGTAGTCCCACTTCTTGGTATTTATCTAATAGAATTGAAATCAAGATCTCAAAGAGATATTAGCACTCTCATGTTCATTGCAACAGTATTTGCAATGGTAAATATGGGGAAACAAGTAAGTGTCCATTGATGGATAAATAAAGTGTGGCATACACATAAAATGAAATATTCTTTGGCGTTAAAAAAGAAGGAAATCCTGTAATATGTGACAACATGGATTAACTTTGAGAGCATTGTGCTAAGCGAAACAAGCCAGTCACAGAAGAACAAATACTGCATGATTCCATTTATGAGAGTTATCTAAAAGAGCCAGTCTTATAGAAATAGAGAATTGTGGTTGTCAAGAGCTAGGGGGAGCAGAAAATGAATAGTTGCTAATCTATCTGTAGAAAGCTTCAGTTATGCAACATGTAGTTCTAAAGCTCTGTTGTATTGCATTGTGTCCATAGATAATAATTCTGTATTGCACACTTAAAAATCTTTTAAAGGTAAAGTTAGGTATTCTTATTATGCTAAAATAATGTTTAAGAAAAGTATAAAATATTCTCTGTGGCATTGTATACTCAATTCACCAGATGGATAAATATTTTTTCTTAGAAATATATATTTAAATGTGTTAAACAGGTATTTCAGCACCTAAATGAATTTTACAGATATTTGAAATGACAAAGCATTACTTAATGTAAATTTCAGCTACATTTTATTCCTAAGTACATCAGTCTTCATCATGGTTTACAAAGTATTTCTGGTTCCCCATTTAATCTAACAGTAGGATTGTGTTTCTTTACTTCATGAAGTTAATATGGCCATATGACTTTCAATGACCAATGTAACCTGGATGGAAATAATGTGTTTGACTTCTGAGTGGAATGCAAAATTTCCCATATTTAATGTTTCTGCCTTTGCAATCATGAGAGCATAGCCAGACATTGAATTTACTTTATGGCAGATCTCTAATGAGGGTGTTGTAGAACTAAGCCCATCAACTACCCTGTGCAGTTAATGTACTGTGAACAAGAAGTAAACTTGTGTCACTTTAACCTACTGACATTTTGAGGGCTGTTTGTTATGACAGCATAATATAACCTATTCTGACTAAAACATTTGTTATTACATTTATCTCTTTTTTTCTAAAAAAGAAGAAACACATAGCTCATATTTTCCAAAACCACATGAGAATGAATAAAATATCAAATACTGAATGCATATAATTTAACATGGAATGATATGATATGCTCTTTTCCTTCAAAAAGAATCATTTCACCAGATTAGAGGGCATGTAACAGTCATCTGTCAACAAGTTGTCACTTCGCTCATGTTAAAAGAAAGTTACTTTTTAAAATCCTTTGATTTAAAATGTTTCATTATTAATTTTACCCAGAATCCTATCTGCCATGCTGTTATGACACCAATCAAAAATTAAAAAATTATACTGATCAAAAATAGAGATATGATAACTTGACAGCTGAAGGCATTTACCTTTTAAGACTGATAAAAGTTCAAAAAGTTGAAAAGTACATTTGAAAAAAGGCACACTCTTTGCAATAAATATCACATTTCTGAAAGAGAATTCACATTGCTGTTTGCATACTAGATATGCCAATATAAATCACATTTGAATGAAATAAGACCATATGAATTGGAAACATCTGTTTCCAGTCCCTTTACTGTCAGGTGAATCTGTATGACAAGCTCTGCCAATAAAATGTGAGTAAAATTGATATATATTATTTTGATGTAGGAGGAACTATAAAGCTTATGCTCAATTTCTTAGAATCCTTTCCCAGCTCTGCAATCAAAGAAGCCACATGTTTTAGGTAGGGCAGGTGAAATATGGCAGCATCTTTGTCAGTGCTGCACTATTTCTTGTGGTTCCTTTATACTCTGCTAATACCTTAGTGAATTACCTCTTTATGAAACATTCCTTGAATTACACTAATCTAAATATGCAATCTGTTACTTGCTGGGCCCTTGACTGATAGAATTAGGCCAGGTCCAAGAGTTTTATGTAGAAAACAACCCCCCATATTCACCAATCTATGATAAATATATAACTTTAAGAAGAAATATACCTGATATATTAAGCCACTGAAATGTGGGGATTATTTGTTAAGACTCTGTAAACCTAACCTGTCCTGACAAATACATGTATCAAACTAGATAATGAATGATTCATATGCACCTGCTCTTCTAAGAAATTCTCCCAGGAGAAACTGATAAGAGAGTGGACATTGAAGAAAGAAAAACCAAAAGTGGATAGAATTTTAGGATGCTGGATACTAAATCGGTCTGCCAAAAAAGAAAAAAATAATAATTTTAGGATGAGTTATCCTGATTTTTCAGAGGGAGCTCTGGAATATAAGTGACATCTCAGAGTTTGTCTGCAAATGAGACGAGAGTTTCAGTTTCATAATGAGCATTCCTTGATAATTATAAGGTTTTTAAAATACCTCTGTGTGTGGGCAAAGGCTCTATCTTAGGTTGTTTTCTGCTATATTTGCAAAATATACAGAAACAGAAATTTATTTAGTTCACGGTTCCATAGGCTGCCAGCATCTGGCGAGGGTCATTCCGTGGCCAAAAGCATCACATGGTGAGAGCACAAGCACAAAAGAGAAAATCAGGACAAATATATACTTTTCATCAGAAATCCACTTCCACTGTAAGTAACCGACTCCTGCAATAATGGCATTAATTCAATTATGAAGATGAACCCCTCAAAATATAATCACCTCTTAAACATGCTGCCTCTCAACTGTTACAAACCATAGCAGGCTCAAAGGGTAGTTTTCAAAAAATGTGCTCAAAAACAGGTAAGGGTAAAAGGAGCCTAATGGAGTTTGGTATATAATAGCATAAGCAGTGTCTGCTAGACATGAACAAGGAACAAGAACTGAACTTAATCTATCACCGTAAACAGCTAGAAAACTATATATAAAATGTAAAACAAATGTTTTTGCACATTGGAAAATAGGTAGCGCATTTTCCAATGTGCTATGGAGCGTATGATCCCTGAAAGAAAGGAAAAATGAGTTGAGTCCTACATTTGCTCTTGACTTCTAGACTGGATGCTTTATCTAGGCTGTAGCACAGAGAGGGGAAACACAAACAGAACCAGGCAGTCTCACTGAATTCAGTACATGGAGACCAGAATTCAGTGAGGCTTAGCTGCCTAAAAGTAGCAGGGAAACATTCTAGAAAGAAAGAAGTATGCAGTAACAAGAAATCTACAGAAGGGTTTCTTTAAGTCTCTACTTAATACTTGCTTATATATGCATAATATGAAACTCCACAAGTCTTAGACAAAAATATCATAAAGCTGTAAGGTAAAAATTTGGCAAAGTTCACACCAGGCAAGTTGTTTAAAGTCTAACCAGCCAGAAGGTATTGTCCTTGGTGATCAGCCAGGACATTTGGTGGAAGCTTCAGCAGAGTCCTATTTTTTAATTATGGCTTAATTATCCCAGGAGTAAAGACTACCCCAGATATACACTACAAAAACTTAAAACAGGCCTCAAAGTCATAAAAGCTATTCAAAATAATTTAATTGCCAAGTTAACTGCCAAATGGTAGCATAAGATTAATAAGGCCCAATCTCTAATCAAAATATTTCATACATGCCAAGAAGCAAGAAAAAGTAATGCATTACCAAGAAAAAATATTTAATAAAAATAAACAAAGAAATAATGGAAATAATGAGAGAAAATGATATTAAGATAGCTATTATAACTATAAACAACCATTTTATTAAAAATATTAAGAAATGAGAGAAACTGATAATATAAAAAATGCTACTTCCATAGAGTAAAACAATAATATCTAAAATTAAGACACTATTAGATGTGATAAATAGCAGATTAGACACTGTAAAATAAAAATAACAATGAACTTCAAAGCATAGCAATAGAATCAAACCAAAAGAAGGAGAAAACAAAAGATTAGAAAGAATAAAAAGAGTTTTCATGATGTGCAAGTTATATTCAATAGCCTAATATATATAAATGGTCTCCTAGAGAGAACAGGGAGACTAAGAAGACATAAAAATATCTGAAAAAGTTGTGGCTGAAAATGTTTCAAATTTGATAAAAATTATAAGGCCATAGATCTACAAAGCTCAATGAACTCAAACAGAATAAACACATACACAAACATGTCTGGCCATTACATGCAAATTAAATTGCTGAAAACAATCAATGAGGAGAAATATATCAAAAGCCACCTAATACCCCAGAGTCAGATCTGCAGACCTTAGTTCACTGTATATCCTGAAGCAGCCTTGCAACTCAGTTCCATCAACTCTCAGCCATGGTGCAGGGCCTGTCCTGCCCACTCAAGGACCCACAAAATGACTTGTGAGAATCCTGTCATGGACCAGGTGTGAGTTATCCATGTATGCGCTAGGAAACAGGCCCATCATCTGAAGACCTAACTGAAGACCACAAAATAGATCTGTGTCCTAGCACCAGCTTTACTGGCTAAGATGCTGAAGGAAGTCCCATCTTCCCAGGAACCAAGAAAGATCCGTGCTGCCTGAGTCCCTGGTAACAGGCCCACCAACATTGAACCCCACTGCAGACTCAGTGACAGCCATGTGATCTGCCTTTAACTCTTCTTGTCAGAGATTGCAGAGGCAATCCCATTAGCCTTAGGACCTGACAGAAAAAAAACCTTCACCTTCCAAAACCAGTCTTTAAGGATTAAAAGATGTTTGCTCCTTCAAAAGTACAGACAGTGACGTAAGGCCACACATCATGAAGAACCTGATAAATGTGACACCACCAAAGCAAGCTATTAAAGCCTCAGTATTTGACCCTAAAGAAATGGAAATCTGTGAATTACCTGACAAATAATTCAAAATAATTATCTTTAAAAGGCTCAGTGAGATACAAGAGAACACAAATAGACAAATAAACAAAATCAGAAAAATAATACATCAAGTATAAAAAGTTTGATAAAAAAATAGCAACCCTGAAAGAGAACCAAACAGAAATACTGGGGATGAATAATACAATGAATGAACTAAAAAGTACAATAGAGAACTTCAACAGTAGTAGGCAGGATCAGGAAAAAAACAGTGAACTCAAAGACAAATCATTTAATATTAGCCAGTGGGAGCAACAACAACAACAACAACAATAATGAAGAAATGTAAGGAGCTTACTGAACAACATACAATATACCAGGACTTAATCATGAAGAAATGATTACCAATAATAAGTAAGGAGATTGAATCGATAATCAAAAATCTCTCATCAAACAAAGAATATAGCCTGATGGCTTCCATGCCTGAATTCTACCAAACATTTAAATAATATAATTTTTTCTCAAATTCTTACAAAAAATTGAAGAAGAGAGAACACTTTCAAATTTATTTTACAAGGCCAGTATTACCCTGATAACAAAGTCAAATAAGGACACTGTAAGAAAAGAACATTACAGCTAATATTCCTTCTAAACATAGACACAAATATCCTCAATAAAATGTTAACAAATTAAATTCAACAGCACATTAAAGGACCATTTGCCATGATCAAATGTGATTTATCCCTAGAATGCAAGGATGGCACAACATTTGCAAATCAATAAACACAATATACCACATTAATTTAATAAAGGTAAAAATCATACAATCATCTCAATATGTGCAGAAACATTTGCCAATATTCAAGATCCTTTTATAATAAAAACACTCAACAAATTAGGTATAGAAGGAATGTACCTCAACATCAAAAAGATCACATATGATAAATCCATAGCTAACATCATACTCAATGGTGAAAAGCCAACAAGGATGTCCCCTCTCAATACTTCTATTTAACATATTATTGAAGGTTCTAGTCAGAGCAATTAATCAAGAAAAAATAATTAAAATATCTCCTTACTTATCTAAATTGTAAAGGCAGAAGTAAAATTGACATGCTCTTATATAGAGAAAACAAAAAGCTCTTCAAATAAATGAATTATAGCAAAGTCATAAGGAAAGAAATTAACATTCAAAAATGAGTATCCTTTCTCTATGCTGACAACAAACTATGAGAAAAAATAAATTATAGAAACGTCCCATCTACAATAGCATCAAAAGCAATAAAGGACTTAAGAATAAATTGAAACAATTATGTGAAAGATCTATACACCAAAATATAAGACACTGATGAAATAAACTGAAGAAGACAAATCCATGAAAAAAATCCTATGCTTATATAATGGAAGAATTATTGTAAAAATTTCCATACTACCTAAAGCAATCTACAGGTTTAATTCAATCCTTATCAAAAATTTAATGACTTTTTTCACAGAAATTTTAAAAAATCTTAAAAATCATAAGGAACCACAAAAGACCCTGAATAATAAAAGCAATATTAAGTAAAAAAAATTTGAAGGAATCATCTTTCAGATTTTAAATTATATTACAAAGATATAGTAATCAAGATGGTATGGTACTGGCACACAAATGGACACATAGACTAATGGAACAGAGAGCCTAGAAATAAATTCACACATATAATGCACATATAGGGGATGGTAGGGGAAAGAGGAGATATTGGTCAAAGAGTACAAACTTTGTTATAAGATGAGAAAGTTTCCCAGCAAGTACATGTACAGCATACTAGGAATAACAGCAAAGATACGGCTTGTCTGCCAACTGTGGCCCCTGCCTGAGTGAGTCCTGTGGACTAGAACACTTAACAAAGGAAACAGGGCATGGAGACAGTAATAAATGGTGAAGGGATAACTGTTTAGCCATATGCTGAAGATTGAAACTTTCTTTACACCTTATACAAAAGTCTTTCTTATACCACATGCAAAAATCAACTCAAGATGGATTAAAGACTTAAATGTAAAACCTACAACTATAAAAACTGTAAAAACCTACAAGTAAAACATAACCTAGGTATTACAATTCTGGACATAAGACCTGGCAAAAATTTCATAACGAGGAAGCCAAAACAATTGCAACAAAAACAAAAATTGACAAATGGGACATAATTAAAGAGCTTCTGCACAGCCAAAGAAATTGTCAGCAGAGTAAACAAACAATCTACAGGATGGCAGAAAATTTTTGCATACTATGAATCTGACAAAGGCCTAATATCCAAAATCTGTAAGGAACTTAAATTTATAAGCAAAAAACAAATAAGCCCATTCAAAAGTGGACAAAGGACATGAACTGACACTTTTCAAAAGAAGACCTACATGCGGCCAACAAGCATACAAAAAATGGCCAACATCACTAATAATTAGAGAAATGCAAATCCAAACCACAATGAGATACCATCTCACACCAGTCACAATGGCTATTATTAAAGTCTGTGAAGAAAAAGGAATGTATATACACTGTTAGTGGGAATATAAATTAGTTCAGCCATTGTGGAAAGCAATTTGGCAATTTCTCAAAGAACTTAAAACACAAATACCATTTGATCTAGCCATTATTGGGTATATACCCAAAGGAATATAAATCATCTGTCATAAAGACACATGCACATGTATGTTAATCACATAATTATTTACAATAGCAAAAACATGGAATCAACCTAAGTGTCCATCAATGGTAAACTGGAAGAAAATATGGTATATACACACCATGAAATACTATGTAGCCATAAAAAATAAAATCATGTTCTTTACAGCAGTATGGATGGAGTTGGAGGGCATTATTCTAAGCAAACTAATGCAGGAACAGAAAACCAAATACTGCATGTTATCACTTATAAGTGGGAGGTAAACATTGAATTAATATGCACACAAAGAAAAGAACAGCAGATACCAGGGCCTAGTTGAGGTTGGAGTGTGGGAGGTGGGTGAGGATCAAAAAACTACCTGTTGCAGTCTATGCTTATTACCTGGCTGAATAAATAACCTGTGTACCAAATCCGTGCAACATGAAATTTACCTATATACCAAACCTGCACATGTATTCCTGAACTTAAAACAAAAGTTAAAAAAAATAGGAAATTCTGAGGATCTAACACAGAGCATAATGACTATACTACTCCAGCTTTAGAAGTTCTTAAAGGTAATGCCTCTATTTCAGGTTTTTAAATATTTTAATCCATTCATCTATTAATGGACATTTGAGTTGCTTCTAGTTTTGGACTATTACAAATAAAGCTGCCATGAACATTCATGTACATTTTTTTTGGATGGGACATTCACTTTTATTTCCCTTAGATAAATAATAATCAATGGGATGGTTATATGATAAGGTAGATGCATGTTCAAATTTCTAAGAAATTGCCAAATTTTTGTATTATTTTTCATTCCTTTTATAGTACATGAGAGTTCTACTTCCTCCACATACTATATAACACCAGATATGGTTAATATCTTTTCAATTTTAATATTTCTAATAGGTGTATAGTAATATCTCTTTGTGATTCTTATTTGCATTTCCTTCATGGGTAATGATGTTGAACATCCTTTTATGTGCTTATGTGTCATCCTGTGTCTTCTATGGTGAAATGTCGGATCAAATCTGTTTTCTGTTTTTTATTTTCTGGTCATTTGCTTTGCTTTCTATGTTATTTGGTTTTGAAATGTCTTTAGATGGTCCAGACAAAGTCTGAATAATTGAGTATATAATTTAAAAATATTTCCCCCAATCTATAGCTTGTATCTTAATGAGCTTGGCAGTGTCTTTTGAAAATCAGTTTTTAACTTTAAGTCTAACTTTTTTTTTTATTTATACAGAGCATTTTTTGATATTGTGTCCAAGAAATCTTTGACTAACCTAAGGTTTCAAAAAATTTTCTCTTGTATTTTTGTCTGGAAGTTTTATAGTTTGAGGAGTAAATAAATTTTGTAAGATTCAGATCAAAGTTGAAATTTTTGGCATATGGATATCCAATTATGCTAACACTATTTGTTGAAAAGACTATTTTTTATCTATTAAATTGACTTTGCAACTCTTCCAAAATCAATTTTCCATATATACATATATATATGGATCATTTCCTGGACTATTTAATCCATTTAATTGATCTGTTTGTCTATCACGATACCAATACCATAGTGTCCTGATTACTCTAGCTTTATAATATATATTTAAATTGGGTGGTGGTAGTTCTCCAAATTTATTCTTTTATTTTTTAAAGTTGCTTGCCATCTTTAATTATTTGCACTTCCATATAAATGCTAAAGTCAGCTTCTTAATCTTTCCAATAGTGCCTGCAAGGACTTTGTTTAAGTTTATGTTGAAACTTAATCAGTTTGGAAAAATTTATCATCACAATCTCAACTCTTCAGACTAAAGAACATTATATATATATATATATATATATATATATATATACACACACACATCCACCTTTATTTAAATTATTCTTTAGTTTCTTTCTCAAAAGTGCTTTTAGTTTTTAGTATACATTTTTGTTAGATTTATCCATACTTCATATTTTTGATGCTACTTTACATAGTATTGTTTCCTAATTTTATTTTCTAATAGTTTTTACTAGTATATAGAAAAATAGACTTTTTAATATTGATCTTGTATCCTGTGATATTTACATATTCCCTTATTATTTGTAGCAAGGTGTTTTTGGTAGATTTGATAAGATTTTCTATATAAACACTGATGTAATCTACCAGAAAAACATAAGTTTAGTTTTTTATGCATTTACGCTTTATTGCACTGGAGAGAACATTCAAAACAATGTTGAATACAATAAGTGGTAGGTAGAGGCATCATGTCTCGTTTCTAACCTAAGAGAGAAAGAGTTTAACTTTTCACCACTAAGTATATTAACTGTAAGTTTGTTTTAGATGACTGTTATCAGCTTGAAGGAAGTTTCATTCTATTCCTAGTTTTCTGAGAGTCATTGTCAGCAGCGGTGTTGGGTTTTGATAAGCAGTGGTGTTGGGTTTTGATAACATTTTGGGGCACTATATTGAGATAATCATATAAGATTTTTTAATTGTGTAAATATGATAAATTACATTTGTTGTATTTTGAATGTTAAACCAAACTTGCTTTACTAGAATATACTCCAGTACAATATTTTAATCTTAGAAATTTAGTTTTTATATTATCCATTCTCTATATACAGTTCTGAAATGATAATAACATTATACTGTTCATACATACTTATTATAATACCTGCATCATTTCTGGATAAGTTTTTGTTGATACTTTTGCATTACTATGAGTCATATTTTTCCATCTTTACATATCTGTTTATTTTTTATGGGATGTCAGATATTGTAATTTTTATGTATAATTGCCTATAATTTACATTCCTATAAATATTCATGAGTTTTTGTTCTGGGATGCATTTCAGTACTAGCAAACAGTTTGATTTGTTTGAGATCATGATTTTTCTTTTGTTAGTTTTGTTTTGAAGTTTTGTTAGGCGGAAACAGATCAGTGGTGAAGATAGGGCTAGTTACTCTCCCACTATTAAGGGAAGTACCTGTAGATAATTTGACCTAATGTCTCATGAATTATGAGATTTTCCATTTTGGCTGGTGAAAATAAGCACTATTCTTGACCCTGTGTGAGCCCTGAGTAACATTTTCTCTAATCATTTCAGGTTTTTCCTTCCTCACACATGCACAGATAAACACTGTCTTGCTGCAAAGAGAACATCAGAGTTCTCGTTTCATAGCTCTCCTATTTCTGTAACTTGTCCTGTGAAATCTATTGTCTTAATCTATTTTCTCTTACTATAACAGAATGACACAGACTGAGTAATTTATAAAGAAAAGAAGTTTATTTGGCTCATGGTTCTGAAGGCTGAAAAGTCCAAGGTCCTGGTGGTATTTTCTGATGAGGACTTTTGTACTGCATCAAAACATGGTAGGAAAGCTGAAGGGCAGGTGAATGTGTGCAAAACAGAGCAAAACACAAATGGTGACCTCCTTTTGTAATAGTTCACTCTTGTGGTAATTAAACCAGGTGATGAGAGCAAGTACTCACGTTCACAAGAATTAACCTAGTCCAGTGAGAGTGGTATTAATCTTTCTTAATTAGCTAATCACCTCTCAAAGTCCCCATCTCTGAACACTGCCACACAAGGGGACCAAGTTTTCAACATGTGAATTCTAGAAGACCCATTCAAGCCATAGCGCATATCCACACCTATCCATCTTGGTCTTTATGGACTCTTAGCTCCCTCTCCTCAACTCTTCTGGGAGACAGCAAGGAGTCTGAGACCACTCTCCCTGAATTCCGCCCCTGCCAACACTGGAAACTGTCTCAATATAATAAGATAGGGCACTTGTCTGGCTCATTTCTTTTCCATCACTAGAGATTCTTCTTTGCTGTCTGATGTTCAATGTTTTAAAAACCATTTGACTCATTCTATCCTACTTTTTTTTTAGTTTTTCAGATGGAAAGGTAAATTCAGTCCCTGATACTCCAGGACAACTTTACAACTCTTTCAAGTATTCCTTTTCTAATGGCTTTCCTTTTCTCCTCTCTCTCAGCTCTAGGGCTTGTTATGGTGCATTATTACTAGCTATAAAGTTCTGGAAACAGTCCTTCATTTAACTCTCCTCAAGTTGCCAAATTCGCGTTTCATCTAGTTTTTGCTTTACTTTGCTTTACAAGAAGAGGTGGAATCTCACAAGCAAGTGAAAAGCTTGTTTTCACAATGAAAACAAAATTACTACCAACCATCACAACCACAATAAATGCAAAAATTGTTCATCTATTGTCACACAGAAAAATATACATCATGTGGATTAAGATTAGGATGGGTTGATAGATTTATTGGTATAAACGAAAGGCAGTCCTTTATTATTATAAATAAAAGGCAGTGCTTAACTTTCCTTAATGAAATAAGAGCAAGATTATTAATTATGAGAAAGAAAAGGGACAGCGACGGTTTGAGAAACATGTTGATTCTAAAATAACCATCAGAGAAAATGCTAAAATAGTTTTATTATAGCAAGAAAATATAGGACACTACATATATAGTGATATCTAAAGTATGAACATCCAAAGTCCCTTTTTTCATGATTTCTGAGTCTCTAATACAAGAAATCTTTAAGAATTTAAGTCACAGCTGGAAATCCTGAGAAAAACAATATTTGATGGTTGGTCACATCATGATTGAATTACATTTTTTTCTCTAGATGGTGAAAGTGAAAAGATCACCAAATCATCCATGACCCTAAACGTTTGGCTTTCTAGTACTTTGCTTCACTCACTGTATTCTAAATACGTTGACTTTTTATCCAGTTTTCTGAGCAGCATGCGAAACTTAACCCTATCCTGTTTTTGCTCATGCTGTTCCCTTTGCTTGTAATGCTCTTGTCCAGAGACGTGGACTTCTAGTATTTAGTTTCCTGTTCACACATCACTCCTTTATAAGAGTAACTGTCATGTAAGCAATAGGAGATGGAAGCAGAAAGAGTAATGTTAAACTGAGAGATCTTTCTTACTTCCAAACCACGCTGCAGACTTACTTATTTTTAAGACCATATCACTATGTTAAATTATTATTTTGTCTATTTTTCAGCATTCTCTACAAAGGATGATATAGAATAAATCTATTTTGGCCACTACTATACTGACTTCCCATAGATGAGTGCCAAATATATGCTGGGTACTAAGCAAATAAATATGTGAAAGGAGAGGGTACAGAAAAAAAAAAAACCTGGATTTCAAAATGCCTAAAAAACTTTTTCTCAGTTTTTGGCCTTGGGTCACTTGCATTCTGTTTTGAATCTGTATAAATTAATTTTCTCATTGGGAGTTAAAATGTTATCTAGTTTGCTCTTTGAGAAATAATAAAGTGAGATGAAATTGAGATGACATTTGGCCAATATGCCCTCTCTCGAGTTCTTCTGAGGAGATGTATACACAAGAATGAAGCAAGGCAGAGTAAAACTTTATTAGTGGCTGTCATTTGTCCCCAAATCCCTATGAAGAACACTAGTGATGTAGGCAGGAACAGTTGGAAAAAATCATTTTTTAATCTCCTTTGATGACCTATGTAAACCATAACAAAGAAGGCTAAGAATTGGTTTTTGTCAATTTTCACCCCAAAGAACAGACAAAATTCTCAATTATTGGCATTGCAGAGAAAGAGAAAAGATTGGCCAAGAATACAACTGGTTGGGAAAATAAACATCAAAAGAAAATATGTGTCTATGACCTAGCATCATCATAGACCACGGTTACTATTTCCTTGCTTAGCTACTATTTTGAAAGAAAAATAATTTCCTAAGAGAAGGAAACTGCACCTTCACAAACAACAAAAAAAGAGACATCTAGGTTTTCTTTCTATTGAAGCAAACTTTAACTCTTTAAACAGTGGAGGGATAATAATTTGGTGAAGTATGATCAAGGTTAACAATCACATGCATCTCTCTTTATTATGTGATACAGAGGGTAAAAAATGGCCAATTGGTGAAAAAAATAAAAAAAGAATGGCTGGAACTTCTCCCAAAGAGGTCAGGCAACAGCTTTACTCAATGTTTCTTTTAATTATGAGATCACAAAATGACATAAGTCAGAAAGTAAGAGATGATTAGTAATATGGGTCCAAGCCCTTCCCTCATAGGAAGAGGGTTGGGTCTCCCTAGTTTATGTGAATAAAGCAAGAGACTCAACATAAAAACAGGCAATGCCCAAGCCATTCATGACAACAGGAAAAACTCTTACAATCTCTGCAACACCATTCCAGAAAGCCAGACCATAAGCTCTTTTTATTCAACCCAGAGTGGTTAGAACTTAGTTTTAAATCACAGCTTTCCTATTTTTGCCTCTGCTTTCAATGCAGGACCAATAAAAGAAAGCTAAATATACTCAAACAAATTATTCACATCAGATGTTTCACGTCTAGTGAGTCCACCTCCAGCTTCTCTGTGCCAACAACTTCCAATCAAAGGATACCTGAAGCCTTCCATGTTTTTCACTATGAAGCTCTCCCAAACCCCTGCCAACTTTGAGTCTTTGCCAAACTCAAGTGGTAGCAACTGACTCCCTGGCTATATAGCAAGCCCTGAATGAATAGCCTCTGACTGTCTTCATTTGGGTGGTCATCATTTATTTCTACAAAAGAGAGATCAAAATAGTACAACATGACCTTTATCCTCATACACAATGAAAAGTGTTAAATTGCTGTAACAGCATTCTATTTTCTAAAATAAGGTATTTCTTACCTTATTGGTAGGGACTGGTACCTTGAAAGTCCCTTAGATTTCCAATTAATCTTATAGCATAATATCTAACTTTAACCCTTGAATCATGGTAAGTTTAAAATCAAACAAATTCATACAAATAACTGTTTATGTTATTGCTGATAACAAAATGAGAGAACTCTACAGCTTTGTGTGTTGGGTTTCCTGTTTGTTTTCATTTTGTTTTGTTCGTAGGGTTTTACCATCACAAGACGAAGCAAGAGGGGATTGTATAGAGGCTGATACAGGAGATTCTCCCACAAATTTTCGGTCTGACCACCACTAGCTTCTCAATGAGCAAGATGCTATAAAAGGTTCAGGAGAAAAAAATCCTCATTCCTTTGAACCTAGTGCCTCTCTTATCTTCTACATCAATAGCTCCTGATCTCTAACTCTTTTGTAAAATATCGTCCAAATTCCCATCTTTTCTATTTTCTATCACATTGGGAATGAATTCGTAGGCAATTGGGTTGCATTCTAAGTGATATGGAGACAGAGGTGCAGCCTCAGATCTTGTGAGAGGAGCAATTTCAGGACAACCAAACTTTCTACTTGGGCAAAATGGGCCTCTTCTTAGCATACAGCTAGAAACTATGCTAAATGCTTTACTCACCTCATTTAATTTAATCCTCATAATAATGAAACTAAAGAGTAATGCCCTTTTAATGAAAATGTGGTTTACGTGACAATGGGGAAGGTTTAGTCACTTTTTATCTGTAAGACTATGAGAGAGTAGAAGAGCTGATATGTGAAACCATATATCTCCTTGACTCCTCAAAACGGTATTCTTAATCAATACACAATGCATAAAAAATATTATTGGAAAAGGGCATGTTTCAGAGACATAGGAAACACAGTAACACATTTGTTTTTCAAATTTGAATCTCAGCTTATTATTCCTTAAAGACTTCTTCTTGAGTAGTGGTAGCATTGTTGAGGACATAGGAACCTGATAACTGAGCTTCAATTTTGGCTTAGCATGCTCTGTTTTATTCTCACTCAATGGGAAATGAATTCAATCTGATCTGTTCGTTGAAACATACTGTCACATGGATTGGGAACATAGATATTATTTCAAATGTTTTGAAAAGTCCAGAACCAGATACTTAGCCCAAATTTCCTAGAAAACAAAGCCTGAGGGAAAGCTTCAGGTATAATAGTGCCTGAGTTATATTCCCAGGGCAACAGGAACAAGGTTGAAAATTTATTGGGTTTGAGAAGGGCTGAAAGCAGATACAAGTGGTACATTACTGAATTGACAAGATCAGGACTACTTCAGATATGTAGGGAATCACTGTGCTTCAGAAAGGTCTATGGGAATAAGTAAGAAAGAGGAATTTATCTCCCAGCTCTTTCCCAGCTCCTGGACTCATTGGTCTAAGCTTGCCCCTCTAAGAAAGAAGAGCCCCAACCTTCCATACTCCCACAAACCGACCTCTCCAGAATGTGCAATGCTGGGAAGAAGGCACTGGGAGACTAGGAGAAGATACATAATCTGAGGCCCATGCAGAAATTTCATGAAGTCTGTATTCAATATTCTGCCAACATTCCTGCTGATTATTTCCTAATGAATGAACAATATATGTAAATGAGATGTATCATTTGAAAAACAAAATACAAGTGGTAGGATATATTTAACAAACTATATCCAAAAGTTATGCATCCTAGATCTGTTTGTCATCTATTAGTTTGTTTAATTAATCCCATTCATTCACTCAGCATCTATTTATTGTTAGGCTCTATTGTGGGATCTAGAATTAGAGCAGTGGACAAAATAGAAAAAAAATTCTTGTTTTTTTTTAAATTTTAATTTTAATTAATTTATGTTTTTGAGACAGGGTCTCACTTTGTCACCTAGGCGGGAGTGCAGCAGTGCAATCCCAGCTCACTGTGACCTCCATCTCCCGGCTTCAAGTGATTCTGGTGCCTCAGCCTCCTGAGCAGCTGGGATTATAGGCACATACCACCACGCCTGGCTAATTTTTTTGTATTTTTAGTAGAGACAGGTTTCACCATGTTGGCCAGGGTGGTCTCAAACTCCTGATCTCAAATGATCTGCCTGCCTCAGCCTCCCAAAGTGCTGGAATTACAAGTGTGAGCTACCGCACCTGGCCAAATTCCTGTTATTTAGAGCTCAAGCTATTAAGATAGCTATAGATACTGTCATCCAGTGATAAATCTTATGAAGAGAATAAGAGAGTGCAATGCACAGAAGGGGAAGAATAGAGTTAATTTAGATGGGTTTTGAGTCCTTAATGATAAGAAGGAGAGAGTCAAGCTAAATTGGGGGCATGGGCAGAGATGAATAGTTTTCGAGGGGGATCAAACCACAGGTGCAAAAATTCTATGGTGCCACGAACCTCGTGTGTTCGAAGAAAAAAATAATAGAAAGCCCTTTTTAAGATTCTCCATTTTTCATTCTTTTTGCTAGCTGTGATGTGTAAAGTTTATAGGGAAAATGATATCTACAGATACATTTCTAAGAATGTTATTGGGAGATGAAGGGAGCAGGTGGTGGAGTGCAGAGTATTCCTTTATTACCTCTAAAAGGATAGCTGTGATATAAATGCAGGAGAAATCTCAAAAATATACCCATGGCTCCTAGAAGAAAAGTTATGCTAGGATAAACCTTAATCAGCCATGAAGAGTGGCTAATTTCCAACCTCGGGGGTTTTAGTGAATAAAAAGTTACATGTTCATGAAAAAAGAAAAAAATTTTGGCCTTGGTCATATGAACAGATTTCTGACACAAAATTGTCCTTGTACCTAGAGGGTAAAACTTTGAAGCACAAGTCTTGTTCAATATTTAAACCAAAAGCCAATCTGAATGCATTTCTTTAAACACAAATTTTTAATTCAAAAGATAAATGCAAATTAAATATATCCACAGAGGAATGCATTCAAGTTACTTTATTTCACTTAGAGAATTTTGTGTTTTGTGATTCTCAAGCAACACTTGGAAGGAAAGATGGAAATGAATGAAGAGAAGGAAGAGAAGTACAGCTGCATCGGCTTGCCTCTCAGTAAGATTACAGATACTTGCATGAATTCATGACAGATAATTATGTTCTATATATCACACCAACTTTTGTTACAGTGGTACTACCAAGTTCTAGTGAAGGTGAGGTACATTTGTTCTATCATTCACTGATAAAAAAAGTGTATTCATTCTTAAAATCTGCATCTGTCAAGAGCTTTCAAAACCAGTATTTAATCTGGTAATACTACATTAACTAGCTTTAACTTTTAAGAAAAAAATAGATTTGTAAGAGTATTTTTCTCAATATGTTAATGATAACAAAATATAGCACAGTTTAAAAAAATTAAAACAGGAAATACAAGAAATGTACAAAAAGCAGAATCTTTAAATAAATTATGATATAGGCAAGGGTGGAAAATTAGATAGATTGCCTGTTGAAAACAAAATTGTTATTGACGTGAGAAAACACAATTCAATATTAAGGAGGAAAATCAGATACAATAGCTATTGTATTACAGAGCTTTACATGTTCACCAAATTTCATGCTCTCTGTTCTGCAGAATGGGGTTGTCATTGGTAAATAATTGTTGAATCAGTTATTACATTTCCTAGCTCCTCTTACCTCTGTATGTGTCCATGAGACTTTTGACTGTGAATAGAAGATGAGAAGAATTGATGTGTGCCATTCTCGGCCAAGGCTTTTTTAAAGAAGAGAATGTGTCTCCTCCACGTTTTCGTTTGTTTGTTTGGTTTTGTTCTTACCCATATCTTGTACAGAAGCATTAAATAACTACAATGCCCTAGAGAGTGGCAGACACATAAGATGAAAGGAGCCAGGTCCAGGCAGCACTCCACAGAATCGGTCTCCCGAGACACAGAAGAGTGCCACTTGTATGCAAAGCCAAAATAAGCCTCTATTGTGTTTGAATCGCTATGTGTTTTGAGGCTATTTTTAGCAGCTTTTGTTACCCTAACTAGTTCAGAAATCTACTTAGTACAGTGAAAGAAAAGCACTGAGAAGCTTAGCTACTTCTTGCTGGGTGGCAAAATTGTAATTTCTAATAAAATTACAAGATTTGTATAAGTTCGTGCATTTTATGATTTCTACTCCAAAATATTTTTGTTATTCCTTAAGTATAAACATAATTTTACGTATTTATGTATTTATTTATTTAATGTCAATCACTCTGTCTCCCAGGCTGGAGTGCAGTGGCACTATCTCAGCTCACTGCAACCTCTACCTCCTGCGTTCAAGCGATCCTCCTGCCTCAGCCTCCTGAGTAGCTGGCACTACAGGTGTGCACCACCACATAGGGCTAATTTTTGAATTTTTTTGCAGAGACGAAGTTTAGTCATGTTGCCCAGTCTGGTCTCAAACTCCTGGGCTCAAGCAATTAATCTGTCTTGGCTTCCCAAAGTGCTGGGATTACAGGCATGAGCTACCACGGCTGGCCTTATAATTTAAATACGATGATGTGTACATGTGTGTATACACACAGACAATCATAAGTGCACAGTCTTATGGGTTTTGAAAAATGTATACATTCATCTAACCTGTGTACCCATGCATTACCCTGGAAAGTTCTTTGTGCTTCTTTCCTGCTGTTGCCCTCTTCCCAAGGCAATTGCTGCTTTGATTTCTATTGTCATAGATTAGATTTGCCTGTCTTGAAACTTATATAAATGCAATCTTGACATATCTACTACAAGTATTTTTCTTTACTTTCTAAAAATATTTTAGTTTGAGATAACTGTGCATACATAGGAAGTTAAAAATATTTTACAAAGAGTTCTTATACACTCAACTTCTCCTAGAGTTAATATGCTACATAACCAATTAACATTGTTTGTAGTGCACATTTCTGTTGACCATATAATTATAAACTGAGAGCTTAAACTTTGAATTTAATTCAGAAATGAAAACTAAGTAGCTCATTACATTACCTTAAATGATAATGAAGTAAATATTTTTAATTATTATAACTACTTGTCATCTATACAGAGTATTCTATAAATATTTTTCTGTTGTTAAACTTATTCAAACTATGGATCTGAGGCCTTCACTATGGTAAGTAGGTCCATATTTTTATTTCCTGGCTACAGTTTAATACAACTAAGTTACCATATTTGCTCTGACAAAATCTCTTTCATTATAGAGAAACTTACCTTAAAAAGACAAAATTGTAGGATAACTAGATTTCTGTAAAAATGGTCCAGGTTACTTGTGATAGTTGTAAATTGAATTTATTATATTTTATATCACATTATTTTTATGTGTGTTATTATTATGTCTTTAAAAGTAAGTGTGTAATCTGAGAACAGGTGGAGAAAATTGGATGAATCACATGGTGAAATATGTAAGATCCAGTTTTTGGTGATAGTCAATACTTAGCTTTGTTTAATATACTTCTATTTACATCAGTACCCAAGCAGCTGCTTTCATTGATTGAACTGCATAATCAGGGGTCATGATAAAATCCTTGAAAGAGACAGAATCATCTTTGTAAACTGTGCTAAGGATTCAATGCCCAGTGGATATATATCAAGAGCTAATTTAAAATATACTGTTGGAAGATGATTTTATTGTCAATCCAGCATTTCCCAGTTTTCTGGATGCTATTTTTTTTCATGGTTCCATTCAAATGAACACAGGAAAACAAGAATATTGTACAGTCTGACTCAGATTTCAAGGGGTGTGAGTACCTATACCATACTGAGCCAGAATCTCTTCTTGGGGAGCTTGGCAATAGGATTAAGATATTCCAGCCTCATCTCTCTGTTCTCTTAGGGAAAGAAGATACAAAACTGGAAATATAATGTAATGCATGTCTACCATGAAATCTGGAAAACAGCAAATGCCAGTTTCCAATAAGAAACAAAAATAAAACCAATATGCAAAAAGATGAGAAAAACTTTTCTGCTGGCGTCCAAGTATCTGATTTCAATTCATTCCCGAGACCTATTTTTAGACGTGTCTTAAGATCCTAACCAATCAAACTCTTATAATAAAATATCTTTTACTTATATAAGGACAAGTAGGTATATTTTGCTTGCCCTCAAGAGTCTAAAATAAAACTCTATTGTGTTTTCAACTTTATGTTCTCACTAAATATTTGTATTATATTTAAATTATCTTAATTTAAATTATAATGAAAATTAAGAGTATTTAGTGAATGAGACTCAACAGTAATTATAGGTGTGGAACTATTTTAGTTGAATATTTGACCTGTTTGGATACTTCTTGAGCACATATTCACCCTATGATTCACACATTGTGCATTTCAATCTAATATACTAAATAATGATAAGTAAGTACACTTAGGGAGCACTGACTCTTATTGTCCTTGGCTTGGTTAAAAGTGAATTCCAGGTCATGTCCAAAGAAGCGCTATCTTATGAGGCTAGATTTTCAATAGAATTCTTGGTCCACCAGAGATAGTATAACCCACCACACCAAATAAAATATATTCTACATTGTGGTTGTGAAATAATCCTAAAGGTTATGAAACATGGTAAGCTGTGTCTTTGTTTTAGAATTAGCACTTTACAATCCATGCTCACTTCCACATAATAATGTCACTGAGCCCTCAAGGTTTAGCAAGTTCTTTAGCTAAAAGTATAATCAACTTTTGCTTTGATCCTGCGTGAAACTTCTCAGAACACTTAAAGCTGATTTATTCCCTAAACCAACATAAAGAATGAAAATTATTTGCTCTCTGAAAAAGGACCTGAATGCAACTTGAAAAATCTAATCAAAATATCACAAATCTCAGATATAATTTTATTTGATATACTGCAGGGAAAATGGCATATTAGGTTGATATTCCACTTTTTATAAAATTTACCCTAAAATATGATATTCTTACATTAAAATACTTTTCCAGAGCAAAACTAAACAAAGCCAGATTATGCTATTTAGACATATTACATTTGTTTCTGTTTCTCTCTCTTTTATTTTTGTTCTTGCTCAAGGTCCATTGTAATTCACTCAAGTTTGAACTAATTATATAGCTTCAGTGAAGCAAAATAAAATATTTAAAGTCTTATTTAAGAAACAATAGATACTTTATGTATGTTTGACTATAGATTTTTCTACAGGTTTTCTATCCATTCTACCCCTGCAATTCTCCCTTTACCCTCCAATGCATATGCACGACTGCCATATTACTAAATCCAATGGAAAATCCAAGTTTCCTCCTGACTCACCACTGGCATTTTACGTAGATGCTCCTTCCTCCTTGATGAAATTTTATCCCTTGGCTCACAGAACCCCACATATCCTTGGTATGCCTCTCCCCTCACTGCCTCTCTTTCTCTGCCTTCTTTGATGGTTCCTATTTCTGTTCTCAGCTCCATGTTGAAATGTTCAATGCTCTATCCTTGGTTAGCTTCTCTTTTTCATCTGTACTTACTCCCTGGATGAGCTCATCTAGTCTATTGCTTTAAAATTCCACATATAAAAACTCTCATTTTTCTCCAGCAAAGGCCTCTCTCCTAAACTCCAGATTTATGTATTCCACTGCCTACTCAAAATCACCATTTGAATGTCTAAGAGACATTGAAGATTCAGCATATTGTATAATGAACTCCTGAAATTTTCCCCAAACCTTCCCCACCTATAGCCTTCCAAATCACAGTAATGGCAATCATCCTTCTTAGTTGTCGAGGTTGTGAAAGTTGTCAGAATCAAAATGTAGGCACTAATGTTAAGAAAACCCTGACAAATAGAGCCAGGAAAGGCCATGAAGTGAGCGTTGTCATGCTTGTACGCCTGAGAACAAAAACTGTCACGAAAGACTGCAAAAAACACAACCTGGCAAAAAGACCATTGCAATCTTTCACCAAAAATACTTCTGCAAGGGTATCCTCCCAGCAGCTGCCTGTTCAACCTCAGACTCATGTCACCCTTGTTATTGAAGGATAATTATTCCAGAACAATTATGTAATCTTCCTCATTGTGTCCTTTAAAAATCTTTGTATTCTTTTACCCCCTTAACTATGTACATAGTTTACTATCACATGCATATTGCCATTGTGATGCATTATTCCCAGATAAATATCTTTTCTTTTATAGAGCCTCTTTCTGTTTGTTGTCTAGGTTGACAAGGTCAAAATATTGAAATTATTTTTCACTCATCATTTTTTCTCATGCCCTATATCCAATATATCAGCAAGTCTTGCTGACTCTATCTTCAAAATACTACTAAAATTTACCACTTCTAGGCACATTTGCATTTAAATACAAATTATAAAGTACATTGTTTTCATTGAATAGAGATATGCAGTAGTTATGTATAGTTTTAGAAAACTCAGATTGGTCATATTAAGTCATTCATAAAAATTATAAGATGTTTGAATCCCACCACTGGTTAGCCATGCCATTCTTACAGTTATCTAATAGCACTAAGCTTTCGTTTGCTTATATTAAAAAATGGAATTAAGATCACCAACCTAAAAGAATTTCTGTAAGAAAGAATTCTGATCTCTAAGGTTTCATCTCTAAGAATCATAGCTCTAAAATAACAGGGGGTGGAGGGAGAAGAGAAAACTAAAATGCCCAATATAAATCTTTTTTAGTACAACGTACTCAAGGCTAACTTTTGTGTTGCTTGCAGAATCTCTTCCATGTGGTCAGCTGTGTTACACTGTGAAGTCAGTACTTCTACCAATTCCCAGTGTAAAATGGAAGATGGATTCAATATTTCAAGCCTGGGTTTTATTACAAAGTAGGAAAACAGATAACAAGCTGGTTTGGAGGGAAAGTGACGGTTTGGAGGGAAGAAGAACTTGAATGTGGAGTATCATATATGAGAGACCCAAAGAAGAAGCAAAGAGAGCCCCCTCAAATGTTAGAAATACTGCCAGGAGCTCAGCAGGAGGCAGGGGAATATAATATATAGTTGAACTTTTGGAGGATGATGACATCTTTAGGAGAAAGAACAGAAATAAAAAGACCTAAGAAGACAAGGCAGTGGAGCCAAAAATCTTTTCCTAGAGCTTTTGTTGCTCTAGGAAACTAGAGCTTTTGTAGCTCTAGTTGTAACCAGCATAGGAATATTACTCTTGCATATTTTTTCTCTTGTCCAAGAAAACATGCTATGTTTTAAAAGCTTTTTCTGGCAAGTAAAAGGTCTTCTGTTGATTAATGTACCTTACAAAAGCAACCTGTGATTCACTAAAATGTTGTCCATGACATTCAGGACATCAAACTGCCTTCTATATGAAGCACTTCTTAACAAAATCACTTAAATAATTCAGTGGCCTAGCTTATGTGGATATATTCTAACACAGACCTAGCTTATCTAAAATTCCACTCTGCAACAAGCAGAGGACAAGCAGGATGCCGCATAGAATCTGCTTGAAGGCCATTTGCAGTGTAACATCATAAAGATCACCAAAACTGTGAAGTCAGAGATCTGGGCTTTAATTCTACCACTTTTACAGTTTTTGCCTTGATAAGCTATTTCTCCGTCTGTGAAATGTACACCTTCCTTGCAGTAATTTTGTGAGCATTCAACGAGATCAAGTGCAATGAAAATAAAGCAACTGGCACAGTTGCAGACTAATGTCAGGTATTAAGACCTTTTTGCCTCATTTGTCAGCATTTGTACTGGGGAGCACAAGATAGATAATTGGGCTGTATGTAAACAGGCATGGAGCCGTTATGAAATTATTTTGAAGAGTACATAGAATCGCCTTCCTGAACAGCCCAGGTGATTGAATTTTTCCACTGTTTGACTCTTGTGAAACTGTTCTCAATATTTCCCCTACTTTTCATATAAACCTAAGAATAATCCAGAAAGACAGCTTGAATGCAGTCAATAAAAATGTGAAACATGTTCCCAAGAATATGAAAGTATTCTTATTATGGTCTCTGAAGGTCTAATATTGTTACTTGATGATCTTGAAATGAAAGTGAACCTATTATTGGTTGATAGCATTAATTTTCGCATACCATGTTCTCAGGAATATAAAACTAGATTGAACTGGCAACCTTATTTTAAAGGCATTTTAATTTAAATATGTAAATGTATAAAATTTTATTATGCACATTCTTGTCACAGGAACATATGTTGGATTTTTTATAAACTTGTTTTTGTATTAAATATAAGTAGAAATGTAAAAAGACGTCCCAATACAATGTTCCTATAAAAACCATATGATTATAAGAAAATTGTAACTTCTGAGAGCTTCCTAACTTCTATAAAGAGACACGACATGACCAATATGGAAACACTTGTTAAAGAAGGTAAAATCTATTAAGCAGCAGTGATCTGATTCTAACAATTCAGACTTAATGAAACATTCAGAATATGCTATTACTGATACTGTTCATTTAAATATGCTATTACTGATATTGTTTCATTAGTATACAATTTCTTGCTCAGTGTTTTCATGCCTAAGTGACCTCTAAATTGGTCTGCTGCAAATCACTGCTAATAGATTCACAACAATCTACACCACTTAACCGTTTACAGAGACTGAACGACACAAAGGAGAGGTTCAGATTTCTCAGGAGAGGAACAAATCTTCAAAACCAAAATATGCTTCTTTTCCCTCTGGTTTATCTCTTTCTTTTTCCCTCACCTTTTGCTTCTCCCTTCACTTTCCCTTTTATCTCCCTATTTCTCCTGCACTCTCTTTTCTCTTTCCTTCCATCACCCCCCACCAGTTTTCACATACACATAGCAACTGTGTGTATAATTGAGAAGAATCTTAGAGTGGAATGCTTTGCTTTCTAGAGTAACAGACCACATTGCTCAAAATTGTGACTCACAGACATATGAGTAGTGGAATTTCTCTGTTATTCTATTATACATGACAATCTTATCTGTGAGCCTAAAGCCAATACACTAGCTATCATTGGAATGTAAAAGGGGGCATGGATTCTGAAGTTTGACAGCATTAGTTCAAATCCTGAATCTCACTACCTATATAGCCTGGAGAAAGTTATGTATCTTTGCAGTGTGTCTTCGTCTGTTCAGGCTGCTATAACAATATCATAAACTGGGTGATTTATAAACAGCAAACATTTATTTCTTACAGTTCTGGAATCTGGGAAGTCCAAATCAAGGCACCAGCAGATTCAGTGTCTGGTAAAGACATGCTTCCTTAACTACGTAAATGCCTAACATTTTATTATGTACGTTTATGAACTTTCCTTTGTATTAAATACAAGCAGAAACGAAGAGGTGTCCAAACACAATGTTACCATAAGAAACATATGATTATAGAAATATTGTAACTTTTGAGAGCTTCCTAACTTCGATAAGGGGACACAATAAAATAGCACCTTCTCTCTGAGACCTCACACAATGGAAGGTGTTAGCTGGCTTTTTGTATTCTTTTTTATAAGGGCACTAATCTCCATCATCAGGGAGCCCTCATGATCTAATTACCTCTCAAGAACCCCAACTCCTAATACCATTACCTTGAAGGTTAGGATTTTAACATCTGAATTTTAGGCAGGACACAAACAACCGGAGCATAGCATAGAGGTTTTGCTTTTCATACGGATTAAATAATGCATTTATTTAATAAATGTTTATTGTTTATTTACTCTGGCTAGAAACTGCTCAATGACCTGGTAATATACCAATAAACAAAACGGCCAAAGCCCTTGACCCATTGGAGCCTATAATCTGGTTAGAGGAGGCAGATCATAAACAAATATAGAAAAATGTGAAGAAATGATAACTGCAATAAAGATAATGCATATGAAGTGCTTAGTAGCATGGTTAGAATGTAGTAAATGCTCAGTAAGTATTTACTATTTCAGGGTAATTTTCAGATAAGGTTACCTGGTAGGAAAGCAATATGCATCATGAAATGAACTTAGTCATTAGTCTTAGCCCTGGGCTGAAAACACCATGGAGGCAATGACTGCCTTGAAGCAAGGGAGGATCTGCCAGCTGCCTGGATAGAGGGGTATATAGTGCATTTCTTCTCTCCTCTATGCAGCCATGTGCCCTCCGGTCCCTGAAAGGTGAAAAAAGGGCCGTTTTGTTCTGCCCATAAAATAGCATGTTCGGTGCCAGAGAAAACGAAAGTTGTTATTTTACCCTGACAAGGTCACTAATAAAACTAATATATAAGGATCTATTGATTTTTTTGGAGTTAGTTTTTTGTTGTTGTTTTCCTTGAAGTTTTATGTTTACCATGCCCAAGTAAAAGGGGATTTATTTTGGATTCCAATAAGTTCCATCAAGGAGTCATTTCAGAGTTTCCTTTGAAAATAAGTGCATGGCAAGAAGATGACCTGTGTGTTCACATAATTGCAACTAGCTGCAGGAAAGGGGAGCAGAGCCCAGTGAAGCTGGGAATGTCTCTTCTATAAATAGAGGAGTAAAAGAGCAGCTTAGAGGCATGAGAGGGAACAGCAGGGGATAGTGAAACAGGAAAACATCCAATTAAAAGTCAGAGGCTCGTGTTCTATAGACCACTTGGCATTTATGCATACGTAATTAAACAACAAAGCAATGTGAGACTTGATATTTGGGAGGTTGCCCTGCCTGTCCTGTACTGGCCACCTCCAGCAACTTCAGAGAAATGAAACCATTAAGTGGGGAGCACTGCATCTCTCCCCTGATGTGCACTTAATTTGTCACTGGGGCCATCATCCCTTAGCATTGCAGTGTTTGGGCTATTTCATGCTGAATTGGCAATGCCACTGAGGTACTCCATAAGGGAAGTCCAATTCATTCCCCTAATTTATGCCTTTTAAAGCTCTCTGCTTACCGGAATCAATCTAATGGGCCGTTTATGACACAATAATACTCATTCTTTTGGGCTGCCTCTGCCAGATTTATCAAATCATTTGGAGGGTTTAGTATGGTATAATTTTAGTCGTATGGAGTAAAGCATGACTTGCCACTACGAACTGCAGATTGCTTTAGGGATAAAGGCGATAAACATTATTTTACCAATAATATATTGGTATGTTTGTGTATGTGTTTAAGTACTCATCACATAATGCCTTGGGATAGAAACAGAAAATAGTGGCAGCAATTTGCTACAGGCTGAAGATATTTATAAACCATGATTATAAATTTAACACGTGCTGGAGGAGTCAAAGCTTATTTGTGCTGAAGGCTAAAGGGGCCTTAGGGCATCATTGCTTAAGAGTTACAAGATTTCAAATAACCATTGCTACCCCCAATTTTGTTTTACAAAGTCTGAAAGCATAGCTTCCCTCCTTTGCCTCCACCTTATTTGCTTGGATTGTCTCCAGAAAAGTCAAGAATCTTTGATGTACCAAATACCTTCTCTGTGATATCAAGGGAAATTAGAGGATCATAGGCTAAGTCTGAGGATAAAATAAGACTAAATATATAAGGGTCTTGGCCAGGCACAAGGGTTCATACCTATAATCCCAGCTTTTGGGAGGTCAAGGAAGGAGGATCACTGGAGCCCAGGAGTTCACGGCTGCAATGAGCTGTGATCGCTCCACTGCACTCCAGCCTGGACAACAGACTGAGACCCCATTTCTAAAAAAACAAAATTGTAAAGCAAAAGGGCCTTAGCACATTGGAAAGTGGTCAAAAGCTGATGATGTATTTGAGGGAAAGTAAGTAAAGTAGTATATCTGGAGTACAGTGAATCCAGGAGAGCATGAAACAAGAATTCAGAGAAGCACCATTCTCTACACAGTTTGTAGCAGAGTGACTGACGTATGGTGATTACTGATTGAATACCTTGTGGAAGGAATGAAAGAAAAACCAAGGGAGGAAGACTATTATTGCCATGGTTTTAAATTATGTAGCTGGCATATCTTACTTCCCCGGCATTATCCACTGTCCACACTTTTATTTTAGTGGGCATGAGGAAAGGCAGGGCTTGGGGCTTTTTTATTTCCTTGCTTATTTTGCTCCTAAGATAACGTGGCATGTTTGAAATAATACAGCCGTGTCCTAACACAGACAAGTCCCAATTCCATTTCTGACACTTTCTAGGTAGGTTACTTTAGGCATGTTACTTTCTGAATCTCAGTTTCCTTGTCTAGAGTTGGGACAGTAATGCCTGCACCTTAGGATCATCATGAGAATCAGACGAGCACCTAGGGTAGTAGTAATAGCTGCATCCTTAAAGGAGGCAGACACAAGGTGATATGGAGCAGTTCTCTAGCATACGTGCACGCACACACATTCTACTGGGATCTTCCCTTTGAACAGCTTCTTGTTCCTTCCTCAGATGCTCCAAGCCTCCTGCATCACTCACTAGTAGTTTATAGTGGGGTGTATTGCTCTCCAGCTCTTTTTTCCCCCTATTCATTCCTCAGAATTCCAGTTGTGACTCAATGTTTACAAGGCACTGATTTCTGAATTTAGTAGGGTTTCTATATCCACTGGAGTTACACAATCAAAATAAACTTGGTAATTTTTTTCTTATATTCCCCAGGGGTATTGAAATCTGAACAGACGTCCATTCCTTAATGAATCAGGCCAGTCCATTCCTGGAGGCTGTTAGGGAGGGACGATTGCTCTGAAGCAGGATCCTGGCAACGACTAGAAAATAATCTTGTGATATCCCCCAAAAGGACTATGGACACATTTTATACGAGTCTTGTTGTATCCCTACAGAAACCTTTCAGCAACTTTTCCTTCCAGACAGCATATTTTACTGAATGTATCCGTAATACAAATATTATTTGTGTGCCTTTTTCTTTTCTGCTTCTTGCTCACTAAAACATAGCTAGTGTAACTAGTGCTTATGTTTAAGTATCCCGGTAATGTGAAGGAGGCAGTTGGGAAACATCTGCTTATTTGGGATGAAAACACAAATGTGTCTTAAGGTGTACCTAGGAATTACTTGAAGTAGTTGTTTTTTAAAAGGTAGATTCATGGGCTCTATTAGTCATGGGCTCATATGCTGATTCAGAATCCAAGAATTTTGGATCAAAAGCACTGTATTTTAATAGATTTTCCAGATGATTCCTATGTAGGGTTTAGGAAGAGTTCAATTTATAGGTAATCAATCTGAATAACTCAGGAACCATTTGGATCACATATAATTTGCCTGCTTTTCTAAGGGTCAAACTATTGCTAGTGCACATTAACAATGACACTGATATTCACTGAGAATTCACTGTATACCCAGGGTTCTGCCAGACCCTTGCTATGCAGAATCTCATTTACTCTTTCCAGCAAAGATATGAAAAAGTTTGATTATTCCCATTTTCCTGATGAGTCAATAGAGTCTCAGAGAGATTAAGCTTGTAAGAGGTCAGTCACACAGCCGGCAGATGGTAGAAAGAAACCTGTCCATCTCCAAGCCTATCTTATGGCCTAACATCTCATTTTTCTTAACAAATTCTTACATACTGTCCTTTAAAAGTACTTCCTGAGAGGCCAAGGCAGTTGGATCACCTGAGATCAGGAGTTTGAGACCAGCCTGACCAACATGGTGAAACCTCGTCTCTACTAAAAATACAAAAAATTAGCCAGGCGTAGTGGCGGGTGCCTGTAATCCCGGCTACTCGGGAGGCTGAGGCAGGAGAATTGCTTGAACCTGGGAGGTGGAGGTTGCAGAGAGCCAAGATCATGCCATTGAACTCCAGCCTGGACAACAAGAGCAAAACTCCATCTCAAAAAAAAAAAAAAAAAAAAAAAAAGTACTTCCTGGGTTATTTATCTAATTTATGTTTATCAAACTGAGTTGGTTTCATTGGTTACAAACTTTTATGACTTGTGTTTCTGTTTATTACTGAAAATATGCTTTTCCTACAGTGCTTTGGTAGTTAAATCCACATGTTACTATCTGTCTGGCTTTTTAATAGAATGTACTTATTTGCACAATCCATTCCCTGTGCAGATGTTTGTTTCTTGGCCCAGCTGTAGATTTATTATAATGCCCATGCTCATGTTTTTATGGGTGCTGTAATAAAATAATTTTTTTTTTTTTTTTTGAGACGGAGTCTCGCTCTGTTGCCCAGGCATGAGTGCAGTGGCGCGATCTCGGCTCACTGCAAGCTCCGCCTCCCGGGTTCACGCCATTCTCCTGCCTCAGCCTCCCTAGTAGCTGGGACTACAGGCGCCCACCACAACGCCCGGCTAATTTTTTGTATTTTTAGTAGAGACGGGGTATCACCGTGTTAGCCAGGATGGCCTTGATCTTCTAACCTCGTGATCCACCTGCCTCGGCCTCCCAAAGTGCTGGGATTACAAAAATAATTTTTAAGTTCGTTATTTAAAATGCCAGGTGATATAAAAGCCATTGTTGTTTTTTATTTTTATAAAAGATCTCCTAGTTTAAACTGCCTAAGTTCTAATCCAAGGACAGAAATTAATTTTTTGTTGTGAAGTTGAGAGCAATTTATGGAAGCTGATGGAAATAAATAAAGTGCTTTTTTTTTATATGTGATATTATTCTACAAAGTCAACAAATACATTTTAAGACAAAAAGCAAACACTGCCACACAACTCCTAGAATAAATAACCTGCTGGATTTAGAAAAGTATAATAGTCCCTTTATGCTCGGGGGATAAGTTCCAAACCCCTGTGGATCACTGAAGTTACAGAGAATACTGAACCCTATATATATGATGTTTTTCCACATAGATACTTATGATAAAGTTTAATTTATAAATTAGGTACAGTAAGAGATAACAACAATAACTAATATTATAAAATAGAAAAACTATAACAATATGCCATGTTAGTACTCTTGCACCTTGGGGCCATTGTTAGGTAAAAATAAGGGTTACTTCAGCATAAGCACTGTAGTATGGAGAGAGTTACTAAGTGACTAACAGGTTGGTAGCATGTACAATGTAGACACACTAGACAACAAAATGACTTATGTCTTGGGCAGGATTGGACAGGACCATGCAAGATTTCATCATGTTACTTAGAGTGGTATACAATTTTTTTTTTTTTTTTTTTTTGAGACGGAGTTTTGCTCTTGTTGCCCAGGTTGGAGTGCAATGGCATGATCTTGGCTCAATGCAACCTCTGCCTCCTAGCTTCAAGTGATTCTCCTGCCTCAGCCTCCCAAGTAGCTGGGATTACAGGCATGAGCCACCATGTCCGGCTAATTTTGTATTGTTAGTAGAAACAGGGTTTCTCCATGCTGATCAGGCTGGTCTCAAACTCTCGACCTCAGGTGATCCACCTGCCTCAGCCTCCCAAAGTGCTGGGATTACAGGGGCAAGCCACCGTGCCTGGCCCACAATTTAAAACTTATGAATGAATTATGTATTTCCAGAATTTTCATTTAATATATTGGGACCTTGGCTTGATCATTGGTAATTGAAATCACAAAAAGAGAAACCATGGATAAGATGGTGATACTGTACTGGAATTTTAATTCAGTCACACATTCTAAGTGTGACCTGTTTGAATCCAGCTCCTTTAGGGTTAAACTGTAGTTTAACCGTTGTCCACGTGTGATGTAAAAGCTACAATTAAGGTCAATAATTACGTACTGCTTTGACAGCTAATGAACTCTTGTTTTTGTCAGGTGTGTCAAAGATCACATAGTTGTAGATATGCGGCATCATTTCTGAGGGCTCTGTTCTGTTCCATTGATCTATGTCTCTGTTGTGGTACCAGTACCATGCTGTTTTGGTTACTGTAGCCTTGTAGTATAGTTTGAAGTCAGGTAGCGTGATGCCTGCAGCTTTGTTCTTTTGGCTTAGGATTGACTTGGCGATGCGGGCTCTTTTTTGGTTCCGTATGAACTTTAAAGTAGTTTTTTCCAATTCTGTGAAGAAAGTCATTGGTAGCTTGATGGGGATGGCATTGAATCTATAAATTACCTTGGGCAGTATGGCCATTTTCACGATATTGATTCTTCCAACCCATGAGCATGGAATGTTCTTCCATTTGTTTGCATCCTCTTTTGTTTCATTGAGCAGTGGTTTGTAGTTCTCCTTGAAGAGGTCCTTCACATCCCTTGTAAGTTGAATTCCTAGGTATTTTATTCTCTTTGAAGCAATTGTGAATGGGAGTTCACTCATGATTTGGCTCTCTGTTTGTCTGTGATTGGTGTACAAGAATGCTTGTGATTTTTGTCCATTGATTTTGTATCCTGAGACTTTGCTGAAGTTGCTAATCAGCTTAAGGAGATTTTGGGCTGAGACGATGGGGTTTTCTAGATATACAATCATGTCATCTGCAAACAGGGACAATTTGACTTCCTCTTTTCCTAATTGAATACCCTTTATTTCCTTCTCCTGCCTGATTGCTCTGGCCAGAACTTCCAGCACTATGTTGAATAGGAGTGGTGAGAGAGGGCATCCCTGTCTTGTGCCAGTTTTCAAAGGGAATGCTTCCAGTTTTTGCCCATTCAGTATGATATTGGCTGTGGGTTTGTCATAGATAGCTCTTATCATTTTGAGATACGTCCCATCAATACCTAATTTATTGAGAGTTTTTAGCATGAAGGTTGTTGAATTTTGTCAAAGGCCTTTTCTGCATCTATTGAGATAATCATGTGGTTTTTGTCTTTGGTTCTGTTTATATGCTGGATTACATTTATTGATTTGTGTATGTTGAACTAGCCTTGCATCCCAGGGATGAAGCCCACTTGATCATGGTGGATAAGCTTTCTGATGTGCTGCTGGATTCGGTTTGCCAGTATTCTATTGAGGATTTTTGCATCAATGTTCATCAAGGATATTGGTCTGAAATTCTCTTTTTTGGTTATATCTCTGCCAGGCTTTGGTATCAGGATGATGCTGGCTTCATAAAACGTGTTAGGGAGGATTCCCTCTTTTTCTATCGATTGGAATAGTTTCAGAAGGAATGGTACCAGTTCCTCCTTGTACCTCTGGTAGAATTCGGCTGTGAATCCATCAGGTCCTGGACTCTTTTTGGTTGGTAAGCTATTGATTATTGCCACAATTTCAGAGCCTGTTATTGGTCTATTCAGAGATTCAACTTCTTCCTGGTTTAGTCTTGGGAGGGTGTATTTGTCGAGGAATTTATCCATTTCTTCTAGATTTTCTAGTTTATTTGCATAGAGGTATTTGTAGTATTCTCTGATGGTAGATTGTATTTCTGTGGGATTGGTGGTGATATCCTCTTTTTCATTTTTCATTGCATCTATTTGATTCTTCTCTCTTTTCTTCTTTATTAGTCTTGCTAGCGGTCCATCAATTTTGTTGATCTTTTCAAAAAACCAGCTCCTGGATTCATTAATTTTTTGAAAGGTTTTTTGTGTCTCTATTTCCTTCAGTTCTGCTCTGATTTTAGTTATTTCTAGCCTTCTACTAGCTTTTGAATGTGTTTGCTCTTGCTTTTCTAATTCTTTTAATTGTGATGTTAGGGTGTCAATTTTGGATCTTTCCTGCTTTCTCTTGTGGGCATTTAGTGCTATAAATTTCCCTCTACACACTGCTTTGAATGTGTCCCAGAGATTCTGGTATGTTGTGTCTTTGTTCTCGTTGGTTTCAAAGAACATCTTTATTTCTGCCTTCATTTCATTATGTACCCAATAGTCATTCAGGAGCAGGTTGTTCAGTTTCCATGTAGTTGAGAAGTTTTGAGTGAGTTTCTTAATCCTGAGTTCTAGTTTGATTGCACTGTGGTCTGGGAGACAGTTTGTTATAATTTCTCTTCTTTTACATTTGCTGAGGAGAGCTTTACTTCCAACTATGTGGTCAATTTTGGAATAGGTGTGGTGTGGTGCTGAAAAAAATGTATATTCTGTTGATTTGGGGTGGAGAGTTCTGTAGATGTCTATTAGGTCCACTTTGTTTAGAGCTGAGTTCAATTCCTGGATATCCTTGTTAACTTTCTGTCTCATTGATCTGTCTAATGTTGACATTGGGGTGTTAAAATCTCCCATTATTATTGTGTGGGAGTTTAAGTCCCTTTGTAGGTCACTCAGGACTTGCTTTATGAATCTGGGTGCTCCTGTGTTGGGTGCATATATATTTAGGATAGTTAGCTCTTCTTGTTGAATTGATCCATTTACCATTATGTAATGTCCTTGTCTCTTTTGATCTTTGTTGGTTTAAAGTCTATTTTATCAGAGACTAGGATTGCAACTCCTGCCTTTTTTTGTTTTCCATTTGCTTGATAGATCTTCCTCCATCCCTTTACTTTGAGCCTATGTGTGTCTCTGCACGTGAGATGGGTTTCCTGAATACAGCACACTGATGGGTCCTGACTCTTTATCCAGTTTGCCAGTCTGTGTCTCTTGATTGGAGCATTTAGCCCATTTACATTTAAAGTTAATATTGTTATGTGTGAATCTGATCCTGTCATTATGATGCTAGTTGGTTATTTTGCTCATTAGTTGATGCAGTTTCTTCCTAGCCTTGATGGTCTTTACAATTTGTCATGTTTTTGCAGTGGCTGCTACCGGTTGTTCCTTTCCATGTTTAGTGCTTCCTTCAGGAGCTCTTTTAGGGCAGGCCTGGTGGTGACAAAATCACTCAGCGTTTGCTTGTCTGTAAAGCATTTTATTTCTCCTTCACTTATGATGCTTAGTTTGGCTGGATATGAAATTCTGGGTTGAAAATTCTTTTCTTTAAGAATGTTGAATATCAACCCCCACTCTCTTCTGGCTTGTAGAGTTTCTGCTGAGAGATCAGCGGTTAGTCTGATGGGCTTCCCTTTGTGGGTAACCCGACCTTTCTCTCTGGCTGCCCTTAACATTTTTTCCTTCATTTCAACTTTGGTGAATCTGACAATTACGTGTCTTGGAGTTGCTCTTCTCGAGGAGTATCTTTGTGGCATTCTCTGTATTTCCTGAATCTGAATGTTGGCCTGCCTTGCTAGATTGGGGAAGTTCTCCTGGATAATATCTTGCAGAGTGTTTTCCAACTTGGTTCCATTCTCCCCGTCATTTTCGGGTACACCAGTCAGACGTAGGTTTGGTCTTTTCACATAGTCCCAAATTTCTTGGAGGCTTTGTTAGGTTCTTTTTATTCTTTTTTCTCTAAACTTCCCTTCTTGCTTCATTTCATTCATTTCATCTTCCATCAGTGATACCCTTTCTTCCAGTTGATCGCATCGGCTACTGAGGCTTCTGCAATCTTCATGTAGTTCTCGATACTTGGCTTTCAGCGCCATCAGCTCCTTTAAGCCCTTCTCTCCATTGGTTATTCTAGTTATCCATTCGTCTAATTTTTTCTCAAAGTTTTTAACTTCTTTGCTATTTTTTTGAATTACCTCCCATAGCTCGGAGTAGTTTGATCGTCTGAAGCCTTCTTCTCTCAACTTGTCAAAGTCATCCTCCATCCAGCTTTGTTCCGTTGCTGGTGAGGAACTGCGTTCCTTTGGAGGAGGAGAGATGCTCTGCTTTTTAGAGTTTCCAGTTTTTCTGCTCTGTTTTTTCCCTATCTTTGTGGTTTTATCTACTTTTGGTCTTTGATGATGGTGATGTACAGATGGGTTTTTGGTGTGGATGTCCTTTCTGTTTGTTAGTTTTCCTTCTACCAGACAGGACCCTCAGCTGCAGGTCTGTTGGAGTTTACTAGAGGTCCACTCCAGACCCTGTTTGGCTGGGTGTCAGCAGCGGTGGCTGCAGAACAGCGGATTTTCGTGAGACCACAAATTCAGCTGTCTGACAGTTCCTCTGGAAGTTTTGTCTCAGAGGAGTACCCGGCCAAGTGAGGTGTCAGTCTGTCCCTACTGGGGGGTGCCTCCCAGTTAGGCTGCTCGGGGGTGAGGGACCCACTTTAGGAGGCAGTCTGTCCGTTCTCAGATCTCCAGCTGCGTGCTGGGAGAACCACTACTCTCTTCAAAGCTGTCAGTCAGACAGGGACATTTAAGTCTGCAGAGGTTCCTGCTGAGTTTTTGTTTGTCTGTACCCTGCCCCCAGAGGTGGAGCCTACAGAGGCAGGCAGGCCTCCTTGAGCTGTGGTGGGCTCCACCCAGTTCGAGCTTCCTGGCTGCTTTGTTTACCTAAGCAAGCCTGGGCAATGGCGGGTGCCCCTCCCCCAGCCTGGCTGCGGCCTTACAGCTTGATCTCAGACTGCTGTGCTAGCAATCAGCGAGACTCCGTGGGCATAGGACCCTCCGAGCCAGGTGCGGGACACAATCTCCTAGTGTGCCGTTTTCCAGGCCCATTGGAAAAGCGCAGTATTAGGGTGGGACTGACCCGATTTTCCAGGTGCCCTCTGTTACCCCTTTCTTTGACTAGGAAAGGGAACTCCCTGACCCCTTGTGCTTCCTGAGTGAGGCAATGACTCGCCCTGCTTCGGCTCGTGCACAGTGCGCTTCACCGACTGTCCTGCACCCGCTGTTTGGCACTCCCTAGTGAGATGAACCCGGTATCTCAGATGGAAATGCAGAAATCACCCATCTTCTGTGTCGCTCAGGCTGGGAGCTGTAGAAGGGAGCAGTTCCTATTCGGCCATCTTGGCTCCACCCCTTGGATTGCCCCTCCAGAAAAGATTTACAAGGTCCTTTCCAACTTTAACTTCTCATTTTGTAGGTGAAGAAACTGAGTTGTGGAGAAGTGATTTGAACTGGGTGATGTCAGTTAGATGAACAAACCTCAGATTAAAACTGAGACTCTCAAGGGAAAAATACACTGTTTTTCCTCCCTTTTTCTCCTTGCATAGAATTCAGCCCTTTCTGTTAACTAGTAACAAAATATAATGTATAAAGCTATAGTTTTAATTTTTGAAATTGAGGCAACTTGCACAAATGTATGCATCAATATAAACGAAATATAAATGTTGTAATAAATACAAAATTTTTATGGTGGCATGTGTCTGTAGTCCCAGCTTCTTCTTTTTTTTTATGGAATTTTGCTCTTGTTGCCCAGGCTGGAATGCAATGGCACGATCTCAGCTCATTGCAACCTCTGCTTTGCGGGTTCAAGGAATTCTCATGCCTCAGCCTCCCGAGTAGCTGGGATCACAGGCACCCGCCACCACACCTGGCTAATTTTTTGTATTTTTTAGTAGAGATGGGGTTTCACTATGTTGGTCAGGCTGGTCTCTAACTCCTGACCTCAAGTGATCCACCTGTTTTGGCCTCCCAAAATGCTGGGATTACAGGCGTGAGCCACAGTACCCAGCCAGTACCAGCTTCTTGAGAGGCTGAGGTGGGAAGATTGCTTGAAACCAGGAGTTTGAGGCTGCAGTGGGCTATGATCATGCCACTGCACTCCAGCCTGGGTGACAGAGTGAGACCATATCTTTATTTAAAAAAAGATAAAATTTAAAAAGATAAAGTAAAATTGGATAAAGCAGGTATAGTGTCACTGTGCAACAGGCTTTTCAAAAAGAGGAATTCAGTTGTTCAAGCAACAAAAATTTGGCTTTGTTCTTCAGTTGGTTAAAAAAAAAGTTTAGCTGAGAACACCCTACTCTTTTTAAAATAAACACCGAAGACTTTCTCGAAGGAAGTACTAAATTTCTTAGCAGTTAAATCTGAGGAGGACTTCCAGTTTCCGTCTGTCATGCAAAGAGTTTGGAAGTCATCATTCACCTAACCAAAAACAAAACAAAACAAAACAAAAATGCTGAACAAGTTGAAAATCAACAACTCTTCCTAAATCTGGCAAACAACGAAGGTCACAGGAGAAACTACTGCCCCTCAAATTGGAGATACATACAGGTAGTTAAAGCGAATAACAACATACAAGAGTAGAAGCCCTATAATAGAAACCCCCATAGAAACAAGTTCTAGGGTAAGAATACCTAAATTGTAATTGCCAAATTCCTGGAGGCCCAGTGTAGGTAAGTGTAAGTGTTAAAAACACCAGGGAGGCTCAGTCTTAGGAGAGCTACTTAGGAGAGATACTTTTGTAAGTTTTACCTCCAGGAGCCCCACCAGGTTCTCACAGTGAAAATCTGCAGAGTGAGGGGACAAGTAGCCATTCTGAATACTTCCAGAACAGCAAAAAGGTCTGCTTTGAGGAAAATCTATTTTACCATAACCTAACTGATGGATTTTGTCAGAACCCAACCCACCAGAAGGGAAATAACCAACTCCAGTAAGCTTTAGCCTTCCGGTCACATCCAAGGGGGCAAAAATTATGAGGAGCACTTGTGAGGGACAGAGGCTCATTAAAGGACTGAAATCTGATCATAGGATTATAGAATGTCTCCACACACGTATACATTAACATAAGACTCCCATAAAATAGGGGAGAGAAAGTGAAGAACACCAGAGGAAATTTAGGCTTCTGACACCTGTAGCTAAAGCAAATAGTAAACACAATCAAACTCCTATCCATATAAACAGAAAATCTCACTAAACACCTATTTACCTCAGTTCCTTTTTTGCTCAGCACATCATGTACTTCTTTCAACAAAAATTTGCAAAGTATAATCAAAGGCCAAAAAAAAAAAAAAACCAAAACCCAACACCCCACAGTTGGAAGAGACACAGCAAGAATTAGCACCAGGTTCAGATATGACAGAGATGTTAGATCTTCACAGTGGTAATTTAAAACAACTATGACTAATAGGCTAAGGGTTCTAATAAAAAATGAGTATGGCTTGCAAAAAAAAAAAAGATGGGTAATGTAAACAGAGAGATGGAAACTCTACAAAAGAATAAAAAGAAATACTAGAAATCAAAATCATTGTAACAGAAAGAAAGAATACCTTTGCTGAGCTATATACACTGGACACAGGGTATGAAAGAATCAGGGAGCTTGAAGGAATAGCAAGAAAAATTTCTTAAACAATAATGCAAAGAGAAAAAAAGAATGTAAAAGAAACAAATGATCAAGAAATGTAGAAAAATTACATTACAATTAGACACAAAACCACAGATTCAAGAAGTTCAGAGGACATCAAGAAGAATAAATTATAATAATAAACTAATGATAGTAAGAGAGAGAGAACAAACTCCACAGAAACTAAACCTAGACCTATACTCAAACTTCAGAAAATCAAAGACCAAGAGCAAATCATTAAAGAAGCCAGAAGAAAAGCAAACCTTACCTATAGAGGAACAAAGGTAAGAATTCTATGAGACTTCTCAGAAACCATGGAAGCAAGAAAAGAGTGAAGTGAAATGTCGATACACACAGCCCCCCCCCCACAACAAATTTCTAATTCTTTATCAAGAGAAGTCATTCTTCAAAAGTGAAGGAGCCATAAAGACTTTCTCATACAAACACTGACAGAATTTGTCACCAGCAGACCTACCTTGCAAAAAATGTGACAAGAAATTCTTCAGAAGAAAAATAATATAGGTCAGAAACTCAGATCTATATAAACAAAAAAAGAACATTAGAAAAGGAATAAATTAAATCAAAATAAAATATTTTATTTCCATTATTCTTCATAGATTTAACAGCTAACTGTATGTTCAAATAATAATAGTAGGAAAACTAATAAGAAAACATTGGTTGGGAACTACATTAATTAGACCAAATGGAACTAGTAGACATATATAGAAATTTCCACCCGGGAGACCTAATGTGATATATTCTGAGAATGCTCCATGTTCACTTTATACATTCTTATATATAAGAAGGTCAAAATATGCCAAGTATCTTTTCTGACCACGACGGAATGAAATTAGTAATCAATAACAGCAAGTAAATCAAATTTACAAATTTCTGGAAACTAAACAACACACTCTTGAACAGCCATTGGGTCAAAGAATAAATCAAAAGGAAATGTTAAAAATAAGACAAATTAAAATGAAAACACAACAATAAAAACTTATTAGATGCAGCAAAACCAGTATTAAGAGGAAGGTTTACAATGATGAACACTGACATTAAAAAAGAAGAAATCGGCTGGGTGCGGTGGCTCACGCCTGTAATCCCAACACTTCTGGAGGCCGAGGCAGGTGGATCATCTGAGGTCGGGAGTTCGAGACCAGTCTGACCAACATGGAGGAACCCCGTTTCTACTAAAAAGACAAAATTAGCTGAGCGTGGTGGCAAATGCCCGTAATGCCAGCTACTCGTGAGGCTGAGGCAGGAGAATTGCTTGAACCTGGGAGGCAGAGGTTGGGGTGAGCTGAGATCACTCCATTGCACTCCAGCCTGGGCAACAAGAGCAAAACTCCAAAAAGAAGGAAGGAAGGAAGGAAGGAAGGAAGGAAGGAAGGAAGGAAGGAAGGAAGGAAGGAAAAGAAGGACGGAAAGAAAGAAAGAAAGAAAGAAAGAAAGAAAGAAAGAAAGAAAGAAAGAAAGAAAGAAGAAAGAAAGAGAAGGAAAGAAAGGAGGAAAGAAAGAGAGAGACACAGAGAAAGAAAGAAAGAAAGAAAGAGAAAGAAAGAAAGAAAGAAAGAAAGAAAGAAAGAAAGAAAGAAAGAAAGAAAGAAAGAATCTCAGATGAGCAATTCAACTTTATACTTATAGGAAGCAGAAAAAGAGGAACAGGGCCGGGTGCGGTGGCTCACGCCTGTTATTCCAGCACTTCGGGAGGCCGAGGTGGGTGGATCACAAGGTCAGGAGACTGAGACCATCCTGGCTAACACGGTGAAACCCCATCTCTACTAAAAATATGAAAAAAATTAGCCGGGCGTGGTGGTGCGTGCCTGTAGTCCCAGCCACTCTGGAGGCTGATGCAGGAGAATCACTTGAACCCTGGAGGCAGACGTTGCAGTGAGCCTAGATCTGCTACTACACTCCAGCCCAGGTAACAGAGCGAGGCTCTGCAAAAAAAAAAAAAAAAAAAAAAGAAAAAAAGAAAAAAGTAAAAGAAAAAGAGGAACAGATTAAGGCTAAAGTTAGTCCAAAGAAAAAGTAAATAATAAAGATCAGAGCAGAAGTAAACCACATAGAGAATAGAAAGGAAATAGAGGCCAGGCATGGTGGTTCATGCCTGTAGTCACAATGCTTTGGGAGACTGAGGCAGGAGCATCGTTTGAACCCAGCAGTTCTAAGTTGCAGTAAACTACGTTCTATGATCATGCCACTGCACACCAGCCTGGGCAATACAGCAAGACCCTGTCTCTAAAATTGAGGGACCATTTTAGCTTGACTAAAAAAAGAGAGAAAAGACTCAAATAAAATCAGAAATGAAAGAAGACGCAATACGATAGATGCCTCAGAAATGAAAAAGATCACGAGATTATTACAACAAATTATATGCCAACAAATTGGATAACCTGTGAAAAATGAATACATTCTTAGAAATATGCAACCTACCAAGAGTGAATCAAGAAGAAACAGAAAGCCTGAGCAGACCAAAACCAATACGGAAGCAGGAATCAGAACCTTTCCAACAAAGAGAAGCCCAAGGCCAGATACTTTCATAGGTGAATTCTACTAAATACTGGAAGAATGAATAGCAATTCTTGTTAAACTCTTCCAAAAAACAGAAAAAAGGAGAACATTTTCAAAGCCATTTTTTGAAGCCAACATCACCCCAATAACAATGCTGAACAAAGACACCACAAAAAACATAGATATAAACATCCACAATAAAATATGAGGAAACTGAATTCAACAGCACAACAGAAAAGCTTACGCACCATGACCAAGTAATATTTATCCCTGGGATGCAAGATTGTTTCAACATACTCAAATTAATCAGTGTAATACACCATATTAACAGAATGAAAGATGCAAATTACATGACCATCTCAATAGTTGCAGAAACAGTATTTGATAAAATTCAATATCTATTCATAATAAAAACTTCCAACAAAATAAGTAGAGAAGAAACTTATCTCAACACACTGAAGGCCATCATATCATAATCAATGGAGTAAAACTGAAAGTTTGTCTTGTATGCTGCAGTACAATACTAGAAAGCCCGTTCTTGCCACTTTTATTAAACAGTGTACTCATCCTAGCCGGAGCAATTAGACAAGAAAGAAAAATAAAAGATACATAAACCAGAAGGAAAGAATTAAAATTACCTCCAGTTGCAGATTACACATTTCTACATGTAGAAACCACTAAGACTTCATAAAAATTGATTCAAATTAAAAAATAAATTAAGCAAAGTTCCAGAGTACAAAACCAATACACAAATATCAGTAATTCCTCTTCATATCAACAATGAAATACTTGAAAAAGAAATAAAAAGTCAATTCCATTTAAAAATCATCAAAAAGAACAAAATAATTAGAAATTTAACAAAGGAGGTAAAAGATCTGTACACTAAAACTATAAAGCTAAAACTATAAAGAAATGGAAGAAGACACAAATAAATGGAAAAATATCATGTGTCATGGATTGAAAAAATTAATGTTTTAAATGTCCAAACTATCTGTATTAGTCAGAGTTCTCTAGAGGGATGGAACTAATAGGATAGATGTATATATGAAGGGGACTTTATTAAGGAGTATGGACTCACATGATCACAAGGTGAAGTCCCAGAACAGGTCATCTACACTGAGAAGCAAGGAAGCCAGCCTGAGTCCCAAAACCTCAAATATAGAGAAGCCGACAGAGCAGCATCAGTCTGTGGCCAAAGGCCCGAGAGCCCCTGGCAAACCACTGGGGTAAGTTCAAGAGTCTAAGAGTTGAAGATGTTTGAAGGCTGGAAGCATCCAGCTCAGGAGAAAGATGAAGGCCAGAAGACCCAGCAAGTCTGCACTTTTCCACCTTCTTCTGCCTGCTTTATTCTAGCTGCACTGGCAGCTGATTAGATGGTTTCCACCCAGATTGTGGGTGCATCTGCCCCTCCCAGTCCACTGATTCAAATGTCAATTTCCTTTGGCAACACCCTCACAGACACACTAGGGAACAATACTTTGCATCCTTCAATCCAATCAAGTTGACTGTCAATATTAACCACCACACTATCCAAAGTGATCTAAAGATTCAACATAATCCTTATAAGTATTCCAATGGCATTTTTACAGAAATTAAAAAAAGTACTGAAATTCATATAGAACTGGAAATAACCCCAAATAATCAAAGTAATCTTGAGAAAGAAGGACAAAGTTGGGGGCATCCCACTTCCTGATTTCAAATATATTTCAAAGCTATGGCAATCTAAACGGTATGTTATTGGCATAAAATTAGACACATAGATGAATGAAGAAGAATAGAGAGCCCAGAAATAAATCCATGCATATACAGTCAGCTAATTTTCGATAAGGGCACAAATAATACACAATGGATAAAGAAAGTTCTCTCCAACAAATGGTGTTGGCAAAAGTGGATATATATATCTATAGATATCGATATCTATATCTGTAGATATCTATATATGCAAATGAATGAAATTGAAGCCTACCTTATACCTATGGACAAACATTAACTAGAAATGAACTAAAGATTTAAATTTAAGACTTGGAACTTTAAAACTCATAGAAGAAAACATAGGGAGCTTTTGTTCCTTAACATTGGTCTTTGCAATGATTTTTTGGATATGACACCAAAAGCAATGACAACAAAAGCAAAAATAAACAAGAAGGACTACATCAAATTGAATAGTTTCTTCACAGCAAATGCAACAGTCAACATTTTTATCTGTATGTATTTCTTTAATTACTTTACTTTTTATTTTTGTGGGTACATTGTGGTGTATGTATTTATGGAGTACATGAGATATTTTGGTACAGCCATGCAATGTGTAATAATCATATCATGGAAAATTAGGTATCCATCCCCTCAAGCATGTATTCTTTGTGTTACAAACAAGCTGATTATACTCTTTTAGTTATTTTTAAATGTACAATTAAATTATTATTGAATATAATCCCCCTGTTGTGCTATAAAATACTAGGTCTTATTTTTTCTAACTATATTTGCACTCATTAATCATCTCCACCTTCCCCCACAGCACTCCCCCAACCACTACTCTTCCCAGACTCTGGTAACCATCCTCCTATTCTCTATATATTTCTGAAACCATAAGTTCATACTGATACTTTCAATTTCAATCCAACATGCTTTATTTCAGCCACTTTTTTTCTTTATTTGTAACTTCTTTATCAACATGAGAAACTTGGTTCTCATTATAAATAATGTATTTAATTATTTGTTCAACATTTAAATATACATAAAGTTGTTAAACTTGCTAGCCCATACCCTTGAGAGGAATAACTTTACTAACTACAGGGCAGTGTTTACATACAGTTTGTCTTTAGCCTTACAGTATCCAATTGAAATGCCCTTCCACCCATACCCTTGTTGATTTGTTTTTGTTTGCATACAGTAAAATTCATTTTTTTGTGAGACGTAATTCTATGGTTTTTGACAAGTACAGAATCATGTGTCTCCCACTGTAGTCATGATAGAGAACATTTTAGGCCCTGTATCCATCAGTTCTTGAAATGTTTGGGCATTTTCTTTTACCAAATTTATAATAATTCTAGAAAAGGGCTTTAGGTTTTGTTGTGGAAGGATAAAGATTATTACTGAATACAATTTCCATAGTCCTGTACATTCAACCTCTTTTTTTGATCAGTGGGTTCTAGGCCTAAGCACTGGCTCGGGATCAGAAACTGGTAAAGGGATAATGCTTTTTTAATTTGTGTAGTTGCACTTGGTCTCTTAATCAACCCTTTTTTAATAATTTTTTTCCATTATATTGTTCAAGGTATAGCCTTGTTAGCTGCCCATCTATCTTGCCCTTAAGAATATTGTTTTCTATTAACCAACCCCACTGATCTCCTCAAGTAACTCCTCCTGACTGCCACTTTGACCTTGCCATTTATCTGACAGTTAGACACTATGACCTTGTCACTGTTATTTTAAGATCCTAGCACTGCATTGCTATCAATTAGCCCAATTCCCTGAAAACATTTCCTACCATTGGTTTTGGCCTATAAAACACAACCATCTTTGACTTTCACAACAATGCCAATGCTCTCTCACTATTATATCCCTTACTGCTAAGCTCCTAGGGCACACAGACTTCTTATGGACACCACTAGCTTACCTAGTATTTCAACTCTATCATGCCCACCTCACTGAGCCGTTTGGTTCCTTCTTCCATTGTCTAACATGGAAATCCTGGCATTTTTATGTCATTCAGCATGAGTCAGTCTTTTATCCAAGTTTCCAAGAACCACCCTAAAGGTATACTATCACTGGCCCTCAGAGTCCTTGCCTGGATGTTAAAGTATGTATTATGGGATACTAAACCTTCTCTTACACAACTTTATGACCCCCTCAACCGCAGCATCATCAAGATCCTTCCATACAAAATCTGTTTTTCCTCGAGTACATTTTGGCTAGGTCCTGCACCCATCTTTGGGTATGTTCTTTTTTCTCCTTTCATGCCCGGCACTTCCCTTGCCGAATTGTATCATGAGTTGACCTGACTCATTGGTCTGGTGGTCAAAACGGAATTGGAGGTACATTCCAAGATGTATTCTTTTTATGGTCCTGCAGGCAAAGTTCTCTATATTTTTGTCAAGGAAGACTGGAATGCTTTCCTTAACAGGTCACAGTGGCCCACTTCTGTAAGCCCAGAGCATAGTAAGGCATTTGGAGATTTGAGACATTTGGATACATCCACCAAGATATTTCCATTTCATATTTTCAGAAGATCCTAGTCTTTCCAAATCAAGAGTCTGATTTTGGCAAAGTCTATTTTCTAAGATGGAGAATTCAACCTGTTCTAATATTCTGCCATTCATTAAGTCCTAGGCCAGACCTGAATTATTTTCTGCTTTTTGATTGCATGAGATAAGAGTTTCTCCATATGACATTAACAGGGCCTGCTGACTTTACACTTAGCTGTTATTTATCTAATTCCATTGTCCTATAATTTACTACCTCCTCTAGAATTTCTCACGTACCAGAGACATTACCCTTGCCAGCACATTTTCTTTCACCAATACCTTATTCATTTTACCACAACTGAAAAATTGTAAAATTGCACAACCATAGTATGCCAATAGGGCATACTCCATTTAGTCTAACACCAAAATCCTTTGTCAGATCTTCATTCTTCTTGACACTACCTGCCTTAGGCTAGATCCCCCAGGAGACAAATTCTAAAAAGATTTGCATGTAGAAAGATTATTAGAGAGTGACAGCAGTATGATCAGACAGAGGTCTGGAGCAATTTAATTTCAGTGCATCGACGACAAAGCTATCAGCTGATTCCATGGGGAGCTTTGGGTTGGGATAAACTTTCATTAAAGTCGTCATGACTTGAGGTTAAGAAACTAGGCATTTTCACCCCCATATTGAACAATCAGTGGATGAGAAATGTCCCAAAGGAAAGGGCATGACTATGGAAGAGGGGGCCTTTTTTTGTGTGTGTGATCTGAGGACAATTCTCAGAGAAAATTTCACCTATCAGCTGACAACACTCCAGGTAGTTGGGAGAATGTGTGTTTCAGCCCAGAAAAAGGATCTGCACACACATCACAACAATGTGAGATTCTAGACTAGACTCTCCAGTGAGATTCTTCATTCATACTTTCTCTGACCAATACTGAGTGTTTTATAGATACATTCAAAATCAGAATCCATTTGCAATTCAAATATTTATTATCTTGGACAAATCACTTAACGTTCTAGGCATCTGCATATCTACTTGCCGTGTAGAAAGTGTAAAATCTTCTCCAACTTACTCCTTCACGTCTTGATGAGAGGAAAATGAAATGAATGAAGCAATTAAAAATTATTGTATAAGACCACCTAAAAAAGGATTCACATAAGCTCTTAATTTTGCCTAAGCCTGAATTCATGCCTGTTTCTCATGTCCTCATACTATACAGTGTCGTGCGCCACTATCTGGGTGAAATTTGATGTATGAAGTTTTTTTTTGAACAGGAAGAATGTAAATATCAGATAAGAACTTATGTATTTTTTTATGTTGGTGAATTTCAGCACGTATTTTACTTCTAATACACCAGGGGCAGAGCAAGTGGAAGATGTATATAAGTAGATGGGCATAGCCAGTGAAAAGATTTATGCTGGCAAGCAAGCAATAGATGACAGCTTCTATCTCACCCTCAAGGGACACCTAAAACCACCCTTCTAGGAAATTACCAGCCAAGGCACTCTGAAACATTGAACAAGTACATAAAAAAAGAACTTTTTTTCCCCCTTGTCTTAGAAGTGGAACAAAACAAAATAAATGACCTGCTTCTATCCACTCCAGGACATAAAAAATAAGGGAAGAAAGAAAGGAAAGAAAATGGTTCCATCTCCTGCCAAGTTATGCAACTGTTTGACAGAGATGACTCAGAGCTCAGAACCACCCACACTGCTTGGGTAGAATGCCAGTAAGCAGATGGAACAGCTTGTAAAATATCTTCAGATGGCCCCAACCATTTATTGCATCTGTTTTTACGATATGAATAAATGAAAAAATAATTGTCTTTGGCTTCTTAGATTTTTATGGGTTTCAGAAATCAGGTTATGTCATTTTAAAATCTGCCTGCACAAGGAAGTTTACTTAATTAAATCATCCCAATAATGGCTGAATTTATGCTTTCAGTGTTGACTGAATTGTATTGATGCTATTTACAATAATCTCTCTGTGTAATTTGCTTTCAAATTCAGCCATTCTTTTCAATGAAGCAAGTTTTTCCTTACATCTCTGCTAGCCATCTTTTGACCATTAGGGGGACTAGCCTGAGGAACACATTCATTGCTAGAGCACAGCGGGGCAGAAGATGGAGACAGATTCTTCATGTCAACATCAAACCTCTAACTAGGTTATCAAACCTCTAACTATCTTACTTATGTTAGGACTTCTTGTTATAAGATATGATCATATTTTTTTCTTATATGGTTAATTCATTTTGCATTGGCTCCACTGTTACATCTGAACAAATATGCAAAGATAAAGGAATGAAATCAGAAGGAGTTATTTGTAATTTAGGTGGAAATGACACTGAACAAAATACACCAAAAAACTTGGGCTATAGACTGTGCTCTACTCTTTATTAACCATGTGGCTTTGCATCAGTTACAATTTTTCCCACTGATTAAATGAAAATAACTGCCTTATCTTTCTTGTAGAAATTTTGGGAGAAAAAATATGGTAAATGCTGTGGTCTGAATGGCTGTCTCCCCAAAATTTATATATTCAAAACCTAATCCCCAGTGTAATCGCCTTAGAAGGTGAAGCCTTAGGCAGGTGATTTGATCATAAGGGTGGGTCATGAATGGCATTACTGTCCTTATAATAGACATCTTAGAAAATTGCCTTGTGATTTGCATCACATGAGGACACAGCTAGAAGACACCATCTATGAGGCAGGAAACACCCCTCACCACATACTGTATCTGCTAGTTTCTTGATCTTGGAGTTTCTCACTTCCAGAACTATAAGAAATAAATCTCTATCATGTATAAGCTAATCAATTTATGGTATTTTATTACAGCAGCCCAAATAGACTAAGGCAGTGAATGTATGTGGGAAAAAAAACTTTGCAAGTTACTAAAGATGCTATATAATACACTTTTGAAAATGCAATATTCCATGAGTTTATGCTAAAATTTTAACTTAGAGAGTTGTGGCAACAGAATGACTTCCATATGTGAAATATGTGTTTAATGACGATGACTTTATATAACAAAATGAACTAAAGTTTTTATGTCATATCAACAGCCATAGGCCCTTCATATATACTCATATGATCAGAGGTGGTAATTTTGATTGGAAAAATTAAATACAACACGCAAGAAAACAAAGATTTCCAGAACAATGCAGCCATTACAAAAAACACCTTCAGGATATTAGGGAATTAAAAATCCTTCATTTATAAAATCATGTTTTCCTGGTAACTTTGATGGTTCGCAGTTCGATTTTTCATTAAGAAAAATGACAGCAAATGCTTAGCTCTTCCAATAGGCTTGTGTAAATGGAATGAATTTGTCTCAAGGGACTGTATGTCAAATTTTTAAAGATAAATTACCAAGGTTATCTTAAAAATTCCCATTTGTCAGAAATGATAAAAATGTAACATTGAGTAATCAATATCAGGATTCCACTAACTCCATTCAAATTATTAACCACTTGATTCAAAAGCTGACTCACACGTGGGAAAATAATAATAATAAAGCTGGCATAGAACATGCTTTCAGCACATATATATATATGTATATTTTATAAATTGACTTTTAGAACGTCAGTGATGGAAAATTCTGAGTGAAGTTTAATCACTCACCACCACACCATATTTGAACCTAGCATAGCCAAGGCTTAGAAAAGATGAAAAACACCATTTATTGATACTTATTATGTGGAAAGGACTTGACACTCATGATTGAATTTAATCCTTGCAACAGCCTGTGATATTGGAGCCATTATCCTAGACTTACAGATGAAGACAATCAGGTTAAATAACTAATTCAAGGTCACACAGCCAGTAGACGAGAAAGAAGAGACTCAAGCCCACATTTATATGACTGGAAAGCTCATGCTTATATCCATGACTCTCTGCAGCCTTGGAAGTCAGGAGACCTGAATTTTCAAGTGAAAATGTGAAGGTATTTGAATCAGAGAGGTATGGGCTGAGATGGAGTCTGTGTCACTTGATGCTACACTGTATATTTCACCATGTTTGTGGAATTGAAATAGGATGCTAGAGATAATTTTGAATTTGATTATCTAATATTTAAGATATAAAAGCTACAACTTTGCCAGAGGGACCCAAATGTTTCATTCAGACTTATTTTAGTGAGGAACTATGTGGCACACATTGGCAAAGCTGGTGGTGAAAACCAGATTACCCACAGGAAATATTTTATCCATATGCTTATTCTAATGGGCTACATTTTATATTGGATGTCATGCTTAGTAACTTCTTTCGTTACATTTACGTCGCAATTTTAAACCCAGTCATTGAAGCTACTGGAAAGAATAATATGGCAAGATCTAACCTAGATGCCTTTTTCACTTCACTTAGGTGCTGTACTCAGTGGAAACTTAGTGTGTTCCAGAAAATTGAGACTGAAAGAACAACAACAACAAAAAGAACATAGATTCAAATATTTCTCTCTTAAATTGCCTTATTCAATAATAACAGCAACTACAATATTATCAATAACAATAGACACATTTATTGGGTCCTTATGATGTGTCAGGCACTGTGATTGAAGCATTATACTACATTGACCCACTGCAATATCCTGAGGTAGGATCCACTGTTACCCCATTTTACAGATTAAGGAATAAATGGTTACAGAAGTCGTGCACCTTGCTCTCAAACTAATGAGCTAATGGAGCCAGAGTTCAGATTCAAACCTAAGCCCTGTCTGTCTCAGTGCCTGAACTCAACCACTGCATCATTTTTTGAGAATTATAAATATCATACTAAATATTACTCTGATTCTGTTCCTGTTCAAATTCCTCTTTCCTTTCATTATCTTATTGGGTCCTCATAACAATCTTGCCACCTAGGTATGATCATCTCTGCACAGGAGATGAGGATGCTGAGGGTTAGAAGACAGAATGTCACTCACGTGAACCATCTACCAACACCTGATCTCCAATGGGAAAATATCGGGAAATGAAAACCTCTCCCTTTCAAACAAATCTCCATTTCTTTTCTCCACTTTTCTCCTGAAAAAGAAAATGCACACACTCCACACACACAAAGAACATTATTTTGGTTACATTTTTATAAAGCTATACATTGTAATTATGGAAATGAGATTGTCATCAACTTTAATCATGCTAAAAATGCTCATCTTTTTTTTATAAGAAAAAGAGGAATAAATACTCATTAACACTGAAGGCCTCAAGAACTTAAATTAAATTTTACTTTGAGATAGAAAATTGGTATGAAAAGTAGCCTGCATTAGTTATCCCCATCCACTCTTCCCACCCTCTTCCATTAAAAAATAATTTATACAAGTAATCATCTTTGAAGCCAAAAGTGATTTTAGAGGAAACTTCAATCATCTACAATTTAGAGTTTAAAAAGCATCAAGCCATACCAAATGCGTAGCTAAGTGTTAACACTCTTCTCCGCCTAGAGAACCTCCCCTTTTTGGTCTCCTAAGTCTCTGGAAGATTGAGGGGGTAGGATAGTGGCAAGAAAAGTTGATTGTGCCTTGTATATTATGTGTGTTTTTATGCATATATACAGATACATGCACACATAAATATACATCTTGCATGATTCTTGTGTGTTGTGAGAATTAAAGTATGCATCATAAGAGCCTGGATATAGTGAAAACCCCAAATATTTCAGCTGTCTTCCAGAAATCCTTCCTTCTAGGTCAACCTGCAACTGCTTTTAGGTTGTAGCTATATTTGCTCTGTTTTAAATAATGAATTATCTCTTTAGAACTTCACAATTCTCCTGGCCAGGCATTGGCAGAACTACTAATTTACAAAAATGCAATATGGTTTACTTCTCTTTTAGCAGCAGCATCCACTTCTTTCATCCAATTAATTTCAAGTGTGCCAGTTTGCCTTACTACTCTTCTGTCTAGGAAAATGCAGAGACATTTCTGACTACTATGAACAATTACAGCAGAAAACAAACTAATATTCACAATAACATTTAGCATGTAGCTTTTTATATGGCCCAGGTACAACTCAAAGGGTTTTACATCATTTTTTTTCTTTTCATCCTCATAGTAAGCCCAAACAGTACGTATTATCATTATTAACTTTCTGATGTGGCATTGGGTTAGGGGAAGAATAAGTGACTTCCTCAAAGCAATGCTGTCATCGAGTATTAGTGTCACCATCAGTTCTGCATTCTCATCAAGCACTTTCTGACTTTACAAACTTCTCTTAGTCCTCGGATTAGGTCACTTCCTTATGTTTTGGATCTTTCCATTCTTCTTGCAGATCCGCTCCCCACCCTTTCACACCCTGCTCCATTCCAAAGGGAGCTGACAAGAGTGTGTGATAGGCAAAGACACTCTGGCCCTGTGCTTCCTAATTAATCCAGTCCCTGATGAGCACCAGAAGAAGAGCAGAGAGGAAGACGCAAGGGAAGGCATGGATTTTATGGTCTGGGCTTTCCCATGTGCTGGAGGGTAGCTGTGTTCTTTCAGGTGGCCCTTTCATCCGGGCTTCTCTGTCACTGGGTCTTGAAAACCATTCCTTTCCTCACCCTTCCAGGCCTGCAGTTGTTCCTGATTTCAGGATTCTGCATGGTCCTCTGTAGTTTCTTCCACCCTGCCCACATCTTTGGAAATGGTCTTATCATTCCCTTTCACATTCCCTTTTATTGATTCCAATTGAGTGTGCCATTTGCTTCCCATGAGAACTTGACTAATGGATACATATCCTTGTCTTTCTATAATTCTGAGCACAGTTCTTTCCTTTTAGAGTACTTACCATTGTTGGTTAGTACAGACAAGAGCAGAGAAACATATTTATTTATTAGCTGAGTTGTTTACCCTTTAGTCTGTATTAGGGCAGAGGCTATGTCCTCTTTACTCAGTCTTGTATCCTTGGTGCCCAGCAAAATGCCTGGTGCTCAGATGGCACGGAAAAATATTCACTGACTGAATAAACGCCTCAAGGCAAGCAAAGGTGGTTTATAAGATATCTCTGTAACTTATTGTTGTCTTTCAGAAAACAAGAGAGACTAGAACACCACCCCAAAGCTACTGAGCAGTTTTTTCACTTAAACGCATGAACGAACAAGCATTTTGGATGTTTAGCATAGTAAGTAGGAAACCAGCAGGCATTCCAGGCCAGAAACCTAATCTCTAAAACCATATAGACGCTTTTCCTCTAAAAGGAATTGAGTATTGAGAAAGTAATGACGAGCTGAGCCGTGACCATGTTTGAGGCCTGAGATTTCATGTCTCCATCAGGTTTTGATGTAGCCTTTTACAGTGTCCCTTAAAAAAATGTCTATGAAGACATGGAAAAATAATAAAAATCACATCACAACAATAAACTAAGATTGACAAATATATAACTACATTCCAGAATGAATTTTAAAAAGGCACCTATTGATAGAATATGGAGAAGGGGCATTATGGTTTATGCAACAAAGAATGCTCAGATATTAAAATGTAGAAAGATACAGGACTTTCTACCTCAACTCTCCATCCCCTCATTCAAGTCTTGGGCCTGTACCAAACAGATAACTTGACAATTCTCTTCCTACCATTTTAAAAAAAATATATCTAAAATGTATAAACATCAACATGTAGCTTCATTAAAATAATAATGATCTAGTAAAATAATCATAGGGATATAGTTTCTTAAAAAAGAAATAATCTCTTTCAAAACAACCACCAATATTATCTTTATAGTGCAATAGTAAAGGTAGTCTAATTAAAATCAGAAGCATGACTAAAATTTAATGCTACTATTATTAAACATTGTTCTGGAGGTTGCATTCAATATACTTAGCAGAAACAAAAGCAAACCAAAATAAAAAGAACAAAATTTGAAAAAGAGGAGACAAAACCATTATTCCTTACAGATATATGTATAGCATGGGCAAACGTTAATGCAGCAACTGAGAGTCTATTTAAATAGGTGAGTTCTTAAAAGTGTCCAGTATACAAGTACTCAAGTGTATAGAGTCTATAAAAACTTTCAGGACTGGCCAGGCACGGTGGCTCATGCCTGTAATCCCAGCACTTTGGGAGGCCAAGGCGGGCAGATCATGAGGTCAGGAGATCGAGACCATCCTGGCTAACACGGTGAAACCCCGTCTCTACTAAAAATACAAAAATTAGCCGGGTGTGGTGGCAGGCGCCTGTAGTCCCAGCTACTCAGGAGGCTGACGCAGGAGAATGGCGTGAACCTGGGAGGCGGAGCTTGCAGTGAGCCGAGATCACGCCACTGCACTCCAGCCTGGCGACAAAGCAAGACTCCGTCTCTTACAAGAAAAATACTTTCAGTACTTTGCCAGAAGAAAAAGAAATGAAAGAAAGGAATGGGATCCTTATTTAAGTACATTTAAAGAAGAATGTTGGAAATTAAAATCCAATATGAAAACAGTGCTGATTCTACCATATTTTAAGTAAACCTTACATATTTTTTTCAATTAAAATAGTGGTTAACAGTTAACTTTGTTATTTTTTTTGTTATGGTTATTAAACTCCTGAAACACCTGTGCTCGACCATACTCAGCCATTAAAGACTTAGCCTTGAAGCTACCGAAGTCTCAGATGGTTGAAGTTGCAGGAAGCAAGTTGTACTGATTTACTGGCATTCTGTTACTGTGAATCATCTATGGGTAGATGTTTCCTTGGTGTCACATCTTTGGATTTCATCATGAATTCCTCATGAGGTCCCCTCTGTTGGCAAGGCATTATGGGAAGAGCAGGCATTTTGTTTTCCAAACGGCTGTGTCTGGAGCGGAAGCTCTCCGCGCTTCTCAATGCGAGAGTGCATCCCCTGGTGCTCAGTTGCCAACAGATGAAGTTGGAGTAAACGTGGGGCAGCCTGACATGAGGAACAACACAAGCGTAAGTGGACATATATGTCTCCACCATGTCCTCGGTACTTTTAAAGCCTGGAATACTTTCTTTCTTTCCAGCAAAGGAGATAGGAAAAACAGAGTGTTGTTTTGTTTTCTTTGCTTCTTTCTCCTTCCTCCCCTCCTCTTCTTCTGTGAAATGATGGTGTCCCAGAAACTTGTAGACTCCAAGACTTCCGTAGGACTTTAAGGGTTGACCCTGTCAGTAAGTCAATAAATACCTGCTTTGTATCCTACACGCCTCAAGTCAATGCATGTGTTACACAGGGGTGCTTAGTCATGGTCCTAGAATCAAACTAATCTGGGCCAAATGCCAACACTGCCACATTTTGGCTGTGTGAACATAAGCACAATCCTTAAGAAGCATTCTTTTTTACCTGCCACATTTCTCCTATTTGTAAAATGAAGATAACAGTATTGCTTACTTCAAGAGGCTGTTGTCAGAATTAAACACAATAATGTATGCAAAGTGCTTAGCATTTTACAATAAATATTCCTTTATCTACTTTAGTAATTAAGTTGTTAAAAATAAATAACTCTTAGTGATCTATTCTTTAAAAGAAATATTTCTTCTGGCTGATATTAGTCGGAATATCTTCGTTGTAAATATAGAAAAAAAAAAACAACCCATGGAAGACAATTAAAAATTACAGAGAATTTAGTGGATTATGTAATTTAAATATGCAGAGTGAGTTTAAGTATAATTTGGTCAAGGTTATGATTTATTTATCCTTACTTTTTTTTATTGTAATTTTCTTGGCTCAGTTTACTTCAGTGTTTTCAACTGAGTGTTCAAAGAACCTTCACTTCAAGAAAAGTGGCCGTAGAAATCCAATATTTCCTGTTTGTGTCCCATGATGTCCAAAATGAGATCAATATGTTTAAGATTCTAAGGCAAAATGTTGACTTACTTTGTAATTGAACCACAACTCAAATCAGCTAATATATCTAGAGGAAGCCATGGTAGCAGTTGGCTTAGGCTTGGATTAACTGATCTAAAAACTGTGGCAAGTAAGATATGATTAACCCACTTATTTCAATCAGAGCCCTTGTCTCTAGAACTGGAGGTGGATTTGTGGTAACTTTGAATTATCTATTTAGGACAGTTAGGAAGCAATTAAGGACTTTGGAAATACAGATATATGAATGAAGCACTGTGAGGACAATATTCTTCCAGTAGACTGCATATGTCTGTATTAATAGAATAGCATTTTCTAAGACTTCCTCCCTGAGTTCTCACATTTGCAGACACGGTACTCACTTTTAGTTTGATACCTGGAATCTCAATCATGCTAAAGTCTGTAACCAAGCTCAACCATTAATGAGCTGCAAGATTTTCAGCAAGTCACATCTGCTCCCTGGACATCAGTGTGGTCACTTCTAATAAAGGAGGGTGGATTAAATGAACTCGAAATTCCCAGTAGTTCCATGGGTCTCTATGAACACAATACATTACCTTTATAAATGGGGAAGATGGCCAATAAGCAATTTCTCAACTTCTGTTCTGAAAATTACACAAAATGACCCAAGATCCTTTTATCTTTCTTCACTAGGACTATTTCCTATCCCTTTTATCTCTTTGTTGATATTCTAGAGGCCTGCTTCAATATTTTCTCCACATCCCATTCTCTATATGAAATTTCTAACTGAAAAAAAATAAATCTATTAGAGATATCAATAACATCTAAGTAAGGAGGTCCCTATTTCCAGAAATCATTGTGAATTTTGCCTGTGTGTTTAGCAATACCTTGTTCTTGCAAATTTTCATCTTAGACAATTTTGACAGTTATTTAAAATATATTGCTGTTTTTGTTTACAGTTATTTTTATTTGTTGTAAAATTTAAATACAATGAAATTTACAGTTCTTATTACACATTTACTGAATTTTGACATGCATCCACCTGTGTAGCCCAACCTCTTATCAAAAAATGGAAGCTTAACATTGTCTAAGAGTGTTTCTCATGTTCCTTCCAAGTCAATCATCACTCCCATGGCTACAGAAGAAACCATTATTTTGATTTTTCCTCCATAGATTAAATTTGCCTGTTCTGGAACTTAATATTAAAAAACATGCAATATGTGATTCTTTATTGTCAAAATTCAATTGACTAGATTTGTACATGTTAATCTCTACAGATCTTTATTCTATTCTATGGGTCTATATATATTTATAATTTGGCCAATCCTACACTGCTTAATTTCTGCAACTTTATAGTAAGCCTTAAAATCAGTTATTTGACCTTTCCTGCTTCAATATTCTTTTCAAGTTTGTTTTGGCCCTTTGAGTTTCTTTGCCTTCCTGTATGAATTTTATGATGAGCTTATTGATACCTATGAAGAAAATTCTGGTAGGATCCATAGATAAATTTTCAGAGAATTGGCATCTTTGTAGTATTTAGACTACTGATTCAAATGTAACTTTTCATTATTAAAATAAAAAACGTCTTGCGGTTTCATTCCTAGCTATCTAGAAAAAAGAAAAAGCCAGGATTTAAAACAGTGGCACTAGTCTTTGGAAGAGAGGAAAAAAATCCAAAAGTCTTGAGGAATCTCTGACTATGGATCAGAAATTAAAAATTATAATTTCAATAAACTAAACAGTCATTTTTGAGATCCAACTGTTGGTGGATTGATTGACACCAAAATAAAGATGCTAAAGCAGATCACTGAAACACATTCTGTGTCAATCTTCAAATTGATCAAGCATGGTGAAGGGAAAATGTGGTGATAAAAGGCAGCTGAGAGCCATGCAGTAATAAGTTGACAGGGGCTTGGTCTAGTTAACTCTTTTTATAATATGAACTTACAAACAGAGAATACTTAAATGGGATCAACTCTTTCAACAGTTGCAATACATTTTTGGTTTTGGTGGGTTTTTTGTTTGTTTGTTTGTTTGTTTGTTTTGAGAAGGAGTCTCCCTCTGTTGCCCAGGCTGTAGTCTGGAGTGCAGTGCTGCCATCTCAGCTCACTGCAGCCTCTGCCTCCTGGGTTCAAGCGACTCTTGTGCCTCAGCCTCCTGAGTAGCTGGAATTACAGGCGCACGCCACCACACTCAGCTAATTTTTTGTATTTTTAGTGGAGATGGGGTTTCGCCATGTTGCCCAGACTGGTCTCGAACTCCTGATCTCAAGTGATCTGCCCCCCTCGGCCTCCCGAAGTGCTGGGATTACAGGCATGAGCCACCGTGCCTGGCCAGTTGCAATACTTTAACAAGAAATCACAAAACTAAGAGGTTAACTACAACAAACACATTTTTGATTCATAATGAATCTCTTGTTCCAGAGTTGCAAAGTTATTGTGTTACCAATAAGTAATGCAGATGTTCAGGCAGACAATGATGAGTTTCAAAATGTTGATGGAAGGATAAAAATTTGAATTCAGTACTAAGTAACAGTTACCTTTTAGATTTTGGGAAAAATTGAGAAAAGTTAAAATCATGCTAAAAATGCTTTGCTGCTTTTCTTTATCCCTTACCCCCTGTCCCCACCATATCTAACTTCTTTCATTCTGACGGCAAGCATCAGGTGTCCTCAGTGGGCCAGTCTCTTGCTATGCTTTGAGACCACAATCATATCTTTACTTCTCTCTCTGGCTCCTTATTCCTGTCAGTGAGTTCCAGCTAAATATCATTGCTTCATTAAAGTTATCCTAACCTAAAGAAAATCCTTTTCTGTTATTCTTTATACAAGTCACTTATCCCTCATTTATCTCTATCATTACACTTACTTATTAATTTTTCTGTTCTTTTTTCCTCCAGTACAATAAACACCATAGTATCCCCACTACTTCACTGGATGAATGAATTAATAAACAGTTGTCTTCTTCGACTACTTTGTAAATCTTTAGAGAGAAGAAACTTTCTCTAATTCATCGTTTGACCTGAATATTCTGATCTCAAGAGAAATATCTATTAAAAATATTTAACATACGAAGTGTTACAAAGGTAATTATAGAATTTTGCATACGGTAGGTGGAGTTATCTCAGTAGGAGTTCTTCAATACCCCAGAGAACACAGAAGGATTTCAAAGAGGCAATAAGCTACATGCTGGGTCTTCAAAAAATGCAAGGCATTTACTTGGCAGATGAAGGGGCTCAGCTCAGACAATCTTACCAGTTTTGTTGTAAAACTTAAATCCAGTCATTTATTCTCTCATTTAATAAGCATTTATCAAGATACTGTGTCAGCTCTATCCTAAGCACTTGTGATACGTGGTAATGAACACCAGACATAATATGTGCTGTCATTTACCTTAAAAATCTCAACTCCATGAAGGGGGTGAACATTAATTAAATAAACATAAAATATACAGTGCTTGAGTGCATTAATCGTTTTTTCTATATTATTTCATTTAGTTCTCACAAATACCTTATGAGATAGTTACTATGATTAGCACCTACTTTATAATAATAAAATTGAAGAAAAAGAAGGAATTAAAGATGACAAACCCCCATACCAGGTAAGCCAAAGTAGGATTTATACTCAGACTAATTCCAGGGCCTGAGCATTGGAGTCATGTTGAATATAAAGTCAATGGTACATACCCCCAAATATGTTATGTAATATGAATTATTAAGAAATACTTTAAAAAATTAAGTCAAATAGCAAAGTATAAACTGATGTGAGGTTAGATTTGAGGGTTAGACAGGACCAAGCTTGCAGTGGCCTTGTAGGTCTCGTAAATATATATATTTTTTCTTTTCAGAGCAATGGGAATCCACTGACAGGTTAATGCTGATGAGGAAGAGGGTAGGCAGGGTGATGTGAAAATATTGGAGATGGTCCAGAGGTCTTTGATAAAACCAATAAAGAGGTCACAGCTACTCGAAAGGCTGAGGCAGGAGCGCTTGAACCCAGGAGGCAGAGGTTGCAGTCAGCCGAGATCGCGCCACTGCACTCCAGCCTAGGTGGCAGAGCAAGACTCCTCCGTCCGGGGGAAGAAAAAAAAGTCATTGCATTCTTCTGGATAAAATTAATGGTAGCTTGGAATAAGATGACAGCTATAATTAAAGCAAAGATAAGTGGATGAATTTGAGAGCTCTTTAGGAAGGTGTCTAATAAAAAATATACTGATGGAATAAAGTATAAGGAGACCCTAGCATAGTAGTATGGACTGAGAGATACTACACTACGTGGCCATGAGGAAGGGAATTATTAGGAATAACTCTAGAGAGTAAGATAGGCTAGGACACAGCTTGTTGTAGCTTGGAATGGAGGTAGTGTGCTGAGGTGGATAGAGCTTTCAGTTTCAATATCATGCCTGCAGTTAACTTTCTGAGTAACTTTGGGTGAGTTATTTTTCCTTACGGGAACTCCATTTCTCATGCAGAAACTGATCAATAACCCAGGAAGATTTGAGATGAAGTAACATTGTGTGTGTGACAGAGTTGCAGAGTTTCTGGCTCATGGGAGGAAGGAAATGCTACCACTGAAGTTATGAATTTGGCATAGTAAAGAACCTTCTTCCCTATAATCCATCTCAAGTACCAAAAGTACCCAAATATCTGAAGTCATGATGCAGCTTGATTTTCAAGGGTAAAATAATTTATTCACCAATTACTAATTGGTCCACAAAAAATATATAGAACTCGTTGTATATGCCCTGCTAGACCATGCTCTTGGAGCCTACATTCTGATCTCTGAAGCCAGGTAGAAAACACAGTAAGGGAAGCCTTCTTACCAGGGTTTACAAAATTTAAATAGACAATTGGGGATTTTGACACAAAATATTTTTTCTTTTCATTTTAAATTATAAAACGTAATTTTAGACCAAGAATTGGGAGGCCGGGCATAGTGGCTCATGCCTCTAATCCCAGCACTTTGGGTGGCCAAGATGGATGGATCATTTGAGGTCAGGAGTTCGAGACCAGCCTGGCCAACATGGTGAAACCCAGGCTCTACTAAAAATACAAAAATTAGATGGGCGTGGTAGCCTCCCAACTACTCAAGGGGCTGAGGCAAGAGAATCGCTGGAACCCGGGAGGTGGAGGTTGTAGTGAGCTGAGATCCGAGATTGTGCCACTGCACACCAGCCTGGGTGAAAAAGCGAGACTCCGTTTAAAAAAAAAAAAATTCGGGAGATCCAAATATAATAAATAAATCTTAAGAATTAATTTAGCTGTCCATTCATGATAGCATTTAAAAAATTTGAGAAATTTAGAAGCAATATTATCTAGATATTAAGAAATACATATCAGATGTGATTCAGGTTATATCTAATTCTGTGGTTGGTATCTTGCTAATATTCATAATTTATTGCAAAGGCAATTTTCCCAAAGTTTTCTTGCTCACCCAAAGGAGGTGGGTAATAAATTAGATTGAGTCATGGAAATTTGTATTGAGTTGAATTGGAGAGAGGAAAATTCAATTTTCCAAGGGAAAATGCATAGTAGATGCACAATGTGTAGCAGATTTTCCGAGGAAAAGAAAGTAACATAGGATGTGGTACTGTTCCCATTGTTCCAGATCTCTCAATTTATTTATTTATTTTTATTTTTATTTTTTTAATTGAGACAGAGTCTTGCTCTGTTGCCCTGGCTGGAGTGTAGTGGTGCGATCTCAGCTCACTGCAACTTCCACCTCACAGGTTCAAGTGATTCTCCTGCCTTAGCCTCCTGAGTAGCTGAGATTACAGGCACCTGCCACCATGACCAGCTAAGTTTTGTATTTTTAGTAGAGATGGGGTTTCACCATGTTGGCCAGGCTGGTCTCAAACTCCGGACCTCAAGTGATCTGCCCGCCTCTGCCTCCCAAAGTGCTGGGGTTACAGGCGTGAGCCACCACGCCCAGCCCAGATCTCTCAATTTACAAAGAAACTTTAATCTGCCGTGCCAATCCAAGTAGCTAGGATCATTATAACAGATCAATGTAACTTTTCAGCATCCCAGTGTTCCTTGCAGAGAACTTGCCTTGATCTTCCAAACAAATATATGAATTTTAAAAGTTAACATTTGGTAGTTTGTGTTCATGTGCCTTTTTATTTTTAATTCAACTAAAGATAAAAACTGTTGGAAATAACAAAGTAAATGGGTGAGTCTCAGTATCTCTCTTTAAAACCTTATAATTCTAGTTGTACAGGTTTCTCTTTCTGAAATATAACACTAGCAGAACACTGGAAGCCCCTAAAAAACTGGCTGGCCATATGTAGAAAGCTGAAACTGGATCCCTTCCTTACACCTTATACAAAAATTAACTCAAGATGGATTAAAGACTTAAATGTTAGACCTAAAACCATTAAAATCCTAGAAGAAAACCTAGGCAATACCATTCAGGACATAGGCATGGGCAAGGACTTCATGTCTAAAACACCAAAAGCAATGGCAACAAAAGCCAAAATTGACAAATGGGATCTAATAAACTAAAGAGCTTCTGCACAGCAAACTACCATCAGAGTGAACAGGCAACATACAGAATGGGAGAAAATTTTTGCAATCTACTCATCTGACAAAGGACTAATATCCAGAATCTACAAAGAACTCAAACAAACTTACAAGAAAAAAACAAACAACCCCATCAAAAAGTGGGCAAAGGATATGAACAGACACTTCTCAAAAGAAGATATTTATGCAGCCAACAGACACATGAAAAAATGCTCATCATCAATGGCCATCAGAGAAATGCAAATCAAAAGCACAATGAGATCCCATCTCACACCAGTTAGAATGGCGATCATTAAAAAGTCAGGGAACAACAGGTGCTGGAGAGGATATGGAGAAATAGGAACACTTTTACACTGTTGGTGGGACTGTAAACTAGTTCAACCATTGTGGAAGTCAGTGTGGCAATTCCTCAGGGATCTAGAACTAGAAATACCATTTGACCCAGCCATCCCATTACTGGGTATATACCCAAAGGTTTATAAATCATGCTACTATAAAGACACATGCACATGTATGTTTATAGCGGCACTATTCACAATAGCAAAGACTTGGAACCAACCCAAATGTCCATCAATGATAGACTGGATTAAGAAAATGTGGCATATATACACCATGGAATACGATGCAGCCATAAAAAATGATGAGTTCATGTCCTTTGTAGGGACATGGGTGACGCTGGAAACCATCATTCTCAGCAAACTATCGCAAGGACAAAAAACCAAACACCTCATGTTCTCACTCATAGGTGGGAATTGAACAATGAGAACACATGAACACAGAAAGGGGAACATCACACACCAGGGCCTGTTGTGGGGTGGGGGGAGGTGGCAGGGATAGCATTAGGAGATATACCTAATGTAAATGACGAGTTAATGAGTGCAGCACACCAACATGGCACATGTATACATATGTAGCAAAACTGCACGTTGTGCACATGTACCCTAAAACTTAAAGTATTTTATATATATAAATTATTAGCTGGGCATGGTGGTGCGCACCTGTTGTCCCTGCTACTCAGGAGGCTGAGGCAGGATAATCGCTTGAACAGGGAGGTGGAGGCTGCAGTGAGCTCAAGATTGTGCCACTGCACCCCAGCCTGGCAAAAGAGTGAGACTCTGTCTCAAAAAAAATATTAAATTTTATTTATTTATCTTATTTACATATATATTTTTGAGACAGGGACTTGCCCTGTCACCCAGGCTGGAGTGCAGTGGTGCAATTATGGCTCACTTCAGCCTTGAACTCCTGGCTCACTCCCGCCTCAGCCTCCCAAGTTCCTGGGACCACAGGCACGCACCACCACAGCCACCTAATTTTTAAATATTTTGTAGAGATAGAGTCTCACTACATCACCCAGGCTGGTCTCAAACCCCTGGCCTCAAGTGATCCTCCCCCCTCGGCCTCTCATAAAGCTAGGATTAGAGGTGCATACTCTTTCTTTTTTTTTTTTTAATTTCAGAGGTGCATACTTTTTTTTTTTTTTAATTTCAACTGTTTTTTTAGACTCAGGTTATGTGTGCAGCTTTGTTGGGATATTGTGTGATGCTGAGGATTGGGCTATAAATGATCTTTTCACTCAGGTAGTGAGCATCGTACCCAATAGGTAGTTTTTCAACCCTTGCCCCCTCCACCCTTCCTCCCTCTATTAGTCCCCAGTGTGTGTCACTCCCATCTTTATGTCCATGTGTACCCAATGTTTAGCTTCCACTTATACATGAGAACATGCAGTATTTGGTTTTCTATTCCTGCATTAATTCACTTAGCATAATGGCTTCCAGGAGCATCCATGTTACCTCAAATGATATTGATAGATGCAGGAGGCAGGTAAGGGAGGGCCCCGGGAGAATTTCCGACCCACCCTACAAGTGTTTACATCAGATGCTTTTGTGAATGAGGGAACTTGCTCAGGGCTTTCTGTGGACATGCTCACCATGGACTGGGGGCCCGCCTGCACACTAGGAGAATGGGGTGGAGCCACTGGGGATTTGCGCCTTATGCAGGAGGGAGGAGCCTGGCCTTTTCAGCTCCTGTGTGTGGTGGCCTGGTATTTAATCTGTGAGGTGGGAGCCTGTTGGCAGGACCCCTTCTTTTTTAACTGGGAGATATTTAAAAATAAATTCCACTCTCTGCCGGGTGCAGTGGCTCACGCCTGTAATCCCAGCACTTTGGGAGGCCGAGGCAGGCAGATCACCTCAGGTCAGGGGTTCGAGACCAGCCTGGCCAATATGGTGAAACCCTGTCTTTACTAAAAAATACAAAAATATTAGCTGGGCATGGTGGGCATGTAATCCCAGCTACTCAGGAGGCTGAGGCAGGAGAATCGCTTGAGCCCAGGAGGTGGAGGTTGCAGTGAGCCAAGATTGCACCATTGCACTCCGGCCTGGGCAGCAAGAGCGAAACTCCATCTCCAAAATAATAATAATAATAATTTTTTAAAAAATTAATAAAATAAAATAAATATAAATTCTGCTCTCCTAAAAAAAAAATGAAGATATTAAAGTACTATGGGTGTTCAGAGAAGAATATCACATTTTAAAAACCTGTAAAAAAGTTTCATGACATCTGTGAATTCAGCATTAGATTAGGGAATGTGATGGGCAATGAGAATGTTCCAGACATAAAGAAGAACTACAAAGAGCATGATGGAGGAATCCTTGACTTGGTCCAATCCTATGTATCTTTGCAGTAGTTTTGGTCAGAAAGTCCTAGAATATAAATCAATGTAGGTCTTTGTGTATGGCCCATTCAAATACAGGAAAAAGCAAATTGTTCTCTCTCTACTCACACATACCACACAGCACAGAATGCTTCTATGACCGTGTGTGTGTGTGTGTGTGTGTATGCGTGCGCGTGTGTGTTTCCAGCACACCAAGCAATTCTCTGGCAGCATACACCAGTGGGGTGTCCTATAATTTAATTCAATTCTGACAGTATCTACCTGAAGATAGCATCAGATTTCACAAGTTGAGGGCTCAGTCCCACAAGACTTCTCCCCACTTCAGATGCCAATCACTACCCTCAGATTACGACCTGTGCTTCTGACCAACTGGCTATAAATCAGAGATCCCACCACCCCTCCTGGAATTCAATTAATTTACTAGAGTGGCTCAAAAAACTTTAGTAAACACTTTATTAGATATCACATCTGATATCGCTCTATTTCTCAATATCCAGATGATATTGCTTCTAAATTTCTCAAACTCTTTTAATGCTACCAGAAATGGACAGCTAAATTAATTCTTAAGATTTATTTATTATATTATGATTTCCAGATCTTCTAATTCTTGGTCTGAAATTAGGTTGCATAATTTTAAATGAAAAGAAAAAAAATTACGTCTATGTGTAATACGTAATAAAATCTCCAATTGTCTATATATTTAAATTTGGTAAACTCTAGTAAGAAGGCTTCCCTAACTATGTTTACTAGAGTTCAGGGAAATACTTTACTTATGTCTACCCATATATTACCAAATATCTGAAGTCATGACGCAGCTTGATTTTCAAGGGTAAAATAGATAATTTATTCACCAATTACTAATTGGTCCAGAAGGCTATTTTAAAGGCTACAAATGAACAGTGAGATCAGTACATACATAGGGTGAGGTCTGGATGAATCATGAGCACGAGAACTTCTGTCCCATAGTGGATACGACCTTATTCACTGGCCTGGAAGCTCACTACACACAGTCCTCTGGGTTTTTGGAGGCTTCATTTCACAAGCATGAGATTAAATCATTGGCTACTGGTGATCAACTCACCTGTCAGTCCTTCTTTTCTCCCTGGAGGTGGAGGTAGGGTTGAAAGTTCCAGTCTTTCAACCACATCATTGGTTTTGTCAGGGATAACAAAAGACACTCCTCTTTCCTTTATCACTCCAGAGCTGTTCTACAATCCAGGACAAAAGGCCAAATATTCTAACAAAGGATACTCCTATTGGTCTAGTCACTTAAGAGTTACAGAGGTTTTAGGACCTCTGAGTCAGGAACTGCGAATCAAATCCAAAATATTTGCAGTCAGCTCTCAGTATCTATGGGTTCCATATCTGTGGATTCAACCGATTTTGGAACGAAAGTACTTGAGGAAAAAAAAAGGATGGTTGCATCCGTACTGAACATGTACTACATGTATGGACTTTTTTTGGTCATTAATTCCTAAACAATACAGTATAACAAATATTTACATAGTATTTACATCATGTTAGTTATTGTAAGTGATCTAGAGATGATTTAAAATATACAGGAGGATGTGCATAGCTTCTATGCAAATACTATAGCACTGTATGTGAGATTTGAGCATTCATGGATTCTGGTATCTGCAGGAGGTCCTGGAACTAAGCCTCCTGGGACACCAAGGGATGGCTGTATTTCACAATATCACAGGCTACTAGTGATATAGGCAGGCTTGGGGAGGTAAAGCCTATCAATATGACTCTGAGACTTGTGATCTGAGAGACCAAAGTAGATACCCCTATATGGACTAAGATGGACCCTAAGGTTAAGAAAACAAAAGTTACCTACTTGTGTTCAGGACTCAGCTGGCATGGCACCTTCCTAAATTCCTATGGCTATAAGAAAAACCACACTATTGCTAAACTCCCTAATAGGACCTATCAGGCAAATTATCAGGCCCATCCTAACTCAGATTTACAACCTAAACCATTACAACTCTGACTGGACAAAGGACCAGCCTTACAAACTCTTTTTTTTCTTTTTCTGAAAAGCAACTACAGATCTTGAGCCAGTTTCAGCCAGCTTAAAGAGCCGACACACAAACTTTGTGTCCTACAGGTCACCTTTTGATGTGAAGAACCAAATTCTACCTCATTTTAATGTTAAAACCCTGCCACGCAGTGAATATGGGATGTTTGTTACATATATGTTTACCCATTGCCCATGTTCTTGACTCCTCTCATAAATGTGTGTATCTTTTCCCCAAAAGTGCTGAATATGTATGAATCTATTCTGTGACACAGGTGCTATAATGCCATAAAACCCAAACTGCCCTTTCCCTCTTCAAAGAGAGTTCCTTGGGCCACGCTGGAGACTGTCTCTTTCTGGCTTGCAAACTAATATTGCCAATAAAATTCTTCTTTCTATAATTTATCCTTCCTGGTGGTATATTGGACAACACACTTCAAACATGAGTGACTGAAAGTTGTGTGTAGTGAGGAGATTTTTTTGTCTTTTGAGACAGAGTCTTGCTCTGCCACTCAGGCTGGAGTGCCGTGGTGTGAACTCAGCTCACTGCAACCTCCGTCTCCCGGGTTCAAATGATTCTCATGTCTCAGTCTCCCAAGTAGCTGGGATTACAGGTGCCCACCACCACACCCAGCTAATTTTTGTATTTTTAGTAGAGACAGGGTTTCACTATGTTGGCCAGGCTGGTCTCAAACTCTTGATCTCAAGTGATCCACCCCCTCAGCCTCCCAAAGTGCTGGGGTTACAGGCGTGAGCCACCGGTCCCAGGCCTGTAGTGTGGTTTTAAAGAAATGCTCCTAGCACAAGAGAAGTAGATTTAGGAGAAATTATGACATCATTCTGTAGATGTGTGATATTTGAAATTCCAGGCAAATGTGCCCTTTGGCAAATTATAAACACAGCACTGAAGTTTGAACAACGGTAAGAAGCCTGCAGCTGGATTTTTACAGCACTCTCCATAGGAATAATTCTGTGTATCCCCATAGACTAAACTCCTTCCTCTGCTAAATCCAACACCCATGCAGCTTCATACTCCAGGAATGCTAAACTTTGAATTTCCCAAATATTTTATGCTGTCCACTACCCCCATTCACTTTTCCCACTATTTCTCTTCACTTAGGCTTCCTGATTTATGCTAGACTTTCTAGTAAGTACCTATGAAACTTTTAATCATCAGTTTAAATGCTTGGCTTTCTGTGAAAAATTTCTGAGCTTCCCCGGACTGATTTATTTTCCTTCTCAGTTCTTACTTCACTCTATAAACAGTGGGACAGATGCCTTGCTGCATTTGGATTATTTGCTGTTATGTGTATTTTCCCAATAGGCTTAAATATAGTTAAGGAAAGGCAGAGTGCCAGTAGTTTTATCTGTTCATTCTTGGGCCCGAGAAGTGCATGGGATGGAGATTTTTACTAGGAAACTTATTCGAAGGTTTCTATTTAGCTAATGTAGGGTCTGAGAAAATGATACCACATAATGAAGTCCTCAGAAGCAACTCTCTCTGACCTTCCCCTGACCTCCTGTCTCTGGCTGCTCATTCTCCCCTGAGGCTAGTCATAAAAACTAGAACCCCTTTTCTCCCAAGCCAGCCACAAACCCTAAAAATATTTCTCCAATTTCCCTCCCTACCTTCCTGTGTAAAACCTGGCCTTACAGAAATTATCTGACTTACCTTGTTTCATTATAGTCATAAGACCCCTATTCTAGAGAGGGTCATGTTCCATGCTCAGAGAAGAGGAATGAATGTGCAGAGAGGCCAAGATGAATATAGATAGACAGGTCTTGCTAGATATCGCCAACAAGTCTGTTAGCATTAGGTTACAACCTTTTTTTGACCTTAATAGGTTCGTTGCCTGATACCCATGGCAAGTCAATACACCAAGACACCAGCCCGCAGCAGAGAAAGAGGTTTAATAGTAGGGCCATCGAATGAGGAGACAGGAGGAAACCTCAAATCCATCTCCCTGAGGAACTTGGGGTTAAGTTTTTAAGGATTTTGGAGTGGGCTGAAGTGTGGCGATCAGAGATCACTGACTGTTGAGGAGTGCAGGGTGAAGCCATGGAACAGGGAGAGGAAGAAGCTGTATCCACATGCTGATCCTGTTCCTCTGTGGGAGTCCTCAAACTGGGTTTGGGAATTCGGTGTCTAAAAAACATCTCCAAGAATCCTTAAAGAGGAGCCTTATGATTCTAATGTCAGAATCCTGTCTGTAGGAACAATGGGGATGCAAATCAATTCTTAATCATTCTTGTGACTCTAATGTCAGAACTCTTATCTATAGGAACAATGGGGATGGAAAGGGTCGGTATCTGGTGTTACCTGACTTTCAGCAACAAGGAAACAGGCCAAAATGCAGCCTGATTCAGGCTTAATTATAACTATATTTCTGTCAAGAAACTGACATGCAATTCTTGTCAACCCTGTCAGGGTAGTTTCATTTTTGTACCAAAATATTTCTACATGGCTGTCCATATGTTGTTGAACCCACGCATAAAAATGAACAGTTTCCCCTGTATCTTTGGGTCTTCATTCTAAAGACTCCCATGTCACATAAAACCATGACCAGGTAAATTTGTATGCCTTTTCTTCTATGGATCTGCCTCTTGTCAATGATTTTCAGTCAACAGACAGCAAAGGGGGAAGTATTCTCTTAATGCCCTCACTACTAAGAATTTTCTGCAAACGGTATTTGTTACTGGAAAGGAGTTCTGATCCAGATCCCAAGAAAGCGTTCTTGGATCTCACGCAAGAAAGAATTAAGGGTGAGTTCGCAAAGTGACAGCAAGTTTATCATGAAAATAAATGAATAAAAGAATGGCTACTCCATAGACAGAACAGCCCCGAGGGTTATTTTTATGGTTATTTCTTGATGATATGCTAAACAAGGGGTGGATTATTCATGCCTCCCCTTTGTAGACCATATAGGGTAACTTCCAGACATTACCATGGCATTTATAAATTGCCATGGCACTAGTGGGTGTGTAGCGTTGAGGACGACCAGAGGTCACTCTGGTCACCATCTTGGTTATGGTGTGTTTTGGATGGCTTCTTTACTGAGACCTGCTTTGTCAGCAAGGTCTTTATGACCTGTATCTACCTTGTGCCAACCTCCTGTCTCATCCTGTGACTTAGAATGCCTAATAGCCTGGGAATGCAGCCCAGTAGGTCTCAGCCTTATTTTATCCAGCCCCTATTCAAGATGGAGTCGCTCTGGTTCAAACGCCTCTGACAGTATTGTAAGCAAGTGAAATGACAAAGCAGATGAGCATGAGACAAAAGCAAGATGGGGAAGAGGTTGAGTAAGACCTGGAAAGAGAGAAATTCAAAGCAAACCAGCACCCAGGCTATCAGATACCCAGAATCTAATGGACAGCACCTTCTCTTATGTACACTTCTGCCCCCTCATAGATTATTCCTTTTCCTTAGCCTATTTCCCCGTGGGGGTTCTTCACATCAACGAGACAGGGATGTCATTATATTTTATGCATTCTTTTCACAGCTAAAAATATTAAAAGGGGCCGGGCACGGTGGCTCACACCTGTAATCCCAGCAGTTGGGGAGGCTGAGGCAGGCAAATCACGAGATCAGTAGTTAGAGACCAGCCTGGCCAACATGGTGAAACCCTGTCTCTACTAAAAATACAGAAAGTTAGCTGGGCTTGGTGGCGGGCACCTGTAATCTCAGCTATTCGGAAGGCTGAGGTAGGAGAATCTCTTGAACCCGGGAGGCAGAGGTAGTGAACCAAGATCACACCACTGCACTCCAGCCCAGGTGACAGTGCGAGACTCCATTGCAAAAAAATATACATATATATACACACACACACATATACACACATACACACACATATGTATATATATACATGCAGATACATATGTGTGTGTATATTAAAAATATACACACACATATACATACACATAAGTATAAATATACACATATATACACATATATATACATATGTGTGTGTGTGTGTGTGTGTGTGTTTTTGCAACGGAGTCTCGCACTGTCACCTGGGCTGGAGTGCAGCCATACATATGTGTGTGTGTATATATATGTGTGTGTGTGTATATATATATATAATGGTAAGTTTTTAAAATATGACTAACTCTTTGTAATTGTTTTATCTTTTCTTATTTTGTCATATAACCTCAGGACTTAGCAAAATACCGGACATGTAAGAAAGACCCTCATTTTACTCTGTCAGGCTACTTGACATACTTACTACAAGGTAAAATAATTTGTGTATTATTTCCATTTGAAATTTAAATCTCAGTATTCATTAAGTAGTATTTATTAAAATATGTTGTAAATAGGGTTTAAAATGTAGAATCTCTCAAAGTTTGGTAAAGTTAGCAGAAATTATTCATTTAACTCATATTAACTTAGTATTTGATAATAAAAAGGATCAAATATATAATTAGTTTGGTTTTTTTAGTCAAAAAGTATTTTTAATATTATAGCAGTAAATTATAGAGTTACCATTATTAGCCATATTTATTCATGAGAAGTAATTTGATATCTTACAAAATAACCTAATACGTGGTATAACCTCTTGCAGTCTAATTTTTCATGGATGAGCTCTTGCATACTTAATATCCTCGGAGGTTATATTTTAACATAGTCTAATTACCACTTTCCTTTTATTTCTATTCAGTTTGACACAGCCACTTTGCCTAAAATAATTTAATATTCTTATGAATGAGATCGTGTTAAAACTAGCCTATAACATAAATCGCCTTTGTTTATGCCAACAACTCTATTGAATTAACATACTAGAATGTGAGAACAAATGGCCCTTAGAGGGAAGTGAAAAAATATTCTTCACAATTTTTAAATGATTGCCAAAAAATTTTAAGCATTTCTAGTTTGAATACCATTTAACTGTACTACAAGTCAGGGTCCTTAGTAGTCTAATTAATATGGATAAGAAAAAATAATTTTATCTCTTTCTTTTCTTCTATTGCATCCTTACCCATCCAACCAGGGCACCATGCTGCCAGACTGGTCCCAGGTGCTTTGGGTGAGACCAGAACATGTTTGGTAAAACATCACATGGCATTTTCACATGCCTCTACACAGACACTCAGACAGCTGCTCTTCACACAGTGGCGTTACAAGTGCAATTCCTGAAGGTAGATGCTTACAACCAAATCCTAATATTGACTCTTAGCAGTCATACTACTTTGGGGGAGATGTTGCTTCCCTTAGCCTTAGTTTTCCAACTTCTAAATCAGGTTAATAACAGTACCTACCTCATAAGGTTGAGCAAATCATGAGAATTAAGATTATCCATGTTAAATCAGTATTTCAGTCTGGCATATAATATAGTAAAAGTTCAAATACCATCAGTTGTTTATTATTATAATTACTAGCATTGGCCTCAATTTTAGACAATTATTTGTTTACTCTAATGTCAGTTATTCCTTTACTCTAATGTCAATGCTTCCTGCATCCTTCAGGGTGCATCATTTGATAGAATTTAGTAGATGTCAAGGATCTATCATAACCTTAGGGACCAGACCAAGACCTTCCAAAAGGCTGATAAACTTCGTAAGATTAAACAACGTGATCTCAGCTCACTGCAACCTCCACCTCCCGGGTTCAAGCGATTCTCCTACCTCAGCCTCCTGAGTAGCTGGGATTAAAGGTGCATGACCACCGCACCCGGCTAATTTTTGTATTTTTAGTAGAGATGGGGTTTCACCATGTTGGCCAGGTTGGTCTCGAACTCCTGACCTCGTGATCCGCCTGCCTCAGCCTCCCAAAGTGCTGGGATTACAGGTGTGAGCTAGCTTTTAGACCTGATTCTAGTATCAGCAGTTTATAAAATGACTGACAGTGATGTTACCATAATAAGATATGTTTCTATTAAGACATCAAGAGCAATGTAGAAAGCAAAGGATAAAAAAGAAAAAAATGATCATAGTTAATACCATCCATTTCAGAGTTAGCTATTGGGAAAGAAAAAAATGTAAACTGCAATGGGCCAAAGCCACAGGAAATAACTATTCACAAGATCATGATTGTGAAACATTGAAAATCTATAACAGACATTTATAATTTAATTCTCAGGATGTTCTTGCTAATATATTTTCCTTGGTTGAAAGTAGATTCAGTCTCCAGCAAATGTGGGCAACACTTAGAAATAACCAGAAACATATTGATTTGCAGATTTTATGTTTTGGTTTCTATCTATCATTGCAAACGTTCTCTGTTAAATACAGACATTAGCACCACTTCTGCAGAATGATCTCATCATGGTAATGCGGGAGAACAGTTTTGCAATCTGTAATGTCTTCAGAAAGCAACCCTAATGAAATAAATCAAAATATACATTTCTTCTTATTGCTGGACTCTAATCTACTCATGTGCTGAGTTTAATACTCATTCCAGGATTCTCAAATCTGATTGATGATGTCTTTGAACAGTTTGGAAAAGGATAATCAACCACAAAGCCCAACTTGAAGCTGAGCCGAATTTCCAAGCCTAAACATTTAATGTGCTTTGATTTATACTTGCTGAAAGGCTTAAGAAATTCAGGTTGTGTATGTATGTGTCATCATTCAAAGGCTTAAAATTCAATTCATTACCTGAGATATTTCTGTTTGTGAAGAACACTCCTGACTTACCACATGACCTTCAGTAAAACTTACAATCAGGATGGTGACCATCTCATGCCATTATTGGATAAATGTGCACAATAGAAGCTACATTTCATATGTCATCAATATTAATTATATATGGTTTATTGGTGATTATAAATCAAATCTTGTGACTGCTGAAATGTTTTGAGTAATTAATCTAAGACATTGCTATAACATTCCAGTGCAGGAATATCTAGAATTCCTCTGAAATAGAAGTGATTGTAAAATATTTGTCACACAATATTTGTGGGGGTGGGAATAGTAGATAATTTTAAGTTTGTTTCAGGGGTTCAATTAAAGACACCAGAATGGAGGCTAGGTAGGAGGATCACTTAAGCCCAGGAGGCCAAGGTTGTGGTGAGCCAAGATTGTGCCACTGCATTCCAGTCTGGATGACAGAGCGAGACCCTGTCTTAATAATAATAATAATAATAATAATAATAACAAAAAGAAAAAAAGAAAATGCAAAAAGAGACACCAGAATGTCATGTATTAAGATGTTGTAATTACACTTTCATATTCTTCTGCCTTCCTCTCAGAATGTTCATTACACAGTAATTGAGAAATTCTGCCTATTGTATGTTTGTATGACAACATATAATTTACCTTTCCAGAGAACATGCTAGACATTTGATATGTATAATTACCAAATTTTATTTTCCTTACAAGCTTATTACCTCTAGTTAGGAAAATCAGACTAATAAGTGGCCTAATTCTTACTTTCAGCTACCCGAAAGACGATTTGGAAAGACAATTGTTTTTCACTGAGACCTTAATGTTATCTGATGACAGGTTAGAAAAATGAGAATTACTCTACAGGGGACTACAGATTGAAATCTGTAGTTATCACCACTCTTATTAGATGCATAAGAGAGCTAATGAGTTCATTTCTGAGCTGCTTCATTTTCCCATGGATGGTGAACCACCAGGAGACTAATAACAGAGATAGTCAAAAAGACACAGATGGATGCAAATGTAAATTTGTGTGCTATCCAGTTTGGGGTATGTGTGGCATCCGGGATGTTCCAGTCACACATCAGAGATAGGACCCAGTCAGTCATTTATACAAAATGCTTCTCATCGTATGGAAGTGTCCACCTCACACATCCCATAGACACCATTAAAGTATTCTAATTCCCTACTCTTGAGTGACAATGAGATTATAGTTGTAATTCATTCTGCTCTTGGCAATCATGAAGATTTTATTTTATTACATTTTTAGCACCTCAAAAAATAATTACTGAATGAGAAATCATTGTTATCAAATTACTGGGAAAATTTAGGTAATTCAAAATTCTCTATTACCAAACATGATTTTCTAGCTCTTAAATTTGCACAAATATACAAAGTCAGTGCCATTTATTAAATAATAATCATCTTTGTTACCTTAGATTAAAAACATCATCTCAACCTCTATTATGCATAAAATACTTGAAGAATACACCTGACCTGCTTATAATACCCAGCAGCCATTAATTAGACTAAGGCAGGGAAAGAATAAAATAGAAATTTTTAAAACACAAGATACATGTTAGGATGGGATTTGGTTATTTATTTCAAGAAAAATTAAGTTTACATACTTAGTTAAAAATTTATAATGGTAAGAGTTGCCATTTTGCCCATCTTTGTTGTAGGGGCCAAGGGAAAACTTCCCCTTTGCCCTCTGAAGATTCACTGAAAAGTCAATTGGCAAAAGGCAGATTAATAGGTGTTAAATTAAGTTTAACCTAAAGCTGTCTCCTTGTAAGTATAGCCTAAAGGTTTCTCCATATACAGTGACCTGTAAACTATACATAAATGGGCTGTAACTCACTCTTGTACTAATCATCAAGTGTTGGCCAATCACAGGGCACCAACTGCCCAAATAAGACAAAGACTGAGCTGTAACCCATCCAGCTGTTTCTGTACCTCACTTCTGTTTCATTTACGGCACTTTTCTGTCCATAAATCCTCTCCAACCAAAGGACAGCACAGGAGTCTCTCTAAACATATTCTGGCTCAGGGTATAGGCTGCTTGATTTGCAAATTGTTCTTTACTCAATTAAATTCTGTTAAATTTAATTTGTCTAACATTTTTCTTTTAACATAGGAGAAAAGGCATATGCATCTAATAACATGCATATGAGTCATACAAAATATAAGAACTCAAAGACGAGGCCAGGTTATGGGAAGGGGAGAAGAGGAGGCCTGAATGGCAAAGATGGTCTTGTTATTTAGATGAACCTCACAGGTAGCAGCCTCCAGATATAAGAACTGTAAATGTTTCTTTTGGACATTTAAAGATGTCAGACTCAATCTTTCCTAGATCCAGATGAGGGAGGACCTCAAAGAGTGCAGAATCTGTAGAGTGCTGATTCTCTACAGACGCAAATCTCCCCCCATTTAAAACAGCTTTGCAAGGCAACTTCTGTTAACATGTCAAAGAAGTATATTTTGTGGTGAAATATTTTGGTTTTCTTCACTGTGTTTTGCCAGCACTTGCAGGGTCAACCTATTAGAGGTATTAATACAGTGAAAATACAAACATCATGTAAAATGAATAGCTTACTCTATCCAAGTTCTTAAATCTTGGGGTGGAAGGTAATCTTCGAGTAATATAGCTCAATATTGCACTTATGGCAGGTCTTTCCTTCTAAAAATATTTTTTTTAGTGGCTACCTGACATCTTTTGGATGCTTTTAAGGAAAGGACAGGCCACATTTAGTGGCCTATGCTACCTTAAAATACGTTTATTAGTATTACTATAATTTTTATTATTATTATTAGGCATTTCTATCCCCTTGTGCTAACCTGAAACTTGCCTCCTATAGTTTTCACTCACCTTTTGCCCAAGGACTTGTGCAGAATCTCTCTTACAGATGCCAGTTCTATTCAGGTCCAATCAAACATCTCCCATCTCTTTAAAATGTTTATATGTCTCCAAGCATGCTACTTTTACCAGATCTAATTGGAACAAATGGCCCAAGCAGGACAATCAAACATACTGCACTCTTCTGTGTCCTCAACACCTCATACCTTGTTAAGCACCCTTAGCTCACAGTTATCTTATGAAGTTTAATTGACACAAAATAATTCAGAATTCAGGTTGTCAGCATTAAATACTAATGAGCTGTTTCTCCTGATGCCAGATTCACACAGATTTGAATATGCATAACCAAAATCTCATTGTCTGAGGAACATTCTTCCTAGTCTGTCTCCTATGCCTTTTGTGGACCTCCCACACCAACCTAGGATGGTTTTCAGTTCATTGCAATCCCTGATGCTCTTCCAAAGTTCCTGAACCACACATAACCTCTCTTGGTTAGTATGAGTTTTGCTGATGGCAGCATTTCTAAAAGAAGAGGGAAAAATCAGACTTGCTTCTCCCTTCCCTCTTGCATAGGCATATTAAGCATCATTATCTTCAACACCATCGTCATCACCACCAGCATCACCACTGCCCTTCATTCATCCTATATTTATGCTAAATACTTGACGTATCATAGCCAATCCTTAAAATGACCTTATGTAAGTATGATTATTCTCATTTTAATATAAGAAAGGGGTTCAGAGAAATAATTCCATCTGTCTAAGTGACACCAGTGGGATAAGAGAGATCCCCAAATGCCAGTGGGATCTTTACCCAGGCCAGTGTCCAGGCTTTTAGATACTGTTTGTTACCAGAGGTAAATCAAGAACAAATCAGAAAATACTGAAAGTATGGGAATTAATAGCAGAGCTAAAATACACACTCAAGAAAAGGGAGTTCGGACATACTCAAGTTTGGGGTTCCTATCTTTACAGGTTTCTTTAACCAAAGGGTAGAATATTCAAAAAGATTTCTGGAAAAAAGTGAAGATTTCTCGGAACCGTGATGTCACTCATTTTTACACCAAATACGAATGTTCCCAGAACTGTCATGGTGCTGGTGGGTGTGGGATTTAGTACGTTAGTGAGCATCTATTCAAAAAAAAATCTTAAGTCATTTGTAAAACTAGTGGTGATCATTTTTTCCAGTGTGTGGTTGTGAAGATTGTTATGTGATAATTGGTCAAATGCTTAACGTATGACACTAACCAAGAGAGGCTTGTGTGTGGTTCAGGATCTGTGGAAGGGCATAAGGGATTGCAGTCAACTGAAAATCATCCTGGTTTTTTTTTTGTTTTGTTTTGTTTTGTTTTGTTTTGTTTTGTTTTTTTGTGGGAGGTACACAAATGGCACAAGGAGACGGACTAGGAAGATGCCCCTCAGCCTTTGCGTTTTAGATGTATTCAAACAAGGCAACTTTTTTTTCAGTTATGCCATCTCCTCTTTTTAGTCCATCTTTTCACATAGCCATCATTTTATTGCTTTGCTTTATTTTTCTACTCCCCCAAAACGAAAACGGCCTGAAGAGTCTTCCTTGCATATTACAAACACCCCTGGAGTAGTACTCCCTGTTTATAATCATTTCATCCCCTATGGAGAGTAGAGGCTAGTGTGCACATTTATCTTTTCTCGCTGCCACATGAATTCCACCAACATAGGCTTCTGTCTTCCACTCATGCATTCAGGGCATGTACACAGCAGGTGCCTCAGTACTGACAACTTCTGGGTTTTGATTTCTTAGTGCCCTAAATATTCAGTGTTACCCAGTCAGAGGAAGGGGAAAGTATGGTTTGAAATCAACAATTCCAAAAGAGACCTAGATATGAGAACAGACAGAAAATCGGATATAAACTTGCAATGTAATATGCTGACATTTGAGGAAAAATTTGCCCTGAATATGTATGGACACGATGCTATGATTCCAGGAGCTGATAATACTTCTTTATACAATATCGCTGAGGATTTACCTAAAACTCTTTCTCCAGTTCAGCTCAATAATGCCTGTCATCCTTTTCCTTTTTAAAAAAATATTTTCCGTTTAAGCCACTTAGTAAAATACCTCATGATGTTCAACAGTGAAGATATTAAAGTTGCTTCTTATTTTCGTTAGTGTCCTTTTAAAACTTCATTCCTATTCTGAATGCTTCCCTCTAACGTGCCTTAAGCAAATCAAAGGCATATTTTGGATGCAATTTTTCACCCTCAGAAGCTTCACGTCTTTCTGTGACACTTTAAGGGTCACCTGGTGAATAGCACTGATCGTATTCTATGCATGAAAGAGCATTCACTGAACACATTCTTTGTTTCCCAGAAAACATCAAAGATTTGACGCTACCAAGTATCCTTTACTCTGAATCAGTATGAAACTCTTATATTCAGGAGAAATGTCTGTAATTGAATAATCTTTTTAGAAATAGCCTTACAGTTTCTCCTTAATGTTAGCTTGTCCTTCATACAACTTTATGGAGCTGAGTGTACAAGATAACATCCACATTATCTCCTCTGTATCTCTCTGAATGTCACTCTGACCCTCAAGCCCCTGTGTTTCACCTGTTACCTCCTTTTCTCCCTCCTCAATGAAGCAAGCAAAAACACTTTTGCCAGCTAGTGGCAATTTCAGTGTCATTCAGTCAGTCATCTGCAAAATCATTACAGAGACTTTAAGGGCCTGTTATTTGAGAAACCTGAGATGCCAATAAACACATAATGCACTTCTCACCCTCAGGTTGCTTGCCGTCTAGGAGACACAGAGAGATGTGAAAAATCATTGAGGAGCCATGTGAAAAATGCTAAAAGAGATGCATGCAATGTGTCATGGGCTTATCTCAAAAAGAATAGATAACTGTTTCTTCTTGAAAGAAGGGAAAGTAATATAATATTAGAAAAATCCAGAGGGAGAGGGAAGGATAGAGAAGGACATATAGAGTATTGCTACAGATACAAACATATCTAACTCACACACTGAGCACCTCCCACCTTCTCTCTCAGAGCAGTAGCATTTTGTAAGTGCAGTATGCAAAGTGTCCTTTCTAGTATTAGGACCTTTATTTAGCACGAAAGCTAGAAAAGGCACCACTGAGGATACAGAATTAACATTTTACTGCTCTATAAGGAAAGAAAATGAGAGTCGGTATTTATCTGTGGCCAGGCAAACTTGAATTCTAGAAATCCCATCCTATAACCTTGAACTAGTTACCATGTTATCTGGGATTCAGATTTCTCTACCAGAAGATGCCAGGTTTCTTATTCCATGTAGTATTGCTATAAAGGAATACTTTATATTCCTTTATATGAGGATGACCATTTATAAAGAAAAGAAGTCTATTTAGCTATGGTTCTGCTGGCTGGAAGGATCAAGATTGGGGATCTGGTGAGGGCCTCAGGCTGCTTCCACTCATGGTGACAGATGGAGGGAAAATGATGGATGTAGAGACCAAACGGCAAGAGAGGAAGCAAGAGACTGGGGAAAGAGCCAGGCTATTTTTAACAACCAGCTCTCCTGGGAACTAAGAGACTGAAAATTCACTCACACCTCTGCTCCCTCCAGGGAGGGCATTAATCTATTAATGAAGGATTTGCCTCAATGACCCAAACACCTTCCATTGGGCCACACTTCTAACATTGGAGATAAAATTTCAACAAGTGGTTTGGAGTGGACAGATATCTGAACTACAATACCAAACAAGGTGATATTTAAAGATAATTAGATGCCAAAGAAGCAGTGATCAAATCCTTGCTTAGCTAGCAAGTAGCTACATTGGCACAGCTTCATGTAACAGTTTCCTCATTCAAAAAAGCGATAATAAATCCTGCTTAATAGTATAATAATGAGGATGGAATCTTGCATATAAAGCACACACAGAATAGCATGTAGTATATAAACTAGCTACTATTAGGGAATGCTTACTTACAATTACTAATAGCAGTAGTAGTAGTAATTGTAGTAACAGTGGTAGCAGCAGTTGAGTTGAATGAGGAGGAGGAGAAATAGTACTGGCTGTTAGAAAGATCAGAAAACCAAACATGTTTTTGGTTCTCACTCATAAGTGGGAGTTGAACAGTGAGAACACATGGACACAGGGAGGGGAACATCACACACTGGGGCCTGTCGGTAGGTGGAGGGCAAGAGGAGGGAGAACATTAGGACAAAAACCTAATGCATGCAGCGCTTAAAACCTAGATGATGGGTTGATGGGTGCAGCAAACCACCATGGCACACATATACCTATGTAACAAACCTGCACGTTTTGCACATGTGTCCCAGAACTTAACATAAAATTAAAAAAAAGAAAGACCAGCTTAATATTCTAGGATTCTGTGAGTATATATGTCTTAGTCCTTGATGAGACTCTATTTTCAAGAAAAGTATTTTTAGCTATAATGGTAATTTTGCTACCTATTAAATATTTTTCTGCCATGCAAAATAAAATCTGAGGGGTTCTCTATAGAGAACACATGTTCTCCAACTACCAGAGAGTTAGAGGGGCGGTTTTAGCTCAAAAGTATTTGCAATAATGATTCTAATTATTCTAAGACAGAGAATCCATTACTTTCCCAGCCATCCCATTCTACTGGTCTATGCTTGTCCCCCTAGTGATTTCCTGGTGTATCACAGAGGTGTCAGGAGATGTCATTCTCAGATTAGGGGAGGTTTGACTGTACCTTACACAGAGAGGCAGAGAACACTAGGACTCATAAATGTCTTGGCAGACTGTCCACCTTCCCGGCAAATAGAAGACATATCCTACAAGTCTCCATGAAAGGCCCTGCATAGACGGCACACATACACTGATGACAGATGGGGATTGTCATGTTGACAGCCAGCCAGCAGCTTCCAGCAAACAACCAGGGGATGAAAGATGTGAGACTGGAAAATAAACTTGTTGTCTTGGACTGATGGAAGCTGTGCATTTTCAGTGCTTTGAAAAGAGAGCCATAGAGTGTTTGCAAGCATCAGGTGGTTGTTTGCTACGCATGTAAACCTTTATTTCTAGGAAAGCTTTGAGTTCGGTGCAGATGGCACAAGAGTGAATCAATAACCTACTTTAATGTCCACACATGCCGACCTCCCCATTTTACCTAGATGTGGGTGGTATTTATGGGGCATTAAACGTGTTGAGTGCTGGACTAAACATTTCCTATGAATGACCTCATTTTATCTTCCTAACACCATAAGCTGCGGCTCTAAAGTCAGATGTATAATTTACTAGTTTGTGTGATTGGGGCAAGTTAATCCTCATTTAAGCCCAAGTTTTCTCATCTCTAAATTACGGAAATAATAGTATTGTTTTGTAGCCACTCCAAAGAAATAGGATGGACCACCTTCCAAAGTTTGGTTCAGATGTTAAAACTGAAGACACACACACACACACACACACACACACACACACCAAGAGAGTATGAAATGTTTACTAGTCACAAAATGAGTCTTCCTGGGGAGAAAAGGGCAGGCTTCCCAAGCTGATCCTTAAGTGGCTGGAGAGATCAAGGAAAGGAGATTGGCTTGGGGCTTTTATGATAGTTGGGGTGAGGATGTGATGAGAGTTTCCATTGTTTGAACACTCTTCTAACACCAAAGGAGGGAGCACTCAGGCTTTCTTATCAGCTTGCCCAGAAGTGAGGCAGCAGGGAAGAAGGAGAGGTGAAGCTTTAAGGCTGGTATGGACACAGGGAGGGGAACAACACACACCGGGGCCTGTCGGGGGAGTGAGGAGCAAGGGGAGGGACAGCATCAGGACAAATACCTAATGCATGTGCGGCTTAAAACCTAGATGACAGGTTGATAGGTGCGGCAAACCACCACGGCACATGTATATCTGTGTAACAAACCTGCACATTCTGCACATGGGTCTCCGAACTTAAAGTAAAAGAAAAAAAAATAGAAAAGAAAGAAAACAACAACAACAACGACGGAGTCAGAATTCTTATTACAAGTGTCTGCCCTCAGAGTTTTCATGTGAAGGTTTAATGAAATAATTAAAGTTTAACTTTTCATGCAGGGTCAGGCAGAAGCCAATTGGTCAACTTGTATTTGCCTACATATCAGTGGAGGCAAAATAACCCACCTTTAACAAGTAAGAACATTGAGGTTCTGAGAGAAATATGAGTAACATTGCATAAGTGAAGAGCAGAGGAGCATTAATTCCAACCTCGGTGTTAGGAATTTCAAACACTGGCCTTTTAACTATCATACAAATAAATGCACGCCGGTACACAAGCATTTTCCATAGCCAAGAAAAGAAAATACTGAATATAGTGCCACGATATATTTCTATCAATAGTGCACAATGCTTCACAATGTTAGCTTTGCTTAGGCAATCCTGGCTTGAGTTCTGGTACTTGCAATTAGAATTTGAGTGACCTAGGTTAGCCATATTTAGTAAATAAAAATACAGGACGTTCAGTTAAACTTGGTTTTTAGATGAACAACAAATAATTTTTAGTATAAGCATGTCTCATGTAATATGGGATGAGTAACATATTGCCTGGTCTAGTAATATCCTTGGCAGAAGTTAACATAAATTGCCCAATTTCTCTATAATTTTTCTTCTAACTTTCTTTACAAGCGAAGATATTATGCTTTAGGACAATTAGTGCTGGCCTTTAAGTTAGCCATGCATTAAACCTTAAAAATGTTGAAGTCCATGTAATTCTAAAGATTTCTATTTTAGATTGCTTGTTTCCCTTTTTAAAGTAGACAGGCACATGTATGCATGCATGCACCGTAAGTAAACAGGATCGCTTTTTACCTAGGGAGATAGTTCTAACCAACCCCATGGTAATTGTGGAATCACTTCATTTTAAGTCTCAGAAGGCAAGTGGATGATTCCCTTTTTCTTTCTCAGGGGAACAGTGTCTTACATTTTGCAATAACTAAAAAAGCTATCTTGGGATGGAGCAAAATGCTGAATTAAATGCAAATGCTCTGACTTTGATGAGAATATTCCCTTCTAACATAGTCTAGTTTCTTAGCCTGGAGTCAAAACCCCTTTTCAAAGGAATATGCATGACTCTGGGATTCAAGCCAGCTTGGCATAAAAAATCCTTCCATGTGGCTTTTCTCAGCTGCCAGCAGTTTTGGGTCCTCGAGAGAGAGAGAGAGACAGATAGAGAGACAGACAGAGAGAGAACAACTTTAACTGCTTACTCCTAATTGCAGAGAAAGCCTTAGTTTACTTTTTGTCACTTTGCTCTTCTGCAACTGTATGAGGAAAAAAAAATGAAAGGGAAAAGCCTCTGAATGCATTGCTGAGTATAAAATACCTGTGAATAAGTTCCTTCTATAGTTTATAATTTAAGAAGCGGAGAGTAGAGCTGCCTTCTCTACCAGCATCTCCACTGAAAGATGCTAGCTCATTGCCATAGGACATTTAAGTGCACTAATGCACCATCCTTGTCTCTCCACCTCCACCCTGCTTACTCCATATGCAAAATTCTTTCCATATCTCTGTCTCAACCTTCTTGCCAATTTTATGGATTTCTATCTATTTTCCAAGATTCAGCTCAAGAGTCACCGTTGCATGAAAGCCTTCACTATCCGATGACCTGTATCCTCATCTCCTCACTCTCTCCCATGGCACCATGTCCCATGGCTCTATCTCTTCCACGAATGAACTCACATCATATACCCCGATAGACTATGATCCCTTTGTGTCATTTATTTTGCTATCTCGGTACTTACATAGAATGTAGATAGATGTATTTGGTCAAATGTCCATGTAGAAACAAAGAGACTACACCATGTATGAATTGATAAGGTCAACCTTAGGATACTTGTAATTTTGTCTGTAGAGATGGAAGATGTTGTTTTGCCTCACCCATAAACCCTTGCCCTCACAGTTGCAGTGCATGTTTGACTTCTAGCTGGGAACACCTGCATTTCTTTGTCATAGATTTATACTGGCAGCTTGAGCCTGCTTTGCCTATATCAGAAGTAGTTCAAAAAAAATCTTCCTACCCCAGCACATCCCTCTCTAGGAGCTGAATCGTGCCAGCACAAAATTCATATGTTGGAACTCTACCCTCCAGGACTTTGGAGTGTGACAGTATTTGGAGATAGGAACTTTTAAGCGATTAAGTTAAAATGAGGCCAATGGGGTTGGCCCTCATCCAATCTGACTGATGTTCTTATGAGAAGAGGAAATTTGGACACACAGAGAGACACCAGGGATGCATGGCCAAAGAGGAAAGACTAGGTGAAGACATTGGAAGGCAGCCATCTGCTATCCAGTAAGAGAGGCCTCAGAAGAAACCAAGCCTCCCAACACCTTGATCTAGGACTTTTAGCCTCCAAGTCTGTGAGAAAACAAATTTCTATTGTGTAAGTCCCCCAGTCTGTGGTATTTTGTTGTGGCAGCACTGGAAAACTAATATGGCCCTCAAACAATGACTGTCAGGAGTTGATGTTTAAATGCCCCGGACTCCTCAGATCTTGGGTGAAATACTCTGAGATGTGCTGTACCCCATTTCCTGAGTGATTAAGTTTCAATTAATGCAGCAAAACTACTGCAAGTAAACAGAAAAAACTCTATTCAAGATGCCAGACCAGCTAAGTTTTTGTTTACTTTTGTGAAATTCTCACAACACAGAGTTATGAAAATTGATTCCTCCATTATCTCACATCTGCAGAATGTCATTTTATGAATGAAACAAGAAAAAAAAGGATGAAAGGGAAGAGTGTTAAGTCAGACCACTTTCATTAACATAAGTGTATTGAATTTACAAAATTCACATTTACAGTTACTTCTATTTTTAAAAAGTTCAGAGCACATTATAACATAGAACCAATAAAATATCTAAAAAGGATACCCCCCAATTTTTGACATAAGTAAAATATAATATGTTATCAGACAACTAGGGTAAATTGTCACTACAATTACACTTTTAACTCTAAACTTAAAGATAGGCAAGGAAAATTAAGAAAGAAAAATGTAAAAATACTAAATTTTAGTGATGTCAAATCACAGGCAAAAGGACTTCCTTTCTTTCTGTAAACCGTGGAATTATAAATTGTATGTTATGTAAACTCAATTCCTTCCAAGTATGTTTTTTAAATTGTATATTGTGCTATACATATACAGTGAAATGCTATTCAGCTTTGAAAATGGAAAGATATGGTACAATTTGCAATAACGTGGAACAGTTTAGAGGACATTATGCTAAGTGACACAAGCCAGACACAGAAAAAGAAAATACTGCATGATCTCACATGTATTTGGAATCTAAAAATATTGAATACATAGAAATAGGAGAACAATGGTTCCACATGGTTTAGAATAATTTACAGTAGCATTAATTAAATATGTGGCTCTCAAACTAAACTTTTTGGTCTTAGGATTACATTGCAATTTTAAAAATAGCTTCAAAGATCCTCATATGTTTGGGTTATATCTATCAATGTTTAACACATTAGCAATAGAAAGGGAGATATAGGATACAAAGCTATACAAACAAATGAAGCATTCCCAATCAGAGTATTGTGGCCTCTGGAAACCCCACTGTATACCAGTGAGAGAAGCAGAATAAGAATAAAAAAGGCAAATAATGTCTTCATATTATGAAAGTAGCTTTTATGAAATAGTTTCATGGATCCCTGAATGAGTACTGAGGATTTTCAGGGATCTCTGGACAATATTTTGTAAAATGCAATACTTAATGAATGTTTCTAGCACTGGTTAACACTAGAGCAGTGTGAAACAATTATAAGGTAGTTGAAGACTGAGGCTTTGGAATCCATCTGTCTGAGATTCATGTTCTCAGTCTCCCCTCTACTACTTGCTTGCTATGTGAACTTAAGTTTCCAGTTCCCCACATGTTAAATGGGGGTAAAATGGTACCTACCTCTTAAGCACTGATGTTAGTATTAGAGGACTAGAACTGGCTATGTATTGTTATTGTTATAGTAATAACAAAGCATTTCATGAAAATTCAGAACTACCTCTGTGGTCACATAATGCAATATTATCCAGACATGAGTATCTCCTTTATTTGTCTTTACTGTATGTAAGGAGGGAACTGAGATAATTTCAGAATAAGAACCGAACATTTTTAGAATAAAAACATTCCAGTTGTTAGTATTTCAATCATTCTTCTGATGAGTTTCAAAGTTCAGTGTCTGGAAAATGGCTTAGGTGCCAGTATTAATACCAGAGAGATATCACATGCTGGCAGCATCAAAATAGTAAGAGGAAAGAGCTGTTCTGGTGTGAATATTAGGGCTCTTTTTAAAATTTACTTTTTATACATAGAGGCCTCTTTCTTTGACATAGAAATGATTAGGGAATTGCCTTCAGATTGGATAAATTCCTTTCAAAAGATAATTTTAGATGGTGATATGAAGAGTAACACAGACCCTGTCACTAGGGAAACAACCATAACTGGTGAAAGTGTATATTTTAAAATAATGCAAATCTCTGGAAATTTTCTTAAGGCAATGCAGCCAGTGAAGAAACACTTATTTTTTAAAAATCTACTAAATCTCAATAAGAATAGCAAGCCTGTGGTAATTGAGCCAAGACTAGCTCCCCCACTCCCAGCCACCCAACTCAGCATGATGGGGGATCCATTTTGGTGGGTGCAGTCAAGAACACAGGACTCCTTTTCCCTCCACTTCTCAGTTAGGGGTGACATTATCTCCCTGGGAGACGCAGGTTGCCAGTGTTTCTCATATTCCCAGCTACATGTTGCAGGACCCCTATGCTACACAAGACTGGCCAAGAGGTCTCGGGTTTTCTTCATCCATTCAGCTCCCACTCATAGGTAGAAGCAAGAGCCCAGGGGTGGTAGAGTGAGAATACAGTGGCCCCAAGGGCCCTCCACTCAGTTTGCTCATAAGTTAGATGTTATACCTCGGAACAGGCAACCAAGACAACCAGAGGCTGCTTCTCCACCTCATTGCCCCACATGTGAAGTGGGGGTGTCATTCCTTGAAAAGCGGATCATTCTCCCCTTCCCAAGCTCCGGAGCAGTGGTGCAGAGGTTTTGCTTAAAGGGTGGAGAAATTCTACAAAGAAACTGACTTTATTTGGAATAAATGTAGAAAAGGTCAAGCCTAGCAATTTAAGAGGATGCTGGTAGCTCCAGAAAAGCTACAAACAAGCTATAGGTTTAACGAGAGAACCAAGAAGTGACAGCTAGAAAAAGGAACAAATCTCAAAAACTGGGCTCAAAATTTGCCTTTGAAAAATGGCCTGCATTTAAGTGAATCGGACTAGAGCAATTTATATCCCCAGGGAATAATTGGAAACAATAAAACAAACAAGTGGAAATTAGTGGAGGCTAACAGCTTTCTGTGATACAAACTAAGGCAGACAGCTTAACAGAGAAATCAAGAAAAGATACAAAGAGAGATTTGAGAAAGAGTGAAAAATTAGTATTCCGGGTAGTTACAAGACTTTTTAAAAATGTCTAGTTTTTAGAACAAAAATGTACAAAACACACAAATAAAGAGAAAAAAATGTAACTCCGAGTCAACAGGAGAAAAAACAGGCAATAGAAACTGCTTTTCAGAAGGCACAGATGTATGTTAGATCTAGATAAGAACAAAAATATAAAAATAGATATTTTATATATATATTCAAATAACTAAGGAAAGTTATGCTTAAAAAAAGTAAAGTGTGATAATGTCTCATTAAATAAAGAATTAAAATAAAGATAAAAATTATGAGATAAAAAATTTTGGAACTGAAAAGTACAATAATTTTAATAAAACATTTACTGCAGCAATTCAGCAGATTTTAGCAAGCAGAGGAAAGAACTAATGAACTTGGAGACAGAGATTTTGCAATCTGAACAATAGAGAAAAAAATTAATGAAGAAAAACGATCTGCCCCTCAGAGAAACTCTCACCAGTCAGAAGCTCAGCAACACAGGAATAATGGGAGTATCAGCAGAATAGAGAAAGGAAGGAGTAGAAAACATATTCAAAAAAATGATAGCTGAAAACTTCTTAAATTTGATGAAAAACATTAACCTGCCCTTCCAAGAATTTCAATAACCGCCCAGTAGGATAAACACAATAAGGGCCATATCAGACACATCCTAGTAAAAATGTCAGAAGACAAAGAGAGTCTTAAAAGCAGCAAGAAGAAGAAAAGTTATCACTTATGAGTAAGCTCCAATCACATGAAAGGCTGATTTCTCATCAGAAACAATGGAGTCCAGAAAGAAGTAGAATGACATCTTCAAAGTCTTTCAACTAAGAATCTTATATCCAGCAAACCTACCTTACAGAAATGAAGGCAAAATAAAGACTTTCAAAAATAAATAAAAACAGATTTTTTTTGTTGTTGTTATTAGCAGATCTACCTTATAAGACATACTGAAAGAATTGCTTCTGGCTGAAAACATGTAATCCCAGAAAGTATTTCAAATCCACATGAAAAAACAGAGTGCCATTAGAGATAATTATGTAATTATAAAAGAGAGTATAAATTCGTATTTCTTTTTATTTCTTCATTAATAAATTTAAAAAAGTGATTGTATTCAACAACCAATATGTACCTGTAATTTTTTGGGGGGATTATATTTGACAATAACAGCACAAAGGAGGAGAATGAAAGAAAAGCTGTATTGAATAAGGAAATGACACCAAATGGTTACTCGAATCCACAGAAATAGATCAAATGAGAAATAAGGTTAATATAATAAAACTCTAGAAATATATACTTCCTCTCCTTTGTTTTCTTAGCTCCTTTGATAGCATAAACTCATGTAAAGTGTAATAATGTTATTTTGGGCTTGTAACATATGTAAATATAATGCATTTAAAAATAATAGCACAAAATGAGGGTAAGAAAGTATAGGGCTATCTAGAAATATGATTTCTACTTCTCACTGAATTTAAGTTGGTGTAAATCTAAAGTTGATTCTGATCATGTATATTGTGGGGAAACCATATAGAAATCACTTTTTAAAAACCTCAAAAAATACAGTGAAAAAAAGAACTAAACAAATTAAAATGCTCTACTACAAAATACTCACTCAATGCAAAAGAAAGAAATGAAGGAACAGAGAAACATAAAAAGATTTGAGACACCAAAACCAAAAGGTTAAGTGACATACATAAATCCAACCATATTAATAACAACATTAAATGTGAGTGGATAGAACGGAGATTTTCAGACTGGATTTAAAAACAACAACTATGATTCAACAATGTGTTATCTATAGGATACACATTATAGATCCAAAGACACAAATAGATTGAAAGTAATAGGGTGGAAAAAGATATGTCACTCAAATAGCAACCAAAAGAAAGCTGAGTGGCAGGGCATAGAGGCTCACACCAGTAATCCCAGCACTTTGGGAGGCCAACGCAGGTGGATCACTTGAGGCCAGGAGCTCGAGACCAGCCTGGCCAACATGGCAAAACCTCATATACACTAAAAATACAAAAATTAGCTGGGTGTGGTGGCATGTGCCTGTGATCCCAGCTAGTTGGGAGGCTGAGGCAAAAGAATCACTTGAGCCTGGGGGGTGGAGGTTGCAGTGAGCCAAGATTGTGTCACTGCACTCCAGCCTGGGCAGCAAAGTGAGACTCTGCCTCAAAAAAAAAAAAAAAAAGCTAACGTACCTATAGTAATAGAAATAGAAAAAATAGATTTTTAAAGCAAAAATAATACTAGAGATTACAAGAGATATTTATACTGCTAAAAGGGTCAGTCCATCAGCATCATATAGAAATTATAAATATGTATACATAAAACTAAAACAGAGCCTCAAAATAGATAAGCCAGAAACTCACAGAATTCAACTATAATAGTTGGAGACTTAAAATATCCCACTTTCAGTAATGGATAGAACAACAAGGTACGTCAAAAAAAAAAAATAGAGGACTTGAACAAGACTATAAATCAATTAGACCTAATAAATCTAGAACCTAGAATACTCCACTCAACAACAGCAGAAAATACATTCTTCTCAAGTGAATATGTAATATTTTCCAACATAGGACATGTAGCGGGCCTTACACAGGCCTCAATAAACTTAAGAGAATTTAAATTATGCCAAGTATACTTTCCCACTACCATGTAATTAAATCAGAAGTCAGTAACAAAGGCTGGGCATGGTGGCTCATGCCTGTAATCCCAGCACTTTGGGAAGCCAGAGAGGGTGGATCACTTGAGGTCAGGAATTCAAGACCAGTCTGACCAATATGGTGAAACCCCATTTCTATTAAAAATACAAAAATTAGCCAGGTGTAGTGGCAGGCACCTGTAATCCCAGTTACTCAGGAGGCTGAGGCAGGAGAATCGCTTGAACCTGTAAGATGGAGGTTGCAGTGGGCCGAGATCATGCCATCGCACTCCAGCTTGGGCAACAAAAGTGAAACTCCATCTCAAAAAAAAAAAAGCAGTAACAAAGTGAACATAAAAAAAAAAATCTGCAAATCATATACCTGACAAAAAACTAGTATCTAAAAAACATAATGAATACAATGAATACTTACAGCTCAAAAATTAAAAAGACAAATAACCCAATTATAAATGGGCAAAGGAATTGAATAGACATTCCTCCAAAGAAGATGTGCAAAAGGCCAATAAGAACATGAAAAAATGCTTAACATCATTAGCCATAAGGAAAATTCATATCAAAACCACTGTAAGATATCTCCTCACAAATACTAAGGTGGTTATGATTAAAAAAACAGATAATAGTAACAAGAATGTGTGATGAAATTGGAACTCTTGTACATAGCTTGTGAGAATGTAAAATGGTGCAGTCACTTTGGAAAGCAGTCTAACAGTTTCTCAAAAGGTTAACCATAGAATTATCATTGCACCCAGCGATTCCATTCATTGATATTTTCTCAAGAGAAATGAAAAGATACATCTACACAAAACTTGTAAATGAATCTTCACAGCAGCATTATTCCTAGTAACCAAAAAGTGGAAACAACCCAAATGTCCTTAAGTAGATAAATGATAAATAAAATGTGGTACCTCCATACAATGGACTTTTGTGCCATCAGAAGGAATGAAGTATTGATACAAAACATAGATGGACCTTGAAAACATGGTAAGTGAAAGAACCCAGTAACAAAGATCATGTTTCACAATTATATTTATATAGAATGTCCAGAATAGGCCAATCTTTAGAGCCAGAAAGTAGATTAGTGGTTGTCTGGGGCTGAGGTGAATGTCAGTGGGGGTAAGGAGGAATGATGGTATACATGGGCTTACTTTTGCAGTAAAGAAAATGTTCTAAAATTATATTTTGATAATATAATTAGAATATTAGACTATTAAATTAGAATTTGGTAACACCGTGATTATATTAAGAACCACTGGATTTTACACTTCAAATGGGTGAATTGTATGACATGTGAATTATATCTTTTTTTTTTTTTTTTTTTTGAGACCGAGTCTCGCTCTGTCACCCAGGCTGGAGTGCAGTGGCGCGATCTCGGCTCACTGCAAGCTCCGCCTCCCGGGTTCACGACATTCTCCTGCCTCAGCCTCTCCGAGTAGCTGGGACTACAGGCGCCCGCCACCACGCCCGGCTAATTTTTTGTATTTTTAGTAGAGACGGGGTTTCACCGTGGTCTCGATCTCCTGACCTCGTGATCCGCCCGCCTCAGCCTCCCAAAGTGCTGGGATTACAAGCGTGAGCCACCGCGGTGAATTATATCTTAATAAAGCCACAAGAAATAACAATTTCATTTTGTGCAACAGATTGAGCAAAGACTCAAATGAAACTTCAGTTTTCTGTCACAGAAACTATTGACAATATGCCAAACAATTCATTAGATGCCCAATACATGCTTGTTGTGCAAAATGTAAAAGGTTTCATCATTTGGGAAAATTCCGTTGACAAGCAATATTTTCCAACACAGGACATGTGGTAGGCCTTAAACTGGCTTCAATAAATTTAAGAGAATTTAGATCATGCAAAGTATATTTTCCCACTACCATGGAATTAAATTAGACATCAAGAACAAGTTGTGTTTATTGGAGCTTACTTATAAGTGATGACTTGTCTTTCCCTTGCTGCTTTTAAAATGGCTCTGTTCTAGCTTCTTTCCTTTCTCTCTCTGCGTATCAGGAACTTAAATGATGAACAGTAAGGTTTGATGAAATAATAAGAGGTAAAATCACAATATTATTCAATTTACTGGAAAATCAAAATTCAATACAATAAAAAGAAAATAAAGTCTGCTAGAATCATTTATATTTAACTGTGTCTCCTCTCTGCCTCTTCACGCCACCTTGGTAAATGTTCCACTAAAACTGTGTCCACATTTGTAGGGTTCTGGATTGTCTTTTCTTCCATTGTGGTAAAACATACATAACATACAATTTACCATTTTGCCCATTTTCAGATGTGTAGTTCAGTGGCAGTAAGTACATTCACATTCTTAGATTTGAATGACCTTTTACTAACACTGTAACATCAGCATGTAAGCCACTGCAAGGATAAGGACACACCTCAGTTAACCGTGTGTTTCCATTTGTTTGGGACAGATTTGGTTTATATGTGTTGTCCCAGTTTACTTATTAATAGTGCCCCCTTTCATTTTACAGAGTGTCCTAATTTGGGTACTCTATAATTATGTCCTCAATTACATCATCATCATAATTCCACTTCTGCTTCCCTCTTTCTTCTCTCCCGCTGTTCCTTCATCCTGGAACTGGACTTCTGGACTTCCTTTATCTGTCAATCACTACCCATCATTGAAGGCCCTGCTCTCTCTCCTGCACTGCCTCTTTTAAACTCTGGAAGAACTAACCCCTCCCTTGTCTGCATCCACACTCCATTTTTAAAAAATATAAATCTAAGGCAATCAGGTCTTTCCCATCATGCTGGAAATAACTTCAGAATTTAGGATTTAAAGTTACACCTAAAATAATTATTTTCACACTCCCTACTTCTTACACAATGTATGACACACAGAACACACTCAAATGGTTGTTAAATGAATGAATATTTAATGATTTATGCTTTCCACAAAATCTAATTTGTGGCATGGTAGGGGTGGTAAATATCTAACTATATTTATTAAATAAGACTGTTTCTGTGCTATGTCTGTTTGATTAGCTCTTAAAATAACTACATGCACATACACAACAAAAACAAGAAAACCTCCCTTCCCCATGGCTACTCAATAAATAAATAAATAAACCACACTCATAAAGCTTGTCAAAGTACTACTTCCCACAGGAGAATTTTGCTCTTCTCTCTCATTTATCTAGGCATGTGTAGAGGCTTTTGACCCAATTTAGCATAGATAAATGACCCATGATGTGAAATTTCCCAACAGTTTAATAATGCATTTAACTCAAAGTGACACTTGCTTGCAGCTGCCTTACAGCACTTTGGAGACCGATATATGTCTCTTTGAAATGTCGGATGGTGAGGAGGCAGGCCCGTGAGAGATCCCCCACCCATTTCCCCTAGGGAAGAAGTAAGGAAATCCTCTTTAAATTGTCCGCAGCAAATTCAGAGCTTGTGAGACTTAATTTACTATATACATTTTCCAATACCATTTACAGTTATGACCATTAGACTAACTGTAGTATAAAGCTTTTTGTATCCTATATAATACTCCTTTTTTTCTGTCACATACTTAAGAGGTTTTATTGATTTCTCCCTCCAAAACATCAAGAGCAGAATATTTTTGCTTATTGCTTAAAATGCTTTCACAATCTACAAAATAATTTCGCTGAAGCACAATTGTTTTGCATGACTTTAAAATAATATGCTATGGATGAGAAGTCTTTACCTTGTTTTGGCTAAATTCAATAAACATCAAATGAGTAAATCCAAACAGAGATTTTTTTGACCATGTTTAAGATTCTGGTAAAAAAAAAAAAAAAAAAAGGAAGATGAAGATGAACTGCCTGTTTTTTTGATTTCACTTTCTACTTTTTTTAGAACCACAGTTCATATTTTGTTATAATAATACGTGTTTTGTGGTAGATACTAAGAACAAAAAATTTTGCTATTTTATCTCACCATGTAATTCTTCTCAGACATATTTATAACCCCTCAGAGGATACAATTAAGCAACAGAAAAAATGTTTTGAACTGTCTATATCTGTAAAGTTGTTTTATTCAACTATATTTTTTTGAGACGAAGTTTCACTCTTGTCTCCCAGGCTGGAGTGCAATGGCACGATCTTGGCTCACCGAAACCTCTTCCTCTTGGGTTCAAGCCATTTTCCTGCCTCAGCCACCCAAGTAGCTGGGATTACAGGCGCCCGCCACCACACCCAGCTAATTTTTGAAGTTTTAGTAGAGACAGGGTTTCACCATGTTGGCCAGGCTGGTCTCGAACTCCAGACCTCAAGTGAGCCACCCACCTTGGCCTCCCAAAGTGCTGGGATTACAGGCGTGAGCCACAGCACCCGGCATATTCAACTATATTCTTTGAGTTTGGTAACTACCTTGGGAGCGATTCCAACACTTTAGCATCCAGTAAAGTATGATGTAGAGTAACATTACAGTCATTTACTGAGTTTAATATACACAAAAAATTATGTCCATGTGAGAGATATGGACAGAATTTTTTGTGGAGTACAAAATAGAACTGAGTGAAAGATGACTAGGGATGTGCTATCTGAAGGCCACGGCCTGTCAAATTCCTGAACCAGACTGCTGGCATCGCAAACACAGCAGACTTTATCTTCTAGACTCTATTCTTTTCAATATTGATCTGGTATTTTCTATAGACATAGCTTGAATTTGTAGATGAGCAAAAGCACGCATTTATTCACAGCCAAAGGATACACACACAATCAAAAGCAGGGGGCCAAGAATAATGGGCTAATATTTATATTCTTATAGATGATAGTACTAATGTCTCTAAATTCAGATTCCACCTGACTCCACGCCTGAGCCCACATCCTGACTGCTGATCAGAAGTTTTGAATCAGTTGAAGCCTCTGTCAATAGTCTCAGGGTTATGCCATATTCACTCCTGGCTTTACCTGGCCTTGTGGTTCCTCCTTTATGTGTCAATCCCAGTGGTTCTCACAGTGTTTTCTAATTTTTTTCTCATCCCCTACCAACCTATTCAGTAGAAGGAAACTTTGATTTCAATCTTTGTGTCATGGACTGGCAGCTCTTCCCTCCCTATGATGAACTCTAATATCTATAAATCAGCCTCTTTTTCAGTTTCTTCACCTGTCAATGGCACACTTATTCTCCTGACCAGATACCAAAGTTTCCATTAATATTCTGTTAATATGCACCTTTAATGTTATCCAATAAGCACCCATATTTCACTTTGTCATTTTTTTCACTTATTTGGCTATTCACCCTAGAGAAATCAAATAGCCAGGTGACTCAAAGATAGCAAAATATTGAAAAACTACAGGCGCCAGGCGCGGTGGCTTACGCTTGTAATCCCAGCACTTTGGGAGGCTGAGGCAGGCAGATCACCTCAGGTCATGAGTTCGAGACCACCCTGGCCAACGTGGTGAAACCCCATCTCTACTAAAAATACAAAAAAAAAAAAAATTTAGCCAGGCGTGGTGGTGGGCACCTGTAATCCCATCTACTGGGGAGGCTAAGGCAGAAGAATCACTTGAACCCGGGAGGCAGAGGTTGCAATGAGCCAAGATAGTGCCATTGCACTCCAGCCTGGGCAACAAGAGTGAAACTGTGTCTCAAAAAAAAGGAAAAAAAAACAACAACAGGCAAACACAGGCTTTGTCAATGCAGTTTAGAAAATGAATTCAAATTTTCTGTGCCTGTTTCCTTATTTATAAATATAGGTATTAATATTCATCTCCTATAAGATTATTGTAAGAATTTAATGAGACAACATATATGAAAAGATGTAGCATGATGTCTTTCTCACAGTAAGGACTTTGGTTAACAACATTAACTCCAGAGTGAGAATTTCTGGTTTTAAATTCCATCTACTTCAGACACCAGATGTGTGACTTTGGAAAATACACACAAAGAATATACCAAGACTCAAGTGCTGGAAGATTTAAAGCTAGATTTTAAAATCCAGATATATGAATAAATTAGTTATTTAATCTTTCTAGTCTTGTTTTTCTCCCCTGAAAAATGGGGATAATAATAGTAGCTAATCCACAGGGTTGCTGTGAGTATTCACTAAGTTAATATACAAGAATGATAGTTACCACTTACTGTTAGCTACTTTCACTGCTTTGATAGCAGAAGGAGGAGGTTGGGGAGAAGAAGTAATGATTATTAACTTACTTCATTTTTCTCCCTTTATGCATACCTTTGTACTGATTTACATAAAATATATAATGCTGGAAAGAGTTAAGATATATACGATCAGCAGAATTATAGTTTAATGTAGTTCATTTAATTTTTAGGTATCTGATTGGTAAAATTGTTCTGTTAAGAATCAGGGCCCAAGAGAATATTTATATGTTATCTACAGTTCGGTGAAAATGATGATGTTATAGACCCCAGGGTCATGTAGTAAATGCTATTGTTTCCTCTTTCCTCACCTTCACTTTTTTGGGCTGGTGCACCCATTCCCGAGCTCCTGAAAATGTTGGTTCACATTTTCTTCCATTCATCATATAATTGAAATTTCATCTACTAAGAGAGTCATTCTATTCTAATGTACATTATGACATTCCATTTTCAAAATAGCCCATTAGACTGGGTTTTAGGATTTAAATTTGCAGATGAGAAAAATGAAAATCGGAGAGGTTAAGCAACATACATGACATGAGTGACAAATTTAAAACCTCAACCTCCAGTCATCCTTATTTCAAGTCCAAGGCATTCTTAATGGTGCTTTGGGGATTCATCCACACTCTGCCAACCCCTCCTTTTAAGAACAAAGAAATCTCCCAAAAAAAGATATAGGCTGACTTTAATAAAGCTCAGAAAATGTTAATTTTTGCTTCTTTTCCCCCTGAATTATCCAGGGATTTGTCACTTAAATTATCTCAGATGAAGCACCTGGCCTTAGATTAAAATTACATCTACATCAGTTACTCTCATATTTTTTTCAACCCTAGACCCCCTAAAAATTAGTACAGTTACTTTTTTAAGTAATTATAGTTTACAGTCAGAAATATATTTATGCCCACATGTATCTCATTACAACTTATATAGAATGTGCAACCTGAAGAAGACCTTTCTGACATAGGAACACTTGTACATTTTACAAAGGAAAGGCACCTGAGAAATATTTCTTACACTTATATATGACCAACAACTTGAGAAGCTGCTACAGAGTAGGAAAAAATACTCAAAGATTTTTTATGAAAAATCTGAATATAGATCTCAATTGTCCTCTTTAGGTAACTGCATGTCCTTAGGTAACTCCATGTTCCTAGGTGAAGCACCCCTCTGACCCCCTCATTTCTTCATTTATAAAATGTAAAACATGATACTAAAGAGGCATCATGATATTTAGGTGCTTGAGGTTTGAAGCAGAGCAAACCTGGGTCTTTACATTGCCCCTCAAGTTCCAGTTGTATAACATGGGCTAGATTCCTTCCTAAAGCTCTTATATCTTCTCTCTAAAATGAGGATAGTTATTATCACCTATAATTAATTTCAAAGACTAAATGAGTTCAGTATAATCATATTTCACTTGTAGAGCACCAAGTCTGAAATATAAATTCACAAAAAAGTTATTTTGGAACAATATATATGCGAGCATGCTTTATAAAGTATTAATGACCCATAATGGTTAATAATTATTTTATCAATTGATTCCATTATAAACTACGATTGATAATTCTTTACAGAACTAAGACCATACTGGTGTAAGGAGACAAAAATTGAGGAAAATTTAAGTTTTATTTGCCACCTCTATCCCAATGAACTTATAAGATTGGCCTTAATCTATCAAGATAGACCAGTAAAATAAAGAAGATGAAGGTGGATTATTCTATATCCTGAAAGATAACATCTGTATACCTCTAGGAGATAAGAGTGCCATATGGTTATGTTTGCCAAGATGTAGTAAGGTACTTTATTTAGTAAGATTATTTTTCTTCTTACACTAAAATTCTTCATCTGAAGGTCCATTTGTCTGTACAGCCTCTCTGAATTCACGTCAGAGCTTGCTATAAGGAGAACAAACAGCCCATCCAAAGAAACCAGATCCTGTCCCAAGTATATTCCTCCCCTGAAATACCACTGAATGCAATGCAAATATGCAAATGGATTTATCAAATCTGAACAGCACTTCTTAAAAAATGATATATCCGATTATCTGGCAACATCAGTACTTGTTACATATTGGCAGTTTAAGATTACCCACACTAACAAAGGGTTTCAAAACAGTGAGAACATAAACTTTCATATTTTCAGCTTCCCTCCTCTGACTATGCCTTCACCTTCATCATCCTAAGCACACAGCAAAGAGAAAAGATGAAACATGAAATGTTTATATTTTCATTGCTGGGAAATCCATGATGACTATGGAAATCTTGAATAGCATGCATATTACAAATGTGATTTTTCTTTCTCTCCCTTCCTTTCTCCTTTCCCCCTTTCCTTCCTTCCTCCCTTCCTTTCATCCTCTGTCCCTCCCTCCCCCTTTCTTTTTTACTTTTCTTCCTTTTTTCTCCTCTCCCCTCCCCTTCTCCCTCTTCCTTTTCTTCCTGCTTTCTTTTCTCTCTCCCCTCTTCCCATGCCCCTCTTCCTCTCCCTCCACTTCTCCTTCCCTACCTTCTCCTCCCCCTTTCTCTTCCCTTCTCTGTCTCCATCTCTATTTTCTCTGTCTTCTTTCCTGCCTTCCTTCTTATTTCTTAGTTCTTACGTATTATGATCAATTCTCATTATACTTTCCTCACTGTTTCAAAGATACCACAGGAACTAGAACACTAAGGTAAAATTATTTCAATCATTCTTCAATAATTGCCTCAATTTTTCTGCAGTGAGATATCTACCTCCTCATTTCATCAAACCACTGTGCCACACTCTGGATTTTTCTGCCAACATTGTGGATTGGAATGTGTCTGCAAGAAAACCGACATGATCACGGGGCTCGCCCTGCTTATTTCCCTTTTCTCAGGGGTCACGATCTTATGTGCTTCTTCCCACTGTCTAAAATAAGTCATTTTATATCATTTGTTCAGTGTTTACTGTAGGAGGGTAAGTCCAATCCCTGTTAATTCACCATGACCAGATGCAGAAGGAATCAGTAATCATTTACAATTTGTCTTATTTCTCCCAGTTCTGAGCCCATTAATTACCACTGCAACCATAATTAATGTAAAATAATAATGTATTCTCTAACTACTATGTTTTTTCCTTACTTAAACTTTAAATGACTTCTGATATCAGCATTGCTTCTCAATATTTAGGGAAAAGATTGGTCATGTTCTAAAATTACTTGGAATATAAATATATGATTATTGTCAAAGCTAAAGGTAACTATCTATATATAATCTTTGTAAATCCACTACATGTGATCTTTTCAGCAAAAACAAATTATTTTATTTTGTTTAAGTACATTTGCCTTTTTGGTAGAATAACCATTAGGAGGTAAGTTTGAGATATCTTGCCTTAGAATTTGCCCTGGTTAACTCTAGCAATTTGTGAATAATTTTCCTCTTTCTTTCCCTGCCAGTGACAATCAAGGTATCCAAGCAGAGAGGAGCTAATGAGGTGGATATTCATAACTGGACCCAGAAATGATGCAAAGAAGAATAACAACAATGAAAACAAGTCTTATGTTTAATTGTTTTATAAACTCCATTCTGATAGAAAATCTGAAAGTCCATTTGACAGTTGAATCTACTCCACAAACAATGCCATATGATACAGTAGCAATATGAGTAGAAGAGAGGAACAGCACGATTTAATGCATGGAGAGAACAAATGGGCATTAACTATATCATTCCAGCAGAAACACTCCTAAAGTCTTAACCGAAGAAGGGTGTGCAGAGGAAATGGCAGGCCAATTACACTGATTATAGCAGCTGCAAATATGTGTGGCTACCTTCATGCTTCAATGATGCTGTAATTATGTTTCTAAGAAATGCTCTATGCAGGCAACCTCATTCCTACTTCAGTCCTGCTGTTTATTTCCTGGCATTTTAATATGCACTGTTACGAGTGTAGTAATACATGTTACACTACATAATGGGGTACCCCTGCCGATCTGCCATGAAAGTCAGACTTTTTAAAAGATCATTTTACCCATTTTCTTTCTATTCTAGGAAAAGTTCTACCAGTCTTTATCAAATCAATTTGTGCTAACATGGCACTTTTACAAATTTAACATCTTACATATAAATCCACTGCCTGACCTTAAGACTTAGGGTGAAATTGGGAAATAATGATTAGGGATGATCTGCCTATAATTATGCCATAAGATTATATGTCTTTTACTATCTCTGTATGAGCATTTCATTTGAGAATTAAAGGCATTATCTGCATATTTCAATACTAGGAATACGTTATACTTTTAAACTTTTTATCTTGTTTATTTTTAGTGTTTATATTCATTAAAGATATCCATTTTACACATGTGGAATATGTGTAAATGTGAAATGACTAGTTGAATAATTTTTGATGAATAAGATTCCATAAAGAGCTGACATCCAGAATAGTTTCAAAATAACAATATGTGTTCCTTTTATCTCTCAAAACAAACTCCTCCCATTTCCAATTCATTAGCAACCGCACCTTTGGGACATGAATTTTCTTCCTTCTCTTATTTTTAATTGCACTTTGGAAAAATAACTCTTATATTCAGAAGATGGCCTGAAGGTCACAGCTCAGGCTAGAGACAAGAGTCCTAAAGATGGGAGAATATGACTCAATAGGAAGACAATACCGGGATAAAGTAAGCAAGATAAGATGAGAGTTTGGTTGGGAATTTGGTGATGAGTCTGAAGAAAAATGACCAGAACTTGTTAACTAATGGATGTAAGGCTGAAGGGCGACAGATAAATCTAAAATGATTTTCACATTCTTTTTTAGTTACATGAGGGAATGGTGATGATATTATCGAGATGACTTTATAAGAAGATAATGAGTGCAATTTTGAACATGAATTTAAGTGTCAATGGGATGATTTCTCTGCAAAGATAAATGTTGTTTCGCTTCCAAGAAAAATGGGGAAGGTCAAAGGAAAGAATTAGGGACTTTGCTGAAGGCTGGAAAATGCATCTACAACTTCAATCATCCTTGAAATAGTCAGAGAACAGATTAGGTATGCTAAAATAACTGCTTCTCTTTACTATATAATTATTTATCTGAATTTTTAATGGAACCTTTGGTTAACCTAAAAATATAATATTTTGGTGTTTTAATTAACACTAACATAATTACTTAGCCAAACATTTAAATGATTTTGTAAATCATTAGATTCAGAATATTGAACTCTTTCTGACAAAGTCATAATTCATTTTTACTCACTTAGGCACCTGGAGTGAGTTGCAAAAAGGTAATTATATTCATTGTTAATTTACATGCTAGACATATCCCGGTAAGCATTCTGTAGGAAAGTGTTACAGGAAGACACAGGTGCTTAAATTAACAAACACTAGGAAATCAGCAAGAGACTTAAACTACATTAGTTATTGTTTCCAAACTAATTATTTAATAATTGAACATCTCTATACACCTAGTCCCAAATCAAGGAATTCCACAACCTCATGAGGCTTCGGTTCATACTTGATCATTTAATATCAAATTTGCATAGTGCAGGGCAGTGAACTGGGTAGTTGTTGGAGGGCAATTTAAATTTCCCTGAAGTTCTCCAGAAAGTTCACAAATGAAAACATTCACACTTGTAAAACAGAGGTGTAATTAATTGTTAAGAAGCCTTGTTAGTACTACAAACCTGAGAACAAGACGTGCTGCACACAACTAAGTTCCCTGGCAGAATTTTTGAAGGAGGCATTAACTCAGTGATTACTCATGGGCATGACATAGCAATTGTCATATTCTCACCTTTGGGACAATACTGGCTCCTTGTTTTAAGGTCTGTCCAATGGCTGTACTCTCCAGAACTCCCAGAGGCCTTTAATTTCTACCTTAGGCATTGACATTCTGAAAACAGCATGTGAGCGTGAGGAATTTCAGTAGACTCCTTTGCAGCTAAAGCTGTCTCAAAGAATCTATGTACACCTTTCCCTTGTGTAAAATTATTAAAAATATAAAAGAAACATTTAGAGTAATGTTTCTGTTTTACATACACCTAGCACATAGTACATTAGGCATTCACAAAATATTTGTTGAAAAATTATGCAGATGAACAAATAAATGACCAAACGAATAACTGACTGAATGAGTGAATTCATAAATCAGTAAATGGGGTAATTTCCTGACTTCCTGATAGTAGTAACAGCAAGAGTAATGACTACCTAACCCTTTACCCATTCATAACAACTCTGCAACTGTTTTCCCCTTACAGGTTAACTTGTTTATATTCAATAAGCTCCCTTTCACTGGAGTACACAGAGAAAATCACACATGCCCCAGATTATGAAATCCAATGTCAGGAATTGGTTAAACTCTTAAACATTTTTTGAGTACTCTTTGAAGGGTTGACCAGTAACACCTTAGATATGTCAGATACAGGAAAAATTAAGCAACCTAAGAAAATCAGAAATCATATTCAATTCAAGGTTTATAAATTATTTAATTAAAAATATTCAATTTTTGAATTGGGTAAGAGAAAAAAACTATCACTTAGGGAGCTTAGTTGATGCTGTTTCTTCCTAGCATCGATGGTCTTACAATTTGGCACGTTTTTGCAGTGGCTGGTACCAGTTGTTCCTTTCTATGTTTAGTGCTTCCTTCAGGAGCTCTTGTAAGGCAGGCCTGGTGGTGACAAAATCTCTCAGCATTTGTTTGTCTGTAACAGATTTTATTTCTCCTTCACTTATGAAGCTTAGTTTCGCTGGACATGAAATTCTGGGTTGAAAATTCTTTTCTTTAAGAATGTTGAATATTGGCCCCCACTCTCTTCTGGCTTGTAGAGTTTCTGCTGAGAGATCTGCTTTTAGTCTGATTGGCTTCCCTTTGTGGGCAACTTGACCTTTCTCTCTGGCCGCCCTTAACATTTTTTCCTTCATTTCAATCTTGGTGAATCTTACAATTATGTGTCTTGGAGTTGCTCTTCTCAAGGTGTATCTTTGTGGTGTTCTCTGTATTTCCTGAATTTGAAGGTTGCTAGATTGGGGAAGTTCTCCTGGATAATATCCTGAAGAGTGTTCCATTCTCCCCGTCACTTTCAGGTACACCAATCAAACATAGATTTGGTCTTTCCACATAGTCCCATATTTCTTGGAGGCTTTGTTTTTTTCTTTGTACTCTTTTTTCTCTAAACTTCTCTTCTCACTCCATTTCATTAATTTGATCTTCAATCACTGATACCCTTTCTTCCACTTGATCAAAATGGCTATTGAAGCTTGTGCATGTGTCACATAGCTCTCATGCCATGGTTTTCAGCTCCATCGGGTCATTTAAGGTCTTCTCTACACTGTTTATTCTAGTTAGCCATTCGTCTAATCTTTTTTCAAGGTTTTTAGCTTCCTTGAAATGGGTTTGAACATCCTCCTTTAGCTCAGAGAAGTTTGTTATTACTGACCTTCTGAAGCCTACTTCTGTCAGCTCTTCAAAGTCATTCTCCGTCCAGCATTGTTCCATTGCTGGCGAGGAGCTGCGATCCTTTAGAGGAGAAGAGGCTCTCTGGTTTTTTAGAATTTTCAACTTTTCTGCTCTGATTTCTCCCCATCTTTGTGATTTTTTTCTACCTTTGGTCTTTGATCTTGGTGACCTACAGATGACGTTTTGTTGTGGATGTCCTTTTTGTTGATGTTGATGCTATTCCTGTTTGTTAGTTTTCCTCTAAGAGTCAGGTCCCTCAGTTGCAGATCTGTTGGAGTTTGCTGGAGGTCCACTCCAGATGCTGTCTGCCTGGGTATCACCAGTGGAGGCTGTGCTGCAGAACAGCAAATATTGCTGCCTGATCCTTCCTCTGGAAGCTTCGTCTCAGAGGGGCACCCACCTGTATGGGGTGTCAGTTGGCCCCTACTGGGAGGTGTCTTTCAGTTAGGCTACACGGGGGTCAGGGACCCACTTGAGGAGGCAGTCTGTCCATTCTCAGAGCTCAAACACTGTGCTGGGAGAACCACTGCTCTCTTCAGAGCTGTCAGACAGGGACATTTAAGTCTGCAGAAGTTTCTGCTGCCTTTTGTTCACCTATGCCATGCCCACAGAGGTGGAGACTAAAGAGGCAGCAGGCCTTGTCGAGCTGTGGTGGGCTCCACCCAGTTTGAGCCTCCCTCGCTGCTTTGTTTACCTACTGAAGACTCAGCAATGGCGGACGCCCCTCCCCCTGCCAGGTTGCTGCCTGGCAGGTTATCTCAGACTGCTGTGATAGTAGTGAGCAAGGCTCCGTGGGCGTGGGAACTGCCAAGCCAGGCGTGGGATATAATCTATTGTGTGCCATTTACTAAGACCGCTGGAAAAGTGCAATATTTGAGCGTAAGTGTCCCATTTTTCCAGGTACAGTCTGTCATGGCTTCCCTTGGCTAGGAAAGGGAAATCCCCCGACCCCTTGCACTTCCTGGATGAGGTGATGCCCTGTCCTGCTTCGGCTTGCCCTCCATGGGCTGCATCCACTGTCCAACCAGTCCCAGTGAGATGAACCAGGTACCTCAGTCGCAAATGCAGAAATCACTCATCTTCTGCATCAGTCACACTGGGAGATGCAGACCGGAGCTGTTCCCATTTGGCCAACTTGGAACGGAATCTCTGCATTTCTTGTAAGGCAGATCTAGTGGTGAACTCCCTCAGCTTTTGCTTGTCTGGGAATGTTGTTATTTTCCTTCCTTTCTTAAGGACAGTTTTGCTAAGTAAAATATCTTTATTTTGCAAGTTTTTTTTCTTTCATCCAATTGAATATAGTATCATTTTCTCCTGGCCTGCAAATTTTCTGCTGAGATTCACTGATAGCTTTATGGGTGTTCCCTGGTATGGGAAGACACGATTTTTTTGCTCTTGCTGCTTTCAAGATTCTTGCTCTATCTTTGATTTTTGATAGTTTGATTATAATATGTTTTGGTGTAGTCTTCTTTAAGTTGAATCTGAGGAGACCTTTGAACTTCCTGTACTTCAATGTTTATAACTTTTCCCAAATTTGGACAGGTTTCACTCAGTATTTTTTTTAAAACAATCTTCTGTGCTTTTTTTCTCTCTCTTGTCCCTCTTTAATTCTAAAATGCAACTGTTAGATCTATTTATGTTGTTCCAGAAATCTTGTAGGGGTTTTTTTTATTCTTTTTTAATGTTTTCTCCTCTAACTGAATAGTTTTAAATATCTTGTCTTTGACTTAATGGACTTTTTTTTTTTTAATTTTATTATATTATACTTTAAGTTTTAGGGCACATGTGCACAACGTGCAGGTTTGTTACATATGTATCCATGTGCCATGTTGGTGTGCTGCACTCATTAACTTGTCATTTAGCATTAGGTATATCTCCTAATGCTATCCCTCCCCCCTACCCCCACCCCATGACAGGCCCCAGTGTGTGATGTTCCCCTTCCTGTGTCCTTGTGTTCTCATTGTTCAATTCCCACCTAAAAGTGAGAACATGTGGTGTTTGGTTTTTTGTCCTTGCGATAGTTTGCTGAGAATGATGGTTTCCAGTTTCATCCATGTCCCTACAAAGGACATGAACTCATCATTTTTTATGGCTGCATAGTATTCCATGGTGTATATGTACCACATTTTCTTAATCCAGTCTATCTTTGTTGGACATTTGGCTTGGTTCCAAGTCTTTGCTATTGTGAATACTGCGGCAATAAACATACGTGTGCATGTGTCTTTATAGCAGCATGATTTATAATCCTTTGTGTATATACCCAGTAATGGGATGGCTGGGTCAAATGCTATTTCTAGTTCTAGATCCCTGAGGAATGGCCACACTGACTTCCACAATGGTTGAACTAGTTTACAGTCCCACCAACAGTGTAAAATTGTTCCTATTTCTCCACATCCTCTCCAGCACCTGTTGTTTCCTGACTTTTGAATGATGGCCATTCTAACTGGTGTGAGATGGTATCTCATTGTGCTTTTGATTTGCATTTCTCTGATGGCCAGTGATGATGAGCCTTTTTTCATGTGTCTGTTGGCTACATAAATGTCTTCTTTTGAGAAGTGTCTGTTCATATCCTTCACCCACTTTTTGATGGGATTGTTTTTTTCTTGTAAATTTGTTTGAGTTCATTGTAGATTCCGGATATTAGCCCTTTGTCAGATGAGTAGGTTGCAAAAATTTTCTCCCATTCTGTAGGTTGCCTGTTCACTCTGATGGTAGTTTCTTTTGCTGTGCAGAAGCTCTTTAGTTTAATTCGATCCCATTTGTCAATTTTGGCTTTTGTTGCCACTGCTTTTGGTGTTTTTAATGGACTCTCTTCTGCTTGATCAATGCTGCTGTGGATGCTCTCTATTGCATTTTCTATTTTATTCATTGTATTCTTCATGTGTAGACTTTTTTGGCTCTTTTTATGATTTCAATATTTCTGTTAAACATCTCATTTTGTTCATCTATTATTTTTATTGAATTTGATTTTCAAATAGTCAAACTTCGTTGAATTAACTTTTTGTGCTCTCTTGAAGTTTACTGAGCTTCCTTAAAGCAATTATTTTGAGTTGTCAGGTAACCTGTAGATTTCCATGGGGGCTTGCAGTTATTTTAAATGATTGTGTTCTTTGGTGGTATTTCCTTGGATTTTCTTGTTTCTTGCTGCCTTGCATTGTTATCTGTGCATTGGGTGCAGCAGTCACCTCTTCCAGACTTTATGGATAGGTTTTAGTGGGAAAAGATTTTCCCCTGTGGGTGTGGGTGTAGGGCACCAGCTTGGTGGGCCACAGCAGTTCTGCCTCTCATGAGGACACAACAGTGTAGTCTCCAGATGTCTCTGTTAGCTGACATCAATGTTGGTAAAGATTCCAAAGGTGTCCATTTGCCAAGGCTATGGGTGTCTGCAGGGATGTTGGGGTCTTTGGTGTCAAAGGCTTCTGGGGTCCTCCTGATCTATTTTTCTCCTGTTGAGGAAGTCATGTACAAGGACTCTTGGTACCAGACATGGATTGCAGATATGCTTACAATGGTGGTGGCACTGGTGTCTGATGTGAGGCACCTTTGGAGCAGCCACAGATCAAAGGTCTAAAGCATGAGTATTTGTGGAGTGACTGGGGCTCCAGGATCTGGGGCAGCAGTGTCATCAACGTCTGAGGCACAAATATCTTACTATCACATTCATAATGGTTTGTAAGATTATGGTCTTCTTGATCAGTCAGGGACCTGGTATCTGGAGGGTGAACAGGCATAGATTTATAGAAACTGCTGCAGCTGTCAAGCCAAGGTCTGAAGTACAGGTATGCACAGAGTGATCAGGGCTCCAAGGTTCACATAGAGGCTAGGTCACAGCAGCAGTGGTTCTAGTGTTTGAGGCACAAATGCATTGAGGCCACAGAGCAGGATTCTGGAGTGTAGGCATGTATGGAGTGACTGTAGCTCTGGGGTCAGGGGTACACATAGGGTTGGGTGGAGTGGCAGCTTCAGTCCTAGTGTGGCACCATAGCAACTCCTTGGAGGTGGACACAGCCATTTCTCCCTCGCCATGGGATTTGTGGCAGAGGTGGCTCTTAGTTACCTCAGTGTCAAAAAAAATGTCAATGTCCTTTGCAGAGCAGTCTGCTGCAGACCATGGTGGGACCTGCTGCATTAATGATACTGATAGCCTCCAACCTCCTTTGTTTCTAGCCATGACCAGACTTCTCAGTTATGCCAATGTCCCCAGCTATTCTTTCTGTGTGGTTAGTCTCCTGTTTTTTGTTTTGTGTTTGTTTGTTTGTTTTGTTCTGCTGCATTGCTGCAGATTTTTAAATGGACCCTGGAGCTCTCACTAGGTTCACATCATTTGTGGTTATTTGTTGTTATTTATTGGAGGAAAAAGGCCTACATCACCAATGCTGCCATCTTGCTGATGTCACTCTTCTTTACTAACTTTACTTATTATGTCTGTTTATTATTTTGAGATCCTTTTGATTATATAAATAACCATATCATCTGCAAGTCGAAAGATTTTTTACTTCGTAATTACTAAATTCTATCTTTCATTTCTTTTTCTTTCCTTATTGCCTTGTTTAGGATCATTAGTATAATGTTGAAGAGAAATGCTTGAGGTGATATTCTTATTTTTTTCTGATTTCCCAAAGGGCCAACCAGTAGGTATGTTATTAAGTTAAGGCTTTTTATAGATGCATATTATTACATTGAGAACATTCCTTTCTATGTCTAGATTTCTGAGAGTATTTATCAATAATAGATGCTAAATTTTGACTTTTTTTCTGCACCAATGTGTAAATTGCATAAAATATTGATCAACTCTAACATTCTTGTAATCAATCTGTCTTGGTCAGAATGTATTACCTATTTTATATTTTGGTAAATTCAATTTTTAAAATATGTTGTTAAAGTTTTGGTTGTTGTTTTCCATTTGTCTTTCTTTAAGTATAATATTAGTCATTAATTTTCTGTTACTTGAAAGCTAGTGAAGCCATTTAGAATTGGTGCTTCTGTATGAGAATGTTTTAAATTATTCATAATTTGATAGCTGGGTGTCTAAAGCAATCCCATGTTCTACCAGAACCACAAGTTTAGAGTGGAATGCTTCACAGGGGTTAGTTAATTAATTAAAAGTTGATGAGTGAACATCTATAAAGTGCCCATTACAATGCTCACTGTTAAGGGCTTGGGACATAATCAAAAAGAAAAGCCAAAAATATCTTGCTATATTTTGCCCGTTTCAAGAAGGTTTCTTAGTACTGAAAAATCACTAAGGCTCAGGTCCTAGAAAAGGATAGATGAGAAAGGTTTATGGCCTTCAGGCATCTGCTTTAAGACAAGTGATGGGGATTGAGTGCCCACGGGGAGAGCTTGGCACAGCAGAATTGAAGGAGGCAAGAATGCTATGAGTTGGGCGTGTTGAGGGAAGCTGTGATTGAGGAAACAGATCTCAAAAGGGTAATGAGACTGCATTACTATCTTCTGTCCTCCAGGATTTGGCTTTGCCTTTGAATGGCTTCTGAGTGAGATCAGGAATAAAAGATACTATGTTCACTCTAGCATGGCTTGATTTCAGATCTTGGGTTATCAGAGCATGGGCCCATCAGTCATGATGATGGATTTATGGGTGAAGAGATATTTTGGGAAGAGATATAGTAAGTTTATCAGGGGAGTGGTGGGAAGTCCCTGGGAAGATAATGAGGCTGACCTTGGGAAATATCAATGAAAACAGCTTTCCTGATTATTTCTCATGAACATCTACCTAAAGAGGAGTGATTATTTGAAACACACACACACACACACACACACATACACACACTAAAGTATGAGTATTTAATAATCATAAAGGAAATACCCACGTAAATCTCCTGCCAATTAAAGACATAATGTATTCCCAGGACTTTAAAAGCCCTCCCCATTGCTCCAGCTCATTTTTATAGGTAACCTTAATCTTGACTTTCATAATGACTATGCCTTCACTTTATTCTATAGTTTTATCATATATCCTTAAAGAATATATTAGTTTGTTCTATTTTTATTTTTATATAATAAAATCATACTTTAAAAATTTAATTCCTTTAGTAGTTATAGAGCCCTTCAAAGTTACCATTTCTTACAAAAAGAAGTTAGCTGGACGTGGTGGCACACACCTGTAATCCCAGCTACTCAGGAGACTGAGGCAGGAGAATCATTTGAACCTAGGAGGAAGAGGTTGCAGTGAGCTGAGATCATGCCACTGCACTCCTGCCTGGGTGACAGAGTGAGACTGCATCTCAAAACAACAACAACAAAAGTTACCATTTCTGTGTTTCAGTTTAGGCTAAGTTAGGATCTTCAAGGAAATCTGTACATTTCATCTAAGTTATCCAATTTAATTTCCAATATTGCCTTACTGTCCCTTGAAGATGACTAAAGTTTACATTGGAATCTCCTCTTCAATTTTGGTCGTGTTTTACACGTTCTCTCTCCTGCTGGTCACCTGCTTGCCTGTTCTCACTCTTGTGCCATCTCTAGCTCTCTGATTGGTTCAGACTAGAGATGTGTTCATAATTTTATTAACATTTTCAAAGCACCAACTTTTGGCTTTGTTGATTTTTTAATGTTGTTTACCTTAGATTTCTGTTCTATTTTTTTCATATTTCTGCTATATTATTTTCCTTGATTTTAAATACCTCCTCCTCTAACTTCTTATAGCAGAAACTTGAGTCATTAATTTTAAGCATTTTATGGCAGACAGACAGATAGATATAGATGATAGATAGATAAATAGGAGGCAAAAAGGATCATGGGTACAGAATGTTGAAGTAATTAATTAATATCTCTTATTTGGAATAAAATAGGAAAAGAACTTCAAACTTTATTTCTTTGTGTTTTAACATAAAGTATTTATCATGGTGTAATTAAATAATAAATGATTATTCTTCTATTAAAACTTTTCACCTTTTAAGTGTCACATTCTGACAATAATTAAAGAATAAAAGAAGAACATACATTAGTATGTTTTTTTGGTATTGAAATTAGGTCAAAACCAGTAACATACCCAACACTGGGTAATATATCTGTGAATCTGACTATATAAAGTATGCAATAATGAAAACTTTCTGATTTCCTCCTATTAGATTAAAATTGTTTCCAATTTACACCTAAATATTAATCTGGGCAATAGTTCCCTTGGCGCAAAGGGATTATTGTTACATTTACAGGCAGAAATCTTCAGGATAGGACAGAAACCTATTCCCTCCTCTGCAGGAAGCCCTTCTCCCACCACCACCATTTTACAACATAGAGTTCAGTTGCGATGTCTTACAGTGATGGTATAAATTAGGGTCTTGGCTCAGTGTGTGTGTCCTCTGATGTAAAATGGTGAACTGAAAAATGATAATAATAATGAAAGCAAACCCAATTCTTATATGAACCCTCTAAAAAGGAAGAAGTAAATAAAAAGCAATTAATTAATGTGACACCAGATTTTCAGCAATGGCATCTTTAGAAGGCATTTTTAAAAAGTATGTAAGTGTCTATTCTTAATAGCATGGTACCTAGAGAATAATGCTGAAGTGTCAGGAAAAAATATCCCTCGGCTATCATTTTATTCTCTTTTCATATGTAGTACATATTTATGATAAAATATTTATATAATATCAATACATAAATAGAATACATGTATTAATTGTCCATTATCTCACCATTAATAAACAACACTGTTAACATTTTGATGCTTTTTTGCCCTTATGTGCCCGATTGTGCACCTACTTGCCCTCCTACTCCCAGAACCTTCATCTCTTTGTCAGCATCTCTGGACGTTGGAACCATTCTTTCAATGTGCATAGCAGGTAAGAAATGTCAGGGAATTAATGCTCCTTACCACCCCAAGGGCAACCCACAACCAATAATTGATGGGAATGGTTATATAAATACTCTAGCTTTCTCCCCCTTGGATAGAATAATTTTGAGATTCTACACTGTTCTCCAGTATTCCCCAGCAAGTTTCACCTCAGCTGCAGCTGCTCACAGTGATATCTTGGTTGAAAATACAAAATGTATTGGTTTTTCTTTCTTCCTGATCTCGGTTCCCTACTCTTCTCTCGGTCTTTCCTGGGCCAACCTCCACTATACAGTACTGGCCAAACAAAATCTATGCAGAAAAAGAAGGAAATTCAGGTGCTCATAGTTAAAATACTACAGTAACCCTCTCCAGGTAATAAAACATAGCTATGATTTGTCTTTGACTTAACGTTGTAGGTCTGGAGGAGATGTAAATGCTATGAATTGAGACAGTGTTTTAAAATTATCTTATATAGCTGTGAGCCTTTATAGTTTTCAAGGTTACAATGTCAATGGTAATAAAAACGTAGAAAGCCAAAACATTTTGTTTATACTTCTATTATTTTCAAATAAGAAACTGTGGTAAGGCAATAAAGGCTTGCTATTTGTTGTCTTGAAGGGAAGGTTGTACCTATAATTTCCCATTTCTTGGCTGAGGACTGTGGAAGAAAGATCTATTTCTTCATTTGAAAGATGGGACCACAAATACATAAGAGAACACATATGAAATGTGTTTCACTGTTTATGGTAGACAGAAATTAATTCATACATACAAATCTTCTCTTCATTTTCTTTGTGGAAATTATTTAGGGAATGCTTTGCTATTCCACATTCTTTTGCCTTTCTGGGAGTACCATTAGCCCTGCACTGCTGCACGAACACGTTGCAAAATGGAATGGCAGGAAGAAGAAGCGTCAGGATCTAGTGGGGCAAAGTTCTGCATTTTCCTCAACTGTTCAGATTATTTTTATTATTATTATTGTCATTTTGAGCAAATTTGATAATCCACTCATTTCTCCTTTATATTTTGTGACTAGCACTATAAGAAAAATCAATGTGTTTCTCTCTTTGGCAATATGATATCTCATTATTCCCAAACTCAACTCATGTCTAAGAGGAGAAAGCTTGAATGACCTAGTCTGGAAGAAAAAGAAATTTGTTGAAGTCCATCACACACCTTGAATCCATCTGTCTCAAATTTTAAGCTGATAGGCTTGCAGTCCTGTTGTCTTCATTTCTCCTCTACCACATCCATGGCCACCAAACTGACTCACAGCCTCCTAATTCCTGCTCCACACAAATCTGCTCTCTGCATGGGAGACACAGTGAGCATTTAAAATGTATACTGCATACTATTTTACTCTTCTGCTTAAAACTTCTTCTAGGGTCAGCATTAAGGATCTAATCACATTTCAAATGAAACTCAAAGCTCTTACATACTGTAGAGTCTGACCCTTGTAGACTTTTCAAATCTCTGTTCATTCTACTCTTCCATTCGCCTGCCCTCTGTCAGCTACCCAATTTCCATTCAGGTCTTCACATCGCCGAGCTAGCCAGTGTTAGGACTTACACACTTACTGCTTCCTCTATCTGAAAGTTTCTTCATGGCATTCATGTGCCTGGCTTCTTCCTGTCCTTCAGTCCTCGATGTAGCCTTTCCCACTTAAAGCATCTTTTAATTTTCCACCCTATTTAAGGGTTACCCCTCACCCATTATTCTCTATCATAACATCTTGAGGCCTTCACGATGTGTAGTGCAAGTTAAAACTAGATCATTGTTTATTTGCTTGCTTAGATTTCTTTACCAAACCATACTGCAAGCCCCTGAAATGCAGAGAATCTGAACATTTTTTTCTCACTTAGTACAGTGGTGCATGGCATGTAAGAGAAATCACAATCAATATTTTTTGAATTAATGGATAAAAAACTAAATAGTAAAGTATCTGAAGATGAGAAAGATTTTCAAACAAAAAGTTGTCAAGAAATTGAAAGGCAGGATTTAGTACCTTATATGGAAAAACAGTGGATATTGCTAAGGCTTTTCAGGGGTCTGAATCTTCCCACATTGCCCCTCTGATTAGCTTGGAAATATAAGTGGTCTGTTGGGCATGGTACAGAAAAAAGTTTCATGCATGCATTCTTTCAGGTCAAAATATCATCGGGGCAGCTGTGTTGATTGTGTTTTTATTATGTATGTGATGTATACCATTGTTTGACGTTAGTAGTTTTCTGATCTTTCAGTTACTGTAGCACACAAAGTTGGGGAAGGTGACCAATGACTGCAATTCAAAGTAGTTTTGCCATAATAAAGTGTAATCTTGCTTATTCTTCTTATCACTGCCATTCAGACTATCAGTACTATACAAAGAGGAGGGTATAAGGAAAAATAAAGTAGTTTTGAATATAAACCACATCATTTAACAATGGATGACCTTGAGGAAGTTATGTAACTTCTTAGAGCTTCAGATTCTTCATCAGTAAGGATGTTTGCAAAGCCTGAATTATGGAACTTAGATTCTAGTGCAATATCAGCCTTATAATCAATGCTCAGTAGTTATTTTTTTCTACTATTACTTTGTTTCTGCATTATTGCCATTACAGTGGCAATAATCTGGTGGTTTTTGTGGGTCTTCAAAAGCCTACAATCAAGTTTCCAAGGTTTAACTGACAGTGACTTTTTTTGAAGGATGGCAACCTGGGTAGACATGACTATTCTGGAGTGACAATAAAAGCCCATTTCTTAATTTAGCAACCATTTATTGTTGCCTAGCACATGGGGGAATGTGCTAGGCATTCTCCCATGTGGCAGGATACAACAGTGAACCAAACACTCAAAGGTGAGAGATGAGGATGCCATTTCATTCTTCTACATGTGGCTTGCCAATTATCCCAGCACCATTTGTTGAATAGGATGTCCCTTCCCCACTTTATGTTTTGGTTTGCTTTGTCAAAGATCAGTTGGATGTGAGTATTTGGCTTCATTTCTGGGCTCTCTATTATTTTCCATTGGTCTATGTGCCTATTTTTATACCAGTACAATGTTGTTTTGGTGACTATGGCTTTATAGTATAGTTTGAAGTCAGATAATGTAATGCCTCCGGATTTGTTCTTTTTGCTTAGTCTTGCTTCAGCTATGTGGGCTCTTTTTTGGTTCCATATGAATTTTAGGATTGTCTTTCTAGTTATGCAAAGAAAGATGGCGATATTTTGACGGGAATTACATTGAGTTTGTAGACTGCTTTTGGCAGTATGATCGTTTTCACAATATTGATTCTACCCATTCATGAGCATGGCTTGTGTTTCCATTTGTTTGTATCATCTAGGATTTCTTTCAGAAGTGTTTTGTAGTTTCCCTTGTAGAGGTCTTTCACCTCCTTGGTTAGGTTTATTCCTAAGTATTTAACTTATTTTTTTTTTGAAGCTATTATAAAAGAGGTTGAGATCTTGATTTGACCCTCTGCTTGGTCACTGTTGGTGTGTACAGGAATTACTGGTTTGTGTTCATTAATTGTGTATCCTGAAACTTTGCTGAATTCATTTATCAGTTCTAGGAGCTTTTTGGAGGAGTCTTTATGGTTTTCTAAGTATACGATCATATCATCAGCAAACAGTGACAAGTTGACCTCTTCTCTACTAATTTGGATGCCCTTTATTTCTTTCCCTTGTCTGATTGCTCTGGCTAGGGCTTCCAGTACTATGTTGAATAGAACTGGTGAGAACGGGCATCCTTGTTTTGTTCCAGTTCTCAGAGGGAATACCATCAAATTTTTCTCATTCGGTATTATGTTGGCTGTGGGTTTGTCATAGATGGCTTTTATTACATTAAGGGATGTCCCTTCTATGCTGATGGTTTTAATCATAAAGGGATGCTGGATTTTGTCAAATGCTCTTTCTCCATCTATTGAGACAATTATGTGATTTTTGTTTTTAATTCTGTTTATGTGGTGTATCACAACCATTCCTGCATCCCTGATCTGAAACCCTCTTGATCATGGTGGATTATCTTTTCTATATGCTGTTGGATTCAGTTAGCTAGTATTTTGTTAAGGATTTTTGCATCTGTATTCATTGGGGATATTTATCTGTAGTTTTGTTGTTGTTGTTGTTGTTGTGTCCTTTCCTGGTTTTGGTATTAGGGTGATGCTGGCTTCATAGAATGATTTAGGGGGACTTCCCTCTTTCTCCATCTTATGAAATAGTATCAGTAGGATTGATATCAATTCTTCTTTGAATGTTTGATAGAATTCAGCTGTGAATCCATCTGGTCAAGATGGATCAAGGACTTAAATCAAAGACCTGAAACTATAAATAAAAATTCTAGAAAATAATATTGGAAGAACCCTTCTAGACATGGGCTTAGGCAAAGACTTCATAACCAGGAACTCAAAAGCAAATGCAACAAAAACAGTAATAAATAGGTGGGACTTAATTAAACTACAAAGTTTCTGCACAGCAAAAGAAACAATCAGCAAACAGACAACCAACAGAGTGGGAGAAATTCTTCACAATGTATACATTTGACAAAGGACTAATATCCAGAATCTACAAGGAATTCAAACAAATTAGCAAAAAAAAAAAGAACAAACAATCCCATCAAAAAATGCGCTAAGGACATGAGTAGACAATTCTCAAAAGAAGATATACAAATGGCCAACAAACATATGAAAAAATGTTCAACATCACTAATAACCAGGGAAATGCAAATAAAAACCACAATGTGATACCACGTTACTCCTGTAAGAATGGTAATATCAAGAAATCAAAAAATAACAGATGTTGGCAGGGATGCAGCCAAAAGGATCACTTTTACACTGCTGGTGGGAATGTAAACTGGTACAACCACTATGGGAAACAGTGTGTAGCTTCCTTAAAGAACTAAAAGTAAAACTACCATTTGATCCAGCAATGCCACTATTGGGTATCTACCCAGAGGAAAAGAAGTCATTATATGAAAAAGATACTTGCACACACATGTTTATAGCAGCACAATTCTCAATTGTAAAAATATGGAACCATCCCAAATGTCCATCAATCAATGAGTGGATAAACAAATTGTGATATACATACACAATTATATATATATAATTATATATATACACAATTATATATATATAATTATATATATACACAATTATATATATACACCACAATTTATTTATCCATTCATTGATTGATGGATCTATCTATCTATCTATCTATCTATTCAGCCATCAAAAACAACAAAATAATGGCATTCCCAGCAACCTGGATGGAATTGGAGACAATTATTCTAAGCGAAGTAACTCGGTAATGGAAAACCAAACATCATATGTTCTCACTCATAAGTGGAAGCTAAGCTAGGAGGATGCAAAGGCATAAGAATGATACAATGGACTTTGGGGATTTGAGGGAAAGAGTAAGAGGGAGGTGTGGGATAAAAGACTACCAATTGGTTACGGTGCATACTGCTCAGGTGAGGGGTGCACCAAAATCTCACAAAGCACCACTAAAGAACTTGTGTAAACAAACACCACCTGTTCCTCGAAAACATATGGGAATAAAAATAAATAAATAAATAAGACACTCAAAGCCCTTGTCTTCGTCAAGCTTGTGAGTTAGTCAGCTAGGCAGATAAGATAAAAATAATGTAAATGAGTTACTTAGAATAAAAAATAAATCAGGGCAAGGGAGTAGAGAGTGACAAGGGAAGCACAGGAAACTGCTCCCTGAGTAGGTGCTATGTAAGTGTGAACTCAGAGGATGGGAGGGTGTGAGCCACAGAGATTTTAGAGGAAAGAGCTTTCCAGTAATGATCCTGAAACAGGAAAATGTTGGCATGTGCAGAGGTAGCTTCAGGCTTGGTACAGGCTGGTGAGAATCAGGTGAGAGCAAGTGGGGGAAGACATGAAATTGGAGAGGAAGGCAAGTTTGTGTATGTTGGGATAAGGACCCAGATTCCATTTTCATTGGGAATGCTTTGAAAGTTTTCTAGTCAAGGAGGGCCATGATGACATTTTCACCAGGAGCACACATTGGCCCACAAGAAGCACATGTGTGATCTGTTTTTCTTCCTATTTACATCCCCATTAGAAATTGACAAACAAGGCTTTTGTTCTAAGACTGAAAATAGTTCATGATTTCACATTATTATTATGTTTTGCACCTAAATATACATTTAAAGCTCTTAGAGGGTGATTTATGGGTTACTGATTTATGGGTTACTTCTCTTGTGAAAACATTTTCTGCTACACATTTTATAAATAAGAATGCTAAACTGAGAGAACATGTTAACTCTATTTTTAGGCAATGCTTGATCTGCTTTTTTTTTTTTAAATTGGGGTTCTTCTTTAGCTAAGCTGTAATTTTCCATTCATGGATCAGATGGTCATAGGTTCAAGTGTAAGTCTATTACATACTACCTGTGTAACACCTTGGGCCTGCGTAACACCTGTGTAATAATGTGGACAAGCTATCTAACCTTCCTTCTTCCTCTGAATAATGGGGCTATCATTACCTACATTACTAATACGGAGCTAACACATTGTGTAACACATAATAGATGCTTCAGACCTTTCTCTTCCCATTTGAATCTAGTGTTTTGTTTTGTTTTGTTTTGTTTACACTTATTTTAGGTTCAGGAGCATATGTTCCATTTTGTTATATAGGTAAATTGTGTGTCATGGGGGTTTGCTGTACAGATTATTTTGCCACCCAAGTAAAAAGCAGTTTTTCACTGAGTCTGAGTATCATGAGTCACCATAAAGATTTGTCTGAATTTGGGAATAGTAAAGACTGACAAAAGAAAATGATCAAGTATGGTGTAATCACCCTTGATTGTCTTATAATAACTGCAGAAAGGTGTGCTCAGTACAACCACTGCCAGACAAAATATTTTGATCAAAATCCCAGTCTGAAAGATTAGTACCTGCTTGAGAAATGGGCTGTGAATTCACCAGGACAAAATGAGGATGAAGCTTTCTATGGGCAATAGACCTTGCCCTCATAGTTCTGTAGCTGGACATAGCTCAGTTCTGACAGATGGTACTGGAGGGAGACTTTCAATGTTAAAAAATTTATTTATTTACAGCTACAGGCTATAATTGAGGTCGTTTAGTCTTCTGGTCTCCAGCCCACATGGGAAAGTGGTTAATTTGCAAAGTGGGAGCGTGGGCGCCCCTGTAATGTTGGAAAAAACACAGAATTTCTAGGAAGAGTTCATGGTTCCTATCCTATTTCTGAGTCCTTTATTATGTACCTGATCTGTCTTTGCCCTCCCCACTGTGCCCCCCGCCGCCCGCAGTAAGCCTCATAGTTCAGATATGGCTCTGAGGTCTGCACAATCTGTCCAATTCTAATGCCCCATATGTCTATGAGAATGTGATTAAAAGTTACCCAGGTAATATGCAAAAATAATTTGGGATGTTCAACCCTGTGGTGATATTTAACATATTGGAAATCTTTTCTTTAGGCTGTGACATCTATCAAGAAAGATGGCAGTTCTGAAAAGCAGTTAAGATGAGAGAGAATTTACCAAACTTCCCATTAACTGCAAACTCGCGGGATGTTTGAAAGTTGTGAGTGAACTTTTTTTTTTTTTTTTTTTTTGAACGGAGTCTTGTCGCAGTGGGAGTGGGGATCTCGCAAGCTCCGCCCCCACCCCCCCCCCCTCCCTCTACACGCCCCCCCCCCGCTATTTTTTTTTTTTGAACGGTTCCCTGTCTCGACTCTGACCCCCCCCCCCCCAGTGCTTACAAGGACCACCGCGGTCTAACAGGTCAGGTGGCCTTTAATGTGAAATAGGTCTGTGGCCGAACTATGTCTTTAAGACTTGGTGTTTTAATGAGGTTTTATCCCATCTGAGCAAAGACAAGGAGGCCAGCAAAAATGCTATGTCTGCTAGACACTTGATAGTTTTCGTTCTGGGGAGAAGTGGTTAGGCTATGTTAGAGCCTACACAATTTTAGGTATTCTTCTGTTTCTTGAAGTACCCCCAAAGCTTTCACGTGCAGGTCAACTATCTCATGTCTTCCAATGCCCACCTGTATCTAAAGATAAAGAGGTAATAGACATTTCCAAACTTATGGCACCACATTGCCAATTCATTTACTTTCCTGACATTTCAAAGTGATCTTCTACCTTTGTGACCTTTAGAACAATAGATTATTTATGTATTTGGGATGATGTACAGAAAGTTAAAATTACTGAAGCATTTTGTGGGCTGATGGGGACATGGGGAAGACTGAAGTGTGAGGGAAATGGTGATTCTCTTTTAGTTACTTTTGAAATGGCTTAAATCATCACCAGAATAAAGGTTACACTAATAAATGTCTCATTTGTTTTAAATGCTCTGAAATGTGAACACTTTCATGGAACATATAAATCATATACAGTAAATGGGCTGTGGTGAGATAGTGTGAATTGTAGTAATTCCTTTTTGGAGTTGCTCATTTATTCTCCTTCCCCTTGACCAAGTTCTAAATTGGAACAGAGTGGGGGAGAGAAATACAGAGTGGCAAATACTGATATCTCTGAGTTCAAAAATACTCTGAAAATGCAGTGACTCAAAATGTGGTTTTCATTATTAATATGGCATAAAAGAAATGATGTAAAGTGTCCATATTGTTCTTTCCAACATATCCTTCCATCATTTTCTCCTCACCCATTAAAAGTGAAGAATACCGAACTATAATTCCCCAAATATGCCATGCCTTTGCACATGTCTAAAATGTCCATTCCCTTATCTTCTATTTATCCTTGGAAATCCAACTACTCTTAGAAGCACTACTGCAATGTAATTAATCAAAGCTTTCACTAAATTAACTCTATCTTGGAATTGCATTTTCAAGCTGTATATTTTAATGCTTAACTGTGTGGGTTCTAAAGTCAGATTGTCAGATTATAAACCTTGGCTTCATTATATATTTGCTGTGCAACCTTAACGTTAGGTACATTTCTTAATCGACCAGTGCATCTTATTTGTATCCAAAATATGGAAATGTAGTTTGCCGGTCCACATGGCTTTTGTAAGGATTATAAAGGTATATACTAAAAATTTTTAAAAAGTAGTGCTTGACATGAAGTGTTCAATAATTGTTAGCTATTTTTCTTATATCTCTGTTATTGCATATGTAATACAACATGAAAATTAGGTGAAACCCACTACATTGGTAACATTTCACTCCCTAATACCTTGCCTGGAATAATAATGATCTTCTGTACTACTCTAATTCAAGATCATACTGCTCATCCTTTGGCCTTGTCATTTGTACCAGTGCTCACTGCCTTCCAGCCGTCATTAGTCTCTCAAGGAAATACGGACATTGGTTTCTTGTTTTTCCATGCACAGGTAAATCCAATTAGGGAGCAGCCCTGTTTTATCAGTTTCTCCAAACATTACAAAATAGAATTCAATTCTTTGGAATATTTTGATTATTCCACAATTCTGCTATAACTAAATAACTTACATGTTCCATGAAATTTGACTTCTTTCCAACAAAAATAATTTTTAAAAGTAAAACTTAGTCTGCAACATTTTTCATGAATACATCTGTTCAAAGCATTGTTCAAAGTTATGCATTGTGCTAAAACTGTGACTCATAACAGGTTTGTGTAGTAAGCCTAGAGCTGTTTGTGGTCCCTCTTGGTACTTAGAGAAGATGTTGCTTTTAGAAAAGAAAACAATAAGTGAGTGGAAATCAAGCTACGCTACAAGATAGAAAGAAAATACATCTCTGAAGACATCGTTTGAACACCTAGATCTAGTTATGTCACTTCCCATCTTTATGACCTATTAAATAATAATTCTTGATATTAGTAGTATTAGTGAGGGCCATAGTAGCAGTACTTTGCTTATACTAGGTTCTATGTAGGGCCTGTCAACCTATGCTGGAATAATACTTCTCGTATACCTGACAAATTTCCTCATCTTAAAAGGGATATAAAGATCGGGTATTTTCATTCTTCATATACGTTCCGAGTGCATAGTATATTCCTGATGCCACTTGAGGAATTGGGATATAGCAGTGAACAAGATCTATACACTCTTGGGCCTCACATTTTGGATGTACGAGACTATCCATGGGTCTAGCACATGGTAGAAATACAATAAAGATAGGTCCTTTCCCTTTTACTCCTTCTGAAATTATCTGGATAACTTCTTTGTTATAAATCCAAAAATATATAACCTGACATTCAAGAAAATGGGAACATTTAGCCAAGAAGGTAGAAGATATTCTAGAACACAATAGCTACTTTTGATTATTTGACACAATGTCACATAGTAAGAAATTATACTGTCTTACAGAATTGAAAGGATTAAAAGAAATGATGAGGAACAATTAGAGACACATCGTGGCTTAATATAAGAAATTCTTTCTCACAGCCATGAACGTGTTCTTCATGAGGTCAGGAACCATGTCTGTCTTTATTTCCCATAAACTTTATGCTTAGGACAGCAGGGGCACATGATAAGCTTCAATAGGCATCTGTTGAACAGAGTAATGAGAACTTCGGAGACCGAGAAAATGAATGATGTAAGGCAATAAGCTGCCTCTTAACGTTGTGTCTTTCCATTCACTTGAGTTTTCAAAAAGCATTTAGGCAACCTCCCCATTAAAAGTCCTCAGTAGTTGGAATGTAGAATCTGATTTGGGCTAAATGACCTTAGGTTCCTGTTTACCACTCAATGCTTAGATCCTTGTTCTATAATCCTATACTTTGTCATGGGTTATCCTCTCCCTCTCTCTTTTTTTTGATTTGCCAACATGGAGTTCCCCTCCATTTACATCAACATTACTACATTCTGCTTTATTAGTTTCTTAATCTCTTTGTTAATTCCCATATGTTGCAGCATCATTTAATTAAGGGCTACACTGCTGTGTGGCTGAGGCTCAAACAACATCCTTTCCTGCTGTGAGCACAGCCAGGCTCTTGGGAATGTGGAAGGACTCACTCTACCTGGATTTTAGAAAACCTAGTCCAGCTTACATTTCTTGAAAATTTTGCTGTGAAAGGGATTCATGCATACACCAAATACAATCAGGGTCTTGGAACTGTTGGTGTTTATTCTGTAGTTTTTCAATCGGAAGAATAAGAGTAAAAATATCCCAAAATAATAGTAGTGTTTTGTAAAGTGTCTGATAGAGAGGTGGGAAAAGACTAGAATCCAATAAAAGGTTTAGTCATCTGTCTACTAATTGCATGACTTTGGGAATGGGAGTAGTTTTCCAGCACTACAGATTTCTCACCAATAAAATGAGGATGAGACAAGCTATAGTTTGATTTTCTCTTACTATTTACAAATCATTCTACCAGATATTTTCAAAAATTAAATTGAATCCTTCAACAATCCCAAAAGGTAGGTTGAAGATGTGTTTGCATTGCAATTTACAGAAGACCTGTTCTATAGCCTGGAAAGTTGATATAATTTTAAAAACTGTATATTGTAAAATCCTCTGGAAATTGTTGAATAAAACTTTAATTTCTTCACAAAATGTAGAATTACCTAATCTACTTTAATACCACACATACATAAAAAACCTGATAACATAGCTCATGATTTTTCTACACATTTACAAGAATTATTTTAAAACAGAATGTTCCATAAAATCATCCAGAAACAGAATCTATTAAGTGTCCATAATATTTCCACTACCATAGTCAACACTGAGGAAAATGAAGGCAAAATACTAAACCTTCTAAAAAAGCTATTTCAGGTCATTAATAAATGAGATGATCATTCTCTATATTACTTAGACTACACCTGGAATATTGTATGCCAGTTGGGTTCATCCCAAATTAAGAGAGTAATTTTGTTCTTGGCCACCCTTCAAATGTTTTCAAAGGACCTGAAAATCATAAACTATAAAAAAAATTTGAAAGAACTGGCATTTAAACAGACAAAGGAAAAAGAAACCCTGAAAAGCATATGACGGACTTCCAGTTTTAGCTGGAAGAGCTTGGGTGTCATCAGTCCCATCCTTAACAAGAAGAAAATGCTGGGCAAATTGAAAAACAATAATTTTTGGGGGGGCTATTTGTGAATAGAGTTAGCAGGACAAACCAAGAGTCTGAAACCTGGAGAGATGGGCAAATCCAGAGAATCAAGCCAGGATCTGCTTACCTAAAGCAGAAGCTACTGAAGCCATAAAGAAGTAGAAACATTTAAAGGGCAATTTTGATCAACTGCTAGAGGTTGACGGTGGACTAGTTTGCGGAGGGCCCCACATATTCATGGGCTTTGTGTTCAGAAACATTACCAAGTGCTCTTGGTAAAGAAAGATATAAGAAAGATCCTCACATGGCCCTGCAGGGGGAGGAATAAAGAATAATTGTGACTATGCCAAAAATTTTATCTATAACTCTCCAGGCAAAAATAATTTATCAGAGCCTGTCCTAGAGACATGGGAAAAGGGAATTCCTTGCCATGCAGCCACATAGAGTCTCTCTATATTACCTGAAGACAGTAGAGGGGGCTATATAAGAAGAAACATCTTGGAGGTCATAGGTAAGAAAAACAGACCCACTAAAAGACTTAGGTTTAATTAAAAGATTATATAGAACTTCCCTGCTCCAAACCTTACCACCATACCAACAGTGGATAACAGTTAAAGGAGCTGCAAGAAATAGACCCTCGGAGGAGTATTTGGGGAAGTTCAAAGTCAAGAAGAGAGACAAAAACAATGATACTAAACAAAATTAAAGCCTCTGAACTGTACAGCACCAGCAAACAGTAAACAAAGCCTAACTCCTAGCCAGATTCACAAAATCCTAACACTTGAGACCTATGTTCTCCAGTTCCATGTTACCCAATGTAACATGTCCAGCTTTAAATATAAAAAATTATAAAACACACCAAAAAACACAGTCTGAAGAAACAAAGCAAACTTCAGAACAAAACTTAGATAAGACATACATGTTGGAATTATCAGACAAGGAATTTAAATAACTTTGATTTATCTATTAAAGGCTTTAATAGGAAAAATAGGTAAGTTGCCAGAACAAATGGATAATATAAGCAAGTGAGAGGAAAAACTCCAATAAGGAATCAAAAGGTAATGCTAGAAATCAAGAACACTATAACAAAAATCAAGAGTGCCTTTGATGAGCTCATTAGTAATTAAAAATGGCCAAAGAAAAAATTAGCAAGTTTAAACATTGGTTAATGGAAATATCCTAAACAGAAATGCAAAGAGAAAAATGAATAAAAAGTACAACAGTATCCAAGAACTATAAGACAATTTCAGAAGCTGTAATATAGGCATAATTGGAATACTTGAAGGTGAGGAAAGAAAAAATGGAGTGGAAGAAATATTTGAAGTAATAATGGACAAGGACTCTTCAAAATTAATGACACTAAACCACAGATCTAAAAAGCTAAGAAAGCACCAAATAGGGTAATACCCTCTCCCCCAACAAAAGAAAGCCTACATTTGGGGATGTCATATTTAAATACACAAAACCAAACACAGAGAGATAATCTTGAAATAAGTCAGTTGGTGGGGGTGGGGGAGACAAGTTACCTATAAGAAGAACAAGGATAAGAATTACAGTAGACCTCTTGCCAGAAATCATGCACTCAAAAAGAGAGTAGAGTGAAATAAAATGTTGAAAGCAAATAACAACACAAATCTAGAATTCTACATCCAGGAAAATTGTGCTTCAAAAAAAGAAGTGTTAAGAGAAATTTTTAAATCTTCTGAAGTAAATGCAAATAGAAACATAATGTATCAAAATGTATGGGACAACATGATGACTATAATTAATAACAACTGATTATACACTTCAAAATTACTAAGAGGGTAGATTTTGTGTTTTCACTGCAAAAATAAATATGTGAAATGATGATTGTGTTAATTAGCTTGATTTAACTATTTTACAACATATACCTATTTCAAAACATCATGTTGTGCACCATAAATACATAATTTTTATTTGTCAATTAGAACAAGAAAAGAAAATTTTTTAAAGTGAGCATTTCCCTAATACCAAAACCAGATAAAGACATAACAATTAAGTAACTTAAATACTAATCTCTCTTATGAATACAGATACAAAAATTCTCAATAAAATATTTGCAAATTGATCTAACAGTGGATAAAAAGAATAAACATACCACAACCAGTTGGGATTTAGTCCAAGTATCCAAATTTGCTTTAACCTTCCAAGATTAATAAATGTAACCAATGCAACAGGCTGATGAAAAAAAAAAACACATGATTATATTAACTGAAGCAGAAAATTTGGCAAAACCCAGTATTAATTCATGAGGAAGTCTCTCAGCAAACTAATGACACAGGTAAACTTCTTCAACTTGATAGGAACATCTACAAAAACTCTGCAGCTAACATTATACTTATTGGCGAGAAACCATATGCTTTCTTGCTTAGACAGAAAAGAAGGCAAGATGTTTCCTGCCACTATTCTTATTTAACAGTGCACTGAATTACTAGCTGGTACAATAAAATAAGAAAGAAAACAAAAGTATACAGACTGGAAGGTAAGAAATAAAGCTTTCTTCGCAGATGATATGATTATCTATCTAGAACATCTTTAAAAAATCATCAAAACAACAATAATAACAACAAAACTTCTGTAACTAATGAGCAAGTACAGAAGGAGATAGGATATATGGTTAGTATATATTGTCTATTGGTTTTCTACATACCAATAATGAACAATTGCAATTTGAATTTTAAAATTACTATTTATAATAGCACAATAATATGGCATATCTAGGTATAAATCTAAGAAAATGTATATAAGATATATATGGAGAAAACTATAAAAATATTGATAAGAATATTAAAAAATCTAAATTAATAAATACTTTGACTGAAATAAATAGATATTCTAGATTCATGAATTGGAGGATTCAATCTTGTTAAAATGTCATTTTTCCCAACATGCTCTAAAGGTTCCAAGCGACCTCAATAAAACCCCAGCACACTCTTTTGTAGATATTGAAAAACTGGTTATAAAGTTTATATGGAAAGAGGAAAGACCTAGAATGTCCAACACAATACTGAAGAAAAACAGAGCTGGGAGATTTACACTACCCAATTTCAAGACTTATTTAAAAGGTACAGTAAATAAGACGGTACAGTAGGAACAAAAGAAAAAACATATAGAAGTATGGAACAGAAAAGAGAGCCAAGAAATAGACTCACAAAATATGGTCAATGTATCTTTGATGAAAGAGCAAAGGGCAATTCAAAGGAGAAATGATAGTCTTTGCAAGAAATAATCCAGAAACACTGAACGCTCTATTAAATAATAATGATGTACAAAATAATATTAACAAACCCTAAGCCAGACATTAAACCTTGCACAAAAACTCATTTCAATGAATCATAAGATCTAAGTTTAAAATGAAAAACTCTAAAACTTTAAAAAGAAAGCATATGAGAAAATATACATCACCTTGGGTTTAGTGGGGGGAGATTAAAATACAATAATAATAATACACCATATAATAGAAAAAACATAAATTGAACATTATTAACGTTATGATTTTAAAAGTATCTGCAAAAGATTCCATTAAGGAAATGAAATACAAGCCATAGGCAGGGATAAAATATTTGCAAAAGACATATCTAATGAAGAATTTGTATCCAAAGTAGACAAAGAACTCTAAAAACTTATGATAAAAATAACTAAAATATAGATAAAACATTTAAGACACCACCAAAGAAGATATGCAAGTGGCAAATGAAAGCATATGAAATGAAGGCATATGAAAAGATATTGAAAATCACTTGTCATTAGGGAATTAATTTTTTTAAAAATGCGATACCACTCTCCACCTGTTAGAATGGCTAAAATCCAAAAGCTTAACAATAGCAATTACCGGTGAGGATGTGAAAGAACGGGAACTCTCATCCACTGCTGACAAGAATGAAAAATGGTACAGCCACTTTGGAAGATAGCTTGGCAGATTTTTACAAAACTGTACAAAATCTTATTATACAATTCAGTAGTCACACTGCTAGGCATTTACCCAACTAATTTCAAAATTTATGTCCACACAGAAACTGGCACATAAATGTTTACGGCAGCTTTATTTGTAATCATAAAAATGGAAGCAACTAAGATGTTCTGCCAAGGAAGAACTGGTAAATAAACTGTGGAGCATTCATACAACAGAATATTATTCAGAGATTTAAAAAAATGAACTAACAAGCCCTGAAATGACATGGATGAATCTTAAATGCATATTGCTAATCAAAATAAGTCAATCTGAAAAAGCTATATACTGTACCATTGCAGTTATATGACATTCTGGAAAATGCAAAACTACAGAGATAATGAAGGATCAGTGCTTGCCAGGAATACAGTGGGTGGGGAAAAGGAGAGGGCTAAATAAATTAAACACTGAACATGTTCAGGGTGGTGAAACTATTCTGTAAGCCACTGTAATGATGACTATAATGATGACTATACTTAATATAATCACATTTTCAAAAATGAATATACTTAACCTATGCAAATTTAAAAAAATTTAAGAGGCTGGAGAATCTCAAGATCCAATGTAGAATGTGACAAAACCACAATTCATTACAGATTTATGAAACAACCTCACTGAAGTGGGTGGTCGGATAGGTGGAATAAGTTGCTGATACAAGTAACTTTAAATGTGAATAAAGTCTGTAGGACTAGAGGCAAAAGGAAGTGTACATAAGTATTATATTCTAGTTGATAAAGTTGCTCCCCATAAGTATACAAGTTAATGGTTCTAAAACCACTGTGTCATGTATACTGGAATTGAATAATTAAGTACATGGATGGTAGAGGTAGAAGCAAGTTTTTTCACTGTTGGAAAGGGATATTGCAGATAAGTAATGGAAGATGAAAAGAGCATTTTATGTAGTAATGGATCTGAATTGGAGACATCAGTATAAACTCATGTTTAGCTTACTATAGGCACAGAAATACTTGTAGGTATGTGTGTGTGCATGGGTTAGCATACACACGTAACTCCTTGTCAACTGAGAGGTCCTGGAAGCTGTAACATCTCAGTAGCAATGAGCACATCCAATACTCAGAACTTGGTTTTTAATACCATTCTCCAATAGAAAGCATGAGGGTTTCTCTGAGAAATGACTAATTTTAGGACTGGGATAAGAAATATACAAGATGAACCTGGAACATCTTATAGATCCAGATGGTAAGGAAGTGATAAATACACACACACACACACGCACACACACACATTCAGTCACTGAGGTATGTCAAAGGGACACAAGAGCAAGCTGAAAGAACTCACAGTGACCAAAGCTGGAACAATTTGAGCAACATCATTAAGTAGCTATGGATTATAATCCAAAATATAATATAAATGTCTAAGTCTAAACTGATATAAATGATTAAATAAATAGATAGTAAATGGGAGATAGACAAATCTCCAATGCAGAAGAATTGCAGTTTGTGAAGACACTTCACCTTTAAAGAAGCAGAGCATTACTCCTCACTCAAGTGTTGATTACACATAACAATTGCCTTCCAAAGAATACAGTGTGGAATAGGAGAAAAAAAGAATAACTTTCCAGTGGAGATACCTGACAAACACAACATCTACAGGTAATTAATATTAACATCAACTGTGGTAAGTCATGTTGAAAGTATGTGCCCTTGATATGATGTGACAAGAATGGTATTTTACTCCTATAGTCTTCATTTGAAAACCCAAAACTCCAGTCTAATTATGAGAAAAGCTTCAGACAAATCCCAATTGAAGGACATTCTACAAGATAACTGACCAGTAATTCTCAAAACTCTCAAGATCATTATAAATAAGGAATGTCTGAGAAATTGTCACAGGAAAGAGGAGTGTGATATAACATGACTACTAAATGTAATTTGGTATCCTGGATGGGATCTTGGAGGAAAAAAAGAGACATTTAGGGAAAAATGAGTAAATCTGAATAATGTATAAAATTAAGTTAATGATAATGTATCAACATTGGTTCATTAATTGTGACAAGTGTACTATTCTGTTATAATAGAAGAAACAATATAGAATATGTAGAAAGTCTCTGTATTTACAATGCTATTTGTAAATATAAAAGTGTTCTAAATTTAAAAGACTATTTAAAATAAAAGAATATGGCAGCCATCTTCAAATATTGGAGCGGATCTCACATGAAAACGGTTGTCTTCTCCACTGCTGTTTCCAAGATCAGATCTAAATTAATGTGTGGTCACAGTCCAGACATATAACAAAAATGACAATTTCACATTACACACGCACACATCTTTATTTAGAAAAGCTTGACTCATATGGTAGTGAGATATCAGAATAATTTTTTAAAAGGCTGGATGACTAACAGTGATGCAGTACTATAATTCTAGCAGCACATGGATATTATATTACTGTCTACTATGGCCTGTGGGCTGGCCACCTGTTTTTGTAAAGTGTTATGGGAACACAACCATGATCGTTTATGTATTGTCTATGGCTGCTTTTATACTATAATGGCAGAGTTGAGTAGTGATAACAGAGTATGACTTTCAAAACTCACCATATTTATTACTGGTCCTTTACCATAAAACTTTGCCAATCCCTGCATTAGAAAACATCACCAACATTTTGGGCCTTTAAGTACCATAATTCCACATTCTCTTCCTCTCCACATGAGCCCAGGTTGAAAGCTTATCTGTTATCAATATTCAATCCACATTTACTCTATTCAAGGTTCTGCTTAATACGCCGTGCTTACCAGCATGGCCTATCAACTTAACTAAAGAGAAGGCAAACATTGCCTCCAAATTAACAATGATGATCACACAAAACCATGACATCAAATGTCTCATCTATGTGGTCCCTGAGGACTGGTGTAAAAAGTGAATAACCAGATGAGCAGTGAAGCATATAATATTAGTGCATGCAACATTACCCATAGCACATTGTTTTTAATCCATTTCTGCACGTTTCACCCCAGAACTCATCTCCTACCAGTAGTAGAAAGGTGATACTAATGCTACAAAACATGTGGTTTCATAAGCAAAGAAAGTATGAGCTGTTTATTCCTTGTTTCTAATTTTTCTAACAGAAATCTCCTTCCTTCCTTCCTTCTTTCCTTGCTTCCTTCCTTCTTTCCTTCCTTCCTCCCTTCCATTTTTCTTCTCTTCTTTTCAATTTCCCTTGTAATAATTTCTTTGTTCATTTATCTTTTGAAAATGTTTTGTGTATAAAAGTGACATCCAGAATCAATGACACAACTTCTTCCCTAAGGAACTCATCTCATTTTGGAATAGCCTGGAACTCTTCCAAAATGTATTATGACTTATTAAGTACTATAACAAAGGTAAAAATAAGGCCCTATTATGAAAGATTTTCAGAGGAATTGAGGTGTGTGCAACATTTTTTATTGCTTACTCCTACAAGGACCAAATAAAGGAGATATTTGGCCTTAAAGTTTTAGCACAGGGCACCAAGACTCACTCACTGCTTCACACATAAAAGTGGACTGTAGAAATAATAAAGTATGATTAATCATTATGCTTGTACAGTACATGGAAGTTCACAAATCATTTTTATATTCAATATTCCAAAGACAAGTTTCTGTAAAACAAAAGATCTAACAGACAGAAGAGGTGAGTATGTGGTATACATGCATCCCTGCTGTCATTTTATACCCAAATCTCTGTTTCATAATGCTGTTTCCCAGAGAGTTCATTCATGACTTACATCTCTTCTCAGCAGGAGGCTCTACAGCCCCACAAAATCTGACATGCAGGTAGAAAAAAGTGTGCAATCTTTTCTGTAAATTACATCTTAAGAATATGAAAGCCACTATGCAATGGCACCTGTTGCTTGGAAAGTGTAATCAAGTGAGAGTGAGTAAAAGAGAATGAGAATGAGTAAGTTGTGTAACTCTGGGGCTTTTAAGTGCAACTCCTAGAACCTCATTTTTATCAAACTGAATTTGCCTTGAGGGTAATGATTACATCCTGCAATCATTGTTTTCCCAGCCTATCACAATGTTCAGTACCAAAGTGTTCAAGTGAGTTTGGCTTAATTGAATGAATTTTATTTTTCCTTGACAGTGTCTATTCTCCTCAGCATCCCCTGATGACAATTTCTCCCTTGATATCTTGGGAGCCTTTTCTTTATTTGCCAAGGCTAAATTCTGCAGCTTGAATAGTCATAGATTTGACATCACTGGTCTTTTTAAGTTATGCTGGCTCTACCTGTTATTTCTGAAGAAGTGGGCTTGCTTTGTCAGGAAATGGGGTTCGATAGTTTTCTCATCAATTACTCTCTTTTCTCTTTGCACTGGTCTTCTTTCCACCAATGTTGTTCTACCTGTCAGGAAAAACGATTATCTTCCCAGTATTAATATTTTCTAATTGGGTGCCAAGGACAGAAGCTTTTCTCTTTCAGGATCTCACTCGAAACTTAGTGTCACACTGACTTTGCACATACCCATCTCCATAATTTTCATCCCATCCAAAACTTCACAGTGTTTTTCTTCTTATTTTAAGTTGTCTATTAAAGAAAATGTAAAAACTGATGCAACTCTCAATTCCGCTCCTAGCCAGACTTCTCCCTAAAGCCTCCCATTTAGAGTAGGCTGATATAAATGACTCTGGATTAAATCCAATGTACCACTTCACATGACGTAAAACTCCAAATTGTCCCTCCCTTTACAAGGGGCATCTTTGCTCCACCCTACAAAGGGTTGAACTTGAGGGTATAGAGTATCCTAAACTAAGCCAAATATTTAATAGATGAGTTATCAACATAACAGAGATACTCTCAGATAGATCAAGGGGACTGACACTCTTCCTTCCCAAAGGTCTCACATCCAGAGCAAACCATCCAGTCTATGATACTAGGATTGTGTTTCCAAGAAAATATCGCAGCCTTGGTAGTCACTTTGGTAGTAAGGTCACTTTGGTAGTAAGTCCCTCCCCTATATCTGTGATTTAAAATAACTCAGGCCAGTTCATAGTAATCTTTTGGACCCTATCTGCTCTTCACAATTATAGATATCAAGACTCCAAAGTGCCCCCATGAAAATCAATATTGGTTCAAAAATCACTTATCTGGACATTTAATTATCTCATTCTGTCTCATTGTCACCTCTATATCATAAATTCTCTAAGCCTCAGTACCTTCATTTATAAAATCAGTATTATTATATTCTCCTTCCCAAAGGATCATTTAAAAATCCAAAGCAAGTTAATTCAAGAAAAATATTTCTCACAATGATGTGCATTTACCAAGGGCTCAATAAATAGTAAGTGTGATGTACAATATAGACAATTTGGAGAAGGTCCTTAAGGGAACAATCTATTTTCTTTTCATATAGGTAAGAATGAGAAAGTATGTTTTAACTTTCTCACCACAACACTTTTTATAAATAAGTAAATGGTCCATTTGGCCAGGGAAATACTGCTTGGTAAAAAATCTAAGCCAGCCATGAAATATGACTAGTTAGATCAGTTTTTCACCATATTAAGACAAGAAAAATTTATGAAGGGAACAGCTTTGAAAATGTTAAAATTTCAAGTTCTTTCATTTCCTTTCCCCTCTACTCTTCAAGGTTACAAATGTTGAGACTCCTAAATGCTCTGTAAATTGCAACATTTATGTTATTTCTGTTAAAAATTCTCTCGCTGAAAATCTTCTGGCTTAGAAACATGTTCAATATTCTTTGTGCACAACTGAGTATCGGAAAAAAAAGCGCAAAAGAACTCAGGATTTCCAAAATGTATGTTGCAGAGGCCATGCACTGAGGTCAACTACTCTTTGCTAAAAAGGAGTCTCTTGAATATTCACTCAGAATCCATGTATTCCTGTCTTGCCACAATTGTGATAATGGTTGCTATTTGATATCCTGGTTTACAAATTAAATTAAAAATATCAGTTACCAGAGTGTTCTGGGTTGAACTCGTATATATGCAAACCTATTCCCAAAGGCTGGGGGAGATGAGAGGCCAAATAAAGAGGCTGACAAATCCAGTTTTATAGAAAGAAATAAAGGAATAGGGACTAAAGAACAGAAATGACACCTTGAGTGACTGTGAGACAGTGGATCCTCTATATTCACCATCCAGAAAATAGCCTTTAAGTAGCAAGCTTTTAGGATAAGACAGGTGAAGCTGTTCATGTCTTCAAACTTTCTTGCCAAAGGATCATGAATGTTTGGGTAGGTTAGAGAAGCATCTTTATGAGGTTTTATCTATGCTACAGGCACTATTTAAAGACCTTCCTGCAGAATACCTATGTAAGGGTCAGACAGTGGTCATCATGGCAGTTTTGCTTCAAGGTGGCATCACTCTCACCATGCAACATGCTGTTTTCCTACACCTGAGTTAGGCACACTAAAAGATATGAAGAAATTTAAAGGGGCAGGGCACGGTGGCTCACGCCTGTAATCCCAGCACTTTTGGAGGCCAAGGCGGGCGGATCACGAGATCAGGAGTTTGAGACCATCCTGACTAACACGGTGAAACGCCGTCTCTACTAAAAATACAAAAAAAATTAGCCGGGCATAGGTGGTGCAGGCCTGTAGTCCCAGCTACTCGGGAGGCTGAGGAAGGAGAACGGCGTAAAACCCAGGAGGCGGAGCTTGCAGTGAGACGAGATCATGCCACTGCACTCCAGCCTGGGAGACAGAGAGAGCCTCTGTCTCAAAAAAAAAAAAAAAAAAAAAAAAAAAAAAAGAAAGAAAGAAATTTAAAGGAATGGGAAAAGAAGTAACAGCCTGATACTAAAATTAATCAGAAGAATTTCAATGCTAGGGACATTGAGAGAACAAACACTTAGGAATCCAAACACCACTATTATTCCCTGGGAAAGTAATTATCATTGTTTGAAAAGTTATCCTGGGTGATATCAGCAACATGACAGAAGAGGAGTAGGCTCTGGACTCTCCCTCTAGCTACAGATACACTGAATAAACAGCTACGCATGGATCAATACCTCTAAGAGAAATCCATAAACTAGTTGAAAGTCTCCCGCACACTTGGTAAATGAGAAAATTATTCCACATTGACATGGGTAGAAAATGGGTAAGACATACTTTTGTCATAAATCTCATTCTCAGCACAGCACCATACAACTGGGAGGGAATCCCCAACTCCAAGCTTCTCCCTGAGGAACAAAGAGTTTGTTTAGACTACACATCTAGCACTACAACTTTTATGACTGCTACCCAAGGGACTGGCTCCAAGCTCACTCACCTATCTCTGAATGAGGTTCAGCATTTATTAGTCCCCATGGACCAGAAAGAAAAAAGAGGTGGCTTTAAACAAATGCATAGCACTTTCCTTGCCTTTTCCTCCTAGCTCATCACCAAGCAAGCAGGCAACAAAGCTGAACTCTCAGCTTCTCGCTGGAAGAGGTTAGACCACACATCCAATGTCCTGACTTTTCTAGCTGCTTCCAGAGGATCTGGCTTCTAACTTACCTGTCTCCAGGAGCTGACTGGGCAAGAAATCACTAGTTTCCTTGAAATCGAATGGGTATGTGGACACTTCCTGTGGCCTAGAGACTGAACAGGCATGTGAGCACTTCCCTTGGCTCCTCTCTTCAGCTCATGGAATGAGTTGCACCAAGAATGCAGCTTCTCACTATAAGGAACTGGGCTTATAGTCGTCAATCCCCCCAACTTTTCTAGCTACTACCCAAGGACTGCCTCTAACTTTCCTGTCTCTGAGAACTGATGGGGCCTAGCATTTGCTAGGACCATGGGGGACAGAAAGCAAAGTAATGGTTTGAAATTGCATATGATCTGAGGGAGAATGCAGGCATTTGCCACAATTCTTCTCCATGCTTACTACAAACAGATAATAAACTTCAACTCCTAGCTTCTCACTGATGAAAGAAGGAATTGGGCCATGCATCTAATGCATCTAGCACCTCCAACTTTTCTGGCTGCTACTCAAGAAACTGGTTTCTGTCTCACCTGTGTTGGTGCACTGATGGAATTTGGCATACTCTCATTTACTGGGAGCCACTAAGAACAAAGGCAGTGGTTTGGACAAGCACCAAAGCTTGGAAGGCAAACAGAATATCTGTCTGGGCTGATTGGCGAGGTTCATCTTCTGTACAAGGCAGTCTGTGAGGAGGGGCAAAGATAGATATTTTATCTAATGTGTAGAAACCAAAGGAAGAATTAAGGAAACTAAAGAAATGGGAAAATATACTCCAAACAAAAGAACAAGATAAATCTCCAGAAACCAATCCTAATAAAATGGAGATATGTAATCTATCCAAGAAGAATCAAAATAACTGTCATAAAGGTGCTCACTAAAGTTGTAAGAGCAATGAATAAACAAACTGAGAATTTCAACAAAGAGATAGAAAAAAAGTATTTAAAGTACCAAGCAGAAAACAGAACTGAATTGATAACTTAATTAAAAATGCAGTAGAGGAGTTTAGCAGCATACTCAGTCAAGCAGAAGAGAGGATGAGTGAACTAAAAATCACCCAGTCAGAGAAGCAAAAAGGAAATAAAAATGAAGAATAAAGAGTAGAGAAAAATAAAGAATAAAGACAACTTAAGGGACTTACGGGACACTGTAAAGTAGACTAATATACACATTATGAGAATTCTATAAAGAGAAGAGAAAGTAAAAGAAGCAGAAAGCTTAATCAAAGAGTTAATGGTAGAAAACTTTCCAAATCTGGAGATGGAAATAAACAGATCCAGGAAGCCCAAAAGACAACAAATAAGATGAATCCAAAGAGACCCACACTGAGACACCTTATTATCAAACTGTCAAAAAATAAACACAAAAAGAATTTTGAAAGCAGCAACAGAAAAGTGACTAGTTTTACACAATGGAGTATTGTTAGACTAGCATAGAATATTTCAGTAGAGAACTTGAAGATTAGATGGGAATCAGATGAAGTATTAAAGTGTTGAAAGCACTTTAAGCAAGTAGTATTTATCCTTGCGATGCAGAGTTAGTTTAATATACACTAATCAATCAATATGATACATTACGTTAATAAAATAAAAGATGAAAACCATATTATAATCTCAATGATATGGGAAAAAATGTTTGACAAAATTCAACATCCATTCATGATAAAAATTTTCAACTAAATAGGTGCAGAAAGAACTTATCTCAACACGCACACACAAAAGGCCATTTAGTGAAAAGTCTATATCTGGCATCACAATCAATGAAGTAAAACTAAAAGCTTTCTTTCCAAGATTCAGTAGAAGGCAAGAATGCCCACTCTTGTGACTTTTATTCAATATACTACTGGAAGTCCCAGCCAGAAAAATTAGATAAAAAAACTAATAATTATAGGCACCCAAATAATAAAGGAAGACCAAAAAGTCTGTGTTTGTAGACATCAGGATTATATATGTAGAAAACTCTAAAGACTCTATTTTAAAAACTGTTGAAATAAACAAATTCAGTAAAGTTGCAGGATATAAAATCAACATACAAAAATGAGTAGCATTTTTTTACATCAACGGTGAACTATTTAAAAGGAAATCAAGAAAACAATTGCATTTACAATAACATCAAAAGTAACAAAATATTTAAGGAATACATTTAGCCAAGGAAGTGAAAGACTTGCATAATGAAAACTAAAACATTGATGAAATAAACTGAAAAATTAATTAAAAGACATGCAGTATTTATGCAATAGAATTAATCTTGTTAAATGTCCACACTTACCAAAGTGATCTACAGATCCAATGCAATCTCTGTCAAAGTTCTAACGGTATTTTTCACAGAAATAGAAAAAAAGAATCTGTTCTGGAAAAATCTTCAGACCATGTTTTTCCTCTGCTCTCCTACCAACGTAACAACTATCAACACAGAAAACTTCTGTGGTCCCAAAATACACGAGAATTTCTCCCCACCAGCAAACAATCAATCAATTCTGTGGTGGATACCAGCTGGGTATTCTCCAATTCGATTATGACACTATCTGCCTAGAGATACAGTGTCAGACCCCACAGGTTGAGGGCTAAGTTCCCAGACTCCCCATAATTCCTGCACTGCCCCATCCTGACACCAATAATCAAGTCTGGGCCTCTGGAACTTCTGACAGACTGGCTTCAAGTTGAGGTTCCCATAACTCCCTTTTTGTGTTCAATTAATTTGCTAGAGTGGCTCCTAGAACTCAGGGAAACACTTACTTATGTTAACCAGTTTATTACAAAGGATACAGATGAAGAGATGAGTAGGGCAAGGTATGGTGGAAGGGGCACGAATCTTCCATGCCCTCCCTAAGCACGCCAGTTTCCAGGATCATTCACGTGTTCAGCTGTCCACAACTCTCTCAACCATGTCCTTTGGGTCTTTTATGGAGATGTCGTTGGTTGACCATGATTGAAGCATGGACAACCATGTCAAAATGTGATTGGACAAAAAGGGTATGATCTAAACCCAGCAAGGCCTGCCTGTACAGATTCTTCTTGGTCTCTCTGTTTAGCATTTCTTTTTCCAAAGTATGGGCGGAACACTTTCTGGAATAAGGGTCTTATGCCTCAAAATCAGGTTAGAGTCTTACCTTGGGCAGGTGAAAGGAGGGAAGGATAAGGTCAGAGAGACAGAGACAGAGAGACAGACAGAGAGAGAGGGAGGGAGAGAGAGAGAGATTCTATTTCCTGAGGCCTGCTCCTAAGGCTTAAAGCACCCAAACATTATAACAAAATATTGTAACAAAGGCAATGGGTGTTATGAGCCAGGAAACATGGACAAAAAAACTGTATATATATATATATATATAAAATCACCTAATATCACACAGTATAAAATTCACATGGTCCACAAAAGACCACAGGTAGCTAAAGTAATCTTGAACAACATTAACAAAGCTGGAGGCATCATGCTTTTTTATTTCAAACTGTATTATAAAGTTATAGTGATTGAAATAGTATGTATTGGCATACTAACGGACACAAAGACCAGCAGAACAGAGAGCCCAAAAATAAATCCATGCATATTTGATAAATAAGCCTTTCACAAGGGCACCAAGAATGCATAATAAGGAAAGGACAACCTTTTCAATAAATGATGTTGAGAAAACAGGATCTCAACATGCAGAAGAATGATATTGGATTTTTACATCACACTATACGTAAAAAGCAACTCTCAATAGATCAAAGACTTAAATGTAAGACCTGAAACCATAAAACTCTTAGAAGCTAACATAAGAGAAAACATAGAAAAAGATCCTTAAGAGAAACATCCTTTCACATAAATCTTGGCAATGATTTTTTTTGGATATGACACCAAAAACAGGCAACGAAAGCAAATATAAATAATTGGGACTATATCAAACTACAAATGTATACACAGCAAAGGAAATAATCAACAAAATGTGAAGGCAAGCTACAAATTGGGAGACAATATTTGCAAAACATATATTTAATAAGGAGTTAATACCTAAAACATATAAGGAATTCATACAACTCAAAAACACAAAAGCACACAACCTTATTTAAAAATAAGCAAAGGATCTGAATAGATGTTTCTCAAAAGAAGACATACATATGACCAAAAGGTATAAGAAAAAGTGCTCAACATCACTAATCATCAGGACATGTAAATCAAAATGACAATGAGATAACACATCACTTTTGTTAGTATGGCTATTATGAAAATGTCAAAATGTAAGTGTTGGTGAGGATGTAGAGAAAAAGGAATTCTTTTACACTGTTGGTGGGAATGTAAATTGGTACAGCCATTACAGGGCTTTTTCAAAAAATTAAAAATAGAACAAGCATATGATTCAGCAATGCCACTACTGAGTATATATCCAAAGGATATGAAATCATCTTCTTAAGCACAATGTCTGCAATCCTATGTTTATTGCAGCATTATTCACAATAGCCAAGATAGGGAATCAACTTAGGTGTCCATTGACAGATGAATGAATAAGTTGAGATCTATATATATGTTCACAGACAATTCAGTCTTAAAAAATAAGGAAATCTCATTATTTGCTACAACATACAGAACATTATATTGAGTGCAATAAGCCAAATACACAAAGATAAATACTGTATGATCTCACTTATATGTAAGAGAAGTATACATTTTAGCATGAAACTAAAGGGAAGTATATATTATAAACAATAATACTACAGACATCATTTTAAACATGTCTTTGGTAACTTTAAGACAAAACATCCTTTGGATTAGTTACTAGAAGTGTCATTGACCAAAAGTAGATGCTTCTAACTTTGATGTGTAGTGCTATCTACTTCTCCACAAAAATGTAAACAGAAAAAAATTAATTCCAAGTGTATCATGCATTGGTAGATTCTCACCTTTAAATTATACTTCTTGTGAGAATGAGAAATCACGCCATTAACTATTAGAAACACGCTAGTCTTGATTTAAGACCGAAAGTGATTACAGACAACCAGGAAATTAGCTGTGATTTGGATTCCTTTTTAAATCATTTTAACCAAGAATAAATGAAAAGTATGCAATTAAAAATCACCATTCACTGACATAAATCTTATATTTAACCTTTAATATATTCCAGGCCCTCTGTACAAAATGATGTGCTTAACTTCAAGATTATCCAACATGTTGGTGGACTGAATAGATTGGTTGCAACTATGGCTACAATTATTCCCCTATCTGTATACAGGACCTTTTGCAATGTGACTCTATGGCTCCTCCCACCAAGAAGTAGACTTTATTTCCCACCTTGAATCCGTGCTGTCCATGTGACTTGTTTTGACAAGTAGAATGCAACATAGGTAACACTGTGCCCGTTCAGAGTCAGTGCATCAGCTCACTCTTGGAAACTTGTCTAGTCACTATAAATTGGCCTACACTGCTGGATGACAAGAGGCATATGGCCCAGTTTTCCCCATCACTGCAGCCAAGGGCCAGCCAAGTCTCTAAAGCAGAGCCACAGATGCATGAGTAAACCCAGCCAAGACCAAAAGACCATCTAGCTGAGCCCAGCTCAAATTGCCAAACTACAAAAACAAAAGCTAATATATGGTTGCCGTTTTAAGCAATTAACTTTGGGAGTGGATTTTTTATACAAATAGTTAACTGATACATTGAGTATCTTTCTCATAAAATTTATTTAAGAGTAAAGAGAAGAGCTCCCAGAATTGGGAGAATAGGGACATATTTTTTCTATAAGATACGGCTTTTGGTCTGATCCTTGGAGGAACTAAAATTCAACCAATAGTATTTACAAAGCAGTATTCCAAGCAAGTAGAACCATCCCATAGTTATCAACTCTGGGGGGTATTAGAGGAATGTTTTATGGACACTGTTTAAAAGATGGAGAATATTACATCATAGGGTGAAAGTATTTTTAACATAGGATTATTGTAAAAATAAACATATCAAAATGTGTTAAGCACCAGAACAGCACCTAGTATGTAGTGTTAGCTATGTCTTATGCCTAGTGAAGAGTTTGATTTTTTGTTTACCTATCAGACTGTTTTGTGCTATATGTGCCCATGCACACATGGATATGTGTAGGAGGTAGCCAAAGCACAAAAGGTAGGGAAATAAATTTCTGGGAAAGGTGGAAGCATAAGCATAGAAGTGGCATATTTGGGCCATGCCTCTAAATAGTGGCTTGTAGTTTTACAAAGAATTTTCAAACCACTTTTTGCTCACTGTCTACAGCAAACTGAATAATTCAGCACATATGTATTTGTGACTTTTACATTTCAGGCATTGTGTTAATTAACACTTGAATAATGTAGGATCAACTATAGGTAATATTAAATTTATGGATCCTGAAAGTCTTGCATCTTACCAAGAGTTCCTCTTTAAATTTCCTAAGAGGAAACTTAAGTAAAATATTCAGCCCAATTCTAGTTAAGTGTTCACTTTTGTATATTAACATTGTCCCAATTTAAAATTATTCTATTTTTATCATTTTTAATACACTGAATTAGTGTCTTTATTTCAGATTCCTAATTTTTTTAAAATAGGGAGAGACATTAACACCTAGTGAAATAAATTCTTTGCCAAATTAGTCACTCCTAGGTTTTTTGCTTTGGAAGGTGAGTCACAAGGCTACATTTGAAAACAACTTTTTATAACACAAATCTATAGATAATAGGAGAATAATGCAGATTTGTTTGCATTTATACAGTTTGCCTCCACGCATTTCTTATGTCAGTTACTCCTTACTGAATCAATATATTGATGTTTTAAAATCTTCTTTTTGATTTTTATTATAGATTTAAGAAAGGGTTTGTCATCCATGGCACTATTGACATCTTAGATTGGATGAGGGGAAGAGGCTTTCTATAGGATGTTTAGCATCATCTCTGAAATCTGGTATAGGAATTTTGCTTCATTCATTTATTTGTTTATTTAGAATATTGTTGAAATAGCATGGAATAATCCAAGAGTCTAAGTGACCTCTAATAATCACAGCTGGCAATGAGTAAATTCATGAAATTACAAAGTATAGCAATGACTTTCAAACTGTAAAACATAGAACCAAACTGTCTTTAGAATGATCAATTTGTAACAAAACAGCAGGAAGTTTATTTCCCTTCTAAAGAAATAGATACATTTCATTAATTATCATGTTAAGAGAAAAAAAGTCCTATTTGTTTAGCAAACAATAGACAGAACTACATGTTTTTATCAAGGATTTTCTTCCTTTCCTTGCAAAATACTCATTCAACTCTGCTGAGTTTTTAATGTGCAGCATTTCATGTGCAATAAGACCATTATGTTAATATAACAGATGTCTTTCAAACTGTCAAACATTAATTACAATTAACTAGAGTATTTTTAAAATAAGATTAAATTGTGACTTATTTTGAATTATGGTTCAACAAGCTAATGTTCTTTTCTCAAAGACTACATATTGACTGATCATGGTAAATAGTGATTGCAAGATAGTTTTTTTAAAGACTATACTCAGAAAATAATGTGATATTTTGTGTGCTATCTTTGAAACACTTCTCAGTCCTTTGAACAGAGTGGAATGGATGTTTACTGTGTTTAGAGTAAAAACAAGTCTGCATTAAGCAGAGGCTGAAAAAATGCCAATTTAAAAATTCTTATCAAGAAGCAAGGGTCCTAAAACCACTTAGCAATCTTTGATACGTTTGTAATCATTTATTTTTGGTAATATTTAGTGTCTGCAGAAAAGGAGATAGCAATCTTTAAGTTTTAGATTCTTCTAGCAAAGCCTCAAAATAGTAAGTAGATATTAATCTGGGTAGATCAATGTTTGTCTTGTAAATATTAAAATCCCTAAAATGCACTTGCATAATGCATGTCAATTTGACTTGTAAACTTTTGACTAATATTACTAATTTGTACTATAATTTAAACTGATATTGAACATAAACATATTAAATCTATATAATAAAACAGGTATTCCCTAACTTAGATATTATTTGATCCCTGCTGACCACATATAATCCATTACTATAAAATGGTAGGAGTTAAAATTATGTGGTACCCTTAAAACATCACTGACTCTAAAACCAAATTTAGTCTCAAATTCCTGTCATATCACTTACTATGGACGTGAACATAAGCAACTCATTTGACATCTAGTTTCTAACTTTCTCACCTATAAAACAAGACAACTAGTCGGGCACAGTGGCTCATGCCTGTAATCCCAGCACTTTGGGAGACTGAGGCGGGTGGATCACGAGCTCAGGAGATCGAGATTGAGACCATCCTGGCTAACATGGTGAAACTCTGTCTCTAGTAAAAACACAAAAAAATTAGCCGGGCGTGGTGGCAGGCGCCTGTAGTCCCAGTTACTGGGGAGGCTGAGGCAGGAGAATGGCGTTAACCTGGGAGGCGGAGCTTGCAGTGAGCAGAGATTGCACCACTGCACTCCAACCTGGGCAACAGCAGAGTGAGGCTCCATCTCAAAACAAACAAACAAACAAACAACAACAACAACAACAAAAACAAGACAACTAAAGTAAATTCTACCTGCCACTTTGTTGTTTCATTTTGTTGTGTATTTTTCTCAGCCCCATTCTGGTACTTGGTAAATGTTGGATGAATACCAGCTCCATTAAATTTCCATACGGGGAGTTCCAAAATTTGACATATGACACGTTTCAAAAATTCTTAATGTATTTCTGGTATTTGTAGTTGAGAGATCCAATCATTCTAATGAAAATAACATTTTCATTAGAAAACACCGTACATAAGAAATTCTGTGATAAACAGAATAACAAGTTCCCGATGATGTCCATGTCCTAATCCCACAAATCTGTGAATATATTACCTTACATGACAAAATAAACTTTGCAGATGTGTTCATAGTTAAGGGCCTTTTATTTGGGACTTATTTTTCAAGCTATACAAGTAATAAAATGAAAGTTATACCTCTGACATTAACTTCCAAAATGGATGAATCAGCCCTGTACCATTTCTCTATTAAAATAATTTCAGACTTCCTTTCTGCTAAAATTGTTTTGGTGGAACATATCAGATTATTGTTTGTTCCTCTAAAAGTAGGGAACTAAAGCAACCAACCTCAACCTCTCTCAAAGTCATCAATTATACCTAAAAAGATTTTTTTCAAAATCCAATTCCAACACTTCTAATAAGTCTCGTAATAACTCTGGTTTCCTCTTAATACTTGTAGTATTAAGTATCGTATTGTATTGAATATTCTATAAAGCACTTACTGTTCATCCTGTAGTATTATACATTATCTGGTAGACTTTAAACTCCTCAACTGTTACATAAAATTTGTTGAAAAAACATATACATAGGTATAATTGGTATTTATTTATATATTTTAGAAAACATTTATTTAATCCCACTACATGCAGGCACTGTTCTTTTCAAAAAAGAGTAGAAATGCTTAACAGTCAGAAGATCCTTGTAAAGAAAAATCTGTTTGTTTAAAAAGATGATTATAATTTGATTAAAAATTTTAGCAAAGTTACACACCGTACTTAATGTATGAGTAAGACCTTCAGCAGGAAAGAAGATCCAGCCCAAGAAACCACATGTAGAGGGAACACACACATGTATGTGAACAGTTAAGGGATACGAAGCACCCAAAGACTAGCAACAGTAGTAATGCATTATCATCCCTAAGACACAAAGAGCAAGAAGATATTTATGTGACCAAAAAACATATTAAAAAAAGCTCAACATCACTGATCATTAGAGAAATACAAATCAAAACCACAATGAGATACCATCTCACACCAGGCTGAATGGCAATTATTAAAAAGTCAAGAAATAACAGATGCTGGTGAGGTTGGGGAGAAATAGGAATGCTTTTACATTGTTGGCCGGAATGTAAATTAGTCTGACCCCTGTGGAAGACAGTGTGGCAATTCCTCAAAGACCTAGAACCAAAAATACCATTTGACCCAGCAATCCCATTACTGGGTATATGCCCAAAGAAATATAAATCATTCTATTACAAAGATACATGTATGCATATGTTCCTTGCAGGACTATTCACAATAGCAAAGACATGAAATCAACCCACATGCCCCTCGACGATAGATTGGATAAAGAAAATGTGGTACATATACACCATGGAATACTATGCAGCCATAAAAAGGAACAAGATCATGTCCTTCTCAGGGACATGGATGGAGCTGGAAGCCATTATCTTTAGCAAACTAACACCAGAACAGAAAACCAAACACCGCATGTTCTCACTTATAAGTGGGAGCTCAACAATGAGGACACATAGACACAGGGAGGGCAACAACACACACACACTGAGGCCTGTCAGTCAGGGGATGGGGAAAGGGAGAGGATCAGCATAAGTAGTTAATGCATGTGGGGTTTAACACCTAGGTGATGGGTTGATAGGTGCAGCAAACCACCATAGCACACATTTACCTATGTAATGAACCTGCACATCCTGTACATGTATCCCAGAATGTAAAATAAAATAAAATAAAATAAAATATTAAAAAATAATAAAAACAGAAAAGACACTACAAAATGAGCAAGAAGAAATAGAGAATTGCTGGAGCACAATGTGAACTGGAGCCATGGAGGAAAGGCTGTGTAACAGGAAAGGGATCATTGAAGGACACAGCCATGCCAGGAACAAAGCTTAAAATAGGTAGAGCACAGGAAGGAATGGCCTCCTCTCCCAGTGACTCCTGCATCCCACAACTTGTGATTTTTTTCTGGGTACCATAGACTTAGCCCAAACAAATGACATAAAGCAAGAGTAGGGAAATGGGGGAAGCACTTGGAATCAGACTTCTGAGCACTGGGGCAGGAAAGAAAAGTATGGACAATGAATCTGAGTACATAGAGGTAGGGTTGAGCAAAGGCAGAATAAGAAGCATATGTACTCAGTGTAGAAAAACAGGTATGCCAGTTATATTTGAATAGAAAGGAAGGGAGATCTACAGGGAGAAGGTTAATTGGAAAGACAGCAAAGGCATTCCAAGTAGAGACAATTGCACAAACATGTGAGTAGACCTTGGAATAACAAGAAAGTCAGTGTGCCTCCAAAGAGCAGGTATTGACTGGAGGAGTCTGGGAAAGTACCCGTAATCTATTTCATGTTACCTTTAGTGCCTGAGCCACAAATGTGAGCAGATATTCACTGACTAGTGTTGGGTGAATGAATGACCAAATGAATTAACTGAAGTTTTTTTATGCTGATTTTTATGCAAATCAAGAATGGCAGATGCAGTATTTCTATCATCATAATGTAGTTCTGATAGATGCTCTCTTGTGCAATATGTCCTGATAATTCAACTTCAGTGGATTCCAGTTGTTTTTCCCATAAGCTTTTTGTTGTTTGTAATGAATAATGCACTTGGGCTTGAGATGTTGAGTAAAATTTCATACCAAGATATGTATATGCTTTTTTGTAATATTTTAAATTTCAAAGGAAATTGAAAATTAGTAGTAATTACTACTTTTTATTTAATTAAATTGAAGTTCAGAAATATAGTACCACATAAGATAAAAATAGAACATAAAATATAATGTTAATGATTGTTAGAAATAAAAATTGAAAAAATGAGCATACAATCTCACAATATTTTTTTCACTTCAATATCTCTAAAGTCTGTTGGTACTAATGAATCATCTAATGTCTTTAAAGTTCATGAAAAAAATAAGATCTATAGGCTACATGAACTAAACCACCTTAGGAGAAACTGATATTTATCAATACCCAATATAAACCTTACGTTTATCAGCTCAGGCAGATATCACTGTATTACATTATCATCACAACTTTTCTTGAATTTTTCTAATTCTCTTATCTCTAATGACAAAGGCATTGCATAGGCTATTTATTTAGATGTCATAATAATCCAGTGAAGTAGGAACGTTTATCCCCACTTTACAGATTAGAAAACTGCTTCAAAAAGTTTGAGTAGTTTGTATAAAAACATATTAAACCATAGTGTCAGAGGTGTTAGAACCAGACTGACTCCCATTTTGAGTGGGTGCAGGGTAAAATGTGACTGAGACCTACTGGGCTGCATTCCCAGGACATTAGCATTCTTAGTCACAGGATAAGATACAGGTCACAAAGACCCCTCTGATAAAACAGGATGCAGCAAAGAAGGCTGCAGAAACCCCCCAAAACCAAGATGGCAACGAAACTGACCTCCAGTCATCCTCACTACACACTAATTATTGCATATTATACCTAACTATAATGCATTGGTATGCCAAAAGACTCCCACCAGTGCCATGACAGTTTACAAATGCCATGGCTACGTCCAGAAGTTACCCTTATATGGTCTAAAAGGAAGGTGAATCCTTAGTTCTGGGAAATCCTCATTCCCTTTCCCAGAAAACTCATGAAATAATCCCTTGTTTAGCATATGATGAAATAACCATAAAAATAGCCAACCAACAGCCTTCAAGGCTGCTCTGCTTATGGAGTTGCCATTCTTTTGTTTTTTTACTTTCTTTTTTTTAATTATCGTACTTTAAGTTCTAGGGTACATGTGCACAACGTGCAGGTTAGTTACATAGGTATACATGTGCCATGTTGGTTTGCTGCACCCATCAACTCATCATTTACATTAGGTATTTGTCCTAACCCTATGCCTCCCCCAGCTCCCCACCCTCCAACAGGCCCCAGTGTGTGATGTTTCCCTCCCTATGTTCATTTGTTCTCATTGTTCAACTCCCACTTATGAGTGAGAACATGCAGTGTTCAGTTTTCTCTTCTCGTGTTGCTTTGCTGAGAATGATGCAAAGTACATGAACTCATCTTTTTATGGCTCCATAGTATTCCATGGTGTATATGTGCCAGATTTTCTTTACCCAGTGTATAATTGATGGGCATTTGGGTTGGTTCCAAGATTTTGCTATTGTGAACAGTGCTGCAATAAATGTAAGTGTGCATGTGTCTTTATAGTAGAATGATTAATAATCCTTTGGGTATAAAACCAGTAATGGGATTGCGGGGTCAAATGGTATTTCTAGTTCTAGATCCTTAAGGAATCACCACACTGTCTTTCACAATGGTTGAACTTGTTTACAGTCCCAACAACAGTGTAAAAGCATTCCTATTTCTCCACATCCTCTCCAGCATCTGTTGTTTCCTGATTTTTTAATGATCGCTATTCTAACTGGCGTGAGATGTTATCTCATTGTGGTTTTGATTTGCATTTCTCTGATGACCAGTGATGATGAGCATTTTTTCATATGTCTGTTGGATGCATAAATGTCTTCTTTTGAGAAGTGTCTGTTCATATCCTTTGCCCACTTTTTGATGGGGTTTTTTTTTCTTGTAATTTTGTTTAAGTTCTTTGTAGATTCTGGATATTAGCCCTTTGTAGGTTCTGGATATTAGCCCTTTGTAGGATGGAAACTTTGCAAAAATTTTCTCCCATTCTGTAGGTTGCCTGTTCACTCTGATGATAGTTTCTTTTGCTGTGCAGAAGCTCTTTAGTTTAATTAGGTCCCATTTGTCTATTTTGGCTTTTATTGCCATTGCTTTTGGTGTTTTAGTCATTAAATCTTTGCCCATGCCTATGCCTGAATGGTATTGCCTAGGTTTTCTTGTAGGATTTTAATGGTTTTAGGTCTAACATTTAAGTCTTTAATCCATATTGAATTAATTTTTGTATAAGGTGTAAGGAAGGGATCCAGTTTCAGCTTTCTACATATGGCTAGCCAGTTTTCCCAACACCATTTATTATTAAATAAGGAATCCTTTCCCCAGTGCTTGTTTTTGTCAGGTTTGTCAAAGATCAGATGGTTGTAGATGTGTGGTGTTATTTCTGAGGCCTGTGTTCTGTTCCATTGGTCAATATATCTGTTTTGGTACCAATACCATGCTGTTTTGGTTACTGTAGTCTTGTAGTATAGTTTGAAGTCAGGTAGCATGATGCCTCCAGCTTTGTTCTTTTTGCTTAGGATTGTCTTGGCTATGTGAGCTCTTTTTTGGTTCCACATGAACTTTAAAGTATTTTTTTCCAATTCTGTGAAGAAAGTCAGTGGTAGCTTGATGGGAATAGCATTGAATCTATAAATTACCTTGAGCAGTATGGCCATTTTTACGATATTGATTCTTCCTATCCATGAGCATGGAATGTTCTTCCATTTGTTTGTGTCCTCTTTTATTTCCTTGAGCAGTGGTTTGTAGTTCTCCTTGAAGAGGTCCTTCACATCCCTTGTAGGATGGAGTCCTAGGTATTTTATTCTTTTTGTAGTAATTGTGAATGGGAGTTCACTCATGATTTGGCTCTCTTGTTATTGGTGTATAGGAACACTTGTGATTTTTGCACATTGATTTTTTTATCCTGAGACTTTGCTGAAGTTGCTTATCATTTAAGGGGATTTTGGGCTGAGACGATGGGATTTTCTAAATATACAATCATGTCATCTGCAAACAGAGACAACTTGACTTCCTCTTTTCCTAATAGAATACGCTTTGTTTCTTTCTCCTGCCTAATTGCCCTGGCCAGGACTTCCAATACTATGTTGAATAGGAGTGATGAGAGAGGGCATCCTTGTTTTATGCCAGTTTTGAAAGGGAATGCTTCCAGTTTTTGCCCATTCAGTATGATATTGGCTGTGGGTTTGTCATAAATAGCTTTTATTATTTTGAGATAGGTTCCATCAATACCTAGTTTATTAAAGAGTTCTTAACATGAAAGCCTATTGAATTTTGTCAAAGGCCTTTTCTGCATCTGTTGAGATAATCATGTGGTTTTTGTCGTCAGTTCTGCTTATGTGATGGATTATGTTTATTGATTTGCATATGTTGAACCAAACTTGCATCCCAGGGATGAAGCTGACTTGATCGTGGCGAAGAAGCTTTTTGGTGTGCTGCTGGATTCGGTTTGCCAGTATTTTGTTGATGATTTTCGCATTCATCAGGGATATTGTTCATCAGGGATACTGGCCTAAACTTCCCCTTTTTTGTTGTGTCTCTGCCAGGCTTTGGTATCAGAATGATGCTGGCCTCATAAAATGAGTTAGGGAGGATTCCCTCTTTTTCTATTGATTGGAATAGTTTCAGAAGGGATGGTACCAGTTCCTCTTTGTACCTGTGGTAGAATTCGTCTGTGAATCCATCTGGTCCGGGACTTTTTTTGGTTGGTAGGCTATTAATTATTGCCTCAATTTCAGAACCTGTTATTGGTCTATTCAGAGATTTGACTTCTTTCTGGTTTAGTCTTGGGAGGGTGTATGTGTCGAGGAATATATCCATTTCTTCTAGATTTTCTAGTTTATTTGCGTAGAGGTGTTTACAGTATTCTCTGATGGTAGTTTGTATTTCTGTGGGATCAGTGGTGATATCCCCTTTATCATTTTTTATTGCATCTATTTGATTCTTCTCTCCTTTCTTTTTTATTAGTCTTGCTAGTGGTCTATTTTGTTGATCTTTTCAAGAAAAAAACAGCTCCTGGATTCACTGATTTTTTGAAGACTTTTTTGTGTCTCTATCTCCTTCAGTTCTGCTCTGATCTTAGTTATTTCTTGCCTTCTGCTAGCTTTTGAATTTGTTTGCTCTTGCTTCTCTAGTTCTTTTCATTGTGATGTTAGGGTGTCAATTTTAGATCTTTCCTGCTTTCTCTTGTGGGCATTTAGTGCTATAAATTTCCCTCTACACACTGCTTTAAATGTGTCCCAGAGATTCTGGTACATTGTGTCTTTGTTCTCATTGGTTTCAAAGAACATCTTTATTTCTGTCTTCATTTCATTATTTACCCAGGAGTCATTTAGGAGAAGATTGTTCAGTTTCCATGTATTTGTGCAGTTTTGAGTCATTTTCTTATTCCTGAGTTCTAATTTGATTGCAATGTGGTCTGAGAGACATTCTGTTGTGATTTATGTTCTTTTATATTTGCTGAGGAGTGTTTTACTTCCAATTATGTGGTCAATTTTAGAATAAGTGCAATGTGGTGCTGAGAAGAATGTATATTCTGTTGATTTGGGGTGGAGAATTTTGTAGATGTCTATTAGGTCCACTTGGTCCAGAGTTGAGTTCAAGTCCTGGATATCCTTGTTAATTTTCTGTCTCTTTGATTTGTCTAATATTGACAGTGGGGTGTTAAAGTCTCCCATTATTATTGTGTGGGAGTCTAAGTCTCTTTGTAGGTCTCTAAGAACTTGCTTTACAAATCTAGGTGCTCCTGTATGCATATATTTTTAGGATGCTTAACTCTTCTTTTTGAACTGATCCCTTTACCATTATGTAATGGCCTTCTTTGCTTCTTTTGATCTTTGTTGGTTTAAAGTCTGTTTTATCAGAGACCAGGATTGCAACCCCTGCCTTTTTTATTTTTTATTTTTTTATTTTTTTGCTTTTCATTTGCTTGGTAGATCTTCCTCCACCCCTTTATTTTGAGCCTATGTGTGTCTTTGCACATGAGATGGGTCTCCTGAATACAGCACACTGATGGTCTTCACTCTATCCAATTTGCCAGTCTGTGTCTTTTAGTTGGGGCATTTAACTCATTTACATTTAAGGTTAATATTTTTATGTGTGAATTTGATCCTGTCATTGTGATGCTAGCTGGTTATTTCACCTGTTAATTGATGCAGTTTCTTCATAGCAATGATGGTCTTTACAATTTGGCATGTTTTTGCAGTGGCTGGTACCAGTTGTTACTTTCCATGTTTAGTGCTTCCTTCAGGAGTTCTTGTAAGACAGGCCTGGTGGTGACAAAATCTCTCAGCATTTGTTTGTCTGTAACAGATTTTATTTCTCCTTCACTTATGAAGCTTAGTTTGGCTGGATATGAAATTCTGGGTTGAAAATTCTTCTCTTTTAGAAACTTGCTTTCACTTTACTCTATGGACTCACCCCAAAATTCTTTCTTCCATGAAATTCAAGAACGCTCTCCTGAGGTCTGGAGCAGGACCCTTTTCCAGTAACAATAGTTCTGCTATTCAGACAGATATCTGACTTCACAGTCGACACCCTGAATCATTATGCTTTCCTGAATACATGGCATACTTTTTAAAAATAGAAATTCTACACCTATTTTTGTATACACATAATCCAACTAATCTTGAGAATTTGGTTGAAGTGGCCTATTCCCTGAAATCAGTGCCTATTGCCTCAGTCAGAAGTGATTGTTCCCCTCATTTTGAGGCAGGAGGTAGGTGGGACTCGATTGGGGACTAGATTGGAGACTGGCAGAAACTGGAAAGAGGAACTGAAAGTATGTTTTCATAAGGCATGTCCACCAGCGCCATGACAGTTTCCCATTGCCATGGCAACACCTGGAAGTTACTGCCTACTTTCTAGCTTTTTCTGAATAACCAACCCCTTAATTAATATGTCCATAAAAGGGGGTATAAATATGACTGTTTATGGAGTAGCCTTGCTCTGCAGGAGCTCACAGAGCTGTAACACTGCTGCCCACCTCAATAAAGCTGTTTTTTTCTACACCAGCTTGCTCTTGAATTTCTTCCTGAGTGAAGCCAAGAACCTTCCCTGCTTCACTTTGAGTTTCTAAGAGTTGCGATTTGAGCATAACAAATATTTGTTTTGAACATACCACGATGGAGGCATTGCTTTTCAAAGCTTCTTTAAATTTAAAAAATATATATAATTAAAAACAATATAAGTATACAGCTTGTTGAATTTTCAAAAAGAAAACATACCACTGTAACTAGCATCCAGAACAAGAAACAGAACGTTACCTAAATCTCAGAAATCTCTTGTTGCTCCTTTTTTTAAAAATCATATTCCTTCTTCTATCCCCAAAGGTAACTATTATTCTGATTTCCAAGAACGTAGACTAGTTTGGGGCAGATATTATTTTAAGTACTTTACATGTAACTTATTCAACACTGTTGAGCCCTACACACAGAGATCATCTAAATAATTCACTCAGGTAACACAGCCGATGAATTGTAGAGCTGGGATTCAAATTCTAGCTGTTTACTACAGAGGACACTCACTTAATCTATACTTCTGTATGGTCCATGTGGCAAATTATACCTTATACCTCGTTTCCTCATTAGTTGTGGCTATACCTATTTATTCCAGACAGACAGTAAGTTCCTAAAAGATAGGGTTTATATCTAATTCATTACATCTGTTTAACATTCAGTATAGTGTGTGGCCTATCCACTTAATAAATATTTGCTGATTGATTAAATGAAGGAATAAATAAAATGAAACAAATACACGTTTATTTAAAATGCTGTGCAACGACACTCTAGAACCCTGGGCAATATTAAAGTGATTTCCCCTCACAGTTGAAAGCACTGCTTTTTATTTCTCATTGCCACCAAAGAACACATTTCCACAGCGTTTCCCAAGTCACTCAGCGTTTTCCAGTAATCGCGTATTTTCCATTAAATATAGTCATGTAAGCAGTAAAAATCTGTGCAGAACACGTAATGTTGTCTGATGGGATTTGGAAGAGAAGAATTTTTCCTTAGTATGAATTGTCACTACTCAGGCAGCATCTTTCAGCCTCAGATTACAACATACTTAACTGTTTTATTCACTTTTTTCCTCTGCTGACATTTCTTATTGTTATAAGCAAGATGACTTTGATAAATCCCTCTCTACCACTTTCTCAGAAGTAGCAATTCTGTTAGGTGTTAAAATACATTTCTCCCCAGCACTTACAAACTAATATTTTCATTAGTATAAAATATTAAGCAAGAGAGGCAACATTAGTAATGTCAAGGCTAATCCTTCAGAGTTACTACTGGTTAAGATTTTAGAGGTTGATGAGCTGAGCTCACCTCTTCCCCCAGAGAGGTGAAGTGAGTTGACCAATACTACCAGCTTGCTAAAAGAACTGCATACCTGGGAGCTCTGTCATGTTCATTCCACTACACCACTAGAAAGGACTATCTTCACCTTTCTAGTTGAAGACCAGTTGATGAATCACCTCTCTTGATCTTGCCCTGAGTTCCTTGTTCATTTCTTCTTAACTTAACCAGGGAAAGAGGGGTCCCTCTCCTCCAAATATTGCCCTCCTTTTCTTTGCTCTGCCTCTTACAAAAAGGGTATAAATGGCCCACAAAAAGGGTATAAATAGCCCACACATTCTGGGCCATGCAGTACTAAAACAGAAGTCAGAAATTTATTGCAATTAAGATGAATGTTTAATTATCTTACCCTAGGAGAGTCATGGAGCCTATGCTTCTATCAAATGAAAGGTCCAATTTTTGTCTCAGATTCCACTTCAAAGTTATTCATTACACAAACCAAACAATGCAGTTTTGACCATTAGTGATAGCAAACATTGAAGATTTTTTGCAAATAGTAATAAAGACATGGATTTGAATTTTGGCAAACTCCATGTGATAGCCTGAATAGTGCCCCACCCCCAAAGATGTTTTAATCCTAGTCTCAGAACCTGAATATGTTACAACACATGATAAAAGGTACTTTGCATATGTGATTGATTTAAGGATCTTGGGATGGAGAGATTAACCTAGATTATGCTCATGGGCCCACTGTAATCACAGAGAGAGGGAGGGGAGGATTAGAGTCAGAAAAAAGTGATGTGTTGGGCAAAGAAAGACAAAGGTTGGAAGATGCTATGTTGCTGGAAGAAAGTTGGGGCCATAAATCAACAAATGCAGGAAGCTTCTGGAAGGTAGAGAAGGCAAGGGAATGAATTCTCTCTTGAGACCACAGAAATAGCACAGCCCTGCTAACCCATTTTACATTTCTGACCTCTAGAGCTGCAAGAGTGTAAATTTGGGTTGTTTAAAGCCACTACATTTGTGATGATTTTTTACAGCAGCAATACAAAATAATGTATACACTTCGCATTAAAAATTATGGGACAAAAGACTCGGATGTACAGACTGTGGATCAAAAGAGATGAACAGAAACCTGGAATAATAGAGAAAAACAATTTAATAGCTAAAATAGGTTAGGAATGTACATCAACTATTTAGAAGGAAAAGAATTGGAAAAATACTGGAATTCACTTCTTTATCCTCTATAGTATTTGAACATAATAATGTTCAATTGTATGGAATAGTAAAATTCTATGTTGTTTCTTCTGTACAGATTGGTTTGGTTCATTTCAAACTAAATAAACATTTTCATCTTCATATAAAATCTTGTATTGAAGAACTCCTGCCAGATTTGCTATAGATTAATGCATGTCCTCAACTTATTTTTGTAAAATTGTAAGTGGAAAATTTACATTATGCTAACAGGCAGATGTGTGTGTATTTGTATGTGTATGTGTGTTGAATCACCATCTGGTTCTATATTTTAAAAGTTACTATTAACAAGAGTAAATAAAGCCCCTTGAACAAAATTTAAATTTCAATGTCATATATTCTCCTAAGTGAAATTATTTTAGTCAGCTAAATTTTAAAGTTTCCAGAATGTCACACTGAGGCCGGTTACAGAGATAACTTTGTACAGCATTGGAAAAGGCAAAACCAGAAAAAGAGAGGAAGCACGTGGTAAGCTAAATAATGACCCCCAAAATGTAGCCACATCCTACTGTGTGGAACCTGTGAATGTCACCCTATGTGGCAGAAAAGGATGTTGTGGATTTGATTACATTAAGGATCTTAGAATAGGGGGATTATCTTGGCTAATCCAAGTGGGCCTTCAGTGTAATCCACGTGTCTTTATGAGAAGGAGATTTGACACAGAAGGAGAAGGAAATGTAGCTGCAGAGGCAGAGATTAGACGTATGTGACCACAAGCCAAGAAAGGGTGGCCGCCACCAGAAGCTGGTAGAGGCAAGAAACAGATTATCACTTAGAGCTTCCAGAGGGAGTAACCCTACTGACACCCTGATTTCAGCTTAGTGATACTGATTTCAGATATTAGGTCTCTAGAACTTTGAGAGAATAATTGTTTTAAGCCACCACATTTGTGATAATTTGTTATAGGAGTCAGGGGAAACATACAGATTTTGGTACCTAAAAACTACATATCTAAAACCTGTAACAAATATCTAAAATGCTATATTTAACTAAATACCTAAAAACTGTAACAAATGTCTTTAAAAATCTTGTAACAAATACCTAAAAATGTGAACATGGCTGTGGAATTGGGCAATAGGTAGAGACTCAAATAATTTTGAGGTGCTAGATAGGAAAAGCCTATACTGCTTTAAACAGACTATTGGTAGAAAAATGGGTATTATAGGCCCTGTTGATGAGGGCTCAGGAGTAAGTTAAGAGAACAGGAGAGAAAGTCTCTATCATCTTAGAGTATATGTATGTTATCATCAACAGAATGTTGGTAGAAATATGCACATTAAAGGCTTTGCTGCTGAGGGCTCAGAAAAAAATAAGGAACTTGATTTGGGGAGCTGGAGGAGAGGGACCCTTGTAATACAGTGACAGAAAGCCTAGCTGAATTGTGTCCTACAATTATGTGGAAGCATAACTTGTAAGCAAATAACTTGGTTGTTTTTCTCAACATTTTAGGCAACATGTTGAAAGTACGGTCAGATTTCTTTTTGCTGCTTATAATAAAATGCAAGAGGAGGGAGATAAATTGAGGAAGCCTATTAAACAAAAACCAGGATTTCATGATTTGGGAAATTCTCTGCCTATTCATTTTGCAAAAGAAGCTAAAACTAGAAGATTCATTCTTAGGAAAGTGTGTTCTGAAGACAAAGTCAAGGATGTGGTTAAACAACTATTACCCAGTGTCTCAAAAAGACCAAAGGTGTGCGTATGTTCTCACCCAGAGAGTTATTTGAGGAGATTAAGCATGTGACTCATGGATCCATTGAGCATCTCAGCAGAATCCAGGAATAAAGATGAGAATACATAGGAAGGATCTTAAAAACCAAGCAAACAATACTTACTGGGTTCCTCTTAAGTTTTATTCTCCAAGCCAGTAGTTTTAATATACATTATTTTTATATATTAAAAAAACTTGGCTGGGCACGGTGGCTCATGCCTGTAACCCCAGCACTTTGGGAGGCCAAGGCAGGCGGCTCACCTAAGATCAGGAGTTCGAGACCAGCCTGACCAACATGGAGAAACCCCATCTCTACTAAGAATACAAAATTAGCCGGGCATGGTGGCACATGCCTGTAATCCCCGCTACTCAGGAGGCTGAGGCAGGAGAATCACTTGAACCCAGGAGGCGGAGGTTGCTGTCAGCCAAGATGGTACCATTGCACTCCAGCCTGGGCAAAAAGAGCAACACTCCATCTCAAAAAAAAAAAAAAAAAAAAAAAAAACTGATACCACCTTTATGAGTGAAATATAATTTTTCCCATTTTACATGTACAATATATTAGTTACAATTTCACATGTACGATATATTAGTTTGGTTTGTTTTTGGTTGCAAGCAACAGAGACCACTGCAATTAACTTAAAAATGGGTGTTAGTGGAATGTTCGTAGGCAGCTCCATAGAACTGAAGAAGAACGTAAACAATCAAATATTGGAAAGAGAATACAAACATTGCAAAATTCGGACATTGGAATTTTGGAGGTGTAGTAACCAGGACAAATGGATACTGCTTTGGGAATGACTACCAGAACAAATCAGTTCTAAACCTTTCCATATTTGTGTCACTTTGCTCAGGACTTCATTTCCCTGTAGGGAGAGACTGGTGGACTTAGCTTGTGGCAACAATTAACACTGTGTGCCAGAGGAGAGGAGGATACCTGAACCGAAAGTCCCATCAAGAGCATAGGCAGGGGTGATTGAACCAAGCCTTCGCCGCACAGAGTTTGTCCTACTGCAGTCACCTGCACTACGGCTCGCTTGCGGTTGGAGAAATCAAGGCCCTACCGGGCCTCCGTAGCCACATCTCTGTTGTGGGCGTGGCCGAGGCTGGGGTGACCCTGCCAGAGCCACCGTTGCCAGCGACACGTTCAAGGTAATTCAGAGGGGTCCGTGGGGCCAGCCAGCCTGAGCTTGTTCACCTTCAAAGTCTGTGCAGCACCGAAAAAGGACTCACCTCCCAAAACTTCCGTGAAGGTTGACAAGCTTTCGCAAGGGCGAATCGCAGTGTGTGGAGGAGTCAAGGAACCAGCTAGAAGAAAGCTTCACACAGCTCCGACACTTATTGCGAGCCATACACAAGCTGGTGTCAGGACACGTACTCCCAAAGTAAGCCCAAGATGCAAAGTTTGGTTCAGTGGGGTTAGACAGCTATGACTATCTCCAAAATGCACCTCCTGGATTTTTTCCGAGACTTGGTGTTATTGGTTTTGCTGGACTTATTGGACTCCTTTTGGCTAGAGGTTCAAAAATAAAGAAGCTGGTGTATCCGCCTGGTTTCATGGGATTAGCTGCCTCCCTCTATTATCCACAACAAACCATCGTGTTTGCCCATGTCAGTGGGGAGAGATTATATGACTGGGGTTTAAGATTTGTGGAAGGGCAACTTTCAAAAGCCAGGAAATGTGAAGAATTCACCTGGAACTAAGTAGAAAACTCCATGCTCTGCCCGTCTTAACTTATTTAAGTTACCCATATTAAGTTATCTATAACTTAGGTGTAGGTAAACATTGGAAACTCCATAGAGTAAATCAGTATTTCTACAGAAAAATGTGAGAGAAGTCAGTATTGAATGTATTAAATTGGCTTTCTTCTTCAGGAAATACTAGACCAGAGCTCTGTTATCTTGGGTGGTACCATCCTACAAGCAAACTAATCTGAAATCCTTTCACCTAGAGATAATGTACAAACCTTAGAACTCCTCGTTTTCATGTTGCTATTTATTTACATAATTAAAACCCAAATTAAAAAAAAATAGCACAGGCAATTCAAGATTTCTGTAATTCCCAAAGAATAAAGTGAGGTGCTGAAGGAAGGTGGAATGGCTGCTGAACAGACTAAAAACACACATAGGGTAAATGAATATTCTCTACAATGATGCCCAGGGTTGTCCAGTGACTTGTCCAAAACCCCTGTCAAGAGAGTGGCTTAACCCTTACTCAGACCACTCGATTTAAATTGAAGAGTTCATGTGTGTCTAATACACCTGCTAACCTTTTCCTATGGGATTTCAGTCCTCCCGTACACATAATGAGGGAATTGGGCATATATGACCTTTCAGCGTTCTTCTAACTTTTAGCATTTTCCTCTAATGAACCAGCCTGTTGCTTTGAGGCGCTGGATGGCTGTTTCTATCATTGACAACAGATATACTCACTTCATTCTTATTTACATAGACAGAAGCTGTGTAGTGACAAGGTCTCTTCAAGGCTGGAATAATTCCTTAATAATATGAACAAAATAGCATCTGGTATCAATCTTGTCCCACTGACTTGACTGTAGTGATTTAAAGCTTTCATTCTTTGAATTCAAAATCTAATTTTTAATGCACTTTCTGTCAGCTGTCTTCATGGATTCTAAATGAGTTTCTGTCATCCTGACAGAGCCCCAGATAAATTGAAACTTAACTAGGGAAAAAAATAAGTGTTAAAAAATGATTTGTTCTGAATAGAATAAATGTGATATATATTTTGGTTATTTTCTCCCTAAATTGTCATTGGCTTCTATTAGTGAGCTGATGAACATGTGTGATGGTCAACTACTTCTGTAATTTACTGCTTGACAATAGTTTGTAGGCAAATTGCCAGGCTGACTTTGACTGAACCCATTATGCATTATTTCTTTTCAAGTAAACTGACCTGAAGAAAAGACTCAAATAATTATTTTTTCAGCATAACCTAAAATTATTGAGTAGTCCAGCTATTATTTCCCCCAGGTGTTCACTTTAATTGGATATGTAATCATTTTACATGGAAAAAAAAGCCATTATGATGGCCAAAGGTGGGTGAGAAGGCAATATTGTGGTTCTCTTTTACTGGTATAGGACCAGGAGACAAGACCGTTAAGCCAAGGAGAGAGCAGGATGAGGAAAAATAAAGAGGGGAGACAGAGAAGGAGAGAGATGAGGCATGTGGCATTTTATGAGGTTCAATCAGCATACAAAAGTCTTAACTACCCAAAGCATTCTATACTAATATTCCAAAGTGCCTGGTTCAAAATGCATATAACCATCCACATTTGTAAAGCAATGTACTACTTAAATGTAATGTTACGTCCCTCTTCAGAGTCTCAAAATACACTTTAAGCACAAAGAGCTTTATTTATAAATTAGAACCTGAGGCTTCCTGAAGACAAGTGATTTAATCCATGTCACACAGCTGGTTGATGGCAGACACTACATTAGGACCAGGTCTCTGCCTTCTCGACCCAATGTAATTTCCATATCACCTCATTGCCTTTACACCAGAGATCCTTAATTAACTTCCACCAGATGTTAATTACATTCTTCTTTCCATGAAACTTTCCTGAGAAAGTTTTTGTTGTTGCTTTTGAGAATGTTCTGCCCCAAGTAACACTATAGTTTCTGAAAACAGTCTCGAATTCAACTGATGTTGAATTGAGGCCACCCTACCTTGCTGGTTAAGAAGATGGGGCCCTGGTACAATCTTAACTGAAGAAAATTCCTGAGTCTCTCAAGAAGTGTCATATGGGCACCCTCGGCTTGGGTAATTTGACTTCTAATACTTCATTTGTTATTTGGTTTTGAGCAACACACTTAAAGTATTTAGACTTCATGTCATTAACTCTATTCTCTTAAGAACTAAATGAGCTAATTCATGGGAAAACACATGTAAGATGTTAATGTTAATAAGATGACATTTCCCCAAAGGGAGGGCCAATATGTACTTCTAATACTCGTTGTGATGACTGAGTATTGTGCAGGAATGGAAAGTGTCTGCTGCAGAATATCTGTAGCAGATGCTGTTAACACCTCACCCATGTCTCCTCAGGTCCCACCAATCCCATACTAGCTGTGGCTTCCAAAAACAAGCACTTGAGGGCTTTCTCTGGCATTCTGGGCTGGTGATAGACACACAAGGATTGCAGGGTTTGATATTCCCAAGAAATAGCTGTCAATGACAGGGAAGAGTTGAAGGACCAATACCCAGCTTCTTCTCACTTCAGGTGGAACAGTTCTAAGGAATCCTTTTTAAATTACAGTGCTTATTGTACTACAATGTTAATAATCTTAAAGAAATAAGCTCCAAACTGACTGAATAAATCAAATGGGATATTTTCATGCTTACTCTCTCTTCTCAAGCCTTCTATGTCCCTAAGGTCATAGAAGCAGAGGGAATGTATCCTAATAGCCGCACTTGTATTTTAAGATCTAATGACTGTCTAGCATTGTTGCCTTCATGCAGACTATGTAGACATGCTGGATAACTAACCATGGCATTTTTATAACCCTATGAGAAGACTTAATGCCAAGGATAGATGCATATTAGAAAATTTTTTCTATAAGTTATAATGCTAAACTTATTGGTGGAGGTATAAATCTTGAAAAATTAAAGAGAATTACCTGAAGGTCTTCTATATTTTTTAAATGGTTGATAGGCTGAAAGAAGAAACTAGAGTAAAAAGACGGAAATTTATTTCAGTTTCAGAGACTATAAAATCTGTGTTTTGTTTATTTTGTCTTTGCTTCAAACTTGAACTAGTTCATTTCCTGACTCATGGGACATGTTAAATGTCTTATGACCAATAAAATATTATTAAAAATCTTCTGGTCTAGCAATCTATTTCAAATGTCTATTTTAAGTTACTGTAGAGCACTAAGGTCACAGAAGCAGAAGGGATGTATCCTAGTAGCCACATCTATACACATCTATATTTTTAGGTCTAATTTCATCTGTGTCTCTTATCTACATTGTTGTACATTTATTCATAAAATAACCCAACTACACATACATGTGTGTAAGTATGTGCGCATATATAAAATATGCAGAGATGCACACATTTTTTTAAAACCAAACTGCTTGTGTTTGAATCCCAGTTCTGCCATTTGTGATCTGTGTGACCATGAGCAAGTTACTTAATATCTCTGTGTGTCAGTTTCCCTTTTGTAAAATAGGGATGACAATAGAATATACCTCTTAGCGTTATTGTGAGAATTAAACGTGTTAATATATATAAAGTCTGTGATATGGTTTGGCCCTGTGTCCCCACCCAAATCTCATCTTGAATTGTAATCCCCACGTATAGAGGGAGGGAGGTAACTGGATCATGGGGGCAGTTTCCCCCATGCTGTTCTCGTGATGGTGAGTGAGTTCTCATGAGATCTGATGGTTTTATAAGTGTTTGACAGTTTTCTCCTTCACATGCTGCTCTCTTCTGCCGCCTTGTGAAGAAGGTGTCTGCTTTCCTTTTGCCTTCCACCATGATTGTAAGTTTCCTGAGGCCTCCCCAGCCATACAGAACTGTGGGTTAATTAAGCCTCTTTCCTATAAATTACCCAGTCTCAGGGAAGTTATTTATAGCAGTGTGAAAATGGACAAATACACTCTGGCACAGATTAAGCACTATTAACATTTATATTATCTTAGCATATATTCTATCAACCCATATATATATTATATATAATATATATTATATATATCACCAATATAGATAGAATTTGTCCATACATATTTCTGAATCCTATACAGGTGCAGCGTAATTATCATATGCACATAGCATAATGAGTACACAATGTGACTTTGGTGATAGTGCTGACTAATCCTGTTAAAAGGCAATCTCCCTCCTGTGGAGAGTTAAACAGGGTCTCTCTGGGTGCTGCATGATAGATCCAACCCTGAATAATTAAAAACCTTCGTAGCATCACTTGAAATACATCTTCCAGAACCGTTATTCAATTCTCCCCTTACTGGTTAAATTTATTTGCTTCCAGTTTCAAATGAAGCAATCAATCCCTTTAAAAGAAATAAATAACAAAAATAATAACATAAATAATCATAAGCTGTCACATTAATTGGAGTCATTTTCCTTCTGGGTGTCTCTAGATGGTATATTCCTTCCCTGATCAGCCTGCTGCTTTGAGATTAATATTCAGTGCACCCTGCAGCTGCTCTTCCCACAGAGTTGTGACATGAAGGATCTAATAGGGGACAATGAGAAAACTCAACTGTTCAGCATTATGGTCACTGAGGAGACTCCCTGCCATGTTACTTACAGAAAGGACTAGAGAATTATCATTGTACAGAATTGAAATTATTATCTATTGGGATAAAGATAGGAAAAGAAAAACATGATAGAAAAATAGAAATCTTAATTTAAATTGTCCCCATGGCTACTTCCCTGGGCTTATCTCTTCTCCCTTCCTCTAGCTACTAAACTCCAGACCATAAAACTAAGGTCACCTAACCAGGTTTTGTCACATCTTTCTTACCTTTGCCTAGCATTCCTATAAATTCCTTTTCTGTTCAACACAAGGAATTCAAATACTGTCTTCTTATTGGAATATTTTTATTCTAGATATGTTTATGTAAAGATAACTGCAGGCATGATTTGAATGGAGAAAGGCTAAAGGAAATTAATATTTATTTAGGGCCAACTATGTTTCACACATTTTATTTTATGTGCATTATTGTATTTCATCCTCATCTCAATTATTTGAGATATCGTTATCTCCAGGGTATAACTGAATGATCAGAGGCTTAGATGTGTTGAATAATTTGTACAATGATGCATACTGATGAACTACACAGCCAGGATTTGAACCCAGGCTTATCTTACTCCCAAGTCCAAGCTGTTCTATTTCTGCTGCACTGCAGAAATAGTAGCCATCGATAGAAGAAAAACAAATCTAATTTCTGTTTTCAGAAATACAAGAGCTTGTCCATGATCATTTCACAAAGTTTTTTTTGTACCTTATAAGTAGCCATATGTAGAACGCAAGTGTAGAATTTCAAAACATTGCTCCAAAATTCTTTGATATTCCTCCCATTTTCCACAAAAGGCAGGGTCTATGTGCCCTGGCCTAGAATCTGGAAGAGTTGTCACTGCTTCTACTCATAGAGTGAAGCAGAACTGATGCTCAGTGGTTTCTGAGAAGGGCCATAAAGGACACTGGGACTTTCTCTATGTTTGCTGAACACTTCCCCTTAGAGACCAGAACTACAATAAGAAGTCTGACTTCCCTGAAGCCACCATGCTGTGGAAAAGTCAAGTCACATGGAGATGTTTTGGCTGGCAGTCTTTGTCTTTGAGTCACACCAGCCAGAATCCACATATGACTGAATGAAACCCACAGCCCTTTAGCCTTCCCAGATGAAGACCCAAACATTGTGAAGCACAGATGGGCTCACCCTATGCTCTGCCTGTATTCCTGACCTCAGATTCTGTGAGCATAATAAATGAGTTGGTTTAAGCTACTGAATCTTGGCGTATTTGTTGTACAGCAAAAACAACGGAAACAAATAAACAAATTGAGATCCAACAGAATGCAAAGCACAATTCTAAATATTGTGAAGAAAACAAAACTGAAATATGTGTGGTCCCTGAATATAAATCTAAAAAGAAAAAAAGGCATATATGCTGTTGTTTCTGATTCTGAAAGAAATCAAAATAAGAAGAAAGTCTCTTTCAAGTTAGGTCTAAAAATAACAAAATAAATAAGTAATGTTTATAGAGAATCCAGAGTAGACAATAATGTTCCAAGAAAGGAAATCATATGAACAAGCTACATAGCTTCCTTTGGAAACAACACTTGGAACAGAACAATCAGAAAATTTAATCCGTAGAAGACAGTGAGAAGTCAAGGAAGGCCAGGCCATCGGGAATTTCTGCTTGGAAATTTTGGATTTATTCCATATGTAATGGGGGACCCTTGAAGAGAGTCAGCTTTACAAGCGTATTTTCTCATAATATCCACAGGCTAGACTGGAAGTCAAGAAAAGATGGTAGAAAAAATAATGAACAGTTTCTTTCAGTATTCCAGATTATGGATGACAAACACCCAAATAAAGTCAGTAATCACAGGAATAGAAGAAACGGAAATGTACAATGTACTTTTTTAGGGCAAATAGAAGTGACTCAACCAAAGATAAAAAGAACAGCATGAAGCACCTGACAAGTCATAGTAGAGGAAATGCATGGTAATAAGAAATAATATTTTTAGATATTCAGTACATTTTAATACCAAAGAAGCATGTTTTTCTATTTTTATATGTGTAGAGAAATCCAGTCACTGCTGATATGAGGCAAAAAGTACGTTAGAGATTACTTTTATTTGACTTTCTTGAGTCAATATGGTGCGTGTGCACTGGGCTTTTATGTCACTTTGTATTTGTTTCTAGACATAACTCATGGAAATTAATTAATTTTTATTTCTCATCTACTCACATTCTTTCAGTACAATTCAGTTATATTAATACTTAAAATCATTGTCTTCAAATGACTTGGTTAATTTTTTTTGCATTTTCCTGTCTTAATTCCAATATATTTGAAATTATAAGCCTGAAAGAGGGAGAAAAAAACCTAAAAACTAAAGCAATCTCTTCTTGCCTTGTTTTGTAGAGACCACATGTGTTTTCCTAACCATTGAAATGCATCGGCCGTATTCTATCATCCTTGGGTATTTTCTTTTAGACCTCATACAGTTTGTCGCATCTGCTTATTGTTTAGTAAAATACTTAGAGATTGATTTGCTTGCAGTAATAAGGCTTTAGAGATGAAAGATAAATTTTAAAAATATAAAAATAGGGAAATGGAATATGTAAGAATAAAGACAAGAGAAAATAATTCTTAATTAACTCAACAAATAGTAATTTAATACTATTTGCCAAATACTGTTGTAAGTTCTCAGAGTACAGTAGTCAATAAAACAGACAAAGTACCTACCTTCAGAAAATTTGCAGACTCATGGTGGGAAGGTTTAGTGAGAAAATAAGTAAGTAGAACTCAAGTATGTTAGATGGTTACATGTACATTGGCAAACAGTAAGCAGATGAAAGAGGAGAAAGACTTTTGGAGGGCAGACACGTGGAAGGTGGGGACAATGTGACATTTGATCTGATACTCAAATAATCAGAAGGAGGTTATAAAGAGCACATCACACAGACTTTTTGGGAGAAGACATTTCAGGAAGAACAACAAATGTAGAGTCCCTAAGGCACAAATGAGCATACATGACATATTTGGGAAAGAGTAAAGAGGCCTGGGTGGCAGGAGAGGAGTGATCTAGCAATGAAATGAAGGAGATTAAATTAGAGAAAGAATGGGCAGTGAGAGGCTGTCAGATCATAAATGGTCTTCTAAGTTAAAGTAGCTTCAAGTGAAATAAAAGTAGCTTGCACTATGATTTGGGTCCTGTCTCTGCCACTGCCTAGCTCCATGACTTTTAACAAGTTACTCAACATCTGAGCCTTAGTTTTCTCTTAGAGCTAAAATTGGATTTCGCTTGTATGTTTCCTGTGGGGGTCAAGTCAAATAATGTAAAGTGACCCTTAAAACAAGTGCTTAGTAGAGTGACTGAAAAACAGAAAAATCCCCAGCTAACAGTATTACTATTATTTTAGAAGATAACATGTAATGAGAACCTTAAATGTACTAATTTGGGTAATGAGGTAGTAGAGGTAGTATCCTCAATTTTTAAACTAGAAAATAATAAAACAATTTTAAAAGGCTCCTCATATGCTTCTGTGTGATGTCACATGAACTGATCAAGAAAGGTGATGATGAATGGCAAGTATTAACAGAAATGCACTTTACCTTCATTTCCTACCTAGAGCAATCCTCATCATCATACATGCCCAAGGCTCTTCATGATTCAGTGTGCCAGACAGAAAGTATGACCTCCAGCAATAAATAAAATCATTCTCATCCCTATCAATTCTGTTTAGTGCTTTGTTAGAGCTTGAGGATCAGCAAATATTTATCTTGGATATTTAAAAGAAGTGATCATTTAACTCATTTTGCATTATATATCATTTTTCCAACTTTTGAACTCAAGTTGAAGTCCAAATCTTTGAAGTTTATTTCTGTTCAAAGTAGTATTACTCTTGAAACTTATTTGACATTTGGAAATTTGCATAATTTTTAGGGATAAGCATCAACCTTAACCTTGAGTTTTTTGTTTCCCTCTTTGCAGTGGAAGCTCCTAGTCATTTCTTTCTGGCCTGCATTCCATGCGTGGGTGGCAATGAGTGGGATGGGCTTGAAAAGGAGAAAGGAGGTGTCTGACCCAAATATTACCCCAAATTGAGGTAATGGACATAGGTGCCCAAGTACCTGGTGGGAGTCAAGTGTACCAACACCAGCTCTACTGCCAGCTCTGCAGGCAGAGATTCTTACTAACTACATCAGCCTCTTGAAATATTTTGGGAATTCCCATATTTCCAGGAGCTTATTTTACTTCTGATGCATTTTCCTGTATACTCTTCTTTAAATTTAGGTATGACTCTTTCTTCTCTGTTCAATACCTGTATGGTTGAGATTGGAATAATACCATATTTTTGTCAAAAACTTTTTGGGGCTCTGTACTGTCTACAAGAGTTTTTTCTCTTTGTGTGAGATAGCATCAGGTTTTGCACTCAACAGTTGCATTGATTAAATAGGTATAGGAAATGCTGGATTAAACCAAGGTAATTTGATAGTGAAAGACTTCTCAGATCTGCTTAGATGCTAATTTACATTTTAACTTGTCAAGGGGAAGATATCAAGTCAGAATCTTCTAATCATGTGTATCCATGGGTCACATTTTTGAGGGAAAAATATAGCTGCTAGTGTCCTGGGAAACTTACTTTGGGGATTTCTAGGTTGGATTTCAAGAATTTTTCACTATTTAGTACAATTTACTATTCCATACTTTTTCTCACTCCTCCTAGCGCTTTTCATGCTTCCACCATACAGGACTAACCCCGTTTCTTGAATACAAGGTGCTTTTTAGTGCTCTATGCCTCCAGTGCAGAGAAGATGCTAACAAGTAAACAAACCTTTTTAATGCAAAGATTATCTTTATGCCTTCTTGTATTAATCTGAGAGCCTAGCAAAGCCATTAGCACTTGATCACTAGAATCAATAAATAATTGAACCAATTTATACTGCTACAGATACAGTCAACCTAGAGATTATTCTTACTTCTCACATTTCTTTTTGCTTATTACGTAGGCATCTAATTTTCTTAACATCATAATCCAGATCTTTCATTTTGATGAAAAACCTACATACAGAATCATTTTTCATGTGAATATAAGAATTAGCGGCCGGGCGTGGTCGCTCACGCTTGTAATCCCAGCACTTTGGGAGGCCGAGGCGGGCGGATCATGAGGTCAGGAGATAGAGACCACGGTGAAACTTCGTCTCTACTAAAAATACAAAAAAAAAAATTAGCCGGGCGTGGTGGCGGGCGCCTGTAGTCCCAGCTGCTCGGAGAGGCTGAGACAGGAGAATGGCGTGAACCCGGGAGGCGGAGCTTGCAGTGAGCCGAGACTGCGCCACTGCACTCCAGCCTGGGCAACAGAGCAAGACTCCGTCTCAAAAAAAAAAAAAAAAAAGAATTAGCACTCTTTTGTCTGAAAATGTACAATGTAAACTTTTCTGCAAGATTTGATTAATTTATTTGTAAATAGAGATTGTCAATGTAATTGTATTACATTTTCTTATTTTGATTTTCATTACTGTGAACCCATTGAAAGAAAGTCTATGTAATAAAGAGACAAATAGAGAAGGAAAGGAAGGAAGGGAAGGAGGGAGGGAGAGAGGGAAAGAAAGGAATTTGTAAATATCAGGAAATAGATAAAGTAGGTAAAATATCTCCTGGTAATTTAGTGATGTATACAAAAATGGAAAATTGGAAATAAAATTTGATCCCCAAAATTTTAGTCCTAGAAGTGTAGTTCAAGTAAATAACCACAAGTGTAGGTGGAATATATGTGTAACACACACACAGACAGACATATATATGTGTGTGTGTTTATATATGTATGAGAAATAATTACAGCTTTACCTGTAACAACAGTAAAAAGAAAAATGGAAACCACAGCATTTTCCAACAATAGGGGATTAAAGAAATGAGATTAAATTATATGAATATTTTAGGTAGCCACAGAAATAATAGTATCAAACTATCCTTCAAGTTATGTTTAAAGGAGTCATCAGGGGATAACTGATGTAATCTTAATCTAATGATTTTGTTTTATAAATGTGTGTAGTCCCTTTTTTTTTTTTTTTTTTTTTTTTTTTTGGAGACAGAGTCTCACTCTGTCACCCAGGCTGGAGTGCTGTGGCACGATCTCGGTTCACTGCACCCTCCGCCCTGGGGTTCAAGTGTTTCTCCTGCTTCAGCCTCCCGAGTAGCTGGGATTACAGGCACCTGCCACTGTGCCCAGCTAGTTTTGTATTTTTAGTATTCTAGTATTTTTGTATTTTCACCATCTTGGCCAGGCTGGTCTTGAACTCCTGACCTCGTGATTCACCCGCCTTACCCTCACAAAGTGCTGGGATGATAGGCGTGAGCCACTGCGCCTGGCCATGTAGTCCATATTCTAAAACGACCCAACTCTGAAAGCCTTCCAGGCTTTCTGTGAATAGGGAATTATTGTTTTGCATACTCTTAGTGTCAAGATATGCACAAGATAGTTGTTAGTTTTCTCTCATTCACATTCTTTCTTATCTCAGGATTCCATGACCTGAGGTGCTGAGATTCTTTGGGACTGATTTGAAAGTAGAAGAAGGCTCTTGTCAAATGAGCTGTGTCTGCTGTGCCTCATGGTCCTATTTGCAGACCTGGAACAGATGTGCAGGAAGATTCAATTTACCTTAATTCATCCCAGTTTAATTAGCAGCTGAGTTACTCCTGGCTCCAGAATAGCAAGAAAGTGACAGTTTGTGTAGCACAGCGTCTGTCCTCTGGAAACACTTTTCCCCTCTGGAATGCTACTCGATCAATAGAGAAATCTTACCATGTTGACACCAGAAGTGACATACATCTACCATCAGTTAATTCTAAACAAAAGAGCCATTCTCAGCTTAAGTAAATCTTACATCTTACTTGAGCATATGCTATACTATTGGAGGGAAAATGGCGGATGAATTAAAACATAATTCTCCACCCAATCTTGAGAGTTCAGTTCACATTTGCAAGTTCTCCATCATTGAGAACAATTTTCAGGAGCATAAGCTGTTATGAAAATAAAGTTAAGGTAGAGTGAACAAGTTTAGGAATAAATCTATTATATCGTTATATTAACTAACTAGAGAAATCCAGAGAACTAACTAAAGACTAGTCAAATTCCTCAAGCCTTAAAAAAATCACTATTTGTTTTTTACGTGTTAAGCCATTGAAGATGAGTTTCTTGGAGGTTCTCAGTGAAGTGTAAACTGTGTTCAATTGTATTGAGGATGATATGACTGCTAAGAGTCTCCCTTGTTTTTTCTTAGTTTGTTTTCTGTTTCATCTTCCTGATTATGTGATACATTTACAGGTTAACTCCTGTCTCCCATCTCCCTTCTCCCCAGTTTCCTTTCCTAGTCCTTTTCTATATACATGTCTTGGAATATTCTTTCTCATATACATTATAACTACAAGCACAAGTATACCTTGCTCATTTTCTAAATGGGCCCACAAATTGGTTGACTTATATGAAAACTCGTTTCCTTCAGATTGCCAAGAAGGTGTACAGAAATACAACAACATATATCACATTTCTTATACAGGAAAATATCTGATAGGAATGCAGTAAAATGTCAGGGTACATGAAAGCATTGAATACTTTGAAATTAGATTAGCCAAGTATAGATAATGCTACTTAATGTTTGTGGACATTTTCACCCTGAATTTATGTTCTTACATTGTGTTTACTGAAAAGATATAAAGGCAGATCACTTCATAATGTAGGTATAATCAGAATACACGGTGTTTTAAATGAATGAGTCATAACCAAAAAGTAACTGGACAACTAAAATCAGAAGTCACTAGGAGAGGAAGAAAACACTGCGAGATCATCTCACTAACTAGAATATCTAGCATACATCAAATTGCTGAGGAATTTGAAAAAAAAATGTGCTATATGATGTACCTCACCAATTGCTCCTACCCAGAACCTGGTCTTCTTTGGGTATCAGGCCGGTTCATTTTCACTCAGCTTTCCCCATTTCATGCTTTCCTGACATTGTTTCTCCTGTAAACATGGGCCCTTGTAGACACATGTGAAATCCTTCCATATTGCTGCCTCCAGCATCCATCCAGATGCTGAGGATGGCTTCATCCAGAAGATTGTGTCATGCTCTTGGTGGGCATCCCATGTACATGATGTTCTGTTGGTACTATGATGCTGCTGTGTCACTTGTTCTTTTGACATTGTTGAATTCTCTAAAGTCTCCTGTGTTCTCTCAGGCTATTTTTTTTATGAGCCCCTACCCCTCCCCTACCACCCATCTCTCCAGCTCTAATGAGAAATAAATGTAATGCTTGTATAATGCATGTAAAGAGAAGTAAAAAATGTGATACAAAAGAAATGTGTAGAGAAAGGTCATACACAGCTAGTGAACAGCAAATGTTTGCCTCAATACCATTAAGTTCCTGTTTTTAATAGGCACCAATAATTACTTTATACTGCTTGTAACTTCCATAATACTGTGGTTTGCATAAGTGGTCCAAATCACATTTCTAGACTATTACATTTTATTTGTCTTATTTACATACCCAGTACTATGGTGATTGTGTTTGACAGGCAATGGCCTTTGAGTCAAATGGGTTTTCTTTTAATAATAAAGTTTTCATTATTCTTCATTCATCAGATATTTACTGGACACCTTCTATGAGCCAGATAATGTGCCTGTGATAAATTCAGCACAAGTATACTCTTAAAGAATTTCAATGGAAAGAGACACTTACATTGATAATCGCTATAATTTTTCATTACTTTTATAAAGGGACAAGTGGAGAACGCTATGGAATTACATACATATAAAGGGTACCCCTTAAGTCAATATCAGGGGATGATTTTTCAGAACAAAGAAAAGTCTAAGCTGAACCATACAGGGTGTTTTAAGTTGGCTATTCAGTCATTCATTCTATTATATAATAAGGAGACAGGAGACTGCAGGGCCTATTTTCTGGTCACAACCTTGCTGACCAAAACAGGATCCGGTTCAGACAGGATAAAGTAAAGAAATCAGCTGAAACCAGCAGGTAGTGACAAAAGGGATCCCAGCTGCCCTCATTGCTCATAGGCATAAGACACTCCCACCAGTGCCATGACAGTTTACAAATGCCATGGCAACCACCTGGAAATTACCAGCTCTTTACATTGCAGTGACTCAGAGGTTACCACCCCTTTTTAAAGAAGTTCTTGAAACCCACCCCTCAATTTGCATTAACCTTCCCATTAATTTGCATAAAATTGAAAGTGGGTATAAGTATATATAAATACAGTCACCAACGTTGCCTACTCTGGGCCCACTGCCTATGAGTTAGCCCAGCTCCCCAAGGAGCAGTACCATTCAATAAAAGATTTCTGTCCAACACCACTGGCTTACCCTTTAATTCCTTTTTGGGTTAAACCGATAACCCTCCCAGGCTGAGCTTCAATTTTGGGCCTCACCTGTCCTGCATCTATAATACATTGAGAACTTTGGCAAACACACAGTATAGTATCCTAAATGTACTAAGAGTAGAAAAAGAGAGTGCCAGAAGTGAGAATCGACTTGACTTTCAAGACCTCGCGGGTCATCTATATGGAGACACTTGTTTCTGAATTCAGAGCAAATATAGAAAAAATTAATAAAAGTGAAGATTACAAATAAGATCAAAAGTCTCTTGAGCAACTCAATTTAATTCACAATTAGAATGATTTCTTATCCTATCCTTTCTAATATCTTGAATCTGATGAATTATTGGACTAGTTCATTCATACCATATTTTTTGACAGTTGCTATGTTCATACATACAAAATGTAGAGACCTATAAAAATTAGTTTCTGCCATTAAGAAGTTCAAGAAACTGAATTACATGTGTTTTTCTCAAACATTATTCCTTTAACAGTCACCAAGTATTGCCTCACACTCTCACTTCTCTGAAATATTAATAGGAATTTTTGAAGCGAAGGGCCTCATGATCAAACATACTTAGGAAGTAGCTTATATTTGATCTGCTTCTTGGTGATTTGCACTGCGATTAGCATAATGGTGCTAAGAAAATCTGTATCAAAGAAACTTGCTTGAGTTTATTAGCCATGAAACTTGTTGTTATAATTTGTTTGTGTGCTTGCTACATATTAATATCCTCTTAATAACATTACTCTTTATTTTTCTCTCATGTTGATATCTACTAATACAAATTCTAATGATTGCATATTTTTACTTCTAGCCTTAGGCATAACTGGACTTTCAATCACACATATTTTCCCAGAGAGGTGCATGACAAACGTGCCCAGCACATCCTCTACTGTAAGTTTGAAGCCAACTTTCGCCGACAATCTTTGAGTTTTCCAATAGTTTACAAAATTTTATTTCTTTAGCAAATTTTCTAAAGCCCATACTATATTGGAAAATTATGTATCTATTTATATATGTAAACATATATAGTTAATATTATCTCTAAATCCACTTTAATAATTTTTTGCAATTATCTAAGTAAAATATTTGTGACATAATGGGATTGAGGTGCTATTTGGATTTGATAATACATATTTTAAGGAAAGTTCATGCACTACCTAAAATCATCTCACATTTTATAAGTGTATGGGCAGAACACTTTGAGAAACAATGAGTTAAATAATAAAATCTCTCTTTTCTGTGACCACATTTATAGATGCAAGATACCAAGATATCCTAGAACAACAGTTGGAATTCCCAGTTAAACAAAAATATAAATTTTAATTCAGCTTCCTCCTAGGTAATTCATGTAAAATTATAGAGGTTATTAGTAATTAAGATATTTAAGAAGGTTCAAGAAAAACAAATCAATCATGTCTTTTTTTTTTTTTTTTTTTGAGACAGAGTCTTGCTCTGTCGCCTAGGCTGGAGTGCAGTGGCACAATCTAGGCTCACTGCAAGCTCCGCCTCCTGGGTTCATGCCATTCTCCTGCCTCAGCCTCTCCGAGTAGCTGGGACTACAGGTGCCCGCCACCACGCCCGGCTAATTTTTTGTATTTTTAGTAGAGACGGGGTTTCACCGTGGTCTCGATCTCCTGACCTCGTGATCCGCCCGCCTCGGCCTCCCAAAGTGCTGGGATTACAAGCGTGAGCCACCGCGCCCGGCCAATCATGTCTTGAAGGTAACCTTAATTGAAAAATAAATACCCTAAAATAAAGACCGGAATGAGAGCATAAAAACAATCAAACAGAAGATAAAAAAATATTTAAAGTACTCACACACTGTAATTGCAGTTGACAAGTAAGAAAACTATATTTTCAGTGATATTTGAAAATAAGTAAACAAGAGAGACATCTCCCTTTGATTTCCAGTTTCAGTCAGAGATGACCAATTCAAGGATTGATGTGGGGTCCTTGTTTCTAGGACTGTGCCATCTCCAGTTGAATTGGACATTTGCTTCCTCATGGCAACAAATTACAATAAAAACACTCAATATTTATAAGGTCTATAGCTTAATATTATAGCTTTATGTTATCCTTAGTTTGGGTATACCATTACAGAATATTTTTATCCTTTAAGACTCTCTGTCAAAATCAGTTCAATATGGTTTCCTTGAAAATATTTGAATTTTTTTTTTTTTTTTTTTTTTGAGATAGAGTTGGCCTGTTGCCCAGGCTGGAGTGCAGTGGTGCAATCTCAGCTCACTGCAACCTCCTCCTCTCGGGTACAAGCAATTCTCCTGCCTTAGCCTCCCAAGAAGCTGGGATTACAGGTTCCCCATGCCCAGCTAATTTTTGTATTTTTAGTAGAGACAGAGTTTCACCATGTTGGCCAGGCTGGTCTCAAGCTCCTGACATCAGATGACCCACCCGCCTCGGCCTCTCAAAGTGCTAGGATTACAGGTGTGAGCCACCATGCCTGGCCAAAAATATTTGAAATCTTAAATGGGTCCATGAATGTACAGGGATGACACATTAGAATGAGAGAAATATATAGTCCTATTAATAAAACAGTCCAGCTATACTACAGATTAAAGGGGTTTTGTAATCTTGAACATCTAATTACAACACCTTACAACAAATATTAAAATGAAATACACATCAATATGCATGCAATATTAAAAATCTTAGAAACATTTGGAGTACACAAATTGTTCATAAGCTGAAAAATTTCTGCCTATTACCTCTACCACCATGGCCACTGTGACTACAATAAATACAGATAACAAACTTCTTTAAAGCATACATCTGCAAGATATTTTACTAAGGTCTTTATATAATTTCATTACTCTTCAAAGTAATCCTAAAATTAAGTAATATTATCTTCATTTTCAGATGAGACTAAAATTTATAGAGATTGAAAGACTGAATGCACTATATCATAGTTATAACAGCATGGATCTACATAACACATGAGCAAAGACAAATTCGCATTCGTTTTTTGGAGCAACTTTAATGACAACATTTGTGAATAATTGTAAAATTCCAAGTGCAGTCCTTGGTACATGTTAGGTGCTCAATACATTTTAGTTCTCTAATCCTTTATCAAATAAACTTAGTAGTAAAACAAATGGTAGCTATTCTTTTGTGTATTTTTCATATCAGGTTCATTGAATCATTCATGATTATTTGAAGTAGATGATACTAATAACTAATAAAGGGAATTGAAGTGATTTGCTCAAGTCCTATAGCTGTTAAATGATAGGACTAGAATGAAAATCAGGCCTATGAATTACAGATATGATGTTCTATTTGTCTTCAACATAAAGGGGGATCTCTTTTGCACCCATTAGAAGCTGGGTGAATTTTATTAGTCTCTAAGAAATGTAGGTAGGTTACAGGACACACTGAGGACCATATAGAATTAGAACAGATAAAGAAATGACAGGTAAAATGAATGAGGAAAATGATGATACAATTTCAGGAATGTCAGTCTCCTTGGAAAATGCACAGTTTCAGAAAGAGTGAATGGTGAATTTACTCTACAGCAGCAGCTTTGGAAATGAAAAATGGATTGTAAAAGTGTCTTACATTTCAACGAAGTGTTCAACATATATAAAATGGGATGCTTGCAGGAGCTTAACAGGATTAAACCAAGGATCATACCAAAATGACAGCTCCACTTAAAGGATGAATTGTAAAGTCACAAAAGTTACAGAGGGAGGTCAAGCCACAGCAGGAGTTTATTGCTAAAGGATTGATGAAGTGACATTTTCCAATAAAGGGAGAAAAAGATTATTTTGAAAAATAAAATCAGAATTATATTGTGGGCTTCTGGGAAAGAGTATAGATGCATTATCAGGGATCCTTTAAAAGGCACGAAGTATTTTATTTAGTATATAATCAAACCGCTAAAAATATCCCTATTCATGTTCAGAAATAAAACAATGTATTAGAAAAACATCACCTTCATATTAGCCTGTTAACGGGGTTAGTTCTTAATTAGTTGTATGTGCCAAAAGTGAACAATATCTGAAAAATTGTCTAATATGCACACAAGCTAAACAAAGGATTTTGTCTTGAGATCTAAAAACAGAAGATGGAGAGAACTGCAAAGGATGCAACTTAGTATTTCTTGATGCATTTTATTGCATTTGAGTATAAAGATTCAAACATCATCTTTGATTTTCATTACTACTCTTGAGACCTTGAGGGTATTTGCAAGATTTTTTTAATGACAAATTTTTTTTAGTGCATTTTGGTCCAAAGAGTTTAAAGTGCTAAGATGCATACTTAATTTCCATTATCAATGCTGTAGTAATGAAGGTGTGATGGGACGTATGAACATGCCGTGGAGTATACAGGAGGTAACAAAGCCAGATAAGTTTATGGAAGAAAGTAAATGACTTAGTCAAAGTCAACATTACTCTTTAGGAGCACAACTACCACTAGGTGAGTCTTTGCCATTTGCAAAGTAAAATGTAACTCTAAATCTAAAAGATTCCTGTGCTGACTTGTCTTGCCTTTTTCAAATATTACTTTGCAAATATTTTTTGAATGCATAGACTTTCCTTGGATTTTAAACATGATACTAAAACTGTAAAAATTTTGCATATCCTCTACTTTTAAAATTCACATTGGTATATTTCTTGTTAAAATGTGATTGCTTGTGTGTCTCTACTTGGTGGGAGGAAGGGGAAAAGTGGGGAGAGTCTATGAAGAAGAAGAGTGTACTTTATGCACATATCTCAGGAAAGACTGTCATGTTTATCATATTGGCACTCCAGGAAGAATTTCAGAATAAGAAGTAGAGGGCCAAAAGAAGCAAGTTTCTTAGAACATCGTTGACTGGTTTTAAACCCCAGGTGTCAATACTGCCTGATATGCCTGGTTATTTTTAAATTTTATTTATTTATTTTCATTTACTTATTTTTTAGACAGGGTTTTTTCCCTGTCACCTAGGTTTGCTTGTGGTGGAACAATCATGGCTCACTGAAGCCTTGAACCTGGGGGGATTAAGTAATTCTCCTGCTTCATCCTCCTGAGTAGCTGGGACTGCAGGCACATACCACCATGCCTAGAGAAGTTTTCAAAAATTTTCTTTAATTTTTTTTTTTGTGTGTGTGTGTTAGAGAGAGGGTCTCACTTTGTTACTCAGGCTGGACTTGAACTTCTGGCCTCAAGAAATTCTCCCTCCTCAGCCTTCCAAAACATGCCAGACTTTTAAGGCCAACTTGACACTTCTCAAGAATGATAGGCAGTAGGTTATCCTAGAGATACTAGTGAGCTGAGTGGAAGGCAGCAGTGATGAGATTTTCATAAGGATGAGCGATAGCAAGTGCAGAGAGAAATAGAAGGAACCGTGGTGGTGAATTTGACTACTTAATGCAATTAAAGCCAGAGATTTTTTTTAACTGACATGAGTAGGGACCAAACAATCTCACTGCCAAGAAAAAGATTCATAGAACCAAACATAAAGAAAATTAAACAGGGCCGTGCGCAGTGGCAAATGCCAGTAATCCCAGCACTTTGGGAGGCCGAGGCGGGAGGATCACCTGAGGTCAGAACCAGCCTGGCCAACATGGTGAAACCTCATCTCTACTAAAAATACAAAAATTAGCCTGGCGTGGTGGTGGGCACCTGTAATCCCACTACTCGGGAGGCTGAGACAGGAGAATTGCTTGAACCCAGGAGGTGGAGGTTGCAGTGAGCTGAGATTGCACCACTTCACTCCAGCATGGGAAACAAAGAGAGAAACTCCATCTAAAAAAAAAAAAAAGCATAGATTTTAGTGAGTAAATAAAGATACTCTACTGGGCAGATATCTTAGTCCTGTAATTTTCCTCTCTTTACATGAGTTCACATCTTAAGTGTCCCAACTATTACCCTTATCAAATTAACACATACTTGAGTGAAAATACATGGCAATACATGAATTTATGTATAAAATTGAAATTACTTTCTGGGTTCTCTCTCCTCCCCCCAATTTCCATGATTTTCAAACAAAGCTTCCATCAAAAACCTTTAAGACACTTCCTAAATGGGACTTACAAAGACAATTTTTTGGGTAACAACCGTAAAGAGTTACGTGGACATGGTCATAAACATTTTAGGTTTTGATTAGTAGTATTTTCTATATTTTACTCTTGTAATGATCCCACCACCTAGAGCCTAGAGTGTGGTGTTTACATGTATGCTGATTTGGCTAATGGTTGCTTCTGGTTACAATTAAGACCTATTGATACATGATCAGTAGAAGAAACTACAGCAAGACGATAAGCTCAACAAGGGCTATGCAATCCATATATGGTCACAGTGCTATAAAGAAATACCCAAGACTGGGTAATTTATGAAGGAAAGAGGTTTAATTAACTCACAGTTCTGCATGGCTGGGGAAGACTCAGGAAACTTAACAACCATGGCAGAAGGCAAAAGGGAAGCAGGCACCTTCTTCACAAAGTGGCAGGAGAGAGTGTGAGCAAAGAACCCCTTATAAAACCATCAGATCTTGTGGGAACTCACTATCATGAGAACAACATGGGGGAAACAGTCCCCATGATCCAATCACCTCCCTCCCTCCACACATGGGGATTACCATTCAAGATGAGATTTTGGTGGGGACGAAGCCAAACCATATCACATGTTATTATATAAATACGCTCAACTTGAAATCAGTCACCTGAAACCCAAACACTTAAACCATCTAAATCATTATCCAATAATGTTTCATTCCTTAAAAATATAACACGAGAAAAGACATGGAATCAACCTAAATGCCCATCAATGATAGACTAGATTTTAAAAAGTTGTACATATATACCATGGAATACTATGAAGCCATAAAAAGGAAATGAGATCATGTCCTTTGCAGGGACATGGATGCAGCTGGAAGCCATTATCCTCAGCAAACTAACACAGGAACAGAAAACCAAACACCACATGTTCTCACTTGTAAGTGGGAGCTGTACAATGAAAGCATATGGACACAGGGAGAGAAACAACACACACTGGGGCTGTCAGTGGGGAGCAAAGGGAAGAAGAGCCTCAGGATAAATAGCTAATGCATGCTGGGCTTAATACGTAGGTGATAGGTTGATAGGTGCAGCAAATCATCATGGCACACGTTTACCTATGTAACAAACCTGCACATCCTGCACATGTATCCTGAAATTCAAATAAAACAAAATATATATAACATATACATATTGTGAATGATATTCTGTTACTGATTTGGCTCCCAGCTTGGATGTTATTGATATATTAGAATGCTACTGATTTTGGTACATTAATGTTTGTATCCTGAATCTTTGTTGAAGTTGTGTATCAGAGCAAGGAGCTTTTGCACAGAAACTATGGGGTTTTCTAGGCATAGAATCAAATTATCTGCAAATAAGGATAGTTTGACTTTCTTTCTTCTTATTTGAATGCCTTTTATTTCTTTCTTTTCCCTGCTTGCTCTGGCCAGGACTGTCAGTACTATGTTGAATAGCAGGGATGACAGACAGCATCATTGTCTTGTTCCAGTTTTCAAGAGGAATGCTTCCAGCTTTTGCCCGTTCAGTATGATGTTGGCTGTGGGTTTGTCACAGTGGCTTTTATTATTTTGAGGTATATTCCTACAATGCCTAGTTTGTTGAGGATTGTTAACATGAAGAGATGTTGGGTTTCATCAAAAGCCTTTTCTGCATCTATTGAGATAATCATATGATTTTTTGTTTTTCATTCTGTTTATGTGATGAATAATAATTTTCATTTATTGATTTGTATATGTTGAACCAATCTTGCATCCCAGGGATAAAGCCTACTTGATCATAGTGGATTAGCTTTTTGATGTGCTGCTTGTTTTCATTTGCTAGCATTTTGTTGAGGATTTTTGCATCTATGTTCATCAAGGATATTAGCCTGAAGTTTTCTTCTTGCATGTGTGTCTCTGCTAGGTTTTGGTATCAGGATGATGCTGGCCTCATAGAATGCGTTAGAAAGGAGTCTTCCCTCCTCAGTTTTTTGGAATAGTTTCAGTAGAGATGGTACCAGCTCTTCTTTATACACCAGGTAAAATTCAGCTCTGAATTCGACTACTCCTGGGCTTTTTCTGGTTGGTAGGTTTCTTATCACTGATTCCATTTTGGAGCTTATTATTGATCTGTTCAAGGATTCAACTTCTTCCTGATTCGGTCTTGGGAGGTTGTGTGTATCCAGGAATTTAACCATTTCTGCAAGACTTTCTACCTTGTGTGCATAGAGGTGTTCATAGCTATTTCTAAGAGTTTTTTGTATTTCTCTGGGGTGATACTTTCCCCTTTACCGTTTCTGATTGTGTTTATTTGGATTATCTCTCTTTTTTCCTTATTTATCTAGCTAGTAGTTGATCATATTTCTTTTTTTCAAAAACCAATTTCTGGATTCATTGATTTTTGTATGTTTTTCACACCTCATTTTCCTTCAGTTCGGGTTTGATTTTGGTTATTTCTTGTCTTCTGATAACTTTGGAATTGATTTGCTTTTGTTCGTCAAGTTCTTCTAATTGTGATTGTAGGTTGTTAACTTCAGATCTTTTCAACTTTTTGATTTGGACATATAGTGCTATAAAATTCCCTCTTAACACTGCTTTAGCTGTGTCTCATAGATTCTGGTGTGTTGTATCTTTGTTCTCATTAGTTTCGAAGAGTTTCTTGATCTCTGCCTTAATTTCGTTATTTACTCAAAAGTCATTCAGAAGCAGATTGTTTGATTTTCATGTAATTGTGTGGTACTGAGTGATTTTCTTAGTATTGATTTATATTTTCATTGCACTGTGGTCCGAGAGTGTGGTTGGTATGATCTTGGATTTTTCGAATTTGCTAAGGTTTGTTTTATGGCCAATTATGTGGTTAGTTTTAGAGTATGTGCCAAGTGCAGGTGAAAATAATGTATATTCTGTTGTTTTGGGGTGAAATGTTCTATAGATTGCTATTACATCAATTTAGCCATGTGTTGAGTTTGGGTCATAATTATCTTTGTTAGTTTTCTGCCTTGATGATCTGTCTAATACTGCCTGTGGGGTGTTGAAATCTCCCATTATTATTGTGTGGTTATCTAAGTCTCTTCATAGGTCTCTAGGAACTTGCTTTATGAATCTGAGTGCTTCTGTGTTGGCTGCATATATTATTTAGGATAGTTAGGCCTTCTTGTTGAATTCAACCCTTTCCACTATGTAATGCCCTTCTTTGTCTTTTTTTATTTTGTTGGTTTACAGTCTATTTTGTCTGAACTTAAATAGCAACACCTGCTTTTTTCCTGTTTTCCATTTGCTTGGTAGATTTTTATCCATTATCTTTACTTTGAGCCTGTGGTGTCATTGCATGTAAGATGGGTCTCTTGAAGACAGCACACCATTGGGCCCAACTTCTTTACCAACTTCTCACTCTATGCCTTTTACTTGGGGCATTTCACCTGTTTACTTTCAAGGTTAGTTTTGATATATGCAGATTTGGTTCTGTCATCATGTTGTTAGGTGGTTATGATGCAGACTTGTTTGTGTGATACATTTATAGTGTCACTGTTCTGTGTAGTTCAGTGTGTTTTTGTAGTGATAATGGTCTGATAATGTTCTTTTCTTTCCATGTTTAGCACTCCCATCAGGATCTATTTTAAGGCAGTTCTGGTGGTAACAAAATCTCTTAGCATTTGCTTGTTTGAAAGGATCTAATTTTTCCTTCACTTATGAAGCTTAGTTTGGCTGGATATGAGATTCTTGATTATAAATTCTTTTCTTTAAGAATGCTGAATATAGTCCTCCAATCTCTTCTGCTTGTAGGGTTTCTGCTGAAAGTCCCCCTGTTAGCCTGATGGGGTTCTCTTTGTAGGTGTCCTGCCCCTTCTCTTTAGTTGCCTTTTATGATTTTTTCTTTCATTTCAACCTTGGAGAATCTGATAACTATGTGTTTGGGGGATGGTCTCCTTGTGTAGTATTTTGCAAGGGTTCTCTGCATTTCCTGATTTTGAATGTTTACCTCTTTAGTGAGGTTGGGAAATTTTTCATGGATGATATCCTGCAATATGTTTTCTAAGTTGCTTGCTTTTTCTCCCTGTCTTTCAGGGATGCCAGTGAGTCATAGATCTGCTCTCTTTACATAACCCCATATTTCTCAAAGGCCTTGTTTATTCTGCTTTTTGTTTTTTCTTTACTTTTTATTGTCTAACTGAGTTATTTTGGAGAGTTGGTCTTCGAGCTCTGGTGTTCTTTCTTCAGCTTGGTCAATTCTGCTGTTAATACTTGTGATTCTATTCAGAAATTCTTGAAGTGAATTTTTCAGCTCTGTCAGCTCAGTTTGCTTTTTTCTTAAAATGGCTGTTTCATCTTTCATCTCCTGTATCATTTTATTGTATTCCCTAGAATCCTTGGATTGGGTTTTGACTTTCTCCTGAATGTCAAGGATCTTCATTCCTATCCATATTCTGAATTTTATTTCTGTCATTTCAGTCATTTCAGCCTGGTTAAAAACCATTTCTTGGGACCTAGTGTGATCATGTGGAGGTAAGAAGACACTCAGGCTTCTTGAGTTGCCAGAGTTCTTGTGCTGGTTCTTTGTCATCTGTGTGGGCTGATGTTCCTTCAGTCTTTGAAGTTGCTGTCCTTTGAATGGTTTTTTTTCTTTTATTTTCTTTAATGTTCTTAGGGATTTGATTGTGGTATAAGGTGGATTCAGTTGACTAGCTTCATTTCTTGTAGATTTTGGGGGGTCCAGGGCTCAGCTCAGCACCCCTGGTCTATGTGCTTTAATTCTGGGTGACTGGTATCGGGCACCCAGCTTTTGTCTGTAGCCCCTCATAGCTGGAAACCTGCTACTCTAGAGGGTCAAGGAGTTCCTGGACCACTGGCCACCACTCTGAACGGTGGTTGCAGCCAAAGAGCTTTGTTGGACTGTGGCAGCAGAATCTGTGTTAATTCGCCCATGCCAGCAGCAGCGACAGCAAAGCAGGGTGCAAGTTCATCAGCTGGCAAGGGGCTCTAGCAGGCCCAGGGCTGCTGGCCTCCACGTAGATCTTGGTAGCAGCAGCATTGGCCACCCAGGGGGTAGTGGGGGAAGGCAGGAGGGGTCTGCTGGGGTCCATGTTTGCATTCACACCAGTAGCAGTGTCAGCACAGGGGCAAGGCACCAGTGGCCACAGGGCTGGAGGCCTCCATATGTGTATTCATGCCAGCTATGATGGTGGCATGAGGCAGAGGGCAGGGCCATCACTGTCCCTCTGCATGATCCCACTGGCAATGGCAGTGCAGCCGCAGGGGGCTGGTGGGTGCACTCACGCCAGGAACAATGGCACAGTGGGGTGCACACACACATAACGGGCAGGGAAGGAGAGATGAGGTCTGCTGTCATACACACGTGCACTGGCAAAGTGAAGAGAGGGTATCCCTTGGGCAAGTGCATACTGGCAAAGTGGCATGAGGAGGCTGTGGTGGGGTGCGAGTGGAAGTGACCGTGTACAATTCAGCAGAAGTTGCTCTGCTGGAGCTGATGGTCAGGTGTGGTCCACCAGTGCAGAAGCTATAATGCAGGCTCCTGGGATACACCCTGCTTGGGAATCTGAGGCTGGACTGCAAGCACGCATGGCCAGGCTAAGGCCCTGGGAGAGGCCAGCAGACAGAAGAGCACTCAGGTTGGACTGGCCCCACCTCACAGGCAAGATCACCCTGCTCAGTTCAGGTCTGACAGTTCCTCAGTTCACATCTGACAGTTCCCCTAAGGCTAGAGTCTCCTAGAGAAAGGCTTGCTCTTCCAAAGCAAGCCTTCGGAAATGGGTAACTTTGGCTGTGCTCCCTGCAGACATACCCACACAAAACCTCCAGACTCTGCACAGGCTGGAATATTGCCCCTGTTATCTCTCTAAGCAGTTCTCCCTGTCAGTTCAAGTGTCCATGGGGCTATGAGGTCTCCTGCTGCCAGGATGCCAGAGGTCCATGGTGAGAGTGGGTTGCCCCTTACCTGCTCAACTCACTCTCTCCCCAGGAGTTGTTGGGGGCTAGGAATGAGTCCCAGTGTATGGTAGCCCCATGTAGGGTTCCCAGCTTCCTCCTGCTTCAATGCAGCCTGTGTCCTCCCTCCATCCACTCTCAATGGCTTCCTTCTGAAGATCTCAGAGTGTACCAGCCTTCCTGATGTCCGGGTCCCTTGGTGGCAGATGTTCCTCCTAACTGCATCTAGTCAGCAATCTTGCCTCTCTTCTGTTTTGTTTTTGCTATTGTTGGTTGTGCTTTAAGGGTCATATCCATAAAATCTTTGCCCAGACCAACATCAGGAAAATTTTCCCCATGTTTTCTTCTAGTCATTTAACAGTTTCAGATTATTTTTAATGTCTTATGAGATAAGGGTCTAATTCATTCTTCTGCATGTGGATATCCAGTTTTCTCACCAGCATTTATTGATGACTATCCTTTCCCCATTGTGTGTTCTCAGCATCTTTGTCAAAAATCAATTAACGACAAATGAGCGGATTTATTTCAACCCACATTTAAACCCAGAGAACATAACAGGGCTATTTCCTCAGTTGGTCTCACTTCCCAGATATTTTGTATAATTTTTTTTATGTATGATGCGCCCCCTTGGAAACAAGAGGACTGCTTCCCTTGGGATTCAGTAGGAGAGAAAGTAATGTTTCCATTCTAAAAAAAAAAAAAAAAGAAAAAGAAAAATGCTCTCCTTGAACAACTTGCAGATGCTTTGTTCTATGTTGCAGTTTATGAGTGATTTAAAGGCATTTTGAGGGTAGTTTTCACCCTGCTTGCTGACATTAAAACAATAATTCTATGTAAAAACATCACCCTTCTGGAGAATCATCCTAAGCCAGATATGTAATCTTATGAAAGTCACTGAACTCCTTAGGCCTCAGTTTCCTTATCTACTAAAGGAGATAAGTAATCACTAAGATTCCTTTTATCTCTAACATTCTGTGACTCTAGAAAATACTGTTCAATGCATGGAATGTGCATAAAAACATTTTTTTTTTACTGTGAAATTATATATTTACATATTCTGACTCTCAGAGCCACTACCATTGAAGGGTTTTTCTTATCCACCCGTTTCCTTGGACCTCACCTAATGGAAATTCCATCATCAGGGATGTTAACTGTAAACTTGAGAATGTTTTCTTATCCAAATTTTAAAACTTGGTTATCATAATTATTTTTTTAGATTATAACATAGATTTCAAAGCTGAAGTATATAAAAAGAAAAATAAATAGAGAATGTGATTCACTTTCAAGATACTAGCAGAAAATGGAGATGAGATTATTTAAAACAAAAAAAAGTTACAGACTTTTGGAAAATGGAGGGGGGAAAATCAAAACTAAATTAGATGTTTTTAGGCCAAATGAGTCACTTTTATTCATAATGTTCAAATACTCAATAAAATGTTTGTGTTATGTCTAAGAAACAGTAAGTATTTTATGGAGCAAAAATATCAACTATGAGAGAATGAGTAATAACAAGTCATTTTCAAAAGTGTCAAAATACAGCCTTTGATCATTGATCTAAAAAGATACCTGATTTTTGTATTATATCCTCTTCTTCTTCCTTTTTTCCCTTAGATTCACTCTAGTTTTGATGATAAAACCCCTTAAGGTAATGATTTGTTATAGCCACAATCTTAAAGTACTCAATAACACACACAAAAATATTTTAAATTAAGAATATTCTAAAAACATTTGTTACCTAACAAAGGTTTTTTTTTTTTAGAAAGGAGAAAATGCACATTTTGAAGAAAAATTATAAATAAAAGTCTCTTTGAATATGTAGGCAGAAAGGACTAATGCCTGTGCATCCTTCCTGGTGCTATTATTTTTATTAAGGAGACATTTTGTCCCTTAGAATGACACTACCTAATGCACTGGGAATCACAACTAGAAGGCCCCTCAAAGATCCCATGCAGTCCTATAAATGGCTCAGTGACTTGGCAGAACGACTGGCAAAGTCTGCTCTCATCTAAACCATGATTTTGTTGCTAAATGACCCCCTCTTTCTCCTGTATAATTTAGTTTTCTCTCTCTTATCATTCTATTAGCAAATAAAGACATTGACACCTTCCACCTTTAAAAATAACCAAACTAAAACTTCTTTCGAAACTACTTTCTCTTCCAGCTTTCCAATCTTTTTGTTTTCCCTTTTATGACCAAACCCCAGTAAAGAATGTCTTACTCTCTTCATTTTCACTTCTGCCATTCCACCTTGTCTTCAGTTCCTTCCCATTCTCCTTCTTTCTGAGTTGCGTATCTACTTACACCACTGAACCTGTCTCAGTGGTCACTGCACGTCAGGCCTCTCTCTACATTTTCCTTCTAATATTTTTAATCTCAGAATCTTCTCTTCTCTCTCCTTTTTTTCTTTTAACCCTCCTCTTCTTCACCCTTCCCGATCCTCCATACTGACTTCCCAGGAGGTGGCATCGAGTCCCATTCCATAGTTAAGTAAAGCATCATTTACATCTCAAACACAAAGCTAATTTTTAAGCTTTTCCCCTGAATATCTTACTGCCTTTCAATATCTTTATTTTAAAAAATATTTTTCTTTGATATCTTTCCAAACAAAAACATCACACATTGTCTGATAATCATAAAGTATATTAATGTGAGTATAACAGAACAGTTATTAGATATGAAATAATTTTAGAAAAACTCAGATTATATATGTATTATATTAAAATGTATATGCTCTTCTTGGCTCATGGAATATTTTCTCACTAATATGTTGAAAGAGCTTTTACTTTTCATAGTTTTATGCAACCTGTTATTTAACTTTGTAGCATGGGATAGTTCCTGTCAAGTCATGTCCATGAAATCGAATTATACTAACAGAGATCTAAATTCTCTTCCTAACTAATTATAAAAGCAACAAAAATTCAAAACAAATCACATTTGCCATACACGATAATATATAACCACACAACATTTTGTAATAAATCATCTTGGAGGACTACTGGAAATAAAAGTCATCAAGACTGAAGCAAGAAAGAAGTATTCAAGAGTAGCAAGGGGTTGACTTATTTTGTCTCAATAAATTATTTCCCCTATTTTCCAGCAATAGAAGAAGAAGTAATCTGGCCTAGTAATAGGAACGATCTTTATTTTGGCAATTTTGTTTGTTGGGCTTGGTTTTTTATTTTATTTTTAATTAATAATAATAATTGTATAGATTTATGGACTACAATGTGATGTTTTCATACATGTATACATTGTAAGATGATTAAATCAAAATAATTAGCATATCCATCATCTCATCTACTTATTTTATTGTGGTGAGAGCATTTAAAATCTACTCTTATAGTAATTTTAAGGTATACAACACGTAATTATTAACTTTTGTCACCGTGCAGTCTTACTCTATGACTTTCCTTCTCCTATCTTGTTTCCTTCTTATAGAATGTTACCACTTTCTTATACTACGGAGATCAGTTTTTTATAACAGTGACCAGATGTAAAATATTGAGGGTAAAATATGATTCCATCTAATATCTGCATCTATTCTACAGTAACTTTTATTGTATCTGGGAGAAATTAGGACTTCATAGCTGCACCAGTTAGCTTTTGCTGCATAGAAAAACATCTCAAAGTGTAGTGGTTTATTAAAAGTATATATTCAGCTCATTATTTTAGGGTTGGAATTTTAGGCTTAGTGAAGTGAGGTGGTTCTTCTGGTCTCTGCTGGGCTCGCTCAGGCATCTGCAGTCAGCAGCTTGGGTAGCTGTGCCAATTTGGGCTGGGCGTGCACACATGGTTGGGATGATTACTATCTGATCAATATGGCCATTCATCCATGCTGCAGCCTGGGGTTCTTCTCAGAGTTGCAATAGAGAGGCTAGAAATTTGCAAGACCTTTGGAGCTTAAACTCTCAAGTGGTACAGTGCTGCTTCTACTGCATTCTGTTGACTGGAGCAAGTCACACAACCAGCACAAATTCAAGAAACTGGAAAATAGACTTGACCTTTTAAAGTAGGATCTGGTAAGTCACACTGTAAAGGCATTATTACAGGGAGGATGATAATTTATGGTTATTTCTGCAATATATCATAATAATTTTTTCATTTTTCCAATAGTCATTGATGGTTTAGCAGTCCACATATTTTTGGTCTAGTATTGCACATATTTTTCTCTCAATGTATGAGAATTTACTATTATAACCACTACTTAACATTTAATGTGGGGATCATTGAATAATGTACTAAATGAACTAGGTAAGAATCATAGTGTATTTATTAAATCCTGATTTTTAGATAAAAAACTGATGGCTGGACTCCCATGACTTGCCTAAAATCAAGGGATGAATCAGCCCTTGAAACCAGGTCTCCTGACAGCTACTCCAGTTCCCTTTTTAGCAATCCACACTACAGCCATACTTATATTAACAACTTATCTCTAATATTTATTTTTAGTTAGGAATATTTCAAAGTATTTTTATTATACTACAAACATCTCATTGTCTCCAAAGATGGAATTTATTTATAACTGACATATTTGATAGTGTTTTTAAAAATTAATTATTCCCAGAAACCATCACTTTAAGTATTTGCTTTGAAACCAGATTCTAACTTCTTCAATCAAATTTTTCAAATATATGTATTAAACATTCAAATACATGCTACTAAACATAGATACATCAGTGCTATTTGATTTAAATGGCCATAAGACACTGAAAAAAAAGTTAATATACCATATACTGAAATATTATGGAATAAAAGGCACCATGCAAAAATTACAAATTATATATATAAAGCTAAATATTCATTGCTTCCCTTATTCATTACATAATTAATGTTTCAATGATCTCTTTCTATGAATTATGTCAAAAATTAAAGTCAGAATGATGCTAATAAATAAAGAAAAACAAGAAATTTCCAAGCAAATTGACATGTCTGCATGGGTAACTATCCAAAGTGTACAGTATTTAAAATAATACACCTAATATAAAAAAGAGTTATATCAGTGAGGTTAATTACAAAAATGAAAACATGGATAACACCAGATCAATATAAAGTAAATTTCCTATTTGGAAATTTCTGGAAACTAGAAAACAGGAAAAACACCAAGGAATCTGTACACTACTTCTGAATTATCAGGAGGGATTGTTTTGGCCAATTATTTATTCTTATTTTATTTTTATTCATATTTTCATTTATCCTATCCCCTGCTAACCATCCAGGATTGCATTCAGTAATGGTCTATGTATAAGGTGTTTGAATGCCAAGTAATAATAAAATGAGACAACAGGTGCAAATTCACATTAAAAACTAGAACACAGTATATAATTATAAAAGATGATGATTATATAGCTGTTTCACTAATGAAGAGGTTGCCAAGGCTCAGAACTTTTGGGGTAGAAGCCAGTCTATCTGCTTCCACATTGAATTCTAAGTGTTGAAGAACAAGAGATAGATCTTGGCTTATAGGAGAAACTGAAGAAAGGCTTGCCAAATAAATGAGTAATACTTCTAACACTGTATTAGTGTCATTCTGTATTACAACATATTGCATGACTCTCCATTTAGAAACTGGATTAGTTCAATTAACTAAATATTTTTATGTTACAAGTTGAGCATCCTTAATCTAAAACTAGAAAATCTGAAATGCTCCAATATCTGAAAATTTTTGAGAGCCAACATGATGCCAAAGGTGGAAAACTCTACACCCGACCTCATGTGACATTGTTAACACTGAAAAAGTGCCTGTAGATGATTTAGTGGAGACAGATGATGGGCTTATTGAGGGACTAGAGCAGCATGCATTCATAGCAGAACAAGGAATCATGACAGTTTATAAAATCAAAGAGAGGAATTCTAAAAAAAAAAAAAAAAAAAAAAAAAAAGCATTGTTAACAAGACAGGTGACTGGTGGAAACACTTTAAAAAGCCATCTAGCAGAATGCTTCCTTATCCCTTTAGGAATAAAGAGAGCCCTCGTCCTGGTCCCTCAACTGCTTCTGGTGTTTCTTCTCACCTAAAAAAAATAATAATAATACAATGCACAGTAACCTTTTTACCAAAACATAGCATCATAGGTGGAGACTGAAAACCTGCCGTTGTTTGCTATTGCTATTGTTTAACACACATATAGTTATTCTGAGGATGCTACTGTGCCGCTTAATACCCTGAACACGTTTTGTTGTTGTCGTTGTTTTGTTTTTGCTTTTGTTTTCATTTTGAGACAAGATTGAACTCTGTCACCCAGGCTGGAGTGCAGTGGCGTGACCATGGCTCCCTGCAGCCTCGACCTTCTGGGTCAAGGGCTCTTCCTACCTCAGCCTCTCAAGTAGATGGGACTACAGGTGTGTGCCACGGCACTCAACTAATTTTTGTAATTTTTGTAGAGATGGGGTCTCACCATGTTGCCCAGGCTGCTCTCCAACTCCTGCGCTCAAGTGATCCACCCGACTTGCCATCCCAAAGTGTTGGGAAGCAAGCATGAGCTACCAGAAAAATGAACACGTCATTTTTTCACTATGTTAATGATATGTCATATATTTTTTACTGTTAAGTACTTATGTGTGAATAAGTGTAAGAAGATGGTTGCTTATCAGTAGTATATATAAATTCAAAATCAGAAATGATGGTGATGCCAAACAATCAGATTGTTTACACGGGTGGCTAAGATAGTGACACCTTCACTTTCTGATAATTCAATGTACACAAACTTTGTTTCAGGCACAAAATTATTTAAAATGTTGTATAAAATTACCTTCAGGCTACATGTATAAGGTATATATAAAACAAACGAATTCCATGTTTAGACTTGGGTCCCGTGCCCAACATCTTTTATTGTGTATATGCAAATATTCCAAAATCTGAAAACAAATTGAAATCTGAAACTCTTCTGGTCCCAAGCATTTCTGATAAAGGCTACTAAACTTGTATTACAATAAAAATAAACCTAAATGTAATTTCTTCTTTGTAGTTACAAATCACACTCAAAGCTGAAATCCTGATTATAAAATACACCAAAACAAAATTTCTTACTTTAAGTAGTATTGGAGGTAGAAATTAATTATTAGATCTATGATTAAGAACAAATGTATACAGTGCATTCTATTTTACTAATATTCAGTCATCACTCATAATTTTTTTTGTAACAGTCTGAATAGTCATTTCATTCTAATACTTCTGACAGTGAGAACAAGTAAATCCTCACATTTTAATTATGCGAGTTGAAACTTAGGATCAGATATTTTAGTTATACTAACTTTCTCCTCCATAGCAAGGATGTTTCCATTTCCTGTACTGAACAATGAAGGATTTGGTTTGTTTGCCTCACTTAGAGTTATGAGGTCTTTTCCATTTTTCAAAAAAGTTTATTCTAAACTCTAGACAATCGATTCCAAACACACTTGAAAAAAGGACAAATGTACTGAGGATAATGGAAAAAAAAATTTAATCCAAGCAAAAATCTCTAGAGAAATTACCAAAGAAATGTAGCATAATCAAACAGGTGAGAATGAGAAAATAAATATTATAACTTCAATTAAAAATAGACTATTTAATGGACTGTAAAGAGAGGTGGGAATTAACTGGCTGATAGATTTCAAACTGCTGAGTTAAATCTATAATACCTGTTTGCCTTGCATAATTTGGAGTCTACCATTGCCTAGAGGTCACCTTTGCAGAAGCAGAGAAAAATCAATACATTTCAGTGTAAGTTAAGTAGTATCATTTACCTCTATTAAATAAGGTTTTCATAGTTAGGGAAAAAACACACAGAAAACAACACAGACCAGCAGTGGATTTTCTGGTTTGCAAGTAGACATTCCTTGTATAGTTCTTTGTAGTTGTCAAGATCTTTCTGATAGTCTCTGATATTTTGTAGGAGTGAACCTAGCAGGGCTTCTGGTCAGGGTACTAATATTAGGCTGATATTTCCAGAGGCATAAATGGTCATTCAAAGTTTAGAACTAGAATGCCCCAAAGGATTAAATAAAACCTCTGTCCTAGAAAATTCTGAGGATCAGAGTGAAGGGAAAATCTAATAGGACCATGAATGTAGCCCAAGGAATGATCCCAGTAGGAATAACAAAAATGATCAGAAGCCAGGGAGCTGCTGGACTAGAGTTAAAGGTGATGATTAATGATCAATTATTAATAATACATTAATTACTTACTTGGATTCAGCTGAGTTCTTATAACAAGACAGCCATTGTGCAAAACACTGGAGGCAGAATAATGAACAAAGCAGAGATGTCACCTCTCCAAAAGTTTTTACTACCAGTTTAGTGAAATTCACATCATTTCCTGTGGAATTTTGATTACCATATAACCTGCTATTGAAATACTGAATTAAATGCAAATCTTAGCAAATGTTTTCATTATAGAAATTCCAATTTTACAGTGATATTATTTGAGATTTGGAGTCTGACTGCTTCCTTTAAATCTAAAAATAAACCCATCCTCATCTTTCTACTCATTGAAAATTAATTTTAAGGGAGTTCATTCTGGCAAAATGTATCTTATAGTCAGTAGATCTTAATTTATCCTGGTCACAACCATGGTCATTATCAATAGATTGACTTTTTGAATGACGTTGTTATGTGGTGATAATCCACAGCAGAATATCTTCACAAGTTTTTTAAATTTAAACATGCATTTCATTTCAAATGTGATGGGGAAATGGACTAATTGATTCAATGTAAAGTAATGTGGTCTCTGTGTTAGTTAAGTCGTAGACTCTGGAACTAAACTTTATGCAGCCAAATCCTAACTTGTCTATTTAATAGGAGTGTAAACTTGGTTAATTTCTGAGAGTTTGTGCAAATGAAAACTGGGAAAATTCATAGGGTTCTTGTAAAGATTAAATATAATAAGACAAATATGCAGTACAGTGTTCAGAATAGGAGTTATCTCTATATGAAATTCTTACCAGAAAAACATTATTGATATTTACTAGTTACTTCCATAGTAAAAATGATACAATAAACTGTTAATTTTGGGCATCACAAATATCTGAGACCTATACCTACATTATTAAATATTATGGAAACCAATAGCCTTACAAAAGCATTTTTTTATATTTAAGATGGCACAGTAAATAATAAATCAAAAGGAAACAGCAACATAAGTAAAAAATCATAATCAGTTACCCCTTTAATGAATTAAGATGAGCCTAAAAGGCATAAACACAAAGACTGTACTTAACCACTTGAAACAGTCCTCATTTAGCTAGATGAATTGGAGAAAAAGAAAAAAAAAAACATATCAAACACCTAGTTTGCCTCAGATCAAACAAATAAATCACCAAGTTCAGAACAAATCAAATTTCTAACCAATATGTCTAATATTCCTGTTTGTGTTTCTTTAAGTCACAGTCATCATAGTAAGCAGTACAAAACATACTTTCTCTTGAAAATGGTGGACGCAGGATCAGACTTTTACATGTGAATGTTTCAGGCTCTGTGAAAAAGCTGCTTCAATGAATTAGCAATCTCAGTCTCAGGAAAACATGGTCAAATACATAAAGTGCCTTCATGAAAGCTGCAAATTACCTTCATAATGTTTAGCATTATTATTATCAGGCTAAAAACCAAAACTAGTTTTCTCAAATTTGTTTTGAAAGATGTACTTATCTCAACTGCAAAATCAAAAATTGTCTAATTTCAAAATGTTAAGATAGTAAATATCCCTTTCAGTTTTCCTATTAAGATGTCTAAAGACATATGTCTGAAACAACAACATATAATTTATCTGTCTAACTAGATTTCAAATTATTTTTATAAGATAGAGACAGGAGATAGAGAAATTTATGTCATTTAAATGTGTACAAGTGTTTTGTTTGTAGATAATTAATGAAGTCTTTTTAATATTTTTATTGTCAAACTAAAAGGGAACTATGTGTATATTTTGCCGTGTGATCTATTAATTGTGCCTTCATATTGTGCATACTTAATTCCAAATACAAAAATAAATTGTTTGCAAAGGAGAAGCAAAATATGAAACCCAGTGCCATCAGATTATGACATTATAAAGATAATTAGCAATAAAAATATACCCACCCAAGGGAAAAAAAATATGGGTGATAATTCATTGCTCAAGATTAGCTGGAAATCTCGGGACTATTTTCTTCCCATGGGTGACATGCACAGATCTCTGCTAGCATTGTTCAGCAACATTGGCCCCCACAGGTAATCCTCCTCCACGTGACATTCCACTTTTTTTTTTTTACAGCAAAATTATTATGCATAGCTGCAAAGGAATAGCACATTCTTTGGGAAGTTTAAATTATTAATATCAAATCCTTAAATTGTCAGATGCCAATCGCATCACTTTATATGGGTAATGGGAAAGCCAGAGAAGATATCATAACTTTTTTTGGTTTTAATTGTCTAGAAGCACAAAGTGTCTCTCGTGGAAAACACGTAAATCTCAGCTTACCCTCATTGAATATGGACACAAAACAAATAGAATCTCTGTTTATAATGTTGGGCTGAAAGGGATTGAAACCAACCCTTAAAAGAGTCCCAAGAGATTAAGAAACTAGTTTTCATCAGAGCCAATGAAAGAAACCAGCTTTTAAAAGATGAGATGACTGAAAAATTTAATTAATTAAAATGACATAAGCAAAGTAAAAAGCCAAATAACACAGTGGGAAAAACTATTTCCCACTTATTTCATGAAGTATTCATATCTCAGATATACAAAGAGCACCTCAAGAATACAGAAGAAAAATGCTAGCAGTGTTATAAAAACTTGGACAGTTCAAATAAAAAGAAGCGCAAATGCCTCTCAACCATATGAAAAGATGCTCAGCGTTACTCACAGAAAGAAGTGCATATTAACATTTTGCTAAGATAGCTATTCTATCAGATCAGCAAAATTCCAGAATTTTGACAACACAGTCTGGAAAAGCTGTGGGAAAACAGACTTTTCCTACATCGCTGATGGTAATACAAAATGCTAAAACTCTTGAGGAAGGAAATTTGGCAATACCTAGAAAAAATTACATATTCCTTTACTATTTGATGAAACAATTACAGTTCTAGGAATCTATCCCAAAGATACAGTGGCAACATATTAAAAAGACATATAAACAAGGCTATTAGTTGCAGCAAATGTATAAATAGGACACTGGCACACAGTGTATTATGCACCTGTAGAAAGAAATGAGGAATATGGCTGTAAACAACAATGGAGTATTCTTTAGGGTACACTGTTAAGTAAAAAGCGAATCAAGATGGAGGGAATGTGTTAGTATGCTACCACACTAATTCATATATTATCTTTCATCTCGAGAAAAGGCAATGGGACAATAAACTGTAAAATAAAAGGGCTGCTTTTAAGCAAAGGGAGAGAGAAGGATGGAGAAAACAAAGATAGAATCCAGACGTTTACGTATCTACCTTGTTTAGTAGACTTGAATTTGGAACTATACACATTTTTTACATAACTATTTTCCAAAAATTAAAAAGCAACTCATAAGAAATAAAAGTGGCATGGAATAATGATCTTATTATGTATTCAGTTGTCAGCATAACCACCTAGAGAGTTGTTCCAAATAACTATAAATAGGATACAAGTAGGATATAATCTTCTTGATATAAAGAACTGCAAGTAAATAGATAAATAAGAGAATCAAACAAACTGTTTTCAGTAATCGGATTTTTAGTGCTACTGTTGGTATTGCTATACATGATATAGCATAAAGAAAATGAGTAACTGGTTGTTAATTGGAATTTTTGCCATGATTAAATAGCAATATGATATAAGATGAATGATTTTATTTGAAAGTATTAGTATGAGCTCATTATGCATTTTACCTTAAAATTATAAAATACAGTATCTTGGTGCGTTGAAAAGTCCCAGAAAAAAGAACCAACTTAAGATATCAGAATGCACTCATGGTATCTAGACTGATCGCTAATTACCATTTCCTAAGAAGAAGTCAACACTTAAAGAAATCCTGACTACCAATCTTGGGCAGGACCTATAAAATATGAGCCTGGAACATCTTGTCATATTTGAAAGCAGGCAAGCTATCAAAGGCAGACTGGGTCTAGTCTAGACCTAACTGCCAATTTTCAAGAAATACTAGGTTGAACCACTTAAAATCGCCATTTTGTAAATTAGGGCCAGTTGAATATTAGTAATTTCATATGATTAGAGCTAATACAAGGGAAGGAGGATCATTAAATAACACTAGAGAAATATCGGCAGTAAGTGTATGGCTTGTGGAAAAATCTACAAGACTAGCAGCTCAATTTCTGTAACAAAAATTTGTGAGAGCAACAGATTCAGGGAAGCCTATAAACTAAGAGAATAAAAGATGTAGAAGACATCAAATAAAGTCTAATAATATATAGACCTTATTAGGTAATGATTCAAATGAATAAATCTTTAAAAATCAGGAAATATGAGTTTAAATTGGATACTGATTATATTAAGGAATTAATCTTATTTGTAAATGTGATGATATGACAATTTTTTTCTTAATCTTATCTCTAGAAATTCATATTATTTATAAGAAGATATTTGCTTCAAAATATTATGGGTGGGGGATATTGGGGTAGACAAGATACACGTGAAGCAAGATAGCTGTAGGCTTATTAGGATTATTAGACTCCATTCTCTACTTTTGTATATATTCAAAATTATTCCTTATAAATTACTATTATTAAAAGTAAAAACAAAGGCAAGCTTAAGGATTTTTTTCTTCTTACAGAGAGGAAATCCTTATAAGCCTTCTTAGATTTTGTTGAGGAACTTTTGGGAATCAAGAAAGAAAATTACAATTTGTTGATTGCTTATTACAGTCCAGAAATTTGTGCTAGGAGATTTGCATGTTTTAGCTGAAATTATGTATGACAATTAGGTTTGAGTAAAAAACAAGGTGGCTGCTTTCAATTTAAAATATGCCTCAATGTATATCTATTCCTGGTATACAAGACACAGGAGCTTCCATGCACGTGGGAAACACTGGGAAGCAAGAATGCAGCATTAACTTTCACAGGATCCAGAAGGTAGGCTGGGGTAGAAGGAGCACAAAATAAACCAAAACATTCCAGGTGGTGGGCATGAGGATTATGGGAAGGACTCGCTTTTCTACTCCTCATTCAGCTATTGAATAGCCAGATCATTCTGACTATGCATATGACTGACAAGTTGCTCAGCAGATAATATTTATCCTCTTTCTTTCTCTCTGTCTATCCACACACGCACCCCCTGCTTAAAAATTTTCAACACTATAATAAATAAATAACCTTAATCTATTCTCCAAATGATATTCACGGGTAACATTTTTTCTTTTGCAAGTCTTGTTGAGAAATAATGATATGATTAGGGAGTACTGTGGCTCTGTGAGAATTTTGCTAGTTACTTATTTTTGTCATCATAGATATCTCATCTGTATAATGGGAAAAATATTTTTTTACTGTATTGTGATTGTGAGAATTAATGTCTATAATGCATGCAAGACTCCTGGTGTACTAAAGTAGCATGTCTCAGATAACCTAGCAAAGTGTTTATAATTAACAGAATTAATAGACTTCATATCAAAGCCTGGCTCCGTCATTTAGGAGCTGGGAGGTCTTAAGCAAGTTACTTTTACTCTCTGAGCCTCAGTTTCTCTGCCTAAAAATGGATCTCACAAACCTGTTTGAAAGGCTAATATGGAATAAATAAAGTGCTTATTCCAATGTCTGGCAAATAATGCTCAATGCTGGCGAGTCGTCCTTTATAGGCTTTTGATAATAATTTACTAATATTATTGTTATTATAGTTTATACAGAATTTTATGTTCTGCTCTTTTTCAATTAATATCAGAGCAGTAACATTTACCATGCTATTAAGAATATTTCATAAACGTCCCCATTAGTGGAAGAAGTACTATGTTGACAGGTGCGTGTGGATGCTGGAAGACTATTTTCTCCTGGAGAGACATCTCCCATGCATTTTTATGAGCCAGATTTCCTGAGTAGTAGGTGGTGACCAGTTAATCATTTTGTCAAACTATTTTTTAAGGCTTCAAGTTGTCCAGCCATAGCCAAATGCCTATATTAATTTTGTGCCACTTAATTTTACTAAATGCAGTCTACCCTTCCTGTGTGTGGATGGGTACATGGAAAAGCTTTTCTCTCCTTGAACATTATTGTCCATCAAGAAAGGAGTTTCATTTTTGGCTATTTTTTTTTACAACAAGGGAAGATAAGCTCCTGAGTGACAGTTAAATTTGTTGACAGTATTAAATTGCTAATGCTAATGCATTTTACAATCTTTGGAATGGATTTAATATATTAGACTGCCACTCAAAGTTGTAATAAACAATACCACACTCTTAGTTGGAAATCATTCTGTCAGATCGGGAGGCTTTCAAAAATGCCTACCTATGTTCAGAGTTTACAAACACATTTTTATTTCTCTGTGGGCTGCCCCACAAACCAATGACATAAATACTTCAATTTGCATTTCTTGTCATAGGGTTTGGAACTCACGTGGAGCTGTAATAAACACCTAGCAGGATATCTCCAAGGCTGGGAAATCACTCCCCACTTAAGGAGGTAAGGATGCTATTTCACATAAGGGAAACACATGTAAAACTTATTATCTATCGCCAAACTTCATGTACTTGTCATGACTTCATGTGTATTTCCCAGCTTTGAATAGAGACCATAGGCACCCACAGGCAATAAAATGACAACAAAAGCAAGAAAACCTGTCTGCTGAATAACTGAAGAAGCCTAAGACTGAGATATGATTGAGTTAAGAAAAAAAATGTATATATATATATATTTCTTTTTTCCTTTGAGTGTCTTCTTAGCTATCAGGAGAAAGTGTTTGGGCCATCTTAGTTCAATCATAATAATAATAATATCCTAATAGCACTGCATTTAAAAATTCAAAAAGTATTTTATGTATGCTGTCATTTGATTTTCACCATGAACCCGGAAGGTAGGGAGGAAAAGTAGAAAATCCATAGGGAAAAAAAATGATACATCCAAACTTACACAGCATACTATATAATACACTGTCCAATATTATATAAGACAGTCCGATATATGGGATCAAGACGAACTCAGATACTTTGCTTTACAGTTCTAATAGTTCATTATACTACAGTAACTTTCTGGGAATAAAAATGTAATTTCCTTATATTAATTTGGATGGAAACATTTATAAAAAATAGGTAAGGTGGAGATTTGTTTGGGGTAATGTAAATCTAAACTGACTTTAGTAAGCAAAATAACTACAGTTTGGGCATCCCTAATCTGAAAAATCTGAAATTCCAAATGATCTAAAATCCAAAACTTTTTGAGTGCTGTCATGACACCACAGTGGAAAATTTTATACCTGAACTCATGTGAAGATTCTAGATCAAATTGCAGGTGCAATTATTCAGCATCCCCAAGGGATAAAAGGCCCTCCTAGCCCCGTTCAGCTGTGATGTATCTTTTCCATGCACAGCATGATGGTGATGCCACACAATCACAAATTGGCCAAATGGATGGTTGAGATAGTGACACCTTTGCCTCCTGATGATTTAATGCAGGGGTTCCCAACCCTCGGGCCCAGGACCAGTGCCAGTTTGCGGGCTGTTAGGAGCCTGGCAGCACACCAGAAGGTGAGCAGCAGGGCGAGCAAGGATTATCGCCTGAGCTCCACCTCATATCAGATCAGTGGAGACATTAGATTCTCATAGATGCCCGGACCCTATTGTGAACTGCACACGCGAGGAATCTAGGTTGCGCCCTCCTTCTGAGACTCTTAACTAATGCCTGATGATCTGAGGTGGAACAGTTTCATCCTGAAACCATCCCCACCCTTCACTGGCCATAGAAAAATTTGGCACCAGTCCCTGTGCCAAAAAGGTTGGGGACTGCTGGTTTAATGTACATAAACTTCGTTTCATGCACAAAATTATTTAAAATATTGTAAAAATTACCTTCAGGCTATGTCTATAAGGTGGATGTAAAACAAATGAAATTTGTGTTTAGACATGGATCCCATCCCCAAGATATCTCATTATGTTATATGCAAATGTTCCAAAATTTTGAAAAAAAAATGATATCTGAAACACTTCTGGTCTCAAGCATTTCCAATAAGGGATATTCAACCTATAGTTCCCAAAAATTGACAACAATAGTGGGGTTGAAGACAGTAAAGAAAATAAGACAAAGGTTCTGTCACCAGAGAACTTACTTTCTGAGAGAAGAAACAGAAATAGCTATCGATATCTGGCATTATATTGTGTAAGTATTATGAAGAAAAAAACATGGAATCTGGGTTGATAAAGACTGATGAAAGGTTTCATGTTAAATAGGAGGAGAAAAACATTGAACAGAAATAAGAATAGTATGAAAGAGTCAATGAATATTGAGGAACAAAACATTCTAAGAAGTAGCTACAGAGGTGACTGATAAGATGGAATCTTATTGTACCACTTATTTATTGAATATTTTTCCAGAAAAAGAAGCAAGCAAATAGCAAAGAAGAACCAAAATAAAACACTGGAGATTATAGATTTATTTTGAAATGCTAGCGACTGTCCTGAATACAACATATTTTCTACTTAACTTACTATTCCGTTTTATTTGATCTCTAACTCATGAAAATGCAAAAACTTCTGGAAAGGTGATCTTTGATGCTGGGGAGGGTCACCAGGAAAGGCCAGCTGCCAACCTTCCATAGCCCTCTCTGGGATTGCATTCATTACCATAGCACAGGACCCACTTCATTCCTGCAGTCTCAACAATGCTTTTGTCAACTCAAAGAAAACAGTTCTGTGTACGTGCATGCCTTAATGGGAAGTGGAGTGGCTGTTCATAGTCTTCAAATTCATATAACCAATGAATAAAATCGAAAGGACAATTTATTTATGCACAATGAAAAATTTAATTGTCCGTTGAAATAGAATGTCCTTAAACTCAAAGAATATTACAGTTCCTTTCTACAAAGTTCTTGACACTTAGTATGAGCTTAATTAAATTCTGATAGAGCTGGATGTTTCCTTATGGGAGGATAGACTGTGTGATTAGGCACATGATAATCAGAAGGATGAATTGTGAACATGACTCAGAGCAAAGAGAGTTCTCCTTTGGAAAACTTGATAGATTGATGCTTCTATTTATACAATATCCTTGACAATTGCAATGTAGCATTCTCACCATTGCAAATGCTTGTAGAACAAGAGTTCATTCTCCCTCCACCCTCGCTGGGACTTAACCAGATAGAATTGGACAATACGAACTAGCTTTTGCACTAACTCTCCTCCAGAACTCCCATTGCTGACCAAATTGCCTTGGAGTATCCATATTCTTTCCTCAGATGTGTTAATACATTCTGTGCAGACTCGGGCCCACAAGTGATGCAGCCTCTTAAAGGGGACCTAGCATATTTCTGCTTTAATGAATTCTGTGCTGTATAAGGCCCCGTCTTTCAGAGGACTCTGTTCTCTTTTCATCAACCTAACAGAAAGTAGCGGAAACAAAAATAATACAGAGTTTATTTGAGCCAAGGTAGAGGATTATAGCCCAGGACACACTTCCAAGTTGCCTGATGCTCTGGAGAACAAGAGAGAGGCTCACTTTTTTTGTTTTTGTTTTGTTTTGTTTTGTTTGTTTGTTTTTGAGATGGAGTCTCGCTCTGTCGTCCAGGCTGGAGTGCAGTGGTACAATCTCGGCTCACTGCAACCTCTGCCTCCTGAGTTCAAGCGATTCTCCTGCCTCAGCCTCCCGAGTAGCTGTGACTACAGGCGCTTGCCACCAGGCCTGGCTAATTGAGGCTCACGTTTTTAAAGGATGAATCAGGAAAAGAGGGAAATTACAAAAGTTGTTTGTCAGGAATTCTCATTGGTTTACAGGAATACCATTGATTGGTAATTACACATACATTGTTGGCCTATAGGGTGTATGTCATTTTATGGCTACTTGGCGTCAGTCTAGAGCCCATATTGCAAATTGTCCACCTTTGTCGAAGTATTTTTTTTTAAATCCCATTATAGGAAGAAAGGTTGGGAAAAAGTGAAAATTCTCAGAATACCAAAGAGGTTTAAGATACTGTACTCGGCAAAAAAAAAAAAAAATTAAAATACCAGGCACAGTTGGTAGCTCCCCTTTGCCAAGAGAGGCAACAGTTTTGTCCTGCCAAACCCCATGGTTGGATTCACCCCAAAAGCAGCAGCAGGGGAGTTCCCACAAGGGAGTGCCCCAAACCTTCCTGGGAGAGGGCCAGTTGTGATTCCAAAGAAAGAAGCAATCAATGCCTGGAGGATCCAGCCAAAGCATTTATTAGGATAACTTACTTAGAGAGGTGCTGCAGCAATCCTCGCAATGGAAGAGAAAATGGGTGTTCTCCCTAGGTAGGTCTCCAGAGAGGGGATCAGGGTATGGAGTCTTTCTGAGGGTTTAAGGAACTTGTCTCAAGGCCAGGGCCAGTTTCTTTCTGTGTTTTGGGCAACAACCTAGATTATTTTATTAGTGCCTAGGAATATTCAAGACCTGGTTTGGGTTCAATCCTGCTGGGGAAAACCTGCAGCTGACTGACTGACAGTTGTCAAAGCACTTGGTGATTTTCAGTCAGGACACAGGAAAACAACAACAACAACAATGGGGGAACAGGGAGATCTTACAACTTCAAATTTCTTAATATTTATTGAGTGAAAACTTATTGAATAACCTTTATTCAACATGCATGCTCTTGGGGTGCAAAGATGATGAAAACATAATCTTCTGTGATCTAATGCTGGCATACCTGTTCCACCTTGTCTGCCACCATTCCCCTAAAACCTTCAGCCATACTGAGCAATTACTGTGCAGACTCATCCAGCTGTTCAAAGCCTCATCTTTTGTAAACATTTTCCTCTATGTGGAATGCCCTTCTTGCCGCTTCTGCCTGGCAGACACCTTCTCTTCTTTCAAACCTCAAGAACTTCTGACTTACCCAGCTTTAATTACTTCTATTGTCTTAGCTCTGGTTATACTGTTATAATATCCATTACCCTATAGCATAATTATTTATGCATTTTTCTGACTCATCTTAGTTTCTAAATGACTGGAGGTCAAAGACAATATCGTCCTCTTTCTGACTCCTCAGCGTCTTATTCAGTGCCTAACATTCCATACGTGCTGAGCAAATGTTGGTGGAAAGAATTAACGAATATGTTATAACAAAATTAAATGCTGTAAAAGTTTATAAAAGAAAAGAGTCACAGTAGGATGGGACTAGTGTTGTGCTGGCAAATATTTAATAGCTGGCTCCCCAGGAAATCGAAAGACCACCATTTGTAACACTGGCTGGTTTTCATTATGTAAATCTCTCGCTATGTCTCATTTCAACATCATGTCACTGAACACAGAGGTGGGAGGCAGTAACACATTATTATATAATAATTCCACCATTCTCATACAATATACATAAGTAAAACCCAGAGCATAGACTACAGCAATTTAGTAAAATAATCAGGAAATAATGATTTTTATTATGTATTAATTTGGTTTCTAATATAATTTAATTAACTGTAAATTCGTATATAATTATTTTTAAAACAATGGCCATGTTTAACAATTGGTTTGCAAAATTCCTGAAAATGTAAAAAACTGGCTCTCTTGAATGCTGGTATCAATTGGCTTCAGCCCACCATTAAATGGGACATTTTGAGGTGAGATAGGTAAAGTTGTAAGAAGATCTTACAGAAAAGGTAGCAGTTAATCTGTTCATTATGAAGCAATTATTTCAATAAGACAATTAAGTTGGATGGAGAATATATGATCCATGAGGACACCGATTTTTGTCTGTTTAATTCAATATTTTATCCCTGGTGCTAAGACGAGTGCTGGACGTGTACTTAGTGCTCATTAAATATTTGTTAAATGGATAACTTTTTAATAAAAACCACATTTTATAGGCCTTTCGAATGCAATGCTAAGTCAACTTTAAAAAGCCTCCACTGGTGAGGACTGGAGAAAAGGGCAGTTAATTGAATCTCATTCACACAATTTTTACCCCTTGCTTGTATTTAAAATGAAGAAGAATAGTGAGTGTCTTGGTCAACCAGAGACCTCAGTCATCTGAAAGTGGTTGGTGAAGCAAACAGCATAGCAGTTGTTAAGCCAACAGGTCAGTTTGGGGTTCTTAACGGAGTGGGATCTCACCAATGACTTTGCACATCCTTTGAAGCTAATGCAATCAAAGCTCCTTTTGCAGCTTCCAGCAGGACCCTGAAACTGCATGGGGGTAAGTTTGAAAGGGCAGGGGGTAGAGAAGACTGTCCCATGCTCCAATTACAGCAGTAGAAATAGTCTATAATTTTATCCTAGGGGCATTGACTTGTGCTGCACAGAGGCATCCTTTACAGAGCTTGAGCTTTGGGTTTTGTGGAAATGCTCCTGAATCTACTCTTTCCAGTAAATGCTCCCATGCCCTGGAAACACACGGAGAGCAAAAGCAAAATTACTGAACCTAAGGATTAGCTCTGTGGGTGAAGGGCAAGAAGAGGGTCAGAAAGCATCAGTTTAGAGCTGTATCCCTGTATGTCCAGTACCCACCCTACCTGAGTGAGATCGGAAAGCCATTCAGTGACAGCCACCCTTTTGAATATTTTAGTCCTGGGCAGGAGAGGACATTGCAAGATAGTTAAGAAGTGGGTTTTGCAAAAAGAATGTCTATGCTGTGAATTACTTAATAGTATCGGTGCCCGTTTCCTTACCTGGAAAATGGGAATGCTAATACTTGTCTTAGGAGGACAAAATGTTATAATGTATAAAGGGGTAGAACACAATGCCTGTAATATAGAAAGTATTTAGTAAGTGGTATTTATGGCTGTGTATTTTTATCATTACATTACTATTATTTGTTCTGCATTAACAACAGGAAAAAGTTTGAACTATACCATAAAAACTGTTTAATGAATAGCCCTGAAATATAAGGTGAAATTCCAGGCCTGAAGCACATAGGTGTGCCATGATGAACCACATTTCTTTGATTGAATTTTAATCGCTGTTATCAATAAGAGTTTTATATTCTCTGACAAAGTTGAAATTTCCATATATTTCCATATATTGACCTATGCCAATTGCAGTAAGTGGGTTTATGCAGGGAGAAAGGAAAAACTCAGTTTTACAGCATGTTAAATTTGAGATGCTTAATAGGCTACATCAAATGAAGGCAGAAATTAAGAAGAAGAGTTATTTCTTAAAATATGGATTTGGAAGACATCAGTGTACAAATAAAACGACTACAGCAGAGCCGGTCAATTCCTCCAAAATGGACATTATGGCAACCTCATTCTTCTTGGATATTGATTGGTCCAAGTATGGCAATGTATTGTTTTCCTGGCTAATGAGGCATTTAAGGAAGTCTTCTTGGGAGGGTTTTCCACTCCCGACCTAAATATAATTGACCGTTGAGCAATACAGGGGTCATGGGCCCTAACTCCTGCACAGTTAAAAATCTGTGCATAACTTTTAACTCCCCCAAAACTTAACTACTGATAGCCTACTGTTGACCAGAAGTGGTAACATAAACAGTCAACTAACATGTAGTTTGTATGTTATATGTATTATATACTGTCGTCTCACAATAAAGGAAGCTAGAGAAAAGAAAATGTTATTAAGAAAAGCATAAGGAAGAAAAAATATATTTAGTGTTAATTAAGTAGAAGTGGATCCTTATAAAGTTTTTCATTCTTATTATCTTCATGTTGAGTATGCTGAGGAAGGAGAGGAAGAGGAGGGATTGGTCTTGCTGTATCAGGGACAGAGGCGGAAAAAAATGTACGTATAAGTGGACTTGTACAGTTCAAACCTATGTTCAAGGGTCAATCATATATAGACAAAACCTTATTAGGTAAACACCTTTGCCTTTTAATCTTTTTTCCTCTCTTTCTAGCATGTAAGGGTGCCATGGCCATTCTACACTCATGAAGAATAAGGCCAGTGTTCTAAAGGAACACTCCCCAGGAAATCAAAAGACCACCATTTATAACATTGGCTGGTTTTCATTGTGTAAACATGGAGGCATGCAAAAACAAGAAAAGCTCATATCATTAAAAACATCTGTGAACAGCTGAACTAGTAACAGATTCCATCTACTTTGACATTTCTCATTACGAAAGTGAAATAATCCACCATTTGTTTAAGCTACTCTAGGTTGAATTTTGTGTTACTTGAGGCCACTGTGTTTTCTAACTAGTATAGGTAAGGCAACATGATGGAGAGCTATTTTTCCTCAGCATGTGTGGAGGGGGAAAAAGGTAAAATTGATAGTAGAGTCAGTCTGCAGCCCATAAGCAAAATACCTGGGACATCTGAGCACAACACAAACTTCTCTTTCTTCCTGGCTCAGGGCAAGTTTATCATGCAAGAGATGGTAGGCTGTGCAGCGCATATAGGGAGCCAGAGTATAAAAGACACATAAATAAGCTGCCTGTGATAATGGAAGAATGTCATCGAAGATATTTGACATTCCCTGTACAGTTTGGGAAACTGATAAAATCATAATGGTAAACAAGACAAGGCGTATTGCCAATCCATTGCTGCTTCTTGCATGAAGTCTGACACATATGTCTTATTGCTCAGCACAAGCAGCAGAAGGAATGAACAAAAAGAAAAGAGCAATTTCCCCACTGTAAATTGGAAAGTCTGCCAACCAGCTAAGTGATCTCCTATCAATCAGTGTTAAATTCTCCTTAGCTGCAGAAAATTCAAGGGCTATTACTGAGAGATTTCACACAGTGACTAATGGTATATGACAAACACATTTAAAGTCTGCATAGACCAGCACCAGTTTAAAATGTAACATGAATAATAAATAATTTAAAGAAATCTTAGCATGCAAAATAAGATATAATCTTTTCTGACATAAATTACACAGAGAAGATTATAGTTCTAGAAAGGCATTTGCAAACTGACCAAAACAAAGTCAAAAGTGTAATTCATTCAGAAGGCGACTATATTTGATGATTTTGCATATAAACAGATTTTGAAAATGTTAGCCAAATAAGCTATAAAACAGCAGTCATTAAGGTGTAACCAGAAAAAAAAAAATCTCAGGTCTCTGATGAGTTATAAATGGCCATCAGTGAGAATTCTAGACAGACACAAATGCAGGACAGGCTTTCTTTCTCCCAAGAAATACTCACAGTCCTTTTTGAGAATAATAAGAAAATATTATCCTTTTTAAAAACCAACCTGAGGTGCAAACCTGGAAGAAAAAAATGTATAGATGAAAGACGGACACTCGAGGATTTAAACATAAAATTGTCTTAAGTTTATGGGACTTTGTATTTGGGAAACAAAAAATTAATAGTTCTGAATTTGGATGAGACTCTATTCTCAAACTTACTGTCTCACTTTCCCTGTAGATTTTATGTAAATAACATGACTAACCTCCTAAGACAGTTGTGATGGGCAAATGAGGCATAATGTTGAGAACTCATTACAAATGGTAAAGGATCGTGTACACAGTTATTATGATTGTTTCTTCTATTATTTGGTTTAAATCTAGGATTAAATTAGTATTTGGGTGTCAGAGGAAAAATCATCGTAATGGATAAGAAGCAGGGTGTTTTTTACTTGTCTTGAACACACACACACACACACAAACCCAGCTTTTATAAAGTATTCAGATAATAAAAACAAGCTTGCTGGAATGAAGCTCATGAAGTTTTGACAACTTAGAAATTTATATAAACAGGCAATAAGTAAAAGTAATTTTTAATCATGAAAACTAAGTTTTGTTAATTCATTTTCCAATAGTAACACATTTATTCTTCAATTAAGTCATATTTTTCACAGGTGTGCCGAGATGAACTATTTTTTTGATTGTATTTTAATTGTTATTATCAACGAAAGTACATTTTTTGACAAAATTGAAATTTCCATGTATTAGTTTTGCAAATTAGTATACAACTCCTTCATTATGAAGCAGTAGGAAGCAGTATACAATACCACTGAGATTATATTTGCTATTTAAATGAAATTGATAACCCCTAGTAATTGTGAAAGTATAAATAATAATAAAAACAAATCTATTGATGGAGAAATTTAAGAATAATATGTAACATTTTTAAACCTTTTTTGCCTTTATCTGGCCTTCACAACAGGCCCCTGACACAGGATGAGCCGTTACTCATATTTCCTTTTGAAAGATGAGAAAATCAAGTACTGAAATGTTCTTCTAAATCTCCCAGCAAATTCATAACATTGGTGAGATAAGAATTTAAGTACTTCCACGCTCTTATGAGCTATATTTTGTTCATACCAATCCTAGTCATGTTCCACACAACCACCCTCATTTGCTATCTGAAAAAAATAGCATTAAATGCATAGAAACTATAATTTTTGAGTGTTTTGTTAAATTAAGTTTTGCCTTTTAAAAATATTCAAAGAAACTGAAACTGTGCTGGTAAAAGCATTTAAAATACCACTGTGGTCTTAGTCTATGCTACTGTATTATAGCAGCCCAAGCTGGCCAATACGGGGTTAAGTACAATCCTTTAGTGAGCAAGGGAGTGGAGGAGGGCCAGGTACCAGTAAAACAGTGGTCGTGCCTGTCATGGGGAAATGTGACATGCCAAAGTTATCTAGATTAACATATTAGCTCATTTAAATCCCATGAAAATCCTGAGAACATCATATCACTTGCCATCTATTACCAACAGGAAGCAGGCTCTGAGAGAGTAAAGAAGCAGTCAAGACTATCTTCTCCCAACCCACACTCTATGTAGAGTTCTGCAGGTGCCTCTGTCATTATGAGGTTTGAAGCTGTCTCTAAAAACTAACTAGTGACGGGGTCAGCATATTTTCAAGTATATGATCAGGTACCGGATGTTTAACTCAGGTTTTAATGTTGAAAGATAGAATGCAGATGACAGTAGTTTGGTGAATAGATATTGCCTACAATGTTTACAAAAATAGCACTCAATTGATAGGGGAGAAATCTGCAAGAACAAAACATGTCCAAATGGGAAAGAGAGAATACAATAAAAGTTTTAACACTGGAGAGTCAAACCTTTGAACTTAAACCATGGGAGAGAACCACTGCAAGAGAGCATTCACACACATACATGTGTATGTGTGCATGAGTATGTATACAGATATAGATATATTTGTGTATATATTGTGTGTATATATGTATAATTAATTTTTAAGCTAATGTGTAGTGGAATATTTCTAAGGCCAGATAATAATGTTATTTTAGATGGATAGATAGATAGATAGATAGATATAAAATATCCCAAAGAAGTAAAAAGTGCTATCATAAGAAATGCTTTCAAATATTAAATATCTTGCTGTATAACTGATAGCTCCCATTTATTCTGTCTACTGTCAATATGACCAAGCATTATAGTTAATACTTTATCTACATAATTACATTTCATCTTTAGAATGATCCTATATGTCATGATTAATATCACTACTTTCAAAAATAAGGAAACTAAGAAACGTACTAACCTGCCACAGTTCGCACAACTCCAAACCAAGTCTGTTTAATCCAAAGTCTGACCTGTTCTATTGCCCTGTGCTATAAGGCAGGTCTTGGCTTTGCAGTGGTTCCTTTTTATGATTTTCTGTTGCTTCTTTCATATGTGTGTTTTATTTTATTTATGCTGTATTACAAGAATAATATGATCTTATGCAAAATACCATCCCATGTACTCTTGGATTTAAAGAAAACAAAAATTCCTCAAAGTGCAACATTTTCTTGATTTAGTTGATCACTATCGAGTCAGATAATATGAGAAAGTAGTAAACTACTACACCACATTAAGTATTCCATGTTGGAAATTAACAGATGGCAGTCACTGTAACTTTCTCTTCAGCAGCTCTGTCTGCAGCAGTTTCAAGTGTTATACGTGCATATTTATATTAAGGAACAGGGCAGGAGCAGTGTATTGGTTTGCTGTAATTGTTCCATGATTCAGCAACTGAATCACTTAATGACTCCCACACATATACCAAGTCATATAATTTTAGGAAGGGTCTAGTGTGTGAACCATCTGTTACAATAAATCCACAGTGCCTTGGGAGATTACTGGGTAATGCTTGTGGTGTCCCTTCTTGAGTAACTAGGCTATGCTTTTACTGAAGGTGAAAAGCATAGAGAGACTGTTGGAATTAAGCCTCCTGAGGACTGTACACAGTTCATTTCAACTCATTGTGGCATATTAACAGCAAAAAGAATCTTGCTTCTGACCAACAAATGGTGTTAAGTCTTTTCAATCTATCAGGAATTTGAAGTCCCCTTTAGAAAAATATTCATAATTTAACATACATAGCTTCTGGCTGGAGGCCTAGAGCCACAAGGTGGGAATTGTGCCAGATTGTACACTGAGTGTAGCCACTTCTAGGAGTAAAATAATATAGCTTCCTTGATATATATTTATAAGAGATGTACAAATATGACCTAAGGACCTAAAAGAAAGCTCGAAAGGCCAATGTAAACAATTAGCCAATCATGTATTAATTTCCTATGATGTGCAAGACACAATGTTAGGCACTGATGTTGTAGAAATCAGCATTCTTGGTCCACAGCATCAAGGACTCATGATCTACAATATGATACATAACTATGGCAAAGTATCACAAGAGCTATGAAAGAGCTAAATGCAGATTATTACTGAAATGTAAAAGCGAGCAAACTACCCAGACTATAGCTGGAAATAGAGGGAGGAGGATAGCTCATAAATATTAAATCCAGGAGATGATACAACTGGAACTGAGTCTTGAAGGATCTGTGTTTTTGAAGTTCACATGTGACATGCATTTTCTTTCAGGCAATGCATAGTTCATCTACCCTTCAGATATTCACCCAAGACTTGACCTGTGAATATCTGTGGTCAAAAGCACAGCTGAAGTCTTGTGCATTGATAGTGGAAACGCAAAATGAAAAAAGCTCCTGTGGAGGAGAATCTGGCGATATCTAGCAAAATAAAATGTGTATTTACTCTTTGATCTAGAAATCCCATTTCCAGGAATTTACTGGAAGATACTTGGAAAAAATATTTAAAAGATATGCACAAGACCATTTACTTCAGCACTATTTGTGATAGCAAAAGACTGAGGTAAAACAAATTTTCATCAATAGTGGACACTTTCAATAAAATACTGTACAACTACACATCACAGTATCATGAAACAAGATAAAGTAATTCAGAATAAATCTATAAATTACTGTAAAATGATATCCGGAAAATACAGTAAAATGAAAAGAAGCAACGAGCCGTAAGGAGGGAAATATAATGATACTATTTCTTTCTTTTGTGTGTGTGTGTATGTGTGTGTGCAGTTGAGCAATCTCGACTCACTGCAACCTCTGGCTCCCAGGCTCAAGTGATTCTCATGCTTCAGCCTCCAGAGTAGCTGGGATTACAGGCGTGTGCCGCCATGCCCAGCTAATTTTTTTTTTTTTAATTTTTTTAGTAGAGACAGGGTTTCCCCATGTTGGCCAGGCTGGTCTCGAACTCCTGGCCTCAGGTGATCCACCCGCCTCAGCTTCCCAACGTGCTGGAATTACCAACATGAGCCACCATGCACAGCCAGTGATACCATGTCTTAATAAGAATGTACACACACACACACAGACACACACACACACACACACAGTCTCTCTCTCCTTTTCAATGGAAGCATAAATCACATAATGAAATACAGATTACCTATGAGATGAAAAGATCAGGGATGAACTAGACTAGACTACTTTGAATATACTTTGTTTTATAGATCTGACTGTGAAAACATAAATATTTTATGGAATCATAAAACAATTTCATAACGAAACACTCCTTTAAAAATCAGAAGTAAAATTCAACAAATGAACAGATAGCCATATATCTTATTTTCAGCAATAGTGAGAAAGTCTCCCAGGGGTCAATAAAACAGGACCTTTACAACATGTATGTAGCAGAATATACCTCAAGGCAAAAACACCACAAAACAAAACCTCACTTTTTGTTTGTTTGTTTTAGTAATCATATTATGAGTAGGAGTGTAGCTATTGCCATATTAACATTATTGTATATATTGCTATTAAAGGATCAAGAAAATGGGTATTTATGCTGATATCATTGAAAACCAGGTTTCCAAATTGGGAGAAGGAAGATGTAAGATCAATATAGTTAAAGAACAATCTCGTACTCCTGAAATTGAATAGAAAATATCAGTATGAATTTATGATGTGTTTTATCCTAAAAAAAAAATAAATAAAACAGACATTCTACCTATGCCTACTGAGAAGACCTGGAAACACTGACCAACCCCATAGCCAGAAGCATCTCTTAAGGCCTAGAGTTTGGTGCATAAATACCATTCCCTTTTATTACGAGCCAGTCTTCCTTAAAGAAGCAGCTCACTCCAGTTCTAGAGTAAGAAATGCACAAAATGGGCCAGGCGCAGCGGCTCATGCATATAATCCCAGCCCTTTGCAGGGCCAAGGCAGGCAGATCACTTGAGGTCAGGAGTTCAAGACCAGCCTGGCCAACATGGCGAAACCCCATCTCTACTAAAAATACAAAAATTAGGTAGGGGTGGTGGTAGATGCCTGTAATCCCAGCTACTTGGGAGGCTGAGGCAGTAGAATCACTTGAACCCAGGAGGTGGAGGTTGCAGTGAGCCCAGATTGCGCCTCTGCATTGCAGCCTGGGCAACAGAGCGAAACTCCACCTCAAAAAAAAAAAAAAAATACACAAAATGATAGAGATCAGAGCACAGACACTTTCAAAGAAAATAGGTACATGTGGAGTCAACTTGCATATGGTACTACTAGCAGAAGTTAGGGTAATTTAAGCATCGAGTCAGTACATTCAATAGCCTGAAACACATAGGTGTTTCAATTCACAGATTGATGATTATTCTGAAAAACAAAACTCATTTATCAGTTTGAAGGATTACAGAGAAACAAACAACACTATTTTAAAAACTGATCAGTGGAAAAATTCAACTAGAGGTTTTTCCTTAAAAAAGCAAAAGTCAACAGTATACGTATACACATTAGGGATAAACCAATAAAACAATGAAACCTAACTATTCACACCACGAATTTTTTTTTTTTTTTTTTTTTTTTTTTTAGATGGAGTTTTGCTCTTGTTGCCCAGGCTGGAGTGCAGTGGCCCAATCTCGGCTCACTGCAACCTCCACCTCCTGGGTACAAGCGATTCTCCTGCCTCAGCCTTCCCAGTAGCTGGGATTACAGGTGCATGCCACCATGCCCGGCTAATTTTTGTATTTTTAGTAGAGATGGGTTTTTGCCATGCTGGCCAAGCTGGCCTCGAACACCTGACTTCAAGTGACTTACCCGGCTTGGCTTCCCAAAGTGCTGGGATTACAGGCACAAGCCACTACGCCCAGCCCACTCCAAGAATGTTTAAGTTCCAAGACTATGTAGGCTACCATCTACGAAGCTACACATAAGAACTACATTGTGCTGCCTCTCATGTATCTCCAGTGATTCGCAAATAAAGAGGTCTCTATCAACCTTATGATTTGGTGAGGGTGGATATACCAGGAACTTCTTCAGATGTTTATAAAAGTGTTTTCAAGGACATGAACTTTTAAAAATATTGCTCAATAATGTATGCATAAAGAACACAGGTGCAATTTCCTCTAGGAGCATATGGTAAAATAACCAAAACAATAATATCTTGGTCCTGATGACAGATGACATTGTTTACTATGAATAAGAGTCGTAACACTAATAGTAAACGTTGTAGTAGTCTTTCAAAATGAGGGCTGCCTAAGAAATTGAGTTCTTATTTGTGCACCATGATTCTTGGCAGGAAAAACAAATTTGTTGTTATAATATATAACCTCTTTCTAAAAAATTTTAAGTAGTATACAGCAAAAAATATGTATACAGAAAGTATAGAAATAGAATAAGAAAATCAATCGGTGTCGTTCACTAAAAAGGAACAACATACCGACTATCCAGATAACAGTAGTTATAGCTGTTAAGCTGTAGTTACAACTACAACCTCACGTTCTGAGCTCCCTGATAGGCAAGGGAAAAGGGAGGATATGGGTGTTCATACTGGTGGTCTTTATCAGAGTAGAGAAAACTCTACTTCCTTAAGGCTTTTTCTACAATTTTTTTTTTTTTTCTGAGACAGAGTCTCGCTCTGTCACCCAAGCTGGAGTGCAGTGGCACAGTCTCGGATCTGGGCTCACTGCCATCTCTGTCCCCCGAGGGTTCTAGCAATTCTCCTGCCTCAGCCTCCCAAGTAGCTGGGACTACAGGCGCCCACCACCATGCCTGACTAATTTTTGTATTTTTAATAGAGACAGGGTTTCATCATGTTGACCAGGCTGGTCTCGAACTCCTGACCTTGTGATCCGCCTGCCTCAGCCTCCCAAAATGCTGGGATTACAGGTGTGAATTCTAAAGCATATTTCTTTAGCAGGTCTTCAGAAGGGACACCAAGATATAATGAAGACTATTCCGCCCAAAATGTCTACATTCCTTTAACTGTTTCTTAATTTTAACTTAAATAATGCTTGAGGGCTTAACACACACACCAAAAAGGAAAAAAGCAAAGAAAGTGAAAGCAATTCTCCCCATCATCCAAAGAAAAATAGAAAACACAGTTTTATGTCTAAACGCTATAGCTTCTTTTGGCTTCCTTTTCCTTATATAGTTTTCCTTTCTTGCCTTTTTCAGTTCTTGATTTTGACTTCTAATCTGTGCAAATGGCTTATGATATCATATGTTGCATGCTTGCTATATGTTGCCTGAAAACCTCTTTGGAAATAGGCAGCGTTAAAAGGCAAACGAACAGGGACATTCCTACTCTTCTACTGAGGAGAGGAGCTTGCCCTTTGCTTTTGAATGACCAAGGCAAAATTTTATTTAAGTCTCCAGGCTGAGGGGAAAGTAATCAGAAAATTAATGAAATGAAAATGAAATCCAAAAAAATGCCTGGAGCCTTAGAAAGTACAGAGAACAAAGGGACACAAAGAGCCATGAATAGTAATGAGATTCCAACTACACTGATATCAGGAACTATTCTTTCCTGTCCATTTAACCAAGGCCTCAAGTCACCTCCCTTGCCCCGTTGAAAGAAACCCAATCTATTAAGTCTCCCTCAGAATTGAAACATTCAGTGACATTAGAAATTGTTATTAGCTATTTAAATTCGGCTTTTTGTGTTATTGGAGTTCTTATTTGTGCAACAGAGTGAGACTCCATCTCAAAAAAAAAAAAAGAAGAAGAAGAAAAGAAAAAGAAATACACAAAATGATGGAGATCACGTCCATTTTGAATGAATATAAAAGTATACAACCACAAATACTAAATCGAAAAATACTTCTAAAATGTGAGAAGTATATTGCTAAATTAATTCATATACTTTTGGCCCGATTTGAAGAACAGTGTCCTTTTACAATAATAATCATTATTTTTCTTATTGATTACTTTATCTACAACAATTAGCCCAGCATTCAGAAGGAGCACAAAAAGGGATAAATATGTTTTATATGTTATACTCATTTATTTCTAAAAATAAATCTGTAGGAGAAATAGTATTTCCATTTTACAGATAAGGGTACACTGAGGCTTGGAAGAGCTATGTTGTTTGATCAGGGTCACACAGCTAGTACTTGCAGAGCTGGGCTAAGGGAATGGAAATTTGCTGTGTGACCACAAAGGCAGAGCTTTAACCAACAGGTTCTCTCAGCTGTCAGAAACACACTGGATTTTAGAAAGAGATACAGTATAAATTGAATATTCATATTTCTCAAATAGTGAATGAGATACCACTAAAGCAGGCACAGGAAAGACAGCTCCAACAATATTAATGGTTATAATAACAATGCTCATTAGTTATATTATGAAGTTAACATGTCCAGCTATTGGCTGAGCACAGTGACGCACACCTGTAATCCCAAAACTTTGGGAAGCTGAGCCAGAAGGATCACTTTAGTCCAGGAGGTGAAAACAGACCTGGGCAACATAGCGATATTCATCTCTACCACCAATAATTTTAAAAAATTAGCCAGACACGGTAGCACATACTTTCAGTCCCAGCTACTCAGGAGGCTGAGGCAGGAGGATCATTTGAGCCCAGGAGTTCAAGGTTATGGTGAACTATGATTGCACCGCTGCACTTCATTCTGAGCAGTAGAGCAAGACCCTGTCTCTAATATGTGTGTGTGTGTGTGTGTGTACACGCACACAAACATATATTAATATATGTGTAACTATTATATATAATTAACATTTATAAATATAAACTAAGGACAGAGAAGTGAGGTAGAAGGCATGAGATTGTAGAGTTAGCAAGTGGCAGGATAAAAATTACTAACACACCCTTAACTAAAACGTCATTCAGGAAAGATAGTGTCCTTTGTTCAACTCTATCTTCTTTTGGAACTGGGTGTGTACTCTTGATAATTGCTCAGTCTCAATGAACTTCCATTTCTTTGTCTGTCACATGATTTGCGTAACAGTAACTTCCTTACCCTTCTCACAGTGTTGCTTTAATGATGAAATCTATCACAATTACAGTCTCATAAAAAAAATTAGAACAGAAGTATACACGTGGACAGCACAGCAAGGTAAGAAGCACTGCAGACCTGAGGCGGGAAGATGGTAAGTGTTGAAGTTCTGTTTACTTATGCTCGGCCTCTGTATTACCAACCTCTTTGGAGACCAAAGTTACCAACATTAATCAAAGGCCTAAAATGGTATCTGAACTCAAGTAGCCAAGGGAATTAGATGAGGTGACTTTAAGATTCTTTGTATATTTGAGATATAATAGCTAAGAAAAGAGAAATAAACCTCCCTTATTAATCACAGTGCACATTTCCTCTGTGCACCTCCATGCACTGTTCCTGTACGTCCCTCTATTAGAATACAACCATCTATTGAGTTCTTAATTCACTAGATCTTGTGGGCAAAAAAGAGACACAATTCCTGCCTTCTTAGGGCTTAGAATCTATAGGCACATGAGATAATCACACTACAAAATAGGAAATTATTACCAGAAAAGAGCCTCAAAAGAAGAGAGATACATGGAATTGTGTGTAATTATAAAAGGAAGATGTTGCTTATTCAGGGAGGTCAAGGTAGACTTCCCTGAGGAAGTGCTTTTGAACATAGATAGGAAAGTTGGCTGGGAATGAAGTACATGAAACAGATACATCCTATGCAGAGGGAGGAGCATACTTGAAGGGGAGTCAGTGCTTCCAGACCAGGTATTTTGAGGAAGGTGACCCATCTGAAAGGTGCAAGAAGGCTTGTGTGACTGGAGCAGAGAACAGAGTTGTCTCAGGGAGGGCACTGAATGCATAGGGACCACGCCTGATCATATTGTAAGTTGTACTAATGATTTCCATTTTGGTCCTAAGAGCAATGGAGGTCATGGGTTGGTTTGAAACAGGCAAGTGACATGATCAGATTTGGATTTTGGAATGATTACTTTGGCTGCGTTGTGGAAGATACCCTGAAACAGAGCAGGAATTGAAGCAGCAAGAACAAGTAGGAGGTAGCTGCAGAAAGACAGGAGCTCAAGCTTGGGTGTGACCTCTTTAAGAAAATAGGCCCTGTTCCCACGCCTATGTCCTGAATGGTATTGCCTAGGTTTTCTTGTAGGATTTTAATGGTTTTAGGTCTAACATATAAGTCTTTAATCCATCTTGAATTAATTTTTGTATAAGGTGTAAGGAAGGGATCCAGTTGCAGCTTTCTACATATGGCTAGCCAGTTTTCCCAGCACCATTTATTAAATAGGGAATCCTTTCCCCATTTCTTGTTTTTGTCAGGTTTGTCAAAGATCAGATAGTTGTAGCTATGCGGCATCATTTCTGAGGGCTCTGTTCTGTTCCATTGATCTATGTCTCTGTTGTGGTACCAGTACCATGCTGTTTTGGTTACTGTAGCCTTGTAGTATAGTTTAAAGTCAGGTAGCGTGATGCCTCCAGCTTTGTTCTTTTGGCTTAGGATTGACTTGGCGATGCGGGCTCTTTTTTGGTTCTATATGAACTTTAAAGTAGTTTTTTCCAATTCTGTGAAGAAAGTCATTGGTAGCTTGATGGGGATGGCATTGAATCTATAAATTACCTTGGGCAGTATGGCCATTTTCACGATATTGATTCTTCCAACCCATGAGCATGGAATGTTCTTCCATTTGTTTGTATCCTCTTTTATTTCATTGAGCAGTGGTTTGTAGTTCTCCTTGAAGAGGTCCTTCACATCCCTTGTAAGTTGGATTCCTAGGTATTTTATTCTCTTTGAAGCAATTGTGAATGGGAGTTCACTCATGATTTGGCTCTCTGTTTGTCTGTTATTGGTGTACAAGAATGCTTGTGATTTTTGTACATTAATTTTGTATCCTGAGACTTCGCTGAAGTTGCTAATCAGCTTAAGGAGATTTTGGGCTGAGACAATGGGGTTTTCTAGATATACAATCATGTCATCTGCAAACAGGGACAATTTGACTTCCTCTTTTCCTAATTGAATACCTTTTATTTCCTTCTCCTGCCTGATTGCTCTGGCCAGAACTTCCAGCACTATGTTGAATAGGAGCGGTGAGAGAGGGCATCCCTGTCTTGTGCCAGTTTTCAGAGGGAATGCTTCCAGTTTTTGCCCATTCAGTATGATATTGGCTGTGGGTTTGTCATAGGACTTCATGTCTAAAACACCAAAAGCAATGGCAACAAAAGCCAAAATGGACAAATGGGATCTCATTAAACTAAAGAGCTTCTGCACAGCAAAAGAAACTATCATCAGAATGAACAGGCAACCTACAGAATGGGAGAAAATTTTTGCAACCTACTCATCTGACAAAGGGCTAATATCCAGAATCTACAATGAACTCAAACAAATTTACAAGAAAAAAACAAACAACCCCATCAAAAAGTGGGCAGAGGACATGAACAAACACTTCTCAAAAGAAGACATTTATGCAGCCAGAAAACACATGAAGAAATGCTCATCATCACTGGCCATCAGAGAAATGCAAATCAAAACCACAGTGAGATACCATCTCACACCAGTTAGAATGGCCATCATTAAAAAATCAGGAAACAACAGGTGCTGGAGAGGATGTGGAGAAATAGGAACACTTTTACACTGTTGGTGGGACTGTAAACTAGTTCAACCATTGTGGAAGTCAGTGTGGCGATTCCTCAGGGATCTCGAACTAGAAATACCATTTGACCCAGCCATCCCATTACTGGGTATATACCCAAAGGACTATAAATCATGCTGCTATAAAGACACATGCACACGTATGTTTATTGCGGCACTATTCACAATAGCAAAGAGTTGGAACCAACCCAAATGTCCAACAACGATTGACTGGATTAAGAAAATGTGGCACATATACAGCATGGAACACTATGCAGCCATAAAAAATGATGAGTTCGTGTCCTTTGTAGGGACATGGATGAAACTGGAAACCATCATTCTCAGTAAACTATCGCAAGGACAGAAAACCAAACACCGCATGTTCTCTCTCATAGGTGGGAATTGAACAATGAGAACTCATGGACACAGGAAGGGGAACATCACACTCTGGGGTCTGTTGTGGGGTGGGGGGAGGGGGGAGGGACAGCATTAGGAGATACACCTAATGCTAAATGACAAGTTAATGGGTGCAGGAAATCAACATGGCACATGGATACATATGTAACAAACCTGCACATTGTGCACATGTACCCTAAAACCCTAAAGTATAATTAAAAAAAAAAAAAAGAAAATAGGCCCTGTTCTGTGCCTGCATTCTCAGTGATCTCCATGGGCTCAAAATATTAAAATAATACTAAAAACAATAATTGTGACACAATATGATAAAAGTAGTAATGGAGGCATGCATTTGATATGGCAGCAGGAGGACTGTGGTGAGAACTGTCAGCCCTTACATATGGCATGACAGTTAAGGATTCAGCTTCTGAGTCACATGGGTGGACCTGTGTTTTAATCCTGGCACTGCCTCTATAACTGTGTTAGCTTTTGTTAAAGTCTTGATTTTTCTGAGTAGCCTCATTTTATACATGATAAAATTGAGAGTCGACTTCATAGTTATGGATATCAGGTGATGTGACCAAATCAAAGTGCTTAGCCAAGTGTCTGAGGAGTATTGAGCAGTCACTGAATGATCATTTGATCATTTTTGTTTTATGCTGTTTTAATAATCATTATTTTTACTATTATCTATAAGCAAAAATAATTGATCTTGATGAATGAGGAAGAATTCAGCAAATGAACAGTAGGAATCATATGTCTACAAAAAGATCAGAATGCAACATGTACATGAGTATTATTTAGCGTTGAAGAATGAATATATCATCATATAGTGTCTGACAAAATCAAGAAACTATAATAAATTAAATGGAATTTGACAATCAACTCTCAAGACTCATAACAACTTCACAGCTTTTAAAATTAATAAGAGAACACAGAAAGGTAAGCAACTGGCTGAAACCCAAAGCTGAGTCCAAGTTCAACACCTGCTGCAGTGAATCAGCCACTATAATCTGCTGCTGCTTCCTCATCCATCTGTCTCTGCTTTTGGCCCCAAGGGGCTTTTAGCAGCGATGATCGCCTTTAACGTTTTCAGAGTTCTTCCTCCACACTATTTTGATTCTGTCCTTTGCCACCAGGTAGAGAGACTCAGAACAGAAATCCTCCATAGAAAGAATAAATTTCAAGAGATCTCTTGTACAGCAAGGTGACTATAGTTAATGGTGTTATATTGTATTCTTGAAAAATATAGAGTGAATATTATGTGCCCTTACTACAAAAATGGTGTAAGGTAATGCATTTGTTAATTACTAGATTAAACCACCCCACAATGTATATGTACTTCAGAACATCATGTTGTACATGATAAAAACATACAATGTTATCTGGTAATTTAAAAACATAGAAATTGTTTTAAAAAAAAAACCTCACAGACTGCTTTGCATTTTGACCTTCAGTGCTTCAGCTCAACTGCCTTTTTGGGCAAACACTATTTACTACTATTTATTTATTTATGGAAATCGTGTGAAGGTACCAACCAAACACATGCTAGCTGTCTAAATATAACTCTCTGTATCCATGGAACTACCTACCAATGTCCCCACGAATGACACAAGCAAGGACTGAGGGCAAGGATTCTGGGGGCCTTGATATTAAACAGAGAGCAAGAAAATTCCAGCTTAGCCCCAGCTTTGGAGCTCAAGGTCTAATTAGGCAACATTTCCAGTTTGGTTGAGGGGTGAGAGGAGAGGGAAGACTTACTCCACAATGCTACATATCTAGCACTCTAATTCTAAAAAGAAATAGTGATTTATAATAAAACATACAGGTAAGTGATAGGTCATATTTGGTGACAATTATAGTTGTTACATCATTAGTTTATAATTCTGTAACTGCACTCTCAACCAAAGAAATCAAATCAATAGAGAGTAAAAAACAAAAATAAAAAGAATTTGTGTCATTTCCCAAGGACTTAAATAGTTATTTACTGCAGACATAAGAACTCAAAGTTGGAATTGGTTTCTTAATTCTCCCCACAGTTGCTGTAGTTAAGACTGTTGCTTTTTATTTGGAACTGTAACTTCGCTTGTAGTTTTGTCTTCTTTTTTCCCATAAAGACTTCATAAAAGCTTAAGGGGCTAATATTTTTTGGTGTGTATGTGTGTGTTAAATATTAATGGCAGTTTGTTCTGAGAGTCAGCCTTCCCTATAGAGTCTTTAAAAGCTGAATTATACCAAAAGTTATGACATTACACAAGAGGAGTAGCAATCTTTTCTATAATGAAGTCATTTGTTCATCAGTCTTAAAATATTCAGCAGCCCACTTATGCCTCCCTCCCTCCTCCCTCCCTCTGAGACAAGAGAGCATTAGAAATGCAAAGGACACACCAGCCATTACTTAGCACGCATGTTAGTTGGAGCTCCCCCCCTTCCCTTTGATACCTGACTATTGAACATAATTACATCAAGAAAAAAAAAATGGGCCTTTCTCTGAGCATAAACACACATTTCCATGCTCAGTAGCAATTGGTGAGAGGAGCTCTTTTAATATTGGTACAAGCTGGATGTGTGTTGGGCACCGTTTTGGTTGGATGTGCCGGGGTGTGGTGTTAGGAGGATGTGTTAGGGGTGCCCACACATTCAGCCCTTGAGTACTTGGGATGACTTTTTCTCTGCCCTAAAGAAGTCAATATCTGCAAGTATTAAAATAAACTCCTGTGAATTTGTAGATATTTGCTGAGAGTCTCTCATGTTCTGGGGACTGTACTCTGTGCTAGAAAAATTACTATGAATAAAGCATTGATATTCTCAGGAATCTACCATTCATGGAGGAGATGGCCATGTGCAAAGTTTTAGGGGGATAAAAGGACATCAACTAACTTTTATACAAAAAGGAAATAATTTGCCCTATAAAACTGGGTGTAACTGAGCACCACCATTTTTCTAAGAGATAGTTTAATAGTTTTTTCCTCTTTTCTTGTCTTTGCCTCCCAATTCCCCACTTCCTACTTTGCCCTTTAGAAATGCAAATATAGCCTTTTACCTCCCATTCACCAGTCACTCCAGGGCAAGTTCATCTAACTATGTGCTTACAAATTCCAGAAAGAAACTCTCACCCACCAGGAGGTTGCCTTGAGAGATCACAGACCATTTCTATGAGACTCCCTCTCACCAGGAGACTGCCTCAAGAGATACAAGACTATCTCCCACCTGGGCAGTTTTCTGCCTAGTCCTGCCCAGGAAGGCACCAGCAGTCAACAGCTTAACTGCCCAGTAGATAAAGCACCAGAGCTAGCACGTGGACCACCCTCCTTGCTCTCTTCCTCCCCTGCATTTTAAAAAGGGCCTTCTTTCTTATCCAAAAGCAAAGCAGTACCCTTAAAGCAGGAAGCCTGTATTACTTCTCCTAAGCCAGGTTTAGAGTAATTCACTTTCTTTATACCAGACCTTGCTCTTGTTAACTGCAAGCAGCAAGCAACTAATCTGCATTTCAGTTTGCATGGGCACTCCAAGGTCTATCTTTAGAAAATAATCATTCTCAATAGCTCTGGCCAAAACCCTGGGTTGAGAGTGAGGAGGGGCTAGGGCAAGGGCTCTTATTAGTCAGCCTTAGGACATCTCCCCAGCCTTGAAGCAAATGCTTATAGTCCAGGGATTGACATTCCCACCAGAAGAACATGAAATAAGGATGTGGTCATTTTCCAGAGTAAAATTAGGGTGCTAATACGGTTTCACTCTTATGTCCTCTCCCAAATCTCATGTTGAATTGTAATCCCCAACGTTGGGGGAAGGGACCTGGTAGGAGGCAACTGGATAATGGGGGTGGATTTCCCCCTTGCTGTTCTTGTGATAGTGAGTTCTCATGAGATCTAGTGTTTAAAAGTGTATAGCACTTCCTCCTTTGCCCTCTTCCTCCTGCTCTGCCATGTGAAAAAGGTGTTTGCTTCCCCTTTACCTTCCACCATGATTTTAAGTTTCCTGAGGCCTTCTCAACCATGCTTCCTATACAGCCTGTAATACTGTAAGTCGATTAATTTTTTTTCATAAATTACCCAGTCTCAGGTAGTTCTTTAGTGTGAGAATGAACTAATACAGAAAATTGGTACCAGAGAAGTGGGGCATTCCTGTAAAGATACCTGAAAATGTGGAAGCATTTCACATTTGGAACTGGGTAACAGGCAGAGGTTGGACCAGTTTGGAGGGCTCAGAAGAAGGCAGAATGATGAAGGAAAGTTTGGAACTTCCTAGAGACTTGTTGAATGGTTGTGACCAAATGCCAATAGTGATATGGACAGTGAAGTACAGGCTGAGGTGGTCTCAGATGGAGATGAGGAACTTTTTGGGAACTGGGGTAAAAGTCAATCTTGCTATACTTTATCAAACCAACTGGCAGCATTTTGCCCCTGCTCTAGATATCTGTGGAACTTCTGAACTTGAGAGAAATGATTTAGAATATCTGGCAGAAGAAATTTCTATGGGGCAAAACGTTGAAGATGTGGCCTGGCTGCTTTGTGTATACTCATATGTGTTCACAAAGAGACGATCTGAAATTGGAACTTATATTTTAAAGGAAAACAGAGCATAAATATTTGGAAAACTTGCAGCCTGGCCATATGGTATAAAAGAAAAACCCATTTTCTGAGGAGGAATTCGAGGCTGCAGAAATTTGCATAAGAGAATCTGAATGTTAATAGCCAAGAAAATGGGGAAAATGCCTCCAGGGCACTTCAGAGACCATCTTGGCAGCCCCTTCCATCACAGGCCTGGAGGCCTAGGAGGCAAAAATGGTTTCCTGGGCCAGGCCTAAGGCCCCACTGCTCTCTGAAGCCTTGGGACATGGTGCCCTGTGTCCCAGCCACTCCAGTTACATAGCTAAAAGGGGCCAAGTTACAGCTTGGGCCACTGTTTCAGAGGGTGTAAGCCCCAAGCCTTGGCAGCTTCCATGTGATGTTGGGCCTGTGACTACACAGAAGGCAAGAGCTGAGGCTTGGGAGCCTCACCTTAGATTTCAGAGGATGTATGAAAATGCCTGGATGTCCAGGCAGAAGTCTGCTACAGGGGCAGAGCTCTAATGGAGAATCTCTACCTACTAGGGCAGTTGCAGAGGGGAAATGTGGGGTCAGAGACCCCACACAGAGTCCCCACTGGAGCACTGCCTAGTGGAGCTGTTAAAAGAGGGCCACCATCTTCCAAACCCCAGTGTGGCAGATCCACAGGCAGCTTGCACTGTGCAGCTGAATAAGCCATAGGCACTCAATGCGAGCCCATGAAAGTAGCCATGAGGGCTGTACTGTACAGAGTCACAGGGTCAGAGCTGCCCAAGACCTTAGGAGCCCACCATTTACATCATTGTGGCCTAGATGTGAGACATGGAGTCAAAGGAGATTATTTTGTAGCTTTAAAATTTAATGACTGCCCTGCTGGGTTTCAGACTTGCTTGGAGCCACTAGCCTCTTGTTTAGGCCAATTTCTCCATTTTGGAATGAGTGCATTTACCCAATGCCTGTACCCCCATCATATCTTGGAAGTAACTAACTTGTTTTTTATTTTACAGGTTCATAGGCAGAAAGGACTTGCCTTGTCTCAGATAAGACTTTGAATGTGGACTTACGAGTTAATGTTTGAATGAGTTAAGCCTTTGGGGGACTTTTGGGAAAGCATAATTTGTTTTAAAATGTGAGAATGTCATGAGATTTGGGAGGGGCCATGGGAGCATTCATATCATTTATGGTTTGGCTCTGTGTGCCCACCCAAATCTCATGTTGAATTGTAATCCCCAATGTTGCGGGAAGGACCTGTGGAAGATGATTTGATCATCGGACAGATTTTCTACTTGCTGTTCTTGTGATAGTGAGTGAGTTCTCATGAGGTCTGGTTGTTTAAAAGTGTGTAGCACATCCCACTTCACACTCTCTCCTCCTGGCCATGTGAAGATGTGCTTGCTTCCCCTTCACCTTCCACCATGATTGTAAGCTTCCTGAGGCCTCCCCAGCCATGACTGCTATGTAGCCTGTAGAAACATGAGCCAATTAAATCTCTTTTCTTTATTAATTACCATCTCAGGTAGTGATTTATAGCAATGTGAGAACAGACTAATCCAGGTGCTATAAGCAAAAAAAGAAGAAAAACACCGGCTAGTCCTAAACAACAACACACCCTTTAAGAATATCTAATCCATTCAATTTTGCCCTGAAACAAAGATTTCTTTAAAGTAAGGCAGACAAGTAGGAACATGCAATACCCACAATTAAGTCATACATTTGTACAACACTTTGTATTTTGCAAAGTACATGCAGTATTGAGACCAATGCTTAGAAGACTGACATTCATATTTAACACAGTGGGAAGGTGAGTCATATACTCAGGACCACAGAGTTTAGCATTCCAAAATTTCAACCCCCACTTTATTACTGTGAGCCTGGTCCAAAGAGAAAAATGTAAAAGTTAAAATTTCCTTAACTTTTCTGGGTCTCAGCTTCTTCATCTATGAAGTGGAATAATACAATGACATCTAAATTAATTTCCTGGAGTTAGATAATTGACAAGGGTTTAGTCAATGCATCATATAGACTGGGTAAATTTCTCAGGAAAATGTTGTACAATCTAATAGACACATAGACACACCCTGCTCTGTTGTACTATGTGCATGCCTGTCCTTGTGAAATGTACCTTATTAGTAATCTTTGAATTCTTGGTACTGATTTTGTCCTCATGTAGTCCTTATCTAATGAATGAGGAATTGACTGTATATGCAAATAAGTGAATAAAAAGAACTTGCTCTGACACAGTATTCTACCACCTATTTTCTGTATTAAATGATGTTTAGTAAAATTGGAGATATGAATAATGAAGTTTTACTCAAAGGAGAAACACCAGCCCAGAAAAATATATAGATGGCAAGCAGGTATTGAAATCCATGGATAAGCAAGTGATTTTACTTCGACTATATCTACAGTGCACCACATTTGGGTGCCTAATGACTCACACCAAGATGTTCTGATTTGAGAAGTCTTCATATTAGAGTTGCCACCTAAAATGCCACCCAGGTAATGGGTATAAAAGATTCCTGGCACTATGCCATGTGGGCCCTAATACAAACATGAATCAAAACTCCTGGGTCGATTGCCTATTATTGAACTATTGTTAGACTTCGTTATCTCACACTTTAGAAGAGCAGTTCTCTTATAATCTAAGGAAGTCTGTATGGGTGGTAGGAAGTTCGTTCATGAATTCGGGCACCAGACTGCCTCGGCTCATATCTTGACTCCAATATGTGAACTTGAGCAAATTGCTTAAGCTCTTCATATCTCATGAAGAATAGTACCTAATTTATAGATTTATTGTGAGTATCAAATGAGCTAATGGATATCAAATACAGGAAAAATACCAACCACAAAGTAAGCATTCAATGAAGTTTAGTTAACAGTAGAATTATGATTTCTACCTGTCTTTGATGTGTCATCTTAAGTCTAGTCTTATGAAATAAGAAGTGACCCAACATTTACTCATTGCACACTGCTGGCCAAGGCACTGGACACTAATTCCTGGGTTATTCATATACTATTCCCAATAGCCCTGTGAAAGTTGGGTAAAGATTGTAAACTGGCTGGATCAATTTTATTCCATCATCCTTATACTATTCCTTACTGTATTCAGAAAGATGGAAAGTTAAATTCTCAATTTCCTAGAGTCCCTTACTACTTTGGATATCTTCTAAAGTCCTTCAAAACAATACATCTGCATGATTTTTCTTTTTTTTTTTTTTTGAAATGGATTCTCACTCTGTCGCCCAGGCTGGAGTGCAGTGGCTCGATCTCAGCTCACTGAAAGCTCCGCCTCCCAGGTTCACACCATTCTGCCTCAGACTCCTGAGTAGCTGGGACTACAGGCACCCGCCACCACGCCCAGCTAATTTTTTTGTACTTTTTTTTTTTTAGTAGAGATGGGGTTTCACCATGTTAGCCAGGATGGTCTCGATCTCCTGACCTCGTGATCCGCCGGCCTCGGCCTCCCAAAGTGCTGAGATTACAGGCATGAGCCACTGCGCCCGGCCATCTGCATGATATTTAAGAGGAAACAAAAGCTTCATATCTCTTGTTTCTGCTGGCAGGTATATTTAAAACTGTAATGCTTCTGTTACCGATACCATAGTGGGTGAGCAAGGGTGGAATAAATCATGCATTCAGTAACTATGAGTGTGAGCATACAGGGCACAGGAGATGTGTTTTGCTTGAGGGGATTGTGGCTAAAGCAGTGTGGTACTGAATCCAATGGATAGGCAGTATGGTGAGCAAAATTCTAAATTGGTCCTACAATCTCCACCCCGAGCAACCACTTGAGCCTGGAAGAGGACTCAGAGCCTTGGATGAGACTCTCTGATTGCATACATATGAAATCTTGAAAAGAGGCCCCAGCTGTGATTACCCAGAACTCCTGCCCCATTGAAGTCATGAGATAATTATTATGTTACTTTTTAAGTCACTACAGGTGTGGTAATTTGCTAAGCAACAGTAGAAAACTAATACACATAGCAATTTCCAAATTACCACTTTATTACTGCAGTGGTAGCTAATATGTAGTGTTTATCAGGCAGTCATCATTCCTGGAAGCTCAACATGAAGTCTTTTCCTTCAGCTCTTCTAAAGGTTTTGTGAGCATTTTATTGTCTAAATTAAATCCTTTATATTTCCACTCTGCTCAAACTGAGACTGACAGGTGTCATATTCCTATTTTACAGATAAACTTTCTGACTCTTGGAATTTTCCAGTAAGTTGCAGAAAGTTGTATGGGAAATGAGATCATATGTTTATTCAGCTTAGAAGTCTGATTAGCTTTGAAGCATACACCTCAAATCACAAGGCTTTCTTTGGCTTCCCTGGACTACAATCAAGTTATTTTCCCAAATGCTACTATCAAATTCATTTGACAGCTAAACATATTGGCATTTAAATTTTATGTCCAGGTTTTCTAGATATATATTTACTCATTAGCTGATATATCCAGGGCAAGGTTCTTATTAATCAGTCCTATAACCACGCAACAGGAGAAGCAATATCATTGAGATGTTTAACTTGGCTCATCTTTTCTGCCTCTCTAATCTCCTATCCAGTGTCAGAGGTATGGGAGCTCTAAAAATAATTTCAATATCATATGTAAAATTCTAAACTGATAGGGGAGCAGGGAGAGCCCTGCCTGGGCATGCACCCGACATGATTGCTACCTACTATCCACATATCCTAAGAGTCTTGTGCTCATTCACCTCACTTTCAGAAAACAAGAATTTTGTGCCTTCTGTTGAACCTGCAAAACTTGTTCCTGCCTTATAGTATGTGTTCTTATTATCTTTGTGAAATCTTTTCCTTGATGATTGTCATTAGGACAACTTTTAGTTATTCAATATCATCTAACGTCACCTTTTCAGAGAGGTCTTCATTGACCACACAGATTAAAATATCTGTGAAATTGCATCTATTAAATATATTAAATATAATAATATCCTATTTTTTATAGAAATTATTAAAATCAAAGTTTTTATGTGTTTAATTCCTCTCTCCCAAAAACCAATTTCCATGGGAACAGAGACATTAATCTTTTACACCATTGTGTTCCCAGTACCTACAAGAGTGCCTGTCATAAAACTGAGTCTGAATTGATATTTTAAAGACAACAGATAAAGGAAGAATTGAAGAGAGGAGGAAAATGAAAGGAAGAAAGGAAGGTACTGGCCAGCTGGTAGATGGCAGGAAGATCTGAGTTTGTGAGACAATCAAAACAGATTGATATAATTGTGCTAAATTAAGTCAGGTGGTTAGTGGAGGTACTGAATTATTTGCTATATGACAAGTTTTCACCACATTGTAAAAGATGGCCTTGGCTTGATCAACTGTTACCAGGTTAAAATTGGTGATTAAATGATTCTGAGAGTAAAAGCCTCCATAAATGTTGTGCCCTAGATGTCTCACTTGCCTCACTCTAGTCCCACTCCTGAAGAAAGGCTTGAGCCATCCCACTCCCTGGAAATAATCAACATAGATTATAGCAAGGCAAGAGCAAAAGGTGTTAATGTTAAGTAACATTTAATATTTCTTACTCAACATTATAAAAACATTTATTGCTTGGTTATATGTAATATTTCTATTAAAAGAACTTCCAAATTAAGAAAGTAAAATCTGGATAACCATCAATCATTGTGGATTTCAAAAGAGATATAGGTAACTTTAAATTCTAGGAAAGCAGGTCATGTTTGTGGAGCTGGACTGTGGTTGATGGAGACAAAAGAGGTGGGAATCTTCCTTGTTCCAACTCCTAAAACAACATAAGAAGATAAATTGTAACAGAAGAGGGCTTAGAAAACAAAGAAGGGTTTTTGAAATCATTACTTAATATTATTTCAAGTACACAAAGAAAAGGGCATAGTTAAGAAAAACTTTTTGGCTGATACCTATTCAAAATTTCTGATTCTTTTTTACTGCTATATTAAAAGAATGTATGTATTAATTTAGGGACAGCAAGAAGGAGAGGATTTCCCTAATTTTTAGCCTTTTAGCCATGAATGTCCTTAACAGTAAGGATTTAATTTATGTTCAACCCTGGTCAAAACTGCAAAAAAAAAAAAAAAAAAAAAAAAAAAGTCTGGAAATGGGAATCAAGCTAAATATTTAGAAGAGTGAAAACTAGAAAGAAGCAGAAAAGGAGGAAAGTGGAATAGAAGTAAGGAACGGTAGTGGCTACTGGGGGCATGGAAGGGCCTGTGTCATTTAATGGGTAGATGATTACACGGTGTACTGATGAGTTGGTACAACTTAAAGTTCTAAACAAGAGGGATGAGATCAGAGTGGCACCCGCAAGATAAGAGTGGAGATTTTACACAGCCTCAGGGTCCATATTGAGTTCTGCAGTCTCATCTATAAACTTATATTTAGGATCAAGTAATCTTCACTTGTAAAGTATAAGAGCTTTGCACACCACATTTGACAGAAAAGTCTTACTAGAGTCATAATTTAAGTGAGGTAAGCGGTGTATCTCTTTCTAGAATCAAATTGCCTACTCCTTGCCCCAAGAATAGGTAAGTTCAAGTGATTATGTCAGCTGGAGAGGGTGAGGGCATTATATATTTAGAAAGTCATCATTATCTGGTGAGTCATACAAATAGAAGTATCTACTTCTTTCATTGATTTATTTATCCTTGCAATAAAGGTTTATGCAGCAGAGACTTCTGTTTCTGGCCATAATTAAACTGGCACCAAAGTAAGCCTCTCAACTAAACAACATTAAAGTTGGATAAAATTTATGAGACAATAGTTCTTAAATGGGCAATGCAAGCATGAAATCTCAAACAGAAGGAAAACTCTTGAGGCAATCACTACAATCCCCCAGCTCTCTAACAAGGAACAATTTCCTAAAGCAGCACAGAAACAATTCCAAGAAGGATATAGCAGTACTTCTGAGATTAGATTTCAGGGGAACTCATGGGTAACAAATGAAAATCTGATGAAAAGGGAATGGGAAAGGAGGAGCTTTTGCAGAGAGGAAGGCCCAGAAGTCTACAAGGAGGTCTCACACAAGTCCCTGGCTGAGGATGGAGATGCACACAGGCAGGCCAAGGTCACAAAGCTTGCCCAGTCTCAGCTGCTGTGAGGTTAATAGGAGATCAAAGATACTAGAGAATAATCAGTCACACAGAAAAGCCAGCTGGAAGACTTTATAATTCAGGCCCTGTCAGACTAAAGAGATCTTCTTCATACCCTGTTAAAATATCTGCCACTCAGCAGAGATCACAGAAAGGTCATGACTAGACCTTTCTGTCATGCCCTAGAATAAAACCTATCCTAGACTCATTTTTACAAAGCATAAAACAAGTCCTAAAACAATCTTCTAGGAAATTGAGCCTCAACAGTATTGAATCATTTGTACACTGTACACAAATTCCCACCTACAAAGTATGAAGCCAAGCCTATATAAGTTTAAGATGATCAGGTAGTAATTGAACTAACTGCTAAAAAAAAAAAGAGTCAACATTCTCCAGGGGAAAAATATAAAAATCTAGATTTTCCAAAATGTAAAAGAAAAAAAATAAATGAAAAACAAAAACCAAAAATCTGTGATTCATGATAAAGAAAAATAGTCAACAGAATTGAACCTGATGGTCCATGGTGGAATTAGAAGACAGAATATAAAGCATTATTATAAATATATTCAAGAATTAAAGGAAAATGTGGTCTTAACAGAGGGCAACTCATCAGAAAAGAAAAAGAAAATTATAGTAAAAAGAAGCAAATGGAAATTTGGAAAACCTAAAGCAAAATAACTAAAATGAAAAATTCACTGCAGGAACTGAAGATCAGATTGGGAAATGAAGAAAAAAGTCAGTAAATCTAAGGACAAATTAATAGAACTTATCCAATTTGGAAAATAGTAATAAAAATTTGGGAGAAAAATTTAGAGCCTCAGAGACCTGCGAGATAATATGAATCGTCACCTGAAATAAAAGAAGAAAAACTGGAGTAGAAAATAAAGAAATAATGTTGGAAGTCTTCAAAAATTAAACAAACAAATAAACAAAAAGCCTGACTTACTGGTTCAAGAATCTTTAGCAAAATCCAAGCAGGATAGAGAGAACCACACCTAAGCATATAATAGTGAAACTCCTGAAAACCAAAGACAAAGGGAAATTCTTCAAGGCAGCAAGAACCACTAACCTCCTACCACACCACAAAAATCTCAGATATATCCTGTCCATAGGAACAGGAATGGAATGAATACAGACTTTCTTATCAGAAACAATTGATAAAAGAAGATAATGAAATAATATCTTTGTAGTGATAAAAATAATGTTTTAAACTTTCAACACAGAATTCTATATCTAAAAATATTTTTTTCAAACATTAGGGTGAAATACAGATAATTTAAGATAAATAAAAGTACAGATACTTTGTCACCAATAGATATGCACTATAAGAAATGTTAAAGGATATCTTCAGGCAAAAGATAAATGATACCCAGGCAAAAGAGAAAGATGGAAAATTGAATCTACAGGAAGGAATAAGGTGCACTAGAAATCATTTTTAAAATAGATATTTTTAAAAGTATTTTTCAACTTATAATTTACTTAATATACAGCAAAAATATAATTTATAATATTTAGAAGTAAAGGGTATGATGACAATTGCACAAAGGACCGGAGGTCACACATACAATTACAGAGTGGTGGCATCATTACTTTGCAGTGTGGAGTATATGAGTGAGAAGCAAGAAACAGGAAGTGGTAAGGAAAGTAGGAAATGAGCAGGGCTGGGGGTGGGGAAAGAATGAGTTAGGAAGTGAGAAAGGGCCAATGTGAGGCATATAAAAATTAATGTATGGACTTTTTTTTTTTTTTTTTGAGATGGAGTCTGGCTTTGTTGCCCAGGCTAGAGTGCAGTGGCGCAATCTCAGCTCAGTGCAACCTCCATCTCCTGGGTTCAAGCAATTCTCCTGTCCTAGCCTCCTGAGTGGCTGGGACTACAGGTGCCCACCATTAAGCCTGGCTAACCTTTGTATTTTTAGTAGAAATGGGATTTCACCATATTGGCCAGGTTGGTCTTGAGCTCCTCACCTCAAATGATCCACCCAACTCAGCCTCCCAAAGCATTGGGATTACAGGCATGAGCCACCGTGCCCGGCTAAAGTATGGGTTTAGCTATATTTTTTTTTTGGAGACAGAGTCTTGCTCTGTCACCCAGGCTGGCGTGCTGGAGTGCAGTGGTGCGATTTCAGCTCACTGCAACCTCCGCCTTCCGGGTTCAAGCGATTCTCTTGCCTCAGCCTCCCGAGTAGCTGGGATTACCGACGCACGTCACCATGCCCAGCTAATTATTTTCGTATTTTTAGGAGAGACGGGATTTCACCATGTTGGCGAGGATGGGCTCCATCTCTTGACTTCGTGATCCGCCCGCCTCAGCCTCCCAAAGTGCTGGGATTACAGGTGTGAGCCACCGTGCCCGGCCGGCTTTAGCCTTTAAATAGACCTTTAAAATGTTCATCAGTTGGCAAATAAACAAACAAACTGTGATATATCTGAACAATGCAATGCTATTTAGAAATAAAAGTAGGCCGGGCGCCATGGCTTATGCCTGTAATCCCAGCACTTTGGGAGGCCGAGGCGGGCGGATCATGAGGTCAGGAGATCGAGACCATCCTGGCTAACACAGTGAAACCCCGTCTCTACTAAAAATACAAAAAATTAGCCGGGCGAGGTGGCGGGCGCCTGTAGTCCCAGCTACTCGGGAGGCTGAGGCAGGAAAATGGCTTGAACCCCGGGGGGCGGAGCCTGCAGTGAGCCGAGATTGCGCCATTGCACTCCAGCCTGGGCAACAGCAAGACTCTGTCTCAAAAAAAAGAAAAGAAAAGTAAAAAAGTGATGATACATTTAGTGATGTGGATAATCCTCAGAACATTTTATTCTAAAATTCTGTTAATACAACAGTTTGGTCACTGCAAAACTACTGGTACAGGAATTACACTGTTGATTGCCAGAGCTGGAGATAGGGGAAGAAGATTGTCAACAAAGATTCCTGAGAGAAAGTTTTGTGATGACAGAACTATTTTATATCTTGATTGATACATGCCTGTATACAAGTGTCCAAAGTCATAGAATCGTATCTCTCTAGTGCATTTTGCTGTATATGAATAAAATCTCAGTGAATCTGATATAAAATTAAATTAATGATTTCTGTTCAACAAAGAACACTATGGACAAAGCTAAGAGACAAAAGACAGATTTGGAAGTGATACTTGAAATATCTAAAACCAACAAAGGATGATTATCTAGGATATACAAAGAACTTGAGCGAGTCAACATCAATGGAACAATGGGCAAATGATAGAAAAAGTAAATTTACAGATATAAAAACCCAAGACACTAAAATGTGTATGTAGAGATGCTCAAATGTATTAGTCATCAAATAAACATAAATTTAAGTAAGAATGCAATAACATTTGTAAAAAAATTTATTCAATCAGCAAAAATTTAAAAATAGGATAATGTCAAGAATTGGCAAAGATGTGGGGCTATGTTAATCCTCATACCCTATTGAAGGATGTAAAGATTAATAGGGCTATTCTGAAGCTAATATAACAATACCTGATCAAATCAAGTATAGTGAAACTCCTTGGCTCAACAATTACATTCTTAACTATTTATCTCAAGAAAGTCTTACACATATTCTAAAACAGCAGTCTCCAGCCTTTTGGCACCAGGCACTGGTTTTGTGGAAGACAAATTTTCCATGCACCAGGTTGTGGAGGGATGGTTTCAGGATGAATCAAGTGCATTACATGTATTGTGCACTTTATTTCTATTATTATTACCCTGTAATATATAATGAAATAATTACACAACTCACCATAATGTAGAATTGGTGAGCTTGTTTTCCTGTAACTAAATGGTCCCATCTGGAGGTGATGAGATATAGTGACAGATCGTTAGGCATTAGAGTCTCATAAGGAGTGGGCAAATTAGATCCCTCACATGCGCAGTTCACAATAGGGTTCGTGCTCCTATTAGACTCTAATGCCACCGCTGATCTGACAGGAGGTGGAGCTCAGACAATAATGGGAGGACTTGGCTGACTTGCCCACTGCTCATCTCCTGCCGTGCAGCCCAGTTTCTAACAGGCCACAGACCAGTATTGGTTTGTGGCACTGGGGTGGGAACCACTGTTCTAAAAACAGCACTATGAGGTTGTTTATAGTGTTATGTGTGGAATAGTTATAATTTGAAGGCAATTGTAGGGGTCTGTTACTGAAGAGTGAAGATGTATAGTGTGTATGTCATGAAGCAATGTATAATTTATGGTGTGAATGGAGTGAAGAGGTAGATTGTGGTAGATACATGTCACAGGACACTATGCTGCAATAAGTAATGGACTACATGTACAGACAGAAATATCTTAAAAACAACACAGTGAAGAAAATAAGAAAAAAAGTGGTATAGTTTCATTCATGTAAATTAAAAATACGTATGCATACAGGACAATAATACACATTTTTCAAGAACTTACCTCAAAAACGATATACTATTAAAGAACAGCAAAATGGCTGCCAATTGAAAGAGGAAGGAACAGGCCTACTAGGGAATACATAGAAAGACGAGAAGAGACTTTCACAAACTACTGGTGATAACATGCCTTAAACTGAAACTATGCTTAACTCAAACTTCTTTACCTAAAGTGAAGAAGTAAAATAAATACGTTTGAATTTCTAAGAAAAAAAATAAAAGAAAATAAAGAGATTAAAAGGATACAGGGTACATAGAGTAAGCATATGAAGATAGCTGTGACCATTTTAACTCCAAATTAAAAGAGATATCAAGATAAGGAGTTTAATGAGAGATAAGGGAGGAGATTGTATAATGATGAAAGAAACAATCTACTGGGAAGACATATCAATCAAAAACACATATGCTTATAATAACTAAGTACCCAGTGCATGAAGCACAGACTGATAGAACTACAGTGAGAAATAAGCAAATATAGAAGAATAGCCAGGGATTTTAGCATCCCACTCTCAGTAAGGGAAGAACAAGTAGAAAAAAAATTAGTAAAAATATATATAATCTAAATCACAGTATGAATTACCCTTACCTCACTGACCAAATACAGATGGGATGTTCAACAAATTAGACCATGTTGGGAAAGGGGCAAAAAAAGTCTCAATACATATCAAGAAATTAAAATCTTTATATTTTCATTTATTTTAAATTTATTTTAATTGATATTAAAATCTTACAAAGTATATACTATGAATACAACAGAATTGAATTTGAAATCGGTAACAGTAAGTTATTCAGACAACTCTCAAATATTTGGAAATTAAAAAACATGCATCTAAATAACTCAGAATCCAAGAAGAAATTACTAAAGAAATTAGAAAATATTTTGAATTGAATGCTAACGAAAAAACAACACTAAACCCTTTGTAATTCAGTTTAAGTCATTGCAAAAGGGAATTTTATAAATCTGAATATTTAAGAAAAAGTGAAAGGCTGAAATCAAGCACTATATGTTGCTCTCCAATTTAAGAAGCTTAAAGCTTAAGAAGCTTAAAGAGCAAACAAAACACAAGAAATGTTCAAGATAAGAGCAGAAATCAACAGAATAGAAAAGAAGCAAGCAAAAGAGAAAATCATTTGGAAAAAACTGCTAATCAGCATCATGGTGACTATCAAACATTCAAGGAAGAAATAAGACCAATACACAAACACTTTTAGGAAATCAAGAAAACTTCCACGCTTGTTGAACAAGGCCAGTGTAATCATGCTATTAAAATCTGACTCCAAAGAAAAAATTCCAAGAAACTTACAGATCAATATCTCTCATAAAAATAGATGCAAAAGTCTTTAAGAGTATGTTAGAGAATTCAATCTAGGAGTACATAAAAAGGAACATATATTATGACCAGGCAGGGTTTATCCCATACATCCAAGCTTGTTTTAGTATTCAAAAATCAATCATTATAAGCCACCACACTAAGAGAATAGAAAGTTACATGATCATATTAATAGAAAAAGAATAGCATTTGATGAAGTCTAACACTATTCCTTAAAAAGTAAATAAAACCTCTTGGTAAACTGTAAGTAGAATAAAATTTTACTAACTTGATAAAGAGCATCTATAAAAAAATCCTACAGACTACATTATACATAATGGTTAAGGACCAAATGATTTCTCTCTAAAATTGGAAACAAGAAAAGTATGCTCACTCTTAAAATTTGTATTCAGTATTGTGTTATCCATTGCAATAATACAAAAAAGGAATGACATGCATTAAGATTGGAAAAAAGAAAGCAAAACATAATTGTCTGAATAGTATATCATAAGGAACACACCAAAAAATTGCTAGACTTAGTAAATGAATCTACAAGGAGATATCTAGAAGTTCATGGAAACATGAAATTAAAAGATAAAAATAATAAAGTTTATTTTTAACATAAGCTCCATCAAGGCCAAGGCACTTGTATGAGCGATGATACCAGCCATTTAGTTCATCCCCAAAGAACTGAAGGTCCTGGAAATTTAACCATGTCAACAGAGTCTCTTTTACGTTATCAACTGAAGAAAAATGGGTGCTCTTTAAAGATTTTTTTAAGATTAAGAAGAAAAAGAAGTCAGAAGGAGCCAAATCAAGACTGTAAGGTGTATGTCTAATGATTTCTCATAGAAACTCTCACAAAATTACCCTTATTTGATGAGAGAAGCGAACAGGAACATTGCTGTGGTGAAGAAGAATGCTCCAGTAAAACTTTCCTGGGCGCTTTTCTGCTAAAGCTTTGGGTAACTTTCTCAAAACACTCTCTTAATAAGCAGATTTTATCATTCTTTGGCCCTCCTGAAAGTCAACAAGCAAAATGCCTTGAGCATCCCCCCAAACGGTTGCCATTACCTTCGGTCTGGACCTGTCTGCTTTTGCTTTGACTAAGCCACTTCCACTTTTTGGAAGCCATTGCTTTGATTGTGCTTTGTCTTCAAGATTGTACTGGTAAAGCTGTGTTTCATCTGCTGTTACAGATTTCTTCTTCGAAGAAATGAAACCGTCTTTGCAAAAATTATAACTGAGGAAATTATGACAGTGAAAGAGACCTGACCTAACCGACTCTATCTTGCTTCTAACCTCCAAATTACCCTTGTTCATTCATGGGAATAGATCTAACTAACTTTAGGAAGAACTTAGTTTATAGTTTAACATTGAAACAAAGATGATAACAGCCCTTTCCCAAAACAAAACCGCTTCTTGCCTGGGGCCTAGACCACCTTTGCAGGACTAACAAATTAGTTACAAGATTAGGAATTATGACTTAGGAGTCACTGTTGTAAAATTTGATGTCAATTGTTGAGATATTTTTCAGACCCTGTGTTACAATGCACCAGCTGACACCACCCAGATAGACTGATAAACTGGCTCATCTGATCTGTGGCCCCAACCCAGGAACTGACTCAGTGCAAGAGGACAGCCTCGACTCCCTACAATTTAATCTTCGGCCTGACCAATCAGCACTGCCCACTTTCCAAACCCCTACTCACTAAATTATCCTTAAAAGCCCCAATCTGTGAATTCTTGGGGAGACTGATCTGAGTAATAATAAAAATCCAGTCTCCCGTACAGCCAGCTCTGGGAGAATTAAACTCTCTATTTCAATTCCCCTGTCTTGACCAATCAGCTCTGTCTAGGCAACGGGCAAGAAGAACCCATTGCATGGTTTCAGAAATGCTTCAGGATCTTGTCCTCGCTTGTATATAATTTCAATTGAAAGCTCTGCTCTTGTCTTCAGCTAATGTGGGCACAATAATTTTGGCACCCGTAAGGTGGAAAGTTTGCTCAACTTAAATTTTTCAGTCAGAATTGTGTAAGCTGAGCCAATTGACATGTCTGTGGTGTTGGCTATAGTTAGTGCTGTTAACTGTCAGTCCTCTTTAGAGCACAAAAAATATTAATTTTTTTCTCATAACTTGATGTTGATGGTCTGCTGCTGTGGGCTTTGGCTTCAACATTATTTTGCCCCTTCTTAAAGTGAGTTATCCATTTCTAGACTGCTAATTTATTTGGGACATTGTCTCCATAATTTTTTTGTAGAGCATTAATGGTTTCACCATTCTTCCATTCAAGATTCACCATAAAGTTGATGTTTGTCCTTGCTTCAATGTGAACAGAATTCATATTGCTCTGATAGGAGCTCTTTTGAAACTGATGTCTTATACTTCTTAGTGCCTCAAGCTAGATCCTGTTTAGATGTGTTGTAACAAGTTAGTCCGAATTTATTTTGGTGCAAAAATAATTTGAAATTCATGCTTTGGTTTTTCATAATAGGTTCCATGAACTTTTTGAAGTCCCCTTGTAAAAAGATTGCAGGATATAAAGCAAATATACAAATACCATTCATGTTTCTATATTCCAGCAAAAAATGATTGGAAAACAAACAAACAAAATTTATAATAAAAAATGAATTTCACCAAAAACATTAAAATCCTGTATACTAAAAACAGAAAACTAGTGGGAAAGAGTCATTGCTGAGATAAATATTAAAAAGTCTACATAAATGAAGAGATGTTCCTCATTTACACATTGAAAGATTCAATACTATTAAGATGCCCATTCTTCCCACATGAAATCTCACTGAAAATCGCAGCAAGCATTTTTGTAGGAATGTCCAGACTGAGTTCAAAATATTTATGTGGCACATTATAAAGGATCTAAAATAGTCAAAAATATTTCGGGGAAAAATCAAAGTTGAAGTGCTTGCATTCCCTATTTCCATCAGTCATCACAAAACCACAGTATTCAAGACACGATGGTATAAACGTAAAGATAGATATGGATAAATAAATCAAAATAGATAAACCAGAAATACCATTTTGCTTCATTTATCCATATATATGTCTTTATGTTTATACTATTGTGTATTGAATACTGTAGTTTTATAATTAATTATATATAATCAATTTTTAATAAACTCTTTACTGAAGTAATATAAACAAGTCACATCCTACAATTTATCTATTTAAATTGTACAATTAAACTATTTTTAGTATATCCACAAAGTTGTGTAACAGTCAACACAATCAACTTTAGAATATTTTTATCACCCCAATGAGAAACCCCACAGGATTAAAAGTCAGTCTTCTTTCTCCTTAAACACCTCATCCAACCCTAAGCAACCACTAATCTACTTTCTGTTGGCACAGAGTTGTCTATTCTGAACATTTCATATAAATGGAATCATGCAATATGTGGTCTTCTTTTGTGACTGGCTTTTTTTCACTTAGCGTACTATTCTCAAGGTTCATCTGTATTGTGGCAAGTATCAGTACTTCATTCCTTTTTTATGGCCAAATAATATTCCATTGTATGGATGTACCACATTTTATTTATCCCTTTATTAATTGTTGGACATCTGGATTGTTTTCACTTGGCTATTGTGAATATTGATGCTGTGAACATGCATGTATAAATTTCCCTGTGGACGTATGTTTTCATTTTTCTTGGGTCTATATCTAGGATGTAATTGCTCAGTCAAATGGTAACTTAATGCTTGACATTTTGAGAATTCCCAAACTGTTTTCCAAAGTAGCTGCATCATATTATACTCTTAAAAGGAGTATATGAAGAGTTCATTTTCCCCACAAAACCATAGTTATTTTTTTTTATTATAGCCATCATAGTGGGTATGAAATGGCATCTCCTTATAGTTTTGATTTGCATTTTTCTAATTTTGGATCAATTGATTTTTGACAAAGGTGCCAAAGTAATCCAATAAATAAAGAGTAGTCTCCTCAAAAACTTGTACTGAAACAACTGGCTGGGACTACAGCCAGTATAAACAGATGTATAAATACACACACACATAAACACACGTTAACATGACCCTTATGTTACAGGATTGAAAACATTTAAACTTGTAACATAGACCAAAATGTAAAAGCTAAAATTATAAAACATCCAGAAGAAAGCAGGACAATATCTTTGTCAACTTGGTGTAAACAATTATTTCTTACTACAAAACAGCACTGAAAATTAATATGTTTAAAGCATTAAAAATTAATAAATGAAAAATATATAAATTAGACTTTGTCAAAATTAAAACCTTATGTTCTTCAAAAGATAATATATAAAATTCTAGAATGGGGCAAACTATTCTTTAGTGATAGAAATCAGATCAGTGTTTACCAGGTGAGGCAGGCATAATGAACTTTTCTTGGGTGATGGTAGTGGTCTCTACCTTAATCAAGCAGTTGTTATAAAATGTTACATGTGGCTGGGTGCAGTGACTCATGCCTGTAATCCCAGCTCTCTGGGAGGCAGAGGTGGGCAGATCACAAGGTCAGGAGATCGAGACCATCCTGGCCAACATGGTGAAACCCCATCTGTACTAAAATACAAAAAATTAGCCAGGCATGGTGGTGCCTGCCTGTAGCCCCAGCCACTCAGGAGGCTGAGGCAGGGGAATCACTTGAACCCGGAAGGCAAAGGTTGCAGTGAGCCGAGATCGCACCACTGCACTCCAGCCTGGCGAGAGAGCAAGATTCCGTCTCAAAAAAAAAAAAAAGAAAAAAAGAAATGTTAAGTGAACAGCTCGAATCAAAGAAATAAAGGACTTAGGCCCAGATTTCCCAACCCTAAAGGCAACCTCTTTTCTACAAACTGCAAAATGAGCCAATTTATCATTTCACAAATATCTACACAATACATACACACAAACACACACGCACATAACAATAAAAGTGTAACTTATAGGAAGCAGAGTAGTTCAGACTGTATTTTAGCTCCATCTCCTCTTCTTTCCCATTTCATTACTTTGGAAAATGTTCATAACCACTTTGAGATTCAATTTTTTTTCTCTAGGACTGGAAAGAACTATCTATGTATAAATGCCAGAGATGTTACAGCTAATCTGGTTTTAGAAAGTTCCTTCTATACCTTCCTCTATGCTTATAAGAATATGCATAAATACATATATTGTTATTGCAGTCTCTGATAATGGAAAAATTCACATATATATATATATATTTGTGTCCATAAGAGAGAGAGAGCATGTGTGTGTGTGTGTGTTTGTGTGTGTATATCTCAGGCATATGCATTTAAGCTCAATATAACATACATCATTCAGGTCATTACGTAAATAACTCATTCTTTCTAATAGCTATATACTCATCCTTGTGCATACAACTGCATTGGTGCTATTAATTCTATAGGATATATTCTTTAAAGAAGGTGAACGGCTTGCTGAAAAGTTATTCATTTATACTTTTAACAAATATTACCAAAGTATTGTCTAAAAGTTTGTGGCGATTTGCACCTCACGACGATGTATATAGGTACATATTCCAAGTCACTTTCCAGCTGTGATTTTCAGTCCAAATAAATAAAGCTATACTTGTCATGTCCCACCCACTGCAAGCTCAGTTCCTTTCCATCTTCCTTTATCCTAGGCAAGTGTCATCATGTTTCAACTGAGCTATACTAAGCCATCCCTCAAACACAGGGACTCTAAGCAGACAACGGGTGTGCCAGGGTCCACCGAGCGGGAACAAGAGAAGCAGGCTTTTGCTGCAGTCTAGCAGCTCATGTATTTACTCTTTTCCACCTGTCTGAGCTAATGAATCTGCTGATCTCAAGCAGAGGATTACACTAAGCCACTCTGTAATGCTCACTTGACTGAGGATGAACTCAGGATGAAATGATGTTTGTAATTTTTTTTTCAGGAATTGCAAGCCATTGAATTTGTCAAATATTTATATTGCACAACTGTTAGGTACAAAGTGCCTACAGCATGTGTCTCTCTGGCTCTCTGGCTCTCTATCCATATCTATCTATTACACTCTGCTCGTTTGTGCCATACTATTTTCAAAGGGTTTACAGATATAATCTATAACCAGATAGGATATAATCTCATGTAACAAGGTCCAAATGAGGGTACTGATAATTTTATTTTACCTACTGAGTCTATATTCAGTCCTTGTATTAGTCCATTTTGACACTGCTATAAAGAAATATCAGAGCTGAGGATTTACTTATTTATTTATTTATTTATTTATTTATTTGAGATGGAGCTTTGCTCTTGTCGCCCAGGCTGGAGTGCAATGGCATGATCTCGGCTCACTGCAACCTCCGCCTCCTGGATTCAAGCTATTCTCCTGACTCAGCTTCCGAAGTAGCTGGGATTACAGGTGCCTGCCACCACACCCAGCTAATTTTTATATTTTTAGTAGAGATGGGGTTTCACCATGTTAGCCAGGCTGGTCTTGAACTCCTGACCTCAGGTGATCCGCCCACCTCGGCCTCCCAAAGTGCTGGGATTACAGGCGTAAGCCACTGTGCCTGGCCAAGACTGTGTTATTTATAAAGAAAAGAGGTTTAATTGACCACAGTTCCACATGGCTGGGGAGGCCTCAGGAAAATTACAATCATAGTGGAAGGCAAAGGGGAAGCATGCGCCTTCTTCACAAGGTAGCAGAAGGGAAGTGAGAGAGCAGGAAAAAAACAGCCATTTTTAAAACCATCAGATCTCATGAGAACTCCCTCACTATCACAAAAACAGCATGGGGGAAACCACCTCCCTGATCCAATCACCCCCCTCCCTGGACACATGGGGATTACACTTCCCTCCCTTGAAACGTGGGGATTGCAGGTCCCTCCCTCGATACCTGCAGATTAGATTTGGGTGGTGACACAGAGCTAAACTCTATCAATCCTTTTAACTATAACCACAGATAGGGCCCAAATGCTCCTTATTTCCTGTTCCCTTTTCTTCTTTCAGTTTCTGCTCCTCTTCACTTCTTCAAAGACTCTAACTTAACCTCGAACCTATTATTTATAATTGAGATTGTTAGGATTCACCCTGGTTCCAATTTGGATGGCAATAGGTAATCTTTAGTGAGGAGCATCTTTAAGCCTCCGCTTTATTAATAAGAATGGTTAATGGGCATAGAAAGAATGAATAAGACCTATTATTTGATGGCACAATAGGGTGACTACAGTCAATAAACTGTACATTCTTAAAATAACCTAACGAGTGTAATTGGATTGTTTGTAACTCGAAGGACAAATGCTTGAGGGGATGAGTACATATATATATACATGTATGTATATATATGTATATATAAAATATATACTATATTATATATATACATGTATATATATTATATACATTATAAAATTTTATATATTATATATGTATATGTACATATATAATGTATATATAAAATATATATACATATATACTGTGTACCTAAAAATATTAAAAAACAAGAAAAGGAAAAAAATAATTCTCTATAGAAATCTGGAATACCCAACATTCTTCTAAAATCTCTTTTCCCATGAGAAAAAAGAGTGGGCAGGAATGAAGTTCAGGAAGAAAACAGAAAATCACATCCTTCCATGTTTAGATGAATGGGTCACAGTCCCTGATCTCAAGGAGCTCCAGCAAGATGAGAGGCATACACAGCTAGTAAAAAAGACACAAGCTTGAATAGGACAAGGATGGGGAATCAGAATAAGGAACACACGGCAACTTGATAACCCAGGCAATTAAGTATCTTGCCTTGATTTAATTGACAGAAGGCTACATACATGAGCTGGGCCTTCAAAGATGGGCAAAACAAGAAAAGGCCAAAAAAAAAAAAAAAAAAATAGGACATCGGTGAAAGCAGGGAGGCAGTAAGGAGCACAGCACCTTGAAGCATGTGTCACTTTGTAAACCTAAGCCATCATAATTCGAGAAAAGTTTCAAATTTAGATTAGTAGACTTATGTTCATATAGATGTCACTGGAAGAAACCGGAGGACATTTTGTTAAGATAATCATGGTGACTTTTTTTACAGTTTGTCATTATTTCTCGTTTTTTAGCTCAAGCTCCAGTGCATACACTGAATCTCAATATTTCCAAAGATCTCTGCACACAAAAGAGAATGATAGGCAATTTACAGTCAGGGAAACAAGCCACTTGGGACACACTCAGAAAGTGGCAATTCTGGGCATTGTTAATTCTGACCCTGTGGCTAGAAAATCTGAGGACACCGGCATAGGCATAACCAACCCTTCCAGCTCAAAACCTGCAGGGAAATATCTTTATAATATTAGGGCCCAGTGAGCCCTTGATTCCTTATACATTTGGGAAGATGCCTGGAGGCCTGGTATGATAAACCAGGCTCTCTCTGTCCTGAGCATATAGACCAGGATATGATAGGTGACAGGTTAAATTGCTGTTAATGCTAATGAAAAGTTACATCTCACTTTCTTTACAATAAAGACAGTAAGCCCTTCTTGTTAACACTGCATGGGGTGAAATGACAATAACAAAAGTGAAATAAGGCATATATACAAAAGTGAAAAAAATAGTCATCTACAAAAATAAGACCTTTGCCAAATCAATTGTTTTTCGGTACCTAATGTATGAACAAAAGAACAGATCTGCTTGCAAAAATCGAGAGTGAAGTCAGCATGTCATTCCAGATAATGAAAATGATCAGCAACAAGATCCATTTTTAAACATTGCTAGTCAATCTCATAGTAACTGTAGCAAAAACAATGTTATAGAACTGTTTGTTTCAGGTTCAAGTTGTGGCTGCCAATGTTATAAAGAGTGTATGGGAATAATGGGTTTGGAAGTGCAGATGAACTGGACATATAGAGATCCATAGGTCTATTCCTTAGGACCACTGCATATGTTTACCTCTTTTGTCCAGAATCTGACCTCATTTTTCTCTCAGCCTATTAATTGAAATGATCATTCATTTTCCTCTTGTTTTACTCTATGAGGTATGTGTGTATGTGTTTGTGCATGTTCATATGTGTGAGTGAGCCACAAGTGTATGCATTTGGGCACCTGAGTGAATATATAGATATCAAGTGGCAGGTGGGAAAAAGTTTTCAATACTAGAAATGGAACATCCAAGATAATCAAGCTTTATCACAATACTTCAACACATCTTTGTGTTGGGGTCTGTTGTGTTTTTTTTTTTTTCTTACCTGAAGCCACATTGTCAGGGGCAACTTTTGTTAACCCAGTTTCCATATGTGCCAGGACTCAGAATTAAATGTGTATAGACCAAGCCCATGGAATGGGGAGGATGTACGATATTATCCTTACCTTCAAACAATTTGTCAGGCAAACAAAAATGTGAGAAATTAGCAAACTATTAGCCATTGTACTCTTCACTGTAGAAAAGAAAATGTGCAGATATTGAAATTTACCTTTACTTTTTTTCCCATGTTCTTTTTTTCTGGGTCTTTTGGTTTCTCTTCCTCCCACTAACTGACTTAGCTTTGCTTTTCATGGATGATGTGATCTTGATAATCTTGCTGCTCAGTGAAATCAAAATCACATTCCCATAGATGGCATTTATATGCCACCTTGGGTGGAAGATTGAAAAAGTGTTTCCAACACCTTTAAAATCACAGAACTTTAGAACTAGGAAAAAAGAAATTTGAAAAGGATCCAGTTGTGCTGCATTATTTCTGATGGATTATTGAAAGGCAACACCAAACATTGGTGGCAAGGCTTGGACTAAAAACCAGTAAGATCTATTTACTTGTCATCCAGGGATTTTATTGCTATGTCATTCCTTCTGTCCTACATTCATACATGCACTTAAAGAGTATTTAACTGCTTACCTGTACACATTCTAAAAAGAACTATAAAATAAAATGTGTAAATTGAGACCAATAAGAGAAGAACACCTGTCCTCAAGTAATGCAGTCCTCAATTGAAGACATGAAACTAACAGTTGTAGTATTCCATGGTGCAAGAGAGCTATAGTAAATCACTTGTTTCTCACTGTAACTCTACAAGAAAAAAAAAATCCATAGAAAAAGTGCATGGAGATCAAAGACATGTATAATAAAAAGTCATGAAAAACATAAATACTTATCATTGACTATAAGCATATACTATCTTGTTATGTTTTGACTGTGTCCCCACCCAAATCTCATCTTGAATTGTAGTTCCCATAATCCCCACGTCATGGGAGGGACGAGGTGGAGATAATTGAATCATGGGGGTGGTTTCCCCCATCCTGTTCTTGTGATGGTGAGTTAGTTCTCATGAGATCTGATAGTTTCATAAGGGTCTTCTCCCCCATCGCTCTGCACTTTTCCTTGCTGCTGCCATGTGAAGAAGGATGTGTTTGCTTCCCCTTCTGTCATGATTGTAAGTTTCCTGAGGCCTCCCCAGCTCTGCAGAGCTGTGAGTCAATTAATCCTCTTTCCTTTCTAAATTACCCAGTCTCGGGTATGTCTTTATTCGCAGCATGAGAACAGACTAATACATATTCTTTACAGAGAAAACAAAGCCACCAAAAATAATTGAAGTTAAATTGAATTTCTACATACTTTTTAATAAGTCAAGTGGCAGAATATTTTTGCATCAGTGCTTATTATTATAGAATGTTTATCTTGGGGAAGTAATTCCATTTTTCAGGACACAGTTTGGTCCTGTGTAAAATAAAGGATATAGGTTTAATGTCTGTGGTAGGTAGAATAGTGGCTCCAAGATGTCCATATTCTAATTCCCAGGACCTGTGGCATGGCAAAGAAGAATAAAGGTTCCAAGTGAGATTAAGATTGTTATCAGATAGCCTTAAAATAATGAGACTATTCTGGAGTACATGGGTGGCTCCAGTGTAGCTTCAAAGGGCCTTAAATGTAGAGGAGGGAGGCAGAAGAGCCAGTGTCAGAATAATACAATGTGAGACTGCACCAGCCACCGCTGGCTCTGAAGATGTAAGGGACCACAAGCCAAGGAATGCAGGCCATCTCAAAGCTAGAAAGGGCAAGGATGTGTATAGTCTCCTAGAAGGTCCAGAAGAAATGCAGCCCTGCTTATATCTTCACTTCACTGCTTATATCAGTGAGACTGATTTTAGATTTTCCAAACTATATGATAATAAATGTGTGTTATTTGAAACTGCCAAGTTTGTGATAATTTGTTACAGTAGTAATAAAAACTTAACACAGTGTCCAATGAGCTTTACAAGGTTATGATGACAGTTTTCTCCAAACTCAAATTCTCTATCTTCCCCCATCCTTACTTCCTCCTTCACTCCTTCCAAAAATCTTTGAAAATTCCCTCCATTCTACCTTACGTTGTTTTATAGGCCTCCCTTACTCCTTTCTCATTTCAGGCCTTTTTCTTTCTGTTCTACATTAGTATTGTTTCTATTCCATTAGAAATTAATGAAATCTTCCTTGGTTCCTCTCAATTCTCCCTTTCACCCATTCTCTTAGTGAATATGACAAGGTCCAGTAATCAAGAAAACAAAGATCAAATATTACTTAGGAAGAGGAAAGTAAGAAGTTGTGAATATCAATATTTATTTACTTACATATTTATTTCTCATCAATAAATTTTCTGAAGAAACTAGTTTAAAATAAGAGATAATCATGCCTACTCGATCAGGATCTTGTAAGGTCACAACTAATTTATAAATAATTGCTAATAATATAGAAGATGCTCAGAATTATAAGCTAATGAAAACATTAATTTGAGTTCAGGTCCAATATTTTGAAATCAACATTTTTCAAAGCTTATTGAAATTTCTTTACATTTATCATGAAAGATATGTATTAAAGAACAAAAAGAAAGAAAACAAATATAAAAGGATTCAGAAAAAATGCTCAGTTTTGTAAATAATGCATTCTGAATATACTTGAGTTAGCCATTTCCTTGAATTTATCAAAATGCCATATTCAGTTAAGCTGAAAACTAATCCTGTTTCAAACATTGCTTAACGTGCATTGAAGAAAAAAAGAGATGACTGAGTATGTAGAAGCGCATCTGAATACGCATTCAATATAAACTAATAGCAGCTGGGGAAATAAAATGCTTTTGATGCAGATGGACAAGTGTTCTATAGAAAACATTTTCATCCTTTTTTTAACAGTTTTTTTTCTCACTTTTAATGCAGACATAATCTTAAAGAAAATTTCTAAGAATTCATTGCAAAGTTCATTTTTAGAAAAATCCATCAGGTTTTAAAATTTTCTCTGTGTGTGTGTGTGTGTGTGTGTGTGTGTGTGTGTGTGTGAAGTGTGTCTATAGAAGACATATATATATTCCATACAAACAGGTTAGTTTACAAAAGTTTATTTTCAAGCAGTCATTTGAGACTCAAAATATTGTTTCCCATCACTTGATCTGGCAATCTAAAAGCATATTTAACTAACAATTACACAAAACCAGTAGATTTTATCTGAGGAAATAAAAAAGAATGTTGTAATTATTGGACCAATTAACCAATTAAGTAGTTAGCCTTCTGGAATACCTATTTTAAAAAATGTGGAATTTACTGGGTACTACATATTTGAAAACATGTGAATGACATTCATTAGCATTTTATGTTTAGAATGTTAGAGGTGTGAGTGAGGGAAATTCCTTGCCTGTTCAAGGGATGTGTGACCCTAATCCCATAACTTTAGCTCTTCCCACAATAACCTCTTATCAGAACAAAGCAAGCCATCATTACTACATTTCAGCAGACACTCTACATACACCATTAATTATTTATTCATTCAATAAAACTTATTGAGCACAAATAACGTGTCCGGCAACATGTTGTTTCTTTCTTCACAACAGCCTTGTGAATAGAAGATTGATGTTCCCATATTAGAGATGAGAAAAGTGAGACTCAGCATCTTCATAACATGGCTAACTTTCTGTATACTCACTATGTGACTGAGAGAACGTGTCATCTCATTTAATCCTCACAACAATCTGATGAGGTCAGTATTTTACTGTACTGAGGAGTGAACTGAGGATTACAGGGTTAAGAAACTGGCCAGAAGTTAAATAGCAATTTAGTAATGGAGCCAGAAGCCAATCCTGAATTTTGTTTGATGCTGGATCCCAAGCTTTTAAACTGCATGTTTAAGTTATTTGTCAATGCAAAATTATTAAGAAGTAAAGTTTGGGCTTGAACCCACATTTCCCTTTCATTTTATTTACTTTATTTTACTGTTTAATGTAATTCAACTGTATTTTATTTCATTGAGTTGGGATCGGCTCTGTCACCCAGGCTGGAGTACAGCAGTGTGATCATAGCTTATTGTAACTTTGACTCTCAAGCTCTAACTATCCTCCTGTCTCAGCCTCCCGAGTAGCTAGGACTATAGGCATGTGACACCACACCAAGCTAAATTTTTAAATTTTTTGTAGAGATGAGGTCTCGCTATGTTGCCTAGTCTGGTCTCAAACTCCTGGCCTCAAGTGATCCTCGACCTTCCAAAGTGCTGGGTTTACAGGCATCAGCTGCTGTGCCCAGCTTGAACCCACACTGCTTACGTCAAAGCCTAATGACCAATTTCATGAAGGAGGTAAGACATGTAACCCAAGCATTATAATGAAATATGAAAAGTGCCTTAACCAGTGTGTGAGGGGTTAAAGCAGGGTAGGCTTCACAAAGCAAGTTTATTGAGCTGAAATTTCAGGGTGAATGTAAACTGAATAGGAGACAAGTAAAGAGAACAACATTTCAGCCGTGGGAAGACGTTTCCTAGTGGCACAGGTACATGGAAGTGCATACATATTCAGGGGACAAGTCTGCAAAATAATGGAAACATAAAATTCATCGTTGGAAGTGGCAGTAAATTAGACTGGAAATATAAGTGAAGATCAATTTTTACACTTCCCTTATAAAGTTGGTGATTTCTTGCTTTGAAAAGAATAACTAATTCATCTGGTAAGAGCCAATGGCTCTTTACCTTTACTTTGAAGAAGGGGACAAATAACGGCTTTGCAATGTAGTTAGGCTTTGTTTTTCTTTTTTCTTTTTTTTAAAACAAATGACAAACTCTTAAAAAGTTGAAACATAACACACATGGAGTACACTGCATAGGTCACCAGGATACAGTTTGCCAAATTCTCCAATTCTCCAGTTGCACACATACACATACCCAGAGCAGCCTAAGAAACTGAATTGACCAGGCCCCCAGAGTTGCCCTGTGCTTCTCTCAACCAGTGTGTCCATCTCAGGGCGACAATAATCCATAGCCTGGTATCTAATACCATGGATGAGTTATGGTTACTTTTGAAATTTATGTAAATGAAATAATACAATATGCATTCTTTTGTGTCTGGTTTCTTTCATTTAACCTTATGTTTGAAAATCACCTTCTGAAGTTAAAAAAAAACTTTAAATATATAATACACTGAAATGATTTTTAAACATTCAAATAGGATAAAAAGATTACAGTGAAAAACTCTGTCTCCCAACCAAGCTCTCTACCACCCTTCTCTGAAGATAACCAATATTAACAATTTCTTGATCATCTTCGGAAAGAAATTTTAGGCACAAATAGGCCTCTGAATGTGTTATCTTTCTTCCCCTGCACATAAATGGTGGCACAAGAAGAAAAGTCCTTGGGAGATGTACTTCCTAAATATCTCCTGAGTCCTACTGTTTGTTCATTTCTATTATTCCACTCATGTTGAAGAATACAGGGACGTTACTTTGAAAAGACTGTCACTCAATTTGGGTTTGATTCATGTTTTGTCATGATTAGATTCAGCTTATGTACTTTTTTGGCAATAATACTACAAAAGAGATACTGTGTTTTTCTTAGTACGTTATATCAGGAGGGACCTGATGTAGGATTGTGCCATTACTGTGATGTGAATTTCAGTCCTTTAGCTAAGGTGAAGTCAATCAGATTTCTACAATATTACCAATTTTCCTTTTTTAATTAATCGGTAATCAATGAGAAGATTCTTTGAGACAATGTATAATTTTGTTTCCTCGTCAAGTATTCATTCAATGTTTTTAACTTCTATTGATGAATTTTGCTTAAATCAGTCATAATTATAACAACTAAAAACTGATATTATTAAGTTTATTTTTATTGTTCTCAAGGTCTGCTGCACTCTCAAGCCAGGCTATGTCAGCTGGACTATGTGGTGCCTTTTGTACCTGTCTGCATCCTGCCGTCCTGTTCACCATCTGCAGAGGGCTCAGCTTGCAGTCCCAGAGGAAAGGTACATTTCCAGAAGAGTGAAAGAAAGACCTAGAGCCTAAGCTAATGACATCAAGTACTCTGAACTTGTCTTTGTGTCCACCTTGTTTTGGTTCCACAGAAATGTGACAGTTGCTAGTGAGGCTGGTGCTACCTTGCGTAGCTTCTAAACCTCAAACTTACCGTGGAGATTTTGTCCTTGGCTTTTTCTTTGTTCTCAGGTCTTATCATTCCCTTTTTTCTGGACATGAAATCTAGATCTTTGATTTTGAAAACAAATTTGGACGCTTGACTATGTATTCCCAAATTCTTTAGCAAGTTGTTTTCTGGACTTAATCCCAGACTTAGAGTTGTTTATAAATACCTTGATGCTAGTGTGTGACTGGAAGAAGGTGTAAGTGGTCAGACACTGTCTGGCTACTCTGCTTGGAATCTCCTCTTCAGGATATTCTTGGCCTTGGCTTGATTCTAAGGCCTCCTCAGGTCCTGGTCTTTGCTGGAATCAGCGCCTCCCTCTTCAATTCTGACATCAAATCTGGATTGTAGACCAGATTCTTTTCTGTGTTGATTTCTAAAGCAAGTTTTCATTCGTTAGCATAACCTGGGTAAAGTTTTTTGTTAAATGAAGATTTGCAGCTGATGTGTGAAGTTTGTGCTGCTGCACCTATAATTTTTTGCTACGATCTTCTTTGGAGAGCTATCCTCAACTAGTCCATACAGGAAAAGTCTTGGTACCTATGGATTCGACTAGGCATCTTCTGGCTCAGTGTTCATCTGTATGCACAGTTATGTGTAAGCACTAGAAGCTGAGCCTGAAAAGTACCTATGAGGCAAGACTAACTTTCTTGGGTATTTGTTGGAATGTCGGAAAAAGTCTTGAGTGGTTCACATGAAAACTGTTAATTTAGCAAGAACACAATTTAGAGAGGGGAAAACCTAGCTCTGCTCACTGACGCATGTGCAAGATGAGATGCTGGCAGCGGAATTGTGTATTTATGATAATTTTGCTATTGCAGGGCAAGGGAGGCCATCTACCAGGGAATTGCAGTAATTAGATGAGGAAAGTGATTGTTCCATAAAACTCAGCTAAAATGTTACAGTGGAGCAGAGAGAAATGAAGAATAAAGAGTATTTCCCAAGTCAGAAAAGATTGTTTTATTGTCTGTCTACTTTACAAGCATAGTTAGGATGTTAAATTGGAAGCAAATCTAGCTGGAAAGCAGTAACACACCAGATTTGGCCATCAAATTAATTCTGTCATAATGAAATGTGAAATTTGACTGAAATGAAGAGGAATTGGATTTAGGCTGCTTATGCTGGTGGCTTTCAATTATAACATAACATAATACACTTCCTTTTGTAAAACATAAAAATAAATGCTGAGCAAACAGAGACAACTACTGAACACCACCACCACCAACAAAAAAACCCATAAAAATAATTGCCAATCCAGACATTTCCAAGGCTTACCTGGGAAGTCATCTGAAAAATGAGGGGATCAAAATACATAATTTCTAATGTCCTTTACGGCTCTGCTGTAAATGCCTGCAGCCATAAATTTAGGTCTTAGGAAAGATCAACATGTCATGACACACAATAAAGTATTAAAGTTGGCAAACAATTTACTTCTTCATAAGTTAAACAAGTTCAGCATTATTCCTGTAATGATGGCATGCTTGTTGTCCTGATGATTTTGACTATACTTTCTTAAGCTAGAAAGTGATTAAAATATAGCTAGTATCCTAGGCCCATGTAAGCATGGATGCCATTGGAGGAGTGGAGATATGTATGCTACTCACTTAGGTGTTAGCCCCAGAGCATGGCAAAATTTCTATGATTGTTCGTAAGGCTCTCTCCATACTTTTTGTCAGGTTTCTTCCTTAAGAGAGAAGAACTAGACATATCTTTATGCATTTTATTTGACTTGTCTGCACAAGAATAAATTAGTGAGACAGTTCTGTAGTTTGTATGTTTGTTCCTCTCAAAACTCACATTGCAATTTTATCCCCATGTTGGAGTTAGGGGCCTAATGGGATGTGTTTGGGTCATGGGAACAGACTCCTCACGGCCTCTATTAGTTCCCAGGAGAGCTGGTTGTTTATAAGAGCCTGTTACCTGCCCCCATCCTTCTTTCTATGTAATCCCTAAACATGCTGGCTCTCCTTCCCCTTACATCATAAGTGGAAGCAGCCTGAGGCCCTCACCAGAAGCAGATGCTAGCACCATGCTTCTTGTATAGCCTGCAAAGCCATGAGCAAAATAACTCTCTTCTCTTTATAAATTACCCATCCCTAAGTATCCCTTTATGGCTAAACAGACTAAGACATGAAATTGGTACTTAGGACTGGGGAATTACTATAAAGATGCCTGAAAATGTGGAAATGTCTTTGGAAATGGGTAATGGGTTGGAAGGGTTTTAAGGGCTCAGAATAAGATGAAAAGATGAGGGAAAGTTTGGAACTTCTTAGATATTGGTCAAAAGGTTGTTACTAAAATGCTGATAGAACTATAGACAGTACTGGCTGCACTTGGTAGTTTATGCCTGCAATCCTAGCAGTTTGGGAGGCTGAGGAAGGAGGATCTCTTAAGGACAGAAGTTTGAGACCAGCCTGGGCAACATAGTAAGACCCTGTCTCTACAAAAAAAAAAAAAGAAGAAGAAGAAAAAAAACGAAAAAATATATACACAGTAAAGGACAAGCTGATGAGGTCTTGAATGGAAATAAAAAGCTGACAAGCTGATGAGGAATGGAAATAAAAAGGACAAGCTGATGAGGTCTTGAATGGGAATTGAAGCAAAGGTCACCCTTGTTACACCTTAGCAAAGGACTTGGCTGCATTGTATTCATGCCTGAGGAACTGTGGAAGGCTGAAGTTGAGAGTGATGACCTAGGGTATCTGATGGAAGAAATTTGTAAGCAGCAAAGACTTCAAGAACTGGCCTGGTTATTTTTATCAGTTTATGATCATATACAGCAGCAAAGGAATGGCCTAAAGTTGAGATTTATAATGAAAAAGGACACAGAGCACTAAAATATGGAATATCTACAGCCTGGCCATGTGGCAGAGAAGGAAAGAGCATTATCAGGAGAGGACTCTGAGGGTGCTGATGAGCAAAAACTTGCTACAGAGATTAGCATGAATAAATGGAAATTAAATGTTAATCATCAAGAAAATGCCAATGAGGACCTGAAGGCATTTCAGAAATCTTCAAGACTGACCCACCTATCACAGGCCCAGAGGCCTAGGAGAACAGAATGGTTTGGGGAGCCAGGGCCAAAACGCTGCTTCTCTGCACCATCTCAACATGCTGCTCCCTATATTCTCACTGCTCTGGTTCCAGCCACAGCTCAAACAGCTCCAGGTACAACTCAAGCCACTGCTCTGAAGGGTGTAAGCAATAAGCCTTGGTGGCATCCATGCAGTGTTAAGTCTGCAAGTGCCCAGAATGGAAGAATGATAGAGGCTTGGCAACTTCTACCTAGATTTTAGAGGATGTATCAGAAAGCCTGGATGCCCAGGCAGAAGTTTGCCACAGAAGCTGAGCCACTATAAAGAATATACACAGGGGCAATATCTAGTGGAGCCATTGAGGTGGGGCTACAATGAGGACCCATAATAATCAAGCCACCAGTAGCATGCAACTGCAGCCTGGAGAAAGCCACAGGAATTCAAATCCAACCTGTGAGAGCAGCCACACGGGCTGTGCCCAGCAAAGCCATGGGGATGAGGCTGCCCAAGACCTTGAAAATTCACCCTTCACACTAATGTGCTCAGAATGTGAGACATGGAGTCAAGGGAGATTATTCTGGAGCTATAAGATTTAATGTCTGCCCTGCTGGGTTTCAAACTTGTGTGGGGGCATGTTACACCTTTCTTTTGGACTATTTCTCCATTTTGGAATGAGAATGCTTACCTAATGTCTGTTATACTATTGTATCTTGGAAGTAAATAACTTGTTTTTACAGACTTATAGCTGGAAAGAATTGCCTTGTGTTTCAAATGAGATTTGGGACTTTAGACTTTTGAGTTGCTGCTAGAACAAGTTGTGGGACTTTTGAGAACTATTGAAAAGGGGTGATTGTATTTTGCAATGTGAAAATGACATGAGTTTGTGGGGGGGCGGGATAGGGAGAGGAATGCTATAGCTTGAATGTTTTGTCTGACCACACTCCATGTTGCAATTTGATCCCAATGTTGGTGGTATCACCTAATGGGAGGTGTTTGTGTCATGGGGGCAGACTACTCATGAATATATTAATGCCCTTACTGAGGAGGGGGAGAGTGAGTTCTCCCTCTATTAGTTCCTGGGACAGCTGGTTGTTATCAAGAGCCTGGCACCTCCCCGTTCTCTCTCTTGCTTCCTTTCTTGCCATGTGATCTCTGTACATGCCAGCTTCCTTTCACTCTCCACCAGGAGTGAAAGCAGACTGATGCCCTTACCAGAAGCAGAGGCTGGCACCATCTTCTTGGACAGTATGCAGAACCATGAGCTAAATAAACTATTCTCTATAAATTACTCATCCTCAGGTATTTCTTTACAGTAACACTAAACAAACTAAGACAGAGAGACTATTGAACCTCATTAAAAGTTCACTCTTCAAATCCAGAGCAAGGGGAAAAAACATTAATTATGCCTTTGTTATAAGTTTTTATATTGATAGCATGTTAAAATGATAACATTTTAGATAGGTTGAATTAGATAAAATATATTATTAAAATTAATTTACCTGTTTTTCTGTAATATGGTTACCAGAAAATTTTAATTATATATGCAGCCAGTACTATATTTCTATTAAACCATGCTAATCTAGACAATCCACAGAATAACACGCTGTCACACTCTTTTAGTGACAGCATGCCCACTGCAACTGAGGAGCATGTGTATTGGGTATCATAGTAAGCCACATAATCTCCAGAGGTTGGCAGGACCTAAAAAGGTTCAGGAGCTTACTATATTGGTGAAATTTTTGGCCTGGTGCACGCTTGGACATCCTCCCCAAAGTAAAGGGTATCTTACTGCACCTTGAGCCACCTATCACTAAAAGAAAAGTATATTAAAAGATCTCTTCAGTTATTGGAGATATTCCACACTTGAAAATATTGCTCTAATGAGTTTATTTGGTGACAGAAAAGACAATTGATATGATTTGTCTGTGTCTCCACCCAAATCTCATCTTCAATTGTATTTCCCATAATCCCCACATCATGGGAGAAACCCAGTGGGAGGTAACTGAATCATGGGGGCAGTTACCCCCAGGCTGTTTTATGATACTGAATGAGTTTTCATGAGATATGATGGTTTTGTAAGGGGCTTTTCCCCCTTTGCTCAGCACTTCTCTCTCCTGCTGCCATGTGAAGAAGGATGTGTTTGCTTCCCCTTCCACCATGATTGTAAGTTTCCTGAGGCCTCCTCAGCCACATGGAAATGTGAGTCAAGTAAATCTCTCTCACCAGTGCTATTCAACATAGTATTCCTATTCAACATAGAAGTTCTGGCCAGGGCAATCAGGCAGGAGAAAGAAATAAAGGGTATTCAATTAGGAAAAGAGGAAGTCCAATTGTCTCTATTTGGAGATGTCATGATTGCATATTTAGAAAACCCCATCGTCTCAGCCCAAAATCTCCTTAAGTTGATAAGCAATTTCAGCAAAGTCTCAGGATAAAAAATCAATGTGCAAAAATCACAAGCATTCCTACACTCCAATAACAGACAAACAGAGCCAAATCATGAGTTAACTCCTATTCACAATTGCTAAAATTAGAATAAAATACCTAGGAATCCAACTTACAAGGGATGTGAAAGATCCCTTCAAGGAGAACTACAAACCACTGCTCAACTAAATAAAAGAGGACACAAACAAATGCAAAAACACTCCATGCTCATAGATAGGAAGAATCAGTATCACAAAAATGGCCATAATGCCCAAAGTAATTTATAGATTCAATGCTATCCCCATTAAGTTACTACTGACTTCCTTCACAGAACTGGAAAAAAACTACTTTAAATTTCATATGGAACCAAAAAGAGCCCACATAGCCAAGACAATCCTAAGCAAAAAGAACAAAGCTGGAGGCATCATGCTACCTGACTTCAAACTATACTACAAGGCTACAGTAATCAAAACGGCATGGTACTAGCACCAAAACAGATATATAGACCAATGGAACAGAACAGAGCCCTCAGAAATAACACCACACATCTAAAACCATCTGATCTTTGACAAACCTGACAAAAACAAGAAATGGGGAAAGGATTCCCTGTTTAATACATGGTGCTGGGAAAACTGGCTTGCCATATGCAGAAAGCTGAAACTGGATCCCTTCCTTACACCTAATACAAAAATTAACTCAAGAAGGATTAAAGACTTAAATGTAAGACCAAAAACCATAAAAACCCTAGAAGAAAACCTAGGCAATACCATTCAGGACGTAGGCATGGGCAAAGACTTAATGACTAAAACACCGAAAGCAATAGCATCAAAATCCAAAATAGACAAATGGGATCTAATTAAACTAAAGAGCTTCTGCACAGCAAAAGAAACTACCATCAGAGTGAACAGGCAACCTACAGAATGGGAGAAAATTTTTGCAATCTACTCATCTGACAAAGGGCTAATATCCAGAGTCTACAATGAACTCAAACAAATTTACAAGAAAAAAACAACCCCATCAAAAAGTGGGTGAAGGATATGAACAGACACTTCTCAAAAGAAGACATTTATGCAGCCAAAAGACACATGAAGAAATGCTCATCATCACTGGTCATCAGAGAAATGCAAATCAAAACCACAATGAGATACCATCTCACACCAGTTAGAATGGCACTCATTAAAAAGTCAGGAAATAACAGGTGCTGGAGAGGATGTGGAGAAATAGGAATGCTTTTACACTATTGGTGGGAGTGTAAATTAGTTCAACCATTGTGGAAGACAGTGTGGCAATTCCTCAAGGATCTAGAACTAGAAATACCATTTGACCCAGCACTCCCATTACTGGGTATATACCCAAAGGATTATAAATCATTGTACTATAAAGACACATGCACACTTATTTTTATTGCAGCACTGTTCACAGTAGCAAAGACTTGGAACCAACCCAAATGTCCAACAATGATAGACTAGATAAAGAAAATGTGGCACATATACACCATGGAATACTATGCAGCCATAAAAAGAATGAGTTCACGTACTTTGCATCATTCTCAGCAAAGCAACCCAAGAAGATAAAACCAAACCCTACATGTTCTCACTCATAAGTGGGAGTTGAACATTGAGAACAAATGGACACCAGGAGGGGAACATCACACACTGGGGCCTGTTGGGGGCTGGGAAGCTGGGGGAGGGATAGCATTAGGAGAAATACCTAATGTAAATGATGAGTTGATGGGTGCAGCAAACCTACATGGCACATGTACGCCTGTGTAACAAACCTGCACATGTACCCCAGAAATTAAAGTATAATAATTTAAAAAAAAAAAAAGAATTGAGGTTTGGGAACCTCTACCTAGATTTCATAGGATGTATGGAAATGCCTGGATGTCTAGGCAGAAGTTTGGTCCAGCAGCTGAGCCCTCATTGAGAACCTCTGCTAGGGCAGTGTGGAAGGGAAATGCAGAGTCAGAGCCCCCACAAAGAGTGCCCACTGTGGCGCTGCCCCCACACAGAGTGCCCACTGTGGCACTGCCTAGTAGAGTTGTGAGAAGAGAGCTACCCTCCTCTCAGCCCCAGAATGGTAGATCTACTGTGTGCCTGGAAAAGCCACAGACACTCAACACCAGCCTGTGAAAGCAGCAAAGCCACAGTAGTGAAGCTGCCCAAAGCTGTGGGAGCCCACCTCTTACATCAGAGTGACCTGGATGTGAGACATAGAGTCAAAGTGGATCATTTTGAAACTTTAAGGTTTAATGACTGCCCTTCAGATATTGGACTTGCATAGGGCCTGTAGCCCATTTGTTTTGGCCAATTACTCCCATTTGGAATGGGTGTATTTACCTAAACCATGTACCTCATTGTATCTAGAAAGTAACTAACTTGCTTTTGATGTTTCAGGCTCATATACAAAAGGGACTTGCCTTGTCACAGATGAGACTTTGGACTTAGACTTCTGGGTTAATACTGGAATGAGCTAAGACTCTGGGAGACTGTTGGAAAGGCATGATTGTGTTTTGAAATGTGAGGACATGAGGTTTGGGAAAAATTAGGGGTGGCATATGGTTTGGTTGCATCCCCACCCAAATCTCATCTTGAGTTGTAGCTCCCATAATCCCCACATGTTGTGGGAGGGACCTGGTAGGAGGTAACTGAATCATGGGGGCAGTTACCCCTGTGCTATTCTTGTGATAGTGAGTGAGTTCTCGCCAGATCTGGTTTTATAAGGGACTTTTCTTCCTTTGCTCAGCACTTCTCTCCCCTGCTGCCATGTGAGGAAGGGTATGTTTGCTTCCCCTTCCACCATGATTGTAAGTTTCCTGAGGCCTCCCCAGCCATGTGGATCTGAGAGTCAATTAAACCTCTTTTCTTTTTAGATTATTCAGTCTTGGGCAGTTCTTTATAGCAGCATGAGAATCGACTAATACTACTGTTAATTTTGACTATATCCAAGAGCAAGAAATGAATTCATATTAGGTCTAATCTTCAGTACAAGAAGATCTACAGCTTGGTCCATACACCCTACAAAATCCTATATGGTAGGGTGGAAACCAGCATGTCTGGTTTGTGTTAATGACTCTCCTCTCAAAATATTCCCAGAAACGTGATCAATCAGAATCCCGGAGAAGCTATGCATGGATGAACTGAATTTAAGAAGAATATCTGATCGCTCCAAGAGATGCTCTATAGTAGCTGTATTTGGTACCTTCCCAGATATCCTTCACTGGGCCAGTGCCCTCATCCCCTGAATGCCATGTATTAGCTGGCAACAACCTACAAATGCCCTGTACTTCAGAGCTGCCCTTGGATAAATGGAAGCCTTCTTTCCCAGGATGTTACATTCCTTATAGGGGCCAGCTGGCTACCAATAACTGCTTAATAGGAGGCAAAAAGGCTAACACCCCTTAACTCAAGGCAGAACTAACACTGTGATAAAATTGTTGATGTAGAGCTCTACATGGGACAAGGTTTAAATCATTGCCAGCCAAGTCTGCATCCTTGCTTAGCTTCATTTTCCTGACATACCTTGCCTTCTTCACCTTCTTCACCTTCCTTCTTTGAGAGCAGTCTTAATCAGTCCCTTTCATAATAATTATTATCAAGCACTCTAGGTTCTGAGGACTCAATAACTTTCTAATGTTGATCAATTAAAATACTCTCTCCATTCCTAAGTATATGCATCTATGAATTAAGGGATGTAAAGCATCCCATAAACTAAAAAGTAAAACCATAGGCTCATATTTCTTATAGCCTTGTATAACACTACAAGACAAGCCACCTAGACTAGACTCCTACCCATGTGGGAGGAAGATCTAGTATGAATGGTTGACAAGATGGATGATGACTATTATTCCATTTTTATTACTATTATTTTACTTACAAAATACAATTTTAGGATTATGGATAGTAGGAGGGGGGCATTAGTCAAGGCATTTCAGGGGAGATAATGTTAGAACTGGATTATAGAGATGAGTAGCAATTAGCTAGGAAGAAGACAGGAGGAGGATAGTACAGACAATGAGAATAGAACAATCAGAGAGGCCTCAAAAATAGGAGCAATGTGTGCACTCCCATGTCTCTTATAAATGCTTGAAACAAAACTTACTATTTATGCCATAAAAAATATTTATATTTAAATTTTTATCACATAAAACTTCTTAATTAGGAGAACATAGCGAGATTTATATTTCTTCTATTTCAGACTATAAATAACATTAGGGCAGAGACTATGTCTCTTAATTACTCCTGTTTCTCTATTGCTTTGTAAGTATTAATCAGCTCTGGGCCCTTGTGATTATTCTACAAACTCCAGTTCCTCAGTAATTTTATGTTAAGCCATGATTAAAATACTATTTTATTTCTAATAACTTTAAATTTTATAATTCTAAACTCTAACTTGAACTATATATTTGTAGATGCAACCAACCACTTGACATCCCTACCTGAATGTTTAATAGGGGTCTATTTGTTAAATGAATAAACAAACACCTTCTAGATGGGTTCATGAGGCTTCTGGGGGGTGTGGCACATAGTAGATACTTAACAAATTCAAACAAACATAAAACAATGTAGCTTGGCTCAAGAAATATGAGTTTATATTTATTAGGAAAGGAATAAAAACGAAACTAAGGTAAAATAGTTTAGAACTTAAGAAGGAATTACTTTTTTCATTTAAATTTATTCCTCATCTAAGAACTTTGTCATATATAGTATATTTTAAGCAATTGGGAAAGGACTTATGTGTATGCATATGTCTTTATATGTATGTGTTTTGGGGAGTTGACTTTAGTAGAAAGACAGGAGAAGAAACTAACATGTAGAATTGGCCAGTAGATGGAGTATTTCAATCTAATGTAAGAATACCTCTCTGAAATTAGAAAAATTAAAAATGAAATGAGCTATTTGGTGAAGTCTCCTCTCTTTTAACATACTTACTTCACTTCTGAAATGAGATAAATGTACATTTTCCTATTTTTCCTGCTAAATATAATTAAAAATCTGTGCAGAATATATAAACAAACACAATACCCTAAATATGGAAAGAAAAAGACCAGTTAGGGACTGCAGAACCCAAGAAACAACATGGTGGTATGTTTCCTGGGTTTTCTTTTTGTCTGACTTATAGCAGGATTGAAGCTGAAGAAGTCAGCATCCAGGAAGCATCAATAGGTGCAAACAAATAAAGCATTGACAAAATGGTAGACTTAAGCCCTAACATATTAATAAATACATTAAATGTAAATGGCATAACTACACAAAGAAAAATACACAGGTTGGTAATGCATATTTAGAAAGTAACCCAATTTTATACTTTCTACAAAAAACACACTTTAAATATAACTGTATAGGCATCCTGGAAGTAAAAAGATGGAAAAAATATATGTCATGCAAAAATCACCAAAGGAAAGAAAAAGTGGCTATATTAATATCAGATTAAATAGACTTCGGAGCAAAGAAATTACTAGAGAGTGAGAGGAACATTGTAAAGGATAAAAAGGCCAATCTACCAAGAAGACATAGCATCCTAAATGTGTACGTACCAACAAAATAACGCAAATAGGTGAAGCAAAAACTGGTAGAACTGAAATAAGGAATAAACATATTCATAATTATAATGAGAAACTTCAATGACCTGCTATCAAAAATTGATAGAACAACTACACAGAAAATCACCAACAATACAGAAGAACTTAAATACACTAAGATTGAATCAATATATGCAGAACTATCTACACAGTAACAGGAAGATACACATTATTTTCAAATGTGCATGAAATACATAACATAGTACATCATATCCTGGACCACAAAAGAAACCTCAAAAAATTTAAAACAATTGAAATCACACAGTGTGTTATTTGACAAAATTGAATTAAACTAGGATTCAAAAACAGAAAGATAAAAGTTACCAAATACTTGAGACCAAACACATGGGTCAAAGAGGATGTGCCAAGGGAAATAACAAAAAATACATTAAATTGAATAAAAATACAATAAAATAAAAATACAATATATGAAAATTTTTGCAACACAGCTAAAGCAGTAATTCAATGAAATGTATAGCAATAAATGTAAACATTACAAAAGAAGAAAAGTCCCAGGTCAATAATCTGAACTTCTACCCCAAAAACTTAGAAAAAAGAAGAGAAAAATAAACTCAAAGCAAGCAAGAAGAAAAAAATAATAAAGATAAGGGCAGAAATCAATAAAATTTAAAACAGGAAAATGACAAAATTAATAACACAAAGAGCCAGTGCTTTGAAAATATTTTAAAAATTGAGAAAACTCTATCAAACCTAACAAAGAAAAAAGAGAGAAGACACAAATCACCAATATTGGGAATAAAATATGGACATCACTGTAGAAATTACAGACATTAAAAGGATAATAAGAAATACTACAGACAACTCTATATAAATTTGACAACTTAAAATAAATAAACCAATTTCTCAAAAAATATAAACTGCCATACCTCACTCAGCATGGAACAAATCACTTGAAAAGACCTATAAATGTTAAGAAAATAGAGTTTCTAATTTGAAGACTTGCAAAATAGAAATCTCCAGGCCCAAATTGTTTCAGTGGAGAATTCTACCAAATACTTAAAGCATTAATGCCAATTCTACAGAATCTTATCTAATAAAACAGAAAAGGATAGAACACTTAAGCATTCATTTTCTGAAACTAGCATTACCTTAATACCTGTATTAGTCAGTTCTCCCAATCCTATAAAGAACTACTTGAGGCTGGGTAATTTATAAAGAAAAGAGGTTTAATTGGCTCACAGTTCTTCAGGCCATACAGGAAGCACAGCTAAGGAGGGATTAGTCCACTGTCACATTGCTATAAATAACTACCTGACACTGAGTAATTCATTTTTTAAAAAGTTTAATTAATTCACAGTTCTGCAGGCTGTACAGGAAGCATGGCTAGGGAAGCCTCAGGAAACTTAGAATTATGGCAGAAGGTGAAGGGTAGCAGGCACGTCTTACATGGCCAGAGGGAAAAGAGAGGAAAGGGGAAGGTGCTACACACTTTTAAACAGCCAGTTCTCATGAGAACTCACCGTTCTCATGAGAGACAAAATTAATAACACAAAGAGCCAGTGCTTTGAAAATATTTTAAAAATTGAGAAAACTCTATCAAACCTAACGAAGAAAAAAGAGAGAAGATACAAATTACCGATATTGGGAATAAAATATGGACTTCACTGTAGAAATTACAGACATTAAAAGGATAATAAGAAAAACTACAGACAACTCTATATAAATTTGACAACTTAAAATAAATAAACCCATTTTTCAAAAAATATGAACTCAAAATATTTCTCAAAAAAAAAAAAAAAAAAAAACACCTCTCTCCAGGTCCCTCATCCCAATATTAGGAATTACAGTTCGACATGAGATTTGGGCAGGGACACAAACCCAAACCATATCAATACCAAAACCAGAGAAACACAGTACAGAAAAATAAAATTACAGGCCAATATTATTCATGAATATAGATACAAAAGGTCTTTAAAATATTAACAAATATGATTCAACAATACATAAAAAGAATTTACACCATAACCAAGTGGGGTTTATTCCCAGAAAGAAAGACTGTCTTAATATTTAAAAAATAATCAATGTAATCCACCATATTATCATTCTAAATAAGAAAAATCATGATTGTATCAATCAATGCATAAAAAGCATAAATAACCATTTATAATAGAAACCCCCAAAAAAAGGAATAGAGAGAAATTTCCTCAATTCCTCAGCTCAATAATGGGCACATTAAACAACCCATAGCTAACATACTCAGTGGAGAAAGACTGAGTGCTTCCCGCCTCAGCCAAAAAAAAAAAAAAAAAAAAAAAAAAAATGGTGGGAGTGGGGCAAGCATGTTTCCTGGAAGTTCTAGCCAGTGCTACAGCAATAAAGGGAAATAGAAGAAATAAAGTGCATTTCTGTATTCTAGCAATAAATTCAAAGCCTCAAAGTTAACAATATAATACCATTTACGATTGCTCAAAAAGTAACATTTCTAGTACAAATTAAACGTATACAAGACTTTTATGCCAAAAATTATATAATCAAAGATCTATGTAAAAGGAAAGACATACTATGTTCATTGATTGGAAGATTCAATATGGTAAATATGTCAGTTCTCCCTAAAGTTATATACAGGTTTGATGCAATTTCTCTCAAAATCCCAGTATGATTTTTTAGGTATATATAAGATTACTTTAAAATTTGTATGTAATGGCAAATAAATTACAATAGCTATACAATTTCCCAAAAGAAGAATACATTGGGAAATGTTCTACCTGATTTTGATACATATCATAAAGTTACAGTAATTAAGACTATGTGGTGTTAGCAGACAGATAGACAAATAGATCAATGAAACAGAATGCAAAAGCAGAAATAGACCCACATAAATATGCCTGACTAATATATGACAAGCATGAAAAAGTATTTTAATGAAAGAAAGTTACCCTTTTCAACAAATGTTGTTAGAGTAATTGAATACACACAGGGAAAAGAGAGAATCTCAACCACACGAAAAAAATAAAAATGGATCATAGAGTTTGATGTAAAACGTAAAAGTATAAAACTTTTGGAAAAAGAAAAGAAACATAGAAGAAAAATTTAAATCTTCAGGATCGAAAGCTAGGCAAAGAGAGAGTTCTTATACTAGACACCATGAGCACCATCCATGAACAGAAAATTCAATAAATTAGACTTCTTTATCAAAATTAAAAACCTGTGATATACCCTGTTGAATGGATAAAAAAACAAGCTACACAAGTTAAAACTACACAAACTACAAAATCACATACCTGACAAAGAACAAGTATCTAAAATATATAAAGAACTCTCAAAACTCAATGGTAAAGAATCAAAGAATGCAATTAGGGTATGAACAAAAAACATGAAGTGATATTTTACCAAAAACGATACACAGATGACAATACATGAAAAATTTTTAACATCATTAGACTTTATAAAATTCAAATTAAAACCACAATAAGATACCATTACACATTTATCAAAATGACTAAAATAAAAAATAATGACAATATCAACTGATGGCAAGGATGTGAAGAAACTGGATCACTCATACCCTTCTGGTGGGAATGTAAAATGGTACAACCACTCTTGAAAATCATTTGGCAACTTCTTCAAAAAAACTAAACATGCAACTAGAATAAGGCCAAGCAATTGCACTTCTGGGTGTTTATATCAAATAAATGAGAAATTATGTCTCACTAAAACCAGTACACAAATGTTTATAGCAGCTTTATTTAAATATTTATTTATTTTTATTTATTCCAGTTTCTGGAACTAACCAAATAAAAAACTGGAAATAACCCAGATATCCTTCAACAGGTGAATGACTAAACAAACTGTGTACAACCAGACCACAAATAATCTCAGCAATAAAAATAAGGAACTATCAATGCACATATCAACCTAGATAAACTTGCACAGAATCGTGTGACATGAAACAACAATAAAAGCGAATCCCAAAAGATTACCTACCTACATTGATAAAACATTCTTGAAATGACAAAATTGTAAAAATGGGTAACAGAGTAGTGGTTATAAGAGGCTAAGGAGAAAATGGGGGTAGGAGAAAAGTAGGTGTGGTAACACATAAAAGATCCTTGTGTTGATGGAAATGTTCTGTATCTAGGGCCATATAAACATTAATATCCTGGTTGTGATACTGTACTACAGTATTGCAGATGTTACCATCAGGGGAAGCTGGATGAAGGGTACACAAGATCTTTCTGCGTTGTTTCATGTGATTTCACAATTATTTCAAAATAAAGTGTTTAACTTAAGAATATGGAGCTAGAGGCCATTATCTTTAATGAACTAATGCAGGAACAGAAAACCAAATACTGCATGTTCTCACTTATAAGTGGGAGCTAAATGACAAGAACACATGGATGCATAGAGGGGAACAGCACACACTGGAGCCTATCAGAGGATGGAGGGTGGGAAGAGGCAGAGGATTAGGAAAAATAACTAATGGGTACTAGACTTAATACCTGAGTGATTAAATAATCTGCACAACAAACCCCCATGGCACACATTTACCTATATAAAAAAACTGCACATGCACTCTTAAAATAAAAGTCTTAAAAAAGAATATATTTAGAAGCCAAAAAAAGAATATGGAAGGAGAATACAGATCAACAGAAATTAGGGTTGCTTTAAAAGAGCTTAGTGTAATGGGTCAAGATTATACTAAAAGACCTCTGGCGTTGCAGTCAGTCAACACAAAAGTCTACAAGACAATCATTTTACAGACATTCAATTCAGAGAGTTATTTGAAAAATGAGAGAAATTATTTTGTTATTGCATTTGGAACAGTAGAATCTCCATAAATATATGTTGAATGAACATATGCATATGTTTCATTTTATGAATTTCAATGATGAACTACACATATTTATAGAAACATTTTAAATAATAAATTATATAATTATAATTTAAATATATTCATATATAATATAAAAAGCAACATATTAAAATTTAATTAAAACCTCAAAATCATATCCAAATGAAATATGAAATGCTTCCCCATTCTGCATTTAATTTATAAATGCCATTTTAAGCTATTCCTTACAACTAAAGAAGAAGGCTAATGGAATCTCTCAGTACGATTCCTAGGTTTACAGACAAATAAAACCAAGCACAGGCTAATATTCTATCCTCCCCTCAGGTTGAGACATGTTCCATCAATTGGGTATTTGCTATATTTCTTTAGAACTCCACCCCAGACTCAGTGCACTTGAAGAGAAGACTTCTAAAATTTTAGTTGAAAATATTGCAATTGCGATTCTTTCCTAGAAGTGTCTTTTCCACCAAATTGAAAGTAGCAAAAATGCAGAGGAACTCTCCTTCTGCTATAGTATTTCGTAAGATTTTACTTCAAGGATTGGAAAGGCAAGAACAACAGAACTGCCAGCCATTTTGTTTATCTGTCCTTGGAAAAGAATATTATTCCTTATGAAATTTAGAGTTTGAATAAGAATAATGGAAATCTAAAGATCTAATGCATGATATAAGGACTATAGTTAATAATAGTGTATTGTATTCAAGAATTTTGCTTAAAAAGGATATTTGAGCTGCTCTCACCACAGGGGGAAAACTGGGTAACTCACCACAGTAATCATTTTACTATATGTTTTTCATAACATCATGTTGTATACCTTAAATATATGCAGTAAAATTTATTTTAAAAATAAACAAATAATAATACCATGGAGGGAAAAAAAGAATGATGGAAGTCTTTGAACAACAGGAGATGACTTATTTCATCAAAATGGCTCCTATGGTCAGACTGTGCCAGGGTTTCTTCCATTTGATTATAGCTATAGAAAAACTGGAAATGGTAGAAATTAAATCAACAGGTGCCTTTTAAATATTCACGTAATGCTAGTCACTGTGGAAATGACTGCCCAAGTATTGCCCAAGAAGAAAGAATGCTAACAGCTAACAGCTAGTAAAAGCCTATTATGTGGCAGGCAGGTGGTAGGTGATTTACATATTTTACTGTCTTTAATCTACACAACAACTTTATAAGGTAAATACTATTATAAACTCAGCAAAATTACTTAGATTCTATATGGAGAAAAAGGTCACTAAATTTAATTGTATAAATATGTACTAAAAATCAACTATGTGTCATGAGTAGGCACTTTATGCAATTTTTAATCTCTTAATATGTGTCAATCTGTTGTGAAGATTATTTTCCTTGTTTTTTAGATAAGGAAATTGAGCCTTGGAGGTTAAATTATTTGCCCAACTGGTAGAGGTGAGGTTTGAATCACGGCAAGCTTACTCCAGAACCAGAGCACTTAGCCTGATGCTACACTGTCTTCTCCCTCATCTACCACCTCATCACATTTCCTTAGTACACAGAGGGGCTTTCTGGGCCTTTGGCAGCACCCCAAAGCCTAAAACTCTCTAACTCTTCTCCTTTAGGATTTTGATCCTAAATTAAATATCAGCTTAGGTATAAAAGAATTGTGGCTTCTTTGAGGCATCATTCAATCTGTGTAAGCTGCTAAAGAAGCCCATTGGCTTATAAAGAAGCCCTGTGGCAGCCATGAAAATGTGCAGGTCAGCTCTCTTGCTCAGGGAGCAGAGGTAACTGACAGCCCAAGTTGCTATCTTTCTGGATCTATCACAGCAATTATATAACTTACCCAAAGTCAAAAAGACAGTAAGCAATAAAACAGTCTGACTGCAGTTCAAGGTCAAAGTTAGCATGAGGCAAGGGAGATAATTCTGGTACAGTACTTAATAAGACATTCAGTCTCAAGTTCGTGCAGGTGTTGATTCTGCAAGTATTGATCTTGCACTTGTACAACCCTGAGAATAAGCACCTCCTTAAATCTGCATCCCAGGCCCCTCTTTGCCTTATCCTAGTCCTGGCCCTGTCATGATCAATACTTCAGAAAGAATCAAACTTTCAATGATGATTGTAGACCCTCTGCTTGCAGAGTCTCCACACTGAATATGTCTATGCACACATATAACTTAAAGGGAGCACTACCTCTCATTTTAATCTTCAAGCTAATCTACCCGTTCCCTGTTTTCACTTGGGAATATGTGTATAAACAAAATATGGAAGCCTTATCAGTACCATTTGTCAAAACTTCAATACACCCTGTGACACCTGAACTTCTTCCAAATCCTCTCCATCTCCTTTCCTTCTCCTTCCTCCATTTTGTTCTTTTCTGTAACTTTGATGGTGATTAGTTCATGTCTCCCGCCAACTCAAAGTCTGGCTAGGTCAAAATAGCAATCTTTCCTTTCTTCCTTATTGTTATTAGAAATCAAAGGAAGGGAGATGCACCATTCCTTTTCTGTTTTGAACTTGTCTGTTGTTGAAATAAATTAAACAACTTCATTCTCCTTGACGTTTTTAAAGAATCTGAGTCAGTGGGACCTCACAGCCCACATACCTTAATCACATATTTTATTATACTTCTAAATACAAAATTATCTGCAGACCTGGTTACTGATGTAATAGTTATATAACCTTCTGGTGTTTTTAATTGGTTACCTGAAACTGAGATTACAAAGGTAGAGATGGAAACTAATATCTCAACAAAATGGCTCATGAAAGGAGGGTTTACTTAGGTACAATGATGGTCACTGGGAAATTTAAGGTTCATGAACACACCCTTTCATTTCTTGTGCCCCTAGTTTAATACAAAGTATCTTCAGTTAGATACTTCTATTATTAATTCTTTTCCCCTTTTGGAAATTGCAATTCTGAAAGGCTTACAGTATTTTTTATGGTCTAGAAGGTCCACTCAATGATATAACATCATGGCCTAATATTTAGCATAGAATATGGAAAAACACCAGAGGGGATAATTAAGTTCACCAAACAGGACATTGGATTTCTTCATGAGCCAATGATAAAATGAAGACTCTTATTAAACTTATATAACAAAAGTTCCAGTCTCTAACTACTTGAACTTGTTGGTTCCTCCTGGTCATTTTTTGTTCTTATAAAGGAAACAGCATGTAGTTCGTATATTGTAAAAAATAAAATTTTAAATAACAGAAGTAAAGGAATAGCCTTCATTTATATTTGCATCTTGCCCAATCAATCATGCAGCCTCACTAACATGATCAATGGGCAACAAGAACATTTATATATAATTAATTCTAAAAAATCAATTACATCATCATGAATTTTTTAATTTATCTCAGAATATAATCTCCAAAGACTTCAATCTCAGTGGGATAATTATTTATTTGGAATTACTTTTGATCTTCTAAATAAGGCCAATTATTTTTTCCCATCAGGAAGGCCATCCAAAGTTTGAGCAGGCATAATTTAAATTCCTTTCACAGTTATATTTTAAATGTTTATTACTGAATTTATTTATTGCAAATTTACAGTGGTGTTTGCCAAGAGATTTTTTTACTTTTCTTTATATCCGCAATAATTTTTGTCCATTTTCAAAGTGCCAAGCCTGAAAGTGGGCACATCACACCTGCCTTTTTATTTTATTTTCTCTTTATTTTTAACACTAACTTTTCCTCTTCATTTCCTACTGGCTCCACTGGGATCCCTAAAACACAATTTACAGTTGCTGCAAACCCATAGCTTTGCCTTCCAATCACTACATGTTGCTGCTTTGGGATTCACAACTTATGCCTCTTCCTTAAAAATGTTAAAAATATCTTATGAGATGTGATGTGTTTCCACAGAGACTCAGTAGTATAAATCATTTTGTATCTATCCCAAGTCATTATGGAACTCTTAGGAAAGAGATTATAATTTTACTAGACTCTAGTGTTTTTGTATATACAGTTTACAAGAAGGTAGAAAGTGACAATAATGATATCAGCTTCCAGAGATAGCTAGAGACCACATAGAGGAGTTTGACAGGAACATTAAGGATCCAGAAACTTTGTCATTTGAAACAAAACAAAACAAAATTCATATATAGCACAAAGGTTAAAAGGGCTTTTTTATCCTAAATAACTTGAAGATAATATTTATATCAATCTTCCTAAGTACCTTATATTCTCAGTGCCTTATATATGTAACTATTCATTCAGCAAATATTTTCTGAGCAGCTACAAGTCTCAGAAATGGCAGAGGTCAAATATCTCATTTCCAATGCCTTGAGGAAAATGATCTGTGATTCTGTCATTCAACCTTTATCATCTTGATCTAATAAATGTTTTTGTTTCTTTAAATTTTTCTTAGCTTGGCATTTTTTTTTATGTATCAGCTGTTACTCAATTACATGAACTCTAAACTTTTAGCCTAGTGCTAAGCTTCCTGGAATGCTCTTCCTTCAGTGAGAAATGCTTCCGGAAGAACTGAGACTGAGAAGAGCAAGAAAGACTGTTTGCTTCTTCCTAGAAAATCCTAGTAGGCGATCCCTCCAACATGTAAGGATTAGGTCAAGGAAGAGGATCTTTTAAGTACTACCATACATCTAGCACCATGCTGAGACTTATGGGGATTCTAAGAGAAATGCATTCATGTGAAACATATAAATGATTTAGGAAATGGTAGTAATTATTGTAAGAGAATAAAGAATTTAGCTTTAGACAAAATAGTCATTTTGTCTGCTCTAAAGGTTAGAGAAGTTAGTCTTTAGAGATGATGTTCCAGCTATATTTTAAGAGTAGATAAAATTTGGAAAATTGGAATGTGTGGAGCTCTAAGAGAGACAGAGTTGCGGTTTTCAAGGCACTGGGGAACAATTAGATGTTATGATTTAGCTGAGGTTGGATCTAAGTTTCACAGTTTGAAGCTGAGGAAAGTCAGATTCAATGTATGGACAAACTCCTCATTCTCCTTCTTAGGAAAGATCAAGGTCTATTCTAGATAATCCATGTTGTCCTCTAACTTTGCCATGGCTCTGTCAGTAAGCTCTGCTCTGGTCATGACATCCATGGAAGAAGATAAATAGAAGAAGTACAAACTGCTGGGAAACTAGCCAAAGAAATCTACCAGAGACATGAGGACCTCATTTCTAGTTTGAATTGTTTTTTCAACCTCCAGGATCTAGCTTTCCAACCACAGCTCTGTATTTCTATTCTGAATCTTGACAACATTTTTACCCTCTTTGGCTGATACCAACATTTTAATTACAAGACATGAGTCCTTAGCACTATGCTAGGCAATATCCAAATACTCTGCTAGGCAATCTCCAAATATCCAGTGTACATGACATTGACAGTTTCTACACTTCTAGTTTTTTCTGAAGAGAGATTTTTAAAAAAAAAAAAAAAAAAAAAAAAACACAAGTCATATACAAAAGCAATATAGACAGATGGATAGATATTCCAAAATTGTAGAGAATCTGAGACCAAAAATGGACAATCGAGAAAAATGCACAAAGCTGAATCTGTTCACTGAAGCCATTAATCAGGATGTTTATTTATGTGTAAAAAATTTTCTTCTATAAAAGAAACAGGCTGGATGATAAAGCTATGAGTGAAGAGGCTTAAAGCATCACATGGATTTTTCCCTCCTTTTTTCTGGCACTTAATAGCTGAAATATTTTCACAGAGCACGCATTTCAACAGCTATGCAAACAAAGTCAAAGCAATGTGTCTAATTGAATCTTCAATATCAAGTCAATTTGTGAAATATCTTACAATTGCCTTTCAATTTGTACCCCAAGTCTTGTCTGAAGGTGATAATGGTGATGAATGCTATTGCAAGAGGCAGGCAGTTGTCACAATTTAAAAGTCCTTCATTCCTGACATAGTCTAACACAAGACAAAAATGAGCTTGCCCTTTAAAGGCTGTGACCATTTTCCTCTCAAGTTGCTCTCTTATTATACAAATGAATCACTCTCCAGTGATTATGCTGAAATGAGCAAAGCAAAAAAATATTCAACTCTCACATTCCACAGAAATCTGAACTCATCCTAGGAACTGCTGGCTTGACTTCTCACAGAGAAATAAGAAGGTCAAAACACAAGAATTGTTCAGCAACTAAATTTAACAATAGGAATGGCTCTCAATGCTTCCAAAGTCTCAGGGGATATTTCTGAACACTCCACTCAACATTTTAGAACTTTGCATTATCAAATCTAAAGATCTACACCCTTACTGAGACCTCTTCATCCTATTCCAGACTGTGGAGGAGAATTATACAGCTTAATAAATTGATGTCTTGTAGCTGTTTATTTATTGACTCTGAGCAAGATTGCTGGTTAGGTTTCATCCCAAGTACTGAACCAATGATATAACCTAGTGGCTACCTGTTCTGTATTCAATAGAATAGAGAACAGTGCATACAGTACATATAGAATACTTAGAATGTCTGATTTGGAACTAGAATAGATAATGATAGAAGCCACACTCTGAAGTGTGAGAGATCTGGTAATTCAATCTACCCAATATAAAGGCAATACAGCATACGATATAGAAATCTAGTTTGTGAAACCAAAATCCTTAGGTTCTTACTACATTTTACATAATTATTCCAAACCTCTCTTTCCTCAGTCGTGACTGAGGATACTTACATTTATCTTCCAGGGTTGTTGCAGATCACATTAGATAGGGCAGCATAAAGCACTTGGCATGATACCTGGATGATACCTGCCGGTATATTTATAGTTGTTCCCTTTCTTCACTATTAACGTCTTTAAAATTTTACAGTTCAGTTTTTCATTGCAAATAAACTATTTCAGCTGTCTTCCTCATCATTGTTGTCATCATTATCATCATTTAAATTTACATTTTCCAAAGCATTTTACATTTATTATCTCATCAAACATTTACTGCTTCAACACCTCTAATAACAAAAACAGCTCTGGTAGTATCATCCATAGATTGACAGCTTAGGTCACAAAATAGTTCTTCCTTACGTTAAACAGATACCTATCATCCTGTAAGTTTCACTCCTTAGTCCTTGGTCTCTCTTGCTTGAGCATTTTTAAACATCTCGTATCTTAATAGCTCCTTTGAAATCTAAAGGTTATTTTTGCTACTTTCTTCAAGTCTTCTCTGAGAAGTTATATACAATCTTATATAAAATTCTATGACTCTTGTCATGCAGACTCCCAGGCATTACCCCTAGACTCAGAAATCTGAATTTTTTGCTCACAATCCTAGAATCTTGACATAGGTGGTCCAAAGATGCACAATGAAAGGACTAGTGAGAGGAGTTAGTTAGCTTGCTTTAGGTAGACAGCAAGGGAAGGGTCCCTGGAAAGCCCTTGACCCATGGGCTGGTGCCTCAGCCCCACATAACACAAAAAAGTAGTCTGGAGTAAAAATCAAGCTGCAGGCACCAACAAGGGAACTAGCACAGGGGCTTGTGCCTAGAGACATGCCCGCAGCTGCACAGATAGGAGAACCTCCAGCCCACTCAGATAAAAACATGCACAAACCACTGGCTCACTCAGATAAGGGAACAGGCCTGACACAGAAATGTCTTTGGTCTTTGTCCTTTGTATAATCAGCAGGCTCCTAGCAAAATGTTTCTTCTCCTTCTGTGGGCATGAACATGGAGGGCTCCAGTGGGCACTTTCCTTTTTTTTTTTTTTTTTTTTGGACTGTGAACCCAGCCTCTATGGATCATCACTTAAGCTCCTGGTCCTGGGCCAAGGTCCTAGGCCAAGCTGAGTAGACCCTATGAATCATCACTTCACCTCACCTCCTGATTGGTCCCAGGCCAAGCTGAATCACATTTTCTCCAAGACAGCCTGCAAAGTAAGCACATTCATTCCCCTTCCCAGTCCATAAAAACCCCAGACCCTGGCCTCATAGCAGGCAACCCATTTGGGCCCACTCTCCACTAGTGAAGAGCTTTCTTTTTTGCTTATTAAACTTTTGCTCCAACCTCACCCTTGTGCCCATGCTCCTTAATCATCTTGGACATGAGACAAAGAACTCCTAGCATTATCTCAGACAATGAGAGACTGTTACATCTTGGAGCACTGGTGAAACCACCACACTTTTGTTGAATATCCACAGTTTACTTCTGCAGGTTCCCTCTCCCCACTTCTCCCTCTGCTCTGTGTTCTCATAGGCTGAATACAGACTATATCCTTGACTCTTTGGCTACTTTTTAGAGATTCATATGACTGGAAGCAGAAGCAGGAGATCAGAGAAAAAGAGCTGGATAGGCTCTGACCAAAGGGAAGCTCCTCTCAAGGGCCCGGGTTCTAGTAAGCACTTCAGGTTTCCAGCAATCACTTCTTTCCACTGAACCTTCAAACCTCTGAATGAAAAAGAGTCCTTTTTCTTACTAGTCCAAGGGAGTGACACTATCCCCAGTGATTTCCCTATACCTTGCCCCACTTTTGTAAATGGTAAATTTATGAAACTTTCCCCAACAGTACCCAGTTAGATTGTGCTAGTCTTTTTATGTTAGGTTCCTGGCTGATACGCTGGTTTAGACAAAGCTGGTTCAAATCCCCCTTCTCCACTTGTTAAGCAGTATTGCCTTAGGGAAGTTATGCCCCAGAAGACTCAGTTTCCCTGCTTTGTAATGGGATAATAAGAATGCCTCCCTTGGCCGGGCTCAATGACTCATGCCTGTAATCCCAGCACTTTGGGAAGCCGAGGCAGGGAAATCACTTGAGGTCAGGAGTTTGAGACCAGCCTGGCCAACATGGTGAAACCCCATCTCTACTAAAAATACAAAAACTGCCTGGGAGTGGTAGTGGGCACCTGTAATCCTAGCTACTCAGGAGGCTAAGGCAGCAGAATCACTTCAACCCGGGAGGTAGAGGTTGCAGTGAGCTGAGATCATGCCACTGCACTTCAGCCTGGGTGGCAGAGCAAGGCTCCGTCTCAAAAAGAAAAAAAAAAGAAAAAGAATACCTGCCTCCTGAAGGGGTTACAAGAATTAAATACATTTTTATACGAATTACTTACCTAAGAGCCTGGTACATAGTAAACATTTGATGAAATTTAGCTAAAATTAAGTTATAACTAAAAGTCATTTTTCCAGCTTAAATCAAACTACTTAAACTTTAAACCCAGAGATACAAAAGGAGAATTTATTTACAAAAATTAAAAAAAAAAACTGTAATATATCAAAGGGAGAGAAAAATATAGCTTTAAAATAAATATTTTAAATAATATTTCAATCAAATAAATTAAATGTATTTCTCACTTTTACCTCAAAAAATTTCTGAAGCTACAAAAATCTTTTCAAAATAAATATCTGATAAGAATTTAGGAACACTTTTCACTAAAGGGAGTTGGATTCTAAATTAGGAATATAACAAGCTTTAGCTGATGTTTTAAAAAGTCCATTAAGGTAAGAAGATCCTCGATACTAGTCATATTCATTGATTTAGTTTGATGAAAGTCAAAGATAAAAAATGTGGGAAAAAATAAGGATTAGACCAAATCCTATATAATCTTTCCAGTAGGATTACTTACATCTGAGGGTTTTCTCTCATCTTAAGTTAGCACCTTGAAAATACTGGGCTTACTGGGAACAAGAAGATAACATGAATCTTTTCAAATTTATTTAATATTTAAAAATAACCCACATTGGCTACATGGGAAAAAGGCTTACTCTGAGAATAAACCCTGGGGCAACACTCCTATCCACATTCATTATAGTGTGTGCCAGCACCATATCATTACTTCAGGTTCAAAGCAAAATCAATAGCAAATCATTTGACTTTGTAATATCAGAAATGCAAGATGCCGCCAACTTAATCAAAGAAGGCTGTCTTAGAAAAGGTAGCTACATGCACCACGTGAAAATACTATGAATGCTTTCAGCATCAATTGCCTAAAATCTAGCTTTATTATGGGACTGCATATGTGAATATAGTATATATTCTTATTATTTCAGGACTGCCTTGATATGAATCCTAATATTTGACAAATTACCTCTCTTGGAGACGATGTGAGTTAGTTTCTGCTTTTATAAACTTGTCAAAAGCCAAAGGAAAATAACAGCCACCAGCCAAACAAGGAGATATTTATTTCTCATAACTGAAAAAGGGATTTATTTGCAGAAATCTCATACATATGAACAGAGATGGGCCCTAGCTTCTGGTGGCTTCAAAAAAGTATTAGCAATAAGCCTTATGCTCCCTATTTTAATACTTTCTATATATATAGTCAGTTCACTCATGTGATTCAATTCTCATTCTATTAATAGTTGGACAGAAAGGACAGGTTAGCTATTGGCTGAGCTGACATCTGCACAGCCTTGTTTGGATTTATAAGTGGGCAATCCAATTAACATAAAAAAAAAACAGAGAGTTCTTGAGGGCAGCAATAGATAAGCCTCTTCACACTTGCCGAGATATTCCCACACTATCTCTTCTGATGAGAACCAGAACCACTTCCCAAATGACAAAGGCAGGCTGGACCTCCCACCTTAGGCTTAAGACTAGGAGGGAGTGTGTATTTGTGTGGGAAAAATCTTTGGATAGCTTATGTATTTTATAAAATGATAAATTATTTAAACTTCAAGGAACTGGAGGCAACGTGTAATTTAATCTTTAAGATGAGGATACTGAGGTCCATGGAAATACAAGACCTACTAAAAGGCTTATATTTGTTTAAAAACTATAATTAAAGCATCTGATTAATCTAATTCATGTATTGTCTTTATTTCAGTAGCTCTCTTACCCTCTGATTAAAATTTTTCTTTTCATATGCTAAGGGCATTTTCTTTCTACAATGACTTAGAATACACTGATTACCTTTGTGTGCCAGAGTAGATTAATAAATATGCATTATGGTTTTAGAACATAAACAAATTACCAAATAAGACACTGGGTTAATAATTTATTCCTGAAAAAATCATCATAAATCAAGCTATGGACATTGAGGACAACATACATAACAAACTTTTGCCTACTGACTTAAGAAATGAGGTGGTGACTATATTCATTTGCTAAGTCTGCTAGCCAACACACAGGTTTTGAACAGTTTGTTGATTTGTTCATTTTATTCCAGCAATCGTTGTTGAAACTTCTGTCCTCAGGTTTAATATGAGAGAGTATAAAACTAGGGTTCTACACAATGAGCTCCTGGTCTGTGGAGCTTCTGGATGTGATTTGCTGATAAAGGCTTCACTTCAGAGATGAAGAAGCAGCAGCCAGAGGAAGAAAGTAAAAGCAGCTATATACGGAAGCTGGGTTTTTATTTGTTTGTTTGTTCATGTTTGGGAGACATTAAAAAATCATTTAATTGTCACTAATGCTCATGCAAATAACGTCGTTTTTCCAGTATTTATAAGGATTTTTCAGTTCTTGATCTTTCCTACTATGGAAGAATTTCACTATTCTTGAAATACTATTAATAAAAAGTTGAAAAATAATAAGTATAACACTAATATTTATTAAATAACTACTCTAAGGTCCCCACATGTGTTCAAGTATTTAGTCCTCACCATAGCCCTAACAGTGAGTCACGAGTTATTACCATTGCCCTTCCAAAGACAAGAAACCTGAAGCACAAAGTGCTGGAGTAACTTTCCTTAAGCCACCCACTAGGCTGGGGAACAACCAGGATAGGAACATGAATGTTCTCTCTCCAAGTCTACTTACATCATGCTGCCTTTTAATGTTCTTTATGTTAGTAAAGTGTTAAGAGCTTGGTCATGGAGTCAAGCACAGGTGTTCAAATTCCATTGCTTCTTAAATGTATATCCTTCAGCGGGTTACTTCCACTGTTTAATCATCACACAACCACCCATTTGCATAAATTGAGCTGTGTTCCTTCTGGTTTGAATTGTTCTTTTTGTTATTGTTGTTTCCATTGTGCCATAGTACTTTTGGAGAATTAACCCTTCTCGCCTTCATTTTCATTTTCATAAAAATATTTTTGCAATGATTTATATAACCATGTCTTGTTTGATCAGTTGACTAGACTCAGTGAAACATTTATGTAAGTGAGAAATGTAGATTTCACTGTGTCAATACTGTCAGCCTTGCCACCCAAAAAGAGAAAAATGTGAGAAGAGAAATAGTGGGTAAATTACATGACATTTTCTAACAAAATCCTTTATGTGGATGCTCTGAATTTTTACCTAATACAAAAGGATTCGAATACCTTTTGGCAGCTGGATTAAGAGACAGTTTCTTGGATTGGAGATCTAAAGATTAAGCTTTACCAGGGGTAACAATAGCTTTATTCAAATAGTAGTCTCAGCTTCTGGTAATGGGGTGAGAATATAACAAGTAAATTTTACAGAAGTGAATAAATTGGTTTTCCTTTTAGGAAAAGGTGTCAAATACTTGTCAAAGGGCAAGGAAATTACTGGTTGTTCTCTCAGAGGGGTGGGGCCCCCCTGGGGGATTAGCTGATTCTGTAGGGTAAACACCTTTGATTATCTTTCTTATTGACTCATCTATAATATGTAGCTCTATAGTGAGTAGAAGTTTAGTTGAAGAAAACAATATCATACAAATGATTACTGTCTATAACAATAAAAATGAGCATGGTCCTGAAACAATATAAATGATTATCCAATCTGTAGAAAAAATGATGCCAAACATTGTATTTTATTACCTTATGGGATTTTAGCCAGTCTTTCATCTATTATTACATTTATTTTAGCATCCCTGATTGCCTGATAATACTTTTGTCTTTCAGATTAAACTTTAAGCCTAATTTTAGTATCTTACTGGTTCTCCCATTAATTAATATATCATAATCTGTGACATTATCATTTTATATTTGTTTGAGTCATTACTTAACCTTCTTGTAAATTATACTTTAGAATTGTATACAGTGGCTTTAAATGTGTTTGGTTATTTTTGAGTAACATTTATTTATCTAACAGGTATTTATTGAGTGCCAACTTTGTCCCAGATAGTGTACAAGACACTGGGCATTCAGTCGTGAAGAAGACAGAAAATATCCCACCTTTAATGGATGTCATAGTCTAGTGCAGATGACAGGCACTGAAATTAAATATATATTTATTTTATATTTTATTTTAATTAAATATGTCTTTAATATTTTAATCAAACATATATATAGTATACACAAATATATATATAGTATACACACACATATATATAATATTCTGGTACATGTCAGAAAGGAAACAGATTCTGACTTTTGAGAACAAATCATAGAAGAATAGGACCTGATAAGGCAATTCTGCAAGATATTCTTACAGTTTGAGGTAATATCTCGAAAAAAGTTACTAGATCATCATGAGTTAAAGGTGAGTGTGGGGAAGAGTCTTTCCACACAAAGGAATTAACACACAAAAAGGCTTAGAGATAGGAAAGGCAAATCACTATTGAGCAGAAAGCCAAGAGTAATGTGGTGCCACTTGCAGAAAGGCCATGCAAGCCCTTGTGTCTGTAAATATTATGGTCATAAAAATACAAATTGTATGTATATAGTTAAGATTCCTTAGTAGATTCCCATTGCTATAATTAAAAAAAAAAATTTCTAGAAATACACCGAGGATGGAATGGAGGGAGAGCAGCACAGATGGGATAATGTGCTCTTGTTTGGTTTTATTTAGTAGAAATAATGAGTTTGACTTCATGTAGCATGAGTCAAAGATGCTTTGAAACTTCCAAGTGGGCATTGATGTATGGAGCTATAGCTATATACAAAGTCCAGTGTGTTAGAATGAGCGGAGGAGAGAACTGGATATAAGGAAAAGGAGGAACCAAGTATAGACACACTCAGGATGCCTGCCAACCTCAAGATCAAACCTAGGAATCCTATATGTAGGAAATTAAGGTGAACTTGAAACTATTCATTATTACAGGAAGAACCAGACAGACAGAGAGCTCAGTAGCAGGCAAGCCTCGTGGTATTAGAATTACCCTATGGGACAGGGGACATAACCAAGAAGCATGGACACTGGACCCACTACCAGGACACTGCAAGAACAGAAATTAAACAACTCAGTTCAAGATGACTGGGAATTTTCTGTTGATACAAAATTAGTTGTGGCTTTACTCAATTTGAAGGAATGAGAATTATTCAATCCTCTAGCTTCTCACAGTACCGAATTAGGCCAGATTACAGCTTCAACAAGTTACTTGGTTCAGGTAATGTTATACAAGCTCCTTGTAGATGTGTTATGATGTTGTGGGAAGTCAGGAACCCCGAACGGAGGGACCGGCTGAAGCCGTGGCAGAAGAACATAAATTGTGAAGATTTCATGGACATTTATTAGTTCCCCAAATTAATACTTTCATAATTTCTTACGCCTGTCTTTACTGCAGTCTCTGAACATAAATTGTGAAGATTTCATGGACACTTATCACTTCCCCAATCAATACCCTTGTGATTTCCTATGCCTGTCTTTACTTTAATCTCTTAATCCCGTCATCTTCGTAAACCGAGGAGGTTGTATGTCGCCTCAGGACCCTGTGATGATTGCATTAACTGCACAAATTGTTTGTAGAGCATGTGTGTTTAAACAATATGAAATCTGGGCACCTTGAAAAAAGAACAGGATAACAGCAATGTTCAGGGAACAAGAGAGAGAACCTTAAACTCTGACCGCCTGTGGGCCGGGCGGAACAGAGCCATATTTCTCTTCTTTCAAAAGCAAATGGGAGAAATATCGCTGAATTCTTTTTCTCAGCAAGGAATATCCCTGAGAAAGATGTATTCAACCTCGAAAAGTTCAAATTAGGAGAAATTCTCTGAAAACTTTAAATGACTTCCAAAACTTTTGGGTAACATTAATTATTTAAGACCTACAGACAAACTTTTCTCTACCTCTTATACCTCTGCTCAAAAGGCAGAGTTAATTGCTATATTTACTGCCTTAGAGGATTTTCCCAAACCTTTAAATATTGTCTCTTATTCTAGTTAACGTGGGAAAGAGGATATGCTTGTGTTTCACCAGATCATCAAAAGAAAACCACAGAGAAAAGACGTCCTTGTCGGAGACTGCCCTCAGACGTGGCAAAATCTGTGCCAACTCCTCAGAAGCAGGCACACCAAATCACAATGGGTCTGATTCAATCCTCCCTGATGGCAATGGAGACCCATCTAACTAATCCCACTTCTCCTGATTACCTTTCTTTTTCTACTTACAAACCTAAAAATCTCACCATTTCTGTTAGCCTGAAAATAACATCACTCTGTTCTCTTCCTCCTTCAACACTCAATCTCGCTTACAATAGGTTTTATTTAATGATTCTCCTCCTTATACTTTCTGTCTCACCAGTTTCCTCTTACACTGATTTACCTGCTACACATTATTATTCTTATTGGGCTTATGTGCCTTTTCCTCCACTTATTCGACCTCTCACCTGGATTGATGCTCCTGCAGAAATCTACACTAACGATAGTGTGTGGATGCCCGGAGCTACAGATGACTGTTGCATGAAGAGGGCACTGCATTTAATGCTACCATGGGTTATACATACCACCCTCTGTGCCTCGGACATGCACCTGGTTGTATCCATCTAGAAACTCAAGTCTAGGCTGCTTATCTTCCAGAAAGATCAGCTACAGATAAACCGGGACATTTGGTCTCTGGCCTCTCCCTTTCTCCTTTAAAACAAATGAAAGGGGGAGTAATGGGAGATACCCCATACTTTTAATATAAACCTGCAGGAAAACCATGCCCTAAAAATTTTGAGGGCCCATCTGAAACTTTAATTTGGGAAGATTGTGTTAACTCACATGCAGTAATATTAAAAAATGACTCATATGGTTTAGTAATAGACTGGGCACCAAAGGGCTATTTAAAAAACAATTGTTCCTCTGGCGGAAGGGAATGCCTGGAGGCTACTTATTTTATTTCTTATTGGGAGAATGAGAATCATCATTCTACGTTGCATAGGAGGTTCAGCTCATTCTTTCCCTTAAAATGGGAAGATAAAGGCATTAGCCCCCCAAGGCCTTGTATGATACTCCCTATTCTGCACTGAGAACAACCAGAACTTTAGAAATTGGCTATTGCCATGTCTGGACTGCGAGTATGGGAAGGGGAAACTATTCTGTCTGTTGTCCCCACTACCGTCCCCCTCTCTCAGTATCAAGGTAGATCCAGATATTCTGCTTTACTTACCTCCAACCTGACTGTTCCCATACAGAGTTGTGGTAAGCCTCCTTACATGCTGTTAGTGGGAAATATCAAAATTTGGACGAACAATCAAACTGTCCAATGCATCGATTGTCATTTATACACTTGTATTTACTCCTATTTTGACTCCAGGAAATGTGTAATGTTGCTTCGAGCTTGAGAAGGAATCTGGATTCTGGTAACTTTGCCCAGACCTTGGAAATCATCCCCCTCAATACATTTATTTAATGAAGTGTTACAGAGAATTCTAAAAAGATCTAAGAGAATTGTTTTCACTTTAATCGCTGTTATCATGGGCCTAATTACAGTCACTGCAATGGCCACCACTGCCGGAATGGCATTACACCAATCCATTCAAATGGCTTATTTTGTTAATGATTGGCAACCCAATTCCACCCAAATGTGGAATTCTCAACAAGGCATTGATCAAAAATTGGCAAATCAAATTAATGATTTAAGACAGTCTGTTATTTGGCTTGGAGATTGGGTGGTGAGTCTGGAACATCGCATGCAAATGCAGTGCGACTGGAATACTTCGGAGTTCTGTATCACCCCGTATTCCTAAAATAAGACTGATCATTCATGGGAAATGGTCAAATGACACCTTCTGGGTAGGGAAGATAATTTATAATTGGACATAACTAAATTAAAGAAAAATGTTTGAAGCCTCTCAAGCTCACTTAGCCATTGTGCCTGGAGCTGAGGCATTAGATCAGGTGGCAGAAAATCTTTATGGATTAAACCCCATGACTTGGATTAAGTCTATTGGGACTCCACTGTAGTAAATTTTGGAATTATATTTCTCTGTTTAATCGGCTTGTTTTTAGTGTGCCAGAACAGTCAAAGAATCCTGCGTCAAAATCGAGAGAATGAACAAGCCTTCATCGCCATGGCACATTTATATAAAAAGAAAGGGAGAGATGTTGCAGGAAGTCGGAACCCCGAACGGAGGGACTGGCTGAAGCTGTGGCAGAAGAACATAAATTGTGAAGATTTCATGGACATTTATTAGTTCCCCAAATTAATACTTTTATAATTTCTTATGCCTGTCTTTACTGCAATCTCTGAACATAAATTGTGAAGATTTCATGGACACTTATCACTTCCCCAGTCAATACCCTTGTGATTTCCTATGCCTGTCTTTACTTTAATCTCTTAATCCTGTCATCTTCGTAAGCTGAGGAGAACGTATGTCGCCTCAGGACCCTATGATGATTGCCTTAACTGCATAAATTGTTTGTAAAGCATGTGTGTTTGAACAATATGAAATCTGGGCACCTTGAAAAAAGAACAGGATAACAGCAATGTTCAGGGAACAAGAGAGATAACCTTAAACTCTGACTGCCAGTGAGTCAGGCAGAACAGAGCCATATTTCTCTTCTTTCAAAAGCAAATGGGAGAAATATCGCTGAATTCTTTTACTCAGCAAGGAAAATCCCTGAGAAAGAGAATGCATCCCTGAGGGTAGGCCTCTAAAATGGCCACTTCAGGGGCAGCAGTCTTTTATGGTCGAAGCTGTAGGGATGAAATAAGACCCAGTCTCCCATAGCGCTCCCAGGCTTATTAGGACAAGGAAATTCCCGCCTAATAAATTTTGGTCCAACTGGTTGTCTGCTCTCAAACCCTGTCTCCTGATAAGATGTCATCAATGACAATGCGTGCCCAAAACTTCATTAGCAATTTTAATTTCACCCTGGTCCTGTGGTCCTGTGATCTCACCCTGCCTCCATTTGCCTTGTGATATTCTATTACCTTGTGAAGCACATGATCTCTGTGACCCACACCCTATTCGTACACTCCCTCCCCTTTTGAAATCACTAATAAAACTTGCTGGTTTTACGGCTCGCGGGGCATCACGGAACCTGCCGACACGTGATGTCTCCCCCAGACACCCAGCTTTAAAATTTCTCTCTTTTATACTCTTTCCCTTTATGTCACAGACCAGCTGACACTTAGGGAAAATGGAAAATAACCTACGGAAAATATCGCGTGTGAATTTTGCCCGATATCTGGCTGAATTTCCCCTGATATCATACATGTTTTTAATATAATAAGCTTGACCTTGGCCACTATAGACATATATACATTTCTGGACACTGTTGCTTATAAAAAGGCTTTGAGTAGCAGTTGGCCTTGTTCACCAAACTAATAATGTAATGACAACTGTCAGGCCTCTGAGCCCAAGCCAAGCCATCGCATCCCCTGTGACTTGCACGTATACATCCAGATGGCCTGAAGTAACTGAAGATCCACAAAAGAAGTAAAAATAGCCTTAACTCATGACATTCCACCATTGTGATTTGTTTCTGCCCCACCCTAACTGATCAATGTACTTTGTAATCTCCCCCACCCTTAAGAAGGTACTTTGTAATCTCTCCCACCCTTAAGAAGGTTCTTTGTAATTCTCCCCACCCTTGAGAATGTACTTTGTGAGATCCACCCCTGCCCACAAAACATTGCTCTTAACTTCACTGCCTATCCCAAAACCTATAAGAACTAATGATAATCCACCACCCTTGCTGACTCTCTTTTCGGACTCAGCCCGCCTGCACCCAGGTGAAATAAACAGCCATGTTGCTCACACAAAGCCTGTTTGGTGGTCTCTTCACACAGATGCGCATGAAAACAACATGCTCTGTTTTGAGAGAATATCTTGAGTTAAATTTTTTTTGTTTCTTCTTCAGATAAATATATGTCTCTCATCCCAAAGAATAATGAGAACTACTGAATCCAAGTTGCTTCACCTCTCATAAAAGAAGTTTAGAAAAAAAGCCAAGTACAGTTATGGTTATTAACCTGTATTAAGTGCTTTGTAAAATAATATAGTAATATTAAAATATATCAATAATGATAATGACAGTTCTTAGTCTAATACTCCTGATTACCACATATGTGATAGGTAAGATTTAGTCTTAATTTTATTTTTATTTACTTGCATATTTATTCTATCAGTTCTGTTCATAACATGATTTTGCTATTTTATCAGCGTGTTTATGGCCTGCCTTCCATGTGTCAGGCACTGACTTAAGTACCGAGTATTAAGGAAAAAAAAAAAAGAATAATTATGGTTCCTGATTGTAAGCATTTTTTAAATTTAAAACTAGAGTTCTAGCTACTGAAAATCCTTCTGGAAATAGGTGAAATAAAAATATTTTGAAATATTTCATTTCTTAGAATATACCATCCAGAAATTTCTAGTCTTGTAAGAATTTCTGTAAGAATTCCAGACTCGTCTTCCCAAATATGGGCCAACTTATAAAAAATTATCCAAATAATTCAAATAAGGAGTAGAGGTAGAAGAGAATGGATTGGGTGTTTCTTAAGCAATGTGTAGGACATATTTAAACCTTCTAAGAAAAGCCTTTGATGCAGACATTATCTGCATAAAGGTGAGAAAAGAGATTCAGAAAGGGTATTAATTGCCAAAGCCCATGCAACTTGTTAATGCAAGAGCTAAAATAGGAGTCATTTCTCTTCAAAGTCCATTTCCTTTCTCCTACACCACATGGTTTTATGTTGGTATGAAAAATTTTTTTAGGATTCCTTTGAGGAAGACAATACGGAATCAACATTTTTGTAAAAAGTGCCCAGACACCTGTAAAAAGTGACTTAATCTTCTGTGTCACCTTCTTTCAGTTATAGCTTTTGTGATATTGCCTGAAGCTTCTGACCAAATACTAGAAGAACTCTTAAAACAAATCATGTTACAAGAAAAAATGCCTGTTTTAGAAAACTGATCAGATAATCCCTTTACCAAAAGGAAAACGTACAATAATGGAATCCACAGGCACTGCAGCTAAAGGTAGGGTCTTCAGCCCTGTTGAGGAGAGTTACTTTGAAGTGCAGTGTTGCTATGCACACTGAATTGATCAAGTCCTTTATTTTCCTATGGGTCTCTATCATGTTTTTATATCATGTAACATGATTTGTTAGCCATCTCTCTCTCTCACACATGCACACCCATATAAAGGTGTTTATGCAGGCACTCTTTATGCTCATTATTTCTACACTTTTTTCTAGTCATATTGTCTTAGATTATAATTGACTCTTCAGAGTACAGTGGGGACCAGGTGAGTGGAGGTTGGTGTGGCCTTGGACTATAATTGACTCTTTAGTGGGGAAAATAGATACATTTTCTGAAATCTGTAAGTTCTGGAATTGTGGCTTGCTCACTAACTTGTTTGAAAAAGACTAAGACAATAAACATTAATTGAATTAATGGATTAATGTATCCTTTTAGATAAGGTAATATGCAATGTCAAATCACTAAGCAATTTAACCAAGGACAACATGATTCAATATAAATTTTAAATTTTATCATTTTTTTTTTTTTTTTTGAGACGGAGTCTTGCTCTGTCCCCCAGGCTGGAGTGCAGTGGCGCGATCTCGGCTCACTGCAAGCTCCGCCTCCCGGGGTTCACGCCATTCTCCTGCCTCAGCCTCCCGAGTAGCTGGGACTACAGGCGCCCGCCAACACGCCCGGCTAATTTTTTGTATTTTTAGTAGAGACGGGGTTTCACCCTGTTAGCCAGGATGGTCTCGATCTCCTGACCTCGTGATCCGCCCGCCTCAGCCTCCCAAAGTGCTGGGATTACATGCTTGAGCCACCGCACCCAGCCAAATTTTATCATCATATTTTAAATCCAGTTGGTGAAGTGGATTAAAGATAGGTGGGAGTGAAAGCAGAAACACAGTTACAAAAATAATGGCTCAGCAATGAGAACACTTGGACACAGGAAGGGGAACATCACACTCTGGGGACTGTCCTGGGGTAGGGGGAGGGGGGAGGGATAGCATTAGGAGATATACCTAATGTAAATGATGAGTTAATGGGTGCAGCACACCAACATGGCACATGTATACATATGTAACAAACCTGCACATTGTGCACATGTACCCTAGAACTTAAAGTATAATAAAAGAAAAAAAACAAAAATAATGGATCAGGTGGGAGAAACAAGGAGCTTGAGGGTAAAAATCATTTTTACATATGAAATTCATTATTAGTTTTGAAAAGGTAACGTAGATTAAATTTTCTAATATAATATATTTAAATTTATCTTCATAAATACCACAAAATATTTCATGGTAGATAATTATATCATCATTTTTCAGTAATTGACTCAATTTCTCACAGCTGGACCTGTGATCAAAGTCCAACTTTGTCACTTTCTGTTTCTGTTTCATGAAACCCTTGCTCTGTCAATGATGTTGAAGTACCTACAGTGATTACATGGAAACAAATATTGAAACTGAGACAGGAAACCTGGGCAAGTGCTAGATTCCTCCCCATGCAACAATTCTCTTTTTAATTCATTTGTATATGAATCTATAAAACTCTATAAATAATACAATCAAAATTCTGTTTCTGACATTAAATCTCAAAATGGATGAGCCAGACCTATGCCATTTTTCTCTGTTGAAATAATTTTTAATACTTGCAGATTTCCTTTATGCAATAGTTATTTCAATGGAACATCTCAGATTATTTTTCATTTGGTGGAGAAGTAAGGCCAACCTTGATGGGGCTGAATAGGCCAGCATTTATAGGGCACTTTTGCCAGACTATAACAAGAATAATCGGTCTTTCAGAGATGTCTACATTCTAATCCCTGCAAACCATGAATACATTACATCATATGGCAAAGAGAAATTCAGGTTGCAGATGGAATTAAGGTTGCTAATTAACTGAACTTAAATAGGCTGGGCATGGTGGCTCACACCTGTAATCTCAGCACTTTTGGATGAGAGGATTGCTTGAGGCCAGGAGTTTAAGACCAGCCTGGGCAACATAGGGAGACCCTATCTCTAAAATCATATAAATACAGAAATAAATAAATTATTTTGGAATTTCTGGGTGGGCCCCCTGTAATCACAAGTGTACTTTAACAGTGGAGGACAGAGGCAGAAGAGGCAGAGTGATGCAATATAAGAGACACTTAACTGGCCACTGCTGACTTTGAAGATAGAGGGGGCCACATGCCAAGGAGTGGGGGCATCCTCTAGAAGCTGAAAATGGTTACAGCCTCCAGAAGGAACCAGCCTTGCTGATACCCAGTGAGATTAATTTAGACTCCTGACCTACATAACTGTTTGATAATACACTTGTATAGTTGTAAGTCACCACGTTTGAGAATTTGTTACCACAGCCATAGGAAACTAATACACTAACTCTGATGAAACTCTTTAAATTAAAAGATTTTCTTCTGATAAATCATAAGGCAGCAGGCTCAGTCTCACACAGACCTGCATTGGGCCCATCCGCCATAACCCACAACACCTCCCAAACCTGCTAAAGTGACTAAGCTGAACCTAATGGTCAGTCTCCTTAGTATTGAATAAAAAAGAAATCCAGACATGGGTAAAGAGACACTTCATTCAAAAAGTTATTGAAATAAAAGAAAGGGGGATTATATTAATAGCAATAGGGAGACTATCGTGACCATGATATCAGCAAAGACCCCAGAGGTCAGGCAAAATTATCTTTTCTTTTGTAGGGAGGAGTCAATTAGTGCTTAATAATCATGTTTATAAGGCAAATCATGTCTTTGTATTCTGTATTTTTGATGCTTTGACAGTTGGGCCCTTGCGGGCCCTGGAGGGATTGGCTCTCCCAGAGCTAACCAATTCCTAGAGACGGTATTTAACTCACATGTTAATGAACACACTTTTCATATGCAAGACAACCAATCTGGAGTCCGTGCCTTCACCACCTCCTTTATTAAGATCTCACAGGGCTTTACCCTTGGGCCGCTATTCCTCTGACCTAATCACCCCAGGACTAGGAACCAGACAAACAGGGACAGCCACCATGCTGCAGAGTCTGCTGAAATTATTCAGACTAGCCACCTCTACACCTGCTTACCCTGCCTCCCCATTTCTTCCTGCAGAAACCAAAATAACGGCTTTTGTTCTTGGTTTCCCCTTGTATTAGTCCCCTCTTACATGGCTATGAAGAAATACCTGAGACCAGGTAATTCATAAAGGAAAGAGGTTTAATTGACTCACAGTTCTGCATTGCTTGGGAGGCCTCAGGAAACTTACAATCATGGCAGAAGGTAAAGCAGGCACCTTCTTCACAGAGCAGCAGGATGGAGTGAGTGCCAGCAGGGGAAATGCCACATGCTTATAAAACCATCAGCTCTCATGAGAGCTCACTCACTATCATGAGAACAGCATGAAGGAAACCACCCCTATGATTCAATTACCTCCACCTGGTCCCACCCTTGACATGTGGGGATTATTACAATTCAAGGTGAGATTTGGGTGGGGACACAGAGCCAAACCATATCACCCCCCAACTTCCTCTGCCTCCTGATGAACCCTGGTGCTCCCTCATATGGCCCTACATGTCCTTCTGTGCCTCCTGATTTTTGGGATCAATGACTAGAAAAGACTTCTTTCAATGCCAGTCACTTTCATGCCTGTGTATTTTATCATACCTGATTAAAACAAATCTCAGGCACCCTTTTAAAACAAGGCCAGAAAATATTAGGTGTGGGGAAGTGGTATATGAGGGTGATGTGATTGGACAGTTGTTAGGGAATGTGTTTGCCTGAGGTCAACCAAGCCTCAGGAGGGGCTGGTAAGGAGGGATTGTTCCTTATTTCAATGCTCAAGGATAGGCCAGGGTTCACAGTTCTGAGTTAAGGAGAGAAACTTGATTAAAATTTAGATAAGTAAAGTTACTGGACATTTTGTCCCGATAGGTTAGTAGAGACAAACCATTCAGCTAATTGCTTGTGAGACAAAGAATGGAAATTTGGAGGATCAATATATCTGGCTTTGTCATAGGTACAAGGGGTCATCTTTGACTCTTATCCAAGCCATATGGAAAAGGGTGGCCCTTTGCACTAAGCACTTCCGGGAACACAAAAGGGATGGGAAGATGTCTTGGCTGTTCCTGTTGTCCCTGTTTTTCAGGAGCACAGGGCTCAAATAAAGTTTGACATTGTCACTGGCCTTTTTGGAATAGGAGGATTCTTAGCATCATGGCAGGTCATATTATTTAAATCTGCCTTTTTACTTTTTTCTCTACTTGTGATGGTTTTAACAGTGATAATGATGTGGGATAAAATAAAAACTATGTAAGTCGTAAACACTGTTTGTGAGATTTCAATTAGATATAAAACCAATTTTGCTGACACAACTTAGGGTTCAAATAAAACAAAATGAAAATTTATTCTCATATAAATTATTGCATTGTTTCTCACAAATCTTGCAGAATATTCACTCATTTTATATGTTATCAGACTGGGCTTCAAAAAGTTAAAGTAACCTAAATCCTTCCTGATATTTTTTTCTGGGTCTAACACAGATGATTTTAAAATAAGGATGCCTTTAGGTTTCTAACTCCCCAAACCATTGAACGGTCTGTTTCACTCCCTTAAAATGCTGTGCCTCAATCCCTACCCCTCTGAGAGCAGAACTGTAATCAGTTCATTGCCCAATGTGCACGACAAGGCAATACACCAAGACACCAGGTTGCAGGAGAGAAAGAGGTTTAATTGTAGAGCTGCCAAATGAGGAGATGGGAGGAGACCTCAAATCCATCTCCCCAAAGAGCTTGGGGCTAGAATTTTGAATGATTTTGGAGTGGGCCAAAGTGTGGAGACTGTTGATTGGTCGAAGGGTGCAGTGTGAAGTCATGGGACAGGAAGATAAAGAAACTGAATTATCATGCTGATTTCATTCCTCTGTGAGGGTCTTCAAACTGGATAGTATCAGCTATTCTGCTGGAATTCAGGATCTGAAAAACATCTGAAGCAATTCTTAAACAAAAGTCTTATGATTCTAATGTCAGGATCCTATCTATAGGAACAGTGACAATACAAATGGTCAAGATCTGGTGTTCCTGTGACTTTCAGTTACAAGGAAGTGGGTCAAAGTGTAGTCTAAGTAATGCTTAATTATAAATATATTTCTGTCTAGAATTCTGATTAACTCTGTGAGGATGACTTCAAGAGTGGGCCGACTGGTGAAAGAAGGAAGGACTGAGAAAGAAGGGTGTGCAAAGAATTAACTTTGATGTCTGGATTTGCTTCCCTTGGGGTCTCAATCACAGAACAGAGAGGAAATCATAACATAATGAAATTGCATTCATGTATATTCACTTAGAAGATATTTTATTTATTATTAACAATATCCCAAGTCATCATGATTTAGCTAATAAACCAGCAAAGAGCAATTCATATTAAGATTGTTTGACTTCCTGTCAAATAGATGCATTTTTGTACATGCAGAAAGAATGAAATAAACAACTGAGAATTAATGAATTGGGAAATACCTGCAAAGCTTTGTCTATGACCTGGGTTTTTGGAAGAATTCCAAGTAGTAGTCTTGATTTTGATTAATATCATAATTTATCCTGTTAGAGAAGTACCTCATAAATACTCATGAAGCATTTTATTAGATGACTATAAATACTTAAAATCTTATTTTGCAGTCCTTTTCATCACAAAGAAAAAGAGGAGCAGGCTGTGAGCAGTATATCATTTAGCCTTGTTCGTTGACGGCAAAAGTCACATCACATGTTTTAAAAACAAAATGTTTCAATACTCATGCTGTCATTGCACAAGGTTGGTGTTCTTGTAGGCCTGCCTTGCATGAATGTGATGTATAGAACTGATCCTGTGATAACGCATCCTCCCCTACACCCTCTAGTGGCCTGCCTTCCCTAGGGTCATCACAGTCATGTGTTAAAGACACATTGTCTATTTGTGTTAAAGACACAAAGTGTCTATTGACAGCAACTTAGGCAAAAGGCAACATGATGTGCCAGCAGCTCAGAGGGAGAAGTGCTAAAAGCAGTATCTCAAAACCATATCCCAGGAGGAAAGTTTTGCAAACCTTAAAGCTTTAACCATTCTTGCTCTCCTTCACATTGCAATAACCAATCCTTCTTTTCTGTTCACCCTTCTACCACCACCACTACCAGCACCAGTGCCCTTCCGGTTTCTTCCCTCCATACTCACATCCTCATTATTATAACATTGCACATCATAAAACAAACAAACAAAGTCAGACTTGCACTGGCCTCTCAAAGGGAGAATGAATAGTGACTTATGGTAATTTTGTTTATCTCAAGAACAAGCAGAACTTTGAGATGCCAGGACTTGCAGAACCTCTCAGTCACCACTTACAATTTCCTTTCAAGTTCAAGATGACACAGACATCTTTGTGCCAGGGATATTTTTGTCTCCAACATCCATTTATAAAAATAAGTCAGTTAAAATCCATTTGAACCACCCTCTTCCTTTACTTAAGCTCATCTGGACCTGCCTTTCTTCCTTTCTCCACCATGTTCAAACAGATATTTAGAAGGTCTCTTGTTTGTGAGCTCAGCCTGATCCATTTGGTTCTATCACAAACCTGACCCTTTCATTCAAGCCCATTTGTTTGCCATATGAAAAGGCTCTGTGGATGCTTGCACTCTGATTCCAGAAATTATTCAGATCATTCTCCCTGCTTTGAGGCTGGCCTTGAACTGACCTCACGTTATCTGCCCACCTTGGCCTCCCAAAGTGCTGGGATTACAGGCGTGAGCCACCACGCCCAGCCCTTTCTCCAAGATTTAACTCCTGGTATGTGCCCTATGCACAGAGGATAATAAAATTACATTTCAGAATAATATTCCACAGTCTTCGCCCTCTGGAAAGAACTATTTTCCTATTAACTCTTCCATGCACAGAGATAGACGGATAAATCAGATACACCTCTTTCCTTTCAGAGCATCCAACACTCTCTTCGTATTCGAGGATTCCAGCCTTGTTATAGTGATGACATAGTTTCACACAAAAGTGTGGTTGCTTTTTGTAATGATTCAAATAATTTTGGAAAACAAATCATATGAGACTTCTCTCCAAGATAGTAGTTTTCAAGTTTTTTTTTTTTTTTTGGCTATGGACCTTTTATACTCTTAAAAATTATTGAGGATTCCAAAGAGGTTTTCTTCATGTGGGTTATATCTGTTGATATTTAATGTATTAAAAATTTTAATGAGGGATTGTTTAAGGTTTTATTTATTAATTCATTTAAAAATAACAATAAACCCATTAAATGTCTTAGTCCATTTGGACTACTATAACAAAATACCATCGACTGAGTGGCTTATTGTCACACGTGTCCGTGTGAAGAGACCACCAAAAAGGCTTTGTGTGAGCAACAAGGCTGTTTATTTCACCTGAGTGCAGGGGGGCTGAGTCTGAAAACAGAGTCAGCGAAGGGAGATAGGGGTGGGGCAGTTTTATAGGATTTGGGTGGGTAGTGGAAAATTACAGTCAAAGGGGATTTTTCTCTTGCAGGCCTGGGCAGGGGTCACAAGGTACTCAGTGGTGGAGCTTCTGAGCCAGGAGAAGGAATTTCACAAGGTAATGTCATCAGCTAAGGAACCGGCCCTTTTCACTTATTTTATGATTCTTCATTTGCTTCAGGCCATCTGGATGTATACGTGCAGTTTACAGGGGAAATGACAGCTTAGCTTGGGCTCAGAGGCCTGACACTTATAAACAACAGAAATTTATTGCTTATAGTTCTGGATGGTGGAAGTCCGAGATCAGGGCACCAACACCGACAGATTCTGGAAAGGCGCAATTCCTCTTAGCCTTTTTCTCCCTCCAACCTGACACAGTAGAAGGGGCCGGGGGTCTCTCTTGAAAGGGCACTGACACCATTCATTCAGGCTCTATCCTCATCACCTAATTCTCTCTTATTACCTCCAAATACCATCACCTTGGAGGTGAGGATTTCAACATATGAATTTTGGAGAGACATAAACATTCAGACCACAGCACATGTTAACATAAATAACATGTTAACACCTACAAAAGAGGAGTTAGAAATGCAGCATTGTTTTATACTTTTCAAATTTTAATGTCTCAGTAAAAGACAGCTGGAGTATCATAGCTGCTTCTGTGTTCGGTCTATTGCATGTCGTTCTGGTTGAAATAAATGAAGAAAATTTGGCCTCACAAACAAGTGTCGTTGAAAGGGAAAACTTCCTAGACCCCTCTTTGAGAATGTCTACTCTGGGAAAAACAAGAGGTATATTCTAGTAGCTCTGTGAAATTCTGTATTCAAAACAAATTAACCAAAAGGATAAATTTATCCTTTCACCGAGCAGTTACTAAATTCATTGGAATAAAAAAGATTATTGACCTGAGGGCATATTATGTTGGGTTTGAATTTCAAAATCGTAATTAAGGTTTATTTGCTGCTGTTACTATTTTCTGAGTAGTGCTGTTTCTTTACATTTAAGTTAGCCCCAGGGCTGAGACACTTAACTTTCCTAAATGCTGTTTAGTGGTTGTTCCTTTCCTTATCTCTATCTTCCTGTGCATAAAAAAGAAGTCTTTTTTTTTTTTTTTTTTTTTTATTTTAAGTGAAATTTTTATTATTAAATACTGGTATATAATTTGCATAAAACTTTTAAAGCATTGGGGAGGTCAGGCAAACACACCTATTGCCAAACTTCAAATTTGTAGCCTCTGCTGTATAAAGTACATGAGATCAGCAACCCTCCCCACTCACATGGCATTTAAAATGATTTTTTTTTTTTCTTTTTTTTTTTTTTATTATTATACTTTAGGGTTTTAGGGTACATGTGCACAATGTGCAGGTTTGTTACATATGTATCCATGTGCCATGTTGATTTCCTGCACCCATTAACTCGTCATTTAGCAATAGGTGTATCTTAAAGGGGAATCCCGGCCGCTTCCCTGTCGGAATTCCCCTGTCAGAACTGCCCGGGGGGTCTCCCCACCCATCTTCCTGGCACTCTGGGATTCTTCTCTATGCTTAGTGCACCCTTACTCTCTAATTCTCTCTCTTTTCAGGAATCATCTCAGCTAGAAACTTAAGTATAAGGTCTGCGTGTGGACACACACCAACTTTGCTATCTGCTGTCATCTAAGGTCAAGGTAATAGAAGTAAATGAGATTTATAGTGCACACACTTTGCATTCTGATAAATGCAAATAACTCCGTACTTTTTATCCTTTTCACAGCAACCTTTTTGTACTTGAACACTTTCCACATCTAATCCAGAAGTCATCAGTATAAATTTTGCAGATTGAAAAACACAGTGTATCTAATGAGGTAAGTATAGTTACCTGAACTGTCATCTATGACATCTATCGATATTCTTTCTTTTTTTTTTTAATTATTATACTTTAGGTTTTAGGGTACATGTGCACAATGTGCAGTTTTGTTACATATGTATCCATGTGCCATGTTGGTTTGCTGCACCCATTAACTCGTCATTTAGCATTAGTCCTAAGCCAAAAGAACAAAGCTGGAGGCATCACGCTACCTGACTTCAAACTATACTACAAGGCTACAGTAACCAAAACAGCATGGTACTGGTACCACAACAGAGACATAGATCAATGGAATAGAACAGAGCCCTCAGAAATAATGCCGCATATCTACAACTATCTGATCTTTGACAAACCTGACAAAAACAAGCAACGGGGAAAGGATTCCCTATTTAATAAATGGTGCTGGGAAAACTGGCTAGCCATCTGTAGAAAGCTGAAACTGGATTCCTTCCTTACATCTTATACAAAAATTAATTCAAGATGGATTAAAGACTTACATGTTAGACCTAAAACCATAAAAACCCAAGAAGAAAACCTAGGCAATATCGATATTCTTTCTAGCACAGTTTGGAAAATCTGGATCTAGACTACACCTGCCAGAACCTTTCAAAAATAGTGTTGGAAAGTCCTCTGTGGTCTCTTAGTGTTCCTGGAGTCATTGCATTAGTCAGACCTACAATATCTTTCAGGCTTCCATATTTCCACTTTTTAAAAACCACATAGCAACCTATTTCATAGATACATTGGGTAAAAATTAACACTAATATGGAAAAGCATACAGAACACAGAACAGAATGTTTACCTCACCAATTAAAAAATTAAATCAAGCAGCTTGGTTTTTCTTTCCAAAATAACCACTCTTTATTTTGCTGAGTTTCTGATGTGTTTGAAAAATAAGCAAACAAAATTAACAAAATTAGAAAAGTGTCCTGAATTCTCAGGAGAATTTTATGAGCAAAAAGAAAAAGTTACATATCTCCTACTGAGAAAACTTTTCTTAGATACCTACATATGACCAACATATAAGAACTAGGCCTATGGGGGACAGGAGAACAAACTGTGATTAGTTCTATTATTATATTGATCATCTATTTCATGCAAGGTACTTTTACAGGCGTTTTGGAGGAGTCAGAGCAGAATAAACTATGGTCTGCGAGATTGCATGGGGTTTATGCTTTAATAAGAATGCATAGCCATACATAACTAAAACTGCCAAATCAAATTACGGCTATCATGGCAAATATCCAAGTATGTTGAATGAATAAAGAGAAAATAAAAAGTGATTCCAACAAGGTCTAAGATAGGGTTTATAAAGAAAATGACATTTGATCTGCTTTATACAGAAGTTCCTAAAGCTTAGCCAGTGAAGTTTCTCAGTTGAAAAAGACAATGGATCAAAGATATGAATATAAAAAAATTCACAGTATCTTTAGGTATATCTGGAGGAAAGTTCTGCTTCAAAGATTTGTTGATTAGAGCCAATGTATTCTAAGGAGCATTTTCTCTTACGAACTGTATTCACTCAGAATTAGATTACGGACTTTATAGGCCAGAAGTCATTCAAACTCAATACGGATGAGCAGTTGTCAAAAGTTAATAACTTGCACTGATTATTTATGATCCCATTGAAGTTTCTTTAATTAAGCTGGCTTTCATAATCCCTTTCTAATGCCTTATCAACTTGATTCTTATCTGTGTAAGCGCTGGCTGCTGCAGACCAGGGGGTCTGTTAGGAGACTCAAGATGATACAAAAGAATTTTAGACTTAAATGAACAATTAATTAGCTAGCTACCCACTCAGCATGCTTAAGGCAAGATTGGTCTCTGTGACTGAAGTCTTTTATCCTGAGATTCTGGTACATAACACTCCACTGCTGAAATTGGATCAGTTGTCCTACCACTGTTAGACAATCCTTTGCTGCATCCAATGAATGTATGGGCTTAGAAGAAACCATCTTGGCTGCTCTCAAGTCAGCCTTCATATTCCTTTTCAGACTTCTTAATTTATTTTTTTACATTTTTAGAGACAGGGTCTCACTGTTGCCCAGGCTGGAGTACAGTGGTGCAATCATAGTTCTGTGCAGTCTCCAATTCCTGGGCTCAAGAGATCCTTCTGCCTTAGCCTCCCACGTAGCTGGGATTACACACCTGGCTATTTGTTAAATTTTTTGTAAGGACAGGATCTCACTATGCTGCCCAGGCTGGCCTCCAAAACCTTCGAGTTATCCAGAAATCTCCCAGCTCGGCCTCTCAAAATGCTAAGATTAAAGGCATGAGCTACCACTTCTGAGATTTCTTAAAGTAGGCTCAGTGATTCCATCCGTCCTGAATTTGCTAGTGTTGAGCAAACTTTTTCTGTAAAAAGCCAAGTAATAAAAATTTAGGCTTTCTGGGCTATATGGTCTCTGCTCACCTCTATCATTGTAGCACAGAGGCAACCACAGACACCTGTAAGTGAGTGGGTGTGGCCAGATTTGGCCTGGGGGCCATAGTTCACTGCCCCTTGCACTAAGCTATCAAGTTTGTGCAGTGAAGCCTTTAATAAAATCTCAGAAAAGCAAAATTAAGAGAGAAAAGGGAAAGAATTCTAAAGGTACAAAGAGAAAGTACAACAAAGAGGTCACAGCTTCAAAGTAGCTGATACCAAAGAGAGAGAGAGAAGAAAAGGGAAAGTAACTGATAACACAAACAAAAAAAGAGAAAGCCATTCTGCCTCATCACTCCTTTCTTATACCTCAAAACAGAGTTTGCCAAACATCTCTCACAATTAGATTTACTGGGAGTCTCCTTAGACAGGCAGATCCTCAGACTCTAACCCAGGCCTCTTGGATTAGGGTCTCCATGGTAAAAATCCAGGGATTATCATATTTGACAAGATTCCTAAGCAATTCTTGTATACACTCAAGCTTATGTATTGCTGTAAAGCCTCAAGAGCATACTTGTCATTATTTAGCCCCCTAATTGTTAACTAGCAGTGTGCAGTCTCAGGAAAGAGGGGCATGTGTTGCCTCCTCCCTTTGAATTGATGTTTTGGTCTGTTAATATCCTAAATTTACTCTCATCTCCTAAGCATTATCCTGTGACTTTATTCATTATAATTAAGGGCCACCCTTATTAGCAAACACAACTGATTCTGATTTCCTAACTCAACCAGAATCAGAACCTCAAGCTTTCTACTTAACAGGATTCTTCCTGCTAAGTGTGGCCTGAGCAATAATGAAACAATGTTTTAATTATGGAAAGATTCTTGATAACATGTTTCCTATGTGCATCCCTTTAAGGCAATACAGTTTGGATTCTGGAAATACTCACTGGTGGAAAAAATCAAGAAAAAATAAAGAAAATATCTAGATAAATATGAATTATGAAACAAAGAAAAAATCCTTAGAAAAGAATGCTTTTGGTTTCTCTATGTTTGAGGCAAAAACAAATGTACAGTAAGTTGAGAGACAGAACAATATTCTGTTTTATTATGCTTTTAAGTTAGAAACAAACTTGGAATTTTGGATGATACCTTGGGGTGGGTGTGTGTGTGAATGGACTGGATTTACAAATTGCATGGATTCAATCACCATGTAATTTGATAATGAAAATATCAATTCAGAGACATGATTTTATAGAAGGATGAAGTTATCAAGCTTATAAAATATTAAATAATGTTTTTAAGACAATTAGCAAAGGGCTCAAATAATGATGTCTTCTCCTATTCTGGTGCCTTCCTACCAAAGTGAAGTTATATATTCCTTTAAGCCAATTTGTTCTTAGGACAAAATTCAATACAAATTGGGCTCAGATTTAACTTCTTTTTGTCCTAGGGATGGATTTGAGAAGTTACTTTTGTTTTCTTTGATTTTAAAATAGCTTTGAATGATCTCCTCTTAAGGATAGAGAAATGGCTTTGCAGTCTTTTGTTGTTTTCTTGTTAATCCCCTAAGACTTCTGAGTTCTATTAAGTAATTTTTATCTCACTTGTCTTTTTTTCTTGCCCACTTTTCTCCACTGGACTTTGGGATTTATGCAAATCTCCTCAGAAGTAGACCATCCTGTTTAAGAATAATATTATTTTTTTTAATACTTCTGTTTTAACCTGAATTTCTTGATCCAGTCACTTTTGGTCCAGAAGCTCAAATTGAACTTGAAGAGTTATTTATTTCTCAGGGGATATGCTTATATCATTTTTTTTCTCTCTTCTCAAATGACTTATTAAAATAGGTTTCTGGGGACTAATTTATATTAATTCTAAAGTATGACTCTGAGGGCATGAACATTAATTGAGAGACTATTTTTATCACCTTATGCTCCCCTTAAAAAATAAATGACATTTTTCTTACGTTTAATTCAACATTTACTTTAGAGTATTAAACGTCAGAAATTATACTTCTGTGTATGTGTGTCTGTTTAATAATTCTCCAACAAATGCAATCAGTCTTAAGAGAATCAGGTTATGTTGGGTTTCTTTGAATTCCACAAACAAAAACAGTCATGTTTGATGAGACAAAAGATCTCTGGAAGTATTTTAGCCTTGAGTAATAAGTAGTTCACAAATTTACCCATCCATTAAAAAGTAGACATATTTGAAGCCCATATAAGCAAATCTTTTAATAATTTAGATTCAAGGCTTATAGCACCAATGCATGTGGAAACTATAATTGACATTTTAACCTTTAGCTTCAAAATGAAGACACATGTATGTGTATGCTCACTGCAGCACTATTCACAATAGCAAAGGCATGGAATCAACCTAAATGTCCATCAGTGATAGACTAGATAAAGAAAATGTGGTACATAGACACCATGAAATACTATGCAGCCATAAAAAAGAATGAGATCATGTCCTTTGCAGGGACATGGATGGAGCTGGGAAGCCATTATCTTTAGCAAGCTAATGCAGGAACAGAAAATTAAATACCGCATGTTTTCACTTATAAGTGGGAGCTAAATGATGAGAGCACATGGACACATAGAGGGGAACAACACACGCTGGGGCATATCGGAGGGTGGAGGGTGGGAGGAGGGAGAGGATCAGGAGAAATAACGAATGGGTACTAGGCTTAATACCTGGGTGATGAAATAATTTGCACAACAACCCTCGATGACACGTTTGCCTGTGTCACAAACCTGCACATGTACTCCTCAACTTAAAAGTTTAAGAAAAGGAGACAAAAAAAGAAGAAATAATAATAACAGTTACATTAACATTTGTTGAGTGATTACTAAGTGCCAAGCATGGTGCCTGTTTTGTTTAATTTAATCATCACAATAATCCTAAATGGCTATTCCTATTATTCCCATTTTACATAAACTGTCCAAAGTCACACATAAAGTAGTAGAGCCAGAATTCGAATTCAAGCTTTTTAACTCAAAACCCTCCACATTTAGCACCACACTATACCTGAATATTTCAAGGAAATTTTTTTAAGTAAAATATTGTTGTTCATAACTCTCCCATGATCTCCACAGAGCTAAGTGTGTTCATTTGTAGGCAAGGAATCTGATGATGGCATCTATGCATAATTGAGGTTTGTCAAATTCAGATTTGGTTGGGTAGAGTTTACCATGTCACAAGGAATCTGGTTGTGGAAAGCTCTAAGAACTATAGGATCCATTTCATCTGTAGACTGCAATACTGCTACCAGCTCATTTTCTTTAGACTCCTTGTTAAAAAAATCAATTAATTCAACAAATATTTATTACGAAATGATTGAAAATGAACTCATGAGGTGGACCAAGATTCCAGTGAAGATTCCAGTGACCACAGTGAAGAAATCTAAAACTTATCTTGCCAAATCAAGATGAATGGTGAAATTTTTGAATAAAGTATAATTTTTTTCTATTTCAAAAAGTAAAATTACATTCTATCATTTCATAGACAGCCCTTTTTTCTGCCCTCCTTATACACACACATATGCACCCACATGTGTGCCTACACACCTAAGTGTCAATCAGTGCTTCATCTTAGAGGAAATTCTGTTCTATGTAGGAAATTGCGACACACCACGTGCCACTGTGGAGTATGTTTCCAGTGTACCTATGTATGTTTCTGGTGTAAGGAGTTCTGTTATCTGCTTCCACTAAAAGCACCACTATTGACCTCTGCCAGAGCAAGATGATGTTCATATCAGTAGAATTCTAGGATACAAAACAGTGAGATTTCCGTTTCCTGTTTTCACACGGAAAGTAGGTATTTTAATTCATTTTTAGCTTTATTGATGTATATTGGACATATAAAAAATTGCCTACATTGAATGTATACATCTTGATGAGTTTGGCCATATGCCTACACTCATGATACCATCACCACAACTACGTTAACAAACATATCCATCATCTCAAATTTGTTTGTGTGTCAGTATCTGTGTGTGTGTGCATGTGTGTTTGTGTGTTTGTTTTGGGTAAGAACACTTAACATGAAATCTGTCCTCAACGTTTTTCAAACTGCACAATGCCATATTGTTAATGACAGGTACTACGTTATACAATAGATCTCTATAACTCATTCATCTTGCATAACTGAAACTTTATACCCATCACAGAACAATTCTTCGTTTCCCTCTTCCCCAGCCCCTGGCAACTATCATTCTATTCTCTGCTTTTATGAGTTTGACTATTTTAGATACCACATATATATGGAATCATGCAATATTTGTCCTTCTGTGATGGGCTTAGCATAATGTCTCCTTGGTTCATCTATGTTGTTACAAATGGCAGGATTTCCTTTTTCTTTAAGGCTGAAAAATATGACATATATAGTCATCCCTCAGTATCCACAAGGATTGGTTTCAAGACCTTCATGGATACCAAAGTCTACAGATGCTCAAATATCTCATATATTAATAAAATGATATAGAATTAATAAAATGATATTTGCATATAACCAACACAAATCCTCCTGTATACTTTAAATTTGTATAGATTTATAATAACTAATACAATGTAAATGCTATGTAAATAGTTATTATTTTATTTGTACTATTTTTTATTGTTGAATTCTTATATTTTTCAAATATGTTTTATGTTTTATTCACGGTTGTTTGAATCCACAAATGTGGAATCCAGAGATACAAAAGACAAACTGTATATATATGGACAGAAATAAAATATGATTGACATATGTGTGTGTATCACCTTTTCTTTATCCATTAATCTGTCAATGAGCATTTGTATCATTTCCATATCTTAGCTATTGTGAATAACGCCTAATTGAACAAAGAGTGTAGATATCTCTTCAAAATATGTCAATTTTAAAGTCTTTCTGATATTTAAATATATAAGTTATCCTGACACATGTTAGAATTACAATAAAAGGCAAAGTTTCTTAAGAGTCCACAACAAACACAAATAGTCTGGGTACCATCTTACCACTGAAGAGAAACTGAGGCTTGGCTTTAACATATGTCAATCTATTTCATGTTAATTTGTGAGGTTTTATTAAAATTACCTGATACATGAAAACCTATATTATCAGTCTTCGGGATTAATTGGTGCAATTTGGGAGAGGAAAATAAATACAAGCTACAAATTTTACCCATACTCCTATACTTAGAATTCTTGTGGGAACAAATTCTGTAGATTCAAGTCAACCGAACTCACACTGAGGTCAAGGACTATTTCAGATGAGTTATGGAGGAAAAAAGTTTGCCGTTTTGATATATTATTCATTTAGAATATTCAGAGAATTGCAGATGTGAACAGAGAACATTAGATTGAATACAAGGCCTCCTATGCATATTCAAACAGCTTTATGTATCCTTCATGAATCAAACCAGAGTGACTAAATGAGAAGTCACAGCAAATGGACTGCATTGAACAAGAGGATGCAGGCAGAATCTTCCTTGTGAAATCTCAGTAACTTCCGGCTATTGCAAAATCTTCAAGGTCAAGTCAGCTAAAGGAATTTAACACCATGTGCACTATAATCATCTAAAACATTTTTTCATATGGAGGTTAATCTGTAACCTAAAGTGTATTTGTTGTCAATACTTAAACTTATGATGTGCTAAATGATGCCCTAAATTTTTCATAGCTTTAAGGTCTACCAAGAGATTTTATATTTGGAAAATGTATTTTCTGCCATATATTATTTTCAATTCAACTATATCAGACATCAGGTTAAGAGAAAAATGAAGACTTCAGTCCAACTGTTCACTGGTGTGTGTGTGTGTGTGTGCATGCATGCATCTGTGTGCATGCATATGTGTGTGTGTGGGTATCTACCTATCCACACATAGTCTGTGTTTTTATATGAATTTCTATGACTAATGAACAAACACCACAAGTTTAATATATTGTTACTATAGAATAAATTCTTTAAAGATTATTTATATAAATTAGATGGTTCTATATAAAATATTTCAGTTGGCCTATATCTTAATTAGTCATCTGTGAGAGAGGACAATACATTTGCTATATATGAAGCAAAAATTAATATTAGATCTTTAAAAAAAGCATTTTTCAATAATAAAATAGGTTTTAGTTTGTTTCCTTACTTAACCGTCTCGCTTTCTGGTTTGCTCATGAAATCTTCCTAGTCCGAAATTTGTATTTATTTCACAAAAGGGCAGCAACATCTGTAAAGATCACCCTGGATCAAAGTAGATCTCTTTGCTCACTTCTTTACAAAACATCTACTTTCTTCTTTTAACTAAAGTGTTTTGACCATATTTATTTACTGTAATTCCTTGCCCCATCAAAGACCATATATATACAATTTTGTAGCTATGGACCCATAAAGAAGAAAAGATATAAACAAAGATTTGAACAATGAAAGTAGTTATCTTAAATACAGATGGTCTTTGATGCATCCATACAGAGGCTTCTGAACTGTCTCAAACTCCTTGAGTCATCAGTGCACTGATGGCTGTGGATAAAGGAAACTAAGAGCACTAGGAAACTAAAAATATCCAGTATGCTGGGGTCATTTAGGGCAGGGCAAAGCCACCCCACCTAGCAATAAGCCTGCAGGCCTTCTGGATTATGGAATTAGAATAGGTAACAATGAGGACTCCAGTCTGTGAACAATTGAAACACCTTAGTCATGATTCGTGTCCATTTAATGCTCCGCTGTAATCACAGCCTCTAGAATAGCAAACACTCATTAGTTAATTTATTTAGCAAATATTTATTGCCCTCATGTCACAAAGAAAAGATTCTCTGTGTTAGGTAAATTTTGCTTTAGAAAGGAGGTAAAGGTGCATTTGTGTATGCATACACAAACGTATACATCTATCTATCTATACATACATGCACATGTTTACGTAAATATAAATTTGTGGGTGTGTTTATGATGTTGAATATTTCACTGTATGAATAAATTATAAGGAAAAATAAACATTTATTTCCCAAACACAATGTTCATTTATTTTCTTTTTTTTTCCAGCCATTTTGCTAATCTACAGTAATGATGAAAGATTCAACAGTGAACTCTTGTCCAAACCCTGCCTATTAGTACTACTTAATTTATTACTTAATTTCTATTTCCCTGAAGATCAAGGATCTCTAGCCTATTCCCTGCTTGCTTTTAGTTGTTAAAGTTTTTCACGATGACTACCCTTTTACTTTTTTCACTTTTAGCAACTTTAGAATGTCCACACTAATTTTATCTCTGTTTTGGATATAAATGGCACAATATCATTAACAGCTAGGATTATAGTGCTTATAATGCTGTCAGATTCAGTGGCTTGATTTGGTCTGATTTATCTGAATTTCTGGGTGTTCTGAGTTGCTTGCTTGACAAGTGGCCCATGTGTGAGCTGTGCTGGATCCTGTTATCTGATAGATGAATTGCTCCTACATTTTGCAATAAACATGCTTCTTTCTTCCTAGAAAGATATATCTTGAAAGTGGCATGGCTTCTACAAAGGACCCATGTGCTCAGGGCATTATACCTTCTGTTTACACAGGAATAAATGTGCATTTTATTTATCATCTGCATTTTAAATAAATCATGGGTTCTCAAACAGAATTTGAAGTTTTCATTTTCTACCTAATGTCTGAATTTCCTCTGCTAATTCTCCAGCCAAAGGTCATAAAGCCATCTGTTTGAACATCTTCAGTAATGGGACAGCACCTTTCTTCTTTCAGGAGGCAATCACTTAAGACATTTCTGAAGATAAACTATTAGATTGTGATTTTTTAATCAGCCAGAAAGTGCCTTACTGTTTGACTTAGGTTTTCCATTCTTATTTTACACAAAATGAGTCCTACACCGCTATACTTAAATAACTCCTAGTTTCATGACACGGTCAAGCATGGCCATCACCTAGAAATACCTGCTAAACTGCCCCCCAAGCCCTGGGCAGGTTATGTAGACCCTTCTCAGTGGTACCTAACTGATGATATAGGAGCACAATTTTGCACTTAGATCATAATTCACTGTAGATGCCATGTCTTATTTAATAATTTGCTTATCAATATAATTCAGATAAATTGTCTTATATAAAAGGCCTAATACTAGGAATTCAAGTATATTAATTCTCTCTTTTGTCAGAAATTTTCCTTTAGCAAGCTGTTACGGTAGCTTAAGAAAAAATAAAACAAAGAAAAAGATCCATCATCCTGGTGGGCTGTACCAGTCACCCTTCTGAATCCATCAAGGCTCTGTATCCCCCCATTCTAAGCTCTGTTTGTCTCTGTCTCATATGAATATTTCGTGCACTCAGTGAAAACAATCGTTGGCAACTCTAGGCTCCCAGCCTGTGACTCCAGCAAATGCAGTCAGTTCCCTATTGTCTGAATATCACATTTCCTGGAAGAGTCCCAACTGGTCCAGGCATAAGACATGCTGCTACTGGACAGGCCCCAACAGCATGTGTTGAGGAGGAAAAGTCCTCCAAAAAAACAATGCCATCATGTAGGTCCATTAAAAATGGGTGCAAAATTGTAGCACAAATGAAGAAACAAGAAAAGAATGTCACTTGTGACCTACTTAGTCACCAAACCTGGCTTTGGTTAAGTAGTTCGAAAAGTAAAACTTTCATTTAATTTTCAGAATAGGTGGCAATGGAGAGCAGCTTGACCTTCACAAAGGCCATATTGTATTTCAGTCTCATGTTTGACACTACACAAATCCCATTTCCTGCACCTGAGAGACTTTCTATTCAATAAAGTCAAGGAGCTGATAAAGAGGTGGAATTCAAATAGTGAAGAAGTTGGAAGATCACAATTTAGCAAGATTCCAACTTGCCAAAAATCAAGAGCAGGCAAGTATCAAAGAAGAATCTGGAGATTAGTACAGGATTACACTTTAAAGAGGTAAAAAGCACTGCCTCATGTATGGTACTAGGGCACCGCATGGATAATTTAAACTCCTTATTGGAACAAAGTTTATTTCTGCAGAAGGATTTGTAAATGTTCTATATTCCATCACAATAACCCTGTCTTTTGCCATATTAAACACTTGATTCTGTTAATTCATAAAAGCTGATTTTGGTTCACATTCCACACTCTATTAAAACGCATAAACACAGACTTGAATCTAGGAGAGAAGTACCTCAGATAACTGTCCTTGTCTTAGCAACCACCAGTACCTAATTCAGTGGATGGCCCACAGTAGTTACTCGGTAAACATTACATCAAAACACTGAAAAATCCTGAGTTAGGTGATTTTAAAGGTTTGGCCATTTTTTGATATCTATGTTTCTACTTGTGCCATTTATCAAGTAAATTCATGAAATTTGTAGCAGATCTTTTTTAATTTTCATTTATGATTTGTTTTAGAAATAGAGCACATTTTTCAGAACTGCAAATTGGTAAGTGTATTTTAATGATGTCCATGTTTAATGTTTCAAATAATTTTCACATTATGACATTTCCTTTTCAAAGCAATCCTATCCTTATGAAAGATACTATTGCCATTTTTTTCAGATGATGGAATGGGTTCATTATAGGGCCTTAGGAAAATTCCTAAATTATTCTGTGTTTCAGTGATTTCTCTGTCACCCATTTTACTCTCTCATTCTGATTTCTGACTGAGCACAATGTTCAAATGCCTTTTCTGCATAAAATATACAAAAAAGATACTGTTGGCAGAAAAAAAAATTTCTGTCTAAAACCTGTGCCAAATATGAACAATAAAAAAGAATGCCTAATTATGTAAAGTTTACTGCTTAATTTAAAAGCCTTTCTATTGTACAGGATCCTTTTAATTACTGCTGTGAACTGCTATCTCCTGTGATCTTTCATGTATACTGCCATCTGTTTTCAAAACATCTTATGATCTTGAAATAACATTGCATACAATCCACAGTTTTTTCTTCAGACTACCGGGACAATGTGAAAGACCCCACACAGCGTGACTGCAAATCTCATTGCTTTCTATGAATAAAGGAAAACAAAGTTAACTACAAAAACCCAGTATGTTTTCAAACTTCATCTGGACCACAGCCTCTGGATTAATAAATTGTAGGAAACAGTCCTGCTGCTAATTAGCTGCATGACAGTAGGTAAGGCACTGTAGCTTGCTGATCTTCAGTTTTCCCACTTGTATAAAGGAGGAATACATGTGATGAAAGCTGAAGAACTTCCTAGACTGAAGACATCTATGAACCATGAACTCAGATTTTGAATTGTACAGAGTTCAATTTGTGGAGTATGATCTACCCATCTCCAGAAGTTTTGCCTTGTCTATACATGCACAATCACAGACTCCCAGACACCCCCACACACATAATATTAAATCAAGACTTTGACATAATTGCAAAATAAAACCTTTGCTTAACAGTTAATTCCAGATTTGATTTTATAGAATCCAGGTTTTCTTTGATTATTGAAAGAATATTGTAGCCGAGGCTGGGTGTGGTGGCTCATGCCTATCATCTCGGCACTTCGGGAGGCCGAAGCAATATTGTATGAGCTCAGGAGTTTGAGACCAACCTGGACAACATAGCAAGACCTCATCTCTACTAAAAAGAAAAAAAATTAATGAATATGTAGTGGAAAAGTGAGGAAAAGTAGTTATCATTCATTATATAAAGTACCCATATGTGTGTGTTATGTTATTATATATGTTTACGATATTTTCATGATGGAGTATAGAAATTCATTAACTCAACAGCAATAAAAACTGAACTATGTTAAGAGTCTAAAAGGTGAAGGATGTTAGTCTAATTCACCTTTATGTCGTATTAGAGCTTGAAGATTTCCCTTGCACATATAGATACTAAATAAATATTCACTGATCTTTAGAATTTTGTGACTCCATGATTATAATTATTTGAATGGAAGAGGTAAGTTAATACATGTTAAAACACTGCAGGCTGCTCAGTGCCTGACACAGGCAAAACTCAAATTTAATTAATCTATTTATTTGAACTAAGAAAATGTGTTCAAATATTTGTTAAAAAGGCCCAGCTTTTTATTTTTTTCTGGGATTATATTGTGAACATTCCACAAAAAAGTAATACATACAAAAAATATATGTATAAGAATGATCAACCCAAGGATTTATCATAATATTTAATACAAACTATTAAAAGCTGGTTAATGTAATCATATGGCATCTATTAATCTATGATTCATTTTTAAAGGGCAATAATATACACAGCTGTTATTGTTAAATAAAGTAAAAATAGAAAGTCTGTAGTTGTCTGAAACTGATTTAATTTGTAAAAACATTATATACTTTGCAAATATAATAAATTAAAATTTTACATAAAATAAAACGTTTGCTAACTTGGCATCATATAATTATTATATTGTATTTAAAAAAACTTAATATGTTACATTATTATAATAAACAATCTCAACTAAAAATTACTTTTACCAATGACCTAATCGAAGAAATGAATAAGCCAGGCTGGGCATGGTGGTTCACGCCTGTAATCCAAGCACTTTGGGAGGCCAAGGAGGGTGGATCACTTGAGGTCAGGAGTTCAAGACCAGCCTGCCCAAGATGGTAAAACCTGTCTCTATTAAAAATACAAAAATTAGCCAGTCATGGTGGTGCATGTCTGTAATCCCAGCTACTTGGAGGCTGAGGCAGGAGAATCGCTTGAATCAGGGTAGCAGAGGTTGCAGTGATTTGAGATCATGCCACTGCACTCCAGCCTGGGCAACTGAGTGAGACTTAGAAAGAAAGAAAAGAAAGGTAACAAAGGGAAGGAAGGAAGGAAGGAAGGAGGGAGGGAGGGAGGGAGGAGAGAGAGAGAGAGAGAGAGAAAGAGAGAGAGAGGGAGAGATAGAGAGAGAAAGAGAGAGAGAAAAAAGAGAAAGAGAAAGAAAGAAAAGAAAGAAAGAGAAAGAAAAACAAAGAAAAAGAAAGAAAGAAAGAAGAAGAAAGAAAGAGGAGAGGAGAGGAGGGAAAGAAAAAGATGTGAACAGTCAAACGGAGCAAGTTTATCACCCAACCATTATTAAATCATTGTGGAAATATAGATTAAAATATATTAATTCCCAAATGATATTTCAACTGCACTTGTATACCACCCATTGATTGTAAGATTCTTTAGTGCAGAAGGTTAAAAGTCAAATGCTTACCACGAACGCCAAGTATTGCAAGGAGTACTAAAGATCGAAGCTAGCCATAATGCAAAAGAGAGGCCACAGGGACTAAGAAGGAATGTGGCAGATTGGAAAGTACACCTTCCAGGTGTCCAAAGTATACAGACCTGCTCAGCCTCCACTGACTGCTGCCATGTGGAAATGCGGGCTCTGCATTGTCAGATCATCAGCAAGAAATCCAGATTTTGTTGGCAGTCTCTCAGTGTTAAACAACAACTATGTTGCTAATTTTTGTCTTTATGGTGATTTGTTAACACCCCGATGGCTATCATTTTATGTGCCATGTCTGGGAGCTTTAGCTACACAAAAGGCCATTCCTTTCCCTGCCTTTAGCCTTCAAAGTGGCAGAATGTTCTGTACAGCATGAATCAGAGTCCCAAAAGGAAACAGACAGCACACTCAGATCAGGGCAGTTGAGGAGCATGTATTAACAAAGGTGTGGACAGGGTGTACAGGAACCACAAGGATTGATGCAATACTAGGAAGAGAAGAAGCACGAGAACAGATGAAAAAGAGGATCTGAAAACAACGAATCCTCAACACAAGGTTGTTTTTGACCAAAGCAGGGACCTTCAATTGAGGACATATTCATTCTCAAGTGACATCAGAAGGAAGGAGCCAGGTCCCCTCAGTCTCTGGTCAGAGATGCCCATTAGCCAAGTCCAAAGAGAAACCAGCCCTAGAAGAGGTCCACTGTTGTGATCACACAGATCGCCCCCTGGGCAGACAGCAAGGTGGAGAAGGGCAAGCTAAGAGAGGATATGTTGAACAAATTGTAAACTGTTGTTTAAAAAGTGTTAAAGCACTCAACAGTGCTTTGTACCTTTCAGGTGGCCTGCTATTTCTCATTCCAAACAGGATATTTACAACCAAATACAACCATTTCGCCAAAGTGTAACCAAAGATAAATTAATGTATGACTTTATACACCACAATGTAACAGGCTGTTAAACAGCATGATCGAATTAAAGGTCCTGAAAATGGCATAACTAATGGCACTGTCTTAAAAAAAAAAATAGTGCTAATGTGGAGGTTCATGAAATGTGTATGAACCGTATAACATATTCATGCCCTATTACTGAGAATTTCAAAGTGTCTTACTGCTCAAGATAATAGGCCTTGATTCAATTCAGTCTGATGTTGCATGAATTTCATATGCTAATTAGTAAAGCATTTCTTAATGATTAAGGGGAAAAATCAGATAACATTTGATTGGAAACCCAACTGTTAGAGATAAAACATAGCTACAACTGAGGTTAGAATGAATGCTATTCATTTTGAATTCAGGTGTCTTAATTATGATAATTAATGATTGTATTCTCTCTATAAATGAATTCAACCAACATGATAAGCATATGGTAATTAAAGTGCTTTTTTCGAGTAGGAAATTTAAACAAATGACATCAATAATAATCATGTTCCTTTTTTGCTTTTTAAGTTTGGTTTTACATCAAGGTCTGTTTTCCCCTTTAGTCACTGATGAGTTGTATATACTGTTAGTACCTTAATAACAAGTCTACTTCTAACAGTTGATATCTGTTGACATTGAATTCCTGGCAAGAATGTAAATTATTTCCTATTTGTTAAAGTCATAGTGAATCCTGCTCTGTATCAATGCTGTGAAAGTTTGTTAAAAACAGTGTTGGATTTGTCAGACTCCAGTGCCTAGAGTTAATAAAAAATAAGTAACTGACCCAGTAGATACAGGTTAATATGGATAGCATTATATAAGGATGATTACATAAAATTTGATAGGTTATTTAAATTCTGAATATTCTGAGTGTAATCTAATCACAGGAAATGGTTTTTAAAGGCTCACATTATTATTGCGGGGTTGTTCTCACTGACACATATTGATTTAGACTTCATCACCTCTTGCCCGACTTGCTGGAAAAGCTACTCTGCCTCCATTATCTTCCAACACCATTCCTACAAACATTACCCAGTACATTTTTCTCCCTTATTGCTTTAAAATCATTGATGGCTCCCCAAAATGAAGTGAACAAACTTCAATTTAACTAACTTGTTATTAGAGATCCTCCATGAAAAGATGCCAATCCTACTTTCCAGCCTCATCTTCCAATTTTGTTCTATTTGTTTGTTACTCTTCTGGTCAATTTGCTTGGTGCTTTGTAGAGTTTTTAACTCTTCTGCCACTATGAAAGTCTTTCTTCTCTCATTTTCTTCTCCACAAGACAGTGAGATGCAAGGGTATAGGTATTCTTTCCTCTCCTCAATGCTGAGAACATGTTTTGGCATAAAACAGATGTTTTATCAAGGTATAGGTGATTGATTGATTCATCTTATTCACTGAGCATATTGTTTTAACAACAAAAGAGGAATCTTTAAAAATTGTATTATTTGATTATTTAAAGATACATACTAAGATTTATTCTTTGATATTTAGAAGAGTATGCAACTCATCCTGCATTGCTTTAGTGTGTCCTTGGAAAACTACCATTTCCTCTCTACTAAGAGAGGGAAATTAATTGCTGTGTAGGGGTAGGACAGGTAAAGAGGTGGATAGTGGTAAAGAGATACTGCTCCCAAGCACCAAAACAAATTTATATGTAGAGGCAAAGGGAAAGTCTAGCTCACAGTCTTTATGAAAAAAAAATTTTTTTGGAAGATTCCATTTTTGTTTGTATACTCTTTTGCCAAGAGGAGATTTTCCAATCCCAATTCTGGGTGGCCCAAGAAGAGTTACAGAAAAATGCAACAGATTGATCAAAGAAACAGAGAGCCTCTACTCCAGAGCAGAGGACATGATGTTGTGACCTCATCTCCTAATGCTGAGCTAAAGTTTAAGTAACTGTATAAACAAATGGACCTATCTCTCTGTTCAGAGTGTAGATTCATTCATCAACAGAACTTTTGTTCATTATCTACAGCCCCAGGTAGAATAAAACGTTTCTCTTAGTTTCACTCAAATAGCCAAATAGGGTGAATCCCAATGGACAGTAAAAGCCAAAGTTCCAGTATATTCTGTGAGTGAAAAAAATGGTCATGCACAGGTATTTCAGTAGCCATGAAGGTGACCTGCAGCAAACTGTTTTTATTTCATTCTCCTTCTATTCCATAGTAAATGTTCGCTCTCATTAAGATGTTGTCATATGAAACCCACACTGGTCTGGTACTTTAATTAGGCCAGCCTAAGCCATTAGTAAATCCATAATTCCTAAGTATTGATGATCAGTAACTGTATTGGCTTTCAGCATATTTCACATGCCTTCACCATGCTCTTATACAAGATAATGATATTTTTAACTTTATATCTGAAACCCAATATACTGTTGACAGAGAGTAACAAAGAATAACTGAGTTACAGAATGCCACACTTACAACTTTCAGTACCAAAGTCTACATTGAGTCAATTCTGATTACTTTCCCTGTATGTCAGGATGAATCCCACTGGTTGTAGGGGTGGGGTAGGGGGAATAGGTGGGATTTTTCTTTTAAATGTTCCAGCAAAGTACCTTTGTATTTTGTACTGTTTCTTTTTTTGTTTGTTACTTTTGTCTTAATGCAATTCAATTTAACCACAGGAGCAATAAGTTCTTTATTTTTGTCACAGTTTAAGTTCTGTATAGTTTTACTTTATATTATATTGTCCATTAAATTAATAACTTTAAGGTGATAGACACTTCTTTGACTTGTAAGACTTTCAGTCAAGCTATGTCCACAAAACAAACAAAAATACCTCGTCAAATGGATGTTGGAATATATGTTTCCTGTTATTGTTACTAAATTTTGGTAACATGGAAACTGTGTCTGTGGGCATTTGGAGTCCAGAGCATTTTAGCAAATATGCTGCCCATTCAGAAACAAACAAAAATGCTTATTTGTACTGAGGCTAAAGCTAACAGAGTTCAAAATCCATCCATGTTCTATAAGAAAACAAGGCATGCAGTTCTCAGAGCATTTAAGACCAAGACTGCAGCATCCTTATCTTCACAGATTAATGCCAATAAATTAATAATTGAATAGCTTTCTTTCATAATATTGGATAAATTCATAAACCATACCATCTTTACAATTAAGATGCATTACTCTGATTTCTTTTTCTGAAAATAAAAAAGAAAAAGAAATATGAAGAAAGACAAAACCGAAGTCCTAAAACAAAGGAATACATTATTGTTGTTTTCTTTCTTTCCTATGAAGCAGCTTCTAACTATTGAAGTTGCTTTGCAAAGAGCAAAGTATAAGATAGGGGCCAATAAATTGTCTGTTTTCCCAACTCAGTTCCTCTGCCTTTGCAACAGGGATTTCCCCTGATAGCTACAGCCTTCTATAAGCCATAATTCTTGCCTTTCCACCCACGTACACTTTTACATAAAACAAGACTGCCACTGCATGTACTTCGGAGCAGTCAAAATGTAGAACCGGGAAAGTTATTCTGTAGTTTCCTAACATTACTTTCTCTCTTCTCTGCTGAATCATATAGAAAGCATGTTATGAATTGTCAGTCTATCATAACATGTGTCTCAGTCACTGCTCTGTGGAAGAGGCTGGCATTGCTTTGCGTATTTCACTTCCTGATCATCAGTGTTGACATCTTCCTCATCCTCATCAGATTTCATAATGCATTTGAAATCTTGGGCCCTTTCTTGACTGAAAAATGCCTTTATGAAATGCTCTGGGGACACTAGCAAGAAGATCATTGTTTTCATATTCATTTCCTAGGAATTTCTTCCATCATGTGCTCAAGATGCTTCTAGCAATGCTAAATGCACAAAGTTGGAATAAACTGGTTGATAGACTAAACTACAGCATAGCCCATTTGTGAAAGGGTAGCTTTTCACTTCACTGGGCAAAAATACAATTTAAACATCTTAGAAGTGTGGTTTTCAGTAAAATCAGTACCAAATGGGGTGTGCAGAAATCTAGCTGAACCACTTGAATCTTTTTTTGTTGAAGAGTAAATTAAATGCCAAGCTTTAGGGAGATCACATTTTAACTATTCTCTCAATGAGAGTTAGAATATACAGCAACTGCTGTATTATGACAAATGATAAATATTAGTCTCCAAGGATGTAAAAAATAGTCATAAACCCAAGCAATGTTAATCACGAGTTGACTTCATCTCATCTTTTCCTACACATATTTCTTGCAGGTCTTGAATAATGATGGTAACAATGATGGTAGAAACTGCCAGCAAATACAGTAGTCCTCTCTTATCTGTGAGGGGTAAGTTCCAAGGCCCCCATTGGATGCCTGAACCTTGGATAGTATCCTATATATACTATGCACAAATTTCTTTTTTCTTCTTCTCAGTTTTATGCATAGAAGATTAATTCTTACCATAGATCTTAGGAAATTCAGCATACAATTTTTTCTTCTTTATTAAGTCAAGAACTTTTACTTTTTCACTTAAAAGAAGCACTTAATGGTTTTTTGTTTTTTTTTTTTAAATTTTATTTTAGATGGAGTTTCACTCTTGTTGCCCAGGCTGGAGTGCAATGGCGCAATCTCGGCTCACTGCAACCTCTGCCTCCCAGGTTCAAGTGATTCTCCTGCCTCAGCCTCCCGAGTAGCTGGGATTACAGGCGCCCGCCACAATTCCCAGCTAATTTGTTGTATTTTTATTAGAGACGGGGTTTCACCATGTTGGCCTGTCTGGTCTCGAACTCCTGACCTCAGGTGATCCACCCACCTCGACTTCCCAAAGTGCTGGGATTACAGGCATGAGCATCACACCCAGCCGCTCTTTATGGTTTCTCTTTGGCATATCTAAGTTTTCAGCATCACCACTCTTGTGCTTTGGGACAATTATTAAGTAAAATGAGGATTATTTGATCACATCACTGCAATCTCCTGACAGTTGATCTGATAGTGGAGATGGCTACTAAATGACCAATCGGCAGGGAGTGTCTACAGCATATGTACACTGAACACAGGGACTACTCCCATCCCAGGCAGAACAGAGCAGGGCAGAATGCAATTTCATCATGTAACTCAGAATGGCACATAATTTAAAATTTATGAACTGTTTGTTTCTGGAATTTTTCATTACATATTTTCTGACTATAGTTGACCATGGGTAACTGAAGCCACAGAAAATGAAACAAAAGACTATACAAAAACATTGTGAGTGCAGTTTTATTTAATGATCACAAAATCAAAGAGTTGCTGATATTACTCTAAGGCATACAAGAAGGAGGAGTGATGGGCATTGTCCAAAGTCTGAGGACTTCATGAGCATGGCATTGGTTTGAGGACGAGGCACATATTTTCAGTTTTATGTGAGACAGTCATCATGTATTAAGAGGAAGCATTACCATATAGAAATGCTGCCAGTTGTGGAGTATGTCTATTCCAATTATGCATGCCAGAACTGGGGAAATAGCCACTGAACGGGTTTTGAGAACTACTGAGCCCACTATGAGACAGACCTGAACTAAAACTCCATTGATGACATGAAAACCATAAGCCCCAACTCTGACCAGTGGGCCACAGTGATGTTTTGGATCTCCTGGAAATAGTATTGTTCACTAGTTCCTGAAGAATCTGATTAATTTTTTTCCCAGTGTCTGATGTGAAGCCTCAAGTCCTTTTGGGAAAGGCTGGAAGTAAAGCGGTATACATTTTTGTTGATGGAACAGGGTTCTTCCTCAAAAGGACCCAGCTTCTCCGTCATTCAGGTGATTCTGGGTCTGTAAACTGGTTCAAGTCTGGTAACTGACTGAGGGGCCGTGACACTGTCTTGGTGATTCAACTTGGACTTTAGTTCATTTGCCCTAGAATTCTGTCCATAGGCATCAGGAGAGAATTTAGTAGAATGCCCATCTATTTCTCTTATAGGGACACAATGACAAACTAGCCAATGCCATAGGTCTCAGCAAGTCGGACTGTTCTGATTACCGCTTTGATTGTGCTGTGCATCATGGTAGTCACGCCCACCTTGTCGTTGGTGATTAAGTGCTGCTACCCAGCCCCTGACACTAATTATCCCCCTTGCATTTAAGGATCCTAGTTTGGTGACAGCAGCTCCCACTGCAATGTCTGACCTATGGTGCTCTTCAGTGATGCTGGAGCTCCCCTCACAGATTTATTTCTCACAGTCATGGTGAAAGGTGTGTCCTCTGGCACTCCTGGGGTGGGTGAATAGGTCTTACAAGATAAATCCTCTCTAACATTCTAATCTCCCTAAGCCTTTGGATACCTCCCTCCAGTATATGAAGGCAACTCTGGAATTTCAACTTCATTTAATGTAGTCCCCCTGTGGTCCATGTTTCAGTCAAACAATCAAACAAACTGTTAGAGCACTTTCCTACCCCTTGCCCTAGAAAATGGGAGTCCAGAATCTCTGCTTAGTGGGCCCATATGAATAAATTCATCCTGACCCAACTTTATGTTTCTTATACCATTATTCCACACTTTTAATATCCATTTCTACTCATATTCTCCAGATTTCTGTGTGAAAATAAGTTTGTATGTGCTTAGTTTATATGTGTGTGTTGGCCAGTTAAGACATGAAATACCTCGATAGCCTTTATTTTTTCTTTCCATTATTCTTTTTTGTGACAGTTCTTAAAAATTTCTTTTCTTTATGTTCACTCAAGACTAAAATACTGACTGGGACAATTTATATTTCATAGCTTTAGTATGTTTTAAATACCTGTCTCTGTGTGTGTGTGTGTGTGTGTGTGTGTGTCTGTGTGTTGTGTGCAGGAGGTTTAGGTCACTGTATTAGTCAGGGTTCCCTAGAGGGACAGAACTAATAGGTTCTATCTATCTGTCTGTCTGTCTGTCTGTCTCTCTGTCTATCTATCTATCTACCTACCTATCTATGAGTTTATTAAGGAGTATTGACTCAGATGATCACAAGGTGAAGTCCCACAATAGGCTGTCTGTAAGCTGAGCAGCAAGGAAGCCAGTCTGAGTCCCAAAGCTGAACTTGGAGTCTGATGTTCGAGGGCAGGAAGCATCCAGCACCAGAGAAAGGTGTAGGCTGGGAGGATAAGCCAGTCTAGTCTTTGCACATTCTTCTACCTGTTTTTATTCTGGCTGTGCTGGCAGCTGATTAGATTGTGCCCACCCAGACTGAGGGTGGGTCTATCTTTTCCAGTCCACTGACTCGAATGTTAACCCCTTTGGCAACACCCTCACAGACACACTCAGGCGTAATATTTTGTGTCCTTCAATTCAGTCAAGTTGACACTCAGTATTAACCATCACAGTCACCTTTATTGAGAGCACTAATCTTGTCCTTTTCCTGTCTTTTGTTTTATGAACTTTTGATAGAACTTTCTTTTTTTGGTTTGAATTGCTTAAGACGACAGGCTAATTCAAAAAAATTAAAAGTACAACTAGCTAATAACAAATGAAAAGCTTGAAGTAATGCCCCACTTTACAAACAACCATGTAAATGCCAAGGAGTAAAGATGGATACCAACTGCCCTTCAAATTATACACATATACACACAGAACAACTACAATGATAATAGCAAAGGGAGAACTCACATACACCACCAGTTGAAATATAATGTAATACAACATTTCCAGTAGAAATGTAGCCCATTCATTATTTTATTTTGATAATATTTCTGTAAATATTAAAATAATGATAATATTTGTAGATCTATAGATAATGTCCAAAACTAGGGGAATAGTAAAATAAATCCAGCAAATGCATGTAATGCAATATAGTGCTGCAAATGTAAGGTCCATTTTAAAGTTTATACAGTGTAAGGATGTATACAAATGATGTTTATGCACAAAATTGGGATCATATAGTTCATGAAGTTTTGCAAAGAAAATATATTTATATGCATGAACAAAACTGGATATCAACATACTAACCACCACTGCTTCTGGGGATTGAAAATATCAGTACTTTTTTTTAAGTCCATAGTTTTTCATCTTAATGTTTTGCGATGAGCTTATAATGAAAACAAAGAACAATCAACATGCCTAGATTGAAAACCTCTATCATTTCTCCTGAGCTGCAAAATTTTCATCTTAAGATCCCCCTTTGAAGTTTTTAATTCATCTGAATCAGATGCACAAACTCTCCATGTTCTAGCCTAGGTGTTTCCAAAAAGCAAATGCAAACAAGCGTTTTCATGCAGGTGGTTTAATTTTAGAAATTATTCCAAGGAACAGGATTCAGAGAATCGAAAGAGGGGAATAGGATTGAGGAAAAACAAACCTAAAAGTGAGATCTAGTCATGAATGTGAACAGCTGGGACTTACATATCAGCACCTAGTCAGGGGTTGTCCCATGAAGTATTCACTTTCTCCTATTTCCAGGTTTGCATATTTCACAGGATTACTGTGTGTAGCTGTTTGCTACAGCAACATCCACAGTGAGAAAGGCAGGCCAAGTTAATGCAGGGTGTAGTACAAGATTCTTTCCAAGGATCCTTCTCATTGATTGCTAATAGGAGCTGTGTGAATTTAAGCCCATTTAATTATTTCTGTGTTTTAGATTTAAAAACTAGTATCAGGAGGTTATTTTACTTTGTATTTGTGAGTTCTTATAAAGATAAACTTTTATTAAATTTTATTAAAGAACTGCATCATGCTTTACAAGCATTTTCCTTATGTGGTTAATTTGCATATTCTTCATGATGACAGATGATAATTATTAAAAATGTTCTTGTAGTTAAACATAGTTACTGCTACATCTTGGCAAAGAACAAGTCAGCCCTTATTAGACAAGTTCAACAGGGCACCAAGATCAAGGGGCACTTAAACATAGCAGTGAGAGAGGAAAGAGAACTTATTCACTGACCAATTTAACCATAAAAGCCCTTCAATTTATGTCAAGCAGATACCACAAACAGATGTTCATAAAAACAATCATTAGTGTTTTATAGCAATGCAAAGACAAAATCAAAAGGATTCCCTTTTCTCCACATCCTCGCCAGCATGTGTTATTGCCTGTCTTTTGGATATAAGCCATTTTAACTGGGGTGAGATGGTATCTCATTATAGTTTTGATTTGCATTTCTCTGATCATCAATGATGTTGAGCACCTTTTTATATGCCTGTTTGCCATTTGTATGTCTTCCTTTGAGAAATAAGCCAGGTACAGAAAGACAAACATTGCATCTTCTCACTTATTTGTGGGATCTAAAAATCAAAACAATTGAACTCATGGATATAGAGAGTAGATGCATGGTTACCAGAGGCTGGGAAGGGTAGTAACGAGGATGGAGGAGAGGCGGGAGTGGTTAACAGGTACAAAAATAATAGTTAGGAAGAACGAATAAGACCTACTATTTGATAACACAACAGGGTGACTATAGTAATAACAACTTAACTGTACAATTATTTTAAAATATTGGGAGGCCGAGGCGGACGGATCACGAGGTCAGGAGATCAAGACCATCCTGGCTAACACGGTGAAACCCCGTTTCTACGAAAAATACAAAAAATTAGCCGGGCATGGTGGCGGGCGCCTGTAGTCCCAGCTACTCTGGAGGCTGAGGCAGGAGAATGGTGTGAATCCAGGAGGGGGAGCTTGCAGTGAGCCGAGATAGTGCCACTGCAACTCAGCCTGGGTGACAGAGCAAGACTCCACCTCAAAAAAAAAAAAAAAAAAGAAAAGAAAGAAAGAGTATACATGCATTGTTTGCAACTCAATAGACAAATGCTTGAGGGGATTCTTCATGATGTGCTTACTTCACATTGTATGCCTATGTCAAAACATGTCATGTATCCCATAAATATATACACTTAGTATGTACCCACAAAAATAAAATAAAATAAATTCAGAAGGGGCATATGTAATTCATATATAAATGCAGTTTGAACACCTATACAAAAAAACAGAACATGACTCAAGAGTCACTTTTCTGGTAGCTTGTTCTAAGGAAATAATACAAAGTAAAACTTCATATATAATGCTATTGACTTGGCAGTAACCTGTGAGTTCAAGGAGAGGGAAATGGCCCATTAAATCATTTTTCCACATGATAAAAATTGAAACAAACATTACAATTATGGCTTCCTAAATAATAATATCATAAAAACTGTGTTATTTGCTTAAATAAAAAAACTATAAAATGATTTATTGGACACTCTTTCTTATTTTTCTCTTTACAGGATTATAGGCATGAGCCACCACGCCTGGCCAAGGACACTATTTCAGATATGCATACATGATTCCTGTGTAAGGGGAAATTACAAAAAGGAGTAACTGAAATCAACAAATGAGGGTGGAGAATTAAAAGTGTGGTTTTTTTTTTTTTAGTTTTTGTTTTAATAATTTACTATTTTAAATTTATATTCACGGGCATTATAGCACAGTTGTTAAGAATACAGGGTGTAAAATCATTTGGAATTCGGCCTAAATTGGAATTCTGATTTTATTCCGCTTGCTAAATGTGTAAACTTGGGCAAATCACTTCATTTATCTAAGCTTCCATTAGTTCTTCTGTAAGGCAAGAATTATAAAGACTACTTTGTATATGGGGTGGTAAGAACATCGAATGAGTTACTGTAAGCTAAGAGTTTGGCACAGTGCCTAACCCATAATAAGCGTTCAGTGAACATCATCTATTTTTATTATGCTGAAAGATGAATTCAGCATAATTACTTTCATGAACACCTATGTCAACCATAAAAATTACGGTGATAATTTCCAAATACTATGGCATCATAATTTCTCTTTTTTAAATTAAACTGGAATAAAAATGTGCATATACTGGTAAAAGAAAACAATTAATATCCTTTGTTAATGACTGGAAGAAATGAAAATATGAAGATTTTAGCTATAAGAGATACACAATGTCAATATTTGAGATGATTTAAACTCTCTTAATCTGAGTACAAATTTGCAAATTTGTGCTGCAAGTATTCTTGGCCATGAATTTTGAACTGATAAGTTGAAAGCCTTGTGTGTGGCTGTTTAGCTGAGCTATTTCAGTTAATGAGTTCTGTGACTCTTTTATAGACACATGTGGCAAGACAAAGTAGTTTAAGAGCTTTGCTTGCAGGGATATGAGTTACTTCAAGTTGTGTTTATTGTATTTTTATTTTCTTATTTTATTTATTTATTTATTTATTTATTTGAGACAGAGTCTTGCTCTGTCGCCCAGGCTGGAGTGCAGTGGCACAATCTTGGCTCACTGCAACCTCCACCTCCCGGGTTCAAGTGATTCTCCTGCCTCAGCCTCCTGAGTAGCTGAGACTACAGGTGCCCACCACCACGCCTGGCTAATTTTTTGTATTTTCCGTAGAGACGGGGTTTCACTGTGTTAGCCAGAATGGTCTCCATCTCCTGACCTCGTGATCCGCCCCTCTGCCTCCCAAAGTGCTGAGATTACAGGCGTGAGCCACAGCGTCCCACCTGTATTTTCTTTTTCTAGTCAGAAGGCATGCCAAGCAGGATCTCACAGACTCCAAATGCAGAGAGGTGAACAATTCCCTTCTTCTGAGTTGCTTACACATGGCTTCTCATCTGACTCAGTTTCTCTATCAAAGTATCTGCAATACTTTGTCCTGAAGCTGATTGAAAATAAGATGATAGGAGAGGCTGAAACCATGGGATCTGAATGCTGCTAAATGATTCTCCAAAGCACATGGGCTAAACTCTCTTCGGTTGTAGGTAGCACATTGATACTCGCTGATTCTGCTGTCATTATGCGTACAATGCAAAGCAAAATGTTTTTTTTTTTTTTAACTTTTAAGTTCAGCAAACGTGCAGATTTGTTACATAGGTAAACTTGTGTCATGGGTGTTTGTTATACATCCATCGTCCCGGTATTAAGCCTAATGCCCATTAGTTATTAGTTATTTTTCCTAATCCTCTCTCTCCTCCCCCAACCTTCCACCATTCAACAGGCACCAGTGTGTGTTGTCCCCTCTGTGTGCCCCTGTGTTCTCATCATTTAGCTCCCACTTATAAGTGAGAATATGTGGTATTTGATTTTTTGTTCCTGTGTTAGTGTGCTAAGGATAATGGCTTCCAACTTCATCCATGTCCCTGCAAAGGACATGATCTCATTCTTTTTTGTGGCTGCATAGTGTTTCATGGTGTATATGTACCACATTTTCTTTATCTAGTCTATCATTGATGGGCATTTAAGTTGATTCCATGTCTTTGCTATTGCAAATAGTGCTGCAATGAACATACCCATGCATGTATCTTCATAACAGAAAGATGTATATTCCTTTCAGTATATACCCAGTAAGTGGGGTTTCTGGGTGGAATGGTATTTCTGTCTTTACAACTTTTAAGAATTGTCACACTGTCTTCCACAACAGTTGAAGTAATTTACACTCCTACCAAAAGTGTGTAAGCATTCCTCTTTCTCTGCAACCTCGCCAGCATCTGTTATTTTTTGACTTTTTAACAGTGGTCATTCTGACTGTTGTAACATAGTATCTCATGTGGTTTTGATTTACATTTCTCTAATGATCAGTGATGTTGAGCTTTTTTTTTTTTCATATGATTGTTGGCCACATGTATGTCTTCTGCAAAAGGGCTTTTTCTAAGGCACGGAAAGTTCCCTTTTACTTCTCAGTTTGTTGTTGATTCAATTTTGTTCTAATTCATCCTAAATCACTCATCCTTATTCTACTGAATAACAAAAAAGACATGAGTTTTCCTTAGAAAAACCACATGAAGAACAAAAGTATTAAAAACAAAGGCTCTGAAATACCTAAATTGGTTCATCACTAAATGAAACACTTATTAATTCCAAGAGTTTGTCAAGTTTATCAAATCTCCCTTAGCTTCAGTTTGAGAATTTGTGAAATGGTAAATCATGTCTACTAAGTGATTGCTGTGTATATTAAATGAGATAATACCTGTAATACAAAGTGGTATGCCTATTATTTAATTCTAAGTAAATTTATGTTCTTCATTTACATTTTCATTTATTATTTGTGCTTATGAGTGTTGAAAGAGCATAAACAATTTAATGCAGCTCAGAAATAAAATCCATTAAATGATATCAAAATAGACAAAAGTCACAAAATACCTACCCTGATGGTGTTAGGATAAGGGAAAATGCATGAAAACAAGCTTGCTGGAAAGCATTACCTTCATATAAAACCCTAGAGGGAAATAGTCCATCAACAAAAGAATTGTTCCAATTATTAGGAAAAAAGGTAAATCCTACTGGAACAACTTAGGAAGTGCCTTCCAAATTTGCTAGCTCATTTCTGTGTTTATTGCACAATTTCTTGAGTGTCTAACATGTGTCCAGCACTGTGCTGGATCATCAATATACAATGGAGAACACAGCAGACTTGATTAGTGCCCCCATATAGTTTACTTTCCAATGGGGCTGGCCTGATTCCATCACCATGGATCAGCAACATTATGTTTATAAGTTTCAATAACTCTGCTGTTCTGTATAATATACTTTCCTCCATAGAAGGCCTAATTTCATCTCCTTTCAAGTTTGCCTACATCAATTCTAAAACAAGAACAGCAGTTCTCCAAATTATGAATATTATTTAAATTTATGACTACTGTCTCCCATGAAGAAAAGCAACCAAATTCATATTTTAGAGAATATTTTCAGGAAGAAAAAGATAGAAGTTTGGGTATAGGAAAAGTTATATTAAAAGAACGAGGCTATCAAGAAAGTACAATATCTTCAAAAATGTTGCCTTATTTATTTTTGGTTTGTTTTTATTATACTTTAAGTTCTAGGGTACATGTGCACAACGTGCAGCTTTGTTACATATGTATACATGTGCCATGTTGGTGTGCTGCACCCATTAACTCGTCATTTAGCATTAGGTATATCTCCTAATGCTATCCCTTCCGTCTCCCCAACCCCACAACAGGCCCCAGAGTGTGATGTTCCCCTTCCTGTGTCCATGAGTTCTCACTGTTCAATTCCCACCTATGAGTGAGAACACGTGGTGTTTGGCTTTTTGTCCTTGCAATAGTTTGCTGAAAATGATGGTTTCCAGCTTCATCCATGTCCCTACAAAGGACACGAACTCATCATTTTTTATGGATGCATAGTATTCCATGGTGTATATGTGCCACATTTTCTTAATCCGGTCTATCCTTGTTGGACATTTGGGATGGTTCCAAGTCTTTGCTATTGTGAATAGTGCCACAATAAACATACGTGTGCATGTGTCTTTATAGCAGCATGATTTATATTCCTTTGGGTATATACCCAGTAATGAGATGGCTGGGTCAAATGGTATTTCTAGTTCTAGATCCCTGAGGAATCGCCACACTGTCTTCCACAATGGTAGAACTAGTTTACAGTCCCACCAACAGTGTAAAAGTGTTCCTATTTCTCCACATCCTCTCCAGCACCTATTGTTCCCTGACTTTTTAATGATGGCCATTCTAACTGGTGTGAGATGGTATCTCACTGTGGTTTTGATTAGCATTTTTCTGATGGCCAGTGATGATGAGCATTTTTTCATTTGTCTGTTGGCTGCATTAATGTCTTCTTTTGAGAAGTGTCTGTTCATATCCTTCACCTACTTTTTGATGGGGTTGTTTGTTTTTTTCTTGTAAATTTGTTTGAGTTATTTGTAGATTCTGGATATTAGCCCTTTGTCAGATGAGTAGGTTGCAAAAATTTTCTCCCATTCTGTAGGTTACCTGTTCACTCTGATGGTAGTTTCTTTTGCTGTGCAGAAGCTCTTTAGTTTAATTAGATCACATTTGTCAATTTTGGCTTTTGTGCCATTGCTTTTGTGTTTTGGACATGAAGTCCTTGCCCATGCCTATGTCCTGAATGGCATTGCCTAGGTTTTCTTCTAGGGTTTTTATAGTTTTAGGTCTAATATTTAAGTCTTTAATCCATCTTGAATTAATTTCTGTATAAGGCATAAGGAAGGGATCCAATTTCAGCTTTCTACATATGGCTAGCCAGTTTTCCCAGCACCATTTGTTAAATAGGGAATCCTTTCCCCATTGCTTGTTTTTGTCAGGTTTGTCAAAGATCAGATGGTTGTAGATATGTGGTATTATTTCTGAGGGCTGTGTTCTGTTCCATTGGTCTATATCTCTGTTTTGGTACCAGTACCATGCTATTTTGGTTACTGTAGCCTTGTAGTATAGTTTGAAGTCAGGTAATGTGATGCCTCCGGATTTGTTCTTTTGGCTTAGGATTCACTTGGCAATGTGAGCTCTTTTTTGGTTCCATATGAACTTTAAAGTAGTTTTTCCAATTCTGTGAAGAAAGTCATTGGTAGCTTGATGGGGATGGCAATGAATCTATAAATTATCTTGGGCAATATGGCCAATTTCACGATATTGATTCTTCCTATCCATGAGCATGGAATGTTCTTCCATTTGTTTGTGTCCTCTTTTATTTTGTTGAGCAGTGGTTTGTAGTTCTCCTTGAAGAGGTCCTTCACATCCCTTGTAAGTTGGATTCCTAGGTATTTTATTCTCTTTATATCTATTGTGAATGGGAGTTCACTCATGATTTGGCTCTCTGTCTGTTACTGGTATATAGGAATGCTTGTGATTTTTGCACATTGATTTTTTTATCCTAAGACTTTGCTGAAGTTGCTTATCAGCTTAAGGAGATTTTGGGCTGAGACGATGGGGTTTTCTAGATATACAATCATGTCATCTGCAAACAGGGACAATTTGACTTCCTCTTTTCCTAATTGAATACCCTTTATTTCTTTCTCCTGCCTGAGTGCCCTGGCCAGAACTTCCAGCGCTATGTTGAATAGGAGTGGTGAGAGAGGACATCCCTGTCTTGTGCCAGTTTTCAAAGGGAATGCTTCCAGTTTTTGCCCATTCAGTATGATATTGGCTGTGGGTTTGTCATAGATAGCTCTTATTATTTTGAGATACGTCCCATCAACACCTAATTTATTGAGAGTTTTTAGCACGAAGGGCTGTTGAATTTTGTCAAAGGCCTTTTCTGCATCTATTGAGATAATCATGTGGTTTTTGTCTTTGGTTCAGTTTATATGCTGGATTATATGGTTCTGTTTATATGCTTTGGTTCTGTTTATATGCTGGATTATATTTTGTCTTTGGTTCTGTTTATATGCTTTCATTCTGTTTATATGCTAGATTTGCATATGTTGAACCAGGCTTGCATCCCAGGGATGAAGCCCACTTGATCATGGTGGATAAGCTTTTTGATGTGCTGCTGGATTCGGTTTGCCAGTATTTTATTGAGGATTTTTGCATCGATGTTCATCAGGGATATTGGTCTAAAATTCTCTTTTTTTGTTGTGTCTCTGCCAGGCTTTGGTATCAGGATGATGCTGGCCTCATAAAATGAGTTAGGGAGGATTCCCTCTTTTTCTATTGATTGGAATAGTTTCAGAAGGAATGGTACCAGCTCCTCCTTGCACCTCTGGTAGAATTTGGCTGTTAATCCGTCTGGTCCAGGACTCTTTTTGTTTGGTAAGCTATTAATTATTGCCTCAATTTCAGAGCCTGTTATTGGTCTATTCAGAGATTCAACTTCTTCCTGGTTTAGTCTTGGGAGGGTGTATGTGTCGAGGAATTTATCCATTTCTTCTAGATTTTCTAGTTCATTTGTGTAGAGGTGTTTATAGTATTCTGTGATGGTAGTTTGTATTTCTGTGGGATTGGTGGTGATATCCCCTTTATCATTTTTTATTGCATCTATTTGATTCTTCTCTCTTTTCTTCTTATTAGTCTTGCTAGTGGTCTATCAATTTTGTTGATCTTTTCAAAAAACCAGCTCCTGGATTCACTGATTTTTTGAAGGGTTTTTTGTGTCTCTATCTCCTTCAGTTCTGCTCTGATCTTAGTTATTTCTTGCCTTCTGCCAGCTTTTGGATGCGTTTGCTCTTGCTTCTCTAGTTCTTTTGTGATATTAGGGTGTCAATTTTAGATCTCTCCTGCTTTCTTTTGTGGGCATTTAGTGCTATAAATTTCCCTCTACACACTGCTTTAAATGTGTCCCAGAGATTCTGGTATGCTGTGTCTTTGTTCTCGTTGGTTTCAAAGAACATCTTTATTTCTGCCTTCATTTCATTATGTACCCAGTAGTTATTCAGGAGCAGATTGTTCAGTTTCCATGTAGTTGAGCAGTTTTGAGTGAGTTTCTTAATCCTGAGTTCTAGTTTGATTGCACTGTGGTCTGAGAGACACCTTGTTACAATTTCTGTTCTTTTACATTTGCTGAGGGGTGCTTTACTTCCAACTATATGGTCAATTTTGGAAGGCATTTTTGCAGGCCTTTTTTTGTTTTCCATTTGCTTGGTAGATCTTCTTCCATCCCTTTATTTTGAGCCTATGTGTGTCTCTGCACGTGAGATGGGTTTCCTGAATACAGTACACTGATGGGTCTTGACTCTTTATTACAATTAAAAGTCTGTGTCTTTTAATTGGAGCATTTAGCCCATTTACAATTAAGGTTAATATTATGTGTGAATTTGATCCTGTCATTATGATGTTAGCTGATTATTTTGCTTGTTTGTTGATGCAGTTTCTTCCTAGCATTGATGGTCTTTACAATTTGGCATGTTTTTGCAATTGCTTGTAACGGTTGTTCCTTTCCATGTTTATTGCTTCCTTCAGGGGCTCTTTTAGGGCAGGCCTAGTGGTGACAAAATCTCTCAGCATTTGCTTGTCTGTAAAGGTGTGGTGTGGTGCTGAGAAGAATGTATATTCTGTTGATTTGGGGTGGAGAGTTCTGTACATGTCTATTAGGTCCACTTGGTGCAGAGCTGAATTCAATTCCTGGATATCTTTGTTAACTTTCTCTCTCATTGATCTGTCTAATGTTGACAGTGGGGTGTTAAGGTTTCCCATTATTATTGTGTGGGGCTCTAAGTCTCTTTGTAGGTCTCTAAGGACTTGCTTTATGAATCTGGGTGCTCCTGTATTGGGTACATATATATTTAGGATAGTTAGCTCTTCTTGTTGCATTGATCCCTTTACCGTTACGTCATGGCCTTCTTTGTCTCTTTTGATCTTTGTTGGTTTAAAGTCTGTTTTATCAGACACTAGTGTTGAAACCCCTGCCTTTTTTTGTTTTCCATCTCCTTGGTAGATCTTCTTCCATCCCTTTATTTTGAGCCTATGTGTGTCTCTGCACGTGAGATGGGTTTCCTGAATACGGTACATTGATGGGTCTTGACTCTTTATTACAATTAAAAGTCTGTGTCTTTTAATTGGACCATTTAGCCCATTTAAAATTAAGGTTAATATTATTATGTGTGAATTTGATCCTGTCATTATGATGTTAGCTGGTTATTTTGCTTGTTTGTTGCTGCAGCTTCTTCCTAGCATTGATGGTCTTTACAATTTGGCATGTTTTTGCAATGGCTTGTAACGGTTGTTCCTTTCCATGTTTAGTGCTTCCTTCAGGAGCTCTTTTAGGGCAGGCCTGGTGGTGACAAAATCTCTCAGCATTTGCTTGTCTGTAAAGGATTTTATTTCTCCTTCACTTATGAAGCTTAGTTTGGCTGGATATGAAATTCTGGGTTGAAAATTCTTTTCTTTAAGAATGTGGAATATTGGCCCCCACTCTCTTCTGGCTTGTAGAGTTTCTGCCAAGAGATCCGCTGTTAGTCTGATGGGCTTCCCTTTGTGGGTAACCCGACCTTTCTCTCTGGATGCCCTTAACATGTTTTCCTTCATTTCAACTTTGGTGAATCTGACAACTATGTGTCTTGGAGTTGCTCTTCTCGAGGATTATCTTTGTGCCATTCTCTGTATTTCCTGAATTTGAATGTTGGCCTCCTTGCTAGGTTGGGGAAGTTCTCCTGGATAATATCTTGCAGAGTGTTTACCAAATTGGTTCCATTCTCCCCGTCACTTTCAGGTACACCAATCAGACGTAGATTTGGTCTTTTCACATAGTCCCATATTTCTTGGAGGCTTTGTTCATTGCTTTTTATTCTTTTTTCTCTAAACTTCTCCTCTCACTTCATTTCATTCATTTGATCTTCCATCACTGATACCCTTTCTTCCAGTTGATCAAATCAGCTACTGAAGCTTGTGCATTTGTCACATAGTTCTTGTGCCTTGGTTTTCAGCTCCATCAGGTCCTTTAAGGACTTCTCTGCTTTGGTTATTCTAGTTAGCCATTCGTCTAATCTTTTTTCAAGGTTTTTAACTTCTTTGTGATGGGTTCAAACTGCCTCCTTTAGCTTGGAGAAGTCAGATTGTCTGAAGCCTTCTTCTCTCAACTCATCAAAGTCATTCTCCTTCCAGCTTTTTCCATTGCTGGTGAGGAGCTACGTTCCTTTGGGGGAGAAGAGGTGCTCTGATTTTTAGAATTTTCAGTTTTTCTGTTCTGTTTTTTCCCCATCTTTGTGGTTTTATCTACCTTTGGTCTTTGATGATGGTGATGTACAGATGGGGTTTTGGTGTGGATGTCCTTTCTGTTTGTTAGTTTTCCTTCTAACAGTCAGGACCCTCCGCTGCTGGTCTGTTGGAGTTTGCCAGAGGTCCACTCCAGACGCTGTTTGCCTGGGTATCAGCAGCGGAGGCTGCAGAACCCCGAATATTGCTGAATAGCAAATGTTGCTGTCTGATCATTCCTCTGGAGGTTTCATCTCAGAGGGGTTCCCAGCTGTGTGAGGTGTCAGTCAGTCCCTACTGGGGTGTGCTTCCCAGTTAGGCTACTTGGGGGTCAGGGAGCCACTTGAGGAGGCAGTCTGTCCGTTCTCAGATCTCAAACTCTGTGCTGGGAGAATGACTACTCTCTTCAAAGCTGTCAGACAGGGACATTTAAGTCTGCAGAGGTTTCTGCTGCCTTTTGTTCAGCTATACCCTGCCACCAGAGGTGGAGTCTACAGATGCAGGCAGGCCTTCTTGAGCTGCGGTCTGTTCGAGCTTCCCGGACACTTTGTTTACCTACTCAAGCCTCAGTGATGGTGGATGCCCCTCCCCCAGCCTCGCTGCCACCTTGCAGTTCGATCTCAGACTGCTGTGCTAGCAATGAGCGAGGCTCCGTGGGCGTGGGACCCTCTGAGCCAGGCGCAGGATATAATCTCCTGGTGTGCTGTTTGCTAAGACCATTGGAAAAGCACAGTATTAGGCTGGGAGTGACCCAATTTTCCAGGTGCCATCTGTCACAGCTTTGCTTGGCTATGAAATGGAATTCCCTGACCCCTTGCGCTTCCTGGGTGAGGTGATGCCTCGCCCTGCTTCTGCTCACGCTTGGTGTACTGCACCCACTGTCTGACAATCCCCAGTGAGATGAACCCGGTACCTCAGTTGGAAATGCAGAAATCACCGGTCTTCTGCGTCGCTCACGCTGGGAGCTATAGACTGGAGCTGTTCCTATCCGGCCACCTTGGAACCACCAAAAATGTTGCTTTAAATGATAAGAATTTGTCCTTCCCTTTCCTGGAGAACCTCTGTCCCCAGAAATTTGATTTCATATTTTATAGGATTCTTTCCTAATGGTTTGGTGTCACACAGTACTCCTATCTGTTCTAACATCAGGAAACATCTGCTCTCCTTCAGCCATGTATCTGATGAGCAACTGGTCATATCTAAAGCTCTACCCTCTTGAACCTGTACTGCTATCACCAGTGAGTGGTGACTTTAAGTTTTATGTGATAATGCAGCTATGATAGGTGACTTATCTTTCCCTTTCTGCATATACATGCACACATATATGTACCTACAAGTCAGGAGCAGTCTAAGTCAATATTAGAGCATATTTCTCTCAGTTCCCAATTTGGTAACTATAGTTATAAACCACAGGATGTTAAGTGTGGAATGTTTCCAACCATGATGTACCAATTTGGGAAAGCACTTAGCAACCATATAATTCAATCTTCTATCCCAAACACATGGAAGCAGCACTTTTAATTAGGAATTAGGATGTAATGAGAGTGCTTCATGCAGAGTCAAGTCTTATAAAGAGCCATCATAAGAAATGTGCCTGCATTCTATGCAACAAAACTTAGATATGCAAAACTAAGGTTTATTTAACTGGCAAATTTGATGGCATTAAAATTAACAGTATACGTAACAGTGTGACTGAAAACAATATTGCCTTAATGTTTTGTACTTTTCTTATAAAAAAATTCTTGTACTATACTGAAATAATAAGTGCATCCTATTTTTAATTAGTTTCTTTATTCTATGATTTTTTTTTTTTTTGAGACAGAGTTTCACTCTTGTTGCCCAGGCTGGAGTGCAGCCTCCTGGGTTCAAGTGATTCTCCTGCCTCAGCCTCCAAAGAAGCCGGGATCACAGGTGCCTGCCACCACACGTGGCTAATTTTTATATTTTTAGTGGAGACAGGGTTTCACCATGTTGGCTGGGCTGGTCTCGAACTCCTGGCCTCAAGTGATCTGCCCGCCTAGACCTCCCTAAATGCTGGGATTACAAGCATGAGCCACTGTGCCCAGCCTATTCTATGGTTTTTAATATGACTAAAATAAATTTTTTTTTGTTTATTGGATAGATAGCAAAATTTCCGCTCAACTTCCATATGAATAGAAGTTCTCCCAGCAACATTTTTTGGATTATCAGTACTTTACATTTATATAGGTAAGTCTGCTTCTAAGCTCTAACAGTCTATTTGTTCCTTCTTGCACAATAAACTGTTTAATTACTTTATCTTTAAAATGAAACTTGATATCTGTTAACATGTATTTTCTCTCTTTTTCACAATATTAATTTAGCCCTTCCATTGCACTGTTGGAATCATGGCAAGTTACAATAGAAAACCTAGTTGAGATTTTATTTGAATTTTAATTAACTATAGATTAATTTTTAAAATTTGTCTTTATAATAGAGTTTCCCTTTCATAAATAAGCAATATTTTTGTTCTTTTTAAAAACTCATATTATTTTTTCTAATAAAGTTTTTTTTCATAAAGTTGTTACCCATCTATTGTCATTTTTCCCTAGGTACATTTATGATATTTATTGTGATTAAAATAACATTTTAAAAATATATTTTTTAATTGTTTATTGCTGATATATAAGGACGCTCTTGACATTTGTATACTAAACTTAAAATTAGCAATCTTGCTTTCTTTCTTATTGTTCTAAAAGAAACACTTATGATATTTAAAGATTGCATTATGTGAACAAATACATGAGAATAATGATGGCTCTTTAACTCCCTTGAAAATCTTTACACTTCATATCCATGCTGAGTGTTATGCTTTTGGTAAGACTTCAATACATTGTTAAATTCAAGTCTTATAGTTAGCTTATCTTGATCTTGGCTTTAATAAGCATTAGAGAATACATGAACATTTCACGATTCAGTGTTGTACTTGCTGTACCTTTCAATAACATTGAGTATATACATCCATGATATACCCCTATAACAAACCTGAATATGTACCCCTGTATCTAAAATAAAAGTTAAAATTACTTTTACAAAATGTAATACAGAAAATAGAATAGGGAAAAGACTGATATAAAAACAGGAATTTAGAATGAACTAAAAAAACAGTATATTTATATACACACAGAATAGAATTAAACTTTTTCATAAGAAATGTTGCTAATTTTTTTCTCTCTAGTGACATGATCATATGAATTTGATGCATTGTACATTGTTGGTCTTTAATTTCTCTATCTTATCCTATTTTTATCAGATTTGAAAAGTTATTTTTACTATTTGAATTTAAAAATAATCTGTAGAGATACACACAGAGAGAGATTACACAGAGATTATAACAGTAGTGATGCTCTTCGTTATACCTAATATTTTAAATATTATTTATATTTGTTCCACAATCTTACCAATGAATTGTCTATCTAGTCACTCTCCTCAAAAAAGAAAATATTTCTGATCATACTATCTATTGCTTGCCTGCTTTTTCATTGCACAATTACGCTTGTAAATTTAATATTACTTTAATACTACTTTCCTTCTACATTCTTTTGTTTATTAAGTTGCCCCTTTTACAATTTCTTGAATTGCTTATGTTAAAAGCTTTTTCTCACTGTGGTGTTGATTTGCATTTCCCTGATAATTAGTGATATTGAGCACTTCCTCATACAACTGTTAGCCATTTGTATGTCTTTTTAAAAATACATATTTATTTAAGTCTTTAGCCCATTATAAAATCAAGTTATTTGTTTTCTTGCTATTGAGTTAAGTTCCTTATACATTGTGGATATTAGCCCCTTATCAGATGTATAGTTTGCAAATATTTTCTCCCATTCTGTAGGTGGTCTCTTCACTCTTTAAGTGGCTTTTTTTTTTTTTTCTGTACAGAAGCTTTTTGGTTTGATTTTATCTCATTTGTCCATTTTTGCTTTTGTTGTCCATGCTTTTGAAGTCATAATCAGAAAAGCATTGCCCAGACCAGCATCATGAAGTTTTCCTCTATGTTTTCTTCTATTAGTTTCATAGTTTGGGCGTTACATTTAAATCTTTAATCCATTTTGAGCTGATTTTTGTATATACTGAGAGATAGGAGTCTAGTTTCATTTTTTGCATTCCCCAACACCAGTTATTGAAAAGACTGTTTTTCCTCATTGTGTATGCTTGGCACCTTTGTTGAAAATGAGTTGACCTTGTAAATGTAGATTTATTTCTAGTCTCTCTATTATCTTCCATTACTCTATGTGTCTGTTTTTATGTCAGTATCATGCTGTTTTGGTTACTCTAACTGTCGTGTATTTTGAAGTCAGGTAGTGCCAAGCCTTCAGCTTTGTTCTTTTTGCTCAAGATTGCTTTGGCTATTAGAGGTCTTTTTGGATGCATACAAATTTTAGATGGTTTTTCTATTTCTGTGAAGAATCTAATTGGTATTTTGATAGGGATTGCATTGATTCTGTAGATCACTTTGAATGGTATAGACATTTTAACAATATTAATTCTTCCAATCCATGAACAATATCTGTTTGTGTCTTCTTCACTTTCTTTCATTAATGTTTTATAATTTTCAGAATAGAGATTTTTTACCTCCTTGATTAAATTTATTCTTAATCTAATTTTTTTTTAGCTATTGCAAATAAAATTGTTTTCTTGACTTCTCTTTTGGTTGGTCCTGTGTTAGTATATACAGTTTTTGTGTGTTGGTTTTGTATCTGCAACTTTTCTGAGTTTGTTTATTAATTCTAACAATTTTTTGGTGGAGCCTTAGGGTTTTCTATATATAAGATCATGTTATCTGCAAATAGAGATGATTTAACTTGTTCCTTTCCAATTTGGATGACTTTTATTTCTTTCTCTTGCCAACTCCACCTGTCTTTCTGATAACAGCCCTTCTGATAGAATCACTATTATCAGGAAGACAATAGATATTAAGCATTGGGGAGTATGTAGAGTAAAGAAAACCCTTGAAAATGTTGGTGGGAATGTAAATTGGTACCACCATGATGGCAAACAGTATGACAGTTTCAAAAAAAATAAAAATAGAACTACCATATGATCCAGCAATCGCACTACTGAGCATATATCCAAAGGAAATATCAGTGTGTTGAAGAGATGTCTGCACTTGCGTATTTATTGCAGCATTATTCACAATAGCTAAGATATGAAATCAACCTAAGTGTTTATCAACAGATGAATGGATAAAGGAAATGTGTTATATACACACAATGGAATACTATTCAACTATAAGAAAGAAATTCTGCCATTTGTGACAACAAGGATGAACATGGAGGACACTACGTTAAGTGAAATAATCCAGACACAGAAAAACAAACACCACGTAATCTCACTCACATGTGGAATCTAAAAGAGTTGATCTCATGGAAGTAGAGAGTAGAATGGCAATTATCGGAGGCTAGGTTTTTAGTGGAAAGAGAAGGTTGGGGATATGTTGGCCAAAGGACACATATATACACTTAGATAGAATTAATACGTTAAAGAGATCTATTGTACAGTGTCACAAATGGTGCAAAGTTAGAGATAACAAGGTCCATGCATGCTTGCGTCTTTCCACAATGTAGGGTTTTATTGATGCTACTTCAATGACAAAAGCCACGAGCTACATGGAGTTCCCAAGAAGGCAAATCTCCTTAGTAATTACCATCCACTCAGTAGTCACAGCCACCAGCACAAAGGCTCAAGTCACTCCACAAGTCAGTCAGTTTTGCAAACCATACATAATAGAATATTTGATCCATATATAAAAGTTATAGGTTAATTATTCCACAACAAACAGAGTAACATTTAACATCAAGAGGAAAAAGAGATAGGAGAAAGGGTTAACAAACCAGTCCAGGGAGAACTAAGAAGACAAAATGAGTCCTGGTCTAGGCTGGACAGTCCACTGGTCTTGCAAGGAAGAGTCTATGAGGTGATAGTGCCTTTGGTGGCAGATGCCAAAATCTATTTTTTTTTTTTTTTGAGATGGAGTCGCGCTCTGTTGCCCAGGCTGGAGTGCAATGGTGCTATTTCAGCTCACTGCAACCTCCGCCTCTCAGGTTCAAGCTATTCTCCTGCCTTAGCCTCCCCAGTAGCTGGGATTACAGGTACCTGCCACCACGCCTGGCTAATTTTTGTATTTTTAGAAGAGACGAGATTTCACTATGCTGATCAGGCTGGTCTCGAACTCCTGACCTCATGATCTGCCCATCTTGACCTCCCAAAGCGCTGGGATTACAGGTGTGAGCCACCATGCCCAGCCGCAAATGCTAAATTCTTTGGGGGGATTTTGTTTGTTTGTTTTTTGAGACGGAGTCTCACTCTGTCACCCAGGCTGGAGTGCAGTGGCACGATATCAGCTCTCTGCAACCTCCATCTCCCTGGTTCAAGTGATTCTCCTGCCTCAGCCTCCCGAGTAGCTGGGATTACAGGCACACACCACCAGGCCCAGCTAATTTTTGTATTTTTAATAGAGATGGGGTTTGACCATGTTGGCCAGGCTGGTCTCGAACTCCTGACCTCAGGTGATCCACCTGCCTTGGCCACCCAAAGTGCTGGGAGTACAGGTGTGAGCCACTGCGCCAGGCTGGCAGATGCCAAATTCTTATCATAAGTGACTGCAAGAAGGTATCAGTTAAGACAGCCATTTTGAGCTGCGAATGCTTGGTCTTTTATAGCCACGGAGTCCTCTGGTGGGAACTGAGAGTGAAAGAACGCCTTTGTTTGAGTCCCTATCTGGTTGGATGCAGTCCTTATTTATTTGTTTATTAAAAAAAACACGTTACCCTTGTTGGCAAAGTGCTCTATGAAATACAAAATGGAGTCTTTTTCTAAGATAAGTTACTTACGTCAAGGGTGCTCTATACTTACGGCATGGTGGCTACAGTTTATGATGATATATTGTATTCTTGTAAATGCTAAGAGAGTGGATGAGTAAATGTTCTCCCCACAAAAATGATAACCATGTGAGGAAATATACTTGTTAATTAACTAGATTTAACCATTGTACGATGTAAATACTTCAAAATATCATGTTGCATATGATACAAGAAGAAAATTTGCAAATTAGTGAGCAAAATGTTTGGGGCTAAATATTTTCTTTTCAGAACTTTCTTGACTAAATTCCTCAAGTTTTCATTGTTGTTCCTGGGTTCAGAAAATCATAGTGAACAATTGCCACAGCTCCCCTAGGACTTACATAGAAAGTCTAGGTAAGAGAAATCCCAAGAAGTTTTTGAATCCACAATGATCGTTAGAAAAAGGATTACATGGCAACAGAATAAAGAGAACACTAGATGTGTATATGACGTAAGCAAGCCTTATTTTGGTTAATGAAAAGAAATTCTTTTACCAAATTGTTGTTCCCTTCCTTTCTCACCATCAGAATGTTAAGAGCTAGATGACAAAGTCTAGGCTATAGATCCATAGGAAGTGGCCAAAGTATAGTATTTTAGGTTGTTTCTCATCTAGAACTTAAAGTACAAGGATAAAATGATAAATGGTCAGATTTGTAACTATATTATAAATAATTATAATAAATTACAATATTATAACTAAATAAATTATAATAAATTAAATAAGTACTATAACTTTTGTCTTTTCAATCTACCCTCGTATACTAAGCATTACCTAACCCCCTAAAACCGACTACAATTTATTGTCTGTAATATCGCATTCAGTGTTTAATGACCCCATTTGCCACAGTACACTAACAGACCAAGTGTGAGCATTTGTTTACATGCTTCACATAAATTATTATTTTATTTTTTTAAATTTAATCATAAATTTAATAGCTGGTGCTAAGTAAACTGGGAGTGTGTTTTTGTTAATATATACATTTTAAAATATCACTTAAGACAACAACCATGCCATATATCAAGCAAAATGTCCAAAACAGCTATTGTTGCAACTGATGGTTTGAAACTTCATGGTGGCTAGTTGACTAAAATATATATTAAGATATTTTTAGGCAAAAGGTGCGAAAGATGAAAGTATATTGGAACAGAAGAGATCAGGCGCATTCAGAGTGCAGTGGCTCACGCCTGTAATCCCAGCACTTTGGGAGGCCGAGGAAGGCCGATCACCTGAGGTCAGGAGTTCAAGATCAGCCTGGCCAACACAGTGAAACTCCGTCTCTACTAAAAATACAAAAATTATCCCAGTTTGGTGGTGGGTGCCTGTAATCCCAGCTACTAGGGAGACTGAGGCAGGAGAATCATTTGAATCCAGGAGGCAGAGGTTTCAGTGAGCTGAGATTGTGCCACTGCACTCCAGCCTGGAATCCAGCGAGAGTCCATCTCAAAAAAAAAGAGTATATTAGAATAGATTAATACAACTGCCTACCATTGAGCAGGATACTCCTCTTTTTGTGTAATTTACATATTTGCTAATGAAGCTTCTAAATCATCATCCACATTATTGATTATATTCTAATGAAGAAAGTGTCTGTAATTCACTTGGTGTGTGTCATTTAGGAAATTTTCCAATATTCATCTGTTTTCAGAATTCATCACATATTTTGAATATTGTAATTATTGATCCAGGGAACACAGTGAATCTTATCTTTCTTTTGCATCTTAAGTCTCTCATTTTCTGAATATATTTTGTTTTCATATTAAACAAGTCTAGTTAGTATTAATTTTATATTATATGAACACATTCACTGTCCAGATGTGTGTTATTAAATGTCCCTTGCATTTTCTGTAATTCTCATAGTTTTGGATCTTTGGAAGGACCAAATTGTCCCCAAGGGACTACGATTATCTTTATCTATAAACTATTCTTAACAATAATAGTATATGCTTAGATCATAATTGACTCATGTCCAAAACAACAACAAAAAACCCATGTAGGTTTTGCTATACAGATTTTTCTCAAATCAAGTTTTATTTACATTTTATTTGTGTAAATTATATTATTTGAATATAAATGGAAGATTTATGCATTTTGATGTAATATTTTTGATGTAGAGACTAAATATTAGCATATATAATCATTGATGATAATGCACTAAAGTAGTAAATACACTTTAGAGGATCATATTATCCACATATTTGAAAGGTTAAGTAGTCATGGATGTATCACTTAATTTCAATTTCTCATCTGTAAAATGGGGCTATTAATTTATCTACACCAAGATGTAACCTCAAGTATAATAATTCATGGAAAAAGATTTTAATAAGAAAATAAATAAAATAAGTTATAAAGTTTAAATATTTTTTAAATGTTCTAAATCAGGAATCAAAGCAACTCTTTTCTGTTAAGGATCATACAACAAATATTTCAGATTTTGTGGGACATACACATATATTCTTCTCTTTATTTTTTTTCTACAACCTTTAAAAATCTAAAAATGATTCTAGCTTTCAGGCAGAGCGGTTTGGCCTGAGGGATGAAGTTTGCTGACCTGTATTCTTGAGTATCTCCTTTCTAAATTGCTTATTTGTTAAATCATGTTGTTCTGAGTTTTTAAAATTTTAAGCAAAACACAGTTGTACAATTTTTATTCTAAAATATTTAGACATAAAGTCTTTACAATATGCAGCTTTTTAAAAAAACCAGAGCAAAAGAAGCGAGTGAGTTTAGAAAGGTTTTTTCTTAATCAAGATTATTTATTCACACAACAAAAATGAGAACCGATCCCCAAAGGGCCAAACTTCTGTATCTTGCTAAAGAAAAGATGGTCCTACGAGAATCTATAGATGGAGCATTCAGAGTGGGGACCTACATGTAAAAGCCCTCAAAGAGGTCTCTATTTCTAGTCATATTTGGGTTTGTTTGTTTATTTGTTGTTTGTTTTGCCTTTCAAAGAACTATGCAAGGTCCTAAACAGCAGCCATCTATTCTTCTCTAGATTAGAGAAGCAACTTTTCTCTCACTCTGCCTGGTATATGATGTCTGACTGTCTGAACCCTTGCTAAGAGTTGGTAAAATTCTTCCTCACAGTTAATCATCTATTTAATTTATCTAATCCCTCTTCCTCCCTTGTTTGTCCCTGGCCTGAATAAGAGAATAATTTAAACTTCTCTGCGATAGATCCACAAAACTCATTACCAAATAGGTATTACTTTACCTTAAAACCAAGACAATAAAAATACTAAAAATACATCCTTCTGGTGAGATCGAGAAGCCCATATAATTACTATCCATACAAGTAAGTATTCAATAGGGTTCCACAATTCTGTCAATAATCAGCCCTTACCCAGGTATTACAGAAATTCAAAGGAATTCAATTTTTCGCTTTTCTCATGGTTTTAGAACTAGGCAGGATGGAATTGTCGCAGATATAGATTGCAGAAGCTTACGAACTATTCAAATATGCACAATTTACACACCAAAAATGACTCAGAGTAAAACAGTAGCAGTCATAGTTCAAAGAAACTATTCTTGCCTTCCGGGGGAAAATTTTGAACATAAAAACTTGAGGGGCATTATAAAATGTAATAATTAATAAGGTAACATATTTTAATTCAAACTGTCTAGCATTTTAAATAAATTTAAAATTTAATTTATAATTTCAACTTAAACTTTCCAAAGTGTTTTATCTAAAGAGTCTTTGAGACAATCCAATAAGGAATTTGAATTTTTCCTGGCTCTGTTCTCATCTTTATGAAGTGACATAACCTCTGACTTCAGCATCCCTGTCTGTCTCTGCCGCATCATGATTTTTAAGGATTAAATGGCAAAACTGACTCACCCAGAATCTCAGACAAAATAGGTGGTCAGTTAATATCTTGCCTCACTTCCCTCTGGATGTCATCATCTGCAAACTCATATATAATAAACACTTTTGGTATTGGGGAAGGTAAGAAAACTGGAATGAAAAAAATATCTCTCTAGTGAGGAGAACACTGGGTTGGACACAGAGAATCCAGCTGAGATATTTTTAGTGCGGACACTTGCTGGCCTTGGGAAGATAAACATTCAACTCCTGGCTTTCATTTGTAAATTTGACCTCATTTGTAAATTTAAGATGTTTGACAAGATACTATCTGAAATAAATTTTCCTGATTTTAATATTATTATGGTATATTACCTTCTGTATGTTCAAAGTTAGACTCTCAATCCACCAGGTATATGTTCAAATTCTGGAATTGTCGGTTAGTAATAAATTATCTTATAAAAATATTCAGCATTTGTGTACTTCGATTAGTTACTTTCCCTTAATTTCTGTTCTCTTCTTGAAATAGTTGAAATAACATCTCATTACTGTTTATATTGCACACAGGATGGTGTTTTGCAAACAATTGATACCTGTTACATGATATATATGATGCATATCAAGACAAAACTCAGCTATTCATCCTTGACTCCTCCCACACCCTAACTCTCTCCCAACATATTAAAGGGGAGGAATCATCCGCATCACTGTGCCAAAACACCTGACACCAAGAAACATTCTAGAAGTTAACCTGATCTTCAGGAAACAGATGTGGCACACAATTCCAGTATTCCTAACAGCCATCAAATATAGATGCTAGTGACAATTTCCTCTACCAGATGAGGTCTCCCAGTAGTCCCCCAGACAGTGTTCCAGTAGGAATGTTAGCAATCCAAGGCATAAGGGGATGAAACCCAAGTTTATTCCCACTCCACAGCATACCTGGCAGGCCACAGTAAGGAATACCCTAGTGAAAGGAGTAAACTGTAGTCCTGTAGCTATGAAAAATGGTGCTGAAATAAACCTGGCACCATCACCTCACTTTATGATTGTGGTAACTTGGGTTCAGTGAATTTAAGCCATTTACCCAAAATCTAATAAACAGTGGTACAGACAGTAGAATTCAGCTGTCTCTATTTTTCAGTCTAGGGATCTCTTAACAGTTTACACAACCTGCCCTTCTTGGGGCAATAGCATTACTATCATGTCCTTCAATGTAGCAATTCAGGGGAGTAATGGAGAAACATCACTGGTGTGGCTGATAAAAGGAAAAGCCCCTGGCCTTAATGCCCATTAACACTATGCTATAATAAGCAATTACTCAGTAAAAATGCTTTTCTTTCAAGGACCTGCAACTATAATTGCATTCATAATGAAAATAATTAAACTTATAAATGTCATCTGTTCAACGTCTTTAGCTATAATTCTTATATTTTAGTCAATCCTTGATGATAAATTCCTGTAATCACCCACTATTCATTAGAAGCAAAAGCAACCAGAGGCTGGGTGCAGTGGCTCATGCCTGTAATTCCAGCACTTTGGGAGGTCAAGGCAGGGGGGATCACTTGAGGCCAGAAGTTCAAGACCAGCCTAGACAACATAGGGAAACCCTGTCTCCACAAAAAAATTTAAAAATTAGCTGGGCATGATGACACACGCCTCTAATCCTGGCTACTCCAGAGGCTAAGGTAGGAGGATTGGTTGAGCCTGGAGGTCGAAGCTGCTGTGATCGTGCCACTGCACTCTAGCCTGGGCGAGAGAGTGAGACCCTAACTCAAAAAAAAAAAAAAAAACTGGATGGAAAACTATTGCTTGATAAAACCAAGGTTCACTGAGAAAATGTGACTTTCTCAAAATCACACAGCTTTATCAGAGGCAGATGAGTAACAAAACCTATTTCTCCTTTCTTCCAAAGATGTCACCTTTTGTGTATAAACACATATCAACCTTCATGTAGGCAGCTACTGATGTGTTCCAGAAGGTCCTGACACCATTTTGACCATCAGAAGCAAGCTGGTTATCTCAAGACAGCCCACTCAGCATGTGAGAATCTGTGCAGCAGCCAGTGAGCTATGAGGAACGGGAAAAAATTAAACCTACTAATAGGTGGCATTGGAATAAAGTCCATTCCTTTAAATCAATATCCTTGATTTATATATCTCTACATACCCAGTGCCTAGAGCTAGCAAAATTCCTATATGGCATCAGTAAATATTTGTTTACAAAGCTAAGAGATTTCTTCATTCATTTAAAAAAGTGAAAAAAAAAAAAGGTCATGTTCTAGGGAATAGCCAGGCATCCAAGAATTTATATCAACTTTTCTTTTGGGAAATAAAAAGAGTACAACTAACAAATAACCTTGTATAGTTATTTATGATAGTGACACGTGGACAGCTGAGATCTATTCCTGGCTTATGCCTACTTTAACTTTCAGGATATAACTCACTTATGCTCTCTGAGCCTTAATATCCTGATCAGTGAAGAAAAGGATTTTTTTGAGAAGACAATTTATGAAGTCCATTGGCCCTTTTTTTCTAAATGTATGGAATTGTGAGGCAAGGAAGATAAACTACAGCTCATATATTCTTAGGAATGTCCAAAGGATAAATATTCTTTATCATGACCTATGGCCTTAAAAAATGAATCAAAGCCCAGCCTATATTTATAGAGCTAGTCAATTTGGGATTATTTCTACCTCCTATTAATATTTAATATCTACATTTGCTGGATATGAGGTTTTTCTGATCCTGATCCTCGCCAGCCCTAATTATAAGAAAGAGGGGAGATTATGTAGGTCTAAAATGTCATTAAATAATGACATTCAAGGGTATGCTGTTAACTTCACACTTCTTCAAATACAGAAGGCATTTAAACTTGAATCCTTCCACTCCAGTGACAATCTTTTTTAATTCTACAAACCTCTGATGAACAATATATTACCACCATGACCACTGCAGTTTTAATTTTGTTTTATATCTGCTTTTTTCCTAATGTCAGATCCAGAGTTTAACTCTGGTTGTTCTTCTAACTTATGAGCCTTAGGGATCAGAAAGGTGTTGGTCAGTCTCCATAGATCACTGCAATTGCCTAGCCAACTTTATGAGCTCTGGAGCCTCTCCTTGTACAAAGTCCTAGACTAGTGATAAATGACTTACATTTTATCTGCTGAGTACTTTGGTTTTATTTTCTCAGTTCTAGCTTTACAGATTTTCTTTCTTTTATAAGTAGAATGTGTCACTTTTCTTCTTATAAGTCACTGTATTTATGGTGCAACTTACTATAAGTTAATGGGCAGAAGCAAGAGAGAAGTAGTGGTTAGATGTACAGCAAGCCTCAAATGAAGTTCATATTCTGTTTTTGCAGCCTGACTCCCTCAAGAAACATCATTGAATCATGAAATGCTGTTCTCTCTCATGTTCTTTTTAAATTTTCATCTTCTGTTAACTGCCTGGAGAATTTAGGTCATTGGCGATATCGAGGCTATATAGTGGTCTTTTTTTTTTTTCTTTTTAGAAATGCCTGGAGGAGAAATATTCTTTGTCTTGACCCTTTGTACATTGATTTCACATCTGACTGCAAACACTATATCCCAAAATGTTATAATCTTAAGTATGACTTCCAGCTATTATAAATATTTCTCTTTTAAAAATGGTGATATTTTAATTTTTTTCCAACCAGTATATATTTTACCAAACACTTTTCCAAAGGCTGGACATACAATGTATACAAGAAGGTGGAAATGTCACCCAGAGATGTCTAGCTTGTTGCTGAACTACAAATTTATTATTTAGAGGGAAGTTTACACTAGACATGTTGTCCAGAGAGTTCAACAATTCTTAGACAATTTGACCAGATCCAAACAACTACACCAGGGAATTTATTTTCCCTTAAAGGCAGAGATACTAAAATAAGTTCAAGAGGTTAATGCCATTACAGGTAATTTCCCCTGCACGATTCCAATTAATGGTATGGCTACAAAACCCTTTGGGTAACTATTAACATCTGATGACTGAAAAGGAATGGCAATTCCCGACGACTTTTAGTTTATGACGCTTTTTCCCACTGAAGAAACAAAATCTTTAACAAAGCAGAATTACTTATCACAAAACAGCAATAATACATAATAGTTTTATGTATTATTACATAATAGTGGCTATTTTAATTCTTGGAGACAGATAATATTGAAAATTTGCGTATGTTTTTTCTCACTATACTTCACTGTCTACAGTAAATGGCAATCATGTTTAGCAATAAATATTATTTTTCCACACTGAGCTGAATTTGCCAGTTATACATGTATTGCGGAGCCATCGGGTACAAGACTCTTTTGGAGAAAATGGATTCAAAATGAAAATTATAGAAATATAACTTTTCAGTGACTCAAAGTTTAGTGACACAAATAGATATTTTTACAATGCACATCATTTTAATATTAATTCATGCAGTGCCTTTATACTGTGTGCCAGGTGCTGTATTAGGATCACCTCTTCTCTTAGGAATATCTCCTGCTTCAAGTACATACTCTTTGGACTGTGGAGCTAACTGTAGGGACAAACAAATCCATTTTAGCGAGTGACTAAAGGCTTCCGGTAGAAGTTATCTAGCAAGGACTTTAGGCATGTGTATGTCCTTCCTTCCCCATTCACTTAGCTTAAAATGTTTAGAAAGAGAGAGAGCTCTTAGTGAAAAAGTCTTGATTTGAGGGAGGGCAGAGTGTATTTAGCTTGAAAGACATCTGAAAATGCTCAGGGCTAAAGGCTTTTTGAGGACTAATCAAAAGTCGGTTGTTGTTGCCACATAGGTTATGAAGCAGAGTTGGAGAGAGCAGGCAATGAGGCCTTGAATGTCAGGCTAGGGGGTGAGGGCATCAGTCTGAATGAAGAGCCTGCTAATCAGGGCAGCAAGAGCCTATGCAATGTCTTGCCCATGTGCTTTTTTTTTTTTTTTTTTAAGCTGGGGATCAGAATGCTGCTAAAATTCCAGCCTGGAGTGAAGCTAATGGCAGTCCTGCTGAGAGGTGACAGTGTGCTGGCAGTCCTCACAGCCCTCGCTCGTTCTCAGCACCTCCTCTGCCTGGGCTCCCACTTTTGTGGCACTTGAGGAGCCCTTCAGCCCACTGCTGCACTGTGGGAGCCCCTTTCTGGGCTGGCCAAGGTGGGAGCTGGCTCCCTCAGCTTGCAGGGAGTGTGGAGGGAGAGGCGCGAGCGGGAACCGGGGCTGTGTGCGGCGCCTGCCGGCCAGCTGGAGTTCCGGGTGGGCGTGGGCTTGGCGGGCCCCTCACTCAGAGCAGCCGGCTGGCCCTGCCGGCCCCGGGCAATGAGGGGCTTAGCACCCAGGCCAGTGGCTGCAGAGGGTGTACTGGGTCCCCCAGCAGTGCCAGCCCACCGGCGCTGCGCTTGATTTCTCACCAGGCCTTAGCTGCCTTCCCATGGGGCAGGGCTCAGGACCTGCAGCCCGTCATGCCTGAGCCTCCCACCCCCTCCATGGGCTCCTGTGCGGCCTGAGCCTCCCCGACGAGCGCCACCCCCTGCTCCATGGCGCCTAGTCCCTTTGACCATCCAAGAGCTGAGGAGTGCGAGCACATGGCGCCGGACTGGCAGGCAGCTCCACCTGCAGCCCCTGTGCAGGATCCACTGGGTGAAGCCAGCTGGGCTCCTGAGTCTGGTGGAGATGTGGAGAACCTTTATGTCTAGCTCAGGGATTGTAAATACACCAATCAGCACCCTGTGTCTAGATCAGGGTCTGTGAATGCACTGATCGACACTCCGTATCTAGCTACTCTGGTGGGGCCTTGGAAAACCTTTATGTCTAGCTCAGGGATTGTAAATGCACCAATCAGCACTCTGTATCTAGCTCAAGGTTTGTGAACACACCAATCAGCACCCTGTGTCTAGCTCAGGATTTGTGAGTGCACCAATTGACACTCTGTATGTAGCTGCTCTGGTAGGGACTTGAAGAACCTTTATGTCTAGCTCAAGGATTGTAAATACACCAATCAGCACTCTGTATCTAGCTCAAGGTTTGTAAACACACCAATCAGCACCCTGTGTCTAGCTCAGGGTTTGTGAGTGCACCAATAGACACTCTGTATCTAGCTGCTCTGGTGGGGCCTTGGAGAACGTTTGTGTCCATACTTTGTATCTAACTGATCTGATGGGGACAGTGGAGAACCTTTATGTCTAGCTCAGGGATTGTAAACGCACCAATCAGCACCCTGTCAAAACAGACCACTCGGCTCTACCAATCAGCAGGACATGGGTGGGGCCAGATAAGAGAATAAAGGCAGGCTGCCCGAGCCAGCAGTGGCAACCCGCTCGGGTCCCCTTCCACACTGTGGAAACTTTGTTCTTTTGCTCTTTGCAATAAATCTTGCTACTGCTCACTCTTTGGGTCCACACTGCTTTTATGAGCTGTAACACTCACCGCGAAGGTCTGCAGCTTCACTCCTGAAGCCAGCGAGACCACGAGCCCACCGGGAGGAACGAACAACTCCAGACGTGCCGCCTTAAGAGCTGTAACACTCACCACGAAGGTCTGCAGCTTCACTCCTGAAGCCAGCGAGACCACGAGCCCACCGGGAGGAACGAACAATTCCAGACGTGCCGCCTTAAGAGCTGTAACACTCACCGCGAAGGTCTGCAGCTTCCCTCCTGAAGCTAGCGAGACCACGAGCCCACCGGGAGGAACGAACAATTCCAGACATGCCGCCTTAAGAGCTGTAACACTCACTGCGAAGGTCTGCAGCTTCACTCCTGAGCCAGCGAGACCACGAACCACCAGAAGGAAGAAACTCCGAACACAACCGAACATCAGAAGAAACAAACTCCGGACACGCCGCCTTTAGAACTGTAACACTCACCGCGAGGGTCCGCAGCTTCATTCTTGAAGTCAGTGAGATACACTGCCAGAAGACACTGCCAGAAAGACACACGCTGACCCGTCTGTTAAAAAAAAAAAAAAAAAAGACCTCTGAATCAGGCACAAAATATATTCTCATAGGAGTCCTTTTTAACCCAACGTGTGCAAATCTAGATTCACCAAAAAGACAAAGAGTGAGTGCCCCAAGTAATTGATTGATTGAAGTTTAAAATGAGATTTCACTAAACAAAAAGAATCACAATAGACTCCTCTTAAACACTGAAGTATATCTAAGGACATGCATACTCTATTCAGAAAGGCGATCCAACGTCACTTTCACCATTTAACAGTTTTGTGAAAAGGGGCAAACCATTTAACTTCCCTGTCTGTTCCTTTAACAATAAAATGCGAGTAAATAAAATCCCCGATATTTAATCAATGTTTATGAGGACTAAAGACGTGACAGCTACATTGTCAGTTTGGGTCTTCCAGAAAGCAGACACCAAGAAGTTAATTGGGACTGATGCTTATTAAAGAGAAAAGAGAGGGACCTGGGATATGTGGGGTGGGTCCTCCAGGCTGCAACGTGAAAGGGCAGCAGGAAGGGAGTCGGGAAGGAAGAGCCTCAGTGGTGGTAGAGCTCTGGGGATATTTAGGCCAGCCCCACAGAGAGTCCTGGCAGGAGGATGGCCTGCGAGAACAGAGTTGGGGAGAAATGAGCAGGGCCTAGGACCACATTATGTTCAGTTACTGGCTGAGAGCTGACCAGGAAGGGCATGGCCTGTGCTGGAGCAGCCGGGTGGATTCTGAAGGAACTGTAGCTGGAGGCTAACAGCTAACTTCATTCTTCATGACACGTTATGAGTATTGGCATCATAATCAACAAAATTGGGATCAAAATCCCCAAGCCAAATTACATTTGAAAATTCAGAGGCATTTTGTTCCTAGAGTGACCTAGAAGTCGACTCCACATCTTGCTTAAATGCACATGTATATCTTCCTGCCAGTTCATTTTTAAATTTTATCACTTGATAAGTAAATTATGTAGGTTTCCAATTTTATCAGTTCTTTAAAAAATATTATTGTATTATCTTCGCCATTAACTTTTCCCCGAGCTCTCCCCTACATATCTATAACACTTTTCTCCCTACTCCCTTACTTCGGTCATGTATCACTCCCTGTCTTACAACTGGCACTTATGGGTATATCTGTCCTTCTTGGCTATAAGTTATATAAAAGCAGAATCTGGTCCAAAAAAATTTGTGTTATCCTCACCAACCATTGCCGAGTGCTTGGCCCACAGTAGAAGCTCAATAAACATATGTTGAAAAAAATGATGGTTGTTATTTTTCCAGATATGTGACCTTACTCTGATCCTCTGCAGCAGTAAACCCATGTTAACCAGGTTCGAGTAAGGATATCTGTGTAGACAATATATAGGAAATTGATATAGCCATCCCTGAATAAAACATCTAGGCCTTTTGAGGTATATGTTTTATATCTAGTACCTTGGACCAGAATTTTTTTCCTGAATTTAGGACTCATGACACTTCGTGAAAAATGGAAGATTAGTTGTTCTTCAGCCATAAAAGAAAATGAAGATTTCCCTTAGAGATTTCTCATTATGGAGAGTGAAATGTGAACCTGTTGTAATACTGCCATGTTGCAATAAATAAATGACAAGCTCAATGCTTAAATGAAATATGATAGGGAAGGGGCTTAGTGTAAATTGGATATTACAGCAGGCTTGACTATCTTGGCACTTAGGCATATTGGTCAGAAGTGAATGGTGCCCCACTTACATGAATCATTCACAAGTATTTTGCATCTAAACACAGATGTTTAGATGTGCTACTAATTATCAAGACTCTCCCTTTGTGGAACTCTCTTGTCCTTCTCTCCTCAAGTGAAGAGTTCCACTTCAAGGACAGAGAAAATACACTGTCCAACAAGACTTTTAACCTTCTTTTCTTTCTTTTTTTTTTGTTTTTTTTTTCCGGAGATGGAGTCTCACTCTGTCACCTAGGCTGGAGTGCAGTGGTGCAATCTCAGCTCACTGCAAGCTCCACCACCCGGGTTCAAGCGATTCTTCTGCCTCAGCCTCCTGAGTAGCTGAGATGACAGGCACACACCACCACGCCTGGCTAATTTTTGTATTTTTAGTACAGACGGGGTTTCACCATGTTGGTCAGGCTGGTATCGAACTGCTGACCTCCTGATCCGCCCGCCTCGGCCTCCCAAAGTGCTGGGATTGCAGGTGTGAGCCACCGCACCCAGCCCAAGACTTTTAACCTTCAAACAGACTCCCACCACTGAATTTCTATCCAAGAAAGACAGTCATTCACTCCACAAGCAAGGCTCTTAATAAAATGTTTTCTTCCTAGGCTTTCACACTTCATATTCCTCTAATTAAGAATATCTGTGAATAGAGATATCACCTCTATTTTGAACTAGAAATATAGAGATTCAAATGCATACCTCTTTCAAGTCTACTATCTTCTGTAGAATTATTGGGAAGGAAATAGACACAGTTGGAAAAAGTTTGAACAAGTGAGGCGAAATGTTTCTCTCATCTCTCTAAAGCAAAGTGTTAGCTTTCAGAATTTTCAGAGCTCATCAGAAAAGAAGTCAGTGATGATGAATTGTGAAGCAGGGAAAGCTTTTATTGCCACCTTAAAGATCATTTAGTTATGCTTTCTGTTATTCTTCACAGAGAATAGAAAGGGTTGAGCTGACACAAATTCTTTAATGCAGACATTATCCCAGAAATGAGATCTTGTAACACCTGGTAGTTTAAGTACATCCTAATGACAGTGAAACTGCATTTTGTAACATTTTTGAATAATAGGAGGAAAAATAAATTCTCAAGTCCTTGATTCTGGTGTTGTAATGAAATGTCACACAGAGAAATAGCCATTTCATTAAATGAGGAGTTGCACAAGCAAGATTATAATTCATTATCTATTATCAGAATATACCAAACATGCTTTAGAGTGACATTATAATATTTCCTAATCTAATAACTATCATTTCTCTTTATTAAAATTTTAATAGTCAACTTCCTCTTCTAAGCAAATAAATACCTATAATTAGAAATGTGATAAAATTCGAGACTATTTGGACACCCTAGATGTAAAGAGCTTTTGGTTGTGATCTTAAAAAGTGAATGGTGGCATAGTCTGTGAAAGTGTAGGGGGCTTGAAACAGGATATCTGGGTTGAAATCTGGGCTCTACCAGTCACTAGCTGCATAATTTTGATGCTGAGAGATAGTAAATAAGTCTTTCAAAAAAATACCTGCAGTTCTTCTTTATTCAAAGATTATGGTTAGGTTTAGATAAATATCAACATGCCTGATACAAAATAAATATTTCATCCAATGGGTGCCTTCTCCAAGTACTTTTCTTATAATGAGCTTTATGGTTAAGATCAGACAATTTGTCATACCATCAAAAAACTCAGTTCAATTCAATCTATGATTTTCCATGGAAGATACTGATTCTCACAAAGGGGAAATAAAATTGTTGAATGTGACATCTGTGAGTGGCCAAATGAGCATTAGAAAACAGACATCCCATCACCATGTTAGGGCTCCCAGTGACTCCATAAGCTCTACCTTTCAAATTATCCTTGAGGACTGAAAGTCAACAAAGAGAAAGGGCAACTTTCCAGGCAGAGAATAGGCAAAGAATTTGGTCCAAGGGAGAGTCTCTGCCTCTCCATGCCTGTAACTGTGGAATAGATATGCAGTTCAATGACAAGACTGATACTTTAAAAAAAGTATCATTTAAGTATACTTTAAATTTTGTTTGATTATGCTCAGTGGAACCCTGTGACCGGGTGGAAATCTTGTGTAAGCCAACAACTTGATCAACTTGACAATGCAGTCATAAGATGTTTGGAGGAGGAAATACTAGAGCCATCATTACATGGTAAAATTGAGATATAACATAATTAAGTGAACTAATTTCAAGGCTAGAAATAAAACTCAGTTCTCCCATGTCTAAATTTGAGGAGTCACCTCCCAAATCTCACCCTCTAATTTTCACAGGACCACATCTAGATGGACATTAATTAACAGAAATTTAAAAAGTATGGCAATATACTTAAAGAGTGTTTTACGTGTACTTTCTCTATTATCCTCAGACATATTTGTTCTCCTGTTTCTGTTTGGTAGATTAAAAGCCATTGCTAAGTGTTTATAGCCTTTGCCTATATTTTCCCACAACCAAGGCAAGGCTTTTCTGGACTTATTAACTGGAATATCTGTTAGGTCAGGTAAGTTTTGATTTCATTGGCAAATAAATACCCGTCAAATTTTACATAGATAAAGGGCAACAGATTGAAATAATACTGATTACTGATTGAGGATTCAATGAAGAATATGATGACAACCCATTGCACTCAGTAGTCTATAATCCCCACCAATAATTCAGCCAAACCAGTGTACTGTTACATATTGAGCTAGACTTTCTTACTCCTCCATCCCTACCCCCTCCTACAGAGAGGAACAACAGTATCTTACATTGAATTTTAATTTAATATGGTGCCATCAGCCTATATAGAAGAATGCTACAGGAGCTGCTTTACGGAACTCACCATGGTTACTGCAAAGATGTTGTGAATATTGTTGATAATGCTATGCATTATATTATATAGTGTCTCTCAGGAGAATACCCTACCTCATTTGACCATCTCTTCCTCAATAGTTTGTTTTGATATTCTGAATATCATGAATGTCATAGCTGATTAAATTTTTTCGACATGGGTTGCTGAAAATTTTAGAAATAGTAGCAAGTATATCAAACTTTCTGAAAGTATACTTCTATTTTGCCCTATTTCTGGTTCTACATCAGGTTGCTGCTCTTGTTATTTTTCTACTTTATCACCTATTTCTAATTACCTGCTTTGATGTATTTTAATATCCTCATAAGCTATCTTAAATCCCTTTTTAGAACAAAATGAGGAATAAATAAATACAACTCTGAGCTATTTCTTATGTTCAGAATAAGATAGGAGTGAATATTCATAATATAAAATTAAGTTTTCTTTAAATAGAGTCTGTGTCAAATAAATTGGGCTTTTTACCTCTCTGTTGGTTTACAAACCACCTCTTCTTTCCTTAGTAGCTTAGTAAGGGCATTAATCTACATTTTTTCTCGTGACTGTCCCAGTGCTGACACAGTAGTAGATATTTTATCTTTTTCTACTTGGAATCAACATATCTCTGAAGATTGAATGATCTTTCTAAAGCATCACAAATTCATCTACAGAGAAATTTAGCACAGTCTTGGATCACAAGTGAAATACTAATAATGTCACTATTTTTATTGTCCACATACTTTTAACTGGGCCAAGATGATGAAGGATATAGAAAAAAATGGAGAAGTATTTAAGGATGGATAAATGGTTTAGCCAATTAGATTGTGCGCGTATGTGTGTGTATTGGGGTGGAGAGGGTAGAACCAGCAAGGCTGGAAATTATCAAAACTATCTTTAAAGAGTAGAGTAGGTGGGGCTTGAAATGGCAAGTTGGGAAGAAAGAAAAGTAAGAACAGTAAAGTAAAAAGAAATAGTTAAAGAAAAAGAGATGGAAAGTAATGGGACTGACTTCCTTCTTTCCTTCCTTCCTTCCTTCCTTCTTTCCTTCCAAATAATGAAAACAGAACTGAGAAATTCCTTTTCTTATTATTTTTTTTTTTTGAGACAGATCTCACTCTGTCACGTGGGTCTCAGTGCAGTGGCGCAATCTTGGCTCACTGTAACCTCCACCTCTCAGGTTCAAGAGATTATCCTGCTTCAGCCTCTTGAGTAGCTGGGATTACAGGTGCCTCCCACCACACCTGGTTAATTTTTGTATTTTTAGTAAAGATGGGGTTTCACTATGTTGGTTAGGCTGGTCTTGAACTCCTGACCTCAGGTGATCTGTCTGCCTCAGCCTCCCAAAGTCCTGGAATTACAGGCATGAGCCACTGTGCCCAGTTCAAGAAATTCGGAATAAAATTATTCTTTGGGGTTTTACTTCACTTGACCAGGATTGACAATCAATGTGAATAACTCTACTTTCCATGATATCATGCATTGCTTTTTATTAAAAGGTTTTCTATGGTTTATGTATATTAAAATATTTTTAGCAGTTACACTATCTTGGCACACAGATCATTGCTCATACATCTATTATAAAAGTAAAATCATCATTTCTGTGTATCTGCTTAATTTTGCTTTATCTATTAGATTCTGAATGTCCTGAGGACAGACTATTTCCTCATTTATACTTGTGTCCCAACATACTACTTAGATCAAGCTAAGTCTCTGTTGAATATCATAATTCACTCTAAATCAACCCTGTTTTCAAAGATTATAATTGGGAAAAAAAACACTCAGGCAATTAAACAACTAAGGTTGAAAAGAATACTAAAATGGATAGCAGTGAATAAGTCTATAAAAGTATCTCAAACTAAGAGAACTCAGTAGGATAAAGTCATACAGGAGGCTCCCTGAAAGAGACATGATATGTAATGGGAAGAGAAAACATTTAGAGAAAAGAGAACAGCCTTCCCCAGCATGAAGAATACATTTTGATCAGTGCACTGCTAAATCAAAATGATGCAGACTTTTATAATTATAAAACCTACTTAACAACTCACTGAAATTAAGAGTGTTTCTAAATAACACTCTTCATGCGCCAGGCCCTGTGCTGGCTGTTAAAAACACACACCAACAAGATGGACTGAGGCAGAGCTTACAAGTTAGTGTCATGTATGAAGAAGCAACCAAACAATAAACATACAGCATGAGAGGCAGGTGGAGCCAAGATGGCCGAATAGAAACAGCTCCAGTCTAGAGCTCCCAGCATGAGCGAGGCAGAACACGGGTGATTTCTGCATTTCCAACTGAGGTACTGGGCTCATCTCACTGGGGAGTGTCAGAAAGTGGGTGCAGGACAGTGGGTGCAGCGTACCCAGCGTGAGCCGAAGCAGGGTAAGGCATCACCTCACCCAGGAAGCACAAGGGGTCAGGGAATTCCCTTTCCTAGTCAAAGAAAGGGGTGACAGATGGCACCTGGAAAATTGGGTCACTCCCACCCTAATACTGCGCTTTTCCAATGGTCTTAGCAAACGGCACACCAGATTATATCCTGCATATGGCTCAGAGGGTCCCATGCCCACTGAGCCTCGCTCACTGCTAGCACAGCAGTCTGAGATCAAACTGCAAGGCAGCAGCGAGGCTGGGGAAGGGGCACCTGCCATTGCCCAGGCTTGAGCAGCTAAACAAAGCAGCCTGGAAGTTCGAACTGGGTGGAGCCCATCACAGCTCAAGGAGGCCTGCCTGCCTCTGTAGTCTCCACCCATGGGGGAAGGGAATAGCCAAACAAAAGGCAGCAGAATCCTCTGCAGACTTAAATGTCCCTGTCTGACAGCTTTGAAGAGAGTAGTGGTTCTCCCAGCACGCAGCTAGAGATCTGAGAACGGACAGACTGCCTCCTAAAGTGGGTCCCTGACCCCGAGCAGCCTAACTGGGAGGCACCCCCCAGTAGGGGCAGACTGACACCTCACACGGCTGGGTACTCCTCTGAGACAAAACTTCCAGAGGAACGATCAGACAGCAACATTTGCTGCTCACCAGTATCCGCTGTTCTGCAGCCTCTGCTGCTGATACCCAGGCAAACAGGGTATGGAGTGGACCTCCAGCAAACTCCAACAGACCTGCAGCTGAAGGTCCTGACTGATAGAAGGAAAACTAACAAACAGAAAGGACATGCACACCAAAACCCCATCTGTACATCACCATCATCAAAGACCAAAGGTAGATAAAACCACAAAGAGGGAGAAAAAACACAGCAGAAAAACTGGAAACTTTAAAAAACAGAGTGCCTCTCCTCCTCCAAAGGAACGCAGCTCCTCACCAGCAACAGAACAAAGCTGGATAGAGAATGACCTTGATGAGTTGAGAGAAGAAGGCTTCAGATGATCAAACTACTCTGAGCTAAAGGAGGAAGTCTGAACCCATGACAAAGAAGTTAAAAAACCTTGAAAAAAATGAGAAGAATGGCTAACTAGAATAACCAATGCAGAGAATCCTTAAAGGACCTGATGCAGCTGAAAACCAAGACACGAGAACTACTTGACGAACACACAAGCCTCAGTAGCTGATTTTCAAAGGTTATAATTGGGAAAAAAACACTCAGGCAATTAAACAACTAAGGTTGAAAAGAATACTAAAATGGATAGCAGTGAATAAGTCTATAAAAGTAACTCAAACTAAGATAATTCAGTAGGATAAAATCATACAGGAGGCTCCCTGGAAGAGACATGATATGTAATGGGAAGAGAAAACATTTAGAGAAAAGAGAACAGCCTTCTCCAGCATGAAGAAAGGGTATCAGTGATGGAAGATCAAATGAATAAAATGAAGCAAGAAGAGAAGTTTAGAGAAAAAAGAATAAGAAGAAACGAGCAAAGCCTCCAAGAAATATGGGACTATGTGAAAAGACCAAATCTACGTCTGATTGGTGTACCTGAAAGTGATAGGGAGAATGGAACCAAGTTGGAAAACACTCTGCAGGATATTATCCAGGAGAACTTCCCCAATCTAACAAGGCAGGCCAACATTCAAATTCAGGAAATACAGAGAACGCCACAAAGATACTCCTCGAGAAGAGCAACTCCAAGACACATAATTGTCAGATTCACCAAAGTTGAAATGAAGGAAAACATGTTAAGGGTGGCCAGACAGAAAGGTCAGGTTACCCACAAAGGGAAGCACATCAGACTAACAGCTGATGTCTCGGCAAAACTCTACGAGCCAGAAGAGAGTGGGGGCCAATATTCAACATTTTTAAAGACAAGACTTTTCTTTTTTTTTTTTTTTTTTAATTATACTTTAGGTTTTAGGGTAAATGTGCACAATGTGCAGGTTTGTTACATATGATTTCCTGCACCCATTAACTCGTCATTTAGCATTAGGTATATCTCCTAATGCTGTCCCTCCCCCTTCCCCCAACCCCACAACAGTCCCCGGAGTGTGATGTTCCCCTTCCTGTGTCCATGAGTTCTCATTGTTCAATTCCTACCTATGAGTGAGAACATGCGGTGTTTGGTATTTTGTCCTTGCAATAGTTTACTGAGAATGATGTTTTCCAGTTTCATCCATGTCTCTACAAAGGACATGAACTCATCATTTTTTATGGCTGCATAGTATTCCATGTTGTATATGTGCCACATTTTCTTAATCCAGTCTATCATTGTTGGACATTTGGGTTGGTTCCAACTCTTTGCTATTGTGAATAGTGCCGCAATAAACATACGTGTGCATGTGTCTTTATAGCAGCATGATTTATAGTCCTTTGGGTATATACCCAGTAATGGGATGGCTGGGTCAAATGGTATTTCTAGTTCTAGATCCCTGAGGAATCGCCACACTGACTTCCACAATGGTTGAACTAGTTTACAGTCCCACCAACAGTGTAAAAGTGTTCCTATTAAAAAATCAGGAAACAACAGGTGCTGGAGAGGATGTGGAGAAGACAAGACTTTTCAACCCAGAATTTCATACCCAGCCAAACTGAGCTTCATAAGTGAAGGAGAATTAAAATCTTTTACAGACAAGCAAATGCTGAGAGATTCTGTCACCACCAGGCCTGCCCTAAAAGAGCTCCTGAAGGAAGCAATAAACCCATTACTGGGTATATACCCAAAGGACTATAAATCATGCTGCTATAAAGACACATGCACACGTATGTTTATTGCGGCACTATTCACAATAGCAAAGAGTTGGAACCAACCCAAATGTCCAACAACGATAGACTGGATTAAGGAACAACTGGTACCAGCCACTGCAAAACCATGCCAAATTGTAAAGACCATCAATGCTAGGAAGAAACTGCATCAACTAATGAGCAAAATAACCAGCTAACATCACAATGACAGGATCAAATTCACACATAGCAATATTAACTTTAAATGTAAATGGGCTAAATGCTCCAATTAAAAGACACAGACTGGCAAACTGGATAAAAAATCAAGACCCATCAGTGTGCTGTATTCAGGAAACCCATCTCACGTGCAGAGACACACATAGGCTCAAAATAAAGGGATGGAAGAAGATCTACCAAGGAGATGGAAAACAAAAAAAGGCAGGGGTTGCAATCCTAGTCTCTGATAAAACAGACTTTAAACCAACAAAGATCAAAAGAGACAAAGAAGGCCATTACATAATGGTAAAGGGATCAATGCAACAAGAAGAGCTAACTATCCTAAATATATATGCACCCAACACAGGAGCACCCAGATTCATAAAGCAAGTCCTTAGAGACTTATAAAGAGACTTAGACTCCCACACAATAATAATGGGAGACTTTAACACCCCACTGTCAACATTAGACAGATCAACGAGACAGAAAGTTAACAACGATATCCAGGAATTTAATTCAGCTCTGCCCCAAGTGGACCTAATAGACATGTACAGAACTCTCCACCCCAAATCAACAGAATATACATTCTTCTCAGCACCACACCACACTTATTCCAAAATTGACCACATAGTTGGAAGTAAAGCACTCCTCAGCAAATGTAAAAGAACAGAAATTATAACTAACTGTCTCTCAGACCACAATGCAATCAACCTAGAACTCAGGATTAAGAAACTCACTCAAAACTGCTCAACCACATGGAAACAGAACAACCTGCTCCTGAATAACTACTGGGTACATAACAAAATGAAGGCAGAAATAAAGATGTTCTTTGAAACCAACAAGAACAAAGACACAACATACCAGAATCTCTGGGACACATTCAAAGCAGTGTGTAGAGGGAAATTTATAGCACCAAATGCCCAAAAGAGAAAGCAGGAAAGATCTAAAATTGACACCCTAATATCACAATTAAAAGAACTAGAGAAGCAAGAGCAAACACATTCAAAGGCTAGCAGAAGGCAAGAAAAAACTAAGATCAGAGCAGAACTGAAGGAAATAGAGACACAAAAAAACCTTCAAAAAAATCAATGAATCCAGGAGTTGGTTTTTTGAAAAGATCAACAAAATTGATAGACCGCTAGCAAGACTAATAAAGAAGAAAAGAGAGAAGAATCAAATAGATGCAATAAAAAATGATAAAGGGGTATCACCACCGATCCCATAGAAATACCAACTACCATCAGAGAATACTATAAACCCCTCTATGCAAATAAACTAGAAAATCTAGAAGAAATGGATAAATTCCTCGACACATACACCCTCCAAAGACTAAACCAGGAAGAAGTTGAATCTCTGAATAGACCAATAACAGGCTCTGAAATTGAGGCAATAATTAATAGCTTACCAACCAAAAAAAGTCCAGGACTAGATGGATTCACAGCCAAATTCTACCAGAGGTACAAGGAGGAGCTGGTACCATTCCTTCTGAAACTATTCCAATCGATAGAAAAAGAGGGAATCCTCCCTAACACATTTTATGAGGCCAGCATCATCCTGATACCAAAGCCTGGCAGAGACACACACAAAAAAGAGAATTTTAGACCAATATCCCTGATGAACATCAATGCAAAAATCGTCAATAAAATACTGGCAAACCGAATCCAGCAGCACATCAAAAAGCTTATCCACCATGATCAAGTGGGCTTCATCCCTGGGATGCAAGGCTAGCTCAACATACGCAAATCAATAAATGTAATCCAGCATATAAACAGAACCAAAGACAAAAACCATGTGATTATCTCAATAGATGCAGAAAAGGCCTTTGACAAAATTCAACAGCTCTTCATGCGAAAATCTCTCAATAAATTAGGTATTGATGGGACGTATCTCAAAATAATAAGAGCTATCTATGACAAACCCACAGCCAATATTATACTGAATGGGCAAAAACTGGAAGCATTCCCTTTGAAAACTGGCACAAGACAGGGATGCCATCTCTCACCACTCCTATTCAACATAGTGTTAGAAGTTCTGCCCAGGGCAATCAGGCAGGAGAAGCAAATAAAGGGTATTCAGTTAGGAAAAGAGGAAGTCAAATTGTCCCTGTTTGCAGATGACATGATTGTATATCTAGAAAACCCCATGGTCTCAGCCCAAAATCTCCTTAAGCTGATAAGCAACTTCAGCAAAGTCTCAGGATACAAAACCAATGTATAAAAATCACAAGCATTCTTATACACCGATAACAGACAAACAGAGAGCCAAATCATGAGTGAACTCCCATTCACAATTGCTTCAAAGAGAATAAAATACTTAGGAATCCAATTTACAAGGGATGTGAAGGACCTCTTCAAGGAGAACTACAAACCACTGCTCAATGAAATAAAAGAGGATACAAACAAATGGAAAAACATTCCATGCTCATGGGTAGGAAGAATTAATATCGTGAAATTGGCCATACTGCTCAAGGTAATTTATAGATTCAATGCCATCCCCATCAAGCTACCAATGACTTTCTTCACATAATTGGAAATCACTACTTTAAAGTTCATATGGAACCAAAGAAGAGCCTGTATTGCCAAGTCAATCCTAAGCCAAAAGAACAAAGCTGGAGGCATCACACTACCTGACTTCAAACTATACTACAAGGCTACAGTAACCAAAACAGCATGGTACTGGTACCACAACAGAGACATAGATCAATGGAACAGAACAGAGCCCTCAGAAATAATGCCGCATATCTACAACCATCTGATCTTTGACAAACCTGACAAAAACAAGAAATGGAGAAAGGATTCCCTATTTAATAAATGGTGCTGGGAAAACTGGCTAGCCATATGTAGAAAGCTGAAACTGGATCCCTTCCTTACACCTTATACAAAAATTAATTCAAGATGGAGTAAAGACTTCAATATTAGACCTAAAACCATAAAAACCCTAGAAGAAAGCCTAGGCAATACCATTCAGGACATAGGCATGAGCATTCTTGTCTAAAACACCAAAAGCAATGGCAACAAAAGCCAAAATTGACAAATGGGATCTAGTTAAAGAGCTGCTGCACAGCAAAAGAAACTACCATCAGAGTGAACAGGCAACCCACAGAATGGGAGAAAATTTTTGCGATCTACTCATCTGACAAAGGGCTAATATCCAGAATCTACAAAGAACTCAAACAAATTTACAAGAAATAAACAAACAACCCCATCAAAAAGTGGGTGAAGGATATGAACAGACACTTCTCAAAAGAAGACATTTATGCAGCCAACAGACACATGAAAAAAGGCACATCATCACTGGCCATCAGAGAAATGCAAATCAAAACCACAGTGAGATACCATCTCACACCAGTTGGAATGGCAATCATTAAAAAGTCAGGAAACAACAGGTGCTGGAGAGGATGTGGAGAAATAGGAACACTTTTACACTGTTGGTGGGACTGTAAACTAGTTCTACCATTGTGGAAGACAGTGTGGCGATACCTCAGGGATCTAGAACTAGAAATACCATTTGACCCAGCAGTCCCATTATTGGGTATATACCCAAAGGATTATAATATATGCTGCTATAAAGACACATGCACACGTATGTTTATTGCGGCACTATTCACAATAGCAAAGACTTGGAACCAAGCCAAATGTCCAACAATGATAGACTGGATTAAGAAAATGTGGCACATATACACCGTGGAATACTATGCATCCATAAAAAATGATGAGTTCATGTCCTTTGTAGGGACATGGATGAAGCTGGAAACCATCATTCTCAGCAAACTATTGCAAGGACAAAAAATCAAACACCTCATGTTCTCACTCATAGGTGGGAATTGAACAAGGAGAACACATGGACACAGGAAGGGGATGATCACACACCAGGGCCTGTTGTGGGGTGGGCAGAGGGGGGAGGGACAGCATTAGGAGATATACCTAATGTTAAATGATGAGTTAATGGGTGCAGCACACCAATATTTTACATGTATACATATGTAACTAACCTGCACGTTGTGCACATGTACCCTAAAACTTAAAGTATAATAATAAAAAAATAAATAAAGACCTAGGAAAAAGAAAAAGAAAATACAGCATGAGAGCTATTGTGAAACAAGTATAATGTTGCCTAGCAGTAGCTGCGAAAGGTCCTAAACTGGAGACAAGAACAGGTTTCTCTGAGTAAGTCACTGTTTAGTGGAGACCTGTAGATACAGGTCAACATGTACAGGAGACATCACATACAAGGATCAACATGCAAGGAGATATCAATAGAGACAAAGAGAACTCATTTAACCCAAGCAGCCCACAGTATAGGGGACAAAAGTTTAAGTGTGTGGCTATGATATGGTGTGGTACTGATCACAGAAGTATGCCAGGGATGTGCTATAGAAGCACAAAACAGAGGTGGTAAAGCAGTATGCAGGTTGGGGGTAGTGACAGAGAGAAAAGGCTCCTTCCAGGCTGGAAAAAGAGAAGGAAAACAGAAGACCAGCAAACGATGAAGCTGAAAATGTAGGAACAACCAGAACAAAAAGGACTTTATAAGCTTTATAAAGGAGTTTGAAATTTATCCTAAGAACAATGGCGAACAATTGAAAGACTGTGAGCAAAAGAGTAATACAGAAAAAATAAAATTAAAATAAAGTAAAACCACAACAGAGTCAAGGACAGAAGAATTTGAATAGATTAAATTATCCAGAATAAAGCTCTATGAAATTAGGAGAGTGAAATTTGATTTTGAAAGACTTTGAGAGACAAACAATTTTTGGATCTCTTTCCGAAAGACTCTAGCAAGCTGTGACTTGTTTACTAGCAAAGACAAGCTAGTGTATGCTTCAGGAACAATTTACCCCCTAAATCTGAGGGACTCAACAAAACAGATGTTTATTTCCATGTGTCTATCACATGTTGTCATGTACTGTTCAAGGTCATTCAGGGACCAGGCTCTCCATTGGCTAAAAAAGAAACCAACAGAGGGTAGCATACTCTACCCCTCCTCCGTGCTTCCATTGAAGTTCCCTATTTTGCTCTCACCAATAGCCCATCACCAAGAAGTAATGTGGACCTGCCTTAATGCAAAGGACCTGGTAGATTTGGGGACGCATATGAAATATTAGTTGAGAACAACTTTCCCTGTTGCAACATGCAATGAAGACATCAAGAATTAGCCTTGGGTACAAGAAAGGGGGGTGGGTGGGAGAGAAATCATAAGAAGATTGATTACAAGCAAGACACTATCCAGAGAAAAATGTGCAGCAATGAGTGAGAGATGGAAAGATAGTGCATCCGGGAAGGAACATAAGAAAAATGAATCATGATGCAGACTTTTATCAGCATAAAACCTACTAAACAATTCACTGAAATTAAGAGGGTTGCTAAATAAGCAGCGTTTTAATACACTACATCTTTACTTCTTTTTCAATGCAGCTCTCTTAGAGACACAGATTTTTCTTCCACGAATCAAATGCCCATTTCCTGAAACAACTAAATGTCAAAACAGAAAGCTTCATATTAATGGCATGAAGAGAGAGCACTGAATGAGTAGATCAGAGTGCAGCAACCTGAAGCATATCAGAAATGAGAGTTTGAGAATCAAGCTGCTGCGAACAGTGCATCATTTGCAATGCACTAAAAGCTTTTTGCTCTGTGGGAGACAGAGTTATTAGAGAGGGCAGTCTGAAAATGTACTGTTAGGAGGTTTGGGAGTTGCAGTTTTTGAAGGGGGGATTTATTCTGGTAGATTTTACAATTTATCCATTTTTGGTGGTTGTGATGCATGAGTCACAAGGGTAATAAACTTCAAATAGGTTGAAGTAAAGTTAAGTACTTCCCAGTATCTTCTATTAATTATCTGTGAAAGAGAGAAAGAAAATTAATGCAGAGACATAAGCTGGTCTTTGAACAAAGAGGGATATGTTTTATTATGATGGTTTCAGCTACAGTCCTTTTCAAAATGTGTGTAAGGATCAAAAAATACTTAATATAAGCAGGTTAACATTATAAACAAAGCAATGTGATCAGTAACATTAATTATATATATTATATATTAATGTTATATATATACACATGAAGAATATATATAATATATATTCTATATTGATGTTATACACACACACACACACACACACTAAGAATGAAGGGTGGCATGTTAACATGTATATAATAGGACCCAGTGTAAGATTCTTAAAAGTATCTAGCCAACCATAAACACTAAGCTGGCTTATCTAAATAGGAGTATTTATATTTTGCTAACAGCTAAAAAATACATTTGTTTCCCATATTTTAAAAAGAAATACAACATCCTAGTACTTAAGCAAGTGCTCTTAATTCAAATATATTTATAAAAAGAAAACTGGGGATTAGAAAACCATCACAGAATATTCGTTGCAGTATTATTTGAAACAATGAAATATGAGAATAACTGAAGAGCATATTAACTGGGAATTGATAAATATAATGTAATGTATTCATATGATAGAATACTAGGCAGCAGCTAAATACACTGAATACACCTATATCTAGCACCAGTATTAGCCTGCATAGGAGATACCGATAGAGGCAAAAAGAACTCATTTCACCCAAGCAGCTCATAGTATAAGAGAAAAAAGATTAAGTATGTGGCTATGATACAGTGTGGCATTGATCACAGAAGTATGCAAGGGATGTGCTTATGGTAGCACAACAAGGGAAAGGTACAGAAAAAATATTATAGAAATATAGTAATGTCAGGCTCAGGGTCAGGTTCCAGACCATGCTAAGGTTTGAGGGAGTGGGTGGATGAGCAGAAAGAATACTTGGGGCGGGGGGGGGTGCGGCGGGTAGGAAGGTGAAAGATTATTCAGCAGCAGCTCTCATCAACAGCATTCTCACACTGTCCATCCTGTCTTGGCTGCATAGTCCGATGGCTCCCACACACACAGCTGCGCAGCTGGCTCTCCCTTGCCTTCAGGGTCAGCAGCTTAACTCTTTCTCTCTTTGGGCACAAGTGAGCCAAGCTGTGTTCTGCACCTCCTGCCCCCCAACCTCTTGTTAGTTTGCAAAGATGGACAGCTCTGACTCTCTCTCTCTCTTTCTCTGGGCACCAATGTGCCCGTACAGTGTAGGCAGGGCAATTATACCTTTTACAGACAATAGGCTTAGAACTAAGGGATGGCCTTTCCATGTTATGGCTACATGTCTATGATAACAAATGGAGTTATACGCCTGCACTCCAAACTTGCTGAGTCACTCTGGATGTTTACCTTGACCTATCCTTGACCAGAGTGCAGCGATGTTCTTTACAAGTAAAAAGATGATAGTTAGATAAAATAGTTCATAGTCCAGAAAGTATTTTATAAAACATTTTTTAAATGCACAAATCTAAAGATATGTTGTTGGATACAAAAAAAAACCCAAAGAAACAATAAAAACCCATAAAAATTAGAAGAAAGCATTCACAGTACTTAGTACATAAGATTTTAAAGAAAAGGAAAAAAAAATCCATATTATCTTTCCTGTTCTGTCTCTTTAAAGTTGCCAGAAACTCATCTGGAACGACCCAGTTCTCTAGGAGATACACACACACACACACACACACACACAAAGTTTGAAGTAGAAGTACCCATAGATGTTCTAGTTAAGATTCCAAGTAGGAAGACAGAAATAACATGGAAATGGATTGCAGGAAAGAGGTCTGCTTTGGAAATATTTGAGAGTCATTGTGTTTTAAGATCATCATGGAATTTGACTGGATGAAATTGTCCTCTGGAGAGAGTGTGTACAGGAAGCAAAGGTGCTGGACATAGGGAGAAGATGGGAATTACTCCTAAGTAAGTCGGTGAGAGAGGAATCTATGAATAAAGCCTAAAAATGCACTGTCAGAGGCAGAAATACAACCATAAGAGAGCAGTGTGTCAAAGAAGCACAAGTCAGGAAGTGTTAAGCAGGTGAGAGAAATCAAAGTCAAAGACCACGAGGAGTTCAGCTAAAATAAAAACTAATATTATTCACTAAACTATACCAAGAGAAATCATCAATGCATTAGTGAGGGAAGTTTCTGGGCAACAATGAATATGTAGGAAGTAAGAATACAGGAAGCTGAGGCATAATTGGGCAAGGTAGGGTAGGCAGTGAATTGTAAACTCCTTTTAAGTAGATTCTATGCAAGAAAAGTAAAGAGATAAGATGGGCTTGATTACACTTTAATGGGAAATCCTTACTTAGTTGAAGCTACATTTGTATAATGCTTGCTACTAAATGTAAGCAAGAGTTGATGATTGAATTGTAAATAAGAATGCCTTTCTTAATGTTAGAAGTAGCTAGAGAAAAGTCTAACTAAAATACTCAGTTATAGTAAACATATTCTCTAAATTAATAGGCAAAGCTTTTTGCACTTTAATCTAAACCTTCTATATAATTTCACCTGCAGGAAGAGAATAGGCTCCACCTAAAGTTGGCATTTATTTTTATCGTCACAATCTGCAGTTACTATACACAAATAAATTTTTTTGTTTCCTTGTTTGCTTCAGGAAATACACAGCAATGCAAACAGAGATGAAAGAAGGTGATAACAATTGAAGAGACAACGAGGTAGTTTACTTTTTTAATCCTAAAGTCAAATAGTCAATCTATTCAGAATGTACCTTGAAGGGAAGAAAACAGTTCTAAGGCATCAGATAATCCGAGATTCATTTGAATAATTTAGCTCCTTAGTATTCAAAATTATTGATTTTCAAAAGAAGATCAAGAAGAAAATCTGTCTGTTATGCATGTCTGTGCACATCTACCTCTAGGTCTTTGTCTGTGTTTATGTATTTTTTTTTTAGCCAAACAAACTGTAGCCAAATGTCGCTGGTCAACCTATACCACAGCTTGAGTGTTTTCATCATATACTATCAGCTAATTGGCTCCTGGATTCACATATGTTAAAAATGAAAAAAGTATGAAAGTGACATGATACTTTAGGGGAAAAATATTAAAATGTGTGACTGAGTATTGGTGCAGGGCATTATACTATCTACAGGAACAGAGTGTAGCTACACAGTTAAAGGCCCAATATCTGAATAAGGTCAGCCTTAGATTTAGACCCTGCCTGACAGTTACTCTCTGTGAGATGATGGTAACAAAGATTCTTTGCTTGGCCAAACTTCAGTCAAAACCTTAGATCGGATCTTCCCCCATACTCATCTGTGCATTTCCTTGTAAAATCCAGTTTTGATAAAGAGCCCTGATAAATCATTTTAGCAAGAACTCCTCAACTTGGGTATCTGATCACCCTTGATATCTGATCAGGTGCCTCATCCTTCACCACCCCTCAGATGATGTCTGATCACCCTGGCTTGTCTTCAGCTAGAATCCTGTTAGGTTGGTTTAGCCAGAATCCCCCTTAGCTCTGATATTTCCTTTTAGTCATTTTCCAATCACTGACCCTCACCCTGCTCCTTGGCTATACATTTCTACTTGCCCATGCTACGTTTGGAGTTGAGCCCAATCGCTCCCCTACTGCAAAAACCCATTACCATGGTCCCATGTGTACCACGATGGTCCTGAACAAGGTTTTTCTTTACTATGCTTTCACAAGCATCATTGAATAATTCCTTAATGGTGGGTAAATCCTTAACACCATAGCTGCATGGAAGACATTGCTAATATCCTCATTATACATATGAAGATACATCTATAAAAGGTAATACAGTAAAAATTAATATTGGTGTTTTTTATCATTAGTGTTTTTGTGGTGATGATTCATGTACCAGGTTTTAATTGGCATCTAGGGCCCAGTACATGTGATGATATAAAGGTTGAATTAGAACTAATTTATTGGAGTTAGACTATTATTTTATAAATATTTTAAATTGCAAATGCTTACCATGTACTACAATGGTTTCCCAATTTCTTCAAGAAAAAGTACAAATTGGCATATAATTCCCTTCAGGCTCTGGCTATACCTATTTTCCTAATCACCTCTATTATTACCTTCTATATGCGTAATATATGTAAACTTTTTTTTTTTTTTTTTTTTTGATATGGAGTCTCACCCTGTTGCCCAGGCTGGAGTGTAATGGTGTGATCTCGGCTCACTGCAACCTCCGCCTCCTGGGTTCAAGCAATTCTGCCTCAGCCTCTCGAGTAGCCGGGATTACAGGTGCCTGCCATCACACTGAGCTAATGTTTGTATTTTTAGTAGAGACGGGATTTCACTATGGTGCCCAGGCTGGTCTCAAACTCCTGACCTTGTGAAGCCCGCCTCGGTCTCCCACTGTGCCCGGCCATATGTAGACATTTATGAGACTACAAGGAAACAATAAAAATGAAGTATAATGTTCTCCACTCCACATTTGCCTCTGCCTGGATTCTCTGCCTTAGAACCAATGTGTGCCCTTCCTAAGAGTCATTTAGCCCTGTCTGCCAACTGGCCTTTGTCAATTGTGCTACTATTGTGCTAGAGGTGACCAGTAATACCTCATACTCTTTCACTGGCCCCAAAGTCAAAGCCGTTGTTTCATCTCTTGAAAGTTGCAGTTTTCTCAGCCTCTTCTGAGGACTCTGGATTTGGGAAGGCTGTTAATGTCTAGCAATGGCCAATCTAGTGTCCTGGGCAGTCACAACTATACCCATGAAAGCTCTGCATCTGCCCAGAGGTACTAGATAACATAACCCAGAAGTGTGGTGGAGTTGACCCATAAAGCAAGCTTTGCTCAATAAGAAGCAGAGATGAGAATGAGAGGTGTAGAAGTTCCATGCAGCTCCCACCTACATCCAACCTTACTAAGTAACCTACTGGGTTTTCTTGTTAAGCTACACACCCCTCTGCATTTTCTTCCCAACTTCTTTTGGCTCACTTCCCTTTTTGCCTCATTCATGTTTTCCAGGGGTAAAGTTTTAGGTTTGCTTCAAGTTCTTTTTTTCTAGAGAATATGGACTGAGACATCAACTCATTTACCATGTCTTAACTTTGATATCACCTGCAGAAGGAAGTCAGGCTGAATATGAAATATCTGTTAGAAATAGTGTTTCCTGGCTGGGCGCGGTGGCTTATGCCCATAATTCCAGCACCTTGGGAGGCCGAGGTGGGTGGATCTTGTGGTCGGGAGTTTCAGACCAGCCTGGGCAACAGAGTGAAACCCTGTCTCTACTAAAAATACAAAAAAATAGCTGGGTGTGGTGGCGGGCGCCTGTAATCCCAGCTACTTGGGAGGCTGAGGCAGGAGAATCGCTTGAACCCAGGAGGTGGAGGTTGCAGTGAGCCAAATTTGCACCACTGCACTCCAGCCCAGGTGACAGTGCAAGACTCCATTTCAAAAAAAAAAAAAAAAAAGAAAAATAAAGAAAAGAAAGTAATAGTGTTTTTTGATCCCCATCAGGGATCCTCCTCCAAATTTGTAGGTGTTTCTTCTAATGCCCCTCTGATCCTTCCATGTGTCAATGACATTTATAACATGCAGCACACTGTATTATAATTTCCTGCTTATGTGCTACTCTCTTCTAGTAGAGTCTAAGTTTTTTGTAGGTGTAGACAATGGCTTTTCAATTATATCCTCAGTGCTGAACACTCTGCCTATTATGAATTCATGAATGAATAAGTAAATAAACACATACTCAGTTTTTAGTATCACCAATATTTAGATGAATGCTTGCCTAAAAGAATAAACATATGAGAAATAATTGCATTATTCAATACAATCAGAACATCTGAACCATCACAGAAATGAAATAGCCAGCTCACAGAGTGAGATCTGAGAAAAACAACAGAGATGGTTTAATCACTATTCACTGTTGCCCACACACACCCCATCTGCAAACCAATCCCAACGTAAACACCCAATGGGTGTAAGACAGAGTGAAGTGTCACACACTAAATTAGTTTTTAAAACAAGAGAGAAAGATTGACAGAGAAAGTAAAAAGAAGAAAGTAAAAGGGGAGGGAAGGTTGAATGGAGGAAAGAAGGAGGGATATGGGAAGGGAGGAGGGAGAAAGAAAAAGAGGTAAAGTAAGAAGAAAAAAGGAGCAAAGAGGAAAGAGTGTGAATCAGCGAATTCAAAGGTTTAGGACAAAGGTGAGGGTTTAGGACAAAGGTGAGGGTTTAGGACAAAGGTGAGGATTTAGGACAAAGGTGAGGATTTATTCCACTTCTATCTAAATCAGGGTTTTTTTTCCCACCTTAACGCCTCTCCACTAGCCATGCTAAACAACTTGCTTTTCTGAATTATTCAGAGCTAAATGAGAATGTGTCTCCAAATTTACCAGCTATACAAAATATATAGTTAAAATATGTTCAGAGGGAGACAATGTGGAAGACAGCAGTACATCAGAAGAGTAAACTGACATGATTGGAACCATGAGGGTTTTTCTTTTCAGCAATTATTTTAGATCTATTTCCGTTAACACCTCTATTCATTGAAAATTATGCATATATCAATTTTCAACTAACCTATGCTTTCTAGGAAAAAAAGATCAATTATAATGTCATGCTACTACACGCTACAGCCTTGTCATCTCTTTATCATAGTAAATAAGCACTAAACTTAAAGCAAAATTAAAATTAAATATCAAAAACATCTTCCTGATAGGAACAGCTCCGGTCTACATCTCCCAGCCTGAGCGACACAGAAGACGGGTGATTTCTGCATTTCTGTTTGAGGTACCAGGTTCATATCACTAGGGAGTGCCAAACAGTGGGTGCAGGAGAGTTGGTGAAGCACACTGTGCGCGAGCCGAAGCAGGGCGAGGCATTGCCTCACTCGGGAAGTGCAAGGGGTCAGGGAGTTCCCTTTCCTAGTCAAAGAAAGGGGTAACAGACAGCACCTGGAAAATCGGGTCAGTCCCACCCTAATACTGCGCTTTTCCAATGGGCCTGGAAAACGGCACACTAGGAGATTGTGTCCCGCACCTGGCTCGGAGGGTCCTATGCCCACAGAGTCTCACTGATTGCTAGAACAGCAGTCTGAGATCAAACTGCAAGGCGGCAGCGAGGCTGGGGGAGGGGTGCCCGCCATTGCCCAGGCTTGCTTAAGTAAACAAAGCAGCCAGGAAGCTCGAACTGGGTGGAGCCCACCACAGCTCAAGGAGGCCTGCCTGCCTCTGTAGGCTCCACCTCTGGGGGCAGGGCACAGACAAACAAAAATTCAGCAGGAACCTCTGCAGACTTAAATGTCCCTGTCTCACTGACAGCTTTGAAGAGAGTAGTGGTTCTCCCAGCACGCAGCTGGAGATCTGAGAACAGACAGACTGCCTCCTAAAGTGGGTCCCTGACCCCGAGCAGCCTAACTGGGAGGCACCCCCCAGTAGGGACAGACTGACACCTCACTCAGCCAGGTACTCCTCTGAGACAAAACTTCCAGAGGAACTATCACACAGCTGAATTTGTGGTCTCACAAAAATCCGCTGTTCTGCAGCCACCACTGCTGACACCCAGCCAAACAGGGTCTGGAGTGGACCTATAGTAAACTCCAACAGACCTGCAGCTGAGGGTCCTGTCTGGTAGAAGGGAAACTAACAAACAGAAAGGACATCCACACCAAAAACCCATCTGTACATCACCATCATCAAAGACCGAAAGTAGATAAAACCACAAAGATGGGGAAAAAACAGAGCAGAAAAACTGGAAACTCTAAAAAGTAGAGCACCTCTCCTCCTCCAAAGAACGCACTTCCTCACCAGCAACGGAACAAAGCTGGACAGAGAATGACTTTGACCAGTTGAGAGAAGAAGGCTTCAGACGATCAAACTACTCTGAGCTATGGGAGGAAATTCAAAACAATAGCAAAAAAGTTAAAAACTTTGAAAAAAAATTAGACAAATGGATAACTAGAATAACCAATGGAGAGAAGGGCTTAAAGGAGCTGATGGAGCTGAAAGCGAAGTATCGAGAACTACGTGAAGATTGCAGAAGCCTCAGTAGCAGATGCAATCAACTGGAAGAAAGGGTATCGCTGATGGAAGATGAAATGAGTGAAATGAAGAGAGAAGGGAAGTTTAGAGAAAAAAGCATAAAAAGAAATGAACAAAGCCTCCAAGAAATTTGGGACTATGTGAAAAGACCAAACCTTTGTCTGATTGGTGTACCTGAAAATGATGGGGAGAATGGAACCAAGTTGGAAAACACTCTGCAAGATATTATCCAGGAGAACTTCCCCAATCTAGCAAGGCAGGCCAACATTCAGATTCAGGAAATACAGAGAACGCCACAAAGATACTCCTCGAGAAGAGCAACTCCAAGACACATAATTGTCAGATTCACCAAAGTTGAAATGAAGGAAAAAATGTTAAGGGCAGCCAGAGAGAAAGGTCGGGTTACACACAAAGGGAAGCCCATCAGACTAACAGCTGATCTCTCTGCAGAAACTCTACAAGCCAGAAGAGGGTGGGGGCCAATACTCAACATTCTTAAAGAAAAGAATTTTCAACCCAGAATTTCCTATCCAGCCAAACTAAGCTTCATAAGTGAAAGAGAAATAAAATACTTTACAGACAAGCAAATGCTGAGTGATTTTGTCACCACCAGGCCTGCCCTAAAAGAGCTCCTGAAGGAAGCACTAAACATGGAAAGGAACAACCGGTACCAGCCACTGCAAAAACATGCCAAATTGTAAAGACCATCGAGGCTAGGAAGGAACTGCATCAACTAATGAGCAAAATAACCAACTAACATGATAATGACAGGATCAGATTCACACATAACAATATTAACTTTAAATGTAAATGGGATAAATGCTCCAATTAAAAGACACAGACTGGCAAATAGGATAAGGAGTCAGGACCCATCAGTGTGCTGTATTCAGGAAAACCATCTCACGTGCAGAGACACACATAGACTCAAAATAAAGGGATGGAGGAAGATCTATCAAGCAAATGGAAAACAAAAAAAAGGCAGGGGTTGCAATCCTAGTCTCTGATAAAATAGACTTTAAACCAACAAAGATCAAAAGAGACAAAGAAGGCCATTACATAATGGTAAAGAGATCAATTCAACAAAAAGAGTTAACCATCCTAAATATGTATGCACCCAACACAGGAGCACCCAGATTCATAAAGCAAGTCCTGAGTGACCTACAAAGGGACTTAAACTCCCACACAATAATAATGGGAGATTTTAACACCCCACTGTCAACATTAGACAGATCAACGAGACAGAAAGTTAACAAGGATATCCAGGAATTGAACTCAGCTCTGCATAAAGTGGACCTAATAGACATCTACAGAACTCTCCACCCCAAGTCAACAGAATATACATTTTTTTCAGCACCACACCACACCTATTCCAAACTTGACCACATAGTTGGAAGTAAAGCTCTCCTCAGCAAATGTAAAAGAACAGAAATTATAACAAACTGTCTCTCAGACCACAGTGCAATCAAACTAGAACTCAGGATTAAGAAACTCACTCAAAACCGCTCAACTACATGGAAACTGAACAACCTGCTCCTGAATGACTATTGGGTACATAATGAAATGAAGGCAGAAATAAAGATGTTGTTTGAAACCAACGAGAACAAAGACACAACATACCAGAATCTCTGGGACACATTCAAAGCAGTGTGTAGAGGGAAATTTATAGCACTAAATGCCCACAAGAGAAAGCAGGAAAGATCCAAAACTGACACCCTAACATCACAATTAAAAGAACTAGAAAAGCATGAGCAAACACATTCAAAAGCTAGCAGAAGGCTAGAAATAACTAAAATCAGAGCAGAACTGAAGGAAATAGATACAAAAAACCCTTCAAAAAATTAATGAATCCAGGAGCTGGTTTTTTGAAAAGATGAACAAAATTGATAGACCGCTAGCAAGACTAATAAAGAAGAAAAGAGAGAAGAATAAAATAGATGCAATAAAAAATGAAAAAGGGGATATCACCACCGATCCCATAGAAATACAATCTACCATCAGAGAATACTAAAAACACCTCTATGCAAATAAACTAGAAAATCTAGAAGAAATGGATAAATTCCTCGACAAATACCACCCTTCCAAGACTAAACCAGGAAGAAGTTGAATCTCTGAATAGACCAATAACAGGCTCTGAAATTGTGGCAATAATCAATAGCTTACCAACCAAAAAGAGTCCAGGACCTGATGGATTCACAGCTGAATTCTACCAGAGGTACAAGGAGGAACTGGTACCATTCCTTCTGAAACTATTCCAATCGATAGAAAAAGAGGGAATCCTCCCTAACACATTTTATGAAGCCAGCATCGTCCTGATACCAAAGCCTCGTAGAGACATAACCAAAAAAGAGAATTTCAGACCAATATCCTTGATGAACAATTGATGCAAAAATCCTCAATAAAATACTGGCAAACTGAATCCAGCAGCACATCAAAAAGCTTATACACCATGATCAAGTGGGCTTCATCCCTGGGATCCAAGGCTGGTTCAACATACGCAAATCAATAAATGTAATCCAGCATATAAACAGAACCAAAGACAAAAGCCACATGATTATCTCAATAGATGCAGAAAAGGCCTTTGACAAAATTCAACAACGCTGCATGATAAAAACTCTCAATAAATTAGGTATTGATGGGACATATCTCAAAATAATAAGAGCTATCTATGACAAACCCACAGCCAATATCATACTGAATGGGCAAAAACTGGAAGCATTCCCTTTGAAAACTGGCACAAGACAGGGATGCCCTCTCTCACCGCTCCTATTCAACATAGTGTTAGAAGTTCTGCCCAGGGCAATCAGGCAGGAGAAGGAAATAAAGGGTATTCAATTAGGAAAACAGGAAGTCTAATTGTCCCTGTTTGCAGATGACATGATTATATATCTAGAAAACCCCATCGTCTCAGCCCAAAATCTCCTTAAGCTGATTAGCAACTTCAGCAAAGTCTCAGGATACAAAATCAGTGTACAAAAATCACAGGCATTCTTGTACACCAATCACAGACAGAGAGCCAAATCATGAGTGAACTCCCATTCACAATTGCTTCAAAGAGAATAAAATACCTAGGAATCCAATTTACAAGGGATGTGAAGGACCTCTTCAAGGAGAACTACAAACCACTGCTCAATGAAATAAAAGAGGATACAAACAAATGGAAGAACATTCCATGATCATGGGATGGAAGAATTAATATCGTGAAAATGGCCATACTGCCCAAGGTAATTTATAGATTCAATGCCATCCCCATCAAGCTACCAATGACTTCCTTCACAGAATTGGAAAAAACTACTTTAAAGTTCATATGGAACCAAAAAGGAGCCCACATCGCCAAGTCAATCCTAAGCCAAAAGAACAAAGCTGGAGGCATCACGCTACCTGACTTCAAACTATACTACAAGGCTACAGTAACCGAAACAGCATGGTACTGGTACCACAACAGAGACATAGATCAATGGAACAGAACAGAGCCCTCAGAAATAATGCTGCATAGCTACAACTATCTGATCTTTGACAAACCTGACAAAAACAAGAAATGGGGAAAGGATTCCCTATTTAATAAATGGTGCTGGGAAAACTGGCTAGCCATATGTAGAAAGCTGAAGCTGGATCCCTTCCTTACACCTTATACAAAAATTAATTCAAGACGGATTAAAGACTTAAATGTTAGATCTAAAACCATTAAAATCCTACAAGAAAGCCTAGGCAATACCATTCAGGACATAGGCATGGGCAAGGACTTCATGTCTAAAACACCAAAAGCAATGGCAACAAAAGCCAAAATTGACAAATGGGATCTAATTAAACTAAAGAGCTTCTGCACAGCAAAAGAAACTACCATCAGAGTGAACAGGCAACCTACAGAATGGGAGAAAATTTTTGCAACCTACTCATCTGACAAAGGGCTAATATCCAGAATCTACAATGAACTCAAACAAATTTACAAGAAAAAAACAAACAACCCCATCAAAAAGTGGGTGAAGGACATGAACAGACACTTCTCAAAAGAAGACATTTATGCAGCCAAAAAACACATGAAAAAATGCTCATCCTCACTGGCCATCAGCGAAATGCAAATCGAAACCACAGTGAGATACCATCTCACACCAGTTAGAATGGCCATCATTCAAAAGTCAGGAAACAACAGGTGCTGGAGAGGATGTGGGGAAATAGGAACACTTTTACACTGTTGGTGGGACTGTAAACGAGTTCAACCATTGTGGAAATCAGTGTGGCCATTCCTCAGGGATCTAGAACTAGAAATACCATTTGGCCCAGCCATCCCATTACTGGATATATACCCAAAGGAATATAAATCATGCTGCTATAAAGACACATGAACACGTATGTTTATTGCGGCACTATTCACAATAGCAAAGACTTGGAACCAACCCAAATGTCCAACAACGATAGACTGGATTAAGAAAATGTGGCACATACACCATGGAATACTATGCAGCCAGAAAAAAGGATGAGTTCATGTCCTTTGTAGGGACATGGATGAAACTGGAAAACATCATTCTCAGTAAACTATTGCAAGGATAAAAAACCAAACACCGCATGTTCTCACTCATAGGTGGGAAGTGAACAATGAGAACTCATGGACACAGGAAGGGGAACATCACACTCCGGGGATTGTTGTGGGGTGGGGGGAGGGGAGAGGGACAGCATTAGGAGATATACCTAATGCTAAATGACGAGTTAATGGGTGCAGCAAAACAACATGGCACATGGATACATATGTAACAAACCTGCACATTGTACACATGTACCCTAAAACCTAAAGCATAATAATAAAAAAAAATAAAAACAAAAAGAATAAATGGACCAAGTTAAAAAAAAAAAAAATCTTCCTTTAAGTCAGAAGGCCAGGAGACTTGTTTACAATCCTCATTTTGCCATTTGTTTCATTTTATTTTTATTGTTCTTATGCATGCATGAATATGTTACTATAATAGTATAATCACTCAACATTTGTAATATATTTTGAACTCAATTAGTTTCATCAAATCTCTGTGGACATTTAAATAGCTTAACTTTATCCAAATTAACACCTTCCTAATGGAAGAAACTTGACTTCAGAGTGCAGGCTGCATTGACATCCCAGGAGAATTTAAGGAAATTTTATAAAATGTATCTTATCCTCATTAACAGGCAAACTGGGATATGGAGTCTGCGTGAAATTTAAAAACATCAAAATTTTAGGATACTTAAACAAGAAGTCACCACTTGGTAGAAAATTCCTTTTCATTTATGGCTCAGTATGCATCTTTCCACATCCTTGGCTAGTTACAATAATCTCCATAGATAACTTGGCACAGAAAAATTGGTACAGAGAATAATCTTACTAGGAGATAATGTCACTGTGGCATCATCAGGCAGTTGGAAAATAACATTAAGATATGGTTTTATCTGAGGTTTCTTTTCTGGAAATAGTCATGCTAAGCTATGGAAAAACAGAAAAAAAAATATTACCAGAATGATTCTTCCAAACTTTTCCTGCATTGTCTTTTTTTTTTTTTTTTTTTTTTTTTTGAGGCAGGTTCTCACTCTGTCAGCCAGGCTGGAGTGCAGTGGCACAATCTCAGCTCACTGCAACCTCTGCCTCCCGGGTTCAAGAGATTCTCCTGCCTCAACCTCTCGAGTAGTGGGACTACAGGCATGTGCCACCACACCTGGCTAATTATTGTACTTTCGATAGAGACGGATTTCACCATGTTGGCCAGGCTGGTCTTAAACTCCTGGCCTCAAGTGATCCACCTGCCTCGGCTGCCCAAAGTGCTGGGATTACAGGTGTGAGCAACTGCACCTGGCCTTGCATTGTCTTTGAAACAAGGAGCCTCTGAATGGGTCAAAAATGAACAGTGGAATGTCTACTCATTCTTCTAAACATTTTATAGATGATAAATCCTTTGTGAAATCTTCCATGCATTCCCCTTCCCATATAAAATTAAACATGTTTTACAGTTCATTGATTTGTTACTTATTTTACCATTTGAGGAGTAAGTAAATCAAATAGACAGCAGACTAAAATTAGTGCCAGATTTTTATTTACATAAGGAAATTCCATGTAGAAAGAATTGCCATTTATTCAGACTTCTGTTTCCTATTCAGATTGAAGTCATTTGGAAAATTGGTCTTTCCCTTCATTTTCCCCTAATTATACAAGAGAAAATCATAACCTCAGCATTTTCTACTTCAATTGTTAAAGAAATTTTGGTTAAACTTTTTTGACAGAAAATTAATTCTATTATCTTCAATTCTGGAAAGTTTCCAAAAGTGGTCCCACTATCACGATAGTAACATATACACACATAAACACGGAGTTTTACATAAATACAGCATCAACAACTTAATGCAATAATCAAACCTAGGGATTAAAAAAAACCCCAAAAACTTAGCTTGATATAAACTTGATATAAAACCTAAAAACTTAGCTTGATATAAAACTGTTAAACTAGCTCAACCTACTCATTTTATCACTACATAAACTGAGCCACAAAGGTGAAACTACTTGCTCAAGTTGTTTGAATTCATTGTCAGAAAATCAGGATGATAAAAGTAATCAAAACATTGCCACAAAACAGGCTTTGCAAGTTGCAAAGCAACAAAATATTTTGATAACTTTGTCTCACTTGATAAGCTAAAAACAATCACCAAGATCATAAAATTGCCAGAAAGTGGATAGTGGACTTGTTGTATCATCATTGCCTGGGTAACTTTTGAAAATTGAGATTCTGAGGATCAGAAAGTTTAGGAAGTGCAATGTGGAATCTGGGATTTTTAACTAATTTGTCTAGTGACTGTCATGCACATAATATTAATATTAATCAAATATCAATAGTTTAATATTTGATTACATAGGTAATTTTTTCTTATTTTATACCCAATTTATCTCAAATAGTTGAAAGAAAATGTCCAATGGTGCACAGCTGGTATGTGGCAGACCTGGGATGCAAATCCTCACCTTCTAATTTCACCTTCTCCAAAGTCAAGCTTCTTTCATATGGTGACACTAGCATCCTCTCACAGTTCCATATTATCAGTTATTGTTTTACGAAGAGCCAAGTGGCCCTTTTAGCTTTCAGAGAGGTCCTGTTCATCATGTGAGTGTGCGGTGCATCCACACTTGAGCATTAAATTGAAACATACATCTAAACCACGCTCCTACTTCCTACTTCTCACTGTCTCCATTATTTATTTTAACACTGACTCCCTGGTGGATCTCAACTCAATCATACTCTGAAGCAAATTGTGACAGGATATATATCTCTAAGAAAAAGATTAGATGATCAGTTTTCTAGAAGATTTCGAATACAATAAAACCATTCGTACCTCTTGGGTAAATTACCAAAATTAGTGATTAAATTGAAAGTTGTATTCCTTATGCTTGCCAGAACTGCAGAATTGTTATAACATCTACATTCTGCTAGGAAGTGTTCTACCATTAGCGCCAAAGAAAGGTGCAGAGCTTGAGATTTCTTATTTTATCTTTGGTTTTTAATGTTTTAAAAAGCCCCCTCTTTTTAATCTAAAGGATTTCACGAATGTAATAATAAAGATTTGAATGAAGACATATAGAGATATTTAATATAAATGTGTAAGATTATATAAAGAAAATAAAATAGATACTATACATGTATGGCAAATACCTATGTGAGAGTTTGGGGATATAATTTTTCTACAAAAAATATAATTTTATTTGCAATGAAGCTGACTTTAGATCTTGTCAAAAACATCCAATTTTTAAAAGATAAAAAAGAAGGTTGGAAAAACCTGGCTACAATGGATATGTTGTTTTTTTTTTAATTTGGAAATTCCATTCTCTGTAGCACAGAAGGCATTCACACAGTTCTACCAGTCTATCTTTGGCAATAAAACAAGCAAAACTGCGTCCTGCTATCAAATGGGAAAAACTTCAAAAAGGAAATTAACATTTCAAACAGAAGAAAGAAGAAGCATTTACTGAGACTTGTTTTTGAATTATTTATATGTGATGATCTGTGCATTCTATGGGGGGTTAGAGCATTACAGAGAGAGTAGGGAACACCTGTCCCAAGAGCTGTGGGCAGTGATTCATCAATCACAACAGTGAAACGTTCCATGACTAAGAATCAAATAACACCTTTCCTATAATTTCTGGTTTCGAGTCTTGCTTGGCAATATAGGTTTTATCCCTCAATGAAGTTGGAGGCTTAGAAAAAGCAAACTTCCTCTTGTAAAGGGGATGTAGTCTCTGAAATCACTGCTCAACTTATCATCAACCTAAACTTTTTTTTTTTTCTCGCTCTTGTTGCCCAGGCTGGAGTGCAATGGCGCGATCTCAGCCCACCACAACCTCCGCCTCCTGGATTCGGGAGATTCTCCTGCCTCAGCTTCCTCAGTAGCTGGGATTGCGAGCATGTGCCACCACGCCTGGCTAATTTTGCATTTGTAGTAGAGACAGGGTTTCTTCATGTTGGTCAGGCTGGTCTCAAACTCCTGACCCCAAGATCCACCTGCCTCGGCCTCCAAAAGTGCTGGGATTACAGGAATGAGCCACCGCGCTGGGTCCAACCTAAACTATTGTATCCAGCCTCCAACACTGGAGAGTCTTGTTTAGTTACTCAGAAAAAGGATCTATAAATATTTGTTTACCTGTGTATTATATAACATCTCCTCCATTGGGATTTATAAATGCTTTCTGAAGTCAGAAAGTTGTCTAATTATCTTGGTAGTGGCAGAAACTAGAAAAGTGGGTTTTAAAAGATGTTTGTTGAATGAATGAGCAAACAGCATGGTTACCTGGATGAGCTATAAATCCAAATGTCTAGAGTGATACTGAAGCTTTGTCAGAGAGGTCAGCAGTGTGATTCTAACACGGACAGGATTGGAGGAGGGGGCAAAAACAAAGTCAAAATATTGGCTGGAAAATCGCTCTAAGACTTACGAGTTACAGGTTGTCTCAAGTAGTTCAAAACTTAGCCTGTGAAAGTGGACACTAGCATAATGGTTGGCATATTTTGGGTTGAAAAGTATGGAAGTATGAATTTATCACACAAACAGAAATTATTTCCAACCTATAGAGCAGTTATTTTCACAAACCAGAAGGGAATATATTTTGCCCAGCCCAGGGGAAAACTAACCATATCAAACCGTAAGTATTAAAGTCCCAACAGCCTTGAAGAGAAATAAAAGCAACTTTATTATTCCCCCTTCTGTAATTTAAGAAACAAATGTTTCCATTAGGAAATATGTGCTACTGCCACACATCATTTTCCCTAAAAATTCCATTTAGACAGTTAAAATCGGTATTGAATTTTTTGCCCAAATAAATATTATATGTGAAAAGCACAAACATTTTTACTGGAGAATTCCAAAAATTCCATTTAGACAGTTAAAATCAGTATTGAATTGTTTGCCCAAATAAATATTATATGTGAAAAGCACAAACATTTTTACTGGAGATGTTACAATTTAATATGAAATAACTTCTCCTGTTAGGAAAATACAACTGCTTCACAGAGCTATTTTAATGTAACTTTGTATTTTAGCTAAGTTGCACTCTCATGATTCAGAAAAATCGCTGACTCTTTTATTTTCTTTCCGTATTGTATTTTGTTTCTTTTCCTATTAAATAATGTTTAATGAAGACAGATATTTTCACTTACTGGCTCCCAAATGGTCCACGCAGATAAAGGCAAGAATCCTTAAGATGTAGTGAATGTATTGTCCAGATTTCACTTTACTACCATCTAAGCTCTCCACAAATGTCTGGCATCTAAGTCTAAAAAATTCTTGAGTAGATTCTTGCTTCTAGTAATGTCTGATTACCTCTGCAAGAGTTTCCGTAACATTACATTTAAAAAAAGAACTTTTAAAACTCTCAGAAATCTTACCTACTAGTAGACTTTTTATTGGCTGTGGTTTCTACCCAGTTGATCTTATTTAAGATTGCTCCAATTTTGCTCCTTTCTATATGATATAGTCATTTCCCAGAAATATCACATGTCCCAAGTGAGTGTGGCCACAGACGATGAAGCTTACTGTATCATAATAATTCTCTTTTTTTAAAGGCACAGTGTCAGTACTGACTTAAAGGAACCGTAGAGTGGAGTTACTAGGAAAGCAATTAACTGTTAGGGTGAACTAAATGAACATATTTTAAAGTCTATAAGCTACACTGTAGTTGGAAATATAAAATGTGAAAATGTCATCATTGAGGCTAGTGATAGACCTTTCTAGACTCTATTAACATGATTAGGTTTCAGAATAAAATATAATTAAATTAATAATTGCATCTTCTACATAATTTTAAGAATACGCCTTTAATAAAATCAGCATGCATTCTAATTGTTTATTTACACAATATTAATATTCAGACAGAAGGATCACTAAAGCACAGTTAATTAAATATAAATTAATGTGGTGGAATATTTAATTATCTTTTCTACACCTCACGACTAATGATTATGTAAATGCCTTGCATTTAATCTTGTTGCCAGGAAATTAACTTAATGGCCTTCAGCAAATGAACATTTTGTATGCATTACAGGACACTTTATCTAAATTTTAACAGCATGGTATTAGTTTCAGACAATAACATGATTACACAATTTAACATGTAAATATATACAATAGTTTTACCCCTCCCCCTGCCTTTTTTTTTTTTTTTTTTTAACAAAAAGGAGACTGAAATGGTTCAGGTATCATTCAATAACTCAAGTTCTGTAGTGTGAAAAGTTTCTTCACTCATCTATAGAAAGCCAAGTCCTTTTAAATAAAAACACTTCAACAGAGAAAAGGCAAGTCCCTTTGCAGTGGACAATTAAATCAATGATTTCCAACAATGCCACCTCTAGAAGTTAATCACTTTGGATGTCAATGGGTAGCAGGAACATCCACACTCTAAGTGAATTCTCCAAGCTTTGGGGATTTTGTGAAGTGCCAGCACTTTTGGATGTGTTAAGAGAGTCTGGAGACTTCTAGGTCTCTCAAGGAATCTAAGCCCAGGATTAATTACAAGTCTCATTAGATATCACTAAAAATATCGGTGGCAGAGATTTCATCTGCCAAGGTCAGATTCTCATCATGAACAGTTTCAATGAGTAGTCATTCCGGAATAAAAGTGATCTGTGTTGCACTGGGTGGAAGATCTCAACATGGGGACATTAGGCAGATGAACAATCAGGCATTTCTCATTTCACTGACCACAGCATATGACTTTGCACCCCCACCTACATTCTTACTCACTACTGCAGACTGATAGCACCAGTATTTCACTTCCTGGGGGTGTTTTTTTGCCACCAGAGCCCACGTTGCTGTTTAACTGGAAGGTCACTTTACAAGTATCTTGTATTCAGAATACCTCATCCTGGCAGCCCCAATCAATGATCAGAATTGGTGTATTAATGCCTTGGCTACCTTACCCCTTGGGTGAGATCATTCAGAGACACAAGTTTTACACTGAAGCCCAGAGTTTCCTATTAGAATTAAGCTCTATTTACCCATGGAAAGTGGTTTGATAAGGCATCTTTTTTTTTTTAACTTTTATTTTAAGTCCAGGGGTACATGTACAAGTCTGTTATATAGGTAAACTCTGTGCCACAGGAGTTTGGTGTGCAGATTATTTCACCACTCAGGTAATAAGTTTAGCACCAAACAGGTAGGTTTTTAATCCTCTCCCTCCTCCTACCTTCCATCCTCAAGTAGGCCCTGATGTCTGTTGCTCTTTTTTTTTTTTTTTCGGTCTCTGTAGAGACTGTCAAAAATTGCCAGTGCTGACTGTATTTCAAGTCATCATGGAGGGGTATTGGGAAAAGTTTTCAATTAGCAATAATTGTACCTCAGATAAACCTCATTGGCTACAATACTGCCACTGGGCAAAGCTGTTCCTTTCTTTATATCCATGTGTTCTCATTGTTTAGTTCCCACTTATAAGTGAGAATATGCAGTATTTAGCTTTCTGCTTCTGCATTAGTTGGCTTACAATATCGGCCTCCAGCTTTAACAACGTTGTTGCAAAGGACATGATCTCTTCTTTGTTATGGCTGCATAGTGTTCCATGGTGTATATGTACCACATTGTCTTTATTCAGTCTACTGTTGATGGGCATTTAGATTGATTACGTATCTTTGCTATTGTGAGTAGTGTTGTGATTAACATATGTGTGCATGTGTCTTTATGGTAGAATAATTGATATCCGTATCCCTTTGGGTATATACCCAATAATGGGATTGTTGGGTCGAACAGTAATTCTGCTTTAAGTCCTTTAAGAAATCACCACAGTGCTTTCCACAATGGCTGAACTAATTTGCATTCCCATCAACAGTGTATAAGCATTCCCTTTTCTCTGCAACCTTGCCAACATCTGTTATTTTGTGACTTTTTAATCATAGCCATTCTGACTGGTGTGAGATAGTATCTCATTGTGAATAAGGCATCTTTAATTGCCTTCCCTTCTCTACCTCACTTTCCAACTTCCACACCAGTGTTTATCTCACCTTTTAAGTAAAGTCCTTGCATTTACATCTTTATTCAGTTTCTATTTCTAGGAGAATCCAAACTAAGACATTGAGTCTGCTTGCTAGTAGGGAAATCAATGTAGTTACACAGAAGATTGAGATCAGGACGTTAGAAAGTCTCAGGATACAAAATCAATGTACAAAAATCACAGGCATTCTTATACACCAATAACAGACAAACAGAGAGCCAAATCATGAGTGAACTCCCATTCACAATTGCTTCAAAGAGAATAAAATACCTAGGAATCCAACTTACAAGGGACGTGAAAGACCTCTTCAAGGAGAACTACAAACCACTGCTCAATGAAATAAAAGAGGAAGAACATTCCATGCTCATGGGTTGGAAGAATCAATATCGTGAAAATGGCCATACTGCCCAAGGTAATTTATAGATTCAATGCCATCCCCAGCAAGCTACCAATGACTTTCTTCACAGAATTGGAAAAAACTAAAGTTCATATGGAACCGAAAAAGAGCCCACATCACCAAGTCAATCCTAAGCCAAAAGAACAAGGCTGGAGGCATCACGCTACCTGACTTCAAACTATACTACAAGGCTACAGTAACCAAAACAGCATGGTACTGGTACCACAATAGAGACATAGATCAATGGATCAGAACAGAGCCCTCAGAAATGATGCCGCATATCTACAACTATTTGATCTTTGACAAACCTGACAAAAACAAGCAATGGGAAAAGGATTCCCTATTTAATAAATGGTGCTGGGAAAACTGGCTAGCCATATGTAGAAAGCTGAAACTGGATCCCTTCCTTACACCTTATACAAAAATTAATTCAAGATGGATTAAAGACTTACATGTTAGACCTAAAACCATAAAAACTCTAGAAGAAAGCCTAGGCAATACCATTCAGGACATAGGCATGGGCAAGGACTTCATGTCTAAAACACCAAAAGCAATGGCAACAAAAGCCAAAATTGACAAATGGGATCTAATTAAACTAAACAGCTTCTGCACAGCAAAAGAAACTACCATCAGAGTGAACAGGCAACCTACAAAATGGGAGAAAATCTTAGCAACCTACTCCTCTGACAAAGGGCTAATATCCAGAATCTACAATGAACTCAAACAAATTTACAAGAAAAAAACAAACAACCCCATCAAAAAGTGGGTGAAGGACATGAACAGACACTTCTCAAAAGAAGACATTTATGCAGCCAAAAAACACATGAAAAAATGCTCATCATCACTGGCCATCAGAGAAATGCAAATCAAAACCACAATGAGATACCATCTCACACCAGTTAGAATGGCCATCATTCAAAAGTCAGGAAACAACAGGTGCTGGAGAGGATGTGGAGAAATAGGAACACTTTTACACTGTTGGTGGGACTGTAAACTAGTTCAACCATTGTGGAAGTCAGTGTGGTGATTCCTCAGGGATCTAGAACTAGAAATACCATTTGACCCAGCCATCCCATTACTGGGTATATACCCAAAGGACTATAAATCATGCTGCTATAAAGACACATGCAGACGTATGTTTATTGTGGCACTATTCACAATAGCAAAGACTTGGAGCCAACCCAAATGTCCAATGACAGACTGGATTAAGAAAATGTGGCACATATACACCGTGGAATACTATGCAGCCAGAAAAAATGATGAGTTCATGTCCTTTGTAGGGACATGGATGAAACTGGAAACCATCATTCTCAGTAAACTATCGCAAGGACAGAAAACCAAACACCGCATGTTCTCACTCATAGGTGGGAATTGAACAATGAGAACACATGGACACAGGAAGGGGAACATCACACTCTGGGGACTGTTGTGGGGTGGGGAGCAGGGGGAGGGACAGCATTAGGAGATATACCTAATGCTGAATGACGAGTTAATGGGTGCAGGAAATCAACATGGCACATGGATACATATGTAACAAACCTGCACATTGTGCACATGTACCCTAAAACTTAAAGTATAATAATAATAATAAAAAAAAAACAAAAAAGAAAATTGCATTAGAATTAGCACAAGATCCAAGAACTTCTAGGTTTACTAGATCACAGCCATTCTTCGCTTACTAAGTCCATGAGTAAGATGTAGAGAAAAATAATAACTATTAAGGTAGCTAATGTTTGATACATAATATGTATCAGACACTTTTAAGTGCACTACATATAGCATCATATTCCATTCTCAGAAAAAATCCACAATGTAGAAACTATTATAATTGCTCCAAATATGGTGACTTATAAAACCATCTATTTTATTAAACTTCGTGATTGTGAGAATCAGGAATTCAGGCAAGTCTGGGTTGAATAATTCTGTTCCTCATGACATTGATGGAGATCATTTGTTGTATTCAGCTGAAGGATGGGCGGGTCTAGAAAATCCAAAGCAGCTTCACTCACTCATCTGATACATTGGTAAGAATGGTTGGAAGGCTGGGCTTATTGGGGGTTGCCAACCAGAGCACATACACATGGTGTCTCCAATGTGGTGGTCTCAGATGGTTTAATGTCTTACATGGTAGCTCAAGAATTCCAGAGAGAGGTTCCAAAATAAAGAAGTGTAAGCTCTCTGTCCTTAAGGCATGGACCTAGAAACTGGTGCCACTGCAAGCAACATGGGAGTACAAATAAATGTTCTCACCACAAAATTTGTTACCAAGCAATCAACAGGCTTGCTTCCCAATGCACATAGAGGCCAATACCATGGCACCAGCTCTTGAGAAAAGAAAGGCCTTATTGTGAGTCAACCAGCAAGGAGAAAGAAGGAAACACTCAAATCTGTCTCCTTGCGCTGGGGTTTGGGTCAGGTTTTACAAGAGTAGGGTAATGAGATGTGATCTGATTGGCTCTTGCAGTGAGGTGATGCTGGAAAGCAAGATCTGACCGGATCCTGCCACAGGATGATGCCAGGGCGCAATCTGATTGAATCCTGGATCCTGCCATGTAGTGAATACATCTTAATTCAGCCCCCATTCCTGGGCCCAAGTGCTTAGATTCTCCTGCTTGATTGCATGCTTGGTTCATCCAGGCATGTTCAGATTATGTGACCTTTAACCTAGAGGTCCATGGCAACTGAAAAATAGCCCACAACCTTGTTATGTAAAAGTTGAACCAGATTGGTCTGATGCAATTACAAATTGATAACTATGGAGGTGATAAATGTGTTAATTAGCTTTAATTATTCCACATTATGTATACATATCATAACATTACATTGAACCCCACAAATATATGCAATTATTATTTGTCAATTTAAAATAAAACTTAAAAAGAAATGGGCACTGTGTCACTTCTGCTGTGTTTTACTGGTCAAAAGAGTTGTTCCAAATTGGAGGGGAGGGAAAGAGAATTTGCAACCATCTTTGATCTTCCACAATAGATTAAGTAGCTTGCCTGAGTAATTGGTAGAGACAAGATTCCAACCCAGAAAGGCTAACTCCAGGGCCTGTACTCTTAACCAATATACTTTGCTTCCTCTTATATAATAAATAATAAAAAATGCAGAAGCAAACTAATATTTTTATCCATTTGTAATAATAAACCAACTCAGAGAATTCTTATAACTTGAACCATAGGTAGCATCATTTTTCCTAAACTAAGTAAGAATAATAATTAACATACAAAAGAGTGCCTGATACATTATAAATGATAAATTACAGTATCACTTTTTAAAGTATTCACTCCAAAAATAAAGCAGAATAAATGGGAAATGCAAAAATAAAACTCAAATTCTCAGATAGCTACCTTTCTTACCCTCATAACAAGACTTTGTTTCAAGTACAAGAAATGTCTGCCCTTCACCATGCAACTGTGAATTTCAGATTTTGGATGCCCTGATGAACATGCAATTGCTTTTTATCATCTATGTTATACAAGGGCTAATCAATATAGTATCCATATTTAAGTATCTTCAATAGGCAGTTATTAAGGATGTGTCGAATTTTTAATGGACCTTGTGTTCCCCATTTGTTGTTGTTTATTCATATATAGAAAACATTTTATTACCAGCTGAGATATCCTATAAAAAAGAAGCCATTTTTTCTTAGAGCCTGTCTGCTTCATCATCAGATGTCTTCAGTAGCTATAAAAGGACTTCTCATCTCTGCCTATTCCAAGATTCTTGCTATATTATGGCCATACTCCTTAGGCTTCTATTTCCACTAAGAAGGATACTTTCCTTGTTTGTTAAAAAAGATAAATGCCAGATACTGAGTTCAACAAATCTTTTCTTGCAGTTCTTTGGGTTCTTTGTGATTACTCATTACTCAGAAAGTTTCAGGAGTGTGGAGTCCCAGAGTGACAGGTTTACAATTTTAAACATATAGTATCTAATGTGGTGCCTTAAATTACAATTATTATATATATGTTATGTGGTGCCTTATAAACAATATATTTTGTTTTTGTTGTTGCTTTTAAATGAGCTTTCATATATATTCTCCTGTGAAAGCTCATTCAAAAGCAACAACAACAATTATTTTGAGAAAAACATCAGGATATTATGTAGCATTATTTATATATATTTATTTATATACATATTTATATATATATAAATAAATATATATAATTATATATAAATATATATTTATATATTTATACATATATACACACATACACACACTGTAATTTATAGATTAAATATTATCAGTCATTTCCCTATAGTCTATACGAGTTTTAGTCTGTAAAATGTCTATATAAAGATTAATTCAAAACACAAAAAGGAAACAGTGTTCTGTAATTTATATTTCATGTATTCATTTTCAAAGTACTCTAAAATCTTCAGTCATCGAGCCTATCTTGATGCATGCAACATGAATTTATGTCTTAGAACTTGGTAATGGTTCTAAATGCATAGCTACTCTAGTTATCAATGAAGAAGAAAGTTGCAAGTCCCCCTGGTTATGATAATTTCTCTAACATACAAGTATCATTTCACACTTGAATTTGTGCTGTATCTGAAACCTTCAACTCTATGTAAAAATCTTCCATTTAACTTTCATCTGAATGAAACTAAACTTATGCATAAGAAACTCCCACAGGTTTGCTTTCTAAGCAAAACTGAAAATACTGAGAACACAGGCTTCCCTCTGCCCTTACTTCAGGAAGCAGGAACCAAAGAAAAGTCAGGCCGGATTAGAATTTCTAAGAATTCTAACTTCTAATTACAAAGAGCTTATTTTCTTGATGACAATCTTTCACTGGATTTGAGGTTTTCTTCCCTTTTCTCTGTTGACAGTTTAAAGTGCAATTATTACTGTATTTCCAAAAGAGGAATTTGATGACTAGGAGTAAGTATTGCCCAAGTTTCAAAACTGCCTAAGTTCAGGAGAAAAGAGAAGAAGGAGAAAGAGAAGAAGTAAAACAATTATCAGCACAGACAAATATATACACACATATACATGCACATGTTGGGATATTATATGGCATTAAAATGATACGCACAATATGATTTTAATAACACAGATAATGCTGATGTTCCCTAGCAAGAATAATGTAGAAAAAAATGAATATAACATATTCTTTATAAAAATATTTGTATGTGTGTTTATATAATTTTACTAAGAAGTACATTTTGTAAGTGATAAAGTTACTATATTTCTTCCATAATTTCCCACATTATAAAAATTCTCCAAAAATATAGGAGCTGAAATTGTAGTTTGTATTTTTTTTTTTTTTTTTTGAGACGGAGTCTCGCTGTCGCCCAGGCTGGAGTGCAGTGGCGCGATCTCGGCTCACTGCAGGCTCCGCCCCCCGGGGTTCATGCCATTCTCCTGCCTCAGCCTCCTGAGTAGCTGGGACTACAGGCGCCCGCCACCTCGCCCAGCTAATTTTTTTTGTACTTCTAATAGAGACAGGGTTTCACCGTGTTAGCCAGGATGGCCTCGATCTCCTGATCTCGTGATCTGCCCGCATCAGCCTCCCAAAATACTGGGATTACAGGCGTGAGCCACTGCGCCCGGCCTGTAGTATTTTTAAAACTAAATTTTGTTAACAAATGGAAATGGAGTAAAGATGTGCAGACTCTTTGAATAGTGATTACTTGATATCTTCATTTGCTCCTTAATAATTGAGGGTTTTTCTAGCTCTCTGGATTCCAGTTGGGTTCAGCCAATGAGAAAACTGGCAAGATAGTGGGAGGGTAAAAAGAGAGTGGCATCCAGATACTTACCTGGTCAGAGATTGAGAGTGGCTATATTAGAAGACTGAAGATTTAGCTTCTGTCAAGTGGCCCTCTCCTATAGCTCTCTCAGGAATCTAGTAGTGGCTCCTTCTCTTGCCTCTAAAAGCTTAATTTGCATTAGTGGCTCTCCACTGGTGCTAGCCCTGCGGTGCTTCACCATGTCTTGTTATTTTCCTTTTACCCAACAGCTGCCTTTAAAAATAGTTCCTCCAGTAACTGTATTCAGTGATGTATTTGGCAACAATTCATTTCCTGTGTGACCCTGACAAATACTATGAGCTTCCTTTTTTTTTTTTTTTTTTTGAGATGGAATCTCACTCTGTTCCCCAGGCTGGAGTGCAGTGGCATGATCTTGGCTCACCACAACCTCCGCCTCCCGGGTTCAAGCGATTCTCCTGCCTCAGCCTCCCGAGTAGCTGGGACTACAGGCGCGTGCCACCATGCCCGGCTAATTTTTATATTTTTAGTAGAGATGGGGTTTCACTGTGTTGGCCAGGGTGGTCTCAAACTCCTGACCTCATGATCTGCCCACCTTGGCCTACCAAAGTGCTGAGATTACAGGTGTGAGCCACTGCGTCCGGCCAAGCTTCCTATTTTTACTCATTAATTTTTACAGAACTAAGCACACTTGCACAGGAACTTTGAGCCCAAAGTACACAGCAATGTTCTTCACCACCACATTGCCTGAATGGGGCAACGCCCAAATCCCAACACACTTAAAGTTAGATACACAATAGAGGAAAATGAAATTGTTTTTGTTTTTTTAATGAGATTTAGAATTTACTCACGCATTTACTTTCAACGTTACTTTCCATGTTCCCTTAGAAGAAATAATTTAATTTAGAGCTATTTGCTTCATTTTTTTACATAAAGTGTAACAGCCTAACAAGTTTGCCTTGCCCACTGCCTAGACAGGGCCAATTTATCAAGACAGGGGAACTGCAATGGAGAAAGAGTAATTCACACAGAGTTGGCTGTGTGGGAGACCAGAGTTTTATTATTACTCAAATCAGTCTCCCAGAGCATTCGGAGATGGGAGTTTTTAAAAATAATGTGGCAGGTAAGGGCTTGGGAAGTTGGGAGTCAGGAGTGCTGTCTGGTCAGGTTGGAGATGAAATCATAGGGAGGTCAAAGTGGGGCTTTCTTGTTATCTTTTGTCCCTGGTTGGAATCGCAAAAATTGTTGAGCCAGATTACGCATCTTGGTGGTGTCAACTGAGCCGTTGAGTACATGGTCCGCAAAATATCCCAAGCACCCATTTTAGGTTTTACAATAGTGATGTTATCCCCAGGAGCAATTTGGGGAGTTTCAGACTCTTGCAGCCAGAGGCTGCATGACCCCTAAACTGTAATTTCTAATCTTGCAGCTAATTTGTTAGTCCTACAAAGGCAGGCTGGTCCCCAGGCAAGAAGTGGGTCTTTTCAGGAAAGGGCTATTATCAATTTTGTTTCAGAGTCAAACCATAAACTAAATTTTTTCCCAAGGCCAGTTCAGCCTAAGCCCAGGAAAGAACAAGGACAGCTTAAAGGTTAGAAGCAAGAAGGAGTTGGTTAGGCCTGATGTCTTTCACTGTCATAATTTCCACGGTTATAATTTTTACAAAGATGGTTTTGAAAGTACTTCTTTACTTGCTGTCTGAAAGCTGAACTAGTGGAAAACAAATACCTCCTTTCAGAGAGTTAAAAGATCACTCACTGTATCTTTCAACTTGTATTTGATTAATCTTTACTACATGCTAGACACTATAGATAATGTCTAGGCACAGATAACATTGCGAATTAAAATGTCCATGGGTTATTTGCACAAGGTTTGCAGTCAAGATAGAGAAGCAAACATTACCAACACAAATGAAGTACGACAAAACAGGGTATGTGTTTCAAAGCCAAGGAACATGCATACGTGAAACTTTCTGGCAATAGGACTTAAGTGCAGCAGTCAGGAAAGATCACTTATTAAAAGAAAAAATAAATTACACTTAACACTTACTATGTAAAGGTAGGTAAGGGCCAAAGGAGGATTCTGGAGAGCTTTCTAAATATAGAAGCCTCTGGGAAACGTGCAGGGCTGCTTTCGGTGGATGGAGGCATGTAGAGTTTAAGCAGGATAAAAAGATTAGATCAGTGAGATTTGAAGGAGGGCAAGTAGTGGTAGAAATGGTGGGGACTGCAGAGAAAATTGGCCCCAATCAACAAAGAAGTATGAGAAAGTGCTTCATCATTTCCTAAGGGCAAAATCAGAGTTTAAAATATTTCAGAACAGCGGTCCCCAACCTTTTTGGCACCAGGAACCAGTTTTGTAGGGGTGGGGGTTTCAAGGAGTTACAGGGTAGTTTGTGGATGAAACTGTTCCATCTCAGATCATCTGGCATTAGATTCTCGTAAGAAGCATGCAACCTAGATTCCCTGCATGCACAGTTCACGATAGGGTTTGTGCTCCTATGAGAATCTAATGCCGCTGCTGATCTGCTTGCGGCCTGGTTCCTAACAGGCTACGGACTGGTAGTGGTCCATGGCCGGGGGGTTTGGGACCCCTGTTTCAGAAGCTATTACACAAAAATAATCAGCCGGGCATGGTGGCTCTTGCCTGTAATCCCAGCACTTTGGGAGGCTGAGGCTGGTGGATCACCTGAGGTCAGAAAATCAAGACCAGCCTGGCCAATATGGCAAAACCCTGTGTCTATTAAAAAATACAAAAATTAGCCAGGCATGGTGGCTACTCAGGAGGCTGAGGTAGGAAGAATTGCTTGAACCCAAGAGGCAAAGGTTGCAGTGAGCTGAGATCGCACCACTGCACTCCAGCCTGGATGAAAGAACGAGACTCCATCTCAAAAAAAAAAAAAAAAAAAAAAAAAGAAAAGAAAAATCTGAGTTGAATGCCTGTCTTGAATATGCCGGGTGGGTTTTCGAAGCAACCATTTATACATTTTTTAAATCTGTAAAAATGAATCTTGTTCAGACTACAAATAAATGAGATGAAATTTAGACATTTTATTGAAATAAGCATGTACTAGAAAGGAAAAAACTATTTCACAGGGGTGTAGGTAACCAACACTTGAATTTTCTTTTTGGAGTAAGTGCTACCCAATCATCTGTTTTTTTAAAGCATTCGTGTGTGTGTGTGTGTGTGTATGTGTGTGTGTGTGTGTTGTGTGCATGTTTATTTCACAAAGAAATCAATAAATGTTTTATAGAACCAAATATTTCATATTCATTTATCTCTATTTAACTTTGAAAAGATAATTACCCACAGAAGCTAATTTTAGGACAAACAAAAGCAACTCATAATACATCATCAAGAAACGTATGGTTCTTATTATCATAAAAATTTGGTGTTGACATGGAATTACAGCAATAAAAAGATACTTTCCCATTCCATATATATTTGTGAATAGAGGGTCGATAAAAGTCATCTAAAATAGCTGTAAATGGCTGCACATTTGGGGTCGAAATCAGTAAGATAAACAAGGTACTCTCCTGGTACAGGGAGCAGATGTCCACATATATGTGTTTAAATATATGTGAGAAAATACATATTCACATGCACATATCAGAGTAGTGCTAATTATTAAGAAATATAATCATTAAGTGTGATCAATGATTGATGAGTAAATAAGATCATTCCATTGAGTTCAATTACATAAAGAATTGCTAGATCTCTCAGAGCAATGAAGAGACAGAAATAATAACTAACATAAGATGCATATACTTTAAAAAGTAGTAGGTCTTAGTACCCTGAGGTGTATTGGAAATATGTATTTTCTCTCTGATATGTAACTATGTTGTACTTTACATATAAGGAAGAATCTTAAACACTGAAACAGAATTGAGGAGACAAATTGAACTTTAACATTATAGGTAAACAGCTTTTGAAACTAATTTAGAAAGAGAGACACAGGGAGACAGAGGTAGACACAGCAAAGTACAGCTTTACTTCTCTGTACAAGTCAAAGATTTTTTCAAAAAGTGAGCACATCTACGTAATAATCACATAAATAGAGATATCATACATTATCAGAACCAGAAGTCCTCCTTCTTGGACCCTCCAAGTCAATAGCTTCTGAAAGAGTAATTGCTATTTTGACTTCTGTCGCTATAAATTAGTTTTGTCCGTGTTTCTACATTATGTGAACAGAATCATGTGTATGTACCCGTTCGTTTCTAGCTTATTTTCTTTAACATTATTTCTCTTGCTTCCACTTTTATGCCACTATGTTTAGTGCTTCTAAAATTAGTGCTCTACATTTCTATGGATGTAATATGTATATAATCCTGTTGATATGGTGGGCAGAATAAGCCCCCCTTTAAAAGATGTCTGTGCCCTATCCCCAGAACCTCAAATATGTTACATTACATGTCAAAGGGCAATTATGATTGTCTGTATAATTAATGTTTTGAATCGGCAGACCTTAAAATGAAGAGATTATCTTAGGTTAACCAAGCGAGCCCAGGGTAACCACAATAGTTCTTAAAACTGGACGAAGGAGACAGAAGAGAGCCAGAAAGATGGCAGAGCAAGAAGGACTCAGCTAAATGTCACTGGCTTTCAAGTTGTAGGAGTGGGCTCCTGAGCTGAGGAATCCAGATGACCTCTAGAAGCTGGAAAATGCAAAGAAACTGATTCTTCCCTACAGGCACCAGAATGAATGCAGCCTGCCAACACCTTGATTTTAGCCAAGTGATGTTTACTTCAGATTTCAGTTATCCAAGTTATAAGATAATAAATTCACGTTCTTTTAAGCCATTAAGTTTGTGGTGATTTGGAACCTAATACACAGGGGCTAAACTGTGTACTATTTATAAAATAATCTTACAATTATGCACTGTAATGGCAACTTTATTGTAAAGAAAATGACCATATGTGGATCTGTTTCCTTACTCTTTATCATACTTAATTGGTGTGTTCATCGATCTTCACACCAATATTACACTGTCTTAGCTGTAGTTTTATGGTGAGCTTTGATATGTGGTAGTGTAAGTCTTCAAGCTTCTTTGATGCTATTAATCTGATTCTAAAATTTATATAAAAGTACAATTTTAACACAAAAAATATTATTGGAACTTTGTGATTGCACTGATTTTATAGAGAAATTTGGGGAAAACTGACATCTTAAAAATATCGAGTCTTCAGATCCATGAATATGGAATAGCCTTCCATTTATTAGGTCCTCTTGTTTGTAATGTTTTTCTTTTTCTCTTTGGACATACTGCCACCTGGGCTTGTAGTGAATGTATAGGAAAGTGTTTAATTTAAGATTTAATTTCTGAGACATTTTCAATTTGTTTTTGTGTCAGTTTGGTATGAAGTGGTGATTTTAAAGGAATTCATTTATTTCACCTAAATCTAAAACTTTGCTGGCACAGAAGTTTATAATATCCTCTTATTATCATTTTGGTATATTGCCTTTACATTCTTGTCAGTGAAGGCCTTTTTCTCCTCTTTCTTTTTGGTTTGAATCAATCTTTCCAACAGTGATTATGATATTGGTCTTCATCATAATCTCTCCCCTACAAATTAGACAATAATACAGATACCATAATGCAGACCATCACCATTATTAATAATAGTAAAAAGAGGCCAGGAGTCATGGCTCATACCTATAAACCAGCACTTTGGGAGGCTGAGGCGCGTGGATCACTTGAGGTCAGGAGTTCAAGACCAGGCTGGCCAACATGGTGAAACACCATCTTTACTAAAAATACAAAAAATTAGCCAGGTGTGGTGGACGGTGCCTGTAATCCCAGCTACTCTGGAGACTGAGGCAGGAGAATCGCTTGAACCTAGGAGGTGGAGGTTGCAGTGAGCCAAGATGGCGCTACTGCACTCCAGCCTGAGTAACAGAGCAAGACTCTGTCTCGAAAAAAATAAAAATTAAAAAAAAAAAATATTAAAAAGAAATCAAGGTTCATGGAATATGATGAGTTCATCATTCAAGTTATAAAATAACTATTAGGTAATATTTTTGTTTGATTTGATCAGAAAACAGAACAATGGTCCTAATAAATTAAGGTTATAATCTTGTTAGCATATAATGTTTAATTTATAATTTAAAATTTATATCAAATCAATATCAGATGAGACCTGTATTCTCAATGATTGGTGGTCAATAAAACTGTGCACACTAAGAAAAGTAGCAGACAATAGGATATATGAATTGGAAATAGATCTTTAAAAGGCTGGTTTCACACCCTAATGATTTGTCATCCTTACAAAATTTTTGCAAAGTTTTTTTCTTTGTTTGTTTGGTTTTTTGCATGTGGGGTAACTGATCTCAAAATGAATGCATAAATTGTGAACATCATTCCTTGTGAATGTCAAGCCTGTGTTATCTTACGTATGATATTGTCCCTCCCTCAGATGAGCAGATAGATAATCAATCTGAAATGTTCCCACCTCTATAGCTTTTTAAATTCTAACTAAAAGTTATTTAAATAGGGAAAACCTTAAATATCTGTTAGAAATCCAGTAGTACTTTGTTTTAGACATTTCATTTTTATTCTTTTCATCACACTTTAGTGTCATTACTATTGGCTCACTGGCATTAGACATGCTTATTTTGCCAATATCTTAGCAGGAAAAAAAATATTGTTCAATTACCTTAGAAAAGAGAGAAGGAGGAGTAGAAATAGAACCAAAAGTTCACTTTATTCACTTCAAATATTATAATTCTCATCATTTAAGTTTGTGTTAATATAGAATTTAGTGAGAGACTGAAAATTTATTTATCACTCAGATATAATGAAAGCACAGTTTGATTAAGCATTTATATCTTAATAATAATGAATATGTTATACTAAATGAATGATATCACTTAAGTATTTTAAAGAAACTTCCTAAAATCATTAATACTTTGTCAAAGGAAAAAACTTATTTTACTAAGAGGATGAATGGGATTTATACATGTTACACCATGAATCTCAACCTATAGCTAGTTTTCAATCACCATAATTAAGGGATATTTTTTTGCTTATATTTTTCCTGTAAAACTAGAAAAATTTTAGTACTTATAATTACAAAATCAATTTTGTTATTTTAATCTTTGAAAACAAGTGACTTTTCAATATATCCCAAGAAAATCAACTTATAATCCATATCGTCTATGAACTCAAATTAGTATTTATAGAAAATTGGGTAATAATATAGTTTTTATTGACGTATATGTAGATTTTTTTCTCTTATATCCAGCTGAACTTCTGACCAAGAAACTTAGGAAATATGTTGGATATCTTTGGCATTTTCTAATGCTCTACTCTCCATCCTTGGTTTGGGTACAATGTAAATTAAAGAGTCCTAGATTCTGTCCTCTCAGTAGGCCATGTTGAGACAGCGTTGGGATCTGAGCAGAGGAGATACAAGAGGAAAGATACGCTCTTGGTTTCTCTTCTCCTCTCCAGGTAGTGAAGAAATAGTTTTATGTATTCACGCTTTTTCAGTTTCTGTAAATGTTTTAAGAAAATACTAAGATTCTACTTCTGACACCGTTTGTAAACTGGTCCAGCTAACATCTAGAGATAAGCAGGAGTCAGGGGAGAAGTAAAGGAAAGAGCTGTCCAAAATTAATCCTTGGGAATCCCTCGGTCATTTGTTATAAGATTTGCTACCAATACAGAACATTCAAGTCTGTACCAAAATATAATCACAGGAGACAGAGGGGAAATGAGAGAAATGGATATACACAACTATTACATTGCAATGTAGTACTAAAGCCAAATAACACAGGCTTCTTGGTGCTGAGTAATAACAACCACTGTGTTAATAACTTGACTCAGACAATCTCTTCATGTTTGAGTCTTAGCACTTACTACAGAGTGTGGCAAGTAGGAAATGTTGATTAAAGTCTGTTAAGGAAACAAATCCAGACTCTACAGGTAATGACAACTGTTTATGTTCAAAGGTTGAAACAGAAACTTCTCATAGTCAGATTTAATTCAGGCAATAATTCCCAACATACCTGCTAAGGCTCATCATTCTATTAGATACCAAAAGAAACACTAAAATCTAAGTTTCATTGCATGAACTGGAGCTTCGGGGTTCCTCTGGTCTTAGTAGAAAAGTACATGTAAAGCTTCTATATTCCGCATTCCTGAAGCTGGGCAAAGCAGTGGGGGTTTCAATTAAAAACCACAGGAATGGAAAGGAATATGTCAATAAAACCACAGACTTGTAAGTACTGCATGCTAGTTTGCAAACAAACACAGCAAGCCTTCTAGGAGTACGAGTCTATTACCGTAGATTTAAACTGAATGTGTGATGGTGAAGGTGACTGTCTCAGCATGTTTTTCCCTCATTTCATGTACAGGGAAATGCAAACCTGCGTCCTTGATTCCTTGTAGCAAATGCAATGAGGAAATTGCTTAACTGAAGAATGTGTCACTAGAGTGAGAAGAGTTGAAACAATACTAAATCGGCCTTCTAAGTAGGAAGATCACTAAGGTAAGAGATTAAGGCTGAACTGATATACAATTAGTAATGCTGAAAAAAATTGTTTTTTTTGAATCTAGGCATCAGGTTAATATCCATTTAAATTGCATGCTTTTCACTATAAAGCTTCCACAGACAGAAGTAGAATACATTTGTTGGGTAATTTGTTGGTTATGGAAAGATATACTCAGTACATAAAATGTTACATATTTTACAAGACTAAAATCAGAATAAAGGCAGCCAAGTTGAACAGAGCATAGGCAAAGTATTTAATTTATAATTCACTGTATATAGCTGTATATTTCATTAAGATGCAATGTGTTGCAAGCACGTAAGAGAAGATAGCTATGTGGGAAAAATTGGAGCATTTACCAGGTTAATTATTCAGGCTAAATGTGGCTTAACTTTATTACTAGTTGATAACTAGTTTTAAATATATTGCCTTCTCATTATTTTTGAACTGTACATGCAATTAATCCTATTGACCATCTAGTGTATTAAGGTTGTTTTGAACCACAAAGAAAATTCAGAATATTTTTGGTAAGGGCTATCCTATTTGACTTTGAGAAAGAATGCTTTCTTTTTCTTTCCACAGAAAACATGTTTCTTTTATCCTTACTGAAGGACAACAGAAACAAAAGTCAGCTTTATTCGGTTCCCAACATTTTGGTGCTTACTGTATTGAGTCTAATGAAACACACTAGCAGACACAGCACTGCATGGAGTTTACTTATGGAGGGCTTTATTCCTGAGTACAAAATAAAAGGCTGGGGGTGAAAGTGAATGTGTTTTCCCTTCTGAGGTTCCTTTTTATTGTAAAGGATATATACTGTAGTATTTCAGAAAATTCAGAGGTCGTGAGATGTCTTGTACTTCCTAAATAGTTAATTTTCATGAATTAGAAGTTTCAAAAAAGTCTGATAGAGGTTTAATCCTAAATCTCTTGGTTATCTCATCAATCAGTTGTGGGGTCTTCTCATTTCTACAATATTGAAGTCTGACAATTACAAGCTGTGTTATTTTGAAGTCAAAACATAAGCACTATTTTTTTTTTTTTAGACGGAATCTTGCTCTGTCACCTAGGCTGGAGTGCAGTGGCGCGATCTCGGCTCACTGCAAGCTCCGCCTCCCGGGTTCACGCCATTCTCCTGCCTATGCCTCCCAAGTAACTGGGACTACAGGCGCCCACCACCATGCCCCGCTAATTTTTTTTTTTTTTTTTTTTTTTTTTTTTTGTATTTTTAGTAGAGACGGGGTTTCACAGTGTTGGCCAGGATTGTCTCGGTCTCCTGACCATGTCATGACCCTCCTGCATGCACAAATTGTTTTTAATGGAGTATACAGGATCCCGTATTCAAAAGTAGAATCTCAGTGATTAACAACAGAGCATAGGACAAGTTCTTTCATCTCTTCACAGTGTGTCCCCAGCCTTCATTCCATCCAGTCCCTGACATAGAGTAGGTGCTTTATAAACAGCAGTTGATGGATAAAGAATTAATTATTGAGAACGTCATAATAAATGTAAGGAAATGTGAAAGCTAGATTTTTTAAAATGTTCCCTCCTCTGCTTTTTCTTTTCTAAGCTAGAACTTATTTCATCACAAAAATCACATGAAACATCTTGTTCCCTTACGCATCCCAATTTTAGGATAGCATCACCCACAAGTGAATAAGACTTAACAAAGAGCACCCTTTTGAAAATGGACACCAGCAAAACAAAATTCAAATTTATATGGAAAAACTCAAAAATTAGTATTTGATCATAAAAGCCTTAAATACTTCTATGAGAATTTGTGGTTGTTGCAAATCATAAGAAAAAATATAATTGGATTTTATCCCTAACCTACTAAAATACATTATTAACAAAATATCAAATGTTTACTACTGAAATCCCTAAATGCTACTTAGTTATATGCAGGTACATATCAGGTGATTAATAATCAGTTAGCACAAAGCATACTAGAATAGCTGTAAGTAGTTATTTACCTGATGTAATGTGCATACAAATTAAAAGGTTAAAGTTAATAATAAGCTGAGAAAGCTAAACAAATTAAGAAATAATGCATTTATCATTTGCTAAATGGTTTGACATTTATTAAAAACAAGGCATATTGCATAATCAGCTCCCAACACTAAACACAGTCATTTATGTATTAAAATGTATACCAATTAAAATTTAAAATGTTTTTGAACTTCTAATATAAACCCTGTTATTGGCACATTGCAGAATACAAAAACTAAATATTTATTAATTATATAATAGAATAATAATAGACTGACTATAGTTAACTGTTGCTATGTTCCAGTAGCGTCAAACTATTTTTGAACCTACTTGCTTCATCTTTTTAGTTCCAATACAGACTGATATTCTGAGTTCAAGGTTATGTATATATGAATCAAGATCTATTAGAGCTCAAAGCTTATACTTTCTCCTCAAACTGAAAATAAGTGTATATGAAAACCTGTGCAGGTACACACAGACACACAATACACAATGAAGTATATAGTGGTGTGCCATAGGGGCACTAATATGAAGAGACTGCATGAGCATGAAAAATTACCTTTTGCTGGTGAGGGATTAGAGAAGAGTTGACGGATAAGTTGGCTTTTGAAGTAAGCTTTGATGCATTAGTAGTATTTCACTGGTCCAGTATGTACAAAACATGATAGGTAAAGGAAAAGAAAATCTGAGATATAGGGGGGAAAAGCTAAATGAATGAAAAAATGATCTAGACTTCTCAAATTACTGTTGGCTTTTTTCTCTCTTTTCAGTACTATTCCCAAAACATTACTCTGAGGCCCTTGTTTAAAAAGGACTTTTTTTCCTGAGACGCTTGCTAATAGGCACAAAATAAGAAACATAAATCAAAGCACAATTTTGATTTAATATCCTAAGAAGCTAACTTTGTATGTCTTCTAAATTAAACAAGTAAACTAAAATGTTCAGTTTGAGCCTATTAAAAACATGGACAGCATAAACTTGGATAAATAATATTTTACATGTATGTTTCTTCAGCTTGCACTATATTATTTTACAAATGTACATAAACATGGATAAATTTACAATATATAAAGCATATTTTATATTATTATTTTGATCTTCAAAGATCTCAAACTCACAGTCAGAGATCAAGTTTAAATTTGGTGTCTTTTATAAATGAGATGTAAGTGTGTCTATGCTAATTTGAAGACTTTACACAGAGCTCAGTAAAACAGAGAGTATATGAAAATGATGAGCCATTAACTTACAATATTAATGATCTAGAAAAACATTTTTCTAGAGACATAGAAATACCTTATTCTGTCTCTTAGCTAGTTCGCTATGTTTATTATTTCTTGGAGACATGAAGAAAGAGATATGAAGAATTTTATTGTCAACACATGATATAAATTATCTCAAATCCATAGTGTTAAATAAATTAGTGGTAACTGCTATGAGCATAAGATTGCCATTATTATGGAGAATGGGCTTTTCTCAATATGAAAACCACTTCACCAAGTGACAGGATTTAAAAATAAGGTCAAATTACCTGAGCTGCTTTGCAATTAGTGGGAATAAATATTGCTATACATGCATATGTGTGTAGAGATGCATCTACACATATGCATACACATGTATATGCATACACACATATGTATATACACAAACACATATATGCATACATATACACACGAATATACGTATGTATATACAATTGCCCCTTGAACAACATGGGTTTGAATTGCATGTGTCCACTTATAGATGGATTTTTTTTTCAATAAATATATCAGAAAAATTTTTTGGACGTTTGCGGCAATTTGGAAAAACTCAGATGAGCTACATGGCCTAAAAATATTGAAAAATTAAGAAAAAGTTATATGTGTCATGAATGCACAAAATATATGTAGATTCTAGTCTATTTTATTGTTTGCTACCATAAAATATATACAAATCTCCTATAAAAAAGTTAAAATTTAACAAGACATATGCACAGCAACACTTAACAGACTATACATAACAACATTGGCAGTCGAGAGAAAAGTAGACAAATGTAAAGATATAGCATTAAACCATAAGTTCATAAAACTGGAGTACATAGTGTCTACTGTCATAATTTCCTAGGAGGTGTTTCCTAGCAACGCCTCCTGTTGCTATTGTGATGAGTGTCAGGCCTCTGAGCCCAAGCCAAGCCATCGCATCCCCTATGACTTGCACGTATACGCTCAGATGGCCTGAAGTAACTGAAAAACCACAAAAGAAGTGAATATGCCCTGCTCCACCTTAACCGATGACATTCCACCACAAAAGAAGTGTAAATGGCCAGTCCTTGCCTTAACTGATGACATTCCACCACAAAAGAAGTGAAAATCGCCAGTCCTTGCCTTAAGTGATGATATTACCTTGTGAAAGTCCTTTCCCTGGCTCATCCTGGCTCAAAAACCTCCCCCACTGAGCACCTTGCAACACCCACTCCTGCCCACCAGAGAACAAACCCCCTTTGACTGTAATTTTCCTTTACCTATCCAAATCTTATAAAAATGGCCCCGCCCCTATCTCCCTTCGCTGACTCTCTTTTCAGACTCAGCCTGCCTGCACCCAGGTGATTAAAAGCTTTATTGCTCACACAAAGCCTGTTTGGTGGTCTCTTCACACGGACGCCCATGAAATTTGGTGCTGTGACTCGGATCCGGGGACCTCCCTTGGGAGATCAATCCCCTGTCCTCCTGCTCTTTGCTCTGTGAAAAAGATCCACCTATGACCTCAGGTCCTCAGACCCACCAGCCCAAGGAACATCTCACCTTATATCTCTGTGCCCCAATCCCTTATTTCTGTGCCCCAACCTCTTATCTCTGCACCCCGATCCCTTATTTCCACACCCCAACCTCTTATATCTCTGCGCTCTGATCCCTTATTTCCGTGCCCCGACCTCGTATCTCTGTACCCCGACCCCTTTCCCCCTTTTCTGGAGGGTAAGAACCCCTGAACGGCTTCCCTCCGTGTCTCTACTCTCCCTTTTCTTTAAACTTGCCTCCTTCACTATAGGCAACCTTCCACCCTCCATTCCTCCTTCTTCTCCCTTAGCCTGTGTTCTCAAAAACTTAAAACCTCTTCAACTCACACCTGACCTAAAATCTAAATGCCTTATTTTCTCTGCAATGCCACTTGACCCCAATACAAACTTGATAGTAGTTCCAAATAGCCAGAAAATGGCACTTTAAATTTTTCCATTCTGCAAGATCCAAATAATTCTTGTCATAAAATAGGCAAATGGTCTGAGTTGCCTGATGTCCAGGCATTCTTTTACACATCGGTCCCTTCCTAGTCTCTGTGCCCAATGCAACTTGTCCCAAATCTTCCTCCTTTCCCTCCTGCCTGTCCCCTCAGTCCCAACCCCAAGCATTGCTGAGTCTTTCTAATCTTCCTTTTCTACAGACCCATCTGACCTCTCCCCTCCTCCCCAGGCTGCTCCTCGCCAGGCCAAGCTAGGTCCCAATTCTTCCTCAGCCTCCTCTCCTCCACCCTATAATCCTTTTATCACCTCCCCTCCTCACACCTGGTCTGGCTTACAGTTTCGTTCCGCGACTAGCCCTCCCCCACCTGCCCAGCAATTTCCTCTTAAAAAGGTGGCTGGAGCTAAAGGCATAGTCAGGGTTAATGCTCCTTTTTCTTTATCCGACCTCTCCCAAATCAGTTAGCATTTAGACTCTTTTTCATGAAATATAAAAAACCCAGCCCAGTTCACAGCTCATTTGGCAGCAACCCTAAGATGCTTTACAGCCGTAGACCCTAAAAGGTCAAAAGGCTGCCTTATTCTCAATATACATTTTATTACCCAATCTGCTCCCGACATTAAATAAAACTCCAAAAATTAAATTCCGGCCCTCAAACCCCACAACAGGATTTAATTAACCTCGCTTCAAGGTGCACAATAATAGAAAAAAGTTGCAATTCCTTGCCTCCACTGTGAGACAAACCCCAGTCACATCTCCAGCACACAAGAACTTCCAAACGCCTAAACCGCAGTGGCCAGGAGTTCCTCCAGAGCCGCCTTCCCCAGGAGCTTGCTACAAGTGCCAGAAATCTGGCCACCAGGCCAAGGAATGCCCACAGCCTGGGATTCCTCCTAAGCCGTGTCCCATCTGTGCGGGACCCCACTGGAAATCGGACTGTTCAACTCACCTGGCAGCCACTCCCAGAGCCCCTGGAACTCTGGCCCAAGGCTCTCTGACTGACTCCTTCCCAGATCTTTTCGGCTTAGCAGCTGAAAACGGACACTGCCTGATCACCTCGGAAGCCTACAGGACCATCACAAATGCTCTAAGTAACTCTCACAGTGGAGGGTAAGTCTGTCCCCTTCTTAATCAATATGGAGGCTACCCACTCCACGTTACCTTCTTTTCAATGGCCTGTTTCCCTCGCCCCGGTAACTGTTGTGGGTATTGACGGCCAAGCTTCAAAACCCGTGAAAACTCCCCCACTCTGGTGCCAACTTGGACAACACTCTTTTATGCACTCTTTTTTAGTTATCCCCACCTGCCCAGTTCCCTTATTAGGCCGAGATATTTTAACCAAATTAGCTGCTTCCCTGACTATTCCTAGGCTACAGCCGCACCTCATTGCCACCTTTTCCCCAGTTCAAAGCCTCCTTCGCATCCTCCTCTCGTATCCCCCCACCTTAACCCACAAGTATAAGATACCTCTATTCCCTCCTTGGCGACCAATCATGCACCCCTTACAATCTCATTAAAACCTAATCACCCTTACCCCCCTCAATGCCAATATCCCATCCCACAGCATGCTTTAAAAAGATTAAAGCCTGTTATCACTCGCCTGCTACAGCATGGCCTTTTAAAGCCTATAAACTCTCCTTACCATTCCCCCATTTTACCTGTCCTAAAACCAGACAAGGCTTACAGGTTAGTTCAGAATCTGCGCCTTATCAACCAAATTGTTTCGCCTATCCACCCCGTGGTGCCAAACCTGTATACTCTCCTATCCTCAACACCTCCCTCTACAACCCATTATTCTGTTCTGGATCTCAAACATGCTTTCTTTACTATTCCTTTGCACCCTTCATCCCAGCCTCTCTTCAGTTTCACTTAGACTGACCCTGACACCCATCCCATTAGGCTCAGCAAATTACCTGGGCTGTACTGCCGCAAGCCTTCACAGACAGACCCCATTACTTCAATCAAGCCCAAATTTCATCCTCATCTGTTACCTATCTCAGCATAATTCTCATAAAAACACATGTGCTCTCCCTGCTGATCATGTCCAATTAATCTCCCAAACCTCAATCCCTTATAAAACAACTCCTTTCCTTCCTAGGCATGGTTAGTGCTGTCAGAATTCTTACACAAGAGCCAGGACCGCACCCTGTAGCCTTTGTGTCCAAATAACCTTACTGTTTTAGCCTAGCCCTCACGTCTGTGTGTAGCGGCTGCCACTGCTTTAATACTTTTAGAGGCCCTAAAAATCACAAACTATGCTCAACTCACTCTCTACATTTCTCATAACTTCCAAAATCTATTTTCTTCCTCATACCTGACGCACATACTTTCTGCTCCCCAGCTCCTTCAGCTGTACTCACTCTTTGTTAAGTCCCACAATTACCATTGTTCCTGGCCCGGACTTCAATCCAGCCTCCCACGTTATTCCTGATACCACACCTGACCCCCATGACTGTATCTCTCTGATCCACCTGACATTCGCCCCATTTCCCCACATTTCCTTCTTTCCTGTTCCTCATCCTGATCACGCTTGATTTATTGATGGCAGTTCCACCAGGACTAATCGCCACTCACCAGCAAAGGCAGGCTATGCTATAGTATCTTCCACATCCATCATTGAGGCTACTGCTCTGCCCCCTCCACTACCTCTCAGCAAGCCGAACTAGTTGCCTTAACTCAAGCCCTCACTCTTGCAAAAGGACTACGCGTCAATATCTATACTGATTCTAAATATGCCTTTCATATTCTGCATCACCATGCGGTCATATGGGCTGAAAGAGGTTTCCTCACTACACAAGGGTCCTCCATCATTAATGCCCCTTTAATAAAAACTCTGCTCAAGGCCGCTTTACTTCCAAAGGAAGCTAGGGTCATTCACTGCAAGGGGCATCAAAAGGCGTCAGATCCCATTGCTTTAGGCAACGCTTATGCTGATAAGGTGGCTAGACAAGCAGCTAGCTTTCCAACTTCTGTCTGACAGCAAGGCTTATGCTGATAAGGTGGCTAGACAAGCAGCTAGCTCTCCAACTTCTGTCCCTCATGCCCAGTTTTTCTCCTTCACATCGGTCACTCCCACCTACTCCCCCGCTGAAACTTCCACCTATCAATCTCTTCCCACACAAGGCAAATGGTTCTTAGACCAAGGAAAATATCTCCTTCCAGCCTCATAGGCCCATTCTATTCTGTCGTCATTTCGTAACCTCTTCCATGTAGGTTACAAGCCACTAGCCTGTCTCTTAGGACCTCTCATTTCCTTTCCATCATGGAAATCTATCCTCAAGGAGATCACTTCTCAGTGTTCCATCTGCTATTCTACTACCCCCCAGGGATTGTTCAGGCCTCCTCCCTTTCCTACACATCAAGCTCGGGGATTTGCCCCTGCCCAGGACTGGCAAATTGACTTTACTCACATGTCTCCAGTCAGAAAACTAAAATGTCTCTTAGTCTGTGTAGACACTTTCACTGGATGGGTAGAGGCCTTTCCCACAGGGTCTGAGAAGGCCACCACTGTCATTTCTTCCCTTCTGTCAGACATAATTCCTCGGTTTGGCCTTCCCACCTCTATACAGTCTGATAATGGACCAGCCTTTACTAGACAAATCACCCAAGCAGTTTCTCAGGCTCTTGGTATTCAGTGGAACCTTCATATCCCTTACCATCCTCAATCTTCAGGAAAGGTAGAACGGACTAATGGTCTTTTAAAGACACACCTCACCAAGCTCAGCCTCCAACTTAAAAAGGATTGGACAGTACTTTTATCTTTTGCCCTTCTCAGAATTAGAGCCTGTCCTCGAGATGCTACAGCGTACAGTCCATTTGAACTTTTATATGGACGCACTTTCTTGCTTGGCCCCAACCTCATCACAGACACCAGCCCTCTAGGCGACTATCTTCCAGTCCTCCAACAGGCTAGACAGGAAATTCGCCAGGCTGCTAATCTTCTCTTGCCTACTCCAGATCCCCAGCCATATGAAGACACCCTAGCTGGACGATCAGTTCTTGTTAAGAATCTGACCCCTCAAACTCTACAACCTCAATGGACCGGACCCTACTTAGTCATCTATAGTACCCCAATTGCCGTCCACCTGCAGGATCCTCCCCACTGGGTTCACCGTTCCAGAATAAAGCTGTGTCCATGGGACAGCCAGCCTAATCCCTCCTCTTCCTCCTGGAAGTCACAAGTACTCTCCCCTACTTCCCTTAAACTCACTCGTATTTCTGAAGAACAGTAATAACCCTTATGAGCCTAATACATCCCTTCATTCTATTAGGTCTGTTCGTCCTTACCCTACTTTTTGCAACAGGGCTTTACGAAGTCACCCCCACCACTTAGGCCGAGCCCCAAAAACTTGTCATCCCTACTATTTTCTGTCTAGTCATACTCCTATTCTCCATTCTCAACTACTTATAAATGCCCTACTCTTGTTTACACTGCTGCTTTACATTGTTTCTTCAAGCCATCACAGCTGATATCTCTTGGTGCTATCCCCAAACCGCCACTCTTAATTCCCTCTTAGAGTGGGGGCAGGGCACCCTCCAATACTTCTACCCTGATGAAGTTCTATTCTTTACTCTTATACTCACTCTTATTCTCATTCCCATTCTTATGCCACCCTTTACCTCTCCCCAGCTATCTCCACCACACTACCAACCTTACCCATTCTCTCCTAGCCGCTTCTAATCCCTCCTTAGCGAACAACTGCTGGCTTTGCATTTCCCTTTCTTCCAGTGCCTACACAGCTGTCCCCGCCTTACAGACAGACTGGGCAACATCTCCTGTCTCCTTACACCTCTGAACTTCCTTTAACAGCCCTCACCTTTACCCTCCTGAAGAACTCATTTACTTTCTAGACAGGTCCAGCAAGACTTCCCTAGACATCTCACATCAGCAAGCTGCCGCCCTCCTCCGCACGTATTTAAAAAACCTTTCTCCTTATATTAACTCTACTCCCCCCATATTTGGACCTCTCACAACACAAACTACTATTCCTGTGGCCACTCCTTTATGTATCTCTGGGCAAAGACGCACTGGAATTCCCCTAGGTAATCTTTCACCTTCTCGACGTTCCTTTACTCTTCATCTCCGAAGCCCAACTACACACATCACTGAAACAATTGGAGCCTTCCAGCTCCATATTACAGACAAGCCCTCTATCAATACTGACAAACTCAAAAACGTTAGCAGTAATTATTGTTTAGGAAGACACCCTGTATTTCACTCCATCCTTGACTACCTTCCCCTTGCTCATCAGACTCTCCTCCCAGGCCCTCTTCTTGTTTACTTATACCCAGCCCTGAAAATAACAGTGAAAGGTTGCTCATAGATACTCAACATTTTCTCATACACCATGAAAATCGAACCTCCTCCTCTATGCAGTTACCCCATCAGTCCCCACTACAACCTCTGACAGCTGCCGCCCTAGCTGGATCCCTAGGAGTCTGGGTAAAAGACACCCCTTTCAGCACTCCTTCTCACCTTTTTACTTTACATCTCCAATTTTGCCTTGCACAAGCTCTCTTCTTCCTCTGTGGATCTTCTACCTACATGTGTCTACCTGCTAATTGGACAGGCACATGCACACTAGTTTTCCTTACCTCAAAAATTCAATTTGCAAATGGGACCGAAGAGCTCCCTGCTCCCCTCATGACACCGACACGACATAAAAGAGTTATTCCACTAATTCCCTTGATGGTCGGTTCAGGACTTTCTGCCACCACTATTGCTCTCGGTACTGGAAGAGCAGGCATTTCAACCTCTGTCACGACCTTCCGTAGCCTGTCCAATGACTTCTCTGCTAGCATCACAGACATATCACAAACTTTATCAGTCCTCCAGGCCCAAGTTGACTCTTTAGCTGCAGTTGTCCTCCAAAACCACTGAGGCCTTGACTTACTCACTGCTGAAAAAGGAGGACTCTGTATATTCTTAAATGAAGAGTGTTGTTTTTACCTAAATCAATCTGGCCTGGTGTATGGCAACATGAAAAAACTCAAGGATAGAGCCCAAAACCTTGCCAACCAAGCAAGTAATTATGCTGAATCCCCTTGGGCACTCTCTAATTGGATGTCCTGGGTCCTCCCAATTCTTAGTCCTTTAATACCCATTTTTCTCCTTCTTTTATTTGGACCTCGTATCTTCTGTTTAGTTTCTCAGTTCATCCAAAACCATATCCAGGCCATCACCAATCATTCTATACAACAAATGTTTCTAACAACCCCACAATATCACCCGTTACCACAAGATCTCCCTTCAGCTTAATCTCTCCCATTTTAGGTTCCCACGCTGCCCCTAATCCCGCTTGAAGCAGCCCTGAGAAACATTGCCCATTCTCTCTCTCCATACCACCCCCCAAAAATTTTTGCCACCCCAACACTTCAACACTATTTTGTTTTATTTTTCTTATTAATATAAGAAGGCAAGGATGTCAGGCCTCTGAGCCCAAGCCAAGCCATCGCATCCCCTGTGACTTGCACGTATACGCCCAGATGGCCTGAAGTAACTGAAGAATCACAAAAGAAGTGAATATGCCCTGCCCCACCTTAACTGATGACATTCCACCACAAAAAAAGTATAAATGGCCGGTCCTTGCCTTAACTGATGATATTCCACTGCAAAAGAAGTGAAAATGGCCGGTCCTTGTCTTAAGTGATGACATTACCTTGTGAAAGTCCTTTTCCTGGCTCATCCTGGCTCAAAAACTCCCCCACTGAGCACCTTGTGACCCCCACTCCTGCCCGCCAGAGAACAAACCCTCTTTGACTGTAATTTTTGTTTACCTACCCAAATCTTATAAAAACGGCCCCACCCCATCTCCCTTTGCTGACCCTCTTTTTGGACTCAGCCCACCTGCACCCAGGTGATTAAAAGCTTTATTGTTCACACAAAGCCTGTTTGGTGGTCTCTTCACATGGATGCACATGGAAGTGAGCTCAAGTTTGTGAGTATCTTCTTAAAATGTCATGTGATGCTAATCACCTCCACATGTGCAGTTCATCTCTGCAATAAATTGTGTATCACAATTTATTAAAATTAAAGATTAAAATTTATTAAATTAAATTTTATCACAATTAAATTAAAGATTAAAAAGTAATCTCTTGTGGTTCTTGTGTATTTTTCATCATGTTTACTGCAATACCATAAACCTTGAATAACACCATGGAATGCATTTGGAGTGTCAGTAGTGATGCTGGAAGTGGCTCCCAAAAAGCAGAGAAAAGTAACGGCATTTCATTACAAGAAAAGGTTGAATTGCTTGATACGCACTGTAGATTGAAGTCTGCAGCTGCAGTTGCCTGCCATTTCAAGATTAATGAATTCAACATAAGAATGATTGTAAAAAAGAAAGAAAATTTATAGAGCTGTCACTGCAGCTACACCAGTAGGTGCAAAAACTTTGCACTTTTTGAAAAATACCTTTTTATCTCATTTTGAAAATGCAGCTTTTATGTGCATGCAGGATTGCTATTAATATAAGAAAGGCATACCTATAAACTCCAATATGATTTAGAAAAAATGAAGACATTATATGACAACTTAATCCAAAAGGAAGGTGAAAGCTCTACAGCTGGAGAATGTAATGCCAGCAAAGGATGGTTTGATAATTTTAAAAAGAGGTTTGGCTTTTGATATACTAAGATAACAGGAGAACGAACTTCTACCAACCAAGAGGCAGCAAATGAGTTCCCAGGCACCATTAAGACAATCATTGAGGAGAAAGGATCTCTTCCTGAACAAGTATTTAATATAGATGAAAGTGTCCTATTCTGGGGGAAAAAATGGCAAAAAGGACATTTATTAGCATGGGAAAAAAAAGCAAGCATCAAGATTTAAGGCAGAAAGGACAGGTTAACTCTACTGTTTTGTACAAATGTAGGCAGGTTTATGATCAGGACTGCTCTTATCTATAAAGCTGGTAATCTCTGAACCTTGAAAGGAAAGGATAAACACCAGCTGCCTGTCTTTGGGTTGTGCAAAAAGATGGCCTAGATAATGAGAACCCTTTCTCTAGATTGGTTCCATCAATATTTTGTCCCTGAAGTCAGAAAGTACCATGCCAGTAAGGGACTGCCCAGAACCCTATGAGCTCAATACTGAAGGTGTCAAAGTGGTCTACATGCCCCAAAACACAGCATCTCTAAATCAATCTCCAGATCAGAGTGCCGTAAGGACCTCTATGCTGCATTATACACAGTAATGTAAAGAATTGTCAATCCTATGGAAGGCAACTCTGACAGAGAGAACATCATGAATATCTAGGATTACATCACTGAAGATGCCATTGCTGGTATAGAAAAAGGCGTGAAAGCCATCAAGCCTTAAACAATAAATTCCTGCTGGTATTTCCTGCTAGCATGTCCAGATGTTGTGCATGACTTCACAGGATTTACAACAGAGCCATGACAGGGATTGTGAATATGGCACACAAAATAAAGGCAGAGGGTTCCAATTATTCAAGACTTCTTTTGACTTCTTTACAACATAATCCCTTCTATGATATAGGCACTGAAACTAAAGCAAATGGTGAAAGAATAATTAGTATCATATAGAAACATTTTTAGACAAATGGAAAAGCAAAAGCACCAGACAGAAATTACAATGTAGTTCCGTAAAGTTACACAGAGCGTGCCTGGCTCTCCTGCCTCCCCTTCCACCTCCTCCACCTCTTCTTTCTCTACCACCCCTGAGACAATAAGACCAATCCCTCTTACTCCTCCTCCTCAGGCTACTCAATGTGAAGATGATGAGGATAAAGATCTTTATATGGTCCACTTCCATTTAAGGAAGAGTAAACATATTTGCTCTTCCTAATGATTTTCTTAACATTTTCTTTCCTTTAGCTTACATTATTATAAGAATGTGGTACATAAATGTATAAAACATACAAATTATGTGTCAGACTATGTAAGTCACTGGTAAGGCTTCCAGTCAACAGCAGGCTATTAATGGTTAAGTTTTGGTGGAGTCAAAAGTTACATGTGGACTTTCAACTGTGTAGGGGATCAGTATCCCTAACCCCTACATTATTCAAGGGTCAACAGTAGATGCATTACATAGATTCATAAATAATTTATATGGATCTTATTTAATATAGTTAAATTTGATTGTGATAACATTAATGAATAATTTTTCAGAAAACACATAAAACAAAGAAAATTTATAGAAACATTATTATCTATCAACTACAAACTCAGAGATAATTATTAATATCTTACAGTGCTTTCTTCCAGTGTTATATACATGTGTATTTATGGTATTGAATAAAGCTAGATGAAAAGAAGTCATCCAAAACCAAAGTTATATGAATATTTCAAAATTCATTAGATATGCTTAAATATGCCTAATATTTCAGGTATGAACGTGCCAAAATATTTTGCTACTTTCTCAATTATTGCATACTCAAATGATTGTTAACCACAGTTATAAATAAAGCTGTGACATATACTTGGCTATTTTTCTTATTATTTCTCAGGACCAAATTTCTCAAAGTTACATTTCTGTGTTAATGTGTATTGATATGTCTATAGCTCTTGGTGAAGTACAAGTCTGATTTTTATAGTAGCTGGTGTTGATTTAAATTACACGAAAATGAATATTTACTCAGAGACAAATGTTTTGCTTAAAATCTACCATAATATAGGGTCAAAATTAATTTTGAGTAAAATCTTTACTAAGACAAAGTATGTTCAACGAAGCACTCAAAAAGCACATTATACATTGAAGTATCACTTTGCATTATATCGTTACTCAGGCTGGAGTTTTGATTACTTAGTTACTTAGACCTGGAGTTGTGATTAATACTATTCGGAAAAGAAAAAAATTTAGAAAATGACTTTAGTAAATAAAATTTAGTTTGAAAATGTGAAATAGTTTGTTATCACGAAAGTAGATTAGCCAAGTTTTATATCTTATATAAATATATCAGCCTTGTTCACACTGGTATCAAAACTAAATAATTATGGTTGAGAAAACTGTGTGCCCACCGTATGAAGCATTCATCAGAGGCTCCTGAGGCATGGCACTCATTGCCAGCAACCCACTCACAGCCCAGTGATCACACCCCTGCCAGCTGGCTGGACACAATGGTTGAATTAGGAAAAGGTTTTCCATGACTGCCATGGGAGCAGTGCCTTGGCAGGGAGCTGCATAATCTTCAATAGCCAACTGGCACCTGGGAGCTTCTTAACTCTCACAGGGTTAGCCATGCACACCGTGCCCAACCACGCAGCACTTGTTGCCAGGGAGCCTATGACTGGAACGTATTCTCCCAAAGAAGCAGACACAACCCTCCCTTCATGAATAACTGCCTCACCCACAAGTTCAAGCAGTCAGTAAACACAGAAATAGCAAAAACTGGCATTGCTCCTGGGGTTTATTTGCTCATTATACTTAGTCATTTATTTGTTGACTTTTAGACGATGCATTTTTGAGACTATTCAGTAGAATTCCTACCCAGTAGTAGACCATCCATCTCAGTTTGTCTTGAAAAGCTTTGTTGGTAATCATGGCCCTGACCCATGAAGAGCATCTCCATTCATTCTTGGCAGGGGTCTGGTTTGGATGACGTGGGAATAGGACCACTCCACTACTAAGAAAATATCTTAATGGAGTTTTTGGTGAAAACACTTCAAATAACCAAAACTTCTTGAGCCTAGCAGTGAGAGAACAAGTGAAACGAGAACCTGTACATTTTTTTAAACAGAGCTTTTTATTTTACCATAAATTTCAGGCTTGTGAAAGTATAAATACTACATTATGAATTTCCACATCTCCACCCAACTCCAATTACCAACTTTGCTTTTCATTCTAAGTTTATTTTTAACTAAACACAATATGACTTTCTGGAATTTTCACTCTATAACAATTTTAAAAAATATATTCACCAAAGTTTATGTTTCATGCAAAACTAGTGCTGGAATTGTTTAGTGGGAGTCACCAGGAAAGAGAATTTTATATTTACCCCCTTCTTTCAGATTCACAGTGAAATTAGTGCTGCCACAGGAATCATCAATATGCTAAATAAACTGGTTTATGTGAGATTTTTTGCCTGTTTGTTTTTGAGATGGAGCTTCGCTCTTGTTGCCCAGGCTGGATTGCAATGGTGCTATCTCAGCTCACTGCAACCTCCGTCTGCTGGGTTCAAGTGATTCACCTGCCTCAGCCTCCCAAGTAGCTGGGATTACAGGCATGTGCCACCACACCCAGTTAATTTTGTATTTTTAGTAGAGATAGAGTTTCTCCATCTTGGTCAGCTGGTCTTGAACTCCCAACTTCAGGTGATCCACCCACCTTGGCCTCCCAAAGTGCTGGGATTACAGGTGAAAGCCACCATGCCCAGCCCTTATGTGAATTTTTAAAACAATGGGATAGATGATAGATCAACTGATCTATCCATAGATAATTTTCATAAATCAATTTACGCATATTGAGTCTGCAGAATTGTTAAAAACAGTTTTTCAAAAATCTTTAACTTGTAAACATAACAAGGCTTTGCTTTAAAACATGGTGGTTGGAAAGATATAGTTTTATAAAATTAAATTTTATCTAGGTACATAGGTCCCTAGACAATCGTATCAATACAGGATTGATCCCAGACCAGGGAAAATATCATACTGGGAGAAGTATCCATGTGTTGGTCTTCATGGATACAAACTGGTTAATTTTGTATCATGCTCATTACAGCTGCAATATGTTTCCAGGCGTGTTCCAAGCATATTCCCAGGGTAGGTTACTCCTTTACTAGTAGCTATATTGATGCCATTATCCAAAGGCATGTTAATAGCAGTGTTCTTCCACTCCTTTATTAACATTAGCAGGGACAACAATAATAGCCATCATCCACTGAGAGCCTCTTACATACCAGATGTTTTTTAATTCAGCATGATTTTATAATAACTTTGTAAGATTGGGCTTTTTATATTTTTATTTTTTAAAAGAAATTTTTTATGAAATAAAACACAGCTACTGAAGGCCACACAAAGCAAATACGCAAGTTGATGTGTTATTACAAGACAAACACCTTTGAAATCACCACTCGTATAAGAAATAGAACTTTTTGACAGCCATTGCACAAGCTGCTCCATGAGACCTGTTCCAATCACAACCCCCTTTCTCCTGCCATAAGTCAACTCAGCTATTTTAACTTTTACAGTAATCATTTATGTTTATTATTTTTTCAAGCTTGTGTATCTATAATTATGATGGCTTAGTCTTGACCACTTAAAAATTATCTTTTAAATTTCTTATCTTCTAAAGGCTTCACTCCTTCCTTTTCTTTTCCTGACAATTTATTTGTTGAAGAACCCAAGGTATTTAACTAATAGAATTTGTCACAGTCTGCATTTCATACATTATGTACTCATTACACAGATTAGTGTGTTTCTCAGTCCTTTGTATCTCTTGAAAATTGACAGACCTGATCAGATGCATGTCCAATCCCCTTGGCAAAACCCTAGGCTGTGTTGGGTTCTTTTATCAGGAGGCACAGGACATCTGGCTCTCTAGCTTTTTGTGATGTTAGTGGCTACTGAAGCTCAATGCCTAGCTCCATTATTTCATTGCAAAATGGTGATATTCATTTTTCTTTCTCTTATCATTGGGAATACTTTACAAGATGCTTTCCCACATGTAGTAGTTAGTTACCCAATTGTGCAAATCACACAGGAAAGATAAATGCTTGATTTTGCATTTGTCAAATCTGGTTATCCATCAAAGTGTGAAGATACCCAATTAATTTGAAAGATCATTATAAACTCATGGATTTAAAGATGTTTGGTGGTTTTCAATTATTTGCAATTATTATTTGTTTTTGTTTTGCATAAATTGTCTATTTTTAGCCAGAAGAAGCCTCATCAAGTTGATTCCTCAGTCATTTTGATATAAAACTACAAGTCTTTGATGGTTTCTTTGCTATCTGGTATATCACGATTTTTCAGTCACATATTGCAAACTGTTTGCTCTGGCTTCTTTTAGCAGAAATGGCATTTCAAGACCATTATATGGCTGCTAAGGATGCTCATTATTACAGAGTTGGTGATTGTTTCCAAGCCACTTTAGTGAACAGAGCTAAGACTTTAATGAACACACACTTTTTTATTAAAATGCCTCCTGTGCTCCTACTGACTTCAATTCAGATCCAGGACCAAGGGTTTTGTGTTTGTTTGTTTGAACTTAACCCCTTCTATAATACATTTGTATTTTCTTTCTCCTACACTGAGAAACCTGGTACTCAATGACTTAGGGAATAATAAAATGTCTCAAAATTATTCATTTACTTTATCTCATATTTCCCATCAACCTATTTTTAAATAATGATATTGCTACTACCAGTAATGAAATTACTGAGAACAGTTTATGTGATTTCTTTTGTGCTCCTTCTAGTTTATTCATCTTTTTTGAAATATCTTTTTTCTTTTATGTATTTTTTTCTAATCTATCAACTCATTTCTGAGTTCTTCTTACTCTGATTTATGCTCTTTAATGTTCTGTACCTTTTTCTTCTTGTTAAATGGCTCATTTTAAACAGAATCTTACCATTTTGATATGTGTTGTGATCTTGTTTTTCTGACGTTTTTGTTGTCTGTAGAGCTGATATTACACTCTTTATTGTGTTATTTCTTATCATAATTTTGCACATTTGACCTTGGGTTTTTTGCTGTTGTTTTTAATCAAGCTCATTTTTATATGGAATTGATTTTCCTGGACTCTGTGGTTTTTTGTTTTTGTTTTTTTTTTTTGTTTTTTTTTTTTTGTTTTTTTTTTTTTTTTTTGAGATGGTCTCGCTGTGTCGCCCAGGCTGGAGTGCAGTGGTGCCACCTTGGCCCACTGCAAGCTCCGCCTTCCGGGTTTACACCATTCTCCCGCCTCAGCCTCTGGAGTAGCTACCACCCACCACCGCACCCGGCTAATTTTTTTTTTTTATTTTTAGTAGAGATATGGTTTCACCATGTTAGCCAGGATGGTCTCGATCTCCTGACCTCGTGATCCGCCCGCCTCAGCCTCCCAAGGTGCTGGGATTACAGTGGTGAGTCACCACACCCGGCCTCCTGGACTCTATTTTCTAATGCCACAGAGCTCTCCTTTTTTTTTTTTTTTTCTTGTAGTATTTACATTTGGTAGCTTGCTTACTGGGATTTATTAGCATTGTCTCTTTTATCATGACCATTTAGTCCCTTCATTTCTGTTATCCTTTTTTTTCCTCAGTTTTTCTTCTGCTTCCACAAATTTTTCTTCAATGGGGAGCACTCTTAGGAAAGAAACTGGGTTGGGTTGGTCAATTTTGAGAGTTTATAGAAGTTAGATTGCTCCAACTTCTTCAGCTTTTACCATGGAGCTATTATTCGACTGAGCAAAACCCTTCCCACCTTCAGCTCCTGTTTTCAAATGAATGGCTCTTTGGAGGGTTTCCCTATGCTCAGGTCTGATGGCCCCTCTACTTCTCTCTACTTTCTTGTACACAGATGCTGTGGCAGGTCTTGTGGCTTAGTGGTTTATTCTCTTCCACTTGGCATAATGTCTTCAAGGTTCATCCATATTGCAGCATATAATGGATTTCTTTCTTGTTATGACTGATAATATCCCATTGTATATATAGATCACATTCTGTTTGTCCATTCATCCACTGATGGAGATTTAGGTTGTTTTAAACCTCTTGGTTATTGTGAGTAATATTGCAATGAACATAGGAGTACAGACATCTTATTGAGATCCTGATTTCCATTCTTTTGGATGTATACTCAGAAGTGGGATTGCTGGATCCCCTAAAAATAGAACATGCAGTTCTATTTTTAATCTTTTTTAAGGAAACTCTGCACTGTTTTCCATAGTGGATGTACCATTTTTTATTCCCACCAACAGTGTACAGCAGTTCCAGTTTCTCTACATCTTCACCAACACATGTTTTCTTTTGTGTTTTTTTTATATGATAGCCATTGGCTCTGGGGACTACTTCTTCAAAAAGAGCAGGCATTGGGGATGTGAGTCAGCAAGAGATTTCTCAGAGCTCTCCTGGCTTCTGCATCTTTCCTCCTCCCCCGGTAATCCTCGCTTCTAAGACAATGGAGTCAGCCTACCCTTTCAGTGGCCCATACTCAGTATGTCTTTAGCCATGATTATACCACAGGAACAGACCATATTCTGCCTTGTCCTATTCAATGGCCATTTCGCTTGGTCACTGTTTACTTCTGCCAGTTTGGTCACAAGCACCCCAAATTCTCCTTTTGCCTCAATCCCTGGAATGCTTGCATGTCTTATTTTGAGGGTTCTTCTACCTCAGGGCCTTTGCTGTTGTAGTGTCCTCTGCCTGGAACTTTCTTCTACTGATATTTACATGATTTGCTCTCCTATGTCCTACAACTATCTGTTAAAATGTTATTTTGTCAGTGAATTTTTCTGACCACCAGTATAAACAGCAACCACAATTTACCTTATCATTTGAACCCTAATTTAGTTTTTGCCTCTTAATTCTTAGCACAATATAATTACATGTGTTTCTTTTTTCCTTTTTATAAAAATTGTCTTCCTCCACTAAGCTCTATACTACATAAGGGAAAGGGACTTTTTCTCTTTGGTTTACTGCTGAATCTTCTGTACATAAGACAACTCCTGGCATAAAGTAGATGCTCCTCAAATGAACAAATGGATGAATGAATGAGTGAAGTTATTCTGATACTAGATTGTTTCAGCTTTTTCTTAGAGCATCGTGATGTCAAAGGGTCAGTATGAGGGAGAACATTGGCAATGACCTGATACAGAGTAAAGAGTTCCTAGCTGATGTTGGAGAACTGCATGGAGTTGATCTCATTTATATGTGGCGTGCAAGAAAAGCCAAACTCAAAGACACAGAGAGTAAAATGGTGCCCACCAAAGGCTGAGGGTGCCAAGACTGGGGAGTCTTGATCAAAGGGCACAATGTTTCAGTTAGACAGGATGAATAAGTTCAAGATATCTACGGTACATCATGGTGACTATAGTTAATAAGAATATTAACATATATATTAAAATGGCAAACAGCCAGGCACGGTGGCTCATGCCTGTAATCCCAGCACTTTGGGAGGCTGAGGCAGCTGGATCGCTTGAGCCCAGGAGTTCAAGACCAGCCTGGCCAACATGGCGAAACTCCATCTCTACAAAAAATACAAAATTTAGCCAGTCGTGGTGGCACGCGCCTGTAATCCCAGCTACTCGGGAGACTGAGGCATGAGAATCACTTGAATCCAGGAGGCAGAGGTTGCAGGGAGCTGAGATTGCACCACTGCACTCCAGCCTGGGCAACAGTCTCAAATAAATAAATAAATAAATAAATAAAACAGCAAAGACAGTTGATTTTTAAGTGCTTTCACCACAAAAAAAGATAAATATGTGAAGTAATGCATATGTTAAATAGCTTGATTTAGCCCTTCCACAATGTATACACATATCAAAACATCATTTTGTACACTATAAATACATCCAATTTTTACTTGTCAATCAAAAAACAAAAGATTAATAAAATAAGATGAATTTAGTGTTGTGTCCTTTCCACTGAGCTTGCTGTGATGAATTAAATATCTAACATGTGATGGGAAACCTTGCATTTGAATGTCAGCTCTGATGATAATTAGACACATCATCTGGAATAAACATGCTGAGTCTCAGTTTCTGTATCTGTAAAAGAAGGTAGTCTTAAAAACAACGATCTAGAACCAGAAATACCATTTGACCCAGCCATCCCATTACTGAGTATATACCCAAAGGATTATAAATCATTCCACTATAAAGACACATGCACTCATATGTTTACTGCAGCACTATTCACAGTAGCAAAGACTTGGAACCAACCCAAATGCCCATCAATGATAGACTGGATAAAGAAAATGAGGCACATACATAGCATGGAATACTATGTAGCCATAACAAGAATGAGTTCATGTCCTTTGCAGGGACATGGATGAAACTGGAAACCATCATTCTCAGCAAACTAACACAGGAGCAGAAAACCAAACACTGCATGTTCTCACTCATAAGTGGAAGTTGAACAATGAGAACATATGGACACAGGGAGGGGAACATCACACACTGGGGCCTGTCAAGGGGTGGAGGGATAGGGGAGGGGTAGCATCAGGAGAAATACCTAATGTAGATAACGGGTTGATAGGTGCAGCAAACCACCATGGCACGTGTATACCTATGTAACAAACCTGCACGTTCTGCACATGTATCCCAGAACTTAAAGTATAATTTTAAAAAATACAAAAATCAAAATAAAATAAAATTAGAAAAACTGTAACAAAACTTTGTGATTGTTAAAATTACATCACTGGTTAATCATGGTTGTATGTGGAGTAGACAGGAAATGTTCAAGTTGAATGGCCAAAGAAGGAGATTGTAGAATTCCCAAATTGATGAAGAGTACAGCTCTTTTTAGGTTCAACTGGAGAAGTGACAATTGTACCTCCCATGCATTTCAGATTTCATAGGACAGTTTCATTGTAATATCCACTTGCAAAACTGTGTGGAGTGGGGTGTTAAACAGCATGTATTTTTAATTTAAAATCCATTAGCACTCCACATAATTAATTAGAATTTTACACTCCAGTGGCTTTTGGTTCCCTACAGAAAATTGAGCACACAGAATATAATTTGATTTAATTTTTGGTCTAGGTTTAATCTACCTTAAACATTTTTTTAATATCTCAGGAGAAATTTTAATGACTTAAAAATTCGTGATTTTTTTCTTAGTAAACCCAGCATTCTATTCTGGAATTTTGGTAGAAGAGGACAAAAAAGCTTAGAAAAATATAGGTAAGGCAAAATATTTAATCAGGGTTTTAGAATTCAAAATACAGAGCCCACTATCCTTGCTAATGTAATACACTTGGGGAAAATGAAGAGAGGTTGTGAAACTTTGCCTGTTAATTTCACAGCCCTTGTCGTCTTCTTAGAATTATAGAACTCTGCTTGCACATAGGTCTGTTTAAGTTTCAGTCTGTGCCACTAAAATCTCTTACAAAGGGTATCGTGTGAATTTGACATTCTTATAGCACATTTACTGTGGCCCAGGAGGCCAAGTACTGGGTCATAATTACACTCCGTTACAACTTCGGAGGGTCATTGCTGTGGGTGAGCTTCCTGTTGGTTTATTTATAACCATGGAATTAAATCACAAGGTTTGGAGGGCCTTGACCTAACTCCAAACTGCCTCACAACAATTATAATAAATATTAGATCTTGAAATTCCTTTACTCTTAGGTTTAGTGGAGTCATTGATCAATTTTTTTCACAACAATTTCTTTTTATCCTCATTTCATTTCTTGCCCTCTCTTAACCATTGATTATTTTAAGTTCCATAATCACAGAAGCTAACACTTTCTTACAGTATTTGCTAAATACAATCACATTTACTGATTATTCACCTAGATAAGATTTTTCTATCTTGCATTATTGTTCACTAACTTATCTTTCCAACACTTGAGCATAATTTCATTTATCATTTGCTAAAAACAATTACATGTCATGATATATTTTCTATAAAAGGCAATAAATTTCAATACAAAACTGTCGCAATAATAAACTATAAAATGAAACACACACATATACACAGAAATACACACACACGTACATACACACATAAACCACACGGACTTAAGCCTATTAAATAACAAGTTTTTAAAATTTTAATAGAACGCAATACTGTTGGCTCCAAGAATCTATCGTTCCTTTTGTTGTGGAACCAGTGGTTTAAATATAATTATTTCATTTGAAAATATTTTAAAAGTCACACATAGCAGTACAGAGTGGTCTTTTAGGATACCAAATATTGGAGAAATAATAGGGTATAATTCAGTTGCCAGATCCAAATTTAAATAAAAGACTTGCCAGATATGGCTATTGGACCGAATTTTAGTTAATTTTTTTCTATAAGTAGAATTTAGAAATTTAAACCATTTATCCATGTGTCATTTTAATACAAATGGCAGTTTCAGGATGATTTTGACTTCTTAGAAGTGTTCAATTCAAATGTAAAATAATTCTCTGATTCCTTCTCAAGTATAAACTTTTTTAATATTAAGATTTTGCATATAAAACAAAATATGAAACACAAAAGAAATATAGACAAGATCAGATTACAGTGAGGAAAAATTGCTATTCATTGGTTTTATGTCATAATGTGAATATGCTAATAACGGGATAATTGACACTGTAGGAACAAATATAAATATGTTTAATGAGGTTATCGATTTTTCCCTCATAAATGTTCTTACATACTTTATATTGTAAGTATATCACTAATGATGTATGTCTTTTCATTAGAGTTGGCATAATAAAGATGACAATTAATTTTTAATGAATCTGTTAGTGAAATTTAAGACTGAAAAATTAATAAAGCAAGCTTAATTTCATTGCTGAGTCTATTATTAGCATTACGTGTACTAGCAAGCAAATTTACCAATATGAACGTTTATACTGGGCAACTTGGCTAAGAAAGCTATGCTAAATCCCTTTTCTATGTGCTTGATAGGTAGAAAAATAAAATGCAGTTTGGAAAATAAACCAAAGCCTACAGCTTGGGAGTGTTATAATCCTATAGGACTTATTTCTTCTTTGATACAGAGCATTCGTGACAGCCAAACAAAGGTCAGCTTGTTGAGTAAAAGCTTCCTGATTGTCTTTAAATGAATTGGGCTGCTCCAAGGAAGCCTTTGGATTATCTGTGAAGTCCTAACACCTGGCTTCATTTGACAAGGATTGTAGATAGGGAATTTGTTGTTCTTGTTCACTTATACCAGCTACTTTAATATACCAACTTATCTAAACCTGCTCACCTCTGGAAGATACATATCATTATCCCCATTTTATAGATCCTAAAACTGAGCACCAGAGATGGCATTAAGAAACATGCCATCAGTTGGTAGAGCCCCTATTCTAAAACAGCTGGGTCTTTCCAGCCTGCCTGCTCTTTCTAGCTTGAGAAACCTAGGACCTTTTCCTTTGTAAATTGCATTTGAGCAAAATGACAAATGTGTTGTTTCTGAATGGGATGAATTGGTCATTTTATGAAAGAAAATGTTAAGCTGAGAACACTTTCTTTGTGTGATTAAATCTAGCACAGATTTTATTTTATACCAATTCATTCAAAGACATTTTAAAGAAAGGCTGTCAGGTAGGCTATGCATTTTTTTTCTTCCTTCACACAATACATGATACAAGCGTGCCTCTGATCTGTCATTTGTAACTATTATATCTATAGAAAAGCATTCATTTTAAATGGATTAGCAACAAATCATGCATTTAAAAATTTCCATTTTTCTATGGATACAGGCAGAGGATTGAGAGAAGGCAAATAGATAAGACAAAACAACAGCTCAGTTTTCTCCATCCAGGGTGGGATAAAGCCTTTCAAAACTAGCAAATTCATAAGAGGCACAATATATTTCAGACATAAATGTTTTTAAAGAGAAGAAAATGGGAAAAATACAAAACAAAAAGAAATTTTGCATAAAAAAATCTCATGATGTTTCTTAATGTTAAGCTAACTACCCCCAAATTCTCCATTTTATCAATCATTTTTTCAAGTTATCCATTCATTTAGTTAGTTTGTTTATATAAGTTGGAGTACAGGATACGGGTTGGAGATTAGAGAAGACTTACAAGATCATTGAAATACAAATCAAGACTATCTTTAAAACCTATGCTGCTTCAAAGCAAAACAAAAAAAACTGCACAGAACAAATCTAACATGATTCAAATTATGGCACCATCACTACTAACCTTGGGAAGGTACTTTATCTCACAACTTTGTATTAGGAAGCCAAGCCATTGACACCTTTTAAACAAATAGAAAGCTAAGCATATTTTTAAAATAATTATAAAGGTAAACTAATAAACAAAAAGAGTAAAGAAAACGCAGAGCAAGCAAACAATTCATAGTAAAAATAAAAAGTTTAAAATAGGTTTAACAACAAAAATAGGATATGATAAAACCAGATATATCTGTCATGTCAACAGACTGAGACTGCCTATGAAAAAATTCAGAGTGGACACATGGAAAATTAAAACTGACAATATTTAGAGGGAAAAACAAACAAAACGGAAGTAGAGCTCTTGATAAGGTTGAATTCAAGCCAAAAACAAGTGAATAAACTAGGCTAATAAAGACAACTTAAAATTTGCACGGAACCACAAAAGACCCTAACTAGCCAAAGCAATCTTGAACCAAAATAACAGATCTGGAGGCATGACACTGCCTGATTTCAAAATTTAGTATAAACCTATAAAAATTTAAACAGCATGGAACTGGCATAAAAATAGACACATACACCAATGCAGCAGTATAGAAAGCCCAGAAATAAACTCACACACTATGATCAATTGATTTTTGACAAAGATGCCAAGAACACACAATGGGGAAAGGACAGTTTCTTCAATAAATGGCGATGGAAAAACTGGATATCCACATGCTGAAGAATGAAATTAGATTATCATACTATAAACAAAAATCAACGTAAAATGGATTAAACACTTAAATGTAAGACCTGGAACTATGAAACTACTAGAACAAAACATAGGGTAAAAATTTCATGATAATGGGTCTGGGTAATGATTTCTTGGATGTAACCCCAAAAGCACAGCCAACAAAAGCAAAGATAAACAAATGGGATCGCATAAAAATTAAAGTATCTGCACAGCAAAGGAAAAAAACAGAGTGAAGAGACAACCTACAGAACGGGAGAAAATATTTTCAAACCATATATATCATAAGGAGTTAATATACAAAATAAATGAGGAACTTAAATAACTGAACAGCAAGAAAACAAAAAAAATTAAAAATGAACAAAAAGCCTAAATAGACACTTCTTAAAAGAAGAGATATGCAAATGGCCAACAAATATATGAAAAAAAATACTCAACAAATAAGTAAATACTGAACAAGTAAATAAATTATAAATAATAGGACCCAGTTTAGACAAACTAGTAACTAATAAGCAAGATGATAAAGCTAGAATGAACACTGTGGTGCTGGATTAGAACTGGCAATTTCGGTAAGAATTCATATTCATATTCACATTTACACGTATTTGTATACGTGTGTGTGTGCACGTGCGCATCTCAGACACACTTAGTAACTTAAAACAACAAAGATTCATTCTTACAGTCTGGAAGTCAGAAGTCCAAAATAGGTCTCACTGGGCAAAATCAAGGTGTCAGCAGGAATGTGCTCCTTCTGGAAACTCCAGGGAGAATCTGCTTCTTAGCCTTGTCCGGCTTCTAAAAGCTGCCTACGTTCCTTGGCATGTGTCTCCTTCCTCTATCTTCAAAGCCAGCGACGTAACATCCTTAAATCTTTCTCTGACTCTGACCTTCTCTGCCTCCATCTTTTACTTTGGTTATATTAAGCCCACCTGGGTAAACCAATTAAACCCACATGGGCAAACCAGGTTAAACTTGTTTTAAGGTTAATTGACTAACAACCTTAATTAGATCAGCCACCTTAATTCTCTCTTGCTGTCTTGTAACCTAACATATTAACAGGTTCCATGGAAAAGAACATAATCATCTTTGAAGGATTATTACTCTGCCTACCAAAATCACCAAGCTCTTTTGCAGGAGAATTCTACCAAAATATTAAAGAGCAAATAATTCCGATGTTTTTAAACTTCTTCAGAGCATAAAAAGAAATAAAATTTAATTCTTTCTTTTAATCAAGTCTAACAACATTGATACTGAACTTGGCAATGTTAGCCCTCAAAAGATAATTACAAACAAATCTCATTTCTCGTCAGCAAAGCCAACATCTCAAATAAAATATTAGCAATTAGAATTCAGTCACGCATCAAAAGAATAATACATCATGCCAAGTGTTGTTTATCTTCTCAAATAATGAAAAGGTGTTTGCTACAATTAAACATACAATTTTATTTTAAAGAACTCTCAAATATTAATATTATTATGATAAAATATGTTAATCTAAAAGACACCATTATACCTAATTTAAAAAGATGAAAAATGAAGTATAAAATTGGAAAGAGGGAAGTAAAGTTTTCATATGGAAATCTAAACAATCAGTTAGAAACCACTATATTCAATAGACTTCAGTAATTTATCAAGATACAACTTTACTGTTACAAATAATAGCTTTCTACTAGCAAACACAACAAGCTAAAATATGTAATGGATTAAATATTTGAATTTACAAAATAAATATAAAGCCTATGAGGATAAATTTAATGAGAAATATCTATAAGAACTATATGAAAGTTTACATATATAATAATTGCCTGCTTGTTTTAAATATATGTCAATTATCTCTAAATTACATGACTTCAGTGAAGTAGTAATAATTTATTTTGAATTTAGCAAATGAGTTAAAGTTCTTATGAACCAAAACCACAATGAGATATCACTTCACACCCATGAGGATTGTTAGAACTCAAAAGTCAGATAATAATATGTTGGCCAGAATGTAGAGAAATTAGAACCCTCCTAAACTGCTTTTAGGAAAATAAATATACAGCAATCTTGGAAAACTGTCTGGCAGTTTTTCAAATGATTAAACATAGAATTACCATATAATCCAGCAATTCTCCTCCCAGCTATAGCCCCAAGAGAAATGAAGACATATCACCATACAAAAACTTGAATGTTTATTACAGTATTACTCATAATAGCCAAAAGGAGGAAATAACCCAAATGTGTATTAAGGGATTAATGGATAAATGATATGTGATATATCCATCTAATAGAATATTATTCAGCCATAAAAATGAAGTACTAATGCATGCTACAAAATGGATGAACCTTGAAAATATTATGCTAAGTGAAAGAAGCCCGTTACACAAGACTATACGTGTGATTCCATTCATATGATTGTTCAGAATAGGGAAATCTATAGAAATTGAAATTGGTTACTTAAGTTTGGGGAGAAATGGGTGAATAGGGAGATGATAGCTAAAGGGTACAGTGTTTCTTTTCAAGGTGGTGAAGATATTCTAAAACTAACTGTGGTGCTGGTCACATATACCTGTGATTACATGGCAAATCATCGAATTATACATTGTAAATGGGTGAACTGTAAGGTATGTAAATTCTATCTCAATAAAACTGTTAGAAATCTTATAAAAATGAGTAAGCAAGATGACCAGGGAAAAAAAACTTTTTAAAAAGCAATAGAGGTAAACTCAGTCCAATAATAAAAAAGTATGAGATTATGATACCAGCTCATGAACAAAGGACAGATAAATGGGACACAATACATAGAGTAAACCCAGACACCATGAGGATATTATACATGTGGTAAGAGATATATAAAATCAGTGGGAAAACATGGACTATTCAAAACATCTATTGAGACTAGCTACTTAGCTAGATCGGGGAGGGGGAAGAAGTAAACTTGGATTTATACCTTATATCAAATACCAACATACAGTTCCAAATATCCAAGATTTCTTGGTAATAATAAAATAATAAAGGTAATAAAAAGAGAATTTTAGTTACCAAATTAATTTATAATCTCAATGCAGAAAGACTTTTTCTAAATGTGATTCATAACATAGAAGCTACGAAAGGATGAGTCAATTAAAATTTAAAACTTTTATGTCAAAAATATATATGTAAGATACATTTTTTATTGGCCAGGCGCGGTGGCTCACGCCTGTAATCCTAGCACTTTGGGAGGCCAAGGCCGGTGGATCACGAGGTCAGGAGATCGAGACCACGGTGAAACCCCGTCTCTACTAAAAAAATACAAAAAATTAGCCAGGCGCGGTGGGGGGCGCCTGTAGTCCCAGCTACTCTGGAGGCTGAAACAGGAGAATGGCGTGAACCCAGGAGGCGGAGCTTGCAGTGAGCCATGATCGCGCCACTGCACTCCAGCCTGGGCGACAGAGCGAGACTCTGTCTCAAAAAAAAAAAGATACATTTTTTAAACAGTGTCAAAATGCAGGTGACACACTGGAGCACTACTTACAAATCACTAAACAGAAAGAAGACTAATTTTCCTCATATATAAGAGCTAGAGACCAATACAAAGATAAACTGACTTTCTAAAAATTGGACAAATTATGTAACCAAGCTTGCACAGAAAAATGAACATTTAGGTTCTTAAGTAAAAAAAGATGCTCTACCTAATTCATAATAAAAAAACAGAATTTAAAACAGACTTGGATACAACATGTTCAGATTGGTAAATTTCTTAATGTTTGATGACAGACAACGTTGGCAATGCTGTTGGAAACAAACCTTCACAATGTGCTGGAAGAATTGTAACCTGAAAAAAAACCTAATGCATATAATTTGTCAGTATCAAAATGACAAATGTTCTTAACTTTTAACCATCATTTAGCCTTCTTACAAATATTCTCTATCACATAAAATAAAACAAGCAGAATTATTCATTATGGTATTGTAATAAAGTTTGGGAAGTAACTCAACGTCCATCAAAAGGAGTGGATAAACTGAAGTACGTTCATATAATATAGGGTGTTTCAACCTCAGCACTACTGATATTTTGGGTCAGATAATTCTTTGGGGGAGGATGGGATGTCCTGGGCTTTATAAGATGTTTAGCAACATCCCTGGCTTCTACAAACTAGATGCCATTAGCAGCCCCCCTCCCCATTGTGACAACCAAAAATGTCTTCATACATTGTCAAACGTGTCATGTGAAACAAAATTGCTCTCCCTCATTGAAACCCACTGATGTAATGGAATACTATAGAGCTATTTTAAAAACTGAGAATAAGCTATGCATTGAATTGGAAGGACCTATAATACATATTATATTGTGTTAAGCAAAAAAGCCAAGGTACAGAACAGTTTGTATAATATGCTACCATTTTTTTCTGAAGAATGGGGATGTGTAAATATTTATACTTAGCATGCACTCATAGCAAATGCTTTGGAAGGATTCAAGGGAACTAAAAATAGTGATGACCTTTTGGTTGGAAGGTAGATAGATGGACGGCTAGATATAGAAAGAGATTCTACCGTAATTCTACGATAGCTTTGATTTTTTTAACCATTTGGAATGTTTAAATAAGTAAATACATTGATCTAAATTGAAAAATGCATTTGAATCTTTCCCATTTTCTCTGTCTTAATAATCATCACTTATAAGGGTGCTGGACCTTGATTTCTCTCTCAAACTACTGAGAATCCTTAAGTGGACCAAGGTTTTCTTTGCCTGTACACTAATGTGGGCTTCTGAAACATCTGTATAGTCGTTTTGATGTCTTGAGCAGCAGAAAATTTAAAGAAGTGGAAATATTGTAGTTTGTAGTGATTGCTATTCTGATTAAGTCCCAATTGAAAAACTGGGACTCATCTTTGAAGACTCCGAGTGGTCAATCTTAGCAGTCTTCTCCATTTGCTAGCTGAAGGTAGCATTCTCTTTTGGAGGCAAGGAATAGCAGTGATCCAGACCACCAGAGGCTGCTCCTTCAGATGAGGTCGGGAGCATTCATGGTGGTATGGCCATAGACAAGGATACTCCTTCGGAAGGACCACCGGTGTCAGCAGGACTGGGCAGCCCTCCTTCTATGCACCCTGTGTGGCACATATAGGCAGGACCATCCCTCTTCACATGTTGAGGTGATTGTTTATTGTCTGTTGGGTGACTCCTCCTGAAAGCCTCAAAATTGATGGATATGACCCATCCTCTGCCAAAGAGGCAACCCATTGAACCAAAGAGGCAACTCTGGGTCTACCACCGAACCCCTATCCTGTTTCTGCATTGCAAAACAACAACTTTGTATATCCATTCGTCATTCTGCAGAAGTTATGGATTTAGAGGGATGTAAAAACTTCCTCCAGAAGATTTTAAGTGACTCACTGACATTTGGTAGAATAAAAAGGTCATAACCAAATATTTATGCAACATTTCCCCACTAATTATATTTAGCCTAACTCCCTAATAACACAGATACAGAAATTCAGTTAAAGGGGTTAAGCAACTCGATCAAGTCTAAATAACTAGGTAACATAATGCTAAATTCGAGATGCTGAAAATATCCTAAAAGAAATATTCATTTGAAAAAATCTGTATCTAGAGATTCTGAACTAGAATTTGGGAAAGCAGATTCTGATTAGGGTATAATGAGAATGGAGATAATAATTGAAACCAGAGGGAAGAGGGCATTTTTAAGAGATAATATAAAGATCATAGCATTGAAGCATGAATTTGCAGGAATGCCCATAGCTGAAGCAGAGGAGGAAGAGAGGACAATTTTCCTTTTGATTTTCCATTTCTTCTGACTCTAAGTGTAATGTACTATAAGCTTCACAGATAAGAAAGGTATAGACAATACTGTAGATGGCATAAAGCTTATCTCCCAACCACCAAAGACATCTCTTTCTTGGACTTCTACTTTGATCCAACAACTTCAGCATTTCATATTTTATATGAAACATTTATTCTGTTAAACATTAATTGAAATCTCTTTCTATCAGATTTTGTTAAACCCAATATTTCCAAAATCTAAAGGCTCGAGAGGTCTCAAGGTAATACAGCAACTTGTCAATAGGGTACTTTCCCACTCTTGGAGATGCACTAATCTATTTGACCACAGGTGAATCCTCCTTGTGTTTAGCAGAGTTATCTCTCAGTAGAAATATATGGGCAAGCCTTGGGTGACATGGCTTCAGCTCGCTTTGTATGTCCAGGAAAACATTGAGTCCTGAAGTTCCCACGCATTGTGAAATTATCCCCATTATGGCCACTATGTCTCCCACTATCCATTATCCATCCTTCCCCACTCCCTGCCCCGAGGTTCCCTGCAGCTACGGACTGCACCATCAGGGAGTCCTCACCTTCTGGCTTCTATATTGAGTCAGCAAATAGGAGGCACTCTTTGGAGAGTCAAAAGTGAGAAGAGAGAGTGCAATGCTCTTATTCCTGACTCCCTGTCTGCAACTCTGCATCAGCATTTCTTGCTCCACAACTCCCCATCTGCTGAACAACCCTGTGGCCACCACAGTTCAGTTCTCACTGGACTCTGGTGCCCTAATTTCCTCCTCATCTACTTTCAGCCTTTTGATCTTCCCGATGTGACTAGTGTGTTGAATTCTTTACCACTCTTTGTTCCCTTAAAATCTCTATGGATGAACTAACTAGGAAGAATCCTATTTTCTGCTGAAACTCTGAATTCTAAAAGTAGTGTTTCTTTCTATAAATTTTAAACACATATATAATAAAAAGACAGAAGAACATTTACCTTTTCTGTAATTCTCATCTTAAATATACACAATATCATGAATCTAATATTAAAATATCACTGGTATATGTGAATATAGGCATATAGTTTGAGGACTAACAAAAACTTAATTTTATTAAACAAATTAAAAGCCTCTTTTCGAAAGAGAATTGAATTTGCTTTTTTTGTATTTGTATTTTTATGCAATAGAGCTTAGTTAAGGACTTGAAATCATTGTTTGCTATTTCTAAGGGACACATACTGAAGTAGCATTTGCTTTTAATCAATATTACAAATGCTTGCCGAAGACAGACTCAGCTTTTGCATAAAGTTCTTCCATCAATTTGTCAACAGCATTTAAAAGTTTTTTCAGCTGAAAAGTGCCATGAAATGCTAGACTAGATGAAGGAGAGGAAGGCCACTTGTAAGCTAATAAGGCAGCTTCTTAATAAGGATTGCTTTCCATCATGTAATTATTCTGCTGGGGTTTTTCAGGTTCAGTTTAAATGGCTTAGAGCAGTCAGGGTCTGCCACCATTCCCAGGAGGTGTTTCCATGCCATGCATCCTTCTGTTGGATTGTTTCCTTGAAATTCTGCATTAGTCCTTAAAGACACATTAGTGTTCAGTACCATTTGTTATTTCCTGTCTGTGTTTGCATGTTTATTCAGGAGACATTAATGGAAACAAAATATCCCCATCCACATCCCATAGAGACCTCAAATTTGCAGAGTGCCTTCTCTACATGAAACATTAAGTGTGGGTTTCTTTTTTCATGTATTCTCATTTATTCACACACAAAAAATAAGACCCATCAGTTGTCATTGGAAACATGTCTCCAATCTTGCACCTCACTTTTTAAAGCTCCCCTTCAGGTATATAGCTTCCTTTCAGAAAACAGGATTCGGTAGAAAATGTTGTTACAAGAAAATTATATATTCAAATAAGCATAAGCAACAGTGTTTCATCTACAGTGTGATTCTTTGTTCAAATATAAATTGAAGACTGTTTAAAAATAAGCCAGCAATAAAACTAATGAATATTTATAGAATTAAAATGTTTTGAGAGGATTCTCCACAATATCTTCAGTGACTGCAAAGAATTGAAATAAGGAGTTAGATAGGTAGTATGACATATAATAGCATCTCTATATATTGTTTATATATAAAATATTTAATACATAATTACTTATTACAATATATTATAATAAATACAATAAGTATAATAATATAAAAGTCATGTCTATAGATAAGTCACTAATTTTAGCAAAAAAATACCTGAGACTTCTAATATCTCTTTGAAAACAAGTTGATTAAAAGTTCCTACTAGTTAGATTACAAGTTCCTTACCTATGGACTGGATAAAGAAAACGTGGTACATATACACCATGGAATACTATACAGCCATAACAAAGAATAAAATCATGTCCAGCAACGTGGATGCAGCTAGAAGTCATTATCCTAAGCTGCATTAATGCAGAAACAGAAAACCAAATGCCATATGTTCTTACTTATAAGTGGGGGCTAAACATTTAAGTACACATGGACATAAATACAGAAAAATAGACACTGAGGACTCCTGTGGGGGAGGGGGAGGAAGGAGAGAAAGAGTTGAATACTATACTCAATACCTGGGTGATGGAATAAATCAAACCCCAAAACTCAGCATCATGCAATATACCCATGCAACAAACCTGCACGTGTACCCCCTGAATCTAAAATAAAAGTTGAAAATAAAAAAAAAACCTCCTTAGCCAAAATAGCCAAGGCATTTATTGATTTGACCATAGCTTTCTTTCTGATCATTTCACATTCATTAAACTATGTTTCATGTGTAATCAATATATTCTCCCTCTTCCTGACTCTGTGTCTTTAGATGAGATGTTTTAAATACATAAAATTCCTTTTTCCTGCTCTTTTACCCCTGGAAAATTCTTCCTTATCCTTTTGAATAGGGCTGGGCTTAAACTCTCATGAAGCTCACCGTGCCGTCTTACAATTTATATTTCCAGTGTTTACTTATTTGTCGTCAAGCTGAGCCCTTGAAGCCCAGTGTGGTGCCTTTGCGCTGGACCTGAAGAATGTAAAGCTGACTGTTGATGACACAGGGCATATGAAAGCGAGCGCAAGGAGCCATCGTTAATCCCATTTCACAGGTAAAGAACCTGGGGCCTTACACAGGGTAACTAGTTGCATAAAAAGTAACACAGTTGGTAAAAACCAGCCAAAATGGAGAGACAAGATTATATAAGTGTTTTTTGCGGTTGATGTGACCATTTAAAGAGATACTATTTTACATGTATTAGGATCACTTCCTTTTATTTCTTCTCCTCCCCTTCTTCTTCATTATAATAGGCAAAAAAATATGTTATTGATGGAAAGAATACATGAATAAATAAAAAGGTGAATGGCTGAAAGCCTTGCCTAAACTCAGGAAACCTCTCTGAACCAATTTCCTCGCCCATTTAACGGAGCCAAGTACCTCTCACTGTGAAGCTCATGGGACTAATTTAACATTGAGTTGGATAACAACATCTGATGTGCACGTATGTCTGTGTGTATGTGTAATATATTAAAATATTGTTTACCAAAATTTATTTCATAGTTTACTTGATAAAAATAATATAAAATCTCACAAATTTAGTCTTAAGGGTAAATTTATATTAGTATATATCTTTGAATACTGATTCACATTTAATACTTTTGACATCATTTTTCCTTTTTAAAAGATAAATGTTATACTATTTCTTTAATCTTTTAATTTAGCATACACCTGTGGCTATAGAAGTTACTTGAATTTTCAGGTATCTTTCAGCTCCATCTGAAAAAACGCTTTGGAATATTGTGTTATTCCCTTACATTCATCATTTTTTACTTTAAGATTGCAGAAAAGAAATAGACTAGGTTCTAATGTGTTCTCAGTTATAAAGATGGTTGGAAGTAAAGCTTAAAAATGTATTCTCCAGTATTTATCATCACATGTTAGAAATATTACTAGAATAAAATTTTCATAACATCAAGTCTTATCTCAATTTTTAGCAGTAAGTCCTTAAGAAATGCATTTGCTTCAATCTGCATTTTATATATCAGAAAGCTGGGGCTCAAAAGCATTCATTTTTGCCAGGATTGTTTTGAGAATTAAATGAGAAAGTACATAATAAAACATAATACAGGCAGAATTCCCTGACATCTACAGACAATCAGTGTTTGTTTTGTGATTATTCCATGAAGATAAATCAATGAACTTGATTTTGGACCCAGTGGTGACAGAGACACACAAAGGATCACATGCCTTGTTGTGCTCCCTGCACAGTCCTAATCAAAGGAGAAGAGTCAGGCCTGGGTGTTGCTCTTCTGACTGGACTAACCATTGGAAACTAAATCCACTGCCTCTTCATCAGCTCTGGGAAATAAAGATCTGACAATCAAAGCAACAAACAAATTGCAGAAAGAATAGCAAATACAGCAAAACCCTCAATCATTACACACTCCCCTCCACCACTTTTTTCATCACTTTAAGCAATTATGCATACTCAGAGAACTCTGATTTTTTTCCTTTACATAAAAGTAAAAATAATTTTGGCTTGGTTTCTGTGTTCCCCCACTCTCTCTTTAGATAACTGGTGCATCGGAAGAAGTAAATGGATGGGATATTTTTGTAATGAAATAGAGGTCATTAGACATCTTTGATTATTAACATTAGCTATCAAATCTACAAAATTCAAATGTTTTGAGTGTTTTTTTTTCCATATCTGTGCATAAGTTTTCTTCAAGATTGTGCGTCTTCATATTCTCTCATCTGATGACCAGCCAATCACTCCTCTAGCATCTGATTTCACAAGTGTTTGTGCTCGTTGATTTATACCAAGCCTACAATAAACCAAAGTCTTACTTGTAAATGTTCCTGTTGTGTTGCTGCCTGCTGCCTCTATCCTGCATTTTTGTAAATAATATTTGGATACAATCTAAATATTGTACATTACTCCTCCTGCTTATCTTAGGATCCATACCAGTATTTTTGAATCTTGGCTTTACCATTTCACATACCAATCACTCTTCTATTCCTTTATACAGCTAGAGATGAGAAAGAGATTTCAATAAGCTTACTGACATTGATCAATAGGTAATGGCTCCTTTGTGAATTGAAAAGTATTCTGAGGCTGATGAAAATAAATATTGTAATCACCTAGGGATCCCAGCATGGGTAGGAGAGATGGAAATGGCTGCCTGCAGGCCATTGTCACCTAAAGAGTTGAGATATCAAATACATATTGTGTGAAAGTTTCTTTGGATACCATATACACTGTCAGCTTATGCCTTTTGTGGGCTGCTTTCTGCTTTTGTCTTCTACTTTTTGAGAAGTCTCACACAATCAGGAGACACCTCACTCTACAAATGTCCAAATTTGAAGTATTTTGGATGTTTTTCCAAAGCTTAATGAAATCATGAATATTATTTGATCATCAGGTACATTGAGGAAAGAAAACAAGTAGATAATGGCATATAGGAAAACAAAAAGCAAACTATTGTGAAGAGATTCTATAGATATTAGTGATCAGATTCAAGAATTATTAGATTTAAAAATCCACAAGTGGCTGAGTGCAGTGGCTCACGCCTGTAATACCAGCACTTTGGGACGCCAAGGCGGGTGGATCATGAGGTCAGGAGTTCGAGACCAGCCTGTCCAATAGAGTGAAACCCCTTCTCTACTAAAAATATAAAAATTAGCTGGGCATGGTGACGTGCTCCTGTAGTACCAGCGAATCATATATAACACAAAAACAAATGGAAAAACATTCTTCCATGCTCTTCATGGATTGGAAGAATCAACATTTTTCAAGTGGTCATGCTGCTCAAAGCAATCTATAGATTCAGTGCTGTTCCTATCAAACTACCAACCTCATATTTTACAGAATTAGAAAAAACTATTGTAAAATTCATATGAACCCAAAAATGGGCCCAAATAGCCAAAGCAACCTTAAAAAAAAAGAAAAAAAGAAAAGATAAATAAGCCAGAGTCATCACATTACCCAACTTCAAACTATACCACAAAGCTACAATAACTGAAACACCATGGTAGTGGCACAAAAATAGACACACAGACGAATGGAACAGAATGGAGAACTCAGAAATAAAGCCACATACCGACAACCATCTGATTTTCAACCAAGTCAGCAAAAATAAACAATGAAGAATGGGGAAAAGACTCTGTGTTCAATAAATGGTGCTGGGATAACTGGCTAGGCATATGCCAAAGAATAAAACTGGACCCCTACCTTTCACCATATATGAAAATTAAATTAAGATGGACTAAAAATTTAAATGTAGGACCTCAAACAATAAATACCTTGGAAGAAAACCTAGGAAACATGCTTCTCAACATTAGCCTTAGCAAAGAATTAGTGACTAAGTCCTCAAAAGCAATTGCAACAACAACAACAACAAAATGACAAATGGGACCTAACTAAACAAAAGAACTTCTACACAGCAAAAGAAACTATCAACAGAGTAAACACACAATGTACAGAATGTGAGAAAATGTTTACAAGCTATACATCTGACAAAGATCTAATATGTCCAGAATCTATAAGGAACTTAAATAAATCAATGAGCAAAAAACAAACAACCCCATTTAAAAAATGGGCAAAGGACATGAAAAGACATTTTCTCAGGTCAACTTCCTATACCACACATAAAAGACATCATGATGCTAAGCACAGCAGTGTATCACTATAAATCCTGAAAAAGCTGCATGTGTAAAGACACACAAGCAGCCCAGAAACATATGAAAAAAAATACTCAATACCACTAATCATCAGAGAAATGCAAATCAAAACCACAATGAGATATCATCTCACACCAGTCCAAATGGCTATTATTAAAAAGCCAAAAAATAGCATATCCTGCTGAGGCTGCACAGAGAAGAGGTCACTCACACAAAGTTAGTGGGAATGTAAATTAGTTCAGCCTTTGTGCAAGGCAGTTTGGAGATTTCTCAAAGAATTTAAAGTAGAACCATTTGACCCAGCAATCTCATTACTGGGTATATACCCAAAAGAAAATAAATCATTCCGTCTAAAAGACACATGCACTCATGTTCATTCCAGCACTATTCACCATAGCAAAGACATGGAATCAACCTAAATGCCCATAGATGGTGGACTGGATAAAGAAAATGGTACATATACACCATGGAATACTATGCAGTCATTAAAAAGAACAAAATCATGTCATTTGCAGCAATATGGATGCAGTTGGAGGCTATTATTCTATGTGAATTAATGCAGAAACAGAAAACCAAATACCATATGTTCTCACTTATAAGTGGGAATTTATCACTGAATACACACAGATATAAAAATGGGAGCAATGGACACTGGGGACTGCTGGAGGTGGGAGGGAGAAAGGTGAGGGCTGAGGGACTGCCTATGGGATCATTTGTACCTCAAACCTCAATATCATTCAGTCTTCCCATGTGACAGACCTTCACATGTACCCCCGAATCTAAAATAAAAGTTGAAATTATCTTAAAAATTAAAAATAAATAAGAAAAGTAATTTAAGGCTTCCCTTTAAAAAGCTAAAAGTTAAGTGGTAGAAATTATTTTAATAATAGAAAGCTTTTAAGAGATTATAGTAAAAATGACACTGATGAAAATGATGATGATGATAATGATAATTACAGTCCCAAGCACTGTGCAAAGTGCCTCTCATGAATTATCCAATTTAATCAATGCCACTGAGGAAGCAGTAGCATCGATACTCCCATTGTACAGAAGAGAAAATGTATCAGAAGGCTGAACCTCCTCAAGGTTACACTGTTGTAATGCAGCAAAGCTGGGACATTTCAGCTCACTTCAAACCCTGTACTCATAATAACTACATGACACTGGCCAGGTAATAGTGTCATAGTCATCCCCAATAATTCTCTCACTTTCATCAAAACTCAGGTCAACTTCCTGTACCACACATAAAAGACACCATGATGCTAAGCATAGCAGTGGAGCAGAATAAATCCTGAAAAAGTTGCATGTGTAAAGATCCAGTGATGGAGCCTTTTTTCTCCAGTGCCCTATACCTCTGCCTTTCTCTCTCAGTAGTTTTATGACCTGTCACTACTTTAGCAGACAGCACATCAGCAAGTTTGCAGGGTAATCTTTTTGGACTGATCTCATTTATGCTTGTCCATTTCTTGCCAGTAACAAATCTTGTAAAAACACTTAGCGTTCCAGGGCTTTTCACATATAACTCATCTATCTGAAGGTTTAAAAAAGTAATTCACAATACAGCTCTCCATCAAAAGAGGTAATCATTTCCATTTCTGTCTTCATGTAAGATATAATAATTCTGTAATTTATGGGGCCACAAAAGCTCTATGACTTATATCATTTGGAGCATAATGTGATCTTCTCTGATTAATAGCTGCCATTTATTCAGAGACTGTGCAGGACACTTTATATTTATTGAACATTCTCACTTAATTCTCACAACAATTGTAAGAGAAGCTATCATTATTTCCACTTTATAGTCACAGTAACAATTGTAGCTCATGGGGCCAGGATCAAACCTGGGAAACATCAATTATTCTGTCAATGAATAAAAGGGTAGGAAAGTTGATTGCAGATTGGGTACCATCTGTTTCATATTAACATTTGCTATTTTATAATTTATTTATTCAACCAAGTTTTATAAAGCTTTATTTAGGCACAGTACACAATGAGATTATTGAATTAAACATCTAACAATGGGATATTTAAAAGATATCGTCACCCAAAGGCAGTTGCTCAGCTGAATAGCTGCCACAGTGATTCTAAAACCTCCATTCTCTCTCTGTTCCCTCCCATCATTCTAGACAAGGGTTTCTCAGCATTGGCACTATTGACTTTTAGAGCATGTAAATTCTTGTGAAGTCTGTCCTGTGCACTGTAAAATGTTTAGCATCATCACTGGCCTCTGCCCACCAGATTCCAGTAACATCCCCTTCCCTACTTTTAACAATCAAAAAATGCCTCCAGATATTGTCAAATGGCTACTAGGTTGCAAAATTGCCCCCAGCTGAGAAAATCTGTTCTAGACTGAAATCACACCTAATGTATCCTCATAATACTTATCACACTTTTGTATTTAACAAGTAATTCTATCTTCCTTAGTTAAATATAAGCTCTTTAGTGTATGGCTATACCACAATGATTACACAGCATACGGGACATAGTTTTCTTTAAAAAAAAAATTGGTTGGGTCAATATGCAGAATACTCTCAAATAATGTATTTATTAATACATTTTTAATGTTTTAATGATATTTTGGGCAGCCAAACAGGGTATTGGTTTTGTTTTCCAGGTTTCTTTTATTTTTGGTTTTGTTACATCCAACCTTAAGGGAAGTGAGAAGTAAAACTAAGAAAGGTGAGAGAGACCTGCTAAGTTTTGTGTTCATCTAAAAATATCTACATAGCAAAGGGCTTTGACTCTTCTTGATGGTCACATATTTGACATTGATTGTTTGCAATGAAAATATCAATACTTCAAGGCCACCTTGTAGATCTCCTATTTCCAAAGGGAATGAGAATGCATTTTTCACAATACACACAGCATACAATTTTAATATCCAATTTGATATTAATCATATTATTCATTTTTAATCACTCCTTACACTGTAATTGAGTCATCAGAAAGAATCTTCCATTTTCTTTATTTATCATACTAAACGATAAATGTTATTGCGTGAAAGAATTCATAAATGAATGGAAGATAAAAGATACGTGTTAGGATAATTGAAAAGACACACAGAGACTGAAAACGAAAGGATGGAAAAAATATTCAATGCAAACAGAAAAGAAAAGCATGCAGGAGTAACTTTACATCAGACAAAATAGACTTTAGGTTAAAAAACAAAAAAGCAAAAAAGATCATTATACAATAATAAAGGGATTAATTCATCCAGAGGATAAAACGATTCTAAATATATATGCAACACCCAGCACCAGAGCATCCAGATAAATAAAGCAAATATTCTTAGAGATAAACAAAAGATAAAACCCAATACAATAATAGGGGTTTTAACACCCCACTGTCAGCATTGGACAGATAATCTAGGCAGAACATCAACAAAGTATTGGGCTTAAACTATAAACCAAATAGACCTAATAGATATTTATAGAATATTATATCAAATAGCTGCAGAATACACACTATTCTCATCACCACGTGGAACATTCTTTGGTACGGACTGTATGTTAGGCCACAAAACAAATCTCAATAAACACAAAAAAAATCAAAATCATTTCAAGCATCTTTTCAGATCACAATAGGGTAAAACAAGATATCAGTGGCAAGAGGAACTCTAGAAACTGTACATAGAAACTAAATAATATGCTTCTGAATGACCAATCGGTCAAAGAAATTAAGAAGAAAGTCAAGTTTCTCAAAAAAAGTGAAAATGGAAACACAACATATCAAAACCTATGGAATACATCAAAAGCAGTTCTAAGAGGGAAGTTTATAGCAATAAACTTTTACATCAAAAAAGTACAAAAATTTCAAGTAAATAATCTAACAACGCACCTCAAGGAACTACAAAAGCAAGCATAAACCAAACCCAAAATGTGTAGGAGGAAAAAAATAATAAAGATCAGAGCATAACTAAACAAAATAGAGACTAAAAAACATACAAAAGATAAATGAAACAGTTTTTTTAGAACCAAAATTGACAAACTCTTAACTAGGCTAACTAAAAAAAAGAAAATACTCAAATAAATACAATCAGAAATAAAGAAGAACACATTATAACTGATACCACAGAAGTACCTAGGATCATTGACGACTATTATGAACAACTCTACACTAACAAATTCAAGAACCTAAAAGAAATTGATAAATTTCTGGGCACATAAAAGCTACTGAGGCTGGACATGGTGGCTCACACCCGTAATCCCAGCACTTTGGGAGGCCAAGGCAGGCAGATCACTTGAGGTCAGGAGTTCGAGATATTACATCAAGCCAAAAAGTTTCTGCAGAGCAAAGAAAACAATTAACAGAGCAAAGAGACAATCTTAGATGAGAGAAAATATTTACAAACTATTCATCTGACAAGGGACTCATATCCAGAGTATATGAGGAACTCAAAAGTTTCAACAACAATAACAAATCTGATTTTAAAAATGGGCAAAGAATCTGATTAGACATTTCTCTGAAGACATTCAAATGGGCAAAAGACAGTGGCTCACGCCTGTAATCCCAGCACTTTGGGAGGCTGAGGTGGGTGATCACCTGAGATCAGGAGTTCGAGACCAGCCTGACCAACATGGTGAAACCTCGTCTATACTAAATACAAAAAATTAGCTAGGTGTGGTGGCGAGTGCCTATAACCCCAGCTGCTTGGGAGGCTGAGGCAGGAGAATCACTTGAACCCAGGAGGCAGAGGATACAGTGAGCTGAGATTGCACCATTGCAGTCCAGCCTGGGCAACAAGAGAGAAAACTCCGTCTCAAAAAAAAATAAAAAAATAAAAAATTTTTAAAAAGATATTCAAATGGCCAACAAATATATGAAAAAAAACTCAATGTCACAGATCATTAGGGAAACATAAATCAAAACCACAATGAGATATTATCTCATCCATTAGAATGGCTATCATCAAAAACAAAAATAACAAATACTGGCAAGTATGCAGAAAAAGATAACTTTTATAACTGTTGGTGGGAATATAAATTAATACAGCTATTATGGAAAACAGTAAGGAGGTTTATCAAAAAACTATAAATAGAGCTACCATATGATTCAGCAATCTCACTTCTGGGTATTTATCTTAAAAAAGGAAATGTGTATATAAAAAAGATATCCATGCACCCTTTTACTGCAGCAATTTTGACAATAGCCAAAATATTGAATCAACGTAGGTATCCATCAGCAGATGAATGAATTTGTTAAATTCACACCACACCATGCATAACGGAATATATTCAGTCAAAAAAAAATGAATGACATTGTATCATTCATGGCAACAAAAATGAGCCAAGAGAACATTATGTTAAATAAAATATGTCAGGGACAAAAAGATAAATACCACTTTTTTTTTTTTTTTCTGTTGAGGAGTCTGGCTCTGTCGCCCAGGCTGCAGTGCAGTGGCGTGATCTCGGCTCACTGCAACCTCTGCCTCCCAGCTTCAAGCAACTCTCCTGTCTCAGCCTCCCAAGTAGCTGGGATTACAGGCGTCCACCACCATACCTGGCTAATTTTTGTATTTTTGGTAGAGACAGGGTTTCACCATGTTGACCAGGCTGGTCTCGAGCTCCTGACCTCAGGTGATTCACCCGCCTTGGCCTCCCAAAGTGATGAGATTACAGGCTTGAGCCACCTCGCCCAGCCCCCATATTCTTACACATATGTGGGAGTCAGAAAAAAAGATCTCATAGAAGTAGGAAATGGAATTGTGGTTATTAGAGGCTGGGAAGTGTAGTGGGGAGGGGAAGATAGACACTGGTTAATGGACACAAAGTTACAGCTATATGAGGAGAATAAGTTGTAGTGTTCTGTAGCACTGTAGGATAAATACGGTTTAAAATAATTTAGTGTATATTTTCAAAAAGCTAGAAGAGAGGATTTTGAATGTTCACAACACAAATAATAAATATTTGAGGTAATGGATATGCTAATCACCCTGAATTAATCATTACGCGTTGTATACATGTACCAAAATATCACTTTGTATCTCATAAATATGTACAATCATTACATGTCAACTAAAAATAAGAGGAAAAAAGAAAAGTCAAAAGAATACATCCTTCTCATTATAACTATACATCTTAAGGAATTTACTACCCTGGACAAGCTTTACAAGTTTAAACTGCAACAAATCTTTTTGTTCCAGAAAAGTGATTCTTCATTGATATGCCTCTGACTATCAGAATTATTAGCTACCTAAAGTATAAAACTGACCTGAAATCTGAAAACGTAAAGCATTGAATTGAATACAAAATATTTGCCACACCTGGCAGTAGAAATTGCCCACTCTATCTTTGAAAAGTGGGAATTATTTAGCGATTTTGGATAAAGTGATCTCTATAATTTTTCTAGTTACTAATAATTGATATATATATATATATATATATATATATATATGTATTAGGAAATTAGAGTTTCACTTTTCTCCAGGGATATAAAAGTCTCTGTTGGCCGGGCACGGTGGCTCACGCCTGTAATCCCACCACTTTGGAAGACAAAGGCGGGCGGATCAAGAGGTCAGGAGATTGTGACCATCCTGGCTAACACAGTGAAACCCCGTCTCTACTAAAAATACAAAAAAATTAGCCAGGAGTGGTTGCGGGCGCCTGTAGTCCCAGCTACCCAGGAGGCTGAGGCAGGAGAATGGTGTGAACCTGGGAGGCAGAACTTGCCATGAGCCAAGATCGCACCACTGCGCTCCAGCCTGGGCAACAGAGCTAGATTCTGTCTCAAAAAAAAAAAAAAAAAAAAAAAAAAAAAAAAAAAAAAGCTATGTGGTAAAAAATAGTAGTTCGTTAATAGATTACAAAAATATTACCTTGATACATATATCTTTCAATTGAAAATGAATGTTATATTTGGTTGTTTGTGATGTAGAATTGGACACAGTAACATTTTCTATTCTAATGGTACATTTCAAGAAAATAAGCACTATTTGTATTTTCCAGGAAAATACATTTTCATATGACATTTACTATCACCAACTATGAAGAACTGAGGGTACCTGATTCTACAAATTCTCCAAGGCTTTGGGAATTTTATCAGCGTCTTAAAATTACATTCACTATATAAATAATAAACTTAGCTGTTTCTCAATGTTGCCTTAGAAGACAGCAAAAAAGAAGAAATATCAAGGCCTAGAGACCTAGCCAAAATTTGACTAAAAATAAAAAAAGATATTAGAAAGTGTCTAACCATAGCTTACATTTGTATTCAAATTAGTGTTCAAAACAATATTGAAGGCATAGAGATAGTGTCTTCCCATGCAGTTGTCTTAACATCCAGCTTTCTTTTAATTGGCAATCTGAAACATGCAATATGCTTGTGTATGTTGTGTATTCCTGAAAAAGAAGATTTCTTATATGCTTGTTGGCCATTGCATGCCTTCTTTAGAAAAATATGTATTCATGTCCTTCGCCTACTTTTTAATAGGGTATTTGATTTTTTGTTGTTTAGTTGTTTGAGTTTCTTGTAAATTATAAATATCAGTCCCCTGCTGAACGTATAGTTTGCAAATATTTTCTCCTACTCTGCAGATTGCCTATTCACTCTGTTGGTTATTTCTTTTGCAGTGCAGAAGGTTTTTAGTTTAATTAAGTCCCATTTGTCTATTTTTGTTTTTGTTACTTGTGCTTTTTCAGTCTTAGTCATAAATTCTTTGCTTAAACCAATGTCCACAACAGTTTTCCCTAGATTTTCTTACACTATTTGTATAGTTTCATGTCCTACATTTAGGTCTTTAATTGGTCTTGAGTTGATTTTTGCACTAATATATGGTGGGAATAGGGGTCCAGTTTCATTCCTCTGCAGATGACAATCCAATTTTCTGGATTTCAACTTTCACTTATTGAGAAGGGTATCATTTCCGCAGTGTATATTTTTGTTAAGTTTGTCAAAAATCAGTTGGCTATAAATACGTAGCTTTATTCTTGAGTTCTCTATTCTGTTCCCTTGATCTATGTGTCTATTTTTATACCAGTGTCATGTTGCTTTGGTTACTGTAGCATTGACGTATAATCTGCAACTGGGTAATGTGATGCCTCCATCTTTTTTTATTTTTTTGCTTAGAATTGCTTTGACTATCCAGGCTCTTTTTTGGTTCCATATGAATTTTAGGACTGTTTTTCTAATTCTGTGAAAAATGGCATTGGTATATATATATATATTTTTTTTTCTTTGCTCCCTCCCTGACCAACATTGGTATATTGGTAGGGATAGTATTGAATCTGTAGATTGCTTTGGGTGGTAAGATCATTTTAACAATATTAATCCTTCCAATCTATTAGCATGGGATGTCTTTTCATTTGCTTGCATTATTCATAATTTCTTTTATCTGTGTTTTGTAATTTTCTTTGTAGAGGTATTTCACCTTCTTAGTTAAATATATTCCTAGGTATTTTTTGTACCTATTGTAAATGGGATTACCTTCTTGATTTGGTCCTCAGCTTGATTATTATTGGTGTATAGGAATGCTACTGATTTTTGTACATTAATTTTGTATCCAGCAGCTGTACTGAACTCATTGATCACATTCAATAGTTTTTTGGTAGAGTCTTTAGGATTTTCTAGATATAAGATAAGATAATCAGCAAACAGGTAATTTGACTCCTTCCATTCCATTGTGGATGCATTTTATATCTTTCTCTTGCCTGATTGCTCTGGTTAGAACTTCCAGTACTATGTTGAATAAGAATGGTGAGAGTGGGCATCCTTGTCTTGTTCAGTTTCTAGGGGAATTGCTTTCAACTTTTTCCCATTCAGTGTGATGCTGGCTGTGGGTTTGTCATATATGGCCTTCATTATGTTGAGGTATATTCCTTCTATGTCTAGTTTATTGAGGGTTTTTACCATGAAGGGATGGTAAATTTTATCAAATGCTTTCTTTGCATCTACTGAGATGATCATATGGTTTTTGCCTTTAACTCTCCTTATGTGATAACAGCTTATCACTTAACTCCATAAGCAAAATTGTTAGACCAAAGAACACGACCAGTTAAAACCTCCCTTGTTTAACTTCATGTTAAAGTAACTTACATCACTTACAGCTTTTTGCTCTACCAGTAATGTAAATTGCAGCAACTCTTAAAACTGGCTCTTCTTGACAATGTACATGCTTGTTAAAGAATTTTGGACCTGTTTGAATGAAAAATTTCGATAAATACTGGCATTTTTATTACCTATTTAGCATCTCTTATTCATGTGACACTCTGCTTGTAAATTACTTTAATTCATATTTGGCTATTAAAATAATTTAATTCGTATTCAGCTACCCAGCTCCATCCCAGTAAGAATCAATATGCAACTTGATAATATAATATTGAAACAGGCTATCGGTTCAATCATAGCTACAAGATTTGGAAATTATATACTATTAAGAGGTACTTTAGTTCTGATAAAAACTGTTCAGAAGCCAACCTAGAAGGATAATTATTTACTGTAAAAAAAAAAAACCTGGAAATCCTGGGAGAAGTATTTGAAGGAAAGACAGAAATATTTTACTTCTTTTTTTACATTAAATAGTTTAAGTGACATTGTAGATTAATATTAGTTTATACATTGTTTAAATGATGGGGTCACAAATTTACAAAATATCTATAGCATTCAGAAAGTCAGTTAACATTTGACTGTTAGAACAAAGGTATGGCATAAAACTGAGTGATAAAAACATAGAAACAATTAACAATTATAAAAATAATTATGAAGCTGCTTTTGCTTTTTACCAATTAAAATCTAAGAAGAAAATGAAGAAGAAAAAAGGAGAAAGAAGAGACCACTTTGTAGAGAATGTTTCTGTGTAATTTCTAATTCACTGTATAGAAAAGATGTTTTAATTCATTATTTCATTGACACTTTATCACATAAGAAAATGTCGTTTTTTCTCCAAGACTTGCTTAAACATTATACTGAGTCCCCTTTACCTAGAGTATTGGTTAAGTAGGAATAAGTCTCCTGTTCTCCTTGAGGGCCATGGAATGTATTCAAATCAGCTTTATTTTATTTAATGAAGACCTGAAAACTGAATGTCACCTTTGTACGTATTGTATGCTGTCACTGATAATGGCTTCATTTGGCATGAATCAAATGATAGCTCAAAAAGTCCTCACTTTTCAGTAACAAGGTAGAGAATTTAAAAATTATCATATATGTTGAATTATTCAATAAATAACCATGAATAATTAATGCCAAGGAGTGCAACAAAAGCCATCACAGCTTGCTTTACTGAGACTTTCCCTCAGAAGATAGGCGTTACTGATTCTCAAAAGACAGCTTTGGAATTGGGAGGCCAAAAGCAGTAAGTGAAGCAATTTATGTAAGAAGTCTACACATGAATAAATAATAACAGAAAGAATGAGTCACCTCGCTAAAGAAATACTTCATGGCAGGGGTTGAAATAATGGTATATTGAATATATTTTCAATAACTGGCCTTTCACCTACAACAACTCAAATGTGTTGAGTGACCATAGAGCCAAAATGAAGCTGCAATTAGAAAGACATTGGAGAGGAAATTTTGCACCAGAGAGAAGGTGAATGCTGACCTGGCATCCATCTGTTGGTTTGAGTCAGATTCCTATAGAGGTGATAATTGGGTCTGTCTCAGGAATATTAATTCTATCTCCTCTTTGTTCACAGTACTTAGGTATTTTCAAAGATAATTCATTTTCCATAGTGGGGTAAGGGTGGGAGGAGAGAAGTATAGTGGATAAAACCCATGATCTTTAGTTAGGATTTTACAACTGTAACCTATGATATGATGATTATATTAGTTAGATCAGTTACCAAATTTATTTGGCCCAAATAGCTTTAAAGGTCCACCTGCCTAGACAAGAGGTTTAAGATAAATTGATTCTTAATGAAATTCCAAGTTACAACAAGAAGACAAACATCTGAATCAAATATATGCTTGTTTGTACTTTACAACCACGTGACTATCCTTTCATTCATTACATTAAGCCTCTGAAACAAAGAAGTCTCTATGCACAAGTTCAAACTAAATTATTATTCTAAATTAGAAAATAATTAAATAAGCATAATAACAAACAATTTGTAGCAATTACTACATGTCAGCCAAGGTTATAAGCCAGAATTCAGCATTTTTTCATCTGTGAAGAGCCACATAATAAATAGTTTAGTCTTTGCAGCCTATAGAGTGTCTGTCACAACTACTTAACTCTGCCTTTGTAGAGTGAAGTAGTCATAAACAGTGCATTAACAAATGAGCACAGTTGCGTTATTTATGAACACTAAGTGTATGGACATTAAATTTCATAGAATATTTCATGTATTGCAAAGTACTGTATTTCTTTTTAATTTTTTTCAATCTTTAAAACATGTAAAAGCTATTCTTAGTCCCTGACTATACAAAAACAAGTGGTAGGCCAAATCTGGCCCACAAACTTGTTCACCAACCATTTTGCTAATTGTGTGCATACATATACACACATGTATACACCCATGACATTTAATCATCACAAACCAACAAGGAGATCCTGTTATTATCCCCACTCAGATGATGAGAAAATTATGTACAAAAATATTAAGTAACTTGTTTAGTCATATAGCAAATTAGTGAAAGAAAAGTATTTGAACTGGCTTTAGAGTTATGTCCTTAAAAAGTCTTCTAGGCTAGCATAGCTCTTCCTTGAAATGTACAGGCAGCACGATATTTCTTTCACTTGTAAAACATGTTGGAAATATTTTACATTCACGTGGTGTTTTCTGGTGCTTGGCATCTGTGAGTAACCAGAGCTAAGACTTAAGTTCCTTTTAAAACATTGTCTGTACTTTGCCTTCAATTTTGGTCAACCCTACCACCACCTGAAATAATGGGCACCCAAAAATATTAATTGAATTAAAAACATTGTGCATGAGAAAGTATGTTGGGTAGAATTGCAGCCCACAATTTCTTGATTAGCTTTACCCCGAATTGGCTAATCAAGAAATTAGCCACTTTCTTGATTAGCTTTACCCCAAACTAAACAAAACAAAGAATGTAGTTCTGGAAGAGTGAAAAACAGACCTACCCAATGTTCTTTCATTTTAACATCTGTGAGAATGCCAGGGACAATTATGCTTCTTCCTTATGTAATCAATTACAGATTTGGATATTTGATTCAACTAATTGTCCATTTCAGAGATGATCATCATTTTGAAGATTACATCTATTTCTTGGTGATATTATCAAACATAAGAAGTACAAATACATTAAGAAAATTAAATCCAAAATGGTTATGCAATCTAAATGGTATTCAAACAAGTCCTTTACTTTTTCACAAGCTGCAAATTGCCTCACTTATAAAACTAATTATCTCTCATCTCACTGGCTGGTACAAGAACATATAGAATTAAATATAAGAGGGGCACCATTCACAATGATGACTGTGAGCTTGGCCTTTCACATTTCTAGCGAGACCAGGGCTACTGGGAATCAGAAAGGGAATAGTCAAACTGTTGAACATAGCACCTGACGGCATGAAGACAAGTCAGTAAGAATAGGTAGAAGCCAGGCGTGGTGGCTCATGCCTGTAATCCCATTCTGGGAGGCTGGGGTGGGAGTATTGCTTAAGGCCAGGAATTTGAAACCAGCCCGGTCAACACAGCAGGATTCCATTTCTACAAAAAATAAACAATATTTGGAAAAATTAGCCAGTCATGGTGGCACTGCCTAGCTGTTCAGGGAGCTGAGGTGGGAGGATTCCTTGAGCCCAGGAGTTCAAGGCTGCAGTGAGCTGTGATTGTGCCACTGCCCTCCAGCTTGAGCAATAAAGCTGACCCTGTCTCAAAATAAGAAAAGAAAGAAAAAAGGTGGAATAATTGATTTTTTATAACATCTCAAAAACTTACTCCAATATCTTCCAAGCCCTTTCTGAGACTGGCCTAATTTTTGTGCTTTTGATATAAGCCCTTTTCTTCCTGTTCTACACTCAGTGCACATGGGGAACAGCTGGTCACCCTCCTCATTACAATTTCCCTCAAATAGATGATGGCAGTAATTAAGTTACATTTCAACTGTGCTCTCCAGACTCAGTAATTCAAGATACTAAATTGTAACATAAAATTCTTATGAAATTACCTCATTTCTAATTTTAGCAAACTAAATTATTAGCTACATTAAAACCTGGATTTCCCTCCTTAAAATGGAATATCTTCTTAGTAGAAACTTTCTCTCCTATGTATAGTAGCCCCAGAGGTGACATTGGAATCAAATATTCATTCACTCTTTCAGAAAATACTGTTGACATAAGTATCTTTCGTGTGGCAGGCTGTATGCTACACGCTGGGAATGTAAAGACACATGCACACATATATTCATTGCATCATTATTAGCAATAGCAAGGACATGGAATCAACCGAAATGCCGATCAATGGTAGACTGGATAAAGAAAATGGGGCCCATCGAATATAATGCAGCCATAGAAAAGAACAAGATCATGTCCTTTGCAGGAACATAGATGAAGCTGGGGGCCATTATCTTTAGCAAACTAACACAAGAACAGAAAACCAAATATCACATATTCTCACTTATAAGTGGGAGCTAAATGATGAGAACACATGGACATATAGAGGGGAACAACACACACTGGGGCCTATCAGAGGGTGAAATGTGGGAGGAGGGAAACGATCAGGAAAATTAGCTAATGGGTACTAGGCTTAATACCTAGTTGACAAAATAGTCTGTACAACAAACCCCAGTGGCATGAATTTACCTTACTTACACTTTATCCCTGAACTTCAGTTATAAAAAAGAAAATTCAAAGCTTCATGTATAATTAAAACGTGTACACATAAATTTTCTCATTGATTTTTGTTATGCATCAGTTAAATTGACAAGTTATTGAACTAGTATATACAGGGTGGGTCAAATGTTTTACAGATAGTTTCCATTCACTTAATATATTACAGAAAGACATTGTCAAGACTCCACTCTGTGCCTGACAAGGCACGCACAATGTCTACCCTTAAGCAATTTACCTTCTGTTGTAAATAAAATCACCAATAAATGTGAAACAAAAGAAGAAAACAAGCATGTATTTAGAAGACATCATTTCTCTTTTCAAAAGTATAATTTTACTATTGGCATAATGTGCAGCTTAATCTGAACAATCTCTAAAAGGACCTCCTAAAGTTAGTATTCTTAATTCTACACTTCTGGGGCAGTAATCCATAAAATAAAACTAATGATAGGCACACAGATCTTTTCCTGGATATTTGCTTAAGGTTGCAGTTATTGCCAGTAATAAAACCTTAACGAGATCTCAAGTTTCTACATGACAGTGTATGTTGTACTTGCTCTTTTTTTCTTCCTAAATCATCATCTCAAACCCATGCTCATTTCTAGAGGAGAATGATCTGAGTTATAATATAAGTTCCAGTATTCACTGAATGTGAGACTTTGGGAAGACTGTTTCTTCATGTAAAAAAAAGAGTTATCAAAACACCCACATTAAAACTCTGTTGTATGAAAGGAAATAAGGCAATAATAAAAGGCATGGCTTTTTACTGATAATGTCTTAAAAAACGTTAGCCAATTATTATTCAAAGTTGTTTATTTATATTCTCCAAATATAAAATGTGTGGCAGGAGCAGTGATTCATGCCTATAATCCCAGCCACTGGGAAGGCTGAGGCGGGAGGATCACTTGAAGCCAGGAGTTTTAGACCAGCCTTGGTGAAAGAGTGAGACCTCCATATCCAAAAATAAAACAAAACCAAATAATAAACAAATATAAAATGTGAATAGCAGTAAAAATGGCACGGATTTTGTACAATTAAAAGCTGATATCCATGGCGAGAGGAGACATTCAACATCATTAATAATAAAAACAAGCAGACAATATCCACAATAGTAATTACATCAGTTTCCCAAGTTATTGTCTACAAAGTACCAGCCTTAAATGTTTTGTTGGAAGCAAAATCAAGGCTGGCCTTTAACTTTGTATTCATAATACATGATAGCGCCTTAAACTCATTGACCAATGGAATCCTAATACCAAGCAAAACTTGCAGAGATAGAAATATTTCAACAAGTTGGAGTCGTGGAGCTTTGACTAGAACATATTCATAGCTCTGTAGGGAATGTAGCAGTGATAGCGTAAGCATTCCTACATAGATTTATTTAGGGCTGTACATTTTAACAGTGAGCCCATAAAGGCATTAAAGTGCATTAAATATGTATCTTCACATGTTTAGATCCATTATGGTTTATCATCTCCAAATAAAATGTGAAAATTGCCTATTCCCTAAGTATAAATTAATAAGATGGGTGAAAGTGTTTCCAGAATATCAGCAGTATGCACACACTGATTCAGTACGAAAGTTGTTATGGATGTTCTCTTTTCTACAATTGCTCTGAAAACTAATGCAAAACAAAGCAACAAGCCTAATTAACAAGGAAAAATATAGTATCAGCCTCCCCAGTATTCTTTAAGTTCATTATGTGGCAATTATTAAGGCTATAGTAGTGGGTGTTGCATAAGATAATTAGTGGGAGTAGGCTGGGCGCAGTGGCTCACGCTTGTAATCCCAGCACTTTGGGAGGCCGAGGCGGACGGATCACGAGGTCAGGAGATCGAGACCACAGTGAAACCCCGTCTCTACTAAAAATACAAAAAATTAGCCAGGCGTGGTGGCGGGCGCCTGTAGTCCCAGCTACTCGGAGAGGCTGAGGCAGGAGAATGTCGTGAACCCGGGAGGCGGAGCTTGCAGTGAGCCAAGATGGCGCCACTGCACTCCAGCCTGGGTGACAGAGCGAGACTCTGTCTCAAAAAAAAAAAAAAAAAAAGAAAAGAAAAGATAATTAGTGGGAGTATAATTTAAATCACGAGTTCAGAAACAAAAGCAATGCATTATCAAATCTTGCTTTTGTGGTTAGGGTAGCCTGAGGGTAAAATCCAGGGTCACTTTCCTTCTCAAGAGAGAAATTTCTAAGAGGAGAATAATCTCATATAGTAGTCAAAAATAAAATATCAAAACTAGTCCTGTTGTGGCCAGGCATGGTGGCTCACGCCCATCATCCCAGCACTTTGGGAGGCCGAGGCAGGCGGATTACTTGAAGTCAGGAGTTTGAGACCAGTCTAGCGAACATGGTGAAATCCCGTCACTACTAAAAACACGAAAAAAATTAGCACAGTGTTGTGGCGCACACCTGTAATCCCAGCTACTTGGGAGGCTGAGGCAGAATAATCGCTTCAACCCAAGAAGTGGAGGTTGCAGTGAGCTGAGATCGCACCACTGCACTCCAACCTGGGTGACAGAGTGGGACTCCATCAAAAAAAAAAAAACAAAAACAAAAAACACTAATATTGTAAAATAAGAGAACAGAAAATAGAAGCTCAGTGTGGATAATTGTGGAAGTAAAACATAATTCCATGTTTGCATTGTTAACTTAAATTTCTTTATGACCCATTGCTTGTTGCATATCTTCTTGCTTGTACTATGAGTTGACTTAAAAGCACTTCCTGGCACTAAGCAGAAAAGATTACTAAACAAAGCCATAGCACCAAAAACATCAGATGCAGTCTAAGCTCTTTATGGCCTTTGAAAACTTTCCAGGCCTGGTGCGGTGGCTCATACCTGTAATCCCAGCACTTTGGGAGGCTGAGGTGGGCAGATCACAAGGTCAAGAGATCAAGACCATCCTGGCCAACATGGTGAAACCCCGTTTCTATTAAAAATACAAAAATTAGCCAGGCATGGTGGCGGGCACCTGTAGTCCCAGCTACTCAGGAGGCTGAGGCAGGAGAATCACTTGAACACGGGAGACGGAGGTTGCAGTGAACCGAGATGGTGCCACTGCACTCCAGCCTGGAGACAGGGCGAGACTCGGACTCAAAAAAACAAAACAAAACAAAAAAAGGAAAACTTTCTGAACTGCAGACACTCACCCTCCTCTCCACTGTCTTTCACTCTTGAAGTTTCAGAGTTGATCAATATTTATCCATCAGTGTTCATTTATAAATCCAGATCCAGAGAGAAGTTATAAATAAAAAACACATAAAGTTCACTGGCTATCATTTGCCTTCAGACCCAAATTCAAGTCAAAAATTTAGTTTAAAGGATTTAGGTTGATAATACTCCCAGATATCTGGCAGAGGGAACTCAAATAATCACTGGAAGCATACACTAATTATCTAAAACTCAAGAACCACCTACCAATAAAGTTCTAATAAATATTAGAATTAAAATAATAAAATAAGGTAGATAGAAGGATCCATGAGCAACAGTCCAGAAATAACAGTTATATGCAGAATATATTTAAGGAACAAAAATTATACATTAAAAATATGAGAGTGGATAAGAGACAATAAAGATGAATCATTCAATGAATCATTCAAATTGAAAAAATATACTTTATGATTCATATACAAACATACATATGACATATATCGTAAAGACACATACTGAGTGGAAATTCTGCATAGCAGAACAGGGAAATTCCATTGACTAGAAGACAGAATTATGGAAAATACCCAGAATAAACCACAAAGAGGCAAAGAGATGGGATATCTGAAAGAAAATCTGAGACAGATAAGACAATGAGAAGTTGTCATTCCAAATTCTAGAAGTTGGAACTCAAGATAATGTAAGAAGCAATAGTGAAAAAAATATTATTGAGAATTTCCTCAAACTGATAAAAGACAACTTCAGATTTTAAGGTAATATTTACTCTTAAGCAAGGTAAATAACAGGAAATCCACTAAAGAAAAAGACAGTTGATCGTTTTTTAAAGACATTGGATTGAAAGTTGCACGGAGCAGTATCATATAGAGGGAAACTATGATTTAAGAATCACAGTGATCTAGTGAGGTTCATAATCACACACACACAGAGAGAGAGAGAAACTCAGAGTTTACCTCCAACAGATCCTTGCAAAGGAAGATATTTTAAAATAAACTTTAGGAAAAAGAAACATTATTCCAAGAGAAAGAGCTGAGATTCAAAAATGAGTGAGCAAATAAATTTGTAAACACAACAGAGAGAATATGAATAACCAATGATAGTATTAAATTATAATAGTAAGTGTATTGTGGTAAGTGTTAAGAAAAAGAAAGATAAACTAAAATGCTGGATCACATCTAAGTCAACAAATAAATGATCAGAGTTAACATATCTAAATTCTTTTATTTAAAAAAGAGTAAAGAAATGAATCAAAGTTAGAATTTATAACTAAAAATAAGTATGTTATATTATCTACTAATGCAAGAGAAATGCAATGTGTCACTTCCAAGGCACTCCTGGGAGGTAAGATGAAGGGAGAGTTGAATAAGGAAAAAGAAAATCAAGCAATTTACCCAAAAGAACACTATATAAAAGATTTCTTAAAACTTATAAGAAAAAATGAAAACCACAACATAAAATTGAAGAGATATATACCTTCAGTATATATTGAAATTGGCTAAAATCCAGTATTATTAGGTTGGTGCAAAAACTTAGTATTTCGTACTGTTTTAACTTGGTACTTTTGCACCAAGTTATTAAAATAAAGACTAACCTACTACATCAAAGTAAACAAATGCCTATGTTTTTGAATAAAATTCTATTCAAATTATAAGAAAATATAAAGAGAAAATTGAAAGCAAAAGGACAGGAGGGAGGAAAGCATTAAAACAAACAGCAAAATCACATAATAGAAAATTTAAAATCAAAATGCTTGACTTTATATATAGACAAAATAACACAAAAACCATTACTAGAAACAAATAACATTCTTCTAATTTATATTTTTATTTATTGTGTATACCTAATGCACAAGAAAATTAATAACTCTCCTAGAGATTCAAGTAATATAAAGCTAAGGGAGTAAATCTAGTGGATATATATGGAATATTATAGGCAATAATTTCCAAATATATTTTCAAATAAAGGAAATATGAAATATTTGTTTTAGAATATTTATGGTCAAATTAAATCTCTAAACAAATTTCAAAACAGCAGTATCACACAGATCCCTTTAAACAACAAAAGTATTAAATTAGAAGCCAACAGCAAGAATATAATTAATATTCATGAATATAAAGATGTAAAGATTTTTTTCTATGTGCATATGTGTATACATGGAGAAATTCTAAACGTTTTAGAGGTTATAAACACAATTCTAAATGACTAATAGGTCTAATAAAAATAGTTGATATAAATGATAAAAATTATAATGATTAAAATAAATAAAATTATTATATTTAAAAGTAAGATGCAGTTAAATTGTCAATAAAAAAGAACATAATACAGGCAAAATTACTCATTAGACAATAAGGGAGGCTGAACATGAAGGTTTCAACTGGAGAATTTAGAAAAAACAGAGAAAACAGATTAATCCCAAAGAAAAAATCATAAAAAACATATATGAGTAGAAATTACTAGAATATACATTTTAAAAGATATAATAATGATACGAAAACATTGGTTATTTGAAAAACAAACCTCTCATGACTGATAAAGAAAAGTGTGAGAAAGCATACTTAAAGAACATTAAGAATATGAAAAAGAATAATGAGCAGGCATTCTACTGTAGCAAAGACTTGAAAGAATATTATGAACAATTGTATACCAACAAATTTTAAAACTTAGGTTTAAATAGGTAAAATCTATATGGCTCAAATAAACATAAAAGCAGAAAATTGTCCCATAAATTTTGCAGAAATTGAATCAGTAATATAAATATGTCTATAAGGAATACGACAGACCCAGGCATTTGTACAGGTAGGCTCTACTTACATTCAAAAATTAGATCATTCCAATCATACATAAATACTCCTGGAAAGCAGCAAAAAGAAAAACAGACTCTCTACTTATTTATTGATGCTTTTTTTGACCAAGACACCAAAACCTGACAAAGACAGTATGAGAAATGAAAAGTGTAAGCCAATCTCTCATTAATATTAACAAAAAAATCTTAGACAAATATTAGCAAACTGAACACAGCAATGTAAAATTTATGTATAATAATTATACATTCATACCACACTGGATTTGTCCTAGAAATGTGAGTTTGGTTTAACATTAGAAGGTAGATTTATGATTATGTACTTCATCAACTTAAAGAGATTTTTTAATAGAATTATTTTGATAGATAAAAAACCCAAAATGATCTTTGATAAGGTCAACCCACCCTAAATTTCCACCTTCCCTTTACACTGAAATAAAAGCCTAGACTCTCCTGACCCAATGCAGTCTAAACTGCTCTTTCTTTCACTAGAAAAGAGAACAGTGTAGGTCTTCTAAAACTCATTCTAATTATTCTGTATTCAAAATAAATAATATATTAAGATCATCAATCACTCTTACCCAGACACCAGTACACGCTGGACACTTATTGAAGGGGGGCCCTTACTCAATGATGTGAGCTTCAATGGTCCAGTATCTTCTATAGAATAAAATGAACTCAAACTTGCACAATTAGGAGATAGGGTGTGCTCCAGTTTGAATGAAAACAAAGTCAAGACATGCCATTCCTATTTCTGTGACTTCCTTCACTGCATAGACCCAGCCCATAATGCTCTCTCTTAACACCATTTTCACCAATAGTACTACAACTCTTCCGTCATGACTTAATGTCAGGTAAATTGGGTAAAATCACATAATAGGAATTTAGAGATAGTGGTGATAACTTTAGGCTGGATTGATCAGGAAAAGTTCACACTGGAAATAAACAAGACTTTGTCTTCTATCTTAGTTCATTGTGTATCTATCTTCTACATGCGAAGATTGGGAGATATTCAGAGGATAAGGATCATCTTATCTATCTTTGTATCAACTGTACTTACTGCCTTATACAGTGCCTTAATTTAGATATATATACTTTTTTTTGTTTTGAGACGGAGTCTCGCTCCGTCACCCAGGCTGGAGTGCAGTGACGCGATCCCGGCTCATGGTAAGCTCCGCCTCCCGGGTTCACGCCATTCTCCTGCCTCAGCCTCCCGAGTAGCTGGGACTACAGGCACCCGCCAACACGCCCGGCTAATTTTTAGTATTCTTAGCAGAGACGGGGTTTCACCGTGTTAGCCAGGATGGTCTCGATCTACTGACCTCGTAATCCACCCGTCTCAGCCTCCCAAAGTGCCAGGATTACAGGCGTGAGCCACCGCGCCCGGCCAATTATAATAGTATATATTTTATTTTTGGTCAATAGTATTTGATTTGATGATTAAACCACATTAAAATAGCAATTAGTATTGACTCAGGTAATCTCATATTGCATGGCTGCTTCATAGAAGACAGAAAAATATGGGACAGCATTAGTGAAAACTGTGATGCTCTGAAGGGAGGAGAGGATGTGATCACACAGAAGAGAGATGAATCATTTCCTGGAAACCGGAGCCTATGGTGGGCTACCTCTGTTTGGGTGAGGATGCATGCGTCACTGACACTGTTGGTGTCCTTTCCTGTATCTCCTCGGCACTTCTCTTTCCCTTGCATGCTCATGTGCAGCTATGACTCTTCCCAAGAGGACTTTAGTCGTGGGAGTTTGCTCATCTCACAAATGCAGAGCAGGCCCAAGGCCTGAGGTTAATGCCCCTGGGCACTAGCCCTCCATCAATGGCTGATATAAGTTGCTGGACAAATAGTCCAACTCCTTGGTACCTCAGTCAGGATAATTCTGAAATGGATTTTGATCTGTCTCTCAAAATTTCCCCGTGGAATTGAGCCTTGATTGTTCAAAGCAGTAGCTGGCTCAATAATATGTTTTTATTGGTCCCGTTTCTTCCATACCTCACTGCTCTCCTTCCATAATCTGCTTCCCAGGGTCACCCCCAAGACAAATTACTTGCACTCATTCCCTTATCTCAGTGTCTAATTCTAGGGCAACTAAATCTAAGACTCTTTTTTTTTCCACGATGTTTCTATATAAAAACACACCTTTGAAATCCAGATGGGGTTCCTGGGTAAAAACCATATAATGAGAACTTAAAATTAAGTTTTAAAAATATAAGCTCTAAAGGGAATTTTGCAGCCCATTCAGAAAGACGTCAGCTATGTGCTCTATGCAGTTTTCCCTTGGCTTAGTCTACTCTGGGGAGTCAAAATCTTAATGTATAGTTGATAGGAACTAAATGACTATCTGAGTCTGTGTGTGTATGTGCAGGCACATGTGTTTACTCCTGGAGGTCTTTAACTGGAGGCTACTTTAATAACACCCTACGTAAAAATGGACACAAAGTAAAGTGCATTATACTTATTTATATGCAATAAACTCTAAAATGAAGACAATGGATTTCTATAAAATTTTCTAATTCAGCTAATTATAAAGTCACTTTTTGTTCTATATGCATTTGCTCCATATATACACCTTACATGTTAGTAAGAGCACAGCCTTCTGAATCTGAAAGACCTGGATTCAAGACATGTTATTTACTCACTGAGTGAGATTCTTCTCATTACTAACCCCTCTGTGTACAGTCACTTCATGTGAAAAATGAGGTGATTGTGAGCCTGAAAGGAGATGATGTACATAATGTATTTACCACGACAGTTGCCTCATAGATTTCATTAGTCATTGATTTCTTCCTCCTCTTTCTCCTGCCCTTTCTGCCCTCCTCCTCCTGTTCCTTTTCTTCTTCTCCTTTTTCTCTATTTCTTCTTTCCATTGTTGTCTTTTTTCTCTTCCTCCTTCTCTTAGTTTTAATTTTAATTTTTTATTATTAAATTTAATTTTTATTATTATACTTATTTTGTTGTTGCATAAGATGAATTCTTATTATTGCTCCCTATAACAAATTTTGCCTCACAAAAAAAGTACTTTGCAAAATGCCAGTTGAGCTGAGTGATTCTAGAGACTCCTTACTTTCCAAATCAAGACCTCCTTGTCTGTGTCCTTATTGGCATAATCAGGTTCTTCTGGTCTGTGAAGTGGCACTGTAATTCCATTACAGTGTCTCTTCTTTTGGAATGGAAGAAAAAAGATGCTCATTGTATAGAACATTACTGATAATAATATCATTGAGTTCTCATTGTTAGAGAAAGAGATATGTAATCACTTATGCTTTACTCAATAAACTCTATACATTTTCTAAAACTACTAAGACTTTTTGTTTATTCTATGTATTGTCATTGATTACCTGTATAACATCACTTAGGTTACCTAGTTCTTGAGCCACAATTTCCTCATCTTAAAAAGTGGGAATAATAACAGCCATTAATGCAGAGGGCTATAAAGAGGACCAAGTGAAAGTGTTTCATACAGTGCCTGGCATATAATAAGCACTCAATAAATGGTAGTTATTATTACATTAAAGTTACCTGGCTATTCAGGATAAGTTTAAATTATATTCAAATTAGAAGGCCAAGGTGTACTGAATATATCATAGGATAATTTCCAAGTAGAAAGACTAAAATTTAAAAGTAGGTGCGTTGAAAAGCAAACCCTCAGTTCCTCAGACAAGTTGCCATGTAGAAAAGCTCAGTCTTTTAGCATTTCAAGTAAATGATGCTTTACGGTCCACATGCACCTTAAAGTATAGAGTGTACTATTTTGAGGGGTACACAGCTCTCTGCTTCCAATCTTCCGCCTGATCATGCCCTCCTCACAGGTTTTGAAGCCTCTCTAATCGTAGATTTTCTCTTTCAATCCATTAGCTATCTATCCTATCTCCTAGAAAAATTAGTCCTGAATATACATAGGACATTCCTTATGCAATACAGCATTCCATATGCAATACATTTTTTTGTTTGCCTTTTTCAAAAACTCGTAATTTGGTTAACAAGGCTTTTTGTAAAATGTGTTACCTGCTCACTAAATAAATTCAGAAAAGGAATAAAATTTCTATCAGTATAAAACCCAAAGAAGTAATCTTGCAGTTGGCTTCCTCCCATCATCCACATTTATATCATTAATAAGTGCTATTACCTCTACCATTATACTGAATAGAATTCTTTCCATCTTTATTCTGCTACAATTTACCTTCTCTCACAAGACTACCACAGAAATTCCTGTTTCCAATCTTGCTCCCTGCAGAGGGCTGTTATTAAAAAACAAATCACTGTTGGTGAGAATGTAAACTAGTACAACCACTATGGAAAACAGTGTGGAGATTCTTTAAAGAACTAAAAGTGGATCTACCATTTGATCCAGCAATCTCACTCCTGGGTGTCTACCCAGAGGAAAAGAAATCATTATACAAAAAAGATACCTACACACACATTTTTATAGCAGCACAATTTGCAATTGCAAAAATATGGAACTAGTCCAAATGCACATCAATCAACAAGTGGATAAAGAAAATGTGGTCTATATATACCGTGGAATACTCCTCAGCCATAAAAAGAAATGAAATAATGGCGTTCACAGAAATCTCAATGAAATTGGAGACCATTATTCTAAGTGAAGTAACTCAGGAATGGAAAACCAAACATCGTATGTTCTCACTCGTACGTGGGAACTAAGCTATAAGGAAGCAAAGGTATAAGGATGATACAATGGATTTGGGGGACTTGTAGAAAAGGGTGGGAGGAGTGTGAGGGATAAAAGACTACACACTGGGTACAGTGTACACTGCTCAGGTGATGAATGCACCAAAATTTCAGAAATTCATTGCTAAAGAACTTATTCATGTAACCAAACACCTCTTGTTCCCCAAAAACCTATTGAAATAAAAAAAGAACCTTCTCTGGGCTTCCCCAAATAATTTTTTTTTAAAAAAGCAAATCATATTTGCTTACTGCCCTGCATAAAATCCTTCAATAACCTAAAGATAAAAGTAGAACCAAACATTTGCTATATGATAGTACACTTCACTCTTTGGCTCTGCTTACATATCTTTCCTTATCAGGTAATGATCACTCATGATGTTCCTGACACAGTGGTATTTCTGCTCCTTGAACTTATCAAGACCAGCTCTGTCTTAAAGTCTTTGCACTAGCTCTATGCTGTAGGATGTTCTCTCTGTCTAGACCAGCGCACGACTGGCCTGATCCTGTGGGTCTCAGCCAAAATGTGATCTGACTTTCTCGAAGTGAACTCCCATGACCACAATGTCAGCATAGCCCTCTCCATTCTTGTCATTTCCCATCACATCACAGTCATTCCCATTTGCTAGATACTTGTCCTGTGTCTACTACTTGCCAGGCAGTGTTTGGGAAATATGGAATCTATTATCGAATTTAACAGAAAAAAGCCCTGCCTTCCTGGAAAGTGTATTATAGTAAAACTATGAACAACTATCTGAAATAAACTTTATTTGGTTAATTGTCCCCCTCACCCAGATTGGGGAGACCTAGAAAGCAAGAACTTTGCATGTTGTGTTCATCATTTTTAGTTCTAAGCAAGCACTATGGGTAAAAGAGTGCCAAAAATAGGACTTAATTAATGAATAATATTGTATCACATTTTTGGCATTCTAGCTTGGCTCTAGTCAGCTTGTAAAGTAAACGTATATAGAGAAATTCTAAATAAGACAAAATAAATATGAAAAAACTTAACAGGCACCTCCTTAAATCATTTTCATTCCTTGATTATTAATATAATCACTTACAAAACCATTAAAAGAAAATTTGAATGTAGCTCCCAAAGAAAATTTATTCTATCAATTAAGAACACTTGAAAGCAAAAGCTAATGAGATGTTGTGAAGTCTGGGGTTCTGAAGGCCACTTAAAGAAAACATTTTTTATGGACTTAAAACTCTTCAGAGCCAGCTCTGGCTGGAGCACCTCTCAGGAGCACTTATTTTTTCCCATAAGTCAGAGAGTGATGCTTCTTTGTCTAGGAGAGTACCAAAAGGGCATTTTTGTTCCCCTGTGAATTTGATGGGAAGTTAACACAGATTGACGATAGGTCATCTGAAAATGCTTGCCTCTTTTATTTTCAATTTTGCTGGGTGAAAATTGCCCATATTTTGTCTGTTTGGCTCATGTTCCATGGCATTTTGAGTACCTGAAAAAAATCTTTGAAGCAGTTATTGTTTAAAAAACTGTAATTTCACCATTTTTCACAATTGTATTATGCAAATATTTTAGAGGTATCAACCATAAATCCACTGTTACAATTCAGTTTGGTAGTGTACCTAGCAATAATCAATTACATCAGGGACTAATTATGTAATTACAATTTATGGCTATGGCTAGAATTTTTCTTTTTAAAATAAGATTATGTTTTAAATATTTATATCAAAGAAATATGCCTCATATGATCATCACAAAAGTATGTGATCTATAACTCATATCTATATATAACTATATATAACTCATATATATATAACTGTATATAACTATATGTAACTCATCTATAACTTTAAAATTTAAAAGTAGGTGCGTTGAAAAGCAAACCCTCAGTTCTTCAGACAATTTGCCATGTAAAAAGCTCAGTCTTTTAGCATTTCGAATAAATGATGTATGTTATTTGTAACATACATACATTATTTTGTAAGAAATTTGTAAGAAACTCCTATTTTATCTTTTTATTGTCATTGTTTTCAGTGTTATCATATTGGAAAAATATTATGGTCAGTGTACATATTTTTCCTTAAAGGGAGATTTGAAAATAAATAAATCAAGCAAAAAAGAAACTTCTAGTCACGATTGTTTCTCCCTCTTTTTTTAAGTTTTAGAAAGCTGTAATTTGGAAGAAATGCTGGAATCTTATTTTACATATAGTCTCTTCCTGAAGTTCTAGAGTTTTGCTATCAACGGAACTCTGGAAAAAAAAAAAAACAGGATGTCAATAAGATGGTGTAAAAGAAAGTCTCAGCTCTTGTTTCCCACAGAAATAACAATTTAGCAATGATACATAGACCAAAATACCTTTGTGAGAATTCTAGAATCCAGGTAAGAAGCTGAAGTACTCTAGGCAAGCAAAAAGACAAGAATAAATCTATTTCAATGGATAAGAAGAGCAATTTCACTTTATTTTAATTTTGTTTGTTTATTTATTTGTTTGTTTATTTGTTTTGATGGAGTCTCCCTCTGTCGCCCAGGCTGGAGTGCCATCTCAGCTCACTGCAACCTCCGCTTCCTGGGTTCAAGCGATTCTCTTGCCTCAGACTCCCATGTAGCTGGGATTACAGGCACACACCACCATGCCCAGCTAATTTTTTTTCTTTTTTGTATTTTTAAAAGAAATGAGGTTTCACCATGTTGGCCAAGCTGGTCTCAAACTCCCAATCTTCTGTGATCCTCCAGCTTTGGCCTCCCAAAGTGCTAGGATTATAGACGTGAGCCACCATGCCCAGCAAGCAATTTCATTTTAACCAAGTTAGCCCTTCCCTCCAGCCAGCAAATCTCAGTGCTGGTACAGAATGTCCTGACTGGTAACTTCTACCTCAAGGGAAAAAGAAAGGTAGCACATACATCCAACATTCCAGCTTTTTTGAGGTCTGCCCAAGGAACTGGTTTCTGTCTTACCTGATTTTGGGGTGCTGACAGAGAGCCAGCATACTTCAGAGATCTGGTGGCCACTAGAATAAGGAAGAGCAAGGAGGCATGCTGCCACAGAACTAAAGAATCAAATAACTTGCAGTGTTGCACAGACACCAGAGAAAGCAATAAATTATGAGTTCCTGAAAAAAAAAAAAAAAAACAGGAAGCCTCTCTAATTGAGAAATTGCACACACAGGCCCAGAGAAGTCATATCATCCTCCTATAAAACAAAAGGCTTCAGAGGCCCCAAGAATTTTTTAGCCAGGCTGGGTGATGAGGGTCTTCCCCGCACAAAGCTAGTCTGTAAAGACTGGAGAGGTTGCTGTTTCTTTCAAATGTGTGAATTTTAATATAAAGTTACAAAACACCTGAAGAAACAGTGAAACATGGCCCAAAGGAGAAAAAAACAAATCTCCAGAAATCAATCCCAAAGAAATGGAGATAAGTGAATACCCTGAGAAATATTTCAAAATAAGCACTATAGAGTATTTTATGAGCTCAAGAAAATGATACATGAACAAAATGAGAATATTAACAAAGAGATAGAAAATATTAAAAAAGGACAAAACAAATTTTGGAGCTGAAGAACATAATTACTATATGGAAAAATTCACTACAGGAATTCAACAGAAGACTTAATCAAACAGAAGAAAGAATCAGCTAATTCAAAGGCAAGCACTTGGAAATAATCCAGTCAGAGGAACAAAAAAAAGTATAAAAAATTGAAACTCTAAGGGACTTAGAGTACATCGTTAAGCAAACCAAGTATATATTGTGGGAATCCAAGGAGAGGAAGGAAAAGAGAAGAGGGCAGAAAGCTTATTTAAAGAAATAATGGATGGCCCAGGCCGAGTGGGTCATGCCTGTAATCCCAGCACTTTGGGAGGCAGATTGCTTGAGCCCAGGAGTTTGAAACCAGCCTGGGGATTAATGTCAAAACCCCATCTCGACAAAATGTACAAATATTAGTTTGGCGTGTGACAGGTGCTTATAGTCTGAAAGGTGGAAGCTGCAGTGAGCTGTGATTGCACCACTGCACTCCTGACTGGGCAACAGAGTGAGATCCTGTCTCAAAATAAAATAAAATCTAAAAAAAGAAAGAAAGAAAAACGGAAAAGAAATAATAGCTAAAAACTTCTCATATCTGGGGAAGAAAATGAACATCAAGATTCAAGAAGCCCAAAAGCGTTCAGCTAGAATGAATCCAAAAAAATTCACAATGGGACATACTATAATCAAATTGTAAAAAATAAAAGACAAATATAGAATTTTGAAAGAAGCAAGAGAGAAGCAACTCATCACATACAAGGGAACACTCATAAGACTACCAGTGGATTACTCTGTATAAATCTTACAGGCCAGAAGGGAATGGGATAACATACTCAAAGTGCTAAAAGAACAACAAGAACAAACAAACAAAAAACTGCTTACTAATGAAGAATATCATATCCAACAAAACTACCCTTCATAAATGAAAGAAAACAAAGACTTCCATATAAACAAAAGATGAAGGAGTTCATCACCAATAAACCTGCCTTACAAGAAATGCTAAAGGGAGTCCTTCAGTTGAAACAAAAGGATTTTAAATAGCAACACAAAAGCATATAAAAGTATAAAACTCGCTGATAAAGGTAAACATATAAACAAATGCAGATTAATATAATACTGTAACAGTGGTGTACAAATCACCTTTAATTATGATACAGAAGTTAAAGGACAAAAGTATAAAAAATACTTATAACTATAAAATGTGATAAATTCACAATATAAAAATATGTAATCATATATGTAATTGAAGTTAAATTCTTATCAGCTTAACATAAATTGTTATAACTGTAACATGCTTTATGTAAGTCTCACAGTAACTACAAAGAAAATACCTATAGAAGATGCACGAAATAAAGTCAGAAAGAAATATTAAAAAGAGCATGTCATTATTTCAAAAAATCATTGAAGCACAAAAGAAGAGAGCAAGAGAGAAAAGGAGTAACTAAAGAACTACAAGACAAATAGAAAGCAATTAACAAAATAGTAACCATAACTCCTTCACTATCAATCATTATTTTTAGTGTAAATGCTTTAATCACCCCAAACAAAAGACACAGAATGGCTGAATGAATAATGTTAAAAATCCAAATATCTGCTTTCTATAGGAAAGTCACTTTCTATTTAAGGACACATGCACACTGAAAGTGAAAGAATGAAAAACGATAATCCATGAAAATGGTAACCAAAAGAGAGCATGCTTATATACGACAGAAGAGACTTTAAATAAAAAACTAAAGGTCAGTATATAGCAATAAAAAGACAAATTCACAGGAAAATAGAACAATTATGAATATATATGCACCCAACATCAGAACATACAAATACATGAAGAAAACATTGATAGAACTAAAGGGAGAAGTAGACTGCAACACAATAATAGCAGAGGATTTTTGGTATTCTACTTTTAGTAATAAATAGACTATCCAAACAGGAGGTCAATAAGTAAATAGAGGACTTTAACAATACTGCAGACCAAATGGACCTAGAAGATAAATACAGAACATTATACCCAACAGCAGTAGAATACACATTCTTCTGAAGCCACACAAATATTCTCCAGGATAGACCACACATTAGGTCACAAACCAGTCTTAACAGATTTAAAAACATATTAAATTATAACAAGTATATGTTCTGACCACACTAAAATGAAACTAGAATTAATAATGGAACTAAAAATGGAAAATTTGCAAATATGTAAAAACTAACAACATATTCTTAAACAACCAATCTGTCAAGGAAGAATTCAAAAGATATACTGGAAAATATATTGGCACAAAGAAAAACAAAACGTAACTTATCAAAATGTATGTGATACAACAAACACAGTACTAAGAGGGACTATTATAGGAATAAAGGCCTGTAAAAAAAAACAAGAAAAACGATCTCAAATAAACTAACTTTACACCTCAAAAAACTAGGAAAAAAAGACAAACTAAGCCCAAAGTCAGCAGAAGGAAGATCATAATTGCCAATAAATAAGACAACCTAGAAGAAATGGGTACATTCCTAGAAATACAACCTATCAAAATTAAATAAAGAAGTCAAAAGCCTGATCAGACCAATAACAAAAAAAAGAGATCAAATCAGTAATCAAAAAACTCCCATCAAAGAAAAGCCCAGTACTAGACTAATTCATGGGTAAATACTGCCAAACATTTAAAGAAAAATTATGCCAACTTTTTTTTTAACTCTTCAAAAAAAAAAATAAAAGAGGGAATACTTTTTTTTTTTTTTTTTTGAGACAGAGTCTTGCTCTGTCACCCAGGCTGGAATGCCGTGGTGGCACCATCTCAGCTCACTACAACCTCTGCCTCTGGGTTCAAGCGATTCTCCTGTCTCAGCCTCCCAAGAAGCTGGGACTACAGGCATGCACCACAATGCCCAGCTAATTTTTGTATTTTTAGTAGAGACAGGTTTTCACCATGTTGGTCAGGCTGGTCTAGAACTCCTGACCTCACGTGATCCACCCACTGTGGCCTCCCAAAGTGATAGGATTACAGGTGTGAGTCACCACACCTGGTCTGAAGGGAGAAAACTTTCAGACTCATTTTATGAGGCCAGCATCACCCTGATATCAAAATCAGACAAAGACAACACATGAAAAGGAAACTACAGACCAATATCCTTGATGAATGTAGATGCAAAAATTCTCAACAAAATATTAGCAAAGCAAATTGAACAGGTACATTAAAAATGTCATATACCATGATCAAGTGGGATCTATCCCTGGATGCAAATCAACCAAAATGATACTCTACATTAAGAAAATGAAAGATAAAAATCACATGAGCATCTCAATAAATGCAGAAAAAGCATTTGACAAAATTCAACACCTTTTCACCACAAAAATTCTCAAAAACTTAGGTATAGAAGGAACTTCCCTCAACGTAATAAAGGCCATATATCAAAGGCCCACAGCTAATAATATACTCAGTGGTGAAAAACTGAAAGTTCTTCCTTTAAGTTCTGAAATAAGGCAAGGATGAGCATTCTCACCATTTCTGGTCAACATAGTACTGGAAGTGCTAGCCAGCACAATAAGATAATAAAAATTATTAAGGGGCACCTAAATCAGAAAGGAAGAAGTAATATAACCTCTTCATATGACATTTCCTTATATGTAGAAAACCCTGAAGACATAACACGCAAAAAAATGTTGGAAAAAATAAAAGAATTTAGAAAAGTTGCAGGATAAAAAAAAATCAACATACAAAAATTAGTTACATTTCTACACACTATCAATGAACTATCTGCAAAGGAAATTAAGAAAATATCATTTACAGTACCATCAAGAAGAATAAAATACTTTGGAATAAATTTAACCAAGGACATGAAAAGGGCCAGGTGCAGTGGCTCATGCCTTTAATCCCAGCACTTTGGAGGCCAAGGCAGGTGGATCACCTGAAATCAGGAGTTCGAGACCAGCCTGGCCAACATGGTGAAACCTGTCTCTACTAAAAAGACAAAAATTAAGTGGGCGAGGTGGTGCATGCCTGTAATCCCAGCTACTTGGGAGACTGAGGCAGGAGAACTGCTTAAACCTGGAAGATGGAGGTTGCAGTGAGCCAAGATTGCGCTATTGCACTACAGCCTGGGCAACAAAGCGAGATTCCCCAAAAAAAAAAAAAAAAAAAGAAGAAGAAGAAGAAGTGAAAGACTTGAAGATTAAAAACCACAAAACACTGATGTAAAAAATTAAAGCAAACACAAATAAATGGAAAGATATCATATGTTCATGAACTGAAAAAAACAGTAGTTTTAAAAACGTCATAGTGCTCAAAGTTATCTACATATTGAATGCAAACTCTATCAAAATCTGACTGGCATTTTTAAATGAATACAAAAATAGTCCTAGTATTCATATGGAAACTCTGAAAAGCCAAAGGAATTTTGAACAAGAAAAACAAAGCTGGAAGCATCATATGTCCTAGTTTCAAAATATATTACAACGCTACAGTAATGAAAACATTGTGATACTGGCATAAAGACAAGCATACAGACCAACAGAACAGAATGAAGAGCACAGAAATAAGTCCACACATTTATGGTCAATTGATGTCTAATCATGATGCCAAAAATAAACAATTGGAAAAGAATAACATCTTCAAAAAATTGTGCTGGGGAACTGAATAACCACATGCCAAAGCATAAAATTGGACTCCTATCTTACACCATACATAAAAATCAATTCAAAATAGATTAAAAGCTTAAATATAAGACCTAAAAATATAAAGCTTCTAAAAGAAAACATAAAGGAAAAGTTTCTTGCCATTGGCTTTCCCAGAGATTTCTTGGATATGACATTAAAAGCACAGACAACAAAGCCAAAAATAAACAAGTAGGATTACATCAAATTAACCAAACAACAGAGTAAAGAGATAAGCTATCAAGTGGGAGAAAATTTTTGCAGACTGTATACCTGATAAGGGGTTAATAGTCAAAATATATAAGGAAGTTCTACAACTCAATCGCAAAAAATAAATAAATAATTTGAATTATTAGTGGAGAAAGGACCTGAACAGATATTTCTGCAAAGCGGACACACTGCTCTACGTCACTAATCATAAAAAAAGTAAATCAAAATGTTAAAATGTCATTACGAAAGAAAATAGAAAATAACAAGTTTTGGCAACAATGTGGAGAAGTTGGAACCCTTGGGCACTGTTGGTAGAAATATAAAATGATGTAGACATTATTGAAAATGGTATAGTTTCCATAAATAATTAAAAATAGGACCACTATATGATTCAGCAGTCTCCCTTCTGAGTATTTGTCCCAAAAAATTGAAATCAGCATCTCCAAGAGATACTTGCACTATTGTATTTATTGCAGCATTATTCATAATAGCTAAGAGGTGAAAACAACCTAAATGTCCATGAATGGATGAACAGATTTTTAAAATGTGGTGTGTACATATAATGGAATATTATTCAGGAATAAAAAGAAAGGAATCTTATCATATGCTATAACACAGATGAACCTGAAGGATATTATGCTAAGTGAAATAAGTCAGTCACAGAAGGACACATACTGCATGATTCCACTTCTGTGAAGTATGTAAGTAATCAAACTTATACAAACAGAAGGTAGAATGGTGGTTTCCAGAAGCTGAGGAGAGGCATATGCAAAGTTGCTGTTTAATAGGTGTTATGCTGTTAATGCTTGTGTCCCCCACCAAGATTCACGTGTTGAAACCTAATTCCCAAAATGATAGTATTATGAGGTGGAATCTTTGGGATATGATCAAGTCATGAGGATGGAGCACTCATGGATGATATTAGTACCCGTATAAAGGAGGCCCTAGAAAACTGCCTTGCCCCATTTGCCACATGAGGATGCAGCAAGAAGGAGCCATCTAATGAGGAATGGGCCCTCACTAGCCACCAAAACTGGCAGCTTCTTGATCTTGGACTTCCCAGCCTCCAGAACTTTGAGAAATACATTTCTGTTATTTAGAAACTATCCAAACGTTATACTCAATGGGCAAAAGCTGGAAGCATTCCCCTTGAAAACCAGCACAAAACAAGGATGCCCTCTCTCACCACTTTTATTCAATATAGTATTGGAAGTCCTGGTCAGAACATCAGGCAAAAGAAAGAAAGAAAGGGCATCCAAATAGGAACAGAGGAAGTCAAACTATCCCTGTTTGCAGATGATATGTTTTTCTATCTAGAAAACCCCACATTCTCAGCCCAGAAGCTCCTTAAACTGATGAACAACTTCAGTAAAGTCTCGGGATACAAAATCAACATACAAAAATCACTAGCATCCGTGTACATTAACAACAGTTAGGCCAAGAGCCAAATCAGGAATACAATCCTATTCACAATCACTACAAAAAATAATAATAAAATACACAGGAATACAGCTAACCAGGGAAGTGAAAGATCTCTACAATGAGAACTACAAAACACTGTTGAAGAAATCAGAGATGACACAAACAAATGGAAAACATTCCATGCTCATGGATGGAAAGAATCAATATCATTAAAGTGGCCACACTGCCAAAAGCAATTTATAAATTCAATGCTATTCCTATCAAACTATGAATGATATTATTCATAGATTAGAAAAAACTATTTTAGTATTCACATGGAACCAAAAAAGCATCTGAATAGCCCAGGCAATCCTAGGCAAAAAAAAAAAAAAAAAAAAAAAAAAAAAGCTAGAAGCATCACACTACCCAACTTCAAACTATACTACAAGACTGTAGTAACCAAAAGGCATGATACTGGTACAAAACCAGACAGATAGACCAATGGAACAGAATAGAGAGCCCAGAAATAAGGTCACATGCCTACAACCATTTGATCTTTGGCAAAGCTAACAAAAACAAGCAATGGAGAATGGACTCCCTATAGAATAAATGGTGCTGAGATAACTGGCTAGCCATATGCAGAACAATGAAACTGGACCCCTTCCTTATGCTATATACAAAAATTAAATCAAGATGGATTAAAAATTGTAAATGTAAAACCCAAAACTATAAAACCCTGGAAGACAACCTAGGCAATATCATTCTGAACATAGAAACGGGAAAATATTTCATAACAGAGACCAAAAGCAATTTGAACAAAAGCAGAAATTGACAAATTGGATATAATTAAACTAATGAGCTTCTGCACAGCAAAAGAAACTGTCACCAGAGTGAACAGACAACCTAGAGGATGGGAGAACATTTTTGCAAACTATGCACCTAACAAAGCCTAATATCCAGCATCTATAAGGAACTTAAGCAAATTGCAAGAAAACAAACAACTCCATTAAAAAGTAGGCAAAGGACATGAACAGATATTTTCCAAAAGAAGACATACATGGGACCAACAAGCATATGAGAAAAAGCTCAACATTGCTGATCATTAGAGAAATGCAACTCAAACCACAATGAGATACCATCTCATGCCAGTCAGAATGGCAATTATTAGAAAGTCAAAAATTAGATATTAGAGAAATTGTAGAGAAAAAGGGACACTATACAGTGTTGGTGGGAGTGTAAATTAGTACAACCATTGTGGAAAGCAGTGTGGCAATTCCTCAAAGACCTAAAAAATAAAAGAACTATCATTTAACCCAGCAATCCCATTATTGGGTATATACCCAGAGAAATAAAATGTTGTATCATAAAGACACATGCACATGTGTTTATTGCAGTGCTATTCACATAGCAAAGACATGGAATCAACCTAAATGCCCATCAATGATAGACTGGATAAAGAAAATGTAGTACATATACACCATGGAATACTATGCAGCCATAAAAAGAACAAGATCATATCCTTTACAGGAACATGGATGGAGCTGGAGACCATTATCCTTAGCAAACTAACGCAGGAAGAGGAAACCAAATACTGCATATTCTCACTTGTAAATGGGAGCTAAATGATAAGAACACATGGACACAAAGAGAGGAACAACACACTGGGGCCTCCTTGAGGATGGAGGGCGGGAGGAGGGGGAGGATCAGGGAAAAATAACTAAAGGATACGAGGCTTAATTAATACCTGGGTTACAAAATAATCTGTGACCCGAGTTTACCTATATAACAAACCTGCACATGTATCCCTGAACTTAAAATAAAAGTTTAAAAAATAAAAAAAAAAGAAGCTACCAAGTTTATGGACAGAAACAATGGATACAGAGTTTCAGTCTTTCAGGATTAAAAAGTTCTGGAGATCTTCTATATTACATGTGCATATAGTTACTGATACTGTACACTTAAAAACTTGTTAAGAGGGTAAAAATCTTATTTGGTTGTGACTTTGTAGATTATAAATAACATTCCACCATATTAATGAGGAATAGCTTGAAGTCTAACTAGGGAATATATCTGAGTTGAACACATTTGTGTATGTGCGCACATACAGATGTGTTTAGAAGCCAAGAACCTGGCCACTGGTCCCTTCTTTAATGTGAACTTTTGTGTAATTCTAACCAGGCCTTAATCATTCCTGGATCTTGATTTTCCCATCAGTACAACAAAGGAAGCAAATCTACGATAGTACTCCAAATTGTACTGGTGAGTCTCATCCCCATCGTACTTTATGGGTGTTTTGCTGGGAGAAATTTCTGAACTTCTTAGACATAATATGTTCAGGCATTTGGTTCTAGTCAGAGGGCAAAGAAAAACAGGACTTACACCTGCTACAATCTTTCAGGAAAGCAAATTCACAATATGGAAAAACACATTTTGTGAATTTGCTTTCCTATAACCCTTGACACAAATATCTATACCCCTTGGCACGAATATCTATACCCCTTGACACAGTATGTAATCTCATTCCTAGAACTCTATTCTGAGGGAAGAACTAGTGATATTAAAGCTTATTGCCACCTTATTCGTGGTAACAAATAACTGGAAACACATTTCTTGAAACTACCAGTAGGGAACTCACTCTAACACAAACTATCTATTCAATAAGATCCTACTCAAAATATTAGCAAAATTAAGGAGGGAAGGTAATCAGCTAAATCTACAGCAGATGTGGAAAATTAGACATCCAATAACAGCCATAAAGATTCCAAGACCATGATATAATAAAGGAGGACTTGCCTTATCAGATGTCAAAGAAAACATGTTGACTTTGGCAAAAAAAAAAAGAAAAACTGGACAATGAAAAATGAGAGATTCTAAAAATACAATTGAATACCCATGGGGACAGGTCATAGGATAAAAGTGGCACTTAAAGGTTACAGATGAGCCTTTTAATAAATGGTGTGGAGAAAACTGGATAACAATTAGGACTAAGGTTCTATAATTTTATCTTTGCACATCTAATAAATTTTAGAGAAAGTTAAATAAAATACTATTACTAGAAGAAACATGCCATTGAAAGTAATTTCTGGGTCAAATGGTACTTCTAGTTCTAGATCCTTGAGGAATTGCCACACAGTCTTCCACAATGGTTGAACTAGTTTACAGTCCCACCAACAGTGTAAAAGTGTTCCTATTTCTCCACATCCTCTCCAACACCTGTTGTTTCCTGACTTTTTAATGATCGCCATTCTAACTGGTGTGAGATGGTATCTCATTGTGGTTTTGATTTGCATTTCTCTGATAGCCAGTGATGATGAGCATTTTTTCATGTGTCTGTTGGCTGCATAAATGTCTTCTTTTGAGAAGTGTCTGTTCATATCCTTTGCCCACTTGTTGATGGGGTTGTTTTTTTTTCATGTAAATTTGTTTGAGTTGTTTGTAGATTCTGGATATTAGCCCTTTGTCAGATGAGTAGATTGCAAAAACTTTCTCTCATTCTGTAGGTTGCCTGTTCACTCTGATGGTAGTTTATTTTGCTGTGCAGAAGCTCTTTAGTTTAGTTAGATCTCATTTGTCCATTTTGGCTTTTGTTGCCATTGCTTTTGGTGTTTTAGACACGAAGTCCTTGCCCATGCCTATGTCCTGAATGGTATTGCCTAGGTTTTCTTCTAGGGTTTTTATGGTTTTAGGTCTAACATTTAAGTCTTTAATCCATCTTGAATTAATTTTTGTATAAGGTGTAAGGAAGGGATCCAGTTTCAGCTTTCTACATATGGCTAGCCAGTTTTCCCAGCACCATTTGTTAAACAGGAAATCCTTTCCCCATTTCTTGTTTTTTTTGTCAGGTTTGTCAAAGATCAGATGGTTGTAGATGTGTGGTATTATTTCTGAGGGCTCTGTTCTGTTCCATTGGTCTGTATCTCTGTTTTGATACCAGTACCATACTCTTTTGGTTACTGTAGCCTTGTAGTATAGTTTGAAGTACTGGGTATATACCCAAAGGATTATAAATCATGCTGCTATAAAGACACATGCACATGTATGTTTATTGTGGCACTAGTCACAATAGCAAAGACTTGGAACCAACCCACATGTCCAACAATGATAGACTGGATTAAGAAAATGTGGCACATATACACCACAGAATACTATGCAGCCATAAAAAATGATGAGTTCATGTCCCTTGTAGGGACATGGATGAAGCTGGAAACCATCATTCTCAGCAAACTATCGCAAGGACAAAAAATCAAGCACCGCATGTTCTCACTCACAGGTGGGAATTGAATAATGAGAACACTTGGACACAGGAAGGGGAACATCACACACTAGGGCCTGTCATGGGGTGGGGTTAGTGGGGAGAGATAGCATTAGGAGATATACCTAATGTAAATGACGAGTTAAAGGATGCAGCACACCAACATGGCACATGTATACATATGTAACAAACCTGCACATTGTGCACATGTACCCTAGAACTTAAAATATAATAAATATATATGTGTATATATATATATGTGTATATATGTGTGTGTCTGTATATATATGTGTGTGTGTGTGTATATATATATGTGTATATATATGTATACACATATATATATAAAAGAAAATAATTTCTGAGCAGGAATGACATTCCAAACCAAACACAATGCCTAGAAGCCATAAAAAAAAAACTGAAAATTTTACTAATTTTTAAAAATGTAAAATAAGTAAATAAATACCATTGGCCTATTAGAAATAAAAATTTCTTTCTAAAATATAGAATAGTTATAATTTCCATAAAATATGGATAAGTAACAAAACCTTAGAAAAAATTTTAAATAATAATCAGAAAACTCTAGACAATAAGAGTGAGGAGTTCACTGAGAAAAATAATAAAAGGCATATATAGAAAATCTAATATTTTCTGAAGGTAGTTTGTTTCGTAGATTCAACTTTGAAAACCATATAAGTGGTTCAAAATTGTGAAACAAAATTAAATTGTAATGAAAATAAATGCAAGCTTTAAAAATCAAAGTAAAATTAAACAAAATTGTTTTGATTTGTTTAATTGTTAAGTTGGTGTTTTGATTATCTAGAGATGAGTTATTGTGCCTTTATCAGAAACAGAAACTGTATTCTCCCAAAGGCAGAGCTAGGATTCAAACCTAAGATGAGAAGAGTAAGTCACAGCCTTTTGCTTTCAACAGCAAAGTTGTCATTGGTTGTCTGTACAGATCAAGGATTCACAAGTCATCCTTTGCAAACAGAAGCCTGGAGCCTCCAATTCACAGAAAACCTCTGACCTGCTTACCCCCTGCTTCTACGGGGCCACCCTGGTTCAAAGGGCCAAGCTGCTGCCAGCAGCATAAGTTGCCACTGGGAGTCCTGTGTCCCCAGAGGAACCAGAGGAGTTGAGTAGCATCTAATTATTCAGTATAGATATGGATGCTAACTTGGACTTAGTACATGTATTACATGGACTCCCTCCAAATCACCATACCAAGCCTCTGGAGGACAGAAGAATATAAATAATTTAACTCCTCTTAATCTCAGTTTCCATCTATGTATACAGGACATAAAAATAATTTGTACTCTGGTTCAAATCCTGATGCTCCCACATACCAGCTGTATGTCCTTGGGCAAGTCACTTCCCTCTCTGAGCTGCATCTCTTTCTCTCAAGATTCTGAGCAGCAAGTGAGAAGATATTAGCTAATTAGCTACAAAAACACCTGCGAAACGAGACACCAAGAGTTATGTGAAGATTAATGATTATAATTCATCAAAACTATTTTTATTTTATTTGGACCATTTCTCTAAGCCCATTATGGTATCTTGACAGTACAACTTAGTTAAAGAACATTGCTCTGGAGTCAGATGCCTGAGTCCAAACAGCAGCTCTGCTATTTACTAGCAGTATGATTTTTCACAAGTTACTTAAGTTGTATATGCCTCAGTTTTCTCATTTGTAAAACTGAGATAACAACATATCTATATCATAGGGTTATTGTGAGGATTAAATGAGTTAATGCACATTTTAAATATTTGTTTTATTTTTTAATTGGTAAATAATAATTTTACATATGCATGGGGCACATAATAATGTTTAGACACATAAGATGTCTAGTGATCAGATCAGGATAAGTAGCATATCCATCCTCTCAAACATTTATCATTTCTTTGTTTTGGAAACATTCAATATCCTCCTCCTAGCTATTTGAAACTATATAATATGTTATTGTTAATTAAGTTTAAAAATCAGTGCTTAGTACATAGTAAGCACTATGTACTCTTTAGATGTAAAAAAACTTTTTAGAATTAAACAGCTTTTTCGAATTAAAAAAAAGTACATGTCCTAGTTGGGATCAGAGATATGCAGTCAAACTACCAAAGATAAAATAGATCTAGTTATTTTAATCCATCATATGGATGGGAAGTGAGATCAGATATAGAGTACAAAAGAAATTATGTCAGTGGTGTCAGAAGCAAGAATTGAAGAGATACAAATATGAAATGAAAGAATTTAACTAAAATCTCCATAATCTTGAATTTTAATTGAAAATATCAATAGAAATGTATAATACATTTCTCTTTTCAGGACAGAGAGAGAGAGAGAGAGAGAGAGAAAGAAAGAAAGAAAGAAAGAAAGAAAGAAGAAAGCAAGCAAGCAAGAGAGAGAGAGGGAGGGAGGGAAGGAGAGAAAGAAAGAAAGAAAGGAAAGAAAAGAAAGAAAGAAAAAAGAAAGAAAGAAAGAAAGAAAGAAAGAAAGAAAGAAAGAAGAAAAAGAAAGAAAGAAAGAAAGAAAGAAAAAGAAAGAAAGAAAGAAAGAAAGGAAGAAAGGAAGGAAGAGAAAGGAAGGAAGGAAAAAGGAGTGGAGAGGGGAGGGGAGGGGGAAATAGGGAGGGAAAAGGGGAGGAAAAAGGGGAGGAAAAAGGGGAGGGGGGGAGGGAAAGGAAAGGAAAAAGGAAAGGGAAAAGAGGAAAGGAGAAAGTATGCCTTACTTTTTTCCACCAAAAAAGCCTAAAAACAGTGACCAACAGTAGCAGTAGTTACCCTCAGCACAAAAACTGATTTCTACATATCTTTAAAAGAAATGATTACAACTGTTGGCTAGGAAATGTACAAGATTACTGTAAAACAGCTTATGGTACCAGAAGATCAATACTAGTATTCAGGAATTAAACAGGAGAGTTTTCTGTCTTAGTTCACGTTCTCCAGAAATCTCTGAGATGGAGATGTGCATGCAGGAATATGCCAAGCAGCAGGGCATAACTTAGTGCATTCATGTGCAATAGCTGCTGTAACAAATACCACAAACTGTGTGACATCATAGAAATTTATTTATTTCCCCACAGCACTGGAGAATAAAAGCCCAAGATCAAGGTGTTGGTGTGGTGGCTTCTTCTGAGGTCTTTTCCTGGCATATAGATGGTCATCTTCTCCTTACGTTGCCTCCACATCACCTCCCCTCTCTGTATATATTTGTTTCCAAATTTCCCTTTATTATAAGGACATCAGTTATATTCAATTAGGCCCTACCCTAATGACCTTTTAGCTTAATTACATCTCTAAAGATCCTATGTCCAAATTATTTCACATTCCAAGATACTAAGGGTTAGGACTGAAACATATGAATTTTGAAAGGACACAATTTAACCCATAATACCTAGAGCCGCTTTCATGATTTTTCTTCCCCTGGGTCTCACAAAAGCCTAGAAGACTTCTGCAGCAATATATAGCTTGTATGAGTATTCTCAAGTGCAGAATACACTGCCTGCAAACTTAAAGAAAAACTTAAACCCAGTACTTCTCTCTTTTTCAATGGAAGTAGGATAAAACTACAATAATGTGTCCATAGCTTTGGAGACTATGTTCTGATATAACTTAGACCACTACACCTCTAAATATTCAACAATGTGACAGACTTTGAATCTTTATTTCCTTACCATTGGAGTCCATATATTTACCAAGACATTCAGAGGGCTTATGATGTTCTGTCCATGGGGTCTCATAGTGAAGGAATATTGTGTTCTGCAGGTTGTCCACCTTGCCAGGACCTCCTTGGAGAGTGAATTAATGTTATCTTTATGGCAGAGTGAATTAATTTGACTCTGAGGCAAGACTGAACGTATACTGCTGTAGATCCCAGGTGAATGCAAACTGCTTCTGACTCTGCTTCCAGTTAGGTAACAAAAAGATCACATTAGCTAGATCAGTAGCCACTTACAAGGTACATAAAGTTTTGTTCATCTGTTCTAGTCAGGAAAGCACATCTAACACAGTGATGAACATAGGGCCAATACTTGATTAAATTTACAATGATTTATTGACATTCCCCATAATCTGTTTTAGTAGAGGCTAGACTGGTGAATTAAATGGGGATGAACTATCACCCCTGCATCTTTTAAGACTTTGTGGTACTAATACCTGCCATTAGCCTGGGATGCAAAGATATCATCTTGGCGGGGTGGAAGGAAGTGTTTCAGGGGCTTTTTATGGCCTTTATTATTAAAATAGCTCTTATTCCACAGGTCAAGCTTTTGTTCCACATGAGGATGTGTCCAACTGTTAATTATATTATTTAAAATTATACATCTGTGAATATAACCAATGGAATAGCAGCCACACTGTGGGGGAGACTGGGACAACACTCTATTTGTCAACAGACTTTCATACACTCCTACTCCATGTACAAGCCATGTTGGTACTTTACATACCCAGGAATCAATGTCAATTCAGATTATCCAGGAAATAAACCAAAGGACTTAGGTATTTCCTCTTGCCTTATGTATGGTCAGATGAATGGCTGTAATTCTCTTCAGAGAGAGAATGAAGGAATCGCAGCTGTAACATCTGCCAAAGAGTTGCAGAGTCTTTCCCACTAGAACTAGACTCTCTTATAATCCAAAGATTGTGGCTCTGAAAAACAGCTCAGATATTGAATCTGGGCAAAGGATTATGACCATCTATTGGGTAACAGAATTCAGCTTCTGCTCATTTATTATTTCCCAAAGTTTCAGTGTAAAAATATTCAAATATACAAAAAAGCTGAAAGAATTTTATAGTGACCAAATGTGTGTTCACCATCTAGATTCAAATTTACAGTGGACATGTGCATTAGTTCCCTAGGTCTGCTATAACAAATGTCCACAATCTGGGCAGTGTAAAACAGCAGAAATTTGTCTCTCATTTCTGGGGGCTAAAAGTCCAGAATCCAGGTGTTGGAAGGGTTGGTTCCTTCTGAAATTCTGAGGAAGAATCTGTTGCATGCCTTTTTCCCAGCTTATGCTGGCTGCTGGATATCCTTGTCATTTCTTGGTTTATAGACACATCACCCTAATTTCTACCTCGTCCTCACATGGCATTCTTCCCTGTGATCTGTGTTTACCTTTCCTTCTTCCTTTAAGGATGCCAACCATTGGATTTGGGGCCACACTAATCCATTGTAACATCATTTTAACTTGATTACACCTGCAAAGATTTTGTTTTCAAAAAAGATCACATTCACAGTTTCCAGGTAGGCATGAATTTGGGGGGAACACTATTCACTTCAGTACAATATGCATACTCAACCATTCAAATATTAACATCTTACTATACTTGTTTATAAAATAACTATCCATGTATTCATCTCTGTATCCATACATTAATCCACTTTACTGTTAGTGCCTTTTAAAATAAAGTAAAGATGTCAATATACTTCTTCCTATATACTTCAACACACATATCATTAACAGGAGTTCATGTGCTTATACTTTTTTCTTCTGCTGAAAAATATACACACGATTAAATTCACAAATTTCAAAGTACAGACTGATATACACATAAGTATAACCCAAATCCCTATTAACATAAAGGGTATTACTAATTACTATCACCCCAGAATGTTTATTCATGCACCTGTATGTATCTTTTTTGGTACACAAATGCTTATAATGTCTATATTCATAATAGTCAAATATTGGAAACCATCCAATCTACACCAGTGGGTGAACAGATAAATTGTGGTACAAAGATACAATGAACACTACTCAGCAATAAAAAGAAAAAAACTGGCTGGGCCTGGTGGCTCACACCCATAATCCCAGCACTTTGAAAGGCCAAAGCAGGTGGATCACTTGAGGTCAGGAGTTTGAGACCAGCCTAGCCAACTTGGTGAAACTCTATCTCTACTAAAAATACAAAATTAGCCAGGCCTAGTGGCACAAGTCAGTCACTGTCCCTATCTTCCAGTGGCAACTACTATACTGTTTTTTCTACCATTAATTCATTCTGCCTGTTCTAGAATTTCATACAAATGTATCCTTATTTTAAACAGTTTATCATATAGAAAGTAAAGAGTTTGAACTATTTATCTGTTAATTCTATCAATTCTTGCTTCCTCTATTATGAAGCCCTGTTACTAGGTACATACACATTTATGATTGTTATGTCTTTCTGACAAATTGATCTTTCTAACTTTATGAAATGCCCTTCTTTATTACTGGTGATGTTCTTTGTCTTGAATCAATTTTGTCTGATATTACTATAGTCATTCTAGCTTTCTTAAGCTATGTACATAGCATATCTTTCTTTATCTGTTACTTTTAATATATCTGTCTTTGTAGCTAAATTATTTATTTTATAGACAGTGTAAAATTGGTTTTTTTTTTTTTTTTTTTTTTTTTTTTTTTTTTTTTTTTTTTTTTTTTTTTTTTGGGTTTTGCTTTTTTATCCATTCAGAAAATATTTACTTTTATTTGAAATGTTTTGTCCATTAACATTTATTGTAATTATCAATGTGATTGGACTTAGGTGTACATTTTCATTATTTTTGTTTTTTTCCTCGTCTCCTGTTTTCTTTTTGATTAGTGTTGTGGTTATCCTCTTCTCCCTTTTCTAACTTTTTTAACATTTGTATAATTATTTTTAGAATTCGATTTAATTTATTTATTGGGATTTTAGATATATCCTATTACATTTTAAGTGGTTGATCTAGTGATTGCCATATATATCTTTATCTTTTCTACAGATGTCTTATAATTAATATCATACTAATTCGTGTAAAATATATTTCATGAATATATAAAATATTTTACTTCATGTAAAATATAGAAAATTTGTAATCAGATGAATGCATTTAGCCCCATCTTTTATGCTTTAGTTCACATATGCATTATATCTATACATTTACAAAGCCCACAAGAAAGTACTATAATTTTTGTTTTAAGTGGTCATATATACTTTTTTTAACTAGAAGAAAAAGGTCTATTTATTGAGTCAGGTATTTACTTTTTCTGATGCTCTTCATTATTTCCTAAAGCTGATATGATTTCCTTTCAGTATGAGAAACTTCCCTTAACATTTCTTAGAATGCAGGTTTGCTGACAAAAAAATTCTCTTAGTTTTATCCAAAAATATCTTTATTTCACATTTATTCTTAAAGGAGACTTGCACTGGATAAAAAGCAATGGCTTTTTTTTTTTTTTACTTTCAACACTTGAAAATGTACTTTCACAGTCTTTTGACTCCCATAGTTTCTGATGAATTATTCAAATTATTCTTTCCCTTTATATTTCATTTTTGTGTAGCTGCTTCAAGGCTTTTCACTTTGTCTTTAATTTGTAGCAGTTTGATTTGCCTAAATGTGGTTTCCTCCACAACTTACTCACTTGAAGTACACTGAGTTTCCCGGATCTGTATTTGTATTTATCTCTAAATTTGGAAAACTTTCAGCCATACTTTTTTTTGACGAAGTGATTTGACTACCATTGCAAATTTTTATTTAAATTAATGATAAATCTCAGAATTTGATTGCCTGTATTCTGCCCTTAGGGTTTCTGAAGTGTTGGTCAAATGGTTTGGGTACCACATCTGCATCTGAATCACTAGTAGTGTTGATCATTATTTTTTGTTGTTCTCAAATTGTTGTTTGTTTGATTAGGTATTGGAGGAAACATTATTAGGACATTTGGCTTTCCTCTTGCATTTTATCTGAAAATCTCCCTCTGAGATACATTTCATGAGAAATTAAGGCCAAAGCTATCTGAAAGGTACATGCATCTATGTAAAAACAAAAATGATATATTTATAAGTATATGTTTCTACAGAGTACAGTTAGCATTTATAATATGTACACAGTTTTCCTCTATAAACATATAGTAGAACCTGTATAGTTATTGACTGAGGAGAGATAGTAGGTCCAGAGTGTAGAAGTAATTAGCTTTTCATTTGTAGCTTTTTATACTACCTATTTATTTATTATCATATGAAGTGTTATTTTTGTAATAAAAGTAAAAACAAAGAAGCTCCTTACACACACACACACACACACACACACACACACACACACATACAAACAAGGATACCAGGGGCTCTATTCTGCTAAACAGACTCTGACTACATGCATTTTTCTAAGCCCATAAGCTGGGAAATGTAAGAAGGTGGATGAATACCAACAGACTCAGAAAGCTGAAACATTGCTTCTCATCTGGAAAATAAGGTTTGAAGGGCTGCCAAAATGAGAAATCTTGCTACTTCTTTTAGCAACCATCAAGATACTGAGCAATTATGAAGTTCCCGTGTATACTTCCAAACATCTTTGATTCCCACCAAAAGATTACTGATGGACTCTCACTCTTCTCTAGTAAAATACTGTCTTTACAAGATAGAAATCTTAGCTTGGCACGGTGGCTCGCACCTGTAATCTCAGCACTTTGAGAGGCAGAGGCGAGGGAATCACTTGAGGTCAGGAGTGCAAGATCAGCCTGGCCAACATGGCAAAAGCCCATCTCTACTAACAATACAAAAATTAGCCCGGTATGGTGGCTCATGACTATAATCCCAGCTACTCAGGAAGCTGAGGTGGTAGAAATGTTTGAACCTGGGAGGTGGAGGTTGCAGTGAGCCGAGATCACACCACCGCACTCCAGCCTGAGCGACAGAGCAAGACTCCATTTCAAAAACAAAAACATAAAACAAACAAACAAAAAACAAGATACAAGTCTTTGCTCCCCATATCTGACTTGCTGTGAGATATCTGTGATATGAAAGAACCAAAATGCATTATGGTTCCTCAAAGCACAGGCAAGTGTTCAAACCACACCAAACAAAATTCACTGGAATTGGAGGTTTCCTGAGATCAAAAGCTCCAGGCCTCTTGAAGAAACCCTGTCTAAAACTTCTACAGGCTTGAAATATCTTTTTTTTTTCAGTTTTGAATAGACACAGGCTCTGGATTCAAATCCCAACTGTATTACCTACAAGTATTGTTCTATGACAAATTATATCACTTTTCTATATCTTGGTTTCGTTATCTATTAAAAAGCAGAAATATAGTAACCACTTGACATGTTTGCAATGAGAATAAAAATAGAAAGCTGGCATAATTACTGTCATAGAATGAAGTAACAATAAAAGTCAATGGTTACCATGTTAATATTAATTTTAGAAATCTTTTTCTAAAGGGAAAATATCTAAGACTCAGATGGATAAACGTGTCACATTTTCTTTCAAATCTGTAATAGGGCTGGTTGGTTGGTTTCATTTTGAGTGTGTCAATTCTCCTACTTCATTCTTAGTTGAATGAAATGTATCAGAGGACTGGTGGCTTGTATATCAGGTGTGCCCACTGGAAAAGGCCCGAGTCTTGTTGATCATTATTGCTAAATCTGATATTCAGTGCTTCAGCAGTTATCATTGAGGCCATTACGCTCTACTTTTAGAAATTGCAGTATTTGGTTCCACTGTCTATATGAGTAAACGCCTACCTGCCAAGTCATAAAATATAAAAATAAAGACATTGTACCAATAGCCTAATATTATGGAGAAAGGAAATTATAATTTATTGAATACTAAGTCAATTGTTGAGTATAATTTATTGTGCCAGTACATTTTACATGTGTCATCTCATTTAATCTTTGTAAGAATGCTTTAAGGCACAAATTATAGTCCATATTGTAAAGGAGAGGCAACCAATGTTGAGAATGTTTATGTTCACTGCCACACAGATGGTTAGTGTCAGGACTGAGATTCAAACCCAATTTTACATGGTGGCTTTATTTTTTATTCTTTCTGCATGTGTGCACAGGAAGATATATCTGGTTTTGAACATGTTCCCAACTATACCCAGGTTAACTTGTGAAATAAAAATATGCACACAATATTCAGTTTACTTCCTTGGGTTTGGCAAGCACTCGAGTCGTCATAGTCTCAGTTGTTTCATGTCACTTTCTGTGGATTTCTGTGTCAATCAATAAGATGTCTTTGCATACTGCAAAATTGGAGGCCTTTAATGATTAGCTTTGGCATTACCAATGCTCAAAATATAATAATAGCAAAAATCACATTAATTAGACCATTTGCAAAAGAATGTGATTATCCAGATCTTCTAGAAATGTAATTGTGGAAGCAGATGCCACATAGATAATGATAAACAGTGCCTTTGCTTACCAGCAATTATTTTTTTTCTCTCTGGAAGCATGTTGATTAGCCAAAGACACTCAGAGTCTGGCTCCAACAGAGAGGGCTGGGTCTCCAGCCAAGTTTCATGGCAATTCTGTAAATAACAATATGTCCCACAGACCAGATTCCTAGCCTTCAGGCACCATTATATCACATCTCCCAGCCCTGTGCATTGGCGACTCCTCATAGTCTCAGAGCTTGGAAGAAACTCAATTGGAATCGAAAAGAAATTCTGGCTTTGCTAAACCACTACTTCAAATAAGTGAGCAAGCCTGTATGAGAACTGTTTTGCTAGGTAGCCAAGGAATTTCCACGACTCTATCACAATTGGTAAGTACTAGAAAAGAATGAACAAAGTTGTCCTTTCAAAGTTCAGAATAGGCAGCTCACAGTCAGAACTCAGTGTTCCTATAGATAACCTTTTGCAAGTTACTTACCCTTTCTCACTTAGATGTCATCTTTGGAAAAACGACGTAACAGTAGCCAGTGAATGCAGCTGCTTTGAAGGTTTATTATTAATATGTGAGCAAGTGTTGGGCTACATATACAGACATGTTCAAATTGAGTTAGTCTGGGTCATTTTTGAGTAAAATAATTTTTTAATAGGGATGATAGATTCCCTCTTTAAATCACTTCCCAGTTTCTGGAAGATGTAGAAACTCAGTTAGACCTCCAAGGCTTCGACTAATTTTGAAAGTTCCACATTTACACCATCGTGCCTTGACTGGTTCTTCTTCCTGCCTTTTCCCATATGTCTGTTGAATTTCATTCACCCATATGGCACATATTTATACAGTGCTTCATGTGTTTCAGCTACTGTGCTAGGCATTACTTTCATGCTTTCTCTTAAGGTCACCTATCTGAAATGCAGACACCCATGCTGCATTCTGGGACTCAGTCAATGTCTTCAGAAATATGCCCTATTATTATACGAGGTGCATTCTACACTGATGAGGTCATTTAACTAAAAATGTTTCCTTACAGAACCATGTTTTAAATTGTAAAGAAACAAAGACAAAGATTCTAAATCATTGCTTAAACTGCCATACCCAACTGGGCCAAAATTAGGACAAAATTCCACTTTTCCTGACTCCAACTTTTGATGCTCATTGAATGTATAGGAAGCACAAGAAATTCATTTACTATTTTGTCCATGTGAAATTGTGTGCTTGTGAAGAGGTTAATGGGGACTGTCTGTGTCACCATTTGTCTTCTTTTACTCTGTAGCAATCAACTAGAAAACAGTAACCTTCTTAAAGCACTTACACCATCCTCTAAAAGAAATGAATCAAAAGATTGAATTTCCCCAATCTTTTGATATTGTATCAAGCCATCACAAATGATATGTGTAAATAGAATTCCAATATTAGAACTCCACAATGTCTCCTTATCTGAACATTCTTCTAAAGGAGATTTCCCTTAATATGAGGTTTAATTCTCCCACAGACATTTTACTTACAGCCAAAACGTTAAACTCTGATCAGATTGTACCATTTGTCAGTTGTTTCCAAGAGGCCGATCACATTTTAAAGGGGATGTCTGTGTACTGTTAGGGATTAAAATTAAGATCTGAGTTAATGAGCATAAGTTCATTTGCCAGTCACCTCCAGTTCTTCTGTGTCCATCTCTAAATCCAACTTCTAAAGTCCAGACCCACATTTCAGAAGACTGATAGATAGCACACTCAAGATGTTCCATTGTACAAAACTGAAAGAGTCATCTTTTCTTAAAAAATTCAGAAATTCTCCCTGACTTTCTCCTCCAACCATGGAAAATTTCCAGTGGTTCAAGTTCAAAATCATAATGTTCTCTTTGCATGTAGGTGTCAATCTATCTTCAAACCTGATCATTTGTACTTTTGTAGTCTTTTCTCACTTGATTCCCCTTGGGTCCTCTATAATACTTCTTATCAAGTTTAAAGTGCTGTGGTCTAGTTTAGCAAAGCGCTTTTTATATGGAGTCTCATCCTTCTGTTTCTATTTTTTCTAATCCAATTTATATATTAAAGAAGATTAATCTTTTTAAAGTACTGCTTTGATCCTTTCTCTGTCAAAAACACTTAGTGTCTTCCAGGTGTCTATGAAATAAATTCCACAGGCCAAGGGAACCACTTAAAGCTGACAATAGTCAAGTCACTAAATTACATTTTCAATCTTTTTATTTCTTATGGGCTGATTCCCAAGAATTTGTATGTTGAAGTCTCACCTCCAGCCCCTCAGAATGTAACCATGTTTGCAGGTAAGGTCATACAGAAGTGATCCATGAAAATGAGGCTGTTAGAAGAGGAAGAGGCCACCGGGATGTTGACCACATGAACAGGCAGCAAGAGGATGGCCATCTGCAAGCCAAGGAGAGACGCCTCAGAAAAACCCAACCCTGATAGCACTTTGATTTGGGGGTTTTGTTGAATCTTTTTTTAAAGTTCTGGGGTACATGTGTAGGATGAGCAGTCTTGTTACATAGGTAAACATGTGCCATGGTGGTTTGTTGCACAGATCAACACATCACCTAGGTATTGAGCCCAACATGCATTAGTAATTTTTCCTAATGTTCTCCCTCCCCCCACCCCACCCCTTGGCAGGCCCCAGAGTGTGTTGTTCCCCTCCCTGTGTCCATGTGTTCTTATTGTTCAGCTCCTACTTATAAGTGAGAACATGCAGCATTTGGTTTTCTGTTCCTGCATTAGTTTGCTGAGAAGACATGGAATCAACCCAAATGCCCATCAGTGATAGACTGGATAAAGAAAATGTGGTACACATACACCATGGAATACTATGCAGCCATAAAAAGGAACGAGATTATGACCTTTGCAGGGAATGGATGGAGCTGGAAGCCATTATCCCCAGCACTTTGATTTTGAACTTCCAGTTGTTTAAGCCACTCAGTCTGTGCTATTTTGTTACAGCCCTAGCAAATTAGTATCTACCCAAACCTAATTCCTTGTCAATTCTCCCACATCCATCAAATGTTTTCACATGTCTATTGTGTTCCCTGTGGGATGTAGTGTTTTCTTATATCACGTCTTTTACTCGTATTCATCTTTCCAGATCCATATTTGAGAGAATGTGTCACAAACCAGTAATCCCAGCCCCCCACATACTTCCCACCCCAAGCTGAAAATAATCTCATCCAAACCAGAACTCCAAAGTCCCCTTTTTAGTTACTCAGTGGATTCATTTGTTAATAGAATTGCTCTTTATCTTATGCATTATCTCCTTGCTCTGTCAGGTCCTTGAATATAAGAAGCATGAATCACTTTTTTAGCACTCCCCACCTCCCACCCCACCCAGCATATTGCCCAGACCATGAACCCTACTCAAATGATAAATAACTAATTGATACTAATAACAAATGATAATAGCTGACATATAATAATAATTCACTTTATGTAGACACAGAATCATTCCATTGAATCATCACACTTTTTGAAACAGGTGCTATTATTATTTCCATTTTACAGATTAGAAAACTGAATATCAGGGAGATTAAGTATTTGACTGTAAGTATGAGCATTAAGTACATGGCAATGAAAATGTACTTTCTCCGTTCCAACTCACTGCCTTGCTATGAAAGCAAAACCTAGCCATCTAAAATCCCTTTCAGAATAGCAGGGTAACAATTTAAAAAAAAATCCCCCAGAGAGTTGCCTTCAAATCATAGAATTACTTCTTCTCCCAAGGCAACAAGGACAGAGAATATGTTCTTTTGTCAAATGCCACTCTGTTACCTGTGGATAGCACACCCACCCAGGATGAAAGCAGCAGTCTTTTCCATCATTTTATTTCACTTCTCACAATGGACAGCTTCTCTTGAATTTGTGTGAATGCTCCACATATAAACCTATGTTTCCCATACCAAGAGATAAATAGCAAGAGGTGCAGATAGCTATTATGTGGCATCTTCAATCCCAGGCTTGTCTAAAAACTACCTCGCAGGAGTTGACTCTCCCACTAGGCTGGGTTCTCTCAAAAGAGTAAAGAATTCAGATATTTTAAAACAACTCTCACTTCTCAAAAGTAATCTAACTGGCTTTTTGTAACCTTATTCTACAGGAGTTTCTTTCAACTGACATGATCTTATGATAACACTCAGAATTTTCCAACAAGGATTTAAAAAGAAATGGCAAAGACTGCTTGACCCTCACAAAGAGAATAAGTCAAATATAGATTGTGTGCATATTGTGGCTGTTAATGAAAATTTCTTCCCATTAAATTTATAAAATAGTTCCATTATCTTTGGCATCTTTAAGTCTCTGAAAGACAGCTATGTATAAAAAGAGGATTTAGAGACAGAGCCTTTACAATATACTTATCTGTAATTAGATAAAATGTATACATTACTATGTGTTTTATCTCATCATTCTAAATCTTATTTTTAAAGGCACATAAAGGAGGAATAGACTGGGTTCTCTTCAGTGTGGCCTGCATCCGTAGGAATGTTCAGGAGAAAGCCACTTATCCATTCATTCAAATATTTAGTGAGTGTGTGCCTACTTGCAGCTAAGAATGGAAAAAAGCACAGTTCCTGTCCTGAAAGAGGTTTACACAAATGAAAAGGACAGACATAAAAGTGCAACATTGTGAATGTCTCTCGTAATGGTTGACAATACTAGAAGAGCTGAGTGTTTCCACCTCTCATGTTCAATAGCTAAGATCTTCATGAAGATGAATTGCTTTGGAACCAACCAAATTTGAGGTGAACATTTAATATGCTGTGGAGGTGGGGTGACCATAACCATCTTTTACAAGATGAAAATATGAACTCAGAAATATGACACACCCTCTCAAAATGGTAAGTAGCTTTCAACTAGTAATTTTTCCCCTGCCAGTTAGAATTTATAAAAATATTTTAAAATTGGATTGATTCTTTGTTATAAGCAATCCTTTCTCATTCTTGAGCCTCTGGAGACAGAATATTAATACCTTTTTTTTAGATTTCAAGTTTTGAAATAGCTATTAGGAACCTTTATATCTGAGTTGATTTCAGGGTATGCTTTGATAGCTGCATCAAATAATAAAATCAATGGTTAGTTCATAAATTATGTCAGTTAATGAAATCAATCAATGATAAGCTTATTAACTTTCTCCCGTTGAATCTATTGTTTTCTCATATATAAAATTCTTAGTGTGCCCTTTGGTATTTAAGATGGTCAATTAACTGTCTTATTTTCTAGCTGAATCAGTTTATGAATAAAATATTTTTGAGTGTTTTTTAAAACCTGAATACAGTTCAAAGGTTTTTAGTTTAGTTTTATTGTTTGTTTTCTACAACTCACAGGAAATGCAACATAATATTTTGTCATTTTATCTACTTAAAATTTATTGGAATTACTCCTTTTTTACACTTAAAGATAATGAATTCTAGGTTAATTTTTTTCCCAAGTTCCCAGAGCTAGTAAAGAAAAACTGGAGGTAGAATATTTTGACAAGGAAATAATAGTTGAACTGGAAAATGAGAATTTTAAAATAGTTAGAAAGGGAAAAATAAAATATTTTTGGCAGAGAACATCCCTTTAAACAAGGCCCTAAGATAGGAAATCTTAAAGGAATTATATTTTCAAGAAATTCCTATAAAACTATTATTTCAAAATGTTGATTGGAAAGAGGGTCATCAAATGTATACTGACAGAATGTCACTTAGATTAGAATTGTGGCAATGACTGGAAGTGATATTAGGGTACAACAGGAAAAGAAAAGGAGGTATTTCGTATTTTTATTGAACATCACCGTATATCCTGGTTTGTCCTACACAGTTCTGGCTTATGCCTGTTGTCCAGATGTAATTATTAATAGCACCTGCTATGGTTTGAAGGTGTCCCTATCAAAGTGTTGGAAACTTAATCCCCAGTGCAACAGTGTTGAGAGGTAAGACCTTTTAAGAGGAGATTAGGTCATGAGGGTTCTGTGCTCATGAGTGAATCAATGCCATTATCAAGAGAGTAGGTTTGTTACCACTGGAGCAGTGTCCTTATAAGGATGAATTCAGCAACCTTTCCTCTCTTGCATGTGTATACTTTCTTGCCCTTTCACCTTGCTCCATGGGATAGCACAGCAAGAAGGCTCTTGCCAGACACAAGCCCCTGGACCTTGGACTTCCTGGCATCTAGAACTGCAAGAATCTCTATTCTTTATAAATTACCCAGTCTAGGGTATTCTGTTATAGCAGCACAAAAGAGATGAGGATAGCATCCCTTTCGTTTTCAAAAGCACCCCTGTTTAAATGATAGTTATATAGTCATCTTAATTAACATACTTAATAGAACATACGATAATGTTCACTATCCTGGAATCTGATGCGGATCTCACCAAACCACCATCTTTGTCTCTGACTTAGGAACTGATGTAGTTTGGTTTCAAAGACATCATTGCTTCATATGAATATTTAGAAGTTTGATGTGTAATAATGGCTGCAAAACAACAAAATGACATGGAAAATTTTTAAAAGAATGAGTTAAATACTTTCCACTGAACATGACTTGGACAGCTCCCTTCATCAGCTAGAATGAAAGGAAGATGTGGAATAATGTACAGACTTGACCCCTTTAGGTAAGTAAGCAAATCTTTAAAAGCTACATATGTAGTGGGAATTATATTTTTGAAAGTAATCTGAGGAATTTTTATTTTTTATGTTGTTACTTTGCTTATATGTTTGTGTGTGTGTGTGTATATGTGTGTGCATGTATATGGGTGTGTGTATTTTTATATAGAGTGACATATATAAGGAGAGAGCAAGAGTTAAAATTTAGGGGCAAAAAATTCTGAATGGAAAGACCATGTGTTTCTTTTATTTTCTGCATATACATTATTGCTCTTTAAGAAAATAACCATGGAATATTTCAGAAATTTTGTTTTCTTCTCTTAGATTGATGTACAAGAAATAAGGCATCGCTTTCTAAACTTTCTCTCCCAAACATCCACCCTTGTACTCTCAGACTTCAAAACTACACTCAAGGGACCTAGATGTAACCAATTCTTGATTTGCCTGATAGCACAATGATGTGACATCATCTTCTTACTACAATAACGGTGAGAAGAGTTTAATGAGCATATCTGGAAACTAATGCATACTACATAGCCTTATTTAAATATAAGATACTTTTATTTTGGTCAAAATGTCATTGGTCATTTAAAACTGTCAAATCTATTCCATTTTAATTTAATCTTTGTTGTTTTTCAGAAGAAGTGAACCTTTTGGAGCTAATCTTCTTGGTGGTATAATTAGGGAACAGTGAGAAAAAGCTCAGAATAAGAATTTCAAATCATCTAGAGCTACTTTTACAATCTTCATACACTCTCTTAAACTGTGTAATTTCAAACAAACTTATTCTTTTTGAATCTCAGTTACTCATCTATAAATTGGGTCCTGCCCACTTTCTTCCTGGACTATATTCTACATTTTTTTCTACTCTCTCTCTTGGCTTGCCCTAATAAATCAAGTCTGTCTAGATTCTGCACCAGAAGCAATTTATATTGAAATCTTTTATTGCAGGAGAGCTCCTGATATTAACCAATTCACTTCCTAGATCTGGTATATTACAATGAGCATGGCAACTATGGTGTATGGAAAACCATGGCTTAATACATGTCTTTACCATTGGCTTCGAAATAAGTTACAATGTTCCAGTGATCTGCCTTTATTTCAAAGTTTCTTATTTTGGGATGTATGGAGGGGATTCAAAACATCTGTGAACATTTTGAAAGTGTTCTGAAAATTCTGTGGTCTGTGTTGAAAACATATGTTTCAGTACTTGAGAAATACTCTTTCAAATGAACATGAACCATGAAAACTGCTTACACAACTGGGGATTTAGACAAGATTTTGAATATTGTCCAACCTGAATATAGATAGGATCTGATTTCTTTTCAAAGATGAAAGAGGAATAAGACTATCCAAATAAATACAGCATGCTGTAGACACAGAACAGACTTGCAGATTGAACAGCAAGGACTGCCCTGTGTGCCTCAAACCTCCTGATTTCCACTTTACAAAGAAGAAAAATAGCACATTTCCACTCATTCCTTTTCACAGTTATTTTCTCCTTTGCTAGGAATGCATAAATGAGTCAGTTAATGAAAATGGAAAATTCAGCCTTCCTGATTTCTAACACAATTCATGAAATCAGCAAGTTTACTTAAGAAATGGAATGTGTGTGACAGTGATTAAAGGTGCTGTGTCCAACAGGTTCATAAAAGGATTTTTGTATCTGGAGAAAAAAATACATTTCCTTCCTTGAAGCAGAGGAGCAAGAAGTACTTTTGTTTCAAAATATATCATGACATCTTTCTTGCTAGCTTCAGCACAGGACTTGTCACTTATAACCTTTATTTTAGGCTAAATAAAGTATCAGTCTGCTTTTGTTACTCTAAACAGAACACAGTCATTGTATTGTTTCTGGTCAGTTCTTAATGGGAAGAACGTAAGGTCATTTATCTTTTCCAGAATCCCCTCAGCTATATCTAAACTACTTTTCTATAAATGTCTGAAGATTTTTAATTCAAACCTACATTTAGCAAAATGCATAGCAGCCTGTTTGACGGCAATTGGGCCACACACCATGACAAGCTCTACAAAGAATGTTGAGAGTCTTGCCATGAAAAGAGCAAGTGGCGTCTTGCTGTGTCTAACCCTTGGAAATTGAGATTTAATATTGTTTGACATTCGAGCATTGAAACTCAACTCAGGCTTGTAAAAGTTGTTCTCATTTAATTTTTGGTTTTGCTTAAGAGTAGAAAATGCTTGAAATAAATTTAACCCAACCCTATGTAGGTCCGAAGTTTTATTACTATATGAATTTGCCAACTACATTGCTTAGGGTTCTCCTGACAAACAATTTCCAGGTCCTCTTTTTTTCATTTTTAGTCTGGAAGAAATGTGAATGTCTTAATCTCAAAGAATTTTATTTTGCAAATCACCAGGGAGTCAGTACCTTTTTTTCCCTATATGTCTTCGAGAGCACTATGTTAGGGACCCACATGGTAAAGAAGATAAAATGAGTAATAGTGATAGGAACTCAAGCATTTGTTACATAATGTTCAGAAAATTTAGCCTTTCTCTCTCTTGCTGTCTTCTTATTCTCTCTCTTTCACACACACACACACACACACACACACACACACACAAGAAAATACATATAAATTTAAACTATCACTCTATATACAATCTTTACTCTCATTCCACAAAGTAGAAGTACTATGATATAGATATATACATAGAGAGAGACATCGATAGATATAGATAGTTATATAGATATAAATATAGATATAGATATAGATATATCTCCAAAGGGCTTGTATCCAAAATATAAAATAAGCCCTTACTAATTAATACCCCAAAAGCCAGACATCCCAAATGAAAAATGGACCAAAACTTTAATACATGCTTCACAAAAGAATTACCAATATACATATGAAAAGCTGTTCAATATCAATTTGTCATGAGGAAATGTAAATTAAGATCATAATGAAATACTACTTTACACCCATTATGATGGCTAACATTTAAAAAAAAGATGAAAAAGATGAAATATTGGTAAGGATGTAGAGCAACCGGAACTTTTATACTACTGGTGGCAACATAAATTTGGAAAAATATTTGGCAGTAACTACGGTGTTGAATATATACATATCTTATGACCCAGTAATTCTACTCCTAAATATAAACTCAACAAAAATGTGCAAATATGTTCATCAAAATACATGTATTAGAATATTCAGAAGAGCACCGCAAAAACTGGAAAAACCCAAATGTTCATTGCTAAAAGCACTAATAAATAAACTGTAGTCTATTTGCATGATTAAATAAAACATGAAGAACAATCATACGCAAAAAAAAGAAGGATCATGATACCACTTATATAAAGTACAAAAACAAGCAATGCTAATCTATACTGATTGAAGTTGAGAAGTCAAGATAGTGCTTATGCTGGGGTCAGGGCAAAGAATTCATGATTGTAAGAGATCATGGGTAGGTGGAGGGGAGAAGAGAGTGCTGGTAGTGTTCTGGTAACATTCTGTTTTTTTTAATCTTAGGGTCAAATACATAGATGTGTTTAGTTTGTGCAACTTCAGTTAGCTGTATGTTTATAATACATACATTTTTGTATGTATATTATACTAACTCTGTGCTTAAGGTTTCTAAGTTGAAAAATAATCATTCTTTCTTGGCTTGGCTTACATAAAATATTCAAATACTAATTTAGATGTTTGGCTGGGAATTTATTTCTACTTTATGAAGTTAAAATCAAAGTCCTTATACCAAAGAATTTTGCAATCAAGGGAAGAAGCCTAGCCAAACACTTGCTCCCTTATTCTAAATAATTTTAGGCAGGCTCTCATGGTTCTACTAACACTAATATTAATAACAATTTAGTTTATGGCAAAATTTGCAGTATGCCTTCTTTGTTATAGTCCATTAGGTCCAATGGTCAGGATATGCTGGCATCTGAACTATGGGAAATGTTGCAAACTTTATAAAAGTGGGACTTTTGGCATCAGAAAACAAAACTCATTTTAATCCTACTGGATAGGGAAAAGTTTAAAGCATTCTCCCTGAGAATCAGAACAAGAAAAGGATGCTCACTTTCACCACTTCTATTCAACATAGTACTGGGAGTCCTAGCCAGAGCAGTCAGGCAAGGAAAAGAAATAAAGGGCATCCTGATTGGAAAAGAGAAAGTCAAACTTTTGCTCTTCACTGGTAATATGATTGTATACCTTGAAAACCCTAAAGACTCATTCACAAGGCTCCTAGATTTAATAAACAAATTCAGTAAAGTGCCAGGTGACAAAATCAATGTACAAAAATCAGCAGCATGGCTATAGGCCAACAACAACCAAGATGAGAATTAAATCAACAACTCAATCCCTTTTATAACAGCTGCAAAAAGAAAAGCCTAGAAATATACTTAACCAAGGAGATAAAAAAAAATTCTTCAAAGAAAACTGTAAAACATTGCTGAAAGAAATCACAGATGACACAAATAAATGGAAACACATCCCATACTCATGGATGGGAAGAATCAATATTTTAAAAATGACCATACTGCCCAAAGCAATCTACAGATTCAATGCAATTCCCATTAAAATACCATCATTATGTTTCACAGAACTAGAGAAAACAATCCCAAAATTCATACAGAACCAAAAAAGAGCCTGCATAGCCAAAGCAAGACTAAGCAAAAAGAACACATCTGGAGGCATCACATTACCAGATTTCAAATTATACTATAAGGTTGTAGTCACCAAAACAGTATGGTACTAGTATAAAAATAAACAGACTAATGGAATGCAATTTGGATGGAGCTGGAGGCCATTATTCTAAGTTGTAATGGTTAAAATTAAATGTCAACATGTCAATTTGATTGGATTGAAGGATGTAAAGTATTGTTTCTAGGTTTGTCTGTGAGGGTGTTGCCAGAGGAGATTAACGTTTGAATCAGTGGACTATGAGAAGAAGACCCACCCTCAATCTGGGTAGGCACCATTCAACTGGCTGCCAGCAGGGCTGGTAAAAGCAGGTGGAAGAGGGTGGAATAAGCTGGCTTGCTGAGTCTTCCAGCTTTCATCTTTCTCCAGTGCCGGATGCTTCCTGCTCTTGAACATCAGACTCCAGGTTCTTCGGCCTTTGGACTTTTCAGTGGTTTGCTAGGGGTTCTCAGGCCTTCAGCCACAGACTGATGGCTGCACTGTCAGCTTCCCTACTTTTGAGGTTTTGGGACTCAGACTAAGCCACTACTGACTTCCTTGCTCCTCAGCTTGCAGACAGCCTATCACGGGACTTCACCATGTGATCATGTGAGTAAATTCTCTTTAATAAACTCCCTTTCATATGTACATGCATCCTATTAGTCTTGTCCCTCTGGAGAGCCCTGACTAATGTGTAAGTGAAGTAACTCAGGAATGGAAATAAAGTATCTTCTCACTTATAAGTGGGAGCTAAGCTATGAGGATGCTAAAACTTACAATGATATAGTGGAATTTGGGGACTTGGGAGGGGAGGCTGGAAGGTGGATGAGAAATGAAAGACAACGTATTGGGTACAGTGTACACTGCTCGGGTGATGGGTGCACTAAAATCTCAGAATTGGAAAAGGTGGAGCAAGGGTAAAAAATAAATTAATAACATGATAATAATAAAATCTCAGAATTTACCACTGAAAAACTCATCCATGTAACAAAAAACCACCTATAACCCAAAAACTATTGAAATAAACAAATAATTTTTGAAACAAAAGAATCATTTTAATTTCTGGCTCTGCTAGTAGCTCACATTAGGATACCATGCAAAATTACTCAATCACTCTGAGCTTCAGTATTCCCATCTGTAAAATGAGAATAATAATCCACCTACATGGTATGTGAAGGTTAGATGAGATAAATTATGGAATAGGCTGAGCCCAGGACATAGCTCTTACTTAAGCACTCAAAAAGGGTAGATGGTTTTAGTTATTAAATATATATTATGTATATTCCATTATAATTATTATGTATTATTATAATTCCTCCTGAACCTGAGTTTCAACCATCTTTCAAAATGGGGAAAATAGTAATCACACACACAAGCACACACATGCAAACAATGTATACACTCATTTATTATTCAACAAATTTTATTGAACATCTACTATGTTTGAGCACTGTTCTGGATTCTACAGATAGAGCTGTAAATCAAACAGTTGTAATTCTGTTAACATGCAGCAGCATTAAATCTGATTATGTATGCATTAAGTTGTGCATAAAATTGTGATAAAATCTGATTGTATATGCATAAAAATGTATGCAGCACAGTATGAAGCATGCTTTAAGTAACAAAAGCAACCACTGAGAAAACACTAGGCTGAATACTAGAAGAGCCTATTTCAACAATCAGAACTACATTTACAAACATTCGCACCCCTCAGTGGACCTAGGATTCAGTATGACCCTGAAATGGTATTTGTACGTAAGGATTAAAGTCTGTTAGTTGTACTGTTTTATACATACACATAAACACATATATAAATACATATACATATACATGTACAAGTTCTGTAATATATGCTCTATAACACATATATGTTCATATACATATATGCATATACAGAGATATAGTTTGCTGCTATATACATATATATTGTATAGATGCGCTATATGCACAGTACCTGGAACATGGTGGACATTTGTTAAATATCTTTTAAGCAAATGTAACATATTTTTGCTGCAAAAACAATCTGATGATACCTTAATTAATATCCAGTATGCATCAGCACTTTCCTTTGTGAGAAAATCAATTCAATCTTAATACCTTCTGAGGTAGCTTCCAAACTTGGCATCAGGTTTTAAGATGCTTTCCAACTGAGAAGTAAGTTTAAATGTATAAATGTTGGTTGAAGAGTCTGATATTTTCACACAACAAAGTTATTTGCATTTTAACTCTATCTTGAATGGATAAGTTCCAATAAGTTGAAGATAGGTGTGGGGGGGAAAAGAGACCTTTCCTAAGATTTTGCTGAGATGTGAAATGCAGAATAAACCATGACACTCAATTGAAGAATTAACCAAGGCACAATTTAGCATGCACCTATTCTATTTTTACATTATTCTTTACTGACAAAATGATGTACAGATATTGAAAAGCGTTTTTAATGTTTTACAACAGATTTTTTTCCAATGCTTACAATTCCATCTAAATTCTGATAATCTGTTGTAGGCTTCAAAACAACATGTCCAGTATCATGTCCCTACACTAATATCACAAGCAGAGCATATTAACCACATCACAAAACTGTAATGAAAAAAGACTATGATCACTTTCAGTCAGCACAAATATTTTAAATAACGCATAGCAAAGATGTTATATGAAATCCATTATTCATGGCTTTTCTCATACACATATTTGAAAATGGAATGGTACTTGGTTGCCCTGGGTATTTTTGTCACGGTATGTAACGTAGTTCATAACTTTCTACTCTGCCACATTTTTGCCTAAAAAGAATTCTCTAACTGGATTGTTAGTCATTTATACATTACCTTTTGCCTACCTGGCAGATGATATGTTCCCTTTAACCATTTTTCTTCCCCATTTCAGCTGTTCGACTGCCTTTGGCTCTCTCTTTTACATGCATACACATTCTTTCACTTACAGGCTGATTTTCTGTGTTGAACATAGGGTGTATGCTCTTACTGTATGAGACTTGTGATTAGTCAGTCAAGGATTGTTCAAAAACAATTTTATGCTGTGCTATATATTTAATGGGGAAAAACAACTTTTTGAAATCTCTAATTAATAATAATAATGAAAAAGTGTGACTAGTGCCAAAATTTCAACTTGATCCCCTGACTTGAGGTATTTTTCTTTTCATATATATAGATAGTAAATATATATATAATATACATAAATATATATTTGATAACATAAGAATATCTGGATAAATTCTAAGGCAACATCACTCCCATGGTAGTTATTCATTTAGGATCAAACTCATTACTTAATGTCATAATTTCCATATAAATGCTCTCAGATTGTACTTAAAAGGAAAAGTAAATGTAGAGTAAATTAAAATTTCAATGGATAAGTTCAAAGCAAAAAACTCATTTTAAAAATGGTTTTAAATGGTCAAAATGATGTAGCGATTGATTGAATTAATTTATTAAAGGTCTTTTAAAATTTTTTTCACAAGGAACTCTGCTGAGTGCCACTGAGAATTAAAAGATGAACAGGATATGGAATAATCTTTGGAGGAAGACATGTACACAGGTTGTGGAAATAAAATATAATGTGATAATGCAATAATGGACATAATTTTTTATGTCAAAAGGCAGAGATTAAGGATAACAGAGTAACCTTCATGAGGGAGGCTGGATTTTATCCTGGGTTTCTAAGGATGAATGGAATGTCACTAGAGGAGAGGAGAGAGAATGCACTGAGGCAAAAAATAAAAATAAAGGCAGAATGAGCAAATACGTGGTAGTGAATACTGCGGAGGGATCTACTGGACGTATGTAAATAAGACTACAATTTGCTGTAGGTAAGAGTAGAAAATAAGGCTGCAAGTGTGGATAGGGACAGAGAATGGAAGACCTTAAATTCCAAGCTGTAGATTTTAGCCATTACTAATAAACCATGTAGAGACATTGAAGGTTTTAAAACGAGGAAGCAACATGCTTAAAATGGTATTTTGATGGATACATTCAGGGAAAAGACAAGTTAGGGGGAAACATCCAAGTTCTAGGTCACACATTGTCTGAATAAGGCAAGTGGCAATTGGGATAAAAAGAAGAGAGGTGTACAATTATTAGGAGTAAAATATATTGCCACAGTATCCTAAGTAAAAAGTCGTGACCACTGATTTGTTATGCACTTTTTTAGAAGTAGATTCAGGCACATTGATTACCCAAGTCATGCAGGTAACTGCATCCACTGTTTTCTCGTTCTTTCAAAGTTACTCACAGAAAAGTCCAAGAATAAGTACTTTAAATTCTGTACCTCTTTAGTGTTACTTTTCAGTACATTGAAAATATACTCCTAGAGAAGGCTCAACATGTGAGACTTAACCAGCTGCCTGCTGACTGATCCCTGTGGAGGCCCTTTATATGAATCCCTGGATTTCAAGACTAGTCTATAAAAAAGAACTAAGGTATTTGGGGAGCTACACTGACAACTGTATGTATACAGACATAATAGAGATCACTTAGAATCTGGAAAGGTTAAGTTTGAGTTATTTTCCAAATAGTGGCCTTTCAAGTATGAGTATGCATTGGAAATTCTAAGAGATATGGGGCTTGATTATATGCCATGGAAAATGTCATCCGCCTATTCCCTACTGTCAGCCCCGCAAATAAAGAGAGGCCCACTGATTACAAAGCAGCAGATCTGTAAGGAACTTTTGATTTTTAGGCCATATAAGCCCTTCTTTTGGGATTCAAATCCTGAAATTTAGAAATGTGAAGTGATTTACAAAACTGTCCACAGCTACTTAGTGGCAGAACTGGGAGCAGAATCCAGTACTCTTGATCCCATTCCAAATTACTTCAGTGGAACACGTTGGCATTTATTTTTCTAAGGACTTTTTGTATCAGATATACTGACACAAATCATACGTTTGCTCATGATTTTTTTTGTCTTTGGTATACTCTGGAATCTGACCTCCAAAATGCAGAAATCTATATTCTGCTCCAAAGATAGTATAACTCGTTTTGATGACTTCCTTAGAAAGTGTGTTTCTATGGTGCTGAATTTGATGATGCCAGGACTCAATAATTTCATTGAAATATTCTTCCCTCTAAATTAGTGTTTTAAAGTTTGGTCACAATTTGCCATTCTGAGGAATCCTTTTGATACTTGGATTGATAAATCATATTGCATTCATTTTAGAGCTAAATGAAAAAACAATGCAAACATTTGAGCAAATACAAAAGGAGTTCTTCTTTTGAAAAAGTAGCACTAAATATTTCCAAGTGCTTTGAAACAGGAAGAAATTTCACAACCATAGGTATTCCACGGAACCATGACGAATAAAAAGAGCATAATGAAAAAGTAATGCTTACAAAGATTTTTCTCCTGATGCAAAAGTCAAAACTTAATTTTGCCAAATGGTAATATAGTTGCTATTTTAGATCACTAGAAAATAATGAATAGGTCTTTGCCTTTTTTTTTTTTTCACAATTCGCTTTAGTTTTCATGACAGCCCTTTTAGTATTTTCCCTCATATACCCAGTTTTATGTTAGGCTTCCAGTGGAGAAATGGGGCTGCTCACAAACTCATTATTGAGGAATAGTTATCCTTTATCTGGAAAAGTCTTTATCTTTCACCTAGTTTATATATATTGTGGAGTGGAGCGGAAATGCTCAAGGATCTTGATAAGGAATTATTATTCAACAAGCCCGATGATTGTGCAAATAAATCCTAAAGATCAATGCAATGACAGATGCAAGATTTTCAGTATTTTATACAAATGATCTGCTAATGGATTACTAAATCCCAATAGAATATCAGAGTTTTGTTTTTTGTAAGGTCCTAAATGATTTGTGTCTGGATAGAACATCAAACCAGCCAGAGCATTCCCTTAAACCTTAAACTAAAGCCTGATCCAGAGTAAGGCTGTAACTTTCTTCAGTTTTACAAAGCCTGGGAGAGGTTAGGAAACTTCAGAGAAAAAGTTTAAAGTTAGCAGAGGTTGGTTCAGAGGTTTAAGGAAAGAAGTTGTCTCCATAACATAAAAGTGCAAGATGAAGCAACAAGTGCTAATGTAGAAGCTGTGGCAAGTTAACCAGAAAACATAGCTAAGATAATTGATGAAAGTGGTTACACGAAACAAAAAGTTTTCGATGTAGATGAAACAGCTTTATATTAAAAGAAAATTTCATCTAAAGACTTTCGTAGCTAGAGAGAAGTCAGTGCCTGGCTTCAAAGCTTCAAAGGACAGGCTGACTCTCTTGTAAGGGGGTAATGCACCTGATGACTTTAAGTTGAAGCCAATGCTCATATACCATTCCAAAAATCATAGATCCCTTAAGAATTATGCTAATTCTAATCCAACTGTGCTCTTGACATAAAACAACAAATCCTAGGTGACAGCATATCTGTTTATAACATGGTTTACCAAATATTGTAAACCCACCGTTTAGACCTTGTTTAGGCCTACTCTTAAGAAAAAAAAATCCTTTCAAAATATTACAGCTCATTGACAATGCACCTGATCACCCAAGAGCTCTGATGGAGATGTACAAAAATGTTAATGTTCTTTTCATGCCTGCTAACACAACATCCATTCAGTAGCCCATAAATCAAGAAATAATTTCAACTTTCAAGTCTTATGACTTAGGAAATACATTTCATAAGATGATACCTGCCAAAGATCATGATTCTTCTGATGGATCTGGGCAAAGTACATTGAAAACCTTCTGGAAAGTATTCACCTTTCTAGATGCCATTAAGAACTTGTGCCTCATGAGAAGAGGTCAAAATATCAATATTAATGGGAATTTGGAAGAGGTTGATTCCAATCCTCATGGATGGCTTTGAGGGGTTCAAAACTTCAGTAGGGAAAATAATTACAGATGTGGTGGAAATACCAAGAGAGCTGGAATTAAAAATGGAGCCTGAAGATGTGACTGAACTGCTGCAATCTCATGATTAAACTTGAAAGGGTGAGGAGTTGCTTCTCATGATGAATTTAAAAAGTTGTTTCTTGAAGTGGAATCTACTCCTGGTGAAGATGCTGTGAACATCATGGAAATGACAATGAAGGATTTAGAATATTATATAACCTTAGTTGAGAAAGTAGTGACAGGGTTTGAGAGAAATGACTCCAAATTTGAAGGAATTTCTACCATGGGTAAAAATGCTGTCAAACAGCATGGCATGCTATAGAGAAATCTTTCATGAAAGGAAAACTTAATGCAGCAAACTTTATTGTTGTCTTAAAAAATTGCCACAGCCACATCAGCCCTCAGCAACCACTTTCCTGATCAGTCAACAACCATCAGCCACCACCTTGATCAGTCAACAGCCATCAATATGAAGGCAAGACTCTCCACTACCAAAAGATTATGACTCACTGAAGTTCAGATAATCATTAGCATTTTTAGCAATAAAATATTTGTTGATTATGGTATCTACATTGTTTTTATTGACATAATGCTATTGCATACCTTACAGGCTACAGTATAGTGTAAACATAACTTTTATATACACTAGAAACAAAAAAGTTTGTGACTCACTTCATTGCAGTGACCTGGCACCCAAACTCCAAGACATGCCTGTAATTCCTCTGTACTTACACTCACTAATTTACCTATTTTCTATAAGAAATATCAATAGTTGCGTTAATTTATAAATTGGGAAGAAATTTCTAACTATGAAAGTAGACTCGGCTGGGTGCGGTGGCTCACGCCTATAATCCCAGCACTTTGGGAGGCCGAGGCGGGCAGATCCCTTGAAACCAGGAGTTCAAGACCAGCCTGGCCAACATGGCGAAACCCTGTCCCTACTGAAAATACAAAAATTAGCCTGGCATGGTGACACGCGTCTGTAATGCAGCTACCTGCTACTCAGGAGGCTTGAACCCTGGAGGCAGAAGTCGCAGTGAGCCGAGATCATGCCACTGCACTCCAGTCTGGGCAACAGAGCAAGACTCCATCTTGAAAAAAGAATGTAGACCCCAGGATCTACTATCAGTACAGAGTAATTTATATTTCAGGAAAAAAAGAGTAGGTAATAATATTTTTAGAATCAGTTCAATTTCAATTTTAATTCTACCCGTATTCTCATACTTACTGAATTGTTAGTCATCTTAAACTGAGAAAAAGTTTTGCTGTCAAGCCAAATAAATTTTAGTCTTCTTTGAGATAAGAAGGTTGTAAGGTTTGCCCAATAAAGAGTTAAATATTTGTGGCAGATCTCTTCTTCTGAGATCCCTTTTGTGTAAAGATTTAAAGGTTCTCTGAGTTAGAGTAATAGCCTCTGATTTCCTCTCCATCTCTTTTACTGTTTCCCTTTCAAATCTTTGATGCAAGCAAAATAAAAGAAAACGACAGGCTTTCAAGCTTTTGTCTTACGACTTATACGCACAAGTTCTACATTTCAAAATTTTTAAATGATCTTATGTATCTCAGTGCCATGAAATTTCAAACCTGAGTCTCTGTCTTTCAGAAGGTAAGGTCAGTCTTTCTTTTGCTCATCATTTTCCTTTATGTCATTTTTAACCACATTGATACCTGGTTATGGTGTGCTCTTTCAATCTCTTTACTCTAGCTCCTTCCAGTGGTAACTCACAGATGTGCTGCAGACAGCAGAGATCTGGGATTCTTTTGATGTGACAAGAGTGCAATGGTGAGTAAAGATTTTCCCTGTACTTTACCAGTTTCTCTTGCTTCCGAATTAAAATTGAAAGTGAGGTTCTAATGGAGCCTGGATCAGGAGCTCAAGTTTATTCAAAATTGTAAGGCACTTTGTTCACTGGGTATAGCACTTCTCAGGCTGTACAAAGTGGAGCAGTTTCTGAGATGCATGGATAAAAATCTCCAAACCCTGGCAAAAATCCAGCAATGCAATTCCATAAAGTACATGATATACACACTTGCGCAAGCTGAAGCTTCCTTTGGGCTCTAGGGAAAATAGTGCTGCTAATAATGGCAGCAGGTGTTTTTACTAATGATCTTTTAATGGCATTTTTGATAGTTTTAATTAAACCCCAAATATTTTTGTTGAAAAAAATAAAGGACAAATGGTTTCTAAGGCAAAATAAACAGTGTTTTTAAGAAGGCATTTAAAAAGAGAAATTAGAAAGAAAAGGAAACTGCATGTAGTCTCATTAAGGAAATCAAGTAATGCCTTAATAAAGTCCAACTGGAAGTATAATAATTGAAAAGTACACAGTTAAACCATTATTATAAAAGTTGATCAAGGTTACAGTTGGAAAATAGTTTAATGGATTTATTTTAAAACGAATATCATATTCTGTCTCTAAACCAATAAGGAACACAGTATTTATATTACACCAAAATATTTTAAATTTATATAAATATAGGAACAACGTTATGGTCTGCTATTAATTATGAAGAGGATCAAAATCTTAGTCAAATCTGACTGCATCCCTAAGAGATGACGGTGAGTTCAAGGGAGCTTTGGATGAGCAATGAGCTTCAACCAGCATGCTTTTTGCTTGGCAAGTTCAACTAATCCAGTTCAGGACTAGAGGCATGTTGGCATAGAATTATGGACAAAAGCAGGTAATTTATTATTTTCTATATTTTACTTATGATGTCAAAAAGTCTCACCCAACAAGATCTATTTTGGAATGACAAACAGTAGGATATTCAAAATCTCTGCAGTCCAACACAATGATAGAAACAAATATCTCAAGACAAAGGACAGGTTCTTGCTTAATATCACCAGTCTCTGCAGAAAATGTGTTCTTCACCTTCTCCTGTGTGTGGTTTCAGTGCTTATTGGAGAAGAACTTGTGAGAGAAGCCCTGTTCATTCATCATTTGTGAAAGACTTTCCAGTAAAATTAAATTTGGACTAGGACATTACCATGGCCCAGCTTGTACAGTTCTAATAACCTGTAGCTTCTGCCTTTCTTTATGCTGTTTCAGAGCCAACCTTCAAAAGCATTATTTTTTTTTTTTTTTGAGATGGCGTCTCGCTCTGTTACCCAGATTGGAGTGCAGTGGCACGATCTCAGCTCACTGCAAACTCCACCTCCTGGGTTCACACCATTCTCCTGCCTCAGCCTCCCGAGTAGCTGGGACTACAGACGCCCGCCACTACGCCCGGCTAATTTTCTGTATTTTTAGTAGAGACGGGGTTTCACCATGTTAGCCAGGATGGTCTCGATCTCCTGACTTCGTGATCTGCCCACCTCGGCCTCCCAAAGTGCTGGGATTACAGGTGTGAGCCACCGTGCCTGGCCTCAAAAGCATTATTGTCACAGTAGAAATACTTCTTAGCCACCAAAATGGGCAACACTTCTAAAATTTATTAAAAACTATAAATGAGGTCGAGTTAGAATATGTAGTTTCCCTATCACGTATAGGGAAAACTGCTAACTTTGCACGTAGTATCCAGAACCCTCCATATTGTGACCCCTATGCACTCTCTGTCCACCTCTGTCTCCCCACAACCCAACCCTCTCAACCCACATCAATCTCCATCCAAGTTCCAACAATAGCCTACTGCCTTTAGTTTCAGAAAAAAAAAAGATCAAGAGGTTTTGTACTAATACACATGCTATAATAACTTGCTTCAAATTCACTTCCATGTAAGTTGTGTCTGACAATAAGCCTGTGAACCCCTTTAAAGCCCTGTTTAGATGAGCTTCCTGACCTTCTTCTTCCAGCGTCTCAGCAAAGCTTTAACAATTGAAGGCAGGCAGGAAAGGCTGAGGGCAGAAAGGAGGTGAGAGGACTCTTATCATCTTTGTATTCTTATCTTTTTCAAATTACAGTTTATGTTATTTAAGATAAAGCTATCCTAACTGGTGTGAGATGGTATCTCATTGTGGTTTTGATTTCCATTTCTCTGATGGCCAGTGATGATGAGCATTTTTTCATGTGTCTGTTGGCTGCATAAATGTCTTCTTTTGAGAAGTGTCTGTTCATATCCTTCACCCACTTTTTGATGGGGTTGTTTGTATTTTTCTTGTAAATTTGAGTTCTTTGTAGATTCTGGATATTAGCCCTTTGTCAGATGAGTAGATTGCAGAAATTTTTTCCCATACTGTAGGTTGCCTGTTAACTCTGATGGTAGTTTCTTTTGCTGTGCAGAAGCTGTTTAGTTTAATTAGATCCCATTTGTCAGTTCTGGCTTTTGTTGCCATTGGTTTTGGTGTTTTAGACATGAAGTCCTTGCCCATGCCTATGTCCTGAATGGTATTGCCTAGGTTTTCTTCTAGGGTTTTTATGGTTTTAGGTCTAACATGTAAGTCTTTAATGCATCTTTTTTTTTTATAAGCTTTTTTTTATTATTATACTTTAGGTTTTAGGGTACATGTGCACAATGTGCAGGTTTGTTACATATGTATCCATGTGCCATGTTGATTTCCTGTACCCATTAACTTGTCATTTAGCATTAGATATATCTCCTAATCCTGTCCCTCCCCCCTCCCCCAACCCCACAACAGTCCCCGGAGTGTGATGTTCCCCTTCCTGTGTCCATGTGTTCTCATTGTTCAATTCCCACCTATGAGTGAGAACATGCGGTGTTTGGTTTTTTGTCCTTGCGATAGTTTACTGAGAATGATGTTTTCCAGTTTCATCCATGTCCCTACAAAGGACATGAACTCATCATTTTTTATGGCTGCATAGTATTCCATGGTGTATATGTGCCACATTTTCTTAATCCAGTCTATCGTTGTTGGACATTTGGGTTGGTTCCAACTCTTTGCTATTGTGAATAGTGCCACAATAAATATATGTGTGCATGTGTCTTTATAGCAGCATGATTTGTAGTCCTTTGGGTATATACCCAGTAATGGGATGGCTGGGTCAAATGGTATTTCTAGTTCGAGATCCCTGAGGAATGGCCACACTGACTTCCACAATGGTTGAACTAGTTTACAGTCCCACCAACAGTGTAAAAGTGTTCCTATTTCTCCACATCCTCTCCAGCACCTGTTGTTTCCTGATTTTTTAATGATGGCCATTCTAACTGGTGTGAGATGGTATCTCACTGTGGTTTTGATTTGCATTTCTCTGATGGCCAGTGATGATGAGCATTTCTTCATGTGTTTTTTGGCTGCATAAATGTCTTCTTTTGAGAAGTGTCTGTTCATGTCCTTTGCCCACTTTTTGATGGGGTTGTTTGTTTTTTTCTTGTAAATTTGTTTGAGTTCATTGTAGATTCTGGATATTAGCCCTTTGTCAGATGAATAGGTTGCAAAAATTTTCTCCCATTCTGTAGGTTGCCTGTTCACTCTGATGGTAGTTTCTTTTGCTGTGCAGAAGCTCTTTACTTTAATTAGATCCCATTTGTCAATTTTGGCTTTTGTTGCCATTGCTTTTGGTGTTTTAGACATGAAGTCCTTGCCCACGCCTATGTCCTGAATGGTACTGCCTAGGTTTTCTTGTAGGATTTTAATGGTTTTAGGTCTAACATTTAAGTCTTTAATCCATCTTGAATTAAATTTTGTATAAGGTGTAAGGAAGGGATCCAGTTTCAGCTTTCTACATATGGCTAGCCAGTTTTCCCAGCACCATTTATTAAATAGGGAATCCTTTCCCCATTTCTTGTTTTTGTCAGCGTTGTCAAAGATCAGATGGTTGTAGATATGCGGCATCATTTCTGAGGGCTCTGTTCTGTTCCATTGGTCTATATCTCTGTTTTGGTACCAGTACCATGCTGTTTTGGTTACTGTAGACTTGTAGCAGAGTTTGAAGTCAGGTAGCATGATGCCTCCAGCTTTGTTCTTTTGGCTTAGGATTGACTTGGCGATGCGGGCTCTTTTTTGGTTCCATATGAACTTTAAAGTAGTTTTACCAATTATGTGAAGAAAGTCATTGGTAGCTTAATGGGGATGGCATTGAATCTATAAATTACCTTGGGCAGTATGGCCATTTTCACGATATTGATTCTTCCTACTCATGAGCATGGAATGTTCTTCCATTTGTTTGTATCCTCTTTTATTTCATTAAGCAGTGGTCTGTAGTTCTCCTTGAAGAGGTCCTTTACATCCCTTGTAAGTTGGATTCCTAGGTATTTTATTCTCTTTGAAGCAATTGTGAATGGGAGTTCACTCATGATTTGGCTCTCTATTTGTCTGTTATTGGTGTATAAGAATGCTTGTGATTTTTGCACATTGATTTTGTATCCTGAGACCGCTGAAGTTGCCTATCAGCTAAAGGAGATTTTGGGCTGAGACGATGGGGTTTTCTAGATATACAATCATGTCATCTGCAAACAGGGACAATTTGATTTCCTGTTTTCCTAATTGAATACCCTTTATTTCCTTCTCCTGCCTGATTGCCCTGGCCAGAACTTCCAACACTATGTTGAATAGGAATGGTGAGAGAGGGCATCCCTGTCTTATGCCAGTTTTCAAAGGGAATGCTTCCAGTTTCTGCCCATTCAGTATGATATTGGCTGTGGGTTTGTCACAAATAGCTCTTATTATTTTGAGATACGTCCCATCAATACCTAATTTATTGAGAGTTTTTAGCATGAAGAGTTGTTGAATTCTGTCAAAGGCCTCTTTTGCATCTATTGAGATAATCATATGGTTTTTGTCATTGGTTCTGTTTATATGCTGGATTACGTTTATTGATTTGCGTATGTTGAACCAGCCTTGAATCCCAGGGATGAAGCCCACTTGATCATGGTGGATAAGCTTTTTGATGTGCTGCTTGATTCAGTTTGCCAGTATTTTATTGAGGATTTTTGCATCGATGTTCATCAAGGATATTGGTCTAAAATTCTCTTTTTTTGTTGTGTCTCTGCCAGGCTTTGGTATCAGGATGATGCTGGCCTCATAAAATGAGTTAGGGAGGATTCCCTCTTTTTCTATTGATTGGAATAGTTTCAGAAGGAATGGTACCAGCTCCTCCTTGTACCTCTGGTAGAATTCGACTGTGAATCCATCTGGTCCAGGACTTTTTTTGGTTGGTAAGCTATTAATTATTGCCTCAGTTTTGGAGCCTGTTATTGGTCTATTCAGAGATTCAACTTCTTCCTGGTTTGATCGTTAAAAGTCAGGAAACAACAGGTGCTGGAGAGGATGTGGAGAAATAGGAACACTTTTACACTGTTGGTGGGACTGTAAACTAGTTCAACCATTGTGGAAGTCAGTGTGGCGATTCCTCTGGGATCTAGAACTAGAAATATCATTTGACCCAGCCATCCCATTACTGGGTATATACCCAAAGGACTATAAATCATGCTGCTATAAAGACACATGCACATGTATGTTTATTATTGCACTATGCACAGTAGCAAAGACTTGGAACCAACCCAAATGTCCAACAATGATAGACTGGATTAAGAGAATGTGGCACATATACACCATGGAATACTATGCAACCATAAAAAATGATGAGTTCATGTCCTTTGTAGGGACATGGATGAAGCTGGAAACCATCATTCTCAGCAAACTATCGCAAGGACAAAAAACCAAACACCGCATGTTCTCACTCATAGGTGGGAATTGAACAATGAGAACACATGGACACAGGAAGGGGAACATCACACACCAAGGCCTGTCATGGGGTGGGGGGAGGGGGGAGGGATAGCATTAGGAGATATACCTAATGTTAAATGATGAGTTAATGGGTGCAGCACACCAACATGGCACATGTATACATATGTAACTAACCTGCACGTTGTGCACATGTACCCTAAAACTTAAAGTATAAAAAAAAGATAAAGCTAGCAGTTGAATTAAACAAACCCCAGTATATGTCATAGCTCATAGATATTAAAAGTATATTTATTACTCATGTAAAAATTTTAAATGGTATTTTTAATCAAGAACAGATTCCTCCAGAAATTATTTTGGGACCAAGGTCCCCATGTCTGGCTGCTCTATCATTTTCCACATGTGACTTTCAATGTACTCATCTACATCAAGCTAGAGAAAGGGTAACAGAGATGGAGAAAATACACTCACTTTCTCATAGTCTTGGCCTTACACATGCACTTCTACTCAGATTCTACTCACAAGAATTAGTGATGTGGCCTCACCTAAATGCCAGGGCACAGCGAAATACAATCCCTGATTGGGCAGCTGCTTCCTAATAGCAGCCCTACACTATGAGAGGAAGAGCATGAATATGGATGGGTTAGTTGCAGCATCTGTCAGATAGTTCATGTTTCAATTAGTTAAAAAGGCAACATATGGCAGTTCCTTCCTCAAAAATTTATACAGAATTACCATATGACCCACCAATTCTACTCCTAGATATATGCCCAAAAGAATAGTACACAGTCTTCAGACAAAAACTTATACACAAATAGTCATAGCAACACTATTTGCAGTAGCAAAAAGGTAGAATCAACCCAAATATCTATAAAATGATAAATAGGTAAACAAGTGTAGTATATCCATACAATGGAATATTGTTTAGTCATAAAAATACTCATACATGCTACAACATGGATGAACCTTGAAAACATTATGCTAAGTGAAAAAAGCCATACACAAAAGACCACATATTATATTATTTCATTTATACTAAATATCCAGGGTAGAAAAATTGATAGAGATGGAAAACAGATTTGTGACTGCTAGCAGCTAGCAAGAAGAGAGGATATGGAGTGACTGCTTAATGGGTGCAGGGTTTCCATTTGGGGAAATTAAAAAATTCTGGAACTAAATAGTGGTGATGGTTGCACAACACTGTGAATGTACTTAATGCCATTGAACTGTACACTTTAAAATTGTTAAAATGATCAATTTAATATTATGTTCATCTTACCACAATTTAAAAAGGCAGCATGGCTATCTGGAGACATGTACTGAATCAAACCATTAGCTTATAATATTTTATTATATTTAATGACATAAATAGCATACAACCTCAAGCAAAAAGAGTAGTTAACACTATTCTTTCTCTATGTTTTCTTTGGGAATTTTATAATTTTTTTCTTCCTTCAACCCAACAAATATTTTTTTAACTACTTATTGGTTCCAGACTCTGGTCTGTGTGTTTATGCTTATCATAAACTCAAAGCTCTGAAAGAGTCCTAAGGTATACTTAGGAAGACATGGGTCCTGGATCAAGACAGACAGCAATAGAACCTTGCCAATGGTCCAACATGCTAATAATACCATCTTATAATGCGCCAAAAATGCCGGGACACTTGGTCCATTTTGTCATTAAAGATAGTTGACCACTGGAGCTAGCAAACAACACATCAAGTGTGTTGATGCTATTGTGAGGCTTTAGAACAAGTGTAGAGTTATGATATCACACTCAGAGTTAGATGGAAAGCTTTGCCAATCTAAACCTTAGTGAATATCTGAACATTTCTACTCTGATGTAAGATGCTGATGTTCAGGACTCTGAAGAAACCAGCGCATCATTCCATAATTCTCTATGCAGATGGATAAATGTGGCATCCTGTATGATACATAACAAAATAACTTGAAATCCATATTTGGATTTGCATTTTGATTTTTTTCTTTGTTGTCATTGCACATTTGCTTTCATAATCATATTTTAGCTAACTGTAATAGTAAACGTGGTTTATCTTCTCAAATGACAGATGACAACGACAGGCAGTCTTAAATGATCTGACTGGCATATTGAGCTGGTTGAATTTAAATTTAACTGAGAAAAGTCATATAATCCTAGAACTAGAAGGATGCCTAGGGAAAATTTAACTTTATCTCTTCATTTGTGTATAAGAGTGAATTAAAACTCAGAGATGTGTATTTATATTATTTTTGGAAGGAGCTGGTTTAGACGTGTTGTCTCAATGTAATTATTAATAATGCCTCTTTTCTTTCTCAAAGATCTCCTGATTTTGAAGGTAAATTAGATATTCACCTAATCTATATGTTTTTGGTGTTGTGGATTCTTTAGATAATAGTTTACAAACTCAGGCAACCCATCCATAAAAAGCATATATATATATATATATAACATTTGGATCTAGTTTACCAGCAACCTGTAGTTTTATACATATATATAAATGTTATATATGTATATATAACATTTGGATCTAGGTTACCAGCTGTGAGCCTTTGATGTAGATTTTACATCCAATAAAAATATATTGATCAACTCCTGTGGACTGCAAAAGCAAAGCTGCCATTAACCACCACACCCCAACAAGGTAGGTCTTAGTGAACACATCAGATCAGAAACTAAGCTAAGAGTCACCATGACATGGTATGGTTGGGTAAGGACTTGACCTCAGGCCTCCTAATCCAGTGACCTTTTTGACATAAGAAGTGCTGAGTATAGGGTTACAGATATAATATCTTAGTTTATATCCTGACTGACACTTACTGTGTTACTTCAGACAAGTTGCTTAACTCTTTTTGCCTTATTTTTCCAATTTGTGAAATGAAGACGATAGTAGAAGTACCTACCTCATTCTGAGTTGTAAGGATTACATAAAATAATATACCAGCAGTGCTTGCAAGACTACCTGAAATACAAAAATCTCTCAATAAATGTTTCATATTATTGGTAAGCAATTGCTTCTGTGCAATTACACGTGACTAAGTGAACACATAAGAATATTAATCCCTAATTAATAAATATCAATAAGATTAATATTAAACTACTACTTCAGGTTATTAATACTTATTATACAATACAAAAAAACAAGAGTTGAGAAACAATGGAGAATTTAACAAAATATGAAACTGCCTTCATAGTACACGTGTCCTCAAAATATTTGATCCTGTAAAAATGGTGATACGTATCACAGACAGTGGAGAGTGGACTGCAGAATGTGAAACTATGAGTATCTATCTACTTAGCTTCAGAAAACCACATGAGTTTTAAAGAAACACTAAGCAAGGTATTTACAACCTACACACCATCATCATGCTACTTTTCTTACAAAAAGCATCAGTAACTTCAATGAAGTATCAACATTCAAATTTTTATAACGTAATTCCATCCCTTCTTCCTAAAATCATTCCTCATTGTGTAGGGCATATTGTAGCTATGTCTTATTCTATAGTTTGATTAATTGATTAATTTCAAGGTACAACCCTGGAGGTGGGTGTCAGTGACTTGAAGTATTTCACTGGTAGGAGGTTATTACTCTATAAATAATGAGCTGACATAGCCACCTGAAATGAGGCAAAATAGAAGAAAGAGAGATAATGTTCTAGCTAAATTATGCCCTACATATTCATACAAACTCTTCATTTTCTTCAAATATCAGAATGTGACTGTGAATTTTTTTCTAAGTTAGAAATCTTCCTTTCAGTAACAGAAACTAAACTTTAAATTGCTTGAGCTAAAAAGGGGTTTTCTTGATGTGCCACAATAGCTTTGAGGGAACTAGTTGTCTCTTTATATGTTATCTCTGTTCTGCACTGGCCTCACTATTCCTTGAAATTTTTTCTCCTCAATTTATTTAGCAGAATGATACCAAAAAGTCCCCTGGTTCACATTTCATATTGTAATATTATTTCTTCAAGATGAATTCCTAGTAAATAAAAATCCTACTAATACATTATCACTCATAGTAAACAGATAGATGGAGATAAAGGTAAGGTCAGTTGACATAAGAACAGGATTAAATAATATTTAAATATTAGTGTCTACAACAAATTGCTTTAAAATGCTTTATTTTATGCACAATTATCCACAATAATAGTTGACTGGATGTCTAAGAATGAATTGCAATGTTCACTTTCTTGAAATCTTTTGCACCTGATGGAAAATACACTTTTTTTAGTTGAACTCTATGTTTCATTTATAGTAAATCATCATCTTAGCAAAAAATACTATGATTTGAATTTGTAAACAGTTGTCAAAAATGAGAAATCCAAGTGATCAAAGACAAATGAAAGTGGCAGATCAAGTGAACCAAATGCTTGCACCATTTTGTAAAAGGAGGTTAAATATCTCCTGGGAAAAGTGTTAGTTTAACAGGAGATGATAAAGCAAGAAATGGCCAGGTGTGTTGGCTCACCTCTGTAATCCCAGCACTTTGGGAGGTTGAGGTGGGTGGATCACTTGGGGTCAGAAGTTCAAGACCAGCCTGGCCAGCATGGTGAAACTCCGACTCTACAAAAAATGCAAAAATTATCCAGGTGTGGTGTTGGGTGCCTATAATCCCAGCTACTCAGGAGGCTGAGGCAGGAGAATTGCTTGAACCCGGGAGACAGAGGTTGCAGTGAGCAGAGATCATGAGCAGAGATCATGCCACTGCACTCCAGCCTGGGCAACAAAGAAAGACTCTGTCTCAAAAAAAAAAAAAAAAAAAAAAAAAAGGCAAAATATATTTGTGAGATCCTTAGAATTCTGCAAAATTACTATTCATCGTAACCATTTGTTCCCCAAATCCTTAAAGAAATCAATGAAAGTTGAAATAAGATGTATTCCAGCATATAGTATTCCAATAAAGGTTAGGTTTCCTAGAATCCACATTAAATAGACTACTATATAACACCAATTCTGCACTTTTTAAGTAAGCATAATTCCTGCCATCAAAGGGTTTCCATGTCCTCATGAGGAGGCAGAATAAGCTAACAACTCCTATTCCCACTAAAAGAAGTTCTTGCTAGGATAGAGAAAGGAGCAAAGTGCTAGAGAAGGACATGAGGGAGTTATCATTTCAGTCTTTGCATGTTGAACATACTTCACAGAAAAGGTCATGATGTGCAAGCGAGTTGCTTGGAATAGAAAGTTCCTAGGAAAACAAGACTGTAAGATTCAGTCATGTAGAGGAATACCAAGAAAGTTTGAAAGGACTTGACCTACTTGGGAAATGTCTATTCAGTTGGGGCTGGCAGAGTTCACTGTATAAATAGAATAGTAGCCAGAGATATATCTAAAAAGGAAATCGTTTTTCATTTATTCATTTTTCATTATTCATTTAACAAATATTTATATAGTTGCCTTCTCTTCCAGGCATTGAGTTTGGCTTTAAAGGTACAACGATGAAGAAGGCTCAATTCACAATATGATGGGAGAACAAGAGGCACAAATAAATAGCCACTGTCCAATTGTGCAGTGTGTTTGTGTTTTCAGTACAGGAAGATATCAAAAGCTCTAAAGTGGACCGGGCACCGCGGCTCATGCCTGTAATCCTAGCATTTTGGGAGGCTGAAGAGGGCAAATCACTTGGGGTCAGGAGTTCAAGACCAGCCTGGCCAACATGGTGAAACCTCATTTCTACTAAAAATACAGAAATTAGCCAAGCGTGTTGGCACGCACCTGTAATCCCAGCTACTTGGGAGGCTGAGGCAGGAAAATCACTTGAACCCAGGAGGTGGAGGTTGCAATGAGCCAAGATTACACCACTGCACTCCAGCCTGGGTGACAGAGCGAGATTCAGTCTCAAAAAATAAATAAATAAAATAAAATAAAACAAAAGCTCAGCCAGGTGCGGTGGCTCATGCCTGTAATCCCAGCACCTTGGGAGGCCGAGGCGGGTGGATCACGAGGTCAGGAGATAAAGATCATCCTGGCTAACACAGTGAAACCTCGTCTGTACTAAAAATACAAAAAATTAGCCAGGTGTGGTGGCGGGCGCCTGTGGTCCCAGCTACTCAGGAGGCTGAGACTGGAGAATCCCTTGAACTGGGGAGGCAGAGGTTGCAGTGAGCAGAGATCACGCCACTACATTCCAGCCTGGGCAACAGAGCAAGACTCTATCTAAAAAAAAAAAAAAAAAATGTTCTAAATTGCAGAAGACAGGACAACAAGAACAAGCCCAATCTCAGGTCAGGTTCACTTCAAGGGAATGTTTGTCTGGGCTTTAAAGGGGGATTTGGGTTTCACTGGTCAAATGGAACCAGGAAGGTGAGGAAGAAGAGTAGTCGAGGAATCCTCTACATGTCCTCAAACATTAAAATGTAAAAAATTCCTGGAAACTAAAATATTACCAACTCTCTTTTGGAGGTAGTAAAATGAAACATGTAAAAGTAGAATAAATGAAATGGAGCAGGAATATACAATGTGGCAAAATTGGAGCAGGAATATGCAATTATGAAGTCTACCTAATATTAATATATTTCTTAATACCAAACAATAGTAGAAAAGACCAGTAATGTTAAGCATACTAACTAGTCCTTCTGTACCTTCATGCTGTACATGACAGATGTACTCCCCTGATTCATTTAGGGGGCATCCACACGCTCCCTGCTGGCTTGCCAAGAGCTTCTAAAATGTTTTTTCTTTCTCCACATTATATACTCACCAGCATATGCGCATCAACAGTGAAATAAAGTATACATTAAGAAAAATTATTCCAAGCTTTTAGTAAGACATTATCAGACATGGTAGGCATTAAAAAGACATCTCCTTTTAAATTTTGAGGACGGGTTATTTTTGATATTAAAATATTTCAGTTTGGTGAGGTTTTTCAGGACATGGAGGAAAATTGAGTACTGGTCAAGAAGATTCAAGTTCAATTACTAACCCAATGCTTGATTCATTATTCCTTAGGAAGAAAAATAAATAAAAAGAATAGCATGCATCATCTCTTTCCTCAATTATGAAAAAGCAGTGAATTTCTATTTGTCTTGACAGGTGACTCACAGGATGGGGAAAATAATCTCAAAATGCTATTAGGAAATGCTCAAAGAATTAGGATTTGCTGAATTTATCAACAGGAGTCTATTCTAATTTCATCTGTAGGGTTTACAAAACACTCCCTATGTGTTCTACTCAGAACTTTGAGGGTGACCTACTAAGTCCATGTAATGTTTGTGTTAGTTTTTTGACCTTTATGAAGAAGCTAGTAATTAGATATCCTTGGACCCAAGAGGACCAATTGAAGGAGATGTTACAGCACTCAACAGTAAATGTGATTATAGAGTGAACATCCTTAGCTCGTGATCTGGGAATACAGAAGGTGCCAAAGCAATGCAAGTCCTCACGTTCCTCTCGAAAGCAGAAATACAGTTCACGGTCGCTTATACTTGTAGAGGATTCTCATAAGGAAGTTCCTGAAGTACTCATTCTTAGAAACCTTGATGAAGAAACTAAATAAAAGCATGGTGAGAGATGGCACAGGTGTGTCCCTTAGTACACATATTTCTCTTGCTGCTTTCTAACCCCTGGCATCTGGATCTTTGGAGCTGTCTCATTCTCTGTAACATTCATTCAGCGTATTAGGAATGCTTGTGTCAGGCAGAGCCCTTACTTTACTTAGAAGTTGATCAGAATGATTGGAGTACCCTTAATAGTGGCATCCACTTTCTAACACAGTAAGTAAAGAAAATGTCAAAGAAACAGATGATTTTTAAAACACTCATTGAATAGTGCCTGGAACACAGTATGTACTCAGTAAATATTTTTATTATTATTAGTGTTTATTGTTATGTTATCATTGATGTTTTTATTACCTAGCAATCAGAAAATTAAAGGCATAATTTAGAGACTTTAGCAATAGAATAGTATACATACTATTTCCCTAAATTATACAGTGAAGAATATTTTATAACAATAGACTATTATTACAGGGTTTCCAGCAGGACTTCCAACAGGCACACTGTGCTACAAGTTTATGTCTTCAACCAAGAGTTGACAAACTTGTCCTGTAAAGTGCCAGAGAGTAAATATTGTGGGGGCCAATGGACAATGCCCTCAACTCTTTGAGCAACTATTATTGCTGAAACAGCAACAGTCTCTTTCAGAGTTTACGTTTTACATTTAAAAGTGTAAACAATGGCTGGGCGAGGTGGCTGACGCCTGTAATCCCAGCGCTTTGAGAGGCCAAGGCAGGCAGATTACCTGAGGTCAGGAGTTCGAGAACAGCCTGACCAACTTGGTGAAACCCCGTCTCTACTAAAAATACAAAATTAGCTGGGTGTGGTGACGCATGCCTGTAATCCCAGCTACTCTGGATGCTGAGGCAGGGGAATTGCTTGAATCTGGGAGACGGAGGTTGCAGTGAGCCGAGATCACACCACAGCACTCCAGCTTGGGAAACAAGAGTGAAACTCAGTCTCAAAAAAAAATGTAAACACTAGTCATAACTTATGGGCCATATGAAAACAAGTACTGGGCTGGATTTGACACATGGGCAGTGATTTGCCAACCCTGTGCTAGAGAATTATGTTTTTTATCTTAGGGAGGGCACACTGCTGCTACATAATCACACAGACATCTACGTGTGTGTGTATCAAATCTTGGCTATAAATAATTCTACACTTTACATTAATAAAAAATATGATTTGCATCATTTTGATTTCATACATACCTACAAACACTTGAAAATAAGACAGCACTAATGCCTTGAAAAAAATTCAGTTTGAGGGCTGCCAGTTCAAATAAAATAAAAATAGACTTTCTTTCCTTATTGCTTCTTTCACTCTCACAGTAGAAGTTTTATTCTGAGAAAACCATAAATTTATTATTAATCAAATAGTTAGATACCTGAAAGATCATAAGCTGATTCCTTCAGGAGTCATTCAGCCTTGTGTGCCTCTTCACAGCCCCAAAGCCTTAAGGAGTTCTACAAAATTGAGTTGAGGAAATAGTTCATGTGGAAAGACTCGGACCAGGGCTCCAGAGCAAAGCTTTTTAGAACTTTATGCACCATATCCTGCATGGTTATTTCCTATACCCGAAGGCATCAAGATTTGCTAGACGGAGTTTCCTTTTCTTTTGTCTACTTAGGTTTATTGTTATTCAACAAGTATTATATTCATAACCCTCTAGCATAAAGCCTGAACACAACAAAGTGTAAATAAGCATTTTTTGGTTTTTTCTCTCATGGAAGTCACATTTTAGTGGTGGAAGAGAGGGCAGTGGCAGGCAAGTAACAAGAGAACAAATAATTCAAACAACATCAGGATAATTTTTGATCTACAGGAAACAAGGAAGGTGCAGTTCGGAATGATTGCAGGGGGTGGACCTCCTTTGGATAGGCTGGTTGGTGAAGCCTTCTTCAGGAAGTTAGCATTTGAGTGGGGCCCTGGGATTGAGAAGGAGCCAGGCAGGAAAACAACACACGGAACATCTTCCAAAATGAGGACTAGTTAGAGAAATTCCTAGGCAGAATTTTCTATGCTTAAGAAATTGTCAGAAAGCCATGGGGCTAAAGCAGAACGGCAAGAGAGAGAGCATCATAAGATTGGATAAATAGAGCATGTAGAACATGGAAAGTAGCTCAAATACAATTCTGAGAAGTTTGAATATTATTCTAAAGCAGTAGGAAATCATGAACAAGATTTTACCCACCCTTGACAGGTATAGATGTGAAACACAATGAATTGAGCAAAGGGAAGAAGAGTTCACTTAAACCTAGTGGTTTACTTTTTTTGACATTAGTCTTTCTAGTAACTCTAATAGATGAAATAGTACTTACAATACCCCTTGGTTTCACTGTGGACTCTGTATGTGTGGGAACACTTGTGATTGACAATTTTGAAATCTCTGCTCACATGCCTCATGAGGCTATGTCATAATTTTAGGAATCACCACGGTGATTTAGCCACCCCTACCAAAGTGAAAAAGACATTGTTATCCCCCATAAGTTACCATGCTCTCAACACTGACAGTGTTAAGCAGGGGAAAACAATCCCCAGTTTAGAATCATCACGCAGATCGTAGCCCCTTTGGGAAGCTATGGTGTTGGTTGTTATCACACCTCCAGACGTTAACACTAACTCCTTTGAGCAGTCTTTATCACTGCAAATTATCATGACCACAAACTGCTAGCATATAAAGGTCAAGGACGCACAAAGAAACTAGTCAACCACTACTTCAGGTGTCCCCAAGAGCACTCATTCATTCATTCATTCATTCACTCATTCAACAACTGCATTTGGGTACTGTTCTAGGTGCTGAAATGTGAGACTGAACAAAACAAAAACTCCTATCCTCCTGGAGCATACATACTAGTTTGGTAGGAATTCTATCTCCACATAAATATAACGTGCTAGATTCAATAACAATCTCCTGAAAAGTATTGGTCACTTCTTTTCCTTTTTCTCAAAAACAACATTATTTTCCAGGGTAAAGGCTCTCAGCTGAAATTATATCTCTCCTGTGCCTCCAAACTAAAAAAGGGGACTGTGATGGTTCATCTTAGGTGTCAACTTGATTGGATTAATGTATATCCAGACAAAAGATAAAAAAATTTTTCTGGCTGTGTCTGAGGAGGATGTTTCTTGAGGAAATTGGCATGTGAGTTGATGGATTGCATAGGAAAGATCTGCCTACAATGTAGTTGGGCATCATTCAATTGGCTGGGGGCGAGGGGGCAAGATAGAACAAAAAGGCAGAGGAAAGGTGAATGCATGCTTGCTTTCTCCTGGAGCAGAGAAAGCTTCTTCTTCTCCAGCCCTTCAACATCAGAACTCCAGGTTCTCTGGCCTTTGGACTCCAAGACTTGTACCAGCTGCTTCCCAGGTTTTCACGCCTGCAGATAACCTTTCATAGGACTTCTCAGCCTTCATAATCATGTGAGCCAATTCCATTAATAAAGCTCCTCTCCTCTCTCTCTCTCTCTCTCTCCTCTCTCTCTCCCGGGGTGTGTGTGTGTGTGTGTGTGTGTGTGTGTGTGTGTGTGTGTGTGTGTTATCTCCCATTGGCTCTGTCTTTCTAGAGAACCCTGACTAATATAGGGACTAAGTTCTAAGGTTGTATGATCCAAAGGCAGAGGATTCTGGGTTTAATATACCTGGAAAGACAATAAAATCATCTAGTCAATTTCAATGGAATCTTTTGACAAAAGGCAAAACTGAGATTCAGAAAAGAGAAAGACTAATTTAATGTGCACAGCAACACGATAACCATTGAATCAAGGTGTTGGCACTCCAGTGTTATCCCTGCCACTTCTCAAAGGAAGCTCTCAGTGCCCCTTCCTTTTATAGACAAAGTGGGGAAACTCAAAGAGGTACAGGAGCTTGCCCAAAGGCATACAAGTTTAAAGGAGCAGAACTAGAGCTAGAACCCAACTTCTCTTATTCCCAGTGCAGTCTTCTTTCCACTAAACGAAAAGATCATTACTTATAAAAGTCTTATTTTGCAATATGATCTCTTCAATATGAGCTTTCTTGACTTCTATTGAAGGAATTTCATGGGATTCATTCGGAGAATATCGACTGCAACACACTTCCTCCATATAATCCAAACTCTAGGCTCATGAATCTGCAACACACTTCCTCCATATAATCCAAACTCTAAGCTCCCTAAATCTTGGCCAGATCATTGAAGAAAGCAATCTGTGCAGTAGAGTTATTACTACAGAGTTTCCCGAGAATTTTACACCTAGCATACTGTGAACCTCCAGGAATGGGATATGCTATGCAGTTTCCAAAACTTATTGGAAAAAGACTGCTTTTGTTTTATGACACATCTTAAAAAGTGGGAAGTTCTATAGACCATTCAGGGGCATGTGAATATAATGAATTCAACAAGCTTTCAATTATTGAATGCTCATGATGTCCTAGGCAATGTGCAGTGTGACAGAGGACTGGTTAATCAATTATAAGACTAATCAATTAGGAGAAGGGTTGAAACAGAGAAAGCTCAGTAACACTCTTTGGCATCCCCTGGGCTAACACTGAATTCTTCTACCCCAAGTACTGGCATTCAGGAGGATGCCAAATGCTATTGTCTTTGCTTTTTGTCTGTCTATAAGGAGATTATTTTCTTTTCACAAGAAAGTATCACTGAAGGGAAATCCAATTTGTGAGGCAAGCAAAGGCCCCCTGCATTGTGATGCAAAGATTGGCAGTTGGCTGAAGAGAGGTGCTTTTGGTTTTACTGGCTGCAAGTTTCAAAGAGTTTGATTAGATATAGCAATATTGTCATTGGTCAATAGAAATGTATAGAATCTATGTACAAATAGGACCATCTAATCTTTCTGACCACCTCCAGTACTAATTCATGGGCAATGTGGCTTTAGGCATTCATACTCCCACCTTTGCTGGTCATCTGCAGAACCGCAGTATCTGCATCACCTGGGAGCTGGCTAGAAATGCGGAATTTCAGGCCTGCAACCAAACCTGCTAAATCAGAATCTGCCTTTCACAAGGTCCACATGCAATTTTAATGTATGTAGAAGCTTGAGAAGCACAGCTTCATGTGCCACTTCTAGGAGCACTGAGTGGAATCTTCCTTACAGAGGAGTATTGCATCCTTCACGACTGCAAGATCTTTGCCAAGGGAAAATGGCCAGGATTTGGACCTGAGTTCACCCAACTTACCAAACCTCCATGTTCCTCATTCTAAAATATTGTCACCTAAACTCTTGAGCCTTTGCTTTTCCATGTGTGAAACAAGGATTATCTTGCCTAATTCATAGAATTCATGGTGAAATTCTTGGTGAAACATATAAAGTCCCTACACCAGTATTTGCTTAGTAAATGATGGCTCTTTATAATGGAAAGAAAGATTATAACGATAACAAGTGATAATAGTTATGTTAATAATAATTAGGAGGAGGAGGAGGAGTGTATTAGTCAGGACTCTCTAAAGGGACAGAACTAATAGGATAGATGTATATGTGAAGGGGAGTTTATTAAGGAGTATTGACACACATGATCACAAGGAGAAGTCCCATAATAGGTCATCTACAAAAGCTGAAGAGCAAGGAAGCCACTCCGAGTCCCAAAACTTCAAAAGCAGGGTAGCTGACAATGCAGCCTTCTGTGGCCAAAGGCATGAGAGCCCCTGGCAAACCACTGGTGTAGGTCCAAGAGCCCCAAAGCTGAAGAACTTGGAGTCTGATGTTCAAGGGCAGAAAGCATCCAACAAGGGAGAAAGATGAAGGCCGGAAGACTCAGCAAGTTGGCTTCTCCCACCTCCTTCTGTCTGCTTTATTCTAGCTGTACTGGCAGTTGATTAGATGGTGCCACCCACATTGAGGGTGGGCCTGCCTCTCCCAGTCCACTGACTCAAATGTTAATCTCCTTTGGCAACACCCTCACAGACAGACCCAGGAACAATGCTTCACATCCTTCAATCCAATCACGTTGACATTCAGTATTAACCATCACAAGTAGTAAAATTCTTATATTCTTCACAGGCAATTGGAAGACACAGCTATCACAGGAAGTGAATCTGGGACAAATGTTGATGGCAAAGGTAAAGCACAAGAATAAAAAATGAAAGGACAACATGCACATGTCCCTACCGCTATCATTTTAATGAGACATTTCCTGCAAAATATCCTGTTCCTCCTCTTGAGTGACTTAGAAGAAAAGCTCTATCAATCTTAGCCAGTCAAGTTTTCCTGACTCCGGAGAAGACAGGAAGTAAAGCAAGCTGTGACTGGCCAGGCTCAGTGGCTCACGCCTGTAATCCCAGCACTTTGGGAGGCCCAGGTGGGCAGATCACAAGGTCAGGAGATCGAGACCATCCTGGCTAACAGGGTGAAACTCTGTCTCTACTAAAAATACAAAAAATTAGCCGGGCTTGGTGGCGGGCACCTGTAGTCCCAGCCATTCTGGAGGCTAAGGCAGGAGAATGGCATGAACCTGGGAGGTGGTGCTTGTAGTGAGCCAAGATCGTGCCACTGCACTCCAGCCTGGGTGAGAGAGCAAGACTCCATAAAAAAAAAAAAAAAAAGAAAAGAAAGAAAAAAAAAATCAAGAGACCAACTAAACTGGACTGAAGGTATTTTAGAAGGATGTATTTTACAGAGATGTTTCAGTTCCTACCACAGCCTGATGCAAGCAGGGTTGTCTCAGGCATCGAAGAGGGGGAGCAAGGTGTGTTAATTACAATTCCTCTTACACGAAGGGGCAGAAATTTAGTCCAAAACACACTAAGCAAAGGGGGCTTTTATTAAGAGTATTGACCAGTAAGATGGTTTTATTCTGGCTTAAAATCTCCCCTAAGTTCACCAGCCACACCAGTTTCCCTGAGATTCTCCCAGTTTTAGCACTGAAAGTCCTAACCCAGAAAATCCCCCAGTCCTGGGTAAACTGGTATAGTTGATCACCCTAGGTCAGCTTGTATACTGCCTTATTCTAATTCAGTGCATGGAAAATCTCTCTCTTAATTCTTTTAAATTCTGTTTCTTTATAAAATTACTTTAAGTCCTACCTATCATAGATACATAGATGATGATGATTGATAAATATATAGGTAGGTAGAGAGAGAGAGAAACAGAGAGATGTTTCTCTCTTCCTCTCTTTAAGATTATTTCCTTAAGGACAACAAACATGGCCACAAATCCAGAGACACAACCAATGAGTTAATTGGGGGAAAAGCAACATTATCAGATAGGTGCATTTATGCCACCTTTTTATTTGTTCCCTGTTACCCATAACCCTTACAGCTTTCAGGGACAAACACCAGGACCAACCTGAAGACCTTCTAGCATGTGCAGAACAAAAATGTCAGGCTAGAACAAATAAGCAATTTTGGTCTGGGAATGCAGTCTGGGATTTGCCCTTTCAAAGGGCAGCAATCTAACAGCTTGTTAGTTCGCTTTTTTAAAGGCCAGCAACCAGGAAAATAGACCACTGAGTGTGGGTCACTCCACAGAAAACAAGCCACGTTCCTGTGGCTATTTGCAATGCAATAAGAAGCTCCAGTCCACAAGTACACCCAGTCACTCTTGGTCAGGAGCACCAGAATGGAATTTCAGAATATTGTTGTAACTCTACAAGTGCTTGACCTGGGAGCACTTATTGAGGATTTTATTCTAAAGAAACAAGCTAAGTTACCAAGAATAGTTTATATATAAAAATACACATTTCAGGGTTATTCAGAAATCTTTAAGACAAATCAAATTTTTAGCCATAACAGAATGATTGCATAAACAATAGTATGCCTGTATAATAGCTACCACAAAAATAAAAATAATGGTAATTGAGCAAGATAGCATACTGCATGCCTTAAATGGCCTATGCCATTTAATCCTTACAATAACTCCTTTAGGGAGCCACTATATTCCTTCCTCATTTCATTCATTAGAAAACAGAGGCTTAAAGAGATTAAAGTGAATTGCCGAAAGTCACACAGCTCATAACGCGCAGAAAGAGGATACATATCAAGTTCTTATATATTCCAAAGACAAAATTTATCTGCTCTGTAAAACTTAAAAAAATAAAATATGACTATGTAGTAAACTGAATTTTTTCATCCTTTTCAATAAGAGTAGCATCTGTTGTAGCTCAAACTCTGCCTATATTTTAGTAGAATGTGTTTGGGACCTGGATATAATTTTTTTTTTGTTAAACATAGTATTTGAGGGAGAAAAATAACTAAAAGCGATATAACCTAATATTAAACATTTTAACTGAATTAATCTAAAAGAGCTATCGATAATGATTAATTTCTAAACTTAACTTTTACAGTGTCTAATTTCTCTGGCCTGCCTAGAATATGCCTCTAGATTTTATTTTACTCTCCATTTATCCTCTGTTTAGAAGATATATTATCTTTAAATAAGAAGGCAAATGTTATTTGAGCAAAGGCTAGGGACACATTCTGTGCCCTTAATACAAATAATTTTAAGCAATTTGACAGATAGAGTGCCATTACATCATTTCAGATACTAATAGGCATAATAATTCTTCAACTTCCTCATGAAAAAGAGCTCTAAAATGAGACAACTGAGTGAAAAGAAAATGTCAAGTTATTGATGGCTTCCACCGTGATTTTATGACTCATAGATGGAAGGTGGTTCCTTCGTGGAGCCAGGTGTCTAGTTCGACCTTGTCTGCAGGGCTGTTTGTTGCTTTTTGCCAACCAGCATCTTCTTTCACTTCCTTGGGTCACCCTACCCAGATTTGACTTGGGAACCACCCTTCCTTGATCTTAGCGCACATGGTTCATGGATACTGACTTATTGCCAGCCCCAGGGGCAGGCTTATGATAAAAAGCCAACATAATCAGAGCCTTATGTCTTATTGCCATAGATAATTCAGGATAGACATTTGACACATGGAAGGCCACTGACAGCCAAGAAGATTCAATTCTGGGACTTTTGCTAGAACATTTAGGAAAGAGGATATTCCTCCTCAGAGCTTGCTAAGTTTATAGGTGATACAGGAGATAGAAATTATTTAGGCATATAGAGTAAAAGAGTCCTCGGCAGAATTTCTCTTTCAACAAAAAGCAGCCCCCAAATCATTTCTTTTCTAACAAAGAGGAGCCTGAAAAATCGAGCTGCAGACATAGAAAAGCAAGCTGGAAGCTTGCACGGGTGAATGCCGGCAGTGTGCCAATAGAAAATGGCTACCTGGAAACCAGGTATGTTCAACATGAAAGCTCCGTCTTCCCTTTTCTTTGTCACCACGTGTACAGTAAAGAACCAGGCAACACGGCGTGGGCCAGGTAGAGAATAATTTGCATAATAAAAGATTAGGGTGCGGTGGCCTTTTTTTTTTTTTTTTTTTTGCTTGCCATGAAAATGACATACCTAGTCCTAACCAGTTTTTCACACCTTATGCAAATAGATCACCGGGTCCAACCAATCTTTCGTACCCTATGTAAATCAGACACTGCCTCCTCAAGTTCATCTATAAAACCTTCTGCATTTCACCACAGAAGCAGCAACTCATTTCTCCAGGACCCCTCTCTGTGCAGCAAAGAGAGCTCTTCTCTTTCTTTCACCTATTAAACTTCTGCTCTGAAATTCACTCTTTGTGTGTCCATGTCCTAGTTTTCCATGGCCGTGAGACAACGAACCTTGGGTATTTATCCCAGACAACAATGCCACTTCCCAGGAATGTGAGTCTGAAGCTTCTGCAATGCATTGCCTCGAGGAGTTTATCGTCCATACATTTTCCTCCCTGGTGTGTTTCTAATAAGAGAAATCTTGGTTACAGTAGAAGAAATATCTAATTAATTTAGTGAACCAATTCGGTAACCATGAGAATTAAAATAAGACTACAGTCTGGGGGGGAAAAACTAGCCATTAACCAATTATTAAAACTGACATATGTTATTGTTATCAATTTATCAATAAATAGTCAAACTAAACAGTGGTTTTCTTCTCCATCATTGCCTGTCATATAAAAACCCTAGTGAATTAACAAAGCAAGCATCAAAATTTATTTTTATCTTTCTCCCTGGTATCCACACTAGATTGTATTTATAGATCTGAAAACTCATTTTGCATAGAAGTTGTCAAGTGTTTGCATTGAACTGCAAACTTAACTCAAAAAGTGTTTAAAAAGAAAAAGCAGAACTGGGGAGGTAAAAGGACATTAGAGGTCATTTAGCCCTTTGGGAAATTTTTCCAAGTCTCACAGTTAGCTGATGCAAAGAAAATCTAGGCTTTACATCCTCAAGCCAGGGTTTTTTCTACAGCACTACAAAATATTTTATTCTATCACCGAAGCAATCATCTCTAAATATAAAGATACCACCTACACACAAAATATACATTATAACATTATAAATGTGTTTTAATTTTCTGTAAAACTCACAGTTCTGTCATGTATTTTGATTCCTTTTCGAATTAGAACATGTTCCTTGTGCTTACAACAAACTTCCTTCCTCTTTGCTTGTAGAAATAGGAATTGTATTTTGGATCTCAGCTCAAATTTTGCTTCTTTCTCTGACTCCTGCCACATACGAACATGTTCACCTGCTATATTGTTTATGTTTTGTGAAACAGCTATTTAGGGGTGGATGTGTCTTCCTATTAGAATGTGAGATTTTTATTTGCTTTAGAAATTTTCCTCTCCAGTTAGTAACACAAATCAGTGTGTGGCACCCTGTAAACATTGTACATTTGTAAGTTATTAGTAATTATATAATTGCCATATGCTAGGAACTATTCTAATAGTATAAGTACAGACAGTCAGTGCATTTAATATTTATTATTCAAATCCTTATTTTATAGGAAATGTTACAGGTAGTTAGGCATGAGCCGGGCAGGAGAGGGCTCTCCCCCACCCCAGAGGAATGTTAGGTGATGGTTTGACAATAATCACATTGCCTCTCTAAAAATGATAATTTGGCAGCCAGTGCCAGGGAGAGGCCATTTCCTGTGGGTCCACACCTGTTGCATTAAAGTGTTAACTGAATACAGGCACCAGGAAGAAGCAAAAAGGGTTTCCAATAAAATCTCAGGTACTGGGCAAGTGATCCTGGGCGTACACATTAAGACACAAAATGGTGGAGTATGACCTTCCGGGGCACACCACCAGAAAAGGGAAGAAAGCTTCAGATGGGCATGCGTACAACCTCCTAAACACACTGGGCATGCTCACTTCCCAAGGGTAAGGAGGGCACTGCGCATGGGGGCAGCCCACCCTAAGGGAAGAATCATGGGATAAGGGCACAAGACACCAGAGGAGGGCCAGCCTATATAGTCCTAGGATCAAGGATAAACACTGTACTTGTTCTTCACATCACCCACTTGGATCTCTTCCAACTGCACTTTGCGTTATTTCCTGCCCTAAAGCTTTTTAATAAACTTCCACTCCTGCTCTGAAACTTGCCTCAGTCTCTTTTTCTGCCTTATGCCCCTCAGTCGAATTCTTTCTTCTGAAGAGGCAAGAATTGGGATTGCTACAGACTTGTATGGATTTGCCACCAGTAACTTGGATCTCTTCTACCAGTAACAAAAAGAAAACTGAAACACATGTTATAGCAATAGTGAGAGACAGAGCTAGAATTTAAACCCAGATGATCTGGTTCTACTGTCCATGATTTTGCCACTATAATGCAATGTTTTAATGCATACTTTTGAGTGTATTATGTTACAATTTAAAATTATGATATTTAATATGCATAGTGCAGATGATGAATTCCAAGCAAAAAGAAGCTGACTTGTGTTGGAAATCTCTTGTAAATCCTCTGAGAAGTCTGAATGACGTGTAAACCAAAAATAAAATTCGAAGGCTCCCTGTAACCATCTGAATGGACCCCTTCCTTGGCCAGGGCACTTTAAATTTAACCTGCCAGACTTGTTCAGACCATGATGGGAAGAGGGGGTTAGACAAGCCTCATGATGCCCTCCTCCCTTTTGGAATTCAGGAAAATCCAACCAGCATTTAACATCAACACAGACCTTAAGTCTGATAAGAAACGTTTACATCTATTCTCTCTGAAGCCTGCTACCCCAAGGCTTCAACTCCATGACAAAACCTCGGTCTCCACAACCTCTCATCCTAAACCAGGCATTCCTTTTTATTGATAATAACCCTTTCAATCAATTGCCAATCAGGAAACTTTTAAATCTACCTATGACCTGGAAGCCCCCTACCACCATCTTTTTGAGTTGTCCCGCCTTTCTGAACCCAACCAAGGTACATCTTAAATGTATCTGATTGACGCCTCTTGTCTCCCTAAAAGGTATAAAACCAAGCTTCACTCCAACCATATTGGACACATGTTCTCAGAGTCTCCTGAGCACTGTGTCATGGTCCATGGACACTCATATCTGGCTCAGAATAAATTTCTTCAAATATTCTACAGAGTTGGACTCTTTTCATTTACAGATGTTCAGTTAGCATGGGCTGATACACACTAGATGACCAATCATTGTTAGATGAATGGGTTCCTGGAGAAATAAGTGAAACCAGCAAAGGCCGTATACATTGAAAAGGATTGGTTAAAAGTAACTTGATATCATGCCTGAAAAATGTTTTATATTATGAAAATTTTTAAGTTCTTTGTATTTGTATTTGCTGTACGTTATTTGTATAGGAAAATGAGGCTGCAAAGTGTTGAAAGTTTATAGAAATATAAGTCCTGAGGCTAATGCTAATTCTTTGCAAGATGTAGATCAGAAAGTTCCTTACTTCTTTACACTTTAAATCTCATCTTCTTAAAAATATTCCACTGGTCCAGCATAAATTCATGCTGAAATGTTACATTAAAAGATACGTCAACACAATATTAAGTGTTCATGTCATTTCTTCTAGATACCATTCAATGAGTTTTTTCTAGATATAATTTTCTGATTAAAATGAAGCTGATTAAAAAGAAATTGAAAGTAAACATGCATGGATTGTTTTCTATTCTGATCTGGATTTGGAGGAAGAAATAGGAATGCCTTATTCTCTTCAACCTAATGGTGGCTATCCTAGTGCAGCTTTGATCATTTACATAAAAGAAACAGTTGGGAGTTCTTGGTCCATTGAATTGCAGACCTGAGGACCACCAGCAGTTATTTGAATCAGATAACGATACTTGAATAGATAAACATTTTCTATTACCCAGATGTGAGATTTGTATGGTTGAAACCAAATACCTAACACCTACTTGTCTGCAATATTCCAAGTAGAAACGTTTTTCAGGGATTTCTAGGATTGATATAAGGTTGCTGTTTATGTTTAGAGTCAAAGCAAGGATTTCATTTTAAATAATAGGAAAAAATGTAAATACTATTTATATATAGTCCCATCCTCCATCCTTGCAAGCACACACATAGACAAGCTCACAAACCCCAAAATGTAAATATCTATACTCTCTTCCATGAGTCTGATTGCTCCAGATTTCTCTCAATATCACAAAAGACTGCACACTAGGAATATCTTCCATGTCAAAACTAATTGCCTCTTGGCTGGTCACTGGAGTTAGAAACCTGTTTTATAGCAAGTTCCTTTTATCTCTAAAGTATGACTGAGCCTGGCGCGGTGGCTCAAGCCTGTAATCCCAGCACTTTAGGAGGCGGAGGTGGGCAGATCACGAGGTCAGCAGTTCAAGACCAGCCTGGCCAACATGATTAAACCCCATCTCTACTAAAAATACAAAAAGAATTAGCCAGGTGTGTTGTTACGTGCCTGTAATCCCAGCTACTTAGGAGGCTGAGACAGGAGAATCGCTTGAACCGGGGAGGCAGAGGTTGCAGTGAGCCGAGATTATGTCACTGCACTCCAGCCAGGGCAACAAAGCGAGACTCCGTCTCAAAAAACTAAAAATAAATAAATAAATAAAGTATGAATGTGAGCATCAGATACTTGGAGAGTCAATTTGACCCAGTGAAACCTGTTTCTGGAAGTGTGCAAGTCTATCAAACTATAGCCAGTCATACACCTCACAGCCTTTTCCTTGGAGGTTATTTTATTTTCCTGAAGCATTCACTGACATATAGCTTATTATCTTGGGGATTTTCACTACTGTTGCTGAAGTTTCAGCCCAAGTAATATGTCTTAACATTACACTTTTAAAAGATAGTGGAAGCTACTGGCAGTATATCACAGATATTTAGAATCATAAGGAACTTTATCGGTTATAAATTCCATCTCTGTGATTTTATTTGGTTTAGCAAAGTCTGTATAAGAACACTTTAAAAACAAGAGTAAGCATGTTCTTTAGAGGTGTAAGTTCTGTCTCAAACATTTATAGCCCTCTTTCTTCTCTGAGATCTTAGAGTTAATAATATTCAGCATTAAGATGTGCTGGATGAATGTCCTCTCCCCAGAGCAATTAAGATGACAAATATCCTCCTCTCTGCTGACCACTGACGACATGGTGGCCTCAAATTGCAACAGTTCCTGCGTCCTAATTACTGCCAAGAAGAGGTCAATATCCACTCTGCTAAGATTAATAATGTGGTTTTTGGCAGACATTCTTCACAATTCAGGCAAGCATTCTCAGTCGCCTCATCCAGTCAGTGGGCCGGTTCAGCCATAGGAGGAATCCAGGCTACTGTGTGGCTAAGAGGAAAGGAAGGTGTTCATGCCCTAGTGAGGCAAACCAGGCTCATGCAGTAGCTGTGCTTACAAAGGATCTGGAGTGAATATAGTTTATTTGGGAGGTAATTCTGGGAAAAACCTGGAGAAGGTAGAATCCATTCCATGGAGCGAAGGAAGCCCATTTACAGGGAGCATTAGCAAGCAGCTTACTTCTGAGGCCCAGCAGAGGAAGGTGTTCATGCCGTAGTGAGGCAAACCAGGCTCATGCAGTAGCTGTGCTTACAAAGGGTTAACAGCTGGCTCTCCAGCAGCAGGTGGGAGACTGGGGGCAGGAAACAGTTTGTGATGTTTACCAATTTCTATGATCTAAATACTCCCACCAAGGCCTATTCTAAGCTGTCAACATAATGTTAATGAATTCTTAGAACAATGGGCTTTCGCAAACCAGTGCCAGCTGACTGCAGCACATCATAAATAAATGTAAAATGACCAATGTGGTAAGTGCTGCAAAGAAGTGTAAAACTGCAGTATTTTTCCTTGGCAATGAAGTCATTAGAGGAGTAGCAGGTGCTGGTGTCTGCTCCCTACACACACACACACACACACACACACACACACACACACACACACCACACACACACACACACACACACACACCCGTATCCTATTGGCATTCACCATTTCATTATATGCTAATAGTATTCTACTGCAAACACCTGAGACTTTCCATCTGAGGGCTTTCTCTCAGCCCACACATGGAGAAGACCAGAAGTGCCAAGGAAACAACATCCTCGGGAGCAACCCTCAGACAATGACAAATGGGAGTAGGAGGATGAACATCCAAGTTTTATTGTCCCCAGGTAAGACAACTCTAAAATGTATTTCCACCCCATCTCTCAAGAGGGCCCAGCAGACTTGGGCCTCAGAAGTAAGCTGCTTGCTAATGCTCCCTGTAAATGGGCTTCCTTCCCTTCATGGAATGGCTTCTACCTTCTCCAGGTTTTTCCCAGAATTACCTCCCAAATAAACTATGTTGACTCCAGATCCTTGTGTCTGAGTCTACTCTAGGAACAATAAGCCAAAGATATTACACTTTTCTAGAGAAATAGAGGCAAGTCTGAAGAAAGCAGGACTCAAGTAGAAAAATAAGAAGGAAAGCGTGTTCCAGGCAGAGAGAACGACATGGAAGGCACACAAACATATACTACTACACATATGTTCCTCAGTGTCACTATGCCATGCAAAATCGCGCACTGGAATTAGGGACAAAATGCTCAAAGATGTCATGAGTGGCATGCAAAACTGATAGGAACCCAGTTAAAAATGGTTGCATGGTTATGTATACGTGTTAAATGGTGCATAAACCATTTGCAGAAGTGGTTGAAAGAAAATTGTAGTTCACATGCACATCATTTTGTGTGTGTGTGTGTGTTAAGAACACTTAAAGTCTACTCCATTTGCAATTTTCAAGAATATAATACGCCGTTATTAGCTATAGTCACCATGTTGTACAACAGATCTCTTGAACTTACTCCTCTTATCTAATTGAAACTTGTATCCTTTCTCTGTGTCCCCAAACTACAGCCCCCAGTAACCACAATGTATACATATTTCAAAACAACATTTTGTACAAGATAAATATACATGATTTTTATTTATCAATTGAAAATAAATAGAACAAAAATATAAAAAAAGAAAACTAGATTGTAGTTAGTCACTTATTGGAATTAGTGGAAGGTTATCAAAATTTGAAATCTTTTGCAGACTTAAATCCTGAGGCATGTTTCTCTGCCTTTAAGATATATGTCCTTTGGGAAATGCATTTTTAATAGATACCTATTTTGTCAAAATTGAAAATTCAATCCAGTGAATACCTTCTTCAATTAACTTCTGGTATCAGCACTAGGAGGATTTCCTTTCGTGGCTTTCTCATCTGCACTCAGGGCTTCACTCAACGGCTGAAAGCTTTGGAAATTGTAGCAATGTTTGAAACCTTCAAACCAGCCTCTACTAACACTAAAAAGAGCTGCTTTTGTAGGATTAGATGATTTCATTTAAGGTCTTCATATATTGATAGTACTTTCTCTTTGATTATGAGAAAGATTGTTCCTGATTTTTTTTCTCTCTTTAGTCTTCAATCCATATGCTTAACAATCTCCACTTCTTTTATCTCTTCAGGCCATGTTCTTATTGACTTCACAGCACTTGAAGCCACAGACTTTTCTTTTATTTTCATGGCATTGTCTCTGACGGTCTGCAATGTAGATTCCTTTAAGCCTGTTACTCAGGAGATATCACATGTTCTCTCTTCTCTTTCAATACATAAAGCTTTCCTTTTGCATCCATTGCTGGTGATTTTGACCCATTACATTGAAACACGTTTGGCGCATTGAGGGAGTGTTTTGTTTTGTTTTTTGATATAAAAAAGCTCATAAATGCAAAAGAAGAGCAAAAGGCAACATTATAAGACAACATGTACAGCAAATCAAGGTAGCCGGTCTACTGTCTGAGGGGTGCAATGGTCTGAATCTGTCCCCCAGAGATCATGTGTAGGAAACTTAATCCCCAATGCAACAGTGTTGGGAGGTGGGGCCTAATAAGAGGTGATTACACCATGAGGACTCTGCCCTCATGAATGAATTAATGTAGTTATTAAGAGAATGGGTTAGTTATGATGAGTGTGGACTTGTTATAAAAGCAAGTTTAGTCCCCTCTTGCTCTCTTGCTTGCTTGCACTTTCTCTCTTGCCCTTTTGCCTTCTGCCATGAGATGATGCAGCAAGAAAGCCCTTGCCAAATGTCGACCCTTGATGCTGGACTTCCCAGCCTCCAGCGGGAAATAAATCTTACCTGTATGCAGTGGATGCCTGTAATCCCAGAACTTTGGGAGGCTGAGGTGGGAGGATCGCATGAGCCCAGGCGTTTGAGACCAGCCTGGGCAACATAGTGGGACCCCATCTCTACAAAAACTAAAAAGAATTAGCCTGGCATGGTGGCATACACCGCAGTCCCAGCTGCTCAGGAGGCTGAGGTGAAAGGATTGCTTGAGTCCAGGAGATTGAGGCTGTAGTGAGCCATAATTGTGCCACTGCACTCCAGCCTGGGCAGCACAGGAAGACCCTATCTCTAAATAAATAAATAAATATTTGTTCCTTATACATTTCCCAGTCTAAGACAAGAGGGGGTGTGTGTGTGTATGTGTGTGTGTGTGTATCTGTGTGTGTGTGTGTATATATTTAGGTGCATGCATTTTTTTCTATCCCTGCAAGACTCAGGTCAGCTCAGTGTAGTTTCCTGAATTCAACTAGTGTTTCTCAGGGATGAAGTTGAATATAAGCAAAGACAAATTTCACATCTTGCTCAAATTGTTCCCTAATACATCAATGATGTTGGAACAAATTCACATTTTAAAATAGACATTTATAGCAGAACTTGTGTGTGTGTGTGTGTGTGTGTGCATATAAAATAAAATAAAGTGCTAACTACAGATTAAAGTGCTAATTACAGATCTGGGTCAACAAAATAAAGAAAACTATATGCCCCCTGATTGCCCTGCTACAATATTCTACTCTCTTTCAATATATTTAGGTTGGGGAAATATTTCTTGTTTCAAATGAGTACAGAGGAAGGGATATGTCTTTCATCTCTGGTACTGGAGGAAATCAGAATATAAATTTCTCTAGTAGAGCTGAACACTGAAGAATTTGTGTCAACATGGACACAATGCTTGAATAGTGTCTTAGGGCAACTTGTCCTGGAAACAGAACATGAGAGAGTTATTCATGTTCTATATTTATTAATAAATTAGTGGTTTATTAAGGGAGTGCTCTCAAGGAGAGACGCATAAGGAAGGAAGGGGTGCAAGATGGAGAATGAGAAGAAACCTAAGCAAAGATGTGCTTAGTGGTGAAGTCTAACTGCAGCCTGATCTAGGAGCTCTAGGGTATAAATTGCACTGCAGAGGTTTTCCCACCTTGATGCAAGGGAGCTGGAGTTTTGCATCCTTGCCATAATCGACCATTAGTCAAGAGGCAGGAAGATAACAAACGTCCAAGATATAATCAGGAAAGGCTGTCCAATCACCCAAGAACAGCTGTCTGAGAAAGACATGGGGGTGAGCCCTTCACAGTATTACCTACAGCAGCTGGTGGATGTATGCATCAAATAGATAAAAGGGATCCCAGAATATCTGAACAGTGAGCCAACAGTGTCTGCCACAGAAAGGAGGCACTATTTTGGGAGACCATGTGTCAGAATCCAATACATTATCTTTTTCATACTCTCTAATTACCTTGTGTGATAGACATTGCTATTAGCACCATTTTACAAATAAATTTGAGTCTCTTAGTGCTTAAGCAATATGTTCACCATCACACATTAGTATGAGACTCTATACTACACAATCCTCTTAACCGATAGCTAATCATTGCCTTTCTCCACAATAATGTCGTATTACATGTTGGTTTTATTTTTTTTTTTTGAGCTTTTTTCTATTTCCTAGATTGGTTTGGTTTTAACCGTGGAAATCTTTCTTTAAGTGGAAACTTACAGAGAAATCCTCTATGTAAAACATGAAATGGAAGTGACTGCTCTTAGATCTCCATCTCATCCTGCCCATGGAGGCAAAAATGAGTTGCTTTCACAAAACCTCACTGTATTAGTCCCTACTGAGAGACAATTCTCCATGGGTTTCTGTGCCTCTCCCAGTTTGCAAGCAATGGTACTGAGAGCTTTTATTCTAGATAATCTTTCCAAAGACACTTTAGCAAACAGTCTGGGAAGATAAAGACAGTATCTCCCTCTAAGACAAATGGTGGATTTGATGCCCGAGCAGAAGGTCTCTGGGACAAAGTTTGGACAGGTCTGTTAGCACCTCCCCACCATCAGCTCTTAGAAGACTGGATGTTTTCCTAAGCTCAGGTTCCTCAGCTGGCCCACCTCTGCCTCATCCCATGGCATGTGGGGGCAAGAGAAAACATTGTCACTGTGAAGTGCATGCTGCCTACTATGCTGTGAGTAATAAAGTCCTCTGCCTCTGGCCCAGAAGTCTGTATCTTCCACCAGCATCTCTGAAACTAGCAAACTAACTTGTTAGCTTTTGTGGAGAATAAAAATCTCTGAGCCGTCACAGCTCCTGGCATGCCCACCTTCTGTTTATATAGGTCATACTGAGGTAAAACTCATTAACTAGCATTGCCAAATGGCGCACTTTCTGGATTTCACCATATAATTCAGTTAGGAAGTGGTGGTCATTTTCCTCCAGGATATTCCAAACCAAACCGACAGCTGAGACAAACCCTAGGAAGGACCTAGCCTTTGACAGTCAGGATCATATTCAGGCATGCCAACAGCTCACTCATATGCCATGGATGTTTTCAAATGAAACAGTTTGGAACAAAGCTGGCAAACAGAATGGCCCTCTAAAAAGCTGTGAAGGGCATTTGGCCATTGAGGCTACTTATCGGAAGCAGTACAAGTTTGTATTTGACTTGATTGCCTGGTGTTTCTTCTCTGTGTGAGTTCCCTTTATAAAATCACTGCACAGTATGATTTTGAGAATTAGGAGAAACACAGATACTATAGGGTCTGTTACAAATGTCAAGACGGAGAAATCTATAGCAGAAGCTATAACAATCAATAAAGCTAGGAAAAGTTTTGATAGATGCATAATATATAGGACTTCAACTATACTATACTAATATTCACTACATTCAATATGTAAAGTATTGTATCAATTGGATTCAAAGTCCAATATTGTCAGATATATCTATAGTTCTGCATGAAAGCTGCCAATGCTTGATATTGAGGACTTTCAGAAGTTAGGCATATGATTGTCTTCCTTTTCAGCAGGTAGGAAATGAAAAGAGTGTTCATTATAACTGATTAAATAATTGTAACTAACATTGGTGGATTATTTACAAAAATGCCTGGTCCTGTGCTAAGCTTTTTGCCTACATTCTCTACTTAACTGCAGTCACAACCAAGGAGAAAACTATTATTTCACAGTTTGCAAATAAAAGAACTGCATCTGAGAGATATTCATGGTATAGTCTGGCCACAGTAACCTAGCTAATAAGTAGCATACTTGTGCTATTTACTGGCACAAATAGCACATGATTAATAAGCTATAGCTAAGATTATCAGTGATATTAATGTTAATAATATAAGCATAGAAGTATCTAGGGGCTAAAATTTGTGCAGGTTATTTGTCTATTTTAGATGTTTCATCTTTAAAAGACAGGAGTAAATTTTATAAACTCTAAAGTTGATTTCTGACTTTAATCCACTATGATTCTGTGCCATTTGTTTCTCCTCCATCTTGATTGGATCTTACAGGTCCTCAATTCACCAGAGCCTGAGTGCTTATTCACTCCGGCAGACTGTAGTTCACCCAAGTTCCTTTTGCTTATGGGAAGGTCTCTGCTCCCATATTCTTCATCTGCTCTAGCCCCAAGTGATGAAAATGATGTATGCTTTTATAATTTTTCCAAAGGAGCTTTCCTTTTCTTATACTTTGAGATAAGAACTTTTGGAACTCCTTTGGTAGATGTTGTAGAGTATTTCTGAACAGATGGTGCATTGTCTTCAAGGAAAGGGTTGGCTTTGTTTATTTGGAAACCACTCTGACCCTGATGACAAGGGGTTACCTGCTAAGTACACTATGGATGTTATTTCTAACACATGGAGAGTCAGCATGGTGACCCAGAAACATGAGGGAACCCCAGGGGAGTGGCTGTGAACAACTTTCTCTTTTGTGATTTTCATTTTTCATTATGTCTGACATTTTTGAAGCTGAGCTTTTTAAGAAATACCAGTTTTAGAAGAACAGACTGGGGATATATTTCAAGGAAATGTAGAGCAGTCACAAGAGAAAACAGGCACAGTGGAAAACGTGCCCATTTGAGATGGAAATGGTGTATGCGGCGTCTTTTATTTTCTCCCGTTAGCCACATGAAGTGCCAGTGCATTGTTCTTAGAACTTTCAGAAATAAACAAATAATCAAATCGCATTTGCCTTTTGTTTGTTTTGAAACATCTGTGATGTGAGCTGTCGGCCTAGTGTTTGATGTATACAACTGCAGAATACATCTGTGCACAGTAGAGAAATTTCAAAGTACCTCTCATTTTAGGTACTGAGATGGAATGTATTCTTTCTATGTTACTAAAAGCTGAAATATATTGGTCCAGCAATTTAGTTGATATTGTTTCCATTCTTCCCTGGATATGGATGTTCTAAAACTTGACAAATAGGAAGATGGTTATTTATCTTTTTTTAAAAAAAAATCTATTTTCATCATAACAACTTCTTTTTATTGGGAGAATTTTACAAATAATAAAAGGTTAAAACAACCTATCTATCTACGGCATAGAAAACATAGAGGTGACTACATCCACTTTTTGTAAATTTACTTAATGATCATTTATTGATCACCACTACCAGACTCCTGGCATTGTGGTACTAGCTACAGAGAAGAGTAGGGTGGAGAAGCCATAACCTCTGCCTGCACTTAAGGAAACGCTTCCCAACTGATGTGCAGCAAAGTGGTTACAGGTATTCCATGAGATATTGATCACCTCAGCCTCCACAGAAGCAGAAATGACCAGAGGTCGTCAGGCTTCCTAGCAGGTCACTTTCCTCCATGAGTAGTCTTTTCTAGGGCTCTTGGGAGTCTGGCCTTAGCTGAGTGGTATCTGACTGTTCTCTTTCCTCCAACTCACTAAGCTGACAGATCCAGTGAGCATTACCTGGTACTACCCAACATGGCATGCTGCAGGTGGCCAAGGAGTTCCTCCACCATCTGGACAAATATGTCAACAGTCAGATGCAAATGTATTATTATTGGATTTCTGGAAATGGTGTCTGAGGAACTGCTGAAGGAGACTTTTTTCCAGGCACCCACAGAACATGGCAGGTGGGCTCAAGCGTGGTCTGTTGATGTTGGGGAAAAGATCACCAAGCCAAGTAGGGACTTTGAAGAGGAGTAGCTCCAGGAGGCAGGGCAAAAACTGTCTTCTCATATTTCTTTTATTTCTGCCCATTTATTTTGTTTTGTTTGTTTGTTTTTGCAGCATACAAGCTAACTTCCAGATGACTGTTTTTTTTTTTTTTTTGAGACGGAGTCTTTCTCTGTCCCCCAGGCTGGAGTGCAGTGGTGCGATCTTGGCTCACTGCAAGCTCCGCCTCCTGGGTTCACGCCATTCTCCTGCCTCAGCCTCCCGAGTAGCTGGGACTACAGGCGCCCGCCACCATGCCTGGCTAATTTTTTGTATTTTTAGTAGAGACGGGGTTTCACCGTGTTAGCCAGGATGGTCTCGATCTCCTGACCTCGTGATCCGCCCGCCTCGGCCTCCCAAAGTGCCGGGATTACAGGCTTGAGCCACCGTGCCCAGCCCCAGATGACTGTTTTAGTAAAAGGGACATACTCTACAAATTATGGCTTCATCAGGGTTTTGAAATATTTGACATGAAAAAGTTTGATTAAATTCTAAACCCATTCCCATTATGATAACTTGTTTCAACATTACATTTAGCTATGAAAGATAAGAAAAAGCAGTTTGATTCCTTAAATGTAATGTCAAGTGCCACAAATTTTTGAATGACTATAAAAAAAATTTACGTTATCACTTATGTGAATGAAGTTCCTCTCTTAATGACAACTTCCAAGAGTTTGAAGAGGTCAAGTAGCTATCTGAAGAACAAAAGCGATGTAAAAAAAAAATAAAGATTTAGGAATTTCACTTCTGGAATAATGAAGCAGAGAGGTGGGGTTTTCCCCTCTATCCCCCCAAATACAACAGCTATGCACTGAATATTCCGAATCCCTCAGAATTCATATGTTGAAACTCTGGGATGCTATCAGGAAGCGGAGTCTTCAGAAGGTAATAAAGTCAGATGAGGTCATAAGTGTGGTGGGCTCATGATGGGATTAGTGCCCTTATAAGAGGATACATGAGAAAACTTGGTTCTTTCTCTGCTCCCTGCCATGTGAGGATACAAGAAGACAGCCATCTGCAAATAAAAAAGCAGACCCTCGCCTAACACCTGATCAGCCAACACCTTGATCTCAGATTCCCCAGCCTTCAGAACTGTGAAAAATAAATTTCTGTGTTTAAGCCACTCAGTCCATGATATTCTGTTATAGCAGCCTGGACTGACCCTGGACAATATGTTTAAAACAAACAGAAGACTCTGAATAGTGGAGAGAAGGAGGCAGACTGACTAAAGATCATGAGACTTGAGGAACAACACAGTAGTGAGTTCTGTGACTTTTCTTTTTGGCTCATATATGCCAGGTTTGGGGCTGAAGAAACCAGAAATCCAGAGACGCCAAAAGGTGCAAACAAAAAAGCTTGAAAAAGTTCCCACTCTCTCCAGCCAGCAGACCAGGAAAGGGGCATCTGAGCAAGACAAAAACCATTAGATAGTAATCACACCACTCCAATCACACACTTGTAAAAAGTAAACATTCTGCTAAACAAACAGTTACTCATGACTATTCCAATAGGGGACTGATATTGTTTGGATGTGTGTCCCCTCCAAATCTCATGTTGAAATGTGATCCCCAGTGTTGGAGGTGGGGCCTGGTGTTTGGGTCATGGGAAGGGTGGGACAGATCCTTCCTGAATGGCTTGGCATCCTCTTCATAGTAATGGGTGAATTCTCATTCAGTTAGTTCACACAAAAGCTGGTGTTTAAAGGAGCATGGCACCTCCTCCTCTCTTCCTTGCCCCTTTCTCTCTTGCTCCCTTTCTCACCTTGTGACATGCCTATTCCCACTTCACCTTCTGCCATGAGTAAAAGCCTCCTGAGGCCTCATGAGAAGCAGATGCCGGTATCAGGCTTCTTGTGCAATCTGCAGAACAGTAAGTCAAAACAACCTCTTTTCTTTATAAATTATCCAGTCTCAGGTATTCCTTCAGAGCCATGCAAAACAGACTAATACAGGGAGAAGAACTAAACTCACCTCCATTTAAACAAAAAGCATGCTGGTTTTTAAGCACTGGGGTGAGAAAGTAAAAACATAATGCAGTATGTTGAGAAGAGGTTGATCAACAGAACCTGCAGTGCACATTGAATTATTCCTGAATTTGCAAATGTTCTTCTCTGGAATTAGGCCATCTGTGTTTGCTAATTGGTGCCTATGGAAGTTCTCCTGCTCCCACTCCTCCACCAGAGATTGGGAGATCCATGTAAAATCTCCCTCCAAGTTTACCTTTCAAAGAGATGGTCCCCAGGTCCTGAAGAAAGATTTCTGGGTTGTAAAACTGGCAAAAGGCTTTTAAAAAAATGTACATCTCAAAGAGGCAGAGAAAAGTATTACAAGTTTTTTAAAGTAAATGCTCTAAGGAGAGGGAGGCCAGTAGCATAAAGGCAGGAAAAAAGCCTGTCTAAAATTTGGTCAAGGAGAGGGAAACACTAAGTTGTCTTGGTCACACCACTGATGAAAGTGTGGCCTGGCCACATACTCCCACTCATGCAAGCAAATGTTGTTATCAAGCAAATGGTCTCATTTCCCAGTGCACACATAAGCCAATAACTGTGGTACTAGCTTTTGAGAAAAGAAAGGTTTAATTGCAAAACCAACCCACAAGGAAATAGGGGTCAGACTCAAATCTGTCTCCTCAACTTGCTGTCTGGGGCAAGTTTCAAAGGATCATAGAGAAAAGGATTTAAGGATGATGGCTTGGCTGAATCTGATTGAAGTCCTTTAAATTTGACCATTTACAGTAAGATTTGTTGAGGCAGATTTTAGCTCTGAATCTTCCGGGCCAATGGAACACTTGCTTCTGAAGGAGTTCCAGCATTGAACTTCTGGTCATATCCTAATCTTCTTGGTTCTGAGGGGGGAACTGTTGGTTCTGGGTGTTGTTTGAGGTCAAAGGTGTTTTTTTTGTTGTTGTTGTTTGTTTGTTTTTCATTGTTCATGCCTGGGCTGCATGACTCGCAGTTTTGGGCTCTGTTATACCTATAAGGTAACTCGATGTTTTGTTATCAACAGAGTAGGCTCAGTTTGGACTGGTCCTCCAACTTCAACAGGGAAGCCAAGACTTCCACCCTTGCAAGACGGTATAAAGGTGCCCCAACAACTCCATCCAGGGGTATCAAAGGAGGCCAGGTAAGGAACCAGGACTTTTATCTCCATCCAGCAGTAACAAGGCACTTCTTGGTTTGGAGCTAAAGAAGCTAGAAATCCATAAATGTCAAAAGATGCAGGAAAAGTCTTAAATCAATAATCCAAGCTCCCACATCAAGAACCTTAAAAGCAAAATAACCCCAAAGCAAGAAGAAGGAAATAAACAATAAAGACAAGGGCACAAATCAATTAAATTAACAAAAGAAAAACAATAGACATAATCAATGAAACAAAGAGTTGGCTCTTTGAAAATATCAATAATATCCACAAAACTCTAGCAAGATTAGCAGAGAAAAAAGAAGAGACGACATAAATTGCCAGTGTCAGGAATGAAACAAGAATATAACTATAAGTCCTGCACATATCAAAAAGATAATAATGAAATACTACAAACAACTCGACACACGAATTTGACAACTTAGATAAAATTGACTACTTCCTCAAATTTGTAATGTTAAAACTCTCCAAATAGAAATTTCCAGATCTAGATGGGTTCACTGGAGGATTCTACCAAACATTTAAAGAAAAACTAACATTTCTACACCATCTTATCCAGACAGTAGAAAAGGGGGAAACACTGCCCAAATTTTTGTTGTAAATGTTGTATAAGGCTGTACCAAACAAAACAAAAAACCACAGATCCCTATTCTTGATGAATATAAAGTCAAAAATCCTTAACAAAATAGAATTTGGCAATATATACTTTTTTTAAAGTGTACATCGTGATCGAACGGGGTTAATTCCAGGGATGCAGGGCTGGTTTAAAATCTATCAATGTAATCCACCATATGATCACATCACTTAATAAAGAAAAAGAACTGGACAAAATTAAACATGTATTTATAAAAGCTCTAAAATATATGAAGAAAACTTCAACTCATTAAGAGCACCTATCAAAAAAAATACTTATTATTATTTTTATCAGTGAAAACCTGAGTGCTTCCCTCTACGTGTAGGAACAATGTGAGATGGACACTCTCACTACTCATTTTCAACAGAGTCTAGAAATTCTAATCAGTATAACAAGAAAAGAAAAGAAAATACATATAAATTCAAAAGGAAGAAATAAAACTGCCTCTATTTTCAGATGACATCATAGCCTATGTAGAAAACATGAGAAACCTACAAAAACTCCTAGAACTAATAAGTAAGATCAGCAAGGTCATATGAATAATGTAAATGTCAAAAATGTATTTTTACAAACTAGCAATGAACATTTTGATATCCAGAATTAAAAATACAATACCACTTATATCACTCAAAATATAAAATACTTAGGTGTAAGTCAAACAAAATAAGTACAGGACTTGTATGCTAAAAACTATATAAGACTGATGAAAGAAATCGAAGAAGATCTAAATAAAAGAAGAAAGGATGACTCAACATTGTAAAGGTACTATTTCTCCCCAAATGTATATACAGGTTTAATGCAATTCCCATTAAAAATATCAGCAAATATTTTGTAGATATAGAAAATACTATTCTAAAATGTATATGGAAAGACAAATGAATTGGAATAGCTTAAATAATTATTAAAAAGAAAGTGTATTTGGAAAGATCATTCTACAACTTTAAGACAATATTTAGCTACAGTATTCAAGACTATGTGATACAAGGCAAGAGACAGAGCCACAGGTCAATAGAACAGAACAGACAGCCCCAGAATTGACCCACACAAATATGATCAAGTGATATTTCTATGAAAGTACAAAAGTAATGTAATAGAGGAAAGATTTTTTTTCAACAAATGAGTGCCAGAAAAACTGGACATCAACGGGCAAAAAAAAAAAAAGGAAAGAAGGGAGGAAGGGAAGAAGGAAGGGAGGGAGGGAGGGAGGATCGATGGAAGGAAGGAATAAGTGTATCAATCTTGACCTAAGTCTCACATTTCATACAAAATTAAATAAAAATGAGTCATGGACTTAAATGTAAACCTATACAACTTTTTGAAAAAAGAAAAAAGCTAGGAGAAAAGTCTTTAACGTCTAGGGATAGGCAAATAGTTTATAGACTTGACACCCAAAGCACAATCTATTTCAAAAAATCAATAAATTGAGCTTCATCAAAATTTAAAACTTTTCCTCCACAGACGACCCTGTTAAGAAGATGAATAGACAAGTTGGAGAGTGGGAGAAATATTCACAAACCACACAATCCATCAAAGGTCTGGTATCTAGAGTATATAAAGAGTTCCCAAAATGCAATAGGCAAAACAACACAGTCCAATAAGAAAATGGATAAAACTCTTGAAGAGACATTTCACTAATGAAATGATGAACTAATGGAAATGGTGGTTTTGGTGGTGGTGGTGATTAAATAATAAAGTGATGGCAAATATACACAGGCGAAGATGTTCAACACCATAAGCCATCAGGGAACTTGCAAACTAAAGCAACAGTTCAGTATCACTACACAACTATCAGAATGGCCAAAGCAAAACATAGTGACAATGCCAAATACTGGCAAGGATGTGAAGAACCTGGATCATCATTCATTGCTGGTGGGAATGTAAAATGGTACGGCCACCCTGGAAACACTTTGGTGGTTTCTTAACATGTAACCACACAACTACAATACAATCCAGCATTTGCAATCCTGGACATTTATCCCAGAGAAATTAAGACAGGTTCCACAAAAACCTGTTGACAGATGTTCATCGGAACTTTATTTTTAATGGCCAAGCTCTGGAAACAACATTATGTCCTTCAATGGGTGAGAGGTTAAACAAACTGTAGTATGCCCAAGACCAAGGAACATTACTGAACAGTAAGTGGGAACAAACTACTGATATGTGCAACAAACTGGGTGACTCTCCAGAGAATTATGCTCAGCGAAAAAAAGCCATTCCCAAAAGGTTGCATACTGTATGATTCCATTTATATAACATTTTTGAAATCACAAAATTATAGAAACGAAGACAGTGTAGTGGTTGCCAGTGACTCAAGAGGAGGTTAGATGGTAGAGAAGTGGGCTTGGCTACGTGAAAGCTCAAAATGATAAATTGTTCTGCATCCTGACTGCATCAAATTAGTATCCAGGTTGAGATACAGTCTTATAGTTTTGCAAGAAGTGACTATTGGAGAAAACTGGGTAAAAGGGTACTCACGATCTCTCTGTATTATTTTTTACATTGCATGTGAATCTATAGTTATCTCCAAACAAAAAGTATTACAAATAAATAAATAGTTTCATTCACAAAAGTCCAACTTCTCATTTAATCTTTATGTTCAGTACTATAAAACTTTACTAATTTTTGTTCTATTTCATCATCATAATTACCTCATTTTAAGAAAATGCATTTTTCTCACATGCTCCAACACACCTACAGTTTATGCCAAGAGTCATACAAAAATTATAACTTATGTAAAGTCTGTGACATAAAACAAGATGGGAAACTGACTAAAGACTTGACCTAAACAACAATAATGAAACAGCAGTAGCCATTGTTGAATAATTAGACTCCACTAAAATTTCAGTGTGCTTTTCTCAATTAATCTTCAAAAAGAACCTACATGAAAGCTATTACCATTCTTATGATTTTGATGAGGAAACTAATACTAACAAAGTTAATTAAATTGCTCAGGAATTGGATTAAGATCTAATGTTAACAAACACTTGAAACTTTCAAAGTATAATTTTTTAACATTAAGTTTTCTAATTTTTCAAATTTACCTGCTATTTATTTACTTATTTATTTAAACACAAGACTCTCTCTTTATACAGGGCAAAGAAAACCATGTCTGTGCACACGATTTCAGATCCAGGCCGACAGTTTGCAACTTCTGCAATAAGCAATGGAAAATTTCTTATATGATCAAGTGTGCTCTCAGGTGCTTTCTTACCCACAATTCCAAAATTCAAGAGGCTCTCAAAACAGATGGTTTTTGTTTGTTGGTTTGTTTTTCCATAAATTCACAGTAAACTCGTTTGGCTACAAAGCCGCACTTGAATTGATATAAGCCTATTTTAAATTTTTATTTATTGTTATTGTTTATCTCTTTTAATACAGAAATGTTAATTTATTTGATCATGGGACATTATCCCACTCTTGCTGATCCATACTATATAACACATATATGTTTCATATTACCTTTCTAAAACTGCCCCCATCTTCTAAGTTCTGAAGCCTAAATTACAACTACTCCAAAGAAGTTTGGATAAAGGACTGTGAAACTGCCTTAGAAAAATCACTGGTGGCATTGTCAAAGATAGACGGTCCTTTCCTGTATCATTAAATTTCCCAACAATCCTCTTTTGTTAAAAGCCAAGTCTTTCCTCTGCCCATCCATCATCTATTTACTCAACAAATATTTGTTTAAAACAAAACAAAATTGTGATTGAACCTTTACTACCTGTCAGACATTGTATAGGGCACTGGAAATACAGAAATGAAAATGAATTTTCATTTAATCCAAAGACTTATGGGGAGACTGCACGGGGGCCAGTTAGGCAAACACACACTTAAAATACCCCCAAATAGATAATCTGTGAGGTATATACAAATGACCTGCTAATGAGTCATTTGAGCTTTGTTTTAAAAAATAGAGACTCGCCGAGGCGGGCGGATCACGAAGTCAGGAGATCGAGACCATCTTGGCTAACACAGTGAAACCCCGTCTCTACTAAAAATGAAAAAAAAAATTAGCCCAGCATGGTGGCGGGCGCCTGTAGCCCCAGCTACTTGGGAGGCTGAGGCAGGAGAATGGCGTGAACCCAGGAGGTGGAGCTTGTAGTGAGCCGAGATCGCGCCACTGCACTCCAGCCTGGGCAACAGAGACTCCGTCTCAAAAAAAAAAAAAAAAAAAATTGAGACTCACAGTATTAATTTGTATGAAAATATAACCAGCCAAAGCACTAGTAGAGAATGTAGCTGAGGCATGAGAAGAAATTTAGGAAACTATTGGACGGAAATTAAAATGCCTGTGTCAGGAGGGGGCCAGCTAAGCTGAAACAGGAGGAGGTTGCCAGCTGGAGATTTGTTAGAGGCAGAGCATAAGAAGAAGAAAGAGGCTAGAGTAAGGATAGGAAGAGATTCTACTTTCAAGCAGATTAGAATTTAGTAGCTTACAAAATGACTTCTGTATCTTAAGTTCCTAATACAGTAAAAGCTTATTAATTCGGACTAAAAAGGAATTAGACGTGTTAGCCACCTTTCTGATTTTTTTAATCTGAAGTATTAATTGTGGGGGGAAAATATGTAGTCATTAGATCTTCAGAGGCTAATAGAGAGTCAGCAATTTTGACTTCCAAACATGTGACTATAGAATCCAAGGTACTAACTAAACTTTGCTTGTTGAATAACCTTCACTGCCTGCGTTCAGAATCTACACGTTCCGTGGTGTTTCTGTCACCTTCTGGTGTTAGATGCAGGGACTGCTGATTCAGTCTGAGTCGTAGCAGCCAGGGATGATGCTTAATGGTTTTATAAAGTATCACAGCATCAGTATTCTGTCCCTGTATGAAAATCTAGTGTTTGCTTGTTCCCATCAGGGAGTCTCTCTTCCTGTAAAATACCCACTGCCACTACTTAAAGCAGAAGGCTAATGGCACAGAATGGAAGACAATCACCAAGGAAACTCCGGACGGTATTAGGGAGCAGTAAAAAGCTGTTCTGAGTGTCCAAGGCAATTGTCATTGTCTCTGTATTCTTTGACATCAAGTCATTATTTTCAACTGCATTGTGAATTGTCTTTATTTTCCTAGAGCACTCATCAAAAAAGGCTCACTTCTGAAGGTTATGAGCAGATGCTGAGATTTAAAAATCTCAAATAAAGAAAGACTTCCAGATACAGAGAAGGTTGCCTCAAAAACCAGGGTTGCCTCCAGTTTCCAAATAGCCTATAGTCCCTGCCAAAAATATATGGCAGGGACTATTATATATATATGGCCTAAACAAATTAGTAAACGCAAGGTAAAAACTTGTGTGCACTTGAACTAAACTAACTTTAATTATACGAGGCTTTAAAGGTCTAATTTCTTTTTAATTAAAGAAAGGGAGGCGACTGTAAGAGGCTTATGCATATGGAAATACACAAGTCACCACAGCCATTTCAGGAAAGGGCTTTAACCTACATCCACCACTCACCTGCTCCCATACCTCACCATGGAAAATTGCAATCAAGGCATTTTGTTCCAATAATCTTGTTTTGTTATTTTTGTTTTTTACTTCAAATTTGCTTCTCCTGTTATTCTTTATCTTTGTTTAATCTTTTTTTAATGGAATCTTTGCCCTCTGGAACAGTGAGGCTATGTCAGGAAAAAAATAAATAAATAACAAATCTTTCTAGGTCTTTCAAACGGAGGAACTGCATTCAAGGAAATTGGTTATTTAGGTGTTAGAAAAAATAAAGAGCCGAAGAAAATGGCAAGGTGACCCAGAGATTAGCAAGAGCAGGAAGGTGCGGTCACACCAGGGTTGTACAATGACAAGAGGAATTGGTGATTTAGAGCCTGGAAGCCAAGCACATCCCGGGAGTGAAAACTATAGCAAAGGTATCAGTATAGTAGTCCCCTCTTATTCATGGTTTTCCTTTCTGTGGTTTCAGTTACCCAAGGTCAACTGCAGTCTGAAAATATTAAATTAAAAATTCCAGAATAAACATTTAATAATTTTGAATTGCGCACCATTTTGAGCAGATTGATGAAATCTCAGGGTGTTCATTACCATCCCACCCAGCTCATGAATCTTCCTTTTGTTTGCCCGTTTATTCACACGGTCTGTGCTACCTCCCTGTTAGTCACTTAGGAAGCCCTCCGGTTATTAGATAGCCTGTTGGTATAGCAGTGCTCTTGTTCAATTAACCTTTGTTTTACATAATAACGGGCCCAAACCGCAAGAGTAGCGATGCTGATAATTTGGATATGCGGAAGAGAAGCTGTAAAGTGCTTCCTTTAAGTGAAAAGGTGAAAGTTCTTAAGAAAAGGAAAAAAAAAATCTGTGCTGAGGTTTCCAATGTCCACACTAAGAATGAAACTTCTAGCCATAAAATTGTGAAGAAGAAAAGAGAAATTTGTGTTAGTTTTGCTGTTGCACCTCAAAATGCAAAACTTATAGCCACAGTGTGTGATAAGTGCTTAGGTAAGATAGAAAAGACATTAAATGTGTGAGTGGAAGAAATATATTCGATTGACAGCAATTGGGTTCAGTACTACTCATAGTTTCACATAGCCACTGAGGGTGTCGGAACGTATTCGCCATGGATAAGGGGAAACTATGCTACCATAGAAGGAAGGTTTTTCCAGTAGGAGACTGAACTGAAGCAGCATCATTGTCTGGGGTAAATACCTGGGGTTTGTCATCTTGGACCAAGAAGATGACGACGCCGACACATGTGGATGGGTTAAGGAGCAGAAGCTTAACAGGCAGAAGAAAGGAAAAAGGAGAGCCGTTCTCTCTCTCTTGCAAGACAGAGGCATCCAAAAGGAAAAATCCCACCTGCAAGGGATCTCAGTAGATTTATAGGCAGGCTTGAGGAGGTGGTGTCTGATTTACATAGGGCCCACAGATTGGTTCAATCAGTTGTGAGTTTACATGGTGCGCCTACCCTGATCTTATTATTATGCAAATAGGCTTTCTACTTGGCCAGCACCATCTTATCTGCTCCTTATTGTAAATGTGGCTGGCAAAGAGAAGATGGAGCTGCCTTTTTTTTTTTTTTTGAGATGTAGTCTCGCTCTGTCACTCAGGCTGGAGTGCAGTGGTGCCATCTTGGCTCCACCTCCCAGGTTCAAGCCATTCTCCTGCTTCAGCCTCCTGAGTAGCTGGGACTACAGGCATGCACCACCACATCCGGCTAATCTTTGTGTTTTTAGTAAAGACGAGGTTTCACCATGTTGGCCAGGCTGGTCTCGAACTCCTGACCTAGTGATCCACCCGCTTCAGCCTCCCAAAGTGCTGGGACTACAAGCGTGAGCCACTGTGCCCAGCCGGAGCCATCATTTTTAACATGCCTGTTCGCAGTTAGGCTTTTCCTATTGGCACAACTGCTGGCATTTGCCTGTGCAAATTTCCAGCTTGCTTGTCTATGTCTGCAGCTCAATTTAACAAGCTGCTCTTTGTTAGAAAAGAAAATTATTTGGGGGCTGCTTCCTATTAAAAGGAAAACCTTACTGAGGACTCCCGTGCCTTATCTGCCTAAGTAAATTCTTCTTAACTCCTATATCAGAACCAAAGAGGAGACCCAATCCCTCATGCAGATGACATCAGAAACAGAAAGGAAGGAAAGACATCCCAGTTGTCCCCTTCTCCTGCTCTGCAGTATTCTGCCAGTGCCTCCCACAGCCCAAACCCAATTGGAGGCCAGGAAGCAAAGTAAATGCACTAACCTGTGGCAAAAAAATAAAGCAAGAGAAAGGAAGGCAATGAATCTGAGAGCAAAGAAACAGCCGACCTGCAACCCTTCATATAGTGTTTTCCTATGTATCTTCACTTTATGACAAAATACTGGCGAATCTACTTGATAATATCTTAATGATGTCAATTCACTATTTCTCCATTCACAAAGATGTGTTTATATATTACAAGAGTCAGAAAACGTTGGTGAGTCTCGCTGAATTCTTTTTTTCTTCCATGTGTATGCTGTCCTTTGTGAAAAAGCCACTGCATTGTTTCAAATATCTCTGAGAAGTTTTCATGGAGCTGCTCCAAACAGCATAAGACTTGTTCAGAATCAGTCACTCTACAAAATTTCCTAACCAGGGCCACTGATGTTGCTCTTTATGCTGAAAGATAACTATCATCAAGGACAGGAAACCCATCAGCCTGCTATAAACTTTGTTATAGAGTTCTCTGAGACCAAACCAAAATTACTACCTAAGACCTTCAACCTGAGCCTAAGTCAGTTTGACAGCAAAATAAGACGTTAAAAGTTAATCATTTCCTGTGATCCCTTTCATCACAGTAATTCTTAGTCCTCAAACAGGGTAACCTTCCCAGTAAATTATTTTCTTCTATAACTCTGCTTTTCTTCTCTAATTTCTCTTTTTTCTGTAACTCTAAGTCTTATATTCTAAATCCTCCTCAACCTCTAAATTTCACAAATGGCTTTCTCTGTCTTCTATTTTAACCGAAATGAGGTTCTTACTCAACTCCTCTCCAATGTAGACCAATCATTTTCCCACAGCCTATTAGTTGTGATGAGGGAATCCACATTTGTGTTCCAACTACTGGACCATCATATTTCTTCTCTCTGATTAAAGCTCATCCTACTCTCTAGTGGCAACTGTCCCCTCAGTCTCTGAAACTTGCTTAAGGCCATGTAAGCAGGATCCCAATCAACCCCTACACAAACTACTTCTTATTATACTCCCGGTAGATTTTAATATCTGTGAATATGAGATATTCCAAATCTGGTCGTAATAGTAAATGACCTCTCATTCCTCTCCTCTTCGTGGACTTGCTACCCCATCCCTTGTTCACACATATTTGTGCATATTTGTTCACATTGTTGTTCACACATATTTGTGCATATATCCAACACTACTCTTTTAGCTCTTTGAGGAAAAAAAACTTTTTCTTATTAGTTTCTGTATTCCAGACCTGATATTACTCTTCCCTGCACATGGTAGGAACTCCATCATGAAGTCAACTGGTATCTTCTCTTATTATATGAACAGAATATATAGATCAAGTAAGGGGATGCCTTATAATAGTTCCTTTACAAAGCTAAATTTTTGTGTGTGTGTGTAAAAGTTTATACTCAGGGAAAAATAAAGTTCACCATTAATTGTTTTTGTCTTTGTGAAATTGGGTTATATTCTTCTGTTTGGTGACAGAGAAATTGATATGGTAGTAGGTGAGCAAAAGAGAATATTTCAGACACAAGGGAAAAAACTGATTACATTTTCTTAGTATCCACTTGCTATCAGGTGCTCTAACCATCTTACAAGGAACCTATAATTGGAAATAACAATTTCATGTAGTCTGTTACATATCCATATTTTCCCCTGGTAATTATTGCATATATCTTATGTCATTTATGTAGATGATGTGTGGGTAGGACTAACCTACTGCAGATTGTTTGGCTCTGGGGCATCTGTTGAAAAACAATGCAAGCTGAGGAGTTACTGTGGACCCCTGCTGAGCACATTGTGCTTGCTGGAGTTTCCCCTAATGGTGCTTGTCAAGGACCACTAACATTTTGGCAAGGACGTTCTAACAATAACACCTCTTCTGAATAAAAGTGCACGAAAAAGGTGGCAGTTTTAAGAAGTGGCACATATACAGCATGGAATACTATGCAGCCATAAAAACTGATGAGTTCATGTCCTTTGTAGGGACATGGATGGAACTGGAAAACATCATTCTCAGTAAACTATCGCAAGGACAAAAAACCAAACACTGCATGTTCTCACTCATAGGTGGGAATTGAACAATGAGATCTCATGGACACAGGAAGGGGAACATCACACTCCGGGGACTGTTGTGGGGTTGGGGGAGAGGGGAGGGACAGCATTAGGAGATATACCTAATGCTAAATGACGAGTTAATGGGTGCAGGAAATCAACATGGCACATGCATACATATGTAACAAACCTGCACATTGTGCACATGTACCCTAAAACCTAAAGTATAATTAAAAAAAAAAAAAAAAAGAAGTGAAAATGGTGTTGCTTTGTCAATGTGCTTTTTTTGCAGTGTTGGGGAGGATAAGGTTGTCATTCAGTACATCTTCTTTTATTTACGTTTTTCATTCCCAATAAATCAGGTCCAAAGTCACATCTAAGAAGAAACAACAGCTTCCATTTCTTAAAGGATTAACATTAATGCATTATTTCATTCATCCTTGTATTAGTCTGTTCTCACACTGCTAATAAAGACACACCTGAGACTGGGTAATTTACAAAGAAAAAGAGGTTTAATGAACTCATAGTTCCACATGGCTGAGGAGGCCTCACAGTCATGGCAGAAGGTGAGAAAGGAGCAAAGGCACGTCTTACATGGTGGCAGGCAAGAGAGCATGTGCAGCGGAACTGCCCTTTTTTTTTTTTATCAGATCTCATGAGACTTATTCACAATCATGAGAACAGCATGAAAAAAAACCTGCCCCCATGATTCAATTACCTCCCACTGGGTCCCTCCCATGACATGTGGGATTATGGGAGCTATAATTCAAGATGAGATTTGGGTGGGGACACAGCCAAATCATATCATCCCTTAACTACAACCCTGTAAAATATATACAATCATCAGTTTTACTACCATTTCACTACCATTTTACAGAGGAAGATGCAGATGTTAAGAATCTTGCCAGTGGGTTATCAAGTTAACAAGTTACAGAACTAGGATTTAACATTAGGTTGTCTGTCTACTCCTTATCATAGAAGAGGCATCTATAGAATTTGCTCCCTGTGACATTAGCCCCTGCTGTGAAATCCAGCCATCCAGCCTTGTATCGTTCTATGGAGATGTTCGTTAAAAGTTGCATTATTGTAAAACAAAGAAATTCTTAAGCCGTGCAGCAGTCCAGGACCAAAACCTGTTTATGCCACACTTGCAGTTCCTGGCATTGAATGTGTCCTGTTGAACTCTTCATTGAGATAATGAATTCAGGCTTTTCATTCTGGTTCTCTGGGACTTCCTGACATGCGGCTATATACACTCAACATATCGGAGTACCTGGCAATACTTCAGGTGAAACACAGTCTTCTACCAAAATGGCCATATCCTGGAGGCCCAGGACAGAGCCAGACACTTAGTGTTCACTCAACACAATGCACTGAATGAATGCATAAATCCTCTCCTTTCAAAATTAAAGAAATAAGGTGCTGACGCCCAGCTCTAGCAAAATGCTGTGCTCTTTGACATTCTAAGATAATTTTTTAACCTCTGGTTTAACTTGCAAGGGATCAATGATAATTAGAATTTGAAAAATAGTGGTTTTTATTTTTACTTGGACCATCTTGTATGAAATATTCTACTCACTACTGATTCATTTAAACAAAGTTAGCAAATTTAATTTTTCTCTGGCTCTAAAAAATCCCAATGCCAAAGTTATAAAATGGGACTTCCGGCCGGGCGCGGTGGCTCACACCTGTAATCCCAGCACTTTGGGAGGCCAAGGCAGGTGGCTCACAAGGTCAGGAGATTGAGGCCATCCTGGCCAACATAGTGAAACTCCATCTCTACTAAAAAAATACAAAAATTAGCCATGCGTGGTGGCACGTGCCTGTAATCCCAGCTACTCAGGAGGCTGAGGCAGGAGAATAGCTTGAACCAGGGAGTTGGAAGTTGCAGTGAGCCAAGATTGCGCCACAGCACTCCAGTCTGGGAAACAGAGCGAGACTCCATCTCAAAAAAAAATAGAACTTCCACTTACTTGTTTTTAACTATAACCCTCTGGGAGTCAATATACCTCCAGTGTATTTTATCTTATATTGATGGTATCCAAAGTTCCTTTCAAACATGAGATTATAAGAGAGTCTATAATCAACAATACTTTGTCCTGTAAAAATATGGAGTATGAAAATTGTAAGCACACAGAGTTTCAAAAGTTAGTTTTCACTACTTGGAAATGGCCAATGGCAACCCAACCAATAGAATATAATAGGGGTTGGGGCTGAATAGCTATTATATTCTCTAAGCACTGCAGTGGAAATTTTCAAAGCAATATCTTGTTTAGTCCTCATAAATATTTTGAAGCCCAGATATTTAAATTATCAGAGCCTTTAATAACACCTTCTCTGCCTATAAGTTCTCCTAAAGGCTGGAATAAAATATTGTTCTCATTTCACATGACTGTCTGAGGCCATCATTTTAAGTTCCATCTCATAAGACAACTTAATATGTTTCCTGATGACTTTTTTAGCTCTTTTGTTCTGGATGAAGATTTTATTTTTGCCTTGCTACTTGAAATTACTGTTTCATTCTATCCACTCCATACATTCAAAAACTCCATAATCGTTCTTTCATTCATACACTATTCGATTCCACACTCTGCATCAGGCACTGTACTAGTTACTTGGGATACAATTATGCAAAAAACCACACATGGATATTTTCCTCTTGGAATTTACTGTCTAATGGGGGAGATATATATTATTCAAAGCACCGCAAAAATAAAGGTAAAATTTCAATTCTGTTTAGAGATAGAAGTTGATGATGAAATACGAATATATTTTTTAAATCTTGAATTTTCCTTTCCAGTAATGGTGGACTGGCATGTAGCAGATAAAGCTCTCTGAATATTGACTTGAAGTCATGAGAGCTATCAAGGCAGCCAAACTTGAGAGACTAAGATCTGGAGAGATGACAAACTGAGATAAGCCCAAATTCTACTCAATTTTCTCCCTTGAGTTTTGCACTAATTTGTATGGACATAGGTCAAGAAAAGTTTCACAAAAATGAGAAACCAAGAGGTAGAAGAATTGACAAAGCAGCTTCATAATGATGAGACTCTAAAAGTTGGTGAAGGGTCCCAACAAGGGATAAAGGCACTTATAAATACCTCAGGCTTTCAGTTGGGAAACTCTAAAAGACCAAACCCTGGAAGTAAGGATGAGTTATAAAAAGATGAGTCTCTACAGAGATTATAATTCTGCCCAGAAACAGGTAGAGCCTCTTCAATTTCGCGTGGCCAATAACCATCATTTGATGAAATATTAATAGAAATATTAATAGAAATCCCAAGAGAAAGGACTAAAAGAAAACATACTAACCATAGCAAAAGACTCACAGGTGATCCAGGTATTATGACTATCAAGCAAAGACTTAAATAGCTTATTAATATCTTCAAAAATAAATGGCAAGATAAAGAATATCATCAGAGAACTGGAATCTATAAAAGAATCAAATGGAAATTATAGATGTGGACATAACAATTATTGAATTTCAGAACTCAGTAAAATGGGTTTAAAAGCAGATTAGACACTGGTGAATAGATTAGTGATTTGGAAAAGATGTCAGTAAAACCATCCTTAAACTACAAACGGGAAAATGGATGAAATAGAAATAAAATAGAGTAAAGGGGCATGAAAAGGACTAACATATGTGTAATGAAAAACCTAAAAAGGAAAGAAAGAGAATGTGAAGATGCAATTTAAAATAAATAATAGCCAAAAATCTTCCAGAACTTAAGAATGATATTAAGCAATAGATATCAAGCATTATCAACCCCAAGCAGCATAAATACACAGAAAAGCACAACTAATACATCTTAGCAAAACTGACCAATACAAAAAATAAACCTTTGAAATCTTTTTTATAAAGAAAAAGACTAATAGCTTTATATTTCTGCAGAAATACTGGTGTTTTTAAAGTGCTTGTAGAAAACAGAACAGTTCATAATAGGCAAAATTTGCAGGTAACGAACATATCCATTAACTAAAGAACAAATAACTAAATTATGACATTTTATTACATGTGCCATACATCAATTAAAATAAATTACCTAATGCTACATACAGAAACATGGATGAATCTCACAAACAAAACAATGAGACAAAAAAAGCAGACACAAAGGAGAATATAACACTTGATTTTATTCATATCAAATCAAATTCAAAAATAGACAAAGCTAATCTGTGGTTTTAGAGATTAGGACAGAAGTTATCATTGGGGAAGAAGGGTTAGTGACAGGGAGGAATCATGAAGTGTATTTCAAAGTATTGTTAATATTCTCTTTCTTGATATGGGTGAAGTTAATTTTTTCCAAGCTATAAAACTGGGAATTTTGTACTTTTTAATTCATATTAAAGTTTAATTACTTAATTCACATAGAAAAACAGTAAAGTAAAAACTCTTACTTTAAACTCTGCTCCTATATCAGTGTCTTAACAAATAAAATGTGCAGGGTTCATGATCATTTTGAACAAAGTAGAGTAAACTAATTCCCCTAAAGTACATCCCACTGCCCCAAAGGTAGCACTTTCAGGGAAACCCAAGATGCCACCAATGCCACATTCTAATATAAATCATGCACCTATAGAAAGTTTTAAAGTTTAATGCCAATAACATCAGTTTTTCACACTCCTTCCCCCTACTGTTTAATCTGCTACTGCCTTCCACTCTGACAATTGCCGAATATAATGGGGAATTATAAATTAAACTCCTGGGTTCTTAAGCAAACATTATACAAGTTTATCTCTGGAGGAAATACATTCCTCAAATTCAAAGGCAAAGTTTCTCTTTGTTAAGTTACAATGGACTGAATTCAGGGGAAATTACATGATATCTATATTATCATAGAACCTATTTTCAAAAAAGAAAAAGAAGAAACTTTATTCTTTAGCCAGAAAGTATGTATTTTAATTAAATACAAAGTTTCCCATTATTACATTTGAAGTTAGCTCTTGGTTAAGAAATATTGGAGGATTTCTTATGTTAATATAAAATATGTTGCAGTCTAAAACTGTAATGATAATTACCACCAAATTATATATTCTGATTATGTTTAAAATTCATGTGTTTATATGTAACATGTATTCATGAGACTGTCTTGAAAACAAAATGAGCAAACAAAAAACTAAAAAGCCCTCTTAAAACACACAATCATCATAGTGTTAGAAAAAAGACCCTTTGAGACAGTGTGACCCTCATGTATACACAGAGGCCATGGCCCACGGAATTGGAGCCCTGAAAACCAGGACATGACTCTGTTTCCTATGCTGAAAACTAAATACTTCCTTATAGCCAAAAATAAGGAACAAAGACATATGTTGACCCCAATATCCTACCCTTGGCTGAAGTGGAATTTTGTCTTCTAGTACTTCTTGGCTGTGTTTGAGTTCCAACCAAAAGCTTATTTCACTTTACCTCTTTGCTATAAGTTACTGAAGGAGTAATTACTTGACATGCTTTCCTCTGCCTGTGGAAAAGTAAAGCTGATAGCATAAAACAGGTCTCATAAAAAATCTGTAGTCACCCAGCCTGTGACACGCAACCAGCTGAAAGCTGATCTCTGCTGAGCCTTTTCTCCAGCAGCATTTCTGTGAACAGAGTCCCAGCTACTGATGGCCAAGCAACAGGAACAGATAAGAAATGACCTGGGAGGCCAGGAGAGCTGGTCTGGACCTCCCTGATTACAGTTAACTTACTACGTTGTCCCTGTTCCAACAGTGCCCTTTCAGTTAAATGCAATAAATCTCCTCCTCTTTAAGTGACAGGGAGCCTGATGGTTACTTTGGCTTTCAGGAATGAAAAACGGGGAGAAATCAACATATCTAAAACAGGGAGAGCAAATAGCCACCTGCTGAGACAAAGCTCTAAACCCAAACGTGAACACTGATTTTTTTGCTACGTGTTGATCTTAGAAGTGATTTTTATTTCTTGTGTAGTATATTTCACAAATACCCTACAATGTACAATTCCCTTTCTAGAATTTATTATTTTATAATTAGAAGAGAAAAAAAAACAACCAAGGTAAGCTTTTAGTTACCAGCCCTCAAAAATATCTTAAGTGATTTTTGTCTTTCAAATATTGCCTGCATTCGTTCTGTGAAATACTCCTTTCTTCTAAGATTTGGGAGAGTAGGAAATCAGTAGAACATACGTCAAACAGCTGACACCTGCCAATCAAAATTGAGTCTGGTTTCACCCAGATAAAGCCTGCATCTGACTCAGGACATTTCTCACAGTTTCTCATGGAAACTCGGAGACTGTAATTTGTACCTCATTCCCCATCATTTAATAGTATTATTTGCTCAATTTGAACAGGTGTTCGGCAAAGATAATTAACATTTGTTTAGTGGTTCTCAACTTTGGAGAAAAATATTTTTTTAATCCCAAAACAATGCAAAGTACATCTTTGGGCACTTCCCATTTAATAGATGAAGACATTGAGAATTTTAGAAGTAATCACACAGCTAAAATACAGAGCAACTCCAGAATTTTATTTTATGTCTATATGCTTTGAAATTTGTAGTCTTCCTCCATCTATATCATCCTCCTCCCTGCTGAGAAATGTTGCTAGTGCTGTTTGTTTATGCAAATCAACTAGATCAGTCTCCCTGATTAAAAGCAAAATACTAATACAGTCAGCCCTCCCTATCTGCCTATTTGGAAGGCCCCCTAAGGGTTACTCAACCAGAACTCTTTTAAGATTTCTTTTGGACAAAATAGGATTTTAAGATGCAAAGAGAAGGGCAGTGCTATAAAAGCTGAACATGCCCAGAAAATTACATTTCTGTGAACTTGAGCCAATAGCTTAACCTCTAAGGCTCAGTTTCTTCATCTGTCAAATAGTATATAAGACTATAACAATGGTTTAAAAACCATCGATCTGGAAATTATTACAGGGTCTATGGCAGTGGGGAGAGGTGAGTAATCGTGACCTAGTATTTTCACCCTTGATTTTTCCACCACAGCACATAGGATTTCTCACTATACCCCCTGCTCTCTCAGCACCTGTGAACTGACCATTCCTTTTGCCTATAATGCCCTGCTCCCAGAAATCCACGTGGTGCATTCCCTCAACTTCGAGTCCACAATGAACCTTGTCAAAGGAACTAAGGGACTTGGGCATCTGGAGATTTTGGTATTTGCAGGAGAAAAGGCAGGATGTCGTGTCCTGGAACCAATCCTCCATGGATACTAAGTAGTAGTAGCCAACTGTAGCAGCTTTTCTGAATTTAGACACACTAGTTCCCAAATTACATCTTAATCTCCCCTGTCTGCTAAAACAAGGTTTTTCAACCTTGGCACTCTGGTATTTTGGATCAGATAATTCCCTTGAGGGGTAGGAGGTGGGCTGTCCTGTGCATTGTAGAATGTTTAGCAGCATCTCTGGCTTCTACCTACAAGATACCAGTTGCACTCCCCCACCCCAAATCATGACAATTGAAAATGTCTCTAGATACTGGCCATGTTCCCTGAAAAACAAAATTGCCTCCAGTTGAGAACCACTGGCTTAAGGAATCTAACCAGCAGTTAAAACTTCAAAAGAGTTTGTATTCTCTTCTCTTTAAGCAAAGTCATCTTACACATTTTAAAAAGATCTCTTCTCTCCGTTGTAAGTCATTAAAAGACTCAGATTCTTCAGTGTGACAAAGTGTGCTTCAAAATACTATTCTTCTTTCTAGGAAATTTACTAAACTTCACATTGCCTATTTGCAGTTGCATGTTAGGTGTAATTTATTAGTCAATTCCACAAGATTTTTTTCTCCCCACGTGCAGGCCCCGAGACGTAGATGGCAGATGTCTGTTACCATTAGTCCATTTTCTGTTGCTTAGAACAGACTACCTGGAACTGGGTAATTTATACAGAAAATGAATTTATTTCTTAGAGTTATGAGGGCTGATGAGTCCAAGGACAAGGGGCTACATCTGGTGAGGGCCTTCTTGCTGGTGGGGATTCTCTGCAGAGTCCCAAGACTATACAAGATGAGGAGCTGAGCATGTTAGCTCAGGTCTTTTCTCCTCTTCTTTACAGCCACCAGTCCCACGCTCATCATAATCTATTAATTTATTAATCAATTAATCTATGAATATATGAATATAGTCTTTTTTTTTTTTTTTTGAGACAGGGTCTTGCTCTGCTATCCAGACTGGAATGCAGTGGCACAATTCTAGGTCACTGCAGCCTTGGAAGCCTGGGCACAAGCAATCCTCCCCCCTCAGCCTCCTGAGTAGCTGGGACTACAGGCATTAGCCACTGCACCCTGCTAATTTTTTTTTTTAAATTATTTGTAGAGATGGGGTCTTGTCATGTTTTCCAGGGTGGTCTCAAACTCCTGGCTCCACGTGATCTTCCTGCCTCAGCCTCCCAAAGTGCTAAGATTACAGGCATGAGCCACTGCACTTGGCTTTGGATTAGTCTATTCTTAAGGGCAGAACCCCCATGACCCAATCACCTCTTAAAGTTCCCACCTCGGGAGTGTAAATAAGTTAAACCATTGTGGAAAGCAATATGGAGATTCCTCAAAGAGCTAAAAACAAAACTACCATTTAACCTAGCAATCCCATTACTGGATATACTCCCAGAGGAATATAAATCATTCTACCATAAAGACACATGCATGCTAATGTTCATTGCCACACTATTCACAGTCACAAAGACATGGAATCAACCTAGATGTCTATCAATAACAGACTGGATAAAGAAACTGTAGTACATATACACCATGGAGTACTATGCAGTCATAAAAAAGATGAGATTTTTTTTTTTGTGGGAACATGAATGAAGCTGAAGGCTATTATCCTTAGCAAACTAATCCAGGAATACACAACCAAATACCGCATGTTCTCACTTATAAGTGAGAGCTAAATGACGAGAACACATGGACACAAAGAAGGGAACAAGAGACACTGGTCTCCTTGAGGGTGTAGGGTGGAAGGAGGGAGAGAAGCAGAAAAAAATAACTATTGGGTACTAAGCTTAATACCTGGTTGATGAAATAATCTGTACAACAAACCCCTGTGACATGAGTTTGCCTATATAACAAGTCTGCACATGTACGCCTAAACCTAAAATAAAAGTTTTTAAAAAGGCCTCACCTCGCGATGTTGCCACATTGGGGATTAAATTTTAGCATGCATTTTAGAAGGGACAAATACCTAAACCAGAGAGGTAGAGGAACATCAATCTTAAAAACAGAGAGAACTGGATTTTAGTCCCACCTCTAACATTTATTAGTTATGCAATCATGAGTTACTCAACCAGAACTCTTTTAAGATTTCTTTTGGACAAAATAGGATTTTAAGATGCAAAGAGAAGGGCAGTGCTATAAAAGCTGAACATGCCCAGAAAATTACATTTCTGTGAACTTGAGCCAATAGCTTAACCTCTAAGGCTCAGTTTCTTCATCTGTCAAATAGTATATAAGACTATAACAATGGTTTAAAAACCAACGATCTGGAAATTATTACAGGGTCTATGGCAGTGGCGAGAGGTGAGTAATTGTGACCAGTATTTTCACCCTTGATTTTTCCACCACAGCACATAGGATTTCTCACTATACCCCCTGCTCTCTCAGCACCTGTGAACTGACCGTTCCTTTTGCCTATAATGCCCTGCTCCCAGAAATCCACATGGTGCATTCCCTCAACTTCGAGTCCACAATGAACCTTGTCAAAGGAACTTACCCAAAATAACCTTTCAAACACTTATTCCCAGCCTAGCACCACTCATTAGAGATGACCCTGTTCTATGGTTTTTATCTTACAATATTATTAGGTTATTAATATTATCATTATTATAATAATGTATATATGTATTATACTTCTTGACTGTTTTCTTTCACTAGAATGTAAACTGCAGGAGAGGAAGGATGTTGTCAGTTTTATTTAACCCAGTGCCTAGAAAAGTGTCTGGTATACGTTAGAAATATGTTGGATGACTGAACTAAATAAAAGAGAGACAACTCAGAGTGGCCTAGAGACATCCAACTGCTTTATGTCCGGTTCTAACAGAACATGCCTGGTGTTTGCTATTTTGTATACTGGTGAACCGACTTTTTTGTATGCTGGTGAACTTGCTTTTAACCTTTAAGCTGTCCTCGTTCATTCCTGGTCATAGGCCAAACTAACTTTGGGAAGGAATTCAGTTCACGGTTAGACTCTGAAACAAAACTGATAACAGCCCTTTCCTGAAAAGACCCCCTTCTTGCCTGGGGACCAGTCTGTCTTTGCAGGACTAACAAATTAGCTATAAGATCAGAAATTACAGTTTAGGAGTCATGCAGCCTCTCCTCCAAGAGTCTGAACCTCTCCAAATTGGGGATTACGTCACTACTGTAAAACCTAAGACCAGTGCTTGAGATATTTTGCAGACCCTGCACTCCATGGATCAGCTGACACCACCCAGACTGGTAATCTGGCTCAGTCAGTTCTGCCATTGCACCCAGGAACAGAAGACAGCAAGAAAAACTCACTTCGACCCCCTATGATTCCATCTTCAACCTGACCAATCAGCACTCCCCACTTCTCAAGCCCCTACCCGCCAAATCATCTTTAAAAACTCTGATCCCCAAATGCTTGGAGAAACTGATTTGAGTAAAAATAAAGCTGGTTCTGCGTGAATTACTCTTTCTCCATTGCAATTTTCATCTTGATTAATTGGCTCTCTCTAGGCAGCGGGCAAGGTGAACCCATTGGGCGGTTACACTGGGGACCCATAAATGAGTTTCTGTGTGAATATCTGGGCTCTTTCTGCCACCATTTCAGAAAACTAGTCTTAGAAGTATTTATTTATTATGCTGTCATTACTGAATTAAGTTTGGTTAAATATCTCAGGATATGGCACATTCACTTGTCAACAGCCTCCTTTTAGCATTATATTTATTTTGTTTTGCTCATTTTAATTTGTGTTTTTAATACCAAGAAACTTTTTAAAATAAGATATTTTATATTAAATGCACTTTGGAAAATTGATAAGAGTTACATTTTATTAGTGCATATTTATCTTGTAAGTTCAAAGATGAAATATTACGTTAATCCATAAGAATGATAAGATCATTTCAATCAGTAAAATCATTTGAAATGAGAATTAACCATGAGAGCAAGTCTTTTGTTAGCCTCAGCTAATTTATTTCCACAATTTATTTTGATTTCATAACATTCAGCAGACCTTGAATCACCTAAATAAGTAGTTGCAAATGGTAATATTTATTAAGAGCTCATTTGCTATCTCAGAATACTTACAAATATCTACAAAGCCATGATAGCAGAATAGAAGAAAATGTACTTCACTGTTGAAAACCATAAATCTTTTACAAGTGATTGCATTATTGCATTTCTAATAACAAATGCGGTCTGAAGCCCACACAAGCTTGAAATAAAAATAATAATAAAGTCTCAGTATAATGAAAAGAGTAGTAAACTAAAAGGAAATTTCCAGCCAGGAGAAGAGTTATTGACTGGAGGTAGAGATGAGGAGAGCTTAGGCATGGTGTGATAGCGGGAGTGGAGAAGAGGATGTTTAGAATACTGACTTATTCTGGGCTGGGTGGGGTGGCTCATTCCTGTAATCCCAGCACTTTGTGAGGCCAAGGCAGGAGAATCACCTGAGGTCAGGAGTTCGAAACCAGCCTAGCCAACATAGTGAAATCCCGTCTCTACTAAAAATATAATAATTAGCTGGGCATGGTGGCAGGTTCCTGTAATCCCAGCTACTCGGGAGGCTGAGGTAGGAAAGTTGTTTGAACCCGGGAGGAGGAGGTTGCAGTGAGCTGAGATTGCGCCATTGCACTCCAGCCTGAGCAACAAGAGTGAAACTCCATCTCAAAAAAAAAAAAAAAAAGAATGCTGACTTACCCTGTATCATAGTATCTTGAATAGACCATACTTAACTTGCAGGTCATCATCATTAACAAGTAATCCAGTAAAAATAAGATGGATGCTGATGTCTAAGTTCTCTTCTTTTATTGTCTTTAACACTGCCTAAGCCTAAATAAAAGAAGATTAAGTCAACAGAGCTTCAAAAATATGAATACATGTGTGCATGTATGTGTGCACACAAGCACAATATATGCACACATATACATATATACATATATACGTATATGTGAGTAGATGTAGTATATATGAGAGTCTATGAATATGCATGTATATGTATAAACACATACATTGCACCATATATTTGTAAAACTCTATTTTAGTAATACTTGAAGCATCCCGCATTCCTTTACAGACAAATACATACTCTAAGTATTATATAAACAGGGGGAATATTTAGATACTCAAGTTGACTTGTATGAAAGTACTCCCTTGATGCTAAATTTTATGGCTTGTTTTCACTTTACTTAATGTACATATTGAACATAATCCTGAAGATTATATTATGGCTAGGACATGATTTTTCAGTTATTCCCTGGCTTCATGTCTCTCACAGAATGAGTTGGAATTTAGTGTTATATGTAATTATGAGTTTCACACATTATCCATATAAAATAATAGAATATATATTTCATATATCGTTTATACACTGATTGATGAATGGAGAACATATAATTTTATCAGTTGACTATGGCAGCTAGTGAGTACATTTCATTTTCACTCATCCTCTAGGTATTAAAAAATAATGAATACATCACTATACTTTACTGTTTTATGTAAATGTTCCATGCAGTTAAAGAGTTATAAGTCAAAATAAAATGTTAATGGCAGAGAAAGAAATGGCACAATATTAGAAGCAGAAGGAGTTTGTTTTCTGATCTGTTAGGAGTAAGACAGAAGCTTCTACTTTAGTCTAACCATGCTGTTGCTTTAACTAGCTGAGGGTTAGGCAAATGGTAGCCCAAGGGCTAAATCTGGTCCATGACCTGTTCTTGTAAATAAAAGTTTTATTAGAAAACAGCCACACTCATCCTTTTACATACTTTCTCTGACTATTTCTATGCAACAATGGCAGAGGTGAGTAGCTAGAGCAAAGACAATAAGGCCCGTGAAGCCTAAAATATTTATCAACCAGCCCTTTACAGAAAAAGTCTGCAAGTCCTAAACTAGCCCAAACCCTTCTAGAAGGTGTAGCGCAAGTGTTTCTAGGCACCTAGGTGATCCTGAGATGGCCTCAGCACCATCACCATTAAAGGGCATGGTAGGCACAGTCAGTCCTTCCCCATAACTAGTCGCCCGTCCTTCAAGCACACAGAGAAGCAAACTCACAACCCTGTACCAGGCTGTCTGCCTCTAGTACCCTTATGCTCTGTGTATTTTGTTATTGTATCATCAGGGCCTGTAGTTTTGCCTGAAGCATATTAGCAATAAAAATGTTAATACTAATTTATTCAACAAATATTTTTTAACCTCTACCCTCAGTAATTAGACACACACTATGTTCTAGATATTTGGCTAGATAAAACTGTATACGTATTTTCTTTTTAGTTCCCATAACAACCCTTGGAGATAGGTCTTATTATCATCCCCATTTCTAGAAGAAAACTGAGGCCTAGAGAGTTAAAAACTAGATCAAGGTCAGTTGAAATTGGTATTTGGACCAAGACCGTCTGCCTCTGAGACCCTTATCTCCCTTAACAAAGGTGTGACCCCAGCTATTCACATCTGCTGGAGGCTTCACTAGCTCCAGATGCTAAGACTGCTGATGAGTGGGACAATGTTGCTGGTGCTGGAGGCCAAGGACTTAAATGTCTGGGTTGGTGATGCCAATTCCTAATTTGGGGAACGTGGAGGATAACCACTGACAGTGTTTCTGCTGCTGCTGCTGCTGCTGCTGCTGCCACAATTGCTATCCTTGCTCTTCAAACAATGAATACTGCCATTGGGATGAAACATGCACCACATCCCTGCCCGCATGACCAGTGCGAGTTTTGACAGTACCCTATGGAAAGTATAGGTGGACATCTGTTTTAGTTTGCATTTATTTGTAACAGCCTGCTTATATAGGACTTACAGAGTCTAGGAGAATGGGGACAGTGCAAATTTGAGGAGCAACTCTCTCCTCCTTCTGAATCATGCTTTGTCATTGGATCAAATTTCTATTTTCATTCTCTCTTCCTTGGTACAAATTGTCTCTCCCAAAGTACCCAAGACAGTCATGTCAATAAATGCCAGGGGGTCCTCACACCTGACTCAAGGCCCTCTAGACGTATCCAGATTTAGCTGTATTTTAGCAAGGGGACATAATAAGGTTGAAACCTGTGCTTTAGACAACTCCCTGGATTCTCTCAACCATGGTTTTCTGCTTGATGCTTCTGATTACCCTTTAGGAAGATTGCCTGGAAACAATTACACTCTAATAGGCTGTAGGCGACAGGTTTTTAGCTTCTTTACAGGAAAGGCTGTTAAATTCTGCCACTATCCTTCTGGTAGGGGCTGTGTCTTCATGAGCTCGTGGGAATGCATTAGTAGTAAGGCCCACTAGGGGTGGAGAAGCCTGGCTCCTATTGGACATCTGAGAATATGGGTGCACAGAGGTAATGATAATCCCAAGCACCTGCCTAAAGTAAACTGTTATTTAAATGGAAGTTCAAAACAACCTGACAAAATGTGTCAATATGCACGTGGACTTGGTATTTGATTAAACCTCACCAGAGCTGTAGGGGTAACCTCTGACCTCTGCTTTGAGTCAGGAAAATGATAACTTCTTCCTTGGAGGATAAAAGAAATTATTTTCTTAAGGCTATTCCAAGCCTCTCTCTCTCTCTTTCTTTTTTTTTTTTTTTTAAGATGGAGTCTCCCTCTGTCGTCCAGGCTGGAGTGCAGTGGTGCAATCTCAGCTCATTGCAACCTCCGTCTCCCAGGTTCAAGCAATTCTCCTGCCTCAGCCTCCCAAGTAGCTGGGATTACAGGCATGTGCCACCACATCTGTCTAATTTCATATTTTTAGTAAAGACAGGGTTTCACCATGTTAACCAGGCTGGTCTCTCGAACTCCTGAGCTCAAGTGAGCCACCCACCTCGGCCTCCCAAAGCGCTGGGATTACACGCATGAGGCACAGCGCTGGGCCCCAGCCTTTTGAGAATTCCTGATTCTCTTCAATCTGCTAGTATTTTCCCCTTTCAAATGAGCCACACATTGAAGAGCTTTCTGGATTTATGATGATGCCCCGTGCAAGCATATAATATGACAGCATCATTTCTTGTGCATCGTAACACACATCCTGCACCTTTCCCTGTTGCTGGTGAGTACTGGCTTAGTGCCTATGCAGGGGCCCTGGCTGGTCCCTTGGGGTTCATGGACCTCTAAGCGGCAGGTGGGCAGATGGAGATTTTCCACGGATTACCTCATATATTCTACTTGTTATATGGACACTTCCATTGTTTGGGGATTATTTTTCCTGCTAGCTTTCCAAAATAGCAGATACAGAAAGGCTGAGTGCAATAACCCAGAAGTGTGGGGCAGTTGGCATGCAAAGGGGACAACTTGAGACCATGGGAGATGAGAATATGTGGAAACATTCTTTTCCATTCCCCTCCCAAGATTCACAATTTAAAAAAAAAAAGTCCACACAGACATTTGGAAGGCATCTGATGAAACTGAGCAATCACCCTCACTTATACAAAGTACATGTACAGGTACCAGCCAGGTACATAGGAAATGTCTGCTTGTATTTGCCCTCTTTCCTTTTCCACTCAATTTCTGCTTCATCTCTACTTCTCCTCCCTAAGAATTGCTCCCCCCAATAATATGTTAGTACAAAGTGTGTGCCCCAGGTTCTGCTTTCTACAGAACCCGGCTGAAGAAAATTCTCCAGCAGAGTTTTATTTAGGTAGAAAAAGCATGTGTAGCCTTGATGTGTGAGGTATGAGTCTTCAAGGTTTTAAACAATGTATAAATTGGGTGGTAGAGGAATGATGAGGCAAGGAAGAAAAATAAGACAAACCAACTACTAATCCTGCCCCTTTCAGTATGGAGAGTTAAGGCTGTGCACTGACCCTTCTTGAATCTCAGTTTCCCTGTCTCTAAAACTGGAACATAAATAGCCTGTGGGTAGTAAGAATGAAATGAGATAATGGATAGGACACAAGATAGATTATGTCATGCTTAATACATAGATTGTAGAATGAGGCAAACTTTGGTTGGAATCCCAGATCCATCTTTTGCAGGCTATGTTAGCTCTCCAAGTCAACATTTCATCTCAGTATAGCACATAGTTCATAGGATCATTGTGAATTACAAACAAGGTACACACAGTGCCTAGCACAGTGCTTGAAATAGAGCTGCTAGTAAATGTTATTTATTGTTATATTTTAAATCATTAGTGACGTTTAAAGTATTACACAAATATTAGCTATTGGAGTAGTCCCCTTTTATCTGTAAGGGAAACTTTCCAAGACCCCAGCAGATGCCTAAAACCAAAGATAGTACTAAGCCCTATATATATGATGTATTTTCCTACACACACTTATCATAAAGTTTAATTTATAAATTAGACATAGTAAAAGATTAACAACAATAACTAATAATCAAATAGAACAATTATAACAGTGTACTATAATAGAGGTTATGTAATCTCTCTCTCGCCCTTTCTATCTCAAAATATCTTTATATTTTCAGACCATGGTTGACTACTGGTAACTAAAACTGGAAAGTGAAACTGCAGATAAGGAGGGACTACTGTACTAGCTCATTATAATTTTGATAATTTTCTTTTTCATAATGTGCATTTCCATCATTTACACTACATGGAAGATATGTCTTTCCAAAATGAAATGATTTCTACAATAGACATAAGTGACCTGATTACAGGATTTTCTATATAATTCTTGCGCTTTTGTCACAACGAGAAGCTATATAATGGAATTTGTGGAATTGAAGTAAATATAATATGTACATGGGATGAGGGATTCATGAAGCTTTTTCATGTGTTAGAAACCAATAATTAAGAAAAGATCTTTCTTCAAGGAGCCTGCAGTTCAGAAGGAAAGACAATGATGGTAATTTAACTTGACTGTGATTGGATAAATACAAGGTGTTATAAGACCAGACAAACACTAACTTAGCTGCCAGTGTCCTTGATGGATGAGGATTCATACAAATGACCCTTTAAGAGTAAAAGCCAACAAAGAAAACACATTCTTCTTATTACTTTGAGGAAAAGAAACTTTAAAAAAAAGGTTTCATAAACTAAACTGAGATTATCTTTAACTCCATCAAGGACTTATCCAAACTTGTTATCTTCAATGAGGAAAAAGTTTAGGAATTGAACATTTGGAGCGAAAAAGAGTGTCAGAAATAGCCTTTCCACAGTGATAATGTACCCCTTTCGGCCCCATAAATTTCCAGAATCTACTTTAACTAAAGAACTCATCAAGAAGCATGCCTAAACTCCTCTTGAAATCTCCTGTCCCTTGAGGATGAAATATATATGTTTAGGATGATCTAAAAAGATGATTTTGGCTTCAGAATACCCACAAGAATTTCTGCATAGCCTTTAGACCAAAAAAAGCCAACTGTGGCTTACATCTCTGAAATACAAGAACAAATGGATGTTCAACAAATAATAATAATATTTGCCAGTAGCTGTAATGAAACCAGTCTCTTTCATGCTGCAGAAAAGGCAATAAAATATAAAAAAAATTAACAGGTGTTTGATACAGACGACTCCCCTAAATATTCCTGGCTTCCTTTCTTCTGCCTAGAGGATGAAAGAACCCAGTAAAAGCACTCACTTAAGATTCTTAGAACATTTCTGTGAGGTAGAATGTAAAAAACAATAGATACCTATCTTGGTAAAATAAGCATTGTAGAGAGTGTGTGAACTGTTTGGATGTGAATGAACAAAAAAAAAGAGACCTTATCACAAGTCTATTTCAGAAATGAATTAGAAATGTTCCTTTACCTTTTAAAATTATACAGATCTCTAGCTCACCCTGCAGCACAAAGGAAAAGTATCATTTTTATTACCATTAGTAGTAGTCGCTAACTTTCATTGGGAGCTTACTACATAATAAAATCTGTGCTCAGTGCTTTATATGGCTTGGTTTGGCTTTTCTTTAAACAGGGCTTGAAACTAGGGTTTGAAGGGAGGGAGTTTTTCTGGGAGATGATCCTTAGAAACAGCAGTGAGGGAATGAGGAGAAGGAGATAGCGAAGAAGCAAACGTTAACAAAATATCTCTTACCTGGGCCGGGCACAGTGGCTCACGCCTGTAATCCTAGCACTTTGGGAGGCTGAGGCAGGCAGATTGCCTGAGCTCAGGAGTTCGAGACCACCCTGGGCAACATGGTGAAATCCCGTCTCTACTAAAAATACAAAAAAATTAGCCTGGCATGGTGGCAGGAGCCTGTAGACCCAGCTACTTGGGAGGCTGAGACACGAGAATTGCTTGAACTCGGGAGGAGGAGGTTCCAGTGAGCTGAGATCGTGCCACTACACTCAAGCCTGGGTGAGAGAGTGAGACTCTGTCTCCAAAAAAAGAAAAATATCTCTTACCTAAATCACTGAATTTGGCAACAAGGTCTTCACCTTGCCCAGACTTCTGAGAAGCATGCAAAATGACTTCCAGAATTGTTCTAAACAACATGAGGCTGGAGCCTGTGTCCATTGGTTTCCAACCTTCAATGCTTAAGGGCTATTTCCTCTGCACTTCACAGTTGCCCTTGCACAGGAGCCGAGTAGACTCAAGGTTTGCAGAAAGCCTTGGGGCAAAAAACAGGAAGGTACGCAGTACTTGAAATGGAATGTGATCTGTGAGAGTCTAAGCTGCCCACCCGAGCTGTGATTGGAATTAAAGATTGCCAAGGAGATGTTGCAAAGGCAACTAGAAAATCAGTGATATGGCTTATTTTATTTAATTTTCACAACATCCTATTATACCAGTCTTATCCCCATTTACCGAAGAGAATATTAAGGCTTAGAGAACTAATATCCTATGTCATATTTCATCCAGTTAGTAAATGGTGAAGCAGGACTTCAAATCCAAGCAGTATGGAACCTGAAATCTTAACCACTGCATTATCTGCCACCAGGAACATAATCTCCACAACCTCTTGTCTAATACACTCATTTTTACTTTGCTAAGAAATGCAAAGAAACCTTTTTCAAGTATAAAACCCATGGCTAACTACACTTCCCTAACTCATCTTTAAGAATCAGGTATTTTCAGTAATTTAGAGGATTTAGTTGAAGTTGTTACCACACAATTGAGTTATGGCATTTCCAATGAAAGCTTCTAATAAAACTATCCACCAAGATTTCTGGATTGGCCTCCTGGGGCTGTTTGTACAGGAAAGATATTCCCATCTAAAAGGGTGAGTAGATTTTTTTTGTAACAATCACATTTCTGTTGAAACTCCAGGCTAGAATATTTCCATTATGAAAATCTAAGCAATGTATTAAGAAATGGGAGTGAGTTGCTTTTCCTCTTCCACTTAGAATAGAACATAGGTTAAAACAGGCTCTTGGGCTTATAAGTTTTGAGGTGACGCATGATTTTTAAAGTAGGAAAGCATACTTCACTAGATGGATGAGTGAGGGAGACTGCGAAATTTAAAAAAATAAATAAGTTCCCAGAGAGTTAGCTAAAAGAAGAGCTCTATCTGTAGGGTGCATTAAGCATTCCCACATAGGCTCATAAGTGAAATGGCTGTTTAGGTATCCATCAGGGACACTCAAGGGTGAAAGAGGGCACTACTGATAATTTCGGTGAACCAACAGGTATAAATCAGGACTGCACCAAGCAAACTAAAATGTTGCCTATTAATGAGGCAAGAGTCTTTGTTTGTCTGACTGTCTTAGTCGTTTGTGTTGTTATAAAGGAATACCTGAGGCTGGGCAATTTAAAAAGAAAAGAGATTTATTTGGCTTGCAGTTCTGCAGACTGTACAAGAAGCATGGCACCAACATCTACTTTTGATAAGGGCCTCAGGGAGCTTCCATTCACAGTGGAAGGCAAAGGGAAGCTGACGTGTGCAGATCATACGGTGAGAGAGGAAGCAAGAGAGAGAGGAGGTGCCAGGCTCTTTTCAACAACCAATTCGCCCATGAAATAAGAATGAGAACTCCCTCATTCCCATGAGAACAGCACCAAGCCATTCATGAGGGATCCGCTCTCATGACCCCAACACCTCCCACCAGGCTCCACCTCCAACATTGTGGATCAAATTTCAACAGGAGACTTAGCAGGGATGAATAAACCATAACTAAATCATGGCAAGAACAGACCTGTGTTTTCCCAACATTGTTGAGGCATGAGAATCACTTTGGATGTTTACAGATACCTGAGCCCTCTCCCGGAGTTACCGGATCAGAATCTCAGGAATAGAGATCCGCAAACTTATATTTTAACAATACCACCAAGTAATTCTCGAACACACTAAAGTTTAAGCACCAGTGATTGACACAGTCAAGCTCAATGTTTGTGGGGGTGTGTGTGTGTGTGTGTGTAAAATTCACATAGAAATTTTAAAACTAAAATATCTCAGCGATATGACTAAAAACATCAAAACTGGGAACAAAAGGACTCCATTGATCTCATGTATTAATGTGTATGGTATATGTTTATTGAATCCCCAGCAAATATAAATAACTTGATGATAAGTATTTTTAAAAGAAAATTGATGCATTCTCTTCCATCTATGAATTTGTAGTCTAGTGTGGGAGGCTATAGAGAAATAACAATACTAAAATAAATAGTAATAACAATTTATACACCAAAAATGATGAGGGAATTAAGCATTAAAGGTAGATTATTAACTTCCTGAGGGCAAGGTCTCTGTCCTGTGCAGAATACAAGGTGGCATGACGAACCATCCTGGTTTGCTGAGGACTGAGAAGTTTCCCAAAAAGGACACAGGACTTTCGGAGTTAAACTAGAAATACCATTTGACCCAGCCATCCCATTACTGGGTATATACCCAAAGGACTATAAATCATGCTGCTATAAAGACACATGCACACGTATGTTTATTGCGGCACTATTCACAATAGCAAAGAGTTGGAACCAACCCAAATGTCCAACAACGATAGACTGGATTAAGAAAATGTGGCACATATACACCATGGAATACTATGCAGCCATAAAAAATGATGAGTTCGTGCCCTTTGTAGGGACATGGATGAAACTGGAAAACATCATTCTCAGTAAACTATCGCAAGGACAAAAAACCAAACACCCCATGTTCTCACTCATAGGTGGGAATTGAACAATGAGAACTCATGGACACAGGAAGGGGAACATCACATTCCAGGGACTGTTGTGGGGTGGGGGGAGGGGGGAGGGACAGCATTAGGAGATATACCTAATGCTAAATGACGAGTTAATGGGTGCAGGAAATCAACATGGCACATGGATACATATGTAACAAACCTGCACATTGTGCACATGTACCCTAAAACCTAAGGTATAATAAAAAAAAAAAAAAACTAGAAAAGTCTCAGGCAAACCAAGACAAGCCAATCATCCCGTTATTGAAAAAAGCAAGCAAAAGAGATTTCAATAAAATGAATGTGTACATGAATGATGTTAGTGGCAAGTATTCACTCATATTGAGTTCTACCATTTTTCAAGTTCCTTATATTCATTATCACAATAAGGGTCTAAGCTAATTGACAAAAGAGAAAACTGAGGCTCAAAGAGGTTAATTACTTTGTCCCAGTTCCTATAAATTGGAAGTGCCTGAACTGGTGCTGGGGTAGAAGTCCAGAGCTGTTTGAATCCAAAGACACTGAGGGTAAGGAAAGATAGTGCTCTACATTCTTGTTAAAAATCTTGAAAGGGAAAGAAAGGTGAGATTAAAATTGAATTCTTCATCCTAAAGAAAGCAGCAATGTTTTATGTAGGGAGAGACATTTTGTTTTTATTAACATACACATATGCCCAAGATAGTTTGCTTGCCTCCCTCCCTTCCAGCAGCTGCTTTGAAGCCCACTAGAGGCTCCAGAGGGAGCCGAGCTGTTTCTAACAGCTGTTTCTCAAACACCTAACTTCATTTTCAGATCAGAGCTGGGGTTTGAAGCTCTTAAAACCTGTGCTGCTTCAATCAAATGAGAGCAGAGGCAGCCAAAACAATCAGCACCTCTCCAACAGCCTATTTGAATGTCTCTCTGTGTACTGGATGCCTCAGGCATAATGTAGTGTGGGACTGTTTGTTAAATCTATTTTCAGCTTCTCTCCCCTTCACTTCTCTCTAAGACCTACGGATAGAGAGAGAGAGGAATCTCTGGTTCTGACTCCCTCTTCCTTTTTCTCTTTTTTTTTTTTTTTTTTTTTTTTTTTTTTTTTTTTTTTTGAGACAGAGTCTCACTCTGTCACCTAGCTGGAGTTCAGTGACGCGATGTCTGCTCACTGCAACCTCCACCTCCCAGGTTCAAGCAGATGGGGTTTCACCGTGTTGGCCAGGATGGTCTCAATCTCCTGACCTCGTGATCCACCCGCCTCGGCCTCCCAAAATGCTGGGATTACAGGCGTGAGCCACCAAGCCAGCCTTCCTTTTTTTCTCTCTCTCCTTTTTTTCCATTATAAAGTACTTAAATTTCAAAGAGAATGAGAAAAATTACGAATCCACTCCTAAAATGCTAGATTGGCATTTTGTCATATTTGATTACAACCTTTTCATAAGAAATTAAATGCCACAGATAGAGTGGAAACTCTTAGTCCCACCCAAGCTCATTTCCCTCCTTTGCTTCCAGAGGCAACATTATCAAGAAGCTTGTGTTTATCCTTTCCACCCAAGTGCATACACTTTTATTAATATGTATGTGCCCATAACCAATAGGAAATAGTACTGTGTGAATTATATTTGTACTCTCTGTTGATAGCTTTATACTGTAGACTTCTACTTGGATCTAAAGTTTTCATTAAACATTTTTGCTTTTATAGTCATGGATATAAAATGGATATAAAATATAATATCCGTGGATATTTTGTGGATACATGACAACTTAGTACATTGATTTTAGTTGTTTTATGTTATTCCATTACATGAATATTGCACAGTTTTTCTCTTTTATTCTCTAATGTTAAATTCTTAAGTTATCATTTTTTCCTCCCTCTTGCATTTCTGTATTTCAATAATAAACCTATGAGTTAGATATTATTGTATGATCTCCATAGTACATATAAAGAAATCAAGTTTGAGACACATCAAATAATAAATGAAATTTATACTGCTCGTAATTGAACTACAGGAATTAAGAAGCAGGTCCAAGGTGCCTTAGGGCTGTTTTTCATACACAAGAGACTCCTCAAGAAAGGAAGAAAAAGAAATAGCATTTCTGGACTACTGACCAAGAAGTCTCTAATGTTCCCCAGCTTGACTAACTTTAGATAGACTTCTTCCTGACTATAGCCCCCTGACCTCCTTTTTCTTTTACTAAAGAAACTTTTACTTTAGAAAACTTGTAATTGTGCATTCTTTCTCCATCCTTTTGAGATGTAAATCTTTTCCCAGCCTCTTGCTAGTTTTACAACCTAGGAAAGTCTTTCTCAACAACCTGGGAACCATCCTTTTGAAATGTAATTATCAAGAAAGATAGGATCCCTGTCTCCCAGCCTCTATGGGAGGGTAGGAGCCTAACTTCCATAAGTAACAATTAGCACACACAGATGACCTCATCACATTGGTCAGTCTTACCCCAAGGTCCTCCAGGGCTTTTCCACTAGCTCACCCAAAGCCCTTAAAAATCCTCCTGTCTTTTGTTTCGAAGAAGTTGAGTTTAATCTTTCTCCCCTAATACAGTCCTAACCTCTATTGCAGTAGTTTTGAGTAAAGTTTTCCTTGCTGTGTCTGGTGCAATTTTTTTTAAGTATCCACCAAGTGCCACGTGCTAATTTTCATTTGCAGAAACAAGTTAGACTCTCCCAGAGAAAGTGATTATCCAAATCAGGCCACTTGCTTCCCCTTTTCATGTTTCTAATATTTACTAAAAAGCAAAATACAGAGACATGGATTTTCTAAAATTTTTAATATCAGGAAAATCCAGGAAAATCCTTCAAACCAATAGTCAAAAAAGTATCAAATTTAAGGACACAACCATCTTTGGTTCTCATTCTATCATTTCTTCTAGAGTTCAGAGCGTTGCTGGTATTCCTCCTGACCCACAGCTCTGAAATCACCCAAGTACCACTCGCATAACTCACATCTTTGTATCAAAGGCAATAATCATTAATCCTAGGCTCTACTGCTGCACACCTAGTCCCTCTACTGCCTTGCAAGAAAAAATTCTGAAGGCTCTGTAGAAGCAGTAGGATGCTGCCAGAATATCCTTTTCCAGGCTCTGTATAAGTGATACGGTGACAGAATAAGTCATCCCATTTCAGCCTATTGACTTTTATGTGGTACATCATGCTTACTTATTCTGGTGACATTTCCTAAACAGTATAAGTAGAACTCATTATCTAGAAGGTAAATGTATGCAGCCAGAAGCAAGAAATGTTTCCAGAGCAAGCACGGAGCGTTGAATTATAAGACAAGTGTGCTTTACCGAATGTGAGTGAAGGATGAAAGAGTAAGGTAGAGAGGAAGACATTAAGAAAAAAATATGTGGCAAGGAATAATGAGGCTCTAGGTACACACTGGAGAGTAAGAAAATCCAAAGACGAATTGTGTTTGAACCTCTTTCTAAATGCTGCCTCCACCAGTTCTCACTATTACAGCTGTAAATCAGAGAAACTGACTGAGGTGACTGCCAATCATTCTAGAGTTTATTTGGCCAAGATTGAGGATGCACCCGGGGGGAAAACAAAAACAAAAACACAAAATCACAGGAACACCTGTGATCCATGCTTTTTCCAAAGAGGGTTTGGGGACTTCAATATTTAAAGGGGAAAGAGTGAGCAACAGGGAAAAGAGGAAAGAAAAAAAAAAGGAGGGCAGATAGAAGGGGCAAGCAGTTGCATTCTTTTGAGGCTTTGATCAGTGTTCACTGAATCCACACTTTACATGTGATAGGAGGTAAAGAATGGATAAAGAATCAGTTATGCATGCATCTCAGTTCTGGTGAATCTGCATTTTTTTTTTTTTTTTTTTTTTTGAGAAAGAGTTTCGCTCTTTTTGCCCAGGCTGGAATGCAGTGGTGAGATCTTGGCTCACTGCAACCTCCTCCTCCCAGGTTCAAGTGATTCTCCTGCCTCAGCCTCCCGAGTAGCTGGGATTACAGGCACGCACAACCATGTCTGGCTAATTTTGTATTTTTAGTAGAGATGGGGTTTCACCATGTTGGCCAAGCTGATCTCAAACTCCTGACCTCAAGTGATCTACCCGCCTTGGCCTCCCAAAGTGCTGGGATTACAGGCATGAGCCACGGTGCCCAATCTGCATTTTTACATAAGATAAAATGAATATATAGTAGAGGAAGAAGTCAAGTATGTATTTGTCTCGGTAAGCAGAGGGATGACTCCTAGGCTTGTCTTTGTCCTGTACCTGTGAAGATAATTTACATTATCAGGGTGAAAATTCAACAGAACTGTTTTAGGGTAAAGATATACAGGCCCACAAGGAATTTCCTAGTGAGCAATTTGTGACAGAGGTCCCCTGGGGAGGTATATAGCCTTCCATCTTTGCCACTATCTATTTAGGAACAAAATGGGGGACAGTTTTGCATGACTCAGTTCCCGAGCCTGACTTTTCCCCTTGGCATAGTAAGTTTGGGGTCTTGATATTTTTTTTTTTTTCCTTTCACGCAGCTGTAAATGAATCATCCTATTATCTTGATGGTTAACATTGCTACTTCTTTCTTTGGTAGGCAATATACGCAGTAAAACTAAATCAGAGAAAAGTTAATATAAGGTTTCCAAAACCACATCTGATACATAGAAGACACTTAATACATGTTTTCTAGTTGAGGCAGAAGAGCGATATGTAAATAAAAATTCCTCACATTTTTATAATCTCATGGACAGGGACCTTGGAGGGAAGTAAATCTGGCTGGTATCTCCCATAGGGATGGCCAGCAAGAATGGTAATTACCATGGGACATAAACATTGTGTTCAAAGGTGTTTGCTTTCCACTTTCATATCCACAGGGCTTATCAGGGTGCTGCTATGTAGCAAGTATTACACAAATACATATTAAATCACTGAGTTGAAAGGACACAGAGACCATGTCTCAGGAAGGCCCTAAGGTAAGTTGTAATAGACAAAGCCCTGGATCTAACATACATAATCAAATATGGAACCAGAGAATCAGAGATGTTGAGAGTGAATTACCAGTTGAGTGGGCAGTACATAGTGGTTTGAACACATTCCAGCGATGCAAGCCCAGTATCTGAGGTCTTACCTATCATTAATGAACACATGGGTATTTGAGTCATTTATACCCAAAAGAGATGGAATAGCAGAAGCCTAGGAATTTTCACCAGGTCACTGAATAGTACCACCTTTTAGAAAAAAGCAATTATTCCTCTTTTCCATAAAGTAAACTTGGTTATTGGAAGCCATCAGAGATTCTTCCACCATATGACCCTAAGGTTAAGGATATATTCTCCTTTTTCTTCTATCCCAGTGTACAAGACTAACCTAGGAGTCAATGAACTTAACTGGCTACCATTCACAAACAATTGTACTGTAGCATCCAGATGTAAGATTAAATGAGATACAACACAGAGTGCCAAGCACAGCATCTAGCACATAAAAAGCATTGAATTCAGATTGGCTTTGACAATCCTATAAATAAGGGGGGACTATGCTTTTATATTTGGAGACTAGAAAACAATTTCTTAATAAATATTATGAACAAGTGGCAGGAAAGTTTATTCAGATGGGGCAACAACATTAAAGTGCAATTTTTATTGTTGTTGCTGATTATTTTTCTGAATATCACATGCATTTATAATGGAATAAACTCAGGAAAATTCCTGTAGCCACAACATTTCTGTAAGCTTCTTGAGAGGCTTAATAGTAACAAGAAAATTCATATTTTTCCCAAACACTGCTCAAGACAAGCACATTTTACTATTTTTCAAAGCCTAACATCTCCATCCAGGGAAAACAAATTCAATTATTCTGTAGCACATGTGGAACATTAGGTTCATCCACACACCAGGGATTCTGAGTACACTGCAGGAAATGGCATGGATAGGATCCTGCTGGCTGGCTGTAGAATGCTACAGGAAGGTTTGCACGGCTCATTGTTATTGAGATTCATAGAAATCCTCTTTTCCATCCAAGCAATTTGCTCTTCTAGAATGTATTTTTTTTTGTCTTGCATGTCCTTCCAATGAATGGAATGTATTTTAGAAGTATATTTTGATTTGCATAAAGCAAGTATTTACCACACACTGTAAAAACAAGACTGTCAGTCTGTCAGGATTGTTTGACATTTAGTCTCCCAGTGATACACTGACACAACCCAACCATATAAAAATCAAAGGGGTGTGAGGTGGGGGTGTGGGCGTGTGTTTAAACCACAGCCAAAGACTGGAGATCCTTCACATATGCCTCAGATTTTAGGAAGTTTCAGATGGAAAGGAAATACTGATGGTTTTCAGTTTCATCTCAAATGCAAAAAAACCTTCACTAACTCTGCAAAACAATGAAAATAAAGCTACTCATTCTTGCCTCAGAATTACAAAATATTCCCCAGGTAGGTTGAGAATTGGACACAAAGCCTGACTGAAGTTTAGTTGGACTGGGAGTTTGTGCGCAAGGTCTTGATGATAGCGACAGGAGGCAGCCAAATCCCTTGGCAGATGGGGAAGGCCCCTGGTAAACCCGCACCTCCAAGCTGAAGACAGTTTGGAGCCTGAAAGCCGAGCTACAAGTTAAATCCTCAGACCAGATTGAGAACTTGTCTTCCTATTTGGAATGCTTTTCTCTGATTGGTCCCCACCCTTGACCTATTTTACATATACCTACCCTTTACTAATTAGTTTTCTATACTGTCATGCCCACCTTTGAGTGATGTCTTCGCTTTTCTGCATACTCACAAACCAATGAACACACACTCCCCATTCTGAGTCCATAAAAGGCCCTCGACCCAGCCACCTGGGGGAACTTTCCTACCTTCAGGTAGGGGCACCAATCCCCCATTCCCTCTCCACTGAAAGCTGTTTTTATCCCTCAATAAAATTCTTCTCTGCCCTCTTCATCCTTCAATGTCCAGTATCTCCTCATTTTTCTTAGGCTCAGTACAGGAGCTCTGGAACTGCCAAACGTGGGTACAAGCTATAACACAGGTGAGCTAGGGCACACCGGCATGGCCGAGTGAGGACCAGGCAGGGTGTCACTGGCTGAGGGTCCCTGGCTTGTGAAGTGACTGAGAAGAAAAATCCTACATCATTGTTAAACCAGCAGGAAGCAGTAATTTTGCATCCTCCAAATGGTAAGGATGGCTGCTGCTTAGCAGCAGATGAGAAAGAAGACTCCTAGCTTAGCAGTTCTCAAACCTGGCTGCTCACCAGAATCAACTGAAGAGTTTTGAAAACACCTGATACTCAGAACCCAGCATAAACTGAAGTAGAGCTCTGGTGAGTGCTTGGCATTTGTATTTTTTAAAAGCTTTCTGGGTGAGTCTAATGCATAGCCACGATAACATAAGCAGATCTGAACAAAGTATTTTTCCTGCCCATTGTACCCCCAGGTATAACTTTTGGACTATATTGAACAAACTTAATCTGTGCTTGTTCATTGCTATAATCAAAGGCCTGATTCACTTCAGGAATTCATTTATATGAAATGATTGAAAGACCAGTAGTTAGCAAAAATATTACAATAAAATAAGTTTTTCTCTTACTCTATGTAACTAACTCACTACTCAAAAACCCTAAAATTGGCATCGTATTTGATAAGTCATTCAATTTTTTATAAGTAATCATACATAATTGTTTTAAAAAGTTACAAAGATATATATATTTTACAGAAGGTCAGGCATGAGCAGGGCAGGAGAGGGCTCCCCTCACCCCACCAAGAATGTCAGGTGACCATCAGGTGATGGTCAGGCAGTTGTTACACTGTTTCCCTAAAATAATAATTAGTGGCAGCCAGGGCCAGGGAAAGGCAGTCTCCAAGTAGATAGACAAAACCTGAAACTGGTGATCAGCAGCTTCCCAGTAAGATCTCAGGAGTTGGGCAAGTAGGCTGAAGCAGGGGAATTGAGAGGCAAAATGGCCAAGTTTAACTGGTATATGACCTTCCTCTGGGAACATTCAACTGGCAAGCAAAGAATGCCTCAAGTGATCATGCATACAACTCCAGTAAACACACTGTGCGTGGGGCCCCTCCCAAATGCTGGCAGACCACTGCACATGCAGACAGCCCACTCCAAGGGAAGAATCAGGGTAGATGGGATGCAAGACTTCAGAAGTACACCAACATATAAAACCCTAAGTCAAGGGTCAAACTGAGAGGTTAAGCCGGCTGGGCTTCTGGGTCAGGTGGGGACTTGGAGAACTTTTCTGTCTAGCTAAAGGATTGTAAATGCACCAATCAGCACTCTGTGTCTAACTAAAGGTTTACAAATGCGCCAATCAGCACTCTGTAAAACTGACCAATCAGCACTCTGTAAAATGGACCAACCAGCTCTCTGTAAAATGGACCAATCAGCAGGATGTGGATGAGTCCAAATAAGGGAATAAAGGCAGGCCACCCTAACGTGCAGTGGCAACCCACTCAGGTCCCCTTCCATCCTGTGGAATTTTTGTTCGTTCGCTCTTCACAATAAATCTTGCTGCTGCTCACCCTTTGGGTCCACGCTGCCTTTATGAACTGTAACACTCACCAGGAAGGTTTGCAGCTTCACTCCTGAAGTCAGTGAGACCATGAACCCACTGGGAGAAACGAACTCTAGACGCACCACCTTTAAGGGCTGTAACACTCACCGCAAAGGTGTGCAGCTTCACTCCTGAAGTCAGCGAGACCACGAGCCCACTGGGAGGAATGAAGAACTCCGGACGCACTGCCGTTATGAACTGTAACACTCACTGCAAAGGTCTGCAGCTTCACTCCTGAAGACAGCGAGACCACGAACCCACCAGAAGGAATAAACTCTGGACACGTCCGAACATCAGAAGGAACAAACTCCGGACACACCATCTTTAAGAACTGTAACACTCACCGCGTGGGTCCATGGCTTCATTCTCAAAGTCAGCAAGACCAAGAACCCACCAATTCCGGACACAAAACCATGCACTTGATCTCTCAAGTTGCCCACTTGGCACTCTTCTAAATGTACTTTACTTCCTTTCATTCCTGCTCTAAAGCTTTTTAATAAACTTTCACCCTGCTCTAAAACTTGCCTCAGTTTCTCACTCTGCCTTATGCCCCTCCCTCTCATTCTTTCTTCTAAGGAAGCAAGAATTGAGATTGCTGCAGACCTGTAGGGATTCACTGCCACCGACACATATTTCCAAGGTATTAATCACAGTGCAGTTCATAGATATAGTAAGTCAATTATGATATAGTCACATAATGGAATTCTTTATAGACATTAAAATAATGTTATTTTTAATATAGAAAGCTGTCCATATTATTGATAAGGAAAAAAGCATATTAAAAGCAGAGTGGATAAAATTATCATTTTGATTAGCTGATAAATGAATGTGTTTTTATGTATGTGTGTCTTCCTAGAAAAATTCAAGAAATATAAACACACGATTTCCTCCCTCCTTCCCTCCCTCCCTTCCTCCCTCTTTTCTTTCTCTTTCTTTCCTTCCTTCCTTTCTTTCTTTTTCTTTCTTTCTTCAGAGTCTCGCTGTGTCATCCAGGCTGGAGTGCAATGACATGATCACAGCTCACTGCAACCTCTGCCTCCCAGGTTCAAGCAATTCTCCTGCCTCAGCCTCCCAAGTAGCTGGGACTACAGGCATGAACCACCACGTCTGGCTAATTTTTGTATTTTTAGTAGGGTTGGCATTTCACCATGTTGGCCAAGCTGGTCTTGAACTCCTGACCTCTAGTGATCTACCTGCCTTGGCCTCCCAAAGTAATGGGATTATAGGTGTGAGCCACTGCATTCTGCCCCACTAACATGGTTTCCCATGGAAGATAAAAACAAGAACAGCTTTCGTTTTCTTCTATCTTTTCTTTATTTTCCTCAATTATATGTTATTTTAATAATTGCAATTTATTTACATGTGAAAGGTTGGGAGCAGCTATATCTCACCCTTATTCCAAATCCATCTTGATTTCAGAATCCTTATTTGTGAATAGGGTTAGACCAAGACACAAAAGTGGAGAAGTTGAATTTTGATGCCCCTTTGCACACACGAGTCAGTCTCATTTATGTTGACCACCCCACCACCTAAATTCCCACTATAGATCCTGCTGCTTGCCTCACAGAAAGCCAATGACTGAGACAACGACTATTGCCAAGGAAGAGGGCTTTAATCGGGTGCTACAGCTGATGAGATGGGAGCTAAGCCTCAAATCCATCTCCCTGATTAACTAAAACCAGGAGTTTATATAGCGATTTGTAAGAAAACAGGAACTAGGGAGGAGCAAGGAGGCATCTGCCCCTGTGATCTGGTGAGTTTCAGTGGTCTGGTGAGTTTTAGCGGTCTGATGAGTTTCAGTGGTCAGGTGGGTTTTGGTGATCTGGTGAATTTTAGTGGTCTGGTGAGTTTCAGTGGTCAGGTGAGTTTTGGTGATCTGGTGAGTTTTAGTGGTCTGGTAAGTTTCAGTGGTCTGGTAAGTTTCAGTGATCTGGTGAGTTTTAGTGGTCTGGTGAGTTTCAGTGGTCAGGTGAGTTTTGGTGATGTGGTGAGTTTCAGTGGTCTGGTGAGTTTCAGTAATCTGGTGAGTTTCAGTGATCTGGTGAGTTTCAGTGATCTGGTGAGTTTTAGTGGTCTGGTGAGTTTTGGTGATCAGGTGAGTTTTAGTGGTCTGGTCTTAGTGGTCTGGTAAGTTTCAGTGGTCTGGTGAATTTCAGTGATCTGGTGAGTTTCAGTGGTCTGGTGAGTTTCAGTGGTCTGGTGAGTTACAGTTCTTTGATACTTCTTTTGAGAGGCCTGAAGGTCCTTTCCTGAGGAAGGGACTCAGATACAACAAATACAAAGACGGGTAAATGTCTATGTTTATCCAAAAGAACAGTTTATGGGAGTATTGAGCCAGTTTCACCACCATAAATTGATAACTTTGTTTGGCCCGGTACATCCAGTTACATCCTCAAAACCTATTTCTTCAGGACTTCTGCTTCCACATGTAATGAGGCTAAGTTATTTGGAATAACTATTTCTTAATGTAAATTTATGTAATGCCTATCCATTCATCACTCTCAGGAAAAGCTGCATTTTGAGGTATGTATCAAAACACAGAAATGCCTCTAATGTGACATGACAGTTTTCAAAACCAGGACCATAGTGAGGATCTGATAGGGGGAGAAAGGGCATAGGATAGGGTAGAAGTAGAGACTAATAATGATAGCTGGAAATGTCTGGATGCCTTCTTTGTGCCTAAGCACTTTGGAATACACTATTACTATGCCCATTTCATAGATAAGAAAACAGATGTTTAAGGAGTTTAAAACTCACCCAAGAACACATAAAAAATGAATGGCAGAGCTGGGATCACATCAAGGCAGTCTGGCTTTAGTTTCTGCTGTTTGGCCGACTACACAACAATGTGTATATGTATTTCTAGAGTTTCTAAAACTCACAGCTCAATTTTATTCGTTCTCAAGTATCTTTTCTAAGTTAGCAGTTCTCAAAGTGCAGTTCCTGGACTAGCATCACCTGAGATCTTTTTAGAAATGCAAATTCTTGAATCCTACCCCAGACCTACTAATCAGAACCTCTGGGGTTGGGATCCAGAATCTGTTTAGTGAGGCCCTCCAGATAAGAACCAACCACTGCCAGGCACGGGGGCTCACGCCTATAATCCCAGCACTTTGGGAGGCTGAGGCGGGCGGATCACGAGGTCAGGAGATCGAGACCATCCTGGCTAACATGGTGAAACCCCGTCTCTACTAAAAATACAAAAAATGAGCTGGGCGTGGTGGCGGGCGCCTGTAGTCCCAGCTACTCCGGAGGCTGAGGCAGGAGAATGGCGTGAACCCGGGAGGTGGAGCTTGCAGTGAGCCGAGATTGCACCACTGCAGTCCAGCCTGGGCGACAGAGCGAGACTCCGTCTCAAAAAAAAAAAAAAAAAAAAGAACCAACCACTGCTCTGGGTGCTTGATCACAGGTTTCACAAGTTGATATGGTTTAGCTGTGTCCCCACCCAAATCTCACTTGACATGTAATAATCCCCACGTCAAGGGTGGGACCAGGTGGAGATAATTGAATCATGGGGGTGATTTCCCCCATGCTGTTCTCATGGTAGTAAATAAGTCTCATGATATCTGATGGTTTTATAAATGGAAGTTTCCCTGCACAAGCTCTCTTGTCTGCCGCCATGTAAGACATGACTTTTCTCCTCATTTTCCTTCTGCCATGATTATGAGGTCTCCCCAGCCACATGGAACTGTGAGTCCTTTATAAATTACCCAGTCTCAGGTATGTCTTTATGAGCAGCATGAGAACAGACTATTACAGTAAATTATGTCATTTCACCTCATAACAGACTTTTAATGTCAGTTCATAATTCCAGATGAGGAAACTGGGGCATGGGGAGCTGAATTAATGTTCCCCCAAAGGCACAGCTAGTAGGTGATAAGGCTGGAAATCTCACCCCTGTCTGTAAGAGCTCCTGCTGAGGTGGCATGAATGGGATTGAGCATGTCTTTTGACTCTGCCACTAATTGCAAGGCAACCTTCTTTGTTTGCATGTAGGCTAAGCTATTAAAAACACTCTACAAAGACATGCCAAGGAATACAATTTAACGGGAAACTAAGATACATGTGGGCATTTATCTCATAATAAGATTCTACTTATGAAAGGATGCTATAGTGTAATTAGATGCCGAAAGGCCAGAAAGGAAAAAAAAAAGTGGCTTTTATTTTAACTGCTTCACAATAATGGAGTGTTGCTGGAGAGTTATTCACACAACAGATGCTATGAAGATATGTGCTGATTCTGTGGGTTGCTACATAACCCCACTGCAACAGAGCCTCCAGTCCTTATGCACATAGGCATAACTTCTCCCTAAGCAATATCTAATGCTTGCAGTAGAACTATAAATTGCAGCTAATGGGAGAAAATGCAATTCCTTCATTCAGAATTTCTGAAAATATTTGTCTGCGATGTTTTGTGCAACAGAGATTGCACACAAAAAAAAAAGACAGTATATATTCTGGGGCAACTTCATTTGGAAAGCCAGATTAGGGAGGGTAATCAAATGTATTTCACTTTTACCTAGTAAATAAGTTAAATGGTCCCTGTGGTTATTCATTAAAACTTTTATGGTATGTTCATCAATTACCAAACAGCTTGAACAAAGCAGAGGTAAATTAACTTTCTGAAATCCACATGGCTTGGCTTGCCAAAAAGAGTGTATACACTCACAGCATTTTCATTGGTTTAAAGTTCATCCAAAATACTATTAGCTTGGAGTCCAATTTTGAACTGTCAAGGGGAATATATACAATGGTAATTTCAGATCATTATCATGGCATTCCAATGCAAATGGCCACAATTTAATTCATTATCACTAACATTACATCTTTATTTTGCTACCAACTGGTGACTGACATTTCAAGGGCTACAAGAAGCAAATGCTAATTAGACCACGGTGTACTCTTACCCTTTTTTCGTTCATTGTATTTTTCCATCTTCAGGGAAACATGCAGGAGGCTACTTCTGACCAGCTGCTGGCCCTTGACCCTCCTCTCCTGCCCTGGCAAGGCTGTCATCCCTGGGATAAAATGAAGCTTCTGTGGATTTCCACTTCCAAGTATTGTGCTTCTGAAATAGAGCCTATGTAATGAAATGACCTCTTCTTTAAGCCAGCCACCAACCTAATTTAGGAAATCTAGAGCAATCTCCAGGGTGACAGAGTATAGGCATTAACATGCAAACAAACTGCCTTAAAAGTTCAAATTTGCATTTAGACTGGACAAAGGGGGAAGAAATGACTTTCTATGCTGTTCCTTGCATCACCATGGTTTCAAAAATTATAGATCTCTGAAATGGTGCCAGAAGGGAACTTCCTTAGCATCTCTCATTCATACTTTACTTGGACTTCATTCATCTCTGAAAGCATGCCTTTTCACTCTCAATGTGAGATGAGAAAGAGTTGTAAACTCTCCAGCAGCTTCAAATGAAAGCAATTAGTAAGAACAAAATTGAAGATCCTCACATCTTGAGTGTACAGACTCAGAGAAGATATAAAATATAGATTTTTTTCACTTCCCTGATATGACACAATAATTTTACCTTTAAGACAATGTCTCTCAAACAAACTGTCCTACCAAGAAGACACATGCACTCACATGTTCATCACAGCACTATTCCCAATAGCAAGGACATGGAGTCAACCTAGGTGCCCATCAATGGTGGACTGGATAAAGAAAATGTGGTACATATGCATCATGGGATACTGTGCAGCCATAAAAATGAACAAAATCATGTCCTTGGCAGCAACATGGGTCCAACTGGAGGTCACAGTCCTAAGCAAATTAATGCGGGAACAGAACACCAAATACCACGTTTTCATTTATAAATGGGAGCTAAACACTGGGTACTCATGGACATGAAGAAGGTAACAATAGCAACTGGGGACTGCTAAAGAGAGGAGGGAGGAAAGGAGAGGGCAAGAGCTGAAAAATTAACTTTTGGGTGCTACGCTCAGTACCTGAGTGATGGGATCATTCACATTCCAAACCTCAGCATCACACAATATACTCAGGTAACAAACCTGTACATGTCCCCCCAGATTCTAAAATGAAAGCTAGAAAAAAAAGAGACAATGTTTCTCTTCAGAAGCTCCATGAAAATGTTATTTATTCAGTAATTATGTCAGTGTAATAATAATAATTATGGTAGGCATTCAATAATTATGTGTCAGGTACCTAGTAATTGACTTTGCATATTTTAATCTTTAAGACAACCCTGCAAGATGTGAATTTGATTACCAACAAGGAAGATGAGCCCTAGAGAGTCAGTGTCCAGTACAAACAGTAGTAGTTACTCCAGTTACCCAGGGTGATGGTGACATAATAGTTACCCAGCGTCCAGTACAAACAATAAGGTAACTCCAGAGGAAAAATCTCTTCCAGCATATTTTGATCTCTAAGGGCCTTAATTCAAAATCTTATTATACAAAGGAGCCATGTTTTGGGGTAAAGTTTCCTGTGCTTCTTCAGATGCAGAAATCAAAAATTTACCATGCATAAAATTAAATATCTAGGAATTAACTTAACCAAAGAAGTTTCTATAATGAAAACTATAAAACATTGATGAAAATAATTAAATAGGACACCAAAAAAATTAAAAGATATTCCATGTTAATGGATTGGAAAGTCAATATTGTTAAAATGTTCATATTACCCAAAACAATCTACAGATTCAGTGCAATCCCTATGAAAATACCAATGACGTTCTTCACAGAAATAGAAAAAAACTATCCCAAAATTTATATAGAATCACAAAAGACCCAGAGGAGCCAAAACTATCCTAAGCAAAAAGAACAAAGCTGAAGGAATCACATTACCTAACTTCAAATGATACTACAGAGCTATAGTAACCAAAATAGCATGGTCTTGGCATAAAAACAGATACATAGACCAATAAAACAGAATAGAAAACCCAGAAACAAATCCACACACCTATACTGAACGCATTTTTGACAAAGGTGCCAAAAACATACACTGGGAAAAAGACAGTCTCTTCAATAAATGGTGCTGGGAAAACTGGATATTCATATGCAGAACAGTGAAATTAGACTCCCAGCCCTCACCATATGCAAATATCAAGTCAAAATGGATTAAAAAGTTAATTCTATGACCTCAAACCATGAAACTACTGCAAGAAAATATTGCAGAAAATCTCCAGGGCGTTGCTCTGGGCAAAAATTTCCTGAGCAACACCCCACAAGACAACCAAAGCAAAAATGGACAAATGGGATCACATCAAGTTAAAAAGCTTCTGCACAGCAAGGGATAAAACAAACAAAGTAAAGAGACAACTCACAGAATGGGAAAAAATGTTTGCAAACCACCCATCTGACAAGGGATTAATAACCAGAATATATAAGGAGCTCAAACAACTCTGTAGGGAAAACATGTAATAATCCAATAAAAAAAAAGGGCAACAAATTTGAGTAGACATTTCTCAAAAGAAGACATACAAGTGGCAAACAGGCATATGAAAAAGTGTTCAACATCATTGATCATCAGATGATGATCAATATACTATTCAGTGTATCCAAAAGACAGACAATAACAAATTCTGTCAAGAATGTGGAGAAAAGACAACCCTTGTACATTGTTGGTGGGGGTGTAAATTAGTACAACCACTATGGAGACCAGTTTGGAGATCCCTCAAAAAACTAAAAATTGAGCTACCATATGATCCAGCAATCCCATTGCTGAGTATATACCCAAAAGAAAGGAAGTAAGTTGCCGGGCGCGGTGGCTCAGCCTATAATCCCAGCACTTTGGGAGGCCGAGGCAGGCGGATCACGAGGTCAGGAGATAGGGACCATCCTGGCTAACATAATGAAACCCCGTCTCTACTAAAAATACAAAAAAATTAGCCGGGCATGGTGGCGGGCGCCTGTAGTCCCAGCTACTCCGGAGGCTGAGGCAGGAGAATGGCGTGAACCTGGGAGGCGGAGCTTGCAGTGAGCCGAGATTGCGCCACTGCACTCCAGCCTGGGCAACAGAGTGAGACTCTGTCTCAAATAAATAAATTTAAAAAGTAAAATAAAATAGGGTAATTTGATTGTTCGTAACTCAAAAGATAAATGCTTGAGGGAGTGGGTATCCCATTCTCTATGATGCGCTCATTTTACATGGCACACCTGTATCAAAACATCTCATGTATCCCATAGATCTATATGCCTACTATGTACCCACAAAATTTTTTTAAAAATTTACCTGTCCCAAGGTAGATACTCAGTAAATATGTGTTGAATGTAGAATGAATTAAAAAAAACTGTTTTAGTATTACTATAACAAAAAGTAGACAGGGTAATAGATGACAAGCAGAAAAAAAGAATGAATGAATTTGAAATGCTTTTCTCTGTACTGAAATCCAGCTGGGCTACAAAGCATTTATCCTTTAACATGATTGATGTATATATAATTTAACTGAAATGTCAGATTTAAAGCACAGTTACAATTAGGTAGGTATACCTTACTTAGATACATGCTTTAAGAAGTTGGTATGCGGAAAGTTATTGCTGTACTTATAAAACCTAACACTTGAGGCACCCCTCATAGTATGAACTTGGGCCTCCTAAAGGAAACAATTCTGAATGCCAACAACTTTCTAAAACTAATTTTCCTCATCCATCATCCAATCATTAATAAATCTCACATTAATAATTCTGTACATTTCAGAATGAGAGGAAAGGGAAGCCTCATGCGCCACTGGTGCCATTGCTCCCATACTTCTAAAAAGTAACTGTCTAGCTGTAAAAGTTTGTGCCCTGGGGCCCGAGACTAATAGGAATTTCAAGACCTATTTTATGTTTGCAACTTAATCTTTCTTTGTCCCCCATCTCAGCCAGCAAATACAATTTCATAATAACACAACTCATCTCTGTGTTTTTGAACTTGGCTTTGGATTGGGGATCATTGTGTCTTTGCCTTTAGATGTCTCACTTTGATGTATTCTATTTCAAAGGGAGAGATAAAACCCAAAGTTCATTCTCACAATGGGACATCCTTTAAAGCCAAAGAGAAATGTTGGTCCTCTTTGTGGCACACAGCAGCCCAGATCCACTTTGAGATTCTCTCTTGAAAGTCTCTGGGCAAGTGCAAAACGGTTTCCAGTGATTTATTTTGTGCCACTATCAGAATGGAATTGCTGTAGCTGTCTCCACGGCACAACTGGGCAGACTGAAGTTGTGGGAGTGAAGTAGGGTGAAGACCTCAGGGAAATAGGTTTCCTCATTGCCTCTTCCTAATTACTAGCCATGTAGCTGAGCTCTTCAGCACTAATGGCTCCACTGGGTATAAATAGCATCTAATACCTTTGGAAGTCTAAATCTGGGCAAGAGGAATAAGGGATTTATTCAAACCCACAGTCATATTTTCTCTCTCTCTCTCTCTCTCTCTCTCCCCTTCTCTCTCTCTGTCTCAACTCTAATTATACAAAAAAGATTTTTGTCTATTTCTCCATTAGACACAACACATTTCACTTTAAAACTGTTTTTCTTTTGGTCTTTTAATTTGCCATTCTTTTTTTTTTTTTTTTTTTTTTATTATACTTTAGGGTTTTAGGGTACATGTGCACAATGTGCAGGTTTGTTACATATGTATCCATGTGCCATGTTGATTTCCTGCACCCATTAACTCGTCATTTAGCATTAGGTGTATCTCCTAATGCTGTCCCTCCCCCCTCCCCCCACCCCACAACAGTCCCCGGAGTGTGATGTTCCCCTTCCTGTGTCCATGAGTTCTCATTGTTCAATTCCCACCTATGAGTGAGAACATGCGGTGTTTGGTTTTTTGTCCTTGCGATAGTTTACTGAGAATGATGTTTTCCAGTTTCATCCATGTCCCTACAAAGGACACGAACTCATCATTTTTTATGGCTGCATAGTATTCCATGGTGTATATGTGCCACATTTTCTTAATCCAGTCTATCGTTGTTGGACATTTGGGTTGGTTCCAACTCTTTGCTATCGTGAATAGTGCCGCAATAAACATACGTGTGCATGTGTCTTTATAGCAGCATGATTTATAGTCCTTTGGGTATATACCCAGTAATGGGATGGCTGGGTCAAATGGTATTTCTAGTTCGAGATCCCTGAGGAATCGCCACACTGACTTCCACAATGGTTGAACTAGTTTACAATCCCACCAACAGTGTAAAAGTGTTCCTATTTCTCCACATCCTCTCCAGCACCTGTTGTTTCCTGATTTTTTAATGATGGCCATTCTAACTGGTGTGAGATGGTATCTCACTGTGGTTTTGATTTGCATTTCTCTGATGGCCAGTGATGATGAGCATTTCTTCATGTGTTTTCTGGCTGCATAAATGTCTTCTTTTGAGAAGTGTCTGTTCATGTCCTCTGCCCACTTTTTGATGGGGTTGTTTGTTTTTTTCTTGAAAATTTGTTTGAGTTCATTATAGATTCTGGATATTAGCCCTTTGTCAGATGAGTAGGTTGCAAAAATTTTCTCCCATTCTGTAGGTTGCCTGTTCATTCTGATGATAGTTTCTTTTGCTGTGCAGAAGCTCTTTAGTTTAATGAGATCCCATTTGTCGATTTTGGCTTTTGTTGCCATTGCTTTTGGTGTTTTAGACATGAAGTCCTTGCCCACGCCTATGTCCTGAATGGTATTGCCTAGGCCCTCTCTCACCGCTCCTGTTCAACATAGTGCTGGAAGTTCTGGCCAGAGCAATCAGGCAGGAGAAGGAAATAAAAGGTATTCAATTAGGAAAAGAGGAAGTCAAATTGTCCCTGTTTGCAGATGACATGATTGTATATCTAGAAAACCCCATTGTCTCAGCCCAAAATCTCCTTAAGCTGATTAGCAACTTCAGCGAAGTCTCAGGATACAAAATTAATGTACAAAAATCACAAGCATTCTTGTACACCAATAACAGACAAACAGAGAGCCAAATCATGAGTGAACTCCCATTCACAATTGCTTCAAAGAGAATAAAATACCTAGGAATCCAACTTACAAGGGATGTGAAGGACCTCTTCAAGGAGAACTACAAACCACTGCTCAATGAAATAAAAGAGGATACAAACAAATGGAAGAACATTCCATGCTCATGGGTTGGAAGAATCAATATCGTGAAAATGGCCATACTGCCCAAGGTAATTTATAGATTCAATGCCATCCCCATCAAGCTACCAATGACTTTCTTCACAGAATTGGAAAAAACTACTTTAAAGTTCATATGGAACCGAAAAAGAGCCCGCATCGCCAAGTCAATCCTAAGCCAAAAGAACAAAGCTGGAGGCATCACGCTACCTGACTTTAAACTATACTACAAGGCTACAGTAACCAAAACAGCATGGTACTGGTACCACAACAGAGACATAGATCAATGGAACAGAACAGAGCCCTCAGAAATGATGCCGCATAGCTACAACTATCTGATCTTTGACAAACCTGACAAAAATAAGAAATGGGGAAAGGATTCCCTATTTAATAAATGGTGCTGGGAAAACTGGCTAGCCATATGTAGAAAGCTGAAACTGGATCCCTTCCTTACACCTTATACAAAAATTAATTCAAGATGGATTAAAGACTTATATGTTAGACCTAAAACCATTAAAATCCTACAATTTGCCATTCTTAAATTTCCCATAATCTTGATGAAATCTCTTCCTAAATACACTTCCTCCAACTTCAACTTCTTCTAATAGACTTTGATTTCCAAAGGGATGTGTAACTTCTTATTTATCTTTGTATCCCCAGTCCCTGAAAGAAAGTCTAGCATGTATTATTCCACCCAATAACATGTTAGTTCAGTGAATGAGTGAAGGAATGACTCACCAAAATTTTAATCATTCACTCTTCCCTGAATCCTTCTCCTTTCTTTAAACATGCAGACAGCTGTCCTATCTTGCCAAAATGTTTACCCTCATTATATTCTGTACTTCCTGAAATAATTGATGTTTTGAAAGCACAAGACGTCATATCCTCTTCTGCCCTCTTCCCTAGTGAGAGCAATATTATAACTAAAGAATTAGAGGCCAGGCGTGGTGGCTCATGCCTGTAATCCCAGCACTTTGGGAGGCCGAGGGGGGTGGATTACTTGAGGGCAGGAGATCTAGGCCAGCCTGGCCAACATTGTGAAACCCCTTCTCTACAAAAATACAAAAATTAACCAGGCATGGTGGCGTGCACCTGTAATCCCAGCTACTTGGGAGGCTGAGACAGGAGAATCGCTTGAACCCAGGAGGCAGAGGTTGCAGTGAGCCAAGATCGTGCCACTGCACTCCAGCCTGTGCGACAGAGCAAGATTCTGTCTCAAAAGAGAAAACAAACAAAAACAAACAAACAAACAAAAAACTAGAGCAAGTGACCAGCCTTTAAAAGATAAGGAGTTTATCTCCGCAGAAGCTAAAGTACAGGGGCTGAGACCCTCCTCTTCACACCTACTTCCACCTTTCTTGGATGACATGTCATATCAACATCCTGATGCTGCCATGGCTTCCACTGGTAGAATGATAACTGAGATTTTAATGACAGCAATGGTATAATTGAGCCTAAGTAAAGTCTTGGATCACTGGTGTGCTAATGTTTTATCGACTTAATTTGCAAAATATTTTCTGCCTGCCAAACCTGCTGGGCATCATTCTAACTACAGGATGTTTTTTAAAAATCATATAGCAATCCAATACCCAATAAACTGATATACCAGAAAGAATATAAAGTGTGTGGATGGGAATGAACTTCCATGCTTTGTGGTTGAAAATGATGCATCTCCTAAACGAAGTTCAAAACACAGTATTATTGGGAGTTTAGAGGAGAGAGGTTAAGACTACCTGGGTGGGTCACAGAAAGCTTTAAAAAGGAGGTAGCATTTTAACACAGCCTTGAAGGAATGAATTAATATACAAATACTTTCCAGTGGGATACTCAACAAAATAAAAAGCCCTGATTTGTTGTGTTTGACACTTTCCATGTTGTCAATAATCCTACCATGGCTAGCAATTGGCTCTCGAGATTCCTGAAAACTTAACAGTTAGCTCTCATAAGCCATCTCTAGTACACCGCTGTTTGTTAAACTTTATCTTGGGCAGCCTCTCTTATGAATTTCCATATTGTACATGGATTGAAAAGATTCAGCTCTCCTCACATGGAGAACATATGGTTGCAATGAAGGAAAAGTGGTTTGGGGAAGAGAACTAAATAGACTGAAGTGTTTTTAGCTGACCCCAGTTCAAAGAGTCATGATTATACCCAGGAAAATTGCCCTCTGTCTCTGAGTGTCTCCAGGTCTCAGCAATGTGAAGCGACATTGGCATCTTGACTGAATCAGAGTATTTCATTAAAAATTTGATCATATGTCCCTATCTTCCAAAATCTAAGAACTCTATCTATAATACTATAGATTTAGGAATACAAATCGATAAACTTTTTCTGTAAATATTTCTTAAAAGGAGTCATGAAAGGAAGAAGAAAGTTAAAACAGAAGCCTGCATATTTCTCTGTGAAACCCATGTTGGCTGGAAGTCAGGGTTTCTTTGGGCATTTGCCTGATGATGGGAGAGAATTTGGCAAAGGTAACTCAGGCTTCTGGATGTGCTTGTGTTTTTGTTTACTGAGCCCAAGGGTTTATTTCTCAAATAAATTTCCTTCGTATTGTGATAGTATTAATCATGAAAATCCTTCTGGTAATAGCTCTGTAAAGGTTCATTGGCTAAGCGGGCTATAAATATTGGCCATATGCCACATCTCAATATTTTGGTTTGAAACACTGTAGCCAAAAATCTTAGGAAATCTTTTCAGGCAATGCCCATTGTTTTGGCTCTCAGTGGGAATCCTGAATAACAGGCTCCATGCACTGCCTTTCTGCCATCATCCTGGGCACAAGTAAAAAAGACACTTCTCCAGTTACAATTCTTGGTGTCAAGACCCTAAAATGAGCAGAGAAGTATGCAAAGGTGTTATTTAATGCATGAGAGGGTGGGCTATTTGAACACCAAGATCCCGCATCAATATCAATGCTATCAGTCTAAGAGCTATTCAGTTCTGAGGAAACTAAACTGCAAAAGAGCAAGAAGGTATGATGGTGGCTGAGCTGGAAGCATGGTTTGTAAGTGTGAATTGGTCACTAATTTACTGTGTGACCTTAGTTTTGTCAGCTACCCTCATCAATCTCAGTCTCCTCACCTATAAGATGAAGGTATTGAATTATCTAACTCTTACATTTCTTTTAAATCTAGAAATCTACTGTCAAGAGAGCTCTAAACTTTTCATTTAGCACTGGATTCTATCAAAAAGAGTGATAAGCTACACTCATTCAAAACCATTTAAGAAACATTGACTTTCTTCCATGTGGTACCTACTAAATTTGACTTTAGGGATACAAGAATTAAAGAGAATGGATCTCTCCCCACAGCTGGCTAGAAAAACCCAAATTGAAGGATCACTGAAACATATTATGTTAGTACAAAGACCCCTTCCCCACTCCCTCCAGTGAATTACAGTCTCTCAGTGGTTGTTGGAATCATATAATAAGCAGGACATTTAAAGAGACATCAGGTTAGCCTATTCTCTCCTTAGGTTTGGTTATACTGAATAATACAAGTTGGTCAAACCATATTGGAGGTTTTCATCACAGCCTACCTCATCTTTGTTGACTCACTAAGGTATCTTCAATGTTATCCCTGTAACCACTAGGGATCAAGTAGACATGAGTTTTACTCTCAGTTCTTCTTCTCATTGACTTCAAGATCTGACACAGTTTGCACTGTGTGCAAATTATTAATTTTAATAATTATTTATTAATTTTAATAATTAATCAATTATTAATTTTAGTATGATGTTATATATGCATGCATAGCCTAGACCTTCTGCTTATTTTTCACCTTGTCAATAATATTTGCACAAAGCAAGTCTGGGCAAGTATGTTCAAGAAATGTCCTACAGTAATTCTCACTGGATCTGCAAAATATTCATAAAGAATTATGATGTTATCTTTAATTTTTCTTTAATTTCTTTTCTATCAGGGCTGATATATCTATTTTTGTTATTAATCCTATTTTAACCTTCCCTTCCCTTTCCTTGTCTAAAATTATGAATGTCATTGTATTTCAACAGGTAGTTATAATTACTCTATTTTTTTTTTGAGATGGAGTTTCACTCTTGTCACCCAGGCTGGAGTGTAGTGGCATGATCTCAGCTCACTGCAACCTCCACCTCCCAGGTTCAAGCGATTCTTCTGCCTCAGCCTCCCGAGTAGCTGGGACTACAGGCGCATGCCACCTCGCCCTGCTTATGTTTGTATTTTTAGTAGAGACAGGGTTTCACCATATTGGCCAGGCTGGTCTCAAACTCCTGACTTCATTATCCCCCCACCTTGGCCTCCCAAAGTGCTGGGATTACAGGCGTGAGCCACCATGCCCGGCCCTATAATTACTCTTCAGGCTGTTTATTCAGGTATCTATGGGAACAGAGAAAAGAGAACCCAAATGTAGCCAGGTCAGGTAGGGTGTCAAGAAAGGCATTTAGGAAAAAGTGACAACCCTAGAGTTACTTTTGAAATATCAGTGAGCATTAGAGGAAACAAAAGAGGGGCTCCAGTGTCATGCAAAGGTGCTGCCTCTAGTAGCTCACTCCAACTGCAGTGAACCATGAAACATGAAAGAATGTCAGATGAGATTGACAGTAGTTGGAGCCTAAATCCAAAATAGCCTGAGCACTAAGCTAAGAAATTTGAACTTCATCTAGAAAGCAAGAGTGAACTCCTTAAGGTTTTGAAGCAGGGGGCCTGCATTATCAGATTTGCATTCTTAAAGTCACACTGGAAGTAGTATTAAGGATGGGTATAGGGGTCAGTTGACTAAAAGTGGAACCACAAACTAGGAGGCACCACTATTCTATATGTGTCCTTATTCATCAACATGTTGAAGTTTTGGGTCATCTCACACTCATGAAATGAACACATAACCACATATTCTGGTTAAGCTTGAAGGCAGGTGTGTAGTAGGTGAGGGCGGGAGAAAAGTAACATGTGATTGGCAAAAACTTGCCATCTACTGTCCTACTGTTTAGCTGCTTGTGTCTTGATAGTCTTACAAACATTTCCCATTTGAGAATAAATCTAGGGCATGATTTATTCCTAATTATTAGAGAGAGAGGAAAACAAGCATAAACTAAGGACTTTATTTGAGTCATTTATTTGTTTTAACTATTTCAAGATTATAGCCACAGGCTTTTCACTAACTTATAGGAAAGGATATACAATAAACAGGCAGGTGAAGACTGTTCCTCTAGGAGGTGTTGTGAAAGCAAGCTAAAGCAATGAGTGTTGTGGAGACATTTGCTGTGCTCCCCTCTGCATATCTAATTAGTACCATGCAATCTGCTTCCAGTAGTAAAGGCAATTTCTGAACCTCCCTCCCACTGCTCAGATTGCAGGCTGCCATGAGGATCCTGCCATATGGAAGAGGGTCTTATATAAAGGGGAGATATACATGTTTACTGATTACTATTAATTGATGAAATATGTTACTGAAATATAAAATAATTATAACATTAATGATATGTATAGCCTGATTTTTAAATATTACCTAATCATTGAATGTTGACTATGTGCCAAGCACCAGAATAAGTACTTTATATTCATATCATTTAATATTTAAAGTAGGCTTTACCATTCCCATTATACAGATGAGGAAACTGAAGATAGAGAACTATACAAAGTCATCATTGTTATTTGGAAAATGACAGAACAGTGATTAGAGTCCAGCTCTTTACAACACCACAAGCCATACTCTTAACTGCTTCTTAATACAGCCTTGTCATACAGACCCTTCACCATCTAGATCCAGTGAGTTTCTCACCATCTCTTTATGCAAACTTCACTCCTGTCCTTAGGGGGGGTCACATGCTATTCCTCACTCCTTTGATGTGATAAGTTACCTTTCTGGAGCTCCCTTGCCCCTTCTTCACTTGGTGATCCTCTCCTACTCCTTAAACACTCAGTTCAGATATTATTTATCTTGAAATCTGAAATTCTTTACAAAAAGTAGCTAACTAAATTAAATACTTAACCAAATGATTTTCTTCTCCACTTCCCAAAGCATGAGTTAAATCATGGCTGGCATCATGTCTAGCATATGTGAATAAATATAAGGTGGATTCAAAATTTTTACATTGATTAACATAATAAAAATACTAATAGATATTCTGGCCATATTAAATTAAAATGTTATAAAGAGTTTACAGCTGAAAAATATGTTTTAAGAGTTAGTATTTGCAAAATAACAGATGTTTCTGAGGATGTAGAGACAATAGAACCCTTATACACTGTTGGCAGGAATGCAAATTAGTACAACTTCTATGGAAAACAGTATGGAGATTTATCAAAGAACTAAAAGTAGAACAACCATTTGATCCAGCAGGCACACTACCAGATATCTACTCAACAACAAAAAATTGTTATATAAAAAGATAGCTGCACTCATATGTTTATCACAACACTATTCATAATAGCAAAGACATAGAATCAACGTAAGTGTTCATCAATGGATGACTGGATAAAGAAAATGTGGACACACTAAATAGAAACAAATACAAAAATGGAATACATACACACACAGACACACATAATGGAATAATATTTAGTCATCAAAAAGGATAAAAGTATTTCTTTTGCAACATAGTTAGGACTGGAGGCCATTATCTTAAGTGAAGTGGGTCAGACATAGAAAGACAAATATCACATGTTCTCACTCATAAGTGGGAGCTAAATAATGTATACATGTGGATGTAGAGTATGGAATGACAGACAATGGAGATTCTGAAAGGTGAGGGGTGGGAGGGTGATGGATGAGAAATTACTTAAAAGGTACAATGTATGTTACTTGGGTGATGGATACCCTAAAGGCCCTGAAATGACCACTATGCAAACTATGCATGTAACAATACCACACTTGTACCCATAAATTTATAGGATAAATTTTTTAAATAGTAGTTGTCGTCTGAAATTCAGAAATGTAAAATTCCATGAAATAACCAAAGATTGGTGAAATGATAAAAATCACTCTTTGAGATGAAATACTGGATTTATTTTACAATCACTTTAAGAATCTGGACATATCCATTTATCATATAAGCTTGTGTAAAGACAAGAAGAACATTTATATATTTTCATACATATTCAAAACTTGATCAACAAATATTACCAGGAGGTCCAAATCTATTAGACTGAAATGAGCTGGAGATACACTGCACAAATCTTCCTTCAAGAAAGAACTCATTGTCTGGTACAAGCAGTGCGATTGGCTAATGTCCTCTAGATCTTAGCTTCTTTGGGATTATGTGAGCTTTATTTACAGCCTAGGCCATTTTCTTCTCAAGCATTCCCTCGCCAAGACCTGAGCAGGGCAGTGGTAAATAGCCTTGGGCTTAGCCAGTTCTCATATCCGTTCTGGAGTTCCCCAGGTGTTACTCCCAATATACCTTTTGCACTCCTTACTCTGTCTTGTCTTGTTTCCCAGAGAAGCCAACCTGTAGATATTACACACACACACACACACACACACACCCCAATGGACAAGAAAGGCAAGATGAAAACCCAGGTTTTCACATCACAAATACTATCAGGAGATGAGGAATAGTTTGAGAGTATCTGTCTTTTTTTAAATTTTTTTATTTCCATAGGTTATTGGGGAAGAGGTGGTGTTTGGTTACATGAGTAAGCTCTTTTTTTGTTTGTTTTCAGACAGATTTTCGCTGTTGTCGCCAGGGCTGGAGTGCGATGGTGCGATCTTGGCTCACTGCAACCTCTGCCTCCCAGGTTCCAGCAATTCTCCTGCCTCAGCCTCCCAAGTAGCTGGGATTATGGGCGCCTGCCACCACACCCAGCTAATTTTTTCATTTTTAGTACAGATAGGGTTTCACCATGTTGGCCAGGCTAGTCTCAAACTCCTGACCTCAAGTGATTCACCCACCTCAGCCTCCCAAAGTGCTGGGATTACAGGCGTGAGCCACCGTGCCTGGCCGAGTAAGTTCTTTAGCGGTGATTTGTGAGATTTTGGTGCACCCATCACCCGAGCAGTATACAGTGCACCCAATTTGTAGTCTTTTATCCCTCACTACCTTCCCACCCTTTCCCCCTGAGTCACCAAAGTCCATTGTGTCATTCTTATGCCTTTGCATCCTCATAGTTTAGCTCCCACTTATGAGTGAACATACAATGTTTGGTTTAACATTCCTGAGTTACTTCACTTAGAATAATAGTCTCCAATCTCATCCAGGTTTCTGGGAATGCAATTGATTCCTTTTTATGGCTGAGTATATATACCACAGTTTTTTTATCCACTCATTGATTGATGGGCATTTGGGCTGGTTCCACATCTTTGCAATTGTCAATTGTGCTGCTATAAACATGCATGTGCAAGTATCTTTTCCGTGTAAAGACTTCTTTTCCTCTGGGTAGATGCCCAGTAGTGGGATTGCTGCAGCGAGAGTATCTGCCTTTATAAAAACCCTACCTCCAAGAAATAGTGGAAATTCTATTCTTTGTTCTCTGCTCTCCTCCTCTCCATACAAGAGGTTACTTTGCTTGTCCTCATCACAGCTAAAGATGCAGATTTTAAAATTTAGTTAACTTTGAATTATAGTCCTGTAATGTGTTTTAATTACTCTGCCCCCAATTCCAGTTCTTCACTGTATTTAAAGAAGACAAACAAACAAACAAACACTAATGTGCAGTTCATGTAAAGTACCACAAACTAAGCTGGCATGTAGCATGCACTTAATTACAAATTAGCTCTGCTTTTTTCTGGAGGAATTGCTCTCATTTTATCACCTAATGTTGAAATATTCCTATTAGTTAATAATTTTCATTGTATAAAAGGCATCATATTCTATACCTTCTCCTTCTGATCTATATATTGAGACCTCTTTGATAATATCTGTGACTTATCTAATTTATAAATGAGATTAATGTAAACAAATGTTATCTGTTTTGCTCACCAGAATCCAATTCTGGCTAATCACAGAAACTTCGGCCAGCTGTGGTGGCACACGCCTGTAATCCCAGCACTTTGGGAGGCCAAGGCAGGTGGATCACAAGGTCAGGAGATCTGCTAACACAGTGAAACCCCGTCTCTACTAAAAATACAAAAAAAAATTAGCCAGATGTGGTGGCGGGCGCCTGTAGTCCCAGCTACTCGGGAGGCTGAGGCAGGAGAATCACTTGAACCCGGGAGGCGGAGCTTGCAGTGAGCCGAGATCACGCCACTGCACTCCAGCCTGGGTGACAAAGTGAGACTCTGTCTAAAAAGAAAGAGAAGAGAAGAGAAGAGAAGAGAAGAGAAGAGAAGAGAAGAGAAGAGAAGAGAAGAGAAGAGAAGAGAAGAGAAGAGAAAGAAGAGGAGGGAGGGAGGGAGGGAGGGAGGGAAGGAAGGAAGGAAGGAAGGAAGGAAGGAAGGAAGGAAGGAAGGAAGGAAGGAAGGAAAGAAACTTCACAGCTTTTCTCTCTATCTTCAGCTGCTGGACATGTCAACCAAAGGGCTGTCAATGGGCAGAAAGATGACCCTGCTCCTCTTCCAGGGCATCTTCTGCTCCAGAACAGCCGTTGTCTTTACTCCCTGCTCAAGGAGGGTCCTCAGAGAATACAACATAACTCTGAAAGTCAGATGAACTTAAGGATCTAGATGGAAAGCCCACACTTCACCATTTAGCTATTCAGTTCTCTCCTTTCATTTGTCCATTCACTGTGCCATTCATTCAACAAAAACTTATTGAGACTCCATACTTGCCAGAGTAAATGGTCAATGCTGAGAAATTCCAAATTTTTAAAGACAGATCCTGCCCCATTTGAGTTCACACACTAGAGAAGAGGATGAAAGTATTATTTCTCATGTTGACCTAAAAAGACCAAAATTTATTATTTTTAAATATACCCCAGTGTCTTCCCACGTTAATATTTTTAAATTGTTTCTCTATTAAAAATTTGGCATTTAAACCTTGAAATAATTCAAACACAAAACAGTGTCTATTTTTTTAAAAGGAACATTTTCCCCTTGAGTCATCTTCTATCCTCATTCCCCAGCTATAATCATTGAAGGAATTTTATATGTGTATGTGTCCATAAATATGTGTACGTATGTATATGCACATGTGAAAAAAAAAGATAGATCTATGTATTTTTATACTCAGGAATATGTTACAAATTTCCTTTTGTATTAGTGTATATTTTATTTAATTTAATTGCACAGTAACATTATGGACTAGATTTTATTTCTCATCTCCATTCCCCAAACCTTTCTTCCAATCAGCCTGACACTTTTGCCTATAATGGTTTTTCCTCTGTATTAGCCTTCTATTTCCCCTATGACCAAAGAATCAAGTAATCATTACCTTAGGGGTAATTTTGCCAGACAGAGATAATCAAACAGTCATCTTTGCTATGTCTTTAGATTTTTCTTTTTAAAAACTGTGTCTGAAGTTCAACTTCTGTTTCTAGGTTTTTTGCTTCAATTGTACTCTTGGGGTAAGAAATCGTAATGTCATCACTCAGAAGTACCTCATGATGACTTTCAGTGCAGTAGGATTTATCAGAGGACAAACGTTTGCTCCTCTGTGACTTCCACCTTCACCCTGGCCATATTTCCACCTTTGTTGTTCTAAAGATGTGACACAGATATCCTCAGTTCTGAGCTGGCCAGTTCAGGCTACATCTTAGAATGAGCACTGGTTCTTATTCCAGCACAACTGCTCCCTGAAAATGGGGCCTATTCTCTAATGGGACACTACAAAGAGGTCACAGTCATAACCTCAACTGCAGCTCCATGTCCTTATTAACAAAGGAAAACAAAACGAGAAATGAGGGGGGAATAAAGTACCCACCCCTTTATTTCTTTTCTGGGTCTTTGGGGCTTTGCAGAGACATTTAAAAAAACATATAAAAGATCGTCGCTTTTAACTCTGAAAATATTCACCTTTTAACACAAGGACTCTGCCCTTGAACTTCAAAACTGTGTCCTGCCTAAAAGACCAAAGAGTTTCTACGGTAGATTTGGCCTCATGGTTTCTGAGCACTTTTCCTGTCGATTTACTATTCTCATTTTGTGTTTGACTTCTTTACATTTTTATTTCTGTATGATCTAGAGAAAGGATTGAACTGAAACATAAGGAACCTCTATAACAGGTATTCCAAAGTGTTTAAGAGGGGCACGCTATGACACAGATCTGACATTCCCTTCTTTTATGTGATTGAGAAAACAAAGTACATAAAAGTACAAATGTTTTATCAAGCTTGGTTTCCAGCCTGCCCACCAGTGAGATAACTCTCAGGCTTTTTAGTTAGTTACAGGTATGCAGGGTCTTTTTTTCTGGTTATTAGTATTCAAGTATATTGTGAGGTTGTTGGAGACAGGATCAGACCATACAACACATATGATTTTGTAAATAATTCATATCCTAAATATTAAAATAAAATATCATTCTAAAATGAATGTAGTAAAAACACCATGGTTATTAGTACAAAAAAAAAAAAAAAACCCTATTCCAAAGAAGCAGTATAATGGTTATCAGGTACCAGAAATGTGGTTAAAACCTGAAAACTATAGAGTCTCTACTGGTATAAGATAATCACAGACTGACCATTTATTGATAGTTAATCACTCATTCAAGTCAAGGCATTCTAATACTTGACTGATTATAAAAAAAATCTTTGAACTTCAATACCATCCAGAACTTATCTAGTCCTAAAATTTCTATTCTACTATGCCACCTCACAGTTGAGAGGCCTAACACCCAAAAATGTTTGAAGATTTTTTTCTATAGCCTTGGGATAATTTTAAAATTTACCAGCTAGGATTGTTCTGACATGTGCACATCCCAGATTAATGAATCTTATAATTTAATATATCTATATAGCAGCATATTTGCACAAAAGTACCTTAGAAATATAATACACACTGCTTGAGGACAATTACATTGGATTGACTTTGCCTGGCATTAATAACATCTCTACTACTTACCAGCTTTGCAGTCTTTTTTTTTTTTTTTTTTTGAGACGGAGTTTTAGCTCTTGTCACCCAGGCTGGAGTGCAATGACACAATCTCGGCTCACCGCAACCTCTGCCTCCTGGGTTCAAGCGATTCTCCTGCCTCAGCCTCCCGAGTAACTAGGATTACAGGCATGCGCCTCCACGCCCGGCTAACTTTGTATTTTTAGTAGAAACGGGGTTTCTCCATGTTGGTCAGGCTGGTCTCGAACTCCTGACCTCAGGTGATCCACCCGCCTCGGCCTCCCAAAGTGCTAGGATTACAGGCATGAGCCACCACGCCTGGCCAGCTTTGCAGTCTTAAGCAAGTTGTCTAGTCATACTGTGCCTTAGTTTGCTCATCTATAAAATGGGGATGTCAATTTCTACCTTACAGACTTGATGCCATGAGTGAAGCTATACTCTGGACAATCAGATTTGCCATTATAATAGCTGGGACTCTGGCTCCATGCCTTTATGTGGACCCTAGAAGGAAGGGAGGCCTTGTGAGTTTCTCCCACCTGATCAGCCCCCTGTGGCCAGTGTCATCATTAACACCTACAAGGCACACAATTTTAAACTCTTCAAAGTTAAAATTTGTGTATGGTGTGGGGGTAGGGGCAGGTGGGGAGGAAGGGTCTTATCTTCCATTTATCACTTTTAGCATAGTCCATAATTGTGGTACCAAACTGCTGTACTATTGAGCAACATACCCTCTTGGATTTGTTTCATCTTGAAAAGTGTGCTAGTGGACATATACACCATGGAATACTATGCATCCATAAAAAAGAATGAGTTCATGTCCTTTGCAGGGACATGGATAAAGCTGGACACCATCATCCTCAGCAAACTGGACACAGGAACAGAAAACCAAACACGGCATGTTCTCGTTCATAAGTGGGAGTTGAACAATGAGAATACATGGACACAGGGAGGGGAACATCACACACCAGGGCCTGTCAGGGGCAGATGGGGGGGAAGGGAGGGAGAGCATTTGGACAAATACCTAATGCATGCGGAGCTTAAAACCTAGATGACGGGTTGATAAGTGCAGCAAATCACCTGGCACAAGTATACTATGTAACAAACCTGAATGTTCAGCACATGTATCCCAGAACTGAAAGAAAGAAAGAAAGAAAGAAAAAGAAAAGAAAAGAAAGAAAGAAAGAAAGAAAGAAAGAAAGAAAGAAAGAGAAAGAAAGAAAAAGAAAGAGAAAGAAAGGTGTGCTAATGCCCAAAAGACCTGGGATGTTAGTCTTTGTTTTACACTAACTAGTCTTGTGACCTCAAACAAGTCATTTTGTCCCACCTTCAGTTTCTAATTATGTTTATAAGTGATATTATCTGCCTATTATAATGCCTGAGACAAAAATAGGTGTTCTCTTATAAAAACAAAAGCCAAAATTAACTAACATTTTCTATTTACCACTGCAAAGAGTGCTTTACATGTGGTGTCTTAGCTTCACAACAGCAATATGGGGCGGGTACCATTTGATTCCCGATCTACAAAATGAGGATAATGAGGCTTAGAGAACTTAAGTAATTTTTCCAAGGTCCCACAGGTGATTAAACTTCAGCTGCAAGAACTCCAAAATCTGAGCTTTTATCCACCATAATATATTTATTTGGCCTACTAATTAAATTTTTTTAAATTAGCTCTTTATGCAACAAGGTGTTGTGCAAATATATTTTTTTTAATTTAAAAATCTTTATAAATGGAAGAAGTTATTATCATACACCCTATTTTGGAACAAAAAATAAGTGTGTGTGGTGAGTGAGATAAATTCCCACTTTTTTAAAGCAGTGTTGAATCTACCCCAAATTCCTTAAACTCAGAAAAAGGATAAATTTTGCTGGTTTCCTATCTTCTCAGATTTATGAATGCAAAAAATTAAAAAAAGTGTGACACACTTCTCTGTTCCTTTAAACATCTCGTGCCATTTTCTACACAAGTGTCCTCCATGTAGGTTACTGAAACAAAAACGACAGAATTCAACACTTGGGAAACAAGCATTACATTGTGTGTGACTCAGGCTCTACATATATTTTCATATTTCATTCTCACTGCTCAATTTAATATAATTCAATTAAAAAGTTAATTGATTTTTTTCCTTTTTTTTTTTTGAGACAGAGTCTCACCCTGTCATCCAGGCTGGAGTGCAATGCCCCAATCTCTGCTGACTGCAGCCTCTGCTTCCCAGGTTCAAGCAATCCTTGTGCCTCAGCCTCCCGAGTAGCTGCACCTACAGGTGCACACCATCATGCCTGGCTGATTTTTGTACTTTTTGGTAGAGACAAGGTTTCAACCATGTTGGCCACAGTGATCTCGAACTTCTGACCTCAAGTGGTCCACCCGCCTCAACCTCCCAAAGTGCTAGGATTACAGGTGTGAGCCACCGCACCCAGCCTGAAAAATTAATTGACATTTTATTATGTGCCATGCCACGGTGCTATTTTTCTAAGACACATTGGGTGACAAGAAGCACACACCTGCTCTAATGAATTATCCAGAGTATAGATTAAAAACACTTCATAGCAAAGCAGCAACATAGTATTATCATTCAATTACACATTAATTGGAAGCTCAGAGATAGTTCTAACTGTAGAACTAAACATGTTGATATTGAAGAGCATTCTACTTTATCCTAACACTATTTCTACTCTGCAGCTCTGTCTCATCAAGCTATTGGCTTGGACTAAAAGCAGGTAAGGGAGTTTGGGAATGTGCTAGAGCTGGGGAGAGAATAAAATAAAGCAGAAAATCTTCTATTGCAAGACATCCTGAGCTCAGAAATACTGACCGCATGACCGATGGGTCATTTCTATTTGATATCAGACAGAGGTGTTTAAATTCTCAGTTTCAGGATTGATTGAAAATCAGATCATACCATACTGTCTGCCAAATCTCAACTTTCAGCTATTATTTGCCTCTTAACTTTTTTTAAAACTTTCTCCTACAACAAAAGAAGAGGTCTGTTCTCTTATTCTTCAATTTTCAACAGCTCTTTTTTGGGATCATAGCAATTGACAAAAGAAACAGACACTTTTTTTTATAATGTGCTTTGCTCTTAAAATGTGTGCTCTGTTGAGCAGTTTAGGACAAATCATAATCCTATCATCTTTCAAACATTAAACCAAAGCATCCGAAGAATCATTTTCAATACTTTTCTGACCTGAGATGTTTTGGTCAGATTATACAATTTCAGAAAACACTTATAAAAACTGTGATTATATAGTAGAAATATAATAAATTTACTGGCCACTTTTATCTATCTCAAGGGAACAATCTCTCTAGATTAAAGAAATGCCCTCCATTTTCCACTTTAAAAGATCATTTTGGGTGGCATTTGCCTTCATTCTAATTTTATACTGTCTTCCTATTGGTGATAGCCACAGCTTTTATTTGGCTCATCTCACAATTGAATCTTTATACTATTTTAACAATATGCGAATGTTGAATGGGAAGGCAGTTCTCCACTTCAGAAGTTTTGTTCCACTTATCAGGGACTCCTCTGCTGGCTTCTTTCCTCCTGCCCCCAAATGAGTTCCTCTCTTGCGGGTAAGGAGGACACATTTGATTTGGTAGTTTGGAAGGATAAACCATGTGTGTATAAGCCCCTTGCTCTTTTTCCTTTTCCTTCTAGGTACGAGTTGCTTGCAGAAGCCATAGAGTATACTCTGCTCTCGTGGGGTTGCAGTTTGTCCCAGACCAGTGTTATGTGGGACTGAGCAATGTTTGTTTAAACTTTTAACTATTTGAAATATATTCTTCCTAGAAATATTAGCTATATTTTCTAATATCAGCTTGTATTAGTAATGGAAATATTTTTGCCCCTATCTAGCTTATTATTTTATATTTCTATTTAAAATATTTTGTACCAAAATGCAATGAGGAAGAGGGTTTCTATCAGACCAATGAAAAAAGCTAAACAGAGAAAAAGAGAGGAGCAAGTATTCATAAACACAACGGGAGAATTTCCCCCTTTCTATAAGCATCAGAATTCCAGAAATAGAGTCCTATGGCAAAAGAAAATATAGGTCAGTGATCCCATAAGAAAAAAAAATTATCCCACTGTGATTTGGAACATCTGTCTCTAATCCCAAAAGATGGGTCTCTAATTGTATGGAGGGGAGTGGTGAGGCTAGAGGGGTAGGAGAATAAAGGTATAATAAGATAAAGGAAAAAGAAGATGATTAAAGTTCAAACGGGGAAAATGCTATAGGTTTGCTATATTTTCTGTTCAAAGTTGCCACTATATCACAAACAATGCTACAGTGAATAAGGATATCTGCTCTGAAGCCATGTCTGGATTCAAATCCTAAGTCTGCCCTTAGATGTTTGGTCTTGGATTTTTTATATCATCTTTCTGAGCTTTAATTTCCCCTCTTAAATAAAACGTAGTATCTACTAGCTGCACAGAGTCACTGAGCAAGTTTATTGACACAATGCAAATCACACATCATGTGTGGACATAATAAGAACTTATTAAATGTTGGATAGCAGCATCATTACATAATGTAGTGTGGGTTTGTTAGTGGTTATAGATTGAAAATGAAGATGAAAAGATGGTTTATGCTATGTTTGGACTTCTTTATCATTTAGATATGATAAATTCATGACCAAAACAAAAAGACACATAAGACATACCAATGTTGCAACCCTAAATTTTTTTAATGAATTGATTGTGCTTGGAGTAAGGGAATGTGTTATGAAATGTGGTGGTATTTCACATCTTTATGATTTTTCCTGCCCTTCCCACTTGTGTCTGAGATGTCTTCTTTTCACTTTATAAACTTCTTTTTGAGACCAAGTCCCAAAAATCTCCGCATCTCTGAATCCTGGCTCAATATCATTAAGCATTAAATTAGAAATTGTTAAAGAAAATGCCAGGCAGAAAAACGAGAACAACATTCATTAAAGAAGAATATGTATTATATGTATCATTTTGAAATTTAGAAAAATACCTCATAAGATTTGTTTTATACAACCAATAGCAGTTTGTGAAAACTTAAATTGTTTCTCCATAAATGATAGTTTAGTGACTGCACCTGCAAAAGACTTTGAAGCTAAATGTAAAACATTTCATATAATCCACTTAGACAAGTCAAAAACATGCTTTGAAAATGACCATGTTATAAAATAAATAAAAACAAATATTCTTGACTTTTCTACAATGTATAGACTATTACAGTACCATATGTGTCTCTTTTTCTATTTTGCTTATTAATGGTTAATGTTAATTCTTCAGGTCCAAAGATTTTCTCTGAAAAGTATAAAGATACAATCTCCCCCAACAGACATAGAAAAAAAAGTGCTTCATTTATTGACTTCTGGCAATTTTTTTTTTTTTTTTTGAGATGGAGTTTCACTCTTGTTGCCCAGGCTGGAGTGCAATGGCGTGATCTCGGCTCACTACAACCTCCACCTCCCAGATACAAGCGATTCTCCTGTCTCAGCCTCCCAGGTAGCTCAGATTATAGGCATGTACCACCATGCCCGGCTCATTTTTTTGTATTTATTAGAGACAGGGCTTCACCATGTTAGTCAGGCTGGTCACGAACTCCTGACCTCAGGTGATCCACTCACCTCAGCCTCCCAAAGTGCTGGGATTACAGGCGTGCACCACCGTGCCTGGCCAGCAAAATTCTTTTAATTCCAAACAGAAACCCTTCTACATAACTGTTAGACTTTAAGAAAGCTTGAGGAAACCAGTTATACTGTGAAAAAAAATTGAGTAAATGACTTTATAAAATTATATAAATGGATATGTAGTTAATGAATTTGGCTGCTTCCTGTATTTGGAGAAGCTTGGATTCCTAGACCCTCCAAGATCTTTTAATACAAAAGAATTTTGACCTAGGATCTGTAGATTCCTAAGGGGTTAATAGATGGGCTTCAGATGGCCTGTTATTTCTTCAAGTAATATTTGATATTTGACAAGTATTTGTGAAGTTGCATTCATGAATTTTTCTGGGAAGATTTTGTCAGTAATTAAATTTGGCACATAATGTAAAATTAAATAAATGAACAAAAAAAAGCTAATAAAGAGCTTAAGAAGCACTGATTTGTGAGCCCATAGAGCCCATTGCTGCTGAGCTAGCTCACCATGTGAAAGTGATGAGGTGCTGCAAAATATTAAGAAATCTAAGTTATTTTAGAAATCAATGGGATTAACTTGAAAATCACTGGTAGGAGAATTAATATTGAAATGCAAATACTAATGGTATTTATTTTTGTTTATAAATAATAAGCCTTTCCTATGTTCATAAAAGGTTTCTATTCTATCTGCACCTGAGTTGGGTATGTTTGGTCTCACAATACCAAAGCAAAGCCATAACTTTCTATTTTCTTATTCTATTAGCTGACTGGTTATGGTTTGGAAAATTGAGTATCGGTTTTTATGTATGTCTTTGAAATTTTGATGATTATTTAAGTGTTAATCATTGAAATCAAGAATCCAACTATGGATTGCAAATTTGGTATGCAGGATTATCCCATAGGTTTAAAGATTTGCTTAGGGTAGAGGAAGAATGAAACTGTCCAAGATTCCAAGAACATAGACTTGGAAGAATAGCTTTTCTCTCTCCCGGAAAAGCACCATCTGATATAGACGCTGAAGTTCTATGCTTCAGTGAGAATGGAATTAAAACAGAAGTGAGTTTCAAATCCCAGGCTCCTAGCTGCAAAAGCAATAACCACTTACACACCCTACTCTCCTTCCATAAATAATAATCATTGTAAAATATCAAGACTGTGATTGGCACATAGAACAAAACTAATAGGCAGAAAATTATAGTTTTTCTTGTCATTATTATATCATTCTATTCCATTGACCAGCATTATTCTCATTTTATAGATGAAGAAATTGGAATGTGAGAATCTTAAGCAACTTTAGATAAAGCACAAAGCTAAAAGGTGTCAAAGTTAAGCTGTCAGCCAAGGTTGAAAGAGAAAGAGCTGTTAGAGGAAGAGCAGTGAAGATTGAAGTTTTCACATGTCAAGCTGGAGATGGCTGCTGGACATCTAAGTGTGGAGGTTGAGTAGACTATTGGGTCTAGAATTAGGGAAATTAAGTTGCAGACACAAACTTAGGAAATATTTTCATATTGGTTGTAGCGAATATAAAGGAAATGGTTAAAATTTTAAAAACAAAAATGCAGAGAATAAAAGAAGATGACAAATAGAGTATTGGCCGATGCCAGCATTTAAAATGCTAGCAAAAAGATAGTATACTATAGACTATTTAAATAAGGAAAAAGATCAAAGGGGTAGGACGGAAAACAAATAAACCAAATATCAGAAATGGAAAGGAAGTGATATCGAGACAGAATCTCAACAGCATCAAATGCTACAGAGAAGTTATATAAAAAAAGAATTGAATGGACTTACAGTTGGCAATTAGAAGATCATTTTCCAGATCAGCTCTAGTGCTGCAAACAAGGGAGAAGGCCTCCTGCAATAGATTTAAAAGAACAATAAGTTAATACCATTGTTCATAGGAGGAGCTTGCTAATGACAGAAAGGAGCGAGATTGGAAAAGCAAAACAAAAAATAAAAATAAGGGGAAATACCCTCTCTGTCTTTATTTTTTCCCTCACGCGAAGACTTCAGTGCATTGATATGCTGTGGAGGAGCGGCAGATGAGAGAGAAAACTGAAGGAGCAGGAGAGGATGAATCATCACCAACCAAACAAGCTCACATATGAGACACAAGGAATGAGTTCAGGAGCACAGGAATGCAGATTAGTCTCTGCCCAGAGAGAAGGGACTTTTTCCTTGATTGTGGAAAGCGAGGCTGAAGAAAGAGAAATGTCCATTATATGGCAGGAGGCAGGTTCGTGCCCTGCAGCCTCCAAGAGGCCAGGATAGCGACTGAGAGTAGTAGAATAGAGAGTCAGAATGAATTGATTAAAGTTTTGTAATGGATGTTTTGAGATATGTGGGAGGTAGCTGGCCAGAGATCTATGAACAATTGTTGAAAAATCCTTAGGGTACAGAATACCCTTTAGGATAAAGAACATAAATCTCCAAAATTGTGTAATTCTCTTTCAAGCACAGCACCCAGAGTGTAAGAATTAAAAATGCAGACAAATGTCAGGCTAGTAATTTAGTGCTCAAGACTATACTTAAAAAAAAAAAAAAATCTGGCTGTGTGTGGTGTCTCATGCCTGTAATCCCAGCACTTTAGGGGGCCAAGACGGGCAGATCATTTGAGGCCAGGAGATTGAGACCAGCCTAGCCAACATGGCAAAACCCCATCACTACTAAAAATACAAAAATTAGCCAGGCATGGTAACGTGCATCTGTAATCCCAGCTACTAGGGAGTCTGAGGCAGGAGAATTACTTGAGCCCAGGAGGCGGAGGTTGCAAGGAGCTGAGATTATGCCACTTCACTCCTGTCTAAAACAAAAAACAAACAAACAAACAAAAAAGACTATACTGAAAAAATATTTTTTTCTTTTCAGATAGGGAAACTCATGCCTTACCTAAGTGATACAGATAGAAATAGGCAAAGTTCAGGCCTGACCCCATGTCCTTTGCTTTTCCACTATATTACACTCTCTCCTTGGTGGTCATCCACCATGTTAACCTACACCAATGGCTTCCAGTTAGGCCTAAGGATTTTAATAATTATATGTTCCTAGAAAAGGGCCATTTCTCAGGACAATGGAAATGTCAGTGTTGTAGAAAGTGTGTATGTCTCTCTCTCCTCTGTGTGTGTATGTGTATTTTAATTCTTTTGTGCAAAATATATCTAATGTAGTGGAGCTTTTTTTGCCTTTATTATGGACTCCTTTTGTTCATATTTTATAGGGGCATTAGCCATTTCCATTTATTTACAAAGAATAAAGACAGAAATATACTGGGATTTTAGTCATCATTTTGTGGCTAAAACTCAACCTAATGGAGTATGAGTGCTTTTGTCTCTCAAACCCCATCCTATCTGATTCATTTTAAGATGGTCTCAAAAATGGATTTTTAATTAAGAAAAGAGGATAGATTGTAATGTACCTTTTTTAAAAGAAAGGATTAGAAAAAAAGAGATAATAAATTCCTTAAATATCAAATTTTTATTCAGTCTTTTTGCCATAATGGCCTCTGACATGCATACGATTAGTGCATTAGTCAGGATATGGGATGTTAGCTGTTACAATAAACAATCCCCAATCTCAGTGGTTCAAGTTTATTTGTTGCTCACATGGCAGAATCTAGGTCTCCTGGTGGCTCTTCTCCAAATTATGACTTACGGATTCAGACTTTTTCTGCTCACCATTACATATGACCTCCTCTATTTTCATGGAATGGAAAGACATAGCATGGACAATTGTATAAATTAGTTTATGGCCAAACCTGTAAGTGGAATATGCATACGTCCCTATTGCAGTTGTCAGAATCTAACCACATGATCCCAATCTAACTGCAAGGGAGGCTTGGAAATTTAGTAATTCTGTACGCTTAGGAAAATAAATAAGATTGATGTGCATCAGTTAATATCATCCACGAGTAGACTAAAGGACTATTTTTTCTGTTATTATAAGCATGAACAAAATTTAAAGTTATATAAATATCTAAAATTTCTGGGTGATTATGTGCACTAAGTGAATACATTATTTTCAGTGACTTTTCTGTCATCACCTCTCTTACTTACAAGTTATCACCTTCTATCTATTTCAACATGCCAAGACTGAACAATGGGGAACAGAGGTTATAAGAAAGTTAATATTTACTGGAAATCAAAACGAGGAAACAAAGTTTCAGAAAAGTTAATGAAATATTCAAGGCCATTAAGAAATAGAGCTTAGACTCAATCTATGTCTTTAGAAATCTAACAGCTTTACATGGAATCACATCAGAATTTTTTTTTCACATTTAAATAGGTTCATTTTAAGGAGTATTAGAGTTTTTGTTTATCCTTCAAACAAGCTGTCTTCCATGTCCAAAACATTGTTTGCTTAGTTGCATTTCATCCATCAAGTCTCAACTTAAATAAAGCCTCACTACAGAAGACATCACTTTTAACTCTATTTAAATGCCTGTCTCACTGTATTTTTATCTCTCCCAGAATCCTTTTTACCATTTACTATTAATATGCAATTTTAAAATGAGAAAGTACCACAAAAGGTAAAATCATGTTTCCTCTACCTGGCTGAAAGTTGGGATGGTGATAATACCATTCACCCCTCTATACTCAGGGCTTCTCACAGTGGCTAACATCTTGAAGATGCTGGATGAATTAATAAATTAGTGCATAAACATGTTGACAGGTTTAATACAGTGCCTGAAACACAGTGTTTCCCCATAAATGTACTACAATTACCGATCAGGAAATCAAGGCTTGGGAAGGTTAAATAATTTGTCTGAGGTACACACCTAGTAAATGATAAATTTCTGACTTCAAAGCCCAGGATTTTTCTGCTGTACAACATAGCCTAAAATAGCCATTCTGGTTTTCATGATCTATCTATAAGTGTGTGTTAAAGGATAAGTCCTCAATCACTACATTTATTTATTAGAAGTAAATATACTCAGAGATGGGTTTGTGTCCTACTTTCACCTTAGTTTTAATGCTAAAACTATAAATGCAATTTGATTTAACTTTAAATTTTCTTTAATTCTATGTGGCCATTTTGGGGAACACAATTTGTCTGGAACCTGGCTTGCTGCCACACATTAAACTATCTGCTTTATACATCTGCAAGTCCTTACAACAGCCCTCTGGGATCATTTTAAAGATGAAGAAACTAAGGCTCAGAAAATGTAACTTTGTGATATTTGAAGATGTGCAAAGTGTAATGGAGTTAGGATTCAAACCTACATCTGCCTTTCTGGAAGCCGAAATTTTTATGATCTATAAAAAGAGACTGTGGATCCCTGCAACTGTCTCTGATCCTCACTTGTAAATGATTTTCCTCATTGCACTGAATGATTTTGATAGTATTTGATGATTTAAGTTTGACACAGCAGAGACTATTATCCACGTCCTCTTATCCCCCAAATTTTGACATGTATGAACATATATACATCTTAAGAAGCAATAAAAGATTTACTATCCATTTCCTTTTCTGGCATTTCTTCTCAGAAAATTTTTGTTTGTGTTGGTACCAATCAATAAACGTAAGTAGTTGTGTATGTGTGTACATACTTGTATGACATTCATGCACCTTTTTAAGTCTCAAAGTAATAACGAGATATCTGTTTTCTCTTCCAAATATTGTTAATGAAACATTTAAAGAAATAGAAAACAACAGAACCTTTTCTCATTTTCCTCTTGCATTTGGAATTGTGCAGCAGACAGGTGTCTTAGTAACAAATGGGTCACTCTTCTGACCCAGAATCTGTAAATCATGAGGAATTATGTATCACAAGACTGCCACTTAGGTCTCAAGGAAAAGGCCACAGTGAGGGTTTGGGGAGTTGTTAAGTATTCATTTTACTTAATAACCTCCTACTTTATTTTTGCAATTTCTCTTTGAAAGTGATTGTATACAAACACAACAGAGGTGCGACTCAGGAAAAGGTGTGTTAAAATAATTTAGGAGAGTGTGGCTAAAAAATTGCTCTTGGGTGTTTTTATTATCATTATCATTAGCCATATTGACAACAGATTCAAATGGACTCGCTGAAATGACTGTAACTATAGTATCATAAACATAGGCATTTTAAATGGTTCATTTTTAGAGAACATTTGTCTTACAATTTTAAAGTGAGTTGTGTAATATGTCTCTGCTCACCCATTTGACTGGGTTGTTAATGTGTTACTAAAATTAATTTATTAAATTTATTTCTTAAACTATTCTTAAGTTCATAGATTTCCTCTACAAATGCTATGCTTGTGGTTGGCACAAAGAAGAAAATACAGTTTCTTCCTTGAGAATATCACTGTTTAATTGGGACACAAGAAGAGCCATATGAACAGATTATGATTGTTTAAAATAGAAACCAATTTAAACTAAATGAAGACAGCACAGTACAGTGCCAGGTGTAGATTAAATTACTAAGCAAGTAATTTAGACACTGTGCCTCTGCAGAACCCTCCATGGAGGAGTCGAAGCATATTTCCCATTGAGGTTAGTCTTGGTCACTTGACCTGCTTTGGGAAAAGGACTGTTAGGAGACATGACAGGAGCAGAGGCTTTAAATGAGCTGTGTGTTTGGCTTGGCCTCTCACACTTTTGCCATCTGTCCTGAGGAGAATACATCTCAAGTGGCTGCAGACCCAAGGTGAACGAAGAAATAGGTAGAATAGATCGTGACCCAACAAGCAACCTAGAGCACGGCCAGCAGAGCATCATGAGACATGCAGAATCTTGCACAATAAAATACATGTTTGTGCTATAAGCTACTGAGATCTTGAGGTCAGCTGTTATACATCAAAAACTGATGAATACATCATGTATCAGTATAGAGGGAAACGTATTTAGCTTTTTGACACTCAAAGGTCTAGAAACTGACATTTTTACAGCCTTTAGTTAATATCAATGTGAGATTTGTATCTATTATGTAAGGTGCCTAGAATATGAAATTTGTCATGCAAAGTATATCGTTTTCTAGCACCCCAAAAATTGTCAAAGCAAATTTAGAAGAGAAGAGCTTAAAGCAACTTTTGAAGATCTAGAACCTGGATCATTAAAATCTTATACATAAATTAGATTGCAATTTGTGGACTACATCTAACACTTTTGAGATAAAGATCTTTATATGAACACAAAGGCTGTATTAATTAATTGCCTCTAGAAAGCTTGTCCTTACTTATTTGGAATGTTTTAATAAAATCAAACAGAAACAAAGTACCTTTACTGATTAGTAGAGAAGGACATCTGCCTAGACACATTGATTTTTATTTGATTGTTTGAAATGTTTAAAGTTTAATATGCCTGAGAGGTGCTTGGTATGCACCAGTCACAAACCAGGGAAACTGTGTCATTTATCCCTCAGTTTTACTCTCATCCTCATGTTATCCATGCACATAATAAAACATTGGGAGAATTTTTAAAAAGGAGAGAGAGAGATGAAACATCCCAAAAGGTCAAAAATCAATGATCCTTTTACAGATGGGACTCCTGGGAAAGCCACATACTTTGCTTTTAGCCAGAGTCTGAGTCTTCTTCTTGAATACTTGGTTTTTGATGACACAAATCAATAATTTCTTTAAGGGAGGTCCTCTAGGGACAAAAGGGATGCTACCTTTGAAATATCCAATAGCCTCTGCCAGTGCAGGAAGAGCTTCTAAGCATATTCTTTGGTTATGCATTGCTATTTAATAGGCAAGAATTAAATTTCAAGAATAATGATTTTCACCTTGACACTGTCTTATTCAAGTTGGCAAGGAGGTGAGAAACAGGAGCTGTTACATGCTGCTGGTGGAAAGAAACCTTGATGAACACTTTCTTAGCATACAGTGTGAAAATTCAAATCATAAATGAAGAAAAAAAACTGAATACACTTTGAGCATTGAATTTTATCCTAAGAAAATCATATTTAGTATTGTGAAGGATGTAACTTCAGAAATCTTCATAATAGTATCATTTATTTGGAAATAACCAAAAATCCAACCATGGTGGAGTGGCTGGATTATCTGTATAAATTTGCAAATCAGAACACCATACTCCAAGTGATTTTTGCAGAAACTATTTAGTGATACTCAATGGTGTTTAAGGTATAGTAAAGCAGCAAGTTGCAAACTAGGTAACCAAATATGCATACAACAATCCTCTTTTTAAAACATGTAATTAAACATGAGAGGGGGTGGTAAGATAGAAAAACTATTAACAGAGGTTACTTCAGGGTATGGAATTATGAATGATTTTCATTTTCTGTTTTTTAATCTTATTTTGTTTATCCTCATATGTTCTACAATGAGTATGTGTAGCTTTGTTTTTAGATAGTATAATAAATGCTACTTTTAAAAGCCCCTAAAGAAAGCTTTCTAGACTTCAGCACTATTAACATTGAGGGCTGGAAAATTCTTTGTTGCGGGGGCAGGAACACAGTATTAGAGGCAATACTCAACGGTGAAAACCAGCCTTTGTGGTCCAATTTTCATTCCCATACCAATTCACTGCTGTATTCCAGAGAGATTGCATGATACTGTGAGAATCATTATTCTTGAAGTTTAATTCTTGCCTATTAAATAGCAATGCATAACCAAAGAACATGCTTAGAAGCTCTTCCTGCACAGGCAGAGACTATTCGATATTTCAAAGGTAGCATTCCTTTGGTCCCTAGAACAAAGAATATAGAGGGATCCCTACATTCTTTGTGCATTGTAGGTTGTTTAGCAGCATCTCCGGCATCTAATCCCTAGATATCAACAGAACACTGTCCCCCTGCACAAACAGTTGTGACATCCAGAAATGTCATCAAACATTAACATTGACAAACATCAGCAGGGTTGGGAAGAGGGGTGGTGCAAATCATCCCTGGTTGAGAATCACTACCTTAAGGTATCCATATGTAAATGGCATTTGAAAATCCTTAATGACTGAATCAAAAATGAAAAATTCTGACTAATGATTACACATTTCTGATCTTTCTCATTGAGTATTAAGTGCAGGAGGCAAAGGTTGTTTCAGTTTGTTAAATTCAGTCTCTTTGATGATTTCAAGAAGGAAACAACACTCAACAGTGAGCAAACAGTCTTTGTGGTCCAATTTTTATTCCCATATCAATTCACTGCTGTATTCTAGAGAGACTGCATGATACTGTGAGATCTTCTGTACAACAAAGACACTTCCATAGAGCAGTGGGGCATGAGGAAGGAGGATCGAAGAACTCAAGCTGGACTCTCCTCCCTGAATATTAGTTTAATTACCTCTAACATGCAACTCCTACATCACAGGTTCTTAAAGGTTACTTACCCAAGATTACATGCAGCTAGATTTTATTTCTGACTCTGAGTTGTCTAGACTACTTAACCATATTATACTATCTTCTCAATTATCATCTCCTCATATGAAAAGCATGTATATTAAATGGTGTGCTGCCCACATGCAGGGGTGCTGTGAGTTGCACAAAAGAGTGTGTATAGGACTCTTCCTCACAAATTTTAAAACACAAAAGAAATATCAGGAGGTATTATGAATATCATTATTATTTATACTCTGTCAGAGGCAATTCTACCTCCAAAGTTAGGGAAGCATGTAGAACTGCAGTTTGATTGCCTATACAGAATTAGGAAATTGGATAAGAAATCAGTTTTTAATGAGTGCCAGTCATTTTTCCAGATAAACCCACATGCTTCATTTAAATGAATGTGAGCGTCAAATACTAAAAATGAACAAACTTTTCTTTAGTGGTACCTTCTGCAAATAAATGAGAATGTTGAAAAGTGTACAACAGGGACCTGGACCTGGAAAAGCTGAAAGACATACAAATTATACTAGTTAACAAACGTCCAAAATGGTGGTACAATAGTGGTGGGAAGCTGAAGTTTCTAAATCCAGACGATATTATGAGACACTTCCATTATTACTTTATTTCTGTTCTAGAAATCTATTAATGGAATATGTTTGGCCTATCATGTTAATATTATTATAATCAGGCTCCATCAGATACAATTAAATTAAAGCTATAATATCTCCTTGCACGTGAAGACTCAATCAAGGCTTTCTGCCCTAACGATCTTCCTTTATCCTTAAAATAACACTGTGAAATACTCACCGCAATTCAGTTGCCTACACTTCAGTGCTTATGCATGATAGACATGCATCAGGGAGCACATCTGACATTTGTGTCCTTCTGCACCACAATTCCCTCTACAATTGCCACTGGATGGACTCGGACCCTCAAACATGGATATATGATACCCTAGGGCTTGCCACTAATCTAAAGTGGTGTTACAAATCTCCCAACAAACAAGCTGCATTCACTTGACTACATAGCTCTAACAATCTCTCTGCCATTGCCCGCAGAGACCACAAGAAAAACTTAAGCAAGTTTTCCAGACCTTGATAAACGGAGCAGAAACTTCCTGGAGTGAGGCTCAGTGGAAGGTCATAAAAGATGTGACAAATAGAAAGCTAGTGCAAGACCTGGCTCTGAACTCTTTTTATTTCTTCCAGCAGATGATCCTCATTCTCACCTCCAGGCTTTTATGTGTGTTATTCATTATGTCTGGAGCTCCACCCAGCTCCACTCCGCACCCCTTACCTCTGCCCCCTTTCACCTAAATAACATCAACGCATCCTCGCGGCTCCGCTTTCGAAGCTTTGTTGCGCATTCCTAGGCTGGGGTCAGGTGCCCTATCTCTGTACTCTAGTCTCTTCTTTTTATAATATTTACAATCCTTTCGTGTGATAGCTAGTAACATTGTTTTCCAGAACAAATGGAAGGAAAGATGATTGTTTATCTTGCTTTACAGTATTGTGCACAGTCTTTGGCAAATGAAAAATTCTGAATATAGATGTATGACTCCAATACACATTAAAATCCACTTTATGATCTGGCTTTCTGTATTATTAATAGTTAACTTTTGCTGTTTTCAATAACACCCCAAGATCTAATGGTTTAAGACAGTGAAGATTCACTTAGTTTAGGTCTCTAAGGGCCTGCTGTGTGATCATGCTGGTCCTTTAATCTCTGCCGGAATCCCTAATGGGTCAGCAGTTATCTGCAGGCTAGCCTGGGACTTTTCACAAGGTACTTGCAGGGTTCCCAAGAGCAGCATAAGCAGAAAGACACTAGTGTGCAAGTACTCATCAGGTTTCTGTTTGTATGGAGACACCTCGTTGGCCACAGCAAGTCACACAACCCAGACAAACCAGTGTGACAAGGACAGCCCAGGAGTGAGGCTACAGTGAGATGTGAACAAATTACGGACCAATATGAAGCCTCACCACAGTTTTCTTTCTCAATAAAACCTGTAACTCATTCTTGCATCTTAGATGGACTGTTTCTTTTCCACAGGTGCCTCCATGTCTGCTGGCATAAGAACCTTCTTTTTTTCTGTTAATAATATTATAACTTCAACTATGACTGTGTTCATTAATAGAATGATTTGCTCTTAAGGGCAAGTAGTGGTGGGAAGAGAAGAGGAAACAGATCTTGAGGCTGCTTGCTAAATACATCATGTATTTGCTACTAAGTCATTCTCCAGAAGTGTAAAGAATTCACCATCCAAGATTTCAAAAGACACTTGTTTGTACTATCAAAGCAAAAATATGTACTTTCATTGAAATATGTTGATTTACTCATTCCCTTTTACTTGGCTCTGCCTCTTTCCTTAACCTCTGATTAAATAAACTTGTGACAAAGTATGCACTTCCAAAAGTGGCTTCTCAGTCACAAATTCTCAATACAACTTGTTTGGTAAAGCTGATTAAAAATAAAAGTGTGTTATTTTAACCAGCTCTCCCTTTCTCCATACATCCTAAATCCCTTTCATTATCCAGCTTTTCTTTCCCCAAAAATTACAGGGGGTATTTACAGCCTTAAGACTCTTAAGCCAATTTCAACTGGCCATGTCAGCCTGTGTTCACCAGCTTATTTCAGAGAAGCCACTGAAACAGAGAAGAATGTGTTTACTAGAATGTGGCTCCCTAGGGATGAGCCAGGCACATCTGTAATTCTAAGGAGAGTGTAATGAGGAAAAACTGGTGGCATCCTGAATGGCTCACAGCTGTTCTGGAAGCTGATAAATACGACGCTCGACAGGAGATCCCTAATTGGAGCCAGTTTTTCTTAAGTAGATACACAATAAGGTGCAAGACTGGGCATTGGACACTGATAATGTTGTTCACATGTAACTTAGTTTGTCTTGTAAACAGTTCCAATTTCAAACGGTAGTGCCTTCTTTTCTTAAAAAGGGAAAGAATGTTCACTTCGTCAGTGTTTTTCTTCACACTAATTAGAGGTAAGCTAGCATTATTTTTTTTCCTGGTGCTTTTCTCCACAAAATCTCCCACAGTTTTTAGCCTCTTTCTCTTTCTTTCTTTTCTTTCTTTCTCCTCCTTTCTTTCTCTTTCTTCCTTCCTTCTTTTTCCTTCCTTCCTTCTCTCTCTTACCTTCCTTCCTTTTCATTCTTCCTCCCTCTTTTCTCCTTCCTTCCCTTCTCTTTCTTTCCTTCTCTCTCTCCCTCTTCTCTTTTTTCCCTGATTCCTTCTTTCCTTTCTTTCTTGTCTTTCTCCCCACCACCAGCTCTGCCTTTTCTTTCCACTTTCTTCCCTCTTCCTTCCTTCTCTCAATCCTTCATATCTTCAGAAGCACCAGTTCCTCTTCAGTGCCAAAATCAAAAGCATGGAGTTATTACCTTTCAGATCCTAGCCACCTAACCTTAATGCTGAGATTTACTTGCTTGAGGACTGCAGCCTTGTAACCCTTTGGAAAGAACATCTGTAACACTTCGATTTTCATCTGAGAAATGGCCAACTAGCTTCTAATAAGAAGATAAGAAATTTTATATGCAGAGAAAGACTTGAATATATTCTGTTTTCATCTTGAAATCATGTTGCAAAAGCAACTAAAAGTAGCTTCCCTCTCCTGGGTGATGAGCCTCTTTTGTATTTGGTTAGAAGAAGGCATGACTCTCGTGAAGGACTTGACTTACCTCATCTACTGCCCCCTGTTTAGCTTGACATAAGCACTACTCTCCAGCAGAGAACTGTTTAAAAACTTGCTTAGGGACTATGTAATTTTTTTAAATAACATGATGAATATACTATATAAAACTCACTATCCTCATGTCTCCTAACGTTTAAAGGGTGTGGGAGATGTGGAGAAAAAATCCAGAAGTTTTTCAACAAGATACATACCATCCTTCTGAGAGGTGACAGCATGGTGGCAGTCCTCACAGCCCTCGCTCGCTCTCGGCGGCCCCTCTGCCTGGGCTCCACACTTTGGTGGCACTTGAGGAGCCCTTCAGCCCACCGGTGCACTGTGGGAGCCCCTTTCTGGGCGGGCCAAGGCGGAAGCCGGCTCCCTCCGCTTGCAGGGAGGTGTGGAGGGAGAGGCGCCAGCGGGAACCTTCCCGGGGCTGCGCGCGGCGCTTGCGGGCCAGCTGGAGTTCCGGGTGGGCGTGGACTTGGCAGGCCCCGCACTGGCCGGGGCCGGCCCCGGGCAATGAGGGGCTTGGCACCTGGGCCAGCGGCTGCGGAGGGTGTACTGGGTCCCCCAGCAGTGCCAGCCCACCGGCGCTGCGCTTGATTTCTCACCGGGCCTTAGCTGCCTTCCCGCGGGGCAGGGCTCAGGACCTGCAGCCCGCCATGCCTGAGCCTCCCACCCTCTCCATGGGCTCCTGTGCGGCCGGAGCCTCCCGGGCGAGCGCCGCTCCCTGCTCCACGGCGCCCAGTCCCATCAACCACCACAAGGGCTGAGGAGTGCGAGCCCACGGCGCGGGACTGACAAGCAGCTCTACCTGCCGTCATCCACTGGGTGACGCCGGCTGGGCTCCTGAGTCTGGTGGAGATGTGGAGAACCTTTATGTCTAGCTCAGGGATTGTAAATACACCAATCAGCGCCCTGTCAGAACAGACCACTGGGCTCTACCAATCAGCAGGACGTGGGTGGGGCCAGATAAGAATAAAAGCAGGCTGCCCGAGCCAGCAGTGGCAACCCACTCGGGTCCCCTTCCACACTGTGGAAGCTTTGTTCGTTCGCTTTTTGCAATAAATCTTGCTACTGCTCACTCTTTGGGTCCACACTGCTTTTATGAGCTGTAACACTCACCGCAAAGGTCTGCAGCTTCACTCCTGAAGCCAGCGAGACCACGAGCCCACCGGGAGGAACGAACAACTCCAGACGTGCCGCCTTAAGAGCTGTAACGCTCACCGCGAAGGTCTGCAGCTTCACTCCTGAGCCAGCGAGACCACGAACCCACCATTAGGAAGAAACTCCCAACACATCCGAACATCAGAAAGAACAAACTCCGGACATGCCGCCTTTAGAACTGTAACACTCACCGTGAGGGTCCGCAGCTTCATTCTTGAAGTCAGTGAGACCAAGAACCCACTAATTCCGGAAACACTTCCACGATACAGGTTTTTACTAGTTCCCATTTAAGTGAAGTAAGAAATATCTCTCATCATGGGAGACTTTTGCCCAAGTATTAATTGCCACATTATTAATTTTGGCTTTCCCTATGAAACAGAATCTATCCGTTCTATCCAGAGTATTTCAACCCCCCAACTTCTGGTATAAAATACAATCCAAATCCCAGCATTGAAATTTCGTGTAACAAGCAAGCATCACTTCAACAGCCTGGGCCACATTGTCCTCCAGTGAACATGAACTACTGGAACAATGATACCATCATGCTTACCCAGCCCTCCCATACTGGGGGTAAGGTGAGGGTACTGTTCTTCTACATATTTAGATATACTCAGAATGTGGAGGCAGAACGAGAGTCTCTATGAGCATGTGTAGCTCTTGAAGTGAATGGGAGCTCATAAAAGGCAAGGGTAGCATCCTTCTGCCACCAATTCCCTTTGTCCAGGTTCCCTTGTGAAATATTGTGTGACAGGGTAGAGAATGTAGAACGAATAACTTCAAAGCGGCAGCAGAGTTAAGTGTTCATCCATTCATCAATTGTCAAAGCAAAACCACAAATGCTTTTAAAACTATAGAGATGCTAAAGGTATAGTGATGAGGAAAATGTCGTTCTTGCCCTCAATTTTCATAGCCCCGTGAACTATACCCTGGAAACTGAGGACAGAAAAGGAAAAAAAAAATGTCATCATGGGCAGTTAGGTTTTCTTAATGGTCTCTGTTAGAGTAGCTCCTTTTGGTTTTGAAGATAAGTTCTTTTGTGGGCAACCATAAACTTTAAGCAGAAAGGGCCTGTGCCCCTGTCTGTCATACCTTATCTCTAGGGAACCGCATTAGACAGGGTTAAGAATTTTAAATACTTATCCAAATGAGTGACAATTTCTTTCACCTGGTTTTATCCCATGGGAAAATGTTTACACCCCTATGAGGTCTTGACAGAAGGTTCTGAATCCTGATGAGATGCTTGCTTTGGCATGATCTCTTAGAAAATTTACAATAGCAAAGATTTTGAACCAACCCAAATGTCCATCAGTGATAGACTGGATAAAGAAAATGTAGCATATATACACCACGTAATACTATGCAGCCATAAAAAAGAATGAGTTCATGTCCTTTGCAGGGACATGGATGAAGCTGGAAACCATCATTCTCAGCAAACTAACACAGGAAGACAAAACCAAACACCGCATGTTCTCACTCATAAGTGGGAGTTGAACAATGTGAACACATGGACACAGGGAGGGGAATATCACACACCGGGGCCTGTCGTGGGGTGAGGGGCAAGGGGAAGGAGAGCATTAGGACAACTACCTAATGCATGCGGAGCTTAAAACCTAGATGACAGGTTGATAGGTGCAGCAAACTACCATGGCACATGTGTACCTATATAACAAACCTGCATGTTCTACACATGTATCCCAGAACTTAAAAGTAAAAATTTAAAAAAAAGAAAAGAAATATCACATTTACAAGGATAGCTTTGAATTGTGGAACAGAAAACTCTAGCATTGCTTTAGCTAGAACCAATCACCAAGCTGGTGATATAGGGAAGTCCAGACAGGTCTAGAAAACCATTCCTGATGAAAAATGAAGTTGTAGTTATGGCAGTCAATGGGGTAAAAGAAAAGCCAGAGAGGCAGGAATTGTGAAATTCCACTCCTATCTCAATCATTAGCTACAAATATAATACAAACTTCTCACCTCTCTGGAGGCTAGAGAGCATAGAAAGAGATTTTTCTTGACACACTCTTCTCAACTGAAAAAAAATAGATATAGTGGAATTTAGAAGAGCTAAGTGTTGTTTGACAGAATACTTCAATTCTGTGAAAGGAAAATATTACTCCACCTCTAAAATGAAAGAGGAAAAATACTAGACTAGACTAACTCACAATGAGTGAGGCTCAAATATTAGGTTGGTGCAAAAATGGCAAAAATCACAATTACTTTTGCACCAACCTAAATACAATTATCATCCTGATAACATATTTAGTGATGACTATAAATCAGATGAATTATTTCATTCAATACCATCAAGAAATCTATAACATCTATTAATGAGGACACTGAAGTTAAGAGAGAATAAGCAGCATGAGTAAAGTCAATAGCTATTAAGTGGCAATACAAATATTAGAATGCTATGCTCTATGAAGTTGCATAAATTGGCTACATGAGGGCCACACTCTGCCTTTAATAAAACAGCAAAGCAAATGTTGGTTCCACTTTAATTGTAACATCCTCTGATGAGTTAAAATTAAAACAAGAACACAAGAACATTTATTATTAATTGCTCATTCATTTTTCATTTGGGTAGACATAATCAGAAGCCAAGTGGTGACATCCTTGTGTACTCATTTTTTACACTGTGCTCATAACTCCTTTAATAATGCAAATGTTTATTATGGGCATCCCTGGAGAATCAAAGGTGTTTGAGGAAGGGATTTCTAAATATCACGATCCACTGCTGAGTGAAAACTCCAGGATACTTCTACTGTTTAAAGGGTCAGAGCCACAGGGTCTGTCAAAAGGGTCACTCAGCACAAAAAAAGAAGGTAGAAGGTTATCCAGTTTCTGGAATAAAGTAGCAGCAGGTATAATCTTCACCAACAGAGAGAGAGGAGACATGAGGAGAATTTCTCCAGGGCAACTAAAACTACATCACAGGCCAGAAATGGCACCAAAGACAATTATTACACAATAGGCTTGAAAACTATAAAGATTCAGCTTTCCTTTAATTCCATTCAATTTTAATAACTATATGAGGATTTGTGATATACAAAACACCATACTAGGTTCTGGGACTTTTTAAAAAAATTAATGCATTTAGTCCTCCCTGCAAGAATCTCAGTCTAGTGGTAGAAGAAGGCAAAATTCATCTCATTGAAGGACTTATGTATGCTTATAAGGGTTTTGGACTTCAACTTGGAAGAAATGCTAGTTAAGCCATACATACACACATACATACATGTATATGTCTGTAACTAAATAGAAAATGGAATGAAGTTTGCTGGGCTGGACATATGTAATCCCCTTAGGAAATTACTGCAATGGTCTGACTAAAGCCTCATGAGGACTGTTCTGTGACAGTAATCACAGAGATGCAGCAGACACAATGAATCTGAGGTACATTTGAGATTAAAAACAGCCAGACAAGGCCAGGTGCAGTGGCTCACATCTGTAATCCCAGTGTGATTTGGGAGACTGAGGTGGGAGGATTGCTTGAAGCCAGGAGTTTGAGACAAGCCTGGGCAAGATGGTGAGACCTCATCTCTATCAAAAAATATATATATTAAAAAAAGACTAGAAATCATGGCTGATTGATTAATGTGAGGTATAAAATAGAGAGAAACATTTAAAATGACACTAAGCTTTCTGTTTCTGGTGCCTGAAAGGATAACACGGGGGAAAATAGAGATAAGGGATGGGAGAGAAACAGTAAGTTGTTGGTTATTGGGATAGATGTTGAATTCCATGTTGTAGTTGAGTTTGACGTGCCTAGAGGCAATAGAAAGACGTTCTATGGATATTTGTGTATGACATAGGATTGCTAACGGCTATGACTTTTCCCAAACATCCATTTCTTTTAATTTTTTCTAGTTAATTGTTCCAAGTCTCATGAGGGTTGTGGGGAGTCCACGTTTTGAGCCTCCACTAATCTTCTAAGGAACCTGGGGATTTAGTCGAAAGGAAGTTGGTCAAAGTTCCAAATGCCAAACAAAGAGTATGGTCAGTTCACTACACTTTGTTTCTCATAGCCGCATGGTACGATTTTTTCCACTGCTGGAGAAAGGCTCTTATTGGTACCAATCTCTGAACAAGCTTGCAAGGTAAGATGATACCTGTCCCTAAAAGCTAATTTTATCAGAGGCTGCTGCATGCTGGGGCTTCCAAATTAGGATTTCAATGTTCTGTAACATTTCACCTTACTTCTCTCCAAGCCCAACTGCACCAGGTTGGCTTATTACCAAAGAAATGACCACATGAGCCTCATGTTGGGTCAAAACTGCCCTGCTCCAGGAACTCTGCATTCTTAAGCTGTTCCAGGTGATCTAGCCAATGTATCCCCATGTTCTCCTGAAGAGTGTCTCTCTTTCCATTATCAATAATGTTGGTTAGGGCTATCCTAGTTAACTGTGAAACAATAGCTCACAGTGAAGCCCAGAAGGAAGAGAATAGGTTTTCAATCTCTTATCTCCCAAAAATCCACAGGACTCTTTCACAGCTTTATATACTTGGGGTCACAGAGAATGACATCCATGTTCAAGTCAAAAAAGATTCAGATCAGATCCACTGTTATTCTATGGCAAAGGGTCCCTATATTCTTGTTTTTCATTAAGAGAGAGTAGAATAACCCCTAACAGAAAAATAGCATAAACTTCTACAGCTGATATAGATCAGATGTTGATTCAAGATGTTTTTCTTTTAATTATAGGCAGAACACAGGAGAGTCCTATTTAAAAAAAAAAAAGCTCCTATTTGTTTAATTCTGCTGTTATTTCTGCCGATTGATTTGCTGGCTATGGAAGACTGTGTTCTCCAGCCCAGGCCCTATCATACAACACATACATTGAACAACTAGAGAAACAAGGACTACCATTTAATGAGCAGCTGTAGTGTGCTGGGCACTGACGCCAGCAACCCATAGGTGTTGGGTAAAAGGTTTCTAAGAGCATATTTGTGCTTAAGCAATAGATGCTGACTTGATTAGAAGAGAGCACATCTTTTATGAAAAATGCCTGAATCTTGGCAACTCCAAGATGGTCAGCTCCATCTTACCGTTCAAAAAAATATCCTCATGGTATACAGTATAGAGAGCCATTTTACAGAGAAAAGGGAGAAATGGGCTTGTTAAATGTAGAATGTGCCTCAGAAGGATATTTTCTAGTGAGAGATTTGGCTTCTCCAACTACAGAGATAAAGCACCACAAAATACAATTTTGAGAAGAAAGGGCTAGCATACGGTGCATATTAACATTTGACATTTAAAGATTGAGACCTTTTATTTCAGTAAATACCTCATAAATCTCGTAGGCAAATGATCTTCACTTCCTGGGTTGCCTTAATTTTCACTTAGCTCTTCTCTGAAGCTGTGTTTGCAGGTGTGGGCCATCTGAGAGCAGTGAGCCCTCCATTCAAGGAACATCTTCTGTGTTGATTCTTATCTGTCTTCAACAAAGCAAGAAATTCCTATTTAAAACTAGTTAGCTAAATACTCCAGAGATCAAATATAATTTCCCTTTAGTTGCTCTCACACTGTCACAATTCTAATTATGACACTGTTGGGAATACTCGCTTTCTTAAAAAATGTAAAATGCACCATAAAAATTTATGAAGCAAATTATCACAGGTGTAACTGTTCAAGGGTGCAGTGGCCTCTTTGTAAGTCAGTTTCCTCAACCAGCACCCTTTTACACTTTATTTTATGGTCAATGTGATGCCTCATTGAAAAAAGAATATTAAAAAATAATTTATTAAGATTAAATTGCTTCTTCAGAAGGCACAATTTTATCTTTCTCATTTTATAAGAATCCCATTTTAATTTGCTTCCTATGCCATCCCTAGCATGAATTTAGAGATGTAATGGAGTAAGGATTGAAGGCTAATATCAATGAAATGATTAATTTTATATTTGAAAGATTGGTTTGTTTGATTTAGATGAAAATTTCACTGGCCAATTATCCCTGGACTCTATTTAGTATAAAGTACTGACCAAATAGTCATTCTCATTCATCACTTACCAGTGTGAATTGGAAAAGGCATCTTTGTAATTATTCTTGATATATTAAAGGTTAATGTTGAATAGAAATGCTGTAGGCTGGGCATAGTTGCTCACGCCTGTAATCCCAGCATTTTGGGAAGCCAAGATAGGTGGATCACCTGAAGTCAGGAGTTTGAGACCAGCCTGGCCAACCTGGTGAAACCCCATCTCTACTAAAACTACAAAAATTAGCCAGGCGTGGTGTAATTCCAGCTACTCCAGAGGCTGAGACAGGAGAATCACTTGAAGCCTGGAGGTGGAGGTTGCAGTGAGCAGAGATTGCGCCACTGTGCTCCAGCCTGGGTGACAGAGGGAGATTCTGTCTCAAAGAAAAAGGAAGGAAGGAAGGAAGGAAGGGAGGGAGGGAGGGAGGGAGGGAAGGAAGGAAGGAAGGAAGGAAGGAAGGAAGGAAGGAAGGAAGGAAGGAAGGAAGGAACTGTTGCTCATTCCTCAAAAACTCAGAACAGATGCTTTTCCTAAAAAAGCTAATTTTTAAAACATATGTATACTTATAGATCAATAAATATACAAAACCCCGTTGTACATGTATCTAATTAACCCTACTTATTAAACATGCTATGTCTTATTGTCTTATTCATTGTCTGTGGTCAAAAAAATATTCAAACTTATAACAAAATAAGGATAGACTTTAGACTTTAGTGTTTGAAATTAGAGATTTTATTTCAGGCTTTATTTTAAAATGTTAACAACATTGTCAGAAACAAGACCGACAAAAATTATGTGAAATGACTGCTTTATCTGTAGGCATAAAGACATAGCTTTTTTTTTTTTTCTGCTTGACATATGCTAAACGCATGTGAGTGATTTGAGGCCACCTCTAAAGTAACCTAGAATCACAGACAGGGACAGAACTTAATCTGGAGGGATTTAAACAGATGGCCCCTAAATCCCAGGGAGAGCAAATGATATGTCTTAAGTTTATGTAAAAAAAAATAAGTCACTGAACTGGCCTGGGGCTCAGATAAACAGCATTTAATTTGATGGTCCTTCTCAAACCTAAACTCCCATGCTTTTTTTGTTAATGCAGACTGAGTGTTATCAGAGGGAAAAATAGTTGAATAAGGAAAGTAAATTAGTTGGGCACATTAGTAGGATATATTAATATGTATTAGTGATTCAATACATACAGAGAGAGAGAGAGAGTGAGAGAGAGAAAGACAGAGAGAGAAAAAACCTGCTATGTGACAGGAAGTGAGTTCCTGGCTTTGTAGAAGCTTACAATCTATTTGGAGATAAAACAAGAATATATGCAATTGTAATGCAGTCTCCAAAGTGCCCCAACCATGCTCAATGGAGAGTATTGGGAAATTTAAGGATGATATAAAAGCACATGGGCTAATACATTATCCAGACAGGGTGTTTATGGAGGGTTCTAAAGAGGAGTGGATATTTAAGCTAACATTTAAAGGATGAGTTGGAGTTAACCAGAAAGGAAAAAAGGAAGAGCAAGTGTTTCACAAGAGGCAAAAGTCTGGGGAAAACAAAAATAAAGCATCTTCGATAATGCATGGTATTATGGATAGATCTGATAATAATGGCAAGAATGGCAAGAGATGAGATCAGAGGGAAAAGAAAACATTGTGAAGGGACAAGCAAACCATGATCAATAGCTTGGACAGTATTCTGAAAGTAATGATGAGTTCATTCCAAGGTTAGAATAGAGCAAGTTATGATCATATTTGATTTTCAAAAGAACTTTCTTATTGGGCTACAAAGAGTGAATTGGAGGGGGCCTAGATGTGAAAGGCAAGTCTTCAACGGCACAAAGGTGAGAGTTTTAAAAAAATTTATTTGTAGACTGGGTGTGGTGGTTCACTCCTGTAATCCTAGCACTCTGAGAGGCCAAGATGGCAGGAACGCTTGAGCCCAGGAGTTAGAGAGCAGCCTAGGCAAGATGGCAAGACCCTGTCTCTAAAATATATATATAATTTAATTTAAAAATGAAAATTTATTCATTGATACATAATATTTATCGGGTACATATTATATTTCATTACATGCATAGAATGTGTAATGATCAAGTCAAGGCATTTAGGATCTCATCACCTCAAACATTTGGGTTAGAAATATTTCAAGTCATCTATTCTAACTATTTTCAAATATATAATGCATTGCTATTAACTACAGTCACCCTACATAGCTATCGAACATTAGAACCTATTCCTTCCTCTGACTGTATGTTTGTACCTGTTGTACCAATCTGTCTTCATGGCCTCCACCACACACATGCTCTTTTCCTAGCCTCTGATAACTATCATTCTACTCTACCTCCATGAGATAAAGTCTTTTAGCTCCCACATATGAGTGAAAACGATGTGATATTTATCTTTCTGTGCCTGGCCTATTTGAGTTAACATAATGACCTCCAATTCAACCCATGTTGCTGCACATGACAGCATTTTATTCTCTTTTATGACTAAATAGTATTCCATTGTCTGTACACCACATTTCCTTATCAATTCATCTGTTGCTGGACACTTAGCTCGAGTCCATATCTTTGCTATTGTGAATAGCACTGCAATAAACATGGGGATGCAGGTATCCCTTTGATATATTTATTTCCTTTCTTTTAGATAAATACTGAGTAGTGAAATTGCTGGATCATATAGTAGTTCCATTTTTTTTTTTTTTGAGAAATCTCTCCTTTATCCACACTCATTCTCTAAGTGGTGTAAGATGATATTTCATTATGGTTTTGATTTGCATTTCCCTGATGATTAGGGATGTTGAGCATTTTTTTATCTACTTGTTGGCTGTTTATATGTCTTCTTTTGAGAAATGTTTACCCATGTTCCTTGTCCACTTTTTAATGGGATTAGTTGCGTTTTTGGCTAGTGAGTTGTTTCAGTTTCTTGTATATTCGGGATATTAGTCTCTTGTCAGATTAATAGTTTGCAAATATTTTCTTCCATTCAACAGTTTGCTCACTCTGTTGACTGTTTCTTGTGCTGCACAGAAAGTTTTTATTTTAATTAAGTCCCATTTTTCTACTTTTGTTGACTGTGTTTTTAAGATATTAGCCATAAAATCGTTGCATAGAGCAATGTTCTGGAGTGTTTTCCCAATGTTTTCTTCTAGTCTTTTTATAGTTTCAGGTCTTACTTTTAAGTCTCTAATAAATCCTTCATTTCATATACCACTTTTATGTGGTTTAAGAGTCCAGTTGCATACTGCTGCACATAGATATCCAGTTTTCCAGCACATTTTTTGAAGAATGTGTCCTTTTCTCAAGGTATGTTCTTGATGCCTTAATTGAAAATCAGTTGTCTATAAATACATGGATTTATCTCTGGACTTTCTATTCTTGTCCATTGGTCTACATATCTGTTTTAAACCAATATCATGCTGTTTGGATTAGTATAGTCTTGTATTTTGAAGTCAGGAAATGTGATGCCATCAGCTTTGTTCTTTTTGCTCAGAATTTCTTTAGCTCTTCAGGCTCTTTTTTTGGTTCTGTATGAATTTTAGGATTTTTTTTCTATTTCTGTAAAAAAAAAGTCGTTGGTATTTTGTAGCAATTGCACTGAATCTGTAGGTTGCTTTGGTTAGTATGGTCATTTTCACAATATTAATTCTTCCAGTACGTGAGCACAGGATGTCTTTCCAGGTGTTTGTGTCCTCTTCAATTTCTTTCATCAGTGTTTGTAAGGTTTTTTTTTTCTTATAGAGGTCTTTAACCTCCTTAGTTAAATATATCCCTTGGTGTTTTTTGCAGCTGTTGTAAATAGGATTGCCTTCTTGATTTCTTTTTCAGCTGGTTCATTATTGGTGTATAGAAATGCTACTGATTTTTTATCTTGATTTCATATCCTGTAACTTTACTGAATTTGTTTATCAGATCTCAGAGTTGTTTGGTGGAGTCTTCAGGGTTTTCTAAATATAAATTCACGTCATCTGTAAAGATGGACAATTTGGCTTCCACTTTTCCAATTCAAATGCTTATTATTTCTTTTTCTTGACGGATTGCTTTGGCTACAACTTCCAGTAGTGAAAGCGGGTATCCTTGTCTTCTTGGCATTCTTAGAGGAAAGGCTTTTGGCTTTTTCCTATTCAGTATGATGTTAACTATAGGTTCGTCACACATGGCCTTTAATATGTTGATGTATATTCCTTCTGTGCCTAGCTTATTAGGAGTTTTTAATCATAAAGTGATGTTGAAGCTTATCAAATGCTTTTTCTATATCTACTGAGATGATCATATGGTTTTTGACTTTCATTCTGTTGAAGTGATCTATCACATTTATTGATTTGTGCTTGTTGAACCACCCTGAACCCCTGGAATAAATTTCACTTGATCATGGTGTATTATCTTTTTGATGTGCTGTTAGATTCCATTTGCTAGTATTTTGCTGAGGATTTTTGTGTCTGTAGTCATCAGGGATATTGGCCTGTAGTTTTATTGTGTCCTTGTCTGGTTTTGGTAGCAGGGTAATGCTAGCCTCATGAAATGAATTAAGGAGAATTTCTTCCTCTTCAATTTCTTGGAATCATTTAAGGAGAATTGTTATTTTCTTTATGAGTTTGGTAGAATTTGACAGTAATGCCATTTAGTCCTTGGCTTCTTTTCTTTATTGGAAGAATTTTTTTTAATGGTTCAACCTCACTACTTGTTATTGGCCTGTTCAAGTTTCTATTTCTTCCTGATTCAGTACTGGTAGGTTGTATGTGTTCAGAAATTTATCCATTTTCTCTAGATTTTCCAGTCTGTGTACAGTTGTTCATAATAATCTCATTATCTATTTTATTTCTGTGGTATCAGTTACCATACCTCCTTTTTTGTTTCTGATTTTATGTATTTGGGTCTTTATCTTTTTTTTGGTTAATCTAGCTGGCAGTTTATCAATTTTGTTTATCTTTAAAAAACAGCTTTTCATTTCATTGTTCATTTGTATTTTTAAGTCTCTTTCATTTACCTCTGCTTTTATCTTTATTATTCCTTTCCTTCTAATAATTTTGATTTTGATCTGTTCTTGCTTTTCTAGTTTCTTGAGGTGCAATGTTAGATTGTTTATTTGAAACCATTTTATTGTTTATTGTTACTTTTTGCTGTAGGCATTTATTGCTACAAACTTTCCTTTTGGCTCTGCTTTTGCTGGATCCCAAAGCTTTGGTACGTTATGTTTCCACTTTCATTTGTTTCAAAAAATTGTCCTTAATTATCTTAACTTCTTCATTGACCCCATGGTTGTTCAGGAACATGTGGTTAAATTTCCATATATTTGTAGTTTCCAGAGTTCCTTTTGTTATTGATTTCTAGTTGTATTCTATTGTAGTCTGAGAAGATACTTGATATAAGTTTGATATTTTTTAATTTGTTGAGACTTGTTTTGTGGCCCAACATCTGGTCTATCCTTACAGAATGTTTCACGTGCTGATGGGAAGAATGTGTATTTTGAAGCTGTTGGAGTAAATGTTCTGTAAATATTATTAGGTCCATTTGATCTAAAGTCCAGTTTAAATCCAATGTTTCCTTATAGATTTTCTGACTAGATCATCTGTCTAGTGCTGAGAATGGGGTGTTGAAGTCCCCAACTATTACTGTATTAGAGTCTATCTCTGCCTTTACATCTCATATTTGCTGTACACATCTAGGTGTTCTGATGTTGGGTGTGTATATATTTATAATTGTGATATCCTCTTGCTGAAATGATCCCTTTATTATAAAATGACCTCTCTCTACTGTTTTTGATTAAAGTCTGTTTTAACTAGTATAAGTATGTCTACTGCTCACTTTTGGTTTCTGTTTGCAAGTAATATCTTTTTCCATTGCTTTGCTTTTGATCTGTTAGTGTCTTTAGAAGTGAAGTGAGTTTCTTTTAGGCAGCATATAGTTGGGTCACTTTTTTATATCCATTCTGCCAGTCTGTATTTTTAAGTGGAAAATTTAATCTGTTTACATTCAAAGTTATTATTTATATCTGAAGACTTACTCCTGTCATTTTGGTAACTGGTTTCTGGTTGTTTTGCCTATGCTTTGTTCCTTTTTTTCTCTCTTATTGTTTATTATTGCAGTTTGGTGGTTTTCTGTAATGGTAACATTTGACTCCTTTCTCTTCCTCATTTGTGTGTTTGCTCTACCAGTTAATTTTATACTTTCATGTGCTTTTATGATGTTAACATTGTGCTTTCACTTCTGGGTGAAGCTCTCCCTTAAGCATTTCTTGTGGGGCCAGAAGAGTGGTGACAAATTCCTTTTCTAGGAAAGACTTTATTGCTCCTCTATTTATAAAGGATAACTGCTGAGCATAATAGTATAGGCTGACAGTTTTTTCTTTCAGCACTTTGGGTTTCTGAAGAGAAGTTGGCTATTAGTCAGATGGGGGTTCTCTTATGTGTGACTAGATGCTTTTCTCTTGCTGTTTTTAGAATTCTCTTTTTCTTTGACTTTTAACAGTTTGGTAATAATGTGCCATAGAGAATAGTTTTTTGAGTTGTATCTATTTGGGGATATCTGGGCTTCCTATGTCTGGATATCTAAATCTCTTGCTAGACTTGGGGAGTTTTCAGCTATTATTTTGTTGAATAGGTTTTCTGTGACTTTGGCCTTCTGTTCACTTTCTGGAACACTCAAAGTTTGGATATTTGGTGACTTTATGGTGTCCCACATGTCATATAGGCTTTGTTCATTTTAAAATTCTTTTTTTTCTGTTTCTTTTTGTATCTGACTGTGTTATTTCAAAAGACCTGTCATCAAGTTCTAAAATGCTTTCTTCTATTTGATCTAGTCCATTGTCGAAGCTTTCAAATGTGTTTTTTATTTCATTCATTAATTCCTTTACTTTCAGGATTTCCGTTTGGTTGTTTTTTAATCTCTCTTTGATGAATGTCTCATTCATATCCTAAATTATTTCTCTGACTTATTTATATCATTTATGTATGTTGTCTTGTGTCTTAGTGAACTTCTTTAACATCATTATTTTGAATTCTTCTAGGATTTTATAAATTTCTTTTTGATTGGACTCTGTTGCTGGAGAATCATTATGTTCTTTGGGAAGTGTCATACTTCCCTGCTTATGTTTCCTGTGTTCTTACATTGATATCTGTGCATCTAGAGTAACAGGCTCTTCCATTTTTTTTTTTTTGATTGGTTTTTGTAGGGGAGGACTTTTTCTTGAAGCTGTATCTATGGCATTGGTTGGATAGGGCAATTTAGCTTTGATACTGGGTATGTACTCTAAACATTTCTTTGGCTATAAACAGCATCAGCAGTGTCTATAATTTCTCCAGTGGCTTACTACAGTTGTTAGTTCAGGATGTGGTGAGGCTTTGCTGGAGATGGGGACACAAAATGTGCCAGTATTCAGGCCTCATTGGTGGCAGCAGTGGGCCAACAGGGCTTGTTCTTGGACCTCTGCTCAGCATACATAGTCACCAGTGTTATCAGGTCCAGGTGGGCTGATTCTTGGTCTCTGGGTGGCTTTTTTTTTTTTTTTTTTTTGAGACAGAGTTTTGCTCCTGTTGCCCAGGCTGGAGTGCAATGGCACAATCTTGGCTCACCACAACCTCCACCTCCTAGGTTCAAGTGATTCTCCTGCCTCAGCCTCCCAAGTAGCTGCGATTACAGGCATGCGCCACCACATCTGGCTAATTTTTTGTATTTTTAGTAGAGATGGGGTTTCTCCATCTTGCTCAGACTGATCTCAAACTCCCAAACCTCAGGTGATCCATCTGCCTCAGTCTCCCAAAGTGCTGGGATTACAGGCATGAGCCACCGCACCTGGCTAGGTGACTTTCTTAGGTGCCAGTAGTGGCAGCAGTGGGTTGAGTTAGTGGCCAGGTCCCAGGCCCCTGGGCAGCATGTGTTACATGGTCAATAGTATACTGGGGTGGGAAAATATTTGAGATCCCATATGGAACACGCTGTTATTAGCAATGGCTGTGACAGGCTAGGTAGGCCAATCTCCAGGCCTTCAGGGGGTGCATGAAGTTGGGTGCTGAATGTGGTCATGGCAGAAAGCTGAATGGGTGTGTCCTCAGACCTCCAGGGGAAGTATACAGATGTCAGCAGTGATGGACAGGCCAAGGTGATCCCCCAGGCCTCTGGACAGATGCTTGAGCACTGAAGGGGCAGTGCCAGGCCAAACAATGCTTTCCTCAGGCTCCCTGGTGGTGTGCACAGGCACATGGGCCACTGGAGTCATCCCCAGGCTTCTGGGCCTTGTACTTGGGTGGCAGTGGAGTAGTGGAAGTGGATAGGAAGAGCCTGTCCTCCAGGCACTTGTGGTGTATGGTGGCCCTGCTGCTGGAGCCAGCAGCAGGGTTGCTGCCTATAGCGGAAGAAGTGGCTCTAGGGTTCTGGGGAACGCACACTTTGGCCCTCAGCAGTGGCAGCACATGGAGAGAGTCTTTCCTTAGGACATGTGTAAGTGTGCTGTGTCCTTGCTGCTGCAAGAGAGGGGCAGGTTTGCAGTCAGCAACAATGGCTGGCCCCTGGCAGATGGCTTTCAGGCTCTGGGAGCACCCACTTCAGCCCCCAGCAATAATGGCACATGGGGAGAGCCTTTCTTTAGGGCATGTGTAAGTGTGCTGTGGCCCTGCTGCCTGCAGGAGGGGGACAAGTTTGTAATCAGCAGTACTGACCCCTGGGAGATGGCTCTCAGGCTCTGGGAGACTATGCTTTGGTGCTCAGCAGCATTGGCAGTGGGAAAGGAGAGACTGTCCTCAGGGTATTTGCAAGTAGACTGTGGCTCTGCTACTGGAAGAGCAGGAAGGCTGTCAGTGGCAGTGGCCCCAGGCAGACAGCTCTCAGGCTCTGGGGAGCATAGGCTTTGGTTCCCTTTGTCCCCGGGGTCACCTTCCTATTGCACTGCACTGCCAATTTCTTGAGATGTAAGACATTGTGTAGGCTAGAGTGCTTGGGACCTTGCAGCATTGCTAGGTCCAACAGGTGTTACACCATTGCTGTCCTCTGGGTAGATGTGGAGGGAAATCCGTGGAGCTCCACGGATGTGGGGATGCAGGTGCTGTCCAGCCCCAGAGCAAGATGCAGTCTGATGGGTGCTCAGCTCTCAAAATGGCACCATGGTGCAGCTGCTTAGGACTTGGAGGGTGTGTAGGACCCAGCATGAGCTCCTTCTCTGGAGCAATGTCATCACTCATTCTCCAAGCAGCTCCCTATGCTAGTCTGAAAGCATAGGGAGAGGCTCTATGGAGATGAGAGGCTCTAGTGTGGTAGAATTGCAGAAGTGTATGGTGGAAATGTGGACTGCTGAGGATCTCTCACTTGCCCTTTCCCTGCACTGGGGAGCCTCTCCAGACTCCCAGCCAGTTCTATCTGAGCCAGCTGCCTCACATCCCTATCTTTCTATGCATCAGGTGTTTCCTGTCACTTATCTGTTGAATTCCAGTGTTCTCTCAGATGCTCTATTTCAAACGTGGTAATCTACTTGCCATTTTGGCCCTTCTTCGTGGAGGAGGTGAGTACCAGATGTTTCTAGCCGGCCATCTTGAAGCCTCCTCACAAAGATGAGTTTAAAGGCTGATAGAGACGTACAGGCAAGAGATTGATGGTGGTCTGCAAGAATTGAGTCACCATGGATATACGGATATACAAAAAAAAATTGAAAATATGTAGGAAATGGAATGGACAGAACTCTAGGATGTGATTGGTAAGTTGTTAAAGATGAAGCCCAGGTTTCTTCACTATGCAAATGGAAGATAACTGGATCATCCACTGAGATAGGCATAGCTGGAGGAAGAGCTACTTTCTGGGGACAGTTGATATGCTCAGTAATTGACCTATTTTATTTGAGGTCCTTTGTGCATTAAGGTGTCTGCATATCCACTGATCAATTGGAACTACATGGAACTTACAACAGAGATGTGGGCAGAAATAAAGATTTTTTAATTACCAGCCTATAAGAAATTAGAAGCAAAGACAATAGTCAAGACTATCCAAAGAGAATCTGCATACTGGAATGAGAAAATGCTAAATGCAGATCCTTGAAGAACAATGTATGAGGCAACCAGTTTCAGTTACCTGGAAAAATCACATTCTTTAAAAAAAAATTGATGTTCCTTACAGAAGACATTCTTTGGAGATCAAAATTGAAAATAAATATTTTAGTTTAATTTGTGCATTGGTCTAATTAGCGATACTAAGTCTTGAAAAAATATATTTTTGTGGGGTTAAAAATAATGCAGAGGCCGAGTGTGGTGGCTCACACCTATAATCTCAGCATTTTGGGAGGCAGAGGCTGTCGGATGACCTGAGGTCAGGAGTTCAAAACCAGCCTGGCCAACATGGTGAAACCCTGTCTCTACTAAAAATACAAAAATTAGCTGGGCATAGTCGTGGGCACCTGTAATCCCAGCTACTTGGGAGGCTGAGGCAGGAGAATCGCTTGAACCCAGGAGGAGGAGGTTGCAGTGAGCTGAGATTGCACCATTGCACTCCAGCCTGAGCAACAAAAGGGAGACTCTGTCTCGAAAAAAACAAAACAAAAAAAGCAGAATGCTGGGCTCTAATTTGATTCCTTGATTTAATGCATGTGACAACTCATAGAAGTTAAATACATTTTCTGAACCTCAGGTTTCTCCTTTATAAAAGAGACAAACCGTAACTCAGAGAATGGCTGTAAAGATGAAATGCTGTTCCCACTGGCAGAGCTGGAATCACTTAACACAGTACCTGGCATGTAACAGGAGTTAGCCTGACTACTATGTTAATTAGTTACTTTGGAGTAGTTACCATTCTGTTCATTAGTTTATCCAGATGGGGCAAATGAATTAGCAAAACATATATACTGTGTATAAAAATAAATATATAAAGATAAAAGTTTTTCTATCTATGTGTATATTTTATAGACATATATACATTTGACATATATATTATATATAGTATAAATATAGATACAAAACCTTTTATCCAGTTGTTTTATACATGTATATAAATATAAACTTTGAAATTAGACTCAATCTAAGTTGTTTAATCAGTTTCCCCATATGTGAAGAGTATTTACTTCTAACTATAGCTCCAAAAGAGAAATTGCCTGTTTATATTCAGGGTTGACTTGGTTTCATGTGCCATAATAAAGAGTCAATTTCTGCAGTTTATTGACTTGGCCATTGGGTAAGCCAAATCACCCATTAAAATATCATAGTCTGGTTATTTAAATTTCACAGATATAGCTCAACTTTAAAAAGTGAAATAAAATGTCCATCTGGATTACATAATTGCATTTTACATTTTACATTTTGATCGTTTTGGTACAGGTTTGAGATTGGTATTACCAACAAATGAACATATTTGTTATTCAATTTAAAATGCTGAAAAATGAAAATATGTTATTTTGTGTCATCTAGCTTATACTCAGTACATTCAGGGTAATAATTACACAGATTTAAATGTAGTAATAACTCAAGTTAAAGGTTCACTGCTTCTCCATGACCCAAGTCCTGGATTTACGGAAGCCATTTTCACAAAAGATACTAGATCAGTGATTCTTATATCTTTCTGTTGATAGAGCAATGGGAAATTATGATGCTCTGAAAAAACACCATAAATTATAAGATGTTAAGATAATTAAATATATTATTATTATGCAATCAATGACATCTTACATTAGTGGTAGGTAATATGCAAGTGGCTAAGGTTATAAGCTCTGAAATCAGACTGTATTTTACAAATACGGGAACTAAGACATAGAAAAATTAAGCTTCTTGCCCAAGGTCATATTATTATAAAGTGGCAAAGTAAAAATTTAAGTCCAGGCAATATTAATAGCAATTCTGTCAAAGAGTGGTTGTGAGACTTATTAAGTCGTGGAAAGTGTATGGCACCATGCCTGGCTGTGGATGTCTACTGAGCCTTTACTAATATAAACAAGACATTGTACTTGCCAATACTTAAAAAATAAAGGAAGAAGACAATACAAGTGAGGAAATTCTACTCACTACATTAATTGTTCTCCTGAAACTTTAAAAAAATTTTCTTTCACTTAAGGGCAGGATGGTGTTGCTGCTATATTTTCACGTGGTCACCAGCATAGGAAATATTTTTTGTTTGATTTAAAATGTGGGTCCTAGAAGAAAACTGCCTGGAATTTGAATCAGAACACTGACATTGAAAAGTTGTGTGACCTTGACATATTAGATAATGTCTCTGGACTTCAGTCACAAAATGAAAATAATTAAAATACTAACCTGAAGAGGATTAAAAGAGTTAATATGTTTATGTGTACAATTGTGCCTGGAACTAATAGGGAATCAATTAAGGTCATCTATTCCTATTATTATTTCCAAAGAAGTCTTCAGTACATTGTAGAATCATTGCAAATTCAAAGATTAAGAGAAATCATTTTTATACTAATATATAAACACATATGTGCACATATGAAATCAGAAAATTCCATTTCTACCTTGAATAATTCACAAAACTTAAAAGGCAGGCTCTTTTTATATTTTTCAAACTAGAATTTAAAAGAAGACACTAACTCTTTCTGTGTAGACTATGATGATAGAGAAAGAATCTGAAATGTACAAATGATATTACAAAGAAAAAAATGAAATTGCAAGTATTTTCTAACTAAAAAGCAAAAATATATATATATTGGTGCTTTGTGTACCTGCTCCCAGAACCACTTTTCTCCCAATTCTTTACGGTCTGCTTTTTTCTCATTATGCAAGTCTTGCTTGAATATGATCTCAGAGAGAACATCCCTAACTTCCCTCCCTTGTTTAGAAAATCCTTCCTTTTAAAATTTGCAATCAAATCATCATCTTGTTTATTTTCTTCATAATACAAATAACAATATGTAATTATTTTTTTCCTATCTCCCCTGCTAGAACAAACATTGAATTAGGAGTGGAATTTCACTATATTTTGTCACTGTTTATTCATTAGACGCCTAAGTCAGTATTTGGTAGGTACAAGCATTTAATAAATAATCGTTTATTAAATTAACAAAGGACACAATGTCTTTATATTCCACTCTCACTTGATGCTTTATCTGTAGAAAGATCCAACAATTCGACCCTGAATTAATAAATTGCAAACTTTGGATATTTTTGCTTAGCCCATGTGGACTTCTTTGAGAGATTTGCAGGGAGCTCCGGGACTCAAATGAGTAGTATGGACAGAGCTTAAAAGGACAGACAGAGGAGGCCCCTGTGGAGATATGAGGGAGCCCCCAGTAGGTAGTGTGGACGCATAGGGAAGTTCAAACAAAGTCCATAGGTGCTGGGATTATCAAAGCTAATTTCAGCTCCTGCCTGATCCTGAAATAGACTCCTAAGTGGTCTCTTTGTCTCAGCTTCCTCTACGTGGTTGCTAATTTTAGCTCCTGCCTGCTCCCGAAATAGACTCCTAAGTGGTCTCTGTGTCTCAGTTTCCTCTACGTGGTTGCCAGATTTCAACTTGCCTGAGCAAGTTGGCTTGCTCAGGGCTCAACAATGGCTCCAAGAGGCTTTCTGAATAAGGAACAAGGCTTGTGTCAGAAACATCAACTTCTTTGTTAGGCTCCATAAGTCTCTAGTCTTCCTGCACATCTTCTCCATGGACTCAGAACTATTATGGCGGATGCACTGGGTGGAATATTTGCAATTCGAAGAGCATCTCATTTTCTCCTACTTATCCATAGCTTTGCACATACTGTTCTTCTGCCTGGAATATCCATCCTTATTTTTCAAAACTTGTTCAAATACTTCAGATTCAGAATGGAAATAAATATTTGCCCCTTTAGGTGGCTTACAGATACACTTCCTCTTCTTCGTGGTCATCCTTTGGATATCAATCGGATGAAACACACACACATACACAAACATTCAGATACCTTTACTTTATAAGCATTAGGCTTCTGAAAAAGAGGAGTCAAAACATTTACATTCAGGATTAAAAACATTCTCTTAGCTACAACAAAATCTGTACCACTTTCATGGTTATCAATTGAGATAGCATTTCAAAATTATCATGTAGAGTGTTATTAATTCTCTTTTTGTAATATTATGCTTTCCAATTAAGCCCTGAGGCCTCTCAGTGCAATTTCCTCTGTAGTCATCTATCCCTTGATGGCTACCACCTAGTTAATATCCACCAAAAACTGTCAAAAGCTTGCAATTTACTATTGTTATTATCATCATTGTTTTTGTTGTTTCTTAAGGGAGTTTAAATTTTTGGATAGGATATTCTTCTGCAGTTTCTGCAGGAGAAAAAAAAGCCACTCTAAGGACTTACATTCACATTTCAATATTCAGTTATTGAGGAACCAAATATAAGTCATTGTGTTGTATATGAACCAGGAAAGTTAGAGAAAAAGAATGGGAGAGAAAAAAATGAATACATGTAACGGGGTGTGTGTGTGTGGGGGGGGGTGTACTTCTAAATTGCATATGTAAATTGTATTAATATTTAAATTAGATAAAATTACATAGACACACACACACAGAATTGATTCTTGTTATTCACAGTAGTTATGTTCTACAAAATTGACCCAAACACTGAATTAGCAAATACTAAATGATTGCTCCTAAGGGAAATACAAGATTAGGTTCCCGTGAGCCTCTTGTCACAACATTTTCATCTAACAATCAATATATAGCCTTGTTTTGTGTACATTTCCACTTAAAGACACCTTATTTAATATATATTGTTGATTCATTAATGTTGAATGCATGGCCAACAGCATTATAACTCATGCCTAAATGAAGCTTATCTAACACATGTATTTTCTCTGTAAGCCACATCACAGCCTTCTTGTATTTAGGAACACCAGACAGCACTTCAGTATTATGCTTAGGGGCCATTTTAAACAGCAAAGGCGCCAACCAAATGCACAGAAATGCAACAAATTTGGCATTAAAATAGGCCAGGAAAAGGGCAGTTCATTGCAGTATGAGATCTCAAAACAAAGACGGCAGAGTGTCACCTTGTTCAGGCTCAGCTGGGAACTTGCATACTGGATGACTCCAAATTTTCACGACTTTGCACATGTGCATGTTGACAGATGACCTCCAAAGCACCTTGACTATTGATATTGGGGTTACAAATAAATTTTAATGAGCAGGTGAATTTGAAAGTTTGCATTATTTGAAAATTGCAAGTAATGAAGACTGTGTATGTGTGCATATATATATATATATATAAAATATCAGAAATCTTCCATGTGAATGATGTCTGTAGAATCAATGTTCAGTTTGTATCCTATCTGCCTGTCACATAAGAGGAGCTAAGAAGTACGATTAAAATAAAGGAAAGAATAGGAATCTATTGTTTTTCCCAGGTCATCTTCATTTACTCATGGTCCTTAAAATGACAACTAGAGGCTTTTTTAGAGAAATTATGTTTCCATTACTTCATATTCTTTAAAAATCTATAACATTGTTTCATTTTCTAATAATAAAGATATATTTTTGGTAAAAATATGGAAAAATTCAAGAAATGTAAACACCACAATTTGTATGGTGAGATAAAGATCATTGAAAAGTTGACGCATTTCTTCCCAGTGTTTTTACTGCAATGCATAAATAGATGTATAAGCATTTTTGAAAATAAAATTAAAATTTTACTTTCTAGCTTGCTTTTTTTTATTATTAATGCTGTAGGAACATTTTCCTTATCATTGTATTTCAGCCTTAGATTTCTGCTGATCTGTCTTTCCAAAACGATATACCCAGATATTTGAGGTCACTAAATGCACTTTAGATGCAGCAATCTGCTGCCTTTGCTGAATAAATGCATATGACGGCCTCTACTGGGGAGACTTGGAAAAAAACTATTAAGAATGTACTGCTTGATTTTTTCTTTAATTTTTGTATTCCTTGAGAGATTCTCACTTAGCTAAAAAAAAAAAAAAGGAATCATTTCCAAAGGTGTGAGGAAGCTTACACTAAAATAGATTGCCTATATCATAATTGACCTTTGCATAAATGCATGTATTTCATAGCAATTCGACTCAATCAAATTTCCCAGGAAGACACATTCACACAGTGCAACACCAGAATTAAAGTTTTAAAATGTACATTTTAGTACCTCTCCAAAGCCAAAAAGTTCAATCTCTATATCCAAGCTCTCATAACATTATTGTTTTTCAATACAATGAGAGTTAATGTGGACTTTTCTGTCTTTGTGAATTATAAAAGGTATTCTGGGCTAGGAGAAAGAAGCAATTTCTACCCTTGTTCTCTTAGGTGTTGCATGATTACCTTCAAACAGGCAATTACTGAGCAAAATTAATCAACTAAAAAAAATTAACACTATCATAGCAAAATTCTCAGATAACCTCAATTGATAATTAAAATTTCCAGTTTTTCTTTTCTAATATTTTATTCTTTACCCTAATATGAAGAAACTACATAGTTCCAAGTCCAAAAAAACTGAGATAATTATGAACAATTAAGTGAATTGAGTCAATTTCTTAAAATACTATAACGTATGTATAATTTGTTGATTATGTGAAAAGAATTAATTAACTCATAGGAAAATGTTATAGAGGGAAAAATTAATATGTCATACACTGACATATTCTGGATTCTTTGAATGCCTTTTAAATTGCCATGTAGTCATTAGTTAATTGTCGAACTTAAGCTAATTTTAGGCTGTTAATTCAAAAATGTATTCAAAAAGTTAATCATTAAAAGTTATTTACATACTGAAATGGATTAAAATGGGAACCATTTTTATTAACTATAAATTAAAAGGAATTCTATTTCTGATGCCCCAAAAGTGAAAAATAATATTGCCTTTGCATTTGAAAATATTTAAAATCTTGTAAATGTCATGGCCCTTGGATTTGGCTCAACAGAACTGGATTCAAAACCAAACTGAAGACTCCCAATTCAACAAGCCAGAAACGGTGATGATTTCCTTCATTTCTAGAAGGTGTCTCGCCTCTCTCACAAACACTTACTTACATCATTGGACCTTACGAAAGTTTTTCTACCCACTCAGTGTAACAGTTTGCTCCTCGTCATGGAATATTCTTGTATAAGGAATGTTTTTTATCCACCATCTTTCAAACAATCAACAAGTCATACTGACAGTACTGTGGATTCTAAGTCACCCTGAATTGTGCTGCCCTGGTAGTGTCTTCATTCCCAGAGGAAGAGACAGTAAAATGTATACTTTTACTATCATTAAGTATGACATTTAACATTTATTGGCTACTTATCACATTTTGGATCTTTGTTAAGCAGTTTGCCTACATCATTTCATTCCAGCCTCACAGAAACCATACAAGATCATTATTAGTTGTATACTCTTTGGGGAAGGTTCATTACATTTTACATACCTTAGTTTTCCCATAGGTAAAATGGGAGCTAATTAGTAAGTAGGCTGATTAGGTAGAACTAAGTGAGAAAAACAAGACTCAAATTTAGGTCTGCAGGTTCTTCCTCAAGCTTGAAAGTCAAGCTTACCTTGCATTTTAACACTTTCAGCTGATTGACTTTGTGCAAGTAAATAACCTGCCAGTTTCCACATCTGCACGATAGAGATGTTACTCACTTTACAAGGATTTTGACATGATTAAATGCCATAAAATATGTGGATCACAACACAACTCATGCGGCACATCCTTGGAGCATCACAAATGTTAATTTCCTTACTCGAAGATTTAAGCTATTAGTATTATGACTACAGTTAGCAAAACAACTGGGATATGTGGCATAAAAATCATGTGCATTATATATGATGGAAATACAACAAAATAATTGAAATCAACGACATCTTCACTACACTAGGCTATATGTTCAACACAGCTACTGGGCAACTCCAAGGAACAACTCCAGGAAATAGTCGTATGTAGCAGAGCATAATGTTGACAGTAGGGACTGACTGTCAAAGCAAAAATTCCACCTACAAAATTAAACAAGCAAGAAGACTTTATTCAAGGCTATTGCAAAGGGCAGGGAGAAGTCTGAACTCCACTCCACTGAAACAACGAGCAGTAATTTTGAGTACTGTGGTGAGAAGAACACAGGTCATCTGCATTTGCTAATTAGCTTTAATCCCCTAAAAAATAAACTTTCTCTTATCTTTGTGACAGGAGGTAGTTCTACAACTTGGAGCAAGGCACCCACTAAACTTAGGTTCCTACTCTTTCACAGAAACTGAGAGATAGGGGTGCTATCTCCACCGATGTTTACATTGTAAAGAGATGCCTCCCACATCCTTGAGAAAGACATCCCTGCATTGTCAAACCTGCAAGAGGCTTTCTTTTTTTTTCTTTTTTTGAGATTAAGTCTCACTCTGTCACCCAGGCTGGAGTGCAGTGGTACAATCTTGGCTCATTTCAACCTCTGCCTCCCGGGTTCAAGTGATTCTCCTGCCTCAGCCTCTTGAGTACCTGGGTCTACAGGTGCATGCCACCATGCCCAGCTAATTTTTGTATTTTCAATAGAGGCTTTTAAAAAAGATTTACATACATCTCCAAGAGGCAGAGAAAGAATATACAATTACAGGAGAATGTTCTTTAAAAAATGCTCTAAGAAAAGGGAAATCTGGGTCCAGAGTTAGGAAGAACCCTGTCCAGAGTTTAGTAGAACTGAGGGGAATGTTCAGGAGGTCTTGGTCAGTTTAACACCAATGAGGAGGGATGGGTGATGGGCACGAGATCCACCTTCTCTTCACATCCAGCACCTCAGAGCACTCCACACTATGTGCCAACTTTTCTACTCATTTCCTTAACAGTTTGTTCCAACAACCAGGTAGAGAGAAAATCTAACAAGTCATTTCAGAAGAGGAGAAAATAATCTCAGAAGCCTAAATTAGTTACACAATTACTGAAATCCTTAAATCAGTTAATGACACAGCAAAGTGGCATCACATTTAGGTTAAAGACATGCACCTTGGTGTTTTCTCTACAATACCATAATAACACTCATAAAAATATTTTTAAAAGGCATCAAGAGAGTTAAATACAAATGAGTGGAGTATGTATTTTTAAAGCAATGGAAATAGTTAACCAAAATTTTAAAATATATTTTTCTAAGCAGACCTGTATTAAATGTGTCTCTCACGAGCATGTTGATTTATAGCAATATTCAGTTTGGCTTGTAAGCTCTATCTCATTGTGTTTCAGTTAGGGAAAAGTCTTCTAAATTGTCTGAATTGTGTTGACTAGAAGTCTCCTGTGGAGTCAGCCACGTCAGTTGGTTTATTAGTTAATTAAGTGTCATTTTATACCTTATTTTCTAAATTCCAGGCACAAAAGAGCTCACTTTTAAGATTCTCCTTTCTATCAGATATCTGTATAATTAGTCTCATTTTAGAATACCTATTATTCCATGCACAGTAGAACAGAACAATTAATTGGGACCACATGCAATTATGCTGAAAGGTCAGGTGCTACCCATAATAAAACTCTGCTCAAAAGTGTGTTTGGGGAGAGCATTAATATGGTTATCCAGGAGAATTTTTAGGGGCAGAAAATCTCCAAATGCAATTAAGTGGGCTGTAAAGTAATCACTTGCAATTTTTCATTTTTAAAGCAGGAGACTTTTTAAATGTTGTATTAAATGAATACTTCTAAGACCAATCAACTTTAGGAGATTTACATCAAGAGGTGACAAATGCATACCCTAAAGCAGAAAGCACATTATTTGGCCTGAAACTTCCTGTGTGAGTTTCAAGTTATAAAGAGCTTTCATGGAGCAGTTGCTACAAACCCCTCAAATACAGTTAATAGTAAAAGTGCTAGCTTTATCCATCTTGGGCAATTTGAACAATATAGCTATAAAAATTACAGTTAGAAGTATGGATGTGTGGATTATAAAGTATCCCCAGTACTCAAATGTCCATGAATTCATAATTCTGTGTTCTTCAACAATATTATGTTTGCCTGTTAAATGCAAATTTCTGAAGTAGATTTCACTCTGGAGGAAGTTCCAAAGATACCTCTGTCACTATTAAAAGTATATGTATATTTTACAGCCCTAGACAGGTTTATAAAATGCTCACTGTTTCCCTCATTTGGAAAAGATTTTGCTGATAAAAGTGGTAGAGAGACAAAAATGCAGAAAAGTACAATAAGAATTGGCAACAAAACATTTTTCTCTGCAGTAACCAATTTCGTGTATCTGTATACACAAACAATATTTTGGTTTAATAAACAGGAGGAAATATTTGCAACATGAATGATGCAGATATCCTTATTTATTTCATGGTAACAAAAAGACAGTAGATCTGGAATATTTATAGATTTAGGCTTTGTTCAAGGATTGTGCACGCATTAAACCAGTACCTACTATGTGTTACAGTAGTGGCTGTGGAGATAAAAACATAACTAAGACATAGTCATAACTTCAATGATTTTCCTTTACAACGAAAATATTGAGATTCCATTTGCACACCATATAAAGGCTTACACTCTGGAAATTAAACTGATCTCAATTTCAATCCTGGTTCACCTTTTTTACTAGTTGTGTGACCTTAGGCAAGTTCCTTAATCTCCCTGTGCCCTCTTTTTCACATTTATAAAATGATCATTTAAATAATAATAACTACAAACATTCTAAATTGCTAGTGGCAGAATAATTAGCTCAAACTAGGTTAAACCAAAGGAACATTTATTTGCTCATATAGCCAAAGAACAGAAAGGCTAAGGTAGATTGTCCCTGAGGAGGTCTCGAACCTAGGACTCAAAATCCTATGGATTGGACAATTCCAAAGCCCATTTCTTTATTCATAATTGGTACATTCTCATCAGGACAATTTGCTCCTTTCTGTTTCTCAACCCTAGTGGTGTTTTTAGAGCTCTTGTCCCATCAAATCAAAGGGAAGCTTCTCTTCTCTTAAAAAACAAAATTAGATACCAATGTGAATATTTATTTAGAAGGGGTCTGTACAAATAACTTGAAAGTTACACATAATTAGGTTCTTGATAAATCCACCTCTTACTAAATCACAAACTCCTAGGAGCAGGGACCTTTGCTTCTTTAATGTGTGCAACCCATCTTTCATCTACTTAGTAGGTCCTAAATAAATGCCTTGTATTATGTGTGTGAGTGGGTCTGGTGATGTGTGTATATGTGTGTGCATGTGTCTGTATGAAGAATTTTGGCCATATCAATCCCCACATGAAAACCTCTCAAAGTCTTTATATTTCATAGAACACAAAGTCTAATCTCATTAGCATTCAAGGTCCTTTGGGATCTGCTCTACAGTCTTCTTCACTCACTATTCCCTTCAGTTGCATCTCATTAACTGACATTTTCAAACAAGTTGGACACTGCTCCATCTCCGAGCTTATTTTGAGCATTTCCATCTCCTTGATGTGGTTTTTCCCATTTCTGCATTTCAAAAGCCCTTCCCATCCTTTGGGGCCCAGCTCAGGTATAATCTCCACCATGAAGTGTTCTCTGACGTGCTTATTCATAAGTTCTTTGAATAGACATATTTAGTATCTAGCAATATCCCAAGTGTTTGGGATGAAATCATGAATGAGATGCACTTCTTCCTTTAAGGAACTCACGGTGTAATGGGATAAATTTTTCAATTACAATATGACAGGGTCAGATGGAGGTAGGTATAGAGTATAAAGGAGTCACCAAGTCCAAACTAAGGGTAGCAGGGGAGGCTTCCTGGGAGATGTGGTGACCGCTGTTCCAGTGCTGTTCTAGTGTGTAACTCACTTGTTCAGGTCTCTAAGAGACACTCAGTGAGGGTCTGCAGTGCAGCTAGTTGTGTGTGTGTCACTCTTTTTAATTAAAACATTCGTGATATTAAAAATCATAACAGGCCAGGCATGGCGGCTCACACCTGTAATCCCAGCACTTTGGGAAGCGAAGGGAGGTGGATCACTTGAGATCAGGAGTTCGAGACCAGCCTGGCCAACATGGTGAAACCCTGTCTCTACTAAAAATACAAAAAATTAGCCAGGCGAAGTGGCGGGCGCCTGTAATCCCAGCTACTCAGGAACCTGAGGCAGGAGAATAGCTTGAACCTGGGAGGCGGAGGTTGCAGTAAGCCGAGATCATGCCATTGCACTCCAGCCTGGACAACAGGAGCAAAACTCCGTCAAAAAAAAAAAATAAATAAAGTCATCATTAACAACTATAAAAACAAACTTCATTTAGAATACCTACTATTTGCCCATCCCTGTGTCAATTACTTTCAATGGATTAGCTGATTTAACCTTCACAGCTGCATCTCTATAAAGAAAGATAAAGGGCATCAATGTGATTTTCTATGACATGTTACAAGCCGGTCTAATCAGAGAAACCATTCAAGCAGAGACAGTGATTGGCTCAGGGAAGGGCATATGAACTCACCTGGACTAATCAGATTTCATCCCTGGGATCACTGTGGAATTCAAAAGCCTCTAAGCATTTCCTCAGGATATTTCATCTCCTTGGAAGACTGTCTCTGCTTCATCCACCCAGTAAATTCCTGCCCATTTTTCAAAATGTGGCTCAGTTATCTCTCCTTTGATTTATTCTTAGACCCTCATAGGTACTCTTCCTCTTTTATTTATATATTTTTAAACAGTGTCTGGCTCTGTAGCCCAGGCTAGAGTGCAATGGCACAATCTTGGCTCACTGCAGCTTCAAACTCCCAGGCTCAAGTGATCCCAGCTCAGCCTCCCAAGTAGCTGGGACTACAGGCATGTGCCACCACACCTGGCTAATTTTAGTATTTTTTGTATAGATGGGGTCTTACTATGTTGTCCAAGCTGGTCTTGAACTCCTGGGCTCAAGTGATCCTCCCACCTCATCCTCCCAAAGTACTGGAATTACAGGCGTGAGCCGCCAGGTCTGGCCCATTCTCCCTCATTTAACCACATGATTTTCTTAAACTCATCTCCACTATGACACTTCTCAAAGTGTTAATTGTGCATACATTGTTCTATAAAACATGATGTGTGGAAGGTAGAGCCCATGGCTTATTTATTTTTTCATCACCAATGTTAATTCCAGTGCCTTGCATATACTTATTAAATGAACAAATGAATGGATGAGTAAATGAATGAAGTATAAGTCTCAGTTGGATACAATTTCTTATGACATTTACCAGCAATAAATAGGTTTCCAACTCAATGTCATCTCATATTATTTTCTTAGGATGTCTTGGGTCATTTTTCTCACTTATTCTCCACATGCGTATTTCTATTGACTACCCAACACTTCTCTTTGTCTATTTTTCTATGTTACACTAAAAATAAATCATGATTGTTGGTGTATTCCTGCTGAAGTTTGTCGTTAATTCCGCCCAGCTTATGGAATAGCTGCATTGAGAAAATAATAAGGGACCTCATCGTGAGTTTCCCCATTAACTTCCTCAGGAAAATGTTAGACATTTGGTGCCAATCGTCTCAGTTAACACCAACCTTAGGGAATGAGATGTCAGAATCATGGGCCTTTATCTGTGTCTTATTGTTAGTCTTCCTGAGTATGGAAGGGAATATTTGGATTATTCTGAGTGAAAGACAGTGAAGTAGATATCTCTGACACATAAATCCACCATATCGGAGTTTCTTAGCAATGATAATCCTGTCACAGCTGTTAGAATTTATTCCTTTATCCCTGTGACATTTTAACAGGAGACAAATCCAAGTTATTATAAACAGATATAAACCATTCAGTCTAAAATGGCTTGTATTAGCAACTTCATCCTGCTGACAAGCCTTGTTTCAGAAATTTGTAAACATTATTCTTGCACATTTGATTTTTCCCCTCTACGAACCTGAACCTACATCAGGCTTTTATCCTACAAAATTTAAAACTACCAGTTTAAAATGTTTATTTAGTTACATCCTAGGATATAAACGATGGAAATATATAGCCATTTAACCGGCTAAGTGATGGAGAAAACGGTGAGTGGCTGTTATTTGCTTGATTTTAGTATTCTGTCAGTACCAATGGCTTTGGTATCAGATTGGAGAGGGAGCTGTGGAAATTGAAGAATAAATTGAATGGATATTTGGGAAAGGCATTTTGTGGGAGAGTAAGAGCTTTCAAAGATTTACTCATGTATATATATTTCCCAGATGCCTCTGAATTCTTTATTTGAACTGACATGGTTTGGCTAAATATACTACTATCCTGTTTGCCTGGTCCAAGCAAGAAACGGACAGAAAAGGTGTGAAATTTAAACAGTATATGAAGAATAAACACATGTTAGGGGACAGCCTGCAGTTCTTAGGTCTCTAATGCTGGAAATCTATAGATACATATCTCCAGCCCTAGATAACACTTGCAATTATTCTTACTTCTCTTCCCCTGATGGGTAAGTGCTCTGCTAATGGAGCAGTGATGCTTGCTGAATGAATTATGAAGAAGGATGGCTTTTATTTTCCTTTGGATAGGCAGAACTGTTTCCAAGCCCAAGGTAGAACAATAAAAGCTATTGTAAAGATACAATAAAATGATGTGTGCCAGACAGCATCAAAAGGTAGAAAGGTCCAATATCCTGGAGAGTTATTATAGTAGGTATTTGTACCTTGGTACCATTTAGGCTTCCCAGGTAGGATTTACTTACATGAAAATACAGTTGGTTTTGCCTTTCTTGAGATTGTCTGACTACGTTGAACAGAAGAATGAATTGAAGTTAAGACCAATGAGAAAGATGGCACCAGGTTAGTCAATCAGCAATCTGCTTTTCAGGTTGTTCCTAAAATCAATGGTGTCCACCATTCCCTGGCTTACTTATTATGGTTTATGCCCAATCATGAGCAGAAAGAGGCTGACTCCAAATCTCTACAAGATAGCTTGTAGTGTCCCTGGGCTATCAAGGGCCCTGAAAAGCCAGCTTTCAACTAAGACAGTAGTGTTCACATTTTATTTGTCGTATCACCATTTGATTAAACATGATTTTAAATGTAAATTGAATGCATAAAACATATAAACTGAAGACATCAATCCAGTTGTTGCTGAGGTAAAGATACCAATGACTTGGCCGGGTGCAGTGACTCACACCTGTGATCTCAGTGCTTCGGGAGGCTGAGGAGGGAGGATTACTTGAGGCCAGGAGTTCAAGGCCACCTGGGCAACATAGTAAGACCTCGTCTCTACAAAAAATTTTTTTTTAATTAGCCAGGCATAGTGATGTACACCAGTAGTCCTAGCTACTAGAGAAGCTGAGATAGGAGGATGACTTGAGCTCAGCAGTTCAAGGCTGCAGTGAGCCATGATCATGCCTAGGTGAAAAAGTGACACCCTGTCCTTCACCTTTTCCTTCCTCCTTGAGGAAAGCTGTGAGACTACCAGGAATATCTAAACTACCTAAACTCTGGCCAGGTGCAGTGGCTCACACCAGTAATCCTAGCACTTTGGGAGGCCGAGACAAGTGTATCACCTGAGGTTAAGAGTTCAAGACCAGCCTGGCCGACATGGTGAAACCTTGTCTCTACTAAAAATATAAAAATTAGCCACATGTGGTGGCAGGCACCTGTAATTTCAGCTACTTGAGAGGCTGAGGCTGGAGAATCGCTTGAACCCAGGAGGTGGAGATTGCATTGAGCTGAGATCATGCCACTGCACTCCAGCCTGGGCAACAGAGCAAAAACTCCACCTCAAAATAAATAAATAAACCAATAAACTACCTAAACTGTACCAACAAAAAAAAAAAAACACTGAGCAAAGGGCCCACTTTTATAATGAAGGCTAGTATAAGGAGAGGATGACTGGGCTGACATGAAAGACCAGTGTTTACGTCCTGGCTCTAGTGTAGGCCTGATACTAAACAGAAACATTTGTAGAGTCCTAAATAAATATAAGGGAGACATCCTCACCTTTGTTTTCCATTTTTCTTTTTCACACCATAAAATTGACTCACATTTCATCAAAAATTAAGGGGCATGGCCTAGGTCATACAACTAAGAAATGACCCAAAAAAGACCATATTCTGATCCTGATCATTCAAACCAGGTGCTCGTCACAGTATATCTTCTTACGTTGTTAATATTTATTCAAGATTTAGCTCAAGAAAGAAGAGAATCTTGGTTTGGCGGCATTTAATAAAGGAAAAAAAGGACGAAGAATGAGAGGAAGAAAGAAAAAGAGGGGACTAGAGAGAGGAAAAAAACACACATTATTCTGCTGCCCCACATCCCTGGTCTTTTGAGCTATCTTTCTGTAATAATTATTGTACTACTTTCTGACACTAGGACACTTTGCCCACTCAGTGCCCATGAAATCTCTAAAATAAACGTCATGGTAACAAAAAAAAAGCGTGACAATTACTTTCTTCATATGAATGATCCTTGAAACAATTCTTACTCTCAATATGTACAGGAGAAAACCAAATAAAGTGGCATCGTATCCATTTTCCAAGTGTGAGAACTGGGGCAAGGAATAGTATTCAAGTGATATAGTAGGTAATATGGTTTGGCTGTGTCCCCACCTAAATCTCATCTTGAATTGTTGCTCCCACAATTCTCACATGTTGCGGGAAGAATCTAGTGGGAGGTAATTGAATCATATGGGTGGGTCTTTCCCGTGCTGTTATTGTGATAGTGAATAAGTCTCATGAGATCTGATGGTTTTATAAAGGGGAGTTGCCCTGCACACACTCTCTGTTGCCTGCCACCATGTAAGACATCCCTTGCTCTTCCACCATGATTGTGAGTCTTCCCCAGCTATGTATAACTGTGAGTTAATTAAACCTCTTTCCTTTACAAATTACTCAGTCTCAGGTATGTCTCTATTAGCAGCATGAGAACAGACTAATACAGTAAGCATAAATGGTAGCCCACTATATTTGTCAGGGTTCTTCAGAGACAGACTATAGATAGATAGTCTTCGGTTTACAGATAAGCCAAAAGACTATAGCTACAGATAAGATATAGACATGGATGATATAGATATTTGAGACGGGAATTATTAGGGAAATTGGCTCACAAGGTTATGGAGGCTGAGAAGTTCCACGACAGGCTGCCTGCTAGCTGGAGACCCTGGGATGCTTGTAGGATAGCTCAATCCAAGTCCAAAGGCCTCAGGACAAGGGAAGCTGATAGTGTAACTCTGAGTCCAAGGTGGAAGGCCTGAGAACCCAGTGGGCCACTGGAACAATTCTGGAGTCCAAAATCCAGACAGCCTGGAGTTCTGATGACTGAGGACAGGAGAAGAGTGTATCCCAGCTCCAGGAGAGACAGGAAATGGTCTTTCTGTTCTATTCAGGTCTTTTTTGTTCTATTTGGCTGATCAGATGATGTCTACCACACTGAGGACAGATCTTCCCCACCCAGTCCACTGACACACAGGCCAATCTCCTTTGTACACGCCCTCACAGACACACCCAGAATTAACTCTTAACCAATTCTTCAGGTAATCTTTAATCCAATTAAGTTGACAACTAAAATTAACTCTAGCATCCACTCAGATCATTTTCTCTGCTTGTTTTGCACCTACGCACCAGCTGTTTTGAGTGTTGTCTGTCACCCTCTTCTGGGAACTTCCTCCTGCTGATGGAAGTCATGGTGTGTGGAAATGAGGCTGGTTCATAAATAATGACAACTTAGTGACACAAATAGACCACCCTCTTTCCTCAGGATGAGACAACTCTGTGGTTTATGAGTAAGATGAGACTTCCAGTATGACAGAGCAGGGATATTTAGAAATTCTCTCCACATAAAGCAACTATGAAGCTGGACAAAACAGTCAAAAATAACCATTTCAGAATTCTGTAATTTGACCAAGGCAAGCAGCAAGGCCAGAATTCATGCTCTGGACTGTTCCTATTAGCTCCAGGTGCAGCCCCCTCCCCCACTGCCCACCCCCACCCCAACCCACCCACAAGCCCCGCCCTCCAACACACACTCCTCCAGCTCTGTGACAGCACTAGTTCAACTAGGCAAGGCAGAACCACAAAAGCCACAGCTTTGCTTCTGCTGCTAGAGGTGTTCACTTGATTTGGAGTTTAAAAACTTCAGTTTAAAGAGAAAATCTTAGAGGCAGGCAAATAGGAAGATAGTGCTCCCACTAGCCTGAGATTGTGGTCCTGTTTGGAGTAATAACTGGACTTAGGGAAATAAGCTGAGATAAGCTTGATAAGCTCGTCACACAACCCAGACTGATGCAAGGATGTGCACATGTGCAGCAGAGACGGGAGAGGGTTTAACCCACATGTACGTTGCTGGTTAATAGACGCTGTGTGCACATGCAAAGAGATGCAGAAAATCTCAGCAGAAAGTAAAAGTCTGACCAGACTTTAATATGGCCTGAAGTTTTTAATGTATTCCTGAGTCTGGAAATCCATCCTCAGAAAGTGGAAGCCTTGCTGGTTGAAAGCATTTGAACACAACCTCCGACCAATGTTTTGACTAGTTACTCTGCAGACATAGAGGCTAACCCTAGGAACAGAAGTTTAAAAAATAGAAGTGACTGGGCGCCGTGACTCACGCCTGTAATCTTAGCACTTTGGGAGGCCGAGGCGGGCGGATCACTTGACGTCAGGAGTTGGAAACCACCCTGACCAACATGGTGAAACCTCATCTCTACTAAAAATACAAAAAAATTAGCCGGGCATGGTGGCAGACGCCTGTAATCCCAGCTACTCGGAAGGATGAAGCCGGAGAACCACTTGAACCCGGGAGGCAGAGGTTGCAGTGAGCCAACATCGTGCCACTGCACTCCAGCCTGAGCAATAGAGCGAGACTCCATCTCAAAAAAAATAAGAAATAAGAACAGAAGCCAACTAAATCCAACGCAAGCAGATAAAAGAAATAATAAATATTGGCCAGGCGCAGTGGCTCACACCTGTAATCCCAGCACTTTGGGAAGCCGAGGTGGGCAGATCACAAGGTCAGGAGATCGAGACCATCCTGGTTAACGCGGTGAAACCCCGTCTCTACTAAAAATACAAAAATTTAGCCAGGCGAAGTGGCGGGCGCCTGTAGTCCCAGCTACTTGGGAGGCTGAGGCAGGAGAATGGCGTGAACCCGGGAAGCAGAGCTTGCAAGTGAGCCGAAATCGCACCACTGCACTCCAGCCTGGGTTACAGACCGAGACTCCGTCAAGAAAGAGAAGAGAAAAGAGAAGAGAAGAGAAGCGAAGCGAAGAGAAGAGAAGGGAAGGAAAGAAAGAACAAATAAGAGTGAAAACTAATGAAATGAAATACTGAAAAACAATAGACAAAAATGAAAACAAAAATTGCTTTTTAAAAGATCAACTGACATGCTCTTACTTAAATTGACCAAACAAATAGGAAAGAAGACTCACATTGCCAAATTCAGAATGAAAGAAAGAATATCATTGCTGACCATACATAAATTATGAATTTATGAGGGACTATTATCAACAACTATCTGACAACAACTTAGACAACTTAGATGGTATGAACAGATTTCTTTAAAAACTGAGATTACCAAAACTGTCTAAGGAAGAAATTGACAATTCGAGTAGGACAATAACATATAAATAAATTGAATTAGTCATTTAAAATCTTCCTACACAGAAGATTTCACTGGTGAATTCTATGAACTGTTCAAGGAAGAAAATATCAATCCTTTAAAAATTCTTTCAGAAAATAGAGAGGAAGGGGACTTTTCCAATTCATTCTTTGAAAATAATATTAGCTTTCTCTAAAGCCAAACAATGACATCAAAAGAAAATCCATATTCCTTATGAATGTAACCACAAAAATACTTATCACAAACTGAATTCAGGAACATATAAAAATGATTATACACTATGCCATGTTGGGCTTATCCAGAAATATAAGGTTGATTTGACATTCAAATCTCAATAATGTAATATACCATATTAATAGAATAACAGACATAAATCAAATGATCATCTCGATAGATGCAGGAAAAGCATTTGACAAGTGTTCTGAGGAGTGTTACCTATGAGTTTCTGGGATGACATTGGGAATGGACTGGCAGATTGATAAACTGGGTTTAGAAGAGTAGAAGTGGCAAATGTCCTTTCATATGGTGACAATGTGGAATTCTGAAAGGCAAAGGAGGTGAGGCCTACATCAATGGGATATTTACTGGCTGTGTTGCTTCCATTCCTGGATGACATGGTGATGGGTGGGGTTCCATTAGGTTTAGTTATGGTAGTTCTTCCTCCTTTCATAGGCCTTCACATCTCCCTAGACACAAATCCATCTCAGAATTGGTCTCAGGTGAGACTCAGCCAACTGGTTCTTCAGAATCCTGACACTCAAGTAATTATCCTTTTTCCCCCTTACCCAACTGTGTGACTGCCATCACTAATTTTAGAATGCAAATAGACAAGCTCTTCTAATTCCCTTTCTCCAGGAAGCATGCACTATAGAATGTCTTAGTACAAATTCAAGTTTTATCATTTACAAAGTATAGAAAGTATAGTAAGAACTGATATCTGACTCTATGAATTAAATTTATTACTTGTTGTGTGACCTTACACTCTCTAAACCTCAGTTTCTATAGCTGTAAGATGACAATTATAATAACAGTTACTACCTAAAAGAACTATTGTGAACATTAACTGAGGTAAGATATGTAAAGTGCATAATATGTATCTGGCACTAGTAGGAATTACATTAATTTTATTTTATTTTTAGATATGATATTTGTCCCTGAATTTTAAACTTTTCACATGGCCTTCAAAGAGCTTTATATTCTGGTCTGAATCTTCCTTTTTAAATCCATCTCTTAATGTCTATCTCCATTCACCCTGAACCTCAGCCTAATTAAACAACTCAATCTTACTTGGACAGCATATAACTTAACTATAGGAAAAACACTATGGCATCAACAAAGTTAAACAAACAGTTTCTTACATATTATTTTACATTCAGCAAAATGTAATTAAAATGATTTAAAGATACTATGAATTTTTGACAGTTGTCTCCCCAGGGGACTGGCTTGATGTGATATTAAAATACGTTTTATTTTATCTACTAGAAATTCAAGAGGAATGCTCTCTGCAATTCAAAAGGGACGAAAATCTCAGAACAAAAAATTCATTTTCAATCCCTGCAGAGTTCATTATGAACAACAGAGTGCTAGAAATTAAAACATTTAAATGCATTTAATAAGGTTCTATAATGGAATGACATTCATGTTTAGATAGATTCTCTAGTCTTTCTCCCTCTTTCATCTCTCTAAATTCTATGGTTAGGGAAAAAGTGAAATACTGATGTGATTTAATTGGTTAATTATGACTAGATTCATCAGCAAAGTAAGAGAGCTGAAGCAATTATCTAGATTATTAAAGTTTAGAAACCGTCCTTCCCCCTGATATCTTGATATCCCAGTCAAAGTGGGTCATGACTATTACATTAATTGAGACCAAACTATTTGTGGTTGCAGGAATGCGCATGCTTAAAAAATAAAACTAGAGTATTTAGGCCAGAATTAATTGAATCAGAAGAGGAGATTAAGGCAACATAGAAAGTTACTTAAATTCTTAACTTTTTTCATCTTCCTTCATATACTATAACTAAATTACCTATGTATTACTGAAAGAAAAATACTTTTGCCTAATTATTCATAGAATTAGCTTAAGGCCATTCATCAATAAAATGTGTGGTATTTGTTTTGAAATATTTTTTAAATGGTTTTGAAATTTTCAAAAGAGTTTACTATATAATTCATGTTATTCTTACAGCTGAATATATACTAGTAAAAAGAAATCCTCAATATTGGTAATACCTTATTCTCAGTTTGTTTGTATAAATGTGGGTTGATTCCCTTGATCAACTCTGGACACAGCCATATTCCACCTTTAAATTACTTATCTTTATGCAGCTGAGTAAGTTTCAACGTAAGTCTAATCCGAAGAAAAACATGTATGTATTTTTCCTGTCTATTATACACCTTCTGCATTATACTATTTTTAAATATCAAGGAAAAATAAATTTCAGTAATCTGATTATTATGATCATCAGAATTTGGTATTATCTACACAAACTCTTTGTCCTAATTAGTTTCTTTTAGGAAAAAAATACATTATCCACACACATCTAGTAGTTACGATTTGACAATTTGTACCTCATATAACCAAATTTTATTACACACACGTTTCTTATGTTATTGGTCAGGAACTTAATTGCTGTGAAAAGCTCTGGGAGAGACTTTAGATGGACTTTTGAATAATCATGTCATCAGGAAGTTGACATGCTTATTCACCTATTAATTCTAAATTCTATTGTGTAAACGTCTCACTCAGACAGGCTGCCCTTCTTGGTGTTCTCTGTAATTTCTACGTTTAGAAAATATTTTTTCAGTAACTCTTGAATAAAAACAAGTGGCTATTTTAAATAACACCAACAGAAGTTCCAATATTACATCCCGCCAACCTGATTTAAGTTCCATTTTCCATTTCCCAAGCAAGTAGTTGTTTCCACAGAATTGCAATGCTTGGCTAACCTAGATTGAGTTGTATGTTGACTCCCATACCTGGTGTTGGGATGAGCCTCACTCAAAGTGCCCTGTATTAGTCAGATTTTGCTTGATTATCCGGCAATAACAAAGACCTTAAAATTAAAGTTCACAACAACAAATGTTTCTCATTTGTGAAATTTGTGATATCAGCTGTGGATAGACTATGGCTCTGTTTCTGCCCATGTATCTTCTCCATTCTGGGATCTAGGCTGAAGGAACCGCTCTATTTGGGACATGCCACATTCAAGGTAGAGAATAAAGAGCAAGAGTTTTTTTTGCTTGTAAACGACTTGAAGCTTCGGCTTCGTACTGGTATATGCTACTTCTGCTTACATTATATTGACCAAAGCAAGTCATAGGGAAAAGCCTAAGAATGGAGTAGGGAAATATTAAACAACACTTCTCTCACTGAAAGAAACCATCATGGCAATGGATAGGGGTGAGAAGTCTTGTTCCTAGAAAAAAGAATACATTTAGGATAATAATACAATCTACCACGTACAAACTGAAAGAGTCAGAAAGTTTCATTCTGCAAGGAGATTTCCTACAAAATTACAACAGATTTCCACTACAATCATCTACTCTCACACTCTGAAGCTCCAGCTGAACTTTCAGTGCAGAGTATCTCTCAATCCTAAGAGACTTAACATTAAGGTCGCATATGTGAAAGATTAGCCAGAATGTTGGGTGTCCCATACAGGCTAGATAGGGTGATGTGTAGCAACATTAAAACAAGAAGGAAAAGATGTGCTTCAGGAGCTATTTGTAAGCACAATATGGAAGATCCAGAGTGAATAACTGGACAACAAAACTTAAAATCTGAGCTGAAACAGAACAGAGGTATATCTACATAGATTGCTTAAGCAATTTGAGAACAGTAAGTGAAAAATACAAAGTGAAAACAGGAAGAATGGCAAGTTTAGGACTAAACTCCAACATGCTGTTCAGTTTAGCAATTTAGTAGTACTTCTTTAGAACTTTAGCACTAAAGTATTAAAGTACTCCTTTTTTAATGTAAACATTATTATAAGTGCCCTTTCTTCCAGATTCCCCAAACTATTTTTCTTGGACTCAGGGACTATTTTCCTTCTTATTCTATGTATTTAATCTCTGTCTAATTGATCTCATTGATTGATATCTAAGATCTAACTGACCTATGTATCTAACTAATTCAGGACCATTTATCACAGTAGGACCCTTTTGGTAAATCAATTGGCCATATGTAAATGAGTTTTTTCTAGGCACTCTAATTTTCTCTATTTAAAAATAAAGCTTTTTAACCTTGTATCAGTGCTGCACTGTCTTGTTTACTATCGCCAGCAACTTTTGATCAAAAATGGCACCCTTTGATTAATTTAAGCATTGGTCCAATTAGTTATTCCACAGTGGGAAATTACTCACAATTAAAGAACTAAACAGCAGCGAACACATTATCCATGTATTGTCAAACAAGATGCTTATGCCCAATAATAAAGCTTTTAGGAAGGCAAGAAATTTATGTGTGACAGCTCTTCATTTGGAAATCACAATATGTGACCACCAGCTCTAGGGTCACCATGCTAATTTGGATCTTAAGGAATCATGGTGATGAAAGAAAGCACTTTTTTTTTTTTTTTTTTGAGATGGAGTCTTACTCTGTCACCCAGGCTGGAGTGCAGTGGCATGGACTTGGCTCACTGCAACCTCTGCCTCTCGGGTTCAAATGACTCTCCTGCCTTGGCCTCCAGAGTAGCTGGGACTACAGTTGCCCACCACCGTGCCTGGCTAATTTTTGTATTTTTAATAGAGATGGTGTTTCACCATGTTGGCCAGGCTGGTCTCGAACTTCTGACCTCATGTGATCTGCCTGCCTTAGCCTCTCAAAATGCTAGGATTAGAGGTGTGAGCCATCACTCCTGGCCTGAAAGAAAGCACTCTTCAGGGGAATGTTCTTGCAGCTGATTGTTGATGGTGTATACACCAGAAAATAAACTGGACAACTTGAAAATAAAAATGAGACATAAAAAAAAAGCTGCTCTTTTCTCAGTAAAACTGATAATTACAGAGCCATGCAGTTTGTTCTGCTACTTACATTACCCATATTTCATAATCAACATTTTGAGGGCTTTTACCACTTTTAACTGTTTTGCAATTGATCTGATTCTTCTAAAGAATTATGTATTTCTGAGATGAGTATTTTTTATTTGTTGATTGCCAACAAGCTGCAAACAATAATACATAAAGACACCTGAGTTAATTTGAGTGGCTTCTCCAGGGCTTCTCAAGCTTTAATGTGCATATGATTCACCTGAGGATTGTGTTACAATTCAGATTCTGATTCAATAAGTCTGGAATGGGACCTAAGAGTATGCATTTCTGATAAGTTGGTCTGCTGTTGATCAGCTCACAAGTTAAACATGTCAATGTTGTTGGTCTGCAGATCACACTTAGAGTAGCAAGCATTTACACAGAAACCTGGAAATATTAAGTCAGCATCAGGCTGGGCTTGGAAAGTGGAATACAGGCACCGTTGGGAGGACTGGAACCCCATTTTTCAAGGACTGGCAACTCACTGACATAAACTGAGGATTTTATGTACTATCAAATAAGAGATGCCTTACTATGGGTCTCCACATCTTTGCCCCTGTGTTATTTGAATCCTAATCACCTCTTAACCCCAATCAGTACAGCAGCCAATTGACCAGTCTCCCTGCTCCCTCTTGTGTCTTTTTAAAGTTCTTTCTCAGGCCAGGCACAGTGGCTCATGCCTGTAATCGCAGCACTTTGGGAGGCTGAGGCTGTCTATACTTCATAACTATCCAAAATCTTTCTGCTATTGCTACATTTTTACTTCCCTTGGACCTTAGTTTATTTGTCTTTTCGTTTTTTTGTTTTTTAAGACAGGGTCTTGCTCTGTCACCCAGGCTGCAGTGCAGTGACGTGATCTTGGTTCACTGCAGCCTTGACCTCCTGGGTTCAAGTGATCCTCCAACCTCAACCTCCCAAGTAGCAGGGAACATGGGCACATGCCACCATGCCTAGTTAATTTCTAAATTTTATGTAGAGAGACAAGGTATCCCTATGTTTCCCAGGCTGGTCTCAAACTCATGGGCTCAAGTGATCCTCCCATCTCAACCTCCCAAAGTGGACTTTACATTTTTTTAAATCTTTGCATTGCCACTTCCTTCTACTGCTTGACAGCTAACACTCCATCTCTGAGTAGATGCTTCAAAGGGTGGCTTCCTAGTTCATTTAGAAAACATACTAAATCTTTGATAATGCCTTAAAAAGGGACATAATCTTTTAATGTCTGATCAAACTTTAGTATCTCACCTATTTAATCAGGTGGCCAAAGTGTATTGGGAGAACGTCAAAGCCATGGGCCTGAATGTACCACGGTGAGGTCTGGATTCTCGAATCTTCATGTCTCAAATGTCCTAACTCAATGGAAATAATACAATATATGCATGACTTTAAATATAGTCGGTGTTTCCACATGTTCTCACGTATAAGTGGGAGTTGAACAATGAGAACACATGGACACAGGGAGGAGAACATCACACACCAGGGCCTGTCGGGGGGTAGGGGGCTAGGGGAGGGATGGCATCGGAAGAAATACCTAATGTAGATGATGGGTTGATGGGTGCAGCAAACCACCATGGCACGTGTATATCTATGTAACAAACCTGCAAATTCTGCATATGTATCCCAGAACTTAAAGTATACCTAAAAAAGTGGTATCAGAACTTCAAAAAAAAATTTCTCTGATGAACTGCTGATGTACAACTCTGGTGTACTATATAAAATCTAGATACTGATCTCAAACTTATTTTTAATTTTTCCATAATAAATATGTATTTATTTTATTACTGGAAAAGGTAAACGTTAATATAACTGCAATATAGATATAGAAAATCTATTTTTAAAATGTTTAGAGTTTTTGTGTGAATTATTCAACTATTTTGGGGGAGATACAAGGATAGAACTAGCTATATACATGTTACTGATTTTAATGTTTGGAACAATGTCTTCTGGGATTTGGGTAGTGATATAACTCACAACACCATTATTATATTTTGCATATGTACCTTATAGTTTGCATTATTATTGATTACATACTTAACTCATGTTAATAACTGATTGCCTTATAGGATAACATTTTGAAGATTGTGAGTACTCAATTAAATGAATGAACCAATAATAAATGGAGAATGGACCTCGAAAATATATATATATATATATATATAGTCGGTGTTCAATAAACATTTGGAAAACAAGTTAAATGCATGATTGGGTTCATAAAAGAATATATGTGACTTATTTCCAAAGGCCACTCCAAATTGAGTGTCAAAAAATTGAACATTAGTGGTTAAAGCACAAATAATGGTTTTGATTCTGAGCCCCCTTGAGTAACATCATTGGGAACCAGGTTAATTTTCTTTCTGCAATAGACACAGGAACTTCAGTGTCTCTGGGAGGCTGTAGTCATGCTTTTATTGCCAAATGTAGGGCAATTAAAGTGAACTATAGACATCCTGGGTGATTGAGCTCCAACCCATCTTCTTCTACTACAAGTATCCTAGTCACACCCTAAACCCAGTCTGGGAAAGAGGGCATGTGAGAAGGAGAGAGGGAGGAAGAGGGAGAACTCTTACTAATGTGAGAGCTGATCTTACTGTAAGTTCGGTTTATTCAGCCCCCTACCTGATGGGTCTTTCCCAGCAAACATGACTCCTCCCTGTATAATAGTTGTTACAACATCTTATTTGGAGCCAGGAAAATCTGTGTTCACATCGTTACAGCCTGATCCTGGACAAGTGTCTCATCTTTCTTGAGACTTACTTTTCTCATCTGTAAATTGGGATTACTTATATATATCACATCGGAGGATGAGGTCTAAGGGTTAAATATGCTAAGGCATAAAGAACACTGTATTAGTCAGAATTCTCATATACATACATATATGTATATATATTATGTGTATATATATGTGTATATATATATTATTTGTGTATATATGTGTATATATATATTATGTGTGTATATATATATAGAGAGAGAGATTGTGTGTAGAAAGAGAGAGAGACAGGATGAGAGAGACTGATTTAGTATAAGGAATTGAAGGAATTGGCTCATACAATTATGGAGACTGACAAGTCTGAAGATCTGCAGTCAGCACTACAGAGAATTAGCAGAGTTAATTTTAAAGATGTAGTTCCAGTCCAAGTCCAAAGTCTCAAGAACCAAAAGACCTGATGGTGTAGTTCTAGTCCAAAGATAGGGGGAAAATATTTCTAGCCAAAAGACAGGCAGAAGGAATACTCCCTCACTCAGCTTTTTCATGCTATTCAGTCCTCAACTGATTGGGTGAGGTTCACCCACGTGCGAGAGGGCAATCTGTTTCCCTGAGTCCATGGATTCAAATGCAGCGCCCTCACAGACACACCCAGAATCGTGTTTGACCAAATATCTGAGCACCCTGTGACCAAGTCAAGTTACATAAAATCAACCAGCAAGAACACTTAGTACAGTCCCCAGACCATCCTAAAATGAATAAATAAGAACTATTATTAGGACCCTAAATTCAGGCTTCATGTCTTTTGGGAAGACTTACTCCACTCCCTCCTAGGCAAGGAAGATAGCTCCTCCCAGCTCTTCTTTCCATATCTGTTATAGTGCTCTAATGTTCAGTACCCAACCAGGAAAATAGAGACCATTAAAAAAAAAAATAGAGACCACTCTGAAGCAGAATATTTAAAGCAGAGAGAATTTAATACAGAGAGCTACATGGGTGAAGGAGGAGCTGGAGGGTCAGTCAGGGAGGGGCTGTGTAAGAAAGGGACGCTGAGCCACTCCTGGGCTGTCCCATGGGTAGGGACCTGTGCACCTGAAGTATCATAAGCCTCTGGAGGGAGCTGGAGGCACAGAGAAGACGTGACCCCAGGCAGTGAGGTATAAGGAACACCCTCTCCCACAGCCTGATCTCTGACCAGTGTCCCCAGTGAAACAGCCCAGCCAGAAGCCAGCTGATCCCAGCTCTGAAACGCACCCGCAACAATTTGGTCCCTATGGTTGGCAGATTACGGCAGGGGTAGGGCAAGAAATAGATCTGAAGCAGACAGGAACAGAACCCACCCTGTCACATTCCCCACAACTGTCTCTCATTTTCTCAGCTGCCCAACTAGACTGTAAGATGCTTTGAAACGAAAATTCTATGTACGAAACCCTGAGTACAATTTCCACAAAGTAGGTATTTTCTGAATGTCCATGGATTTGGCACAAATTGTTGATGCATCTTTGAATTCTTCCCAGATAACATTTATTCTTCTTCCCCTTCTTAATGCTTAGGGTGAGACTGCCAAATACAGGAGGCTCTATTCCATTTGAATTTCAGAAAATCAACAAATAATTTTTTTAAGTATAAATATGTCACAAATATTGCATGGGACTTACCTACTCCCCTCCCCCAAATAATTCATTGCTTATCTGAAATTGAAATTTAACTGAATGTCTTGTATTTTTATTTCCTACGTCTGACAGTGCTAGCTTGGGAAAATGCAGAAGGAATGCATCCCTGGCTAATTGTGATGTCTCTGCTTCACCACATGTGTGCTGTGTTGATCTGATTGTTCAGGTCTCTTTCGGTAACCGAGGGTATAAGATGCACCAGAAGGTGCGATAATAAAGTCATTGCTGATGAAGACCGACAGGTCCTCTGACATTTTTCACAGTCTTTGAGGGATTTCAGCTGGTATAGGAAAGAGCTTCAGCTCTCTCTATGGGCTCTTCACCCTGCCTGCAAGGTATGGGAAAAGCCTGGTCTGTTAGCCTCACAACAGATGGCCTCGCCACTGCACCAAACGTGCAAATGGGCCACTGATGCCAGAAAGAACTGGGTTTGATTTCTGTGGCCTTGGCTGAAAACTGAAGGCCACTTACTTAGTCACAGTATTTTATACTGTTCATGTAGGTTACAAGCAGAGACTGGGTAGGTTTCAAACCCTGACTTTGCCACTTAGTACCCCTGAAATCTTGGGCAAGAAGTTTACATTTTCTGTGGCCCTGGTTTTCACATCTGTAAAATTACAATAATAACAACAAATAGGCCGGGCAGGATGGTTCACGCCTGTAATCCCAACACTTTGGGAGGCCGAGGCTGGTGGATTGCTTGAGCACAGGAGTTCAAGACCAGCCTGGGAAACATGGCAAAACCCCGTCTCTGCAAAAAATACAAAAATTAGCTGGGAGTGGTGGTGCATGCCTGTAGTCCCACCTACTTGGGGAGCTGAGGCAGAAGAATCACTTGAGCCCAGGAGGTCGAAGCTGCAGCGAGCCATGATCACGCCACTGCACTCCAGCCTGGGTGGCACAGTGAGACTCTGTCTCTAAATAAATTAATTAATTAATTAAGGGAATGATGAAGATTGAATATGGTTATGCATGTCAAATTAGGATATTGTACCTGTCCTGTAAAAGGGAAGGGCACTTACTATGTTTGTTCATAATTAATTGAGGCCGAAATACTTCAACGGGTGGCAGTTGAGGAGCCCTGCAGATGACCTCTAGGCTTTTCTTTATGCTGTTTCCCTCCACCACCATATGGTACCCTACCGAATCCACTTCTCCTGGCTAATTTCTATTTATATAGTGTGTTAGTCAATTTTGTGTTGCTATAAAAAAGTTCATGAGCCTGGGTAATTTATAAAGAAAAGAGGTTAATTTGGTTGATGGTTCTCCAAGCTGTACAAGAAGCATGGTGCCAGCATCTGCTTCTGGTGAGGGCCTCAGGAAGCTTCCAATCATGGAGGAGTGCAAAGGGGAGCCAGTGTGTCACACAGTGAGAGAGGGAGCAAGAGAGAGAGGAGGAAATGCTGGCTCCTTTAAACAATCAGCTCTCAAGTGAATTAACAGAGAACTCACTCATCAGCAAGGAGAGGGCTCCAAGCCATTCATGACCCAAACACCTCCCACTAGGCCCCACCTCCACCATTGGGGATCACATTTTTTTTTTTTTTTTTTTTTGAGACGCTCTGTCTGTTGCCCAGGCTGGAGTGCAGTGGTGAGATCTCGGCTCACTGAAACCTCTGCCACCCGGGTTCAAGCGATTCTCCTGCCTCAGCCTCCCAAGTAGCTAGGATTAACAGATGCCTGCCACCGCTCTCGGCTAATTTTTGTAGTTTTTATTTTTTAGTAGAGATGGGGTTTCACCATCTTGGCCAGGCTGGCCTTGAACTCCTGACCTCGTGATCCATCTACCTCGGCCTCCCAAAGTGCTGGGATTACAGGCATGAGCCACCACGCCTGGCCAGGGATCACATTTCAACATGGATTAGGAGAGGACAAACATCCAAATTACATTATATAGCATGACCTGTTCAAGTGCACCTCCTGCAACAATCCTTTTTTGATTGCTGCCAGCAATCAAGGTTACATTTTCTGTGCTGCCAGCCTGATAGGACAGCCATATCACATGTGCATGATAATGCTATCATGCCTCTGTGCCTGCCTCCATTCATGTTGTAAGCTCCTTGATGGCAGATTGTTTTATCATTTCTCTAAATTTCAATGCCTGAGAAATTCTGTAGAATGTCATAGTACAATAACAAATGTTTGATGACTGTTTGGATGACACTGGGTGCCTCATGTATAGAGGTAATTAGAGGTCCTAAATAACAATGATACTAAAAATAAAATTAACAATACCAACCACAACAAGCAATATGGGGGTTTGTGTGTGCCAGACACTGTGCTCAGAGCTTCACATCTAATTCCCATAAACTATTCCCTGGGATTGCCACTATTAATAATAATATCCCTTTTTACAGATGAAGAAAATGAGGCATTGAAAGAGGAAGTGATTTTTCTGAGCTCCCAGAGCTGCAATAATGAAGGCTTACTATTATAATAATTTGGAAAGCCACTATATCTGGGCTCAAGTGAATATATTTTCTTTTTTTTTTTTTTTTTTTTTTTTTGGAATCTCAGCTCTAACATGCAAAGGAAAGGTCAAAAGGGAATCTGGCCTAAAAAGGCACTGAAATCCAAATGAACAGCTCAGAACAAGTCTTCCTTGCTAAGGGTAAAGAATGCCATCAATGCCCAGATTGAAGATGTCTGCATTCTAGGTTTGGAGGACGCTAGCAGATTGCCTTTCTGTTTGTATTCATCTAATCAGAAACTGAGTAAAAGATGAGTTTACTGGATCCTGCTATCTTCTTATTCTCCTTGAAAACACCTACATTTGTTTTTTATTCCATGTGTGAGAATGCCTTAGGGCTTCTCTATATATCTTCCAATTTTCAAAACAAATGCTTCCTTATAAGTAAGTGCTTATCTATTAAAAATTTTACCCTCTCTTCTTTCACCTTGATTCTTTAGTTTCTTTCAAACGGTTTGTGGAGCTCAAAACTCTAAGAAACCAATACTCTATCTTGCTGTCTCACTGGAGTTGCATTACAAGCAAATCAAACTGTTCCTATAAGTAGCCTCTCTACTTTTGCTTGTAACTTACCATATTTAAAAAATAATAAACCTCTGTCTTTCCTAAAGTTTTTCCAAATTCTTGGTGATGTGAGCTACAGCCAACTTAAATGATGCTATATACAGCATCTCCAAGCAAATACTCAGTGTGTGTGCATGCAAGGGAAATGACACATGTGCACACAAAACACACACACACACACACACACACACACTTTCCTCTTTTTTAGTCCCCTTATTACTATTTTATGGTATGGAGTATGGCATCTCAAAGTGTCTGGTGTTATTAACATATCTGTGTTGAAAGCCAAAATGTCCCTCAGAGTTTCATGACATGGATTTCAATGCCTGATTTTCTCGAAGAAAAAACCACGGCTTAGACATACAATATGGTAGATCTTTTTCTTGAAATCAACTGGATTCTCCAACCCCATAGGGAAATAAACATGCTCAATGGCCAAAAAGGGGAAAAGGAAGTTTAACATTTTTAACTTGCTGGGTCTGCAGAACACTTTCTAGTCTCTTTTTTCTTTTCTTGGAGTTTTCTTTGTCACTGACTTTGGTTTATAAGTAACACAGTGCATTCATTACTGCTAATTGATTAAAATGAATACAGTATTCAGAATTTAAACTTTCATGATTTTGAATGCTTCTGGTCTCCAAAGTGTTGTTTCTTTTCCCCTTAAGAGATGCCTCTACCTGCTCTGATCTGTGCTGGAATAGCTAAATACCGTCTGCTTTGGTAGTGGAAGCAGACGGTGTGGCATTACCCTGCTATAGAGCAGAGTTTCTCAGTCTTGGCACTGTTGACATTTGGGACTGGATAATTATTTGTTATCAGGGCTTTCCTGTGTATGCAGGATGTTTACCAGCACCCCTGGCCTCCACCCACCAGGTCCCAATAGCACTTCCCCTCAGTTATGACAACCAAAGGTGCCTCCAGATATTATCACCAAGTGTCCTCTGGGGGTGTGACTGGTGGCACAAAATTGCTCCCAGTTGAGAATCACTGCTGTGCAGAAAAAAAATATAAACTAACCAATATTTGATGAGCACCTGTGTGTACCAAGCACTTTACCTACATTTTCTAATTCTACTATTCCCAGTAGAATTTCTAATTCTACTATTCTGCATTCTAAGATAGGCAGTAATATATCCTTGCTATCCAGATGGAGAAACTCATATTCAGAAAAATGCAATAATACACCTCCTATGGTTCACCATTCAAAACCAGTAGAGAAGGCTGAGTCTGTCTCTAAACCACCTCATTACAGCTGCCCACCACCCCAGTGATTATAAACACTTTTATTCCTGCCAGGACATACTTAGCGAGAGAAAGTCACATAATCACCAAAAAATGTTGTTGTAATTCTATCCCTTTCTCTCTTGGTCAAGAGAGTGGGTATCTGAGACTTCTTGAAATGTTAAAAGAAATTTAAAGCTGTGACTATAACAATATCACCTTCAAACAAATTTACAAGAACAAAACAAACCACCCCACCAAAAAGCAGGTGAAAGATGTGAACAGACACTTCTCAAAAGAAGACATTTATGCAGCCGACAAACATATGAAAAAAAACTCATCATTACTGGTTATTAGAGAAATGCAAATCAAAACCTTCAAATATATAACATAAATTAAACCTAAATTAAATTTTAATAATTTTTAGTTCAGAGAGGGTAAGTGTCCCATCTTAATCATCTTTTCCAGAGTTCTTGCTGATGAAAGATCCATCTTTAGTACTGAACAAAATGGAAATCAATATACGAAAACTTTGTCATTGAGAGGTTTCCTAGAACACTCTTTTGAAGGACGCTGTGAAAATCTGACATAGTGGCTTCCTACTTTCTACTCCCTACAAACGGAATACTTTTTCAATCTAAGCAATTGACAGTGTATTCAACAGAACTCTAGATTGATCCATGGGATATCAATCAGGATTTCTTTAAAAAAAAAATCTTAAATGAGTGTTTTTGTATAAGGGTTGAAAACAGCAAAGGTAAACATAGTTCTTCTTTTTGTGTTGAATGTACATTTAAGAGGAATAATTACTGTTCTGTGTGTCTCAAATTTATTTGACCATGAATTCCCCCTGCCCATACTCTGAAAAAGTTTGTGCCTCAAGGAACACATTTTTGGAAAGATTGAATTGTGTTTTGTCTTCCAAAGAGTTTATGATTTGCTCTGAATGAAGTCCTCTAGAGCTCGTTGCCCCTAATTTTTTCAGCTCTTTTCTAAACTTATTCCATTTCATCAAATATTTTAAATGATAGACCATAATCACTTTTGGCCTATCCATAATCTTTGGAACCTTTGAAAAATCAGACATAAAGCGTAGTTTATCCTTTTCAGACAAACAGGGAACACAGTGCTCAAACTCCAATACCAACCAGGAAGGTTTATTGCCAAATTTTCCATTTTTGGCTGACAGTTTCTCCAGCAGAAAACCTACCCCCATCTACCCACAAGATATGGGGAGATTCAATATTAGTCCAAGCAAATCTTTGATCAGAGCAGATAAGCTATCAAATATATCTTGTCAAGTGAAAAGATATGAGGATTTATTTTTTAACGCATTCAAATGATTTAATACCATTGCTACTTACATTCTATCTTCATTGATATGAATGATAAGTGCATAGGAAGACATGAATATAGAATTTAGAGCTCAAGGCAGACAAGACTTTCTATTTGAAAAGAGGATAATCACATTTTAGCTGCCCAAGTTTTCAGTCTTAGCCAGCATGAACAAGAACCACACACCGATTCAGCAAAACTTATCCCCTATGAACACAGAGCTTCACATTTAGAGAGGATGTACTTTGCGGTGAGCCCCAGGTCATTTACCCTGCCCAATGGATTTCTCCTCCCTGGTTGAGGCAGAGTGCAGAAGATGATAGCTGTCATCATGCAATTCCAGGAAAAGACTCTTCTAATACTGATGCTAATAGAAACTCAATTTTGTTTGCCTAGATCTATATCTTTTTTTATTTCATCTTACAACTATGGCTGGCTGGATGTTTGCCCAGTTTGGGAAGGATTGTCTGCTTGGAATATGAACCATGTGGCATGACAAGAGTTTATTTAATGAAAGTGGATTATTTTCCTTAGCAAATTATTACTTGAATTATTTGATCTAGTCATAGTATAACTACTGGTACCACCACCCATGCTACTACTCAGAAAAAAAAAAATAAACATCAGTTGATTTTTTTTTAAGTCAGGCATTGTTTTGTGTTAATTACATGCATTTGCTCTTTAATCCTCCCATGGCTATTATTTGATATGTTGATTTAATATGCAGATGGTGAAACTGAGACATACAGCAGTTAAGTACTGTCTAACGTTAAATAGCCAGTAAGTGGCTGAGATAGGATTTGAACCCATGTAGCATAAATTCAGAACTCATACTCTTAGCCACTACTTGATTTTAATAATATGCAGTTTAGTGTTGTTCATGAATTTAGTGGCCAGGGTAGGATGGAGTAGAATGGCTTCATATTTTTAATGAGCAAACTTGTGAAAAGTAAAATAAATAAAAGTCTATATACAAGAAAGGTAAAGAACACACAGCAATACACAGAAAGAAAGAGACAAACAGAGAGAGGTGATGTAACCAGTAAAACCTAAGTTGATTTTAAAATAAAGGTTAAGAATGAGTGGGAATTATGAGCACATTTAGAAGTGGTGGTGCTCAGTTCTAGACCCTACTTGGCATTTACAATTTTGGGCAAGTCATTTCCATCGTCTGGCTGCTTACTAGCAATAATAATAATAAATTATTACTTATTATATTATTATAATTTATTACAATAATTTATTACTTATTATATTATTATAATTTATTACAAAAATAAATTACTTGTTCTATAAATATGTTCTAATTGCTTCCGACAATGGTTTTGGATTTCCACTCCTAGAGACAGACTATGGGAACAATTTTATCATTCAGTTGTAACTGTATTGCAGTCCCAAATTCAATTTAAAAGCATTTCATATACCTGATGTGGAAATATCAACATCCATTGAAATTTTAAATACTCCAAACTTTGTCAACTCTTAATTCAGCTCTTCATCTATTAGACATTCTCTACCCTGTATCTTCAAATCTTCTTCCACTGTTGTTATTTCTCACTAACAATTAAGCAGGTCTCCCTTGCTCATCTATCAATCCTCTTCCTTGACTCTGAGTCTTCCTTAATCACCCATATTGTATCTCCCCTCTCAGAGGAATTGTCTGTACCCATTGCCTCCATGTCCAAACCTCTCTTTTACTCCTCAAATTTCCATGATCATGTATTTGACCATTCCAGTAACGCCACATTTTCCAAAAGTCACCAACGGCTTTCTAATTGATATGTCCAACAGAGTTTTTACCACTCCCTCTCCTCATTCTTCTTATACCAGGAGACTATTTTTCCTTTCTGTTTGCCATACAGTCTTCTACTACACCATCTCCAAGTTACTGGCAGTTCTAGGAATATGCATGTTGCACACTTCCTATGGCAAGTCCTCTGAAATCTATATCCCAACCCAAATCTCTACTGAACACATCATACTGTACTTGAGCGTCAGTTATTTGCTGCATATGTGCAAAGGAACATTCGAACTTTTTTATTATGTTTTCATTTGACTTTTGGCAGTTCCATCCCTCTGGTGAACAACCAGAAATCTGATAGTCCCCCTTGCCACCTGGCTGTACTTTCCCACACTTCAATCACTAAGTCTTGATGATTTTATTTTCAACACATTCTCAAAGCTTGATCTTCCTTACCATCTTAATTTCCATTAGTTCAATTGCCTTAGTTCAAGTAGTCATAATTTTTCTCCTAAATCACAAATTGTTGTGTTCACCTCCAGGCCAGCTCTGCTTCCCCCTCATCAGGGCTTCTAGAATCACCTGTAAGTCTGGAGCATCACAGAGCAGGCTAGAACCTGATGGGTTTTTATGACATGTTACAAGCTTTATTCAAATGGTGATGAAAAACTATGGAAAGTTTCCAGGTATGTAACACATAGGATCACACTTGTTTTTATTCTTGCCACTTTCCTCTTCAGAATTTACACCCCAGCAAAAGAAAATTCATAATGATTTTGATTTACTAAAACTCTCCATGTCTGTGCCAGGTTTTTTTGTTTTTGTTGTTGTTGTTAGAGACAGGGTCTCACTTCGTCATCCAGGCTGGAGTGCATTGACACAATCTCGGCTCATCGCAACCTCGACCTCCCAGACTTAAGCGATTCTCCTGCCTCAGCCTCCCGAGTAGCCAGGACCACAGGTGCATACCACCAGGCCTGGCTTTTTTTTTTTTTTTTTTTTTTTTTTTTTGTAGAGACAAGGTCTCCCTATGTTTCCAGGCTGGTTTTGAACTCCTGGCTCAAGTGAGCCACTCATATCAGCCTCCCAAATTGCTGGGATTACAGGCATCAGCCACAATGCCCAGCAGGTTGTCCTAACTTTTTCCCTCCAGTTTCACTCTTCTTCTTTCTCTAGCTTCAGAAGAACAGGATTCTCACACCCTTTGGCTTTGTGTTGGCTTCAGATTATAGGAAACTCTAGAAGATCAGAGGGCTAGAAGAAGAATAAGTCAGGATATTTGTTCCCTGGCTTCTTTCCTACCAGGCCATGATTTGGCAATGACTATTGTTTCTCTGATAAAGGGCATATTCTTCTTCAGGGCCACAGCTATAGGTCTTGCTCAGTGTAGGTAATTGTTCCTTCCTCTTGCCCCTTGAAGCCTAACGGTGGTAACAGCTCCTAGCTTTTCCCTTGCTGATTTCCCTTGACCCTGCATTTAGGTTCACAAGTGGTCTCTTTGTTAAAGTCTCCTTGATCATCCCTATGGTGTGCGCTACCTGCTGAGACTCTGACCTATACAATGCCTTTGACCAAAACATGTTTCCCACTTTCTTATTCCCATTTTTCTTTCTATGGCTGGCTCATATTCATCCTTTGAGACTCACCTGAACCTGAAAATCCAGAAAAGGTTATCTAGAAGGAAAAACGTTTGAAATATGTGCCAAATGACTTCTTATATCATTACAATTGCACTTATCACTCATTATTTTAATGATCTATTTCCTCTATTGGAAGGAGGAATTCTTTAAATTGAAGTTACAAATAGGTGAAATTTGTCTTGTATATTGTTTCTAACACAGACTCATACATAAAAAGTTGCAGTTAAATAAATACATGAGTTACTGAAAAATGTTTTTATCAAATTCCCTTTATGTAATACTTTCTGCAGTTTTGTCTCAGACTTCATTAATTGCACATCTCTAGGATACCCTCTGTGATAACAGGCATTCATCTTTAAAACTGAAACTATCACAGGAACATTAAAGGGATATTAATCATTTATATATTGGTATAAATTAACTTAATAAAAATCTATCTGTTAAATATTAACTGATAGTGATAGAATAATAAATTTGATTGGAATTAGGAAATAATTATTTGGTGCCATTAAGCACTTTGAAGTTTAGGTAGAGCACAGTGGGGTGTTTTAGTGATGATCCAACAGTTAATAATGAACCTGTATTTCTGAGCACTGGAATAGAGGATCACAAGAAATTGAGCAAGGGGACTGAACTTGGAGAAATCTGATAGCTAATTAAACTTCTGTTACAAAATATTGCCTGGATTTGATGTAGAAAAAAATAGAACACTTAACTTTTTCTCCTCCTTCTCAACTTGGACTTTTTTTTTTTTTTTTTTTTTTTGCCTTTTTGCTTTATTTGCTGGTAGTTAATAAAGCATAAAGTCTTTGTTCTTCCTATTACAAAGACAGCTTTAAGAACCCAATTCGTTTACAATTTATGAATTAGACTGCCAGTAGTTTTACCTGTTAGAGGAGGACAAATGGGAAGCAGACAAGCCTCCCGTCCACCCCTCAAATAGTCAGGTTTCTTTTTTTAACCTAAGTGTAGCTTTGTCTAGTGCATGGTTCCTCTTTTGTCCCAGGTAGTGTAACCATCCATTGGATTCTTCCTGACTGTTTCACAAACAAAATCAATTCACTGAGATCTCAGCATTGCAGTACAGAAAGAGTTTAATTGACACAAGACTGGCCCAAGCAGGAGAACTGGAGTTATTACTCAAATCAGTCTCCCTAGAGGCTTATAAGTTAGGCTTTTTATGGACAATCTGATGGGCAAGGAGCTAGGTAATGGGTACTGCTGATTGGTTGGAGATGAAATCACAGGGGTGTGGGAAACCTTCCTCGTGCACTGAGTCGGCCTCTGGGTGGAGCTATAGGGGCAACTGAGTCACAAGTCTGGATGGGTCAGTCTAAAAAATATCTCAAAAAAGGCAATCTTAGCTTCCACAATTGTGATGTTATCTATAGGAGAAATTAGGGAAGTCTCAAATCTTGTGACCTCTGGCCACGTGACTCCTGAGCAGTAATGGGTTATAGAAACTATGCCTTCATACTTAGCAGAATTCAGGCCTCTCACATAATCCTAATCTTGTGGCCTTTCATTAGTCCTATAAAGGCAGTTTTTGGTCCCTGAGCAAGGAGGGGGGTTAGTTTTAGGGAGGGACTATTATTGTCCTTGCTTTTAAGTAAAATTATAAACTAAATTCTACCTAAAGTTACTTGGCTTATGCCCAGGAGTGACCAAGGGCAGCTTGGAGGTCAGAAACAAGATGGAGTCAGTTATGTCATATTTCTCTTACTGTCATAATTTTGCAAAGGAGGTTTCAGTAAGTGAGTGTAACCTACCGACTCAGTCTAATATATATTAATCCAGTACATGACACAGTAAGTAATGCAGATACAGAGAGAGCTGCCCACATCTACATGCCGCCTAGTCATTTTCTTTTGATGTCTAATGCCTAGATCATAGTATATACTCGATGAAGTTTGTGTGCCTGATTGACATCACTAGAGGAAGAAGTAAGATAAAAACAGAAAATGTCTAAAGTACCCAGAGTCAACTGAAAGAGATTCAAAAGAGGCAACCTACTTGTTAAAGAAACAAATATTCCCACCATCCTTAGGATCCAAGGCTGCACTCAGTCAAGGACACAGGAAATTGTGTCCAGAGTTGGGATGCAAACCAGGATTGTATAATTTCCCAGCCTTAGGTAATAACATTGCACTATACAAGCCATTTTGTAAAACTTCTGTGTAACTTTTCTACTTTGTCATGAAATAGCATGAGTGCACTTTATAAAATGGATCTTTTTTTTTCTCATCTAGGCTTTGGAATCCACAGATATGCTATTTAATAAAGAACATAACAATTCAAATCAGTTGACCTTGTATTATTGTGACATTTGAGTTTGGTCACAGAAATCTCTGAAAATTTCATCAATTAAAAGCTTTTCTTTTTTGGAGGGGTGGTAAGGGGTGAAGGGAATGACAAGACTGTTCCCTACTACTATATAAAGGAGAAAGAGTTACGCCTTCTAATAGAACCACCAAAACAGCTTTTAGAAAAGATAGCATGTTTTTTTCCCTGCTGTGCAGACATTTTGAACTTGCTGAGGAGCCCAACTGTTTAGCCTATGTGGAGGCTGAAATATCAGCAGCTCCAAATGACAATGAAAGCCCAATTGGGACGGGCATTAAAATGGAAACCACTTGAAGCAAGTGGCAAAGGGAAATCAATCAGCGTGGTTATTTTTTGCTTCTCCTGGAGAGCTAGCAAGGCCATGCAGAAAGATGGTGGCAAAAATTTGCCTTTGAAAAATTGCACTATAATTATATGTCTAATAGCACAGTGCAACTCCCATTCAAGGAAAAGACAACATCACCTCTGAGTGCCAGGTCCTACGTTTCATGAAGCCTATTAATCACTATAATGGCTAGAATACCACTGTGCATCTGTCTAATCTAATCCTTTAGCTTTTCCATGGCACTTTCATAGACATTATATCATGGAGAGGCAGTATGGCAGAGCAGAAGTATAAGACAGTGTGTGGCAGGCCTTGATTTTAATTTCACTTCTGCCATGTAAGCCCAGCTAACCCTAAACAGATTGCTTAACGTCTCTGGCTCCTTGGCTGGAAAATGAGGATAATAATTCTGATATTAATGGGCTGTAGTGAAGGTTATAGGTAATGTTTATAAGGTACCTGTAACATAGTAGATGCTCACTAACAAATGACCACTGGTATTACTATTGTGGGGCCTTAGACACTTGGCCCTCTAAAGGTTCTCTAAGAAATCACTGACATGAAGCAGATTGATTAATAGAAGAAGACATATGAATTTATTTAGCATGTATACCCCAGAGCCTTCAGAATGAAGACTCAACTTCCCAGTGAGTTACAGAAACTTACATATTGTCTTGAGGCTCTAGAAAGAAGGGGAGCTTGGATCCTGGTAAAACAGATGATGAGAGTAGGAGGAAAAAATTCTATTGATGGGTAATAAATAATTACTGGGGAGAATGATTGGAGCAGGAAACTTGGAAACAGCTCTCTTTGGAATTTAAATGATCTTTGAAGACTGTCATTATACTCACAAAAAAAAATCTGCTCAGGTGTGGTCACTCTTGGTCTTCTTTTCCACAATAAATAAGGAAATAACAGGGAGAGGAAGAAAAAACAATTATTCTCTTTGATGAGGCTGCATATTAGGCAGATTAAGGAACTTCAGTCTCTTTGGAAGAGACGGTGGGTGGCAGGGGGAAAATTAGAGAGACTTTGAGGTTTCTTCAGCTCAACACGTCACAATGCCATATTTTGGAGTATCAGTTTCTGAGCCCCAACACACTAGTATCATCAGAACCTCAAAGCTAACTCTAAAGTTGAACAGGGCATATATAAAACACTCAGGAAGAAATATGAGGAAACTGGACTCAATCAGTTAATAGTACTTGCTTAACATAACACAGCCAGCTAGTAAAATTATCAGATTTCCATGTCCTTCTCTTGAGTTCTTAGAAAACCAGTATGTTAAATACCCTTTTCTACTGGGAGAATACTGACAATAAGAATAGTTGTTATAAGAGAATGAGGACGTAGAAAGCCTTTCATCCATCTTTTACTTTTTTAAATATGTATTTCGTAAGTAATTAGGGTAAACAAGCATACTACATATTCCAAATTAGGTCCAATTTTCATGAATTAGCATACACACATATCTATCCCAATGATGGCTTTAGAAAAATACATTTTTTTATATTTGCATAAATCATCCTGACCCAAACCAAAATTGGGGGAAGGGTATATTGAGTTTAAGCCCTTTGATTCCTCTGGGAACAATTTTATTTGCCTAAAATAATTATATTAAAATAGATTTATATTCCAGCACTGTGGGAGGCCAAGGCGGGTGGATCACTTGAGCCCAAGAGTTTGAGACCAGCCTGGGCAACATGGCAAAACCCCACCTCCACAAAAAATACAAAAAAAATTAGCTGGGTGAGGTGATGGGCACCTGTAGTCCCAGCTACTTGGGAGGCTGAGGTAGGAGGATCCCTTGAGCCCAGGAGATGGAGGTTGCAGTGAGCCTGGGTGATAGAATGAGACCCTGCCTCCAACAAACAAACAAACAAAAATTAGATTCTTTACTAGCCATGGTCGTTTCACTCAAATTAAGCCATACAGTATATTCTAGAAATACACAAAACCTGGAGACACCAAATGCTATGCATTGTATTTTCCTTCAGTTATATAGAATTTTTTTGTCCCTAATGACAGCATTAAATTGCATAGCTGAAATTGCAAACACAGGCAATAGAGTGGGGTGAGGGGCTGGGAGGAAGCTACTGAGGATCTTGTTAAATTATTGATTTAGGTAGTCCACAGATGGCAAATCATTATTTCGTCACCTGATGGATCTGCAGGTCTTGTACAACAAAAGATCTTTTAAGCAGCAGGATTGATGCTTTAAGTTGGGAAACAGTATATCAATAAAGGTCAGTGTGACAATATGATTTATTCAAATACAATGCTACCACAAACAGTCCATTTTTATATCCCAGAATAAATGGCAGGTATTTTTTATTCGTGTTTAGGTTCCCCACTGAAATTTTTGAAATGTTTTATTATTTATTGTTTGAAATGTTTTATTATTTATTGTTGCTTTTTAGAGATGAAAGGAACCAATTTCTTTGCCTTTCATGTTCATTTCTAATCGGTAAGAGAAGGTAGGGACCTACAGCAAAAATCAATTGGTTAATAAAAGAGTTAATTGACTAAGTGCTTGTTCTGGTGGGTCAAAAGCACGGACAGTGCACAATCAATGTAAGGATGCTTAATTAAAATGGGGCTGGCCAAACTTAATGAAATTCTGCCACGTAGATAGAAATTAATGCTGGAAAGACATCTGCATTTAGTATCATATTTCAAAATAGAAGCAAATTAAAAGTAGCGCAAGTAGGCCTTTGTCTTAATGAACTCCACATAAGGGCACTTGTGGCTGGTTCAGGAGTTTAGAAACTCTAAAAATTATTTTTTCTCAAAATAAAAGAACCCATTAGTTGTGTATCTTACATTCAAATATGGCATGTAAAATATAAACTAGGACAAATTAGCTAAGATTATTTTAATTTTTTTGTCATAATTAAATTTTATTTAACTTAATTATAAGTTTCTGATGATAGGGCATTGTCTTATGCCCAACATACAGTTGTTCTTTTTTTTTTTTTTTAATACATTAAGTTCTAGGGTACATGTGCACAACATGCAGGTTTGTTACATATGTATCCATGTGCCATGTTGGTGTGCTGCACCCATTAACTCGTCATTTACATTAGGTATATCTCCTAATGCTATCTCTCTCCCCTCCCCCACCCCATGACAGGCCCCAGTGTGTGATGTTCCCCACCCTGTGTCCAAGCGTTCTCGTTGTTCAATTCCCACCTATGAGTGAGAACATGTGGTTTTTTGTTTTCTGTCCTTGCAATAGTTTGCTCAGAATGATGGTTTCCAGCTTCATCCATGTCCCTACAAAGGACATGAACTCATCCTTTTTTATGGCTGCATAGTATTCCGTGGTGTATATGTGCCACATTTTCTTAATCCAGTCTATCATTGATGGACATTTGGGTTGGTTCCAATTCTTTGCTATTGTGAATAGTGCCACAATAAACATACGTGTGCATGTGTCTTTATAGAAGCATGATTTATAATCCTTTGAGTATATACCCAGTAATGTGATGGCTGGGTCAAATGGTACTTCCAGTTCTAGATCCTTGAGGAATTGCCACACTGTCTTCCACAATGGTTGAACTAGTTTAGAGTCCCACCAATAGTGTAAAAGTGTTCCTATTTCTCCACATCCTCTCCAGCAGTTGTTTCCTGACTTTTTAATGGTCGCCATTCTAACTGGTGTGAGATGGTATCTCATTGTGGTTTTGATTTGCATTTCTCTGATGGCCAGTGATGATGAGCATTTTTTCATGTGTCTGTTGGCTGCATAAATATCTTCTTTTGAGATGTGTCTGTTCATATCCTTTGCCCACTTTTTGATGGGGTTATTTGATTTTTTCTTGTAAATTTGTTTAAGTTCTTTGTAGATTCTGGATATTAGCCCTTTGTCAGATGGGTAGATTGTAAAAATTTTCTCCCATTCTGTAGGTTGCTTGTTCACTCTGAAGGTAGTTTCTTTTGCTGTGCAGAAGCTCTTTAGTTCAATTAGATCCCATTTGTCAATTTTGGCTTTTGTTGCCATTGCTTTTGGTGTTTTAGTCATGAAGTCTTTGCCCGTGCCTATGGCCTGAATGGTATTGCCTAGGTTTTTTTCCAGGGTTTTTACGTTTTTAGGTCTAACATTTAAGTCTTTAATCCATCTTGAATTAATTTTGTATAAGGTGTAAGGAAGGGATCCAGTTCCATTTCTTCTAGATTTTCTAGTTTATTTGCATAGAGCTGTTTATAGTATTCTCTAATGGTAGTTTGTATTTCTGTGAGATTGGTGGTGATAATCCCCTTTATCATTTTTTATTGTGTCTATTTGATTCTTCTCCCTTTTCCTCTTTATTAGTCTTGCTAGTGGTATAACTTTTCAGAAAACCAGCTCCTGGATTCATTGATTTTTTTGAAGGTTTTTTTTGTGTCTCTATTTCCTTCAGTTCTGCTCTGATCTTAGTTATTTCTTGCCTTCTGCTAGCTTTTGAATGTGTTTGCTCTTCCTTCTCTAGTTCTTTTAATTGTGATGTTAGGGTGTCAATTTTAGATCTTTCCTGCTTTCTCTTGTGGGCATTTAGTGCTGTAAATTTCCTTCAACACACTGCTTTAAATGTGTCCCAGAGATTCCGGTATGTTGTGTCTTTGTTCTCATTGGTTTCAAAGAACATCTTTATTTCCGCCTTCATTTCATTATGTACCCAGTAGTCATTCAGGAGCAGGTTGTTCAGTTTCTAGGTAGTCGAGCAGTTTTGAGTGAGTTTCTTAATCCTGAGTTCTAGTTTGATTGCACTGTGTTCTGAGAGACAGTTTGTTATAATTTCTGTTCTTTTACATTTGCTGAGGAGTGCTTTACTTCCAACTATGTGGTCAATTTTGGAATAAGTGTGATGTAGTTCTGAGAAGCATGTATATTCTGTTGATTTGGGTTGGAGAGTTCTGTAGATGTCTATTAGGTCCGCTTGGTGCAGAGCTGAGTTCAATTCCTGGATATCCTTATTAACTTTCTGTCTCATTGATCTGTCTAATGTTGACAGTGGAGTGTTAAAGTCTCCTATTATTATTGTGTGGGAATCTAATTCTCTTTGTAGGTCTCTAAGGACTTGCTTTACGAATCTGGGTGCTCCTGCATTGAGTGCATATATATTTAGGATAGTTAGCTCTTCTTGTTGAATTGATCCCTTTATCATTATGTAATGGCCTTGTCTCTTTTAATCTTTGTTTGTTTAAAGTCTGACTAGGATTGCAACCCCTGCTTTTTTCTGTTTTCCATTTGCTTGGTAGATCTTCCTCCCATCCCTTTATTTTGAGCCTATGTGTGTCTCTGCATGTGAGATGGGTCTCCTGAATACAGCACACTGATAGGTCTTGACTCTTTATCCAATTTGCCAGTCTGTGTCTTTTAATTGGAGCATTTAGCCCATTTACATTTAAGGTTAATATTGTTATGTGTGAATTTGATCCTGTCATTATGACGTTAGCTGATTATTTTGCTTGTTAGTTGATGCAGTTTCTTCCTAGCATTGACGGTCTTTACAATTTGGCATGTTTTTGTAGTGGCTGGTACCAGTTGTTCCTTTTCATGTTTAGTGCTTCCTTCAGGAGCTCTTGTAAGGCAGGCCTGGTGGTGACAAAATCTCTCAGCATTTGCTTGTCTGTAAAGGATTTTATTTCTCCTTCATTTATGAAGCTTTGCGTGGCTGGATATGAAATTCTGGGTTGAAAATTCTTTTCTTTAAGAATGTTGATTATTGGCCCCCACTCTCTTCTGGCTTGTAGAGTTTATGCTGAGAGATCCGCTGTTAGTCTGATGGACTTCCCTTTGTGGGTAAGCCGACCTTTCTCTCTGGCTGCCCTTAGCATTTTTTCCTTCATTTCAACTTTGGTGAATCTGACAATTATGTGTCTTGGAGTTGCTCTTCTCTAGGAGTATCTTTGTGGCATTCTCTGTATTTCCTGAAGTTGAATGTTGGCCTGCCTTGCTAGGTTGGGGAAGTTCTCCTGGATAATATCCTGCAGAGTGTTTTCCAACTTGGTTCCATTCTTCCCATCACTTTCAGGTACACTAATCAGACGTAGATTTGGTCTTTTCACATAGTCCCATATTTCTTGGAGGCTTTGTGAATTTAACTCTTTTTTCTTTAAACTTCTCTTCTCACTTCATTTCATTCATTTGATCTTCAATCACTGATACCCTTTCTTCCAGTTGATCATCAAATCAGCTACTAAGGCTTGTGCATGCATCACATAGTTCTCGTGCCAATGTTTTCAGCTCCCTCGGGTCATTTAAGGTCTTCTCTATGCTGTTTATTCTAGTTAGCTATTCGTCTAATCTTTTTTCAAGGTTTTTAGCTTCTTTGCTATGGGTTCGAACATCCTCCTTTAGCTCAGAGAAGTTCGTTATTACCGATTGTCTGAAGCCTTCTTCTCTCAACTCGTCAAAGTCATTCTCTGTTCAGCTTTGTTCCATTGCTCGTGAGGAGCTGCGTTCCTTTGGAGGAGAAGAGGTGCTCTGATTTTTAGAATTTCCAGCTTTTTTGCTCTGGTTTCTCCCCATCTTTGTGGTTTTATCTGCCTTTAGTCTTTGATGATGGTGACATACAGATGGGGTTTTTGTGTGGATGTCCTTTCTGTTTGTTAGTTTTCCTTCTAACAGTCAGGACCCTCAGCTGCAGGTCTGTTTGGAGTTTGCTGGAGGTCCACTCCAGACCCTGTTCGCCTGGGTATCACCAGCAGAGGCTGTAGAACAGCAAATATTGCAGAATGGCAAATGTTGCTGCCTGATCCTTCCTCTGGAAGCTTCGTCTAAGAGGGGCACCCAGCCATATGAGGTGTCAGTCGGCCCCGACTGGGAGATGTCTCCCAGTTAGGCTACTTGGGGGTCAGGGACCCACTTGAGGAGGCAGTCTGTCCGTTCTCAGATCTCAAACTCCATGCTGGGAGAATCACTACTCTCTTCAAAGCTGTCAGACAGGGACTTTTAAGTCTGCAGAAGTTTCTGCTGCCTTTTGTTCAGCTATGCCCTGCCCCCATAGGTGGAGTCTACAGAGGCAGGCAGGCCTCCTTGACCTGTGTTGAGCTCCATCCAGCTCAAGATTCCTGGTCACTTTGTTACCTACTCAAGCCTCAGCAATGGCAGGCACCCCTCCCACAGCCTTGCTGCCACCTTGCAGTTTGATCTCAGACTGCTGTGCTGGCAGTGAGCAAGGCTCCATGGGCATGGGACCCTCCGAGCCAGGCACAGGATATACTATCCTGGTGTGCCATTTTCTAAAACTGTTGGAAAAGTGCAGTATTAGGGTGGGACTGTCCCAATTTTCCAGGTACCATCTCTCATGGCTTCCCTTGGCTAGGAAAGGGAATTCTCTGACCCCTTGTGCTTCCTTGGTGAGGTGATGCCCGACCCTGCTTCGGCTCACACTCCATGGGTTGCACCCACTGTCTGACAGACCCCAGTGGGATGAACCCGGTACCTCAATTGGAAATGCAGAAATCACCCATCTTCTGCATCACTCATGCTGGGAGCTGTAGACTGGAGCTTTTCCTATTCAGCCATCTTGGAGATAATCGACATTGACAATTTTGAGTGTTCTCTCTTTTTTTCCTGATCAGTCTGGCTAGAAGTTTATTTCATTAATCTTCTTAAAATACCAGCTTATAGTATTCTTGATTTCCATTACTGTTTCTTCTACTTTCTTACTTTATTGATGTCTAGTCTAATTTTTATTATTTCCTTTCTACTGCTTACCTTGGATTTTTTTTTTTTTTTTTTTTTTTGAGATGGAGTCTTGCTCTGTCCCCCAGGCTGGAATGCAGTGGCATGATCTTGGCTCACTGCAAGCTCTGCCTCCTGGGTTCACGCCATTCTCCTGCCTCAGCCTCCCAAGTGGCTGGGACTACAGGCGCCCGCCATCACACCCAGCTAATTTTTTTTTTTGTATTTTTAGTAGAGATGGGGTTTCACCGTGTTAGCCAGGATGGTCTTGATATCCTGACCTCATGATCCGCAAGCCTTGGCCTCCCAACATGGTGGAATTTCAGGAGTGAGCCACCACACCTGGCCACCTTGGATTTTATTTGCTCTTCTTTTTCTAGTTTCTTAAAGTGACTTTGTCAGTCCTTGTTTTCATTTTCCTTTGTAGGCATTTAGTCCTATAAAAACTCTTTCAACAAGCTGGGTATGGTGGCTCATGCCTCTAATCCCAGCACTTTGGGAGGCTGAGGTGGGCAGATCACCCGAGGTCAGGAGTTCAAGACCAACCTGGCCAACAGGGAGAAACCCCATAAAAATACAAAATTAGCCAGGCATGGTGGCACATGCCTGTAATCCCAGCTACTCGGGAGGCTGAGGCAGGAGAATCGCTTGAACCCAGGAGGTAGATGTTGCAGTGAGCTGAGATCACGCCATTGCACTCCAGCCTGGGCAACAAGAGAGAAACTCCACTTAAAAAAAAATAAAAATAAAATTATCTCAACATACTTTAGCTTCTTCTTACAAATATTGATGTTATATTTTCATATTCCTTCTGTTCAAACTACTTTCTATTTTTGTCTTTTATTCTTCTTTGGCCTATGTGTTTAGAAGGCTGTTTTTTAGTTTCCAGATATTGGAAGATTTTTATAACATTTTAAATTTATTTTTTCTTAACTTCCTATACTATACCAATGTGTAGATAACATTCTGTTATTGATTTCAAATTATTTTCACTGCAATCAAAGACCATACTTTCTATGACTTAATGTATCTAATCTTTTTGAATTTTGTTCAATGGACTAAAATACAATCAATCTTGGTCAATGTTCCATGTACACTTAAAAAGGAATACATATTCTGATATTGTTGGGAAGAGTGGTTTATAATTGTTAATTAGGTTAAATTGGTAGATAGTGCTGTTTAATGCTTCCGAATGTTTACTGATTTTCTGTCTATTTATTTTATCAATTTTCGAAACAAGCATATTAAAATCTCCAACCACAGTTGTGAGCATGCTTATTTCTCCTTGCAGTTCTATTAGATTTGCTTTGTGTATTTTGAAGCTCTCTTATTAGGTGCATAAATATGATGTTTCTTCTTGATAAACTGACGTTATTATGAAATGATCCTCTTTATTCTTCATAATTCTGTTCTGAAACATACTTCTTTAATATTAATAAAGCCATTCCAGTTTTCTTTTCCTTAGTGTTAACATGATATGTCTTTCTATACTTCTACTTTAAACCTGTTTGTGTTTTTATATGTAATGTGGGTTTCTTCCAGGCAACATATAGTAGCTACTATATAGTCTTTTTTTAACCAATCTGATAATCACTTCATTTTATTGGGAGGGGACACTGTTCTTTTTTAACTGTTCTTTTTTTAAAAAAATGGTGGATAGTATTGTTTAATGCTTCTAAATTTCTGTTGATTTAAAAGAGGGTCTTACTCTGTCACCCAGGCTGGAATGCAGCAGTGCAATAATAGCTCACGGCAGCCTCAAACTCCTGGGTTCAAGCTATCCTCCCACCTCAGCCTCCCAAGTAGTTGGGACTACAGGCACGCATCACCACACCTGGCTAATTTTTTTTTTGTAGAGGCAAGGTCTCAGTATGTTGCCCAGGCTGCTAGGGGGGATACTGTTCATGTCATTTACGTTTACTGTGATTATTAGCATGATCTGCTTTACATCTACCCTCTTGCCTTTTGTTTTCTATTTTTCTCATTTGCTTTTTGTTCCCTTTTTTCTATTTTTCTGCCTTATTTTGTATCAAGTTTTCCTTATGATTTTCTTTTACCTCTTTTGTTGATTTGCTAGCTATAACTTTTTTGTGTGTATTTTAGTGGTTACTTTAGTGTTTATAATATCTTTAACTTACCACAGCCTACATTCAATTGATTTTATACCGCTTCATGAATAACATAAAAACCTGACAATATCCTTTCATGTATCCCCTCCAGACTTTTGTGTTTTTATTGTCATACATCTATGTATGTCATAAACCTAATAATACATTATCATATTGCTTTAAAGACAAGCTGATTGAATTATCTTCCAAGTCAATTTAGGTGATAATAATAATTCTTTTTATATTTACCCACTTAGTTACCATTTTTACTTGAAAGACTTCCTGTAATATTTCTTATAAAGCAGGTGCACTGGTGGCAAAATCTTCCAGCTTTCTCATGTTCAAAATACTTTATTTCACCTTTGTTTCTGAAAGATGTTTTGACTAGGTAAGAATGCTAGGTTGGCAAGGCTTTTTATGTTTGTTTTTCCATCAGTACTTTAAAGACACTGCATTTTTTGTCTTATAGTTTGCCTTGTTCCTAGTGAGAAATCTATTTTCATCCTTATTTTTGTTTCTCTGTATATTATGGTATTTTTTTGACTGGCTTCTTTTAACATGTTTCTCTTTGTTGCTAATTTTAAGCAGTGTCTTGGTGTAGCATTTTTTTTCTTTTTTTGAAACAATGTCTCACTCTTGTTGCTCAGGCTAGAGTGCAGTGGCACAAGTACAGCAACACTGCGGCCTCAACCTCCCAAGTCCAAGCAATTCTCCCACCTCAGCCTCCCAAGTAGCTGGCTAATTTCTAGTTTTTTCACTTTTTGTAGAGGCAGGGTCTTGCTATGTTGCCCAGGCTGGTCTCGAATTCCTGGGCTCAAGTGATCCTCCTGTTTCGGCCTCCCAAATTGCTGGGATTACAGGCATGAACCACTGCACTCAGCTTAGTATTCTTCATGTTTCCAGTGGTTGGTTTCATTGATCTTCTTGGTACTATGGCTTTAGAATGTCTGTCAAATTATATATACATATATATATATATATAAAATGATGGCTACTATTTCTTCAAATATTTTTTGTCCCTCCCCACTTTTTGGAATTTCAAATATATATCTATAATCTATCTACTATCTATCTATCTATCTACATACACACAAACACACACACACACACACACACACACACAAATCTAACACCAAACAAGGTAAAATTCACAATATTTGACATCCAATTAAAAATTGCCAGGCATGCAAAATGGGAAAATTTTACCCATAACTAGTGCTAGACAGAAAATATATAAAACTTTTTAAAATCTCCTCACAGCTCAACATAATTGAGTACATAATACTCTTCTTTGGTATTTTTTTCTGTGTTTCATTTTGTGTAGTTGCGTATTGCTGTGTCTTCAATTTCACTAATATATTTTCTTTCACAGTTTGCCACTACTCCCACCCAGTTTATTTCAGACACTGTAGTTTTCATTTTTAAATGTTTTATTTGCATTTTAATATCATCCATGTCTACTAACATGGTCAATCTTTCCTCTAGTTTCTTGAACATTTAGAATACAGTTATAAAAACTGTTTTAATGTCCTTGTCTACTAATTATGTTCTCATCTACAACAATCATGGGTAGAAATTTCCTGGGTTTTGCATGTTTGATAATTTTTAATTGGATGTCAAAACATTGTGGATTTTACCTTATTGATGCTAGATATTTTTAATATTCCTATGTATATTCTGAAGCTTTGTTCTGAGACATAGTTAAATTAGTTGAAAACAGTCTGATCCTTTGGAGTCTTGCTCCACTGCAACAATTACATATAAAAGACATGAACAATAAGTGTCTATCAGGTTGGAGGCCTGGGCAAGTTTAGTGTGCTCTAGAGGAGGAAGATAAATTCTACAGTTTCAGGAGTTGCTATATGAGTTAAATTTTAGGGATCCAGTGTTCAGGAGCATCCAGGGATTTGCCTGCCCAAGTAAAGAATAAATTATTACATCTTATACCTTACTCCACAAAGAATGAAGTGCAACACCTGGAGGGCCTCTTTGGGTTCTGAACACCACATATTCTTTATTTGGGAATTCTACTCTTAGCGATACACTATACACCAGGTGCCACAAAAGACTAGCATCTTTGAGTGGGGACCAGAGCACAAAAGGATACTGTAGAAGGCCCAGGATGCAGTGCAAACAGCTCTACTCCTTGGGATTTTTTAGCCAGGAGAACATACAGTTTTAGGAAGTATTGTGGTTAAAAAAAAAAAAAATTGCTGTATGGTGTTTATGACAAGCCCCAAAGTGAAAAATTACAATGAAGACCCTTAACTTTCTGGATCAGGACCATGCCATCTAAAGCAAATAATTATATGCTGTTTGGGGGAAAAAAATATCCTGGCATGCTTCTAGGTCCTGGTAGAGGGCCTGTACCTCCCAGGATCATACTAGTGGCTCAGTTTCTGACCAATAGCTATACAGAGTATCCCTTATGAACAGCTGCATCTCATAATCAATGAAGTCCTAATGAGATAAAATACGGCAGTTTTTAATGACAATCAATCTGTAGAAAGTTTTTTTGAGATGCACAACAAATGTGATGTTTTCCTACTTGCAAAGAGGATTCTATGAAAAGAATCAATGTTTACATTACAGTAATTTAAGCTTTTTGATAAAGATTTCAATGGAAAAGCAAAGTTCCTAATATTCCAGACTGATGACAAACCACTGATTATGTGTTAGAACCTATGCAAGGACTTGGCTTCTATTATCCCACTAAATCCATAAAACAAACCTACAAGGAAATCATCATTACTACTGATTTGAAGATGAAGAAGTTGATGCTCAAAGAAAATAAGCAACTTATCTAAATAAACACTGAACGTTGAGAAGAAATCTCTGCCTTCAAAATAAATTTTACCATATATGTTTCTGTTTATAATGCAAGAATGATAATATTATATAATTTTTATTAGTTGACTTTGTGACATAATAAATTATATATATATTTAAAACATGCATACACATGTATGCACACACAGTTTAATTGGGGAAATAGAATATTTTGTTGCATTCTAAGGCTTTCCCGTTGTCCTTGCACCCTTCACTTTCCTCTAGGCATCCTAACAACTTCTGTAGATTAATCTTACAAATGCCTTTTAAAATAAACATCATGGCTTCTCTATTTGTGTACTGCCTATGAAACTTACAGCTGTCATGCATGATTTGTTTAATAGATATTTCTAGAACAAAATGAAAGATTCTGGAAAACAAAGTCATCATATCTATGTTATTATGGGATTTTAAAACTGAACATTTTCTTATAGACTACTTAGTCCAATTTTCAGTGGGTAACTTAATGTGAATTGAGTTGCTCAGGGTCACAGAGCCAGGGAGTGGCCAAACTAATTCTGTAAACAAATTTTAACAAGTACCTAGTATGTGACAAGGACTAGGATTATAATGATCTTCTATTACCCAATTTAGTGCTCTTTCCAATATACCTAAAAACTAGTTTTCAATTATTCTGAGTAAAATATAAACCCCATGAGAAAAGGATTTTGTTCTGTTCAGTTCTGTAGCACCAGAAAATTGAGCAATACCTGGCAACTGAATATATGATGAATTATTTGAAGAATAAGTTAATGAACCATCGATTTTCAGACTATGTAAACATCTTTTGATGATTACAAGTTACTTAAGAATCTTGCCAGATTATCTTTGGGAATGTTAGTAATTACTGCACAGTTCAAGGATTTTAGAATTCTGATCAGATATGTTTCTCTTTCTCATTAAAGTGGCATATATATGGGAATAAGTGTTCCAGCTATGTGTGCTTTATGATGCCTTCGACATAAGCAAGAGTTTATTCTTTCTTTTTAAAAAAAAATTTGTGTTTGGGGTGAATTTTTTGTGTTTTCCTCCGTTGTTTGGATACCATGCAGACACAGCCGGAATCTGTAACTGGCCCAGCTATCACTGAGCCCTCACTTACCCAATGGAACATCAGCTTTATAAAAGCGGGTTTGCTTTTCATGTTCACAGTAGTGTATTGAGTTTTATAAAATGAGGCTCTTGCAAGCCATTATCAATGAGAGATAATAAAAGGCTAGTAGGAACCAGGTTTGCATTGCTTCTTTTTAGGGCTTTTTACAAAGGTATACTTGGGAATGCTGCTTTTTCAAAATCCTGTCCTGACAAGTTAAGTACTAGCAGTTCTTTGTTAAAAGAAAAATCTTTCATCTTTTTTTTTCTTCTTTTTCTATTTAGGAAGGTTTCCTTCCTCTGAGATAGCTTCCTTTGGTCTGCAATATGCCTATACTATGGCGGGCGGAAATTCACAGATTCTCTCCCCATCACTACCCTTTATTTTGAGCATATGAAAACTTTTGACTGTATACCTTGCTTGAATGTGAAGACAAGACACATTCTTCATGTTTCAATAATATTTATTCATTACCCACAAACATTTTCTGGGTGCCTAACACGGCTACAACAATGACTTGTCTCTTATGATTAAACTATATGTATGGTGGAAATAACTTTTACTGCCTGCCTTCTACATTCCAAACCCTGAGTAAGCCCTGTACTGACATTACATAATTTAATATTGAGAACACCCCCAAAAAAAGGCAGCAGAAAGAATAGATTTTTAACATTTTCATCACAAAAATGATATTAGTGAGTTCTATGTATACATTGTAGAAAGACTTGATCAAGAGCATTTTTTGTGATGATATCGACTGAATCTTTCTACAATGTGCACCCAGACCAAGACATCAAATTGTACCCCATAAATATACACAATTATTATTCATCAATTTAAAAACTTTTTAAAAAGATAAATGAGATTTGGTAAAATTAAATAGCTTTCCAAAGGTCACATAGATAGAAGACCACAGACTCTGATTTCAAGCTTATCTTTTTGCCCACAATCCTTACACTCTTTCTATGATAACAGATATTCAAACTTGAGAACTCCAAAAAGGTACATACACATACTACAGGTCTACAACCTCCAATGCAAGTACTATAGCATAATATACTACAGGAAAAACATAAGGAAAATTTATAAATCAAATTTAAATTAAATAAAATATATAAACAAAATAAGTTATAAAATAAATGAAATATACATTTTAAATTAGTTTTAGTTTTAAAATATATTATACATTTATAAATTATTAAGATGTTGAAAAATTTTAAATTAGTCCTTAGGTAATTAAACCTCTTTGCTTTGATGACTTATAAAGCTATCATTAAAGTAGATTTAGCCAGGTGCAGTGGCTCACGCCTGTAATCCCAGCACTTCAGGATGCCAAAGCAGGAGGATCACTTGAGCCCAGGAGTTTGAAACCAGCCTGGGCAACATAGTCAGACCCTGTCTCAACCAAAATATTAAAAAATTAGCAAGGCATGGTAGCACAACTATAGTCACAGCTACTCAAGAAGCTGAGGCAGGAGGATGGCTTGAGCCCAAGAGTTTGAGGTTGCAGTGAACTATGATCATGCCTCTGCACTCCAGCCGGGGCAACAGAGCAAGACTCTCTCAAAAAAAAAAAATAAATAAAAATACAGTAGATTTAATATAGTAGTCAAGATTTTATGTGCACTGAAAAGAAAGAGAGTCTTTCCTTGATATTATGTCCAAGCAACCTCCAGGCCCCAGTCTTCTAGTTTGAAAAAGCAGGCTCCATCAGTGGTTTTCAAACTGGGCACCTCAGAGCCCTGCTTTCTACAGAGGTACCCCAGAGGCCCAGGAGGAAGGCAAGTGACACAGCACTGCTCCTAGCACTCCCATCTCATCCGCCCACCCCCCACAACACACCTTCAAACAGAATGCTGCATTTCTATCAGTTATATATCTGGGATTTCTAGTCAAGGTTATCTTTAAAGAAAATATTCCAACTTTTACAATAAATTTTTAAAATCAAGTTTGATAGCCACATGACTGTAATTTTTATAGTCTTCTGATTCGATGATTGTGAAGGTTGATGTAAGTAGTAGTGTGTCTAGAGTAGAAATTACAAGTGCGTATGCTTTCTGGGGCCAGATGCGATCAATAATTTTGTTTGAAAATAATAAACTGGTTTGAGACTATATAGGTAATGTTAATTTGTGGCAACTTAAGGGGGCATGTCCTATAAAGAAAATGTGGTAAATATATATATACACAATGAAATATATTCAGACATAAAAAAGAACGAAATTATGTCTTTTGCAGCAACATGGATGGAAATGGAGGTTGTTATCTTCAGTGAAACAACTTAGTAACAAAGTCAAATGCTGCATGTTCTCGCTTGTGAGTGGAATCTAAATAATGTGTGCATGTAGATACAGAGAATTAAATAATAGACACTGGAGACTTGGAAAGGTAGGAGGGCGGGAGGGAGGTGAGGGATGAGAAATTACTTAATGGGCACAATGTACATTATTTGGGTGATGATTACACCAAAACCCCAGACTTCACCACTTCTCAATGTATTGGGGTAACAAAAACACACTTGTACCTCTTAAATTTATACAAATTTTTAAAAAGGGAAAAAAAAAGAGTGTGTGTTCTACTTAAAAATTTAAACTCTACATATTTGTCTTTAACACCGTGCTTACAAACAAGCCTACAGCTCCAAACATGTGACTCCCAGTCTACAAATCACTAGAATGAGAAACTCCGTCCAGCAAAAACTCTGAGTTATAGAAATTGTAAGGGGAGGATTACGTCCACATCATCATCATCTAGTTTTGCATAGGCATCACTACTGCTTCATTCAAGAAGGACCCAATGGAGACTAAATGCAACTATGGTTTGTGAACCTTGTATCCAACTAGCCATATTGGGGATGATGAGAATATTGATCAAACACAAACACATAAGCAACTGATTACCTTTCATTTGTCTTCAATTTCCTGACATGTAAAAGAGTCTCTAAGGAATCTTAGCTCTACCACTACCATCGTCCTGCCTGTGGTATCTTTTTCCCCAGCTGTGATCCCAGGTGGGTTATTTTCAAGTAACACATCACAAATTATCCACACTGTCTTTTGCTAGGAATAAAATGTGTGTGTGAATGTATACACACATACACACACACACATACAGGCATGATGTGGATATGGGGAGACTTAATCCCTGCTGTTCATTGTTCACTGCATCAAAGGGAGGCTGCCAGACACTTCTCTGTGAATGCACTAGTCTCAGAGCAGGGTCAAGAAGAGCCTTCTTCCTCTGGCTCCCAGCATTAGCTGTCTTATGTTTGACACCTCGTGCTGAGATGCCTTACTTGGTTGGAAGCTCAGCACTAACTCAGCTTAGTCTGATGAGGCACTTGGAAGAACCACATTGAGGCTGTCTTGAAACTGCAAAAAGAGCCAGAGGGTCAGTGTAGTCAGTTTGTAAAGAATCAACCTGGCTAATGAAGGGGCAAGAAAAGTCCAACTCACTGGTGTAAGGCTGTCTTTTGATCCTACAGGAGAAAGGAATTAATACTTTTATTTTACAGTAAATCTGCTTAGTAACACTGAATCTTATTTTTTCGTTGTTGTTGTTCATTCTATTTTATTTTACCTTGGCACAACAGAAGCTTGTACAGAGCACAAAAGGGAGAATAGGATTCTCCCAGGATAATAAAATGCAATGGCCTCAAAGGAATTAGGGAAATTGTAAGCAAAGTTATGGATACAGGAGAGTGAAACATAAGTTTGAGAAAAGTATACATGGGAAGAGTCGGAAAATATGCCACTGATGACTGCATTTTCCTACAACATGCTGATACTTATAACACACAGTTATAGATTCAGTTGGATAATGAAGGAAAGTATTTCACACAGCTCTCGGTACATACGAAGTGCTTAGTAAATGTTGGTTATAATTTGCTGTCAATGCAATTGTTGGAGAGAGGTTTTGACAATGCACTAGTATGTTCAGTGTTTATAAAGCTTATTAGGTGACTATGCAGAGTGCTTTACATATATTAATCCATCTAATCCACATACTATCCTATAAGGTAGAAACCAAGGTAGATAGAAGGGAAATAGCATGCCCAAGATTATCTGATTGGTAAGTGGTAGTCAGAATTCAAACCAAGGCAAAGTGCTCCTGAAGCCAGGGTTTGGTCACAGGCTCTGTGGTCTCTTTAGAGCTCGATGGCCAACAATGTCATGCTAATAAACATCAATTTTATTTTTTCTTCAATGACAGGCTATTGATGTTACTTTGAGGAAACTGAAATAAATCATGCCAAAGTTGAAAAAGCATTGGTGAGTAGAGAGGCTACAGATATCACAATCTTTCAGGAGATCATTGAAAGACAAAAGAAGGTACTAATCAAAGGCAGTGATGAGATGGAAGCAGAAAGAAGAGAGACATAATATAATGGACAAAACTGATCAGAGATGTGAGAGACAGAGTAGAATCTAGAGAGCCTTCCAGGTTTGGGTTAGGGTGAGTGGAAGGAGGTGATACAGTTACATACTTCCAAAGGAAAGCAATTGGGGAAGTAAGCAGGATAAAATAGAATAAATGTTGTTGAGGTGGAAGTTCTAGCAGGACATCATATAGTGAAATGAAAATACTGCGTAAAAATTGACTATAACATTTCAAAGAAGAGATTGAAGTACCAAAAGTTTAACCATGTTGGAGAGTCTAGCTAATGAAATAAGGCAAGAAAAACAAAAAGCATAAGGGTTATAAATGATGAAATAAAACTATCATTTTTCTTAGGTGACAGGACTGGCACCAATAGGCAAACAATTAAAAATCAGTGACTGTAACAAGGTGACTCAATATAAGGTCAATACATAAAAATCATACAGCAACAAAAATTAAATTTCTACAATAACATCATTTATAATTGCTTCGAAAAATTAAATACCTAAAGATAAATCCAACGAAAGATGTGCAAAACTGCTGCACTGAAAATAATAAAACATTATTGAGAGAAATTAAAGAAAACAAAGAAATTGTGGAGAGGCAATGTTCCTAGACTAGAAAATTCAGTACTATTAAGATGTCAATTTTCCCCCAAAAAGATCTGTAAGTTAAATCCAACGCTAATCAAAATCCCAGCAGGAGTGTGCGTATGTGTGTGTGTGTGTGTGTGTGTGTGTGCGCGTGACTTTTTAAGCTAATACTAAAATTTATGTAGAAATGCATAATGGTCAAAAAAAGCTAAGACTATCTTAAAGAAGGACAATGGTGGAGGGTTTATTTTGCCAGATTGCAAAACTAATAATAAAGTTACAATGAATACAGTACAGTATTGGTGAAAGTTAGGCAAACTGATCAATGGACTAGAATATCAAAAAACATGGTAAGCCCTGTCTATACTAAAAATACAAAAATTAGCCAAGCTTTGTGGCAGGCACCTATAATCCCAGCTACTCAGGAGGCTGAGGCAGGAGAATCGCTTGAACCTGGGAGGCGGGGGCTGAAGTAAGCCAAAATCGCACCACTGCACTCCAGCCTGGGCGACAGAGAGAGACTCCATCTCAAAAAAAAAAAAAAAAAAAAAAAACACCCACACAGAGTAATTTGTTTTCTGTGTATGTTTATGCAGTATGCTAGGAAAAGAATAGTCTTTTCAATCATTAGTGCTGAGTCACTTACATATCCAATAGGAGGAAACAACTTAGCTTCTATCATACACAAAAGTTGATTCCAAATGGATTGTAGACCTAAGTGTACAAGAAAAAAGTTTAATAAACATTGAGTAGGAAACATATGAGAAATCTTGAGATAAGCATATATTTATTTGGGATAGGCATATATGTCTTTTTATTTTCAATAATTTAAACTTTTAGATTCAGAGGGTACATGTAGGTCTGTCATGTGGGAACACTCTGTTTGGAGTCCAGATGATCCCGTCACGCAGGCAGTGAGTATAGCACCTAATAAGTAGTCCCTCACCCTTCATACCCCTCCCTTCCTCCCCACTCCAGCAGTCCCCACTGTCCATTGCTCCCATCTTTATGTCCCCGTGTACTCAATGTTTAGCTCCCACTTGTAAGTGAGACCACGCGGTATTTGGTTTTTTGTTCCTGCATTAATTCACTTAGGATAACAGCCTCAGCTGCATCTATGTTGCTGCAAAGGACATGATTTGGTTCTTTTTTATGGCTGCATAGTATTTCATAATGTATATATGCCAGCAGTTGATCTGATGGGCATCTAGGTTGATTCCATATTCAATCCACCATAATTTGATGGGCATCTAGGTTGATTCCATATCTTCGCTATTGTGAATAATGCTGTAATGAACGTATGAGTTCATGTGTCTTTTTTGGTAAAATGACCTATTTTCCTTTGGGTATATACTCAGGCATATTTTTCTTAAACAGAACCTCAAAACTTCTAAGCATGAAGGGAAAAAAATTATAAATTGTGCCACGTTAAAATTAAGAAGTTCAACTCATCAAAAGATACAATTAGCAGCATGTAAAGGCAAGCTACAAATTGAAGAATATTTGTAATACCTATGTAAAAGGTTGACTAGTGTCTCCCCAAAATATAGTCCAAATCCTAACCCATGGTATGTGCAAATGTGATCTTATTTGGAAATACAGTTTTTGAAGGTGTAATTAGGCAAGAGGTTTAATATAAGATCATACTGGATTAAGAGTGAGCCCTGAATCCAATGGCCAGTGTCCAAATAGGAGAAAAGGGAGAGCCGTTTCAGACAGAGACACAGGGAGAAGGCCACATGAAGATCCTCATGAGGGTAGAGACCGAGATTCTAGTCATGAAGCCACAAGCCATGGAATGCCTCCACCCACCAGAAACTGGAGAAAACAAGGAAGGAAACTCTCCCTAGAACCTCTAGAGGGAATGTAGCCCTGCTGACATTTGGTAAACTTCTAGCCTCCACAACTGTGAGAAAATAAATTTCTGTTGTTTTAAACCACAAGTTTATACAAAGTTTTACCATAGCACTAGGAAATTAATACAACATGCAACTAGAAAAGGGTTGCATTCAAAACACATGTTCTTTTACATATGTCAATATGAAATAGACAACCAGTAGAAAAATGGACACAATACTTAAACAAGAAATTCAAAAAATACTCAACATCACTAATCATCAGGGAAATGCAATTAAAAACGCAATGAGATACCACCTTACGCCAGCAAGAATGGCCATCATTAAAAAGTCAAAAAACAATAGATGTTGGTGTGGATGCGGTAAAAGGGGAATGCTTATACACTGCTGATGGGAATGTGAATTAGCACAACCTCTATGGAAAACAGTATGGAGATCCCTTAAAGAACTAAAAGTAGATCTACCATTTGATCCAGCAATCCCACTACTGGGTATCTACCAAAAGGGAAAGAAGTCATTATATGAAAATATATACATTCACATGTATGTTTATTGCAGCCCAATTCATAATTGCAAAGATATGGAACCAACCTAAGTGCCCATCAACCAATGAATGGATAAAGAAAATGTAGTATATGTACACCATGGAACACTACAAAGCCATAAAAAGGAACAAAATAATGTCTTTTGCAGCAACTTGGGTGGAGCTGGAAGCCATTAGTCTAAGTGAAGTAACTCAGGAATGGAAAACCAAAAATCGTATGGTCTCATTTATAAGTGGGAGCTAAGCTATGAGTAGGCAAAGGCATACAGAGTGATATAAAGGACTTTGGAAACTCAGAAGTGGGAGATTGGGAAGGGAATGTGAGATTTTTTTAAAAATCTGCATATTGGGTACAGTGTACACTACTCAGGTGATGGCTGTACTAAAATCAGAATTCACCACTATATAATTCATCCATGTACCTAAAAACCACTTGTAGCCCCAAAGCTATTGAAAGAAAAAAATTTTAAATAAAATGATAAAATCAATGACTGTTATGTATGTGGACAGACATTTTATTTTACAGTTGAACAAATCTATAAATTTGTTATAAGCTGTCAGCATCTGTTGCACTATAAGAAAAAATAAATTCACATAAGAGGGTATGCATGTAGCCAGTAAGTATATGAAAAGATGCTCAACTTCTTTTCTCATGAGGATAACTAAAATAGAAATGTGACAGAATGGCACAAATGAGAAAGATGGGCAGTGCAGAGTGTTGGCAAGGATGTGGAGGAAAGGAAACTCTCAGAAAGTGTTGGTGGTGGGAGTAGAAATGGGCACCACTGCTTTGGAAAACAGCTGAGCAATATGGACTAATGCTTAAGATACACTGGCCCTATCGCTCGGGACTTCTACGCTACAAAGCATTTTACTAGGCATAAATCTCCATGTTATAAGTGAGGACAAAAGGGAGTTCAGAAAAAGTAAAACAATCTGTCCAAGATCTAAAATTCATGCCCAGGTCTATTATGCTCCAAAATTTCTGTGCTATGCACAAGATTATTTCTCAGAAAACGCATGAAACATTGGGGCTACATATCTGGAGAAAAGATAAAAGCCCCAAAGTCGTTAGAGGAAAAGCCAGAAACATTCACAGTGTATGAAGTAAGAATATAAATTATAATAAATTCTTTTAAGTGGAGAAAATCTCTAGAATCATAGGGCCTAATCCCCCCGCTTCACAAGTCAACAAACAAGTCATCACATGGCCAACTAGAAGAGCTAGGCTAAATTCCAGATCTTGCAATTCCCAGCTGTAAATATTTGCCTTTCCTCTACAATCTTCCCATCCCAGTTTCTCCCAACATCCACACTTGATTAAACACCTAGTCACCCAAAATTGTCATAAAGAATTATCTATGCATTCATCAAGATGAACAAAGCAAGGAAACTGACAGAAAGTCAATGTAGTGTTCTAGTTCCATCAGCTACACTAATGACCAACTTTGATAGATTTGGTATGGAAGACAGCAATCTCTTGTTAACCAATAGTTGTTATGAGTACACTACAATAATTCAGTCTGACCTCGGAGCCTTATCCTTCCTTACCCTAGATGCCTCTATTTGCTGCACAAGTTTTCTCATAATGAATTTTATCTCTAGATCTCAGAGCACTTTTAAAACACCCTACTTCCACTCTAGAAGCATTTTCATTGCATTTCTGTGGACTATTTAAATGTTTTCTAAGTTTGTCATAAATTGAGGTGATCCAACAGTTCCAAATAGAGAGATAAAGTCTAGCCCAGTGGGGGAAGCATTAAACCTCCTTGCAAGTCAGCAAAAGCAGAAGTGACAGCTCGGTAGCAATTTAAAATTACTCTGAGACCACAACTGCCAATTAAAGTAGACTTTCATGGTAACAGATGAACATCTGGTATTTCCATTTAGAAAGAAAAATTTAAAAGAGTTTACATTTCTTAGTAATGAAAAACTTAGATATATGCCTACAATGTTTTTGTTTGGGTTTTGCTTAAATTATATATTCTTTCATTATGGCTTCCAACAGTACAAGGTTTCTTTTTTGTTTTTTTAATAGCCATAAAATGTTCGTAACAACAACAAAAAACTAGGCAAAAGTCAGAATCCATGATTCATTCACAGTCATTCTAAAAGCTGCACATTATCCTCCTCTCATCCCCTGCAAAAATAGATTTGGAAGAGATTACTCTAAAGATTCTATTTTGATGAAATGTATTTGATATGAATTCTGCAAACACATTCCTAGAAAAGGACTCTCCGATCTCAGAGAAAGAAAGAGGGCGAGAAAGAGAGAGGGAGTAAAGGAAGAGAGAGAGAGGGAATAGAAATAGACACACATACACATAAATAGAGACAGAGGAATGGATTTCTAATGATTGAAGCTTGACTCTTATATTAATATCTGTCTATATATATGATCAAGTTTTTGAACATGTGGATTATTTGATCAATTGTATTTGATTAAAGGAAATCACACTTTATCTTACCTTTAAGATAAGGAGATGAGAATAACTGATAATCCATTTAGAGACAGATGCCTTCATTCAAACATTACATCTTCTGAGAAACTGCATCTTTAACACCTCAATTCATGCATTATGTCTACTTCCTGCAATACCTGCATATGCCCCCACTCTAGTAATTAGTATTGAATCGTGTTGCTTATTGTCATGTCTTACAACCATGTGTTACCAAATACACTTTAATATATTTCTTTCTACTTCTTATCCATGACTCAGATTGTACCTAACACAGAAAGGACATCAAATAAAACTTTGATTAAATGAATAATTGTTCATGAGAATCTAACAAAATTATCAGAAGTGAACTTCTGTCATTTCTGCCAATGAGTCACAGGTCAATCTCTTTGATTTAACATGAAAATCTTAATTTCTCCTCATGCTCAAAATCTATGCTTTCTACTTTTCTATTTCTTTAATGTGTAACCTGGATAAGTTCAATAGTATTAATAGGCAGCCTGTCCCACCCATCCGTGTCACATCCATAAGTATCATGTACAACTCTGGAAAAGCTAGACTTTACCCATCTTAGTTAGGTAGTATCCATTCCTCCCACATTGTTTGCTCATCACCTAGTCAAAAAGTTTCTGGTATTACTCCCTTCCCAGACATGCGATCCACCTGTCTTCATTTTGCTAAGTTCAGTCTTTCTTCATACTACTTCTCAAAGCCTGTGGTGAAATCAGGAGACAAGATCTGTGAATCAGAGGAAGGAAAGAGAAAGGCAAAACAGCTGCATGACGTGAAATTACTTGTGGCTTTCACTGTGTGTCCAGTCCACAAAGTAGGCAGTATCACCCCTACCTCTGCATATGATAATATTAAAATGCGGAGAAAGTAGGCCATTTAATTCATCCATGAAGGACTCAGCAATCTGTCTTCTTGATTTCCAGAGAATATAGCTGTGAAAACTTATTTGCATCTATGAGACCATAAGCTCCTTGAATGCAAGGGGCTATGTCTTATTTATCTTTGTGTCAAAGATACACTTATCACAATGTCACTTAACCCATTCGTGTCTATTAAGTTAATGAGCAAAATGTACCTGTTAAGTGAATGGCAAAAAGTCTTTAGGTGGACAGCATAGGACTTTCCTAAGCTGTCCACCTAAAGACTTTATCCTCCCACCACCTTCTTCAAGGAATATGAAGAACTATGATGTCTAAAGTTACAGTTATGTATTATCAGTTTCTCCATTTTTTAGACAAGAAAGCTGAAAATCAGAGAAGTTAAGCAACTTGCCTAATGTCACTCAGATAGTACGTGACAGTCAATCACCAGTTATATCTGAATTCCATAGTTCATGATTTAATTACTATGCTATTTTGGTTTATTATCTGAAGCACTCATAGAAGACATTTACATTGCTTAAAACTGCATATCGAAACACAGACAAACCCTAGCCTTAGGAGTATAACTTACTGATTGATACACAAGACACACAGTCAAAAGTTAACTTACTATATGCTACTTATTGGCATGTCCCCAAAAGAACATCATCGTGCTGTAAATATTTATGTTGACACACAATTATCAGAGAGGAGAACAACTAGTCCAATCTTTTTGTGTTTTACCCAGATAGAAATGTTTCCCTAGAGATCAAGTGATGTCCTCAAGTCCCTCTGGCAAATGATGCTAGAAATAGAAATAGAGCCTGGTGTCTGTCCCCAGGTCCAGTCTTCATTCTGATACACTAGTCTGCTTCTCTTAATTGCTGCTTCTATTATTATTAAGTTAATATCAGAATGGTCTTGACTTAATAATTCAACAAAGCCTTTTAGTACATTATGTTCCAGATCTTACAGAGATAAAATATGCGTTCCATTCATACTTCACAGATTCTTCAATGGAAAAGAGGTCAGCTTCTGTGAGTCGAACAAAACACACACGTACACGCACACACTCTTTGGTATTCAAAGAAATTTTCCCATTCATTCCTACATCTCTTGCCTCTTGCCATTGCCCTCCTCTTTATTTTCTTTGGCCAGAGTAATCAGGCTATGAAGCTGAGCTAATCCTGTTAGTGCCACAATGACTTCTCTCACACTTGTGTGTCCCACAGCTCTTAGAAAGTCAGAAGGAATTATTGAGCATTGAATTCACCTTGCCAGAAAGATGACAAACGGGGAGGGAGGAAAAGGGAGCGTGTATGCCCAGCTGACCTGTTCTTTAACCTTTCCCTCTGGAAGCTGTTCTTCCCTCTGTGGGTGTCTGTGCAGGCCAGAGGCATGGCTAACACTGCCCTTGAGTTACAAAGGGAGCAAAGTTGACGTCAGCTGTTTCTTCCTGAGCAAACATTCCACTAATTCCACAGCCAGACAGCTTGCAAAATTGCCTTTGTAGGACTGCTGAGGTCTCCTTTCCCGTCAAGTTCACTTTGTATTTACTCAGCAAAGATGCACCTACCACAGAGTGCACCAGGAGATGCGGTGTCAGAGTCATGGCAAGCCCGCTTCATGGCTGATTAGCATTCTCTGACCCAGCCACCATTTTCGATCACTTGCAAACATAGACTTCTGGCTGCAGCAATTACTCCTATCCTTAAAAACACTTTCCTCCTCAACAACATCAGAATAAGTTTGTTAAAGCACTCTGCTTCAAATGATGCCTTGCTTGGAGCTGTTGTCTTTGACGCAGTCTAAATCAAAATACACATATTCTAAACACACTTCTCCACAATTTAAATTCTGTAAATCTTATGCATATCCTCCATTAAGAATCATTGAATGACATTAGCGATCACTTGTCTATTTAATTCACAGCCTAAGCAGAGTTCCTAAATTAACTCATGTGAGTTTTTTATTTTTAATTTGTATAGATACATGATAGTTGTACATATTTATGTGGTACATGAGATATTTTGATAGAAACACACAATGTGTCTGATCAATTCAGGGTAATTGGAATATCCATCATTGTGTCTGATTTTTATTGAGCATCTATTAGGTCCTGGCATTGGGCTAAAACAGTGCTCCTCAAAGTGCAGTCTGCACTTTGACAGTGTCAGCAGCACCTGAGCCTCACTAGGAATGCCAATTTGGGGGCACCACCAAATAGCTGCTGAATTGGAATCTCCAGTGGCAGGGACCCGGGATTCTCTGGTTTAATGAGCTGTGCAGGTGACTCTCACAAGGTTTGAGAAGCACTGTGCTAGGCTATACACAGCTAAATGCCGCTCAGAAAACTATGTGGCTCTTGAGATCTAAATATAATTGTTGAAACCTGGATTCCATGGCCTGAGTGTATTAGTTTGCTAGGGCTGCCATAAAAAAGCACCTCACAATAGAGAGCTTAAAGAGCTCACGGCTCTGGAGGCTAGAAGTTTGAAATCAGGTGTCAGCAGTGTTGATTCTTTCTGAGGACTCAGAAGGAAGGATATTTTACAGGTCTCTCTCCTTGGCTTATGAATAGCTGTCTTCTCCATGTTTCCTCAAATCATCTTCCCTGTATGTGTGTCTCTGTTCTCTTTTTATGCACGTGACAGTCATATTGGATTAGGGTCCACTATAACAAACTCATTCTAACTTGATTAGCTCTGTAAAGACCCTATTTCCAAATAAGGTCACATTCCGTGGTACTGGGGGTTACAGGACTTCAACATACAAATTTGGGGGAATACAATTCAACCCATAACACTGGAGAATTTCCTATGCTTAAGTATATGTGTGTATTAGTCCGTTTTCATACTGCTATAAAGAACTTCCTGAGAATCGGTAATTTATAAAGGAAAGAGGTTTAATTGACTCACAGTTCAGCATGGCTGGGCAGGCCTCAGGAAACTTACAATCATGATGGAAGGTGAAGAGGAATCAAAGCATCTTCGTCACAAGGTGGCAGGAAGGAGAAGCGCTGAGCAAAGGAGGGGAAAGAACCCCTTATGAAACCATCAGATCTCGTGAGACTCCACTCACTATCACGAGAACAGTATGGGGGAAACCGCCCCCATGATTCAATTACCTCCGCCTCATCTCTCCCTTGACACATGGGGATTTTGGGGATTACAATTCAAGATTGGATTTGGGTGGGGAGATAAAGCCTAACCATATCAGTATGTTAGTCTGTTTTTGTGTTCCTATAAAGAAATACCTGAGACTGGGTAACTTATTTTAAAGAAATACTTGAGACTGGGTAAATACATGAGACTTGCCCATGGTTCTGCAGGCTATCCAGAAAGCATGGGGTGGGGTTGGCATTTTCTTGGCTTCTCATGAGCCCTCACGAGAAGAGGAGCTTTTACTCATGGCAAAAAGTGAAGAGGGAGCAGGCATGCCACATGGCAATATAGGGAGCAAGGGAGCGGAAAGGGTGGTTCCATATTCTTTTAAACAACTAGATCTCACATTAACTAACTAAGCAAGAACTCACTTATCCCCAAGGGGATGGTGCTAAGCCATTCATGAAGGATCCACCCCCAAGATTCAATCACCTCCTATCAGGCCCCTGCTCCAACAATGGGGATTACATTTCAACATGAGATCTGGAGAGGAAAAACATACAAACTTATATCTGTTATCATCTTCCAAATAACAAGCATTGGGCTAATATGTAGCTTTTGCTATCACACTCACTCTTGTAGCACCCTGGGTATGACACTAATCTTTGGTTCCCATGTGAATTCTTATAATGCCACTTTTTTGGAGAGTTTCGATAGACTTTATTGTACCCTCAAGATGGGTATCATGGGGAGAGGAGCATGGATATGGCTTAGCTCCTGCCACTACCTCTTTCCTCTTCTCTTCCCTCTTCCGTTCTATATGCAATTTTTTAAAGCACAAGCTCTTTGCCAGAGCCATGCTAACTACCAATGACTTAAAGACGGTAAAAACACCACTGTGATCCCTCTCATGTACATTGAGAGGCTGTGCTTCAATGTGATTATCCTCATTTAAGATAAGACGGTTAAAATTCATGGCCATGTGACATTTGCTTGTGATTTGCTTGGTACAAACATTGTTAATTACGCCACTTATTTTAGTTTCTTGAGAGGAAAAATCATACTCTTCCTTATGCAAATGGTTTCTAGGCATCTGACTTTCAGATGCTTGGATGTTGTGAATGATCACATATTTCTTTATGAGTAGCTGAAATGTAAACCCACATTTTTTTTTTTTTTTTTTTGAGATGGAGTCTCGCTCTGTCGCCCAGGCTGGAGTGCAGTGGCGCGATCTCAGCTCACTGCAAGCTCTGCCTCCTGGGTTCATGCCATTCTCCTGCCTCAGCCTCTCCGAGTAGCTGGGACTACAGGCGCCCACCACCATGCCCGGCTAATTTTTTTGTATTTTTAGTAGAGACGGGGTTTCACCGTGGTCTCGATCTCCTGACCTCATGATCCTCCCGCCTCAGCCTCCCAAAGTGCTGGGATTACAAGCGTGAGCCATCGCACCCGGCCTGTAAACCCACATTTTATCACAGCTCTATTAATCTTGTTGTTAGCGTGCTTGCTGTCTTCCTCCTTCCATGGACATTGATTTCTTATTACTAGTTCAGCTGAAGCACTGTCAATGTTAATATCAATGGAAAGCTCCTCAACTTTCTGAGGGGTATGAGGGAGTGGTGATTGTGACATAAGTAAATCCGATGGAGCATATCAAACACTTATTTATTAATTAGGTAGCATCTCATGTCAAGCAAAGTACCTCAAACTTAAAATGCCTCAACAGATGTCCTGATGTCACCCCCTCAGCCCCTCCCATCTTGTCTTTCCCAGTAAATGGCGCCATCATCCTCCAGGAGTTAGCACCAACTTTTCACCTTTCTTCACTTCCCACACCCAATCCATGAGCAAATGTGTTCAATGTTGCTTCAAAAATATATCCTAAATCAGAACACTTCTCACAGCCTCTATGTCTTCCGTAGTCCTGGGCACCAAACTTTTTGACTGGATGTCTGAAATAGCTTCCTGGCTGTTCCATTTCACCTCCCAATACCAACCTCTCCATTAAAGTATCCCAAGAGATCATTTTAAAATCGAAAACATTTCACAGTACTTCTCTCCTTAAAACCCTCCAGTGCTTGCCTAGTATGTTTAAAATAAAATCCACAACTTTACTCAGATTTATAAAACCATGCCCAACATTTTCCTTCCTGACTTCATCTCATACAATGCTCATTTAGGCCAGATATGATGCAAAATACAACATACCCACCAAAGATAGTCCTCTTTAATTATCACAATAATGCTTTGGTAGATTGCCTGGTAGAAAGAAAATGAAAGATATAGATTTATTTATTTATTTGTTTGTTTATTTATCTTTGAGATAGGGTCTCATTCTGTCAGCCCGGCTGTAGTGCAGTGCTGTGATCACGGCTCACCACAGCCTTGACCTCCAGGGTTCAAGTGATCCTCCCACCTCTGCCTCCCAAGTAGCTTCGACTGCAGACATGCACCACCACACCTTGCTAATTACTTTTTTTTTTTTTTGGTAGAGATGGGGTCTCATTATGTTGCCCAGGCTGGTCTCAAACTCCTGGGTTCTAGCGATCCTTCTACTTCAGCCTCCCAAAGTCCCTGGGATTACAAACATGAGCCATCATGCCCAGCCAACATATGAATTTAATAATGTTAATGAACTTTCCCAAGTATGCAAAGCTAGTAAGTTCTGCAACTGAAATTCACACCTGGTTTTTAACAACAACTAGCGGTTAGTACTTACTGCATACCAGACACTGCACTAAGTCCTTTATACCTAGTCACTCATCAAATATTTATATCAGCTCTGTCAGTTAAGTCTTATTGCCACCTTTGTTTTAGGGATAAGGAAAATGAGACTCAAAGAGATTACTAAATAACTAGCTTATGGTCACACCACAAATAAATGGTAGAGCTGGGGTTGATTCTAGGCAGGTGGCTCTCAGTTCATGACTCTAATGCTAGCAAGTCTCTTCCTACCACTTAAATTTGCCACAATTCAGCTTCCTTATCTTTTTTTTTTCTTTTTTTGAGACAGAGTTTCACTCTTGTTGCCCAGGCTGGAGTGCAGTGGCATGATCTCGGCTCACTGCAACCTCCACCTCCTGGGTTCAAATGATTCTCCTGTCTCAGCCTCCCAAGTAGCTGGGATTACAGGCATGCGCCACCACCATGCCTGGCTAATTTTGTATTTTTAGTAGAGATGGGGTTTCTCCACGTTGGTCTGGCTGGTCTCGAACTCCTGACCTCAGGTGGTCTGCTCACCTCGGCCTCCCAAAGTGCTAGGATTACAGGTGTGAGCCACTGCGCCTGGTCCCCAGCTTCCTTATCTTTAAAATGCAGTTAAGACACTTACCTTGCAAGGATTTTTAAGGATGAAAGCAACAATCTATACATGAAATTCAAAAAATAAAAACTAAAAATAATTACCATTTAATCACTATAACGAGAGGAAATCTGGCTGAGGGCTTAAGTGTGAAATAAAATAAGAAATAGAAACCTCTATACTTGACAGCAATTAAGACAAGGTGAAGGAAATAGAAATAAGATCAAGAAGATAAACACAAATTGATCCAAATACATTTTTCATATGAAAGGCCCTGGGGATAGTGGTGGCCAAACTGAAGACATAAATGGCCTAAAGTTCAGTTTCTTATGTATACTAAGTCCAAGGGAATTTAGTTGAAGTGAGATCATAATTCCACAATGTTCATTTTCACGACTTCTGTGTCCTCTCCCTTTGCACTTAATACCTAGCCTTCTTGATGCAAACCTAGCAGGCAACATAGTGGTGTGATCCCCAGAGGAAACCACTTGGCACCTGACTCTTACATGGTGTGAAGTCCATGTCCTGCTGTCTTTCACAGTTTTATTTGGAGATGATTCACAGGATGGCTCCCATGGTTCCTGCTGCAGCCAGGGGATGCAAAAGTGGCAATCTGACTTGCAAGAAAAATTAATTTTTCTAAGTTGGCAGCCACTGTGATGGTTTGGGGGCCTCCTATCCCTAGCTAAATTCCATGGACTACAGAGAGGAAAAGACAAAACTATCTTTGCATTCTCTTTCTGTGTGTCCCCCAAAAGACACTGTACCAGCTGTTTGTATCAAAAATGAATGGATATCCATGTTGATGCTTATGTAGCTGTCAAAGGGTTCCCCTTCTTGCTCTCCTCTTGCCACTCTTCTCCCTGCCCTCTCTATTCAAGTCACCAGCCTTCTGTTTCTCCAACTCCCCTACCTCCACACTAACTCAGGGACTTGAACATGGTTCTTCCAGGAACACTATCCTTCCTGTTTGTTATGAGTTTGTCCCACCAGGATGCAATTTTAAAATGTGGCCCCAATGGAAAGCTGCCCTAAACTCTTGTTAAGATCCTTCTTTTTTCTTTTGCCATTAAGCATCTCAGAACTTTTTGACTCATGTTACATCTCACCAGATTTGTGAGCTTGTAGGGAGCTACTCAATACTCATTTGGAGCCTCTGGGAAGTCTTGCTGAGGCAGGCTCTGTAGGCTTCTCCCTTACTTGGTGAGAAAGTATTGATCAAACAAGAGAGTGTTTCACGAGATGTCAGGCAGAGTGAGGGGAATGACAGAAAAGCTTGGCTGGGTTATTTACCAGCCCCTGCTGGCATCTTCATGCCTAGAAAATCGGCATTAGGGAAGGGAAACATAAAAGCTGCCTCTCATTGCCCATAACTCAAAGGTCAGAATTGAATAAATGCTAATATTGCACAGAAAATCGCCTCCGAAAAGTTCCTCTCTCCTTAGATCTATATCCAACATGCAAATGTAGTGGTGTTTTGTTTTTCTTCCTTAATTCCAGAAGGTTGTAGATGCGTATATCATTTTTACACCAACAATAGTGAGAATTTTCATCTTGGACTTCATTTCTGGATTGCACAATTTAAAAGGCATATCACCAAAAGAGGACACAATTGGAGAAAGGTAATAAATAAGATCATAGAAAGGTGGTAGAAGGAGGAAGTAAAATCACAGAATGCCATAATGACTAAAGGATGTAGTGATATCTAGTCTAGAAAATAAAACATGTTAAAATCTGTAGCATTCAGGAAGAAATAACTAAGGCCAGTGAGTATGACATCAGATGGAACAGGATTTTGGCTAAACCTATAGACCTTTCTAAAGTCTAAAAATATATTGTATTGAGATGTACTCTCTTAGGAGCAGCTGAGCTACCTGTGCAAGAAGAGGCCATTCTCTGGTTTGTTCTATGAAGGAGTCTTGTAAGGGAGTTGGAGTGGGCCTTCTACAGACTCCTTCAGCCCTAAAAGTTAGTGATTTCATTAAATTTTCCCCTCAGGTCCAGCTTGTCTCAACCAGTCTTGATTTCAGAAAGACCATTAAAATTTGTAAATTTTATTCAAAGAAGCCCAAAGATGCAAGGGTTGGGCATTTCCGTTCTTTTTACTTTAAGATTCTCTTGCCCCAAAGACTATAGCCATTTGGTGTAAAGAAGAAGTAGCTGCTCTGTCAAATTTTTCTTGCTCACGCTTGGTACACGAAGCTTTCTATGATCTGGCATATGCTTATCAATTCCGGCTCATCTGCTTTTCTCTCTCCATACTCTCTTATAATCACCCTGCCAAGGTGTCACCTCCTTTAGAAGTCTCCTCTCTGAGATTCTTGCAAAGTATACAGGTTTGCATAATAAACATGTTTCCATAATGGTGCTTACCACACTACCCTCTGAATGTCCTATTCCACACATATTTCACAAGAGCAGAGCTTGAATGTCCATTACCTGATAGAGTGCCATGCACAGAGTAGACCCTCAATAAAATACTTTAAATGAATCAAATATAACCATACTAATTTGAAACTGAATATAAAGCATTTCAAGCCAGAGACAGTAGCTCCTCTACAGAATCTAGTAAAATATATAGAGTAAATCTTTTCCAGATATTGTTTGTCATTGAATAAATGAATTTATTATCCCCAGCATAAATATTTTATTCTTCTCAAATTATATTAGTATTTACTATTGCTCATTATCAGAAGCAATATTGTTTATTTGACAGTATCAATATTTTTAGTCACTTGTCTTACCTTGCAGGTTTTCTTCTTTGTTCTCCTTGATTTTTATTCCTTCCCCCATCCTTCAACTTCAATCCATTGCCCTTCTCTGGTCACTAAACTTCTCTCTATCCCCTTAATATATTTCTGTCTCTTCTTCAAAAACATTTTAAAACATTAGATGCCAGTGATAGTGAATTTTGTGTTGAAGACACAGAAATTAAGAAAGCATTCTATTTATGTAATGATCTTATCATTTACTGGAAAAAAACAGGCAAGTAAACCAATCACCAAAATAAAGTATTGTAAATGTGGGAATAGGGATAAAGATAGAGCACCACAGGAGCACAAAGACAAGACATCTACCCTAACGGGAAGGGCCTAGAATGCTTCCCAGAGGAGGTGATGCTTGATCCTGTTTAAATATCCTACCATAAATTGACTTACCCAAACCCCATAACTAGGATCAATATTCTACAAATGGAACATTAAGGAAATGTCTACTTCTATATCCTGAGTGAACATATCCCTGAACCACTGGTTATGAAAGTCATACGTATCTTCCATTCCTGTAGGAGCCTATGGTAGCTGTGTCTTTTCATTCTAGTCATCTTTACAATGGGTACTAACTGCTGAAGGGCTGTTTTGATCTTCTAGTAATCCACACCAGCTGTTAGGAGTGGCAAGAGGGAGTGAGAAGGTAGATATGAGCACAGACTGATTTCCATAACTAAAATATTGTGAAAGACTTAAAATGTTCAATCACTGAAAAGCTGCCTAACTACATAGCAATGGAAGATGATGAAATAGAATAAGCAATGGAATAAGATGAAATATTAGAAATCCAATAAAAATAATGGCATAGATCTATATTTATTGACTTGGGAATATGTCCATGACATATTTTTTTAGTGGAAAGGCAGTTCACAGCACAGCATATATATATATATATATGGCCCTGTTTTACTTAAGTGAAATGTGCATAATCATTGCTGTGCCCCAAGGGACATAGAGAAGCATCTAGGCAGAATATTAATCAAAATGCATCATTATTTACTTCTCTGGATAGGGAATTTGTGTTGCAGTTATCTTTCCTCTTTGTAGAGTTGTGGGTTTATTTGACTTTTTAAAATTAGTGTGTCATTCAAAAAGCAGCAGTATCATTTGAGAGCAGGGCTCCAGAGTCTGACTGTTGAATCCAAGCTCTTCTGTTTACTAATTTACAACCCATCAGCAAGCTGCCAAATCACTTTGTGCTTCAGTTTCTCATCTGTGAAATGGGAAGAGTAACAGTAACTAACTCAAGTAGATGGTCTAAGGATTGAGAAATAGGGACAAAATGCTTAGAATTGTCCCTGGCACACAAGAGCTCAATCAATTTTAATAACTGTGAAACCACCTTTGCAAAATTACAACAGTAAGAGAAATCTGACATGACTGACGCCATCTTGCTTCTAGCCTTACAGTCTAGCCTTACTGGCTGTCTTTGCTCATTCCTGGGCATGGGCCAAGCCAGCTTTGAGAGAAATTTAGTTTATAATTTAAATGACAATAGCCCTTCCCCAAAACTAAACTGCCCTTGTAAAATTAATGAAAGGCTGCCAAGTTAAAAGGATGAGAGGGGTCTGAATTCTAAATAATTATCACTCATTATTCCAGAGGTCATAAGATTTGCAACTTTCCCAATTACTCTTGCAGATAACACCACCATTGTAGAAACTACCATTGGTTTTTCAAGATATCCTTTCAGGTTTTTGCATTTCTGACAACTGGATAGCCCCACCTGGACCCACAACTAGTTCTGTGGCCCCCGCCCAGGAACCGACTCAGCACAAGAGGACAGTTTTGATTCCCTATGATTTCATCTTTAACCCAACCAATTAGCATGCTGCCTACCCTAGCCCCCAGCCTACCAAACTATCTTACAAAAAAAAAAAAAACACCTCTAACCTCCAAGCCTTCAGGGAGATTGATTTGAGTAACAATTCTATCTCCTGCGTGGTGTGGCCAGCCTCCCATGCAGTTAACTCTTTCTTCACTGCTATGCTCTGGTCTTTATTTGTGCAGAGGGCAGGAAGAACCCATCAGGCAGTTACAATTGCTACAATGATTATTTAACAAAAGCAATGTAAATTATATAATTTAAACTGTATGGCTTACTCCTTTTACCTTCTTCAAGTTCTGAATCAAATTTCATCTCATAGAGCATTTCCCTGGCCAACCTAAAAGTGCAACAAGTTTTCCCATTCAGCCCACATCCCTCACCATAGGTACTCTCTCTCCTCACTTTTTTTCTCCAGAATGCCTTTCTCTACTTTATTTTCCTCCTTAGCACTCACTACCATCGAACATACTATGTAATTTATTTATTTATTCTGTTTACTGTTTGCCTCTGCACAGTAGAATATCAGTCCCATGAAAAGAGGGATTTTTTGTCTGCTTTTTTATTGCTGTATCCTCAACACCAAAAGCAGTGTTGGTGTATAGTGGACACTCAATAAATATCTGCTAAATTAATGAATGTTAATAAAGAGTTTGTGATAACAATATATGGCATATACTGGACAAGTCCATTTGGCTTGTGCTTTTAGTAGTAAGTGCCTTAACCAAAAATACCCACTTAGTGAAGCCATATCAGGTTGTTGTACCTGCGCAGCCACTGATTTAACTAGAGAGGGACACTGACCCAAGAGGGGCCATGAACCATCAAGTGGGTGAAGCAGTAAAGCACAAGTGGTCTCTCTCTCACTGAATAAGGGAAATGGTAAATAATCAGGCCAATCAGACTTGCTTTTTATGGAGCTTTTTCTAGATATTCTGGCAAGTATGAGCCAAGTGTTAAGGTGAAGACAAAAGATTCATTAGCTGAGGGTGGTGGTGCATGCCTGTAGTCCCAGATACTCAGGAGGCTGAGGCAGGAGGATCATTTGAGCCCAGGAGGTCAAGGCTGCAGTGAGCTGTGATTGCACCACTTCACTCCAGCCTGGAGACAGAGAGAAACTTTGCCTGAAGAAGAAAAGAAAAGACTCCTGGAAGGAAGGAGATAAAACAAAGTCAAAAAGGAGAGAAAGAAACTGACCAGAGCTGCCTCAACTCCAAACAGCTCTCAGTTCCAAATCCATTCAAGAATCACATTCTCCACTGTTGCTTGTTTTTTGTTGGCTGGTTTGTTTCCTTTGAGTGAACTAGTTTCCTTTGAGTGAATTAGTTTCAAGTCCTTACGATCCAAAGAGCTCAATTAAAAACTGAAAATGGATTAATGTATAAAATCACACACTGAATATAATCACAGCTACCTTTATTGTTACTTTTTTTGCTTTATAATTTATTTTTATTTTCCGAGATCATCTTACCTAAGAAATGCCTAACATTTAAAAAATTATGGACCAGGCACAGTGGCTCACACCTGTCATCCCAGAACTTTGGAGGCCAAGGCGGGAAGATCACTTGAGCCCAGGAGTTTGAGACCAGCTTGGGAAGGATAGTGGGACCCTGTCTCTACAAAATTCTTTTTTTTAATTAGCCAGGCATGGTGGCACGTGCCTGTAGTCTGAGCTACTCAGGAGGCTAAGGTGAAAGAATCCCTTAAGCCCAGGAGTTGGAGGCTGCAGTGACGAATGATCACACCATTGCACTCTAGCCTGGGTAACAGAGCAAGACTCTGTCTCAAAAATAGATAAAATAAAATAAAATTTAAATGTAAATAATTTTATATGAATTTGTTTATAAATTAAAGACTCCTCATATGTGTAAATTGCATTGCATTTGCATATTATTACTTTTATTGCACATAGAAAAAATACTAAAATAAATGATCCATCATGTCATGTCACAAATGGTTTCTTCCACATAGTGGGATTAGGTATGATTATTTATCTTTGGTAACATGTTTTAATATTTATATTCCAAATTTGCTACAATGAGTATACTAAAATATTTTTAAATACCAGTAGATAAAGAACACTCAACAAAAAATATAACTGTTTGTTCATTTATTCATCAAGAGCACTAAAATGAAATGCCTACCATTTGCCACCTAGCTCCATGGAATAATAAATAGGATGATGTCATTAGTAAGTTTCAAGAGTTATTTTGAGTTATTGGCCATAATATCCTTGCAACTTAATATTATATTTCAAAACTATTGTGAAGTCTAATAATACTTTCTTATGTGAAAATGAATTGCTTTTAAGAAGGACAAGGTGTAGAAAAGCTTTTTTCAGCTATACCTTCAGGGATGTTGCTCAGATTTTGATGTTTTTACCCGTGGAAGAAGATGAAGGTCAAAATGTTAATTTTGCAATCATTAATATTATGATTCTAATTATTACCATTATACATTTTTATAGCATGTTTCATCTTAGAGACTTGCGGTAACTAACTGTTGTGTCTACGAGCTGATTAACTCTGCACCAAGTCTGATGAAAATTTCTAGATGAAAAATAAAGGAGATTGTCATAATGGGGTTCACATATCTCCCATGAAGTGGAATGACACTAACGTGGTTGGTTTCACCTTCTTTCAAATTTGATATAATCTGAGCTGAACAGAAACTGACTAAAAAGTCCTGAAATTATCTCCCCCAGAATGTGAAGAGTGACAGTATCTGATCCAGCAGTTCCAGTGAATGCATTCAATTTTGAAAGGCCAGTTAGATAAGAGAATATTGGCACAACTCTCCAGATATCCGTTCCCCAATTAACAATGTCATTTTCTGTTTTTCTAAATGGAGACTAGGAAGTTTGTCTTGGCATTACAGGTCTCTGCTTGGAGCTTATTCATTTCACAGATGGTGACTGTTCTGCTTCTACAGCTTTGAAAAGATGTGGATATAGGTAATGGGGGGTGATGAAGAGAATGAAAATAGTAATATCCATATAAACACTATCATTATACCACTATTCCTTCTGGGCCTACTATGCTCAAGTTCCTACTTTGCAGAAGCCCGTATGTTAGTGAGAAGACAGGCCCCTATCTAAACACACTAGTGAAAGTCAACTATAAGGGTTTTCCCACTTGATTTTCTTCGACTTTGCACATCTAAGGACAAAGAGAGAGAAAATGTTACACTTATGCACAGGGATTCCCAACTCCCAGGCTGCAGACCAGTACTAATCCACGGCCTGTTAGGAACCAGACCACACAGCAGAAGGGGAGCAAAGGGCAAATGAGCATTACCACCTGAACTCCTGTCAGATCAGCCGCTACATTAGATTCTCATAGTAGTGCTAACCCCATTGTGAACTGCACAAGCAAGGGATCTAGGTTGTGTAATCCTCACAAGAATCTAATGCCTGATGATCTGAGGGGGAACAGTTTCATCCTGAAACCATCCCCACCACCCCCGCCCCATCTGTGGAAAAATTTCACAAAACCAGTCCCTGGTGCCACAACTGTTGGGGACCACTGCCTATGTATGATTACCTGTGTGTGGTATGGGAGGTATGTTGATATATGTGCTAAATACTTCTATGCATAAAGCACTTAGCACTTCCACTCTACTCTTTGCTCCAATAAACTTCTTTGCAGCCAAGTATGTGGATGAGTTTCTAACGTAGAAGACATTAAAGAATTACTTCAAGAAAAAAAAATATCGAGAACTAGGGAATATTGTTAATCAAGAATGATTATTCTGGTTTTCAGATACCTTAATTTTTAAGTCCCAATTATCTGCCCTCTTCTATCCATCGGCATTTCAGACAGCAATCTACTGTAAAGCCATTTGAATTCTAGCCAATAGTTTACGTTTCAGTTCCCTCTTTCTTTGATAGCTATTGGAGGAGCAATTGTATTTCATGCTTGGACTGGTCCAGAAGTACATGAACAGAGGCCATTTTCTGTGACACAGTTTTTCTATTCTATAGTAAGACCCTAACAAAGAAACTGTTAGAGTTTCTAGTATCAGAAACTTTAACATCAGTTTGCATGTCACTGTCAGACACCAGCCAGGGAGCCTACTTTTGGCTCTTCCAAGAAGGTCGGATGCTAAACCATCAATAACTGGCAACAATGACAAGAAGATGGAGCTATCTGATGAGAACTTGATGGAATCTGTCACTGGAAAGAGCTTATCTTTGCTGAACACCTGCAATGTTTCTCTTTTAAAATATCTTCTGAGTGAAAAGTAATAATGTCCACCTGTTTAATAGGGAGTTCATTTATTTAAATTTTATATGGACAAATCTAAAAAGGAAATAGACATTGTGGGGGGGAATGGAGGAGGGCTTAATATGTCCCATATAAAATAGACTCAATTATTAGGAGCCATACAGTAAGTATGTGAGGAGTAAGGGAGGATACACTTTAAAAGACTTGTACAAAAATATTCAAAATAGCTTTACTCCTAATAGCTAACAGGTAGAGACAATCCAAATGGTCATGAACAGGAGAATGGTATATTTTTACAACTTGATAGACTGTGGTGGGATTTTTGTTGTTGTTGTTTATTTGCTTGTTTGTATGGTAGAGACGAGGTCTCACTATGTTGCCCAGGCTGGTCTCAAACTCCTGGGCTCAAGTGATCCTCCCACCTTGGCTTCCCGAAGTGCTGGGATTATAGGCATGAGCCACCTTGCCAGGCCACTATGTTTTGTGATATAACAAAACACTATTCTGCAATTTTAAAAACTAGCAAACGGTTGGGCACAGTGGCTCACATCTGTAATCCCAGCACTTTAGGAGGCTGAGGCAGGTGGATCACGAGGTCAGGAGATCGAGACCATCCTGGCTAACATGGCGAAACCCCGTCTCTACTAAAAAAAAATACAAAAATTAGCTGGGCGTGGTGGCGGGCACCTGTAGCCCCAGCTACTCGGGAGGCTGAGGCAGGAGAATGGTGTGAACCTGGGAGGCGGAGCTTGCAGTGAGCCGAGATCGCACCACTGCGCTCCAGCCTAGGCAACAGAGCAAGACTCCATCTCGGGGAAAAAAAAAAAAAAAAATAGCAAACTATTGATACATACAGCAACACAAATAAATCTCAAAAACTTTATTTTCAGAGAAGTCAGAAACAAAGAACTACATACTGTGAGATTCCATGTGTACTGAACTCCAAGAATAGGCAAAACTAATGCCAAATATTTTTATTGACCCCACTTGATGTACAAATAATTCTACCTCTCATTCTACATGTAATGAAAACTGATGCTGCTGAAGCCAATTGGCAAGGTTATGAGGATAATTGGTAATGAAACTGAGATGTGAATTTCCAGACATAGTCTGCCTTCTCCCACCTCTTATTTATGCAGTGAACACGTTTGCGGAGCCTACCCTTTTCCAAGTACCGTGCCAAGCATGAAAATCAAATAGTAAAAATAAAGTTGGCCTATGCCCTAATTGGCAATAAAGCATAGAGGGCAAGAACATATTTACTGCAAAACAAATATATTGAGTTGATCACATGTAAAAGAAAACTTCTTAACAGGGTATAGATTGTTCATCTCACATCTTTAAACCCTTACCCATACCCAAGGGAGGAATTTTCTAGGCAACAACTTTAGTCCCTGGGTACTGATCTTCTCTCAGGAGGATACAGAAGCTAGAGGTCTGTTCTTAAACACAGCCATAGGAAATGAGTCCACCATTTCCTGCCGTATCTTCAAATTCCTCCCCAGTTTCATCTCCTTTGTGAAAGCTAAGAATTTATTTCTCTTCTCTTTATTAAAGCACATATTCCAAGCTGTAGTTTTTTAGCCTCTCCTTGCTTCCCTAACAATATTGTGAATTTCTTGAGGAGAGAGAATGATGTCATTCATCTCAACATCCACTGAGCCAAAAATGATGCCTACACCTCCCTGTGCCTATTGGCTGGACCCTACACCTGCCTGGCAATCTGGACCCTTTCCATCATCCAGTGCTGAATTCTTACTCCAGGTTCTATAGCCGCATGTGTCTTATGCTCTGGAGGGATAATGGCCACATTATCTAATATAAGACATGTATGTGTTGATCTTGAGTTAAACCAGAGTCCCCAAACTTCAGATGTCCTTCCATGGCCTTAGGATCATCCATTTTTTTTCATCATTAGCCCTTCCTCATCCAATCTAGAGATCAAGTCAAATCTAGGACTCTTCAAAGGGAAGTAATGTGGAAAGGATGAGGCTTTATCTGATTCAGCACATTGCCCTTGCCCTCCTGGAAGCAGTCATCTGAACAAACAAGGAGTGAATAGCCCTCAGGGCTATATTCTAAAGTTCTCTTGTGAAATCACAAAACACAGCAGAGTAAAAAATAATTTTCCTTGGAAAATCATTCTCGTATACGATGATGAGGAGTGACTACACTGCAACAAAATAGTTAATGAAGAAATAGACAACCCAAACTGATTGCTGTCAGAAAGACAATCAGTCTTTAAATATTTTTTCCTTTCCTTTCTGCTCAACAATGTTGCATTGTAGACAGTAGTTCAAATGGAAAGAACAAAAATGGTGTGTGAGTCTACCTAGCACAACCACCTCACTTAATTAGATGGGAGAGAATATCTGTCAATATACTTGTGGTCGAAGCACTGACTGCCTGGAGACTCTCCTTCCATCCCACCTCTTCTAATGTTATTTAACAAAAAAGTTAGATGCTGCTACATGGATCCTCAGGCATGATAAAACGAAGAAGCGTTTAACATGTTCTTGCTACTGCTCTTTAGTTTTTTGCTTACAATTTCTTTAAAACACATCATTGAGAGCATACTTGAATTTTATCATAACAACAGTTGAAACAAAGAAACTTTTAAAACCAGGTGTATTAGTACTCTTTTGCCACGAGCATCTGTTCGATTTAAGAATATTTATTCAGGACCCAAGATATAGCTCCAGGCTTTTCTTTTTTTCTAGTTCAGCTGCGAGTTGCAAAGGGCCTTCATTATGAAAATTTAACTGAGCCACGTGGTTTTGTGTCAATATGCACTGTAAAATATTTTCCTTCTGCCAATTGGAAAGATATTATTCTTAGCTAGGTTTATAAAATTCTACCTCTTTCATTCCTCTCTACCATTTTGAAATAGATCCCGTTTCTGGCAAATTGAGTCAGTAAGTAGAATTTATTTTTCCTTGTAATTGTTTTATTTCCCCCCAAAATAAGTATAACAAGGAAAATGAAGCAGGGCTGGAATAAATGGCTGTCAACTCAACAAACCTTAAGTAAATTTTATGCCTAGTGCTGCCATTGGTATTCAATATCACTAGATATTTTACCTTGAATAATCACTGATGGACATTGATTTTGTCTTTGCTCTTCACAGCACAGCAAAATTAATGTGAAAGTCAGACTCAAATGAGTCCCAATGGTGTCCTCCGATCTATCTCTGCTGAGAAGCACATTTCAAATACAGAAGAAATGGCAACCAGCTGAGACCCAATGTATCTTGTATTGTAACAATTAATGGATATGAATAGCCCTCACAGGAGTGCTCAGCTTACCTTTATATTAACTTTGGAGGTGAGAGTCTGAAACAGTTCATTGAGGTTAATATGTAGTGGTTCTATGCTTTAATTCTCACCAATCAAAATGATGATGTTTCTTTTTTTTCACATTATATTTTTGTAACTATTCTTTTGGGTATATGGATGTAACCATGAAATGTCAACAAGGGGGCAATAATTGCATAGGAGTTTAAAGAGAAAATATTTTCCTGAGTGCACTTTAAAAAAAAAAAAAAGAAAAGAAAAAGAAGAGAATGATAGAATGTAATGTGATATTCAGTGGGAACAGTAGCAGTGAATATAAGGAATGGCATATAGCTCTTTATCCTTGAATCAAGAGGGCATATCAGCGATCTGTCATGCTGACGGCACCTGAAACACCACCTACCACTTATTTGCTTCAGACTAATTCAGACCACGTGGTAGAACACTGGAGAAACCATAAGCAACAATTTTAGGTGAATTTTGGACTGTTAAAGATCGGGAATCTTTATACACAGGTAATATTTCTTCATTTTTGCATGTCCCAGCACCCAACCCAGTTCTTCAGGCAGAGGAGCTACGTAGGTGTTTAGTAAAGTTTGAGGTGTAGAAAATGAAAATGAAATTGAATGAAATGAATTGCCTAACATTATCTTCGTGTAGCAGGTATAATTAGTGCTTCATTCTTAAGTCCTGAGCTCTCACTTCTGAGCTCTGTACTCACCAATGGCATTTAATGGCAAACAGATGCAACTGTCTGCCTAAAGATTTTTCTGGTCACCCAAGCAGTCTTGGCCAGGTGTTTACTATCATATCACTAGATACAGCCTTCAATGAGTGACAGCAGAAGTTAGTGGAGAAATATCTCAGCATCCTCAGATCTTGGGTGGGAAAACTCTGAGGGATAGTCTGCAAAGCCCACCAGAGCTTCTTAGAGGAATTGATCCCAGGGGCTCACAGCACTAATCGTCTCATTATTACAGTCTATATTTTCTTCCTTCCCTTCCCTGTCTCACTTTTGCCTCCCCCTACTGGCGCCTCTTGGAATCACCTTCCACATATACTAGTTGTACTTCTTGTCGTAGGTCAGCTTTTAGGGAAACCCAAATTAAGACACGTTGTTTGTCAACATTCCTCAGGATGCTAAAAAAAAAAAAAAAAAAAAAAAAAAAAAAAAAAAAAGATGGTGCACGGCACCCTTTGCCATGCCGTGTTTTAAAAGGCAATGCAACCAGGCAGCTATAATACTCAGTTCCAGCGCCTGCAGCTTAACACCTCTTTGCATTACACTGACGTTTTCAGGCATGTCTGTTAACTGTAGACCTCCTGTAGGTGTTTGTATTGCACTTACAGCATCTGCTCTGGGACTAAAGCAGTGATCACAAAAGTAAAAAGGATCTACACAGTTAATCAGATTGCTTTATGGACAGGAAAAAACTATAGCCAATAATTTATCTTCAGTGCTTTTCCAGTTCAGTCTTATCCCTTGAGCTGTCTGTGCAACACAGACTGAAGAAGAAATCTGGTAATTATTTGGTATAATTTAATCAAATAGATGGCCAATCTAATAATACAAGGCGTAAAGTTACATAAGGACTAGACTGCATCTGTGTTGATGATACAAATGCCGAATTACCACTTTAATCTCTCCTGAATCTTTGCCTCCATTAATGGAACTGATTGCAATGCCATTGGATTTTCTTTTTACCATTTTCATAATCAACAGAGTTTTAATCAATTGCATTGATTTTTCTCAGTCCATCTCAGCATTTTGAAATATATTACGTCAAATATTAAGACCAGATAACTCTATGTTAAAAGCAGATGCTTCCATTAATAATGAAAGGGCAGAGGGGCAAACACAAGAGATACTGAAGTAAAGGATACTTGAAGGTACATACTGCTAATTAGATTTATTACCAACCCTGTGACTTTGAAGAAAGCACCTAATTCCTCTGAGCCCATGTTTTTCATCTGTAATGGAAATAATAATTTCTAATTTTCAGAGGTTTTATGACGCTTGTAATCCCAGCACTTTGGGAGGCCGAGGCGGGCGGATCACGAGGTCAGGAGATCGAGACCACGGTGAAACCCCGTCTCTACTAAAAATACAAAAAATTAGCCGGGCGTGGTGGCGGGCGCCTGTAGTCCCAGCTACTCGGAGAGGCTGAGGCAGGAGAATGGCGTGAACCCGGGAGGCGGAGCTTGCAGTGAGCCGAGATTGCGCCACTGCACTCCAGCCTGGGCGACAGAGCGAGACTCCTTCTCAAAAAAAAAAGAAAATTAGAAATAAAATATCTAATGTTGCCTGCATATAGCAAGTGCTCAGAGTTATAATTTTTGTTTTGGTATTGCTCAATCTTTCCAGGCTAATTTCTAGTCCAATTGTATCAATTGCCTCTGAAACTGATCACGCTTCTTTGGGAAAGCTTTACATGTCATGTTTCTCTCAGTTCACATAGGACCAGTTTTGGCCAAGGCTTTCATATGCTTACAATTTCAATCAAGTCAACGAACAAATAAAACTTTGCATGGGCAGCTCAGAATTAAAGGTGCCTGTTTCTCTAAGTGATGGGTTTCCACAGAAAGGAAATACAATTTTAAGATAAGTCTAACAATTTAATAAAGTTCAAAATGTCACTAATTTAGAAAGAAAACTAAATTTGAAATATTATTTTGGAGTTTATGTTTTAGAATTTAGCCTACTAAATTTCCAGTTGTAATTAATAACTATTATATTATTCCAAAGATTAAATGAGATAATGCAATTAAAATACCTAGCACACCAGTTGGCATAAAAAGCACTCAAATAAGTATGACTTAATAAAAAAAAGAAGAACATAAAATTGCATTACTATTCTTGCTATATCATCATACAAGATACTTTGGGTGACATATATTATTTTACCCTAATATTATATATCAGAGATATTAATTATGTAACATTTCCTTATACATTTAAGATCCAGAGACATCATTCATAAAGAAGCAGAATTTTAAGTGCCTTCTTCACTTTTTTCTCCATAAACTGCATTTGCCTTCTGTCTTGAAACTGAACAGCAGGGAAATATTCCCAAACATTCATTTTCAGCGATTTAAGTTTAAGATTTTTTGTTTTAGGGAGAATAAAATATGCCAATCTAAGGACTTGTTTCTGCCTCTGGACTCAGATTGTCAGGATAAGATGCATCCCACGGCACAGAGCCCAATTTGTAAAAATCATCTGAGTTAACCGAAAACAATTTTATATCTAGAAAGCATTCCCAAGCTTTCCATTTGGGATTTGTAATCCCAGAAGGCATGTAATCCAACTAAAAGATGAGATCTTTCCTATCTTATTAAAAGTCCAAAAGATCATGACATGTTAGTTTTATGACAATAACACAATGTTCATGCATACACACACACACACACACACACGATTACAGCCGGCATTGTTATTTAATACGCCATTCGTTTCATGTCAATTTTTGAGCTTTCCACCAAGCAACTGATTGGAAAGTTAGTGCTATATGCAAATAACCTTTTACTTTCAATAAAGGAATGTGATTTGGGTTTTTCCACCTTCAAATTAGAAGGTGCATTAACTAAATTTGGATGATAAATCATTTAATAATTTATAAGGAAATAAATATGACAAAAGATCATTGCAAATGTGTACTGTTTGCTTTCCTCTTAATTATAATTGAAGAAGACAATTGGTCTTGTGAATTGCTGATTGGGGTGGAAATGAGAGTGCGGAGCTCATTTTTAAGTCTTATATAATTCCTGGGATTGGTCAGCCTGGACTTAAACACTGTTAATGAATCCAGCAACCATGATCCTACCCTATAAATGCTCCATTCTGGAACCAGGATGGAAGTCAGGACTTCTTTCCTATTTCAGTAATAACCTATTGCCTGGCATACACCAATAGGTACCCAAAGCCAACTTCTTCGCAAGAAAATTAATATTAGGTCTCATTGCTTGAAAAAAAAAAATTTGGCTGGTTAGCTACATAGGATATGACAGTGTGTTAGGGAATGTTCCTGAAGTATTTGTATAGATTACAATCACAGTAGATCTTAAGGCCCTTTCTTGTATGAAACGCAGATATAAACTTAAAATTATCTTTGCAGAGCCATGCATTCATGGAAGGTCCAAAGTGTCCACAGATAAACTGGATTTTGGAATCCCCAATAATTCTGTAAGAGATAAAACTCTTAAGAGAAAAAAGTTTACCAAATATTTCCTTATTTTTCCAATTGTCATAAAATTCCCTTCAAGTTGAACATTGCTATCACCATTTTAGGAATGGAAACTGAGGCTCCAAGAGCATCAGTAACTTGATAAAAGTCATATGATGTAGCAAATTATATTTTGCAAAAATAATTGCAACAAAACCTCTTATCCCACATGCTCCTCTACATATGACCTGGGGGTGAAGTCTATGCCTCTTTCCCTTTATTCTGGGTAACCTTATGAGTACTGTAACCCACTAAGTATGGCAGAAGCAGTGAATGTGGTGCTATTTCACTTCCAAGGCTAGGTCACAAAAGGCCATGCAGCTTCTGCTTTGCCTTTTTGGGATGCTCACTCTGGGGAAAGCCAGGTACCACGTAAGAAGCCCAAGTACCTTGGGAAATCACATGCAAGTGTTCCAGTCAACAGCCCTTGCTGAGCTTCTAGCCAACAGCCAACATCAACTGCCAGCCATGGGAGTGCCCTAGCTTGGACATCTAGTCCAGCTGAGTCGTCGGATGACTGTAGCCCTAGGCAACATCTAGTTCTAACTACATGAGAGACCCCAAATGAGGACTTTCCAGCCTGGCCCTTTAAAATTTAAGGATTTCTGAAAATCATGACAAAATAAAACACCTGCTTTAAGCCACTAAGATTTGGAACAATAATAACTGGGATATGCAACAAATCATCAAGATAGGATTTGGAACTGGGAGGGTCTAATCCAGGGATATTATTTTTCCCATTGTTCACAATGGGAGTTTTGGTGGACAGAACACATGGTTTTCAAATCACCTTTCTTTTAGTGAATTGACTGGTTAAATAGGTAAACCCAACCAAGACTAAGGTGGGACTAAGGTGGAACTAAGGTAAAAGAAAGTAATAGGTAGGATGTTGAGACATAACATTCAGTAAGCCATTAAGCTAAACCAAAAGCATAAAAGGGGTCTTTGAGGAACAGGAACCTGGATCAGTTCTTGTGATTTAGTGGTTACTTAGGAGACAAAAATGTACCAGAAGAAAGGTTTCTACTTTATCCCCACTTCCCAGAAATATCCTCTGTCTCTCAGAAATAAAATAAGGCAAATACTTGAAAAATGGACAGTTGTTTAGATTTTAGCCCTAGCACAACTCACAGAAGGGATCAGACAGTTAGTGAATGCAGAAATCTACTGGAGGCAAGCATCTCTCATAAGGATGAAGCGTGCAATTGAATTCGTTCTTGTCAATCATCATCAGAAAAGATATATTGAGTATCCATGGTGAACAAAGAATCCTGAGATTGGGGAGAAAAAGGAACAGCATTTAATTTTTACCCCTAGGAGTTTTAGTAAGCCCTCTAGGGATAAGAAAAGCATATGTGAAATACGTGAAATGATGGCACAATTAACTTACTTTTTGCTTAAGTACATGCACTTCCACCAAGAACCTCAGGCATCATAAAAACACGGAGATATAAGAGACGTAGTTTAACATTTGAAGGCCCAAAGCAATGTTTTATAGCAAAACTGTGGGATAATTATTTTTCTCATTGCAAGTAAAAAGACAAGATTAAAGAGGTAAGGTGATTTGCTCAAAGTCACACAAGAGTCGAGTTTGGTTTTGGAGCCTGTCAATTTAGAATCACATTTTCTACTTACTGTGCAACACAGTAGAAACTGAAGACTCATGATATCTCAAAATACAAAATTAAAAAGAATTAATGAACACCTCCCCACACACAACAACAAAACCCGTAAGTACATCCACGCTAACTTGCCTTCACATTCCCTACATCACTTGATTTTCTGAAGCCTTTGGTTCTTTTCCTGTCTTTGAGTTAAATTAAAGCTTGAATGCCTATCATCGACTCTGCTTAATTCCTGAGGCCATCTTTGTATGTGCTGTCTTTGTGGCCTCCAACCTGCCTCCAAGCCACACATGTGTAACCAAACCAAGTAGTCTTTTTAAAAACCTTGCACACATTTATCTTGATTCCTTGATAAGAACTAAGCCTGAGAACTCTACTTTATATTCACATTCATCCACGCTTTCAAACTATTATCCCTCCCTTAGACTTGCCTATTTGATTGTTAAGAAACCTAGCCAATCACACTAAAAGTGTTCAGACAGAAAACTGTACGTGGGCCTGAATTTGTCAGAGTTGTTTTCCATGATTAAGCAGGCCTTGAGCATGACGTTAAAAATGGAGGGATGACTTAGATCATCAAGAAATGTAGAAAGAATATAATTTCATTAAGGAGTTGAAGGTACAACTATCATAAAATTCACATTTCTTGTTTTTCAGTAATATGTGTTTTTACCTAAAATTTAAAATAAAAGATAGACTTGCCGGAAGTGGCGGCTCATGCCTGTAATCCTAACACTTTGGGACGCTGAGGTGAGCAGATTGCCTGAGCTCAGGAGTTCGAGACCAGCTTGGACAACATGGTGAAACCCTGCCTCTAGTAAAATACAAAAAATTAGCCAGGTGTGATGGTGTGTAGCTGTAGTCTCAGCTACTCAGGAGGCTGAGGCAGGAGAATCATATGAACCCAGGAGACAGAGGTTGCAGTGAGCCAAGATCATGCCACTGCACTCCAGCCTGGCCAACAGAGCAAGACTCCATCTCCAAAGGGAAAAAAAAAACAAAAAAACATAGACTTATATCAGGCATATACGCTGCCCCAGGCATTTTTCTGTGTATTTATATATGATTCATATTGATAACTAACAGGCTTTGAATAGAAATGCTAGCTAAAAGATGGAGACTCCAAGGCAAGCTAAATGGCAGGACAGGCTAAATCCAATCTTTGTACCTTGGAGGCTTTTTCCCATCACAAGACAGATGATGTAAACCTAGCAGAAATGAAGTCTTAAAAAGATAATTACTTATGGAAGACTCTTTCTCAAATGCAAATTGATGCCTGCAGCAGTTACCTTACTGCACCCTCTCTACTCTCCCACACCACTTAGTACTTTCTGGAGAGCTTTTCTACACTTAAAAAATAACATTGTTGTAATTTTAACTGTATTTCAGGGACACTGGAGAAAGGACCTAGATGTTTACAGCTTTCAGCTTTTTAAAAAACCCAAGTACTCCCTAGCTGTGTTGATTATAAGGTTGTTTTTTTTTCTTTCAATTCTTTATTTTAACTTACTCTTTAGTATCAAATTTACGATGACCACCATCAATTAAGCAAAAATTTGTTCTGCTCTCTGCCATTTGCCTTTCAGCTGTATTTTCACTGCTATAGACTGAATGTTTGTGTCTCCCACTCCCCAAATTTATATGTTGAAATTCTAACTCCAGTGTGATGGTATTAGGAAGTGGGTCCTTCATGGGTGACTAAGTTATGAGAGTGGCGCTCTTATGAATGGGATTAGTGCCCTTCTAAAATAAATTCCAGAGAGCTACCTCACTTTTCCACTATGTGATAACAATGGCAAAAATTCAGAAGTCTGCAACCCAGAAGAGAATCCTCACCAGAACTCAACATGTCGTCACCCTCACCTTGGACTTATGGTGTCCAAAACACTGAGAAATAAAATTCTGCTGTTTAAAAGCCAGCCATTGTATGACATTTTGTTATAGCAGCCTGAACTGATTAAGAGAGAAATTGGTGCTGAGAAGTGGGGGTGCTGCTATAACAAATATCTAAAATGTGGAAGTGACTATGGAACTGGGTAATGGGTAGAGGCTGGAAGAATTTGGAGGTGCAAGCTAGAAAAAGCCTACATTGCCTTGCATTGCCTTGAGCAGACCTTTAAAGGAGATTCCAATGAGAGCTTAGGAAGAAAAGAGGAGACCTATGAAGAAAACTTCAATCTTCTTAAAAGAATATCTAAGTAATCATGAACAGAACGTTGGTAGAAATAGACAGTAAAGGCCGGGGGCAGTGGCTCATGCCTGTAATCCCAGCACTATGGGAGGCCAAGACGGGTGGATCACAAGGTCAGGAGATCGAGACCACCCTGGCTAACACAGTGAAACCCCATCTCTACTAAAAATACAAAAAAAAATAGCCGGGCATGGTGGCAGGCACCTGTAGTCCCAGCTACTCGGGAGGCTGAGGCAGGAAAATGGCATGAACCTGGGTAGCGGAGCTTGCAGTGAGCCGAGATCACGCCCCTGCACTCCAGCCTGGGTGACTGAGCGAGACTCTGTCTCAAAAAAAAGAAAAAGAAATAGACAGTAAAGCCCATGGTAATGAAATCTTGCACAGAAATTAGGAACACACTATTGGAAACTGGAGAAAAGGTGATCCTTGTTATAAAGTGGCAAAGACCTTGTCTTTATGTCCTAGTATTTTGTAGAAGGTATTTAGCTGAAGCTATTTCTCAGCAAGGTGTTGAAGGTATGGCTTGGTTCCTCATGAATATATATATATATATATAGCAAAAAGTGAGAAAAGAGAAATCACTTACAGGTTAAATTATTATGCAAAAATGAATCAGAACTAAAAGAATGAAAAATATTCCAGTCTATCCATATTGCAAAAAATGAGAATGATAAGGACGTGGCCAAGTGTTGATAATGAGATTCATTTGGATCAGCCATCTCAATAAAAGCCAGAAACAATTCTCTAAGACAATAGGAAAATAACTCTGAAGACAATTCAGAGACCACCAGAGCTGCCACTCCCATCATAGACCCAGAGTGTGAGGGCTCAAGGGCCACAGCAGTTTCAAACGAGGGGCTGCCATCACCTGTAGGACCCTGGCATATGCTGGCTCAGCACTGCCTAACTTCAGGAGCTCCACTGCCCACACTCTGGGGCTGTGCTCCTCAGTTGTCCCAGGTGCAGCTTCAGCAGGCCACAGTGTGGTGCAAGATACAGTGGCAACCCCCCTGAGGGCACAAGCAGCAAATTCAATCTTTGGCAGTGTCTGCATAGTGCTGGTGCACAGAGTGCACATGCCAGAGGGCATAGATGCCCTCCACCTAGGTTTCAAAAGACACAGCCACCTGAAGCCATAGAATAGTGACCTCTTCCTAAGAAACTACAAGAGTAGGGGCCCAGGAGACAGCCACAACTGGAGCAGGGTCCAGAGAAAGCCACCGTAGTACCTTCCCATGGAGCCATGGGAGGTGACATCACTAACCCAGTGGGCCTTCAGGTCAAAGCATTAAGCCAAAGAGAATTATTCTTTTTTTTTTCTTGCCCTCCCAGTAAAAGCTAAGAAAAGGAGAATTATTCTTGAGCCTTAAGATCACATGTCCAAACTACAAGACAAACTCCATGTGACTGTAATTTGGACTGCAAGACAAACTCCATGTGATCTGTTACTCCTTTCTTCTTTTCTATTTCTCCCTTTTGGGATGAAATTGTCTAGCTTATGCCCATCTCAACACTGTATTTTGGAAGCACATAACTTCATTGGCTTCACGGGTTCACAGCTGGAGGGCAATTTGCTTCAGAATAAATCATACCTTGAGTCTCATCCATACTTGATTTAGATGATATTTAGGTGAGCCTTTGGATTTTAGACTTCAGAGTTGTTGCTGGAACAAGTTAAGACTTTGGAGGCTGTTGGGATGTAATGAATGTATTTTTATGTGATAAGACCATGAATTTGGGGGGTACAAGAGTGGAATACTATAGATTGAATGTTTGTTTCCCAAAATGCATATATTGAAATCTTAAGCTCTGACATGAGGGTATTAGGAAGTGGGGCCTTTGGAAGGTGATCAGGTCATGAGAGTGGAACCCTCACGAGCAGCATTAGTGCCCTTATGAAAGAAACCCTGAAGAGCTCCCTCACCCTTCCACCGTGTGAGGACACAGTGAAAAGACAGTAGTCTATGAACAGGAAGCAGGCCCTCTTCCAACACCATATCTGCTTGCCCCTTGACCTTGACTTTTCAGCCTCTAGAATTGTGAGCAATAAATTTCTATTGTTTTTAAGCCACATAGTTTATGGCAGCCTGAACAGACTAAAACTATCACTACCTAATAGTCATTCATGTAGAATGTTAGCCTAAGAGCAGGGCTCTGGAACAAATCCATTTGAGTTAAATTCTCAGCTCTGTCACAGGTCACAATAGGAGTATGGACACATTGCTTAGCTTTTTTGAGTTTAAAGTTCCCTATTTGTAAAATGGCGATAATAATGGTATCTCTATCACAGGGTCTTTTAAAAGCTTAAGTGGGCTAATATTTATAAAATGCTTTGGAAGTTTCCTGACGCATAGTAAGTCCTTTACATATGTTATCCATTGTAAGTACCGAGATGTCAAAGTGAAGAGGGCAGGAATTTTTGTCTGCATTTTTCACTGTTGTGGCTGTAATACCTAACACAGTTCCAGTGCAATGAATGAGAGCTATTGTGCACAAAAGCATTTGCACTGAGAGAATAGGGGGAAAATTATAGGTCACCTAGACTAGTGGTTATCAAAAGAGTAACCCTGAGGCAATTAGCTTCTCCTGGGAACTTGTAAGATGCAAATTCTAAACAAGAAGAGCCAAGATGGCCGACTAGATGCAGCCAAGAAGGTCTTATGCCACCAAGAGACCAGACCATCAAGAAGACCAGTACACTCTGAGCAGATCTTCAGAAGGAAGGCACCGAGAGTGGACAAAGAGAGCACGCAGACCCTGGGCTGACGTGGGAGGAAGCTGGGAAACCTGCATGGCTGAGCACCAGGACTCATTCCTGGCCTCAAGCAGCTCCTAAGAAAGTACTGAGTTAAATAGATGTAGAGTGGCTCACTCTCACCATGGACCTCCAGAATCCTAGCTGAAGGAGACCCCATGACCCCTACAGACATTTGAGCTGGCAGCAAGAAATGCTTGGCGAGTTGGCAGTGACAGGACTTCACCCTGTGCAGAGCCCAGAGGGTTTGGCTCAGGAATGGCTGCAATGGAGCATGGCCTGGGACACCCATCCCCCAAAGTTCACCACACTTTTCTTTTTTCTTTTTTTTTTTTTTTTTTTTTTTCCGAGACGGAATTTCACTCTTGTTGCCCAGGCTGGAGTGCAATGGTGTAATCTTGGCTCATCACACCCTCCATCTCCCAGGTTCAAGCAATTCTCCTGCCTCAGCCTCCCAAGTAACTGGGATTACAGGTATCCACCACCATGCCCCACTAATTTTTTGTATTTTTAGTAGAGATTGGATTTCACCATGTTGGCCAGGCTGGTCTTGAAACTGTGACCTCAGGTGATCCTCTCGCCTCGGCCTCCCAAAGTGCTGGGATTACAGGCATGAGCCAAGTGTCTTTGGTCTTTGTTGACTGTTGAACCTGGACATAACAGAGCTATCCTGCTAGAGGGATGGGGCCAGTTTGATCTGAGCACCCCACTGTCTGATGGCCTTTCCCAGGGTCTCTGCCTGGCCTCACCCACTTCACAATACAGCCTCAGATGCTCAACCAGGCACTTCCCAGTAGTCAATGCCATAGCTCCTTCACCAGTAGATGCTGTCTAACCATCAGAGAGCTTCTGTAGAAGAGCCCCCGCCGACATGCACCTGCATGCAGCCTCCCTGCTCCATTTTGCCAGTGCACACTTGCCTGCAGCCTCCCCCACCACACTGCTGCTGCACATGCATGCATAAACCTAGCCACCCCACCACCAACAGTGCACATGTGTGGACCTCACCACCCTACTGCCACTGGCACAGGCATGCACGCAGACCATGCAACCACTGCCCAGCCCCACCAGCATACATGAGCATACGGACCACATCACGCCATCACTCAGCCACCCCGTTGCCACCAGCATGTGCATGCACATGGACAACCACTGCACTAGTGCCCCACCACCACCAGCGTGCACATGCAAGTGCACATCCCACTGCCACCACCCCAACGAAGAGCCTCTGCCAGCACCTCTCATCAGAATGTTGTTGCTGGCAGACTGGGAACACTTCAGCACAGCAGGTACTTAACCTCTAGGAGCCTGAGAACAAAACCATCGGCCTGGTTCCAGCCCCTCAAGGTTAGAGCACACAGCCCAGGAGTGCTAAGGCGACCCTTGACCCCCATCCAGAAGTGAAGTTAGTTGACTAAACCCAACTTATACTGCAGTCAAAATCTTAAGGGCATTAAAAAATATAAAAGACAAAAGACAGCAACTTCAAAGATTAAAGGAACATCAGCCCACAGAGATAAAAACAAAACAAAACAAAAAACAGTGCAAGAATTCTGACACCTCAAAAAGCCAGAATTTTTCTTATCTCCAAACAATCGCACTAGCTCCCCAGCAATGGTTCTTAGCCAGATTCAAACAGCTAAAATGTCAGACACTGAATTCGGCATATGGATGGCAACAAAGATCATCAAGATTCAGGAGAAAATTGAAACTCAATCCAAGGAATCTAAGGATTTCAATAAAATGATACAGGAGCTGAAAGACAAAATAGCTATCTTAAGAAAGAACTAAACTGATCTGGTAAAACTGAAAAACTCATTACAAAAATTTTGTAATGCAATCAGAAGTATTAACAGTAGAATAGATCAAGCTGAGGAAAGAATCTCAGAGCTCAAAGATCAATTCTTAGAATCAGCTCAGTCAGACAAAATCAAAGAAAAAAGATCAAAAAGGAATGAACAAAACCTCTGAGAAATATGGAATTATGTACAGAGACCATGCACCAAAAGACACATGCATGCAGCTTTATTGACAATAGCAAAGACATGGAATCTACCTAGATGCCCATCAATGGTAGACTAGATGAAGAAAATGTGGCACATATACACCATGAAAGACTATGGCACCATAAAATGAAATCATGTCCTTTGCCACAACATGGTTGCTACTGAGGCCATTATCCTAAGCAAATTAACACAGGAACAGAAAACCAAATACCACATATTCTCACTTAGAAATAGGAGCTAAACACTGAGTACACATGAACACTAAGAAGGGAACAATAGACACTGGGGCCTACTCAAGGGTGGAGGGTAGGTGAGGAGGGCAAGGATCAAAAAACTACCTACTGGGTACTATGCTTATTACCTGGGTGATGAAATAATCTGTACACCAAACCCCTGAGACACACAATTTACCCATGTAACAAACCCACACATGTACCCCTTGAACCTAAAATAAAAATTGGAAATAAATAAAATTTTTGTCACAAAAAAATAATTTTTAAAAAATGCAAATTCTAGGCCCTCACTCCAGACCCATGAAATCAGAAATTCTGGGAGCAGAGTCTAGCAAGTTCTGTTTTTAAAAGCTCTACTGATGATATCTTCAGTAACTAAATATTGTCTAATACATAATAGGGGCTCAATATATAATTGTTAAATAAATATATATTTTCATTTTATTTTTGTAATAACATGGTTATTAACAGTTATTTTGTAATAGCTGTGCTAAAATTCTATTATTCCAGAAAATTATAAATGAATATTTAACTAAAGACAAAACATTAAATTCTGCTGCTGACCAAACATATCAGACTCAGGCTTAATGAATTATGCCACTGAAGCAGCTCTAATGGCCCAATAAAGTAAACACGTAGCCCAGGGAATTTCAAGGTGAGTTGCAATACTCTGTGTGGTTTAGCAAATATTTACTAAGCATTTACTACAAACCAGCACTTGTCATACATAATCTTACTGAATGCTTGTGTAGCCTTACAGGATACATTGATTCCTTTCCTTACTTTAGAGATGAAAGCCTTGAAACTCAAAAAAGTGAAATAACTTGCCCAAGTTCCCAAAACTGACAAGTGGTAGAGCCAAGTATTGAAGACAAAGACATTAGACTCTGAAGATCAAATCTTTAACCACTTCACTATGTGTTCATTTAATAAGCCATGTGTGAGTACTCTGTAAATAAAAACATAGTTGAGGAATGGTTTCAAGAAAAAAATGGCAGAGTTGCAATAGAAAAATAAAAGGAAAGGGTGGGCATCTTAGCAACAAATATGAAGAAATGTCTATATCAAACAGTGTAATGCATATTGAGATATTTCCACAATGTTTTGGCATCGGGCCCTAATTGCCACTGAGGGTCAATGACTCACGAAGTTCAAGTAAACAGTAAGTGGGGAAATTTCAACTTGTAATAACAGTATCTGTTCACTTTCCACTAACCCATGACACTGCAAAATATTTGTGTCATCCCTAAAATATCGATGACAATTTTATTTTAACCTGTCTATACATTGTATTATGTAACCTCCGTGCCCTTGAGAAAACTAAACCAAGTCAGCTGCCTTTCTGATATGACTCTATGAATGTACCAGTATAATAACTATATGTGTAATAATTATTCACCACCTAACACATACCATGCACTATAAAAGGTTATTTTCTTACATCCGCATGCTATGGCTCAGCAGCAAACCTGGTACTTGCTTTTGTACAGCCCACAAGGTAAGGATGTTCTTTACATTTTCAAATAGTTAAAACATATCAAGAGAAGAATGATATTTCATGACAGATGAACATTACATGAAATTCAAAATTGTAGTATTCATAAATAAAAATGTGGCACAGAGCCACATGGATTCATGTATGCATTGTCTATGGCTGCTAAAGTGCACAACAACGGAATTGAGTAGTGTCTACAAAGACCATATGACTGCAAAGCTGAAAATATTTCCTATCTAGTCCTTTAAGGAAAAAGTGTGCAGAATCCTGACAAAGATTATTTCTAATCCTTCTGATAACCCTGGAAGCTACATTCATTATACAGACAGGCACTGAACCACTGAACCTCAAGCAGGTAATTACCTTGTTATGGTGGACACACAAGAAAAAAATAGTCACAAATTCTTTGGCATTCTTCCCAATTGAGAGATTGAGTATATGTCTCCTTCCCTCAAACCTGAGGGACAGAGGGGGAACCTTGTGATTGCTTCAACAGAGGAAGTGTGGCAGAAGAGGCACTGTGCCTAGTTCTCTTAAACACTTGCTCTCAGGTTGCTTCCCCTTCTGGGAAAATACAAGTGAGAAGGTCCCCACGTGGGCGCTCCTATCCACAGTCCCAGCTTAGCTTAGCCTTTGAGTTATCTCAGCCCATACCCCAGGCATGTGAGTGAAGAAACCTCTAGATCAAGTTTGTCCAACCTGTGGCCTATGGACCATATGTAGCCCAGGATGGCTTTGAATGTGGCCCAACACCTAAACTTTCTTAAAACATTATGAGATTTTTTTTGCAATTTTTTTAGCTCATCAGCTATCATTAGTGTTAGCGTATTTTATGTGTGGCCCAGGGAAGCCAAAAGATTGGACACCCCTGCTCTAGATGATCCCAGCCATTCAAGTCTCACAGGCCCCATATCATGGAACAGAAAGAAGCCATCTATCCCAGTGTGTCCTGTTGAATGTCTGACCCACAGAATCCATGAACATAACAAAATTGTTGTTGCTTCTTCCCATGACTAAGTTTGAGTGATTTGTTATGCAGCAATAAATAACTGAAGCACTAGCCATTTCAAGAAGAAAAATAAAAAACACTTGGCTTAAACCTAATGCTACACTACAATTCTTTAAAACTAAAAGAATGTAAAAATAAAAAGGCAAAGAGAAATTGAGAAGGGCTAGTAAAAGTGAAGCTTGAGAGAAGCTATATGCTCTGAAACACAGATTGTAGTGTCACAATTTCACATCTTGGGAACTGTAACTTTGATTCAAACTGGGAAAAGCTAGGGGGTCTGTGCAGGGCCACGGAGTTCCTAATTAGCATGAGAGTGTTTCCACCAAAGTTGACTGAATCCATGGTCAGATCTGTTCCTATATGTTGCACCCTTTGGGCCATGGTATTTTGAGTCTAGGGCACTGGCTTCTTCTTCTTTTTTTTTTTTTCAAGGTAATTAGGACTTTAATTACCTGGGCACAGCCTATTTGATGGTGGGGTCCATGATAAAATAGCAAGGCCTGAAATATGACCCTCGGACAAGATAAAACACCAGATACCCTTTGCCTCTGCCCCGTCCCTTTGATAATACCAGTTTTCATAGTAACGGACAGGGATGGAATTGGGAAGAGACTAGAGATATATCATAATATTGGGGCATATAAATCATTGTAAAAGTATCTCTCAGTTGGGCTTGATCCACATTACTAAGCTCCCATAAAGAATGCTAGAGGACCAATAATTTTCTCCAAGTTTGTATAAGCTCAGAGTTCACCACATCCTGTGTTCCCAAAGATCACATGAGCCACATCTGTTTGGCACTGACTTCTTAACTTTGACCATAAAGAAATACTGAAGTCTTATCTTCTGAACTAGTCCCAAGCAGGAATTTCTACCCATTTACTTTCACCTCCTGGCACCTCCCCAAACTCCAGATTAGGCAAATGTTTGCCAATTATTTATTCTTTCAATGATTCTTTTATTAATTCATACTAATTCTCACAGTGCAAGCAATTTATACAAATATTTTCTAGAAATTTTCTGGGCCAAGGACCTATTATTGGGTTTTACTGGACAGGATGCAGAGTATTATTAAGAAGCTCATAATGAGCTCGCCGTCTCATGAAAGTGAAGAAGAAGTTACAAATAATTAAAAGGGGTAATGAATGATGAAGTTTGTGAACTCCCTAGAGGATGCCAGACAAATAGGTAGCTCATTTCTAACTCACAATGTGCTTCTTTTCATCTTTAATCAACCCTGGATTCTCTCCTTTTTCTTTCTTTTTTTTTTTTTTTTTTTTTTTTTTTTTGACGGAGTGTTTCGCTCTTGTTGCCCTGGCTGGAGAGCAATGGCGCCATCTGGGCTCACCACAACCTCTGCCTCCTGGGTTCAAGCAATTCCCCTGCCTCAGCCTCCTGAGTAGCTGGGATTACAGGCATGTACCACCACGCCCAGCTAATTTTGTATTTTTAGTAGAGACAGGGTTTCTCCATGTTGGTCAGGCTGGTCTCGAACTCCCAACCTCAGGCGATCTGCCCGTCTCGGCCTCCCAAAATGTTGGGATTACAGGCGTGAGCCACCGTGCCTGGCTCTCTCACTTTTTCTTTGCCCCTATTTTATCACTCATTTATATATTCAGGAGGCTTTTTGCATCACTTGCATTTCATAAAATTAACTTTACTTTTTTTGCAATAAAATAAAAGAAAATTTAAGAAATCAATGAATAAAATTCTGAGTTTCTTAAAATATCAGGAGGTGTTAAACAGAATTCAGAATGTCATGAAGAGCTACAATTACCAGAGTGAGTAGTTGGAGAAAGCATTTTAACATATGAAAATACTAAGTCTGGAGCCACCATCATAGATATAAATTAGGGAAAACAAAACCTACACCTTCTCATTTAACAAGAACATTAAGATGGTCTTGCTCAGGGGTCACTGCATCATGGGCTGCATGTGCTGTAGTTATATTTCCTCTTAGATTCAAGCAGCAAAATAAGTTTATTTCTCCTGTTTTGTTATTTTAATGTATAAGCGAAGGAATACATTTCACGTATAATAGTTTGCAAAGCAAGAAAAGTCATAAAAAATTATCAAAAGCTGGACTATAAAGCCAGTGATTGGAGAGAAAGGAAGAAAGCAGTCAATCACAGGGCAGGGGAACAAGTACAAAGGTGGTCCTCAGTGAACATCATGGCCTGCCTTCAGCTTTGCTTTTTTTTTTTTTTTTTTTTTTTTTTTTGCTGAGACAGAGTTTCGCTCTTGTTGCCCAGGCTGGAGGGCAATGGTGCAATCTCGGCTCACTGCAACCTTTGCCTTCTGGGTTGAAGCGATTCTCCTGCCTCAGCCTCCCGAGTAGCTGCGATCACAGGCATACACCACCAAGCTAATTTTGTATTTTTTAGTAGAGACGGGGTTTCTCCACGTTGTTCAGGCTGGTCTCAAACTCCTGACCTCAAGTGATCCACCTGCCTCGGCCTCCCAAAGTGCTGGGATTACAGGCGTGAGCCACCGCGCCTGGCCTCAGCTTTGCTTTTTCTCCCTGACTTGGTGTATATGAAGGAATGATACTAAGCCACAATGATGCCAGACTACCCTCTATAAAGAGCATGCTCTGATTATTCATGACTCCTAACCCTTCATGTGTTATGGTCGTTCACTATGATATACTGTTATAGTTTATTTAAATGTTCCTATCTCTCACTATCACCTCCTCATAGGCAAGAACCAGATGATTTGGGTATCCCCTTCTCAGCTATCTCAACCATAGCAAAGTCCCGTTCACTGTAGTAAACATACAAAACACAATTGAATGAAACAAACTTGCTTATTACAAGTCCGGCAAATTCTAAAAGATGGGAGTGATCAACCCAAGAAGGTCAAGGATATGATTTGGGATAGTGTCCTTGCAAGGACAAAGCAGTCATGAAAATCGCTCAACCTATGGAAAAGCTTATGTGAGCACAGAAAAACCAGATGGGGGTTCAGGGCAAATTATACCAACTGGTGATTTGCAGGGCCTGGAGGAAAAGGTGGAATAAGGAATGGCTGCTTAATGAGTATGGGGTTTCTTTATGGAGTGATGAAAATGTTCTGGAATTAGGTAGTGGTGATGGTTGCACAGCATTGTGAATGTACTAAAAGTGAATGAATTGTACACTTTAAAATTATTAAAATGGTGAATCTTGTGTTATGTAAATTTTACCTCAATAGAAAAAAAAAAACTACGGAGGGGATCTTTTGCCCACAAAAGTCCTTTTTAATTTCATTTCCAAAGCCTTAGGATATTCATCTGAAATCAAATACACTCTGGAAGTTGCCAACATTTACTCCTACAGAGATGGAGAAACAAAAGTAGGGAAGAATTAATGCTTTGTGTCTGAAATAAAAGAATTTAACTTGTCTTCTACAAAACAAAACAAAACAACACAAAACAAAAAAAGATCCAATCACAATAAGGGAAGAAATCATCTTAGGCCACTTTTTCCCAAACTGCTTTTAGCAGTACTGCTCTAACACTTAAGAATAACATGATATATCTTGATTTTCATAATAGAAACTTGAAATTTTTTAGGAAAAATAATTTTAGATGACATAATAATATTATTTTAAATTTCTGGATAATGATTAAAGCCTTAAAAAATAACTGGTATGTATTTACAGCAAACAAACCAAGAAAAAGAATTTGTTACTTAAAATAACTTTTTAAAAAATTATCATTATTTACTCACTTCAAGTAGTTTGGTTTTCTCAATACTATCAAATAAATCAAGTTCATGCCAATTTTTCTAACCCCACCCAAATCCCTCCATTCCTTAAAGTATTTCTCCCCTTACGCCAAACACCCAAGTCCTTCCCCATCTCCGTGTAACACAATAGTGACATTGGCAGCAAAGAGGTAAAGAAAAGGTGAAGCCTATAGACAAAAAGTAGAGAAGAGAGATAGGAAACGTGTCAGGGATTATGAAGTCAAGAACTTAGAGCTTGTTGGCTGAAGAGGATCAGCTATGTAGGATTGCTGGTCATCGTTCATCGCTCATGAGTACCGGTTGCCGTTGCGCAGTGGTGTCAGTATAGAGATAAGGTAATAGGCTTGGGTTCAGACACCCATGAGTTTGGATCCAACTCCCTGTGAGTATGGTCAAGTTTTTATCTACTTTTAGTCTCTGTTTATTCATATGTAAAATAGAATTAATAATAACTATTTCATGAAAGCATCATGCTGAGTAAATACAATGATGTTAGCAAATCACTTTGCATGGTGTAGAATTCATATTAAACTTTTAGCATTACCATAGGAAGGTGAACATAGCCTTGCTACCATCAATATTCTAGACCTTACTTAGATATGAACATGTTCCCAAGACAATTTAGATTGTTTGGCTTTGTATTAAGTATTTATCATATTGAACATTCACCAAGCATCCCAATGGCATTTTGGCCTCTTATACATTTTATATCCCCATCCTAATTCTTTTTATTTTACTAACTTGAAAGAGTTTTACATTTCTTCTCTCTTCATCTTGTATAGTACCATTCCTTGTTCCCTTTTGTGACCCTCCAATATCTTCCCCTTTGCCTTTAGGTATACACGTTTCAGCTTTTCTTGATTTTCTCACTTCCGATTCCAAATCATATTAATGAGCCAAGCATTAGTCAACGTAGTAACTGAAGAGGACAGTCCTTCCACTTCCATTTGCCTTTTAGAAAAGACTAATAAGTTGATTCACAATCCATGGCTCAGGGATGAATTTGGAGAGTCTGTTCCCAGCAGGCAGGGCATATCCTTCTGTGTAACAGCTGTCTCTTTGTGCTATAACTTCAAGCACAGTGTTGTGCTAAAACAGCAAGTAATGTAATAAAAATGGGACAATTCTTTTTCCCCACTGTGAGCTGGGGCATGTGAATAGGAAAAAAAAATGAAGAAAAAAATCTGATATTTCATCAGTGAAATGGTGGAACTGCCCAAAAACAGCTGGGGCAGAGAAAAGGTCTAGAAGATGATTTTTCCATTTCTCCTTTGCTAAAGAGAAACCCCAATTATTCTCTGGCTTGCCTTCTGATCTTTTGCCAGTTGCATCAGATTCTCTGAAATGAAGGCAAAGAGATGCTGGCAGCTGTGCCCAGCATGGAAACCGCCAAGCTGCAGCAGACCTTGTAGCCCATCATGTGGCATCAAGCCAAGGGAAAATATCAATGACACACTTAATAAGGTCCAAAAACAACTCACACCTATCAGAGTATTTAAGGGAACCAGAGGGGAGAACATGTGAAACAATCATGGACTCTAAGATACAATTCTGTGCTCTAAAGCCAGAGAATCACAGGATTTCCATGAATGTGCTAGGTGAACGGGTCCATTAAAAGAGTGTCTCATTCTGCATGGTATCAGATGAAATCTGGGGGAAAAAATACTTTTTATGTAATCACAGCGCCATGCTATTTCACATATATCATTCAAATGATCTTCATCCTAACTTTTAGAATTAGGGAGAACTTTTTAGTTGATAGAAACTAATTTTAAACTAGCTTACACAAAGAAGAGAATGTATTGGCTGGTCTGGATTCATGAATATTAGAAACCCTAGAGGATGCTCCTGTCAAATTTATATTGTTTTGTCCTTGAACAGAAATCTTCCTCTTAGAAGGTAGAATTGATTAAAGACGAGGAAAGTCTTGAGCCTTCTCCATGGTCAATTCTCTCCACTTGGTTTTTGTGGGCAAACAATTATGATTTATTCCATATAGTCTCAGGGTTTTCTATCTGCACACTGCTGACCATGTATCAAAGGCTCCTGTTGCAAGACGGAGGAACAATGGAAGAGAAGAAAGGAGAAACAATGGAAAGGTTATAACAGACGGGAGACAATCAATGGAATGTGAAAATAGATGAATGTTTCAGTGTGTTCCAGTTTTTCTCCAAACATAGCAATAAGTTAGGATTTTATTAATCTACAGGGATATACTAAATCTGCACTGTCTGATATGGTGGCCAGCAGCCACAGTGGTTACTTCAATTAAAATTAAGTAAAATTAAACGAAATTTAAAATTCAGCTTCTCAGTTGCACTAGCCACATTTGAGGCACTCAGTAGCCAGATGTAGCTGGTGATTACCATATTGGGCTGCGTGAATACAAAACATTTCCACTATTGCAGGTTTATTGGATGACAGTGATCTGTAAAAAAGAGGAACCAACTTGAGCTTTTCCAAGCTTTAATTTGGTGAGCAAAATAATAAGAAACATTAACCATACTGGAAGAAACAGGATTCTGGATTGAAAAAAAAAAGAGAGAAAATAAACTGATTCAGGTGGAGGTATGTTACATCAATAGGATTTTAAGGACAAAAATAGTCAGAAAGCCAATAAAGATGTAGATCAGCACTTAATGGATAAATCTTCCTAAACCACAAACAAGTAAGAGATAAGATTAGAGACGGGAAGGAGAAAGTGGAATCTGTAATGTGGGGCCCAGGTGACTTACAGAGTCAAAGTTTATTCACAAATTTGGGGATCAGAGATATGGCACCCAAGGTGAGGAGTTTTCATCTGCTTGAAAAATGTAATAATAGTTGTTGTTGTTTTTCAATGGAACTGGAATAAAATATACTGTAAATTGGCTAACTGATCAGGTTGCTTGATCAGTTTCATAGGGCAAATGCTAGAGCATGCCAAGTATACATTTTCTCTTAATTTTCTTACATGAGCAATCATACCTGAATGAAGCTACATGAGTAGGCAGGTAGTTCACAGATACAAATAGCCATGGCTTTAAAATGGAAATTTAAAATATTTTTGAAATTCTAGATTTAGCATAAGGTATAACACCAGATGTCCCTACATATACATAATCTGAAAGTTTTGTAAATCTGAACCTCTTTGTGACCTGAGGCAAAATGTGTTCTCTCTTTAAGTTTTCAGATAGATTAGTACATTGACCTTGGTATCAGAAAGTCCTATAAGTCTTCATATACCAACTAAAACTGAGGATGAAAGTCAATATTTTCTCTATTTTTCTGATTATAGAGTGACCTATAAAAGAAAGTAGAAGATTTTTAACTTTAAAAAGTTAAAAACATGTTTCCAGTGTCCTTGACAGATATTTTTTAAATGTCCAACTTCAAAATAAATGTATTTATTATTTCTACAATAATATACTTATTAGAGATAATCAGAAAACAAAAAAAGGTAGAATAGAGATAAATATTCTAATATATTTGCACAATTAAATACAATCATTATTGGCACTTTGGTGCTTTTTCTGTCTTTTTGCTCTTCATAGCTTAAATAAATGTGTTTTTATTTTGCATTAACATTTATTCTACATTAACATTCAGGATTATGTTTTAAAAGCTGTCAATATAAAAACTTAGTTTATAACATTTGATGTAATGTAATTCACATAATCATTCCCTTTAATTCCTTTCAACTTTTAGATATTCAGAAATATAATAGTAACATATAATTTAGGAGATAAATTTTGCACAAAGTGTTGAGGTTTAGTGTTTATACGCTCAAACACTGATGTTTGATTTCCTGGCTTAAAGACCTGACTTTACTATTTCCTATCTGTGGGATCTTAGAAAGCTGCTAAAACTCTCTGTGTTTCAGTTTCCTCATTGATAATGTTGAATTTATAGGGTTCTTTTAAGAATTAAAAGAGATTAGTATCTAGCAAAAAACAGTAGCCCACAGTCTTCAGAATTAATAGAATCCTCATAAGATAGATTCCCAGAACTGAAATTACTGGATCACATGTATAAAAAGTCTTAAATCTCTTGAGAAATCTTACCAACTTTGCTTTTGTCGATGGTAAATGCCACCAGTCATTTTTAAGCACACCCATTCACTACTCAGTCACCTCTTTCTAATTGATTTCTAATCTTAAACAAGTAGCCACGAAAGCAGCAGCTTTTTTCAGCCAAAACGGAAAATAGACCACTTTCTTAAAAAAAAGAAAAAGAAAGTCAAATTTTGCCCCAGCTCTAAAATACCTGGAAGAAAATAATCTGGGCATCTATGTTTAATTATTTAGCACACCCTTCGTGGAGACCTTTCTTTGTAGTGGCATTCTCAGTAGAGGAAACCATGTCCTACCAGCAAACGGAATATTGCTGTTTATAAGTAACAGTAACAGTATACAGGGGATTTAGAAGCAATGAATGAAAATGATAAACATCAAATGATAAAGGTTTCATCCTCCTGTGTTGCAGCAAAATAAAGCTTTACAGTACATCCCAGTTGAGGGAATCTACTGGCAGGTTTTGACTACCCAGAATTTCTATCACATTTCCCAAGGTTAAATGTGTTGCCTTGAGGCAGCTGCTCAAAATGATAAAGGGGACGCTGTAGGACAGTGGTGCTCTTTGTAATGTTAATAACCCTTGATTCTGATATCTGATGCAACTCTGGGGAAATCTGCCAGTTCCAGACTTTAAAATCTAACTCAGTGAAGTGACATTATTGCAAAAAAAAAAAAAAAAAAATTCTTTTAATTTGGCAGAAGCAAGAAGATCATTTCAGCTCCACATATTTAGATATTTTCATTATTTATATTGCTGGATTGAATTTCCACAGGATAACATGTTGTGATATAAAATTAACACGATATTTTTTCTATAAAAGCAGATGGTATTTTATTTCAGAATTCACATATATATTTATATGTTTATGGAATTCATTTTTATGGTATAAGCTCACCCGAGTATCTTTTATCATATTTTTTACTTATTTATTTATTTAAGATTTATGCCCCATCTGGCTTCAAAGGGGCATGAGAATGTCTGCAGATGAAGGCACAGATAAAATGAGACATAAACACATCACAAGTTTAATCAAAAAAGAGCAGGAGGAATGAGCACATTCAGAGCCAGACTTAATGCAGGTACCGCTTTGGGAAAAAAAAAATAGGTGTTCTATATTTTCTAGCTATTATCTTTTTAAAAAAAAAGGGAAAAAAACTCAAATACTTTGACTCATCATGTAAATCTCCACCTCTTCTTTAATTTTTAATAGGAAGCTATAAATCTATATAAATCCATCTAAAGAAGAAATGAATGTGATGAAGATGTGGGAGATTATAAGAACCAAGAGGAAGGGAGGAAAAGAAAAGGAGAAAGATACTACAATGGAAGGCTCCAAAAGGAAAGGAAAGAAAGTGCTTTTCATGGGGATGCCAAACAGTGTGGTTGACTCAGGGAAAGTGATAACGAATAAAGTGGAGTCACTGTTATCACGGGGCAAGTTCTGGCAAGTAGTTAATTGTTTAGTAAATGTTGAAAGCAAATGAAACTGAGGCTTTCATTGTTATCTTCTTTAATTAATGCAGTGGTTGACTCAGACTTCTCTTGAAGACATTGCATTAACCAAGTCATATACTTAACCACGGTTTTACAAGCAGGCGTTTCCACATTATTCAGTTCACTATCACATTAACTTTCAACAAATGTCGAGGGCTAAAGATACACTACAATCTGCATTCTGATGGCCTGACTTTTAGGATAGAGTTTGGAAAAAGCCAGTTAAGCACAGTTGATTTAAAAAATGTAACCCCCACAATATTGACTTTCTCAACTATCAACTCCTCCTTTACAAATGATAGCTTTTTCTTCCCTTGAGACGACAGTGGCACCTGCCAAGGCTCATTCATTCCCTTATTAATTCCTGGAATGTATTTTTTTTATTCTGTATACACAGTCATGATTGTCATCTAGTTAATCACCTCACCACTTGTGTATACAATAATGTTTAATTTTTATTTTTAAACTGCAGCCATTGTAGCTATTTTAGTTGTGTTTTCAGTAGTCAAATAAAATGACATCAGAAGATTTAGGCATAAATCACTGTTGAAGCAGAGAGAAAGATGTTAAAACTAGAATATGTGTGATCTAGCAAAGAGCAAACCTACAGGCCAGCAAGAGCAAAGCTACAGGCCATATTTTAAAAATAAGTCATAGCTGGGAGTAAATGTAAAGTTAATCTGGTTGCATTCATCCTTCTCCCAGAGGTCCCTGGAGAGGGAAAAGTGACTTGCTGAAGGTCATAAAGCAATAAAAGAGGAATGCTAGATTTATAACTGAGTCAGGCATTAGAGCTATTCATAAACCTGACCTTTGGGTTCTGACTTTTCCCAATTCTAGTATGCTTTGGGGCTAAAACAAAAGACTCTGCCACTAAGCACAAGGATCTGCAGCTAGATCAGTCTTCCCTACTGGTGTATAACACTTTATTGGAGACTCAGAGACAGAAATAATTGTAGCTGAGACATTTTTACCATGATGCCTTAAAGGGATACCCCATAATTTCTGCTTCTGATGTTCAAGAACTCTTCGGGCTGCAGGCTCCTTCCTAAAATGCAAAGTTTTCTGTAACGCAAATTCCCTTTGGGCTCCGGATATCCAGTTGCTTCTGTATCCTTACAAACAAATGAAAAACATTACCTAATACAAGGCCTAGATTTACTAACTCATGGTTGTCTTTTATACTGATGAAGAAACTTACATTCTGTGAGTTTAAATTATTTATCCAAGACCATATGGATAACAGGAGATGAAGCAATAATTTTATTAAGTTGGAAAAGGTCAGTGACCCGTTTCCTCAGTGACACAGAAGATATTTTAAATCTTAAGCACACATTCTCCACTTTTCCCACCCACAGTCTTATTGACAGATATATGTGCTATTTTTTCCCAATGTCTTTAGGTAGACATTTTTATTTTATTTAACATAGCTTTTCGAATTCTATTAGCTGGGAAGAAAAGGATAAATAATAACGACAATAATAGAGCTAATATTAATTAAGCATTTACTAAATCTAGGCAATGTTCTAATCTTAGCAATTTACATGCATTTATTAGTTTAATTTTTGCTTCAGCCCTCTGCTATAGCTCTATTACAATATTTATTTTGTATATTAGAAAACTGAGGCACAGAAGAATTAAGCAAGCTGCCCAAGATTAACCAAAAAGTCCCATTCTAAACTAGTACCCTCAAACAGTGTCCTATACTGCTTCATATTATGCACATGTCCCTAAGATGATATTTCAATTTGTTTCCTGATCAATCCACATATCAGGAAGACCTTTCTAACACACTCATTGAAGCCTAAAGGAGGTTATATCCAGGGACTGGAAGAAAGCTTCCAGGAAAGGCTGACAGAAATTCATTTGGAACTGGATAAGAGTAGGACTTAAATTGAGTAGTGGAAAGATGTGGGACAGGGTGACATAAGCAAAAATACAAAATGGAGTTTATGGAACCCCATATAAAAAATGGGAATAGCAATACTACCTATATCATAGGTTTGCTGTGAAGATTAAAGATGAACTATGTAAAACACTTTAGCTCAGCACATACTCTATAAATTTGAAGTTTTAAAATCTCTATCATCATCATCATTATAAGTGTTATCATTATACAAGGTTATTATCATCGCCTTTATCATAATGAGGTGCCTGCCTACCTCCCAAACCTCACTCTCCATTGCTCTAGAATTTGGGGACTTATAATGCGATATCATTTCTATTGTAAGCAGAAATTTACTAAGGACTTTGATGATCTTGGTAAAATTACATAGACTCTAATAAGGAAATTATTATTTCCCTCAAACTCCTGGCCTCAACTGATCTGCTCACCTCTGCCTCTCAAAGTGCTGTAATCACAGGCCTGAGCCACTGTGCCTAGCCCCAAATGGCCTCTTTTAACGGCCATATTTTGTTCTTTGATTCCAGGTAGGTAAAAAGAAAGTTAGTGACTCTCTATTTCTTATTAGAATATTAAAAGAGAAAATTTGCATAGCACTTTTATTGGCCAGTATATAGCAGGTGTCCAATAAAGTTGGTGACTCTTTATTTCTTATCAAAATATTAGAAGAGAACATTTGCATAACACTTTTATTGGCCAGTATATAGCAAGTGTCCAATAAATGGTAACGTGGTACTACTATAAGGTGATATGAAGTCTATAAAAGTGGGATCCCACCTGAAAACACATGGCACTTTGAAATTAGGATGATTTGAGGAGAGTTTAATAAAGGGCCTCTTTTAAAACATGAGAAAGAGGGCATAAAACCCTTGGAAGTTGTTACAGTAGGACTCATGGAAGATATTACAGTACCCTGATGCTCTATTTCCATGCCTAGGGCTGATGGAGTAAGAGGAGAGAACAGTTTGCTCAAATTGGGCAGGACTGTGTGCAGAGGTCCATCCTGTGGCCGCTGAAAACTTCAGCCGAAAGACAGAGCAAGCCTGCAGCAAGTTGCAGTGAGCATCTAAGGGATTAAATACCCAGACCTCACTCCCCACTCTCCTTCTTCCCATGGATGTAGCCTATACAGGTCAGCCTCTCATGGCACAAGACAAAGAAGAAAAGGGTAGGACGTGGATCTGAGAAGACAAGTGGGAGATATTCCACTCAGGGTCATCTAAATAGCTTAGCCTCTGTATATGTGCAAAGAACACATGGGAATACATATGTTCACTAGCAAACTGGATATACAGTTTTCTTCTGTTACATCATGTGTTGTGAGAACATGTTTCTTTAAGCTTGACAGTCAAATATGAGTTCATATATTTATTTTTCTAGTTGCTAATTCTCCGATAGCAAGGACTCATTCCTTATTGTGTCTAGTTCTAACTTCTATCCCATGTGTGCTTGGTTCAGTGTAGTTGCTCTATGAATTCTTATTAAAGCGAATTGCATTAAGTGTTTATCAGAGCCTACCCTTTTATCAAACAATGAATCTCACTTCGGTAGGACTTTAACTTTCCATTTGGAAAATAATTATATAGGAATGTTTAAATAATTAATCAAAGCCACAGAGGTGATGAGCCATGACACTGGATAAAAACAAGGGTCCGAAGTTTCTGATCCAGTTTTTGTTTGTTTCGTTGGTTTTTTCCAATAAATCATTCTTCTCTATACACAAATTATTCCACCTGAACTTGCTGACTCCATCCATTCAGCACCGTGGACAGTGCATGGCACCAGGAACCAGAATGATTTTTGTTTGTTCTCTGACTCTATTAACAGCTCAGTACCAGAATACAGTAGGTGCCTCATACCAGTTGTAGAAATAAAAGAATTGACTAATGAAGAGAAAGAGAAAAGGAAGAAAAAGGTTGTTTCAGGAAAACAGTATATTATTTCTTCCTGTTTATGAGTTGTTCTCCCTAGAAATGACTTTGATTGGATACCCTGTAAATATTTGCTGATAAAGTATGTTGTATCAATAGGTAAATGCTTGGGTAACATGAATTATTAGGCATACTCTCAATCATCTGATTTCAGGGCAATATAAAAACCAAAGGAAGACATAAGTAGAATTTTTATGTAATAAAAAAACAGTCATTTTTCTGTGCTCTCTTTCACAACATTAAGATATGATTCCCGATTTAAATATCAAAAAAAGTATTTCATGTACTGAGCTCATTCTGGGCTAATCTCCCAATCTCTGGGTGGAATGGCTGAATCTGGCTTTTCTCTAGATGAAAAATTATTAACTATAAGAGCTTTAGGATTCATTTCCTTGTGAAATATAAATCTGTCTCTTTGAATAAAACATTCTGACAGGCAGCCTAGAAAGTACTAATACAAGGTAACAATTTATCTGTACTACTGAACTTTATTTGACTGTGGGAAAAACAGTATAAAATTCTATTATGGCACATCAGAAAGTCCTGGCTTTACCCAGGCCTTTGTATTCCTTTTACAGAAATCCTCATCAATCATTTAAAATCATTGACCATATCTTACACCTCCCTTTCAGCCATAGCTCAGATGGAAGCTGTGTAATACTCTAAATGGCTTTGCTTCTCAGATGTAAAACAGAATTTATGTTTACTATTCTTCTTCACACACCCACACTTTCCTTCTGCAAGATAAACCTTATAACTGCTTTAAATCATCCCTTTTCTTCATGTGATTACCGAAAGAATGGCAGATTTACAGGCCTAAGACCATCTGTGCCAAGAAAAAAAGATGATTTCTTTTCTTAATAGAAGAGATGGCATTGTTTTATCATCACTTTTATGATCCTATTTATCTGCACAGGAGTCCTTCGTTTTTGACCTGTAGGTATCCACTCTGCTCAGTGTGATAGTCTTCTAGTTCCCTACTCTTCCCTACAAAATCAATGAAATGCACCCACCTTTGTGCTACACCAGGGTTTCTCAGCCTAGCCTCTATTAACATTTTAGTAATTGGCAGTTTGATAATTCTTTGTTGTAGGGGAATGCCCCATGTATTGCAGAATGTTTAATCACATCCCTGGCCTTTACTCACTAGATAAAGGGCACATCCACCCCCTAGTTGTGACATCAAAAATGTCCAATGTCATATTCCAAAAGGTCCCCTGAGAGGCAAATCAGCCCCCACCTAAGTTGAGAACCACTATGAAAGCACTCCATACCCATTTAGCAAATTGTGAAAAAAAAAATTAAAGTTAAGGTACAGCTTCTAAAGGCCCCAACAGAATTTATTTCCATGCATCTATTCACTCATTCATCAGCTCTTTCTTTCACTGTGTCATTCTTTTCTGAGCATTTGCAGGTTCAGCAGTAGATCTTGCCTCCTGGTAAATATCATTCTTATAGAGAGTTGGTTTTACAGTTATTTGAGGGGTGTAACTATGGACTAAGGCCTAGAAAGGATTTGGTAAATCCAGGAGAGAGCAAAATCCAAGTAAATCTGGCTGAGTGTAGTGGCTCCCGCCTGTAATCCTAGCACTTTGGGAGGCTACGGCAGGAGTATTGCTTGAGCCCAGGAGTTTGAGAGCAACCTGGGCAACAAAGCAAGATGCTGCCTGTCCAAAAAAATTTAAAATTAGCTGGGCACAGTAGTACGCACTTGTAATCCCAGCTACATGGGAGGCTGAGGTGGGAAGATCGATTGAACCTGGGAGGTTGAGGCTGCAGTGAGCCACAATTGTGCCATTGCACTCCAACCTGGGCAACAGAATGAGAACTTGTCTCAAAAATAAAACAAAATAAAAAATCAAGTAAATCTGAAACCCTGTCTTAGGAACTCATGAACTGTGGGAAGAGTATTCACAGCACTTAAATTCACCAAAATGTTGCTTTATGTATTGGCATTAAAAAAAGACAAAAAGCAACAATGTGTTAGTTTTAGGGTGCTGATACCTCACAAGATGCCTAATGCTTCAAATAATCACGCCCCTAAAGAAAATACATTTTAGTGGCCAGGTGCGGTGGCTCACGCTTGTAATCCCAGCACTTTGGGAGGCTGAGGCAGGCAGATCACGAGGTCAGGATACTGAGACCACGGTGAAACCCCGTCTCTACTAAAAATACAAAAAATTAGCCGGGCATGGTGGTGGGCGCCTGTAGTCCCAGCTACTCGGAGAGGCTGAGGCAGGAGAATGGCGTGAACCCAGGAGGCGGAGCTTGCAGTGAGCCGAGATCGCGCCACTGCACTCCAGCCTGGGTGACAGAGCGAGACTCTGTCTCAAAAAAAAAAAAAAAAAAAAAAATACATTTTAATATAAACATAGAGAGACTGGAGCATATTTCTTGAGAAACTCAGAGTAAATTATACAGTGATTATAAGACAAGACCTGCATTACAGATGATTTCTTATTTGCTTGATACTTGTCAAAAATTTCAAGGTTTTTTTTAGCATGAGTGTGCATTTCTTTTATAATTAGAAAAAAATCAATAGGCTTTATAAAATAAAGTTCATTAAAAATTCTGGCTCCTGTACATTTGAAGTTAAGCCCAGTGAAGTGAACACCTTACAGTAACTTTCAGCCTCATAAGGGATTATTTTTGGGCAACCACTGAGTTACCCCTAGAGAGCAAGGAAATAAAGTTGACATGACAGCATTTTCTAAATTGCTTCTGAACACACAAAACAGCAGCAAGCCTTTGAAGACCAGGCCTACAGTCTCTACCCAGGGAACAACGGTCCATGTAACAAAGTCATCTCTCTCCAGTGCTCCTCACTTCTCCCCCAAGTGATTTCTGCTGTGGCAGCTAAAGCCTCTAACACCCTCCTGCCCAGGCCTCTGGAAGGTCACATTTGCATTGGCTGGAAGGACAGTCCAGGTGGTGCTGCCCATGGATACTGTCTGCTGTTGCTTGTTTGCTTAATTACAGATTCTTCCCCTGCCAGCTCTCCTTTCTGGTCAATTCCTGCTGTGTGCTGCTTGGGATTTTAGCTGAAAATAGGAGGAAAGAAAATATAAAGCTGGAGATGAAGCTAGGGATCTGTGAAAAAGTCAGTCTAGGTCCACGCAAGTTGCTTGTGGCATACAAAGAAAAAATGTTGCCTGGAGCAAAATGCTTTCCTTGAGGACACAATAAACCTTTGTTTTGGTTGTTAGGAACACTGGCTTGAGTGCTGTGTTGACCTGGGTTCTAAACCCAGCTCAGCCAGCTGTGAGCTGTGTGACCCCAGGGAACTCTGTGAAGTTCTGTGAGTCTAGTTTTCCTCTTCTGAAAAATGGACTTAAGAAAACCTATTACAATGCCAAATTATGTAACTACTCTATGGCTGGCTGTGGTGGCTCATGCCTGTAATCCCAGCACTTTGGGAGGCCAAGGTGGGAGGATCGCTTGAACCCAGGAGTTCAAGACCAGCCTGGGCAACATGGCAGAACCCGTCTCTACAAAAAATACAAAAATTAGCCAGGCATGGTGGTGCACAATTGTAGTCCCAGCTACTTGGCTGAAGTAGGAGGATCAACTGAGCCTGGGAGGTCGAGGCTGCAGTAAGCCCTGATCACATCACTGCACTCCATCCTGTGTGACACAGTGAGACCCTATCTCAAGAAATAAAATAAATAACTATTCTAAACTGTATTTGGGGTACTTTTAGAAGTCATGCATTTGTTCATTCAAACAAATACTTGAGTGCCAGAAACTTTGCTACATGTCAAATAAAAGATGGTCAACTAAAGTAGCCCCAGTCCTCCCCCTGTTGGAATGTCCAGTCTAATTAGAAATTTTTATATCCCGCAAATATCCACATAAATAAGGATTTGATCATAATGATGATATGTACCACAAAGCAGAAGTTTGTAGAGGCAAATTGAGGACAGAGAAGGCTATGTTGAGTATCATGAATTGGAATCTGAAGAATAGAGAATTTGCCAGGTGAAAAAGAGAAAAAAAAAGCATTCCACATGGACTGAGCAACATGGAAAGTCATTCCCCAAAGTGAGTTCTGCTTTGGCAGATAAAGCCTCTAACACACCCTTGCCCCAGGCCTTAATGCAGCCCTGAGATCACATAGCTAATAGTTGATAGAGCTGAGATATAAGGGCCTCAGATACCAAACACCTGTGAATACTCAGTACATAGCACAGTGCCGAGCACATAGATGTCAATAAATATATGTTGAATGAAAAAAATGAAATCCATAAGAAGTATTTTGTGTTAGCTCAGTTACATGCCGGCAGTGCAGTCTTTGGCAAATCACTTAAGTTGTCTAGGCTTTACTTTCCTTATTTGTAGGCTACTATTGTTTATAATACTGACATCTCTACATTATTTTTAGGATTGCATGAAATAATGAATATGAAAGCACTTGTCTTGTAAAGTCTCCTACGAATTAGTTTTTTCCCTATAAATATCACTGGATGGCAAAACCCTTGAGCACAGAAGCCAAATCTATTTTGTTTCCCCCTGCATTCCTGGCATCTAACAGAGTACCTGGACAAAAACAGATGCTTAATAAATATCTAGAAATAAAATACCCATTGATATCGATTATACTTTTATTTTTCAATGTGTGTACAATGATGCGTACACATACATTACTTGATTTAGGATCCTGTGTTGTTTCTGTCCAAGGCATCAAAACACAAAATGTCAACAGTGATATCAAACCAGATATAATTTCACAGTCTCTCTACAGTTGTGCTTCCTGAATGCTCCACCAAATCTATGCCTGCTCTTAACTGTCCTGAAAAGGTTCTGAAATATTCCCAAGCAAAGCTGGTGCCCCTATTAATTGAGCCTGTCCCATTTGATTTGGACAAGCAGGAGTAGGATGCAGGCAGAAGAGGAGTAGGAGATTTATTTTACAATGTATTGGAATACTAACACCTCCACCTTAATGCGTGAAAAGCGATAGATCACCATAAGTATTGGGAGAGGCTACCAGCTATGGACTTTCAGCATCCTTGCACATTCTTGCAGCATCTGCTACCAATGCAAAACCCTGACCTTTATTTTTCTGGACCATTTTTTCAGGGCTATGTTTGCAGAAAGCTACTTTGAGAGATGAGGTAACCTCTCCCTGTCCCACTCTACCCCGTCACCCTCACCCCTGCCAACAAAGCACAGCCTTTCTTCCATTTATTATGAAAGTGGTAAATCCCACCATTCAGACTTTCTTTCCTGTAATATGCCCCACTGTGTGTGCAGGAATTTACCATGGGCCCTTTGAGTCACCCCCTTAGACTTGGCCAGGTACAAAGGGAGCTAACACAAATGAACATGAAGCTTTGATACTGCTTCTGCTGTCCCTTGTCTCTGACCACACATTGCATGTCTTCAGCCAGTAACAATGATACTGTGGCAGGCTAACTTTTTGGCATGTAAGTAGAGTAGAATTAGAAACTTTATCAGAAACCTTTCACTTTTCTGGACATGAGATAACAATTTTGGCATTAGGATATACTATATCCAGGTCTGTCTGTCCACTTAACTTTTGTGAGCTTTACTTTTGTCTTTTGAACCCTGAGATCACAATTCCAACCACAAGTACTAAGCCAGAATTGTATTCATTCACTTGCGACCAAATAAGCCTGATATACAGCAAATATCCACATAAATAAGGATTTGATCATAATGATGATATGTGCAACAAAGCAGAAGTTTGTAGAGGCAAATTGAGGACAGAGAGGACTATGCTGAATATCATAAATTGGAATCTATCACAGCACTGTGATAACAAGAAAACACACAAAATAAAACAGACACAAACATACTGGAAGGATTTGGGGAAATTTACAGACTCTAAGAAATAGTTAAATAATCAACACAGGAAAGTCAGAAGTAGAATAGTTCTGGGAATCTAAGACATGGGAACTCATAGACCATCTCTAGGGTTGTTTTGAATAATGCATCTCCAATTACCTTCTGTCTTTATGCTCAAGATTCACATTCGCAGCAGGGGAAAGTTGATTAGCTCAGCTTGAGTCATGTATTTTCCCTTTGGGCAATGTGGTATGACAGGGACAGAAGAGGAGCAGGCATCATACTAAGCACTTGGACTTATTAGCATCACCAATGGTCAATGAAAAAGCAACAGCAAAGATATTTTCCATATACCACTCCTGGTATATGTAAATGCTCAGTATCTGTTAGGAGTTACTATCTTGTCCTTTAATGTCATTGTTATTGTTAATAGTAATAAAAATCTTGTTACAAAGCTGTCTGCTATTGATAACATGAGCTCATTAAAAATATTTTTCACGCTGGAAAATTCAGATCTATCAATCAGGAAGACTATCATAGGCACTAATTTTAGAGACAGTGGATTTTTGTCAATGTTAAATTTGCACTGGTCTAGCAAACAGTGGGTGGAATTTTTTTCTTCAAATTGACAAGAAAATGAAGAACGTAATCCTTGGTTAGGAGTATAGGATCTACTTGCTTTTTTTTTTTTTTAAATGCAGTCTCTTTGTGTCACCCAGCCTGGAGTGCAATGGCGCGATCTCAGCTCACTGTAACCTCTGTCTCTCGGGTTCAAGTGATTCTCCTGCCTCAGCCTCCACAGTAGCTGGGACTACAAGTGCCCACCACCATGTCCAGCTAATTTTTGTATTTTTAGTAGAGATGGGGTTTCACCATGTTGGCCAGGCTGGTCTCGAACTCCTGACCTCAGGTGATCCACCTGCCTCAGCACCCCAAACTGCTAGGATTACAGGCATGAGCCACTGTGCCCAGCCAGATCTACTTACTTGAAATCAGCCTACCCATTTCCAAATTATTTGATTCTGGGAAATTAATCTCTCTACATTTCCATTTTCTCATATTTAACTCATAGAGTTAATTGAAGTAGACAATCCATTTAAGGCATTAACACAGTCTCTGACACTTAGTAAATGCTCTCAATAAATGTTAATTGTGGTTATTACTCATTGAGCTATAGAAGTTCGTGTCTTTAGGAACTTCTTTTACCTGCTTGCCCACCCAATTTAAATGAAAAATAGACCTGCAAATGTCTCATGGGACATTTTTATAAACAAAACTAGCCAAACACTCTTGAGGACTCTGCAAGCTGATGATAAAGATCGAATCTGGCAACATATTTTTCTGAGGGGGAAAAAAAAAGGACCTCATCAAAAGATACAAAATTGCAGTTAGACAGGGGGAATAAATTTAAGAGATGTACTGTACATCATGGTGACTACAGTGAATAACAATATATTGTATATTTTAAAATTGCTAAAAGAGTAGATTTTAAGTGTTCTCACCACAAAAAGACAATGACAAGTATGTGAGGTAATATATATGTTAATTAGCTTAATTTAGCATTCCACAATGTATACATATATCAAAATACCACATTGTATGCCATAAATATGTATAATTTTTGCCAATTAAAAAAAATTTAAAAACAAGACCCAATAAGACTATAATTTTGCTTATATAGAAAAAGTACACTTAAAGAGAGGTTTACTTGTTTGACAATAAAATGATCCTCTTTTATTGTGGTTTCAGTGTGCAATTTAACTATGTTTTTTATCGTGTGTGTGGGTGTATTCTAATCATTCAACTCTCTTAATTTAGCCATTTGTCTCCTTTGTCTTATAAATTGCTTTATTTTTGCACTGAAACAAACTTTTAAAAATTATCATAAATATTTGTTTTACATAACCACTGTTGAGGAACAAAAAAAAGCCAATTCACTTGCATTTCATTTTAAAAGGTACCGAAAACATGTCATGGTCATACTCCTTGCATTGTCAGGCTATGGTTATGTCACTCCGATACACGAGCAAGTATTTCCTGAACTTGTATTCACTGACACTGAGGCAGAGTAGGACCCAGGAATTATAAGATGTGTCGATTTATTGATCTGTAGCACCTCTTCCCAGTTAAATCTATGCCTTTTTAAAGATGTCTAAGGTTCTAACAAAGAGTTTATCAAACTGTTAGTTACATAATGGCTGCTGATCTCAGTTGCTATTCATAACTACTGAAGAAAAAGGAAAAAAAATCATCATTTCACATCTCTCCCCATTGGCCCCTGGCTTTGGAAGTATTGACTCCTGTGGACCTGGATCCAGGAAAATCTGGGCCCAAATTCTGCCTTGGCCATTTACTCCCTATGCGACTTCTCACTGCAATTAAAGTTGCTGGTTCCTAGGGAGCCTGGCCTTTGATCTCACTGGATTTGTGGAAAATAAGCACAAAATAATTTTTTCATGTTTGTGTTCAAAGTTCCAGTCATATGAGAATGGTCCTGCCTGTCAGAGATGACTTCATTCTTAACAAGGCGGTTGGCCTGTATCTTCCCCAACCTTGTTACCCTTGATCAAAGGGCTAGGCTTCCATAACCAATCCCTGTTATGCTTTTCTTCCTGCCTCTTTAATCATTCTTTAGTTCTGTTAAAGCAAACTAAATATGGTCTAAGAAGGACTCTGTACTTCTATATTTAAGTCCTTGTGGATGAACTATAACCTAGCTTAATAGTCAGGCAAGATTGAAAACCTAACTCAGGAGTATGCACCTGTAACAATAACTGAGTCTTGGCCCATCCCAGCAGCCATAATTCAACCACTCATAGACTGTAAGTGTTCAAACTGTGTTCAAATAAGGCAAACGCCAACCTGTAACTAATCCCACTGTTTCTATTCCTCACTACCAATTGCTGTATGTCATTTCCTTTTTTTTATCTATAAATCTTCTTCCACCACGTGGCTGCACTAGACTCTCTGTGAATCTGCTGTGATTCTGGGGGCTGCCCGATTCGCAAATCATTCATTGCTCAATTAAACTCCTTTAAATTTAATTCAGCTGAGGTTTTTCTTTCATCAGTTCCCATCTTTAGTCTCCTCTTCTTTCTCCCATCCCAAGAATGGAGAGTCCTTACAACTGAACCCTTAACCCTTATGTTCTCTTACATCTTCACTCCTAGAAACAATTTACAAAAATTCTTATCCCACTAATCATTGGTAGCAGCTTCAATGACAGGCATTCTAATTCTTGCAACAATTTTCCAAGTTAGCTTCAATTTTATCCTCTTTTGCAGATTGGTTTTACTCTTGACCTTCAAAAGAAAATTTAAAACCATACTTTTCTGACTCTAATGAGCACACTCTTTCAGCTACACATGTTGTTTCTTTATTTACACCTCCTGGCTTTAGACTTGGTCTTCTCAATTCTTGGCTTATGTGTACCACTAATTAGTTCTGGGTGTTTTTAACTGGAGGGCTATCAATTTCTTACTCTCCTATGCCCATCCACATTTCTGTTTATTAGAATCACCATTATTCTTGTAATTTCCTCAACTGCTGGGATAATAAAGTACCAATGTTGAAGGATCAATCGTAAGGATGAAATAAATGAATAACTACATAGATGAGGCTGTACATGCAACATTGCCCCTTATCAAAGTAGTTCTTAATAATAGTAGTTATGGTGATAATAGTAGAACCAGTAAGTTAGATCTTCTCCTTACTATCATTATTATTATTTTATTATTATTACTGCCACTTCTATGACTACTATAGTGCTCTAAAAGTTTACAAACTAGAAAATGAGGAGTTATATGCAGAGAGTAACAATTCAATAAGTTAAATGTGCTGTTAAATATTTGTATATAATGCTCTATGATCACAGCTGAGAGTGCCTGAATATACGATGCCTGCATCTTTAATATTTTGTCGCTGAAGCAACATACACACACGCACACACACACTGACTATATGTGTGCCCCATATTTTGGAGAGGGGAAGTATATTGGTAGGGATCCTCTGAACCATCCCCTGTAGGGCCTGAAATTCTTACTGAACGCCACTTTGAGGTAAGAATTTCTATCTTCAGTTAGATTGTCCCCTGAAGTAATTGAAACCCATAAGCCTTAGATATAAATCTGCTCAGTGCCATTGATTATAATAGCACAATTTGAGTTTAGGCAACAGTACTATTTTTGAAGTGGAAGAGTTTGCTTAACCTATATAAAATATATAAACACATATTTATTTAAACATACATTTTTTAAGAAAGAATTTGTGCCTGAGTGGCCCAGCTCCTGAATCTCTAATTACATTTAATATAGTAGATCAGCCTAGCCATTGTTTCTTGGCTCTTCTGACAAGAGTCAGGATAATAGTCAGTGAATTTCATGAAGGGAAAACCCAATGACCCTCTCCCCCTGGAGAATCCAAAGGCAACAAAGACTAAACAAGGTCCCTGCTGCTGCTGACAGAAGGACAGCTTCTTCTTGGCCACTACCTGAAGGGAGGAGAAACTAATGATTAACTCCCTTCACCTTTTATCTTATCAGGATCTAGAGACGAGGATAACAGGCGGCATTGAAGCTCACTTCCACTCTATTCATTGTTTGTTAGCTTTGCCTCTGAGAAAATTAGAAAATTAATTCTTATTCAGATTAACCCAGAGGAGGAAGTAGATGAACAGACAAGGGACTACTTGCCTCTTAATAATCTCACTCTTGCTAACACACCGTGATGAAAGAAAGCACCCGTGTCCAGCAATCAAGTGAGAGGCAAGGGAGATGGGTGTTTTATACAGAGGCACAGCGACTGAGTGGGTTGGTGTTCCAGAGAAATGCAAAAGAAGGAACTCTGGAAATAGAACTGCTTGTGTTTACCTCCTGGATGCACCATGTTTACCAGCTGCATGACCTTGGGCAGATGACTTAAAACCTCTGAATTCCAGGCAGTTCATCTGTATCTTGGAGGCATCACTTACCTGAGATAGCTGTTCATAGAATTATAGAATATGATATTGGCAAATGGCGTGGAATGTAGTAAGTATCCAATTAATTACAGCTTCCTTCTTTGTATTACCTACCAACTCTATTTATTTCAGTAACACATGAAAGAGAAGTACATCAATCGATATAAAAATCAAATCATCCAGAAATTAATTTTTCAATAAAAACAAGAAAGTGCGTGATTCAACACACGGAAATACCTTTCTGAAGTTTGTGTTGAAAAATATTCTGTAAGCCTGGAAACTGGACTTTGAAAAACATAAAAAATATTGTGAGGAAAAGTGTTAACCATGTAGGTAGACTGTCCTGAACAGTTAACAATATCTACATGGGCAGAGGAGGGAACAGTGGCTGCTTGCATACCAGATAGTAATAGTCTCTGGACCAACATGTTTTAGAAATATGTTCAGCATAATGTTACCGGCAGCGAATCCATATGGGTCTGCAGCAACCTCAATTCTTGCCTCCTCAGAAGAAAGAATTTGACTTTCTTTCTTACGAGGGCCATAAGGCAGAGTGAGAAACCGAGGCAAGATGTAGAGCAGGAGTGAAAATTTATTTATAAACTTTAGAGCAGGAATGAAAGGAAGTAAAGTACACTTGGAAGACAGCCAAGTGGGCGACTTGAGAGATCAAGTGCACTATTTGACCTTTTGACTTCGGGTTTTATACATTGGTACATTTCTAGAGTTTTGCATCCCTTCTCCCTTGGGGTAGGCTGTCTGCATGTGCAACGGCCTGCTAGCACCTGGCAGGTGAGCAAGTGCACTGTATTTACTGGAGTTGTACTCACGCTCACCTGGTGTTCTTTCCTTACCAAATATCCCTGGAAGGTGATAAACCAGTTAAACTCCACAATTTTGCCTCTTAATTTGCATGCTTGAGTCCACTCATGCAGCTCCTGAGATCTTATCAGGAAGCACAGATCACCAGTTTCAGATATTTCTACCCATTAGGAGACTGCCTTTCCCTGGCACTAGCTACAACCAGCTACCATTTTACAGAGACAGTGTTAACTGATACAAGAGTCAAAAAGAAATTATTTAGGCAGATAGTGAGGGCAAGGAGGTCCTTGGTAAGGTTTTCCTTTTAATGAAAAGCAGCCCCCAAATCATTTTCTTTTCTAACTAAGAGCAGCCTGTAAAATCAAGCTGCAGACATAGAAAGGCAAGCTAGAAGCTTGCACGGGTGAATGCCAACAGCTGTGCCAATAGGACAGGGGCTACCTGGAGACTAGGCATGCTCAAAATTGCGGCTCCATCTTCCTTTTTCTTTGTAAAACAGTAAGGAGCAGCCAACATGACCCTGGCCAAGCAAAGACCCTATTTGCATAATAGATTAGGGTGGAGTGGCCAGCTTCCTCCCGTGTTATGTAAATGTCACGCCTGGTCCAACCAATCTTTGGGCCCTGTGTAAATCAGACACCAGCTCCTTAAGCCAGTCTATAAAACCCTGTGCACTTCACCACGGGACCAGAAGTCTCACTTGGGCACCCCTCTCTCCCCTAGGAGACAGCTGTTCTCCTTTCTCTTTCTTTTGCCTATTAAACCTCCACTCCTAAAACCACTTCTTGTGTGTCCACATACTAGATTTCCTTGGCATGAGATGACGAACCTCGGGTATTTACCCCAGATCAACGACGCTGCTACATCACAACTGCCTGACCATCATCTGATGGTCACCTGACATTCCTGGTGGGGTGGTGGGAGCCCTCCCCTGCCCTGTTCATGCCTGACTACCTACCTACTATAAAAATAATACCTCAGAAATGTGAACAAAGTCCTAAATACTCAGCTATCAAGAAATTTAAAGTCATGATTGACTTTTGCCATTTATTAAATTTTACTGCGTGTATAAGGAAGAAGACCTGGTCCTTGTCCTCTATTAATCAGGTGAATCAGAATAGAAAAGACATTCTAGTGAAGAAAACATAATGAGCTAAGGTACACATTTGTAAAAGAGTATATGGATTAATAAATATTTGTAAGCAACAGTTGTTATACTTCATAGAGTATATAGCTTAAGGGAATAACTGTGTGATAGTTTTTAAAACATGACTCCTGACCCCATTAACCATCCCCACTTTATCTTACCTCCCTGCTACCCTTTCTAACCTATGGTAATTAGTCACAGTTAAAATACAATTAGAATTGTCAGAGGCCCACTTTTTGATGGGGTTGTTTGTTTTTTTCTTGTAAATTTGTTTGAGTTCATTGTAGATTCTGGATATTAGCCCTTTGTCAGATGAGTAGGTTGCAAAAATTTTCTCCCATTCTGTAGGTTGCCTGTTCACTCTGATGGTAGTTTCTTTTGCTGTGCAGAAGCTCTTTAGTTTAATTAGATCCCATTTGTCAATTTTGGCTTTTGTTGCCATTGCTTTTGGTGTTTTAGACATGAAGTCCTTGCCCACGCCTATGTCCTGAATGGTACTGCCTAGGTTTTCTTGTAGGATTTTAATGGTTTTAGGTCTAACATTTAAATCTTTAATCCATCTTGAATTAATTTTTGTATAAGGTATAAGGAAGGGATCCAGTTTCAGCTTTCTACATATGGCTAGCCAGTTTTCCCAGCACCATTTATTAAATAGGGAATCCTTTCCCCATTTCTTCTTTTTGTCAGGTTTGTCAAAGATCAGATAGTTGGTAGATATGCGGCATCATTTCTGAGGGCTCTGTTCTGTTCCATTGATCTATGTCTCTGTTGTGGTACCAGTACCATGCTGTTTTGGTTACTGTAGCCTTGTGCAGCCAAAAAACACATGAAGAAATGCTCATCATCACTGGCCATCAGAGAAATGCAAATCAAAACCACAGTGAGATACCATCTCACACCAGTTAGAATGGCCATGATTAAAAAAGCAGAAAACAACAGGTGCTGGAGAGGATGTGGAGAAATAGGAACACTTTTACACTGTTGGTGGGACTGTAAACTAGTTCAACCATTGTGGAAGTCAGTGTGGCGATTCCTCAGGGATCTAGAACTAGAAATACCATTTGACCCAGCCATCCCATTACTGGGTATATACCCAAAGGACTATAAATCATGCTGCTATAAAGACACATGCACACGTATGTTTATTACGGCACTATTCACGATAGCAAAGAGTTGGAACCAACCCAAATGTCCAACAACGATAGACTGGATTAAGAAAATGTGGCACATATACACCATGGAATACTATGCAGCCATAAAAAATGATGAGTTCGTGTCCTTCGTAGGGACATGGATGAAACTGGAAAACATCATTCTCAGTAAACTATGGCAAGGACAAAAAACCAAACACCGCATGTTCTCACTCATAGGTGGGAATTGAACAATGAGAACTCATGGACACAGGAAGGGGAACATCACACTCTGGGGACTGTTGTGGGGTGGGGGGAGGGGGGAGGGACAGCATTAGGAGATATACCTAATGCTAAATGACGAGTTAATGGGTGCAGGAAATCAACATGGCACATGGATACATATGTAACAAACCTGCACATTGTGCACATGTACCCTAAAACCTAAAGTATAATAAAAAAAAAAAGCAAAAGCAAAACAAAACAAAACAAAAAAATAAAATAAAATAATTGTCAGAGGCATTCGAACCACAGCAGCTCCATCTTTTTTTTTTTTTTTTTGAGACAGAGTCTTGCTCTGTCACCCAGGCTGGAGTGCAGTGGCGCAATCTCGGCTCACTGCAAGCTCCGCCTCCCGGGTTCACGCCATTCTCCTGCCTCAGCCTCTCCGAGTAGCTGGGGCTACAGGCGCCCGCCACCACGCCCGGCTAATTTTTTGTATTTTTAGTAGAGACGGGGTTTCACCGTGGTCTCGATCTCCTGACCTCGTGATCCGCCCACCTCAGCCTCCCAAAGTGCTGGGATTACAAGCGTGAGCCACCGCGCCCAGCCCCTCCATCTTAAATAGAGGCATTCTCAGGAGGTTAGACATTTTTAGTCACAGGACGAGATATATAGGAGGTTGGCACAAAACACAGGTCACAAAGCCCCTGATGATAAACAGGATGAGGTAAAGAAGTCAGCCAAAACCCACCAAAACCAAGATGGCAAAGAAAGTGACCTCTGTTTGTCCTCACTGCTCATTGTATGTTAATATTAAACCATTCACATGCTAAAAGACACTCCCACCAGTGCCATGACAGTTTACAAATGCCATGAAAACATGGGGAAGTTACCCTATATGTCTAAAATGGGGAGGAACCCTTAGTTCCAGGAAATCTCCTCCCCTTTCCCAGAAAACTCATGAATAATCCACTTCTTATTTAGCATATGATCAAGAAATAACCATAAATATAGCCAACCAGCAGCCCTTGGGGCTGCTCTGTCTATGGAATAGCCATTCTTTTGTTTCTTTACTTCTCTAATAAACTTGCTTTCACTTTACTCTATGGACTCGCCTTGAATCTTGCTTGTGCGAGGTCCAAGAACCCTCTCTTGGGGTCTGGATCCAGACCATTTTCTGGCAACAGAATGAATAGGATCTAGTATGGGCGATAGGGAGGGTGAAGGGAAAATTAGTGATAACTTCTGTGTTTTTGACTGACTGATTAGAAAGGTGATTGGAACACTGAGATTTAGAATAATAAAGGAAGAGATTTAACTGTGATAGAGGAAGATATGATGATCCATCAAGTTTTTACTGTGATGAGTTGAAATTTCCTTTGAGATTCTAGGTGGATATAGCCAGCAAACCTTCACAAACCTAAAGTTTGGGAAAGATGTCAGGATGAATGGAGAACAATAGATTTGAGAATCAACCATCTCTACAATTAAACCAAAGAGAATAGAGTAGATCATTTAGGGAAATGATGCAGAAAAAGCAAAATGGAGAATCTCTAGGGAACACTGGTGTTTAAGAGTTTTATAGGCTGGGTATGGTGGCTCATGCCTATAATTCCAGCACTTTGGGAAGCAGAGGCAGGAGGATCACTTGAGGCCAGGAATCCATGACCAGCCTGAGCAACATAACAAAACCTTGTCTCTACAAAAAAAAAAAAAAAGAAAGAAGAAGGAAGGAAGGAAGGAAGGAAGGAAGGAAGGAAGGAAGGAAGGAAGGAAGGAAGAAATAGCCAGGTATCGTGGTGCACATTTGTAGTCCCAGCTACTTGGGAGGCTGAGGCAGGAAGATCACTTGAGCACAGGAGTTTGAGGCTGCAGTTAGCTATGATTGATCCACTATATTCCAGGCTGGGCAACACGGTGAGTCTCTAACTCTTTTAAAAAGAAAAGAAAGAGTTTTACAAAATAGGAATGAGCAAGGAAACAAAGAAAAAATGAAAGAATAATTAGAGAGGAAAGAAGGGACATGGACTCCAAGAAGTAAAGAATTTCAGAAAGGCTTTATTGTTCTCTATCATTAAATGCAGCAGAGAGGTCCACTAACTCTATGCCAAGACCTTTGCAAGACACTGAGAATATAAATTTGAATACATTCTCATCCTAGACTTCGCAGAGAAATAGATAGGTAAATAATTATGTGACAATAGAGTGGGAAAAGAGCAAAGTAGAACGCGATTCTATACTGAGTTACCATGAGGAGGAAGAAATTAACTTCTCAGTAAGAACAAAGGAAGTCTTCAGGGATGTAGTATATCAAGATTTTGTCTCCTAAAATGATGTGTAAGCCACTTGAATCCAAGAAATGACCTTTTTTCATAGTCAAAGGCCCTGAGGCCTCTGACTATGAAGGCCCATAGAGGCCCTGAGGACCTGTACTTGAAGTTCGGTAGGTTAGTATACATGATGGGCCTGAAATTCAGCATCCTCTGGGAAAGCCACACAGATGAAACAGGTAATTTGCATTGATACGTTAAAAAAAAATTCCCACCCAAAGAGTGAAGAGGACTTCCATTTACACCAATCCCCAAGTGGAGCTGGACCCTTCTTGTTTGGCATCAGTATAACTAATCTGTAAACTGCTTCTGTGCACACAGGACCTCCATGCTATTGTTCTGACCTTGTACCATTACTTGAAGTGGAGAGCAATTGAAAGAAGCATTTATTACTGCCTTGAATTGAAATCCAGAAGCTAGAATTGTTTGAGAGCTAAAAGCAATTTATTCCTAGGCTTTCATTTTTATAAAGTTGAGATGATTTCCCCTCCTCCCAGCTTTCCATCTGCAAGTTCCAGGGCAGGTGTGTCAGGCTTCAGGGCTGGTTCAGCTCCTGAACAGTTTCAAGTTATTGCACAGACCTAAGAAGTTACACTATCCCAAGTTTTGTCTTTAAAGAAACCATTAGCAGTATATTTCAGAGGCATTAATAGAAGAATTTCTTCTATAGTCAGAAAGCATATACATACCATCTATACAAATGACAATTTTAGTAAGAAAACTGCCCCTTCAAAGTGCTGTTGTACATGTGTGTGTAAGGGTGGTTGGTGCAGAGAGGGAAAGAGACAACAGAACAGTGATTTTCAACCAGGGGTGATTTTGCCCTCCAGGGGACATTTGAGAACGTCTGGAAATATTTTTCATTGTCCCACCTGGGGTGCTACTAACATTCTGTGGTTAAAGGCCAGGGGTGCAGCTAAACATCCTACAATGCACAGGACAGCATCCACAACAAGAAATTTTTCAGCCCAAAATTTCAATAGTGCCAAGGCTGGGGAACCTTGAGAGAAGGAGAGAGAAGAGGCATCAAGAAATTATTCCAGTGCCTTTTTCTATCCAGTTAAGCCTAGTCACAAAACCATCATGTCTCAGGCTTGGGAGTGTATTTTCTAGCCATAACATAGGCTCATGTGCCATGAAACATTGCTTCAGGATGGCAAGCTGGCTTTGTGCATTACAATTCCATTAGTCAGACTTGCTTGGATAAAAGAGAAAACATGGAACATAACTCCATGAAAAGGCTACAAAAATGTATCCCTTGTGCTGTGACTAAAAAGAGATAGCCCCTCAAGCTAGCAATAGAAGGAGACTGACTGCATGAGGAGACAACAAGAGAGAAAATATGTTTAGTGTTCCATTTGGAAAGAGGCGGCTGCTAGATGTAGCTCTGAGACGGTCTTGTAGATTTAAGAACCAGAAGGGAAAACAGTCTTTGACCTGCAGGGTATGCTGGAAAACAGATGCCTGAAGATCCCAGGGGAGAATTTTTGACCCAATGACAAGTTTCTTGCATGTGACAAATGGTATTTATGTGTGTGTGAAATTCTGCTGTTTCTCGTTAAAATATGAGAAAACGTCCAAATTCTTATGCGGGTTCCCTGAGGCTTCAACTCATCTGATTGGCCATTCTTCCAGATGGAATTCTGATACTCAAATTCTCTCACTGCATGTGACTTAGGAATTTGCCGTTCCAGTAGACAGCATAGGGTTCCCCCTTGTCTCGTGGCTCACTGAGCAGCACATGTCTTTGTAGAGATTTCAGGAAGTTTGATGTACATTCACAGTAAAAGAAACAAACTTGAGGAACAGACAAGCTTGGGTTTGAATCCCAGCTAGATCCCTATCTTAGCATGTGACCTTGGTAACATCTTAACTTCTCCAAATCTCAATTTATGATTAAGGAATGAGGAACCAAAATCATTGTGAGTATTAGATGTGATAAATTTTTTTTTATTTTTTTGAGATGAGTTCTTGCCCTGTCACCAAAAATGGAGTGCAGTGGCATGATCTTGGCTCACTGCAGCCTTGATTTTCTGGGCTCAAGTGAACCTCACAGCTCAGCCTCCTGAGTAGCTAAGACTACAGGTGTGCACCACCATACCCTGCTCATTGTAACAACATATTTAATTCGGCCAGCACAGTGCCAAGTTTGTGGTAGGTGTGCATTCAGATTGCTATTATTGTGATGAGTACTATTTTTGAGAAGAAAGGTCTAAAAATACTTTTCTACCTAGATTATTTTTCATTTTTCCTTATAACCAAGCTGAGCCAAGTACCAAGTTGAGAATTGCTCCTCGTGCTTTTCAGCTGCAAATCACACTGGTGTCAAAGTGACGAAAGCATAGTCCATGCACAATAGAAAAAAAGGACTAGAAACTTAGAGGGAGACAGCTTTTCCTGCTGAAATAAATTGTAGAGTCTACCATGTTTGTTTATATTTTTCCTGAATTTCTACACAATGGAGGAAATAGAATGAAATGTCTTTAATTAGATGGGGAGAGGGGATTCACATAAATGTATAAAGTTTCAAAAGAAAAGGCATTTTCTATTTATTTATTTATTTTTGAGATAGAGTCTCACTCTGTCACCCAGGCTGGAGTGCAGCGGCACAATCTCAGCTCACTGCAACCTCCGCCTCCCAGGTTCAGGCAATTCTCCTGCCTCAGCCTCCCGAGTAGCTGGGACTACAGGCGCATACCACCACTCCCGGCTAATTTTTTGTATTTTTATTAGAGACAGGGTTTTATTGTGTTAGCCAGGATGGTCTCGATCTCCTGACCTCGTGATCCACTTGCCTCAGCCTCCCAAAGTACTGGGATTACAGGCATGAGCCACCACGCCCGGCCCAAGAAAAGGCATTTTCTTATACTCAAGTCCATTTTTTATTTTATTTTATTTTTTTCAAGACAGAGTCTCGCTCTGTCGCCCAGGCTGTACTGCAGTGGTGTGATCTCAGCTCACCGCAACCTCTACCTCCCAGGTTCGAGCAATTCTCCTGCCTCAACCTCCTGAGCAGCTGGGATTACAGGTGACCGCCACCACGCCCAGCTAAATTTTTTTGTATTTTTAATAGAGACGGGGTTCCACCATGTTGATCAGGCTGATCTCGAACTCATGACCTTGCGATCCACCCACCTCAGCCTCCCAAAGTGCTGGGATTACAGGCGTGAGCCACCGTGCCTGGCCTACTCAAGTCCATTTAATATCTGGAGAGGCATGGTGTGTATCATCTTTTCCCTCATGTGCTCACCCTTCCCACCATTTAGCAATGACCCCCAAGGACAAAATAAAATCAGATCTTCTAGAGGGCAGTGGGAGAGAATGAATATACTGCTCACAAGATTTTATGCAGTCAGAGACTCCAACTGTGAAAGTGATTCTAGTAATTGTGTTCACAGGAGCAGATGAATTATTGCAATAGTTTGAGCACTAAATATACAGAAAATAATTTTGTTTTATTTCAGGGATCCAAGCATTCAGTCTGAACATCTAAGTACTGGAGCTCAAACTACCCCATCCTCGAGTATTTTTCAGAACCAAAGAGATACACCACTGGAAACAACAGTGAAAACATCACTGCAGGTCAAGACATGAGCTGATACAGCATGCTTGGATGTAAGTCTTGCCTTCAGCACCTACTAGCTCTGTGAATTTGGCAAGGTTACTTTACTCTTCTGAGTCTCTGTTTGCTCACTGCAAATACAGGAATATTATCATCTACATTGAAGGCTTATTTGTGGGTACTAAATAAGATAATGCAAAGCAAGTGTGATAGCCCCTGACGGTAGACTTATCTTCGCTACTATAGATTCCCATTTCTTCTTTTCTTAGAAAAGTTGCACAGTACTCCTGTGGCTCCATCTGATGACTTGCTGAGTATTGTCTCTGCTCATTCCCTAAACGGAACCTTTTCTGCACATCCCTAATCCACAGAGGAAAGTGTCGCTTCATTTGGACAGATTTCCAGATGTTGACCACTGCCCCACTGGACTTCAAATTAGACCCATCCCAGCCAATGTCTCACCAGCTGTAATAAACTTTCTTCTGTGATTATCCTAATTATCACTCATGTTTTCAGAGCTCTGTGAATCCTTCACCCTAATATCCTCTTTTAGGGAAGTTATCCAGCAGGTCATACAATCCGAATACCCCCCAAGCCCAACACAGGTTTTCATTTACTGCTGGTCCCTCTGTCCAAGTTTTAGCACACATGGTCCAAGGCCATGGTCCTGTGCAGGTTTGTCTACCAGTCCAGAGGCGCTCCTTCAGACTTACATCTCTTTGGATGAGCAAAGTAAGGCTCTTCAGCAGCTTATAATATAATGTCTCATCTCTGTCTTGTTTGAGAGAAAGTGGTGCCCGCTTTGTAGGTGCATATATGCTGCTTTGTTATTGATCAGATTCAGATTGATAACTTCTCTCTCTCTCTCTTTCTCTTTATTAGAAAAAAATTAGCTTTCTTTCTAAAGCTAATTTTCCTTCTAAAGCCAAGCTTATGGTCCCTTTGATTGGTAAAAATATATATATTAATATAAAAATTAGTAGCTTTATTAGGACAAATACCTAATGCATGAGGGACTTAAAACCTAGATGATGGGTTGACAGGTGCGGCAAACCACCATGTGTACCTCTGTAACAAACCTGCACATTCAGCACCTGTATCCCAGAACTTAAAGTAAAATAAAATAAAATAAAGTAAAATAAAATAAAATGTAATTCTTCCAATAACCTAGAAATTCTCATACATAGGTATATGTCCTAAAGAAGCTTGCATATATTCATAAGTCAACATTACAGAGGTATGTACGAATAACATTATTTTGTAAAAAAAAAAAAAAAAAAAAAAAACAGAGCAGCTTTTACATGTCAATGACAATGACAGGACACCATGTCCACTGGTGATAAAAAGGAGCCTTTTGTAACAACAAGCATAGGCTGCCAGACTTTTGCCAAAGATGTAATCACAACACACTGGTTGAGAAAGTCATACTCTTTCTGTGGAAACTGCAATTCTGCACACTTCTGTTGCACTGTATTGCTTCTGAGCATGCTGGATTTTAGAGCATTCTTTGGGAAGAAAAAAAAAAGCAAGCTCAGTAAATCCCAGTATTTTTACTGCCTTTGCCAAATTTGACATCTTTCAAAGTAACTGTGAGAAGCACGCACAATCTCTGCCAATTGCATGATTTAGCAGCTATAAAATCCCTCTGAATCAAACCCATTTTGAAATAAAAAGAAACCTGCTTGAGAATTTCATTGCACTGTTGGATACCTACTCAAAGATCAATCACCTTTCCTCATTCTGTATTCCTGGTATATTTTTAAGTTTAATCTTTTTTGCAGCTTTACCCATTTAGTTAAGGGTAGAATTTTAAAAGACTAAAGATTCAGCAAGAAGGAGGAGGACATAGAGTCCAAACAAAGGACTTCTTTATAGTCTGTACAACAGAACTGAAAAAGATGGCCTATTTTCTTTTCTGCTCTTTCCCCAATGGTATAGTACCTAGATTCTCAAAACTTAAGTGTCCTTTCCCCCAAGGAAAATAGTATCTCTCTGCAGCCTGCCTAGTAGGATAAAACAGCTGTGATTCCTACTCCACAGGGAATTTCCTTAGGTGCAAGTCTATTTTTTTAGGCTGAATGTGATTGGCTGAGCAGAAAACTAAACACATTGCTTATAGTTTGGCCTCCAATGACTATTGAAAAAAAATTGTTTATAAAATGTGGTACAAAAGCAATTAACTATGTTGAAACTGAAATACACATTGTAAATAAAATGCTGGCTTATAGGGAAATACCAAGTCTCAAAGGAATAAACATAAAATTGTCCGAATCTGGGTTTTCTATAACAATTTAATGTATAAGGAACAGGAAAATTTCTTGAATCTCACTTTGAGTCTCACTAATACAAATATTTCAAATATGACAGGAACACAGACACTTCAGTCATGTTGATATTTATAAACTCTATGTATAAAGGTGGAAGCAACTGAAGAAGACATTTTTTTTCTCACAATGCAGATGTTCATAAGATCTAATATATGTTCATCTAATAAATAAGTTTCTGATTACTAAGAAAATACAAAAAGTCTGATATGAGCTACATTCCCCTTAGGATAAAAAAATCGTATGTGAGAAATACACTCATAGCCTTTATCTTCCTCCCTGCCTGGAACCAGCCCCCAAAGAATCACACCTAGAAGCCATCCATAGACTCTGAATATCTATTATACCATGTTTCTCTGGTTTGGACAACTGATAGCATTTTACTAAGAGCCCACATTTATTTCAACAGTGATCAACTCTTACGAGTATCCATTTATGTAAAACTGACATTGCGCTCCTACCACCAGGAATTGATTTATTATTGTGTCATTGTAAGACAAGACTTTCAAAATCGTGTGTGTTCATCCTGCGTAAGCCACAAGTTGCTAAATTGTGATTAATCTTGAATGTAAAAATGCTTCAAGTTATATCATTACATAGTATCTGCAACTTTTTAATAAAATCCTCCATAAACGTGTGTGTGTGTGTCTGTGTGTGTGTGTGTGTCTGTGTGTGTCTGTGTGTGTAGGTGTGTGTGCTGGAGAGCTTGGGCCACAAGTAAATTTAGAACTAGAAATAATAATTTGTCACCAAAGGATAAATTAAAATGTGGATTATTAATAAGGTGATTATATAATTTACTGTCTAAAATAGACATTCATGAGAATTAAAGGGGCATTATTGATAATTGCAGTGAGACAACAGGCATAAAGCAATATGTATGCCAATTATACATTAGCAAAAAAATCCTCTCCCTAATAAGCATATAAAATAAGAGCAGCATCGTGGGTGGAGGGGGGTGCTTTGGAAGCAGCTGGGCTTAGAATCTAAACTCTGACATGTATTAGTTGTGTGCATTTGTTTCCATATCTCTTCTTTTTCTCACTTTGATTTAGTAATATCTAACTTTGATTTAGTGTTTAAAATGCACCAGAAAACATGCCAAAAGTGTTTCACTGAATAGCTTTATTTAAATCTCAGAACAACTAAACCATGTTGATATCATTTTTTCCCTATTTTACACATGATACAATGGATTAAGTGAGGCTAAGTGACTTGCTCATGGCCATTCAGCAAGTAAGTGGTGAAGCTGAAATACTAACCTTGGCAGTGAGTCCTTAGTGTCCACACACTTAAATATTTTGATATGCTGAAAACAATAATACCAATTTCCCAGAGTTCTTATTAGGGCTAAATGAGATACTATGTATGAGGCACCCAGCACAAAGCCCAAAACATAGTCAAAAATTTTAAAAGAGTTGCTAATAATGAAATAAAAAATAGCTATAAATGCTTTTTTGGCTAACGCATATGTGTGTTAATTCGTTCCTGTGTTGCTATAAAGAAATACCTGAGGCTAGATAATTAATAAAGAAAAGAAATTTAACTGGCTGACGGTTCCGCAGGCTGTACAGGAAGCATGGTGCTGGCATCTGCTCGGCTTCTGGTGAGGGCTTCAGGGAGCTTTTACTCATGGCAGAAGGAGAAGCAGGAGCAGAGTGTCACATGGAGAGAGAGAGCACAAGAGACAGAAGTGGGGAGGTCCCAAACTCTTTTAAACAACCAGATCTTGCATGAAGCCACAGAGTGAAACCTCACTCATTATTGTGAGGAGGGCACCAAGACATTCATGAGGGATCCTCCCCCATGACTCAAATACCTCCCACCAAGCCCTACCTCCAATACTGGGGATTACATTTCAACATAAGATGTGGAGGGAACAAGCCTCCAAACTGTACTGATACATGACTACTTTTGAGGTGAATGTGACTTATAATGCAGACTTTTGGTAATTCTGTAGCTAAAGCTCCCACTTGACCAGAAATCTCTACTAATCTCATCTATAATGGACAATAAGTCCATAAATCAGAGGTTGAGAATGTGGTAATAGTATATTAATTTTATATTACTGGTAGGCTGAGGTCACACCCCTTATTGAATTTTTTTACTTACCCAAGTCATTCAATAATTTTTGTCTAAGAAGTCTTCCTTCTCAAGAAGTAAAAATAATCAACCAAGTTGAAAATACTTTGTCAAAAAGCATTTGACAAAAGTGAACATTTGTTTACAGTAAATAACTCTTGGCAAAATAAGAATAGAAGAAGACTTCCTCAACCTGATAAAAAAAAACATTTAGGAGAAAACTTTCAACTAACATCATAAATTGTGGTGAAAGACTAAATGCTGTCCTCCTGAGATGGGGGAGAAGGCAAGGATGTCTGCTCTTACCACTGCTAGTCCACATTGTATTGAAGGTCCTAGCCAGTGTAATTAGTCAAGAAAAAAACATGAAAAGCATATAGATTGGAAAAGAATAAATAAAACTACATCTACTTAAAAACTATAAAATTAATGATATAGAAAACCCTAGACTCTATCAAAGAAGCTACTATAACTAACAAGTGAGTTTAACAAAGTTGCAAGATGCAAGACTAATATAAAATCAACTGTATTTCTACATATGGCAATACACAATTAGAAATTTAAATTTAAAAATAGTGTCACCTTCTCTCTCTTAGTACATAAAAAGCTGAAAAGAGTATCACTCCCACCTCTTAACTGTAAAGAAAGCCCGGATATTTAACAAAACCACAACTTTTCTCAAACCCATCAAAGAGCTGAGGTCACACCAGGCATGGTGGCTCACACCTGCAATTATAGCACTTTGGGAGGCCGAAGTGGGTGGATCATGAGGTCAGGAGATCAGGACCATCCTGGCTAACATGGTGAAACCTCGTCTCTACTAAAAACATACAAAAATTAGCCAGGCATGGTGGCATCCACCTGTAATCCTAGCTACTCAGGAGGCTGAGGCAGGAGAATTGCTTGAACCCAGGAGGCGGAAGTTGCAGTGAGCTGAGATCGCGCCACTGGACTCCATCAAAAAAGAAAGAAAGAGAGAGAAAGAGAGGAGAGAGAAAGAGAGAAGAGAAAGAGAGAAAGAGAGGGAGACAGAAAGAAAGCAAGGAAGGAAGGAAAGGAAGGGAGGGAGGGAGGGAGGGAGGGAAGGGAAAGGAAGGGAAGGAAAGGGAAGGAAGGAAGAGAGAGAAAGAGAGAGAGAAAGAAAGAAGGAAGGAAGGAAGGAAAAGAAAGAAAAAAGAAAAAGAGAAAGAAAGAGAAAGAAAGAAAGAGAAAGAGAAAGAGAAAGAAAGAAGAAAGAAAAGAAAAGAAAAAGAAAGAAAAGAAAGAAAGAAAGAAAGAAAGAAAGAAAGAAAGAAAGAAAGAAAGAAAGAAAGAAAGAAAAAGAAAGAAAGAGAAAAGAGCGAGCTGAGGTCGCAGCAACCAAGTAACCTAAAATCTAGAAAAAGACAGGCATCTCCAAGGAAAGATGCAGACATACGCACTGCTTTAGACACTGTAGAAGCAGGTAAAAATATATCAGTCAAAAGTTTCAACAAATTGCTAAAGGCCAGCTGCAGGTAGTGTGAGAGCATAGGCCTCCTAGGAGCTGCAGACACAAGGAGAGTCTATACCCACTGTATTAGTCCGTTTTGCATTGCTATGAAGGAATACTGAGACTGGGTAATTTATAAAGAAAAGAGGTGTGTTTGGCTCACAGTTTTGCAGGCTGTACAAGCATGGCTCCAGCATCTGCTTGGTACTGGTGAGGCCTCAGGAAGCTTACAATCATGGCAGAAGGCAAAGAAGCCAGCATATCACATCGCAAGAGAGGGAAGAAGAGAGAGAAGGAGGAAGTGTCAGGCTCTTTTAAATGGCCAGATCTTACATGAACTCATGAAGAACTCACTCATTACCACAATGACAGCACCACACCATTCATGAGAGATCCATCTCCATGACCCAGGCACCTCCCACTAGGGCTACCTCCAACATTAAAAGTCACATTTCCACATAAGATTTGGAGGGGATAAATGTCCAAACTATATCACCCACTTCTAAATGATCCTGCACAGAAACAACCTGAGTATATAAAAACTGCTCAACATCACTAATCATCAGAGAAATGCAAATTAAAACCACAGTGGAATATTATCTTACACTATGCAGAATGGCTATTACTAAAAAGACAAAACTAAGAGATGATGGCAAGAATGTGGAGAAAAGAGAACTCTTTCATGTTGTTGGTAGGAATGTAAATTAGTAGTTACAACCTATATAGAAAACAGCATGGAGATTTTTCAAGAACTAAAAATAGAACTACCATTTGATCCAGCAATTTCACTACTGGGTGTCATATCTATTCAAAGAAAAAGAAATCATTATATCAAAAATACCTGCACTTTTGTGTTTACTGCAGCACTATTCACAATAGCAAAGATATGGAATCAACCTAAGTGTCCATCGATGGATGATTGATTAAAGAAAATGTGGTGTATATACACAATGAAATACCAATTAGCCATAAAAAAGAATAAAATTACGTCTTTTACAGCAATGGAGATAGAAACGGAGGTCATTTTATTAAGTGAAACAAACTAGACAAAGTCAGATCTTGAATATTCTCATTTATAAATGAGTGTTATAAAAAGCATATGCATGGATGTGGAGAGTGGAATAATAGACATTGGAGACCTGGGAGAGAGAGGAGGTGTGATGGAGGTGAGGGATGAGGGATAAGAAATTAGTTAATGGGTACAATATATGTTATTTGGGTGATGGATACACTAAAAGCCCTGATTTAATTACTAGGCAATCTATGGATGTAACCAAATTGCACTTGTGCCCCATAAATCTATATAAATAAAAACAATATTAATTTTTAAAAACAAACAACAAATGTATATGTTTAAGTCATAATGCCCAGTATCTCAAGGTATGTCCTTATTTGGAGATGGGGTCTTTGCAGAGGTAATTGAGTTAAAATGAGTTCATTAGGGTGGACCCTAATTGAATATGACTGGTGGTCTTATTAAAAGGGGAAATTTAGGCAAACATGCATGTAGAAAAAAACAATGTGAAGAGACACAGAGAGAAGATGGCTATCTACACATCAGAGAAGCCTGAAACAGGTACTCTCCTCACAGCCCTCAGAGGGAACCAACCCTGCCAATACCTTGATTTTGGACTTCTAGGCTCCAGATGTTTAAGTTATCCAGTTTTTGGTACTTTGTTAAGGCAGCACTAGCAAACTAAAAGATCGCTCAGGAGGAAAATGGGTATAGAATGAGAAACCAAAGATAGCTTTTCCTAGGGGTGCCAGCCTTGAGCAAAGGAGTAGCCTTCACTGCAGATAAGGCACAAAGATCCAACTGGACCCTTCTCTCCTACCTCCCTATCCAGCAAAAGCCATATGCAGCAAATTCTGTGGCTCCCAGAGTTATCTGCCCCATTGAGGCAGATAAAAGGAAACAAACAAAAAAATCATCTGCCTCTAGAGGAGGGGCAGAACCTTCCTGGACCTAGACCATTAGAGACACCCTACCACTGTGGTTGGGCACAGAAACAACCTGAGTATATAAAAAAATGCTCAATATCACTAATCATTAGAGAAATGCAAATTAAAACCACAATGGAATATTATCTTTACCCTATGCAGAATGGCTATTACTAAAGAGGGCAGGATCACTGAAAAATTCCCATTGTCAAAACCAAGGAACAGAGGATCTGCCTAAGGATGAAGCCGCAACAAAAGAAAAGAGAATACCTGCCCAACACACACCACCAAGTAGCAATTAACAGGTAACAACAGTGTAATCCCAGGAGAAAGGCACAAGAGTGAGGAAAGGCCTTTGCTAAGGGGCATGCTCATAAGAAAAGTCTAAATCTGAGGGTCAACCAAAGCATTGAGAGAAACTCTCCAATATCCAACCCCACTCTAACTGAAAGGTAATAAGAAGGAATTTGAAGCCAGTGATGCATTGAGAGGAAACATAGTAACAATAAAACAAAAACCCAGCTTAGTTTTTGAGTAAACTAATTGAATTCCTCACACTAGCAGCTTAGTAGAAAAAGTGGTATGTCTATTTGCAGTCACAAATCTTAGTCTCTAGTGTTCTACATAGGATGTCCACCATTCAACCAAAAATTACAAGATATAAGAAAAGCAAGAAAAACAGCCCACTGTCAAGACACAAAGCCAATAACAGAATTTGATTCATATGTGACCCAAATGTTGGAATTTGGAATTCATTAAGAAATTCCTTAAGACAACTCCAGTGGTAAAGATGAAAAATTTGCATGAACAGGTAGAGAACTTCAACAGAGAGACAGAAACTATAAGACAGAACCAATGGGATGGTAGAATGTTTTTTTTAAGCATGACCACAGAAGTGAATAATGTCTTTGGTGGGTGCATCAGTAGACTCCACAACTGAGGAAAGAATCCACGAACTTGAAGTTAAGTCAATAGAAATTGGCCAATCTGGAACACGAAGTAAAATGAGTGAATTTTAAAAACAAAGAACAGAATAAGCAAAAGCTTTAAGACTTGAAGACAATATCAAAACATCCAGTATACATATAATTAGACGTTTGAAAGGAAAATAGAACAGGTCAAAAGAAACATTTGAAGAGATAATGGCTGAGAATTTTTCACAAATAATAGAAGATGTCAAATTAAATTTCCAAGAAGCTCCTAGAACACAAAACAGGATTTTTTTTAAATAAAAAAAACTAGACACATCACATTCAGATTGCTGAAAAACAAATATAAAGAGAAAATCTTGAAGGCAACCAGAGAAAAAAAGACACATTAAAAAAAAGAAAGACACTGATTATACAAAAATACTCCTCTGAAACTACATAACTGAGAAGATGACAAAGTAACATTTTAAGATGCTGAAAGAAAAAGAAAATTCCTTAACTCAGAATTCTGTAATAGGGGGAAATATCCTTTAAAAGTGAAGGAAAATAAAACAACAAGATGTCACTACACGACTAGAATTATTCAAATCCAAAACTCTAACAACACAAAATCTGGCAAGAATGTGGGGCAAACACCAGGCATGGTGGCTCACGCCTGTAGTCCCAGCACTTTGGGAGGCTGAGGTGGGTAGACTGCTTGAAGCCAAGAGTTCAAGACCAGCCTGGGCAACATGATGAAACCCTGTCTCTACAAAACAAATACAAAAATTTGCTGGGCATGGTGGCATGTGTCTGTTGTCCCAGCTACTGGGGAGGCTGAGGTAGGAGGATCACTTGAGCCCAGAAGGTGGAGGTTGTAGTGAGCCAAGATCACACGACTGCACTCCAGCCTGGCTGACAGAGCAAGACTCTCAAAATTAATTAATTAATTAATTAATTAAAAATAAAAATAAAAAATAAGAATGTGGGGCAATAGCCATTCTGATTCATAATCTTACCATATTACCCAGCAATAATACTCTTTGGTATTTACCAAAATGAGTTAAAAACCATGTCTACACAAAAGCCTGGACATGCACATTTATAGAAGCTCTATTAATCATTGCAAAAAGTTGAAAGCAACCAAGATGTCTTTCAACAGGTGAATGTTTACACAAACTGTAATACATATATAGAATGGAATATTATTCCAGCTCGAAGGAAATGAGCTACTGAGCTATAAAAAGATGGCTGAACCATAAATGCACATGGCTAAGTAAAAGAAGTCAGTGTGAAAAGGTTGCACACCCTATGATTCCAAGTAGATGACATGCTGGAAAAGGCAGAAGTAGAGAGATAGTAAAAAGAATAGTGGTTGCCAGGGGCTCAGGGGGAAGAAAAGAGGGATAAATAGGTAGAGCACAGGACATTTTTAGAGCAGTGAAACTATTCTGTATGATACTGTAATGATGTGTATATGACATTATATGCCTGTCCAAAACCTGTACACAGAACTGCATAATACAAAGAGTGAACACAAGTACAAACTACAGACTTTAATCATAATGTATCAGTATTGGTTCACCAGATGTAACAAATATACCATACTAATGCAAGATGTTAATAATAGTGGAAACTGCAGGGGGGATGGGCCAGGGAGGAGGCATATAGGAACTCCATATCTAGTGCTCAGTTTCTCTGTAAACCTAAAATTGCTCTAAAAAATAAAGCCTATTAATTTTATGGGGAATAAAAATTACAGCCTGGAAGAAAATATATGAAAATCATATATCTGATAAAGAAATTGTATTCAGAATATAATTTTTTAAAAAACTTAAAACTCCACAAATAGCAGGAGAAATGAAAATTTTGCAGAAAAAAAAGAAAATCATTTCCTCCAGACTTCCTCTACAAGAAATGTTAAACCAAGTTCTTCAGGAAGATACATAAGGTACCAGATAGAAATTTGAATATAAATAAAGAATAAAAGTGTTGAAAGTAGTTTTTGCAGTTATTTTTTGGTTTGGGGTTTTTTTTTGAGACAGGATAGTTGTATCATGTTAGGTGAGATTATGACATTGTTATTGTCTTTATTTGGAGATTGTGTTTAAGGAAATGTGTGTGAGTACCAAGTTGACAAGGGGTAGACTTGTTTTGGTTTTGCTGTTGTTTTTTGTTTTTGAGACAGGGTCTCATTCTGTTGGCCCAGGCTGGAGTGCAGTGACTCAAATATGGCTCACTGCAATCTCAACCTCCCAGGCTCAAACAATCCTCCAAACTCAGCCTCCTCAGCAGCTAGGACTACAGACATGCACCACAACAACTGGCCAATTTTAAGGTTTTTCTAGAGACAGAGTCTCACGGTGTTACCCAGGTTAATCTTGAACGCTTGAGCGCCTGTATCCTCCCACCTCAGCCTCCCCAAATGCTGGGATTACAGTCATGAGCTACCGTGCCTAGCCAAAAATACTTTTTTAAAATGCAAATACTGAACTTTTTTTTCTACTTTTAATGTAAAAGGTAACTAAAGAAATAGTTATAACAATAGATTGTGTGTTTATAGACTATTTTAAAGTAACATGTATAACATTAAAACCACAAGATATGGGAGAGAAGAATTGGAAGTACACTGTTGTAAGGTGGTTATAAGACATTTGAGGTAGTGTGATATTACTTGAAGATAGACTATGATTAATTAAATATGCATATAGTAAATCCTAGGGCAATCACCAAAACAAAATTTTTTAAGGGGCATAAGTAATAAGCCAACAGTTGAGGCAAAAAAATGGAGTCATAAAATAAACCAAAGGAAGAAAGAAAAGAGAAAGTGGAACAAAAACAGAACAAATAAAAAACAATTAGTAAGGTAGTAGATTTTAATCCAAATACACCAGTATTTATACTAAATATAAGGGGTCTATACATACCATTTGGGGTGTGTGTGTGTGTGTGTGTGTGTGTGTGTGTGTGTGTGTGTTTGAAACAGGGTCTTGCTCTGTCATTCAGGCCAGAGTGCAGGGGGGCAATCTTCGCTCTGCTTTCTTGACCTCCCTCTCTCAGGCTCAACTGATGCTCCCACCTCAACCTACAGGTGCATGCCACCATGCTTGGCTTTTTAATTTTTTTTTTTTTATTTTTTATTTTTTTTGTAGAAACCAGGTCTCACTGTATTGCCCAGGCTGGTCTCAAACTCCTAGACTCAGGGGATCCCCCACCTTGGCCTTCCAAATTGCTAGGATTACAGGCATGAGCCACCATGCCCAGCTATACATACCATTTTTAACACAGAGATAATCAGACTGGATAAACAGGGGCAACAAACTATATGCTTTCAAAATAACCCTACTTTAAATATAAAGTCATCTACACATTAAAAGTAAAAAGGTGGACAAAGACATACATAACAATACCTACCAAAAGAAAAGTGGAGTGACTATAATAATATCAGGCAAAACTATGGAAAAAGGAATATCAGCTGGGACAAAGAGAGATATCACATAATGATAAACAAGTCATTTTACCAAGAAGCCATCACAATCCTAAACGTTTGTGCACCTGACAACAGAGCTTCAAATACTTGAAGCAAAATCAAGGGACAATTAAAAAAAAATCCACCAAACTCTCTCTTCTCATTGTAATCAATAAAAAGTAGACATAAAATTCAAAAGTGCATTGAAAGCCTGAATAATATTGTCAACAAAATTACCCTGATTGTCCTTTTTCGAACACTTCACCCAACAATAGCAGAACAAAACATTCTGGAGTGCATATGGAATATTTACACCTTATTTCTAACTCATAAATATATTGTGACATATTCTTAAAAGTTAAAAATTATACAAGGTATATTTTTTATAAAAATATAATTAAACTAAAAATCAGTAATAGATATCTGGAAAAATCTCCAAATATTTGGAAATTAAGCAACACACTTCTAAGTAATCCAAAGAATGCAAATGAAGTCACAAGGAAAATTAGAAAATATTTTCAACAATAAAAATTTGGCCAGGCGAGGTGGCTCATGCCTGTAATTCCAGCACTTTGGGAGGCTGAGATGGGTGGATCACTTGCGGTCAGGAATTCTAGACCAGCCTGGACAACATGCTGAAAACCTGTCTCTATTAAAAATACAAAAATTTGCTGGGCTTGATGGCGCGTGCCTGTAATCCCAGCTACTCAGGAGGCTGAGGCAGGAGAATCATTTGAACCCAGGAGGCGGAGGTTGCAGTGAGCCAAGATCGTGCCACTGCACTCCAGAAAAAAAAATAAAAATAGAAAATAAAAAAAATTTTAAATCGATAATCTAAGTTTCTACTCTAAAAAACTAGAGGGAGAAGAGTGGATGCTTACTCTAAACAAACAGAAGGAAGGAAGTAATGAAGAAACAAGCAGAGATGAATAAAACTGACAGCAGAAAAATAGGTAAAATAAATTTTAAAAAAGAAAATATATTTCTCAGAAATGAACAAAAAAAACTTCTAATGAGAAACTTTTAGCTAAAAACAATAGAGAAGACATAAATTATCAACATAAGTAATGAAAAATGGGACATCACTACTAACCTATAGACAATAAAGTAAAAATAAAGTTATAGACAATTTTGTGCTTAAAAATATAAACAACTTGGCCAGGCACAGCGGCTCACGCCTGTAATCCCAACATTTTGGGAGGCCAAGTCAGGCAGATCATTTGAGGTCAGGAGTTTGAGACCAGTCTGGCCAACATGGCAAAACTCCATCTCTACTGAAAATACAAAAATTAGCCAGGTGTGATGGCACACATCTGTAATCCCTGTTACTCGGAGGCTGAGTCATGAGAATTGCTTGAACCTGAGAGGCAGAGGCTGCAGCAAGCTGAGATCATGCCACTGAACTACTCCAGCCTGGGCGACAGAGCGAGACTCTGTCTCAAAAAAAAAAAAAAAAAAAAAATTGGGGGGTTTGTTAATCTACACACTCATTGTCATTAAAAATATAACAACTTATACGAAGTTAACAATATATTGAAAGTCATTAATGAAGCTCATTCAAGAAAAAAAATTTACCTGAAAAGTTCTACATCTGTTAAAGAAAATTTATTGAAAGCCATTAATTAATGAAGCTCACTCAAGAAGAAATAGTTTACCTGAAAAGTTCTACATCTGTTAAAGAAAACTAATTTGTAGTCTAAAACCTTACACAGCTGGTCTAAATGGCTTCACTGATAAATTACAACAATCACTTAAAGAAGAAATGATACAAATCCTACACAAAAGATAAAGAGCAGAAATATTTCCCAGTTTACTTTATGAACATAGAATTAACTTGATATCAGAACCAAAAAAAGACATTGCCAAACACATTGAGGGGAAAACCCTCGAACTGAAGCAACTTCCTGGTCAGTATATGTCAAAATAATTTAAAGAGACAAACTGCCTTTTTTCCTTTTTTAATTAGACCTAGGTATTCAAGGAAATCTCTGAGCCGTCACTAGCTGAATATAGAGGTAACAGAACACAGACTCCAGTGGCCACACATGACAAGAAATATATTCTTTGAGAAAACCACTGTTGAAAGGTCAATAAACAACTGGATAATTGCAGTCCTCAACAAGCAATAACAGCAATCCCAGGCGAGGGAGAAGAATTTGATTTCAGAGTTACTACATCGCGATATTCAAAACCTCCAGTTCTAAAGATGTGTTACAAATCACACACACAAAAAAACAGAAAAGTGTAGCCCATTCGCAGCGGGAAAAAAAAGAAGAAATTATTCAGAAACTGTCCCTGAGTAAGTCCATACATAGTACTTAGTAGAAAAAGACTAAATTGACCATCTTAAATATGCTCAAATGTTGAAGGAATTCATAGACAAAGAAAGAAAGGAAATAATGAGAATGGTGTATGAGCCAGTAGAATGTATCCCTAAAGAGAAAGAAATCATAAAAGAGAGATCAAGTTTCTAGAGCTGAAAAGTACAGTAGCTGAAATGAAAATTTCAGTTGAGGTTTTCAACAGGTTTGAACAAGCAGAAGAAATAATCAGTGAATTTGACAGTAAAATCAACAAACCTTTAGCTAGCCTAACTAAAGAAAAGAGATGACTCAAAAAAAATAAATGAAAGATAAAACATTACAGCCAATGCCACAAAAATACAAAGGATTATAAGAGACGACTATGAATAATCACACACCCACAACCTGGATAACCTAGAAGAAATAGGCAAATTCCTAGAAATAAAACAGCTGAACAGACCAATAACATGAAAGGAGATTGAACCAGTAATAAAAAGCCTCCCATCAAAGAAAAGTCCATGACCTGATGACATCATCACTGAATTCTACCAAATATTTAAAGAAGAATAAATACCAATCTTTCTAAAACCCTTACAAGAAATTGAGATAATACTTCCAAACTTATTTGAAGAGGCCAGCATTATCCTGATACCAAAGTCAGACAAAAGCACTACAAGAAAAGAAAATACCCCTGATGAATATAGATGTAAAAATCTTCAACAAAATACTAGGAAACAGAACTTTAAAAATCATTCATCATGATCCCATCAAGTGGGATTTTTCCTGGGGTGCAAGAATGGTTCAACATATGCAAATGAACAAATGTCATATACCGTATTACAGAATGAGGGACAAAAAAATCGTATGATCATCTCAATAGAGGCAGAAAACGCATGTGACAATATTCAGTGTCCTTTAATGATAAACAAAAAATCTTTCAACAAATTGGGTAGAAAAGGAACATACTACAACACAATAAAGACCATATATGACAAATCCACAACTAAATTATAGCGCATGGGGAAAAGCTGAAAGTTGTTCCTCTAATATCAGAAATAAGACAAGGATGCCTACTTTCACCACTTCGATTCAACACAGTACTGGACGTCCTAGCCAGAGAAATTAGGCAAGAGAAAGAAATAAAAGGCATCCAAATTGGAAGGAAAGAAGTTAAATTGTCTCATTTGCAGACAACACGATCTTATATAAAGAAAATCTTAAGGATTCCACAAAAAAAACTGAACAAATTCAGTAAATTTGCAGGATACAAAATCAACATACAAAAATTAGTGGCATTTCTATACACTAGCAAGGAACTATCTGGAAAAAAATTAAGAAAATCTCATTTACAGTAGCTAAAAAATATAAAATACTTAGGAATAAATTTAACCAAGGAAGTGAAAGACTTGCACACTGAAAACTATCAAACATTGCTGAAAAAAATTGAAGAAGACACAACTAAATGAAAGGGGATCTCATGTTCATACATTAGAAGAATTAATATTGTTAAATAGTCAATACTATTCTACAGATTCAATGCAATCCCTATCAAAATTCTAATGACATGTTTCACAGAAATCTTTTGAAAATCCTAGAATTTTCATGAATCTACATGAAACCCAGAATAACCAAAGCAATTTTTAACAAAAAGAACAAAGCCGAAGGGATCACAGTATCTGGTTTTCAAATACAATACAAAGCTATAGTAATCAAAATATCATGGTACTGGCATAAAAACAGACACATTGACCAATGGAACAGGATCAAGGGCCCAGAAATGACAATGCCCATGCATTGACAGTCAATTGATTTTTGGCAAAGGTGCCAAGAAAACCAATGAAAAAGGGATAATCTTTTCAATAAATGCTGTTGGAAAAACAATATCCACATGCGGAAAAATAAAATTGGACCTTTATCTCACAAAAATCAACTCAAAATGGATTAAAGACTTAAATGTAAGACCTGAAACTGTAAAATGACTAGAAAAAACTAAGAGGAAAAACTCTTAGAAATTGGGCTCGCAATGATTTTTTGGATATAACCCCAAAAGCACAGGCAAATAAAGAAAATATAGACAAATAGACTTTCATTACACTAAAAGCATCTGCACAGCAAAACAAACACTCTGTAATTAACAGAGTGAAGGGCAACAACCTACAAAATGAGAGAAAATATTTGCAAACCATACATGTGATAAGAAGTTAATATCTAAAATATACAAGTAATTCAGACAACTCAATACCAATAAAATAAATAATCTAATTTTAAAAATGAGCAAGGAATCTGAATAGGCATTTCTCAAAAGAAGATATGTAAGTGGCAACAAGTATATTAAACAATGTTCAACATCACTAATCATTAGGGAAATGAAAACTAAAACTGCAGTGATATATCACCTTGCACCTGTTAGAATGGGTATTATCAAACAGACAAAAAGTAACACAAGCTGGCAAGGGTGTGGAGAAAAGGGAACAATTATACACTGTTGGTGGAAATATAAATTAGTACAGCTATTATGGAAACAGCATTGAGTTTCCTCAAAAATTCAAAATACAACTACATATGATCTAGCAATCCCCCTACTGGGTTTATATCCAAAGGAATGAAATCACTATGTTGAAGAGATGTCTGCACTGTCACGTTCGGTTGCAGCATTATTCACAAAAGTCAAGATATGGAAACAACCTGAGTGCCCATCAACAAATGAAGGGATAAAGAAAATATGGCATATAAGAACAATGGAATACTATTCAGCCTTAAATAACTAAATCCTGTGATTTGTGACAACATACATGAGCCTAGAAGATGCTTTGTTAAGTGAAATAAGCCAGGCAGAGAAAAACAAATAACCTCATTATCTCACTTACATGTGGAGGCTGAAATTGTAGAAGCAGAGACTAGAATGGTGTTTACCAGGGGTTGGGATGGGGATATGGAGTGAAGGATGGTTGGGAAGATGTTGGTCAAAGGACACAAAATTTTTATTAGACAGTAGAAATAAGTTCAAGAGATCTATTGTACAACATGGTGACTAGAGGTAACAACAATATATTGAATTCTTGAAAATTGCTAAGACAATAGATTTTAAGTGTTCTCACTACAAACGTGATATGTATGTGAGGTAATGCATATGCTAATCAGCTGGATTTAGTCATTCTACAACGTATAACATATGTCAAAACATCATTTTGTAGACCAGAAATATATACAATTTTTATTTCTCAATTATACCTTAATAAAACTAAGGAAAAAGAAATTTAATTTATTTTAGACAATGGATTAATAGTTGCCAAGGATTTCATGGCAGAGAGAAAAGGGGAATGATTACTTATTGGTATGTGATACCATACCAATGGGGTGATAAAAAAAAGTTCCAAACTGGAGAGAAGGTGATAGTTGCAGAACATTGTAAATGCACTAGGCGTCATTGAGTTGCATACTTTAAAATGGCTAATTGTATGTTATGCAAATTTCACCTTAAGAAAGAATATAATAATAATAATACTATTATTATTATTATTATTATTATTATTATTAGTGGAGTTTACTTCAGGGAGAAAAGGTGGATTTAAAATTCAGAAAACAAACAACGTAATTAACCCTATTAATACACTAAGAAAAACAATTTCATCTCAATAGATGCAGAAAAAAACAATAGACAAAATTAGAAAATTCATTCTCGATTTTCTAGATAACAAAGTAGAAATAGAAAGGAGCTTCATCAATTTGTTAAAAGGCATCTACGAAAATGTTCATCTAGCATCAATTGATTTTGACAAAGATGCAAACACAATTCAATAGAGAAAGAAACCTCTTAGACAAATGCCACCCGAACAGATAAGCATGATCTGGATGGATATGAAATGGATGGTATGAATGGATATGAAAAAGAAGAAGAAGAACCACAACCCATACTTCACATCATTCATAAAAATTAATAGAAAATATATTATAGACCTGAACGGAGAGCCTAAAACTATAAGATTTCTACCACAAAAAAATAGCAGAAAGCACGTGTGACCTTGGATTAGGCATAGATTATTTTAGATACATCAAAATCTTCATCCTTAAAAAAATTAACAAATTGGTAAGTTGAATAAATCAGAATTATAAACTTCTCTGCAAAAGAACAGTTAAGAGATGCAAAGGCAAGCCATAGACTGAGAAAATACTTGCAGAATACATATCTGACAAAGGATTTGTATCCAAAACATATATCCAGAATAGATAAAGAACTTGCAAAACTCAAGAAAGCAAACAACACAATAAAAAATGGCAGAAGATTTGAACAGACAATTCACTAAAGAAGATACAGGAATGGCAAATAAGCACATGAATGATGCTTAACATTATTAGTCATGAAAATGCAAACTGAAAACAAAATGAGGCCCAATGCAGTGATTCATGCCTATTATCCCAGCACTTTGAGAGGCCAAGGCAGAAGGATTGTTGAGCCCAGGAGTTCAAGACCACCCTAGAGAATATGGCGAGACCCTTGTGTCTACAGAAGAAAAAAAAATAGCTGGGCTCTGTTGGCACGAGCCTGTAGTCCCAGCTACTCAGGAGACTGAGGTGGGAAGATTGCTTGAGGCAAGAAATTTGAGATTGCCATAAGCCATGATCATACCACTGCACCCCAGCCTGGATGACAGAGTGAGACACTGTCTCAAAACAAAAACAAAAACAAACTGAGATATAATACCAAGAGCTTGCAAATATGCACTAGGAGCTCTCATACATTACTGACAGGAATGCAAAATGTTACTGTCGCTTTGGAACAGTGTGGAAGTCTAATAAATGAAATGTATGTATACCCTATGACCACACAGTCCCACTCCTGAGAAATGAAAACTTAAGATTCAGGCAGAAAGTTGGACATAAATACTTGACGTTTTAATTCATAATCACCTAACCTGGAAACAATTGAACTATCTCTTGGTGAATGGATAAACAAACTGTGGTACATCCATTCCACAGGAGCAGAATGCTACTCAGCAGTAAAATGGATTGAACCACTGTTACACACAACAACGTGGACAAATCTTACATGTATTTTGCTGACTGAAAGTTACAAAGCGCATGTGGGAAATTTGGGAGAAAATGAAACTCTCGCATCTCTTAATTGTGGTGGTGGTTACATGACTGTGTTTTGTCAGAACTCCACACGAAAAAAGATGAATTTTACTGCTAAAGCTTCTCTATCTGGCATTACCCAAATTACTTGTTTTCTCACAAATTGTTTAGAATCAAAGGAGAATTTGCATCTTCTACTCACACTTTTACAGAACTGTAATTAAAATCAGAGAATGATGGATACCATTTGAAGTATTGTGCAAATAGAGAATTATTAGAAATTAATTTGTTGGTTCATTTTGTCAAACATTTATAAAAATACCTATAGAAGACAGCCTATTAAAATGATAGATTAACACAGCAATCATGAAACCAGGGAGCCAACAAGTTAATTAAAGTTCATTCATTCTACTAGCACATCTCATGAGGAAGAAGCTGACTAAATTAAGCACAGTGAAAGATTTTTGTATCCAATTTGATTTGCCTTCTAAATAAATTTTACATTTTCATATATAGATTTTTTTCATATGCTCAGAGAAGATTTACTAACTTGGAAAATGTACCAAATTAACACTTAGGAAGATATTTTAACAAAACTCTCCAATCAGACTTTTAAACCTGACAACTATGATTTAGGATGTGAGCAGTAGATAAAATTATTTTCCATCACGGACTTAGAATATTTGATTACTAATTTACATAGATAACGCATCAGAATATAATGAATATAAGTCACCTTTAAGACAGAGCTTTTTCAGAATTGAAAGTGAGTACCCTGTTGGCTTCAGCCCGAGCATACTAATGATTCAAATACATTTCTGTCCTATCAGACAAAGGCACCATATGGCACTAATATGCAGGAAAGTTGGCTGCTGCTTGATACCAAGACAAGTGGTTAGATGATGTAATCTTGTATTATTTGCTTATGAAGTACCACCTTCACCCTTGAACTCTGAGTGATTTATTACAAGATGATGAAGACTACGTGTTGATGCCTAAGAAAGACTGTTTTGATTTATGACAATGTCACACAAAATCACATTTATCTCATTTAAAGTCATTCAAAGTTGCAGCCCATGTTTGAATACAGAAAAAAAAAATTTAAAATTTCACCACAAATGATTCGAGATTGCCACCAAACTTTGAGTTCACAGGGGGTTTCTTCTTATGTGCTTCTTCTGATGGCTGGTGTGCTTGTTCTTATGTAATATATTATTAGATTACAAAGTGAGGGTAGTCGTTCAGGTCATGCTATGCCCAGCCTCTAATACAACCTACCATGGCTCAGGAGTAAGCTGTGTTATTGCCAAACACAGTCCCTTTTGTAACAGATTTTATCAATCTTTGGCAAACAACAAAACTGTCATTTGAATGAGAAGTTCACTATTATCCCTTTATCTTCTATATAGCAGTGATCAATAGGATTGAAATAAACATTTGAACACTTGAGTTATATTAGATTCTGCTAAGAATAAATATCTCTATATTGATCAATAGATGATAGTGGGGACTTTCAACCAACTAAGCTTTAAAAGCAGTCCAAATCTACCTTGTCCAAAGTACATAATCTTGCACATGGAATTACATCCAAAGTATGTAATCTTGCACATGGAAAATGCCTGGAAAAGTATGCCAACTATTTGGAGCCAATAAATAGATAATGGGTTTTGTAAACTAGCATGATTCTCTTAATGCAGCTTGAGTAATGGGCAGATTTTCTTGCTTCCTGTGGTCTTGTGGTTTAATTGGTTTCTGCTTTCCTTTTCTCTTTCATAAAATTTTTTTGAAAGTCTTAGGTTATCTCATTTTTACTCTACAAATCAAGGGATTTTATCACATCAGCACTAAGTGTTTTAAGGGGGTGGGCAGCATGGCAGGTATTTAGAATTCTCTGGCAACTAGTGTGTTGATGACATCTCATAACCTAATTAGAGCTATCTTTTCCATCTGATTTTCTCTATCTGAAGATATTTTTTTGAGCTGCTCCAGATACTAAATTATTAAGGGAGGCAAGTTTTCTTTTTCAGAACATCAAACAAAATTTTTATGTTATTATTGTTAATTATTGTAATGGTAAAGAACAGTACATCCTGGCTAACATGGTGAAACCCCGTCTCTAATAAAAATACAAAAAAATCAGCCAGGTGTGTGGCGGGCACCTGTAGTCCCAGCTACTAGGGAGGCTGAGGCAAGAGAATGGCTTGAACCTGGGAGGTGGAGCTTGTAGTGAGCCGAGATCATGCCATTGCACTCCAGCCCAGGTGACAGAGCAAGACTCCGTCTCAAAAAAAAAGAATGGTAGAGGGAAAATGATTTGTGAGAAAATAAAATTTGAGTTTTAGTATTTCATTTGGGAAAACATCTCAAATATTCCCAAACATTTTCTCATTCCTCCTATGAGCTCAGTCCCTGATCTCACTTTTTTAACCTCCAAAACACAGTTTTGTAGTTTAAAATGTATTTTATTCTGTATTACTAGCTCGTGTAAATTGACTATTAAAAGGAATATGCTTTTAATTTAAATCAAGACGTTTTCCCACATTTGAATAGGTAGACTTTAGGAGGTGTTTTTGATTAATTGTTAATTATCACTCCTCTTAAGTTTTCTTGGGTCTGTAAATGTGAAATTTGCCACCACTTCTCACATTATTTCTCAATGGGGGAGTCTAGTAGTCTGACACTACCCCAGAGAAGAGCAGTATATTTTTGAAATCGTCTCGACTTTTTAGTAATTTTTAAGAGCTTTGCATATTTCATTGTATAACCTTAGAAGAGCAGAACAGAGAAGAAAGCTGCTTTGCAGGGTACACATTCTCCTACCAAGGATAGACTGAGAAATTGAGGCTCAGACTGCTTCTGACCATATATTGACAAATGCATGTCACCTGTTTCCAGCTATTGAATTATGTTTTCTGCACAACATGACTGGGTTTTTCCCATAGCCCAGGCCTCATATTACTAATGGGCCTTCAAGCCTCCAAGAGACCACATGTTTGCATGACATGATGTCTCAGCTGGAATTAACTTCCATTACTATGTTGTTTTGTGACCTTTGGCAAGTCTCTTAACCTTTCTGAGAATCTCTTAACATTTCTGCAGTTGCAGGCTTTGAAAAGCATGGATAACAATAGACACGGTGCTTGCCGAGTAGAGCTGGCATGAGGATTAATTAGCGAATGTTTGTTAAGAGCTATATAAATGCTAAGTATTATGATTATTCTTTACTCATGTTAGCATTACAAAATGTCAGTGTGTTGAGTGGGAGAGGAAAATAGGGTCATAGGACCCTGGTGAAGTACAACTCTTTTAGAAGTTTCCCCTCTCCAGTGAAAGTACTAGAACTCTGTTTAGTTACCCTGATTAATGGTTTCATTATTACCAGGAGATGGCAATTAGCTCATTTGAAATAATACATAGGCCATAATTCACAGTTTTATATGGACCAGAAGACTCAAGGATAAATCTCATAGGATAAGCTGCAAAATCATTGAATTATAGTGGGGCATGATTGCTCCTTGGGGCATTCTATATGGGACTGACTGCTTTGGAATAAACAAGCTCTGTATAGGACCAAGGCAACTGCAGGTCCCCCAAAGAGAACTGTGCTGCTCCACTAACTGATTGATTGCTTATGTTCAAATAGGGAGCCTGCCTGGCAGCTCCGGGTCCATTAATCACTCCTATGTAACTCTCTTCCTTAGGCCTGCAGTGTTGAGTACCAGACAAAAAGTTTTAAACAAATAAGCATATAAATTAATAAAAGGGGGCCTTTCTGTCAATAATTTTATAAAAATGCATAACGATATTTGACTCTGATGGGTCTTTTGTTCCCTTCACCACTGCACACATTTTAGTGTTCACTATCTAGGTACTTCAAGTCTGAATACACCCAGCATCTGAATGACACATATATTTTCAAAGCAATGAAGTCTTCATTTAAAATAAAATATTTTATCACTTATATTAGGATCAAAGCAATTATTTTAATGGCTATTCCAGGGCCTGCACGTGGCCTCTAGTATTAATACTCTGCCTTAAAATTATATATTGCAGGCTGGGAGTGGTGGCTCACACTTGTAATCCTAGCATTTTGGGAGGCTGAGGCAGGTGGATTGCCTGAGCTCAGGAATTCGAGACCAGCCTGGGCAACACGGTGAAACCCTATCTCTACTAAAATACAAAAAAATTAGCTGGGCGTGGCAGTGTGCACCTGTAATCCCAGTTACTTGGGAGACTGAGGCAGGATAATTGCTTGAACCCGGGAGGTGGAGGTTGCAGTGAGCCAAGATCACACCCTTTTACTCCAGCCTGGGTGATAGAGCAAGACTCCGTCTCAAAAAAAAAAAAATTATATATTGCATTCCAGGACAAATAGTCCCCACCCCTGGTAGGTTCATGGAAGTCACTGATTTTTAAAAAAATTTATTAGCATTTGGTACTTGATAGTCAGTTACCAACCTCTTACTCCTTTGTGATAAGTAAATAATGCTCTCAACACACCACGACCACCAAAAGAGAGCAAGAAAGGCAATGTGAGCAGAGGCTCACACTGAGAAGGGAGGCTAGGAAACTTCAAGTTTAATCTAATCTGTGTTTCTTCATACTGCATCAGTTCCCCTCACAGTAGAGAAATTGACACATGTTGTCGGACATTCATACTTGAAATTTTCATGGGAAAAACATCTATACAACTACTCAGAACTGAATAATAAGTGAAAACAAATTTCTGCAGAGATTATAGTATACTTCGCTATTGTCTTTTATTCCATGGTACTCTATCTCTGACATCGATATTATATTACTAATTGACACTGACACATAAAACACCAGAGATGAGTAATAGCTAATGGTTAGCAGATAGAGATAGAGAATGCACCAATAGATGCTCATTAATAAAAATCAAACATGAACCTCAAGAGGAAAATGAGGCTGCTTTGGACTGAAAGGTAATAGCATTAGCCAAGATGTCATGCACACCAACAATTTGGAAGTCAAAGACTTAACTTTCAGTTTGGACAAATGTTTCTCTTATACATGCACTTAAATTTCTTTTTATCCTCAAAAAAAAAAAAAATGGAGAGTGCTTTACTTTTTCTTTTCCCCCACAGACTGCCAGATTATTATAAAAGAGCATTTTATATAGGTAAGCATGCTACACCAACTGAAACACAATTGTATCATCATCTCAAGCTCAAAAGGCACAAAATATGTCTCTTTCTTGGCAATTCCCCGATTTGTTGTCAGGAAATAGACACAAATCAACTGAAAAGCTTACAGTTATTCATACCTAAGAAAGATTTTCTTGTCAATAACTATGTATGGATTTTTCCCTACTGATTTAAACAAAAAGAAGATTCAGAATGTTTTGGCAATTTATTTTTGTCTTCATTTATATCTCTGCAGAAGTAGAGTTATTATTATATGGTGCCAATAAATTTTGAACAGAGTACTACTCTCGGTACAGCTATGACCTTTTCCCCTGTAATTAGTTCCAACTGAAATTAGATTCAGTGAAAGCATAGCTCCAATTAGAGCTAAATCAAAACAAAACTCAGGGCTTGATTTCATGTAGCAAAATTGTTGAGGAAAAAAGGGAATGGAGGAAGAGGAGATCTTATTCAAGTTTAGTTCAGCACATCAGCAGATTGAACCAGATGTTAAATCCTTTGAACTCTGGCAAAAAATGTGCATTTATTTCCATACAGGCCTATGTTAACATTTTCTATGACTCATAGGGATTTTGTAGTCTCATCTCGGCTCATCAGTTTTCCAATACTCTGCAAACAGCAAGTCAAAAATCTTCACAGTTCTAGTCTAGGAAAAGATCCATGTTGTCTAGAAAAAAAAAAAATCTTCAAGCTTGCTTTGGCAATAAGATTATAAAACAAAAAGTCAAGATTATGAAGATTACTGGAATACTTTAGTTACTTGTCTCATCCTGAATAACTCTATGCCTTTTTCCAACATGCAAATGAGTCTATGGCATGAAATTTCTTTCCAATTTCAGTTCCTGTGCCAATAAAGCAAACATACAAAAAAGAAAGCAAATAAGCAAAAAGGATAGTAAGACTAAATTCTAATTTACGAGGGGTCCTATAGGTGTGAGTTAGTTTTTCCCTTTCTCCTATCAAACTGTTGTTGAGGCACCAAGTAGGAAAGTTCATGTCCTAACCAGAATACAGCCTTCATGAAATACAGTAGTGGAAAAATTAACCTTCAAAATATAAGGTTAGGATGAATCATTGGGAGCTTCAAAATCTAGGTTAAGAAATTATGGCAGCCATAAGAAGATGCCTCACACACCTACAGGGATAACAACTATTCCAGCTATTAATTTACCTTTCATTCATACAGAGTTTATTCCTCACTATTTGGGGACTTAGGAAATTCCTGATCCGCAAGCATGAAGTCCCACCTAGCACAGCATGCAACCAGAGGACCCACTTTATAGCAAGAGGCCTAGGAGTGGACCCATGACTATGGAATTTACTGGTCATACCACACATACTATATTCTCCAGAGACATCTGAACTCATACAACATTGAAACAGCTTCTAAAGGCATAACTAAAGTGCCAGCTTAGAAGAAACACTCCGAAAGGATGGGGTGTCATTCTTCAGGATATAATATACCCATTAAATTACAGACTCTTATAGGATGCTTCCTTCCCAACAGGAAGGATACATGGTGTGCTGGTTAATACTGAGTGTCAACTTGATTGGATCAAAGGATGCAAAGTATTGTTCCTGGGTGTGTCTGTGAGGGTGTTGCCAAAGGAGATTAACATTTGAGTCAGTGGACTGGGAAAGGCAGACCCACCCTCAATCTGTGAGGGGGAAATCTAATCAGCTGCCAGAGTGGCTGGAATAAAAAGCAGGCAGAAGAACATGAAAAGACTAGACTGGCGCAGCCTCCCAGCCCACATCTTTCTCCCATTCTGGATGCTTCCTGTCCTCGAACATCAGACTCCAAGTTCTTCAGCTTTGGGACTCAGACAACCTGGTTTCCTTGCTCCTCAGCTAGCAGGTGGCCTATTGTGAGGCCTTGTGATCGTGTGAGTTAATACTCCTTAATAAATTCCCCTTTATACATACATCTATCCTATTAGTTCTGTCCCTCTAGAGAACCCTGACTAATACACATGGGTTTGAGAACCAACGAGTGAAAGCAGAAGTGGCCACTTAGCCTCACGCCCAGTGATCCAGAGGAGGACTTTGTATTTCCTGCCCCTGTATGCAAGGCTGGAGGTCCTGATCCCAAAAAAGGCACACTGTTATGGGCAGACATCACTAGAGTTTGTTCTATTGATCAGGATTTGTTCTATTGGGGCCAGTAGATAAAAAGAGGAGTCAGCATACTTGTAGGAGTAATTTATCCTGATCAGCAAGAGGAGGTAGGGCTGTTTTGACACAATAGAGGCAGGGAGAAATACGTGTGGAATCCAGGTGATTCCCTGAGTGTCTCCTGGTCCTCTTGTGCCCAGGCACAACTGTAAACGCACACATATGTAATAACCCTGCATTGAGAAGGGCATGATTATCAATCAAGTTCAGTTCAGATGCTTCAGGTATGAAGGTTTGGTCACAACACCAGATAAGCTACCCAGTCCTGAGAAGGTGAAGGCCAGAGGTGAGAAGAATTTAGAATGGATAATGAGGGAGAGGATGAATACCAGTGGCAGCCCCAGGATCAATGGGAGTGGTAGAAGCTGTAGTTCATTCCATGTACCTCTTTCTTTTTGAAATTCTCCTCAAGAAGAAAGACCTCCAGAAGCCATGAAGGAGTTGTTTCCTGAATACATGTGGAAAAGGAGATCTCTGTGGGGCAAGTGGGTGGACTGTGGTGATCACAAGAATGTTCCTTGCAGATCTCCAATTTGTTACATGACATCTTGGCTCATGCTATTAACTTTCAGTCCAAAGCAGCCTCATTTTCCTCATGAGACTCATGTTTAATTTTTACTAATGAGTATTGGCACATTCTCTATCTGCTAACCAATAGCTATCTTATCTCTGGTGTTTTATACGTCCATGTCAATTAGTAATATAATATTGATGTCAGAGATAGAAGTACCATGAAATACAAGACAATAGCAAAGTATACTATGATCACTGTAGAAATTTGTTTTCATTTATTATTCAGTTCTGAGTACTTGTATAGGTATTTTTCCTGTGAAAATCTGAAGCATAAATGAGAAGAATGAGACACCCCCAGGACCTCAGTTTTAGAGGTCAATAGACCTCCCATTTAGAAATCCGCCATTGCTCTGGCTCTGCTCCCACATTCCGGTCTCTGTTTTTCTCATTGTAAATTGTCAAAGAATGTGGTTGATCCAACTTGGATTGGACGTCTAACTCTTAGTCCAATCATCTCTTCCCAAGGAGGGGGGATTGCCTGGCACAAAATGGCTGTCCTGGTCTCAGCCTTAGAGAAACCTCCCACTGATCAGACCCCATCTGCTAAGAAGATCAAAAGGAACAGTCTAAATTAATATGACAGATATGCCCTCTGCAATTCTTCTGGTGCAAAAGAAAACACTTTATTCAGAAGCAGCCTTTCCATCTGGGGATAGTTCTAAATATTTCTCTCCATCTCTGGGTATTTTGGGAACCATATGAGGCCACTGTCTAGTAAGGTAACACAGATGATATCTGCTGCCACTCAGAATTTTAATAAGTGACCAAAAATCTGTAATCTTTTGAGCTTCTGGAAATTTCATCACTTGATATGATTTCAACCACTTTTTTCTCTCATTCGCTTTATGCCCCACCCACCCATTGCAGACAAGGAAAACAGCTTGAAGATTTGCGCAATTCTCCCATATCTGTTTGGGTTACTCACTTGCAAAGATTTTGATGTCAATGGTTATTTCACACAGAGCAAATCTCCATTGTATTTAAGCCAATGAGGGGTGACCTATAAGGAGACAGGTTCAGATTTGTCTTTTTCTTATTTTTGCCTGCATTTCCATTTTATTTTCTAAACTCTGATCTCTTCAGAATGCAACGTTTATTAGGATTCTGTTTCTAAAAGAAATTTTGTTGTTCAAAGCTTTTTATTTTCTGTTTTACGAATAAAATCCACCTTCCCACAGTGCAAAGCATGACTTAGAGCAAATCCTTTTGAGAGAGACATTAAAACAATATTTCAGTTGTATCATAACGGAGCTCCATACTTATAGAAATTGCCCAATGCAAAGACCTTCTCTCTGGCCACTTGAGAGGGTGTGCTCTAAGTGAATTCTTGAAATTTGCTGCAAACACTGACAGCAACAAAAAGCGCCTAACTATACTGAATGAGAAAAAAACTGAGAAGTAGACAAAGAAAGAAAATGCTTCCAGAACCCCTCTGTAAGTCCAGGCACTATGCATCCAAGGGCATTCACTTACTTAACATTTACAAGGAGCCTGAGAGATGGGCTTTACCCTCATTGTTTCCAGGTGGAAAACTGAGACTCAGAAAGGTTAAACAACTTGCCAGTGTGGTCACACAGTTCATATAAGTTCATATATTGAAGAGATGGGATTCAAAAGCAGATTATTCTATCATTAAAGCACATATTTTTCAGAAGCATAGCAATGCCCCATTCTCTAGTCTTACCTCAATATTATTCCTCCCCCAACTTGCCTTTGTGTATAAGAAGAATTTTTTTTTTTTTTTTTTTTTTTTTAGATGCAGTCTCACTCCATCATAAGGCTGGAGTGCAGTGGCATGATCTCAGCTCACTGCAACATCCGCCTCCCAGGTTCAAGTGACTCTCCTGCCTCAGCCTCCCGAGTAGCTGGGATTACAGGCGTGCACCAAAAAGCTCAGTTAATTTTGTGTATTTTTAGTAGAGACGGGGTTTCACCATGTTGGCCAGGATGGTCTCAATCTCTTGACCTCATGATCCGCCTGCCTCGGCCTTCCGAAGTGTTGGGATTACAGGCGTGAGCCACAGTGCCTGGCCAAGAAGAAATTTTAAAAGGCAAATTTGGTATGATTATGCATTGAGTGTGCAGATGTCATACCTCATAGCAATGGCTGTAGGGACAACACAGAACAAAAAGAGAAAAGAATTTAACCACCTCAGGGGTTCTTCCTGCTCACTGCACAAAGAAAGACCACAGCATTGCAGTAAAGAAAGAGTTTAATAGACACGGGGCCAGTCATGCCACTTGGGAGACGAAGTTAGTACTCAAATCAAAGTCATCTGAAGCTCATGGGTTAGGGGTTTTTCAAAGGCAGTTTGGAGGAAGGGGTGGGGGTTGCCAGGTAATGGGTACTTGCTGCTGATTGGTTGGGGCGGAGATAAAATCACAGGGGGTGGAAGCTGTCCTCCAGCTGAGTCACTTCTTCACAAGACTGGTTGGTTGCGGGAGGTCAATAGATCCAGGTGAAACCATGGGTGTCAGACATGCAAAAAACCTGAAAAGATATCTCAAAAGACCCATCTACAATAGTGATGGCCACCAATCTACAATAGTGGTGTTGCATATCTTCAGGTTCCTCTCCTCCCCCTAGCCTGATGTCCTTTCGTTAGCTTTGCAAAGGCAGTTGAGTTTTGGGAAGGCCTATTATCATTTCAACTATAAATCAAATGTCTCTCAAGATTAGCTTTGCCCAAAAGCCCAGTAATAATTAAGAGACAAGAAAAAGGGGTTGGGGATGTTTAAATCAGATTTCTCACTGCCATAATTTTCCCACTTACAATTTTTGCAAAAGCAGTTGCAAAAAGAAAAGAAAAGCTAAACAAATGAGTATAAAACACTAACGACCATCAAGATTATCTAATGTCCTACACTTCTTCCTACCCCCATGTGTTGGAATAGAGAAAGGTTTATATGCACATGTCAAGGAGAACTAGGGTTTATTGGACAATACTCTGTCCTTTGTGTTTTACATGTTCTATCTTGTTTAATCCTAACAATCCTTTCAGAGATTTTACATTTTACATTTTACATGGATTTTACATTTACATCCCATTTTACAGATGAGCAAACTGAAGCCCAAAGAATGCTTAACAATTAGAAGCGTTCAGGTACAAGCTACAGAAAACTTGACTAACAGTGGCTCAGACAAATGAAGCATTGTTTCTCTTGAACAGAAAGTCTGGGTGGGCTGGAGATGCTATGCAGAGGGTCAACATTCCCATTAGGGACCCAGGCTCCTTGGTATGCCATGCCCAGCACATGGCTTTTATCCTTAGTCTTTCAAGATGGCTTCCGGCCTTTGGGCATTGTAAATGTGCTCTGGGTAGGATGATAAAGGAATATAAAAAAGCAGAGAGTGAACAGGAAAGGGCTGTGTACCAGCCAAGCCTGTCCCTTTTTATAAGAAGGACAAAATATTTTCAAAAGGCCCCACCCAAAGTTTAATCTCTGTTGTCCAAAACTACATCACATAACCACCTATATCTGTAAAGAAAGTCAATGAATTAAGTATTCCAAACTCCAGTGCAGCCCTGAATCAAATCAGGGTTAGTAATGACTTTATATTTGTGTAGTTCTTAGAATCAGATCTAACATAAAGTAAGTGCTATGCCATTAGCAAAGAATAAAGAATAGATGAAGGAATAAAGTAATGAAAGAACGAAAGAATTGGCACTAGATACTGGGTAAGCAACTAGAATTGTTTAACACAGAGATAAATGACTTGTCTAAGTTGCACGGGTAGTTAATGGTAGGGCTGTAATTCTCTTCTGAGTTTTTCTGACCTCAAAGGTTACTTTTACTATTTTTCTTTTCTTGTTATTACATAACAACATCCTCAACCACACACTCAGTTTTAAGTTCCAACATGAATACGTCTATGAACATCATGAGATTGTCATGAGTGCTGCATAAAATACTAGCATTGCAAGTGAAGAATTCAGCTATCAGAAAATAAATACTCCAGTCTCACCAATGTCATTCTCCAGTGGACTACTTAGCCTTTGATATGCCAGGCTGGAAAAAGACTAAGACTAGCACTGGCATTCACAACCTTGGTTTAAACTTAAGAACCCCAAACTATTCTTGCAATTCTGCCACTTAACCTAGAGCCTTGCATAAAGAAATCTTACCTGCAAAACTTTCACTTCCTCAAAAAGTTATCATTGGTGATTATTGGAAAAAAGGCATCTGAATCAGTACTTCTAGGTAAACAGAGCAGTTGACCCCCCAATAAATACTGACAAATAGACACTAAATTGTAATGTGGGTACTGCCTTTTGTTAGCTAGTTCGCTAGCATTTCTGGGTTTTATCCTTTAGGTTCATGAGTGATCTTAGCATGGTGTGTCAACTACTGACAGTATATCCATATATCAACACAGTGGGTAACTTCCTTTTTTTGACTTTAGAAGTCTTTAAATGCCAAATATCACCTTCCATACACAGACATACCAGGTCGACTGAGGTTTGTCCTAGATGGCAGAAGAGAGACTCAAAGATCAGCCCTTATAAAAATTCATTACTGATGAATATTGAAATATTACAGGAAAATTAATCAGTATTATTAAACATCAAGAGATTAATGCCAGCTTGTTATATGAGAGACAGCACCAACCACTACAGAAACGCTATTAAAAGTGATGATTAAGAATTTTAAAATATATATGTCTATGAATATGAAAATGACTAACTTTTTAAAGGTCAATCAAGGATGAAAGGTAAATGGAGAGCTGGCTAGGAAGAGTTCAGTGGTACAGGAGATTGTCCACGGCCCTTCTCAACTAGCCAGCCACATTCAGAGTTCATATTGACTCTGTCTGAAGTACCTCTTTACTAATCAAAGAGAGGGGTCCGGCCTTTGGCTAGAGCCAATATCCACTGTGTATCTGGTGAATATCCATTGACTAGGTGGAGACCTTAAGAACCCAATAAAATAATGAAATCCCATATGCTTCTAAAAAAATTACTATTTTCTTTTCATGAGGATTATGACTTGTTTAATCCCAGCAACTGTTCAGTTTCTGCTCACAGAAGACAAATATTTGCTAATTAAAGATAAGAATAGATAATTGAGGATAAGAACCAGAAGGTCAATCTGCTTATTTCTTGCTGGAAATCATACAAGGAGGCTGATATCTTCTGAAGTGTTTTACAAGACATTTAGAAATTCTTGTCTGTCATACACACTGACACCATTACCATACTTTAACTTGTCTTCCTTTGTGAAACTATTACTGTGAGCTCCAGAATGAGGACAAAGAATGATTTTTTCTAGACACTCTTGAACTATTTTACTCTGAATCGTGGATAACCTCCAGTTCATCTAGAATCAGTTTGCCTGGGTTTGAATATGGGTTCCCCTACTTACCATTTGTATAGTCTTGAACAAGTTATTTAATCTTTAAGCCGGTTTCCTCTTCTGTAACAAGATGATATTGATAGTATGTACACCACAGGCTGTGATTAGACTTAGAAAAGATCATACATGTCAAGTGTTTAACATAACTCCTGGGTACTTTATAAATACTCAATATTTAATAGTACTTATTACATAAAACAAAACAGCATACACTCTCCTTAGGTAGACAGTATCAAATCTTCTTATCATGGGTCTGGGGTGGGTTCATATACAGTGTTTCTTCCCAGTCACTCTGTCCTTTCAGGACATTGATAAACTACCTAACTATATAAATAGACATCTCTAAAATTCCAAATGTATCCTAATATAAAGCCAATTATCCAACACTCAATGACTTACCACCTGATTAATTAATTGCTTTCTGTTTCTTTGAGAATGCAGTAATATAATGAAAAGAATGCAGGCCCCATCATCAGCGTGGGAAGCATCATCCATTTCAAGAGGAGAGGTAAGATCTTCAGGGAGTGTCAGCACCCCTGGCTCATAAGCCTTGATACATAAATGGATATGTATCAAGGTGCCTCTCATTTGCTTTAGTAAAACCTCCCTTTGAGAGGCATTAATTAAAACATTTAGGAATCACAGCTGAGCCTACAGTTTGAGTAGCAGCCAGATATTGAAAAAGGTCTTTCTTCTGTTGTTATCTATTGTTGATATAAATATTCCAGCCACTGCTCAGAATGCTAAAACAATACTTCAAAGATGTCATATGTTTAAACCCCACCCCCCACCCCCCACACCCATCCCATGAGGAATGAGTCATCATTATATAGTACAGTTCAGACAATGCTGGTCCTGCAACGGTAGAATGGAGAGAAAGAAATATGATGGGGCTCAAGCATAGACCCAGAGGACAAAAGGTTCCTAAGAATACAGTGATAGGCTGATCCAAAGTCTAAATTATTGTGCCAACAGGCCAACATCTGTGACCTTTCTAGATATCACCGTGTCAAATGCATCAACAATCTTTGATGAATAATTTCATTCCTAGAATTATCTCCCAATAAAATTATCAGAGTTGATATATCTCTCACTCAAATCTCTATTCTGTTCCCACTCAGATCTCTCTTTTAAACTTCACATACGAAATTGCCTATTCTTCAGAAATAGCTCACAACTTTTAAATCAATGCATCTCCACAAACTGGCTTCTTCTCCCTGTTGCTTTTCTACACAAATGGCATCACAATTTCCCCAGGGGACATCATCCTTAGCTGCCTCTTCTCCCATACTTACTAAGTAAAATCATCATGTCATATCAAGGCAATTTTTTAAATTCTTTTTCTTCATCCTAATTCCCACTCTCCTACCACCTTTGGTCCAGCTATCATCATCTATGTTTGCATTATGGGAGTAATCTCCTAACTAGCACCTCTGTCTACTTTGCTCCTCCCCAGTGCAATCTTTACAAAGCTACCACTAATCTTTCTACAATGCATTTTCAATTATGCTTCTCTCTGCTTAAAACATTTTAAAGACTTTCACTGTCTTCAGAATAAGAAATAAATTCCTTAAAATCTTGTGGAAGTCCTTTTATGATCTGGCCCTAAACTATATTCTTCAGCAGTCTTATAAGTCCCCACATTCAGTGTTCCAAATGTTCTCAGTTACTTGTACTTTTTCAAACTTACACTTTTTCTTGCTCATAGGACTTTGCACTTACTGCTCATTAGGTTTACAAAAGTGACTTCTTTCCCAATATTTTCATTTATCTGGTTAACTCTTATTCATCCTTCACATTTGTGTCTAGAGACTACCTCCCCTTTGAAGTATTCTCTGACTTTCAATTGTATCCAGTACTTTTTATATGCCCTTAACACTTTTCAAACAGTAATATAATTGCCTATTTTTCCCATTTTACCCTAGACTTCTTTTTTCTGATGTGCTTAAGTTCATCTATTGTGATTGTTGAATTTCCAGTGCATAAAATAGGGCCTCACACATAAGTCCTCAATAGAGAGTTTTAATGAGTACAAAGATATTCATCAAGGTTTGATTATGAAAAATAAAAACTTGATACTTAATCAAAATGCCTAAATATGGAAATGGGTAAGTAAATTTTGACACATCTATAATGCAGAAAACTTTTCTTTCTCAAAACAAAAAAGGTTTTAAATTTTTTTTATAAATAGGAGCATAAAAATGATGAAATACTGAGTGAAAATCACAGATAAAATTTGCATTAACAATATGATGTCACGCTTGTAGATGATATATGATAGATAGATAGATAGATAGATAGATAGATAGATAGATAGATAGATAGATGACAGAGCAGGGAGAGAGAGATGACATATGGAGAAAACATACAAATACAATAACAGCATTTATATTTGTCTTATGTGTACTTTTGTTTGCATATTATAGTTTGAAGCATATTTCTGACTTTCTGTGATGAGTCAAGTAAAAAGAAATAGAAATGCAAAAGGTCACAGTGAATTCTGACTTTATCTTGGCCATCTCTGTAAACAAAGAAATCACATCTGCAGGTATAGAGCATCACAGCTGGATTCTTAGGACAGAGGCAATGCTTGAATAGCAGTGTTAGTGTCAGACACAAGTATCAAGGCAGGAATGGAAAGCAGGGAGTGAAGAGCAAGTGCAGAAAGTAGGGCTCAATGAATGACCACGGGGCTGTTGAAATTTCCTAGAATTGCTCCTAGTGTCATAAATAACAATCTGGCCTAGGAATCAGGGTGGGCCAGCAATGCTAAGGGGATAGTTCTAAACAGATTATTTTCCATGACCAAAGAGAAACCTGAGCTTTTAATTAAAAACTGAAGTAAACTTACATGATATAGATCAGATATGCATGGCCAGAACTAGGATAATTATTACCAAGCAAGCAATGGGCTCGCTGCCCAATACACAAAGAAGCCAATAGTGTGGCACTTACTTTTGAGAAAAGAAAGGCTTTATTGCAAGTTGGCTGGCAGTAAGACCAGAGACAATGCTCAAACCTGTCTCCCTAAGATGAGGCTGAGGTAAGTTTTATAAGCAGAGAATAACAAGGCATGACCTGATTGGATCTTGCAATGAGGTGCTGCTGGGAGGCATGATCTGACTGGATCATGCCATAGTGTGATGCCAAGACTCTATCTGATTGGAGTATGGCACATGCCTTAGGTGTTTGTTTCATAATTTAGTCCCAAGTGTTACAGACAGGCATGAGCGGGGCAGGAGAGGGCTCTCCCCACACCCACTGGGAATGTCGGGTGATGGCTCAGCAATGATCACATTGCCTCTCCAAAAGTGATAAATTGGCACCTGGCACCAGGGAGAGGCCATTTCCTAATGGTCCACACCTATTGCACTACAGTGTTCACTGAATGCAGGTGCCAGAGAGAAGCAACTTCCCAGGCATATGCATCAAAAGACAAAATGGCAGAGTATGACCTCCCAGTTACACTCCACCAGGAAAAGGAAGAAAGCCTCAGATGAGCATGCCTACAACTTCCTAAACACACTGCATGTGTTCACCTCCCAAGGGTAAGAGCACTGCACATGTGGGCAGCCCATCCTAAGGGAAGAATCCTGGGAAAGCGGCCAGCCTATGAAGTCCTAGGATCAAGGTTAAACAGTACGTTTGTCCTTCAAGTTGCCCACTTGGGTTTCTTCCAAGCATGCTTTCCTTTCTTTCCTGTTCTAAAGCCTTTTAAAATAAACTTCCACTCCTTCTCTGAAACGTGCCTCAGTCTCTTTTTCTGCCTAATGCTCCTCAGCCAAATTCTTTCTTCTGAGAAGGCAAGAATTGAGGTTGCTGCAGACCCATGCGAATTCACCGCGAGTAACTCGGTTACCTTTCACCAGTACACAAGCACTTTGTTTCTACCCAGGTTGCACTCTTGGTTCATCAGGCATGCTCAGGTTGCAAAACTTGCAACCCTGGGATTCGTGGCAACTGAAAAACAACTCACAACTTTATTTTACAAAGTTGAACTAAACTGGGCTCATTCTGCAGTTACGTAACTCTAATTTTTGGACATGACGATGAAGGTTAGACAGCTAGGCTTATTTCAATAAAACTCATGCTGGGCCCCCAATAGCTAGAGGAGATTATATCCCCACATAAGCTTATCCTCCTCAAAATGTGCCCAAGACAAGAGACTAGGGCAATAATTAAGGCATCAATTTTATATTTAAGAAGGGTGTGGAAGACAGAGACTGAAGAAGAAAAAGTGGTTTTATGACTCTTCTTGGGTAAAAAAATAATTCCAATATTCTTTAGTAGTTTTCAAAATGGCACTAAATAACAAATGTTCTCTTTGAAGAGAACAATTACCTAGTTAAATTAGAGTGTGTTTTCTTATGAGAGTTGCAATTAAAACTAGAGGGCAAGAGAAACTTGCCTTAGCCATTTGCCATCACCCTAGGGTTTGTTGATCAACTTTATGCTCCATTTATGTCTTCATAAACCATTCTGTGGAATTAAAAGTGTGTGGCTGACATGAATATTGCCCACTTTGCAAATGAAAAACAAGGAGCAAGAAAAACTTTACGCAAAAGCGTGAGACTATCATACAAAAATTCTTTACAATTATTATGTTTGCTTCCTCACAAAAGTGAGATTACTCTCTTGGTGGATGTCATAGAATTGAGGCTTTGAAACAGAGATGCCAAGCTGTAAATTACATTTCTGAATCAATTATGCCTCTATCAGAAAGGGTATAGATAACATGCAGAATTACCAGATGTGTAATTTTTTGTTACACTTGAACATTTGGTGCATTTAGAATGTCTGAGTGAGGGACTTGGGTTAATCTGTGAATTTCACGGATTCATCTGACAAAACAGTGGAAAAATGTGGGTAAGAATTATGACGACCTTACCTCAAAGAGACTTATCAGAACAAGGTCAACTCAGAAATTTGCCTGCATTTTTCTTAAAAAGAATGTAGATGGAAAACGATCATTGGAGGCTCTTGGTGTTCCACTGGCTAAATTCTCAAAAGAGTTGATTAAAGGAAATACTTGGTTTCAAATGGGTGATTGAGCAAAATACACTTCAGTGATGAGCCTCTCTTTTGACAGCTTTACACTGATTTTATTTTGTCACCTTCTTGGGAAGTCTAAGTGAGAAACTGTTGGACAGTTTATAATAACTACTCTTAGCATCCAAAGCTTAAACATTAAACAGTGGATACAGGAAAGGGCTGGAGTTTATCAAGCAGCCTCAGGCAGTGACCTTCCCATGAATATCACTTATTCCTGGGTCTATTACATCATAGAACTTTTTTTCCCCCTGTGGCAAGTTAAGCTTTTATTCTTCTTATTTGTAGGTGAGCATTTTGTTATTAAATTTAGAAGCTGCCAGTAATAGGACTAAGAGAAAAAAACGCCTCCCTATTTAAGAGAATATAATACCCACCTTTTCCTGAGAATTGCTGGGGATATGTAGGAGCCATTCTTTGTTACTGCACTAAAGGAAACCTGGCTCCCTCTGCAGAGTTAGGTAAATAATGTACAATCATATATATGCTTATTGGCTGTGCCTTGAGTTGACTTACCACTTTTAAAGCTTACAAAATTTTTTCTTATAGCACAACCTAATAGAATGAACAAGGAGTTTGGAATCAGCTGGAGTCTGACAGATGAATATATCTAAGATCACAGTATCAAAAATGCCCCAGCTGCAATTCCAACCCAGCTCATTTTTCTTTTCTATAAAATGGATATAATGGCTTCTCATGTCCAGTATGGTTTTTAACATTAAATTGGATAATACTTGCAAAATATTTAGCAGAGTTCTCTACCTATAATTAGTACTAGAAGATGTGGTTCTCAGTTTCATTTAGAGAAGTTTTTTTTTTTTCAATTCAGCATGCCTCTCCCCATATTTCTTTTTTTCTACCTACAATCACCTGTCTCCAAGGAGGACTCTAGAATAACAGTTAAGAGCTTAAACTCTGAGTTAGTTTGGGTTCAAATCCCAGTTCAGATAATTATCAGTTGCATGAATGCCAGCAAATTATGTAAATTTTTCTCTGCCTCTGTTTTCCCATCTGCTAAATGAGGACAATAATAGTAACCACCTCACAGAGGTGACGCTTTTCTTACCTAACTAGTGTTTTAACTGAGATACAACAAAAGCACTCAGAATACTGCCTGCCACATAAGTAAACACAATAAATACTTTTCTATTATGAATACTTTTAAATACCTGTTGAATCCATTCTCCCTCCTTGTGATAATTAATTTTACATGTCGACTTGCCTAAGCCTTTGAGTGCCGAGATATTTGGTCAAATGTTACTGTGGATGTGTCTACGCCGGTGTTTCTGGATAAGATTAGATTTGAATTGGTAGACTGAGTAAAGCAGACTGGCCTCCCTAATGTGGCTGGGTCCCATCCAATTACTTTAAAACTTGCATAGAACAAAAAGGCTGTGTGACATTAGGCTAGAACATTAGGCTTCTCCTGACCTCGGACTGGAATTTACACCATCAACTGTTCTGGTTCTCAGGCCTTCAGATTCAGACTGGAACTACATCACTGGTAATATGTGCAGCACCAGCTTTCTTGGGTGTCCAGCTTGCCGACTGTGAGTTTTGGGACTTGTCAGCCTCCATAATCATGTGAAGCAATTCTGTATAATAAAGATACTTAAATAGATTAGATAGACAGATAATGGATGGATGGATAGAGATAGATAGATAGACAGATGATAGATAGATAGATAGATAGATAGATAGATAGATAGATAGATAGATAGACAGACAGACAGATAATGGATGGATGGATAATAGATGGATGAATGGATGGATGAATAGATAGATATTCTCTATCTCTCTATATCTCTATATTTCTATTTATCTCTTATTGCTCCTGTTTCTCTGGAGAATCTTGATTAATGCATTCTTTTTTTGTTGTTTTTGCTTCAAACTTCCATGTGCATCAAACTCTGTAATATGTGAGAAACACATTTACCCCTTCTAGTTATAAGTGGTCATCACCAACACTTAAGTAATAGGATAAAAAGTACACCAGTGATTGGACCTCTGAGGAATATTGGCAGATGCCAAAGCTAAAGCATTTATCAAAAGAAACACCAGGTTTAAGTATCATAATGGGATTTGCCCCAATCGAATAAGGTCTGCATCCAAAGGCTGGCAGCAAGTTTTCCACAGAACCAAGCAAGAGAAACAAGAAGTAAAGAGAGAGGACAATCACGTGCATGTGTGTGAGTTCTTGGAGTGATGCTCCTGAAGGCCTTGAATCTCACCCCTGAAAAATACCTTTTATATCCTCATTTCCAGTTATTAGAAAATTAGCACCTGTTCATTTTTAGAAAGCCCCTAATAAGTCACCACTTGTGAGGCCCTAAAAGCACTGTTTTCTTTGTTCTGATGGAAAGAAGCAACAGAATTCAATGGATATCTCCTCAACAAGTACAGAACAGATGTCTCCCATGGTTTTGACCTTGCAGTCTCCACAAGAGTAAGCCATCTTAATGTTTTCCAAAAATATACTGAGGAAGAAGTTGTCAAATTAGAATTTGTTAATGCACTTGCTATCAAAGCTGATATATAAAGATGTGTCAGATCAAGAGTCAAAGTTTTACCCAAATCACAAAGATTCTGGAATATCCCATTGAGCATTTTGCATATGGTTACTCTCAGAATGAAGACTATTTTTCCCATTTAGAGTTATAATAGATAGTATTTTCTGCATTGAGGTATAGTTGTCACACCACATCACATTACACTATCATATACACATTGGAACATTCTTATTTGTTTAAAATACAATGTTTTGCTCCTATCTGAATGACAGCTTTCAGGCAATAGAAGAGAAAAACATTAAAATTTTAGAATTTACTCTTTAAAGCATATAGTCATTAAAATTGAGGCACAGAAAGAAAACTGATGGGGTCAAATCTTCTCTTATGCCAACAATAAAGTGTGAACAAATAAAAAGGAAAATTATAGGATTGTACAAGTAAAATACGTGATACAAGTTCAATACAAATCACAGAAATTTGAAGCAAGAGTGGGATAGCACAGGAAAAAGAATAAATTCATTTGTGATTTAATGCTTAATCAAATGTGGATCACTTGATTATGAAGACAAAAATGATTATTTGCACAACTTTTAATATATTTAAAGACAGGGCCCGTGGAGCGTGAGCAACACAAGCCTGTATTTAATTTCTGAGTTAGTTTATGTTTTTATTTATTTCAGCAGATAGATCACCTAAATTGATTATAACGAGAAAATGCAGAGATCATACCTTGGCTACTAGACTTAAATGCACCCATTTTTAAAAAGTTATAAAAAATATAGTTTGGGTAGTTTTAGAGCACTTTTTAAATGACTGACAAAAACTCAGTTTTTACCAAAAATCTCTGAATAATTGCGGAAGTGTTATTTAAAAGTGATTTTGATCATTGGTTTTGTTCTCCACACAGTTTCATGGGAAACAGAATAGAGAGAGAGAAAGATAGATGCAATCATCCCACATTGTCCATGGAGGACACCAAAATCTGCAGATGCTCAAGTCTCTGCTATAAAATGACATAGTATTTGCATATAACCCATTCACACCCCCCTGTATACTTTTAACCATCTGTAGATTACTTATAATACCTAATATAATGGAAATGCTATGAAAATTGCCTTATATTGTACTGTTTAGGGAATAATGACACGAGAAAATGTCTGTACACATTTAGCACAGATACAGTTTTTTCCCTCAAATATTTTAGATCCATAGTTTGTTGAATGCATGTATATGGAACCCACGGCTATGGAGGAACAGCTGTATGTAGTTTTGTATATAGGAACCAACTCCTGAAACATTACATCTAACCTGGTCTAGCTTTGATGGAGAACAGAAGTGAGGCAGCTATGTTCTAATTGAGGCAACGTTATGGGAGAGTTGGTTCCTGTGTTTGGCTGTTCATGCATTGCTATAAAGAAATACCTGAGGCTGGGTAATTTATAAGAAAAGACATTTAATTGGCTTACAGTTCTGCAAGCTTGGCAGGAAGCATAGTGGCAATGTCTGCTTGGCTTCTGGGGAGGCTTCAGGAAGCTTACAATTAGGGCAGAAGGCAATGTGAGAGCAGGCAGGTCACATGGAAACAGGTGCAAGAGGAGATGGGAGGTGCTACACACTTTTAAACAGCCAAATCTCACGAGAACTCAATCACTACTGGGAGGAGAGCATCAAAGGGATGGTGTTAAACCATTTATGAGAAACCAACCCCCATGAGCCAATCACCTCCTACCAGACCCCACCTCCAATACCGGGGATTACATTTCAACATGAGATTTGGGTGGAGCAAATATCCAAACTATATCAGTTCCCATGGATTTCTAAGTGAACAGATGTATCTAATCAAGAACAACAGGATTTATGTAACAAACCTGCACGTTGTGCACATGTACCCTAAAACTTAAAGTATAATAATTTAAAAAAAGAACAACAGCATTGAGTTTTAGGATATTTGCTGAATATTTAATATTAAGAACAACATTAATACCATATATTCTTATTTATATATTTTAATATCTTAATTTTTAAATTGTATATGCTATAATTTCTCCTATAATGTAGCAACATCATGAAACTAATTAAAATTCTGGCTGGCTTATTTATTATGTTAGTCCCATATTATGTACTTTATATTTAAGGAATAATTATAATTAGGCTAATAACAGGCTAGGAGTTTTAATAACAATTTATTTACAAGGTGTCACAAATGCCATACAGTGGGCTGTTTAATATGTACTCGTTCACCTACCATATTTTCTCCTAACAAAAATCCTATAAGATATAAAAGCTTTAAAAGAAGCTCTAGGCTCTTCTTGATCCCATTCCTCTTTCCTACATTTTAAAGAAGGATGCTGATCTGAACTGGTCAAACTCTAGAACAATTTAACACGTTACAGATTAAGAGGCTGGAGATTTCACAGCAGTGAAAATATCAAGCATACCCACTGAGTACTCTCTTTCAACACATGTGGCTAATTACAATGGGGATACTGAGAGCCACCTAAGTCAAGTTTAAACCACCACATTTTGAACTGTTTTTCCCCTTTCCTCTCTTGGGCCTGTTCATACTTGAGTGATAAGAGCTGTGGTATGTGTTTTAGCTATAGTGCGATATGGAGGTATAACTTGTCCAGGTAAAAAGAATCCTCCAAGGGAAGTTGAAATGTGTGATTGGGACTAAATCTCCAACCAGCAATAGTATATTTGTATGCCTTACTTGTGCCAGAAATCTGCAAGGAAGGAAGAATTTCTAGGAAGCTGTATTCCTAGAGATTTCTACCACTGTATCTCCAATTTCCTATCTCCAAGAAGACAGAATTCCTAGGATATTTTCCCTTCCTTCCTTTCCTGAATGAAAACAGCAGGCAAGAGTTATATATATATATATTTTTTAATTATATTTTACTTTAAGTTCCAGGATACATGTGCAGAACGTGCAGGTTTGTTACCTAGGTAAACACGGGCCATGGTGGTTTGCTGTACCTGTCAACCTGTCACCTAGGTATTAAGCCCCGCATGCATTAGCTATTTGTCCTGCTTCTCTCCCTCTCCTCCCCACTTGAGTTATATTCTTTACCTTCTTTACATTTGACTCATCTCTTGTTTTGATAGATGATATATAGGCCTTAAGAGAGGCCCCTGTCATTTTATTCATGATAGAATTATTTAAACAGTTGAGAAAACACACACTCACACTTATACAATCATGACACAGAAACTTTCTCATCCTTTGTTTATGTGGCTAAATTAGCCATTCAAATCAGTTTTCAAAGCATTCAGAAACACCTACACATAATTACACAAACTACTGCCAATACTAAGGAAAATGCCAAAGATCTTCTACTGAGATATTTTGTGCAAATAACAGAATGTCAACTCTGAAAATAATTTAGAGAAAAAATGAATTCAAGTAAAAAAAAACATATAACAACTTAAATGAGCAGTGACCAATTGATCATTTTACTCAGCAGCTGGTGAAAATTTTTGGATTTGTGAGGAGTTCATTATTATTTGACAGACAACTTGTTCCCCATTACTTATATACAATATTTGAGAAGATAAATTGTGCATATTGTCATCCTAAACGTACAAGGAATTTCTCTGTTCTTCACTCCATCCCTCAAATATTTCATTCCATTTATTTTTTTCCTTTCTTCTTTGATATTTTTTAACAAAGTGCAGTGGGATAACTTTTTTAGGCCAATTATTAGGTTGGCTGGTGCAAAAGTAATTGCATCAACATAATAGATCTGAGTTCAATTCCATGTGAGACACATATTAAATGTTTGACCCTGAGCAAATTTTTTAATTTCTCAAATTTCCTCATCTATACAATGGGGATGCTTACAAATGCTACTTTCAAATAAGTTTGTTGAGACAGTTAAATGAACAAATGTAATCTTAAGATGCTCAGCAAGTGCTGCTGGGTTCCTCCTGGACTTAAGCCTTCAAACAAGGCATGAAAAAGCTACAGAGATTTTTAGAGAATGCTTGCTATCTTTAAATAACTGAGTCTAGTAACAGGCTATATTCAAATAATTAACTTTTGTTACTTTCAAATATAATTATTGCCACCAAAATATGAAGATTGACTTAGGCTGCTCTTCAATCATGTCAGCCCCTTTTGGCACTGGGTTCTTTTTTGCCATTGGATTTTTTTTTTTTTTTTTGTCTGTACCCTAGAACAGAGACCACTGTTCTTGACTGGCACGTCCATGCTACCCTTGTCAATATTCACCATCCTAATACATAGTTCCTTGAGTATATGTTCTCTGTTAATTCAGAAATGTGGGAAGTTTAAAGGAATTAACTAAATGGTAATATTCATAAAGACAGAGATTGTGTTTTCTTATTTTATTGTTGGGAAATAATGGGTATTTCAATAAATTTGGGGTGCAAAACCAAATGTCTGCTTTGTTCTCAACACTCTACTAGAAGGTGACCATATGTTTTCTTGGTCAATCCTCCAAAACGCACTGATACTGAAATATAAAGACCAACTTACACAGAGTAAACTGAGGTTCAGAGATATTTATTTTGTGTGTGTGTTTTTCTTATTTGTATTAACAAACACATAGGGACAGAGATGTTTATTGATTTGTCAACATTTCATATATACTAAAAGATTGAGTGGGCACTCATTTCATATGTATATATGGTCCCAAAATTCCTGTGCTATCCACTTTAGCATCACCTCTTCCTACATGAGACTGAATTTATCACAAGATTTTAAAATGTATTAATAATGCATTAGTAAAATTTTTTATGAGCTTCTGTCAGAGAATAATGATAATGGGTTGGGCATCTCTACTTAGAAGATGAAGTAATTATAATAATAGAGAACATCTATAATAATAAACATCATCATCAATATTCTTAGCTTCTGTACAGTTCCTATAGCTTAACACAAACTTTACACATTTTTTCAGAAATATTTAAACCAGACCCAGCTCTTAAAAATTTTCCCTGTGTCACATGACTATTCTCTGTGATTCTGAAAGCCCTCCATAAGCAGTTCTTTATCCCCTAAAAAGTGCTGGCATTGTTGAGAAGGAAGGTACCTAGGCTGGACATCACTTGAGTTTTCTTTGAAACTGAAGAAGTAACTTTCTCTGAATTGTCCTCCTCAGTTTCACTCCCCTCTGACAGCCCAGTGACATGAGCTGCAGGGCAGCCCATGTGTTTCATTAAAGGCTGATAATAAGCAAGCTTGAAAATGGCAGCAGATATTGGTACCATTTACTTCTTCAACACTGGATTGAATAAAGTACTTCCTCAGCAAATTCATTTTATAATTTTATTTCTTTTCATACTTACAGATTTCAATGGAACCATAAAATTTTTTTTTTATATTTTAAGTTTTAGGGTACATGTGCACAACGTGCAGGTTTGTTACGTATGTATACATGTGCCATGTTGGTGTGCTGTACCCATTAACTCGTCATTTAGCATTAGGTATATCTCCTCATGCTATCCCTCCCCCCTCACCCCACCCCACAACAGGCCCCGGTGTGTGATGTTCCTCTTCCTGTGTCCATGTGTTCTCATTGTTCAATTCCCACCTATGAGTGAGAACACGCGGTGTTTGGTTTTTTGTCCTTGCGATAGTTTGCTGAGAATGATGGTTTCCAGCTTCATCCATGTCCCTACAAAGGACATGAACTCATCATTTTTTATGGCTGCATAGTATTCCATGGTGTATATGTGCCACATTTTCTTAATCCAGTCTATCATTGTTGGACATTTGGGTTGGAACCATAAAATATTAATTCTGGAAAATTTTTATGAAATGGATCTAGCCTTGCCTAGCCGTTTTGCAGATGAAGAATCTGAGATACAAGAACTGACTTTCCCAACAAAAAGGCAAGATTAAGTCAAGATTAATGGAAAAGTCAAGATTCAGAATAAAGTTTCCATCCTTCCTCCCTCCCTGCGTTTCTTCTGCAATAATTAGTTGAGTACCTGTCAAATCAATGTAGGATTAAAGGCAAGAAACTAATTCTTTTCTTATATATTTGCACGTTTTGGAGGTGTCAGGGAGTAGGGAGATGTGTGTCCCATTGTCCTTGTCACTAAAGATATAAAAGTTGACCCTCCAAGAATTCACTGTCTATTGGGAAAACAAAGTTGTAAATACATAATCTCACTCTCTTACTCACACACACACACACACACACACACACACACACACACACACACCAGTGATAGTATCACAATATTTTCAAGATAGCGTATTGCATTTAAGCTGAATCAGCTTGTTGGTGCTTTGTGTTTCTTAGTCTACAGCTTGTTTCTCTCTCCAGTTTGCTTCTTATCACCTTGTCAATTGCATACCTCCTAAGAGACCTGAGCAGGTGACATTGTAACCTAGAGCAGACCTTAGGGACCAGCTGCCTTAGCTGGGACTCTGACACTTTTCCTTCCATTAACCCTGACTGAGTACTAAAGACGGAACATTTTGGTTTACAATTCCCTAAACACCTCTTGAGTTCAGCTTGCCTCAAGTACAACCATATATCAGAATTACATTTATTCCAGTTTCAGTGCCCTATGTTCTGGTGAGTTCTAGGGGATTTCTGTTTCAATAACCAGACCCTATTCTTCAAAGCCACCATTTAAAATATTCAGAAAGTTCTGTTTGTTTTTTAAGTCAATGAAAGAGATTAGACAGAAATGGTTTTCCACTTTAGAAGAAGCTAGTCTGGAAACTGAACTGTAAATAGTACAATTGGTGAGTACAGAACTTTTGTAAGCTAGTCTGGAAAATGAATTGTAAATAGTACAACTGGTGAGTACAGAACTTTTGTTTAAGGGAAAGCTAATTTACCCATATCATTCAACATATATAGCTGATATGGGCCACTGACATACATTTTATATTTCGCAAATGGTTCAGGGGAGGAGATCATTTAAAAGTTTGACTAACATGGTCTTTCCTCCTCAAAATAAAAAACTCATAATACTAAAAAGTAGATTATTCAGAAGTTTCACCAACATGTTCTTTCCTTATCAAAATAACAAACTCGTAATACTGAAAAGTAAACAGAGAAAGATTTTAGAATGAGCAGGTACACACAAGGTTAAACTAGCCATTGGTCAATATTTTTAAAGAAGTAATGGACATGGTAAGACAATAATGATCAATCACAAAACTCATTAAATATACACAAAATATAATATATATATCACATAATACATACTATCTGATGCCATCCTCACATTCTGACTACTGTGCACACTTGGACCATTTATTTCTGTGAAGGATTAGATTCCATAAAGTTTTCATCATTGACATTGTAAGTTACATATAAGCTCTAGTTTCTGAAATGCTCAACATATGAAAAGGTTTATGCCACATCTAATGATATCCACTTACACCCAAAAATAAAGTTTTTTGGTTTAAATTATAAAAATGCTTTTATTTCTTGGCAGAAGAGAAACAAACAGAAAAACATAGGTGGTATTTCTAATTATAATGTGCTTTTTCCATGTACTAATCTTTTCATAATATTCTTCAATGAGAATAATTATCGTTGAAATGATTGGACTTTTTAGAAGAGTTGTGTTAGGTAATATGTAAAAAAAAAACCCTCAATAAGTATTTCTTCTGAGTCATTTAATCATTTATTCAGTACATATATATCTAGCAACCATTTTATTCCATTCACTATGGAACAGATAAGAATACCAAGGTAAGACATCCTCTCTTTGGAGCCAAAGATTGTAAAGGAGAGACAGGCATACAAACAAATAATTAAATGTTGTTACCTGAATAAAAATATTGGGACAGACAAACTAACATGAGATTACAAAAGAAAAAAACAAATGGCTCTGATTTGGGGAGAGTCTGGGAAGGTTGATGGAAGAGGTGACATTTGGAGACTAAACAGGAGTATCTCAGGGGCATGATGTAGGGGAGGACATGCAGAGGCAGATGCAATGTGGGGAGATGGGGATCGCAGTAGATTTAATGATCCACAAGGTGCCTAATTATGAGTGAAAGGGGAAGTAGAAGTGGAGGAGTGAAGGGATAAAGCTAATGCCATTTCTACTTTTACACACCAGTCAGTACCTATTGCATATCTGAAGGTCTTCAGGGAAAACAACCATCCTTAAAAATTAAAATTAAACTGTTACTACGTATGGTACCCATGATTGCCACTGCCAAACTGGAAAAGATTTCCAGATTTTCCTTCTCCTTATCTGCATTATAATTTTTCTTCTCCTGTCGTTCCCCTCTCCCAACAGAAGCCCCCACATCCCTTCCACAGTACTTGGTATGCAGATGGAAGGCTGAATGATGAAAAATTATTCAAACAGCATACCACAAGCTAACTATTTCAAGTGTATCTATTGACTGAAGAGATTTGCATTATGAACTAAGTCATTGCAACAAGACAATGGTAAATAGCAGCCAAAACAAAGAAATAGATCATTTAAATAAAGGAAAAGAGCTAACACCAACGTGTATCCATTTCTCCTCAGTTGAAATTTACCCTAGAGGAACTAATATGAAAATATTACTTTCATTGTTTAAAAGAAATCCAGTGGAATGAAATGCTAATTTTGTATCTCCAATAGTGAATTGGATGAATGAGAAACGCATTCAACTGCAATATACCCAGTTTTTGCTGTATACACATCGTAAAGTTCTACAGATGTAAAAATTAACGCTGGGCACGGTGGCTCACGCCTGTAATCTCAGCACTTTGGGAGGTCAAGGCGGGTGGATCACGAGGTCAGGAATTCGAGACTAGTCTGGCCAACATGGTGAAACCCCATCTCTACTAAGAATACAAAAATTAGCTAGGCACGGTGGCACATGCCTGTAATCCCAGCTACTCAGGAGGTTAAGGCAGGAGAATCGCTTGAACCTGGGAGACAGAGGTTGCAGCAAGCTGAGATGGCGCCACTGCACTCCAGCCTGGGCGACAGAGCAAGACTCCGTCTGGAAAAAAAAAAAATTAACAAGGCATAGTCATTGCACTCAAGGATGTAACAATTGATTAAGGGAGAAGGACACAAACAAGTAGCTGCAATGCAAAGTGGTAACATGTACAAAGGATGGCTACACAAAATATCATGGGAGAATGGAAGAGAAAGAAATGGTCCTACCATGTTCAGTTGATATTTGGGGGATAGTTAATGATAAAAACTTAAAAGGTGATATTCAAGCCAGAAGATTACTAAGTAGAAATGTTGATGGGGGCACTGCAGATGACCTGCAGAAAGAGTGGCCTCTCAGAAACAGAAAATAATGTAGAAAGTCTCAAGAACAGGAAATAATATGATCATAGCAATTATTTTATACAGAGAAGGAAAAGAGGTATCAGTGGGGTGTAATGGAAAGAAGTTGGGTTATAGTAGACCAGTAATCAGAGTTTACGCTGAAAAAATTGAATGGAACCAGTTTATAAAGAGCCTGCTTGCCACCCTGTGAAAACTGCATTATATCAGGTAGCTAAGGAGAATGCTTTAAATTGTCAGACGTGCTTTTGAAGAAGAGAAAAGTCAGGGCAGACAGATGAAGGGATTTTAGTTATGAAACACCTGGGAAGATCCTATTTAGTAATTCAGGGTGGGAGATGATGTAACCCAAATCAGGATTTATATTGACTGGGGTAATTTTTTTATCACTTAATCAAAAGATAACAACTATAGAACATTTAATAATGATACGGTGCTAAGCCTTCCTCCTAGCCTAAAGCACTTTTTTAACATAGAAACAGTAAGGAACTCTATGAGAACAGAGATCTTGCTTTCAGGAATTGCAGGAATTCCACTATACCCTCAAGACCTTGAAGATTGCCTGGCAAATCACAAGTGTTTAATAGTATCTGGTAAATAAGTCAAGGGAGGGATGGATGGATGGACGGATGGATGGATGGATGGATGGATGGATGGATGGATGGATGGAATTTTATTTGGCTTCTGACTTACATCAGGTTGGCTAGGAACTAGACTTTAAGGTGGAGATTCAAGTGCAGGAGGTATATTAGAAAGCAGTTAGAGGAACAAGGACTGGACAGAGGGAGAAGATAACCCATAGAGAAGCCCCAGCCAACTCTAGGGGGATCTCTGCATGGCTTCTCTGGAGTTATACTGTTTCTTTTGTACCCTAATCAACTAGTCATTGGATAAGGGCCAACCATTTGGCTAAAGGAAATTCCTAGAGAGGCTCAGCTCTGAGCTGTTAGCAGCCAACCCTCCCAGAAGCTGGAGAAATACATGCCTCATGTTTAATGGGAAAGTGCATTTCATGGTTCCTGGCACATTGCAAGCATTCACTAAATGATTAAATCTTGGTGTTATTAAGTTCTTGAATTACAAGAGGGATTTCCTATTTTCTCCAAATTAGTCTCCAATAAGTTATTTCTGGAAAGTAAACTTTCCAAGTTTCAATTATCTGTAGTTCAAAGTTTTGAGGGGCCAGGGAATCAGACTTTCCTCTATACAGTCAAATGCAGAATATCTTCTAAAGAGTGAACATGAAATAAGTATAAATGAATGGTAACAGAGAAAGGGTTAATTCCCTGGATAAGCATGGCCGTCCTCTTCACGCATGGCCAGGGAGCAAGAAGATGTATGTCCGCACTCCCAGTCTGACTTTGGAGATAAAGAACACTGACCAGACCTGTGAGTTCAGAAAAGTTGCTTCATCTCTCAGAACCTAAGTTTATTCACTGATGGTAAGACCTTCCTCGGAAGATTGACTTGAGAGAAGAGTTTATGACAGAGCATCCCCAAGTTAAGAGCTAAGCAAACTGTCATGGGGCACTGAATATTTAAGGGTTTCAAATTCCAAATGACAGCTTCCTTTATTTGTTCTTTGTCTCTAGTTTCCAAGAGACCTGGTCCCAGTTCTAGTACTCAACTACTCTTCCCACTAAGTTATACGGGTTTATACCCCTAGTGGTTCAAAACCAAACAAACAAAATATCATGAAATCTCTTTACCTTGTAATAAAGAGGAAGGGTTTTTCAATTCAACAAAAAAAGATATAAATATTGTATACATTTATTACCTAGAGTGAAATAATGTACCATTTTATTGGTGTTGCCATGTCAACTTTCTTGGATCCTAACTTTGTGCACTGTCACAAAGTCATACTAATATTAGTGCAGCGCCTAAGGACAGAAGTTACGGCATCAGACAACCAACATTCAAAACCTAGCTCTGCCACATTGCTAGCTATGCGATGAATTAGTTAAGACCCTTAAGCCTCAGTTACTTTTTTTGCAAAACATGCATGAATCATAGAATCTAATTCATAAGATTATGTGATGAAGAAGTAAGATAATGCATGTAAAGTCCTTAGTGCAGCGCCTAGTGTTGAATAACTCTTCTTAGTAACAGCAGCCATCATTTTTTGACCACTGTATGAGTCTGTTAAGGCTGCCATGCAGAATACCCCGAACTGGGTGGCTTAAACAATAGAAATTCACTGTCTCACAGTTCTGAAGGCTACAAGTCCAAGATCCAAGCGTCAGTAGGTTTGGATTCTGCTGAAGCCTCTCTCCTTGGCTTGCAGATGGCTCCCTTCTCACTGTGTCCTCACATGGACCTTCTTCCTTTTGTGCACATCCATACTAGAAGCAAGACCCACCCTACCTACCTCATTTTAACTTAATTGCCTCTGTAAAGATGATATTTCTTTCTTTCTTTTTGCCCATAACCAAAACTTTATTGAAAGCCTGACATCAAAATAGGAGATCACTGTTGTATACCTTACAAAACCAAATGTAATTACATTATCTTGGTAGATTAATTCAAATTATGGAACTTATGATAAGGCTTTCTGTAAGATAACACGAATTCAGGAAGCTGTGTGGATCATTAGTGTTGCTTTCCTCTAAATGAATACCCTTCTGTGAGGCTGGCCTTTCCTCCTGTAGGCTGACACAACACTGTTAAACAACCTACACAAAGAACCACTCTCTGAGCATGGCTGAAAACCGTGGTAATCTTGTAGCAACCTGGACGTTTTACATGCATGTAGTAAGAATGTGGACTTTGCACTAGCCATTTCTTTTTATGTTTTTCTTTTCCTCTTCCAAGGACAGAGGTAGTAAATCTCTAGCCAAAGTCATCCTGTATCAAGTCGAGCCCTTCTAGACCTCTCAGCCAACACCGTTAGCGAGCTGCATGCGATCTGCGCCCAGCATCCAATATTTCCAACTACGGTTACATTGTGAGATACTATGGGTTGGGACTTCAACATATGGATTTTGTGGGGGACACAGTTCCACCCATAACAACCACTCACCATTTGTTATCTATTATGTATCAGGTGTAATGCCAGAACCACTTTCTTCTGGATGTGCCCCAAGTGTGTTCTTAGCATTACCTCATAAATTGTTTTACTCTTTAACTCAACTCCTGCTCAACAAACAGTTTGCCTTGTTGTTATTTTTTCAACATAGAAATAGGCTTTTATTCTAATCATCTTATATATAAAATGTATATTCATTGTAAAATGCTCAGACAATATAAACATCCGTAAAGATAAAAAGAAGCCTATGTATAACCCCACTACAAAGAAACAACTGCAGTTTTGATATTTGTAGATGGCCAGATATTTTTTCTTTTTCTTTTCTCACATAAACAGACTTACTGTTTCTCAAAGGTGGAATTATACTCTGCTTCTGCCCGTAATTTACATTTAAAATATTTTGGACATCATTTATGTCAAAAAGCATAAATCTACATCACAAATTTAATACTAAATAATATTTTACAGTAACTGTTTTCCAACGTTAACTTGTTCACAACTTTTTTGCTATTACAAAAAAAGCAGTTCAATGAACATCCCTGTTGAAGCATCTTTGCCCTGATCATTTCTTTCATACACTTTTCAAAATAAAAGCATTTAAAAAAAACTTAGATTGGTTGATACGTATTTCAAGATTGCCCTCCAGAAAGATGTTCCAATTACGCTCCTTTTAAGTGCTAACCAGTTAATATAATTGCCAGGAAACGTGCTGATTTTGCATCAACCCTCTTCTACCCCCTGCCTCCCCCAAGCCATAACTATTCCTTGAGAAGCCATATCATACTAATTGAACCAATATAACATGGCCCTTTCCCCTCAGAGGGACAAGGCTAAAACAGATTTATGCAATTTGCAAGTAACACATGGAAACATATATCCAAGTGCTAAATTGCATGTAGTACAGATGCTAAGCACCCTGGGAGGCTCGGCTTCTTTCCTTCTGCTTTTAGTCCCCACACAGGGTTGAAATGAAACACATCCATGTGCAGTAATGTGTCTAATGTGTTTTTCTAAAAGAATACTTAATCTTCTGGTTCAGCTTTAGAGAAACTAAAGCAAAAACAGCCTCACAACCCGCTTCTCCACCTTCACTTGCTACCATTCTTACTCACTAAACTCCAGCCATGCTGATTTTCTTTATGTTTCTCCAGCACCAAGCTCATGCCTGATCAAGAGCCCTTCTACTTGTTGCTCCCTCTGCTTCAAATGCTCTTCCCCAATGTCATCCCCAATGGCTTCCTCTCCCTATTCACGTCTCAGTGTCATTCATCTCACTCATGACATCCTCAGAAAGGTCTTCACTGACAGCCCAATTAATAGCACCTTCACCTTACCCCTTTAACTTCCTACTGCATTGCTCTTTCCTTCTTAGTATATACCATGGGTAAGAATTGTCTCATTTATTTTGTGCTTATTTCATATTGGCCTATACACACTAGAATGTAAGTTCTATGGGGACAGTAACTTGGCTGATTCACCCATCACTATATAGAATACAATACTCCTGTCTGGCATGAACCATATTTCATAGACTTAAAATAAATTTTTTCACATTTAAACATCAAGGTATATGTCTTATGCTTAGTATCATTTAGATAGTAATTAATGCATAATTGACATTGCCTACACATGCACAAACTTGGTCATCATTACTGACGTTGTCATCTCTTCAATGGAGTCCGTATACGGTTGAAACTACACATGTAGAGTTTAATTGCCATATAAAATACCCTTGAAATTGATTATATAAAATATCTTTGATTTTGATGATTGAGCACTGAATTTAAAGGTTGGACACCTAGAAAGTCATAGACACATAATACCAGAAACAGAACATAAGTTTAACATTAGTCAGGCTAAAAATTGACAAATGGGATCTAATTAAACTAAAGAGCTTCTGCACAGCAAAAGAAACTACCATCAGAGTGAACAGGCAACCTACAAAATGGGAGAAAATTTTTGCAACCTACTCATCTGACAAAGGGCTAATATCCAGAATCTACAATGAACTCAAACAAATGTACAAGAAAAAAACAAACAACCCCATCAAAAAGTGGGCAAAGGACATGAACAGAAACTTCTCAAAAGAAGACATTTATGCAGCCAAAAAACACATGAAAAAATGCTCATCATCACTGGCCATCAGAGAAATGCAAATCAAAACCACAATGAGATACTATCTCACACCAGTTAGAATGGCCATCATTAAAAAGTCAGGAAACAACAGGTGCTGGAGAGGATGTGGAGAAATAGGAACACTTTTACACTGTTGGTGGGACTGTAAACTAGTTCAACCATTGTGGAAGTCAGTGTGGCGATTCCTCAGGGATCTAGAACTAGAAATACCATTTGACCCAGCCATCCCATTACTGGGTATATACCCAAAGGACTATAAATCATGCTGCTATAAAGACACATGCACACGTATGTTTATTGTGGCACTATTCACAATAGCAAAGACTTGGAACCAACCCAAATGTCCAACAAAGATAGACTGGATTAAGAAAATGTGGCACATATACACCATGGAATACTATGCAGCCATAAAAAATGATGAGTTCGTGTCCTTTGTAGGGACATGGATGAAACTGGAAAACATCATTCTCAGTAAACTTTCGCAAGGACAAAAAACCAAACACCGCATGTTCTCACTCATAGGTGGGAATTGAACAATGAGAACTCATGGACACAGGAAGGGGAACATCACACTCCGGGGACTGTTGTGGGTTGGGGGGAGGGGGAGGGACAGCATTAGGAGATATACCTAATGCTAAATGACGAGTTAATGGGTGCAGCAAACCAACAGGGCACATGGATACATAGGTAACAAACCTGCACATTGTGCACATGTACCCTAAAACCTAAAGTATAAAAATAAAAAAAATAAAAACAAAACATTAGTCAGGCTAATACTTGTAGGAAGAGGAATGATCACATCTCCATATTACCTTGTAAAAAAAAAGAAGTGCATTATGGAGCATATGAAATGAAGACATATTCAAGTAGATTACGCTGTGTTACATTTTGTTACATTTTGCACGTATCTTTCCATGTATCTTGCTAAGATACATGCAAAAGCTTTGTCCATTATGTGCCAAGCAAAAGATTTTTAAAATCCTAAACATATATGTACCTGATAACAGAGGTTAACAATAGATGAAGGAAAAAAAAAGAAATAGGACTGCAAGTAGAAGTAGACAACCACAGATATAGCCAGCCATAATTGACAGAAAAAGTAGACAGAATATCATTAAGGATGGAAGACTTGAAAATTATAAACAAATGACTTGACCTAATTGACATTTTTAGGACACTCCTCCCAACAACAGCAAACTACACGTTTTTTTCAAGTGCATATGAAACATTTACAAAGACAGATTCTACTCTGGGTCATAACATAAGTCTCAATAAATGTGAAAGAATTCAGGTCAGATAAAGTATGTTCTCTGAACACAATGAAATTAAAATAAAATAAACAACAGAAATATCTCTGGAAAAATCTAAAAATATATAGAAATAAAATAACATCCTCATAAATAACCCATGTCAAAGAAGAAACTAATATAAAAATTATAAATTGTTTTAATTAAATGAAAATAAAAACACAGCACATCAAACTTTGAGGAATGCTTCTAAAGCAGTAATTAGGACAAAATTTATAGCACTGAAGACCTACTTCAAAAATAAAGAGCAGAAGGAGTAGAAGAAGGAAGCCTCAAATGAATTATCTTAGCATCTATTTTGAGAAATGAGAACAGCAAATTAAACTCAAACGTAGAAGAAGAAATAATGAAGATGAAAGTGGAAGTAAATGAAATAGAAACAGAAAAATAAGAGAAAAACAATGAGACCAAAATGTGGTTCTTTTTATTTTCCAAAAATATTGATAAACCTGTAGCCAGACATTTTACACACACACACACACACACACACACGTGTGCAAGAAAGAGAAAGAGCGAGCGAGAGAGAGAACAAATTATCAGTATTACCAGTCTCAGGAGTGAGAGAAGTGAAATCACTACAGATTCTATAGATAAGGGAATATTATAAACAACTTTATGCTAATAAATGTAATAACTTAGATGAAATGGATAAATTCTTTGAAAGACACAAAATACCAAAGCTCACTCAAGAAGAAATTGACAACCTATATAGACCCATATCAATTAAATAAATTGTTTTTAGAGTTAAAAGCTTTTCCAAAAACAAAATTCCAAGCCAAGATGACTTCACTGTTGAAGCCTGCCAAACATTTAACAAATAAGTAGTATTCTACACAGACTCTTGGAGAAATGTGAAACCTGAAGAAACAGTTTCCAACCCATTCATGATACAAGAATTATTCTGGTACAAAAAATCGAAGATGTTGTAAGAAAAGAAAACTACAGATGAATAACTCTTATGATCATGGATATAAAAATTCTAAGAAAATTTTTAGCAAAATGATTTCAACATTTTACAATAATGATAATACATCATGATCAACTTGAGTGTATCTCAGGAATGCACAGTTGGTTCAGCACTCAAACATTAATGTAATTCACCTTCATGTAGTTTGTTCTAACATTGAAAACAAACTACATTATCATCTCAGTAGATACAGAAAGTACATTTGACAAAATCCAACATTATTCCTGATAAAAACTCAGCAAACTACAAGTAGAAGAAAACTTCCTCAACTCAATAAAAGGCAGCTACATAAAACAAACACCTAACATCAAAAGTTTTGATAAAAGACAGAATGTTTTCCCTGAGAACAGAAACAAAGCAAGGATGTCCATTCTGACCAGTTACATTCAACATTATACTGGAGATTCTGGCAAGGGCAATAAGGTAAGAAAAATAACTAAAGGGCATTCAGTTTGAAAAAAAAAAAGGAGTAAAAATGTCAGTATTCACAGATGACATGACTATGTAAAAAACACAAAACATAATGGAATGTACAATAAAGCAACTAGAACTAATACATGAATTTAGAAAAGTTGCAGGATACAAAATTAACACACAAAAATAAATTATATTCCAACTTTCCAGAAAAAGAAAAATTAGAAGTTGAAATTTTTTAATATGTCATTTACAATAGCACCAAAAGTATGAAATTACTAGGAATAAATAGGACAAAATATATGCAAGACATGAACACATAAAACTAAAAAACAGTGTTAACAGAAACTGAGAAAATCCTAAATAAATGAAAAGATGTACCATGATTACGAATCACAAGTATTGTAAAACTGTCCATTTTTCCCAAACTGATCTATAAATTCAATCAAATCATGATCAAAATCCAAGCAGGCTTTTTTTGTAGAAATTATCAAACTGATTCTGACAACTCATATGGAAAGGCAGAGTACCTAGAATATCCAAATGAACTTTGAAAAAGAAGACCAAAATTGAAGGATGAATACTACCTGATTTAAAGACTCATTAGAAGCTTTGGTAATCAAGAATGTAAGATATTGCCATAAAGATAAACAAGAAGATCACTGTAATAGAATATAGAGAGTCTAGAAAGAGGCCCAAACATATACAGACACTTGATTTTCAATAAAGACAGAAAGACAATTCAGTGGAGCAAGGAAAATGTTTTAAACAAATGGTGCTGCAATGATGCAAAACAGAACTTTGATCCACAGCTCACACCACATATGTTCACTCAAAATGGGTCACAGACCTAAATGTAAAAACTAAAAAAACTTTCAGAAGAAAACCATAGCAGAAAGCCTTTGTGACTTCGGTTAGGCAAATACTTCTTAGATACGCCACCAAAATCATGATTTACAAAAGAACAAATTGATAAATTGGACCTCATCAAAATTTAAAACTTCTCCTTGAAAGACATCCTTAAGACAATGAAAAGACAAGCAACAGACGTGTAGAAAACGTTTGCAAAGCATATATTTGAAAAAGGACTTGTTTTCAGAATATGTAAAGAACCCTCAAAATTCAGCAATAAGAAATGAAACAACTCAGTTTTTAAAAAGGTGGAGGACAAAAGATTTAAACAGATACTTAAACAAAAAAAAAAATGAGTGGCAAGAAAGCACATGAAACAATATTCAATATTAGTCATTAGGAAAATGCTAATTAAACCACAACCATATACCACTATGCACCCATTAAAGTAGCTAAAAAAAAAAAAAAAAGTAAGCAAGCATATGAAGTATTGGCAAGAATATGGCAGAGCTACAACTCCTGTATCCTGCTAATGAGAATGGAAAATGGTAGAACTGCTCTGGAAACTGTTTGGAAGCTTCTGTAAAAGTTGAAGATGTGGCCGGGCGTGGTGGCTCATGCCTGTAACCCCAGCACTTTGGGAGGCCGAGGCTGGTGGATCACGATGTCAGGAGTTCAAGACCACCCTGACCAACATGGTGAAACCCTGTCACTACTAAAAATACAAAAATTAGCCTGGCCTGGTGGCACACGCCTGTAATCCCAGCTACTCAGGAGGCTGAGGCAGGAGAATCACTTGAACCCAGGAGGCGCAGGTTGCAGTGAGCCGAGATCAGGCCATTGCACTCCACCCTGGGTGACAGAGCAAGACTCTACCTCAAAGAAAAAAAAAAGTTAAAGATGTACATACCACAAAGTATTGCACATAAATATTTATAGGAAGTATATTTGTAATAGCCAAACACTGTAAACAGTCTAAAACTCCATCAACAAGTAAATGAATGAACAAATTGTGGTATATCCTGTAATGGAATACCACTGAGTGATAAAAAGAAGAGAATTACTAGTATATACTACAAACATGGAAGGATTTCAAAATCATTATGCTGGGTGAAAGAAATCAGAAAAAAAGTAGTACTTACTGTGTAATTCCATATATGCCAAATTATAGAAAATGTAAATTAACCTATAGTGATAGAAAGTAGATCCATGGTTGCCTAAGGACATAGTGGAGGTGAGGAGGAGGCTTGTGCAGCTTGAAAGGGAGGGATGACAAAGAAGCATGAGAAGACTTTTGGGGGTAATAGATATGCACTCTATCTAGATTGTGGTCATGATTTCATGGGTGCATCATACACCCAAACTTGTGTACCTTAGGAATGTGTAGTTTGTGATATGTCATCTCTCCTCAGTAAAGCTATTATCAAAAAAAGCGTGCATCCCTAATATGACAACTTTATTTATTTTTAAATTTTAGATTCAGGGGATATGTACACGTGCAGATTTATTGCATGGATATACTGCGTGATGCTGAGGTTTGGGCTTCTCATAATGCCGTCGCCCAAATAGTGAACATAGTCGCCTATAGGTGGTTTTTGCAACCTTTGGCTTCCTCCTCCCTCCTGCCTTTTGGAATCTGCAGTGTTAGCTGTTCTCATCTTTGTGTCCATGTGTACCCAACATTTAGCTCCCACTTATAACTAAGAACATGTGGTATTTGGTTTTCTGCCTCTGCTTTAATTTGCTTAGGATAATGGCCTTCAGCTCCATCCATGTTACTGCAGAGGACATTTCTTTCTTTCTTTTTATGCTGTGTAGTATTTCATGGTGTATATGTACCACAGTTTCTTTATCCAGTTTACCAGTTCACTGTTGATGGACACCTGGGCTGATTCCATGTCTTTGCCAATGTGAATAGTGCTGCAATAAACATATGAGTGGAGCTATCTTCTTGGTAGAATGACTTGTTTTCCTTTGGGTATATACCCAGGAAGGGGGACTGCTGGGTTGAATGGTAATTCTATCTTTAGTTTTTTGAGAAATCTCCAAGTTATTTTCCACAGGGGCGAAACTAATTTATATTCCCACCAACAATGTATGTGTTCTCTTTTATCCACAACCTCGCCAACACATGTTATTTTCTGGAGTTTTAGTAACAGTCATTCTGAGTAGTGTGAGATAGAATCTCACTGTGGGTTTGATTTTCATCTCTCTGACAATTAGTGATATTCATCATATTTTCATATATTTGTTGGCTGCTTGCATGTCTTCTTTTGAGAAATGTCTGGTCATGCTAATATAACAATTTTTAAAAGAGAGTAAAGGACAGAAAAGACAGTACAAGTTATTCCTTCTATATTACATATGAAAATGTTTTATAATGAGGAAAATATGGCAACTGAAACAACTTACCTGTAGAGGTGCAAAGAGTATCTTATACATCTCACTATCAATGTCCTATGATATTAGTTTCTGTATTTGAAATCAAAGATCAAGTATATAAAGTTAGCAAAAGACTTTCTAATTTCTGAATTTTTATATTAAAAAACTCAGAAAAGTTATAAAATTAAAATCATATTGAATAAAACATATTTAAACGATTTCATAAAAAGTGAAAAATATGAAATGGTATATAAAGTTTCCCTTATATGTTTATCTGTGAACATTTTTCTGATATTTTAGAAAACACATGATCACATAAAATTTCCATAAAGTATATAGATTTTAAAAGCATAATCATAATAATATATAATTCCATATGTCAAAGGCAACTGCTGTTTGTTTAAAAATAAAACTAGAAAGGCAGATATCAAAATATTTAGCACACACACTTGAAAACATAATTATCATACAGTTGTGTATTTTGATTTTTTAATAATGAATCAAAATATTTCCTCAATCGCAACAAAAACTGCAATAAATTTGCTATTTAACTGATTTAGGGAGGATTTAGTAAGCTCTGGGTGTGTGGCTATTGTTCTTTCACTCTTTTCAAGATTTTGCTTCTCTTAATAAATCATATTGACTAGAAAGATACAGGCATGATCTTAATTCCACATTCTGCATGTCCCTCACCATTCAGTAGGACTAGATTAAATTTCCAGTATTTTTCTCACTTTGAAGTCTTTTCGGGTTTAGTATAAATAGTTGTATTACAGGTCAAGCATCTCAACAACATTTCTATAAAACACAAAATAGAACATGTCCAAATGCTATATTTTTCAGGGCTATTAAGTTCCTATATTATTAAGCGTAAACTTGAACTAGCCCTGCAGGGTGAATTGCAAGAAACACACTCATAAATTCTCTGAATTCAGCAGCATTCACTTGGACAGTTTGCATGCTTCATGAATGTTCCTAAGAGACTTGTTTTAACTTTAGATTCTTCCTTAGAATATGCATACTTATTTATAAATTTTATGTATATACAACTCTACTCACATAATATACATCATAAATACATTAAGAGATTTTCAAAAATAAGGATGAAATAAGCCATATTTTTAAAACAATTATTTTATGAATTGATAGAACAAGTATCCTTGTTACTATCACTAAAGATAGTATCACTGTGATTAAAAGGTCTGATTCTTAGTCCAGCTCACTTCAAGACTAGGTTTTAGTGGCCAACATAGCTAAACAAGCTATCCCTCAAAGCACAAAAATCTTTAAATGGGGTGTGGGGAGGAGGAGAGCCTGATTATCTTGCAAAGTAAGTCTTGATACTCATTTATCAATTGCATAGGATTCACTTGGTGTTTTGGATGTATAATTTTTTAAATATCTTGAAACAGGTGGTCATTTCATACAAGCTTTAATCAATATATCAAGGCAAAACAAGCAGAATATGATATATTAATAACTGTGTCTTCAAAAAAAAAACTGTCTTCAATCCACACATCAATTTATTTTTTTTCAGCCTACTTAGTGTTTGGCTTTATTAGCTTGTTGTTTTTAACCTTGCTGTGTACCAACCGGCTTGTGCTAAGAGTAGAAGTGTAGCTCTGTCATTTTCTCGTATTTCTTTTTCTTGAATTATGGATATTACTTGAAATTCATTATTTCTTAGCAATAATCATTTTTAACAGTTTGACTGAGGTATAATTGATATACAATAGACTGCACACATTTAAAGTATACAATGTGATTAGTTCTGACATAAGTATACACCCAGGAAACCATAACCACAATCTCTATGCTATCTTGTTGACACAGCATTATATTGTCTTAAATTAGGTCATGCAAGTTCTCCAACTTTATTTTTTTTTTCAAAGAAGTCTGGGCTATTCCAGGTCCTTTACATTTCCACATGAATTTTAGAATCAATTTGTCTATTTATACACACACACACACACACACACACATTCACACAAAGTCTGCTGGAACTTCTATTGAGAATGCATTGAATCTATAAATTCATTTGTGTAAAATTTTTATCTTAATATTTTTTAGTCTTCTTTACTGAATTTCTGTCTATTATCCTATCAACTATCAGAGAGGTATTAGTATCTATGACTAAAATTGTGGATTTGTCTGTCTATACTTGCAGTTCTATCCATTTCTTGGGCTATGCATGTTGAAGATCTATTATTTGGTGCATGAAGACTTAGAATTGTTGTCTTCTTGATAAACTGATCCATTTATCATTATGAAATGATCTTTTTCCTTAGTAAGAATCTTTTCTCTGAAAGCTGCTTTGTCTGATTATATATAATCACTCCTGATTTTTATGGTTAGTATAAGCAAGATATATTTTTTCATTCTTTTACTTTTAACCTATTCACTTCTTTATATTTAAAATGCATTTCTTTTTCTGTTTTTTTTTTTTTTTTTTTTTTTTGGTTTTTTTTTGGGGGAGGCGGGGGAGACAGAATCTCACTCTGTGCCCAGGCTGCAGTGGCACAATCTTGGCTCACTGCAAACTCCATCTCCCAGATTCCAGTGATTCTCCTGCCTTAGCCTCCCAAGTAGCTGGGAGGTGCATGCCATCATGACTGGCTAATATTTTTTGTATTTTTAGTAGAGATGGGGTTTCACCATGTTGGCCAGGCTGGTCTTGAACTTGTGACCTCAGGGGATCCACCCACCTCGGCCTCCCAAAGTGCTAGGAATACAGGCATGAGCCACCGCACCCAGCCTAAAGTGCATTTCTCATAGGCAGCATACACACTGTCTTGCTGTTTAATCAAAGAATCCCTGCTTGTCCGTAAAAAAGAACAAGAACACGTACTTTGCAGGTACATGGAATGGAGATGGAAGCCATTATCCTTAGCAAACTAATACAAGAACAGAAAACCAAATACTGCATGTTCTCACTTATAAGTGAGAGCTAAATATTGAGAACTTATGAACACAAATAAGGAAACAACAGACATGGGGTCTACTTGAGGGCGGAGGGTGGGAAGACAGAGAGGAGCAGAAAAAATGACTATTTGGTAGTGAGCTTAATACCTGGGTAGTGAAATAATCTGTACAACAAACTCCTGTGACACAAGTTTATCTATGTAACAAACCAGCACATGTACCCCTGAACCTAAAATAAAAGTTTTTTTGAATCCTCGATTTTCACTTGAGATATTTAAAGTATTTATATTTAATGTAATTATTTATATGTTAAGCTTGCTGTATTACTATTAGTTTTCCATTAGTTTTATCTTTCATGTTTCTTTTTTTCCTTTTCTTCTACCTTCTTTTGGATAAATTGAGTATTTTTATAAGTCCATTTTATCTCCTTTGTTGGTTTACTGCCCACGATTCTTTGTATTTTTATTTTAGTACTTTTAGTGGTTGCTTTAAGGTTTATAGTATTCATTTTTAATTTATTACAGTCTACCCTCAAGTGATCCTATAGCACCTCCTATACGGTATAATATTTTTGTAATATCATACTCTGAGTTATCTGCTTCCCCCTTGTGCTAGAGTTGTCATATCTTTTAGATATGTTATAAACCCACACTACGTGGCTGTTTTGTTTGAATGGTCAATGATCTTTTAAAGATATTTAAAAATCAAGTTTTAAATTCTGTATGTATTTATGTAGTTACAATTTCCAGTACTCTTCCTTCTTTTGTCTAGGGCCATATTCCCATCTGGTATCATTTTTCTTTAGCCTGAAGGAATTCCTTTAACATTTCTGTAGTGAGAGTCTGTTAGTGATCAATTCTTTCCATTTTTGGATGTCTGAAAAAAGCCTATGTGCCTTCATTTTAAATATTCTTACTGAATATAAAATTCTAGGTTGACTTCTTTTCTTTCAGTATTTTAAAGATGTTCCTTTACCATTTCTTCACTTTCATTGTTTTAGATAAGAAATGTGCTTTCATCAGGAAAAATAGCTAATGGATGCTGGGCTCAATACCTAGGTGATGGGTTGATAGGTGCAGCAAACCACCATGGCACATGTTTACCTATGTAACAAACCTGCACATCCTGCACATGTACCCCAGAACTTAAAATAACAATAAAAAAAAAAAAGAAATGTGCTTTCACCCTCATCATTCCTCTGGTAATAAAGATTTTCTCTTTATTATTGGTGTTGGGTAATTTGAATAAAATATATAATGGTGTAGTATTCCGTTTTTGTTTTTGTTTTTGTTTTTGTTTTTGAGACAGAGTCTCGCTCTGTCGCCCAGGCTGGAGTGCAGTCGTGTGATCTTGGTTCACTGCAAGCTCCACCTCCTGGGTTCATGCCATTCTCCTGCCTCAGTCTCCTGAGTAGCTGGAACTACAGGCACCTGCCACCAAGCCCAGCTAATTTTTTTGAATTTTTTTAGTACAGACGGGGTTTCACCGTGTTAGCCAGGATGGTCTCGGTCTCCTAACCTCGTGATCTGCCCGCCTCGGCCTCCCAAAGTGCTGGGATTACAGGCATGAGCCACCGTGCCCAGCCGTAGTATTCTTAATAGTTCTTATGCTTGCTTGAAGTCCCTTTAGTGTGAGCTTGTAATTTTCAACAAATTTGGGGAAAAATTTTTCATTATTTGTTCTAACAACCTCCTCTTCTTCCTTCAGGGACTCCAGTCATACACGTATTCACATATTAGGCTACTTGAAGTTTTCCTATAGCTCACTGATGTCCTGTTCATTTTTCATTCTGTTTTATCTGTTTTTTATTTTTTTAGTTTCTACTGTTATGTCTTCATGTTTACTAATCTTTTCTTCTACAATGTCTAATATGCTGTTAATCCCTTCGAGTTTATTTTTCATCTCATTCATCACAGTTTCCTCCCCAGATGTTCAACTGGGTCTGTTTTATGTCTTCTGTATGTCTAATTAACTTGAGGACATATATAATACAATTATAATAATTGTTTTAATGTTCTTGTCTGATAATTCTGATATATATAATACCAGTTCTGAGTTGCTTTTTATTGATTGATTCTCTCCTCATTATAAATAGTATTTTTGTGATTCTTTGCCAGCCTCATAAGTATTTGTCGAATACCAGACACTGAGAGTTTACCTCGGGTGCTGGATATTTTTGTGTTCCCTACAAATATTCTTGAGCTTTGTTCTTGAATGCAGTTAAGTTACTTGCAAAGGAGTTCAGTCTTTTGGGATCTTGCCATTGATAATCATTAGATGGCACTGAAGCAATGCTCAATCCAGGGATAATTATTACCCACCACTGATGCAAGAATCTTTTGTGCACTCTACTAAATACTTCATGGATCATGTGCTTTTCCAGTCTGGTAGTGGAAACAGACACTATTCCTGACCCTGTGTGATCAGCAAGTGCTATTACCTCTCTTCTTTTCAGGTAGTTCTTTCTCTAATATCACATAGTTTTCTCACATGCATGCAGTAATCAGTACTCAGCTGAATACTTGAGCAGAACCCTCTCTAGATCTTTGGAGTGCTATCTTCTTTGAGACAGAGTTTCACTCTGTTGCCCAGGCTGGAGTGCCCTGGCACAATCTCGGCTCACTGCAACCTCCAACTCCTAGGTTCAAGCAATTCTCACGCTTCAGCCTCCCAAGTAGCTGGGACCACAGGTATGTGCCACCACATATGGCTAATATTTGTATTTTTAGTAGAGACAAGGGTTTCCCCATGTTGACCAGGTTGGTCTCAAACTCCTGACCTCAAGTGATCCGCCCACCTCGGCCTCCAAAAGTGCTGGGATTACAGGCGTGAGCCACTGCACCCAGCTCTGGAGTGCTTTCTTTGTGCAGCTTTCTCTTCTCCGGTACTATGTTTTGTGATCTCTAGTGGCATTGGTTGTTCTGTGAGATGGGGCTCATCTCATTTGTTTACCACTTCTCAGGAATCACTCTTTTATTGCCTGATGTTCAGTATCTTCAAAGCCATTTTTCATATATTTGCCAGTTTTTTGGTTATTGCAGATGAAAGGGTAGGTAAATCTGGTCCTTGCCATTCTATCTTGACCAAAAGCAGACATCTTCTCCGTCTCTCAAAAATGGTTGTCACAGTTAATGTTATGTGTCAATTTCACTGAATTAAGAGATACCCAGATAGCTAGTAAAGCATTATTTCTAGGTGTGTCTGTGAGGGGTTTCTGGAAGACACTGACATTTAAATCAGTGGACTGAGTAAGGAAGACCTGCTGTCATCCAAGTGGGTGGGCACTATCCAATTGACTGAGTGCCCCAATGAAATAAAATGCAGAAGAAAGGTAAATTTGACCTCTCTTCTGGAGCTGGGACGCTCACCTTCTCCTGCCCTTGGACATAAGGACTACAGTTTCTCCAGACTTTGGACTCTGGGACTTGCACCAGTGGCCCCCTGGTTCTCAGAACTTTAGACTCAGACTGGGCCATGATTCCCTGGGTCTCTCTGTGGTAGACCACATGAAACTTCTTAGCCTCCATAATCACATGAGCCAATTTCCCTAGTAAAGGCCCTCATAGAAGTGCAAATCAAAAGCACAATGAGATACTATCTCATACCAGTCAGAATGGCTACTATACAAAAGCCAATAAACAACAGATACTGGCAAGGTTGCAGAGAAAAGGGAATGCTTATACACTATTGGTGGGAGTGTAAATTATTCCAGCTACTGTGAAAAGCAGTTTGGAGATTTATCAAAGAACTTAAAACAAAGCCATTATTTCACCCAACAATCCCAACACTAGGTATATACCCAAAGGAAAATAAATTGTTCTACCAAAAAGACACATGCATGCGTATGTTCTTTGCAGCACTATTCACAATAGCAAAGACATGGAATCAACCTAGATGTCCATCAACGGTAGACTAGATAAAGAAAATGTGGTCCACATACACCATAGAATACTATGCAGCTTTAAAAAAAACAGGATCATATGCTTTGCAACAACATGGATGGAGCTGGAGGCCACTATCCTAAGCAAACTAAAATAGAAACAGAAAACCAAATACCACATGTTTTCGCTTCTAAGTGGGAGCTAAACATTGAGCACACATGGACATAAACATGGGGACAATAAACATGGGAACTACCAGAGGTGGAAGGGAAGGAGGGAACATAGGCTGAAAAACTACCTATTGGATACTGTGCTCACTGCCTGGGTCCAATATACTTATGTAACCATCCTACGCATGTACCCCCTATATTTAAAATGGAAGCTGAAATGTTATAAATAAATAAAAACCCCTCTCTATATATTGTATGTGATATATGTTCCAGGTCACACAACTGGTAGACATAAAATTGTTTTTTAAAGATATATATAGTTCCCATTGTTTCTGTTTCTCTGGAAAACCCTGATTAATAGAATGGCGATGTGGATTTTTTGTGTGATAGTCAACAAATGCACAGAAAACGTTATGAACTGAGATCAGTGCAAGGAAGTAATGCGGTGCTTTTAATTTCAAACATTTAACCATGCAAACTGACTAGCTATATAAGAGAAAACATTTGCTTAAGAAAGTGAATACGTGAAGAGTAGGAGAAACTTCTCCAAGGAAAGAGAGAGTGCTTGTAAAAGACTTGTAACGGAAGACGTGTGGAGCACCAGAGCTCAGAGTACCGTGTGGGGCAGCAGGGCCCAGGCAGATGGCAGGGGATCTGATCAAGCAAAGTTTGAAAACCTTGGTAAGTATTTTAGACTGTTTGAGAGCAATCAAAAACCACTTAATGACTTTTACCATGGGATAGTAACATAATCAGATTTGTGTTTTGAAAAGACTATGTTGGGTTTGTTGTTCTTGTTGTTGTTTCTTTCAAAAACTCAAAAGGAAAGAGAAAAAAATAGACGAAAACCTAGTTGTCCTTGACCTAAATTAGTATATTAGTGAAACTAGCCCAATTGTCCCACAGAACTGATGTTTACTGTTTTCTTGATAAACATAGGAATTGACCCTTCTAGTCTTAAAGCTTGAAACTTGCATTTATCTTACTTGACCTTTTTCCCAGGAAACCAACCATGAGGCCTTCCAGAGAGTATCAAGGAACTGAAACTCACCAGATCATTGCATCTGGACAATGAGACAGCAGACGTCTCGCCTGTCACGATTGCCTAACTGACCACCTGCTTCCTGCTGGCCAACTCATCTTCCTTACCCCTCTCTAATTCCTGTTTTTCCACACTTAGTTACATTCCTTACCCTCTATGTAACCCCACAACTGTAGTTGATCAGGGAGGTAGCTGTGAGACTGAACTCCTGTTCTCCTCAGCTGCAGCACCCAAATAAAGTCTCCTTTCCTGGCAATACTCAGTCTCGGTAATTGGCTTTCTGTGAGGCAAGCAACAAGATCCAGACTGAAACCCTGGCATTTCGGTAACATTAGAAGGAAGCTCAAACACATATGGGAAGGAAGAAGAAATAATGCACCAACGTCAGCCCACAGAGCACACAAGGTTGGGATGTCCTTGCCACGGAAGGCTGAGGAAAAGGACAAACCTTAGGCAGTACAGTATGCGGTGAAAAGTGCCCAAAAGTGAAGCCAAGTACAATAGACTTGGCTTCAATTCCTGGTTTTGCCATTGGCTACTCAGGAGACTGTGTATAACTTAATTTTCCCTACATTACAGATAAACTGAAACTCAAAGCAGCTAATCACATCTACCTTGCACAGTTCTACTGTGATGTGTAAGCCTCTCAGTATAATTCTAACCCAGTAATTGCACAATATATGTTAGTTCTCGGGGTAGTGATATTGTATAATTAAGTCAACTCACAAAGACCAATATATGTTCAAGGTCACACAGCTGGTAGACATAAAATTGATTTTTAAAAATTACCTTTTAACTCACATATATAATTGATCGTAAGAATTATACCAATTTTCAATCCCACAAAAAATATCAACTTCGCACTCTGGTACCAACATGAAAAACTGTCAATTAAATAACATTATTTGATCAAGCAAGATATTAAAAATGATTGTATTCTACTTCTGGACTTCCTAGCAAAAAGATTTATTTCAGATAAAAAAGTTAAAATGTATGGTACTTATATGACCATAGAAGTCGAGATCAAAGGTTAGACTGAAATACAGAATACAGACAACAGTATTATGAGGTCGAAATCATCTGTTGTCATGTGATTTCATTATCTGTTATTTTTTTTTTATTCTTTGCCATGAGTTTATAAAGACTTTAGTGTTACTCAAAATAATCTATATTTTGCAAATTTATATGGGAATATGGAGATTACACCTATATAAAATCCCTAAAGAGCATACACATTTTCAATTTGGCTTACCAAGGCAATATATATTATGGTTTATCTTACACATATGCTGGCCATCATCAAAGTCACCTTCAATGAAAGACTTGGGGGAGTAGCAGTTTCAGGAGTTAATTCTCCCCACTCTTTGAATCTATCTCATCTCTACATAGTATGCAAATTTTCTTGGAGATATTCCAGAGACTGAATACTATGGGAAAAAAAAGTCTTAAAAAAAAGGAATTAAAATGTCTGTCTTCTCTGATTAAAATCCCAGTAGATATACCTTTTAGGGAGAGAAAAGTTTTTGAATGCACTTATAATTGGACACTTTTAAAGTTTCTTAATTATTTACACTTCCTATGTTTGAACCAATATAATGACAATGCTGAATGAGAGCTAAAGAGCTCTCTTTTACTTGAATGTAGGGATCAAATTCCATAAGGATGAATAGGGCCAGAGAGTGGACTGTTTCCACTTCAACTCATTTTGCTGCCTCTAAGCAAATTACATAAAGCCGAAAATTCACCTGTTTGTAATCAACAGCTTAGCCTCTAATACCATCACAATTTTCTCTGTAAATATTGCCTGAGTACTTGACAAATCATCTTAAAATATATTTTTCAAGTGGCAGGCATAATTGGTATAACATGAATTAGTCTAGTATTTAGATTGATCATGTTTATTTTGATCTTTTCAGACATTCTCCATATTCTTATGTGTAACAGGGCATAATGGAAATAGTGCTGATTAGGGATATGGGAGATCTGACCTTCAATGCTAACCCTGACCCTTGAATTTTTCTTTTGGTTTGAAAAAGTAATTTCAGTTATTTGAGTCAGCATTAGGTAAAATGAGGTTATTTAGACTAGGTGCTAAGAAAGTTTTCAGCTGATGTTTTATGAATCTCTGACCAAGGTCATGTTGATAATGAGATATATCCCAACAATTGAGATAATATAGGCTTATGCAAAGGTGAATCTAAGGTGGTGCTGTGAACACAGCGTAGGAGGAAGCTTACCGTTGTATTAACGTGGATATATCATAAGGTGGAATTTGAAGTGGACAGGTAATTATTTTCTCCTTCTAATTTTGTTGTCACCTCAGATTTACAAAGCTGAGTTAAACATTATTTCTCAATTGTTCTATGAAAAGCCCTTCTCTTGTTTTACTTTTTATTTATATTTTTCGCTTAATTTTTAGTGTCCATTTCCTTTACCTTTCCTCCTCATCATCTTGGTCATATATGTAACCTTGTAAAACATATCATGTTACTGTACATGTGTGTTTTTGTGTTTTCAGTTTAAACAAATGATGCTATTCTACAGTTCTTGGCTGCTCCTTAATTTGTAATTCAAAACTATGCATTTATGGGCATACAGTGTGGAATGATACACACTGGAGACTCAGAAGGGTGGGGGTGTTGGATGAGAAAGTACTTAGTGGGTACAATATACATTATTCAGGTGATGGTTACACTAAAGTCCAGACTTCACCACTATGCAATACATCCATGTAACAAAACTTCTCTTGTCCCCCCTAAATTTATACAAATAATAAAATCTATGCTATATGGTATATTTAAAATCTATCCATTTTTCTATACATATCTAGCTTATTGATTATGATATATTATTTATTTTTCCAGAAATGAACACATAGATCACCTCAAATTGTTCATTACCATAAATACACTGTACTGCAATTGAAATCTAAAGTTCTGCACAAAAAGCACGTCAACAGGGGAAGAAGGGGGAATCTGATGATCTTGGACACCTCTTTTTAATAGACTTGTATGGTATTTTTTAACAAGGCAAATAACCAGAGTGGGGATTGCTAATCCATAATCATGTCATTCTTAATTTCACTACTAACTGCCAAATTGATCTCCAGAATGGCTGTATCTTTCTTGTTGGACATTGTTCCGGGAAAACTCTACTTCTTGTGGTTGCTACCAGCAGCTTCAATCTCCTGACCCTGTAACTCAACCATTGGCCTCCAATGCTACCAGTGAGTGGGAGAAAGGGATGAAGGAGACACATTAGCTCTTTCTTACCTTAGCTCAAACACGACACATGTCACCTGGAGACCAGCAGCCAGAACTAGTTACTCAACTCCAAGGACGCCTAGAAAATATAAAAGACTCCCTGAATATTTTGTGAACAAAGTCCGCACCGGGATTTAACTTCCCAAGTCTGAATGCTTTGACTTGTTACATTTTACGCCTTTATAATAAAGAAAAAAAAGTGTAAGCGATGATCAAAGAATCAATTTTGTGTGTCACTGCCAGATTTAATCATGTCACTCCTCTGTTCACAAGCCGTTCATGGCTCCCCTCTGCCTAATAGGCTAAACTTCTTGGCCTAGTTTTCTCTCCAGCAACAGTAGATCGAATTTAGGATGACTTTTCATTGCCATAAATTTTTGATCAGTTTTTATTCAATTTTTGTGTAAATTGGAAGATAGTGATGGTCCCTTAAGAATTGGTATGGGATTGAATGAAATTTAATAAGGTGTCTGACAGTTATGTGATTGTGATTTGTAGAACTTTCATTTTATAACGTTAAGCAATATTGACCTCAGGAAAGAATAGAATGAGGAACAAAAAGAATGAATATGTTATTCATCTTTGTTCTAGTCTTTCTACTTGATAACTGCCCCAATAAAAGTCAAAATTAATTTCTGAATAAGACTTGAACAAACTCTTTCAAGAAAGTTGGTTTATTACCAAGATTTCATGTACAATATGCAAGAAAACACAACAGGTAAATGGGTTTCACAAAGAACACATTGACGGATAATATGAACGGATAGAAATAACCAAAAAACAAAAACATGTAACTCAGTGATTCTCATGAGGATACCCTCAGGGATTTGGGAGGTCCCTTTAACATACCTGGGTTTACTTTCGAACCCCAAGAGATGGCCCTGATTCTCTCAAGCAGAAAAAACATATCTTGAAGCTATGCTCTCCAATTATTTCAGTCGAGCACATAATACAAATAGCTCTTAAGGTGAGCTGAAATATCTGAAAGTTTGCAGCCCTGCTTTAAAAAACATTTACCTCTGCCAGATTTTATAAAATGTCATTTCAATTATTTTTGCACAATAGCATTGAAGGAACAACATTTCTTTGATTAGCTTGACACATGGTAATTTGGGTAGAGTTTAACTTTATTTATCCTTGACTAGAACAAATTGTCTCTCTGCCCTTGTTTATACAAAGTGCTGTTATTTTTTTTCTCCTTTCATTTGTATAATCTGTGGCTTAGTTTTATCTTAAATACTGGTAATTGGTACATTGAGGCAGACTTTAACTGCATCAGATTCACAGCTAAGAAAGCAAAGTGGTGCGTGGAGGAGAAGGGGCATAGATCCAATACATACATGAGACCTGTTAAACAAAAGCCAAGGATAATTAAAAGCAAAAAGAAAAGAAAGAAACTCCTGACAGAACAACGAACTAGCAAAGAGTTTCCAACTTTAGAAAAAAAGAAAACTGAAGAGGAAATATTTCCACCACATGGCTTCTTTTTTACGGTGAAGAACATTTACTTACTCTCAAATCTAGACATCTATAAGTTAAGACCAGGCGAGACTCTAATACTTTGGCCTTAATCTCATGGGAAAAGTTTACATGTAAAGTTGTAAGTCTGCTTTAAAGAGTATTGCCACATTAAATGATGTTCAGAAATGGCAATTAGCCTGGAGAACATGTAAACACATACACTATTGTGAATTTAGATGTAAATTTTATTCCCTTTATTATGCTACATTTAATGGAACCATACTGGAGTAGATGATGGAATCAAAGAAAACCTGGAGTTTAAAGATCACCTCAGAGGCTACTCCAACCCATAAAATGTTTTTTCCTCTCTATGACACATTTCACTCTTATTTTATTGGCTTAAGTTTTATTCCATGTCAATTTGGCCTTTGTATGCAGTATCCTAGATGGATTCTTTCATATAATGGCTCAGTACTGAACAGAAAAAATTTTAAAAGAAAAGGGAATTTACTGAGCACCTACTGTGGGCTAGTCACTCTTTTAAGACTTTCACATATGTTAAGTTTTGTAGTCCTCATAATCAAAATTTACACTTATTTAATAGATTCATATTTATACTTTTTGCTTTTAGATTTTATTTTTATAAAAATTAATAGATGTTCCCCCATAGAAATCTTGGAAATATAGTCAGAGAAAACTAGGAATTATCTATAATCTACAGTCTACATATAATCATGATTAAGCTTATATTCATTTTTCAGGTGGATGTCTTTATTTTTAATGTAATTGGAATCATACAGGTTATGCAGTTTCTTGCCCTTCAATTTTTGCTGAAATCGTATCATCAACATTTTCCTATGTCATTTTGAATTCTCCATCCATGATTTTGAAGGGCCCATTATGTTTCATTATTTGGTTGTACCATAATTAGTCTAACCTCTCTGGTATTTTGGTGGGCATGTAATTTACTGAGATTCTTACCTCCTATGAAACCAGAATGCATCTACAAATGGTAACACTGTGAACTGCTGAGGTCACCGCCTCCCTTTCAAGGTTAATTGCTGTAACCCAATTGAAATCTAAATATTGGCACAAAAAGTGTGTTAGCAGGAGATGAAAGGCTGAGGACAGCATAGAGAGGTATTGAGAAGAAAATGCTAGCCAGATACACAGTACTCTGCCCTATCATTTACTCTAATATTCTAGCCAAAATTTAAAAGAGCTAGGTTCAAAACATCCGGCCGTTTGTGTCCTGGGCTCCAGGTCTTCCTGAGGCCAGTTAAACTGGTGCACACCTCAGTAAACTCCTAATATAAATTCTTTTCTGAGAGGCAATATATTTTTGTTAGATTGCTTTGTACCTTATGACCAAAGAGACCCAAATGAACAAAATACTTAGTGTCTATAACAAAGATGATAACAGATTTTTATTAGTCAGGGTTCTCAGAGAAGCAGAACCAATAGAAAACATACATCTATACACACACACACACATATATATCCCATCATATATAAATAATATAATAAATATCATATATAAATATATGTAAGAAAATGTATTATGAGGAATTGGCTCATGTAATTATGGAGACAGAAAAGTCCCAGATCTGCCATCTGCAAGCTGGAGACCCAGAAAAGTCCAGTAGTGAAATTCAATCTGAATCTGAAGGCCTGAGAACCAGGTGAGCCAATGGCATAAATCCCACTCTGAGTGGGGATTCCAAAGGAGGAAGGGAAGGAAGGGTGTAAGAGTTGAGAAATTACCTCTGGGGTACTGTGTTCACTATTTGGACAACAGGATCAATAGAAGCCCAAACCTCAGCATCATGCAATATACCCTTGTAATAAACCTGCACCTGCACCTCCTAAATCTAAAATAAAAGCAGAAATTTTAAAAAGCAGATGAAAGGAAACAGTTTATAGTGTTACCATTTGTAGATGCCTTCTGGCTTCATAGGAAGAATCTCCGAAAAGTATGTGCCCACCAAAATACCAGAGATATTAGACTAATTGTGATACAACCAAATAATAAACATAATGAAAGAAAAAATAAAAATTATATGAAAAAGAAAAAATAAAAACAAAAAAATGAGCAAAAATCCAATTCTAAGAGCAGGAAAAGATGAGATGAGATGTTCCAGCTCAAGCAATGAGGCAAAAAAAAAAAAAAGAGGCAAGCTCCTCTTTCCTCCACCTTTTTGTCTATTCAGGCCCTCAACAGGTTAGATGGTGACAACTCACACTGGGTAGGGTAATCTACTTTACTGAGTCCACTGGTTCAAACACTCATCTCATCCAGATATATCCTCATGAACATAGCCAGAAAGAATGTTTAACCAGATATCTGGGCATTCCCTGATTCACTCAAGTTGAAATATAAAATCACCTTTCTCAAGTCCACCTCATCAACTTGGCATTCACACAAATTCCCTTAAGCCACCATTAACCTCCAGATAAAGACAATAATAAGGTCATAATTCCACCCAACATGATACAACTATCCTGCTTACCAGAATGTACTAACTCATTTCCCAAAAGAAGAGGTAAAGTCCTTAAGTGATCATTACTCTTCTTTCCATCCTATAACTTAAATACTATGGTGTCAAATTAACAATACTATAACACTATGATATAAAGTCAATATGTCTTATGTTACGTGATAAGAGAATAAGAGTGAGAAGAGAAAAACAAATACACACACATCAGATGTTCATATCAAAATAAGGAGGAAAATTCATGACAATTATAGTCCTCTTTCTGCAACTAGTCACATGATCATAGCTGGTCTTTATATCTACCTTCTTCCACTACCCATTATGTATTTTCCTTGCCTTCAGCAAGCACTTCAGGTAGTTTTGGTTCTTTATCTGCTGGGGTAGCCCAAATCTTCATTCCCGAAGGGTCTGGGCCATTTGTTGTCTTGCCTGGATTGGGTTGTTGTAGTGTTCCATTTACCTTAATCACATAGCATGATACTAATAAGAGATGCCCTAAAGGCTCTCTTGTATTTCAAACCATACTCTTTTTTACCTCCATTGTAGAGTAGTAGCCCAATTTCCTCCTTGGCAACTAGGATCAATCAGCCCAGCCAATCCCTTAACTCCTCCTTTGTCTGTTGACTCGGAGGCATGAAGAGCCCAAAGTGGCTGGTTCACAGTCTTAACTTCTAGTTCAATGGAATCATTGTTATATTTATTGGAGGAAGAATTTCTCCCTCTGGAACTAAATTGGCTAGGCCAGCAGAGCATAAAGTCACAGAAACAGGAAGGAAAAATTGTGCTAGTGGGTCACTAGGGGTACTAGTGAGTGGTGCCACTCCATTTCCGTCCTTTAATTTCTAGATGATGAACCCTGGCTGTAAGAGTAACAGCATCATATACTAGACACTGATTCAGAGCATATATAGCCTCCTGGAGGACCTCACCCCTGGCCAATTACAGTGCCAGCCAAGACATTGTCACTTGGCTGGCACTGTAATTGAGTCTTCAAAAGACCATTCCACCATTCGATCAAGCCAGCTGCTTCTGAATGGTAGAAAATATGGTAAGACCAGTGAACTCCACAGCCATGGGCCCATCACTGAACTTTTGCTGTGAAGTGAGTTCCTTGATCTTAAACAATGCCAGGTGGAATACCATGATGAAAGATTAAGACATTCTAAGCCACACGTGGTAATTTTGGCAAAAGCATTGCAAGCATGGAAGACAAATCCATATGCAAATTATCTATTCCAGTAAAGACAAAACATTGCCCTTTTCATAATGAAATGGATCCAGTGTAGTCAACCTTCCACCAGGCAGCTGGCTGGTCACCCCAGGGAATGGGGCCATATCGGTGGTCTCAGTGTTGGTCTCTGCTGCTGGCAGATAGGGTATCACCAGTGGCTGGAGCAAGGTTGGCCTTGGTGAGTCCATGTTGCTGAGCCCACACAAAGCCACCATCCCTGTCACCATGGTCACCTTGTTCATGAGCCCACTGAGTGATGAAATGGATGGCTAAAGAAAGAGGCTGACCAGCAAGCACAGAACAGATCATCTTATCCACTTTATTAAAATCCTCCTCTGCTGCAGTCACTCTTTGGTGAGCATTCACATAATACACAAATATCTTCACATTGTTTGCCCATTCAGAGAGGTCTATCAACATATCTCTTACTCAAATCTCTTGGTCACCAATTTTCCAATCATGTTCCTTCCAGGTCCCTGATTGTCCAGCAAAAACATTGGCCACAGACCATTAATCAGTATATAATCACATATCTGGCCACTTCCTCTTCCAAGCAACATGAGAAAACATTGCACTTCTCAAAGTTCTGCCCATTGAGAAGACTTTCCTTCACCACTGTGCTTCAGCGTTATCTCAGAGAGGAGCTATAATGCGGCAGCTGTCCACTGTTGTGTGGTGCCTGCATATCACGCAGATATGCGTAAACCAGGTCATGTGTAAATCAGGCCCCTGTCTTCTCTTCCTTTGTCAACTGATTGTAGGAAACTTCTCATGAGGTCACAGGTACAGGCAGGGAGAGAAAAATTAACTATCACATAGGTTCACTCTATTCCGAGCAGACCACATTGAAATTCAAGGTAGTTCATTTAAAATAAATATTTAAAGAGTAGAGTCCTTCCACCCCACAAGACAAGAGACAAAGACATAAAGTTTTCCAAACCAGCTCCTATGAGGAACGATAAAAATAAATGAAAATATTTAGAATAGTGAAAGTTATTGACAAATGTTAAAATGCTGTCTTGTGTAAGAGGAAATTGACTTGTTCTATGTGGTTGCATGGCTTAGAATTTAGACCAATGAAATATAATTTTGTTTAATATAAGAAAAAGCATTCCAAAAGAGTGGAATACAAAATGGATTGGCTGCTTCAGAAAGCAGTAACCCACTGGAGTAGTCAGGTATATAAATAATAATCATTAAAAAGATACATTAAGAAGGGAAGTCAGGATATTGGCAGAAAGCTCTATTACGTGACATTCCAATTGACTTCCAAGTTTACTGGTTTTTAAAATATAGGCTATTATAACAAGAAGATACCTTTTTAAAGCTTTAAAGAAATTCAGATTGAATGTTGACTGTCGTTTCTTTGAGGGGCCAAAACAAAAGCTTGGTTAGGAATGTTATCTACTAATGTGCTACCAAGATTATTTTTCCAAGACAGTATGAGAAAATGTCATTGAGAGTGAATACAAATTATGGTTTAGAGGGAAGAAAGTCAATATCCAAGGAGACAGTGTCAAGTCCAAGGGTGAGAAGAAACAAGAAATGTGAGAACTAATAACAAGATCAAGAGACTTTGAGAAAAAGTCAGAAAGCACTGAAGGACTAGAATAAAGCAAGTGGGTCAGAACAGCACAGTGAGCAATGAGCAAGTGTAACCTTCTGCAAAGCTTCATGCTAGGCCTTAAAGAAACAATGGCAAGATGGAAAATATAAGGAAACATATTTATGGAGACCAGCATATAACAGGATTTTTGTCTCAAGCATTTACATTAAATTGTGATGGTAACTTTTTTAAGAACTTTGGAGCATTAATAAATATAGAATGGGTGATAGAAGTTCAGGATGCTCACAAGGAAATAAGTGAATTTATTAAAATTTAAATATAATTGAAAACTCATGCAGAGAAGGAAAAACCTAGATGAGGAAGAGCAATCACACTACAGTATTTTTGCAGTTTGTAATGTTTTTGTAATATTTAACTCTTGAGCTCTTCGTAAGAGAGAATGTCTTGCTAAAGGACACCTCGTGGTTTTGCTTTGTTTTGTTTTTTCATTAAAATTGAACCCATAGGACTGTCATGCATTTATGACATAGAGGCAAAGAACATGAGCTTTGAAATTATACAAGCATGAAGTTAAATTCCAGCTTTGCTGTTACTATATTACCTTGTGGAAAATGGCACTGGAAAACCAACTCTGTGCTTCAACTTTCCATTTGTCAATTGAGAGTTGTTCTGAGAGTTAAATGAGACATATATCCCATGTATTTAGCACAGTTGTTGGAAAATTATAGGTGTGCATTAAATTGTAGGGAGGGTTATGAGTTTTTCTAAAGGTTTTGTGTATTCATCTGCTCACTAATGAAAAGTTCATTGGCTATCAGAGCTTGGCCTGATCTATTCAGCCATCACCATTACAGAGCCTACAGATTTTCACAAAATCTAAGCAAAAGGTGAAATCAATGATGGCATCCAAATAAGAAGGGACACCCAAGTTAGAATTTGGAGCTACGATTAACTTTTCGCTCTGCTTTCAAAGCAGAAAAACCAAGTGGCCTTTGTTATAAACAGATCTGTATTTATTGCAGTGTCATAGCATGAAGTGAGTAATGATGTTGTCTAAGGGTTTATTAGCATCAGCCAAGAGCCCAATAGTAGAATTTGGGTTTAATCCGGACCAGCCAGGTTTCCTCTAAAACTGCTACCTACAATTAAGTTAAACAGCAGCTCAAATTATTTAATTCACATCATTTATTTGGATAAAACATATTCTAAGTTCAGCTTCACAGGGCTAAGACTGTCATTTTACTTAAGTTACAACTCTGTTAAATTGATAGCATACCAAAGGTATAGCAAGATTTGGCAGTTGACCCAAGAAATTGCACATGTGGTGGGTCAATTTTCAAAAAAATATTTTCAAACTGCAATGATTCCACGCTGTGCCATGCTGTGCCTCTTGCATACAAACAATTAGAATGGACTCATAAACAGGAAATGTGGTAGCAGAGAAGAATGAAAAAGTGGGATGAGATTAGAGATAAAAGCGTCTGCCTTGCAAAGAAGGGTGGGATGAAAGAGTAAGGTGAAAAAAAGATGCCTTTCAGCAAGAGAAAGAAGTGTACAGCCAAAATCCCAGTCCATAACCACCATATAATCCATAAATTACCAGCATGACTGCAATGTAAATAAATTGTTTGAATCTAGCTTAATTTCTCCGTTACAAATTTTAAAGAGGAGTCTCAAGAAGTAAAATGACTAGTGACTCTCCAAAGTGTACCTCATTCTTCTGACAAAACCAGAAATCGAACTATGGTTGTCTCACTTCAGTGCTATTTCCATGTTACATTTTTCAAGTGACTCTGCATTATGAAGGCCGTATCTTAGAAATGCACCTTCAAAAAATATATATCATAGATGCAGAGGCAGTCCAGAGTTCAGCCTACTGGTTAAAACATTCACACCAGCAACAAACCTAGATTTGACTTTTTTTTTCTTTCTTTTGAGACAAACTCTCGTTCTGTCACCAGGCTGGAGTGCAGTGGTGTAATCTCGGCTCACTGAAAGCTCCGCCTCCCAGGTTCATGCCATTCTCCTGCCTCAGCCTCCCGAGCAGCTGGGACTGCCTCCCGTCCCTGCCACCACGCCTGGCTAATTTTTTTTTTTTAATAGAGACGGGGCTTCACCATGTTGGCCAGGATGGTCTCGATCTCCTGACCTCGTGATCTGTCCGCCTAGGCCTCCCAAAGTGCTGGGATTACAGCTGTGAGCCATTGCACCCAGCCTAGATTTGATTTTTTTTTAACCATAGCTAGCTAGTTATGTGGCTTTGAGTGGTGTGTTTTTCTGAATGTTGCTTTGTTTTTGTTTTCACCTTATTTCTAAAAGGTTTGTGTATTGATTGACTGGAGGGTGGTGAGAAATAAATATGACAACCTCATCCAGTTATTGGTGTTGCTATAATATTAAATTATACAACAAATATAAAGTACTTAGCATAGTCCCTGCCACATATGAGGTATTTAGTAAATGACAGGTCTTATTATGAAGGTCAGAATTTCGAACATATCCCCCTAATCAGACTGTTAGATCTGACAGACCTACTTTATTCTGAAATAAAACTTAGCTACACAAGAAGGTAAAGTCTGATCATGTTTGCTGACTAGCTGTAAAGGGCATCACAAATACAGTATATTCATTCTCAAACATAGATGAGGCACTAAAGCTGATCAAATCATATGTTTTATGTTAAGTAAAGATTTGGGCTGATTTTTTAAGTATATAAAAGCAAAGATTTGAGAAACTACCAGCAGAAACATGTAGAAAAATGCTGGAGCTAATCATGCCTCATCAGGTCTACCTCTTGGTAGAGATCTTAGCCATGCTTGCTGATGGCCATGTGGAAACCTGTATCTTTCAGCCTCCTGAGAGCATTCAGAGCTAACTGGTATTTGTTTTCATTTTTTTATTTATTTTTTCCTGTGGACAATACAGCTCCACTATACAGTTCCATGATATATATATATACACATATATATATATATATCTATACTTTTTTAATTTGATTTTTAAGATGGAGTCTCGCTCTGTTGCCCAGGCTGGAGTGCAATGGTGCGATCTCAGCTCACTGCAACCTCTGTCTCTGGGTTCAAGCCATTCTTCTGCCTCAGCCTCCCAAGTAGCTGGGTCTATAGGCATGCATTACCACGCCCAGCTAATTTTTGTAATTTTAGTAGAGACGGGGTTTCACCAAGTTGGCCAAGCTGGTCTTGAACTCCTGACCTCAAGTCATCTGTGTGTCTCAGCCTCCCAAAGTGCTAAGATTACAGGCGTGAGCCACTGTGCCCAGCCCACGGTATTTTTTTATGCCAACTAAGACAATAGGAGTCGAAAGTTCAAGTGAAAAGAATCTTTGAGTTCAAGTGAAAAGAACCTCTGTCAATGAATCCACTCGGAGGAAGTGGTTAAGTTCAACCATTGCAATTTTAGCCAATCTAGACCCTAAATTAGAATAAAGTGCATGGCAGGGAAACATAGGCTTTTATTGCTTTTGGTGGTAGTGGTAGTTAGCAGTGGTAGTTTTTTTCTTTCAGTACAAACTTGGAAAAGCAAAAGGTAGTGGAGGCAAAATGCTTGCAGTTTTTGAGTTATTTTTGTTTCTGTTTCTCATTTGGAGGACAATCCTGTAGGAGAACACAAAAATAAAGTGTTCTTTAGAGCTAAGTCATGGAATTATCAAGGGCAGAACTAAAAATACCACAGCCTGTATACTGGAGAGGGGTTCAGAGAAATCACTCTGGAAATAAGTGGAACTTGTTATTTTTATTATTTGAAGATAATAAGAGAGGAAAAAGGCATGTACAACTCTATTAATCAGGGTCCTCCAGAGAGACAGAACCCATAGGAGATAGGCAGGTAGGATGATGGAGGCTGATAACTCCCACAATAGGCTCTCTACAAGTTGGAGAACCACAGAAGCCAGTGGCATGGCTCAGTTCAACTCAGAATGTCTGGGAACAAAGAAAGCAGATGCTGTAACTCTCAATTCAGGGCCAAAGGTCTGAGAGCCCCCAGGAAGTTGCTGGTGCAAGTCGTAGAGACTGGAGGCCAAAGAACCTGGAGTTCTGATATCCAAGGGCAGGAGAAAGGCATCCCATTCTAAAACAGAGAAAGAGAATTCACCCTTCTTTGCCCTCTTTCCATCCCGTTTCCCAGTTAAATGGTAGATGCCTGTCCGCATTAAGGAGGACCTTCCACCAGCTCACATGCCACCAGCTCACAAGCCAACTCACATGCCAACTCACCTGCCAACCCACCAACTCACAAGCCAACCCCTCCAACTCACATGCCAATCTCCTCCAAAAACACCCTTAAAGACACTCAAAAACATTTCACCAGCCATCTAGGCATCCCTCTGTCCAGTCAAGCTGACATCTAAAATTAACCGTCACAACAACCTTTAATATTGTCTTAATATTCTGCAATTTCAGAAGCCAAGGTGGAAACAGAGGCAAGGGAACAAATCTGTGAATGGTTCTGTTTTGACCAACAATATAAAGTGGCTTATGAATTCCCTCAACTCTGTCAATCTGCCCCAGCCAACAAGCCAAAGATCCATTCTCTGAAATCCCCATCTGGGTCCCCCAGCCTACCTTCTCACATCTATTTTGAAAGGCTAATGTTAGAAGAAAAACACACAAAAACTAAAAAGCCTCATTTCTTATTTTCTAGGAACTTACTGTTTAGCAAGTTTCCAAGGGGTTCTTGAAATTACCTGGCAACTTATTAGAAATGCAGACCCTTGGGCCCCAATCCAGAAGCACTGAATCAGAATCTGCATTTGAACAAGGTCCCCAGGAGACCCCATGCAAAGATTGAGTTGCACTGTTCCAGTCTGTTCCATCATAGGGAGAAACATGACAAAGCCTCCTCTGGCTGTCCCTATGTCAAGTCCAAACAGAGCACTGGCAGCGCAGACTGCAAAATGAGTATTTGTTAATTGTGCAGGGATTAAACAAGCCCAGCAAGCATTCTAATTCAAATGCATCTAAAATGACTCTCCTCATCAGTAGGAACACAATTTGTCAATTTGTACCTGGCTCATGGAAACCATAACTATTAATCAGCCTAAGTGGAGAGAGACCTGCAAATGAGGGGCTGCATGTTTATGGTGATCACGGTTGCATGGTCCATTAACACCCACATTCTGACCTCTGAACTGAACCTATTAGAATAGACTTATCTTTCCTGCGGTCAAACTTGTACCAGCAACCCTAATCCTTGCTCACTACCAGTAGCATTTCACTTCTCAAAACATCTATTTTATGTTATAAAAGACACGCCTTGGATTTGCCCATGAGCTTCAACCATTCACATACCGTGGGTGTCTATAAGAGAACACCACTCTCGTAAAAAATTTCAATGCTTATCAAATGTTAAAGTGATTACTTACACATTTCAACATTCATTTGATCAATATTTCTTGGTTTCTCTGTGCCTTGCTGGGAATAAAGACATATCCAAGCTTACCACTAACCTTGGGAAGATATGATAAATTAACAGATCTTTTTTTTTTTTTTTTTTTTTTTTTGCGATAGAGTCTCGCTCTGTCGCCCAGGCTGGAGTGCAGTGGCGCGATCTCGGCTCACTGCAAGCTCCGCCTCCCGGGTTCACGCCATTCTCCTGCCTCAGCCTCTCCGAGTAGCTGGGACTACAGGCGCCCGCCACCACGCCCGGCTAATTTTTTGTATTTTTAGTAGAGACGGGGTTTCACCGTGGTCTCAATCTCCTGACCTCGTGATCCGCCCGCCTCGACCTCCCAAAGTGCTAGGATTACAAGCGTGAGCCACCGCGCCCGGCCGATTAACAGATCTTTATGATGCTCTGTTATATGCACTAACTAGGGAAAGTTTCGAGTGATGTAGTACAGAAAAGTTTCCCTAATGAAATCTTCAGACGTCAGAGCACATTACCTGGAGACTGTGACATTTAAGTCAATGTGGACAAATAGCAAATATTTACAAATAAATAAAGGATAGAACATGCCAGATAAAAAGGGAAAACAAAATGTACTAAGACTTAGAAGTAAGAAGGAATACAGAACAACTGGAGACCTGCAAGTAAGTAATCCATCATTCCACTATGCCTGCAGTAGGGACTGGGGTCACAAAGTAGGGACACAAAGGATGAAACCACAGGGGTAAGCAGGGAACAGTCATGAAGAACCTCATAAGTCATATCAGTGAATTAGATGTTGAATGTCACAGGAGCTGGAGAATCAGATTAATGTCTTAGATTCTTTTGGATGCAGTTTGGGGAAGAGATCAGAGTAGAGCAACACTAGAGGAAAACAGACCCAATAAGAGATGCACAGGTTCAGAGATGAGGAGGAGTTTCTTGACGTCTGTCTGCACAGCTGTTATAGAAGGCTCAAAAAACAAGATCCTTTGGGAGGCCAAGACTGAGGTCAGGAGTTCGAGACCAGCATGGCCAACATGACGAAACACCATCTCTACTAAAAATACAAAAATTAGCTGGGTGTGGTGGTGCACGCCTGTAATCCCAGCCACACAGGAGGCTGATGCAGGAGAATTGCTTGAACCGGGAGGTGGAGGTTGCAGTGAACTGAAATTGTGCCACTGCACTCCAGCCTGGGCAACAGAGGGAGACTCCTTCTAAAAAATAAAATAAATAAAATAAAATAAACACAAGATCCCTAATAAGAAAATGAAGCAGAGCTTCTGAAGCCCAGAGAGATCTGGTTAGTGCATCCCCGTGAAGGGATTAGGCAAAGTCAGAACCAAAAGGGAGCAAGACAGACAAGGAGGATGGAGAAGAAAAGGGAGAAATTGGTGAAACAAGACAACTTAGGATCCAAGATCATGCACACTGAACAGACATTAGCTGCTCCTTCAGGGCGCGATGTACTTCTCCAGGCTGCAGCAGACCTTTAAAGAGGGCAAAACAGGGATGAAGAGGGTGCCCATTTAACTTTTTAATACCACCTGTCATTGTTACTAAAGAGTAATTTGAACCATTTAACAAAGTATACTAATGCACAGCATTTTAAGTGAAAAAGAAAAGTTGATGAAAATATGTTAATCTATTATGGATTAATCTGTCATGAACACCCAGGCAAATACGAAATATTGAATAGCCAGGGCTGGTGAAAATGTTGTTTCCAGTCATCCAAATATTTGAAACTTGAGTCTTAATGTGAGAGTGGAAAATAACAAAGTTCACGCAAATTAAGCATGTGAGTATATGTAATTTGTAGAGGTGTGCTTGATTTTCCACAATAAAAATTGTGAATTAAATTTTCAACTACTAATCAAATGTTAAATACATCCTTTTGGCATAAAAAAATTTGTCATTAATTAATCCTTTGGCATTAGGAATTCTCTCCATTCACATTGTCCCATACAGACCCAATCAAACTAATATATATAATTTATATATATACACTATCTATAAATATATATTCATATATAAATATATATTTATATGTTTATATTTATACGACATATAGTATACATATATTCGTATATATTTACTATATATAAATATATATATACTATATATATATTCTGCCAACAATTGAATAAACCTGGGAAACAGATTCTGACAGATAGTATAAATATATTTATACTATATATATAGTGTAGCGTATATATATACACTATATGTATATAGTATATATAGTATAAATATATTCTATATACTATATATACTGTACATAATATATATACTATATATGCTATAGTATATATACTATATATAGTATAATATATACTATATATAGCATATAAATATATTAGTATAATATACATACTATAGTGTATACACACACACACACACACACACACACATATATATATTCTGCCAACAATTGAATAAACCTGGGGAAACAAATTCTGCTCCTAGAACCCTCAGAATAAAATACAGCCCTGCTGACCCTTTGCTTTTGCTACTGGAGGCTCTAAGCAGAAAAACCAGCTGAGCCCTCCAGATTACTCATCTACAGAATTATGATATAATAGATACGTTTTAAGGCACAAATCTGTGGTAGTTTGTTATGACAGCCATAGAAAATTAACACAAACCTCTTCTGATGGGGGCCTGAGGAATCTCTCTCTTATTTTCAGCCTCACTTCTTTGTGCTTTTGGATAAGGCACCCTTTTTGGACAACTGGTCACTGTACAGAGATGGCAGTTAAGAGCATCCATCTTTTGTTCTAGGTTGGCGGGAATAATACGATGTGCATTGAATGAAAACTTCATTTGGATGGGCTCACCGTGCTTACTGTTCTCCCCTCCAAATTTTTTTCACTCTGCAGACTCTGAAAGGTTCGTTTTCAAAGTAAGGATGGTGAGTGCTTCAGGAAGTCTCTAGAAGATTGTTATTCAACTGATCCTACATAATAGATTAAAAATAACATTGTGCTAGTTTCCTAGGTTGCTGTGACAAATTACCCCATGCTGAGTGGCTTGAAACAACAGAAGTTTATTATTATATAGTATGTATTAAATACATATATATAAAACATATATAAATTTTTATATGTTTTATATATAGTGTGTGTATGTGCATGCGTGTTTTATTAAGCAGAGAATAACAATCTTGGATGGGTTCTTGTGATCGCTGGGAGGTAGATGCCTTCCAAAATCCAACATTCTATAACTCTAAACTAGTTATTATATCCTTCTGTGAGGAAATGAAAACATGATTTTTGTTCTATTGCCTTAAAATATTGTGAAATACTTTAGTTAAGATTTACATTTCATCTACAGCCTGATGCAGTGCTCACGCCAATAATCCCAGCACTTTGGGATGCCAAGGCTAGAGGATAGCTTGAGGCCAGGAGTTTGAGACCTGCCTGGTCAATATAGGGAGGCCCTGTCTCTACAAAAAATAAAAATAAATAACTGGGCATGGTTATTTATGTCTATAGCACATGTCTGTAGTTCCAGCTGCTCAGAAGCTGAGGTGGGAGAATCGCTTGAGCCCAGGAGTTCAAGGCTGCAGTAAGCTACGATCATGCCACTATACTCCAGCCTGGGTAACAATGGGACCACCATCTCTAAAAAATCAAATCAAATAATAAAATTCATTTTATTTTAAAATAAATAAATAAATCTCATCCACTCTGGCTTGGCACCACGTAGACAAAAACAATAGATTAACATTTTGAAATGTTTAACTGAGGAAAGCACCGTGAGCTTAGATTTTTTAAATGCTCTTAGATGTTTTATTTTTCTTTCCAAAGCTAAAGTAGCAGGTGAACATTATGTCTGTACTGGGTTGAATAGTGTCCCACCCTACATTCATGTTCACCTAGAAACACAAAATGTGACCTTCTGTGGGAACAGGGTCTTTGCAGAGGCTATCTGTCAAGTTAAGGGGATGTCATACTGGATTAGCGTAGGCCCTAATCCAATGACTGGTGTCCTTATAGCAAGAGGGAAATTTGGGCACAGCCACACAGAGGAGAAAGTCATTTGAAGACACATAGAGAGAACACCATTTGATGAGGGGGTGGAGACTGCAGTGATGTGTCTACTGCCAAGGAAGGCCAAGCATTGCTGGCCCCCTCAAAAGCTGGAAGAAGCAAGGAAGGAAGTGGCCCTGGAGCCCTAGAGGGAGCACGACCCTGCCAACACCTTGATTTCAGACTTCTGGCATCCAGAACTGCGAGATAATAAACTTCTGTTGTTTCAAGCCACTCAGCATGGGGTAATTTGTCACAGCAACCTAGGAAACTAGCACAATGTTATTTTTAATCTATTATGTAGGATCAGTTGAATAACAATCTTCTAGAGACTTCCTGAAGCACTCGCCATCCTTACTTTGAAAACGAACCTTTCAGAGTCTGCAGAGTGAAAAAAATTTGGAGGGGAGAACAGTAAGCACGGTGAGCCCATCCAAATGAAGTTTTCATTCAATGCACATCGTATTATTCCCGCCAACCCAGAACAAAAGATGGATGCTCTTAACTGCCATCTCTGTACAGTGACCAGTTGTCCAAAAAGGGTGCCTTATCCAAAAGCACAAAGAAGTGAGGCTGAAAATAAGAGAGAGATTCCTCAGGCCCCCATCAGAAGAGGTTTGTGTTAATTTTCTATGGCTGTCATAACAAACTACCACAGATTTGTGCCTTAAAACAGTGTCTATTTATTATATCATAATTTGTAGATGAGTAATCTGGAGGGCTCAGCTGGTTTCTCTGCTTAGAGCCTCCAGTAGCAAAAGCAAGGGGGCAGCAGGGCTGTATTTTATTCTGAGGGTTCTAGGAGCAGAATTTGTTTCCCCAGGTTTATTCAATTGTTGGCAGAATTCAGTTCCATACGGTTGTAGGGTTGAGGTCCTGTTTTCTTGGTGGTTGTCAACTGGGGACCAACCTGAGCTTCTAGAGGCCTTTCTCCAGTCGCACACAGCACCCCCTGCACCTCAGAACCAGTAACGGGGAGACAGATCCCTGCCCACCTCCTCTGCCTCCTCTTCTACCTTCTTTTTTTCCAAATTTTTTTTAATTCTACGTAAAGTCACTTTATTTTCCTATTTTTTAATTTTATTGGTTTTTTTTTTTTTTTTTTGAGACAGGGTCCTACTCTGTGACCCAGAAAGGAGTGCAGTGGTGCAATCATGGTTCACTGCAGCCTCAACCTCCCAGGCTGAAGCAATCCTCCCCCCTCAGCCTCCCAAGCAGCTGGGACTGCAGGTGTGTGCGACCACGCTGGCTAATTTATTTTGTAGAACTAGGGCCCCACTATGCTGCCCAGGCTGATCTTGAACTCCTGGGCTCAAGTGATCTTCCCGCCTTGGCCTCCCACAGCACTGAGATCACAGGCATGAGCCTCCACGCCCAGCCCCTACTGACTTTCAAGGGCTCATGTGATTACCTTGGGCCCACCCTGACACTCCTGGGTAGTCTCTCTATTTTAAAGTCAACTGATTTTAAGATTACCTAAAATTACAAAATCTTAATTCCATCTGCAAAATCCCTTCACAGCAGTACCCAGATTCTTGTTTGACTGAATAACCAGAGAGCAGGAATCTTAGAGCTGTGGTTAGAATTCTGCCTACCACAATGTTATAAAATGACTGTTAGGGAGGCTTCATAAACAGCACCATGTGAAGATTCTTCCCATGACCAGAGGCTGTGCTGTCTTGTGGTTGGTCAGGCTGGTGGATCTGACCAACCACAAAGACAATCCAAGACAATTAATGCTGATTACTCCATCTACTGCCCCAAAGGTTCCTGCTAAGCACTTCCAGGGCCCAATCTCCATCCTTTGGTCCCACTGGAGCTTCAAGTAATCTATCTACCAGCTATACAAATGCCATAAACTAAGCAAATAACCCAGCAAAAAGGGAGCTTAATCTTCTGCAAATCTAATATGATATACTTAGGTAGCATCCTCTCATTTCTCAATCACAAGGTGATTGTTCTTTCTTGATCATAAGTATGAGGTTCTGGTTTTCTTTCCTAAATACTAGGAACGCACACTAACCGTAATGAAGAAGCCCTGGGTACTGAGGGAAGAAAAAACCTGATTTGTGATGTCGGGTTTGTTACTACTTAACTGCAATTACACATTCAAGAGAATGTTGCTTTAAGAACCACCCATTTAATTTCTTAGACTGAAAATTTTCTGGTAAAGTAACTGCCTGACATAGAACACTTAAAAGGAGAATTGAAATGAAAAGTCTTTTACCAAGTGGCAAACAGAAGTATTAACTGCTTGATTAGAAGTTCTATGTCACTAATAGTGAAAGCTCGCCTCTCACAACCTGTCTTCCCAGTTTGCCTTTCTCGTCCCTGGGAACATGCAAATTCCTATTCTACACTGGAAATCCCAAAGTGGCTTTGAAATCCTGTTTTCCTTACGGAAAAAAAGGAAATGCAACTGATTTGTTTGGGCTGTTGAGTGTTTTCTTGCTGACATCACTTCCTTAAATGATTGCTTTATAATAATTCAGAGTCATATCATGTAAAGAATTTGAGCCTGATATTCCTCGGTTCTGCCACTATCCATTGATGGAAACTTGGGTAAGTCACAGAAACTCTGTGAGACTCAAATTTATCAACTATATTATGGGAATAGCAGCATTCATTTCTTAGGTAGTGAAGAGAATTAAAACACAGAAAATTGTCTGGCATATAGTAGATGCTCAAACATTCAATCTCTTTTCCCTATTCTCCTTTCTCCTTGTTTATGTTCTAATAAATCTCTGGATTGCAAATAGACTATAAATCATCTAAAAGCAAGGGCTACACCAGTGTAATTCCATGAGAAGATTCTTTGATTGGCATTCAGGAGATTTAAGCCTACACATGAAAAGTGACCTTGATTAAGTCAATTGCCCTCTCTGTGTTGCAATTTTCAGTTATGAGGGGTTATTTAACCACAGGGATTGCCCAGCTATAAAATGTCATATTAACACCAATTTTTTTTACCCCTTTAAAGACTCTACTGAGCAAGTGGTAGGCATTCAGTCAGTGCTTGCTGACTGTCTGCTGGATGAAGGTGTTCAGTAAGATAGGTGTAATGGCAATAGTTACTGGATCATAACAGGAATAGATCCAAAGCAACCCACTCTTAATTTTAATCAAATATTTCTAAGAGAATTTGAAAATAAAACATAACAAAATTTCCCCTTGGGAATTGGAGATAGTAAATGATGCCAAAGACTCAGTTTCCTTCTAAAGATGGTTTGGAGATGGCCCAGTTTCTCCAGCTTCTTTTTGCTCCCAGTGATGAATTGTTGATCTATTTCTTATTTGTGGGTTGGATTGATAATCATCATGGAGAATTACACTTGGGAGGACACACTGGTGAATTCCTACAAATTGTGAAATCTTACAAAATTCTTGTAGACTGTGATCTCACATTAACTTCTGAGATGGGAAATAGGAGGCCTGGTGCATTTTCTTAGGGGTTGTTTTCCATTGAGCTTATATTTACATTGAATTCAATGCTCATAGTTTTCCATTGAGCTTATATTTACATTGAATTCAATGCTCATATTCTAAGTACACATCTTGATGCATCTAGACAACATACATACCCTTGTAACTACCACCCCAATCAATATGTGGAATATTTCCCTTCACTCCAGAAAGTTCCCAGTTCCCCCTGTATAGTCCACCCTCCCGACAAGGCAGCCGCTGCTCTGATTTTTATCACATTAGCTTAGCTTTACCTGTTCTGGAACTTTATATACATAGAATATATAATATGCACACTTTCGTGTCTAGCTTATTTTGCTCAACATGTTTTGAGAGTTATCCCTGTTGTTGTGTATATCAGGAGTTCACTTATTTTTGTGGCTGACTAGTATTCTATTGTATGAAAATATCAAAATTTGTATATCCGTTCACCTGTTGATGAACATTTGGGTTGTTTCAGTTTTAGAATTTTAAAAATAAAGCTCTTATGAACAGCCTTGCCCTTTGGGGACATATGTTGTGTTTCTCTTCGGTAAATAACCAGAAGGTGGAATTGCTGGGTTATAGGGTAAATGTATGTCCCTATGTATTTTTTTTTATTTTATTTATAAGGGTGAAAATCACACAACATTTTTCCTCTTCTGGCCTCCATTCCCATTACAGGAAAGTTTCTATTAATCTCTAAGAACAAACCACATGTATTTAGTGCTTACTAGGTACCAAGACTAGGGATAAGTTTTATACATGAATTATCTCATTTAATATTAACAAAACCTATAATTATCACCATTTACAAAGGCCCAAGGAGGTTAATAAGGGAAGCTGCTATTGACCTTGTGTAATAGAAATATAGAAAATAATTCCACAACCTGCATTCTTACCTAGTTTACCCATATTATTTCCTTTCTTTCACAAAGTCTTTTAATTTTTATTTTTATTATTTATTTTATTTTTGAGACAGGGCCTTGCTCTGTCACCCAAGCTGGAGTGAAGTGGTGCAACTAAAGTTCACTGCAGCTTCCACCTCCCAGGCTCAAACAATCCTCCCACCTGAGCCTCCTGAGTATTTGGAACCACGGCTGCATGCCACCATACCCAGCTAATTTTCAATTTTTTTGTAGAGACCAGGTCTCCCTATGTTGCCCAGGCTGGTCTTGAACTCCTGGGGTTCAAGCAATCTTCCCACCTTGGTCTCCCAAAGTACTAGGATTACAGGCAGGAGCCACTGCACCTGGCCCACATAAAAAGTTTTTTCTTCTCATCTAGAAGAAACTACTGAGTCTTTGGGGTAAAACAATGAAGGCCTTCTCAACCAAGTGGAAATGTTTCATCTCTTAGAGCCTCCAAACCAGAAGGCATCAATGTCTACAGGAACCTGACTCACAAAGTGTTATTTATCCCTCACCTATTGGGGTTAGGAAGTGAAAGGGTATAGATATCTCAGCAGGACAGCCAATCTCTCTAACAGGAATAAAATTTGCAATTAAATAATCCTGTGGCTACAAATCAAGAACATCGTATCTGTGGGCGAGATTAGTAATTCACATCTTTAGAATGCATCAAAATCACCCAGAGAGCTTGTTAAAATATGTATTTCTAAATCAGGTCTGGGATAGACCTCGAGATTTTGCATTTTTAACAAACTCCCAAGTGATGTTGATGCTTCCGGTCCTCAGACCACACTGTGTTTAGCACTGGGCCAGATCATCTTAATCACCGAAATAAATCTCTGACGAGAAACTGAGTTTTAGTTAGAGAAAGTGTTGACTGAAGAATGATGAGGTTCATGAATTTGGAAAGCAGAGCTTTCTTTCTCATAAAGTATTGCAGCCTGCAGGGTGGCCCTTCCAACAGGTTGGGGAGTGTAGCCTCTGGACAGAAGCTGAAAACAGACACTTTTAAGGTACAAAGAATAAGATAGGAATTTATGCTGAACAAGGTGGCCAAATATACATATCTAACAAGCTATTGGAGAAGCATGAATATTTAAGAAAGGAGTAACATGCACATGCACAGTTGAGCTTCATGCCTCTCCATGGGACCCATGTTCAAAGAATGGCCATGTTAGTATAATCCAAGGGTGGAGTTTTCAGCCCTCTCATGTCAAAAGGTGAAGCAGAGGACACCAAAACTCTCAATATGTATCCTTTGCAAACTTGCAAGAACCACTCAGTCTTATCAGGAAGAAAAGCTGGTCGGTGGTTATGCGAAAGCCACAAAAGGGAAGGGCAGCAATCAGGCCGTTGGTTGAAATCAGCAGTGGAGTGCTTTGGAAGGGCTGGTTTCTGTTTAGGCTTTAAGAAGAAAGCCTAATGGTGGTGTAACGAGGGAGAGGGTATAACCAGGCAAGTCCGACCTCTCACCCCATTATGGTTGAGAACTCAGCTTCCAGGGTTTCTCTCAGAGTCCCCGTGGCCAAGAGATGATCCATCCAGTCAGCTGGGGAGGGGGGCATTTAGAATTGTATTTGTATTTCTCAAAAGAGACTAAGAAGGTTATCTAACTAATTAACAGTCAGAGCTACAAGGTCATCCTTGAAGTCTTCATTCTACATCACTGGTACCCAGAATGGGAATTTCTTTTTTTTTTTTTTTTTTTATTATTATACTTTAGGTTTTAGGGTACATGTGCACAATGTGCAGGTTTGTTACATATGTATCCATGTGCCATGTGGATTTCCTGCACCCATTAACTCGTCATTTAGCATTAGGTATATCTCCTAATGCTGTCCCTCCCCCCTCCCCCCACCCCACAACAGTCCCGGAGTGTGATGTTCCCCTTCCTGTGTCCATGAGTTCTCATTGTTCAATTCCCACCTATGAGAGAGAACATGCGGTGTTTGGTTTTTTGTCCTTGCGATAGTTTACTGAGAATGATGTTTTCCAGTTTCATCCATGTCCCTACAAAGGACACGAACTCATCATTTTTTATGGCTGCATAGTATTCCACGGTGTATATGTGCCACATTTTCTTAATCCAGTCTATCTTTGTTGGACATTTGGGTTGGTTCCAACTCTTTGCTATTGTGAATAGTGCCGCAATAAACATACGTGTGCATGTGTCTTTATAGCAGCATGACTTATAGTCCTTTGGGTATATACCCAGAAATGGGATGGCTGGGTCAAATGGTATTTCTAGTTCGAGATCCCTGAGGAATCGCCACACTGACTTCCACAATGGTTGAACTAGTTTACAGTCCCACCAACAGTGTAAAAGTGTTCCTATTTCTCCACATCCTCTCCAGCACCTGTTGTTTCCTGCTTTTTTAATGATGGCCATTCTAACTGGTGTGAGATGGTATCTCACTGTGGTTTTGATTTGCATTTCTCTGGTGGCCAGTGATGATGAGCATTTCTTCATGTGTTTTCTGGCTGCATAAATGTCTTCTTTTGAGAAGTGTCTGTTCATGTCCTCTGCCCACTTTTTGATGGGGTTGTTTTTTTCTTGTAAATTTGTTTGAGTTCATTGTAGATTCTGGATATTAGCCCTTTGTCAGATGAGTAGATTGCAAAAATTTTCTCCCATTCTGTAGGTTGCCTGTTCACTCTGATGGTAGTTTCTTTTGCTGTGCAGAAGCTGTTTAGTTGAATTAGATCCCATTTGTCAATTTTGGCTTTTGTTGCCATTGCTTTTGGTGTTTTAGACATGAAGTCCTTGCCCACGCCTATGTCCTGAATGGTACTGCCTAGGTTTTCTTGTAGGATTTTAATGGTTTTAGGTCTAACATTTAAGTCTTTAATCCATCTTGAATTAATTTTTGTATAAGGTGTAAGGAAGGGATCCAGTTTCAGCTTTCTACATATGGCTAGCCAGTTTTCCCAGCACCATTTATTAAATAGGGAATCCTTTCCCCATTTCTTGTTTTTGTCAGGTTTGTCAAAGATCAGATAGTTGCAGATATGTGGCATCATTTCTGAGGGCTCTGTTCTGTTCCATTGATCTATATCTCTGTTGTGGTACCAGTACCATGCTGTTTTGGTTACTGTAACCTTGTAGTATAGTTTGAAGTCAGGTAGCGTGATGCCTCCAGCTTTGTTCTTTTGGCTTAGGATTGACTTGGCAATGCGGGCTCTTTTTTGGTTCCATATGAACTTTAAAGTAGTTTTTTCCAATTCTGTGAAGAAAGTCATTGGTAGCTTGATGGGGATGGCATTGAATCTATAAATCTATAAATTACCTTGGCCATTTTCACGATATTGATTCTTCCAACCCATGAGCATGGAATGTTCTTCCATTTGTTTGTATCCTCTTTTATTTCATTGAGCAGTGGTTTGTAGTTCTCCTTGAAGACGTCCTTCACCTCCCTTGTAAGTTGGATTCCTAGGTATTTTATCCTCTTTGAAGCAATCGTGAATGGGAGTTCACTCATGATTTGGCTCTCTGTTTGTCTGTGATTGGTGTACAAGAATGCTTGTGATTTTTGTACATTGATTTTGTATCCTCAGACTTTGCTGAAGTTGCTAATCAGCTTAAGGAGATTTTGGGCTGAGACAATGGGATTTTCTAGATGTACAATCATGTCATCTGCAAACAGGGACAGTTTGACTTCCTCTTTTCCTAATTGAATACCCTTTATTTCCTTCTCCTGCCTGATTGCCCTGGCCAGAACTTCCAGCACTATGTTGAATAGGAGCGGTGAGAGAGGGCATCCGTGTCTTGTGCCAGTTTTCAGAGGGAATGCTTCCAGTTTTTGCCCATTCGGTATGATATTGGCTGTGGGTTTGTCGTATATAGCTCTTATTATTTTGAGATACGTCCCATCAATACCTAATTTATTGAGAGTTTTTAGCATGAATTGTTGTTGAATTTTGTCAAAGGCCTTTTCTGCATCTATTGAGATAATCATGTGGTTTTTGTCTTTGGTTCTGTTTATATGCTGGATTACATTTATTGATTTGCGTATGTTGAACCAGACTTGCATCCCAGGGATGAAGCCCACTTGATCATGGTGGATAAGCTTTTTGATGTGCTGCTGGATTCGGTTTGCCAGTATTTTATTGAGGAATTTTGCATCAATGTTCATCAAGGATATTGGTCTAAAATTCTCTTTTTTGGTTGTGTCTCTGCCTGGCTTTGGTATGAGGACAATGCTGGCTTCATAGAATGTGTTAGGGAGGATTCCCTCTTTTTCTATCGATTGGAATAGTTTCAGAAGGAATGGTACCAGTTCCTCCTTGTACCTCTGGTAGAATTCAGCTGTGAATCCATCAGGTCCTGGACTCTTTTTGGTTGGTAAGCTATTGATTATTGCCACAATTTCAGAACCTGTTATTGGTCTATTCAGAGATTCGATTTCTTCCTGATTTAGTCTTGGGAGGGTGTATTTGTCGAGGAATTTATCCATTTCTTCTAGATTTTCTAGTTTATTTGCATAGAGGTGTTTGTAGTATTCTCTGATGGTAGATTGTATTTCTGTGATCGGTGGTGATATCCCCTTTTTCATTTTTTATTGCATCTATTTGATTCTTCTCTCTTTTCTTCTTTATTAGTCTTGCTACTGGTCTATCAATTTTGTTGATCTTCTGAAAAAACCAGCTCCTGGATTCATTGATTTTTTGAAGGGTTTTTTGTGTCTCCATTTCCTTCAGTTCTGGTCTGATTTTAGTTATTTCTAGCCTTCTGCTAGCTTTTGAATGTGTTTGCTCTTGCTTTTCTAGTTCTTTTAATTGTGATGTTAGGGTGTCAATTTTGGATCTTTCCTGCTTTCTCTTGTGGGCATTTAGTGCTATAAATTTCCCTCTACACACTGCTTTGAATGTGTCCCAGAGATTCTGGTATGTTGTGTCTTTGTTCTCGTTGGTTTCAAAGAACATCTTTATTTCTGCCTTCATTTCATTATGTACCCAATAGTCATTCAGGAGCAGGTTGTTCAGTTTCCATGTAGTTGAGCAGTTTTGAGTGAGTTTTTTAATCCTGAGTTCTAGTTTGATTGCACTGTGGTCTGAGAGACAGTTTGTTATAATTTCTGTTCTTTTACATTTGCTGAGGAGAGCTTTACTTCCAACTATGTGGTCAATTTTGGAATAGGTGTGGTGTGGTGCTGAAAAAAATGTATATTCTGTTGATTTGGGGTGGAGAGTTATGTAGATGTCTATTAGGTCCACTTTGTTTAGAGCTGAGTTCAATTCCTGGATATCCTTGTTAACTTTCTGTCTCATTGATCTGTCTAATGTTGACAGTGGGGTGTTAAAATCTCCCATTATTATTGTGTGGGAGTTTAAGTCCCTTTGTAGGTCACTCAGGACTTGCTTTATGAATCTGGGTGCTCCTGTGTTGGGTGCATATATATTTAGGATAGTTAGCTCTTCTTGTTGAATTGATCCCTTTACCATTATGTAATGGCCTTCTTTGTCTCTTTTGATCTTTGTTGGTTTAAAGTCTATTTTATCAGAGACTAGGATTGCAACCTCTGCCTTTTTTTGTTTTCCATTTGCTTGATAGATCTTCCTCCATCCCTTTATTTTGAGTCTATGTGTGTCTCTGCACGTGAGATGGGTTTCCTGAATACAGCACACTGATGGGTCCTGACTCCTTATCCAGTTTGCCAGTCTGTGTCTTTTAATTGGAGCATTTAGCCCATTTACATTTAACGTTAATATTGTTATGTGTGAATCTGATCCTGTCATTATGATGTTAGTTGGTTATTTTGCTCATTAGTTGATGCAGTTTCCTCCTAGCCTCGATGGTCTTTACAATTTGTCATGTTTTTGCAGTGGCTGGTACCGGTTGTTCCTTTCCATGTTTAGTGCTTCCTTCAGGAGCTCTTTTAGGGCAGGCCTGGTGGTGACAAAATCACTCAGCGTTTGCTTGTCTGTAAAGTATTTTATTTCTCCTTCACTTATGAAGCTTAGTTTGGCTGGATAGGAAATTCTGGGTTGAAAATTCTTTTCTTTAAGAATGTTGAATATCGGCCCCCACTCTCTTCTGGCTTGTAGAGTTTCTGCTGAGAGATCAGCTGTTAGTCTGATGGGCTTCCCTTTGTGGGTAACCCGACCTTTCTCTCTGGCTGCCCTTAACATTTTTTCCTTCATTTCAACTTTGGTGAATCTGACAATTATGTGTCTTGGGGTTGCTCTTCTCGAGGAGTATCTTTGTGGCGTTCTCTGTATTTCCTGAATCTGAATGTTGGCCTGCCTTGCTAGATTGGGGAAGTTCTCCTGGATAATATCTTGCAGAGTGTTTTCCAACTTGGTTCCCAGAATGGGAATTTCAAAGACCAGTTAAGTTGCAAAGTTAGATGAGAATGATCTAGACTTGCCTCCACATTTTGGGATAGACAGATAGATGATAGATGGATAATAGATTGTATAGATAGAGATACAATATGATATAATCTCTATTGAATAAGCATGCCTTTTAAATTGAGCAAAATTTGTTTTGAGAAAAACTTACTGCCTTGCTCTTACCAAAAAAGAGGAAAGTCTCCAGTAGGATTCAGTATTCTATGAAGCCACATGTTGTTACTCCTCTCTGAAATACTTTTCCAGTGCCATATCCAGCTCTACACGGACCCTTCATCTGATTTGCAGATTGAGTGTTTAATTTCCTTACCAAAGCAAAAGTTTGGTTATTACTTGATTAATTTAACCTCATTCTTCTTTGTCTCTAGAACAAGTCTAAATGTCTCAGCTGACAAACACCACTTTAGAAACATCCTGATTCTGATTAATGGTTTCCTTAAATGCCTTTTAAGTATTATCAGCATAGATGCTTGTTTGATTCCAAACTTCTGCTCCCCTGAGAACCCTGAGGATAGGAACCAGAATCCGGGAGGGTGGCAGAACCCTCAGGCAGAGATAGAGATTAGTATGCTGAACCTGTATTCATGACTTCTTAAAAGTCACTTTTCCTTTTTTTTTCTATTTTTCCATTTTCAGGTTCCCAAAGAGAGCTCAATTATTCAGTGTTAGAAAATGGTCATTGATTATCTTGAAAATCCAGGTGATAAAAAAAAAGGTAATGATACTGACTACTCAGTTGCTTAAATAGCCTTTTATTAAGAGATATAATTGTTTTTTACACCTTGTTAAATAACATGAAGAGCAGGAAAGAAACAGCATTATTGGTGATTTTTAATCAGGTTTCTATAATTTTCAGTCATGAAGTAATTATTCAAACAAATGAAGGAAGACAGCACAATCCGTAACTGCACATAAATATATATTCAACAAATAATATCTCATTTTAAGATAAAGTACATAAGTGGTATAAATGCAAGTATGGCATTTTTCTTTATGTATTTTACCATTTCATCGAAAACAAATTACAATTAGTTCTATTTAATGATTATGTTATATACAGAATAATGTACCATTACATTTCTAATATCTTTATCCTTATAATAGATTATTATTGTGATTATTAACAGCATTAACTATAACAATAGCTCATTTCATGAAGCACCTTTTCTGTGCAGTGTTTTGCAGCATTACTGAAGTTTATTCACTTCACTTTAGAGTTGCTCTTCATTTCTTGCTGAAGAAATTGAAACCAAGAGAGCTTAGCTTGAAGACCTAAGTGTCAATTTCTACTAATTAGTAGAAATAATTGGGAATCTAATTAATTAATTACCTGGGAATCCACTGCATGTTTGCCTGACCCCAAAACCCATGCTTTTGGCTTGTGTCACATGTCCACCAGTTACAGGATTCAAGGATAACATGCTTAATATAGTAAAGAGGTGTTTCTCTGTATGTACTAGCCCAAGATGGCATTTGCTGATAGAACAGCTTTGCATTCTGTGTTCTTTGCCCTCAGTTTTGTTTTCTCTTTCATCCATCAATCCTCGGTGGCTGAGGCCTGATGTAATGTATCTGTTTGACCAGTGTTTCTACTTCCATGTCCTAACTGCTGTTTCTCTAACTTTACCAGCAGAGAAAAGTTGAGTTTTTGCTTTGGCTGAGATAATCTCTTGCTCCCTTAACACTCCACCAAGATAAATTTTGTCCACAATGGCCATAGGGCTAATCCAGTTATCCCAGGAGAGGGAAGAGGATGAATTAAATAGAGAAATTCAGTAAAATCCACCCTACATAAACATCTTTCTTAATAGTTCCTAATGTTAGTCTCTATTGCTTTACCTGTTTTCTTTCACAGGAAAATTTTCTGAGTCTTTCATTAATACAGATCACTGGTATAGTGGAAAGAAGACAGCTTCTGGAATCAGATAGACCTGGGTTATAATGCTGGCTCTACATTTTAACAGCTGTTACTGCACCATTTACTTCTCTGAAACTCAAATTTCACATTTGTAAACTGCTACAAAGGGATGTTGTGAGGATTTAAGGGGCAATTACATGTAAAAACGTGGTACATCAAAGATGCTCAAATAATTAATATTGGTTCATTTCCCCTCTCCCTCTTCTGTAGATGTAATTTTTTTAAAAGGCACATGCTTAACAGCAATGATACCTCCAAGTGCGGTAGGAGAGAGAGCCCTGGAAGCAAATCAGTATAAAAATGATGCTAAATAAGCCAGCAACTCATCTGCCCCTAATTTTTTTCCTTTATTCAAAAAATATTCATTGGTTATCTATTATTCTCCAAGCACAAAAGATGACAATAATCCAGACATTTAAACAGCCATGAAAAGACAGTTCCAGAAGGTGGGAGCAGTAGGCACAAAAGCCCAGAGACAGAAATATCTGATTAATTCAAGCATCAAGAAAGAGATGAACACAGTTGCAGTGTGATGGGTCTAGGGAGTGGCATGAGATGGCACTGAAATTAGGCAAAAGCTAGACTATGGGAAGTGTAATACAGTCCCTCCTCCCGCTCCCACACCCCTGGAACTAATCATTTCCTTAAATTCACATGGCTTTGCTTTTATTTTTCACAATTTGATGATATATATCTTGCTTCACTTGTTGTTGTAGAAGATCCTGTCCCTGTTGGCTGTGTGGTACTGTGGTCTTCTTTCCCCCTGTTGTTGCTACAGAGATTGTAACTTAAGTAAATATCATAAATAAAAAGTATGACCAAAGCGTTTTAGGTTTTTCAGATTATTCAATCCTGCATAACTTAACACAACAGTTTAAAGCATAGCTTCTAAAGTAGAAGTAGCCAAGTTTAGATCCTCAACTAAGGCATGTGCTGGCTTTATAACATAAAAAAAAAAAAGCCAAGTTCCTTCACTTCTCTAATCCTAGCTCTTCTTGTGTAAATAGAAAGAGATGGCTCTAAGAATGAAATTCTGCACCAGTGTACTTCTCACAGTACTTGATGCACAAGAGTATAATGCAAGATAGTTATTGATATTATTAATATGTGTCATCACTTTTCTTTTCAAAATAAACATCTCACTTGACTACTGCTCTCAAAACCAGAAGAGACAGAAATAGTATTTACTTTTAAGATAAGTTTGTAATAGCCAACATGTTTACCTGTGGCTTCTCCCAATTAAGTAAAATTATGAGTTAAATTTAAGCAGTAATGAGTTTCTCTTTTGTCAGAAAATCTCATCTTATGGTAACAAGCATGGTTCTAAAAAGTTGTGCAGTTATGTTTCAGTAGCACAAACTCAGGCTGGAACAGCTCTCATGTATCCATACATTAATTCATTTATTTACACATTCATTAAGCAAATGTATTATGTGCTAGAACATATATTAGGTATAATAAGGAGAAGGATAAAATAGCTGAGCAGGTTTAAGAGAAAGTAAATAAACACTTCCATTAAATTGAGTATGATAAAAAGAAGCACAGAATGCCAAGAGAAGCATCTTAGAAGTGCGGATGGAGGTCATAGTGTTGTACAACACACTGGGCCTTGTGAAAGCTTCCTGGAGGAAGTCGCACAGGGACCAAATTGAAAAAGTAATTAAAAATGTGTCAGAAACACCAAAAGCAATGGCAACAAAAGCCAAAATTGACAAATGGGATCTAATTAAACTAAAGAGCTTCTGCACAGCAAAAGAAACTACCATCAGAGTGAACAGGCAACCTACAGAATGGGAGAAAGTTTTTGCAATCTACTCATCTGACAAAGGGCTAATATCCAGAATCTACAATGAACTCAAACATCAGAGTGAACAGGCAACCTACAGAATGCAAGAAACTTTTTGCAATCTACTCATCTGACAAAGGGCTAATATCCAGAATCTACAATGAACTCAAACAAATTTACAAGAAAAACCAACCCCATCAAAAAGTGGGTGAAGGATATGAACAGACGCTTCTCAAAAGAAGACATTTATGCAGCCAAAAGACACATGAAAAAATGCTCATCACTGGCCGTCAGAGAAATGCAAATCAAAACCACAATGAGATACCATCTCACACCAGTTAGAATGGCCATCATTAAAAAGTCAAGAAACAACCGGTTCTGGAGAGGATGTGGAGAAATAGGAACACTTTTACACTGTTGGTGGGACTGTAAACTAGTTCAACCATTGTGGAAGTCAGTGTGGCGATTCCTCAGGGATCTGGAACTAGAAATACCATTTGACCCAGCCATCCCATTACTGGGTATATACCCGAAGGATTATAAAACATGCTGCTATAAAGACACATGCATACGTATGTTTATTGCAGCACTATTCACAATAGCAAAGAGTTGGAACCAACCCAAATGTCCAACAAAGATAGACTGGATTAAGAAAATGTGGCACATATACACCATGGAATACGATGCAGCCATAAAAAATGATGAGTTCATGTCCTTTGTAGGGACATGGATGAAGCTGGAAACCATCATTCTCAGGAAACTATCGCAAGGACAAAAAAACCAAACACCTCATGTTCTCACTCATAGGTGGGAATTGAACAATGAGAACACATGGACACAGGAAGGGGAGCATCACACACCGGGGCTGGTGTCAGGGGAGAGGGGAGGGACAGCATCAGGGTATATACCTAATGTTAAATGAAGAGTTAATGAGTGCAGCACACCAACATGGCACATGTATACATATGTAACAAACCTGCACGTTGTGCACATGTACCCTAAAACTTAAAGTATAATAAAAAAAAGGTGTCAGATAATAAAAGGAGAGAATGTATTTTAGGCAGACCTGGCTAGAGACCTAGTTTGTGGATGAGCAGTAATCAAAGAAGCATTGTGTCACGGAGTTGTATTCAGAAGGCTAGTCCTGAGTGTAGGACTCAGAGGGGGCATGAGAGGAGCAGGTTTACAACTAAGAGATCAGAATTCCCATGGAGGCATGGTCTTCTGGACTCAAAATAGGGTCCAGATACTGGAGAGTTTCATGTACTGCCCATGTGAAGACCAAGCAATCAGAAAACTTGTGAAGAATCCAGCAAGGGCGATCATCCTAGCTCCTGAATGTTTAATCTTACCTTTTTCATTTTGGAGGTTCCCGAATTTAAAGGCTGTCTCCTTTCTACTAAGTTGGTTAAAAACCGCGATGACTTTTACACCAACTTAAAATTTAGTCCAAATATGAAGCAGAACTGAAATACTGGGAAGCCAATTCTCTGTGCTTATTTCTTTGTTTCTTGCTAAGCTTCCAGTGAGTTTAATGTTTAAGGGACACTCTGAAGACTCAGTGTGGACCACTCATCCTCTCTTCTCAGGCATAACCCAAAACACTGTGCCACCTGATACAAGTCTCTAGTGGAATAACAATATAAGCAAAGATGTCTATGCCTTCACAGCATATAGACTCAGCATGCTTATGCCTCCACACCGAAGAGGTGACTACTGTTCTATTCTTTCGGAGTCTGTTCTCACTGGAAGAGATCCTGCTGCTCGATTTTCAGAAAAAATTGTGTATCTTGTCACCTGTCTTGTCCCTTGGCAAATCTGAAAGACAATACCAGAAGCACCTCAAATTGCACAGTTGCCCTCTATAGCTTTAAAATTAAAGGAGCCGAGACAAGCCCAAATTTCTCTTCCCTGCCAAAAATGCCACAGAGACTTTATGTAAGGCTGAAGACTTGTAGAAGGCTGGTCTCTTAGCCATAGACCTGAGCATATGGCTTATTAATATTAAAGAGAAAATTAACTGAAACTAGTATTGAAAAGATAACTAGCTTTATTTTTTAATTTATACTCCCATCTAGTTAGTAAATATAATGTGCCCTAGCCTATAGAACATACACACAACAGTTAATATTCAGGCAGTATTTTTAGGAAACTTTCAAACGTAAGAACCAGCTAATTTGTTTCTAATGACAATAAAAAGAAGCCCTAAACCATATCCTTACTTAATTCATATGACTGCCACCCATTAATATATCTAATTCCATTTTCCCAAAAAACAGGTTAGTTTTAGAAGAGAAAATATGTTTATGCAAAATAAGTTGATATTTCATTCTCCTGCGCATTTTTGGGGGTTGTCTTTTGTTTTTTGAGACAGGGTCTCACTCTGTCACCCAGGCTGGAGTACAGTGACTCCATTATAGCTCACTGTGGCCTCAAATTCCTGGGCTCAAGTGATCCTCCTGCCTTAGCTTCCCAAGTATCTGAGACTACAGGCATAAGCCACCATGCATGGCTAATATTTTTTCTTTATATTTTTAGTCAAGACAGGGTCTTATTATGTTGCCCGGGCTGGTCTTGAACTCCTGGCCTCAAGCAATCCTCCCACCTTGGCCTCCCAGAGTGCTGTGATTACAGGCATGAACCACTATGCCTGGCATCTCCTAGACATTTCTGATTATTTCTGATTTTCTTCATTGCTTATATTAACCACCCAAACTACATCATGGGATAATTGAGGTAGTCAGATAATGATCCCCCCAAAGATGTCTACATCCTAATCTCTGGTACCTATGAATATAAAAAGACTTCGTAGATGTGATTAAGTTATGAACCCTGAAGTAACAGGATTAGCCTGGGTTATCTAGGTGGGATCCATATAATCACAGGGTCCTTATAAAAGGAAGACAAGAGTGTCAGAGTCCTAGAAGGTAATGTGACAAAGAAAGCAGAAGTTGGAGTGATTTGGGGCCATGAGCCAAGGAATATGGGCAGCCTCTAGAAGCTGGAAGAGGTAAGGAATAGATTCTCCCCTCCAGATGGAGCATGGCCCTGCTAACACCTTAATTTTAGTCCCATTAGACTCATTTTGGACTTCTAACCTCGAGATCTGCAAGATAATAAATTTGTGTTGTTGTGAGCTAATAAGTTCATAGTAATTTGTTACAGCAGCCATGGAGAACTAATAAAGACAGTAATAATCCCTTCCATTTGCCTATCATTTGGTACCACTTTCACAGACATTATGCAGTTTGGTTCTTGTAATCTTCCTCCAAGTTGGGCAAAACTTTTATGATTCCCAATTTTCAGATAAGAAAACTGAGCTTTATAGAGTTGAATAGATGTGTTTAAAGGCAAACAATGAGGTAAGACTGTAAAGCAAATTTGATTTCTTGTTCAACCATCTCTCCACTGCAGCACGCTGTCTGTGATAACAGGTTCTATGTTCATCACTTCTTGTACCAACACTCCCTTTTATTGCCTTATAACTCTCTCAAGCTATGAAATGGTAGTAGGAAGGGCCATCTTGGTCCTACTCTTCTGGAAATTCTCTTCTGTATACCCACCCTATAATTCATAGGCTTTAAGGATATGCCTTCAGAACGCTTATAAATGAAATATTTGTGTCCCCCCCAAAGTTTATATGTTGGTGCTCTTATCCCCAATGTGATGTTATTAGCAGCTTTTAGGAGGTGATTAGGTTTAGATGGGGTCACAAGGGTGGAGCCCCCATCATGGGATTAGTACCTTCATAAAAAGAGGAGGAGACACCAGAGCTTCCTCTCTCCACCATGTGAGGATACAGCAAGAGAAAAGCCACCTGCAAACCAGGAAGGGAGCCCTCAGCAGAACCCGACCATGCTGGCACCCTCATCTCAGACTTCCTCGCCTCCAGAACCAAGAGAAATAAATGTCTGTTGTTTCAGCCACCCAGTCTGTGGTATTTTATTATGGCAGCCCAAGCTGACTAAGATAATCTTATTTCTCTTTAATAAAATTCTAATTTTTACAGTGTGTACCTAATAATGCATCATTCCATTGATTATTTTAGCTGCCTGTTTTAGGATCTCCTTGATTCTACTGATTATATCTTGCCGTTAACAAAGCAGAATTATATTCAAGTTACAGAAGGACCGTGGTTAAGTGTCACTTTCCTAAATCCTATGGATTGTTTTATCCGATCCCATAATGTTTTCAGGGCTTATGCACAGCTTTCAAAATATAAACCCCATGCACGATCTATTTTGTACATTGCTGGTAATAACAGTAGGCAAAAATATTATGTCTTGAGATTTTCTTAAGTAAGTCCTTACAGATTCCCTCTCCAACTTGAATCAGATATTTGATTTTCATTCACAACCATCACCATATGCCCCCAACACTGTATTTCTGATGGTACAGCCTCATGCTTGCTCAGAAGAAATCCTTCAAGGCTCTCTTCTCATTAGTCCATGCTTTGCTTTTTGGTAGTCAATAATCCTTTTGCAATTTCAGTCTTCTTTTGGTTGGAGACAATATTCCCGAGAGATATAAGGGTGGAGGGACCCTGCTCTTCACTGTATCACTTCATCTTAAGTGGACAAAGGCCAATTGATTGACTACCACACAACTAACTCTAGAGCATCACTTTAAATGACAGTTTCCAGATAGAACAAACACAAGATTGGGTGTTTTATGTACTTCATTTCCTCTAATCTGCACAACCACCTGGTGAGGCAGCTATTTCAGGAGTCCTGGATTGATTGATCAAGCAATCAATTGATTGATTTTACTATTTTCACTACTTTAAGACAAACTGCTTTTTGAGAACATCAGATTCTTAGCTGCCTTCATATATCCATGGCTTACCCTCCAACATGAGCCACTTTTGCAAGCTTTAAGTCTTACCTGCTTCAATCTTTGTAGGTAAGAATTGGAGGAATGGCAGCTTTGCCCGGCGATTAGATCTTTACATCAGAATGGATTTGATTTTTGACATCAATGAACAAACCCATTTATCTGCTCCTTCATTTCAGTACTAGAAATCCATCATAGTTTATCTGCCAGCTGTTGGTTCACCCCAGTCATGGTTTCTTATTGAAAAATGCTTTCTAACCTCCACCAAAGTCCTCATTATATTTGTAGTTTTCAGGTATCTGAAGAGCTTGCATTTTTAATGAATTCCTAATGTACTCACTCAAGCAAACAAGGAAATTATCACCATGGAACATTACATTTCAGACATTAATCATAATTACTTAATAATATCAAACAGGGAGATTGTTACAAACTTAGACTTCTTATTTAACTGTAGAATCAGAATAATTGTGACATTTGCACATGTTCTAAATGATACCACGTATTTCCAAATGCCTACGTTAAACAGTTTAGTCATAAAGAAATATTTTGTCAGTTAATTTAATTTAATTGCATGGCATAATCATTTCACCTATTTCTCTAAAAAGAGATTGTAATAAGAGAACTTCAAGGAGGTTATAAAATCTCACTTTATTTCTCGATACCAGGAAAGGTCTCTGCTGAAAGTTACCAATTACAGATTCGGCGGGTTTTCATAGTTCTTCAATGTATTTGTTATATACCATTAGTCACCAGGTAAAGCCCTTCACTAATAGCAATGCCCTTCAACAAAAGCCCCAGAGAATTTAACACTGATTGATGGCAGGTCATCCAGAATTGGTTGGCAGAATTTCCAATTTTCTGTTGGGAAATTGCTTATTTCTCCAAGTCTATTCCCGTTTTTACAAGTGGACAGAAAGCTGAGATTATATATTATTATGTGTCTACATATAAAATTGTGATGGATGGTGTCACACATTTAAAGAGAGTTAAGCATTTAATTTAAGATTTAAAAAGTTTCAAGAAGTTTAAAATGTATTTTTGGTCTTTCTTGGGAATTCACAAACTGATCCATATTGGGAGAAACACTGAAAGATTGCCTAAGGAATATCATTTAGATGGGGTATTATATTCACACAAATTATCCTTCTAGATTTTCAAAGCACTGAGAAGATAGATTGTTTTTCATAAGTAAAGAAACTAATGCCAAATTTGGTAGAGAGAAGACAAAAGTAAGCAAGCAAAACTCAAAAGCCACATTGAAATTAGAAGACAAAGTTTGCTACTTACATTAAATTTTTATTATTTGAGGCCATGTGTGGTGGCTCACACCTGTAATCCCAGCACTTTGGGAGGCCCTAGGCAGGCAGATCACCTGAGCTCAGGAGTTCGAGACCAGCCTAGACCAGCATGGCAAAACCCCGTCTCTACTAAAAATACAAAAAAAAGTAGCCGCGCATGGTGGTGTGCCTGTAATCCCAGCTACTTGGGAGGCCAAGGCAAAAGAATCACTTGAACCCAGGAGACAGAGGTTGCAGTGAGCCAAGATCATGCCACTGCACTCCAGCCTGGACAACAGAGTGGGACTGTCTCAAAAAATATATATATTATTTATTTGAAAACATATATTAGGGGTAAATTTTAAAACTGTGTGTTTAGGATGCTAAAATATTGCATATTACAATAATATTATTTTGCAAGTACTTTTGCACATACAATCTCTATGAAATTCTTGAATTAAGTATTAAATAACTGGCTGCCTATAATAAAGATATTAGATGAGACAGTACTTTGAAATGTAGTCAATATGGGTCACTCTGGAGAACCAAACAAGCAAAACCCACAGAATTCTTAAACCTCAACACAACTGCTTAATTTATCTGGGGATTAAAAATGTCTTTATCATTTGATTTTTTTATATGAAAAATACTTACCATTAACATCTTTCTTTTTCACACACACACACAGAAATATATATGCATGCAAAGAGAGCAACAGAGAAACAATAATATTGAACAGTAAAAAGTCTGTTTTCTAAACTTTACTTTTTTCTTTACTATGAACGTGTTGCCATGTTAAAAAACTATATATACTTATTTCCAAAAATGCCATTTTAAAGGCCGTATAGAATTTTATTATATGCTTACCTAAAATATTTGGCCAATAGCCTACTGATGGACATCTAGTTTGTTTTGTTTTTGTAACTTATTCATTCAACAAATATTTATGAAATATTTTCTCACTGTGCAATATCTACCTTGTCCCAAACTGGGAATACTTTTCCCTTTTATCATGGAGCTTCTGTTCTGGGGACTGAGTGAGAGAAATAGATGAGAAGAACAATGCACACCATTAAATATGGCAGTCAGTGGTTAAGTCCTATAATGAAACTATAATAATCATACCAAAGCTGAGAAAGAAGACAGAGTGACAGGAAGTGATAGATATCTCTATGATAAGATGACTCTCGAATAGGGATCTAAATGAGGTTATGGCATGGGCCATCTGGAACTCTGAGTGACAAGCCTTCCAGACTCAGTAATACAAAAGACAGAAGAGGAAGCATGCTTGGCATGTGAATTAATAAAAATGAGAAAAAAGCTTAAAAAAATCTGTGTGGTAAAATCTTTACTTGTATCCTTGTATCTTTGGAAAGCATTTTCAGGAATATATGTGTGAGGTCCAAGATCTGCACAATTTTTTTCTCATAATTTTTGAATAAAATTTGTTGATTTTTTAAAACCTTCAATGTTTTACCTCATTACTTTAGAGAAATATTCAGACTCTCTGCAAAGAAGTGCACTTTCAAGAATCTGCTATGTATATATATTAATACTTCTGTTGTTTGCATGTACAATCAGGCCTATCATTTGACATTATCCAACAGTGGTTGCTGATAAATGTCAGCATGCCATGATTTGCATGTTACTTTGCATAGGTTCCTTTCCAGACTCTGAGCTCAGGGAGGATAAGATCCTGCCTGTACCATGGTACATGATAACACCTTGCATTCCAAAGATTCTAAAATTGTGTTACAGATATTTTATCACATTTCCTTTTTTATATTAAATTTACTCCTTAAACAGTAAGAACAGTGACCACGTATTCTTTGCTCAGCATTTAGCATAAATGCCTAGAATGCAAGAGATGCCCAGTATGTACCTTAGATGGATGAATAAATGAAAAACATCTTAATCAATATTATAACTGAGATAAGGACCAACTCATAGCCAAATAAAAACAATAAGTTAATTTTAAATGGTCAGTAAATTGTCAAAATTTACCAACAATCTTGAGCCCCAGGAGTTTCTCTTTATGATTTCTGGTTGCTCAGTGGTCACTCAAAGACTGCATATTGTCTTAAAATCTCATCTTAAACATCATTTTAATCCTATGTGCTGATCCCACAGTGTTAAGGATGCCTTATAAAACAAGAAACATAAAATACCTTCTGTCAGTTACAAATCATTTGTGTACATATTTATTGAACACCTACTACAGGCCAAGCATTTAATTAGGAGCTAGCAATGCTGTGTTCACAGGGTCCATGTGCAGAGGAGAGAGACGTATTAGCGCTTAGTTCCAGGAATGTGATATTTCTCCCTTTAATTTTGAAGAGATGTAGCTTTGTTGGTTTTGTTTGTTTTGCATTGAGGATAAGGAATAAAAGAGGAAATTTAAATTTATTCTATCACATGAAAAATAAACTGGCCTAGCTGAGCAAAAGTAGGGCCTCTAAGGCCCTGCCTGGTATAGCCCCTGCCTACCTTTTCCAATTCCCCGGACTTTCCTCACCCTCATTCACTGACTTATCAAATCTCAGATAAGCCAAGCTCTTTCAAAACTCAGGATCTTGGTGTTTGACTACTTTCTATGTTCATGCTCTGAACAATCTGCCCCTGGCTGTTCAACACACCTGATTCCTGCTTCTTAAGGCCCCACTATAAAACACTGCTTATTAAAGATGCATTCCTTTATAGATTATAGATTATAGATACCTCACAGCCAACTAGTTTCCAAATATGACCTACAGCATGTAACTTGAACAACATCCCATAGAAAGGACCATGCCCCGCAGAATTTCTTTCTTTTTTTTTTTTTTTTTTTTGAGATGGAGTCTCGCTCTGTCGCCCAGGCTGAAGTGCAGTGGCGTGATCTCGGCTCACTGCAAGCTCCGCCTCCTGGATTCATGCCATTCTCCGCTTCAGCCTCCCGAGTAGCTGGGACTACAGGCACCTGCCACCACACCCAGCTAATTTTTTGTATTTTTAATAGAGACAGAGTTTCACCGTGTTAGCCAGGATGGTCTCCATCTCTTGTTGCCAGGCTGGAGTGCAATGGCATGATCTTGGCTCACCACAACCTCTGCCTCCTGGGTTCAAGCAGTTCTCCTGCCTCAGCCTCCCAAGTAGCTGAGATTACAGGCATGCGCCACCATGCCCAGCTAATTTTGTATTTTTAGCAGAGACAAGGTTTTACCATGTTGGTCAGGCTGGTCTCAAACTCCCAACCTCAGGTGATCCACCCGCCTCGGCCTCCCAAAGCGCTGGGATTACAGGCATGAGCCACTGCGCCTGGCTCAGAATTTCTTAATACCTGACCTAAAGTTACTGCATGTTTGAGCATATACTTGATGTACTGAAATGAGCAACATGTAATTTGTGACGAAATGCTTGTAACCTTTTATGCAAAGCATAACATAGGATAATATGTGAAACCACTTCCTTCTTTACAAAGCATCACAATTCATCATCACTCTAATGAGGGCAGCTATGCACCAAGCCCTGCTGGCAACAGGTTTACCATTCATTATGTATCTCTTCTTTTTTTTTTTTTTTTTTTTTTTTTTTGAGACGGAGTCTTGCTCTGTCGCCCAGGCTGGAGTGCAGTGGCTCGATCTCGGCTCACTGCAAGCTCCGCCTCCCGGGTTCACGCCATTCTCCTGCCTCAGCCTCTCCGAGTAGCTGGGACTACAGGTGCCCGCCACCACGCCCGGCTAATTTTTTGTATTTTTAGTAGAGACGGGGTTTCACCGTGGTCTCGATCTCCTGACCTCGTGATCCGCCCACCTCGGCCTCCCAAAGTGCTGGGATTACAGGCGTGAGCCACCGCGCCCGGCTATGTATCTCTTCTTTGGTGTGCTACCACTTACTGACTCCAAACTCCTCAATATCCTATCTAGGATTCGAACTCTGGTAAGAAGTAGAAGTTCCCTTTTCCTTTAGAAAGTATGGCCAAGTCTCTGGTACTTTGACTAATTTCAATATGATTTTATTTTCTTCAATATATTCATTGTCCTTTGAAATTGTATTTATTTGTTTTGTCTCTTTCCATTAACATGTCAGCTCTATGACACAGAAATTTTGTCCTAAGTGCTCTTTATCACATCTCTTCCCCACCTCATCTCCTGTGCATAAAACTTTACCAGACTCCAAGCTGACACTTAACAAATGTTTGAATCAAAGAACAAAGAAGTGAATGAATGAATGAATGAACAAATGAACTATGTATCAGTGGTGCCTACGGATTTAATGTGTCAGATGTCTTTCTACTCGTTTGTTTTATCTGCTTTAGCTGTACTGGAGTTACCCTTGTAAACACAAGCAGAATGTAGAAACCTACCTTCAGTCAATGGTCTATATTTTTAGAATAAATACAAATTACATGAATATTAAGTTGTGTCCCATGTTCCTCATATGCAGACTCAATGAAGCACGTGCTATTAATACCATTGCACAAACACCAGCTGCAGCTCCTTACATACCATGAACTGTTTCCTGTGTCTGTCTGCCTTAGGATGTTTTTAGAATATGGTAATATGATAGTGCCTAAGAATTAATTTCCCAGAAGCAACCCCCAATCATTGAGGTGTAGGAGTTGGTATCATTCCCAGCTCCCTCATCCTTTGGTGGAACACTGAAGCATGTTCCATGAAGTCTCCAGAGGTACCTGAACCTTTATTGCCCATAGCACAAACCCACTAATTAAAGATCTTTATTTGATTTTCTTTCTTTCCCTGTCTCACTTCCTCACTCACACACATGGAATAGAAAACCTGGAATCATTTCTCACATAAAATATTTGCACCTGAATTCTTGTCTCAGGGTCTCTTCTTGGAGTAATACAAATTAAGACATTGGGAAATAATAACAGTATCTATTAGATAAAACATTGAAAAGATTCCTGGCGTTAATACAAGTAAAAGCACTTAAAAGAGGGCTCAGGATATAGTCTCTGGTCCACAAATGTTAGCTATGATTATTGTTAGCTAAGTCTATTAGTGCTAGATCCAGTATTATTTATCTCCTCTGACCTACCGCCCCTGGATTTTGCCAATCCTGGTTCTCTATTTAGGTTCACGCTTTTCCACTTGTTATTTGTCTCCATCTCCACTCAATCAATGACACACTTTGAAATTTCTAGACTGAGTTTCCCACCTCCTGTTGAGCTCACTTTTGGTATTTGTCTTTCAACTTGTCCTTCACTGGAATGAACCAACCTGGGCCATTTCTAACAGCTTCAGAGGTAGGAAAGTGAAATTGGACAAATCTAACTAAAAAGACTTGTGTTATTGCTGAAACATGGTTGGAAAGACATGGATTTTCCAGTTTCGCCTCTTTTCCTTCAGAGATGTATATTACAAAAGCAATTCCTAGGTGAGCATTTAAAGCCAATGATAGTAGATCCATCTGAGCATGTACCCATGTTACTGGAAAGTTCATTCTCCTGTTTTAACAATATCAGCCCTCTGAATTTCTTGAGTTAATTTTCAACTAAGATTAATTCTAGAACAATTCCAGAATGTCTGACTTGACAAAGGAGCTGTGTCAATTCTCTTAATGTTTTATGAGCAATGACTTTGCTACATAAAAGCCCTCAGAATATAGTTGGATAACCACCGTCTTGATATTCATTGTTATCCTTTCTCAAAACCGCCATATTTGAGTATGCAATAAATAAATCTTGATGGATTGGTATTAAAATTATATAACAGTAACTTCTCTTTTGCATGTGAATATCCCTAAAAAAAAAAAGATGATCCCTATGTAGACTACCTGCCCAAAGACTGTAACTACAGTTACAGATGTTAAAGCACCTTCAGGATGGCTTAGTCTGATATAATCAGTAATGTGATCATGAGGATGATTTCATTTTCAGTTTTTTTAACTGTGGTAAAATACATCTAACATAAAAGTTACCATCTTAACCATTTTAAGTGTACAGCTCAGTAGCATTAAGTACATTCACCTTGTTGTACAATCTCCAGAACTCTTTTCATCTCACAAAACTGAAACTCTATACCCATTGAACAATCTCCCATTTCCCTCTCCCCTGAGTTCCTGCCAATCACTCTTCTAATTTCTGTCTATACGAATTTGACTGCTCCCAGTAACTCATATAAGTGGAATAATATAGCATTTGTCTTTTTTGATTGGCCTATTTCACTTAGCATAATGTCTTCAAGTTTCATCCATGTAGAATGTATCAGAATTTCCTTCCTTTTTAGGGGTGGTGATATTCCATTATATGTACCTATCACATTTTGTTTACCCATTCATCATCTGATGGACACTTGGGTTGTTTCCACCTTTGGCTATTGTAAGTAACGCTGCTGTGAAAATGGGTAGACAAATATCTCTTTCAGGCCCTGCTTTCAATTATTTTGTGTAGATACCCGGAGGTGGAATTGCTGGAACATAGAGTAATGCCATGTTTAATTTTTTGAGGAATCATCATAGTGTTTTCCATAACAGCTGCCCCATTTTGCATACCCACCATCAGTGCACAAGGGTCCCGACTTCTTCATGAAGATGGTCCCATTTTTTACACTATTTCTGAATGTCACCACATCTTGGACTCTATTTTCTTTTATACTTCCTTACTACTTGTAAAGATCCTATTTGCATACTCTTATTTACTACTGAAAAATTTTTTAAAACTAATATTTACTGAGTACCTACTTTCGATCCTGATTTTTTTTTAATATGAGTAAGTTCTAGCCCCTCTCCTTCAGATCCCCCTAGTACACATAAAGATACTTGTAAATTACGATGTGATATAAAACTGTCATCATATACATATGTAAAAACACTATAAAAACATGGGCAAAGAGATTACCTTTACTGGAAGAATGTCCGTTGAAGTTTTGCAGAAAAGATATCACTATGTTTGAATCTAGGCTGATGAGCAGTTTCAAGTTGGAAAGATAGAGCATGGGGAAAGTGCATAACAAACTGGCAATAGCATATTATATACTCAAGCAAATACAGCTTGAGAGACTGGGACCAGGTCAGTCCCAAAGAACATTAAAACTCATGCAAAATTCTTCATTATGTTTGTATCAATGATACAGGTAATTAAAATTTTATTTATGAAAGTATAAAACAGAATGGCGATAGAATCTACCTACCAGAGATCAGTTGCCTTTTGTAAAACAAGCTCAAGCCAGACCCAGACATACAAAGCTTGACATTGTCATCAGACCGCTGCAATTCAGTCAGTCATCTGGGACTGGGACAGGGAAAGAAAGTTAACGTCCCACTGTTTGTGTGATATAGAATGTTTAAAAAACCTTATGAATCATGCTTTCACTAATTTGGTCATGTCATAGAACCACTGCTACCCTTCATTAAAGGCCTCTCTGCATGGGGTACCATCATAGACACTGCTGAAAGAGCATCCCCATCATCCTTGTATGATTAAAATCAAACTCACAGAAAACTGATGCAGCCAGATCCCAAAGACATCTGAACACAAAGTTCCATCAAATTATAAACCCACATAATGATATGTGTCTCATATATATATATGTGTGTGTGTGTATATATATGTGTGTGTGTGTCATATATATATGACACATACATATACATACATGCCTTAAGAAAGAATGCATACTGTAGACTAGAGGATGGGCACGTGTCATTGGCGGAACAGAGTGGATCAGTGGACCTTCGGGGAAAAGCCATTACTTCTTGAATTTATCAGGAAAGTTCACTCAAGGATGTTTTGAAAAAGTTCAATTTTGAATGATAATCATCTCCTTTCTACACTTTGCACATAAAGAGCTAACCATTAAGGTAGTAAATCATAGACCAAAGTTAGTTAGCATAACCTAGATAGCAGAAAAAGGCATTTTTCACAAGTCAGAAGTAAGAAATTTACTACCAAAGTAATGTTATCTGGCATCTGATCATTTTCAATAATAGAAAGAATGACACACAAACATTCCCATAATATTTGGGTGCATGTGAGCTAATCTTATTTTCTCTGTACCCAGAGCTAACACTTGCATAATTATTTGATATATATAATTTTTTTATCAAAAGCATTGGTGCACATCAGTGAGAACTTTCGACCACCTTGAAAATGACTTTTAGAATATTTCATTAGCAGACTGTCTTTCAGAGCCTGGGTTGACATTCATGTTTCTTCATACCAGTCTTTCATCCATAAAATCCTTTGTTCTGCTGAACAGTTTTCAGACAATGTAAGCAATCAAAAAAAAAAGCATCTATTCCAGCATCTGATCAGTCTTATTCAAATTTCATCTATTAATACTCATTTGAGAGCTTTCTAAGAATTTTATTTCCTTTCTTTCAGTATCATCATATTATTTCCTCAAAAAACTCCCCAAATTTAATGAAATGGAAGCTTGACATTTCATAGGAAATAGGCACAGTTCATGGCTAAATGTTATCCATTTTTATCACTTTCAATGAGGTATATGGGAAAATAACTGTTATGTTCAGTCTGAAGATTTATTTTTAATTACAGAAGATTAAAATTCTAGCACTCAAAATATTAGGAAAACGACACTCAGTTACTTAAATAGCCTTTTATACACACCAAAAAAAAAATATGTTCAAAACTAAATAATCCAAATAGCCAAATCAATTATTTTCAGTATTTTAATAAAAATAACATGGTAAATGAGTATTTGAGGAGCAACCTATTTATAACACATTCTATAAGCAGGACACAGTTTAGAATCACAAAGTCTTAGGAATATGTACAACATATAATTCCATTGTGTCTAATCTCCACAACAGATCCACCTTGGCAACTTCAACCTCTCCAATATTTATGTGAAAATATAAATCAGTTTAGCTAATCTATTTTGTAAGCTTAAAAATGAAGCTGTCCCTAAACAAATGAAACTTCAATGTATGTGAAAGTACACACTTTGTGAGGTACATACATTTCAGAAGCAGACAATTCTGCTTTTGCTGCACAATTATGCTTACTAATCCTACTACACTAATTTATTTATTATTTATTTATTTGGGACAGAGTCTCACTCTGTCCCCCAGGCTGGAGTGCAGTGGCACAATCTCAGCTCACTGTAACCTCCGCCTCCCAGGTTCAAGTGATCCTTGCACCTCAGCCTCCCAAGAATCTGAGATTACAGGCACACACTACCACGCCCAGCTAATTTTTGTATTTTTTAGTAGAGACGGGGTTTCCCATGTTGGCCAGGCTGGTCTCAAACTTCTGGCCTCAGGTGATCCACCCACCTCAGCCTCCAAAAGTGCTGGGATTACAGGCATGAGCCATCACACCTGGCTCTACTACACTAATTTAAACAACCATTTGGAGAATTTGGTCTTAAGGGTTAAACACAAACCATTAAAATCAAAGAAGCACTAAGCTCAACTTGATTTACCTTCTTTTATATATGCATGTTTCTGTCTATTGTAGGAAGGACCCCAGCAACCAAACTGAAATTTTCTGGATTCCTTTTCCTAAGAGAGATATTAATTTCACCTTTTGTTTTAGAATTAGAATTTCTTAGTTTGATTATGTTTTAGTATGTTGTTGTTTTGGCTGACGTGCTATTATGGTACATCCTGATATTTATGCTTTATGAATGAAATAAGAAATGGAATTTGGCTTCAAATAATGTAACTTTGAAGACAGAAATGGGAATTGTCAAAAATCAAATGATTGGAAGAGGCAGGATTGTTTTCATACTTTTCTTTCAATAATTATTACTGAGAATTTCTAAATATATCAAAGTATTTCTTAAACAAGAGAACCATACTCATGAAGTAGCTAAAAGCAACTTTCTGCCCTCTTACAGCCAGTTAGACAGGGAATATTTCTCAGTTAGTCTTAGAACTCAGGCACTGTAATACCGGGTTGGAAATGGAACTAGTTAAGACAGGAGGGAAACTCCTACAAAGTCTTCTAAAGATCCCTCATGGAGAGAAACGGCTTAGCAATTAGACTTAATTCACATAAGAGATGTTCCAGCATTTGTGCAAAGCTGATATGACTTGACACAAGAATCAAACTCTCCCTTGAAATAAGGGGTTAAAACTTATTTAAGGAAAACTATTTCTTGAGGATAAAGTGGATGATAAAAGCAAGCTATGCGGTATACAGTAAAGAGGGATGGGTCTATACTTCACAGCTAAATAGCTTATTTTGCTATCTTAAATATAGCAAAATTGCATTAATGAGTTACACTATGCCTTTGCGATGTGGTGGCACATGCCTATAATCTCAGCTACAGGAGGCTGAGGCAGGAGAATCGCTTGAACCTGGGAGGCAGAGGTTGCAGTGAGCCAAGATCGCACCATTGCACTCCAGCTTGGGCGACAGACAGAGGGAGACTCGTCTCAAAAAAAAAAAATTATTTTCCTTTAAATATAATATACTGTGTCAACTGTTTAAATAATTTGTTTTGCTTCACATAAAAATTAAAATTTTTAAATTTTAAAAGTGATGTATCTTCTGTCTTGTAGGGGAGGTAGACACATAAAACAACAGTCATAATACAGTGTGTGCAGAACTTACACGCGTATACGAGGTTCAATGAACATAGAGAAAGGAAGACATACATTCTATTTCAGATTAGTCCTAATATATGTCTATTTATATCAAACAGCCTTATCATTCTCACAGTTCTGGGAAATTAAAAATTACAGGGAGATCTTCGGAAACAGACACTGTTTTGAGTCCATGATTTTGTATGACTCACCATATAGTCATAAATAGCAATCTACCATCTTAACTCGTGCCTGCCACCCATGACAGCAAATTTACTTCCAGTCACTCCCCAAACTCCCTCCCTCAACAGTAGCTCTTCCTCCTCACTCCTGGTTCATCCTTAATTTACTCTCTGTAATCTACCTCCTGCCCCACTGCTGCCCTGAAAGCTCTATTCAACTAGAGCCCCCAATGACCTTTTGGGATGAATTCCAGTAACAATATCCCTCAGTCTATGCTCCGTGTATTTTGTTTGCCCCCTTCGGATCCACGCCCACCTCTCTTCCAACCTGCTCTGCACCCAGAGGCTGCTGTACGTGGACTACCGTAACTGATTCCCTTGCTTCCAATTGGACTTGGCCAATGGAAAGCACAGACAAGAGAAGTGAGGGGAGGAGTCAACAGAGAGTCAGGGGAATTACCCTCCAGCCCCTCCCTGCTGGGGACGTCCACAACTCCTTCAGCAACGGTCTCCACAAAGCTCTCTCATGCCAGGTTCTGGGTAACTGCTCCTCCTCTTGCCCTTTTAGGCAGTTACAGCATCACCATCTTCCTGCCCTGGTGAACGGCACAATCACATGGAGTCTCCTTACATTCTGCCCACACCTTGGTAAACAGTGTCCTTATCAAGCCTCTTTGCCTCATCTTACCCAGTTTGAGCGTGCAATGTTGCCTGCTGACAACCTGAAAAACTACAATCCTTACCTTATTCGCCTGCTTTCCCATATTGGATACCAATGTCTCCCCTCCCTTCTTATCTCTGACTCTACCTGCTTATTAGTCTCCTGAGTGAGTCTGTCTTTGTGTGGTCAAGAAAAGGTGACAATATTCATCTCCAACAGTCCTGTCTCATAAACACTTAGTCTGAGTAAAAACTGTAAGTTTTGATGGAAACACAGTTTCAAGACAAGTTCCCTATGCAGTGCTTTTACTGCCAGCAACACATGCGTGCGCACACACATACACACACACACACACACACACACACACTTCTAATCTGTTTTCTGCCCCCACATCCCCCAAAAATAAACTGGATTCACTCAGTAACTTTTCTTCCTCTGCTTATTCCTTAAATGCTGTTACTTTCCAGACTTAATTACATTTTCCATACTTCTCGCTTTTTATTTTATACATTCTTTTCTGTGAAATTTCAAGTCAATGGCTTTAATTTCCATACAAATACTGACCACTTCCAAATTCTTACCATGAAACCAGTCCTCTTCGTTTGACATCTTTAGTGCCAAGTATCCTTCCAACTACTGGACAATTCCCCAAAGGAGACCCCAAGGAATCTCAAACTCAACAAATTCAAAACTGAATCATCAAGAGCCCTTTAAAACTTTACTCCTTCTCTTGTTCTCTATCCCAGCAAATGGTATTGATCTCTGCTTAGAAATCTGTGATCTGTTTCTTGATACCTTCTACTCCATAATCCTTCACCTTATTAAATCACCCAGAAAAGACCACAGGTTCTGTCCTCTTAAATATATCTCAAATATTCCCCTATTTTATTCAACCTTACTGCCTCCTGATTATATTGCCTGTCATGTCTCATGCTTCTATAATCCATCTTCCATACCACTTTCCCTCTGATGTTTCTAAAATAAATTTTATCCTGTTACTCTTCCTTTATAATTCTTCAGTAGCTATATATTATCTTCATGATAATATGTTCAAACTCCCCAAAAAGATATGCAAGATCCCTTCCTACATTTCCAGGTTTATATCTCCATAAAAATGCACAAATATCATAAACTATAGTCATTTTTATCATTTTTATAATCATGTATACCCATACATGCATAGCTCTATTTCCAGACTCTCTGTTCCATTGATCTATTTGTCCTTATGCCAATAACTTACTGTCTTAATTATTGCAGCTTTATAATGTCTAGGTGTTTAATGCTATTCATTTCCCCTATTCATGCTTAAATGGCATGCCACAAATTTTGTATGTTGTATAATATTTTCATTTTCATTCAATTAAAAATAATTTTTAATATCCCTTTTTATTTTTTCTTTCACCTATGGTTAATTCAGAAGTGTCTTACGTGGTTCTCAGTTATTGGGGGATTTTCCAGATACCTTTTTGTCATTGATTGGTCATTTCAGAGAACATACATTGTTATGTCTTACATCCTTTTTGAGATTAGTTTCATGGTCCAAAATACGGTGTGACCTCGTAAATGGTCCATGACTCCCAGAAAAGAATTCTGCTGTTGTTGGGTGGAGTATTGTATAAAAGTCAATTAGATTAAGATGGCGATCCTGCTATTTAAGTCTTCCATATCCCAACTGATTTTTCAGTCTACCTTTTCAGTCAGTTATTGAGAGGGATATTGAAATAATCCAACTACAGTTGTGAATTTGGCCATTTCTCCTTGAAGTTTCATGTTTGCTTTACGTATTTTAAGCTTTGTTATTAGATGCTGAAACGTTTAAAACTGATATGTTCTCCTGATGAATTGAACCCTTTATCATTATAAAATGACCTTCATTTACCCTGGTAATATTCTTTGCTCTGAATCCTACTTTATCTGAAATTAATATGGACACTCCAACTTTCTTTTGAGTGGTATTATGTTAGCATGGTATGTCTTTTTCTGTTCTTTTAGTTTAAATGTATTTGTGTTTCAATATTTAAATTTTGTTTTCTGTAGACAGCATGTAGTTGGGTCATGCTTTTAAATTCAATATTATAATCTTTACCTTTTAGTTTAGGGTCTTTTTTATTTTAGTGGTTGCCTTAGGGTTCACTATATAGATCTTTAACTTAACGTAAGTTAACCTTCAAGGTATATTTTACCACTTCATGTAAAATATCAAAACCTCACAACAGTATATTTCCATTTCTCTCCACTTAGCCATTTTATTTTTACATATGTCAAAATCTCACAATAAATTGTTTTATTTTTGTTTAAGTAGCCAGTAATCTTTTAAGGAGATTTTTAAAAATAATCTTGTATATTTGCCAATGTAACTATCCCAGTGCTCTTAATTTCTTTATATAGATTCATATTTCTCTCTGGTATGGTTTTATTTCTCCTTAAAGGACTTCCTTTAGCATTTCTTAGAACACAGGAATGCTGTGTGTTTTTTGTTTTTTTTTTTTTTTTTTTTTAGATGATGTCTCTCTTTGTCTCACGCAGGCTGGAGTGCAGTGGTGTGATCTCAGCTCACTGCAGCCTCCACCTCCCAGGATCAAGCGATTCTCCTGTCTCAGCCTTCCAAGTAGTTGGGACTACAGGCATGTGCCATTCTTTCTGGTGTTTTTTTTCTTTTTTTTTTTTTTTTTTTCTAAAAAAGTATTTTGTCTTTATTTTTGAAAAATATTTTCACAGGAGATAAGATTCTAGGTTGACAGGTTTGGGTTTGTCTTTTTCTTTCCATTGCTTTAAAGATGTTTTTCCTCTATCTTCTCAATTTCATTCTCCAGTGAGAAATCTGCAGGCATCTTTATCTTCGTTCTTCTGTAGGTAATGTAGCTTTTTTCTTGGCTCCTTTCAATAATTTCCTCTTAACTGTGTATAGGGTCCCCCCACCTCCAACTTTCTTTCATTATTCTGACCAAAAAACACTTAATGTCTTGATCACCCTGTGACCCATTCAGCTGCATGTTTTTTTCCTGCAGGCTTGGACCAAATCAGGGGCCTTGAACATTCCTAGGCACCGATAAAGTTGTTCTGGTTGTTGCCCAAAACAGTGGAAGATTAAAGGTGTTGCTAAACACATAGAAACTAGCCCCAACCCTGAGCCAAATGTCTTAAACCCTCATATAAACTCCATAACCCGACCCCCTCATTACAAATATAACTGGGTAGAACATCTTTCTTGCTGTCCAATGCAAGGATGCTGCAGGCTCCTTAAAGTTCCCCTAATCAATACTTGGACTGATAACCCTTTGGCATTCAGTACTTCATTTTTTAGAATTCCAGCTGGCCCTAACTCATGATGGTTTGGGGTGGTCCTTGAGGGAACTCCCCTGCCAACACTTTTTGGGTGACTTCAGCCGTGGGTTTGGCCAAGCAGAGCACAGTGGTTTTGAGCAATTTGATCATGATGTACCTTGGTGTCATTTTCTTTATTTTCCTTGTGCTTGGGTTATTTCAGCTTCTTGCATTTGTGAGTTTATAGTTTTCCTCAATTTGAAATATATTTTTTTTCTTTTTTGAGACAGAGTCTCACTCTGTCACCTATGCTGGAGTTCAGTGGCACAATCTTGGCTCACTGCAACCTCTGCCGTCTGGTTTCAAGCAATTCTCCTGCCTCAGCCTCCCGAGTGGCTGCGACTACAGGCTCCTGCCACGACGCTCAGCTAATTTTTGTACTTTTAGTAGAGACGGGGTTTCACCGTATTGGCCAGGCTGGTCTCGAACTCCTAACCTTGTGATCTGCCCGCCTCAGCTTCCCAAAGTGCTGGGATTACAGGCATGAGCCACCGTGCCTGACCCTGGAAATTTTTAATTATGATTTCATCAACTATTTTTTCTGTGCCTCCTCCTGTGTAGACTACATTGCATATGTATCACTTGAGGTTGAGCCACAGCTCACTGATTCATTTTGTCATTGTCTTCCATTTTGGATACTCCTTATTGCTATATCTTCAAGTTCACTAATCATTTATTCTGCAATGTCTAATCTGCCATTCATTCCATTCACTGTGTTTGCCATTTCAAACATTGCAGTTTTCGTCTCCCAAGTTTCATTTGGGTCCTTTTTGTATCTTCCATGTTTCTACTTAACTTTTGGAGTATATAGAATACAGTTATTAGGACTTTTTTTTGTTCTTTTCTGCTAATTCTAATACTTGTCAGTTCTGGGTTGATTTCAAATGATTCATTTTTCTCTTCAATATAGGTTATGTTTTCCAGCTTCTTTACCTCCCCCATAATTGCTTAGTGGATGCCAGACATTGTGAATTTTACCTTCTTAATTTATTTATGCCTGGGGTCACAATTTTTTGAATTTCTGCAATCAGACCATGGCGGTGACCTTGAGCAGTAGGATGTAAATAACTCCCACATGCTTAGCGTTCCAATAATGGAACACTAGGCATAAGTGGCTACGGACTGGGTATTTTTGTAGTACCACAAATATTCTTGAGCTTTGTTCTGGGATATAGTAAAGTCACCTGTAAACAGTTTGATACTTTCGGGTTCTGCCTTTAACACTTATTAGGCAAAACTACAGTCATGTTTAGTTTAATGCTAATTATTTCCCAACACGTAAGGCAAGAAACTTGTAAGTACTCTACCCAATGCCCCACGAATTACGAATTTTTTCACTCTGGTTTGTGGGAAGTGGCCCTGTGTGAGATCTGAGTACTGTTCCTTTTAATCCTTTCAGGTGGCCCTTTTTGTAGCCTTGGGTAGATTTTACACACACACACACACACACACACACACACACACACGTTGATTAGTACTCAGCTAAATACTCAAGAAGTACTCTGCAATCTCTGGATTTCTCTGTGTGTGAAGCTCTCGCATCTTCAGTACTCTCTCCTATAAACTCTTGCTGCCTTCATCTCTCTAGACACACAGCTCTGTCTTCCATCAGTGGGGTCTTCTGGCTCCACCTGAGGCTGTCTCTAGGCCGTAAACTGGGGCAGTCACTGGGGTCATCTCATTTGTTTCCCATCTCTCAGGGATGCCTGTGCTCCATTGCCTCAGGACTAGTGTCTTGAAAACCACTGTTTCATATATTTTGTCCAGTCTTTGTGTTTTTTTCAGGTGGGACGATAAATTTATCACCTCTTAGCCATCTTGGTCAGGAGTGGAAGTCTCTCTAAATAACCTTATTTGAATCATTTATGAGAACCTTAATATTACTATTTTGAGTTCACTATGGCCTAGCTTTTGACATGTTCATTTCCATTTATTCTGTTTAAATTTGAAGCAACCCTGTCAGTTAGATACTATTATTGTATATATTTTACAAATGGGGAAACACAAAGAGTTCAAGAAAATTATCCTTTGTCACCCAACTATTAAATGCTACAGCCATGTTTCAACTCTGGAGTTTGATTCAAGTTGATATTCATAGCTGTATATCACCACACATTACAAGACAAACCACAAACTATAAAATTTTTAATCATTATACGAGACATTTATAACATATATCTATTTTTTCATCTTTGGCTGTGACCTACAATAGAAATATAGTTTATGTTACCACCCAATACACACACATACCCCTAAATATATAACTAAACTAAAACCAAAGTTTCACAGCAAAATATTTATCGTTATCATGGGTAATAATACCTACTTTATCTCAATTTTTTCCTATTTTATTGTTAATGCTTATGTGACTCAAATAAATTTTATGATCCATTAACAGGTATGATTTTCTATTAGAAAAACAAAATGATGTAATGTTCATTTGGATCCATTTATGCTATCATTTTTTCTGGCTTTTCTTTTGATTATATTTGATTGCAATTTCGCAGTAATCGGGTAGATCCAAGGACTAATTATGAGTCAGTTATATTTGTCCCAAGCCTTGATGTTTTATTAGTAGTATTACTATTATTATTATTTACTTTTAAGCTTTATGATTTTTTTTACAAACTGGCATCTAATCGATGTTGTAAATTGACTTGAAATGTTCACTTTCCCTAAGAATAGTCCTCAGTCACCAGCATCTTTATAAAAGTTCTGATATGATATTCCGTCAACTGATTGCATATTCCCCTAAAGAGGCTATTTTTTAATTATTAGAAGTTTACCTAATGTTAAGTATATGCAAATAAAACTTAGCCATATAGTTTTCTTATCTTAGTATAATACATATAGATTGTATTGTTTCTGATTGCCTGGTATATTATTGTTATAATTTTTGTAAATTGATTGTAAGCTACCATCAACATTTAATTGAGATTCATTGACTGTTATGCTTATTTAATTATCAGCAAAGCAAAGAAAATCATTATTTAATTTTAATAAATGAAAATATATGAGTAGCAGGCAATTAACTTTGCATACAAAAATGTACATTTTGATTTTTATTGATAAACTTCTCTATGTAACAGTTTTTGACTTAATGGGCTATTTGTAGGAAGATTGATATCAATTAATATGTCTATTAAATACCTTCATTTTCAAAAGTAATCCCTAATTATCTTGCTGTAGGCTATTTTGATAAATGTGAAGAAAGTATCTGCACATTTCATATACAGTTAATATACCAAGAATTAAGTTGGGCATTTCTTGCTTATGTAATTTTAATCTAATTATATGGCCATTAGATATATCTCTCAAATGCTCAATAATTCTCTCTTTACAATCAACTTATGTTTAATTAAAAAACAGTGATGAACTTGCTAAGTCTGCATTAACTACTCACTTGTGATATAAAATTAATAGCAGGTCTAAATTATTTTAAGTAATTTAAGAAATTCCAATACTCTCCAACTTCAAAACTGCTTGATTAAAACAAACAGGAAGCAAAAATATCATGTTAATTATTTTTCTGTTAAACAGTAATAGGTTTACATTTTTTACTTTAATCTTGGAATATAACACATTAATGCTTAATTTACAAAATAGGAAATACAAATGACCAGTGGATATATGAAATTTATTCAGTGAAATATAATTTAAAAATTAAAAGGACAATGTCAGAGAGAAGCCGATTTTGCTCTCAGTTTTAGCCAGAAAAGAATAAAAGGTCCTTCTGTGGATGGGGTTATCACACAGTTTACCATTCCTGACTCTGCTTCTCCGGTGGTAAATGATAAGGCTTGGACATCCAGCTGACAATTGAGATAGTATGAAGGGATGACCCAAAAGGAACAATCATGATGCTCTGAACCGATAGTATTATTTATCTATTAAGTTTAAATGTGAGAAAGAGAAAGTACACACTTGCTAATAAGAGCAGAAAGCAAGCCGGGTGTGGTGGCACACACTGGTAACTCCAGCTACTTTGGAGGCTGCGGCGGGAAGATTGCTTCAGCCCAGGAGTTTGAGTCCAGCCTCAACGTAACAAGACTTCTATCTATAAAAAACACTTTTTTAATTTTTAAAAAAGGGCAGAAAGCAATAAGAAATAGCCTGTGGGGCACCAGAACGGAAAAGTGTTGAAGAATTAGTAAAACCTGTAGTCCTGGTTACTTGAGAGGCTGAGATGGGAGGATCACTTGAACCCAGGAGTTCAAACTCAGCCTGGGCAATACAGTGAATCTCCACCTCTAAAGAAAATTAAAACTAAAGGGAAAAAAAGAATTAACTAACAAACTTCTTACTGAAGGGAGAAGATGAGAAGATCTGATAACTAGAGTTGTACTTCATCTTGAAAAACTTTCCTGTCTCCAATTCAGTACCAGACTCTTTGGCGTCTGGCTTCTCTATTACTCTAGGAGGTGCAGTTAACACAAGCTTCCTCACAAAACCCTCATTTCATGAAGCAATGTAAGTGAACATCGGTTCTTTCCAGTCTTACGATGTTATCTGGCCATCGGATATATCTCTCAAATGCTCAATAATTATATGCTCAATAATACATCCCTCAAATGCTCAATAATTCTCTCTTTACAATCACCAGACTTTATAAGTCATCAAACTGTAACATCATAAGACTGCCTTTTTTGACCAGAACATTAACAAATATTTATGCAGTTATATGCAAGGCCCAAGCATGCTGATATACAGTGTATATGAAAATTCATATGCTCTCAGTGAAAATGAAAATTATTTGTTTCCTTCACAGAAATTTCATTTGTAAACATTAATCCAAAAATTATAACTAATTTTAGGTGTAAGTGTAAAGATTTAGTTAAGAAGGTTTGTCTATAAAATCCCAATAATAAAAGATTAGTAAAATAAATTGTAGTATAATGGAATTATATATATTCAGTAAAAGTGGTATTATAAAAGCATGTTATTGGCCTAGGAATATGAAAAATGAAGTGTTAAGTGATAATAAAAATTATAACCCAGGCCAGTCACGGTGGCTCACGCCTGTAATCCCAGTACTTTGGGAGGCCGAGGCGGGTGGATCACGAGGTCAGGAGATCCAGACCATCCTGGCTAACACAGTGAAACCCCGTCTCTACTAAAAAAAAAAAAAATTAGCCGGGCGTGGTGGCAGGCGCCTGTAGTCCCAGCTACTCGGGAAGCTGAGGCAGGAGAATGGCATCAACCTGGGAGGCAGAGCTTGCAATGAGCCAAGATCGCGCCACTGCACCCAGCCTGGGCGACAGAGCAAGACTCCATCTCAAAAAAAAAAAAAAAAAAAAAAAAAAATTATAACCGAATACATAGGGTTCCTTTTTGTTAAAAATTAAAATGCTTATCTTAAATACCTGTATGTATAATCTAGATAGGAACTGAGACCAACATTTTAGAAGTAGTCATCTCTTAGTGGTGAAATTGCAAGTGATTTCATTTTTTTTATGTTTTGCATGTCTGAATTTTCTAAATTTCTTTTCTAAACATGTTTAACTTGTATAATCACAACAAATTAAAGTTTAAAAATATGAAAGCAGTGATTGTCCCTAGGTGTTTGAGATTATGTTTTACACTTACTTCTCTATAATGAGCAAGTATTACTTTTATAATTGAAAAATAAATTGTATTTTTTAAAACAGCGTTGGTATAATGTAAAATGAAAGAATAAGTTTGATTCCACAAGGGACTTCATCAGGATCATAAACCACTTTTGCTAGATCTTGCATGAACCATTTTGTTGTTAAAACATACCACTGTAGAAATAATTTTCTCCCCCAGCATGCTACAACATAAGCTTGTTCGGTGGCAAGGATTTCCAATTACAAATTGGTCATTATGGACTTCATAATATACAAAGACAATTCTCCTCTTTGGATATGAAAAATAATTCCAAGCTGTGTTCCAGTAAATCTACTATCACTAGCATTGCTGCAGAAATTGCCATTTGCCATCCTCATTGGATAAACCATTCTCTCTAGAAAACTAGGAGTTTGGTGGGAATTCAAATATTATCAGTATATCTAACTATATTGTTGCTAACATCAATAGAGAATACGTTTCCTATGTGGCAACATACAATGTGAAAGTTATAAGCAAGAAAATAATTAAGCATTTAATAAGCAAGAAAGTAATATTTGTTGATAACTACAAGAGCACTTTTAGTGTCATAAGACCAGAGCTTTCTACTAAATATACTTTCTAGAACTTCCAGTTCCTTACCATGGTTAAAATAAAGGGTTTTACTTATTCACTTATTTTCTTTAAATAGGCATCAAAAAATTCCAGCATTGTATGTGCACTAAATACATCTACATTTTTAAATACATCCTGAGGATCTAAGGTACAGCATGGTGACTATAGTTAATAATACTGTATTGCATACTTGAAATTTTCTAAGAGAACAGATCTGAAGTGCCCTTACTCCCACACACATACACACATATCATAAATGATAACTATGTGTATAGGAAATGTTAATTAATTTCATTATAACTATTATATAATGTGTATATATATCAAATCATCATGCTGTACATCTTGAATATATACAATTTTTATTTGTCTTAATAAAGCTAGAAAAAAATAGTTTTTCCTCACAGAACCTGACAGATTTGTCCTCTCCACATATGTCTGTTTTTTCCAAACTCCATGTTTTATGGATCCAGTTCCCTCCCAGTTCATTTTGATGTCTGTATTTGATTAAGTCTCATTAGAAGATACTTTTCAATAGACTAAGGTCATGAATTTGAGTTCCCAAAGCCAGTTAGTACTGCTTTATTTAAGGTTAATAGACTGGCCTTCTAATCATGGCCATCTATTTCACAAATAATGATGGTGACCAAAGAACTAAGAGTATAGATGAATCACAAGTAGCTTTTCCCAACTTACCAATAGTAGCATCGCACCTTGAATATAGCAGTCATGCATTCATTCAACAAATACTGAGACCTAGCATGTGCCACAAACTCTTAGAATTTCTAGAAATACACAAGTGAACATAATAATGTCACTGCCTTCATGGAGCTCACATTTTGGAATTGGTTTTATATGTTGTAAAAGCTCCAGTTGTCAGAATCCTTAACTCAAACCCCAAGGCAAGAATTTTCTAGCTGCTCAATTGATTGTCAGTGGATTTTTATGATATATCAGTGGTATCCAAAAGATAAGGGTCTCCATATACTCTACTTTCTATTCTGCAGTAATCAACTCTCTAAGAAATTACCTGCTTCAAACAGAGGAGCTTTATTTAGGGTTCGACATATTAGAGTTTATTAGATTTCATTTACCCATTGCCTTCCATACAAGGGAAAATGCAGGATGTGTATGGGGAAAGAGCTAAGACCCCAATGACAAAGATTTCATAATGGACGTTCAAAGACTCAGCTGTCACTCAGGCCACAGAATATCAGTGTTTTCTAAACTGCAGAGCCCCTTGGAAGATATAGCCCTACAACTGCATAGACTAAGTAAGAACTGGATTGCAGAGATTCAACGTCTAACATACCTCAGCAGAGTGCCCAGACACTCAGTGCATTCATGAAGATGGCCCACTTTAATCCACACAAAAGGACTCCTTGAATTCCACTCACGGATCCTATGATGCACAGAAGCTTGCTATCATTATTATTATTATTATTTATTTTATCTCTGTATGGAACATTTCTTATGCATTGCTTCAAATCATATCCACTTCATCTCTTTTTCCAATCACTAACACTGCAAGCAGATTCATGCAGGTACAACCCGACAGCACATTTTTCATTGACATGGTTTGGCTGTGCCCCCACCCAAATCTCAACTTGAATTGTAGTTCCCATAATACCCATGTGTCATGGGAGGGACCCAATGGGAGGTAACTGAATCATGGGGTGGTTCTTACCCCCATGCTGCTGTTCTCGTGACAGTGAGTGAGTTCTCACAAGATCTGATGCTTTGATAAGGGGCATCCCCCCACCCTTCACTCGTCACTTCTTGTTGCCACCATGTTAAGAAGGACGTGTTTGCTTCCCCTTCCACCATGATTGTAAGTTTCCTGAGGCCTCCCAAGCCATGCTGAACAATTAAACCAAACCTCTTTCCTTTATAAATTACCCAGTCTTGGGTATGTCTTTATTAGCCGCATGAGAATGGACTAATACACTCATCCCGTTTTCCAAGGATCTCTGATGCAGTGCTTGACCCTTTTGTGGGAGCAACCTGGAATGCACGAGCTAAAGGCCAGTGGGGAAGTCCTTGAACTCAATCAGTGGGGGATAGGAGCTTATGGGTGAATGGTCCTCCCTGCTCCCCACTACCTCGGACAGTTCTGAGTTTTGAGGCACTCATTAAGATTTTCAGAAGATCTCATCAAACCAAACATCCATATCCTTGGCCA